>NC_087479.1:30794914-40794914 GCF_036417665.1 Passer domesticus
ACCATTTCTTCCACTACATAAAAACTATAAATGATTCTCCTACCAAAAAAAAAAAAAAAAAAAAAAAAAAAAAAAAAAAAAAAAAAAAAAATTGAATGCAACCCGAAAATCAATTATAGCAACTATTTAGAAATGTAAAGGAAAGGCAATGTAAAAAAGTGACAAAAAATCTTTAATTGTAGGGAAAATGTGCATCTTTTTTTTTCCCAACGTGTGAATAAAATGCATTTCCTTCTTTAACAATCACAGTTACAATGGATCTATGCATCTCGCAGGAAAAAATTGACAATTTGATTATGACTTGTACTTTTTGCCAGGGCCATGAAAGTGGTTTGTGTTTGAAATGTATCAGCTGGAAGGTACTTATTACTCATAAACGCTGCGCTATTTCACTCTCTGCAAAGTGAGCTGTTAACAGATACAATTTGAGCAGAATAGCCAGAGGAGGCCTTTTGATATGCAGAAGAGCTGACCCGCGTGCTGAGCCTTTAATTGGGTTTTTAATTTTCCAGGCCATCTGACAATATCAAACATGATCCCAGTGCTTGAAATGTTGATTGGAGGCTAAGCAGGATGTACTCCAACATGGCATTATGGAGAGAAAGTGGAAAGGACTCAGGTAGAAAGGAAGGCACAGAGAGTTAAAATCACCCAGGTCTCCATATTTACTATTCTCCAGAACACTCTGAAGCAGCCTAACATTTCTTTCTGTTTTACGGCTTGAGTTTTAAATTTATTATAGTATTTCAGTAATATTGATCTTCAGCTCATTTGTTTGACTGTATTTGCTAAAATGAACTGAAATAAAGAGCTGTGCAAAATAACCGCTAAAAATTTAGCATTTTTTCTTATGGAAAGAGAATAAACTCCCCCACCCCTCCCACCAAAACAGCTGCAAGAAAATACTGTGTGAGCATCCATCCTCATATTCTGGATAAAAATCTTGTTTACAGTCAATGTTTCCCTTTCTCTTCGGAAGATTTCAATTTGACTTAAAAAATGTGCTCTAAATCATAGCACTGTACATTGCTTCACATGTTTCTGCATTGCTTGTATTAAAAGGGATGGAAAATAGTAGCATTTAATTTGTTACCTTCTGCTAGACTGCTCAGTAAACATTTTTTTAATTTGTTCATTTGTGAGGATAAGGAGAAGAATAAAATGTAATTTATCATTTTATTAGGACTGTGTATCTGAGTGATGCAGGACTGTGGATTTAAGAAATCTGTAAATCTCTTTAATAAAGGCCTGGGGAATTATTAGTAGGGACAAATGTAAAATGCCTGACAGTTACATTTCCTAAAGAAAACCACAACAATCTCATTAAAGAAATTACTGACGGCAGCTCACAAATGTTAATGGTTGAAGCAACAAAGGACATGCAATATCAGAAAGCAAAGATTTTTTTTTTTAACTATTGATCTGCTAACTTATGGAGCATATCAGAATAATGTGCTAGACAGATTCTTAGTGAACAGACATCTTCCTTAGCAGTTCTAGACAATACAGTGCCAGGAAAGCTGCTGATGCACAGTGGCTACTACAGTACAAAATGAAAAAGAGCAGCTATAGTAATAAATAGGGAGCTTCCAGGAAAGACAATTTTTTGTGCTATAACTTTGCTGAATCCTTCAAAGATTCAAACAAAACAAAAACATTTCAAATGAAATATGTCTTGAAGCATACATTTGGCATGAATATTGAATATTTAAAATGTTTTTGCTTTTGTGTATCTATGACTGATAAGTCTTATAATGGTGACAATTGCTGCTTTCTTTCAGGAATAAGCAAAAAATATTTTTTATCTTTTTCCTTTATCTTTGAGTGTTTATATTAGATGAACTTTTGTAAAAACACATGTCCATTTTACTTTGCCATATGTGGAACTTTAGTAACATTTAAAGAAAAATAAAATAAAATTCCTATTTCTGATCTGTTTATCCACAACTATAACTGACATGAAGGACTGATTCACAGATACATCTGAGAGAATTAGTGAAATCTAAATGAGAATTAGTAAAATCTTGTTTTACAGTTTATCTTTTCCATTTTCTGCAGGCTATATTGCCAAATTATACATCCATGAGCACAAACAGCCTGTATACAGACATAAAGAAATATAACCTCATTTTATCAAGGCAGTTAATCTGCTAGAGAGTCTTCTCTATGTCCTGATGTTCACTGTAGACTTTCGGCCTTTTACCTTTAGGTTTTTAAATCCCATTAAAATATCTTGTTAACTAAGCAGGAATATTTTAGTAGTAATAATTATCTCTTTGGATCAAAGGCAAAACTAATATATTACATATAACTTGATATATGCATGAATGTCCCTAAAAATCATGAATATATTCATTCTCTTTTAGTTCATCATCTTTCTCGCTAAAATGCAAACTGTGGAATTTGAAGCACATTGTTTAAAATCCTCTGCTTTGTGTCATGATCCCTGCATTATTTTACTCTATAAAAAGAGGAGGAAGAGTGCCTAAGGAAGTTCACAGAGGTAGAACACGTAGTAGCAGATGACCTAGTTCATGCATATCACCCATCAGGAGGAGTCCAGTATCTGCAGGAATTTCTAGCCTAAAAATTGACATGAACTGAGATTTGTAAACAGTTTTGCTATTTTTATTTTTCCTCCTATGAGCTTCAGGAAAGGTGCCTCAATTTCTGTTTCCTCAGGAGACTATTCAATTCCTTTTAAATCAGGCAGTTTTTTAATTCTTCAAATGTCCGTACAGACCTCTTAATGCAAGCATCAAGGGTAGTAAATATCTAGAAGATTCAATCCTAAGAATGTTGTGAAAAATTTTATATTCTATTGTTGTTTTAATAATGGATTAGAGCTTGAAGCTTCAAAATATAACCAAGGCACAAATGCAGACTCTCTTTAATGGAAGACTGATATCATTACAAGTTCTAGTACTTATTTAGGATTTTTTTCATTCATGTGTTTTCAGACTTGTTTAAAATTATAGAAACCTTTAAGAAATTGTTATTTAACCACATCCAATTTTGTTCCATGTGATATAATTAACTCCTCTTAAAATACCAAGGTTTTTTACATTGCACTTAAGTAAAATGGTAAACATACTCGTTAATTTTTTTAAAGGAAAAAATGTTAATAGCAAATGGGAAAGATGCATACTGATTAGAAGAAATGGCCTTTTAATTTGTTTCACTCATGTGACCTTCAACACTATGGTAATAAGGGAAAGCTTCACAATCACAAATGAATTCTATTTTCACAACATCCTGACAGTGTCTTGTAGGGCTGTGCTTTGATAAATATTAAGGAAAAGTGTAATATTTATTAAATAAAAATGATTGATAAATAAATGGAAAAGCTTAATATTTGATAAATATTAAGTAATGGCAGGCTAACGATTGTAGAGATCTAAGCCAGTCAAGGAAATGAACCCTTGCTCCTAGTCCCAGTTAAATTCTGTCACCATTAAGTGATAGCTCTGAGAAGACATTTCTTACTGGATTAGTAGCTTCTGAGGAAGAGCTGTGATTCCATGCAGGGAAAAAAAAAAAAAAAAAAAAAAGACCCGATGTGAAATAGACCTGTCAAGCTTCAGTGGTGGGAGGCACTTTTGAGGCTTGCACAGGAGGAGAGCTGTGGTGTTATCAGTGCAGCTCTGCCCCCACGCAGGCGCTGCAGCCCTGGACACGTGCCCTGTGAACTGTGTGGTTCTGGGACACTGAGCAGCCATTGGAGTAACCTGCTGCTTATGCAGATTACAGGGAAAAGTCCATACCATGACTTCAAAACACACACCCTGTGAATAGAACTCACTAAATTATCTGTTGTGAATAGTACCGAAAATTAATCTCCCCTTCTTTAATCCCAGGCAATGTATTCACATGAGTATGTTTTTATTTGTATTATTTAACCAACTGTAGAAAGAATCAATAGTATATGAGCAGTGGTTTCTGCTAACTTTTGTGAAAAGACTCACGGTAAAAAACAGGTCAGTTGTATTTTTCAGGGACTACAGAAAAGGGAAGCTGTGGAAATACATTTCTTGTGAGGCATTCCCTAGAAAAATGCAGCTGTTTGCACAACAACTGTTAAATCAGGCTGGTGATCTTTTGCAGGGATAGGGAGTTCACACTGCTGAATGGTAGACATTTATTGAGCAGGGCCAGCCACACTGCAATACAGTTAACCCACTGCTCTTGGAAATGTTTTTAAGGTATGCCCGTGGTGCAGAGCAACCCCTAGATTGTGTTTCCCAAAGGTACCACAGAACAAAGAGATCGCAGAAAAGCTGAAAATGCCTGGATTGCACAGCTACAGTCACTGTGACACTTCCCAGCTTCACTCCTCTGTACAAAACATAAACTGGGAGAGTGATAAAGGTGGTTGAAAGGAACTCACCACAAAAATCATCATGAGTAGGACCTTGTCCAACAGAAAGATATCTAGATGTTTTCTCTTAATTGGTGGTGGTCACAGTACAGAACTTGAAGATGTTGATGATGAGAGAGAAATATTTGATCCTGTGGGTCATGATTAACAATGAAAAACCACATTATCTAAATTTCTACATCTCAGGACAAGATTCATTCATATATCTACAAATTGCCTACCACACACTGGGAGCAATATAAATCATAATTATAAAGTAATATGACACAGTTGATTAATTGCTTAATTAAGCCTTAATTAATATTTGTAAAGCAGTTTAACATCCTTGGTTGAAAAGTCTTAGGGAAGTGTGATATATTAAATATTACTATTTACAGTCAGAGATTCTGGCCTGCCCATGTTGAAATTTCAGAGAGATGCTTTGATAAATCAGTATTAAACTGTGGTCATTATGAAGGCGAGAAAAAAAACCCCTCACTATTTCTACTGTGGACTGAAATAAAGTCCCAAACTCTCTGGAAACACTCTTTATCTTTCAATGTCTTCTTATTTTCATAGCCAGTGCTGATACAATGTGTCTACAGACCTTGATTACTCAGTGAAAAGACTAAAATTTTTGTAGTGACTTTTTTCAGTATTTTGTCTTTTGTTGCAGTAGCATCTGCTTCGCTCTTGCCCTCACCTATAATATTAAAAACCCCCTCAAACAGCAAAAAAAAAATCCCAGTTGCCTGTACCCTGAAAAGCATACGATATATAGCTCTTGTCCTGCAATCAGATCCACTTGGGCAAACCCAATTATAGGATCAGGGCCTAAATAGGATAATAGGTATTGTAGAAACTACCATAAATTTCTCTCTGGTGTCCTATTTTGCCACTACTTGAACTAAGTGGATAATTCCGGTCATCTTTCTTGTTATGATGTTTCAATTCAACACCATAAATTTATTGCTATTGGTCTAATTTGTCTGTAGAAAATCTTTGCAAGGCTGTATTTTGTGTGTATATATATATATATATGTATTTCCTCAGACATTAGCTAATTTTGCTTGGAAAAGTTCAGCAGCATTAGATGGGAATTGAACAAATAGAATTTTACAAAACAATGAACATGGAGCTTGATAAATGCAAAAAGAACTCATTAAAAAAATATCTAGAGATGTGACAAACTGCCCTCAAATAATCTGGAAATTCAGTGAACCACAGTATCTGCTGGTTTGCAAGTAGCCAAGACATCTCATTGTCTGCTCTGCATGAGTCCACACACATACTTATAATTAGATACCTGTTCTCTGAAATGATGGTGGCTATCTGATTTGAGAATAAAAGAGTGTTGTTCTTTAAATGTATTCTGTTAACTGTATTGTGTCATGTTGTGTTACATAGCATTAGGTTACTTTGCATCTTATTATGACAAATGCTATTTTGATACAAAGGAAAGTGAATGTTAAGTTCTGAGAGAAAGAACAAGTTTTAGGTCAAATCATTGCTGTATCATTGAGGTTTTTAAAAGAACAGGAAAATTATTAAAATTGTCCTGACTGCTTTTTTTTCTGACACACATTTTATTTTATCATTTTAAACTATTTTCTTTTATTAAGCTTTATTCTGAAGTTCTGTTAAAAAAATATTGTGCCACCTTTAGTAGGCAAATTGCATAAAGTGTGCTTGCCACAAGCAGCATTTACGCGCTATCAAAAGCCCATTAACATTACTCCTGCTGTTTTCACTTCACTGACATAAGCCAGTGAAAGCCCAAATAATCTAAATTTAATTTAGGTTCCAGGATGTGATTTTGATGCAGAAACACAGGTATCTGGGGCTATTTGAAGTGATTTGGGTTATTGCAAGGCTTCTGCAAGAGCTGACAGAAGATAAGACCTGCATGAAGTCTGTACCCTTCCAGAGTGTGCAGAGTGGGTAAAGGCAGAGCATCCAAGCATTTCTGGCTGACCATAAGCACCTGTGTTTATGTGTCTGACTCACCCTCTCTAACACAAGGGTGCCACCTTACTAATTCTCGGTTTTAATTAAGACAGACCATCAACCTGTGAATGTCAGTATTCTGTTCTATTATTTCTGCATTTCCAAATTATCAGGCAAAGTCTCTTTATTCCTGATGACATTAATCATTTCATACATCATTACAATTAACTTCACTCTTCTATGCCTGCAATTTGTTACTAGTAAAGCAAAAGCTATTTCACCTGCACCTTCTAAGGAAAAGATTGTATGAATATTGTGCTGAGCTTAATGTTCCTAAAAATGTTATACTTTGTCATGTTAAAGATATTTCTTTCAGCTGGAGTTCAGTGAAGAGTTCCCTGCATTTCTGTAAGAATGTTTCAGGGCACAGTGAGGAAGAGGAGTACCAGGATGTTGACAATCAGGCTAGTTGACTGATTCCAGATGAATTTCTCTAGTTTGCCCAACGCATAAATCAGTTTGCCCTATGTTCCATAAGCAGTGTAAGGAAAACCCCTTTAGAAAAAAAATACCTTCTTTTAGAAATCACAGGATCATGGAATATGCTGAGTTGGAAGGGGCCCCCAAAGACTGTAGAGTCCAATTCCTGGCCCTGCATAGCACCACCCCAAAGAGTCACACACTTCATGTCGGTGAAAGAAGTGAAGAATTTCCTAGTTCAGTAATCAGCATCACTTACCTGTAAGTATTCTGCAAATATTGGGCACTGTTTCTTCTTTAAAGTAATATTTCACCATATGTTTGACAATGCAAGAAAAAAATACTCAAGTGGCATTTGTTAAAATGACAAGAAATTCAGAAAGGATTTACATGTGGAAAATTGCTGCAATCTCGATGAAGGAAGCAAAGTAATTTGATTTGTTTTGTTCAGAGGAAGTAAAGCTAAACGGCTGTGTTGGTTCAGTATTTTACTATTAAGAAGAGGGACCAGTAGTAGCAATCCCTAAAATTAAATTGTCCTGATAAGATCTATCCAACATAAGACAGAAAATTCTTGGTTGCTCATCATAAAAACCAGAGGATTGAAGTGATCTTGAGTTGCAAAGATTCAGTGTTTTCACAAAGCATACTTAGTTTAATGAATTCATGCTGTTTTATCAAGGGTTCTAAGCAGCCCTACAGAGTAGAGGATACAGAATCAAAACCATTATGACCTGACCTAACCTAAGATGCTGTTACAAGCCAGACAATATTGAACTTAAATGGACAAGTGACTAGTGCATTTGCATATACTTTAAGAACACAGTGTTTGGATCTTCTTGGAACAACTTTTGATATGACAAATTCTTTCAAACCCTGCAAAACAATGATAGGAGCTTTAAAATAGTCACTGATTACATGCAGGGATTAGCTTTCAAGCAGTATCTTTTTCAAAGTTTAATAGAAAAAGTGCCCAGTGGTTTCAGAATGAGGATGACATAATGGTGAGGATGTGCTTATGAAGACAAGCCTGGGAAGAGGACATTACAATTTCAAGGCAATGACAAAAATTCAATTCAGGTCTATAGAGACCGTATTACAGTGTCAAGACGATGGCAAAATTATGCCAATGTAAGTCTATGGAGACCACTTTACTATGTCAAGACAATGGTAAAACAATGTTATATAAAATGATTGAGACCACACTGCAATGTTAAATTATGATGCCAAAACCTTGTCATTTCCTGAAGTAATGACAGAGGATTCTGCATATGCTCCTCACAGAATCACTGCTGGACCTGTGCTCCAGCTCAAAACATCTTTGTAACTCCAACCCTGGGTCTTGTTTGTGTAGGAACCAACTTTTCTCAGACCTTAGGGTGAAAGCTGAGGGCATTTGAGCTGTTGGGGCTAGTTGTCTTCACATTTGCAGATGCAGGACTAATCATGAGCATTCTACCTTTATCTCTGAATTTTTTAGTTTATTTTTAATAGCAGAACACAGCATGATGCTTTTTACTTTCAGGTGTATTGACAGCCTGTCTTGTTGTCATTTTTATATGGGGTTGGTTTGAAAGTAGGTTGATAACTCTGTTTTGAGAATGTTTATTATTTTATGTTATACCAGTTGTTTATGGTATTACAAAGCCATAGTTACTGTATATGTACGCAAATAATCTCACAAAATAACTAATTCCGAGTACTTGTGCTGAAATTTCTCTCTTCAGTGTGAAAGTGCATGTATTTGATGTTCTTGCAAAATGACAGTTTGAAAGCTTGCTTTTTTCACAGGACAAGAAAAGTGTTTATAATGGTAGAGCATATGTTAGTTACCTCTCCTCCCAGCATGTTTCAAGCCATGTGTAGAGAACAAATTTTTAGCAGTTCAGTTCTTGTTCAGTTCTTGGTATCATCAACAGGGAGACCAGTACTGATACTGCTTAACAATTTGCTGTCTTGTTATAATGTTCTCTAATAAGAACTGCAGTGCCATATCGTACCAAGTGCATCCTTATATTACAAATGCAACCATGGCCAGGAGTAAATGTGTAGTAAAGAGCAGGGTAAGGAAACAGTGATACATCCTCAGAATATTCATCTTGCTGCCCTGGCTCTTAATTTGAAAACATTGAGAAAGGGCTCACTGCATATGAGACCATGAAATAATTTGCATGATGCAATGATTACTTGATGGCTGCAATGACCTATATTTGAGAGGGAGAAAGGCCATTAGATTAATTATAAAATTACCTGAACTGTTAAAATTTTTTGCTGTCATTAATATTGTCAAGGTAGCTGATAGACAAGTTCTGTTGTAAGGTCTCTTAGACCTACAAGGTGATATATTCACTTATTAATCCATTTAAATTTGAATTTTCATTTTAAAGTTGTGTGAAATGGTATTTGAAGTTCAAAATCTGATGTGTTCCAGTTCTAGTTGTAATCAGAGTTTTCAAAAACTGCTCAGCTATTAAGAAGAAAATAACCAAACAAACACATCTGTCAATATCTCAAACTTTAAAAATCCCTTTGACTTTTTTATTATTCAAAATGGCAGTTCTACCAATTTCTCTTGCCATTAATCCATTTGAGAAGATAATAAGATGCCAGTAGAAAGCAACATTCTCTGTGGTGTTAAAACTCTTTAGTTGTGCAGAAACATTTGCTGTTACTATGGAGGAACACCAATTTATGAAGATACCATGTGAATATTATTTCTCAATAGAATTTAAAAACTAGAAAACCACAAGTTGTGATATTTATCTGTGTGTTATCACAGAGCAAAGTGACTCTTTCTCATGTCACTGACAGGTGCACTGCTATTTACCTCAGCTTTCCAGAAAATGTCTACTGAAATTCTTTAAGACGATGAAAATCTCTTTCAGGTAAAAGTGTAATTCTTTGCTGTTCTGCTGAGGTGCTAACAAAGCATTTCTCTGCATAATTTGGTTCATAGAATTATGTTTGACAAAGCTAATCACTGTAATTGTGTTACGAGAGTCTCTGCACTGCTTTGCACTCAGTATAAATTTTCCCTCTATGCTTTGTGCCACCTCAGATATCCTTCTCACTCAATGCCACCAATGAGAAAGCACTCTAATAACTGCAGGAATCATCAAGAGCTTTTGTTTCCTGTGAAAAGTTCCACAATTTCATGGTAATAGCAGATACATAGTATGATGTCTTTTACAGGTCTATGCTGCTCTGATACAAGTTTCTGTGGCTTGTGAATATGATACATTGGAGAAAGCAGTTGTGCCTGAAGGGATTACACAGAGATTAGGACAAAGGATGCAAATAGTGACTGGGCAGTGATCAAACAGTGTTTTGCAAACACTCATAGTGACAAATAATGTACTGAAAGACACAGATTGCTTAGAAAAAATTATGGAGGCAATGTTAGTCAGCAAGAAGATGAGCATACATTTTAGGAGGCACAGGTTCTGTTCTTACCAGCTGGTTTATTCCCATGGGGTACTAACACATCCTGTTCCTACCTTAGTTTTTCTATCTAATGTGGAGATAATGGTACTTATTTTCTTTTTAAATGCCCTTTGAGATCCTTGCAGGGTAGGGTAGGTATTACTTTTACTTTTACTCTTGCACATTATCAAAAACCAAAGCAGCCTTTTGAAGCATTGTTCATTTAGAGGCTTCAAAATATCATGTTACCTAATGCATTGTGGGAGATATATAGCAGCAAGGGTTTCCAAATATATTTTACAAATACTAAATTTTATTTCCAGCATTGCATTTTGCATGCCATGAACAGTAGCAAGTATGATATGCTGTACTTGGACAACTGCCAAAATTTGATTGCCGTTATTAATTCCATTCTAACTATATTCACTGCTGGACATCTTTGGATGGGACACAAAAATTGTTGCTATTCAGACATTTTATGGGCAGATATTTTCCAACGGAACATAAGAAAACTTCTCAATAAGTTAGATGTTCATTTTATTGCTCAACTGAAATAAAAGGTTTCAACTCAGTGAAAGTCTTTCTGTTCTTGAATATCATCTGGAATGGCAGAAAGATGTGCATAAATTTGCAGACAAATAAAATTTAGAGATCTCATATATTATACGGCTAACAAGAAGTGCAACTCTCCATTCAGGAGGAGGAACTGAATAGTCTTCTCTAAGCATCTGAGAATAGGTAAGAGAAGACAATATTGCAGAAATAGGAGATTTCAGTCTGAGGGACTGAATTGTTTTGTTTGCTCTTTATCAAAGAAGATAAACTCTCCAGAAAATTGCTAGCCTAAAAAGAGAGATACTTGACTAGAAGTGGCATGAGACTTCTCTTCACTGCTCCCCCACCATCACTACTACCACCATTGCTAGTAGTGGCAGTGACATTTCTTGGACAAAGGTGTTATCACCTTTGATAATTAAAATGTTGTCCAGCTTTTCAGCTATGTTTATGACTTGGCCTTTCTACATTCTTACAAGGCAACCATTTTAAGTGCTACAGCTTATAAAGGGGGTTTTTACAATAAACATTATCTTGATTTGTAGGGATTGTAAATGTTTTCAGAAGATGCTTAACATTCTTAAGCCCTATTTCCTTAGAGTTTGTTCACTGTAAGGGAGGGATTCAGCCTCTTTCATGGCTAGGTAATTTTTAAAAAAATGAGTGATGATCAAATCTTTAGGCATGCGGGGAAAATGATTTGCAGGAAATGAGATCAGCGTTCCAGTTTGATGACCCACTGAACTGCTAACCAGTTTGAACTTTTATTGTTACCACCATTGTATCTGTTGCTGAGAAAATATATTCCCCCCGACCCAAGCTTTTCCCTCTGCATGACAAGTACATGTTGTTATCCAGTCCCCTAAGTGCATGTATTGCATCTTGCTAATGACTATTGCAGTAAACAATAGTTTGTTTACAACAGGCATGCCATCAAAATGAATGTAGTCCTTCAACAGAGCCTCTGACTTCTCAGAGAAAGCTAGAGGTGATTGCAAGCATAGCTCAGGAAATAAGCCTAGCAGTGCCTGAAGTTTGGTGAATCCACAAATCATCTTACAGTGAAACATTACAATATAAACTACAGAGTGAGTTCTAAACAAGTGCTTCTAAAGACTATGTGTGTTCTGTGAGTTTCAGATAGCTGACATAAATTAATTTAACTCTAAATACCATGAACCCCGTGGCTAGCAGTGAGTGTTGCTTCTTGAAACATTTTCCTCATGATTTACAGACAGCGAACAACATGGATTACATACTATTCCTGTTTGTCACTGTATATATTCATGAGTTGACTGCATCTATTAGCAAACTGTATAATGTACGAAAAGTATTACAATTAAGTTATGAGAATATTTCAAAAATATTAATGAGAATATATATTTTTCTCTTTCACAGTTTTCAAAGGAAATACGAAAGTAGTTAGGATTAGCATAGGTGTTTTATGAAGACTATGTAGCAAAAAGGTAAATGGGGAATTAGCACACATTGAGGTTTTTCATTATTGACCTTGATAATGTGATTAAGCAGTTTACATTGAATGAAACTTTGTATATTCATTTATTCCAGACTCCAGTCTCAAATTCCATGGCAATAAATGAAGATGTTTCAGTAAACCAAAAAGTGACTGGGCTAGATACTTTTTTTTAGAACCTGATATGGTAATTTCATTATATTTATTTTGTTATCCATCCATTTTCATGTATGTATGCTTCCTAAATCATGCCAAAAGGCAGATAGAGCAAATGGCAGCAAGAATGGTGTTTCCAATTCAGCTGAAAGGAGTACATGAGAATAATTTAGAAGTTGAGAAATTAGAGAAATCAGAGAAATCATTCAAACCTAGGGAGGTCTTTGTTACATTGTGTCAATATGTTTCATTCTTCTGCTTATTGTTTGATCCTCATAAGGCATTTGGATACAGTTACATCCAAGTTGTACAATATCTCTCTTTGGCTGTGTTTGGATAAAAAATGTTTTTAAACCCAGAGCCAACAATCGTCTGGGTTAATGAAATAGCAAAAGTGTAAAGTAATAGAGATGCTTATTCTTTTTCCTCTTGGTAAGAAAAAACCCCCAAAAAACAACAAAACCTCAGGAAATAATTTTTATAGCTAAAATGTATTAGTTAAAACATATTCACTTTAAATTTAGTGGGACAAAACTGAAACAGGATGACCATGTCAGAGAAGATTATAAACCTTTCCCTTCTATGGAAATTTTGCTTCTTAGACCTCCATAGTCAAAAACAATTTTTTGAAAAAAACCAAAGTATTTCTCAGTGTTTTTTTCTCCCTAAATTCCTGCTTACATACTCAAATCTCAGCATATCCTCTATAATTTTTATTTCTGTCCCTCAGTTTGATTAATGTTCCCAAATCTTTTTTTTTTCCTTTTGTTTTGCTTTAGTTTTTTTTTTTTTTTAATTCTGAATTATGTACTCCCTCTTTGATTCAAGTTCATTGAATTCATCTTTATTATGTTATTCCTGTTTTTACATTCTTCCTATTTCTATTCTGTCCAACCTGATTCTCCTCTGTGACACAACACCGAAGTCTGTAAATGTAGTAATTTGCAGCTTACTTTTCCAGGAAAGCTGTCTCTTTCACAGATGACACAAAATGAGGAGTAATTCAACACTGGATACCAGAAGTCATAATTTGAAAAGAAAATACTACCTAATAATATTTTGCTGCATTTGAACTTTTAAATGTTAAATCTTTCATTATCTAAAGGAGCCTTATTTGAAATGGAAGGATTTTTCAATGGACTAAGTTCTGGCTCGATTCACTGTTTTTGAACTGGCTCAAGCAATTCTAATTATAAGCTACAATCTAAAGCTGTTACTATTTGCCAGATATTTCAACCTTCATGAGCAAGACCCTTTAGGCTCATTTAGAAAAGCTTACAAACAAGGAAATTCAGTGCTGTTCACCCGCTGGGCTTGGGACAAAAAGCAAGTATGAAAGCTGCCAATATTTCTATATTTGCTTGTTTCATCTGAGTGGGACCAGTGCAATGACACAGAAAAAGACTCTCTGAGCCCAGAGCGAAAATAACACACTTAAAGTGCTTAATGGGTTTCTTCTATGAGATTTCTCCAGCAGCTTTAATAGAGCTGGGTGAACTGCTTGTATGAAAAAAAAACTTTAGCTGATGAATTTCAGTCTTTGTTTGTTTGTTTTCCCAGTGTCTGGAATGTTCAGCAATGAATTTGATTTTGTTTCTGATTTATAATTATTCCCAAACCAACTCGCATCATGCATGGTCTGTATATTTCAGATTATTTTCTTCCACTGTAAGGCCACCTGCTCTCAGTGCTTTGTGGTGTCTGAGTAAAGTGGCACACTGCCCATGCCAGAGCTGGGGGAAGGAGGATACAAAACTATCCTAGAAGAGGAAGCTTTAAAGACTTTGAACACTTAGTCCTTTTTGGAGACAGGTCAACAAAATAGGAAGCATTTTACATTAGATATTTTAGAAAACATTTTACCGTGCATATTTTAGAAAACGTGATTAATACCTTGGAAAGCATTGTAATATCTTAGTAAGATATCACATTTAAATGAAGGCTTCTTCATAATCAGTGCAAATTTATACACACAATTGATCTAACATCAGATCTTTGACTCATTTTGTCTTTGTGCAAGGGCTATGAGAACAGTGTTCCCCTGACCCCAGAAACAAAGGGTACAGTTATATTACCACATTGCATCATAATTATGTGCATCTTGCTGTAATCCAGCGCCTAATGAATGCAATTAAATCATTGGGGTCAGGTGCTTTGTGTTGATATTTTAGATCTAAACTTGATGAAACTTTCACAGAATTACAGAGTGGTAGAGATTGGAAGGGATTCAGAGCCAACTTTAATGGAAAAAATAAACAATTTTCTCTGAGAGCAGAAAACATGAAGTGTGTCTTAGTTCTAGCTGCTCCTCAAGGGAGAAAAAAAAAAAGTGGGTCAACATGTAGTATTGTAATATTCAGAGGTTAAACTGTTCTTTGCATTAATACCAACTTCTTCAGACCCAAATGTATATTAGGTAGAAACTGTGGGAGGTTCTTTTATTCTGACAGCCTTATAACTGAGATATATTTTCACCTGTCATGTAAATCAATAAAATATACAGTACTTTATACTTAAATGTTTCACTATTAGAATAATTTTCTGATCCCTCTGGATTAGCACATTGTAAAATAGAACACTCAATATTTTATGAATAAATTAAGTGTTTTGCAGCTTGCCGTAATGAGCTAGTTGGTTCATATAACTTTATAAACTGGTTAGATGACACAGTAATGCAGATGTCCACTCTGGAAATTTGCTTTCCTCAGAGGTAAAGTTCCTCTTTACTGTGCTTAGTAAGGGCAACAAATCTGATTAACTTTCTACTTTTTTTTCCCCTACCTCTTATCATTCATAAATTTTACACCAGCCTTTATTTTTCTTTTTACTATGAATCCTTATGTTTATATACATTTCACAGAAAAGATAACCACATTAATTATTTTACTTCCTGAAAATAAACAAAGAAATGCTTCCTCTTTATTGGTGACACAGGTATTAAACATACGTTTTGCAGTGTAGGAAGAGGAAAGGTTGTAAAACCTAGTGGCAAAGATTTGGCAAACTATTTGTAAACAATTTAGGAAAATTCTCCCTGAACCTAATCTGAAACATATAGATTAGGCAACTGTTGGGGCATGAATAGGGAACATTTAATTAAGCACCCTGAACTTAATTAAGTCCTGGTAGATGAAGAATTCTATTTCTGCTCACTTCTTAAGCAACCTGAGTTGCCCATGACAACCTAATAGAGCATCCCAGTGGAAGCAGCTGGAGTTAGGGTTGACCTCTGCTACTATCAGAGTAGCGGAGATATGAAAATAAGACCTCCAGTGTACATGAATAAGATGTAAACAGCTCATGTTAAGAAATTCTAATTTATCTATCTTTATTTAACTAAATTAGGATCAATTAGAACTTGATTGGGCAGTGTAGCCATGCAGCTAATTATAATGTAAATGTAGCAGAAGTTAGGGAAGAGTTATAAAAATGCTGGATGTAACCTTTCTGTATCACATCTGTCTACTTGTTTGTGTATTGGCTAATTAATCCCAGCTCCTGTAACACAGTGATTAAGTTTGGGTTTTATTTGTTAGCTGAATGTCAGAAAAAGTAGTTGTAAAAGAAAAGTTTAAATCACTGATATGTAGTGAAGTATTACTGTGAAGATACTCCCCTTAATCTTTTTGAGGAAATTTCATGCTAACTTCAGGAGAAATTGGAGTGAGGAATTCATAGATGTGGTAAATTGATGTAGAGTAAAAAGATTTTAATTTTAATTTTCATTTCACTTTTTGATTTTGATACTTTAATAGAGGATTTCCCATCTTCCCCATTACTTGCCCTTTTAGGTTAAGGATGTATTTCAAGGCATATTCTGTAAATTATGACATTTTATTAACATGAGTTCTGTTAATTTTAAATCTTGGCTGTAAATAAATTCTCAGCCAGAGACAGTGACTCAGGAACATCTCTTTTTTTTTAGTAACTTATATGCACCACAAGCATTTTTGATTTAGCCATTTGTAGCCATCTCTCCATTTGTCATGGAGACAAATTGACACACCATTTGGTCTTACACTGGAAAAGATCTAGTCAAAAGCAGACTATTTTTTTGGTTTTAAGCATGTTTTGTGAGAAGAGAATATTGGTTAACATTTATATAATTTTGATCTGAGTTACATATCTAAGCAATTTTTAAAATCTTCTTTCAGGTCTCCTCCACTGGCTGCCCAATGTCAAAACAGGAGGTTTACTTTTCAATTTCAGTAATCATCCCTGACACACCCTTGGCAACATTATCCTCCAGGTTCTTTCTCTTGTCTTCTAGAAGATGTTTTCCCAACAGGGGAGGAAAAAAGTATTCTGTCTTTAAACAAGGAATTAAAAAACAAAAGAAGATACTTGAAATTCAGTGCCCTGACTTTCAGAGCCCTTAAAAGCTAAGTTTTATTTTAACAGTGAATGCACAAAGGACTGTTTAAAAGGCTTATGTATACTTAGCCTTTTATTTCCTTCTACATAGTGTTAGTAATATTAAAACAGGGTTTTCTAATAATACTGTAAACAGGAAAAATGGGGTCACCATAACTCAAAGGGGTTCAAAAGGATGTAATACATGGTCATTGTGATGATGTTGTCCGAAGGAATCCAGTGATTGCAGGGAGTGGACTGAATAAACTTCAAGGAGCTTTTTTTTTCTTTTTTTTTCTTACACAATGAATAGAGACATGGGGAAGATCATCCATAAGTACACCTTTTTGTTTCAAATAAACTTGGGAATCAGAATATATTTCAGTAAAAAGAAGGGACAAGTCATCTAGGTACAACTGTCTTTTTACATTTTATTTTAACTGAATGGAAGCTAATGTAAAATACAGGGACTTCTTTCATCATAAATCAAATTATTACAATCCAATTTAGAAATCATGTCTTAATGATTCCCTAGCACTGCTAGGTCTAATAAACCTGCACCTTTTACAAAAAAGATGCAATTCTGAAGTCAAAATAACAATGAAGCTGGTTTGCCATGGCTTCATTCTCTGTTTCCTGCATCTGTCATGGGTAAGTATGTTATGTTTCCCTCAGGCAAGGCACTTTACCTGGAGAAGTATTTACACAACATCTGTCAACTTTGCTTCAAATTTGGTCAAACTAAGTTAAAAATCATATATGGTTAAGAGAAACAGACATTGATACAGAGAATAATAAGATCACCTTTTTCTTAAGGAAACAAGATTAAAGCTTTAAAATGGCAAACTGTTTTCATTTGTGGCATAGAAGAACAAAAGAAGCATGAAATTGTTGTACATAAATTCTGGTTCCACAGAAGCTGAGGGACGTTTTATGTTTTTAGGATTGTTATAACCTAGAACTAATTCTTCTAAGTTCTCTCCAAGGAAACTATTCCTGCTAAACCCAGAAGATTGTCCCATGCCAAGATCATAGGATATATCTCCAGGAGTCTAATGTCCACATTATATTTGTATTTGACAGAAGAAACTTAAGTTTCCTTATTGCCTCTTTGTCCTTTTGGGAACTTTCTGTGAACAGCAGAACTAATGTGACTATGAATGTTCATTTCATGAATGTTAATTTCCACTTTGTCTCTTTCTACTGTAGTTGTATATGTTTAGGAAACATGTTGATGATACAGTGAAGAATTATGTATTTATAAAAAAAATAAATCAGTGTCAAAAATATTGCTTTCAGGACTCTGTTTATAGAAAACAAATGTATTTTAGAGCTTATAATTAATTAAATATGCAACATCTCAAATATATAAGTGTTCTGATGAGGATACATGGTAATATCCATACACAAATATTTTATTCAACCAAAAGAAAGCACAAAAAACAACCCAGCTGAAGGAAGTTGACAGTCTTGTTAAGGGTAAAACTACAGTTACAGACTGTTCTCTTCAGAAGAAAATAAAAATAAGAAAACCTCAGATTATAAAGTTTATATGATGCATATCATCCTATGGATAACATGCAGATGCTAATTGTTCAGTGTGCTGAACAGATTCAGTAGAAGCTGAATCCATCCCGGCAAAGGATGTCTCTGTGGTAGAAAAGGCATTGTAGAATAGAAGGAGGTTCTGGAATTGTATTGCTTCCATGGGCGAAAGTAGTACAGCATTATTCTCAGCCACCACTATTTTTAATGCCTGTGACACTCAGTTTGAAAGATTATAGAAGAAAAATAAAAATTCGGTACCAGGTTTTGGAAAAAAAGGCCACAGACTTTGAACAAGGAACAGATGCAATGCAAATTGGCACTACTGGATGATTTCAAGGTGAGCAAAAATCTAAATTGCTTGGGATCATACAGCCTGGTCCTTAATTATGTATATGCATCCCTATCAGAAATGGGCAAAGTACCTGCCAGCTACCCCATCTTCCTCTAAACCATTACATTTCAGAGACATCTGCAACATAGTGTGCGTCAGGAGAGATGAGATAGGCAAGAAGTTAGTGGATTGCAGAGCCATTTGGGAGGAGTGCCTTGTGCCTAAGGGGAACAAGGTGCAGAGACATTTTGATGAGAAGCAAATGAGGGCAGCATCATTAGCAGAGGAGAGGGGATGAGGGATGATGCCATAATAACCTCAGCATTGCTGGAGAGGTTTCTGTCAATGACCAGCTCTCTCCTGATTGTCAAAGCGCAGCCCTTGTATCTTGTGACCAAACAGCTCTGCCTGCCTGGTTCCAGGCATTATTCCAAAGACCGTGGAATAATGAAATGGTGACTGGGCACCTCTTTTGTATCCACTGTGCTGCCCTCCTCACAGCAATACACTGGTCAGAAGATGTTGCTGTCACATTACAGCTATTCTCATTTTCTATTAAATGAGATGCAGATAAGTGTAAATGTTCCACTTGTAAAAATTTTCCAAGCTTCATGCACTTTTATCTGTTTATATTAGAAACCTGATTATAATCACCTTGGTTCTCTGCAGTTCTTTCTGAAGACTGCAGGATAAAGAAGTAAAATAATCAATACTGTTGTCAGACAAAAAAAAAAAAAAACAGATACAGAGTTTGAGCATGTTAGGGCAAATTAGCCTAGGTTTTATATTTCATTGTCTAGAATACTCTGTGGATTTTGTGTATTCCCTTAAATGTTTTGTTACTGAGAAACATTTTTAAATAGCACATAGTAAAAATTAAGTCCATGTATTTTTTTTACTATTGCAGATTTCATTATGAAACATCTCAAGATTAAATTTATTCCAATAATCATTACAATGATGAAAAAATTCCTTGCTTCAATAATTGATTTATGCTTCATTTAAATGTATGGAGTAGTTTCAATATAATTTCTTATTAGCTCTAATGACAAATTTTAAAATAGCAGGGCTCTGAAATAAAAATGAAAATTTGCCATACAAGTTATTACATTTAAATGGACTTAGTACTTAATATTTAAAAAATCATTTGATGTAAATAGCCATCATGAATCACTGCAAATATGATTAGATATAATTAAACTTTTTCTTTACCCATATCTAGTTTCTTCACCAGAAATTATTTTATTTCCTCTTCTAATTTTCTTAAGATCTTCAAGAATTTGAAGTGAAAACCCATGACATATCAGCATTGCTTATTAATATTTTTGTATTTTGGTCAAGAAATTAGATATCTTGTCATATATGTTTGTATTATGCGTATGCTATTTTTTATACATTGTGCTAGTATTCTCTCCCTATTTGGGAGTTACACACATTCTCCATTAGAGAACATAAAGATGAAATTTGGCAAAAAAACTGATGCTTCTAAAACCTGCTAAAGTATAATGGCAGAAATTACAAAAAATATCCCTGAGTGGCCTTATTCACTAATTTGTTTTCCTGTCATATGAAGTTTAAAGGGAAATATTACTCCAACACAGGATCCTACAAGCACAACCAGCAGGCAGCTCACTCTCTTTTGGGAATCTGGTGTGGCTGCTCTATACTGACCACAAAACTCTCATTCAAGTCACAGTTGCTGTACTGCACAGGGAGACTGTATGCTAAATTTACACAGTATGTTTGTCATGCTAAAAAATAAGCCATGGCACTTGGGAAACTCTGCTAGAGCAGTACTCCCAACAGCTACTCACCTGTTTAAGCTTAGGCACACAAAAGGCTTATCAGTGATAAAAATCTTAGAACGGGTCTGTTAGCTGTCTCATAGTGTCAGGAGAAAGTCCTCTTTTAAAATCCATGTGTTTGTATTAGTAATGCTGTAGCTTTACTTCCAGCTCTTTAAGAAAATTTTATTAATTCCATGTAAAGCATCTAAAAGAAATGCAAGTAAACAGAATAACTGGGAGTGATACACCTGAAATCATTGAACTAACCATAAACAGGCTCCAGAGATTTTTGAGGAAGAAAACTATTGGGAATTGATTACATAAACTGTTGAGAACTTAATTTCTTTTGGAAAGTAAACTCTAAGCAAAAATGACTTCATTAAACGTTTGGTGGAGGGTTTTTTGTTTGTTTGTGGTTTTTGTGGTCTTTTTTGTTTTGTTTTGGTTTGGTGTAAAACAAACATACAACAGAAAGATAAAAAAAGTTAAATGGGAAGCTATACTGGAGTTCTGCTGGGCTCTGAAATCTGTTCTACTCAATACAGATTATTTGGAAAACTGGATGAATGCTGTGGTAGCAATTTTCCTGATGATACTGGGCTATTAGTAATT
Source organism: Passer domesticus (assembly GCF_036417665.1). Lineage (NCBI taxonomy): Eukaryota > Metazoa > Chordata > Aves > Passeriformes > Passeridae > Passer > Passer domesticus. Next base: position 30,815,938 of record NC_087479.1, read on the forward strand.
AATATTAGCTCTGAAGAGCTGCAAAGAAATTCCTAAGACTGAGAGAATGGGTAATAAAATGGCAAAGGAAATCCAGCATTAGTAAATGTGAAAAGATGTCCTGGGGAAAAAACAATCCTAACTTCACAAATAGGATTGATTGCCCCCAATCTGACCATTGCCACTCAAAAGCAAGATCTCAAGGTTAAATAGTTATAAATCAATGATTGCATCATCTCTGTGCTCAGAAGTCAAAAATTAGTATTAAGAATTATCAGGAAAAAAGTGCATTAAAAATATTTTTTCCATCTGTATCATGCAGGCAGGTGTCACCCCTTTCACCTCACAGCAATGTATAAAGCACGACTGAAAAAGAGTAAAGGAAGATTTGGAAAAATGACCAACAGTGTGGAACAGCTTCCCAAGGCAGGACATTTTTGTAGGCTGGGGCTCTTCGAGTTGGAAGAAAGAAAATCTATGGACAAACATAAGTGTGTTATAGACTGAAGAAAAAGTCTGGTGAAATATAATGCAGCATGGAAGGGAAGAACAGGAGTGCCTGGGCTGCCTCACTCCTGTAGGAGCCACAGGGGTGCCAGGGGAATGGAGCAGGTGTCAGGCTCAGGGACAGCACTGCCCTTGGGGCATTGCAGCTCTGCTCCAGAGCAGTGCACTGGGCAGATGCTGCAACTTCATCAGGGTCAGGACAGAACTCTGCATGAAAGGCTGGCTTTAAAAGTCTTTGATAGCTTGGACAGTTTTCTGGGGAATGTGCTTGTTTCCTATGCATTTTCTTGTGCTATTTCTTTGACACCTCTTTGAAACCAGTGTCAGATGCAGGGTACTTGCTAGATAGATGGAGTTGTGGTTTGACACTATGCATCTATTCCTAGCTGCAAGTGCTTATTTGCAAACAGTATTAGAAATGCTTTGATATGAGCTGGAGTCTTTATTTTTGTAAATAATCTATTTCCATAAACATTTAGTCCTATATTTATTTTAGATTTTTCTATGAAAAAAAATATTTGTAGCATTTTTCCTTGATTAAAAGTGAAAACAACACAGCCTTTTTTTTTTCTGTGCATGCAACATATCTGACTTTATCAATAATATCAGCAGAAATTTACATTATAATTTACTTCAGAAAAATGTCTTTCAATGAGGTAGAATGTCATCAAAAAATATGACTGATCACTAGAAACGTAGACCACTTTCTAAAGAACTGTTTTGAAAGTTATGGGTGGCTACTTTTACTCAGAAACTGCCTATCATGCTTACATGTTTTTGCAGTGATTTCCACTTGCCATAACAACAGAAGTTTAACAAACAGTATTTATGTGCTGCAGGCATAGAAGTGTACATAAACATAAAAGTAACAGAATGCAGGTTGCCAATCACATCATTCAGTTCTGTTGAAGCTTCCAGATAGTTCTACTTTGCTAAAAGTTTCTTTCATTTGTAAGCTTTGGAATTCTGGAGATTCTATATTTTCTGTGAGGGAAGGTTTTTCTTTTTTTCCTCACATGGAAAACCCAACTTTAGAAAAGATTTCTTCTCTTAAAGCAGTATGTAGTTCATACCTATAGTACAACTATTCAGGTTTGTTAATCCACCAACAACTAGTGGTTATACTGCTTTAAGAAAAAACGCAAAAAAACCGAACCAAAGCTGAAACCTAATTTTAACCATTTTTAACCATTTCACGTTCAAATTCAAGGGCATTGAATCAAGTGCATTTGAGAATGGACTGGAGAATAACACATGCAAAAACATCTGTCACAATAGCTAGCTGTAAAATATTTGCACCTCTTTCATAAAGGTTGCATCAGCACATGTAGCATACATATTCTGCCTTGAGCATTTGCTTCTCAGAAACACAGAAAGAAAAGCTGGAGATGTTAGGGAGTTTAACCATAAGAAATAAGCATTTTAAAATTCCCTTTATGTAGATGAGAAGTATTTCTGGCCTGGCAGCTCTCTAACAAAAACTAACAAATGGAAGATAATCATGGGCGAAACATAAGAAAAGAAGTCAACTTAAGATAAAATGATATAAACTGACAAGAAGCACAGGGGAACAGTTAAATCACTATCAGAGAAAGGCATATATTGAAGCACAGGTGAAAATACACATATTGTTGGGGATTATTGAAAAAGGCCATCCCAAAATTAGGGCTAAATTCCTTCATGACCTAATCTGGCCTTTAAAATTGAATCTTTAAAAAGTACATAATTTCATTTACTTCAAATTTGTATATATGTTCATGATTTTGTCCATAACCTCACTAACATAAACATCTCAACAGTTTGTCACATTTAAGCATAAATTTGAAGTTAGCACTATCTATTATTCCAAAGCAAGTACTCCAAATATACTTTCCTTTCAAAACTGACAATCTTAAAAGTGTGCTGCATTATCTAATGGAACAAACCAAAACTTTTTGTCACTCTCTAAGTTTCTGATTTCTGGTTAAAATTATAGTAGGTTCATCTAATTGTCTTAATAAATAAATATCTTTAAAGATTATGTTAATTTTTCAAAACATAGTCATCCAACCTTTATGAAGAAATTGTGGAATTTATGGCTTTCAGAATTTTTGAGGCAGACACAACTAGAATGTTTTAATTTAACTCATTTTTTTTTTTCCTTGAAAGGGAAAGAAAATGAAATACAGTGGAATGTTTGTGTTGAGCCTGAGCTCTGATACAAGATTTTTGAAAATCTAGCATATTAACTTTGAGATTATCCATATAAATAAAATAATGTTAAAGCAAGAACTAAAAAATATGCAGCTTATAAATTAAGTCAAACATTTAGGGTTCACTATGCCTGAACATAAAGAAGTTTAGCAGTGGATAGGAGGGTAATTTATGTCATATATTTTATTAAGATGGTTTAACAATTAAAACATATTTCGAATGCAATATATATTTTTGGCATGAGAAAATAATTTGAAAGATGTCAACTTGAATCACATAACAGTGATTATTTACAAATGTAAGATAGAGTCACTTTGATTCTAATAAGTAAATGCCTGGCCTGAAGTCACACCTTCATATGCATCTAATAGTGCTCTCATTTTATCATATTTTAAAAATCCACACCTCATATTTTCTGTTTCCTTATATGGATGGTGCTAATGACACACATAGTAAACCTTCTATTAGCTTTGTACTTCAATAGAATTTGTTTAATTTCAGCTGTCAAACAATATGGAGAAAAAAAAATCCATTTTTTTGATAACCCCAGGATTTAAAACGCATTATCAGTATGACAGCAGTAAATGCTTTCCAAACAATCTTATTTATGGGCCGTGTTCTTTCTTGGTGTAAACACAAATCTGAGCAGCATGTGAAATCCCTCATTTGTTTGCCATAAATTGTGCATGTTACTGATGCAAGATTTATTATGTAAGAGTGGTTGAGTAAACCAGCACTGGCACTATTGATATGCAACATTTTACCACCAGCTCCCTTACTGAGCTGGTGTTATCTGAGAGACTACCAGCTGGAGACTGTTCAGTAATCAATTTTCAAATCAAGAAATAATAATGGAAATCATAGAGCTATAGTCCATGGAATATGCTGAGTTGGAAGACACTCCCCAAACCACCAAATACCTGAGAGCATTTACCAAACATTTCTTGAATTCTGTCAGGCTGGGGCTGTGACCCCTTCCCTGGAGACCCTGTTCCAGTGTCCAAACACCCTCTGGGTGAAGAGCCTTTTTCTAATATCCAACCTAAACCTCTCCTGGCACAACTTCAGGCCATTCCCTCAGTCCTGTCTCTGGTCACCAGAAAGAAGAGACTGCTACCTGCCCCTCCTCTTCCCCTCACAGGAAGCTGTAACTGCAGTGAGGTCTCCCTTCAGTCTTCAGGCTGACCTCAGCTGCTCCTCACATGACTTTACCTCCAGAGCCTTCTCCAACCTCACTGCTCTCCTTTTAATGCTCTCCAATAGCTTAAATGACTTTTTTACATTGTGGTGCCCAAACCTGCTCACATTACTCAAGGTGAGGCTGCACCAGGGCAGAGCAGAGTGGGACAAATCAAAATGTATATATTAGTCCATCTTGTAGCGGAGACTTACCTTAAACATGTCATGCGAGTTTGACATTCATGCCTCTTATGATTTTAACAGAGCAATATGTTAATACTGGAGGACTGTGAAGGTTTTCTAGAAAGTCTATTTGTCCTTACCCTACAAAGACATCCATTAGTGAGAAAATGAGATTTTTTCCAACTGCATGTGCCTGGCTCAGAGGAGGCTGCAAAGACATTTTGAATGAATCCTTTGCTCCATTGGAGTAACTGAGTACTTGAACATAAAGAAATTTAGACACTTATCAGTAGCTTTGCAGCTTTGTAAAGGATTGATAGATTTTCTGGCCCTAAAGGCAGCTCTGAAGTACAAATCCCCAACTGCACTATAGAGCCCTTTTGCTTAAAAGAGTGTACATCACAACTCCTCGAATGGCTGCAGCCAGGTCTGTTTTAAGCTACAGAAGAGCCCATCAGGAGCCAGGATTTCAATGTGGCAGTATAAGTTTTTCAAACAACTTCTATTCTTTGTTTTTATTTCATATTTACCTTTTGTGCTTTTTGTACTCATTTCATATTCAACTTAAAATATACATATAAATCCCACGGAATCAATTTTTTAAAAATAGAAATTAATTTAAATGTAAGTTTGATGTTTTCCTGAGGGGGTGCGTATATGTTTTCAAACACTTTCTGAACCTTGCTGCTTTTAGTTATTTTACAGTAAGTCTAATACAAAATGCTGACTCCTATGGGCTCAGCAAATGCACAGTGCATTGGATACAATTTAAAAAAAATTTCTGTCTGGAAAAAGTAGTAGATGCTCTGGTGTGCCAGTGGGAAGTGGCAAGGCTGCTCTGCTGGGATGGGTGCAGGGTCACTGCCAAGAATTATGCATTAAGGCTTTTGGGCATTGTGTCCACTCAGCTGTATTCAATAACCATACCTCCAGATTTCACCATGTTGGACGAAAGTATTTCTAACTTCACAGGCTTCAGAGGGACTGCAACCAAAGAGAAACAAACAGGGCACATGTCAGTCAGTCTGTCCTGAATTCAAACTAATAACGTGTATTGAACAAAGAGATTGCAGACATTGTGTTGTTATATCCCACACAATCCTCCTCTTGTTTTCATCTGCATTTTCTCATCTGACTGAAAACTATTCTTTTCAAGCACATGCTTTCTGCAAAAAATGTGGAAAATATATTTATGATTTCTTTTCTTGCACTTAAAAAATCTTTCTAAAGGTTGCTTTCATCTTGTAGATTTAATAATTCTGGAAAAAAGACCATGCTCATGACAGGTCTGTATTTTCTTGGACATATTGCATTTGATTCTGAGTGCAGTTTTCAGATTTTTTAAAATGGAATTTTGTGGGGTTTGAGCGTTTGTTTTTCATTATGTTAAACATAGAGCATCCATATGTTGCTTTCCTTTGGGATCTTTAAGAAAACATACAGTCATTTAAATCTGGGCTATTTTATCCCTGCAGTTGAAAAATTCCTGTAGAAGATGACTTCTGCCTTATAAGATATATTTTTCTCCCCCAAGTTGTTCCAAAAGTGTGTTCTAATTCCTTCTCTTCATTATATTTTGTGTGACAAAGTTACTGCAGGTAAGTAAACGTGCATGGGATATGAAACAGGCTCTTAACTCCTGTAGTGCATGGTATAACTCAAAATCTTGACCAGGGTTCTCAAGTCATATCCCTGGTTCATGACCTTCAGGTTGGTAGGTCACAATAGGAAGTGTAATATCTGGCTCCTGTGGTGTAATCTTTATGGTAGGAATAATACATGAGATCTTACATGCTTCTATCAGTTGCAAATGTTCTTGTAGCTCATTGTACAATATGTCAGATGAAATGGATTTCATGATCTTTTGTATAATGCATATGTTCCAATAGTAATTTCAAACCTAATTTATTTCCTTGGAAATTCATTCATCTTTTGGGTGCCATTTTTAACCATCTTAATTTTCTATTATACAAGCACAGGGGGTAAATTCTTTGCTCTCATATATACGTCCCTCTACCACTGGATTTTATACAAGATTTACACTGTCTAAGGGGAAAATTCAGCTTAGGAATATTTTTACTTTAGCACTACCATATAAGCCTTTTTTCTGTTCAAAACCTACTAGTTATTTGGCAGTTGTATTTCATTTCAGTCTTTCTGCTATAAGTAGAAATGCTTTTAAAGATATAATTTTTTCCAGATAATGTATCACTGTAAATGACAAAGTTGACTTTGTGTCTTTCAAAATACCTGTATAAGATATTGGGAATTTTAAAATCACCTGCAAGTATGTCACTGAGAGTAGTTATTGCTTAATTCCTTTTTTTTTTTTTTAATTTTAGTGGCTGTTGGTGAATGGTGAGTACAAAAAAATGAAGAAAAAGGAACCCAACACATTTCATTGTCTGCAAACTCCCAAGAACTTCTAAGATCATGGACACAATTGTTCCTACATTTTTGCCTTTAATAGGAAAAATAAGATAATAAGGGATAAAGGTAGCCAAAAGAGTTTTAAAAAGTATATTTCATTGGGAAGAGTGGCATCCTGGCAAGAACAAGCACATTAAGCTGCAGGGCATTGTTAAGTAGAATAAATGTTTGGGCCAAAGGCAATGTATAAATGACAGTGCTGGAAATTTCATTTTTCCCTTGGAAAAGAGTTTTTTTCAGAGAGCAATATAATTGGCAAGTTTAAATACATTTTACACAGAGTAGGATCGGTTTATCCATTTATTCTGGAAACTACACAGTAATATTTCAGTCTCAGCCCTCTTTCTTGTTAAGGAAGTATGAGCTAAGTACATCTTTGAGGTGTAAGAGTTACAGCACAGTTGCTTTCCCTTGGACAATGAAGTAGTGTCTGTAATTCATAGCTACATTTTTATACTCCACATTCCTCTCTATATTTCTCTGATACTGTTACTCATCAATGTGGCATATGAAAGGCCACCTAAGATGTGGCATAATTACCTGCAGTAATCTGTTTGGGTCACAACATGGAATGAAATTATTTTAAAAAATAAATGAAATAATTAAGGAGACATTGGGTTTTATTTTTCATCTTAAGGTGTAAACCAACCAATATCTCAGATAGTGCACTATAGTATTTTTGTGTCTTTCTGGAAATTACAGTAAAAATAATGCCAGAAATTTTTACAGAAATAACTCCTAGAATTTAGAAGATTACATGAATGCAGTGGGTTGACCCTGGCTGGATGCCAGGCACCCACCAAAGCCACTCTATTTGTCCCTCTGCAACTGGACAGGGAAAAGGAAATATTAAAAAGGGTTCATGGGTTGAGATAGGACTGGGAGAGAGATCACTCACTGACTACTGTCATGGGCAAAACAGATTTGAATTTTAGAGATACTAACTGAATTTATTCCTAACAAAGAGCAGGATAATGAAAAGTAAAAATAGACCTTAAAAACACCTTTCCCCTATCCCTCCCTCCTTCCCATCTTTACCTCCTTTGCCAGTGGCACAGAGAGACAGGGAATGGGAGTTATGGTCAGTTCACCACCCGTTGTTTTTGCCACTGCTCAGGGAAAGGAGTCCTTTCCCTGCTCCAGTGTGGGGTCCTTCCTATGGGAGACTGTCTTTCATGAAGTTCTTCAGAATGAGTCCATCCTGCAGTTGTTCATAAACTGCTGCAATGTGTCACTCTCCCATAGGATGCAGTCCTTCAGACACAGCCTGTGTCTCCAGTATGGGCTCTCTCCACAGGTCTGCAGGACCCTGCTGGGAGTTTGTTCCTGCACAGGCCTTCCATGGGGTCACAGCCACCTCTGAGACATCCACCTGCTCTGGCCCAGGTCTCCTCTGTGTGCTGCACGTGGATTTCTGCATCCCAATGGTACTCCATGGGCTGCAGGGGCACAGCTGCCTCACCATGGTCTGCACCACAGGCTGCAGGGGAATCTCACTGCAGTGCCTGGAGCACCTTCTGCACTGACCTTGGTGTCTGCAGAGTTGTTCCTCTCCCATATCTTCACCCCAATCTTCTCTGGACACAATGACATCTGCACAACAACTTTTCCTTCCTACTTCTTAAATATGTTATCGCTGAGGCGTTACCACCATTTCTAATTGGCCCAGCCTTGGCCAGCAGCAGGTCCATCTTGGAGCCACCCGGTATTGCTTCTGCTGGACATGGGGAAGCTTCAGAGAGCTTCTCATAGAAGCCATTCCTCTAACCCCCCATACCAAAACCTGGCCATACAAACGCAATACATAAGGTTAAAAAGACATCACATAATAAAAGAGGCCTAAAAATCCAGATAAAAAAAAAATCCTTGCCCAGATTTAAAGTCAGAGAACCATACAAAAGTATGAAAATAGAAGTCCAAAACAGAACAAAAAGAAAATTATGGCCCATTACAAAAGGTGAATGATACTCACAAGTACCAATTTATGAAAGCACTGGTTTCTTAATCCATTCATATCCCTTTCTTAGAAAAAAACTATTTAATCTCAAACTTGAAATATTTTTACTTTAAAATATTGGTTCACAAGAAGTCCATCCAGAAAGGTAATGACATTTCTCAGCAAGTGTTTATACTGAAGCCTGAACTGTAGATATCCATCAGATGGTTTACTGGCTGAAGATGGCAAGAAATACATGCCAGCCACAGGATTTTATATATAGACACTGCTAGTCACTCTGAAGAAGGTATTGACTGGGACAGCCTTACAATTTTTACACCTGTGGACGAAAAATGAGAGAATCAGTTTTTGACACACCCCATGGCATATACATATGAGAAGATAAGATCATGGGTGAAAGACTTAGGTATAGAGAAGGAGATTTGTCCCCAGTGAAGGGCTCAAGAGATATGTCAATTTTAGTATGCCTCCTTGATGGTATAATATTGGGCTACACTTCTTTTGCTGAACTGCAATAGCCTCTGCTCACATAGATTCCTGGCAAAGATATCAATGCAATTTGTGAAGGTTCAGGATTAATTTTCCTTTTTCTTGTTTTGCACTTAGGTATATAACTGCTAATAATATCTGGAATCCTAGAAAACATGAGGACTATTGTTCACATTGGAGGTTTTTCCTCTTGTAAACTGAAAGTGTTCTAGGATATGCCTGTCTTTTCAATGTCTGAAGATGTGAAGAAAAGTATGATAGTGCTATTCATTCGTTCATAGTACTCAGTTTAGCTAAATTGAAGCTATACTTAGTCATAGCAAAGTGAATCAGAGGGTAAAATGTGACTGGTATGCTTTTCCACCTGGACACTTTGTGCACCCCCAAAGTCTTCTATTTTGCATTAGCAGTCTGAACAGATTAATTGGATATATAACAGTTAACTGCTGCTTCCTTGAGTTTCTACTCTGTGATCACTGATCTGTATATTTGTGGGTAGACAACCCTGCTACCTGGATTCTTCTTAAATTTGACAAGTACACAGCTAAATTCACCTGTTACAGACATCCTGGTGACATGAAATTCTCTTTGTCTCTAACAGTTACCAAGTGTCTTTTGAATCTCTGTGGCTTTTGGGCTCAAAGGATACAAGAAAGAATCCTGTTCAGTTCATCGGAATTCTGTTCACACATGCACATTTATAAGGAGTGAAAAAAGAAGGACAACTTCCATTATATAAATACATGAAGAATTTCAGTTTGCCAATATGTTTTGGAATATTTCCCAAACTGGAAATCTCAGTGTTCACCATGATCCTTAAATAAAAGAAGGAATTATTTTGACAATTTCACTGCTGCTTAGTATAAGTGCCTGTCATTGGTGTTACTATCACAGATCATAGATTGGGGGGGGAGGCGGGGGGATAATATAATCTTAAATATATATTTCTGAAGATATGTTTTTGAAAGCAACCAGTGTAATTCAGTGATACCTATGCATGGTTAACTATTTGGATATAGTGAAGCCGTAAGAATATCATATTACAGACAATGAGTGTGATTTTGTCAAATTTGCCTTTTTTAGCAAAGCTGTTCTGCTGGCTAGGCCTGACCATGTATGAAATACTGGTGCTGTAAAGCCATGCCACTGGATTATACACAATTTCTGTTATACCTTTCAGGGCATCTGCATGGCAGATTTAGGCAGCACTCTTTTGCAATTCCTCACATTTCTCTTCTAATGGCAATGGTCCATCACCAGCTGCTCCACAGCTACAATTGCCTTCCTCTCAGCACCGTTTACTTTTGATCCTTCCGGGATGTGGTACATTTTGTTTTATGTCGTGTCACTGTTGTTATACTTGCATAATGTACTTAAGTATTGTTTAGATTGACACAGTGTTAGTTCTAAAATTGAAAATAAAATGTCATTATTGGCAAGAGCAGCTGTTTTCACGCACATCATTTTCTGAAATTCAGTTTATTAATCAGGCTAAGCGGGAGTTTTGTACAAATGGTAGTATTTTTTCTTGAAGTATTCTATGGGCTTTAGATTTCCATCATAACAGAATTGAGTAGTATAATATAGAAGAAATGTTTGATGTGATTAAAACTGTTTATTCCGGGTTTGTAATTGATTTAATTGTAACATCTAGAGGGCTGCAATTTTGAAAAATTTCAGCCCTGATTGCCTATTATTCACATGACAATGCTGAAATAAAATGACACTATAGTAAATGAAAACATAACAAATAACCCTGGTGGTTCAATAACATTTTGAAAGAAAATCAGTAGATGTTCTGCAGAAATCACCTACAGGAACAGCAGGAAAAAAAGCCCATGTTTTAAATCAGTTTTTGTAAAAACCTGGTAAAAATTGCCTCTCCCAGAAACTGTCATAATGTTACTCATCTAGTAAAGATGTTTTGATTGTCTTCTATAATTTTAAATAACACCTGCTTGTGAAGTGCAAACAAACATTAGGAAAAAAGTCTTGTTATCTATTCAGAAGCAATATACCCTTAAATCTCTCCCCAACCTTTACTACCCTCCATGTAAAAGTCAAATGTAAAGTTCACCAATTTTTTTTGGAATCCAGGAGTGTTTAGATTTAAACCTTGAAAAATTTTAACTGGTCCTTGACCCCACATAAAGCCTAGCTTTGCACAATATCAGTAAGCTCTTCTTACACACCAAGTTTATATAGTAGGAAATCCCTGGATGCAGTATGTTTCAGCATTGACTGACCAACTGCATCACACACATTATATTGCTATTAATTCCCATAAAGAGAAAAAGAAAGTATTCAAATTGTTTACAATAAAAATGATAATTTTTTACCAGTCTTCATAGAATTGCATAATCAAAAAATCACAGAAACACAGAATAAGGGGTCCACAGAGATTATTAAGTCCAACTCCTTGCCCTGCACAGGACCATCCCTAAGAGTCACACCATGTGCCTGAGAGTATTTTTCCTCCAAGAAAAAAGTAGTTCTAAGTGGTTTACATGTTACCATGAATATTAGCCTCATGGTTTGAATTGCTGGACTGACATATCTTAGCAATATTTTTCTTGTCCGTGGTGAACATTGGTGTATATTCTACATTTGGTGATGAAATAGTAGGAAAGAGTTATAATGGCTCATCTCTTAGTGTTATGTGTTACATACATTCTAATTCGCACATGAAGGACCTAAATTTAAACTCCCAAATTCAAACTTTCAAATTTAAGCTATTAGGCAATATCCATTCCTTCCTTTGTTTTTACTCTGCTGTAATTATGCTGTTATTGGGCTTTCTGCAATTGTGCAGTAATGTTTATAAAGACCAGTGAATTCCACTTTGTGGTAGGCCGTGAACTTACCTAGTTAAGAATGTTACATTGTTCCTTTTAAATTTTGAGGATCACATAAAAGTTCATATAATTGGGTCTTAAAAATATTTTCTTTTATTTTTTCCTCCGAATTTTTGCAGAATCATAGGAAGGTTCGGGTTGGAAGGGACCTTAAAGATCATCTAGTTCTAAATGCCCCACTATGCACTCACTAGATCAGCTTCCTCAAGGCCCCACCCACCCTGACCATAAAGATTTCCAGGGGTGGAGCATTCACTACTTTATTGACTTAAAAACAACCATGATTTTTACCAATGGTTAGACTCAGTTAACACTTTTCATAGCTCTTTTATGACTGTGACTGGGTCTTTGACAACGTGTGGGTTACTTGAACATTGCTGTATGTAGTCAATCTAATCTTCAAAGAGAAAATAGTTTTGCAAACTGCTTCTAATTGACACTAGGAGGTGGTGTGTTAGATTTATTTTTACGTGACTAATTCAGTTAAATATTTACTGGAAAAATTCAAAAAATGCTTTACAGATGACACTGGATTAAACGTTTGCTGTTGTTTCATCAGTGCTAAGTGATTTGTGTAGCTATTTCATTGAGCAGGTCTAATTCTTTCACTCTTTCGAACAAGCACTTAAAAATTTAGAGGAACACTGTTCTTTCATTGAAAGTTATTTCATAATCTTTAACAGCAAAAATGAGCTATTAGATTTCCATATCACCCAAAAAGGAGGCAAAATGTATCTCTCAACAGACTTCTTCAGTACATAAGAAACATAACTTAAAAATTCAGTATTTATTTTTTAATGTTTACTGATGTGGTTTAACGTATTCAGGAGTTAAAAGGAAAGGCAGAGAACTGTCAAGGAAATTGAGACTAAAGCTACTACTTTATTGCTCTACTGATTATTCTGAAAAAGGAATTGTTGCTGGAATACTAAAACTACCAAGGCAAGAGCAATTGGTCACAAAATGGAAGCACAAAAATGGTTATTGAAGTAAAAATTCTAGGTATAATTTCTGCAGTCTCAAATCACAAATTTACAATTTATAGAAAGAAATGTAACAGAATGTAAAATTTAAAAAATATTCCTTTGAAAATGTGATCTTTAGTATCATATAACTAATTTTGAACTCATCTGATTTTGTTTTTGAAAACCTCTGAATCATTTAAAATATTGTATCCTGTTTTGTCTCTATCACTGTGCATTTTTCTATGCATTGGCAAGAATATAAAACATAATTACTTTAGAATTCCTGAAAAAAGGTTAAGTAGGTCTTATGGAGTTTTTGAGCATTTGAAAATGTTCAGCTGAGAGAGTTAGGGTTACTCCAGCTGGAGAAGACTTTGGGGACACCTTAACAGCAGCCTTCCAGTAGTTAAAGGGACCTGGAGAGGGGCTTTTGACAGGGGCCTGCAGTGATAAGACAAGTGGGAATGGCTTTAAACTGAAAGAGATCAGAATTAGATTAGATATTAGGAAGAAATTTTTCACTGTGAGGGTGGTAAAACACTGGAACAGGTTGCCCAGAGAAGCTGTGGATGTCCCATCCTTAAATCCTTCAAATATAGTAGCAGAAAGCAAAAGATGGAACAAAAGAGAGTCTATCCAAGTATGATCCTATCCTATGGATATAAACTTTTCTTTGTACATTTAACGTATAGTGTACTGCAGATGACTTCTTACAATTTTCCTGTTACCATCTTAATCTATTTTTTCCATATCCTAGAATAAGTTGATCTGATTATTTGGGCTGATTATTAATTTATGTGTATAAGAGCACATATCATAAAGAAAAAAAACATACCCTTTTTCTATAGAGGAATGATAGACTGCCAAAATGTCTTTTTTTACAAAAAAGCACTTGTCATGTGATATTTGTAACTTCACTTTGAGCTGTTCTTAGCTGCTCATTGCCTCCAACAGAATTTGATAAAAGTTTTCTGGACTGGTGTTCACAGCAGAGAAATTATAAGGAACTGGTTTAGGAGGTGTTTTGCCTTCAGGAAAACTGCATAGGCCATTTTTAATACTCAAGCTGTTTCTTGAAGACCTGAGACTTTTGCCTTTCTATGTAAATTTTACTGTTCCTTCTGACCGTGACAGCTAATTTTGAGTGCTTCAAATGTGAATGAAATTTTTTACTTGATAGGAAAAAAATCTTTGGAAGAAACAGAAGGCAATCGAAATGGCATAGAAGAATAAGCATCTTTTTTCTTCATAGTATACCAAACTTGCCTACTGCTGTACACAAAGGAAAAGGATTGTGCTGTACACTGAGGGTTTAGTTAGCTACCTAATCACAGATGGGGTCCAGCTAAATATTACTAAATAAAATTTAGAGTGTTATTTCAGGAGAGCATTTTGTTAAGCCAGCCCCATAGGTCTAAAAGTTTACTTAAAAACCTCTCTGCAAGATCTGAAAGTGGATGGGTGCTCTTTAGAAGAGAGGATGAAAGTTAGCTGTTTCCTGAGAGGCTATGTCAAGTGAGTGCAGTTGCTCTCTGTCAGTGTTCCAGGGTTGTCTCATGTCAAAAGCCACTGTCCCTTTAAAACAATACTGGGCAAAAATTCTCTGGAGGCAAGTAAAAAAAAAAAAAAAAAGGCATCTTGAGATCTTCCTGGATAATGGAGAAAAAGACATGGAGCTTAAGGAAATATGGGGCTAAAGGGACATTAAAAAAGTTAAAGGAGGTGACCTGTTATTTAGGGTTTGTCATAGTAGGGAGAAATATTTTAAGACTTGGTGCTGCCTGAAGAGACATGGAACAGAAATATACCTTTTTGTTTTCTCTGTACACTGCTTCAAAGAAATATTTGAGTTCATCTCTAATTTATTTCTTCCGGAGTGAGTGGCAAGATCTTTTGGCTGAGATTAAAAGGAGTAACAATGAAGAAGTTATTTGATCATTTAAAATTAGCACATATACTGTTCAGATGTCATTTTGCCAGAAAGTTTACTTCTGTAACTAGAAATGCAGTACAACTGGAAAAGGGATCAGTGACTTTTTCTAATCAGTGAAATAAGGTGACTATTTTAATCTTTACCAGGGTTTTTGTTTTGTGAGTTTTAACACTATGGGAATGACACTGGCACTACTAATACTGAAATTTAGACTTGCAGAATTTTATTACTACAGTTTATGCTCCACCCACACATTGAAGTTCAGACACTTACTATTAAGGCATTGTTTTACCAAAAAAATTAATTTCATACACTGATAATGAGATAGCCCAAGGAAATAAGGGGAATTTGAGCCTTGTAAATATACAATAAAATACATTCCAGCAAGACCTACCAAAGCCTGAAAAATTAATAAACATGATTCAAGTCAGCATTACTAAAAAATATTTTAAAGTAGTTGCGTTTTGAAAATTATATAGCTTCTTTTCTTGCCAAAAGTTATCCATTACCTATTGCATCAGAAATCAGAGAGCATCTTCAAAGTTGTCCTTTCCACACCCATCCAAATGACAAGGATTTACAGTGACAGGATAGTTCAGTGATTTGGGCATAAAAGATTTGTTTCACTGTCTCGTTTACAGAGGTGCTCTCTTCCTTCTCTGAAAAGCTGGTATATAATATTTCTCTTTTTCACTTGAAATAAGATCTTTTTATATTGTGGAATGTTATGGCAGTAATTGATATAAATACATATGCCCATACATATTAGAAAAGCTGTATTCAAAGCTACTTGCAGTTCCTAATTTTTCAGAGCAATATTCTCAAGCTGGAGAGTGAGTGAACTGAACATTTCAGTGTATAAACACTAAAGGGAACTGGGAGAAATTCTAGGGTCATTGATTAGGGACAAAATAGGAGAGCACTTGGACAGGTGCAGACTGGTCAAAGACAACCAGGACATTTATAAAGGGGAAGCCATGCTTGTCAAATGCTATTAACTTGTTTGAGGAGGTGACAATGAGAGCTGACAGGGGTGAAGCAACAAACATAATCTGCTTGGACGTCAAGATGGCTTTTGATACTGGCACACTGAAGAGCAGATACAGGGTTAGTAAGAATCTGATGATAAAGTGACTGATAGAATGTCTCTAAAATCTCTTAAGACTCAGTACTGCTGACATACCACAGCAAAACATGAGAGAAGATGTAAAAAAGCGATGGATATAAATGAATTTGATAGGGATTTTTCACAATAAAAAAGAGGATGGGTGAATTAGAAAGTTTGTGAAGGACGGAGGAAGAAAAAGAGGAGCAGTGGGAGAGGAAATTAACTGAGCTGTTCATTTATTTTTGAAAGAGAAAATGTCTTGAAGATTAATCTACAAAAGCTCACTGTAGAAGACAGGAGCAAAACCACCTGATATACCCTTCTATATCTGTTCATATCTGTCCTTGACTTTGCTGCGGACAGGAAGTGGTTGCTGTAGTAAAGAGATAATTTTCAGTATGTGCTGGATATTTGTGGGGAATAAGACTCCTAAGAGCTTTGTGTTGAAAAGGGCAAATTTGAGGGTTTATTGCTATGTAGAAAGTAGCTCTGTGCTTGATATCTTCTTATTATTTTTAATGTAGAATAGAAGTGTAAAGGATCCTTGACTTCAGCTTCCTGTACGGTCATTTCTCTGGATGTGCTAACATTCTGTTTTGCATGGTAGTGTTTGCCTTTCATCACTTTCCATTTGCTAAGAGAAGCAAATAGAATATTTAACAAATAGGTACCAACTATAATAGGTCTCAGGTGCAAAAAGTTAGTGAACCCATTTTTGAGACAAAATTTGCTGTTTGAGTGGATAACAGCATGGAAAAAATGAAGTAATAAGCAAAAATATATGTTATAAGAACTTTCCATTCAATCATGTTCTTAGTTTCCAGAATGCTGTGTGAAGTTACAATGTGTCTTTTAGTTTTTAGATAATTAATGCAGTACAGGCATAGAAAAAAATATTCCATTGTGAATAGAAGATGCATAGATTACTGGTGTGGAATAGCCATGAGCAAAACAAAAAAAAAAATCTAATGAGAAGACCTAAATCCTAACTGATCTGTTATTTTGGAATATGTTTTTGCTAGGCTTTTTGAAATACTTAGCAAAATCTTTGACAAATTTGTTTCATGTCCTGTTTTAAATTTCAAGAACAAGAGGAAAAGGTTTTGAGACATATACTTTAAATTAATTCATGTTTTTTATTGATTTTGAAAGCTTATGTTCTAACTCAAAATGTTCATCTGTTATAATTAAATGTAGTAATCAGAGACAGGAAAAACTGGTCATTAGGCAAGAAACAGAACAGCCTTTGTAATTGAAGAATAGGTACAACAGGTACATTGAAAGAAAGAGACAAGAGAAATGCAGTGGATCAAGAATGTAAAAGAAGTATGAAGTATGATGATATATCAACTGTCCAAGAGAGAGTTGATATTTACTGATATACATATTTTGTGCAACTTCTTGTTCTAAGCAGTTCTGAAGCTGCTCCCCATCTTGACTGAAAAGTCTTGTTTCCTTTAATTTCCCTGATTTATTGAATTAAAAACAAGTCTAAGTTTAGGAAGAAATCTGCTTTCATGGCTTTCTGTTAGTTAAGTGAGAAGGTTGCACTGTGATGATGGCTTCAGTGGCCAAATGTGTGAGAAAAAGAAAACAGAACACAACAGAAAATAGAAGGTGCTTCGGATTTCTCAGAACTCAACTGTTTGGAGTTGACTAATTACCAAATTTGAATAACATAATAGGCTAACATTTTGGGACAAAGGAAAATACAACCCCAAATTTATTAATTTCTTGGTTTTCCCTTTTTTAGTCTTTTCATCATCACATCTTCCATGTGTTTTGGGTTATGTAATCTGAAGTAGTTGTGGTATAATTATCACACTATATCAAATACAAGATAGGTATATTTTTGAATAAGGAAACTAATGCATACTAGAATAGATCAGGAAAGGTACCTTTCTCAGAAAGGTAAACTTGTGAAATAGGGAACACTGTGCATTTGTATATTCCTATGCATTTCAATAACAAACTGAATATTTTAAAGCTACTTTGGATGCTGAAAAAAGACAAGGAAATTAATATTTTTATAATATAGATGTCACCTTATATTTCATGCCTGATTCATTTGAAAATGTAGATTAATTTGCAAACAGTTTAGAAAGGTGAACTATTGAATTGAGTCCTATAAGATTTAGGATTTGTCATCTTTTAAAGTTGACACTCAGTGAGAGCTTGTCAATTACAAAGAAGTGAAATGAAGTGAAAATAAGCCTCGTCTTCATCTTCTTGTTATATGCTTGGTTGGTTATAGAGACACCATTTACAAGCTGAGAATAATTACTTGCAAAGTATTTTTCCCTTTAAACCAAAATTATTTATTATTTTACTGTACTCTATTTTGATATAGCAGTTACTCTAATTTCCTAATCTCATAACCAAAATAGTGTTTTGGTACAAGTGGCTACCTGAAATTAAGTGTGTTTGAGTTGAAAAGGAAAAAAACTATTTAGAGTAGGATTTTTTCTCAAACATTACTTATTCTCTTGTGATGAGTTATACAGAATTTCTTTACTTTATAAATCTACAGCTCCATGTAATTTTACAAATACACATATGATAGGGAGAGAATGGAAACAGTAAAAACCTTTTTTATTTACATGCAAACATATCAACATTCTCTTCTACCTTAAATGGATATTATGTTATCAGTCTCTTGCTTCTGGCAAGAGACTTTAATTTTTGTAAAGCTCATTCTTTTAAACCTTTCCTTAAGCTGTAATACAGTCTTTCTGATGTGGTTTTCTCAGACTGAAGTGAGTTAGCACTTTCTTTTCTTATCACTTTTGTTTGACATAATGAATGCTTAGAGGACTTCTGTAATCAAATTATGTGTATAACCCTACTTTCTTTGCATCCAAAATTCCTGTACTTCATACTTTCCATATTAAATTCCATTTTATCAAAATCCTCTAGCTGTTTTAGAAGAAAGTACTCTGTCATCGAATTATTTTCTTCTAGATAAAATAATAAAGATGTATTCAGCAACTCTGCTAAAGTATTACCTCTGATGTTTAACTGGAGCTCTGAGCTGTTTTTTTTCTTGCTTTTCCCAGTGGTCATGACCAACTGGAAACAGAGAGACCAGATTGTTTGTCTGTGGTGCTTGGCAAACCAGTAGCTCAACTTGAACTGGAAGGAGCCATCTCCCAATTCAGAGACTTGTGCCCAGATCACAGAGCTCCCCAAAATGAGCTCCTCCCAGCAGAAGGAGTATTCAGGAAAATGTCCCAGCCTTTTCCTGAATGGGAACTGGTACTTGATGTCAGTCATTTTATTTGTAAATGTACACAGAACTTAGTGATCACATATGCAAAATATAGATGTCAATTATTAATTAAATTTTAGAGTGGATAATTACAAATTTTTTTGCCATGCAGTAAATTTTATTTATTAGTTGAACTGGATAATTGTATTTGTGCGTCATTCTTGTGGTATTTGAAGCACAAAGCAAATCTTATAACATCTCTTGTATTATTTCAATTTTGTCTTTCGGTATTCATGCTATTCCCTAGTAGAATTCAGTTATGCTATTTAAATGTACAGTGGAATATTTTCCTTTTTATTGCAGAAGAATGCTTTGATCTATCAAAAAGTTTAATTGCATTTCATGCAGTAGTTTCTGTTTGTAATTAGGTGTATGTGTGGCAGTTGCTAAGTGTTTCTTTCATGTCCTTCCATTTATTTTAAAAGCAAATTTTCTATTACACCATCATGTATTGTGCAGTAGGTGCTTTGCTAAGATTCTGGATCTTCATATGCATCTGATTCTCCCAGTCATTCTTGAAGTGTTTTGGCAGCTTGGCCTTTGCTTATTTTAATTGTTTCCTTACTGGTTTTGATGGACAAATGCATCGATTTAGTGAATATTTTTATATCTCTGATTCTGAATAGGAAATTAAAGATCAATGTGTGCTATAGTGCGGGCTGTAGCATCCCTTTAATATTTTTTTTCTTTTTTCTTATTTGAATAATATCAGAAAAAGGAAGTTTGGTTAATAAAGAATGCAAACCAAATAATAGATAATTTGGATTAGCCCTTAGGCTGCTTCTGTAATTTTCCTATCCTACTGAATAGCATGACATTTCACATGGGATTCTATAAAGCAGCTTGAGGAAGAAGGAAAGAGTTGAAAAAACACGTTGGATCTAGTGATTAATAACCTACTGATTATTACTAAGAATGAAGAAATAGTTTCTGCAAAGCATAAAAACTACTGAATTTCAAATGGGCAAGAACTATATTTGGTTGAATTGAGATTTTATTTGGCACTATCACACTCCTGCCCATATTTATCATCCTTTCCCACTCCTGCCCATGTTTTTCATCCTTTCTTCTCTCATGGAAAATGCCATTGATTTCTCTTCTGTAGATTGTAACAAGTGTGCAAAATTGAAATATATTTGAATTCCTAGGAAAATGACATTTATTTAAATATAATTTAAAGGAAAGGGCAGGAAATATCATTTAAAGGAAAGGAAAATCAAATTAAAACTACTGATTGGTCACATCAATACTTCCTCTTTATTTTATTTACCCTTTTAGTATCTCTGATATGACATCTTTTTTTTTTTTTTTTAACTAGCTTTTCATTATTTTTTTCTGGTAGTGTATTTTTATTCTTATTTTTCCTCTTTTTTTCCTTTGTGTTGATACTTTCCTTTTCCCAGTATATTTTCTCACTCCTCTGTTTCAACTACTACAACTAAAATTTGCTTTCTAAATCTGAGTCCTTTCTCAGTGTTCTCTTGTCTACAACCTTCATGTGTCTTTGTGGCTGCTCAGCCATTATTTCAAACAAAGCTTTTAGTTGAATAAGGTGTGAAAGAAAAGTGGAATGAAAAAAGTGGGAGCACACTCAACTGAATCCATGAATCAAGACACAGAACTTGCATAGCTGACACACTAGCATGGGAAATCCCAGGTCTTAAAAAACAGTGTCTTTGGTATATGGAAGTATGTGGAATTTTATAGGTTTTGACCTATCTTGGTATTTGTCTTAGAATATAAACTTCACAGTTTTAATGCACAAGGATTATATACTCGCCTCTTGTCTGCTGTTCTGGGGTTTTCACAAAGGAAGGAAGGAAGCTGTTGCTGAAATGCAGACTCGTTGATTAAAAATAGCTTGCAAATGCCACTGATTTCTCATTTCAGTTAAAATATTTAGATAAAGCTTAGATTCAAATGAAAGAACAATCTGGATTGGCACAGCTGAATGAATGTGCAACCACCTTCAGACAGCAGCTAGAGAAACTGGCTTCTCAGCATGGCTCTGAGGAGGATGGATCAGGTTGGACTGTGATGGTCAGAGATTGACCAACTGATCAGCCAACCCGTTTATTTGTGACCATGCTAATATGCTCAGAACTTCCTGTTGCAATCAGAACAAAGAGGAGGGATGGAATATCAACAAAATTTACATTATACAGATGATGACTAAATAAACAGCCCATTACCAAACCCCACTGCTTTAGTGGCTTTTGTATTGGTCAAAAGAGACAGTGGGAAATCTTCAGCTTTGTTTTGAATAAAATGTTTTCCTTAAAGTACCTATGCTCAAAAAGAATATTTTGCATGTTCCCCAACAAATTCTATGTCAGACACAAGGATTCAAAGGAAAGTGATTACGAATTTCTTAACAAAAAAAGCTTGCAATAAAGCAGCTTAACATTTTGTTGCCAGGGTAAATAGGAAAACTTCTGTTCTAGCTGTAGATAGCATAAAGTGCTCTTCAGTATCATTACACGTCCGTATCACCATTTTAATTAAAAAAAAACTTTTCATGCCTCTTCTATATTTTTTTTTGTACCCGAGCAGTTCAAAATGTTACTAATGCATTAGATGCTGCTGTTGAGCTAAGGGAACTAATACTTCTCCTTCCTGTCCCAAATCCTACTTCAGTATATAAAAAAGCAGTTGCTGCAGTCAAGGGTAGCATGAGATTTCTGAGAAGAAATGAAAGTAATTCCAAAAGCAATATGTAACTATTCTGCATTTGACTGTTTCTCATCTATTTTTGTTGAAATACATCTTAGAATCTTACATATAGAAAATTAAGTCAAATTATGTAAGTGAAATGCAAAAGAAATGAAAAAGTTGAAAGTGTGCTTTGAGTATACAATGGAGTTCCCATGCACCAGTGCAAATAATAAACAAAACAGTGATTTTATTACTTTTTTTTAAATGAGTGAGCTAAATGCTATGTAAAATGGTTTCTCTATCTCTATTTTGCAAGAATTTTGTTTCAACTTTTAAAGACGTGTTTTATATAAAAGCTCGTATTTATAAGTTGCTTTTCAGCCTCCTTCAATTTTCCTTTTCAAAATCGCAGATTAGGCTATTCAAATATCTATATATTCATGCAAGTATTATTTACTTCTTGACTGAAAAACACAAAGTCATTTCTATTTATGAACATTTTTTGTAATGTGACCTGGCATTTCTCATCACTACTGCTTGCAGTCTAGTCTTATAAAATTTAATGGATGTCAAAAATGAACACAGTATGAAAAATAAATAGACAAAAGAGAAATCCTTTACATGTTAAGAATTGTCACAGAAAGATCTCTTGAAGTTAAAATCCCCATGGAGAAAAATCATTTAGTCTTGACCAAAAGAAATACCTCTTTAAGATATATGGCTAAGGGAAATCTTGGAATTTTCTGTCTTTTGAAAAGAGTAGACTTAATTTGTATGTCCTCTCAGACTATGCTTCATCTTTATTAGAGAAATCCTTCTTTTCCAATGGTTTTAGGCAGATTAACTGGCCTAATTGGACCTAAGCTTCTGTGAAGAGAGAGAGGAAAAAAGGTGGAGGCACAAGCTCTCCAAGTCCTCAAGTCACATCCTCCTGGTTGACTGGTCTGCTTAGCCAAGCTGAAACTGGTCTTATTGTCATGTTGGGTGCATTAATTGGAGTGCAGACTAATTTGCAAGAATGCTTTAGTGCCCTTTAAAAGGTGATTTAAAATTCAAAGTGATGGAAATTGTATAAAAGCATGCTGATCTGATCATTACCCAGAATTCAGTTTGACATTTCCTCTATTTATCTGTTTTTATTGTTTAGACTTTAAGTTTACTGTGAAAGACTTAGGAGACTGCAACAATTCATTATATTCTCTGGATTGGTTGATAACCCTTCCCTTTTTTAAATTCAGAGGATACTCTAAACGTAAACCAGTTAAGCACAAAAATGTCTTGTTTGGGGATGATAAAATAGAGAATATATTTAGATCACGCCATGTAAAAATAAGTAAAGCAATGGATTTCTCCTGTTTCCATCAAATACATGAAAATACACTCTTTGGAACAGTCTTACAAAATAGAGACATTAGCACCTCATTAACATAGGCTTGAATGGTAACAAGGATAATGAATTTACATTTTCGAAGCAAGAGGCCAAAATCACAAAATCATGCGTTATTTTTGCAAACTCTACAGGTAAAGAGATATTCATTGCTGAAGTGCAGCTGTGTTCATGGGTGAAAAAAAATTTCTGTACTAAACAGCTCTCCAGAAAATTTAACAAGATAAAATTATTTGTCATATGAAATTATACAAGAAGCCTTCAAATGGTTTATAATTAAAGTACATAAATTAAACTCTCATGCAATGCAATAAACATGAACAATTTCCAGTGATTTTTGAGTGATGGACTGTAGGAAACTACAATTGGAACCTTTCTTCTGCATTTTACTCAAATCCAGCAAATAGATTTTAGTCCTGACACAAAGCAAATTATGCTTTACCAAAGTGAAGGCAATTGATGCTATCCCTGAACCATACTATACTTGTCTGTACCAGAATCTGATAACACTGGCTATTACTAATGCAAAATCCTTGGTAGCCAGTACTAGTTCCTGAAACACTTAGAAGCAATATCCTGAAAACATACTTTTACTTGGAAGTTGCCCCCTGTTACTCCTCTGATAAAGAGAGATTGTGTTGGCAGGAATTTGTGCAGTAATTAACATGTTTGTATTGCAGGCTACCCTCTACCCAAATGTCTATAAAGCCACTGTCTTCAGTGAAATTGTGAGGAATTTGCATTCCATAATACATGGAATGGTTTCTTTTTGCATGTAGTTAAGTTCCTTGCTTAAACAGAGATGAATGAGGTAGGTAACATTTCTTTCTTATTCTGCACAGAAGAGGAAGAGAAACAAGATTCCACCTTCCAGTATAATAGTCAATGTTTTCAAATTTGGATTGAGAAACAAGTCCACGTCAGTCTATGCTGAAGCAATGTCACATTTCTTTAAAGAAAAGTTTTAGTGTTGCTTTCAGATTTTTTTTCCTGGATCTGTAATTTGTTCAGGCTGAACTGTGAGATTAATATCTAGCTCTCTCTAAGACTGTACTTGTGTCAAGTTTGTGGCATTACCTTGAGATGGCATAGTGAGGCAGAGGCTGACTTAGAGATTAATCCTTGCTAGTAACAATATGTCTGCAAGGATTAAAAGGAAGGCATTCAGATCTTAAATTGAATTTCTAGCCTGACTGCAAATGTCAATTTTATAAGTAGTAAGTGTGAATATGGAAAGGAAAAGTATGGAACCTCATGGTTCCATAATACAGAACTAGACAACTGTCATATTAAAGAGTGAGCACTGAAATTTGGGCCTCTGTGTTAGCTGAACCAAGTTAGTACTTCTACAGTGCATTATATGCTGTTGACTGTGCTGCTATCTTTTGGCCATTTCAATTATATTGCATTTGAGGAATTTACAAGTTTGATTTTTTTTGTTTTGGCATAATGTAATGAAGTATTGGGGCTTATTTACTGAGAAACCACTGCCACACTCATAGGTTAAGTGTTGCTTAATGTAGTGCTGCTTTCCTTAAAAACAAATTTTGCATGTATTTGTTTCTCTATTTATTTTTTTTTCTCAGTTAAAGAAGAAAATATTTACCATGGTAACCTGGACAACATAAAATATGCATAATTTGTTCTAAGAGTCATGATGACGTGTAATGAAGTCTGTCGCCGAGATGATAATAATGTTTTCATATCATGCAACACTGTCCCATTGCTAGTTGCACAAGATTACCTGTGGGCAAAAAGCAAAGCATTAGGGAAAGCCTAAACAATTGATCAGTTGTAATATACATTAAAGATGCACAGTCTGTATAACAGGTTGTCTTGTATGGGAATTGGCTCCTTAACACACTCTGTTCATATTATCACATTGAGTAACAAAAAAAACCCCAACATGCACCACAATGAATGTCTCAGCTTCTGTTATGCAAACACCACACACTCAGTCTCCTCTACATGCTGCAAGAGTTTAGGAGCGGAGGGACCAAGGACAGATAAATGACAGTAATGCAACTTAAGAAGAGGGCATTTTCCACTAGGAAGAAATTAATGGTAAGAAAATGTGATAAATAGATGCACTTGTGCATCTATTGTGCTTGTGCACAGACAGAGTCCTCTGAAAAAATGACTTAACTCATGCAGTCAGAAATTCACTGAATTCTTTGTGTGAAAGGTATATATTAGCTATCCATGCAGTCTTGAATAAGAAATGAGCTTTATGTTCCAAGGTAGGTAGACATAGACAAATCTCAAGTGCCTAATGGCCAGTAATGTGAAACTCTGGTACCTTAAATTTGCTGTGGACATCATTATGGTTAGGACTTTTCTCAGTATGTCTTCTATTTGTAAGAAGGTTTAATATAAATTTTAAACTCACTCAATATTAAAATCTGGAAATTTTTATAGCTGTTTGACCAAATGGCAAATAGCACTACCTCTGCATTTTCAACTGAGCAGATGGAAAACTGCATGTTATGCTGATGCTTTCCATGCAAACACACCCATGTGCACTTCTTTGCATAATTTGGGAAAGCTAACTTCTGAAGAAGCTAGTCTGGTACTTATGCTTGTACTCTTGGGAGTAGCCCTGGAACTGCACTCTTTGGGAACCAAACCATGGGACACACAGCTGATACTGTCAGGCTACACAGGAGATCACTGTATGAAGAGCAGAAATGGAAGAACCTGTGCAGCGCAGCACAAAGTCAGCACCACCACACTGGTGCTGCGGTGATTGGCCAGTCTTGTGCACTGCATGCTGGCACGGGCAAGTGGCGAGTGAGTTGATTTAGCCACAGGAGCTGCACATTCCAGGTCCTCTTCCAAAGTCCTAAACCTAAACTGCATAACTGAGATCTCAAAGTATTGCCTTAGATATCCACATTTTGGACTTTTCTTTTACTTTGTCATTCTCTCCTCCATGAGTTCACCTGCATCTAAGGCCAACAGGTAAGAGCTCTTTGCTTGTTTAAAAAATGCATGTACTCAGCACTACTATGGACTCAGAATGTTAAGCATGGCATCTTCTCTGCTGGAGAAAACCTAGAGAGCAAAAACAGTAACTCATGTAAGTCATGGGAACCTCACCATGGTTGAAAAAAAAGGTTTTCATCACACAGGATGGAAAACAGCCACATGTACTTAGTAGGTTGCTGCAGAAGAAGAAAAATTATCTGTTCACAATATACTTTGTAGAAATGATAACTGAAGGGATTAAATTAATAAAAAAAATATTCTGAATAGACTGTAGGGAAAACCTTTTCATAGTAGGGCTAATGAAGGTCTGGACAGGAGTGCCTGAGAGAGTTTCAAGAATATCCATTTTTCATAGTTTTTAAGAATGGATTCAACAAACAATTGTCAGGAATAATACAGATATATTTTGGATCTTGTTTTAGGTAGTGTGTGAACTAGATGACTTTTTGAAGTCCCTTTCAGCTATAATTTTCTACTATTATGTGATTTTAAAAGATGATCTGTAGCAAAAAAAAAAAAGAAAAAAAATTTAAACATTAATGCACAAACAGAATCTGTTTACTGAGCACAATATATTTCAGAATAAATTAACCAAATCAGCTGAATGCTTAACGACACAGACCATTGGGTAATGAAGGAAGAATCATATAAGTCACTTGGAAATTAAATAAAATATTTGAGAAATCCATAGTTTGAAATTCTTTATATTTTATGGAGAAAGTGTTATAAAAGAAGTCCAAAGTATTCAACGCTCAGTTATTTGAGGTTGCTTTCTGCAAAACCTAATTAGATAACCTGTTTCTTGAAAACATCTTTTGCTGTGAAATTGCATAGGGTTTTTTTTTTCTATTTAAACTAAATTGTCTCCTATGAAGCAACTACAATATTGATCATCTAGTAGAGAAAGAATAATTATAATTAAAAGAATATATTGTCTCACACTGAATAGTCTAATATTTCTGCACATGCACATGATATATCTTAAAATACTTAAGAATAGCAACCACAATTTAAAAAAGGTGAGATATCCTTAAAACAATTTACTGAAAAAAACACATAATCATATCAAATCATATCATATCAAGATCATAAATTCAGAAATAGCTTTTTAAAATTCATCTTCTATTTTTCTTGTTATGGTGCTTTCTCTGAAGCATGGGCAGAACTTCACAGTGCAGTATGAAAGTTAGACGTTAAGGATATCTGGTGCAACACTGAATAACATTTAAAAAATACAAAGGACAGGTAGGAGTTCATTAGGATGCAATGTCAGTAGTTAATATAATGACATGTGACAACATGTGAAACCTTTAATGCTAATGTTAAGCATATTGTTTCTTCCATAGAAATGGAAATCTAATAACTACTTCACTTTAAGGAAAAAAAGATGACGCTACTTTTTAGCAATAATAGCGCTACCACTTTATGAGACTAATATCAGTAGAAACATTAAAAACTTATCTGAAAATGTACTGAAAGTCCATTAAATAAAAAATACATGCCATGACAGATTTCCAGTAGTTGCTACATTTTGGTAAACCTATGTGGGTAGGATATTTCAAGGTATCTGGTGTTACTACATGAATGGTGCTAGATCATTCATTCTAAGAGCAATTGGAAAATGAAGCTTTGTAAATGTTTGACATATTATGTCAGTTTGGGCCATGGAAGATCTTAAGGCTTGACAAGAGACATAATGTTAAGAGATGTATGTTGTGTGCCAAAAATTAGCAAGTGCTGTGTTCCTCCTGAAGGAACATAATACCTCACCCACTAGCACCATTTTAACAACAACAAAAAAAAGGTCTTAAATATATCTTTACCCACAAGGATACATAGAAATCAGGAGCAGCAACCAAACTAACAACATTGACAAGTACTCTAAAAATATAGCTGGGTGTCCCCACTAAAATATTTAACCCAACATAATAGACTAGAATCAAAATTAAGCATGTTTTAAAATCAGTATCAAAGAGGTTAAAGTTAGCAGACACTGTAAAGCTGTAATACTGCTTCTTAAATTATTTGAACAGAACATAATCCAAAACCCATAGAAAAAAATTGGATGGGCAAAATGTAACTTGTGTAGCATGTGTCTATTCCTGTTAGCCGAATTGCCAATGAATATATATATACATGTGTGTATATATATATATATTTAAAATACTAAGATATCTGAAGGGAATCTGGAAAGATGGTTTAAGTGTTAAAACAGTGTTTGGTAAAGTAAGGGGGAACAGATTACCATGGAAAATATTTTGACAGTACGGTTTTTCACCTTTTATTTTAAACTGGAAAATTAATTGAAAGCTAAAAAAAAAGAGGACATTACTGAAATCTCCAGAAAATTATACATGGTATACATTATTTATTAGAACAATATACTTTTTGCATACGGGTTTTGATGTTAGGGCAAGTACTGAAGTTTTTGAGGTTTTGTCACTACATATAATAGTGACTGTAATTAAAGGAAAGCCTGAAGAAAGAGAATAAAATAAACTATATTTGTTATATGGAATATTTGAATTGCTCTTGTGAATTCAGAAGCTTTTCAATTTTATATTCTCATCAAAATAAGATTTAAAAAAGCAGAGCTAAAGATGGTGGGAAAAAAATATATTTTTTAATTAAATAAAGTCTTTCAAGAATTTCTAATTTGGTTCAATCTTTGGACAAACTATTACTTTTAGAGGAAGAGGGTCTTCCCCTGCAGAGGAACTACTAGTTTAAGATTAATCAGCTTTGGCACAGAATAGCACAGTCTGTTGCTTATATTGTTCCCATCAGAAGGGGCTGAATTTCAAAATCTGCCAGGACAGAAACAGGAATGTCTATTCATGCATCACCATTAAATGTTTTAAGGCTGGAGCAGGTGGCTGTACTATGAAGGTACAGCTAATGTGCAGGCGGTCGAATGGATTGTGTGCTACAGGAACTCTTCTTGTGCACGTGACAGATCCACCTTCAGCCCCTGGAGGAGACCACATTGGAGCAGGGGAATACCTGAGAGGACGCTGTGACCCCCTGGGAGGCCTGGAACCTGCAGGAACCTGCAGACCCATGGAAAGAGGAATCCACCCTGGACCAGGTTCCCTGGTAGGGCTTATCACCCTGTGACAAACCCAGGCTGGAGTGGGCTGTGCCTGAAGGACTCACCCTGTGGAAA
This sequence comes from Passer domesticus, assembly GCF_036417665.1. Classification (NCBI taxonomy): domain Eukaryota; kingdom Metazoa; phylum Chordata; class Aves; order Passeriformes; family Passeridae; genus Passer; species Passer domesticus. The sequence goes on from NC_087479.1 coordinate 30,845,180, forward strand.
AATGACCCATACTATACTGAACAATTTGTGAAGAACTCTTTCCCATGGGAAGAATGTTGGAGAAGATCATGGAGGACTCTCTCCTGTGGGGAGAACCCCACACTGTAGCAAGGGAAGGACTCCTTTCCCTGGGAAGTGGCGGAAACAACAGACCGTAACCTCCCTTCCCTCTCTCCCTGCATCACTGGGGAAGGAGGTTGAGCAGGGAAGGAGAGAGGGCAGGGGCAGGGGGAAGACATTTTTAAGATTTTTTTAATTTCTCAGGGTCTGATTTTGATTAGCAATAAATTCAGCTAATTTCCCCAGGCTGAGTCTGTTTTGCATGCGATGCTAATTGGTAAGTGATCTCTTCCAGTCTTTATCTCAACTCATGAACCTTTTGCTATATTTTCTCTCCCCTATCCAGTTGTGGAAGGGAGTGATTGAGTGACTTTGGTGGGTGCTTGGCATCCAGCCAGGATCAACACACCACATTAGGAAAATCAAAAAGTCACTTTGAGCTACCTCTCTCCCCAAGTTCTCTTTCTTCTGAAAATATCAAAGTAAAGGACATTTGGAGGTGAAAACAAACAAGGGGAATTTTCCTTGTAATATGTGTAATTCCCTGTAATCAGTGGCCTTTCTCAAGATGTGATTCCACCTATAATTTTGATCAGTTTTCATCTTGCTGCAAAAACTTCTACCAAAACCTCAGTTCTGACAAAAATGAATTAGAATCAGTCTTGTCAGAAAATGCCTGAACACCACTAATGTTCATTTCTCTAGGCTATATTGAAGAGAAGCTGCCCATGTTGAATATTTCCATTATGTTCCTCAGGGTCAGGTGCTTGAAATTTGCCAAGTTTGTGATTTGAAATATCATATGCGTTATAGGCAAAAATGTGTCTGCATGAATTTTATGCTAAAATATTAGATATTTATAAACAAATATGAGGGGTTTCATTAGCTTTTTTCACTATTTTTGTATGTAAAAAATTATAGCCGATAAAGCAAATGCTTATGATTAGCTTAATTTCATTGTCACAGATCCATCTCTTAAATGATTCCTTGAATCAGACCATCCTTTTACGGTAAAGAACCTGAACACTTACTACATTCTTAGATGTGCTAGGAAGCCATAAGCACAGGAGGTTGAAAAGAGCTGTGAATGAGCCAGGCATCCTCATCCAAGCAAGAGTTATTCATTGGTCTTGGCATACACTGCAGCAGCCTACGCACTGCTTTAATTTATGCTAAATGGCTGTTGACCCACAGTGTCAGTTGGCAACTAGCATTGTGCATTCTGTCAAAATCTCCTGTCTCCAACAATTCATCATTCTAGGGTGAGTTGACTAGTAGGGTGAGTTGACTACTTTGTCCCCATTGCCCAACAGAAGGACAGAAGACCTAAGAATCCATTGCCATGGGTTTAAAGCACTATTTTAAATAATAATTTTAAATATTAAACCATATATTTTTACGCAAGAAGTTTAACATGAATAATATTTAGTATAGGAAATTATTAATTGAAATAAATTATCCTTTGCAGCTTCATAAATTCAGTCCAGTAGCCTGCAGTAAAAACAGATTCTGAATTGATTTGTAATGCAGGGAAGAAATTAAGAGGATTTCTTCATTGAGAGAAAAATTGTTTCCTTTGTGTATGTAAATATATGTGTCAGAACTTGCAGATTTTATCAAAAGTTTGCACAAAAGTATAACTTGTATCTGTGCTACTGAAGAGTATAAGTAGAAGTGGGATATACTATAGAGTCCATACTATATATCTTGAAAGAAAATTCATGGCCTGCACAGTTGTCTTTGCCTGCCTGATTGCAGGAGAAGTAATCAATTCCTACCTCCAGAGAAGCAAAGACTAATACTTTGAGTATTTTGGTCTCAGATCTGGCCCAGATGTGGATTCTATGATTGGGAAAAATAAAGGATATGATCATTTTACTTTCACTTGTTCTTTTATTTTATTCCAAGTCTTCTGTTTTTCTCCCAAAGTTCTGCTATAACATATTTTTAAATTCAAACCCCTTAATTACTTAATCACCAAATGCAGTCCATCTCTAACTTCTACCTCTTAATATTAGCTCAGAAGGCAACAGCGGCATTCTAAACTTAAAGATGTTATAAATGCTTTATTAATGCTTACTGAGTGATTGCAAAATATTGCTGTATACTTTAAAAGAACATCATAAAAGAAATTATAAACTTTACTACTGAAGCATTTTCAAGGAATTCTATTTTTAAAGCCTTCTTAAGAAAAGTGACTTAAAACAAGCAGGATAAACTGCACCCGGTCTGGCAGGCACCAACATGTGACTACACAAATGAGCAGTCAGTAGGTAAAAGTATGGACATGCATAAGCATTTTTAGGGAGAAGAAGCCAAGCTTACTGTACTGTTCTCTTAAGGTGGATTAAATTTTTGGGGAATTATTTCATGGCATCTGTACAGCACTTTAGAAGGGAAGGAATGTAAGTGTAATCTTGATATCTTCTATAATTAGAAGACTATATTTGTAATTCTTTAGCACATAGGTATTTAGCCTGCGGTTTGCCCTTAAGGAGAATGAAATATAACAGAATATGTAGCTACAGTAATGACCTTGTGGCATTTAGGTACAACCTTTAACCTTGAATCCCAGTGGTAAATGAACTCATGACAACCATTGTGCCTGAAACTGCCTTGCTGCTCTTATAGCAATATTACTCTAGGGGGGAAATGTCTTTTCTAGTGGAAAGATGAACTTGGCAAACTGAAATGTTAAATGATAATGTCAGCACTTCCATCACAGTTGTGTGGTTTGTGTTAATACTTGTGTTTACCAGTCAGTTTGAATTTTGCCTCTAGCCTAAATGATTTATTACTTCTATTCTCTCAAATTAATTCTGTGCTAATTTAAAAACTAGATTAAAAAAGCACTCTTTGGATTTTTGTGGAAGATAGTTTTTAGTCAACTGGACCTATTTTTTTTTTTTGTTTAACAGCCACTCAGATTTAGTCATCAATAAGATGCAGAAAAACTAAGGGCATTAATAACCTGGAATTACCAAAAATAACAATGCTAACAACCTAGTCATTAATGAGAATTACTAGTCTTGTTGCTATAGAAACAAGACTGAAGCAAATAGAAATTATGTGCAATTTCTCATTCCCAAAAGTGGCACATATTATGTCATTACCATAGTAATGATATTATTACCCAAAATGTAATAAACTTGAAAGCTACTTACCATGAGAGGACACCACCACACCTGAAAAAGATGACACGTACCTTCTGCTGTTGATGTACATCAAAGTTCCACAAAAAAATCCTGAATGTAAACTGACATATTTATGAAGCAGTGGAGATGGAGTCATCTCAGGACACTTGCCAAGACTTTGCTCTTTTCACTTATGGCAAACCCAAATTTAGCTGTCATTCACTGTAGACCACAAAAGGACAAAGGTAAAATTCAGTTTAGTCTGCTGTCCTTTTTTGGTATGATCGGTAGTAATTTTGGCTCAAATTGGAAAACAAGACTAAACTTCACTCACAAAATCTTTGGCCATTGCCACTGCAGACACCACTAAGAGAAAGGAATGTGTTTGCTTGTTTACTTTTCCTATAGCTATATTGGAAAGCCAGACTGAGGGTTTCTGTAGGAATGACAATACATGTGTGATGGATGTGATGTGTTAGATAAACACAGGAAAAGTTTTCTGAGAGTGGGAATAAAAAATCTTGCCTTTGACAATGAAGACACTGGAGACTTCTCTAACAACCACAACTAGCCTTACCATTCCCCATCAGGTTTATTTTTCCACTTGAGATGAAGTACTGTGGAGGTCAAATATTTTGAGGATGGTGTCTTCAACTATTGTTACTATTATCTTTTTCGTCCTGTCTGTAATCACTTCAGTGTCATTTGTAAGATGAATCCCCCTACATTAGGAACCAGCAGTAGAGTTACTGTGGCTAAGGTCTGGCAGTGAAGTTGCCTCACAATTAACACAGGAACAGAGTATTCATGCATGTGCTGTCATTGAGCCATTCATCAAGTGACTCAGGCAGTGGGTTTTCTGTTATTCCATTATTAATTTTTATTGACTTTTTTATTGTTCTAGGACTTGACACACACCTATTGACATAAAATTGAAAACAGAAGTCCATAATGTCTGACCATGGAAATTGTAAAGCAATCACAGGGAAACTGAGTTATCACTCCTAGCTTCTGCTTCTCCTCATCACCGCCAGTTAATCAATACTATTTTTCTTTAACATAAACAATTTTTTACTGTGAAGGTGACAGCACTCTCACAGACAGTGGGTTGTGTAGTCTCTTGAACATGGAGTTTGGAAACATTCAAAAGACGTCTGGAGATAGTCCTGGGAAACCTGCTCTAGGTGACCATACTGGACCAGGAAGGGGCTGGATGAGATGATCTCCAGAGGTCTCACCAAACTCAAATTAACATTCTGTGATTTCTGAGATTTCTAGAAAACATAGGACAGTTTAACTGTCTAGATCTGCCTTTTGGGGTGTCTCAAAATGTTATGGTAAATCATGTCTCTTATTGATTCAAGTTGAAAGCTGTTATTAGTTTGGTAAATCGGGCTGTTCATGAATTTATGAACTTTTGGCACAGAGAGGTGAACAAGCCGTTGCCCAGAAACTGAATTGCTTGAGACTAAGGGCATAAAGGTAAGCCAGCCTCCAGAGCTACTTAAAGGCAAAGGTAGACAAGGATTTTTATGTCCCTTTAAAAAGTTGTGTGAAATCACACTTGCAAGAACCAGTAATAAAGAATAAATAGAATAGAAACAGAATGTCATAACTGATGAATTCCTGAAGATATTTTAACAGTACCCAGCAGAGTTTACAGTAGCATTGCTTCTAATAATACAGTAGAGTTGCTACAAGAAGGGAAAGAAACCCAGGTCTCATTCTTGTTTTCCATTTTTTGCATGTTGTACAACTTGCTTAAGTTGTATGTATCTATACAACTTAAGAAAATCTGCACTAAAAATCCCCAATATGCTTAGGAAAGTGATAAGCAATACAGTTCCAAATGAGCATTCTCTTTATGATATTAGAGGAAAGTTACCAGGTGTTTTCTGTTAAAATTTTGTCTTAAAGTGACAGAAGATTTAAACATGGCTATGTATAGTTCTTTATTTATATGCCTCTATTACGACTTAAAAATGAGGACATTCTGCTTTTACCAAATATAATAAATTTAGCAAATATATGACCTAGTGTCTGCAGTGCAAAACACTTCTCAGTTTCTCAGGCAGTGCAGATGATTACCAATAGACTTTACCTACGCAGAAGTGTTGCTTTCCCGAAGCTTTATGCTTAAAATTCATGCAAGACAGCTTTTGTTGCAAAGCTGTGTTGATATATCAAAAACTGCAAATCATCTTCAGTGGTAGCTCTGCCCCTGAAAAGCAAAGGGGGGGAATGAATGAGAAAAATGTTGATTTTGCTCAGAGCACTGTAAGGGAAGAAGCCAACAATCCAGGCCTTGAACAAGCAAATGGTATTTAGAACTCAATGTGCATCACTGAGTTACAAAAACAAGAAGAGGCATGATGAGTATATAAGCATGAACGGAACTTGGAAAAAAGCCCTAATGACTGACAACAAGAGTTATTTTAATGGTAGTACTCCAGCTCTGGTGCAAGTTGCATGAAGATATGTACACACAATATTCTTCTGTCACCATTTTTGGACATAGTGGCTAGCTAATAATTAATGAAGCAGCAATTCATGTCTAATGGCATAAACAGACAGTTATTCATTTGGATAAAAATCTGAGTTTGATTGACTCAGATCCACGCTTTGCAACGCATAAAATCACAGTCATGAACAATAATTGATTTATTCACCTCCCAGCATGCAAAACTGTATACCAAGAAACACGGAAGGTGGTATGTGCCTCTTATGTGCAGCTTACAAAATGAATTAAGGTCATTACCTCTATTTATGGATCATATGATAATCTTACTTTATTTAATAATGCATTTTTCCGTGGAGAAAATATTGAGAAAACATAGCTGAAATGTCAAGAATCACCCAGAATATTTGAATTTCTCTTAACGTGGGTATTTCACTAACCAAGTACATCTTTTGGGACACATCTGAATTTTTTCGCTTTGCTGGTCAAAACTATGTTCTGACATTTTACTCCTGTTGAGGCTTTTCTAAAAATACCTGTATATATGTATGTAAATAATCTGATTTCTTGCCTGAAGTTTGAAATAGCTGGCTACTTTTTGAAGCTTTTACAGATGAGTTTAAGTAGCAACTTCTGCTTTCATCAAATAAATGTATTTAAGCATGAGTAAGACTGCCATCTATATCAGTAGCTTACTGATTCCAAGAGACTAGCAAATGAACCAGGAAGTCTCACCTCTATGCAAGATAGAGTTGAAGGCATGTAAATACTTGGTTTTGATTGAGAAATCAATCATTCACAATCTGATCCTCTACCTCAGAGAGGGCCAGTTTACTTTTCTTTTACGGGCATGTGCATTTCTGCTCTATAAAGGTATTTAATGCAGAGTGTGAACATATTTCCTCCTTAGGGCAGAATGTACAGTAGATGCAATAAAGTAAGCAGTTGCAGGCCAGGAGAAACAAGAGTATGTGTTTAAAAGGTGTGGCTTTATTAGTCTTAGCCACTTATGTCAGTCTTGCAAAAGTATTACAAAATTTTAACAATGCAAGGCACAAAATTGACTTGCTCACCAGAGTTTTGAATGAAGAGGAGAGACATAATGTCATTGTGCTTATCAAAGTAAAAACAAACCCACAATTTCTGGGGAGAATGCCTTTTACATCTTCTGTATCTTCAAGATTTTCAAGTCAGTGCCACAATTACTGAGATTGCAGTCTATTATTCTAGTGTTAGGAAATACCAGTTGTACAGCTGCACACTGAATGTGAATTATATTCCATGGTGTAATGCATTATTATGCAGGCTTTAATTATAGGATAATTGACTGGTCTTTTCCACAAAATTCTGACCTCATTTACTTTGATTCTAAATATTTGCAAAACCAGCTTTGACATAATCATGAAATATCTATGTTAGTTTGAAGCATATGACCTGAAGAAAGACTTGCCTGACCGAAAAAGTTTACATTTTCTGGCTGCATTCTTTGAGTTAATGCATTATTACACTTCTTTTTGCAATCCTGTGTCTGCCTATACAGATTCTAAATGCCTATACGGATTCTAAAATGATGGTAACAAAGAAAACCTCTCTTGCTGGAACAGTTGTCTTGTCTTTGGCATATGAAGAATCTTGTGTGTTTGCTTAGTGCTTCATGTGTTTCATACCAATGCCCTAATTTATGACTGAGGCACACAAGCACTCTCTTAAAGAGGTATTACTTTTGCATTTCAGTCTTATGTTTCTCTTGTAGATAAATTCAGCCATTTCATTATATGGCTTTTAAATGGATGCTTTCCTTCAGCCTCCTAATATAGTACAGTTTTGCAAAATTCTTTTTTTTGTGTGTGTTTGAGGTTGCTATTCAAATTGCAGAGCTCATTCCTTTCCTTGTTTTAACATGTAAACCAGAATTGTGATTTTCAGGAGTCTCAGTCATGAGCACTGTCATTAAAAGAAAATAAAAATCAGAATCAGTTTCTGGATATGACAATATTTAAAACTTCCTTTATGCTATGGCATAAAGGAAGTTTTATGCTAGAGGAAGCTGTTGAACAAAGAATTATTTTCACATGTATCTGTACAGATATCCTGAAAGATATTTGCTCAGATATTGGTTTCAGAATATGAGGCATATGCCTATATACTGCTTTGAAGATTTGTTTTTTAATAATTTCTTCCCAGGTTTTTGAATTCCTGAATTTTCTTCTCTTTGCTGGTTTTGGTTGGGTTAAATATTTCTGTTCTACAAATATAATATTTTCAAATTGCTGAGTAGATCAAAATACATTTTATCTGTAATAATAGTCCTTAAGTCAGCAATATTAAAAGTTTTTTTTCATATTTGTAGTCAGCACTGAGTTACTCTTAAAATATCCTCTTTTTATTAAAGACACAAAACCCACCCTAATCTAGAAGAAGCCAAATACTATGAGACAACTAGCCAGATTAAGATTTTTTTTTTTTTTAAGTTGGAGCTCAGGATGACAAGTAGGCTTGGAGAGAAAGGAGATTAAACAAATCTTATTCCTTACAAGGAGTCAGGAAAGCAAGTAATCACAGTGACATTAATAAAAAGTCATATTTGAAATATAGTTGAAAGAGCACATAGCATAGGCTGGCTGTTCTTTTCAAGAAGACAAATATGAACAAAAGTTGCACTTTTCTTATTTGAAAACTAGGCAGAGTCTCTATAATTGCTCCCCACTTTAGGTATATTGAAATTTCTTTCCAGGTTTATTGGAAACATTTCACATTTATTGAGGTAATGTCTGTTCACACAACACTTTATATTGTAAGAGTGTCAAAATACTAGATAGATTTTTTGGGTCACAACTGGAAAGATATTGACTAGAAATTTGTGGCACTTTCCCATATTCCACTGACCATTGCACTTCATCTCATTATCACATTCTTTGCTCATATTTTTTCTCTTTCAGAAGAACTTTGGAAACTTCACTTTTTCTTAATTAGAGCAGTCTCATTCTTCCTCAGCAGAACAGACAGTGAAAATCTGTTTTTTTCTAAGGATGAGGATAAAATAGTTTGCATCATTCTCACCCTTGGAAGTAGAAAATTACAAATTGCTCTACCAAAAAAGACATTCCCAGGTATTTAGGTGTGAAGACCAAGAATCAGCAAAGGTGTTTTGGGGGAAAGTACAAGAATATTTTGGAGTGCAAATTGGAGAGACGAGAAGATCACATCCTTCATGCAACAGTCTGTGCCTATCCCCTTCCATTTCAAATAGCCCTCCCACGGGCAAACTCCCATGTGCCAAGACAAGAGGGAGAGACTGACACAGAAGGAAGAGAGAGGGAGCAAGGAGACCCAGGAAGGAGATGCAGGCAAGGGAGAATGCCTTGGGTAAGCTCACCACCAGCTCAAAAGGTGCAAGAGCAAACTGGTCTCACAATGCTACAAAATGTTTCCACCACCATGTGTCCTTTAGGAAGACCCTTACCCACCTATGTTGTTTTGCTCAAGACTGTCTATATCCACCTGTTGAGAGATAAAGTATAAACTCTTTGGTTGTGCATAGCAATTGAGCACTGGCAAAGTGGCCAACAGAGCTATGTACACCTTCTAGAAGAACAGCTTTGCTACCCCAAGAGGCCAGAAGACCTTTTTTTTGGCATAGAACTAAAATTAGCCCTAGTCCTAGAGAAAGAAAAGCAAAAAATATTGAAAAACATTTCTCAGGTTCAGAAGAGAGTTTCCTGACTGACTCTTAAACTGTGACATGATGACCTAGCAAATTCCAAGCTTTGAAAACCTTTTAATTGCTAAATAACACATCCGTGATCTAAACATTGGCCTACAATCTAAAATGCTTAAGTGGCTAGGGCAGCAGCACCTGTGTGTTACTCTGTGGAAACCATGTTCGTAGGAGCACCTTGTCTTCTTTTCGTAAGAAGTACTTTTAAAAGTCTATTAAAGAGCATGCATGTGTGGATTATTAGAATTCAGGGACAGAGCTGATGAATGAGAACTTTATGCAAAATAAAGTGCATATTAATATGACCTTACTGCTCTTGTGGGGAGTGAATTTCAATTCAGAGTGAAAAATCTGAGAAAATATCTCTTAAAATAGACAGTTTTAAATAGAATACTCTTTGTTCACTAAAATAATGAAATAATATTGGGGATGTATTTTTTAATTCTGTGATCTTGTCCCAGCCAACCATCCTATCTTCCCACTTGTATTTGTTGTGACCTACAGGAAACTCAGCAGTGGCATACGTGGAAAATACTCATCACTGACTCACAAGAAAAATCATGCTCATTCATTTTCTTCCTTCCAAAAGAAAAATCAACACAAAAGGCTATTGCCACTCAGTGTTCTCTTTCCTAGTTCTGCATGCTGTTAGCAATACCATTGCCACATCTCAATGGGAAAACATTCTGTCCATATTTTCAAGTGGCATTATACTATCGACTTGGAGATCTTGTTGACTTTTCCCAGCTGTTTTTATTTATTTGTTTAAAATATTGTTACAGTGGATTTCATAATCACTCTCTCCTCCTGGCAACCAGACATGAATTTTTAATCTGCACAAAAAAGCAGATCTAAGTGGAGAGGAAGTGCAGGCATGCACATGTGAGAGGAATATTTGGGAGCTCTAGATAAAAAAAAACTTGATAGATATTAGGTAAAAAATGCATTAAATTAAATTAAAATTCAGATAAAATAAAATATATAAAATTAGCATGAAATCTCAACATTCCTCAGGTTTTCTGAGACCCAGAGTTATAACTTAGATTAATGAATATGTGAGCTTGGTTATAACTGCACACATTGCATAGGGCTGGGCCCAGAGTCCTGGTCATGAGAGACAGTTCATCCTGCCTTTCCATTCTAATCTGTATGTACTTAAAGATTTCATGTATTTCTGTAGACCTTCAGGCAGACATAGTTGTGTTTTATCAGGTATTAGATAATTGCTCTAACTAAGCCCAGAGTTGGTCTGAACCAGAAAATTCAATGTGTCTGACATAGGCATTCACATTTTCAAACATAAACATACCTTCAAAGTAAAAGAAAACTATCTAAATGTCTTATTTACTTTTGTGTTTGGGACTAAAGATACGTGACTTTGTCATCAAAGGAACTTGTGATGTTGAAGTGAAATTAAATTTGTGCCTAAAATGCCTAGACAGTATACAAGATTTTCAAAAACAACCTGAAAAGTTTTCATTTCTTTCTTCTTTACTTGTGGTAAGGACAAGTGACTTCACTATCAATGGTGCTTATTAGAATCCTGTAATATAATGAAAATGAAATGCATTGTGCCCAATATGCCTTAGTTTTCATAATAATGACAACACATATGCTGTATTTCTTTCTTTGTCTTCTTTGTGTCACTGATATAAACTGTCTTTCTGCCATCACAAACTGTGAATAATGTATGAAATAAATAAAAAAAAGTGAAGTATGAATAGAAATAAGCTGTGCAAGAGACCCATATGTTCTACTTGGGGATGGGCTTGATTCACAGCCTATCAAAGTCAATGCCAAGAATACTATGGAAATTAACCGGCTTTGATCAGGCTCTATAGTCATATATTTTGGGCCTGGATTTTTAAGTAGTGAGAAAAGAAACAAGTTGTCAATGAACAGTACTTTTTTCCTTTGTATTACTCTTCAGGTGCCAAGAGCTCTCTTGACACCTTGGCTTTGTTGCTGCTTCTCACACTTGGCCCTACTACCTGTGGAAGGTCTGGGTTTAAGCATATTAAGATACAATATTTTGATACGAGATAGTGAAATAGAGCAGCTGAGCTTAAAGGGTGATGGTAGTTAAATGAGATCCAGTACAATCCAGCTCCGTGTTTATTAGACAGATGAGTGTCTCACTCAGAGCCTTGAGCTTTGATTTGTTAGTCCCTTGAGTCATTACTTAGTACATGGTTGACATTTACAAATAATACTTCTTGCACAAAGGGCCAGCTTGTGAACACTGGGCTGGGAGAGTAACACTGCCTGGAGCTCCCACCCACAGCCACAGCAACGCTAATGAGCAGCACGGAGTAATAATGCCAGCTCCCATGAATTAGGGATGAATAATGGGCTTCTGGCAGAGATTGCAAGATGACATGGGAACCTCCAGGCCCCAAAAAAACTTTGGCTCTGTCACAAGGAAAGCCTTTCCTATTACCTGGCTCCTGAGCACACTCCCTTGCTGAGGAAAGGAGCTGTTGTGGGAGGGTTGTCTCTCCTCCTCTCAGCAATCTGACAGAGGACTACTGCCCACTTCGTTCCCCACCGTCCACATGAAGTAGGACAGGGAGTTTGCTTCTTGCCATGTCTACTTGCTGAAAAAGAAATTCAGAAAGGATCCTTTAGCAGTAAAGAAAGGGAAAAAAAGAAGCCTGTAAGGAGAAAAATAGGGTTGATATGCTGGTAAGATTTTACAGGAGACTAGGAACAAGAGACTGCGAGAAAAATTGAGGGGAATGTGAGCTGAGGGCAGAACTTGAGATGCAAACTGGGGATTTATCTGTCTCAGTGCTGGGCACATGGGGGGTCAAGTGGAGCCAGCCTGATAGAGGAGGAGACTGTGCTTGTGCAGGGTTGAGGAAGCCGATCACAGGAAACTATTGGTTAAGGGGCTTATCAGACAATTCCTTGTTTCTTTGTGGCACCAAATGCTTAAAATCACATTGCTGATTTTCCATGTTTCTCTCTTACAAGGCTTCAATCCAGACAAAGGGAATTTGGAAAAAGAAACACAGGTCAAAATACACAATACTGTTATTTTTATTACTTGAAATAGAGCACAACAACATCAAAATGCCATTTCCTGTTTTCTGAGGAGGAATATTAAGACTGAGAAGAACCCACAGAATTTTCAGAAATGCAAACCTTTATTTCTGAGAAAAATACAAAACCTCACTTTTAAAAAAATATATATTTACATTTCTTTTGAGGAGTGTGGTAAGAGGAAGTAGCCTCATAGAAAAGGCTGACCAGACCCTCTCACCTATCTCACACATCTAGATGTGCTGTTTGAATCATGAGTAAAATGGTACTAAAAGAAACCAACACCTGAAACTATCCATATCTCAAGCCCCCCCCTTTTTTTTTTGTTAAAGAAGAGCAATTTTATGTTTATGCAGCAAATTAAAGCAGTACAAAGCCTTTAATTCAAATAAACGAAGTAGAAAATTTAATTTAGGATATTGAACTTGATGAAGAAGAGTTCTTACCTTCAAATGGTATTAGATGTAGAAACATCCAACTTAGTGTCCTCTATACGTGAAATATGTTTTTTATTTCTAATGGAGAAGTGGAGATGAAAAATACTAGTGTGGATTTGTGGTATACATATAAGACAAACTAATATTTTTGGTATCTTCTTAAGAAATAACTACTTCTGTCCCATATTTTCAGAGCTTCTAACTAGTATTGATACAAATAGAGGAAATTTTTTCACAGAAATGAAGGAAGAGAAAACTAACCCACTTTGAATTTTTTGTACTTGATGTTTTGCACCTGATTTTTTGCTTTTTAAACATAAAGGTACCATTCAGTGATTTGTAAAGCTGTATTTTCTTTCCCTATGAGTAATGATGAGTAATGTGCTAATAATTGCAACAAAATGTGTCTTGGTACTCAGTAGAAAAAAATAGATCATAAAATTCAAAGGACCATCCCCAGGTATTTGGCAGGAGAGAAGCATTCTTGTCCATTTAAAGACTCTTACAAAGAGTATTTCTCAGATGCAAAGTAAAGAAATTGCATCAGAATAAACAGATCACATCTGAAGAAAATGTTACTTAAAATCTCTAGGAACCTAGACAGAAAAGCTTTCGGGATCATTCCTCCTCTCTCAAAACCAATCTCTAGTCAATCATATGCCCATTTCTGCTCTAAAATAATTTACTTTCCTAGTTGTAGGAGCTTTTGGATCAAATCAGTTATTTATACGATACTGATAAAAATGGGTATAAAATAAATTGTTAGATAACACTTGTAAATGAAAGCACTGGAAAATAATGGTACTCATATCACTGATTTGGAATTATTTACATGAGTAGAGGAGTTCCACAAAGAGATAAAGTGAACAGAAGGAGAGACTACTATCAGAAAGACTTCTGATAAAATATGTTTTCACTTTAATCATCCATAAGCTGTAGACTGTGCAAGTAGATTAAAGTGGACTGAGGTTTTGTTTTTTTTTTTTTTTTTCAGTTGAAGAAATCCTTTAGCTTTATTTAACCATGCACACATGATTTACTACATACTAACTCAGAGTCACACATACAAATATCACTGGCATGCAAATCTGCCAAAATTAGAAAAAGAAATATTGTAAAAATATTTATTACTCAGTAAGTACCATAGAAGAGGTATGCAGTAATAAATACAGACTATTTTAAATTTATATAGTCAGAGGTAGACCTACTAAAGTGTTAAACCTCAGCAATGCTGATGAAAGTTGACAGTTATAAAAGAAGGCTGAATGCAGCCTATATAAGCATTTTAATTACTGTTCTTAGTTTAAATAAACAAGGCTGTGAATTAAACTTTCATACCAGGCAGGTATCTCAGTATCTAGGTTAAACGCAGAGCATTCAGGCCTGGCATGTAAAGTTTTAACTTTCCACTATGGCTCTTAAACAGTGCCATGTAGCAAATATCAGTTATTCCCAATGTATTTCGATCTCTGTGGATTAACTCCATATTGAAATGGAATGTAAACAAACTGCTCCATATGCATGGGTGGCATGGGTATTGATATACAGTTGAATCATATTTAGTGAGTTTTGCATGTTTTGGGGTCTGCATGTTTCTAATTTGCAGTTATGTGTGAGCTTGAATTGCAAGCATTTGAAACCATGCTGCAAAGATACCGAAATTCTTTGTTGTCCCTTATGACGTCAGCAGCAAATATATACCTATTATAGATATTGTAAGGATTTAAATTCCTGTCAGTATATAGGAATACAAAATAAAGAGTCAGTAATTTATAAAAAATGAGACAAATATGTAAAAACCTTTCTATTTTATTGGGATTTGCAAGCAGTAGATCTGTTTTACAGAAGGTAGCTTATAAGTCATAACAGAACTGGTGCATTGTTAAAAATCATCGATAACCCATCTATAACAGCATTTTGATTTTTATTTCAAAGTGAAAAACTGTGAATTGTTTCTACTTAGCAAGCAAATATATACCTCATCTCCTGGTCCCCAGGTCACAAAAGAGGGTTATCCTGTCACCACCACTGATTTCTTAAAAGTGTGACATGTATTTAGTTGTCAGTTCTGATCAGCAGCATTCACGAATCAACATTACATCAGCAGCAAAGCACACCATTTTATGCTCTTTTGGAAGATAATTAGAGTTCCCTTTTGTTGCAAATAAGATGTAAAACAGCTATAACTGCTGGTGAACGTGATTAAAGTAACCTCTATAGAACCCCATTATTCTAGACAGATTCCTTCAGATGCATAATTTCCCCATTTTAAGAAAACATAATGCATGCATATAAAATTGTCGAGACACCTCTAACAAAAATTAGTTGTCTATTAAGGCATTCTTAGTAGCTGGTTAACATGTAAAACTCTTTAAGTGTATTTTAAAATAATCATGAAATAATAGTACATGTCATTAAAGGTAAACATTTTACAGTGAGAGGTTTGTTCAGACAAGAGCTGTGTATTAAACTTTTTCTCACAAAACTCCCATTAGAAGAATATACCACAGTTTCTTCTATCAGGTATGTACCAGAACATCCCTCTGCCCCCAGCTCCATAATCATGCTTCACTATATACAGACAAATTAGGGAACATCGTCATTTTTCAGCGCATAATTTATATCTGAAATGCTTTCATTAAACCTCACCTAATATTGTAAAAATTTTGTTCATAGCAAAACTATTCACCTACTGCTGGACAACATACATAACCTTTTTATTTGGCACACGTGGTCTGGTCTTCTACAGAAGTTGCTGGACAGTGGAAAGATTGTCCATGAATGACTTTTTTTAACAAGGGGTAGAAAAAATTGACCAAATAAGCCAGCCAATATTAACCCAAATGTTCTCACTATAATACCATTTACCTGTTTTAGAAAGTAATTTTTAAAAACCTGAAAAAAACGCCATGAAAATAAGGTATTTTAAAAAACATACCTTGCTTTCAAATAATCAGTTTGATTTTATAATCAAGGAAGGGAAACACCAACAAATTGTTTTAAGGCACAGGGATGATGTTGCTAAATATCCAATACACCATTGTTTAGCAGCAAGCATCAAAGTTCTAGGGAGTGCAGCTTTGTGCATACTATGCTCTGTGTTGTGGAGAGCTGGGTATAGGAACTGGTTCCCAAACGGTGCAGAACACCCCAGGGCAGCTGCTGAGCTATCTCATTTCAGATATTTGGATGGATAGAGTTGACTAAGCATACAGGGGCAATATGCACTGTCGTTCCCAGAATAAGGTCCTTGACAATAGTTTGCCTCTGAATTATGTAACAGATAATAGTTTATTTGAAATTTTAGGAAGATAATAAACTATGATGAACAAATTAGAAAAAGATTGCCAATAGAGTGACCATTACTTTTGCTGAATTATTATAATTATAAAATCAAATCCTGGTTTGCTCTGTTGGGTACCTCAACATTTAAAGGAAATGCTATTAAAGAAGCTTACAAATGAATAATCATTCCCAACAACTCACAGCAGCACTCACAGCGTGAAGGTACAAGAAATAGGGAAAGTTTTCAAGGAGGGAACTGATTAGGGTGAGGATGATTCTCTGTCAGAAAAATGTATTGTGCAAGTGTCCTCTAGAGAAAAAATTTTCACCTGAAAAGAAACAGCATTATGAACACTACAGAACTGTAGATTGCAGGACACTGATCTTATTAAGAACCAATGCTAATTTGCACACTGTCTCCCGCTGAACTAGAAGCAAGTTTACCACTGGGTTTGTTAATTTACGCAGGACACCATTATCTTTGGTTGGACTTAATGTGTCAGAGTAGATAGAGGTCATTAGCTGCTGGGTTCATGATTATCCAGCATGAGTTACAGACAGTATCACAGAAATACATTTGTTCTGAAGCTTAATTTCTGCTCATGTGATTTTTTTTCCCTATTGGTGTTTAATTCCATTTGCAAAACCTTAGACATTGAGTATTATACATATATACACATACACACTGCTGGTAATTTTCTTTTGTTTTCTTTTGGTTTTTCTTCATTAACCATTCAGAAAAGTAAATAAATTTTAAATAAAAATAAAGTTCAAAAGTATGTACTTTGCATTTAATAGAAGGAATAAACAGTCAGCTTGACTTTGTAAATTTACAATAGTATACATAATTACAATGGAAGCTGTAAGATCTCCATTATATGTAAATCAATTATTTAGGTTTCAGTATTGGGGAAATAAATGGATAAATCTCTCTGCTAGATGCTATACCACACATTTATCTATACCTTCCATTGGATTTATGAAGCATGTCCTACACCCTAGAATGTTGTTAGAGGAAGGGACTATAGACTGTCATTGGAATACTGCTTTTAAGTATAGCTTTTAAAATCTTACATCCACAAGAAACCAGCCTATTTAATAAAAATATTTGTGTTTTCTGGTTAAGTAAACACATTTTCATAAAGATCTATGCTCACTCTATTTCACTTAAATGGAACCAACCATCTACAAATTCATTTACAATTTTTAGATCTGTACAAGAACATTCCTAATAGCAGGGAATACTTTTGTGTCTCAGCATGATATCTTTAGAAAGAAGTGAAATTTCATTTATTTAATGCAAATACTCATGCAAGGTAAACTGCTTAGGCATATATGAAGCATGTTTTCACAGAAGCTTTGTGGCAACAGGAAAATAATATAACATAATTGTACAATAAATGGAATGTTGCAGTTTCAAAATTACTCATGCTATGGTGCAGCGAATAAAAAAGAATGCAGGAAGATTGAGATACTGTTTTCTGTGTTTCAAGCTGCTTTGCTTACAAATGATTTCATTCTAGTTTTATGTGTATTTTAGGAATATCTCTTCTTCACTAGACAAATATCAGTGGGGAAGATATACATGATCTCTGAATACTAAAAAAAAGCTCTAGATACTGGAAGTTGTTTGCATTGTTATCAGAGCTTGGTTATCAGAACTACTTCAGTTAGATAATGGAGTTGCAGCAGCTATGGCTTTTTTAATAAATTCAGCACACTTTCAGTTTGAAGATTTTATATAATAGGGATTTTGTGTTTAGAAAATAATTTTATTTCCAAGTTATTTATCTTTTTTATGCAAACAGTTTCAGTCTTGTGATTTGACATAAATTACCTACTAAGACTATAGTTTTGATTATTTCTGCCTATCTTTATCCACTTGCTCTTAGTGGTTATTTGAATTGGTATTTTTTTGCTTCTGGCTGCATGGTTGGAACATTCATGAGGAAGTGAAACATTCAGTGTGGCAAGCACACGTGTGCAGGTGTTCACGCCCCCTTTAACATTCCAAGAAACAGAGTGTCTTGTAAAAATTGTTGTGAAAAGTCAAAATAGAGATTGTATACTTATAAAATTAAATTTGTGATTGAAATTTTTGCACCCTGAGGCTTCTGTGTTTAACTGGCATGTGATGCACATTCAGCACCATTCTGTGGGGTCCCAGGTGATGCAAGAACTGCTCTTCAGTGAGGGTATGGCCACAGCAAGCAATGGCATTCAGGAAGAGATTTTTCCCACTGTTAGGTGTTCTCTATATCACTGAGGTCATGCATAGCAACTCAAAAACTCTCTAAATAAATGAGATCAGGAGGAAATCTGCTTCCCAAGACCACTCTAATTCTTTAATTTTTCAGCATGTAGGAATGTGTTAGGTTTGAGCATATGTATAAACTCCTACAGCTTTTATTGCAAATTTTACTGAACTCAAGAAGAAATTTGCTGATGTCCTAGATAATTCTCCAGATAAAAGACATAATGAATATTTCAAATAGAGATTAATGGCTGTAATGCTAGTTATCTCCTATCTGAGGACAATGTCTTGTCCTTTTATTGACATGAAACTTGTGCTTTCTTGCTAAAAGAAGTTAAGGCAATGAGGGTGGGAAAAAAGAGAAAATAAAAAGGAGGCATTGTATACTTTATTTCTCAACTTTTTTTTGCAATATATTTTGAGCATTCTCTGCAAATATACCATTTCCATGTACAATTTCAAGATCAGTATCCTCCATATAAGATAAAGGTGTAACAGAATGTCATATCCTGTTTTGAATAATTCCTTGCTATAAACTTATACTGCAAAAAATGAGTTAATTTAAAAATCATCGCCATCATCTTTCAAAATTACATCTTTTTGGAGATAAAGACATTTTTCTTGCTTGTGGTATTTAGGATTTCATTTGCTTTAATCCCTTTGGGATATGTCATCCCCACATTCTGGTTCTCTGCTAGACCTTTCATGACAGTTCTCCTTGCAGCTAACCTTAATAGCCACCACCCTCCACTGTCTCCTTCCCCTTACAGATGCTTCATATCACTTTTACATTTTATACTAAATCATATTCGTTCCTCTATGGATTTCTTAGCTCAAGACCTTTATATTAAGTATCTTTATATAAGAAACCATGGGAGAAAACAAGGCAGACTGCTGTTTTCTGTGTACTCAGCTTGCTGAAGGCTGTGGAATACTAGGATTGTAAAAAGTTTGCTGACCAAATTAAAATGTGGATGAAGGTAGCAGTGCACCAGACATGACCCACATGGATAAAGGTGGGACTAAAGACTAAAAATTTAGTCAGAGCTCAGAAGCCTGGTCTCTTCATAGAAATGTTTTATTTGTATTTCTTTATATTTTTGAAACAGTGCAGGTGGAGAAAGGAGAAAGGTATGAAAGAAAAGAGGGGCTTTCAAATTTTGGTCATTCATACATGCTCATTGTCTTAGGCAGTCTTTGTCTTTTTTATAATGACACTAAATTCTCTACTGTTGAAAAAGAAATTCAGAATACCCAGACATGCCTTTTTCTACCAAGAGAAGGAATACTCAGGCTATGTTATGTTGAACTGCCACTAAATATTCTAGTGACCACAACTCCCAGTCCCAAGAAACTCATTTACTCAAATCATCTACCTCAGGAGAAACAATGTAAAACTGAATCAGGAGAACTTCTGATTCTGGCAAAACAACAGGAAACTCACAGAAGAGACCTACTAGGAGTATTGTGTGATATACCACCAAAAATAGGTCTGCTAAAATAGATCTGGTAGAAATAGATTCCAGTATATCTGTGATTATTTGTTATCATGAAGCATAAAATAAGAGTTTTGACTTCTTTTCTGTTTATGAACACACCATATTTGTTTTGCTGTAGATATCCAACCCAATAAAAATGCTTGCTGCATTGTAATCCAAAAATGATTGCCTGGGGTGATTAATCTACCTCGTCTTGGCAGATTTAAATAAAGGGCTTTCAAAAATCATAGAGAATAGATTTGAGGAAGTACTTATAAACATCTCAGAGTTTACATACAAGTTTTGTACTATTGTACAAAGAAAAAAAA
Source organism: Passer domesticus (assembly GCF_036417665.1). Taxonomy (NCBI): domain Eukaryota; kingdom Metazoa; phylum Chordata; class Aves; order Passeriformes; family Passeridae; genus Passer; species Passer domesticus. The sequence goes on from NC_087479.1 coordinate 30,865,378, forward strand.
AGAGAATTCTCCTGGCATAAGAACTGACAGATTATGTTGCTGTCTGCAATTGTGAAATTAAAATGACTGAGGCAAAATGGTACAGAACATGTAGGTGACGTCATTCTTCACATCCAGGAGGAGGTCACTCTACCTGTGGAGGAAGTGCTGACAGGATGTTTATGTGGGATTGATGTCAGATATAATTCAGGCAGATGAGGGCAGGAAGAGGGTGTGTAAATAGGAAGTCCCTTAATTTTGTTTAATTTCCTTAATTCTGTTTTTATTGTAGCTTCTTTCATACCTGAAAAATTAACTCTTTTCCATACAAGAATTATAAAAACATAAAACAATTGTCTTCATACATTTCAGCAATTTCTATAAAATTATTTTGGATTTATCTTCTTCTTTATTTATGTTATTTAGGGAAATGTTAGCATAAATGTCACTGTCCTTTGGCTGCATTTATTTATTTATACCAAGTGGCAGTGCAAGTTCATCAGATCTTAAATTGTGAGTTGATTAGTTTTTAAAAAGGAAAATAGGTGACACATTATATAACATTAATAACACTGTTGTTAAAAGATTTAAATGAAGATTTATTGAGAATGATTTTAACTCTAGTCACTTAGAAACTGACGCTTACTGACATATTGTTCTCAAGTAGATACACTGTAAAACATGCAAATGGAATGATAGCTTTGTTATACATGATGAGTTAGAGGAAAAAAGAGTTTTGTAATAATTGCACTGCCTATAATAAAACCATAATATTAGTTTATTCCCCATTTCTCCCACCATTTCATTAATTTATTTTTTTAAATATACCAAAGAAAAAAATACCTGAAGCAATATGAAAATTTTAATGAATGTTTTCTCCTGCTTCCAGAGAAGTATACAAAATGAGTGTAAGTTGGTGAACTACACTATGATAGAGCACAATAAACAGAATTATGAAGCTATTGTGTAAATGTCCATATTTTCAGGTATTCACAAGCAAATGACAACAATAAGTTCCAGTCACCTTTCACAAATTTTCCACATTAAAACACTGGCATATATTTCATAGAATAAAACATTTGTGACAAAAAATACAATTTACCTATATTAGATGATAAATAGTTAATATCAAATACCATTGCTATTGTGAAATTTTGGTGTATGGTCTGTTTATCTTCATATTAAAAATATCATTGCATTCATAAGAAGAAGAAACAGGCAAGTAAAAAGAAGAAACAGGCAAGTAATGCAGAGGGGGACTGTGAAGGCAAGTCCACAAAGAGAAATCTAGTCCACCTTTGCTCTTTTTTTCTTCCTTGTCTTGTGCTCCGCAGGTTCTACATCTCCATTTTCCCTTTCCTTAAATTAGTGTGTAGCTATCTTACACTGTATTCTAGCATAGGCTGTTATTTTTGTCCCCCGTAAATAAATATAGTGGGATGGTACTGCACAGTTTCTTTAAGAGATAGGGCACTTACTTTGTTTCATGACAGGTTTCAGTAGAAAGGGGCATTGATGTAAGTGTCCTTGGTGACTTACATAGACCTTCTTCATGATTTAATATCTTAAAACTGGATGTCTGTTCTGCAGTCAGACTGTCCTGCAGTATGTTTCTGAATCCTAGCTTACTTTAGCAGATGAAATACTGGCAAACTGCAGAGTCTGGTGCAGGAGATTAGCTTGCTATGTTAAAAGAATGTCCTACAGAAGGAGGAAACCTGTCAGAGCTTTCATGGCCAAATTTTAGTTTTCCTACTTTACTGAATTATCTACGAGTTTTTTTGTTTAATCACTGAATCTTCCACTTGGAGCATTCAATGCAGCAACAATGTGCATAATCCCACTACCTGATGGATCTCTTTTTAAAATGTAAGAAAAGATTTTTGAAAATAAAATGTATTCCTCCTTTGAAAAAACAAGGAACCTATAGTAGTACTACTCTGTTCCTTAAGAAGATAGAAAAAAAATTTAAAGCTTCTCTCAACATCCTCATGATCAATAAGAATCATCTGATTACTGAAAAGGCAGCATTGCTGATTTCAAATCATTGCCTCCTGCCCTCAGCTGTAGAAAATTGGTGGCACTACCACAAGGAGTGTCTTATACTGACTAATCATAACAGGAGGTAGGGTTAATAATTGAAGCAGATGAATGTGATTTCTTTGAGGAATGTAAACTGGTGAGCAGCAGCTCCAGGGAACAGAGAAATTCTGATGACCATTTTCAAATGTCAGCTGTTCTTTCATAATTTTTTTCAAGTTCTTCCCTGAAGAACCTAATGCCATGGTACAAAAACAATGGACAGCTACTAATTAGCAGAGTCCACAAACCTGAAGAAGACACTTGGGCTTCTTCTGTGCCTCATCACTGAGGTAATTTTTCCAGAAATTGGTCCTTTTTCTGTCAATATGCCTTACAAGGAAGTACATATTTTTTCCAGTGAAGAGTCTTAGCTTGAAATGTGTAACTCAAACTAGGTTTTTAACCCTCTTCTTTGAAGGAATAAGCGTGGGAGGTGAAGGGAAATCATTCCACATAATCAAAACATGCCCCCCTAGAAAAATGTCAATGACAATATTTTGCTTCTACCAAGCTAGGTAGTTCAAGCAGTCATCCAGGGCTGACAAGTTTTCAGTGGCCCATCACTTTAACAGGTGTTTTATGCCTCAAACCATATATAATCTTCTGAAAAGAAATGAGGATTTCAGTCCAGCTGAGTCTTCTCCCCTTTCCATGGGGAGACTTGTCACACAAAAACTGAATGCCACTCTTTAGCCTTGTGATTACAGCATTGACCTGGCAGTGGGGAGACTAGAACTCAATTCCTTTGCTAATTTGCTTGAATGGCTTCCTCAGTGGAATCTTCCAACCAGTGAATTTCTCTTGTTTGCTTTCACAGTGTCTCTCTCTGGCCTACTGAATAGTTTTCACCAACTGCAAACCACCATGCCAAATAAGGTACAGACAGTTGTCACCTTCAGCTGCCTGAGTGCCACACGCTGTGTGTGCCATGCTGGCCTCAGGTGAGCTATGAGCAGGTCAGATGCAAAACTGTAAAATCCTATTGCATCACAGTACAGCAAAACCCTGCATCTGGTCAAATGTAGAAAGGAGAAGTCATAACCAAGAACTAAATATGAAGCAACCAGTCATTATCTCAAAAATTGCCTTAAAAACACTTCTGCTGTGTTTACATCAGTGATCTGAAGTTCCTGACAGGACAATATGATCAGAATGCATCATATATTATCCAGGCTGGGGCTAACCATTAATCAATTCTTTTTTCAAGAGTGTGTTTATCTATATATATGAGCTTGGAGGTTCTATTTGAGACTGCATGCCAAGATTAAAAACACAGTGCTGCTGGGTTGCTTTCTGGTATCAAGTGTTAATCAATTATTGTTATGCTATTGCAATAAAGCTCTTTAATAAAGAGAGTGAATTTTTTTTCCAATAATTTCAGACTAAAAGACAAATGCAACTGTATTTGTTTTGTCATTATTTATGGAATTTGACCTGGGTTGAAATGCTGCCTTTCATTAATTTCTACTTATGATTAGATTTTGCAGTAACCCAAGTAAAATTAGTCGGAGCTTCATTGCAGAATTAATCCTAAAACAAGAAGTAAAACGTTTAAATAAGAGTTTTGTCTTCAGACAGGTTAAAGAAAAAATTATTCTGCATCAATCCCTGCTTCACTTATTCATGCATATACCTTTCTATTTAAAATAATTGTGCTATACTTGAATGAACAGGACTTGCCTCTGCTAGAAGATCTGATTATTAAAAAGGAGCTCTAAGGAACAAGATCTGCAACATTAGAAGTACACCAGAAGTAACTGAAATCAGTGAAACTAACAATATAAAACAAAGTTTGCAAAATCAGGTGCTTTGGTTTTGAGGAAAAGGAGAAAAATGGAAAAAAAAAAGTGAAATAATAGTATATTTACCACTCTTTTGGTGAGAATAAATATGTTTTGGAAAGAAAGCAATTTCTCTATATCTGATTTATCCAGCATGGCAGAAGAATTTACACAACAAAAGACAAAACCTTTTAATAAAATTGAATGCAATGTGCAATTACAAAGTGGACATTTCCCCTTGTCCTAGTGAATAACATAAGGATCTTGTATTCCATTTTAGTTCACAACACCTGTGATGAATTATTTGTAAATGCAATGAATAACATTACTAGGAACATGTCAAATTATACGTTGATAATGAATTTTTGGATGCATCTGCTATGTAATTGTTCCCAGCGGATGTGTATTCATCTTCACCTGGCATTATTTTCCTGATTTTGGGGTTTGTTTTTTATTATGCCTTTTCATTTTTATCATAATTGTTACAGTGATCCCTGTTCCTTTGTTCTAATCAGGTCCCTTTGATGGTGTTGCACATTCTGAACAAAAGAGGAGGGGAAAACACACCAGGCTATTGGCAAAACAAAACACTGGTCTTTATTTGTGACTTTCTAAGTGCCTGCTTGGCCTCAGAAGGTTGTGTGGTGTTGACAGGGACCAGTTGTTTTCCTGAATGCATCTGCCAGCTGCTCCGGGCATGTGTTCTGAAGAATAGGAGGTGAATAAACACTAAAGGCTGTTCTGCTGACAGACAGGTACATGCTGCTTTTACTAAGTGCATCTGAGACTTTTCTTAAAAGGTAAATAAAGTGAATTAGTAGCATAGGATGCTACGTTTTTCTCACAGCACTGTGATATACAGAAATGCTCACAATGAAAATATCTGTCATCAGTTTATGGTTTTAGTAAGCAATCCTACATTAATAGTGTTTATGCAAACTTTCTGTATATTGTACAGTTTCTCATGCAGAGGTCATTTTTACTTTACAGAGTATACTTGTCTCTCAACACGAGTAATTTCAAAAAGCTGCCAAAATCAACTGATCAAATACTGGATATATGAGTGCAGAACTCAGGCTTTTATTAAAATTTTACCTTTCTTTGTGATTCAGTAAATCATTTACAGCATCTGCCTGAGACCGATTTCCACTTTGAAATATTTGCTCTGCACTTTACACCCTTTTGAATTCTATATTGGTATATCCAGCAGCTGATATTTCTTTCTCCCTGAGTTGTGGATTGAACTACATGAGCAATTTTAGCCACTGTAAAAAAGAACAGTCTAGTTCTGGTCTTTTCCAGATGTTCAGAATGTATGTTCCAGGACTATTTTTGAGATAAAGGAAATCACTGAGTTTCATATCTATATTTTATTCTCTCCTTTACCCTGAATTGAGGGGGATAGGTTTGTCCCCCTATGAAAAACATATACAAAAATTAAAAAAAAATAAATTAAAAAATGAAACCCAGAGCCTAAAACAGCTCTTCTTCTTCTCTTCTCTTCTCTTCTCTTCTCTTCTCTTCTCTTCTCTTCTCTTCTCTTCTCTTCTCTTCTCTTCTCTTCTCTTCTCTTCTCTTCTCTTCTCTTCTCTTCTCTTCTCTTCTCTTCTCTTCTCTTCTCTTCTCTTCTCTTTTCTCTTCTCTTCTCTTCTCTTCTCTTCTCTTCTCTTCCCTTCCCTTCCCTTCCCTTCCCTTCCCTTCCCTTCCCTTCCCTTCCCTTCCCTTCCCTTCCCTTCCCTTCCCTTCCCTTCCCTTCCCTTCCCTTCCCTTCCCTTCCCTTCCCTTCCCTTCCCTTCCCTTCCCTTCCCTTCCCTTCCCTTCCCTTCCCTTCCCTTCCCTTCCCTTCCCTTCCCTTCCCTTCCCTTCCCTTCCCTTCCCTTCCCTTCCCTTCCCTTCCCTTCCCTTCCCTTCCCTTCTCTCCTCTCCTCTCCTCTCCTCTCCTCTCCTCTCCTCTCCTCTCCTCTCCTCTCCTCTCCTCTCCTCTCCTCTCCTCTCCTCTCCTCTCCTCTCCTCTCCTCTCCTCTCCTCTCCTCTCCTCTCCTCTCCTCTCCTCTCCTCTCCTCTCCTCTCCTCTCCTCTCCTCTCCTCTCCTCTCCTCTCCTCTCCTCTCCTCTCCTCTCCTCTCCTCTCCTCTCCTCTTTCTTCTGCACTCACTGGCATTCCAAATTTTTAAAATGTATTCAAACATTTGTAGACAGGCTATATTCAGCCTGACAGTTCCATGAGGTCTTATTATGGTAATTTATGAGAATCATAGAATCATAGAGTTATTTTTATTGGAAGTAACATTAAAGATCATCTAGTTCCAACTCCCCTATCATGGACAGGACAAAAGATGGGCAAGGCAGGGACATAAAATGCGTTCTTAAAAAAAAAGAAAAAAAAAAAATTCTAAATGTTTGGGGTTATGAAAGGTGATATAATCTGAAGGTAAAATACAACTCGTCTCTTTAATCAGCTGGGAAATGCTTGCATTCAGAATAAATTTAAACTATTTTTCCCCCAGGGTTTCAACATCAGTCTCCCTGCATGCAGCACAGCATGTAGCTACACAGTATATACCTAGATTTTTTTTTTCTTTAATTGTGAATGTGAAAAATAAACTTAGCATTACATCACCAACATTAGTTTGCAGTAATTTTTACAAACATGCCTACAAACAGGTCTACAAACTTGTCTTCAAAAACAGCACGGCATGAATGCAGATTCTATTGCATTTATTCACATTAAATAATTAGAAAATGAACATTAAATTGACAGTAATGCAGAAATGTGTTTATTTATAAGGCTTAATAGCTGCAGTACCATATCAGTATTTTGTACATGGACAGCACCTCTTAACAAGGGGTATTTTCAAAAATGTTAATGAGCTAAATATTTGGGTCACATGGAACTAAATTTTTCTCTTTATTATGATAGCCTTAGCTAACAAAATAGGTGCATTTAACCTATGGTTACTTCATGAACAGTGGGAGCAGAATCCAGTCAACTATATGAGCTGTTAATATCAATGCTTTATAGATATGTTGTAATTCAATTTGGTTTGTACTTATAGAATATGTTTACATTTCACATACAGATATAATTGCTTTTCTCTTCACTATCATTTTATGTCAGTTCATCTGATAGACAAAAAATATCTATTCATCATGATTTAGTAAATTGCACCAGCTCTTCCTATTTAAATCTGGACTCTGAATTTCTTAAAAAAAAAATTACATCTACTGTCTGATGTGTATTTGGAATTTAGCCCAAACTGCAGCAATAGGCATACATAGCAAAATATTTAATTTAATCATTCATTAGTCTAATATGTATGTTCCTCCTCTGATCCTGCAAATTTCTAATGAGGCAGTTGAACATCCTCAATTTTTGTTCCTCTGGGATTTTTTTATCTGTCAAGAGAATTTTGCCCAACTATATAAAAAAAATTATGAAAATGAAATTCAAGTAGCTCAGCTTATAAAAGCTATAATAAAATAACTGCCACTTTCTTCATTATGTTAAACCAATTAAATCTAATTTCTGTTCTGTTTCCATACATAAGCAACAGCTGTACATGCCATCCATTGGTAATTAATTGCTTCCAACTGTCTGCCAATGAGAGTGGTATTTCTTTGAATCAGTGACACTACCAGCCTCCAAGTACACCAGAGCACATCAGATCATGCAACATGTGGGAATACAACAAGGCATATGTTTCTGCATGTACAGAAGAGCAGCACATGGTCCTGCAGCCAGTGCCCTGGACTGGACAATGACCACTGACACCATGGGGCTTGGCACACAAACTGTGCATGGGTTTGCACAGCTTTGCACCACTGGCCTAACAGATAAGATGTACAGGGCATTTCCACAGTGGCTCTGCTGCCAAATACAGCTTCCTACAGCGAGCAGGGAGCCATTGCTTTGGAAAAGTGGCTTGCCATTGGAAAAGGACCGATAGAGGTATCACCAACTTTTAGCAGTAGCTGAATTTCTACAAAAAAGTGTGGTGAATTGTGAAGTGAAGACTGGAATAGTATCCCAAATGTGCCCGATAAACCTCTTGCCCCTTCAATGGATACAGTAAATTATTTTCTTTTGGAAGAGGACGTGCAGCAGAAGAGCTTACAACTATAACTGGATTTTGTCTGGTCTGGGTTGTTATAGAAATGAGTTTATATAGACAGAGACAGCAAGGTAGCCATGTGGCCTGTAGTTAATAATATATTACATTTTTATTTTTTTTTTTTTCCTGTTTGAAAAGTTTGTCATAAAGATTTCATGTGACAAGAGATTTTTTGCCATCTCCATTAGGGAAAAAATGAAAGATATTTGAGGAGGAGGGCGGTGGCAGTGGGAAAAAGCTTTTATTGTTTATACTTCAAGTTCAAAAGAAGCAGCATGTGTGCCAAGTCTTTGTAAAACCAAACAGTAAACAAACAGTTTTCAGTGAAAAGTGAAAGAAAATGCAAGGATTAAAAAAAGGTACACTGGTTTTTCAAGCTTTAGCCATCAAATTAAGCTTTTACTCTCTTCATACTGACATGGTTTTCTTTACTTGGATTTTCAAGTTTAGTGTTCTGTATGCAGAGATATGAGTCCAACTTTTAAAACTGTGTGCATAAGAAAGAAAGGAGAGCAGACCTGGTGTCCAGTGTACTTCAGGTACTCTGATCTGAAGTAGAAGAGAAAAAACTAAAGCCTCTATAAGTACTCAAATGTAAAACTTGGGTAAATGAGAAGAAAATTAGACATGAATATAATCAAGACGTGTTAAAAACATTGAAAGACCCATGATCAAAATACCCCAGTGCTCTGATTCTGAAAGTACCAAGGGTGATATTATGGACATCACACAAGCCCACAGCTTTCCACAGCCAATTCCCCTCATACTCCTCTCCCAGTTAGCAGAACTGCTGCATTAAGGGATGTTAGAAGGCAGATGCTTGCCTAGTCTGTGTGAGAGTCATTCATGGATCCCTTGCTTTTCTAATTCCTTTCTGAACCTGCTCGTGTCATCTGTCCTTCACAGCCTTCTGTGGAAGAAAATCTCTAAAGTGATGTAGACTCTGCACAAAGTATTTTCTTTTGTTTGTTCTTTAGATTATTTGTATAGATTTTAGTGAGCGGTCCTTGCTGTCATACTGTGTGGAACTTATTTACCAGATGCACAGCCACTTGGTAATAAACGACAATTCTCCCCAGGTCTCCCCAGATCTCTCCAATCCCAAGCTTTTTTATCCTCCTTATAAACAGTTGATCCATCCACCTGATTATTTTAATTGCCTCCTATGTTCCTTGTTCAATTTCACAACATCTCTTGGGACAAAGACAAGAACTCGGCACCAAAATAGTGGACACACATATTTTTATACAGCAGCAAATTTATGTGCTAAATCTTGAGATAGAAAAACCTTTTCTGAGGAAGTCAGAATTTGGTTGATTTTGCTTAATATTGCACATTGAGCTTGTGACCTCAAAGACTTGCCAGGGATGACTCCAAGATACTTCTCCCAACTGCTGGATGGTAAATCTGAATTCAGAATCATGAGATGCAGCTCAGATTACTCTTCTCCAGAATAATTGCCTTAGATTTTTTATGGTGGATTTCATTTGACATATTCTCTGCTCAGTTTTGCCACCTTCCTTCTCAGCTCTGAAGTTTCTTCAGCCAGCTGGCAATGACTTCTGACCACACAGAATAGCTTCATATTATCCTTAGACTTGGAGATTTCAATGCAGACTTTCTTCTCCAGTCTCTTGATGAAAATGTTTAATAAAACCAGTGTCAGTGTCTATCCCTCAGGGACCTCTCTGCTGAAAATGAAATATCCATTCTGTAAAACAACCAAAGAGCTCTACTCTTTGCTTTCTATTCTTTAACCAGTTTGCAATCTGTAAAAGACGCTCTTTCAATAGCTGTGGTGACTGGGTTTCTTTAGTAACCCTGTCAAAGGCTTTTATAAAATCCAAATATTTTATGGCTCCTGTATCCTCTTAATCCATGTGCATACTGCCAGGACTCCAGCAGGTTAGAGAGGCAGTATTTCCCGTTGTAGAAATCATGCTGCTTCTAGACAGTTTCTACCTGTGTGCTCCATGATCTTAGTCTTTATTGCAGTCTACATTCTTACCAGGAATAGAAGGGTATGGGCAGAACACATGATGCCTGAAAAGCTAAATGAAAGATCTGTACATGGTTTTTTTTGGTAAATCATGTCATGCACATGGTTTTTGTAATATAGCTATGGAATACAGCTTTTTAATATCATAAGCATTATTTATTATTATAAATTCATTAAGAATGGAAGTTTTCTACTTGCCAGTTTTCATACCCTGCTGCAGAATCATTAATGATTCTGAGAAAGAAAATGAAAGAAATTAATAAACACTGAGAAAAGAGTCAGAATAAAAAGGTAAGGACATAGAAAAAGTTTGGTTGCACATTATGCTTCCCCCTTGTACGCCAGGTCTTTTCCAGAACCCAATCCTGCACTCTGTCTGACAATTGGAAATATGCCTTCTTTGTGGATAACATATTCTGACACCCCTCACTTGTTTTACAGAACAGCATACCACCATAATTGTGTCAGTCAATAGCTTTAGACATTTATCCTGGCTCTTCTTTAATAAGAATACATCTAAAGTATTTCTACAAAAATTATACTTAAAAGTCAGTATTCCTGCCTACATTTCAGAGCCCACACAGATTTTTGCCTTGACACTTCAAACACTAAGTTCAGTGTTTCACCTTTAGTACAATCAATAAAACAATTGCCTGACCTTCCCTAATGTAGGCTCTGAAATACTGGTCTTCTCAAAACTGCATTTAAACCAAAGAATGTGATCAATAATTTGGTATATTTCACGTGTCTATTATGAATATATTAAATACACTGCATATGCACAATAAAAATATACTCACTCCCCATAAATTCTATTCTGTGTATACATCTAAACCACAGCAATTTAGTTATTTACTGGGTACTACAAGAGCTATAAAATGCCACTTTCTAAGAACACAACTGAGGCTTAAGTCAGCATTTTTATGATATCATCTGTACTGGGAAAACATTAAAGGCTCAATATTTAATAAACATAATAAACATCCCCATGAAACAAATTGTTCATAAACTACCTGTTTAATTTTTCAGGGCTCCTGAACCACATATTTTCTTATTAGTTGTGAGCCTGCTGGGTTGCAGGATAGATAGGGCCTGTCAGGGATAGAATATAATGTAGCGGTTTTATGAATTATTTCTGTGAGGAAAAGCCTATTACAGCTGACAAGAGGATGATGATATTAGCCCATCATCATTCAGATGGCACCACCCTTCCCCCTTTCATCCATCAGACCTCTTGTATGGAGGCTGAAAGCCATAGAGTCTTTGCATAGCCAACACAAAGACAAATACTGCTCTTTTTCCGCGTCCATGAAACATTTAGTATTTCATTTTGAATCATGGCAGATGACAGTAACAAATGGCCTAATGAATCTCCCTTATTGTCCCTTGTGAATCTGAAGATGAGCTAAAAGTAAAATCTCTGTTTCTTTTTTTGGACGTGCTCGTTTGGGATTGAAAGGTTTTCACTGCATTCTAAATAGCATTCCTCTATAAACTGTAGTAACTGAAAATTAGACCAATAAGCCAACAAGCAACTTGCAAAGCACACAACTGTACCAATGTAGACCATTCTTCACCCCATACCTGACCAACATTAATTTTGGAAAAGTGCTTCAATCACCTTTGCTTCAATCACAGTTGCTTAAGTCAATATACAAATGTTAATAAAAGATAATGAAAAACCAAAAATAAAATGACATAATGAAGTCCTGTATTAGACAACAGTAGAAATACGTCATGAATTCTAGACCTATTTTACCACATTTTTGTTTTATTTAGAAGAAAAACATTAACAGTGTTTTAGAATAACAGTGCCCACACTTTCCCACAAGAATATATTTAAATTTGCAAGATCAGATGATCTTTGTTTGCCCATGCAAGGCATTTTACAGGAAGAAATTAATAATATGGCTAGAAATAGTTTAGTGAGCACTGTGTCATAAAGACCTTGCTCTCCTTGATCCAGCTGTTACATGAGCTTTTCTTTCAGTAGGTGGCGGTTGCACTTGCATCTCTCTCCCTGCTGCAACTGTCAGCTTAGGCACAGGCTGGGGCCTGACCTGGGTTACTCTGGGCTGCACAATGCCCCCCATGCACTCTTGGCATTCACCCCAGCACAGCTGGATGCCACACCTTGTGTGAGCCACATTGGCCCCTCCATGCTAGGATGGTGTGGCCATGTTGCTTTTACCCCTGGCTGCCTCTCAGCTCCAGGTCAGAAATAGAAATGTGAGTTTGGGTCACCTTTCAGCAGACACTTGGATAAACAAATATAGAGGGAGCTGCAGCAAGGTCCACCAATCTGTCTGATGAGGAAGCTAAGACAACAGACTGCATCTATCCTATAGCATAGGCAGGAAAATTTATTCTCATTATTCTAATTTATTCATCACTCTGGCTCCAAGATTTTCTGATGTTCTGTACATTCATCTATGATGTGACTAAAGTTGTTGAGGTAACCTCTATGCTCAGTCTTCCCAAAGTAGTATAATTCTGTATATATGTGTATAATTATAATTATGTATATGAAGACTAAAAAATTATTTTCCTTCTCTTACCTGAATAATTCTTCTCTTCAATTTAAATCACTTCTTTTCCCCTTTAAACTGGTTTAATCTATCCCAAAACATGGTAATTCATTGAGCTTTGCTCTTCAGTAATGACTGCCCTGATTCCCTCTCATGCAACACTCAAGCTTTCCTTCTGCAAAGCACAAGAGAGAGGAATGGCAGGAGCTCCTTTTCATTCATTATGAAAAGTGTGAAAGTACTTCAGCATCAAATGCTTATTTTGTTTTGTCAAGAAACCTAACCAAAATGGCTTGCTTTATGTAGGAAACTTTTTGCACAGCTTTGTTTGTATCTACTGTAGGCACATGTGCATTTTTGACATGACAGATCATAATGGCTCTTTCAGAGCCATTACAGTTACCAAGTAAATCCTTCTTAGTTCAAGTACATGTAATTGATTCCCATAGACTGTAATAGCTCCAAAACCAAGGCAATACCCTTACCAAACATAAAAGCAGTGGCAGGGCTAATACATAATAGCAGTCAGTTTTTACCACCGTAGTACTAGAAAATGATGAAGTGCTAACAACAACGCTTTTTTATTTGCTGATTTTTGGCACAAAAAAAGGGTAATAATTTCATAATATTACAGTGGTATCATTCCTGCATAGTCCTGGTAAACCCATAAATCCTCAAATATCGCAGTAGTCATCTCAGTCTCCATATGGATCATAAACTAAGGGCTTGTCCATAGAACTTCTTTGCATACAAATATTCCACTACAGTTTACTGGGGCAAGTGCCTGAATAAGTTTGGCTTTGTTTGGTTTTGGTTTTTTTCTTGTAAATAAGGTGTGTGGAATAAAAGCAGCACTCTTCTGCACCCAGAAAGCTCTAGATTTGTATTGCTCATGGAGGAAGTGTGCAAAACCCTTTCCCAAGCAACTGGGTGAGTAGTGGTAATACAGAGCAGGCATTACATTTTTTAATGTAATTGTCTCTTCTTCAGCATGTCTGATAGATTCAATAAACAGCTCGGCAACATACATCCTGCCTTCCTACTGCATAAAGATATTCAGAAGGTTAATGTCTTGCTCATGAACATAGATGGCCAATGACCCTAAAAGAAGGAGAGCACCAAATGATATATTGACAAGAAGGGCCATTTTCTTTCACACAGTAAAAACAGGTAAAGTGCAATAAGAAACTCCTCGTCCTGTCTTTTTTTAATGACTTTTAGAAAAGACAAGTTTTTAACTATGTTTTTTTTTGTTCTGAAAGAGTTTATATTACAATAGAAAAAGGTGCTGTAAACCTCAAGGAGCTAATGTACCCTCTCTAAAGAAGTCTCAGTGGAGATCATAGAAATTTCACAACTCCCATATGTTAATAATATCTTTGAATATAAAATCCAAATTAAAAACTGGAGCTGAATAAAATACTTTTGTTAAAAGTAACATTTTGAAATGCTGTCACTAACTATCATAAATATTTGAGAAGTTAATATTTTAATCTTCAACTGTAGCTCTGAAAACACTTTTAGTGACAGACAGTGCTTCATTAATAGAGTTCTGTATGTCTAATTGCTTTAGGCAAAGTGGGTTGCATTATTTTGACACATGACATGCAATTAGTACATGGTCACACGGCTAAAGGAAGATTTTACACCTTTTTTCCTTCTACATTCAGAGTGGATAATTAGCATATTTTTTCTGCTTAGAATAATCATCAGAGCCTTAGATCAGAAATTGCCTAATGAGGTAAAATTCTAGTTGTTGACATTAATACATGTGAAATTTTTTTCAGTTGTAAAAGTAAACCTAGTGCTGCTATTTCATTTACTCTTTTCAGTGCATTCTTAAGATTTAGCTATGGGGTTTTCTTTGCATCAAGCCATTGAATAATCATACATTTTCAACAGAGGATGAATAAGGTTTTTATCTTTTAGTATATTTACTTGATTGTGGTGCTTTAAGAAGATTAAATTTGGCTATAACCTGTAGCCACTGCAGGTAGACTGCAGTTGTGTTAACAAAAGAAGCAAACCATAATAACAATATACAGGTTTCTTCCTTATGAATTTCTTTGATATATTATATATACATATATATACAGAAAATATAAACTTTTGCTCAGCTATAAGACCTACTCTATAGGCTGTTTGCAGCATTCCACAATGAAAGTCTGTCTTTTTGCATAAAAACTTATTTTGATTACCTTTTATAGAAAAAATAATGAAGATTCATTGCAGATAAGCTGATCCAACATAATACACTCAGCCTACCAAAAAATGTTTTTCTAAAGGAAAGATTTCGAAAATTTTCAAAAGGATTATTTTAGGTTCCTTTAAGTAGATTTTTCCCTTTGCATTTAGCACAATTGCACATAATCACCTTTTATGTTAAATTTCTAAACATGATAATAGTTAACAGGAAAGGAAGTGGTTTGGCTTCTTGTTTCTTCACTCCTTATTCAGGTTAACTTTCATCTGAAAATTTTGCAGGAGGTGTGGGACCTGCAATAGAAGCACATTTTCAGGATCTGAGTTCTGCTATTACCTCTGAGTGTAGAACATATACAGAGATTTTCCAGAACTATATCAGACACTTAATACTGCCTAAAAACACACAGCATATTTAAGCACATGTTTTTAACTTTTAATATCCTGCTATTTAATTAAATACATAGAAGAGAGGAATCACAAACCATGCTCCTCCTTATTTCATATATAATATTTTTACCAGGTTTTAAACAGTTTTAGGGTTAGCATTTAACACTGGTAGGGAAAAAGGGCAAAAGGCTCACAAACAAGAAAGGCACAAGCATTTACCTTTTTCCATTAACTGGGAGGCACATATGTAAACAAGCTTGCAAATCCCAAGGGAAATATGAGTTTATAGAGTGACCTGACTACATCATAGACATCGCAGGAGACGAGAATGTCCATTCTGCTTCAAATATACCTTTTTTTTCCCCTTTTGTGTTTTATTATGAATTAAATTGCAACTGAACAGTACTAAGGTAATAATAATAATATTTTCCTTCAGCATAGGTTTTCCTGGCATACTTTTTCCTAGATACTATTTACCTTGATAGTAACGATTTCTTTAACATCACTTCTTAGAAATCTAACAATTTCTAACATCACTTCAATCTTTGACAATTTGTTTTAACATAATTTCTTTAACACCACTGCTTTTATTATAATTTTTTACTTCTCTCTTCAGGTGTAGCATCTTTGCATCTTTTTAGATAATCAACATCTGCTGCTTTAACTCCTTTCAATGCTAGCCCACCTGGCAGGACCTCATGAAAAAATCTCTAAAAATAATAAAAAAATGAATGTAAGAACCTGCACTTTAGACCATCATGTGTGTGATGCGAACCAGTTCCACTGAATGGAACAGGACAAAGCAAAACAATAAGGCAATAAAATATGCTAGCAACTAAGAGGGAACAAAATAAAGCAAGATTCCTCTTTCACTAACTTCAAATTCTCTTCTTAACTCATTTACAGTGAATAATGTAGAAGTCTGTGAAAAACAGGATAGAAGAAGAGGAATACAAAGTCTATTGTTGGCTCTTGAATGTCATGCTGATAGTGAAATGTCCACTTCTGACTCCCTGCTCCAGTAACAGCCAGATGTTGGAAGATATGTTCCCAGAAGACAAACCTCATGCTTGCTTTTACTCTTCCCTTATCTTCTTCTGGTCATTTCCCAGATGGGCAAGAAGGGGTAGATATTCTAAAGCAGTCTGACTCTTCTATAGCACCTGCTAAATGGTGTATTGACATTGTTTAAAGATAAATTTTCATGAGTTTTAAATAGAACTGATAAGCTGTTATATCTGACCACTTTTACTCTGAACATGTGGCATGTAGCACTACTTTATTAATATATTTTCTACAATGCCATAAGGTGGACATGCATCCCTGGTGCTACAGGTAGGATTGTACAGAGCTCAGAGAGCTCATGTTACAGATGGATATGTGTAGTAGTAGCTACTCCATGTATATCCCACTGAATTTTGGAATTACATTGTACTGCTTTGTAAAAGCCTGCAGCTCCTGATAAGAAAAAAAAAGCTTTTCTAAACTACATTTACACTTGTGATGAGATTGTGATAGTGGAGTTTAGTGGAAAGCTGCAGTCATTTAGCAGCAAGTTAATGAGAACCCAAATGTCCACAGATTATTTTAGACTGCCATAATCTACCACATCACAGTAAATCAATGAAGGTCTAATTGGCAAACAGCAGTACGCAGAAAATCAGAAACACCAGAGAGGGCATCTTTGGCATTTTTGTTTAAGCATACATTCACTGATCTTAGTAATTTTCTAAAAGCTTGAGAGACTAAATATAAGAGAGTAGAAATTCACAGACTAAACCCAGATGTAGAAAGATCCTCACAATTAAAGAAATATTGCTACAAATTCTCAGAATAGCCTGAAACCAAACCGAACACATACCAGCAGGATTTGTTTCAACAAGGCCAACATGAAAAGAAAAAAGTGAAAAAAAGCTCATAAAAAGGAGAAGATGACTGCATTTGGTTTGTTCTGCAAGGTTTTGATAGCGGGGGAGATACAGTGGTGAGAGGGTGCCAGAAGCTTCCCTATATCCAACGGAGCAAATTCCAGGCAGCTCCAGGACTGCCCCCATGCAGACCAAGGCTGAGACAGTCACCAGTGGCATTAGCACCTCTGTGATAACAATTTTAGAAGGAAAGAATTATTACACAGAAGTAGTTGTGGCCAGAGAATAGAGTGAGAACATGTGAAAAAAACAACTTTGCAGACACAAGGTCAGTGGAGAAGGGGGCAGGAGGTGCTCCAGGTTCTAGAGCTGAGGCACCCCTGCAGCCCGTGGTGCAGACCATGGTGAGGCAGCTGTGCCCCTGCAGCCCATGGAGGTGCACAGGGATGCAGAGATCCACCTGAGCCCATGGAGGAGAGCCCATGGAGGAGGGAGACCCCTCTGCAGCAAGGGGATGCCTGAGAGCAGGCTGTGATCCCGTGGGAGACCTGTGCTGGAGCAGGCTCCTGCAGGGATCTGTGGCCCCATGGAAAGAGAAGCCCACACTGGAGCAGGATTTACTAGTAGGACTTGTGACCCCATGGGGACCCACACTGCAGCAGTTTGTAAAAAAAACGTAGCCCATGCGGGGCTATGTCTGTGGAGGACAGTGTCCTGTGGGAGGGACCCCACACTGGAGCAGGGGGAAGAAGGACTCCTCTCCCTCAGGAGAAAGCAGCAGCAGAAAAAATACGGTGAACTCATTGTAATCCTCATTCTCCATCTCCCTGCATGGCTGTGGGGGAGGAGATAGATAATCAGGAATAAAGTTAAGCCCAGGAAGGAGGAAGGTGTGAGGAGAAGGTGTTTTTAAAATTTATTTCACTTCTCATTCTCCTACTCTGATTTTGGTTGGTGATAAATTCACTTAATTTCTCCAAGCTGGGTCTGTTTTGGCCATGATGGTAATCAGTGAGTGATCTCTCCCTGCCCTTATCTCAACTTGTGAACCTTTTGTCATATTTTCTCTCCCTTGTCCAGTTGAGGAGGGGAGTGATAGAGAGGCTTTGGTAGGCACCTGGCATCCAGCCAGAGCCAAGCCACCACAATGGTATTCAGCTAGGACCATGATAGAAATAGTAGATTTTTTTTGTAGTGTTGATCCTGATCTATTATTTCCTCATTTTCCTATTTTTATCACTGGTACCAGCTGGTAGATATTTGAAATTAGGCCTGAACAAATAATTGGATGTTTTGGTTCACTGACACAACTGAAAAACTGGAAGTGGGGGAAGGGACTGATCATTTTAGACTGATTAGGAAGGATTATTTGTTTGGTTTTGGTTCTTAACCACAGAACAATGAGGGGAAAAAAAAAAAACAAACCTGCTTCTGATAACATAAAATAATTATTTAATATCCAGGTTGTGTGCTTTATTTTAATTTTATAAATGTTGACTTCAATGAAAATATGAAATATTTCTTTTAAAAACCTTTAAATTATTTTTTCTTCCATTTTGATGCTGGCTAAAACTGCTTACCAAATGAGGCATCATTTTAACAAGAATTTTTATCAACATAATTTTTTTTATTGACTGCAATATATGACCACAAATGTTTTCTTATCTTTACTTGAGGTATTTCTGGACTCTTGCTTCTAGAATTAATTAGGCAGGAATCATACAGGAATTACTTTGTGTCTTTCTTATTCTTAGACACCCTTTGAAAATCAGCTCCCTGGAATGCATTAGGAAAGCTATGGAAACTGCCATGTAATCTACTTTCCATTCCTTGCCACAGTTCCAGAAGGTAAGTAGCAGTAAAGAAGCATTGAGACACATGGAAGATATTATACCTACACTATGACCCTTTTGGCTGGCTGTATCTGGCACAAAGAGCAGTAGGGCAATGCTGAATCTTCATTTTTTGTAATCACATATAAACACTTCTCAGAAATATGATCAGTTGCACTAGGCAATGTTTAATGTACTTGCATATTTTAGCCTTTTGGGGAGGAAATTAGGTGTGTGGGGAACTTGTGCAGATGCTTTTCTGATTTTCTAGCTTTGATGAGTTTTTTTCTTTGACATCACCCATTTTAGGGTCACCACATGAATTGCTATACTTCCAGAAAAATGCACTCTGTTGCTTCCTTGCCTGAACCTTTTTCAGTAGCAACTACAGAATTTAATTTTGGGATCTTTTTTTTCAGAGAGTTCTGAGAGTAAAAGGGATCAAATTTCCCCAACATACAGTGTTTTCTATATATCCAGTCTTAAAAAAATTACAGTTCTAACTAAAGTGAAACAATCCCTATGAGAGAAATACAAGAAAGGGTCTCTTCCAATATTTTTTGTGTTGTTCCTCTGAGAACTTCCTATGTGTGCTTGGTAGAGAGAAAATGAAGCACTCATCTTACAGAATACACTGAATTATATTAAATGTTTTACTCTCTTGCATTTTAACTTGTTTACCAGGAAAACTCCTGTAATATCTAATGTAACATGCATGTCACTTGATTGATTTCAAGATACTATAATAATTTCTCCTAGATTATGGTCTTTATTTCCCTCTTCCACAGCTTTGAAAATATTTTTCCCTTATCTTTCATGATGAGAATGTAACTGCCTCCCTAGTGCCTTCTTTATAAGCTGGACAACCCTATTTCACTATGCCAAATTGTAAAATATGACTGAAAACAATTACTATGAAAGAAAGTCAGATTCTGTGAATATATTCACTAGGCACTAAGTACCTTCAGCAATTTTTTGATACCTATACCAAAAATTTTTGATGATATAGCCACACAACAGAAGTGGATGCAGGGCCACTAAATGGGCAAGGCTATTTACTGGGCAAGGGCTCAGAAAAAAATAAAGTTGTATACAAAACCTGCCTGAATTACAGTCTCACAGATCAGTCAAAGCTAAAACTTTTCTCAGTTGGAAACTACAATCAAAGTTTGCAGGTTTTTATCCCTGCTTTTTGTTTAATGATACTGATTAGGTAGTTGAGATGTATAAAATCAAATGTTTTTATTTGTAAGTTTGGAATGTCTTTTTCACTTCCTTTATTATGTAATCCTGTCAGAAATTTCTTGGAGCAGCTTTTAAGAATATGTGTGCACACACAAGCAGATCCCTGCACTTCCAAGGGAATTTGGAGCTCCTGCAAAATTAAACACATCTAAATTCAGAAATTTACAATACAAGGAGAAATAACTTGGAGGTCTTTTTAAATTTCATAGGTCAAGCCTTTAATGAGAATTGGAAGGTGGAAATTAGAATGCTTTCATAAAATTTTCAAGGGCCACCACATTGAAATTATTGTGTTATATAAAAAGAAACACTAAATGTAAAGGGGTGTAAAGAGCTGGCCTTCACTTACATTCAACAGAGAGCAATGATACATTTAAACATAACAAATGTGTCCACCAGCAAAGCAAGTGTCCTTTGGCAGGATACAGTGGTGTATTCCAAAAGCAGACAATAGCTTAAAAGGATAAAGGGGAAGGGGACATGGAGGCAGAAAAAACCTACCCCAGGACAATACCATTAATAATGTTTATTTTATTTCTATTTTGAGCTACAGTTTTAAAAATCAATAATACATTCATAATTTCAGTGTGTCTCATTCCATGTTTTGATTCTGATCTGCCACAACTGTTACATGAAATTAAGTTGCAGTTACTTCAACCAGAAACACAAAAAGGTTATGACTTTCTTGTTTCAAAAGACAGAATTTATAGCTAAAGGGCCTACTCTTCTCTCAAAGAGCACATATAACACTAATTAAGGGCAATGGGAATGACATGTCTTTACTAAGAGGAAAATGTAAAATTTCATTAAAATATTTGTTAGTAATAATGTCAATTATTAAAGTTTGTAGTCTCGATTTTAAAAAAATGGGTCATTTTGATGACTTTTTATAATATTACTTTTTATTCTCATTTAAGAAAAATAATCTGTGAACCATTTATATAGTTATAGAGAAAATAGGATGGAAAAAGTTACATTCAACCCACAAATAAAAGTGAAAAAATAGTTTTACAGCTATTTGTCCTTCAAATATTATTTTAAAAAAATTTTACAATTTATATAGTAAAAAATATCTCATTATGCTGCTTATTGATAGAAATGTGTTATGACAGCCTATTAAGTCTCCGTATCTTGGATCTCAAAAATTATTATTTTTAATTTTTGTATTATCCCGTATTAATTAATACAATTGATTAGTAATCATAGCTTATATTAAGTGTTTAAATGCTTTCTCAATGCCTCAGTTATGAAATCTTTTGCATTCAGTTTCTAATTTTACTTTAGATATCATTATAAGAAGTATAACTGCTTGAAGCAACAAAATTTTGGTTAGTTCAGTTTTAGCTTTTATTTTGTAAGGCATAACTTGTTTAAAGGATCGATTTTTAAATGTTATGTAATTGGGCATTTGGAAAGTTTTTGAAATACAGTGTTTCAGTAAGTAAAACTTTTCTTATAACCCATATAAATTATTTACTTCAGTCATTTGGGAAACTAGCCATAATCATGATGACTATTTAATTAAGGCTTCTGTACAACTTGACAACAATGCTAATAAAGCAATTGAGGAGATACAAGTAGTTGATCTTAATTGGAAGAGATGACACTATTTACAAGAATAAATGACGGTAGCTAATCTCACATTCGTAATTATCAGTGATGGGCCTGCTTCAAAGGACGTTATGGTTCTTGTTTTCTTTAGTTGAATCTCCCAACTATATGTGTTTATTCAGAGTTTACATGTTTATCTGAATTGTAAATGTAGCAATTTTTCATACAGGAAGCACCTGAGTTTCCTCCTGGACCTCAACACTTCAGTGACACAATAAGAAAAAGCTTTAATATTTGCCACTCAAACAATCTTTCTTCCCCTTTTCATCTTTTGGAGTTGTAAGCCCTAGCCTTGCAGTTTCCCAACAAAGAATGTAATTTTTTTTTATTATCTTTAGCAAAGGATGCCTGGCTTCTTTATAGGAAAACATTGGGCAACCATATCCTCTGACATCATCTGTCTGCACCTTGCCAGGTGGAGCTCCATGCATCCTCTGGAATACTATCCATCCCTCTCTCTCTCTCTCTCTCTCTCTCCATTTTACAAACCTGAATGACAAGTCTAATACACAAATAATAGTGCCCTATTAGTGCCTGGTATTCAGGTATTCCCTCTATAGGAACTCCAAATGGGAACGTAGGTCCAGGAGATTATGTCACTGGGTCAGTATTTTCAAAATTAGCTACTTTATTTATACTATCAGACTCAGGCAAAAAGAATCTTATATGGCTATTTTTGTCTTCGTAAAGTACTGTATGTTTAACAAGGTCCTGGATATATTATGTACAAATATATGTAAAATAAAGCTACCACTACTCTTTCTAGACAGTGGCTGAAAAAATCCAGCGAAAAGCACGTATCTCAGTATAATTATGATTCTCTCTTTCTCAAAAAGGAGTTTATGAGATCCTGTGGGTGTTAACTACTCACTACCGGACATTTTGGGGTGGTAATTAAAGTATTTGAATTGTCAAAATTTCCTGTCACATTCTGTCACAGATAGATTTTCTTTTGGTTTGTTTGTGGCAGCAGGGCAAAATGTATTCCAGAACTGAAATGTCTAGACGTGGACTAACTCAGGAAAAGTGAATGAAGCAATTTAAATTTTCATCATTTGGAATGAATACTGTGCTCTCCACACACTCCATCTGAGAGCTGGGCTTACATTGATAGGCAGGTACCGTAAATGAAATCTGAAGAGAACTTTGAGGGCCTATTTTCAGCTTGGAAAGGATATGACTCTGCTTTGGATGACCACATTCTCTGCAACGAAACATGGCAGCAGATCAAGAGCAAACACTTTTAGTTCTCTCTAGTCTCATTGATAATGGTAATAATTGTTTCTGGAAACCTCTGGTGATTTTCTCATTGAAACCTCTTATATCAGGATAGTTTGTCTTCATTTAGTCATGGTTTTTGATCTCTTGCTTGATGGTATGCAAAGACCTGGAGGAATAATAGTAACAGTGTTGGTGTTTGATGACTAGTGACACCGTCAGCGAGCTGTGATAAAGCTATTACAAGCAAGAAGCACCATTCCTGTATCAATATTTCAGTAATCTTCCACACTGTACATTGGATATACAGAATTTTGATTTGCACGAGGATTTCTGTTTCCTGTATCTAACAAAAAAGCCCAGAGCACCTCAGATAATGCTAGGAGGAGACATTGCAGCTGAAATTTAAGTACAGTTCCTACCTTGACTAAAGTTGGTTTACAACTTCTTGAATAAAATCTTGATAAAAGTTTTTCATGTACGAAAATACCAAAAGAAAACAAAAAAGCAGAAAAGGTCACATTGTGTTTCTAAATTGCTGTAAAAATATTTTCTTAGACTCAGGTCCCCAGTGAATAGCGTGTGAAAGGCTTTGTGAACCATAGTCAAGGAAATAAGTTTTAATCCTAACAAATGTTCCTATCAAGCAGGATCATTTAAAAAATATTGATGGATCCATTGACATTGCTGTTTCCCTTCCTCATTAGACTACCTCTTTGGTTTTTAAGAGTCAACTGCTTTCCATACAAGGAATTTGTTTGCCTCCTTCCTGCACATTTTTCTGTGGCTTGCATTAGCACTTTCTAAACAGCTTATCACATGCTATTTATCATGGGAATGACTTTGATACCTTTGTGTGAGATCCACAGACCCCCTCTTCTGATGATTAAATCATGGTGCCTATTTCATTACATCATATTCATAATGAATTACTTCATCCATCAATTATTGCAGAACTATTCTCATATCATGATAATGATATGGACTTTCTGCACCATTCAAAACAGGGTGTATAGCAAACAACCCTGCCTTCAATGAAATATGAACATGAAATTGAAACAGAGACCAGTCAGCAGCTGTGATATTTGCGAGTGCACTGCCAGGAGTTGCATCATTGTGAGAAATGGCACACTTTCTTCCACCCACAAAAATACTGCGTATACAGGAAATGACAAAACAAAAAGATATAGCATGCATTAGCACTATATTCTTCAGGTATTTCCTCATTCTCAGTCAAATCCTTCTGCATTGGTAGCTGTTATTTCGCTGCTTTAGATACAAAAAAAGGGTAATTTAATGGAAAATAAATAGGCAAAATTACTTTTACAGAGATCTGATTTTTTTTTTTTGCTTTACAAGGGTTTTTGTTTAACAGTTCCAAGAGGGAAACAATACAGGGAGGTTTTCACAGAATCCTAGAAATGCTGCATTGACACAGATTTTCAGCAATATCTAGGCCTCTCTACTACTGTGAGCAAGAATATGTGTAGAAATGTTTGTCATTTTCCACAATTTCTAGTTGACCTATCCTAAGTAAATTATCCTTTATACCAAAACAGTTTTCCTTACATATTTACCCTAAAATTCTGCCATTACTGATTCATTTTCTGTCTTTGGAACCTGTATTTGCAGGGTTTGAATGCCACATGGCCTCTCCTAATTCTGCTTGCTGCTCTCTAATGTTGCTATCCCATTTTAAACTTTATTCCATAGCCCTAACCCTGTGCTGCTAAAAATTTGACACATAATTCCAGTTGCAAGTTTTTGGGTGCTTTGCAGAGAATAATAATTACTTTTTGTCTTAATTGCAACAATCTTATTAGTACATGACAGGAAGACATTTGGATTTTTGGGTTTTGTTTTAGTTTGTTGTTGCTGTTGTTGTTTTGTGGTGTTGTTTTTTGACCCCCCCCCCCCCCCCCCCAATATCATTATTTATTTTTTCAGTTTGGATTCAGTTTCATTATTCCTTCTAGTTTTCTCAGAATTTTATTTATGCAGTTAAGTGGGGCTAGGGAGAATATTTTGCCTTAGTACTTTGCTGTTATTTGTACTGAATTTTATCTTAATATGTTCAGATCCTTCTTGCAATTTATCAAGGTCTCAGAATCCTAACCATATTTTCCAGAATACTCAAACCCACCTTGAATCAATGCCATTTTCAAATTCCACAAGCACAATTGCAATTCCATTACCCAAATTGTTAATCAAAATACAAACACCTGGATAATGGGATAGATGGTCCCCTTTTTCTACAGATTAAATGGAATATTGTGGAGAATCACATCATGGTGTACACCGGAGTTCTATTTTGCCTTAGTATGCTTTGAAAAGTGATTAACACTAACATATTCTGTGGTCAGTCTGTCTTGATGGATGCAGCATCCTACAATGAGCATTCCTTGTCCAGGAGCCCTGTAACTGTGCTTCATGCCTAAGGGGTTAAGCTTAATGGCACAACGATGTTGAGTCCAGCACCACAGCATCCATTAAAAACAGTATCTATATTTTAGTAGCTGATAGCAACAGACATAATACTTGTCATTGATTTTATAGGTTGAGTTTGCATCATAATATATTGACATTGTACTTTTATATAAGACTTGCTTCAGGGTGTAGCTGCATTCTACACTGAATAACAGGCTAATAAAAACTGTAGCAGAAAGAGCTTTACGACCCTCCATTGACTTGTGTTTTACATTGTATTATCTTATTGCAGACATCTGAATTAAAGGTTAACAAACACTATTTAATGGGTTGTCGGAATGAATGTACAGTACATGAATACATGCCTAGCAATGCCTATCAGTTATCATACTGTACATGCATTGTGAGTTGGATGAAGACAAGACAGTAAATGGGTGATGGCTCCTGACTGACTCTTTTTAGTAGTATGAAATAGCACATTTTGTTATACTTCCTCCAATTAAGTGCATATCTACCATTAAAGCAATCTGTCATCATTTTAACAATGTCATTAACTTCTACAGCGTCTCTCAGATGCTTTGTTCTTCCTTCAAAATTAGCAGCACATACATTTATATAGAAACTTCGAAATGCAAAATAAGGAAAACAAGTTTAAGAAATCATCATCTGTAAATTATATAAATAATAAAAAAGTGGTTGCAGGGGAAATGTGACGGCTTTAAAAGGAAAAAGTACATAGTACTTAATCTGCAGAAAATGTACAGTAATAAAAATGTACTAACCTATAAAAGTATAAATTATTTTTCTCTCTCTGGTAATTATAAGGAAATATGGTTTACCATACTATAAAAATGTACTACCCTATAAAAATATACTAAATTATTTGTCTATCTATAGTAATTATCAGGAAATATGGTTTACAATAGAACAAAAAGTACTAAGCCTGTAAAAATACACTAAATTACACTTCTAGCTATAGCAATTATTAGAAAATATGGTTTACAACTCATAAAAGTAGCATTTTAAATATAATAATGTTGTCTACAGAACTACAGAATCAAAAATGAAATTGATTCTTTCTTATATTCTCAAAAAAGCTAAACTTGCTTGAGATGGCTCCAGTAAACACAGGAAGACCTTTTAAATGCCCTGCTCAGCAATGGGTACTTAAAAAAATTGATGGATAAAACATGAACACATTAAAAAATATATAAATTAATGGATTATTTATTTCCTGAAAGTTTCACATTCAAATTAATAGTGATATATCAGGCTGATGAAGTATCAGCTCTAGAGGTGACCTTTGTTATCACAGAACTATATTTTTCTAAATATAGTTAAGCTCTTATCCTTTTAAATTTTATTTCAAACAATATAAATCAAGCATCCTATTTAGTTGAAAATTAAATCATAGCAAATTAATCTATATTACAATTTTTAATTGCTTTCAACTGAAATGGGGTAACGATACTAAAGACTACTAAAAATATATATTGCATTTTGTCAAAAATCTGCATAGGAAGTATCAAAGAAAAAAATTCAAAAGCATTCAAATCACTTAAGAACCTAAGTTCTAATTTCAGAAATTACTTAGGACTAGGTCTTTAAAAGTATGAAGCCTATAAGTCCATCATAGTTGTTTTAATGCTTTAAAAAATTGTGATAAGTAAGTGCATAAATTTACTAAGTGCCAGTGCAGTTTCTGCCGCTCCCTGATGTCATTTCAAACAGCAGCATACAGAGTCTCAGGTCATTTTTGGTAGCTTCCTAAATATTAACCCTAGTTCCAACAGTAGCTAGTCTTTTGACTCAAGAACTACTTTGTGTTGTTATCAGCTTCTTTAAGTACTGTCATCAAATGAACTATTATTCTTTTATTTCTCAATAAAATTTAATGTTGGAATCATAGAAGTCAGGAAACAGGAGTTGTTACATCACTTCAAGTGATTTTTTTAATATAGGGATTTGTTGCTCTCTATAATCTGGTCTTTCATAGCCTAAAACATATTCTTTTTGAAAGCTCATAGGAACTCAATATAGTCTAGATACATAAAAATAATATAATAATCTCTTATATGAGGCCTCTCTTTACATACAATGATGTTATGATATGGTAAGAGTCTTGTGATTTCTTAATTACAAACTACAAATTTCACAGGACATGGAAAGGAATTTCCATTAAAAAAAAACCCCGTGGGGCATATGTTAGGCAGGGTTAGATTTCTCATTTATAATTCAGGGAAGAATAATTGTCTACATTTTATTTTAATACCTTGAGTGAGACATTGTTTCCTTATTCAAAAATGCAACTGTACTTATTCTTTATCATTTAATTTCAAACACTGAAAATGAGAAAACTATCAGCTAAAAGGAGGAATTAGAGAAGTTCTTAAATCCTGAGGATGTGCAGATCTTCTGGTTCCATGCACACAGAAGTAATAGATCAGTCCTGGATATAAGGAGAATTACCTATGTCAATACTGAAAATCTTGTACCTGTACCATTTCTGGTGTGTGCAAGATCTTCTGGAGAGGAGAAAAAGAGTGAGAATCTTTTGCTTTCAGTGTTTCAATTTCTGCATAATAAAATGGATACCCAACTACGTACTCTTCTCCACAGAAGCTAAGTGAAACAGAATGGCCTTGTCATTATCTTGACATAGACCCAGAAAATTCAAGGGGATGTGCCAGTAATTCTACAAGAGCCTATTCCTTGGCTCTCATCCAGCTTGATCCTACAGAAGTTTTGACACCAGTCCAGCAAGACAGAAGGCCTGAGTCAGTTCTCCAGAGAGGCCTGTGCTTTGACATCACTGAGCTATTCAATATACTGATGAGCTGGTGACTTCAAGGGCACATGACAAAGTCTACCACTTTTAGACACACTAGGCTGGAGACCTCAGAGAAACTTATGCTTTCAAATCAGCATGGCAAACTAATGTTTCTGACCCAGTCACTTCATTGTTACTCACCACTTGGCAGCAGATGAGAAAGTTACAGATAATAAGCTAGAGACTTCATAGTGGTTTTTCCTCATTTCACACTCTTCTTGGTCCTTCTGCCTCCATATCAGTTCAGGGAAGCTGCTAAAAGGACTCTGCCTTGTTTTGCCTTCAAACTTCTATGTTCTACCACTCTAGCCTCCAAAATGTTAATTCTTTCCCATGTGGTCAGCAAAGCAAGACTGCTGGAAAGGACTGAGCATGAGAATTTTTGCCTTCATGTAAGACTGGTAAAATGGATGTGAAAATTGCAGTCTCAAGGAGAAAAGTAACTGTATTTCACACAGGCATCCAGTATCTAGCATCCCTCAGAAACTGTCTCAAATACACTGAGCTATTGACCATATGAACTGAGATAGAGATCTTTTGAATGGTCTTTGCAGCAAGGCAGGTATTTCATATGATGTGACAACTCAATATGCTCAGGGCATAAAAGTACTCAAAATTTCTATTCATGTTTGGCAAAAATTGCACATCCTAGATTTCAAGTATATATATTTTTTAATTCATGTTTGCCACTTTGAAACAAATTAGATTAGAAAGAAGCTGAGAGGGTATACCTTACCTGGTGATGGAGATTGTATGATGGGAAAAGGACATGGGGAAGAAGGAAACAGCTATGTGTGGAAGATGCTGAGAATGATTCAATGCATGTAGATAGTACAAGGTACCAAGGAGATGGAGTAGCAATAAAAGAGGTGTCAGTCTGTTGAGTAGTTGGATTTGGAATTTCAGTGAGTCCTGAAAAATCTCTCAGCATTGTAACTGCATTCAGCCTGCTGCCTATGCAATAGGGAGACAGAATGGCTGCCAGCTAGCAAGGAAGCTAACTTTCCCCATTTCCTAATAATCTAAATCCTCAGAGCTTTTGCTTTCCTTTATTGCCTGTTTGACCAAGTTACTTCCTTCTGACTGCATGCATTACTTTCAGGCACCTGCACATCTCATGGGTGGTATGTCCCCAGGTTTGCATTTGTATTTTCCTGTAATTTTCACAATACAGGAAGTAGGTGGAAAACAACTTGTCCGCTCGTGTTCTGAGGGGGTGAAAAACAACTTGTCCTCTCCTCCCCCACACCAGCTTAGTAATTTAGAATAATGCAGTACCTTGTTTGGTTCTTCAGCTAACTTGAAATAATAGGTCCCCTACAATGTGTGTTAATTTTGGAAAGAGTATTAATCACCTGCAAGTATTTTGTATTATTTCCTTCATGTACACTTCTAACTTCTAGAAATTTAATTCTAATATAGTGTCACCTATCAAGATGTACCAGAAATGTAATTTAAAAAAATAGTAGTTCCATATCCTTGCTTGGCTACTCTTCCTCCAGTATTTGACTGTGAAGGAACCATGGCATTTTCTGAGTATCATTACTGTAGTAGCTTTTGAAAATAAGGACCAAAGACCTATCTGTTAATATTAGAATCACTTTTTAATCTTTTCTTATTGGCAGTAACTCACTTGTAACAATAGGAAAAAGTTACCTGTTTTCCAGATGTATGAAGAAAATTACATAATTACAGGAAAATACATGGGTTGCAGTATATTTTTTCCTAATTATTTATTAAGCTATTCATTATATGCATATGGCACTATGAAGGAATAGGTTTCTATTCATCTTCCTAGCCATATGACTGAATTCACCTATAATGCATTAACCTGTTGAGGATATGGTGTGACAGTTAGTGCTAAATGATATATGATGAACTTCAAATAACCAGACACCAGGTCCTATTGATTGACATGTCAAGAGCATGGCATCTTAAAAAATTATAGACAATGCAAATTGAAATCTTCCTGTGACTTCACTTAACTATCTTTCAGTCAGTGTAATTAAACTGAAGCAGCACCTGAAATTTATCAAACAAGTTATAGATTTAGAAGAAATGCTAAAGGATTTAGCATTGGATTAGGATTGTAAAGACTATAAAAGACTTTTGAAGTTTCATTTTGTAGTTTTTTTTCCAAAATTTTAGTGACTACAGTAATCAGATGCATATTTTATTTTATTGGCCTCTGTTGCTAAATATTTCAGGTATTGGGTTAGATATGTTAAAGGCTTCCCCTAGAGAAAGGTTTTTCTAATATATGAGTTAAGCTTCTGTTCATATAAAAACCTTTCACAGATTATGGATTTGACTGATTACATGTAGAGAGCAAAAAGGGATAAATGAAGTATAAAGACCTCTTATTTTTATATTTGTTGAAGGTATTAAAGGAGATACCTACAAGCTATTTTCTCAGGAGCTTTTGGAGAGGAAGGAGAAGGCACAGCCAAGACCCTGTAAACAAGGTGTGTAAAAAGTTGGGAAGGGTGAACATTTGCTTGAAGATTCTGCACACTTCTATTTCCCCAGGCAGCTGGCAACAAGCTCTTATAGCTAAACCGTTCAGCTCCTGAAGTCAACAAAAAACCCCCAGAGAAAAAATAAGTATTTTAACACAACTTTACTTTGTTTCCCTAGGGTATAAGTTTAGTGCTGCACCTCTTCCCACACTGCAACTTATTCAAGCTTCTAATTGTTATCCACTTTCAAGTCTAAAACCCACAGTATTGCTATTAGGAGAAATAAGAGAAAAATTGTTTTTCAAAAAAAAATTGAAACAAGAAATATAATGCAGAAAGTACATACTTAATGAAAAACTCTCTAAATCCGAAGCTTACCTGATGTCTTGTATGTGCAACCGCAAATATTTGTCCTGGTTGCTTTATAAGAAAAGTTATATAAGCAGTCTTCCACATACAGTCTGCTTAGCTTATGTTCTTTACTCATGAAGTGATGTGAAACATTTCATTAGGAAAAAGACTTCTTCTACCATATGGAGGACTGAAAAAAAATCTTCCACATTTACTTTTTACACTCTGGGCAATGACACTTGTTCATTAGCTGAGATCAACAAGCCAGAGTGGCAAAGGCAGATGCAAAAACTGTTGAAGTTGAGGAAAATATTCACTTCAAAATTTGGTGTGCTTGAATTCTCTTCCCCTAAAGCATCAGCTGTGGTCAAGAGTACTGGATTCAATACAAGTGAGAAAAAATTAAAACAAAGTAGTGAGAGAATAAAGCAGGACAGAAATAGCTCGAGTTTGATGAAGGAATTGTTCCAGCTACCACAGCAAATTAGTGTACAAGACCAGGTTACTTAGTTAACAAACGTTATGTCATTGAGAGAACCAAACAGAAGAAACACTTTGCTGGAATGAGGTCTCACATTATGGAGCATATTGTATGTCAAGAACAATCTCTGTGACTATTCAACTAGGAAAAGGAGAAAAAAAATCACTTCTTCAATGTTAAAAAACCACACTCAATTTAGCAAATGCATAGAAAAAGTATTTGTGTGTTAATTGTATTTTTTGGATTCCATGGTATACAAACCATGTTGCAATTTCATCTATTAAACTGCTTTATCAACTATAGAGTTTAACTGGCCACAGTAGCACAATACAGCATTATCCAGAGCAATGAAATCTTCCTTTTGCTTCTGTCTTCCTTCCACCAAACCATATATGCATTAATTTATTGTTTATACTGGAGGGTGATGTAAAGATCTTCAAAGTTACTGGATGTCTTTCTACACATTATGGTGGGTTTTGTTTCAAGACATTTGTTCATACTTTCATAGAGTTTCCAACATATATAAGACAAATATGTTGTTTGCTCTACCTTCCAATCAGGCTTTAAAACTTCCTCATTAATCCAGATTTGTCTTAATATTAATCATAGTGCTGAACTGTCCTTCCTCTGTCCACAGGAATGACTATGATAAGTAGCAATGTCTCCTCTGAGAAAGAGTTAATTTTAATCAAGACATCCATCTGTCCTTTGATAGAAAAAAAATGGTGATTGTCTGAACGATTACTTGTTCTAAACTTCTTCCTCATAGTCACGAAATTATTTCAAGCCTGGGACAGTAACAGAAAAGTTTAAAAAACAGAGTAGAGATGGAACAGTATGGATAAAAAATGAGGACTAAAGATGGGGTTAAATCTTCAGGGTTTAATTTTGTTTTGATATACTGTGAAAAAGAAGAAATGACTATTCAAAATGGCACGGAGTTAAAGAGTAACCACTCCCTTGAAGCCATGGTAGGTAGGCTAGGTAGTTGACAAAAGAGTTGAGGACTTCATTTATGTCAATCTGGACTGTAATTTTACAGGTTTTGCACAACTGTTAAGAACACAAATCTGAATGCTTATCTGTAAATGTGCAAAAGTCCTTTTAATAAATTAAGAACAGTATGCTAAATATAAAACTGAAGTTACTCTTTTTGAGTTTCTCTTGCGAGTCTCCAAACATTGCAGTTAACACTGGCAGTGATAACTATCTTTTTCATTTAAATGCCTTTTCAGAAGGCTGCATGACTGTACAGCAATAATTTTTAGTTTGATTCTTGTGTAACTGTGATCTTTTGGAACAACAGCATCTTTACCATTCTTAATGCAACCTTTTTAAAGCAAAGGAACTAGCTGAAACAATACTGAGGTAATTCTCCAGGACTACAATATTAAATCAGTTGCTTTCTCCATTTCCTATGAAGTGAGGTCAACTGCTCCTTGATAAACATAATAAAAGGTATTCAGTTATTTCAGAGGTGCTATTCCATTACATGGTAGAGAAACATGAAAAGGAAACCTTTATCGGTCCTTGCTTTTTGACCTCAAGCATGTGGTCAGTGGAAACACGCTCAGATGTCAGTTTATACAGCAACATTTTGAATGCTCTTTTCAGATGAATGGCACCTAGCCAGCACACCTGCCCCATGAGGAAAATACACAGGTGTAACTCAGCTAATTAAAGAAAGGGTATGTAAACTCTGTCAAAGAGGGGAAAAGGCCATGTGTATAGCCTAGAGCAGTCAGACCCTATAAGGCTTTCCAACGACTGATGAAGAGATCATCAAGCTGCTGTATAAATACACCCTTTCCTTCATTTTATCTACTATGCTACTGATCAGTTTGAATACCTCTTCAGCCACAAGAAACAGACATTTCTGTCTGAGTAGTTAATCCTGGAAGGATTATTTTTGAGTATTTTTGGAATAGTAACAACAGTCATGGTTTTCTCCAAGCAGACAAAGTGTAGGCTACCCTACTCCCAGGAAGGTTGAAAACAAATTAACTGATGATTTACTTACTAAAAACCAGTTCCATACCAGATTTAGCCTGAATGTACAAAATGTGCTAGGATAGGAAAGCCATGTTCTTGGACACATTCACAGGGAAGGAAACAGAGTCCTGTCTCTCTTGTCCACAGTCCCCACCTTCCTTAGCTGTGAGAGCACTTGTGTCTGTAGTTTTTGTTCTTCCAATCACCCCCTTTTCTCATGTGTATGTCAGCAGGCAGCTTGAAAGGGCCAGGATGGTAGAGCAAGCCCTGTGGGCAGGAGCAGACAGGTGGTGCCAGCTCCATCCCTGCCAGTGGCTTGCATTGTTTTTTCCCTTTAACTGCTGCCTTTCAAGCTGAACAGATTTTTTTTTTTTTTTCAAAATTTAATTTCAATTTGGTGATAAATTATTGGTTTTTATTTTTTCTTTTCACTTTAGTTCAGTTTCACTATCCTCTTCTGAACAGTGGCTTAATACCAGTTACTTTCACACATAATTTTCTAACCTCAAAAAATAACAGTGAATAATTAGTTCAATTCACATGTTGCTGTACTTTACTGAGGATCAAATTCAGAAACTGAACTAGAGAGTGAAAAAAATGCTGCAGCTGGGGGTTATCTATTTTTTTTACAACAAAACAAACTTAATAACAGGAAAGTTGTTTACAAGATCTCTCAAGCCTTTACTAGCTGACAAATGATAAAACCAATCCTTAGACTTTTAAGAGAATATCATAAATTAGTTTTCTTGCAAAAAGTACCAGTTGACAAAGTATTCTCTGTTTAATTTTAAAATATATTTTTTGGTCTACCCAGCTGCTACTAGTTGCCAGCTCTCTTTCAGCTTCATGACTGCATTCCGCCTCACCCCAGCAGGTATGATGCTGTTCTGTAAGAGCTGCCATGGAAATTGCTGGTGCCTAGGGGGACAGGTAAATAAATGCTGCTTTTTTAGTATATAAGTTTTCCCGAGTGGAGAAACAGTATATAACAGTATACCAGCAAAGTGGGAGACAGTGAGCTATAATGCCAAAAAAAAATCTCAAAAAATCAAGGTTGATGGTCTAAATGTCTTCCCCAATATTGCTGGAAGAATGGAATCTAATATATCTTTTCCAATTAAGAATTCTTCTAGAATACTAAGTAATTAAGTATCATATTCTTCATGCGTAATAAACAGCAACTTTCCAAAAACTGAAAAATTAATAATGATGTACATGCAATATCTGAAAAATCTGGAATGCAGTTTCCAAGTATTACATTTCCACCACCGCAAATTCAATTACCTAAGCTAAAATAAGTAATATTGGT
The DNA here is from genome assembly GCF_036417665.1 of Passer domesticus. Taxonomy (NCBI): domain Eukaryota; kingdom Metazoa; phylum Chordata; class Aves; order Passeriformes; family Passeridae; genus Passer; species Passer domesticus. The sequence continues at coordinate 30,900,073 of NC_087479.1, forward strand.
GTAGCCAAGATATTACAAAGAGAGTAAAGATTGTAGTGAAAAGTAAAATATTTAATAAACATGATTGGGGAAAAAAAGCTCTCAGGCAGGGAAGAATCAGAAGGATAGCATCTGCAGCTGAAGGTTCATTTGCTTTCTACAGCTACATTCAATGAGTCTGGTAGAAGAAATAATCTCTTCTCATAAATTGTGCCTCATTAGATTTGAAGCTCTTCAGCAGCTTTTGGCTGCCTTTGAATCCACACTATTATGTTGCTCTAAACATACCCTAACAATTCTGTGTTTTGGATCATACATCAAAGAGCTATCAGTGGAGCAAATATTTAATCTAGAGTGAATGGTGAGCTTAGGTGTATGAGTCGCAACTGAGGGGGAAAAAAGAAACAAAGAAAATTTTCAACTTTAAAGCAAATTGGGAAGTATTTCTAGTGTTTTATTATCTTAAATCTTGATGTATCTTTATTTTCTTTAAAATATTTTTTGTTTAATAAAAATTTTATTCATGTATTAAAAGCAAAGATTTGCACTTCCTTCCCTTTGCTGGTGTGCTGCAATTGACCAATATGAATGACCAGTGAGAAGCCATGATTACTACTGGGATTTTATGTGCTTATGGAGGAAGCCTAGAATATAGAAAAAAAAAAAAAAGAAGTGATCCAACTATGCCAGTTTGAAAAAAAGGTGGAGCTTTCAAGTCCTTGGGAAATTTTCTGTGGAGAAACTGTAGCTGAAGAGCCAGGTTGATGTAGACGGAGTTAGGCTAGAGTGCTTTGGAAGTAAGGATGATGCTGAGGTATATATCCATATATATATGCAAGGCTCCTTCTGTAAAAAATGTGTAATGATATTGTGTCTCTGGTTGCACAAAACTCTCTGCAGTTCTTCCCTAAAAGAAATTGATGTTTTATGAATGTAAGATAGGTCTTAAGAACTTTACTAATCATATCCTGCATGGCACATTCACCTGCAATAGATGGCATGATAAGAATTGAATTTTTTTCTGTGTTGTTGATTATTTCTTCACATATTCAAGGAGATAATGGAAAAAAACAAGTGTGACTGCCAGTAAGCAGCAAGAAGTAATTGCATCCAGTTCAGAAGTACCAAAAGACAAAATAGAGAAATATTTTATTGATAATGGGGGGAAAGAGTCGTATATTTAGAGGATTAATTAAAACTACTTGTAATCTGGGAGGCCTAGACAAGGGGGAACTGCCTCAGGTTGGTGCTGATAGACCTCCTTAATAGACAGGTAAAATCTGATAGCTTTTACACATAACCATAATGCATAAATCCTATTTACTTCTTGGAAAATATCAAATTATGGTAATCTCATACTAAGAAATGAAACAACACAGGTGGGTATTGTTGGTGAAATCTGGAGGAGGTGATTTCAGACAGCTGATCGTGTGGTAGGGGATGGCTCTGCCTGTCTCCAAGGAGTACCCAGCACATGAGCTCCCTCTGCTCAAGTCCCCTCCAGATCTCCAGCCAATGCAGGAGGCACAGCCCTCCTAAGGGAGCATACTTCTATTCTGAGTTTGACAGCAACATTTCTTTCTCTCCTGGTTGTCTCTTCCATAGGCGGCAGCACGTCAGGAGAGCAGGCGTGATGCTCCTCTGCACAGGATTCAGCAGTGCCAGCCAGGGAAGGCAGCACCAGAGCTGCCACCCCACCTGCCACAGCAGAGCCTGCCTGAATCCCTGCCACAACTGCGAAACCAAGACCATCCGTGCAGAACTGCGCGAAATTTTTCAGTAGAGTATTTGTGTCACTTGGAAGTGCAGATTTAAACTGGATACCACTATTCACAAACTAGTGTGATTTCATAAAGTTATAAAATTCTGAAAAATTATAATAATACGATTTCTCTAGAAAAGAAAAGTGGCACCCCCCCAAAAAAAAAGTTTTGGTTTCTATTTCTTAAAATAATGAGAAAAGAAAAAACAACTTGAATATACTTTAAAGGATAAAGCAATTTTCATGACAGAAAAGCAAAAAGATTATATTTTGAAGTTGCCGACTTTTCTGTTGTAGCACTGCTCACAAAAGTCTAGAGATATGACTTTAATAGTCTGTAATGTTTAATAGTTTGCAATGCACAGTCTTTAGAAAATAACAGTGTTCTCCATCTTGTCTGATATATTTAGATTAACATAAGTCAGTAACATGAATGGTATTGTAATATTCAGTTTAGCTATTTTCTACCCTCTGGAGATAGAGTTAGGCTTTATGAAAAGTGTGGCAAGAGCCACCTCCCAAATACAGCAACTTGGGAAAGGCCTCAATTCACTGAACACACACTAAAGGAATTAATTTTTAATTAGATTTATTACATAAATTAGTTTCTTGGAAAGTATCTGAAACTTAACTTTTGTTTGGAGATTCTGGACTACATATTTGATTACAATAAACTGAATTTCAGGGCAAACAGAGAGGATGAATCTTCTCTGTTTGAAAGTTTTATATCTCCCTGTTCAAGCCTTGGATTTAGAGTTCCTGTGAAAATTTGACATCAGTTGCAATGATTTATGAATCAAGTGACCTTGCTGTTGGGATAGATTCTTTCAGTGCCTTTGGCATGCTGGAATTAGACACATAACATTTAACTTAATAAAAGCTTACTGGAGAAACTGTAAGACAGCACATTCCTAAATATAGCTAGAATTAGTAAAATCTGTACCCTAGCTTTTAGGTACTAAGGTGCTATTTTGAGGATCACATCAATGTTACACAACTTCTTTCATCAGTGCAAATATCACAAGCCCAAAATGAGCATATAAATGTTAAGAAGTCTTGCTTTGGGGATTGAGAAGCTGTTGTCATTCAAAGCAGAGAAGCACCAATAGGTACTGTTGCAGGTACAGAACCAACAAATCTTTCCAAGTCACTTTTCTTAACTTGCAGGGTGTCTTATCATAGTCATTGTTTTTACAATGTTAACATCACATGATGTATGGTGTTAGAAATATATCTTAGCTGGATTAGCTTTTAGACATTAGGTCCCCAAAGAAGATTCAGAAATTCACAACTTGGAATGCACATCCAGCATCCTAAGTGAGGGTGAGCTGGTTAATCCAAGGCACAGATCAGGCTGTCACAGCAGGATATGGCACAGACTCTTCAGTGGTGGCAAATGAGCTTTGTCAGCCCCTGCCTGCTTCCTTCAGCAACACAGAAAAGGCTCCCAAAACGTGGCAGGGCTGCTGTAGTCATGCTTTGCAATTTCTTCTCCTGCCTTTTGTTCCCGGGTGCTGTGGCACTGGGGATAGCTATACAGATTTGGAGAGAGTTGAGGAGAGAATGTGAGTCTTTTTTGTTCCGTATTATTTTCCCTTTTCTAGTAAATTTGTCTCAGTGGGCACATATTCACCTGTTTTTAAGGACTCTGCTCTAATACTTTAAGGACTGTAATAATTGTTCAGGGAGTTGTTCTGATAGATATTCTGGTACCAATACTGTATCATGCTCAACAGACCAGCTCAGTGGTCTAAAAGTGTTTCCAGTTATCTGCATTACAATTTCATTTACTCTGAGTAAGTCACAATTTAAAAGGTATTGACTGAGTTCACCACCTAAGGTGACATGATATGGAAGGTTGCCACCACTAGCTGATGCAGATTTTATAGCAAACCTCTGTTTCTCAAATGCCATGTTGTTGTTTAAACTCTGGTGACAGTGACTGAAACTGGTAGATTGCCTTCTGGTAATATTTCTATTGGACAACATGACAAGTTGAATTATGCTGTATAACAAATTCTACATACTACCACAGCTTTTAGAAAATGGTTTTTGTCAGCTAAGAAATTATTGATTGAGTAAAAAAATATTTAAAGTCAGGCAGTAAGAAAACTGGTGAAAAGGTTAGGTATAGTGTACTTTCCCAGAAACTGCCCCATAAATTCTTCAGTCATCAACACTAAAACCATGATACCAGCTAAACTTCCAGGTAGGCATCTCTAGCTACAGAACATATGCTTTAGGAGACTCAATTTTAGTTGTACAGTAGACAAAACAAAAAATAAAACTTCTTATGGAATTAAAATTACATTAGTGAAACTTGATTTTGTCCTTCTAAGTCAAAGGAAAATGAGAATTTATTTAATTTGCAAGAGTCATTTATATGTCAGGACAGCAAAGTTAAAGGGAAATAGTGTACCCAGAAAAAGCAGAGAGTACTGGGCTTTCAGAGACATTTTTATTACTCCATAAACATCTAGAATAATACTGCTAACAAAAGCCTTGCACAAGCAAGAAGACGGTGAAGGGACCTGATTTAACTTTGTAGTTATGAAAAGTGTTAAGCTTTGGAGCAGTATTTCTAGGGTAAGTCGTACAGCTTAATGGGAACCTGTATGAATGTGGAGACGCATAAAAGTAGCTCAGGGGATACAGGGAGAGGAGTTGACTGGCAAAACAAGGTCCAGTGAGAGGCACGGAGAGTCTGTTTATTCAGACTCTGCATTGAATGCAGCAGTTGTCTTTCTGCCTAGTACAGACAATAAGGATGGGAGCTTTCAAGAAACTGGCAGGACTGTTTCAATAGGATATCTCAACAGTGCATTTTGTGGGCTGTACTACATACATGTGTTACATATTGACGCTAATTCTTAATTGTCCTATGAATACAATTCCTTAAGACCTTGCAGCTTAGGGCCTTCAACTCTCCCCTAGTTCCTGAAAAAATATCTTACTGTTTTAAGAAAACTGTAGATAATCCCATCTCTCAAAACCCGTCCATTTCCAGATTAATCCTTCATTGCTTAATTTTCTTGCTCTGCGTGGCCTGATAGTGCATTTATGTAAAGATTCTTTTAGCTTTTATGGGAGGGAGCAGTGGTTATGCAAGTAACTGCTGGGCTAATGCTCTGCCACATTTTAAATCCTTCCTTGTGCCTGCCACTGCTCTAGGATTCTCAGAGGTTTCTGAAATGGTATGTATACAGAATGTGTGAGCTATGTGAACAGTTCAAGCATAATGTCTCTTCTAGCTTCAGCTGCTTTCAATGTCTAGAAATTTATTTAGTTGCATATGCTAGCCCTAGATTTTTTTCTTTAACAATATGATAATATCAGGCTAGTGGTGTAAATACACATGCAATTGTCAGTTAACCTCATGCTATTATTTTCAGAGTGCCTGCGGCACTGCATCAGTACTGTCAGAGGAAAAATACCACAGAACAAGGGATTTCCACATTCTTTTCCATGAGCCAAGACACAAAATGGGCTCATTACCAATATGTGGCTTTTTACAGTTCAATATTAATATGTCTGCAGCTATCCAAAAAGCAGAGAGTACGTGTGCAATTCAATAAAATGTAAACATGTGTTCCTGAAGAGACCAGGTGCTGACAGAAAATGAAACATGAAAAGTCTGTGTGCAAAACTGTTCAGAAAGCCTTTGGCCTAATTTCAGTTCAACTTTTCTTGATTCAGAAAAATTGCAGCTGCTGATGGCAGCTGAAGGTGTTGCCCAGAATTGCTTAAAGTCATTAGATGCCACACTAGTGTACTGCACCTGAGGACTGACAAGAAACAAAAAAAAGGTTCCAATTCTACCTTTGCTGCAAACATGTATAAAGGATTTGTTTAAAATTATTTATGACCCTTAACTAATGTAGACACTTAACTAATGTAAATGCATCCCTACTGTAACTCATGAATGAAGATGGCCTTCTGTGTCAGTTGCACCACCACCAGTAAATAGTGATGATTATAGACAACATTTACCTCACAGGGATATTGTCAGAATACATTAGTTAATGTGTGTGTGGTGCCTTAAAAATGTTAAATGCTACATGCTGCAAAAAAAAAAAATTGCTAAAATGTTTTAAAAAGACCATTTTAGAGATCTTTTCTCTTTTTATATACATGCCTCTGTTGATAACAGGGACTTCTCATGTGCCTCAAGAGGGGAGTAATACATATAGGATTTTAAACACCATGGGAACATATGTCTTGTTATGAAACCTCAAAAATTCAGTCACAAAACATCTGGAGCCTTGCTGTTTAAAGTTCTTATAACAATTTTGAAGTTTAAGTAGACAAGATTGGATACAGGTGGCTTTTACTATCATATCTACTGCCATACCTAATACCTGTTTAAAGCATCATTATAAATCAGTAGTAACTTTATTTCATTGCTGTATGTTATGCTGTGGATGGAGTTTTTATATCCTTCAATGTCATGTAAGGTGTAACCACTTCTCCTAAAAGGTGCTCCTATTGTAGACATTGACAGGCTATCATAATTATGACACATATTTTCATGCTGAGTAATGGTAGTCAAGCTAATTTTTAGAAATGTCAAAGTACAGTGGGTCTTGTGATACTTTATGAAGACAAACCTCCACTATATTTGTGATATAGGTGAGATAAGAGAGGTCAGAAGTTCTATGTAAAAAGAAAGTAGATCTTCTGAGGGTCATCTAATAGTCTAGTCACTGAACCACTTTGATGAAGTCAGTAAAGTTACACCTGCACAGTAAATGTAGCCCTCTGTATTTACATTTGAGTGGGGTGGACATGTAAAGTTGTATTTTATAAAAGTCTGAATAGCCTATATTTTGGGGAAATCTCCTTATATTTTTTGTATGAAAGTAAGTTCACTTGTATCTGGATTGCAAGAGGAGCATTGTAACATATAAAAAGTAATGCCATCTTCTTCTGGGACAGTCATTCTTGACAAAGCTGTGTTGGAATTCAGATACTATGGTGGTTAATTTCCTGTAGGGAGTGTTATCAGGATTGTTCATACAGTTTGTGGGAAGAGATAGTTGTCTAGTTGTTCTACCAGACATGAAATGATGACTTCTGGGTGAAGCTGTTCCTTTTCTTAACCATTACTCTGCCCTCCAAAAATATTTCCAAGGTGGGGAAGTCTCACCAATTAACTGGCTTTCAGGGCATTACAACGTTTTTTTCAGTAGATTAAGAAAAACAGAGCATAAAACTATGAGCAAGAACCTTTCCATCTATCCAACTTTAGTTTTTCATGCTTGTCTGTTGAGTCCTCACACAAATGCACACAGAAAATAATGAACTGAATGAGAATCCTCCCTGCTAAAGAGCAAGGTATACTGAAGATGATAAAGTGGGTTACTTAACAGGCACCTGGATGCCTGGGCTAGGTAATCTGTTTCTCATTTGAAAAACAGACAGGGGAAATATCCAATAGCCAGGCACACACATAATTCCCATGTCTTGTTGCAATTAGTAATCCTGTTAGGAGTGGAAAGACCAGGTTTGAGGATGCAGAACAATTTGAAAACATTTTACATGTCTGGGAATGCCAGACCATCACATAACTTTCATGTGTTTCCTCTAAGTCCTTTCTATTTAACTGCTTGGCGTCAATAAATTAATGTTTTTTGCAATAAGAACCATAATCTGAGGTTCATATAGGCAGTAGAGCCAGTATTCATCATCTCTCTTTTTGGACAGTGTAGTCATGTCAAAGATAGACAGAAAAATACAGCTATCTTTGTGATACTATTTTTCACTTACCTGTGTTCTTAGTGTTAAAGATCTGGCTGTCAAAAGCAGACAACAAAAGTTTGACAGGTGTGATACTGCCACTCCTGCACCTCAGTGTTGGACTTGGATGCCTAACATGACAGCAAAGTACTTGTGATTTACTCACAGCTGTTGACTGCTGCCTGGCTGGGTAGGCACCAGGGCCGTGTTTTTAAAGGCAAGCATGTACCCTTTATGCTTACAAATAGAGGACTCCCATTTTAATGGTCAGGGTGCAATTTGTTCCCTGTTGTTTAAAAATAAAGCTTCTCACGCTCAGGATGAGAAAATTCTCATACCTCTGAGACAACATAACTTTAACTCTGTGAGTGCATTCAACTATGAATAGAAATACCCACCTGTCAGTCAGTCAAGGTAGTTTAAAATACCTGTTCTGCAAAAGCCTATGTGTCATTATAGATTTAGCACTACGAGCAGTGTTCTCTTTGTCAAACAATGAAGCAATATGACTAATTAACACTCACTAGGGAATCTGAAATAATGATCTCTCTCTCTTTTCCTACAGCCAATTACCCCAAATATTCAGATTAGCTACCCACTATTTCTCTGAAACAAATGTCTTGCTTTCCTTTTCTTTTTAATTTAAGGCATTATGTACCATGTAGCATCATGTTATAGGATGTTATGTCACATCCTGACAGCTTACAACTAGGGATATGCTGAATTTATTGGATAGTTAATACCTTCATGAATTAACAAGATAACCAACTTTTCAGGAAAAGGAAATCTGGGAAATATTTTTCAGAAATTTCTTCTATATCTGTAGGGAGAATATACCTGGTTGATTTAATCAGCTGTACTATTTCATCATGGCTTCCCATTAAGATAATGTTTAAATACATACGTTTTTTAATGCAGGCATTTAATTAACATAAATGTATGATCTGATTTTACAAATGCATACAATATGTATAAACATACATGATAATCCAGCATTGTAACATAAAACTATGATGTTTGAAAAATCCTTGATCAATAAGGTACTTACAAAATTGTCATTTTGGTCAAAGTTATCAACTTCATAAACAATTAGACCACTTACCAAAGTTAATAATCTTCCTCTTATATGGTAATTGTATTGCATATTTCATTAGCAACTTTCTTATTTTTATGGAGGAGAGAGGTTTTTGTTTTGTATACTCTCCCAGGTAAAATGAGAAACCAGAAAAGTATTTAGGCATAGCAGTTCTCAGATTGCAACATTTAAACCTTGGGCACCTGAGTCTTATGTAGAAAGCAGAATAGTGTTAGCTCCAAAGGCCACCAAACTTAATTATAATTAATACAGAGATATGTAGTACAATTAATAGAGAAACTTAGATTTCACAAACTAGAATCTGAAATAAAGGAAAAGAGCCCAAAAACTAGAAAATATTATAAATATCCCAGCTTTCCAGAACTTCATCAGGTCTGAAGAGAGATTTTTTTTGTGAACCAATGGCTGAACACCCATTCCTGTTGGTAGAAGGATTATATGCTCTGTTTTACAGAAACAAAGCTGTTCTGGTCTCCCTCCTGCCCCACCCCCAAGATGAGAGGTTGGTTGGGTGAAGCTTGGAAGTACTAATTGTGGGTTACAAGTTGGGTTGAAAGCAAATTGTATGAAGGAATTCAAAATGCATCTCAGCTGTGCAGAGATTGCTCTGACTACATGGGTGTTTCCAGATATCTATGTTGTGACTCCTACTGAAGGTTTTCCATTGGGCTGAAGTAAAATCATGAGTCACCAGATGAGTGAGTGATCTGGTGTGTGGATCTGAGTGGAGTGATGAATAAGATGAAATTCTTTGGAATTATGAGGGGTAAAAAGGTCTGTGTTCCATTCTTCCTTGCATTATGTATTTTTTCTACTAATGATTTTATGTGACTAGCATGGAGAGACTTCTGAGCCAAGAATGATGTGAGTTGTCTTACCTCCAAATTACTGTCATGCTCATTTAATAAGTTGTATTAAAAAAGAAATTTTTATATCCCACTACGGTAAATTTTGTAAATTTCCTTTAAAAAGTGGCAGAAAGTAAGTAATGGTGTGGTGTTTTCCTTTTTTAAGCAACACGGTTGAGAAGCATATGTCCATCTTTGCAATTCATAAAATGATTGTCATTCAGTTTGTACTAAAGATTACTTTGATTTTATGGATCAGATCTAGATTTAAAATAATTTTCTTCTATCTATTATGCAACTTGATGGAAGATGAAACTTGATTCTCAAATCCAGCTTTTTAAAGATTGTATAAACTAGGTGACAAAGGTTTTTTTGCCATGTTATAGAAACTTAGAAGGTTGCTACACAAACACAAAAATTTATCTTGTAAAGGTTTTGAAAATTTTTAAAGAAAATTCTTCAGTTTCAGGGGAGAAACTGGAAAAGCTGTGTGATCTGATGCACAGTGCAAATATTCTTGTGCAAATATTTGCTTCTGATTAAAAATACTTAGAGTCAAAAACATTCTTATTTCTGCTACAGGTTTAGAAATACCGTGCTACTGATGCTCTCTATTGTATTTAAACTTTACTATCAGTTAGACTGTGAAATCATTCCCTGGGCCAGAGGTTTGTGTAGGTAATATAACTGGTGCTTGACACTGATACACATGTATATATTCAGAAAAATGCTGTCTGTTTTCTTATTTGTACATATTACAACATGCAGCAAGCATAATCAGGGCTTGTCAGCCTGACGTGATAGGGTGGATTAGCAGAAGTTATCCAGCTATGGCTTGAGCATTTGTGCACTAACTACAAAAATAGTCTCTGTATCAAGCTTTGAAAAGAACATATGTGGACATTCTTTTATTTCTACTTGTGGCTGACAAAAATAAAACTGGCTGGGACTGACAGAGGTAGTGACATCAAGGTGACATGTGAGGCTGTCAAGTGCGAAGTCAGTTTAAGACTAAAAATACAGGGCAGTTTCCACTGACTTAACTGGAGTGCATGCTATAAACAGGGAAAGTGTGCTATGTCCCCAGTGTTTGCAAATTAAATCAGGGGCAGGTAGCACTTTAAAGTTGTTCTGAAAGTCACATTTATAACTGTATTAGAAGAAAACAGCAGAAAGTTTTGCGTCATTTAAATCCAACAATCTAAGTTGTCTTTGTCTTTTCATGCCTCTAATTTACCGAAGTTGAGCATCCTAAAACTGATGGCTCTTAGGGAAGATCACTGGAAAGGCAGTTCTGTCAAATTTAGACTTCTTTACATTTGCCATCCTGTCTGAGTAGGTTTCTTACTCAGACAAACTTTTGCCTATCAAGAGGTGAGTCCACTAATGCCATTTGAAGTTGCACTACAAACCTTTTATGTGGAACCTAAGCTGCTGGCACTGAGGGGCTGCCACTTGCCACTGGCTTGCATTGTTGTTTTCCCATAACTTGGATCTTTAGATGCTTATATAAAGTAACTAGTGCCAGCTTGTCCTATTTAGGGATTTTTGGCAATCATAGTACCAGAAGTTGCAAAACACTGTAATATATATTTTATTACAGACATTTAATGATTATGTTCTTTGTCTCCCATTACTTTCTCAAAAAAACCCAAGGTTTCTTAACTGTTTCTTTGGATACTGTGTTTTACAGAAAGCTGTTTGCTGGCTGGCATTGTAAATGGAATACTGATTTGCTGCGGCTTCCATCCCTTACTAGTGCTCCTGCTGCTCTCCTCTTCTATCTTTAGAAACTTCCTTTTTAGATTATGAAAACAGGATAAAAAAACAGAAATGTACTTAGTTTATTCATTCTCTTTCTTCAGGCTGCATCATATGTCCCATATTACGATGACTAGCGTGATAAATTATATGGCACTGAGACTGAAACAAAGGTACTTACAGGAATTGGAAATACACTTCTACAAAAAATTTTTCACAATCTTTTAAACTGAAAGTTCTATAAAAATTCTTGAAGGCTCTTAATATTCAGCAGCCGGCAGTTAATGCATCTTTGTTCTGAGTTGTGTGGGATTTGGCCACATGATTACAAACATAATTAAGCAGCCTGTGTGTATGGGAAGCTGATGAACCACCTCAGTGTTTCTGTGATTACTTTAAACCACAGAGAAATACTTGGAACTACACAACAGTATTTTTAAGTGACCAAGGTATGTTAACAGAGTTTTCTGCTCCACTTCTGCGAAGCTAAGAGGACATCCATTAGCAAACAACCACAGAAATGTTTTCTAAAATTGCTGTAGAGTTTATTTTACTTAGACTCAGAAATGTAAGGGCCAAAGAGCATAAGTTTCTCAGAAACAGCATATGAAACATATTAAAAAAAAATCTGAATTTGTTATATGCTGATCTCCAGTTCTTTCTGAACTCATTGCCATAGTCTTTTTAAAAGGATAAGCTTTTAGAACCATGACTCATTCAGGTAGAAGTTAATTACCTGTGACTTTTGTGAGCAAGTATGAACAAAGGCGAGTAGAACAGGCACAGTCTTATGCAATTTAAAAAGAACATTTCTGCACTTTAGTTTGAAAAGCTATGTTACTAAAATTGTTACTGCCATTGAAGTTTCCAGTATGATACCACCAAGACTGCAACATTTTCCCTTGATGGCAGCCTAATCACTGCCGAGTAAGAAATTATGTTTGAAACAGGTGTTTGCTGTCCTTTTCGTCTTTTCATGTGGTTGTGCTTGCTTCTAGGGAATTACAGAGTGCAGGTCAAGCCAACTATTGTTCTGCTATTCCAGCTGAGAAATAGCTGCTTCTAGCAAAGATAATTTTAGAAATTACCACTATGGGAAGAAAATGCATCAGTGTTCTGCAGTTTATGAATACTTTTCGAATGGCTGAACCTTGTTAAGAGGACATAATTTTTTGTTGGCTCTTTTTCAGACCTGTATCAACTTTCCTGGCATTTCTTTCAGTATCACCTTTGGTTCAGTGTTTGGTTTTCTAGAAAAGCATGTCCAGTTCTATACAGTTGCAGTGGTCTGCTAGGAATGTGCTGGAGCCCAAGCTGATGCATGTATAAAACTGTTGTGAAGTGAAAAATGATAGTTTTAATTCACTGCCATTTGTGGCCAATGGTCAGCATACATGTGGACCTTTGGAGCTGGAAAGCACTTGAGTTAGGAGGATCAGGTGCTCCCACTGCTGGCTCTAGTTGGCACAAAGCAGAGAGGAAACCCAAGAAAATTCACTGCTGATTACAGCTATTGTTGAACTCTGAGTCCCTGTCTCTGCTAATTCTGCTGCTGTGATTAGAGTATTTGCCCCTGCAAACATTTTTGGCTCAGCAAACTTACCTCTGTGGTAGTCTAGGGCAAACTCACCCTGTTGGCATACATTCCCCAAAGTCTCCCTTCTCTTGGGCTCATTATAACACTTGTGATTTTTTTTTCTTCTTTTTTTTCTGTGCAACAATATAAGATTGCTGACAGAGTTTGTGCTGCATACCGTCTCCCTGTGCAAGTTTCTTTGCTCTTGAAGGTCATACATTCAAATGGTTTAGCTGTACTGTTTTAGGGGATGAATCCTTTTGTTTGGATTATGATTAATGTATGTTTCAAGACTCAGTAAATGTAATGGGAAGTTTCAGGCTATGCATTTCTCACTACCTAGAGAGGTAAGGAAATTCAGACTGTGCTCCTCTAATAGACAACATTAAATATGTGAGGTCTAGAAGCTAAGGACAGTCACTCTTGATTAAATATGCCTTGGTCATTGCAGGATACAAGATATCAGTTATGAAAACTTACATGCTGGATTCATTCATATGGTTTCTGCTTATGTTCAGAATTATGAAGGTTAATTTTGTGTGGCTTTAATTTTTGTTATTTCAATGCAATCACACGTTGATGAGTACACTTCAATAAAAACATTTTAAAGCAAACTGTGCATGCAGTAGAGATAGATGGAGACACAAATAAAGTCCTGCATGATTTCAAGTTTTAAGTGATTTATCTTGCTAAAGGTTGCATACTTAGTGCAGCTAACCACTTTAGTTAGATTGATACAGTTGTTGTTTTAGAGCTTGTCCAAATAGCCTTTTATGTTGCAATCAAGTAATAGATGCAAGATTGACAAGTTACAAAGAAAAGGAGCTTTCAGTCAACAAACAGACTAAAATCCATTATTGTGGTGTGTACACTGTGTCCTGGACCTGTAAACACATCTTCATTGATCCCATAGAAAGATAGAAATATCTCCTCTTGTATAGTTCAATCAAGACCCTTTTCACAGAGGCAAAGTGCAAACAATATTGAAAAAGCAGAAAAAGACTGACATTACAGTCAAACAGTAAATAATGGTTGTGCTCAGGAAGCCTATCTATAACATTTCAAACTGCTGTCAGCTCAGATGAAATGTATAACCTCTCTATTACAACCTTAAGAAAGATCAAAACACAGGTACTGTACATTCCCTTTACTGTCATACCCTTTTTACCAACTGACTAAATCAATAAGAAAAATAATATTTTTTTCAATTTTGCATGTTTGTGGGGTATCTAACATATAAAAATAATTGGGAAAAAGGCTTGCTGAATTTTCCTTTAATTGTAGTGTCTGGCAAAAAATATTGAAGCATTTTTAGATCAGTTTCATGTGGTTTAGCAAAGGCATATAAGATGGATGACCTGATAAGGCATTATTTTTTATTGTGTTGTTTGATATATTTTATCATCTGCATTAATCCTATATTTAAAATGATATGAAATTTAATTATATTCTATTTTATATTAATATATAGCATATATTAATATAGATTATATGCAATTTTATATTAATTTAAAATTATACAGTCAGAATCAAATTATATAATTAATAAAATGCATATTCTATTACTTTCCTTGTTTTTGGTCTAGAAACCACACACAATGACTTCCCAGCAAGGGCACCACCTTAGCAAATGACTAGTTTAGCCACCCCTCTCATTCCACATCCCCAAATCCCATTTAAATCCATATTTGAAACCTTAAGTGGAATTGAAATCTAGCTTAAGCTGCAGTGTCTCTCAACAGTGGCAGTGAATTTTTTACATATTGCACCAGGTGATGCTCATAACTATAAGGTTCTGCCCACGGATTAAACATGGTCTATAAAAAGATTAATTTGCTATTTAAAGTTGATATTACACAACTTGAACTGTAATCTAGACAGTTTGAAGCTGGTCCTCACTTTCTTGAACACTGAAAAGGGGCCTTTATGTAATGAATAATTACATCCACTGGCTAAAGTCACTGGAAATCTGTCCTACAGGAAACTTGTGCAAATGCATGGAATTATGATATCTTATGGAAACATTCTTTTGTGAATTGGATTGGAGGGCAATAGCCATTGCTGGCTGACATCTTAGGGGGTACATGGGGCTGTGATTACTGTAGTCTCTTAATATACTTCTGTAGAGGGGTTGCAGGCACCTTTTCTTTGCAGGATCACAGTAAAAATTTGTTCAGTAATATTTGGTAAGGAAGTAATAATAACATCTGCTTACGCCAAGTAGTTTAAATCCACTTGACAAGTGTTACAGAATCACAGAGTGCTTGAGTTTGAAAGGGACCTCTGGAAGTCAATTAGTCCAGCCTCCCAACCCAAGCAGGGCCACCTAGACCTGGACCAGGACTATGTCCAGGTGGCTTTTGAATATCTCCAAGATCAGAGATACATTCACAATCTCCCTGGACAACCTGTGCCAGTGATCAGCCATCCTCAGAGTAAAAATATGTTTCCTGATGTTTAGGAGGAACAACTTGTATTTCAGTTTGTGCCGATTGCTCTGGTCCTGTCACCAGTCATTATAATTTTTCATTATCTTTTATTGTATTGTTGCTTGCTTTCTACCTAGAAAGAGTAAGTAAGGGATATCTTACAGGACAACATGATTTTTATGAATTCCTTTTTGTTTCACAATCTAAGTGATGCAACTGTTGAAGGAAATTTCAAATTATCATTGGGGTGAAATCCTGTCTGCATTGACATTGAGGATAATAAGACTCTTGCCAAGGCTGCAGCGGGCTGAAAGTCTTTGAATCACCAGATCCTTCCTGCTTATCACTTACTCAACAACATCTGACTTCCTCACAGGACAGGAGATACTGTGACCCTAAATTAAATTTTTAATATATCCAAATATTTAAAGTCCTTCCAATAGAAAAAAAAATAAATTATTTTTTTATTATTATTGTAAATAAAAGATAAAACAGATAACAGTATTTTCATTATGATAATTTGTAAGGAAAAAATTATAGCAAAGTGATAGTGTATGTTACATACTGCAGCTGTTTAAAATGAAGGCGGGTGAGAGTGAGAAATTTACCATGAAATAGCAGAAAGCTGGATGAGTGGATGATTAAATAACATGAAGAATCTTGAGCAAAAATATGGGTGGATTCCTTTCCAGGCATTGTATGAACTACTGGATGTGGTTGTGTGACCTGTGCCAAGGAGAAGTCGGAGCAGGCTGCACTTGAAGACTGTGTGTCTAATTAAGCCTGAACTTTGCACTGAAGTTTCCTGTTTCCTGTTTATTTGTGGGTGGGTTGTAACAGCTCACTCTTCTATTCCTTAGTGACTCTGATTATTAAATTTATTCATTTTCTCCAGCACCTACTGAAGAGAGTTCAGATGAGGGGAAATTTCCATAAAGTATGATTTCTGTAGTTGCTTGCACAGTAACGCTCTGACTATTAAATTAAGGGAGTTAATAGATCCTGGCAACATTTACAAAAAAAAATAATTATGGGAAAATTGAATTTATTAATAGCTTAGAGCCTTAAAATAGATTTTGGCGGATAAAAGAAAACCAAAAAAAGATTTGTAAGTTTAGGACAACACACAGTGTAGCAAACACTTGCCTGCTTATTGTGTGGTATCTCTGGTAGATGTAAGAATGCAATTGAAGACCTTCATCTTAATTAGTCTGCCTAGGTTGCTTACATTCCATGTAGATGCAGCAGTAAAATGAGTCTTTAATTTTTTACAAAACCAAGCTAATTACCAAAGTTTTGTCCTGCTCAGATATACATCAGGATAGTTAAAGAACTTACCTAGAAAGTCAGACCCTAAGATTAATCAAAGACATGAACCAGTAACTTCCATACCTACCTGGATGGACACTCTGTTACTGATATTTGGAACTTAGTGATCTTTCCCTCATTGTTTTTGTTTCTTTGTGGTTTTGCCTTCATTTCCATCAAAAAACATTCCAAAGTGTTGCTTTCTTCTTGTAGTGCAGTAGTGTGGAGAGACAACTGTTAAAACCACAAAAAAAAAGCCTGTCCAAATCTCCAGCACTAGACCCAGTTAAGAGCCATGGGGTCTAGTGCCGGGGTCGGCTGTTACTTGTCTCTGCCCCAGCACGGGAAAAAGTGGTTCTGGGCAGGCCGCGCTCTCGAAGAAGGAGTCTGGACTCTTGCTTTTTGGTCTTCAGTTGAGTTTATTGTTCCTTATCTACAAAGTTTTTCTGTCTGTCCAGCCGAGGTCTGATCAGCAAGACAGCCAAGGGCACTCTCTCCCGCCCACGGGGCGGTTGTCTCTTTTATAGTGAAAACTATGTATTAGATACTTACCTTCTATTTCCAATACTTTTCACCCTTGTTGGCAAGTGCACTTTCACTATAAACCAATCCACACATGCCAACATCATCCTGAACATGGATGCCAAGGAGAAGAAAGAAGAAGGACAGGGCACGCCCAAATTCCTCCATCTTGGGACTCCTGACCCCCATGTACAGAATTTCAAACCCCCCTGTACAACACACAAAACCCCCCTGTACAGTGCTCCAAAATTTTTCCCTTCACCCTGTGATTCCTACTACTATGCTACTTAAACTTTTGTGGCCTGTAATTCTTTATATAAGGTTGGCAATTTGCTCCATGAGTTAAGATCGAATTTCCAGGTGTCTTTGGCTTCCTGCCAGGGTCTCTGAGCCCCTGCCAGGGCTTTGAGACATCCAGGGCATCCAGAGAGATGTCCTGGGTTCCAACAGTCTAGAACTGGTATATAACTTTGAGAGTCATGCTCTGCTTGCTTATTTGTTGGCTTATCCTTCCAGAAAAATAAACCAGAGAGAAGAATTTTCAGTCATGACTGAACACTGGATTAAAATGTGTAGAACAGAAGTGATGGAAATCCCCACTGGATATTTAAGAGGGAAATAGCTTTAGTTAGCAAGATTTGATCTTCAAAGTGACAGATGGGGATTATGTACTCTGAAATACTTCATGTCAAATTCTGAAATCCAAATTTTGAATAAATATCTGCCTGCTTCACCATTCCATTATTCTTTGTTCATGGTAAGCCTGCCATGGTAGGACATGCCAGGGTTAAGTTTTAAAAAAAATCCTGATTGAGGCCTAATATCTGTTCAGGAGCAATGGCCTTTATGCTTTAGATAGTCTTATTAGAAATTGCTCATATTTCAATTTCTTTACTTGGCCATTAAAATTAACTGTGTGCTGGAATTAATTTGGTTTTGTAGCACTGATTGAATAACACAGATTTACCATTTTGGATTCTAAAGTGGAAGAGACTCTTCTTTGTTATTTGCTTTTCTTTTATTGTTAAATAACAATAAAATATAATATAATAAATATTATATAATAATAAAATAATATAATAAAAATATAATAAATAACATATACTGTGTTAAAATATCTTAATCTGTTTTCATTTTATCTTCTGTGTCTCCTGTATTCTTCGTTTAGGCTGTTCCTCAGAAAGAACTCCACATGTGACCTTTCTAGAAAGGCAAGAGAGTGCCAAAGGGAGACTGTCTATTATCAGGATATAGAAATATATATGATGTTTAATTCTATTTCCTCTAGATAGGTGCCCAGGCCTCTACTTTCAAAAAAGCAATCAGGAATTGGTTTTCCTGTAAAAACAACAAGAATGAAGGGGTTGGCATTCTTAAAGCAGTACTGCAGGGGAAACAACATGTATAGGGAGTACTGAATGTCTTGGTCCAGTTTCTTAACTTGGCACTATTTACAGCCAAGAACAAACGGTTTCTCAGGGAAAGATGGTTGCTGAAAGTCAGGAGAGATACTTCACTTGATATCAGTGGGATTTATACCTAGGATCTAAAGAAACTATTCTACACCCTAGCTGCACTGAATGAAGAACAGCTTCTGAGCACTCAATATTTATCAGTCCTGCCCATACCCCACCAAAGTAGATTCCTCAAATAAAATGCTTTATGGTCTGGCAGTAAAATATGAATAGGAAATGTAAAGTTATCAAATAAGGTATTTGCCCATCTGTAATCAGGGCACCTGGGATTATTAGGACAATACTTTTAGACTACATTGAAAAATAATAAAAATTAAGCTAGTGAACATCTAGATGTATAAGACTGTAGAAATTAGTTGATATTTCTTGAGAAACAGTTGATTTTTCAAGCACTTGCATTCCAATTAAACACCAAGAAGGTCAGTGCAAAGCAGTGATTTAGACACTAGACATTTTTTCAACTAGCTGTTGTCTTTGTGCTCAAGAAATATTAATTTTTCTAAAATAATATTGAATATTAACAATTTGAGAGTATGTGTTTCCATAGAATGTGTGTATAATGCACACCCCAGGTAACTGTTAATCATTGAGTTGATTTACTGAGTGCAGAAATGAAGTATCCAAGGATACTTCTAAAGTAAATGGAGGCAGCAGGCACCCCAAAGTGTAATTCCATTCGTCTGGCATCTGAACTGCCTTTTGGCAGTGCCTCTCAGTCTTCATTGGCAGTATAGAGAGCCTTAGGACCAATGTACCTCTAAATCCATCCACCTAACTTAGGTGCTCCAGTTAGCATGGAATGTTAAGTGGCATAAACCTGGGCACAGTGAATTGTGTAAATTCTCACTGATATTTAATTCAGTCCTGTCACAGACCAAGGTCATTATTATAATAAAATTGAATTACAGTCATTTTTCCATAGACACCCATATCAGATAGCCTCAAGCAGTACTACATATAATAATTAAACACATACTAACCAAAATAGCATATTCAGTTGGAAAAACAAGCAATGCAATGTACGAATATTGTTGCTGGCATGAAACTTTATGTGCATATTTATTTTTTAATTAAAGGAACAAGAAACACATACAATTTTTAACATGAAGTAAGTTTTTTGGTATTATTTCTACCCTTTCAACAAATTATATTTTAAAATCAAATTATAGAAATTACCTCCAGCTCCCTTTACTATTTTCTGTTATGATTTGTTTTTAATCAGCTAACAATAAACCTTCCTGTATCTCAGCTTTCATTCAGTCTTCTTCAGAAGCCTGTTCTTATGTGTAACATAAGCCTAGATAATGGATTTGGGATTTCTGCTCTGGACTAGTGTTGTAAAATGCACAATATAGCATGTTCAGCCTCTAGGAGAGAGACACCAACTTAAAATAATTGATAAACTATCTCTGCTGAGTGATCCTTGTTTGAGGTACACTCACTGCTGTGTTCTCTCAGAGAGGGTGAATAGCTATGAAACAAAGTCCTTGAAAAATTGCTTGGATTTCATATGACACCGAAGAACAATATGACTTCCAATAGTCAGTTATGCAGTAAGAATTTTGTAGCTTGCTTTCTGTAAAAAATATCAATCATTTGTGATTGAAAAATGAATCTGTAAAGTTAACCTACTCTGTCAAATTTGATTTATTCAGAGGTAAACAACATTCCAAGAGGATTTAGTGAGCCTGTGTTTGGCAAAGGGGTATGTTCAGGTTGTGGCACTACATAGATTGAATGTCCAAACATTTAAAAACTCTTTTATCACTGGCCTGAATACAAAAACGACAGCCTTCATTTGGTGACCTTAGAATGTCCCTGCTATTTGTTATGGGCTTTCTGTATTTAGTTTAACCTTCCATCATGCTGGGGTTAAATAAATGACAAGTTGTTATTTTTCTGATTTTTAGATTAATACTGAGCCATTAAGCTATAAACATATTGAGCAAGATCTCAAGCCAGTGTAAATCAGTGTAGCTTCATTGTTTCCAGTGGAGCTTTGCTGAATTGCATCAGCTAAAGGGCTATGCTGTTATTTGGAACAGTGCTGTATCTTGCTTTCATACACAGCTTTTGGCTGGAATGTTTAATCTGTAAATCACAATATCGTCACTCTATTTCTTATCCTAAGCTCTGCCTGCTCATTCAAACATGTCTTTACTCTTGCTTACAGCTGTTCTCCCCTCCTCCTTTCCTTTGCGTCTGAATGTTTGGAAACCAAATAATAATCCAGGTAATATACTGATATTTTTGGACAGTACAGTTTTGGAGTGGTAACTCCATCTCTGCTGTTTCGAACATGGACCATATTTAAAAATCAAGGCCTGAGGTCAATTTCTGCACTATATTTACAATTGAAATTACCATAAGCACGCATGCAAATGGAGTGTGTGAATGCAAACCCAGTGAGATGGATGTCTGCCTAAAACAGAGGGGTGGTAATTACATGCAGAAATGTCACAGAGCAATTGCTGCAGACCTGTAGCCTCCATCTCAGATGCATTTAGCCTTTGAACTACTTCTCTTCTCTTGCAGGCCACAGTACACCCTTATGATATAACTTCTTGTCTTGAGGAAAACAAGCGGACATGCAGATTCTGTATTCTTTCTTTATATTTGCAACAGGCAAAGGTGTTCGCTCTTGGGAGAAAAGCAGGAAAAGAATTTACACGGAGATACCCTTTTCCAAATCTCTAGCGCAGTGTTACTGCGATCAGTATCTTCAAGCTTCTAGATACTGTTTCCAATTAACCTGGTGCTGCCTCAGATCACACTTTATACATTGTAGAAAAGTCTGTGCTTGGCCTTCGACTCTGAAATTACAAGAATCTTGTCTTTGGCCTTTTGGCTTAGGGAGCTGCGGAGGTGGGGTGTTTTTGTCCAAAGTGGCAGTGCTCTGTGGTTGTGCTAGTACAAAAGCAGTTTAAAAAAATTACATCTTAAAATAAAATGGTCTTTGAAAGAACAGATAGAGAAATATCTGTTCAATATCTGTCAGTTATTGGGGGTTTTTTTCTTCATGTAATTAACATCAAACTAGAAAGAAAACAAGTTAAATTATTGTATTTCTGTTGATTTTTAATGTTTTTACAATTGTGGTACAATATTTTTGATAAATGATACAGGTTTAGGCTAATTGTATTTTTATCAGATTTATAAGCCTGTCTTAATACATAACCCAAATTTTCCTCACAGAGAAAAAATTTACAAGTTTCTGGTTTATTATATTCCCTCCTTCCTTTCTTAACTCCAGTGCAAAACACAATCTGAACTCCTTTTTGGACATTGTGTATGATGAATGTCTAATGTAAATCTAAATCTAAAAGGAAATATTTATCACCTGCTTAGCTTGCATTTTTTTTTAATGCTAAAGCCTTTCTCAGTTTACATGTAACTCTAAAATTAAATTGTTTTAAGGAAACTGATGAGCATGGCTTTAGCACAGGTATATGGCAGAACAAATACTACATACTTTTGAGTATGTTTGAGTATGTTTCTGTGAACTTCCAAGAGTGCATGAAATAGATGGGTACTTATGCAGGCATGTAGAATAATAAATATAAAAATCACACATTTATGAACCTTCTTACTTCTACAGCCTTTTTTCGAGACGATCTGGTTGTGCATCTGCTCAAGCACTCTTCACTAAGGAATCTGAGACACTGTATGGTTTACGTCGTCATCCAATAATGTGACAGTTCTTGGTCTGTGGACCTGCTGGAAAGGTTCCTTTTAGAAGTTAATTCCAATTAGAAGCAGTTGCCAGACATTTCTGTGCCACCTGCCTGGTTCGCTGTGCAACATATAAACTTACCTTTCTGGTTTTCCAGTCAATGCACGTATTTCATTTATTTTATTTATTTTTCATCTGATCTAAATACTCCACTCTTGAGCTGCCTACTTTGTGGCATGGTGGACAGCACTCAATAGTCTTTCCTAAACCTCCCAGGCCACTAAAATACTTCAGAGAAAGAAAAATATTTTTTGAGGAATTTCCATTTTCCATTTGATCTTCTGTTCATGTGGGTCCCTAACATACCTTTATTCATGCAGCACAATGCCAGGTGGTTTTCCCTAGAAGTGGCCAGCCATGGATGAGGCTCATGGGCCAGTGTGCTGCCTGGCTCCAGGAGCTGACCCCAGTTTCTTAAAAATACACTTAGTTTGTACATTGGTACAGTGTAATGTTACTGGTTTTGTATTAGCTGAGTGAGAAAATAGATTTTTAAAAGTCATTAAGTCTATTTTTTTAATTTTTGTTCTGTGGAGTGACAAAAAATATGCTTGCCGATAGCATGACGTACCTCAAGTTTGCCTGTTCAGAGTTTTCTTCATTGCTTAGAAAATACTGCATGTCAGTGCATTGTTTCTGAAAACTGTAGAATTGGTTACAGACAGGTGTTGCAAGACTGTTCCCTTAAAAGCACATATTTTGTGACCTATGATACCATTGCTGTTTGTATTCCTGGGCCTTTCATATGAGAAAATAAGAACCAAAAAGAGATGTCAAAACTCGGTTTCAATGTGATCTGGTTTATGCTGCAGCATTTCTCAAACAATGGATGGATACCATACTGATGTGTTCTGCCACTAAGCCCCTTTGTTCATTCTCACATGTAAAATTGTGCACAGAAGTTCAGTTGTGGTGTCATTTCCTTTATCATCTTAGGTGTGGGTGGCTTCGGTGTGAGAGCCTGTACCATTCCAGGTACAACACATGCTCCACCATCACATATGGTGGAGGGGTCAGTTGAAACTGTGTTCCTGGGAGCTCTAAGGAGCTGACCAGCCATTTGCCTTGGAAGCCTTTCCACACAGTCGGGAAGCTCATGAAAAAATATTTTTCTGTGGTGACCTCCAGTCCCATTCAGCCACTGTTTTCCAGCAAAGCAGTGATTTTCTTCTTATGAATATTCATTTCTTGTTCTTCAGTGTATATGTTTGCATTGTGTTATGCTGACATTTTGCATAGGTGGACCCAGCATACCGTGTCATCTTGACTGCTCACCGTGGCTTTCCTGATCTCTGTGTTACCTGCCACTTCTATCAACCTTGATAGTTTATTTACTGCCATATGGTGGATGCAAATTTTAAATAGGGTCAAGCCCAGTGTCAGTTTCACCTTCTAAACACACCCTCATTTTCTGGTAATTCTTTGCTGAAAACCACCTGTGGGACCTGTCTGCTGGTCAGTTATTAGTCCACTTAACCACATAGCTTACCCTGCCTGAAACTTTACTGTTTTCTGGACAAAGCTGTTTAGTGGACAGAGTTTATTTGGTTTTATATCTATATCATCTATCAATGTCTACATCCACATCTGTATCTATGTATATCTAGATCTAGATCCATATTTGCCAACAATGTTGTATCTGTTCTTCACATTTGTAACAGTTGTGTAAATGTCTCAAGCCTTTTATCCTTTTGGTCTACGTTTCCCAACTTCTTATTGATGTCTTCTGCTAATCACTTCAGAAAACAATTTCTGATTTCCACTGAATTTCATACACAATATCTATTGGATAGGATACCAAATGAAACAAAAAATGTTTTTAACATCCCAAGAAGAAGAAGGATTGTCTGATAATTCGCATCTCAAAAGACACCAGAAAGCACATCTGGGAGAGATGCTCCTTTATTCACCCCATTGCTGCTTTTTTAAAGTGTGGCATACCCTGACTGATGGTGAGATCAGTGACAGGGCAGAGTAAGTACTATTACTCTGAGTTTGTCCATTTCCCCTTTCTCAGGTCTGAGACTGGATGTGCAACCTTCCACCCTTACACTCTGTCAATGCACAGACATTGCACATGTTGAGAAATAATAATTTTTTTTCTGATTATTATGTGCAACCATTAATTTTCACTCTCTGCATTGCAATTGTAAAGAGGCAGTAGAATGCTGACTGGTACCCAAAGGCTGTGGGTTTTATTATTAATAGAATCAGTCAATGAACAGAATCTTCCTCATCTTTCACTATGCAGTCTTCATTCACCATATCACTGTACATGCAGGAATGCAAAAAGTGTGATAACAGTGCCAAGCATTGGCAGATCAGTATGTCATATGCTCTACTAGATGGTTACACTAGTTACACTAGATAGTACACTAATTATGTCAGGCCTCAGTCTCCCTTCTTCACACTTCATCATCTCATATTGCAGGCCGTAAACAGGACTCGAGTCTCCTTGCCTGCTTCATGTGTGTGGTGCAGGATGTGGTGCTGCACAGGAGAAAGCAAATGGCCGGTGTTGTACCCTAGGCCTGTGTTTCTTAGTCATGCCCTGGGCTGGTGCAGCATTAAGAGCCACTGTCCCATATGTTTGGGTGTGGTAACTCTTCTACAATTGCATTAATGAATAGGGCTCGTCCCTTATTGCCCCTCCTCGTGTAACTGTTTTTCATGTCTACCCCTACTCGTGTGACATGGGGTTCTCACACCTTGGCATGTTAGAAAGTTAAAATGTCTGCTTCGGGTTTCTGGAAAACCATAGTTGTGCAACTTCCGAAACAGCACTGCTGAGTAACTTACTACACTGGAGTGAGAGAAAGCCTCAGGTTTCAACAGGAGGTGGAACAGAAAAGGGAACTCAAAGTGGCTGCTGGGGGACAGGCTGCAGAGTTACAGCACATATTACAGGTTCCTGAGCATGTCTAATAAAGCTCTGGTTAATACAACTCTTCTTCTTGTTTGT
Source organism: Passer domesticus (assembly GCF_036417665.1). NCBI lineage: Eukaryota > Metazoa > Chordata > Aves > Passeriformes > Passeridae > Passer > Passer domesticus. The sequence continues at coordinate 30,925,260 of NC_087479.1, forward strand.
CATGTTACCTAGGGCAGTAACAGAACATGTGAAGTCCCCAAACCTGCAGGAAGACCTGGAAATGTAGCAGCAGATGACAAGAGTGCTCACCCCACCATGCTGCTCTGGGGATCCCTGCCAAATGCTAACATGCCTATCAAGGAAGCCATGCTGTAATTTAAATGTTTGTTTCTTCAGGGCTGCTTGGTAAGAGACATGAAGACGTTAACAGTGTTTTTAGCTGAAATAGCTTCCATAGAGAGATTTGGTGGGGATATAAAGGAAAATGCACATAGCAAATCATAACCATCATGGATAACCTACAAAGTATTAAATGTAAACACCATATTTGCTGGGTGCTGATTTTGATCCTTTTTTCCTTTTTCTTTCTGTGTTAATACAGTAGAATGGGACATGGGCTTTAAAGGGGTCTTTGTTTTAACTTTTATTTTAAAAGGATTTTATTTTCTTTTCTTTGGAAACTATGTACGTTATGACTTTCAAAGCACAGTGCTTGCAGCACTGACATGCTCATTGGCTTCAACAGCGCCATAGCTCCAGTTTTATTTAGCTTGTGGTATTTGTCAGGTTGTAGGCTTTTTTGGGGGTTTTTTGCAGAATATGCAAAATCAATCAAAAGTGTGATTGATCAAAGTAAAAATATTGCGCAGAGTTTTGTGTCTGTAAAATAGATGTGGACTGACATCATCTGACTTCTTCCACACACAGAGCTCACCACCACTCTATAGAATATTTACAATACACTCCTTGATCAATATTGTAACAATTACAGAAAATGCATTGTAAATACAGTAGGGAAAGCAGCAACCAGAACATAAATGGAATGACTTTGTTTACTTGAATAGTCCCTGAGCAAATTGTAGTCCATGAAAAAAAAATAAATCCATAATTTCAAACAATTTTGCACAATTGACAGCCCCAGGAGAGGAAAAGATTAAGGAACAGAAAGATTCCCTACCTTGGTAGTAGAGAAGACTCACATGTTTTCCCTTTGCTTACCGTCATCAGCTTGGAGCTGCAGACTGTATTATTCAATTATGGTATATATCTGGTAAATTACTTTGAAATGTCGTGATGTTTCAAAGCACTGTACAAACTGGATTTTGTGTTGCACAAGACAGTTGCTTATTATTGTGGCTACCAAGTTTCTGTGTGGCAGGACCCGATGTTCAGTACTTATAAAAAGTTATAGTCTCAGACTGACACTCAGTCTCTTGGGTGCGTGGTATAAGGTAGGTGGTACTGGTGCATTCCATATGCTCTTGTGAATGGGAATTAAGATCTGAGGCATCCTGATTTTTCTAGTAATAGGACTTTTTAAAATAAATGTTCTATAATTTTCTTTCTTTTACTAACAGTTTCTTCTAAAGCAGATCTATATTTTTTATCAACCTAGGGGTTATCTTTTTAACATAAAAAACAAGTTCTTTTCTTTCAGATATACTACATTTTTTAGCAATTTTATTTCCAAATCTATAGGCACAAGTCTAACCATGACATAACAGAAAAAGATAAGGTTTACTTGTATAATAGAAAATTCCTTTTGAACTTTCAGATTGTGTTGCTGTTGGAATGTATATAAAAAATCACAACTTTTTTGGTGAGAATGGTCTGAATACTGAATATACATGAAGATGCAACTAAAATCTAAAACAAATATGAAACTGTTAAATTTGCATGCACTAGAGCTTCCTATTTGCAAGTTTTGACAAATAACAAAAAGTACAAAGTACTTCATTACTTAAAAATTTTCATGATTTTTCTTGCTTGTAAGCAGGGCAAAATAAGCATGGAACAAATGTGTGTTGTGTGTCAATATACAGTAGAAGGGACGACTTGATACACATCCAGGGGCTACTGTGGTGAACATGTGTAAAGGAGACACGAATGGGAGAGAATGTTATGAATAACTGCATTTGTACAGGGAAAATGGGGGTATGAACCTGCATACCACTCTGCTGTTCACTGTTCATAACTTGCCTGTCAAATGTCCAAAATATTTGAGTCATCAAAAGGAGATGCAGAAGAAAAAACGTGAATGAGCAGTTATACTGAAGAAGAGTCAAAATTAACATATTGCAAATAATCTGCAACAAGATATTAATTTAAATTTTAAAATAGCTAATGATGAGAAAGTGGGTAGCATAAACCAGCTGCTTCTTTAGGGCTAATATGAAGTTCTGTGTTGCACTGATTATAAGCAGCGAATAGTCCAAGCCAAGTCTCATTTTTACATCCCTTTAATTCCTTCTGGCCCAGACAATTGTGTAAGGCAGCCATTCCCTGTGATATGTGGCAATGGTGCATCATCACAGTATTTCTGTAGCAATAGTAGACAAAGGCAGCACCCTTACTAGCCACATAGGACTTTTCTCTTCCTTTGGAGAAGCTTGGTGACTACAATGCTGAGGCCATGACCTTGAGAAAACTAACAGGAAAGATCTCAGTTTTCCCTGGTGTTGGGTAATTCACGGAGGTTCCCTTCATGCCTGAAGTATTGCATTTAGCTGAGAGAGAGCACCTAAAGTAGATGTCCAAAGTAAAGTCTAATGAACCTAGGACAAAATCCCCATATAATTTGAAAATTTTGGAAGTAATTTTTGCACCTGGCAGGCTTTTTTAAAATAAAGTTGCACAAGTCAGATACACTGGCCTCAGAGGGGATACACAAGTTTATAGCAGCTGAGAATCTGGACCTTTGTATGACAAAAATGGAATTAGATGAAGTTCATTATTCTAAATGTCACTTTTATAATAAAAAAGAACTTGACAGTGACTGCATGACAAAACCTGCTATGAAAGGGTAATGAGGGGTAAAAGACAAAGGAAGTCTAAATAAGTCCTTTTACCACAAAACCAGAGAATAATAAGCAGAAATTGTAATGGATGTAGAGGAGAAAAAGAAATCTCTATTGGGCACTTTTTCTGCCTGGAAAAGGCTTATTTAATTTAACAGGGATTAAACCCAATAGGTTTCTGTACAGTCTGTGTGGGATTCCTTAAAATTATTGTAGAGGAAAAATATCGCTTTAACACAAAGCTCCTAAAGTGACAATGGTCACTCATCAGTGTGGTAGGTTTGCTTTCCCTGCATGTGGCTTCTCTGATGTTTAAGAGTATAATCACAGAGGTGGTCAGAGAATTTATTTCAGCACAGATAGGCTTCTTCAGCTAGTTTTAATCTCACTAAAGTGGTTGACATTAGCTAAGAAGCAATAGCCTCACTTTTTTCAAGGGATTGCCTCTTAAATATGTTGTGGTTTTGGTAGGCCAGAATGTTCCCCATTACTTTAGGTGATTGTAAATTTTTTCCTTTTAATCCTATCTCCTATCTGTTATCCTCTACCCCTGCCTGTTGCATTGTTGCTTATTGTTACACTGCCTTGCATCATCTATAGGAGCCTGTGAATGGTGACTGATAAAATACTTGCAATGATATTCAACATTATACTTTCTCTCACTATTCCATTCTTTAAATATATTATTAATGAAATCTAAAATAAGATTCCACACTACTGTGGCAAACGGAGAAAATTGCCATTTTAGATTCCTCAGTAAAAACAAAAAACTTATGTTTGTATATGGTTAGTTATTAAAACATGCCCCAAACAATACCTTAACAATACTTGTACATTGTTAAGAGAAAGTGGGGAAACTTAGGTAAGGGGAATATTATTTTCTGTAATTTGTATTTATTAGTTCCATATAGTTTCCATCATGCTGTGTAAAAGTCAACTCAGATTAGTGGACTACTAGGCACCAATACGCAAAAAGAGCAACATTATTTGAAAAATAATGACTCTCATGATGAGTTTTTTATTTTAAGCCAGATGCTTAAAATCCTGGGCAATACATTATTTGTTGTGATGCCTATGGCATGGTTTACATATAATGTAGATCGAAAAGCCTACCATATAGTTCTGATGAGAGCAACCTACAAATCAGTTTCCCAGAAATGAGAATTAATAGAACAAGCAATAACATCCTAATTTCTACATGACAGCTAGAGTAACACTTAAAAACATTCTGCATTACAGATAAATACACCGCTCATTTTCACAAATGGAGTCTGTTTCAATTCTCAGCTGTTGGATGATGATTTGACTTGGAGCAAAGGCAGCATAATTGGGTAACAGCTGAAATGTGCTTCATTGTAAAGGGTTGAAAGATCCATTGCTGGATTTTCAGGAGTGTGAATTACAATTCCAATAATATCAGAAGCAACTAATTCTATTCTTTAGAAGTAAGAACATAAAAGAAGTTTCAGGTTTTCTTATTTCAAGCTTTAATTGAGGCCTAGGTTGTAACTCATTTTCATCCCTGAATGGGTGGTAAAAACATACACAGTAGGTAATTCACACTACCTCAAAAACTGTTAGTGCCACAAGAAGACTAATCAGGGTAAGCTTCCAGTAGCAAATTATCAGCTACAAATTAAAACCTTGCCACCTGTCTGCTAAAAGCAACCTTTCCCCCCCACCCCAACATATTTGTCTGATTAGTAACTGTTGGATTACTACAGGATATGAAGAATAGGGGGTGATCTGAAAAAACCTTCAAAACATTATGTTTCATAAGTGAACAGGGAACAGTTTTAAGCTCTTATTTTTGCTTTACTGCCTCATTTATGGCATTTTGAAAATCTACTTTTTTTCAATGGCACACTTGAAAATAAGTCAAGGAAGCAAGATTGATATATATTTTTATTTAATTCGCAATGCATCATTCTAGGCTATAAGTTAAGGGAAAATGTGCATACATTTGGCAAAGCAGACATACTGCTGTGGATATTTATTTAGGAAGTAACTTATCGCACCCTCCACGCGAGTCCTTTGCCCTTTCCAGGACATTAACATTAAGCCAAAAGAGTACTGTATATCATTAGGAGCCCTGAATTCCCCAAAACTTTCAGGTAGTTATCATGCCAAGCAGAGTCTTGTTCCTTTTGAGGTAAACCATTGGATTCATTTAGTGCCTGAATCTACATTTCTAGTTTTCTGTTCTGCTTGTCAAAGCAATCTGGTTTTAAATTAGATTTGAAGTCAAAAATAAATATAATTCCTGACTCCCACCAATAAGGTAATGAAACATAGAAGAGCAAAAAGTGATCAAGTTATGGATAAGGTCTTATGTAATATGAAATATTCCTATTCTTATCTTATACCTCTGAATAACTTTCCTGAAAGCATCTAAATAAACAAGATGGGGCAACATGATTATTTAAATGTTCTTTTTGGGAATAGTCTCACTGTTCTCTTTCCTAGCCCATGAGTTATTTTAAAGTGCTAGAAATATTTGCACTATGCACCGAGAGAGTGGCTTTTCTGGAATTGAGGGTGGGAGATTTTACAAATCACAGGAGACTTGCTCTCTGCCTTAATCTCTCCACATAGAGCCAATTTGCAGTGGTTTAGGGATTTTTTGGTGGGTTTTGGATTAGATTTTTTTTTGTATGGACATTTAAGTTGAAAGCACAGTGATCCCTGAAAGAAAGGATTTTCTGCCCTCTTTGCAAGCCCCTTATTTGTGGATTGCTATATACCTAGTGTGAACAAACAACATACAGCCAGAAAATGTCATGAATATCCTTCCCAAATGCCCATTTTATGCTCTGGATTCTGTTTCATGGACTTGAATTCCACAAAGTGCTTAAGCCTGCATATAACTCCAAATGGTCTGTTCACTCTTTAGCTTTACCATGGGGCTGTGTGCTGTGCCTTTCTATAGCTAATCGTGATCCTTTTTGAACTCCAGTGATACAAGTAGCATGGCTCATAGTTTCTGTGTATCGAATGAATTCCTGCCAGTGGCCAGTGGGACAGCAAAGTAGACAGAGGATCATTTCTAGGGAGGGTGTTTTTCATCTGAAGTTAGGTCATGTGCTAATATTATAACCTTCACCCTTTGTCCAAAGCCTATTCAGAAAAGAAATCATTATTATTTCTATATTTGCCATGCATGCATGCTTTTTAAAATATATTTTACATTTTCAAGTCCTTCATGTTGCCCTGATGGGGAAAAAAAACCAAAAACAAACCAAGAATCCAGGATAAAACATATTGTTCTGCTGGTTCCTCTTTGTCTGAGAGCAGGTAGCACTGTGTAATTTCATGACAGTGAAGTATACGGTGTATTTAATCAAGTCAAAGAGTACCTGAGCCAAATTAAATGAATGTGTTATGCCTCTCTACTTCCAGATGCTTCTTTTAATTATGCTTCCTAAGTGTTAGGACTTTTCATCAAACTAGTCATCATCTTGCATCAGAGCCTGGGTGAGTCCTAGACAACCAAAGCAAAACACAATACTTTTATTTTTGAGGTTCCTGACTGTTCCTCATATGTGTTAAGATATACATGAATGCTCATTAAATCTACTAAGATAACTGTTTGATGTGTTACTCAATAGATGAAACATAAAACTGTTCTTTAAAAAATCAGCAAAATTGCTTGGAGGAACAACAAATTCATACATCAGCCCATTCTTTATGTTTTAAAGTGCAATTTACAGGACTGAACTAAAGCAAATGTCATACCTTTAATTTCATAAAAAAGTTATGTACAAGTCTATTATTCAAAATAATCACATAACTGGGAAATTCACTGAACAGCTACCTTTCTGCTCAGCAGGGTGCCATTTTATAGACTTTAAAATTCACTAAGTTCAAGCAGCTTTCGTTCTCAATAATACATGTGCTAAATATGTCACATTAAAAGTGCTTTTGGCATGTAAATGATCCGTTTTCACATAGAAGTGCTTTTAAAAGAATCTGAGCTCACTTTTTTGGAAATTATAAGTGCATTGAATTTCATTGTCCTACAGAACCATGTAGAGTTGATCGAAGTGAACTACAATGACAAACCAACCCTTGTCAGCCCTTATATTTATGTATCATTTGAGCTGTCAGAAGTATATTTAGTTGCACTTTCTTATACATATTTTCTACTCAGTTCAGAAAAAATAATAAAAAAAAAGGTGTAAGGAGGGGCCTGTGGGTTTCTTTTCTAGGCCTAAGTGCTCACAAGCACTTCTGTGTATCAAAAGTTAACATTTCACTGGAAGACTTGCAACACGTTAAACTGATTACCTAAGCGAGTTAATTTTTTTCTTAGAACTCAGCAGTACTTCTACTACTGCTTTAATGTTGAAAGATAAGGCAAATGTTTTACAGGTGATTTAGGATGCTTATCCTCCAAAGAGCGAATTCGGAATTCTTATGCATAATATGAATAAAACTGAAAGCATAATCTCTGTCTCTCACTGCTTCATTATACTGCTGCATACTGAACAAATATTCCATACTCTGTATACTGCAGCGTGAGTTTCTTTCATGATGAGTTGATTGTAGCTATTTCCATTCTCTGTGCCTCCATGTAAGGGACCATGATAATGTCAGGCACATCCACCTTTTAAAAATCTTTTGTTCTTTCTTACTAGAATAAGTAAAGCAACTTGAATGCTGTTTGGAAGTCATTAAGGTATTATTCTGGTTCCCTATAATACCGTACACGGCTCCAGGGCTCTCACAGATAGGTGTTTAAGAAAACAAACTGTCAGAATGTTCACTTCTTATTTTAAATATAGAAGCAAGAATTTGTGAGATGACTCAAAATAAAAAAATTAAACTAGAAAGACTTGGTTTCAGAGAAAGAGAAGAAAAATAGGAAAGAAACATATGTATCCATAGCTGCAAATCTAAAATTAAAAGCTGCACCTCTGAGCCGGGTGTAAGATTCCATTTAACTTGCTTTTAAAAAGTGAATTGTACCTTGATTATATATTAACATATATAGGTGAACATTTATTCAATCTCTGTAATTCACAGTGCAAATAGCGTAAAAATAGGGGAAAGTTATGTGGTATAAAGTAAAGACAAAGGCTAAGTATCTGTGTTTGGTATATTTTTAATTAACATTTTAAATTAATTATGTTGTGTATTGATAATATAATATCAATCTTTTCACCATTTCAATTTTTGAGTGATGCAGGAACTGAAATATTTTTCTGTCTTTATCAATCTTTTCACCATTTCAATTTTTGAGTGATGCAGGAACTGAAATATTTTTCTGTCGTCTGCGTCAATGCAAGATGAAGAGGCATTTAGACTTACATTTCTCCTCTTTCTTGGACACGTTCCTTGTATATTATGTTTTATCTAAAATTCATCTGAACTGGGAATATTGGTTGATCCTTTGAACATGGAATAACTGACAGAAAGACCTTCAAAAGCATTCAAGCAAATTTTCCAGCTCAGTAATGGCTGCCTATCAACTGGTTATAAGCAGCCATCTGCTCCAGAGAGTGCCTCTGGAGAAGCAATTGGCCAAGGCATCCTGGAAGTTGTCTATTTGACTGTGGTGATGTGTTTGCTAGATGTCAGTAGACATTTTAAGCCTTCAGGGCTCTCAGATTAGCTATTGTAATTTTTTTTTTTTTATCAAGCATCAGATTGCTAGATTTCTACTGCTTTTCTAATACCCATTTAATAATGAGGAAAAGCATTGTATTGAAGTGTCAAATATTTGTTTTAACAACTTTCAGCTTTGTGTAATTATTTCAGCATCAGTCATGACCTTGTCTTACAGGTACTAAGCCACAATAAGACATGTAAAGGACAATAACCTACTTAATCCTGGTTTTCCATCAAAAAATTGCCTAATCAATGTTTAGGATGTGAGTCTGAACTGATGGTGTCCACATACTCCTACCTCTTAAAAATAGATAAACTTCTACTGAAAGAAATGCTTTACAATGTCCATTCCAGAAATGAGATGTGAAGAATGACTTCAGAATATGTCTAAACAGGTTCATAACACAAATACCCTCTAAAAATCTCCTGTAATATGAAGTAATTTCTTTAAAAATGTTACTTTTATATGTGAGGTATTTATAACTTCTAGTTCTCAACAGCTATAACTCAGTATGGGATGTTCCTTATATTGCATATATTTTTTCATACACCCTATGGAAGTGTCATACAGAATAAATAATAGGAGTCTACAGACATTGCATTTACTTCCTAGAAATCAATGTAAAACTGACAGTCTTCATTAAAGTACTATATCTTTTTGTCAATGTTTTAATCCCTTGGCATAATATTTTATCACAAATCCTGTTTCTTGGGTTTTTTTTAATTTCATGAAGGTAAGTATTTTATAAAAAGATAGATTTTAATTTTAAATAAATTCCATAGAACTTTTTTATAAGGATTTGTTAATCCAACTCAAACTTGGTGCCAGGAAAAGTGCTTTCATATATTTCTGGCTTCATACAAATTCTAACTTTGTGTCTGGCATTCAAAGTCATTTATAGGGATTTTTGAATTACTGACATTTTTAGGCCTTTAGATGTTGTGGATGCAACACTGAAAGTACTGATTTACTTTTTAACTTTTTGCAGTATATTTTAATAAAAAAGAAAGTGAATAACATTGCTTAACTTTGAACATAAAAGAAATCTCGGTCTCATTAAGTCAACAGTAATGCTCTCCTTAACTTCAAAGGAGACCATGATTTCATCCAACATATTTAACAGTTCCGTAAAACACACAATGAAAATCACTTTACAGTATTGGCAGTCAGAGTAGGCATTTTGCATGCATCTCAGTAAAGAAAAGGCACAAGCGTTCTCACTTATTTACTAATGCATGACAGCTAAAAATTAAAAGAGCAGAGGAATTTTTTGAGAGACATTGTGTTAGAACTCTGGGAATATTAAGTGTGTACTGCATCCATTTCAAATGAGACATAAAATCTACGCTGTAGAAATCACAGTTATGTTATTCTGAGTACTCCCTTCTTTGATGGCAATGAAATATGTTGCACGATTTCTCTTAATGAGGGCACAATGTTCAGGGTGTGTGGGTGTTTGTGCACACACTAGCACAAGCAACCCAATGGGCTCAAAGCAGAAAAGACTCCAGTACATGTTCCATACGTGTGCGGTAAATTCAGTCACCTAAGATTAAGTGTTAATACATATTCTGTTAGCCATTTTCTTATGCTAATGGTTAAGTGAGTCTAAAGGAATACCTTGAAAAAAAACTGCAGGAAAAGAGAAGAGATTGGACAGATGCATTCTAGTAAATTTAATATGGCTATATGTAATTAGTGTATACTTTAGCTTACTTGAAGTGGGACAAAGGACTTGAGAGGAATAATTTCAAGGCTGCAGGAAAAAAATGTGCAGAAATTTTTTATATTATGTAGAAACAAAGAAGAAAACTCCCCCAAAAGCTAATGTTTTCTGTCACTGACTCTGACCGTATCACAGTCACTGTCAAGAGTAGCTTTCTAATAATGAAGGCATAGTTTGAGAGAATTAGTTGAATATATAGTGTTGCTGAACTTCTGGAACAACATTTTATGACTGCTCATATGTCTGAAGGTCTTAATTGCAGATAAACACTTTCCATTTCATAAGAAAAGGTTTCCAAACCTCTGGTGAATTATAGTACTCTTTATCTGGCGATATTTTCCACTCTGAAAAATGTTGTATGTTTGGCTATAACTTGATTTTAGCTGAGTCCTCATATTGACAATATTTTCCAACCTTCCTTTTGCATAACAAAAAAGATCTAACACTTCCACATTCCTACCTTGACACCAGAGGAGTCATCTGCTTACGCAAGGCTGAAAAGCGTTTTTATTCTCTCCTCCAAGAGCAGGACTGATAATAGGTTGGTAAGAGTGGTGTGGGATGATGATACAATATATCATCCTCTTGAATCTCACAAAAACTAAAAAAAAGAAGTGTTGCAAATGCTGATGGACAATTTTGTGTCTGAGTCTTTGACAGCCCATCTCTGTTCTTCATCCGCAGAGCATGTCAACAAGAGTGTCACTACTGCATTCTCCCTAGGTGTGTTAGCCCATGCTGGTTCTGCCTCTGCAGCTCCTCACTTGTGTGTAGCCTGTATGCCCATCTTTAATCTCCTTACCTGTATCTAGCTCATTAGTGCTGGGGAGGAATTTTCAGGAATTCCCTTTCTCAGCTGTTAGTTATTGCAGTTGGTCTGAGCCATGATCCCTGCTTACATGAGCTCCACTAAGGCTTTTTCAGCTGAAGCCAAGCAGGTTGTTTAAACTATTGCTGTATCATCATGAACTGTGGCTTAAGCTACCACATCTCTGTCTTCAAATTGGAAGCAACAAATGCTAACATTCAGTTATTGTGTCAGAGATGATGAAATTCAGGAGCAGAGTCCACATTCTTCCTTCTGTTGAGTTGCTTACCTCTGGCTCAGATCAGTCTCCACTATGCATTAGTATTTGCTATTCAAGTGATTCTCAGGGGGACTTGTAGGACAGACAGCATCACTGCAATTAAGCACTTTTAAAGCCTTTTGAAATTTTATAATGAGAATATTAAAAAAACGATGCTGAGATATAAATATATATATATCTACTGCTGGCATTAAAAAACAAGTCTCCAAAATAGAGCATAAAGGCCACTGTTATACATGGGTGCATAATTATTGGTGCATTCCATTTTTCATTGAAGAAGGGGTTGAAAGAAAAACTTAATTTCTTTAAATAACAGAACTTAGATTTGAGGATAAAATGGATTTTCTGATCTTTACGATATGCATAAAACAATACTGCAGAAAATTAGTCCTTCGATAAATTGTGCTATTGTTTGTGAAGAGCTTGTATGTGCCTGCATCATAGAGAAATCCTTTGTAATTCTTCAACTGACTGTAATAACCCAGTTTATTCTGGGGTTTGGAGAGTTTAGAACTGCTGTGTGGAAAGCCTACAGCATCCTGTGAAATCACTGTTTGGCACCGCAGCTATTCACTTGGACCACAGCTTCCTCCAGGTTCTCATTTCATGCACTTGGCCATGGGAATACTAATCTCTGACTGGCATCCAAGGGCATTACTGCAATACAACAACTGCTAGTTAGGCAGGGTCTGGTTGCATATTATCAAGCATCAATGGCTTAATTTTGGATGACAGTCATGCTTCCCATTCCCTCATGTTGATATTGCTTCTCTTCTAGATACAGTTCCTGTCTCCGCTGTGAAAGATCATCTGCTCATAACACAGTCAAACCACTGCAGCTGAAGTACAAGTGCAGCACTCATGGTTTGGGATACTTTAATATACTCTGATTTGTTTGGCAATTGTGGATGCTCAATGGGCAGTTGATGGCTGTAGAAAGCGTGTAGTCATCTCTGAGGGGATATAGTCATCACTGAGATCTGCTAACTGAAGGGCAGGAAAGTCTACACACACAGCAAAATAAACAATTTCCTCTCCTGAATTAGGACATGACTGTAGATTAGAACCACCTCACTGATGAGAAATCAGACCATTAGTTTCAGGTATAATAGTACTTGACTATGTGTCCCACATTACTTGCACTTGAGGAGTATCATAAAATACTTCAGAAATATCAGAATTTTTCAAGCTTGCTGTTCTCTCTGAAACTGAGTAACTCCCATAATCAAGAAATTCAGGGTGTATTGTCTTTTTGTCTGAAAAACTTTAATAGCAACTTTTTATTAGGAGGCCAAAGTTGCACTCCATCCCAACAATGTCAAATTTTAGTAATATTAAAGCTAATCCATATATATATAACATAAGAAAATAATGAGATATCTAATGGGAGCTCAAATGCACACTTTAAATGTAGTGGTAGTTTTGCAGTTTGATTCATCATTTTGCTGTTTCAAGATTTGAAAATGTGTTTTGAATATATTTTGAGCAAGAGTGTGAAAAATAAGAGATTACCTAATGTTTTTGTTTACTACAAACTCCTTCCATACACACACATTCAATTATTAACAACACTAAACATTTTCTGGTGCCCCTGTTTTTCAGTACAGGCTTTGCTTGCTTTCTGTTTGCTGCTTACAGCATAATGACATCTGCTGGAAGAGGTCACTACTAAAAAGGTGTTACCAACTGAGAGAGAAGTTGAAATCCAATCTGGATAAACGTATGTTTGAATCTTTACCAGTTATCACCTAAACGTGTATTTACAGCTGATAGATTAGTAGGTGAAGACAATATAAAATAGTACTACCTATAATGTATTCAAAAATTGATACTTAAAATCATAAGAAAAAAAAAAAAAGGAAAGAAAAAAAGACAGAAAAAGGCAAACCAGTGCTGAACTTAAAGGGATAGGGATGCAATCCAAAATACAATTACATTGATTTGACTCATTTAGGAGTAGAGCTGATTGGTAAAAGCTGTTTTCTTTCACGTGAAACATCTTGGGTTCTACACAGTACCACTTAAGCCAAGAAAGGACCTGGTATGATATCTGGGAATTTCTCTCAGGTCTGGAGCAGGCAGTTTCTACATGACAGAGCAATTTGGAACAAAACTAGTTAATCAGCTGTTATTTTTAGTGCTGCAGCCCTTTCCATCTCAGTTACACATCTTTCAATGAATTTACATCAGATGACATTTGGCTGGTTACCTGACCAAATGTGTTTGGTTCCCAAACAAAGTTTCATACTTTCTCAAAAGGAAAACCACTGCATTCATCAGGGAGAGCCTGTGGTGGTGCAGCTCACATACGCAATGTGAAGGTTGTCTGGGTTGCCATTGGAGTAACTGTAAAATACCAGTAACTTGCAGGTTTAGAGGAAATTGAATAATTAGTCTTGACACTCAGAAAAAAAATTAAATATTGTGCAAATCTGAAGTCTTGCTTCTCATGTCTCATTTGTTTTCTTTTTCTGGGTACCTATGACATAGGTGTACTTATTGACTTGCACAATTTTGCTGCCATTTCTTTTCTTTGCACCAGTTTGCTACCATTTCTTTTCTTCTTTTCCAATCCCATTTTTGTCTATAATTTCACCACTCATATGGAAGGATTGTCCTTTAACATTTAAGTGTCATAGAAGTGTTATTTCCATGCCTAAAATGTCTAAGAGATTAAAGTAAAAAGTAATGAGTAGAGATTAGGCTGCCTTTTACGTAACATCCCAAGTCAGAAAATACAGTTCCTCCCTTTATAACTAATATGATACCATATCAGTTCTTCATATGGTTTATTCTCTCTGCCTTTGAAAAAACAGCATATACCTTATTTCTTTCTCCATGTCAATCTACATCAGTGATCTATTCAACTGACAAGTACTGTGTAGGTCTCTAAAAGCTTCAGTCTCCATATTGAGGTATGCCATGTTCTTTCATCAAGCCAGGTCTAAGCAGTGCATTCCCTTTGATGATCAGGCAGCCTGTAGTAGACACCAACCAATCCCTTCCCTTTGTTGCCTCAATCTCTAATTCTTACCCACAGGCTTTTAACTTGCTCATGTCTGTTCTCCAAGGAGGGCTCTCCACACTCAATCCACCTCTTGAATTAGAAGGAAGTCAATCCCTCTGCCTCTCCTTCCTGCCCTGTCTCTTCTGAACAGCCTGTAGCCATCAATAGCCACACTCCTGTCATGGGATTCATCCCGCAAGTTTCAGCAATGGCAAGAAGAACTTAGCTTTCCGGTAGCACCAGCTCCTCCTGTTTCCAGCTCCTCTTGTTTGTTGCCAATGCTGTGTGCATTGGTTTAAAGGCACCTCAGCTGGGTTGTGGGCCAAATAGCTGTCCTAGAGGAACACACCTTAATTCCTTTGAGATAATCTTCTGGTTTTTCCCTGTTGGCTTTTATTTCCTTAGGAGTCCTTGGCTTGTCCCTATAAGACTGTGAGTGTGTTCCAGAGTGCTTAGCACAATTCAGAGTCAGCAAATGGAAGATGCACTTCAGTTGGATTGTTGATTTCACCCCCAAACTTGACATGCTGTCCCTTGGTTCATCTCTGATGAGCTTTGTTTTATCCCCTTCCCACTTCAAACCTAGATTAAAGCCCTCTCAATCAGCCCTGACAGCTCCCAGGCTAAGATAGTTTTACACCTTTTTGACAGGTGAAGTCCATCTGGCTCCAGCATTCCTAGAACTGTACAAACCACACTGAGAGCAAATGCCTTTTCCAAGGCTACTTTAATTCTTCTGTGCCAATCAATATTAAGATAATTTTATGTTAAAGGTTTGAAAAACTCAGGAGTACACAAGCAGGATGGATCCACACTCAAAAAAAAAAAAAAAAAAAAAAAAAAAAGTGAATTTAATAGCAGAGCTGCAGATAAAACTTTAGAGGTCAAAAATACACAGAAGAACAATAAACACAGCAGTGATACAGGAAACAGTATAATGAACAGAATAAACATTGTACTAGCAGTTGAAGAGTAGTAAACACTGCTGAGATATTAATCAAGAGGGAATGTGGTTTATAGCTGGATTTGCCTTGAGACAGTCTAAGTTATAAACCCATTTGTATAATATATTTTTGTTTCTAATATTTTCACAGCCACCAAAATGAATATTTAATAAAATAATTAAAGACTTACCCTTTTTGATGTGATAAGAAACTAAGAAACAAAGTCCCATCACTAATAGTTCATCTTTGTGGGAATACTTATCATTATTTTGACACAAAGCCTGAATTATTATTGAAAGCAAATAGAGAAACAAGGTCTCAAAGCTCTTGGATTTTTCTTTTATTGCTGTCATTGTCACTGCATACTCTGTGGCAACGTAACAGTAGATAAATTAAGGCTCACAGAATCAGATAATCTCTAATGTTCCTTATGACATCTTTTTCTTTATGAAACTATGTAAAGGATACATTTAATTTCCCGTAGTTCTTATACAGAGACTTCAGATTCTTTGATGCCCTAGACTTGGAGGGATTTATCTGGCTAAAAAACCAGATGCTTTGATTCCGTACTTCCTTTTCTATTCATTATCAGTCATTTACAGAAGCTTTTCCCCCAAGGACTTGTTTTTACTTAGGGAGAAATGTACACCCCTAAGAAAAAAAAAAAAGAAAAAAAAAAAAAGAAAAAGAAAACCAAGGAAAAAAACCAAAACCTGATACCAAACAGCAAAACAGAACTTTTTCCCTCTTACAGAATTCAGGGACAGGAAGTCTCTGAAACAATGCTTAAATGATACTGACCCTCAGCAGCACACACACAGCTGGCTGTATTTAAAGAGCTGCAGGAAATGAATCACCATCCAACTAAAGCTAGGCATTTCCAAAGGCCAGAGAATGGAAAGTCTTTCCATAGTGGAAGTTATCACTATGAAGGTCGGGTAGCAGAGCATTCTGTAAACTGGCCTTCATCCTTTTACTTGAGGAACCACCTAAATTATTTTTAAGTCACCTAGAGATGCCACAAAATCCTTTGGTTGAAGGCTTGAACAAATGGTCTAAATATATTGCAGAAAGGAAGCCAGGTCATCTAAAGGAGTTGCTGGTGTGAGATGAAAGTTATGCAGATTTTACATACCAAATGAAGAAGGAAGCAACAGAAAATTAACACCACTTAGAGCCAAGAAAATACTGTTTAAATAAGCAATCCAGATTCTGCATATGTGTTTCATAAATGACACAAATGGCCACTTAACCTCCAGTCTAGAGGTTTAGCCTTCAAAACACAAGACATAACTTTCATTGGAGCTTATCCTCCTTTCCTAACTGGGCAGTAAAGATGCCAAAAAAAAAATTCCATGTTTGTGATTTTTGTTCACAGCTCCTTAAAACCCTCTAAAGTTAGTGGAAGAAGTCAGTATTTGAGACAAGAAGAAGTCTTTTCTCTTTTTAATTTCGGAGGAAGTCACCTTAAATTCAAGGCTGTTTGTATTATAAAAATAAACATGCCAGTACACATTTGAAAGTCCATATGACTATTTTCTTCCCAATAAGACAGTATGTTCAATGAGGTATAATATTTGACAGTCGTTAGCAAGCAGAGAAGTCCATTTTTCTTTACCAGTAATATCCTTTCACCTCATTATAAAACAAGAGTTGTCATACCAAAACCGAAGACTTGTCAACAGAGGGGGGAAAATCATTTTTAATTACTGTGTGGATAAAGCTTCAGGATGATGAGAAATGGGAAAGTGTGATAATTGAAAGTATTATAGGCAATTCTTGAATTAAATATTGTATTTTTAGTTGTTAGTTTTCTGTGTGTTTCTATATAAAGAAAAATCAAAAAATGCATTGGTTAGTGGATGCACTGGATAGATTCTTCTGGAGTATCACCATGCATGTTCCAGCTCTAAAACAAGCCCTGTATTAAGTACTCTTAGACTCTGGACTTCAGCAAAGATTTAAGTAGCAAAAGTCATTAAATAGAAAAGAGATACTCAATTTTGATTAAAAATCAAACTAATAATAATAATAGTAAACTATGTCCTTTTAATATATAGTTTGAATATTGGAACTGTAGTCTCTGTGCTTAGGCAGGTCCTTAGATGATCTGCTAAGATATACAATATAGAATAAAATAAATATTAATGTCAGGTACAGTTATAGAAGGGCAGAAGCAGTTAAAAGATAATTGATTTTAAATTTTTTTTTTCTTCTGATAAAAGTGTGTTTACTAAATGGAATGTCATTATTCCTTTTGTCTTTTAGGGAAAAAATATTCAAAATTCCTAGAATTAATTAATTAAAGAAATTAAAATTAGTAATTAACAATAGTGGACTTAAAGCAGCAGAAGTACAAAATTACCATTAGTTTCTCAATATCAACATCCACATTTTATTATGTTTCATTAGTACTTTATCTTAGTCAGCTCACTGTTCCTCCTTCAGAGAAGTCTATAGCATAAACTAAATGGGCCACATTAATATGCAATTTCCACCTGAGACAGTGCAACTGCAGTATAGATAGCCATGGCTGGGTGCATTTTCACTAGTAGCTGCTGGGCATAATTTAATCCTTTTTAATAATTTTATAGATATAACCTTTTACTCAATTGCTCACTCTATTACATTAATTATTAGTAAGTGAAAATATAATTTAAACATATGTCAATAATCTATGATACATGTTTTTAATATTTCTTTCTTAAGGATCCTTATGTAATAACAACAAGATTTTTACAATATTTTGGTGTATGGCTTAGAAATACATATTACAATGCGAATGAAGGACAAATATTAAGCAGGATTTATAGAGGAAAATCAAACTGGTTTTCCAAGTACTGAATTTGTCATGGAAGCCTCAGACCTATGTGTATAGTGAGACAATACATTAAGTAAAAATGGTATATCAAAGTTCTCAAAACTTTAACAACAATCTGCTGGAACATTTGAATTAACCTGTTTCTAAAATTCAGATTTTGCAGTGCTGAGGTATCCCAGCTGCATATTGCATACAGAAATACAGCCTTCCTCCAGATAGGAAAGGTTCTTATTGTATTGAATGCTGTGTCCACACTTCTCCTGTAATCATTTTCACCTGCTTATATTTAGGAACCTGGACCTTTAAACTCCACAAAGCCAAGGAACTGGAGCCCTGTGGTGGTTATTTTTAGGCTTTGTGCTGTTTGTTGCATTTTCCCTTTTATTAGCTTGTAAGACACAGCTTTTGACTTTTCTGTTTATTAGTTTTGTTTTCATTTCTTAGTTCAGGAGATATGACAGTCTTTCTTATGAGTTCAAAACATTTTACTTCATTTCTTAGAGCACAGAAGACTTGAGGAAAAGCACAGAACAATATTTTCAAATACAGCCTGTAAATTTGCATATTGAATTAAGAAAATATCTAAACAGAGACATTTTATACCTTAATTTTTTGATAGGCATTTATCCAATTCAGCTTAAGGTTATTAGGAACAGGTAGGTAGTTTGTCTGTCTGAACAGAAATGCCATCTTGAAACCAGATACGAAAAATTAGAGAGAATTCAAGAAATCATTCTGCCATTTTATTTGAAGAGGTTCCCATACTTTTACCAATTTGAAATCAGCATATGTATTTCATCTAATTAGTATTTCATGTCAAAAACATGAGAGTGATCAGAATCCAGGTCTCTTCCAAGGGAAAAACACTCATCTCCTTCTCCATGAGAAGAGGGAATGAAATCTAGGTCTTCTACTTCCCAGCCTCCAGCCACAAGGATCTTAAAAATGAGGCATTACTGCCTTCTTTCCTGTGCATATATTAAGAGAATCAGATGTGTAAAAGCAAGTCAGGGTAAGTCAAACTGTAAGAAAACTTATGGAATAAAATCCTTTTGGGAGCTCAGTCAGAGAGAAGCATTGATTTCTGAATCTGAGCTGGGCTTGCATTAATAAAATCATTATGATTCAAAACTACCTAAATATGCAGATGTGAATCTGGCATCCAGGTTCTGATTTTAGGATCCTAACAATAACTTCCATCATACTTTCCCATTAGCTGAGCAGGGCTTAGGGGGATCATGACTTAGTCCCATACCTGTCAGTCCTGCTTGCATCCTTGCTTCTTTGTGGTTCTTAGGCTTAGAGCAGAAACAGCCAAAGGTTCTGCTAAAATGAGACATGCTCACTAAACAGTCACTAAAAAATCCGGGAAAATACATTATAAAGATTAGTTAAAGCAACTGTTCATCAGAAGAAGTGAGTAGGAAAGTTCAGCTATTTTGCAGATATAGAGATGATTATAGAAAGAATAATTTTAAAAGTCTTATTTGGCAGAAAAATTCCTTTTTTGTGCTTGTTCTGGACATTGTAAGTGGAAAATAGCTTCCCACCTGCCAGGTCTGCAGTGCTTGTCTTTGGGTCAGGAATAGTCTTTCCCTGATGTTTTAGAAAATATACGGCTTGGAAATGTGGATATATGGATGGATGATGAGAGCTGTTGAAGTCTTCATTAGATAGAAACTTGAACGAAGGGAAGAGTCAACAAAAATATGAAATAACTAATTCAGAATGTTTAGTGAAAGTAAGTCCTCTTGCTGAAAATATGGTGCTTAAGTGTTTTAGAGACAAAATTGATACTCAGTAAGAAGCAGATAGGGGCTCAGAAGCTTTGCCTCCGGTAATTACATGCACAAATTTGTCAAAATGTGTATATTCCTTATTTTGTATTTGCATCTACTAAATACTCTGTTGAAATAAATAATATTTAATCTTCTAATTGTATCTCTTATTATCTTAAGTCTGTTTGCTCCTTAAGGTGAAGTTTTTAGTTATGCAGGTGACTCAGTATCTTCATTCTTGGTGAGTCTCCATTCCCATATCTCATTCACTTGATTGTTTTCTTTTTATGAGCACATTAGTAAGGTACTTTAAAAATTGTAATTACTCTTTACAACACTCCTTCAAAGGAGATAAAATTACAGAGAAAGAGATGTATTCATATTAAGTGTTTCAAAGCTAAGAGGAGAACTCATGCATGTCTGGCTCCTGGACTCAAACAGCACCATTGGCTGAATAAAAATTTGACTGCAAAACAAATTATAAAATAAATAAATACCTGCTTCATGTCCATGAGAAGAACACAGTCATAGGATAGGATGCTGAAAAGTTTGCAATGATGGCAAGGTGCAAAGTAAAATTAGTCATCTTTTCAGCAGCACAAGCACCATCCACTGTCCTACCTTTAGATAAGGGCTAACTGCAATGCTTCCTGATTCAAACAAGTGTTTGCATCATTTAGTTGTGTGGCATAAGGGTGTTGGTGTCTCCTTGCTGCTGGCAGGGAAGGTGCTCAAGTGTTGACCTGCTAGATAAATCCTTGCTGATAAGCAAGTGGAAGAGAAAACCCTTTTCTTTGTGATTTTTAACCTGCTGATATGCTAAAAAAACAGTTTTGTTTGGGTATCATTGTGTAATTCCTATTTTGTTGAGTTTTAACAGTAAAACTATGGTCAAGGTGGTAAATAATGTAGTTTCAAGCATGAGGATGATGAAATATTCTGAGTATTGTTCTAAGATACCTGGTAAAATTGCTCTGGTCTCCAATGATGACTTGTTAAAAGTAAATTTCTTCTTGAGACCTTCTGAATTCTGAAGACAGCTTTGGGCTGTATAGAGCAGGAAGTTGGGCTCTCATCTTCCAGTGAAGATGGAACCAGTCTGGTCATATGTAGTACTAGATATCTGGGGGCAATGCAATGATGTGTTGTGAATAAAAAGATATATGCCTAATCAAAAGTGGGTAAAGGTGCAGTCACAACATTTAATCATGTGACACTTCTGGGCATTCCCTTCATAACCTCACCAGACTTGAAGAATAATACCACTTGCACGGGCTTGAGATTTTTACCTGGCCATGTGGGATTTATATAATTTGGTATGTTTTTTCAGTGTATTTTTGTGAGTTTACAAGTGATGCACATACCAATATTATGTACAAAACTTTTGCATCTATGTAAGCAGTGATTCCTTAGGGAGATATTACTGGTTGCTAAGCTTGAAAGATGAAATTCCTTTATTTTCTGTAGAAGAAAACCTAAGTCTCTAAGGACATGATCTCTGTGCTATGGGAAATTAAAACTTGTGTTTACTCTGAGTAGTCTGACTTACCTGCCACTGCTGGAGTTCAGGAGATACCACCTTGCTGCACAACTCTTTGTTACCCTAATCTCATGCTCTGTTTTAAACAGACCAGTTTAGTAAAAGAAGTATCTACCAAGTACTGCTCATCATTTTTCTATTTTAACTGCACCTCAAGGTTGAATGACAGCCCATATTGATATGTGTATTAATACTCTAGAAAAAATTCAGATGTGGTCTGTGTAAAGGACAGACTTCACGACCTTTATTACCCTTGATAAAGGCCATCAAGGATGTTCTTTATTGGATAAGCCTTGAGCTTTGCATATATATCAAGAAAAGAAGTAGTGCAGTGTAAGAAGCAAGATATTCATGTGTATTTTTGGGCACTAGAAAAGAAATATAAGAAATTAGATATACAGCATCTCTCCAAATTATCAAATGCATCCTAACCAATAATGCATTTTGACTTTTTTGCTATTGTTATTTTATTAGGATATTTTCTCAAACAGTTTAGTATTGTGAAAAGGTATTTGTTTAAAATTGTCACGGTTCTCACAGACAGATACCATCTTTTTGCCTGTGAACTGAATAAGTATTCACCAACCTTTTGGTAATATTTTTATTCCAAATTAAACAAATTGAAAACATCTTTTGCCAGTATATAACCTAAACCTACCCTGACTCAGCTTCATGCCGTTTCCTCAAATCTTGCCGCTGGTCAGGACACTGAAGAGATTGGCGCCTGCCCCTCCCCTTGGAAGTTGTAACTGCAGTGAGGTCTCCCCTCAATCCTCTCTTCTCCAGGCTGAACTGAGCAAGTGACCTCAGCCTCTCCTCACAAGGCTTATAAGGACACAATAACAGTGAATTCACAGTTTTGCCTATGAAGCAATATTTCCCTCACATTCTGCCTTGTGAAGATTTAGCTCCAGGGTAACTATATTTTGACTTCTCAGATCAGATTCTGCTTTACAGGATTTGTATAAAGACTTCATTAATGCTGCACATGAAAAACTAGGATGGGATTTTTTTAAAAAGAGAAATCATTATTGCTCTGTAAGAGAATGGTCTGTAAACAGATTTGTTCTTTTACACCTGTGCAATTTTTCAAATGTGTTTTGTTGACTCAGCTGTGTAAACTTCTCTGTTGCTGTCCACTTTTGTAGTTCGAACTTTGACTTATAACCACCTATTTATTTATCTACATAAAAGCATACAGAATAAATATTCTTAAACCACATGAATTTTACTTATTATTTCATTGTAAATCTGTAAACATTTTATTCAGAAACTAAAATTCTTTATGGAGTTCAAGTAAAATTCTTTAGGATTTTATCCTAAAAGAGATTTCCACTTTAGTAGTGCACTTCTATAAATAGTTATTTCTATTAAGGTAATATCTACTGCAATATTTACAACAGATTTACTGGCATTGCCAGCCTATCTGCAGTAATAGATACATGAATGTTTCTTCCAGGAGAATATGGTTTGTTAGCCAAATATAAGCAGCTTTTAGAAGAATTTACCTGTATATTGATATTTAATATTCATCAAGTTACTGAAAATTTTAGTAAGCTTTGTTCTCTTTTCATGCACTTTGCACATTTTCATGGCCAAAGTTTCAAGGGCGAGAAGTTAGGGGGACAATTTGGGTTTTTTGTCTCTCAGTAAAGAAAACCCATGAAATATAATTATCTAGGTTTGCATAATAGAAGGTGCAGTGGCTTACACTAATATGAAATACATTTATATTTTCATGTTCTTAAAAACAATGAAAACAAATTTATTTGGTTCAAATTATATTAAATTAAAATAAATGTTTTGAAATAATACAAAACACATACTTAGCTTTCTATTAATAAATATATTAATTGCTGTTAAATAGATACAAAAGTTTCAGAAGTTTGGTAATATTCAAGTATCAACTAAATCAGCTTGCAATTCCTTTCCAACACACTTGTACCAACTAAAGCCAAAAATATTTGATGCCCTCTACCCAAATGTTTATGTGATCAATACACACAGTGGTCATGTGGTTTTCTTGCTATCACCTGCATGATTGGTTTGATTTGTCTAAAAAGCAAGGGAGACACTTGCAATGATAAATTATTGGATGTGCAGGGAGCCATATAGCCACTGAAGAGTTGTGAAGAAGTCATTTGGTTGAAACTCTCACTCAAAACAGGGCTGAGGGCCACATTAAATCGGGTACACTATGTCATTGCCAAGTGAATCTGAATAAACTCCACAGTCTCTCTGGACTGAGAAACTGTGGTGAACCCAGGGAGGCCTCACCAAGATGGTCAGGGCCTAGAGAACGTGCTCTCTCAGGAGTGGGAGAGAGAGCTTTGTCTGTTGGTGAAGAAGAACAGTCTAAGAAGCACTCTACAACCACTTGAAGGGGAGTTGCAAACAGTATCAGACAGTTCTTAGTAGGGGCAGGTGGTGAAACACTAGACAGCACCCTCAGGAAGGTTCAGTTTAGGAAATTGGCTGGTCATTAGGAAGTTGATGAAGAAAATTACTCAAAAAATATTGAAAATTTAATTGTATTAGTTTAATAGTACATTTTAAATTGTTTCAGGTTTTATTTATTCCTCTGGTCTTAACACTTTATGCTGTTTCTCTGCAATGAAATTAATTTCTGTTGTTACTTTTTTAAAAATTCAAATTAACTTTGTGATGGAGAGCTTGAAACCTCCAAGCATAATGCATATATCTGAATGCATTTATGGGTGATGAAAAATAATACAAGTCATCTTCAAATTATCTTCAAATTTTACATCCAGTTTCTATTAATATAAACCATGTTTCCTCCATAAAATACTTCTTTGAAAGTAGGTTAAGAATTATCCTGGAGATTGGAGGGAGTCAACACCATTTGCATTTGCAATACCATTTTAATGTAGTGGCTCTTCAGGTTATTGCTATATAGAGAGTTATAGAACTCTCTGAACAACACTGTTCCCATTTCTGATGAATGGTAATTAACCTTCAGGTTATGGACTCATACAAAATATGTAAGGTTATTGTTATCCAAACAAAGTACCAAACCGCAATAAAGTTTTAGGGAAAAGGATCCAAGTTTCTCACTGTGGACAAAAAATATAGTTTATTCCTTTTTCAAAGCTTCTTCTGTATTGTAACCTGGTTTATACTTCAGCAGTTTATTTGTTCATATACAGAGACAGAGTGTGAATTAATGTGTGAAAAAAGCAGGAATGTGAGGATAGGGTTTTTTCAGGTATTCTGTACTGGATTCACCTCTGTGCTGTTAAACTGATTCATTCTTTCACAAAGGAGAATGATAATGACTCCCTTATTATGTATGCAGAGACAAATGAATGCATCTATAGCATTTACACGTATGAGGTGGGACCAGAATGTGCACAGACACCAGTGAAATTTTTTCCCTACAGTGTGACCTCTGACTTTTCCACCAGTGGTCCCATCCCAACTCTGCTTTCCTTCTGTGCTGTTGTGTCCTTGGTGTGCAATGCCAGCCCCATGGGGACTATGTCACACCTTTTAAGGATGTGCAGCGCAGATTTTTTTGATTGTGACAAATGTCTTTTAAATTTCTTAAACTGCCTCATGAAGTATGAACTCCTAACATTAAATATATCCTGGTGGTAAGAGAACTTTATTCACTTAGGTTATCAAGCACATGAAATTTGAAATCAGTATGTTAACTAAATGTTTTGAGTCAACCTATCTTGCTGGATACAGTAAATGTCACTTAAGGTTGATGTAGAAGATTTTAATCCAAATATATGAGCGTTGTGGGGTTTATTTATTTCATATTTTATCTTAGTCCTCATGGTGGAGTTCCAAGTATTCTGCAAGTGACTTTCAATATCTAGATCCTAGCTCCAAAGGCTTGAAATCAAAAAAGAGGAGGAAGACAAGGGAAGAGAGAGGAAGGGCAACCAGAGATGACAAAGTTATCTGTGGTCCTCCAGCAGAATCAGGACAGAAACAGGGAGAATCATGCCCTCTGTGATAAATTCTTTTCCTTTATGAAACAAAGATGCTATATGAACATACTGCTGAGGTCACCTTCGTTCTATTCCTTCTCTCCTCCCTTCTTTGGTTTACATGTCCCCTTTTTTGTCTCATCCTTTATTTTTCAGCTTGGATATTTTTCACTTCATCTTGTCTTCTATTCCTTTTCCCCTCTCCCCTGTACACTTCAATTTGTTTACAGTCATCCAAAGAACAAGTGCTCTACCCAGACATTATCCAGAGACCCCTAAGCTCTTGCAGACCTTGTCAGCTCCAGAACTCAAAGAAATACAGGCATTTCAGCCCAGCTCTGCACTTGGAGTGGTGCAGTGATAGCAGATTGATCAGCCCGAGAGCAGGACTAAGTTAAAGCTGCCACTTTGGTTTGAGGGCTGGGTGATCAGCACCATGTAGAGGTGCACTATGGCATCTAATGTACCAGATAGCTTAAAGCAAATCTCATGATTCTTGCTCATTTGCAGTGCAGTGTCACGAAGATAGATGCTTTGGAAGCATTCTGAATTGAATCAGATTTTGTTTTTTAGGGAAATAAAGTTTAGAAAAACAAACATCACTTTTTTTTTGTATTTCCACACTTATAAATCCATTTCCAAGAGTGAAATCCAGTCACTCTTATTGTGCTCAGTATATTTCCCAAGTAAGAAGAGCAATGTGATGAGTGCTGTATTAAAGAAGCTTAGGTCATCAGAGGAACTCTGAAAGACAGAGGAAGGACAGACAAATTCTGCTATTGTCTGAGAAGAGTGTCATGGAAAATCCCAGGTGGCACTTAGAAAGCAAGAGTCCATTTTTCTGCTCTTTGAGTTCTTATTACTGAGTATTACTGTAGCTTACAAATAAACCCTCCTGCTTCACCTGTATCTGGGGGGTTTTGTGCACAGCACTGATGATATAAGGGAGTAGGGAGGCCTTGTTGACAGTCTGTGAAGAGAATTAGTGCTCATCTCTTCAGAAGTTTTGCAACCTGTTTGGGCTAAATGCAAACCCAGTTAGATCAGAAGTCAAGAGTCACTCATTCCTCGACATTTTATTTTCCTTCTCCATTCACCAGACTAGGGCTGCTGAAGTTTTATTTCAAACACAGAAAATTGGTAAAAAGCATAGGTTATGTTGGAAAGATTGGAGCCCAGGGAGAAAATTGTCTGCGAATCTCTGAAGGAACTCATTGTCAGAGTACTTGTCGTACTAAAAAGTATTGAAAGAGAGGTCTGCCTGGATTATTGTTATGTGGGCCATCTTTATAATTTGGAAAAGAAATTTAATTCAGACAGCAGTACATCATTGCAAATACTGTAATATATAAATATTTATTTATTGTTCACTAAATATTATCAAATTTTAATGGTATTTCTTAGGCTTAATTAAAATCCTCACATAAAATCAAGAAGGTAGATGCCATTTTTATTTTTAATTTTGCTGGTGAGAGGCAAGGAGAAAAAATAGATCCGAAAGAAAACGAAGTCTTTCAGACCGTTTTTGCACCTTATAAAACTGGGAGACTGGAGACTGAAAACCAGCTACAAAGTCACTATTAAGTACCTACTGGGCAAAGTGGTTATTTTTGTGTCTCCTGTGGAAGTATCCTGAAGACTTTCTGTCCACACTGTAGGCTCTTAGAGTTAGTATTGAGAATGGTGTTGCTATTAATTGTGGGGGTTTTAAGCTTTGTTCTTGTTTTGTATTGCCTTGTAATTAATACAATTGCAACTAGGCCTTTCTCTTGTTTATAGTCCATGAGTTGCAGTTGCTCTAAATGTACCTAAAGTTAGTGTTAGCCTAAAGATTTTTCTTCAGGCATGTTAAATCAAGAGAAGTATTACAGCCCTGTCATGAGGAAGGGTGTCTGCCTCTCCACTGTTAAAGCAAATAGACATTGTTGGTAGCAGAATGTGCATGTAAAGACAAACTTGTTTGTCACAGCCTAATCAGCACTTGTGGGTGACATTCCTGACAATATTGCTGCAGGTTAAGTAGTTTTAGTGCCACCTTTTCCTTGATATCTTCTGTGAGAAATTTTTTGTTGATCTTTGAGAGTTCACCTGCTGCATATATTCAACATTTTACCAAATTTTTTCTCTTCCTTTATCCTGTTTTTTTGAGTCAAACATTCAGACATGAATGTTTGACTGGTTTTACAATGGTTTTACAAACATGGTTTTACAGACATGGTTTTACAAACATGTAACCAAATGCTTGGGGGTTTTTGCATAAAAATAATTATTTGCTTAGTGCAATCAGAATTTCCATAAATAAAACACAGATAAAACTTATGTAAGTAAGGGTTTCCGTAACTGACTTCTGGCCATTAACTCTTTACATTGTTTAACACCCAATTTGACTCATTAAAATATTTCAGGAAAAAATGACTGTCCAAACCACCTATGTAATAAGCAGTTCTTTTTTCAAATACCCAGTGAGTGTTTGGCTTATTTCTTTTGTTCAGAGTTCAGCATTGCTTGTACTGCCAGGCTGCCCATGTGTAGCATTTTGGGGATGTTTTTAGTGAGTGGCAGCAGTGTTTAGTTGTCTTTGCTTGCTGTTGAATGAGGCTAAACATGTAAAATTAAGAAATAAATTAGAAAAGCTGCGTGTCCTTTTTTCACCTTGTTTTGTCTTTTTGCTTCTGCTACAGCTTTCCAAATTTTATGACCTTTAAAACAAGATGTATGTCTTAATGCCTGCTTACAGGCTCTGACAGAGTCCAATAATCACTTGTTAACAGTGTATGCGAGTTCCTGACTATCCCTGTGTGAATGTGAATATTAGGTTATGCTTAAAATAGTGTAATGGATCAACTACAACCTCCTTTAACAGTTACCAAATAGAAAGAGTTAATTAAAGTAAGGACTACTGGAGGGCAGGTCAGTAACCATAGGTAGCTATCTTGAGTGGCTATATAGTAAAAAACTATAAAGTATCAAAATAATATTTATATTTTTCATCTTTCCTTCTTTTTGGAGATGTATTGTTATGCTAAGACAAAAAAAGTTAAAATGAGATTGGGAAAAAATAATTGTTGCACATATGTCTGGAGCAATAACTTTAGTATTATGTTACAATCCAATAAGTTTCTTTCTTCAAATAAGATTCCCATTCTTCTGTTGGTTATTCATGCATCTCTGTTATCATCAGTGTAAGGCAAATAAACCTATCTGCTTACCCCGTGGCTCATGAATAGAATGATGACAGAGAGGAGGGTCTTGCAGTTGCAGAGATCCAGGCAGAAATATCCATATGAGTTCTGAAATGTTCTGCCTCTCCAGGCAGTCTGATGTTGGACTGTGCTCTAGTTAATAGACCTCTCTGTATGTCTGTGCCACTGCATTGGAACACAAGTAATCTGCAGGTTCTGAAGAATATACCTGAAATTCCTGCTCTCACATCAGCTAGGCAGCACTGTCACTGTGGCAGCCTTCTCCAGCTACATGGGAGAAGATTTCTGTCACTTAATTCCACCGTTTCATGACCTTGGAGCTGACTTTTGAGAAGGGTTCAAAAGCAGCATGAGCAGGCACAGCTAGGCTGACCATAGTCCTTCACATTTTCCTGTTGTGAAATGACAACATTCAGCTTTACACATCAAAATAAATTAGGCCAATGAGAAGAAAGAAGAAA
Organism: Passer domesticus; assembly: GCF_036417665.1. Lineage (NCBI taxonomy): Eukaryota > Metazoa > Chordata > Aves > Passeriformes > Passeridae > Passer > Passer domesticus. Next base: position 30,954,196 of record NC_087479.1, read on the forward strand.
TTAAAACAATCACAGTTATAATAATACTTTTAGGTTTCTTTTCTGTTAAGAGAATGATTCTTCTTTTACCGCAAAATGGGAAGAGAGGATTTGCCCTTCAAGTCAACCAAAAGTCTATTGCTTTAATTCCTCATTGCTGCCTTTTTTTGGCCTTCAGCATCAGTCACAGTGTTTACCAGTGAAAGTCCCAACCCATACACCAAATAACAATTCAAGAGCTACTTAATCTATGGAAAAGTAACTGAGACTGTCTTTGTATTTGACTGAAGCACTGTGGGGCACTAAGAACTGGATTGACAAATTAGACAAAAGATATTACTAATCCTATTCACTGTATACTGTTTAATATGTATGAAGAGGATTTATAACCAGTTCTTGAAGAGTTACTTTATCATTGGTTTCATTTGTAAAGGAAAATAAGTAGAACTATTTTGAAGGAGACTTTTTTCCTTTTTTTTTGCTTCCAGAGTTTGCTTACCTGTATCCTGTCTTCTGTTGACAAATCACTTGGTAGGGAACTGAAGTAGTTTGTTGATCCTCTCGGTATCTCAGTAGGACTCTTATAGCAACATTTAGTATCACCCTTTTCCAATTTTATTCATCTGCCCAAATGCCAGCTTACTCACATGATCTCAAAATAAAAGAGATTTTTATCTCAGGAGTGTTAAGTAAACACAGGCAAAAAAAACAGACTTCTGCTGTACGTGGTTTTGTCAAATAGTGAGGATCTGTAAGCACTTACATTTGCCAACTAAACATCCAAATACCAGACAAAAAAGGAGCAGATGTTTTCAGATGCATAAACTCAAGAATGTATTTGTAAAGAAGAAAAAGCAATCAGGAGATAAGACCTGCTGGGTTTAGCTCATTCCTGGGTTAGTCCTGTGGTCATTGGACTAGCAAAACATCTACTGAAGTAATTCAGAGCGGCTTAAAAAATGAGTAAAATATTTTGTTCTGATCCAAAGCCAATTGAAGATAACAGAAAGGTGGGAGGTTTTTTTATTATTTTAATGATTTTGTTCGTGCTCTGCATTTTACAAATGCATACAGGAAAGGCATATTTCTATGGATGAACCTAAGGGTCTTAAAAATCAAAGTCTCAGTGCAAGTAAATGAGACCTAAGTTTATCAATAATTTTGAACCTCTAGTATGAGCAAACTCACTATCTAATTCTACCTAAAATGCTTAGAACTGCTTTTATTGTTACATATTCAAGCAAAATTTAAATTGGTACCTGCCACAAAGTTCATCTAGATGTATTAAAGTCACTACTGCAAACACATTATTCATAAAATATGTTGGTTTTTTTCTTCCCCTAATCAATCATTAAACCAAAAAGAATTTAGTTCCTAGCAAGCAATCCCTACTTGCTTTATTGCATTGAAAATTAGTGTTATATACACTGTTGCCAAAACAGTCCACTGTTCTGTGTATTTCACGGAGGCATTTCTCTTTATACCAGCAGAACATTAAATTTCAATACCAAATTTCCATGGAGCTGCTCTACTTTGCTGAGGGAGCATCTCTATTTGACAATATACAAATGAAAGAATATCGGTTGTCTTGATGCTACTGTGAGTCAGCAAGAGAAATGAGAAAAATACTCTCCTTTTGTCTTGTGAATAGCTTAGGTAAGCACAGCATATCATCTTTTCATTATGAAAGACTGAGAAATACTGAAATTTTTTGTCCAACTGGGGTCTCTGTATACACACTTACATCTTTCATTGTTGTGTTTCCAAGACACATGATAGCATTTGAAGTTTCTATTGTTTTAATGATAACATTTTCATTGTAAAGTTTTTTATATTTTTTTCTCTCTCCTTTCTGTTTTTTTTTTTTTTCATTTCCTCTATTTCTTTTTAGATAGTCTATCTGAATGAAGTGAAAAATTAAACTATATAATACAGCCTTACTATAGGCGGAACAAAATGAAGATGATCTGATGAGATAAATTGCTGAAGGTTAATAGCTTTTTAAAAATCAATCTTCCTTACAAAGGAAAAGGGTAAATGGCTTAGTGGATGAAGCCTTGGCCTCTCACCTTTCTGACCATAGTTCAAGTCTAAACTGTGAGGGTCCTGAGTTACATGCTTTATTGGGCTGAGATCAGTCTCTAGTGGGCAGGAGTCTGCATTACAAGATTCATGGGTGCATTTTTCCATACAGGCAGTAGCTGCACGGGAAGCTGAGACTGCTCTGTAATCTCCCTAAGCAGTGAGGCTGATGGACCAAGTTAGTGTCACCCTGCACAAAGCACGAGGACATTCCAGCTGGCAGTCCACTGAGCTGTCCACGGGTCATGCCCTGGATATGGAGTCAGGCTTCCAGAGCACCTCACAGCTTTTTGTCAGCAATAATATAATGGTCTCCACTTAGCAAACAAAAATTAGGTGAATTCTTTAATAATAATTAACAGATTACTAGAGAGCTTTAATAATCATAATTGATCATTTTTCATATCAAGTTCATGCAAAGAAATAATTTATCTCAACTGTTATTCATAAGGAAGGCAAAAATTCAGAGAACAAAATAATTGAAGTGTCAATTAGGAAGTTTAAGTAAAAGTGGAGAAATTAAAAAAACCCCAACATTTCTAGCATAATTTATTAGCATGTTAATCAAGTTTTAATCAGATATTAGTCTGATAATTTATGTATTCCCATCAGTCATGTGCATGAAATGACTACTAAATAAGCTTCTTTCTGATTTAGTTTTAATAATATGTTTTAATAGAAAAGCGCACTGCATTCTGAGCAGCAAAATGAGCAATCCAGACTGTCTACTGAATAAACATACAAGGCACACACATAAAAAGAGCTTTCAGTTAAGGAAGCTCTAGCAAGTGTGATTTTTGTAAGCAAAGATATGCTCCCTTGAGGCCCAACTAAAAGCAGAATTCCTTAATCTTATGGGAAATTTTATTTTCTAAGCCAAAACAATGTAGGAAATGCTTGTTATTTAAATGTGAAAGGCAAGTGTTTTGGTTCACCTGTTTGGCCTTTGCAGCAAGATACACAGAGTCTTATGTGGAAGTATTCAGTTGTGGGTCTGTGTATTGTGAATGTTTTGAATAAGCTTAAAATCAGATTTATAAAATGTGTGTTCTTGCTACTGAAAACACTGGGTGTGCTTGTAGAGATTAATAATTAATATGCAAATATAATTTGAAAGTAATGTGTATGCTAAGACTTAGGACTTGATTGTATGTTAAAATGTGCATACATTCATGACACTCCCATACTCATCCCAGTGCTTTTTAATGATTATTGCTCACTGTTAATTCAAAACACCTGCAAGTCCCTTTGTTTTGATCAAAGCACTTTTCCTCCCTTGAGACTGATGGATGGCTTTGTAATTTGTGAGGTAATATGTTAAAGGTCAGGAGTTAATATGTCCTATGGAACTTGCTCTTCTACTTGCCTTCATCTCCCAAATAAGCTCATTTTTTTGTGTATCTGGAACCCCTGTTCATATATACACTAAACATATGTGTGCTCACACTTAGATGTGTGTTTATGTGTGTGCATCTCAGCATGTACACATAGATATAAATGCATGGAGTAACCTTTAAGAAAATTTTATGTAATACTTCTTTTTGCACCAACCTATTGCTGTTTGTACCAAGCATTATTCTTCTTCTTTTTAAAATTAAAATACCCACAAAACATGCATTTACTTTCAGCTATAGAAAATGCTAATAATGCTTTTAGAATGGTCTTTAAAAAGTCTAATTATATCATTTAAAAACGGAGAGACCAAAGGGCAAGCTAAATTCTCCTAACATAAATCAGACTTTTTTATTTCAATGACTTTAAAAACCTCAAATGCAGTAATTTTAATAGCAATGAAAGAATGAATAAGTCATAACTCCGCCTGATCACATAACTGTCTATAACTGTTATTAAATGCTCCAAAATAAGTGAACTCATTATGTTTCTGCACTGCTTTTAGCTAATCTAAGATTCTGCTCACTTAATCATGCAGAAAAGGCTTTAGCACAGTTTTAGACCCTCAGCAAGGTCACTTCAATGCCTTTTTTTTTTTTTTTCTGTTCTGCACTGATCATTTAAGAACAGCACTTTGACCCGAAACTGATGATCTCTCATATAAGCTTGAATGCTTAACCCCGAAAGGGCTGTGTTTCAGATGTACATTTGCACAGCCTATTGTCATATTTGTTGCAAACTGAGCCAGACTCTCTTTTCGGGGAAGGAGGAAATGCCAATCAGAATTTGTAGATGTTGTGTGCATGATGAAAGTACATTTTATGATACCTTCAGAGACTTGAAGTGATTTTTAAAACACATGCTCATTCTATGGACTCTTTACAGAGTTTTGATTTGCTCTAGAAGCATGGAAACTGCATGGTGGTTTTTACTGTATGTTTCTCTCAGACAATATATAAATCTTTTATGTAGAACTTTCCCAGAAATGGAATTCATTTAGGCATGATACCCCTTTAGACAACTCTTGCCTACAGTGAAACACATCCAAAAGCTAGGGGAAAAATGCTGTCCTTTCTTTCCTTCATGGTGCCTGTGCTATATATGGAAGTGCATTTTAATGTCAGTGAAGCTTCTTCAGAAATCACAAGCAGAGGTGAAGTCCTACACCCCTGTAGCTAATGCAAAAACTCTGTTATTGATTCAGTGGCAGCAGGCTTGGGCTTTGAATAGCAAATGAAGGCTGTAATTCTCAAACACTAGTAAACATGCAGAGCTTTACTCATCTGGTTTGTGCTGTTGATATCAGCAGGATGACTTCACCTGAGTAAAGTTGTAGAAAACTTAATCCCATTGGCATTTATTTCCTGATGTGCACTTTCCTTTTTCTCCTCATCTGGGCACACAGTCAGGAGGAGGAATAATGCAGCCATAGCACATATGCAGTGTTTATCAGAGTTGTTATAAAGGTAATCATCATCCAGCAGCACCATCTTCTCTACACATGGTGTACAAAGTTGGCCTTTATGGTTCTAAAAGGTCTTTTTAAAAATACTCTCTTTTCCTTCTTTTTCTTTGTTATATTTTAAAGTCAGAATGTGTTAAGCCTGGATGAGAAAACATTCATGTATTTCCCCCACATCTTTTCTGAGTCTTAGCAATACAAAACCAATTTTTTTTTATTACATTTAATTACTAGTGAGAATAAGAATAAAAGAAAATAAATCACGAGGATGGCATTCAAATTGCGCAGTGCAGATTTTAAGCTATCATGGAAAAGCTGTAGCAGTGCTTACCTGCAAAAGATTGCTCCCTACCAATCACTGGCCCCCCACACTTTGCTGTGAAATGAAATTTCCTTCTTTTCTACAGATATAAAACATACTCTGTGACTGTATAATTTCTGGCTATTCAATGCTGCCTGGGGTTAGAGTCATAAAATCTACACTGTAGGTCTATTATGGTTCTTCCCCAGAGACAGTGTTTGTGGGAAGAAGCCCTCCCTGCCCTCCGGCCGAAATGGGGCATGGGAGCAGTATGCAAAGGCATTTGCACCTCATGGCACTGCATTTGTTCTTCAGACTACTTGGAGAACAGCAAGAACTTGTAAAATGGTGTCATCATTCCCTCAGACTGTGGGATGATCTGACTGTGGGATGACCTCCACCACAAAGGAGGTGTGGTTTTCAGCTGTATGGAAAGATACTTTTCCATGTACTGACACAAATCTTATGGCTCTCGCTGCTCCTCTGAGCCTTGCATTGGCCATGCCTGTTTGGGAGACACAAGTGATTGTTTAGAGGTAGTCTGTGGTGTTGAACCATAAACTTTGCAAGTCACAGACTATTCAGTGTTTGTACTGTATCTAAGCATAACTGGTTCCAGACCTACAGCCACTACTGCAATGCACTTGATGCAAAGGCAATCTAGTAATTCCCAGTGTTTCAATGTTCTTTGGTATATAATAAATTAGTTTTGTTGTATTTTCTGGAATTCCAGCATAAGAATTACATTATAAATATTCTACAACAGAGCAGCAGGTTCAAAAAAGCAAAAAATCCCAAACAAAAACACAAAAATACCCCACCAAACCAAATAAATAATGGAATAACCCTTCAACTGGATATAGAATAATAAAATAATATTATGTTTTAATATTGTTTGCTTTAAGACAATTAATATTTAATTAAAATGTTAATTTAGGTTCATGCTATTTAGATAAATGCTTGAGTCTTGAATTGGTGCTCCCTTTCTCATTTTAGATAAGAAAGTGTACAAACAAAGGTTTGAGGGAGACAATATGCCTCAAGAAGAAGAAGGAATTTGCCCAGTTCCCTTTGGAGAGGTGCTCAGAGACCCATTTTTCTGCTGCTTTTGTCATATTCATTCAGGAACTTCAGAAAATGTGTTTGGTGAATTCTGTAACTGGGGGTTTGCAGGGCCCTTTGTTGTTGTTGTGCCCTGTCCCACATTCTGTCTGTGAAATAAGGCCACTGAAGCACTCAAACAAGTCAGATTCATACTGCCCCATTCTGCATATGATAAATTATTGTGACACCATGGTACAGCCACTGGGCAGTGCCTCAGAATCACTGCTGCAAGGAAAATCTCTTCTATTTTTTAAGTCTGTGCTCTCATCTGCGTAGGGTAGTTTTTCACTGGGAAAACAAAATCCAGCTGCTTAGAAGCAAAAAAGACAAATCTTGGACTGAATAAATAAAGGCTAAATATTACTATTAGAATAGCAAATGCAGAGATTTTCTACAGGCAAGCACAAAGCAAAATCCCATTCTAAGCATTTCAAAATATAAGCAGTATCTGCATCCAAATCAGAATTGCATAAATGTGATCCACATTCTTAATTCACTTTATCTAAATCCCAAAATCAGATGTGTGTGTGTGTGTGTGTGTGTGTGTGTGTGTGTGTGTGTGTGTGTGTGTGATGTTAATGTGGGAGGAGGAATTCTACCACATTTCATTTCTGTATTTTGCCTCTTGAGTCCACCTGAGATTTAGGAAATGCTTTAGGGCCAGCCAATAAGCAGTTCTGCTAGCAAAATTACCACATTCACGTGGTAATGATTTATGAGGACATAGCATTATTTATGCATAATTGCATAAGTGCTGTGTATTAGCAATCATGTTCATAACCCCCAATGTTTAGCACATTTTTGCATGAATTATTATGCATGTGAAATACTGTGAAGATGTTTTAAAATATTATAAAGTATTTCCTCCTAATAAACATGTTTGTAAATATCCAGACTGGCCTGTGAATTAAAGCAGGGTGAGAAGCATGAATCTGTATTTATTAAAGTAAATGTGATTCCAAAAGGAATCACATCAAATTCTAAAACCTGGTTTTTGTCCCCTGAAGGATTGCCCAACTATGGAACTGAAACTGATTAAACCAAAATTATAATGAAATAAAAATATTCAGCCATGCAAAATTATTACTCTCATTAGAACTTCTAACATTTTTACTTTTTTTCCTGCTAATTTCATTCTTAGTGTTATGAATGCAGAGCACCGGACTTGAATAAACTGCTTATAGGGTTATAGAACAGAGGATGGGCAGGATTTTTACATGGTACTTTCCTTTTTTTTTTTTTTAGCAGTATTTTTTTTAATTTACTATTTCCATCCAGATATTTTCCATGCTATACTGGAACATAAAAAGTTATAGTTTGAAGGCTTTATTTGCCATGGTGAATCTTATTTAGGATGCAACTCCATGCAAATTTTAATTTTAGAAAACACATTTTTTTTCACATCTGCCAGCAACACAGAATTCAGACATCCATTTTTGCAAATATTTTTGTATGAATTGTAAGGAAATTTGTGTTAATTCGAGGTTTTTCTGTGGGAATCACTAAAACTACATTAAATGGATTTCTTCATTGTGGTTCACACTTTGTTTCTCAATAACATCAAAACCATCTCAGGACCTCATGTATTCAGTGTAAGCCTAGCATGAAAATAAAGAAACTCTTCAGGGCCCAGATAAAGATCTGAGTTAAATTATTTCATATTTGTAGGATTTTGTAACTTGGAAGTTCCTCATCAAGATGGGAAGTCTGTAGGACCTGCTGACGCACATCCCAGGTTCCTGAGGGAAGTGGCTGATGTTTTTGCCAAACCTCTGTCCATCATACTTGAAAAGTCATGGTGATAAAGCAAAGTTCCTGGTGACTGGAAAGAAGAACTCATTGCTTCCATTTTTAAAATGGAGAGAAAGGGAAATCTGGGGCACTGCACATGAATGAGCCTCATTTCACTGCCTGGGAAGATTATGGATAGGTTTTGCTAGAAGACATGCTAAGGCACACAAGAGAAGGACATGACCCATGGCAGCCAGCACAACTTTACTAAGGGCAAATCGTGCCTGACCAACCTGGTGGCCTTCTGTGATGGAGTGACAGCAATGATCATCACATCAGAAGACTGAAAGATGTCATTTATCTAAACTCCTGTAAGGCCTTGCATATAATACCACATGACAGTGTTATCTGTAAATTAGAAAGACATGGATTTGACAGATGGACTTTTCAGTGCATAAAGAATTGGCTGGATGGATGCAGGCAGAGAGTTGTGGTCAATGTCTCTGTGTCCAGGTGGAGCCAGTGACAAATGGCACCCCTTGGGACCACTACTCTTCAATATATTCATCAACAGTGAGATCAAATGTACCCTCAGCAAAATTGCAGGTGACACAAAGCTGAGTGGTGCAGCTGACACAACAGAAAACCACATGCCATCCAGAGGGACCTGGACAAAGTTGAGAAGCGGGCCCATGAAAACGTCATGAAGTTCAACCAATCTAAGTACAAGATCCTGCACCTGGTTTAGGGAAATCCCAGATGTGAGTACAGACTGGGAGAAGTCAATGAGAGCAGGCATGCAGAGAAGGAGTTGGGGTTCTCATGGATGAAAAGCTGGACACGAGCCAGCAATGTGCACTCGCTTCCCAGAAGAAAAACAGCATCTTGGACTACACCAAAAGATGAGCAACCAGGAAAATCAGCCAGGTGATTTTCCCTCTCTACTCTGCCTTTGTGAGACCCCACCTGAAGTGCTGCATCCAGCTTTGGGGTTCTCAAAACAAGGGCATGGACCTATTGGAGTGAGTGCAGAGGAAGGCCACAAAGATTATCAGAGGGATGGAGCATTTCTTTTACCAATACAGGTTGAGAGAGCTGTGTTGTGCAGACTGGAGAAGAGAAGGCTCCAGGGAGACCTCATTGTAACCTTAAGGGGGCTGATAAAAAGGAGGGAGAGGGATTTTTGATACAAGCAGATGGTCACAGAGGCAATGGTTTTAAGCTGAAAGAGGGCAGATGGATTGGATGTCAGAAAGAATTTTTTTACTCTGAGGAGAATAAGGAACTGGAACAAGTTGCCCAGAGAAGCTGTGGATGCTGTATCCCTGGAAGTGTTCAAGGCCAGGTAGAATGAGGCCCTGAGCAACCTGATTTAGTGAATGGCAATCCTGCCAATGAAAGGGAAGTGAAAATAAATTAAGGTCCCTTCCCGCCCAAACCATTCTATGATTCTATGGCACAATCTGCTGTCATATATAGAGACATACTAGATAAAACTTACATAGTATATAGTATGAATGTACCTGAAAAATCAGTCAAATTACCAAGAAAGAAAAAGGAAATGTCTTCCACAGCACCCCAGAGATTGCTAGGTGTGCCTTTATTCTACCAGCTTCATTTAAAGAGAGGAAAATTCTTAGAGGTGCCTGGGAGGAAAAGCCATAAATCTTTGTACTTAGATTTAAAAAAAAAAAAAAGAAATTAAAGTGTAGGCTGTGTACTTAAAAAGCAAATAATTTTTTTTTTCTAGACAGCAGTATTTTGATAAATTCTTATTAATTAAGCTAATTTTTTCTTAATTACTGATAAATTTATCAACCTCCTACAAATATTTCTTTCAAAATCTCACATATGCCCTGTGGTGATACATGAAAGGAGCATTGCAAATAACCTACTCAAATAATGCAAAATATTTTTCCCAAAACCTGAAATGAGAAGAAATACTAATTTCTACCTTTTCTAATGGTGTATTCCTGTGCAGGAAGGAGAGGAGATCCAGCTGGCCTTTCTTTAGTATGTCTCCTTTGGACAGTGATTGTTCTTATGCTGAAATTATCTCAGCTGGTCAGAGCATGCTGTTAACAATGCCAAGGCTGCAGCCTGGATCCCCATATTGGCCATTCTCTTACGAGCTGGACTCTATCATCCTTGTGGATCCTTTCAACTCAGAATGTTCTGTGATTTTATGTTCTTTTCCTGACTGGTCCTTTCACCAGTCAAGAGTCTAAAAGAGATTTGGAGATCACTCCCTAGGGTCAAGATGCTGTAGTACCTAGAAGGAAAGTTGTACTGCTCAGACAGCATAAAGCTCCTTGAGCTGGCTGAGCATCACCCCGAGGTCTCTTTTGGGCTGATGTATATTCAATCACAATTAAGTCTGAGCCCTTTTGTTACCTCTTTGCCTAAATGCTGCTATAAGCAGCATAGACAAGATGACCTTCTGCCAGGCAAACCAGGAAGGAAAAGAACACATCTCAATAGTTCTAGCCAGTGTAATGCAAATCAGCTTTTAGATGCCTTTCATCTGTAGTTTGGACAGGACAAATCTGAATGTGGCTTCAATTCTGGAGATATTTGAAGGTGTACTGTACATCATTAGACTATTTTCAAATGATGGCTTTTCCTATTCTGAAAGAAAGAGATCTATTTCTAGTGCTACTTCTGCATCTGTAAGAAAAATGAAGAATGAATTCTGCCCTTCAAGCAGCAAGTAGTCCTCATACAGTGAATGTATGGGTGGTACTTTTAGATCTGGAAAGTAGAGGGAAAATTTTTTGACGGCATGCAGTTAGTATGGCATTCTTTTGCCCCCACACTTTGAAAAAAGAGAGGGTGTAGAAGAAACCACTTCTCTTCTTCAAGCCCATCTTGAGCATCATCAAATATTGTAACAACTGGCTGATCATAGTAGACATAGAGGAAAAAAAGAATTATTAATGCAAGTCTCTGACCAATGATGATGTCAAATTCATAACTTTATAGAATTTGGGATGAACACTAGAGAAAAAGCAAGCCTAGAGGGTTTCTATGTTTAATTTCAAAGCAAACTGAATTTTCTAGCTTCCAGTCATTTTATTGAACTTCCACTTACATTTCTGTATTTTGGTAAAACAGAAGTTATTCAAGTACTTGCAACCACAAGAGTGTGAAGAGACCTAAGATCAATGTAGATTAAAGCTTATGTGAAATTTATGAAGACTCATTGACCCAAAGTCCAGGTCCTCAGTTTTGAGGCTTACTAAGGATCTTCACTGAAATGTCTTTCACATTACAGATCATAGCAATTTTTCTTCACTAGTATAAAGACCAGTTTTATTTTTTCAGATATATACTATTTTTGTCCACATCATTAGTGTGTCAGAAGAAAAGGAAATACATGATTTAGCCTGTTTATAGGTAGATGATAATCCATTGATCAAGCATGCTGTTAAGTCAGGTCATTTGCTGCTTTCTGGGGACAAGTGGAAGTGTTCCTATCCCACACCACTATTAAGCTAACCATAGTCTCTAAACATATTGGTAAAGCCCTTCACTTATCAGGAAAACATGTTAAGCTGCTTGAAATATTACAGGTGAAGGTATTGCTAAAATCTCCAACATCTCATCACCAATGAGTCCCAAAATTTCTTTAAGATTCAATGAACTGCAGGTGAAAAAAATTGTTTGGTGCCCTCTCTTCTGCTGATCCTTATTTCACCTTCCCCATTTCTGCACGAAAGACCACTGGAGGAAGTTTTCATCAAGGGATTTTTTGACAATGTTACCAGGCTTTGAAATGAGCCCATCTCTATGATTCGCTCTTTGGTCTCTGAAAATTTGTAATCCATTTATCTTACAGAAAACCTTAACTGATCTTCTGGGATATGTTTATTTACTTCAGTTCTTGCAATATATTTGCTTATTTGGATTAATTTACCACAGTAGATAGAAGAAGTTTTTTACTTCTCAAATGTGTCATTGATAATTTTTTTCTTTTTATGGATAAATGTGATTTCTAACTCAAAAAATGTTTCAACAGACATAAAATATTTTCAAAGGTCTATTTTACTTCACAGAAAATGCATTCACCTCTGGTGGTGTGGTCATAGTGCTACTAGACTTTAATTTAGGTCATATTCAAGGAGACAACAGACACCTTCAAAATATTCCAGGTCAACCAGGATAGCAATGTCCTGTCTCCTGGATATACTGGCCCCTCATGTTCAAGAAAGGCCAGAGCTGATGTCAGTACAAGTTAAAACATGGTAAAAAAAATAATGCATACTACTACAAATAAATTGTGCTTTTTAAAAATAGAAAAATCTTATTTTGCCTGTTTTATATGCAGCTGGTTTGTTAGAAAAAGTGACCAACACAGCCCATACTATGAACCAGATTCACAGAATGTTATGCCTTGCAGACAAAAGTGCTAATCTAAGGAGCAGTTTTCTCACATGTGCTCTGCTTTCAAGGAAAAGGAGGTATCAAAAGATTCTTGAGAGGATTTTTCCTTCTTACTTCTACTAATAGATTTTTAGCAAAGCATAGTGTTTTTCAGATATACATGACCAAAGCATGCATAGGGATTCTCTCTAACTGGTAGAAACTAGTTTTTTGTCTATCCATACATTTTAGCACATAAATCAGCTATTTTTAACAAGTGTTGGGAATGTAAAACTGTCTCCTTTTCTTCCTCTCCCCCCACCTCTATCACGAGAGAAAGGCCAGTTTTCTTTACACATCCATTGCTTGTTAAATTCATTCATTCTGATAGGCTTGGCTAGTGTCCTTAGACATAATATCTTAATGTACATATGTTTTTAAGCAATGGCTTGCCTATCTTAATAACATCACTAACTCAATTTGTTCTTAGAAATATATGGAGACCAAATACTAATGTAATAGAAAGTGGAATTAAAAACAAGGTGCCAGAATTTTGTTCAGTTGTTAACTTAAGGAAGTCCTGGTTTTGTCATGCTTTCTCCATCTCTCTCCCCTCCCCACCTCGCCAGAATTGTCAGCTGTTTCAGAACAGTGTAAGTGGTCTCTTTGTGAGGTACTAATGACGTTTTCTTGATTTTGAAGCTTACCAGGAGTTAAGCAACTCATGGATGCACATGTGCATCTGCTCATAAGATCAGTTTTCTCCAGCAAAATGCATTGTAATTTTATGCAGTGTTTAATCATTATTCCTATTTTGCAAGAATATCAATAAAATGTGTTGTAATGTTTAAATAAAAGATATTCTCAACCAAATGATCATAGAAAGCATGTTTAAAAAGATGTCAGCTTACATTTATACAAGTGATAGGAGCAATCCACACCAACTGGATGCAAACCACACAGATGGCTAGCAAGTTAGAGTATTTACAAACGCCTTGGATATTTTAACATTCACACTCTTTTTACCTGCCACAGCAAATTTGAACTAGATTTTCCAGCTGCTGTCAGATCCAAATGCAAGTCTGTCCTTCATTACAAGCACCCCTACCAGGAATCCTTGGCAGTATATGTCTATCTTCCCTGTGTATTCTCTCCCCTGTAGCTTGCAATTAGTTTATAGAGTATAAAAAGAAGGACTGCAGAATTATGGAAGTGTAGATGTTTTGCCTTGCTTGGTGGAGTGTGAGGGTTTTTAGAGGCAAGTTGGATGTCAAAAATGGAGACAACCCCTCCCTTGCTTAAAGGAACCAAAGACATTCAGGAAACTGTGCATGTTCAGCTTCATGCATGTAATTATGTAATAGACTACAGTGATGAGTAACAGCTTGTATTTCAGTGTGGCAGAGGTGGTGTAACACAATGTTTGAAAACATGGTTTTTTCAGTCCCATCCCAAATCACCACCTTCCCCTACACTGCTTTGCATTTCATGCAACCTTTCTGATTAGGCAGCGTTTTCTTCCTACTTCAGGTACTCATTATAATAGCTTAAAGAATAACACCTAAATTAGGCCTATCACTGTTTCTTTATAGTCATTGCATTCTGATGGTATATATGAGTGCCTTAAGAGATGTAATTGTTTGGGTTCTGAGAGGAGCCTTATTTTCAGCCAAAACAAATTTGTTGACTTCACTACTTTTGTAAACAATTCCTCCAACAACTCTTTTACTTCTGACATGTATCGACAGAACATTTTGCTGTTGGCAAACTATCATTTAATGAAACATCAGGAAACTTCCTATAACATTCATCTAAATGAATCTCTCATGCCTAAATGGGTAATATTGAAACATAAATATTTTTGCATTTGGGAGACTTTCCGTTGAGAAAACCATACATAAAATGGAAGCTCTGTGAGTAATGAGTGACAGTTCCTTAAAAGTTAATATTTTCTTTAATCTATTTCCATAACAGGAGAAGAGAAGAAAATACAGTGCTAAGCATAAGGTGTACTTTTGGGATTAGAGAAACAATCTCTGCTAGTATGTATATCTCAGACCACAGGGAACAATACACACACCACAAACACATTTTTATTTCATTTAATCAAATATAGAGGTGTCTTAAATATTTTTTCCATGTTATTAAAAGGATTGAGGATTCCTTACATTTTCTTTTTTCTATTTCTTTTTTTTAATAAAGAAAAGTAAAACTGCCCTTAATACTGGACTAGACTCTGTGATTGTCATGTAAGGTAATGAAACCATTAAATGCACAGTATTAAGAAGAGACAAGATGCAATTAGCCAAGAAATTACTCTGATCTCAGTGACATTTTCAAAAAATCATAATACAATATACATTGCAGGACATGATTGACAGTCTAATCCAGTTTTGATGGAACGTAGTCCACATACTGAAAGTAAAGCAGTACACGGCCAGATAAAGCTCACAGCTGTGAATCCCTGATATGTCCTTACAGTCTTGTCACCCAGGAAATTCCTCAGGTTTAAAAGATGATGAAAGTATCGACCATTAATGACAGGATCATCTCCTACCCTGAAATAAAATGTACTAATCCCTTTTGCTAGGTCTATGAATTCCTAATATAAATTATATAAACTGTAGTAATTCATCTCTGTTAGCACAGTTGTGTTTGGAAATTGTACAGCAGTCTTTGCCCTATTTGAAATGCCAGATGAAAGCAAGACATGTTCGTTTAAGCTGCAGCATAAAGTAATTTAACACAGGGGACAGAATAACTTCTGGATAATGAGCAGTATATATGTAAAAGAAGGAAGTTCTGAAGTTCTAAAGTGGCCTGATGGATTTATGCCTGATCTTAGAAAGAGGCCAAAAATGTAAATATAGGAAGTATGGTTAAATGCAGGTGCTTTGTTAGACATTTGTAAGATGATTTAATGATTGAGTCATACAGAATACATCCTCTAACTTCAAAGAGACATACAATGGTCATTTATGTCTTACAAATAATTTGGATGGTAACCTATCTATCATGTTAAAATAAGTAATGTGGATCATACTGGATTATACTGCAAGGGGAGAAAAATAAAAAATTAATCTCAAGTGACATTTACAAACACATTTGAATTTCTGTAATCCATTTTTGATAGTACATGGGCTGCATATGTCTATCAAGCTGGATTTACAACCAGGTGCTCATGTGTCATTGACACCTATAGCATTGGCTAGACAAACAGTCATTGATGAAGTCAGATAGTTAACCATCTAAAGGACATTCAAGGCATCTGTAAATATTACAAAGCACCAGGCCAGATCTTGGATACTTTTCACAGAAGTAATGACAGTACAGAAATGCAAGGTTATTAAAAGAAATACCAGGAATCCATGGATGTAAAGTAAAATTCTTCAATAACAGTGTTTGCTAGTTTTAAGCGTAAAGCCAGTAGAGAGAGAATATTGCTAAAGAAAAATATTTTCAAAAACCCATATTTGTTCTAGAGGTAATTTTTCAAAAGGATTCAATTTTTTGTAGCCTTTTAACATTGTGCCTCTGACAAAAGTCTACAGTAGAAATCACTGCACATGCAGAAAAAAAGAGTCCAGTGTTATTAAGGGCTCTGAGAACACTTTAGGAAGCAGAACAAGAGAGCAAATTCTTTCATGTCTGGCTAACATTGCTTTTGCCAGTTATGTTCAGAATCATTGCATTGAGATCAAAAGCTAACACTACACTTAAGTTTCCACAACTTGTGGGATTAAAGGTATCCCACAGGTATGATGGACTACAACCAATTCAAACTCTTCAAATTTCAGCAGCTTTCAGCATAGCTTGAAATATGAACCAAACCAAAACTGATTGCATGCCATTCTCAAATCACCTCCAAGAATCCAAAAAACCCTCCAAAAAGCAGCAGAAATCTATTAGTCATTTGAAATGTTCAATAAAAATTCAATAGATAATGTCAGACCAAAAACCAGAACTCAACTTTGAACATCTACCCAAGCTTACATGCAAAGAGGTGACTAATGGATTATGCCACTTGGTGAGTCAGACTTAAAGAAATACTGCATTTCCATCCTGAGGATTTGATTTATTCAAGCTGGGTAGTACTAGAGATGAATATAACTCGGTTTGTAAGTAGCTTATATTAAATTCAAGGGTTTGTTTGGGTTTTTTATAAGGTTTACTAAAAGCTGCAATTTAATGCTTAATTCTATTTAAAAGATGTTTGAATCCCAAATAGCCTCTGGATAATTTTCATTTGTCTATGTTTTATTTATTCAACACAGACATATTTTTTTTTAATCTTATCTATCAAGACCTTGAACATTTGGAAATACTACTGACATAAAGCAGAATTAGAAAGCACAAAATACAGCATTAAATGACACGATTTTATTGCAATAGTCTACATACAAGAATACACTTTAGATTACTATCATAACTAATATATTGCCCTGCTGATAAGAAAATGGCAGAAAAAGAATGCTTCATACATTAGCAGCTTGAAACTAGGAATGTGATGATTATCTTTGATCTCACTAAATTTGGTAGTAATCAGGGCCATCAGCAGCTCCTAGGAGGATCTCTGCACACCACAGCATCTCATCCTAGTCTAGAAACACTGCAAGTTAGAAAACCTTATTATAAAGCAGGGCTGCTCGTACTGCTCAAAATATCTTCCATAAGTCTACCATGAATTACTTCTTAAAACTCAGCAAGGCCTCCTCAGGGAAGATTTTTCTGTTTCTGTTCTGAGTCAGATACCGTGCAATCTTTACTCACTGTTAGAAATTAGCTGTGAATATGTCTTGCCTACACAGCTTCATGTCAGTAGGTTCTGTCTTTCCCTTTTTTAAAAAAAAATGAACAAAAATTGAAGTATATTTCATTCCAAATCAAGGAAAAATGAAAGAACACGTGTATTTCAAGTTCTGGTTTTTTTCTTGTAATACGGGTTTTCCCAAGAAGAGAGGCAGAGGAATGAAAAAGAATGTCTTGTGGATTTGTATAGTAGGTGCTTTTATGTTCAACAACAGTACAATTGTATTCTTTGTTTTTAAGCATAAGTGTCTTTATTTGAGGTAAATGAAGATTATTGGCCCAAATTGTTTCAAATTGTTTTTGATTACCTATGCTATAATCTTTAGATGAACAGATATTCAGAGTTGCCTTTTTCTTTTCCCATGTGCACAATGTGATCATGGTTTTCTATTTTTATTATTACTTAGGGAATATAATAGAAGAGGATAACTTTGATTTTAACTGTTTTAAAAGTAAACAAATATGTTAAGCTTTTTAAAAATAACAAATACATTGACATTTTTGGATGTTTTCCTAGGTTTCAGTACTTTGCCATTTATATTCAATTTTTAGGCAATCAGCTTCAATTCTGGCATAGTAATTTATTAGAGAATCCAGATTCCTTTGAGAAAAATCAAAACTCATGATGCCAGCAGACTCAACATGAGAGTATAATGCAGTTAGTTTGCTGCATGAGGATTTAAAAGGAGAGAAGAGGAAGATGCTGTGAAAAAACTGTTTATTTTGGTGTGAGAATGTGCTGATCATGCAAACTTTGTTTTTTATATTCATCTTGGTAATCTTAGATTTTTAATATATATAATGCTATATGTTGTGATAAATCCTAAAGTTCTTTTAAATATAATTACACCCACTGCAAGTTAAATGATTGAATGCAATTTTGCATGTGTAATTCCAGCATCAGCTACACTAGGTATCCTTTTCATATTTGTCTGCTTTTATTAGTCTTGTATGATCTGTTCTTATTTCTGTAGCAAAATCACAACTAAAGACATTATTTGTAAGTAGTTTTTATAAGGCTTATATTTCTGATATTAATAGCCTTATAAAAGAGAAAACCTCAGGTTTTTTTACCATCAGTGGTGAAGTAAAGGAATTTGCTGTAAGGCTAAAAAAAGGATAATGAGAAATGCTGTTTATACTTAATTCAGGAGGTAATGCCCAGTGTTTCCATTTGGCCCAAACTCCTAAGTAACTCCAAATGCTATTTTTTTTCTTAAAAAACCCAAAAAATTATGTATTTGCTGTGTTCTCAACCATCAGTGATGTTACATATACTACTACAGACTTGTTGATGTGATATTTGAAGGTGGGAAAAAGACTAGTGATTTTCTCTAGCCAAACAGAGATAATAATAATTCACAGGGTATAGTGCCTGACATTTTCAAAGCTCTGTGTAGTCATAGGAAAAGCATTAGAAATCTATGAAAATAATAAATCACTCTCAGTCTAAAAGTATTCCATGTGCTTTCACAGTTAAAAGAGCACAGTAGAAGACCTGAATGCTGTGTTTGGAGGACACATATGTGGGGGTAAACCTTGTCCACCTAAAGACCATGTTAAATATTTTTCAAGATTTGGAATCACTTTTTAGAACATCTGTTATGGCTAATTAATTACCTTAATTTGCTTTAAGTTGTGTACTTGAAGATGAATAGTGCACAATAACAAGGCTAGGCTTTGTGAGGAAGACCTTTGGTAGTCTATACAGCGCGCTGCCTCATTACAGAGCTAGTTATCTGCGGGAAGTCTGACATTGAAAGGTACTACACGTCCCATAACACCCTCCCTTAACTGTGATGATTGTAGTTTCTTCCTAAAAGTGATGATTAGGAGAGAGAAAAACAAAACTGAAAGCTGTATGAATATTTCATGTAAATGTAAGCAGGCACTTACTGGACGCAGACCTTGATTGATGCCAGAGTGCCTCTAAATGCCTTGACATTGAAGGCTTTAGACTTCCCTTTCCACAATGACTGCTTCAAGAGCTACAGCTATTCTATTAACTAATAGAGGAATATAGCTGTATTTCACTGAAGAGCTCTTTATTACTGGCTGATATTAAACAAGACCACAAGCCTTAAGTTTGACTAAGTGAATATAGCAACAAGAGTTAGTGGATATCTAAATGAGAGAAGATAGTTAAGGTTTCTTCTCCCTCTGTCTTCCTGTTCTGTAGCTCAATTTCTTGCATCAGTTTTAAATTCCTTCCTGTGAAGAAGAGTATCAGCAACACATGAGGAATCAGCTGTAAATTGCTCTAGAGTACCTCTCTTTAACAAAGCAATTTCTTACAAGGAGGCAAGTGCTTTTCAAACATATTGAAATTAATCTAATTATTCAGATTTAAAAACATAGGACTCAAAAATTTTTCCCAACAAGGATTTTGAAATGCTGTTGAAACATTGATCAAAATGAAAAATACCTATTCTTTCAAGGATTGGTTTATCTTCTGCTTTCATCGGGACACAAATGTTTCTGTGCATGTGCTATGTAAGAGCCCAATTCTGTCATACTTTTGAAGTGGCCCCTTGAAAAGAGAGGGGCATGTTTTAGTGGAATAGTAATGTATGCAAATAGTTTAGAAGCTGAAATCAGTGTTGTAAAGGAATAGTCTTTCAAAATCAGTCAAATGAAGGAACCATATTTTGAAAGTTGACAGTGAGATGTTTCATGGTGAGTGTGAGATGGTGATCATAATATGTGCCTACCATGTTTTATTAATGGACAAATCACCCTTTGAAAAAAGCTCTGTGACTACCATACAATTTCATCAAGATTATGGACTACACTTTGCAAATACTTAAATTTGTAAGCCTGACTCATAAAACTCCTTATTTCTAGCTCTGATGCACTTAGCCAGAAATTTTAATCAATATGTCAGTAAAAGAAATGGAATGATTCCTTACTGGGAAACATCCATCCCTCTGTTTTACACATTAAACGGCACTTTTGTTTACACCACCCATCTCAAATCCAGGACACCATCATCAGGAGGACCATGGGATCACATTTTCATTCCCCACACAGGTTCCCTCAGGTGCATAAGGGACTGAATTGGCCCTTCCCAAGCATCCATGCAGGAGTGGGCTTTTAAAGCTCTATTCTTCCAGTAAGTTTGCTCATCAGGTTATTTGAGAAACAAAACAGCTAAGCTGGTTCTGTCCATTGTTATCACAAAAAATTGAGTAAGTTTTCCATAGAGTTTTTTCACCTAATTGCTAACTATCCCAGCAGAAGAAAAGAAGTGCTTTTTTATTCCTTTTTTGTTCTTTTTTTTTTTTTTAATAATTTCAGCACATAATTTCCTTTGTGCTAGATTTGGTCACTTTCACTTAACTTGTATTTTGACATGAGATGTCCAGTAGCTAAAAATAAAATAGAATTAAAATTATATTTTAAATTATTTTTTTTCTTTTATGTTACACTGTAAAAAATAAAACAAAAATTAAATCGTTAAGGTTTCTTCTAAATGAATGTGCTGGATCTTGGCTGTTTATACAATATTGAATTATGTGTAAACAGAGATTTTTAGCTGCCTTCATCATATTGATCACATCTAGTTATGATTTCTTCTGAAATAAAGGACCTGCATTCATTTCTGCTGAAGTAAGTAGGACTTTTATCTATTGGTCTAGCAGCAACTGGCTTAATTGTACTGGCTAGTATATTTTACAAATTCTCACATATTTGCTTTTTACTTTAGGAGTTTCTGTATTACCTAAAGCAGAATGTGAAGAGAAATAAAGGGTGTCTCTAAGGTAAAATTGTAGGAGATGCCACATGCCCGACACTGCAATGTGATTTCTATTTTACAGTAATACTTTTAAATTGTTGATGGTTGTGTACCAGTTAACAAGGTTCTGAGCACTCTCCAGCTGTGAGTGGTCCTTATGTGCCTGCTCATGCCCACATCTGATTTTGTGTGTTACTGAGCTGACCATATAATTTAAGAACACTAAAGCCCATATGCACACTTATGCCCATATAAAAATGTCATACAACACTGATTTTAAGCTTGTGCAGGTGGATCATGACCACAGAGTGAGCTAACAGAGCAAAAGTGAGCCTTGGTAATGTTACAGCCTGATTGTTTTTAAGCAGGTGTAGTGTGCCAGTATTTTTTATGCTCTGGTGAGAGAGGGAAGACAAGACCAGGACTACAAAGCTGCATGGAAGGACTTGAAAAACGACAAGTTAATGAATATTGGATCACTTTGTTATTAAAAATAAATGCAGATTTAATCTTAACATTTCATAATCAGTCATGCATCTGACTTTAATAACTGTAAACTTGGACTCACATCTTTGTGCACTAAAACTAAGGCTCTAATTACCTACGTATGAAGCCTGGTCCTGTGTGTCTTGAGCAAATGAGTAAAGTCACTCCTACTACCTACTGGAACGACAGGTAGATGGTTATTCAGGCAACAGCAGTAGAATTTTGATGCCACTGTTAGATATTTATGAAAAGAGATGCATTGAATTTTATCTCAGTAGATCAATTTTCAGGACAGAGTTCTTAACAGTGTATTCATAGGCTGGGTACAAAACCAATTTTATCTGCTTCACTGGTGTGTGAACTGTATAAGGAAAGACATCTCTTTACTCTCTGATAGCTTATCTTCCCTGGTGACCATTTATGCGTGTTCTTGTAAATATACATATTTTACAGAAAAAGCTCTTTAAACTATCCTTTGAGATGACCTTGAAATAGAAGCATTTGAATCTTCCAGGAAATTAACAGCAAAGTCTCTTTTGATAATGACTGGTAGGGTGGGAAATGCCACTCAAAGCAGAAGTAATAATCACTGCTGCAAGCTATTTAATTGTACAGGTCTATGACAGAATAAGATTTTTATAAGGAAACACACCAAAAGAAAAATATACCTACTCTTTCATCCCTGAAAAGTTTCTTAGGAATTGATAGATTTTTCAAAAATAATTGTTTGGCAAAGTGAGGCTACTGTTTAAAAATATTTAAAGTAAACAACAGGGAAAATAACCAGTGGGATATTTTTGTCCTGTTAGACATATAAACACTAACTATACTTAGTTCTATGAATAGAGAAAATAATGACACTTTTCCATGTGATACACTGCAAGTATGAAAATATTTATCATGGCAACATAAGGCATTTCTTATATCTTAGTGTGTAGTTCATTATCATTATTTCATTCCCTTTTTTTTCCACTTTGTTTTCTCACTTTTCCACCAAACAAAGCTTCTTACAAATGAATCTCTCCAATTAAAATTATAGGTTCATACATTGTAAATATGTCTGTAGAGTGAACATTGATATCACCTTGCTTCTATGCACTGCCCTTACTTATAAATAAATCCATATATTCTTTTTTTATCTATACATAAACAGAATTATAACTCCATGCCCAAATTCCCTCACACAGATGCACACTATAAAAATACTCTTCTCTATAAATGTCTGCAGGCATACGCACTTTTGTCCCTAACAAATGTATGCTTTGCATGTGCACGTGCACATTTCACAGAGCACACTTTCCTGTGTTCCTTGCCAGCCCACATCAAATGCCTCTAGTTGCTTTTTCTCATGCTGTCTCTTCAAAGATGCCTATATAAAAATTCTCTCATTTCTCTATGTCTATAGCTTGTACTATTCATAGAAATATTCACTTTCTGTACACAAGCACACACAATCCTTGCAGCATTCATTATGTACATGTACAATCTTTTGTAGTAGCAGCTTGATTAACCATGGACTCATGTTAAAATTTTATGGGTAGAGCTTTGAAACACACCCCTACAATACAAGGTATTCCCTTTTAACTTCACTAATAGTGTCAAAATAACTCATAAACCATTTAGCAGATGCACAGGAAAGAAACGAAAAGATAATTGACACAACAATAACTCATTTATTGATGTTTTGAATTTTTGAATTGACATCGTTACTGTGGATTTTACTCATTAACATTTTTGAAAATATGAGAAATCAAAGACATGTTGAGCAGTGACTTTGGGACAGGCACCCAGAGAGGAACATAGAAATATTGCTTGAAGTTGTGGGAGAGACAAAACTTTGACTGGAAACAAAACTTGCAAAAGATGCCAGGAATAACAAAGGCATTAGTACATGAGCAGCAAGCCGAAGTACAAGCTGTGGGTCCACAGCTGAACAAGTTAGTATAAGCTGACAGGTCAATTAAATATGATACACAAAAAGCTGAAATACTAAATGCTTTCTGTGCTTTGGAGTTCAAGGGTAAATTTAGCCCCCAAGTCTTAGTGCCAAGAAGCAACAACAAAGCAAACAGTGAACTAATGAGTGAAGAAGAGACTTAAGAGGTAACTGCAGCTTTTGAACATATGAAAGTTTATGGGACCTGATGGGCAGGGTCTGAGGGTGCTCAGAAATTGGGCCAAAAGTGCAGCACAGTCCCTCTGTTTCACCTTTGAAAGGTCATGGAGAACAGGTCAAGTTCTCATTGATTGGAAAAGCACAAATGTATACCCACCTCCCAAAAAGGAGATCTGGGAAACAATGGAGGAGTCAGCTTTAAGTCTGTTCCAGGACACATTATGAAACAGGCCCTCCTAGAAGCTGTCGCCATAATCATAAAAGACAAGACAATTGGGAAGACACAATGTGGGCTGGTCAGTGGCAAATGACTGATCAACTGATTGCCATCAGTGAAGGAGTAATTTGTTCAGTGGATAAGGGCAGAGCAGAGATTCCCATCTGACTTCAGTTCAGCAATACTGTTGACTCAGTTTCCATAATTAATTTCAAAAACTACACTATGAAATGGATCCTAGTCTATAAGGACTATGTCTATCACAAAAAAGAGAGAGTAAGAACCATTTAAGAAAGGAAGTAAAATCCATGTGTTTGTCTTAGATATGTCATCGCTGATATATTATCTAAACAATTCATAAAACTTTTCTAAATGTTTCGGTTTTTATTCTAATTTTTAATGAAAAGCTGTGGATTTTTCATGCTATTCATGAATATAGATCCTAAAAAATGTACTAGTTAGAAAGAAAATATTAAAAGAAGATAATACCAGATATTTTTGTTTGTTTTTATCAAAAGAGCTAGCTATTAATCACTACTGTTCCTTTTTAGTGAAAAACACTGATTTATCTAGGGTAGAGTTGCTAGGAATCCATCAGATTTAATTATGATTTCATTGGGAAGGCTTCTTTAGATGGGGATAAAACACAACAATTCATAACAACCAATAATCCAGTTATTTGAGGAGTAAGGAACTCATATACAAGTTCTTGTGCTAAATCAGTCAGAACAAGGACTTCTATGTGTACACACAATACACCTACAGTTGTTTAACTCAGAAATATTAAGATTTTGTTTGTTCTGTGTTTCTAACTACAATAACTCCACATGACAGGTAATGGGTAGGCAAAAAGCAACCTTACTGAAAAAAAAAGGCACTAAGGGAAAGTGAGTTTAGACTGTGATATCTGTGCTACTCTGACTCTTGTTCAATTACCAATACCCCTTTCTACTGATCACTGATGATACTGATGGCTGTACACTGGATTCTATAACCTTTCAGAAATGTTTTGATGCTGACCTTAGATTAGGCTTACATTGTGTAAAAGAAGTGTAAAATTTCAGCTTAATTTAAAACACTTCAGATATAATCATTGGAGCTGCATTCAAACAAAGGTAAAGTGTCTCTAGATGTAGCCAGAGTGTATGAGATATTTTGCCACTAGAACTAAATTATGAAATATTTCATATTTATATTAATCATGAAAGCCCATATTTTTAAAGTTTGAATCCTTTGTGACATTCAGAAAATTATTAAATTTGCATAACTAAAAGCAATGGAACATCACTTTAAAATATGAAAAAATACTGCTTTTTGACATCTCTATTTTGAGATGGTAACAACAAATATTCAGGTATAGAAGCAGAACAGGGTTTCTTCATTAACAGTTGCATGGATTATCATAGACTAACTGTCACTGCTATGTTATTTGGAAATTTGTTTTTAATCCAGCAGCACCATATTGCTAATGATTGAAACATCTACCAGCGGAATCTTTTCTAACAGCAGAGAAATGCCATGAAATTGATTTTAATTAGGCTTTGGAAAAAAGGAATTATGTAGAATTCAAAATCCATTGTTCAAGTCATATGCCAGCCAAGCTGTGTAAGAGGTTTATACAGCTAACTGGACATTAGGGACCTGTGTTTATGCTCAGAAATCTACTAACAATTTAATAGAAAAATGTAAGGGATATGTTCACTTACAGCATGTTTATCTAGGTAGTGATTTAATTATGATCATAATTGTAACCAAGAAACAGACAAAAGCAGAGGCTAAATTCTGTTCTCCAGAGCAAAGTTCAAAAGGACTATAGGGATTTTTTTCAGAGATGAAGAACATTTATCTGCAGCATATGTTAAATATGCCTGCATCACTGCGTGTGAGCATTCTATGAAAATATGGTTGAGATACCCTTAAAATCGAGTCCATTCTTGATGAAAAATAAAAATCGGAAAGTTGTTGACTGATATATCATGCCAGATACAGCAACCAAAGCCAGATGCTTGATGAATTTTAAATTTTTTAGTAGCCTATGAGGAAAACAAGCAAATCTCCATGCAAATGCTTTTCTCTGGCTAAATGACATGCATTTTTAGGTACTAAAATGTTGACATCAAAAGCTGAATAGGCATAAACTTTTCTTGCTGACCTACAGATATATGAATAACTGACCATAAGGAATACAACATTAAGAATTCTGACATACACAACCGAGCTTAAAGAATTTTAAATTTCTAAGTGAAAATTTCAAAAACATCTTTTAAAAATACAAGACAGCACAACTGTTTAAATGAAGCAAATGTTCTGAATTGCAATAGGAGGGCCAGCTTACTAAGATTTTTTGCATTGAAATGTCATTGTTATTTAGAAGAATACTGAAACACTTATTAAATTTATTGCACTTATGTTTAAACAATTATCTCCACTTCTGATTGTTCAGAAACTCTGATCCCAGTATTTTTTCTGCATATTTTGCTACAGGGTCTTGCTGAAACTATGTGGAAGATTTGCTTTGGATAACCAAATCTGTCTGTCTGAGTTCATGATTTATTGTGTTTATTAACCATAGTTCATGATAAACAAATGTCAAAGTCAAATATGTAGGAATTCTGTCTTGCGATCTGGTGAAAAAAATTTAGACTGCTTCAAAAGAAAACGAATGGGGAAAAAAGACAAGGACAGAAGGCAAGCAAAAAATAGAAGGCCCAGATAGAGGTTAAAATCATCACCCGGTACAGTGAAGATCCAAGTATTTAAAGATGGTAATTCCTTCTGATCTGGAAAGTCAATTACATACTGGGACTATTAAAAGCAGTTTTAAATGTCAAGTTTTGAACATCCCCAAGGATGGGACTTGCTGAACCTCTCTGTACAACCTGTTTCAGAAGTGCTTCACTTCTTTTACTGAGGGTTTATTTCCCCATAATATCTAATCCGAATTAGTCTTGCTGCAACTTCCAATTGCTGCGATTCATCTTTGTACGCATACCTTTCTCCTCTGAGAAGAGTTTTTCTTCCTTTTGACCATAACTCCCCATAGGGTACAAAAGACTGAAAATAGAATCCTGTCAGTCTCTCAACTGCAAGCCGAAAAAAGTTGCCTTGGCTTCTCGGTATGCTTGTGTAAATCATACATATGTGTGTACCTATCATGTACTCCAGTCTCATACCTGTCTTCGTGGCATTCTGCTGGACTCTTCTCAGATTCTCACTCTCAAGGGAACAGAACAGGACACTGCACTCCAGGTTCAGCCTCATGGATTACAGGCAGAAGGGAATTACCATTTCTCTTTGTCCCACTGACTACATTCTTACAAACAAAACCCTGTCAGTGGTTAGTGGTATCATCTCAAGGGTATGTGTGTGTGTTTCCTGACAGGCTGTTGTCCATCACAGCCCACAAACTATACTGCATTGCTAGTTAGTCTGCGACATATACTGTTGGATGGGATTATTGCAATTGAGGAAGGATTTTGTATTCTTCCTCTTCTTTATACAACTGGAAAAGGTTTCAGTAAGGACTTCCTTAACATGCCCATTTTTTTTCTTGAAGATGTTTTGTAATATCCTTGGATTAAGATAGCATTGTGGAGTCATTTGGTCTTAGCACCTAAAAAAATTCAGAGCAAGTATATCTCTGCTCTTTCTACAACTTTGATATAAATGGTCTTTCTATAGTTTTGATATTTTACTTAATAAAGCTTTGGGGGGGATGTAACAGAATATCCAATTTTAGAATAACTGATTTTTTAAAAAAATTTTTATTGCTAAGGCTGCCTTCTTACAAAAGCATTTAATCCAATATTCCAACCAAGGGTAGCCCTTTTAAATATAACACAGACAGGCAGCTGCTGTCTTAAAATGCGAGTTTTAAAACCATCTGCTATCAGTGACATCTGCCTGTGTTCCAATTGGTAAATGCTCTTCCTTTTTTCATGAAACTATGCTGCTTTTTCTCACCTATTGCAAAAATATCATACCAAGCCTGGCACTATTAGAAGAGTTTCCCATTCATTTCTATTGCAAGCCCACAGGAACCCGTGGATAATGTCACTGTTTGGCAGCTGGCTTTGCATATTTACATATATATAGATAGATGGATTTTCTTTTCAGTGTTAATTTGAAAAGGAATTTAGAGGACTGACACACAGAACTTTGGTACTAGTTTAATTTAAATTGTTGAAGCAAAATAAAATAGCAATCTATCAAGTCAGTCCTCTTAGGCATTTTTTTCCTTAGAGCAAAAATGACCATCTTGGTAAGTCAATAAATCAGGTCTCAGCTCAGTCTCTTTGGAAGCAGCCCTGTTACACAGATGAAACCGAGGCACCCTTTGGACATAAAGCTTCTCCTGAAAACAACTAGGGAAATGTTTCACCAGTGTTGTGCAGTGGTACAAGATAGGGCAAAATACATTTCTATCACAAGGCTTATATCAGTATGACTTCTGTTTGTAGAAGCATTTTAATCCAAAAATGTTAGCATCAAGAAGCACATAAATCGCTGAGAAGAGGAAGCAATGTTCTCTAATACTGTGGATCAGAGCATACCCATAATCATCATGAATGAAGGGGGAGGGAGGAAGGTTGGGAATGAGGAGCAAAAAGCTACAAACACCCTAATATTTTTTATTTGTCAGTAGTCATGGCTCTTAATTTTACCTTAGGAAATATATAAAAAATTAAACTGTACAAATGATGAGCATTTCACCCAACAAAGACAATCAAAAATTTCGATGCCATGATCCCTTCAAGCTGCTTGTGAAAACCCTTAAGAAGTTGATTTACTGGCCTACCTCATATTTTCAAGGTTCAGCTTTCCAACTTGCTCTACCTTTCTAAGAACTCTTTAAAAATTTTTCTTCTGTTCATTAATTTTTAAATTAAATTTGAAATCCGTATCTTATTCCCACTTCTCCTCAGTGTGCTTTACCGCATATTGTAAATGCTGCAGACAGAGGTGAATACGTAAACATTTTTTTAAAAGAAATTGTTTCTGTCTAAATTTAGACTTTTAAAGGAACCTTGAGTATTTTAAACTGTATAACAAATTACAGTTTTTACTTTGTTGACTGGACAAAGGCAAATTATGAACAAGTCCAGAAAAGAAGAATTCGTAGCAAGAAAGATGAAAGACCTCTGAGTGGGAGAGCTACTAATGGCCTTTACACTAATGCAGCAACAAGAAACTTAGTTCCAGAGAGCTTTTCACAATTCTTTTAATATTTCTTTTTCTTTATCGTAGCATAATACCTGGCTTGACAACAGAAATGTTAAAATTTAGGGCTCTGTTCTTCAAAACGTCATGCTCTATTAACACTGTTTTTCTCTGGGATTTACCCTGTCAGAGAAGGAATCACCAAGGAGTAAGGTCTACGGTTGTCTTATCACTAAATCCCTCTTCTCAATGATGCACAAATGACTAAGTACTTTTGGTGCCATTTCAAGATAGAAAGTTAAAATAGGTCATTCTCAGGTTAGGGTAGTAGGAATATTTTCCTGCACATGCCAGGTGTTTTATATGCAAAACAAACACAAAACTCTCAGGTGTTTAAAAATAAAAATGTAAGTCATAAGTGCATGAGGGCAGCTCTTCCTGCTGTCATCTCTTGTTTAAGGGCATTTGACTAACGTGCAATTGCACACGACAAAGTTCCTCACACAGCCACTCTTTTTTTTCCTGTATCTCTGATGTAAATTAACATGGGTGTCGTTCTTGCGGTTCTTCCCAGGATGTGCAGCTGTGCTTTGCTAGACTTTTCCCCCATGCAGTGATGCAATAGTGCCTCACACCCAGGAAAGAAAGGAGATGAGGCTCCTGAGTGGGTGCCAGCTGAGGCCCCAGTGTTGCCTTTTGGGTCCCCATGCAGCTGCACTGCCTGTGTGTTTACACAGAGACACACCTGGACTGCATGCACTGCAGGGCTTACACAGAAACTGCCTGGGAGCCT
This sequence comes from Passer domesticus, assembly GCF_036417665.1. NCBI lineage: Eukaryota > Metazoa > Chordata > Aves > Passeriformes > Passeridae > Passer > Passer domesticus. Next base: position 30,983,926 of record NC_087479.1, read on the forward strand.
ACTGCTCAGGAGCATTTCCATATTAACCAAGGGAGCAGTGAGCTTAGGCACCTTATGTGCTGGGCTGTGAAAGGACCGAGGAAGGCTGGTTTTGCTGGCAAGTTGAAAGAATCTTACCTTTTTTCAGGCTCTGCATCTCCAGCATTTGGACTGGCAACTTGGGATGAGAACTTAAACTGGTCCACAGCATACATAGTCTGTGGAAGAAAGAAAATCACAGCAGAAGTCAAATTAGGAGGAGCTTATAAATGATGTAGAATTGTTTTATAGAGTGCTGAGAAAATATTGGGTTTGCAAAATGAAGTTGGAAGTTTTACTTTTGTTGTCATTTGACTGAATCGTATGGGACTGTGTTTGCACAGAGGCTTTTGTTCTTCCTCCAATAATTATCAGATGCTAGGAAAAATGGGAAACTTGGATGTGAACCTGTGGGGAAAACCTGTGTGTGAGCAGCTACATACAAAAATAACTTCAAGATAGAGACATAAATGTGAATACTATTCACTTAAACGTTGTTCCCTTTCCATTTCAATCCTTTAATTTTCTATCCTTCAAAATATTCCTTCTCTTTAAACTATTTCTTTGGCTAGAGTCAGGGATTCAACAGTTATATGTAGGCTTTGAAGATTAATTTTTGGACACTTAATTTCCCCTACAAAGTAGCAGCAAGAATCTCTTTCTTACATCACTTTTATACTGGAAAAATGCTGAGCCACAGTCAACAAAAGTGCTTCCTGTTTTGTATAAGTAAGAAGCAAATTGTACCAGCTATTTAGATGCAAAGATACATCTTAAGGAGAATATATTGGAATAAATGGAGAGTTTCTTAATAAGGGAAGAGAGGTTGCACTTAATAGAAAGAGCATATAGAGACCCTGACTGTGGCTAATGTGCATAAAAAATTCAGCCTGTCAGATCCTCACTTTTCTAATTCAGTAATCTAAATAATTTATTTGACATTTTAGCTCAAGATGACCTTTCTTGGGAAAAAATTACTGTTTTAAACTTTTAGCAAGTGCAACCACTGCAGAGGAATGCTGTTGAAGTCTGCATTTTCCCAAATGAGTAAAGGTTAATCTTGTACAGCTCAAACACATTTTTGACCCTTTTAAACAAGTTCACAAAAGTAATTTAATTTTTTTAATATAATTTCAATTATATTGCAATATTTGTGTTAAATGAGCTTCCTCCCCTCCTCCTCTTTTTTGTCTGTTGCTCAGAAGCCATTACCCATGTGTTCTGATGGATTTAGGCAAAGGACTTGTTTTGAATGACTAAAGGTGCCATTCTACCAAATGTTACTTATAAAGTTCTATAAATCAAGTGAAAATACATGGTAGATTAATAGGTGAGTAGGTTAAAACAGCCATAAGTAATAGCAAAAAAATGACTGTCCAGAGGTTCACAGTTGCCAGATTGGTCACTTGACTCAAGTAATCAGCCTCAGAGCAATACCACAAAAAATGATCATGTCTGTCTGTCCCTGGATTCTCTTCCTCTTACTAAACAATCCTATATTTTGCAGAGGGCATTTCAATGGTTCTACTAAAGGACATTTAGTGTAATTTTACTTGGCTATTTCTGATAATTTATCTAACTTTCCGACAGGTCACTAAAAAAATCTTTCAATGTAAGGATTAATATACCCCCAATTGTACATAATAAAGGCTATAATTCTCTCAGGGTGTTCAGGTGACTTTATAGGGGTACATTATTTATTGTCAAAAATAGGAATTTGCTAGAATGGCTGAAATATCACAAAGGTTTCGGAGTCTGTGCAAAATCTCCAGTGTAGCTGTCAACTATGAGGGCACCTAAGATTAACCAGCTACCCAATAGTAACCAGTTATCAAAGAAATGGGTGACCAGCCCTACTTAATCCTCTCATGAGTAAAATACAGGGTTTAGTGTTGTGTTCAAATTAGATCTTTTTTCCCCATGTTATTTTTCTCCCCTAATTTGCATCGTTCGTGTGGTTTCAGATGATCATATTACTCACATTGGTGTGCTACTGGAGTAATTTCAGTGCAGTCAGTATAAAGCTAGTGAAAGTTTGATGTCAGAGGAGAAACAGTACGCTCATCTCTGCTGTGATATTCTCTCCTCGTGTCTCACTGATGTCAGCTAGTGCTTTCTTTTCTGACATAACAGTGGGGGTTTGATCTGATACGCCCGCACATACCAGTCAAAAACTGCTACAAAACAGGGAGCTGAATGATCAGTGAGGCTTATGTTCCTAAGGCATTTTGGCAGTTTTAAAATCCAATGTAAATGCATTCAGCCTCTTACAGGCTTTCAGTATTATTAACTCTTAATTAACAATACTGGGATTATCTATCTTGCAGATAGTGTTAGAATTACAGATGCAACTTAGTTTGCAGGAGTTTGTGATGTCAGATGTGATATTACATGGAAGATTCTGTAGGGACAGCCCATCACTAGAAGTGGTGTGGCTGTTCTTGTACCACACATGGATAAACCTGGTGAAGCCTTCAACCATGCTAAAGCATGGAAATCCAGCCAACATTACTCTTCCACACATTCCAGTAACAGAAAGCACCAGGCAAAGCCACACCAACAGAGCACAAGGGTGACTTTATCATAGCTCTTGTTGATTCATGAACAGTTAGAACACTGCATATGCATCTATTACAGTTGCTCCATTAACCAGGAAAATGGAGACTGGACTTACATGGGAGCTAGCCCATGTAAGTGTTTACTTAAGGCATGCCCACTGGCTGCCTTAAGGCATCTGAGTTTACAGAAGGCAAGGTACACTTACTGGATAGGCAGCATTTTATGCATTGCTTGTGTTTCTCTATCTCAAGTCCTTTCTGCAGCTCTCAGCCTTCTCAAGCAGATGACCAGAGAGCACAGCTTCATGCAGTGGAACAGTATGGGGCTGTAGTTTGTGCAGTTCATATAGTGTCACATTGCACCATATTGGGATGGTTTGCACTTTATCAAAATGTAAAATGTCATGGAAAAAGAGGAATAGTAGAATTCACAGCTATTAGGCAGTGAACACTCTGCTGTTAAACCTCTCCAAGAAAGAAAATCTTCCGTTTCAGTTTTACTCGTGCAATTCAGTCTGAAAACTGATAAAAAGGGACTGATTTGCAGTAAATTAAATTGGACTAATAGGATTAAATTGAGAATTCAAAATGGAACATGTATTTTTAACAGGAGAAAATGTTTTGAGCACTTTACTGGGTAAAGCTAGTGAAAGGGAACTGTGAGCAGTAAACTGCATGCACTGCCATATGAATTTCAGTGCTGTTTGGCATGATTGCAAAGTGACTGTATAAAAGAGCACTGGCATATTGGTTTTGGGAAAAGGTGAGTACTGATCTCTTGCCAAACCTGACCTGAAGGTGATGTCATGGATTACTAGGGTCTAGTCCTGGTTACTTGTTCTGTTATTCTTGTACCAGCTTTGTGTCTTCCTTTCTGTCTGTAAATAATGTATTATTTCCTAAAGCGATAGGTAGTATTACATTATATTAGAGATTCAATGTTAGAGATTATACTAAGATTTAAAGTGTCCACAAGCAAAAAGTAAGTCCCAGACAAGGTTTAAGTTGGAAGTTATTTGTTCTTTAATTTTAGAAATGTGTTTTTCGCTCATGATTGAAGTATGAAGCCACCGTAGTTCTCTGTTCCGCAAATACCTTGATAAGAGCAGAGCTACTCTTTTCTTTTCCTCTAAGCTCTGACTGGGTTTTTTGTTATGTAAATTGTTGTCCTGCAGTCCATAGGCTGAGATCTTAATGATTTCTGAGGACCTCAAGTCCAAATCTGAATTAGCAAAGATTAAATGCTTGTTCCTCTCATTACCCGCTGTCTGTAACACCTAGATTTTCTGTGATGTAAACCCATTGCTGTTTAATACAGTACCAAGGCTCTGGGAATGACTTCATAATAAAATTATAATGAAATTATGTTTAAATCTCCTTCCTTGTTTCCATCCTCATTATGCAAATTACATGTCTTAAAACTGTCTACTTATCACTTATAAGTTTGGCTAGTTCTCACATGACTTTTCTCAAAAGATGTTTCTAAACCCCTTCTTTTCACTTTGTTTTTCTTTACCCTTATTTATTTCCTATGCATTTGTGATGACCATGAGTTAAGTAAAAATGTCTTGGTGGTGATGTGGCAGATGGTGATGTTTGTTCTGAAATTATTTAATGGATATCTTAGTAGCCTTCACAGGGAGAAAAAATACCAAGATATAAAAGGACTGTCTGCAGTGCTTTTGGATACTGGTACTCAAGAGCACTTCTTGGTATTCCTGTACACAATTCATTTAGCTGTGCAACCAAGTTGTATTGAGGAAGATGGCATTATTCACCCTGTTTATTTCCAACATGCAACCAAAATACAGAATTCTCAACTGACCAGCCATTAGTTTCCACGCAGTCCAGGGACTCCTCCCTTCCTTAGGGGAGACAAAAAATGCTGATAAGGCCATTTGTCAATTAAAAAAACAAGAGCAAAATATTACCACTTGGTACACAAACTCACAAGAGGGAAGTCAACAAATCTATTCTGTCCCACTGCACAAGAGGGAAGGATGTAGTCCTGGTTTGTAACAGGGACACCATGCATTTCTGAACATCCATTAAAATCTCCATTGTCCCTAAGGTGTAGCACAGAGATATGACCTTACATTTGGGGGCAGCATGGTGCTCAAAGGTCTGGCACGGAGGACAGTTAGAAGCACAATAGATTGCTATCTGCTGTTCCCCCAGTCATTTGGTTAAGGTCAAGAAGCTGCTAGTAAACACATAGTATGATTTCCTAAAAGGCATCTCATTCTTTATCCCACTGAATGGCACCGTGACACCTAAAGGTCAACCTTAGTGACCATTAAACAAGCAGCTGCTTAAGACTGAAAAGCAAAACTGGTTTCCAGATGCAGCTGGGAAAAGGCTGTAACCAAGAACTCTGAACATTCCTGATGTCTAGGAAACACAGGGGCCTTAATCAGATGCTGAATCCCAATAGTGAGGCTTGAGCTGCATGTTGTAATTCTTCATTGTATGTTTCAAACAGCTTATCAGGTTAATACTGTACACTATTAAAAATACTGTTCTATGTTAAAATGGTCATAAAAGTGATAGCAGTCTGAAAATTGTGTCAGATCCAAGCTTGTCATATGACTGTATCTCCTATAATGTTGAAAATTCAAAATAATATATTGTTCAATTTCCAGACACTGTGTTGTTTTTATGAAACAGCAGTAAAACTAATTTGTGGCTCAAATTACCAGAATATTCATAAGTTATATATTTGTGGAGTACAGCAGGGATATTCTTGCATTTTGCTGCTCATCAGTAAAGAGCACTGTCATAACATCTGTACTTGGCAAGGTGGGCACTGCTGCTGTAAAATCTGAGTCCTTGCACAGAGCTCAAGTTTAGGTAGTTATTCTGGCTATCTCGTTTAGGTAGCTGGCAACCATCGTTGAAAGAGAAGAATTAATTAAAAGTACCCATCTTATAATTTCCACTGGAGTTTCAGAGTAAGGACTCCTGTCTTTACCACACAATATCAACAGACATCCAATAGCCTGTGTAACCAGATGACTGAAATTTTTTGAACTGCTGGGGGTTTTAGTCTAAAGATGATCTAAATACACACTAAAGGTAACTGTCATTACTTAAAACTTTTGCCTCTCTAATACACACGAGTCTATATATCTGTGTTGCCACTAATAAACAGGAATTGAGCATTTTTTGTTTCTTATCAGTGATGGATTATAGTAGTCAGTGTATTTTTTATTAAGATCATCGCAACTTGAGAGTGTGGGGCACAAAACATTAACCTCAAGCCCTGCCTGAAAGTTATTTACAAGATACTTATACCTCTATCCACTGTGGAATATCAAAAACCAATTTTTTATCAGAAGGTTGAGTAGCACTGCTGTGCAAGAAAGAAAAAATTAGTCTGGATTTCAACATCTCAAATGGAATTACCTAAAGTGTGAGAGATGGAATAAACCATGATCTATATAAAATAAACAGACAATGTGCAGGTAACTAGAGGAAATAACTTACAGTCTCTTATACCTACAGCACATTTAATTTCAGTCCATAGTGGTAGCAATGTCAAATTATCATAAACTGCTGGCTTCCTAGAAAGCTGAGTGAAATAAATCTGGTGACCTCTGTCCAGTTTACACTGCCAAAAATTGTTCCTTTTTCCCAGAACTCACACCAGTTTTAGACACTCATTGGTATCCTTCTTGGAAGTCTCCTTGTGTCACAGACTAGAAAGAGCTGCACTGTCTAATACCACATGAAAGTGCATCCTCCTTTTCTAGCCACCTTGATAGGAGTCTGTCTGTGACAAGTAAAAGGAAGTTTCCTCCCCAGGAATATTAATCTGATCCTTTTCTTCAGCTTTCAGAGGGTTTTTCTTACACTAAGTGCATAGCAGTCCCCATGTTCAAACCAAAATGTTTCATTCTTTCCTGGGAATTATCTTCTCATTATTTCCCTGTCATTATTGTTCCTTTTTTCTTATTTAATACAAGAATAGTGGGATGTATAGGTTCATTTGAGGTTAATGTTAAGGCTGAAGTAAAGTTTTGGCCTAAAATTCTCTTCCAAGAAGAGAAATAGAAGGCTCAGATGTCTGCTTGGGCTTTTGTGCAGCTGTAATAAATTATTCACTAATTTACTTGCAACCAGACTTTTTGATCTGCCATTTGATGGATATCCCAATAGGTAAAGAAAACCTCAGAGAATAAGTACTGTATTCAAACTTGTTACAACAGGTCAGGAACCAAAAATGAGAATGATCACATGATTTCTATTAAATTGAAAAAGCTAGTACTCCATTGTGCTATACTTCCAAAATTCATTAAAACCACTTAGGATGCAAACATTAAAATACCCGCCACCTACAGCTGATGTTAGCATTCTTTCTTTGAAGATTATTGAGTGGGGAAGCAAATCCAGCAGGGTGAAAATTTGTAGACAGGCTTAGTGATTGTTAAGGGATAAAAAACCCCAAAAATATAGACCCAGACTTAGGCACACACCCTCCCAATACCTTCATTTCATTTTTCTTTTTTGGTTTGTTTGTTTTAATTCTCCTGTCTTTTCTTATATGGCTATTTGATTTTATTTGAGAGACAGAATTACCTTCCAAGAAGCCAAAGTTTTTAAGCAAGAGCTGCATCAAACCAAGAATATTTCTGAAAAAGTTTCAGTAGACATCTTGTTCAGGTCCTCCCAAAAACTCCCCTATGTGTGTTTACACTGCATTTTCTATGGAAAATTAAAAAAAAAAAAAAAAAAAAAAAAAACACAGGACAAGGATATGGCAAAAACAACCAACCAACCAATGCTTTGGCACACATTTGGAGAAGATGATTTTCACCAGAAGACAATAGAAAGTGTTTTTAGACTGAAGGCATTCAGCCTATTCTCTGTTACTCAGAAATAAAGTTTAATATTTCTGGCCCACTCTGCAAGCTGCTTCTCCTCCACATGGCACTTCTCCTTCCACACCAAAACTCCCCTCTCCTGCCAGTCACACTTTGCTTAAGAACAATTCATTGTGGTTTGCTGTTTTATTTTATTTTTTCAGACAAAATGTACTGTTGTTCTGTACATGTTTTCTTGCTGTCATACTTTGCAGACGATTTTCTTCCTATTTTCGGAGGCCTGAATCTGCCTTTGGTCACACTATTTGCTCCTCTATGGTCACCTCTGAGAAGATTAACCCTTTCATTAAAAAAGCTTGGCCAGGGTCAAACTACCGCCTGGCTCTGGACTCTTACATCCCTTTGATCTCCCAGCTATGGAGAAATTATTAGCAAATTCTAAGCCTTCCCATGTGATTTGTTTTTGTAAATTTGTAGAAATTATTCCTAATCCTATTACGTGGCCGAGGGCAAACCTGCATTAAATATATGAGACTTTTTGTTATGTGGCAGATGGATAATAAAGGAATGCTGAATGCAGCCCATTCCAAGTTATGGGAATCTGGACACTTCATCAGCATTCACTTAATCCTCTGCCATGGCCTACGCCTTTGATGAATGCTCTCATTTATGACCACTGATGCCACTCACTTAATTTCAGAGAAGAAAAATAATACCTAGATGTTAATGTGAATATTTGAGTTTATAGCTGTACAATGAATAATTGTGACATTATCATGGGAATATCTTCTTATACATTATTCACTTGTATAGACCACATTAACCAGAGAGAGGAAACTTTCAGTTTTGCATCTTCCATCTTCTTTGGAAGGTAGGCATCATGCAGACAAAAGTCAGTGTCTTAACCCAAATTCTAGCTGACAGTCCGTATCAACCCTCACTATATTTTGCTCATTGTGGTGCCAATCTCCTATCTCACCAATGACATTTTTTCAAAGAAAGAGTGGATTTCCTAGAGACTCTACCCCATGCAACTTCCATGGCTTTTTATTGAATAGGAAAATGTATCCCTCTTTTTTTGCTTTAATACTGTTGCCATGTAGCATGTCTGTAAATTTAAGCTGAAAATTAAGACAGCACACAGATTTTTTTTATACTTTATAGAAATATCTGTCCCATATTAATAATGTTCTTTCATGCATTTTAAAAAATAAAACTTAAACTCATAAAAACCCTAAAATTCATAAAAGGAAATCTTCAGAGTTTCTCATTCTTCAGCTTACAGCTTTCACATTCGGAACCACAGATACTGAGGTCTGTAAAATATATTATTTTGTAGTACTCTCTGTTTTTCTGATGTAAGTGGTTTTTCTAAGGACGTTTATAATATATCTGATGTCTCTTCAGGTTTCCTTATTTCACTGGAGAGAAAATGTGATTACAATCCTAATGTAAATGTTATTCTTAATTGGAAATGTTTCCATGTTTTAAAGTGTATTTATTTACTTTTTTGAGTGTATAGCAGAATTTAAGAGTAGGAGTTTGCTATGTTTTTATCCTCCTTTTCTGCAAGTGTGGTAATTTTAGTTGGTATTTAATGGTGCTAAAATTCTAAAAGTAGAACCCTGCTGTCCCTTTTAGTTTGCATGTATAAAATTCAGAGGTAAATTGAAGTTCTGGTAAATCATCAGTGTGAGAAATGTTTCTAGATATAGTAAACTGTAATAAAAAAAAACAGTTAAGCATCTTTTCCTGGTGGGAGTTTTCACACACTGTAACTAATTTGCTTGAATCAACTAGAATATTCAATGGGAATAAAAATATGTAGTTTATTTATTTATAGTAAGTTTATTGATCACTACTTTAAAATGTAGTGTAGCAGCCTAACAGGACTGACTGCTCCAAAATGAATATTCATAGGGGTCCCGTGTGGAGTAGCTGCTTCACTTATCCTCTTCCCTACTGTCACCTACTTTAACACACATGCTGTACAAGGCACATGCAAGATTCTGCACACACGTTTTATTTTGTATGTAGTGAGGTGCCTGTCAGAACACAGAGCACTGTCAAAGTGGAGGGTTTTATTTGGAAAAGGGATTGTAATACCTTGTGCAATGTGTCCATATAATTAGAAGGATCTAGGATCTATTTTTTAAGGTAGAAAGACATGCAGACTGTTCTGTGATTGTAAAATGATACAATGATGAAAGATTACAACTTAATTGACTTCAGGGAGAACAAGGCATGGCCTTAATTTAACATCATAATGGGCTGAACTAAATTCTAACCTTCTTGCTTCTCTACACTGGTTTCAGGTGTTTTTATTTCCCTCTCCCCGCCAAGAACCACTAACCTAAACATTTCTGCAAAATCACGGCATTATTTCTAAAATATTCTATTTCTTTTTAGCCCAAGCTTTGGGTAAAAAAATGAAGAAAAACATAGCTTTACACAGATAGGAAACAAGACTATCAAGCCTATTAACAGTAGTATTAATTAACAGCCCATTAATTCATGTTTTGGTGAAAATGTCTGTAATTCTAGTCAGACATTCTACTTGACATAAAGATCCCAAATTTTAACTCCCCCCTAAAATTATAGTATAAACCATAATAAAAATTTTATTGAAGCACGCCTAAACTGAAACACAGAAATGGCAAAAAATACACATGAATGGACTTTAAATGTGGTGGGTCATTATATATCAATAGTCACTTAGATGTTTTTATTCATTCTTGGTATAAGTAATGGTCATGTAAGGGAATCCAGATTGGATCAAATTTTGGAATTTTTTCAGAATATATGGGGTTTGAGAACTAAAGTCACCATGTATTTTCCTCACCGGCATGATATCAATGGAAACCTGTAACATTTACCTGTGGTGGGGCCAACCTCTCTGGCAATAAATGTCAAAAAATCATCCTCTATTACTATAACAAGAATATAAAAAGGTTCATTATATATGATGCATGATCAGTATCTGGGGATTACTTGCTATAGCAGTTAAGGCTCTACTGAACAGCCAGATAGTGGTCAAACTCCCTGTATGTTATTAAGTACAGATTACTCTAAGATCACACTGTTAAACTTAAAATGTATAAAACACCTTCCATAAACTATACACTGGAGGTGATTATAAAAAAGAACAGGGGCAATGTAAATATTTTTGTTGTTATTAGTCCCTATCATTCAGGCTGGCAGCCAGAACATTTTATTTTTCAGAAAGTGCAGGGTGGGTGTTTACATTCTTTTTTACAAGCTGGCTGATACAGACTGGAAGGCTGTTCATTGAGCTTTTCCTTATGATTTTAATGCTCTTCTTACAGGGTGCCTTTGAAGAATTTTAAGTGAGTCTAAACAAAGCCCTCACTGAATGTAATATTACTGTAAACCACTGCATTCTTTTCATATCTGGAATGAGAAGGTAATGAAAGCATGCTGGTGTTACGGCTCCAGTCTTGCAATTAGAGGAGCTCTCTTCAGTATAAAGCCTAAGTAGGAAAGAGAAGCTACAGAACCAAAAGAAATCTCACTATTCAAGGTACTGTCTGTTTATTACTGGGCACTGAAAGCAAAGTGAAATGGCCTCCTCCCCACCTCTGTGGGTTTCACAGAGTAAACCCTCCAAACCCAAAGACTGAAACAAATGCTTTTTCTGGGAAGTGACACACTTGTGGCCTCTTTCTCATGAGTCTGTTTTCCACTGTGATTGTCTTTGAAGCATACAGCCTTTATCATGTGCCATAAATTATACTTTGCTGTAATGTTGCCTTGCTAAAATATGCTAAGAAAGCTTTGAGCAATATTTACAAATAGTTTAAGTGTCATAACAATACACCCACTACTCAGGCTTCCATCGATTTTACTGTAATAAGAGTTGTAATAAAGGATACCACTTTTAAGTATTATGAAAGTATTCGGTATAAAGAAAGATAATTGGGAGAAAAATCCCTAAAACCTATATCAAAATAATTTTGCAAATTCTACAATCACAGCTGTCAGAAAAAGTAACCACAATCTCCCTTGTCTAAGAGGAATTATCTGGTTCTGTGCTGCTGCTGCTTGTCTTTCCTTCTGTCCCATAGAAGTTGCAAATTTACTCAGAAAGATCAAAACTCAGCTACTGCCACAATTTAAAAAAAAAAAAAGGAAAAAAAGAGCAGGTTGCTATAATTAAATTTGAGTAATGCTACTAAAAAGAACAACCGCCTTATATTCTCTTTCAGGATAAAGTTCCATCTTGCATATCAAGTGTTAAATTCTGCTGCCTGTTTCATGAGTGTAAAGCTGGTGTAATTCTTCTGCCACAAAAAGAAGCCATTCAAATGAACATCAGTTCAAAAGACAGAAGACCCAGACCTTCCCCCGAGCATTTGAAAATCATTCCAATATATTTATTAATGAATACTTCTATTGCATCCAACTTTATGTTTTTAAGACCTTCCTTAGGGAAACTAAGAAAGGCATTTGAAAACAAGCTAAGTCTTTTTTTCCTATCCACCTTTATTTTTATTTGCTATTTTTAGTGGAGTACAGAATATGCCTGCTACACTTGTCAATGACAAGGGCCTGTTTCAACCTACTGGCATCAATGAGTGATATGGAGTGGATTTTGCTTAGTTTTCTTCTAGCAGGTTACTATAGCTGTCGATCCACACCACTTAGGTCCTGACAGAAACATAATCATGTTATATGGGTATATACAGAATGAGTTGTTAAAGTATATTAGAAAACATATACGCTGAAGTGGATCATTATTTTCAGTCTATGAAGGCAAGGCACCAGCTGAAGGCTATTTCTCGAGTTGAAGCTTGGTGTTATTTGGTTAACCAAAAGGAAATATGGTATAATATAGAGAACTCATGCTCCACCTCCCAAATACATTGTCTGCTTTTCCACTATAATGGATCCATGGATGCAGTGACTTCTTGAACCCTTTCTCTAAAGCCAAACGTAGCACTGGTGAAAGGAAAAGCTTAACCACTCTGGCCACGCCAGTGTCAGGTTCTCAAGTCTGACACTGCCAAAATGCATTATATTCTAGCTGCATTTTTAGCATAGCAACTGGGGATAATATTTTAGGTGAAATCTAAACTAATTTACCCCACAGTCAAAATTCTTCCAAAGACAAATATGTATATTCATATTAATAGCAATGTTTAGATCTGCTGCCCTCCTACCAATACACTGATATATCTGCGGAGATTCCTAATTTTTTCTTTTCTGGAAAAAGCAAGCAAAAAAATGTTTTGCTTTACAAATTAGGTGTACAAGTAGGTTTGCTTGCAGTTAGCATAAATTTCAGAAGGCAATAGCCCCTGTATTTAATAAGCAGCAGACAAGAATTGTCCAGTAAATTCCAGGGCACAGTGTTTGTTCAGATGAGCCACAAAGCAAGCTGTGATGGAAGGGAACTTGTAGGTCCCTGTCTAGTATTAAATTTTCAGTCTTGATGTGATTGTATTATTTTATCTCTGTGAATTTAGCACATTTGATATATGGTTATAGCCCAATAAATGTAACAATAAATATCACATTTGTATTCAATTTCAGAGGTCTCCTTCCCTCCCTCACACCAGCAGCAATGGGTGTGATCTTATAAGGCTCTGATTGTAAATAATCTGGTTAAATACAAGGTTACTGATGCACTGACAATATAGAGAGTCACGGAGACTGTGCTAAGATTCAAGCCCCCAGATGTGTCTGTTTGCCTCAGTCAAAGCAGATGCATTTGATTCTGAAAAAGGAATGCATAATCTATTTTTGTTTGTTCAATAAAGGAACTGTATATTTACCATATCTTTAGGGATTACTTTTTATTGTTTTCAAGGAAATAATTTCAATGCTTACAAATTGTTGGATGACATTCCCTTGCACATTTTTAAATATGATACGCAGGGAAAAATTTTCTTGTTCTAATCTTTTTATTTAGAATAGAAAAGCTATGTGTAATCTAGGAGATGAAATATGATATCTTTATTAAAGAGGAACATTCTAGCTCTATTACACTTACAGGTCTGCCAGTATATCCATTAAGGAATCCATTTTTCAGACTTTTAACACTTGTCTGTATTCATACTGGAGACAAACTTGGCACTCAGGTTTATAGCCCAGGAGCAATTTGTGCTGCTATTTACACATGTCTCTTGGTATTCATTTAAAAAAAATGTTTTTCTATTAAATGCCTGAAAACCATTTGGTTATTTAAAATGCAAATGGGAACAATATTAAAAAGAGTGCTGCTGACTGCTCGAAGAGTCCCATGCTGTAGTCTGATAATACTTCTGCCATATGAAGTTTATCACATTAAACCATTTTAGAATGAGCTGAAAGTTAGGAGATGTGACATTTTTTGACATTAGAGAGCTTATATGCCCATAAAAGAGCTACATCTCTTTATCACTTAGCTAATACATATTTTAAAAATTGTGTATGCACTCATTTGCAAGTTATAATGATACAAAGATCCTCGTAAAGGTAAATCACAGATTTCACAGAATCGCTAGGTTGGAAGAGACCTTAAAGATCATTGAGTCCAACCCTAACACCTCAACTAAACCATGGCACCGAGTGCCACATCCAGTCCTTTGAAACACATCCAGGGATGGTGACTCCACAACCTCCCCTGGCAGCCCATTCTGAACTTGATCACTCTTTCCATAAAAAACTTTTTCCTTATATTCAACTTGTATTTCCCTTGATGCAGCTTGTGGCTTTGTCCTCTGGTTCTGTCAGTTGCGCCTGGAGAAAGAGACCAACACTCACCTGGCTACAACCACCTTTCAGAGATTTGCAGAGTGACAAGGTCACCTCTGAGTCTCCTCTTCTCCAGGCTAAACAAGTTTTATTAAAAAAGGCAAAACAATAACCTATGAATTTATATAATACTGTGGTCAATTTCAGTCCTGAATATATTAATAACTGACATCATAATATAATGCAGTTTATACTAGTTATTTTAGTTTTTTTCTTAATTAATTCTAACTTAAAATATTAAAAATTTAAGTTTAAAACAATAACTATTCTATGTAACTATACCATTTTATCAGGGAAAATGTGGTTGACCCAAGGTAGCACAACGAACCTAAGTCACATCACATCTTCCAGTCTTACTGTCTGAATGTAAATTGACAAGGATTTAATGCAAATATACCTTTGCTTCTTTGTTTATAAATTTTTATTTTAAGTTGCTCTTCATCTAGAAGTCCAGTTCTTCTGAAATTAAAATAACCATCACCATTTTATAGTCTGGACAGTGCTTTTGCCATGAAAAGCTGGACCAGGTGATCCTTAAGACCCCCTTCTGAGGTGGTTATCTATGATTTTATTATTTGTTCTGAAAAAAAAATCAGGAAAAATTTATATATCTTTATCCCCACTGGATATAAGCTAAGAGTTCCGATGACTTTGTACTGTTTTCAATCAACTGAGAGATTATCCTGGGCTCATAATAAATCCATTTAAAGTTCTTAAATAATTTGAGAAAGGTTGGAAGCACAACATCTATAAACTATTGATAGCAAACCTTATCATAAATAAAGTTCTATTCTTGCTTCCTCATTTAATTTTTTTTTTTTTAATAAATGAACTTAAAATCATAAATAGAATTTTAACAACATCTTATCAGACTGGGTTTCTTAATTTTGTGTAAACTACGATAGTCTGAGCTGAAAGCACTGAAGAAAATATTACAAAGAAATGGAATCCAAAGTCAAGTGGTCTTTTTACCTTCAGGTCATTTCAGATTTTAAGGGTTTAGAAAAGGCCCATCAAGCCCCATTTAGACTTCAGGAATAATTCCTTAAAGCATTTCTGTAAACAAAATTATTCATAGCATAGTGTTTCTTGTTCAATTTCGTAGTTGCTGTTCCTCTTAAGAACAGTTAAGAAAAGTGTATAGGGGATTTTTTTCAAGACTGTACTTTTCACTTCTGCAAATCTAATTTTTAGTCTTGGGTTCTGAAAAATCAGAGGCTATTTAGAATACAATAAAGAATAAAAATGTGATCAATTGTAAGAAGTATTTCTGTGAAGTCTGAACAAAGTGGGAATCAGAATTGCAGCCCCAAGTATTTAAATAAGCTATTACAAAAGGAGTGCTAGGAACCATTATATTCCATGATTTCTTGTGAATAATAGAAATGCTCTCTATCAAGTATTTTTACTTAAATGGAATAAATGTTTGAGACAGATGGTGTTCATCCATTGTAACCTTTCATGCCACTACTGTTGGTATTGTTATAACTTCGTCTATTAAAAACATGCTTTGAAGCTATTAAAAATACTCTAAAACCTGCATAGAAGTGTAGTTTTAACCACCATACATTAGTATCTCCATCTTTTGGTAGTATGTCATTTATGCTTTAATGACATCAGTGTAGAATTTCAGCATTCTTACACTAAAAATGCCTGTCATATACAAACAACATTATGGCACTTTCTGTATAATATGCCTATAGTAGTGCTATTATTTAATGGTGTGCTTTTATACTGCTGAAGTTTTAAAGGATAAATGTGCCTACATCATATACTAATGTTGGAGCTAGTAAATAGGATTATTTGTTGTTAATGAGGTGACCAGACCTTCACCTCTAGTTATGATGGTCAGGTATCACTGAGATAGAAAAAAAAGAGTCACATTTATGACTTTAGTAAGAGCAGAAGCAATCTCTGAGTGCCAGTTTATCAAACCTCCTGTTAATGTCTGGAGCTGTTTACTGGTGGAACATAATCCTGTGCTGTAAGAATTTTGCTGAACAGGGCTGGATTTGCCCAATTTTCATTTAGGAGCACAGAGCTGTTCACTGTTTGGGCTTAATTCCAGCAGGCATCCCCACTCCTCTCACCATATTCCAAGGAACAACCAAATCAAATATTTTCTTGGACTTTTATAGTTAAATTTGGGAAGTATGTCCTGTATGACCACACCGTGGTCAAATTTGCTGCTTTGACACAGGTGAGAATCTGATTCACAGATCATATAAGCAAGAAATAAAGAGAGGAAAAGGGTTTGTTTCCAAGCATATAGAGCCATGCATGCCATTGCTGTTTCCACGCAGCAATACTACATGAAATAAGAGTAAAGTTGCTTGTAAGGGCACAGTTTATTGGATTTGGTGAGATCTACTATCGCAAATACATCTGCTTCTTGTTCATGCAACATGAGCAATGTTTATGAATTCATGAAGAAATATTTCTTAGAGTATTCTGTAAAACTGAAATATCTGCAGTGGCTTTCTAGATGGAAAATAGGCAGTCGAAAGATTATTTTTGTGTGCTTAATTAGTGAACAAGTCAAAATATATACATTTTCTCTTTTTAGTACTGAGCATTTAATTTAGAATATTATTTTCTGATCTAAGATACAGTTTTATGAAAGTGGTTTTCATACTGCATTACACACAAAAGCATTTCTAATACTGTTTTAAATTTTTTTTTTTATTGTCTTCTCTTTCATAGTCTGTACACTCGCAGTTTGTATATTTTTTTGAAAAAGTGAATTTACTCACTGAAACAGCAAAATGGATGTTCAGATAAAACATGAGATCCTTGTTTGACCACACATAACCTGTATATGTTCTCTTCAAAAACTAAATAACACTAATAAAATCTTGCCAAGAGAATCCTTACCATTAAAAACTCTTATTACATTTATAACATATTAAATACAAAATATGTTTGAATTTAAATTGACTGGATGTGTGAGGAGTCTTTGGGCTATGGTGAAATTTAAGAAATGAAGGACAGGTGAATGTATCCCATCACAGGAGAATGTATCCTTTAATAATGACATCAGTTTCACAACCACTAAGGAAGCTCGAGTATGGTAGTTCATTTAACTCCAATGAACCAAGCTTTCAAATCCAGTTAAATATCTCCTTGGCTTTCTTTTGGGAATGACATGGCACAGTCTTGGGAAAATGGAGCCCTTTCAAATCTGCTGACCTCTGTCACTGTTCGTATCCACCACATCCAGGTCAGTGTTGGCAACTGCTGCAGGAGTCCTTGTCACGGTGTTGGTTACACAAATACCTGCTCCCAAATGCAGCCCATCTGCATATTAGTACAGACTTCCATTCTTAAAAGAAAGTCTTAAAGCTGTTGCTGTAGCTTGACATTAAACCTTACTCAGTTTTAATAAGGAGTATTAATTGGGATATATTTTCACAATTCTAGGGTAATTTATTCTCATAAATGAGAGGATGATAGTTCACTAGTTAGCATGCAGAAAAACTCTTTTATTCATTTAGATTAATTAATATAATATGATAAAAGTGCAAGTCTGCCACTGTAAGAAATAATTTTGTATGCATTTGGAAGAAGATGCTGGTTGTTCAGAGGAAGCAGACGTTTTAGCTGAGATGCTGGGATTCTGATCCCATGATACTTAAGAATAATTACTAACTACACATGCAACAGAAGCAGTAGCAATTTTGGTTCATTTAAACTCACATTTTACCTGCAAACTTACTGGTCTTTAAGCTGCGGCATGTGGAATAATCAGGTGAATAGAAGCCCTTCAGCTAATATGTGTTGTTCAACACACACCTGTGTGTGTATTTGGAAAAGAAAGTCTGTCTTGTTTTGCTGCTGAGGCAGCCACAAAATGTCAAGATAATCTTAATTTATCCATTAAAAATGTAGGCCCATATTTAAGAGTCATCAGCAATAAAGGAAAATATACTGAATCATTTCAAGTGCATGCAAATCATTTAATGTAATAAATGGAGCAACTCTAATTATCTCCCGAGGAAATGATTTCACACTAAAACAATGGAAATGAAGAGGTTACTTTGGGAGCATTATACACAGCTGAAAATTACTCATCTGAATCTAGTGGATATTTCAAATAAATAGAAAGGATTGCTTATGCCTTTTCAGTAATCATTTAGTGCTATGAGAGAAAGAGAAAACGATGGCAAAGATATTTAGTAATTTGCACTCAGGCAGTGAGGTTTTCACAGGTGCCGTTACACAACCAAGCACTGTTCCTTTTCACTGAGACACTGGTTAACATGAGATCAATGTCAGAACGACAGGTTCAGAATGTAGCCGAAGGGTGAATAATAAAAGTAATATATTTGTGTATTATATTTGTTGATTAGATTCTGCATTAGAATTTGTAGATTTGTAATTGATAATATGCATGAGCCTTTTTCTTGGGGTCCCTGTAACTATTTTTAAAGAGATAAATAAAAATATTTATTATTTTTATCCCCAAAATAAATCCCATGAAAGCTTATTTTGGAAATTCAGCACATTTTTAGACAACAACAACAACAAAATAAATAAAAAAAAATAAAAAGAAAACTTTTGAATAAGATGTAAGAATTTCTCAGGGAGTGGGGTTAAAATTGAGTTTAATGATTCAGTCCATTCCCTCCCAAGGAACTGATTTCACTGCAAGCTAAAAATGTTTTGTTAAATTATGTACTTCAGTTGCTTGGGTGTTATGTCTCTCTTGGAAAAGCACATGAAATGAGTACTATCCTCCTAGGCATTTTAAAAACACATCCACATTAAATAGAATATATATACAGTGGTTGAGCATACAGTCTTTTTAAACTAGATAACAAAATGATTTTGACTTGTTTTAAAATCTTTTTTCCTTAAATGGATCTAAAGCTAAGACTAAAAGATAGATAATGTGGACTGAAAATTTTTCCCCTTGCTTTCAGTTTCGTGGAGAATAGCACATTATAGGTACTTCCCTTTGTGCAAGAATCACATCAAATGCCAGGAAAAATACATCTGTTTTGGATACATATTTAACAGCATGCTTTCCAGAACCATCAATTTGTCTTTATTAATACATCAAGTGCAGTTTGTTTAAAATGTTTGTCCATTCCACTGCTGTGCTACTACAGATATTATTACCTTATACTTATTACCAAAATTGGATAAAATAGAAGGGAATACAGCAGCTCTTCTCCACAGTGAGGGATATGACCTAGTTCAAGACAAATTAGTGCGCACCGATTCTAGAAGCATAAATAGATGACTGCAAGTTTTTGAAGGTCTGCATTTATTCTGAAGCTGACAAGAGTATTTCACAAGAGACTAGACAATTGTTTTTTTTATCATAAGATTACTGTTCATCATGTACAAGAAAACAATTGTTATCAGGTATGAACTTAATTGGAATCAACTGTAGCAGTCTTTACAGGAATTTACCGAAATATCTGCCATTCAGAGCTGGCTTACCATAATATTCTCTGTGGAATAGTTGACCACAGGATTCTCATTCACAAACAGCCAGGTTAAACAGTTAAATGCTAGCAAATCCTGCATAGCCCTGTGGGAAATTTCACTTTAATCCCGAACTTATAAGAGGACAATCAAAGCCCAAAGCCTGGGTAACAAATCTGATCCTCTGTTGCAATCTGTGTCCTCATGGGAAGGAGCGAGATGCTCCCTGTACAAGCCCGAGATGGATAAATACCTAAATGATGAGATAGATGGGGAATGCAGAAGAAGCGTCTGGCTTCAGCCATTCGCTTCCAATTTCACATTACATTGTGAAAGGCAATTCTTGTGCAGCTTGGGAACAGCCAGTCCTGATTACTATAAGTTGAAGTGTGGCTTAAGGAATGATTAATGACAGTGTCAGGAGAAAACAAAGCACAATGAGAGTTATCTCTAATCCACCTGCTTGCAGATGCTATAGTAAGGGAATGAAAATGGCCCCGGCGAGCCCTGATAATAAAAAAATCAAAATAGAAAGGTGCAAAGCTGTAGATATGTATTAATCTGATATATAAAAACTAGGTCTTAGCTTGAATAAAGCATTAGGCATGAATGGAGCCCCATAGGTGATAGATATTAGAGCATAGTGGACTTCACATTGTCTGTTTTTTTTAAATCAAACAGAACTGTTCCCTTCAGTATTGCCTTTGACATTAATAGGTTGGTATTTGAAAAGTCACAGTTCACTAGATGAGCAGGCTTGTGAGTTCAAGCTCATTAAACAAAACCTCTTTTTGTTGCTTAAAAAAAGTGACACCATACCACCACCTTGTGGCTTGGTGATGCAGGGACCCACGGAGGAGAGAGCTGCGTTCCCGGTTCCACACGCAGTGGAGCTGCAGTCAGATGAAGCACAGTTAAAATATCTCGTCTCCTTTCTCATTGAAAGGCAAAAAGCTCGCAAGCTGCTTCAGCAAGCACAAAAGCTCTGAAAGGCTACCTGGCCGTTTCAAAGGGTTCTTGGCCAGTTTTCCAGATAGATTTGCTCTGATTCAAGACTGGGGCTATTGCAAAAGGAAGGGCAGTCACTGATCACAGCTATGACTGAATATGCACATTATGGTGGTTTCTTTCAACTTGATTGCAGCTACTCAGCTTCTCTCCCTTCCTGACCTATCCATCTTCCTAAACTTCGCATCCGCTGGGAAATCTTGCACAAGCTGTGCAGTGAGCTGAGCCCGGGCCGATCCCAGTGCGGAGCCGCAGCAGGCCTCGCTATGGCTGGCGCTCATCAGACAGGGCACGTCCCTCCAGATGCGCAACGCCGACAGCCCGCGCTCTGATGGCAATTCCAGGGCTCACATCTGAGCTCCTCGCTCTCCGGGTTTCATCTACCGAAAAGTAGAGTTTGCATCATTCTAGGGAGAACGCCACTGTGTCTTTTCATGAGGTAGAATTGTTAAAATTCTAGGCACACCGTAAGGTTTCCTAAAGCACTGAAGCTACCCAGGAATCTAAACATTTTTACTCTTGTTTGGGCACATGTTCTCCCTATGTCACCAAGGATACTTTGAAAATTTTAACTATCATCATGTTAGTCAGGAATAAAAACTGAAACAGAATACTTCCTGAGGCCTGCTTCTCAGCCAGATTTAAAGGTATTGCTTCTTGTCAACAGGGAGGGAATTATTTGGCCCCACTGAGCTCAGAAACAAAAGCCCCATTGATTTAACTGAGTCAGGATTTCAATCCCAATGGGTTTTGCCTCCTCCTTTTCCTTAATATGACCAGCAACAAGTTAAATGTTAATTTATATTTCATGGAAGTATTTTAATATTGAAAAATCTAATGAAGATTTAGCACTTGGCTTTTAATAAGGCTGACATAACTGTAGAAAGAAAGCAAATACATTATTTTAATTGATATTAATTAATAAATGTTCCTGATTTATACATTAAACAAAAAAGAAAGTGTCTTGTCATACACTAAAATTTATTGTGTATTCAACCATCATTTACTCAGAATCCTCTCTTTTTTTTCCTTCATGTGAAGGGTAGGATGGAAGCTGCCATGTAGAATTGTACAGCTGCTGCATATGCTATAAGTACTGTGATCACATCACCCTTATTTTCTGATGACGTGCCTCGAGTCAATTCTATCCATGTGTCTTTGTCTCCACCTGACATCTCCTGCTATCATAATAATCATGCTGTATGGTTTGAAGCTTAAAGCTTTTGTATACTGTATTTTCTTAATAATGCCAGGGAGCCAGGCAGTTTCTATTCTATAAAGATACATTGCTATAGGCAGCAAAGGGTCGCAGTTGAAAAATTTTTGATCAAGAATTGGCACCAACAAAAATCAGGGGTGTTCAACTAAAGTTTTGATTAGTCCATTTTATAATCTGGGGGGAACAATATAGATTTGGATATATACTTGTGTCTTGATCTCCTTTTCAGGTGTTTGGGTCTCAAGATGTTTATTCAAGCTAAAGTTTGGAGTCGAACAAAGCAGTGGTTATGAATTAATTGGAAGTGGCCTTACCTGTGTAATAGCACAGATCAGGGGAATAATTTAGCCAAGATAAAGTAGCGCTACAACTACAATGCTTTATGTAATCATGAAGGATGTTTAGTGAAATTTGAAAAGTAATGTGTCACTGTCATTAGGCAGACATTTTACCATAAAGATGTGATAGGTTAAAGCTAAATACAAAAGAATTTAAGGGTTAATTTGTGCACTCATGTCCCAGTATTAAAAAAATGAAGTTACCACTGTCAAATACTTGCTGAGATGCTTTTATACCAGTATCATTCTCTGTTTTCTTCTTCTTTGCAATCAAATGTTTCATTCCCTTCAACCTCATCCTCCCTTCCCATGGCATTAGTTTCTCTCCTGATCCTGAGCAGCCTTCGGGAACCTGAAACTTTTCCTTTAAAAGATTGCACTGAGCTTTCAAATATCTCCTCAGAAGCATGATACCTTTGGATGAAATTCTGGTCTTGATGCATACTCTATTTTAGGTCTGTCTTCCTGCTTTCTTTACAATGTGTGCACCCAGGGATTTTCAAGTAGGATTCTGTTCTGAATGTAGAGTTCCTGAAAAACATTGAATCCTTGCATCACACCCTGTAAGATCTGAAAGCAGCCACAATCTCAGCAGAGATTTACAGACTATCACAAAATGTATTTTAACAGAAGCTGAGAAACCTGTTACATAGTGTTAAAGGCAAGGGGTGAGAAAAGGTAAAGGATTAGAAGATCAAACTCCTTAAAAGAGGGTTCAGATTGGTTTTAAACACCTGACAGAGATTTAAACCCTCTCTTTCCAAGCTGTTTTTGTGCAAACAGATTCATCTCCAAGTTGCTAGGAATGACGTCTTCTTTTATTCAGAAAGCTCCCTAACCAGTTATTTCAAAAGATTTTAAGTGAGTGCTCTTTCTGGCCAAAAGTCATTCCACTCTCCAAAGTCAGAAACAAGCCAAAAGCAAGAATGAATAATTTATAAAGGGCAGCTGGTCTGGTTTTTTCAAAATCAAACTAGCCTTGGCTCCAACCCTCCTTCAGATCCAAAGCTAAGCCCTGCAGGTCATTACTATTTCTACACTGGGTTTGCATATCTGCCTAAATTCCCGACTTTCTACTGTATGTGTACCTTGGGTAAGGTATTCTTTTTCTTCTCATTTCCTACCCTTAAATTAGGTAGTACTATTGATTCCATTGTAGTTAAATGTGCTTGAAGAGTAGGTGACTATTGAGGGTACCCTGAAGAGGAGACTCAAATTAGCGCCTGGGGGAATTTAAAACAATGTATGTTAAAATAGAGCTACACTCACTTCTTATGAAACAAAGTAGCATCCAAATTACTTTCTTGTGTATAATTATGGAGTGTGCATACAAGTTCTGTAGTTTAATAGTAAGTCATGTGTTCACTGATGTCACCATCACAGGGAGCATTCTGAGGCAGGTCATGATATGGTACCTCACCTTTGGGTAAAAGTCCTGGCAACTGTTGTGAGGTAATGTTGAGATCCCTACTTAAATTGCATTCTAGGATTGTTTTAAAAAAGACTTTAATATATTTCCTTCTTTATCACATAGTGACTTATAAGCCATCTCCTTTGACATATGCTAACCTGCAGCAAAATAAAGATTCCTTCTCAGAATTAGGCTGGACAATGGAATATCAAGTTCAGTTGTATTTATTTTAATTTACAATAATTCTAGTCGTTTGTGTGGACACTGCTCCTGCTGTGGCTGCATGAAGCAACAATAATGGAGCCATAAAAACATTTAGAAACAGAATCATTCCTATGTGTTCAGTAGGTGTTGAAACTCAGTATGTTTCAATTCTAATTGGAGTGCTGGCTCTTTGTAGTTTGAGGTTGCATGTGTGAGTTGCTCTTGACAAAGTATATACTACTGCAGTATAGCCTTTAGAATTCTTTTGCAAGAATCTCAACACCAACAGCTGCCCACATGCAGTTGACAATAGACTGAATGTCTTGGCTAAATATGTGACTTTCTTTAGCAGTGTATCTACAACATGGACAGCAATCATCAAGGATGTGACAATATAGTGGCTGGTATATTCCTCAAAACAATCACCTAAACCAGTGTAAACACATTTGTGCTGATAACTTAATCCACGTTATAGCCTTTTGTTTGTTCAGGACATTTAAAAGAAGCTACATTTTTTAAGGAATGAATTGAGGTGTGCAGTCTGGAAAAGAAAAGAAATAGAGCATAAAATAAGGGTAGCTCAGATACATTTAGCATCTGCAAACAAAAATCAGCATTCACTCAGATAAATAGATTTCCATGTGATGTTTCTTCTTTCTCTCTTTGTTAATCATGAAGCTTTTTTCCTTTTTTTTTTTTTTTTTTCCTAAAGCTAGTGGTAGATCTGCTCCTGGCAGTATGTTATGTTCAACCATTAGTTTATTTTTTAAGACTAAGAAGAGATATTTCTACATTATAAATTATTTATAAACATAAGAACAAAGGGAGGCTGTCAGGGCTGCTGGTACTTTGAGAAAACAGGGGGAAAAAAAGATGATGAATTTATGAAGAATACAATTTTACGAAGGAAGGAGGAGGGAGAAAGCAACTACTAATTATTAACATTCATCTGCAGACAAATCCTGAAAGAATAGGATTAGAGGGATACATTTACATCTGTCTGTCACAAAAGAAATTCTCATTAAAGGTTTACTAGACTGTCACAAAACTTCTTCTAATGCTAAACTTGAGGGTCTCCTGGGGGAGAGGAATATCTCACTTTTGGCCCATCCAGTGAAGTGATATTAAAACAAACAAAAAAATTAAAAAGCAAATAAAATCTCTTGCATTTTTAGTAAGAGCTCCAGCTGAATTTGCTTAGGTGACACAAAAGTAGATATGCCATGGAAAAAGTTGTACATGTCAGAACAAGTTTCAGTAGTTTCTATTTACCCAGCCATGTGTACTTTGAGACATGATATGACTGCCACAGCAATCACTTTGTGAATAGCATTCATCATCTGGACGCTTCTTTTCATCTATAAAAAGAAATCTGCAATAGGTTGCTTTGACAATTCAAGATGCTGAGCCACAGTTTCTTTGCTTTAAAGAAACAGACATTAAGGTTAAATACATTAAAAGTGCTCAAAAAATAAACACACTGTGTATGCACAATATGTTGACAATAGCAAACTTCAGTCTACTGTAGTTTTTGATCAAAGAACTGAATCTGTGGAAAAGAAATCCTGAATCTAGCTAAAGCTGTCATTTTATTTTTCATAGCAAACTAATTTATATTGAGTACACATCATTGAGGAAAAATCTAGAACAGTTTTATATTACTTGAGCCATTGCATGTGGCTGTATTTGTAGGTGTTCAGACAGCTACCCTTTGGATCATGCATATATTTTATTGAAACAGTGTTGTAGTTAATTTGATTGTGGTTTATGAGCTGGTTTAATTAACATGCAATGGAGAAAGTTTTTATCTTGAGCATTTTGTTAGAGATAATCAAAATTAGCAAAGAAAAACATTAAAAATTCCTCTGGATCTGTCTCTTGCCATGAAAGCATGATACTCTTCAGCATATGAAACCAAAGCCAGGTTAAACCTTTAGATACACCCATTCCAGTTAGTAAGTATTTCTTTTAAGATTTTTGGTCAGATTCAAAGCAGACTTAGAACTCTAATCCCTGATTTTATACATATTAATTTTTCTAAGCACCGAGTGGAGAATATTCCCCAACATGTGTTTTCAGACCTGATTACTGATTATCAGTTTCTACTTTTATGAGAAAGAATTGAGACAGCATAAAAAGGCCTGATTTTCAGAGGCTAGTTCCAAAGGTCTGCTGAAGTTTCAGCTCTCTAGGTCTCTCAGCTTGGGTGCCCAAAACAGATGCATCCAAATGTAGGCCCATATGTTTGAGCATGTTGCACCACTATATATGCACTCCCTGGCACTGTTGAAAAGCATACATTCCCTGCAACCCTCCTACGCTCCTCCCTCTGTTCTGCTCCATTTAGGTCTGCACACACAATCTAGATTTCAGGTAACCCAAATGAAAAAGTTCTCTTTATTCCTGTAGCTGAAAAATTAGATGGTCAATTCTGGAGCCTACAGGTTAGCCCACCTTTCAGCATGTGAATCCCCCAAGCATGACGGAGGTTCTTACTTGCAAAGGGTACTGGCACCGAAAGGAAACATCAAAAACCTTGTAAAACAGGAGTTGTATAAGCAGTAATAATAAGGTATTTTATTCTGAATTTATCTAGAAGAACTAACAAGAAGATGTTTTGCTGTAAAATTATCTATTTCTAAATCTTCCTACACTCAAATCTTCCTTCACTGACTGTAACAATATAATCCACCTGAGCTATAAAAGTCACAAAGCAAAACTATCACTATAACTTAGGAAATACCTTTATACATTCTGAAATTACTTTTTAAAAATAAACTGAAAAACATACAGTGGTGTCCAGAAGACAAACTTAAGCTACAGGAAAAAAAAACAACCAACAAACAAACAAACAAACAAACAGTAAAAATGCCCAAGAAATATGAAATTAGAAATGTCAAAACCAATTGGATTTTATTCCCCTTTTCTAATCACATATCTTCCAGAATGCTCTTCTTTATATTCTTTTTGGAGTTCTTGCTTGATCTTTTAGGGCAAAAAACTCTGTTTTGATTCAATAAATATTTGAGTACAATTATTTTCTTTCTTGCATTCCTGTCATGAAGTCAATTATCATTAATCACATTCCAAAGAACAGAAAATATGTACAATCATTTAATAGAGGTGTAAATTTATCATTTTTACAGTTGGATATCTCCTTCATTTGTAAACCAGGCATTGGAAGGCAATTAAAGAAGTAAATGGTGAGACATTTAAATATCTACACTAAAGCAACAGTTGAATATTTACTGTGCACATGTTTTCTAAGATATATACACATTTTTACATATTAAAGGCAAGTGTAAAATAAAATCCTTAGGGTTTTTATTTTATTTTTTGGCCTTTGAATTAAGTGGGGTTTTTTATTTTTGCATGCGAAATTAACGTCTCTGCAAAGGACAACTACATGCAATACCTTTACAATCTCCTGATAGACCAGAATTGGTGCAAAGCTACTTATAACTGAGGTCTTCTGTTAAATGCAAATTCTTCTAGTTAATATATATATAATTTTAAAATTACACTCTTGTAGCTTGGTAATATTTTCTATTATACCTTGTTGAAAAAAATTGTTGCAGTTTAATCATTTTTGTTATGATTTAAAGAAGTTTATTATTCAAGTGTTCTTAATTTTTGAAAATAGAAAAGTATGTAGCATACGCAGGTAGGTAAAAAGATAATTGCTGAAACTCATCAAACACACAACTCTCAGAGGACAATTACTGAATCATGTCAAAGTTTGGAATCTGACCCAAAAAAGATTTGTGTGGAAGTGCCTGTTCCTAATTTCTCCTCTGAAATGAGCCCTTTGCTATCTCTGTGCAAGATATGCACCTCTGGAACTTCCTTTCTGTTTGCCAGCTCAAACTTGTGGGCACCTCACGCAGCCTTTCATGTATAAGCCTGACTCCACAGCAGCGCTAACTGCAATTACACGGGGATCTGCTGCCTCCAGACAGTCCACTCTCCTCTGCTAAGAAGTCTGCACAGATTGGATGCTCGGCCACTTCTTCTGTATCCTGGCACCCATTACTTCTAGGGAAATGTATTGCAATTTTCATAAACTGCACATTTGCTCTTCTTGTTTTATGATTTACATTATTTTTTGTGGATATGTGAATATAGCGAAATATTGTTTTTCCTTAAAGGTAGTTGAATGTTATATTTCATTTTATAGCGACAGACTTCATATTTCTTCTTAGTATGCTGTAAAGTGGGAGAAGATTTTTAAAATATTGTTGGAAAGTAATCCAAATTCCAGCAGATTTCCTGGGCTTTATACTGAAAGCCTTAGGTGCCCTCTTTTGGTATACCGCAGAAATTGCAGGCAGGCTTTAAAAAAAAACAAAACCTTTTGGGAAGCACAAATTTTCACTTGTAGGAATCCTGTGTTGAATGTTAAAGAAATGAAATTTGCACACACACAAAAATAAAAAGCTTTTCATATGAGGTCTTATTATATGTTTTGCTTCAGTATTTATATTGCATGTACCACCATGCTTTGACATTAAATTCTCAAAACATTGGGCTTTCATTTTGATGCTTCAAGAAGTAATTATACTTAAAGGCAGTATACCTGGAATGCATATGCACAGGGAAAGAAGAAGTCTAGTTCACATAATATTTTCTACTGAACTGAATATTGTAGTTATATCATACTCTCTCTATGGCTTTCAGTGGCATGGAGACTCACATAACACTAGCTAAGTTCTAGTTCCAACATCTACAATGCAGTAAAAGGTCAAATTCATTTCTTTCATATGTTATATACAGTTAAAATGTAGAGATTGTACAAGTTTAGCTGATATGTCTGTGTTGGGCTATCTTGCGTTATGTAAAATTCTATCCTGGTCACTGTCTAGACTAGAGATACTTTAATCTGTGCAAATTTCCTTTGTACTGGTTCTCTTTGGTTTCAGTTTGGGTCCTTAGTCTGTTAAAACAATTCTCAAAAACAAAAGAATATGTCTTCTCAACTCCTCTTCCTCCATAACACTTCCTATTATGATAATTTGAGTAATTGCCAGTAGTTAACTCCAAAGTTGTGCTGAGAGTGAATCTCAGACGTAGTTTAAAATGTAGTCAATTTCTTTTTAAGTAATGTTCAATAAGAAAATCAGTAGAAATTGTTGATTTAGAGGACATCAGTAGGGCAATCATTTCTTTAAATTTTTCCTTTCAGCTAAAGGAACACTGCCACTGCAGGAAAGAACAGGTGCACTGAAAGAACATGCTCAACAAAAATAGCAAGAAACAGGAGTTTTGTACTGGGCCTTAGACATTCTTCACAGACAGTCTTATGTTCTTCTACAGAAGTCAACCTCTGTTTCTTCAATCACATCAGCACTGATGCAGAGATAGATGCAGATGTTCCTATGGAATAGCAATTTCTGTTCTTGTGAGGAATGTTTGAATCAAAAATCTTTTTCAAACAGGTACAAACATTCTAGTAGGAAGTGAATATGGCTCACAACCTCTGTTTGCAGCCCTTCCTCATGAAAGAAATGGTCTTTGTATCTGCTTATTGCTGTTGGTACTATCTCTAAAAGCGTGAGCTGCAATTTTACTTGGAACCAGCTGAACAGCAGTTGAATATGAATGACTATAACTTTGCAGACCTACATCAGTACTACCTTTAT
This sequence comes from Passer domesticus, assembly GCF_036417665.1. NCBI lineage: Eukaryota > Metazoa > Chordata > Aves > Passeriformes > Passeridae > Passer > Passer domesticus. Next base: position 31,013,333 of record NC_087479.1, read on the forward strand.
GTGCAGAGTGAGGGCAATAGGGCACATTGTCGCATCAATTTTTAATCAGGATTCTCCAATTAAATCAATGGACTGTACTGTTTAAAAGTCAATAATACAGTAAAGCTTGGTACTTGGCTCAAATCGACAGATTTAGAGGATAGCCAAATTCAGGATGACTGTAACATAAATAATGGAAGTTGCTTTCAAGTGCTTTCAATCATTTAGCTCATGCTAAAATGCAAAGTTACAAACTGCACATCTGATGATGCAGTTAGACTCCATTTGTAAATACATTTCCTATAATGTGGGATGTGATATATTATTCATAATATAATGAAGAGCCAGGTAGTATGCAGCAAAAAATGCAGAGTTTCGTAACCAGGTAGGAAACAGAGAAGCCATTTGTAATATCATTGTTTGCTAAGTATGATATTAGATTAAATTAAATTAAATTAGATTCTCTATTCTTAACAGAGTTCAGCCCTTAAAAGTGATAATAACAGGAATATTTTCCTGCAGACCAAGAACAACATGTTTCAGGCACTAACTGTAAAGACAAAAAAATGGAAAAAAAGTGGTCCCAAGTTTTAGTGTGCCTAACATCTATTGAAAAATTATTAAGCATACATGTTTTCATTGTTTCTTTCATTTAGTCATTCAGGATTATAATCACATTTATCTTTGGGTTTTTTTTAAAGGACAACTTTCTGTGAAGAAGAGCATGAAGTTTTTCAGAAGCATCTGTATTTATCTGTAAACTGTTGCCCTGAAATGAGGAATAATCTAGAAACAACAACTTAAAGCTAGGGGGACTGGATAGATTTCCTTCTATATTTCCATAGTTACCAATTCTGAGACCTGACTCATTTGATCTCACAGACAGAAGCACATTGCAAATTTTCCTGAGTGTCTGCAAAAATGACAAGGACTGGGGGTAAAATCTGCTGATTTTGTGACTCCTAGCTAAACTGCGTTCACTCTTTTGGAAGCAGTATTAGTTTTATCTACACTGGTTGATGTCCTCAAAAGACCAAGCAATTATTAGTACAGCGTGTTTAGCTGGGACACCCTTACTTCTTGTCCTTTAGCAAGCAATTTAGCAGTGCTGGCTATTCCAAAAATTCAAAAGTCTCAAGGAGCCACTCAAATTGAGAATTACATTTACACTACATTTGGAGGGTTATTTATTCTCTTGTTCAAAGTTTTAAGACTTTATATTCTCAATCTATTTCAGCAACTGTGAAGTCTAAAAACTTTTGCTTGGAGTGAATAAAAGCCAAGAATCTCATTTAAGTAACAATTTCCAGAATCAGTCTTTTTGTTAAAACAATAAAATGAAATTTTGATTTTGGTGAAGTCCAGGAGGATTTTGACACTAATGTCTCACAGGACAAGATCACCCATCAGAATTGTGAGGAATTTACAAAACTGGAAAAACTGACTGAAGATAAACGTTTGGGGTTAAAGGCAGGAATTAGTTGCTCTACTCTGGTTTCTATGACTCGGTTGTTGGCATTAAAGCATGGAGTTCTTGGGTTCCAGTAATGTGTTTTAGTGAATTACTAATAAAGACCAGAATTCTCATCTGATGTAAATTCTCAAGACAGCAATAAATTTACCTAGAGGTGAGAGTATTTTTGAGAGTGTATATGTATTTTTTATATAGCATTAGCATGGCAAAATAATTTGCCTTCTACTGAAAAATTTGTAGTCAGGCAAGAGAAGGACATACCAAAATACCTGACTTGAGGGTTCGTCCAGGGGGGACTACAGGATTTACACATCCTAACAAAGGATACTGCAGTTGTCTGCATCAGGGATTATAAAGAATATGATGACAAGAAGGAAGGAGGGACATTTAAGAGGAGATAGAAGGACTCAATACTCTAGATTTGTTCTTTTTATCTCCTAATGATAAGACATCAAGAGAAAATTGTCCTTTGTATTTTGTGAAGTCAAGCAAGGGAACAGTGCAATACAAGCGAAGAAGGAAAATTATGAAAGTGAGACAGCATCAGTAACACTTACATCCCACTGTCTCTATCAGGTTTGATGGTATTATAATGCAACAGCACTCCTTTGTGACTCTGTCATGGATCAGAGCTTCAGAGACCCCCAGTACTTAGCAATAGTCCCGGTTTAGTTTTCACATACTCAACAGAAACCTTGCATCCAAAGCTTTTCTGATGTCATAGTGCCCCTACACCTTTACTAGTCTATCTTACATACTTTACATTATTTGATACATCCTACATCTTTCTTAGTCCCTGATCTTTCCACATTTCACTTCCAGTCTTTCCTGTCCTTTGATTTCTGAGCCTCCAATTCATCCTGTAGGCCTTCTCCATTCTTCCAACTCTAACTCCCTAATCTATTCTAGCCAAAATTCATCTGCAATGAGATGCAAGGTCATTCTGTACAGTCAAAATGGTTTTTTGTAGGGGTTTCATAAAGACATGGGGTGTACATGTTGGAAGTCCATCTGTAGACAACGATATTGTATCTAGGAATGAATAATTCCTAGAAAACACAGATGTGTGGTAGTTATAGCTTAGAAATTATGGTTTTGTTACTAACCCTTCTTTTCAGCACAGGTTTAATTATTTTAGTACCTTCATATATCCCTATAGTAAATTACTGCAGTTATTTGAACACTCTTGTTAGTATTGCTTCAAACCTCATTACCAATTCTACTTCCCAGACCCCACAGCAGTCATGACTCATTCCCATCACTATGATGCCATTTCAGATCAAAACCAGCAGAGTCACAGACAACCACCTGGTGGCTTGATAAGATGTGAGAAACCCACATTCCTTCATTTGAATTAAGGGTAGAAGAGTTTTGAACGCTCATACAGTAGATTGGAGATTTGAGCCACACAGAAAACTGTTATGGTTTCCTTGATATAAGGAAAATTCTTGAAATCTTAAACATTTTAACAGGCTGAGAAAATTGTTTTCCACTCAGTTTTAATTAGATCATAGGCTCAATGGAAATTGTAATAATTTCTGACTTTGAAAAATGTGATGTCTCATTGGCTTGAACAGTTAATCAATGATTGAATTCACTCAATAGAAGTTTACTTAAGAAAGCAGAAAACAGATGTTAAGTCTCATTCATTTTGCTATATGGGCTCAGAAAGGTAATTACTACCATGACTTGGAAATCCTGATCTTTGACAAGTGAATTAAGTTCCTGTGAGTATATACTGTGTGTGATGAAAAGTCCAGGACTTGTGAGTTACACATTCAGGAGCTGACCTAAGGGAGCATTTCAAGATTTTTGAGATTCCTACCGGGGTCAAAGATTATTCACAGCTCTCGCCAATTGAGTATTTCTTGCAGAAAAAAAAAAAAAAAGAAAAAGAAAAAGAAAAAGAAAAAGGTAAAAAGCCCTTTTGCATAGAATCAAAGTGGAGATGTTGTAAAAATTAAGAGAAAAACACCCATGGTGTGTTAAGATAACTTAAAATTACCGAAGCTATTTCTCGATCTTTAACTGTCTTTATAATAAACTTCTGATTGCATAGCCAGCATTTTACTTTCAAAATATGAGATTGGAGTTTACAGTAGACATTCATGTGTAAACACAAGAGTATAGAAAAATTTAAACTAATTATTTCTATATATGAACTCTTTTCCTCAGCACATCTTACGACAAATAGTGCTAATGCAATGGAAGTCAGAAAAGATCTTCCAGGAAAAGGGACAAGGAAATTTTTTTTAAAAGGGAATTTCCTCTGTTACAAATCTGAATTTAACGGATGAGCGACTAATTTGATGCCTTTAAAAAATATATCAATGTTTATGAATGTTGATGTGAAAGAAATATTTTGTCAGTCTAGAAACTGGTTTTTGCTTTATTTGAATCTTTAAAAGTTATTGAAAGGTTATTATAAGTAGGTGGGTTTTTTAATATACCAAGTAAACTAAGATCCTGTTTGACAATTCTAATGATGTATGAGTCGCAATAGCTGCTTTTCCTTTTCTGAGCACTTTTGAAAGAGTCTTGAAAAGAGGGAAAAACTGTATGTTTAGCACTTCAGTGAGTAGATCAATTGAGTAAGAAATTGCTTTTACACAGTGGGTTTTTAAAGCCTAAATGTGATCTAAACCGTAATATTAGTTAAAAGATTTTTATTTGTATTGGAAGGAATTCAGAGTCTAGGTAATCCCCAGTAACTTTGAATGACTTCCTGATTAAGCACTAAGTTTTCATTAAGTCAACTACCACTTAATCTTGTTTATAGAGACAGTCTTCTGATCCTTTTGGAATGTCAAGTAAAAGAACATTGTCCAGAGTCTTAAGTTATTCTGAGATGAGTAGACTCAAAGAATTACATCATGATATTTGGCAAATCCTGTGACCTTAACTCTTTCATTGCTTTGGGATATTTTATTTTCCTCCAGAAAAGTACATGTAGCTCACTGAGTGAAATACCACTTAATTTATGAATATGCCACAGACAGAATTATAGCATGAGATAAATGACCTTTGCCAGCCCTCCAAAGAAGAATTTGCTTTTAGAGAGGAAGTTGATGTAGACTTTATCATGTGGTAAAACACCTCTACGTGAGGATAATAAGCCACAAAAAGCTGTTGTACATCAAATGGTCTGAAACTGCTCTTCAGTTCCTCTCCTGACACTTTATTGTTTTATTTTGTTCCCATGATGAAGATACAAAAAATTAATTGCTTACAGTATTGTGTTAAAAATATTCAGTCCAGAGTCTAGGCAAAAAGTTGTCCAAAATGTTACTGTTAGCTTATATCACCATTGCATTGAAATGGTACATCTAGAGGATGTAAAAGGGAGATGGGGGTTTTGTCACGTATCTGACATCTTATATGTCACTAAATCATAAAGAGCCTTGCAACAGATTGGAACAAAAAATATACCATTATCTGATAACTAGTCTTTTTCCTTATTAGTGCATTGATCTTTACTATATAAGGTGACAAAAATTTAGGTGATAATCCAGTAATTTCACAGATTTTATCTTAATTTTCTTTCGTATCTCCATACTTGAATCACAGAATTCTGTAAATATTCAGTGGTCTCTATCCATACCATTTTACTTAGGAATTAGTGATCAAAGTGATACATTACTGGGTAATGTATCAAACACATCTGGTTGAGACTGTTCCAGTCAGGTTCTGCAAAGACGGTCTTACAGATTCTTAAGACAAATCTTGTAATTAGGAGTTAATGGCACAGAGGTTGTAAGGAAAGTGTCTGCAAAGTGAATGCTATTTTTTAAAGAGGAATGACCTTTTACTGCTAGGGAAGCCACACTGCAGGGATGGTGATTTCTACAGTGATCTATCTGTGCTGCTTCTCATCACGAAAGTTCAGATTTGGAATGTTAAAGAGGTTCCTGTGGTAATTTTTGTGTTTTGACTGGCATTTGCTGCAAAAAAAGTGACTGGAGAAACCTGAGAGAGGACAAAGATTTCCCACCTAATTCCTTCCAGCCCAGGGAACATTCAATAAATTGAAAAGCCAAGAACCAGGAACTTTCACTCTAGTGCTTTATAAAAACATTTGCTACTGGTTTGATATATTCAGTACCTACCTCTGTGCCATACAATGCTGAAAGCTCTTCCACAGCTGAGGTAACCTCCTTCTCTTTGCCATCACAGTAGATGCTCTTCCTCCAAACCACACTGATACAACCAATCTTTTTCAAGTATCAGTAGAAGAGTGATAGTCTCTTCATTATTATCTCATATTGCGTGTTGCCTGCCCCTCAGCTCTCTCAATTACATTACTCGTATGAGGACTCCGTGGTATGAGGATAGTTCCATTAGGTAACTGGTTCTAAGGGGAACAACAAGTGTTCTAGCACAAGAGTAGGCACTTGGCAGATCTGACGACAGGGAAAATCAGGGGAGGGCAGTGATAATCAGATGGGAATGGCCATTTCTTTTTCTAGCAGAGAACATATTACAAGCTTCTGTCATTCTTATAAAGTCTAGGCTACACAAGAAGTGTAACTGCTATCAATTCCAAAACCAAAATCTGTCTCTTTAACTCAAATATTGGGGGTTTATTATTTAAATATGCTTAGCTCAGGCACCACGTATGAACCAAGCATGAGCACTGTGACATTTAGCTGCACTGTCTGTAGCCACTAAATTTCAACCTGACATGAGCAGAAGCCAAAACACTGAACCATTCCACTGGTGTCGCCCATGGAGTGATTGGCAGAGCATGGACTTAGTTTTCTGCAGGCTTGCTGCTCCTGCAGTCCTTCTCAGCATACATCAGATTTGTAGATAACGCAGAGGCGGTTAACAGTATAAACTTGAGGGATTTGGACTACAATATATAAAAACTGAGTGAGGGTCATTAGGTAATCAGAATAACTGGAGTTGAGGTGACATCATCTGCTTCACTAATATTATTCAGTACTTTTCAATGCAAAGACTCAAAGAGACATAGACCTAGTATATAGGTATAATAAGGCAGTACCAAAGACAGAAATTGTCCAGTCACTAATTGATGGGCTAATAAGGTATCACATTAGAAAGACTACTTGGATTTTGCAGCTGAGGAAGAGAAAACAAGATGACCATGAGGATCTGGAATATTTGAGAAGGTCTTCTGAGACTATACAAAATTCATGCAAGAAAGTATAAGGGCAGAGGTCTAGGGAAAAACAAAGGGTGGAATAGACCAAAGGCGTATAAAAGGGGACTGCCATATGCAAATTGTTGCTGCTCTGTTAGTCTGTCCTTTAAAAAAAGTATTAAATACTTTTTAAATATCTCTCTGTTAGTAGCACTCTGTGCCCTGTGAATGTGTGTATGGTGTAAGGACCAAGAGGCAGTTACTGGTGAAACAGACCTTAGAGTGGATTTGGTGACAGCAGCTGGAGTCAGAGCAGAGTGGAGGTGCCCCTCGCCTCTGCTGCCAGCAGCCAGAGCCAGGGAGAACCTCAGCACAAGTGTTCAAGGAATGTTTGGACAATGGTCTCAGGCACATGGTGTGATTCCTGAGGTTCCTCTTCAGGACCAGAAGGATTTTGATGATCTTTGTGGGTCCCTTCCAACTCAGGATATACTATGAGTTTATGATTCTAACTTCTGAGATAGGAACCATGGATCCCAAGGGCCAGCTACTGCAGGAGTGTAGTGGCTTATCATCTGGCCTGAAGAAGATATTCCTCTGCAGAAACTGTAATCAAAAATATTAGGCTTACAGATGGATACTTTCAAGTATATCTATAGAAATTCAGAATTTCACATGATGTCCTTGACTTTAAGATCAGAACACGGGACACAAGAAAACTAGAAATTCACAAGAACAAAAATCTTGTAATTTGTAATTTCCACTACAAGACGGAAAATGGAGATTTTTGAAAGAGCTCATCATTTAAGTGAAGTAATATTTTTGCGTATTTTGAAGGATGATTTAAAAAGTGCCATTATAAACTTACTAGATTCAAAAATGATTAGATCTTAAGGCAGAAAAAAACCCAATTTTATAAATGTTCTGTGTGTAGTGAAAAAAATATCTTGCTTTCAGGGAGATTAGAGTCATAAACAAAACTATTTAATTACATATTTTCTGCAATAATTTAAATAAAAGTTTGAGATAATATTTATGTTTTTTTAAAACATAAATATTATTTAAATACTATATCTCTATTTAATACTTCTAAATATTGACTAATGAAGTATTAAACTCAGGAGAATACAGCTGTTTATATCATCACAGTGTTCATTTGAATGAGATCACAATATATGTATCTAGAAGGACATTAATTAGGCAGCATGTAATAGTTTACAAGACCTGCTAATATATGGGACTTCTGGGAGCTTTTTCAGATTGCAGCAATTGATTTTGTCATAGAGCCAAAAAGTGGAGAGGAGTTGTAATATTTTTTTTTCCTCTTCCTGAATCATACCTGATAAATCTAGTGGTGGCCTTTCTTTCCTTACCCCCTGTTCAAATCAAACCTTAATTGCTCTGGCAACAAGGTCAGGCAACTTGGCTAGCTCTGAGAGATATCAGCTGTTTTTCTCATCCTTGCTGAACCTCTTTTAGACAAATTTTGCATTGTTTTTTGTGTCAGTTTTATCGTGGAACATCGTGCTGCCATCTGGAAAGAAAAACACCATGGTACAGGAGCAGCTGGTGAATGAGAATGGCCAAATAAATATTGGCACTCACTCTGCCATTAGGTGAGATAAGAGGATTGAGGCCATGCCAAAAGAGACAGCCCAAACTGCTGCCATTATCCTTCACTGTCCCCTTTCCCGTTATCTCTGTTTCAAAACACAGCTATCATTCATTTTAGAGGAGGGAAACCAAACCTATCAGGTGTTGGACATACCCTACTGAAGCCTGGAAAACAGAGATATCCATGGTGAAAAGCATCTTGCAAATTGGCTGAATGACTGGATACTGTTATTCCTTTGGAAAAATAACAAGAATATTTCATATTTCTGTAATGATTCCTGTCATAGGAGCTCAAAATGCTTTAGATGTAAATTAGTTCTGTAGGTATTTGAGAGTGGGTAATATTAGCTTTATTTTCATAGGCAGGGAAGTTGAAACACAAAGAAATAAATACCTGATTTGACAGATATGGGTTAGTACGGAGTTTGTGTTAATGCTGGGAATAAACTTTGATTCTAAATTGCTTTGCATTTTTACATAGCAACAGACAATTTTCCTTCCAGATACTTGAGGCTAGAACAGAGATGTAGGAAGACCATGGACATACCCAGCCTTAACCTCCAGAAATGCAAAGCACAATCACAGAATCATAGAATACCTTATTGGAAGGGACCTCAGGAATCATCTGGTCCAACTTCTCTTGGTAAAAGACCTGTCTAGCCTTGTCTAGCCAAATCTTATAATTCTGGGGAATGCACCCCTTCTCTTGGGAGATTATTCCAATGGCTTTTTGTTCTCATTGTGAAAAGTTTTTTTTCTTGGGTTCATCAGAATCTCCCCAGGTGTAACTTGTACCAATTATCCCTCATCCTTTCTGTGTGACTCCTTTTATGAAAAAGAGTCTCCATCTTCTACATAGTCACCCAAACACAGTGATGAGGTCTCCTCTAAGGCTTCTTCTCTCAAGGCTGAACAAACCCAGTTCTCTCAGCCATTCCTTATATAGCAGGCTTCCCAGTCCTTGGATCATCTTTGAGGCTCCTCTCTGAACCCTCTCCAGCCTGTCCACAGCATTGTTGCATAGTGGGCCCCAAAGCTGCATGCAACATTTCAGGTGTAGAGGAGAGTGGGATAGTGGCTTCTTTATCTCTGCTGGTGATGCCTCTATCAATACAAGCCAACATGCAGTTTCCTTTCTTTGCTGCAGCAGCACACTGTTTGCTCACAGTGAGCTTGCTGCCCACTAGGACCTCCAGTCCTTTTCCAGAGAGCTGCTCCCTAGCCCAATAGATCCCAGTCTGTGCTAAATTCCTGTATTACATTTTCCCATGTGCCAGAACTTACATTTACCCTTGTTAATGTTCTTAAGGTTCTTGCCAGCCCACTCTTTCAGCCTACCCAGGTCTTCCCACAAAGTGTCTCTGTCCATCAATTCCCCACCCACCACACAGACCACTTGTCACAGGTTCTCTAGGAGGAGGCTGTGGGAGACTGTACCAAAAGCTTTGGAGAAATCCAGGTAGACAGTGTCCATGGCTTGCACACATCAGCCAAGCACATTACTTTGTTGCAGAACACAATCAGGTTTGGCAAGCAGGATTTGCCCTTGGTGAACCCATTCTGTTTTTTCCTAATCACATGCTTCAACTGACTTGTGATAGCCCAGGAGGATTTGCTCCATAACTTTACTGAGGACTGAAGTAAGACTGACAGGCATATGACTTCCTGGATCTTTCTTTAATCTCTGATATAAGGTTGTATTCTTATTTATTTGCTGGAGAGCTGATTCAGCATTTCAGGATTCATTTATTTTCAAACTCACAGCAAGGTAGTGGGCAGAGGAGCTATATTCAGCTATTCATGACACGAAATTCCTATAAGGTAGAAAGGCTGATCTAAGTCTGATTCTTAACTCTCGGACAATGAGCATCAATCAATTTCTCATTTGAAATCAGAATATGTTAGCTCAAATTTGCAGCTTAGATCAGTTGAGAATCTATTTACATTTGGTACAGACTCGACACATACAGACTTGCATCATTAAGAGGGCCTAAAATATCCCATAATACAACAGTTGTGGGAAGTTTTACTTAAAATGCTACTCCTTTTTTAATAATTAGTGTGATTGGTTGTGAGACAAAAGGCTGGAAATTTGAAAGTGAGAAATGAAGGATGAATTATTCCTTATCATTATGTCCGTCTTGCTGTATCCAATAAAAACCTAGTTGTCCATGCAAATTTGACTGCCAATAGTCTTTACTCACTGATGGTTGTTTGGAGCATAGTCTAGTAATCTCAATACACTTCCCAGTGATAACAGCTGCCTTCCTCACAAAATCCCATATGGTGCTAACTGGCATGCCTGTCAGTTCTAGTAAGGCTAACATCATGGTGTTAGCATTGCCTTTCCTTTGCAAAGAACACCATCACTGAGGTGCACTAGTGCACTAGTGCATACTTCTAGAGCAAGCAAAAACAAATTACCCCAAAACACTTGCTGTGACATAACATCTTTCACTAATATAGAAGTATAAGCAAAGACTAATCCAATCAAAAATCATGTTTTGTTTTCTTATGTTTTCTGTGCAACTGCAAAAGACCAAACAGCCACAATTCATGAGCTTTTAGCAGCAGGGGAAGCCACCATCACCTCTGATCTCAGCAGTAGTACAGGCCACAAAACTTCTCATAATTCATATGGACTGGAAGCAAAACCAGACAGTTATTCAATCAGGGAAACAAAAGAAGCCTTGCTTGCTTCACAGTCTGTACTACTCATGAGCAACCTTCCCCCTTCTCAGTTCCTTCCACTTCCCATGGTATTTGTTCATCCTCTGCCCTACTGAGCTCCTTCTGAGGAATTCTACTGGCCATATGTAACAATGTTTTTCAAAGCTCCCTGTAAGTGTTCATTGTTTAGCTGTCAATACTCTCTACAATTGGCTGGATTCTGCCTGCCCATCTCTCAGCAGGTGCACTGGTTTAGGTCTCCTTCCTCTACTGCTATATTCTGCATGACTTTGTGCATTATGCCTTTGCTGGAAGAAGAAAACCTTGCATAGTATATACACAAGATATATATAGATATAGATATAGATATATATAGATAGATATAGATATAGATATAGATATAGATATAGATATATAGATATAGATATAGATATAAAATTATATCTATGTAAATATATATTTTCATATATATATGTATATAAATATATATATATATAGCATATATATACATACGCAAGAAAACCTTGCATATTATATATGCTATATACTGCATGACTTTGTGTCATTATGCCTTTACAAAGTTGCTGGAAGAAGAAAACCTTGCAGAACAGTGCAGTGTGTTGTCACATCAGCCCCATTTCTTTAGAAAGCTAAACTACTTACCAAACATCAACAGCTTTGGGGCAAGTCGCTATCATGGAGAGAGCACACCCAGCCCCACAAGATATGAACATCAGACAGTGTTTTTAAAGTGACCAACTGTCCTATTGTACCATCCTTACCTCAAAGGACTTGTCCTACATTTGCTGTTATCCCAGGACAGCTTCTGTACACCATGGAAATACTGATATTGCCAGCTCTTAGCTTTTCCACCAAAATATTAAAAATAAAAATAAAAAATTGGACAAAATACAATGAAAGATGTTTTAAGCTAATTTGTCCAAATTTTTAAAAATGCTTTAAATAACTGATTTGACTCTCCTCATGCATTTGCAAATTAACATTACAGGTGTTTTACAATTTTCCTACCAAAAACTTCAAATCCAAACTGAAAAACACTTAAAACCTTTACAAACAAAAAAACAAACAAACAAACAAAAACAAAAAAAATGCTGGTGATTGAGTCAGTGCCATGTTCCAAGAGTCCAAGAGTAAATTCAGCATTATAGTGGGCTGATTTTTGGTGGGAATTACTCAGGTAGTTGCTAGTTACTATAATGTCTTAGAACATGCTCATTCCCCAGAACAGAAATCACTTCATTGGCATGCTTTGCCATGTGGTATGCTCTAGCACCATTAAACTATATAATTTCAGATCCTAAAAGTAATTCATCAGTTTAGTATTACACCTAGATTTATTAGCATTAATAATGTTAATAATAAATGTAGTAACTTTGTCATAAATCTTGTCCTAATATAATCTAATTCAGCTTTTTTGTATAATATTAACTTCACCATCTTTTTGTAAATATTTTGGTTTTAGTCATACAGACAATACAATGGCAACTAACAGTGACCAAGAAAGATGATTTTTATTTTGAACCCTTAAAAGCTAGCTTATTTGAGGGCTAGTTTCCTTTTTTCTCAAGTTTTCTACTACAGTTGGAAATTCCTAAATTTAGCTTTGCAGAAACACTATGTAGCTTGTATGACTGAGTAAACCTTTCCACAATTTACTGTGTTCTCAAGCTTTCCTTTGATTTTAGTGTCTGGTTGAACTTAGTAACTCAATGAAAACAGCACCAAAAATCGAAACTCATGAAAAATGAGATCATGAACACTTCAGAACACAACTGAATTTATTTCTGTTGTGACGATGACATCTTCATGGTATGGTGTGACAGCATCAGATCACAGGACAGAAGGGAGGTTGTAAGGTTGCTAAACTCTTGGATAAATAAGGTTCTGGACTTTCAGATTATATAAAATAAAACACTTGATTAAGATGCTAGCAAGCAGCATTTATGTTCCCCAGCTGCAACACCAGTCTTCTGCTCAGAATCATAGACCTGATTGCCTTTTTGTGCCTGGCCTATGAGGACTGACTAACAGTGAGATACAATGCAAATATGGAAAGCACAGTTGCAATGGTTGCAAAGTATCCTGTGGGAGCCAAAAGAAGGAATTTATGCTTCCCGTGCAAGACATGGCATTGAAAGGGCATCAACAAATATAAAAGAGAACTGAGAAGGCATGAGGTGCTGTGGATGCTACTGCTCTTTGATACTAATGTTCTGGATTATTCTAGGCAGATCATCATATCTCCATATTTAGTCTTGACATCTGTAACACAACAGTGGTTTCAGTAACAACCCTGATAAAATGCTGTGGATCAAAATGTTTTGAGATAATTTTTTTTGCCAATGAAAGCAGTATGCAAGACCCATATTTTCCTCTTGGTTTTCATACAAAAAATTCTGTACATCTCATGATAAAATTGTTCTTACACTTGTTCTCTGGTGAGGCTGCAATCTGCTTTTCCCACCAATTGTTTACACAACTCCAGCAATTAATCCTGTGGACAGGTTTTATTAAGAAAGCACTAAACTTAGTTTTAGGTATATTAAGTCTAAAGATTTTAAATTAGAAACAAAAATAAAGAGCCATCACTGTGTAAAAGTCTCTCCCAGGCCATATCTTGTCAACAAGTCATCTGGAAAAAAAAATATTTTTTTTAATTCTTGCTCTAGGTTTTGTCATGGCAGAAGATTCAGAAGCTCTACTATCTCCATACAGTAACTGAACTTGCTAATCATGAGATCAGATAAGTCATCCCAGTGCAAAAAAGCCATTTAAAAATTATTATTTACAGTGAAGACCTGCAAATACAGCCATTGTGGAGCCACTGGAATCTGCTTTGTGCCTTTTTATTTTCTGGAGATATCCTCCACAGAGAGGGAAGGAATGGATGTATCAGAGGAAATAAATAATAATGGTGGAGTAACAAACTAATTTCTGTAAGTAAAATGACTTATTTGTAAGGAACAATAGTAGTCTGCCTTTCCACAGAGGTTGAACTGAGGTCTTTGCCTCATCTGGTTATTTCATCATGAAGATGTCACAACTGCATTTTCTTGATTTCCTGCACACTTTATGCTATATATTGCACCTATATACTGCCACTGCTTCTGGAACCATCTTGTATAAGTGTCCAGCTTAGTTTACCCACAGTACCTCAGGTACCAGTAGCTGTGCGGCTGCAGCAGCACAGAAATCATTTGCGGCCTGCAAAAGTACCTAAATAAGCCAGATAGATAAATACACAAAAGTTTTCCTTCCATCAGAAGATGTGCATACTACTCAGTCTTCTCAGTATCAAGATAGTCAGCTTGAGCTTATATAGGTTCTCAAATACAGTGTTTAATTGGCCATAATATATCCTGCCACTAGGAGTTGATGTGTTATATTCTCTTTGTCCACGAGATGTCGATGTACCCTAAGAATTCTAGGGTACGTAGCTTTGGGTCTTTATAACATAAAGCCTGCCTGTGCCTCAGCCATTATTCTTATTGGGTCTAGCAATCTCACTGCAAAATTAACAGCAACAACAACAATAATAACAACAACTACGACAGAGGTCATTCTGTCCAAGAAAGAATCCTTGGTAAGGGTGCATAACTTCATGAATTTCTTACGCCACACAATCTCCTTGTTCTGGACAGACACCTGAGAGGGGTAGGCAAAATACATCAGGATGTGGTGGTGAGGAGAGCATACACGCCAGAGGGAGAAGCAAAGTCTGTTAACTTAGGCATTGTGCCTATTAGCTTCAACTCTCAAATGGGAGCTGCTCAACATCTGACTTGCTCAGAGTGTGGGTGGAATGAGTCTATATGTATCAACAGCTGTCCATGTTTACTGATACATTAGAGTACTAAAATGGATTAGAATTATGCTTATGGAAATTCACATTATTGTCTGTCTTTACTAAAGCTTTAAATTTTCTGTAATTTACATGAGCATATCATTGGAATATCATGAATGCATTGAAGAAAATTAACTAGTTAAGGAATAGAAGCTGTTTCTCTTGGTTATAAAGAAATACTGAGCACTTCAGATGACAGGCATTTGACATATGCTAGTTTTTATTGTGTTTTACTGCCTTGAACTTTTTTTAATATATGCTGCAAACATAGGTGAAGAACAAAATATACCTGCCTGATACCTGAAGCCACAGATACAACCTAGATAGGCTGGTGTGGTCCTTACTTGCCCTGTTTTAGAGTTAGTTGGGGTGGCACAAAAGACCTACTTTAGAATGAATTTTGATATATGTCAGCAGGACCTAAGAGTGGGGATTGATGTATCTGGGAAGGGAGACGCCAGGGTGGGTACTTCCCTGGCATTCTTCCAGGGAAGAAGCAGCCAGCATTTATGAATGGGTTTCAGTAATGCAACAATTGCTGCCAGTTTGCTAGACGCCAGGTTTTGCCAAATGCCTGTTCATTTTTTCCATAGACCTATAATATTTTCTTTCAAAAGAGTAGGATGGAAAATTATTGACTGTCTTTTTTTTACAACAGAGAAGCTAAACTTGTCCTTTCTTACATATTTTAGAAAAGTATATAGCTGTTTATGGTAAATTCTAAGTAGTGCCAATTACAATTCATGCACTGTTATTTTCTCATATTTTAAGAAGAAGACTGATTCCTTTATAAATATTTCCTGAAATCAAAAAAATTAAAACAACATAAAATAAGTTCCTATTGGTTTTATGTAATCTCTTTAGGTTTTAGGTGTCTAATACATGATGTCTTGATTCTGCTTTCACTGGCATAAATCTGGCTTAAAATTCATTAATATTTCATTTTCTGCTAACCAGCAAAGATGGCAGGGCCTTTTGTTAGGCTGAAGTAAATTTAACCAAGTGAGAGACCAACAAAAGCTTTAAAATTATCTGTATTTTATTGTATAATTATATTTTCAATTAAAGCGCAAGAGTTAATATCCTTTCCTACAAACATAAGTGAGACAACTACAGCTGGATGTGATATGTAGTGAAATGCATCTCCTTTTCCTGATTTCAAAGAAATGGCATCTTCTAGGAAGAGTTCAGCAAAAGGTATGCTCATGGGACCCAAAGTTCTTAATTCCAGGTTCCCACCTGTGGGACCTGAGACCTCTTCAGGTGTTCAAGTCAAACATTTAACTGCTCTCTACAAGCTGGTAGCTGCAATCTGTAAGGTGTTATAAAGGATGAAAGCCCAAGATTTTATAAAGGTTGATAATATTGTCTTCCAACCCTGCAATATGTTGTTATTGGCTTCTTTTTTTTTCCTCTGGTTCTTTTACCCATATGTGAAATAGATACAGTGCTGCCTATGAACTCATACCCAACTGCATCTTCCTGGAACTTCATGGTTGTGCCAAAGACAAAAGGGTCTAAAAGTCCAGATGAATTTCTTTTCTTTTGAGCTGAAATGGCAGAAGATCTGTCTAACACAACATAAGAGAAAATCAGCAGAGTGAGAATTAGAAAAGATGAAGTAGGAATCAAACTGATTTTCTTTTGACTGTCTCATAGCATTTAAATCAGCAGTACATTGATCTCTCCTAACTCAGATCCAGTTCTGGCAATCTCTTTACTCTGTCTCATTCTCATCTCTTCCTCCTTCCCGCACTTGGTGTCCAGGAATATTTCTGACAAGTCACCACAATATTAGAATATCCCTTTTCTTCTTCTTCTTCCTTTCGTGGTTGTTG
The DNA here is from genome assembly GCF_036417665.1 of Passer domesticus. Taxonomy (NCBI): domain Eukaryota; kingdom Metazoa; phylum Chordata; class Aves; order Passeriformes; family Passeridae; genus Passer; species Passer domesticus. Next base: position 31,029,877 of record NC_087479.1, read on the forward strand.
TTATTCTTGCTTTTGTTACTTTGATAAGTGATGGAATAACAATTTCTGCTGTCCTTCAAAAATATTTTTATTCAGTATGAGGTAAGAGCAAATGGGACAGTTAACGTCTCAGAGGTGGGTTTCCAGGCTTTAAGCATATACAAGCCTCTCTAATACTCCCTACACATTTTGATGATCTTCATCAAGACCACAACTTTTGGAGGATTATTTTCTTCTTTAAGTGAAAGCTGAGTGTCTAAATAGCAGTTTTTAAAATGGTCCTTTTTCCTAATCTCATAAAATGATTTTGTTCCTTGTGTCTCCTCGTGTTCCTTTCTCGCACTTTTGCAAATAAAAAGGGAGGTGAGGTATTAGTTTATGAGCTTCAAGTGGAAAAATTCTGTATTCTATGGGGAAGACATCTGAGAAGTCACATAGCAACCCAATTAAATCCCTATTTCAATCAAAGTATAATACACCTAAAATGAGAAACAGAGTAAAACCTACATTTGTGCATCTAGCCTACATAAGGCCTCCTCTCAGCAAGACAGTAATCGTTAAGAAAGTTTTAGAGATGTTGTTTCCATAGGACAGTGAAAGACAAGGATAGCTTCAAACTCTTTTTAGACTGCTCCGTAGGGTAAAGGTATGCATGATTTCACTTCCTTCCTGCAATTAATCAGTAAGACATTTTTTATTTCACAAAAAGACCTTCTATATGCAACTTCTGAATTTGTGGCAATGATAATGGTTATTCATTTCCACCAGACTGGTAAGACAGATCAATAGACAACATTTTGACCTGAGGCTTGTGAGATGCAGACTTTGTGTCTGTACTGTGTGAGACCTCAAACAAATCACTTTGACATAGATATCTTCAAAAATACCTGGGCATTTTTGCCTGAATAATAAACTACAGACTGTAGTTTATTTCAGGTGACTGACAGCATCAGTGGTTGTTGAAATAGCAGTTTTTATGATCAGATTGGGGCATGAGAATATCTAAACAAATGTAGAGTTCTCTATCCCAAGAATTGTCTGGATTTTCTACGGAAGATAAATAGGCACTGAAGAGTGTGGTCCATCTGTTCTTCAAGCAGATGAGTCATGCCCCAAAATTGTTTATTACTATCCATTGACTAGTAAGGAACTCCAGTCTTCAGTATGTAGAAAAGTACTTTGATAAGAGGCTGTGGGCAGCAGGTCTGAAAGTGTGGCTCCTGGAACACCTGGATAGTCACCTTAAAAGTACACAGTGTGTCACTTAACTGCTTTAATTCTTGGCTTCTTACAGCCAGCAAGGCTGTCAGCAGCTGCCTGAACCTTCATATCTTTCAAGTTAGCACTGAAGATGTGAGAAAAGGGTGATTGTAATGTTCATAACCATGCTTGAGACTGTTCCTACAGAATGTGCAGAATATAGCGCTTCTGTATTTCATTAAAGCATTGGGGAGAAATACTCAAAAGATTGTGAGGAGCTTAGCTACTATAGTGTGGCAGGCCATATAAGGCCCAGATAAGATAGATAAAGCCTGCTGTTTGGAATTAATGTGGTTTTGTACATCATGATCTTCTCATAGTATTGCCTGCCAAGTGTACCACAAAAGCATTTGAAGTACTGGGGCATTAAGAAAGTCACTCTGGAAGCAGCTAAATTGTTGCTGCTCAGATATACATCCTGAGACTTAAATATTTTTTTTATATTTTAGGGGTTTCACTTGTTTTGTTGTGTTTTTTTTCCAGCCTCCTCCCCAACATAGTCTTTTTCCACTAAAAATTTTTCAGATTAACAGAAAACTGTTCAGCATATAAACAGTGATCCAGAACCATTAGTAAACATCTGTTAAATCAGGCAAGAGCCAGGAAAAACTTCAGCTGGATTACAATTGTTCTTGAGAGAGTATTCAAGGGAGTGAGAAAGCACACAGAGCACAAGAGCCAGCCAGAGTCTGTTCACATTTGGTTTCTTTCTCCTCCCCCACCCCTGGAACATTACTAATAGAATGAAGCAAATGGCTGAGGCTCTCATATCCCAAAGGATGTAATGCCCTATGGGTTGGATAAGACAGCTAACTTGTGGTCCATCCCTTCCATACTTTGCTGTTTTGTGTAGTGCACAGGTAGGAAGAGTGCTATGGGGAACATAGTAGCTGATGCTTCTGCATTTTTTGACAAAGTGCCCCATTAACATATTTCCTGCTTCAAAGGGGCAGCATTACATTGGCTATCCACTGACCTAGAAACTGCTCTTATCTCTATAGAATGAAGCTATTAACCTTTAGAATTTTGAGAATCAAGTTCTGGCAAATCCTTCTTCTGAAATTAAAGATGTTTCTACCTCCAGCTGTCCATCCCATTTCTCTGCCAGGAGTTACCACAGAGTCAGTAGAGGGGAACATGTGTAGCACTTCCGCTGAAAACGCCCAGTGTCCTTGGATAAACCATTGTGGAAGACAGATGTCAGCTGGCACCATCTCAATGGAGTAGCTAATATTTAGATATGTTATTTCTGCTAACTTTGATCCCGGAACAGTAACCTTAGGCTGGGGGTAGACAGATACCAGTAATGTCTCAACTCTAATGCAGCTCAACTATTACAGCTCCAACCAACTTGAAATTTCAGTAACGGAAACTACCATGAAATCTCCATACACTCATGCACAGAGTTTTAAATGGTGTTTGCTTTCATAATGGCACAGTGTCTATCCAAGTGTGAAATCTGAATGAAGCTATTGCAATATAAACTGGAAGCACATAGCTGTTCATTCAGAGGAGCTGGGGCAGAATGCTATCAGTCTGGCTGAATCTGTTCACATGGAGTTGCCATCTGTTATCACAATGCCATGTTGCCCAATTAAAACAATATGACTGGATTACAGTATTTTGAGTAGTATTATTTGCTAGATTGTCTCTGATTCTAAAAAATCTATCATTCCATCTGACTGCCTCTGCACCTGCTAATTCAGACAGTGTAAAGAAATTGCAAGCTTCTCATTTATTAACTGCATGGCTGTAAGCTACTTCTGAGCCTGAAAATATTTCTGTATTTTGAACTTTTTCTGACTTCATCCAGTAGTCACTTCTCCATTTTCTGAGGAAGTGTATATATTTGGTAGGGAAAAACTACTGCAGAGTTTCTGTACATATGTGGCCAGTGGTTACTAAGAATGTAAATTAATCAGGTAGATGAAACTGTCATTTAAAAAAATAATGATTTTTCTTTTAAATAAGAGTTTTAGATGTAATGTTCTTCACTTCTTTCCTGGTTTGGACTCCTAAACTGATAATTATTAATGTCTTTTATAAATGTGTTTAAGTAATTATGGCAGAATTTCTGACTTTACAGAGCTCCACATATATAGTCTTTTCTGTAGCATGCAGATGAACATGTATTTTGGGGTTAGTTGAGCTTCCATTTTTATGTTTTATTCTGTAAAAGACAAGTAATATCAAATGCAAAATGGATACTATTAACTGAAATCACTGTTTCTAGGAATGAAAACAACTATTGACAGAAGAATTAACATGATGAGTAAGAGAGTCAGGGGAGCCTATTAATCAAATCTGCTGTTATTTTAGATCTCTGAAGCGCATTCCTTTTATTTAAATAGAATGTCCCATTTGACCAAAATGTAAACCAGTGCTGGACAAAAAGCCTTTCAAAATGTGCTTTATAACTTTACGTTTTTCCTTGCAAAACTTTTAACTTAAGGAAGCTAGAGCACTTAATAATTTGGATTTCTAAGTTGCTATCTATTCCTCTATGGCACCATGAACAACATAAACTGACTTGAATTCTCACCCAGTTTAAGCACACTTGCTCATTTTAGCGTAATCTATGACTACTGATGGGTCCTTAAAGCTCTGCAATTGTCACTCTTGGGCGAGGCACAGGGATGGATTACATATCCATAAAACACCCTCTTCTGTGATTCTGAGGGTGTATACCACATCACATATAATGTGTCAACACTGCTCTTGTAATGGAGTTAGCCACAGCATTCACTTTCGCAAAAACAGAGTATCACTGAATATCCTGAGTTGGAAGGGACCCTCAAGGGTCATCGAATTCAACTGCTAACCCTGTACAGCATCATCCCCAAGAGTCACACCATATGTCTGAGAAAATTGTCAAAAAAGCTTCTTGAGCTCTGTCAGGTTTGGGGCTGTGACCACTTACCTGGAGAGCCTGTCCTTGTGCCCAAACAGCCTCTGGATGAAGAATGTTTTTCTAATATCCAAACAAAACCTCCCTTGACACAATTTCAGACCATTCCCTCAATCCTGTCACTCGTCACCACAGTGAAGAGACTAGTGCCTGTCCCTCTGCTTCCCCTCACAGGAAGATGTAGACTGCAATGAAGTCTCCTCTTCTATGGGTTGAACAGACCAAATGACCTCAGCTTCTCCTCATACAGCTGCCCCTCAAGGTTCTTAACCATCTTTGTTTCTCTCCTTTGAGTACTATCTAACAGTTTAATACCTTTCTTATACTGTGGCATCCAAAACTGCCCCCAGCACTGGAGGTGAGGCTGCCCCAGAGCAGAGCAGAGCAGGATAATCTCCTCCCTTGCCTGGTTGTGATGCTGTGCCTTATGAACCCCAGTACACAGGTGGCCTCCTGGCTGCCAGGGCACTGCTGACTCAAATTCAACTTTCCATCAACCAGGACCCTTAGGTTCCATTCCATGTCAGTGTTTCCCAGCCTCTCGTTCCCCACTCTCTTCATACATCCAGGGTTGCCCATCCCAGGTGCAGAATCCAGCACTTTCCCTTGCTGTATTTCATACCATTGGTGATTGCTGAGTCACCTAATTTATTGAGGTCTCTCTGTAGGGCCTCCAGACCTTTCAGGGAGTCAACAGCCCCTTCCAGTTTTGTATTATCTGTGAATTTGCTTAGTATCACTTCTCGGCCTCCGTCCAGCTCATTGATGAAGATGTTGAAGAGCACAAGGCCTAGGGTAGAACCCCACTAGTGACAGGTCACTAATCTGATGTCACCCCCTTCACTAAAACCCTTTGGCATGTGAGCCAGTTGCTCACCCATCACACAATGTGTGTATCTTGCTGTGTGCTGGACATTTTATCCAAAAGAATACTCTGAGAGACAGTATTGAAAGCTTTGCATAAATCAAAGAAGATTACATCAGCTGCCTTCCCTTGATCAGCAAGGTGGGTTGCCTTGTCTCAAAAGGAAATCAGCTTTGATAAGCAGGACTTTATTCTCATGAAGTCGTGCTGGCTGTGATTGATGACTGCTTTCGGGTGTTTTTCAATACCTCCCAGAATAACCTTCTTCATAACCTCTTCAGGCACTGAAGTGAGACTGACAGGTCTGTAGTTTCTGGGTTTCTCATTCTTGCCCTTCTTGAAAATCAGGATGTTGCCAGCTCTCAGTCAGCTGGGACCACTCTGAATTCCCAAGGCTGTGAAAAATCATTGAGAAAGGTTCTGTAATTACATCAGCTAGCTCTTTGAGGACTCTTGGATGAACCCCACTAGGCCCCATTGATTTTTAGGGATCTAGCAGGAGCAGCAGATCCCACACAATTTCAGGGCTGACTGGGAGTTAATGATTCTTGCAGTCATGATCTGCCAGCCCTAAGAGCCCCTTGGTCCATCATTCATGTTGAAGACAAAGGCAAAGAATGTGTTAAACACCTCTGTCTTCTCCTAGTCCCTGTTTGTGGGGTGACCATACTCATCCTGTAATGGGACAATACTATTTTTACACTGCCTATTGCCATTAATATACTTTTTAAAATGATTTTTATTGTTTCCCACAGTTCTGACCAGCTTCAACTTCAGTTGAGCTTTGACCACATGAATTTTCTGCCCACAGTGTCAAGCAGTGAATCTACTCTGCATCTTGCTATACTTCTAGTGTTTTTGTCTATCACATCCAGAGATTCCCAGTGTTACTCATGTGGTTTTATTATTACAGCACTGAGAGGGAAAGGAACCAAAGATTGGTCATGCTCTATTTCCCTGTCTCTGTCAATCACCACTCTTTTAGAGCTGCCACATATATGGGATATGTGAGTCTCAGATAAGGAATGGATAAGGAAGAGGGACTGGATAAAGTATTCTTCTGCTTCCAGTGCCATGTAGCATGCTCTTTGTTCTGAAATCATCACCACACAGTTTTGACCTCCAGCAAAGTACTAATATGCTCAGATTAGAAAGGCATGAGAAATGTCCCCATTCATGGGTTTTTTTCTAAACCCCACTGACCTTTTATTCAAAACATTTAGGATTAAAATACTCAGTGGCAATACAAACTTTGTATTCTGAAAGGATTCACATGGTGTCACCAACCACCAGTCTATGACAGTATTTAAGCCTTGTTTACCTATGCTTTATTTTTAGGATACAACCTTTTTGTGGTTTCTTTCCACTAGTATTTTCCCAGTATCCCATCAGCACAGACCTGCAATTTGGTTTTGAGGATTCTAAACAAAAAAATAAGTAATGAGTCTCTGAATGACAAGTCTGAAGTGAAACCCGAGTCCTGAACTTCATGCCCACTTATAGATGTTTTGGTTAATTTTTGCCTCAATATTTTTTTTTAATTTTATTTTGTATCCTATCTTACAACTAGACCATTGCATCCTAGTGAAAACTAAAGGCTCACAGGGGCTTCTAAACCTATGTGGAAATAATTTAATATTTTGTAATTATATTTCCCCTTTGCAGAAAACACCCTGTATTTGTTCAACCTTTATAAAATCACCTTTAGTTCCAGGAAATGTTTAACAAAAAGCTAATCTCTAGATTCAGAAACAAACACAAAGAACAAAAACAATTATGTGCTTTAATATGCAGCTTTTGCTTTAATTTTGGATCATGATTGTGTTTCATTTATCCAAAAGATATCAGGCATGAAAAGTAGGACTGGAAACACCATTTTCTTGGCCAACAGACCTCTGGCATCCTGGACACATCTTTTAAGTACACTGTCTTTAAGCAAAAATCCTTATCTGAAATAAAACTTTGCATCTGGTATCTCCTTTGTGGGTCCTGTTTTATTCACTGATACTCCTCAATATTTTCTGAGACTCTCAATCTTATTAACTTGAAATGGCTTGGTTGATGATGTTGATGATTGCAACATTAATCTTTGAAACATAAAAGTGTTTTTGAAAAGCCCATGACAGGCCACAAAATTGCCACCTGACTTGTCAATGAACATGGATTCAGAAGGCATCAGTCCAGTCCTTTTTTGTCAAAATGGTGAGGCACTGAATATTTCTTAAGGGCAAATTCAAGTTTTATTTCTGAACATACTTTCCATAACATATGAATAGCTTCACATAGAGCTGCTAATAAGGGTTAATTATTTAAATAGTGAAAAACAGTGCAGCTCTTAATGACTTTCAGTACAGTAAGCATGACATAGTAAGTCAAGTTGGAGGACAGTAAACTCAGTCAGTTTTGGGTTCTGGTCAGAATCCCCTACCCACACATGAGGTAATTTGCCCTGTCACCTACATAATCTTCCTGGATATCCTGACATTCTGTGAAACCCATAGTAATTGCCCTCTAACCACTTCTGCTCCACAGAGATCATCTACGTTTTATACGTCCCATTTAAGTTTTGTGAATTCTTATATCAAATCTGCTTTCTTCCATGTAAGCAAAAATACAATGTATTTGGATTTTCCTCAGAAAATTATCTATGTTCTCAGTCATCTCATGTCCATCATTTTCCTTCTTCATTAAAAAAATATTTATAGAGTAACTGAAAATGAAAAAACACTGAAGAAAACTAGCAGTTGCATGATGAGAACTGCTTCATACACTTTATCTACTTGACACCAGTTATGGTTTACAGTATTTTGGAGGTCTGTCTTCTCTATTTTCATCATCAGAATTGAAAAATGCTTTAATTACAGTGCTAAACAAGGACCTGAAACGTATTTGACCACTTTCCTTGTTGTTCCCACTAACCATGAGGAGATATAATTGTTCAAAATCCACACACTGATATATCACATGCATTTCTCTTGTAGTAAGTCAAGATAGCTCAAGCTGCAAAGAAATAGATTTTCAATATCATACAAAAATAACAAGGATTTGAAAAGTGATTAGAACTTCAGTAGCTCACTTTCTATGAATTAGACACTATTTTTAAAACATGTAAATTATGTCACTGACTCATTACTTTACTGTAAAGTTACATAATATCTGGCACTTATACAAAACCCATACCTTCTGGATTTAAATGTCACCAGTGAGAATCGCAGTTTCCTGTTGAAAATAAGGAGCTCTGTGCCTGCATGGCTACACAGAAAACTTTTAAACCAAATCAGCATCAAATCTAAATGACAAAAATCTATTTATTCATCTGCTTTGGGGTGCCATAATAATTAGGCTAATGTCAAGGTGTCTGTGAATCTCCACCTTGATTTTTCCAGTGAACTGTGACTTTTAACGGTTCCTTTAGAGAAGGAATCTTCCAGTCTCCATGGTGGGCAACAGTGGACTTAATGTTCCTCCCCAATTCCAATGTTCACCACTGACATGGGAATTAAATATACTCTTTAAGCCTATCATCAACATCCAAAATATGGTGTTAGCAAATGATTGGAAAAAAACGGAAGTCATAAACCCCTATCTTAAACCCATAGATTAAAACCAAATGCACTGCATATATAGGAAAAAAAGTTTTCTAATTATTTCAATTTTCTTCCAAATTTGTAATTCTCTCCCAAATTATTATGAGATTTTCTTAGTGAAAATCAGTGTGGCTGCCTAAAAAATCTATCTTAAAAGCTGTATGAAAATTGACGCATTGGTGCTGTAAATGGAAAACAGTAATAAGTTTCAAACAGCTTAAAACTACTTAAGTGCCAGATCTTGAAAGTATACAACAAGATCATCATGTCCTTGAGAATTTTAGGGAAAATCAGATAGCTTAAGAAAAAGAAATTGAAACTGGTTTTGCTTATTTAAGCAGCTTTAAAGCCTCTGTGAACAAGCTTCTTGTTCTCTGTCAGGCAGTAGCACACCTTTTTTCCCAGGGCAAGAGCAAGCAGCAGTAAAAAAAGTTGTTTTGTCTATTCACTATTTTTAAATCTAAGCTTAGGTCAAGAGCTATATAAACGTAACATACAATAAGGAACAACAACAAAATCTCTTTTTACTTTAAGAATAGCTTAATGACAGACATGGACTTCTACAGTGGCTCTCTGGCAAACCAGTCACTGCTGCCAGCCACTGAGCACAGTGTCAGCAGCACAGAATGATTCATTAGGGGGCTGGAGGACTGGGGGGAATACACCTAGTGGTGCAGGTCCCTAGTAGGATTTTGGCTGACCCTAGTGAAAGAAGAGCTTTCTAGATGTGTTAATTCCATGCTGGGCAGTTTGGAGTAGGTTTGTGAGGGGGAAGGAGGAAGGGGAGCTATAACTGAAACACTAAGACAAACATAATTTGACAGTACTTGTAAACAGAGCACTTACAGTTCCTATCATCATCCTTCCTCAATGTAGGAGGGAAAAGCAATCCTTTTAGGTGTTTATTTGCATCCCTCTGCAGACTGTCCTGAGCTGTCCTCTACCCTTCCTTACTGAAACAGCATCACAGGTCACTCCTAAGCATAACCATATAATGGATGAAATTAACACCCCAAGACTAAAGTAGAATCCAGTTTTGGGAGAGACAGAGAAAAGAACAGACAAGGAGCGACAGAAACCATGACAAAAGCTACACTTTCACACGTAGGTACAGACTAACCTGAGCTTAGAGAAAATGAGCTATCTGCTTGTCTCATGAGAAAGTTGGCTCACTAATTAAAGCAGTATCTTCACCTGTGACAGCACAAAGTCAAAACAGAGCTGTCCAGCTCAGCAGGTAGGGAGAACTTAGCCGTATCAGCCTACTTCTCTACAGAATCAGGAGAGAAGAGAAAGGAAGGATGTACCAAGTTGAAAAACAGGACTGAAAATGCACTTTCAACCAACAGCACATTCTTCAAAACAGTAACCTCTTCTCCATATTGAAACTTAATCCACAAATGACCATTGCCACTGTTGTCACTTTCCTCGTAATAAATTAATAGCAGTTGGAAGCACAGCTTCAGAAAATTTCTTTGCAGACTCTAAGCCTCTGTGGAACTAGGTTGGCCTTGAATTAGTCATGAATACAAAACTCAGCTGCCATTAGAAGAACATTAAGGAAAATCATTGTGTAAGTTTTGAGCAAGTCTGGTCCTGTTTAGAAAGTTTTATCAAAACCACATGAAACCATGTGACACCTGACATCTTTCTCAGTGTTTTGCTTGAATATTGAGTTCATTTAAACCCTGAGTTAAAAAGGGATCACAAGACTTGGAGTCTGCACAAAGTGACATTTACTGTAGTGGGCCTTGGAGTCAAAATGGGTGAGTCCCATGCTGAACTAAGTTCAGTAATTATGCTGAGTCAGTTTGCACGCGAACAATCAAAAGCCCCCATGCTATTTCACTGGCAGGAATTGAAGACATCTTCATGTGCATTTTGCTAGGTACAGGCAGACTTTTGGCACAAGAAACTAGAAAAAAACTAGAAATACAAGGCATGAACTAGCCCAGCCTAGCTGGAGGCTGCCTGCATCAGCCTGGTGCCCCAGCTAAGCTGGCAAACCTTGACCAGACCCAGCTGGCTTGTACAAATGTGTCTACTACCTTCAGGCATTGCTTCATCTTTTCTTATCATACTTGCCCCTGGCAAAAGGAAATGAGCTTTTGTGTTTTCCAAGGCAAGTCACAAAGACTGTCTTGCCCTAAAAGATCTCTGTGAAATGAAAATCATTGTCTTTATCAAAGTGCTTTGAGATCTGTGAGTGAGCAGTGTTATATCACTGAAATGCATCATCGATGATTAGATTATAAAATGAATCTGCAGTGCTGCTAATTGAAACAGTGTATAATTAGAAGGGCTTTTAAAAGTCTGTTTACCCTTCAAATGAATACAGAGCTTCTGTAGTATGTAGTGACTAGTTCATAGCTAATAAAATATTTGCTATTTTATGTCTTGATAATGCTCTAAATTTACATTTTAAAAAAAACAATACTCTCACTAACTTCTCAGTCTTCACCCTCTTTCCAGATTTGTAATAACCTTTGTATGTAAGGTTTCTTGCCTTTCCTTTTCACTTGAAGTCTCTCATACAGAAACTTTATAGCAATTGAAGCAACCGCAGCTTTACTAAAACTCAGCACACAGCCATTTCCAGTGTCAGAAACTGACTTTGATGAAAGACTTTGGGCGAGGCTTTGGCCCAAGGTGCCCACTCAGCTGGTACAAGGACACTGCAAGGTCCCTTCGTATAGCAACGCCACCGTTTCACCTGAGGACAGCCTGCGGCCAAGAAGGCTCCATGTTCCAGGGAGCTGGCCAGGACACACGTCCTAGGGAAGGCCCTGTTTCCTCCCCTTCTTCCCTGCAGCCATCCAGCTTGGCTGCCCATGGCTGGGGCTGAGCACGGGGCAGGGGGTGTGGAGGGTCCCCAGTGAGGCGGCCGCCCCTGCCCCTCGCTCGGACAGGCCTGGCCTCGGGCCCTCAGCTCTGGCGGGACCTGCGCATCGGCTCAGCAGCAAGTTGCAGCAGGTCCTTTGACATCCTTCTATTATTCTCCGCAGAAAAAAACCACAAACCAATGTTATCACTTTAGTCTCCTCCTGCTTGCCCTTGGGCTAACAGCAGAGGTTCCCTCATAGCACCAGTGCATGCATCACCAGTGTGAATCCACACCAACATTGTGAGATGCCATTTCTGGCCAGATCTGGGGAAACGCTCAGGCACACGCTTCCCTTTGAGACTGGCTGCATGCAAGGCCTGGATTATATGACTGCTGCCCCAGGAACACAGCAAGCAAAGCAGTAAAACGAAAAATGTACATAAAAGTCAGGGCTCTGCAGTTCCCAGCACTGAGCTGTAGAGGCTGGACTCTGTGGTTGCATTTTTCAAAAGCTAAAAAGAATAAATCTTCCTGAACATAAAGGACTCAGCACAGTGTGAGCCCCTGGGGGCTCTGAGGCAGCAGTGGAAATCCAGCTCAGTAAGGAGACTGGCATGGATATCAGTGTGGGTCTAGGGAGAATACATTGAAATTCAGCACATCCCTCTGCTGCCCGGCTGTGTGACGCACTGGGGATATTTGGCAGATCCTCCTGTGTTAGCCCCTTTCTCTTCCTGTTGTGGTCTGAATGAATAGCCATTCTGCTTAATTTAACCTATTTTTTCTTAAGTTCATACTCTGACTATTTACTTTAAAGCTAGATCTGAGTAGTATTTGTATAACTACAGTTTTTTGGTATGTTCCAGCAATGTTGATTCGTTTGTGAATTCTTGGCAAGACTTTTATTCATTAAAAACCCCAAGTGTATTTATAGTTGTGCAACATTAATGTGTTTTTTGCCATCATCATAATTTATTTTGCTATGCCTGGCAATATGAATATGAAAAGTGATGTTTTGTTGTTAAAAATTATACCTGCACCAAGACAAATTATTTACAATAGCTTCATTCATATAGACACAGGCAAGTATTAAAGAGGAGGCAAATTGCTAAAAGACACTCCTAACATAATATAACCTCTTCTATATACAAAATCAGTCTAGTAAACAGTTTAGGCTAGCATATCAGTAGAAATCTGTTGCTGAAACCTGTATTGCATATTTTTCCAGCATGGTAACAGATCAGTTCCCAATTACCCATGTTTTACATTGTACTCCTTAACACAGTACATCTATAATGAACAGCATAAGTACAGTAGCTCAATGCCAGATTCCACTAGCAGGCGCCACCCTAAATAGAATTAAAACACCACAAATTAAAAGAAATCTTGGAAGAATTTAACAGCAAATACTATTCCAGTAAGTGCATCTCTTTTCTCTCATGTAAATATGTTACTTTTACAGTATTTTCTCTAATTGAAACACAGGAATGTGACAACATCCTGTGTGACAAATGGCTTCAATATCTCACATAAACAGGAGATTCTGTCAGTCTTTCTTTGAATTGCGTGCTTTTGAAAAATAGTTTAGTATTTTTTTTCTCAATACAGGAGTGTGTCAAGTTCCGTGTTTCATTTTATTGTTATCTAGTGCTTCCAAACTCTGGTTAGGACACTCTGAATAAAACAAAATTAATGTCTTTCCCATCTAAATCTGAACTGGCCTTATTAGCTTAAATGTTTCCATTTACACTAGATTTTCTGATTGTGATCAAAACCGAAAGTGGAACTTCAGAAGAAATAAGATATTTCAGAGAAATGTCACTATGTCAAGGCACTTTATGAATTAAATAACTCTTGTTAATTTTTTTTAGATGTCAAAGTATTACTATACTAATTATTTGACCTAAGATGTCAAGATTTCAAGAAACTTTTTTGCCTGCTTTTGAAATCTGCATTTATTCAGATACTCAACAGAAGATAAAGATCAATATATTAAATGCTTATTAAATTGAATACTTAGGGGAAAATAATGTATTTTTTTATTTTTGTATAAAATTAATATATAAAACATTGGAGCATTGATATTGACAGAATATATATTACATTTATAATTATTAATGTGGTTTAGTGTAATTTTTATTTTCTTCTCATCCAGACAACTTGGAATGCCATCCTCCACATATGAAGAATACACCAAAATACAGCTTTCTTTTCTGAAGTTAGCAGTAATTTCTCTGAAAAACATGCTATCCCTATGTCCAAGCGGTCAGTTCAAAAGCTTTCCAAATCTTCTTTTCTTTGTTATGAGGGAAAACATTTACAGAAGTATTTTTAAAATAAGATTATTATAAATATAATAAGCATTTCACCAGATTTTTTTTTTTTTTTTTTTTTTTTTTTTTTTTTTTTTTTTTTCTGAACAATATTGGACTTCTTGTTCTAGTTGGTGGACAAAATCTCACTGCTATCCCACCAGGAATCTGATGATGTAAAGTGCAAAATACTCTTGTTATCAATAAAAATATTAATAATTAGTAGAATTCTGTCTCATTCATTAATGCACTTCCTAAGGAGTGGAGTAATTTTGTGAGTTATTTTCACTATGGTCACATTGTTGTCCTATATAAAGACATATTTTTCAGCATGGGCTTGGAGTGGTGTTACTTTTATTGAGCATTCTATTGCCAGTTATGTCTCTTGAGTTGTTGATTGCTGGGGTTTTTTTAATATTTATATTTTTAAAAACTAAAACGACCAGCCAAACCCACAAACAAACAAACAGAAATCCCTGTGCTTCTTTTGGCTCTGATTGTCATTTCCTGCCACACCAGAGTTTTAGAACGTTTCATGGTACCCTGTGCTTTCTTGGGGCTTATCTGTGAAGGCAACGATAAGGTTTTGTCACTAGGTGGAGCTTGAAGCTTCAGTCCTCAAGTGCTCCTTTGCCTCATTTCCTGCCTTCAACAGGGGGTTCCTTGACCTTTCCAATCCTGTAGCTAGGCAACTTCAAAACCTTTGGAGGTAAATTTGTATAATCTGTTGTATGTTATAAGTATTCCTATTAGAAGCACTTTTTTTTACATATTGAGTCATGTTTGCTGAGACTGAAATTGGTTAGTAATCAAAGGGAAAAGAATAAAGACTTTCCACATGTGGGCCTGCAGTGTAACTTCTGTAGCAAATTGCTCCATGTTTGGCTCTTCTAAAGCTCTACCAGAAAAGCAGACTGATTGCAAAGTAAATATGACAGTGCTGCTAACAGAATGCTAGTTTATATTATTGTTGAGCGCTGGATGTTAATCACCAAAATCAGTACTCTCACATGCTGGTAGACTGGTAGATAAAATAGCTGTGCGTCAACACCCAGCAGCCCACAGCTGGGGATTCATCAAATCAATACCAACAGTCCCTATGTCTTAATACATTTCATCTGCAGTAAAGAAATACTTCCCTCATGCTACAAGCTGTGCCAGTTGAGAAAGCTGTTGGAAATATGCAGCCTTATATGTGGTAGAGTGACATTTACTGTTCTGGTACCACATGGAGTTGAGGAGGAGCTGCCTCATGCTAGGAGAGTGCTCTGGTGTGGGAATAGCTTGACCTCACTAGGGAATCAGGAAATCTCCTCTGATTAAACCCTGAGATTATCTCCATTGGTTAGGACTTGGTGCTAGTGGTGCCAAGGTCACAGGTTTGATCCGGGTATGGGCTATTCACTTAAGAGATGGAATCAATGATCCTCTGGGTCCCTTCCAACTCAGAATATTCTGGACTACTGCTCTTAATTTGTGCTTCTTAGAGGTAGGCTGATTTTTCTGATATCTTACTATTACTGGAAAGATAACAAAGCCTTTCAAAAAGAACAAATTATATTTATGGCAGTAAACAAGCTACAGCAGTAAGATTAGGGCTTTAACCCAGAAAGTCCTGGCTGCACACTATTGCCAGGGAAGGCTTCTCCAGGCAGGCTCCAGAAAGAACACATTCAATGCAAAGGGCAGAAGGCTGACTGGCACAGTGAAGAAAGCATCCCATGAACAAGGAGATGGTCAGAAAACATTCTCAGATAAAACCATGAATGCTTAATTATTTGTGTCAAAGTTGATACTTTAGCCTAACAAATAGATTGAACTATTCAGAAAATCTTGACAATAAGTAGGTGTAGAGATAGAAGTGTGAAAGCAGCGCCAGGAATTAGACATGGTTTATGTAAGTATTTGGGGTCATATTGTTGTACAAGAAAAATATTGCAGCAGTCAAGCTTGTAATTAAAAAGTTTTAGTCTAATAAAAACTGACCTGAAAGGGAAGCAGCTTAAGTAACCAGGCAACAATTTGCAAGGAAAAGGATCAAGGAAAAACTAGACCTATCTCTAGGGAGGAAGTTCTGCTGATCTGGCAACAGATAAATTATTCTCAGTGCTCTTTTATAATCTTTGACCCCTCCCTGGGTCCTGTCAACCATTTTTTAAATTAAAGTAAGAAGCGCTCCTTGCAGTCTTGCAGAGTAAGGTGTATGTTCTCCAGAACCACTAGTCTGTTCTTGAAACATCAATGTTAACATGCTCTTTTCTGCACATGCATTTTTGAAACTTTAGAGAAGTTAGTGTAATTGCAGAGCAAAATTTCTCCATGACTTATTTCTGTAATTTACTAGTTAAAATAACGTAAATTTTGCATAACAAATAAGGCCTGTACTGTGAGAGTTTGTACTTGTGGCATATGGTATACTTATATGCAGGTTCTCCTTCGACATCAAAGGCCCATGGATGACAGTGCTCCCAAAATTATCCTTATGACTTGGACTTTCATATTTCTGTACTCTCTACTCTCAAACTGTATCCATGACAGCCCTGACCATAACTGGGCTGATATTAATTGTGACAAGGACAGCAAATAGAATCATTAAGCAGTAATGTTCTCACATTTTAAAGAATAAATATTCTGGGTTTTAGGAAACATTTTGATTGTAAAAATCCAAAGGCATCAGTATATTTGAATGCCTAAAACTCTTCCACTTTGAAAAAGAACAATTACTTTTGAAGTTAGTTTGAAGCCTATTAATGTAGTTGGTCCCTTATAGAAGTCAAGAATAATACATACAGCAAAATTCAGGCACAATTAAATTATGTTTAGAGAGGGTAGATTTTCCGAAGGCTAGTTCTGACTTATAGGCAAAGTCAAAAGGTTTTCGAACATTTCTTTACAACTATGGGTTTATTCACTTCTGCTTTCAGCATTTTTCCCATCTCTCTGTGGAAAAATTAGATTGTCATTGCATTTGACCACAGAAGGAGGTACATATAAGTGCTTAACATAAACTTAATATCTTCTCTTCTTATATCACTTGACACTTGGCAGCTGAGGTTCTGTTGTTTCTTGAATCTGTTGAAAGAATCTTAATGTCATTTATTGGTAAGGTGTGCCTTGAATATGTAGTACACTCATTTGAATCAGGTATGAATATAGCTGTACTAGAATTCTGGTCACTAAATTTGGGAACACAATTTTCAGCACTTCACAGTTAAGTATGAAAACATTTATTGTTCAGAGGGTAAATGGAAGTTCATGCATTTTGTTCATGCTGTTAATAAAGTCACTTATTAAATACGTTGAAGTGATTTATTAGCAAATATATGTCTTTGAGAGAGACAGAATTTGATAACATAGCAGTGCACGTGTTTCAGGTCCTGCTGGGAGGCTGGTGGAGGCACCTGTTCACTCTAGTCTTGGTACTCAGATTTTGATTGAGTTCTTTTTGTACAAACTTTGCATGCTTCATTCAAAAACTAAGGTGAGACCTTCATTTCTTTTGTCCTTTGTAGTCTTCTCCCTGTTCTGAGATTTTCTGTAAATGAAATTTTAGTAGGAGTGGGAAGTCTTTAAAATTAGAAAAGGACTTTCAGTATCTCCAGTCTGAAACCCTAAAGTCTCGGCTTCCTACCCAGACTTCCTCTCATTTCAGTTATTTCATCTTTGCTAATTTTCCTTTGGAAAGACTGACTACTTTTTCAGTTTAATTAATTGACAAATCTACAAGTTTATTTCTTTTGACTGATTTTGACTGCTTGTTTTAATTTTCTCCCTGTTGCCCTTACAACCCCTCACATAAAAAATGAGAACAAGAACAAAATGTAAAATTACCTTTCTCCTTCTTTGGCCTAGCTTCTTACCACAGTCTTTGTATACTTTCATCATTTTCTCTCTTGTGAAGAAATATAAGTATGATACCTGATTGTCTTCCAGTTTCTCCATGCAGCCCACTGCATGCATCCCATCTCCTTCCCATCCTTATTTCTCCCTTTCTCAGTTCCTCATACACAATATAGTTATATGTATGTTTTCCATCAAAAAAAACTGCTTTACTTATAGTTGCCTCTACAACTGCTTGCTGTCTTTCATCCTCTATTGCTAAGATCAACAAATAGTCATGTAGTGTATCTAAACAATGGAAACCTTGTACTTTTTCTTCCAGTTCTGTGCTAGATGTTCTCCAATTTCTTGCCATGTTCTGGTATAAGTGCATGCTTGCAAGGCATACTTCACCTGCTCTCACCAACAGCCTTTTAAGAATTCCATTTCTTTTCTCACTTTGGGCATTGACTAATGGCAGTCTAATGCATAAGCACAAATTAGTTAATTTGTTTTGCTGATGCTTTGTGCTGATTATCTGCATTTAGTTAACTAAAATTTCTGTATCTGTAGAGGGTAAGCTCAAGCTCAGTAGGATCAAACAAGAGTTTATTAGTCCTTCCCAAAGCCTTCCTCACTTCATAATTCATCCTGAGCAATATCACATGCTGCCTGGTCAAGCTGTCAGCCCGCATATTTTTTACAATTCTGACTTCTTCTTAAGTTCTCATATTAGTTCAATCTTTAGGTTTTGTTCATTATTTCTGCATAATTAAAATAATTCTGTCCATTTACACAGCAAATGCTCCTATTCCCATCTTATTGTATTCCTTTTTTGCTTTCAGCCAACTCCTTCCTGTGCTGGTTTTTTCAGATGACTATCTACAGCGAATGCTTCTGCAAAATCATTTCCCTAGTTCAGTACTTGGACATGTCTAAGCTTCTGTACTAAATCAAATAATTTGCATGCAGTTTTCAAGCTCTTTATAAGCTCTCCCTCACTACCTGAGAATATGGAATCCTACCCTTAAATTGGCCCACAACATTAGTTTCCATTTGACTAAGTACGGTTTATAACATTTTTACACTTTTACCTCATGCTGTTTCTCATACTTGAAAGGAAGTCCCCATGGCCATCCAAATATGGTCATATATGCTAATATATCATCCTCTTTCAAAACTAGAAAATGTGGGATGCGATTCAGTGGCTGAAACTACCATCTGTCTTGCTGAAGAATATTATCTCCTTGTTTCACTTATCTCTTTTTCATCTTTTCATTCTAACCTGGAGAAACGCATTGTTTTGAGTTTGTGTTTGAACAGCATCAAGCACAACTAGATATAATCCTGAACCAGAATTCTTACACATGACATCAATATAAATAAATATTTGTGGTGTTATATTTTTATGCCAGAAAGTAGTCTCAAGCCTAATTCCTTGTCCTTGTGGGGAGCTATGTGCCATAAATAGACGTGAAAACTGGAGAGTTTTAAAAAGAAATTACTTAGGAAATAGATTTTGTCCTGAAAAATCAGAGGAAGAAACATTGATTTTGTTTTGTTGTTATATCTGCATTCTGCATTTTGGAAATTACAAGGCTGCAGAGGAAGTCTAGCTTCCTTTATCTTTCCTGTTATGCTGATATCTCAAAGTGCATAGAGTAGCAGACCTGACCAAGAAAATACAGTGAGACAAAATCTTTCTGGTGATAAACCTTATAATCTTTATCCTTTCCAAGCAAAAAACTATTATTTAGATTGATTTATTGTCTTCTGAAATTTATATATATATATCTCATTATATTAATATTACTATGATTATTAAATTACATTGTTAAAAGCTAATTTCATACACCAAATTTTGTATTTCTATTGGCAAATGGTAGTTACACAGATTTGATTCTAAAATGAATGAATACTGACTAGCTCATATAGACTGACTGTCCTATAATCAGTAGAATCAATCATTTTGAAAGAATCACATATTCAATGAACTACAAACAAATTATAGGTCACCAACTATTTATAAAAATCCACAGTAAAATCTCAGGTGATGAACACTATCTAAAGTTGCAATTTATCTACAAACTAAGAAAGTCTGAGACTGAATGTGTGTATGTTTTTATGGTTTCCATAAATCCTCTCTTATGAGGTTGTATCTATAAGCAATATGAATAATCCAACACTACTTTCCAGATGTATCTAAGCATGTAATTTTATGTTACATCACCTTAAAGATTCCTATTTTAATGGCTATAAATATGAAAAATGGGTATTTGATTATTTTGTATGTATATAATTATCTATGATTCTGAGGAAGTCTAAATTAATTTACTTCCAGAAAGGGGTAAAAATAAAAAGTGCTCATATCATTCTCTTGACAATTTTCTCTGTCAGAGCTGCCCAAATTACATACCTCATTCACCATAATTTACGCAGTTAGCATATTTATTTTGGAAAAACTTTGCACTTGTTAGTCACATCTTGCACCAACAGGACAACCCTTGGCAAAGACATTTTGTACAGATACCGTGCAACTCTCAAGCATCATGAGAGGCATGGGTTGTTATCAACTGCTTTTGAATTGCTCCACCATCTTCTTTATTCATTTTCCCTAGAAGTGAGTGCAGGAGTGAATGGAAAAGAAGATTGTAGCATCCTTTTGTCTGTGACTCAGAAGTGCAGCTAGTGTTTAGCTGTTGAATTGCCATCATATTCCGTGCTTTCTTATAAAATATTTTCAAATAGTAAATTTTGAAAATATATAACAAGTAAAATCATGCCCAGAAATTATCAAGTTCCACAATTTTAGGCATAGAAACCTTTAATGATTCCTCAATAGACAACTTGGCAGAAAATAATAAGCAACTTTGGATGTTTCAGAAATAGAATGAGTTTGTAGGTTATTACTCAATCAGAAATGTTGAAACTAGGACAGATCGTGTGAAAATAAAGGACACGTATTTATCATTTTAATGTTTTTGTTATGGTGAAAGAAGTTGGTGTAGTCATTTTTCCTGTATGAGAAGACAGTTTCATTAAAATTTTAGAGGTAACTTTTTAAATCCACCAGAATTAATATAAAGATTATGTGGGATATTTCTAACAAGATTTTCAGTAACTTAGGTGTGTTATAAAAAAAAAAAAAAACATTGAACAGTTGTGCATCTTCCTCCATATAGAAATTTGGAAAAAAATTTTCACCTTCCTACCACTTGGCATTCAAATTTATAAGTTTGAATAAAGTTACATTTTTCTTTTCTGTCAGTGAAAGACAAAATGTTTACTCATTAATCAGTATAAGAAATTTTTCCAAGATTGTCTCAAGTGCTTATCAAAATGTTAAATTTTGACAATGGTAAGTAGTTCTCAAATGTTTTGAGAACAGACTAGAGAGTCTGTTAACTTCTAGAAACCATAATATATTTATCAGAAATGTTTTTCAGTTCTCCCATTCAGCCAAGTTTCACTATCACTGGCTAAAAGCACAAGAAGATCACATGTTCTTGTGTACATATGAGTTATTAACTTTGTTTGTGTTTCAACCAGAGAAGCTTCTGTCTGCTAGACCTTTGCTTTTACCAGGAGATCATATGGCATATGATGCATATACAGTCTGTTCAACAAGGAGCTCTCACACTACAGGAATCTTCTCATCTGAGGAACACCTGTGAAAACTAAACAGAGATTCTTTAGCCTAAATGCTGTCTGCAAAATCATCTACACTTTTGATTATCCCAGAAAATTCATTCAAGTTTCTTGTATACATTATGATGCCTTTGCTATTATTCACAAATATCCTAACAGGTTTGGAAAGAGATTAAAAAGGGATAAAAATGATAGTTAATAAATATTAGATTAAGTAAATAAAAATGAGTCTTGTGGTAAAGGGAAAAATATGTCCAAATTGTATTAGATCAACTGCATTTGTTTTTGCCGTTATATGAATTTATTGTAGAAATACAGTGATGATGGGAGACGTACCATATTCCCCATACAGTGGTATTAGACCAGCCTATGACTGTACTTCTTAGTACACTAGTCTTGTTATACCTTCATGTTATTTCCTGCAAATATAGCAGTGGACTAGCCCCTTTTTTCAGTATTACAAGTGCTCCAATCAAAGGGCAAACATGGTAACACAGTATTTAAAGTATGACTGGCACACTTAACCTTCATTCAGTCTATAATCAGTACAGTTGTTACAGGTGGAGGGGAGGGATTAAAATGAGGGTCTCATTGACATTAAGTAAGGAAAATGGCTCCCTATTCAGGAGTGTTGGCAGGCACTAAATATCTTGAATGAAAATTAATCTTTTCTTAAGCCAAATTGAAAGCTGGTCTTAAGCAGGCAATGGAGGATAGAAAGACTATTGTAGAATTATGGTGGAATGTGATCCTCTCCAAGTGTGTCTACATGTGAAGTAGATGCCAAAACAGAAAATAAGTCAGTGCTTAGCAGTTTTAGAACATCAGGTCCAAGCTGATCTGGTCTGACCTGATCTGACCACATCTAACAGCAACTCTTTGCTGTTAGGTTTTTGTTACATAACTTAAAATTGCACAGAGCGATGGGGAAGGTGGGCAATGCGTCATTAATGGTGGATGATTTGGATTTTCTTTGGCATCCATATAATCTAACATAACAAGTCCTACTTTTGTTTTTAGTGGTATATAATTTTGTATATAATGCTGCCATTAGATTTTCACATCCGAATTCTTATAATCAAGATATCATAATGCTTAAGTTTTATGCATGTATTTTCACCCTAATGATTAAAACGTATAAGTAAATTTCTAGCTTAATAGTCAATTTTAATCTAGAAAAAAATTCATTTCCTTCATCAGATTAAATAACAGTTTAAAGTCATTATTGTCTATCAATGTATTCTTTTCACATCACAGCCATCTCTCCAACTTCTAAGTTAAATAGATTGAAAGATTAAATGTATTATTTTCAGTCATGTCTCTTACAGCTCAACTAATTTTTAATGGATTTTTCTCTGTACGCTTTCCAGTTTGAAGATCCATATCCCACAATACATTATGCATGGGCAAACAGAGCAATCAGATGTGTCCCAAAAAGGCTCTGTGAGTAAGTAAGAGCTAGGTATAGAGCATAACAATGATGCAATGTAAAATTAGTGTGCACTTCTGATTTCAGAAATCTTAGCACAAAGGAAATAGTTAGTTAGTTAGTTAGTTAGTTAGTTAGTTAGTTAGTTAGTTAGTTAGTTAGTTAGTTAGTTAGTTCATTTATTTAAATTGATCTTTTGGAAGAAAAATGCTGCAATTAGCCATTGCAGACAGAGAAGAATGAACGAAGATCCAACAGTGAAGCTTAAAGTTTGGTTGCAGAAGTTATAAATCCCTAGATACCACAGTCAAATTGGTATTGCAATATTTGCACTGCAAATAGGAGTCAAAAAGGGATTGTTTATTTGGAGTGCAATACAGGTTCCCCTCTGCTCATGGTAAGGGTCCAAGGGGTTTCAGCAGTCCAGGTTCCTAAGGAAACTATGTAGACCTCAGAACATTCAAATCTGCCAAAACTGAACAAATATGAATACTCGATACACTGAATACACTATGATGAGAAGAGAAAAGGTGACAAAGTTGGTTTCTTTCTCTGTTCCATTCATCCTGCATAACTGGTTTTTTTTTGGAAATTCATCACCTCATCACTTACTTGATCATTGATGGATTTATTTCTTCCAATACAGTGATTTTTTTTATATATATGTCCATGTTTTCAGTGAAATATAATAACCCAGCTAGTGCCACCAGTAAGTGGATCCTTTGCAGACTGCTTTAACCTAAAGTGATGAGTTTATCTAGGATTGTTCACTCTCACTGGCACCTTCCATGTTTCACACATGTAAAAATTGTTTTTGATGGATGATCTAAAATAGTTCTGTTGGTAACATTTGAGAAGAGAAACATTTTACTGGAATCTGAAAGACGTTGCTTACTGTGCATTCAGTGTTCATGAAAGCAAGGACAAATTGACAAAGAAGGGTATCTCAGAGTCTATCAAGATATCAAAGTCTTGTTGGTACAAATGTGGCTTTGCAGTTTTCATATGTGTACCATAAACTGGACCCTCCAAGCAAAAGTAGAGAAACAGATGGTCTATTCTGAAATGTAAAATTGCTACCACATTGTGAGAATATTTGGAACAAACAAATAAGAAATAATATTTTATTCAAATATACAATTTTATACATTAAGATATCAGTAATGTTTACAAAAATTAAGACACGTACTTAAGATAATTCAAGGCTAAAAGAGGTAGAGAGAAGATCCTACATCTCCATATTTGCCTTGAACAAGATATAT
This sequence comes from Passer domesticus, assembly GCF_036417665.1. Classification (NCBI taxonomy): domain Eukaryota; kingdom Metazoa; phylum Chordata; class Aves; order Passeriformes; family Passeridae; genus Passer; species Passer domesticus. Next base: position 31,053,770 of record NC_087479.1, read on the forward strand.
TACTGCATCTTTGAAAGTACAGATGTTTATTCTATTTTATTTTGAGTACAAAGATCATGAGGCTAGAAAAATACACAGAATATTTGTGGCATCTCTGTTGGAAAACCAGCTGTGTGTGATAATAAAGATGCAGCAAAAAAAAAAAAAGTTGATAAAAGAACAAAGAAATGGGAGACTATACACTAGCTAAATAGCCTATGCAACAAAGTAAAGAATAAATGCCAAGTTAAGATAAGGATCACTAGCATACCCAGGCACAAATAGAGGCTTTTTATTATGACAGCCATCTATCACTGTAATTAATGTGTTCTAACCAGTTTTTGAGTAATAGTTGGCCTTCTTGACCAAGCTCATTCTTATCAGATGGTCTTCAAGATAGGGGTTTTAACAACATGTAATAGATTTGCCAAAAGATTGGCTATGGCTCCTTTGCAAATGTATGTTAATTTTGCCACTCTGCAAAAGATTCAGTGGTTTACACAAGAAGTCTACCAAATTACAGCTTTTCTTTCTACCTTATACATTCTGAATATTTGGATATTCATAGACAATCCAAAGAAAATATTCTGATTGGAAACATATACCATGCCACTGTCATGTTGCTACTCTTGATTTAAGCAAATTGTCTGACATGCTGGTAGAAAAAGGTCTGGATATCAAAGATGAAAAAACAGTGTGGATATTCACAGAGACATTCAGCCCATAATGTATTTCTAAAATTACACTAACCAACAGGAACTGTTCTCATATATTATGGTGCAGCCCCCATGAAAGTCCCTGATCCTCACCATTTGCTCTTAAAATCAGACATTAACGCAATATTTCTATATGATGCTATTTTCATAATCCGCACAAATTATGCTTACTGTGAACAGTTCAAGAATTAAAATTAAACAGATGAGGTCGTAAAATTGCATGTTCTAAGAGAAAAGCATTTCATTTTTATGACTTTTCACATGCAGCAGCCTTGTTAATATGGTGTGCAGCAGACCAAATTAAAGATGCAGATGAGTAAGGCCAAAATGTCTCACACACATGTTAATTACCTTTATTAAGTTGCATATTCCACAAATATTCCAAAATATTTTCTACATATAATAACAGAAAACTGTCTGGCACTCTTCTCAGCTCTCCTGAAAGGAGTCAAACTCTGCTGTGCTCAGAGCAGTTACTAACTGAGCTTGGAACTGGCATCTACGTTTGGCATAAATCTCATCCATTTATGTATGTGTATGTACACTTAAGCACAAACTTATATGTATACACACATGAAAAAATGAAGCAATATTATAAATTATAATCTGTCTGGAGTGGGATTGTGGCAGTACAGTACTTTTAAGATTTGTAATAAATCTCCCATTTGACCCAAAAGGCCTTCCTTCATTTTATATCAAAATCTTAATTTGTTGCCTTAAGATTGTTCCATATTAATAACTGGAGCAGTGATCCTTAAAAGCACAAAATACTTATTAAAATGGGGTAATTTGGACTATTTTCAAATGTTTTCCAACAAACATTATTGCTTTAATAGCTGTAGTCTTGTTCTATAGGTCTTTATTTTGTTATGAATTTACCAGACATATTCTCAAGGGGTAATGAATAAGATTCAGGAGGGCATTTTCTCAGTGTTAAATTGATCTAATAATAACATCTATTCATTGTCAAATATTAACTGTAAAACACAGTAAGATAACTCTCTTCTTTCAAATCTGAAATCATAATACCATGTGTTCCAAAATCATGAAAATGTAAAAGTTTGGTTTAGTTTTTTGGGGTTTTGTTTTGCCACAGGTAGCTTTGGAATAATTACAGACTAGTCTCTAGGGATTTTTGGTTCTGGAAATGGAACATGGTGTTACCAGGCTCCTGGCATTCTGGTAGGGGATCAAGATCTTAGGCTGGCTGTAGCTTTTTCAATGAATGCTGAGAGATCATTTATCATTTAGCTATCTCTGGTCCAAGCCACTGCAAGTATGTTTATAACAGAACAGAACTTTTACCTTTTGTATTAAATCTATTTGTGAACTGAAATGCAAAGGCTCTCTTGAATAACTGACTAATGTTTTTTTGTGCTGCTTAACAGGCTATCGCTGTCTTTTTACTCTGACACAAGGTTTAAGTGCAAGTTAGAGTGATTCACAGTGTCTTTCTGCATCCTGAATTACCTCTGTGTAAAATGGTGATGATACTTCATTTCACCCACACATTACTTAAACCCCAGGCTGTTCTAGGCAGGACAGCATTATCACAGTTTTCAAAAAAATTGCCCCACTTCTTTTTTTCCAGTATAACTAATAGATCATTCTTTAAAATAGATTAACTAAATAAATGAATGAAAGTAGAATGCATCCTATCTAATTTTAGAAATCTAAATTTAGGCATTGAGTCTAAGCAAGTCATCCTCAATTTTGTCATAAATTAAGAGCAGTGTAGACTCCCAAAGGGTGATCCATCCTATCCTAGGAGTCTAGAATAGGTGGAATGAATTGCTATCTCTCCCCTTCCCTGTCCCTACCATGAGCAGAGGCAGCTTGTTGACTACATAGGTACCTCTTCACAGTTGAATGTAACTACATTAAAGAAGTGCATTTTTAACTAACTGATTTACTGATTTTATAACTACTTAAAGAACTGCATTTTTAAGTATCATTTTTTTAAAATACCATGATTAATCCTTCTCAGAGTCATTTGTAGTAAATATAAACCCAAAAAGATTCACCAGCTTCAAGTTTCAGATAACACATGATTAACATTTAAGTATCAAGTGTTGACACGAGAAATGTGTACTGCTTTGTGGAAATGAAATAGAATTCTTTGAGGGACAATGTTAACTATAATGGATACCTGAGTTTAGACCCACTTTATCTTCACTTGTGTTTTTGAAGAACAGAGTTCAATACAGCCAAGTACATTTTAAACTTTTATTTCTTTTCAGATTCACTTAAAACTCATCCTAGTTGTAACTACGAGCATTACTGAAAATCTTCACCTACTATAATCACTGTGCTAGTCAATAAATTAAGGTTATAAAAATTAGTTGGTGCGTCCACCTGATGTACAAAATCGGAGCTGCGTTTTCATGATATTTACTGGCAGGGCTTCTTAGTTGTAATAATTTTGGCTGAGTTGTTGCTCACTGGTAATTTTGACATTAATAACAAGTATCATATTAAAAATGTTTTTGTATTGTAAGAAACAACTAAAATATTTTTATTGTTTAGCTGTATCAAAAATGATAAATACATAGTACCATATTATCCCATCACAATAGCATATTCAATACACTAGAGGACAGTTTACAGTAATTGATGTGCTGAGTGTTTGAACATTTTCATTTTCAGCACTGATACACTGGTTAGCACAGTTTTAAGCTCATACTTTTTTGTATGTCTTAGTCTGTTACTAAAACATAGAAAAGTGTTTCTTTGAAAGGAATGGCCAGAGTTGCACTTCTAAGCTTTAGGCTTCTGTTGGTACTGAAAATGTAGTCACCTACCACAATACTGAAATTCATTTTTGCTTGAGTTATCCATAACTTGTGTATATGACTGCCAAGATAGCCTCCAACTTCCTATTGGAGCTCTTGCATAAGTGCCTAAAGAAATAGAATTTTTGCTTAGTGATAATTATGTGGAATCATCTTCATATCTGCTGATAATGGCTAATAAAAGTATGCATTTAGTCAGTTGTCAGATCTCTACAGACATACTGAAATCACGGCAATGCCTGCTATTTCTAGAAGAGATCAAATAGCTCCTATTGCCCAGACTCTAAAGTATGGACTCTACTCCCTTTGCATAAATATTTCTTTGGCCTACAAAAGATCTAAAAAATTTGTAGTTCAAAGCCTAAACAAAACTAAACTAAACTAAACTAAATTTCAAGAAGAAACAAACCGCCCCATATAAAAACACCGTACCAAAACACAAAGGCCATACAGTCCGGTCAGTGCTCTCTGAGTCAAATCATACTGGTTTCTGTGTGTGAGCCTTGCCTTGTCTGACTCTTTCTTATAGACTGGGTAAGGTCTTTCATTTTTGAGAGAGCACACATGGATTACAGAATCACAGAATATTCTGAGTTGGAATGGACTGCAAGGATCATCGAGTCCAGCTTTTAAGTGAATGGCCTGTACAGGGTTCAAACCCACAACTGTGGGAGTTATTAGCACCATGCCCTGAGTGTGACTTACAGTTAATTTCAAACATGGGAATATGTGCAGCACTAGATAGCAAAAGCTTGTGCATGTGGATTTTGAATCCCTCAAAACTGTTTTTAGTTAGCTTAAAGCACGTTACATAGAAACTTACTTCCTGTGTATAAAACTGTCCTGTACTCTGTGTTTATATTCTTTTTTCATTCTTGAAATAATTATTTGGTGAGGCTTCTCACCACTGCTGGGTTTTTTGATCTACTGCTACATTCCTGAATAAAATCTGATGTGAGGTCTTGCATCTCTTTTTCCAGTAAATATCAAACACAGCCCAAGTTCCATGGCTTTCTGTACCTTTAAACAGTACTAAATGCCAAACAAATGTTTCATATTATCCAGATGTGTCATGTGTCTCTTCCCTCTCTGATCCAGACTCATTTCATCAAGAATACAAAAAGCTTGGAAGACTTTTAATGAAGCTGTTCAACCCTTTCTCTTCTTATGCTTGCTTTGGTTACCCTTTATAGTAATTCATTTATTTCTAGTGTCATGTGGAGGATTGGTAGCGGGTACCAGTAATTCCCTAATGTCCAAGTCTGAGCTTTGAAGAGTAATTATCATGTTTTCAAGTGAATTGCTGTCTGCTTTGAGTATGCTGTTTCCTTTTCTCACGTGAGGTTGTTTGGCCATCTGTTGCTTTTTATTTATCTTTTTTCAACTCTGTCTTTAATGCTGTGAGAACGTATTTATGGAAAGCTTATTCATTAACGTGTTTTTCAGTATATCTTTCAGTATATGTTTCCCTTGCACCATCAACACCAAGTGCTCCTCCAAATTCAGATTTCAGCTTGAAGCAAATAATTTTTGTTCATAAATTTTACCTGTTGAATTTTAGATGGTAATTTACGTGCAGCTTGTTTTCGAAGAGATAAATCAATACAGTAACAGTTGATGGTGTACAGTACTGTCAGTCTATTGAGAACGTTCACTGTCTTCTCCCATGTTATTTTTGTTCTCTTCATCTTGGTGTAAAAAACCATAATAAGATCTAGCCATCAGTTTCTTTGGTGTGGCTTTTTGTATTTGTGCATTTCCACAGTGTACTGTGCTAAACTATCTCCCCATGAGTCCTTCTTCCCATCCTCCCAGAAAAAAACAAAGCAACATTTAATCTCACTTGCTGTTGAACTGGTTGGAGCCTTTCTTTGTCTGTGTCTAGCCTGAAGTACAAAACAATCCTGGTCCTGCAGCTAGTCAGATCAAAGGCTGGAATGTTCTGAGGTTTCTAGTATATACACCTGCATTTCTTTCCTATGGAAACCAAAGTATGGACAAAATGGAAAGAGGAAGGAAAGGTTATTTTTGTTGAACTCATATTTGTGAACTGAGTCATGAATTTTACTTTGCTGTTCAGCTTAATAATTATGACATAAATTACGTACATTTTATGCTCTTCAAAAAATAGTGAGACTACCATTAAGAGAATGAATACTAAGAAATTTATGTTATGGGATCAAGTTACTATTTTGCACCTTGGAAAATCTATATACAGGCTTTACATATAAGAAGTTTCCCTAAACTGTGCTATTAATGCTATCACTTTCAATATTACTAATTGCCTGCCCAATTCCTGAACCATGTGAGATTTATAAGTTCAGTGCTCTAGTGTATTTTTTTATCTTTTACTCCATCCAAATCTCACTTTCCAAAGGATGCTTGCCGATCAGTGGAACAAAGGTAACATTTCCTTTTATGACAAAAGTGAATAGGTGGGTAAATATCAATTTTGAGTCACCATTACATATTTCTAGAAATAATTAAGTTGCATAAATTTGTATCCCAAATTTAACATTTGCATCCTTGTGAATTCTCCTTTACCAGGTATTCAATAAATATATTGTATATAATGTATTTATAGAAGGATGCTAATCAAACTTCCAAACTGTAAACTGTGTCAGAAAAATATTCTTCATTTGAACTGAAAAAAAAAGCTGTGATTTTTAAATTTAATACAAGGATAGGAGAGATTTTATTATTCCAGGTAGCTGTCTCAGAGTATTAAAAAAGAGAAAATATCTGTTTTTAAATAAGCCTGTAAGGTTTGATGAAGCATGGACTATGACCACCAGAGAGGCTATTGAGAAAAGGTTTCTGGAGTCAGTAGTTAAGATTATTCATAGCTGGTAGTTGAGCAGAGTATTTCTGTCCCCTTCAGACAGTTTAAAAAGAATCTGAATACTGTGAGCTGTTCTTTAAATGTATCAGATTACCGTTTCTTGAAACAATCAAACAAAAAACATCCAAATGTAGAAAGTACATACATTCAGATTCAGCTGGGACAGAAAATGGTATCTTATTCACCATGGCTATGGACACATATAAAACAAAAAAATCTAATGGTTTCTTGTGATCCCAAAGACTGACCCTTATAGGAGGATGTATTATGTGTATTGGTTGGATGTTGTAATTGCAAGCTGCAGCAGCATCCCAAGAGGCAGTGATAGGTTTCCACGTGGTTGTTGCTTCAGCATAACATGTTTTAAGATGTGTTCTCTTAAAATAGGAGACAGCTGGGGGGAGAAGTTCATAGTTGCTTAAGTAGGATTTTAATCAGGCAGCTTCCAACCCAGGCTATGATTGCTGTAGATCAGGACATCACACTGTTAAAATTAATGACTTTACCAACATCTTGAAAACTACTTCTGGATGTGTAGTGTCCTTAAGATATGTTCTGTATTGCAACCTTCTGTGTTATTGTAGATTTGACTATACAGGATATTTCTCATAGTAAAGGAAGGGAGAGGCAAAAGAGAATTGTTTACTGTAGCCACTTTATACCAGGTTTGCCAAAACATTCCTCCTAGAATATTTTCAAACATCACACCTGTCTTCCAAGAAACAGAGCAGAGATTCCCTTCACTATGAATAAGCACAATAGGAATTTAAAAAAAAATAAATTATGTAATGATTTCTTGCTTTAGATTATGATTATTAAAAACAAATTTTCCTTTTTCTTGTAAGTGTCATAATTCCTTTGGAACAGACCAGCTGTGCAATGAAATTATTTTAGCTGAAAGACATGAGACATTCAGTGCTGTAATAACTTATTTCCGAGATTCAGGCCTTATGTTCATAACTAATACTTTATGGTACTTCAAATTGTTCATTATTCCTCAAAGTATTTGAAAATTCTTGTCATTGTAAATAATATGACAACTTTCCTTGGTTTAAGTTCACAGCAGTTAAACTCCTGCTCAACCAAATTTTCCCTTAAGTTATTAAGCTGCAGTTTTAAATGTACATTGCAGCAAGAACTACATTACATAATGTCTCTCTCAGTCTTACAAGTGTAATTATGAGACAACACCTATTCAAAATATGACACAGGAAATTCTGGGTTTTTTTCTTGGACAATATAGCAGACTAGAGAGAGAAGTATTAAAGTTTGTCTGTTTAAGGGTGTGATCTGCATCCCTAGTTACAAATTTAGCATCAAGCAAGATGATGGTTTAATTAGAAGCAGCACATGGCCTTTGATAAGCAGATGTTCCCTTTATTTAACTGCTGCCTGCAAAGTTAGCCCAAATATATTTTTTTTCTTTGTTACAGAATGTTAATTTCAGGCCCTTGGTCATTGTGTTGCTATAATCAAAGCATTCCCAATTAATATGTATTGTCATAAATGTACTCTCTACAATTTCCTTAAAGCACTGCAGCTAAGAAGCTGAGCTTCTCTGTCAAAGCTGTATGAGTAACAGTCCAATAAAGCCACACCTAGTTGTCAGTGGACCAGGATTTGGGTAAACATGGGCCAACCCAGCACTCATGTGTCTGGTGACTCGGTAAACAATGAAGTATTCAGAATTTGAGGGTCCTACCTACTGAGTGAATATGACCCCACCTTGCTACTATTGCTGTAACAGCAAGGTAAACAAAAACTGAACACGGAATTCAAAAGAGCTGCCATTGGACCTACTTGAAAATAATTCTGTGCAATTGCTCGAGAGGTTGCTAAGCAAATAAAGGCTCGGCTTTGTTCTACTTTTCTAGCCTCTAGGTAAATAACAAGTGTAGAAAAGCACCCACAAGTTAATAAGCAAATAAAGCTTTTAACTTTTAAAAAATTATCTATCTTAGATACTGTAGCAGATGTTATCTTGAATGTGTTACTGATTGCGCCACTTTAAGAAGAATGCTTTGTTTTATTCTATCAGGTTAAATTTTATCTTTATGTATCTTTGAGAGCTACAAATGTTTAACTTTGAACTTAAGTTGAAAGAATGACTAGATGTACTCTTAAAAATGGATATTTATAATTTCTTTATTTTTCATTTCAGTTCAACTGCTATCTTGTATAGCCAAAATATTTGCATAGCTCAGGATGTTAATACTTCCTAAGGATGGGTATGAACAAATGTCCTGAAACTGTAGTTGGTTGATCACTACCTCAGACGATTTGGTTCAACATAATTTTGTTATTGCTGTGTTCCAGATTTTCAAGGCTCAGCATCTAGCACAGCAGTTATGTTTGAATAAGCTCTCTTTTCAATCATAGCTTTAAGCCTTCACAAAACCTCATTGGAAATGCTGCCATCCCTGGTTCAAATTCTTCATTCACATTCACTACAATGCTGATATCTAGTGGGCAGAAAAGTTTCCTCTCGAGCACTCCATCTACCCCTAAGTAAGAGCATTCATTTTAATAGTATTTCCTGAAGATACATAATAGTATAGTCTTGGTTATTTTGTGCTCACAAACAGTTAAATATTTATGACCTGATCTTTTCAGCAGCTGAGCACCTCCTTGAAGGTGATGAATGCCATTGCTTTGATCAACATGCTGCTTAAAGGTTGCAAAGATGAACTGCTCCTGTAGTCATGCTTGCTCTCAGGAAATACTTAGGCCATGCCAGGGAATATAAGAGGTTCTTATTTTGCCTTTATTTTCCTGAAAAAACATACAGATGGAGCCTATGAGTGAGCTGTTACAAACGAAGAGTTCTATCTGTCCTACATCCTGTATTTATTTACACCAATGGGACTTCTTGTTTGAAAAAGGACTGGTAACAGAAGCATTTCCAAAATCAAATGGTAAGATTTTCCACATGACTGTAAGGGTTTTTCTTTCATGAGTTCTGTTAACTAACAGTATTAGAAAAGAAAGCATGCAGGTTGTAGGACCTACTGTGAATCAAAAAAACTACTGGGAGTCTTAGAACTTCAGAACTCATTAAAATTGAGCAAATCACAGCTATATGGTAAGCAAACCAATGATCACAATAGCAAATAGCTCTGCTACTGCAAACAAACTGCCCTTTCATTTCATAAAATTGGATAGAAATGCAAATTAGGCCACAAGTAGTAACATAGTTCAGTTGTGATATATTATACTGCTCCTGCTTCACATTTGCTATACAGCTCTACTTTCTCTGAGACTACCCCACAGCCTTATTTTAAAGGAATGTTGATATTTGATATGTATATATATAGATATAGATATAGATATTTTTATACCCTTATATAAGCTTTGAATGCAAGCAAGGTTTGTATGGAAGCAGACAATTAAGGAAAAAAGCTCTCACTGTTGCTTTTCTAAAATTAATTACGAAAACAGAGTAGAGAGTTCTCTATTAATAGGCTGATTCCCACTAGACAGTAGCCAAAGAAAGAGACTCCCTCTAGTCAGAAAAGATAATATGACATCCCATAGCTTGCTGGCAGTTTACCCCTACATGGAAGAACTCAATCTATGGTCACTTTAAAATGGCCTTCTTTCTTAACAGACAGGGATTTTGGCCCAGATAAAGACTGAAAAAGGTGCACAGGTCAAGGGCTGAACTACCTATCTTTACAAGCAGTACATACCAAAGAACCTGTTTAGCAAACAGATCAGTCCTGGATGCATTGCAGTTGTACTGTTTTTGAGGGCTTCGTTGAATGTACGGATTTTCAGGTGGTTTGCAGCCACTGTATGATTTTTGTCTTTAATTTACCAGTAAGCCTTGGTTCTGTTTTGAAAGGTATCCAACCTATAAAATGTTCAACCTATAATATACCCATCTAGGCCATATTTTAGCTTCACTTTATGAAGTTATTTTCACTTTTGGCTTCTTTGGCTTTTAGAGGCAGGAAAATATTGCTCGATAGGAAGGGTTACTTTTCAGTTGCCAGAATTCCTTTGCAGTTTTAGTGGAAAGAAGCAGAACTTTTTGGGGGGAGCCAACATCTCATTTCCATTCCGCTCTCATACAGCCGCTGTTGTATCTGCAGGGCCTGCAGAATGTAACTGCTGCAGCAGGGCGAACAAAGGCGCCATTCAGCATGGAGAGCAGCTTCCCTTCCGCACCGCTCTCTGGCTGCGGCGAGCTTGGCTGGAGCACGCTATCTGACCGACACAGGATTCGCTGCCTGAACAAAACTCCCCAAGGACACCCCTTTGGCATCCTGAATTAGTCCAGTGGGATGAAGACTTCCTTTCTAGCACTGGCGTGAGTGCTGAAAGACAGCTGTGACTCGCTTTTGTTTCCCCACTCTTTGCATACAGACGTATTCTTTGGGATCATACTTCGCAAAACTATTGCTCATTGGAACTCAGGTGGCTGGTTCCCCTATCCCAACTGTGTTCTGGGATGGTATGTTCCAAAGTTACAGAAACTGTGAGAGGACATTGTCTGTAATCTGCCACCTCTGGAATCCCATTGCAGGGGTCATTTCCTGACTTTTATGTCATTTCAATCCAGTCCCTTGAAAGTTCCCACCCCCTGTAACTTTTAAACTAAGGAAATAAGTGATGTATTTTCCCATCTTCCCACATTATGCACATAAAAGAAATTAGTTTACCTTTTTGTTTATTAAAATTAATAGAGAGGCAGTTGCTGATTTAAATAATCCAACTAGGATTAAGTTATAAACTAAGCGTCTAAAGAGAAAGGAACACTTTTTTCATAGTGTTCGTTCATTTTCAGACATCAAGCTGATGAAGAGTACAAAAAAATTGTTAAAGATTCATAAAAAGCTTAACACTTTTTAGCAAGAATGCATAACAATCTTCAGCACATCTGTTTTTTAAAGAGAAAAAACAGGTCAAAAACCTTTCATTTTCAAGCCCTAAATTACATAGTACACATACTAGATTTGCAAGGCAGACTTTTCTTCATAGATAAACAACAGATATGGTTGAGAGAGGCTAAGCCACTGTGACTATTTCAACAGAGTCACCATTATGAACTGTGTCATTACAACATCAAAAAAGCAGTGATTAAAGGGAAAGATAACCAAGCTAGAATTAGTTGATCAACTTTATTCCTAATGAAATATCATTGAAGCAATGGAAGATTATTTCCTGGATGAATAAGGCCCAGTATGTCTGCAGTTTCCTTCTACATGTCATGAAAAAATATGGCAGAAATTTTCTCTCAGATAAACCAGTTTATCTCCAGTGACTTCAGAGATGAACCCTTTATTCAAATCACTATGATCAGTACAATTGAACGTACAGTACAGTTCCAATTTGAGGGATAATGCAGGCAAACCTCTGATTTGTGTTGTATGTTGTGTTTCCTTCTTTCTTTCTCAAAGTAAAACTATTTTATTTATAGTTTTCATCTCCACAAAATGTGGACTTCAGTAATGGATGAGTCACAATGGACTGGTGGTTCAGTTCAGATATATATCCAGAAGTTTAGCAGTTTCCAGAGTTTACCTGATCTCATCCAGACTTCTCCAGCTGGGAAATGAGATGGCAATTTCATAAAACCAGTCTGTACTGTGACTTTGTAGTGCTTCCTTGTTTCATTCAGGACAGCTGTAGTTCAAGAACAGTATTTTGGCGTTTCCAATTTCAATTCTGGCTGAAACAGAGAAGTGTGAAGACAAAACTTTGCAATACCTTACAAAAACTTTTTAAGATATTAAAGAGATATTAAGAGATATGCTCCCTGTTGGTTTGAATTTCATGTTAATTTTATTCTAGATAGGCTGGTCTAGCCCTTTTCATACAATAATATCTCTAGTTGTTTAGTGACCAAGTATATTTTGACCCGCAGCATTTTTCAAAAATAAAGCAATTTTAATTGAATGTGAAAACCAGCTGTGTGAAAACAATGTAATTGCAGAGAAAGATTCCTGGACTGCTGGCAAGTGTTTTTTCCAGCACTTTTTAACCTAGCTCTAAGATGTTGTATACTTATCCTAAGTAACATGGATAGATTTATTAAGGCTATTGTTGCTAAAGGAGTCATTTACACTACAGCAAACAAGGCAGAATGCTGTTACATCTTACCTGGCAATATTAGGATATCCTATAGTTGTGTGAATAAGGATTTTTGAAACAATTGCATCAGAATTCCATTCAAAAATTGGAGAATAATCTTGAATAGTGATGTTGCCTAAAACTTCTGACTTTTGATTTATTTTTATTGTATTTCTTGTATTCATTATAGGAAAATAAATGGTCTTCATCTGCAATTCAAATGGGTTAGTCATTTGCATAAACTTATTTGAGTAGTCAGTTTTTGAACTCTTAAGAACCAGCTTCCAGAAGAATGAAGATAAATTTCAGAGGAAGCAATTGAAGAAAACAACCCATAGATGTGTGACATACTTTGCATTATTTCATTGTAATACTCCTGTTTCCGGTGTTTTGACATAAATACATACACAAATGTATTTGGACTTTCATTCCTGAAATACAATTTTTGCAGCTTGCACGTTTAAGTCACACACCTACTCTGCTCTTAAGCGGTCTCTCACACAAGTATCCAAACAAAATTCATACATAAAACTTTCCGCTATAAAGCCCTGGTGATACTGCAGCCTTACACTTGTAGGATGCCAGTGAATTGCAGTGGAATTTAATAGAGGCAGTGTTTTCCAGCTATACAAGTTTCTGCAAATTTTGTTGCCTGCAAAGCTGTATGAGTGTTCTGACTTTTTTCCTTCTTCCCTCATACTTTTGAATGATGAACAGAATTTGGTTTAGGTGTTTGTACTGAAGAGGTCTAGGAAGGTGAATAGAGTTTGAATAAGAAAAAAAAGAACTAAAATATAGAATTTAAGAAACCAAATGATGCAACCAATATGATGCTACTATAGTAAAGAATTCTGGCCTAAGCAGCTGCAAATGGCAAGGAATTGGTCTTACATATTTCACCAAGATATAGAGCATAACCTAATGAAAAGTCCACTCTTTCTGTTTTATTCTCTTCTGACCTTTCAGATTATCCATAAATATATTTATCATTAGTTATTTACAATCTTTGGGGAAAAAAATTCTTTTGTTAGACATTAAATAAATGAAGGAAAGCAGAAATCATGGAAACATAAGCTTTTGCTGTGTTGTCTAATAATTACTTTTTAAAAATTACTCTAGGACTTTGTACCATCGAAAGATCTCCAAGTCAGTGACTGATCATCTAACATTTCTTTAAAAAGTGCTAATTAGTTTCAGCTTTTCTATTTCTTCATTTCATCAAAATTCTTGGCCATCAAAAGAAAGTTCCTGGCAAATATCATCTTCGTCACAAGGCAAGAAGCCATGAAACAAAACCAACTTGGCATCCTTGTTAGCCTGGTGAAAACTTTTAAAGAGCAATCAAGAAGCAACTTCTTTTGTGTTTTATTAATGATAGGTCTGGTCTGCAGAACTGTCATGGGGTTTAATATGCCTCAGAGCTAATAGAATACTTTATATCAAAATGTTTTGGGCATTTTCTTAACCTTATAGAAAACATAGTGTTGTTATATCCCCCTTTTTTTTCACAGGAGAACAGTTTTTGTGTAGAATCCCTTCCCTTTCCCATTAAGAAAATCAAGAAAAAAATATTCTTTCCAGTTGAGTGAATATGAAACCATATATTCTGGTTTGCTGAACTAATCTGAAATGTTTCATTTGAAGTCAGCACATACTGAAATCAATATCCCTCTGCAGCTGCTTTGCTATACATCTCATATGCATATTCCCTATTGCAGGCTAGTGTTTCTTGGTCAAAGTATTTTCCAATCAGATGGATGGTACTTCATCAAAGACACATGACCTATTTATTAAGTGAAAGACTTCAGTTTGACCATATGAAAATATTTCATTGTGAAAATACTGAAATTAATTATTTCCTTATTTCTGCACTGGAATTTTTCAAAATAACACAACACAATAAATAGGAATTTTAGCTCTAGTTTCACTCTGAGATGAAAAGATGTATTAACAATATTATTAGTCTCAAACATATGGTGGTCTGATTTTCATTCAGATCAAGCATGATTAGAAAGAATTTCTCATCCTACTAGTACAAACTAAATTACTTCATTCTGTAGACTTTGGTCCCAAGTTTGCTCAAGAATCCCAAAGGTTTCCATGAGGTTTCCAGAACCAGAAGAAGACAGCATTTTATGTGTTTCTTGCATTAAGGCCTGAGTCTGTTCCCACTGAATGGAGTGCATGTTTTGTCACCAGCCTCAATGAGAGAGGATCGTCTCAAATGAATATTTATGGGTATAAAAGCAAAGCCACTGGGCTTGTGGTTATCTCTCAATAAGCCACATCCTGCTGTGACTTTTTGCATATACAAAGTATAAATGGCCACTTTGTAATAGAATTGAGTTATCCAGATTCATAACGAAAGAATCTTTTAAAGTGGAAGTATTTTACTCACTTGTGTTTGAAGTTGCTTGCTAACATAGTTTTGATAGGGAGAAGGAGCAGATCACTAAAAACTTGTCTTGTTTTAGGATCTAGTCCATCTTCCGATCAGAGAAACAGCATTCATAACGCTATTCTTTAGCTATCTTCGATTACGTGTTTAAAAGTAAAACAAAATACAGAATGTCCATCAATCACAAGCAGTATCTACCGAACTATTGTTGAGCTGATTTTCATTTTTTCATTCAAAACAGTTTCTGTATAGAAACTCAGTAATCCCTAGCTTTAAATATTTGGAACCTAGTGCATCTCACATATAGCGCTTCCCTTCCCTCCCTTCCCTTCCCTTCCCTTCCCTTCCCTTCCCTTCCCTTCCCTTCCCTTCCCTTCCCTTCCCTTCCCTTCCCTTCCCTTCCCTTCCCTTCCCTTCCCTTCCCTTCCCTTCCCTTCCCTTCCCTTCCCTTCCCTTCCCTTCCCTTCCCTTCCCGGAAAGTTCTGCAATGACTACTAGAAAAACGATCACGAATTTTGTGAAATAAATAGTACTAGCACTATGGTACTAGTGAAGTTCTGGGTATAGGATTGAAATTCTTTCACCTGTGCCCCTACTTTCATGTAACAAAAGAGATTTCTTTCAAAGCATTGCCAGCTTCACTGAAAAGCACTTCATGTTTACTATTATTTGTTCTTATCAGGTAATTTTCAAGTTCTCCTGAGGCAGAAATTACCCAAGAAGTGGGACTTGAGATTCCATTGTGCATATTATTACCATTCCACAGCAGCAAGATGCTATCTTTTCATTCTTTTTTAACACCAAAGAGCTGTATTTCTGAGAAAATTATTTCCCATGGCTAATGTTGTGATTGACTACACCAAGAACAGCAGCCTTATTTTATTCATGTTTGGCAGGATGCTTTTGGGTAGTTTACATGACTTAAAACAGACACTTCAGTTTTCTTCATGGAAACCTCAAAGTAAAAATGGAAAATCATAAAGTTTTCTTTGTCCATTCTGTGATAAAGTGGTAACCATATAAAAGAAGGATATTCACCCACATTAAAAATAAGATCAATGTAATAATGTCTTATATTCATTTTCTTGTAACATATTGCTGTAATTATGTCAGACCAAAACATCTCTTACTGAAGTCAACTTAAACTCCCACACACAGAGACACAAAATCCTTTGAATTTTCTTTTTTATGGAGCAAAATAATCAAAATTTTGAGCCCAGTTTGATTTTAGCACTATGAGAATCCCTTCAAAAATTTAGATAATTGGTAAAGAAAGCTACCTATCAGTTTATGACTGGTGGAGCTCTTTTGCAATCCATGCTATACTATCCTTGTTTTCTTTTCTACTCTATCATTTTTCGACTACATTACACTGCTTGATTTTATCACTATGGAGCAACAAATAAAACCTGGATAATATTTTTACCAGTTATTTTCTCTTTCTTTTATAGTTGGTTGTCTGTCTCTTTTCTCTGTAAGAAAAATGACCAAAACAACCACAACCATAAGATAGTTCGTAATCTGTTAAATTGCTGATTTCATGTTTTTTGGAGTCTGCAGAGACTTCCACACACATTTCTATGAGTATTTATAATGATGGGAGAAATTTTTCTTGGTTTCAAAGTAACACATTTCAGTCTAAAACATCTTCTGCTAATTCATGAGAAGACAGAAGTCCAGTTTAACAAAATCAATTTCATGTTACCTAAAGTTTCTCAGTGCAAGCCTGCTGAGTCCCCAGTTTCAGGGCAGAAACTAAGGTTCCACAATTTGTTGGCTAAATCATTCCCACAGAATGATTCCAGCAGAAGCCAATCCCTGCACTATTAAAATAAAGACTTGAGGAGACAAAATAAAAGGTCTTGCAGATGGTCATTTTGATTCTTGTCCCCATTTGGTGAAGCAGAGCATAGCTGCACTCATCCAGTGACAATTTCAGCTCAGACACGCTTTGCCTCCACAGCATCGATGGGAGAGCACTTTCCCTGGTTGTGTCTGCTCCTTGGTACTCAGCCAGTGTGTGCTGATAGAAACCGTGGCTGGGAAGGTTCATGTCAGGCTGTGGCAAGCAAGGAGGCAACAAAATAAGCAGGAACCACAAAAGGAGAACTCAGCCAGAGACTGTTTTCAGTTCTGCATTCTTGATACCACATGTTGTTTGTCCTTAACTCTAAAGCTGCCATGTCGATTGCTTTTGTCTTCTGGTCTTTGTTGTTGTAATTACTGGATTATACAGGATGAATTATAGACACATCTGAAATCTAGTTAAAGGTACACTTATTGAAGGGGAAAAAAGGTATGATTGCAGATCCTGTACTTTCTGAATCTCATTAGCATTTATTTTGGCAACAACAAGGGTTGCACTTGTCCAGTGCAAGTACCCATTTATTCCGTGCTACGGAAATAACAAATCAGAATTTTATTTAGCTTAGTGCTTGTCTACAGTTTCCAAATTGGTTAGACTGTGAAATTCAGACAAGGAATTTAAGTCTTTATGAATTTCAGTAGCTGCTTTTGGCAGCCATGTCTGTACACCCTTCAGGATTTACCATAACCTCTGTGCATAAAAAGTATTTAACAGTTTTTAAATACTTGTAAAGTTGTAAAAAACTTCAAAACTAAAATATATGTGACAGATACCCTAAAACAGTCTGAATTATTAGTATCAACATTTAATTAAGGATCAAATTTATGAGGCCCTTTTAACTGGACAACTAATTTAACAAGTTGCTGTTAAAAGTTGAAGTAATTTATATTTCCTTAATTTGACATTTTCTTACTACCTGTTCATTTTTTTTTTTAATTTTAAAGATTTTCAGCTGTTGCAATTTTAATTTGCATATCCATGGTATGTAACGTTCACAATTATTCTTTCTGCTGGTTCATCAATGTAGCAGATGTTTTCTCATTTAATAAGCTTACATGTGTGACTAGATTTAGTTCAGCAGTTCTATAAAGCCAATTCCATTGAGTTGATTACTTATCTAAATGAAGCATGGCTTTAAAATAATCATAATCATGTGCTCCATGGTAACTTACTGAAAAAAATGGGCAATATTTTCACCTAATGGGGTTCAGAGAGTTTCTGTTAGTTGTCTGACTAGCTTTTGCTTTCATCTTTGACCCATGAAGGACAGGTTACTTTGTAGAGTCTAATGACCAATCAAGGAAATAATGTCTACAACTTTTTCCACTTAATTTGTTTAGGGGCAGATTTAAAAGCCACCTGGAAAAAGAAATGTAAATCCTCAGGTAACTTAAAGTAATGCAATATGTTTATATGACTATGGCATTTGTAAAAGTTGAAACTACATGAGGAATGCTGTATCTTCTGTCTAAGAAAAAAAAAAAAACAAAACAAAAGGGGGGGGTGTATTTTTCCTGTCTGTGTCTTATTAAAATTAAATGCAATGGCAACTGCTAGCCATGGACTTAGATTCACCTCAAAATCCTTAAGGAGCTTTAGGACAGGTGAAACTTGATGGTTTTGCTATGAAAGATTTGTGAATATTACTTTCTTGCCACATGCAGGAGACTTAAAATGAACTAAAAATGTAAGTCTTCTGACTGCCATGTTCTCAATGTTCTCCCATGATATTGGCTCTATTTCTCACACTTCCAGAAACCTTGTTTCTCTTTAGAAAATGCAGTAAGACTGTATGTTAAAATTCAATCTCTGCGCATTGGCACTCCAGAAACATGGACCTTTTGTAAAAGAGATTATCCCATACTTGTTCTTACACAGAAAACAGAAGTTGACTTGCTGTCGGTTGTGTTTGGGATAAATGGTTAGTGACATTATTTAGGACATGAGAGATGGAGACCTAATGTCATTCTCAGCCTGAGGGTTCTTTAATCTACCTCTCTCTCCTCTTTGTGGCAATTCTGTAATCATTCACTAACAAAGCAGGGTGGGTGAGATGTGGCGATACTGAATTACCACAGAACCACCAGACAGGAAAAAAAGGTTACTCTAGTCTCACTGTGTCTCACTAACTCAACAAGTTATTTTACAGCCCTGAATTAGCTGAATTTATAAGTAAACAGAGACACAAAATAAGTAATTTTGTGGCTGTTGTGACAGTGTAATAAAACCAGTTTATAATAATTACCTGTTTATATAATTCCCAGAAAATATTGATATTATTTAGACCTCCAAAGCATCTAGCAGCTTTGTACACTAGGCCTTCATCAATATAACATGACACGTTTAACCATGGCAATTTTTAAATTATTTTGTTGCATTAAGAGCTGTGTAGTATCTGTTTCACATCAGGCGTGGTAGTTAGATGAAGAAAGTATTTTATAAAAACTTAAATTTTGTTGTCTCCTTATGCTTGTGAAATTTGAACAGAATCATCATCCTCAGCTGTAAATGGAAAAGCTTAACAACTTATTTTCTCAAGTAGTTTATGCAGCTACGGTGACGGTTTTAAGTTAGACTCTTCTGACTGTCGAATTAGTGCATCTTCCTTAGCAGCACAGAATGGCCCTGCAGTTATTTTCATCTGTAGAGAGTTCTTCTATTCAAAATCTCACCCATTATTTTTATTGTATTTGTATTTAACATTGTATTTAAAATTCTAGAATACACTTCTGCTCTAGTTCTGCCTGTGTCATATGTGCAGGAGTAGGAAAGGATGGCAATACTCCAAACTTTAATCCTAAAATAATACTTTAATAATACTTTAATAATACTTTAATAATAAAAGTGTATTACAATTCCTGCTTAAATTGGAGTATACATAGTCAGTTGACTGAAATTTGTGCTGTTGCAGCCTGTGAAATGTGATGCAGTGCTGCAAAGTTTCCTTAATCCTTCTTATAACCTCATGGAGTCCAGCAAATTGAGCACCCAAAGGACATTTTATCTTTTGAAGCAGTTATACCATCCTTAATCTTAGGGATTGCCAGCATCCATCTACTTTGGTCCGAGCAAGAAATCAATGTGTCTGTCTGTGGAGTACTCTGAATTTCATAATAAAGTGAAATTACAAGTGAAAAACTGTAACAAATACATGGATGTAGAGAATATCACTCCCTTTCAGCTCAGGGTCACAAACAAATTGGGTATCAGTCACAGGAGTTATAGTTTTACTGAGTTTTGGACAGCTTCTGTGCACATCATCAAAAGAAATATCATCTTCATGTGTTATTTGCTTCACATGTCTTCAAAACTTACAAACACCGAAGTACAATAGTAAAAAAATCAAAATCTCACCAGCCAAAAAAAGCCATCAAAAAAGTCATGGACAGCTGTTTTTTATCAATCTTGTCTGAATCATTTCAACACCCTCAGGCAGCAGTTAAAGATCCACACTCCTTTCTCCTCAGTAATGCATACACCTTAAGATTGTACAAAGTTTCTTCCTGTTTTTCCATCAGATATTAATAATTTGAAGGAGATTTTCTTCTCTCCTTGTTAGATTCATGTAAACAGATCCCAACATCCATGAAGTGAGTGAATTTCTCTCTAGCAGAAAGAATTAGATTAAAAGTTCAAGGGTTTTATAAGAGCATCACCACCAGTCTGTGGCACACAGCACTGCTGCTGTATGCAGGGGACACAGTAAAATTTGTCCACTTGAGACAGGCATATCCTGAGAACTCTTTTTTTTTTCCCCTCTAGTTTCAGCTTCTGTTACCTGAAGACACACAGGTTTGGGGGGATTTATGTTGATGGTTTTCTTTTCCTTTGGGCAATTATTGTGTCAGAAAGCCGGTCCCAAGCAAGATTTATTCTATGTCCCGCCTGTTAGATCCAGGTAATTACTTTGAGAACTAAACATCAAATTCTGATTTTTTCCCAGGTAACAGTTAGGTCAGTTTAATTTGTATTTGATTGTTTCTCTGTAGTTAAAAGGGTTCCTGGTGGAAATTGGCTTTTAAAATAAATCTTGTCTCTGTAGTAGGCTACATCCTGGTCAGGTCATTGTTGGGAAGGGGAAATGGAAGAATATCTGAAATCTCCAGGGCATTAAAATGAGGAAAATAATTTAACGGGCTCTGTAAATTTAATGGGTTCAGTATTTACTGTAAATTTAATGGGTTCAGTATTGAAATACCCTTGTAAAAAGGCTGAAAATTGAGCAAATTTCCTAAACCTGAGAATTTAATTAAATATGTTGTAGGTTTGAATAGGAAGATATTTCTTAACCTTTATTCTCCTATGGTGGGAGAAAGAGTAATATTGACTGATCTCACAGGTGAGCATTCAAGATGAATAAATACATGTTTATATTAAGCTTTGATTATGTAAATTGATTTAGTAGAATGAGAGTAAGCAAAAGCCATACAAAATGTATCATTCTAGTAGTTTATGTGCATTTAAAGTTACTATTTGTTACATAAAGTATCAGAGTTCTTGAAATCTCAGATCTTTAAAAAGAAAATTAGGATATTTCAAGCTGGAGTATGACTCAGAACCCTGTCCTTAAGATCCTTTGTGCTGCCTGAAAGATCCACAAAGCAACAGGGGGGACAGACGTTATATGAGAAGCAGCAAAAATGCTGTCAAAAGCTAACATAAACAAATATAAAATATAGAGAAAAATAAATGTGTTTTGCCGTTCTGTATGACTCAGTGAAGCATTATGTTTAGTAGTGTCAACCATATGTGTTTAAGGCAAAAATGTGATTGTATTTCAGCTGATGCTTTTTCTTTGATTTGACAATACACCTGAATCCTGCACAGCTCTGTATTCACTGAGACAAAGGATGACAGCAAATGAATTCAATACATCAATAAATCACAATTCAATAAAATTCTTCCAATATATTTGTTGCTAATGACAGTAAGAACAAGATAATCTATCTCCTTTCTGTTTTCTCTGTTTGTCTCTTTGGCCCTGTTTTAAAGACTTCATAGTTTTTCTAATGGGGTTAAAGGAGAGCTAGCAGGCAGTGCAGAACCATTTTTACTGTATTTCTCTGAGTCATGAAGTGTCCTGAGAGATGATGGTATCTGAATTTGTCAGCTTGGTCCCCTCCTTGCATCTGACATAGTTTCAGTGTCAGAAACAGGAACAAAGACTTGTTTAAATCAAAAAGCAAGCAGCGGGACCCAAAATTATATATGCATATTAAGAATGTGCACAGCTTGGGAAAATAGTCTCTTCTCTCCTACGTTCTCCAGTTCATCCATTTCTTAGAAAATCACAGCTATTCAAGTTTACAGTGATCTCTTCATAAGTTGGACATTCAGAAATTTATGGAAAGAGAACAAATTTGAAAAATAACATTTATAGCAAGATGACACCAGCTACTTTTACAGATTTTGACTTACTAAAAACAGTGCTTACAGATGTTTCTCAGTATGCAATCATCTAAACAACTAATATGTTATTAGGACAGAAGTAATAAAAGAGGAGTTATTATTTAATCCATTTGTGAATATTTTTGCTACTACAATGGTTTCTGTATTGGCCCTCAGAGAGATGGCTATACTGAAGTGATAGATATGAAGTGTCTAAGCCCTTCCAAAAGAGGGTACAAACATTACTGCAACAAATAAGAAAGTTCTCCAGAATGAATGCCATTTAGAAAAGTGGCTTTCAAAAATATTTCTTCAGCAAAAAGAACAAAAACAAACTAAAAAACAAACAAAAGATAACAATAAGTAAGCAACAAATAGTCAATAGATTTATTTTTCTTGACAGTAGAATACTGTGCCCTAGTTATAAAATAAAATTTTTGTGCTTTCCTGGTATTTGTAAAACTTTCTTTGATAATTGAAAAGTGAGTTCATATGCTATCACTTCCTACTGATTACAAAGTATAAAAAAAATTTCTGAGACAAGGCCTTTAAAGAACGTTGTTTACAAAATATTTTTTTACTGATTTATATTCTATAAAGGATTTATTCCCAATATGGCTTAGGGAGGTTTTGCAATAAAGCCTGGTGACATAGTCAAAATCCTAAAATGAATATACACACAAAGAGGGCAAGGGGATAAAAATTAACTATAAAGGCTTTAAATCTGCACTTTATGATTCAGTGTTTCTCATGCAGTAATTTACTATAACTGAAATGAGGACACTGTGCCCTTACATGACTGATGCTAATTTGGGTCTAAAACAGAGGACATCCCTCATAATGAAGTATGGGTTTGGGTGTGTCAGATATGTGTGTGGCTTCATTTGAAATTAGCTCCACAGCTGAACATTACAGGAAAAGAATATGCTGAAGCTTCTTCCCATACCATAGCAGAGAATGTCACAAATGAGTGACTCATTGCCTGAGCTCTATTTTCGGTTTCTGTTGTGTTTGGTCATCTTTCTCCTGTGTGGGAAGATGGCATGTCTGGTCTCCTGAGCCCCACTCTATGTGCCGGAGCTGAGACATAGCCAGCTGCAAAGATTAAACAATTCTAAAATATATCTCTTCCCCTTATTTTTCCAGTGGATCCATTCAGACAGCTGGAAAACCTACAGTGACATTTCATTGACTGTCTGCTCTTCTGCACATGGTCTGTAACACACAGAGTAGGTTCCACAATACACTACCCTGTGCTTCCTATCCTACAATACACTATCCTGTGCTTCTTCCCAAAGGCCCCTAATGTGGCACTTTGGGATATGCTTTAGTGGTGAGCAAGGCAGTGCTGGGTTACCAGCAGGACTTGATGATCTTAGAGATCTTTTCCAACCATAACTGATGATTCTAGAGGCAGTAACAAGGCAGGGGTCAGTCAGTTCTCCCAGGGAACAAGCAACAGGACAAGAGGAAATGGAAGTTATGGAAGTTACCTGGGGAGTTTTAGATCAGATATTAGGAAAAAGTTCTGCCCTGAAAGGGTAGTCAGGTGGTCATGCATTGGAACAGGCTGCCCAGGGAAGTGTTGGAATCACCATCCCTGGAAGTGTTCAAATCACACATAGATGTGACACTTGGGGATGTGGTTTAATGGTGAATACAACAGTGTTAGTTTAAGTTTGACTTGATCTTAGAGGTCTTGTCCAACCTTAACAAGTCCATTATTCTAATGAGAAGACCTCTACTGTCCATGCATATCTGTGACAATCGGTATCTCATCTTTTTGTTTTTGAAGATGGCGTATTTATGTAATTTCAAACAGAATCCTTGATTTAATTGAATAACTATACTCTTGCATATAGAGAGGACAGCTGATGATGTTTCTGGGGTGGAAAAAAGAAAATATTAATATTTAGGACCTTTTCAGGACCCTTCACAGTAAATGGAAAACATCAAAATTGACATGATTGTATAGTGGATTTTACAGGCGACATTGTCTCTACTTTTATCAGGGTACAAAAGTCACTGAATTGCATGGAATAGAACCTGAGGCAGAATTTCTGTCCAGACCTTTCAACAAAAGTTACTTAGCCAGATTCAGTTTCTAACCAGAGCCCTCACTGTATGAAAGTTACATATAGCTCTTGTGCGTCTGTCTTTCTTTTCTGTTGATTATGTTTTATTATTTCAATAGGAGCTCAACCAAGTCAGTTTCAAGCAAGCCTGCCAAGATGCAAAGGTCGTCATGTCACCATGGATTCTCACGTACTGCACTACCCACAGTGTAGGATGCCAGGGTGTGGAGGACAAGCTCATTTATGGAGATAGTACTTATTGGTGACAAAATATTCCTCCTAAAATAATTAAAGAAATAAGTGAACACACTGCAGCAATAGAAAGAAATATGCAAATGATTTACACACAAAACAAGAAAGAATACTTCCATTTCCTTGACAGAGTCTGCTTGCTCTGAATTAGCTCACTCCTTTTATTCCTCTCTTTTACTTCTTTAAGTTGTCCTACAAGTTGGCTTAGTGCTTTACCATGCTAAATTTTGATATTTATGCAAGTGGACTGAGTACTTGCATACATCTTTGTGCACTAGAAGCTGAACTTCAACACCCCTGTTGACGGTTGAAAAGGTGTATGGTGTGTATACATGGAGGAGGAACAGTTATGGGGCTTCCTTGCTATTTATACTTGCTTTCTTTTCCTTCTTCCAGTTTTATGCATCCACTGATAGTTGTCACAATCATATTTCTTCTATGTGATAAAAAATATAATAGCATGAAAAGATGTATTTGACATCTCCTTCAGCATCTCATCTTACAGCCTTTCATGTTTTACATCTTTCAAATACTTAAAATGAAGTGCACAGTTCTCATGTCCTGTCCTGCCCACAGAGATTTGGTTGATCTCATATATACACCCATTGCCACTGGACTTCACAAGCATAATGATGGAGAGCAGGACAATTTGGAATATCATGATCTTTCTGGCTTATTCCATTACTTTCTTGTCTTTGATGATCATTTTAAGAGAGATGCATTTCTTCCTCTGTGCTCACAAAATTCATTATTTCTTTGTATGGAGAAGTTGCATGTGTGCTCAATCACTTCCTCTCTATGAGAAATTCATTAGACATAGATACAGTCACTCATGGTATTTCTTGAACTCTGTTGAACATGTATTTCTGACAAATGCTACGTGTCCATTCCAAGGCATGATGCAGTGTTAGTCATCTCTATGTATTCCTACTAAAAATAGTCAACCCCACAGCCAACTACCTCTGTGTTAGTGGAAGCCAGCTCTGTGACTGTGGAAGGGTGACTAACTCCTGGAGCAAACACTCTCCAGAATGCCTCCGCTTACTCAGTTTAGCTAGGACATTTCCTCCACTCTCTACATGATTAATGCTCTAACCATTGTCTTCAACGTTAGCTTTGTATTGACAATGGTAATGAGAAACATTTAGTGTGAATCTTTTTGTTCCAAATTTAAAAGATGCTCTTTAGCAAGTTAAAGGGGATTTCTTTATTGTTTTTACTGCCTCATGTTCCATTTTTGCTAAAGCACATGAGATCAAAGTATACCCTAAGGCATCTTACACCACTGCTACAGTTTAAAAACTGGCCAATAACTAACAACAATTGATTGCTGTCAGATTTCACCAGGCACCACAGAAGGGGTCAAACTGATAGCAAATTTTAGTATCTTGCAAGAGAATGTGAGAGTCTTCCTGGTAGCAGAGAAGAAAACTGTTACAGATATTTCTGTTCTGGACTAAGCCAGATCTCTGCGATGCCAAGTAATAGTTACAGTTAGCAACAAAGTGTACATTGTCATGCCTCTTATATATATATGCATGTTTGTATACGTTTGTTTGTGTGTAAAACATTTCATATATATATGTCAATATATACGTATTATTGATAAATAAAAGGATGTATGGACAAAAACTGATACGTGTCATTTTCAGCTCTTATTTTGGCAAACTCCATTCCTAGTTCTTAACTAAGCACTCTTTAACTGAAACATATTTTCAGAAACCAGGCAAACATATGTCAAGCCGAAGTATTAACACCAGTTAGAAAGCAAACACCAGTTTGAACTTCCATCTGGAACTTGAAGCATTGCTGTGTCCAGTTCTGGGCCTCTTGCTTCAAGGAAGACATTGAGATGCTGGAGCATGTCCAGAGAAGGGTAATGAAGCTGGTGAAGGATCTAGAGAGTCAGTCCTATGAGGAGCAATTGGGAGAGCTGAGATTGTTTAGCCTGGAGAAAAAGAGGCTCAGGGGAGACTTTATTGCTCTCTACAACTCCCTCAAAGGAGGTTGTAGTGAAGTGGGAGTCAGCCTCTGCTGAGTGACAGGACAAGATGGCATAGTGTCAGACTGTGCCAGGAGAGGTTCAGGATGAACACCAGGCAGGAAGAAATACTTCATGAAGGGGGAGCCACCATCCCTGGAAGTGTTCAAGAAACAACTGGACATGGTACTTAGTTCTGTGGTCTAGTTGACAAGTTCTGTGATCTAGTTGACAAGTTGGCGACTGGTCAAATGTTGGACTTGATGATCTTGGTCTTTTCCAACCTAAATGATTCTGTGATTCTGTAATATATAAAAATAATAAATTCAGTGGAAAAATATCAGAAGTTATGCTACAAAGTTGTTTTGATGGAATGTGCTTAAAAAGATGAAAGGACTGAGATTTCAATCCTTATGTGTAAAGCTAAGTATTTGTTTTACTATTATACTACTGGTTGAAGAAAGTTGGACATAAGCCAACAGTGTGTGCTCACAGCCCAGAAGGCCAGCCACATCCCAGGCTGCCCCAAAAGCAGTGTGGCCAGCTGGCCAGGGCAAGGGAGGGGATTCTGAACCCCTACTCTGCCCTTGCAAGAGTGCAGAGTGTCCTACCTGGAGTGCTGCATCCAGATCTGGGATCCTCAGCACAAGAATGATGTAGACCTGTTGGACAGAGTCTAGATGATGGCCACAAAGATGACCAAGGGCCTGGAGTACCTCTCCAGGGCTGAGGAAGCTGAAGGTTGCTCAGCCTGGAGAAGAAAAGACTTCAAGGAGACTTTACATCACCTTCTAGTACCTAAAGAGGGATGATAAAAAATGAAGAGACTTTTTAAACAGCCAAATAGTGACAGCGAAAGGGTTTAAACTTAAAGAGGGCAAGTTTAGATTAGATGTTAGGAAGAAATTCTTTACTCAGAGGACTGAAACAGGTTGCCTGGAGGGATTGTGTGTGCCCCCTCCCTGGAAGTGTTTTGTGGCAGGTTGGATGGGGCTCTAAGCAACCAGATATAATGGGTGGCATCCCTGCCCGTGGCAGGGGGCTTGGAATGAGTGAGATGATTTTAAGGGTGCTTCCAACCCAAACCATTATTTTGTTCAATGATTCTATGATTCTGTTTGAAATGAGGGCTTGTCTGCTCCCTGAATCTTGGACATTTTCCTTCCAGAATGTAAACAGAGGTGACAAGAAACTGTAGTTAGTTAATTTTATCTCAATGCTAGTCATTCTAAAAACAGCTATCTCCACAAGGGCCTCAGAAATTAACAATTAATGCTCTTACTGAATGTTCAAAGCAATTATTTTTTATTGTTTCTAAATGTACTTTTTGTCAAGGACACACCACTCTTGACTGGTTTCCTGTCTGCTCTTGACACAGCAGAGATTCAGAACAATATTAGCATGACAAACAGAAATAACATCAAGGGGCATTATATACAAAACAAATTACTTGCTTTTACCTCACTGACTGCCCAGACTGTCTTTATAAATAATACCCTGGCTCCCATTCAACTCCCTGCTTGCAGTCCTAAAAAAATTATGACAGAGACTGTGTTTCAATGTGTGTACTGAAAAAGAGAGATCCATGCTTAAGGAAAAAAAAAATAAAATAAGAGAGAGGTCAGTCTTTAGCTATCTTAACAGAAATAATCTCATTTCTAATCTGGCCTTGGAAAAGAGGTGCAAGAATATCTCTCATTTGGTGTGTGCAACAGTTTTAAAGTAGTATACTCTAGAGGATCAAATTATTCAAGCAGCAGAATGAGAGGCAAAACAAGAGCCAAGGATTTTGAATAAATACTACAGCTGTGGGAAATGAGTTGCAGAAATAAAAGGAGGAGGGACCAGCTAGTTTTGAGGGTAATAAGCATATGAAATATCAAGGAAACAGAGCAAAACTGAGTCTGATTTATACCCTAAATAACTTCATTGAGTTCATTAGAGTTCCATAGGATACTGAATACATAATCTCAGAAACTGGTTGGTATATGATGGCTGTGAATAAGAGAGAGGGAATTCTGCAGAAACACCAGTCCTTTTGTCTTAAGGCTTTTATATTATACTATTTCAGAAAACTTGGAAAGCAACAGACCCGGAGGGGTAGCTAGTGCCAACAGTATTGCAAGCAGGTGTTACACAACTCCCCAGCTCCCCCAGCTCGAGTCCTCTGCCTTCATCCACAATTCCTCTGATGCTCTCCGTTTGGATCACTCTATGCTGTAAATTTTGTGATGAGCAGGGTAGTGCTTTTGTTACGCATACAGATGTGCAGCACTGACTAGAAACAGATCTCAAGATTGTTTCCACTCTAGGCATCTTGGCCTTTTGTCAGAGCTTTTCTGTTTTTCCATGCTTTTCAGTCCTCTGTGTTTGTAAGGTTAAAAATAAAATGGGCTGAGCCATCCAAAAGTGATCCTCCACTAGGGACTGTTTCTGCTTCTGCAATTCTGTTCTGTGCACCCTTCCTTCCTGTTGACTTTGCTGCTTTGGTTCTCCCAAGCTAAGTCTCACTGCCAGGGAAAAGACTTTGTTGCTCTCCATAAGTCTTTTCTCCTCACCATTCCCATGTGTGTTTGGGCATGACTAGGAGATGCGTATTGCTTCATATGGAATCTTGCTTCCTGTCTGTCAGAAAAACAACTCATTTCTGTCTGCAGCCAAAAGGTAGAGCAACAAAGAGTGAATCCTTATTCACAAGGAAACTGTGTTTTATTTAAGATACATTGTGTCTGAAAATATACATGCAGCAGCAACTGTGACTTACTGTATGAGACCTAAGTCTATGCCTGAGCCATCCTTCTGAAGTGGCCCTTTGAAATTTCACTGTTTTAATTATTTCCTATGAGTTTATACAATTTTTCCTAGTTTTGCTGGAGATAGAAGACAGAAACCTGAGATTAATCCACAGAAGCAGTGGAAAAGTAAGCTATTTAGGTGGGAAGATCTTTCCAAGAAGAATCAGGAATCCAAGATGTTTATCATAAAGGGTGGAAAAACAGATGAGGGAAGCAAACCAGTATTTGGTGCAGTATCCTTCCAAAGCATATTACTGCAGTTACCTATTCTCATTAAATCAAGATTAAATCCATTGGAACAATGAATATACAGAGCTTTTATGTCCTTACATGCTCAAATGCAGAAATAGAGTTTTGAAAACTTCATATTTTTTACTATGGTTAACTGTAAAATTTGTGGATATACTTGGAAAGCCAACAGATGGCTCCAAGCCACTGGATTCTTCTACACATCCTGTGTCCCTGGCCATCTTTAACTACAGGTGTCTTTATAAAGCTTTCTATCATGACTTTGGGAGAAGGCCAAATTATCACTTGTATCTTTTCTTCCTTCCAGGGGCTTCTCTCCCAAAGCTGGATGTGGTCAGTATTTTGGTAGACATTACTAGTTTGTGCCTGGCAGGAAGGAAGGAGAAGCCTGTATCACATATATGAAAGATAATTATAAAAACTTTCTCTTTTTTTTAAGAGCAAAAAATGTAGGGCTTATTTTGTTATTCTTTCTCATGCTGTCATTTTCTAATATTTTCTATGGAATTGTTCTTAGAGTACATACATATACATACTCTGAGGAGGTTCACAGTCCACTCACGAAAATTTGTTCATGGATCTCAAACAAAAAGGGAAAATACTACTCTCACATCTGGCAGTCATTTGTTCATCACAGAACTGTGCATCTGAAAGCATTGCATAATAGATATGCAGGGCCAAAATCATCCTGGGTGTAACAGTACTGACGTCAATTCCCTTACACCACGAAAGGATTTTTTGTGTAGAATGCAAACTGTTTTCATGACAGACAGAGAAACACTTCAGCATGGATGCTTCTTGACTTTCTTTTCTTTAAACAGCTGGCAGTGGGTAGACATTGGCTTGCTGGCCAACTGCAATAAATGAGATGGACCATGAAAAAAAACAAAAAGGAGAAGGGGTATGGAGACTAAAAACAATTGGTATTGAGGATTTGAATTGTTATGTGCTGTATGTAAGGGATGCTATTTCAGACCATCCTTAGAATGATCACTTGATTTATGTACCTATTACAAGCTAGAAAACACAGTGTATGCTCCTGAAATGTCTAGGATTTTTTCCTAACATGCTTGGATCTCCTAGAAACATGAATCATTTCCTACTAGCAAAGGGTAAAATTTTTAGATGTACCTACTTGACTTAAAAAGCAGAAGAACTCTTCTGAAAAAATGCAGGAGAAATTTGCAATTCTTGGACTGTCACTTAAAGTTTAAATCTCCAAGTACATTTCCTCTCTTGTTTTCAAGGTGGCTGGTCCTTCAAGCACTCCCTAACTCACCGTGTTAAAAACAGGCAGAATCCTTTAGCTGACACTTGCATTTATCTCCTGGTTTCATCTATTGTGGATTACAAACAATTCTACTAGCAGAGAAGCAGGAAGGAAAATTGAAGGGAGGTCATGAAAAATGGGAAAATTAATATCTGGAAGCACTGAGTGATGGCTGTCAAATTAATATTTTTCTAAGTTTTGCGATGTAGAATTTTGATTTTGAAATCGAGGATTTTTTGGGTGATCCTTTGTGTCCTAAGAAAAGCACACATTGTACATTTTCCTAAAAGCAACAATGCAGATTGTCAAAAATATTACCACTGAACTGTAAGACATTACAAAGTTTCAGGCTCTGCATATTAAGACATTATAAAGATTTCCAGTCTGCATATATAATAAAATTATATAAACATTTATTAATCACACATCTCTGTAAAACTTAGCCATACAATTTCAGGTTACCTTTGTGGCTTCAGTGCAATAAATGGAATCTTTGTTATCTATCTTTACCCTTAGCCCAAATCAGTTAAAATTGTTTCACAGATTGCCTATACTTTTTGTGATTAATGTCTGTGATTTACTAACTGTATTTGTAATTTGCTAACTGTATTGTCCTGCACAGAGAAAACAGCATGACACAGCTTCCTCCCTTATTCCTCCATGTCTCTGGGATCCTGACCCTGCTCAAAAGGAATTCCCGAACTTCTCTGAACAGAGTTTGCATTTGCTGCTGATACTTACAGTAGGCAAAAAACTAAGTGGAGATTATGCCAGTCATAGCTTAACTTAAAGCAGGTCTTTTCAGTTAGGAATATTTTTACTATTTTTTAAACTACTGTTCCTTTACAGTGTTCACTCTTTGATTCTATTATGTAGGAACAAGATCAGGATACAGGATCTGGACACATACACATTTAAACACACACATACCTTAAAAAATTTATTATGGATATATCCCTCAAAAATTTTACATCGGAGTGGGGTGTGAATTTATATTTTTTATATTGTTGAGCTAGTTTGCTTCAAGAGAAACTTCACTGAATTAAATTGAATTACATATAAACTAGCTGCTAGAAAGCAAAAGGAAAAATCTCTGTGTGCATATACACAGGTTTGAATTAAAACTATTATTATTTCTTCAATTGAGCAATTTCAGACTGAAAAAAATCAACATTTGCAACTTCAAACACAAAACATAAAATAACATCCTTACTCTAGTCACAGTTAACCACATAGTGACTAAATATAGCATCAGCCTGTCTTCAGGATGTGTCCACAATAACAGATTACTCAAAATGTTCTGCTGCTATTCCCTACCTAATATTATGTCTACAACAAAATGAGGAAGTTTAAAATATCTCTGTAATTATGGTAAACAGGCAACAATCACTAAAATTGCAGAGTACTGTCCACTGTTCCTAACCTACAGGCTGTATATAGAAAACTAAATTAAACAATTCTGCCTACCGCTAGTAGTCAAACACAGAGTGAATTCCAGGTGTTGGTGAAGCACAGTGGAATCATATTTTGAGTGAGATATAAATTCCAATCTTGATTTTGTTAAGATTTTTAGATGATTTCCAATTCTGAACAATTAGTGTGTGTTGTTTCCTTACTAACTCTGTTGAGAATTTTCACAGACATTGTAAAATGCAGAAGCCATTAGAAAAAATGAAACTATTTCCTCTTGCTTCCTTACTTAGAAATGGGGAAATTACTCAATGTCCAAAAACCTTTATTCAGGTTAACTCAATAATGCAAGCCAAATTCCTCTTGGAAATGAATGCAGAAAGAAGCAGGTATCCTTAAGTGTCTCTCCACCCATGTTTTGAGGAAAGCATTCCTTATTTCCGGGCATGGCTTCCACCCCTCCCTGCCTGCGACCCCGCCGATGCCCTTCTGCTTACGTACAGCAGCCTTGGGGTGAGAACAGGAAGAGGCAAATCAAAGAAGCAGCTGTTCTCTGAATCATAATCCTCTCTGGATTTCTCTATTAAAAAAAAACCCCAACAAATAAAACAAAAAAAAAACCCCACTAATAGAAAGATAAACCCCAGAAGAAGTATAATATTCCTTGAAGCCACCTATGCAGCTGCTACCAAGAAGCTCAGCAGCACAGTGATAAAGACAAAGGCAAGTGCACATAATGTTTTCTTGTTACAGATTGAGGGTCTCTTTCCATTTTGTTTGTACAGTCTACAGGGCTGGATAGCTACAAATTCAGATTCATTTGTACAAATGGTCTGTTGGAAGCTGCCTTAGTTTGGCTCCAGAGGCTTCCTTTCTATCACACCCTGAGTAAAG
This sequence comes from Passer domesticus, assembly GCF_036417665.1. Classification (NCBI taxonomy): domain Eukaryota; kingdom Metazoa; phylum Chordata; class Aves; order Passeriformes; family Passeridae; genus Passer; species Passer domesticus. The sequence goes on from NC_087479.1 coordinate 31,086,753, forward strand.
TCTTCCTAAGTCTGCTTTTAATATTTTCAAAGTTTGCATTTAAGAATCAGCTCTGTCTTTGCTATTCAAATATATATCCATTTTCAGTCTACTTGCTTCCTGCCTTAAATGAGTATGTAGAGGTCAAAATCTAATCTCAACACCCTTTAAGCGGATTTCTATCAAGACACCTACCAAAAATTTAGACCTGAATAATGGTTGTTTTGCAAATTCAAGAAAATATTTCCTTTTCTCATTTTAGAAAAACCAACATGTATTGTATTTTTCTGAATGCAATTATCTGTTTCTTAATTACTTCAGATGCTTTTTCAATGAATAGAGCTGTAAGATGTCCTGAATTTCAAAATAAACTTTCTTTTGTCTTTCATATAACAGATGAATTAGACAGTTTCTGTACAAGATACTCTCAAATCAGAGGCATTTGTTCCGAAATGTTTACAAACATGACTGAAACGATAATCTATAAATATGGTTCAAGTTTTCTGGACAGAGACCTGACCTTCTGTTCAGGTTTTGCTTGGAATTTTATCAACAATTAGATAAGATTTATGATTTTATGATTTACTAGCAAGAGCTAGTAAAATCATAAAATCATCGAATATCCTGATTTGGAGGAGACCCAGAAGGGACATTGAGTCCAACTCCTGGCCCTGCACTGGACACCCAAAGAGTCCCACCATGTGCCTGAGCATTGTACAGACACTTCTTGAACTCTGACAGATTTGATTCTGTGACCGCTTCCCTGGGGAGCCTGTTCCAGTGCCCAAACCCTCCGGGTAAAGAACTTTTTTGTGATATCCAACCTGAGTCTCTTGTGACACAGCTTCATGTCATCCCTTGGGTTCTGCCACTGGTGACCAGTGAGAAGAAATCAGTTTCTGCCTCCCCACTTTTCCTCATGAGGAAGTTGTAGACAGCCATGAAGGCTCCCCAGAGCCTCTTTTTATCCAGGCTAAACAAGCCAAGTTGTTCAGATGCTCCACATTTGCCTTCCTCTCTAGACCCTTCAGCAGCTTCTCAGCCCTCCTTTGGACACTCTCTAATAGCTCTGTGTCCTTACACAGCAAAATGAACGTAAGCATTCCTATATCATTAAAATAATGAACCACTATGCTTTTACATTTTCCTCCATTGAATTGTACCCAAAACTAAGTACATTCATTCACAATTGATCAATTTCCATGCCAGTTCCTGAAACTTAAGACTTAATTCTCTCAACTGCTATTTCCCTTGTGCTATTTAGAGAAACAAACAAATAAACAAAACAAAACAAAAAAAAAAGTAAAAAAACCCCACCAAACACCACCCCTCCCACCAAAAAAAACCAAACCAGTAAAGACTCTCCTTCCTGGTTTACAGTTCCTTCCTTTCTTTCTGCCTTTACTGAGATTTTATTCTGTGTGATCCTCTTGAAAACCTGACACTTGGTCATTCCATAATTTATGTATCAAATCAGATACATAATTAATGTATCTGATAATATTAATTAGATTAATAGATATTAATGTTCCCTAGACTGCCACTTGTTTTGCTCTTCCACAGTACAGACACATTGTTCTGAAGTTTAACCTATTCTTCCATTTTCCCATTCAAATATAGATTTTTTTGCATAGTCTAATACATTTTTGTTAAAGGAATCCAGGAACTCCTTTCAGTGGCTCCACATGAAAAGAATTTCTAGAAAGTATGTACTCAAACTACGTAAGCAAGCTAGTGAGTATTTTACATTTAGTATAATAAATCTCTGCCACCTAATCTAGCAGCCTATTAGGTAAAATTATATGACCCACCCCTAGAAGTGTTCAAGGCCAGGTTGGATGGTGCTTTGAGCAACCTGGTCTAGTGAAAGGTGTCCCTGTCATGGCAGGGGGATTGGAACTGGATGCTCTTTAAGGTACCTTCCACCCAAACCATTGTATGATTTTATGATTGTGCCTCCTTACAAAACCTTAACATTCTTTCAATGAAATAATACATGCATATGACTAATGGAAGTGGTTACATTGCAGGATACTTGCAGTTTTGAAGATATAGAACAGGTTTTTATGTGTTGAGGACAAAGTTCGTCACTCACTATATATTCTATATAATATATAATCTAAATGTTAGATTTCCAGTGTCTGATATGAAACCATAAAAATGTGGCCACAGCTTACTTGCAAGATGTTTGTGGACAACATGAAGAATGCATAGACCTTATTGGATAAGGGAACTGCCACATTCCACCATGACTCAGTTTAAAATGAAAGCATGATATGATATGCAGAGAGTGCTGAAATTGGACATTTGCTACTTTGTTCTCTGTAGTCATTAAAGGTCACCATGGACCTTCAGAAACCTTTTCTCGCATTCACTGTGTTTTTAAGCAGAGATGTTAATAAATGACATAATGTAGAAGATGGTGAAAAAACAAGTCTCTCTGTTCCAACATTATTAAAACTGTGGTTTAAATTCCCATTCTGGAAATTTCTGTAGACCTTTTCCTATATATTTTGTATGTGGTACTAATATGGGCAGAAAAAAGAACTTTCCAACAAGTTTAGCTGGTGACCTTGGATGACACTTTACATTTCATAAAGTGTGAAAACAGACCTAGTTAATTACTTAAAACATTTGTTTTCTTGATTAAACATTTCATGAATACATGACTTTAATTTTCATTGTAGCTTGGGCTTCTGAATGGAAAAGTCACTTTTGAAAAAGATCTTAGATGCCTGACTTGGGTATTTTTTGATTATCCTTTGTTAGCTTTAGCATTTAAAAAAAAAATTGAAGCACACATTCCTGTAATATTTCATCAAGTTCTGACTAACAGAGAATCAGAAATGTTCTAAAATGTACAATTACAAACAGGCATAAACTCTGAGACATTTTTGTGGTTTCAGAGAAAACTGACTTAAGTACATACGTCTGGAAAGTCCCACCAAGAAGCCACTTCTGTATTTTCAGGAAATTAAGCAAAAAGGTCTACTGCAATTTTTCTATTGTCATTTGTTTATTTATTTAAAGCCACACAATAAACAGAAATTTGTGATTGTAGGTGCAGTATTTAGACAAAAAAATGTTTTGAAGATAAAAGGGTTGTTTATATAAACAATTGTTCTGAAAAATTTTCAGACCAATTCTAATGGTCTCATGTTCTGTGAGGCTGTGAATAGTGGGAGGGTTCAAAGCTTTGTAGCTGTGGAACCAAGTCGTGATCACAGTCATTCTCTTAAGTGCTTTATTTTTACTTCCTTTTTCTGGAATGACCCACGGAGACTACTGGACAGATGAAAAGTAGTAGCATATGCCAGAAGATGCCTTTGAAAAGTCTTGGTATAGAGGGTGACTGGAAGAGTAGTATCCTGAATCACACCCTGAATTGCTACTCTTGAGCATAAGAAGAACTGTACTAGATCAGAAGGACCAGGTTAGCCCCACACCCTGGCCCCAGCACTGGTCAAGAACAGGGACCTGCAGAAGAGTAAACAACAGGAAGACTACACTGTCTACATTCCCCGGTGTTTGGAAGATCCTGATGACCAGCAGTTCGGAATTCAGAAATTTCTTTATATAAGAGCCTTGGGTTTGTCTAGCCCCATATTCTATCACCAAAAATATCTGTAACTAGATGCATAAAACCCGGTAAAAGTGGATTAAACATACACTTTCCCAGTCTCGTGATTCTTTCAGATCTAAAGACTTCCTAATCCTCATACCATTTGTGCAGTAATCCACCAACAGGTCTCTCTCCCAGTTAGACAACCTTTCTCTGAAATGCTGTAAATGGCCAAAATCTACAATGACCTCTGGTAACAAGTTTCACTAGCCTCCTACCCCTTCTGCTTTGAATTTAACTGCAAATAGCTTAATTTGATGGCCACTACTTGCAGTTGATAGAGACTGCAAGAAGTTGTCCATGTTAATAAATGTTAGAAGGATTAAAATTACAGTCAGTGGGATTCTGATGCAGCTCAGAATCATATTTCCCCTTTTCAAAAAGCAAATGTCTTCATCATGCCTATTCTCTGCATTGACAAAAAGGAATTTTTTTCTTTCCTTTTTCTTAGAAAAATTTACCAGATCAAAGGCTTTTCCCGTTCTCTGAGTTTCTGCATTTCAGCAGTACTTTCTGTTTAAATCCCCTGGCAATCCAGAACCCAGGCAAAATGCACTTGAAAGATTTCAAACATGAGTAAAGAATCGTCTTCCAATCCTGAGAAAACAGATAAGGAAACCTGGAAACCAGACTTCTTGTAATAATATAGGTATCAGACAACTAGAGACTTGAAGCTGCCAAACAGAAGCCGGATCATTCAGGATACTTTGACTCTGTCCCAGATGACCTCTAAGAAAAAGTGCAAAGCTGTGAGACTCAGAGTGAGCCCTAAGCTACACAATTAGTGATCATGATGGAGGGATCACAAGTTGAAGCTTAAATAGAAAGTATCTGTTTTTTGTAATTGCTGTGCAATCTTTGCACCTTTGTGCTGAGAAAAAAGGTAAGTTCTGTAGCACTAACAGAAAATGGAAGAAAACAAGAGTATTTTTTCACACTGGCATAGTAAGCACTGTAGTTCTGTCATATTTCTGCCACTGAAAGAGTGATGAGTTCATATAGTTTGTACAATCACAGCACATGCAGATTGTGGAATGTCCAGCAGCAGTTAAAGACACTGTTCCTTTGTTTAGCTGCCTCTTTGGTGTTATGAGAGCATCTGTCTTCTGATAATGCAGCCTTTTCATATCACTACCTTGCACTTTGTTTTCTATTTTTAGGACAAAGTCCTCAAATGTCTTACTTTACTAAAGGTAGAGTGTCATATAGAGTAGGCATTTTTGTAAGGGTTTAGTTGTGAAAAATGCAAGCAGTGATGTGAATTTACAGAAGAACCCTCCTGTCATCCCGTATCCTGCTACTCCCACGCACAGCACAGCGCTGTGTGCAGTGTCACGGCCTCACCCTGCAGGAGCCTCCAGTCTGACAAGGCATGACAGCCGAGCCTGCACACGCCACCACGCCTCAGTGAAACACTAGGGCTCCCTATGCACAGTGACAGGCTGATAAACTCTTAATTAGCTGCTGTTTATGAGAGTCTGCTTCTACTGTAGATCCTAATTCATTTGCCTCTGCCCATACCATGTCTCTATGTGCCAAATATGGATTATATTGCAACTGGTATCCTCCTGTGTGTGCCTATACAAAGGATTATTAGCTATAAAGCCTTCTGTGAAGCATTTTATATGGAAAACTACTTACAAAATATATCATGTTACACCAGACAGCTGCCTAAGTTCTGGAATAAATATCTGCTAACCATTTATATGCCAAGATTGACATTCAAAGTTACTTGCAACTGTATCCACTAAAGCAAAAAAACTATTTGGCAAGTAACATTTTTCTGACTCCCAGTTGCCCTGGAAGTCAACATTATACTAGCCCAGCACAAGGGTGTCATTATGCTTTTTCTCATGTTACCACTCTCTGTTGTCTACTGTGTTGTCACTCAAAATTTCAGATGTCTGTTGCTAATTGAATACTTCCTTCTGTGATAATAAAGGTGATTCATATAGTGATAAAATATCCTAAATATTATATAGTGTTTTTCAGAACACACCAGACGTTTCTGCTTTAATGCTAATCAGTACTATTCTTTGATTATACATGTTTTTAATCAAAAGGGGGTTAAAAAAGACAGTGAGGACTGCAAATAATATGACCTCTATAGAGATTGAAAATGGTATAAATATATAAATATAAACTATTTTCTTTGCACTGGAATCAGTGAAAACCTTTCTGACACAACTCTTTTTGTGACAGTATGTATATTCTATAGTGTATTCCCTCTTTCAGACACACAACATTCTTTTAGGACATGTTCTTCAGTAAAGATGCTGTACAAAATTAGGCTGTACTTAGAGGCAGATACCTGTTATATGCTGTCTTTGAACAGCAATGAGCATAGTTGAAATCTGTGCTTCTGTTGGAATCTCTTGTCACTCCCACAATAAAAACAACATGACTGTACTGACTAGATGTGACCTTGACTTTTATTTATACTGCTTTTCTTTATAATTTACACCTGCATTTAGATTTCACTCTATTTTAAACAGCTCTGTCATAGGTCATAATTAATGTTTTCCCACCCTGCCTTTTAATTTGTATCCCAATCATAGTAAAGCTTGCAAAAAAGAAAACCCTGTAGAGTGAAATAGGGAGAAACAGTACAGGTTGTTTCACTAGGACAAAAGAATTTTTCCCTCTTCAGATACCAAGAGGCTTTATCTGTGAAGCTAATGAGTGACCTTACCTCTAAAAATTCACAAACATGCTAAAGTCCTGATTCCCTACCCCTTTAGGTTCAGCAAAGTAAAAAGAGTTACAAAATAGTCTCTGTGGCTTGCTACTTAATTTATCTACTCAGTTATTCCTCTCAGAACATGAAAGGACAGGTAAAAATAATATTCACCCCGCCTTGCCACCAACCTACATTGTCCTTTTTTACCTCTCTGAGCTTTTCCTTGTCTCATGGACATGGGAGTGACAGCAGAACTTCCTTAGTTTGGCTGCCAAATCCTCTTTTCTTGTGGGAGTTGGGACACCTGCTAGTAAAGGTACCTTCTGCATATTCAAATTTGAAGGTCATTGTCTGGCTTTGTGCTACTGCTTATGCAGTAAGCTCAGTGCTGAAAAAGCTCACCTCCTTTGAAGCTTTAACCCTAAAAGATACCATTTCCAATTGGCAGTACTTTCTGATTCACATGTTCACTGAAAGCTTCCTCTTTTGAGAACTGGAGGAAACTAGATTTGTAATTTGAAATGTCAGCAGCTTTTACATAGCAAAAAAAAAAAAAGGACAGGAAGTAAAGCCAGTGATTTGTACTTCTCTCATAACGCTGTCAAGACCTCTGAAAACAGGAACAAACAGGAACAAGAACAGGTCTTGGAATATTTTAAGTGTGGTGCAAAATTAGTTCCAACCTGTATCTATTAAAAAGTAGAAGTAAGAAGGAACATGAAACACTGCTGATGTCAATGTCATATTACTCTCATTGTACAGTTGGTTTTACAAACTCCAGCAAAGGATTAGCATCACCAAGAGCTATGGGAAGCCCTGTGTACACATGTAGAGAAAAGGAATGTCTTCTCCTTAAATAGAAATCTTACTTATTTCTCTCAGTGTGAGATTGGAAATGGTAACATACCACTGTCAAAATACACTCTAAAATAAAAAAAAAATGAACACAGAAGTGTCTTTTATAAACTATTTTACAAACAGCCTAAGGGCATGATTGTCACATGGACAGAAAATCAGTTTCCGTCAGAATAAATTACAAAATCTAAAGCAATATTTACATATTAAAAAGCACAACTACATAACAGCAATGAAAAGAGCCTCTGCAGGAGTTTCTGATCTATTGTCCATTAAAATGGGATCATTTGGCCTATTTTCAGAAAATCTACCTTGAATCAGGTCAGCAGTCTGGTGACCACCCATTACAATCACATTTCAGTGCATTCACCACAAGAGACTGAACATAAGACAGACAGACATGAAACTGAAGAATCAATCAAAATAAAATCTGTGGAAAATGTACTCTGAAAGCATCACTCAAAAACCCAAGGTGAATGAAATGTTTGTAGATACAGGAGTGCCACGTTTTTGACACAGATGACAGGTGGGTAAAGGTGTGATTCAAAAGCATCCACTGAACAGAGAATTAATCTAAATATTACAAGCAAATTTGTGCTGCAGAGGAAAGTCTGAGAGAGACCATGTGGCTTTAAGTCAGGAAAATAACAGGTTTGATGCCTGTAAAAAAAACAAAAACAACCAACCTCTCTTACTGAGTTATGTGGTTTTGATGGCAGATTTAGCAAATGATTGGCACAATATAATAGAGTGTAATTTTAAGAGCCACAGAATTATCGTACATTGGTGGTACATGATTTTATTGTATGGGCTGAAGTCTCAACCTGGCTCTAAATGTTTGTGTCTATCTCTTTTTTAATATTAATTTTTCATTTTTTTCACAAAAGATATTTTGCTTGAAGGAATGTGTAATATATCATTCAATCTATCCCCTGAATTTGGCTTTACTTATTTGGGGGAGAGACTCTAAGAGCAATTTATTTCCATTTGGAAATGTGAAAAGTTAACAGGAAAATTCTGTTAACTTCTGATAATTTCTTTTTATGGATGCATAAGTCAAAATTGAAAAAATTCATGTTTGACAAATTTTGTTTCGTTTTGCAGATGAGTTTACATTCCTCCACAACACTTAAAAAACCCCCAAACAACAGGCTGAGGGAAGTCACTTATGAGTTAAGTCTAAATATTTTCAATGTATACAGAGGAAAAAATATCTAACTGTATCCTGTTAAATATTCCTGGAAACAGGTGGTGACCTCTTACAAACAGAAAAGACATGGCAGGGGACAGAACATGATGCAGTGGCTTCCAGAAGTCGCACCTCAGCTGCACATAAATGAATTTATGCTGTGTTTCGACTGGAGAACTAGTAGACAACAAGTGCACTTAGCCCTTTCCATGGAGAACATCCCCACTGCTCCCTTCTCCAGTAACAGTTCCCAAAAGCCCAAGGAGTCCACTGGCAAGGGATGTCCTGTGTCAGCTGGCTAAAGGAGTGATGCCAGGGAAGCAGCAGGGGAGGAAGGAGAGCAGGCAGCACACAGAGCTGCCCTGCAGCAGCACTGCTGTCCCTGTGCTGCCACGCTTCCTGCCCAGCCAGCCCTGCTCTGGCAACAGGCCTGAGCCAATTACATGCGTGAAGTCCACTTTAATCACAGCCCTTGCAGCCACAGAGACAGAACTTGTGATGCACCCTCTCAATAATTCAACCAAAGGCAGACCAACCAGCTGGAAAAGAACAACAGCAATTCCCCTCAGAACATTTGCATCCTCTTCCCAGTACTTCCTCATGTTCCTCATTGTGTCTTTTCTTTCTCAATATAGAACTTCAAATATACGCACACATAATTCAATTCTGTATTACACATCTTCTTCTGTGGTTTTTCCTATCCTTTTTCAGTTTTAGCATGATTCTTTGTATATTTCTCAAATGTGGGACTAGAAAACATTAACAAATTAAACCAAATCTGAAGTGCTTCCTAGAAATTTTTGCATTTCCATGATGATCTTCAGTCTCCAGTGTAGCTGTGAAGAACCTTTATCTAGTTTATCAGAATCTCTTTTGACCACTTTTATAAATCTAGTCAGGGTACCAACTCAAGCGCATAACAGCAGTCCTAAGTGCCCCTAAATTACCTTCAGAAAATACCTGAGATGCCTCTCTTCCATTTACATGCCTGATTAAGTGCTTATTTGCTATGCAGAGCAAAGCTCTTGCTTTGAAAGTTCTGTTTACTTAACAATTATCTTTTTGAACTAGAGCAATGCTAGAGGTTTCTACTCTGGTATTTCCAAATCCCTTCTTGGCATGGTTAATCAATCCAAAAGCCTTTTTCTTATTTAAACAGAAGACTGGATTTATGAAGGCCACAAATCAAGTTCCTTTACTTGATGTTGTAGTTTGAGTCATCTCTGAATTTCTCATCTGTAATATGAAGACACTGACCTACAGGCCAGCTTAGCAGCTCTGCACTACTCCAGTGACACAAAACAGTTCTAACTGGTGATAGGCTTTATAGAAAGATAATTCTTTTCACTTCCTTCTATAGCTTCAGTGGCTACAGAATGTTTGGCTTTTGCTTTCCCAAAGACTTGTCAATAACAGCTCTCTGGGAGAAAGAGGGTGCGTTCCTCTCAGATTCATCTCTGCCTGAAATGTGGAGTTTAAGCAGTGTCCTTTAACTTCTCTGAATGAAAAGTTTTTCCTTCGTTTACTCTTTGTTCTTTTTCAGAATCACTTCACTTAAAGGAGAGCGTCATCTGTCACGTTCTGGTGGGACTGGATGTTGTTTTATTCCCCCAAATTCAGTAAACAGAAAGAATTTCTTTAGCTATGGTCACATCCCTCTTAAGAGAGGCTGTCTTTGTAATTTCAAGCATGCTTCAGTATTTGCCAATATATAAGGAAAAATATGTATATTTTAATTCTTCCAAGAATAGCCTAGTATTAAATCACCATAAATCAGTTGGAGACTGATCCCAGCTGAGATCACAACTGCAAAATTCCAAAACTCAGAGCAGAGCCCAATGTTTGAAACTCTTCTATCCAAAATTATATAAATCCTTCACGAATGTGGCCAAAGTACAAGACAGCATCAATTGTTTTCTGTCTCTACTTAGCTGTTTTCATGGCCGCAGTCTTGTCACTTTATCTTTCTCACACTCAATTTCTCCAGCTATGGTGTTAAACTGCACTTCTTTGCAAAGTACTATAAGATAAACTGGGGAAATATTTCTGTAGTCCTGCAGTTTTATTATAGTGGTGGTAATCAGAACCCTAAAGATTGCAGTGAATATGGGCAAAAGCCTTTCATCACAGGTACAAAACCAAAACATTTTTCTGGATATCAAAAGTGACTGGATTGCCATTGCTGCCCTCCAAGTAATTATCCATTTGTGAGGGAAATGGGACAGACATAATTACTAGGTGATGTATAGGACAGAATATCAACCTGAGGACTTCCAGTAAAACGGATACCCTTGTTCACATTTAGTCTGTGATCTGGTAAATAAATGGAAAGCCAGAGGATTTAAAAGGTTTCCACATTTGGTGTGCATGTTGGTAATATTAAGACTGGAAGTTGTTAGGGAAAGCATTATTTAAAAGACAACATGCGTTTCTGGCAGGCACGTCTCAATACAGCACAGAAATGAATCTTTCACTGCTTTGTACATGCAGGTCATTGCCAATTATGTAAATAGGCTGGATAAGAAACTAAAGAATCTCAGATTGGGCAGTGCTCTTTACTAGGATAAATAATTCAACAAATATAGAAGTAATCAACCCTGGAAAGTTAAGTTTACTTTAAAAAAATACCACTTTTGCAGTAAATTCTGTTACCCAGTCCTTGCATCATCTTGCCTTACAAATTGGCCACATACTCATGCTGACCTAAATTACTGGTTTGTAATTGGACACAACCTTTGAAAAGTTTCTCATTTGGGACTGAACTTTTTATGACCTGCATAGAAAACTATGCTATTTGAGGGAAGGAAAAAAAAAAAAAAAGATCATAATTTGAGCTGATGAGTTTTGCTCATAGGGAGACAACAATTGATTTGGGAATTTAGTTTACACAGAGATCATTCCAAAAAGCATTTTACAAATACAACAACCATAGAATGCTTTTCTGCAACTAAAGAGTTAAATCTGACCCTTAAAAAGCATTTAAAGCAATTTCTGAACATTTTCTTTTGGCTTTCCTGTCCTTTCATGTTTCCATGCATGAGATGCAAAACAAGTCCTTCAGCTGGGATTTCTAGGCAAAGGTTAGGTCACCAGCCTAAATGCTGAAATTGGTTGGTTGTCCCAATGATATATTAGTTATTTGCTAAATAAAATCATTCTGTGCTGCAGATTGATTTGCTAATGCTGGCCTTATGTATGTGGAAAACAAATATGAAAGTATGGCTTTTGTTGTAACCAAACAAACCTGATTTTGAACATGCCCAGTTTATAAACTGCCATCTAGATCCAGACAAGCTGACTATAGGTAATATGTAGTTTTTGCCTACAAAGTGGGGGTCCAGTGAGTTACATCACTTACAGTCAGAGCTACATCAATTACAACTTCTCTTCAGAATGCTTTCTCAGGATGGTGTAGACAGTCATTAAGATCAAAAATCTGCTCAGCAAAGAAAGTGTGACTCATATAAGCAATAGTTTGCTGAATCAACCATTTTTACAGTTGAAGGGCTTCACTCATCCTTCTTGCATAGCAGTTGCACAAATGCAGCCTACACTGGGAATAAAATGCTTCTAAATGTGGAGATGTTACTTTGTACTCTCTGCACTCAGTTAGTTCCAGTACAAATATTACTCACCATAAAGACCAATGGCAAACAGAACCTGAAGAAGATCCGGGGCACAAAATATTCTATGCTATCACATGTTCTATGGAATAAAACATACAAATTCACACACACACAAAAAAGGGGTTATACTGTTATTTATTTGTTTTGCAGCTTAGTTATTTATCATGTTGCTTTGTGCCAAAGATTCTACTATTAGGTTTTAGAAATAACATTATGTTTATTTAAAAAAAAGGAAATTAACTTATTTTAAACCAGTTACTAGTGCTAACTTTGCCTTAGAAAGAGCTTGTTTTGAAAAAAAATTTGAGCATGTTGACTTCATTAATTTTGTGTTAGTAGAATAATATCTGAGTTATAAGTGCTTTCTGATTGTCATTACATAAGTCAGAACTTAGTTCGTTTTTTTTAATTGACTTATAAAATAGAAAGAATTAAATTATGCTTTGCAATATCAAAGGATCTTCATAAAAGTTTCATTATTGAAAGTAACTTCTATCTCCACTTTTATGCCTTTTGCATAAAACCCCCAAGGGACTGTACAAATATTTTAAACTAAATCTTACAACCCTAGCATGAAATACTGATAATAATGTCGGCTCAGGGGTACAGAAAAAGCACTATTAGATATTAGGTTCACTGATCACCGTCATCATCATCAAAACATCCAGGACTGAGAAGAAAATAATTTGGAAAGTACCTTGCATCTGAAAGTCAGCAAGAAAAACACCAAGGAAAGTGCTGAGACCAGATTGGCTGGATTCAAACTTCCAGTCTTTTCAGACTTGTAACTCCATTCATTTCTGGAACTAGTTTCAGTGCTGGAAATCTTCTGTCGTAAATGTATGTTTTACCTTTGTCTATTTCAGTAGTAGTGATAGCAATAGTGGTATGTATTGTTATGTCCTTCATGTGCAAAACACCAGTTTCTGGACACCCAAGGACACCCAAACATCTGTGATCTCAGACCTGAAAAATGTTTGGTTACTGGACAAATCCTACCTGTACTGACTTACAGGAGCATGGATGTACATAGGTTTCTCTGATTAAAGCACTACCAAAACTTACCTTGGTTCTCTGATTTTTGTTGGAGCAAATTACTGTTTCGACTTTCCATTTAGAACTAAACCTGTTACCAAAAGCAGCTTCTGTAGGATGTATTTCTTGGATGCTTTAAAATAATGTTAAGAGAAGTGCTAACACATAAGCAACTCGATGCTGCTCTTTAGAAAAGAAGAGTGACTAGGGTGGAGACTCTGACACACATCAGAGTAAGAAAAACTTTTCTCTCTGCACGTCTTTTCTTGAGGTGCAATGTGATTGCAAATACAGAAATATTAGAAATACAGAATCGGTCAGACATTAGTTCATAATATATTCATGTTAAGTTATAAAATATGACAGCTTGTACTATGAAACTCTGAAATAGATTTTGGAGGTTTGTATATATTAACAGCCCAAAATTATTTTCATTCATTAATAAAACAATTTAATCTATTTTCCATCCTTTAACCAAAATGAAGCACTTCCTGAAACCCTTAGTAACTGTGTTACAGCACACAAACTCCCTTAAGAGGGCTTATCTGAACATTGCTATGCTCATTGTGAAAGCCACAGTCACCACAGCCTCCTCCACTATGGCAAAGCTGTAGATCCACCCATAGATACATATAGGGACAGCTTTGGCCTCACACTTGAGGTATGTAACGTTGTCTGTACGCAGGTGTCAAGTTATTAATTTACAAGCTACTCTACAATGCTCTTCTCCGTCTTCTATTCTGTATGTGCATGTGTGTACAGAAAGACACATATATGTTAAGATGAAAACTGGAAAGAATACACAAATATCCAATCCATAATGGGCTTTCTAAATTTGTAACACTTCACTCTTATCAGTACAACCAGCCTTACTGATCTTTGCTAGGAAGCAGAAGTTCCAGAATAATGATGTGACACACAGAGTTTTTCCCTGCCTCCTGAATGAAATGTGGATTTAAAATTTAGGAAGTATTTACTGTATATTTTAATATACTCAAATGTATTTAAAGATTTTATAGAGCAAGATAATTGTTAATTAAATGATCGTGTTTCAGTTCATTTACACATGTAATATTTGCATGATAAGGTGTTGTGTTATGTGTTTTGTTGACATTCGTATACTCTGCCAGAGAATATGCCGTAGAGAGTTAATGAAAGAAATTATATGATTTTGCTTGTAATGTTTATTTACTGTGTTATCACCATACAATTTAATTATTCTGAGCAGTTAAGACCTGACTGTCATTACACTCATGCAGAGATACAGCAAACATTTGGAACTGTAATGGTAATACTATAACCACTTTGCATGAAATTATAGGCAATATTTAAATTTTTTTACAAACTTAGAATAATTTCAGCCTGGGAACATATATTCTACTTTGGGGTGCTTGTTTATTTTCGTTCCTGATAACCAGGGTTATTTCTAAGTCATTTGAGTTCCTTTAAAAATCAGGCTTTTGTGTGCATATAGATTTGCTCTTGAATGTCTAATAAACAGTTTTGATTTGGAAATTAAAGTTGGCAATTGATTAGATCACTCTGGAGCACTGTATAGCTCCACACTGATGAAAGCTTCTCATACTGATTTTACTGAAGTAAGGCAGTGCAAATTGCAGCTTATATACAAGCACCTTTCTTAGAGAGCTAAATGACAGATACTTGCTCTTTCATTGACTTGAACTTATTTGCAACCAATAACATAGACATGATAAAAATCTGGGCAGTTAAAAAGCATTTTCTTAGATTTTAAATGGCTTGTTTGAGACCTAATCTTGATCTTGTTAAATTTGCTGGTAAAATTCATGTAAACATCAATAGGAGATTTAATCCTTTTGTGGATTCAAATGTTCTTGCCCATAAGTGGAGATGTTAGCTATTGGTCCACCTGAAAAAAAGCCTGTATAACAATCATATCTGCCTGAGTCTAAATTAGATGGCTCCTTCAATATTCATACTTGTGGTTCAGCAGAGGGGGAGGTTATCTTTCACAAGGCACACTGCTTTAGACTTACTGAATAATTCACTAAAAAATGAATACTGGAAGAAGTGTACTTAATGCTTTACTCAATTCTGAAAGTCTGATCAAAATGTGTCTGTGACTGGATCAAGAAAAAGCTTGGCACTAAATCTGCTATGCCTTTTCTAAGAGGAAGATGCTCAAAAGATCTGAAGTATTTTTTACTGGTAAATTGGCAATTGGGATTGCTTGGTAGAGTGGACAGAAGTAGAAACTGTTTTATTGAAAGAGAATTCTGAACACAGCAGGAATCACAACCCACAATGCTTTCCAAAAATGCTGGCTCTATTAACCAGTTATATTACATATAACTATGTATACCTCATTCCACTTGAGTAATAAGACTACTCTGACTTAAATTTATTTCTTATAGTGGGGAAAAACACATCCCACTGTGATAAAGCACTAGAATAACAATGAGACAACCTGGAGGACAAGCTCTGTGCTGTTCACTGTACACCTGGGCTGTAGTACCTGCCAGCGAGGTCTCATGGCCCCTCCTTCCTATGTCCTGCAATCCTGTGCCAAACTGAATCCCAGCAGAAAGACTGCTGGTAATGTTGCTGTGCTGCATGACTCCCAGGCAGAAGTTCTAGCTGATAAGAACTAATGACAATGGTATTAACTATTAAAGCACTATTTGAATGCCAAAAACATGAATTCTAGGTTGTTTTGTAATTCCTGTTCATTTTTCTTTCCTGATCCAAGAGGAACTAGAACAAAGGGTACAAAGGGTCGGTCCCTGTCTTCCAATATCCTTATTTTATAATCCAAGAGAATCTGGGATATGGAAAACACTTCTGGTCAGGGGGAAAATATATCTTCTGCATAACTGCAAGGTGCATTTCCTAGAACTTGCCTGACCCAGTTCCCTAAATGTGGCAACTCCTACTTACCTTCCCTGGACAAGCTCAGCACAGTCTTGTGCAAGTATCCCATCAGCAGGATACTTACCCTGATCAAAGGACACTTGGACCAAAATATGGTTTTACTATTGAATCTTTTTCAGGATCAAAAGAAAAATTATGTTGCTTAAAGCCTTCCCCTGAGTGCCACAGGCCACCAGCCAACCTTACTGCACAGTAAGAAACACCCCAAGCTTTCTTGTCCTTCTCTCCATGGACTCTATATCAAGCTACACTTGGACATGATGGGAAGTACAGCCTCTACTTGAATAATAAAGAAATGTTCTCATGCAGTAGCCCTTGGTGATTTGTTGTTCTCTAAAGAAAAATATGGGGAAAGAAGCCATCAAAGAGTTCAACCAGGATAACATACTTCAAGTTGCATCTCCCTGTGTTTAGCAGATGACAAAGACATTGAACATCAATAATGAAACCATATGGACTAAATTTTTTACCCACTCCATTTCCAGTTCCACTTTTTCTTGTGGCAAAGTCTGGTTTTGGCATTTGATCTCTTCCAGTCACCCCTCCCATCCCTTTGATTAAATTAGTTGCATATGTAGATTGCGTTTGTGTGTTTTCTAATATCAGATAGCATCTAATACTGCATCTCTTTCAAATGAGAGTAAGAAGAATGGGCACAAACTACCAAGCTACATTTTATCAGTAGTTTTCCCTACTGTCTTCTCAAAGAATGTAACACTCTTCTCCTCAGACTTCTCCTTTTTTTTGCCTTATCTTTATATACCTTGAAGAGTTCTTTGTGTTTTAATTTCTGGTAGCTCACTCTCCTCCACTGAGATTTTATTACAAGTATTTTATTAATACAAGGATTATGAGGATTTTCTTAATAAAATACATAGAAACACATACACATTTAAAAAATAGATTAAAATATTTTTTTAAAAAGCTGAAAAAATCAAATTACGTTAAAAAAATAGCAACAGGCAAATGTGATCCCACTCCATTTCCTAACTTGTGGTGTATGAGGAAGCAGTGATGGATTTCATGCTGTGAGTGTTTTATAACTATACTGAAAAAATAGCATTTTATTGTAGGTTTGTTTCAGACCTCAAAAGCCTAATGATGGTCATGCCAAAATAGCACAACATGGAAGTGGTAAAATAAACCCCAAGCAGATGCCTCATAGGAATATTCTGTGCTGTGTGATTGCAGGGTTTTACTAGGAAATGCTTTCTCATGCAGATAGTCCAATGGATCATTAGTGAACCTGCCAGTCTTAGTGAACATTTCTGTTCTCTGTGAAGATATAATTCCTCTTCCTGATCCTTAAAACATATTTACTCATGTATTTTTGTATTACAAAACCATTACAATTCATATACATATGCTAAATGTACTAGATCACTAATATATTGCAGAGGAAGTCTACTGAAAATAGAAAATAAAATTTTCGGTGATACCATTATGAAAATCTTAATATTTTGTAGCTTTTTCAGGTGCATTACTGCAATTTTCACCAATTCTATGTTCCATGTATGAGTTACCAGACACATGCATTTTGGAAAAAGGATGTGTAGTATACATAGAAGAATGACTCACAGAAGAAAAGGGCAGAAAAAGAAGGGAGAGAAATATCTAAATCTGGGAAATAGATGGCAAAAGAGAACACAAAATCAGAAAAGTGTGAAGCCAAATCGGGGACAGTTTTAAAATCTAAAAATAAAGCTTTCAAATAGATACAAATAGAAGTAGAATTAGTCTGATTTGCTATAGGGGATCTCTCTTCAAAATATTATTTGCAATCAGATTGAAAGGGATTTTATTTTAAATGCTGATCACATTTTGTGAGGTGCAGCCTGAGAACCATGATTTATGTAGAGAGACTCCTACGTAATATTAAAGATAAAGAGAATTATTTGAAGCTAGAGAAAAATATTGCAGCTCAGCTCTTCATCACATTGGCTGATTAATATTGACTTTCTAGCCTTTTGTATATTGCCTGATACCTGCTACTGCTTTTTCCAGCTGGTTATTAACCGCTCAGCAGTAAGAGGAGAGAGTACCATTTCTTTTACCTGGGTGGTAGTTCTGTGTTAGTAACAATCTTGCTTGGAAAGACCAAGTGATTCATCCAAAATGATGGAATGGGGTATCCTGATCCATCTGAAGGTGGCACAGAAAGAGCTTCTGAGTCTCTGTGGGTTTTGAGATGAAGTAGGATTTATTCGTGATGGTGCAGCAAAAGAAATGTTCTCAGAACTGTTTCTAAGAATAGCAGGATGACTTCTATAGCAATCCTGTGAGTAATTTGAGAGCAGCATCTATTCTGTGTTTCTGAATCCCATGAGAACATTTGAAACATAAATATATATAATTGTACAACAGCTTTTTTTTTTCCTGACTTTTTTTTCATTTAAAATAGCTTGACTTGCATAATAAATTTTCTGTGGTCCACAGTGTTTGAAGAATCTTTGTGTTATTTGGAAAGCAAAAGCATGCACCAAACCTTGGGCTTCATATTGCTTTACCTTATCTGTGAGCTAATGACAAAAGTCTATGGAAATGTAAGTGGTAGATTTGAAAATGAAATATCTGGGAGCTTTAGCAAGGCAGCTGAACCACAAGAGAATCATTCTCAGAAGATTCATTAAGATGCTGGCAAAGTTTCTTCTATGTGTTTCATTTAATAGAAGCAATTGCTATACAGTAGCTAGTATATGTGATCAGGGAAATATGCTAGTGGCCAACATAGCAGATAGTAATGGTCTCACAGTTTGAGGTAATCCCAAAGCAAATATCAGCCACTCCCCAATCTTGAAAGCCATTGATTACAACTCTGTTTCTAATGGAAAATCAAATAAAAGCATTGACACTGTTAAAAAAAGGAAAATGTGATGTGGAAAGATTAAAGGGCAGTCACCCTGATCTAGCTGAACCCAGCTGAATGCAGCTGAAATGTTCAGAAGATTAGTGGTGGCAAGAGGCAGCTCCTTTTGCATTACCCAAATCTAAAAGTTGTTGGTTCCAAGGTCAGACTGCTTCAGGACTACCTTGTACCTAATTGATGAGATCTAGAGAGTGTTTCTCAGCAAATTATTGCAAAACTATATATTCCCAGTAAGAGTGTCTTTCCCTTGGAGACATCCCTTGCACTGCTGGGTTGGCAAATATCAAAGAAACTATTTCCTGTAATCTAGAAGAATATGGTTTCTTTATATGTCATATACATTTATGGCTGCCATAAGCTTATGTTTCTCAATAATATAATTTTACATTCTCACACCAGGCAGAAATTTGATCCCAAACCTTCTATAAGCCATACAGCAGCATTTCTAAAAGGAAAACTGAAAATGTATAGGCAAACATATGCATATTTGGAAGTTTGTAATATTTGTTAGATATTACTAATAAAGTGAAGTTAGATACAGTAATAAAGTGAAGCATAAAAAATTCCTAACAATAAGACTCATATGAGTCTTAGAACTTGAAAATA
This sequence comes from Passer domesticus, assembly GCF_036417665.1. NCBI lineage: Eukaryota > Metazoa > Chordata > Aves > Passeriformes > Passeridae > Passer > Passer domesticus. Next base: position 31,106,121 of record NC_087479.1, read on the forward strand.
TATACAGGAACAATAGGCCTGAAAGTCCAAGTTAACTGTTACATTCAATGTGATCTACATAAATGCTAAAGTAATAAAAGCTAGCAAAAGCTTATTGCTACATATTGCAATCAAGTTCTCCACCTCAAAATTCAGCAATATTTTGAAAGTTTATAAGTAGTAAGAAATTTAGCACAAGATCAAGAAAAATGGCTCCTTGATTCTTTCTATATCCTTGTCCCATTCTGTCTATTCCTGCACTTTAAAAAACTTTAACAAAAATCATTTATCCTACTAGTTCATAAATAATGTGAAGAAAAATTTGTCTGATAGTTTCAGGGGACTGGGGACAAATAAATAAACAAATGTGCTGAATGACTGTTTTGTTTGACTCCTTTTCACCCTGCAGATAAACTTACTTTCTTTATCTGTTTTGAACAGTTTTTTCAACTGTTCAGTTTTTTCAGTTTTTGGTATTTTTATTTTAACAGAGGTAATTACTATGCTGATTCAGGAGGGCATATCAGCAAAGAGATGGTATCTCAAGACTTCATTGATGGTAAACCAAAAGACAAGAGTCCAAAGAACATGCTCAAAGAGTATTTTTCACCGCATGGCCTTTTGCAGCTCGCCAGGAGTCTGTGTCCTTAGCACAGCACATTTCTAGTCGAATGACTGAAAAAAAAGTTATTTGCTTTTACATTAACATTTGCCTTTGCACCCTGACATATATAAAATATATGTCAGTCAGCTGCTTTCTCCATTGACTTCCAAAGTTTCACTCTTTGATGCTCTCTTGAGGTTTATAGTCTTAATTTCCCAAAATGCTTTACCAATCCACTTTTAGCATGCCCATTCTTACCGTTCTAAATTGGTGCATAGCCAGTCAAGCTAAATAAGAGTTTCCCGAAATCTCAGATACACAGCATTTTCAGATACACATTTTCTAGTAACAGCAGGAGAATAACGTGTAGTTAACATATTAGAGTGAAATCAAGAGACCTAGAATCAATTCATGTTGTTACCACAGGAATTCAGTACAACCTTAGGCTAATCATAGCAGAAAAAAATATACAACACATATCCTCAGGCCTCTGATTATCTAGGTGTCTCACAATCTAGTCTCCCTAGCCAATTCCAGGCAATGGACAGATAATAGTAGTAGGTGTCTCTCATTTCTCTCTGCAAACAGGATTGGACTTCCACTGCTCATTGGATTATTTTCTACATGCTCATTCAATGGCCAGTGCAATAAAGCCCAGGTTTTGAGAACCATAGACAGCAGCATCAGAGACTACCAAGCAGGTATAATGCCATGGAAGAAAAATAGCTGGAAATGTTTTTTTTTAATTTTGAACTGCTTAATTTTTTTTTCAAGAACAATTGAGATATAAATTTTCAGAAACAGCTGCAACATCCTCTTCTGAGGATAGGCTGAGGCAGCTGGGCTTGTTCTGCCTTGAGAAGAGACAACTGAGAAGCGACCTTGTCTGAAGAGAGGTGGTCAAGAAGATGGAAGCAGATTCTGCTCAGTGCTGACAAGTAATAAGACAAGAGGCAATGGGCAGAAACTGATGCACAGGAAGTTCCATTTGATTATGAGGAAGAACTTCTTTACTGTATGAGTGACTGAGCACTGGAACAGGAGTCTTTCTCACTAGAGATATTCAAGAACTGTCTGGACACAATCCTTGCCATGTGCTCTAGGATGACATAGAGGTTGGACAAGATGACCCACTGTGGTCCCTTCCAGCCTGGCCCACTGTGATTCATGCACAAGATGAGTGTTCATAGATATGAATGTATATCTGTGCACATGCTTGTGAACGTGTGCATGGCTATACAGGCGTGCGTGTCCCTGAGTGAGTGTGTGGGTGTGCGTATGAAAGACATTTTTAAAATGAGGGCACTTCACAAGAATTTAGAAGATTGATTTAGCAATGGAAGAATTCAACCAAAAACCCAGAGCACATTTCCAGCCATGTGTTCTTCATTGTACTTGTCTGCATTTCCATCTCAAATGAATAACTGGAAACACTCTGTCAGTACATCAGATCACAAGAGGAGCAGGATGCTTCTTAACTACCACACATTTCGTAAAGGAGAAAAGGCTGTTTGCTGTAGTGTAAGTCAGATCAGGCTGAAGAGAAGCAATTCTGTCTCTTCCTCCCACACACAGACAATTTACACCTGCACAATTCAGCTGTGCTGAAGCATTTTAATCAATCTCAGAAAATCAAGAATAGGGTTTAAAATTCCCTTCTCAGGGAAGATCGGAGATGTAGGAATGTCATATCATATATGTTGCAGCTGTTGTGTGCAATGGAAAGAATGAAAAATAGTTTCTAAAATCTTATTAATATTTTTCATATATTTGTGAATTGGATGTAGTCATTAAATTAACTGAACACTGTTCTTTGTACAACAAATTCATGTACTTTTTATTTACAGTGGGAGATTTTTTTTTATCCTTACAGAATGTGGAGGCTAAGAGGAAATATGTAAAGCATTACTATTATCCGTGATTCATTGGCAACAGGGCAGTTTTTGTCCATACTTCTTCAGAAATTATGTTTCTTACAATAGTGCCAACTAAGAAAAAGAGCCCATTTTTCTTAGCACTATGGAAACAGAATAATCTTAAAACAAGCCCTACCTCAAACAGTTTACAACCAAAGGAATGAGAGAAAGCAGATAGAGGTTGTTGCTCTTTATGTCTTGCCTTGTATAATGAAACTGTACAGAATTATATAAATTGTTGCTAGTTCTGATGTAGCTCTGTGATTTGCAGATTAAACTGAAACTAAGTATGGTTTCTGCCTTACTGTTCCAAGACACATTTGAATTTCTGGATCTGAAGGAATCTGACAACCTTCTTTCTCACAAAGGCTTTTAGTTTTACTTCCACGGTTTTTTAATCAACCTTGGATGAAAGGGGAGACATGCTGAAGGTTTTCTGGTGCCTTCTAATCAGAATTCTAAATCAGATGGGGCATCAAAATCAAATCACATTTCTTTATACTTAATATGACTATTAATACTCTTTATTTGCCCTTAATTGTTCTGAAGTTGTTAAAATGTTCTCATATAAACTAGTGAAATGCCTGCAAATGTTAACAGACTGAGCTAGCAGGGGAAAATTTGATGAACAAAAATAGCTTGAAGGCCTTGAATGATAATCCTAATATCTTTGGGGGGAAAAAACCCCAACCAGTTATCCTGTCTCTTCTACTTCTGTTTACAAAATGCCTCTTCAAATCTCATTTAAAAATGTATGCAGGAGCAGTGGTCTCCATGCCACCTCACAAACTGCAGATGTGTTTCTCATCAATTGTTGAAAGGAAATCATCAAGCTGCAAAAAGGCAGCAAGTAGAGTTCCCAAAGCACTGCTCTTGGATTAGTCCTATTTGCATCTGGATGGATGTAGATGTCACTGAAAACAGCTGTGCTTATGAGATGGACTAACAAAGCAAAATAATGGCAACAAAGGAGATATCGCACCAGAAAAACTGGGTAACTTTGAGGGCTGGAGTAGCAGAAATTAAATTCAAACACTAAAACCAAGCATTTTTAAACTAAGAATGAAAGTTTTACTGTAAAATCCAAGCTTTTTAGCTAGAGGACACCCAGGAGGAGAAGGACATGTAAACATCAACTGGATACAAAACTCTTTGAGCTACCAATCTGCTATAACCAAAGAAAAAGAGAAATACATAATAGGCTCTATCTGAGATTGGGAAGGATTAATACCATTAGCATAGAACCTATGAACTGTTCTGCACAATTCCATGTTCAAGGAGAATGAATTCAAGCTAAAGTAGTTGCACAAATGGGGTATTCAACTGGTCTTGGAAATGGACAGCCAGGCATATGAGAAGGAAATGGAAGACTGTGGTCTGGTTCATCCAGAGTATGGGGACTGATGTCATGACAGACTAAATATACCAAGGGGGGAAATAACTATTTAAGGTAGCAGACAGTGTTGTCATAAGAACACACAGATATAATTTGAATACATTGAATGAACAGATGTAGGCTGGATACTAAATTTTCTCTTAATTTCTTAATATTTTGTCTTAATTAGGGAATGAAGAGAGAGACCAGCTTCCCACTAAATATGGAGGAGAAACACATTGGGTGCTCTAACACAACAGTTTGTTCTAACAAAAACAGGCCAGTACAACAGAGAAATTATCTAACATAGGTGCTCATGTGAGCAGAGCCATGTAAGTTCACTTCATGGTTTTTGTCCTTATTACCTTATAGAATTCTTTTATCCATCTATGCAAAACCTCATTTTTTAATTTATGTTTCAGCAGAGTAATTGAACCCATTAATCCTTTATCTATAAACCCAACCCCACTGAAATAATCAAAAAAACACATGGGTTAAAATACTGGAAGCCAACTATTTCTGCCCAAATAATTTATGTGTGCCATGCTGCACTGTGTAAGATGGGGACTCAGCCATCCAAAAAGGTTGTGATATTATTTTAAATATGGTGTTTTCCAGGGCTTCCCAAAAGCCAATAGTTTAATTCCTTCCTACTTGGTATGTTTACTATTCATTGTATAAAATGTTACTATAAAAAGAAATTTGTTAGTTTTATTGTTTAAGCCCTGGAGAAGTCAAATATTCCTAGAGAGCTGGTGAGCAGGCATTTTACTGACATGCCCATGTAACACTGAAATACAGTGAAAAGAACTAATACATTATTTTGGCATATTTGTCCCTAAACTTGTGTGCCTGTGATCTGTTCACTAACAGGTACTGCCTTAACATCTGACAGACTACAGACAGCTTCAACATTTTTTCCATTTTTAGCTGACTGTGATGTCTCAAAATAATTAATTTCACCATTGATAACTAAATTATTCTTGAGAAAGTAGAGAGAACAACACAAAAGTATTTATGGAGTCCAGTCTTTTTTCAGAAGGATTGTGTCCTTTTCCTCTATAACTCTCTGAGAGTTTCTCTATAGCTCTCTGAGATCCGAGACTACCTTTTTATGGTTCACAAGTTGTTGTTGTTGTAATCAGCTTGGCTGCAGGCCCAAAGCAAGCTGTGTGAATCAGTGACAGTTGCAAGCAGTGCAACCAGGAAAAAGACAAAGAGCCAATACATTTGGAATCCACAGCCATGGATGAAAATGTTTGGAGAGCTTTTCAAGAAGTCTATTGGTTGGAGAGTTTCAGATTAAACTGATATTTAAAATATTAAATGTAATTACTAAGGAACATGTGTACAGCATCTAATGCTGCCTTTTTTTTTTTAAGAGTATTATGTTTCAATTAGGTACAGTTTTATTAATGCCCCACAATAAAATGTTTCACTGTTGCTGTGCACTATAAGACTATTGTTTAGGAAATGCTTAGACATGTTTTAATACTGGCAGCAAGTTACACTATCTTAAAGCCGTAAAAAGGTCAAGAACGCCATTAACTGTATGCATGAGCTTAACTCCTAGTAACACCAGTGAGATTTAAATATGGCCTACACAGAAAATTAGTTGGTTTTGTTATGATCATGTACCATCCCAGAACCCAATACATCTTCTTGAAAAATAACGTTTCTTATTTGCAATTTGCATATTGCTTTGAAATAAAAAATGCTACTTCAGTAGAAGGTATCTAAAATTTTTCTTCTTGTAAATAATAGATTCCCTTTTGAGGTAAAGTTATTGTGTAAATTCTTTCACAAGCATTTTGGTAACATTTCTGTGATCTATTTGTGAGAGCAATCAGGAATCCACACTAACACTGTAGGGAGGAGTTGAAGCTAGGGTGAGATACAGACGATGTCAAATAGTTACACCTGTTCTGCACTTTCTGCAAGGAGAGGAAAAATGCACAAGCATATGAGAATGAGTTAAAGATATCCTGAATAGCTCCAACTTATGTAATAGTACTCCCACTTTCTCTGCTAGCAATTCATTGCTTCTTCATGAACAGAAATGTACTTTAAAGTCACCCACAATCACACATATGAATACAGTCCCACTCGCACATTTGTACAGCGATTCCTATAATATTACCTTGTATCAAGTAGCCTAAAAATGAACTTTTAAGGAAGAACATACAATACACATTTTAAATAGCCCTGAGAACTCAGCACATACATTCCTGAGAACTATGACATGTCCCCTTGTCACAAAGAGCCTTTGCTTACATAAAAATTGCCAGATTGGCTCAGATTAGCTGTCCATCCAGTCTTGAATCCTGTTTTTGAAGGTGACAAGTACCAGATGCTTCAGAGGCAGGTGCAAGAAACCCCCATACTGAACACTTATGTAATAGAGAGGGTTCTTCCTAAAATCAGGCAGTTGGTGGGTGGCTTGTGCTTCACAGCAGGAGAGTTTATAATGCCGTGAAATGTTTATCTTCATTATGTAACGTCGATGTGATTACCCATCTATAGTCAGCTTGGGCAAAAAGTGCCACAGGGCTTTTAATAAACACTGCTAATCAAGACCTTGTTTTATTTCTCAGCTGAGAGACACCAGAGCAATTGAGGATCTGAGAGACCCTAGAGTATTACACCAATTTGCCAGACTGACCATATTTTACAATATAGAAAGTACTCTTAAGTAGGGTTTGTTTGGCCATCTAAAAGGTGAGTGTCTGGTCTAAGCTACTCACTACACCAGAAATATGTTCCAGTGCTGATAAGTAGAAGCAGTGAATTTTTAGGGTTACACATCATGAGCTTGAATTGGGGAAGTAAGGAATAGGACTTCAAGTCCTTCTTGGAAAAAAAAAAAAGTCTTAGGCAAATTAAATTAAAAATAGCCCAGATCTGAAGCAGACTAAAATTCTAAAATAATATTCATAATCTCCACTACTAAAATATTTTTTTTCTAAAATAAAAGGATGAATTTGCTTCTCCAAGTTAAAACTTTTCTCCAAGGGGCAGCATGCATGTATAATGATTAAATTGAGTTTGTTTGATAGTACAATACTGTCATTAGTTAATTTAGCACAACTCTATATGGCTTCCAGAAATAAGGGCACATAGAATAGTCATCACATTGGTTTGCAGCACAAGACCATTTATAGGAAAATAAATAAGTACAGTGCAGAAAGTCTCTGCATTGTATTTTTGCCATTGATGAAATGGTAAAAATAAGCATGGTGGAAGAAGATATTGAAGTAACTGGGCACCTGAAGTGGTACAAGGCAAGTTCTCCCTTTGCTACCGTGTCACTGTGCAGTTTATTTTCTAAAGCAAAGACTATGTGCAGCATTCACTTGCACTTGAGTTAACGTTCCATTCAGATCTTGCTTATCCATTCCTGAATTCTTTCTGCTTCTGTCAGACCAGAAGAGCTTGAGAGAATTATGTATCTGTTTGCATATCCGAGGGACCCTTAAAAATAGAGTGGATATTTCCATTCTCATTTCTAGAAGTGAGAGAAATCAGGGTGGAATAAGAATTATCCTCCCATGGAAGTCAAGTGATGTAAGAACTTACTTCCTCATGACTGAACATATTAATCGGTTGTGAAAATGCTCCTTGCTAATTTTACTGAAAAAAAAACCAGGTCTGCTTGAACTCCCCACAGTGGTAAGTTGAAACTTACCCATCTGTGCCCTGACATGAATTAAAAATCTGCATAAACCTGACCACAGCATCTCAGCTGAAATCTCTTCAACCACATTGGAAGCTCTTGTTTCATCACACCATACTCTGGAAATATTTTAAATGAATTGCCAAAGACTGCACAAAACAGGGTTGCAGGGCTGGGAAGTGAACCAGGACTGCTGATTCTGTGTTCAGTGCATTAGGCCACAGTTTCCCCTAGACCGGACATTTCTGCATATGGTATAGAAATGTGTCTCCTGTTTCTATTTCATATGGGCTGAAATGACTGCAATTAATCTGTGCCCAGCTGCTGGCCAGCAGGTACCACTGCAATTTCTGAATATATTTGGGGCTTTCCCTTTGGAAGATCCTGAGAATTGATTTTCTAGTCACAACAAGTGATTGATCACAACAAGTTAAAAAGTAAAAGAAAAAAAAAAGAAACACATGAAAGCTTATATTAAATTAAGAACAATATTCTAAGTAAGATTATAGCATGTTCTTCACAGAATAATTACTTCTTAGCATAACCATTTGTGAACAAATGAGATTTTTCAGTGTATTTAAATAGTCTGTTTTCTTCCTTCGATTTCCCCAAATTTTGTACCAAGCCACACTTTAGGCTGGCACAACTCACCACTGCCTCCATAAAAAGCAGTTTTGCATTGCCACCATCTTCTTGCTCCCCTCTCCGTGTTATCCATTCTTGGGCAAGTGTGTTTACCTAATCACATGGTTAGCTGGAAATACTGAAAGACTAATCAGGGTGGTTTTCCCACACTAGTTTTAATCTAAGTGATCATCCCAGTGAAGTACATTGCCCAACAGACAGATATTTGGGCCACCTAAGGTGCCAGATAGGGAAGGGAACAGTGTAGGAGGAAGGTGAGGTTGATTGTTTCATAGCAACGCTGTCCTAACTGGCCTTACCTTAAAGCAAGTAAAATATCACCAAAATCAAACATATACTAATCCCAAAGCACCCTGTGAGCATGCTCCAAAAGGACAGAATGAACAACCAATACCACAGATCACCACTGCAACTGCTGTGCACACCAACCATATCTACATCACAAGATGTGCTCCCCATCCTCCCACCTGGGTCTCCATCTTTCTAACATGGAGCAGAAATTTCTATCCAGATAGTTCTGGGTTATTGCAAATCATCAACTGGAATAATTTATGAAACTTTGATATTCTGATGAGTTAGATCCATCTCAAATACATTAGAATAGATAAGGATTTGACTCTGACATTGTTTTGGATCTTGTTGGAAAACATTTTTTGAGGCAGTAGCATCAAGTAGAATGAATAATTTTTTCATCCCATGTGTGGTAACAGGATTCCTGTTTAGAACTTAACAAAATCTGACTTTGCTGATATACTAATATAGATTTAATCAGCTCGGTTTAGCTAAATCCTTATTAAGACGTGTGTAATGACCACCCAGTGTTTTATCTCACACTAGGATTGTGAATGAAAGCTACTGCAGAAGAAATTCCCAAATGACCTCTAATAATTTTCCTCAAAATGGCAGAACATCCATCTGACTTTCATTTTTTGTAAATGCATCATTAGCAACTGTATACAAACATAAGCATCACGGTGGTTTGTGGAGGCAGAGTTCAAAACTTTCATATTTAGGACTTAGAGCTATGAATTGGTCACTTAAGTTCTGCAATGACTGACTAATCTGGATTGCATTACTTAACTTCCACTGATCCTATTACGGATTTTAAGATGTGAATGCCATGCAGATCAGAATTATGCAACCTAACCTCCATAATACATCTATATATAATTCTTCTGCCACAGATTCAGAGTCCTGCTATACTCCATGGCCACTCCTGACCACCTCTTTCATCAGAGGTGTCACAGACACATGTGAAACCATTTCAAGGAATGGTGAATAAGAAGACTGGTCAAATGTATATGTTTTGTACATGTGTTGCCCATGATGGTACTTGGTGAGTGATCTCTCTGCTGGACCTTGTCACAATCCACAAACCTTCAGGTATGTTTTCTCTCCCCAGTCCAGTTGCAGAGGGGAGTGACAGGGACACTCTAGTGGGTGCCTGGTGTCCAGCAAGGGTCAGTTCACTATACTTACACAGATTTCTTGTATGTTATATGGCTTCCTAATAACATACACTACCTTCATTTTGCTTTAGCTGTAACAGTTGCCTCCCCAGTTCTCATTTCAAAAGTCCCACAGCTATCTAAATGTTACAGCAGAGCAATGGCATTGACATAAAAGTTAGTTTTCGTAAAGTGCAACTTAAGAGTGTTTGATATAGCAAAACATCAAATGCAATGTAAAAAATAATGATTTTTAACCTCACTTGCCCTTTGCCGTACTGAGCATATCTTGTCTCTAGCCAAGGAATCACCTGTGTACCCATACCAAAAAGTGAGTACATAGCAGCAGCTCTAGTGAATAGAGTAACAGAAGCTTTCCTTTTTGGAGGTAACTCTTCCAAGTCATAGAGAAGGTGGCCAAATTTCAACTCAGAACACTTAAATGGTCCAGATTCTAACAGAAAGCAAAGAGGCACAGAATTTACAAAGATAAGGCCCCAAAACGTGGTGGTTGGAAGAAAAAGTAGTAAGCTGAGGTGTCTGAATGGTGACATATATGCCTGACTTGCCACGGCCTTGTTTGCACAGGCAGGACTCACACATACTACAGAAATGAACCATTTGCATTGAAAACACCTGTTCACTTAATTCTGCTCAAAAAAATCGAAGGTGGAAAGCCCTGAAACCAGCTGCTGCTCAGCAAAATAATACCAGTACTCCAGGACTGTGTTCTTCAAGCTTTCCTTTCTAGAAGAACATAAACAAATAGGATTTCAGAATCAAGACACAAATCAGAGCAGATTTTCTGTCCTCTTTAGGATATTCAGGTAAAGGGAGAGAAAGTGCTTGCAAGACCTCTGCTTCACACACTGCTGCACGAGACTGCTAGCAGAAGTCGAAGGGCCTACCACAGGTGAAGAAGCAGTGGGTCCTTCTCCCCTTACTACCTCCACACACAAAAATAGAAGCCCAGGATGAATCTCACATTTTTCAGCTGACAACTGAATACACATTTTATTCTTAACAAAGAAATTCATGAAAACTTTAAGGAAACGGAAATTATTTGAAATTATTTGTGGTATATTAAAAAACAGTTCATTTTATTGAGTTGCTGCTATGATAATAATTTTAATATTAAATATATTTAAGGAATTAACATAAAAACCACACACCTAAATTAATTATCTTGTCAGCATTGTGTCTCATTCTTCAGATGCAGTGGATAGAGCTACACCACCATCTGACAAACTGTATTATTCTTAAGCTTTCTTGTACAGAATCATGTTAATTGACTTATCTTAATCAAAACAACAACTTACAGAATGTTAAATATTTTGACTTTAAAGCCAAAATAAAATGGGAAATAAATTAGCAGGAAGTCACATTATCTTGCCAGTCACAAGACGGGAAGTTCTCTGAAAGGATTCTTATTGCTAAGTAGAATATTATACTGTGCCCACAGCTGAGTTTTTAACACTTTTCATGAGAATTGTAAAATTATATAAAATTGGGTTTGTAAAGTATTTTTAGTATCTGGATGAGGTGGTGCCATGAATAACTGTTCCATTTTTTAATGTACTCTCCTGAAAAAAGAATAAAATTTACAAAACAATTGGAAATTTCCCCCCCAAAGCCTCCTAGAGAAAGAAGAAAATTTTAATATTGCAGGTTTGAGATGTGTGCTGCTTGAAACATGTTGGTGTCTTTATCAGAGAAAGCATGATAACAGTTTACTGTAATTGTACCATTAAGTTTATGGTAGAACCCTTTTATAGAAACATGGAATTTTGATCTCTAGGAATATTGCAACATAAACTATCTAGAAATGAACCATGCCTTTCCTTGCCTTCTATGCTAAGATAAAAATAGATTTTGTTTACAATGCTCTAAGTAATCACTCCACAAAATAAAACTATATATGCTTAGTGAAAAGGAATTATTTCCTTAACAAATACACTTCACAAACGCAATACTGCCCTGCTTCTGGGCATTCAAACACGTGATGCAAATTTATAGTCTGGCCTTCAGTGATGTGAGGCACTCCAGATTCCCTTGAAATGGTGAAAAGTCCTCCCAATTTCCCATGTTCCTGTCTCTCCCTCCTGGGAAAGAGTCAAACAGTAGTGTGGGAATCAGACACATTATTATTGCCAGCGGAGTTTGCCCCATCCTTTTGAAACAGAAAGAGAGAGCAGGTCATTGCCACTCCTATAGTACCACAAGAGTAGGGGAAAAAGCTCAGCTACAGGAAAAAATGAAGTGGGATCACAACTGACAGAGAAGGTTTTTAGAGAGCAGCTGTGAAAAAGTGAGGAAGAACACAGGAAGCCTGGGATAATGGAATGTGCAGTGGGAAAGTGACGTCTTACAGCAGCAGCACCACTATGTTTTGGGTTCTCCATGAAGTCTGGAAAATGAAATACATCAGTTGGCAAGCATGCATACAAGGACTTAGAAGGAAGAAATAAAAATCCAACCGACAGACAAAACCACAGTATAATCTTTTATTATAACTTAATTTACTTGATGGTCTGACTCATGATTTTTGAGTCCTCCGGGTTCGCAGCTCTGCTCCACTTTTTCTTCAGATCAAGCAGCACATTTACCATTTAAGTTCCTGAAAAGGAATTTGGTTGCTGCTGCTTCTTGATTTCACTGCTTTACCTAAATCAACTACAAATGCTTCCATTTCAGAGTGCATTTAGAAAAAGGGACAACTCGAACTTAACACAAACCCTCCCGTGCCGTCACTCCCCCAGAACCGCAGTTACGGAACAATTACAAGAAGGGCCCCGCTTTTCCAGGTCCCCGGGGAGCCCCACACTGGCAGAGCCGCACACGGCGCCGCTCCAGGCAGCGCAAGGGACCCGGGGCTGAGGGCGGCCGCTCCGGGAGGAGCCGCCCGGAGCAGGCACCGGGCGCCGCTTCACCCACTGCCCCGCGCTCTCCAGAGACGGCCGCACTTTCGCGGCTACGTTCAACTCCGGCGTAAAAAAGTAGCCAAAGAGTGCGAGCCCAGCCCGCAGGCGGAGACTCCGGCGATCAGCCGCGCCTGCCTCGAGCCCCCAGCCGCTGCAGGCGCCTGAGCCGGCGGCCCACTTCCTCCCACCACTCCCGGGACGCTCTCCCCGGCCCGCGGCAGCGGCCCCGGGGTCTGCGCGGCCCCGCGTCGAGCAGGGAGCGCCCGGCGCGTCCCGGCCGGCGGGGCCCGGGAGCGGCGGCCCCGCGCCCTCGGAGCAGGAAGGAGCGCGGAAGCGGGCAGCCCGCGTATCCCTCCGCGGCGCCGTGCGTGCGTGTGCGGCGGCGGCTCCCCGGGAAGCGCGTGAGGCAGCGCCAGGGGGAGGGAACTACTTTCAGGAAACTCGAGCGTCGGGCAGCGCCGGGCGCCGCGGGGAGGGCGGCGGCGCGAGCCCATCCGGTGGCGGGCGCGGGTCAAGGGGATTACTTTCCTCCCCTCGCTCTTCCCTCCTCTCCCGCCTCCCTTTCCCCCGTGGTTATTTTGGATCAAGCTGTGGCGGCGGAAGGAGCCTAAAGTCAACGCTTCCGCCCAGTTTTCCTGTGAGGAGGAGGCGGGGGCGGCCGCGAGGAGCCGAGGCGGCGGCAGCGGCCGCTAATGGAGTTGTTGCCGCGGAGGAAGCGCCGTCGCTGAACTTCCCCGCGGGCTTTCTCCCTCCTCTCCCCCTCATCCTGCAGCCGAGGGCTCCTCTCTCGCCCTGGGAGCTCTGCTCCCCCTCCCTCCCCGCGCCTCTCCTCACACAAACAGCCGTGACGCATCCTCGCTCTCCGCCGTCCCCCCCCTTCCCACCCCCAGGCTGGTTTAAAACGCCTCCCTCCCCCCGTCGCCAGCCTTCTCCTTCGGGCCGGCGCGTCCTCCCTCCGCAGTGCTCGGCGTCGCTTTGGAGGGGGTGGGAGATCCTCGTCGAGCCTCTCTGCCCCCCTTTTCCCCTTCCCTCCCCGCCTGCCCCGGCCTGCGGCGGCTCCGGTGTCTGGAGGAATTTCTGCCGCCGCCTGCCCCGGCTGCGCGCGGGAGGCGGGCGGGCAGGGAGGGAGGCGGCCGAGCAGCAGCAGCAGGAGGAGGAGAAGGAGGAGGAGGAGGGCAGCAGCGAAGGCGGCTGCAGCGGGAGATGAGCTGCAGCGGGAGGACGGTGCGGTGCAGCTTTTTGCGGCGGGGAGCCCTCTCTTGTCTCCACAACTCTATCCCCCTCTAACTGGGAGCAGCTCAATATCAGAAGATCCGTGGGTTTTGCTTCTGTTTGCTTCACCATCACCACCATCATCATCGTCTCCAAAGACAGGGGAAATAGGCTGCACCGCCGGACATCAGGATTTCGAGTTTCCAGGATAAAGACCGCTCTCCTGCTCCTTCCCCCCGCCCCTCTCCCTTACTCACCGCACGGCCCGTGCCCTGGCCGGGGGCGGCAGACCGGGGGTAACAATGGTGAAGTTTCTGGTGAGTTCTGGCTGCGCCCTGGCTGCGTCGGTGCTGCTCCGTGTGCCTGTCGGATCGTGGTGAGGAGAAAATGAGCGAAGAGACGGCGACTTCTAACGAGTAAGTGGCGGTGCTCCCCCTCCCCTCCGCCCCGGGATCGGAATGGGGATGGGGCTCGGCGCGTCCCTTCGGCTCCGCGCCCCGCGGGGCCTTTGCCCGCGCACGTACGTGTGCTGTCCTCCCCCTGCGCGGACTGCGCATTTCTGCTCGCGTACATGGAAGCCCAGAAGCTCCCTCTTTGTGAAGGAGCTTGGTTTGGAAGGGCTACGAGCCGCCGGCCAGAAAAGCTTGGTTTAGTTAAAGCCCGGTAGAAAACGGTGCAGGTAACGACGGTGTCTTGGAGGGGGAGGATGGGTCTGAAATGCCCAGAGAGGTGTCGGCACGTACTACCTCTGATAAAATCCTGTTACTTGTAGATATTTCACATGGAAACTAGTGTGTGGGAGCTTCATCCTGCAGGAAACTGCTCCTGAATTTTAATTGGATGAGTCAGTCAGTGTAAATACAGCTTAAACCTACCCTAAAGCCCTTTATTTTTCTTTCTTTCTTTCTTTTTTTTTTTCCCTTTTAATGAGCATTTGGGACTTTTTCCCCGTTCCCTTCCCCCTCCCCACCCCCCAGAGAGGAAAGGGATAGTTCAAGGATCTCTTAATATTTTTGCTGTGACTGGTTTGGAGGAAATCCAGAGGAGATTGTGTGTGTGTGCGGCTGTATTCCCCTGCATGTAATCAGTCTTTGAAATACATTTGTGTCGGAGGCGGTAAATGTTTCTCAGAAAACATCTGAGTTCTTTATGGCGTTGAAACAGGAATATAAAGTATTTTGAAACTTTTCTTGTGATCGGGAAGTTTAAAGTTGATTGCTGCGGTCTCCGAGCCGTAGCGTTACGATTTGCGGTGTCGGTGTTTGCTCGGTCTGATTTTATGAATGATGCGGTGACGGCCGCGGCCATGGCGGTGGGGAGGGAGCGCTGCGCCCATTGTATCTGCAGGTAGCGGTGAGCGGCCGGGGAGCAGCCGAGCTGACAGACAGGGTGCGGACAGGGCTCCTCCGGCAGGAAAGATGGATTTCCCATTTCGCCGCCTTCTTCCGAGCAAAGCCTGCGCACCTTCCCGTGCGCTCCCCAGACGCGGCGTTCGGGTCCCCGGGGAGCCCCGCGGGGAGCGGAGCCCGGCGGGACGCGGGGCTCGGGCGCTCCCCGGACGCGGCGCTGAGCGGGCCGGGGCCGGCCGGGCCGGGGGGAGCCGCCGCGGCGCCCGCGGGGCCGGGAGCCGGGGCCGCCGCCGCCATGTTTCCTTTTTTTGTGAATCGCTCTCATTTGCATACCACAATCTCCATTCATAAAAAAAAAAAAAAAAATTGCGAAAAAAGAATTGCTGTCGCCACCGCTGACCTGCGGCGGAACCTGCCCTGCGGAGCGCACGAAGCGGCTGCTCCCGGGCTGAGGGCCGGCCTGCGGCCCGCGGCCGGCGGCGGAAGGTCTCCAGGACCTGCTGTATTAATATGTGCTGTTCCCTGCTTGTTGACACAGTTATGTGGGAAATATCAGCTCGGGGAGGTGCTGGGAGCACGTGATCAGCTCCATTCATAAAATACCTGGCTGTCCATTCACAGTGCAGTACAGTGTCTGCATTCAGCAGCCTCGCAGATCAGACCTGCATGGGAAGGGAGAGGCAGCCAGGCCGGCAGGTTTATCGGAGAGGGCAGCAGAAAGAGGGCTGATGGCTGCCAGCATGGGAAGTCACTGTAAAGGGAGATATGAAGGGACGAGAAAGGCTTCTTTTTATGGTTTATGTTTATCCTTTTCCTATAAAGGAGCATGAATTCAGAAGTACCTTCTCGCTGTACCGTCTTACATTTAAACTAGGAATGGTGTTATTCAGAAAATGTTGAAATATTTTCCCCTTCAGGAATACTGAGTCAAAAATAGAGTACTGAAAATCAAATTCATTATTATGAATGTATTTTCAAGGCAGTGTATTAATCCATTTGGAGTAGTTTACATTTTATTGAACAATACAGACTTACATCTGCAAGGGATCAACATGGTGCAGAGGGAAGACAGTCATACCTAATGAGGCATCTGAAAACGTTGTCATTATAAAATACAGGTGACAGTGAAGACAACTAAATTGATAAAAATCAACATTGCGATTCATTTTTCTAGATGTTTATTCTGAGAATTCTACAGCAGATTAGCAATCGTTGTTTCTCCTTAACCTACGCCGTAGCTAAAGAGACCTCTGAAATATCAGAATACTAGGAAGGGACGAGTATGGCATAAATTGTTTGGAGGGCAATGTATTATCTTTGATTTTAGATTTATTGAAAATTTTTAAAACCCACGGTGAAATTTATTGATGAAGGATCCCCAGAGCAGACAGTGTATTTATCTGATGTAACTGTTGTGTGGTTGCCAGTGTTAAAATGGTGATGTTCATTGCTCATGAGTGCACTTTTTTATTATCTTAACAAATTACAGTGAGGTGATCCTTAATTATATATCTGTGGAGTGGAGGAGGCTTGTTGTTAGTGCAGCCTAAGAGAATATGTGGAATATTACTAATTTTATTTAATACAAGAAAGGAAAGCTCGTATACCGTATTTGCTTTGAGTTTATTCAGTGGTGCTGTAGAACTAAATGTGTTCTTATATAATTATCCTTACAAAGCACTATAAACAATACTCTTTCTGAAAGAATAGATGGGCGTTTTTGGGGTTTTTTTACTTCACGTATTTAAATGTCAAAAATAAGAAAAATGTTTCTCGGTTGCTTTGCTTTTTTTTGACAGCATTTTTTGTGTGGCCAGAGTCATAATTTCTCTCTGGTTGCTTTTTCACATAGCACAAGCATGTCACTTCAAATGGCTGGGAAATATGATTGAAACACCAGATAAACTATTAGTGCAAGTAAGACAGATCTACAAATTGAAATTCCTATATTAGAAGTTCACCGTGTTTAATTTTATCAGTAGAATTGATGGCATCAATGGCCTTGAGTTCATTAACAGACTTTCGGCATATAAGAGTGAATACGGGTACTTTGCAATGCATTTTTTGTCATTGTAGCTGCCAGGAATATTTTGGTAATTGAGCATTATTCTTTGTTTATAAAACTTCATTTTACCGAGTCAGATATAAATATTTGTGGTGTCTGGAGTTTGACCTCAGTTAATTATAAATTCTCAGTGATGGTGGGAAAGATTAATTAAGAAGCTACGTTAAGGACTACTAGGTTTCTTCTTGATCATGAACATATGGAAGGCAGCCTTATAAAATTCTGATTACTACAGATGAGTCTTCATTGGTGATTTTTACACTGTTCTGGTAATTATGTTATTGTATTTGTCAGTTAGGTATTATTTAAATGAAAGTATTTCTAGATAATTTTATTCTTTTTCTTCCTCAGTGATGTTTTGCAGTCAGGGTGGTCAGCATCAACACGATATTTTCCCAAAAACAACCCATTTTTAAATGGAGGAATTAGTAGAATTTTTCAACTCATGGGTCAATTTGCTACTCATGCAACTGAATATAATAATGTTAAAGGAGTCATGTCAGTGAGCACTATACCAGATTTCTGTTTTGTGGCAGGTTTTAATTGCTGTCTAGAAGTGGTACTGAATTTCTGTGTTAGGGAAAACAGAATAGTTGTTGTGCTGTGTAGTCCTCATTCAGTGGGGGTGAATGATGACAGGCTTAAGATGGAGTCGTAGTTGCTGCAATCGAAAAGTAGGAGCCCTGCTTTACTGGCTTGTTTACTTTCCTCTGTATTGCAGGTGGCCGCTTTTTATTTCAGGGAATGCCACTGCTCTTGAATCGTATTCAGTGTTGCTTTTACATATTGTATTTTTTACAGATTCAGACTGTCACATGCTGATTATTTTACCACATAAATATACTCATTTTCCTAGACAATTTAATTAAAGAGATTGTAAATTAAACACAGTATATTCTTATGCTGTGTGCTTAACAACCTCAGGTTATGATGCTATGAACATCCTCAAGTCCAGATTTGAAAGAGTAAAGGTGAACTAAACTTTTAAATGAGGTATTTATTCATGTCTTCCTTTAATATATATGAAAATACCATTTGTACTTCATTTGTACTTCAGACTTGTATTAAATTTGTCTTACAAGTCCAGATACTGAAAGATGAATGTGAAATTGTATCACAGAAAGTAATGCCAATTAGTTTGGGCTTATTAGTTCTGGGAGGATTTTAACAGTTTTCAGCAGGCTA
Source organism: Passer domesticus (assembly GCF_036417665.1). NCBI lineage: Eukaryota > Metazoa > Chordata > Aves > Passeriformes > Passeridae > Passer > Passer domesticus. The sequence continues at coordinate 31,124,493 of NC_087479.1, forward strand.
AATTTCTTTCTGCAGTTTAGGGCATACATAGACTCTGAAATTCTTCATCCCTTAATTAAAGGAATTTGTAAATAGAACTATTTTTTTTTTAAGGGAAGGATTCTCTAACCCAATTGATTATATTAAATCATTGCAATTCTGATATACTTTCATTTGAGGGAAGGTTGCTTATAGAGTCCATGGGAGGCTTTTCCAGTCTTATGAAATGATTCTTGCTGTCTGTTTGGCTTTATGTTGTATGGCACTATTTTGAAGGTGAAACTGAATTTGCATGTTACATAATCTGAGAGTCAGTTGGGGGGGGTGGGAATGGGTATTTTTACTTTTTTCTTTCAAAAAAAGGTTCACCCTAGCAACAGTCCTTGATTACTGTGATATTGCAGAAAAATGCTTTTGGATGTTTCAGTGTAATTGGAGCCAGCAATAATATTTTAATTCAGGAATGCCGAGTGTCCCTTTGTTCATTTAAAATGTAATGCTCTTGATGTGTTCAAGTGGCTGTGAGGACGTCAGTCTGATTTTTAAAAGTAAAGATGTTTTTTGAAAAGAATATATCCTGATGGGATCAGAAGTCACAGGATTAAAGCTGAGGCCAATCCTGGTGCATCTGGGGGCAAATGCTGGCAATTTTGTTTGCTATTTACCCATTCTTGTGTATATCTGGAGAAATCATGTGGATAGGTGATGACTTAATGGGATTATGACAAATATCAAAAATAAAAAATACTCTTCAGAGTATTAACACAAGTTTAAAAAGGAGATTAAGGAAATAATTTTGTCTTTTTTGTTTTTTACTCCTCTGATTCCCAAAGAGTGACTATGATATGACATAGAGTGTATGTTGTCTTAAATGCTGTTGTTCAAATGCTAAATGTTTGCTTTCTCCCTTCTACTCTTCTTCCTCAATTAGAACATGTCACACATTACTCAAAAGAATTTGAGAGATGTCTGGAAGTTGCCATATTGTTCAGGATGCCAGTTTCTTTATGGCTGCTTTGAGAAGGAAATGTCTCTCTCTTTTTCCTTTCTGTTCTAGTGTGCAACAACATTTCAGCAAGTAAATTTAAACTAGCAGAGTTTGCACAGTTATTGAATGGCTGGAATTGATTGCAAACAAAAATTTAATGTTCCCTGAAAGTATAAAGTTTGTTCCTTCCTTCTCCCTTGAAAATATTCATAGCTCTTTCTGAAAGCTTTCCATTGTTTTGTATCTATTTAATTATGGGCAGCTAATGTTCCAATTCCAAATTAAAATTCAATAAGATGTAAGCACATTTTTTATGTGCAACATTTTTTGTATACTTTCTAATTCTTTGTTAGGTGTCCCTTATTTTTTTGGTGAAAGGAGGAGGACTGAAGGCTCTCATGTATTGCCATGTATTTCTAGACTTAAGACAACAGTAATACATACTTCTGTTCTTGGTTTTTTGTACTCTGTAAGTGAAGATTGGGGTTTTTTTTGGTTAATGCTTAGACTATGCTCTAGTAAAATCTATTGGCTGTCGCTGTTTCCTGTAGTTTTTCTCATTCATAAAGTGGTAACATTTTGTATGTAGTAAAATATTTTATGATATGTCACACTAGCATAAGCACAGTACCTCTCCTACCTGAAAGTTGTAATAAGAATCAATCTATAAGACTGCAGTGGTATTGAACAGCACTTACACTTGTATAAAGTAAGCAGACATTTTAAGTGCATGTGTTTTCTAATCTTTTCACGCTTATCTTTACAGTAATGTTCATGCAGGTATCTGTGATATCAATTTGTTTAAAAATAGATATTAATTTGTCTATATTCATTGCTTTATTTTAATTTTCTCTTACATAGGAACAAGAAAAAGAAGAAAACCCAAGCAACCTACAAGTCTTTAGATATGCTAAGGGACAAAAAATTTGCATTTAAGTGCTCTGAGTGCTAGAATTTGTTTATAAATGTGATTCTGATTAAATAACAATTCACTTGCTGCACACAAACCCTAACTCCCAATGCTCCAATTAAGGTGGGGAAAACAGATGATGGTGGTGATGATGATGATGATACTATTATTAATTTTGTCCCTGTATAATGATAGTAAATTAATCTATCTGTGAAAGGAAATCACTCACAAGCGTTTTTCTCTGTAAGAACAGTAAACAATTGACAGTAAATAATTCAGACAGGGAAAACAGGCCATAGAAACTTCACCAGTTACTGTGTTCCATTCTGCACTGCTGTGTGATACCAAACTTCCATTCAGAAGGAAATATTTTTCATGTGTACACTGTGCAAGAATTCACAAATGTGTATAATTGAAACATCTAAACCATCTTAAAAATTAGGTGGTATAGCATCTGTTTCTTCTTCCCCGCCCCCCCAGATGTATTCATTCCTGTGTCTTGACTACTGCTGTTCATAATGTTTTGATTATGTAAGGAAGTCTCATTCTGTTAAAGCAAGTTTAACACTCGCCTATTCAGAACGCCAGAAGGAATTCTGTGGCCCAAATGCTTGGCTTGAATGGTTTTGTGAGCCAGATTTTCACTGGTTTGTGAGAGCAGGTGTCATTAAAGTCTATGGAAGAGTTGGGTTTTTTTGAGTTGTTTTTAAAAAACTCCAGAAAAACAGTAATAAATGAATAGGCCTTCCCCAAGACGGTCTGACAACTGTTAACAATCACCCATTTTCTTTGACTCCTGCTGGTTAGTTGAGATACTGAACTGAAGTTTGTCAAAGCAAAAATGAAACTGATTTATTTCAGTTTTAAGTAAAGTCAAATGCTGTCAACAAACGTACGTACCAACAAGAAGCATCAAAAATTTCATTAATGGAACAATTAATTACTGAAATCTAGTGCCATGTTTATTAAAAATTGTTACTGAGACTGACTGTCTTCCCTAAATAACGCCAGAACTGGTAAGGTGTAGCTGTCAGTGAGGATTCCTGCCAGGTGTTTTTATTCCTTCAGAATTGTGCAGAACTGTTTTGGTGAAGTGGTATAAACCTTGAGGGCAGAAGAGATTTCTCTCTCCTTAGCCTTTTTGGAAAGAATTAAGTAAAGGTAGTGAAAGGTGGAAGCACTGTGCCTGCTCCGATTTAAGAATTTTTATGTAGCTTCTTAGAAACTTTTTTAACCTCTCAGTGTGATAAAGTATTCTGAGCCCTGGGTGTTCCTTTCTGTGCATGATGTGCTTATTCTGAATCCCAGTACATCATGTCTTAATATGAGGCTGATATATCTTGAACATTGAACAGGAATACATTTTTAAACGGTGTAAAGAAGCTAATTCAGAATTTAGAGATGAGATTGGTACATTTAAAATGGGAAATCCTGATGGTATTTTAATCTGTGTATGGGGCTGGCCTTACATAACAAAGCTATGTGTCTGTAAGCACTAATTATTGTTAATAATCAATGGTCTTTGCTTGCTTTAGGGCCAACAATAATTTGGAAGTTTCGTGGTAAGATAGACTTCGGATGGGTATGTTTGTGCCCTCTTCAGGGAGTAGTTAACTATCTCATTACAAGTTCTACTTGTGATTCAAATGATACTGATCTGTGCTACTGATGATGCAAAAAAATTTTGGCATTGCTGTCTCTAATTTCAGAAGATTTTTAAGAAGAAATTGATTGCTGGTACCAGTTGTACATAATGAGTGTGCCAAGGGAATGCAAAATTGTAAAATTAAATGTTTGAGAATTTTTGGGTTTGAGAACTGAGATTTTTTTTTTTTGTGCAAATAAAATCCATGTGGCCAGGATGCATGAATTTTGATGATTTTGGTAATAAGACAGATACACCATTGTAATCAGATTGCTTGGGTTCTGCTCTCAAACCTTCAGGATTGGGAAATGACCAATTTTCTTTTTTTTTCAACCCCTTGCCTCTTTTACTTCTCCTGTGCCAGAGAGAAGGATTGTGTCTTCTGGTCATGCACAGGTGGTTCTGTGTAATTGAAGACTGCATCTTCGTAAGCATTAAAATTCTATAAATACTAATATTGAAAAATAAAGCAATATTCTGACACTTTGTTAAGGTTTTTCTGTTTGATTTGTTTCTTGAGTTTAGTCTGATTTTAGTCTTTAATCTTCAGATTTCAACTATGTGAGCATTTCAAATGTTGGTAATATCGCTGTAATTGCATGCACACTTGTAGCATGCTGTTTTTTACATTCTTTCTGCTGATGTGATTTTCTTAATCATTACCTGGAAGTTGGGGTTTTAGTATTGGGGTTTTTTCCCCCAACCAGTTTGGAACCTCTCTAGATTGAGTTTATTTGAGGGAATAATACATTTGCTATGTTGAAATTTATTTTGGTTTGGTTCTTTTAAGGCAGTAACGGCATGTGTTATGATAGGTCATGCACGATTGACACATGCATCACAATGTGGCCAGTCACAGAGTGCTAGTGGGACTGCTAACATTGTACGGGCTTATTTGCTGTGGAGCCACCTAATGTAAGGGCTGGCATTAAGCTTGGGTTTTCTGTGGTGTCCCTCATGTATCCTATAGGAATGGTGTTCAGGCCTGTAAGTGCAAGGTACTTGCCGCTCTCAGTGACATGAAAATGCCAGTTGCTTGTCATTTCTTAATGAGTAAAAAATAAAAATAGTAAGTATGATTTCTATCTGGATCTTTTTTTCCTCTTCCTGAGGGGCTGGGGTGGGTGGGGAAACTTGTTGGTAAACGGTGTTCATAAAATCTTATTATGTTGTCCTTTGTGGTTCCCAAAGAAGTTAGTGTGTGTAAATCAGGCCATTATTAATTACACAGTTGTTTTAATGTATTAAGATCTGTAAGTGTCTTGACAGAATCTTGCTTCATCTTCTACTTCTTTCAGCCTCCAGAAAACTTTTTAATGGATGTGTAACCACTCTTGTGGTCTTGTGCAGTCTTGTGATAATCTCTACCACAGTATATTCATGGTTTCTGTATTTGTACTGAACGGGGCTAGCTTAAAATATCTTATATTGTCTTAGGTGTATTCAACTTGACACATCCTCTAGAAGAGCCCCCATATGCACCTTAAAATGTACGTGCTTTGTTACTATGGTGATGCAGAAGAATCGTGCATGTTAACAACCCGCGTTAGGTAATGGAGAAATCAGTTCAGCATCTGCCTGGGACATGGAAAACTGAGTCTGTGACCATACCTGCACCCCAGCCTCTTGGCTGCAGGCAGGCTGAGGGAGTCTTCTTATGGGATTACCTGCTTCCCTGTTTTCAGGTTGTCTGAAGAGCAAAGATGACTTTTTGCTAATGGTTTCAGGAAGTGAAGTAGTCTTGCCTTATCGTATGCTTTTAATTATTTTTTATTGTATACTTAGGGTGTTCTACACAGTGTAAAGGAGATGCTTGGGCAAACATATGTTTGTCACTGACACAAACCTAATTTTGCTTTTCTTCAAACTACCTGGGCTGACAATGCATGAATTCGCAAGCTTTCTTTTCTCAGTTATGGCTGCCAGCAAATCCTGCACAAGGAGTACATGTCCACATTCATTCCCCTGAAGCAAGGTAGAAAACATGAGCTCTTCTTCATCTATTAGTTGAATTCTGGATGAAGAACAGGTCTATTCAAGGAAGATATTCCAGAACACATGAATTTAGAGTGCTGTACTTTAGTATAGTGTAATTTCCTGTGGAGGCATTTTATTTTCCTTATTCTGGAGTAAGTTGTGGTTAACTAGGGGAAATCTAATAACCTTTGTTGGCTAATTAGAGGAGCTTTTTCAGGTTCTCTCTTCTTTTCTTCTCTTCTCTGTACATTTAAAAACCTATGGGATTTTTGCATTAATTAATTAATTTGTTTCTTTGTGGTTTTTGTTTGTTTTTCATTTGATTGATTTGTTACTGCTGAAAGTGATATATCTTTTCCATGTTTTGAATGTGTTGGTTTTGAAATATGTGGGTTTCTCACCAGATTTTGGCTTGTTTTTAGTAGTTTTAGGAAACATTTTTTCTGAACATTTCTCTATTAGCGTTCTCATACAGGTTATCCTGAAAAGCTTCTCTGGAAAGTAAGCCACTGGTTAGTGTCTCTTGGAGATGTTTCACTGGTCCATTGAGCAACCTTACAGGTCTTAATACCAGGGTTTTACCCTTTAGCAGTGTCAGCAAGAAGCTTGTCTTTTGCCACTCTGGAACATAACCCAAATAAAAACATGTGTTTCTTTTGCTGTAGAAGGAGAGAATACTTCCCACAGGCTACAAGTTCATCTTCTTTTCATCAGTGAAAGAAGACATTACAAAAATGTTGAAAATCAATGTTGACTCACTTCTCTGTTACAGAAAATTCAACTTTTTTGGTATTTGCAAACAAATCTTTGTGAAGTAGGACTGCAGTTATATGTATAGCTTCTTTTCAGAGCAAAACCAAAATGTATGGATTAGACTTGAGGAGTAACGAGAAATAAGTTTACCCAGTCTGTTATTTCAGCTGTTTTTTTAGGCCTGAGTGGCTTTTGGCAGATATAGGATTGGCCTTTCTACCATTCGGCAAATCTATGCTGCTTGAGCTTGAGCCCCTCAACTGAAGCTCAATGGATGAAGTAAGAGCTTTTAGTTAAAGATCCTTATGCTCCTTTCAGTATGAGCTTGGATCAACTTAGCATCCCAAATAAATGATCCAAATCTCTGCCATGTACTTCAGTGAAAGATCATTTCAGTAGAGAAGTTGTGAGAGAGATCCTAATTGAATTTCATATGGCAAAGGAGGAAGGATCAAGTGACACTTCTCAAGAGGAAGAGTGATTTTGGTCAGCTTTTCTGAGATTGCTTCACAGTTTGTTTTAAAGGCAATTACCCTCAGGTAGTGCAGAAACTGTAGTATCCTACGGTAGAAATTATTTGCTTTCTGCATTCTTTGTTTCTTCACTTATACCTATGTATTTTACAGTGGAGAAAACAAAGTGTCAATTACAGCATTAATGTCTGTGATCTAGGGAGAGATATTTGTCTTTGATGAGAGGATTTTTTTCATTGTTACTACTTGGCTTCCCTTATTTTGTCTAAAGAATAAAAATAGCACATTTCATTCGTGTTGAATTCAGTCTTAATAGTTGAAATTAAAGATTCTTTTCAATCTTTTATCATTAAACAAAAAAAAAAGGTTGTATCATGTTTTCAGTAGGATATAACTTCTTTTAGCTTTATTTACACTGGGAAATGGTGTTCTCCAAAGGAGCAATCTTACTTTCCTCTGCAATGAGTTCTTACTGTAACTCAGCAAATAATTTTGTCAGGATGTATTCCTGTTTGTCTTTGGGATTTGTCCTTTGTCAATAACAATGCTGGCCAAAAGGTAGTAAAATCTTTTATTCTAAGCTTTTCTTCATGCAATATTCCACTAGATCACAAGAAGCTCAGATCAATAATTCTCACAGTTTAAAGAGCCAGCTACTATTTGTATTCCTTTCATTTACATGACAGTATGATCAGAAATTTCTGTAGCATCTGGCAGCACAGGTAGGAAGGTTTATGTGTTCCTTCTGTCTGTCTGGTTTTGAAGATTTGATTTTTCCTAATGATAAACTTAGGTTCATTAACCTTCAGTCTCTCAAGCTGCATTATGTGCCATTTTCCTCACAAAGGAAAATGTTGTGTGTGCTTTATTTATTCCAATACTAGACTTGCACTGTAGTTTCTCAGTCTTGGCTGCTAAGTGAGGTTCCAAGATCCACAGGAATGAAGTTGAATTCCATATTAATCATATTCCTTGAGATTACACAAAATTATTTCTTTGTGGCTTTGAAGGGTCTCAAAGTTGTTGCTCCTTTGTAAAAATGCACAGAAAAGGGTACTCACAACATCTTCATAATTCTATGGGTGTTTTTAAGCGATGTATGTAAATGCCCCCTCTCCCAAGCAATATGAAGATTTGTAATGATATATCTAATATGTGCTATGGATGGGTTTGTTGTAAAGGTTTCTGATAGCCTACATTATTTGCAACACTTAACTCTTCAGGACAGGTTTGAGGGTTTGGTTTGGTTTTTTTCAGACCCTTTTTGTGAACTATTTCAGAATAACCTACAGTTGTATAAGTACACAAGCCATTTAAAATAGAAATAAAAGAGAATTCCATTAATGCTCTTTGGTTAATCAACACTGACAAATCCAGTTTCACTAAATATAAGAGTATTGGTGCTGTCATTTTGACACACAAAATAACTTTGTCTCTGTGTAGTTAATAGTCCCATCTTAAAGCAACTAAAGCAAATTTACAGTTGAAATCAGTTAATGAGAGCGAGTGGGAGTAGATTTATTTAAAATCTACTGAACTTAAATGCTCACTTGTTTGCTTTTTAATGGTAAAACAGATCTGTGGTTTGAAATGGTTTGGGGAAGCTGTGACAAGGCAGATGATGATTCAGAACTGTTGAAAGACTACAGAGGGGTCAGCTACAGTCTCTCTTTTCTGGGAGACTGGAAATGTCCCTTTGAAAATGTCTGAGAAACTCAATAGACATTGAAGACGTTCAGAGATGCCATTAATATCTGGACAGTATTCCATGAGCATCACAAATGAATAATGATTTAGTTCTACATTTTGTTATTTTAACTTGTTAATGCTGCTGTTACCTGAAGATTATCATGCTTTACATGAAACCATAAGTTTCCATAAAGAATCTGGCAAAAATTTTTGTTGACATACTTTCTCTGAGTTTTCCATTTGCTATGGAACTTGGTTAAATTCCAAATGCATCTGTTTCCTCATCAGGAGGTTTGGGCTGAAATATATTATTTCTGTCTGGATTCTTTGGTGGGAAACTTTACCATGTGGTTGGTTGGTAGGGCTTCATTAGACCTTAGCAGAAAGTTAGGTTTGGGTGTTTTATCTGTTCTTAATTGAAGTGTTATGTTTTCAGGCATTTAGAGGTTCAAACAAACTGAAATTGCTTTGCCAGCTTACGCAGTTTTAATCTTTTGGTGTAACTGGCTGTTCATGCTTGATGGTAGAACACGAAATTACTCTTTTCTAAATGAAATATTTCAGTATCTGTGTACTGCATGGGTGTTTCTTTAAGATATTTGTCTCACAAGAACCATGTGAATAAGGTGATGAGGGAAAATGGTAAGCATGATGTTGTAGGGAAGAACTTAGCAATTCAGTTTTGTTGGGAAATGCATTGAATTTGTGGTCATGTCAGTGCCAACTGCTTTCTTTCTGATGTTAAGGTGGTGTTTTGGCAGATAGAGAAGGGGATTGGGAGGTGCTGGTGCTCCTGGGTTTTGTCCTTGAACAAGGACCTCATGAAGTATGGGGGAGATTGCCTGTGTTGCTTTCCCTGAGTCTCTGTTCAGTCAAGGTTCTTTCAGTAATACTTGGAGACTGGGTGGGTTTCTTGTTTGCTTGTTTTGTTGGGTTTTTGTTGTTGGGGTTTCTTTTTAAGATGCTTCTTTATACTAGATACAATTGAGGTACAAACAAAGGATTTATGGATTAAAAGTTAGGTACTTCAGAATTTGCCTGTGTATTCAACTTAGCTGTAGGTCTGTCATTTTTGTACACAAAACAAAATATGCTTAATGGAAATCAATTAAATTCAAGGAAATTCTAACTGTTTTTTTGGGCTAAGGCAATACTGACTGCAAATGTGAATTCATAAGGGTTTGAGAGAGCTGCTGAGTGTTTTAAATTACATTTTTCATGTTGTTGAACTAAATTATACCGGGTCTGGTTTTGTTGCATGCAAGACTTCCTCAACTGTAAAATCTTTTTTCAAGGGTGGTTTATCTGTTAGAAAAACCATTAGAGAGATGAAATTATGAAATGAAAATAAGAGCAGGAGCATGGAAGGGCAAAAGTAAAGCTGCTGTGAGGGCTACCTGTGTCTACAAAATATAGTAATTCCTTTCCCCTAATTGGAACTGGATCTTCTGTCAAGACAGGTCTGCTGTTCCAGCTGGGGCTTGCCATAGGTGATATATACCATTCTTCTAATTCTCAATGGCATTGATGGAACCTGAAGCTACTTTTCTTTGCTCCTGACTATCCTTGTTAGAAGTTGAAATGAAAGGCAGTAGAGACAGTAAGACAATGCTGGAAAAAAATGACAAGGAGAGAAATGTGGGGCCTAGTTTTAGGTATGCATCTAGAAATCAATTAGGCAAACTGCTGGCATTAAATTTCTAAAATTATTTCAGATGCCTGTCTTGCTATTTGAAAACTCTTGCAGCAGATTTTTAAGGTTTTTCATTGAAGTATATAGTACACTGATCATTAGAGTTCTTTATTAAGACTGCTTCTCATTTTGAATTACTGCCCTGTTGCCCAGTGCATTGCGTTTTGGAAAAATACCTAGTAAACTCCACAGCCTAATTGATGTTCTGTTTGGCAGTGTTGGAAGCTATAGATAGTTTGTCTAAGAATTGCTTCCAGTCCTACCAGTGGTATCCATGGCACTGGTAAGAAAGCATTTTTAGGCAATTTTTATCAGCTTCACTTGTTAGCTTTCTTGCTACTTTAAAAGAATGCCCAAACACTATTCTGAAACTTTAAAGAAAATGCAAAGAGAAGTTTAAATGTCTCTGTGGGCTATACAGCTGCCACTCTTTATATGAAGAATGACAGGCTTCACCAGAATGTCTGGCTCTTAAAGCAGGAGACCATGATGCTGAAACACATTAGAGCAATGTTATTTATATTCTGCCAAAAGCAATTATCTTGCAAGACTTATAAATATGTGTTAGCTTTTATGTGTGTGATAAACTCTACAGACTTCCAGAGAGATCTGTAGGTCTACTCAGAGTGATATATTTAAATTTTTGCAGGACTGAAGCCCAAGTGTTTGCATAAAAAGATGTTTCTAGTTGCAGGCATATGCTGATTATTCAGTAGTGTGGCAGGAGTGTTTGGGATTGGTCTGCTATGATTAGGATTGTTAGTATGCCAAACTAAAGAATTTTATATTTAATAGTATCTGATAAGAGTTGTTTAAAGAAACCTGTCTGGATCCACTGGTATTTCTTTTCCGCAACAACTTCTAAGCTCCCAAGGGCTCTTATCTATCCAAGTACCCCTATTTTTAATTTCTGTGAGTCCTTTGCTTTTTTTTTTTTTTTTTTGCCCATGAAGATGTATAACTCCTTAAAAGTACCTTCAGTTAGCTAATTCAGGCCATAAAACTGGCTTTGTTCTATGCTGTGTCTTTTCGTCACCCTGTGACAGAAAATGAGCTCCACTGTTTGGGAGGAAAGGCCTGTACTTTGGATCTTGGCTACCAAATAGAGCAGCTTTTCTGTTCACCCCACAGCTGTTGTTAATGTTTCATTCTGCAACTGCTAGAGGATGGGCAAGTAACCATCCTCATATGAGACAAAAATATAACTCCATTAGTCAGCTGGCGTGGGTTGTTGAAGCAAAAATGCAGGCAGTATTTTCTCCTGATGGAGAAAAATCCATCACATCCTATTAAAGTTGCCATTAGCTGACTATGGGGCAATGTACATTTCCTGAATTCATGATTGCCTGTTCTCCTTACTTTGATGGCTGTCTAATTTAAAACTTGTAATTTAGTCAAACTATTATAGGATCATGTTACATCTCTGGGGTTAATTTTATTTGACATATAATCTGTCTGGGAAAAACTCCTAAGAAATAATGATGTTTGATGCTAACTGAACCTCAAATTTCTCAAATTATTGTAGTGTGAGTTACAGAACCTCATTTCTAAAGAGGTTTCATGAGATTTCTCAAATCTGTATTACCCTATAGGACTTCTAAGGTCTAGTATTTAAACTCATTGCTGTTAAACACAGACTTCCAAGTTTCTATCAAAGATGGCATTGGGGGGGATGAGGGAGTTGTGATTTCTTTGTTGGGGTTGTTTGGATTTTTGTTTTTTACAGGTATCTTCTGAAGTTTGAAAATGTGATCGGCTAGTGGCATCTCTGACATTCTCTTGCCAATCAATATTCATTATAAAGTTTAGGTGAGGGAAAGTTATAATCCTCCTATAATGTTTTTATGCTAACATTTGAACCCTTTAAGGTTTTTGGATGTTTAATAGTCATAACATAAAGTTATGACCTAAATCAGAACCAAGAAAATAAAAAGGTGCCATCTTTTCCTAGCTGCTTATCAATGAAAATAATTTTTTTTTTTTTTTGTATTATGGAAGTGTTACTCTTCCGTCATATCTAGAGAAGTGTTTCAATGGAGGATGACTCCCTCTCTGAGGGAAATCCATATGTGGTCATGCTTCTTCTCAGTTTGGTGCTTAGGGATTTTGTTAAAATCCCTTATTTCTTTAACTGTTTATTTACTTTTTTTAAATGTAATGTGGACAAAGGAAAATGTACAATCTCTTAAATTGAGAGGGAGGGATATCTAACCTTAACATGAAGATAGAATGGTTTTTTACAATAACACTTCTGGTATTAGTGTATCAAATGTCATAGATCATTGGTTGCAGGTTACAGGTGCATTAACACCTGTAAAAGTTAAAGACAGACTATTATGTAGTTCCTCTGCTGAGTGACCCATGTCTCTTTCCAAATTATGTAGGATATTGATGAAGAAATGATGCAGTGGAAAACTGCGGTTTAGTTTTGGTCCTTATTGCAGTAATGTTTCAATATAGGCAGATCCTAGATGTATCTCCAGCTGCTTGACAGTTCTTTGTCTCTGGTGGTTTTTATGTTTATTTAGGGCAGGTAAGTGGCAGCACCTGCTGCTGCTTCAGTTTTGCTCCCTATTCCCTCTAGTAAAGCCACTTCTTGTTCTCAGTAAGCTATGTTGTAGTAAGGAATTTAAGAATGTAGCAGTGAGCAGAAAAGTTAAATAGGAAAATTAAATTACTGTGTTGTTATACAGGTATAATGACTCTACTAGTTGAATTAAACAAAAACGTAAAAATTACATAGCTCCAGCTGAGGGAACTATTTTCTGTCAAGTCACTTGTTGCATGCTCATGTATGTTGTATACCCTAAAATCTAGTGTAAAAATGTTGACAGAATTACATAATAATTTACACAAGAACTTGGTTGCTGGGCTAAAAGCTGTTGTAAAATACAATTATTAGATTGAAAAGAAAATCTCTGTAAAAATAATTTTTAACTTCCCAGAAAAGAACATGAGCAAAATCCTATTTCTGTGTATTTGATCAGACAATTCTAGTTTTACCAGAGTTAAACACAGGTTTCATGGCTGTAAAGGCTGGGTCCTTTTGGGAATCCTATCAACTCTTCACTGAGAGTAGTAGAATGTCTCCTCAGGTGCTGTGTCTTGGAGTGGTTTTCCTACTGGATTTTTGCAATTTGGTGTTCAGTGAAACTTTAATGCTTTCCCTTCGTGAAAGGAAAATCCATCCTCACTATGTTTCTGGTCGGCCTGGTTTTGTCTAGCAGCTCCCAGGCAGCCATGGGGGTTTCAGAGTCCAACCTTTCTCTCTAGTCTCACTCTCCAGCAGTGGGCTTATCCTCTGCATGCATTGCTCATCAAACAGGCACTGTTTTTTCTTCAATACAGTAATTTTCTTTATGTCAGAGCCTTCCTGCATGCTAAACAATACCTCAGAGTCTTTGGTTTTTCTCCGGACCACTTGAAGTTGCATGTAGGCAGCCAGATAGAAGCTGAAGCATGCTTCTGTGAGTATGGACAGGGCTGCTCTCATCCTTGCAGTCACATTTTCTGTACTTCCTTCTTGTTACATTAGGCATAGATGTAGTAACTGGTCTCTGTGAACACAGGCATGTGGACACTGGTATCTGTAGGCTCTTGCTCTTACCTGCTTCTCTTCAGATTGGCTTGGTAGGAAGCTTGTTTTGCCTCTTACAAATTGAGAGAGATTGCCATATGGTCTGGTATAGTTCATGTACACAACTGTGATCCAGTAGAGGAAAGGCAAACTCCCAACCCCCCTACTGCTGTTTCAGAAAGGAACAGACAGGAGGAAGTAGGAGTGAGAACAGATTTCTGGATAGATTGGTAGGCAGTGGGGTGAATTCTTAGCACTTCCCACCAGAAGTCTATTCTAATAAGCGTCGGGTTTTAACTGTGTGTATGCTGCTGAGGAAGCTGGAGTATGAGTATGAGGAGTAAACGCATAAACAGACTTAAAGGGATAATTTCAATTCAAAATCATAAAAGTGTTTCTTTCACATCTGAAACAAGGCTGTGGTGCTCTCAGCCTCTAGCTGGCTGAAGTTAATCATGGCTTGATTTTTTTTTTTTGGTTGTTTGATTTTCTTTTGTTTTGGTGTTTCTGGGTTGTTTTTTGTTTGTTTTGGGGGTTTTTTGGTGTTTTTGTTTGTTTCTTTTTTGCTTTTATCTGCTGTTTTTTTCAAACTCTACATTAAACTGAATGTATGAACTGCTGGCTTTATGTAGAAACACTGCTGTAGCAGTATCCTGACTGAATGAGACTTTCCTAGGGTTCACACCTAGGAAGTACGTGTATAAATAGATCAAAAATTATTGAAATACGCCGAATGCAAGATAATTTTTTTTCTTGGTTTCTGAGTCCCTTAAAGCAAAGGAGTAATGTTATTTGTTCCCAGAGTGTACAGGAGGAACAAATGGATTTTTATGTTGGACAAATGGCTAGGATATTGGTCATCAGTTTCAGTCTGATTTAAATCTTTACAGCTTTACTGAGTTAAAGTAGTAAACAAGTAGTAAACAGTTAGTCTATTTAGAATTTTAAAAAATGTGTAGATCATAGAGCTGCTTCTTTGGCTTTCCTGTGGATAAAAAAACTGTTTTATACATGCATGTGTCCACGAACATGAGCATTTCTAATAATGAAATATAGTTTTGAGCAGCCAGTGAAAGGTGTAGTTGGCAGTCACTGCCTTGGCCCTAGACATAAGGGGCACATGACTGAAGGTAAGTTGGGGCACTTATCTGTCAGAACACTCTTTTTGGGAGGATGGGTTTTCTGTTTTGGTTTTACAACTAGTTTTCTTTACAGTTGTATTCTGATTTAAGTTAACACAAAGGAGGTAGGAGAATTGTACCCCAAGACTGGAGAAGAAAGGGGTAGGAGTTCAGGCTGGATTTAGGTGCAGAGGTTTAGCTGCTTTCCCATTACCCCATAAAAGCAAATAATTTTTGCTGCAGACCTACAGATGCTGAATCACTGGTACAGCTCTGCATTTATGGCTGCTCAGACATCTCCTGTGAATAACATCTTGCAATTAATAAGGAATTCAAAAAATGAGAGATCTACATAGCATTTTTGTGCTATGCATAGTACAGTGTACTCCTGTCACATAGCTGTTCAATGGAGCATCACCCTTTAATTTGTCTCTTGGAGATGCATCGTCTGTCTGTGTCAAAATGCTTGCATGAGTGCAATCTTCTCTTTTGAGTGCCAGTTTACTGGAACCCGATGTTAAAGTTTCAGATCTGTGGGTTCTGTATTATTTCCTTGCATTCTCAGGAAATGCTGAATAACTTTTTATAAGTAGTGATCCTTATTAAAGGATGAATAGCTGCAAAGCTTGTGGAATTTTCATGTTTGGGGCTTTTTTTTTTTCTTCTTCCTCTTTTGTAGAGAGGAGATTGGTATTTCCTCTCCCTTATGTGCTTGGCATAATAATGCAGGAGCATGAGCAAGGGGGTGGGGGGGAGATGTTTACAAGCAAAAGTAATTGATGATGCCAGTAGTACTGTGGTTGAAAAATGTGTTTTAGCAATAAATTGACTAATCTCAATTTAAAGTATCTCCTTAACAAGTAGTTAGTTAGCAGCATGGTCACTTAATCAGTTTTTGTTTTTCTTTATTGTGAATAAGTGTTTTATAGCAGAAAAGGTTCAATTGCCATGTGAATTTTTCTAGACTGTTTTTAATGGCTACTTTTCTATTGTGAATCCTTTTCTGTGTAATATTTCCTTGAGTATTGGTGACCATGCATCAATGATGATGAGGTGATAAATCACTTCAGGCAAATCACATTTTTCTGCTGTATATTAAACTTCTTCCAAACAGAGGCTGCTATAATTCCTTTCCAGTGAAAAGATCCAGACTCCTAACCCTTCCTGACACTTAGGGTAGTTTGCTTTCAGACTTCTAAATTCATACAGTAGAGCTATCTTTAGTGCTAATTTACTGTAAAATTACTGGTTTATTAGTGTAAAAGTTTGGCCATATATGCTGTATCAATGTTTGAATGTGCAGAAAGGTAGTACTCATTTCTTTTATATCTGCACTGAAAATATTAGGTTTTGTATGGATTAATGATACACAGATTTAAAGCTACATGCAGGTGATATGTGCTTTTAATTGATCCTCTTCTTGTGATGTATTTTCAATTGTATTTCTTGACAATTGTTGTTTCGCTACATTAAGGGATGAACTTCTTAGAATTCAGAATTCCTATTTTCTGTGCTACCAGAGTTAATCCCTTTGCACCTTCTGGAATCAAGGGTGCTTTCCTTTTGTGTATTCAGTCATTACATAAAGGGAGTGGTTTGATTTGTTAGCATGTAAACTGGGCTTAACCAAAGGAGGGCCAAAACCTCTCACAGTAAGAATTCAGAGAAAGAATGGTTTTTTCCATTACTTTTTTTACATGTTTGGTCCTCATAATTCCTCACATACGAAGCCAAAAAACTTGATAATTAGATTTTCTCTTTGTGTTTATACTGCAGAAAAAGGTCAAATGTGCCAAACTTTGTGACTTAAATCCTGGGTGTTCATATTGTTAGTTGTGTCCTAATCTCAAAATACATATGTAATGTAGATAAGCAGGCAAGCTCCAGCTGGGCTGTAATTTACTGTTCAAGGTTGGATAATTGTTCTGGATTGAAATGGTTCTTTCTTCTGGATTATTCTTGATGCCCATCAGCTTTCCCAATGCTGATCATTGCAAAGCTGCAGAAGCAGTGGAGAAGGTGCATGTAGAAATAAATGATCAGGGCAAGAGAAGGATGGGGAGTGCTTCTGGCAACAATGCCAGATCGCATTACATTAAAGTTCTTAGAACAATAATTATAGTGTAGGTATGCAAGTTGCCTTGGATTTATTAGCACAAGGTAGTGTAGAACTGTCAGTAGCTTTGTGTTCTCACACAAGTGCACAGGTGGTGTCTGTTAAAGGACCTCCCAAGATCACACTGCAGAGAGTAGTTTCAGGAAAGATTCAAAGAAATCTGATTGCTCTGCATTTTCTGCTGTCTCTGCTTACTCATTGGAGATGTTTCTTAAAACCATTCTTTCCACTTCTTCATGATGCTCACCAGTTTTCCACCTGTTAAAACTGTTAATATGGTATAGATTTTGATACAATAGCTTGTATTGGCTGAAAAGGACTTTTAATTAATAAACAATTTAAAATGAAAAATTTCTATCTTACTCTGGATTTTTTAATTGCAACCAATCTAACCAATTTTTTCCTAACTTAAATTTGGCTGCAAGATTTTATACTGCCCTTTTAATCCATGAAAAAAAAAGCAGTGTATTATAAAAAGCCATAGCATAACAGTTGCATGCTAAACAATGATGTGCATTGTGATTATGCTTGTCATTGAAAAGCACCTAGTTTTTCCTCATGTATCTGCTTTTTGTTTGGGAAAAGGAGATACTGTTTCCTTTCTCTTTCCTATTTCTTCTGCATCCCTTATTTTTTTCTCTCTACTACTGTTATTTACTTGACAGCCGACAATTTATACAAACCATATTTTTCCCCCAATCTTTTAATGTCATTGACTTTTGAAACATCTTTTACTTCACTTTGGTTACTTGAGTTCTGACATTTTAGCTCCCTCTTCTTCCCCTTAAATAACACTTAGACTTTTTTTTTTTGTGCTTCCTAAAGAAACAACTGTGTCAGCTGTTTTTTGTTTGGTTTTTTTTATCATCTTTTTATGCAGAATAGGCATTATTAGGTTTTTACTCAAGTCTTCTGTGAAAATGCCTCATGCAGATGGTTGTGTTGAGTACTGGGCACACAACGCTTCTCAGTCAACACAAGGGTGAAGAAAACGAGGAGGAGCTACAAGGATTTAGCTGCCTAGTGGTATCTGAAAATGCAGTGACAGTTCTAAAATTCTTCTACTCACATAATCACTTCTCTCTATTCAGTATTACTATTTCTAAGAACTTTCTGATTAACAAAGTCATTCCTCCCAATATTATTGAAGTTATAGGCAAATGAATGTGTCTAGGAACAGCTGCATGACTAGAGAAGAGTCTTTCTTCTCTCCCAACTCAATTTAATTTCTTGACATTATATCTTTGAGCAACCAAAGTCAAGAAGCAGAGCCCTCAAAACCACTATTTTACATCCTGTATGTCAAGCTCATCTGTAAATGAGCTTTAAATATATAATAAATGTATTCCTAATGTTGGGTTTTGAGCAAAATATACAGAATTCTGTCAGATGAACATGTGTCATGCAGCTGATACTTGAGGCTTAAGTTCCTAAACAGTGAACATTTTAGCTCAAAATTTAGAGATTGTTAGCACCACCAAAGCGGTTACTTATAATATGCTGTTGGTGTTTGGACTTTAAAATGGTGATTGCTTATCTTCAACTAATAAAACAGTTAATGACTTCTCCTGCCTTACTTTAATTTTCTGGTTGTATTTCTTCAATTATGTAGCCATGATTCATTTCCAGTACAGTTACTGTACTTGTGAAAGACCCAAATATTTATTAAATGGCTTCATGTATATCTCATTAATTTAGTATGGTTTTTTTAGTTTTGTACTTTAGCCTATATTTTATAAGCTATTACACTTTATTTTGTATAATAAAAGAGGCAAATGCTACTTAAAACATTTTTACAGTGGATAGCAATCAGCTATGTCTAGTAAAGCTATGCAACATTGATGTCACAGCAGCACCAAAAAAATTAATTCTGCTTAGCTGTTCCTATGTGGCCCTTTTGTCTCATAGATTGACTGCAGCTGAAAGGCTGTTGTTTCACTCCTTGCTTGGATTCTACTGTGTAAAAACTGTTTTGAGCTTGCATTGCACAATGTTGCCCTTGCTGTCTTGGTACTCTAATCATGTATTTTGTGTAGTTTGACTTAGCTGTCTCCATCACCTTTTTCAGAATTTCTTCCATAGGGTGAAGCTCCACCCTTATTTATCATATAATGATTTGCACTCAAAGAGAGCCCAGAGGTCATCTAGTGGAAGATTTGGGCAGGGGCATTTTCTACTAGACCAGGTTACTCAAAGCCCCATCCAAGACAGCCTTGAACACTTCCAGAAATGGAGCATTCACCACTTTTGTGGGAAACCTGTTCTTGTGCCTCACCACATTCACGGTAAAGAACTTCTCACTAATATCTAAGCCTATCCTTCATCAGTTTAAGGCCATTATCCTTCTAATGGTATTAATGGTTTTAAAAGTCCAAAAAGGAAACAAGGAGATGTGATTATAACACTAAGTTATCTCATTATCTCATCATTTCTGTTGTAACCCTTTGTTTAGGGTTGTGTTGTTGCCAAAACAAGGAAAATGTATCTGGTGGATCCCTTTAACGTTGCTGAATAGACAGAGATTCAGTGATCATTGTAAGAGTTCTCATGACTATCATTTATAAAGTGTGAATTTGTTCTTATTTTGGTTTATTGCATATTTGGTGAGGAAGAGCAATGCATATGTACTCCTTATTAGTTTTTTGTGCAGTTGCTTACAAGTTTATAAACTTTTCTTCTGGAAAAGCAGGAAGTAATGGAATTCAAATAGTCTTCATTTTGAACTCAGAGGCCTTGCAGTGCTTTATTATTGCTTCTCTCTGTGTTATGTTCATACACAACCCATGCATTCATTACATGCTGCTTTTTGTAGAAACTGGTGAAGAATAATGCTTTAGCAGTAATTGGAATGGGGAATGTAGTAAACCAAGGCATAGTTGCACATTTTTTGGGATGTGCTTTTAAAATTCCTATGTTCTGACCTTACGGTCCATGGGTCACCTATTTCTATGCTTAGACTGCTGGTTAGGCTGCTAATTACTACTGAGTTATCAAACATAGTAATACAATTATATAATGGCTATGTAAGTTATATTATTCATGTGGACGAATGACAAATATAAAGGGCATACCATTGAAACATTTTGTACAATCTTACTAATATTTTGTTTTTTCTGGTTTGAGGGACTGTTATAACAGATGTATTTGCATTTGTCTTTCACTTGCTTATTTCCATTTTACTTCCTCTCTCTGAAATATTCATGGTTTGTTAAAACTACAGAAAAGACTGGTTCAAGCCATGAAATGTGGTACTATGTAGCATGGGAGTGGTAACTTCTTTTTTTGGTCAGTGAACACACACCTTTAAAAAGATTCTGTAAGTTCACAAGCTTCTTTCTTAAGGCTCATTCGGACTTCCTTTTTTACTTTGACTTCGGTGTTGTTAAGCATTTTGCAGTTTGGTTTGTAGTCTTTCTGTTTTGTTAGTGCAGACATTGATGATTTGTCCATTTGTGTATGTTCGAAACGTCCTTTCAGATTGGGTTTTTATTATGTTAAAAGGAGAAATTTAGCATTAGGGATTTTCTTAGAATATAATTTACCTTGCAAGATCACTTCCTTGTCATGTGGTTGAAGTCCTTGAAAAGCCACATCAATGTAAATGTTAAGACAAGCTTTAGATTTAACAGTATCAATGAATGATGCTACAGTTTAAATTCACATGGGTTTAAACACATGAATGTTTCTTGTATACAATATTCATTAGCAATCTCACAGCTCAGCAAGGCTGTTTGGGTATTTTTATAAGTGTGGATATGCTTCATTTGGTTCCAGGTTTCTGTTCCTTTTCTGTGCAGGCTGAGAGGGAAATGCATGCCAGAAATTACCTGTGCCTATTAGAAATTTCTTTTAATGTGATAAGAATAAAATTTAGATTTTGTGCTTGCCTACATAATATCAAGTATTATTTTAGGTAAGCTCAGTAGGTCTGATGCTTTTTTCTTCCATAATGCATTGCCAAAAGTTAAAGAGTATGTAGCAGTTCACCCCCTAAACTCTGTGCGCCAACAAGTAACTCTGAGCTTCATTGGATTATGCTCATTACAGATGCTCTGTGGCCCAAAGGGTCTGTAGTCCAGGATGACCTGACAGAAATTCAGGCAGGGTAAATACAAAAAATCTGTGATCATGTTTTCTGACCTGTTTGTGAAAGTATAACAGCTTTGTTGTTTATTTTTGCTATATAAGTTCTTAGGAGGAAAATAATAGTTATCTGAGCATTTGTGGAGTACTATTCCTAAATACAACAAGCAGTGGGATAAAAAGTACACAGGTGCTTGTTTGAAAATAATATACTTCGTACAGTCTGTTGTACTTTAGGGTAATTAAAATTGTTTATAAGGAATGTGTCAGTTACCTTCATCTTATTTTAGTGGTCTAGAACTTTATTACAATTGTCTTGTTGATTAATGTATTCACATTTGTTAACAGGGTTTCCAGTCTTGAAATCCATAACCTCAGTGGCTAGATGACCAGCTTTGACAATGAGAGTGATCTAATTGCACTTGCATACTTCATACTTGGACTTTGTGAGCATAGAGGACAATGGCTGTGAGAGAAGAGAAAATTTTGGCCTGTTCAGATACAAATATTACCTAAAATCTTTCCATAAATTGTTGTCCCGAATGGTAGAATTCCCAGGAAAATGAGAAGTGCAACTGAATCTGCAAGGTTCATCTTAAAAAAAAACCAAAACAACAAACTGGACTGGATGGTGTTTTCTGATGAAATTTACTAGAAGTGTCAAGTTGTCTTAGTTTCAGTGGAATCTGCCTTAGGCTGCAGACTTGTGCTTGTTTGCTAAGGAGCTCAAGAAAATGAAAAGCTTATGTTCCATCGTTTCTTTAGATGTTTCTTTGTTTTTACAAGGTTGGAAAGAAATGGTAACTTTTCTCACTAAAAACAGCCAAACTAAACCTCTTTCTCTTGTTTCATTTGTGGGCTCTTCTATCATTGTCTACATGTTTCCATGGTAAGCAAATCAGAATTAATACATGGCATCAGTACCCAATGGCTTAGTAAGAAACAAGTAATGATTTCACAGAATGAAAAGAGGGTACAGGCAGTTCTGGGCTGTAAATGGAATGAAGAGATTCCTGTGGATCTTCAGAAGTTCTGAGGTAAGAAAGAAGCAAAAACTATGAGCATATATGCAGAGAGGGGAAGACAGGCTAGAATAGAGAATGGATATTTGTGGAGTTACTGCTGTCAGCATTTAAAAATGAAGCAAATTTAGGGTTTTCTGGAAGAAAACTCATTAAACTTGGAGGGTGCATGAGTACCAGGATGTGACTACTCGAATTATGTTACCCATCTGCCTAAAACTGGATGGAATTTAATCCAGAAGTTCTTGGTACCAGCAGTCCTCTGTTGTGAACAGGCAGCTGTGGAAGTGGCCAAAAAGCATCTTCCATGTCCATTTTATCTCATAAAATACTACAAAGGGGAATTACGTTTTATCTGCTATTTATTTAGTTCTGCTATATGTGTCCAAAACCTGTAGAGCCACCTTCAAATGCTGCTTTGAGTCTTTTTAATTTTTATGGGGAAGGGTAGAAAGAAAAATAAGTTTGTTTGGGTTTTTTACTTCATTGTGCATTTTATATTAGATGCCATTTTCTAAGTAATGTGCCTTGACCAGATGGTGTTACAGAACTCTTTCTATTATGAAAACTTAGGCCTTCAGAAGGCAGTTTCTTTAAAAGGGATAGAATCCAAGTATGTGTTGTAATCTTTAGTGTGATAAAATATAACTTCATTTAACCAACCCTCATGAATGACATACAGAAGTAATAGAAACTAGCTACAATTATCAAGTAAGAGAAAATGTTTGGGAACAGGGCTAAAATGTTTTTCATGTAAATGTCAGATAGGTACTTGGTATGTAATCTTGATGGGTTTCAAATCTTAACAGCTTCCCGGTTCTTCATATGTTCTTGTGCTTTGTGAAAGAGCTTACAGCTACAGCCATTCTTCCTTGCAGCATTGATTACTTTACATGGACAGAAATCTTAAATTGTCTGTATTCAAATAGGAACACTATAACCCCTTACCTACTTTTAAATTTTTAAAAATTATTCTTATATTATGTCCAAAAGAAAACTTCATGAGAGCAGTATAGTGTTTTGACACTTTTTCATTTGTGTCTCATTTTCCCTTTTGAATAGTAGGTGCGCTGTTCAACAGCTTGTTTTATGAGCCTCTTGTAATAATTGTAATCATGTATTTTCGGCTCTTTCAGGATACCAGTTATCCCTTTCTTACATAATACTGTTTCCCATGTAGCTTTTTCCTTTTGCCATTTTGGGTTCAAGCTATTTTGCTTGGTAGCTCAGGTTTCTGTAAATAGATTTTCTTCTTATTGTTTTGTTTTGTTGCTTTTTGGGGGTTTGTTATTTGAGCAGAAATGTTCCATTCAGGTTTTTTGACAAAATCCAAAGCTCTTCAGTAAATCAATGTAGTTACCAATATCCTAAGTGTAACAGCATTTGGCTGTATTCCTTCTAGAAATCCATGTCTTTCCTTGCTAAACTCCTCAAAGAAGTAAACTTCCAAGGCATAGTAGCCATGCACATTTGCTGTTTATTGTGAGGAATACCTCTTGCTTCTTTTTAAAGGAGAAAATCTGACAAGTCTTGCATTCTACCAGCATTAGAGTTTGGTGTATATTCTGATTTGTTGATATAATTTTGAGAGGAGAAAGGTAACAGACATGTTAAGCAAAGTCTCATTCAGTAGCTGTTATTATGGCAATATCCTCTTCATTAAAAAATAAGAACATATGCTGTCATGCATTTTCTTGGTGTAAATTATGTCTTCTTTAGCACTTGTGCTACATTTGCATCTCCTGTTCTAGGTAAGTCATTAATATTTTGTGCCAGTGGCACTCATTCTGTAAACCTTTAGTAACGAAGGCTTTATAACATCAGCGGTGTACCAATAAGGTCATCTGGTATTTGTGATATTACTTTTCTTTCTATATTGAGTCAATATTCAAAAAATGCTATCCACAAGTGAAAGAGACTTTAGTGGTTGGACAGTACCTTTTGGTACATGGACATGCATGTACTCAAGCACTTCTCTAGCTGGGAATCATTAAGTCTTCTGCTAAGCTGTTTGGATAATTAGAACCATAAAAAGCCAATATATGCTCTTTTGGTAAGGCTACAAACACAAAAGTATATTGCACCAGAAATTGGAGGGAGTAAGGTATGTGTGTAAAGTGCCAGTCAAAGGTTAAAAGCCTTGATCCATGACCATTTCATATTTAGATACCAGCCTGTAGCTGTGGGTGCCAGCAAAGATAGTGTAATTTCATAGCAGAGTGCGTCATGATTTTTCAGAATGCCTTTTTTTCCCCCCCTTAGTTTTGTCAGAAGTGTTTAAATAGCAGTTTGCCCAGTGACAGCTCTTGCTTCAAAGTATCATGAATTCTTCTAAATTAACCCATATATTTATGAAGTTGTATTGAAATTGCTGTGCTATGAAATATGATATTAAAGAAAAGAAAGAATAATTGAGATTGGAAGGCATCTCTGGTTGTCATCTTCCCTGCTGCTCAAGGAAGTGTCATCTAAACATGCTTACCCGGGACAGTGTCCAGATGGATTTTGGAGCTCTACGAGAATGGAGATTCCACAATTTCTCTGGATAACCTGTGTCAGTACTCAGGTACTTTCACAGTGAAGAAGGGGTTGCTGATGTTCAGATGGAAGTTCCTGTGTTTCAGTTTGTGTCCGTTGTCACTGGTGCTCTCGCTGGGCTCCACTGAGAAGGGCCTCTGTCTATCCTCTTTGCACCCTCCCTTGAGCTATTTGTATACACCAAAAAAATACCCACAAGTCTTTTCTTCTTCTGTCTAAGGTGTCCCAGCTCTCTCAGCCTTCCCTTATATGATGGATGCTTCAGTCTCTTAATCATTTTTGTTGCACTCTGCTGGACCCACTCCAGGGTCCATGGCTCTTGTGTGCTGGAAAGCCCAATACTGGACAAAGCTCTCCAGATGTGGCCTCAGTAGCACTGAGTAGAGACGGAGGATTGGCCCCTGTGACCTGCTGGTGAAATTGTTGGCCTTCTTTGTCCCAAGGGCATGTTTTTGGCTTGTGTTAAGCTTGGTGTCTGTATGAAACTTGAGGTTCTTTTCTTCAAATCTGCTTTCCAGCTTTGAAAGAAATTATAATTCTAAATATTTTTACCAAAGCTAAAGAGTCAGTTTCTCTTATGGTTCATTTTATAATTCCACTTGTGGATTCAGGTTTCTTGATGGTAATGGTTGTAGCTGTATGGTACTAAAAAAAAGAATTTGCAACTACAATATAATCACTTTAAGCAACATTTCTGAAATCGCTTTTGGTTTTCAGTCCTATATTAAAATAGAAATGAGCAAAAATGCAGTACAAGTAGAATAATGGCAATGTTTAATATGAATTAGGAGAGAGATTTGCATACTGTTGAAACTATGTTAAAATGTATGTAAAGCAAGAAGATGGCTGCTTCCCCACTATCCCCAAAATCTCTTCCCCTTTTTTACAATTATGTTACTTCCCCAGCCACCAAAAGCAGGTTTGTTCCTTAGTTGTTGAGCTGAGGGTCCCAGCCTGTCTTGGCCAGTGATGTGCCTCCTGCACTTGCACAACAGTTTGGTCATCCAGCTTGTAAGTCAGTTTGGGCCCAAGAGCGTTGCAGTGGTATAAACACACAAGGACTGTAGGTCATATCTTTCCTGTCCACTTATGGTTTATAACTATTTAATTTTGTCCATAACACTTTCTTAGGCTGCTTAATTCGCCCCACTTCAGATTTTGATTTTGGTATAAGAATAATCTTAATTTGATTATATTTTTAGAATGAAACTTCACACAACATATTTATTATGCTATCTTAAAATTGCTTTGTTTCAGGTTCACTAGGTGTAGCACTCAGACACAGGCTGTACTCCTCAGTAAGTCTTCACTGCTAGAGGGGAAAAACTGTAGATAACCTTTTTTTTTCTCTCTTTCTCCTTTATTCCAATTTATAATTCCCTTTAATCACATTAGAGTACCATACTCTTATCTCCTACCTCTGAGGCACTCAGTTGTTAGAGAGATCTGTTTCCTTACTTACTAAAAAGTAGGGAGCTCTTTTATTAAAAAGTAAAATATCTTGGATTCCAATATCATTGTCCCCAGTCTTACTGATCCTCAGTACTGACTTTAAGAAAGCAGTATGCTCCTCCTTTGTCCAGAATACCATTTCCTTTAAACCTTGCTCTGCCTCAAGGATTTCCAGCGGCCTCAAACAAAACCAGGGAGTCTCGGGAAAGGTTGGCAGTACAGTAGCTTTGGACCTGCTGTTGGAATGCTGCCTTCATGCTCCATGTCACACTCATGTGGTAGCTCTGGTAAAAGGCTTTGTAAGAGCAATGCTCAACTGATTGCCCTGTTTGTTTGGTTTTTCTTTTGTTCAGGTATTGCTGATAGAGCTGCTAAACATGCAAGAGTAGGTAAAAACCTTAGGCTGTGTTAGGAAAACACTAGAGCCTTGTCTGCCCTTTTTCCCACTGCTAAGGTACACCAGCAGTTTAACAATTTGTTCTAAAGTTCCCAAGAGTAGATAGGGCTATAATGCTTACAGATACAGGACTTCCAAGTGCTTTTGTAGTGCCAGAGTGTGACATGCAGATCCTGTTTTGTTTGCAGAGGATTTTGGAAATGGGAATCATTTATAGGGCCTGCCGCTGCATTCTGGTTAATTGCAAACCAGCTTGTGTTGTGGCTAAAAATAGCTATTGTTACCAATTATGAGTTCCATTCAAATATAAAAAAATATTAAAAACCAACCACCAACAGAAACATAAAACTAAAAATCTCTGTAGAGTTAGGCATTTTTACAAGTACAGAATTTGTCTAGTTAATCTACAGGGTGGTTATATGGAAAAATTGGCTTGTTTCAATTTAAAAGATTGTTCATTAAATATTACCTTTTGGGGAATTTTATTTTGCACTAATGAAGCGGAATTGATAGCAGTTTCTAAAATACTTGAAAGGATAAATATTTAAAACATTCATTTGGAATATATGAAAAGCAAATCACAAGATTGTTAACTAGACCAGACTAAACATCTCAGTATAGGATAAGGGGAAAACCCCAACACTGACAGAGAATTCTATTGAGTGGAAGTAGCTTAACCCTCTGTCTTTGCTTCTTCTTAGCAGTTCTTGGAAAGAAAATGTGTGTAGAGTGTGAACTCCCATTTTAAGAAAAAATTAATGTTGTAGGTTTTTCTCATGTAGCCTAAGGGAAGTTCTCTTTAACTGAATTCTTGCTGCAGTTGGTTGATATACAAATAAAAGCTCTAATATTGAGATTTGCAACCAAGTTTATAGAGTGAAAAAGCTAAATTTGTGTTTCACTTAAATTGAGAATAGCAAAGACAGTTTTTAGGCTTAAGCAATCATGCATCCTTGTCTTATTGGTTTAGAGGAGAGTCCTGGTGTCCTCAGTTTCTGTCAGAAGAGGCTCTTCTGAGAGGAATGAGATGAAAGACTACCTGTGTGTGAAGTGCACAGCTACAGTCTGACCTTAGCTCTGAGTGAAACACAGTGATAGAGACCAGTGAATGAATGATTCAACTTTCAGTAATATTATTCAGCATGAGATGTAGCCAGTTGTATTTGCAAATATTAGAATTGTGATAGATGCATACCATGAAGGATTGGGTTTTTCTTTATTATATTTGTCAGCTGTGTTTGAGTACTTAACTAAAAGATGTTGGTAAAGACATGGTGAGCATGCTTGAACCATGGTGAGCATTGACTGAACCATCATTTTAACTATGAGGTTTAGAGAGAGGAGGGGGCTTTGCTCAGAGGCAGCAAACTAAATACAGCTGCCTATAAGCTAAAAATTTATAGTCTTGTAAAATTTTCCATTTTACAAACCATTATGTGCTTAGGCTTTACATGCTTGCAGCAAAGTTCTTATATATAAGTGTGTTTGTGTGTATATATATACACACACAAGTGAATCATATTTATGAATCATACATGTGTGTGAGAGTGTAATATATTAATTATGCAAAAAGCCTACCTTTGTTATTTTGGGGATTTTCGGGGGGTGTTGGAAATAAAGCAGTGATCTTTTAAAAGTGCAACAGCTTCATGAATAGTTTTATCTCAAATACAGAAAGAACAACTTTGATCTCTTCTAATATTTCTTCTTCAGCCCTTAAATTTGACATCACTGGTGCTGAGTGGCATAAATACTTAAACCTGCAATCAGGAATATGTTGCAAAAAGATGCCATCTTATTTTAAGGTGTTGAAATGTTAAATCACCAACTGCTACATTCATCCAGTAAACTGTATTTCAAATAGAGCATCTTATAACATCCTTGGCAAACCATGGGGTTTTCCAAGTGATATAGTGGCAAATTCATAACCAAAAGTTTTCATTTAATTTAAAAGAAAAAACTAAGAGCAGAGAGAGAGGGAAATGACTAAAACCTCTTTTTCCAATACTCTGGAGTTTGATATTTAAGTAATGATATGATAATTTGTTTATTTTATAAAAATATGAAATGATGGAAGAATATGTTAGTTTGTAAAATTAAAGTAATTTTAAACATGATGCAAATGCAGGAGAGAAGTGGCAAGTAGACACTGCAAATACGGATTTTAAGTAGTTGTAACTAGTTTTGTTTTCAAACCCCACCGTGTGTGTCCTGACCTACCCTTGCAAAGAACGAGTTATATTCATGGGGAGGAGGGAGGGATGAAGGGAATCAGGGTTTCTGGCTAGAAGCCTGTTCTTGTTTAGATTTCAGTGACAGAAGGCCTGACCTCTCTCTGTTTTCTCATTCTCTTTTCTGTGCAGTTTCATGGTGGCTGACTGGCTTCATGATTAGTCTAAAATAAATCAGGAGTTGATTTGTATTTTCTTTCTGGCCCTCTAGCTAGATCGAGTGTAAAGTTTTTGGAAGAATATGAGTTTTGATTTGGCAACTACCTTCTCAGGTTAAGCCTCTTTACAAAAGATCACAACCTCTGAGAAGTCCTAATGAAGCCACAAAAATACAGATGAACATTTTTTAGAGAGTGGTCTTAAATTGTTTTGTTATAGGTGATGTTTGTGGAAAGACAGTGCTAATTATTGTGAACTGGGTTGTGGGTTTGTTGGCTTTGTTTTGTTTTTTACTAGACTTAGGTTTTAATGTTTATGGAAAAATAATTTCTTCTTTTGCTTCTCTTTCAGTAATAGTTATGCACGAGTGCGAGCTGTGGTGATGACCCGGGATGATTCAAGTGGTGGATGGTTACCACTTGGAGGGGGTGGACTAAGCTGTGTCACAGTCTTCAAAGTCATTCCCCAAGAAGAGAATAGCTGTGCTGATTTTCTTATCCATGGAGAACGACTCAGGGATAAAACGGTAACAATTTTTATCTATTTAATGATGATATTAAAACTATATGGGACATAGGTATAGATTCTTGCTTATTACTGCCTATAGACTACAAAGTAAATTTATAGTCTCAAGTCTAATGCTGCTGCTGAACTTCTCTATATCAATGATTGTGTACCAAAAGAGCCAGTTATTTGGTTTTGATTCTCCTGTTTTAGAATCAAGCGCATTGATTTTTTTTTTTAGGAACTCTCCATACGTTTTGGGAAAAAATTTTGCTATTAATTTTTCTTCCAATGAAAGATTAGAGTTAAATCTTGTTTCTATACCAGTGATACTGTATTTAGGAGGAGTGTTGGAAATCAGAATTTTATTAAGAACATGAAACCAGGTGGAATTGCTCAGCAGTGATTTGGTTAGCTGTGGAAAACTGCTATGACAAAAATAAGCCATTTTGCATGAGACCAACTTCATATTGAAGGACAGCATGAAGCTGACAGGTTCAAGAATTGACCTGGTTTGATGAATACATAAACAGTATTCATTCATCAGCTACCTTACATAAAATACCAGTAATAAACATCTCTTAAGAGGCATTATGAAAATCAGCCTCACAAAAGGGAAACTGGTGCAGGATCTCGGCCATTTCTACATGCAGACCTAAGGAAGACAAAATGGGCTTACTAAGGATTGCTTGGTTATTTGTATGGCAAACAGATATCTGAATGGGGCTGTGTTTTACTGTGGAAACAAAGAGAAGTAGAGAAGGCACAAAAGCTCCATCTTAATGACTTTCTTCAAGAATTTATTATTTTCCACAAAAGAATGTTGGCTCTTTTGTAAGCTTAAAAGACAGAATTACTTATACTGTACTGCTGGCCCTTCCTCAAGCACACCAGTTTCTCCCCTGAGGCAGGACTGCTGAGTTTTCTGCCTTGACTGTGACTGTTGTAGGAAGAGAGCATATAAATAGAAATTCTGCTGACTCAGTTGTTTCAGTGGGGCGTAGTGCGATTAGCAGAGTACCCTGTGTTCCCGCACAGCTACGTGCACCTGCAGTTCCTTCCTCACTTTGCAGTAGTTCCCTTTAGAACTTTTTTTAGCCTTGTTGAGGCTCTTTTTGAGAAGCTTAATTGCATTTAGAGATACTTGATAATTTTTTCTTAATTCTTCATACTTGGAAAATTCACAGCTCGCCTTAAGAATAATAAAACGCTCTGAAGTAGAGACTGGTTTAATGTTTTGCCTGCATGCATATAAAAATGTCCTGTCATCAGTGTCCTGATCTGTTTGCAGTGTCCTCTCTCCCATTTCCCCTAGGCGAGACTTGTTTTGTTTCCACTTCTGGTAGGTTTTAAATGTTTCTCTTCCTCTTCCTGTCTAAAATCAAGCTCATGTTAGCATGAATATGTTTTCCAAACCTTTATTGTCTTGAACAGTTTGTTTTGGTTTTGGTTTTTTGTGTGTGTCCCATCCTGTGTCCATCTGTCTTCCTTGAACTTGCCCCCCAAATGTGATCTAACAAGATTGTAATCTTGCTGTAGTTATGTGAAGTTGCTGTTGGAAGACAGCCCCTCCAAAACATGGGATAAAAGGTGGAAGAAGTGGAGCTAGGATGAACATCTCTTCCGTGGATATTGATTAAAGCTCAGAAAACTAACAAATTTAGATTTAGGGTGTGAAGAAGAACACTGGAGAACCAGTAATTAATTGATAACTGAATGAAAGTCACTGTGTATTCATGTATTTCTACAGACTTCAGTTAATGAAATTATAAGCAACAGCTAATCTGTAATGAATTAATGACCAAGTTGTATGGAATACAAGAAGACCCCACTTGGCACAAAAGAAACAAGATCCTACACCAAGAAATGTGGTGACAAAATTAGGTCATGATGCTTATTTAGAAGGGCAGGAGGTAGCAGGCACTGAAAGAGAAATTCTGTTGGACATGTCACTGATTCTAAAACTGTTCTGATCATTATGCTTTCAATATGATTAATGGTTTTACATTCAGTCTTAGGATATTCTTGTGGATTCAAGCACATATTTTAGCCTTTTCTTTAATGAAGCCAGACAAATGGGGTTTTAGTCCAAATAGAAGTGCTAGGTGACTATTATATTTCATAATAATTTTATCTTTTTTATTTAAAAGTGAAGTAAAAGTGGAAGCCACCGCATTTGCTATTGAGTCAAGACGAAATATTTTGATAATCTTCAGATTTTGTGGAAATGTTATGCTGAATCTACTGTCTCTGTGCATCAGCTTCCCTTTAGTCTCATTTTAGAATGCCCTTCGTAAATCTCAATGCCTGAATAATCTTTGAAATTAGTAGTATGCTGTTGAGTTGGTTGCTCTGCCATTGTATTTGAGAAGAGTGTTACAATTTTTTAAAAAAGCTTCCTGAACAGTTTCTAACATTTCAGTTATTCAGACTACATGTGTCTTCAGGAATATTTAATTAATAATCTACTGTAATATCTACAAGTCACTTGGACCATGGTTTCCAGTTCACTAACTCTTTTGCAAGGTACACACAGCTGTTTCTGAAAATACTTCTATGGATTAAAAGAGAGAGTCATTTTTTACAAATCAACTTCCCCACAATCTCTAAAGTCACATTACATGTTGCTAAAATACCTTTCTAATCAAGATTATATCTTGATTAGCTCTGGCCACTAAGTCTGTTCTTTTGTGAACTAGTTAGCTTCCAGAAAAGGTACAGAAATTCCTTTGTCCTGGAAGCCTGGAGTGTGGAACTTGGAACACTTTTCTGTGACATGGGGAAGCATAGGTTCTGAAATATCTTAGGTTAGAAAGTAAATGGAGTTCAGATCTATAGCTTTTACCTGATATAAATGGGAATCATAATGCCAGTACAACTGTTTAACCAATGTGTCAATAGAAAGGTGAAATTCTCTCCAAACCAGCTTGAAATCCATAGGTGAGGTATTTGATGAAGGTGTCTTCCAGATGCCTCTTAAATGGTTATACTGAAGAGGAATTAGCTTTAGTTGCTGCTTCTGGCACTGCATTGCAGTTCCATTCCAGTGTGCCAGATCTTTCCATGTATTTTTGTCGTGGTTTGACTATGCAGGCATTTAATTATAACAATAGATCTCAGTCTGTAAGTCAGCTGTATAAATTAAATACTCCAGAATGAACATCAAAGTATTGAAGATCCTCATTGGAGAGGGCTTGTCTTGTTTCTCTTTAGACCTGAGAGGCAGGTTGCTGTCAGCCCTTCTGTGAACCAGCTTCAGACTACATGTAGAACTTCCAAAATTTTTGTGCAGTACACAGGTATTTAAAACATCTTGTGGCATTCACAAAAAGCATCCTAGTTATCTGAGAAGAAAATCAAAGTGCTGGCTCCATTGAATTAATTTGAGACAGAATGCTCCCCGCTAGTTTGTTCAGGTTGTTTAGATTTGTGTTGGAATGCAAGGGTATTTCATGAAGACTTTTCCCATAATTACACATTTCCCCCTTTATTATAATCACCTTCCTAGATCAGGCTCCAGCCAGTCTGCTTGGAACAATTGCACTCCCTCATAACCTGGTCAGATCTGCTGTGTTATTTCAGTGTTTGCAGTGGCTCTCTTCTATCTCAATAGCTAAGCACATATTAGGCTCAAACTTACTGGTTTTTAGACTTTGGTGAATTTTAGCTTCTTGAATGAAAAGTCTAATAGACTTCTCTGGTTTGTTTTCTTCTCCAGACTTTTGTCACGCAAGTTTTTATCAAAGGAGAAAAAAAAAAATTACTAGTATCTTTTAGATGATGAAACAGGAGTAACAAAGTTTAAAATCTTTCCTTTGAACAAAAACTGATTGTGTAAAGGGAGAGACACAAAGTTAAAACTGAATAGAAATACCTTTCTCTTCTGAAAATCTGCTGTTTACAAACTTAAATATTTATTTTTAAAATTGTCTTTGAAGTTTGAGGGAAGGTTGATTCTGATGGCTGTAGTAGAGCCCAGTATATCATAGTCTTTTTTGAACTGAATCAAAAGTATACATAGAATAATTATGTCATATGGTTACTGTGGCACTGGGCTTGTACTCTGTAGCATGAAGGTGGTGCTGCTTGTTCCCAGGAGTAAAGCAGAAAAGGCATTGAAAAACTGTGTGGATTTGGGTTGGAATGAGAAACAGTGAAGCTGTCTATCTTACATGTGCTCTTGTAAGCTTTGAAAGTACAGCTAGAAACCAGTAAAATAGTATCCAGGATCTCAAAGTGTTCAATTATGGGGTCTGTTGGTCTGTTACCAAGGTAGAAATTTGTATCAAATGCAAAAGTTTTTTGGTTTTCCTTTTTTTACTGAAATAAGCTGTAAATAATTATGTCATCTCTTCCATACTCATTTTATTTCTGTTTAAAAATATTTGTGTTTTAAGTGCTGAAGTAGAAAATTTCTGACTCTGGAGATTGATCTACATAAGCCATATAGATTTTATTATCTTTAAAAATTTAGTTTTTAGAGGTGAGAAAAGAAACATTAGGCAAACAAGTATTTTTGAGTAGCAATGAATTCATTAGTGTTACATTTAAATGACATCTAGATATTAAAAGGAGCACAGGAGACATAAAGCATAAATAGGGCTCTATATTTATGCTCTGAGAATTTAAATTTTGGTCATGTGGATCTGGTTTTCTTCTGACTTGAGTCTGATTCTCCTATAATTTTCTGTTATGTGCCAAGGTAGATATTTCATATTGGTATGGAAGTCTTATGTTTAAGTCTCCAAATGAAGAAAACCTTCAGAACAGTAACCCATGGGTTAAGCTTAGTTAAGCTGTGTAGGCATTTTATTTACAAATATTCAGGCCTTTGCTGTGCTTATCCCTGGAGATCTTGGGGAAGGTCTACCTAAGAAGGTTTGGGAGTGCTTATTTTGGGTAACCATGTGGAAGAGTATATGACCTTCACCTATGATGTGGAGAGTTCTGAACCATAGCAAAGCACATTAAAAATAATTGGAATTTTGAAATATATCTGCATTGAAAAAGCCTGGTTTCCATTTCCAGGCCTTGGAGAATGTGTGTAGGGGGATACTTCCTCCCCAGCCCCCATGATCCTTCACATGCTTGAGCATAAGGTAGCCTTTGGCAAGATTAAGTTTTACAATCTAAAAATTCACTATTGCTGCAAAGCATAAAAGTGTTTCAGGGACAGAAAAATTCTTCTGGGGATAGTTGGTATGTTTTTTAATTTGATTTGCATTTTTTGTATTTCTGAATGTAACAAGTACTATTGAAGTGCTGAATATTTATAAATTTGTGTCCCACTGCTAACTGAGACCTGTAACTTTTCAGCTTTCTCTCAGATAGGGCAGGAATCAAGTCTTGCTTAATTTTAATGCAACATATTTTTCCCTTTTCAATGCCCTTTCACTTATATCTTCTGTGTTAAGCAGGCTGTTTCAATACAGGTTTAGATGGGAAAAATCAGTGTCACCTCCTCAAATGTGTTATTTCCTTGAATCAAGTTGGAAACAATTACACTGCCGGGGTGGATGTTTACTTGTTTTGTTAATCAAAGCTTGTTATATAATAGGTGAGGGTTGGAAGTGGGGGGTAAGTGTTGCTTTTTGGGCCGGAGGGAGTTGGTTTGGGAATTTTCTAGTTTGGATTGTGTGTCTTTGAAAACCATAGCTTCTACTCAATGAAGTTTTAATCCAGTTTTTATCTCTAGTGGTAAAAATTTTACTGGGTATGAATTTTCAGTATGAAATAATCTGAATTAATCCCTTGGGCACCAGAAATTCATTGTGATGCTGTAAAATCAGGCTTGCAATACTCTTGTTGATGTTTTGGATGACATGGCACACAAAATAGACTGTGAAAATAGTTGGTGTTAATGTATTAGAGATTCCCCCTAAAGAGCTCTCAGACCTAGAAAAGGCAGTGGTGTGAGAAGCCTTCCTTTTTAACTGCTCTTTAAAAGAGGAAGCAAGTTTGAAATCATCCAGAGGAACAGAACAACTATTTGATGCATCTTAGAACTGCAGAATAATCCTTTTTTTCTTCCTGCAACAACTTTTCCCACAGACCTACAGCAAACAGATTCCTTTTTATGTTTTCTCCTAAGCAGTTTTATCTACATATTGTTGACCATTTAGGGAGATCCAAGTGGAGAAACAAAAAATTGCGTTAATGCTAAAGGAGTTTATATGTGCAGATAGATTATTATCCTTCTAGAGGCAGAGGTAGAAGGCAGTAACAGTGGAGAGGAGATGATTACTGGTGGGTTGTAGGGGGAATAAATAATGAAGTGCAAGAGAAAAAACCTATTTGCCTATGTAATAATTAGACAGTGAAAGGAGAAGAGGAACACAAAGAATATATAAG
Organism: Passer domesticus; assembly: GCF_036417665.1. Taxonomy (NCBI): domain Eukaryota; kingdom Metazoa; phylum Chordata; class Aves; order Passeriformes; family Passeridae; genus Passer; species Passer domesticus. Next base: position 31,160,151 of record NC_087479.1, read on the forward strand.
AATAACCCAAATACATTTATATTTTTTTTAAATTTGAGGGGTTTTCTCAGTTGTTTATACTTAAACTAATTTTACGATATCCTGTGAGGAAATTTGTATTTTTTCTTTTAAAAAGCCACATATGTAACAAAAAATAAAAAACTTCTAGAAAGGCATCAATGAAATGATAGAATATTGAAATTCCTCATTCATCTCTCAGTCAGTGTAGACCTCCATCATCAAATACTAATACAGAGAGACATGTCTTGCTGGGAGCTTTATCATACTGCACTGGGAGCAGATCAATGCACTTCCCTCCATACTTGCTTGTTCACATTGGATTTTTTTAATCAATAAGCACTCTGTGCAACGATGTTGCTTAAAATAATTTTTACCAGTAAACTAAATATGCAAATATATTTTTAAAATCAGTCTATTTAAAGGGGAAATGATAAGGCTTTCCAGTACCTGAAGGGAGCCTGCAAAAAAAGCTGGATAGGGATTATTTAACGGAGAATATATTGACAAGACAAGGCAGAATGGCTTCAAATTTAAAGAGAGTGGATTTAGATACTATATAAAGAGAGACACTATAAAAAATTCTTTATTGTGAGGGTGGCAAGGCACTGGAACAGGTGGCCCAGAAAAGCGGTGAATGTTCCACTCCTGGAAGTGTTCAAGGCTGTTTTGGATGGAGCTATGAGCAACCTGGTGTAGTGGAAGGTGTCCCTGCCCATGTCAGGGCGGTTGGAACTGGACAGCCTTTGAGGTTTCTTTCAACGCAAACATTTTATGATTCTTTGTGAAGACGGACTTTGCTTTAGAACTGAAGGAACATGTATACCTCTAATGATTTTGTAGCCAAATACTTCTGTTAATTATTCAAAGTTACTGTTTTTTTTTATAGTTGAGCATGAGCCACAAATGAGTTTTTGTCTAGGTGTAGGCACTAGTACACTCATAAAGATTTTAGGTTTTATTAATTTCATTTATTTTTTAAACAATTCTCTTGTATTACTTTCACTTGTCTAGTAGCCTTTCTGGGAGAAATCTGAAAATGTGCCTGAAAGCAGCATGAAGTTAGTCTAGTGCTAAAAGATGTTGTAGATCTCAGTGTTAGAGTAAAATTTGATATCAGCACACATAATGCTTTTTGCGGGGATGTGACCTATTTCAGCTGCTGAACATCTACCAAGTCTGTACTGGTTGTTGCAGTTATGAGATACTTTTATGGGTATGAGATTTTTGAATAGGGAAGTTGACTCAGTAAACAAATAGTGTCTTCAACCCATACCATTTATCAGCAACTGATAGTGAATAATTTGGCCATGATGGAAATTAAGTTAAAATTACATCCTTGTAGCAGGAAGAAATTTGAAGAGAGACCTCTGTGATGTATGTTTTAGGTAGTTCACAAAGATTACCTTGTGTTCTCAAATTTGATATATTGGTCATTGATGTCTTCTGTTTTCTTTCTGAAAGGTGGTCTTGGAATGCACATTAAAGAAAGACCTTGTTTACAACAAAGTTACTCCTACTTTTTACCACTGGAAGATTGATGACAAAAAGTTTGGCCTCACATTTCAAAGTCCTGCTGATGCAAGAGCATTTGATAGAGGTATTCGGAGAGCAGTAGAGGATATTTCTCAAGGTACATATTTCAGGTGAAAGACTTGGTGGGGTGGATGAATATTGAGTGTTTACTAAAAAAGATGTCAAAGCACCTTGTGTAACATTTACATGGACAGTATTTAAGGAAGTGGATCAAACTATATTATATTGGGATTTTAATAGTTTTTGAAATAGTACTTCTGGCATTTCTGAAGTGCCATTCATTCAAGTGTCTTAAACTGTTTCACAAACACTAATGAGGTAATTTCCTAAAGCATCCCTACGTAATAAAGCATTGCCTCTTTCTTTTAGACATGAAGAAATGGAGGAAGCTGGAGTGTAATATTCTCTCACTTGGATCTTAGAAGCTTTTTGCAACTCCTGTGTTCTTGTAGGATAAGCTGGGAAGTTGAATGATTTGTGACCTATTGAGTTCTCTTTTTATCTGCACATACTTTCAGTTAATAGTCTTATTTTTTACTAACAGCTGAATTAGTAGTAGTTCTGTGTTCAGCGTGGTTCTGAGGTTTTTTAGGAACAGAAGAAGAATTTACTCAGATAGCAATATGGCCAGCTGGTTCCAGAGCTTCACTGAATTAATGGAAACCAGTGAGCAAACTGGAGGACATCATCAAGCTTAGATTCTGAGCTGAAAATATGATAAATGTATTGCTAGTTTGAGACAGGGAGGGAAGAGAACATGTGTCTATTGAATTGAAAGAACGTCTCTTTCAGGCTTGTAAAAAGTAACTTCAGGGATTTTATGTGTGTTATCCTACTAATGAAGGGGAGGAGCATGTTTCTAAAGGGAAGTGCTTTTTGACATACTCTAATGACTGCTTTGGAATTTTGTTGGTATGATCCATATCCCTGCAAGACAAATATTTAGAGAACATAAGAGTAATTTTTTTCTCTTAGTGTCTCACACTTCTAATTTCTGCTGGTTTATAGCAAAATACAACATAGTGTGCATTCATGCCAACCAAATGTGTCTCCCTTTAATTTTCAAAATGCTACATTAAAAGGAATATACTCCCTTTTCAAAGGCTTTCAACTGCTTCTGGCTGTTGATGACACTTTGAAAATGCTTTTATAAGAAAGGTGGGAACAAGAGAGAGGAGTGTGGCTGGGAATACTCATTATAGAAAATGCAGTGTAGAAATGAATGATGCTTACTAAATCAACTTGAAATGCAGTGATCTATAGGTTAAAACAAGATTATATAAATTATCACTAGATATTGAGAGATTAATTGGATAACTGGAAGCAATAAGTGGTAAATATGAGGAAAATAACCTTGTCTACTATTTTTTTTTTATTTGAAGGTTATCCACCCTCCCAAAATGATGTTGAAGTGGCAGAAGACTGCTTTCAAGTGAGTAAATTTTTAAATTAATTGTGCATTTTTCCTTTTACAAATGTACAGAAAAGATTTTGCTCTCATTACTGAGAATAAGCAAAATAAGAGCAATAGCAAAATTCAGTTTAATGAAATAAGTTCTAGAAGAATTGTCTAGAAGACTTATAATATTATTTGTCCTAAAACAAATAGTTATTTACTCCATAGGGTAATTAAGTATCCTGAGTTTAACTTTTAAGTTCAGTATGTGTGTTCAAGTTATATATCCTCTTTGATCTTATTGAAATAAGAAATATTTTTCTGGGAAAGAGAAAATAGAGGAATGAAGTATCTTTTTACTTGTACCTCCTGTTTGTTTCCTTAGATTTCCCTTTGCAGTGATAAAACTCTTCTAACATCAAATGGTTAGAGTTGAAAAGATGCTGAGACAATGGTTGAAAGAATCCAGTCCAAACAAAGACAGAAGTTCAGACAATTTTTAAAAACACAATGAAGATAAAGTACTCACTTGTTGAGATTCAAGTTTTTATTGATCATTTTTGCACTATTCAGTTTCTATAGGTCATAATGGCTTAAGAGATAAAAATTTATGTCCAACCATGCTTCATAGTTACAGTGCTTTATAAGTATACCACATCATATACCGTAAGTACAGTAACACTGATGCATAGCACTGCCTGGTAATATCCAAGAACCATGTAATTAAAAAGCCAGTACAAAAAACCATTATGGATATATATATACACACACAGAGACTAAATAACTATATTGTAAGTGAATAAGTCCTACTTGTGTCTATGTATTCTTGTCATTTTTCCCTTCTTATTTATGGTTTTAGGGAGAACCATGTCTTCATTCACACGTATTCTGTTTTCAGAGTGCAGAAATTTAAATTAATATGAAGATGGTAAAGAAATAAGTTGACTTAGGGGTCTTAGTGACTATTCAGAAAACTGAGTGTTGCTAAGTGATTTCTTCTGGGAAGGAGTCTTGTCACTTATGCAGTAATAAATCCTGTATCAGTGTAAATAGATCTAGTGTAGAACCTCTAGAAAACAAAATCAAGAAAATTAGCAGCTGACTTTAAGGATATGATAGGAGACTGAGAGTCAAGTATTTAGAAAGGATGCTGCAATGAAGTGGCAATACAGAAGCCTCCTGATATCTTTTCATTTTGTGGTAGAAGTATTACTTTGTGTAAGTGTTGGCTGTGTAACTACCTGTTGTTCTTTACTTGCAGTGCTTTACTTTAAGGCACTTGAAAGTAAAATTGCTATGAATATTAGATATTTCAGATTTTAAAAAAGAGATTATATTTTTACAGGGTGAAGGAAATATGTGCCAAACATAATGCAGTCCTTAATCAGCTCTTGAAAGACTTTCTTAAACACGCTTTGTTGCAAGGATTAATAATTGAACAGTTTCTACAGGCCTAATGAGATTAGAACAAACCAATTACCTCTGATTTTGCTACCTGTTTTTTACCTTTCTATATAAGGATGCCAAAATTGAGGAAAATATCTGAGATTCATTATAGTTACAAATTTGTTATTGAGAAAGTGGAGAAAAGTATATTTACGACATCTATTCTCTACATATGAATATCAATACACCACCTATTTACATATTTTAATGTAGGTTTACTTTATATTCCATTTTTTAAAATCTATATATTTTTTATGTCTGTAAACCAGATTGTATAAATACTCACACACCATATATATATTAAAGGTACAAACAATCTCGTGTGGTACAAACTGCTGGCTGAACTATCTTTTACATTCTAGACAGGAAAACATACTTAATGACATCATCACAATAGATTGTTTAACTGTGGATTTGTGCTGTGGATAGATGTCCTGTTTTCTAAACACAAAAAAAGCTAGCCAATATCTCTTACCATATCTCTGCATAGCAAAGTAAAATAAGTGATACTGATACTAGCATTTATCAGAAGGAAAGAGAAAAAAAAAGAAATGCAGAAAAGACTGAATCCACCCTGGTTTAGCTATGCTTCATCTAAACTAGGTTTATGTATCAATAATGAAGCTGTAATTGCAGACTTATAAACATGAGTGTAGAAAAGCTACACCATTTTAGTTACAGGCATCAGGTATAGTCTCCAAGAATACCTTTGAAATACCAAATTGTCCACATTCTCTTTCAAATTATTAATTCCTTCCGCTTCAAGACTCTTATTCTGATAAGTGAAACTGGATACCCCAGTTTTAACTTGATGCATAAGACCATCATTCTTTAAGGAGAATGTATTGAATATTTGAAGAGTCATGTTGACTTGTCCCCCACTTTTTGCCACTTCTAAGTTTAAAAGGTTTAATGATTTTTTCTTTACCTGTTTATTTTATAAGCTATTTTCCAAAGTCTCCATTTGTATTTTTGAGTATATTTTGGAGTACATCTATGCAAGGACATTTTGGAGTGTGGATAGAATATTAAAGAGTAGTTTTTCCTATACTGTTCTAGTCATCTTAAACAGCAGGAATCCTATATTTAGTGTGCATTTGAATTATAAATATAGTATTTGGTTTGTACATAAATTTCATTCATAGTGACTTGTTTTTGTTGTTTGATTTTTTTAAATGAAGATGACTAGATAATGAAGACAGCTAAATGAGTTTCTTAATTATTTTACTGGCTGGTTGTATTTGGTGCTACAGAGAGCAAAAAAAATGATGTAAAGAAGATAAAAAATTATCATCTCAGTGTGAAATCTCAGTGCTTCCTTGTAATAAGTATTATCACATTTTATAGACGTAGTTAGCAGAAATAGTGATTGTCCAAAAGTTGTATGTGCATATCTTAAGTGTAAATCCAAAAACTGAACTCTTGTCTTGTGCCTTCTAGGCTAGCAATTCGCTTGCTATGTTAGACCTTGGTTCACTAAATTTTTGATTTTTTTACATTTTGTAAATAAAATCTCCCAGAGAAAGCATTCTTTTTGCTAAGATCAAATTTATCATTTTAAGAAGACATAGCTTCCTTGTAGTTTCTTTAGCCTCTCTGTTTTTTACAAATAATATTAAAATCCTAATATTAAAATAATATGGTCACTTAAGGGTTTTCATGGTTGCTTAAATTATTACAATTATTTTTAATTGTTTAATTAACTTACTAGATGCAAATTGTTCATATCATCAAATAAGCCCTAGCCTTACCAGATTAATTTCAAACAGAAATCTGACTTCCTATAATGTTGGTAAATGTACCCTGGAAAAATATATGTAGTTACATGGAAATATACATTGGGAATTTGTTCTGTTAGGAAGTAGAGATGGTTTTGGTATAAAACCTTGCATTTTGAATGTAGGAGCAGCTTGTGTAAGTCACTTTGCTGGTTTGTTAAAATATTGGCTCCAGTTATTTTCCTCTACCAAATATAAACTTATTGCTCTAAAACTTACCTAGCTTAACTGAAAAAAAAAACAATTTTTTTTCCCCAAGAAGTAAATCTAAATGAAATCTAGAGCTCATACATTTAAAATTATTTTTATGGGGGTTTTGGATCCTGTAATCTGCAAGTCTTACTTTTGTGAACTGAAAAATAGAGTAGTTGAACTTTAATTTTTTCAGTTTTTGTTGATTCAGCCATATTGGTGTTATTTATAGGCTACCAACACATTTTAACTGTTTGAAGTAATAAGAATTGGATCACTTATGCTTTTGAGTTTCTTACTACTGGCAGAAGAAAACTGTAGACTGATAAATTGTAAGCAGAAAAAAAAAAGTTTGGCTTGTTCTTTCAGAAGTAAGTACACTGGACTTTTTGTTAATAGTAAGGGGGAAAGGCCTGAAACTCACATGCATCTTAAGTGGTTTTGGTGCAGGCAGGGAAGACAGTAATTGTTCATGCACTGCTATGTAAATACACTGTTTTGTGACCTCTTCGTAAGGGCCTTCAATGACCACTCAATTTATTTTTTCTATAACAAAATGTTTGCAGAAATTTTATTTTGTAAAAATACCATTATGACTTTTAAGGAAATGTGAAATAATTTACCCTTGACACACTGTATTGTTTTATGGATAAGACAATACTACATGGTAAAACACTAAAGATTAGAAACACAGTGCAGTTAATAAATTGCTTAGGTCTAGTTCTTAGAACTAAAAGTAATACTAATTCATATTACCAATTTCAAATCTGTTTATATATTGTGCTAAAACCGTTTTGGTTTATTAAGCTTTTTTGTTGGAGTTGTATATAAAAAACAGGAGGAATTTTTTTTCCCCTCACCAGTATTCCTAGCAGCCTCTTAATATGTAGTGTTCTCTATATATTCAGATGGAAAAGCCTTTGAAGTAAGGGACATGCCAAGTGTCTTTTTTTTTTTAGTTTAAACTGTATGAAATATTCAGAGTAATCTAGGTAATATTTCAGTTTATGTCAGAAACACACACCTGAAAATAATAGAGTTTCTTTGCCAAATATATTGCTCCATCAATCTCAGAAATAGCCAAAGCAGAAGGAAGTCATTCAGATGTTTTTGAAACCTGTATAATTTATTCAGAATTGAAAAATTAAGGAAAAAGCATTGAAACGTTTTTTGTGTTGTTAGCATCAAACAGCAGATTTTCGGGCCTCATGGGAAGTAAATGCAAGAACTGGGATGCAGCGGAAATGTGGTCTCTCATCCATCCTTGTGTGTAATCATTAAACTTACTTAGAGGAGAACATTTTTAACAATGTTTGCAGAACAATGTTGAATTCTCTCCCAGACTTAACTCTGGCAAACTGGGAGAAGTAAGGAGAGAAAATTTGAAGAACAAGAGAAGCTCAGTCTGGTTTTCATTTTCTCTACAGCTGTCATCTGGCTTTGAATTCTGCTGGAGAGCTACAGCTGGAGTCATTTTATTGCTTTACCCAGCATCCTTTTGCTTGTGCGCACAGAAATGTTTTAGTAGTCTTGGAAAAAAATTCAGAGTATCTCTTAGCAACCATAGGACAGTAATTATTATACCAGCAGCTGGGAGCAAACCAGATTTCCGTTGTGCATTAAAAACTGGCGTAGGTTACTTTACAGATGATACTGAATAACCTATGCCAGTACTGTACTTTGCAGGCTGTGGTTAAAGAATATTGAATGTGGGCGGTTTAATTGCTTTGGACAGTAGAAAAGGAGAATGTGTGCATCTGTGTTAGTGTGTGATACTCTGTATATTTGTTGTGTATATGTTCTTGTGGAAAACTTTATATGTTTACTTCTTACTTAAATGCATTTTCAACACAATACTGTTTTTGTTTCTAGGGCTTTCTACTTCAAATTGTCAGTGTTTCCATTATAAATGTGGGTTTTCAGATGTTTATGACATTGTAATAAAACATCACATTGGAGCAGGAAGTTGTCCAAGGAAAAGATTTTTGATGCTAATAAGCGTGGTTTGACTGTATCAAAACTGCAGTTTAATTAAAAGCAGAGAGTTCGGCATGTTCATCTGGCTTTTCTGTAATTCAGCATAGTGAATATTTATTGGCTAAAGGACTGACATGATTGCTTTTCATTTTAATACCAGAAGTTAGTCTGTGTCCACTTACCTGTAGGGTATAGGATGGTAAACTGAGCATTGTGCTTTCAGAAATGCTGTCTGGCGAGTTCTTGCCTTACAAAAGATCACATGCTTTTCTCTGTCTGCTACCACCCTGAAATTTGTCCTTGAAGTCAATTAGTTTGAATTGTGGTATCTGTGTTGGAATTTTCTAAAAGCATTCTTTGATAATTGCTGTGTATAGGGCATGAAGGTTTGCTTTAAGATTAAGGTTTGGGTTTCGTGCATCATCTGGCACTGCTAGTTAGCACAGTAAGAGGTGATCTGTGCCTTTGTCCTTCATTAGATGGAGCCCTCCTTGACTGCCAAGGGGAGTACTTGTGTCTGCCTGTGTGAGCATGTGCATGTGTCTTTTTTACTTTAAAGTTACATAGTTTATTTTTAAAGAAGAAAGGTGTGAATCACCTGCAGGGACAGGAAATAATGCAGGCTACTGCAAATCTCACCCAGGGATAAAAACAGGCTTGTGGGTAGTATGTTTTTTCCCTGGGAAGGAAGGAGTAGACGTTTTTGCAGCTTGCTCCCTTCTTCCTGGACCACTCAAATTTATAATAGCCAGGGGAAGGGGAAAGGGGATGCTTATCACTGTGGTTTCTGTAAAATGGCTTCTGGCTCTTAGCTTAAACATTTGTGGTAATTTTAAACGTTGCTCAGACCAAAAATGGATGTAGGCATTTCTTTCTCATTTTGAATGCAGTTCTTCTGTAGTTTGAGCCACTGTTTTGGAAGCCTTTTATGTCATTGGGCAATGTATCTGCAGGAGTATTTTCTGCTATGAAGATGTTTGCTATTGCACTAATATTTGATGCTTTTTACTCTTAAAATAAGTATACATATTTGAAGTCTAATTGTTTTTAGTCATTCCAATACGTCTTTTATACTCATTTCCCAAAAATGTTTGACCATAAAATGTAATTTTGACGATAACAGGGTCAATTACTTTGTGGTGGTGTCATGCTCAAGGATCTGCCAGTAGTACTTCTTTTTGGTGTTTTGCCTGTCTTCAAAATTTTTCAGGGGAACTTTACCCTGATTGAGTGAGCTTTTGTCTTTCTTGGGGTGTATGCTCTGTAGTATTAGTTACACTGATCATTAATTAATTACTAAATTTAATGTTTTCCCACATAGTGCTTCTGAAACAAGATATATATAAATTTAGTGACATCATTATTTTCTTTCTCCTACAAAATCAGCTGCAGACCAGCTACTTCAAACTATCTACATGTCTTAGAACTTGATATGTTAGGTTTTTATGTTGTGAGGTACTAATGTAATCCTAGAATAAGTTCCTTAAGTACTTTGATAAGTGAAAACTAATGATTCTAATGATTCAATATTTAACCTGCCAAAACTTTAGGTTTGCTTCTGCTGCAGTATTTTTCTGTACTATTCTTATTCTTTTCCTCTAAACATTTTCTTGATACATACAAATCCTTGTAATAAAGCTCAAACATTCTCATTGCTGGAAGCTGGATGATGCCAGAATTTTCTCAGTGCTATCCATGATGACAGCCAGTTAACTTTACAGCATCCCTCAATGCAAACAAAACATACAGTACATTTTTGGCAGCTCAATGGAATTTGTATCAAAATGCTGTGCTGTATCCTAAGTATGTCCCAGTTAGTCAAGCTTAAAAAATGAGAACTGTTCATGTTTTCAATTCATTTCAGAAACTGGATCATCTTACAATCCAGTATTCCACCCAAACATACTTCCTCTTCCTTCTTCTGAACAGCACAGGTCTTGCAGCTATCTCATCATGTATTGCTTCATAGTCTCACTTTTTGTATCAAATTGCCTGATACAGCTCTAATTGCAAAATGACAGCCATTCATGTTTAATGCACACTTGCTGCAATTGGATATTTTAATTGGGCCAGTATGGGCTATTTATTTTTCTTCCAGCTGATTTTGCTTTTAATTTATTAAAAGATCTGACTAGGTTTTGCCTTATTAAATAGTCTCAGATTTTTTTTTCTCCAATTGTGGTTTTTTTTCCTCCAGTTGTAAATATTGGCAGCCTCATGGGTAGTTAGAGGAAACATCATCTCAGAGACAGGTTAATCTCTATTTCCTTAAAGAAGTATGACTTTGCAACTGTATTGCAAAGGCATGTATCTCGAGTGCCCAAGTTGTTTACTGTCTGCAGAGAAATTTTGAATTTACAAAGGCTGACTCAAAATAAAGAAAATACTTGGCTATTTCTAAATGCTTTAAAAATGTGCTTTTAAGAACACTGGTGTTTATGGATACCTCTAATACATTATGTGGAATATTACACATTTATGTATGAACTTGTTGGGTTTAGTGTTGTTTTTATATAAATGCAAAAATCATTTCAAGGAAGTTCTTATGTGTTCTAGACTGCTCAAGAAAATACATCAGGTTCACTAATGAAAGATCACCTTTTCCAACATGAAACTGTAGTAACCAGTGAAACTTACAACAGTGCAAATTTAAGGCCTTCAACATTTGAGGATTTCAACACCAGGAGAGCCTGTTTTCCTAGCCAATCTAACCAGGTAAGAATACCAATAAAAGAAGTAGTCTTTCCTTTGCTTGCTGTGTTGATGGCACAGTATGAAGTTTCTGACAAGAAATCACTGCACTCCAAATCCATGTACTTTCAACTTCTTGAAATGTTCAATATTAAACTTTGCAGCTGAAATATTATACCATTATTAGGGCAGAGATAAAGCTTTGTGAAGATATTTACCTATCATTGTAATGCACCAGACTACGTGATTAAGTGTTTAATTTCTTTCAAGTCTGTTTTTGTATTGCAGATTTCAGCATCTGCAGCCTTAAAAAGTTGTTTAATTTTTTTTTTCAGAAAATGTTAATTGGACATTTAGCTCAATCTTAGTTACATGTATATTAATACTGTTTTGCTTAGAAATATTGAAAAGTATTCAGCCTTTGGTACAGCAATATAGCACTATACATTTTTCTTCTTTTCTAAAGCTAAAAGAACTGACAATTTTTGTAGACTATAGAAGTAGTCTGAGTAAGATGGACTACAATTAATTTGATGGTCTTATGTCTAGACTCAAAGACATGGGAAGCTTTTAGAATGTACCGAATAACAGATGTCAAAGCAAAATGCAAGTTCAAGTAGTTCTGAAGACTTACCAAATAATTGTGTTGCTTGTAACAAAGCTTTTTAGTACCTTCCGTTATTTTTCAAGAGAAAAATAGAATTGTACTTAAGTCTTATATCAGCTACACTTAATCTGCTTTATTGGGCAAAAGAAGCAAGCATTGTTGTCTGGAGAACTAAGAAGCTTGAAATTATTAATTCTTTATCTTTATTCATTGATCTACTCCAATTATCTCTTCATATAAGTCACCTCATATTTTTGTTTCTGTTAAGGTACATATTTACCTTTTGTTTCTGTTAAGGTACATATTTTTCCCTCTTCCCATTTACTTGCAAAGACAATGGTAAATATTTTTTAGAATAGAAGGATTGGTGATTAGGTTATTGCAGCTAAAATTTAATGGCTGCAGTAACCAGTGATGTATGTCATGTTAGTCTTCCTCGCATTGTAAAGAAAAGTGCAGTAGCTTGAAATTTCTGTATGTTTTAAAAGCATGTATAAAATCAACTACCGCAGAAGTGATAACTTAGGCTATGTTAAACTGATTAGTCTGTGTCTGTCTGATAGAAATTAAATAGAAATTTCTTTCAAATGACAATGTTAGAATTCACTTCTTAAAAAGTTATAGGGGATTCCATAAAAATTTAAATAGATAGTCTTTAAAATATTCTTCTACTGTAGCACCACTTGCAAGCAACAGACACTCTGCTTTTTGCTTGGTCTTGTAGTACACACATTTACAACACAGGCAGGTCACCAAAACTTCACATTCTATATGTGCACACGCTGCACTGGTTCTGCTAAACTCCATGCATGTGACCAGGTGGCACTGCAGATCTTGAGCTAATTACTGGGTTTATTTCAATTTGGTGTAAATAAGTTTGAACACTCTTACTTAAGAGTGTGCTCATAAGTTGAATAGTTCAAGAAGTACATGCTCCAACTGAAGAAATAATTAATGACAATTCAGATTTTTACCTGTCATATTTTGACTGTTAATAAAAAATACTCAATTCCTTCAGCTTTCCAGCTTCTGATACGTGGATGTGTGTTAAACTTTGCAATGATGTAGCCAGCTGCTGGTGTCTTCATACTGAGAAGTTGCAAGATGAGCAAAATCAGGTGTAATTCTTTGAGGAGAAACAGCAAAGGCTACAGTACCAGAAGTGACTGTGCCTTGTTTAAAGGGGCACCCCTTCAAGTAAGGTGCAATACCTGTGGGTTCAGTTGCATAAACAAAAGTTTTCTGCTTAATTTCTGGTTGGCTAATCATGTCAGAATCAGATTCTCTTGGAATTTGTTTGCTGTAATATTCTTCCTCCTTTCCTGCTTCAGCTTCACATAGATGACATTTGTACTGAGTTTTAGTTTTGACTGTTTAGAGGACGAACTACATTATTCTCATTTGTACCTATGTGAATTTGGATTGAGAATTGTTCAAAAGTTTTCATGTACTTCATGCATTCACATAGGTCCCATTTAATACCCAATGAATAAGCTCTTTCCAGCCTTTCTTCAGTTTGCTTATTTTTCAGCATGTTCTGCTCAAAAAATATTTCTTAATATCAGTGCTTTAAAGAGTGTAGTGGTGCCTTATTTGTAACATGCCAGTTAAGTATTTTTAGGTGTTGGACTCAAGGCTTGAAAAAAATGAGTTCTACGTATGTGGTGTGTTCTGCTCAAACAAATAAAAAGCCTTCAGAGGCTAAGGAGAGAGGTCACATTCTACTGTTGTTAGTATTTGTAGTGATCCTTAATGGCTGTTAGCTGTCTGGGCAATGGGAAGTTGAGGGTGAATTTTTGTATGGAGGTTTTAGGGGTTTTTTTTCTTTTAAACAATGAGTTTTATTTACTGTCTTAAGTGCATGCATAATAGTCTATGTGGACAGCAGGGTAAGGATCCTTTATGCCTGTAACATATGGAATTCTAATAACTTTTGTGGCTTTTTTTCTTAAATAAATTTATTCTGTAAAATGTTCAAATAAGCCCATTAGCCATAGTTAGTTATTTTTGCTAAACAATGGATTCTTCCTCTTGTTTGAAAACTGAATAGGGCTGAGAAGTAGTCTGCTTTTATAAGCAAAGGGGAAGCCTAACTGCTTGTATAGGAGCCTGGGGAAGTATGGAAGTGAAGCAATGCTAGCTGAATTGGGTATAACCTTTCCTCTCCCTGTATCCTTGAAACCTTGTGGAAGTTCAACTATGTGGCTTAGAGCCAAGGAAAAAAATTGCTCTTGTTAGCATACTCCAGTTGAAAGTCCCAGGGCAAAGCATCTCTAATTACAGTTCTGTACTCATCACACAAGGATTGTTGAGCAGGGAAGTGATGGTTAGAGCAGGCTACAGATATTCTTACATAATCAGAAGATAGCATATTTTAAGAAGCTCTTCCTTCCTCTTTTACAGCTGCCTTCCCTTTTCCCTTCTCTGTCTCCTGCCCCAAAATCAGGACATGCAGACTTCAGCACAGTAGGAGTACAGATGCATGCAAAGTGACATAGAAGTGTTTTAACCTAAAACAACATCTTCAGTAGTTTCACACACTGCAACAGATCAGGAACATGCAGTTTAACTGTTGAACTTGACTGTGGAATGGTGACACATTCATTCTCATTAATTTGAGTACTAATACGATAAACCTGCTCAAAGCAACAATACTGATGCCAAAGATCATTCCCAAGTAATTCATGATTCTAGAAGAATTTGTAATACTAATAGGTTAGAGAGGGGAGGGGTATTTTGTATTTTCTGAGAAATGGTTTACAGGCTGTGCACTAGACAGAAAAAAAAAGGCAGAATTTGACTTGAAGCCCACTCATAATCTGGCTCTGATTATAACAGCCCTACAGTGTAGGAAACTAATTGTCTGCCTGTAAGGTAGAAATACTGGGGCATACTGAGACCCTTGTTCTTTTGCTGCACTGCCTGCTATTTTCAGGAGCTACTTTTATACACACGTGCTAAATTTTTACCCTGTCATTATTTGCACCTTTTCTTGAAAGTCACTTTAATGACTATCTAATGTGATTTCAGTAACATTTAGCAGTAATTCACTGTCTTACATGTAGATTTCTAAGGCCTGCAGTATTTCAGTTTGGATGATTCTCTGAATTTTGTCATCTTTGTCATCTTTTTAATGTCCCCACGCCCTTTCACTGTAAGGCAGAACTCTCATCTTATTTCTCTGATGGTTTTGTATGTGTTCAGCACATTCCTTACTACTTGCCTTTTGAAGTAAAAGGTCTTAAATTATGGTCAGTTCATTACAAACTGAAAATTTAAGAAGTACTTGGGTCTTTGCCTGCCTGTGTACTGAGCTAATCAATGTTAGTACTGTATATTATCTAAGGAGAGACGCATTCAGAAGAGGCTGTTATTGATTGATTGTCATAGTGAATGTTGTTCTTCATACTGCAAAATCCTCATCTAGAACACGGCCTTGATAATTAGTTACCAGTATTCAGTACTGTTGTATGAATTGGAGAGTGTTTGAAAAGTTACAGCAAGAATTAAGGACAGCTTCTCCTGGATAACACAATAGTGAATGTAGCAGAGAGTTAGTCCTAAAGCAGCAGATCATCACATGAAATCAGCACATAAGGCATAATTAGTTTGTGGAATTAGCCCCCACTTGAAGATATTAACACGCTAATTTTGAGCATAATTCACAGAGCAGCATCAAGTTTTATGTGGATACCAAAATACTCAAAGCTCTTCTGAGACATGAAAAAGTCAGGAAAGAATACTGAAGCTCATAGACCTAATGCCCTGCAGAAGACTCATTATTGTGGGGATGTTTGTAAATTTTAGTAGTGAGAAAACAACCTGAATTTTTTTATCC
Organism: Passer domesticus; assembly: GCF_036417665.1. Classification (NCBI taxonomy): domain Eukaryota; kingdom Metazoa; phylum Chordata; class Aves; order Passeriformes; family Passeridae; genus Passer; species Passer domesticus. The sequence continues at coordinate 31,175,609 of NC_087479.1, forward strand.
TCAGTCAGCAAAAGAAAAAAGGCTTGGTTTTTTAGTTTTCTAATCTAAAATTTACATTGTAGGTGGACACAAATTTGGGACTTCACCATAGTAAATTTCTCTTACTTTGCCTCTACTTTTCAGGTCCCACTGAAGTCAATCAGACATGTTAGTTTTCAGGACGAAGATGAAATTGTCAGAATAAACCCTCGTGACATTTTGATACGTCGTTATGCGGACTACAGGCATCCTGACATGTGGAAGAATGACCTGGAGAGGGATGATGCAGACTCAAATATACCATTTTCTAAATCAGACAGTAAAAAATCTGACTATTTATACCCATGTGGAGATGGAACTAAGTTGAATTCCCTAAAAGACTCAAAGAGTTCTGTGGTATTTAAAACTCAGCCTTCCTCATCAAAATTTAAAAACTCAAAAAGAAGAAAAGAGGACGGTGAGCGTTCCCGCTGTATATACTGCCAGGAAAGGTTTAATCATGAAGATAATGGCAGAGGAAAATGTCAAGATGCGCCAGATCCTATTAAAAGATGTATCTACCAAGTTAGTTGCATGCTTTGCGCAGAGAGCATGCTGTATCACTGCATGTCAGACTCTGAAGGAGATTTCTCTGATCCTTGCTCGTGTGACACTAGTGATGACAAGTTCTGCTTACGCTGGTTAGCACTGGTGGCACTCTCGTTCATTGCTCCATGTATGTGCTGCTACCTCCCCTTGAGAGCATGCCATCACTGTGGTGAGGTGTGTGGGTGCTGTGGAGGAAAGCATAAAGCTGCAGGATGAATCAGTCTTGTGCCAAACAGAGCTGAAAAATCTTTGTTTCCAGGAAGCATCTAACTTGGATTTGTGGAAGCTTTTTGGCAAGCTGAAGGGAATCTTCTTTCACGTAAGAGATGCTTGATGTGGAGGAAGCAACAAGACTTGTCAGACCTTGGCATTTTACAAGTGCTAGCCACGCCTAACTATTTCCTTTGAGTGCGTGGCATTTGTTGCAAGTTGTGAAGGAGATTTTGCGAAGGAAAGCCTGTTCTTATTATTGGCTATAAAATGAGTATATAAACTATGATTATACTAAAAGGGATTAACTTTTGCCACTTTGTACATTCATGGTTTAGGTGAGGGGGCTCTTTTAAAAGGATTAAAACTTATCTGAGGGGAAATTTTAACTAAAAGTGCACTAGTGACAGTTGATTTAAGATTAAGAAAAGTTAATACTCAGCAAATGAGAATTGAAACTGATTTTAAGTGCAACTAAATCACTTATTAATAGTTTTTTGGAAGCAACTTTATGTATAAATAACAAATGTTTATATTTAACTAAATGTGTAAGGTACGAATTATTACTTGTTAAACTTTCCTTCCCTCCAATATAGTAGGTATGGACCATATCTACTGTCACATTCCATGGTAGTATTTTAAATAGTTAATTTAGTTGCATTTTTATTCCAGATGGACAAATTGATATTTTCAGTCCTGGTTCCCTTCAGCTACAGTTTGTGTTGAGTTGTATCCATGCATTCTGATAATCTAAAAACCTTTAAAATATTAATTATTCTAGTCTTGAGTGACCAATATTTTTTTTCGTTAAGCACAGATGTAATTGTCTAAAATGTTCTTGTTAGAACATAACATTTATTTTTATATATAAATTACTTTGATTTCAACATAATAGCAAAAAGGATGTTGTTTCTGTTGTTCAACCAGCAAGTTGTTTTCTTTTGGGGTGTCCTCCAAAAATACTTTCTTGCATATTCAAATGTTCATTAAGCAAAAGGTACATTAAGGCAGTTGTAACAAATTGTCACCAGTGTTCTTGTTTATCCTTCTGTTAAACTAGGATCCTGTTCAGCTGTTTATCAAGTACTATGATTAAAACAAAAGATTAATAACAAAAGTGAAATTGTTTTCATTATTTTGAGCCACAAGTTTTTCTAATTTGAATGGGCAAGGACAAAAGTACTGTGTGTTTTGTTCAAAAAGAACAACAAAAGACTTAGCTTGAGAAATAAATTACAGCCCAGGCAAAACTGAGTGAACTTCTTAATTGGGGAAATTTGAAGGCAGGGCTGGGGAGGGAGGATGGAGAGTGTGCGTGTATGTATGTGCATGAGTGCTGGTATATTGTGTATGGTATTTCTTATGGTTTTGTACTTAGCAAGTCTAGCTTTCAGGTAAGAATTAATCAATTAACCCACAGAGAATTTTTAAAAGCATTACATGTTGTGCTGTGTTATGAAATAAGAATAATTTACTTCTTATTAAAAACATGTGAAACACTAAAAAACAGTCACAATCCATTAACAAAGGTGCCTGTTTGACATCTTGGCTGGAGTGGGACAGATTGGCTTTAGTATACCCTTGTTCTTAAACACAGAACCAAATAATTTTATTTTTAAAATGCATTACTTTTCTCACTTACATGTATTTCTTCAGTATATTTTTGCGTAATTTTTTTCTGCTTGTATCTGGCCCCTTAATTTTCTTTTGTAGCCCAGAAGTAAAATAAGCAAATGTATATAACTATCTATCTGTAAAATACTTTTTAAAAGAAAACATTTATATTTATATTACAGCTTGACTTGACCACCTTGTGTACATAGATCATCTCAAAGTATTATTTCACATTGAAAAAGACAGCAAATATCTTGATAACTATAGAAGTTATGGAAGAGCTTCTAGTTTTGTATTAAGAGTTGATTGGATGGCTGAAGTCCAAGAATATGACACAGTAGCAGCAGTCTTGGGTTTTTACTGTTTATGTATTTGAAAGCTGCTACTCTGGTTGGTTTTCATGCTTCACACATTTTCAGCTAAACTTGGTTGCCTAGAATAGACTGTTAACTTTAAAAACAACTTTCATTAAAAAAATGTTGATGTTTTTCTAGTGAATGAGAGGAAGTTACTGTATGTACATGCTAGGTTCCTAATTCAAGGTGGAGAGGTATGAACAACCGAAGAAAAGAACTTGCTGGCTGTATAAGAAAATGCTATATAATCATACTGTAAATATACTCCAGAAAGAAATTAGTTTTAGCAATTTCCTCTGAGCACTATACAGCATAGTGAAACTCCTGGTCCTGTACTGTATTTTATATGACACATATACTTTAATATTTTTATTAAATGTGTGCATTAATATTTTCACCTTGCATTTAACCACTTTGCTGCTAAAATGTTTTCACCTTTTGCTTTTCTCTTTGAAGACTCTTGTCATCTAATACCAGTTACTGAATGGGCCCATGCTCACTTGTTCCTGTTGTGCAGCAGTGTCAGCCAGCTTGCCTGGTTGGAGAGACCAAACACATGCAAAGATGCGAGGTTGCAGAAGGATTGGTTTTAGTAGCATGCACATGTACTTTTTCTCTGGTGCTAGGGATCTTACCCACTGTTACATTTAGGAGATGAGCAGTGGAAGGTAGATATACAGCAAACCCATTCCAGAACAGCTTGTTGCATCCATACATCTGGTTTTGGCAGCACGTAACATTCATCTATCTCTTGTGAAATATTTTCTTGAGCATTTGGAAATAGAGAAGTTTCTTCCTCAATCCGTAATCTTTGCCCTTAACATCCGAGCTGTAGTTTGCCAGGCGTGTAGTAGCAGAGCTTTGTGTTGCTTGGAGGGGACCCGAGCCTTTGGAAGCCGTCACTGAATATTAAGTCCCTCGCTCGCTGAAGCCTCGGTTACCGTGAAAACCGTTTCCCCTTGAAAGGGGGAAGTTAAGGGAGCGCGGCGCTCGGGCACCATCTGCTGGGGAAAGCTCGGCGGCCTTCAGGCACAGCCCTTGATGACATCGCAGTTAACTAACGGGGCTGTCCGTGCACGGCTTAAGGTACACCATTGGGTTATGCTTTAGCCATGAATTTACAGAATACTCATTTGCAATCTGATGGGATGCTTTAGCTCACCATGCCTCTTAAGTTTCGTTATTAATACTGAGGTAAAATCCTTTAAACCATATATTTTGTTAGGTTTAAAATTGTTATGATGGCCTGTTACAAGAGCATAAAAACCAGGAATGAAATGAAAATTGTTTTGTGTCACTGGGCTTCGAAGAAAGGGGTTTTATTATTATGATTATTTTATTTATTTCCCCTCTTGAAGTTCTTCCCACAGCAAGGTGATGGAGTTTTGATGCTCATGCAGATGGAATTTGGCCTTTTGTGATACAAATCAAGTTGTGAGGATGCACAGGTGGGTGTGTGCTCTCACAAATGAATTTCAGTAGCTGTGAAGGATACACCTACAGCTGTGTGCATGTTTAAAGCAATATCTAATGATAATATACAATTATTATGGTAACTGTTTAGTAAACAGCATGACATCATAAAACTCTTCAAGAGCTTATAGAAGAGATGCCTCAAACAGTCTTAACCAATGCAGTTTCCCCTAGAGAAGCAAATGTGTTTTGAAGAATGCCTTAATTGTGCATGCTGGAATATAACATTCCCATTTTGGATGAGTTCTCAGAATGATATGTTTGTGTGTACCTGGAGGATAATGTTGAACACTTCTGTAAATAATGCCCAGGTTTAAATTAGACTTTAAATCTTTTCCAGGCTTATGACACAATGTGCAGCCAGTACAGCTATACATTCCTATTAGTAAAATGAAGATCAGGATCACTGGCTGGCAAAAAAAACCCAAGAACTTTAAAAAGATGCCTTATGGTACTATTAGTCCAGCAGCTGGGTGGATAAAACTTGTTTACTTTGGTGCATTTACAAATATAAAGGGTTGAGGGGGATGTTAGATTTTCATTTTGATTTTTTTTTTTTTCCTCTGAAAGTTTCTCTTAATTGCAAAAGTTCATTAAAGAAATCAAAGCATTTGGTGAAAAAGCAGCCGTCATGTGTAAAGCTGTGGTATAAGCTGTACATGGTTTTCCTTCTTTTGCTTGGTGCCATTTGCTTTTCACCCTAATGACCTCAAAGTGCCTCATGTGTATATTGTTTCCATTAAACCTCAAATGCTATTTGTGTCTACTAAATGATGTATAATTTAATTAACTCATCCCATAGGTATTGCGTAAAGAATATGAATATAGCTTGTTACTTTGAGTATATAATGTAAATATGTCTTTAAGTTTGTAACTGGTTTGTTACATCATATCCTTCTAAGCTGATCAAGTAGATAACACCGTAAAAACTGTTTCAATGTTTTTCCTGTAATTACCTGATTAAAACTATCTCGAAATGAAAAAATTATGTTTTTCTATTCTGTGTTGGGATTGCTCAGAACAGTGCACATGAAATGAAATGTTGCAGCTCAAGAACAGAATAAAAATAAGTAAATACAAGTATTACCTTCAAATTCCAGCATCTTTCATTGTAGGAACCATTTTTAAGAGTTGCTGTAATGTTTTAAAGAAAAACAGCCTTATACCAGTTTGCTTTGTATGCACAGCAGTACTTGTCATTGACATCATGCTGAGGAGGTCAAGATTCCTTTACATAAAACATATATATCTGAATTCCCACTTGACCCCACCACAAAAATGCCTATCTCTGAATATAATTCTGAGCTTTGTAAGTTACAGAATAAGAAATACATCAGAAAAGGAAGGAAAACTAATCAGTCCATGACGAAAAATGAACAAGTAGAAATCTGTGAGACCATAATTTGAAAGTTCAGTAGTCAGGGTTTAGGCTAGATTATTTTAAATTGAATTGTATTTGCCTCTAGGTTTTACAAATGCTTTCTTATTGGTTGCAGTCAACAAAACAATTCTCCCTGTTCATTTGATCAGTTGCTAACTTGAAGAATTTTCATTGCCAGGTGTAACTTTTACATGGACTATTAAGTGTAGATACTTGAGCTTTTAATTGATGATGTGAAAATGCACCTCTACCAGAGGAATGAAACAGACAAATTAAATGAATGACAAATAAGGTGAAGAGCTACTAGAGAAAACTATAGAACTATGTGAAAAACAAGTATGAGAAAGCAGTTTAGCATTAAATATAGTTTCATATGATTTGGAAACCTAATGTTACATGTCAGACAAAGCTACCTTAATGTAATGATTAATGCACATTCTTCTGGCTTTGAACAAGAAAAAAAAGGATAGGTAAGGAATTCTTGTTCTTTCTTGTTGATTTCTTTTTCTTGCTCTTTTTTCTCTTTTTTTTGTCTTCTTGGTTGGGTGGGGTTTTTTTTTATTTGGGGGGTTTGTGGTGGTGATGGATTTTGTGGGGTTTTTTTGTTTCATATTCTTTTTGTTTTCTTGTTCTTTTCTTCTTTACAGCTGAGTCAAACTTAATTGCTGGAGTTCACAGAGCTGGTGGCCAGTTTCTAAAGACAATTCACAAAAATATCCAAGTCATTTACCAGTTAATATTCAGCCTTTTGTATCACTGTTTCCTTAACCTTTTGAATTATTGTCGTGGATCATTATAGGATCCTGTGCCAGAACAGAAAGACTTCAGTCTGGAGGATTGTGTCATCACTTCCATAATTTGAGAACACAGGTGTAATTTAACAGTTTGAAAACAGACATAACAAGTAAATGAATGACAATAAAAAATAATCCACATTTTCTACCTTTAATTTGAGATTGGACAGTATGATTACACACACAATGGGATCTGACTTAATTGTGCTTTGAGTAATGTGTGCTGTGAATCACTAACAATACTTGGTTTTACCTAGAAGGAAAAGAAAAAAAAAAGATAAGTCAGTTCTTCAAGAAACTTGTATCTCTAGGTATCCATGCCCTGACTTAAGGGGTTTTGGAATATTTGAGAATATAATGTCTTTGACAGAATAAGCTTCTCAGATTAATTGTGATTTCAGCTAAGTGGTGGTTTGGCAGACTCCAAGCACATCTCAGTACCCACCAAATTAAATACAATGTTTTTAGCAGTATGCAATTATCTATGTCAGTTCGAGGTAATGCACAGGAACAATTATTTCATGTTAGGCATTTGCTGCTTTTTTATTTTTTAAACCACCAACAAAAACCTCTTCTTCATTCTGATTTTGAGTAATATGAATCAGGGTAAGTAAGCTGACCAAATAATAACTGTTTGAAAGAGGAGACACCCTTCTAAATGTAGACCCAGTACTGATCAATTAAATCTGTTTTTGTGGTCAGTGCTAAAAGTAGCTATACGAAAGCCTTTTAAGATGATTAAACTTACTGTTGCATGTAAAACTGGCTTTGAGTCAGGAGCTAATCTTCCTTACTCCAATATTGCAACTTGCCAAAGCATTCCTGTGTGAGCTCTCCTTGTATGACATTAGTAGGATACAAATCTATTGACACCTGACACCTCCTAGCTCTCTGTGTAAGTAACTTGCCATTTTGTGTCCCATGTAAACAGCAAATAGTATAGTGGACTACTTTCACACTGAAAATATGAAAATACTGTTTCTGAAGTAGAAAGGGGTTGTGCAAACATATTGCTGCTGTCGGCAGTTATCAGTGCCCTTTGCTGGAGCTGGCTGTCTCTTTGTACCTGACAATGTGCTTTGGTGCTTTTCTGTTGTTGCTTTTATTGCCTGTGAGGGAAGTGTTACAGTGACCTACTCTTTCTGTCTTTTCTCCATAACTTGTTCCCTTTTTCTTTCGGTGTGTTTTGAATTTGTCTTCAGCTTTCTCTGCCAGCATATAGAGTTTTTACAATCTGTGTGCATCTGATGATGATAGCTGCTAATTATTAAATGCCCATTATAAATAGTATTTAAAAGTTGTATTGTAAGGCTCAGAAGAGTTTGAAGTACTGCATCACTCTTGAATATAGTAATGCTGAGAAGTTGTCTCCATTAGGTGGGCAGTCAGCCTGTGGCTGACCAATCCAAAGAACTTGTTTTCCAAGTCTGATATGGTTTTACCTAAGTTTTCTTTTGTCTCTTACCTATTTGCATTTAACTGTTTACAAGATGGGCAAATGGGCTGGATTCTGCAAAACACTGGGAGAGTCTTTTCAAGGGGAGCAGAAAAACTAAAACACTGAAGCTCTAAACAACTCTTGGTTTGCTCTCTTGCCCTAAAAATCACATTGGTAATAGAGTTAAATAATTTGAACAGTTGTTGGAACTATGTTGAAACCAACAAGGTGGAACAAATTAGTTTGGGAAGGTTGTCACTGTTGGCCTTCAAGAGTACAAGAGACACTTGAGTCACCAACTGTGCAGGATCCACTGTTCTTGTTTTCCATGACTCTACAGCTAAGTGTTAAAAATGCTGCTTATGAAGGAGACAACTCTTTTTCTTTCAGGGCTAATTCTCTCATGAGAATGGTAAATGACTCTTCCTACGTCCTTGGGCTTAGTGGTCTTCTGTTAGTTCTTGGAAGCCTGGAAATTGGTGGAGACATGAGAAGTGAGAATGGTGATCCCTGCAAGGCAAAGAGGTACACTGTGGGACAGAGGTTAAATTTCCTCTCTTGAACCATGGCATTAGAGAGGGGGAGAAGAGGAAGAAGAGCATCATCTGGGTCTTGCTCACAAAATTAATCTCTTCAGGATGTGTTCACAAGTGATGCAGCACTCACAAGACATTTCAAACATTCTGAATACAGCTATTAAATACAGCAGCTTCTGACTTCCCCAGCGCCTTTGAGCCTTTTTGTGTACCTGAATTAATAAGTAAAGTCTGATACAGTCAAGGTCCTGGCTCTTCCATAACAGGGAGTGTTTCAGAAATCTGCCAAGTCCTAGTCCAGAACACTCTTCTTTGTACATGGTGCATGTCTGGGATTTGCACAGATGAATAGCTAATTGACTGATATTGAAGGCTGACTGCTGTCCAGACATTTCAATTAACAACACTGTTCTAAAATAGCAGTGCTATCCAGACTTCTGATTAACTCTAGTTTGTGGCAGACTTGCACAGATTTCTATGAATTAGCTGCATTAGTGAACTTATATTTCTAAAGTCATAGTTCTGAAGGCTTTAGTGCATTTGGAGCTGGTTGATCAAAGAAGTGATGAGTCTCCATCCTCTTGAGACATTCAGAAATCACTGAAGCAGGTCCCTGAGTAATCTGTTTAAGCTAACGCTGCTTTGGGCATTTGAGGTTGGACTAGGTGATCTCCAGAATTCACTTACTGCATCAGCAATTCTGTGGTTTTTGAAGAAAATTATTAATTTTGAAGAAGCAAGATAGTTTCAGAATAAGTGATGTGATTTTGTGCCTGCTAAACATGATCTCTAATTTTGAGGCAAATCCTACCATTAATGCTTGAATATTTCAAGTTACAATCAAAGAATTGTCATTTTAGTCGTGTCATCATTATAACTCAATGTTTTTCACTGTCAGAATTATTAAAATATGAATATATTTCATGAACAAAGGCTTTTCAATATAAGTAATAAGTATTAGCATGGTATTGAGGTGAGGAGGAAAGCTAAGTGTTAGTAAGCTTAAAAATATTCACAGGTGTTTGCATAAGTACTGAACAGCTGCTTCACATGCTCTTTTGGCAAAAAAAGGTTTTCACAGAGTTGCTAACTTCAAGATAGTTAAGTTAAAAAAAAAAAAATTCAGGACCTCCAAACCTTTTCCAGATTACCAATCTATCTTAAAAGCACCTCTAAAACCTGGCTGGAATCTGGGGCCTGAACCAAGCCAGGTAAAAATGCCTGTGCACAGTATATTTGGAAGGCACACACGTCTGCTCAGGCTGAAGCATCAGCAGCAGGGTGAGACTGGACGTGGGTGAGTACAGGCAGAGCTGGCAGCTAGTCAGTGAATCTGGGACCCTGTTTCTACTACAAAATTTAAACTGTTCTTAGTAGCCAGAGCCAGAGGATGGGTGGGGACTTAAGAAGACTGAGTCATTCCCCTTCATGCCACTACTAAAAAATCGAAGTAGTGTTACTGTGCACAAATATTCATCCTGTTTTTAGTCAGACAATTTTCTCAAGTGATTACTAGAATAGATTTTAACCATGTAATTGCCAGTTCACCTTTCTTAGTCCCATTTCTCTCTTATGAAGTTTAGAAAAATGAAATATTCTAAAAACTTTGGCCCTTTTTGTGTTTCTGGAAAATTCAAAAGTACCTGAACTGCATCGTTTGCTTGTTGGGTGTCTTGTTGCCAATGGATTCCTGCTAGTTTACCTCCAGCCACCCGTGAGGTGGTAAGTCTGGCTCATCAGTTTACTCAGTAACATGCTAATTGTGACTCAAGTCCTTCCTGCACTATACTTGATGACTTCATGCTCACTGTAGCTTTTCTCTCCATTAATGTACCAGTGTCTCCAAAAATGCTCAATTATTGCCTAAGGTCTCTCTTCCCTTTAGACCAGTCACATCTTTGCTTTCCCCTCAGTCCTCATTTGTTCAGCCTGATACCTCTGAACTGACTCACGTTCATGAGAGTGGTGGCAGTTTTCACTATTGACAGTATTTTCCTCCAATGTTTATTAATTTTAAATATAATTTCTTGGTAAATGCTGCTGTGAGACTTTACAGTAGCGTAAGGAAAGTAGAAGGATTTTGCCCCAAGATCAAACAAAAATCCCCTACTCCTCCCACAAGGTGGGAAGTAAGCTAAGGGAGGGTGGGAGTGGTTATGTTGGTTGTACTTTGCCATGCTGTCACTCCTCAATCTTGCAGTAATATGCCTTTGGCACCAGAGTTAGGAGTGTAAGGCACTGGAGCTGTAAGACTCACTTTGCCTTCACATCTGAATGTGTGGCCCAGATGTGTCCACTGAAACTCCTTCGCTGCAGCAGTTATCTCCATTCCCTCTGAATTTCTTTAACATAAACATTTACATTTAGAGGGAAAAGTAGGGTGAGAACATTAGCAGACCTGTATTGTAACAGTTGGTTGGGACAGTTGGACTTGCAATAATTTAGAAAATGCTCAGCCAGCTGACTTCTAGATTTCTAGACGACATAGAATAGGTTCTTCCAAACTAACCTTTACAATGTGCTCTACCCAGTGCAGGTATTCCCGATTGGCTACATATCTGCAGAAAAATGAGACAGAAGTTGCCCTTAACCATAAAACCCTGGGGATAGGCTTCAGTTACGTCTTGAGTTCAAAGCTGCCTGCACTGGGAAACAGTTTATTTCAAGTCCTTGCTCCCTTGATTTGTATATTTTTTCACTCTTTTCCTAAGGGCTTACACTTGGGAATCTACTTTTATTCTCCTGAGGAAGATATAGAAGCCTTCCCCTTTATAAAGCAGGCTATATATATATAAAGGTTATACAGTGGAAGTTTTTTGTAGACCTGGACAGAACACCATCTGGGCTTGCTCCTTGATTGATATGTAGCAGGTACTAACTCAGTGATGGATTGTGTTACTGTTGTTTACCCACAAATGACCTTTAAAAAATGTAGCCTTCCTTATCAGGTTATTAGCTAAAGAACTGTCTTTTGCAAGACATCAAAGTGATACAGATTTGTAAATGGACAAACTAGGTCCTGCTATGTGTGTGGATCTCTTCTGGGATTGTTTGCCTTCTAAAAATTTTGGGTAGGTGAAAAAAATCTCACCTTGTGTAATGAATGATTGTACTGTAGAAAAGATCTTCAAGCATGCCCAGTCTAAAACTGTCTGTGTGGCAACTGGACGTAAGAACATTTAAATGGAACTGCTCCCACGTGTTGCAAAGGTCATTTAGGAAAGGCTGACATCATTAATGACTCATGTCTGCAAAAACACAGCAACTGACATACTATCACAACATCACTTGAGATGAAAGTCTTGGCTGTCAGAGCATTTGGTGAACACACTGCCGGGATTTGGTGGAACTCTGACATCTGTGATGCAGCCCAAGAGGAATTTCAGGTTACATATTTACATGGATGATTGGATGGCACCTCATCAGCTGCAGTCACCTTGCAATGATATTTTCTTCCCTATTTCCACTACAAGGTGCAGTAAATGCTGAACTATCTCTCCGACTTTGAAGATCAATTCTACTTGCAGTACTCTCACCAGCTACTGACATGCTTGGATAGTCACTTACTAGACTTCAAACAACTTCTGAAATGTGGCTGGTAGCAACATGCTAATAGAATTTTCAGTGAGTTCTTTTCTTCCTTTTTTGGACAATAAGTAACTTGTCAATAACACATCTACAGTGACAGTTTTAAAGGAAATCTTGAAAGATTGTCAGTTCACTCTTACCTTGATTCTTTAAAAAAGTGGAGAAAGCTAGTAAAGATGTAGGTATCAACAGGTTCTGCTTAGTGTCAGTAGGCATAGTCTAGCTATGTCATTTATAGATATAGATAGATGTAGCTATGTTATGCAGAGTTATTCAAAAGCCTGCCATGTCATCATGTCGATCAGCACAATACCTGAAAACTTACCTTTGTCTTTTGATACTGACTGTTAAATCACAGCTGACAGTAATTTCTGATGTCAAATCAGGACTGAAGCAAAGATCTTTCCCTAATGTGTTTTTTTTTTTCATAGTATCCTCCAAGTCAATTATATGTTTGAATATAGGAACTTACAGTGATCATAGATCTCAGGAATTCAGAATATAAAATTGCTTAAAATCTTAACTGGGCTCATATACAATGTGGTGAATGCCAAGGATTGCTGAGTGCACAGTCTTGGTTCCATCCAAAAACTTGTGCTTGCTGAAGACTTTTATGTCCATCCAATATATATGTCAGTGAGCAAGCAGCAGTGAATCAGTCAGCTAGATAACATGTAAACCATGTCTTGCAGTGGTTTATTGACAGTCCTCTTCAGGTGAAACAGCTCCAGATGAGTTATTGATGGCTGATGGTACATGTAATCTGTACAAATTCATTTCAATGTTTTCAAGCCATTACCTGTCCAGAATGAGAAAGCTGAGCTGGGGTTTATCTTAGCAGCTTGGTATTCAGCCTTGCTCAACCCCTGCATTAGTTCTCCTCATCTGTTTAACTCAAACACAGTCATTTCAGCTTTTCTACCAACATAAATATTGCATGCAGCACTCTGCAGAGACATGGTATGAAAAGTTTCTTTTCAGCTCAGCAGAGCTTAGTGAACCACAGCATGTCCCAAGGAATAGCAAATACACCCAGCCTGACATTGAAGCAAATTGTGGTATCTTAAGCAAAATCTCCATAGCCAGGTAAACAAATTGTGGTGTCTCAAGCAAAATCTCCGCAGCCAGGAGATTCTGCCTCTCTCCCACCAGCAAATACATCCTAGAAAAGTGTTTTGGGTTGTTTTGTGGTTTTTTCTCTCTTATTCTCAGTCACTTGTTTGCTTACATACATTGTTCCCTGAGCAGCCAGTTTAGGCTTTTATGCTGCTTGCTGCCTGTAGCTTTAGAAGAGCATCAGCTTTGGTAGCAATTGTAGAAGTGCGTCATCTATATGCATGCTACTCTAGAGTTCTTTTGACAGTGTCATGGACAGCTCTTTAGGAGATCTGTTATGAGCCTGAATCTTCAACAGTCAGGCAAGAACATGATCTGTATCACTTGTAGTCTTACAGGTTCCTGTGCTGTGACTTGAAGCCTCCTGATGCTTTTTGTTAATCTGGCAGTAACAGAGTTTCACTTCATCACCATTCACCTCAATGATGAAATTGCAAATCTTGTGCGAAGATGTACAAACCATGACAGTTTTCTTCCAATCATCCCCTAGGAGCAAACAGAAAAAAAACTTACCTAAAAACTACTCCTAAAAATGTTTCAGGAAAGAAAGAGTGTATAACATCTGTAATATCACACATAATATCTTTAGTTTTCAGGTTACAGGGCAATATACTTTCAGCTTGAGGTCCCAGCAGAGGAAATTGATCTATTCCTTTTGAAATGCTGAAATGTGATTAGTTGGGCTTCCTGATCTTATATTCTTCTTCCTCTTCTTCCACCATCTTTTCTTCATATCTCATAATTTCCACTGCAACCCCACTTGCCATTTAGTATTTTCACAATTTCATTACATTAATAAGCACTGCCTGCACAGCTTCAAATGCTGCAAGGCTAATCCAGCTTCCTACCACTCCCCTTACACATCCTGACAGGCCAGGTGGGAACCCCTTACCTGCTTCCTATGCCACCAAACATCCCAAACACCTCATCTTTAGAAATTAATCTTAATCTTCAGAAGTTGGATTACAACCTGGAGAACAGCCCTGTAAATGTGCAACCCTCCTGTACATTGGGATCCAACGACCTTGTTGTGCTCTAGTTTTAGCACACTTTCAGACTGTGGTTGTCCAAATTCCACTTTCCCTTTTTGTTTGGTCCAGTACATCTCTTCCAGTTGGTAACAGGCCTCTGAGTTTGTCACTGCTCAATGAATCAACCACATTGATAATGTTTTTGTAAGTTGCATGGAGAAACCCTGTTGTGCTTTTCCTCCCTTACTCCCTCTGCTGTAAGAACCTTGCATAAATTTAGTGTCACTTAGTCACACATGAAAAAGACTCTTTCAGTGCCAGGGGAAAAAAGTCATTGAAAGGCCAGTTACAAAAAAACTTTAATATCCCTTAAATCTAGTAGAAACTGTATATATTCATTTTTAAACTAGATCAGCCCTTTAGCTAGTTATTATTCAGGTGCTGTTATTGTGCCTTACATTTTGAGTAAAGCAAAACTGCATGGATTACAATTTATGAAATGAGGAATGTTAACAAAGAAACACACTGAATATTTTAAAAATTGCTTTAACCCATAAGTGGTTAACATTAACATTTGTTTAGTGCCAATGAAGTTAAATTTATGTGGCACGTAATTTAGGAAATTGAGTAGGCAGAGAGCTGGTAGATGCCTTTTTAGTTAAAAAAATGTTCATTTTCCGTTAAACGCTCACACATTTGTCATAGCAACCTTGAAGGTGGCCATAATGCTAAGCAAAATAAACAGTCCTAGCATAATGTTCACTGTAATAACATGTCTCATGAGCTAGTTCAGTACTCCTTTTTATTACCTTATTTTCATTGCTCATTCACTGTGTTGGAGTTCTGTTTTGTGGTTTAATCATTATTACATCATTTTCCTTTCTTAATTTAAAGGTGCTGCCCTTTTCCTGTCATTCCATGACACCTCTTTATTACATGCACGTATCCCTCTTAATTTTTTATTTTTTTTTTATTTCTTAACAGTGAGTTCTTTACTCTATTAGTTCTCAATAAAGACTAATAGTTGGGTACATTTTTTTACAAATCTAATTAGACTCTGCTTTGTCATTAGGAGAAAAAATGCAACAAGAAGGGAAACAGGAAAAGGGCAATACAGTTTAAAAAGTATGACAATACAAAATGCACAGAAAGGTTCTTCAAAGTATGTCACAGTGACATCTGTGCATTGCAAAAAGTTCTAATGTTTGTAGCTAATGCTCATCAAATTCCATGAATCATGGATAAAGCACTCAATATTTTGCACAAATTCTGAGTTTAAAGTAGAAAAGCTGTTCTCTATTCCTGTAGGTTTTTTTTCCTCCTCTTCCTTTTGGAGATGAAGATATGTAGGTAAAATTGAGCAGAACAACATAATAGAGATTTGCATCACATGGAATGTGTCTTTCCTGTCATTCCTAATATACACAGGAAAATCCCCACTAACTCTCCTTGGGGATGGCCAACTGCCAGGTCAGGACTGAACAGGGACAGGATTCAGACCTGGCACCTGATTTTAGCATTTTACCCTTTAACAGTTGACATTGAAATAACTAACTGCTCATTCTTAAGCAACATATATGTACTACATAAACAGGAAAAAAAAAAAAAAGAAAGTACTGTATTACCCTTTTCCCTTGGCAGAACATGCTAGTTCATCATTCAGGTGAATATTTTAATCTGGTAATCATCCTTATCTGAGAGCTGGAATTTAGTTTATCTCAGATCACCCAGATTAGATAAAGAATACTCACTTTTCAAAAACCCTTCTGAGATTCCCATTTACTCAATTCTAAGTTAATTAATGAAAAATAAGTAGGGTTATTTTGGTTTTGGTTTTTGGTTTGGTTTTTTTTAAGTCTCATATTGTCCATCCTCTGATATTCTGTTCTGGTCTGTGTATAATGATATGAAGAAGTGGCCTTTGAGACATCCAAAGTACATCTTATGATATTTAGCCACAGTGCCATATTCATGGAAAGACTTTCTAAAAATGATTGGAGAATCCTCCAGGATTAACAAAGAGCAGAAGGAAACAACTGAATGATCAGAAATCAAATTTGCTGATACATGATGGATATTTGCTTTATAAAACCCCAAAGAAAATGTCACAAATTCTTCTCCCAAACCAAAAATATAATCCAAAGAATATGTACTTATTCCCAGGAGCTTTTCCCAGGTGCTGATGCTTCAGCAAGGTTCCTTTCACTTAACTGTCTGCACTGAAATTTGATATCATAATTATTACAACAGTTGTGTGTTTTTTCTCTTTTCTCACTAATCTCCCTCTCTCTGTGCAATGCTCAGAGAGAGCTCTGCTCAACGCTCAGGTACCAGAATAACAGGGAAGAAATGCTATTAGGCAAAGCTTGTTTCCAAAGGTCCATCTGTGTGAGTAAGATCTGCTTGCAGGAGTGCAGATTGGGTCAATTTTGGATAAAGCATGACAAATTATTTATGGAATTAGATTTAATTGAGTATATAAGCCCTAACCTTTTCATGCAATGGTATTCTGAAGGAAATAAGAGTTTAGCTAAGAACTGATGGGCTAATGCTGTTTGTATTTGTTTTATGATGTTAATTAAGTTTACATGATTGTCTGCCATTTATCTCAGACCACAGGATTAACTAAATGCCTTCCTATTGACTCCATCATCAGAATTATTATCACTGCTTTTTCCAGGCAGCATTATTACATACAACATTTACTTTAATTTCCCCCAAATATTGAATAAAAAGTGCATTCATTATATAATGCATTTACTCTTAGAGTCATGAAGTCATGAACTCATTTTAAGGACTGAGAAAAAGAAGCAAATACAAAATTATTATGGGCAAGACATGCTGTCTGCCTCAGCAGTCAGTTTAATGTCTGTCATGGAGAAATGTATTTTCAAGGCCAATTGTGGCACAAGTATTTTTAACTTGCCCTTGCTTACACTGGTTTAAATCTGGAATAACTCACTAAAGTTAGAGAGTAGAAGGCTGGATGAATTCCACAAAGCGAGAAATAAATTTGGCTGCTAGCATATAAAACTAAAGCTGTTAATCTTCCTTTTGATCCTCAAATTGGTCATTTCTTTATAAATGTTTACTACAGTTGTAGAATCTAGGAAGAAACTTACTTAACATTTTGGTTTGAAAATGTATTTTTTCCAGCTGAAATCTATATTTCAAGTGTCTTATTCTGTCAAGTGCATTAACCTGCCCCCCTTTCTGTACAGCTGCACTGCCTCTACACTTCTCACTGTTACCAAGTGGTTTCCTTTACAATACTTCCAGGAGGTGTTCTCTTTTCATGGACAGCCAACTGCATTTCATAGGGATTGTGAACTAAATTCAGAGCTAGGACTTTTTTCCTTAGGTGTTTCTGTAGGCACTTACAGACACATTCAGGTGCCTTATCTACTCCACACTAAAAAGCACCTGAAATCACTCAGTGCCTAGTATTTCATCTGTGAGTTTATATTATATATTGGCTGGACATACAGGTGCAATCATATCCAACAGCAAGTTGCTGGGCAGTCCCAGGAATCTGCCAGGATTCACAAAACAGAGGTTCCTCATAATTTATCCATTATTTTTTATCTACTAACTGAAATTCTCCAGTAAAGAGGGCATATGAATTAGTCCCAACAGTTCAGCCTGTCTGAGTAAACCCTTGGACTTCAAGTGCCAGTCTTGGATCCCAGCAGTGCTGGTGCCAGTGCTCCTAAGTGATGGTAATTGTTCCATCCACTGGGCTCTCTGAAAAATTTCTTCAGTGCAGTATGCTTTCTATAGAACACGTATTTACTGTGTCAAAAAGGCACATTTCCAAGGCATGCAGCTAGGTAGGGGCAGACTTAATCTAGAAATTT
Source organism: Passer domesticus (assembly GCF_036417665.1). Classification (NCBI taxonomy): domain Eukaryota; kingdom Metazoa; phylum Chordata; class Aves; order Passeriformes; family Passeridae; genus Passer; species Passer domesticus. The sequence goes on from NC_087479.1 coordinate 31,193,510, forward strand.
CTCAGTGAAACCAATTTATTCATAATGGACAATCTTCAAGAAGAAGGCTTGCCTGACAAAGCCTCAGCCTGCAGCCTGGTGGGATGGTGACAGGGACGTGGTGGGGGCTCTGGCTGGGGACATGGAGCAGGGAGAGCAGGCAGAGTAGTAGGGTGATGGGCTGATGGGGCTTGGCAGACAGGTGTGGGGGCATGACCTGAGGGGTGTGACCAAAGGCTGCACAGTAGAAGTTCAAATTTGGATCTCCCACAGTACAGAAAACGCAGAAATAGTGAGCTAGAATATACATCCTCCATCCCTCTTTTCTTATTGATTAAGAAACACAATTTGACTGTTAATTAGAACAACAGCAACCCTTGGACCCTTGCCTGTCCCTTGGTATTTCCCAGTGGATAACTAAGCTATCTCTTGCTCAGATCAACCAGTTTTATGAGCTTTATCCTTCCACATATAAGATAAGCTGGGTTTTCACATCACAGAATTGCAGGTGGTAGCATGCAAAACCTAGGGGAAGACTTGGGCCCTTCTATTAACTTGTCTTCAAGAAAACTGATAGAGCTGAAAACTGGCCTAGAAACTGCTCCAGCATTTTATCCTGACTCCTCCCTTCTGTCCACCATATTTTTCTTCTTGAAAAGCAGCAGTGTCTCAGTGGAATCAGCAACTAAACCAACTCCTTCCATCTAAAAATACTTTTTCACTATCTTTATGTTTTAATAGAGAGCAAGGAGCACCAGCCCTGTGTTAGAAAGGAGTGGTGAAAGGATCCCTGGGTGCCTACAAGGTGTACTCAAATTGTCTTAAAGGAGCTTTCCATTGCCACAACTGGGCCATTGACAACTTACATGCTTTGTATGTACTGTGATTTGTAACAAACAGAGAGCTTCCTGTCTTGCAAGATGCTGAACTCTTCATTTAGCAAAAGAAATAGGAAACAGCATACCTTAAAGTTTGGCCATGTCTCAGCGCTACTTACTTTTTATTCCTAGTTATGCCTGGGAATCTTCTAGGTAGGTTAGTGTGTAAATGGGTCCCTGTATTGCAAAAAAATAAAATAAGGATGAGCAAAAGCTCCTACAAAGGAAGTCCTAAATAGTACCAATGTGTTACAGATGTCCCCTAATGTTCAGAACAAACAAGGAGAATTATCATTTGGGAAGGTCATCATCAAGAGCTAATATAAAATATATTGAAAGTAAGTTTGTTGATAAAATGGGGTTTTAAAATACTAGTAAGGAATATAATTCCCAGATAAGTACCTAAATGGATCTAAATGCTACATGTAGCTCTGTGTATGGGGCTTACAAGGAAATTCAGTTAAGCGTGAAGCATAATTTGTTTTTACTTGCTACATGATATTTTGCTGCAGAAGCCAGATCTACTGAAGCAAGCCCCTCTATGAACACACCTGAAATCAAAGATGAGTTAGAAAATACGGGCCAAAATGTCTATTTTCAAGTAAATGTAAGTAGAATTGTGAATAGCTTGAATTTAATATATAGGTTTTTTTCCCCAGAAGTTCTTTCTATTGCACCAAGAGAAGGCTACATAACAATCACTGTCTATAAAACCATTCTATGCATGTGCATTGTGCGTGTAGATGGTATATAGAGCACCATCTACTGACATACAAAGAGCTGTAATACTCTTCCCTCCTAAATTATCTTCATTGCAGCTCATAACTGTTTTGAAGTTTTAGTTTTGCAACACCCCACAACCTTTCTTTGATTTAGATATGTCTTCCAACGCTAACTCACACTGTAAAATGCAAAAGGATTATGAGGCAAATAAAAATATGTTGGGAAGTAATCAGACTAAGGACTTTCCCTTTCTATGTCTCCAGCCAGCACACCCTGAATGTGATGATTTCTGTGAATAAGCCTATCATGTATATTGTAATAAAAATGTGCATTTAAAAAAAAATAAACCTTGTATTGGCCGAGAATAAAAAAATGCATTTGCAGAGGCCACAATCTTTCTTTCATTTTCTCAGTCTGCAAAATTTACATCAAATACCAGCTTGGATTAATTAATCTTTCATTACAGTAGTCTTAATTTTGCTTGCTCACAGGAAGAAAACCTAGAAAGTAATATATTACATGTATCACTTTATCTACCTCTCCTGTTAAACTGAGTTTAAAGGTTTTAGTAGACTGAGAGCTGTTGATTAGGTACCTCTGTCCTCGCTTCCCTCAACAAGAGGAAGCAGTTTATTTTGCAGGTTTTATTCTTCTGGCTTCACCACAGTGAAGTTGAATTTCCAGACTGCTTGTAGCAATTTCATTTCTGTCACCCTCCAGACATGAGCCGCTGTGCCTAAAGCGGCTCAGATAGCAGTAGCTTGCTGATGTGAGATACTGCAGCCATGTGAGAGCAGTAGAGACCTCTGGGGCATCGTAAGTGTTTCTATCAGAGGGTTTTTCCCCCCAGTTTTATAGAACTGAAATGCTGATCCACAGAAAGAAGGTGTGAATGACAAAGATGTCTTGGAAATAGAAAGGAAGTACAGTCTTCCTTGTTTCTCTGTTCTGTGGTAGAATTATATTTTTTTTAATATCAAATAAAACAGTAAAACCAGATATTTTTCTCTGTGTTGTTCAGCCATTACTTACTTGGTGTGTGAATTACCAATGCAAATAGTGAGAGGGAGAGGAGTATTTACAGAGTAGCAGGAGGATTTGTGGAAGTGGTCACGCACACACGATGACAGTGTCTTGGTTTCACCCATATTACTCCCTCTTCTCAGCTACAGAGCCCCCAGCTTTCTGAGGAGCAGCCATATGCTCAGGGAGAGGGGAATTGATGCTGCTTGGACAGGATTTGGGGCTGGTTTCTCTTCTGTGCTCTCAGACAGAGAACTCCCTGAGGACCAGCTGGCCTTAGGTGGCTGTATGATTTCACCGTATTTCCTAAGTGATTTTTGCAAGATCCTTTTCAAAGGCTTGCACAATTCCACTTTCCATAAGTTTATAATCTTATCTTCTGATTTCTGTCTTAATACTCACATGAAGGTAAGCTGTTTGCAAAAATCTGTCATTCAACAAAGCCAATATTTTTAATTATTATACTAATATTAGGAGGATACACACAAATCCTACCAGATTCTTTCTGAAAGAACTGATAAATCTCTGCGCTTCCTGAGCATTCCCCAAAGGCATTTAAAAATTAAAAATTATTTGTGGATGACCCTTCTGATTTCATCTCACCAACAGTATGGTGAGCATCTTAGACTCATGCAATGCAGGCATTTAGGAAAAGGGAGAGGACAATATTCTTGAAAAGCTTCACTGGTGCAAACAATTACTGTCATTACATGTTACCAGTAAGCTCAGAAAAAAAGTTGGAACCATCCTAATAGCATCAGCCAGGATATAATGATGTGAAATTGGACCCCCAGAAAGGAAAGCATAAGCAACAAATATACTGGAAGTGAGATGAAGAATTCAGCACTGTCAGAATGGAATGGGTCTAAACATTTTTTTCTGATGGGGAAAAATAGCCATTCGGAGAATGATTGTTGCTATTTATGAACATCAGGTTGCTAAGTGACATCGTGTGATGTTCACCACTTCATCGGCCACCCACAGCTCTCAAGGAATAGCAACAGAGGGAGTGAAAGGGGTGAAAGAAAACCAAAAGGCTGAGTTACTATTAAAAAAAAAAAAAGCCTACAGTTCAAGGGAAAGGTAAAGAAGCGTTCCAAATATACCTTATTTCTTTTCCTAGGAGAATCCAGTAGAATTATGCTAACTTTTCACAAAAGCTATACCTAGGTGAATCATTTTAAAAAGAGAGACTAAGAACCAAAACCTCCCCCAGCCTGAAATATAAGTTAAGGACCTGCTTTTATATACACATATGTATATGTATGGATGTGTGCACATGTGAATTTGTATTGAATTTTTCCATGAGAGGAAGACTCCATTTGTTAAAGGCCACATCATAGGTTTTTTTTATTTGCTTCTAATGCTGTCAGATTTCAATATTTTGGGCTCAAATGCTTCACATTCCTTTAATTTAGTAATTTTTTTATTATTTCAGCTATGTCACCTCTACTGCCTCACACAGATTAGATTATTTAAGCACCATTTCTCTGAACCTTTGTCACTTCCTGTGACTTGCAGTGTCTTGAAGTTTATGAGGGGAACAGGATCAAGGTTGAGATTGAGACAGAGAGGAGAAAAAGTTTGGATCAAACATCCCACAAAAGCATGGGTGACAAACTGATGAGTGTGGATGTAGAAACAGAGAAGACAGAGAAGAAACAATGAACAGCACAGTTCGTTTATTTCTGTTGTCTGGTAAGAAAAGCTCTGACTGCATCAATTGGTGGTCAGCATCCAAATCCTCATCCCTTCCTGCTTGGGGTACTTGTATCACTCAGGACTTGAGAAGCATGTTGCATAACACAAGCATGTGTTATGCCTGTCATGCTAGTGTATCTTTTTAGCTGGTAATAGTCATGTTTTTAATCCCAACTTTTTTTTAACCACCTCTCCCATTATGACTTCTTTTTGATGGCTTTTTGACTGCTTTACTCTGGACCATAAACATTCATTTTAACTTTACTGATGCTTTGCTTTAACCTTTAATACTAATATATAAAATGATTGAAAAATATAGATACACCCTAAATGCCTTCTTGTAGAGAAGGAAAAGCAAGAATTTAATTCCATGCAGACATTTCTTTATTGACATTTTCATTTGTGCTGTTGAAAAAGAAAAACCCAGCAAAAAGGCAAATATGCCCTCAGTTCATTTTCCCATGCTAACAGAGTAGCTTTTTTCACTGTGGCAAACACACCTTCCAGACAGGGAGTTGCTTTCGGACTTTAGTGGTTCACTCCCTTCCTGTTTGAGACCAATTATGTCTCATTTGCAATACCATTAGTCAAGGAAGTGGCTATCCTGAGGTCACTTCTCAGCCCACCCTTCCTAAATGGCACTGGTATGCCTTTCTTCCAAGCCACCAGGACGGGAGGCTGGGCCCTCTGTGTGGTGCAGGCTCCTCCAAACCTACAAGCAATGTCAGTCTTTCAGGACTGGCCACAACTAGTGTGAGTTGAAATGCTCCAAACTAATTTGAAAGCTGTGGTTTGAAAAATGATGCTGGCTATTTATTAAAACAGCAAGCATGATCAGACCAAGCCAATTCGCTGGTTTAACAGATGGAAGCTTGTTAAAAATCTTTATTCCAATATGTTAAGAATCCAGTTTTGCTATAAATTGTGAAGTATGACTTGTGAGTCAAGCCCCAGTGGAATGGATGCCTCATACTCTGGAAGTCTCAGCCTTACATTTAAGACCCAGCATTTGCCGCTTTATATTTCAGGATTTTTTTTAGACATAAACTATTACTATAATTTAATAATATTCCATTTTTCCTGTCTTTTATCTTAACTAGGATAGATAGTCTGATACTTTACATTTTATCAGTCAAAGACAGGATGATGATTATTATTTCCTCTATTTATTAAATTCTGGTCTATCTTTACTACTCAGATAAAACTGTTCTTTTACACCTGAAGTACAGAGTTTTAAGTGATTCCCCAAGGTCACACTGTGTATATGACTAGCAGAGAAACAATTTTGTCTTACTATATGGAGAAGTACTTCCTTTTCCTGGTCTCTCAGCAGAGAATTAATAGGAGAGAAAATTCACTTAATTGTGGGGAATCCATGGAAAAAAAGAAACGGGGAGTGATAAAAGAGAGTTAAGAGCTGATAGAAGGAGCTGCTGCAAATCCACATCCTCAGTTTCCCTATGGATGCAGCAGTGTCTGTGCTGCCCTTGTTCACAGGCTTTCCAGGACAGCCCTGCAGCCTTATGGTGTTACTGATATAGGCTGCCAGCACTTGGTAGCAGGTTTCTGACCTCAGGGAATCCCTCTCAGGTAACTCACACTCCTGATCACATACCTTCTTTGCCATTTAAACATTCAGCATTTTTTCATTAAATTTGTATTTGCTATAACTATCATAAGACTTTTCTCTGTTGTGCTTTCTTGAAAGGAAAACAGAGTTAGTAGCAATCAGGCACATATGACTACATCATACACGAGTAAAAAAGCTTAAAATAAAAAGCTTGTGTACATTTATGAGTAAATCAACTTTCAACCAGAAAACCAGGAATACTTTATGCTTGGGTTTCACTCCCATAACTCCAGTTTTGAGCTGAGATTAGTGAAGTTACCTTTCAGTGAAACAAGTGAAAGATACAAGAATGGCTGTAATGCATGAAGCTGCTCCCAGTGAAGCCCCACCACTTAACTTCTAAGAAATAATGTCAGTGTAAATCACGATGTGATGAATGCTTCACTGAAATTATTCATGCCATATGGTCTGAAGAGCAAAATGGGCACAGTTTATTTTTAAAAGAATAAGAAATAAGAACTTGGAATATTCATTGCTTTGTCCTGCCAGGCTGAACATTTGCTGCAGCAGGGGCCAGACTTACGGCAGGTCTGTCTTTTTTTGCTCACTTAATTTGTTGCACTAGTTAGTAGCTTAAATCTCATTCATAATGGAATAATGCCTACAAAATTATGACCAGCAGTCTGCAGCCTCTTCCGCAAACAAATGTTCACTGGGCACCTAAGGGCTACACCATCTTCTCACTTTCCCTTTTAAAAAAAACAAAAAACTAACAACAGACATTTCAAATGTAATTAGTCCTTACAGTATAATTACTCTCTTGGTAGCAAGAAGACAACTGACAGAGGTGAAAGGTGCTGGTAATTCCATGTGTCACTCTTTTGTAAAGATGCTTATGTACAGTGCCTTTCTTTCTGTATTGTTGTGTATTAATATATTCTGTGGGAGAATCCCACAAAGCAAAGTTAAGCAAAAATAAATCTAGGTTCTTTAATAGTCATAATGCTTCTCTTGTAACGCACCACTAGGGAAAAAAGAGAAACAAATTATTCATATTTATTTAGTGATGCTGAAAGGTGCGAGCACATCTCACAGAAATATTTAGGCCCCACATCTACTATCTCAAAGGTAAATGACAAAACTCAACTATGTGCAATTAAGTTGATAACCCTACAAAGTTAGACTGCCTTATTCATTTTATTCCAACTCAAGGAGAGTTAGAAAAGACACCATCTTCTTAGACAAGTACTGGAAAAAGGGTACTAGTGGGTATGTTGCAGTCATTGTGCAAGGTGTCAATGGCTGTCTGGTTCTGCCCTCTCCCACCCTTGTGCAGAGAGATGTGCCATAAGAAAGACACTTGAGAGCAGTCCATTATCAAGGAACTAAACTTGGTATTCTGCAGAATTTATTACTGTTTACAGTTTCTTGAAAGAATTCACTCTGGACTGAAAACTTTGATGTCACTTCTTCAGGTGGCTTGATTTGGTCTGGAAGACGTTAGAAGGGTGATTTCTAAATCAAATATTTATGATGGGATGTCAAGTTCAATTTCAGCAAGACAGTCAGTAAATGGATGGGCAGGATCCTTGTAGCTAGTGGCAATTTGTTCAGGTTCGGTGACGTGGATACCACATCATTCACATTCATTGCAAATACTTCATTTGTGAGACTGATGTAATTAAAATATATAGATCAATGTCAGCTTGCAGTCTGATTCCACAATGATGTAATGAGGTTCATACTGCCTGGGGTGGCTACTCCTAAATCATCCTTAAAGATAAGAACAAGCTTATGGAAGAATTAAAAGCAACTTAACACTAGCATTTAAACAAGCAAGCTACACTTGTTTAAATGACAGCAAGTCTGAAGAACAGAACCTATTTTTTAAAAATAGAATAAAAGAATGATTAGCACCTTTTTACAGATGGAAGCTGAACAGACTTATTCTGGATTAAGTTAAAATGATGAAAAAATATCTGTGTAAAGAAGCTATTTCATTGTAACAAGTAAACCTGTTATTGATATATTTTAAATTTAATATAAGCTTCTTATATCAACCTAAGAATGTGCAGAGTGCAGATTGTTGTCTTTTCTCAATCATTTTTAAACTGTGCAAATATTGTTTAACATTGCACGTACGCGAGCTTGGATTAGGGGAAAGCATTTATCATGTAGTACATTCAACTCCTTCTCCACTCCTATGATCCCCTCTAGTGGTCAATTAATTGTCTGCTAAATGTTTCTTAGTACTACAAATTACTTGTACCTCTCCTGCATTAAAACAGTGTCTGGCTCCATTCTGTTGAATTCAAGAGACCTCATTTTTTATTCCTGTGCTGCATATGAGAAGGACAAAGCCATGAATATTTGAAATGTGCAGCTGCTGCATCTGTGGGTAGCTTTATTTTCCCTTCTAGGAGCAGATAGATTGTGCCCACCACACAGAACCCAAAGCCATCTCTGTTGGCAGTGCAGACCAGGAGGTGATGCCATGCTGTAGCAGTAAGCAGGACCCTTCCACCCCATTCTTGCCATTAGGCTGAGAATGCCCACTGTGAGCCTGGCAGCAGGAACAATTCTCAAGCAGTTTTAAACAGTGTAACAATTTGTTTATACACGTAAATGCTTGAGGTTTACCTACCTCAATAAAAAACTGAGTCATGTAATTTTTTTTTTTAGCAAGATTACAGGCAACTTGTAATTTAGAGATTTCATACAAATTGGCAGACCTTTCCCCAAAATTCCCATCATCACCTTGCTGTACAGACAGACACAGCTGCCATTTTGTATCAGTTCAAGCTGATTCAAGTCAGTGCTGATCCAATGCTATCTCCATTTTCTAATCTTGGCCGTGCACCTCTATTTCTTCCTTGCGCTAGCACTAAGAGTTACCTGACTGCTGAGGGAGATGGCTAACTGGCAGTCCAGTGAAAAAGAAATTCTGACAAAAGCTGGAAAGCTCTAGGGCACTGGTGAGCTAGCTAAAGTCACATGGGCCTTCTGTTGGAAAGTAATGGCTGTGGAGCACCGAGACCTCTCCCTTTGGTGTTCCCACTTGTGTGCTTGTGTTTTGATGTTTATGTTTGTATATTGCAAAGGACATGGGGCAAAGGCAAAGTCCACACCCGTGGGCGTATATGGTTACAAAACGTGTTTCAGCCAGCGTTCTCATGATCCTTTTTCCCCTTCTCCAGAGATGGGAAACTCAGGAATGGACACGGAGAAAGCTGTGGGCTACATGAATGGTAACACCATGAGAGGAGCATAAGTATACAATCACAACCAAAATCATCTTTCAGTTGTGGGTGTCAATAGACAGATTGGGAAACTCAAAATTGTCCTCCTTCATACAAAAAACAGCTCTAGTACACAGAAAAGTTATGATTTTTCAAGAACATCCTGTGGAATTAAAACAGTGACTGTTTTAAAACATGCTTGGCTATCATCCAGCTATCTCTCTATCTCTCTATCTATCTATAAGTGTGTGTGTATATGTATGTATGTACGTATGTATAAGCAATGCTATCAAAAGACAGTGGGAGAAAATTACTAATTTAGGTGTTTTCCTGTAACATAAATTAGCAAAATACTTTTATTAGGAATGTTTACAGCAAGACGCACTGCTGCCATCTACTTGTACCACAAAGTACCTCTTAAATCACTAGGTTTCTTTTTAATTTTGATAATGTTATGCTAGTTTCACCTCCAGTTGTTCCCAGTTCTTTGTCTTAGCCTGCATTATTGACTGATATGAAAATTTCCCAGTTTTGGAGAAAACTGTACAGGGATGAATCACTCTCGGTGACATAGAGATACAGCTTTAAAAAAGAAAGGAAAAGAGAAGTGGCTATTTGTGTCCAGTTCTGCATATCTTGTTTTCTCATTCTCCTAATTTGAGATTAATGTTTAAAAAGGAGCAAGAATTCATGTTCTGAATCTCTGTTCTCAGATGCATGCTCCTTCATTTAGAGAAATTATGTTAGCCCATTTGAAACAAAAGCTAATCAAAGTTCTGTCACATGGTACGAGCCAGTTGAGACCTGTGAAAGAGATTGCTGAGGTACTGGCACTGATGTACACATATGGTCAACATAAGTGTGTCAGCCTTCAGGATGCTCTTCCTTCTCCTGACTGCCATAAACAATGTTTTTTTATTTCTAGATTTCTGCCTGGGCATGTGGGAGGATGTTATAGCTGTCCTGATACCCACTTTTTAAAGCTTAGCACTCAGTAAAGCCGCATCTTCTGTTAAACAGAAATAATTCAAAATAGTTGCTTCAAAAATTGTAGAGATTTCACACATTAAGAACATCTATGTTGTAATTACTTCCATTTGATTGTATGCCTTTCTGGTCTTCATCACAGATGTACCCACTGGATTTTCTGAAGATCCATGTAAGAAAACACTGGTTAAAAAAGGTCAAAAAGGCTGTTGTGGTTTTACACCACCTGGCAACCAAGCAACATGCAACCATTCACTCACTCCCTCCTTCTCTCCCTCTGGGGAGAGAATCGAAAAAATGGAAACACACATAGGTTAAAAAGTAAAGAGCAAAGGCTAGAAATCTTGTGGGTTGAGGTAAAAGACAGTTTAATACATAAATCAGAAGTCGTGCATGCAAGCAAAGCAAAACAGGAATTAAGTCACTGCTTCCCATGAGCCCACTGGGAGCGTTCAGCCATCGCCTGGACAAGACTTACTCAGGAAGACAAATGCCATCATATCCAACTCCAAATATCCCCCCTTATTCCCTTTCCCCCAAGCTTTATATACTGATCATGATGCCACACGGCCTGGAATATCACTTTGGTAGCTGGGGTCAGCTGTCCTGGCTGCGCCTCTTCCCAGCACCACCAGTCCCTTCACAGCTGGGGTACTATGAGAGCACGAGAAGCAGAAAAAGCCTTGGCTCTGTGCAAGCACTGCTCAGCAATAACAAAAAACATCTTTATATTATCAGCACTACTTTCAGCCCTACCCCGAAACACAGTCCCACACTAGTCACAGTGGAGAGAGTTCACTCCACATCAGCCAAAATCTGCACAGCGGGGCTGAGGCACCACCCCACAGTGGAAAATCTGCAGGTGCCCGGGAGATACGGCCTGTACCATCTCGGGCAGAATTTCTCAATTTGAGAGGTCACAGAAATAACGCACAAGTCCAGGCCTCAACACCAGCTTTTTGAACCACGACCCAGGGGGGGCTTGGGGTAGGGGTGGCAGAGCTGGCTGCCCTGCATGAGCCGTGTCCGGAGCTCCAAAGGGTGGCTGCTGTCGCTCCCGATCCTGTATTTCTCCAGGCGGCCGGGACCCCGTGGAGCGCGGCCAGCGGGCAGGGGTTCGGGGCCAAATCCGCAGCACAGCCGCAGGGCCAGGAGGAGATGAGCCCTGCCGGGCAAGGGCGAGGGAGCCCGGGCGCTCCCCAGCACGGGCGGAAAGGCAGAGCCGGGCTGTACAGCAGGGTCACCCCCAGACACAGGCGGGGGCTGGCCCCGAAGCGCCCGGCGGCCCCTCAGAGCGGGGGTGGCCGCCGAGGGAGGGGCGGGGGCAGCCCGGGGCCGCCCCCGGCCGGGGCTGCCGTGCGGCGGCAGCGGAACGCGGCGGCGGGTGCGGGTTGCGGAGGGCCGCTTTGAGGCGGGCACCGCGCGGCGCGGCGCCGGCATGAGGGAGCTGCCGCCGGGCCCGGGGATGGAGAGCGACATCTTAGACGCGCTGGAGGCCTTGGGGTAACCGGGGAGCAGCGGTGGCTGCCCCTGCGAAGGGCGAGAGGCCGCGGGCAGCCCGGCAGGGCGCGGAGCGGGCCGCCGCAGCCGCGGGCGAGAGGCCGCGCCGGAGGCGGGAGCGACGGGAGCGCGGCGTCGGCCGAGGAACGGGCCCCGCGCTGCGGCGGGGCCGGGCCTCGGCCGGGAGCGGGGTCACGGCCGGGGCGGTGCGCTCGGCCGGGCTGTAGGGCGGGGATGGCATAGGAGCCCGGGCGCTCCGTGGGGCACAGCGGCCGCGGCCAGCGGTGGGGCGGCCACGGGAGAATGGCGGGGCAGCACCGCGTTCTGTGGTGCCTGCACACCTCCCGCGGTGTGCTACGCGTGGTACGGGACAAACACTGCGAAATAATCTAGTTTCCGGTTATGTTATTCCCAGTACTACCGGGCAGTCAGTTACTGTTGGGAGGAAGTTTGACCAACCGCTTGAGTTAACGCTTGAGTTCTCTGTCAGAGAGATCAAAGTGTTTTCACATGCACACGTGAAAGTGCCTGTCTCATATTTTCTGACAAACTCTTTTGTATATAAATGACCAATAACTTTTTGGTGTGCTTAAAAGAAAAACGTCTGAATTATTCCTTGACGAAAATAATGTAGAAAGGTTCATTCCTTTAAGTGAATGTAGTTACTAACCAGCTTATAGTAAAATAATTTGAAAATATGTATATTTTATGTTATGTTTGCTTCTTATTACTAATGTTTATCCGTCTGTGCAGGTACACGGGTGCCCTGCTGGAGGAGGAGGCCCTTAAAAAAGCAGCAGAAAATGGATTGTCTTCACCAGAATTTTTTGAGCTTTGCGTTTGGTTAGGATCCCAGATAAAGTCACTTTGTAATATGGAAGAAAGCATCACTGCAACAGATGGTATATCAATGTTAATTTAGTATTTGTTCAGTGGATTTAGACCCATACTGTCCAGCTAATAGTGAATTACAATGTTGAAGTTTACAAGCCCAGCTCAGGCTGATATTTGTATATATGTGGCTCTTACATTAAGACCTCCTGTTCTGAAAACTGTTTCAAAAGGAAAAAAGAAGGTGATTTGAGGTGGTTTTAGATATACATAAATGTGAAAAGTACATTCATGCCTGTAGTCACACTTTGATGACATGAATTGCAGTGCCGGGTGTTTCCTGGCACAGTGTTGCGGTCAGCTCCGTGTGTGGATACCTGAAGTGCTTGTAGCACTGCCTGATTGTTGCTGCCAAGGGCTGGAGTTTGGATGAGATTTTATATTACTTACGTTTTTACCAAAAAAGTAGTGGAACTAAAACCAAGCACTGAAAATAATGGACTCATGACTCCTGTGACTTCTTAATCAGAAAATTAGTTACACTGACGCGCTGTATAGTGACATGAACTGTTCACTTCCTACTGATGGTTGTTTGTGTTCATGTCCTCACAGACTGCTGTAGCATTACCTCATTCAAAGCATGAGTACAAGATACTATTAGAAGGCATATCTTCTTGTATGTAGGACTTTTTAAAGAAAAATGTTACTGTGGTGGTAGGTGGTTAATCTTTGGGCTTCAACGATATTGTTGAAATCTGCAATAGAAGTGTATGTTAAAAAATTAGATTGCAGTTTGATGTTTCTGTAACAAGCCATTAATTGTGCATTTATTTCCATAGGAGTGAAAGATATAGAGAGCTTCCAGCTTGAAGTTAGTGGCTTTCTGAGAGAAATGGCTTGTCCATATTCATCACTGGTGTCTGGAGACATCAAAGACAGATTAAGAGAGAAAGAAGATTGTCTTAAACTTATTTGTGAGTAATAATAATTTTTCCCATTTATAATACAGTGTTTTGTGTGCATGCTTTATCACAACTGAACAGTTTACACTGAAGAGTTCTTGATGTGTTTTTAAGTTGATGTGTGCAGTCGTTACACAGTAGCTCAGCATGCATCAACTCACTTGTGTAAAGTGAAAAATAGAGCAGCATTAGAAAGCTGTTTAGCAGAAACTAAAATTTCTTTTAAAAGTACGGTGCAACCTACTGAGGCTCCCTGATCCTTCTCTTGATCCAGTTGTTCCTGCTCACCTAAACTAAGACTTGCTTCCTGTGTTTGTGAGAGGTGTCAGGGCAGCTTGAACAGGAATGCTGCACAATCTGAAGGTGCTGAAAGCAGAATTGAGAGAAACAATGTCTTAAGTGTAAGTTGGACTTGGACAAAGGAGTGGCAGCAGGAACCAATGTGATAATATGAAACTAGCCAAGGAACGTGGGATCTGGTGGCAGAAGGGGGTTGAACAGTTCAATGCAGTGTGTAGACTGAAGGTAGGAAGTCAGGTGAGAGGGAATTGAGGTAAAGAATAGGAAGCATACTGACCTATTCAGGAGAAAACTGAGAAAGTCTCCCTTTTATCATGGTTATCTTACAAATAAGATATTGTAGCTGTACTGAGAATGTGGGTGCAGAAATGCTTAAGTGTCTCTAAATCTGCTGTTATGATGCTTTTCTCTCTAGTATTTCTAAGTACAGAACTTCAGGCTTTAAAGATATTGCAGAGCAAGAAAGTTAAAGGCTCTCATTTGGAAAAGCACAGTGAAATTATTGAGGAAGTGCAAGCTATTTGTGATGCACTGGGTCTGCCAAACTCCTCATCTTCTGGTATTCCTCCCTTGTTAACCAGTGTGGAACAAAAGGTATGGGCTTTTACATTTTCTCACTCTTGCTAAACTGTAAGCACTGTCCCTGTAACCATTCATTGTAGAGCTAAGGGCCCAGCAGTCTCACCCATAAAAACCCTATATGACAAGTGCAAAAGTTTTGATTCCTTAGGCCAGCTTAGTGTTTTAAGTTAAACTGTTTTAGTTATGAGGTGAAGTATTTCAGCATTTCCCTGAGGTTGCAATGTACCTGATCAGACATATTTGCCATGCAAGTTTAAGGTGTAAGTTTTCCTCTTACCCATTCAAATGTGCTGTAGCAAGCAGAAAACTTCGGGTAATAACTGATTGTGCATTTATATACCTGCAGTCATTTCTGAAATGTATTGAAATTTAATATCCAAAACTTAAATTAGTCCTTTTGAGTTTATTAATTTCTTAATTGCAAGTGTGGATTTGTTGCAGAAGAGGATGAAAATGCCTGCATTGCCAGTATTCAGTGAATAAGGCAACTTAAACCTTAGTCAGCAAGATAGTTCTTTCTGTTGTGGCCCTCCAGGTTCTAACTCATTTCACTGATGTGATCCTTAATCTGAGTTCCTTACTGCAAAATGTAAATAGGCTCTTGAGGTGGAATTTATCTTCTCTGTCATACTGCTAGAAGTTTTGCTCTTCATCTCTCTCTAGTGTTTGAGGAGAGACTGATTCCCTCTTGTAGGGTAGAATAAAAACTCCCACTGCTTCTGAGTCTTTAAATTTAATAATTTGACATGATTGTGCTTATTTTTTTTCATTCTTCGTCATCAACAATTGAGCAGTTGAACATTCAGAGATTTTGGGGAGAGGGCCTATTGCATGATTTTCTTACATCTGTCTTCAGTGTGACAAGACAAAACCTTTAATAGGTTAATTTATAAATGGCATCACCCATCAGGTGCAAGTGGAACTGCCTATTCCTACACTATCTGTGCTTGGTCTCTTTAGTTCTAAGGAAATCTTACATTCAGTAAATATTTTTGAAGGGATGAAGAAACAATTCTAGCACTGTTTTGGGAATGAAAGTGTCAGTTACAGCTGCTGACTAATGGCCTGATTGTGCTGATCTCCCTGTGTGAGTGATAGCTGTGTTTACATCCATGTGTGTTCATAGGCTGCAGCTATGGCCTGTGACCTTCCTTGCTCAATTCCTTGCTTTACTTCTCCTGGGCAGATTTAGTTTCATCGCATTGTAGGGACAGGACTCCAGTTCTGCAGTTGTGGGACTGCAAGACCAGACCTGGAGCACCAGTTCCTTCATACACACATAGTGATATAGAATGTTTTCTTTGAATTATTGGACACCTGGTGTCTCCCAACTTTTGCAAAGTCTGACATTTCCTATCAGACAGCATGACAGGCTTGAATTGTGCATGGTGTTGCCATCCCAGTTTGTATAAACTGTTACCCTTTCAGAAGTACTCAAACAAGCAGGATCTGAAAAGTATTTTATCTTTGGTTTTGTTGGTTGGGTTTGTTTTTTTTTAATTAATGGTGCCTGGACTATTTTCCAGTAGTTTTCAGGTCTGCCAGTTCCACAGTGGTTATACCACTTGTACTCACTTCAGAGTGTAGAAAGGTGACAAAACTGGTTCATTCATCTTCTGTGACTCCTAATTAATAGTGTAATGTGTTCTCTGTGTGCTTCATCCCTTACGAACAAAGGATTTTTTTCTTACCTTGCAAGAGATTTTGCAGAATTTCTGCAATGTGTTTACTTGTCCTCCTATATTACTTTAATATAGGAGAAGTTTGGAGTTATTTTGATAGATGACAGGGTTAGAGACCTAAACTTATAGGTATAGCTGCTTTAGAATGGTGGTGCCACCAATTAAAGTTCATTGGCTTTGTAAACATTTCTTTAAGAGCACCATTTTATTACTTTTTTAATATGAGCACAGAAATTTACTTGAAATTATATATTTATTTTTCCAAATATTTTTTTGGTTTTGATTTAATTAGATTCTGCATACTATTGCAGCTGTTGATGTTTAGTATTGTATCATTCATAATACAGACTTACATACTGATCTAGTATTTTTATTTAGTGTATCTGCAAATGTATCTGCAGCATTTCAACATGTCTACTCTTTGTCTCTGTCTAGCATCTTCAGCATTGTCAGTAGCTGTGGGAGTAGTTCTGAGAATAGTTTGGCTGTGCAGCAGCAACCTACCAAAGGCCAGATCACACACTGTATTTTGGTATGGAACATTAGAATATTTATTGTTTTAAGTGATTTTCCAGTTTATTTAAGAGTTTATTATAAAATCTGGATTGATTTCTTCATTCAAAATGAGTTTTATAAGTAGCTCAAACTTTGAATGTACAATCATAGCAAGATCTTTTGCATATCCTGTAATTACCTAGGGTAGTGGTTATCAATATACCTAAGAAAATGAGAGATAAATTGACAGTATTACAGCCTTCTGTCACTAAGTATATCTTACTATACAGCACTGAAAAACTAATACTAATTTTCAAATTGTTTAAGATGCTGTTTCCTTGTAAAGTATACAAAGGGGGAATCTAGGAGTCAATCTGAGTTTTAATGCCAAAACCTTCATAAATTCTAAATGAACATTGATGAAAGATTCAGAAAAGTTCATGCCAGTGTTGTGCTTTGTAACTAATGCTTACATCTGGCTGTTTTCTAATCAAGATAGTGTGAATTTCACACCTAATTACAAAGTGACATTCTAATACCGTTTATTTGAAAAAACTTTTAATGTGATATTATTCAAAAGACTTCTTAACTTTTTTGGCCCACATTATTAAAAATACTCTGCTACTTTTCACATATCAGTTAAATGAAAAGAAGCTACAAAGGGCTGCTGAACAAACTAAGTCAAAATTAAGCTAACATAACACATAAGTGAAATGTGAGAAATTTTTTTTAATATTTGTGTAGAAATGCTAGAATTTATTATTATTAATGTGTTTCATTTAACATAAATAATAACATAATAAAATTCATTTTTATTTAACATAATAACAAAAATTTACAATATTAACAAAATTTCATTTAACATAAATAATAACATAATAAAATTATCTGTAGTAATTTTACAGATGTAATGGTGCCTGGACAGTAAGGATTAATGTAACTGCAGGGAACAAGACTGAAGAGTTGTCCTGTCACCAGACACCAAACAAAAATGTATTTAAAGTTAGATAAATACTGAATTTATCAGCAGGTGTATGAAAGAGAGGCTTAAAAATATTTTGTGCTTAAGATTTTGAGTGATCTCTATGCAACTGTACAGTATGACTGTACACCTTATGACTAATTAAGGCAACATTCTTTCCTCAAATTTAAATTAATGACACCTTTCCACAGGTCAGGTTTTTTCAAAATCTCAAAAAACTCTGGACATGCATACATATATGATGTTTTTCTGTGCAAATGGTGTTAAATGTAAAAATTACTGCTCTGTTTTGAGAAAAGATGAGGATATTTAATAAATACATTGAACATGGTAATGAAATTGGAGCTAAATTTATTTTCAGTTGTATAAAATTACAAAACAAATGATAAATGTCATGTTCAATAAGGATACACCTTATTTGTTAACAGTAGAATAACTGTTTATTTTTATGCAGCAGATTTGAATTTGGTTTTTTTGGCTCAAGCGATCCAATGGCTGATTTGTTTTCATTTTATATTTAGAGACTGTGAACTCCCAAAGCAGTCCCATATATTTTTAGTGTTACCAAGGTTATTGATTACATGGTATGTCAAATAGTCAAATATACTTGTCTACATCTGGTTTTAATTATTTGGTTTTATTTTTACACCTGAATGTGTAAAAACATTAGGATGATTTGGCTCTTACAATTTGTTTTATGTTTCTTTGAGTGTGTTTTCACTGCTCTTTTATCAGGGCACTGCATTTGGTTTTGTTCCCACTTACATATACAGACTTCTTTCTGGGATGTGGTGAGTTTTTTTAACTCCTGCATATCCTTCTCAATCCAGGAAAACTATCGTGTGTGGGAATACAGGTTATAGCATAGATTCTCACATCCATTGTATTCTTGTCCTCTGGCAGACTGTTGTGTGCCAGAGTTCCTGTGCTCATACCTCTGTCATCCATCGTGGCTGGGCAGTGTATTCTGCAGCTGTAAGGCAGCTCAGCTTGCTCCACCATTATAGCTGTAGGGTTTCCCCATGAGCTCTGCTGGTGGGAGTGAGGAGTAAGTAGAGATTCACTAATCTGAATATGACTTCACAGTATGTCAAAAACATAGATCAGTTCATGAGTATAGACCAGGTCATCAGTGAAGAGCTTGCTCCTTAACTGTTACTTATTAGTAAAGCTGTGCTGGATAAAAATTATATAGGTGTTCTCTGACTTGGAAAGAAAACATTGCAGAAATTTGGGAGTGGTTTCTCAGACAGTAAAGGACTGTTTCATTTAGCTGCTCTTCTTTCTTCTAGTTCTGATTTTCATTGATTATCTTCCTTAATTGTTCTCTCTAAATTTCCTTTCACTTTTCAGTTCATGGAAATTAGGAGTATGCAGCAGTGATTGACTTGTGATGGCAGAATGTGTGGCTTTTGTATGTGGAGCCCATTGTTGTGTTTACCTCTTAGTTGACCTTGCAGCTACAAACTTAAAATAATTCTAATCTCTAGGTAGTATTCAGCATCACTGGCTTTCACAATCTAACTGTAAATTACATTGAGAGTTTTTCATTTTGCTGTATTGGTTTTTGTTTCAGCAGCTGGTCTCATTTTGATAGACTCTCTTTCTTTCAAACTTTGAGGTAATATTTCTGACCACAGTGGTATATGAAGAGACACCTCTTGCCCCATAGAATTTTTGATTCATCTGCTATTCATTCCTTCTTCTATACTTGTTACTGACTGATCTGTTAATCTCTTGTTGTCATACTGATCTTACTCTATTGTTGATTATTAACTTTTGATTTTGATCTTCAGGCGTTTATTTAAGTTCAAACATAGTTTGTGCTTAGGTGCATTTGCGTTTTGGAGTGGAATATGGCACTCTGTACGTGCTTCAGTTAAACTGGCTACCTGCAGAAGACAGACAACCTTGGAATGGTTTTTGTCAAGAAAAAGGTTATAGAGAAGCAGGGATTATCAGAGAAAGAGTGTTGGGATCAGTATGGTACATGGATCTGAACTTCACCCCGTATTGTAACCTCTTTTGATATAAATTGAATATAATAACAGGGAATATTACACTAATTAGATTGACACTTTTCAGATACTGCTAGGCAGTTTTTTCTGATAGAGTCAAAACAGTGTTTTCCCTTAATTTGCTCACTGCACAGTATATTTACCTTTTTCTGGGTTATTGTGTTTTTAACCTGCCAGAGTGCTGCCCAGCAGTGATGTAAAAAGAAAGAACAAAAACCTTAGTTTTCACATAAAATTTGAGACCAGATTTTTTCTTTATATATACAATAAAAAAATTTGAGATAATTATAAAAATCCTGCCATATGAGAGTTGATTTACTAAGCATTTCTTTTTAAAATTAACTAGGTGCTCCTGAATTTGAATTTTGACGTCTGGAATTTTTTTTCATATCAATCATTAGAGATTATATTTGTGTAACATGTGAAGCTCAAAACTGAGCTTTGAACCATGCCTTTGTGACAAATGTAATGTAGATGCCTGTGTGCCCGCATGAAATCTTATAATCCTTGCAAATATATCTAATGGCTGTCCCCAGATACAGGTTTTACTGTAGATCATGCACTACCTTAATCCTCCTTTTGACATACAAAAGAAAATTATTTCTAGTTTTACTCATTTTGCTTGGTTTCCCATGGTTATTTACTGAAGCAAATTAAGATGTACTTCTCTCCACCAGACTGTACAAAACTTGAACAATAATATGCATGCAGTCAACTCCAGCTGAAAAATCAGTTGGATTATGTTCAGGCTGTGTACAAGTATTGTGGGCACTCATGGTAATGATTTTAGAAGAAGCCAAAGGCAGTTCACTGAGTAAGAGGAGATAGAGGTTTCTTGTAATGAGAGAGGAGAATACAGTGGTGTTTGGAAGGTAGAGAGAGCATATTTCATCTCTAATTATTGAGGGCAAGAACTAGTGGAAGAAGTGTAAGGAAATTTGATGTAGAGTGAATGCAAAAGTTCTAAACATAACGTTAGCTGGAACCAGTTATAGGATTAGAATAAAATTAATGAGAAAGGCAGGAGATATGGCAGGCATGCAGTCATCCTTTCTTAATAACACCCATCACCAGATTTTTTTGTAGCCCAGTGTAACATTTGGCAACGGAAGTCGGAACTTCCATTTGTTGACATTACAAGACTTAGTATCTAAAATGGGTAATTTAGCTAGTCCTACTTCCTCTATGCACTTGATAAATTTGCTATATAACTATTGTTCTGTTAATGGGAGGACAAATGATGTCCCATAAAATATCTTTGTATAGAGGCTGGTCATCTCACAGAAGTACTCAGGAGTTCATTTTGTAGTGGATCATAAGCTAGAAGAGGTGTATCTGTTTCATGAGTCTGCTAAAACAAATGTGCTGTTTTTGATCTTCCGAGTAGCAAAAGAGATTGTAACAAATTTTGCTGAAATAAATCTAAATATCATTTGTTTTCTGAGATGTATGTGTTTTTTTCAGGTGAAGGACATTCTCTCAAAAGTTAAAAATAACCATGTGGGGAAATCTCTGCTAACAAAACCTCTGAACTCTGACCAAGTGGTAAAGAAAAGTTTCTCCATTTCTTTCCAGTATTTAACAGGATGGCCAAAATAAATGTATATGGCTTCATTTAACTTTGCCTTTCTATAGTCACTGTTCTATTGCTGAATATTAATACTAAAATTCAGTTGCTAAATACTAACAGTGATAATCAGGTATTCTTCCAGAACTGACATTACAAACCACACCTTGTGTTGATTCATCCCTTGTTCATTTTCAAATCATTTTGTACATGCATACTACTGTAGCATTACATAGATGCTGTGTAGTTTGTAGTGGTCACCTCAGGATAGACATCATAGTTGATAGATGGGGTTAAGTTTGAATTGACCTCTATAACTTTATACATTTGTCTGTTTGAATTTCTTATTGTAACACTGCAGGAAAGATTGGAAAAGATCAATGATGCTCTTTGCAGTGAGTACGAGTGTCGACGGCGGATGTTGATGAAGAGGCTCGATGTGACTGTGCAGTCTTTTGGCTGGTCTGATAGAGCAAAGGTAAACTCAGTGTATTTTTTGCTTACTGTAGGTGGGAGTCTGCTACTGTTCACCAAGTCTTCCTACAGAATATGCATGCCATGTAAATACACAAATACACTTTCATCACTGTTATCTTTTTTCCAGCCTGTTCTCATCTCAAGTTGTAATACCCAAATCCTAGGTATTGAGGAAGGGGATGGATTTAACCAGGCATGGTACAGTCTATCCTTTGTGACTGTTTATAGCTTCACAATTAGAAATTCTAGCATCCTTTGCTGGGATTTCTCACTTTAACTAAAGTTCCCATTTCCCTGTTTTCTGTATCTGACACCCTCTAATGAGTTTACTAACTAGGAGGCAACCTCTGCACCTCATGCAGATGCAAAAGACAAATACTGGGCTTTAATATAGATTGGGTGGAAAATGTGACTTCATAAAGTCTGAGAGGTTACAGTGACTGCCCCCTATCTTGGATTCTACTAGATGAACAGCCATTCAGTTGAACAGGTTATTTGAATAGTAGCCTGTGTGAGAAAATCACACAATTGCTTGTAATCCTTCCAGTCACTAAAAATTCCAAAGCACACCTCTGTATTTGTTCTGCTGGTATTGCTTTAATTGTGATAGTTTCATTTGTACTGTTTCCTACAACTCTGTATATTAAAAAATAATCATTATATTTCCAAGCTGGAAATGTATCTTGTTTGTATCCCAAAGAGTAGGGAGATAAGACACACAAAGTTTGTAATTTGATGAAGACACATGTGAGAAGCTGGAGGCAGATGTTTTTGTTCATTAGGGGCAAGATCAGCTTTCCTTCCAAAGGTTTCTTTAGAAAGCTTAGGATGAATAAATCTTAAAACTTGGAAAGTTTACTGAAAGTATGGATTGTTACAAGTCTTTGTGACATCACAATTTGTCATTGACACATGCAGAATCAACTACATGAAGCTCACTGAGTATCACTGGAACACGAGCCTAGGTGCTGCTGTGCTGCATTGGAGTAGCTCACTGTTTAATTTCTGAAGGGGTTGTGAATGCTTTTATCCTTCAAGAAAGGAAAAGGGAGGCGTTGAGCTCAGAGAAGCCAGGAGATGTCCCTACTTGTATAACTTCCTTACAGCTGTACCAATGCAATTATGCATCTTCAAATTTAAAGTATACTTCTAAAATGTAGTTGATGTGACTGATGACTAACTTAAGCAGACTAAAACTTTGTCACTTGCTATTGTTCCATAAAAACAATGAATGCCCTTTTGAAACAGAACAATAGTTTAAAGAGGTTTTTGATGATTAAGTAGTCAGATGATTCATTTTCCTCTCTTATAAAGACTGTTGATGTGAAATATGTGCAGTTACAGAAGTAACCAGATTACATACTAATTCAAAATAACATACTGTTCTAAATCTTTTTTTTCCTTATTCTCTTGAAGGAAAGAGTTATGTTAATAACTTCTTCGAGAGGGTTTTAGGGAAAATGTTCTGACATTGATGTAATTGAGAGATTTTTGTTTAAGCCAATAGACAAATTGTTGTCTTTTTAAAATTTGTTAGCTTGCCTTTTTTTTCCCCACCATTAAATAGATATTGATACATTTCTCTGCTTTTGATGGTATGGCATTTTGGGGATTTTTTTGTTTGTTTTTTTTGTAACTTGTTCAGCCTCCAAGAGGGTTAAGTTTGCAGACTGAAATGGGTTCACAAATGATGGAGTAATTACCTAGCAGAACAGTCTTGTAAAGGTTCGGCATGTATTGTTTGGTCTAGCCAATATTAAATGTTTTATTTCACTCTGTAGGTCATTCTAGATTTTCCCAGAAAGTATATTTCTTTTCTGCTAAATAAATGAAGCATCAAAGCATGCTTGGAAAAAAATCTAATGTTGTCCACTTTTCAGTCTCACCTTTTCGTGGCTTGCAAAATTGTTTTTGCTGCATTGATGTATTCTCAGGTTTTTTCCACAAATTTACTTTATGTTGAAGCTGCTCTGTTCTCATCATGTTTAGAAGCAATCTGTTGAATATGGTTATGTAAAGCTCTTGAGAAAGCAGGGTGGACTCCTTAAGTTTTAGTCTGTAGACATGTTGGAAGATGTTAAAAAAATCTGATGCCAGTGGATGGAGGAGTTTCTTTTGTACTGGTGCTAAGTGTCAGCATCAATTAAACATAATCAGCAGCACTTTCTGTGTAATGCCTCCACCAACAGGAAGAGAACTGGCACTATGTTTTGTAATATAGTTTGTATTTTCAGAAGCTACACCTCACCTTGTGTTCTGATTGAAACTTCCTGAGACCAGCACATGGTTTATAGTAAGTCTGTTGGCGTGTTTGCTACCTGGCAAGTAATTAGTGTTTGATGTAATCCTTCAGGTAAAAACAGATGAAATAGCACGGATCTACCAGCCCAAGCGCTACGCGCTGTCTCCAAAGTCCACCATTACACTGGCTCACCTTCTTGCTGCTCGCGAGGATTTGTCCAAGATCATAAGAACCAGTAGTGGATCAACACGGGAGAAGACTGCCTGTGCCATCAACAAGGTATGCTTTTCTGGCAGTGAGAAATAGACATGGGCATTTGCAGACCTCTCAAAAGGAATTCTGGAATTACACTGGTTTTGCTTGGTACCTTAATTTCATTTTTTCCATTTAAGAAAGGAAGGTTTGCAGTATTCTTGTAAACATTGTCCTTTCTTTGATCTTCCTAGACAGTCATGCAACAGGATAAAATAGAGTAGTGTAGACGAGGGGGGAAAGTGTGGGGAGTGTATATGTGTAATGTGTAAATGACCTCTTGAGTTCAGTGGAACTGCACACCTCAGGGATACATGTAAGTATTTGTGGTATCAGTTCCTGAGCTACCTTGCCAGTTTATTATTGTTTGGCTTGTAAATCCACATCTCTAGTTCATCAGTGTGTTATAAATCACAAAAGTTTCTGTAGAAGTGTCATTTTGCTGCAAAATAAAATTACCTGGTTTGGCTGCGGTAATGAATCAACATAGTGCTGCTCTCTTGTATGTGATAAAAGCTGAAGCTTGTAAGTAGTGACGTGAGTTTCACCATTCAAGTGGTGACTAAACCTGATTTTGTTGATCCTGTATTTACAGATTTTTCTAATGTTTTTACCTCATTTAGATACTTTAATATGTTTTGATCCTTAACACTCTGAAATTTCTTAATTATTGTAGGATTTTAGAGAAAGGTGGGTTTGTTTTTTTTTTGAGAGGACTTTAGTTGGAGTGCCTGGGACTAATCAGGGAATGTTAACATTGATCACACGGAGTTTAGGAAATACGAAGGCAACAACAAAAAGACCTACTTGGATACATCTTTGTTCTTCAAAGATGTTTGTTTTGTTTAACTTTGTCCAGTGCAGTTTTTCTTTTTATACACTGAGTAGTACCTGCCACAGACATGATGCCTTTTTTTTTCCTTTTCTTGGAAGCGTTACTGCAGCCTGTTGCATATTTTGTTCGTTCTGGCTCTTTACTGAGTATCAGTAGTTTGTAATGCTTGTGTGCCTTTGAGAACTGCACATCGGTTTGCCAGTTGTTTTTTTCTTGTTGGCTGATGAGGTTTAAACTTGAACTTTGAAATTTAAGTAGAAGAGCTACATCATAAGGAGTATAAATATATATGTGTATTTGTATATATTATATATGAAGTGTGTATATTGCTTATTGCAATACTGATACTTCAGGTGTGCAGTGTTCTTCATAAAAAAATCACAAAAGTAACATGAGCCAGCTGCAGTTATTTCTGTTTCAGAGGTGAAAAATGAGAACATTTCTAGAGTTCTGTTGTGGTGTTACAGGGACAGGAGATAGTGATTCTGCTGTCAGGCACTGTATTGAGGGGCCAAATTTCCTGAAAACAGCAGGCAGCATTTCTCTGTTCACAGGAGAAAATCCTGTGTCTCTTTAAGTTCATACTGCTGTTTTTTAACTCTGAAAATGACCTGTTTTTCCATACAGGTTCTGATGGGGAGAGTCCCTGACCGGGGAGGTAGACCAACAGAGATTGAACCACCTCCTCCTGAAATGCCTCCATGGCAAAAAAGACAAGAAGGTGGTGGAAGAGGTGGCTGGGGGGGTGGTGGTGGTGGAAGGGGTAACTGGGGGGGTGGTGGGGGTAGAGGAGGAGGAGGTTTCAGAGGTGGTGGAAGAGGTGGGGGTGGCTTCCAGGGTGGAGGTGGCTTCCAGGGTGGAGGTGGCTTCCAAGGTGGGGGTGGCTTCCAAGGTGGCAGGGGAGGTTATGGTGGCAGGGGAGGCTACGGTGATCCCTATGGTGGAAGGGGAGGGGGAGGATACCGAAGATACTAAAGTACTGTAAATCTTAACAGAGTAACTGGCAGAATATAGTGGTGGTGTTTACTGGTACTAGGACTCTAGATATGTTGACTTGGGTTTAGGTTAGAATTAAGTATGACCATATGAGTAATTTCATTAGACCAACTGATATTCTTCACTGAGTTCTTTTAGTTAACTGAAGTTTTATACTGAAATCTGATGACTGAAGTCCTTGTTTTTCGTACTGCTTATATGGTGTTTTTTATTATGTAATTTTATTTAAAATAAGTCTCAGAAAACTGAATAAAGCCCTTTCTAAACAAACAAAAATATATTAATGGTCAGACCTCTCTGATTATTGCATGTTGCATGTCTACTCTCCTGCTCCAAAATGTTGTGTAGAAAAAACAAAGTAGGCCTAAGAACTGGATGAAACCACTTTTAAAAGACTCAAGAATGCTGCTTTCAGGCTTGTTCTCTTCATGTCATTATTCTTCATTCATAGTTTTCATGAAAATTAATTCATTAATTCATTCATGTGAATGAATTTTAATTTCAAATGTTAAAATTCTTAAGGCTTTGGTGAAAATTATTCAGTTAGATTTGATTATTCTTGCAGAACTTCACATTATAGTAACATTGTAAATTAATACTCTACATAAGTTAATCAAATGAGGTTGGTTTTTTATGTTCATAATGTATCAGACACTCTTTAATGGTCAGAGCATGTACTGTAAACTCATCATAGTGAGTTTTGATAGTGTCTTATTTTCATTTTACCTGTTTTCCATTGTGGATGTTTTATAAAAATAATTTAAAATCAGATTGGGCAGAAAACTTGCAGGCATTGTGTTTGGTATGAATTCATGTGTATATCCTTGTGTATCAGCTTTGAGACACAAAGTTGGAATAAGCTGAGCTTTATAAAAAACATGACATTTCTTCTCACCTTTTTTTCTTTCCTCTTGTTTGTTTTTTTTTTAATTATTCTCTTCTCCCTTGCCTGCTCTTTGTTTGGGAATCTGTCTGGTTAGTAACAAGACACCTCATGCAGCAGTTGCCTTTTCTCAGTGATTTCTCTCTCTGCCAACCTAAAACAAGCCCTGTCTTGACATGGTATGGGTGCCTTCTCCCTCACACACAGTTAGTCTAGAAGGAGTTAGCTGACACACCATCGTGGCTGTAAATATATGTAGACAGGAATTAAATTTAGCATTGTCACTTGAAGAAGTCAGTTTCTGCTGCCCAGTATCTTTTAGATCTGCCATGTTGTGAGGCCGCTCCTGAGAACAGAGGTAGGAAGGGGATGCTGCCTGACTATGTTCTCATGACAGCGTTTATCAGGGTCAGGTCACTACAGAGAGATTCAGGAAGGCATCTGATTATCCTGGTGTGTCTGATGATGAAATAGCACAGCTGGCTTCAAGCACTTGTAATTGTAGGTGTAACTGTATGTTAAACTTTAGGATTTGATTTTGGATTTATGTTCCTCAGTTATAAGCTCTTTCTGCACAAATTTCCTGTTGGTGTTCACTGGTATGTTTTAAAGAATTTTTTTTACCTTCGTAAACACACATATCATGCCCTGTTTCATTGGCAACTTCATGCATGAATGTAAAGTTCTGTTCCAAATCAAATTACTATCTTTCAAAAGCTTTTCTTCTGTTATTTCCTCTCTCATCAGTTTGCTTGAGAATGCTGCTTCTAATGTATGATATATATGGCTTTACCCAGGCTTTAGGGTCGCAGCAGGTGCCTGACAAAAAGAAGCAGAAGTTTTGCTTCCTGTAACATGTTAGCTGGGATGTGAACTTCTGCAATAATGGCTTAATGTCACCCGACTCCTAGCACTGTAGTTCCTTTGCCAAATTTTTTCCATGCTTCTTACTGGCCAAAGCTCTTGGCAGCCTCTGTAGTCGTTATGGAGAGACCCCTCATGGGTCACGTGGGAGCACAGTATTGGTTCTCTGGATGCTGTGCTTGGTTTTTGCCTAATGCTCTGGAACAGCTCCCAGACCAATGACATTCCAAATGAGACTGCTGGCCTTGGAGCAAAGTGTTGGTCAGCAAAGGAATAGAGCAGCTTTTCAACAACCAAAGCCTTAAGATTAAATTCTGTTTGCTCATCCCAGTGTTTCTTTTTGCTATAAGTAATCAGCAGTCGAGCATGTGGCTTCATCAAGGAACTACACCTGGAAAAACAAACAACTTATCTATGCTTAAAGGTTTCATTAGTCTTAGGATGCAAGCTTGCAGCAGTTTAGTTGGATTGTTGTAACTACAGATGTGATGTGCCTTGGTGTTTTTATACTCATCAGTCTATCCTGTTTGTTAGTAGGCAGGACAGTTCTGAATGAAGTAAATCATCAAGTGAAGCAGGTACATGCCCACTTCAATTCTAACAGTTAAATTATTTCAATATCTTATTTCAGTTAGGTGTATGTAGATCATATAAAACATGGAAATACAAATAGGCTGGAGATTTTCTTTTTTAATCCATTTCAGTCTTTCTTCAGTAACTTCAAAATGTGAAGCCAGTAGTTAAAAAATAAAGTAAGCACCACCATATTTTATGGAGGTATCCTTTGCTGTCCTTTTGTCAGAATGTATGCTTTTATTTCTCAAACAATGCAATAACACCATGAAAGTAATTGATTTAAACCTCAAGTTTTGTCCTGAAAAAAACATATTTTCAAAAATTCTGTTGTAAGTAAAAGATTTTCATATATATGTTGGTGAACATTTTTGTGTTTATTTGCATTTAATGAATACCTAAGTTAATACGGTTTTGTTTGTTGAAGATCTGAAAAAAAAGGTTGGGGATTTTTTTCAGGAATTGAGAGACGCTTTTGTCAACAGCTGTAAACTGAGGAATAAAGCACTGTATTTGAAATTATTTGCATCATCTGTGTGTATTGTGATTTGGATCCACTATCATATGTTCCTCCTTTGTGAGAAAGAATTCCTGCTGGTGATTTACAATAATGGTGAAACTTACTTTTTATGGTAATGGAAATAACATGTATTTTGACCAAAATGAGAAGGCAATAGATACCTTGCCTGTTAAAATTTTTCTATAAAGCTATGTCACAAGTCTGGGATTTTGTCTGGGATTACTAAAGAATCTCAGTTACATTTTACCTTACTGAAAAAAAAATTTAAAATCATAGTGATCTATATGATCACTGTTTTTGTCTTTTTGTAAACTAAAGAAATACCCTCCAATTACTTCTCAAGTTTTATTTTATTACTTTTGATAGTTATGAAAAAAACCCCACAACTTGTTTTACCTAAGAATGTAGAGCAGATTTGCCATGCAAACAGGAGTTTCACCTCTTCTTGTCTTCCCTGACATGACTGAAGAAAACAGAATGGATGCCCATTTCCCCATATAAAAACCAGTTTGGGCTGTGCCAGTTTGAAGTTTACTATAAGGTAAATAGGAGGTCTTTAGGGTGCTACAGTTCTGCCTGTGCAACAGGCAGCATTAGCAGACACAACAAAAGCTTTGCTTAAACTTGGCTACTGTGCTGTGAAATCTTTTCAAAATTAGCATTCTTAACAAAAGTGAGAGAATATGATACTAAAGATGGATGCTTTGTAATACTTGGAATAGTGAGTAACAGCACAGTGTTTTTACTGTGTCAGCCACTAAAATACCAAATAATCTGCAAATACCTAGCTTCCTAAGTTTTCCCAGGCACCATTCCAAGGCTCAGAGAAGGTGAGCTGGTCTAAGACACTGGTACTAGGTTAATGCTGCAGAAGGGTCTCAGGTAACAGGCAAGAAAGATGAGTATAGCTTGTATAGATTTCTCTGAGATACAAAATCAGAGGCAGCATGAAATGCAATTTTAATATTTTTCTATTATAAATATTAAACGAAAATCTTAACAATTTATATAAAATATTTACAATCTGTACAGTTTTTCAATCTTCTCAGCATTAAACTTTAAGTTGCCATAGAGATCAGTTACAACAAACTAACAGATGCAGCTAGAACAAAAACGTATTTCCAAAACATGAGCTAATCTAAAAGCAATTGCATTTAACCTGAATATAAACAGTAGCCCTGCCTTTCTTAATTATGATATTACTCAATCTATTTACTTTTATCTTTAAACAACCTGAATTCACGCTTAAAAAATAAACAGGGAATGGCGCTTGTTCTTTCTGCCTTCATGTAAGTAGAGCTGGACCTAGAGAAAGAAGAGGTGAGTGTTTCCATTTGACTTAGCCATGACAAGATAAGTTGCACTATCACTATTTGATAACATGACTTCTAAACAGCACTTCTAATTGTGTCTCTTTTTCCTAACATAGAGCAGCTTGAAGATTAACACAAAGGCAAGTCATTTTTTCTGCGTAGCATTGTCAGTTTTAACAGTTTCCCTGTAGTCAGGTTCCGCTGTTAAGTCTTTCATGCAGGAAAAAGAACATCCCAAAAGAAAAGAAGGGACTAAGAGCACTTCAGAGAAAGAGCGGGGAAAAGAAAAAAAAAAAAAAAAAAGGGTGGGGGGGGGTTGGGTGAGGAAGGAGGAGATAATTGTTAAGGGCTTTGGGCAAACAGAACCTGAAGGTACTTAAAAAGCTCTGAAGTTATCCAGGTATCAACTGACTTCTTTGAAGCAGGAAGTTTTCAGCACACATGAAGCACTGCACACTTGTTCTGCAAGACATTCCTGCATACAGATCCCTTTTAAATCTTTCAGATTGAACAAGCAAACTTTACAGAGAAACTTTTAAGTTATTTAGGACTGTACAAATCTGTGGTCATAACTCACTTTGGAGTATTAAGTACCTAGTTACACAGTAGCCTTTGGGCCAGCTGCTGATAGTAGGGAATTTTCCTTTAAATTACAAGGTTTTTTTCATGATCACCACATTCCATCATAGACAAAGTATATGTATATACACAAATTCTATTCAAACCCACAGTTTAGACCACCAGTGAGCACTTAGCTTGGCTGTACAACAAGATTTATGAGTCTTAGCTGCTCCTCTGGGGCATTTTTTAAATATGTGAAAATATATTCCACTTTTTATCTTGTTTAATAGTTGTAGAAACAAACTTTTATTTGTTGAATGCCTATTAGAAATACACCTTGCTGTAGTTCCCTGAATAGAGGACAAAATCAAGAAGCTCACAGAAAATGGGCAAACCAAGGGTGCAGACATGACCTGACAGCCATTCTGATTGCTTCACTGACCAAAGTGCAATTCCACGTTACTTGTTAATAATTCAGGTTTAGTGTATGAGTTCAAAAAGCTGCACAGAGCTGGTTTTTTCCTATGCATTTCAGTTATTTACAGTAATGTTACAGAAAATCTACTACTGCTACTACTCCTTCCCTCCATTTGTTTTTACTTATACATGAAGTTGCAAGCACAATCCAATTTCCAAGCAATTTTGAATCACTAAACTGGCAAGTACTTTCAAATTAATTTTATAAACAAAGCATTCATATACTTGATAATGACTGTAAATTGTGGATGGAATGTGTCTTTCTGCCACTTTGAACACAAAGCACAGATGCTATTGTCATTGACTGAATTTCAATCTATAATGGAACTGGTAACTTAGAAGTGTTGAGCATTAAGTGGACTTTGTTTATGGCGTTTGTATGTGTGATGACAAATACATAGCTCTACATGTACAGATCTCTTGGAATGCAAATGGAATTTTCTAATCAGCTATTTTGACAAGTAGATTTATCAGTAACTTGAAAGACTATTTTCTCTTAACAATATATACACTTTGTGTCTTTAAGTTACCTCCGTTGCACCATTTACTATACAAAATTTACAGACATAGGAGCACACTCATCTTGACTCTTAATGTAAAGTGCATGTGAAATCTAGGAGAGAGAAAATGGAGAAATCTTGTTAGGAGCTCAAAATACAGTAGCTATTGCACAGGGCTTGCTGTACAGTTTCCCTCGTAATATGGCTCTAAAGATTCTGCTCAACAATGGCAACAATCTACTTTGACATGAGAGAAATAAAATCAACCTTGTCCCATATCTACCGTATGTGGACAACAAGTTACTCCTTAAGCCAAATAAGGGGAATTAAATCTTCCAAGTTATGGCATGAAAGCAGTATTCAATGCCAAGTCTATAGTCTCACTTCTGTTACTTTAATAAAGGTAAGTGTTTGAGCAGCAGAACTTTTAAAGCTCTGAAAGATGTTTTAAAAATTTGTCAGTTTATCTTAAAGTGTATGGATCAATCAAATATCATTAGCTTAGCTACTTTAATTTTCTTGTTAAATTTTTGGAATTAAATGTGACTGTTCACTTCATGTTTTTAATTTGTTTCAGCTCCAAGAAGGAATTGTTTTTCTTAATATAGGTTTTCTACAGTTTTAACTTACTCAGCTTTATCACACATTTGTTTCTATAAAACTGAGTTGGGCCAAATTTGAGGTGACCCAGTCTTATATCTACTTTGTCAGAAGATCTGTACAGTAAGGCATGCTGCTGGCAGCCAAGTAAGTCACTGGGAAATCAATATGGTCTTCAACGTGAACAGAGACTTCAGCAACACTCTCATTCCTTTTAAAAGCAAACCCAGAAGATACTATTTCCATTGCACAGATAATGATAAATTACCTTACAAGGTCAAAATTATTTTATACATTTGGGAGTGCATGTTTAAAAGGGAAATGTGTTGAGTAAAGAGAACATTTCTTCTTAATATCCTTCAGATTCTCTCTCCAGTTCACTTGGTAAGCAGCTTTATCACAGCCTCTCTTTCAGTCTTACATTTTTCCATTCCATAGGAGATTTTCCTCTCATCTGCTAGGAGCAGTCTCTGTGTTGTAGACTGTCAACTACATGGTTTCTTTTCTGGATTGTGAGAGATTCAATTGTTTTGTGTGCCTGTTCCAGCTGGATCTTTAAACCTTCATTGTCTGCCTTTAGAATATTCCTTTCCTAAAGAAACAAGAAAAAAAAGGTAATTGTATTTTATAGTGCAATTTTTTGAGGACTGTCTGGTTTATTTAGGTTGAGTGCCATAAAAATAAATTGGTGTAGCTCTCAAAAGAACCAGTAACTTATCTGAGTATTTCCACAGTCCCTGCTCTACCCTTTGTGTACGCTCTGACAACTTTCCACCAGCTGGTATCTGAGTCATGTCCACAACCTGCACTTATCCACCCCCCACTGCACCTCTCATAACAACAGCAGTCTGGGGAAACAACAACACAGGTCACACTTTACCACTCCACTGCTGCAGACACTGATGTACCAGAAGCCATTCATTCATAACATCATCTGCTGTTTAGTAATTGAGGTCAGAAGGAGGGAGAAAGGACAAGTGTAAATTACAGGGCTCACATGAATGGGACATTTTAAAGAATGCTTTTTTAGAAGTTATATCTATGCTTCACATCCTTGTTGTATTGAATGTACTGTTGATTGAAAGGGAAGTGGTTTGTACTGGAAGATTGTCTTAATCTTTGTCTTAATAAACCACTCTTTGATATAACATGAGTTCACTTTATCAGCACCAAAGGATATTTTTAAAGTTACAGTCATCACTGAAAGATTAGACTGTGGTCCTAGAAGAGTGATAAATATTGAGTAAAAAGTATGAAAGTAAGTCTTTGTTCCTCATAATTATAGCTGGATCCATCCCTTATTTGCACCTTTGGAATTGTAATGGTCTCTTTAACCTGTCTGGAGAGGTGTTTGTACAAACCTGAATTTGGGCCATGTTTGAGGTGACACAGTGTTATGAACAGCTATTTTGTCAGAACACTTTAGAGTAAGCTGAGACACAACAGGGCTGATGCAGGTGAAATGTAGCAAGAAGCATCACGTCTGTTCACAGCAATATTTCTTGGTGGTCCTTACACTTGTCAGTTGAACAAAAGAAGAGCTCCCTACCCTCTCAGCTCCACATATCCTGTCATTTGGGGTAGCAGAGGCCACCAAAATCAAGAAGAAATTCAGAACTATGTTCCTCATTTTGTGAAGTAACATTCTGAGTGATTGGATTATGTTCACATTCTAGAATACACAGGGATCAGTGTGGGCATAACAACAGCTTTGAAGCCCTATACTAGAACTAAAATTTAGCATTTAAATGAAGCATTGCTGGAAGTTAAAGTGGCTAAGACTTTATTATGCTATTCATGGATTGTTTAATTGCAATTAAATTGGGAATTAATTACACTGGAGTAAAGTGACACCTTTCCACCCAGCCACTCCCCACACATCAACCACTTGACCATACTGTTGTGTAAAACAGAATTTGTTCCATCATGTATGTACCTGCTCAAGTTCCTGGTATGAGGGTTTGCAGCTGTGATGCTCCTCCTTCATCTTCTGGCTGGAGTCCTTGTTTTCCCATTTAACAAATGCCTTTCTGCGGCCTAGAATTGGGCTTGGAAATGTGGATGCTGGAGCTGCCTGGAGATAAGGATTTTCTGGCATCCTGTGTTCTTTCTTCTCTCTCCGCTTACGAGATACATCACCAGCCAGCAGTACAGGATCAGTCTGTGTACTTTTATGAATCACAGCTGGTTTCAGTCTCACTGAGATTTTTTGAGCTGAGGAACCCATGAGCATAATGGTTCGATCCTTGCTGTCTTCACTGTGCTCCACTACTTCTCCATTAGGAAAGGTGAATGATCCTTCTTCTTGTCCTTTAAAATATATATGGTCAATTAAGGCAAGATCTTCTCCCAGAAAAGGAGAAACAGGAGGCATGGTAATTAAACATTATTTTAATAAATAAAGCATTTATTCCTTACTGATTTTACACTCACTGCTCTCCAAAATAGGTGTCATTAGAAGTTTCTCAATGTTTTGTCCCATGAAACAACTATTAGCCCTGTCTCAGTAACACAGATATGGATCAGTAAGAAGAAACAGGTGTGGCATCAAGGTCAGCTTGAGAAAAACTTTGATATGGGTAAGAGGTGGTTATTACGTAGTGCTGCAGTCATTTCAGACACAATCACAGAGGTGCACGTAGTATCAAGAGAAATGGGCTGCACTGAGCTCTACAGATGTGCTAACAGGAAGGCTAAGGTGGAATCCAGCAGTATGAGTCTTAAATATAACACAAAAGATTGATAATCAGAGTGGAAGCAGATTTGAAGGACATTAAATACAGGCAAAGAGCAGGAAAGAAATTCAAAAAGAGTGAATATGCAAAGAGTTGGAATGTCAAAATCAAAATAGAAACAGAAGTAGCCTAGTGTTTTTCAAGGACAACATTCCTTCTTTGGAAGCCTGCACAGTAATACACAGAAAGAAAATGTTATACAGTTTGTTTGATATAAGGAGAGAAGAACAGAGAGGTGCAGATTTTTCATTTCCAATTCTGCAGAAGATGGACAGATGGACAGGAGTTAAGAGATCCAGCTACTGAAGTGGAAAAAATAAAGACAATTAGCTGTTGGTTTTCTTAGCACACAGATACATAGGAAAACTGGCTTTAAAACTCCACATTAAAATTTGAGTCAGAATTGTAACAGTGCTGTAGTCAATGTTATAACTTGCTAAAAATCAAGACTTGCTTGTCACAAAGTGAGAGAGTTAAGGAAGCCTGTTAGCTCTTCATGTCACATGGCATCTAGATCTCATGAGAGTCTGGCAGAAGATTTACTCATTATTTGGTGGAATGTGTGCACCATACATTGTGTAGTGTGACAAGAGATGTGGAAAGGGACTCCAACCTTAGTCTAGAGCAGGAATGGTGTTACTTGATACAAGCTAATATACACCTGTTTCTACTTTCCATGGAGATAAAACCCTGCAGTTAACGCACAAAACCTAAAAGGATGGTGTACAACAGGTTTAAAGGAAAAAGCAGCAAAGAAAGGAAAGATTATCTACATATTATGGTCTTTTCTCACCATGGAATTGTTCTTTAACTCCTACTGGGCAGAGGCTTGAAGCAAGCGCAGATGTTGGGCTGCTGTCTGCAACTGAAGTTTTGGGTCTTCTCTTGCACTCTATCACAACCAGGTCTTTGCATTGCTTGTGACAGTTCATCCCACAGTCTGTAAACAAGACAACGTTTACATGATTCAGTGGCTCTGGTGTAGCACCTAAGGTAGCTCTGACACACTGCCCTCCTGGGAAGCAAGCAGCCTTCTTTGGTGTTCTCTATGTGCATTACCTGTAACACAACATCCCTTTGCTATACATGCCTAAAACTCCTTTTCATTATGAAAGTGCAAAATGGCACCATTCAGTCACAAAAGTGCTCTGACTGTAGCAGCTGCAGAGCAAGCTGATACCTGTATGAGGAAGAAAACTGCAAAATAAATGTTAGGAATGTGCTGCACAACATTCACAGAGTCGTGATGTTTGTGTCCAAGGACCTGTTCACAAATCCTCTGAATTCAGTTATGTCTTGCAAAGCATTAGAGCTGTCAGTTACAAGTTCCTTCATCTCTGCATTTCTTCTGTCATACTATTCTTGAATCAGTCCTGTCCTCCCTGGGAGGTCAGATTAAATGGGTCCATAGATATAGCCCTGGATCTCAGGATGATCACAGGTTTTTGTCATTCCCTATAAATTATGGGTTAAAATTAACAAAGTATAAAGTACTTTACCTTTGCATCTGTATCCTTGTTTAATGACTCCCCATAGCTGAAATTCAAACAAACAAAAAGCCTATGTATTAATAAATTTTTCTGCATGTTTGATACCCCCAGATAAAAAATACACTAAAAGCTCCACTCTTTTCTAAGATCTGAGCACTTGCAGAATATCTTGCTTTCCTACACTTCTAATCATAATGTCAAAATAGATCTATTTACCCCTTTAGCATAAGGTAAATAGAATATTTTATGTGTCTCAATGACAAACAAAGTATCTTGAACTAGTCTAGTGAATACATCAGCAGATCTGGCAGTTCCTTGAAAAGCTGTGGAGCTGGAGTAGATGGAGAATTCTGCTGTCTCAGCACCCTTGTCTGATCTCACCAATCGCTGAATGGCAGATTGGTAGGATTTTATAACAGTTTTGTTAAACCTTCTGTGCCACAGGCAGAGGCAAGTGATGTCTGTATCAATTCTGTAACATGAATTCTAGCAGCCCCAAGGAGTGGAAGGCTCTGCATTTGGAAGTCTTGCCTGAGACTGGTTTTGGTGACATAACCAAACCCCACAAGGTATGAACCATGTTTAAACATATTGGCACTGCCAAGAGGGGAGTAAAGGGTACCTTAAACATCTACAGAGGCAGAAGTCTGGTGTTCACTGATGTTTTATATAGATCCATTTCTGTATATGACACAAGGCAATTCTGAGATAAGAAAAGCATAATTCCAAAGAAAGTTAACATAATTTACTAAAAAGTAAGCTTACAAATCCAGCACAGTTGTCGCAGAAAGTGGGCCTTAAGTAAGTGGTCTCTTGGAAGTTGTGAGCAAAACCAAGTCCTAATTTGGAATAGATTGAGCTAGCCCTCATAAAGTAAGCTGTTATTTCATCCCTGCTAATCAGACCTTCCCTGGAAATAAACAAGAAAAGTTGTTTGTGAGACATAGATTTTGTTAAATGCATAAGGAGAATTAAACATTTTTTCTTCACATTTTATAATAGCAATAGTTTAATGCACAAAAAACTAAAGTGATCTCAGCAATCTTGCCAACTGTTTCCAAAGTATATAGAAGCTTATCTACACACTTAAACTGCAGACTGACAGGATAAATGGAATATCTGCATATGTGATGCAGATATTCTCTGTATAAACCTCTGAATAATCACTACTGTATTTTTCTATGCTCTAATATGTTAAGAAAAATGTTCCTGATTTTATCAAAATATATATTTGCCAATTCTCTGTTTTTAAGAAACAGTTTTATCATAGGAAAATTCTTTAGCAGTATATACTGAACATAATTTGAAAAATGTTTATTTTTCTATTGTCTGTTTTTCCTTCTAAATGAGCTTGGATACCACTGCTGTAAGCCCAACGAAGATGTCATTCACAAAACGTTTAGAAGATGCTTTTGTCAGTTATGTTTTCACTTCTGTCTGTGCCTGAAGAGGATGCTTTTAACACCCTAATGATAAAATACAATTTAAACACAAAACCCCTTAAATGTCTCCCAAAATAGATGCTACAAAGTTGATAAGATGGTACTCACCAGTCCTTAGCCATTACACAAAACGAGAATGGGAAACTGGCAGCAATCTTTTCAAATTCTTCCTGGGAAATGTATCCGTCCTGATCGTGGTCATAATTCTTAAAGACAGACTGTGCAAGGTAACAGCATAATAGTTTATAATGAGGATGGTCTCAATTACCACTTTAGAAAGCCTCCTCATTATTTATGGATTTCCTCTCCCATCTTCTCACAGTGTCTATTAAACAGTGCAACAGTTTGACTGCAGTTTTTTGCTTGAGATTAAAAAAGCATTATTGTTTCTTGGTTTGCAGCAAAACATAGGTAAGTCAACACAGGCTGGACTAAAACCCATCCCCATATTTTCTCATACCTTGAGATTAAGGCTATAAAGATTTACAATAATATGAAATATACTGGCCAACCTTACTTACATCTACCATTCTCTGAACGTGTTTGCTGATGGTTTTTGGATCAGGTTTTGGGGCCACTCCTGAGGCCCAGTCTGCAACTACTGGTGGTTTGGAAGGTGTCATAGGCTGAAAAAAAATCAGAAATATCACATTAGTGCCACATGGAAAGATTTTCAGTATTACATTTCTTCCATTTGTGACAGTGGACTATGTGACACAGGACTGCAGAAATGACCTGTTGGACCCAACATTGTTCTTTTGATAACTACATGGCGCTTAAGCTCTTCCTTGAATTGTTCAAAAGAGCAGTCATTCCTTAAATTGTCACAGTTCACTGACAGCCCTGTAAAATCACCATCTTTTCCATATTAATAAAACAAGAACAAAACCACCACATAACACTCACGTGTTTCATAATTTGAATAATATAAGAATTCTCCATTTGAATAAAATAGTATCAACTGCCAAGATTAAGACTGATGTCATGTCTCTATACAGCAACTTCATTTGTCTTTGTGTTCATATTATAAAACCTGATACAGTGTAAACTCTGCCATATATTCCATCTTAAACTTCATCATCAACCAAACAATTTGTACTTTAATAGATTTCACTCACTCAACAAAGCTAAAATGTTTTCAATTTAGCATATAATAAAATACTAAATGGAATGGAAGAGATAAAATTTTCCTTTTAAAAATCCTGGTTTTAAATTACAATCACTCATAAAAGCCTTCCTTTTGTTAAGAATCTGTAAAGGCCCTTACAGCAGCTCGGTGACTTCGTGGCTCTCGTGCATATGAAAGTTCATAAATTTCATCTTCTGTGTAGTAAAGATCAAGGGACAGCTGAAAACAAACACATTAGTTTAATCCCAGAACAGTCACTACTACTTTATAAACTTGCTGCTGGAGTGCACTCATATTTTTTGGTGCATTATTTATTAATTTTGATTACACCTAGAAAAGAAATGAACTTGAGCTGCACAAGCATTCACAATGATTTGAAATGTGTCCAACTCTACATTACAGACTGTTATTGCCATTATCTGGAAATCTGTAACAGGGAGTATTGGTAGTTCAGAAGCTCCTGCATTGAAATGAATTATTTCTTCTCATTTATATCCTGTCATATACACCTGCATGAAATTATGACCAAAGTTCTAAATATTTGTAATAGCTGTTTTTATTAGAAGAAAAAAATACTTGGAATAATTTCAAACAAAACATTTAAAACAAATAGCAGGAAGAAGTAAGTTCACCATTTCACATAGCTGTATTTCAGACTTTGGGCATGTGTGCTTAATCTCACACAAGGTGTTGCCAGACAGAACAAATAACGTCAGGCACATAAGTATTTTCATCTATTAGCTTTTTTATCTATTAGCTTTTTCCAGGGCTTGTAACCAGAAAGTGGAAGCAGACTACCTGGTTTTTCCAAGATGAAATACTTGTTAAGGCCAAACAAAACTGGGAAACAAGAAAGGAAGATTTACTTCTTTTAATTGAAGGTAGTGTTTTAACTAACTAGTAGAAGCCAAAACTATAGCTTTAACAATTACCTAGGTAGTATCAATTTTAGTAGCATGGCACTGATTAGATATGACTGGGAGTGAAATACATCAACTACATTTGACTAATGTTTATGTCAGTTCCTTAAGTACCAGAAGAGACTAGGCTAGAAATGCAATATCTTGAGGGACTGAACTTTTGTGTGGTTTTGTTGTCAGCACAAGGAATCTGCCTTACTGACAGTACAGAGAGTAATACAGTGAAGCAGAAATAAACATTTCCTTCCCTTATAGAAATAATTTGAAGCATACTGCTGAAAGGCACCTCTACCCTTGCTGCCACATAAATCATCATCAATTTTTTCTCTTCTATTTCTGTACATTTCCCCTTTGGGGAAAAAATTACAATCTTATGTATTGAGAATTAATTAATTAGCGGAATTCTCTGTTTAGTTATTTGATAGGTATATGGCATTTTTAATTGGATGTATTTATCTTATCTAACATACTTACTGTAAGCAAGTGAACAAGGTCCATATTAGCCTCCAGGGGAAGTGGCATTTCCTGGAGTTGTATCAGCTCATCTATGTGGTTATACAGAGAATACAGTTTGTACACATTAATCTTTTTGTCCTCCAAGTAGTCTGGCATGCCCTCATAAAGGGATATCAAGTCTTTCAGGTGGACCCCAAGGATTGGGATCTTAAAGTTACTGCACTCATTATAGGCACGTCGGTAACTATCATAATTTCTGTAAGACGAAAGCAATTCTGTCATTTCATTAAACACCTAAAAATAAAAAGAAAACAAAAAAAATCAGCACTAGTTACTGTTTCTGTTTTTGTCACACAGCACAAGAACTTCCCATATTATCGTTAAGGAATTTACTCACAAGTCT
Source organism: Passer domesticus (assembly GCF_036417665.1). Classification (NCBI taxonomy): domain Eukaryota; kingdom Metazoa; phylum Chordata; class Aves; order Passeriformes; family Passeridae; genus Passer; species Passer domesticus. Next base: position 31,234,197 of record NC_087479.1, read on the forward strand.
TGAAAAAAATTTTAAAACTTTGAATGAAATCTAGGTATTCTAGATTTCCTATACCCATAAATTAGGTACTAATATGTAATTATAGATGGTTAATGTATAGCCTAATCTATAACTCTGGTCTCCTTATGCTCCCCATTTAGTCAAATGAAAAGAAATATGATTCTCTTGAATCAGGGGGATCTGAATGCAGTCAATGTGTAAGCACAGCACAAGCTCTGACATTCATAAGAACAGCCATTTTCACACTCAGATGTGGAATGCATTCCCTGACTTTCAGGACAACAGCTGGAACTGCTGGAGAGATCCTGGCAGTGAAATCCTGTGCTGTGCCATGATCCCATCATGGTGTGATCAGAAGTCATACTATGGTTCAAGGTGGCATGTCTTTTAAAGAATTTTTTTCCATGGAAATTAATTAGAAACAGTATCTTGGGTTTTGTTTTTTTTTTATAAAGGCCAAATTAATATTCAGTCTAGCAGTATAAATATTTCCCTTGTTGAAAATTATACAGGTACAAAGTTGACTCATTAACATGATAGAAGCAATGGACTAAGGTTTTCTCTGGGAAATTCCTGTCGAAGTTCTCCATTTGTAACCTTTACAAACTGTTTGATGTAGTTAAACCTCGAAGTGTGTTTCAAGTCACTAATTACCAGACTTTTACCTGCTTTCTATTAGCACCTGTATACAATTTCATTAAACAAAAAGTTATTCAAATGATGTGCACACATGCAGACCTTAAAATGACAAAATTTGAAAAACATGTTTCTAAAATAAGCCCTCTAACTGATTTTATAGATTCTGATAGCTGTAAGCATTTCCAGTGGGAGGTCACATTTCAGATCCTTACTCCAGGTATGCACTGTTCATTTAGGTTGATCATACTGTGATCAAAACAGGCTCATTAGATACCTTCATGGACTCTTTCAGGCCCAAAAGGAAGAAAGTATCTTATTCTCTTAAGAAGTCTCTTAAGAAGCCACATGACTGCTTAAGCAGCATTGCTAAAAATATACCTTCCTTCCGTTTTTAATAGCTTTCATTGATATTTCACAAAAATTTAACAGGAAATTTAAATAGATTCCTAACAATCCACCATACTATGTCTGCATTAGGGTTAAATTTGTTCAAGTCTAAATTAAATAAAACCAGCCAAATGGAAAAATCAGATGAACAAAATAAGTCCTTTCACTCAAAGTGCAGTGCTCTGTGCTAGCATTTTACAGATTAAGGATGATCAATGTTACTACAGAAGACAACAGTTTGGTTTTCAAGTGTTCTAGGATCCAATTCTCTGTTTTCACATCTGAATATTATTCTGTACTACTGCATGTAGATGAAAATGCAGCTCATGACATCTGAGACTGAAACCTTAGAGAATCTATACAAGTCTTGAAGAAAGGTGGGGTTGTAAGAAGTGTAGGAGTAACTGGTGATGTAGAGATGAAATAATCAATAAAAACTCTTCAAAACCAAAGAAATTTTTGTTCTCTTTTTCCATCTTATCCAATGAAGTAAGATTACTTTTAATGTGTGCAGTGACAAAAAAGTTAAAGGTTCTCTTATTTGTAAAACTTAGAGAAGCAATACTAACCTTAATTACATCATGAGGAACACATGAGCTTGTTTCCTTGAGCCTGGAAATGGAACTGTGACACAGACCTCCTATCACTGCCATTAATGTGTTGAAATTCTGCAGCTGGTGGAGCTTCTGTGTTCACATTCAAAAAAAAAAATACAGATAAATTAAAGGTTCAGGTTGTTCAGTGTGCACACCCAAATTTTAATTTCCTCTTTTGTCTTCCTCTGAAGCCTTACAAGTTTGTGCCATTTGACTTCATGTATTTTGATGATGAGCTGTGATTTTATTGAGTGTAACATGAACTTACTCTACTGTTATTAAAACAAATATTAGATTTTCAGATACAGTAAGTCTTAAAAGTACTTTCTCAGTACTTCCCCTTCGTCTCACAGTCTACCACAAGTAGGAAACATTGCCTATTATCTTGGTTATGACTGCAGTTGAATTAGTATGCAAAGAATACAAACAGAACCATAGCTCTCCTTTTATCCAGAAAGGTGTTTCTAGTGAATGCTTCTAATTACAGCCAAAGCCATCAGAGTCGCTCATGCTTTGGAAAGCTTCACAGCCACAGCTGGGAATCTCACATGCTGATTCAAAAGCAAGTCTAGCTTTGCAGTGAAAATAATTTCTTCAGAATGAACATGAGAAAGTGCTGGTGACAATGACAGTAATATCTGAACACTTGTAAGACAGCACACACACAGAAATGCACATGTGGTGTGTATGGACCAGGAGACCAGTGCCAGCACTCCCAGCTCACCCTACAGCAGTAGGATGGGAAGAGCAGAAAAAAGGGCTGCGTAAGAGAAAAGCAAAATAAACACCAAACATGCTGGATTTTAACTGACCTGTGCAACATGGATAAACTTGATGAACACTTCAGCCCGAAGCTGTGGTGTTGGTCTGCTGAGAACCATTAGCTGCACCCACTGAGAGATACCATTGCAAAGAGAAATTGATCTTTCCATTGTTGGGTTCTCTTTCACACAACTATTCACAATGTAGTTCTGATAGTCTGAGAACTTAAACAAATAAAAGAAGCGTAAATGAAAACTCATGTAGTTTCATATGCCTCATGATCTGTGTGTGGACAGAGGTCTGTTTTGCAAATGAAATATAAACTATATCTTTTATACCTGAATTATCCATAAAACTGAAATATTTCCTTTGTAAAAGCTTTGTTAAGTTCAAAACAGGGGCTTCCACTAATTGAATTAACTGAAAGCTTCTTTTTGCCATATCTCAGAAGTCTTGGCTCTTATAAACCCCAGGATGAGTAGAACTGGGGCTTTCCTCCCAGCCTCAGTGGCTTCATAGATTCATTGACTTCTATTGAGAAGGTTAAACACAACTTAAATTGTAACCTAATAACTCAGTAACAGTTTAAAGGAGTTCAGTGTCCAGTTTATGTATTCTGTAGCTGGGGCACACTTCTGAATTAAGCTACACTAATACAAAAAGCAAGTTCAATGGGATTAATATGAAACTGAGATATGACCATTAAGAGTAAGGGCTGCAGATTCCTTAATACTTTTAATACAGCTTGTGAGGTTCTCTTATTTAATCAAGGCAATCTAAAATTGTTCAGTAGATACCTGTAACACATGTATTTTTTAAGCAATTCTTACATTAAGACTAAAAAGAAGAAATAATTTGCTTTTGTTGACTCAATTTTTATCCATTCTGTTGATTTATCCATTAACAAAAATACACAATAATTTGAATCATCAGAAAATGTGACAAGGGATTTTTACATCCATTCTTTACTATGACCACTAACATCTTACCAAAACCACTCACAGGGTGGGACATGCATTCCTTTCCACAGGAGTATGTGGAATAGCACTGATCTTTAAGCAAATGTCAAGCTGTTGTTTGTTTCTTACTCTCCCCCTCTCACCTTCTTGCAACTTTATAATATTTTTCCATCTGTTTAATAAGAATTATTAGCACTTTAAAAGTAGATGACAGCAGATACCTCTAGATTTGTCCTTATTAAATTAAAAATTGAAGAAATATTAGTAATAATTAGAGCTGTCTCTGAGATTACACAGTACTTACATTACAATTACTCTTTGAATTTTGAACCTAGCCAAGTTTTGCTGGATCTTGAAATTTAAGCAACTACTCTATACAGAGAGATAATTTTTAAGGTCTGACTACATAATTATGAACTTCACAGAAGTTTCAGTACAACTATGAATCAGTTTTTGTTTTTTTTTCTCAGCAGTCATCTCCTTCAGAAAAGTTTTTTTTAAATGCTGAAAAAATGAATCTCTAAAATGCTACTTGAAAGTTTTGAGTTAATTGTGGTACACAAATTTCCTGAGGTGAACTGTAACAAGCTTGTTAGTGGCAGATACACTAAAGTAGTTTATGTATTTAAATATTGCAAGAGTCTGATATTGTGATGACTAACTTAAGAGCCTCAACAGGAATCCAGAATCCAGATTCTTACAAAAAAGACTGTGGCCTCCCTGTACTTCATGACTAAAGATTAAAATACTTTCCAAGCACCAGCATGCCTTCAGTCCTTACTCTGTGAACACCACTCCTTGCATTTTCATTTGCTGCAAGATGGATGGTATCTCATGGAAGATTTTGCTGTATGCTGTGTATGTGATCAAATATTCCCTTCTGACTTTTAAATGCCCAAGCCTTTAAATTTCAGGGACTAATAACACAGCTGGTCATTTTCAATCTTTCTCCTGGTATATGATTCCATATTAGAATAACCAAAGGATTCTGCAGCTTGCACATCATCAACATATGCTGCAAATATTTAATTAATATAGCTAATTATTAATTATGCATTATTCTCTGATCCAAAATCTTAGTAAGCTCAATTTATACAAAAACATATGCAGGTTCCCTTCATATAAAATGTATACATGTATGTAACTGCTGGAACTCCATGACACATCTGACACTCTGACTAAAACCATACTTGTTATACTCATTAATTACCTTACATCAGCACAGAGGTTTTGAAAATGGTAAGTTATATAAGCTTTGCATATTATTACTGCCTACAGGCAGCAATCTGTGCATGACTTCAGTTCTACAGCTTTTTGAGTTTAACACAAAACACAGTCATGTACTGTCAGCTCAAAACAAAGTACATGAAAAACATGACTGTGAAATCTTCCACATCTAGTGAGAGCCCCTTTCCTTGCATAGGTTCAGCTTCATATTGTAGTGGTACCAAAAAACCCACCAAAAACAACTAAATAACAAGCAACAGCAAAAAAAAAACAACCACTGAAAAACCACTTCAGTCTTATTATCACACAAAACCCTCCCAGATTTTGGTCCCTAACATTCACTTTTCCAAGTGTAAACTGTATCAGGTTTGAAAAGAGGCAATGTTGTAGCATACAATGATGCAAGTGAAGCCAAGGTGCATAGGGAAGTTTGCATCTTACCAGCTACAAGCATTACTGAGAAAATAAATCAAATGAAAGAAAAAATATCTTGGATAAGTCCTTAAAAATTGTTAGTGTATATGAAACCTTGTATAATAAAATATGTTTAATCCCCTTACATTAAAAATGGCATTTTCTAGAGTGCTTTCTTATCTCTGGTCTTTATTTTGTTATGCACAATCAAAAAAGGCAAGCAGAGTCCAGTGGCCATCTTCAGTGCAGTCAATTAATCACCGCACAGGAGTGCTGCACTGTTCACTACAGCCACAGAAGATTAGCATTCTAGGAGAATATTCCAAGTTTCCTCACCCCATTTCAGCCTGATTACTGATTTGAGTCAAAGGATGCTGCCTGTTCTTGTGCCCAATGACATCCCTTGTTCTAACAAACCAAGCTCCTCTGGAAGGTTTTCTCCTCTTCCTTTCAACTGATCTTGCCCCAGCTCTCCCACAGTTGAGTTCATTCTCCCACTCACATATGGTTGCAGCAGAAGGGTATTTACTCAGAATCTAAGTTACACTGGCCACCTTCAATACTAGTAAAATAAAAGTCTGGAAAACAAACTCCACATGTCCAACATCTCTTATGGCAGAGTTAATCTTGTACTACTACCTCTCTGCCATATTTCCTGTGTCTTTCCCATATTTTCTTAATATAAATAAATATAAAAAACTTACTGATATTCTTCTGAAAGACTTAAACTCAAGATAGGTAAGGTGGTCTGACAGCTCCTCTGGCTCGAGGTGATCAAAAAGAAGCGAGACTTTCCGTTTCTTACTGGTGTTGGCCTTTACACGCTGTGTCAGCTTCCTAGACCAATCCCTAGAATTTCTTTTAAAACACAATTACTCCAAGTTATTTACTGCAGAGAAAAATTTTCCTCTTTCCCTAAGTCAGAGGTAACATTGTTTTCATGCCTTACTGCAGCAAAAAGTGCATTATTTGAATTTCAAAACAGCAAACTCCTTTCATGCAGTAGAAATTATATGACAAAATATTATTGTTAGTCTTTATTGTATTGAGGTAGCACTTTAAGTACAATACAACTGTCTTACTAAACAGCCTGAGAGTCTATGTAATTTCTGCAATCAGTTCTACATTTTCAGAATAGCTATCTGTAACTTCTTCTTTGTTGAATACATTCAGCACTCCTCCATTTAATAATCCTTAGATTTCCTTGAGCAACCTCTGAGCATGAACTGTCCCACTTTGCTATTGACCCATTGAGTAATGAAATTTATTTCAATTTGAAATGCTAAATATCCTCTTTCATAACCAGATCCAAAATGTATGCTAAATTCTGCCCTGCTTTAGCCTGTGCATTTCCAAAGTACAGACTGACATTTGTTTTGTCAGTTGTACTGTTCCACAGAACTATCTCACTCCCATGTAACAGGGAAACATGTCTTCTGTGATGTACAGCTCTAGGATTTATTTTGGTCACAACAAATATTTTATAACCAAAATCATCTAAACAATATCAAGAGTCTGACAATGTAATAAACTATATCCTCACTTACCTTTGTTGCCAAAATATAAACACACTTTTTTACCTCATCTGTTACCCAATCAAATTTTATTCTCCTTTTTCAGTGATCTCACAAAACCATTAGGCACCTACAAGTTTTCTAAGTTCCCTGGACAGGGTAAAACCTAGCTGTCATAGAGAACCAGCCCAAAGTCTATACTGCAGCTAAATTCAACCTAAGTCATTCATGAAAGACATTCTTTTCCACTACGTAATGTATAGTTCATCTGTAATGAAGTATAAATTCTTGTAAGGACAGCTATAACAGATGACTTATGAGAGACATTATATTCAAATAAAGGAAATTCAGAGAAAAAGTTTTTTTTTCTGTATATATTGAGACTTTGACACTCACATTTGAGATGTGTCAATTAGACGACAATGTAACTCCTCACCATTAGCTCGAACCACTTCTTGAAATTCCTCCATAGCTCTGGATAGCTTAGAGTCCATTTTGAACATAATCCAGAATTCTGTAATCCAATACCTATTAAAATTAAAACATGTACACACAAAGGAAAAAATTTAAAAAATGGTTTTGAAGGTTTTGATCTAGTTAGGCTGAAATTTAGTATGATCCTGTATGGGTTGAAATGTTCCTTTGGTCAGTTCAGGTCAGCTGTTCCAGCTGTGTCCCCTCCCAGCCTCAAACTCACCCCCAGCCCACACTGGCAGGGGCAGACGTGAAACAGAAGGCATTGATGCTGTGTCATCACTGTTCAGCAAGAGGTAAAAAAATGCTGAGTTTTACTCACAGATTCAACACACAGCACTACAGAGGCTGCTATGAAGAAAGTTAACTCCATCCCAGACAGACACACTACCCAGCACTATACATGTAAAAACCTGTGCTTGTTGGAAAAATGGAAATGCACATTCTTACGGATGCACGTATGTATGAATTTGCCTGCAAGCAAAAATGTTACCAGATCTTACACAGTACTGAAGTATGCTGACATAACCAATAATAATCTGCTCTGAGGCAATAAAATCATCACAATTTAAGACAAATTCTACTTTACTGTTACTGTGTAAAAAAGAGGTATCCTCAATCTATTAGAGCTGAATATTTTCCCTTTCTTCTCTTTTCTCTATACTGAGATATCAAACTTTATTATACTTAATAGGCTAAAAAAATTAAGTGTTCCAGGACCATTGCAAGTAGAATTGCTAAGGAGAATTACCTACCAAAATGCAATAGACCTTTGCTTAGTATAAAATATCTGCAATATCCCACTTAATTTTTAATAGACCAATATAATAATATTAGACACATTTCCATCATTTCCTGAGCACTGTCAGTTTTCACAGATATTTAAGATACAGATTCATATAGACTCCATTCAAAACTGTGACCTGACAACTCTTGCACTGATTTAAGCCAAAAGCCAGTTGGACCTTGTTGTGTAGAGCTGCTAAAGTGAACCTTGAAAAGCTGAAGCAGAATATCTGTTTCTCTTTTTAATGTAATTTCAGACATGCAAAAACATATTTATATTTATCACATGGATGACTGCAAACTAACTAACAGCTAGCAACCACAAATATACTTACCTCACAAAATAGCAGATCTTCACACACAGCATGGAAGAGTTATTTTCTAAAGCATTAAGATAGGTAGAAAACTGTTAAGGAAAACCACATCCATTCACATATGATGTAGAATGTAACATGCTTGATACTTCCAAACCTGTAAGCAATAAGAACCATCCTGCTGGATGGCAAATATTATATCAGATTAGGGTTTTACATAAGTATATACAAAGTATATCCCAAGGTTGTTACCACAGTTTATTGCAACTATGGCTACTATGAGTAATATTGGTGCTGTTGCCAGAGTACTGAGTAGTGTTAACCAGTAAAGGGATTCTGTTTTCTACATGTTTCTTTGCAACATGCCTCACAATTTCTTATAAAACTTGTGCAATGACACATGCCATTAAAATTTGAAATATTCATACCAAATTTATCAATCAATGCATTTATGAAGCAATCCTTTTCAGCTAATTCACTGTAGATTTAAAAAAAAAACTAAAAACTTTTTTTCTTTTAAACATAACCAGTTGTAGACAATGGCAGATCAAAATTTAACATGGCTTGCCATAGTAACCTCACCTTTCTAGTTACACAACAGTTTTCATTTAATTTGCTCTGGCAACTGAAAGAAACAACCATATTTTTAGTCTATTAGCTCTTTAAAACATGTTTTGATATTGTAGCAAATGTCTGCTGAAGTAATGGAAAATCCATTTTGAAAAATGTATTATGCATGTCTTGATTCTTCTGATGGAGGTGACACATGTGTTTTCAGGCCTGAAAAACATAATTTAATGAAAATATCTCGTGGACGCACTGACAATCTGACTGCAATTAACTGGAGCCTACATCTACCACAGCTGAGGGGACATGCCATCCACCCTTTCAGCACGCTTACACTACGCTGACTACAGGACTGGTGAAGTCTGAGTACATTCCCAAATATTTTTAAGGGCCCCTCTCTGAATGATTAGAATTAGATTATTTACAAAGAACTTGTAACCTCCTGAAATCACTCCTGTAATTTAGGGGATGGAAACGGTGCAACTGGAACACTTGCAAGATTTTGCAAAATATAAGAGCCCAGACTACCTGATCCATTCAAACTGTCTTTAACTTTCAATGTCTTTACAGGGGGCTACACACAGAGTTGAAAACCAAGCTTGCAAAATATGCAAGTCTAATAAAAGTTTGAATTGCTCTTCTGGTTGTAGAAAACGTTCCATCTCAGAAAGAAGATGAAGGCACTGACTTTGTTGCATTTTCCAAGAGCCCAGGAGCCTAAGTGAAATGCAACACTACACCACAGCTGTAGCTTAGCACACTTGATCCAGCATCTGCCATTAGAGAAGCAGCAGGACAGTCCTGCTGCAGACAGACAGTCAGCGCTCCAGTAAAGCTCTGTTGTCAAGGATGCTGCTTGTAAATGCCCGGAAGATACAGAGTTTGAAGAAAGAAAGGATTATTAAATTGAACTGTACCAAAATTGGATGGAGATTCTTAGCATGACAGGTCTCCATCCTGTACATCCAATTAGGAATAAAGATTTTGTAAAGCTAATAAGACAGGTAACATATTCCACAATTAAAATTCCAAAGAACAACTAGCATTGCAAATATGATCTAGTAGCTACATCGTGAAAAATCCAATGAGCCAGAAACACACATATATGAGTCCAGGCAGCCAATTCAAAATGGGAACAAATAGAAAGGAAAAGGAAATGAAAATTACTTATTTCAGCAATTTTCAGTGTGTGTGAGAGAAATAATTTTCGTTGAAAATTTTCACACCCCGATGATACAGTTTTGTTCTTTGCTCTTTGACTTGGTAGTGGACAGAGAAAGAAACAGATCTGAAACTTAGGCCGAGGTTCACAGTACCTAACTGAGATGCCTCCATTCATTTAACACCTGCTAGATATTCCCTTCCCAGCCAACAGAGGGTGATTTATCCTATTTAAAACCTGACTTGGAGTTTCCTCTTTTCCTCTGTGTACAACAAGCAAAACCTGACAAACAAAAAACGTCAACCCCAAACCAAACAAAAGCACACCATACAACCAAAAACTGTAAAGAACAAGTATACAGATTAATTGGTGAATACTAATGCACCCATAGATTAAATATCCTCTACTTAACCCTCTCAAACTTGTCAGGCTATGAAGTTACCTTAAAAGCAGGTGAAGATTACAAAGGATATAGATCAACGAGTTTCTGAAGCATGTCTGCAGAGGAGATGAAAAACTGATGCATTGCCAGAATTATTTTTAGCAGCTGGTTGTTTTGACATGCATTTCCTTCTAAATCTAAAAAACAAAAAGGATTATTCATATTGAAATCTTGCTATACCTTCATAAACAATTTTCAACGAGCTTTTTCAGAATCCTAATTCTAATCAGATTTGTTCATGTATGCTACTTCAAAGATAGCAGTAACCTACTAATTTAGGGAGTGCATAATTTTTCTGGTGAGAGCCACATAACAACTATTATATTTCACTACTGTGTTTGGAAGACCCTTAAAAAATAAGAAAAAAAAAGGCAAACAAAAAAGCAGATGTGTCTCAAAAGTAATCAGAATACCCAGATAATTCTGCATGATGATCTAAGCTCAGAAATGCACTTAAATGCTTAGTTTTAGGCATATGAATATAAACTTGGAAACAAATCATTGAACTGCAGAGCAAAGTTGTTCAGTTACTGATCCATCTCAGCCAGTCACTGGTATAACTACACTTACCAAACAGAACGCAATATTCTCAATTGTTTGTGAGCCTTTTTGTACAGATGACACACATAACACCAAAGTGCACACACAGAATAGGATCACAAATGTGCATGGATGCACACAGAATGAGATACAACATATGCTAGAAACCCAGAGGTTAACCTGTGCATACTTCCTGTGCTGAACCTAAAAGTACTGCACATCAGCTTGAACTATGCACTACAGGGATTTCAGCACAGGGGCTTTAGACTACATCTGTCTTCTGGATCTTGTGCATTTTCTTTTTCCATATGTCAAAAAGATCAAGGGCATGAAATGTGGCAGAGCACTATAAAAAGTTTCCATTTCTGCAACAAACAGTAGTGGAAGTGTTTGTAAATATTAACTGACAATGTTCTCCCTCAGCCAGTCATGAGAGCATAACCTGCTTGAATTGGAATTTGACGCCCTTTCAAATACAAAAGAAAATTTATCTTCTCAAATAATTTTAAATAGATCAACCTCTATGGGAATAAATGTAGTTCTCTCTTTAAAAAGCAGTAGCAGGAACAAGACAGAGAAGCAAATCATAATATGACAAAATGGAAGAGGGATGTGAAACAGCAGATTTCCAGCATATGAAATTACATCTACGGCTAGGGAAGGGAGGGAGAAGGCACTTCAACTTGCACATCACTTTAAACATAGCCCATTTGCAAAACAAGACAATCCACATTAGTCACATTAGGGTGAGAATTTCCATGCACTTCTACAAGAAGATACCAAATGTATCCACCTTCAGTGGTGTGGGCAAGGGGAAGGTCTGCTTGTCCTACAGCCCCATGAATGAGAGCAGCATAGACCCCAAGGAACAGGAAGTTCTTGATCTGCCTTTTGACTTATGCTGCGAGTTCTGTTTTGCAGCATGAACCAAAGTTTATGTGTTCCTTGTTTGTGTCCACACAAAATTTAATTCCTTACTGAAAGAATCCTTCTGAGATACAAACTGCCTAGGTATTACAGCATGAGCACTGAGGGCAAACCAGCAAGTTATTCAGCTAGAGAAGTGGGAAATTTGCAGAGGAAGGCTGGAACATCAAGAATAAATACTTAATCAAGCCTTTAGTAGTAGGCATTTTGCACCCTTTGAGTGTCTTCACGAAGAGTAAAATTATTTTAGGCCTTGCACACAGAGGCCTGTATCCATTTTCTTCCTTTGCCAAAACTTGGTGTTCTGCCAGCAGTTCCATCCACTAGCTCCTGTTTAACCAGGAAAACAGTTCAGTATATGCTTTACTTGGAAGCCAAATGGATATGTGCACACATACTCTTAAGAACATACAGCTTCTTGTAAGTGCTCAATATAGATAATTTCCAGACAATAAAGACCAAAAATAACACTCTCTCTCCCTTAGCACTTTCATTATGTGCGTTTCATTGTGTGCAAAATCCTCTGCTATGTCATAACACAGGTATCACTTGGCCACAGGTTCCCATTTGAATTTTTGTTTTCTAGAAGGTCTCTCTTCCATTTAGCCTTTTCATGTCACAAAGGTACAGAGAAAAACAGTATGTTCTGCCTACTGTTAGTAATTAAGTCAACACATTTATGGTGTTTTTCTGCATAATTAAAGTGTATTTACGCTTCACCACATCCAGACCTAATTATCTTGCAACAGAGATACACTTCATTACAATGGCATGCAATTATTTTGCACACATTAAATCAATACTAGGTTTGGAGCTATCTGTTCTCTCATCCAACTAAAAGGCTTGCCTTCACAAAAAAAAATCCATTGTATTTGTGGTGGCTTAAAAAACAAAATAAAAAAAACACTCTGCAGAAAGAAATCTAAATGTTCCCTGTACAGCTGAGCACTGAACAGCAAGCCTGCATGGAAGAACTGTACCAGCACACAATTTACAATGGGAAAGCATCTTGTACAAATGGTGGAGCCAGTAAGAGGGCTGGCCTGACTGTGCTGCAAGTGTGCCTCTGAGTGCCTCTGCAGCACTCTCCTGAACCCTTAGCAGTTTGTTTTAAAACTCCTTTTTATTTCCGTTTGTATACCTGCTCCTAACCACACAGCCTACTGAGCAAAACCACCGAGTGAATACTAACTAAAGTGGGATGGGTGTGTTTCAGTTAGTCAGTTTACATTAAAGAAAGCTGCAAATTACTGCAAAAGCCTTAGCTTTGTCTCACTGCAGCAAATACAAATAAACAACTGGTTATTTGCTGCATGTTTTTCTCCTGCAAATTCCCTTATTGTATTAAGATTTTTAATAAATATACTCTGAAACAAAAAAGAAAGCAGAAGTTGAATATACTTTTCCAGCATTTAACTCCACGAGTGAAAGCACAATGACAGTTAATGATAAGTATTTTATGATCCATGTAGTAGAACAAAGCCACTAAAAACTACAATTACAAAATTACAAATTTCTTATGTGAGACTCAGAACACACAAGGGTAAGAACCTTCTCATTTAGACCCATGAGCCACTCTATTGCATGATCCAATGAGTGACTCCTCCTAATCTTTCTAGATTTAGATTTAGAAATAGCTTAAGTATCTCTAAGTCCTTGAATGCTATAGAGAAACAAGTTGCTCAAAAGTCAGTAAGCAAGGCTTTAAGAGCAAACTACCTGCTTTCCACCAGGTCCTGATGGCCACGAGCCTGTGGTAAATATACTTAACAGAAAGAATATGTTCAGCAGAGAAAATCGCTGCACTGAGACCTTCCCTCTGATGCATGAATGCAATGATAAGGCCGTAGTAAGAATGCCAAGGATGTCTTAACCAAACTGAATTTTACAGGAAAGAGATGCTAGCTTTTCTAGGTCTAAGAGGCCCTTATTTCATAAGCACCATCATTATTTCATAAGCAGGTTCCAATTGTATCACCTAGAGTACAATTTGAAATGAATCAGAAGTGAATCACGGAGCACTGACATCACATGATCAGTGACTAAGCTACGAAGAACACGAATAACTTCTTGTAAACTCCCTTAAGTCTTTCAGTGGTTATCAAAATGCAGAAAACAACACAGTGCAAGAAAGTATCAAGCAACTGCCAGAAGTTAAGTGCAAAGCTGAAAGTCGTGGGTTGCTATTCTGATGTGCTACACAGAATTCTTCAAGACTTCTGCATTTTTTTCTAGTAGTTTAAAGAACATGGTGTGAGGATGGTGCTATAAATGTCTGCAAAGATTAAGACAACATGTGATTTGAAAACTGAGGGAACTTATGTTCTTAAGGTCTCAAGGTTTCAAAGACCTTGATAAAACACACAGACATGTAAGAAATATGCAGATACATGTGGAAGTACATGGGTAGGGTTTAGTGACTGAAATGAAAAAGCTGTAAGTCAATGCATCTGCCCCACATGCGAGGTGCAGTACTGCAAGATAACTTTAAAATGGCTAGAAGGAACTACAACTAAATAAAATATTTCATGAGTATTTTACAGATACTCCCTGGAAATTCCCTTTACAAACAGGAAACAGCCTGTTCCCCTTCAGCTTAAAACTTGTGCAACCCATAGTAGCCTTCTAATTCCATGCTTACTACTTCTGTGTTGGAATTTGATGCCCTGTAACAGAGCTAGTCATTTAACTCTCTTCATTAAATTGAATACATTTGGCCAGAATCCAATTCATAAGAAGCTACCATTCTCCTTATCAGTTATGACATCATTACTGAGGGTCAGCATGCAGATTCAACTTAAACTAATTTTTTTAGCGACAGCTGAATGCTCAGTTGATAGCAGATATCAGGACTAGGAGCCAATATATTGTATTCTGCTGCTCTAAGACAAAAACAGTTTTCTTAATATCATGCTTCAGAACCAGTTTAATTTGTTCTTATAATTCTACAGTGATGAGGACTTCACAGCTTTTGCAGGTGACTTATTCCAATGCTTGAATTTCTCTACCTATTTAAGAGTTCTTTTTTCTGTCTAATCAAATGTTTCAGGCAACTTGGGCTGCTTAAGCCCAGACTCCAGCTGACAGAAAAAAAATTTCTTTTCCTTATCAATATATTTTCTCTGTTTAAGGGTTACACCCCTCTATTTTCTGAGCTAAGAGACATCAAATTTGTAAATTTTTTTATTCCTCAGAGGCAAGGTTTTCTAGCTCTCTGGTCAACTTTGATGTTGCTTTGGATGAATCCTTTGTAGCTCACACCATTATGAAGAAAACCTGAATATAGTACTACAGAGGAGATCTTAGCACCAGAGTTAGAATATTATTCTTAATATGCTTTACATAATACCTTTATATACACCTACATTTTAATGTAAGTAAATGTATAATGTATATACAGAAAATATGAAAGTACACACATCCCTCAATGCGCACAGGGTTTCTGCAGTGATACAACATCATTATTGTAATTAATACCATTTACAGTTTTCAAGTCCTTCTTCACAATGAGAGCCTTCTCTGCAGAAATGCCATACAGGAAGGACTTTACCATACTGTTTTTACAGCTGATTACTCTAAGTAGAACTTTGTACTCATCCTTGGTGAATTTTTCTTTATTTCAAATCATTAAGTACTTAATATTTTTCAGAAATAATATAACTTAATAAGAACGTCCTAGCAAAAATGACACAGCAATTAGGTAATAAAATGCTTTTTTTAGTTTTAGCTGCAGCTGAAAGCTGGTGGAATACTGAGCTCCAGCTTACATTTAATTCTGTACAGGATTATGGTATTCCCCCTCATGCCACAAGAGTTTCATGATGTTTAGCAGACAGCACCAAAAACCTCAGGGAATTGCACTCAAGTTTTGGATTCATTTGTTTGTGTCTTTTTGTCCATACGTGCCTGCAACTATTGAGTTTTACATACATTTATTTACACAAGTAATTGATCTTAGGAAGAAATGCTCCAAAACTAAACTTAGAAGAAATCAGTATTTTGCTGAGAGAAAAAACTGCACTACTTTGTGATCAATCCTGCATCAACAGCTCTCTAAACAAACCAAGTTAACAAAAATGTTAATCTATTCCCTTTAAACTCCCTACAGAACAGAGGACAGGGGAACCCACTCCCATTCCTCCAAATACTCATAAACAATGCAGATATATCCAAGACAAAAGTAGGGATAATATGCATCCAAAAAGAATAATGAGACTGTTTTGCATGAGGGTAGGGAACATTAGGGGAGAGAAATCTCCAGGGAAAATCATTACGCTCTCCCAGAAACAGCTTTTGGAAAACTACATCTTGCAGAAAGAGCTCTAGGTGGGTAATTCTTTGAAATGAAAACAGGGAGATAAAAGCTCTTGTCAAAGGGAAATGGGATGATTTTCTGAAATTAAAATGTACTTTGAGAGAAACCAAATGCAATGTGGGTGGAAAGCATTCCATTAGCCTTGGAAATTCAGATGAGGTACATAGAAGAAGACAAAAAAGTTTGCACACACAGAAGCACACCACACATCCTTCTACAGCATATTTAAAATATTGATTTTAGCAAATTTCGATGCAAACTTTTTAATAAAATAGTCTTTTTCTCCAAAGCCTACAAAATATAATTTGAGTATTCAAGATTTCTTCCAAAGCTTTAAGTCACGATGCTGGAGCCATGTGAATTTTTTGAGCTAGAGGCAACTCCTGAATAATTCAAGTGTAATGCTTGGCAATACAGCTGTGCTAGCACAGGCACTGATGAATAGGAAAAAACAGACTCCCAGAACAGAACCAGAAACTTCTGAGGTCAGTGTCCCTGTCTGACCACTGAGCCCAGATGTGTGCTTAACCCTTACTCTGCAGTGTTTTACAACAAGCTTCCCTCTAAGATCCTGAGGTAGTCAGTCATCACATCCAAGGAAGTCTGTCCCACCCAAAGGTTCAAACTGCAACAGACTAGTAAACACCAAGCTACTTGCCTCTCAAGGGCTTGAAGAATCTTCAGATCCCTTGGGTCCCACCTCCTTGTCTCGATTTTCATTAGTGCTGCATGCTCCAGCTCTAATATTCCTCACTTACATTTCACTCACATACCTAAGCTTCCTAGTCTTTGCTTTAAGTTCTGGGTATACTTCTGGAACTGGTGTTTACAAACCATGGCAAACTAACTTCTAACCCAGGAGCTGGGGATGCCTTCTCACACTGCCCCACCAGTGAGGAGGCTGCGGGGACACAGCCAGAACAGCTGACCCCAGCTGACCAGTGGATATTTCGTGTCACATCATGTACTGCTCAGCATTTAAAAACAGGCTGCAAGTTTGTCAGGGCTGCTGTTGCTTGGAAACTGTCTGGGTATCAGCTGGTTGGTGATGGGCAATTAGAATATTTTGCATTGCTAAATAATATTTATACTGATTTTTCCTATTTAGTTCTATTTAGATTCATGAAGACAGAATCTGCAGTCATATCCTGGTAGTAAATATAAGTAAATAAGAGACAGCATTATAAAGAAGAAAGTCTAAGTTTTCTTCATTTTGTTTTATTACTTACTTGTTGGCTTTGGAAAATTATATTGAAAAAGTGAAGTCAAATTTGCTAAACAGAACTCTGTAATATATATATATAAAGATATATAAAGTTCCTTTTCTTTGGGAAAAATCTTTCACAGACATTAGGTGAAAAAAGAAATAATTTTCATTTTAGTACAACCACAATTAACTTTAATAGTTAGCTAAACAGCACTTAGAATTCTCCAGAGCAGTAACTACTTTTCTCTTCCCACAATGTCATGCATTCTACAGAGCAGTAATGACTCTTCTGTTCCCACAATGTCATTAATTGATCATTAACATAGTTTCTGTTGCCAAGCAATAGTAAGGTTTCTGCACTGTATTTGACCAAATAGCACTGAGATTACTGAACACGCAATGATCAACAGCATTTTCACACAGAACAGCATTGTGAATAAAACTTTACTTTGGGGGGAATTGGAGACCTCAACATTCAGTTCAGGCTTCAAGAGCAAGGGATAGAACCCTGCAAGTTTGTGCAGCATGAGACAAAAACAAATGACTGTTCAGGTAAACCTGAGAGGGAAAAAGTAAATGGCACGGTTGCTTTCTGTGGGTGTGCATATGCCTTGAATTCATTGCCTTTGAATCAGAATGCTATATAAGAATTTGTTACATAGTAAATTTGATAAATGGATAAACACTAATTGAATTGTGATTGTTTTAGTAGTTAATTGTATGTTTGAACTAGACTGGAAGAATGTATTTAGGTTCAAAGTAGAGCGAGTTCTTCCAGATAACTGATATGGGAAAAATGGGATAGTTTTCATTTTTTTCTGTATGTTAGAGGAGAAAATGCCTACAGCTCTAAAGAGGGAACTCTAACTTGTCTGCCTTGTTGTTTGTAAGATGGATGCAATATGCACCTGACTCTCAAAGAATTCCTAAGTCTCAATATGCTTTTTTGCATGATATTGATGTGAGCAATATAAAACATTATCAGTTCACGTAACTACACAACTCAATAATGTAGTTAATTTTTATTCCAGAAAATGTGAACCATGATTACCTTTTAGGTAGCTTACACCTAAGAGTCCACCAGCACCAGCACCTGTGTGAGATTTTTGGTTTCTATCAAAACACTTCCATGGCATCTTTCATCCAAATTAGTCTGGATGTAGTTTCCAGTGTTTCTAAGGTTTGTTTAGAAACATGTCACTTTATCACACATTGAGGCAACAAGCTAGTTTAGCATGGATCAAACAATGCAGAACAACTTAACATCACAACCTACACCTAGCTGTCTATGACTACTATGACCATTAGAAGTTGCAAATTGCATTAGGTTCACATAAATTCTATTCAGAACATTGCTGATCTTTGAAGTTGTAATTTTCCACTTCCTTTAAGTCCTCCATGGGTTAAAACTAACATATATGTATAAACAAGTAGCTCCAACGCAAACTGTTTATCGTGGATGAGATTTCACATGGAATTATGCTACATGGTCTCAGAAATGTTTTTGTTGCTTTCCTAAAGCCCTTTACTTACATCTCTTTAAAGAAACCAAACACAGGGACACTGTACTGTGACATGCATTTGAAGATGATACTTTTTGATTTCTTTTAAACTGAAGTGTCTGAATTGTAGGATAAGCACAGGTAATCCATGTGCTACAGTAAACATACTTCCAGCACTCAAATATAAGAGGCAAAGAGTAAGATCTTGTACTCAGAGGTTAAGGACAAAAATTCCTTCATAAAAATAACATCTTGAGCTCTTACAGAATTCTCAGCTTTTAAATGATCCTCAGATTTTTTTAGCAAGATGTGTTTGAATAAATGATGGCTCTCTAGTGCACTCTTGGAATTGTTTGCTAGGTAATTCTAGGTAACATTTCAGGACTTTACTACAGACAAAACAAGGAGATGTCAAATTGGCTGTATGCTGAATACAAGTTGTCCTAATTGCAACAGAATCTTTAAACACTTGTAAAAACAATTTAAACACACGTTTCGTGTGGGCAAGGAAAAGGCCCTCTGACCCCACATGGTTTATAAGCTTGAATGCATGTTAAAATAGCTCACTGAATCTTTGAAAGGTATGTTTGTTTTAAGAAATAAGCACCCTTAAACTTTACTCTAGATTTTAAAAAGTAGATTTATAAGATAAAAACAGATGTAGTCGAAGAAAAGAAACAGGGACTTCTTATCATGCACTAACATATTGTGAAGCTACAAAAAAAAGAATTTCTAGATTAGAAATTGACTTCACAACACATATTCAGAACTTCAAGTAGCATGAGGATACCCTAGGGTGATAAATGTCATGAACATTTAGCAGATATAAAGTTAACAAATTAGGTATCCAGTGATGGGAACACTGCTAATACATTTTTCCTTTCTGATCTGTAACACTTTCTGAACTAAATATATGTTATTAATTTATGTAGTGTCACAAAGATTACTATAAGAACTAGACACAAAAGTATGGCCGTGCTACTAAGCATATGCTTCCTGTGTTCTAGTGACCTGCCAGCAAACTGGACCCTACACTGCTGGTTTCAACAACAAAGCTGATCGACTAAGTGCCTTTACAACTAGCAACAAAATAGCAGACAAAGCCACGTGGCCTTTCAGAGAACTGTCTGCCAGTCAAAAGTACACTTTCCCAGGCATTTTACATACTACATAATGGAAAAAAAAATGGACGCAGGGGTTAAAGTCACTGTCCTATATGAAATTCCACTCCAGAATCACAGTCACTAATGAAGATATCCTCCAGAATAAATTATCTCCCTCCTGAAGCTGTCATATTCTGGGCCAAGGTCCATTAACTACTTCTTTGCTTCCCTGAACTTACAACTTCAGCCATTCTGTTGCCAGTGGAAAATCAACTTTTAAGTACCTCTTTATGAGCTTTTTGTTCAGGATTAATATCTCTTATGTAGAGGTTGCACTGAATCTACCCTTTCTGCAGCTACTGGCTTTTCTAGTTTTTAATCATTTTACCATACCTCTTGCTCTTCCTCTCTATTACACTCTTCTCCCTTCTTTCTTTCTCTTTTCCTCCCTTTCTTTTCTAAGGCAATCACATGTGATGCAGTTATTTGTGCTCTACAATTCTTCTTGTCAATCCAGATTGCAGCAGTAACACCATCCTGTAGCTACTTATAATGCTGGGAGGTTTTCTGAGACACATTTTGAAGCACTGTCCTGTATAACCAAATCTCTTCTCTTAAAACTGGTGAGAGTGGTTTCAAGACTCTACAGATCTTCTCCTAAGAAAGGATCAATATTCCTTTCTAAGACACTTCCTACCTTCAATCGCTCACCGTGCTATTTTCGCTCCAAACTCTTGCCTTCACTTACATCCTTGCTTTTTTGTTGCCCTTACTTTTGGCAACTCCTTCACAGGATGATTCATCTTCATCATCCTGATTCAAACTTCCATGGGACTTCAAGAAACCTTTACTTTTAGCATCTCCTCATCATGCTGTTGAATAAACACTGGTATGATGCTACTCTTTCAGATGTAGTGACCACCTACATGACTTCATACTACCTCTTAAGACTCTAATTGTTTCTGTTGCTAAGGCATATGCCTGTCATTCATCAGTCCAAGCTAAAAAAGACCAAGTTTGAGAGAGGTGAAAGAGCACATACACAAAGCATCCCAAAGCAGGATTTTAAGTACTGACTAAGCTTTTGGATTAACTTGGCTCTCCTGACAAAGTCTTTCATCTTGGAATCCATTTATAATACTGCAGCAAAGTTTAGTTGTCTCACTTTTAATTTCAATTTAGCATATTCCCTTCCTCCTTTCTTCTCATAATCCATGTTGTAAGATAAATTACAACAATCAATACAACAAGAATCAATATGAATTTACAGCCTGTGTTCTCCACAGTTGTGTGTATTGATTCTTAATACCTTCTTGGTTAGACCTTCTTGTGGTACTCTCTGCATATACAGCAAAAGGCTGCCAGCTTCTCCTTACACACCATTGTTGACAGGAGTCTCTCTTGCACACTGTTTGCTTTCTCTAAACTTGCGTAATTGAGTGCAGGAACATAAACTCAGCTGCATCCGTTACAGAGGAATTGTATTTGTACACATAACATCAGCAAGTGCAGTATAATGCTAACAAGATGCAGTATATATTCTGAAACGTGACACACCATCATCTCTATCTACTGCCTTTTGTTCTCCTTAAGACTAGACAGCAAATAAACCAAAGGCTTTTTTCAGAAAGTAAATTTCAAATACACAATGTCTTGGGGGAGTTCTGTACTTTAAACATTTAAATAAAACTTGCTCAAATCATAATAATGACTTTATAGAATAATATACAAAATATTATAGGTCAGCATATCCAAGACTGAAGATATAATCTCAGCCTAAACAGAACCATCAGCATAGAAGTTAGAAAATTTCAGTACTATGCATGGAAAGAAATTTGCTCAATCATTCAGATTCCTTGTAATCATTCTGAAGCTATGCTTTTTCCTACCATTTTGCTCCCTGCCCCCAACCCTCTTCAAAATCACAATTAAAGACTTTTTATCTCTTCCTTTATTGGCACAATCATGTGAATGAATTTTGCACTGGTTTTGGGGATAGCTACAAGAGCCTTCGTTAATGAACTTCATTATGGAGGTTATCTAGTGTTGTAACAGTTGTATTTTTTTAAAATACCTTAATGGGAAGTTCCAACATAGCATAAGAACATGCATCATTTCATAGAAGATGTATAAATACAGACACTGCCTGAATTGTCCAATTAAGGGTCTAAACCTCTGCAGCACACAACATGATTTTAGCAGTCCTTAGTGAGTTATAATGATGTTTGCTGATGCACTACAATTCACCTTGCTTGACTTATGCACAGCTTGTCAAAGGTCAAGAAAACCCTATCTAGTGGATTACAGTAAATTTTCTAGCTGAAGTGTGAAACCCTTAAGAAAGATTGACATGCATGTGAAGCTGAACTGCACAGGTACACCTGCTTTTCTTTGTTACCTCAGTCCTTTTAATACACTGATGCTCAGGAATCTGGGAACACCTAAGCACGTCTATATTGCCATACAGAGTACTAGCCAAAAATGATCTCCTACTCAGGGTTTCACCTGCACTACACCACTTTAATAACCATACTAGATTTTTATAATGTTACATTGATATTACTGCTTTCTCATAAAAATGTAGAGACATTAATACTGGTCAAGTAGTCACAATATTACAGCCACCTGAAGGTCTTATGTTTTAGATATCTTATCCCCCTCCTATTGAACTGAAACCTATAAAAATATCAGTCAACATTCATTGAGGAATTAGGGCTTTATAGAAGTTCAGCGTCTTCACAATAATGAATTGGGGATGAAAAGAAGCAAAAAAGAAACAAGACCTTACTGAAAATTGCATGTTTCACCAGCTTTTCTCAGACATGCATTTCTCTGTTCACGCTGATTAGAAGGTTTTAAAGAAACCCTCATTTTAAACAAATGTGAAAGATTAGTCATTGTTTACACAGTATTTATGCACTGTACCAGTAGATCAGCACGATGTGTTACTATTTAACTATATAGATAATTATTTTAGAGCTGAGTGGGTGTTCAAGTACATTTATCTTCTAAGGACTACTTCTGAAACTAAGAGTTTCCCACATATACTTTGGGAGTAGCTCAAAGCACTGAAAGACTCAGCATTAACAAACAGATGTGCTACTTCTAAGCAAATTATTTAGAAGCACTTTAAGTGTCTTCAGCAACAACATTTTAATAATATTGAATATAAACACATTTACTAATGGAAAAGTTGGAAAAGGAAACTAGGGGTACATGGCTCAGGCAATGGTTACACTTATCCATATTTCAATTCTTACTGTAAAAGGACAAATAGATAACTGATGAGTTTAAAAATGCAGTTGGGATTTCTGTTTGGATTCTTTCTCTTTTATAAAGAAACAACTTTAAATCTATACTGATAATGCAAAAAGCAATCCAGTGTTATCTCACCAAGCTTGAAAATAGCCCTTGTTGTTTAAAAATGTTTAATATGAACATGTTGCTTACACGCATTATGAGATTGTTACTGTAAAATACAAAAATATAATGATTGCTTGCTGAAGTTTACAAAATTGGTACTTTAAGGAACAACAGAAGAACTCTTAGAAGTGTAGATGATTGGCATTTGTCCAGTTCCCTCAAGAAAAAGCAGTAGTTACTCTAATCTCTCAGCATATATTACACACATCTGCATAAACCCATCCATCAACAAATAATACAATCACCTGTAGCACAGACAACTCTCAGTTAACAAGATTCTACTTCACCAATAAATCCATTTAATTCCCTACTAGGGGATTTAAACATAGCCAACAGAAACATAATCATAGACACAGAAACAAATTAATATGACTCTAAACACCTCCAGGCACTCACCAAAAGACTGAATGCAGGTTTCGAGAAGGTCTTCCAAAGTGGCTCCTTTGGCTAGGTGCCCCAAGGGCACCATCATGACCTGAGTGTGATTTGAGAGGCTGTGACAGTGGCTGCTCTGCTGCAGCTCCAGCGCTGATTCAGGGGCACTGCTGCATGCTTGGGCAGGTTGCCTAGAAGAAAGCACAACAGTGAAGTAAACACAAGATAGAGTGGCAAATTTTACACTGCATGGGAAAGGAGGAGAGATTTAAAGGACAATTAACTCCTTCTAGTTAGGGTGCTGAAAGACATAACCCTCCCACTTGACATGTACACCAAAGGGACTGCTCAGTAAGTGACTTTTTTTCTGCTAAATGCCTGTTGCAGAGCACATGGTCATACAGCTCACTGAATGATCTGTCAGGATTATCAGGAGTCTTGTCTGTTTGTTGGAAAGTATGTAATAACCTACCACCAGATGTTTTTGTGTCCACCAAAAGTAAAGGAGGAAAAAAAAATTAAACACATTGGAGAACACCTGACTAGTTTTATTAATTTAATCTGAAAAGTCTCTGTTAAGGAAACAAAATACCAGCACAACCTAATAGTGGAGTATTTCACAGTCAAAACAAATATATTAATTTGCATCTACATAACACCATTATTTCCTAGGTTGTTTTAAAATAGTATACATAAACAAAAAAAATTTATTTAATAACAATTGTAAATGAGACAAAAGTAAAGCACATATCTAATTTTAGTCTTGTGTTTTGCCCATATAATACCTTCTACTTCAAGAATATGTACGTTTATGGATAATATTAAAGGCTATTCGTTGCTTGCACACAAGTTCATATTTCTGTATGAAACAGTAAATTGAAATAATATTGTATTAATGAAAAGTGATGAAATATATTTGCCTGCAGATACCAGGAACCACTGCAAAATCTGACTTGAGAGTATAACCATATAGCTCACAAAAGAACAGGCATTGCCATTTCAATGAAACCTGGGTTTATTTCAGGGACTCCTGAAATTTCAGGGATCCTTTGAGTTTATTTCAGACACTCCACAGCCTTCCTAAACAAGTGACTCCAGTGGCTTTAAGGTGCTATCTTAAGCTTTAACAGAACTTTTCTTGGAACACTATGCAAGACTCTATTAATCAGCTGACAGTCTCAGGAAGAAAAGGCATAGAAATTCCTGCAGTGTATTACATACAGAGAGTAGAAGTAAATTCACAGACATTCCTGACTAGGCACACCTGCATGAAGTTAAAAAAATGCATGCCTTTTGAAGACAGACTGGACCCTACCTCAATCCCCATGAAAGCCCAGCCTCATCCTTACCTTTCCATCTCACTTGAATGCTGGGGAAGCCACAACACTGACCACGGTGTCATTTACAACCCAACACTGATCCCAGACCTCTATGGTTTGAAATTCAGGATAATACACATCTGACCCTTCACAGGCAGTACTCATCACTGACTGGGCTCCTCGGTAGTTAGGCTGACAGTAGCTGACATGCAAATGCTCGCTTCCCTTCCCCCTTTTTCTCAATTTCCCTCTTAGCTTTGTGATCTGACTTCCTGTTCTCATATAAAAATAACAAGGGCCTGATCAGCTTTCAGTGTTTTCTTTTTACGAGCTTAAGCCCCTCTGCTCTAGCTTTATTCCAGTGCCTCTTCAACCCAGGGGAGAGGATCCCAGAAAGTAGTAATAAAGTAAGAATTAAGGTAGAAGATATTTCAGGCTTTGGCAACACCCAGGAGAAAACCTGAAGTTTCCACACCTGAAAAAAGTTTCATTATACTGGCCGTGCTGGACAGACAAAGCTCAGCCGGTGGCACTTCTGGATATTCCTCAGAACAGATGCTCTTGCAGCAGCCACCCGACGTGACAAACAGATGAAAGGGGGACTGAGGTGCAGCGGGGCACGCCCGCCCTGCGTTTCCACCGCACGCCCCGGCGGTGGGGAGAGCATCACAAACAAGTGACCGCGCTCCGGCTGACCGACCCGGAGCAGGTGCCGCTTCCCCGGCGGGGCGGTGCCAGCCGCGCTCCCGGCCGTGCCGCAGGTAACCGAGCCGGGCTCGCCCACCCCGTAACGCGAGCCGCCTCCGCCCGCGCTGACCCGCCCGCTCGGCCACACTGGCATCCCAAAGGTGAAACAAAATCCTCCCCCGCACGCCCCCTCCCGCGCTTCTCTGCTCTCCCTGTCCCGCTCGGGAGGCTCCGGCCGGCCCCCGCAGCACCAGCCCCTGCCCCACGGAACTCCCCGCCGCGGGGAGAGCCGCGCCCGCCCCAGCGGGCACCGCACGCTGCCAGCCGTGACACCGACCCCGGTGCCCTCCGCCGCGGGGAGGGGAGCGACGGGAGCACAAAGCAGCACAAACTCACTGGTTTTCTCTCCTCTTGCCTAAGGTCCCCATGCCGGTCCCAGCCGCAGCTCCGCCGCCCGGCTGGCTGTGCTGGCAGCGCAGGGAGCGGGGCTGCGCGGGGCGGAGGCGGCCGGGCGGAGCGGCGCGGCCCCGAGCATCGCCCCCTCCCTCCCTCCCTCCCGCCTCGCCGCTCTCCCGCTCCCGGCTCGCCTCGGGAGGAGTCTGAAACCGATTCAGGTAGGG
Organism: Passer domesticus; assembly: GCF_036417665.1. NCBI lineage: Eukaryota > Metazoa > Chordata > Aves > Passeriformes > Passeridae > Passer > Passer domesticus. The sequence goes on from NC_087479.1 coordinate 31,260,458, forward strand.
CAGCGACGGCGGCGGCCGCCACCCGTGACGAGCGCTGGCGGAGATCTTATCGGCGGGAGGAAGTACTGAGCTGGGGCTGCTCTTCTCTGAAGCCGCCGGCTTTACTAGGTACCCGCACGCGCTCTCACCGCCCGCTCCGAAGCTGCCACAACTTTTTTCTACGGCACCACCTGGGCCGGCAAGGCAGGGCAGGACCTGCCCTTCCCTGCCCTCCCCTCCCCTCCTCCCTGAGCAGGCTGTTTCCCAGCAGCGCCAGGAGCTCGCCCGGCCGTGGCTGGAGCGAGGGGCGAGCGGCCGGCCCGGCCCGCCGAGTGAACCTCTGTGCCGTGCTGAGGTGGAGGCACAAAACTGAGGTGCCCACGTTGATGATTGCCGTTTTAAAGGCTTATCGGGCACCTTACTTACCCCTCCAGTTTAACTGCATGACAATGAGAGGGGCCCCAGTGTTCTTCATGGTTCTTGTATAACGACTAGGAGTTTCTGAGAGCTCTTCCAACTCAACGTTGTCAGCTTTTCCGCTTCTGAGAAGAAATGGCTAGGAAAGAAATCTGAAAGGGCAAAGTCACCCTATACCTATAAGCAAAATTTGCCAAATGGTCTTTTTTTGAGAAATACACTCAGCAGTACAAAATACAGGGTCCCAGAGATGCTGCATTATCAAGACCTTGTTTTAGAGCTCAGTTTATGGTTTGTAAACATTACTTAGTCATCATAATGCCAATGTCCCTCACACCAAGATCAGACAGTTTTCATAAACTGGATCTTTAACTCAAAGACTAACTGACAAGGTTCAGATATTCAAAGTCATCTTCTACCAACAATCTGGGCACATTTCTCTTCAGGTTTCCCTAATGATCAATTTTGCTCACTGGCTTTTCTCAGAGGCAGTGATAAAATAGCATTATCACAACAGGGACTGGGGCAACTTGACTTTTGCTTTGCTGAAGGATTTCAGGTACCCTACATATTCCTGGCAATCACATTCAGTAGGTGCCATTCTTTTAAGTAAGTTGCAATCTTATTCCTAGCGTAGAGCTTGGAGGCCCCTGTGGTTTAAGAAACACAAATACATTAATGTATATCCAAGGTCACGTATCACGTGCTCTGTGGCAGTTTTGTTGTTAAGACAATCTCCTGGCTGAATTGTACTTCAGAGAAATACCTCCCAGCCGTCTTTGCTTTTTTTTTTTTAAACACATTTTCCTTTAGAAATTCACACAAACGTACAGAAGTGCATACGTACACACGCAAATAGATGGAGGTTTGACAGAAAGAGTACTTTCTGGCTTTGTGTTCTGAAAATAATCCATAAGTACATCTTACAGTACACAACCTCATACAAATACTCAGTTTTAATTTATATGTCCAGATGACAGTCTGACATACTGATGCTTGAATGTGACATTCTTCTGATGAAATGGTCTCCTAGTGCAAAGTAGATTCATGCTTGGTTTGTGTTCTCAGAGGATCAGAGATATGCTCTATGGAAAAGCAAGATATTTCTTCTATTCCCAGAGCTCCACTCAGTAGTCAGTTGCTTTAAAGTATATTTTATCATACTAAGCCACCATGCTAACAGAGTTGCAAGATGCTAATGCCTAGGACAGACCATATTGCTCCCAAGGGAACATGACCAGCCATCTATTTTGGCACTCATGTGCTCAGATTCCTTGAAGATTTTCCAACAATAGTAATTTATAAATTGGATTTTATCATCAGAACCAAGTGAAAGAACCATCTTACTGCCTCAGCTCAAGCTGGATCTTTGGAGTTCAGTTCTTCTTGAAGATATACCTTTGTCCCTCCAAATTACTGCAAGACCACAAACATAGCTTGGCCTTGAATCAGAATAAAAGTAATTTTCTGAAAGCTGTGCTGTCAAATGTATTTTAAGCTTATTCAGCTTGCTATTTTTCCTCGGTCCATACCTGCTCTTTACAATGGGCCAACCAGTAGAGCATGTACTACCATACAGTGGGTTGAACACAAAATCCAGGCAAAAAAATAAACTCAGATAACCTCAGTATAAATTATACATGTTCTGCCATACTAATTATTTAATTAATTTCACCACCCACTCATTAGCTCAACTGCTGCCACAACCAAACAGTGACCTGAGAGCAAGACCACACATTTTTTCAATAACATTTAGTTAGATCTATTTAGCATAGATCATTGTAAAAGCACAGCCTCATTCTGAAAGCTCTTCAGTGTCCTTGTGGTGTGGGATCATGAATGAGAAGGGTCCTTGGCACTGACAGAAGATCTGATATGTGGCAGTGTCAGTAGACAACATTAGAGAGGCAAGCCCGATAATATAGTATAGGAAGCAATTCTAGAAAAGGCAGAAAAGCTTGCTAATATAATTGGGAAGAAGAACAGAAAATAGAAACCTTAGAAGAGTCACTTTATGAAAAGACAACATTGCTAAATCTTAGTAAACTAGGTAGTAATCAGAGTCATTGGATTTAACAAATTGTCCTCAGTGAGGGCCTACTAGCAATTGCCCATGAAAAACTTCATCTGAGCTGTGATATGCCAAAGGTGTGGCTGTCCTGTAGTGTCTGCCCTGTTTAAGGTACCATCTAAATTTACTTCTCTGTTATAATTAAAGTTTGTAGATCTTAAAACAGTTTGTTGGTGTGAGTGTTGGTTTCTGTTGCAGCTAGTAGAGCAGTTCTAGTGTTTTTTCCAAGCCTGGGTTATCCCCTTTGATCAGGATGATCTAGGCTTTGGGTACATTCACCAATTTATCAAATATTTCCATTTTTGGAAAATTGCAGAGTTAGTGAAGGTTTTGGTCTGATAACCCCATTGAGGTTATCAGACCTTGGCTAATTCTCTTGCTACTCTATACTGACATTTCTTCTGTAAAGGTTGCTTCAGTTAAACATTAACATCCAGCAGTCAGTCTTTAGTTGAACAAGGTGAAAGAGAGACACAGCTAGAACTGATGAAAGCAGAAAAGGAAAAGCTTAGAAAAATTGCCAGAACCTAGACTAGAGCACAGAATACCAGGACTTACTGGTTTTTGATTTTGCCAGAGTATTTTTTGGGTTATTTGCCAGCCATGGATTCCCCACCATTCTCAGTGAACGCTCAGGCTGGTGGTTACAGCTACTGTAAGTTTGTTCACTTCAAATGCCAAAGGTCTGTGGGATGGATTGAATGAGTGCAGTCCTAGTAATGACCCATATTACACCCATGTGGGTAGAAACTTGCTGCCACTTTATGGAATATCTGTGGGTCTTAATCTTGGAAATTATAGGCAAGACATAGCTTGTGGGTAAAGGCAATAACTTTTATCAGACCAACTGGCACATTAAAAAAGCTACAAAATTTTGAGTAGATTTAGCAAGAGTTTCTGTAGAGAATCTCAGAATCACACAATGTGTGACTTTGGAAGGGACCTCAGGTCCAGCCTTCTGCTCCAAGCATGACCATCTTGGTTGCTCAGGGCTTTATTTAGCTGGATCTTGAAAGCCTCCATGTCTGAAGAATGCACAACTTCTCTGATCAGCCTGTTAAAACATTTGACTGACCTCATGGTTACAAAAATCTGGAAAATGAAAACATCTCTACATCTAATGACAGTCTAAGCTTGTTTTGATTTATTTGTTGTCTCTCATACTCCTGCTGAGCACTGCTGTGAAAACCTAGCTCCCTCTCAATATCCCTCTCAGAAGTAGTCAATCTGCTCTTGCATCTCCCTTGAGGCCATCTCTTTTCCAAGCTGAAAAGGCCCAGTTCCTTTAGCATGTCCTCTCAGGACAAGTGCTCTGGCCTCCAGCAATGCCAGTGGCTCTCTGGTGAAGGCAATCCAGTTTGTCAATATCCTTCTTGTGCTGGGATGCCCAGAATTGGATCTGTGGTGGTGAATCACTTCTCCCTCTCTGCTGGCTCTGTGAGTACAGCCTGGGCTGCTGCTGGCCCTCTCTGCTGTCAGGGCACTCTGCTGCCTCTTGTGCAGCCTGTGCCTGGCAAAGCCTCCACCTCCTTCCCAGCAGTGCTGCTTCTCCACTTGCCAGGACCCAGCCTGTATTGGTGCAAGGGTCTCTCCCTTCCTAGGTGCAGGACTGTGCCTTTGTCCTTGGTCAGTCCACTCCTCCAGCCTGCCCAGGTCTCTCTGGATGGCAGCCCTGGCCTCAGGTGAACTGAATTGTCATCCCAATTTGATGCTGCCTGTATCAAGTGGAGGAGAGAGCACTGCAGCAGCTCCCCCAGCACTGCTCGCTGCTGGTTTCCAGCTACAGTAAAACTTCTACTCCCTGAGCCTGACCATTCAAAATGCTTTTTACTGCGTGTGTATCTTGTTGCCCCATCTATCCAGAACCCCCAAACTGAATGCAGTAGTATCACGGGAGGTCATGTTGAAAGCTAAAATTTACTGAACGTAGAAAATAGCAACATCTGGAAATCTGTGTGCTTTTTCCTATATTGTACTACCTGGTCTAATAAAAGGCATTATCTATCCCTAAAATCCTTGTCTTGACTGTGTCTTTAAGTCACTGCAATTATGACAATGTAACCATGTAGAGAGGTCCCTTGAAGACTTGTGAACTTCAAAATTCATATCTCACGTGAATGGGTGTCAGTGTTGTCTTTAACAATAAAACAAGGCATCATTTCTTCCATAGCATCTCTGCTTCCATTTAAATCATAGTATGGATATGTAGTGGAGGTAAACAAAGAGACATAATGGTGAGAGTTGCAGTTTTCAACTGCTTTGGTTACAGAAGTTAGATTGCTTGTAGTCACTAGGGAATGAGGATTAGAGAAGTAAAATCTCGGATGACTGAGATAATTGGAAACTGCTTGTGCATCTTCTATGGGCTCTAGAGAGTTCCTTGCCCCTTAAGTGATGATTCCAAAAAGAGCTTTCTGCACATTTATTTGCTGTATTCCTCAGGTGCTGACTGGTCATTCTTTTACCTGCAGAAACTGCAGAAATCACAGAAATCTAAGCATTCAGTAGTGAAAATTAAATAAAAAACATGTTCTTCAATCATGCAAAGGACTAGGTTAATGTTAATTAGTTTTTGTAAAAAAAAATCCTCATAGTCTCATTTTGAGTACTACGTCTTCTGTGGCCCTTCCCTTGTGCATCTGCTCCCCCTTTTTAAATAGGGAAAAAAACCCTCTCACCGTTCTTCACAACAAGGAGTAATAAAGTCTTTTTTTTAATATGCAGTTGTGTTCATAAATATTTATCCAATTTTTTGGTAATACACTCTGGAAAGAATTGCATACGTGCTTGTGAAGGTGTTCATATATTCCAGGAATGCGCATGAGCACATGGTTTTGCAATCCAGATTAGAGCTTTTCTCAGTCCAGAAATTTTGAGACTGATAGATGAATAAATGCATCAGGGAGTGCATATAGTGCTTCAGTTTCATCAGTATTCTGATTTGGATTCTGGGCAGAGACAAATCCCCTCAAAATGGCCAAATTCCTCTTCACTTTTTCTTCTGTTCAGATAAATCTTACAATATGAAGTGAGCTAACACAGTCAAATTTAGATATTTCTAACTTTTAATAACTTAGATGTTCCTTCTGTGTGCACTCTGGACTCCCTCACAGACTTAAAAGTCAGCAGGGAGTCTAAAATTTACTTTCAGAACTATGTTTAAGTTTATCATTAGGTAACAGTCTTGCACTATCAGCTATGTATAGTTGAAACTTAGATTTTGTTGTTGCTTTTAATCAAGAAAATTTTAAACAAAAGTATACGAAAATGAATTATTCTAGTAAAATTAAGAAAAAACAATGAAGATGTATCTTAATAATAGATAAAAACATCAAGAGGTCTGGTGAGTTAGGAAATGTTACCAACTGGTGGCATTCTTCTGAGCAGATTCACGCTGATTTGTGTGGCTGTTAGGATCAGTTCCCCAGCCTTTCTATTGATTCAAGATTTTGATATTTTGCTATTTAGGAGAATGCTGAATTACAGTAAATATTGATCATCTGCCTGTAAGGATCATCTGTCAAATTCATTTCATGAATTTCAAGAGCAGCACAGAGTGGGGCAATATGCAGTGAAAGGTCATGATATTGCAAACTGAAATCTGTATTCTGAATCAATAAAATCACATTTAATTCTGGATCAGAAAGACAAAATTTTTTATTTACTATAACTGAGTCCAACAGCATTGTCATCATAATTTTTGTTTCCCTCCTGTACCCCATAGCAAAGTAGCTTTCTTTCCTTTATGATCTTTCAGAATAAGCATATTTGGTCAGATTTTGTTGGGTTGCTTACATGTACATACACTTTACTTACTGATTTGATAAGAATAGCAAAAACCACCTTATTTCTTAAAACACAGGTGTATAAAGTATGGATAGATAAGGTGAAAAACAGCTGCTACCCTTGAAATTACTGTCCAGAAACTCAAGATACAGAAAGGAAAAGCATAACAATACTACTAAGAATGCCTCTTTTTGGTTCACCATCTGATTTAAGAGAACAAAATAGCTATTTAAACAGGATGCAGATAACATCACCCCAAACCCCCTTTGTAAACATTTTCCAAGGAGACAGTGATTAGCTGCTTCCTTTACAGGATATTTCTTGGTCAGCAGCGAGAGGCCAGACATCATGCTCTAGAAATATACTAAGTGTATTGTTTAAACATTTTTAAATTGGTTTCACAGTAAAATTGTTGAGGATATAACAGTCCCTTTGAAAGTATAACAGGATGAAAGTTGGGCTCACAGAAGTGATGGGGTTTATTTTTTTTAATATAATGTTTACTTATTTTTTTCCTAAAATTACATGGATCCTTCAAGTTGGAAAGAAATGTTGATATGGTTTCCATGTGCTTTGTTTCTGGCAGAGAAATTTCCAAACGGAGTGGACAAAATTTAATTTTGCTGCTGCAGTATTCAAGGTCAGTGATAATAATTTTGCCCTCATTATTTGCAGTGACAAAGTCAGTGAAAGGGATTGTGTGAACAAGTAGGAGTGACAGCTCCTGCTGACTGTGAGGTGAGAAGAAATAAGGAGTAGTCATAGGGGTTTCACAGCACGTGGGTGTGGTAAGTGGTGTTTCTTTGCCCTTTCTGACTTCATCTGCAGGGCAGGAACCTTTTCCAAGGGGAGTTCACCTTGGAATGCAAGGCTGTGCTGATTTGAGCTAAGCACTGAATTGAATGCTGAAAATGTAATTGGACATGATATGCCACATAGACCAGCCCCATTCTTCTCTACTGAGGGACTCTCCTGTTCCATCACTTTAAAGGAAAAGTTCTTTGCTCTTCTCACCAGGTTTTGTTTGCCCCTCTCTTTGTTTCTCTGGTGTGCTCATTATGTGAGTTAAATGGAGAAGAAAGGGAGAGGATAGGGAAGGAAGAGCATCTTCCCTCAAACCCATTCCAGCAATTCATCAAGCCCATGGTTCTGGAGGATCAGAAGGAAGCAAAACTGGACTAAGAACATGTGGTTACAGGTAACAATGGCTGCCAAGGGCTGGCTCTCTTCTGCTGTTATTGCTACAAGAATTAACAGTGAGTTGACCATTATTTAAAAGGAAAAACTAATCTTAGTGTGGGCTGCAAACGGTAAATTTACCAGCCATGTGTGTGCAGGAAGGGAAAGATTAAGCTCTTCAAGACTCCACTTTTCCCTCGTGTTCTCTTGTTGTCAGCAACTTTCTATACTTATGGCTAGACCTGGAGGCTCTTTTTCCACCTGCCCAGGAGGAAGGGTGGTAGACTGAGTAATTTAATTGATGCCTTTTAAGTTGAAGAGAGCTGATATTTCATAATATATTTGGAGCTATTTAGAAAAAATCCTGAGGGTTTTTTCAAAGCTGTTTACAAAACTTGTTACTCATCACAGTACTTTGTTGAACGTCTGTGTGGTTCCTGAAGAATATCATCAGGTTAGGGCAGTACACTGGTCAGTCTCTATAGGTCTTACAGTTATAGTGAAAATACCTTGAAGAGGTGGGGGAGCAAAACTGTGTTAACTCTTTTGTTGACACCATCAAACTTATAGGAAGGGAATGTAAAACCTGCTCGTCAGTTTCATAGATTTAACAAACACTTTGAAATAAATGCTGTTGGGAACAGGATCAGGAAAATTAATGCAATAAAGAAAATGTTAAGTAAGCAGAGAGAAAATGGATATTGGCGGTCCATTGTGGCTACATGCGAAATGAATAGAGGGCAATGGCAATTACTTAGACCAAAATGATGCAAATTTTTGTGAACTGCTCAGATCCTTTCCTTTTCCCGGTTTTATACCTCCTCACCTTTTCAACTTTAAAGAAATGTGTATTGTTTCCTGTTTTAAAGGACAGCTCAGAATAGCAATATTGTTAAGTATTACTGTCACTTTTCTGGATTAGAAGCCCTATCCATTGTTGGCTTCAGTTTCAATCAGGGAGAGTAGCTGTAGCAGTACTGAACAAAATGTAATGGTGAATATATACCACTATCAGTGTTCAGTAGCATATAAATAATTGAATCATTTGAAGGTATTTAGACAGCAATTCAGCAAATTCAGTGTATTCACATCTAAATGCACTCTTATTGCAAAATGCCAAACAGGGAGCTGAAAATTTGTATGCTGAAAATTAATCTTGTTTAAGATACATCCCTGTTTATTAAGAGCTCCTCTTGGGGCAATATTAAGGGGTCCTTGCAAAGCGTTAGCCCAAGCCTTGTTAGGTTCAGGAGCTTAGTCTGTAATAGGTGTCTCTGAATATCTACCTTGGAAAACAATGTACAATTGTCAAGATATGTCAAAAACTTTTGGTGCTAATATTTCTGCTTGTCACTCTGCAAGAAGGTTAGGCAAAGTATTCAAAGCTTTTTGTAGCCTAAGGTCTTTCAAAATTGTTCATTTGCAGCTTTTTATTTTCCTCCTTCAATCATCTCTGAAAAAGGTGACAGTGCCTTTATCCCAGTTGAAACCAGGACAAACACTTCTGAAAGCTCCTTGAATCCTGTGGTATAAACATGAAGAGTCAAGTCTTATGACAACTTGAAAATAATACAGTAGTGAAAGTTAGAGTTTTTGCTTCTGTCTGAAGAGTGATTGTTTTTGTGTGTTCTCTCTATCTACCTGTCCTATTTTATCACTTTGGAATTTTGAAAGGAAGATCTGTTAATGTTTGCTCAGGATGACACACAGGTTAAAAAAAGTGTGCTATTTCTTTGTCAAATATAAGCACATTTTAAAATTTGTATTTAAACTTAGTATTATCTTTAAAAGTTCAGAAAACAAAGAGAAGGGAAAAACATTGTCAGTAAACTGTGTGACTAATGAGTCAGAGTAACTGAACTAGTGTTCATAATGCAGATTGGTTTATGCTGCCTTTAAGAGCATGACACACATTATTATTCTCAGCATCAGTTACAGAATATTATTTAAGACTGTAGACAAAAAAAAAATAATTTCTAGTTCCCTAGTAGAACAATGACAATAAAGAAATTGTGCTTAGATGGACATATCAGATCCTATAAGTATTCAAATCACTATTTTAAATGGTGCAAAGTATTTGTATTCAGATAAGAAAGTTAAGTTTATTTGTCTTAGTCTGTGGTTGTGACAATGAAAAAGAATTCAAACTTTTAATCAGAATAGACCCCCTTGGCTTTCTTTCTTTTTTTTTTTTTCTTCAGGATAAGTGGCAAAAAATAGACAGTAGCACACTGTAGGGATAATTGCTGTTTGGGTTTCACAACCTTATACCTCTTCAACCTAGCTTTGATGATTCCTCAGGCACCCAGTGGGAAGCATGCATGTGCCATACTGACTTTACAATGTTGTTCATCCCCACTAGAAGTTGGGCAACGGTGCAGAGTGCTAGGCCATCTCATTTTCATGCAAAATTCCAAGATTATGCTGTACTAATTGTTGTGATGTTCGGAGAAGCAGATATAATTTTCATATTTGACATGCTTGCACAGGAAGTTGTTCCTTTGGAGCTGTGTGGATTGCAGAGCATGCTTAGGTGTACCATACAGAACTGGAGAGTTATTTAATTGATTTTTTATTGTGTTTCTGTGTCTTAATTGCCTGCATTTGCTTACATACAGTATGAATTGCTTTGCAGCCACCTTGGCAGGCATTGTTTGTAAACCTCAAACTACTTTCTTAATTTACCTTATTTTCCTGTTCCTTGAACTCTAATCTCAGTGGTTTTGGAAACATTATTGATAAGAAGAAATTCAAGAAGTCACTCCAGCTATTTACTAAGCCTGTCTCAGTCATGAGCCTTTTCTTTTCTTTCTCATTTTTGTGCCATTTATGTATAGATCAGAGCACATTGTTTTGGATTTTTAAAAAAATTTTGTTTACCTGTTGTGCAAATACTTCCTTTTCCTTTTTTATTTCTTTGTATCCTGTCTGTCTCTGGCTCTCACAAGACAAATTATTTTAAAAAGCAATAATTGAAATCTCTTTACAGCTGGTTTATGAACATGTTTGAAAAACAGCAAAACATTCCCAGTATACAAAGTCCTTGTGCGACCTTTTGAGTGAGCAAACGCTATGCTTTTCTGTAAGCTTAATTCTTTCAATATTTTTCATACTTTGAAAAATTGCGTAAAGGAATCTTCTAATTTGAAGCTGTTTAACTTTGCTAAATCTTTGTCAATTTATTTTATTGTCCATGGCCATATGGTGGTAATTTCTGATATTCTGACAATTTTAGTATAGTTAATCACACAGAACCTGGGGTAATTAAGGAGCTACCAACATGGCCATTTTACTAAATAACAACTGTTCAGCAAGATTGCTACCTCATTCCATAGAGTATTTTGTCTTTCAAAATCTTTAGATCCAAGTTAAAATTCTTAATATTCTGACATAGCTACTTCCTCGGTCTGGTGGCAACTAAGCTCTGTTTCTGGTCAGGCTAGTAAGCCCCCAACAATCAAAATCCATTGGCTATTTGTTCCTCTGGATATGTTGCTTGAATCTCCCCTTCCCAAGGAAGTGTTCTGGTAGTTGGCAGTGTTCATATTTGTTGTGTGCGTTCCCTGCGCACACAAGGGGTTTTAGTTATTGAATAGGAGAGTGAAAGCATCCTACCCTGTAGCCTCTGGCATTTTAGACATTAAGATAAGATTTGAATTTTTACAAACAGTGGAAGGAGTTGAACTTAAGCATCTCATAGAATGACATGATGAGTGTCAGAGCATTCTTTATGAGTGAAAGCATCTCCATTAGGGCTCTCAGTATCTGAGCCCTTGAATTTAAATACATTACAAAACCAGACTGTTAACTTCCTTGCCCTTTGAAGGGAATCTGTCTTCAGAACAAATTCCATAACCTTAAATCAAAGGAAATGTCTCCTTCTGCATCTCAAATGATGTTTTAGGATATAATCTATCAGAAAGAATAACCACTAATTGTGTTCATTTACTCCCAGCTCAGAATGCAGTCTGTGGTCAATCTGAGTAACTTTAGGTTCTGGATTCTGTTCCATGACCAAGCACCTAAAGTGTCTTGTTATTGCTCATAACTCTTAGCCAACTCTATGTTTCATGGTTAAGAAAAAGAAATCTGTGGAAGAGCAAAATGCTGATTTTAATGTTAGAAGCTGATGCAAGTATCTCAACTCAGCCAGACTTCCTCTTTAAAATGTCATCATAATCCAATAAACCCATCTCAAGCATTCTGTTGACTTACTCTTCCATCTTTCCTTGTTTACATCACTTTTTCACATTGCAATTGTATTGCTACTGTTTGAAAGTACCACCCTCTTAAAATGTGCAATCCCAGTGATTGCATAACTAGCTGTATTCATTACTATAGCAACAAGAATAAAAATGTTCCCTAGGCCATCCGATGTAAACGGTCTCTCACTGATTTTATTCTCATGCTGAATGAACATGTATGACACAATGGAAATTGTGTGCTTTGGTTTGGTTGGAGGCTGCTCACAGTGAGGCAAGTGGAACTGAATTTTACTGGAAATAAAAGGGGAAATAAAATTTCTGACCTGCTCTGGAGCGCTCAAATGAAACATATGCACTGGCTCTCCAGCTTCCATCACACCCTCCTGGCAGGGGATCTCACCAGCAGAACAGGGAGCAGTGCTTGTAAAGGAGCAAGTTCCAGCATGAGACACGTGCTCAAACAGATTATTCTAATGTTAGAACTTCATTCATTGTCTTCCTTGAGCCTTGGTGAGGCCTTGTCTATGCTGATATTTTTTATTAGCTCTTGCCTCATTATGGCATCTGAGATCACTAACATAAATATCCTCCATCATGAACATAGCTTCATCCCTTTTTTCATCTGTTTCCTCTTTCTTCCTTTAAGTACAGCAATAAAGCTCTCTGCTGCCACCAGTCCTACCCTCTGAAGGAAAATCTGGAAATCTGATACCATCCCTCCATGAGCAGTTATTCTAGGTAATTTCTTCCTTCAAGCCACAGTTCATAATGTTGCATTGTTTTGTGAGGTTTCATTTGTTGGGTTTTTCATTAATGAAATTTTTAATACAGAGGAAAACTTTAAAACATAACTGAAGAAAGTGCATGGTTCTGTGAATATCAAAACTAAAGTAGTATGATTTCTGTCACGTGAATTTTCCTGCTATCAGGCTGGCACTTACAACTGCAACCCTATTTTCACAACATTTGTAAAACATTACCTTTGAGACCAAGATTTTGGAATTACATTATGTGTGAGACCAGTACTTTGTACTGTACCAGTTTGCTACAGTTTGCCAACAGGTTCAAAAGTTACTACCAGGACACGTGTGCAGCCAACCATACACACCCATGGTGATTGCACAAGTTTCATTTCCTTAGCAAACCAGACTGAAAAAAAGACACAAAGCAGAGAACTCAAAACAGTTTCTCCTAATCCAGCATAATATCCACATTCTAGCAAGTGAAAAAAACAGAGTATTTAGTTTCATCTGTAAGCTGTATGTGTAAAAAGCAGCTTTGTTCCCTGCTTATCAGGCTTAAACGCAGGAAATCCTCTGTTTGCAATTAGTCAGTTGTGTAATTTTGGTCAAATTCTCATCTCCCTCATCTCATTTCCCTTTTTGCCTGTTTAGAAACAGTGTGGTAAAGCAGGAACAAGCACTTTGTCCATGTCTTTACAGTACTTAGCATGCTGATGCCCATGAAAGACTCCAAAAATTAATATAGGAACATTAATTTTGTTCATTTTTGTATAATTAACCAAAACAGAAACAATATTGAGTGACCAAAACACAAAAAAAATAGAGCTGTTCACTTTCTGAAATCTTTCTGTTAACTTTCTGAAATCTTCCCACAGATTAGAGGGGATTCGTTTATCAACTGGCCATATTTAAGCTTGTACAACTTTTTCTGCATAATTTTAAAAGAAAAAACCAATCAAATAAACTGCTTCTTATGAAGAATTAATCTAAATGACTAGTTTCTTCTGCTCTTAAGTACCCTTCCTAAGGATTCTTCTCTTAAGCAATCATTTATTTTACTATTTAGAATATGCCAGCATCCTAGGAAGGAAGGATTACAGTATTTTTTTTTTTTTCCTAAATTGAGATTAAAAACTACATTAAGGAATTCTGTCTGGTTTTGATGTTACTGGTGATGCAAGTGCTGATAATTGAAGTAAATTTTTTCAGTTCAAAAGGACTACACAAGCATAGCTTACTCATTACCTTACTACAAACAGATCAAGGGGTGGGTTCTGTGATAAGGGCACACCACACCCTGCACCCAGTTATAGCAGAAAAAGGGGACAGGTTTTCATTCACACTGCTTCTCTGAGATGCTGTTTACCTCTGCTTTTCTTTCAGCACTGACTAAAACTATGGATTTGTGCCTTAGGTTTAACATCTATAAATAAGGTTTCAGAACTGATAAAAAGCTGTCATGACCATAACTGTTGTAGTCTCATTTTGCATAAGAAATGCATGCTGTGCTTTGGACTAATACAGCAGTGATCCCACAGAGCCTGTGCAAGTTATGAGAGACAGCCAGTGAAACTTTATCTTAGTTTGGATTAGATGTCCATCATTCTCAGTTTATGTTAAACCAGAAACAAGTTCTATATTGACAGAGTCACCTTCTTCCTCCAATTATTTAAAGGTCTCTTTCTTCTGTACAGTGTTTGCAAAGGCAAAATTCTCTTTCATGCACTATTTTTAGGAATGTCCAATGCTCAAAAACTTCTGATATTTTTTCCTATCTGATTGATAACTAATCAAAAGGTGTTCCTGATTCATAATTGGAATTCAAGGAAAAAGCTTTGAAAATGAGATACAACTAGCATACACAATGTCAATTAACAGCCAATTGTTAAACAATTCTTCTAAGCTGGTATTAACTGATGCTGCATGCAAATTAGCATGGACCAGAGGAGCAATGAGTACAGTTAAACTGGGGCTTAAGGCCTGGAATAATGAGAAACAAATATGTTGTCTGTGCTAGGAATGTGAGAACTGTCATTCTAGGATGCATCAATGCTCCTTCCTTTCAGTCTTGAACCTTGAGTTTTCACCATGTGTACTTGTAGACTTCATTGTAGGCTATTTTGTTGCTGCTCAGGAAAGAATCCCAAAGAACTGGATGAATCCCAAAGGCTTGTGATGAATGCAACAGTACTACCATGCAACAGGAACTTTTCAGATCCCCTAAATGGAAAAAAAAAATCACTTTGGGTATTATTCTATTTCCACTTCTTTTTTTTCAAGTGTCATGTGATCTTTGAAGCAGCACACAGTGCAAGTTTTGTGCACTAACTACAGAACAGTCTGTTTTTAGAAAATGGATAATGCCTCACCAAAGAGTTGAAGTATCCAGAACTGGTGTCAGGAAAGGCATATAAAATACCCTAGAGAGATGTTTTCTGTCAGTTAGATGTATGACACTTGTACCCACAAATCTGTACATGAAGCAAAGAAGACTCTTCTTCGGGTCTTGGGCAGGATAAGAGAGATAAGATGTACGTTTTTAGGACAAATCCTTACATCTGAGATAAGTGAAGTTGATGTGTAAAAAGCTTCAGATGGTAAATATGGGAAATAACCTGAAAACGCAGAAAATATTGTTTAACATTCTTATGGAACCCCCCCTCCACCCCAGATATTTATCCTTTCTTATCAGCAAATTTATGAAAAAAATTAATTTACCAAGCTTTGCACATTTATAAAATTTAGCTCATATCTTACTGATTCTGCCGTTTGTTAAACATTCATCATTACAGTTACATCATCTCTAAAAATGACTTATGCACTTGTATGTAGAATTTCAATAACATCCTGGTTGCTAGGCTACATGTGATCACTCTGACATATAAAGTACCTCTTAGAATTGAATTTTTTAAAGTATATAATGATCAAATTTGTAGAATTTGTTTATTCAAGAAGTTTTTCTGCCAGTAAGTAGGCAAAACAGCATGACATTTTATGCCTTTAAATAAATATTTAGTTGTATGGCACACAGCGTCTAACAGACATATGACTTTTTTTTTCCATTTCAGTAAACAACTTTTTATTTCTGCCATATGCAAGTGAAAGAGTAGTTTCTTGGGTGATTTTTCATTGGCTTGTTTTTTCCCCCACTGTCCATGCCTGTCAACATTATTACTTGTCTCTAACTGGTTTTTTTTAATCTTTCCTTCAAGCTCCTCCTAGCTTTTTCTGAGGACCAGTCAAAGAAATCACCTCAAATATGCATATGGATTTTGATACATGCTTCTATGTCCTCATCATAGACCTACAGGCTTGTTTATGCAGGTGGCACTGAGTTTATCCCTGCATTAATTGCTTCCTGGCAGAGACTGGGGAGATTTCCTGCTGCTGCTTCTCCTCCATTAGTCCAGCCTTCTCCAGAATTTGTGCTCATGACAACATCTGAGCTTTGGAATCAGAGCTATCTCTGCCACACTAGTATTTAATTTTAATTTCTATCTGGAAAAACCTGTGGTAAAATAACACTAAACCTGCTAGTTATGGGGTTGGTATATGAGAACATACCCTCTGTAAAACCAGAGGCTGATTAAATGAATTATCTTTTTCAGTTCTGTTGCAAAATCAAAACAATTAGAAAGTACATTCCTTCTGTGCCAGTCCAAAATACATTTTTCTTCTAGCCAAACATTTTTCTTAGTACAGATTCACAAAAATACTTCATTGTGATTTTATTCATTTATTCTATGTAGCACTGGAAACATTTGGTCTTCAATTTTTTTTTTAATTTAGTTCAGGCTTGATTTTCCAAAATGAAACTTTAAAAAATATTTCATCTTTTATGAAACAAAATATTTTGCCCAAAGAATAGCAAAAAAAGAGATTTTCATTTTTCTGCATCTTAGCATTTTTAGATGCAACTATTGTTAGTACAGTAGAAAATATATATATTTTAATTTATTTTATAAAAGCCCTCTAGATTTATATAAGTGCTTATTTTGGTCTGTAGGTAAACATGCATCAATAGACAGCATATACTTAAATAAGAACATTTTATTTCTGGTGGACTCCTGCCTGATGTACCTTCAGTGCACATGATAATCAGTGCTCACTGATTATTGAGAGGACAATATTGTGAGAGGGAAAAGTGGCATTGAAAGGGAAAGTGCTGCTACATGGTGTTATTACTGGAGCTCTTAGGGAGTCAGTCTTCAAACCATACTTGTTTTGTCATTTCATTAAACAGCTTAGTTGGGAGATACGGGAGTGTGATAAGGGAGTTTGGTAACAGCAAAATGTGTCTCTCACTAACACAGAAGGTGGCTGCAATGTCCAGGAAGACCTGCATGACTGTAACAAGTGGAATTAATTAGTATCAAGCACAAGTATTCTTTGGAACTAATACTGAGATTTCTGTGAATTTGTGAGCTCACTGCCGGGAAGCAGCTGTGGTGGGGACACAGCGGTTGATCGCAGAATGATTCAGGAGTCCCTGGTGATGTGGCTGTAGGAGAGAGTGCACCAGGTGACACTGGCTACAGCAGTGCTGGAAAGCACTTGTGCTATTTGATGGGCAGGGGCTATCTCATCTGCAATAACTCTAGGCATCCAGCTCCAGAAAGGTGATTTCAGAGTGAAACAAATGTTATGGAAGGAGGTGTGCCATTTTTCTGCTCTAGTCCAACCTGTCATAAAATCCTTGTTCATTTAACTGAATATATGACATTTCATTCTGAAAAAAATAAAATAAAATAAAATAAAATAAAATAAAATAAAATAAAATAAAATAAACAAAAAAACCAAAAACCAAAGCAAAACAACAACAACAAAAAAAACAAACAAACCAAACAAAACAAAACAAAACAAAAAAAAACCAGAAAAAAAAACACAT
The DNA here is from genome assembly GCF_036417665.1 of Passer domesticus. Classification (NCBI taxonomy): domain Eukaryota; kingdom Metazoa; phylum Chordata; class Aves; order Passeriformes; family Passeridae; genus Passer; species Passer domesticus. The sequence continues at coordinate 31,277,726 of NC_087479.1, forward strand.
TAGCAGGAAAACAGAAATTTTCCATGATGCAGACTAAGCATTAGAAGTTTCTGGCAAAATGGTCAGTAGAATCTAGAGATGAATGTGTTATAGCTTTTCCTACTGTGGGCAAGCAATTCAGTAATCCTTAAGATCAATTTGGAACATTTAGGAAAATTATTAATTATGTGGTAGCCTGCAATTGCATCTTAGGTTTAGCAACCTATAGCATAAATTGGGTCTGATAGTTGTATGGTCCTATAAGGAATTTCCCGTTTTCTGCAGTATACTGCTTTATGACTTATTTACAGTTTATTGCAGTCTGCATTGAATAGAAAAATTAACTTCCATTTTACAATGTCTGATGTTAATAATTAAATTTAATAGAAATTGAAAGAAAACCTCTTCATGTTGTGATAAAGAAAACCGAAGTGTAAGAATAAAATGCAGAGAGTTAAATCAAATCATGTTGCATGTCCCATGTAAGATATCTATAATCTTGTTTTCCAAATATTTAGAAATGTATATTAAAATCATACTTATCATTAACTTCTGCTGAGGAAAGTCAGCTCTGCTACAAGTCAGATTATAGGTACCTTATTTTTTTCTGTCTTGAATGATACTTAGATTGCAGAACTGTATGGAAGAGGCAATTTAATATAAAATCCTCCAATATGTTCTATAACACCAGTTCAAGCTGTAGCAAAAGACCATATTTCTTTTCACCCAATTTATCACTATCAAATAGAGATTTTTTTTTAAGCAATGCTTTGTCTCAAGGTGACTGCTAAGGGTTGAAACTGAAATTATGCTGAGATACAAGCTGTGCAAAAGACTTAACTAGGCTGAATTAGTGTAATTTGATTGCTGCTCTCATCAGTCACTGTAATTGTCTGCCTGAGCCTCGTTAGAGGATAAGCGCCCACAGGCTCTATTTCCACTCCACAGGGTAATGCCACTCCACAGTGGTAGCGCCAGCCTGTGCTGTCTTTGCCATGCCTGGACAGCCATGACTGCAGTGCTGTGTTCCACCTCCTCTGCCTCGTACCTGACTGTGGGACTGCACTGTGATCCATGTCAGACAGCTGATATGCCTTGTCTGTGCATGTTTCTTTCTCTTTAACATAAATCATTCAAGCCCTCCAGTTCACAGAACGACTCACATTGATGCTCTGGCTTAACCTAGAAGGGGGGTCATGCACCACCACTTGAGTGTAGGAGTGATCAACTTGAATAATTCCTCATAGAGCAATGACTCACAGAGCATGTCTGTGTTGGACGCTAGGTGTCTGACCACTGCTTAGGGAGATGGAAGAGTTTAACTGTGAAGTGCAGTTTGGTAAAAGTGGCTGTAATCATTTCATAATCACCAGATGAAATAAGTTTTAATAAGGGCAAGAAAATCCACACCATCACCTTGGAAAATGTAACAATATCTGACAAGACTGATTATAATTTGATCCTATTACTTAATCTTTGCAGTCTACACAGGTCTAGAACATAGACCACATGATGTGGTTTTGCTCAATTTTACTCTCAAAGGTGGTTCTATCTTAGTAGCTGAAATTTACAAAAATACCCAGCTAGTAACAAACAGTAGCATAAAGAATTTCAGCCCAAATATTTGTAGTTTGCTAGTTAAAAACAAGAAAAAAATAGTTTCTTAGTATGAAAAATAATAAGGATTAAGAACACTTACAAAATGCTGACCCTATAAGCATTGCACTTACCATCCTTTAAAAAAAAAAAAGGCGGAATATTGTTTTTAAGCTGTGGTTTTACCCTGTCCTTACATTCTCTGCTCTGATTTTGACACTGCTTGTATGAGTGCTTCTACAAACTGTGACCTGGTAGGTGCCTTCAAAAGGGGCTTCTGAGAAATCTTTGTGCCTGACAGGTTGTGATTTTGTAAAACCTGACAAAATGAGAGCATTAACCTCATTACTAAATACCAGTTTCTTCTTCAACTTTCTTTCTCAGTCATGTGCAAGTAGTTTCTGTTTAGTCAGAATTCCTGAACTGTCAAACCTGAACTTTTCTCACACTAAGGTGCTGCAGGTTGCACATGTGCATTTGAGAAGTTTTCTTAGATGTTCATTGAAGTCTTGGATTTGAGCCATAATTCATATGTTCATGCATTTCATGTTATGTTACTCTAGCAAACTCACCTGCCATATGCCTTAACCAAAAGGGTCATTTTTTTGATACCATTTCTTTTGAAGAGAAGGTTAAAATTTGCCATTTTAGTGAATGAGCTAATTAGAGTAAAAGCACATCTTTCTTTTTTACGTGCTTCTTTTAGATATGAAAATTTACATTTCTTCAATAGATAGACTCTACCTTCATGTTTGTATGGCATGTAACACCCAAAAAATCAGACTAGATATCTTTAAAATAAATTATACAATTGAGAGTTTGACTCATGGAACAAATTAGTTGAGGGAGAGGAAGGAGTAAATTTCTGTGTAGAGAAGACAAAACTGCATGTTATTGAAAAAGCTGCCAAGACTTGTTTACCTAATATAAAATTTATTCTATTAGAAATCCTGCTTTGGTTTCACTTCTTGCTCTTCCATGCTCTCACTGTCCTCTCAGAGTAGGAATTTATTTGCTGTCTTTGAAGAATTTAACTCTGTAATCTTCATGATTCACTGATTACTTTAAACTTAGACACCTAAGAATACAAATAACACTTATCATTCTAAAATTCAGTTTAAAAATTAGCCTTAAATTCTAGCCTACTGATGACTAATCATCTGCATTCTGATTACCACACCTCTGTATACACAAGCATTCAGATGAAAGACCAGGTCTGTGGACCATAACCAATTAGATACATCTTTTGCTGAGTGCATGAGATAATGCATTATTTTCTTATAGGGTGTCAAAAACTAAGATGAGAACAGACTAGGTTATGTACTCTCCTATTTATACCTACTTTTACCTGCAAGAGGAAAATTGAATGTATACGCATGTAACAGAAAAAAAGCCCTTTTAGTGAGAGCCTAAGTTGCCCTGCATTCAATATTTAATTACGTATTCAAGAGACAATTTCCTCTATAGAAATAAGCAATTTTCAGAGATTACTACAGATAAGTACATAAAGTTTTAGATGTTATTAGCAGTGTTTCTGAAATTTGTAATTCTTGATTAAAGAAGAATCTATGTCATTCAGCATTGACCCAAAGCAAAGTACGTATCATTAGGTTCTGAGGTGATCTTAAATGGATGCTCCTTTTACAGCCTAAGTATGTGTTGGATCTAAAATGAAAAGAGAGAAAAAGAAGTTCTGTAAAGAAGTATCAAAGGCCACTAGAGAAAGAGCTTCTAAAAAGAAGACAGTAGCATATGGAAAATAATTAGGCACTGCTTTATAGAGAAGAATAATTTTGAAAGTAATAGAAAGCTTAAAAATGGGTAAAACTTGCCTGTGAGGTGTCTTCTCCTAGTTAGAGCTATTTTTAAAAGGCTTACCAAAGGAAAACCTCTCTAAATATTATTTTCAATGGAAAATAACATTTATTATTCATATATTGCATATATAGTTAATGTCTGGTTATGTTGGTTGAAAATATATATATAGATAAAAATAGTTCAGTGGATCAACCACCAGAAACTCTGTGTGGCTCTGAAAATAAGAGAACATTTTAATTAAAAGGAAACATTGGTTGGCAAAAGAATGGCACTTAGTTGTATCTCTTTAATGAGTTCTTTTTACATTTAATGACTTAGACCATTTACCACTGAGACTGATGATTTTTTAAAGTTGCGGTTAAACAGTGTTCCTCTCTATTTAACCTTGTTAAATAGACATCCTTGTATTTCTCCTTGATGCTAAAAATGGCTTCCCTGACAACATACCATTTAGGTAATTTTTAGGTGTTTAAAGTTTAAAGTGGCCTGAAATGCACAGTGTCATTCTGAACCTGAATCCAAATTGTTACAAATTGCTGTCTGAAATCTGGATTCATGTTGTCATGCACATCCTTCCTTTTCAAAATGCCTTCTCTAATAAGTGGTCAGGAGCACAACTTCATCCAGTCATCCAGCATTTCAGCATAGTAAGGGTACAAAGAGCAGGGCACATTTAAAATTAAAGGGCCCATTAGGCTCTTCCTTCCTGTAGGCTCTTTGGAAAATTCAGTTACGAGAAGTATCAAATCAGGCATATGGTTAAATATAGCATACCACAGTTTGTTTGGTTTTGGTCTAGTTCCTAATCTCCTATACCATCAGCTTAACGTGTTACAAGTAGGCTAATGTGTAGCTATAATTAATTGCATTAGTCAATAAATTCAATAATAAATTCAGGAATAAATTCAAATATTAAACTTGGGAAGTATGTAATCCAGAGTTGGTATGATTGTCAATCCGGACATTATTAACTCAAATGTTAATAGATATATTATCAATTAACTGCTAGAAAAAAAAGTTTTTAAAATTGAGGCAGCATTTTGAAGGTATTTCCAGACATTACCACATTTTAATTTTGTACCATTTTTCATTATGAACATTTGAGAATATTTGAGTCTGTAAACAAATACTAATAAAATATGCCAAAGCATGCAGAAATACAAACATAAAGAGTAAGCTCCTAGTTTATTTTTCTCAGTTCTGACTTTTGTTTTGAATTTCTGTTTTCTAGGTTTCTCAGAATATTTGTCAAGGGACCAACAACTCATATTTTATTGAAGGAAACAAGTTATTTACAAAAATAGCTAGAATGCAGGTCATACCGGAGACCATATGTACCTCATTGGATTGATTAGAATTGATATTTTACAAGTACAAAGGAAAGAATCTCATTTGTTTTTTAAAAATTTGCATGTTTTTTGTCCAGGTGACATGTGACTGGTGAGATGAAAGACTGCTTTGTTCTTCACAAGACTTGTCCAAGTCACTGCATAGAATGAGTATCATGTCCTTTTGGTAGATCATTCTTCATCTCACCTTCACCTTGATGAGAAAGCATGGAACAAGTTTGGACAAATGACATGGGAACCAGAACACCTCATTGAGCAAACCCAGCAAAATCTCGTTTGACTGGGAAGCAAGCACTAGAAACCAGACAGAAAGGTATATAATAGAAATCAGAGAGAAAGGTATGTCAGTGCACAAGATTAAAAGGCTATCAGTTAGGAATGAGTTGAACTCCACCCAGGACTTAGAGACACTTGATGCTTTCTGTTGGATGTTTTTTTCTCTTTGAAAACAGGTTTGGGTTGTGTGGTTTTTTTTTTGTTTGTTTGTTTGGGGTTTTTTTGGGTTTGTTTTGTTTTGTTTTGTTTTGGGTTTTTTTGTGGGTTTGTTTTTTTTTGCAGGGGGGTGGGAGGGAACCAACTGAGTGAATTATGAACATTTTTCATTTATATTTCAAGAGAAATTTCTGTCTACATTGTCTTATGCCAAGTTTATGGTACATCTCCCTGGAAGAATATGCCAGTGCTATGTTTTCAAAACCTGGCTAATTGAGAACTTCCCAAGCTCTTGCGCAGGAGTGACACAAACACAGCAGAAGAATCCCTTGGCTAGAATAGGGATTGCACTTTGTTGACACAAATTGATTCACTTCCAACTCAAAAAACATGTAAATTCTTCATCTTGGTCAAGAGTTTGCAGAACAAGAACTCTCATATTGTAAACTTCTCAAATATTGCCTGAAATGATGCCATTTCTGAGAGCAGGCTCTTTGACAACACAGGGTGGCATTGTACAATATGAGACATTATAAAGTAATAGAATATATACACAGATTTTTACGAATTTATAATCTGCTGTCCTTCCAGCCCTCAGGTTATAAAAATACTGTGAGGAACTCACAGCTAGCTTAGGTACACATACTTGTGCAGCAGTTTTGATCACACAGACAGACCTGATGACTTTATGTTTCCCCTCAAAGGAAGTGTTCATGTCTTTGTATATAATTAGTTCCACTATGAAGAAGACCTTAGAAGAGAAAGATTTGGTTCTCTTGTTCGACTTGTGGTTCATGGGGGGGATGGGGTTGGTGGCGAGGTAGAAGAGAGGGTTTTGCACTTAGTCATAAGCGGTGCTGGGAGCAAGTAAAACCATTAGAATAGACTGGCTCTTCTGTGTGGGATTCCATTACCAGCACAGAAGGAGATACTCACAAACAGAGAGTGGTTTCAGAGAAATGTCACAGGGTGGAAATTTCATTCCATTCCAAGCTCTGAACCTAGGAGCTCATTTCCATTAGGGAACAAGAAAGAAGAATAATAAATTTCCATGCAGAGAAACACCCCCTGTGCATCGAATAACACAATTAGACAGAGATGTGAACTACATTTCTGATGACGAGTGAAATTTGTTTTCCTGACAGTTATGTGATATTTTATAATGTCTGTCAAGAACTTTGGCATTAAATTCTACTGAAGGGGCACACAGGCAAGTTCAGTACAAACATTAATATTTGAGGAAATTAATTGTTTTTTTAAGGAAATTGAGTTATTATCTAGATAATCTGAAGAACAAGCTAGAAATAAAATCACTTCCCTGTCTTTTATTTTTATCTCTGTGGTTTTGCCTCATGTAATTTTAATGCTTGTTTCTCCTCTCTTTGTATAAAGTACAGCATAACTGGAAGGACCCACTTGCCTAAAGTGTATCTGATAAGTCTTGATATATCTGATTTTTCAGCAAGTAATACACAGCAAAACAAAGAAAATCTTCTCGGTCTTACATTTTCAGTGGTAGTTACCTAAAAATAGAGACAAGCAGCTATTCAAGTTGCAAACTGGTTTTAATAAGATGCTATTTCTTAGGACGCTACAAAGCCAGAAGGATTTTAATGGGGTTGCTGGTGGTTTACAAATTAATTAGGCTCATAATCAATAAAAATACAGAAATAGAGTGAGTCATTATAATAATGGATGAGAAATGTTTTCATATCCACAGACAGGAGTTTTGAAAATCTTTAAATGAGTGAAATCAGAGCATTTGAAACTAACTCTACAACTGGACTTTGTTTTTAAAAGTAGCAGTCACTGTGGTTATTGCAATTTTGCCCGCACTTGATTGGAAAATCCAGGTTTCTAGGGTGCTTGTTAGAGGATACACCAGTTATTCTTGGTTCTGAGTATTGCTATGCATCATGTTCTACATATTTTGAGATTATCAGTCAAAATGGCATTTAAATTCAAACAGCTCCTAAAGCATTATGGCCTTTCTTTTAAATATTAAACACTATCCCAGCCAATTTAACTTAAGGGCACAGGTCTCAGTAGCAGAAGTTAAACTGTAACAGTCTGACCATGCTGACACCTGAGCCTGCAGGAAATGTGTCCTGGCGGCCAAGAAGGCCAAAGGGATCCTGAGCTGCATTGGGAAGAGCATGGCCAGCAGGTGAAGGTAGGGGATCCTGCCCCTCTGCTCAGCCCTGGTGAGCCTCACCTGGAGAGCTGTGTCCAGTTCTGGGCTCCTCAGGACAGGAGAGACAGGGAGCTACTGGAGCTGGTCCAGTGAAGGGCAACAAAGAGGATGAGGGGACTGGAACAGGTCACTTATGAGGAAAGGCTGAGGGAGCAGGGCCTGTTTATCCTGGAGAAGAATGAGGGGGGTTGTTATAAATATATACAAGTATCTGAAGGGTAAATGTCAAGGGGATGGAGCCAGGCTCTTCTGGATGCTGCCAAGTGATAGGACAAGAGACATAGGAAGTTCCACCTGAACATGAGAAATTACTTTGTTACTATGCAGGTGACTGAGCGCTGGAACAGACTGCCAGGAGAGTTGTGGTCTCCCTCACTGGAGATGTTCAACACCTACCTGGATACAATCCTGAATAACAGGAACAATCCTGAATAAGGGTCCCTGCTTGAGAAGGGAGGTTGGAGTAGATGATCTCCAGTGGTCCCCTCGAGCCTCAACCATTCTGTGATTGTATAATTCTGTGACAGCTGCTGGGGGGGATCATTTCCAGCCCCCAAAGCCCTGTGAGTCCTGTTCTTCTCTCCTGTGTGCACCTTGTCCTTGCACCCGATCCCTCATCTGGCCACGTAAAGCCAACAGAGCTACTCTGTCCCATGCAGAAGCCATGTCACTCCAGCATGGGACTGTTTGTCAGAGGTGCAGGAAATACAGATGGGTGGAAAGCCAGGACCAGCAAGCCACAGAGATAACTCTGCTTGGCTTCCTGTGCTCCAACCCTTCACACACAGACAGGTTTCAAGCACATCATGAGAAGGAGAGGGAGGCAACTTGGTAACACAACTGCCTTACAGCTCTGGCATGGTACAAAATTCCTGGGGATTGGATTTGGAGTCCTTTTCTGCGGACAGTTAAAAGGTCTGGGTTTAAGGACATTCTATCATATGTCCCACAGGCCTAGAAGCACTGAACACAGTATTGCTTACATACTTTTAGAAACTAACATAACAAAGTCATTTTCTGAGCATGTACTTTTAAGGTTTTAAGGTCTAAAATATTTTCATTAATTAATTTTAATTATGGGAAGATTTGAGCTTAAATTGGACATTAAATACACTGAAAAAATATATTGTAGAAATGAGTAGAAAACTAGGAGTTACCATCAATGGATTTAAAATAAAAAATCAATTAATCTTTTTTAGTTTAAGAAAAACGCAACGACACAAAACCAATCTGTTAAGGACCACAAGTTACCTGTTGCTTTCTTCATGTTGTTCTTTTCACAGTCAGTCATGTAACAGACATTAACCTGGCATTATGGGTTTGAATCTCAGTAACTGACTTGAAGAGAGTGGGAAGGATTTTATTTTTTTTTAAAAACCAACAGGTGGAAAGTGACTTGGTAAAGATGACAGCTGACTAAAAAACCCAGAAAAAGCAGCTGCCTACTCTTTACCCGAAAGCCTACTCTTTGGAGCAGCTGAAACTGAACAGTTTGACAGTAAAGGATGCAGCTTGTTTTCCTTAATGCTCTGTCACATCACCCAGCAGTATTAGCAGCATACATCAAGCAGACTCTCTCCAACAAAGAACCTGCTAAACATTTACAAGTTGTTCGGCATCAGATACGCTGCAGTGCCCTAACTGCTGAAAGGGCCTCTCCAGACGTGCCTTTTGTGCCTTTTGTTTTGCAATTAGCGTATGGTTGCTCAAGCAGGAAGTCAGCTTCTGGGGTGGTGGTTTTTCTGAAGCTAAGATAATCAACATAGGAATTGTCTGATCTTCATAGGTTTTTGAACAGATATTTTTGTGCAGTCGGTGGATAGACTTAAGTATGTCTGACACTACATGAAAATGTCTCATAAAGCTATAAATAAATGAATGGGGAAACTACTAATGATAAATTCTTCACAATTCCAACACTACTGAGGTTTTTTTCAATCTGTATGTTTTAATTCAGTCTTGAGTATTTGTATATTTATCAATGATTGAAACTAAACAGAAGAAATAGTATGCAGTAATATGCTAACAACTTTGCTTTTTCTTGTCCTGGTTTCAGCTGGGGCAGAGCTCATTTTCTTCTCAGTAGCTGATGCAGTGCTGTGTTTTGGATTCCATAGGAGACTAATGTGAATAAAACACTGATATTTTGGTTGTTGCTAAGTCGTACTTACCCTAAGCCAAGGACTTCCCCACTCTGCTCTGCACTGGTGCAGCCTCACCTTGAGTCCTATCTGCAGATTTGGTCACTGCAATATAAGAAAGAAGTGAAGCTATTAGAGAGAATCCAGAGGAGGTCAACAAAGATGATGCAGGGCCTTAAAGGACAGCCATATGGCTCAGGTCACCTGGCTTGTTCAGCCTGGAGAGGATCCCTGAGAGGGGACCTCACTGCGGGCTGGAATTTCCTCAAGAGAGGAAGAGGAGGAGCAGGCACTGATCTCTTCTCTATGGTGACAGTGACAGGACCCGAGGGAATGGCCTGAAGTTGTGTCAAGGGAAGTTTACGTTGGATATTAGGGAAGCCTTTCCCCACAGAGTGGCGGGCCAGGCTTCCCGGGGAAGTGGTCACAGCACTGGGCCTGACAGAGTTCAAGGAACTTTTGAACAATGTTCTCAGGCACATGGAGTGACTCCTGGGAATGGTGCTGTGCAGGGACAGCAGTTGGACTTGATGATTCCTGTGGGTCCCCTCCTACTCTACATATTCTGTGATTCTGGACTTTTCAGCGTCTCATCCTCCCAGTGAGGAGGCACACAAAAGCTGGGAGGGAGCATAGCTGGGACAGCTGCCCAAAGAGATATTCTATTATGTAAAAAGCTATGCCCAATATATAAACTGGAGTGAGTTACCTGGAAGGGGGCTAGGTGTGGTTCAGAAATGGGCTGGGCATTGATCAACAAATGGTGAGAGATTGTGTTGTTCGCACTTGTCTTTCTTGTGTTTTATCTCCCTCTCTCCCTTTCATTTATTACTACTACTATTATTATTACTGTTATTTATTTTTATTATTATTATATTAATATTATTACTTTGTTTCAATTAATAAACTGTTCTTATCTCAACCCCTGCATTCTATTCTCTTTTCTTTCCCAATTCTCCTCCCCATGCCATCAGTAGGGGAAGTGAACGAGTGGCTGTGTGGTGCTTTGTTGCCAACTGGGGCTAAACCATGAACACGAACAGGGGAAGTTTTGCTTCACTGAGGATTACACAATGTAGGTTATTTAAATAAGTATCTGACTGGTAAAAGAAAAATTCCTACAGCCGTCCTACAGCTGTGACACTGGAGCTGGTGGATGCCAGTCTTCCATTCCTGACAAAATTTTTTTCCAAGAGCACTTGTAATTCATAGCCTGTTTCTGTTGGAAATGTCTCATTCTCCTTTTCTCTACTTCCTTCTGCCAAAAACAAATACCACAATACGAAAAGTGCAGTATTTTGTTATTTTGATGTATTCCTTTTTTATTATTTCTTATTTATTTTTGAAGGAAATATGGATTATAACCATTTACTTGATAGAATACAGGACTCACAAGATACTGTGGCAACTTAAGAGTAAATTAAAATTAGATATAGCGTGGGAAGCTAGGATGACATGTAGTGTTTTCACCTTGACAGCCTTTCACTGGAGGTGGCACAGCAAAAGATCTTGACACATCTTGACATCAGCATGAATGCCTTCAAGTAGAAGGCAGGTAATTGTTTTCAATGCAGTAAGAATCTAAACTAATCAGTAGTCATGACACAAAAAAAAAAAGAAGTTTCTGTATTTCCTAGATGAGTGCTGATCTTACGTATATTTTTAGAGGGAAAGCAAGTAGCTAAAAATAAAAAAAAAAAATTAAAATAACATGTATAAAAATATCTATATATAAAATTAGAACTGCTTTTCCTAGTAAAGAGTGGGAAAAGTCCAGCACATGGCAACTTGAAAATTTGAAATATTTGGAAATGTCATGATAAAAACAGTGCAAAATTCCAGAGATCGTGAAGAATGGAAGAAATTTAAGTTTACACCAGTAGGTTTTATTTGCATGTTTCATTAGCTGTCTCATTAAGTTTTCTGTTCTTTTTTTCTTCTGAGTTTTTGCCTTCTTTTTAAGTTTTCTGAAATAATTGAAAGTATTAGATGAGCAGACAAGTCTAATATTTTAAAAGAAATAGTTTTCATACATGAAATTTCAAGTTTATTTTGGGGGGATTGCTGACTATGTTGCATTAACAATTTTGGTTATCATTTATCTAAGGTGAAGAGAGAGATAACGCAGTTTAAAAACACATAATGTAATATTTAGGTAATAAAGCCAGAAGAACACATGGTGAGATTAAATGAGGAAAAGATTTACTACTGAAGAGCACTTAGCTGGGAAGTGCAGACAGTTTCCAAAGGCTCACACAGTGAAGCCACATACAGCAGTGTGTCAGCACGGGAGGCTGCAGAGCCATGGGTCCCCAAGTGACAGAACCTGTGCCCCAAGCCTGGGACACAAGTGCCCACAGGAGACATACCTGCACTGCAGAGGTCCCGTTCACACAGTCCCACACACAAAGTTGGCCTGAGCTTCTCTGTGCTCAAAACATGCCGAGCCTGTAAAGTAGATAAAGATCCACTCACAAATAATAGAAAGGTATCTATATGTGTAAGAGTTTTCAGAATTGTCACTCTGTAAGTAACACAATTGTTTCAAAACTACATTTACATACATCCCTTATGACAGTGAGATGTCAGTGCTTTTGGTAAAAGTAACTGTAATGAAGAACTGTAATGAGAAATAAATGTGACCATGCTACTGCCAGCTACAGTAATACTGCATATTTGTGTCAGGTTTTCTCTTAAAGTTTGTTAGTAGACTAATTCAGATCCAAAAATGGGTGATAAAGAATTTATATTGTGGTCTCTTAAAGAGTTGCCGCTGTCTAAATTGACATCTGGTTTTACCCCATAATTACTAACCAACCCCTACCCGTGAAAATGTGTGTGGTGTGTGGGCTGAATAGGTTGTGTGAGTGTATTTGAAGATATGCTCTCTTTGCTGATTTGGACTCCACAGCCACTAGAGGTCTTTGTACTTATTATAAAGGTAACAGGATATATATATATTACTCCATATAGGAGTAATGTATGTCTAAGTCACATGGTACCAATTCTTCTAGTCAGTTAAGAGTTACTGATGCTTTAGGAAAAAAGAGATTCTGTACGTCAGTATGTGGTTAATGGGACTGAATTCCAAGAGATCTGGATTCTAGATTTAGCTTAGCAATTGGTTTTCCTAGAAAAGTCATATCATTGGCCTGTGCCTCTTCTACCTGATAATACCCCCACTGTCTTGCTTGCTTGGATTCCAAGCTTTTCTTAATAGATCCTATTTCTTATTGGATTTACTTAGCAACTATCATAGGCAGGCTAAAATGCTAAGTCCAGCAGGCACATTTGTAATATAAATGTGTTAAAAAACAGGGGAGGGAGAAAAAAGACAAAAATAACAGTGAAAATTCCTTCTCCTATGCAATTACCTTTTCTACTGTAGGAAAGAAAAACAAGTGCATTTATATAAAGAAATTAGATGAAAGCAACTCCAAAGATGGGCACTGGGATATCATAACAACCCCACAATGAAAAAATGTGTAATTGATGAGTATAGTATGACTGGGGGGGAAAACGAAGAAAGGAAACTGTGTGTATGCTCTTCAAGGTAAATTAGCTCAAAACTACACACCAGGTTGTTGTTTCTAGGCCAAGGAACATACTTAAACATGCACAGAAGAGCCCTCCAGTGACATGTACCTCACTGTACAGTCTGTGAAACTTAACAATGTTATCTACAGATTTTATTTCTTCAAATACTCTCCCTGTTGGAACATTTAAACAGCTTATTTCTGCCTCACTGCACACATGAAAATCCCATTGCATAAGAGAAATGGAGAACGAAGTTAAAGAAAGGGAATCTGTGGCTTCTGTTTTCTGCTGTTTTCCAGTAAAGTTCTCTTCTGAATTGGCAGAAGAAATGTAGTTACTGCTTGTTTTGCCTAACCCAGCTCTAGCCCTAGATAAAGCAGCACAACACTCAAGCCTGCACTAATTCCTAAAACTACACACATTCCATTGCAAAATGATCTAGTGATCATTCTACCTAACTATGCTTTACATTTGTAATTTGTTAAAATTCTAAGTACTGTGACAGTACTTTGATACTACTGTTGTGTAGTGATGAACAACACTCTTGTAACATTTAAATCCTTTAGCACTCTTCAAACATTCAAAAAACCAAAGGACATTAATTGTGTAGGCATTGCTTTAAGCTTAAAAACCTTTTTATGCAAGAAATTAAGTCTTCATCGAGAAAATAACTGTTGAAATCTTAATACCTCTCAATGACAGCCACATTTGAAGAGCAATTTTATAGCATAATGTTCCTTGTTGCATAATTTGGACAGACTTTTGTTCTCATTTTAATTTCCCATACACAACTTGCTTTACCATCTCTCCTTCCCACACCGATTAAAAGGGAGAGATCCAAAGTCAGAAGAGAAAAAACATCAAGTTTGGGCCTGGAGTTAAACTTCTAAAGGCTTCAGCACAACTCCTACTTCAGACGTGCTGTGGCGCATCTGCCTAAAGCTTTGGGTGCTTCATAGAAGACTTGGGCAGCTGCATTCCACCTGAGATCCCACTGCAGACACAAGTCCAACAGAGCAACTTTAAACCCCCACTCACTTTCCACGCAGGACTAGAATATCTAAACTTCCAGTTCTTTGATTTTTATGTACTTGAGGCATCTAAAATATTAACCTAGCCAAATGATATGCCAGAAGAAGAGGCATTTTTCTTTCTATTTTACCTATACTGAAGGTTGTCTGAAACTAGGAAAGAAACTAGAAAGACTAGAAATTAGTTCCTTATTCTAAACCTTGCTCCACTAATGATCTGATAAGTTACATCTGAAAGTAAGTCTATAAGATTGGGTAAACTATAAAAGGGAGTTTCATGTTCTTTCTTTATTATCAGCTGGAGGAGAGGTTTAAATCCATCTTTTATACCATTTCATAACAGTTACAGACTTTTCCAAGGAATGCTAACATAAGTGTAGGTTGAACAATGTGAAAAGATGGCAATTGGGAATGAGAGTAAATAATTCCTCATTAAGACAGAAAGCCAGGAAGAGACAAGAACGAGTAAGGCTGTTCAGAATGAAGTGTACTAGCAGTTGCACTCTGAGGACATCAATGACTGAGTCTCCATTGTGCAGCTACTTCTCAGAGTTTCTCCTGAATGGTACAGCCTGGATTTCTCCTCACATGGTCTTTACTTTTCATAATCTGCCCTTATGGCCTTTCTTCCCTCAGCTTGTCTGTTGAAGAAGTAAGACAAAAGAAGTCCTTGTACTGCTAGAACATGGGATATTTACACTTCCTCCCACGGAGTTCTGAGTTTGTTCAGGGAGGGTGTACTTTGGAGTAAGGTCTGTTCTTCATACTCCTTATGTTACCCTGCTCTTTGGTTTTGCTTCCTCTGGATGATTTTCAGGTTGATTTGACCACTAACTGTTCTGAGTGGTTACTGAAATGAGATTATTAGTATGCATTTAACTTATCTTTCAAAGCTGTCATTTCTGTAGTAACGTCCAAAATTCACAAAATACCACACTAAATGTAAATGCTCGTGTTTTGGGGTTTTTTTTCCAAAAATGTAAACACATACCTATATATGATTAATGAAAAAAGTGTCTGTGTGTGGATGCAAACATTTATGTGTAAGCCTTGCCCACCTCATGATGAAAGAGAATGATGTAATTTACTTCACTCAGGACATGATTTCACCCATAGCAGCATAAAATTAGAACTATTTAAAATTCCAGAAGCTTGGCATGTCAATTCTGACACAATTTGGGGCAGGGGGAGGACAAGGGGAAGAAATCTGTCTTGGTTTAGGGCAAATTTTTGGGAGGAAACTTCTGAAGTGGTTTCTAGAAAGCAAACTCAAGCAGCCCCTCCCCTAGGCAGTTTGGGAAAGATTTCCTTGCAGAAAAGTAGAAAAAACAGTTTATTTAACAAGCAAAGTACTCACAAACACAGAAAAATGAATAATATTAAACAATGGAACCTCTCCCTGTTCTGAAGAGATGGCAAATTCAGAAAGTCCTTGTCATGGGCTGCAGCTCTGCTCACCCAGTCTGTTATCAGTCCCTCCTGTGCTGGGAATTGCTGCATCCCAGGCCCTTGTGAGCCACAGTGTTTTTGTGGGGGTTTCAGTGCAGAGCAGGTTTGAAAATCTCCAGGAAAAAAGACACAGTCTTGTGAAAACTTTCCTTGCCACAGCTTATGAGGAAAACCTGCGAAAAACAAAGAAAAACTCCCATTTCCCTCTCACTGTCCATGCTGCAGACACACACACTGAGAGAGCTGAAGCTCCTGTTTTTATGTTTTTGAATACAGCCGCCTCAGACATTCCACCGCTTCTTCTCCTTCCCACTTCGCTCTCACATCTACTTTAAAAGCACAGAACTCAACATCCAGCATAAGCAAAACAGACAACTGGGGATACAAGCATCATACAGTCACCCCAGGACAATGCCAAACAGTTGTTTATTTTTCTTAACTCAATTTCAAACAGGTATCCTAGATTTGAGTTGGGATGCTACAACTGGTTCCAAAATTATAGTTCTTATTCTCAAAGTAATTTTTCCTGCTCCAGTGTCTACCTGCAAATAAAACAGAAACATGCCAAAATAGTCACTGAAAGAATATTAAAATATTTGACAAAATTTGGATAATACTGTCACTTTAAATATCTCCTGCAAAAGGTAAAAAAATTACCCACACCACATTTTTTTGTAAAAATAATGCAGTACATACTATCATAACCTGTTTCTTCTTAAGTGAATACTGAACAGAAAATACTCAATATGAAAAGTTCTGATATATTTATCCAGTCACAGCTCCCCCTTGTGTAATTCATCATTACTACAAAATACTAAGCTGGAATAGAGATTGTTTAAATTAAGTTTTATGGCAGCTATTTACTTTATTACCTTAGTTTTATTTTTCTCGTATTTAGAGAAATTTAGTGTTATTTTAGGGTTGAAACTTTGTATTTTCATGCCATTTCAATGCCAGGATGTTTCAATGCCAGGACAGATAATACTTACAGTAAGGTTACACTAAAACCTCATTTAGAGGAATATTACTTTTATACAATGACATGATTTTGACACCCATAATCAAAATCACGGGAGTTTACTTAAGAAAATTTGCTTCCAATCTGCTTTTTATTACTGCTGCTAAGTCTTTCTTCTATATAATTTGTAAGAGGGTTTACATTTTGCTGACATTTGGAAAAACTCTAGCTATTTTCTTTTTATTCTCTGTTTTTTGTGTCCCTAAGTGCTCAGAGCACTGTAATGAGCTTGTTATCATTCTGTGTCTAAGCTTTGTGGTAATCTTAGTCTTTCAGTGAAGTGAAGTAAGAATTAGTAACAGAACGCTAGTAAAGGAAAAGCTGGAAAGCTTATTTTTGGTACAGTGCTTTTTTCTGTCTACACAGAAAGACTGCATTTGGTTAACTGTAGTGCTGCTGGCACTTGAAGAGTTACTTCGGAATAGGAAAAAAACACAAACAAACAAACAAACAAAACCCCCCAAAAAACCAAATTAAAAAACACCAAGGAAAAAAGGAAGCAGTTCTTGCTATAATAACAGGGTGCAAAGCCCAGAATGACTCTGCTGCAGGAGCCTGAGTTCACTGTACGGAATGGGCAGGGGAACACAAATTTAAAGTACAAGCCACACTTGGTGCTAATGGTTCAAGTGTCACTTAAATTGCGGAGTGTGGCTTTGTCAGCAGAAAATGATGGAAGTAATGGATCACCTCGGGCAGACCTGCACGTAATGCAGAGGAAAGCAATGACAATGACAATGACGGAAGCAGACGGGAAGAACCTCGACATTTTCTCCGTGCTGATACTTGACATTCCCTGGCCATGAGATAGGGTGGAAGAGTCCAGTTTACCCCCAAAACTGCCGTGGGCAGCTGTTTTTATTTGACGCTTATTTTTGGAGAAAAAGACACTTGTTTCCAAGTGACCAACCAACTGAAACAGCCCCGAACTCGGCACCGCCGGACACCTGTGGGGGCAAGGGGCGGGCACGTGTCTGGGATGAGGGGGACGTGGGGATGACGGCGATGTGGGGACGGAGCGCTGAGGGAGACGTGGGGACGGAGCGCTGAGGGCGCTCTCACTGTTCCGCCCCGCCGGCCCTTAGGCATCCAGCGCGATCGCCGGCGAGCGGCGCGCGGGCCCTTGGCTGTTCAGGCTCTGAGGCGGCGCGCGGAGGCAGGCGCGGCGGGCAGCCCCGCGTGGCCGTTGGGCGGCCGGGGCCTGATTTCGAACGGCGAGCGGCCCAATGAGAGGCGCGGGCGGGGCCGCGCGCCGGGTTTGAGCCGGGCGGAGAGCGCGGCCGCCATGGCGCCCGGCGGGCTCTGAGGGGCGGCGGGGCCGGGCGGGGGAGAGGCGGGGGCAGGCGGGGGGCGCAGGGATGGCGGAGCAGAGGCGGAGGCTGGTGCGGCTGGCGGTGCTGGAGGAGCTCCGGGCTTCGTACGGGATCAAGGTGAAGAGCGGGAGCTGCCTGGCGGCGGCCAAGGCACCGAGCGCTGCAGCGGCGGAGGTGAGCGGGGCGGGGCAGCTCGGAGGGCTCCGCTTCCCGGCCGGGCAGAGCCGGGCTCGCACGGGTCCGGCGGCCCGTCCTGCCGCCGGGAGCGCTGGGTCCGGCAGCAGCGCCGTTCCCGTAGTGCAGCGGCTCCTGCCAGCCCCTGACAGGCACCAGTCACCTCCTGTGATGGGAAAAGAGCTTTTCTTTCTTTTTTCTCCCCTTTCCTGCAGCGTGCAAGTGCTCCGGGGGGGCATTGCACAGCATGTTATGATCCAGGCGGGCAGTGGCGCTGGGCGCCCCGCCCCGGCAGTTTGGCAGGCCCGAGGGAGCAGGAAATGTGTTCCCCTTTTGTCCGGGGCTTGCTGGCCGCTCAAACTCGCCTCTGGTCCGTGCTTTTCGTGCTTCACCGTGATTGATGTCACTCACCGCGGGATTAAAATCTTAGTAATTGCGTTATTTCTCGGGATATAGCTACGGTGGTGTTTCTAAAAGCTGCGTGTCTTTTACGTGATTTCTTAGATTTTTTGGGTTTTTTTGGAAGGACTTTATTTGCATGGTTTCTTAGTATAAGGCATGACTAAGTATTTTGGCACAGACAGCTCTTCCTTTGGTTTGCCAGTGGTCCAGGAATGAAATCTCTGCCATTGCCTTGAATATCTGTTTTGAATTTGATGAAGGAAAGAAGTGTTTTCTGTCTTAGGACTGTTATTAAAACTGACGTATAATAATGGATGCCAGCCCTGAGATCCATTAGAGAATATTGGTTCTCTGGTAGACTCTGATTTATGAAGTGTGGACCATGGTCAAGTTCTAAACAAGATCTCTGTGCAACTGGTGTGGCACGGAGCTGAACATCCTCAGACTGAGCTTTCTGTAAGGCTGAGAAGACATCACACGCTGCTGCAGTAATCCTTGGTCAATATAAACTAAAGAAGTTGGGAAGATGTGCTTGAGTTGGGTTGTTTGGAAAGGGAGAAAGCAAGGGTAAAGTTAGAATTAGTTTTCCCCTTGTCAGTATCAAACATGGTTCTAGACTTCTCTTTCATTTTCCATTTGAAGGGAAGATTATAAGAACTGTGAGCAATAGATGTACGTCCTGATAAAAGATGTGTTTGTTGCTGTCTGTGCTTAAATTGTATGCAAGGAAGAAAACGTGTACGTAACTGCTGAGCAAGGTAGGGAAAGCTACAGAATAACATTTGTTTTGCCAAGGGATGTCTTATTTCTCTTACAAGGGAACAGATATAATTTTATTAGCTTTATTATTTATTCAGAAGAAATTAAATCACAACTTCTGATACTTCAAACAAAACTTAGTGAAGTGAGTATATCAGTTAGGAATTCTAAATGTCATATTCCAAACTACTGGAATTTTCTAATTTCTATGTAATCTTGTACATACAGAAAAAAACATTCTCTTGGAGTTAATTTTCTTTCTGTAGCTTTGGTAGCAGCCTGGAACACAATGACAGATGTGTTGCTTCTCTTTCTGACTCTGTGATGTTTGTTTTCT
Organism: Passer domesticus; assembly: GCF_036417665.1. NCBI lineage: Eukaryota > Metazoa > Chordata > Aves > Passeriformes > Passeridae > Passer > Passer domesticus. Next base: position 31,297,255 of record NC_087479.1, read on the forward strand.
GTAGGACAGATTAGATTGGGTCCAGTGGGTTAGTTACTGATTAACTGTTTTCCTGACATGGACAGCAGTTGAATTTCAGCTATGAATGACTAAAGTTTGCATTCAGCTCTAAGAACAAGTTGGGCATAATCCCAGTCCTCTTGTGGTTGGGAGAGAGACTGGCTTGCATGTTCTGTAAACATGAATATAAAAAAATAAAGTAGAAGTTGTTGATGCAGTGGGTGAACAGCAGTAGTAATGACTGATGAGATTTACTCATTTTCTAATATGTAACATACTCTAATGTCTTGCTGTAAGGCAGTAGAGATCAGTTTTTTAAGAACAAGTGCTAAATATGAGGTTCAGAACAGTTGTCTAGATTGTACTGTTGAGTTGAATACTTTCTAAAAGAGCAATCTTGAGTGAGATGAAGGAAATTTTTTAGAAAAAGTTATTTCAATTGTCTTGTGTTGATTTTTAAGAAAAATAGGATATAGTCAATTTGAAAAACTAAGATGAGATTCAAACAATCTGGTTAATGTCCTTACTGATTTGTGAGTCTTATAAGAAAACTAATTTATTGCAAAATAAGAAGTGTAAAACATACTGCAGAAAAGCTTTCTACTCTTTCACAATCATCTGGGGTGTTACCTGCCACTAGAATCAGTTTTAGATCTCTGGAGATGACAGAGCTTTTCCAGACAATACCTCTTATCTGTCTTACCTGAAGGACTTTGTGTTTTGTCTTAACTACCCTTATGTCTACTTGTGGAATGTGTGCTTCTTTGTAACATGTGGTTGATAATTATATCAACTTTCGAATGACATGATTTGAATTTTGTATTTCAGGGTAAAATCTTTGGAATATCTTTTCATGCGTTGCCACAGTCACTTGTGCCAGAATATGGTTATATTCCCAGGTAAATTAACAATGCATTTTTAGATTTTGTCCTTACTTTGATCTCCTTATGATATTGAACCCTTGTCAGAAGAAGCAATGTAATATTTGTTCCACGCCTGCTAGAGCTTCTGGGGATTATAAGAATAGTTCTCGGTGGAAAAGGAGGGATGCAGAAGTCAGGCAGGGAACTCAGAGCTCTTATTCAGCTGTATTTCTTTATACTCTTGTCATTGGGGAAATTATTCTATATACTAAGTTTTACAAAAAATGATGAAATAGTTTTTGTGGAAAAACCCAAGCTTTATTCTGAGCACCAGAACTGTTACTGTTCTTTTCTCAGCTTTCTTGTTGATTCATGTGGATATTTGGAAGAACACGTTCATACTGAGGGACTCTTCAGAAAGTCTGGATCTCTTGTTCGCTTAAAAGCTTTAAAGGTATTCTCTAAAGCTGCTCTTTTTTTCCTTAATAAGCTGCATTTTCACTTGGGCATATTTTAATTTTTGGACTCTCTTCAGTCATATTTGAGTTTTAATACTGGAAGTAAATTGGTAATATTGCCTGCTTTAGAAATGATAGGAGATCTAGTCCAGAAGCTGACAGGCTTCCCCCTTTTTTTTTTCTTTTAAATGTTTTGTCTTCCAGGTAAGAATAGTTTGGGACTGAACAAACTCATTAGCAATTGTGCACACTGGATGCTATGAGGTTATTTGTTTAGCAATGTTCTCCTGGTGGAGGGAAGATGGGAAGTCTAAATTAATACACTTGGTCTGACAACCTTGCCTGTGTCTCATTGTTGATAATGTAGTTGACTAAAACATGACAAGGCTGAAACTAACAGTGGGGAAGATAGGACTGTTGTGACATGGGCTAGAGCATTACTACCTAAATTTAGAAATCTGACAATATGTTGAGGACTTTAAATTGTGTTTCTTATGAAAAATTTCAGAGCAAACTGGATCAAGGTGAAAACTGCCTCTCAGCTGCACTGCCATGTGATGTTGCAGGGCTTCTCAAGCAGTTCTTTAGAGAGCTGCCAGAACCCATCCTGCCACCTCACCTGCAGGAAGGCCTGTTCAAAGCTCAGCAGCTTGGAGATGAGAAGAAAACTGCAACAGTGTTGCTGTCGTGCTTGATGGCTGACCGGACAATTGCAGCTTTGAGATACTTTTTCAACTTTCTGAGAACTGTGTCCTTAAGGTCAGTGTAAAGGGTGTGTTTGTAAAAGGCTCCGAATTCCCTTAACTGCTTCTCTGTCCAGGCAAGTGCTGTAACTCTCTGTGAGTGCTTTGCCATTTTAAACTTTCATACCTGCAGATATTCACTAAATTCAGTCATAGTCTTATTTCATAAATCCAAGGTTTTCTTTATGAAAACTTAATTAATTAGAGACTTGATTTTATTCAAACTTTGTTCAGCAGAATTACCATAATTTGATACCTTGCATTCCCTATAATTGAGGGGGATCTATAACTTCTTGATTTCAGTAACAGAGTTGTGCAATTATCTGGCTTGGAATGCATAAATCTGTACATTAATCTTATGTAAGCACTCCAGTGAATGAGTCCATTTTTATTCTTTTAACTGTATTTGTCTTATTTGGTCTTTTGTTTCTCCACTGTTTATATTATCTGATAATTTGAATTTAAAAAGCCTTTTCTTGTTAAGATCCAATGAAAACAGAATGGATAGCAGTAATCTGGCAGTGATTTTTGCTCCCAACCTCTTGCACTCGAATGAAAATGAAAAGATGTCCACTAGTACAGAAAAAAAAATTCGCTTGCAAGCTGCTGTTGTGGAAACACTTATTGACCATGCGGCAGAAATAGGTAAGATGATAAAGGCTTATCAGCGTGTCTCAATGCACCAACCTGTGTACAGCTTTTCTTTTCAACTTTTAAGAATCATTAAAAAAAATTATTTCTTAACTATTCCAGGACAAGTACCAGAATTTATCTTGGAAAAGATTCCTTCAATGTTGGGTGTTGATGTCTTTCAATCTACTCCTTCACTGTGGGGCCATGAAGATAGTGAAAATGAATCTCCCAGTGAATGTAAGAGGAGGAGGCACCGAAGTGTTGGGGGTAGGTATGTTTTGTGAAACTTTCAAAACCAAAAACAGAATTGAGACTTCAGGTAGTCTGACCCTAAGCACTTGCTTCCTCCACAAGCAGAGCAGATGTCTTCAAAACTAGTTGGGTTTGATTTGAAAAATCTGTATAAGACTTCAATAATCACATTATTGTATATTTACTCAGTTTTCTAGTCTGTTTGCTGAAGAAGCTATTTTGGATTTGTATAGCCAAATTAACATTCTGGCTTTTTGGTGAGTCAGCTTCAGATCCTGTTGCAGAAGGCTAAAGGGTTTGTTTATTGTTGCTAACTTTGAAATGGTACTTTAATACATACTTTGAGAAGTCAGGTAATGAAAAAAGCAGGGATGCAAATGGCAAGTGTGATTTGAATTAAGAGTAGCCAATTTGTGTTTTGAAGTGTAAATATCAATTGGGTATTAGTGGATACTCTCTGTTCTGGTATTGTGGATCTGGGATATTGGGTGAGGTTTTTTTCAGTTTTCAGCAGGGCTGAGTTGGGGTTTTTTGCCACATATGGGCAGTCAAATGGTTCGTTCTCAGTTCTGCACTCTTAGAGGAAATACTGTGGAACATGTATGCTTGACTTCATTCAAATCCACTGCAAAGGGATCTTTTATGTATTGCTGTAAAACCATAGGTATTTATTTAGCTCCTGTAACCTGACAGTACTTGAAATTAAGACTGTATGTCATGCCATGCCATGACATGGGGGTTTTTTGTGTATTGTACTTCTCTGCTCTGTTTGTTTGTTTGGCTTCTTTTATTTTAATGATTTTTATTTTAAAGAAAATAGATTTTTCACCTGTTGTGAAAGCAATAAAAACTATGTTGGTGTGAAGATCTGGGTTATGATATTCTGTACATAAAACAACTATTTAAGCCGATTTATTTTCTTTCTTCCTGGAAAAAAAAAAAAGAAAACTAGTTAAATGTGAGTTGAAAATAGAGCAAGACAGGCTTCACATTTAAATTTGATTGCTCGGTGTGTCTTGCATTTCAGATATTGTTAGTGGAGCATTGAATAAATTTAAATCTAACAGAACACCCTCCACTACACCTCAACAAGACAGAAGCGGTAGGTACTGGTGTATTTGTACTGAGTAAAGCCCATGCAGTATCTTCTGCATATATGTATATGGATTTGATAACTATATTCAATAATATTTTTAACTGAAGAATTAGAACCTAGTTGAAGGCAAGTGATTAAATTTAAATTGTTTGAAATGGAATATAGATACATATTTATTGAGGATACTGCATTTACTGTAATTCTTGCAGCAGCTACAATCATTGCAGTAGCGGGCTGTGTGGTTTAGCTCTGTGGGGATTACCCAATCAAACTTGTGCTTTTTAGCTAATGAACCACTAAGGCTTCAGTGCAGTAGTGCAGCATTTTATCATCCTTGGAATGAATGTGCCAGGACTAAAATTCTTTCACACTTACTGTCTCTATATGATGACTATACATTTACTTCTTCCTAATACCTATATTTTTTATTGATCTGTGGGTTTGGATTTTCCTTTCTGGTAGTGTAAACTTTCAAAAAACCCAACAAAATAAAAAATCAAACCCTAAGCTATACTGGTTGCTTTGCATGTTCAAAATGCATGCACTTTGGCTAAGCTTTTGCAACAAATTTTTTTCAGAGTTAAAAAGAAAAAAACCAAAACAACAATTTACTAAACTCTCCAGCTTTTAAGCTATTACTGCAATCTTGATTTTCTTAATTTCAGTCCTTTCATCGGTGACTCCGGTGGTTCTTACTCCAAGTACCAAGCGGAAACTTCCAACTGATTGCTCTCAGGGCTTGTCCAGCAAGAAGAGACGCTCTTTTAAGCATAATTTTGCCTTTGAGTTTTTGCCTAGTAGCATATTTAACAGCAGCTCAACACCAGCATCAGGTACAGTGCCATTACTTTTTCTTTGCTGTTTGAAGTGATTGTTGGTGGCTCTTAAGTTAAGAGTGGAGCCATTTGTTCTTGTTAGACAATCATTGATGCTCATTGCTGAATGAGCAATGTAGTTCCTTGCACTACTTCCCCATCTTGGTAAATAGTGTATGTTCATGTTCATTGGTAATTCATGTTGCATGGATTGAGCAAAAGCCAAATTCTCTTGCTCGTTTTTTTGTTCTGTTAATCTCTCATACTTGCAATCCCGATGTCCTTTTACCTTTTTTACTCTCTATGATCACTCAGGTTATACTTCTGTTTCTTTCTTGGCACACAAATCCATGAAAACTGCCTGTGCTTCCAACCTTTTGAAAGTTGTAGCTTCAAGGTCTCCTAAATGCTTAAATAGCTGATCCTAGCACTATGAGAAATGTAATTGTTGCTTTTATAAAGCTTCTTTCTTGTGTCCTGTCACGTCTTGTTTTTCCTCTAGATATCACATCTCAAAACTCTAGAGAACATTTTTCTTTTGTTTGACAATACTTTAGTACCACTTTATTCTACTAGAGTGCTTTTAACCATCAGGCTATTCTGAGAATCCTGTTTATTTTTGTTTCATTCTTTAATGTGCTTCCAACTGAAGTTAGAAAGGAAGGCTATTTCTAGATTGGCTGTTTTGCTTGGGTTTTTTTCCCCTCAAATGACTGTTATAAAACTTAGTGCTTTTCTTATTAAACCATTTCATGTTCTCCATGACATTCTTATTTCTATGGATAAGCAAACAAAAGCAATAACATTTATAAAGATAGCAGTGATGCATGTGTTTCATAAAATGTCCAGTAGTAGAAAAAAACAACTCTGTTCTTCATTGTTTTTTTAGCTGTTCTTGCTAGGTGCGTAAAAAAAAAAAGGCACACTGCAAATAATTACGAGACTATATCTAATTTTTCTTCTTGAGCTCTTAAATTTGAGGAATTGATCTGATGATAACAGTGTGGAAACTTATTTGAAGTAGTGATATCTGTAGCATGCAATTAATTGCATTCCAGACACTTTTATGGATGCTACAAGCAACAGCTTTGTTGAATTTTAAGGTGGAAATCAAAGTAATTTCAAGTCAGCACTCTACAAAAGAAGCAAAAAAAATTGTGCTGTTTAAAAACCTGTTCTTTAATGTTTGACCTTGTAAGCCTTTATCTGAAAAAAATGTGACTATTTTAAGTTCATATAAATACAATTTTGTCCCTGTAGTTCAGTTTGAAGCAAGTCCTTGTGTGTGTCTTGAGTCATCACAAACCTCACTATCTCCTTCAACCGTGGGTGAAAATCATTTGTCCAGTACAGGGAATAGAAGAAGTAAAAGACTTGCAAGCAAAAAACTATACAGGTAATTAACTCTTAAAACCTAAAGATAAATTGGAAAGATGTGTCTAGATCCCTTGAAATGATTTGTTTTGGTAAATTTTTATAGTAATCTTACAGTAATCTTAAAACCATCAGATCTTCTGATGTTACGAAATTGAGCTCAAAATAAAATAAGATGTGGTATCGTAGCTTTCTGTGCCTATTAAAGAAATGTGGGCAAGAAGGCAGTAAAATAAGTAAAACTGAAGGAAATAACTGTAAATAAATGTCAGGATGTTTTCATTGTCCTCCTAAAGAGTTTGTCCCTTTTTCCCTTGTGTCCTTCCAGGGCTGAATCAGGAAAGACAGGTTGTTTTTCTCCAAAGATAAGCCGAAAAGAAATGGTTCGTAGGTCTTTACGCTTGAAATTTGGTTTGGGGAAAAGCAACAGAGAAATGGTAAGCACCCAGTCCTCTCATTAGACTGTAGTTTTTAATCCAAAGTTTGGGGCGTTGCTTTTCAGGAGCAGGAAGGTTGTATTTTGTAATGGAGGTGTTAATTGAACCTGCTTGCTGTCAAGTACAAGAAGCTGGAGGTTTATTTGCATAGCAGTAACAGATCAGCTTGTACTGTGTTTGGCTGGCATGGGGCAAGACATGAGGGAGGGAGCAGCTGACCTGAATTGACCTAGGAGCAATTCCATGCCATGTAATGTTAAGCTCACCAGTAAAAATGGGATGGGGACAATTTGTGGAAAGTAGCCACTGCTCCGAGGCTTGCTGAGAACTGGCCTGACTGTTGTAAGTGATGACCTTTGCATCCTGTGTGGGTTTGGGTTTTTTCGTCTGTGGTGTTTGTGTGTCCCTTTTCCTTTTGGAAAGTGAGGATGTGGCTGGATGGGAGCTTGCCTGCTTGTTGGGATCAACCCACCACATTTGTGGTCAGTGAGTCTCAGAGTTCCTGAGTGTCTGACCTGACAGAGCCTGTGCTCAGAGTCACTCAGTACACAGCGTGATTGAGTCTGCCTGGCTGCAGGGAGGCTGTTCCCCACCTGTGTCTGCAGAGAGCAAGTATGGCCAAGAAAAGGCTGCTGTGGCTGATTTGTGTAGCCTCTGTAAATGAGATTCCAAATTACAAGTTTATAAAAAACAATTAACACTTTTTGTTTGTTCAAGAATATTGTATCAGGATGTGCAGCTGGCAATAGATCAGAAAATATTGGACGGCGTCTTGCAAGTCAGCAAGGTTTGGAAGACAGAGCTGAATGTGCAAGAAGAGATGTACTCTTCAGCCCATATGTCAATGAAAAATTCCCTAAGAAAGGTGATTGTCTAAGTATATTAAGTGGGGACAACTATTTTTACTTTGCAAAAGCAACTTTATGGATAAAAGTATAAAAGCAATTGGATTAAAAGTATGCTTCTAGCTAAGTCAAAAGTCACTTGTATGTCAATGGCTTCTTGGAAAAAAGAATTGGTTTAGAACAAACTTGTGTTTCTAGTGTATTTTAGTAGCTCTCTTAGTTAAACAAGAGGAGATTCACTTAAAATACAACCTTTTTTCACATTTCTGAAGTTTAACAGCATAATGGCATCTTTAAATTCAGTGCTGCTTTGATAATTATTTTTAGTAAGAATTTTGTCTGTAGTTATTAAAATCGTAATAAATAATTCCTAAACACTGTGGTATTTATTTTAAGGTTCAAGGAATGTAAGCAAGTCAGAAGAAAACTTGCTAACTCCAAAATGTCACAATAAAGTAGTTCACCGAATGTCATGGAATAGTCCCGCTCTTCCGGATTCTCAGGTGATCAGCAAGAATGAGCAAATACTGCCTGGACACTCTGAAATGGGAGTCAGCTCTTCAGACTCTGTTTTGATATTGGGAAAGCCTCCAGTTATTCCAGATGAATTCAAATCTGCAACTGTAAGCAAACAAGACAACTTGGAACTTGTGCTTTGTGAAGATGAAAATAATTCAACTACAGAAACATTACTGAAAGTTAAGCAAGCCTTCTCTGCATCTGGGAGTATTCTTCACAATTTGATGGGTGATAAGAAATCGCCCCTCTCAGCTGTAGCAAGTGAGATATTAAATGAAACTCCATGTCCCTCAGGGCACAGTTCAGCGAAAGAATTGTTAGTGGAAGAAGTTTCTGAAAATCTAGCAAATGTAAAATCCAGAGAGCTGTTGCACCAATTTAATCCATCTTCTGCAGCTGATAAGCAGCAATCAAAAAAAGAGGAAATTGACATTTTGGAGAAAAGAAACTTCAAAACTTCTATTGAGATTGAACTTCAGGTCCCAAACACGGATATAAAAAAAGTAAAAGAACTTCCTATGCCTCAAGTACTAGCCAAGGAAGAGAAGTTTACTGTTGAGAACAGTTCAGAAAAAGATGATTTACACAAATCAGATTTCTCTGGAAGAAAAGAGGAAATGGAATTAATACACTCACAAATAGCTGAAAGCTGTATGGTAAAGTGCTGTAATTTGGAAGAGGGTACTGCTAAACCTTCTTTGGCAGGACAGCTGCCTGCTTCACAGTTGCCTAAATCACAAAATGAAATGAGCAACCAATACCCAAAAGCTGAAAATTCAGATAGAGTTTTAACTAAAACATCAACTGTTTCTGACCATGGGAAGGTTTCTGACCACATACAGTGGTTCAACCAGCTTTCGTTAAATGATCCAAATTCTGCAAGCAAAACTAAACCGCCCCTGAAGTTTCAACGTACTCCAGTTAGACAGTCTATAAGAAGAATAAATTCCCTTTTGGAGGCTAACAGACAATCTGTGAGCTCTCAGATGGTTAAATCAAGTGGTGTTGGTTCACCACTTGTTAAATCTTTGAGCTATGATTCTGCCCTGTTCCCCTGCACAGAAAAGCCCTCAAAGAATTCAGTGATTTTGCCACGCAGGAGTGAAAGCACACGTGACCAAGTTTCTGTAGCTCATAAGCAGCTAGACTTAGCATCATGTTACAGGCCATTAAATCCCCCAGACAAGCCTGGTGTTTCTGTCAGAACTGTTGGAATCCGTGAACAAAAAGCAACTGTTCATCCATCAAAGTCTGTTCTAGAAGATCTAACCAATCATGAAATGGTTAAACCCAATTTGAAAATTAATGCAAATATAAGTGTTCCAGGTGATGCCCCAGAAAAATCTGTGATTGCAAGGAGTGCTTCAGGAAAAGAAAGAGTTCGTTATAGAGGCTCTCCAAAGAATCCAATATCTGAAGTAAAACTGCTACCAACTGCAAAGCCAGTAGACTTATAAGATCAAATGTGATGGTCAAATGGGTTCTTGTAACTTGGTTAACCTTTGGAAAAATCTAAATTTGTATGATTTTTTTATAGTTCTTTTTATTTGTAATATTTCATTTGTTTTAAATGAGTTGTGAAGATGTGCAAATAGCAATTTATTTCAAGTTGAGGTTTTCTTCATTTACTGAAACTTCTGTAAATGCTGGTCAGTTCAACTAAATGAATTTGACTTATAAAACAAAAATAATCTGTTAATCTGTAAATAATCTAACACAAATGTTTGTGTTAGATCTCAGGTTTTGATTATCTCAGCGTCTAAAAACATGCTGCCTCTCCCACAACTGTTCTTGCAGTATTTAGATTAAGTATCAAGTTCAAAAACAGTTTGTCAAATACTTAAATTAAACAGGCATATAAAAGGAAGTGTTTTGATGCTGAGTATTAGTTAAATTTATGTACTTTCTTAGTTTTAAGTTGGACCTCATATGAGCTCTGTTTCTTTTGTGACAATGTTTTTTTTATATTTGTTGGAGTAAATTGGGAGCGTATTTTACTTGTTTAGTAGGTAAATGTCAAAATATAATCCATGTGTGCACACACACTGGAGAATTATTAGAACACATGGAAAATAAATGTGCAGTTTATTCAAGAATTCAAAAGTCTTAAAACTTCATCCAGTGTTGTGTTCTGCAGCAGGTACCAAGTATTTTCAGTTATGAGTAATAAAATGTTTTATCTTAATATGAGAGGGGAGTTTTAACTTATTTTTAGAGCTGTAGAATTATGTTAACTAAGTGGTGCAGAAGCTGAGTTTAGATGCTGAAAGTGTTGCAAGAGACGAATGTAAGAAGCCATAGCATGTTAAAGGTTTATTTGCACAAGCAAATGTTTACATCTTTTGGAATGAAAACTGTTTGTCTGTCATCAGTTGTAAAATTATTTGAGTAAACACTTGAAACCGTTTTTATATGTGTGAATTGCTTATTGGCAAAATGTTAGAGCTGGAGCACTGGATCCTTTTGGTTTTAATAAAACCATTGTTTTTGCCCTTTTCAGAGCTTGTTCTTCTATAATGACTTGGAAAGTTAGATTATGCTGTTATATGCAGACTGTAGACACCAAAATTAGTAAGTCTGAAAATACTGAAGCCAGAAGTAAATCTATTCTGGCTGTCCCTTTTGTTCATCTTAGCTACATATTGGTAATTCTCACAACTAGCAAAATGCACGATGCAGCATAGTTTATCAGCGGTAGTCTCCTGAACTACTTATTTTCTCTTCCCTGTCTCCTTCCCCATGTATCCACCAACTTGCAAGTTGAATTGGTCCAGCTTGTTGATCTGTGGAAACCTCCTGCCTCACTCTTGCTACGTTGCTGTAAAATCTAATAGCAGGCAGCCGGCCATGCAAAGATCTTACCCAGATTGCTTGCTGGTGTGGTTAAGAATGAGAAGCTTCAGTTTCATGAAGTGAAGGAGTGCATAAGGCGGTTCACCACCATCCAAAGAGGAGGCTGCTTCTCTTGGCAACATTCCCCTACCCCTGCCTTTAGCTGGTGCTGGCAGATCCCTCAATAGGTTGAGCAGGCACCAGAGCACCATATTTTGGATCATCTCACTGAGGTAAGTAAGGATCAGCAAAACAACTTCCAGCTGCCATGGCTGATGCAGGGAGGTGGGAGCTAGAAATGGGACAGAAGGAGATAAAGGCTGTGTCAGGAAGAAAATGAGGTCTGACTCCTGTAATAATGAAGTGTAACACTGATTTTTGTCTAAAAGACTAAGACTTCTGATTGTCAAAGCAGCATTAGTGTTCAAAATATTTGGTACATATTAACAACGTGTCTGTCCTATGTAGAGCAGTAAGCTACTTTTGATCATCCATGCAAGCTAGTCTTGAAACACCTAAACTTGGCTTCTCAGGGAGAGTGGTAGGGCCTGACAAAGAAACCTGCAGCAGGAAAAAAAAATATTAAAGTTCTGTTTTTAGAGGTTTTTGCAGAACAGTTTGGAAATACAGCCCTTTATATAAAGTTGATTATATTTTGCAGAAAGAAACTAGATGCCAAGTGGAAGTCCCTACTGCTAAATCCTGCAAGTTACACCTTGCATAATGTACCAGAAACCAGTGAAAAAAAAATAAACCAAACCAAAACCAAAAAAGTCTATATGTGCAAGTTCATGGAACTGTTGTGGTTTATGGGGTATATTCTCAGAGTTTTTCTGTGGACAGCTATACTAAACTAGGATATGATGCATTCCCCTCAGTAACAGGGAAGGTGTGATACATAACCTTTAGAAACTACCATTTTGCCAAGTGCTGTGTTAGACGAGAGACTTCATTTAGCAAGATACTTTTGTATTTATCTTCTTGGTAACCTCTGCTCTGGATGTGTCTTACATTTGCTTAATCTGGAGCCATTTACCTCCAAGGGTCTTTGGAGATGGTTGCTGTGTTGCTACCCTGTAAACCTGCAGCTAGGTAACACTATCACCTTGTAAGTAAACCACTGATCGTATTCTAGAGACAAATCACAGCAGGGAGATGGGTACTCTTCCGGGAATACGTACTAGCTTATTTCTGTCACCATTAATTCCGTTTCATTTTTAGACTGTTAAGTTGAAACGGGAGGTTTTTACTGCCCCCCCGAGCTTTGTGTCCCCGCGGGACAAAGCCCGCAGGAGCGCTCGGTGCCGGGTGCCCGCGGGCGGCTCCTCCCGGCCGCGCTGCGCACGGAGGATGCGCGGCCGCGGAGCCGCCGCCCCCGCAGAGCCGCGCTGGGAGCGGGAGGTGAGCGCGGCGCTCGGGCCCGGCGGCTCCGTGCGCTGCCGGGGGCCGGGAGCGGGGAGGGATCGCGGCCCGGCCGTGCAGGGCGCGGGGGCAGCGGGGATGCTCTGTGAAAAGCAGATTTTCCCCGCGAAGCGGAGGCTGCCGCGGCCGGGGGAGCGGGCGGGCTGCGGGAGGAGCGTGGTGCGGTGGGCGAGCCGCGCACAGGCGTAGCGGGGAATATTCCCAGCACTGGGGTTTTCAGCCATTTTTGCCTCAAAAACGTTTCCAGGTGCCTTGCGCCGGAGGCTGGAGCACTGGAGCATCCTTAAACGTCTGGCGTGAAGGAATCAGGCAGCTGTGCGTGTTAAGGAATAAAAGGGAAACTCGGGGGGTTTGTTTATCCAGGGAACTGGAAGTGATGCATTTTAATTAGACTCTGATGTGACGGGGAAAGGAGCTTTAAAAAAACAAGCATTCTGATTAAACTCAGCCTATCAGAGGAGAGTAAGCGGTACTTGCTTGTTGTGGTTTTTCTTGTTGTTGGTTTTGGGGTTGTTTTTCCTAATTAAACTACAGTGTGCTGCCATTTAGTGAAAGGGATTCAAGGAAACAAATGAAACCTATTTGCTTCAGGTGGGAAAAACGGTGCCTGTGACGTTGGAAGCCTTTTGTCTTAAGGCAAACAAAATATATCTAGGTTGTTCGGCTGTCTCTTGTTATTGATTTTGCAGGCAATGCAAGAATAGAGCCTGGAAAACACAGTTCCTGGATGAAGAGTTCTTGGCTTTTAGATCAGAGCTTTATAAATAGCATAATAAACATTGGAGGGGGTGGATGGTGGAGTTGATGATGTATTCTCGTCAAATGAAAAAGTGGATTCATTTTGTTTGCAATGACTGTTAATTAATGTTATGGGGAAATGCAGATCAGCAAATTGATATTGTCGTTTGCTGCTTAATATTTCTTTTAGAAGAGAAGACCATATCCACCCTATTCCCTCCCTGGCTCCCCCCACCCAGTTTCCAGCTGGCTGGAGTGCCAGCTGCCCCTAGAACCAGTGGTAGTAAATGGTAAAGTCTAATAATGCGATCAGATGTTATTTTCACCACATGTATAGAACCTTTTCCCCCCCACTATAATCTATAATGAAATTCCTTTCTTTTTGACAGGATGAAAGTGGCTGCCACTATGGTAACTGCCTTGCTTTGCAACATGGTATTTCTGCTGGCATTTGGATTGGCTTCAGCTTTTAGCCACAGCGCTAGGACACCTGACAGGGTGACTGAAGCCGACATTCAGAGGCTCCTCCATGGGGTTATGGAGCAATTGGGCATTGCCAGACCCCGGGTAGAATATCCAGCACACCAGGCTACGAATCTTGTTGGTCCACAGAGCATTGAAGGTAGCTAATTTCTATTTTGAGTTACGATTATTTTTTTTAGTATGCTTTGGTGATAATTAATGGTGTTTTATAGATACAGAAAGAATATCCTGAGCTTGAAATCATAGATGTCCTCACCATGTGTTGCTTGATCTTTGTTTTAAAATCACCATCCATCTTCCAGTTTCCTTAATGTAATGTTTTTGGCAGAAGTAGTGGGATTTTTTTATTGTACAGACTTTGCAGAAAAAGTTATGTTGTCTTTGCACTGTCTGATCTCTAATGCCTCAAAACAATGGGTTTGCAAAATTATTCCTGAATATTATGTATAAATATATTACATATATTTTTCACATGAAACAGATATTCTCTGTAGAGTCAAAATTCCATGGGTTTTTAGAAACATTTGCAAACCAGAAGAGATCAAGTGTTTGTGGTGCCATGTGAGATAAAGGGATAAACCTTACACTGAGGGTGCTCCGCTCCCTGTGCCCACAAGTAGCACCTCAAAACTATATTGCAGGGATGAATGCTGTGGGTTCAGCTTTATTTTTTTTGGCCAGTACTTCTGATCTCACACTGTGTAAGTTTTCCTTGGAATCAGTCTCTTATGGCTATGTAAATAATTGGAAATATCTGGCTCAAATGTTAGGATATTGGGATAATGTTTCAGGGTGTTGCTATTTTAACAGAACAAACCAGCTTTTATTTTTGCATGACAGCAAGAGGTTGAAGGTATGAAACTCCAAATATTACTGTTTATGTGTGAACATCAAAACAGGGCAGAACCTCTCAGAATTAAATCAGTCTGACAGTGCAGTAAGACTCCACAGTTCCTAAGTCTGTGTCCTCTATTTTACCCTCACTCTGATCTGCAGACTGTCCTAGCCAAACAGATACAATTGCTTTAATGGAGGCTGAGGAGAGGATTAAAGCTGAATTGGCATTTCTACCAGATAATTGCAGACCTAAGTATATATTTTTTTTTTCAAAGAAGCTTTAATGGACACACATTTTTCTGCAAACTTAAATAACAGAGACTAAGTTTAAACAGCATTATTTGGTCTGTACGTTTTCTCCTTTATGAATGTTCACACTAAGGGAAATTGGGACAGATGGTAGAAGTGAGTAATTTTACTCTCTATTTGCCTTTTTTCCCTATAGTTTTTTTAAAAAGAAAAACCTTAGAAAATATAAGCAAATCTGAATCTCTGGCAAATATTTAATCTCAGCTGTTTAATGTTACTTTCTAATTACAGCGTTAGCAAAATCAGACAATGCATCTCTTTGTATAAGTATCAAAAATTTTCTGGTGTTTGTGAGATTGAAGTAATGCTGGTTTTCCAGTCATCTGTACAGTCTTCTACAAATAGCAGGTTGGACAAATGTTTTCTGTTTCTCCTTTTCTTTTTTTTTTTTTTTAAATAAAAAATCCTTCTGTGTATGGTATAGAGTAAAACTGAAAGGTGATAAATCCAGTAGATTTATCATATTTAACTTTCCCCTCTTGCTCAGATGAGGATGACTCTTTTTTTTTTTCAACCCTACCATGGATATTTCACCATTTATTAAAAATGTCTGCAAAAGCAAAATGGTCTTGTGAGGTAAACATTATCAGTCAGTGTAGAAATAGGCCAGCAAATCAGACCTCTGTATCAAATGTTGCTTTATATAGTGTTCTGTGATGAGTTCTTCAGGTATTAATCTCTTATTCTTTGGATTCTTGTGGTGATATGTGTCTATCTATAGATAGATATATCTGAAAGTATCTGATTAGAAACTTCCACCCAAGAAAGTGTTTGCATTTCAAGGTTAATGTGGTCTTACATCATTGAACACAATATTTTCTCATTCTGCTTTTTAAAAAAAGTACATATAATTCAGTGAATTTTCACCATGAATCTATTTTTGAATATAGACCATGAATTATAGGATAGCTAATCCATCAAAACTTGCATTTTATTCTGAAAAAAATAAGCCTATATGTTTTTAGGTAATGTCTGTACAAGGTTTCACATTCTGAAGAATTCACCTATGGACTTTCCTTGACATATTCACACTGTTATCACTGGCTAATAATTCTGTGTGCAAGTGCTTCAAAAATTCAACATGATAATAGAAAGGGAAACTAAGGGGGAAGGAAAGAAAGAGGTTTTAGAATTGTTGTGTCACAGCAAAACAGGGTTTTCACCATCAGTACCATCAGGGCAGTGGTAATTCAGCAACTGCTCTTCTGAACTACTCTTCTGTCTTCACTGGGGTTTTCTGCCTGAAAGTCATGGACAGTAAAATTGGGTATGAAAGGTTTATTATTTATCAGGAATTCTGAGCTGCCAGAAGTGTTGACTTCCAACCACTTTTCAGACTGCAGGTTTCAGTGACCGATGTAAAAATTTTAAACCCAGGTTCATCTCATGCCTGCATTCTCATCATTAAGGCCCTGACTGCTCTGGGGTGCATTTGTTTCTCATTTTGACTAGATACTGCATCTCAGCCTAAAAACAACCCTCTATCAATTAGACCTTAATAAATTTAGTATGCTCCTACAGAAAACTGTTTTACTTAACAAAGGGTTTTTGTCAGAACTAGCCCCAGCAGCACAGACCTGCAGCAGTGTTGATAGCCGTCATTGCCATCAGCTTCAGCTGAGCCACAGCTCCAGAGGTACCACTGACTTTCAAAGGGACAAGAATTCACCCATTGTATGTGCACACTTGCAAGAAACATACTGTCAGGAAAAATTAATTTTAATGGCTTTGGAATCTGGAAACAAATATAGGCTGCCATAATGCAAACAAGTTTACTCTAGCAACCTCATTATAATGAAGTGTTTGTAAATTTGAGTGATTACTATAATAACATTTCCATGTTATTATTATTTCCAGGAATAAGAGCTTAATAATTTAATACACAACAAAAACAATATTGCTGTTCATTCACAAGTAGATTTCCTGATCATGCTCATTTTCCATCTCAGCTTTCTAAATTTTTTTTCTAGTGTAAATAATTCTATTTTGATTTTAAAATGCTAGACACCAGAGGGTGGATGTGTTGCAAGGAACTATACATGATAATTCCCATCCTTATCTTCACACCCACCCTATCCCTTCCCCCCTGAAAAAGTTTAGGGCCGACTTGGCTGTAGAAAGTGCAGTCACAAACATGTTCTGTACCAAAGAAAACTAAAAAAAGGACACTCTTCATAAAATACATTTAGTAGCATATGCTCTCTTTTTGAAGTGACAAGATAGTTTTCCTGTTGATAGATTAAAAAAAAAATTACAGCTTTCTTGTTGATGGATAAAAAAATATATTACAGCTTGTTAATTGAAAGAAATCTCTGCCTTTTCTTATGTTGAAATCTATAAACACATGGCTTTTTTTTTTTTATTTTTTATTTAATCTTCTCCTTAATTTTGCATTTGTCAATTTGCTGTTACTTCAGGTCAGGCTGCTAAAATAGGAGTAGTGTCTAGAAAATGCCTGATAGGAAGTTTAATGTGCTGGGAAATGACTGTGACATTCAGGGAGGTGCAGAGGCAGCGGGAGCTCCCTTCCTTTGCTGGGGCTCTGCGAGGTGGGAGCAACAGGACAAATAAACCCAGCAGTGGGACTGTGCTGGCTGATTCCCTGTGCTCCTGTCCTGCAGCCAGCAGAAGGTGCATGGCACAGCAGCCAGACAGATCCTGCACAATGAGAGTCAAGTGGAAATGTTGTTGGTCTCTGAAAGGAGTGTCTTAGGAGCGGCTGCTTTTTGCTGGCCACTTGATAGATTTCTCTTTCTGTACATCCCCCGATTCCAAAAAGAAATAAACTCATATTGATTAGTCTAATTTCTCTAATAATATTAACTCTCCTTGTCAGTTCATCTTATCAGAAAGTTATACTGGGGTCACTTAGCAGCATCTATAAAAAGATAGGAAAACACAGAAAATCAAAATAGGAATTTTTAATGAGTAGCTGTGTTTCTGTACTTAGTGCTCAGCTTATCACTAAAATAATATGCAAGCCTTACTGGGCCATATTCAAGCTTCCTACAGGTAAGAATGGGGCTGCATCTATGTAAAGAAGAGCAAAAAATCTATGTAAAAGAGAGCAAAAGAATAAGATAAAGAAATGCATTCAACATTTCAAAAAGCATTGAGGTTAGTTTTTCTGTCTGGTGCAGCATTTATGAAGTAAGAGACCACACTTTTTTTCCTTTCCTTGTATGCTTACAATTTTGTGCCAGTATTTGAGAAGTTTTTTTGTTTCTGTCTTTGTTATTGTTTGGTTTTCCGTTGTTTTCCTTTTTTCTGAGGAGTGGAAGGGAATAAGCATATAATGTAAATTTCAGGCCTATTACACCCTGCATAGGAGAACAGTAAAAATCTCACTTAAACACATGGGGGCACCAGTAGTTCATCTTGAGCAGTTTTTAGCACTTAACTTAATAACTGGGAATAGGAGGTCCCATTTTCCTTTTGCAAATATCATTGCCTACCATAAATTCAGTATAACAGAAATCCTCTTGTGTGGTTTGATTGTTTGTTTGTGTTTGATTTAGTTCTTTTTATTTCTTAAAACCACCCAAACGAAATGATTGTTGGTAAAAGTGCTGCATGACAACTCAGAGTCTGAAGTCTTCAGTCTGCAGAAGAGGCATAATGCTGCCAACCTCAGTGGCTTCATTAAATGATGTCTCTTAAATTGTGATTGTTTGCAGGTATAAGGAAATTTTAAAAATACAATGCTTCTCAGGGAGGTTTTGATTCTCCTGCGGAGACTCCTCATAGCTACTGGAAACAGGCTGGGGTTTATTTGATTATTTTGAAAGGAAATGAGTACGTTTATTGTTTTAGAAAAATGTAATTACTGTTTGTCAGATTGAGATGATAAAATTCAAGAGAGTCTGGAATATTATGCAAATATGTCTACTAACAACTGGTGATCAGTGGCTTGTCAGCACGGTCCCTGTACAGATCTCACTACAGCAGACCTACTGTCCATCAAATTATGCAGATTACTCCTGCATGTTAATAGTGTCTATTCTGCTTGCATTTTGCTAATAAGAAAAGTAAATGTTTTCTTATTAGTAAATAAGTGTATTACTTTGCTGTCTGTCCTGCCCTGCAAGGCAGGTACTCGTTTCCTACAAGAGCAGTAAAATCTTTGTATTAGAAAGTTGCAGAAACTTTTGCTGATGAACTCCCTTG
The DNA here is from genome assembly GCF_036417665.1 of Passer domesticus. Taxonomy (NCBI): domain Eukaryota; kingdom Metazoa; phylum Chordata; class Aves; order Passeriformes; family Passeridae; genus Passer; species Passer domesticus. Next base: position 31,316,078 of record NC_087479.1, read on the forward strand.
CGAAACCAGTGCAGAAATGACCTTTGCACTCATTCACTTTCAGGCTAACGTGTGCTATGCTTATGCCCCAATATATTTGGACTTCCTTGGATGACTACAGGTAGTAATTTTACAATATCTGGGGCTCAGCAAACACAGCAGTGTGATGGCTGCACCCTCCTTGCTGCAGTTTAGGTGCTCTGTGCCAGAGTCTGTGCCAGCATCCCGGGGGAGCAGTGCTGCAATGAGGGGCCAGCTGCACAGGGCTGAGCTGGGGCAGACCTCCCACAATCACCCTCAGAAAGGCTGATTTGTTTGTTGATGGGGGTTTTGGTTTGTGTGTGGTTTTTTGTTTTGTTTTGTTTGGGTTTTTTTAAAATCTAAATAGTCCAGAAAATATTATTTTACAATTTCATATGGACATCTCAAATTTTTAAGATAAAATGGAAGTGGCAAACTTACAGTTTTTACATAACAATATGTAAATATCTAGATTTGTATAGATTTGACTAAAAATACCTATTTTCTTTGCATTTTATTCGACAAATCGTAGTGTTAAGTGTAACCAGAATTTGAGTGTCAGGCAGTGGTGCATGTCATAAGAGAGGTGCCTTAGAATGCTAATTTCTGAATTTAAAAGCTAATGACAGTGCCAAATGACAGCAGTGGCTTGCAGTGAATTTTCTTTATCTGAGTGACATGGCACAGGTCTGTGAAGAAACTCTAACTCCACAAACAGGAAAATGATGATGTGGTATGATTTTATTTTTATTAAGAAAAATCTTTGAAATTTAGCCTGTAATATCCTTGATTCCATATGAATTTATAAGCCATGAGCAGCAGTGAGTAAGAGAGCCAAGCTGGTGTGTTGTGCTGCTGCACGGAGGTCACACCAGGTTACCTCAATGTGTTCCCCAACTTCCCCTCGTGAGGAGCAAGGGCAGGATCCAGCAAAGGCAGTAGGTGTTACCACTGTGAGCTCTGCCACGACTGAACTTTGGGAGCTGCCCTTCCTCCATGCCCCAGAGCTGCTGGAGGGGTGCAGGTGCTGCTCCTGTGTTCTGTGTGGCTGGGAACATGCAGGGGAAATTCACAAATCTAGTGTGCTTGTCAGAAAAGTCAGTCAGTGGAGAAAAAAAGAAGGAAAGAGTATTCATCCCCATTTTTCTCTAGATCTGTTATTTGCAGGTGGATCTGACTGAGGAACCTATTTAGATTTGGGGCTTTGAAACCTTTTCTTGAAATATCCTCCTCTTGTGATTGCAGGAGAGTGTGCAGGCATCACATACCTCTGCTGAGGAACCAAGAAGATAAAGTGACTCCAACTCCTCTTAAAACCTTCTACTACCCATTTGTCATCCACCTAAAGATAATTAATCAATTAGAATGGAATTTGTTGCCACAATTATTTTCTTGTACATGTTAGTAGAGGGAAGAATCCAGTAGGAGAGGTAAGAAAGCTGAAGAGGAGAGGGAATATGATAGCTTCTGTATTGTCTGATGCTTTATAGTGACTGTATTTTCTACTAGTGGCAGAAGGTATAGAGAAATTTAATATGAATCTATAAAATTCCATCTACCATTGGAATGTGGTGCCAAAGTATTTTTAAAAAGTCTGGCAGTGAAGGTTTGCCAAATTATGATGAGCTCTTGTTTTTAAAGATTTTTTTCTCTGCTTGTCTCTTATGAGGAGACTGAGGGGAGACCAACTTCCTCATGAGGGGAAGAGGAGGGACAGGCACTGTGGTGAGCAGTGACAGCACCCAAGGTAATGGCCTGAGGTTGTCAATAGCTTGGATATTAGGGAAAGTTTATTCACCCAGAAGGTGTCTGGGCACTGGAACAGGCTCTCCAGGGAAGTGGTCACAGCCCCAAACCTGACAGAGTTCCAGAAGCTTCTGAACAATGCACTTGGGCACAGGGTGTGACTCTCAGGGATGGTGCTGTGCAGAGCAAGAAGTTGGACTTGATGATCCTTGTGGGTCCCTTGCAACTCTACATATTTTGTGATTCTGTGAGCATGCCAGGATTTACACCTTTCTGCATTTTTTCTCAAAATCAGCTGCATTTCCCATGCTCCCACCTGAATTTTAAATTAACTTGCAGTAAGAAAATACTTTTAAGTTTACTTGGTTCTGTGAAAAGATATTTTAGAAATTTAGAGAAGAGTCTCTTACTCTTCTTGATTTTGGTGTTGTGCCAGGAGATAGGATCTCTGGCACTCTCCAAAGCTTTCCAGAGCTCTTCTCCCTGTGCTTGCCATGGTGTGTGCATTCAGCTGCAGGGATGAATGAGAAGAAGAATGTTGTCAGCTGCAGAAGCTGGTTCTTCCCCTTGGGGTGCTTTAGTACATCAGGTTAGCTGATCTGAGCCCCTTTGGCACCAAAGAGCAGCACTGGGCCTGGTCTTACCCTCCAGGGCTCTCCATCTCCCCACTCTGTTGCAGCTTTGTTGTGTGCCAGTGCTTTTATCCAAGTGCAAAAGAAGCCTCATCTTGACTGGGGTGGCTTTGCATGGCATGGCCTCTGCTTTTGGAGTTCTGAGCTATTGCTGGCTCCCCAGGGCAGCGGCTGGAGCCTTCTAGCTCCGCACTGGGAATGCTCACAAGGAGGACGTGTGGGGCAGTTGGGAAACCTGCCGTGTAGCAGCTGGCAGACAGGCATGGGAAGGTTTTAAACCTGCTGTTGAACCAGCTGGGACTTGGAGCCATGTGCATGGAAAGTAGAATGGAATGAATATGAATGGGGAAATGAACGTGAAAATTTGGTGAAGTTCAGCAGCGCAGTAGAGACAAAACCATGGATGTTCAGGATGTTTCTGGTGCATCCAGGCTGCACGTTACAGGAGTGAAAAGAGTCTTTTGCTCTGAATGTATTGACACTGATGGAGCATTTGGACTTCTCATGCAGCTGGTGTCAAGTGAATAAAGTGCCAGTGAATAAAGTGTCGTTCACTGGCACATTTACATTTATGGGATTGAAATAATGTCCCATCCCTCGTGGGATAAAGGAGGTCACTGCTTTCCTTTCACTGCTCTGTTTCCCAGAACCATGTGCTGCACATGTGGTCAGTAGAGAGGTTGTGCTGTGGCAGTGACAGGAGGGTGCAATTTGCTGGCTTTGTTTTGCTTTTTTTTCAGGCTGCTGGTGTGTGGTGGCTGCAAGGCAGGGCAGCAGAGGGGCCCCTGGCTGTGTGCTGCACGATGTGTGTGTGACACTGTGTGTGACACCGTGTGTCAGCTTATTCATGTGCTGAAGTGCAAAAGCCACTGCTCAGCTGAAGGAAAAGTTACTGTAGTCCATTAGAGACTGTTAGACTGTTCAATCAAGGCAGGCATTAGAGTTTTTTTTTTTTTTTTTGCTTTGTCAGCAAGTGGCTGCTGGATTTTTTTTGGTGTGTACGCAATTTGAATAATAATGACATATAAGCTACTGTTATAAATTTATTGTGAGAGGCATGGGCATTATTTTGGTCCTAACTATTTCACAATATGAGCCTTTAATATCTTAAATATTTGTACTGTTTGTAATTAAAATATTGGATAAAACTGAATTCTTTGCTGAAAGCAAGGTCAGTAATTGTATGATGTATGTGCTTAAGACTTTAGAAAAAATTGCCCTCTGCAGAGAAATAGAAAATTAGTCTTTATAGTTTTAAGAAACTTTGTGTCATTAAGGAGAAGACAAGCCAAGTCTGGAATGCTTGAGCATGTATAGCTGTAGTGTTTTTGTGTTTCTTGAGGCATGCTCTTGAATGGTTAAGGAAGTTGGCTAGGTTTGCATTTTTCCATTCTTTGTTCTCCTATGCTTTTCCCCCTTCCCTATTCTCTTATTTAGCAGCTTCTGTGGAATAGACAAAATGTGATCATTTATAATTTTTTCAGTTCTTCTCACTTCCTTTGCTTAATCAATTTCAGCAAGCAGGATAGGACTCTCTAGGATGAAGCTAGCAGAATTATAATTACAGCATTGGGGCATTAAAGCCTTTTGAAGCGTTAGAAAGGGTAAGGAAAATGTAAATGCACTTTCTGCATTCAGGATGTTTTGAGAGTTTACATGATGGATGGTCCTGTAGATAACAAAAGAAAAGAAAAAGCAAGTTCATGGGTGGTGTCCCAGTTTAACATATAAGAGCACTGGCAAGCATTCTGTCAAACCTGCCTTCCACTGGGGAGATGTTTCTTTTGCATGTGACGTGACAACAAATGTAGATAGAGCAAGGTGACTCGGGATGAAAGTGCGGGATAGTATGGGAAGCTGTCACTCACTTCCCATAGGAAAAAGGAAAATGATGTATTTCTGATGTGTTGAGGAGACACTAAACAATCTTGAAGATTTTTTTTGTGATAAGAACAAATAGTCCAGATTAACAAAAGATTTTGCAAAGTAGGAAGTATGGTATTACATCTCTGATAAATATGTGTTTTCTCCCTTGGGAACCTTGGGCAAATGAGATAAGCTATATCAGGCTTCCCTTACAGCTCATGTGTGCTTGGAGTTTGTACAGGTTGAGATAGGAGAGATGATTTTGGCTCAGGAAGAAGATCCCCCTGTGAGTCTGTGAGGGGCTTGGATACTCTGAGGCACCTAGTATGACTTGCTAAGTAAAGGGCTTTAACTTGGCATTTGGTATTTATTTATTCACAGCACATACTTATGATCCTTCCTGTTTCATATCTCCATGCTAAGATTGGCCAGACTGCCTATTTTCTGAATTTGTGATTGGGGAAACTCTATCTTCACTGTGACATGGGAAATGGTTTCAATGAGACTAAAAGGCAAATTTGTCCTCTTACTTCTCTTTAAGTGTTCTGCAAAAACTTCTCACTTTTGAAAATCCATTCTTACTGACTTTCTCAAACTGACTCTTCTGGGGGACAGCTCTGCCTGTTTGTATTTGACACAGAGGATTGCTCTCCACAGATTTCTTCCCACTGTGCTTTGCACTACCAGTAGATGGGTAGCAGCAGCTAAAACTTCAGTGGACTAAGAGCATTTCCATTGGATGTGTTTGATCAGGGAAATATTCAATACCTGCAATAAATTAGTTACTCTTTATATTTCTTTTCCTTTTTTTTTTTTTTGTGCTCCAAGAATGGAGTGGTTATGTGGTCTGCATGGGTGGGACAGTATTGCTCTTACAAAGGAATGAGCTGAAATGCATGCACTTTAAACTTTTAATCTTTTCAAGGATCTCTAACTGAAATCAGCTGATAAAATACTTTTCCAGAATTATAATAATGGTGAGAGGCATTGTTCTTTTTTTTTGTTAACCATCCTGCAGCAGTTCAAGACTACTGCTAGATGACTACATATATGCATATATTTTAAATGAAATTCAAAGCTTACTTAGGACAATGCTGATCTTAGCCCAAGAGATCTCAACCTCTAGTTTATCCTGTAGGAATGTGAGATACCTTATAATAAATTCTCACAAAAATCCTGCTCATGAAAAGGAGCTGATTGTTTTGGAGTGTTTTCTTTCCTAGTATGCAGCACAGAAAAGCCTATTCATATAAGTAAGGAGATATGGAAAAAACCATAGATTTATCTAGCTCATCCCTTCTCAGTACAAGGGTATTGTCTGTACTGCTCTGGATTTTTGGTAGTCCAAGTTTGAATAATTTAACAATGATGTCTCTCATGATTCCTTTGGATAGGAAATTATGAAAAGTTTCTTAGTATTGAGTTGCCTTGTCTTTTTCTTTCAGGCTCTGCCTCAAGGTTCAAGAAACTGATCTTCTGCTATTTTTGTAGCTGACTGTACATGTTTGTATCCCAATATTTTAACTTGGTAGCTGCAGTGTCTTTAATCCTAATATGTTTCTTTAAATCAGTAATGTTATACCAAAACTAATGCAACTCATGAGAGTTACTGTACATAGTACCCCACTTCATATATTCGTAGCATTTCATTTTTATTATTGTAGTCTTTGCTGAGTGCACTATTTATCAGAGTTTATAACGAATGAGCTTTGCTGATGCTATTAAATCACTCAAGTGTGCTAAATTATGGCACCAGAGCAGGTGCTATTGTCTGCAGCTCTTTTGCAAAGAAAGGAAAAACCCTCAAATGATCCTGCACATTTATACCTAAAGGAAACAATCCTTTATATTAATATAAAAAGATTGGTTTGTACTCAGTCAGGGGAATTCTTGGCAGTCGGTTTAAACTTACATGTATATATAGCACACTGGAGCCTGCTAAGTACCTCTGTTTTCTTTATGGATGGAGCTTTGGTGCCAAGAGGTCTGCACCACATGCAAGCAGGGATAGGCTTCTATCTGATGGATTGTCCCATAGTGAACCACATTGTATACAGCACGTTCAAACACGTATTGATTACGTGGTTCCGTAGTTTACAGCAGAATCATAACCTGATGCTTTTAAGTACATATATGTAATCAATCTTCATGTGAAGGAAGTCAGGACAAAAGAAGTATTTTATGCTATATATTAGACATTATATTAAATTTCATTAAATGAAGTGTATGTTATACATTTTTTTAACCTCATCACCATAACATGTGATTGCGTTACGAGCGTGATCTTTGTGTGGGCTATGGACTAAAGGTATATTTAATAAAGCTCAGAATGGGGATAATGCTCTTCTGGTTTTAGTACCAGGTTTCATGGTCATCTACAAGCCAAATTTCCATCCAACAGAGATGCAATTTTTTATAGAGGTAGTTTTATGTTTTGTTGCATATCTGTAAATCTTTTCTGCAACACTGCATTACAGAATAAGAGACTTGTACTTGAGGGGGAAAATTAGCACACTGGTTAGATTTTAGTCCATTGTGCAAATAAAATGGAAATGTATCTGCTTATAGACTAATTTGCTTTACTATAATGCCAACATCCAAGTAGTCATTTGCAAAATCAATTCGCAAAATTTGCCTCAACTGCCACTTCTAAATGTAGAAATGAATACAAAACTTGAATTTTGTATTTGAGTGCCTTCTGTTAGCAATCTTTGCAAGTGATTAAGTTAGCTCACAATGTTTGGCTGTATAAAAGATGATTTAGGCTGGTAATATTTATTTGTAAGTCAGGATGGGAGTACTTCAGTGATTCTTTTGGAGCAACTTTCATGTTTGGAGGCTTTATTCACATCTACTGGATTGATAAAAAATAAATAAATTTTAAATAAGACTATTTGGTGATAATATGGTGATTTTGCTATTTACCCAAGCAGTTGTGTCTGTGTTCATTCTTTAACTCATATTTTCCAATTGTTCAAATTCCTTTTCCTCTCAATTCATTGTTAGTAGAATTTACATGTTGACTGTGTGTTGTTATCCCTCATTATATAGGGTTTAAAAAAATATTACTTTGCTGTCACACAACCGTCTCCATTGCTGCAGTGTGTGTGGTGGCTGTCTTTGTCAGGGAAAAAGAACATGCTTGAAACTAATGTATTATGTCTGAAATTCAAAAGAATAGTGTACAATAGTACTTTAAAAACTCCACAAGCAGCTGGGGTTTTGCCTGTGGATGCATTTGGCCAGTAAGGCATGCAGAAAAGATCTGGGACAGATAATTATTTAGAGAGAGAGAGAGTGGCCTGAGCTTGGTCCCAAATCTTTAGTGGAAGACCCTACTTGTGAAAGGCAGGGCACCCAGCTGAGGCGTGGCAGTGGCCACAGCACAGCAGTTCTGGGTGCAGTTGCCCAAGCACAGCAGGCCCATCGCTGTGTCCTCTGCCACAGGGTTACAAAACCTGCTGCACTCTGCTGCTGTAACCCTGCAGTGATGCTGCTCTGGATCCCACAGGGAAAAGGTAATATTGCATGTAAAAGTGTGAAGTCACTACCTGGGCTGCTTTGTAACACACTGACTACTGTGGAGATATATGTGAACAAGAATTCCCATCAACAACAGAGACTCTTCACCACTTTTCATCATTACAACAGGAAATGCAAATTTACATTTAAGAATTGGTTTCATTTAAAAATATTTTTTCTAGGTGTATACAGCCAAATTCGCTAGAATACCCTGGGTCCCTAAGGACCTTAATATCTCAAGCCCCCTTGGAAGTTAATTTATTAATGTATTTCTAGGCTGTGCAGGTAGTATTTCTTTCTCATCATTAACATTGCCTTCCTGCCATGATGCTGTCTTGCTATACCTTCTGTTGTTAGTTGCCATAATGAACAGTAATAGTATCAGTGATGAAGATGATTGTGCTTTAGATGTATCAGGTTTCACGATGTCTATTTCTTTGCATTTTCTTGCCTAAAATTTTCATAGTTAAGGACAAAAACAGGCATAAGACTAATAACATGTGGCCAGTTTTGTTTTCTAGTTTCATTCTTAGTTATCTGAGTAACTGGATTTAGGTCACATGGTTATGTTTCTGAAAGAGATGCTTGAAATCTAAACTTGGATTTGTCTCTAAAACAATTACATATATAGAGTGAGAGATTATATTTTAAATTGAAGTGTAGATTACTTGCACCAGCTGAAGTACTTACATTTTCAATCTTGTGAAACAACTGTGCATAAATTGTCTTTGCTAGGTGGTGCACATGAGGGTCTCCAGCACTTGGGTCCATATGGCAATATCCCAAACATCGTGGCTGAGCTGACAGGAGATAATGTACCAAAGGATTTCAGTGAAGATCAAGGATATCCTGACCCTCCAAATCCCTGCCCTATTGGAAAAACAGGTAATTCAGCTGTACCCTCTGTACCTCTGTCTTCACTCTTATATCTTATGTACCTCTTACATCTTCCTGTCTTTCAGCACTGTACAACCCATGATCAGAAATCAGGGCTTTTTCATTCTATGCCCCAGGACAAGAACTGTTGAGAAATTGGGTGTTTCAGTGTTTCAGATTAGCTTTTTTTTAATATTTGTTTTAAGAATATGTGCATATCCTGTATTGGTGCATAATGCTGGAGAAGGTGGAAGAAATCATCTTGATCTCAGAGTCGAAGATAGTGGGATTTATGAGAGCATCATGTTCCCAAGGGAGTTCATTTTTAAGCTGGCCCCTGAAAAAAGTTATTCTGTACAGATGAGATTTACCCTTATTTTAGAGACTTTCATTGTGCCAAGAGGAATGAAACTGTCTGCCCTGATCTCCAACCCAGACCATGAGTCAATATTTAAGATACCTTGGCTCCAATCTGTGCGTCTTTACAGCTCACTGCGGGTGCATCTGTGCCAAGAAGTGGAGACCTGCATGGCTGTAGCCCAGGGCACTGCAGGCTGGCTCTGGCAGCGCAGCCCTGGAGAGCCGGAGCGGTGCCCGGGACACGCGGGGTGTCACCCAGGCTGCCACCTGTGTCCCTCAGACTGCCACCTGGGACACGTGGGGTGTCACCCAGGCAGCCACCTGTGTCCCTCAGACTGCCACCTGGGACACGTGGGGTGTCACCCAGGCTGCCACCACGCAGGCACCGAGCCTGCGGGGCTGGTGCCCACGGGTCACCAAAGCAGCCCTGCATGTGCATGATACACATACCCTGAGAGAATGGATCTCCTCCCTGCTACTTGAGCCAAGGAATGACTTCCAGGACTGAAAGCAGTAGTAAAACAGCCATTGGCTGCCTTGGGACCTGGAAATGGGAATGAGCGCTCTATTTTTCTCTGATTTTTTATTTGTCAGCTAAGAGATCCTTTCAAAATGTTTTCTGTTTCGTCTTCTTTTATATTATTTGCATAATGCAGAACAATTGTCAGTATTCTTATTTAAAATGTTCTATCTTAGAATTAATAAGAAAATTATATTTGTTATGAAAAGTTTTTATCACTGTGAAGTGTTTTTGCATTTAATTCAAAAATTTGACAAAATTTCAAATAGTCCTCCCTTACTGTTTTCTATTACAGCCCATTTGGTGATGATGCCTTCATCTCTTCTAGAATAATACATCATCTTCCAATTTGTTCACTATAGCTGTTGTCTGACAAGTTGCAAATGATGGGTTTAGATTTTCTCACACACACAAGCACACACATGGACTTTCTATCTTCGTGCTTGCCCATTAGACTTCTGTTCATGATTAGATAAATAAATTTAAAACATGGCATCCAGGGAAATGCCTTTGAAAATCCCTTCAATTTTTCTGTCTTAGGTGAAATAAAAGTTGTTAGCTAAGCTAATACAGTCAGATCTGAACAGAGGGGGAATTTGCAGGGAAGTGCTGCCTGCTCAGATAAATGGCTCTGTCATAGGTATGCTGTGAGTGAAGATAGTATCTGCTAGGATTAGAGTAAAATATTTTTCAGAGCCTTAAATGGAAATTCAAGTGGTGACTGTATTATGCATACAAATTACCAGAGGCCTTCCTCAATCAGGTCTGTGGATTTGCTTAATGGAAAACAATTTTTCCAGTCACTGTCTACATATGCACATTCCACAGCAGGAATACATAAGCCTGGAGCAGCTGAGTTGAAGATTTTTGGATTAGCAGTCATAGAGGACACCCATGTGTCCTGCTGCCCTTTGTGTTTTCTACCAAAAGACACAAATGCTCTCAGGTCTGCCACACACTTCTGTTGTCACCTGTTTCTCTCTTGATATAACCTTGTCCCTGATGAGACGGAAATGATTTCTAAGTGTCTTAATAGTTTCTGAGTTACTTAGCCAGTATGAAGAGTTTTCCCCTGTTTTCTATTGGCAATTTTCTTTTTTACCAGTCCCAACGAGAAAAGAGAGAAAGCTGGATCTGTTGAACTCAGAATAACCTCCTCAGGTCATTGAATCAACTCGGTTTTAAGTCAAGTTTTCACCCACATCTGAGGGAAAAAGATAATCCATCTGCAAATGTTTTTACATGATGACACACAAGGACAGAAGGGAAAGTCCACAGATGTGTGCTCTGGAGTGCCTGTGTTCTGGCAGATGCAGCTGTTTGAATGCCCAGCATCATGCCCTGGCTGGTAGGATCTCCTTGGGTATGTCTGAGAGGAACTTGGACCGCAAGCTGCCCATGCTGGCTAAGCAGTGGGAGCTCCAGGAGCAGACTCTATCCAAAAAGCTGCTCTGGCCTCAAGTTACTGAACCTTTGTTTCAGCTAAAGATGACTTACTTTTGTAAAAAGACCCCAAGTTGATTTTTGAAAGGATATTATCTTGATGTGACACTGCCTACAAACCATCCATTATGGTTAAAGGAGTTTTCTGGACCAATCAGATTAGTTACCAATCTACAGAAATGTTTTCATGATAAAACTTCTCCTACATAGCATTTTTATGAGATCTTATGATGCAGAAATTATTTTCAGCCAGTTTGGACAAAGCAGCAAACCAGAAATGGAGCTCCAGGAAGAGGTAGCTACTCAGTGAAAGAAATTCTGTCTTTGCTCACGGCACTGTTTTACCATGACCTTCAAAAGTGTTGCCTTACCAATTTCTAAAACGACTTGTGAGCATTTAAAAGAGAAAATAAGATCTCTTCTGAGTCAGAGCAAGATGCAATTCTAGGTAAAATCAAGTGCCATAATTAAAAGAAAAACATAAAGGAGGGAAAGAGCTTGGAAAATAAACTTCAGTTTTCCTTAAGTTGTGAGGACTTGGTTTTTTTAAAATAAATACATTTTGAAAAAATTTGTTTCAAAAGAAAAAAACTGGTATTTTCTAGTCATCCAGTTCTTTATGTTTTTTTTAATTACATGATTGCATGTAAGAAGTTTGCTGACTAATGTGGCACATATTGTGTGTTTCAAAGCTACTAAGCACTCAGTGCTTTCTTTTGCAGTTGATGATGGGTGTCTAGAAAACACCCCAGACACAGCAGAGTTCAGCAGGGAATACCAGCTGCACCAACACCTTTTTGATCCAGAGCATGATTATCCCAACAGGGGCAAGTGGGTGAGTACATGCTTCTTGCTTATTTTTGTTGCATGTGAAACTGGGTATTGTCTGCTGTGTGGGACACTATGAAACCATGAAGACAATATTGTCCTTAATGCTGGAAAAGTTATCACCCCAAGGGAAACTTCTCAAAAAAGGTGAACCTGCCCTGAAAAACAGAAATACTGCTTGTGATTGATAAACACCCCAGAAAAACAGAAAGTAGAAATCCTTGTTCTATTACCTGTCCCAAAGCATGACAGCTTGATATTTGCAAAAAACTACATTTCAAACTATGGAGAACATGTAGCCAAAATTAGTGCAGATCTTAAGATTTCAAAACATAAGATGGTCCTAATCTGAAAGAACATCCAGATTCACTGACTATTTTCTGTTCAGCTACATGTATAAAAAATAGAAAGAAAATACAGATAGATGGAGTTCAGCAGCTTAAAACAGCTTAGAAAATCTAGGATGACAATTTGCCTTAAGGAATCCTTCTCACCTTCAGGATTTTGGAGGACTCGATGCTGCTTCTTCCTCTAGTTAGGTTATGTGCTGTATTATATTGAAAACCTATTTGACACATCACATATAATAAACACAGTGAGCTACACTAAGGGCAAGAAGCTTGCTCTGAGCAGACAAGGACTTTAATAACTGCAGCTAGACTATTTCTGCAGGCTAGAGGCTCCAAAGAAAGCTCTGCCACTTAATCTTGGATTACATCAGTTAAAATGTCCAATCCCAAATCCATTTTCAGGCGCCAGGAAAACAATAACAATGATCATAATTTATGCTTGTAAAGCAAATAATGAAATCTCATTTTACATTGTTATAACGCTTCACTTAAGATTGCACTAAACCAGTGCTCTGTAAGCATATATCGATAAATGGACATGTTTGGCAGCCTCTTCTCCTGCTGTAATTTTGAGACAATGATTCATCTTCATAATCAAACCAGTGTAAGATTTATAGTCTTAATTACTTATGTGAGTGCTAAATTTCTGGAGAGAATCATGCCAAAATTCCAAATTTTGGAAACTTGTTGCATTCTGAGTAATTACCATCAAAGGTTTTCATTTAAAAAACACCAGATGGTGAACGTTCTTATTTATGCCAGATAAGGCTGTTAGTTTTCTTATTATTCATGAGCACTTTACTTTCATAATACCATTCTGAAGACTACAAAGGCACTTCTGTAAATCTTTGGCCTATAGCAATATTTCAGAATCAAGCATACATACTGTGTTGTCATCAGCAACATATATACTTAATAAATGATAGTAAATCATTAGTGAATCCTGGGCTTTTTTGTATCTCCATCCATCACTACTAATTCAGGAGAAAAAGCTGCTCATGTATGGATTGAAACACTTTTAGGTACTAAATACTAATCATATCTAGCTGCAGCTTAGCCAACTCCAGATCTTTTTAATTAGAGATGAAACAGCTGGTGATGTGCATGAGCAAATATTTTGCTGAGATCCAGGAGAACAACCCTGATCATCTCCTAATTGCATATTACCACATGGTAAAAATATAAATACAGTGGTATCTTTTTGTGGCTGGAGTTTTTATTTTTAATTCTCTGGAAAAATCAGGTAGGCGCTCTAAAAATTAGCTGTTTGCTTATAAATCAAGCTGAAGTAGGTCAGATCTTTTAGGGCACTCACTATTGTCCACATTAAGTTGTAAATGACCAACACAGCTGGCTGTGGGCTGCCTAGTGGTGGCTGTGCATCCTCACCCTCCCACTGCCCCCAGCACCTAAAATTCCCTTTGCCCATAACAGTTTGCTCCTGCTTCTCCTGTTGAAGAGCCTAGGACCAGATGCCTGGGGCCGTGATGGTTGTGTGCTCACAGACTGTGCTTCCACCAGCTCTTACCAGCTGAGTGGGCACCAGGCTGTCATCACCAGCTGCAGCTCCTGCATCCAGTGTCTGCTGGACCCATGGAGGCTGGCATGTGCTCCCAGCTCTTGAGGAGCTTCTCCCCAGCCTTTTCCTACCACTGTGTGGTTGAGGAAGTGTTACAATTCTCAGTGACTTGTCCTTTCCCGGAGCCAACATGCATTCCTTAGTGTAAATCACAGAAAAATTACAGATTACATTAGCAGGTCAGGAAAAAAGGACCTGTTTGTCCTACTGGGATGGAAACAGGTTGGTTGACTTGTTTTGGTGATAGACTGTCATGCCTGCAAAGCTGTGGGACCTCTGCAGTATCCTGTGAATAACACACATTTTATAAGGGTCAAGCAAGTCTAGCAGCTTTCTATATTTGTATCTGCTAATACATCTGCAGATACAAATATAGAAATCATAATAAATATATACTGGGTTAGTAGTGGAAAGAAAGTGGAAGAATTTTTCTGTCTTTGGGACAGCTCCCCATGTATCAATATGTTGGCCTGTGAGAAGTCTCAGGAACAGACTGTTCATAGAGTGAGATCCACAGCTTATACTCTCCTCTCCTCTCCTCATAGAGAGGAGGGGGAAAACATAGAGGAGACAGTGTAAATAGTAGGATGAGTGACTTTTGGAGTTTTCTATCCTTGTGTATAACTATAGTTTCTAAGATTTCAGAGTTTTTTCCCCCAGTTCAGACTTTTCCTTATAGGACACAGACACTTTCTGAGTGTGCCTTTCTTGCATCTTGCAGATTGGCTCTTAGGGTGGTTTGTAGAAGTGTGGTTGGCATCCAGAAACACTTGCAGAAAGATAATTTACACTATACCATTTACAATCAAATCTAAAAACCTCTTATATATTTTGTTGGTTTAAAGCATTTTAACTTCTGATTTTTTTCCACCCAAACCCCAGCCTGTAGTACTCTAATCCAAGTAGCCAAGAGGATGCAAAGGAAGCTCCAGGAGTGAGGGAAAAGTAGAAAATCACATCCACCATATCTCCACATGAGGTGTATCTTTAACTGTAGAAAACTCTGTGCCTTCATCCTTAACAACCTCTCAGTTGAGGATGAACACTTCATGGGCAGATTCTGGTGGCTGATGAGGTCAGGCCATTACGCAGTGGAACATATTTTCAGGATTGCTATTACCATACAAATATGTTCTTAGCTCATGCTCCACAACCATATTTGCTTTGTACTCCACATAATGCTACAGCCGTACTTAGGGTCTTAAAATATTTTCTAAAACAGACTAAACAAAATATGGTTTCCTTGAGCAGGGACAGTTCAACTGTAAATTTTTCAGAAAGACAGAAATGCTAGCTCCAGTAGTCCATTAAATTATTTTTATTTCAGAAACACCCTTTTTCCTCTCATGAAAGTACAAGGTCAGACACTTTAGAAAGAGAAGTTTTGATGATGCTTTGTTTCCTAAGGAGAATAATTCATGCATCCTTGAGTTTCTTTAAAATGTTAAATTTAAGTTTTCCTGAAGTGAGCTCGCATAAATGACTAGCCAAGAATGTCTCCCTTGGCCAACTTCATCTCTGTTCCCTTTTGGAACAGCTCAGACAAAATAACTGAGGTTGGACAAGAGATAGGCCTTGTGAATTTGAGGTTTAATGAACACAAGAAGTACAAAACAGACAATTTTGGCAGATTTCATTGTAACACTTGAAAATGTTTGTTTTTTCTCATATCAAGGCTGCAGAGAGAGTTAGACGTGTTTGGTGAATTTGTCTCGTGCTAGAATTACACTTTCTATTTATATAATCAATGTTAGGTCAGTTGTTTATAGCAGAATTAATGGCCTTGTTTATATAGTCTTCTGCTTTTATACATGTAATTCTTCTCTCCTTCCATTTTCAGGTTAGGGTTTGGTTTTGGTTTTCTTCATAACATAGAATTGAAACAAAATGTGTTGAACATGTGTGTGTTATTCCAGACTTTATTAGAATTCACTACTTATAAGAAATACAACAATATGTGGATGCACTTATGTAAACTATGGTCAGAGGGGGTTTTTTGTGTTGTTTTTTTTTTTTCATTTTCTTTTCTCATCATCATAACTTTCTCTTCTGCCAAGATGTTTCTGGCAGTTTTTAAAAGGTTTGCCATTAAAAATGTTATAGACCAAATGGTCTTTAGAAGCTTTATTGAGGGCACTACTTAAACAAAGGAAGAGTTGGCGCTGAACTCCTTTCAGCAGAACTTCGCACTGGGAAGTGTTGATATCTGGAAGGGAATAAGCAAAGACAACAAAACAGTAGGAATTATGCCTATTTCTGTTTTTAAAAGGAATTAGAAAATCCCTTGTAAAGCAAAATTTTTTTTGCTCCTGTTCTTGTGTCACCTCAAATGTATAGAAAGATATACCAGAGGCAGGACTCCTGCTTCTTTTCGCTCACATTCTTATTTTTCTTTTTCCTTCTGCCTTTTCTTAAAAAAAAAAAAAAAAATTCACCATGTATCACATGATGGGGAACATCCAGACTATACAGCACATACTTGAAGCCCTTATTGCCTGAACACGGGGCATAACATAGTGGAAAATTACTGGCTTTTAAATTGTTGATAAGGCTGTGACTGCTCCTGAAGAGCTGCAAATCTTAGTAGGAATACACACATATTTATTTGTGGTTTATTTCTCCCATAAAACTACACACTCCTCTAGACTTGATAATATTTAATAGCTGAAGTAGTATTTTAAAACAAGAGTGTAATGGATTTGATAGCTGTGTTGGGTTTGTTTTTTTTTTCTTTCCAGAGCAAGAGTTTACTCTTTGAGAAAATCAATGGTGGTCCAAAAAGAAGAAAGAGGGTAACTATCGGAATATTTCATAGCCCCTATATAATCTAGACACGTAATAAAAATTAAAACCATATTGTTGAAATGAAGAGATAGTCTAATGCATTTGTATTGTACTTTAGATTATGTGTCAGGGACTGTCTGTGAGAAAATGCTATAGCCAGCTTAAGGACTGAACTCTGGGCACAAGACTTATTTCTCAAAATAGACTCTTACTTTCAGAAGATACACTTAAGTGTAGAACATTATAAAACCTCATATTGTCTGTCTTTTAAAATTGATCCTATTTGCTTAAAGCTATTTAGAAGTATTTCAGTATCTCTAAAACAGAATTTGAAGTTTCCTACTAAAAATATTAGTAAATTTAATTACCACTATCTGTGTTTGTGAATATATTTTTGGGTGCAAATAACACTGGAGGTGGTTCTTTATCTGATCTAGATCAGATGAAACTCCTGTCTCTATGTCCCACTTGCTTGAAAGACAAAGATGAAAAGGTTCTCACTCTTCTGCTCCTGTAACAAGGAAGGCAACCCACACAGAGAGATTCTGCAAGTCTGCCTCATTCTCTCTCTTTTTTGGTAGTATCAGTCTTTCTTCAATTAAAAAAAAGAAATCACTTTCAGTAAGAGTCGAGATCTTCAGCTTTGCTGCTGTGTGTTATTTTTACAAAAAGGAGAAGTCTAGCTCTCTGCCAGAAAGTAGCTTTTCAAAATATGACAGCACAGTTTATATTGTAAATGAAGTAAATATAATTTAAAATAACAAGCATAAGTGAAGATAATTTATTTATTTTTTAATTCTCAAGCTGTAAGTCTTTGCTAGAAAGGGAGAAGATGAGTCAATTTTTTTCTGATTCAGACATCACTGGCAGTTGGCACTTCAAACATAAGTTAATGATCTGACCTGAGCTCAGTATCTGCTTCATGCTTACATTTGATTTTTGAGTTAGTTAGTTGAAAAGTAAAAAAGGGTAGTCACCTGACTTTAACTTTTAACTAAGTAGAATTTACTCTGGAAACAGTTCAGCGGCATATTTATTAATAGCTAGAGCAGCATGTTAAAGAGGAATACATGCAACATATGCATGAGGGGAAAAAAGAAAAAAATAACATTTTCTTTCTGTGAGCTGACTGACGTAATTGGATACAAAAGAAGTACTAGCTGGAGACACTTGACAGTTATGTGGCCAGGGGTAGTCCAGAATTTTGAAGGTGAATTACTTTACAGCAGACTTATTTTCCTAGCACCAACGTGTCACTTAATGCTAAATTCATTCAAATTTAAATTATCTTAGGGTAATACTGCAATGATTACTAATGTTTTAATGAACAATTCAGAATCTCCACTTTATCAGCAGAAGAGTAACCTAGAACTGTCAGCAGCAGAGTGTGTTTTTCTAGAAATCAGGAAGTCCACTGGATTCCCCTCCTGCCTTTTGTGCTCCCTGCCACTCCTCCATGCCTTTCTGCACAGACACAGTTTTGGGATCTGGCAACAGATGCATTTTTTTGCATTTGAATGTCCCCGTCTGAGGTTAAAACAAGTCCTGTGTAGCAGTGTGGGTAGTAACCCTGCTGTGTCACTCCAGGGCTGTAGTGAAACAGTCTCAGAGGCACTACAGGAGTCTGGAGCAGCCCATCCTGCGAGCCCGTGTGTGTAATGCATGTATTCAGGGCGCTCTGCGGGCACTGGTGCCAGCGTGCACACTCAGCCGTGTCTGCAGCAAAGGCTTCTGCCCGCCGTGCGCGCTGTGCTCGCTCCTCTGCAGCACCTGCACCGCCAGACACGGAGGGTTACAGCGACACCGAACTTCAACCAGCACTTCTCCCCTTTTTTAAATGTCTGCGCTTGCAGACTGCCCCGTCCAGAAGTGTCAGGGCCACTTCTGTGATCACTGAGTTGCTGTGGGCTCGCAGCTCTGTACAAAGGTGCTCGGGAGCGTGTGTTGCTGTGAATTCTGAATGCACAGCTGCGTGGGATTAGACGTATTTTAGTCAGATCAGCCAGAGTATTTTGCATTATATTTTGTGTTTTCTTTTGTTGGTTAAGAAGGATTCAAAATCTTATGTAGTCTCATTCTCTTCAACTTTATTTTAAAAAGTAGCAAGCAAGTACCATTCCAAAAAAAAAAAAAGACCAATTAATCTTCCTAGGAATCTTCAAATAATTCCTAGAAGTTTATGCAACAGTTGAATTTCACTAAATTAACATTAAACAGAGCTTCTTTAAACAAACACAAACAAATCGTTTACATATGTCTTATTTCTAACAATTTAAAGCATTGGAGTTAGTTTATTTTCAAAGATTTTTCCACATTCATTTCTGGTTCTTAATATTTTTATGTTTTCGCTTGCAGCAGGCAAAACACCCAAAACCCAACAGAACAAAGCAAAAGGGCTGCTCTGTGCTATGACTAAGTATTAATGATAGCATCCGCAAATCTGGAGAAACCCAGATTTGAAGACAGATAAACTTAAACTTGAAGACAGATAAACCCCAAATGTTGTTCAGAGATTTGACAAATACCTGGGATCATGCCCATTATGAATGCTTTTTTTTTTTTTTTTAATTCCTAAGTTTTGGTGAAAGAAGCACAGAACTCAAGAAAAGTAATTTCTGTGACACACAGTCATCCTGACAAGAATCAGGAGATACTGGAAAATTTGCATTCCTCTGAAGTTTGTCCTTAGGCAAACAGTTTTTATTTGCACCAAAAAGCCTTCATGCTAGAATTTTTGACTGCACTTGTGTGAAGGAGACAATATACACTTGAATTTTGCTTACACTGACACTGTAACAGGCCAGAAAGCAGGTGTAAAGGATATTTAGTACTGAAGCTCCACTCCACTGAACTTCTTGCCACTTTGCAAATACAGTAAGTACATTTTACTCCATTGGTATAGATAAAATTGAAGCATAGGCTTTCTATGTTACTGCATCTTCAATCTCCAAGCAGTTTTGAGACAGGATCTGTTCATCTTCAGCCTCACATTGTGCTGCTTGCACGGTGCAAAGTGAAGTTCAACCCTCTCCAGGAATCTTCTTTCCAGCATTCCCTTCTTCTGGCAATGCTGTGAGAGCCATTTTCTATGCCAAAACCTTGTTTGGCTCTGCTTCGTTGCCAGCAGTTTTTTATCTCAGCATCAAGAGAGGAAGCAAGGAGGGGTTTCCTGGAGAGGACACAGGCTGAACAAGAGGCTTTGGTCAAACTGGAATTGTGGTCTCTAATTTGTATCCCAGCACAATGTCAATTAGGGGTGGTGATTTCAGCTAAAGCTTACCTGTACTTCTCTAACAAGTCCTGTCCTGCCTCAAGAATTAGGGAGTTAAAGTTGCTGCTGCTTCTCTGCTGAGCTGAGGAAAGGAGGAGTGGAGCAAAAAGCCAGTGTTTAATTGAGATTATTCTATATTCCTGATAGTCCTCCTTCACTTGCATTCCTTTCAGTGGATTGAATTAAATTATTGTGGGGAAAAAAAAAAAACCACAAAACAAAACACTGGTTGACTTTTAGATATAATCCCTGGAAGCAAGTTTCTCCCATGTCTGTAAATATCTGACAGATAAATACCTAAGTATGTTCACTATTCCTAGTTACCTTTTATCTGTTTCCCTGTTTCTAATAAGTTTAAATAATTTTAAATTTTTTCAGAGTGTGAATCCCTATCTGCAAGGACAGCGACTGGATAATGTTGTAGCAAAGAAGTCTGTTCCACAATTTTCAGATGAAGACAAAGGTCCTAAATAAGTACAATAAAAAAGAAAGATAAAAACTCGTGCCATCCTCCTCTATATCATGATATTGCTTATATATAATAATCTATTAAAATCCTTGTGAATGGCAGCATGCTTATTATTTATATAATTGTAGATGAAAAACAGCTGTATTTATAACAGCATGTTCTCCTAGATGATAGAAGTATGGTTCTGCTTTTTGTTAAGTTATGGTAAAAGGACATTTCTGTTGTTTTTATTTTTGTCATGGAGCAAACTTTAAAAATGTTAGTCATTTCTGATAGCTAATGTGAGGTAAATGGTCTTAATGAGAAACTTGTAAATAGGAAGATGAAAAAAAATGCCAAGTCTGACTCCAACATTTAATCTTAAATGTTACTATGTTTGACACATGAAAATTATAGTTTTATGTTTTGTTCACAAATATTGTTACTTAGCAAAGACAAAGTATTTATTTTACGCAGAGAATTTTGGCTTTTGGTCCATTTTAATAAACATTTAAGCAATCTACAAGGTTTGCAATGTGACATTTTCCAAAATACTTCAGAGGCTCATTTGTCTCTGTTGTTGCTGTGCAAATTTAAGAATTAAAGAACTGCTTTTTGACTGTATTCACTGAAATATTTTTCTGTTAGTTTTAATCATCCCATGCCCACAGCTTTCCTGAGCACTTGAACATCTTCCTTCCTTATCAATGGAACTGTTATGTGAAAATTAATCTCCCCTGCTGTTCTTTGTCTTAGTAACTGCAGCATTTATGCATTATAGTGTTGTTAAATTAGAAGTAAAGTTGGAGACATTTGTCTGTGTTAATAAGGTTGTGTCAACAACCTCTGAATCTAAATCCAGGATATGAAGGTCATTACAGTTGATCTTCTGAAAAAATATGCTACTCTAATACCACTCGTAGCTATCATTGCTCTTGGAGTTGTTCTGGGAAGCTTAAACTGCCTTCTTGCCCCTAGGAGATTGAAGAACTTTATATTCCAGAGTTCTCCCTTTCTGAAAGATGAGAACACGGTTGAGTATTGGAACACACATGAATGGAGCACTGGAATTACGGAAAGTAGCATTAGCTTACAGTTGATATTACAAATAATATGAGGGAAATTGTGAGGGAAAAAAAGTAGTTTCCTTTCCCATCCTATAGAAAGATACAGGGAAATAATGATGCCCTCTTAGAAGAAAGAAAAGAACTAAGAAATTAAGGTTCCTAGCTATATAAAATTAAAGTTAACAGGATGGCACAAGTATGACTGTTCTTGGCATTTGCTTCTTTTGTCCCACCACCACCTAGTTATTTGCAATAAATTATGTATGTAGAGAATTGGGCTTTTCATGCCATATATGGGTACATTGCAAAATTCTTAACATTTTGGAATGGACTATCATGTCTTTCATCATATTTCCTTTAAAAAAAATTGAAGAGAAAAATGAATAGTATGTCATAAAGTGGGGTTTATACTCACACAAGACACAGGAATTTCGATGACTCACAGATCTCCTTTGGCTTCCAGCAGCTGGGACAGAATGGGAGCAATCTAGCTGTTCATGTGACAGGACTTGTATTCTCTGTGTCTTAAGCTTACTCTTTTTATCTGCACTCCTGCTCAGTCTTCACACAGGTATCGAAAGCTGCAAAGCTACAAAGATTGCTCCAAAACCAACAAAGAGTCTAATATATAATCATGGCATAAACCTGACATTAAACCCACTGATGCCCCGTGGCCCAGTGTGTGAAATGGTCCTTCCTTCCATCTAACCCTGCTGCCAGCCACTGGTGGAGCTACAGGCTTCCAGGTAGTTGGAGGCTAGACTGTTATTCTTAAGAAATCAGTGTTTCTTCACATCCTTGACTGTTCCATCAATAGTTCTGAAGTAATCTGAGTACATTCTGACCTTTTAGCTCCAGTAAAATCCCTTTGAATCACAAAAATGAAATAACCATGACGGAAATTTATTTCATTTTTTAAGCTTTTTTTAAGGACAAGTGCATAATAAAAGGAGATGTGTACAGTACATAGGGGGCTTGAAAAGGGAAGGGCAAAGAAGCATTGCTTGCTTAATAGCATCAATAATCCCACATGTAATTTTGTGAAGCACTCCAGGTCACTCCAACCCTGCATGGGGATGTGAAATCCAGCACTGCAGACTGGCCAGAACAGGGATACCTGGCTTGCTGCCTGCATGCCACCAGAGAAGCTGCCCTCCTGTGTATGGTAGATCTGCACAGTGCAGGCAAAGGAAAAATACACAATTCAGACCTGGTTTTGTCCTTAAATACAAGCAAAGAAAGAAAGAAAAAAATCTTTACACTGCACAAAACAATGATGTGTCTTACAGGAACTGTCTGCTGGAGCAAGTCAAGTGCGTGGTGGTGAGCAGCTGTCTGCTGAGTTCATCAGGCAGCTTGAGTGTTTCACCAGGAAGACTCAGCAGTACTATTGTGAAATTTTAATAAAATATAGCTATTGCACCATGATAATGAATTTCATTATTCTAATTCCAGTTTCATGGCAGGGCTGTCTTTTGGTAGTGGGACTGGCTAGTCCTATACTGATTAAAAAAAAAAAAAAGAAAAAAAGAAGAAGAAGAAAAAAAACCAAGCAAAAATCCTTATCCCTCCTACTGTTCCAACAACAGTCCAAACATCTATATGTAGTTTTTT
Source organism: Passer domesticus (assembly GCF_036417665.1). NCBI lineage: Eukaryota > Metazoa > Chordata > Aves > Passeriformes > Passeridae > Passer > Passer domesticus. The sequence goes on from NC_087479.1 coordinate 31,338,984, forward strand.
AAACAGAATAATCACAGTGCTGGTCTTTCAGAATCAATGAACAAAGATACCGACTATCCTGCCTCACTCAGAGTTCACCAAACCAATATTTACAAGAATGTAAATCGCTGCACAGGTGTAATTGCCCTTTTACCTTTATCATGCATGTGAATTAAGGAGCATGTATATTGATACTGTTGTTTAGAATTTTCATCAAACTAAAACCTTTCAGAGTATTTTAAAATTTGCAAGTGTGTTACTTACCTCTAATGCGTTAAGAGACACAATGTGCTTGAAGGAAGCTATACAAAATAAAGTGTATTGCCCTGAAACATTGGTTTTGTCTGTAAAAGAAATATTTATTACTCTAGTTTAAAAAAAAAGCACTGTGTAAATGATGGGAGTATTTGGTTTGTGACACAAAACTTACTCTGGGGATGCATATGCATACACACACACATTCATACACTTTTCAAAACATAATACAGTCTGATAATAAACTGATTAGTAAAGAATATAATGATGTTAATCCACAGGAGAAAGTAATATAAATATGCTTAGTGAATTGCTAAGGAGGGGAAATTGTGATATACTTCTAATTGCTGGCACATTTGCATTCACCAAATGCACTAAAACCATGCTGCTATTTATGCAGCAGCTCGGGGGCAGTCCAAAGAAGCTGGGTACTACTTCTCTGCCAGGATTCCAAGTAAAGCTGACCTGAAGCTTATTTTATCAAAATGTGATGAAGCCTATCTTACCTGTTAAACTGAGGAAGAGCACAGGCAGAAAGATGACTACCAAGTCAATCAGGTTTTTGGCTTTGTCGTCAACAGAGTAACACTCAAACTCCTTTGTTTCCAAATGTCTGTAGTTGGGGAAGCAGACAGTAGCTTTCTCATGATGAAGAGGAGACTTGCCTTCAAATCAGGCCTCTAAACAGTAGCTCTATGGAAGTATTGAAAAGGCTTTGTTTTCATTTTCATGGTGTACAAAAAACTAATTTTTGAACATTTAAATTTTGTGAAAAAAGCCCATAACAACATCAACCCAAAACAAACATGGAATCATCTGCCTATTTACTGGTAAGCTCACTAAACCAGTTCTCACTTCAACTTTTATGCAATTACTTATTTTTTATTAAATTATCTTTATTCTGAGAAACACAAAAAAGCCCCAAACCCTAGCAGTTATTTGAGTACAATATCTATATTCTAATGCCCCAAAGTTCTCTAAAAGTGGCTGAAATTCAAGTGGGATAGCCTGTATGGGGAAATACAGTTCTGATTCCTCAACTCAATAGAAAACACCTTTCTACACTGGAAATATAAAATACCACACTGTGACATTTTGTATTTCTAAATGGACAAAACAGACTCATGAAAGAGCAGGTTAGGGCATCCAGAGAAGCACTCGTAATTCACCACTGGTTATTTTTTCCCTTCCTTAATGCTGCAACAGTGACTAAGAGAATTGCAAAACTTTGATTCCAACGAGTAGTGCAATGGATTTATGGACTTGAAAACTGTTATGGCACTTGAAGAAACCTATTTTTAATGCTGCCTAAACCACTGATCAAATTAAAAAAAAAAAAAAAATTAAAGTAAATTCTTTAAAAGTCAATGATATAGCAGATAAGCACAGCTGTTGTAGTTCATGCATAGATCCTGGATATTGGTTCAATCTGCAAAGCCCATGACTGAGCTGACCCAGGACTCTGCATGCCTGGGTAATGTATGTGGGCATAGGTAAAAAAGCAGAAAAGTGTGTCCTGCTTCTGATTCTTTATAGCTTCATCTTGCTAATCTCACAATGTCTACAGCTTTGCTGCAGCCTTTCTGGTGGCTACTGCTCTGAAGTTTTGATGTCTTGAAAGACTCTTTTTCAGGTAGTGTCTTGAGTACGAAGTTATGCAGCAGGCAAGCAATATGTGCCATAATGATACACATTTCTTTCAGTTAAAAATACATCAATTAGTAGTTGAGGCTATTTTTCAAATTTCTAACCACATTGACTATTTTCTGCTGTGTTTTTACATTCTCAGTACCAACCTTTAAGCCTTCAAAAGGACAAGAACTCTCCACGAAGTTGGAGATAAGGCCTTCATAAACCTATCCTAAAATATCAGCTGCTTGTAAAAAACCCTTTGTGTCTATTTTGTTGTGCATCTGGAGGTTTACAAAACTGGGAATAATTTCCAATTAAAAGATGGGTGCAGAAGTTAAGTGCTGTAAAGTAAAGGCCTAAGTACCCACAGCTGGACTTGTGTCCAATGCAAATACCAAAGCCCAAGCACATGCTCCTCAAACCTTGCCTCTCTTTCCTGACTCCTCAGGCAGCTAAAGGCTATGCACAGCTATGCTTTCCTGTAATCATGTACCTCAGGTGCCTGAACTCCTCCTTCTATACATGCCTAGGACTGTTTGAGACTCAGTGAAGCTGCACAGCTCTACACCTATCTCAGTCCTAAACCCAGCCTGAATCCACAGACTTGGCAATTCTTCCCCTATATTCCCTGAGGGAGCAAGCCTGGCAACTGCTCATCTCACACATGTCTACAGGACCAGGCATTGCACGAAATACCATAGCAGACATAGACAGTTTAATTAAAAAAACTGAAAAGTGTCTGTAAGAGTTATGGCAAAAGAATCAAAGCTCTAATGACACCAGAGAAGGCAATCAAGAATGAACATGATTTGTCACCCTTGTGGTTCATATGACAGGCTGAACACAAAGAAGGACAGGGTAACTGGGCTCCAGCTAGTCATCAAGGAGTGTTTGGGTACCTGATAAAAATACAAGAGTAGTCTGAGATGGCAAAACCAAGCCAACCACCCATCTCCACCCTCCTGAGTAGATGGCTAATTTTGGCTCCTTGTCTTGATTTAATTATTTTCTGCATTGTTGAACAGCTTCAGCAGGGGAGGTCCAGGACTTACACAAACAGGCTGCAGCCTCATGGCTAAGAGGCTGCACCTCTGGAGGTGCTGGTTTGAACACCTCCAGTGAGTAGACAGACACCTTCTCTTTTCTCATTCCTGAAACACCACCAGCCTCCTTTCACTCACTTTTTATGTATTGTTTTTTTTTTTTTTTTCCTTCGGGAAAGATGTATCTAGATGCTACCCAAATTCTTGGAAGAATGTTACATTTAGCAAGACTTGGAAACTAGCAAGAGTTCATTTGCTGGACTGTGCATTCTTTATTCTAGTAACTTTAAAAATATCTTTAGATCATTTTGCAACTGTTGAAAAGGAAGCATTTTAAAACTCCACTTCCTTACTCACTGCTAGAATTCCAGTGACAAATCTTGCAATCATTGTAATGTATGGGATTTGCTGACCAAGAGCTGCAGTGAGCCTACAGGACCTTGTTAGTACTCCTGCCATGACATCTCCTTATAGCAAGACGTGCCACATTATAAGCATTTTCAGCCTGAAGTTAAGGCACAACCTTTTTATCCACACTAGCATGACTAATTCTCTTCAAGGTGGTTTCAGGTGGAATTTTCCCTATTAAAATACTCATTAAAGTACTGAAGGGTTTTTCAAAGCTTTTACATAAGCTGGTGGCAATGCACTCAAAGCAAGAGGCACCTGGACTCCAAACCAAACAAACAATTTGATTGCAAAAACTAAGTCACAGAAGTACTTGGTTTTACAAAGTACTTCTCTAAGTTAGAAACAAACAAATCACATTTGGTTATGGTGGGGTTTTTTTCCCCTGGGAAGGTGGTTTTGTTACACCTGATTACAGCAGTCACCTCCCCTCCTAATGCACAGAGGCTTCTAAACAAGCTGTCCGATCTCCACAGGATAAAAAAATGCTTTCTGCCTCCAGATAGCCTGTGCCCTCATCTGGATTTATCTCAAGTACCAAATGCATCAAGATAAAACCACTGTACTTTGTCTCTTGTAAGTTTTTACATCATAGCTTTCTTAATGTAAAAACTTCAGCCTATAAGAAAGGCACAGCCAAAAGAACCCATAGTATAGTAATCCCAGAACTTACTATATTAAAAATGAGGGTTTCTTCCTTACCTTGCAGCACAGGAGAATATCATGTTCATTTATGTTCTCTCTTTTGTCAGATCAGAAGAATAAGAAATGGCTAAGATGCCTTTTTTTTTAGTGTGTCTGATAACTTTAATGACATCAGCTCCCAAAGAGTCTTTCCTCTGTGTTCTAGTGTATTTTTAAAAATAAGTAATTTTTTTACTGTGAATTCCTACATTCATTTTGAAACCCTGACAAGAAATAATAATACCTCCTTCACAAGAAGTCTAGTTCCATCTGGTTGAGAACCAAAAAGCCCTGCCACAGTCTGATCTGAAGTGTAATTGATTTGATCACTGGCAATTTAACTTCTTCACTTACGTCTTTAGTGCATTAAGACTTCCTGGGGAGAGGAAAGAAAACTGTTTACATTTTTAGACTTTTTATAAGTGCATCCAAAAGCTCCAAGTGTTTGGAGCCTGATTAATTACAAACACCTAGAGGACTGCTCCCAGTCCTATTTACAGAATCTCTCCTAACATCAAGTGACTTAACACTTTTTCAGGCACTTGGAATCACATGTTGTGAGGGGGGGGAAAGTCATTCAATCAAACTGCCAATGAAAGCAGCTGGTGGAGAACTGCTGGGCAGTGTGGTTAGCCCCAGAATGTAAGATGACAGTTCTTTCATGGTTCTGAACAGCTCTACAGAAAGGAAGAGTGATGTCTGTTGGAGCTATGTTTGGAGAGTGAAGTAATAGGACTTAAAAAAACTAATTAGAATTCAAGATAATGCAAGAAATGAGAGATCAATGAATAAATACCCAACTGCCCTTAGCCAAAAAAGCTAAACAGGATCCTCTTGACAAGGAAACAGAAGAAGCAAAACAGAGCAGTTGTTGGAAATATAAAAAAAAAGATTTGGCCTTAGGCTCGTGTGTGTAGTTTCCCAGAAGTGATTTTTTTTTGGCAATTTTTGAAAGAGTAAATTTTTGGTAACCATACAGATTAAAAAAAATAGACTATTTTTGTATGTTATTATTATTGTATATCTAATCCTGAAGTCCATAAAGTTTAGCATTTTAATATGCACCCTAACTAGAAAGTTCTTTAACAGGGGAAAGAGCTATATATAAATTATTTCTTTTAGCACGGCTCACCTGACTCAAGTCTCTTGGATCGTTGTGTGTGCTTCACATAATACACTCTGAATAGTTCCACTGAAAACAAAGTCAAGCATCTGGCAAGCCCCTGCAGGATTCAGGTCCGAATCTAAGTTCACCAAAAAAATGAAGTATGTGCACAAATCCACCTTTCTTACCAAAGCACTTAACTATCAGTTTGCGTTTATGTATATAGTAAAAATATAATGTAAGTCAACCAGCAATCTTTTTAGGAAAAGACAACTGGTTAAACAATTCTTTGTCTGCCTTTAAACTTTTTTTTTTGTCCACGACAGTGAAAACTTGGCATATATACTGGAAATATCCTTTTTTTTTTTTACTGGGGAGAATTACAGAAGTTAAAAGGCCTTCTTCCCTACTAAAAGCATTTAGAAATTTCAAAATGGATGTATTCAAGCACATAGACACAAAGTATGTGAAAGTTAAAAAAGGTTTGTTCCATCTTTCCAGATTGTGTTGAACTCTCAACTCCTCTTATAAATTATTTCACAAGTTTGGTACCCAATCAGCTTTAAGGACTTAGGCCAAAATGATTCCTTTGAAAACTCTGTTCCCTACTGCAGTTTTATAGGTGGGGAAATGGAGTCAAGAGAAAATTAGTGTGATTGAAACAAAGTAAAGGATGAAGATGGGGGTGAATTTGTCCCTCATACCTGTTCTTGACAGAGAGACCATCTAAATAAAAATGGCAGTGAGGAAGAGTTTCGTTTCTTCCCACCTCCATTAGTATTCTCTCTGAGAAGTGGAGCAACTGATGCTGCAGCAGTACAACTGTTTAACAGAGTTCTTTCCTTCCTGCAATATTTTTGTGACACTGGATTTCAGCTATAAAATGCAGACATTTGAAGTTGTTGTCTCAGATCAAAAAAAAAAAAAAGCTTCAGCTCTTTCATTCCTGCAAAGCTACATTTTTTTAAAAATCTGTTATTCTGTTTTTACATGGCTATTGCCAGGAAAAGCAAAAAGAACAGATAAGATTTCAATTTTGAAAGGAGGGCAATGGAATAAAAAACCAAAACCAAACCAACCCACAACAAAACAAACCAAAATAAATGTCTTGCAAATCTCCTTACATAATAAAATAGCTTTCCTGTCTCTCTTACTCTTTTTTTGTTTCACTACAGACAAAAGTGGCAGAGTGAGGAAAAAAGCCTAGATAGATCTCTTGACTCTCCAGTACCTACCTCACCCTGCAGACTGACAGTGTGCTCCACGGGTGTAGCACAGAACCCCACACAGGTAACACCCTGAAACACAGGTGGTCACACAACAAGCTGCCCTGCATCACACCAAGAAAAAAGCAAAAGAGTTTATTTTGCCAGAACTGTGCACGAGATATCTGTTCATGTGTTAAACGTGTGTGAAATCTGTCTAAGCTGTTGGGACGCAGTAAGGTTCGGGAAAGGAGTTTTGGTTTTCAGTTTTGCAGCATAACTGGGAATTATATTTCATAGCTGTCATATAGTGAAATACGTATGTAAATAGCACATCGAGCCCCTTGGATGCCTCTTTTCATAACTCCCAGTTACAGCTTCATACTGTCAGGGCTTCTGATGTTCATACAAACTCAGTTTGCTTAGCTGAGTCACTTCTCGCATCACGTTGCTCCAGAAGTACCCTGAAATCAAAGCATGTCAGCAAACACCTCCTACAGCTTCAGGAGACAAAAGAAACAGAAAAGCAAATGCACAAAGGCAGAGGAATTTTATGACTTTCATTTTCTTGGCAAATTCTTTTATAGTCATCAAGTACAGAAGATGCATCGAAAAATTGTGAAAAATACTTAAAGTTTAGCTTGACATAGGATATTTCTTCATTTGGCATAAAAGTTTATATTTGCTCAGCAATCAAACTTCATCCTAATAAAATAAGCTTTTCTAAATAGTTTTTGAAAAATAGTCACATATGGATTGTATTATGTATGTAGGTGTTTCGAGGCCAGAAAACATATTTTTTGTTCTCTGTCTGCATCACATAGCAGAGTGGAATGCTGGTGGGTGACCATGGCTCCTAGGTGTGGACATCATTACAAGCCCACAACCTGACTCTACATGCAGTATATGCCAAACAAAAAAAGCTCTTCAAGCATACCAGGACATCATACTTTTCAGAGCAGAACCCAAGACTTGTAAATTATTTAGATGCTTAAAGATTTTATCTTGAACTCATTTATTCATTTATTCTTTTGATTTCTAATGTCCTATTTATGAGGATTTTCAAATTATTCCTAGATCAAGCAATACTTTGAAAGTAAAACTTCATTTTCAAGAAAAAAAACCCAACCCCCCCCCCAAACCAAACAAACAAAAACAAACCAACAACAAAAAAAAAACAACAAAAAACCCACACCAAAAACCAGCCCCAAAATAAGCACTTTTCCCTAATTAATTTTCTCTCATTCAGCTGATGGAATCTGTATGTTAAAAAGTTGATGTTCTGTCAACATAAATATAAAATACTGCTTTTTCAATAAGTACAGTATTTTCCAACCTCCATTATACAGACATTAATTCTAAAACTCAAATAAGAGAAGATTAAAATTTTACTTAAAAAGAATCTTGCCAACATGAAGCATAGTTTTAAACTTGATTTTCCAGTATATTTTAAGAGAATTTAACTCAGAATAACCTCAGCTATTTCTGGTACTACTTTATGAGGCTTGATATGAAGCATGCTACTGAAACTAGAGGGTTTTTTCATATAATCATCTGCAATAGAACAAACAGGAGAGTACCTGCAAAGAATAACAGGCCTGGTATGTCAGTTTACCATCTTGAAACCAACATGCACATCTCCTTCCCTCACCTAATGCCAGCTATTATTGTTTGCCTATTTAGGTTTGAAATAGCAAGCAAAACCCCCATTTTCCTTGCTGGTTTCCAATGAAGGTTTTTATCCATTACTTTTGCATGTGTCTAAAATCACAGGAAACTGGATTCTTTGAGTATCAGTTCTTTTCTACAACAAAACAAGGAGTTCTTCCCATATATAGCACAGAAGCTCACACACCTCAGCAGGAATGTAATGATGGACACTTCCACACGTGGCCCACACAACACACACCACCAATATCTTGCTTTGGCCCCAAGTCATGAATCATTTCTGAGACACTGCTGATCTTATTCACCAAGTCAGGAAGACAGCAGTGTACACCACCAAAACCTCAGCAGGAGCCGAGTCAGTGCTTGCTCTAGACTCACTACAGCTCAGCTAGAAAAGTTACTGCTGTGTTGGTGAGACAAACCAAGCTCCTTTCTCTCTTTAACAGAGGAGTTCAAAATACCAAGCAAAGCAGTTCAGATGTGCCCTGTCTCTGCTGGACAGCTTGCCTTACTTCTGACCTGGAGGAACATGCCTAGAGTGAGAGATACTGGCTTTCTAGGTGTATTAGGGTCAGGTTCTCAGCTGTCATAGATCACTTACTTCTCCCTGAGTCATTAAAAATTCTTCCAATTTACTCAAGAAGACGCTCTGGCCCCTGTGAATTTTGGCTTCTCTGCAAAGGCTTTTAATAAGGTGCCAACTGTCCTGGCACTGAGGATTCTTTGAGTAGCACTCCAAGTTAGCAGTAGCACGCAGGAGCTCAGCCCAATAACATTTTTCTCTTCAAGAATTAAGTACAGCACTTTTTTTTAAGCTTACACAATTCTTACTGTTCCATTAAAACAAAGAACAACTCACACAGTGAATACCAGCAAGAAACGAGAGAGGAAATAGAATAAAAAAACCAAAAAAACCCAAGCAAAACAAGAGCAAGCAGGTAGTTGTAGTTGTCAGGTTCACAGTACACACCACTACCATGCAATGACATTAAAGCTCTTCATCTCAAACCTATACCACAAAACCATGCACATTTCCATAGGCCTCTTTAATACTAAATAATTAAACAACATTTTCCCATGCATATTCCAGCTCCAATTAGAAGCCCTGATAAGAATCGACAGAATTTCAAGCCTGGGTATGGTAGGAGGAAGAAGTATTTCCCTTTCAGCACTGGGTGCTTTTTTAAACCAGTCCTTGGTTGGGATCTAACCAGCACAGCTGAAGCTTTGGAGCCAACCCATATAATGTTTTGTTAAGGATTCCAGCAGAAATAAAGAAATCTTCCAAGCTGGAAATTATTCTGGATACCTGAAAGAATGATGAGGGGAAAAGACCTCTTTCCCCCTGCCTCCCTCAATCTCAAACAAATAAAAAGAGACTTAACATTTTTAATGTCCTTTTAAAAATATTTTTTAAAAATCTCTACCTTCATTAAGTCCAGATGCAGCTGCAATTATTTATTTTGTTGGTACCCAAATTTATTTTTTGTATTTTTGTGAATGAGCAAGTAAATACTTGCAGAAATAATTCTATTTTCCAACTGTCAAAAGAAATCTGAACACTTGTGTTGCTTGACCCAAGGTGCATACTTGAACACTGTGGATTAAGCTAAGGGAAAGAGACCAGATGGGAAGATACGGTATAGGATATTCAGCTGCAAGAAAAGGATCTTGATGAGGGAACACAACATCTACACCAGGACCTGCTTCCTAAAGTGTTTCCTAGTTTGGTTTAAGTCAGAGTGAGAGCTACTCCAGATCACCAGCTCTGGCTAGATCCCTGAATGCCGTAAGGCATTAAGTGGACATACCTCCTCTGCCCAGAAATATCATCTAGGAACGGCAATGCCAGAGCGGCATGTAAATGACAAACCAGAAAAACACAGCAGAGAGGCAGCTTGCCTGCAGCAGTGCCTGGAAGCGCCTGCAGTGGCAGCGCCATCGCGGGCACCAAGAGCAGCTCAGAGCGAAGTGCAGAGCAGCGCCCCAGCCTCGCTGGGGCTGGTAATCAGTGAGAGACAGAGAGAAGAGACCGAATAGACCCTTTCAATTCAATACAACTGCTACACACAAGGAAATGGAAAAGAGCACAAAGTCTGTCAACATACTGAGAGGTGGGAATTGCGACCTTTTCTTTGAAATCACGGAGGAAGGACACCAATTACTTAAAAACAAATAAAATAAAATAAAAACAATAGAACTTTTATGAGTAAAAAACCCTAACCAAACAAAATAATACAAATTCCCTAGGCCTCTCCTTCTATCCATATAGATGTCACTTGCTGTAATTCCTTGCCAGTAATCCTTCCCCCATTAATTGTCTTTGAATTTCAGTGGCTCCTGCACAGCAACTCATTTTCTCTCTCATGCTGCCACCTACCACTGCGCTATGGTGACTTGCCCTGTGACTGAAGTCATTGTTTTAACAAGTTGCCGCTAAATGCGTGTGAATTATTGTGATTGGCCTAATTCACTACCTTGCTAAGCACTCAGGCTCTAAGAGAAGCCGAGTATGGGTCTCAGCAAAGAGCAAGCTACCGCTGTACTGTGGAAGTCAGAAACTTGGCATCTCGCTTAGCTCTGGCATCCCTAATGTAGCAAATCGTTTCATTTAATTCGTCTTCCCCACCTGCAAGTAAAACTACCTCTTAGGTGAGATCCGGGCCTGTCTGAGGTCCCAGGTGGGTGCTGACTGGTGACCGAGGAGGACTGGTTTCATTCACGGGCAGTAAACCCTGCCCCACAGCCAGCAGAGCACGGACCTGCCGGCACCACCTGCAGCGCCCGTGTCCGGGGCAGAGCTTTCCTCAGCGCTGCCTTGTGCTGCGTGATGCCCGCACCTGGAAGGGGCAGCTGACAAACGTCTCCGTTTAATTAGCAAGCCCAGAGTCAGCCCGTGGTTCAGAGGCTGCTCCTGCGGGAAGCCCCGCAAGAGACGAGCGCGGGCACTGGAGCGCTTGGAGGACGGGCTCCGGCCGCACTGAGGGAGTGCAGGCTCCGCTGCGGGCTCCGCCGCCCTCCAGGGCTCTGCCTCTCGGTGTCCCCAGCCCGACGCTGTTCGCAGATTCGGGGTACGCCTTCGGGCAGCTGCAGCACAGAGATGTTCCCGGCTACTGCCGGGCCGGGCTGGCTCCGCAAGACACTGGGCCCCCGCTGGTTTCTGCCTATTTTCGGGCGACCCCTGGGACCCCGCGGGGGCTGGCTCGGCGCGGCCGCCCCGCCGGCTCCGCGCTCAGCCTCGGCGGGACGCGCCGCTCCTTCGCCCTCCTCGCCCCTTGAGCTTGAGGAGCCCCCCGCCCCGAGAGACACAGTGAAGGGACACCCGAGGTGTCTCGCCTCTCTCTTGCGGAACCAAAAAAAAAAAAAAAAAAAAGACAAAAAGAGAAACTCCCCCTTCCCCGCAAAAAAACCAAACCATCAGTGATACAGAGCCATGAGCGAGGGATTGCGGATCGGGAGCCACGGTTTCACACCCCTTGCACACGGACATTGCCAGAGAGGCTTTTTTCTCCAAAGCTGCGAAATTCCCGGCATACTGCAGAACCTCAGAAGGCCAATTTGCAAGAGGGAGGGCCGCGAAGGTGGCTGCCTCCCTCGGGGCCAAGGCAGGCGGTCAGGGGCTCCCGGCTCATGGGCAGGGAAGCGCCCAGCGTGCACGGAAGGGCGGCGGAGGCGGTGGGAGGGGGGTAGGATTTAATTCTTCTTAACTGTCATACTTTAATGGGGATGGAAAATGTGAATTTTCTGTGCATTCCAGGAACAATTCCTTGGGGTGGTGACCTTTAGCACCGATTCTCTGAAGACAGGAAAGTAGTCGAGTGTTTATCTGGATGACTGAAAGCCTTCCCTGGTGGAAGTTTATGGAAGTGTTAAAAGGGGCGGATAACACGGGCTTTGGAGGCGCTTGTCCAATGATCTGGAGGGGCTTGGAGAGCAGATCTCAGCTGGCAGACATTTAAATGGGAGACAGCTCGGCGCTGCTGCAATTTGTAGGCAGGACCCGACATTCTCTCTCTCTATGGACTCCCGGGCAGCTTCGGGCTCCCACGCCACCCGCTCCACCGAGTGACCCACCGCTCAGAGCCCCGCAGAGCCCCAGGCCGCGCCGAGGAGCACCGAGCCGAGCCGAGCCCCGCCGCGGAGCCGCCGCCGCGCAGGTGAGCTGGGACGCGCTCTCGGCCACTGTCTGTGGGAGGCAAAACTTTAAGCTCTCTATCCTACCTTCTGAGAGGGGCAAGGGAAGGAGCCGTTCACCGGTGTCTAGCAAAACTCCAGGGCGTCTCGGTTTTGCAGGGGTGACGCCCGTCCCTCCCGCCCGCGGGAGTGAGGCGCGCCGACCTTTCCGCCGCAGCGCAGGGGATCAGGGCACCGTTACATCTCTTTCCCCTCACAAGCACGGGGACTGCAAAAGCCCCGTTAGCTCTGCCTCTCATCTCCGCCTACAGCATCACTCCCGACAAATTGGATTCGGCGCCCACCCGAGACACGGAAACGTCCCGGCCCGGCCTCTGCACGGAGCGGGGCGGGGGCAGATCCCCAGGTGCCAGCCCCATCCCATCTCGTCCCGCCGAGCTGCCCTCTACGAGGTCGCTCAGCCCGCGGCTCTGTCCTGGCCCGCCTTTGCAAACCTCTGCTCCTCGGAGGAGCGTGCTCCTGGTACCTCAGGAGCTCCCGGGGCGGGGTGCGTGCCGTCCGGGAGACTCGGTGCGTGCCCACGGCGCCGGGTGCCGCGGAGCGGAGGCTCCGCGCCCGGGGCAGCACGGCGCGTCCTTCCCCGCGCAGCCTCGGGCGGGGCTGGAACGCGGCTCCAGCGCTGCGCTCTCCGCCCAGCCCGCCCACCTGACTCGGAGCCGCGGGAGTTTTGTCGGGCCGACGGCTCCGTGCTTCCGCCGGCCAGCGCTCCCCCTGCCCGCGCTGCCAGGCCGCGCTGCCCGGCCGCAGGAGCGCCGGCCGTGCGGCCCCGCGGGCGCGGACGGGCCGCGCTGCGCTCCTCCAGCGGCGCGGCTTGGCGCAGGGCTTTTCCCTGCCGCAGGACGCCTGCTTGTTTCCCCCGTCTGTTTCAATACGATCCCCCGGGGGCTTGGCAGTCCCTTCTGCGAGTTCGTCCTCGTTGGGTTAAACTAGACGGCGGCGGTGCCCCGTGGGAAGAGCCGGTCGGTGCAGCCAGCCGCCGCCAGGACCGTCCCCGCCCTCGGGGAGCCGCGCCGAGTCGCTCCCGGCCGTGCCAAGCCAAACCAGGCGTGCGGTCTCCCCGCCCTGACGGCAGCCGGCCGTCCCCGGCGCAGCCGGGCTGTCCCGGGTTACCGCGGCGGCCCGGCCGTGCCGGCCTGGCACGGTGCGTCCCGCCCCGGCCAGCAGCTGCGGCCTCACTCCTGGGGTCCCACTCGCGGCTCCTCTCGGCGAAAGAAGGGCAAGCGAAGCCGCTTTGTGTCACCAGGGCTGAGACACAAACCTCCTTTTGCATAGATGGGGCTCTGAAGCACCGGCGCGCGTTTGGCTCTCCCTGCTGCTGGCAGGAATTGAGTCGGGCGTTTTGTGAGCGGCGACTTTTGGGTGCAGTGGCAGTGCCCCCCCAGCCTCAGCTGCCTGTGAGCCCAGCCCGGTGACCCGTGAGCTGCAGAAGCGCTTTGCTCCTGCCCCGCTCCTGTCTGAGCCCGGCAAGCCCGGGAATAACCAGGCGGCGTGCGCCGGGTCCGTGTGTAAGTGACAAAAGGCACCGATGGCCGTGGCTCTCTGCTCCTTCAGCGTTCAGCGCCAACCTGTGCTAAAGCATTTATATTTTTTCTCTCGGCAGTGCTACCCAGAAATGCGTAGCTTCTGCTGAAGACTCTCTTCAGCAAGCACGGCAGGGCAGAGACAGGCGCAAAGCTATCCCGGTTGTTTTCGGGCTCCATGAGGAAATGTGTCTGGAGGGAGTTTGGCGCTAGGAAGCTGCAGCTGTCAGGCTGCCTGGGCGTCTTCAGGCAAGGCAAACTCGGCTTTGGTACCAGCCATGGCCACCATGCTGTTCAGCTTCCCGGGGGTCCCATAGGATGTCCTGCAGAAAAAGAGTTTCTTAAACGGGGAGTTCTCAAGGCTTCAAGGGTTGGTTGGTTGGTTTGTTTGTTTGAAAATTGCTGCCTACATTCCTGATATGTCTCAAAACCCTCCATCTGTATGACTCTCAAGAAGAAATTTTCTGAAATGTAAATATATCCAAATTCTATGAAACACAGATGTTAGTTTTGCTGTCTTGATTTCAGAAAAAAAAAAAAAAGAAGCAATTTTCTGGGAACTGCCATTACTATGCTTTTTTAATATTTAAAAATACAGATCTATGAACTATGAAAACATTACATAAGAGTGTTTCTGCAATTCAGATGTAATATGTGAGGCATAAAATTATTCTGATCCTTTGGGACGTAAACCACTTCTATTTTCACAGTAGTCAAAGGGATTGTGTTTTGTGTCTTTCTTTGGCTTGTATTTGAAGTCCACCAAATAATTGTTGGTTGTTTTTTTTTTAGTTCTTCATCAGATAGTTTTCATGTTGCTTGTGAAGCACAGGAGTCCGAGGCTCTTCATAATATTTTCCTAGTAAAAGGGGTTTACAGATGAAGTTACAGGCCTGTTAAGATCTGTGACAATTCTGCTGTATATTTCCACCCAGATTATTTAAACAAGTTGTGTTCAGCTAAAAATGTCAGTAGTAGCTTTCTAACTCTGCCTAGGAACTCATAGGCAAATTCTGTCTATGAACTGACATGTGGAGATCCTTAATTCATAGCAGAAAATTTATTAATGAAAAAAATTACAGCCTAATTGTATGAAATAGTAAGCCTGAAAGCATTTACATTTCTCTCTCAATAGTTGCTAGTATTAATCCACACATTTCTTAATCTGTTTTAGATGATGAGATCTCAGGCTCTAGATAAACCACATATGAAGTGATATGAATGTTAGGGCCCAATTCTGCTCCTGTTTGAAGTCAGCAATAAAACTTCTTTTGGCTTTAGGACTAAGAGCTTACAGATGATGAAAAGTGGAACTCAGCAGTGAAATATGGAAAGAATAGAGTTTTGGAGTATTGTGTTGCTTTTAAAAAATAAATATTACTTCTGCCATATCTCTCTGGATCTGAATGCAATGAGGGCATTGATCATTTTGGTTATGGTCATCTGTTTGTTCAAAGGATTCTCAAATGAATTCTCCAAAGGATTTCTGGTTATGCCAGTGTAACAGTCAGTTAGTGTCAAGTAATGAAAATTTTGCAGAAACATGGAATATAAGCTTTTACAGCCTGATCTCACAGCTGCAGAGCTATAACTTCTGCAGAATTATGACTGTGATGAGGAAAAAAAGCATTTACTTCAGGAGATATTTCTCTTCAGTAAAACTTTGGGTATGGTAACGCTGATTGTAGTTACTTCTGCTGTCCTCTTCTGTGTTTTACTTCTTTCAGTAATAAAAAACCTTCTTAAAGAAACATTCACAATTGCTAACTCATAGATAGATGAACCACTTCACTTCCTAATGTAAGCAAATGTGTCATCTTCTCTCATAAGCAAAAGCATTGATTGCCCTGGGACCAGAGGTGCTGCAGGATGCCCATACTGCATTTTGGCTGCTTTCCTTCCTGAGGCATATCACCTCATTTTCCTTTGTATTTTTAATTTTAAAAATTAAAATCTTAATTTTAAAATAAATTTTTAATCATTTATTTAAAAAAGGTCCTGCTTAGCTGCTGTGGGGATCTTGAAGTTCACAATATCCCCTTCTGAATTTAACCTGTATTTATCCGTAAATTTCTGGATTACTTTTAGGTGTGTTTTGGAAGTGACCATAACAAATGTTTCTGCTGAGTAGCTAATTTTCATTTGAGTTACAATTTCTTTTATGAGCATGTAATGCAGCTTCCACCTTTAAGGCTGGAAACCAACCCAGTGAAAAATTACCTTCTTCCCAGTTTAGGATTACACTGAAACACATGCATTTCCTTAGGGATAAGCATGTGCTTCATAAAGTTGCATGAATCTGGGCCACAGACCTTCCAATAGTATATATCACTATGAAATTTCCCCCCAGATTCCCATCCCAGAGTACACCTCATTTTCGTAGGACTAGACCTTGCTGTGTCATCGACTGCACGTCTATGGAGGAAAAAAAAAAAGAAAGAAATCAATGTGTAGCTAATCAGTTTAAAAAATAAAAGTAGTCCAGGTTGTTGGAACCTCATCCAAGTTGTGGGACACTAAATAAAATAAACACCTGAAGTTTTCTGGCACTGCTTACAACCTAGCAATTTATTTTCAACTTCATGCAATCACTTTTTATTTTTTCTTTTAAGACTCTGGCACCATGTTGAGTAAATAAAGTGCATATTAAAATAGGGTGACTAGACACTCACCAGAGAAATAAGAATAGTTTGGGAAGAAATCATTCTGATCTCTTGAAGGAATAAGCAATAGTTAATAATTCTCTGAAAACTTATTTTAAAGAAAAAATTAAAACATGTTTAAATAATATTCAGGTTGTAATAGAGATTAGGAAAAAACAGCAAATGTGAAGTGCAGGCTGACACTTGAAATTATGCTGCATTATTCCTTAATTGGAATTCCCAACTTATTTTTGTCTATATCAAAGCCTTAAGGTTATTAAAATTGTGTGTTCCATACCATGTTTAATTTAGATACTAACAGCAGCCCTTCCAAATTGTCTGTTGGTGTCACCAATTGTATAATTCTTACATCCCTTCCTTGACTGCCAAACACAGGACACGCTGGTACATAGATTACTGAAAAGAATGTATACATCTATGATATATCAGGATCTCTAGGTGCTCTAAAAATCTGCTGACAAACACTAAAAAATATTAGATCCACAAGCAACTCCTTGAATGTGGTAGAACACCCTATGACATTTTTCTACTTCAGGAATTCCTCTCCCAGTCCATTTGGTGAGAAATGCTGTTTGAACAGCGTAACATTTATTTTCTCCGTGTGACTGGAAAGACCTAATAACTGAGAAATTAGCAGTTATTTTTTACAGCAAATAGTACTTACCCTGAGCCTCTGCTGAGTCTCTAGGTGGCCCTCACAGCACTGGCATTTGGCTGCTTTCCTGCCTAGCTGTGTGGTCTCAGGCAGAGCGGATGAAGCCGTCCAGGACAGTGCCCGTGGTTTCTCGGGTAGTCACACAAGAAGGACTCCTCAATTCAAATGCTATTTTTTTCCATACTGATAAGTCAAACAAGGGATACAACTGCAGCACTCCAAGCAGGTAGAAAACAATTACTTCCTTAGCATTTTCTTTTCACAGTCCTTTTCCTTTTCAATGCCTGTGTCTCTTCACAATTTTAGTGTTTTACAGTGGTTTCTTGCAATTATTTGCTCATTTCTGGTGCCTTCTTCCACGCTGCCATGGGGAGGGTCCCTCAGAGACTTATTCCCTCATCTGTCTGTCTTGCTACCACATAGCTCCTTTCAGAAAAACTTGGAAACCATGGTGCTTCTGGAAGGGGGAAGTGTGACACTGATGAGTTTCTTCTGTGCTGGTTGGTGTTTTAAGCTGACTGAACAGCCTCAAGAACTCAGATTTGGGAAGCAGCAGAAATGGTGGAATAAGGGAAGAAAGTGTAAGTAGGAAAATTATATTCCTACACAATAATTAGGTTTGGAGCAGCCATGCAGTTTTGAAGGACCTGATCTCCACTTAACTGCAGTGAAGTGGTCTTTGTATGACATCAAAGAGTCATACAAACTCTATGATATTTAATGTCATTTACAAAATTCTGCTGTTCTCTGACAACACCATTCTATGTAAAATGAATAAAATTTAGGGATCTGAAAAATTCTTAGCACTGTGATTGCATCTCTATTTCTTCAATCAAGGATTCAGAGCAATGTGCGAGAGGACATAGTTTGAAATGATAAGACACATCTCTTTTAACCTGTACCTAAATATTCTTTAATGCTAGTTGCCTGACTTGTTGCACATCTCTCAGCTTAAGCATCATTACACTCAGATACATGGGACCCCTTTAGAGGTGCAATGTGGCAGAGGTCGGGAAGATGTAAAACATGCTGCAGGTGTATACAACATATACATTATATACTGGATATACATTATTCAAGGAGCTGTATAAAGTTTCTGAGTCTGATTAGGAAACAAAAATCTAGACTATATCTGCTGAGACAAAGACTTTAGCCCTCTGGTATTGTAGATGGCTGTGTCATGTAAGTGAATCCTTGTGTAGTATAAAATTCATCACGTCTACCATTGTAAGTCAGGAGCAATCTTCCTATATGTCAGTGAGCTTTAAGAAGGGAATGAGAACTAGGGTAATGCACTTGGGAAAAAGAGCTGGAAAAAGATGAAGGACACACAAACAAAATTTTGTTTGGGCTTACTTTCAATCACTCTATTTGAAAGCTTTTATCACTTGGTAATTTGGGAACAGCTTTCCAGCTGGTACAGGCTTGAATGCTTATGTTTTATATAAGTGTGTGTGCACACATTTTTTTATGGAGCTGAGAATTTAGTGCATACCTGGCTTCTGTTGATCCTGAAATCCACAACTGTGCTTTATTTCCTCAACTTCCTTCACACAGGATGGTCCGCACACTGTATGCCATCGGTGCCTTGTTTCTTCTGATGGGATTTCTGCTGCCAGCAGCCGAAGGGAGAAAGAGGAATCGTGGATCTCAAGGTGCTATCCCTCCTCCCGTCAAGGATCAGCCCAATGATTCGGAGCAAATGCAGACACAGCAGCAGTCAGGCTCCAGGCATCGAGAGCGGGGAAAAGGCACCTCCATGCCTGCTGAAGAGGTGCTGGAGTCCAGCCAGGAGGCATTGCACATCACTGAGCGCAAGTACCTGAAGCGGGATTGGTGTAAAACCCAGCCCCTCAAACAAACTATCCACGAAGAAGGCTGCAACAGTCGTACCATTATCAACAGGTTCTGCTATGGCCAGTGCAATTCCTTCTATATCCCCAGGCATGTCCGTAAAGAAGAAGGCTCCTTCCAGTCTTGTTCCTTCTGCAAGCCCAAGAAATTCACCACTATGACTGTAACACTCAATTGCCCCGAGCTTCAGCCCCCAAGAAAGAAAAAAAGAATCACCCGAGTTAAGGAGTGCCGGTGTATATCTATTGACTTGGACTAAACTGAGAAAAGCAGCAATTGCACTCTGACTGTATGCAATCACTGCCAGCGTGAGAGTGAGTGGCATGAACTAGCCTACTTTCAAGGCTGGGAAAACTGAAAGGGACCTAGTGAATTACCTAAAACAAGCAAAACCCCCCAAAAAGAAAGAAAAAATTCATGTAAGGAAGGGGCATGCATGTGTGTGTGTAAGGGAGAAAATGGATATGGATGAGCAAATGCATGAATGTTCACTACAAAAAAACCCCCAATAAACAGTGGGGTATGAGACATTAAAAAACCCCTAATTACCCATATTCATGAATTAGGTTTCCTAATTCATGTGTATATTCACAATTTTGCCGCTTGCTGGGAAAGTGGAGCTGTGGCTTTTGCGAGTGTTCACCT
This sequence comes from Passer domesticus, assembly GCF_036417665.1. Classification (NCBI taxonomy): domain Eukaryota; kingdom Metazoa; phylum Chordata; class Aves; order Passeriformes; family Passeridae; genus Passer; species Passer domesticus. Next base: position 31,358,494 of record NC_087479.1, read on the forward strand.
TTGTGCTATTTGCTTTTACTGTATTACGTGAAACATCAAAGCGAGAGGACAATATATTTCAAAGCATGAATCTATTCTTATATAAGAAATAGACAAAGAGCAATTTAAAGTGTAGCACAGCCATCACTGAAAATAGAAGCTGTGTTGAGAGTTTGTAACATGCTTCTTCAAAAACATAGCTGTAATCCAAAAGCCATGTCTGGAGAACAATGGGGGGATGTGGGAGTGCTGAAAAGTCAATATAGGTGGATAGGAAACAGATCTACAGCAACTTAGAAAGCAAAAGGTCAAAGCAAGTAGACAGGGAGAGTACAAAAGGGAGTAGAAAAAGGAAAGGTACATATACAGAGGAAGAGATATTGTCTTCTGTTTACGTTTTGCTTTAATTTATATACCTAGTCATATATTACATAAATTAAAAAGAAACTATATACAAGGCTATAAATATACTTCTGAATTCTGATGGCTCTCTAAACCAAACAGAACCCATCCTTATGCCACTAGATCAATTTGATGTCTTCTATTTTTCATATCAGTTATTCTTCATATCTACATATATATGTATATGCAGTATCTTTTAGGCAGTGGTATCTATACATACATGCAATGAGTGTGCCTACTTCATTGTGTGTATCCAAACTCCTCTTTTTCACACACATATATAACCACAGCACAAAAATCTTGCTAACCAAGATCAAGTACAGAATGGCAGTAATTTAGTACATAAAGAGCAGAGCAAAAATTAAAACAAGCATCATGTGACTGAAAATGCAATAACCACACAAGAGACAAAAGACACGACATTCATGACTAGTAAACATTGCATTGTTATTGTTATTTTAGCTTTGCCACAGGCATGCAGTTTGTTGAAACAGAGATGCAGAACTTTGCCAGCAATGATCCTCTTTTTATATCTTTTACCACAGACTTGCATTTAAACTGGATTTGGAGTAAGTAAAGAGAATTTCCTGAACACTTAAGGCTGACTGCCCCTCTCATTTGGGGGGGAAAAACACAAAAGGGGACACCCTACTTCCAGAAGCTCGATGACTCTCACCTGTGAGGTTATCTTGTCTTTTCTTTCCTTCAGGCTTAGGAGTTTAAAATTGATCAGGGCTGTAAAGTTTGGCAAGAGCACAGAAGGTCCGGTCCTACAAAAAAGTTAGTTTAATGAGGTGTGTCCTGGGGATTGGACCAGACAGGCATTTATGGGGATTGGACCATCCATGCATGTTGTCCTTGCTATCCTGAGCACTCAAAGGTCCACACTTACTTGTGTGATGGGTCTTGGAGGGTCCAGGACTCAGTTTCCCTGCTCAGCAGCAATATTCTGTAGGATCCACCATCAGTATAACTGTGCTTTCTCCCACCAGAGGCCTCTCTCAGCCACAAGGTGATTATTTTGACATAATTTCTTGCCATAGAATGTTAAGGAGGACAGTTCTGCCCTTAGTAACATGCCCAAAGGGAAAGATATATGATGAGGGGCATGTCACGGGTGCATCCTATGTGGCCTCATTTTATCAGTTGTCCCACCTGTTATATAATGCATCATACATTTATTGGTGATATCCTGCATCTCTACAACTCATCTATTTTTGCTCTAAAATCCACTGCTGTGAGGTTTGTGTTCGTAAAATTAAATGATCACAACTCATTTACTTGTATTATTAAAATGCATTTCATTTGGTGTACTCTCAACTCTCACTCAGCAGTTTGACACATGTTTTCATGGATTTTAAAATCCAGTTTTAAAATCTGGAATTATAGGAGGTAGGTTTCCACTGTGTGGAATGTGAATAGTTAAACAGAAAGATAAGGATATTTAATGTTATTATTAATACAAAGTTTCTTTTCAGTGACAATAGGCAGGGAATATTTTCCTTTAAATTGCTTTTTAAATTTTTTTTTCCCAGGGGAAAGGGTCAACATCAGTCATTGCTGGAAATTTTGTAGTAGCTTGGGTTTTTGTTCATGAAACGGGAACACCTTATGAATTATTTTTTCCTTCACATAAAGTTGACAGCAAAATTTGCATTTTCTTTGACAGAGACTGCTGTGTCCCTAACCCCTTAGCTGTTATGCAAAGCTTCAAACATCAGTGACTCCTTTAAGTTTTGTCCAAAATTCTCAAGGAAAATTGATAAAAGTATTCCAAATCTTTATGTTCTAAAACTGCCTGTGCATAGATCATGATGGAACTCCCCTTGAGGCAGATCCCCCTCACCCATGTAAATTTTATACAAAGAACTTCTATGAATTACTAGTTATTGCCTGAGAGTAAGAAAGTTCTGCTAACTTACAATTATATGAGATATTTAATATCAACCACAATATGTATTTAAATGTCTGCTTTATTCTAAAAACAATGGACTATATAACCTAAGGCTGCAGTATTTTCATGCTCGGTCTCACAAAGCAAAACTTGGTTTAAAATGAAGTTTTAATTATTTTGTAACTGAATAGAATTGGAGTTTTTTCTTCCCAGCATTTTGTACGTCATTTTAACTACTAGTAACAAATAAATAAAATATCTTCTCCAGCCTGTGTCTATTGTTGTTTGTTTTTTGGTTTTTTGTGGTTTTTTTGGTTTGCTTTTTCCCCCCCCTTCCTCAAGTTTCCAGCTCTTTCTGGATCTGTTGTACTTTACCCTGACTTCTGTGGTTTCTTCTAATTATAAAAGGCTTTACATTATGACAATAAGACATAGAGACAAGCAATGGCACCATCATTCAACACGGCTACTTCAATAAGGCTTTTAAATGAGATCTGTCACTTCCCCCTCACCCTTCCACAATTTATAGAAGGAAAATCTCAATCTTTGCTCACACTTTTCCCCTTGTAAACCATAGAGTGACAGTTCAAAATATAAATCAGCCTTGAATTGTTGTAGAGTTAAAGTTGGAGTTGGCCTGCCTGCCTTATGCCTTATCTCAGTTCAATGTCTAGCTGGCAGTTTAGTCCCACTTCTAGAAAAAAAGAGTAAGGAACGCCTTTACAATACAGCATATTACAAGCTGCAAATAGGAACAGAGGAGATGCAAAACAATTATAAAAAAAGAACAGGAAGATTTGTCACTGCTGGCAGCACGTGTGCAAGACCAGGGTTGAGGAAGGACTGCAACCAGAGAGAACACATTTCTTCAAACCTTCCACCCCTTTTGGTTTAGTCTTCCTTCAGAACTAGCTTTGTCATGCTTCTAAAACTTACTGAAAAGATAATACAATTAGCTAAGAATAATTTTTTTAAGGTAATTGACTTTTTCAGTCTGAGATATGGGCACAGTTGTGCAGAATAAGTTTCCTTGAGAAGTTGTACATATGTATCTTTATTTGAATATTTAAACCAAAGAAAAACCTCCTCTTCTAGTACTCTGTGGTACCATGGTCTTACTAATTATATAGTAACCTATAATTTAATTATAGTTTATATTTGTCCTACATACCAGCTTTGAATTGAAGATAACCTCCCATGTGCTTTAGAGTTAGTTACACTGAAAAAAAGAAGGCAAGAGAGAGAGAATTCCCACACCTTACTCTGCTGTTAGGGATGCAGACAGAAATGAGAACCTGTGCCCAGTGGGGCAGGCTGGGTGTGTGTCGGGGTTTGTGTGTGTGCTCTGTCAGCCATGTGCTGTGTCACTGTGTGCTGTCACCGTGTGCTGTGTCACCTCTGTGCTCTGTCACCCGTGTGCCATTCCTGAGCTCGCACTGAGGCACCGAGGGAGTGCTGGGCTGTGTGCTCCCATCCGAGCAGCTCCCATCCGAGCAGCTCCCATCTGAGCAGCAGATGTGCACAGTGGGTACCGCTGGGTTGGATGGACAGACAGCACCAGCCTGGGAGCACGGACCTTGCCTTTGCAAAAATCATGGGGTAACTTCACCTTGTCATTTACCTTCTTCAGAGTGAAAAAAACCCAAACTAAACAAAAAACCCACCGCCAAAATAAAGTGAAAAACCCATCCCAAACAAAACAAAAAAAAAACAGAAAGGAGAATTAGAACTGTGCCCTTAGGGCTGATGTTCCTTTTCCACCATAGATGTAAACTTACAGGTTTTAGTTCCAATAGGTTTCCTGAACGAGAACAACCAAGTGGAAAAAAGCTAGAAAGCTAGATCTTATTCACTCCAAACCTGCTCTAAAAAACACTTAATGAGTTACTGAAATACAACAGTAAATTTTGGCAGAAGAATGTCCAAAATTTTTTCTCAGCTGTCCTGCTTACCTGGATGGTTGCAGTGCACTAACCAAGGGGGAGAGTTGCATTGTTTAAATTTTAAGGGAGTGAAAATTTAATGTGTATTTAGCCAAAACAGTGGAACTATCACTTTTTCATATTTTTAATAACCATCAGATTTTTTTTTACATCACCTGAGACTGAAACCAGAAATTCCCAGCAACACACGAGTATCACAGAGTCCCAGTGCAGATTTTTGATGCTACCTTGTAATGCATCTACATAAAAACATCTGAAGCCTATGTGCACTGCCTCCTGGGAATGTAGCTGATGACTTTGAAGTGTCCTGTCTCATTGTGTGGCTTCTGGCTGCCTGAATTCTTCCTCCAGCTTTCATGGGTCTGGGTGGAGGAGTACAGAAATTTTAACTGTCACTTGCTCACTTTCCTATTATTTTCTAAAAATTTTGAAAATAAAATTTGGAATCCACTATTTTTTGAATAATCAAGGAGCAAGATATGAGAAAGTCTATACTGATGTAAAAAAAAGGATTATTTGGGATTGCATTAAAACCCCCCAAATTTCTAGGCTGTGATAAGCAATAACTCCTCCTTGCTGTGGTACAGATCACATAGCTTTAATTCTCTGTACAGATCACATGGCTTGGGGATGGATCAAATGGAAAAAATACACTGACTAACAATAAAAGTTCTGCAAAGAAAATTGGAACTTGCTACATTTGCATTTCTTTTTTAAAGAATGCCTTGTGGAAAAAATAATATTCCAGTTCCTATTACAAGAGCAAGAAGGAACAGAGGTTAAAAAAATCTCCCTCACCAGAATATTTGAGAGCTATGTCTTACCTTTCTGCCTAGTAATATCAATAAGGTTTCTGGTTAAAGCAATTGGAAAGAATCAATGTGTAATTTACAGCTCATATGCGTTAGAATACTCAAATTCATGAATCATAATTCTATCATATGGTATCACAACTAAGCACTGTTGAGATTTTTGATTCATAATGATGAATTTGCAGACAATATTGTCTTTCTTTTATTTCAATTTTTATAATTCAGTTTTTGAGGTGTAAGGACGCATTTAATTCTGTATTTAAGAGAAGAGACATACTCTCAATCTTAGCTTTGTATTAGTCCATTCTTCTATACAGAGAATTAAAAAATCATGCCATATAGATGTAACATAAATGTATTTATTTCTCTAAACAAAGGTGTAAAAGCCAAGCCATGCATTAGATATATTTAGAAGTCTGAAAAATTTATATTGGATAAGATCATACATAAAACTATTGAGTACTGTGCCAAGCTTCTTAATATGACACTTTAGGAGTGACTAGTATGGAATAAAGTCAGCAGTGACACTAGTTACAAAAGTAGTCATGAAGAATTTATTTTTTAAGGATGGGGACAGGGTTTTGTGTATTCAGTTAAGTTTATTTCTAGACAATTACCCTTAATGGATGAAGTCTTGCTGAACTTCTCTCTTTAGGATCTGAAGGACCTTGAATGTTCCTTCAAAAACAGATGTTCATGAGGGACATGATTTCAATTTTTGTTGTTAATTTGTTTCAACTTTAAATGAATGAAGAGGCTAGAATTTGGGTGTTAAGTTAGATTTAGCAAATAAAAAGGAGAGAGAAAACTATGTGTACAATGGCAAGAACTTATTGAATGGATCTAAATCCTATGGTAGGTAATTTGATCTAATTTTTTCAGAAAGGCAAATGCCAGATGTTTGCTCCACTTTGATCTTAATAACACTTTAGGCTGCAGACAATAAGATTGGTTTAAAATTTATTGTCTCTTTGATTTCTCTATTCTAATGCTTTTTAAATTCTTTACACAAGACAGATCTATATATAGGCAACTGGGGTGGCATCAGAAGCATTGTGTACTTAAGACATTCTTGAAAACCTCAGTATGGAACTGTGTTTGCTTTTTTATGCATCAAAACAAAGCCAGATTTTATACAAGCAACATTCAATTTTCATTTTATTATAATGTCTCTTTTTATTTTGCGTATGAAGTTCTGACAGTCGCATCTGTGGCACAGCTCCTTATATGCTTTTATCTTTCAATAACCTTATTAAAAGTCAAGACAATATATTAAATCAACATTAAGCAGCAGGAGTTGAAAGTTAAGCTAATCTATTCCTTTGCATTGGGAGTGTAATCTATGCAGATCTCTAATTTCACCATTGAGTTGCTTTTAGTGTTCTTTTTGTAGAGAATACGCTTTCTAAAAGGAGAGCTGCTGCCAAATGAACAGAGTGAAAGATTCTGAAGTACCTTAACATCCAAGAGGTGTCCCACTTGCCTTTGATCTGGATCTTCCCATTCAAGGAGAACATTGCTCTGTGAATGTGAGTTGAACGCATCTTAGAGCTGCTTTTAGGTGGTCTCAGGTTTCTCCCAGGATATCTTGTATATTCACTACTACTAAGAAATGGTGAAAAGCAAGTAAGACTCAGGGCAAACAGTAGAGCAAGAACAATGGTTAAAAGGAAGTAGGAAAAAAAAGCAGGAAGAACGTCTTATCATGATTCTCTAGCACAGTTCATACCCATTGGTCCCTTAGATCCATGCATGATGTCTCAACAATTGGTTTCACTCTGCTCAGCTCAGTAGTCTGAAAGTTCAAAAAGTCAGAGTCAGTTTTTCTCTGAAAGAAATTCTGAACTTTGTCTGGTAATGAAAATGCCATTGCTCAGCCAACTGAGAGAACAGCTACCCCGGCAGGTTTTCTTAAGCTGTCAGCCTTGATCAGAAGTCAGCAGGCTCCCTACTCCTGTACAACTAAGTTCAGTTCTTGCAACAAACTCCTTTGTAAGCCAAAAGAAAAAATTCCTTCCTTCCGAACCAAATATTTTAGCTCATTACCAGGGACAAAACATAATACACAGATGCACAAAAAAAGTTCATCTCTTCCTATCACATAAGCTAAGTGAGAAGACTTGCAATTAACTCACCTCAGGAGAGAAGCTGGGTAAAATAAAAGACTCTTCCAATGAGAATTGTTCAAATGCATCTTCACATCTTTTCTTCCTTACCATTGTTATGACTACAGAGAAAAAAACATCTTTATTTATCACCATTACATTGAAATACTGTTTGCATAATTGCAGAGCACATTTTGCCAGTCCTCTCCTTGACATGATATACAACCTGTGCCATTTGAGAAGGAGCCATTTGAAATGACTGGACAAGTATGTCACAAAACACAGCGATGTTTTAATGGTAATTGATTTCAATGCAGAAGCACTGATTTCCTAAAAGGACACTAGAAGTTTTCTATAAAGGCATGATGTTATATGACTGAAAATCTTTTGCAGCGCTGGCTTTTGTGCATCATAGCTGAAAAGTGTACAAATGCTACACAGTGAAATTTAATGGAAGACACACAAGGAAAGATTTTAGCCTCGACATTTATCTTTACCAACACATGGAACCACCTTGATCTGTTTTACTGTTGATGAAAAACGAAGGTAGTGTCTATTTCACAGGAGAGGATAGGAAGTAAGAGTCAATGTGATGGATGGTGAAAAGAAACAGAGGGCAAGAGCAAAGAAATATGAGCGTCAGGTACTGATCTCAAAGATGAGGTCTAGTCTGCTGTCAGAACGTGTCTAAATAGCTTATTAATAACAGGAGAGATGTATTGGCATTAGTGTGAAAGGAGGAGTGTACTCAGTTTGTACTGTTTTGTCAGAAGTGAGCCATCTGCATAGAGTTTATATATGTTAGCTATAAATAGACTACACAAGTACAAATCAAGCACAGATCAATTCCTGTGAAAATACTCATTTACTTCAAGGCATTTATCCAGCAGATAACACAACAATCTCTACCATCTCTATCGAATCTGTCAAATTCACTCACAGGGGGCATAGCTGTACTTCAGTATGGCATAAAAATCCAAAAGAAGCTTTAACCTCATGAAATTGTTACAAGTAAGAATTTCATTGCAAATGCTTGACATTTATTATTTGATTAGTATTAGTCAATGGGTGAAACAAACCCCACTTTCTCCCACAGGGAAAAATGAAGGTCACTAGGGAAATCTTTTAGTTTTCTGGAACGAGTCAAAGTGCATCAATTTAGGATGGTGTCATTTTGCCTCACCAGTTCTCTTCCCATTTAAACTGTCAATCCCAACAGCAGCTCAGTTTCTATCTGGGGCTGACATGCTGGGAAAAGGAAGACCAAAATCACTTGTGTAGGTGACACTGAAGTTTATGCTAAGGGGAACCCCTTGAAAGTGGGATACTTAAATCTTATTCTTGCTGGCAAGGGATTGAATTAAGGGAGGCCTGCAAGACCAGAAGTACATCTGTGGGCCACCCTTGACAAGTTCAACAGCTTGCTGCTGAAATCTCTCCCTATCAATGTCAGAATAACCAGCATCTCCTGAGAAGTAACCTGATTTATTATTACATGCCAGATATTTTAATGATATTTAGGGAATGTTTCATTCAATGTTGCAGGTCTTGCTTGATTTAGGCACCTATGTTTCATCCCATTGATTTGTAATAAGTATGTTTTTCTTTGATTTACTATTTCTTTGGCAATACTAATTAGTCTTGGTCCTGGAGTTTTCAGATTTCAGAGGCTTCAATAACTCAATTTGCCAATGAACAGCATACCTCCCAATAGCTACTGAAACTGGTTCTCCAATAACCTATGGATTGTGCCTCTAGGAATAAACTAGTCATAGAGTCTATTAAAATGAATTGCTACAAAGGAGTTACAGACTGTAGCCTTCCCTCAGGGCTCATTGTTGGTGCAATGATGAGAAGTGTACACCTACAGTATTCAATCAGGTCAAAACAGCCTGGAAGTTGGGGTGGCAGCTTTAAATTTTCCAGCTTCAGCCTTAGTCTCTTTGTCTTTCCATAAAACCCTAACCTTTATAGCACAAGCTCCGACAGGACTGGTTTCATGCAGAGGACACAAATGCCAAAGCCTGTGTGTAGGGCAGTGTTTGACTGCCATAAGGTAAGGCCTGGAGTGCACATTACCCTCTGAGCTGGGATCAGATGTTACACCCCGAGGCACAGGTCAGCATGTCCGTCATGCACAGACGAGATCGTCTGCACCTCTCGGTTGGAGAGGGATGTTATTTTCTTAAGGAGCAGGATGTTATTCCTAGAGGTCTGCCCCTTGCTAGGGTCAAGAGTAATATTTTATGGTTAATGTTTATGATTAATTTTGGCTGTGGCCTTTCCTTTCAGAATTTGTATGGTGTCAGTTCAGGTTGGTAAGAGGAAAGCTTGACAAGGTTAAGGCGTGAACCATATACTCACTTTTCCTTCCAAAGTAAATACTACAACAACAATGCACATGGGAACCAAGCAGCACATTCCTAAATCAAACCAGAAGATTCATACAGGGCACTAAAACATAGGGTCCAAGAGAGTGGGTTTTGCCTTTTTGTTTTTTCAGTCCAAAGGATACGTTTTCAGAAAGATGCCTTGGGAATTAGGTCAAAATAATTCCAGGAGCAAAAAGGGCAGTTTGGCATCAGATTTCTTGTGCTCACATTACTTAAAAATTAATATTGTCTTCACCCCTATTCTCTCAAAAATTCTGCTGAAGTAAGGTGACCGATTCTCAGTCTGTTTAATGCTGTTTAAAGGAAAGAACACGCATCTCAGTGTGATCCAAATTTACACTGATTCTTACTTTTGGAAAATATCCCAATCAACTTCCCAACTTTGAATAAGATCTTTAGATTCACATGCAACTTGTTCTCTTTTTAAGTATGTGAACTTGGAAACTGTTTTTTCTTCATGTTTTTTATTAATGTAATGGTTTGTTAACAGGTTTGCAAGTGGACTTAGTTTGATATTTTAGAAGACACTTAAGACCAGAAGAGATGGGAAACTTTTAAAATCTCAAGGAGTTTTGGAGACATAGCATATGGTCTCATAACGTGTTTTCTGTGGCAGTGTCAGCAAACAGACAGCAATGAGGAGAAAGACATACTCTTGTGATATTGTGAAAACCCCAAAAAGATACTACTGTATATAAGCAATAAAGACAACTTCAGAAGTGTGTGCATGAAGCAGTCTCAGAAACCCATCTTAGATCTGCATCACCCTTTTGGAGTGTTGGAAGGTGTCATCCAAGGGGTGTAGTGGGGAAGATCATTGTATGAGAGTTTCTGATGATAACTTTGAATCTGGAAGAGAGGACAAAATTCTGGCCTTGGCCTTGTTTGTTACTCATTCATAGGAAATATTTTTTGTAATCAGAGAATATATCTCACACTGCGCTTTCCTTTAAAATTCTGAGCAATTAAAAATCTTTCAAATCTTTAATAGCGCTGAACTTCAGACCCTAAGGGTAGCAATATGATCTACAATTAAAACCCTATCATGAATGCATAGCTTTTTCAGGACATTTGCATTGCACCACTGTACTTCTCAATGACAGGATTGCTATGGCTGCTGTGAATCCCATATAAAATGAGCACTGTCAGCCTTCATAAACACTTCAATGGAAATCAAAGATTCTCAAAGTAAAAAACAAAGGGGCATAACACATTTGTCTGATTCATGGTCAATCAACAGCCAAAAATACTGCTACAGATGCTGCAAGGGAGACTGGCAAAGAAAATTTTAAAACATCACAATGTTTCCATTTTTGAGGTTAATAAGAGAAGCAAAAGATAAAAAATATCAACCTCAGAATTTAAAAATGTTTCCCTTAACCCACACACATGGTCCTTTGGAGCTCAACTGTGTATGGCCATTTGTGGGTTAAGCTTTTTGCAACAAGTTGATTTCAAGTTTTACTGCTCAGCTACTTATATATTTATAAAATTCTCAATGGTTGATTTATACTGTCTTGATTAGTTATGAATCATACAGTGGAGTTTTGTGCCTGACTCTGTGACTAATTGAATCTGAAATGAAAACTTGTAAGTACTAACATACAAGTATGACCAAAAATATGGCTGAGAAATTTAGAGATCAATTATTGGAGCAATTTCAAATGGCTTAATCATTTCAGTCTTGGAATTTGCAGTTTGAATAAATCTTATTATTAGTAATGAACAAATATTGGAGCTGGATAAATGCACAAGAATCTAGCAATGGTTTCTTAAAGAGGGAGGGAGAAAGAGGAAGAAAAATTTACAAAGAGGAAACAATGCAAAAGGGAAAAAAAGAAAGAAGTCTTAGAAGTCTTATAACACACTGTGACTGAAAATATTATTCCTCACTCACCCCTCACATTCTTTTTAAGAAGCTGCAGAGGGTTTTCATGAAGGCCCAGCATGCCTAAACAAGTTTCACTCAGAAAGAATAAGTTGTAAAAGTTAAATCACCACTCATTTCTTTTGAGCCTGTCTTCAGCTGTGATCTGTGGAGCTTTAGTTTCTCTTTTCAGGCGTAGATAAAACAGTACTGTAAGACCAAACTTGAAAACCCCTAACTTTTCCCAAGTGTCTGGGAATTGCCTTTATAACAACAGCATTTCTTCAAGCACCAGTCTGTATAGTAAACGACCTATATGCAACCCAGGAACTTCTGAAGCCCACACACCTGTTCATCACTGTCCTACAGGAAAGATTTGGCACGTTCATGAATACGTCAAAGATTGTCCCTAAGAAGCAAAAAAGCCCTAGAGCAAATAGACACAATGAAATATAACAATTATATAGAAACCAAAACCAAGACTTGCAAACTGTTTTCAACACTCTTTTTGATCCTTACCAAAAACCTAGCATGCCTGGCTTTGAGGCTTGCACTTTTTTTGCATCTGGAATCCCTTGGTTTGTTGACTTAACAGTAGCAGCACTCTCAAGAGCAAGGACAGCTTTGTTTGACCTACTACATTCATCAATATTTGCATTGCTAATTTCATTATTTTCTAAAGGACCTTGGGACTTGTCTCATGAAAGAGGTTACACATAGAAATCCCCAGTCTGCTTTGATTAAAGTTTTCTGACCAACACTTCTCAAATGCTGATTTGCTTTTAAATTATTTCAATAACTACAGTTATCAAGCTTTTACGGTTGATTTTGTACTAGCTGTTCTTTCCTGAACAATGCATGTATAAAAATTTCATTACAGATTGCTGAAATACAGATATTAGATCTACGACTGGATCAACTTCTTTTGCCATATCAATAGGATAGCGTCACTTAGAGATATATGTGTATACATATTTTAAAAACATATGCATATATATGTATCTGCATATTTATATAAAGTAATTAATAAATTGTCTGCTTTTGTTTCCAGATTTAACCCTGTGATATTTACAGACATGAAACAATTAATCTCTGAAATTATTTAATTGTATAGATCTAATCTGCCATTTAATTGGAGGCAGAAGTTTGCTTTATAGTATTTTAAATAAGTGTCTCACAAATTAATTCTGTAATTATGACGTAACATTTTAAACAGCCCCAGAGCTGAAATACTTTAACAAATAATAAATAATACTACATCACAGAAAATAAGATTTATGTCTGATGAGAGCTTTGTGTGTTCAGAAGAGTAGCTTTGTGTGTTCATTTATTTTACTTTCAGTATTGGTTTTACTAATTTGGACTTCTGTTCAACATGTATGTTAGTATTCTTGGAAATAAATTCAATTTACCTGATGCATTTTCTTCCCTGCATGTGGTATTTTTATCTCAGAATAACACAGGCAAAACTCTATGGCAAATACTGCTCTTTGGCTAGATGTTGTGTGTTGCTAAAAACATCCTGCATTTGAAGAAGCATAAAAAAAGTTCAAGAACTTCAGGCTCCAGCACTTCTTTTGGACCCAAGGACTAAATTCAGGTTCTTAATGAACAAAGTTAGTTGTTAACATGAATAAACCATCTGTCATCTGATATCCTGGCATATCAGGATTCCAAACAAAAATGCTTATGAAGTCCATATTTTCAGCAGCATACCATTTTTTTTGTCTTAGAGGATCATGAAACTATACAGTAAATAACATGAGAAGGGACAGAGAACAACTGTCTATAAGCTGGATTGTTTTGCTCAGCTACTTTTAATTAAGATGATGCAACTAATTACATACTGCTTAATTGTTTGGTGCTTATCTCAATATTTCTAACATGTTCATCATTGTGACATCTAGTATGTCTTTATGGACTCACAGAATGATTTGGTTTGGAAGAGACCTTAAAGATGATCTCATTCCAGCCCCCCTGCCATGGGCAGGGACATCTTGCACTAGACCAGGCCGGTCCCCTTCTACAGAAAATGGATTGCAAACAGTTCTTCATATTTGGTTAAATATGTACCTTGGTGATTGCTTTTTGGCAATATATCTTCAATTCACCTATGCAGCTGAAATCCCTGCTTAGATACTTGTCTTTTCCAGTTTTTTCCATGTTGAAAAATGCAGATTTTCAATATAAAATCCATTGATTATGCTGCTGTAGATTTGCTGAGTTTCTCCGCTCCCTCTTTTAACCTGTTGTGATTTTCAGGGTCTGTCATAGAATATATTTGCTCTTAATTTCTCTTGACACGATCACTCCAACCTCTGCTTGACCAAGGATAAGGATTTTCAAACAAATACATTAATAATGTTTCCAGAAACATCTAAAACCAAATCACAGTCTTCTGGTTTTAAATTTATGTGATGTGTGAAGCTAAAATCCTGCTTAAAACTGCCTAAAATTTATCTGTCTTTGGAGAGTTGCTGATCATCCTGCTGAAGATGCTTCCAGTTCCTGTAGTCCCCAAAATGGTCAGTTGCTGAATGAAATCACAGCATAATTTTCTTCTGAAACTGTAATTGTTTTCTATTCTGGCTACAGGAAAACTGGAAAAAATACACAAATCATAGTAAGGTTTCCTACACTATCAATATAGTTACACAAGTAACAGTAAAATCTAGACAAAATTATAATTCAAATCATAGTTTTTGTCTTCCTCTAGAAAACAGAATACAAATATTAATATCTCGAGACATGGATGACAGAAACCACTGAGATTCTATTTTATTATTATTTTTTGGTTAGTATGGTCTGAGTTACTGAAAAGCTTTTCAATATTATGCATCTGGAAATGTGATGAGTTGAAAAAAGTGGGATGAGAAAGAAAGGAAATCTACATCTTCAGATGTGTGCAAATTGTTTCAGATTCACCCCCGCAAAAATACCTTCAAGACATTGACTTCAGTAAGGTAGATATTCAAATTCTTTGGAGATTTGAGAAATAATGTCTTTTTTTTAACAAGCACACTGAACCTGGGATATTAACTGTACCAGTCAAGCAGTGTAAATAAAATAAGTTATTTAGACAGAATTTTTAAAACAGAGAAACCTACAGTATCCCAATAATATATTTTGCAGACAAAAAACACAAATTGAAAAGTTATGAAAAATACTGAGGAGGAAAATATAGTCTTTTATTTACAGTCAATGTCTCCTTAAGAATTTAGTTTAAAAATAAATACTCCATCCCACTACAATAACTTTTACAAAGTCATTCATAGCACATCTTGGTTTTTGAGAAAATTATACTTTCAGATACACAGTAGAAACACACACACACATACATAATTACAATGTGGAGCGGGGCAAAAGCACCTGAATCTATTTAACTTATTCTTTTAAGACATTTGTAACATATTTAATCAGGAACTATTCCAATGAGTTTAATTCTGAAACAAAAAAAAGCTAAACCATATTAATATTCCATATTTTTGCTTACATATTGTAGTATGATAAATGTAAAATTTATTTCAATTCAAAGGACAGCAAATATATAATTGCTGAGTGTATTTGCAAACATTCAAGCAAAGCTATCATTTTATTAAAGCAAATCCCACATGGACATCAGAGGCCGAAATGCTGTTATGTCTGTGAAACGTGCTAGGTACACATAGAACACTATCAGCATAGCAAGAGAATTTACCATTTTGCTACGTCTTCAAAGAGAAGTTAAGCAGCCAAAGAGGCCTCTCTTTTGATGATTTTGTATCATATGGAGAGAAGGGAGGGAAGTGTACCAACAATAATAATGTTCAACAGTGCAAATATTTAACTCAGGATGACTGGAAAGGAAAAAGAACCCAAATAGCTAAATGGAGGTTGAAAATCATACTACAATCCTACAAAAAACATTTTCCAGTGGTCAGGTCTTGATTTTTCATGTAATATTATTTCTCCATTTTTGCTTCCTGTAGCTTCCAAATGTGGTAACGCTTTTAGTATAGTGAGCAATAGCTAAGAACAATGGCAGGGGCAGCTTATGTTCTTGAAGCTGATATACCCCCCAGCAAAAATAGTGTCATTATACATCTGTATTTCTTAAAGTATATAGTTCTATTACTCCTGGGGAACATACAGTCAGTAATCATCTGGGCACTCACAGCTTTGCTGAAAGCACCTACAAGAAACTGCTTTTATCAACTCTCTGTGCAAAGTCCTTATCCAGTCCCACATGCAGCATAAGTCTTCCTTTGCAACAGGTATCACTGGTTTCAAAACCAATGCAGTATGACAAGCACATTTCATTTGACATAGCTCTTCTGAACTTGACCCCTAAAAATCTTTTCAATTTCCCTCTCAAGTCTCTCCCTTTTCCCAGCTATATGGAGATGAAAGTGTGTTGTTCAGGCTATATGCCTGATGAGCATACACACAGATTATTTCACTTGACCACAGTAGCACTCAGGCCCCCTTAGAAACTTGTCCAAGAAAAGCTGGCTTGATTGTCTGATATAATATAATCTTTTAATTAAACAAAGCTCAAACAAACCCAAGCAAACACTTGACTTAAAAGAAAATCCACAAGGAAGATATAGTGAGGTTTATATGGTTGTTTCAATGGCACTGCAATGTTTTCATTCTTTACAGCCCTTCTAAAACACACTGGACTGCAACACCAAATAAAAAAGCAATAGAATGAGAAAAAAGTATTATTTTTATCTGGAATGAAATCAGTTTTATTTATTCACCTTCCTGTCAGATATGGAAAAAGTCTAGAATAGAACTGTGAGCTTGTTCTGTTTTGATTAATTACAAAATGGTATCCTCCCATATAAAATCTAGAAGACACCCAGACCACAAAAAAAAAATCATCCTAATAGATAGAAAAAAAAAGAATTATAAGAAGAATAACATGGCTTTTATCCAGTTTATAGTGATTAGCTGCTATTGGCAATGCACCCCTAAAACTATTTTACACCTAAGAAGTATCAGGTGCTATACAGCATGTATGTTAATATGCTGACAACTGATGCTCCAAGATTTAGGAAATAGTGCCATAATCTTAGATTACTAACCAGTTTCTGCAGTTTCTATAACATAATGTTGTGGATAGTTGCTCAGGATGAGCATTTGTTCAACAACAATGGATTGTATTTACAACATGACAAATGAGACAGTAAAAGGACTGAACTACAAGCTTGGCCCCTCTGGGAGAAGTCAGACAGAAAATGTACTATTTGAAGTACTCAAATGCATAGTTCAGATATTGAAAAATCATCTTGTGGAAGATTAAAAAAATTAAAGAAAATTATCAACCAGTGAACAGATGTAACAGATCCTCTTTCTACAGTCACTTGAACTATAAGGATGCCATTTGTCAGTATCAATATAGTACCTAAATCTCAGCCTGTCAGTACTCTTCAGCTTGCCAAATACATTATGGTTCAATGTCTATCACAAAAACATCCTAACATTCTTATATTATTTTGTGTCACAGCTAACTTCTAATTGCAGTGAAGTCTATAGTTATCAGTGACGACAGAATTTGGCCCCATCACTTGGCCCTACGATACAAGTACTAGCTTATGATTAAGAGAGGCTAAGAAGGCAGATGTCATGGTAGCTAAACTCATCTTACCTCTAGAAAATATGAATGCTCCTGCCAGAACAACACTGGGAAACCTGAAACACAGCTGTCAGGACTCTGATGATGGATCGCTCTTTTAACAGTTTTTGTAGTCAATATTCTACTGGTCAAAGCACAAGAGTAAGATAAGGGATTCTGTTCATACCAAATAATCATATGACCAGTAATAGGCACAGGATGATGTTCATACACATGAACGCAGCATTTCTGAAATCTGTAGAACCTACAAAACTTTTGCTATTTTGGAAGAGTCTTCTAGCTTTTACCTTAATCTGGAAATATAGGTAGGATCTCTTTCCCTTTTGAAAATCAACCATTGACATTATTTTCCAGTCTCCCTCACAGGAATTCCCTGGACAATCTATGCTCAGGGAATTGCGTAGTGTAAATCTTGAGAAACATACTGCTAGAAACTGATGGATAAAGCAAAGATGCCATGCCAACAGCTTTCTCCATCCTCCAAAAGCTCCCGGGAATCCAAAACCTTTGCAGGAAGATCATACTACAGAAAAGAAATCATGTCCCACACTGGGACAGTTCAGTACAGTTGTCCTAACAGGATTCTAAAAGATTTTACCCAGTTCCATGATGCCATAGTATTGCCTATGGATATTTTTTACCACGTGGGCCAGAGGAATACATACATAAGTAAACCTGCATGCATATATAAGCACTATCAGGCTGTATAAAAAGGCTTCTTATTAACTCAATATTAGCTTATTGAAGGTGAAATTGAGGTGGAAAAGTATGTCTTTAAATTAACCAGAAACAGCTAATGAAAAAAAAAAAAGATGCAACCTTTAGTTTAGTCTGAGATGACACCTGGCAGAAGGAAATCACAGGAAATGCAATGCTGTTCCACATTAGGGAAAAGCTTATGTCACTTGATAATGTCTTCCCAGGAAGGTGGAGCACTCTGTCTCTAAACTATTTATCAGTTCAGCATTTTTACTTCATTGGTTATTACAATATATAATCTCTTATATCCAGTGCTTAAATTTTACTAACAGGTCCTAATTTAAAAGCTTGAATTCTATGAGGTATCAAATAAAAATTTAAATACAGTTGAAGCTTGCAAAGTTTCCTAAGATGGTACCATTTAGGTGTACCTCATTTTCAACAAGTGGAAAAAAAAAAATTTGTAACGTTGTTAAGAATATTTTTAAATTGAGAAAATTGTTTAAAAACACATAAGAAAAGGTCTTGCAGGCATTTTGAAAAAAAACCCCTGCAAAGCCAAGTATTTTAGAGGAGTTCTACTAATTTTCCTTGTACAACTTCTGAATTTTAGATCTCTAAAATAGTTGCACAAAATTCTTATGGTTTAAACCCTATTGAGCAGTGGAAATGTTTGGTGATGATATTAGCAGGCCATATCTAAAAGGAGAGACAGTTTTTCAAATCTGGCACCATGCTAACCGTACCCAAGCTGAAGTCTCTTGCATATGCGCAAACCTTTGACTACTAAGGAACTGGGGTTTCTAGGATTCTGGGATTTCTCACTGTGCAATCCAAAATGCCAGTTTTCTCAGACCTACCTTGGGAATCTCCAAAACACTGTTGAATTTCAGAGCATATAAATTTTCTACCTTAATACTGTAAGATGCATCCAACAAATGTTGATTATTAATAATTTGAAATATAAATATTTATATACAGAAACTGAAGGTCATAGTTTCTGTTTTGATGCAAAAAATTCTAAGTTAAATATAAAAGTCTAATATTCAATCTATACATTTACAACCGCATGATAAAACACAAGGCAAAACAATTGCAAGGGTTAGTGACAGCAAAACACCTGGGTAGTTATCATAGTTTAGTAAAAACATAATGAAAAAGTGATTTGTCAGACCTCAATGACACTAAAAGGTCTTCCATTTTAAAATCAACAAGTGGTAATGTTGTAAATAATGTAAAGAGCACTTTGCAGATTATTATCTACTCATCTACACTGAATTCTTCTTAATAATTCGATTTATAAATCAGTACTGTATATTGTTATTGTGGGTAATAAGCACCTCATGAGTAACATGGGTTTTAATAATCCTATGCTTTACAGTCTTTGAGAAGCTTGGCAGTAACAGAAGAAATGAAACCAGAACACAACAGAAAATTCCCCCTCTTAAGCCACACCTACTTTGCACTCACAGAAGGGACTTCTGTGAAGCGTTGAGGTATTTTAAGTTAAATAGACTAGAAAATTGTGTCTAGCTATTGCTGTTTGGCTTAATTGAGTCCACTCTTTTACTTCCTTGACAGCAATGTAGACATGGACCAGAGACTTCTGTTCCATTCCATCTTTGTAGTTTCTTTCTTTTCTCTTTCTGTCCTTTTATTCTCCCCAAACTAGGAAGCTCAAGGTAAAGTGAGGCATCAAACCAAAGCTTAAAGCTTAAAACATAATGTTTGGTGATACTGGTGACCCCAAAGATGAGTGCTGGCTGATGTGTATTTGTTATGCCTGAAGTGTCTAAGTATTTAATAAATAAACAGCTTATGTAGATACATCTGTAAATATCTCCTCTCCAATACAAAATTTTAGTTAAAGCCAGCCATTGTGGCTTCAGTCACTGTCTGAAGACACTTGTGGGTATCACTGGGGGTGGAAAGTGTGATATTGAGCTGATGAATGCCATCCAGGAGCCTTAAAGTCTTGATTAAGACAATGAATCAAATAATCTTGGTGAATTATTCTTTTCATTTAAAAATAGTTCAATTAGTAGTAGAGGATTTACATCATGGGTTAAGCTGGAATCAGAAACACAAACTTGAGAGGAAAATCAATAAAACTGAAAATTAGGAAGAAACAAGGTCCCTGTGCTATATAAGTGTTTGAATCTTCTAAAAAATAGCCTTAATTCTCAAAACCTTGGCAAATTGCTAATCTCATAAAAGAATTATAAGTCTGATCAAAGAATGCTTTAAATGAATAATTTTAATTTTAATCCCTTTTTATATACATTTTTCAACATTTCAAAATGAAGTCAGTTTGAACTGAAAAATGAAAATTCACTTTTAGAAATTTTGAAACAGGATATTTCAATAAGTTAAAACCTTTTTTTCCACAATATACTTCTAATGGGATTTATTAAGATCATCCATTTTCACAAACAGTGCTGCTTTTGCTGAATAATACTTCAATACATTTCATTGAAAAACTCTCAATCAGGTCAAATGGCAATATACACTATCTTCATGATAGATAGAAAACTATATAAAAAATAAACACTGTTTGCTTAAACACTCATCAGAATTTCCTGGCTTGCTATTGTTCTTTGGCTTTTATAGGCATTATTGCTCCTCTTATTTATCACTAATAGTATTGGAAAGAAATGTACTTCACATAGTTAGTGGAATACAGGAAACTTAAATCTAGGGGATTTTCTTTTTCTTTGCAATGGGACTAGTCAAAATAAAAATCAGACTATTTTTGCTGGCGTATTATTGACTGCTTTCATAAGAATTATGCGTACACATCTTACACATCTGTAGCAGGTAAAAACTCCTAAACATACAAGAGACTCTTGAGTCCTTTATTTTTATTTATGCAGGAATGAGAAAGATACTAATTTAAGAAACCTGCACTGAAATCCTAAGTTAATTTATGAATGGGTCTCCAAAACTGCTATTTTCCTTCATATAAATGTACACTGCTAGGGGTGACTTTGCCTAGGTTTCATTTCAGTCCCTCTATGGAATTTGCTGTATGACAACTGATGTCTGTCTCATGTATATTATTTCCAGTTTCAAAGCAACAGACTAATGCTTTTCCCCTACTAGCTTTTTGCACCTTTTTGCTTCACCTAATTTCTCTTTGTAACCAACTTCATACACTACTATCATAAAGTCAGTTTCTCTCTTGTGGACAGCAAGCAGAATCACTTTTCTGTTTTATCTTAAATTAACTTCTGTTCAAGATTCCTCCTCCTAAGAATCGAAATCCTTAAAATAAAGTAAAAATTTTCAAGTAATGGTGGATATTCAGTAGGGTTATTTTCAGGCTCTGCCACTTTGTGGCAATGGTTATAATGTTACAGGAGGACAGCAAGACCCTGTTAATTCTTTCTGAAGTTTTACTTATTATATTACGTATATATATATAAAACCCTATATATATATAAGTATATAGGTATGCTTGACATATTCTTCATACAAATATAGGGGGAGAGGAGCAGGCTGCACAATGTATTTTAGAGTGAGATAATTGCTGTCAAAAAGAAAGCTTTCAATGGAATTAAAAATTTAATGGCAAATTTGTAGCTTCATGGAGAGTTATTATTGTATCTTAATGAATAATGACGTATAAACTCATCATTTTATGGAATTGTTATTTGCAATATATACTGAAATAAAAATATACATTTTATAATTTTTTCTTTTGAAGCTCAAAATTTAGGAAATGTTAGATTAAAACCATAAAAATAATAAATCTGTTATGCCATCAATCATAAAACTAAAGAATTTGAATATTCCTTTTTATGTGCAAAATATTACTCCCATTTCAATGCATGGCATAAGCTGAAGGTTCTATAAAAATATTTATAGTAAAATACAGTATGAATCTATAATTACATTTAATCAGTTTTAGAAAGATGCATCCAATAGTTAGACACTAAAATTATTTAGAATCAGTCAATCTTACCTCAGTTACTGCTGAAGTAACAAAAAGTATGCTGCAATAGACCTTTGTGAACTGAATGGCATATTTGCTCTCATCTACATAAAGCCCTGTAAATAACCTACAGGTTGTTAGTCATTACTTAACTCAGCATCCAAAATGCTCACTTTAGCTCTTCCATATTAATACATTATACACAGAATATTTTAATAAACCATTGACAACAGGATGCATTTTAAGCAATGTAAGGATCAGTTACAGAAAAAAAATTACTTCCCATGTAAAAACCCTTCTTAGAATTCCCTCCACTGAACATACAAACCCCTCTGAAGGAACTCAAAAGTCTTTAATGGATTGTCTTGGGACAGATCAGCAAAGCAGAATTCAGTATCTAACATAAGGTGCTTCCTGGGCCATTGGTGTGGTAAAGCATCAGGCAATGTATGAAATCACTGCACTGTTTTCATTCATCTTCCTTCAGTTGGCAGTCACACTGGCTTCCTTCTGACGTAGTCTTTCTTTCTGTTAAAGGAAAAAAAAAAGAGTTTTATTATAATTCTTGTCTGTAATTTTCTCCTCTCAAGTTCCCATGAGCATTTGGTCAAGAAGATGGAGAAATAAGTCACAGTTTCAGTTTTTTTTAATTAAAAAATGCTTGGAGCACTCAAAGAAGGTTTAAAACTTTGAAACACATTACTTACTGAGTTTGCTTTCACTACATACTTGTCAAATACTGTGTACCTTTAAAAATACACATCTGTGATGACCACTGCAGCTACAGAAAACCAGATAAATTTCAAATTCATGTGACTCTAATACCTTCTCATGTCTGGAATGGCTTTTGCTGACATAAAGGCTCTAATTTAGCATTAGCTAGATGATCTTGCTTAATGACCTCTTCCCAGGGAAGCATAGTCATTCATATCTCTGCTGCCTGATCTGCAACTGATATGCTCTTCTGGGAATGGAAATAATACCCTGATTCCTTCATGTACATTTCCTTCCCTTGGTCTCTTGCCTTCTAGAATTTGAGAAATGCTTGTCCAACCTACGTGCCTTGCGCACAGACATAAAATGGATTCATACACAATGCAAATTATTAGACCTCTTACTGTGTTGTATCAAAAACACTGGTGTACAACAAGTAATAAAATGGGGATTTAACCTTTCTACCATGATTCCACAGAAAAAGCAAGATTTTTACAGTTTTGAAAAAACCAGACACTCTAGCCATTGGACAAATATATGCAGTAAGCTTCTGCACTTTGAAACATGGAAGAAAATACAAGAGACTACAGTGGAGGAGAAGAAACCACAAAAGCAGCTCTTTTTGTTATCTAAAATAGCAGAGCCATGCTTAGGCACAATTGAGCTAAATGTTAAACATAACTGTTGACTATCAAAGGGCATAAGCTTTAACATTTCTCCTTGGGAAGAAAATCACTCTGCTGCATTCAAATGAAAAATACTACACTCTCCAACAACAGCAGAAACCAGCCATCATTCAGAAGGACAAGAATGGTGTCACAAAACCCCTTTGGAATGTCACACTGAAAACCAGATCATACCAGGCTGGCTGTAGGATTGATTTTCTTCGTTTCAACTTTCTTCTCTGCAGTTAACTTGCTCACTGATTGCTGAGCCACTTTAATTCTGAAACACAGAAAAGGAGCATTAGATTTGATGAAATGAAAGGTATTCTGGCTCTGCTTGGTATGTATTTTGTAAGAAGCCTCACCAGTAACTTTTTTTTTAGGCACATTAGCCCAACAAACTGCTATTTCTATTTAAAGGCACTTAATAAACTACCAAAAGTAGTTCAAAGTACATTTTCAAATGGAGAAAATCAAAAGCAAAAGGACAGCCTGTCTGTACTGCTCCTTGAAAATGTCATCAGAAAAATGATTTCTCTGTTCTTGCAGGATCTGAATTTTATGGAGTATCTTTCCCACCAAAAAAGCTGTGCTATCAAGGCAAAAAAATCCTCCTCTGAAAAAAAAAAGAGCTAGTTGGCTTACTCTGTGTACACACAGAATATGCTATTTTAGCAGGCCATTTGCCAGACTATACATTACATTTCCTCTGAAAACCTTGAAATGAAAGCATCTGCCAGTTTTTTGTTAAAGTTTCCTGTGTTGCTTTGGATGGAATTGACTGACCAGCCTCACTGATGTGGCAATAGGAGGTACTTGTGTCAGGGTAGTTAAAGCTGTCTTATGTACAGCCACAGACTAGTCTGCCAAAAGTACTGTGGAGATAAGAGAAAAGAAGATCACATCTGATTCCTCTGCTTCTTGCCTTTTGCTCTCAGGGTATTGCATACAGAACCATTCTTTCTGTGGGGATTTGACAAGAAGAACCCAATGAGGAGTTTAATCAGCAGGAAGAGGAGAAACAGAGAATTAAAGAAAAAGGGACTTGACTCTCATTGTCCAGACTGGAAAATGCATAGGAAATTATATACTAAACAGGGATAAAAAGGAAAGAAAAGTCTTGGCACTCCTAATAGAGGATCCGCCCAGTGCTAAGTGCTGCTATAATATTGATGGTACATTCAGCTACTTTAAATTCTATATGCAAAATGCAAAAGGAAGGACATTGGGAGTGAATTTTTACAAGCAAGGAAAACTCAGCAAATCAATTTTCAGTAATGTACACCAAGTCAGTCTTTTACTAGAAGCAACACATTTCTTGGCACTCTCAAACTGAAAAATTCTACTTTCTTCTCCTATTTAACTTTTTCCACTGGCAGAAATAATTGCTATGGCCAGTCAAAAAGTATTTAAAATACCATGTCCAGTTCAAACCACTTTCGACACACTCAATTTTTGAGGAATTTTGGAAGAAAAGCAAAAAGAAAAGTGGATTATTGCTGCAATTACTGATGTGTACTTCCTTGTTGTAACACTAGCAGCAAGCTGGATTCTTTTTAAAACACACAACACATTCATAAGTCCATTACGGTCTTTATCAATGTTGGAAATGTTATCAGTGTTGGAAACAGTTTCTTCTCTACGTATTTTAGAAGCATGTATGGGATAGTTCCTGGTGTCGTCTCACTTTTGAGTGCTTAAGAAGAGGAGAAAATAGTTACACTACTTTCAACTAAAGTTACTATTTCTTTTTATTATTATAAATTATTATTCTATACATTTTTAAAATACAGCTGGTGCATTTTTAGAACTTAATTGTGTTTCCTGTTTCTACATGTAAATAACTACGTGACGACACGCCATTCCATCCCTTTATTTTTGTTAACCTGCACAGTTTACTTAATACAGGATGACTGCACCCACTCCACAGCATTCTATTCCTCACAGATACAACATTTAAGGAAAGACGATGATGGATTTCCAGATGGTTTTCTTTTCAGCAGAATCACACCAAGTGATCAGCTTCTAAACTCTTTCCTATTTTGAGCACATTTTCTACCTGATCACATTAGCCTTGGTCCTAGAAGTGTTTTCAAATGTCTTGAGTCCACACTTTCATCCAAAGGGATAATTACAGGGATTACAAGCTTTTAGATTTAAAAAGAAAATAATGCCTGCCACGGATACAGGCCTAGCTCTGTGTATTTCATGGCATATTTTCACTATGTCTAGGAAATCTGGATGTTTAAAAATAGAGTGAAAGATGGGGACAAACTTTAAGCAGGGCCTATTGCAAAAGGAAAAGTTTAATAGTTTTAAATTAAAAAGTTTTAAATTAAAAAGCCAATTTAGATTAGATATAAGGAAGAAGGTTTTTACAGTGAAGGTGCTGAAACAGAATCAAGCCCTGAGATGGACAGCCACAATCTACAGCTCACAGTGACAAGGACAGTTTCAGACAGAGAGCACTGGAGAGGACAAAGAGACCAAGAGGGATGATAGAATAGCTGAACCACAAGACAAGGGTGTCTGAGCACTGGAACAGGTTGCTCAGAGAGGCTGTGGAGTCTCCCTCATTGGAGACATTCAAGACACAATGCTGTGCCATGTGCTCCAGGATGGTCCTGCTTGAGCAGGGAGGCTGGACCAGGTGAGCCACTGTGGTCCCTTCCAACCTGACAATGGGCTAACGTAGCAAGCGGTCAGGAAGCCAAAACATTATGGAATGCAGGTCACTTAAGCCTTCAAATCTGATGAGCTGCAACATGGATGTGTTCAAAAGAAAAGTTATTCTCCTTCAACTGTGATCAAAAGAAGTCAACACACCTTAATTAATAAAGAAGATGTGGTGTCAAACTGAGCAGTACTACACATTAGCACATAATATGAAAAAATATTGAATTAAATTAACAAAATGATGTATTTTTTAACTATGAGAACCACGATTCCAATACTGCATATGTATCCTTACTATAATCTATGAGAATGCAATTGACTTTTTACTGACTCTAAGTGGCAGGTGGTGTCTTCCCCTGTAAATTGCATAAAAGCCAAGCCTCAAATTAGAAGTTATTAGTGAAAAATAAAGACATTATTTTTATTCAAAATTATTTTCATTCTGTGTCTAGGGATGCAGAAACTTAATCTAAACATAAGCCTGTGTTTATGATAAAAAAGTTTCCTTTGTAAGCTCTGGAAAATATGTTTTTTCCTTACAGGAAAAGATATTACCAAGCCAGGGACTAAGTAGATAAACTGATTATCATTTTCACCTCTGCTCTCCACTCAAGTCAGACAGAAGGCAGCGTGAACTGGCACACTCCACCCTCTGAAGTTCCCCAGTTAGGAAAACCAGAATCCCTTGTAAATGAACCAATTGCTATTCACATACTCATGTTCTCGCTCTGTTATTGTACAACAACAGAGACAAAATTATCTGGTTCTCTCTCAGCTTCTCAATAATCTGGAAAATCCATTCTTTTCGCTTCTACAGCTCCTTTCATGCAGCTGGTGGGTTATGTGGATAGCTGTGGGTTAGGAAATAACTTGGAATGACAGTTCTGTGTCACCTGAGCTTCCCATGACTAGAACTTTAAACTTCTCCCATAAAACTGTTTTGGCATAAGGAAATGTTGTGCAAACAAAATTTCAGATATGGGTGGAAATGAACAAGTGGAGGTAGCTACAGTCAACATCAACTGTTCAATCTAGAGCCAAGCTGCATACCCAGTCCAGACCCTTAACACAGCTGAACAGTGACTTCCCTTAGGACTATGAGAAATCCCCAGAACTCAAATTCCTGTCATGTGTTAAATGCCTTTCTACTCTCAGTCCTATTTCTGTGTGCAGCCCATGAACTAAACCTTGAGTCCATTTCCTGAAAACTGTTAGCCCATGAAATAAAACAGGTTAGATTTCAGTACCAAAATATTAGAAGACAGATGTTTGTGGATTACCTGGCTTGGCAGATGATTTTACAGAGTACTTGACTAGCTTTAATATTAGAAGCCTTATACTAGATTATGAAGTTTGAACGTTACCACTTCTGTTACTGTGTTGTACAATACAACTGCCTATCAAGCCTTCAGGCCTAAATCTTCTGGAAAGAAGTCATTACTGATCAAATCTTTAGATTGCATTTATTTTAAATGCATCTAGTTCACTAACTAAATTAGTAAAATACAGTAAAATGTATGTTGTCAGTGGATTTTATCATCAAACCTCAAATTGCCAATATGTTTGATATGTTTTCTTTTTTTTTCTGGATGTACTGACAGTGGTTTATCTACAAAGTTATCTACAAAGTAAGTGAAAAATTTCATCTCTGTAGTCACAAGGAATAAGATTTTTAAAAAAAATATTTTAGGGAAGTTGATGCATAAGAAAAAACAATAGGAAGACAAGGGCTAAATAACAAAAATATACTTCAGTCCATCTGAGATAGCCATTGGCAGATATTTAGAAGTATATAAAGACAGTCAAAGCCTAGTGATAATCACCAGAATGCTTTTGCAGATGGAAACTCTCTTAATGTGTAAGTCCTTCGTAGGTTTTCCTCATATAATTTTGTGTTGTCACCATTTAGAATCTATGCAAGCTTTTACCATCTGTGACATCTTGTGACAAAGTGTTTCTGTTTTCAAGATGAAATATATAATTCTGTTCATTAAATAATGATCATGTCTTCTCCAGCCATTGAGACGAATTTTGGTTCTGTTTTTGATTTCTGAATTCTGGCCTATTTGTATGCATACTCAATCTGAAAGAGATTACTTCATCCAGTACAGTAACCATTGTGGCAATCTTATCCTTGCAAGAGTCAGCATTGAGTTGAGTTAAATTAGGAGCAACAATTCTTTCCTATTTTAATTATTTCATATTTGAAGTGTAACAGGCATAAACACATTACTATAATCTTTGTCACATTTCTTTTGCAAAACATAATCACAGTGTGTGATGAAACTTGCTGCAAACTACTAGTATTTCTTTTGTATTTACACTTTTTCCTTATTTCAGACTTGTTTAGGACATCCTCTTAAAATATAATTTAATGCATCTTGAATGCTTTGATTGATTTATCGATGGGCATTCACATGTGTATGTATAATGGATTTAAGTTGTTATAAATACATATTTGTTTTGATTCTGAATTCATAGACATGCCCACTGCAAATAAAATTAGTACTTTAAGAAAAGGAAGTGACAGTGGAAATACGTGCAATCCTCCTTGATCTAAGTGCTTTATTGTCAAAAACTCCAACTTTTTAGTCTTCAATTCAGGTATCATCTCAAACTTTCATACACAGAAAAAGGCATAAAAGCAGTCGATGTACCTGAGTGCATACACATTGTAAATTATAAAACTGTCAACAACAAATCTGGATTTTGATCCAAAACAGCACAAAAAAAGTGATTCCAACATTCGGTGCATTTACATTAAGCTGTTTGTCACAGATGATGTGATTGTCAAAGCAAATTTCATTTAATTGTACTTAAATTCTGGTATTGAAGGGAAAGTAAACTGTCATCCTATTCCTATTAGGCATATGGTTTGGAAAATAGTTTTCATTTTATCCTTATAGTAATTTATATATCATATCATATCATAGTTTCTTATTTATCTGTAACTCCGTCTTGCATTCCTAAATTACGTGCAAATTTTGTCCAGGAAAGAGACAATGACTCAATTATATTTTGCAGGCAGCTAATTTAGTTTCATGGTGAGGTTAAATGCAGGGCAGCTCAGTTGAAGTGTTTCCTTTACTTTAAGAAAAAGTCTCATTGAAATCTCATTAGATTCCTACAGTTGTGCTACATTTGGGAGCCAAGTAGCTTTAGACAAAACAGGTTCCTTGCAGCTGAGACTGTCATTTAGTTAAAGACAGCATTCTTTTTTCCTGAAACTCACAGATTTTAAAGATGTCTGTTATACAATGCAATGTAGTTAGTTTGGGATATAAAACTTTAATTTTGGAATAATAGATCTTTTGACCCATTTTTACTAGTATTAAGTTTAACCTAATAAATTTTAATTATTCCTTTTATTAATGATCATTCTGCATATTATAATTAAATTTTGTGTCATATTTCTTGAAAGACAAATTACAATCCACTATTGACATTCCTATGTAAATATAAACAATTAGCTAATTCCTACACATTTTACATTGGGTTTCTTCAGCTCCTGAAATTCAAAACGTAATCCAATTGGAAACATGTTCACATAATGATAGCAATGCCTCAGTTTCAGAACCTATGTTTCAATTACTGACTTACATTGCTGTTTCTTCCTCTTTAAAACTTTCTTCAAAACAAAATAAGGATTCATGATAAAAATGTTCCCTTTCCTTTTTTTTTTTTAATTAAATTGCAATCTTTAAAAATGCACAACAAATAGTGCATCCAATTAATTAGCCAGTTAAGGAAGACAGCTGTCCATTCCTGTCATTCTAAGGTTTTTAGTTACCAGCGTGTACAATGACTCTTCCCTTGCTTTCAAACTTTTTTGGACAGCAGTTCATCAATTATTAGTTTCATGCTTTTTAAACAGGACCCTTAAATGATCAAGACTTTACAAGACACTTCAGGTGATGAAAAAAGCATTTCCACAATTTTAATCTATTGATTTCACTCTGTCCTTCTGTTCAGTAGCACACTGCAGAACAATTTAAAATGATGAAAACAGCTATTCTGTCATTCTAATTTACTATTTACACAAGGTTCCTCATTTTAACAGCACATCATCCTGATGAATCACCCAAATTTGAATGTAAAGGACAATGAACTGTCCATTTGAGACTAATGAAACTTTGCAAAAATAATTTGAAGTGAGCTTTGAAGAACAGTATACATGACCCAGGAAGTGTCAGCACCTAGAAGTATTACAGCAACTGCTGCTCTGCATTCAACCGGTATTGCTTTACCTGGAACAGGAATAAGGCATCTGTCAGAGGAACCGACGATATATTTGTTCTGTGTTTTTATTTGTAGATTTGATTGATACAAATTAAACCACAAGAAATTCTCACTTCACCTAAGTATGAAAGCAGTCTACACAATATAGCAGTCTACTTACAAAGATTTCTTGATTGTTGTATTAAGACAGTTAAGTAGCTACATACTGTTAAAACATAAGGCACTTCAAATCGATTTACTTGAAAGGATAATTGTGTACCATTAGCAAGGTGCTAATTACATAAAAAAGAAAGGATGTATAGTCTGGATTTTTTTTTTCTTGGGCAGTTAACCTCTATTCTTCCTAACTGCTTTTGGAATAAAAATAAGTTATGATTCAGCAGAAAATATATCCCTGAGATGATCTCTATCATGACCACAGTAACATGCTTGGGACTTTTTATTTTATACAGTTTTTAGCATGTAAACCAAATTTGCATAGTGATTTAGATACAAGGAAAAAAAAGATTCTTTGTAAATGTTTGCATTTGTCAGCTTCCAAAATCAATCAATAAATGATACAAAAAGCTACCACTTTCATGTGTTTTAAAACTGTAAGATCTGCAAAACAATGCTGGTAAGGTTGATAATTGAGAATTCATAACTTCTACATCTACTCCTTCAAAAAATCTACTTCATAGGAACCTGAAAGCCCCACTGATTTGAAGCAAAAATGGAAAATATAAGTGTAAATGAATGTTTTTTTCTTATTCTTTTAAAGACATTTTAATCTAACTCTTTGTCAATTTGGAATAAGCACCTGGATTTAAATTTCATGCTGAAAGTAATTGCTCCATTCTTTTCTAAAGAATGACTACATTACCACTCCAGGTCTTTTCAAATGAATTGTAACATGCTGAGTATGATGAGCTTGTAGTAGAATTGCTTTTTTGTGTAAAAGACTTTAAGTTTCTTCAAGAAAATCGAGAAAATAATTGAAGGGTTTAGGTTTTTGGGTTCTTTTACTCTAACTAATAAAATCAGGAGTCTGTTGTGAGATCTAGCGGCAAGTAGTTTGATGTCCTCAGCAGGACACCAAAACTCAGAAGTAGTGCTGTAAATTCAGTGTGGGGCTTCGACACTATGCTAAGTGTGGCCTGAATCTCTGGGGCTTCTCTTTGATGCAAGTGCAGTATATTAACTGGAAAAGCATTCACTTTTATTTGTCTGTACTGTCTGCGACAGCAATATCGCCTCATTTAGGCTAGTTCAACATGAAAATGCACAGAGAAGCAATCTGTTATAAATTAGCACAGCTCTCCTTTCATTTTACTAGCTAGTAATTGGAAGGGGTTACAAAAGTGTAATTTATCAGATTATATGTGTTTATCTTTTTGTGGGGACAGCATGCCTTTGGTGAATTTTCCTACGCACCCTGAGGGAATAATCTTTCCTTGATGTCCATTAGATCTGAAAGAAAACAATGACGCCTGTGAAATATAGGAGTATAATTTGTTGGGTTTGAGAAGCAGCAGTTTCCCAGACATCTAAAATGGTATTAATGACTTTATTAGAACCTTACCGTTCCTTGGAAATGCTTTTGCTCTCTCGTTTCCAAATGGTCTTGAAGTCACTGCAGAATTCGTACCACACCGTGAAAACATAGTTTGGTGTGATCTCCTTCTCGCCAGGCTTTGGCTTTATCCCAAAGTATCCCACTGTTTCTTCAAAGCTGCAAGGGAGGGGGAAAGAAAAGAAACCAGTCAACACATAAGCCCACTGGGGAAACAGTTTCTCTGATTCAGTAGTCAAGGCTGGTAATTACCACAACTTCTTTGCCTTGGAAATCACAGCAGCAATTCACGCTGAGTATAACCAACCTTCCAACATCCACCTCCTTTCCAGGAGGATAACTTACAGATGCATGAGCCACCACAGAGGTCTGTCATGCTGGCAGATCATGGGTGTTCAATTGTAATGAGAAAAGCTTAACTTCTTGCCTTACAGGAAATGCTGTAATATATTAATTTATTTTATACTGCTGCACTCCATAAAGATCCTATTCTCCCATTTATCTTTACTGAAGGACTCTGTAAGAGTCACACACTGAGTCAGGAAAAAATCTCTAGGTTTGACTGAAAATAATCTTCTAGCATTTAGGGAGAATTGGGAGTAGCAACAACCAAGCCAATAACATTGCCAATAGCAATTTTGCAAAAATTTTCCTGAAAATAATCTCCTTCCACATGTGTCAATAAACAATTAATTTTACAAAAAATACATTGCCAGTGTTTTAAAGCTTTAAAAAAGATTTTATAATGTGGCTGTTACTGAATTGCTATACAGCTGGATATTTTCAACTTATTCTTTTTTGCAGATAATACTTCCAAGAGCTTTTTAACTGATTGTGCATTTTAAACACTTATGACATTGCTTTGTATATATAAAATGGAACAACTCACATGATTAGGTACTTAAACAAATAAAAGTATGCTCACTTTTCTCTGCAAAGTAGATGCAACAATCCTGAAACATTTGGTGATATTTATTAAAAATAATACTATAATTTTAAAGCAACAGTAACAACGTATTTTAAAATAAGTAATATTTCCTGGAATAATAATTTTATTTAATCAGAAGAAAGCTGTATTTTTCTCTAGAGTTGTGAATAGGTTCTTAACCTAAACACGGGAGGTGTAAATCTTGAAAATAAAATAAATAATTTTGAAGACCTGTATGGAGTCTCCAGCCATTCAACACTTGTTATATGAATGATGGATGAAGCTTTGGCATCTTTCTTCGTTTATATTTGCATTTCCACAGTCCACATTGCATGTTTTCATATAGAAATACAAGGTTAGGCTCAAGATTTTTTGACTTAGTTTGAAATTAAAGGTCTTTAGCTAGCCTTGAAGAATATAAAGTATCCATCAAAAACTACAGAAGTTATCCCTCCAAAATAAAGCAATATATAATCTAGCTACTTCACAAAGAAGCTTAGATTTTATCCACATGAGCCAATATGCTCTGGGGTTTTTTTTTGACACTTTAAAGATAGAAACTGTAATGTACAATATCCCATATTGCTCAAGGTAAGCTATTAAAACAATAGGTTTTTTTAATCCCCATATGTGATAAAATTAACCTTTTACATTTCTTACTAGGTTTTGCATGAAACATTTAACTATATTTCAAGTTAACTGATGTTCCATATTTAAAGAATCAGAATGAAATATGTTTATATAAGGCCATAACACTCAGAGTTAATGGGTCTTGCAGTGACACTATGAGGAGAAAAATAAATAAATAAACAAATAAATCAAATACAGCTTGAAATATCTGTGCAAAATGTTTTGGCTTTCAAACTCTAAAAATACTAAAATACCTCAGTCATAATTACATGGTAAAAACCATTTATGTCTACTGGGCAATGTAATGTGCATTACATTCACTTGGGCTGAATACTCCTCAGCTGTTCATAGCACTTTCACTGGGATAGCTTCACCAAGAGCTGCAAGAACAGAGACTCTTCTCAGGTTTGCTTCATGTAACAGCAGCCCCAGGTACATTGTGCATTCTTCTACCTAACAGAACCCTTCACCATGCCAGCTGGAGCTTACAGAGGTGGGATCCTGAAATCCTGCACTTTCTCTGCTTCATCCTGACACTTTGCATCCTCTCTTCCTTTCTTCATCAGCCCCTAGTAGCACTCCTTTGCTTTCAGACACCTTAATCTGGCTTCCTGGGCTACTTTCTGCCTTTCTAAAGTAGTAATTTAAAATACTGAATATTCAGTTAGCAATTAAAAACCCCAAACTCTGTTCTGGACAACTAATTCCCCAAGTCAACTGCTAATTGAGTGCAGCCCCATATCCTTGAGAGTCTATTCTAGTCTAGAATGGCCACAAAGCAGGTAGGATAGGAAGGAGCCTTGTGCCAGGGAAGTCAGGTTTGCAGCTAAGTAGAGCCAGTCAGAGACTTGAAATGAGGAGGTAAAGCCCCAGCTGCCATCAGCCAGTTGTTCAGCCAATATTTAGGCGTCTTCTGCAAGCAGATGGGAGCAGTTTACCTAAGACTTGAACTGCATTTGGGAAGTGCCCCTTATCTCCCTCTTCCTGACTGCCTAGGAAAACTAACTGAGGTGTCTCAGGTGGAGTGAGTATGGTCTGTGAAAAGTACAATTAAAATCCAAATTACCACAGATCTGCCTTCAGCGACCAAGAGGAAAAAATATTGATAGGAAGTTAAAAATTAATTTATCCCAGTTTATTTCTAGCAGGTCTATAGCTAAGATGGATGTCTCACTCTCACAAAACTACAATTTGGTGAACAAAATGTATTAGTAATATTAACTTACTGAATATTTTACTAACCATCTATAAATCAATTAATCTCACTTTTTCCACACTTTGACTCCTTTGGCCTAAGTGAGGCACAAATATTCAGGCAATAAAAACATTGGAATTTCAATGGCTTCTTAGGCAACCAAGTGCTGTATGTAAGTGCTGAAAATATTCGGTGATGATTAAATACATTTTTATGTCATAAAGTAGCTAATCAGTTCTTTATCTTTCCTGTAAAACCCTCATTCAGCTCAATGCTGATAATAATTAAAACCTCAAACACAGTACACTGTCTGGATAAAAACATAAATGAAGTTCTTGCTGGAAGATTACACAGAAGTTTTTTCAGGAAACATATTACTTCTTTGAAACACAGATCCTTTTTGCTATTTAATGTAATTCCGAAGTTCAGTAATATCTTTGATCAAAATAAACTGTTAAAAAACACTAGAAAAAAATCTTACCATTTTTGAGCATTTTCCAAACTGTTCTCTTCTTTTTTCCGTTCTTCTTTAGCTGCCAATGAGAAACATTTTAAAGCTATAAATTACTGTCTTACTATTTTAGAAATCCCACAGATTAAACATCTGTTATTTTCAAAACTGCACAGTTTGTACACTAAGTATAATAAAAGTGGTAAACATTTGCTAATTTTCAATTTTTATTTATTTCTTGTATACAATGAATGTTTCTACTGTACCAATAAAGTGTATTGGATTTGAAAAGTAATTTAAAACCCATATTATAATATATAGTGCTAGGCATTAATTGAATCAAATGTAAATAATTAAACTTCACTTTCCAATTTTTTGAAAAGAAAACAATTTAAGTTGTATTTGCTTCTTCATTTGTTGCAGGCCAGAACTTACAAATTTAAATGTGTTTCTGCAGCACAAATGATTGGAAGTTCAATTGGAATTGAACAGGTACCAAATATAGTTAACACCAACTGTTCCATAGAGCTATCACATTTTGTTCTGGAAGCTGGAAAGTGAAAACACATGTAGCAGGCTTTAAATGTATGGCATGTACATGATTTTTTTTGAAAAATCAGCCAAGAGTTTAAAATATGGTTAGTGAATCTGAGCCCCTCTATTACAGAATTCTCACATGAACTACTTAAAAGGATTTGGTTTTGAAAAGAAAAGCATTCTCTACTATTGAAGATGTTTCCTGACCTGGCTATTCAAAGCAAAACCACTAGTTTTTGTTGATCAAGTCTTAATACAACTTCAGCTCCAGCAGAATACCATGTATATAAAATAATACTACTGTGGAAAAGTTATTCCTACTCCATATTAAAATAATCCTGTAAAGGGAAATGTTAATATAAACAGAATTCAGACACTTTTTTTTATGCAGAGAAAAGAATTTTATCTTTTTGCATCTCAGTCCACAGGAGTGCCTGGTTGAAATACAGTTACAAACCTGAGTTCACAGACAAGGCCATTGAGAAACGAGTCCTGAATGACTCCATTTCATTATAAAGCTACTGACAAAGGGGTTTGTACTATGACAGTTTAAAATGAAAATAAAAATTGATAGCTTCAGCACATTTGCTGTTAACAAAACAAGTTGATTTCAACTCATACATTTCTCTACCTTGAGTAAGTGTGTTGGAGATATTTATTCCTATTATTTCAATATAGCCAATAGCCAGAAACAATGTTGTGTGCCCTTTGCAAGGAAAGCAATCAATTCTACATGACTAAGTTCTCCACCTCAAATCTTAGTGGCAAGACAGCTGCAAGTGAAATACATAGGGCAGCTCTGATTTATTGCATTCATCTCAGGGTCCCAAAAATTTGCCTAAAGTTAACACAATATACTTAATTCACTATTTTAATTTTATACCATTAAAAGTAGAAAACAGAGGCTGGAATTCTACTGATTCATAATGATATAAAATTAACTGTACAAGCTGAACAATGTATAAAATTGTACAATTCATTATTACATTAATAATTTATTTCTGGTTTTCGAGAAGATGGAAAATTAAGTAAGGCAAATTTCCCAACATAGCTATATTCCCAGCTACAACAGAAACAGTATCTTCAGGCCCCTATACATGAAACACAATAGCTAACAAGGGCAATATTTTTATACATTTATAATTAGGTGGCAAGGCCTGATTTACTGTTTTTAATCTTGAAAGAAAGGGATAAGGAAAGACAGTGGAAATAAGTTTTAATTTTTTATACAAAGTTAAAGAAAAAAAAGGGTATGACTTTTAGAAAGAAACACACAGAGTTTACATTTATGTAACAGTATTTGCATTTGTGTACCAATAAAAGGGAAAACAAGAAAGAAGAAAATAACTGTATTCTATGGCAAGCAGTATTTTCTGTATTTTTAACTGTAAACATATCCATCCAGAAATTGTATAAAAGCATTTATTTGAAATTTAGATGTTGAGACTTGTTAAGAAAATAAATGAACAACTCCACATAACAAATTCCATAATGTGTAAGAAGAGAAACTAGAGCAATTCTCTTATCTTTCATAAAATTTCTAACTAATTTTCCACTCAAAATCTGAAATATCCTGCTCTTTTTCTCATCCTCCACAATCTGCAATGACTAGCACAATCAATGCTCTCAGTATAGATTTCCATGAAACAATGTAATTTCCTCAGCAGATCCTTAAAACTTCATAGTTAAGATATCAATCCTTGTCTTAATTTGTGGAGTTGCTGAAGGCAATTCAAATGAATTACATAAGTGAAATAACTTATTTATTCTTATTTCTCTAGCAATACCATATTTGCTTGCATAGAATTTGCTTTTTGCAGAAGTGGAATGACGTAATTCTTTCACTCTTAGACCTCGTGTTTGATTTCAGTTTCATCAAGTTAAGAATACATTAACAGCCACATCAGACTGGCACAGGGATTCACCCAGCCTCATGTCCTGCCCCTGGCAGGCACTGAAACAGGTGCTCAGTTAGAATTATGGACCAGGACAAACACACTTTGCCCGAGGGTCCTCTCTCTGCCTCTGAGATTCTGTAGCTCATACAAAATATTTCCTGCATTGAATGGCATTGCAATGTAATCCTCAATGGATTCTCCTTCAAGAACTTGCTCTTTCTTTGCTT
Organism: Passer domesticus; assembly: GCF_036417665.1. NCBI lineage: Eukaryota > Metazoa > Chordata > Aves > Passeriformes > Passeridae > Passer > Passer domesticus. Next base: position 31,395,854 of record NC_087479.1, read on the forward strand.
AAGATTTTAAAGCTTTTTAACATCCACAATCTGCTGTGGCAAGTGTTCTATAGCCCATCTATATGCAGCACATCTTGCCTGTTTTGAAATGGATACCTGGTATCACTCCTGTATCAGAGAAAACCTGACTGCAGTGAACACTGAAATACGGTGTCTACTGGCATGAGCTTTTTGATTAGGATGCTTTTGAAGCAAATTTTCCCAGTATTCCCCATTTATTGAGCACTGATTTGGTTTGCAAGTAGGTTTTGGCACTTTTAAACTGATTTCCACTAGGAGGAAACTAAATAGGAAGCTCCACCACAAATGAACTCCAATATTTAATAGGGACAAAAGGACTACAGTGACATTTGGGCCTTCAGACATCTCTGAACACATGAGATGGATGATCTTATGAATTGACCTTATGAACCAGATATTTGTGATTACTTTCTTTTACTGAAATGCAGATGTCAACATGAAGATTCATGATCCTCTAACAGTTTAAAAAGTGAAGTAGTAATAGAGTGAAATGGTAAAAAAAATTCTCCAATTTATTCTTTCTACATATTCTACTTTTTGGGGATAGAAGAGTACATGAAAAACTAAACTGAAAATGAGAAATTACTAGAAAATATTTATTTTTTAGAGGTCTAATGTATGCACAGCAGCTTCCAGTTACAACAGAACCAATACCTCTTCATACAGCAGGCTACTATGAAATAGATCTCTGAAGAACAAAGGAAAGCAAATACTGGATACCAGCACAAACTGAAAATTGAGAAGGTCAGTCACTAACAGAGGCAAGCAGAGAATGATGGTGCACTAAAAAAAGTGCAGAGAAAGACAAAGAAAGATAAATGGGTAGCCACAACCACACAAAAATCTTAGTTATTTCTGCCCCTCTAGTGAAAATTTTAACACTCATCGAGTCTGACTGGATAAATTTTGTTATTTCTCTCAGACCTTAAATATATGAAGGCACATAAGAATGGTAATTCACTGAAGTGTATTGATTAAGTTGGACACATTACAGCTTTTCTTTTATTTTGCAGTATTTTACTACTTTCATATTTGAAAGATCTGATGCATAAAGTTTTTACAAATTTTCTAAGCATTTTGGAGCAGTGAAAAGTTCCACAATTACAAGAGAACTGTAACAACTACCCATTAGGGTGGAGATATCAGAACTCTTAATTTTGCATTCCAAGGCTGAGTTTCTGTAATTCAAAAATATATGCTTCAAGAACTTAAGGAGACTGCTTTGTAAATTACAGTGTTTTCTGCACAAGAAAAACACCACCCTAAAACAAGGTATTTGATTATTTTTTTCTCTTTAGGAGGGAGATATGTCTTTTCTGACTCATGCCTTCCAATCAATAACAGTTAAGATTAAGACACAATCTATAATAAGACATAGACAAAAAAAAACCAACTCAAAACTCAACCTTAAAAGTAAACAACAAAACCAACCAATGAACCAAAACAAAACCCCTATTGACATTCCTCTTGGAACTTTATAAAGCCTGGACAGAGATTGTTAAAACAGTGACAAAAGGTTATTATGACATTTATAGTCTCACGGGAACCCACCTTCCTCACTAGTCAAAACTAAAATCTCTCAGGTAGGCATGTTGAAATGTAGCCAAAACATGAACCCCATCCTAGAAACATACTAACCCTTGATTTAATGGCTGAGGAAGAAAAGTATACCCCCAAAGAGGTTCAGCTGGGTTATCTTTTCCCAAGGTGAGGACAGTCACATTCTATGACATTATCAAGTTAGGAGAACAAGCGACAATTGACCTCATTTTCCCGGTCTTTGTAAAGCACGAACCATGCTTTGAAAGCATTATCCCCACTTGAAAACAGAGATCCAAATCTCTTAGATACTATCATTGGTGATATACTTGGGTATCAAAAGTTGAACCCAGAAGGCTCCCAGGCTGGAGTTTTGTAGTAGATCTATTCCCACCCTCAAGTACAATTGTCATGCAAGAGAAATTGTTTAATAACCTTGTTTAATCAGGGACTTTGGAGAGTGGAAGAAAAACCTCAAAGGTGTCCTAGGCGGGCAAAATGACTACAGAGGACCATCAAAAGCTATACAGTTTTTCTGTTTCTGAACAAAATTCTTGACATGTTCAAACTACTAACATATTGCACAATGGTAGTACTATGACCAGCAGGATTAGAGTGGGATGAAATAAGCCTTCTTTGGTTTTCATTTCAATAGATTTGTTAAAACTGAAATTTTTAAAATAGATTTAACTTTTAGGAAATGCTTCACTCAAGCCATATAGGCCTAGAAGTAGCATCAAGGAAACCAAAATTTTCATAGGGATGCACTTGCTAGCACATGGCATTTCTTTGAGCTGCAAAGAACTACCATGAGCAATCTAAACCTCTTCCCAAGGGTTGCTATTTTAGAATCATCATGGGTTCAGTGTGGCCAGTAGCTATGCAGCCCACAACCACTCACTTTTCCCCCTTCCCTCTCAGTCAGACAGAGTAGACAATGGGAAGAGCAAAAGTGAGAAAAACTTATGGGTCAAGATAAACACAGTTCAATCCATGAAGAAAAGGGGAAGAAGAAACTGAAGTGATGCAAGGGCAGAGTGATGCCTCCTTGCCATTTTTGGAGCAATACTACCTCTCCCAAAATCCTTTCCTCTTCTTCTTCATTGCTAAGCATACCATTACATGCATGGAATGCTGAGTTTAGTCAGCTATCCACGTTGTGACCCCTCCCAATTCTTGTCTAACCTGGCCTATCACTGAGGGTACAGAGTGGGACAAAGAGAAAGCCCTGACAATGTGCAAGTGCTGCTCAACAACAGCCAAAACTGTTCTGTACTATCAACACTGTTCCAGCCACATATCCAAACCACATCTCACACCAGCTGATATGAAGAATATTAACTCCGTCCCAGTAGAACAGCACACAGCCATTCAGAGTAATCATACAGCCATGGAGATGAATCCTAAGATTTAGACAGATTGCATAATTTGGCTGTTTAAATGCATAATAATCAAGACTACAACTACTTTTTAAAATTATAGTAAAGGTGTCCAAAACTTGATCCAGCATGTTAAACAATCTGTAGTTTTCAATGCAGTATGAAGCTTTGTTCTTGCTGATGATAGCAAAGCCAACAGCATGTAGCTAACAATTCATTAGTGTTCACAAGTATCATCAACACCAATTTAATCTTTTTAATCTTAGTGTAACCTCACTGTCCAGAAAAAGACTAGGCTCTATACAAAAGGCCAAGAATAGAACACATTACAAATGTTATAAAATAATTTATATTATATAACATGTCAAATTGTATTTTAATGCCTGACACTGCCAGAATCTGCTTTCTTGAAATGTCAATTTTAAAGAAATGGAAATAAAATTAATAGCATCTTTTAAACAAATTTAAAAATGTCAAGTGCAAATAAATGAGTATTAACAAAAATCCACATGTGAATGTAAAAGAATGTAGAATCAGAAAATGGATTGTCTTAATTTTTTAGATTTTTTTTTCATTATCACCTGAAATATATTAATTTTTAAAAACGTGGTTTGACTAACAAGTATGAGTCTGGGTGCTCAGTATGAAAACTGGGGCCTTGGAATTGTTAAAGACATGGAAAATAATTTTCCAATCTAGTGTCATATGCTACTAGGATGTATTTTTTCATTTCATACAGACTGAATCTAGTTTTAGAACTGTTTTACTTTTTGACAACATATTGTATAATAAAGAATTTAGTAGCAGAGGGTATAAAAGTACTCAGAAATTAGGTACAGTAAAAAATAATTTTGCAGCTTCAGATATTTATACTTTTAATTCTAATTATTGAGCAAGTTTTCTGAATAATCTTAAACTTTTCACAAATTATGATGTTTCAAAAAGTCTAAAGGAGTTGCGTATCCTGATCTAGGAAGAGGTATTCTCAAGAAACTTCTGTCTAGAGCTATACATAAAACCTGAATTTTCTCCTACTTCTATATTTTTATATTGAGTTAAATCTAATATAACTCTGTATTTTGAGAACCAGCATTACTTTTAATTTAGGTCTAAACAAAAGAATTCTTATTACTTAGTTGATTCCATATATAAACATAGCAAACATGAGAGAATACATCCAGTGTAAAACATTTTCTGTTTTTTTCTTTTTCTTGTTGAACTGTATTAAATTTCAAATTTGAATATGAGTGCAAATTATTTCACTTGGCTACAGTCCACTATTCTCATGGTGGTGCTTTTTTGCGTTATAAAAATGCTGCATTTCAGAAATAGTGAAAAAAAAAAGTATATGTTCTATACACAACTTCCTAGCAAATAATTTTCTAATATGTGTATTACTTGACAAACTGTCTTTAGCCAGCTCCTAACTTCTAATTGGTAGGCTTTATGAACTCATGGAATTCAACAGACAGCCTGGAAATTCTATGTAAATATTTGAATGTATGACTAATATAGTTTTATATCAGAATGCAAAAAATCCCCACATAAAATAGTCCCATGCCCATGAAGAAATTTTTCTTCTATGCTGTCAGTTAAACAAGAAGGGCTGGGAGAATGGAATCAATGAAACTTGGGTCTACTGTGGGTCTGTACTTCAGTTAGTTCCCAGATGGATTCATTAATGTTTAATTAAGGGGTGAGTTCATGATACAGCCTTGCTCTCCCTGGAAGGCTAATAGGGTCACTCTTAGCCACATATTTTTATTGAGATTTTAAGAGCTTAATATCTCAGGATCTCTAACCTTGTCACATTTGGTCAAAATTGGACAATGCACTAAAAATTACTGGCAGGGGACATCAATAAGCAGTGTGATCACATGAGCTTTGTTTCTTTTATAATTTCTTTAAATTAAAATATATCACATTTTTAACACAGAATTTGGCTATGCCATTTTTTAAAGACAGTTTAAATACTGGTATAGGCATCTTAAATCCTTTCAAAACAATCTTCAGAACACTTGCTGCCATGAGGTCTTAATCACCCTTCCCTGAAACAGTTCTCACAAGTTTATTTTCCTCTGCAGTGGTGCAAGTTTTTTTTTAACTAAGAAACCCACATCCAATGATGTGAATGTATAAATGTCCCTACAGCACAGAGTCCCTGACCAATCTTGGAAAGCTTCTTAACAAAAGTATACACATTCCCACAAGTTACCAGGAATATAAGTTGCCAACCTGTATCTTAGGTATGTGACAAGAAAAAAATAATGTTTACCATATAGAAATTGTTAAATATTAGATTCCGTATTTTTAATGTCATGAAAACATAATGAATTACAGACACTTGCACACACAGAGAGACACAAAATACCAGCAGAACATGCTCAAGCAACACATTCAAGAAAGTGTTTATTATCATAGGTAATAAAAAACCTAGGAAATTATGTTTTCTTTTAAAAGTGATAATGCTGTCTATAAATGTGCCAGAACAAAGTGCTGAAGGTCATTTTACCAGAACATTAAAACTAACTATGAAGAAAAAAAAAGTTGTATTTGTTTTTAGAAATTCTTTTATTTCTTAAAATGTATGTTTCTTAGTATGATGCTTCTACTGTATTTTGTGAAAGAAGATTTTTAAACTAAAAGAAAATTAGCTTCCATACAAAAGAGTAATTTTTAAATTAAAACTAGAACTAACACTAGTCTTATTTTCCTATATTCTGGACGCATTAGTTACAAAACAAGGGTTAGCATTAAATTTTTAAATTTTATTAATTCAATTAATAATTCTGTTAAAATATAACCAAGACATTAATCTCATATTCTCCCACACTTTGGTGTTCCAGATAATAACTATTTTTTAAAGCATGTTAGTACTTAGCACTAGAGAGATACATTTTCTAATTCTACTTTCTTTCTAATAAACTCCTATAACACTGTGTTTTAATTCCAAGATTAATCTCTGACTAAATGTATCTAAACAGTTTACGGAACTGAAAAATTAGTTCTAATCCTTTCAAACAGAACAAGGTTAAATCAAATCTCTTCTGTGTCTGGGAAAACTAACTATCCAGATTATCTGTAACTACAATCTCTTTTTGTAAGCAGAAGTAAAAATGTTGAAGATTGGTCCATTCTTGTACCAAGGACAATATTTTTAAATACTTGAATGATTATTGAAAGCTAATAAGAAGCAGGTCATCTCAAAAAAAAAAAAAAAGAGTACTATTGAGGAAGCAAAATTAATTTGATGGTGAACCAACTGCTAATCTGTTGAGTAAAGAATGAGTAATTATACAAATATAATGAAACTAATTTCAGAAATGCTGTGTGAAATTTGCAGCCTGAAAAGTTTGAGGAGAGAAAATCCACAGCAATGCCTCCTTCTGTGGAATGATAACATTGATTTATGAAGCTCAAGTTATTTCTGCTGATTGAGCTCAGTCAAGATTGGTTTCACATGATCAGCTAAAGTACAGCAATCCGTGATGTGTAGTGGCCCCACACGTTTGAACACACTAGGACATGCTCTTCTAGGTGATCCAAACATTGGGGGTGGGGGGTTAAAAGCTGCTGCTTTGTTTTCCCTACATTTTCCCCTCATTAGGATACTCTGCAAAGTTAGCCACTTCTGGTGGTCGGGAGCAAAGTCTCATTGTAAATGCACAGCAGGATAGTGGCAAAGCTGAGATTAATTCTCCATAGATTTATATAGACCTTTCTCACTGTTGATTGCTTGTACTGTTTCAAAGGTGCATACGTTGCCTTTTTTTATTGTTGGTTACTGACTTTATTCCAGCATATGGTGGTTGGCGCCATGACACAAAGTGAACATTTTATACTAGAATTAAAGTGGATATTTGACAGTTTCTGTCAGAAAGTTCAGAGCAAAGAATTTGTGAGACAAGATTTATTGCATATTTTATATGGGACACATCTGTTTCTTTGCTATGTTTCTCTTTAAACAGAAAAATAGCAATGAAGTTTCTTTAAGAAACAAAGGCTGTCAATAAAAAAGCATGAACAGAAAAACTACATTATTGAGAATGAATTGAATCATTTTGACCTTCTAAAAATGTGTTGCTTGTAAGTATGAAAATCAGTTTTCCCTTTTTGCTTAGCCCTATAGACTGTAGATTTTCAAATACACAGCTACCCATATTTAAGGGTAAATAAAATAAAAATGAAAATCAAATTAAATCTAAGTACTGATATTAGATATTCAAATTTAAAAGCAAGGAGAAATTGTTAAGGTAGATTTTGCCTACTTTTTTAGAACCTGCAACTGCATTTTAATGATGTGAAATGTGGCAAATAAACACCCCTTTCTCTGAAAATGTTGTCTTAAACTATAAGAAGACGACATTTATAGGAAGATATAAGAAGATCAATTATAAGAAGATATACAGCAAACTTACCCACATTTATCTATTTATACCACTAAATCAGACAGAGTTTAGCCTCTGAAGTTTAATTTAGTCTTCTTAACACTTGAATCAAAACTGAATTTCAAGAACACCTAGCAGGATCTTGTTTAAGAAAAAAAAAATTGTATGCATTTAACAAGAAAGTAAAAATCTTGCAATAAAATTCTAAATTTTTAACCAACAGCAGTACTGTTTATAAAGATTCACGTTTAGTGTAAAACCCTAAGATTCAGTTTGAGAAACAGGAAGTTTAAAGAGGTAGAATTAAACAAGAACAAAAATAAGGAAAATATATTCCTCTAAAATCACATATGCTTTTATGAAAAGGCATGGGTGTCTTATTACTTCTAATTAAAGAGAACTACAATAGAAAAATCCTTTTTGTTGAAATACATAAATTTTAAACAAATAGTTATGGTAAATAGTTAAAAATACTTAGAGGCTCAATACTTTCTCAAACAAAAATACTGTAATTTGCTATACAAAATAACAAATATTTGTCAAATTATTTCCTATTTCCTATGCATTAATTCTTGTTTTTAACTCAAAGACTTCCTAGAACTTCAATTTATGTAGGAAAGTTTATCTAGCTACTAGTTTGAAAAGCCTGTAATTTGAAATGAAATGTAAGAAAGAGACAAACTTGGACCTGGAGTATTTCTCATCTTTTCCACAAATAAAACACAGGATGCTAACATTAAATAGCATTTTGTTAGGATTCTTTTTAATGATGAAGAAACAAGAAACACCACTGCATTCAAATACAAAGCTTGTCTTGCATCAAACTAAACACATTTTATAGAGCAGTTTTTTCTTTTAGCATGACACTCTTTAATGTTTGAAGATTTCTGTTTGGCCAGAGAAGATACACTGCTGTGTCTAGTCAGGTATCCCTGCCTGTCCTAGGGCACCAGCAACCTCTGTAATACCACATTCTGTTCCAGAGATGGCAACACTTTGTGGAGGGACATTTCAGACTGTAAGACATTCCCAAGACTTCATATAAATGCTTTGTACAAACAATTACATCCTGAAGTCAGTTCAGAAGCTGAAGGCCTTAGAAAGTGTCTTTTGACACTTTCAAAATGGTTGACTTTGGGAAAACATTTAGCATCAGAATTTTTCAACTATCTAAAAGGTTTGAATTGATTTATATGCCATGAAGGAAGTACTGTTCCAATTAATTTCACACCTACATCTCTTAATAGAAATAAAACTTCTGATTTCTCCACCTCAGTGTATTCAAAAGCATGGTAAAGGCTCTTCACAGGACAAAGGTAGATTTTTAAAATTTGCCCTGGCATCTGGAATATTTAGGCACAGAAGCATCAGAGAAGTTACAGGAAAGGTTGAATGACGACCTGAAATCAGACAATTTTTTTACATTTTGGAGAAGTCTGTCTTTAATCACAGCTGTAATCTCACAATACTGTATTTTCCATGTAGTTTTAGTCTGTTGTTCCTCAATTCTGAGAGCTTAGTGGCAACCTGGTTCTATGTCCTTTAACTAGCCTGAAATTTCTGATAACTGCCCTATAAACTTTGTAATTAATATTTTTGTTCTCAAAACAATGGTCCATGCTGTTCAACAAGACTGCAGGTTTTACCTGTTCTTATTGCTTAAAAAGGAAATCAGAGCTCACATAAAAAAATCTAACCCAGAGAGCTTCAATTTCTTGATGAAATTTTCAGTATCTAGTATTTTTTTATCAATCATGCTCAAAAACATTAAACCAGGATATTCATGTGCTTGCACAGGTCCAAAAAAATGATTGAGAAAAAGTATTAACGTATCAAAATTACAGAAGTCTACAGAGAAATTCCACATAATTGCATACCAAATTAAGCATGCTATTGTCACATTACTGTCACAAATTTGTATTATATGGTGCACTGAAGGGCCTTTCCAGGCTTAATGGTGTGAAATTACAGAGCATAGGGGACAAACACAAGGTAAGAGTGACCAGTGTGAGGTTAGGTACTGGGCATATCTTGAGATCAACTGTGTTTGGGACTTTCACTATTTAAGTGCATTAATCTCTTCTATCCAATCCTTTCCGAGTCTTGGCTCTGCTCTTTCCTTGCAGTAGTATCTTCCATATATGTAAACAACTGCTCATAAGTTATATAACCTAAAGTAATGAATCAGTGAGCATCTTTACTTCCTTCAATGAAGCTTTGACACAGATTTAAATTCTACTTGTTCACTCACTTTGAATATCAGAACATGAAGACACAAAAGGAAAATCCTGCAGCTGATTCCTAAGAGTACAATGAAAAAGCCAAGCTGGACAAAAAGAAAAGCCTAATAGGATCTCTGTGAAAAACCAACATATATAACCTACAGCTCTGTTTACCTCTAAGCCTATGATAAAGAAAATGGAAGAAATCCAGTGGATTTTAACAGAAAATAGAGATCACAATGAGAATTTAAAGAGGATGTTGAACTCCAGATAGCTGACAGTGGTTATAGTAAAGACATCAGTAATTCTAGGAATAGATTTTATAACTATCATATACGTAATAATTTTGTATGAAATTAAAGGCATTAACACTAACATTCATTATGTCACTTAGCTGCTATTAATAGGGAATCCTTCTCTCTCATGACATGCCAGTGACTTCGTAACAGCCATGGTAATTCAGTATACCACAATCAAATTGAAAGGAAGTTGGAAGAAACTGTTTTCTATGGGAGATTCCCTCCTTGTTTTCTAAGAGGAGATGACATTGCATTTTCAATTACCAGTTTGTCTAAATTACATTCATAATACACAATAATCTTCCAATTTCTGTAGTAAGCAGTGATATAGTGAAACTGGTTATAGTAATTTGAAGTACATCCGCTTCAAAAATAATAAATTGAAAGTTTCCTAAAAAGTCATACCTGTAATTAACACCGATTTTCAGGACTTTGACATTGATAATTCTTCTGGTAATGTGGGAGAAAATACTCACTTCAGAGCAAATTCTTCCTCTTTGAATCAGTTCATTGTCAATATTGCATTACTTAGAAGGCATATGGATGCAATCACATTCCAGGACAACTTATTTGGTGTCTTATGGACTGGGGCTATTGTCTAACTATATAATCTCACAGTACCCAGCAGTAAGGTTCTGTGCTTTGCAGACTCATGCCAATTTATGTAAATCACTCTTTCATCTGTTTAAATATGATGATCTTTTGAGTGATGAAAACAGTTATGTCTATCACAAAGTTTGAAAGATTAAAGTAATTCTGCTCCTGGCATATAAAACAGCGTTCCAGAGCTGAACACAAACTTTGCCTGGTCTGTAATGTCATTGCTGGGAAGCATAAGAAGTTTTAAGCAAACATTATCACTGCAAGGAAGTATGACATATTTTTCATGTTTGACACTGGACATAAATATCCTCCCACACTGTTTAATGTGAGAAATGCATATGTGTGGCAGAGATAATAAAACATCTCAGTGAAAACAAATGAAATGAAAAAGAAGTTATGGTAAGTAGAACAGAAATAAAGCTTTGAAGTTAAAAGTCTTCATATCTGTAGATTTTATTCACAAGAGGAAAAGCTATGCAGAGTGGATAGACACAGTCTGGAAGAGTCTCATGCTTTGTAAGAATGGTTATCTGTTCAGAGGTAATTTTTTTTAGCTGACAGAAGCACCCTCATACTTGCAGGTAAGAAAAATCTGGTCCATTGTAAGATCCTTGCAAGTGCTAGTGCTCTTCTGCTATTGTTTACACATGGTATTTTAACAGACAGCTCTTACTGAAATGTAACAGTATTCTTAAAATCCATTTTTGATTTTCTTACTTCACTTGTTCAAGAGCTTTACAAATAAAATGCAACATAACTACCATAATCTGATATGTATTTTAAAGCAGAGGAGTACAACACAAGTGTGAAGACAAGTATGTGACTTAATTTCATATACAATTTTACAATATTTCTCTTTATTTCTGTTAATGTTCTTCTTGGGGAGAAAAGCAGAGAAGCAAGAACTTTATTGCAGAGAAGCAAGAATTTTAAATTGTTCCCAGAGGTTTCTGATATTTTGGGATATCATTACAGACAAGCTTAACCAGCTAACTGCTTTGAGTAACAACTTAAAATATAATCTCTGTATCTGTCTTAAGGACAATATAATATTGTCACACTATGAAAGGAAATAAGTGACAATGTAATTTTCTTCCTAATCTTTGACTGTAGTGAGATGTATAAAGGTATGTCCTGTTGACAGTAAAAGAGAAAAAAGAAGTATTATTGTATCTTGGAAAAATGGTGCCTTGGAGTGTTCTTGACTTCTGATTCACTACTGCTAAATGACATTAACATCTTTCTTTATACTTCATAGACTACTTTGAGAGAAAAGCAGCAATTTCCTACAATCCTCCTACACTCAAAATATGTATGGGGCTATAAACTAATAAAAGGTTGCTTTTCCAGGGTTCATAGATGCTACTAGATGAAAAGCATAAATCACCATGTATGAGCACCTATAGCACAAGAACAACATCTTGGAGGGAATATTTACATACTGAGGTACAAGTAGGAAATGATGAACAAGAAATTCAAAGTTGGTCAGCTGCTATCTTTTACCACAGACTTATAGAATGGTTTGGGTTGGATGGGACCCTAAAGGACATCTAGTTCCAACTCTGCTGCCATGGGCTGGCTGGAACAAGTAAACCAAGTCCCTCAGAGCCCCATCCAACCTGGCCTTGAACACTTCCAGGAATGGGGGGAAAATTACAGTTTCTCTAGGCAAATTGTTCCTGTGCCTCACCAACCTTACTGTGAAGAATTTCTCTCTTATTATCTAAATTTATTTCTCTCTTATTATCTAAACCTACATTTTCTCAGTTTAAAGCCATTCTCCCTTGTCCTATCTCTACATATCCTTGTGAAAAGTCCCTCTCCAGCTCTAGTAGCCTGCTTTAGATAGTGGAAGGCTGCTGTAAGGTCTCCCCAGAGCTTTCTCTTCTCCTGGCTGAACAGCCTCAACTGAGTTCCAGCCTTCACAGAATTTATTTCTTTTATCTTCTTTTCCAATGGACTACCTCAACAATGCTCTGTGGTGCTCTTCAACAGGAAGATAAGGAAATGCAGATCAAAACTCGTATTCTATACCAGAAATGCATTGGACTGGATGCATGCCCAGGTAGCTACTGCAGCCTAGCTAAAATTATTAAGAAGAATCACTCAGCAGTTAGAAGTGGATTTGTGGACTGTTTCCACATGGTTGCTAAGCTTGTCTGAAAAACTCACTAGCTCCTGACATAATGCTGTGGTGACTAGTTTGCTGTACAACTGTTTTTCTATTGCATAGTCCCATAGATAGCACAGTGTTGACCTTTTATGTAGTATACAACACACAGCAGTTGTAGCAAAGCAATCAATCTAACCAGTGTTTCCCAAATGTTAGGCTAGAATTCTAAACATAAGACAATTTCTTTTTCTTTGGGATTAATCTCAATAGATGACTATTTGACAAATTACTCCCTCTCCATCTCGCTTGTTACCTCGTTCACTTCAGTGTACCGCACACCTTTCCCAAATGTCTTTACTTTCCACTACTAATGAAATTCAAATCTGTTCTGTCTTGACATCAGACTACTCGCTTCCCTGACTGTTCTAAATTAAATTAATTCCTGTAGTAGCAGAGTCTTCATCACCAAGATGTTTTATTCTTAGAGAAATTAAGAGAAGCAGATATGCTTTTCCTATGCTAACTGCTACCAAGCATAAAGACTTCTCCATTTTCACATTCCAGTTCATGAGGGAGGAACCCATGCCTAGATTAAAGTTTTTACATGCTTTCTGACCTGGACCAAATGAAGAAGAATTTGGAAACATATTTTGCAAGATCCTGCATGAATGTGTGCTATTTATTTCTACATTTACTAGAATGGACAAACAATATGAAATAGTCAGGTGGCAAAATAAGAAATCAATTTAATTAACATTAGTCACCTACTCCAGTATATCATTTACTTTCTGGTTCATATTATTCTTGAGGGAATGCACAAAGAGAATAAGAAACACTAGGGAAAACACCAGTGGTTAATGGCCTTTTCAGGGAGCTGCACAGTTGCAGCAACAAAAATCTTTTTTTCTCCTTTTCAAAATAGTTTGCAGCTTTCTCATAGTCATCTAAGTATTCTGATTTTTTTTTTTTGGGAGATAGTTTCATATCAAAAGAGGAGTTGTCATCTAAAAAATTCTGAGCAAGAATTTAATGAATTAAAGAGCATTCCAGACCACATATTAATTTCATACTTTCAAAGGCCTTCTTGCATATCATGGTAATTTAAATGGAAAATAATTAGGAACATATTTTTAACTGCCCCATACAGTAATTTCAATGGAAATACAGTAAGTGAATACTAATTTATAATAATTAGTAGGTCTCCATACTATAGGAAAACTAATATAATTTGTTGCACATTATATAATTAGATTTACAAAAGATTATTTCAACTTTGAGAATAATCTAAGCCTTTTCCAAAAAGCATAGGCATATCAAATACAGTTAGTGAAGCATTAAGACAGTTTACACAAGATGTCTTTAATGTGGGATTCACTAAGTACTTGACAAAGATTATCTTTCACTACAAAAACCAGCAAGAATCATTACTTAACATTCTGTGTAGTAGGAAAGAGGGGCACTCTCTGAAAAGGATATTAACCAACTGCTATCATCACAGATAAAGTAGCTACACTGGGAATAGAACCCAAAGCTTCTGGCACCTAATTCCCTGCTGAAGGCACTGGGCTACATTACATCCAGTTATACAAACCAGCACTGACATCAGCAGAAGTACAGTTTATCCCCTCCAGCATTTTAGAATGTCAGTCTCCATAACACTCCCAGTGTTTTTTGTTACAACACAGCAAGTATTAGATTTAATTGGTATTAATTATAATTAGGGAATGTAAACACTTCAGTGTAAGCAAATCAGGATTTTTTTTCCTTACAGTATTTCCAACTTCACATTGACTAGAAATGATGGGAATTCCGTGTGTGGGAAAAACCTCAATATCTATGAGTTCCAGCCCTATTTTTAAGCCAGAAGTTTCAGAAAAGCATCTGAGTTTTGGATACTTGCTGTGAGCTGGCAAAAAGATAACAGACAATTTTTTCTTACGTTTGCTTAAACCAGCCACAACTCTTTTTCAAACAAACAAAACTGAAAACAGATGCTTATTGGATGCTCAGTATTATCAGCTAATTTCAGAGAAGTGGCTGAGTTTGCAGACACCTCTGACCTTGACATTTGTCCAATGTCTATTCTAGGCCATAAATCAAGATGTGTTTCTGTGTTATTTTTCCCTATCTTTGGTGTGCAATTCTATAGGATTTCCATTCTAATGCCCCAGAAAGTACTATCCACCATTATTAAAGATTCAAATCAATCAGGTGACTGACAGAAAAATAGAGTCAATCATTGTAGAATCTGGCAACCTACTGAAAAGTCATCTCAGAATAAGGCAGAATAACATGTCAAAAGATGAGAAGTTAAATTATACAAAATTAAGTGTGGGATTAGATACCATAAAGCATAATATTATAAAGCAAAAAAAGAACAAGGGAAAGTGAGAAAAAGTGGAGAAGTGAGTAATCCAGGTGGTTTTGCTCTCTCTAGTATACAAAAGACCTCACTAAAAAGTGTTCCAATAAATGTAATATATAGAACTTGCTGCCCCAGAACAGCTGCAGGAATGTATTCTCTCTCTTTTTTAAAAAAAAAAACATATACATTATTCACACACATAAGGATAAAATTTTCCGTCACATTGACAAAGACAAATATATCTCAATTTTCACATCAATAGGCATAAACAGGGAAAAAATTTGGAAGAATATGTTTTTCTATTTGAAATGCTAATGCACAATTGAATTGCAATTTTATCTAAAGCAGAACTAGTCTTCTTTCAAGATCAGCTGGGTATTTTTATAATATTCCATGCATAAGAAAATGGAGTATGATAAAAATGGTAGCTCAGCATTGCAGGAGAATCCAGGTACTGGGTTGTCTTTATTTTTTAAGACTGTGTTGATATGATTTTCTATTCTTTCTGCTGGTTTTGGTTGGTGTGGAGCTAACTTTCTCCACAGGAACTCCTATGGTGCTGTAGATTGGATTTGTGACCAAAAGTGTTGATAATACATCCATGTTTTAGCTGTTGCTGAACATTATGCCTGCACAGCATTCAGGCCTTCTCTATTTCTAATGCTGGTGTTCAGAAAGTAGGCTGGGAATGAACAAGAAGTTGGGAGGGGCCAAGCCAAATCAATCAAAGGGATAACTCATACCACGTAACATCATGCTCAGAAATAAATCTGGGAAAAGAAGGAGGAAGCAGGGGAGAAATGCAGAGTTTTGATGCTTGTCTTCCTAAGTAGAGGTTATGTGGGATGAAATTCTGCTTTCCTGGTAATGTAAAATTTAGAAATGTGAGTTCTAAATGGAACTTAGAAATACTGTGGTCAACAGGATTAGGGAAGTGATAAAACACACTGTACTTGGCACTGGTGAGGCCACACCTTGAATCCTGTGTTCAGTTTTAGGCCCCTCACACAAGAAAGATCTTGAGGTAATGGAGTGTGTCCAGAGAAGGGCGGGGGAGCTGGGTAAGGGTCTGGAGCACAGGTCTGAGAGCAGTGGCTGAGGGAGCCGGGGGTGTTTAGTCTGGGGAAAGGGAGGCTCAGGAGAGACCTTATCACCCCTACAACACCCAGAGAGCACAGGGGCGTCAGTCTCTTCTCTCAGGACAGATGTGTCAGGGGAGTTTCAGACAGGATGTTGGGAAAAATTTCTTCACTGAAAAGGTTATCAAGTATTGAAATAGGCTATCCAGGAGAGTAATGAAATAACCAGCCCTAGAAGACTTCAAAAAGAGTGTAGGTGTTGTGCTTAGGGACACAGTTTAGTGGTAGAACTGGCAATGTTAGGTTAATGGCTGGACTTGATAAATTTTAAGAAATCTTTTCCAGCCTTAATGATTCTAAGAAATGGCTGGACAACTGTTCACTGATGAGAAGGAGTTGATTGAATTCTGTATTTTGCATTGCTTGTTCACACAGCTTTTGCTTTCCCTATTAAATTGTCTGTATTTTAATTCAGTAGTTTTCTTTCATTCACCCTTCCACCCGCTCCTTGCCTCCCCATGGAGGAGCAGCAAGCAAACAGCTGAGTGGTGCTAAGCTGCCAACTGCACGAACCACAAGAGTCCTTGTGAGATCCAGGCTGCAGTAAGAATTACAGAATCTGTGATACAATTGTGGAACACACCATTTGGGTCCTGGTTAGACCTCAGCAAAATTGATTATTACAATATTTTGGCAAGCTAGATCAAGAAACATGCTGGTGATCATAATGGTTCTGTAGAAATACAAACATATATATAGAGAGTACTAATTCAATCTCAATGTTATTGTTAAACTGTAAGTGAAAACATCTAATTAAATACATTAGAAAAACAATAAAACTGTCCAGCAGTGACACCAAGATTTCCTTAAATTTTTTGTTTTAAAAATTCTGTGGCGAGGAATTTGTGGTTTAAATACTGTCCAAATACACTTGCACCTAAAAAAAATATATCAAATAAGTGTATCCCTTGAACTCCATGGCCTGGGAGAAGGGTAAAGGAGAATATTAGCTTATTTATCAGCACAATATAATTGCTACTTTTGAAACAGCCTTTTTTCATTTGTCAAAGTATTTACACAAGACAACCTCATGTAACAAAGTTATTAAAAATACATTAGGACAATTTTATAAAAAGAATTAAGCTAATTAATAAATTACTACAATAATCTATGAATGACCACTAATATTCTGTCTGGATGAGCAGATCCAGATAGTTCAACTGATTTCTCAGATTGTAAATTGTTAAAGAGTTCACCACCTCTGTGAGAAATACAATTAAATTCTTAACAAGTCTAATATCTCTGCCAAAAATACAGTTTGGTTTTTTTTTTTTTTTTTGCCCAAAACGATTGTATTCCTACAAGGAGAGGGGGGACAATCTCTTCCTGCTTATATTTTCCACAACTCCAGAAGCAATGGTGCTGGCAGAAGCAAGTGATGGGGAACACAGTATGAGAAACAGGAAGGAGCAGGACTGTTGTTTTCAACAGCAACCTGCATTTACATTGTCTTTAGCCGACCACCAAACTGCACCTTGGTTTGCACCATTGTCTCCAGACTCTAACTTGGTAAATCACTTTTTTAATGCTTATTTCTGCCTCATGAAAGACAAAAATCTTTAAATATGAATAACTCAGTTCATAAGCTCACACTAAGAAGAAAAGATGACATGTATATATGTGGACTTTCTCTAAAAGAGTGTCTTTCACTCTTGTCTTTTTTAAGTCTTTGAAGCTTTTTATTCCCTCTGATAAATTTTGTCTGTGATTAATATATTTTTCATTTTGCCTACAAATAATAATAAAGAACAAAGCACAAAATAACCAATGGGAAATGGGTGAGATCAAGGGAGTGATTAGCTTTGACAAGTGATGTCTAAGATCTGTTTAACATATATCAACATATATGAACATATATTAGGCCCATTAGGAATATAATCCACAGGAATTTTCAGAGGAAACAGATATTTAATGCAGCTTACATTACACATAACTTTATAAACCACTACACTATTTGGCAATAAGGTTTTTTTTCAGATGTGGTTACCTTTCTGGAAGAATTCCTCTAATTTCTCCTTGAAGGGCTGGAGATGTTCTTCAGAAGACTCTCTGCAAACTAACTTCATCTGCTTTTCAGAGGCTACAAAAAGATGAAACATATTTATGACAGAAGAAATGTACCAGAAGTAGATTTCAGCACCATAGGAGCTTACATCTAAGTTAGTCACCTGAATTTACTTTAGATGTTATAAATAAGCACTAAGGAATCCAACAATTACACTAAAATAAGAAACACAAATACTAGTCAAGCATACTAAATAAAAAATTCTATATGTGTTTAAAGAGTAGAATTTGTCTTCAATAAGGAATTTGTTCTACAACTCCTGCAGTGTGCTAGGGCTTGCTACTAACACAGTTTGCCTCACACACTAATTCTAGATGGTATATTTAAAGCTTTAAAGTCTGTTTCTGTGGTGAGTGAAGGATCCTTTGTATCTGGATTGATTTTAATCAGTCACTGCCAGGCATCCAATACTCAACCATTTTTCCTGAAACAGATGCAGCAATTCAGCATTACTTGAGTATTTCATCGCCAGACTGTGATATGAAACAGTTAAAGTATGTAAGAAAGTTAACTTATATTGAAATGCAATTTGTTTACTATTTGATTATCTGTTATGTTAAGAACCAATGCCATGTCAATTTCTGAAAAACTTAATTTCATTTGCCAGCAAATTTTAACAGGCCTAGAACTTCTAGTAAACTTAGTGCATTCCAGTGTTCCACATTAAATATGACAGGAGGCAGAAATCAAAATGAAATTACTTTCCATTTAGCAACTGAATTTATGAACCACTAAAAGATTTTTCTTCCAGAAGATTTCATTCCCAAGAAGCTACATTTAGATGGAAACTTATTTTGGAGTTAAACCTAAGACTTACAGTTTGACTGCATGAACTGTATTCACACCATATTGCTACCACCATTAAACAAAAATTAATGTGTGGAAACGGAAGTTGAGCCTGTGTAATTAAAATGTCCCATTATTTAAATTTGCAACGTAGTGTAAAAAGTCAGAGAAAGGTTGAAAATAGATGCACACATTTTACTGTGCAAGTAGTACTGTGCTTATAATACCCTTGGACCATCAGGATGCACTGAAAACAACCACAGCTTTTCAATTAATTAAGAGCAGAAATACATTTGGTCAATTCTTATAGAAAAATACCCATTCCCACCCAAGACTATATTTTAATTTAGCAACCCTCCACGACTCAGATTGCAGGTTGTGTAAAATGGCCTGGGCTACAGTCTAAGTTTATCTTTAGTTTTGTATCTGGTAGGATATGACAAACCTTTCAAACGATTCAGAGTAAAGTTAATGGATATTTGTTGGTATGCCAGACAGTAGGCATAATGGAGTGGTGATTTAAACATACTAGATTGGGAAAGAGTGTCTTTTATTAGCTGCTTGGTTATGTGTCTTTAATAATTTAAATTAAGCAAAAAAAAAAAAAATCCCAAATCAGGACGTTTATATGATACCTTAAGATTATTTTCTAATGATACATGCTGCTTACCATTAAAAATTTGACCTTTCTGTGACTGTCACCATACACTGATTGAAATGTATGTATGCCTAATATTTATGTTTACAGAATTAGAAAGAGATTTCTATCAACCAAATTGTAACACTACTTCGGAAGACAACAGACATTAGAATTTTATAAGAGGAAAAAATCTAGCAAAATAACTGAGAGAGTATTGTAAGTTTCTGGCTGTAAGTTTGAACAAAATTAACACACAGGTTTGCAATCTTTTTTTATAGTTTAAACAAATCTACAGAAAATCACGAGGCAACATTTAGAAATTATTTTGGATAAATATAAAATGATGAAACTGTAGAAGTATTATAGTACACATGATATGTTCAGACATTTGAAACACAGTAAATGCCCATAATTCTTACAGTCAATTAAGGTTGCAAAAACTGCAAATCAGTATTTATTTTATAATACTCTCATATAAATGTGTATAAATCTATACAGAATTAAATTTCTATGAATATGTATTAGATTAATAAGCTTGTAGGTACAGTAGCATCTAAACACATCCAAATATCTCCAGAAAGGCATTTTTCCAAACATATGCTGTTGCTAATGCATCCTCTGAAGTATTGAAAGCTTCCTGGATGCTTCCTACAAGCTTTAATAACACAAGATTTAGAAAGGTAACTCAGGTAGGTCCCATGTATTTAAGCGACCAAGACTAGGATGAACTGTTCCTAAAGTAAAAAGGAAGCACATATACACTACCTTTGGTAATTTTTTTTTTAAATTGAGGTTACTAAAATTAACCTTAATTAGATAACAAAAACTACAGGAAAACCTGGATAAGAAATACCAACCCATAGAGCATATAGGAAAAAAATTGATTTGGATAGTGAATTCTTAAGAAGAATCCTAACATCCCTAACAAGGAGATTGGTATTTGGAATAAGGGAAAAGGAACAGTAAGAAGAAAGGCAGAGAAATGAAGAAAAATGGGACAGATGACATACCAGTTTCAAATGCTTAAAGTGATCTTGGAACCACGAAATTGAAAGAGACAGAAAAAGCCAAGTAAACACTCGCAAATTCTAATAATTTACACTATTGTAAAGCCTGAAAAATAAATCTTTTAGGCTGAAGAACACGAGCAAATTTGCTTGGGGATAGATATAACAAGGAATGATGGAAGTGTTTTCAAATAAATCACAAATCAGATACACAAAAAGACATATTTTGAATAGGCAAAAAGCATTTAATGACACAATTAATGTGAAGTTTTTTATTAGAACAGCAGTTGTGATGATACATATTAAAGTCAGGTGGTCTTTTTCCAGCTGCTTTAGTAATAATGGTGGATGTCTACCATAGAACTGTGTGACCTACCTCAGTTCTACACAACATAGTAAAAAAATTTCTGGTAACTAGCATTCATTGAATTTCCTGTTATATAAGGTTTTGTTTAGTTGGGTTTTTATTTTCTTGAAACATAATGTTAAAAATGTCATGCCAAACATCATATAAAAAACTTCCAAAACTGGATAGTCTAGTTCCATAAATTGCTATCATTTTCCTTGCAAAAACTACTAGAACATGAGGGAATCTTACATTTTTTATATACTTCATTCTCATATTGACTACAGCACAAAACTTTTCCTCTTTGATAGAAAATTACTTCAACAAAGTTCTTATTAGAATGATTTGGAAGTAAAGGATCCTATTATGCATTCCTTCTTTTAAATACATACATACATTTCTAAAAAAATGTCTTTCCAAAATTCTGAGGAATCTGAGGGAAATCTGAGGAAGCGGACAGCTATCACACCACACATACAATTCTCCTCTCACCATCTCCTTCCAAAATAATCATTTGGGAAAATGAAAAACCTGTTTCAGCATTACTGAGTTCAAACAGATGCAAATTCTCCACTAATGTAATAAACTTTTGGTTCTTTTCCTGGGTATGAGCTGTATGTTAGTGAAATTTAATGTAATACCCTTTTTTGAAAATTGTTTATTTCTAAATGAGCTATTAGAGAAAAAAAAAAAAGAAAATACAAGTGTGCGAAACTATTTGAAAGCCCTTACAAATTGCTGGATGTACATCATGCTTCACCCACTACAAATCTTGGCCACAGAAATGGAAAGCATTAGCAAAACATTAAAATGAAGTTGGAAACTGCTGATTATCAGTTTGCCACTGTCTTCAGATTTAATGCAGTACTTGGCTCAAAAAGTTCTTTAAAAATCCCCAATATAAGTGAAAATATTTACAAAATAGAATGTCTCTCACTTAATGCCTATTGGGCAATAGTCTTAAAACTCCACAGACACTTGTAAATCTGTCAAAAGAATCGTGGCCCATAAACAAACTTTCATGTAAAGAGCATTTCTGTGTCAATCAGACACAATTTGGAATTTTTTAAACACCATTTTAAATGTAAACGCAAAACCAGAAATAGTTTAAAGTTGATAACAGTAAATTACTAACTATTTACTCACCAGAACCCACCAGTAGCATTTACAGGAATCAGTCTGACAGCAAAACCAAGTATCAACACCATGAGTTCCTATAAAGCTGTCACTGACACTATCCCCTATGAGTTATGCCTCTGTGAAAGCTGCTAAAGCTGCCCTGCTCCTGTCTGGTCAGAGCGCGGCAGGTTAGACTGCCAGGCTCGCTCTTATACTCAGTGTCAACGCAAGCATTTCTTTGACCAGAGAATTACTATTTGACAATTATTTTTTAGAGGTCTTACCTATTCTGTTCCAAAGAGCATTAGAAGTAATACTGCAAATGCATTCAGTGTAGTGCTAAATAATCTCAAATTTCTGTTTGAGAGAATCCATGACCATTTACAGTGCACAAACCTGTTATGCTACTTGGATCTCCACGCCCAAATTAAAACCTAATAAACCTCTGATAAATCTCATAAATTTATCTTATTCAGCAAGTGCTATATAATTTTCTCAGATTTAGTTCCTTTGGTATTACTTTATTAATTTTCTTGCTTGGAACCAACTTTGCAAGCTAAACAAATAGTTACTGGTGGAGATGCATGTTTACCCATTGGACACCACTACAGGATGTGGTTATAGTCTCCTGTTATTAAATGCACTTAGGTACCTACTCACTGGAACTGTTCACATGGAATTAATTTAATGCTTTTTGCACTATCTACAGCTTTTGCACTTCTGTACAAACTTGCATGTAAGTTTCTTGTCAGATAGCATTTTAAATAATGTACATAAGGCAAGAGATTAATCTTGATTCCGTGGGAGTGCGGTAAGAATTTTAAGAACTTCCCACAGCCAAGAGGGTTACTACTCACTCAAAAAGTTTCAGAGACAGTATTTTATTTGCCCTTTTGGACCCATATTGATCATCAGTACATGCCAATAAGAGGAACACACAAATGTTAAAGCACTACCACCAAAGCCAGAGCAGGGCTTACTGATACGGATGCCTCTGAGGAAAGCAGAGATGGAAATGCTGTGGAGTGGGAAGTTCTCTGAGACAAAACTATCTCAGAAAAGCATAAAAGGGCATCAGACTGTGGTAGCACTCTGTTCTCAAGCTGTCTTTATTGCCTTAAATGAAAGTCAACAATTTAAAGCAAAAAAGTGTTAGCACACGTAAAACTAAATACACCAGTCTAATCTACTAATTGCTGGTATAGCTACTGTTCTGTGAAGACATTTTCAGCTAATTTAAAAGAAGAAATGTGCTTCTATATAAAGATATTTTCTTCACACATTAATAATTCCTTTTTCTTAAAAAAAATAATCAAGAGGATAGAAGATAAAAAAGTAAAAAGTCAGTCTTTGTCTGAAACACATTTCCTCGTGACACACAGAAACAAGTACCTGTTTAGGTGCTCTAGCTGCCACATATAAATGAGACAGAAATAACATTTCAGTGATACGTCCTAAGATGTGGAAAGTGAAATAATTAAATTAGTGGCATACAAAACAGTTTGCAAAGTTCACCTGTTCTAAATGAGTCAGACATCCTGACAATTCTCACAAGTTTGATCAGATATTCTACCTTTGTCTTTTGAGGGTGCTTTTTTTGTTTATTATAAATTCAACAACATTTTTGAACTTTTAGAGTTAGTGACGGCATACAGAGGAACTTTCAGGACTATATTAGTTTCAACTAGCCTAAAATTTTTTTAGCTCCTTATTTGGTGAAAGGGCACCAACATATTATACAAATCATTTACAAACCTTTCTGTTAAAACAGTTTCCCAAGAATACATTTAGCAAAATGAAAAAGACTGCTAGGAAAACTAAATATTTTTCACACCATAGCAACATATCTGAACCTCTGCTTAATGTACTCCTTCTGAAATGGTAGTTTACATTCAGGGCACCATTCAGCAGAGAAGCACATTGCAAGGGACTGAACAGTACATATAAATGATTATAATGACTAAAGCCTCATAATTTTCCAGTCAAGTCTTTGAAAGATTCCTTTAAGTGATTGCAGCACACATGATTAGTAGAAACTTTTTGTTAAGTGTCAAGATCCAAACATACAGAACTCAACACATCATTAAGATCTGTCAAGAGTGTAGAACTGTGCGCTAGCAGAATCTGCCGAGAAGCTGAAACATTTCCCTTCGCTCTGAACAGTACAAGAAAGAAGAATATTTTGAAACTGAAGAGTCTTGTCTGGGTAATTCAGAGGGAGACAATATTTTTAAGAAGCAAGAATATTTTCATCAGATAAGCTAAGATTTTTACACTGCTAAGAAAAAAAAGGACCTTTCAAACATTTTATCACTTATTGTACTGAATAAGGGATCAGACATAAGAGAATTGGGCAATGGCTGAAACAGTTTATGAGCTGAAACTGTAGAAGCCAGAGAAGTTATCTGTTTTCCTCTCTATTGCTGGATCTCTGATTTTATGTGCAAGACAGATCATAAAGTTGGATCTAATTAATTCTTCCACCAAGTTGGTAGAAGTTTGGTTCAGCTGGAGCATTCAGCTTATATTTAAAATCATGTAAATTCATAAACTACCAGCAATATTAGCAGGAACATTCCATAAAGTGCTTATAAGCCCCACTATTAGTAATTTGTACTCCACAGTCTCAAGTAATGCACTTTCAATCTTTGATATGTGACTTTCTGTCCTGTCTCTTACTGCATACCTCCACAAAGAGGAAAAGCTAATGATGTCCATAAAGTCACTGTTCCTCCCAACACCAGTCTTTAACACTCTCCAAACTGCCTAATTCCTTATCCATCATACACATTGATAGGGACAGTATTCCTCCCATTCCCAGATGTACACTACCTGCTCCCAGATGTATCCTTCATAGTTACGTAACTAATGCTTAACATACACACATGTATTTATTTATTTAAAAGGGCACACAAAAAAGTGCACAGAAAATCCTAAGTATGTTATTTCTCAGATTCATTTTAGAATCTTAACATTTGCAGAATGATTTTTAACATGAAATTTCCGAGAATTCTTTAGCCAAAGGAAAAAATATACTAAAAAAATTAACAGCATGCCATTGTTTAACCAACTGAAAGCCTTCTCCCTGTGCCTTTGAGCACACATGCAGACATCTGCTTTCAGGGAATAAAGTCTTCAAAAACATTTTCTTCTCTATTATATATTTGAATGCTTAAACCATTTAAACCATTCCATACTATCTTTTTTATCAAAACCTAAAAAATCTAATGAAATTTTAAGAAATTATCCACGTAGAAAAATTTATACTAAATGTATTCACATATGAACATTACCAGTGGAACACTGTCAAAAAGTTAGTTTTATTGTAAAATCAAATCCAAGAGACATATAGAAAATGCATTTTAAATGCCTGTGTTGGATCTTTCTAAATCAAAACAAACTGAAATATGTTTCATCCTGCTGAGAGGAGAGACTATTCAAAAAGTGGTCAGAAAACTCAGAGAATGAAAGTGCCAACTCCTACCAAAAAAAAAACAAAAACCAAAACCAAAAAACAACCCTTTGCCTATACAAAGCCATTTGCTTTGCTTTTTTCCTTATACCATTTTGCATTGCCTCAAAATAGATAATGTAAATATTGGACTACGCAAAAACAGTGAAACCACATTCAAAACATGCTTCTGTTATGCCATTGCCTAGAGAAATAACACATGCACCTATCTGGCTCCTCATGTTCCACCACCCATTTCAAATTTCTATTTGTTTGCACTTCCAAAATTTTAAAGAACATATAACTAACAAAGAGAATTAAAGTAAGCATGTCCTGTAAATTATCGTACAACTTCTCTGCTCCTGCTGGGAAGATTTTTTGACATGTCTGTCAGACAGACATTTCTCTGACAAAAGCCCCTCTTTTAAACTGACTTAGAACATTTCATTTAAATTAGACTAAGGCTTCAATTCGTTGAAAATATTTTAGAAGAATATTTTTGATACTTTTTGGAATACGATCCTCCTAATGAATAAGCAATCATCTTTTATGAAGACATAACTTTTGATCCTACAAATTATTTAGAAAGTTAATACTCAGAATTGGTATAATAGAATTCTCTTGATGTGATCCAGTAAACATATTGTCTATCAAGCAAATCAAACAACAGACAAAACCCCCCAACACTGTAATCCTTGCACTATGGATTATTACTGCATCATGATTTCACTAAAACTTCAGTCCACAAAAAAGACTTTACCATACGTTGTATTATGTACGAACTAAATCTATAATTCCATTCATTCCAAAAATGATAACCCATCAAATCAATTAATCTCTAGAACAAAACCAGGCTATAGTTAATTAGGGGACATTTTGTTGCAAAACTCTTTCACTCAGTTTGAGGACTCTGATGGGAAAAGACATTTAGGAATTTTAAATTAACTTCCTGGAATAATACCAATCAAACTTGTCTGCCTTTGTATGTTTTCCTATTGATAAATATATTCTCTTCTAATCCTTAATAAATCCAAATGTTTTTCAGTACTTTAAATTTGGAAAATCAGAGTTTTAGTCTGCATGAACTGATTATTTTTTCTTTTTGCAGTTTCCTCCTTGACTCTATTTAAAGTAACAATTACTGAAAGCATCAAGAATGAGTGACCCTTTTCAACTTCC
This sequence comes from Passer domesticus, assembly GCF_036417665.1. Lineage (NCBI taxonomy): Eukaryota > Metazoa > Chordata > Aves > Passeriformes > Passeridae > Passer > Passer domesticus. The sequence goes on from NC_087479.1 coordinate 31,422,515, forward strand.
ATCCATTTCTTTTTCCTAAATTTTCTCCCATGCTTTGCAATAGACTGTTACACATAGCTACCTGAAGAAGCACTGAATGAGAGCACTGTAGATGCAACAGTTTAGTACGGTCTAATGAGCCATGCTGAGAGACAGTGTTAAGAGTGTGACATGACTGCCATGGTGTTTATTAGTCACATCCAGTCCACTGCACCTGTTTCTATGAACAACAATGTATTTTATACTGTATAAATATATATTAAAACCTGAAAAAAACTATATATATTGTCATGACATTTAGGAATGAAAATTAAACGAAGCACCTGAAGAAGAGGCAGGAGAAGCCAGGTATGTTAAGCCCCATTTAGAGAAAGCAAGCTGAAATCTAGATTTTCACGTCAACTATCTTACGAATAACTAGAGAGAAGGCAGAGGCAGACTTTTCAGGAATGCACATCTAAAGAAAATTGAGCAATAGTCACAAGTTGCAGCACAGGAAATTCTCACATGGGATAAAGAAAAATATTCAAGACAGCAATTAAGCATTGGGACAGGTGCCTAGAGATGTGCTGCCATTTCCATCCTTAGATTCAAAACTGAGATGATTTTGGCCCTGTACTAAGGGAACCTGATCTAAGTATGAAGTCACTCTTGCTCAAAGGCTCTGGACCACAGGACCTCCAGATGTATATTTCAACCTACCAGACTGTACTTCTCTCTTAATTTTAAGATCTTTGTAATGCTTCTGCATAAAAACCAGTGTAAAAATGGCCAACACAACATTGTAATTTCTCAACTTTTCTTGCATAGATTTACTTACTTCCCTTTTAATCTTTTCATAAGGATTATGCAATTTTACAAAATGGAGTTGCCATAAATGTAAGTTTTGGTGAAGTTCTCCTATATAAATGGGGAAAAATTTGGGTTACAAACTTAAGCAAGATACAGACCTGTCAACAGCTGGGTTAAGAGGTCCCCGATATCAAACCATGTCTTCTGTCTCCAACTGACAATTGTATAGGAGATCCCTAATGTCTCCTTTTTATTTCAGATGTTTTTTTTGTCACACACATATTTCCAAACACCTACATATATACTCACACACAGAGTTAAATTAATAAAAATTTAAAACTTATACACAGTACTGAAAAGATATTAGTATGAAAATTGCAACCAATATTTCTACTGGTGGCCATGAAAGGAGGGGAAAGTAAAAGGTATGTGGGTTTTCAGTGAAATCAGAATGTTATAATCACTCTCATAGTAAATTTAATTAATTATGAGAAACAGAAGTGACTCTTCAAAATCCTTAGTATGGACCTACCTTGGTTTCCATTTTTAACAATTCAATAAATATCGTTGCTGTTTCATTTGATAAGGTCAAGAATGCAAAATAAGTTATAATGAACATCACAGAATATTACACGAGGCATCTAATATTGCTTTCTGAGGAACAAAGCAGCACAAAATTTTAAAATTTTATGTACTGTATTGCAAAGAAGAGGAATGAGTATGACAGATGGAAACAATCTACAGGGAAACTAATTTAATTAAAATTGTTAAACTTCAGACACAGATTAATAAAAGGATTAATGGTAAAACTTATACTAGTCTATCAAACTTCGTGGCTTTCTTTCTGAGTATCTTCTTATGATTATGTATTTAAAACATGCTGTGTTTAATCCAGAAGAATATAAATTTCAAGAATAACAAGTTGCATTGTTCAAATTAGAAGGCAAATCATGTTTGGTCACAGGGAAAAAAAATGTTGGAATCATTCATTGCCCTAGACAAAGAGTAAGATGTCTTACAATCTTAAGCAAAGCAAAACCTTTTCTTTCCATAACTCTACATTAACTGGAAAGCTAGCATGTGTTAAATTAATAAATATATCTGCTTATGATACTGTGCAATATTTGAAAGCCTTGGAAATACACCAACAGACCTGGAGTGAAAACCTGAGCTTACAGAAATTTCTTTCTATTGGATGTTAGAGTGGAACCAGATTTCACCCTAAAATTTTCATCTTACCATCCAATATTCACTTCTTTCCCCTTAAAAGCCTATATTAAATGCATATTTTCGTTTCTCATTCTTTTTAAACTAAAACATCCATGATTAAAAAGTTTGTTCTGGAATATGTTTTAAAAACCTGTTGAATTAAGGTTCTCCAAAAACCTTCTTGAATTCTTGAATCTAACTTCAGTCTAATCCCTTTGGAGTAAAGTTAGACTATACCTTTAAAGTCTAATCTGAAAGATTTAAAAATAGCAAATTGCATGGAACTCAATCTGTTTATCTGGAAAGGATGAAAGAGTTTGTACTCCATCTAGATTTGAACTTTTGTTTCCACAGTGTCTAGGTATTTCAAACCAGAGATTTATACCATGAGGTTTATAAGACACGACACTCATGATAATTCCATCTTTCCTATGTTAATATCCATGTTAGAAACATAAACGAATGCCTTGATAAATGAGTCAAATATATTTTTAAATACTTAAAGACAACTAATATGAAAAGTAGCTATAAAAATTGCCATTCCACTTGTAAGAAGTGATATGTTTCTTTTTTTTTAATAATTTCTTACAAATCTCAGAAAAAAGGGAAGTCACTAGCAGGAACACTAGTTCATTACCTAATGACATGATGAAAACCTGTCTTCTATTTATTACCTTTGTCTTATCCCACTTCCAAGGTAATCTGCTTGAGACTACCTTAGCCAACAAACTGTGAAACAAATCCAATGTACCCTATAACACAGGCAGCCCCAGTTAATATTGTTCAAATTATTTACATCTGAAGGGCCGCGCCTGTCTGGATAGCTGGGCCCGACGCTTCTCTGGACTTGCTTTCTGCTACTCACATCTGTTTCAGCTTTAGACTTTCACTGGTATTCTGCCAGCAGCCACAACTTTTTAATGGCTACAATAAACTACAGAGACTCATCAAATCTTTGTTGTACGTGTTAAAATTATAACCTCTTCAATTAAAATTCTGATTTAAAAATCAACTAGAGCATCAACCAAAGAAAAAAAACTGAAAGGGAATCTTTGAAAAAAGGTAAATTCTTATATAAGTGATTGTTTCTTTGTTTAAATGTAAGAGAAATAATCACAGGAATGCTTGTTAGAATCTGTTGCATATTTCGAAGTGATAAAATACCAACATCTGAAAACATTTCCACAACCTTTTTGGTTTCATATCTTTGCTGTCATTAACTTTGTATGTTAATTGTTTTCGCTGGCTTTAACATACACCTTTACAAAGAATTACAGAAACAACCTCAAGATAGCAATTTTTCTCAATTTTCTATAAATACCTACAAAAGGTAGTTTTTATTTTAAGAGTAAAGGAGTTCATCTTTTCCTACTTGCTGTTTGTGTCTTTGCAGTGTAGAACAAATATGATGTGAATGCCCCAGCCTCAGTGCAGCTCCTGCATGACTAAGATGTATGACAGCAGGACTACATGCTGAAAAAGTACAAGATCAAACACAGATCATGTTTCTGCAAAAACTAGCCCAAAAGAGGGCAGGCCAAGGGGCTTACAGGGCCAAGCGATGAGAGGAGATAGAGCACTCACTTATGCCTGGGTCGAACAAACAACAACTGATACTTTCCTACCACTATTAACCTTTGAAATTGTCCTAAGGATGGCAGTGACCTAATCCAGCAATTTCTAGCTGTAAGGATAAATTATTTTGTAACAGTTTTCAGTGCCTTACAAAATTTGAAAACAGTTATCTTGTTCAACTCGGATTATTAAAGTACTCTTCTAGTCTGGTGCAAACATGTAAATTTAAATGCAAAAGTTTTTACATGTTTTTATGCAGATTATCTTCCTAAACCCTATCTTCTACACAGAACTCCCTTAGTAAAGTACAAACTTTTCTATAGCAAGAAAAAGGCTTAAAATATTCAGTCATCATTTGTTGAATTTATTTTAGAAAATTGCATGCAGCACAAAATAAAAAAGAAACTGCTTGGAATACTTAAGAGAACAACCCTTCCTACTTTATTTCCACTCAGTACCTTGATTGATAGATGAGTTTGGTTTCTGAGTCCCTCTTTATAATAAACATTTTAAAATGTTTATTTTATGTCCCATGGTGAAAATATTTTGAACTGGAGCTTTCCATTTCCCTTTGCTCTGCCTTGGCAAGCTGTGTTTTATTTTTACATTAACAGTATTCAACCCTTTCTTGTAGCTTTTAAATTGTTGTTATACAAGTACTGAAGAAAGTATTTATGTTATGGAGCTAACAGATATCTACAGTTAAACACATAGTTCTGGAGAAGCCAGAGAAAAATTCACACATAACTGAAGGAATATTCAGAAAGATTTCTTTAGGGGCCTTTCAATTGTAAAAGGGAAAATTACTTTTCAGGATCTCTACTTTCATTTTTATTAAGTCATGAGTTGAATTTTTTTTCTTTCTAATTTATGTGAGTAATTTGTGCCACAGTGTAAAAACTCTAAATGAATCAACACTATAAACCTAATTAGCAATAAGAAAACCTCATAAAGATCACATTTTAAATGGCACTTTGTTGTTAGCAGAACAAATGTGAAAGTTCCCAGTTACCTTCTAGATCTCTCTTCAGTTTCCTTAAGTCTTTTATTAGGTCTTCAAATTTAACTTGGGAGGCCTGGAAAAAATCCTGTGGTTCTGGTAAAGGAAAAATACTCTTGTCTGTTCCTGCTTCCTAAACAAACAAACAAACAAACAGGTCACTATGAAAATTGATTGCATTTAGAGTGAAATAAGCAGCTTTTTAAAAAAATTCTCATCTATGAAAAAGTTTTATAAAATTACAAAAATCACATCTTTTAAATCATTCTTGCTAAAACCACATCTCATTCAAGGTTAAATACTGACCATTCTGAGTATTGAAACTTCCTTTTAGATGTTGTAAAGCAAACTGTGCTCAATTTAAACAGTTAAACAACATTAAAGACACAACATTTCAGTTAATTTTATGTCAATAAAGGTTTGGATAAAGGATTAGAAGTTTTTTAGGAAAAGATAACAGGAATACTCATTTTAGCAAGAAGGGATCTTATGCCAAACGTTTGTGGTTTCACTCTCTCACAATTCATTAAAAACACACACATTTTATAAGCATAAATTGAAAACCCTATTCATGTATTTCCTGAAGCAGTTTACACAGATAAAAATACACAGTTGAATGCTTATGTGGCTAAATAAATAATAGGGGTTAAAGCTGTATGGAACCCCTAAGTATATACCTTATTTTTAGCACAGTAAGAAAAAATAATCAGAAGTAAAACAAATAAACAGAGCCAACAGAAATCCCCCACATACAAAATGAAACAAAATTAAAAAAAAACCCAGCAACCAATCAACAAAAAACTTTTACAAGGTTCAAAGCAATAGCTCCAGTGGAATTTTTGGAAGTATGTATAAATGGTATTAATGTGACGTTGCTGTGTATAAGCATACATTACTGAGTTTGAAATATGCATATACCTGCATGAATTTCAGTCTGTAATGAAGGAAAACTCATAGGTTGGAGAGCTAATTGTTTAGTGAATGGGGAAAGAATAATATTATTATTAGAATGATATAAACATTTAGTGGAGAAAGTGCAATGGATAATAATTACACTGCGTTTATTTCCTCCCAAGGAAGATATACTGTTTTGTTTCACAAAACTCCCTGAAGCAAAATTACAGTATAGTAGGAAGTTTGCAGAAATAGTTAATTAAATTAATTAAATATTTCTCCCAAAAAAACCCCAAATTAACGAAACTACCAACAAGAGAAAACACAAGAAAAAAAAGAGAAATAAACAAACCCAAAAACCTTAAAGAAAGAATACTGATACAGATCCACATATCTGAGGATTACTAAATCATCAATTCAACAACCTTATGTAAGAATTTTAAAAAAGAAGAAAAAATAAGAAAATAAATTAAAATTATTGAAAATCACTGTTAAAATCATTAAGCAACATTTTCATTTAAAATATGATAGTTCAAATTTTTCCACTCAATAAGTTTGGCTACTGCCAATACCAAATATATATATATTTAATATACAAATGCATATAATATAGATGCATATACAGAGGAGTATGACATAAAACAGAATGTAACTTACAGCATCATTTCAACCCCTAACTTCACCCCCATCAGTTGACTCACCTATCTTAAAATACCAACCTGTCCTTGCATTTTTTCGTCCTAAGAGAGAAATCATGCTTCTGCCTTCCAGCATCCCGACATCAGAAGAAATTTTACAATGCTACAGCCACCCAGATATACTATGACAGGGCTGGAGGGACCACCTGTCCAGTCTGCAACAATCACAGCTAACTGCCTGCAGTGGTTCTCTCAACAACCAAGGTAAAATTGTCCCAAGTCTTATCTTGAAACTTATAGCAAGTTTCATGCCTACTGAGGTACACAACTATTAAAAGAAGCGAAAGAAATGGATTTTATTTTCCCATCCAGAGGGATTATGTTCAGATTTCTATAAAGCTGTTACAAACCTTTTCACCATCTCTTACAGAAACCTAGTTTTGGAGAGGCTGATAGAGCAAATCCCTTACCTTATCACAATGGCGTAGGTAATATATGACGACATAATCCACAAGATTAATACCATTATCCTAGGAAAAATTAAAAATGTGTGATTAACACTGATTTACTGTGAAAATGTACTCTACTTAAAATTAAATGAATTATTATTTTATATTGCTCTGAGAAATAGGATTCACAATATTTTTTAGCCTTAGCATTACTGACCAAAAAATTTGATCTTTTACAACATCAACTTCATAATACCACTACTAGATTCAGAGTTTAGTTTGGTTTTAAATACCAGGCAAAAATACATGCAGAGAAGAATACATGGGAGAAGATTTTTATGTAATAATAGAAGGCATTACATAATAATAATATTAACTCAAATAAAAATATTATTCAATAATACTACTCTTAAACATAGTATCAACTAAATATTACAGTCATCTTAGATACATTAATGTGAACAGAATTTCTTGATTCCTGTAGTCTCAATCATCTATAAGGAAGATCCAAAGAAGGCACATATACTTTACATATTTTATTGTAAATATGAAATCAGATAGCATTCAACCAAGAAGCATATTTCATGCCCTGTTATCATATAAATATGAATTTTAATTCTCACTTTACAGAATCACCATTTCCACGTTCCTGCATACAACTGTAAACAGTATTTTATTTTGTTACATATCATTGGGTCAGCATGGGCCAGATGAACTAAGGAAAAGTTATACATTACATTCAGCAATATAAAAGAACCATGATATAGGGAATTCTATCTGGAATGCCTTTGAAGTTTTTTGGATGTGTTTTCATATTTTATATTGACAGGTATCAGAACAAACATTTGTATGTGAACAATGTCTGACTTCCTGTACAGAGCTGTCTTGTCTATACGAGAGTCTGCAGCACATTATATTTTATTAGTATCATACACCAGCAAAATTCTTAACTAAGTAAGTCACTGCTGTCATGCAGGAAAAGTCACCCTGCATGTTTAAGAGTTTTGGGAGCCATTACTGGCAGGTCAAAAAATCTCTACAAAAAGTAACTTTCTAAGCTCATATGAAAATAAATTACTTATGTGAAATGAGAGGTATTTAGCAGTGGCTCTTTAGCTTAGCTCATGGAATTCAGCTCAGTTAAGATGTATTTGCTGGCAACTCATGAGAAGAGAGTAATGGGACAAAGGAAGAATACCTTAATGCTCAAGTGCACAAGATCCTGTATTCTTCTCCTTTTCAAATACAGACTACTAATTAACTCCGAGGTCTCATGTTTCCGTGTAGCAACTGGGCCCTTTGAGTTTTTATGCATTTTGAAGGCTAAACTAAACTAATAATATATTTATTCTGGCTACCAGGAAACTGTAAATAATGTCATTTTTTTAGCTAGTTTCGCTAAGAAACAAGTCTTAAATAGTTATATTTTATATCAGTTACTCCTTTTCAAAATGCATAATTTTGGAGCAAGCTTGCTAAATGCAGCCACATTGGAAAGTCCCAGAGATTATTAAATTCTATGAAGTTTATAGGTAGATAAAAGAGTGACACTAAGCCTAGCAGTTCTACTGAGAAAAGTCAGACAAAGCTGAGTTTTACATTTTTCTTCAAGGCAGTTAGCCAGCCAAGAAACGCCTGAGTAATGGGAAACTTGGCCTGGTTCTAGTTAAGCTGCTGTTTGTACTGTGTCTTGTCCATGCAGCAGGATTGGGAAAAAAAGTGGTTATATGGAACAGCTGAACCATCACAGTGAAGACAAAAGTAAGAATTAGAATCACAGAATCATTTCAGTTGGAAAATACCATTAAGATCATTGAGTCCAACTGAAAATCCAGCACTGCCAAGTCCATCACTAAACTATATTCCTAAGTGCCACCTCCAGGGTCACTGATTCCACCACCTCTCTGGGCAGCCTGTTACAATGCCTTATATCTCTTCCAGTGAAGAAATTTTTCCTAATATCCAAGCTAAACTTCCCTTGAAAGAACTTGAGGTTGCTTCCTCTCATCCTATTGTTCGTTACTTGGGAGAAAACACCAACCCCCAGCTGGTTACGGCCTCCTTTCAGGGAGTTATAGAGAGTGACAAGGTTTCACCTGAGCCTCCTTTCCTCTGTGCTAAACTACCCCAGCTTCCTCAGCTGCTTCTTTTAAGACTTGTGCTCCAGACTCTTTACCAGTTTTGTTGATCTTTGGACATGCTCCAGCACCTCAACGTCTTTAGGAGACAAAGGACTCAAATCCTTTGGAAAAAGCCTTCATTAAAACACCGAACAATTCATTAAATGTGTTTCTACACTTTGTTAATGATGATAAAAGTAAAACAAGTAAAACAAAATGTTCCGTAGATAAACGGTTTTGCTGACATTGCCTGTCTCACAAATGCATTCCTGTGTACATAATAAGGAACAAAAGCTTAAAATCTACATCTCTTGTAGTCAGGGAAGCACTTCACATAAGAAAAGTAGAAGAGCATTAAGGAATTTTTTTCCTCGCGCTCCAACTCTATACCAACATCAGCAGGAAAAGTAACTCCTATTCTTTGCTGCTTCTTATATTCATGTGGTGTCTAGGTATGTTTTAGCAAAGAATGACTTTGAGCAGTGCTCCCATTGCCTAGATTACCTAACACCTCCTGCTCTGCCCTACTGAAATAAGAAGCAAAGTAATCTCATCTCAGAACAGTGTCTAGCCTTTCAGCCTGACTTTGATCCTAGCATGACTAATCAAAAACCAGCTAGTGCTTCTCAATTTTTTACAAAACAATTTACTGCCATCTATGAGCATTTTCTCATGCATGCCACTCAAACTTCATGTTCTACATCCATTTATCTGACAATTAAAAAAAAAGACTGAAAGTATCTTCTTGGGTGTGACATCTCTTTGATCCCTGATACATAATTTGTTAGTGTATACACTACAATGAACTGATTACTGGTATTTTGTTTTTAAACCTAATTTTTATTTACACAGATTTATTTACAAATTTATTTTCATGCTCATGTAAGAGCATGAAAAAAGAATGAGGACATTTAATGGAGAAGACTTGAGCAGTCTGTGCTCTCTCACTTCTCTCTACCCTACTGTTATTAAGTCCCTGCTAATAAAAGAGACACACAGAAGTTCTGAGATATGGTAATTATCCTAATAGTACTGAACAGGAGAAATTAGATATTAAGGAAAAATACACGTGTGTCAGAGATGGAGGTGAAAAGCTAGGAGAAAAAAAGAATGAAAACTGTACAAAGCACCTTGCTTTTTCAAGCAAGAAGAGTAAGAAATAAAAGATTAACTTATGTCAGATGAAGGAATAAGTAAAAAAAAAAATCACTTCAGGAAAACTGTCTTTAACCAAACATTAGTACTTACTCTGCTTTTGACATCCTTTAGTTTGGGGAGTATTTCCAATCCAAACCCATCAGCTTGACCTCGGGTCCTATTCCCTCCATTCATATAATTTCCAAAAGCCAGAATCAAGCCCAAAATTTCCTTTACACTTTTCATGCTCAGCAAAGCCTGGAAAATGGATACTGGTCTGTAAATTTGGTTGACATAAAAATTATAATTGCTAATATAAATTTTTTTTTTCATTTTATTTTTGTTAAAGTTCTTTTCTGATCTGTTTTTACCTTGGTAGATAAAAGAAGCTGAAACTGGTGCAATAATCAAAATTTAAGAGAACCATTTTTTAGACTGTATCTCCTTAAGATAATATGTTTAATGTAATCCATATGAAGCAAATTATACGGCATCAAATACTATGTCAATGACAAAAAGATTAATGGAAGATTTCTAAACGTTCTCAGAAGACTTCAAAAATCTTACAAACAAGAAGGTGGTTTATTATGAGTTTGTATCATGCACAGTCAAATGGAGATGTGCTATTTTTGCTGTCAGCAGGTTAGAATCAGCCTGTCACTCAGTCTGCTTCTCATGGGTCTGAAAATTCACATTCCTGGATCCATACTTAATCCAGATATAAGAGGGCTAAGGACTAACTAATTACATGTCTCAGATCGGAAAACAGTTCTAGAAACAGAGTGTAGAACTAGTAAATTATTTTCAGTTACATATAAAGACTTCTGTCAGTTGACAATCTGCAGCCACAGGCATAATTCTTAACTGTGTAGCCCTATACACTGGATAAATCAGTTTCAGTGTAAACTCCTCATAAGTGAACTGAAGGCAATACAGCTTTCCCTATCTCATACAACACTGATTCTTCATACCTCCTTTGGAAAGGAAAAAGCAAGTCACTATTTCTATTGCAAAGAAATCCAAAGGGACAGAGCATGGGTACTCTCTGAAAGCAAAGCTAGTCAAGAACTAATCTTCAAATTAGAAAAAAAAATAAAATTAACTATTTTTCTGGTTAGGATGTTAGAGCTTTCAGCCACTATTTAATTTCTCTCCTAATTTTCACCTTGTTCTACTTTTCATGATTTATTTTTTATAATTTAAAAATCTTGTCCTTAGTCTTTCATAGTGTGTAAATATTAGGTAGAGCTTTGTCCCATACTAAAAATTATGCTGCATCAGGTTTACCAGAAATTAATAGTTGCCAAGGGAAAGTAATAAGATAATGAACATGACAAGCATCAATTGGCATTAACAGTGGTATGCAAATAAAAGGCAGTTTGCAAGGCCCTGTACTAAGCTTGCCTTATATTATTCCTAGTTTATGGAGATTATCTATTACTTAATACGCAAAGTAATAAAATCTACCTTTTAAATACAGATACATTTCTACGTATTTCATGGGGCATCATATGCAATTCACTTTCCTACTTCCTTCTTCCTTTTGTTCTTTTAAGCAACTAAAAATTTAGTACAGTTTTATTTCCTAAAAAGCCAGTAAGCAACATCAAGGTTCCTCACTTATGGTAAAAAAGAAGTCTAAATACTCTAAGTTATATTTAAGTGTTAATTTAGCTTTCATGAGGACTTACCTTGGAAGCACGAGTTACAATATCTACTTTCCGGTGCACTGATGTTATCCCTTCAGCAAAAACCGACTGGAAGATAATACACTGAGCTCGTTCTGCGAAGTTGGGGATTTGAGACAACTCATACAGAAATCTGTGGGGAAAAAAGGACTATTAATGAATCTTTCTAATTCTTCTTAGTTGGGAACATAACGGATCAAAGCCTGCAGTATCATGAAATATACATGCACTCTTTCCTTTTTGAATCAAATCTGTCAGAATTTATAATTGTTATATTCTTTATGCTAAGAATGCATTAAAAATCCTATTAATGTCAAGAAAAAGGCAAGACATTAATCATTATCATATCAACCCATTAACTATCATAGCTGCACAGTAATAAACAGAAGAATCTCAAACTTTAATCATCCACTGGAAAAAAAAAAGGAAAATCTACGTAGCACTACCTACATACCAACTTATGCAACCTTGTTTCCCTTAAAAATGTGCTCAGAAATACAGAACTCAATATATTCCTACAAATTTATTTTATAATATAAAATTTCTGCCAACAGCTTTCTTCTGATTCTTAGCACCAATTTTCTTTTTCTAGTTTGCACCACACTTTCAATCATACAGCAGCACGTTCTATGGGAACACACCTAGCTGTGTATTTAGTTCTAAAATAATTGCAGAGTATATCTGCCTTCAGTCATTCTTCAGCAAAGTCTTCATCTGCTCTATATCTGTTCTCACAGGTATTTATTCCTCATGACTCAATTGTAGCTTTTCGTCTGTTAACTCTTGGTAAATAAAAATAAATAGAGGCATATTCAACAACTGCAGTTCAGACCTCAAAAAATTAAAGCATCCCAAAGACATGAGTAATTCCTCCCTTTTCATCAATTTCAAATAAAAGAGCTTGGCTAATAATACAAGAAGCCCTAGCATTTATTATAATAACAATATATAATAACAATAATTTACTCTTGGGTTTTGAATTCAAGATTTCAGAGATACACAAACTTTCTTGAAATCCAGAAGGAAGCTTGTATTTTGCTCCAATATCACTTTAGCATCATTCTAATCTCCTGTCTACAGATATCCTTTGATTCCCCTTAATGCAATGCTGTAAAGATTTTTTCTACCTCACTGAATTATAGGAAATTCAGTATTCAATTTATTACCTTAAATTCTTTGTAACTTAATTATTTAAGCCAATAGATCTGATTTTTCCAAATTATTTATTTTTCACAATAAATAAAACCAGTATGCTTAAATCTGCTCTATACATTTCTCATGCACGCTAGGCTTTGCTGAGTGCATAGGGACTCTTAAAAAAATCAGCAGAATTCACCTGTAGCTGGTGTGAAACACTATGTTTTAATTGGAATACCATTTTTTTGTTTCTTTTTGTTTCTTTTTCTTTCTTGCCTGATGAAAAAATCTATTGTGAGAGAAGGATCAGGGAGGCCCAGCTTGGCTCTTAGACTTAAGAAGTGGGAAAAAAGAAATGCCAAGCTGGTATTAATAAAAATGCTTCCTATTGGGAATGAATGGTATTGCCAGGAAAAAAAAAAGAGGGTATTTTGCACTTTGTGTGAGAGAAACAAAGGAAAGAAAAACCAAACTCCTTCATTAAAGTTCTAACATACATACAATTAAAATGTTTAAATTTAAAAAGTCAAATGACACATATTCTTGCCTTCCTGTGAAAAGAGAACTATTTCCCACATGGCTGACCATCGAATACAATGTCATTGTGCTAAGAGTTAAAAGAGCATCAGTATAAAAAGATGTCTTCAGATTCTGGAATTCAGAGTATCCAAAGTAAATATCCCGACAGAACACTTATAACTGAAATCTGTCACAAAAAGGTATCTTAGTGACTACAAATGCAGCAACTAACCAAAAAGTTATGGCATGAAACTATGGCTGTCACAGATAAACCACCAATTCCAATGGACAAAACTTCAGAAGAGAAATAAACATTCTTATTTCAATTTTACTCTGAGAAAAGTATGATTTTCACCTAAAATAATGATGACATGGCTGTGACATAGCTTTTGGATGGGTTTCTCATGACTACAATTCTGATGGCCTAAAATAAACACAGAAAATATGCTGTACATTTCCATGAGGTACATTGTATCCCTCTCTTTCAGAAATTGTAAATAAAAAATGTATTTACTTGAAAACTCCTTTAGGCTACCAGAATCTTGTAGTTAAGAGCTTAAGAGAACTTGCAAGCCAGGCATATTGTTATGGTGTTAGCATAAGAGAGCATTCTTGCAGAAAATGGACAAGGAAGGCTGATTTCAAGGAGGTAAACTAATTTTCAGATCACATTTATCCACATTTGAAAAATATAAAATTTAGAAGCAATTTTTTGGGAAAAAGGTTCCTCTAATCATGTAAGCTTCTAAGTATGACAGCAGGATTTAAACTGAAGTCCAAGCAGAGCTGTGTTCAAAGAGAAGCAAGTGGCATTACTGGGACAGGGATTATAAATCACTCCCTACTTCCTGAATCAAACCACATTCCAACCAGTACCATATTTTGTTACTATTTCCTTTATTAGTACTTATTTCACAGTGGAGAAGCCTACACAGACAATATACTACAACTAAATGTGGTCTCTTGGAAACTAGCTATAGCATCTATATCCTGCTAGCAAAGCCCCAAACTATGGCAAATTTTGCATATGAATCTTTAACATGGCAATTAATATTAGCATTTTAACAGCTATTATCATGAAACACAATTTAATGGGGTATTGTTTTGTTGCTGTCATACTTATAGTTTATGTCAAATTTAACATATATGCAAGACAAATAAAAATCATGTATGCAGAAGAACATCAGTGACACCACTAAAGCTTTTTATTTGTCTGGTAATCCAAACATGTAAGGTTTTCCTTCAGACTTCAGTGAACTAAATTCAAAGGTTTCATTATATGAATGACTACTGCTATTATGTGCAACCATTTGATAAATTATTTCATTTACACTTTTGTTCTAATCCTCATTAAAGACCATACATGAGGCTTATGCCCTGCAGCAAATATTTTTAATCACACATACAAATTTAGCACTTTTCTGTCCTTAAACTTTTATGGAGCTAATAAGTAAAGCACAGCTCCAACATATCTCCAGTTCTGCAGTTAGGCTGACTTAGAGGCTGACTCAGACAACAAAGCCAGGGGCACATGATCTACTGAGTTTTCAGAAAGCACATTATATTGAAGGTCCAACAAAATTTACAGAAGTGCATAAAGCAAATTGTTTGCCCCTTAAGCTACCTTTTAAAAAGCTAGTTTTCTTAAAGCTATGTAGTTTAATTATAGGGTAAAAATAGGATACTTAAGACTTGCAGAAAGAGCACTGAGTAATAATTGATAAAAAATAGCTTTTGTCTTTGATACTACTATCTCACTCTGAACCACCAGACATAACTGCTTCTTACAGCTCTTAATTATGGAATAATGATAGCATAACTCCAACTTTGTATTTAATTAAGATTAACCTCTCTCCCCTATAAGTTACAAAAAAGACAACCTCCTTTAACCCTAGAGCTCTACAAGATTAGTATTCTCCAGAAGACAAAATGCATTCATATTTCTTTAACTTGGACATACAGCAAAAGACTGCCAAAGATTCAAGCTCTGGAAAACATCAGCTAGTCACACAATGTATCCTTATGCCCCAAGCCAAGGCAATGAAAGCCATAGACATGGGATGCAAAAGTAAGCTTGTATATAAATTTTACAGATATTTCTTTTAAGTCTTAATAAAGAACAACAGCCTCTCTTCATCAAGAGTAAGATAATAGCCTTATCTCCTAATACTAGCCTACTCCTTAGCATGTAGTCACAAATGAGTATATAGCTGCCTAATGTAAGTAGAAAAAGAAAAAAATAATCTGTTCTTCAGCACTAACATTTTAATGGGAAAAAAGGCATGCAAATACAGTCATTCTGACATTAACAAATCATATACCATCTCTATTTCAATTCTTCCTCCCCCTACCCTTTCTTTCTTTCTACCAAAGACAGCAGAAAAGACAAGAACAGAGAAGATGGAAAGGGAAACAAAATGACAGAGAGGCCTCTGGGAAGGAAGAAGTGAAGAGGAAAAGAATACAAAAGAAAAAAACAGTGAAGTAGCAGAAGACAAAAAACACTGGTAGGCCAATATCAGAAATCAAATGTCTACACAAATATAAAATTCAGGATTATCAATCTGTCCATAAATTCTTGAATATTCTTTCACATCGGTCTAAGGTTTATTACAACACAAGGAGCAACACTTAAGCTCTTCATCCTAACAGTTGTCACTGACCACAACAGTGGCAGGAAAAGAACTGTGACATCAATCTTTTAGGTCTTTCGTGAACTTGACCAGAGTGTACAAGGTGTCTTTGGCCATAGGATCAACTCAAACCCTCTGTTCGTGCAGTTTTTAAAAATAATTAACAACCAAAATCAGTCTGTCCTTGCTTTATGTAATGTTAATTTAGTAATAAATGCTTTAAGCGAAGGATAAGCCTTTTATAAATCTGAGAATGGGAACAAAAATCCTTACTGATTCAAGGCTACATATTTTATCAGTTGTGGTGGTCAAAGTAGATGTGACTTTGTCATGACTCTGTCATGTCTGAAAAAAGCTTTGTGATAAGGGCAAATTTTTCATCATGTATTGAAATACACCAAGTCTATAATTTCAGAAAAGCTCATAATTACCAAAAATGATGTATCAAAACTGCTTTCAACATATAATCAAAGGAGTACATTATATAATGACAAACTATTAAAAAAAAAATCTTACTGTTCTGGTTTATCCAGAAGCTTCAGTTCCTCCTCTTTTGAAGTCTGATAATATTGCTTGATTTTCTCCAGTTCATCCTTTTGTGCTCTCTGAGTGAATTAATATAAACTAATTAGTTACTAATTAATAAGAAATCAATAAATTATTACTTTACCTGTTTGCCTGCAAGCAGCAATTATGTTTTGGTTCTTTTTTTTCACTGAGAAACATCTAGACTAAGCAAAAGTGTAATGCTTAAAGATCTATGATAAATTCCTTCAGTGCCTTATATGCCATTGACTACACAGGACCATCCCCAAGAGTCACACCATGTGCCCAAGAATATTTTCCAAATACTTCTTGAACTCTGTCAGGCTGATTCTGTGACCACTTCTCTGGGGACCCTGTTCTAGTGTTCAAACACCCTCAGGGTGAAGAACCTTTTCGTAATACCTAACTTAAATGTCCCCTGACATGACTTCAGGCCATTTCCTCAGGTTCTATGACTGTCACCACAAAGAGAAGATATTCCCCTTTTCCTTTTGTGAAGAAGCTGCAGGCAGCCATGAGGTCTTCCCTCAGTCTCCTCCAGGTTGACAGCCCAAGTGATCTCAGCTGTTCTTTGTATGTCCTCCCCTCAAGGTCTTTCACCATGTTCACAGCCCTCCTCTGGATTCTCCATAACACTTTATATCTTATACTGTGGCTCTCAGAACTGCCCCCAGCACTGGAGGTGAGGCTGCCTCAGCTCAGAGCAGAGCAGGACAATCCCCTCCCTTGCCTGGTTGTGATGCTGTGTCTGATGCACCCCAGAACACAGGTGGCCCTCCTGGCTGCCAGGGCGCTGCTGACTCCTGTTCAACTTGCCATAACCAGGACCCCCAGGTCCCTTTCCACAGAGCTTCTCTCTCCAATGTTTCACTCCCCAGAGTTGCCCCATCCCAGGTGCAGAATCTGTCACTTGCTTTTTTTAAACTTCATGCAGTTAGTGATAGCACAACCCTCTGATTTGTCAAGGCCTCTCTGCCTTCAAGGGAGTCAAAGGTTCCTCCCAATTTAGGATCATCATCAAACTTATCTAATACACATTCCAGTCCTGTGTCCAAGTTGTTAATGAAGATGTTGAAGAGCCAAGGGCTTAGGATAGAGCCCTGCAGAATGCCACTAGTGACATGCCACCAGTCTGATGGCACCCCATTCACCATAACCCTTCACACCTAACCATGAACTACTTGCTCACCCATCACATGATGTGTTTATCCACCTGTGTGCTGGACATTTTATTCAAGAGGATACTGTGGGAGATAGCACCAACATGTTTACTGAAATCCAAAAAGATTATATCAGCTGTCTTCCTTTGGTCATATAATCACCAAATATGTTGAGTTGAAAGGGACCCATCAGGATTGTTGAGTACAACTCCTGGCCCTGCACAGGACACCCCAAGAATCACACCATGTACCTGTGATCATTGTTTAAACACTTCCAGTTGACTGGGACCTCTCCAGATTCCCCAGAGCATTCAAAACTCTTCAAGAAAAGGCCTCAAAATGACATCACCTAGCTCTTAGAATATTCTTGGATGAATTCCATCAGGCCCCATAGACAAACAGGGGTCCAGCTGGAGCAGCACATCCCACACAAGTTCAGAGCTCACAGTCATGGTCATCCAGCTCAGGGCACTGGGAGCCTTTCAGCACATCATCAGTGTTGAAGACAGAGGCAAAGAAAGCATTAGACATCTCTTCGTCTGTGTCCCTGTTTGTGAAGTGGCCATCCTCATCCTGTAACCAGCTGATGTTATTTTTATACTGCCTTTTGCCATTAACGTATTTAAAAACCCTCTTTTTATTGTCCCCTCCCAGTTCTGTTCAGCTTCAACTCCAACAGCTTTGGCTGCACAGATTTTCTCTCCAGAGTGGGAAGCAGCATCTCTGTATTCCTCCCACATCAGATGACCTTGCTTTCACTGGGCATACATATTCATTTTTTGCATTGGCTCCAAAAGAAGATCCAAAAGAAGAGCAGATAAGCCAACCTTCTGCTTCATCTTCTTGAATACTTACATTTAGGAATTTCCTGCTCCTGTGCCCTTCATAAGGTGGTATTTGAAAAAATAATCTGCACTGATGGACCCCAGAATCTTCATAAGCATTTTCTGAGGGGACCTTACTCACTAGTTCTCTTCAGCTGATACAGGCTGAAGTCTGTATCCAAAATACTTTGGTGATTAACCACATTTTTACCCCACCTTTACTTACATTTTCATATAGGGCTTCCAGTGTCTCCAGATCTACTACAGAGTCATCAACACACAATATAGCTGTATAGAATACAAACACAAATTAGACATTGGAAAACATAAATTAAGACTTCAGTTCTTTTCCTGCGAAATGTACCAAAGGGTTCTAACCTAGATACAGGACATATATGCTTCCAGTTATATATTTTTTTTCAGCATTTTTTCTTGTTCTGATGTCAAATCACAGCACACCTATAAGAACGTTCTATAAACTCTGTCTCCGGAGAATAGAGCTCTACTTTTTTCTGTCCAATACAGTCAGCAGTCGAAGATGTGACCAGTCAATAGCCAGTTGATTGTGTAGCTGGCCAGGCAGGAGAACATGAGAACAAATGATACCAGACATGAGAACAAATGCTACCAGACAGCAAACAGCACAGATTTCATGGTCTCTTAGAAGTCTGGATAGGAAGGAATTGAGGGTGAGGGTATTTAGTGCTCCCTGTGTGCATGGGAAATCAGTGAGATATGTTTGTCTAGGAGCTACCAATCTTGGTAAATAGACAAGCAGACAAACTTTCAAAGTTTGCAAGCTACAAATTTGCAAGCAGAAAAGACTGTGCTACAGTTTTTAAGTTATCTTCTACAAGTTCACATTTAAGTTAGCTTTATCCAATAGAAAACTATCCACATGACAATTTACAGATAAATCTTTTTCAACACCACACAGACACACATGCAGTATACTCTTCAGTGATTAATTATGCTTCATTACTAAAAATGAGAACTCTAAAATGTTTCCTATCTTAGTTCCAAATATTACTGTGTTTGGAATATGTGGCATAGGTGCTTCCAACATTTGCAAATCCAATTACAATTTAGGCAATTGGTATTGGTAATGGAAACTCTTGCTATTGGAAAATTGGTATTGGGATTGCTTCATGGTGCCTTCTAACACACTCTAAATGTTAAATTCCAGTAAGCTGAGAGATGCACAATGGAATGGAAGTAACTCTGGATGTTTAAGTTTTCTGAAATCAGCTTTTCCTCAAGATTCATAAGGGGACTAGGCACAATTTTTGAACTCATCACTTATGCTTATGTATTACTGAGAACATTAATCCCTAAAGAATCAAGGGCATAACCAGTGAGATGTTATTAGCTACTATCTGATAACTTTTAATTCAAATGTATTATGTTTCCTCAAATGATCCTTGACTACTTATGAACTTAGAGGATTTTAAAAGCTCTTGCTGCATTTATAATCCATGTTTGAAAGGGGCAAGGCACACATCTTTAAATCATTATTTAAAAGTAATAAGCTTTCGCCTGCTCTACCACCTACCCCATGATTTTACATTGTGAAATTAACCAGCAGGCTAGTAAATTTTCTCTGTGGCAGGCTAATTAATTTTATTAAAAGGTCCAGTGACATTTAGAATGCTTTAAAATTCTGCCTGTCAATTATTATTCCATCTGTTGACATTACACCTAGGTTAGAAGTAAAGAATTACACAAAAGACAGTATCAGTGAAAAAAGCAGTATTTCCAACTATTTTTGTCTTACTGGAAAGATTCAAAACCCTCAAAACTGTAAGTAAATGTAAAGCCTGAACCACTGAGATTGACAAAAATCTTTGCTTAAAGAAAACTCCTTAGGGTTTGAATTTATGAGATCTCTCTTATCTCCTGCAAGACAGTTCCAACAGTTGCACTATCTTCTGTATCATCCAATAAAATTTCAAAAGAATCTAAGAGATGGAAAATCTGGAAAACTGGTTTCACAGCCCAATATATTTAATTGTTAAGATAAACAATATGCATATTGAGTTCAGAAACTTCCCCTTACAGTTTAACTTTTATCCTATTTTAGCATATTCTGAAATCTGCTTACAAGGAGAAATTTACTTGTCCAGAGATATCTAGAAAAAAAACCATATTGGAGGCAATTTAAACTTGTACTAGAAATGCAAAGAATTTAATTGATAGTCAAATTTTTATGTACAGATCTATTATGACAGGAAGCAGTTTGATAAAAAGCCACTATAAGAATATCAAGTGTTACACACTTAGCTGAATATTTCAGCCAGATATTTGTCACCAAAATTGCCCAGGAATCACAAAGTGGTTTTTAATGCTCTTTATGTTATCCATGTTTCTGTAGTCAACATCAGATCTAACAAATCAGCAGTATTTTAAAGTGACAAGATAAAACAAAAAGTGTTTGTGATAACTAATGAAATACAATCTGCTAAACCACATTTTTAAATAGAACTAATAGTAATCAATTATAAGAGATATTGACATGAGTTATTTTCTCTCTTGGAGAGAGCATGTGATTGTATAGAAGTACTCAGAAAATATTTTCTGATTTGCTTGCAATACAACCTGTACTGCTATTATTAGCAATGAATGCATAGATAGACAATTGCAGTTAAAAATCAAGGAATACCGCTGGACATTTTAGGAAGGCAATGTATGAAGAGACACATTCCCAGTAAGTCAGAAGTACTGCCAAAATCCACATTACCTCCTTTATTTCATCTTTATACATTTTAATCTCCTAGCCCTTTTTTTTTTTCCCCATTCAAATGGATTGAAATGAATGCCATGCACACTTGGAGAAGAAGACAAAAATGAAAACATGTAAATTTATGAAGATTGGACCATTTTTTTCATTAATTTTGAAAAGCTGGAAGAAATCCCCAAATTCGTGTATTCATATTCTTCTTATTCTTAAAATATGGCATATGCAAATACATTCACAGTATTTTTGTGTAAATAATTTTGAATTGGGGCAGATTAAAAAAACCCCATTGCACTAGATCAAAGAAATTAATTATTTTCATTTTCACTTAAAGTAACAAAAGCTTTTTAACTTTTTTATGAAAAACAAAACCCACTTTTAATAATATGTATATTAACTTCATCAAAGTAATACAAACCTTGGTATGTTTTTCAAAATGCTCTTCTTGATACAGTGAATTTAACCATGATATTTTACTGCACTAAATCTCATTATATCCAGCTTACATAAGTGTAAGTAATATAGGTGAAATATCATAAATCCACGAAAGAGGCTCCAAAACAATTAATAGCTATTACAATATCAATCATCATTGGTGGTTTTTACTTTCATCTTGCTTTCTAGTTAGCTGTCTTCCTTACACTGTCAGTTCAGTTAGAATATTTCACCTACACCTCACAATATGTCAAAAGGAAGTAGACTCATGCTGTGAAAAGCTGGTAATTTTATTGGGTTCCACTACCTTTAAAAAATCTGTTACTTGGCCAAGTCTGGTTTCTGAGATCCTTTTTTGCAGGGAAATTGAGGCAAACATTTTTATGTTGCCTATGGTGTCTGCTCACAAGAAGAAGAATTTATATACACAAGGATCATTAGTGCAGGGTTGCACCCATTAGGATATAATAACCGTCAGCTAGGACAAAAAACAGATCAGCATCATGCATTCAAACTAACAGGCACACATAAAAATACTTGCCAGCTACATTTCACATACTAAGAGCATTGCTTCAAATATAAACTTATACCAAAGGTTTTTAACATACTAACTTCTAAAAAATTGATCTAACAGATTCCCTTCTGCACAGATTTTCACATATTCTGATCAATTCAAAAATGTAAAGCAAAAAAGAGCGGAGAATTTGAAGCATACTGTGTGCAGTGTATATACAACTTTAGAACTTAGAGTTTAATATGAAAAATATACTTGCCTCCTCTAAAAAAGTTTAAATACCAACAGTCTTAAGGCTGAATCTGATATACAGCCTCACTCCTACTAAACACATTTTGGCTAAATCAGGATTTAAGTTCTGCTGACAGAGCTTGCATATACTCACCAGTATCAAACCATTTAATACAACAATTAGACTATGAAATAGGAAGAAATCACCTTAACTGCTCCCAAATAATAAAACGTAAGTACATTATTTAAATAAAAGGAGCTTGCCAAAGCTCCATTTATTTGACCTGGAAGTACTTAGTTGTTTTAGGTATTACATTCTATTGAGTAAGGCTTGATTTAATGGGAACATGCAGCCCATCACTGGGAAATTTAAGTAAAATTGTGACTGACCTAGTCAATTAGACAATAACTCTTAAATACTTGGCAAAACTGCCTGCAATATCCAAACCCTCTGGTTTACTTCTGATAAATTGATATGTTATCAACTGATTCAAAGGTTTTCTCCAGTATTAATTGCCATGCAACACACAAAACATATATGTAATAAAGAAGCACCATGGAGGTTTAGAAGACTAAGAAAGCTCAAATCCTGCAAGAAGTCATTAACAAAAGATTCTGGCACTAATGTTAACCTACGCACATGCAATGGATATCCAAAACAGATCAATAAAAATATATGTTGTGAATTTTCCCAAAAAAAGGGAAAAACATTTAATTTTACATAAAATCATTTACCAACTTCTGAGACGGGTATGCAGCTATCTTTATACTTCATGCATAGTATACAGAATACATAAAACACATACATGTAATATTTTGGGTAGGTGGGAAAGTCACAAAACTTTGGAACAACAGTTTAGATGTGCCATAAGGCATAACATGCACTAAGACAATGCAAACCTATTTATAAACCTTCTGTGCGCTCTTATTAGAGCAATCCCAGGATGATTAGAAATATAATACTGAATCAGAATGGTTTTGAGACTGATCATCAGTCTGGTTGGGTTAATCTACAGTTCACATTCTTCTAATTTTTGACTCCTATATGCTGAAATGAAGGGGAAATCACAAAGTTGAAGGAAATGAGTCAGATGCTTCACTTTTAGCATTAGAAATAATCTCTATGCTAAGGATAAATGTTAAGTTCTCCCTTTCCATACAGGCTATATTCTGTCAGCATTGTAGTGCTACAGCACAGCTACCATGGTTTTGGTAAATGTAGCAGCGAAGTCTGCAGCTGTTCTGTGGGGAACACACTGCACTTTACTACCACAAAGGGTACAAAAAGCTATTAACTGTGCATCTGATGTGATCTACCACATCTCAAAGATTTAGTCCCATGGAAAAGACACCAGCATGTATACCAGCAGACCATCTAGTTCATGTGCCCTGACAGCAATCAGCACTATGAGACAGTGAAATATTTCCCCAATGTAAAGAAGCAGAACTTCTGGTGCTCTACAATTTTAGCGGCAAAGTGCAGGTACTATGAATGTAGGGAGAGATTTGGGAGAATTACTCTTTTGAACATAAGACATCTAAATTTTATCTACATCCCATTTTCTGTAACTTAAAGCTTTTCATCTGGGCTGCCCCACAATTTTGCCAGTTAACCCTTGAACAAGGATCTCAGTAGCTCATGGAAAGCCGGTACATACACTGCAGAAAGGAGTATTATTATGTGTTGTCCAGTGCACTGCTATTGCCAGCTACTATTTTGGAACTGTCTCAGTGAGAGGAATATTGCCCTGTAAAAAGCTGGGACAAGGACTCATACAGTATTTTCACATACAGCTATAATCAGCATTTCCCATTACAAACAAAACTGAAACACCTTGCTGTAGAGTGACTTGTAGTATTTCAACAGCAAAACCAGACAAATAGTGATCATCCACAAGTTTGTCTCTCAAGTGGAGTATTTCAGCTGAACAATGATAGGAAAAGACAGAAACTGACTGATATGAAATGGACATGACTTCTCTAAGTGTGGATGCTTAAAGCGTACCTAACAAGTGATCTCTGCTATTCCTCATCTCTTTTTATAAAGGTTTTTAAAAAATTTGGAGAAGCAGCCTTAAAAATAATCTCAAAGCTATGTACAATTTGATTACTGCTATTTGTCTTTTCAATATACAGATACTATATAGCATACTGAGTCAGACAGATTTTCTGCCTGCTTCTGCTCAGGAAATGAGTAATATTAATAGCGGCCTAACAAAAAACTTTATTGCCTTCACCAGTGCCAGATTCACCAGTGCTCTCAGAACACCGAAGTACCCGGATTTGTTCTCTCCCACTGAAGAAAAAGCTGAGTATTAGGACAGGTGCAGCATGACAATGTTAACTTTCCCTGTGCATCATATAACATTAACAGTACCCAAAATAATTATTTAGTTTTACACTGTCTTCTCCTTAGACCGTACTCAGAAAAAGTATGGATATAAACTTATCTGCAAAGGATGAACTTCATTCTCTTAAACAAACACGTGTGGAAGATCCCCCTCCTGAAGTGTGGTGGCTGGCACATTATCAAATGCAAACTCAAACATCTGGATGCCAGATATAGTCACTTGCTTGTTTTGCACTGCTGAGTTATCTACAGAATATGCCATGAAGCTGTGTACTTCAATTTGAAAGGATAATCCTATGGATGCAGAAATCTCACACTATTTTAAAGGAAGATGTAATTTTTCTTGTGGTTACTCTTTTGTCTTCTCTAAAATTTTGCATGAATCTGTATGCACAGGGCAGTTAATCTGAGAATTTCTCTACCTGCATTCTATAACTGCTACCTAAGATAGACTAACCAGTACATCACACACAAGAGTGTACATTCATTTCTACATGAATTCACAACAACAAACATGGTCATTAAAGCTTGAAATAAAAATTAGATTTTTTTTCACTTCTGACTTTCTTTTGCTTCAGATTTCTACATTCTCTGTTGTAAGTGGTTGAAAGTTATTAACTTTTCCCTGTTTTTCACGTACTGAATTATGCCATGGAAATTGGTGTGAAAAAAAGAGATGACTGCTTAATCTGTATGTTTTTAGAGGTAGCTCTTTGCAACTCTGCTTTAAAAAAAAAAAAAAAAGGTTGACATTTATGACCCAATGATTACATGCTTTTTTTGGTTAGGTGTTGTCATGCACCATTTAGCATATTATGATTTTTTTTTTCATGCAGTGCATTTTTTATTGCAGTCTTCAAATAATTTGTCTGCTGAGAAGTAGGATTGCTCACAGATTTAAATTACACAAAATATTATGGAATAAATTACATTAAAAGAGAAACAAGCATAATTCTAATGTTGTTTTCAGAGTAATATACATTTCTGAAGGTCCTCTCTACAGAACAATGTATTCCCTGAGTTTTGTGAACCGGTTTTTCGCCCTAGATAGTCTCTGAACACAGATTTTGCTTAGAATCAGTCAGACTGCCTTGTTAGTATATTTTTTAAAAAAGTTCCACTAATAGTATTCCCAAATCCTGATAGTAGTTCCTAGCTGTTTCCATAAGCAAGAGACAGCATATTCTATTGCTGCCTTGAGCACCATATGTGGTGACAGGCCAGTCATTTGCTACCTCAGACAAGAAAGGGCGATGAGTTCTAAACTTTTCTTCAGTGACAGCACTTGTTTTGGAGTCTTTCTTCTACCAACACTCTAATTTTCATTAAACTTGTAAGACTACATTAGCTACGTCTACAACTGCGAGTAGTGTAGTCTTTAGAAATGGATTTGTAGACAGCAGCAGTTCACAATATACATGTTTCAGGGAGTTTTAACTATCTCTCATCTGACCCTGGGGAATTTAGACTGCTATACATGGAGACTCATGGCATGCTCCTAAAGCAAATCTTCTCATTTAATTTGCTTCTGAAGCATGTTTGTGCACTTTGAGATTGCTCTGCAATGCAAACACAGCCAAGGGGACAACTGGTACATATGATTCAAAAGTGCACTGCTGACTCAAGTTAAAAATGCTATTGTATATACACCTGAATATTTGCAGTCATTATGTTCTCTTAGATTTGGTATAAATTGACCAGAAGATTTCAAAAGCTACACAAGTACAAGAACAACAGAGAGAGATAGAGATGCTCTATTTTAGTAGAACGTCATGGCATGGAAAATAAAAAGAAAACCAATCTCTGGAGATCCTTAAGAATATTACCCAGTTTTTGTAATAAAGCTTCTATCCTATCCCTGTGCTGCTGACAATTCTGTGAGCAAATTATTTAGACCTTTAGTAATAGCAGTTTTTTTCCATCTCATTCGGATACCTTTCACACAATACTGGCAGAGACGAAGTTATTCCTTCTTTTCCTTATTCCTCTGCATCCCAAGAGACATCTGTAAGCCCTTGTGCTTTTAAAGTGCTAGATGCTCAAAGGCTCTTTTGAAATTAATAATAATCAATGCCAGCAGCATCTCAACACCCTACCCAGTATTTGCATGTGATGGAGGGAAAACAATAGCAAAAAAGGAGACATCAACTTGAGTTGTTCCAGCAGTTGTTTTAAATGGTGAATATTTTCCTTTTCTTAATGTGAAAAAGAAATAAACAATATCCTTAAACAATATCTTTTTAAATCCAGAACATAAGCAGACTCTCAATCACCCCAGTGTTCTCAAAAATCTGTATTTCTCTACAGTTGTATTGGCAAACTCAAATAATTTCTACCAGTAATGGAATTTACAACTGACTAGCCCCATGCTTTGAAAAATGCCATCCAGTAATTCTCTTTCTGATTCTTACATGGTAACATCAGTTTGGGATGTACTTCTTATACTGTTAATGAAGCAAAATGTAAATATTAAAAAATACTGACTGCATGTTTGAAGTCTGTAAGTTTTATGCATAAGCCCTCCATGTAATTCCTTTTGGTGGACGACTTGCTTTAGAAAAAGCAGGGAACTGCAGGGGAGGAATATGGAAACACTGTACTGAAAGTGCTATGCTAACTGTAAAGGTACAGAAAGAGTTGCACCTAAATTCAATTCTAGTTTTTAGGTGAAACTTTTACATAAACTGGAATATATTGGAAGAATGATTCTTCTGGTAGTTTAGAACACTGTTCAAAACATATTCTGCACTGTCATAAATTATCTGAGGGCTGTGATAAAGTATCTGTGCAAGTACAATACATTAAGTGTAAGAAACACTTACCTTGTTGAATATCCTTCATCTCCAAGTGCAAACTTGATATTAAAATTCCTACAGTTTGAGACCGCTTCCCATCCAGCAATTTGATAATCTAGAAAGGTGATGCAAAATGATCTGAGATCAAGGGAACACTCTACAAAGGATTCAGTCACTTTTATAAAAGAAGCTAATTAGTGAATTTAATTCAATGTTTCTCCAAACATCAAACCCTTTTATTAACTAAATGCGACCGTCATCTTATCTTTGTGCTCTGCACCTTAACAAATGAATTATAAGACTGAATTCTCACCAGGTCTACTAAAGAACATCACTCGTAGGATGCTGTTACACAGGAAAAAAAAAAAGGTACATCAAATATTTATTCTGGAATATGTTTTTTCCCCTTTTTTCTTCAAATGACATTTAAGAACTATTAAAGACACCGAGTACATCACAAGTTCCTTAGTTTGTCTGGTAGTTTGTATTTCAGTGTGAACAGGCTTATGTCTATTTTTTCAGCAAAGAATCAATTCCTGACCAAGAAAAATTGAAGAATTGTCTTTTTATGCCCTCTCAACACTACTTCTGGAACACTGGGCACTGTGCAAAGTATTTCTTTTGCTCATGTCTGAATGTGCTTATTCCACACTGTTGACACTCCACAGGGATTTCAGGATTTTTTTCACACGTGGGTACAGATATTTGATAGTATAATATACCGACATTCAGTCTGTAATACTTTCTGATGTCAGTTTAGGGGGAGAAGAAGCAAGAGGAAGAAGGGAAACCTTAATGTTATTTTGGCTGGTTGAAATTACGTATGAAGAAGGGGATCAGTGTTGCTCAGATGCTACAAATGTGAAAAAATAATTTCCCACAATGTCTGGGCTATTGGTATTTGTGATTTTGTGATTTTGATTTATTTGGTAAGGAAGATATGACAGGAGCACATCACAAAATGCAATACAGACACAAGTTCTTAAAAAATACAAAATGTCCTGATTCAAGCAGATGGCTTACTTCATAGTAGTGATGTACAAAAACTATCAAATATACTAACTCCTATGCAAAATTAAAACTAATAGCTATGTTTTCCCTAAATTCATATTCTTAGTATTTGACTATTTAACCCATATTTCTCCAAATTAAATTTTATTATTTAAATTAAAGGTGGCACTTATATTTGGATATTTAATCATAGTAAGAACTTAAAGCAATTTTTATCCCTTATTCCTAGAATACTTGTATTGATACTCAAATTAGAGACAGTTAACTGAGAAGCTTTATACTAACTCATAAAAATGTTTCCTATCTGTATTTTTTGTGATTTACAAATATTTACCTATGAAAATACTTAGTCACTCACCTACACAAAACTAAAATTTTTGAGAATAGAGGAAAAAAGAGAAATGATACTGACATTTTCACATGAAAATGAGAAGTTAGTATTTAGACTACTGAAATCGGATAATACATGCACAAGTTGGAACAAATGCTCTCTTCAACAAAGATCTGACAGATATTTTAGGTCCCTCTTGTAGGTACTCAATAATAAACTTATGTTAAAGTAGATACTGCATATTTTCTGCCAAATTTGAAAAAAATCTATCCTGAGAGTTTTTTCTGCCTATATGTGTAGCACATATGATGGATATTAAGAAATTAATACTGTGGAAAGTGTTTTTTTTTTTTTTTCAAATGGCAAAGAATTCAGGCCCTTTATCTCCTGAGTACACAAGCAGACAAGATGATTTTACTCCATTACCTTAAATGAACACTGTGGAAGCATCACATCCTTCTGAACTGCTTGGTTTCTCATGGTCATTTCTGAAGCTTTACATGAATTTGCTGAACTCCGTAGCACATTAACTTCTTACAGGGATAATTACAGGTTTGAGCAGTACACAATTTGTACAGCATTCACTGACCTCCAAGCTGACCTTGTTCAGGGCAAATTCACAGGTTGTCATAAACCCCATTAGATATGCCTAGTTTGAGGCAAAACCTTTCCAGACTGCAGCTGTTGTAGACAATACGACATTTGAAATCATTCCATTGAAGTATTTTTAAGTGCTACTATAGTCTCCAGATATGATCAAACTAGCTCACATCACTATGCACGACCTCCTCCCTAAACAATTTGTGAGAAAACCCTTAAAGAAAGCCCTATATAATTTTAAAAGTTAAACGAGAGATTAATGATGTAAAATAGCAATTGACTCTATGTTCATATGCATTTTAGACCAATGTACACATGGTCACAATTACCAGGCATCAAGCTAGATGTAGACTACGTGAAATAGCTTCCATCAAGTAACTGAAGGCTAATAATTAATTCATTAGAGAGCAAAAATGGAGGACCATGACAACAGAATAGCTTTCATTCAGCATAAAACTACTTCAAACCCATAGTTATAATGCTAAGTATTAGCATTATACTGGAATTTTGTCACAGATTTTTAGAATCCATGTGGAACTTGAAGGATTTTGCAGTTAAAATATATAACCAGTTGTAAAACAGAGAATTAATTTTCAAAGACACTAACTTTGCCCCAAATAATGGTTATTCTGTCACTAAGGAGGAATTACATTTGTGTGAATTTCAAACAGAAGGAGACACAAAAAAATCAGCACTTTTTCAGTTCAGTAAAAACATAAGGCAAATAAAAGGAAAGTTTGTAAAGACTGTGTTGAACTATTTAGTCTATGCTTTCGAAAGACAAATCACTGATCACCTCTCAGCATATTGGGACTTGCTTGTAGCTGGCAATGACAGGTAAGCAGCTACAAGCCAGCTGACACCAGCTGATGCTGCTGTGCCAGCTGCTTCTCCAAACCATGAATGTATTATTGTAATGGATGCAGCATCTTCTGGCTTAGTGACAAAATTGTGACTGCTGCTGATAATTCATTTACTTCACTGATCCATAGCATTATTTGATTTTCGTTGTTTTTTCCCCTATTTTTAAATGTTAAGTTAGATGATTTGCTGTACACAAGTGTCTCATCTCTTTCAAGTCTTTATAATCTAAGTAAAAAGTGAAAATATACCAAAGCTTGACTATACGAATAAATTATTTTGTCATTCCCATTAGAAGGTGTTTCTCTAATGTAGCCAGAAATGTATTTCATTAAATACTGTACAACAGACTTTACTGTTCTGTGAAACTGCAATGCCTATATTCTGTCCCGGACACTTACTGGTACTGAAAGCTGAAGAGAATCAGTTTACTTTAGTGATTAAAAGCTTAATCCTTCCTCCTGGTGGTGCATGGATTCCTTCCATAATATTCAAGTTTATTGAGAAAAGCCATAAGCTAAAAAGCTGGCCTGCATATTACAGCATTTCCCTCCATTCCCACTCACCAACTTTACAGCAAATCAACAGCCTGGACCCATGTTTGGATTGCTGAAACCCTGTTCAAACACAGGAAGAATATCCTGCACAAGAAGCCAAAGTATGTCCCTCAAGCCATTCTGTATAAACACTCCAAGAGTTACCAATGAAATTTCAGAAGCTTAAGACTAGACATTATCTCTCATATTCCTGCTGAAGGAGAGCCAAATTTAACTGTTTTCCTTAACATGGGTAAACCATAGCTCTATATTTTTTAAAGTCTATTTACAATTTTATTAGCTTGAAAACACCACTACTTTTAGCCTTTTTCTAAAGTACACACAAATGGCAATTTATCAGGTTCAAATAGGAGGTATGAATGAGCTAGCAAGAAACTTTTCTCAATATCTTTGCTCCTATCAGAACTGCAAAAATTAGACAAACCACAAAACAGATATTTACCCTGTGGAAAATTTCTATATTATACATTACTTCAGGGCTTTGTGATAAAAAAGGAATGCCAGTTATTTTTCTCAGCACAGCATAAAATATAAAAAGAAAGTGAGAGTGCCTCGGACAAGCACGGACTAGCATTTTACTACTTTTGCTTAAGTTTGAACACTGTTTATTATCTTATGCAGACAGCTGAAGACAATCATTGTGTTTCAACCCTGCAAAGCTTCCAACATTTTCTGCAATATCTGCCCTTCTTGCGGAAACAAAAAATTTATTAATTGTAATTCCTCATTTAGTTAGATGGACAAAAAACTTGCTGACAGGCATATCCCTTTCAGTTAAAAAAATGCAATTCACTCAAAATATTGACACTCTTCGTAAATGAGAACACATGTTAATAATTATGTGAAGTCTGTTAGAGATAATAGACAACAGAAAAGCCATTATCTTTAATGTCCTCCTGCGTCTTTGAAATTATAATCATTGCACTAAAGGGCCAAAAATGATTGATGGACTTTCATTTGGAGCATACACCTGACACAAATTACTTGACATTTACTCTTTTTTTTATGTAAGATGAAGAAAGAGTGGCATCACAAATATCCAACTATCCTGTTTCTTGAAAAAGTATAGAAAATACTTGAGATTTTGAGGATAAATTACTAACAAGTGCTCAAATATATTGGAAAAACTAACACAACGTCAAAATATGTGTTAAATCTAGCAACGGAGCTAAGAAAAACACATGGAAAAAATTGCAGCAAAGAAATATTTTTTAAATATCACTTTTTCAAGATTACAGATTATCATAGCTTAATACATAATGAATAATGTCTTTTATTTACTTGACTAATATTCAGGTGTATGAATATGAAAGTCGCCCTAAGGGACTTCTGTTTTCCTCCAATAATTTGAAATTCTCCTGCTGCAGATTCAATCACTTCAGAACTATAAAATAACTATGAAATAAATCCCACTCCTTCTGTATATTATTTATATACAGAAGTGTCTGGGAAAGTCAGCAATCATCTCTTCTCCATTTCATGGATATCAATTCCAAACATTTACTGCATTACATTACTTCATGTAAGATTATAACGCATCTAGTCTTAATTAATAAATATTCTTATGAGAGAAGAATTATATTTTTAATGTTTAAATATGTTGCATAGTATTTTGCTCTAATATTGGGATATAACTAACATATTGATCTAGCCAGTAAATTCTCCCAATCAGAAAAAAAACGGATTCTATTCTCAAGACATAATATCAAAACCTCAGAATACTAATTTTTTTCATTATCCACATAATACATAGAACATTAAATGAAGGATTGTATACATGCAGAGAAAATAAATGCACAAGAACAAGAGTTTCCTGCATTATTTCAGAGGTTGTACAGTTGGAAAAAAACCTTAACATTCCTCCAAAGGTGCTACATTTTCCAAAGGGCTGCATGATCAAAGGAGCATGAGCAGCCACACAGTTTGCAGAGCTTCTAAGCCCAAATAAGTATTACCATAACAAACTTCAGGTCTTCAAGTATATATATTTGTGTACTAGAAAGGTATACCTGACCTTCCTTTAACCTATATTGTGTTTACATCGTATCACCATCAAGTGAATGAACTATATTTTACCAAAATAAGTTATTATATTTTTAAAAATAAGTAAAATCACTTTTTATGCAGTCCTTTAAGTTGTATTACCATTGCTACTTACATTCTTAATTTCCCTTCCTTTCTTCCCCCACATACTTGTCAGAAGCCTCTAGAAATCAGGGCAACCCAAATTTTCTATCTGGCATGAATGCAACAAATTTGGGAATCATGAAAGCGTTTTTGAAAAAAGTATAGCTAGCTGTTTCAATCCATAGGACAATGGACAGAAGGTGGACTTTACATCTTAATTGATTAACAGCATCAAGATGTTGAAAAGGCACTCAAAATGTCATTCACAGCATTTCTGCACTTCAAGACAGCTATCAATTATATGTGTACCCTCTATACAAACTTTCCTAATGATCTCCAAATACAGAAACACAATTTCCCTAGCCAAAATTTTTCTGCATTCCTTCGGTACCCTTGCTCTTAGAAAGCTTTTCATAATTTTTCTTTGCAGCAGCTGCATGCACTTGATTACACTGATGCTCTGTGTTCCAATCAACCTTCTCCTTTCTAGACTAAACAATCATAATAATTTGATTCTTTCCTTAGAGACTACTTCACTTTTCATCATTCTGCCTCTTCTTGACTCTTTACAGTGAGCAAATTTTTAATGAAGGCTTGTAGTGCCTAAATGTAGATGCAGTTCTCAACTGAGACATGGCTGAGTAGTGTCTTGCAGGCAATACTTCTTGATCTATCAGAGTTCTGCTTTTCATTTTTTGTATTACCATGATTTGACAATTCATGTTCCTCTTGTGAGTCACTATAATGTCAAGACTCTTTCTGCTGAGCTATTAATGGTCAGTTAGCCAGCTGCACCCCGTCTTATTTTTCAGGTAGCTGAATATTCTTAATCATATTAACCTTGTGGTTAATTGCATTAGCTTTGTGCTTATTTTTGTCTGTCAGACCAGATCTCAGACACATGAAAGCCTTGTGAAGGATCTACTTCAGTACATTTGAAGCTTCGCAAATAGGTGGTGGCTGCAGAGTTGATATTCTACTATCCAAGAAATAAGTGATAATACCAAAGTAACTACAACCAGCAGAGAAGTCCACAGAGTCCTCAGTGTATTCTCCTATTTTGACAGTGAGTATATATATGCATGAATATAAATATTATTGATGATATATTGAAATATTATTGACATATTCTAAATATTCATTTTATGAAACATTTATTATATTGTAATTATATAATATATATGAGTATAAATATATATGTATAATATGAATATATACTCAGAAGTTTCCTTTCAGAGCATAACTTGCCAAATAGTACTGGAAAATAGAACAGCCATTCTATTTATGTTAATTACAGAATCAATCAGGTTGAAAAAGTTTTCTGACATAAGTCCAACATATGACTGAATACTACCATGTCAACCAGACCGTTGCTCTGAGTGCCACAGTCAGTGCTTCCTTAAACACCTCCAGGGATGGTGACTCTGCCATCTCCCTGGAGAGTCCATTCCAATGGCTAATCACCCTTGCTGTGAAGAAATTCTTCCATGTCCAACCTAAATCTCCTTGGAGCAGCTTACATAGGACATTTAGACATTTCTGACTGTAAATGGCACATGTCTATCAGCTGAGAGTAAAAAAAAAGCAGAGCATACAGTGAATTTTTTAATCTGTATTGCCATACAGTGTCTACTACCTGGAAAAATGGGTAAGAACATAACAAACTCAAATTTCTATAGGCGTTCCACAGAAGCATTCATTTCACAGCCTAAGCATACAGATTATTCCAACCAGTTTCACAACACTAATAATTCTGAGAATAAACTGAGTAATATTGTTTTATTTGGAATTGCAAAAGAGTTAATACCCTCTAATTCAAAAGATAAAATCTTACTTCCAATTGAAAAAGGAATTTGACTGTGAGGCACTGATGTAATTCTCATTCAAGGAGCAAAGTATTGAACAATCATGTTTTAACAAGCAGACCTGCACCATCTATTGGTCTGTCATTTCCCTAAATATCAAAGAAGCTGAACTTAGTTTGTATAAGATGTTATGAAATAAGGCATAGTTTGTGCAGAGAAGAGGTTTAGTGCAGGGAGTGAGTCAGTCTTACCAGGTATCATTAAATAAAACAGCTTAACTATTTCAAACACAAACTACAACTTCATCGCTGTATCTATATCTTGCTCTGGAAGGTTTTTTTAGTAAACATGAAAAAGGAATTAATAAGTAAGGAGATAATGACATGGCATCAGCTAAATCTGTAATATATGATGAGCCTCATATAAGATTTGTGTTTCTTAATGTCTGTAGAAAGCATCTTTAACCAGGCTATATAATTCCCTATAATGTGACACTGGTACCCTTTTTAAGACCAGACAAACAGAAATTTATGTACTGAAGCAAAGAAAAAGATTCCTGCTAAAACTCTAGTAGATATAATTGTTAGGAAAAAAGCAAGAAACTTTGAGAACCTAAAGAAGCATGAGAAATGAAACCAGTCAAACTGACAGCTTTATATTGATCTACAGAAATTCTGTTATTATCTAACTAATAAATCCTCCTGTAAGTAAATAAATGCCTCTCTACTACTGTATCATTTGCAGCCCACCAAGACTGATCCACTGGAGCCAGCCTGCACATATCTGAGCTTTCAGGGAGACAAAGAAAAACACAGGACCATCTAAGAAGGCCAACTGTCTGTAAAAACATTCAGCTGCTACTGTGAGTCATTTAACTGAAAAAGGTGGAAAGAGAGGATACCCTAAAAGAAAATGCTTCTGTACTCAATTAAAAGTTTCTTTAAATTCTAAAAGCAGATTTATTTTTAGTTTTTAATTTGAACAAATGATGTAATCTCGCACTACTGACCATGACTTTTGTAAATTCTACAATTTATCCTACAGTTCCCATGGTTTGTAACACCATCATCACAATCCCATCGGTTTTCCAAACTAAAATCAAGGTAATAGACATAATTCTGAATTTATTTCTAAGAGAATTAATTTTTATATTTTTCCACAGTAATTTAAAGGAACCTATTTAATTTCATTAATTTCAGTAAAATATCCATTATCTTAAAATAGTAAGTTTACATCTAATAACAAAGCAGAATAATTAAAACATTGATAGAAATAAAAAAGATGTCTTTGTATGAAAATACAGTGGTTGCTCACAAAAAATAATGCATATTATTATAACAATATGTTCTGTAAGAATTACCCAATTCAATTTTGGATAAGCCAAAAGAGATCACTAAAAAATCATGCTGCTCAAACAAATAAGTTAGTTTACAAAGTAGCAAGGAAAAAAAAACCCCACAACTTCATCTTTCAGTATAAAAGCCTAATTCTGTACCTAGTTTGCTGTCACCCCCTTGGAGAAGTAGATATACCATACTCCCTTAGTTACTGAGATTTTGAAATAAAATGCAACTATTTGTACATATTAATTCCCCATTAAAGTTACAGTGACTAAATTCTTCAAAGTTCTTTAGAAACCTCTATTTCCTATTACATAATTATTTCTGAAAAAAGTAAATTAATGAAATGTAAAAATAAATATTAGAAAGAAGGCATAAGATATGTGACCTAATTGAATTTATGGATACAGCTGCTGCTACATGTCCCATTTACTTCAAGCATTTTTCAAGTAAAATATCTCAAAATACTTTTCACAGAGATGTTCATAACCAACATATTTGGTTGATCTGAAACTAACCTAATATTTGAAGGACTGTAAAAATTACTTCTTTGGTGTGTATTTACAAATGCCAGCAGGTCCCCATCCAGGCCCCATTTTTAATTATTTACTTTTAGCATTGCATGAATTTGAGTTTTATAAATTCTACAACCTTATTGATACTTCTAATTAGCTGTTGCATTAAGACACAATACAAGGAATTTATGATCAAAGATGTTCTGAAAGATCTGCAAACCCCAGCATGTACATGTTTCACGTTCTATGTATTATAAAACTGAAGGTAGCAAGCACAGCTCACATGCAAAGTGCCCTCTTGTGGTTCCAAGCAGGTAACCTCAAAGAGATTTAAAACACAGTAGTTTCTGACACATAATCACAGTTTTAGGAAAACAGTAGTGATTATTATTCAGTCCAGAATTTTTATGGCAGTAAATACTACTAATAGCATTTGTTTTTCCTGTCTGCACATCCCAACTGGCAAGTGCCAGCTGCCTCTGTAATGGATTGTGTCTGAAGCCGACCGTGTCTGCGCTATGCCAATGAGACAGCTACTGCATGTAGCTTTGGCCATTAAAGAAAGACATGACTGTCCTGCCCCTTCCTGACACAACTCCTTTGCTATACTAAAAAAAAATCAGCACTCCTTATTCAAAATGTTTATTTAAATTTTATTTTTCCAATAAAATTAATCTCAGTGGAAGAGAGGTTTGCTGGAGTAACTAATGACAGTGGCTGGAAATACTGGCACTTTCAGATATTATTTAGAACTTTAATCCTATTCTTCTACACAATATGTTTTCTACCTCACTGGAATGTGGAACTTTCATTAGCAAAGGTAAAAGATTTTCCAAGGTAAATCACAGCCCTGCATTCTCAAGCAAGAGAACTGAGATTGAATCAGAAATCCATAGTTTTCTTTCTTGCTCATTCACAAAAAAGTTCCAAAAATTAAAAGGGAGTTTTCTCAAAATGAAAACTAAACAGTACCACACACACAAACCCCCCCCCCCCCCCCCCCCCCGCAAAACAACAAAACACAAAAAAACCCCCCACAAAAACAAACAAAAAGAAACAATAAATACCTTTTTGGCCTTGTTTTTTTTTTCATAAGTCTCTGATAATGGTTTTCTTTTTTCCTGAGTGGTGTCTTTGGAGAATAAATATTCAAACTCAGTAGTGTCAAGTATATCAGGTTCTTCCAGTGATTCCCATAATGTTGGCATAGCAGTTTTCCTATAAAGAGAAAGGTAATAATAAAATTTGTAAACATTATGAGAAACCATAATAGATCTAACCATAATAGATTAAAATCCATGATAGATTTAAACTCAAAGTAACACACAGGGCATTCCTTTCCTGCACCTTGCTCCTGTAAGGAGTCAAAAGTTTTCCTATGAGTCTGTTATTAGTTTGAGCTATTTAGTCCATGTATCAGTCGTAGTGTTACAGTTCTTTGTGCAATAACGGCAGCTTGTGCAAATACATGTCAAGAGATTTCTGCCACTTCAACTAGGATTAGAAGTACTCCAATGTCAGATTTTTTGAGAAATTCCCAGTAATCTATTTAGACCTACAAAAATAAACAATATCAACAAATAGTGAACAAACTTTATTCAAGCATATTTTAAGAGTGTTTGAGGAAATTTGTATAGGACCTGATTTATTTCATGTTAGCCACAGATGTTGTATGCTCATATTTATCCTTGTTGTAGTTCTGAGAAACTAGAGTAATTATGTGGCTTATATTTTGGGAGACTAGCCAGTATTCTTCTCCATTCAACCAACTGCCAATTTTAAATGTGGATTATCTTTCCTTCTTTTTTTGCCTTCCAAGACCAGATTTAGTTTTGGATCAGTTAGGAGCTTGTTTACACAATCCTCTAGTTTTATCTGGATTAGGGGAAAATAATATGTAGTGCTACAAACATTGCACATCAATTCTGAGAGGCCCTGTTTCAAAAATTTCAGTGTTTCAGAAAAATATGTGGGACAAAACTTCTGAGTGTTCTTGTCTGTTTATCAGTAGAAGGTGGGACCATGTCTTCCAGCAGATGTCACTAAAAGGCAGTGAAATTATTTGCAATTAAAACCAAGTGAAAAAAACCCACTATAAAATACGAATGGCTGATGTCACTAAACATAGATGTAATATGCAACAAAATGGAATACCTACCAATTCAAAAGGAACAATTTTTTTTTTCAAATTTAGGATTTTTTTTCTACTTAACACTCAACTGTCTACTATCATGAATGTTTAAGGAACTTTTCCTTCTTTTCTAATAGCATCTGTTGATGCAATATATTCCACGTCACAGGACATGCTTAGAGCTCCACAGCTTTGCTCTTCCTGATATTTGTTCTTGTCCCTGAACCAGGAGAGTTGTGTTAGCAATACTGAAGAACAAAGGATTTTTTTGGGCTCTGCAACAAGAAGTCCTGGATGGCTTCTGCTCTGAGCAGCAAACCCTTGAAGAAATTTCCAGTTCTAATACAGACCATGAAATTGCTGGACCATTACATGTGGTGACCAGCAGTTCATCAGAATGCTATGAATTATCCCTTACTTTGCAAAAGCTTGGTGAACTAGCACTGTCTCAGAAAGAAAACTTTTATTTAATTGATTCAATGGGAAGAATTTCAATAAAGTTTATTTATGGACCAACTATTTATTCACTATGAAACAATTACGCCAAATAAATACTGGGAAAGTAAAACCAAAATGTTCAAGCCTCCTGGTCTAAAATATTTCAATTCTGAAAATCTTTAATTCTTTTTAATTCTGAAAAACTAAGACCATACAACTGACATTTCAGTAATTTCTTTGTTCCTGTCAAATATTTTATACAAAATATTGACATCTTACAATGTTTTATGACACCAGAATAATGGTACTTTCTCATAAAAATAAATTCAGACCTATAAAGTAAATAAAACTCATATTTAAATCCATTTAATTGCAGATATTTACTTAAAATGTGTTTAAATCTAATAGAGAAACCTGAAATTAAAATATTATTATAATGTTAAATAATTTAAATAAATACATAATTTATAAAAATAATTATTGCAGGATAAATAAACTACAATAAATAATTTCTAAAATGTAGCAGTATATTACAACAATAATATAATAATATAAGAATAATAAGTAATATACTGTGTGTATATATTATATAGCACATATAATATTGTGATGCATTATGGCTGTAAGCCATATACAGTAATATAATTTAGCTTATTAAAATGTTTAAATTTAGCATCTTGGTAACTGCTGCTAGGCTAACATAATTTTGAACACAGACAATAATGATTTGAACTTTAAGACCCAAATAATAATGTAATTTCATTACTTGCATTAACAAGGGAGCTGAATTAAGGAACCTATCTTCATTAAAATAAAACAGTCTGTCACTTAAGCATCCCCCAAAAATACTTTTTGATCCATCCCTCCTAATGAGCTCTATATTACAGTAATAAACACAAGAAGGAAAGTCAGAATCAGTCAAATCCAAAAAGAGCAGCTGAGTAACTGTGGCAGTAAGGTATTAATGCTGGGTCAGAAAGCGTGTCTGGGAGAACTGCTTTTCTCCTGTCAGCTGAATAAACAGGCAGCATAAACAAAGACTTCAAAAAACCTGACCAAAAATTGTTTATTTATGCCTGTTCGCCAAATGACCTCTTACAAACGAATCAATAAAACACTGTATTTTGTAGTAACTTTGGGTTTGTAACAACTGAATACACTACTAGAATACTGTTACAGAACCACAGAATGACCTGGGTTGAAAGAACCTTGAAGATCATCTCATTGCACCCCCTTGCCATGGGCAGGGACAACCTGCACTAGACCAGGCTGCGCAGGGCCCCATCCAATATGGACTTGAACACTTGCAGCTCCTCTTGGAAACCTTGGAAACCCTTCAGTGCCTCACCACCCTCATAGTAAAGAATTTCTTCCTTACATTTTACTTAATTCTACCTCCTCTATTCCACGGATTTTCCTGATACTGGGAGTTGCCCCAACTGAGGTGTAGGACCTTGCACTTGGCCTTGTTTGCAGCCCCCCAATTCAAGCATATCAAGGTCCCTCTGGATGGCATCCCTCCCTCAAACACATCTGTGATTCTATCCCTGCACTAAATCACAGTAAGGTGGATATTATTTTTAAAATTTTATATCTATTTTTTTAAAGCTGTAGAGGTCTCCATCAGTACTGATATTTGTCCATAATGGACACTTCATGCTACAGGTTGCTGACCTGCATATATTTACACATATGCTTAATTCTTCCTGCTGTGACAGAATTATGCACAGACATTAGGTTCCAGTTTAACTGTTTCCAGTTTCTAGAACTGGAATCATAGAGGATAACACAACAGAATTCTCTGGAGAAAGGACCACGAAGTGACTGGAAAGCAAAAATAAAACTAAATTCTCACCTGACCAAAATTTAAGATTTCAATTCTAACTCAAACACAGACTTAATTTTAAGAAAAAAAATCTTTCTAATATCTTGGCTACCCTTTTTCATTTTAGTGCTAAATCTGGGAAGCACCCTATCACTATGGTTATCCATGCAGTGCCTGAATTATTGGGGAAAAATGCCCAAATAAAACATGTTTTTATTATGATTCAAAAGGGTTTAATTTATAATACATATAATTTTAAGTTAAATATAATATTTTAAAACAACTTATTTTTTCAGACTTCTAGAACTGATTCAGGTTTTTTTCTAGAATTATGTCTCTGCACTGACCTGTGAGTAGCAACTCTAAGTAAATATATTTACCTGTTATCTTGCAATTGTATTCGTGTCCAGTACAAAGGCTTCATGGGACGGCCAGGTTCAATGGCAGGTTTTCGAGGACCTTGGTTTGAAGATAAAGTGCTATTAAAAAAGAACCCAGGCCCAGGAGGTGGAGGGGGTGGAGGTAACCCAGATCCAGGCAGTGGAGGAGGAACAGGAGGTCCCAGCCCTGGAAGCGGTGGTGGTGGTGGTGGTGCTTGAAAATTCCTACAGCCTTCAGAAAGTGGAGGTGGCAGTGGTGGACCAGATCCAAAGTGAGATGTCAGTGAAGTCGGTCCCATTGGCAAAGGTGGTGGTGGAGGAACTACAGTGGACAGGGAAGAATCAGCAAGGGGAGGAGGTGGTGGTGGTGGTGGTGGTGGAGGAGGCAGCATTTGTTTTGGTTGACAAGACAAGACACTTTCTGACGACTGTACATTGTAATTGTCCTTATTTTCACTTTGGGCAGATATACTATGTGTCAAAGAAGAAATATTAAGCTTTTTGGGTACTATTTGGTTATTTTTCACAGCTCTGTTTTCTTCTTCACTAGGCTTTATGAAAGTCTCTCTGTCAGTCTGTATACATACATTTCGGTATGCCTTTGGTGGGTTATCATCTTCAGTAGAAACACCAATATCCTTTGCTTTTTCATTTCTTCTGTTTAATTTATTATCAAGTTCATTCTTCAGACGTGCAATGGTTTCCTCAAGCTGAGCAGTTGAGACAGCATGTTCTCCACGGATATGGAATACCCTGAGTTCAAACTGAGACTGGAGAGCAACAAGAAAATAAACCCTTAGTGTAAATATTTTTTGAAGCTTATTTTGTAGTCCATTAAAAATCTTTACATTTAAACTATGTTCTTAATCAAAGTGGGAAACACTCCTCTTTCCCAGTTCTAAATGGTTTTATCACAAGCTATTACATAATTGGACAATTACTAATCTTTAAAGAAATGAAAGCAGGGGGTGTTTCAACAAAATATATTTTGTAAGTGAAAATCCAGAACATCAATTTGGGCAAATTTTAAGTTGTACATTATCTTTAGCAGACTTATCAGTTTTTAATTGAATGCAATAATTAATAGGTATATTATGGAAAAAGGTACCTTTTTCAAATGTTATTCTATTTAATGACATGAGTTTATTGCTTATTTCATTTCATATATATGTCATATATACATAAATAGAGAGATAACATGTTAGGAAGTAAAAAATAGATTAAACACACTGGAGATTGAAATTCATTCAAGAGAAACATTAAATGAAGTAATATATCAATCTATTAAGTGTTATCATCAATAAAATTCACAGAGATAGACATAAATTATTCAAGTTTATTTCTGCTATTAGATTTCAATTTCATTTCTTCCAAATATGTTTTAATCTACAATTCAGGAAAATAAACATTAGAACCAAGAGAATCAAGAGGATTTCACTGGATAATTAAGTAAGTAAGGAAAAACCCCCACTTTTCATACGATATGTCAGAAAGACACAAAACATTTGGCACAGAAATAGTTCCTTTAAAAATCCAATACAATCAAATACTGCTATTCCAGGTAATTAGGTCCCTACAAGTTATTTTCTATTATGCCATGATACTATCAGGCAGCTGGCTGATATTACCATGATTCTTTGCAAGGCAATGACTCCTGAAAAAGAGTTTTTCATGGTTCTTTCAGGATCCCTCTACAAAAGGGAAGCCAACCTTTTAACAGAAACAGCTAATGAGCTGTGATTTTCCCAAATTCCTACAGGCACAGGAACTTACATTTAAAATTCCCATGCACTGCTTTTCAGAAGTGGCAACATAACACTCCCTACTTACCATTCCAACTTGAGTATTAGGGCAGAGCTACTAGTTTACAGCATTAAGTTATGTGCATCCACATCATATACGTGTAGCTCAATGTGACAAATATAATGTAATAGTTGTTGTTTTATACTGCAAAATGAAGCTTGACTAGATATGCAAACAAGACCCTCATACTTAGAAGAGTATGAACAACTTGGATTCTAATCAATTTCATAGGATAAAATCCAAAGTAAACAATCTGAACACACTGGCTATAAAATACTCCTTTACACTGGCAAGTGTAAAGGTTGGAAATCAAGTTTGAAGTCTTACAGAGAGAATCAAACAGATTTGTATAGGAAACAACCCAATTTCTGTTAGTTTTATAGATGACTCAGAACAAATATGTACAACAATACATTTACTTAGCTTTTTTCCTTTTCCTACTATTACTCTATTGGCACTCATGTTTATTATTAGTTCAATTCAACTATCACAAGATTTTCTGCCATTTGAATTGCTCCAAAGAAATTGCCTTTCTTTTTAAACTTGGCATACTGATCCATAAATGAGGTAATGAGGTAAGTTTGCCTTAAGGAATTTAACTGGGGTTTTTTTTATCTTAGTACTTTGCTCCTATTGGACATCAAAAACTCCCTCACAGAACAATTTACTTTGAATGTTACAGATTTTCCCAGCAGTAAATCTGAAGCCACCTTAAAAACACACTGTAAAAGAAGCACAGTATCTAACAAAACTATTTATTACATTTAAATGCACATAAAAGCAACTGTGTTAGTATTATAAGCCTTTCCAAATACAGATCTCTAGTTTTAATTTACAACATAAAATTGACAATTTTAAGTCAAAATTGTATTTGTGGTGAAAGAATGAAAAGCAAGAGAAAGCA
Source organism: Passer domesticus (assembly GCF_036417665.1). Lineage (NCBI taxonomy): Eukaryota > Metazoa > Chordata > Aves > Passeriformes > Passeridae > Passer > Passer domesticus. The sequence goes on from NC_087479.1 coordinate 31,466,502, forward strand.
TACAACTTGCACGTTTTCAGAATTATTTTCCATCACTTGAAAAAAACCCTATAAACAAGAATTAAAGCTAAATTTACTAAGCATTAGTAATTACAAAAAAAAGTAATATTTTCTATTTATTTCTATTTAAACCAATTTAATTTTAATTACTTTTCATCTCATTTGGTGAGTCTTATTCACCAAAGTAAGATTACCTTATATACCTATGATAATACTTTCAACAAATGTGTCAAGAATATGAATATTAATATGTACTATATATATATATATATGCATAAATAATACATACATATTCTTAATAAAGGCCTGCTTCCTGGAAAATACTTCTTAAAATGAGATAAAATGCTCTAAAGCCATATGAAAAATCAAATGGAGAGCAAACATCATAAAAATGTAGTAGTTTAGTCACAACTATTTTAGGCAAGAGGAAATGGAACAAATATTTCAGCAGGAAACAAGATATTTGATGGAGGGAAGGTATGGAAGGAAGGCTGGAGGAACAGAAGATACTAGCAGGTAGCTGAGACTAAAGCTTAGAAAGCCCCCCTATACATGAATGGACATAATTTATTTCTGAAGAAGGGTAGAGGATTTTGAAACCTACTAAAAAAAATTCTGTAAAAATTGCTGTATAAAACGAAAGCAACACACTACAAAGAACAATGTGGCAGATGTTCATCAGCAAGCTTTAGATATATTTATTTTCATTTGAAAACTGCATTTGCCACTTTGCTAACTGGTATAGAAGCCTAGTTGCTTGCTTCCCAGCAGCACTCATTTAAGAAATCTGGATTGTATAGCTACGTTCAATACCAAATAAACTACTGCAAGGAACATACTTCTATTCCCCTGACCATTTCATTTTCTTGCAGCATTAATCTGCTTTTTCAGAGAGTACCAAATTAAGCCCTGAAGCCTTGGTCTGTTGAGGTTCTCTGGCTTTCCATTGTATCAGTAACTCTTGCCAGTCAGCCACTGACATATTACTCTCTCTCCTGTACAAACACGCATAGAATTGGTTCAGCTGCCTAAATTTCCATGACAGTAGATATATATTTTTTCCAGGTTACTTCTACAAATATCATATTCGAAGCATGAATGTTTCAATAAAGCCTTAGTACTATCTTTTCTTCATACTGCTAGCTTAAAAGAAAAAGCCCTAATGTGCTTTTTTATAAAATCAGATTTCAATCATCAATTTGAAAATACCTCTTGGGTATCTTAAGCCTAACCCACACAGCAATGTGCTACTGAAAAAAGTTGCCTTGCTTTGATACAATCTTTCTTGCATTGTCAATATTAAACAGGCAAATGATATTATGTTACTAAGCTAAAGTACACTGTTAAAATTCAGAATTCACAGTAATTTTAACAGACAAGGAAACAGTCTGAAAATACATGCTGCAATTCAAGAAAGAGGGCTGCAGTGTACATAGGCACAGAAGGGATTAATCTGTGGTATGGCAATTCTAAGGGAAAAGGATCTGCGAAGGACAGCACATCACAGACTGAGTCTGTGATTTTATCCTGTATTAGGATAAAAAGAATTGTCATATGCAAAAAAAGTAATCTTTGTGCTTCAGTACTAAAAGCTGTGTATTTTTTCAGTTTAAGAGAAATTATGTCCCTGTGTTCATGACCACTTCTATTGAAATTCGGGGCAGCTCATTTGGTCTTAATTTTCTAGGTTAAATCAACAATGCCTTTTGTCTCCACCTCACCCTTATTGGATAATGCTCCCCTTGTTTCTTTAGTTTCTTTCTGTTTCCACTACTGAAAAATACTTTCAGTGAACCCTTAAATTTCCTTTGCAAGACGTGATTCAGCTTGAGTATTGTCAAATGCCCTTTTCTATTCTGAATTCTAAAACTAGCCTTCCTGGGTAATGTGCCTCTTCTTCCTCTCTTCCACGGCTCTCTGCTTCCACCCAATACCCATTCTGAAGAGGTTGAATAAACAGGCAGTTCTGTCTATCCTTCTTGACAAAATGTCTTTCGCTTCCAAAACTGCTCTTGCTTGGAATGCAGGTTTTTTTGCACCTCTGATTCTGACTAAAGAAGGCTCTTTCCTATTTTGCTTTTCAAGCCTCACTAGTGCAGTTGTACTTACAAATCCATTTCTTTAATTTGTTGAGATTTGTCTGGCATCTGCCACTGAAACGGACAGGATCCATTTTCCTTGGGTAAAACCAATTCACCAAGCAAGTGATCCCAGCTGACTTTCAGATGCCTTGAACACAGATATTTATATTTAAGCTTAGAAGGCCTGTGTTACCCTCTGGCTAAAAATTTACTTCTGTTAATGGGTAAAATAAAAGCCATCCCTAAAAAAATAAAGACCCCTCTTTTCTAAAATACATGTAAGAAGATTATGTAAATATTCAAAAATACTAATACACTGTAACCTGGAAAACAAGAGGAGTGCTTGGATTGGTTTTCTAGTGTCTTCCTGTTTTCTCCCTTTACACCCATCCCTCTGGTGTATGTCGCCAGTGACCTCCTTTTGGCACCTGCTAAGTGACTTGACACAATATAGAGAAAAAAGACAAATTATATTTTCTGACAATGCCAACAACTCAGCCATGGTCCCATGCAAACCAGGAAATGATGAAGCATATGCTCAAGGAAGAAAAATTCCAAATATTGAATCCATGTACAATACTGTCATTAACCATTACAGTATCAGATAATAAATCATAAATTAATCACAAAAGCAAAAGACTAAATCCTCTCATTCATGTAATCAACAGGCTGTCTAAATGTCTTTGAAATGATAATGGGGATCGACATCGACAAATCATACCAATATGACAGCTTTTCTCTGTGCTCTGACATGTGAAAGAAAGATTACAGCCTCATTTCATATGGTCAATATAGTCAATTACAGTCAATTAAATGCAATCAACTGAAGTATATTTGTTGTTGTTTCACTGCTTTATATAATGTGATTTTATATGAACAAAAACTTTTAACCATGACACAGAACTGCTCTAATGTGAAAAGCTGCAGAACAATTTGTATGTATGAACACAAAGAAAGTATAAATTCAAAAAACAGTTGCTAACTGATTAGACCAGACTTATTTGCACCATAAATGTTTAAAAATCCTGAGAATTTTAACAGTAAAACATAAAAAATGCTCCCTAAAACACTGTTCAGAGCAAGCAATATGCAGAACTTTTGCTTTGATACTAGCAAGTTCATGCTCACTGTCAATGCCTAATATTTTTTCAATAGCATTTACAATGTAATTCTACTCTGAAAAGTGACTGTGTAAAAATGACACATATTTAATGAACAAAGCTGTTCTAGGTAGATCAGAGACAGACCTCTTCTTTAACTGAGAAACACACACTTTTACAAGTTTTTACTCTAATTAGAGTGGAAAAATAACATATTAGGGAGAAAGTGAGCTCAATTTTATTCCCTTCTCTGACTTTTATACAGTGATTGTTACATCTAATTAGTTACTTACGCCAAGGCATCAAAATAAAAAAAAGTGGGAACAAAGAAGAGACAAAGTATCGAGGAATATAGTTAGGAGATGTGGATATTTTCTAGAGAGGAGGATATTAAAAAAGGAAAAATAAATTTTAAAAAAAGAAAAAAAGACAAGAATTACTGAGTTGCCAATTAAAAGCTTTTTTAACATACTTTACAGCTTTTTTTTGTTAATAATATTTTGGCCATCAAAGTAGTGTGCACAGAAAAGAGAGGAAAAGCAAATTTTTCAGAGGGAGCCTCTAACTTGGTTTTGTTCATTCTAAGTAATTTAATCTTCAGTTTTTGGAAGAGTTCACACTTTTTTATTCTTCTATTGTGTTTACAAAAGAAAAGAAGCTCTTTTTTGTTGAATCTGTGTCCTTGAAAAAACATACATTTGTTTTAAATTTTAACAACAATCAGAGATTTAGCAAAGGATTTCTCCACAGGGAAAAAAAAAGTTAAACCCATGCCAGTTTACATAAAAATCTGAATTCTTCTCTAACAAATACCTCAACAAACATAACAGTTACATATGGTATCTCATCACTGTCACGGGCACACAGTTAAGAACTGTTCCTATACCTCACAACAAAAAAGTAATGACTGAAAACTCTCAAAAAACCCCAGATCTCTAAATATTAACGTAGCCAATGCATACAGAGTGCAATTCTCTTTCCAATTTTAAATAATAAATACATAGCTTTATAGAGGAAATGTAGCAAAAGTACTTGGGACAACAAACAAACAGAACCCCCGGCTATTTCCTACTCATTGTCCTTATAGATCCACTAGACTCAGTATGTACAAATAAACTGTAGAACACAGTGGGAACAGGAATTGAATCAGGCACACCATGATCCTTGGGTGTCCTAGGCAGGGCCAGCAGCTGAATCTGATGACCCTCATGGGCCCCTACAACTCAGCATATTCTATGACTCTGGGATTCTGATTCTTTCTCACTAGTGATAAGTTTCCAGTGACCTCCTAAGTATAAGGTAACTAACACACTTCCATTTTTATCACTCTCCAAAGTGTATGAACAGCCATGCAAAGCAGATCTATGGGACAAGGACACTCTAGATATTTTCTGACCAGGACTACATATTTTAAGAGACTATTCTGTACAGATACAAACTGCCCCTTTCACTATGGGCTGCAGAAAGTTCTATATTCTTTTAAGCTCCAGCATCTTCTCTTGCTGCTCTCTGTGGACTTTTCATTATCTCTTAATGTTCTGTGCTCTTTTCCATGCTCTTCACAGACTGACCTCCAGGTTGCCGTAAAGTTTGTGCTGCTCATCCTTATTACCTTGTGTCTGCTCTGTAAATGTTTCTGTCAAGTAACATTGATCTAGGTATTGCTCCCTGCACATACACACATTCTTCCCTCAGTCCTTTCATGGTTAAGAACCACCATCTAACAATTTAAGATTGGACAAATTAAATCACTTGGAGAACTTTGTTATATGACACATAGCTCACAACAGCTCATCTCCAGTTCTTTTTCTACAGCTATCCTACATACACATCACTTTATTCAGAACCCAATTAAAAAGGGTAAATAAGTTCTCCATAATTTCTAATGAAATAATCAGATAGAGCCCTTGATGTGCCCCTGAAATTTCTTGGTAACCTTTCAAGGTCCTGCAAACATTATAAATCCAAATATATGGAAAAATATCTTTAATGATGTTCATTGTATTCCACAACACACTCCACATTTAAGGACCCTATTATGTCCATTTCACCACCTGGTAAGTGATGTACTCTACTGTGGAATCTGTGTCTACAGAGAAATCTCACTGGAATCTAAATTCTTCTTGCTTTACATCAAACAGAAAATTGTTAATGCCTTGGATTCACTAACTTCTTACAACAGGCACGTTTGCTAAACAATGCCATTTCTTGAGACAAATGATAAAAAAATTCTACAAAACTAGATGAAATAATACTTATACAGCCAACTGTTAACAACATATGCTTAAAGGGGTAAATTTCACATTATTAATAAATAAATATCAACAATAGATAATTTAACATTTTATGTAGATTCTAAATGTTCAGTAACTAACCTATAAAATTCCCACCAATGCTAAAGTTTCTCATTTGAATGAGTGTTTTTAAAAACAACATACCCATGAAAGTATTCAACTGACAAAAAGCACTTTAAGCCTGCATCTATTTCAGGCAGCAGTGAATTTCCAGACAATGGAATACCACACCCACTAAAATTTGTCAAAAAGTAGCAGCTACCTGTCATGCCATTCAGAAGCTAACAATCCTTATAGCAAGTGACTACGTGTTGATTCTTCCTAAATGTAAGATAGCTTATGCTAGGAAAAAGAAATTCTACATAATATGTAAAAAATGGGTACTTATAGCTAAATTGAGACCAACCTATAAGTTTCTAGGAAAACTTAATTTTGTGGAGAATTTAATTGTGAAATCTCTAAATATTGTTAAACTCTGCTAAACATTTATATTCTGCAGAATGGAAGGAGGTGACTCAGCATGCAGCACGCCAATAAATGTAAATCATATATTGCATGCAACTTCTCTGAGATGAAGCCAATCAAAGTATGAAACCATTCCATAAGCTAAAAATTAATTTCAAACTTTTGTTGAACTAGGACCATGACCAGTTAACATGCAAAATTCAAACATACCTTTCCTATCACAAACTTTGTAGTTACTATCTTATTCTGCTTCTCATTTGCAGCTGCTACTATAGTCTTAGGACAGCCTCAGTTACTATGTGTGTATAGATACAAAAATACTAATACCTATTCTCGGTGGTTCTCCGTGTTCAGAAGATATATGCAACAAGGAAAAAATATCCTGAACATTGCTAATAAAACACTTTAAAATACAATATGTAGAAATATAGACTGATAATTAAAATCCCATATGAATTATTTGTTTTGATGATAATTTACTTGAGATAAGTTACAGTATTTCTCAGATTCCAGGGAAATTAAAAGACGATGTGGCAGATTTTACATCTGGCATGCAAAATGTGAAAACAATGCAAAAAAATGGCTGAAAACAAGTTGAAGATGAAGTTTCAGTGACAAAAACTACAGAGGCAGTATGGATCCAATAAGAAAACTGATTGTAGCAAGTTGTCTCTGATCTTGGGAGAATGTTTTTGGACACCTAACAGCTTTTTTATTACTGTGGCTGATTAAAATGAAAAGCCCTACTACTAAAATGTTCTTTTTGATGAGGTTTTTTGCCATGAACTATAGACCTTGCAGTCCAGTGGGATACAAATCCTTTGATCCTGTGCAGTCACATAAATTCAAAGTCGTAAACCAACATTGAATTTGATTTTATTAGTGTGGCTGATGTTGCCAGAATTGTAATGCAACCTTGTTTTTCTTCGCTTTTCTTCCTTTTCTTTCAGGAAGGGTATGGAAAGGAGAGTTTACTGTCAACACTGTTTCACCATATAAAGAACTAATTTCTTGGGCAACCAGGCTACAAGATCAGCCATTACAACAAAGCTTCGTAACTATAAAGGAAAGCAAAAATATATATTGCTAAGTTGCAACAAATTATTTGAATTCAGTAAAAGCTGAAGCAAAAAAGCATTATTAGCAAAGCGCACAGAAAACAGCAACCAAAGATAGTTACATATCTATAGAAAGAAAATTAGAAGCAATGAATACTTCTCAACAGGAATTATTTAGCCAAATAGTTCCATGAGAACAAAAAAAAGTAACTCTACAATTTTACATACTAACAATTTTCATTCTTCATAATGAACACAACTGTTGTCTAAAAGTTAAAGCTTTGAATATTTTTAGAGATGATTAGCCTCTCCACCAAAATAGTGTTCTCATGTGCAATCAAAACAACAAAAAGAGATTCTACATGGATAAAGAGAAGTATAACATCAATTATGGAAATTACTCTGTATTTGTGTAAAAGACACACCTACTTTAAACTAACATATACTGCACACTAATTTTGCATCACCACGCTACTCTAGACATTCCCATTATAGAATTTGAAGAAAATATTGCAGATGAAAAAGTCTCAGAAATAACAGCCTTGGTCAATTACTCAAAAGGGAGCAATCAGAACAATCTTAATTTTATCCCTTCCCATCAATGCTTCCATGTTGTGCAGCTATGCAGAAACTTTCTCTTCAACAGAACTAGTTGAACTTCATTCAGTGAACATGGTGGGAGATATTCCTGACAAAAGTTAAAAACTCAATATTGAAAAAGCAGCAAGCTTTTAAGACTTCTGCACCGCATGTACTAAAGTTGAAAGATATGTAAGACCAAAGTGTGGACCCTCAGAAAGAGAACAACACCAGTATCGTAAAGGCATGATGATGATCTGTAAAAACAGATTCTACACTTCCTCAAACTGCAAAATTCCTGCACAGTGAGTCACGGATCATTTTAGGCAGTTTTCCTTAAGCAGTCACCAATGACACACCTTCTTTTACAAAAAACTATCTTGAGATTGCGGGACTCGACGTACAGATGCAAAGTAAGTCAAAAGGGAGCTATGACTGAACATTCATGCGAATGTAAGCATCCCAATAAATCTGTTAAACCTTAGGTGTATGAATAATGAGATTACATGCCTATCCAATACATACTGCAAAGTCCAGTTTATACTTAAGCATCCTATACTTATGACAGCACAAAAAACTGTAATGAAATTACTTATATTCAGATCAAATCTTGACTAATAAAGCAAGGGAGGGTATTGCTTACTGACCAACAAAAATAAAATCAAATACTGAATGGACTGTATTTATTCCAGGATACATATGCTGGAGAATATTGCACACATATAAGTAAAATATATATTGTGATAGATAGATTAGATAGATTGTAAAGACCCAAGTCTTGACAATCTATCTCCTACTGTTTTCTGTCCTGATTTCCAGGCTACCTCTTTTGCCCTTCATCTTGCCAGTGGAGTGCCTCTAGCACAGTGTATGTTATAAGGACTGCCAGTCCTAGTAGCTCTACTCACTATTTTTCACCTGAAATTGTACCTTTCACATCTCTATACATATGTCCAGCTCTTGTTGTCTGCTTTGCTTTCCAGTGGGTTTTCTTTCATTGCCTAACCATCAGTAAGGGGGTCAGGAGACAGACTTTCATTTTGAAAGCATCCTCTGAAGAGTGATCCCCACCTAATCCAGAGTAACTTGTGTCAATCATTAATCAGTGGAACTTAGTTTTGACCCAGTGTTATTTTATAACAACTTTGGTGGCTTTGTGGAAATGGCAATTGAAAGTTTGTTCAACACCAGAAGATGCAATCAGTGATCACTAGATTTGCAAAGTCAAAAGCTGCTAAAATCAGGTCTTTACTGAAGATGAGAAAAAATAGTTTTATTTTAAAAATTTTTACCTCCAATTTCAGACAGATTTTCCCATATCAATAAAATGCTCATCCTTGACAAATTTGTTCCTGTTAAAATCAGGAATATCAGAGCCAGAATTTTTCAACAACAGAATATTGCACATTTAATTCAGAAAAAAATGCCTTACATCTACTAGATGTAAAGAAATATCTGGTGTAGTAAATTCCAAAGTGCAGATAATTTTGGCAAGAAAGTGTGGGGTACATGTTTTCAAAATTAAAATGGTAACTTTAATACTACTTAATTTTTAATGGCTTTTATAATTGCATGATGACACTTCAATTAATTTCTCTTGTATAAAATTGTTTCCTATGTTACAGAGATCTTCAATATCTGTGAAAATAAAATGTCCTCTTGTTCAAAGTGTGTGCTCTAATTTATTCTCCTGAGTACATAACATGTTTATTCAAGGCAAGGTGATGGGATAAATTAACTTTCATAAACCATGAAAAATGCTGCAGGTTATAAGGAACATAAGAGTTTTGTTTTAGCCCTAACTAAGCAGAATTTTTTGTAATGTGTCTAAATTTGAGCAGGAACTCAGTTGTTCTGAAGTTCGAATGCAATAAATTGTCCTGCTCTATGCACATTTTAACTATATACTACCATGCCCATGGACTGAAATAGAGTTAAAGACATTTTCACTGTTTTCAATCTAGGGAATATAGTCTGTGGTAACTTCTTAAATAAACAGGAGAATCCTTGGATCAACATGTGGAATTAGCAGCATTCTGCAGCTGACATGAAGTTTAAACAATCCAAGTCTCACAGCGAAATTGCATTGAAAATAACAGAATGGCAACATGGCAAGTGGCCATATTGGAAAAAACCCCACAACACAATGAAAGAAGAATCTTCCAGGATATTCAAACTATCTGATAAGAAAATATTAATTATGTAAACATATTGTTAAAGGGAATTAAGCATAAAAAGCATACATTGCATCAAAAATATGACAAATGGAGGAGAAGAATGGGATTTTTTTTTTTTTATTCTAAGTATCAGAGCACAGCAGGGATGACTGAAGTGTCATCAAGAATTTTATCATAGAGTATGATTTGAATATAGAAACTGTAATGTGCAAATTTTTAAAATATTAACTAAAGGGGAATATCTTCATACAACATGAAGAATCCTTCCAAGCTTCATTTCTGAATGAAGATGAAATTGTCAAGTGTTTCCAAAGAGATTAAGACCTGTTTGCTGTAGAAAGTTATTGTTTTATTGCTCCTGTCTTTTGCCCCCTTGTCTGCCACTTTACCTTCTCTAGCAATGGCTATGCACATTTTTCACTACAGGAAGATTTTTTTCCTGCTGGGATTTTACTATTTTAGGAAATGCAAACTTTAAAGATAATGTTGCTGCCATTGTCTGGCAGCCTTAGGAGTTCTGAAATCAGTATTTTAATACAATGTCATAGGAGTTCAGTCTCTTTTTCCCCCTAACTTTTATGCTTTTTTCAGTCTTTCAATTTTTTCCTTTCTTGCATCACAGAGAGGCTCTGCAGTGAACAGGGAGAATTCCTCCAAGAGGACGAAGTAACCAAGAAGAAGATTCATAAAGGCACACAGTACACACACAGTGGTGCAACCATACATTTAGCAGTTGAAAGACTGAAACATTTCAAGTTAGGCAAGATTAGTATCAATAATTAACCACAAGCTGGGAGACCTTCATCAGTTCACCACATGGAAATGCTGAAAAGCCTGAAGAGCTCATTAGGAAAGACTGACTAATAAACCCTTTGTGACCTTGGCTGCTCCTTAGAGCTGCAGCTCCACCAGAGAGAGAAGCATACTTGATACAGATTTTCTTCTGTATGTGCATGCTGGAATACAAAAATAAAACAGAGAACACTCAAAGTAGCCACCCACCTTATGGATGCATTTCATCTCGTAAAAGTTAAAATAAAAGTCACATTCTGAAGCAAAACCTTATTACTAAAATTCAGCATATAAATTAAAAAGTTTTGGATTTTATAAGTACTGTGGCATATTAAAGCTTTCAACACTATTCATCATTGGACCCCATATCCTAACAGCAGATTTCAAAACATAGTGACTTTTGGCAAATCATGATATCCCTATCGCATGCAAGAATTCACATATGCACAAACAAAACTTGGGAAAAAAATTCTTTTTCTCCAGAAAGGAATAATAAAAATCCTTAAGAGCACCCAGATCAGATTTATTTCAATTTAATCTGCTCAAAAGTATTCCAGTTTGTTGTAAAAGTCCACCTATAGAAAAAGAAGATTTAGGCAAATTACAATAGCATAAAATGTTTTCATGTTAAAACATCCAATTTGTGATGTACGCTCTGAAGCTGAAATGAAATTTTACTTTTACATCAAAGTAAAAGACATTTTAAATTGCCAAAATAAAATTGAGATCTCCCACTTCTATAAAGAGGGATTTTGATAAGTATTCTGGCAGACAAGAGCTTTCAACACTATTCACCATTGCCTCTCATAGCTGAATTAAAAATTCCCAAATGTTGCAGAGAGAAGCAGCACCTTTTGTTACACTCATGTCATAATTAAAGAGCAATGGAAGCATTCATAAATGGAAGCATACTGACCAAAAGGAAAAACAAATGGGAAGGTGAAAAGACAAAGAGACAAGAAAGAACATAGGAAGCATTAGACATGAAAAAACAGATCTGTAAAAGCATGAAATGGTCATAATAGAGCAAGAGTTTTATTACTTAATAAAACCTTAAATGTTTTTATGCCTTTGTGGACTCACTACAAAATAAAGATAAATTATTTTTAAATTATCAGATAATTTTGACTCGTGCTAGGACTTTTCCTTTCACATTCCTTTTTCTTCCACATTTTTCAATGTTTTCTGGGGCACTTTGAGGCACTGGTCTTTAACCTCAATTTATGATATGAAATAGTTTTCAAAGTTAAGGAAGTTCTTCTGTGAAAAGGAAATTACTTTCTACCCACTTCTACATTTCAGCTCTTGGAACCTTCACAAAAAAAGCAAAAATGCAAACATTACCAGGGAGGCCACAAAGGTCACTATGAACACCTCATGATGCATTCTTCCCTAAATGAGGCCAGCTTGCTCTTTTCGTAATGTCACGGGCAGCTTTATACCAACTGCGTTGCCATTCACTACTTCTTAAGTTTCAGTAATATGTTCGTAACTGTGATAGATACAGGTATTTCTTTCTAAAATTTGCCATGAGATATTTTAAAAGATGTAAAAACAGGATTTTATTACATGATATTTATTGAATAATTTATAAGCTAGCTCTAGTTAATTTTTTATCAAATACCTATTAATATTTCTTACACTGTATTATATGAGATGCATTATGTAATACTGTTCTGTAATAGAAAATACCTGAAGATACTAATATTCTCAGTTTGGAAATATATAAAAGATCTAGTGAGCTGGTGGAAGCCTAACAACCTGTATTGGAGAAAAACACCCATGTACAGGGTTACAGGACAGCTAAGGACTTTCCTTCCATCTTCAACAAGCAGTCTTAAACTCCCACGTAACTAAAGATGAAGGGATATTTGGTAGGTTTGTTCTAAAGGGAACACAAAGACATTAGGGAAAAACTTGAATTTTTACTCATTTTATCAATTTAACTTACAGGGAAAAAAAACACAGAGCACCCTTGTGCAGCTATGTGTTGGATTAAATATTAAGCACTGCAGACAGAATATTGCCTTCAAGTAAATTCCTTTCTTTCAGAAGTCAGGAGTCCATTTGCATTATTTTGATTTATGTTGTTGTCATCTACTTAGTTGGTTATAGATACTCAAAATTTGGTTCCGCTGGACAAACACTATGAAGGTGTTCAAAGTTACGACCTATCGATTGAGCAACCTCAATTTTAGTTTCATAATGTGCAAGATAATTTCTGACCTAAAACTAAAATGGACACACAAACAGCGGGCAGGATGTCACCACACTCAGTTTAGAAGGAAGTATGAAACCTTCAATTTTAGTTTCATAATGTGCAAGATAATTTCTGACCTAAAACTGAAATGGACACACAAACAACGGGCAGGATGTCACCACACTCAGTTTAGAAGGAAGTATGAAACCTGCACATGTTTTTGGGAACTTTTTCTGAAAGACTCAGCTGACATCTAGCGGCAAGAGCAGGGAAAGCAAAGCACTTAACAATACAGAACAGAAATCATTCCATGTTTTTAAATGATATTATTCAGTATTTTGTAAACATTAAGCGAAAAATTCAATAAATCCTTTGAATGCAGCAACAGCATTACACTTTTTAGACATTACTTTCATGTGGATGATTCAGTTGTATTATATACATTAATTAACCCTTCAAGAGTTATGTGTTATGCAGATTGTTATGCATAAGAGATGGTGCAGATTCATAAGTAATTGAATTGGTTGTAATCTCAGTAAGTATACACATAAAAAAAACTGATTTCAAGTGACTTCAAGTTTTGGTGATAATATAAATATGACAAAATAAAATACAGTATAGTCATATGCTCTCCCTACCCAGTGATTTTTTGTACACCTTTCAAGACTGCTACATTCACTGCAACTTCAGTCTCATAGATTCAGCACCAATCCCCAGAAACTAGTGGTATGGGTAATGCCCTGGCTGCACTCTGGGTATTCTGTATAAAGTTTGTAGGAAATTAACACAGTGATAACAAATATTGAGACTTAAAAACTGAAATTCCTGTTCACTACTCAAGGAAAAAATAAAAAACTACAAAAATAAACAGAACAAAAGTACAGGGCACTTTCTAATGCTAAAGAATAAACGTATCACTCACAAGTCACTATATACAGGTTTCAAGGGACAGAATCTAGATAATGTTGCTTACTTTCAACCTCAGAGGACAATTCAATAATATTTTGAGAACTTTCCTGTACATATACCTTCCATAACGTCTTAACATTTTTCTAGGCCTTTTAGGAATAACAAAGATTAAGGGTCTCACTCCTAACCTTTTGCAGAGAAAGTATGATAATCAAACCTTCTTCATAAACACCACATAGGCGATCCAGATCTGTTTGCAAAAGAGCTGCTTGAAAGAAATTCCTGTCTGTAGGTTTCTTCAGAGCATAGCACAAAATCATATTTAACCCAAGAATTTCCCATAGTTGGGATATCTACCGTCATATTTTTCTGTTATACCATTAAAGAATAAAATGCAACAAAGTATTACATTAAACCATGGCACCATTTTACTCCCTCATTAGATGTTCCCACTGAAATTTTATAATGTAAATTTCAATACATTGCACTATACAATGTGATCTGCCTAATGACACAGATAATGTATCAATGTACGGGATTATCAGAATTCCCATATTAGTAAAACTGTTTATTTTCCATTCTATTTGCTTTAATGATGACAAAGGAAAAACTGAATGTAATTGATGACCTGTACACTAACGATTTAGCATATGAACTTGTATTAGAACACAGTGCAGCTATACTTAAGAATATATTATAACTGGTGAGAAAAGGAAGATGCTGTTAATTTTAACTAGGGGTGACCATCAAATTCAGTTATACTGCCATTTAAGTTCTGCTTTTATGATAAAAACACTTTCTTGTAATATTTCACTTTACTTACCACAGCCAAGGGAAAGTGAGTTCTAATACTAAACTATGTTATTTCTGATTTTGATAACTAGTTGTTCAAGCTTACAGTTTAAAAGAGGAGACATCAATACAGAGTGCTCAATACTAAACTTCAGAAAGCCTCACACATGCTTATTTTCCTGTTAAAATTACAGAAAACTGCTTCTACAGAAGTATGTTTCACTGAGAAAGAGTAAGTAGTTAAACACCAGTGCCAACGCCAAAGTACTGCACTGCTTTGTTAGCAGGAAGAATTTAACAGAACAAGAAGAAGAAGAACTACAAAGAGGAAACAAATAAAACTGCGTTCAGACATCATTTATGAGTGCAGGTATAGATTTTAACCAAATTAATTTTAGCTGAGCTGGCAGTCAACTGAAAACAACTTCTAGAAAGAAAGAATTAAATTCTTAACATTTACTAGAAAGTGTATGTTTGCATCAACTAAATCTGTAAAATGCACTAGACAGGGAAATAAGTAATTACAAAACTATACCTTTAATGTTTCAATTTCTTCTTTGTGTTCCCTCTTTAAATGCAGAATGGCAGCTTGGTACTCTGTAGAAATAAAAAAAGTACATTCCCTTAGAGTCAGAAAACAATATGCCATCTTCAACATAGAATATTTCATACAACACCACTGGGTCCAGAACGCAGGTGTAGGCTCTCTAACAAATGACCTTTTGCAGTGGTAATGGAAAAGAAAATCTGAACACAGTTATTAGCATTTTTTTCTAAGACTACATGACCAGATTTTCCATGGTGTTTCTGAGAGAAGAGGATAAAGTAGAGGTCTTCCATGCTGAGAAGGGAAAATGGGGGAAAAGATATGACAGACTGAAATAACAAAAGGAAACTATAGTTTTGCTTAATTTTGCAAACAAACGTAGAACTGATAGGATATTATGACATGAACATGCATGCATACACACACTTTCACCTGAATTCTAAAACAACATGCATCAAGTACAGTAATTTAAATGGACAAACATACAATCACTATACACAGTCAAATGGGATAAAATAGCAATCACAAATACAAATAAAGAAGGTACCAAACAGCGAGATACAAAGAATTCTTTCTCTTAATTCTATCCTATGAAGAATAATTTCAGAGTTTAAGTACAGAATACTGTGAATGAGATACAGGATAGCTCTGCCATTTCGCAAGAATATAACAAAATCCAAAGGCTGAAAGCATGAAACAGAAAGTCAGAGAAATTTAAATTGAGTGAAAAAATGAGGCGGTCAGGCATTGATCATGCAGGTTTAGTTATGGCACAGATTTTCCAAACACACCTCTAGGACCACTAATGCCATGGTTCCCCTTAATCTGTACCATGACTGCATTTGGCCAGAGGAAAAACAGAAACCCCTTCAAAACACTGGTCTAAGGCTTCAAGAGATCTTAAGAGAGTCCTTTGTAAGACACTGGCACAGAAGCTACAGCCCTCCTAAACAGCGACGAGTTTGTTGTTAGATGACCAAAGTCCCACTTCCATCTGCTTTCAAATAAAAATTTATCCGTGTTTTTCCAATTTTCTGGCTTGGCTTCTGCCTCCTCAACTAAATCCTAAGTTAAACCAAGTTTGAAAATAGGCCAAAGAATTTAAATTTTATTGTCAATGGTCTCTAAGACTAAGGAGTCTGCATGATCCATTCAACAGAAGAACTAACAAAATAGTATTAAAGTATCAAAGCATGGACCAAAGTACCAGATAAATAAAATATTCCAGTACTTAGGTGCTCTTTATTTTTTTTTCCTTTTTCTCTTCAGAGCACATGAAGGAAAGAGGAAAGAAAAGGTAACTTGATCATCACCCTGAATTCTACATGACATGGAAGCTATTAATGTAAAGCTTCCATGTAATGTAGACATGGATTTTTTCCAAACACAGGTGAAGTTATAACCAAGCAGCTGAATTGATAGATAAAATCAAAAGGAAAAGGGATCAATATTTTATTTTGCACAGCATAAAGTAAAAACCTTGGTTATTCCAGCTATCTATCTCAACTTCTAGCCCTCTAACAGGTCTCTACTTAGAGCTTTTGGGCATAAGAAAATTGCCTGACAGCTCTGCTGGAATCACAACTGGTTAGGTCTAAAAACTTTTACATTTTCTGCTGTTAATTCCTTTGACTAGTTGATATTCCCTCTGGATACAGGCTCTGCATATCCATTCACCTAAACAGGATATAAAACAGTTGCCTCAGGTCCCCAGAAAAAGTTGTGACCCTTCTGGCACCTCAGCCGCCTTAAGCACTCAGTTTGCAGGGCATGAACCTTATGAATGTCCTAACTTGAAGGTTAGCTCTTTAAGGTCACATGATAACTGAAGCAAATAACAGGCTTTGAAAATGCTCCTAACAATCAGTTCTTAGTTTAGCTAACAGAAGGATACAGATCTATCTCAACAAAAGATCTACTTTCTATGTGGGATTGCCCAATGATTAAAATTCTTTGAGATTTGGGTGAGAGAGTCATAATTCACCTATGATGACACAGACCTGCACTAGCACCAGAAGCAGATTTTTCACCATGTCTACCCATTCCCAAGCCTCTGTCACTTATTTTTTTATCTTGGCACAAATGTTCATGCAATTAGAGAATGATGGAAAAACCTCTGTGAATGAAATCTAACACAGCACAAGAATGTAAAATTTTTTTTAACAATTAAGTATCTGTCATTGTTGGCACATGTTTTTCATTGCTTCTAGCTGAAAGCTCTGAAACAAGCTCTAGAGATTGTTTTGTTTAGGCTTTGTTCTAAAGCAGAAGTAAGACAGAGAGCAGCAATTCTTTTACTATTTACTTATTCTTTAAAATTATGCTTAGAAAGTACTAAGCTATGAGAATTAATAATAAAAACTAATTTCTTAAAACAAGGCTACTGCCAAAAAGCAAGTGCATCATAAACCGATATAGTGTAACAGATTTAATAGATTGTCTACTATGATATAAACTGACATTCAACAGCATAAGCTTCTAATTTTATTATTTTTAACTAGAAGAAACTAACTATTGGATAGAAGCTAACACCCAGCAAAGTACTTTAATTCTCAAGCAAATGTTTATTTTTCTGTACAAGATATTATAATGAAAATCACATCACAGTAATATGGTCTTGCATAATATAAAGTAACTCATGACCATTCCTTTTCTGTTTTGTGAGGTCACCTTAATTTAGTACAATTGTACACAGATAGTTAACATTTAAGAAAACAGCCTGTATACAGAGATGGCAATCAGACGCATTAAAATGCTGAAGAATTTGACTAGCAAAAATAATTTCATTCATGCAATTTCAAAAATCAGTTCCTTAATATACTGGCAACAGAATAATGAAATTTAATTATTCAGCGGTGTTGGGATGCTGCTTAGAGTGGTAAAAATCAAAACAGCAAAGAAACAATAACGACATTTTAACAGAAGGAACTATACAAGGAACAAAATATAAGTCAGGCTTTATAAACTAATAAATTCTTAAATTTCATTTAACTAAATAAAATTTCATGTAGACTATACATAAAATCCAGAAATACCAACCTATCACTGAGTGATTTGTCTGCGTTAAAAATTAACAGTGCCAGAGTTGAAGAAATCTGATATGGCTCTGTAGCCAGCCTAATTCTCACATAACCACTGTAACTTGTTAGCTAAGACACATGAACACCTGAGGGCAGCTCTCAGCGCCAGCCCAGACACAAAGCTGCAGCTGAACTGCAGCACCTCCCACTTCCTTGTGCTGCCCTACCTTAGGGACCTTCCAGACTGAAGAAAAGCTTCTAATCATCAACCACAGAATGGCTGAGGCTGGAGGGGACCTCTGGAGGCTGTCTGGTCTGCACCCCCACCTCTCCCAGAGCTGGTTGTCCAGGACCATGTCCAAATGGCTTTCAAATTCTTCCAGGAATCTTCACCCTCCTCACCCTCTCTGGGCAACTTGTGCTAGTTTCTCAGTCACCTTCACAGTGAGAAATCATTTCCTGATGTTTAGCCAGACCTTTCTGTGTTTCAGTGTGTGCTCACACTGATCCTGATACCATGCACCACCTGGCTCTCTCATTTTTACACCCTACATTATAGGTCCAAGCTGATCCTTGCGTCACAAGGTGACTCTTTACCTAGTTTGTGCAATGTCAGGGGGGTTGCATTTTCATAAAATCAAAGAATCATTAAGGTTGGGAAAGACCTCCAACATCAAGACCAACCTTTGAGCAAGTATCTCCATGACCATTAAACCATATCAAGAAGTGCCACATCTACTTATTATTTTAATACTTCCAGGGATGGTGACTGTTTCAGTGCTTAACTACTCTTTCCTAATACCCAAAGTGAACCTCCCTTGATGCAACTTGAGGCCATTTCACCTTATGCCATCACTAGCAGACCGGGAGAAGAAACCAACCCCTGGCCATTCCCTTCTTGCAGGTAATGGGCAATAAGGTCTCCCCTGAGCCTTCTTTTCCCCAGACTAAACAACCCCACCTCCACTGGCTGCTTCTGGTAGGACTTATATTCCAGATCCTTCACCAGCTTTGCTGCCCTGGACACACTCAAACACATCAATGTCAATTTGCTGAAGCTTTAAATTCTTTTATTATGACACGTAACAGAAGGTTGATTGTACAAATGTCCTGTTGTACTTGCCTGGTCTCCAATCTGCCTGCAAGAAGACAGTGGCTGTGGGGCATAAATTTAGCTTCCCCTTAAGCAGATATTTACTGTTAAGGACTTTTGAGACAAATCGGATAAAAATGAGATTGCAAGTGCTAAGTACACCTATCCTAAAAACTTACCACATGCAAATTGGGATTTTGTTACTGAGAAAATAATTTAAAAAGTCACTCCTTTACAAAGGGTATTCAAGCAAAAAAGTAAACAATCACATTGCACAGATTCCACTCCAAACATCTCGGAGTCTCAGTTTTTATTTACTACTACTAATTTACTACTTTTTCCTTTGTTTTGAGAGTATGCCATCCCAATAAAAATACAATAGATCATGTAAGCTGTTGCCCATTTGCACATATACTTTACTTTTGCAACCTGATGCTACTTGCAATCAATAACCTCCTGAAGCTAAAGCAAACTTTCATAAAACTGATATTTTTTTCTAAGATAGTAAGGTGAAGCAGAAAGACATTAACAAGTCTTAAACAAATATTTGTTACATTTGCTGATAGCTAGCAACATAATATCATGTAATTGTAAAATGTTTCACTAAAACATTTTTGAAAGTAATCTGAAAGTTGGTAAAGTACACAGGAAGCTGTATAGAGACCTCAGTGATGACTAAAGATATACAGTGACATGAAAATGCAAAGTTTGCTTTTTCTGTGTTGTTGTTGGAAACATAAATCAATTATTCATTGTAAAAAAAAAAACCAAACTACTTACTGTGAAACTTAAATTTCCATTTACTCACATCTTTTGCCATAGCCAGCAGATAACATTTTGATGAGAGAGTGCTAAATTTGCATTCAGGTTTTCCCTACTTCTACTAACTTTGTATAAGCTGCAAATTCTCAAGTCTTACTTTTCCAGTTCAATGCTATTGTTTCATTCTAGGTATGAACTTGCTATCTCATTAGTTTTTAACATAAACTTTTATTTTAATACAGTTTTTTGTCTTACTATTTCCTAATGAATAGCTTGCTCAATGGTTTTTGATAGTAACATACATATTTCACATTTCCTTGTTCAACTGTATGTTCTTATAAGGGTCTTGGGAAAAAATAAAAGACAATTTTTGAAGTGATGAATTACATAATTGTCATGATCCTGTTCCGCCATCCGTTGATAGAATCAATATTAGAAAGTATCATAACTTCCAGTCATGCTATATTTGGTTCTGCCTACATGCAACTGCAGGAAGAAGTGACTCTAATTAGTATTTTATCTGATTTTAAACAGATTACTTTAGCATTGAACATTGCAAAGACAGAACCAGTGTAAACAGGATAACCTTCCTTCCCTAACTGTCATGTTTGCTATCAGTCTGCTCCATGATTTTAAAGTATGTTGTTAATATGGATCATATAAAGATAACATTGACTAAAACGATACCACTCCATCAGGAAAATACATTATTTCTTTTATCATTAGGTACTACAACATTTGAAATACCACAGTTAAAGCCTGGAATTAACATCTACCCAAGTAATGGGCGGCAAGAAGGAAATAAAATTGTGTTTTAACTAACTACCAAGTGCAAGGAGGAAGTAACTCTGTGTCCTGTAGTTTCATCAAACATAGTATGTGAACACATAAAAGAATTTTTGTTGAAGCACGATAAAAAAACTAAAGCAACAACCCGAAACAGTTCAAACTGGTTGAATAAGGAAGATGGACATGATGTGAACAAAGAGCTTAAAGTGCTGTACAGCATCAGACATGGAATTTGTTATAGAATCACAAACATCTACTGTGTGAAACAACAGAGTATCGTGCATTGTGAAACAGCGGACAAATGCCTATACCCTTTCAGACATCAACATCTGCTAGAGTGAAAACTGTACAAATACAGAGAACATTAGGAGTATATAGGTGTGACACCAGAAGTTTTATCCATGTTCTCTTGAACAGCAATTTTTAAATTAAAAAGTACTCAGAACCCAGAAAGCTGACAGATACCAAAACTTACATATAGGGAAAAAATAATGCAATAAGAAATGCTGCTTATCCTAAGTTATACAAAAAGCACAATCTTTTCAATAGTTATTGTACTTCATGAGTTTTAAATTTAAACACAAAATAACTTGAAACAAAGGAAGATATATTCAATATATTTGGCTAATTTTTAAAGCAGTACATTTTCTAAAATTTTGGCCCTGAAAGCTAATCTTGTAAAAAAAAATGTGTAACACAAGACTGCTTGAATCTTAACAATCATAAAACCCAAGTATCTAAACCAGCAGAATATTCCAGTATTCATAGGCTTTTGGTATCTGAATATGAACAAGTCCATCAATATTTATTGCCCCAACTACTCAGCTTTATTATTTTTCCTGACCTTTTAGGATAAACATGGTCTCCAGGCAACATACCCGTAATTTCTGTGAGCCCATTTGGGTCTACAGTTTCTACAAGGAAATCTGAGTTACAATATTGAAGTGCTAATGATATTGAGTGGACAGTTTCAGCTGATTTCTTTATAACACACTGAATTCCCAAATAAGTACACCTCTAATCCTTTTAGCTACAAATTCAGATGATCTTCAAAATGTGAACTATGTATCTGTACGATCAGTATTGTTAACTGTGTTCAAGAAGTTATATAGGAAGAGATGAATGGTAGGATTTTCTTTTTCTGTTCCACAAACAAGTCTAAGATGTTGTTGACTTATCTGTTTCATTAGGATGAAGGGAAAAACATGAGATTTTTATGGGACAGGCAAATACAATTTGCCCATTTACCTGGTTTCCCAGCAGGCAGGAAATAACACAAGTGGCCTGTAAGTACCTAAGTGTTTCTACAAAACTCTGTACCGCCATCAGAATCCTGTGAGGAAGAGCCCTTGTTCCTCTTTCCCCTCTTGCTTCCCGGTGAAGCAGGATGGAGTTGCAAATTGGAGATATCAGAAATTAAAACAGGTTGAGATATGAACAGTTTACTGGAAACAGCAATGAGATAAGAAAATGAACAGTAATGGCAACAATATTAATAACAGAAGTATACAAGACAGAGGTTGATTCACATGCAAAAATGCTCACCCCAGACCCTGAGACAATGAACAATGGAGCATGGCTACCCCTCTCCTGCCATGCTTTTTTGACCAGAAGCTGGAGTCCCTTTCCCCCCACTCCTAACAATGATGTCAGGTGGTATCAAATAACATTAGGGTCCTGGGTGAAACTACTACAGGAGGGAAATAGAAAATGCCAATGATGTCAGGTGGTATCAAATAACATTAAGGTCCTGGGTGAAACTACTACATGAAGGAAATAGAAAATGCTTGCAATTGAGTTGTGAGGGAGAAAGGTGTCTCAGACCAGGCTAAGTCCATGTTCCTAAGTTCCTAAGTTAATGGCAGTCTATACAGACAATATAACTTCCCTAACCTAAGATCACTAATGGCATGTGCAGGGAAATTCTAACAAGTTCCAATACAAGTTGCTTTAATTAATGCAAAATCATCTTAACACTGTCTTATTTCCTATGAAGTATCCATGTAGCTGTGACAAACATGATTGGACTGTCATTATGAAACTTCAAAGGGAACAGAAGGGGTTCAAAGTACTTTGGATTTATTTCTTCTAATATGACGTCTACTCACATCATCATCTAAATGGTGTTTTGTCGTAGAATTAAGAAGTAGTTCTTCACTGACATAATGTAAGAAGAGTTTATCCTGGTCATAAGGTTTGTTTTTAAATCTTATAAGATAATCACACTGAATCCTCACCAATGTCTAGTATTCCTAACTCAACCACAAAAAAAAAAAATTATCAAGAAAAAAACCCAAACAAAACCAAATCTTAATCCTTACAAAGTTTTAAGTCAGCAGATTTCTATTTTGTAATTCTATGAAAAGCACGACAACAGGAAATTACCCAATGAATAAACATATGCAGAAAAATATAAATGCTTTGAAACATGCATTATTCAGTATTGCCAGTTACTTCAGCAAACAACTGCAAAAGTGATAAGGCCAGTTGAATGAGATTGAGCTATCTAGTCTAGTGGGAAGTGTCCCTGGCCCTAACAGGGGAGCTGGAACTAGATGATCTTTACAGGCCCTTCCAATCCAAACTATTCTATGATTCTACAACTTGATAATTCAAAAGAGCTGCTTAAAAGGAGCTTCAGAGTCATGAGCATTTGTTCAAAATGTCTTAAGCTTGACTTAACTGAAGTACCACGAGATAGCATTATGAAAACAATTCCTGATGTCTTATAGAACTTCTGTAATCTTACCAAATTTTTAGTTCTTAACAGTGGTAGATATAGCAGACTCAGCCTTTACCACTTCTATTCCCCATCAAGGAAAGATAAGTACTACCTTTATGGTAACAAAAGAGACCAAAAACTAGACAGAGACAGACAACATTACAGTGTTCCACCCACCTGGTGGTCCCTCCTTGTAAAGCTTTAGGTGAGCTAGAGACAAAAGCATAAGTAAGATTGTATTTAAGCTTCACTCAGAGAACTTGTATTTTACACCCATTAGCTTCATATTCTAGCAGGGAGTCTTGCACACCCCCTGCTTTTCATTAATTACTAAAATATATAACTGAGCTGTATTTGTAAGCCAATTATAAACTCCCCCTTATGCTATTTTGTCTTGCAAAAAAATATTAACTGCTTGTGAACTGCTGAATTTCTGAAATGCTGCTAAACAGTAGCTCAGCCTATCAAATAAAACCAAAATCAAATAGCAAGTACTTAAATAGATTTCTACCATGTAAAAATATCTCATGGATGCTCCTTGGTTAACCATGGGCCACATGCAGTAACACTATGAAAACAAAGGCATCTCTGTACACCACACTACCAAAAAGTGGCCACACAAACCCAATACACTTAGAAATATTTCTGTAAAGCTCTCAGCTTTATATATACACAGAACACCATATGCTGATTTTATTCATTCCTCAAGACTTACAATTGGAAATAACAATCATGCTCTCTCATTATTGTATTTTCATGTTGTGTGGTAAGAGAGGGAGACCAAAGCAGATCAGAAAGCTTAGACTTTTCTGAGAGATTAACTCCATATAATCTGATTAGAAGACAGAAGTTTGGGGTGGGAACACTTTGAAGAATTCCTCATTTTGTTTTTCATTTCCAAAACATGCTTTTAAAAAAGAAAGTTTTAGACTGTGCAATAGCAGTGACTGATATTGCTGACATATGTGACAGACAAAATATGCCACCAGGTGGCAGAAATGAAACATAAAATCAAAAAATATTCCTCATGATTAGTAAAGTATGAGGCATGCTTCACTGTTTTGCAAAGAAAATACATACTAAAGCACGTGTGCTTTTCCTAATGCAGAGAAAACTGAACATGAAATAAAATTTGGATGTTTTGGACAACTTACATAATCAAAATGTCTAATGTATGCTCAGTTTTATCATCACACACAGAACTTTTCTGAACACAAAGCAACAACAATGTTTACAACTGTACTCAATACATGCTCATGAAAATCTTATAATACTGACAGTGCTCCACTCTTCAACATTTCTAAAATAAAAGATATAAGCATTCACTGGTCAATCTGGTGACCTGAAAATTCGACCTACAACCCCAGAAATGCTGGATAGGATGGGTCACAATGTTTCAAAAGGAAATTTTCATTTTTCAAAATGGTTGCAAAAAGCAAATACACATATTCAAATATTATTCAGTATTATTCTATTGTGTTCACAACTGTGCAATGCAAGAAATACCTTTTCTTCTTTGGTAATAAAACAACTTACCTACTTAAATAATTTTAAATAAAATCTTACATGAAAACCTTTCCCACAGAAATCTCCATAATTCACATTTCAAGTATATGGGTTACTCCTCAAACTTTACACAGCAATTTAGGAAACTTCTCTGTCATAATCTCAAAACTTCATGTAGAAAGCAGAAGCTTTGAAGTTAAATGACATACACAGCCACTTCTGGTCAGTACACTCATTTTTGTAAAAAGCCATACATATTAAACTTGTTGTGTGGAAACATGCAAAATAATGTTAACATAATTTAAAGGTAATTAGAGAACAAAAGCTAGAAAACTTTAGTACAAGTTTCTACCTTTCTTGAAGTGTACCATACCCTGTAGTATAGAGAAAATCATTAACTTATAATTGTACTGATTCATTAAATTTCAGAATAGTGAGGGTTTCTTAATGTTTTCTCCCTGTGTGGTAACCCCTTGGTCCCATTTTCAACACTTCCCTTTACTACAGCATTTGTTTCCTCCTCTATTTCCCCATGCAGTTCTCATCTTTAACCACCGGGTGTCAGAAGGGAACCTACTCACCACAGCTACACCTTTTTAATTACATTTTGTTTATTTTTACAGATGCGACCTTTCAGGCTTTCTCAGGCTACAGTCATAAAACAGTAGCAAATTTTCAGGCTTTTCTTTCAATAAAAATAGACACGAGCAACTTCCAAAATCTAATTTGTTCAGTCTTGGACTGGTTTTTATAGAGCAGAGCCACATTTAAGCATCCTTTTACAACTAGGAAATTAAAATTTATTTATGCTCAAAGAAATTCACAAAGTTACCCACTTTTTAGGAATAGAGGATTGGATAAAATAATACTGCATGTTGTTTGAAAGCATGATTCTAATCCTCCTTCCCTCAACCCCATTCCATCTATTCCTATCCACCCTCTCTTCTTTAGTTACCACTGAACTTGAACTCTTTTACAGACCCATAATTCCTTACAGGTAAGGATGCCGAATGCACAAACTGGGAAATGAGACATCCTTCACTTGAGCTTAATTTTTGTTTTGGTTTTGGGATTTTGTTTCATTTTTAAGACAAGGAAGAACTCTCCAAACCTAAAATTTCAAAAATTCTCAGCACCTTAAAGATTCTGGTATGGTGAAAATACGGCAGACGGGAGAAAAGGATCTGAATGAAGAGGGACTTGTGGAAAATAAATAGCCCAAAACAATCCAATAGTCCAGTATCCAAATACTGTCCAGATATTTAAATAATACAGACACCAGAGTAAACCTACTGCAGGACATGAAGTATCTTAAAAATAGCCACAGAATTCCCCAAGCATAACAGAACTGTATCCACTAAAAAACAGCTTCCTATGGAAAAGCCAGCACCCCCTTGATAGCCTGTGATGGAAATGAGGAAAATAGTTACTCCTCTTTCTGATTGCAAAGCAGTATAAAGCACTATTCAAAAGCAGTCACCTGAGTAACTTATCTGCCTGACCATTCCTCAGCTGTGCGGGGTTACAGTTACAGCTCATTTACCTGATAGCAGAGATGAATAGTTTCACTTGTCATTTCACCCTCCCAGAAAGGCAACACTAGAGGTACTGCTGCTGGGGACATTGAACACGAATTCTTTCTCAATAAACGTCCTACTTCATATTTACAAAACCAATCTCTTACAGGAGCACGCTCACCAAAGCAACATGGTAAACAAGTAACTCTTTTAACAGCACACTTGAGGAACAGATTTATTACAGAGTACATGTCTGTGCCATAGCACAGGGAGCAAACCTGGCAAGGCTAATATTGAATTTATCTAAAAAGAAATCCAAACAGCAGTTCTAAATGCAGGTGCAAATTTTCAGAAAGCATCACAACAAGTGAACAGCAAGAATGAAGAACAGGAAAGGGAATTCAGTAAAACTCAGAGGCATTTCTGTTACACAAAGGGCTTTATATATTTCAAAATAGAACCATGGAAATAAAATACAAAGTCATTCTTGTGTACACAATGGCTCTTTCATTGTGTTTCAATTATATAACAAGAATCATCTCGTAAAACCCTGTGACTTTTGGGTCTTGGCAAAATTGGATTGCTCAGGTGCATAGTGCAGTCTATATTTAAAAATTAAAACTACAGTAAAAGAAATAACTCACACAATTTGCCTTCATTATATTCAGGCAACAGATTAATCTTCGCACTAGGAAAATATTAAACTTAGAAATCAGCTTTCTACTTCAAGTGGACTAAAGCTGTTCTGTATGTGAATCTTAAGCATGCTAGTATCCGTGGCTACACATGTATGTGTACCTAGACATGGCTTTGGATTCTGCAAAACCTGTCCTTGTTATGCACCTGCTGCAAAACATGCACCCAGACTCAAAAACAGTAGGTCTCCTAAAATTACTGCATTTCTACACAGAGTATGCAATACAAAAATAAAGCAACGATTTTTATTGAAAAACTGGAGCATAATTCTTCTTCCCTCTCACCTTGTAAAAATATAAACCTTATATGAAGGCATGGACATTTTATCCCATGGCCTTAGATACAGTTACCATTCTGGAACTGTGAGGTTGGTCTGGGCTTTGTTCTTTAGATTTAAATTTGAAAAGTCAATATTCTTTCCTATTCTGCATCTCTATCTAATGCTAAGAGCCTATAAACAGAAAAGGAATTTAATTTTACTTGAAAAATAGGTCAGAATTCTTATACTAATTTTACGGATGGATAAACTGAAACTTGGAAAGGTTCCCAAAACTTTCCTGAAGCCATTCCAGAAAGTAGCAAAAGGACTGAAAATGGAACACAAACATCTTAAAAACAAATATTCTTCATCCACAGGTGCCTATCTTTTTGTTCCTGTCTCAAGAGGCACAGTATGAATGACTGTCAGCTGAGGTGGGGAGGGAAAAGCAAAGGGTATTTTTGTTGATTGATTGTTTTGGAGCATGGTTTTTGTTAGTATTTTCAATGTAAATCTTTGCCCAATACCTTCTGAATCCATCAAATCATAGCTTTAGCTATCATAAGTAAGGGGGAAAATTGTCATTGTTATTCTAGAATATGGTTAGCAATATGTTATTCTAGAGTATGGTTACCAAAATCTGGCTTGTAATAATACCCTCAGCTTCTCAAAAACACACAAGTGTATCTGTCTGATTATGAAACACCAAATTACATGCATCTATCATGCTACACAATAAATGCAGTAAAATGTAGTAAAATAATTCACAAAAACTTTTTGCACTCTGAGGTCACATCAAATTGATCAGTGATTCAATCACAAAAGCACTACCTTGAAGCAATGCAAAATATCCTGTTTGCTATACTGCTGCTTGATCTAATTCCCTACAGTAAAATTTATAACAGTATCTAACTAACTAGATTAGAACTAACACCACACTGAAATGAAATAAACCTAAATTACTAATATTTTGTTCTTTTTCTTTTACTTAGGATGAAACCAACTGTTGGTAGCCACTGTCACAACAATTTTCTTCAAGACACTTAACAGCAAACATTGTCTTTCTGTTAAAGACAAACTTTTCAAGGCCACAAAGGAAGCTTATGTTAAAGACAGATAAGAAATCATGCTCTTATCTCTCATCTTTTTGTTCCAATTATCATGCCATTCTTTCTCTCACATAAGCTGGTTATTCCCTGCATTTAGGGCATATGGCCCTACATCATGGCCATAAAGTGATTTTCTTGCTGGGAGCTAAGAGTATAGGGGATCAAGGATTTGATTTATTTGAGATTTAGCAATAAACCTCTGCCACTATTTTGTATTTCATTCACCATTTATGCAGGTATTTTCTGTCTAATAAGACCTGTGTTATACACCTCCTGATTTGCTAATTTACCCTGAAATTGTGCTTACATCCTCACAGACTGTTCTAGAAATTGTGGCATCATGGAGACAGCATTACCTCACTGCAGATTTAAAGATGATGAACAGACAGACTGTGAGAAAATTAAGTTTTTAAATGTTTTAAATTTGAATTTAAAAGAAAACACTGAATGAAAAAATGAAAAAAAACTCACTGAATGAATTAATTTTCCAAGTGGCTTTTTAAACATTTTTTCCTGCAGGAATGTCAAATACCTCTCTCTCTTATTACTTTTTATATTTCTGTTTTGCTAAGCAAAAGACTAAACTCCCTCTGTTGCATATAAGAGAACTAGTTTGATCCTGAAGGCTAAAATGGTACTGTTAATAGGAATAACAGAATCTGTATATCCATACCACCTTAATGTGGAGACTGTTCTTCAAACATAAGTAGTTTCAGGAGCTGCAGAACCCATGCCTGAACTCCTTTTCTGGGACAGGTGTTTGCAAGTGCTGACCAAGTCATACACAGTAGCTGAGATACTCATTATATGTGGATTCAATGTGATGTAGTATCACAGATTAATTTCTTCAGTATAGACATGAATTTGTCTCCTCTATCTGGCTAGATATTTTCACCACACATAATGGCTGACATATCTACCCTTCTGTCAGAGTTAATGCTCAAAAATGTGGGAAGTCTCTCCAAGAATTAGGGAGGAAAAACAAAAAAAAACCCCTTAAAATGAAAGCAGAGGAACATAAATTTAGGACCAAAAATATATGCACAGAAATGTCTTTGATTCCATGGACTAACTACAAACTAAAGTACCCTTTTTCTACTCTTCCAGGACACAGATGTAGTACAGACTTTCTGGACTTCAGCTATTTTAGACACACTTCAAAGAAGTTCCAGTTTCTCTAGAGAATCATGCAAGCAGCTTGTGCTAATTACAGAGAGCCAGTTGACAACATAGTCACTTGCTCTATGGAAACACATGCATTAAAGAATTAAGAAAACATAAATTAAACCAAAATATTGCAACATCATCCATTCAATTAAAAATTAACAACTCAAGATTCGGATACTGCAGGAGACAATATTATGACTGCACAAGCAGTTATCAAATGCATGAAGAAAGCCTGGTGCTCAGTTGTATCCCTAACTTCTTTAATTCTAATACTCCTAACAGACCTAGCCAGCCTCACACACGTGTTCCTTGTTATGTCCATTTGCTTTTCAGTTCCTTTCCCACACATCAAGCCAGACTATGAGCCTCAGGAGGGAGTTAGCTACTCCTCCAAGCTGCTGTGAGTCATTGTGATGTCTGCTGCGTAGGCCAAATTAAGCCTGAATTTCTTGCTTCCACTAGGCAACAAGAACAATGAGGAAAAACATGACAAGGAGGTGAGAAAAGATCAAAAAGACAGGAATACTCTCCCTCTATATCCCTACCTTCCTATCATAGTTGTCATAGTGCATGGTGATGAAGAAAGTAAATCAAAGACA
Organism: Passer domesticus; assembly: GCF_036417665.1. NCBI lineage: Eukaryota > Metazoa > Chordata > Aves > Passeriformes > Passeridae > Passer > Passer domesticus. The sequence continues at coordinate 31,496,735 of NC_087479.1, forward strand.
CAGTGCAGAACTGCAAAAAAGATTACTGTATTCCAACTTTCAAGTTTTCAGTCGTACTTAAATCCTATTTTACCATGACAAATGAAAAAAACAAACATGTTACCTCAAAATATATGTATATATTCATGTACCATGCTAGAAGTACAAAGATGAATGCTGACAAATTTATCTTTGGATATGAACATATATTTTGTCTAAGCCTAAAATAAAGCTGTGCTAAATGAATTCTTAGCTAATAATTCATCCTCTTATTATTGTTTTTATATACATTCCTATTGTTTTGGTAGATTCAACCCTTAATCACAGAAATTTAAACACTAACAGAAATTATTGACTGAAGTTAATAAAACAAATCACTTCAGCATTTTTTGAGATATGGATAAAGCAATATCAGTAGAGGAAGACTAGAATCACAAACATCCCTGCCACACACAATTTTTGAACTCTATTCGGAGATCAAGAATTTTCTTCGTAGTCAGGACAAGACACTGAGGTAAGAAATAGGGTTTTTGGTTTACATAAGTCAATTTAAATAATGCAGATGATTAACCTGCATTATAACTTATTTTTAAGAAGCCGACTTGTTAAAAGGGGGTCAAGAAATGTCTAAATTATTGGTGGCTGGAAGGGAATTTTGGATGTGGAGGGGCACGAGGGGAAATGCCAGTATACACATGCACTTTGAAGTTACCTACTACTGTCAGAGAGAAGATTGTGAATTTAGAAGTTTTGCTGTATTGCCACATTCATATTCATATAAAACCCCACAAACCCCAGCAGTAAGATCAACATTGAATATGAACCTTACTCCTGTAACTGTATCATCACAACTCATGAACAGCACCTTGCTTCACTTGTAGGTGACTCTATAATTTCATTTCTGCGCACAATGCTTTAGAACAAGTCCTCAGAACAGCCAATCTAAGCGATCCATCATGTGCAACTTACAACTGCTTTCTGGGCATCCCTGAGCAGCTGAAAGAAACCAACCTGCCAATCTCTGCAGCACACCTATAACTTTACTGCAGACTTAACCTAGCCTTAACATGCAAACACAGTCTTTGCCTGTTTCCTTTAAAAGCACTGCTTCCATCTCATCCCAGCTGAATCACCAGCGGTTTGTTTTCATTCAAATCCCTCTGCCAGACGCTGGAGCAACTAATGAACTGCAGAATCTGGTCTTTAAAAATTTGACTTAGCAAACAAACCATCAACATGCTGATGACACTACCACCCAAAATATCACAGTAACAAGAGTAACAATTTACATGGGCTCTAAGCCAGTTTGTCTTTCCTATTCAAATTTCAAGAAAGCATGACCTAATTCCTCTACAAGCAGTAGAATCTGGAGCTTTTGTTAATTCAGTTTTCTTTTTTTTTTTTATTTAAGCATATGTTTTGCCACAGATGATTACAGTCATTAGAAGGAAAAATATTTGTTTGGGTAAAATTAAATATAGCAAGCATATAGCTTATAATAAAAATCTAAGAGTAACATCAACTTGCCAACAACTCAATACCTGTCCTGGTCATCTAAGTAAAAGACTCCCAAATTCAGACCAATCAGATGAACCATAAATTCAATTCTATACATTTAATTCAATTCTATATATTAGAACCACATTGTTTCCATCAAGCCAAGTTTTCTCAATCTTCCAACAATTTTTACACTTCCAGTATCATTCCCATGTTACAAAAAAGGAAATATTGATACAGAGAAAACTGAAAGAAGAGGGAGAACGACTAAACAATAAAAAGCAGTAGACAGAACAAACAGGAGTACTGTTTCTCAAATACAAGGTCAGATGGATATCCACTGGAATTAGAAAGAACCACACAGCATTACCCTGAACAATTTCTCACAGCAAAGTAGTATAAAAACTTTTTTTTAGTTCCACTTAATACTTTCTAGGTGGTATTTTCTAAAATTTCCAGGTACCTGAAGAAGAGATGGCCTATTGTCTTTCACTTTAATATTTCAGTTTATGATTAATTTCTGAATATAAACGACTTCCTATTTTACATTCAAGAATAGAAATTTGAACAGAGTTGTGGTGGTTAAAATAACCACTTTCTCCCTTGTAAGTATGTTATGTAAATATCTAAATAACAAAAAAGCTGAAGAAATATTTTTCTGTGGAAAGCTTATCTGATAATTAGCATTGCACTTTGGACATACCCTTTCATACACTTGCATAGGACAATATGTGGCTAGCTATAGAAGTGGCCTGACTGGATATGAGCATTCCTCTGTTCATACACATGTTGCAATAATGGTGTTATTTTCATTCTGGACAGTACCTGACGAAGCCAGACCAGAGTTCAGCAGGGGGCTGCCCTCTGCACCCAGGCATCAGAAAAGGCAGTCACTCAACTACTATCACCAATCTGTCACTCATTTGAACAAAATACCACTGGCAATTGATAACCTAATTTATCAAGAAAACCCACTTCTTTCCTCACAAATTTGTACAGGCAATTTTCTATAATATTTAGCCATTCACATTTAAAAATCAGATGCAGAATTAATAAATAGTAGTAAACCACACATATGAAACATAAGGTCTGTTTCTCCAGATAAGAAAATACCATGACTTATCACCATCTCTGTATGAAACAAGATTAAAAATGTCAGAAACTAATTTCTGCAAATGCTTCACCTCTTTGTTTTACCTGCTTCTGTGTACTTCAATCCTACTTTTACTTCTTCATGATTTGCTTTTGGTGGCGGCCAGACAGTCTGGAGTCTCCCTGGAGTCTTGTCATCTTGCTCTGAGGGACTCAGGTCAGGCTGTTAAAATTACACAAGAAAAAATTAAAGTCTGCAGTATCAATTGATTCCAAACAGCAACTGCCATGCTTAGCTCTACACATGTGCTCCAGAAAGACTATCTGTCTCATTGTACTGATTGATACAGTGCTCAGTTGGTTGGAAGGGAAATAAATAAATCAGTGTAGAAAAATATTTTTGAGGAGGAAAGTAGCATAATGCATGTGACATGCAGTGATTTGTAGAATTTGTTCACATCACTGTGGAGAGCTGTTTATCCTTTCATGAACCACAGAGGTGGTCAAGAATGTTAGGGTTTTTTCCTGTATCTTTCTTCCAGAGTGAAATATTCCATAGTGTGCTCCTCTTACAAGTAAACATTAGCACAATTCACCTAAGACATCATTTGACAATATAATTTTCTGGAAGCAGAGCTAGTTTATGAAATTTCTGCCCCACCCCCTGCAGATTGCTCAGTCCACATACCAGGTAATACTGCCACATCAAAGTAATGCTGCAGCTGTTAATGGGACTCCACTGTCAACTGGAATGCTAAAATAACTCTTTAAATGGGGAAGAGGTGGAGGGGGAATGACCCACTAAACAAGCATTCTTTTAGAGGGATTTTTTGGTGGATTTTTATATCTACAATATTTATGTAATCTTATTTTCAACATGTTACTACAATTGAATAGACACAACTGCAACAACAGTGAAACTCTTTATCAAAATGGCCCCATAAACGGCCCACAGGAGCAAGGGAAAGGGAAGGCTAGACCCTTGGCTCGGGCTTTGCCCTGAGAAAATACAGATTTGCACTAGACTGGACATTAAGCAGACATTTATAAAAGCCACTCCTGCTGACTCCTGTGCCTCCTCCCTCACTGTGTGTGATGACAGCTTCCCAAATAGGTTTGCTGAGAGCCACAGGAACGCTGACGCCAGCACAGCGACTGGTGTAAGCAGGAAGGAGCAAGCCAGGGATGGGAAGGGCACACTCAGACTGCACTTGCTGTACATTCCACAGCCAATGAATACCTGTTTTCTCCTCCCCATAGGTCATTTACTACAAACTGGTATTATCAGTCTACCCAAGTGTTGACCAGGATTCTTTACATGGTTTTTTTTATATTATGTAAGAATAAAAATTTGAAAGAGAGTATAACCAACACAGAATATTAACTTAAGTAGTTTCAGGTTTAAGGTCCAATCCTGAAAATAGAATCTTTCAAGTAATTGCCCTTTCAGCCAACAATAGTCTCCTGGGCTGATTACATCTGCCAAAGATGTGGCTGTAAGAATTTTGGGTTGGGGGAATGCCAACCCAAAGGTTACTCATTTAATTAAAGAGTTCAAATCATATTCAAAGTCATTTATGATTGTATGAAAACTTTGCATTGCCTTCTTTTTTTTAATATAATAACTACATCTCCATATGCCTAAGAGCATTAACCTTGCAAACACTTACATTCATCAAAAACTTGAGTTGTCTAATTGAAATCACTAAGTCACACCCGGATAAGGTTAAATGCTTATCAATATTTGAAAAGCCAGATATATGCATGTAAACAAGAAGAAAAAACTTCCTGTTCTAGGTCTTGAGCTGAAAATCACCCATAATTTCTTGTAACAACTCTTATCATACAATTATTCCTACAAGTAAAATGAAACACTACTTATAAAAATAAAATACTCAATGAAAGAAAACACAGCGAGATTCAGAAACTGTTAAATAATATTACAGTAAATATCTGCAGCATCAAACTGATTTAAAACCATAATTAACATACGGAGAACTGTTATGTAGAGATCTTTTAATATCAGAAACTGACTGTTAAGTTCTCACTTCTAATTGACAGGCTTTTACTGTTGCCATCACTTGTGGCTGAATTCTGCCTCAACTGCAGATGATCAAAAATTCTGACAAATTAGCCCCAAGATTTCCTAGACTGAGAATCCAAAATATGAGATTTCCAAAAGGAAGCAATTCTGACATTTTGATCTCAAGTCCCCACCGATAATATTTAAACAAGAAATTATTTTTTAATCCTTCTACTTCCAGACCTTAGGAAGAAAAATTAATTCAACCTACAGATTTGTCTGATGCTCCATCCCCAGGTTTTGATTTTGACCTTTCAAACACAGCTTTCAAGGACTCTTTTTCATTTCTCATTTTGCGTTTCAGGGCTTCCAGCTCTGAAGTATCTGCAGTTGTTTCTTTCTTGGGAGGTCGCGTGAATAAGGCTTTAAAGGCATCCAGTGCAGATTCAGCAGGGCTTGATTTTATCTCCTCAGAGGGAAATCGTGGTTCTCTTTTGCTGGAGGCTTTGTTCTCTTGAGCTTCATCACTGTCCTCGGTCTCCCCAGATCCCTCACCAGAGTCCTCAGTTCTATCTTCATTCTTGGAGACGTCTATGTTTAACAAGTGCGAGAGTTGTTCTAGGAAAGTGGGATTTGCTTTAGGTTCAGATGATTTTTTTTTAATGGTCAAACCTGATGCAATACTGGATTTCTTAACAGGCTGTCGTAATTTAAGCAGAGCTAAATCATTCTCCCTTGGTTTAATTTCTGTAACAGTTTCCCCATCTTCTGTGGTTAGTCCCTTTTTCCTGACACGTAGTCCACTGAAGAAAGCAGGGAGCTGGAAAGTCTTTTCAGCCAGTGCTGTTTTTTGGAGTGATATATTATCAACGGAAGGTCTTTGTTCTTCATCTGAAAGTTCTTGAGGGCATTCCCCTGTAGCAAGCAAATGAGTGAATTGCTCATCCATTAACATTCTGTCTTTTCCATTGGAGTCATACTGTAGAATACCATCCAGCTCTTTTGGGAGCTGCTTAGAGAATGGTGGGTGTAACTCAATGTCATCTGTATCCACAGTGTCATCACTGTTGCTGTACCCTTCTGATTCTGACTCTTCCTTTTTTTGATTGCTGTTGTCCAAGGCCTCAGCAGACAAAGGAGCATTTTTTAGCCCATATTTGCTTGTGTTGTTCTCATCGGTGTCTAGGTCCTTATTCTCTGTGTCCGATTCTGTGTCACTTGTTGTATGAACCAAAGTACCTTGCACAAGAATAGCATCCTTGTCATCATTGTCAGATTCAGACAAAGAAGTCTGAACAAACCTCAGATGCTGAAGAAGTAATTCATTTTGGTCAGCTAACTCCAGCTCCAGTCCTGCTTGTCTGCCAGACATTGGGTCAGCTTGGCCACTGGTACTATCCACGCTGTGCTGATTTTCTGAGTCCTCATTATATCCATTATCATTCCTCTCATGCCAGGTGTTAGCGTGAGTATTTATATTGCCGTGCAAAGGTTGAAATGCTTTAAGCACTGTTTCTTCCTTGGGAGCTGCAGATTCAAGCTTAGTTGTAAATCCGAGCAGCGTTTTCACAGAAAATGTAGTGAGTGGGTCAGGCTCGCTTTCTGCTGTGTTCTTCAGGTCCAAAAGCTGACTGCAGTCAGGCATCCCATTATGTTCTTCCATGTTGGGTGAAGTAGAGAATGGGTTGGCTCGCAGCAGTGCTGCTGCCTGCTGAGCCAACACTCACTGCGTGCATTCAGGCTGCCGGCGGGGCCGGCTGCCGGCGCTGCAACAGGCGGCCCGGCTCGGCTCGGCCCGGCCCGGCTCGGCTCGGCCCGCGCAGGCCGCCGGCCCCCCGCGCTCCCGGCCGGGCCGCCCCGCCGCTCCTTCCGCCCCGGCCGTCGGGGCTCCCGCTCCGCCAAGGGAGCAGCAGAACGACCCACCGTAAAAAGCAGTTCTCGGCAGCGTCTGGAACTTGTTCCCTCGCACAAGACGGCTTTGTCACAGCACTAACCTCGGCTGAAGCCCGGCCGGTGCTCCCCCGGCGCTCGCACCCCGACGGGCCGGGCGCCCCCGGCTCCAGCTACTGCAGCCGTCCCGCCGGGCCCAGCGCGCCGCGGCTGCTCCCTACTTCCTTGTCCCGGTGCGCCAGCGCTGGGTGGTTTTCAGCAGAAAATTCCTGACGGATTCCTTTGCATAGTCTTTCCACTAGGATAAAGAACTTCTTTTGTAAATCCATAATCACCAAAAAATGTCAAATGGAAACCCGAGCTAACGACTCTGAAGCTTCCTTTGCCCCCTCCTGAAGCTCTTGGAGAGCCCCCAGTGCCCGGCCGGGCAGAGGCAACTCGGGTGAGCGCCCTTGAAGCAGAGGAAAGTAGGAAAAAAAGAGACTCTCTTCCGATTTGCTGGAGGTTTCATCTGGAATGCAGATTTCAGCCTCCAGGGCCATGAACAAAAACCAACGAGACTGGTTTCATATTACCACTGTCCTTGCCCTGCACAGCTCCTGCCGAGAGGTGCAGGCAGGTACTTATCAGAGGCTGCGGCCGCGCCCAGGCACCGGGAGCGCTGGGCGGCGGAGAGCGGCCCGCGCCCGCGAGGCCCAAATTAACTGTTCAGGAATCGGACAGCCCTGTCCATCCAGCACCAGCCTCGGACGGGTCCGAACCACAACAATCTCTGTGATGATTTTCACAGACTTTACTGCTATATGCGTGAGATTTGTTTAGCTGAAACGAACAAGAACACTTGAAATGTACAAAATTGTCTGACTCAACGTTAACAGAAACTACCACGGATACTATGTATTTTTTTATCAATACAGATGGAGAAAGTGCAAAACACTCTTAAGCACTATCGACATTCAGAAGTCAGTAACATTCGGAGCAGGTTTCCATCACAAGCCTCCGCTTTCGGTACTTTTGTTTTATTTACCCAAGTTAAAGGGTCATTCTACAGTCATCCATTTAGCTGTGATGAGTAATCTTAAGCAAGCAACATGGGGAAAGCTGTCCTTCACAGGGAAATCAGCTGCAGATCACACTGCTGTATATGATTACCAAAAAACTTTTTTTGGAAAGCTGAGTATTATAGCCAAAAAGCAACAACAATGTATCCCAAGACACTTAGCTTTTGGTTTAATGTTTAAAAATGTAGACTGTACAAAACCCATTTGTTTGTCAACAGCAAAAGCAAAAGCCATTGGTATCTCCTGCAGGAACAAAGTTTCCTGAAAATCAGATTGTAATACTAAGGGCTTGGATGAAGCTTACAGACACCTTTTCAATTACAGGGTTGCATGCATACCTATAGACAAAGGGCAATGGAATCATTCCCATCTTTATCTGTGATTTCACAAGGAGCAATGTCTTCTGCCCTGCTGCCTGGCATTTCCTTAGCAAGCTCTGGACTTGCTTCTCTGCTATGCTTAATCATCAGGTGCCAAGGTCAGAAACAACTGACAGGCTCCCCTGGTTTCTAGGCTTAATATCACAAAAGGAAGCCCTATGTAAAGAAAGAGACACAGAGTCCCTACCACCCGCTATGCCAACCTATTCTTAAAATTCCAGGACTTATAAACAGGTGGAAGGAAGCTACCACAACACTGGTGACTTTCCCCAAGACAAAATTCCTTCAAGGCAAATCTAAAGCAATTCTAAATTCCATTTTATAGCAAAATAAATGGGGCAAAGTGACAATACTGAACCAAAGTTTTCTACATTTAAATGCACATCTGTTTTTATGTTCAATTACATGATTAATTGTTCATTGTTCTAATAAATTGTATGGTTACATCTTGCTTATTTATTTATGTTCCTACTTATTTGGGGTTTGATGGAGAAACATTAAATCATATTTTCAAGAATAGTCTTGTTAGTCACAAACAAAAATATACCTCTATGAACAACTTCATGATACCTTCTAAATATACTGATTCAGATTATGCCAAAATATTTACTCATCTCTTTATATTAAAATAACCCATACTTAGAATAAAACTCCCCTGTAATAAAAAAGGGTCACCAAGCTGTAACAATCCTATGAATAGAAGGCTAAGGATTACAGCCACTATTTAACTATTTAAGGTTTTAATGGACTTATGAAAAGTTTAGTTTAAAAGTGGACTTAAAGCAGGAATCTCATACTTTATGTCTAAACAACATCCCAACAAAATATAGCAGACCAGGATCAAATTAGAATTGAAAAGAATAGTGCTTTTAGTGTAAAGCTTAAGTGATACAATATATTGAGATGCTAGAAATCCCAGAGTTGAACAGTGAATAATTAAAATTCCAGAAGCTGAAATTCCAGAAGCTATATAGCCAGAGGTAATCTCACAAGCCTGCAGAAAATACTGCTTTATATGTACCTCTTTTTGTAGTAAACTCTAGGAAGTGTGGAGGAACTTTCAAGCTTTTGAGCTCTAGGATTAACAAGAAAACTCATCTCTACACATAAACCTTGAGAAATACTCAAAAACTGAAAGTCATTGCAATGAATGAGTTAGTCTCTGAAATTCCCCACAGAGTCCATAAACTCCCAGCCTAAAATATGGCTTTTGTAGAGACCTGCATCCTGCATTCTGATGATCAGCCAAGTGGAGAGTCCTTTGAGGGACTGAATAGCTGATAAGGAAATACATATTGGTTATTTACTCAATCAAGTGTTTTGGGGTAAAATACATACATCAGTATGTGCCCTTAATATTTTTATATAAAAGACAGGTCATCATTGCGATGTAAAATGAGATGGAGTCAGTTTGTTAGTAGAAGAGTTTTAATGCTGGGTGGATCTATCTCATAAGAAAAGTCTCTCTGAACAGGCTGTAACACTGCATCTAAAGGAGCAACTTCAAAATCTTTAGAAAAAATCAGTTATAATTATGTTACAGGCCTCTTTACTTAATAAAACTGACAACTCTCTGGTGCCTCAGAAAAGCCCTTAAAACTTGTCATAGCAACTTTCAAGGCAGTCAATGCACTAATTATACAAAAGGACAACCATTCCTCACAGTTTAAAGCACATTTAACAATCCACACCCTTTTTGACCTACATTTCATCACAGACAGAAGTCACACCCACAACACACTCTAGTTCTCTTCTTGAGGTGTCTAAAAGCTCACCTGAAGTAGGTTTTAAAACTGGCTTTGAAGAAAACACACACTAAGCCAGAATAAGGTCATCTAATTTCTACCATATGGCAGGACTCAACACTTCCTGACCCCTTATCTATTCAGATTGCCTTTTCAGATCACTGTAATAACAAACTAGATAAACATGAACAGGACAGAAATACATTCTACAAAACAGCAAGGTTGCTAAACTGAAAACAAATATTTTACTGTTTTTTCAAAATAAAGAACAACAAATCTAGAAAATTTTGCATAAATTCTTGAAAATAATCATAGAATCAAATATGCACCAATTGTGTCAGGCTTCAGAAGAGCCATGAGAAGTAGCAGGCTCTGTTTGTAGCTCAGGTGGCTTGAACAGATCTGAAGTTCAGCTGACACAGTCTGCCCTCTGCCCTGTCCTCAGCCTAACCTTTACTGTGCAGGTTGATAATGGTCTTAACATTCCCCTGCTCTCCTGTTTGTCTCTCCTGCTGATTACCTCATTTTAAACTTAGTATTTTAACCTGTTAAATGCTCTAGAATAGGAGAGGCAGGGAAGATAGAAGAAAAACTGTAAGGCCTTGATTTTCATCATTATTATCAGCCTTGTTACCTCACTTAGACCATTACGTGAACAGCTTTCCCGAGTTTTGGTGGATTTGGGTATCACCAATATAACTGCTTTAAATGTAAGTAATTAACTTAGATGTAGCAACAGAAACATAGACATGATAATTCTTGTCAGAATTCAGCAATGCATGATGTTAACAGAATGTGTGGGCACCAGACACTTTTGGTGTAGGGGTCTGTATAACCCATCTGTACAAATGCACAGTGTTTTTTAACATTTTCATCTAAATTCTGATTGATTTTGAGATATGGACTACTTTAGAGAATTTGAAAAAGCACTGTAATACCTATACAGTTATAAAAATCAGAAAGCACATTAAGAAACTCAGTTTACTATTTTGCAGGAGTGCATTCTGTATCAATAAATGCATGGAATATTAACCTGTAAAACCTATCATATGAAAAAAACAGTGGTAGATCTGAGACGGAAATTCTAGAAAGATATATTGATGGGTCTGGTTAATATGAGCAGACATACAAGTAACAAAGACAGAGAACAGAAGATCACTATTCACTGTGTAAGTAAGCTAAGTAAGATCTTTGTACATTAAGGCACAAAGGCTGGCACTTAGTGTTACAAAGAATGGAGATGAATTTTTAATCCTTTTCCTTCTCTAGGTTACTGTCTTTTCATCTTCTTTTCATTTCAACAGGCCTTTTGCTCCCCATCTACAATATGATATAGTAGTTTAAAGCTTAAACAAAAAGCTTTATATAATAAAACCCACATAGTTACATTAATTTACTATAATTTCTTAAGTAATTACTAACTGTTAATTGCAATTTTAGCTGCATTTTCACATCTCACTTATGTGCTTTTTTATCTGAGATGAAATGCTGTATAAAAAAATAGGGTGGAGTTTCATTTCTATTTTGTTTCATTACCTTCCATATCTCTGTATCTTCTCCCTGCCCAAGGTTTAAAATCTAATGCAAGATCTTTTTTCATGCTTCTGGTGTAGACAGTGCATTTAAAAGTCCTGTCAGAGTAGAATTCATTCACTCTCATCTACATTATCTATCGCCTTCCACCTAATAGAAACATAGAAACATCTTTTCAATAATGTGATGGACAAGCTGAGAAGGGCCAACGCGGACATTATGGGGTTAAACATGACTGAGTGCAAGGGGCTGCACCTGGCTCAGAGCAATCCTTGTTATCAGCACAGGCTGGGGATGAGCAGGTCGGGAGCAGCCCTGCCCAGAAGGACTTGGGGTGCTGGTGGCTGAGAGGCTGGACATGACCCAGCCATGGGCACTCCCAGCCCAGAGATCCAAATGTGTCCTGGGCTGCATCCAGAGCAGCGTGGGCAGCAGGGGAGGGAGGGGATTCTGTCCCTCTGCTCTGCTCTGCTGAGACCCCACTGCAGGGCTGCATCAGCTCCGGGGTGTCAGGAAGGACATGGGAGTAAGTTCAGATGAGGGCCAGGAAGATTAGATGGATGGAGCACCTCTCCTGTGACCACAGGCTGAGAGAGTTGGGGTTGTTCAGCCTGAAGAAGAGAATGGTCTGAAGAGATGTTATGGCACCTTTCAGTACCTGAAGGGAGCTACAAGAAAGCTGGAGAGAGACTTTTACAAGGACATGTATTTCTAGGACAAGGGATGACTTCAAACTGAGAGAGAGTAGGTTTAGATTAGATATTAGGAAGAAATTCTTTGCTTGTGATGGTGGTGAGGCACTGGAACAGGCTTCTTAGAGAAGATGTGGATGCTCCATTCCTGGAAGTGTTCAAGGTGAAGTTGGATGGGGCCCTGTGCAATCTGCTCTAGTGACAGGTGTCCCTGCCCATGGCAGGGGAGTTGTAAGTAGATGATTTGTAATGGCCATTCCAACCTGAACCATTCTATGACTCTATAATTCCATAAGCAAACACTAGTGTATCTATAGATGCACATACACAATTATACTATACATTAATGTTAGGGTGCTCCTAATTCAGAGCAAGCAAAGTTTTTCAATAAATAGCTTTTTCATAATTTTATTATTATAAAAGTAATTGTATTTTAAAACAATAGTGCCAAACTTTAGATCAGTCAGGCTAAAGATTTTCTTCTAAAAGAAGAAAAGGGCCATAGATAACATGACTGGGTGTAGTGCATCTGTGAATAAATAAATGGGTCCGTTTTAGATGCTGTTTCCTGGGAACATGATCTTAGCTTCAGAATTGCTCTCCAGATACCGGTTCCTTTTTTACCACAATTGTCTTGCTGTCCAGTCTGATGACTGCACAGGGAAGACAATATCTGGGTGCAACATCCCACCCTGAAGAGGAAGGGAACACCCAAGGGTTGTTGTCACCAGAGCAACTTGTGCAGCCTGGTTTTGGCCACTATCTTTCTTACAGGCTACTTCTAGCAGGGCTGCAGTTCAAACAGATTCTGATGGCACCAACTGCTGCAGCAGCCTTCTCACTATTGTTCTTTTGGGAACTCCTCCCTCAATCACATGAATTTATCTTGAAGAAGAAAAATAATCTTGGAGATACAAGGGCTCTGTAATTCAAATCAGAATTCTGTCCTTAAAGAGTCACAGGGAGTGAGCTGCAGGATAAAGTGTCTTGGTGGGTCCCTAGCAGTCCATCAGCCCATATTGAGCACCCTTTTTTTAAACAGAATTTAAGACTTTTGTTCTGAGTATTTTTAAAATAATGGAATAAATATTCTTCCTTCTTAACTACAAGAAACTGAAATTATTCAATTTTTTTCATAATGCAATTAATTAGATTTTTTGACATAAAATATTTCTTAAAAAATAGTAAGAAAGATGGAAACAAACTGTTTACTAATCTCAGATATTTCTTATTTTACTCAAAATGTTGCTCTTAAATGGCCTTCATTTGTAACTCCTCCTGCTCTATACAAGGACTTTTAAATACAGTTGGAGAATTCTCAAGGACTATATACCTCCTGTTGTAGCATATATTTCTAGCAGTGATAACAGCTATGTCACTGTTCCTCTCAGTTTAGTTATTTGTTTTCATCTCAGCAATTTATTACAAGGATAAACCTGTACCTTCAGGCTGATACAATACTATTGTAAATAATTAATTTAAGAAAAGAAAGTTAGGACAAAAAATCAATTTTATAACAAGATAAAGAGAATACCAACGGTGAATGTAAGCATTAAAAAGCATTTTAAATGTACTTCTAAGTCAATTCTTGTATTTCCACCAATAGATGTCACTCTTACACAAATTTTTCTTAGAGTTTCTTTGCACAAACTGTATTATGTAATCTAGTCTTTAAAGCAATTTCTTCCAGCCGTTCAATCCTTCCCATGTTTCTTTCCTCTTCTTCTACATTCTGTTCCCTTTCCTTCTGCCAAAACATGTCTCTCTAGGCCGCTTACTGCTCACCCTGGCAGCGTGTAAGTATTTCCAGCTACATTAAGCTGGCCTGACCTTATGATGAACTCAGGTTGCCCTCTGAAGCTTCATTGTTTCATACCCCAGGAAGTTTAGAAACTTTTCCTGTCAAGATCATGGCCAGTCTGGCTCCAGTGCCAGTTCAGCTTCTCCAAAACTCTGAGAAGCATCAGCCTGGCTCCCAGTGCTTCACACATGCACATGCACATGCACCTGTGCACAGGTGCACACACAGAGCCTGCTCCTGCAATGCATTTCCAGGAAGCAACTAATTTAAACTAAACATCCATCAAGATTTTAGAAATGGCACATCATGTATCTTAACCTATTTATATAAGTTCAAACATTTTCCATATGTATTGCTCTCAACTGCACAAAGACACATGGGCTCACAGACCATCTGGAAAACTGTATCGCATCCAAAACTTTGCAGTTTGTCAGATATTTTGGAACATGCTTTAAGACTGGCCCGAAATAAATGCATACCAAAAATGTAACTGTATATAATAAATGCTTGTTGAAATCCAGTATAGCATGAATACAGTCCTACTCACATTCAGTTCCAGGCTCAGATGCAGCACACTTCTGTTGATCTTCTCCTTCTCACTTGAATGAGGAAATGTGTTTGATTGCCCCAGTCTGCAATCCAGAACCCACGTATCTTCATCTCTCTTTGCCACATCCAAACTGGTCAGCCCTTCAGTGAAGTCATCCTTTAAAGCAGACTCTGCTGGGAGACCCAAATGAAATGAAATTAAATTAAATAATTCTATGCATCTGCACATAACTCCTGCATACAGAAAGTTCTGTATCTTTTTCAAACTCTGGTACACACTACCAACATGTGCAAATTCTCCTGTTTGTTCAAAGCACAACAGAATCGTATAAAGGGGGTACCAACTTTATTTTGACTCAGAAAAAATTTTTTTGTCCTTAAATTTTGTGTGTCAGATATAGCATAAAAAAAATGGGCTGCTTGTATTTCCCTCATATACAGACACAGACTGTGTGTAAGATGCTTGAGTTTCTACCTCTGCCAAGGCTCTCTTACTGGTCATTATAAATGTGCTCATTACACACACATATTTCAGAGGTGGGTGTGAAGTATAAAACTAAACTAAGGAAGGTCCATAAACTGATTTGATGAACTTTTTACCATTGGCTGAACACAGCCTTAGTAGGGATGGTGCCAATCCACTTCAGTCCCTTAGACCAAGTGCATAAAAAGCAGGGTCTTTCAATTAGAGATGATACTTAAGATTTTACCTTCTCCAGTAAGCTGAAAACATAGTGTCAGCCTGGTTTTGGAATGGTTTAGGTACAAACAGCCAGATTTAACAGGAGAGGTAAGAACAAAACCTGTCAGCCACGGGTGTACTCCTGCATATCATGCTGTGCAACCACTCAGCACTGTCCCTCCTGTTCACAACATTGCTGGTTTATTAGACCCCTCAAAATGTCTGTTTCTGCATGATAGCCTCCTCTTTAGCAATGAGAAAACCAATGAACTCCATGAAGTTAAAGTGTTCTCTGAAGTGTAATATCTGACATGAGATACATAACACCTCTTTTTATATTCTATAGGATATATACCTATATCCTCTTATGTATATACTCTTTCATATGCACAGACACATCCATCTTGGAACATTTTACTGGAAACTTCAGATATTAGTACAATTCCTTGCTGCTGCATATCATAGCTTTGCATTACAAAAGCAGCCCTGGAAGACTTTAAGGCCAGATTTGATGGATCTCTGAGAACTTAGTGAAAGATATCCTTGACCATTACACTGGGGGGTGGAACTAGATGATCTTTATGGTCCTGTTCAATACAGGCCCTTCTCTGATTCTAATAATGGCACTTACAATTTTGCCATTTTAAAAGCTTTATTTTCTTTTTCCCTAACTTTAAAAGATACTTTAAAAAGAGGCACTACAATTAGAATCTATATGTTTGCTTAAATATAGGATGATTTCAAACTTTCTGGTAGCTTACAGTTCAAATAATTTAGGTGCCACCCTGTATCAATAAGCATAGTAAAGTATAATACTTGATAAAATGACCAATAATCCAAAGTACAAGTCAGTTATTATTGTGTGAATATACTATCTTTCATCTTATTCAGATGAAATCTCAGAGTGAGATCCTATGAAAACACAGCATTTCTGCAGAAGAGCATTACATATATCTGTACACATTTTGAAATGATGCACTGCATATAATAAACTGTATCAAGATATTCAAACACAAGACAGCACATTTGAAGACATTCTCAGGTCCAGATGTGCTATCTTTTAGATCAGGGATCTAAAGAGATAATTGCTCTCTGACTTTCTGAGTCATTGGTTTTCTGTATATTTTTACACATTTGATAAAACATATATTTTGTTGGCCCTTATGCCATTATGTAAGTGTTGTGGTTTAACCTCAGCCAGCAACCAAATACCACGCAGCAACCGTGTATCCAAAACATAGCCCTGTACCAGCCACTGTGAAGAAAATTAAGTTTACCCCAGCTAAAACCTACTCATTAAGTAATTTTGATATTTAGAAAGCTTTAAGATCAGAAATACAAATATTATTCTTTTAATATTGAATACAAATATTACATCTATAATAAGCTGAATAAAATGTATTGGTTGAATTTTGACCTTGTTTTTGTTGCACCATACAATTAGCCCAGTTACCTCTAGCCACCCCCCTTTACATTATTATGACATGGAAAATACAAAGGAAGTCCCAGGTAAGTGGAGAGGAGAAAGTAAAAATCACCATTTTTAAGATAACTGGACATTATTTGTATTGTGTTAACAAACCTATCATGACAGGTTTTGGTGCTTCTCCTGATTTCTGTCACAGATCACTGCTACAGTTCTTGTGGGTATCTACTGACTTTTCATCACAACAAAAATTGGAATCCTGTCATATAACCTATAAAAACCATATATGCTTTCATAAAATAAATTAATACAGCATTAAAATGCAAATATACACAGTAAAAACCAGGAAATACTGCCATTTTTATTCAATGCTCTTTGGGAATTCATTTTACCTTTGTAATTACCAATTCACTGGTTTTCCACCCTACTCACCATCACCTCTAATACTTCAGTTTGCAGTTATTTTGGATCAATTATTTTCAGCTGTGTTGTTCAAGGTGTCTGTTCTATGTCAGCTACTGCTAAAGAGCATATTCATTTGCAGCAGTGATTTTTACCCATAATATGCTTACTCTGATCATCTCCATTGATTCATTAAGTGATACAGAGCAGTAGTAAGAAACCACAATCAGAATTTCTTCTTGCAGCAGTGGGTATTTCCCATACTTAACTGTGGCCCAGCTAAGAACAGTCAGCCCGGCAAATCCTTTCCGAGCCTCTAGAAAAACTAATACCTCCCTCAGCTGCAGAGATTCAGTTTTTGTCCAAATGTAATTTTATGCACCCTTATATTAATTTATGGTATTTTTGCTGATAACAACGAGACTCTCAAGTCTGTTACTAAGCCTCTATTCTCCACCCTCTATGTAATTACTACTTAATGTTCTGTTCTCTATGCATTTCTGCCAGTAGCTGATGATCGCTCTCCTCCCTGATCCAGTCCTCACCTGCACACACCATCAGCATTCAACCACTTCTATGGTAAAGGACCCATCCAATCCAGTAGACAGCGGAATATGAAAGGAGAACTTTAACCATCTCCCTAAGTATTCTATTTTAAGCGAGTTCTTAAATGTTTGGCCATATTTTGCAGTGAAGTTCACCATTCTGTCAGCTCTGACAGATGGATTTTACTGCTACTTGCACTTATCCAGGAAACTTTTTCTTTTTTAAAACTAGCAACCTACTGTAATCTGATTGTGCATTAAAAAAAAAAGTCATATATACTTTATGCAGGCATTTGCAAACACGTGTATATATCATTGAATCATAGGCTAAATTTAGGCAGTTTTAAAATGCATATGTTTATCCTTTAGCCATCTTAAATTAATTGACATAGTTTTTTTTTTTCCTGCTGAAAAAAATAAGGCTTTCAACAACATTCAATTGCTATTCAAATTGTCTTCCAGGTTTTATAGTTTATACCACTTAGGAGTGCCTTCTGTGTGCTGATGTACAAAGAAGACTGCCCAAATACAGATCTGCTGCCATCTATTGTCCCAAGGGAATAGAAGACACAGCAATGTACATAAGGGAAGACTGAATATTTAATGCTTTTTTGGCAATTTTTACCATGCAGACTTTGTAAATGTAAGGAAACAACTTTTTAATGTTTTCACAAGTAAGACAGATGATGCACTCAAACCTGAGGGGTCCAGACAGGGTCTCATCATCAGACTGTGACAATAAATGGTACACCCAGGATTTCCTAAGCCCTCTAGTCCTATGCTGAATGTATATAATTATAAGGTAATTGCATCTGACTTTTTTTGTACAAATTGGTATTCTTGTCATACAAAGTCTTTTAAACACAAATTGTTACATTAGCAAACAGGCACATTAGATGCCATGTAGTACATTTCTGTTAGGTTGCTGTTCTGAAATACACAACTCTATGCAACACTTTCTGTGGGCAGACTCTCTGTTTGTACTTTCTCAGCTGTCAGGGAAAAAGAACTTTGGGGGAAAACATCAGCTTCTTAAGCTTTTTTTTTTTTTTTTTTTTTTTTCTAGTTCAAGGAATTAGGATATCATGATATCCATTCCCTTCAGTACATGGTTTGCTTAACCACAACTCACTTAACTCTCAGGCCAGTGTTTACACTGATTGCTTTTAGCTATGTTTCCTGACCACTATATATTAATATTTCAGTCACACTCCATTCTTTCTAGATTGCTTTGCCACATAGGATAAAAATAAAATGCTTATTCTTTTGTATGTTGATTCCTCTGTAATGTAATTCTGTTGCCTAGTTGATTGAATGTTATAAGCACTCTTATATGCATGAATAAAGAAACTGTGTTAATTACATACTTTATTCACTGCTTGCCTCTTGGATGAAGTGCAAAGAAGGTAAATAAAATTTAGATCTTTGTACACCATTTGGGAATGAGTCTCATTTGGGAATGAATGCCTGGTTTTGTGGACCTTTAGAGTTTTGGGCATCTTACATTTTAGGAAAAGAATACCCTAACAAACAAAATAAATGACCAAATAGGTTTTTCAGCAAGTGAACCACAAAACTGAAACAGTCTAAGAAATTGCCTGTTTTGACAGTAGAAATGAAGACTCTAAGCATCAGAACTGCATTTAGAGGGTTTAGAGTATTACTGACTTAAGAGAATGTTATTACTGCAGGGATTTAGCTCTTGCAAGACCTTAAGTCAGCAAATCACAGCATGTTACAGAGTCTTTAGTACACTACCATATTCAAATAGATGAGGCTTGACCATTGTTATTGAGAGCACTGGTGGAACATGAAGATAAACTGAGTCAACATATTTTTTTTTTAATTATAAAAATAAAAAATATGCAGATCCTACCAAAATTTTTTTGCAGTGGGAGCCTCAAATTTCATGATCTATCCCTCTGATCTGACCTTTTCCTTTCTAAGCAGTAAAAGCTTTCTGATTTTTCCTCTTTAAAATGTCCCTTTTATTTTTGTTATTAGAGACACCAATGTATTAAATCTCAAATTAAAACAGCATTGGAAGTAGTCTCAGCAGTTTCAGATTCTGTGGTGAGATGATACTGCACAGTTCCATCCACATGCCATCTGTGGTACCTTATATCTGTTAGTATATAAAGACATTAACTCTGTATAAACATGTAAGTGATGCACTCAGTGTTCCTCCGTATGTAGCTGACACAGAGGACAAAAAGATTTGATTTTCTGGAGCTAAAGTCTACTATGAAGTTGAAGAAATACGAATAATTAGGGAAAAAATAAAATAAGTAGAAAGGGGATTTAAAAACCTAGAGGAAGCCCTCCTCCCTCCCTTTAAATTTTACATATTTTCTTAATGGGAAAGAAACAGAAGAAACCTGTTTGCTCTGGTAGAGACCCAAGAGAAGCCTCTGCATCAATAAAGTTCTTTCTGTTTTATTGGATAGAATGTAATAAGCATGTAGCTGTCTGTGCAGAAAAGGGAACATTGTGCATTATGTAGATGAATAAATCCTTTTTACACGAGGAAAACTCATAGTGCAAGGCTAGAGAAACTGGAAAATGACACTAAATGCCATCTCTGGGAATGAAGACATGTCATCTTTCCCCCTAATTTATATAGTTTTATTTAATCGGTATTGTAGCATGGGCAATTAATAGTATAAGCAGTTAGCAAAATCCTTGCTGAAGATTGCCTGTTTCCACAGTACATTTAGAAATTATTTTTGCATGATGACAAACTGTGGATTTTAAAAAGTAAATGTTAAGCCTGCTACTTGCTACATTGCTCTAACAAAGAAGCCTGAACGACACAGTCCTTAAATCACATCTCTCAGAGTGGTGAGTGCGGGAACAAAACCCTGCAGCAGCGACACCCTGCAGTGTTAGTTAAGGCCCTTGTAGTGCTCAGAAAGCCTGAAGCTCCTAAAGTACCAATATCCAAAACAATCAATCATTTAATGTCTTTTGCCTGTGTCCTCTTTCTTGTAAGTACAACTTAGTACAGCTAATAATGGAGAAAAAATGTGTGTCTTCAAATCCATACAATTGCTAACAGAAAAATTTATTGCCAAGTAAAATCAAGACCTCCCTCCCTTGCTAGCAAATAAAAATCAGTATGTTATTCTGAACTGTGAACTTGAAGAAGGGTATCTTCCTGCAGGAGGTGAAAAACTGTACGTAGCTTGATGTGAATGTCTATCGTTAAAAGAAAGACAGCAAAAAGCAGTGAAAATAAAGCTCTCTGGCCTAGAAAGTTTGTGTCAGCAACTACCAAATATAGAGATATGAAGGAAATCCAAAATACTTATGGTCTTGTGAAAAAGATCTGTGCAACTTCTCAATGCAGAGTATATCAACTGCAAAAGCATGTGATACAACTCAAAGCCTTTCAAAAATACTTCAGAATCAGCAGAAATCTAATAAAATTAGCAATATCTATCAAATCCTATACATTCCTTATATAAATTTAAATGGTTTGTATTAAAGTATCTTTTAATTTATTCTTTTCGTTTATTGTCACGGAATGTTATTAAGGGCTTACATTTACAGTAATTTATATACTTTATACTGCTTTTTTTCCTTCACCTCAATCTATTTGTTCTAGACAAAAATCTCCAATCTGTAAGACAGCAAACTCTAACACAAAAAATAAGAATACTTATCACTAACAGTGTAAAAAAACTAGCACAATTTAGATTAGGGAAAAAAACAAATCAAATACGCAAAACAAAAACAAAACAAAGAAAAAGGCAAAATCATCAGCAGAAAGATGAGAGAACTATATTCAAGATCCAATGCTGTATCATCCAACATGTGCTTGAGAAACCTGAGGAACAGGAACTCTAGTAGCAAGTACAGAATGTATTTTCTGAATTAGGATACAGACCTGAAAGGTGCTGAGCCAGTTTGGCGCCATCCAAGCCTACTGCTTTAGCACATACTCAAATTGAACGAGTTCAGTTACTGCACAAACAAGGAGCAAGACCTGCCTTGTCGCTTGCCAGCCGACTCCTGCTTTCAGATGCAAGCAAGAGGCCTCCAAGTGCTCCCAACTGGCACAACAAACAAAGAGCCAAAGATACTAAAAACCCCAAGAGCATATAACACGGAGCAATTGGCACCTCAGTGCAAATTCTCCATCTTCCACTATTCCCAAAGAAACTTCACATGTCCACAGTCAAATGCCACAATCAATGTTCAGGCCAAGCTACTGAACTGCAATGCCAGGAACTTTTAGTGAAAGGTTCATTGTTAAATCCAAAGATCTTTAGTGCTCACAGTAACTTCTAGATGGGGGTAATACCCAAAGTATCTAGTTAAATCTAGTTAAATATCCAATCGGCAGGTTTTAATTATACAACATTTCCCAAGTGAGCCTTTTACAGACATACAAATATTAAATACTATAAAAAAACTTTAAAATACCTGACAATTCACATAAGTCTTTCTTAGTAAGCATATGTAAGTGTCTTGTGGGGATATAAAATAGATAATGATAATTTTCCAAAACCAGTTTACAACTCTTTACAACTTCATTACAAGTAATTTCTATGCAATCAGAACACACACCATATTTGTTATAGATTACTCTCAAAGCACGTAGCAAAAATGGAAGCATTCCTAATCCTGAAATTGTTGTCACGGGGAGTGTTTCACTGTGACTTTTTACAACAAGTTCTCTCATCTCTGGTATTAGCCAGTTAGCTAAAATAATGTGGAGGAGGAGGCTGATGTTTAAACTTTTTATTCCTTATTTTGGTTAGCAAGATTTGACCTTGCAAGCAACAGTTTTTCAAAAGATTAGAAATCTGTAGCTAGTGCAACAAGGAAAATGAAGAGCTATATAGAAAAGCATTATTTTTCTCATGTGCTTTTTATAATATTTCTCCTTATACACTGGTTCTCACTCTTAACCATAAGAAAGGCAAAGTCACCACCAAAAAGATTTTAATTGGTCATTAGGTAAGTAAAAAACTACTGAAAGTAGGATTGATTTAAAATAATTTACATATTTTACCTTACACTTCAAAATTTTGAAAGTTGCCTAAAATAAGTTTTAACATCAATGCATCTACTTGTAGAGGTCACTTAGGCCAGCCACCTCTACATTGCATTAATGTCATTATATAAATATTTTAGTGCAAATATTAAGATTTGATATCATGAAGTATGGATAGAAATATGCAAAAGCACCAGAAGCAATAATCAAAGAACAGCCTGTATAATCAGGGACATTATCGACAGCAACAAAATTAATTAACACTGAGCATGTTATTTATAACTAGACCACGATTCATCAGTGAAAGACTACACTGCAATAACAGGGGAATGCACACGGCCTGCATGGCTCTTCCTTCTCCTTCTCTTGGAATAACATTGCATTGCGTGGGACAGACTTCTGCCTTTTATCCAACAGGAAGACACATAACAGCCCAAAATACACTGAAAATCAGGAAAACAGGATAATGGGCAGCAACCTTGCTTAACAGTCATTAAAAACAAAATACACAAGACTTTGCAGTCAAAGGATCACCTGTTTTATGACCAGTCTAGCAGAACCTGAGAGATGTAGTCAGGATTTGACAGCTAGTGTTTCCTTTTCTCTATAACCTTATTCCTAATGCTATCCAGACTGCTTTATGCATTGCCTTGAGTGAGAATAGTAACATTTTGTGAATGTGCAGAATCAACCTGGACTATACCAAAGCCTTTGGCACTGTATCCCACAGCATTCTCCTGGAAAAGCTGGCCGCCCATGGCTTGGATGGGTGCACTCATCACTGGGTAAATCACAGGCTGTATGACCACGCCCAGAGCAGTCATGAAGGAATTACATCCAGCTGGTGGCCGATGACAAGTGGTATTCTCTAGAGCTCAGAATTGGGGCCAGTCCTGTTAAACACATTTATAACAACCTGGATGAGGGGATCAAGTGCACTCTTAGACTGATTACAGGCAACACCAAGTTGGGCAGGAGTGTTGATCAACTGAAGGGTAACAGGGGTCTACAGAGAGATCTGAACAGGCTGGATCGATGGGCTGAGACCAATGGTGTGAGGTTCTACAAGGCCAAGTGCCATGTCCTGCACCTGGGTCACAGCAACCCCAGGCAGCTCTATAGGCTGGGAGAGGAGTGGCTGGAAAGCTGCCCAGCAGAAAAGGATTTTGGCCTATTGGTTAACAGCCATGACAAACTGATGATGACCCAGCCTGAACCAGATGCATCCTGTGCCCAGGTGGCCAAGAAGGCCAAAAGCATCCTGGGCTGTATCAGCAACAGTGTGGCCAGCAGGAGTGTCCCCTGTACTCCACATTACTGGCACCGCACCTCAAGTCCCGTGTTCAGTATTGGGCCCCTCACTACAAAAAGGACATTGAGGCTCTGGAGGGAGTCCAGGAAAGGGCAAAAGAGCTGGTGAAGCGTCTGGAGTACAAGTCTTGTGAGGAGCAGCTGAGAGAATTGGGGTTGTTTAGCCTGGAATAAAAGGGGAGATCTTATTGCTCCCTAGGACTACATGAAAGGTGGTACTGGCAGGGTGGGGCTTGCTCCCTTCTCACAAGAAACAAGCAATAGGAGAAGAGGAAATGATTACAAGCTGCACCAGGGAAGAATTAGATTGGTTATTAGGAAAAAGTTCTTCATTGAAAAGGTTGTTAAGCATCAGAACAGGCTGTCCAATAAAGTGGTTGAGTCATCATTCCTGGAGGGTTTAAAAAGTGTGTAGATGTGGCACTCACAGACATGGTTTAGTGGTGGACTTGGCAGTGCTGGGTTAATGGCTGGACTCAATGACCTTAGCGGTTTTTTTCAACCTAACTGAAACTGATTCTGTGATTCTAAATTAGTAAGTGAAAAATTGCATCCAGGACAAGTAAAATACATTTTTGCAACTGTAGGATTGTACAGTTCTGAGTCATTAAGGAATCTCCCTCCTCTTCTGCAAAAGCATCCACATTAATACTTACTTCCAATCCTAAAGAAATAAACAAGTCTGTCTGACAGCTAAAATAATTTGATAATTCATGTCCCAAAGATCTACAGCTACGTTATTTCACACATGCTGTGACAACGTTTTCTGCTTTACTAAGAAAAAGAAAACAAGCAGTGAAGACCTTTCTGCAATGGTCAGATCTGAGTGGTAATATCTCAGCATGAGGACAGTAGCAAACAGAAAAAGATTACCTTAGCTCACACTCTGGCTAAGTCTGGCATTAGTACACCCCATGTCAGTATTGACAGGGTTATGTTGAACATAAATCAGTCAACATTACATAAATTTTCAAAAGATTCAGCTGACCTTTTTGTAATTCAAGTATCCCTAAATGCCTTTTAGTGCATCATGAGCTTACAGAAACTCCTAACCCCTGCTATGCTTCTGTTAATGAAATACTATCCTTGTGAGGTTTGAAGCACTATCAATACATCTTATAGGCATAGACAGATTATACTGAATTTTATAGTCTTGGGCAGATTGGGTGACTGAGCAAAGGGAATTGATCACCCATCCAGCAAATTTTCTGAGTTTTCACAAATGTCCAAGTCCTATTGCCAAAGGAAAAGATTCTGGATAGGATACAATTTTTTATATGCTCACATTGAACTCTCAATTAAATAGGTTTTATCTTTACTGTAGCATACCGTGACTCACAAATGGGCATCAATTCATCCAAAACCCGAGGAAAGCAGTATAACCATATTCACGGGGCACTGAGATATGTTTTTCACATTTCCAGTCAGCATTTGTATAAGAATTTGAGATGTGTCACTGACATTGCCTTATATTCTTCTTAGCTCCGAACTGAATTGGCAATATTGAACGGTCTACTTTACTTTTTTTTTTAATATTATCTACTCTTTTATTTTATTTATGGCATTCCAAAGCTTCACTCACCTCAGCTAATTACAAGCTCACTGTATTAGACATTGGACAAGAAATCAGTTTAAAAAAACCCAATCCACCAGCTCTTTTCTTAATTAATTAATTTTTAAAAATTCTTTATTCCTTTTCCTTGGTACTTAGAAAATTTTAAGTCAGATTTAGTCCACAACCACTGGACAGTTTTTCCCATTTACAAAGCTTTTGAATATTCCTTACTTTCACAGATTTCACAAGAATTGAGAGGTGAACAGTACTTCTGAAAATAAATTATGCCACCTATAGAGATACTGTTACTTGTGAAAACATGGGGATGTGAAGTGGCAATAGATTGCTTAAAGTATTTTAGACTTTCTTTGAATAAATTAAAGGTTCAAACTATTTCTCTTTTACATTTATGCTTTTCCTGGCATCTTGGGTTTTTTTGTAAACAGGTACTGAGATGTACTCTACATGAACAGCATGTGAGCTCAAGATTAAATTACAGCGGCATCCATGAATGACTTCCCTTCAACTGCTAAAAACTGTTGCCAACTGATAATTCTGCATTCGAAGAAGATGGTGTACATTTAGCATTTTCATTCCACTGTCAACATTTTGGTGCACTTCAGTTGGTATACACGAAAGAGAGAGAGAATAATCCAACCCTATCCAATCTTTTCAGCCACTCCGTTTTACAATCTCTATCATACATCTTGTCAGTTATCTTTAGGGCTTTTCTCCTAGGCCAAAGACAATTTTTTTGTACTTTAAAATATCCTGTTGTCCATTCCTGAATATGACCCAGTTTTACCTCATACTTTTTGAGACAGAGAATGAGAACTGCAAGATATTTGAAGTGTGAGAGCACTAGATCTCAGGAAGTGGAATAATGTTTTGGGGGGTTACCTCTTCTCTAAAAATTCCCGACTTGCTTCTTTGAAAGTTATTGAGTTTTCAACAAACATTTACAAGGGACTGTCAAGATTCAAAGCTCTCATTGGTGGAAGAAAATGGCCAGCTTCATTTTATATATGATGTGAAATTGTAGGGGGTTTTTGTGCATGGCTTCCTATTTATTTCCTTTAAGTTCACCTGCCTTTTTCTACTCAGTAAATGCTTTCTACAGTTCTTCACAGCCCATCTCCCCAAATATCATGAAATAATTATCATTGACTAGAGCAGTATTCCTGACCCTCAGAGAGGTCAGGCTGGATATTAGGGTATGTATCCCCAGGCATAGAAACATTGATTTTACAGCTAGTGGTGAAGACTGACTAGGACTTGGTTAACTCTTGGGGTAAAGAGGGGGAAGAAAGGCAAACAGCACAGTGGAGGAGGTTTCAGAAATCAGGAGGATATGTGCTACTTTAGAACAGCTACCTCTCAACATCACTCATTTCCTTTATTTTACAGTGTGATTTGGTATACGACTGGCTAATTATAGGAATCTTAAAATTGCAGAGCAAAAATGATGCAAAAAAAAAGAGCTAGAACTTTAGTAGTTACCACCTACATTTCTTTTTAATACAGTCTGTATTTATTCATATTTTAACAAGTATATGCCAAAATGACAAGTAACATTTCACAGTCTCAACTCTGACACATCTACATGTTAAAACTAGTCAAATTTGGAGACAGCTTTTAATTTTTTTTAAAGTACTTTTTTGGGAAAGACATTTTTTCAGTGTATGGCTGTTTGCATAATGTCTGCAAGATACTATGTGCATGTTCAGTAACACTTGTTTGTCAAAATAACTGTATAAATAACCAGAAGAAGCCACAAGCATCTCAGCTTTATCAAGGCTTTCTTGAACTCAAAATGTTCTATTACAAAACAAAAGAAAACACTCTTCATTATGTAACCTAGACCTTTTGATTGGCCTCAGTTTGGTCAGGCAAAACAAAGCCTTAGATGTCTAAGTACCTAACAAGTGGTCCTCTTAATCCACTAGAATATATTTCTGTCATTCAATCCACTTTTGCAAGTGTTTTATGTAGTTATATTACACTACTGAGGAAAAAAAATAAGCTGTATTCTTTTGAAAGTTCAAAGCCTAATTAAAAGGTGGCTCATTAGCCAAATGGATTTTTGTCACATGAAATTTTTCACTGGGTTGCTAATGAACCAGATATAAATACCAGTCACTACTACAATCCAGCAACCTCAAGGCTGCCAGTATTATTACATTTACTTTAAATATAAAATTACAACTTTGCAAGTGTGGGCCACCTAGCATATAATTCTGTTTTGGAAAGCATTCCTATTTAAATCAATCATAGGCATATGCTCTCTGTCATGCTTTGAGTTAAGCCTGCATTCAGTGCTGTTCTTGAAAAGGGTGGGTCTCTCTTTCAAGGCACACAGATAACATATGCCATTCTGCAGAACACACTATAGCAATGTGACAGAGAAATGCTATTGGACATTTTTCTGATTCATATGAAAGATACACTTCCTATTTTAAAATTCTTTCATCTTTGACATATAGATGCCAAAGGAACCAAATGAAAAGCATAACTTCTTTTTATTTCTGGGCTCACTGTTCTGCTGTAACAGTAAACCTGTTATGCAGATTCTGCACACTGGCTGAAGACCTCTAAGGTTTGTCCTCCTGAACCCTATACTTGTGTCACCAAGAAGTACAATTAGTTTCACTTCATCAATTTTCCTGCCAGGATAAAAAAAAGGGGGATGCTGTACCTGTGGACTGAGGACCATAAAATAATTTTCCAGAAAATCCCAACATAGTCTGTTAAGTTTTATGGTTAAAAGTCAAATGAAATGCCTTACTGCACTGACACAGAGACAATGACTGAATTATACTTAAGTAGAAATGTAATACAGAAAGAGCGGTAGTTCCCAGGAGAAAGAATACAGAGTTAAACAGAGTTCAAATTTTAGAACAAAGACTACAAAGCACCAAAATATATTATGAGAGTCTAGACCCAAATTAAAATGCATTTTTAATTTTTTTTTTTTCTGAAGGAATAAATCCATTTTTTAATAGTTTGGCTAGATGAAGTTAACATTGTTGCAATAAAAAGCTGAAACATCATTTACAATACAATTATTTGGACTTGGTTGCCTAAATGAATGTTAGATGCCAAAATTAATTTATCCCGGTCCACAAAGGTGTGGATCATTCCAGGTCACATTTGCCAGTTCTGTGTCTGTGCCTCAGACACCCCCAGGGCACCTAAAAGTGTGCTTTTTCCATTCTGCACAATTTTGCATCCATTCCAAAGATCTTGTGCAATAAGGACGTAGCATTCAGCATTCCTTCCTTTCATTTGTGAAATTATCTTACAGGTAATTACCCAGCATATTGAAAAGGGTGGCAGAGATCTTCTTGTGTGAACAAGCAAAGTATGAGCTTGTTTCAAAAGGTGCAGATAGGAGAGTGCAAGTCAGATGAAGGAGAAAAGTAATGGAAATGAAGGAGACATGATGAAGGGTTGTGGGAGTGTTTTAAGGATGACTGCTGAGTAAGAAAGCAAAGCAGCATGCTACTATACAAGAGAATAGGTGCAAATATTTCCATGACTATTCAAAGTCATGACTATTTAAATATTAGTATCATTAGATGTTGTTTTTAGCAGCCAAAGCTGCTAAAGCAGACCTGAATTCCAAGAAACCTTTCATTTGTTCCACTGGAACACCCAGCTGTCATCTCCATTTGCACATTTAACATCAATTTCAATGAATTACACATAAGAGAATTCAACCCTCTGATGACAGAGCCGCAACTTACTTTACAAAGTTAATTGAACCTCCTTTTATGCTCAGTCTCACTGGCCATCCACATTATTAATGCCTCAAGCCCAGGCTATGTCACAGCCTTGCTGGTAGCCTGGAATCTCCTTTGAGCCTGTAGTCACACCTAACCCACACGAGCACAGCTTCAGCTCCTTGCTCTGTGCCACAAGAATGGAATGACTGCAACCCACTGGTGAGAGAAGCTGTGTGGCACCAGCCATGCCACAGGGATTTTGACAGATGTATGAAGTCTGTGCAGACATATCTTAGCAACTGCAACTCTGCAAGAATTCTTCAGGCTCAGGCTTCTCTTTGAACTGCCTGAGTATCCATCCAGTGAGTCTCGTAGATCAAACTGGAAACGCAGTGGGTGGCTAGTGTGGGCTAGACATGCCATGCAAACACACCCTATGTGACTCCTCTCATACAAAGCATCTGCATGACTATAAGTGAAATACAATTACACAGAGGGGAAAAAAATAGGACTAGAAAGTCAATTTGTATGGTTAGAAATACCACGGATGATAGGGGAAAAATTTCTTACTTATTTAATTTACTTAAAAAAACCCCCAACTTCTGCCTGTTTTCAATAAAAAACATTTCACTTTGGAGGAGTTACAAAAGTAAGTCTTCTCACTGTACTTATCTGTCTCAAAGGTATCTCTTCAACAGAAGAGAGATCTCTAGCAAAGTGTCACCCTGGAAATCTGAAATACCTTTTAACTACAACTCATCTTCTGCAAGCCTTTGAATAAAGCCTTCAAATTCAAAGTTCTTACAGGGAACCAAAATCTGAATAGAATGGAAACAAACCTTTTGTTTTGTTTGCAAGATGAAATAGTTTAAATGTTATCCAATCACTTTGATGAAAAGGACTTGACTTATTCAATGCCTGATGAGATGACAAATAGGGCTCTTTAGACTAATTAGTTATGGCCTCTTTTACTAATCCACAGATCGGAGAAAAACTCTCAATGTGGATTAAGACTGATAAACTAAGCAACAAAAGTTAGGATTTTTTTCCCCCGTGATATAAGTAAAACATTCAAATGGAACACTGCCATTCACACTAAACATAATATGACAAGATAGAAACCTGAAGCTAAAAGGTAAGAGATTTTTGAAAAAGTGAAAAACTGAAAAAGTATATCCTAACATTTTTCTTCTCATCTTTGGATGACAAACATCTTTCATTCTTGCCTAAGTATAACTTGCCTAAGTATAAGTATAAAGGTGGAATAAAAATTAATCACAAGAAAAAAACATGTAACCAATTCCTGGGTATTTATATAGTGCTATTTATCTTTCTTATAATACTGAACACTATGGTTGCACTATGTGTCAGATTTAAAGAATAATCTGTTGTAGTAAACTAGTACAAAAATTATTAGGCCCATATCCCGTGAAAGAAGCATATGAAAGGAAATTAGTTTTAAAAAGCACGATAAGTAAGTACTTAGATTTTGCACAAGACTGTTCTTTTACCCTATGCAAAAAGATGCATTGCCATCTTCTGTTCTTGGCATATTAGTTGGTGTTTATTATTGACCTGGATAATAATATTCAGAAGGCTGCTACTTCTGGAAAAAAAATTTGTTTTGGGTTTTCTTTGTTTTAAATTTTATTTCCATGAAAGCTGTCATTTTCCAAAAAGAAGAAAAAATCTGAGTGGCACGACTTTGTATAACTGTCAAATACATGCTCAAGGTTGAACTGTAATGCCTATTGGAAAATGTACAAGTAACTGTATATAAATTATATTACTTTAATATAAAATGTATATAAATGTATAACTGTAATTATATTTTAATATGCATTGATTTAAAAACATATACTCTCAAAAATTGAGTTGTCTTTATTTTAATAACTTTTTCAATACATTTTCCATACTTGAATACTTTAATTTATTAAGATAAAACAAATGTAACTTTGAAAAATCAGAAATTAGTGAACATATGTTCAAGTTTACAATGTATTGATAACTACATTACTGACAAAAATATATACTCTAGAAGAAAGAGAACTTCTAAATTTTAATTATTGTGAGATGAAATGGCTCAATGCCAGCTGCTTTACAGACCATATACATATATGTTTTAGATAAAATCAACACAGAAAAAAAAAACCACCCTCAAAATTTTACTTTCTCCAACAAAATTAACAAAGACTTAGATTTCACTTATGCAACAGTAACTATCAGACTCAAGTATACATTAACAAAATGTAAATTGAGGAACTAAAAACTGACTTCAGTGCTGCATAAAATAAAAGAAGCCATTTTTTGAGTAATTGCTCCAAAGATCTTGGAATGACTACTGCTGATTAATGCTTCAAATTTACCACAATATGCTTAAGAAAATTCTGCAGCTTTTAAATATGCCTGCCTTAGCAGCTGTAGTGTTCGGTTTCTCTGGGCATGGAAATAAAGCTATTTTTTCTAAGTACACAGACAATATGAATCAGATCCCATACACAAATTATGTGTATGAGGTAAGCATGATTAACATCTCGGGTCAGGGAGAGCACCTGGTATTTTGCAAACAGTAACAATTAAACCTACTGGGAGCAGGTTGGGAGCTGAGGGCGTGCCCTCCAGCCCTGGCAGCTCCCAGGGCTCCTAGCCTTGCTGCTGAAAAATGTCAAGTGTTAGGGGGCAAAAGGATGGGAACAACCAGTTTTAGCTTTTCTACAATTTATGACTCAAAAATAAGTTCATGCACTCATAGAAGGAATAATTTCTCGTTCGCCAAACTCCTCTCTAATTCAGTTTTGTTAGTTTTACTTATGTTTCTGTAATAGAAACACTGAAGCTTAGAGAACAAGAATCAATTTACTTCATTTTGTACACATAATAAGAATTACTCTCTATTCATAAATATTTGGTGGTTTTGGTGACTTAACAGGTTCAGATTTTCAGGGGTAACAATCAATAAACAGTTCTACTCATGAGATAGGCAAACAAATACTGAAATGACTGGAAATTTTATACAGTAGAAGCTCAGAATACTTGCTCCCATAAAATCAGATTTTTCTAGAATGCATTTTCCCTCTTAATTTTCCAAAGTATTCAAGAAAAGTGAGAGCAAACATGGTAACAGGTTAGTGAAACCATTCATCACTTATACCCTTAATCTTGGGAGTTTTGAACTATCCAAGTCAAAAATCATTAAAATTTGTATTGATAGCAAAGAAATGCCAACTTGAGAGGCTCTTAGTATTCAGAATGCAAAAAAGTCTCATATGCCTCTTCACTGTAAAAGCAAACCTTATAAGAAAACCCATAGGACTTTCCATTTTAACACTTCCAAAATGTAAATGGGAAAAAAAAAGTAGAAAATTACAAAGCACTGAAATCTTTATCACACAGGACATTACAAGTAGCAGTAAATAGAGTCTGTCACTCAGGTGAGGGACTGTGAATTATTTCTATTTCCTTCTTTCCTCACCTTTTGTTCTGGTAAAGGTGAATTTCCCATAGCATTTCAAATTCCTCATGTAAAACACATCCAACAGTTCTCAGCATCTCACCTCTATTTTCTCTGTTCTATTTTTACCTTGCAGATCCCAGCAACAAAACAGACAAGCCTGAAGAGATCTTTGAATATAGTCTAGAAAATCATAAACAGTGCAATTGAGAAGACACCATAATCTAAATGCAAGGGTACTCATAATTTAAGCCTGAAAAAAAATTACTCTGACACACAATTAAATAAATCATTAAACCACTAGGTGCACTATTTTAATGTTATGACTCATAAATAATATTCACTACTTACAGGTATTATTCAAATGTATTATTATAGATTTATGTCACATCTGAATAATGAAATATTATTAAAAATTATTTACTGGTATGGGACATCACAAATACATTAATTGCATCTTTATTAATTTTCAGTATTTTAAAGTATATTTTTAGCAGGGAGTATGCAGAATTTTTCACCACTTTTACAAGTGAGATTGTCACTTTTTCAGACAAAATGCCAAAGGGTAGCTATTAAGAGATTTAAAAAATTCTTAAATGCATTATTAAATCATACTTACAGAGATAAATACCTGAATCTGATCTCAGTTTATATATCATCCTGATCCATCAAGAAAATTTCAGCTGAGCCATTTCTATCAACTTGTTTATAGTGGTCAACAGAATAATAAAGATTTAAAGAATGAAAACTATCACATTATTCCAGTACTTTACTTCAAGAAATTCTTTTCATACTGATGAGAAAAGAAGTCCATTTCATTACAGTAAGTTTCTTAAACTGAGTGCACAAACTGTAAGCCAGAAGGAATGTTTTGGCCTTTTCTCCCCCCATGAAACAGAAAATTGTTAATCTATGACCTGCATAAAACATTAAGCTGCCTCTGGTTTTCCATTCCAATTTAATTCACTTGGTTTCCCCTCACTGATTGCCTTTGACTGAAGAGTCACATGTTTCAAAGAGAGAAGAAAATATAACTGTTGCTTAAGTGTGTCATGCTGAGAAGTCATTCAACTAAAACAGGAGCTATTTGTTCACAGAATCTATCAAGGACAGTCTTCAGAGGGTCTTTTTAACTTAGAGACCATGTCTTGGACTTACAGTTCTGCCTACATTCATTTCAAACTGCCATACGTCTCCCTTTCAATGCAGCATTGCCTTACTTTGTGTATTCTAGTAGGAAAAGATTTTGGTTTCACTGGGATGAAATATGAAGAATCTTTTATCATTACAAGTGTAATAAGCCTCAATAGAGAATTCAGGCTGATGTCCTCAAAGGCAATCACAATATAGTGTACAATGAGTAACTGCACTGAATATAACAGGAAAACAAAGATCCATTAAACAGCTATGTAGTTGCTGTAATTTTACATGGACATACTATTAGCAAACTTTCCAAGATTACATATTTAGAAAGAGTATGTAAACTTAACAGGAAATATTTTAGATACAGCTTGCAGCTGTATCCAGAAGGAGCAAGAGAAATCCTTATCAAAGAGGGTATCTATCTTAAAGACCTAAGTGACAGTCAGGATATTGGTGGTACTCACTATGACTCAGAAAGCCAATAGCTGGAACGATCTTCAGAAATAATTAACCCTGTTTAAGCCACATTGAGTCTGTAGGCAACACAATTCCCATAGAATATTAGAGATACACTGTGCTAAAAGAAGCAAGTTTAGAGAAGAAGTTAATGGTGTTATAACACTGAGATGGTAAACAGAAAATTTACATAGATCCACCTGAACTAAAGAAAACACGCTTTTGCTGTGAGAGTTACTAAACACAAACACAGGTTGCATAGACAGGTTGTTCAGTCATCATGCTTGGAGATATTAAAAGGTCTGCACCCAGGCCCATGCAATTTGCTCTTGGTGACCCTGCCTGAGCAGAGCGTTGGACTAGATGCTCTCAAGTGCTCCTTTCAGCCGAAATGATTCTGAGATTCTATGACTAATTTTCTCTTCTTTTTTAATTCTTTTCTTACACCAGTCCCTTAATTCTTAACTCCTTTATATCACCTTCAAAGAACATTTATTCTGAATAAGACGGGTTTTGTTAAGCAACACACTCATGCATATTACTTTCATGTGAATTACCTTGAGAAACTATGCATCATCTTTCCATGTGATCCATATGCAAAATTGCTTCATGAAGTGCATACTTACTGTGGACAGAATGCTATAGTGCTTTTAAAATGCAAAGTAGCAATTCTCTGAACCACTTCAATTAGAGAAGATATTTATAAACCTTTCCTTTCCCTATAAAAGGAACATCAAAAACACTATAATATAATCTGTCTCCTGTTATAAGAGCCTTCAAACAGACTTTTGTTTATATGAAACTTCATTTTGTAAAACCATGGTTCAGGAACACATCATAAAGTCTTGTTATTGCATTTCTCTTAACTGACTATTTGTCCCTTTTCAGCTTAAAGTGTGAGTTAAGTTAGGAAAAGACAAAA
Organism: Passer domesticus; assembly: GCF_036417665.1. Taxonomy (NCBI): domain Eukaryota; kingdom Metazoa; phylum Chordata; class Aves; order Passeriformes; family Passeridae; genus Passer; species Passer domesticus. The sequence continues at coordinate 31,531,597 of NC_087479.1, forward strand.
TAATATTCCAATAGTATCTTGAAATTAATTATTTTTGCTACCTTCATTATATATCTATATTGAAATGTTGCCTGTATTTTTCAATTGCCAGTCTTCTGGCACTGCAATAGATTCACTATCATGTAGTTAATGATAATATATCCAACCAAAGCCAAAACTAACGCTTCTCACATCCTACTACTTTAATGCTGGAAACTTAAATGGATGTGTAGAACTATAGACTACAGAACTGCCATATTTGTAGAATCAGAGTGTTCTTCTCTTGGAAGCAAGCCATGTTTACACTGCAAGCAGAAATGAATGCAGGAAAACTGGGATAACACAGATTTAGCAGGCAGTTGAAAGACCTAAGGAGTAGGGCAGCTCTTACTGCACAGATATGGAAGAGTCTTTCCCCAGGCACCAAGGAGAGAGCTATCAAACTGAAAGTATCACTTTGTGCCTTTCCCTCCCTTCAAGATCTTTGAGGATTAAAATACAATCTTATACCAATCTAATAATAATACTTATTCAAGTATTTATCTATATAGTAAAGAGTTCTTTATAGGTTAAAGTACTTTTATACTTTGAGAGTTCAAAGTTGATCTGCCAGGGCTAGCCATTAGCAATTGGCATGTTTCCAAATGGCTGTGTGTAATTTTTGACAATCATACAAGACTACCAGAATGTTTTCAATTCTTTCTAATGGAAAGTGAACAGCTGCCATAAAATTTTCATTGGCAGAAACAACCAAACACAACATTCTCCATCTAATAATCAGCAGGGACGGGGATATATGCATCTACAATTACATCCAGAATATATTGCAAATAGCTCTTGGATAAACATCTTTAGCTAGTCAACCAAAAAAACTCATATTCACCAACCTTTCCAAGGAGTTAAGATTCCTTCCCTACAACATAATAAGCATTATAATTTTGAAGACCTTAAATCCAGAATTCGATCTCACTCTTCTTTTTCTTCCTCCCTTCTCTTCTCCGCATCTCCAAAATTTCATGATACTGCACACTGACTTCATGAAACCTCAGCAAGCCATCGATTTATAGCCATAATGTACATTTTAATGGTTAAAGTTCCTTTCGTAGGCTTTCCCAACAAAACAAAAATAAAAATTATCTTGACTCTTATCAGCCATGTTCTACTTGTTTTGTGATACTCCATAAATGTTCTCTATCACAGCCAAGGTAACACTCTCTACTCAGTCTTGGAGTTCCCCTTTTTCACTTGTCCTCCATCTCTTGTTCTTCCTGCTAATAGCACCCACTCAAAATATCACAGTCCCTCCGTATCTTCATCCAACTTGATTCACCTCATTTCCCACTCCTAACAGCTTCTGTTTTGGCCAGTCCCAGCCAGCCTTCTGGCTTCCAGTTTTTAGCAGCAACTGAGATTTTTGGGGATCAAATTATTCCCTGCAGAAGGGGCGGTCTTGCTCTCTTGTCCTTTCTGCTACACTTGCATGTCCTCCCTCATCCTTGCTGTGGTTTTCATCAGCCCACTGTGAACTGTTCAGCTCACTCAACCAGCCAAAGCCACTCACCTCTCTCCTTGCTGGCTCAGTTTTCAGCTTGCTTAGTGATTTGACTCAAATTACCAAAAAAGCAAGAAAAAACACCAAAGTTGTTGCAGGGAAGGGGAGGAAAAGTGAAGAGAGGAGGCCTTCACTGGAAGAAGGTAGAGAGTAAGAAGAGAATGGGCCTGTCTTTTCAGTCCCATAAGTCTCAGCCACTTTACCTGACACAAGCCTTAATCATTCAGTTCTATTCCAAGTTTGCTTTCGTTTCTCTACAGCCCTACTAACTTTGGATTTCTGTGTTTTCTGGGTATCTTCTTCCTTCACATCTACTAGATACCAAAAAAAGGAGCATTATTCATTGGCTGGGGAAAGGGTAACATCATCCTTCTCATTTGTTCCCTTTCTTGCTTTCACCATTCCCCCTTGTCAGATTTTTATTATTTTTTCCACATTAGGAATAAAATATATATCAGAAATTGTGATGAATAACCCTTGCCAGTCTCATCTTGACTCAAAGCACAGCTACCAGTTACTGTCTGGGAACCTATGTTATAACCAGTGATTTTTGTTTTTAAATTTCCTGCTCTGAATCAAATTCACTTCAATAACTAAAAATTCCCCTAATATTCTTTCTCTTACAGGCAATACTTAGTAAAATAGTATATTGATGTAATTTAGTAATAAATTGATAGAATAGCTCTGAAAATTTTCTCCTTACCTTTTTCTACTGCTGTAGAAACTTGAGAGACAAGCAGTGACAGGAACTAAAAGGTCTCAGAAAATCTTTTCCTGAGACAATACATCTGATATTCAGATGCATTGATGATCTTTTCAAAGGCATCTCCAAGACTACAAAAGCATGATGTACTTCATATTAGAGTAGAAACAATTTCATACAGAAATGCAGGAATTATGTTTCTGAGGATTTAATAAATGCCATTCTATGAGAAATTTTAGTGTTTGTGCTTCTGCTTTTGCTGCTTGTAACTGAGCAGTTTATTGTTTGAAAGCCCTAAGTTATTCTAAAGCTTTTTCTTAGAATTTTGATAATTCAAATAAAACTACTGCATGCTAATACAGGAATTTTGATTCCCAGTCCCACCTACAGAGAAAATTGCCAAATAATTATTGTTGAACTATAAATTATTCCTAGTTAACTATTAACTTACTAAGAAGAAAGCTGTGGCCTATTCCCATGGCCAATAGTTGCACTTCAACAAGAAGATACAGTAAACTGTACTTTCAAATTAACTACTAATACAGGTTTGTGCATTGAAACTATGATATATGTGCCATATATGTATCTTTATATCTATAGAGAAACTGAATTTGAGGAAAAAGTGGAAGTACAGAAGTCAGGCACTCTGCCTCAGTTTCAGTTTTGACTAAAGGAATAATTGCCAATTATTGAGAAAGTCTGTGAAGAATCATGATTACAAATGACAAGAAAAGAGAATTAAAATTATGTGTAGAGCTGTATGATAAGTCCAACCTGTAATTTAAACTAATAAATTAGAATATTAAACTCATTAATGAAATTTTCCAAATTCAAAGTTACACTGCTAACAAAAGGCTCCAAAGTTTTTCAGGAAGAAGTAATGCACACTGTGACAGCAATGGAACTTTGAAAAGATATACAAAAGTCCATCATTTTTGCCATGAAGCAAATCCTTCAATGAACCTGACTGATAAAAACTTGAACAAAATTATTCATAATTCTTAGAGTCATTGTAGATACTTACACAATTTAATAGCTGACTGGAATTGAAAGAAAACATTTCACAATAACACCCTACCGAAGACAAATCTGAAAATTAGTCTTGAACTCTCCTCTTCACACATGGGAGGAATCTGATAAGAATCAATCTGATAAGAATCAAAGGAGTGCAGGTTTACAACTGTAACCCTTAATATCATTTACATTAACTAAAATTGGAGTACATCGTTTGTCTCACTGAACTATAGTCAGTTAGTTATTATTCATATATGTTTACAGAAGAGTGGTATTCCATCCAAATGCTCTGTCAAGAAGAATGATTCCACCCTGGGCTCAGATGGAAATGGAAGTCATTATCCCCGATCCAGAGACATATCTACAGTATTATACATGCCAGCAAAACAGGGAATTTTTTCTTAAAGTCACAGATTTTCTGACACACCTGTAATAATGTTAGCATGCACTCATACTTGAAAAAAAAAACAAACAAACCAAAACAAAACAAACAACAACAAAAAAAAACACCAAAAAAACCTTGTGATATTTTCTATCTGTATTAATGTAGCCAGGTAAATGTGAACAAGAAACTGGGCTTGTCTGCTTTTCTTCTCTTCCCAAAGATGTTTCTGCTTAATAGCCAGGATTTTCAGCCAACAGATGCCATTAGTATGTATGTGTGTTGTTTTGTTTCTTGCAGAACCATTGTGGGTTAAGCCCAGTGGGAAAATAAGAACCACACAAAGACTCATTCCCTTCTTCCTGCCTTCCCCCAAGTGGCATGGGGGAAGAGGCATGGAAAAACCCCAACAACTGGGGGTCAAAAAACAATAATAATGAGTGAAACATAAGTAGAAAAAGAGGGAAGAAAAAAATGAAACAAGTGATGCTACAGCAATCACTCACCGCCTCCCATGGGTAGACTGAGGCCCTGACAGGTCCCAGGAAAAAGATGGCTAACCCCTCTAATGCCCCCTCTTTGCACTTTTATTCCTGAGCATGACGTTATGTGGCAGGGAATTTCTCTTTAGTTAGTCTGGGTCATCTGCCTGCTTGTGTCCCCTCCCAGCCTATTGTGCAGCCCCTGGTCTATTCACTGGGGGGATGCAGAGTGAGAAACAGAGAAGGGATTGATGCTGTGCAAACACTGCTCAGCACAAGCTAGAACATCCTGGTGTTATTGAGAATGTTTTCATCACAAATCCAAAACACTGTTCCATTCAAGCTACTGTAAAGAAAATTAACCCTATCCCAGGCAAAGACAGTACAAGAGTACAGCATAATAGGTACAGTTCCACATCCAACAATTCTAAATGATACATTAAGTTAAAAATACTAATGTAAAACAGAGAGAAAAAGATTTGCTGTGCTACCTTATTCTTATAAAGGGGTGAAATTGCTGGTTTTGTCAGCTAAACCAGCTCACCAAAAGGTACAGTGAGTACAAGATGTAATGAGAGGGATAGGGGAGCACAGCACACAGGAACCAAGAAAGGAATGAAAGAAGAACATAGCACTCATCTTTTCAGCCTTGTCAACTCACCAAATAACACTTTAAATTTGATTTTAAAAAGTCTTGAGTGGAACTAGCACAAGTTCTAGAACTAGCAGGCATAAATGCAAACCTCATAGGCAGTAGTAAACACCCTCTGGCTAAGGTAATGGTTTCGCACCCTGCACACCTCCCCTGTTTGAATCCCTCTTTTGTGTCATTTAGCACTGTGAGCTCCCCCTATAATACAGAAGGACCAGTCTGAGCCACACCTAGACCACTGTAGAATTAGGTCCTTCAGCCTTCTTGCTCCTTAAGTTAAAAATGAAGGGTATAGATGTTAATGTTCTAACAAAAATGACATGCTTACAAAAATAATTATGCATTTTTACACAGTACAACTTCATAAATAAACCCATGCCCTGTACTCAAATACATTGTAACATGACTCCTGCATGCAATCATTATAAAAACAAGCCTTTTCTTATAAAATTTACATCAACCTTGTAGCTAAATGGTCAAAGCACCAGTCCTATACTTAAGGCACTGTAGAAAATATTCAGAAAATATTCTATCAGTTAAGCCATACAAGCAAAAAGAACATATTGGAGAATAAATGTTACTATAACATTCTGAAAGACTAGAACACAGCACAGGAAAAGCAGGAAAATAAGCATGTGAGCTTTTTTCATTACATACGGAAAGATTTTTCCTTAACTTTGGCTAAGAGGTCATTCAGTAACAACAGAACTGAAAATAAGCTGACAGAAAAATATATCTTGAAACCTTTTATAGCCATAACTTTTGTTTAAAAACTTTAACAACTTTTCACCCAATCTGTAAGTAGTGAAAAATGGTTTTTCTATTTAACATAATACTTATTATTAACAGCTAGTATTCAAAAAACCCAAGCCAAACAAACCCAGAAAACACTCCAAGACTTTCATGCTCGGTTGATTCTATTAGTTTAAAATTGCATAAAATAGGACTGACCTGAACAGAAACTCTGCTGTGTCCGAGCAGTTAATTTTTCTTGCACAGCACACTTTTCAAAATGTCCTGCAGTTGCATTCTGATGTAGGCCCCGTTGCCTGCTGGCAAATCCCAATTCTCCCGGATCAGAAAACTTCCGATAAAACTGTGGCTCCAAATCACTGAAGGAGAAGTTTACAGCGCCGTGCCTTCCATGGCCATACTCACTGAGCATGGATTCGTCCTCGGTGTTCTGTGCTGGCAATGGGAGGATCCGGTGGTGCAGCTGCGGGCTGGGCAGTCTCGAAGATAACGGAGAAGGAATAGGTGACATTTGTTTGTGTGTATTAGATAGTGAATATGAATTACTAAAAACATTACTCACTGCTGCTAATGGGGGTGAATGCAGCCTTTTCTCTTCCAGTTTAAGATTATTATTTGTCTGAGGAATATCAGGACTTTCATTTACAGGCAGGTTCAAAAATAAATGCTTGCCGTTTCCCCGGGATACCGTGGTCCTTTTCTCATACAGTGAGCCTGGCAGGTTTCTGTCTACTCTTGTAATTTGTTGCAGTCTCTTCCATTCTGCAGCTTCATCTAAACTGTCGCTCCGGATAACTTTCAGAAGAGCTTTATTAACTGCTCCCACAAGGTTGCATGACTCATCAGTAATGTGCACTCTCTCTGCTTTGTACTGCAAACCAGAGCCGTCTTCCTCCTTTTCCTGCAGCACACTGTTATTAGAGTCTCCAGCAGCGTCATCTACAGAGCATACATCACTTCTTGATATAAACTCGTTATTTGCTGTTATGAGAACAGGAGAAATGGTTTTGTTATGTCTGTGAGAGTCAGGCAAAGACTCTGCAGGGGGGTTGGTAACGTTTTTAATGCAAGTGTCGAAATCCTGGACTTCAGCAAGAACTGTGATTCCTGGTTTCTCCTTGCATACTGGCTCAGCATACTTGCTACTTTTCAAGATTTTAGCAGCTGCAGATTTACTTAATGTCTCAAGTTTGTTAGACAGACTGTAGTGAGATGAATTCACCAAAGTAGTCCTCTGCTGTACCTTGGTAACTTCAGGAATGCATTCTCCATTATCCACTGGTTCAACTGCAACAACATCATTGATGTCTTTTGAGCTAGAACTTGGTAAGCCAGCATCCAATTTCACAGCTTTGTTACTCTTAAGAAAATACCCCTCTTCTGTCCACCTTTCTGGTTGTATTCTATTGTCTACTGGTAAATTATCCTTACCTTTTACTGTTAGCCAGCTGGAGGGAGAAAAGGAGCTGGGATAACTCCGGGTAGAAAGTCTTGTGGAGACCATCTTATTTTTCTGTTGCATGTCTTGTGTACTCAGTAAAAAGAGATGTTCATGTATCTTTTTTCCCTCTTTATGATGTCTGATCTCCTCAAAGCTCTCTTTCCTTCTGTATTTCCTCATTTTTTTGTGATTCAAATTGTCTCTTTTTGTAGAATCCAGCAATAACTCCTGCTGATGTATAAGAATGGAGTAATTATCACCTTTAAGTTTTGTGACTCCGGAAACATCCTGTTGCTTTTCCTCTTGATGTCCTGCCTTAAGGTCCGGAGTGTCATGAGATCTCAAATCACTGGATAACAGGTTTTCCTTTTCAGCAGTTAGTTTGTACATTTCATTGAGAAGGTCTTTTGTGGTAGTTTGCTTGAAAATAATAACTCCACGGTCTTTATATGGCCGTTCTCTCAGGGCCATGTCTAACCTCTCCCTTACTTGATAGCAGCCACAGAAACTCTCACTGCTTCTATCCAGAGTTCCAGAGCCCATGTAAGTAAATCCTGTGACTTCCCCCTCTGCATGATAGAAGCTGATGTAACAAAGCTCCGTAATGGGTTTGTGCAACAGGAGGATGGTATGTGTGCCTTCCATTATGCTTGCCAAATTAGTCATTCATTTAAATTATGTTCTAAGTGTTCCAAAGCTTGCATGACATAGCATGTGAGGCAGGGAATGGACGGAAGGCATCTGACTAATCTTCAACAATAATATTGTCTGCTGGAAAAAATAAAGAGAAGCCTGTCAAACTTGATTATGGCAAATTTAATATGACAAATAACAAGCCTGCAGAAGCACACTCTTCTCTCAGTATTTTCTGATACAAATCTTTTACCTCGAAAATCTGACACAAAAACAATGACATTGCCAACACTCATAGTTGGAGTCATAATCTTTCTCTCTCATACATCATTTCTTTGTCTCCAGGGTTCTCAGTCAATGCTGTGCCATCAGGTCACAAGATGGTCACCAGAACACCCATTTCAAAGAGACTTTACTTTAGAATGGTGGAATCTCTTGCCCTCTCTCTGTTAAAAGTTAACTTGCAGTTGAACATCTAGTAAAAAGAACCATTCAAGCATGCCTGTTGCCTTTTTACTCAGCACAACCACCAGCATAACACCATCACAATGTATTTAGGTCTCGCTGCTTTATTAATCAAGAAAACATTAAGACAATAAAAAAAGGTTGAATATTTTCTTCTTGTACTATTTTGGGGAACTGACAAGACATCAAGAAAATTTGAATAACAAAAAAAAATATAGGTTCAGCTAACATACAGGTAGTAAACAAATCTATTTTGGATCAACATGCAATAGTGTAATTGTACTTTTATAGGCAGATTCATTGAACTGTTTTATTTCCTATCCTTTTCATCACATATTTTCTTCCTACAAATTGAGTATATTTACATTTGTTGGATACACAATGGAAGTTTGTTTGGACATTTTGAGAACTAAATTGTTTTTCTTATCTGGAAGGAACTCTGCTACCACAATTAAAGTGGGGAAGTCTGAAGTCATTAGGGAATGCATAAGCATCAAGGAAAGACCTAAAGCCCAGACAAAAAGCTAGAGAACACCTGCTCCTACACTGAAAAATGCAAGAATTTCAGTTTGTAGCTGAAAAAGCATAAATACAACAGAACTTTTCATAATTTTAAGAGAGTCAAACTTAGGCAACAGTATTTAAAAGGAAGCTGTCATATTACTATGTAACATATTTCATAGAATCATAGAAAAAGCTGATTTGGAAGGGACCCATCAAGATCATCAAATGCAACTCCTGGCCCTGCACATGACACCCTAATGGTCACACCATATGCTTGAGACCATTGTCCAAAAGCTTCTTGAGCTCTATTGGGCTGGTGCTGTGACCACTGCCCCTGAGAGCCTGTTCCAATGTCCAAACATCCTCTGGGTGAAAAACCTTTTCCTGATATACAACCTAGATCTCCCCTGACTCAGATTCATGCCATTTCTTCAAGTCCTGACACTGTTCATAAGAGTGAAGAGATCAGTACCTGCCCTCTGCTTCCCCTCGGGAGGAGGTTGAAGACTGAAAGAAGGTGTCTCCTCCAAGTGGAACAAAATGAGTGACCTCAGCTGTTCTGCTTAAGGCTTCCCCTCCAGAACCTTCACCAACCTCATGGCCTTCCTTTGAATACTCTCTAAGAGCTTCATATCTTTGTTATACTGTGGCTCTCAGAACTGCCCCCAGCACTCAAGGCTGCCCCAGTGCAGAGCAGAGCAGGACAATCCCCTCCCTTGCCTGGCTGTGATGCTGTGCCTGATGCACCTCAGGACAGCATTGGCCCTCCTGGCGGCCAGGGCACTGCTGACTCCTGTTCAACTTGCCACAGACCAGGACCCCAGATCCCTTTCCCTGGCACAGCTTCCCAGCCTCTCATTCCCATTCTGTCCATACATCCAGGGCTGCCCATCCCAGGTGTGGAATCCAGCACTTTCCCTTGTTTGTGTTCATGTGGTTGATGATTGCACAGCCCTCTAACTTCTCAAGATTTTTCTGCAGGGCCTCCCTGCCTTTGAGGGAGTCATAGCCCCTCCCAATTTTGTGTCATCAGCAAGCTTATTTAGTATTCCTTCAAGTTCTGCATCCAAGTCTTTAATGAAGATGTTGAAGAGCACAGAGCTGAGGATGGAGCTCTGTGAAACCCCACTAGTGACAGGTCACCAGTCTGATGTCACCTGATTCACTATGACCCTTTGCACCTGACCTGTGAGCCAGTTGCTCACCCATCCTGTGATGTCCTTATCCAGCTGTGTGCTGAACATTTTGTCCAGAAGAATATTGTATTTTGAGACACAGTATTGAAAGCTTTGCTGAGGCCCAAAAATTTTGAAGTTTTGTATCAGTTTTTATTATGCAGACTTAGATATCATTTATAATGATGTCCATAAATTATTATAACAATTAGTGAAACCCAACTGTAAGAATCAAACAGCATTTATCCAAAACATCTTATCAACAAGCAGTCATTTACTGTAGTAATTTAATTTTATCTGTTTATAATGTTCTTTAAACAGTTTCAGACTTTCCATTTACTTTGAGTAGTATTATTCTTCATGCCAGGAAAATTCTTAAAATGTACACAAAATCCTTAAAGACAGAAGAGATATCCTAAGGAGAGAGGCTACAGTAAGAACAATGTTCTATTAGACATATATGAGCTTCTTAATTCTGTTCACCATCAGTTAAAAGTTGAGTGGCAGAATACTGTTCAAGCATAGAAAGTGGTAGGAAAGGTGCAAAACCTTTAGTCATTACTTTTCTTGAAGACTGGCTTGTTGTTTCATAGAGTTGTAAGAGCATCTGAGAAAAATATGCCATTCTGTTTCCTCTTTCATTCCTGTTTTAACTCATGGTGCAAGCCTGGAGTTCAAGACACAGGCAAGGCTGAGGACCACCTAAGATAGTAGCCTCACCAATCTTCCTTGTCTCCAGCTGTGCACGCCTCCTGCTCCCCAGCATAGAGTGGTCGGGCAGTCACAGGGGGTGTGTGCCACCAGCAGATGCAGTCAAGAGTGGTTCTGCATACAGAAATATTAGGAGCCGTCTTAACCCTACTCATTCTTCAGTCAAGCAGTAGTGAACACCCCTCAGGAAACAGCATCATGGAAACTATAGACCCAGTAGCTAGAGACCCAGACATTATGATCAAATTTACTATCCTCAAATGACATCTATCATATCACCAGGTTCAAGTCAGCCCTATTCTGTAGAGCACATTACTTTTGGTAACATGCATGGGTTTGCCTTGGGGTTCTTTCTGTGACAAAAGATGATATGTGTAAATAAGAGAACTAGCTAGCCCTTGTCTCAGCTGCACAGATTTGCTACACCCCTTCCAAAAACCAAGTAGCTCCTTCAATCTAATCTGAGTTCTGAAAAATTACATTACTGAAACAAGCCCTACAGCTGACCTTGAATCATATTGCAAAAATGATTACAATTAAAAGCTATTTTTCACTTAGAAATAGACAAATCTATTGAGCTTTCTTTTTTTTAAAATGGAATTGTCTTTGAATAACAAACTTATGCCAGTGTGAACCTAGTATAAAGGCTACATCCTACTAGTTATCTTCTTAATTACACCAAATTAAACAATGGGTTTGGTAGACGTACATTGACACATTAAAATGTAGACTCACTGTGAGTACAGCATAACTCCTTGTAAGGAAAAAATTTACATAGGCTTTAAAATTAAGTATTAAAAGTCAGCTATTAGAAAAAAATCCCAGTAATAGTAACAAGAGCAATAACTGAAAAGACACTTTGTTACTATTAGGCCAATGCCATATTCTGTATCAAAACTTCCATGGATTTAAAAGATAATGGGATACCATGCACAGCACTGCCTACTGGTATTTTGAAGCTTATTTCTACTAGTAGATATGTTTATGACCAAGAAAACATTTTAACTTCATTGCCTTCAGCATCTAATTCTACCTTTTTTATAATCTTCTATCAGAAAACAAAGATGTGAACTCCCTGCCTTATAAGCAGAAGCATTATAAGAAACTACCAGGAGAATTATCTATTAACTATCAAGGAAAGAAACTAGGACTTTCAAATGTTATGACAACACTCATCCTCAACTTTTTTTGTTCACTTTGCAATTTGTTTATAAAACTACTTGCATTGGAAACCTTACTATAGGGAAAGAAATATTGTAAAATAAAGTCGCATTCAGGCAAAGCATGCAAGCTAAGTAGAATGTCCATTATTCCAAGAAAATTTTAAATTTTAGCTACAAAACATATAACATGGAGAGATGAAAACAACCTTCAGCATCATTGCCAAGTTTCTCTACGCAGCTTTCCAATGCATAGTAGCAGAGCAGTGGGATTCAGGTTGTGAGGAATACTGCTTCAAGGAAAAAAACTATCTACTTAGATAAAGCTAATAAATGAAAAGAACCGCTGAAATTGTTAAATAGGCAGCTAAAAAGCAAACCTGTTCTGCTGATGGATTTTCTTCCAGTTTAACAGTGACAAAAAATGTCACAGTTTTCTTCAAAGTCTAATGCCAACGCATCCATTCATTACACTGCTCAAAATGTGCTCTTAAAAACCCAGAACCCCATTCCTACTGCTCCTTTTCTCTAGCAGGACACATCATTCACTTTCAGCATGACAGATGGTCTTCCTCCCTTCCTCCTTTCTCTGATACTTAAGTAAGCCAGAATTGAATTCCTTACTTTCCCAGCTCTCCCTAATAGCTGATTGCTACTAGATGACAACCTGCTTCTGAGCACACTATGACTAACGTTCTGAGCTATGTAGCTAATTAACACATCACAACAGCAAAAGCATGGTAGAGGAAAGGTAGGAAAAAAGTCAACAGTCCAAGGCTCCACATCACAAGCTTGAAGACAATGAAATGAAATTACCATAATATTTGCTTACTGAGCACAACTGGTTTGATAGACCCGAACAGAGAAAAACACCATTTTATAGTCTTGCCTAAAATCTCAAGTTTCTCTGAGGTTCTTTCAAATTTTCATTAGACTTAAAGATATTGTCATTAGAAAGATAAAGGTTATAATATCCTAATTAAGACAAAATATTACAGCACCTTCCAGCAGTTTTGACATAAATAAAAGAATTCCATAAAGATCTTTCCAACTCTAAGTCTACATTTGTTGATTTTGCCACAATCCAATAAACACAAAGAACCCCAAACCAATCACCACACACAAAAATACCAACCAAATTTAGAGTATTTAATTATTTTTATAATAGTTTGAATGATACTGACTACTGTTAGCAATAGTAGCTTAAAATACTGCTCTTCTCAACTTCACAAGTACTGAATTACACCAGCAAAGAGAGCATTAAGGAATATAAAACAGAGTCTATGCCAGACAGGAAGCTGCTTTATTAAATTTCAGATCTCATCCAACAGCACAAGGGAAGTATTAAAGCATATTAGAGTCCTGCCAACAAATTCAGATGAAACAGGAATAACCCAAAACATAGGACAGAGCTTTGTATACCAAAACCAGTTTCTAATCATAAATACAACCTTTGGCTGTGTCGTTCTGTTCAATCTAATCCAACACCAAGAACCCAGAAATCCAGGATAGAGTCCATGAAACAGAAAATCTGAAACCCAGGTCTCTGAATACATCATCCTTGTGATCCGAAGATGAGGAAATCTAAACTTCTTCAAGCCAAAAACTATAATTTAATGAAACGATAATTTACACAAGGCATGTAAAGTTAATTAAAAGCAGGTTAAAAGTTTTAGCTGGACTGAATAATATGATGCTGCCTCACTAGGAACAAATACATTCTGAGTAGCCAAAGTACCCCATACTTGTTCTGGTCCTTTGTAGATCATGGTCTCATTTGACATAGCTGCAAACATCCATATTATCGTCTCAGTGTACAGAAGATGGAAAAAAACAGTGATTATAGTTTGGGGTTTAGAACTGAGATTCACCATTTCCACAAAAAAGTATATTATGTTTAACTAGCCAAATATAAAATAATATACGTATTATTAGTACTGCCAGGTCTCAAAAAAAATGTTCCCAAAAGGAGTCTGACATGAAAGTTCTCATCCCTCTGTAGCCTACTTCAGTTTAGCAAAGCAATATCTATTTTCTGGCACAACTGCATCAGCAAGTTAAAAAAAAAAAAAGTTGTCACACAACATGTCCTCATGAAATTCTTTTTGGAGTCAACCATACCACAAAAATGTCCAAAATCTGTTTGCCAAAGGTGACTAATTTGCAATAATTAGTTACCAAATGAGATTTCCATCACAAACTCACCCATCTGACTGTTTAAGAGGTTGCTAATAAAAAAAAAGTCTGCAATGGATATTACAAATATGAAAAATCATTAATGTAGGAAGCACATTAACTAGCAAGCCAGCAGACATTAAAGCAGAGAATGAGCAATCTGTACACATAGTCCAAAGAAATAACACCGTAACAGCCTATTTGAAACAGACTATTTCAAGAAGTACAGCATTTAAACAAACAAATTCTTTCTGCCTCTCCACCTTGCTCTTAGACATTTGGCATGGAAAGAACCAAAAGAGCAGATGAGTCAATAATCTTGCCCTTAGGGTTTGATTGTTTTGTTGTTTTTTTTTTTTGACTAGAACAGTTTTCTGACTGCTGAAGAGGCAAACTGAAAGGTAAGTACCACAAAAAACATTCCTCATACTCTCACCATATGTAGAACCTCAAACTTATGATTCAAAGTGATGCAAAAAATGCTTATGAACAAGCAAACAAACATTACTCCAAACTCTCTTTGATGGTAAGAAAACCTGTAATTATCTCGTTGGTTAGAGCATGGTGCTAATAATGACAAAGCTGTGAGTACTATCCCTGTATGTGCCATTCACCTAAGAGCTGGACTCGATCATTGTGGGTCTCTTACAGCTCAGAAAAGTCTGTGAAAAGAGTAATTTGTCAGATCTGTAAATTAAAATAAATGTTCAATTATTTTGTCTATTTTAAAATAAGAAGAGGTCATTCCTCAACAGCAACCACATGGTATACTGTGCTTTACTAATTTTACATCAATATATATACCTTATATATATTGATGTTATTATTCAGACAAATAACAGTTCCCTACAACATCCCTACATCCCTAACACGTTCCCTATATCCTTTGTACCTAAGATGAACACTCAAAATGAAATCTTATAACTTAAAATAGAAAACTACTTGATATGTGTACAGGGGATAGTAGCTAACATTCAGCTGAATTCATATAGTGATGTAAAAAGTAATTAGTGGCAAGAGGAAAATATCTTTTGCCTCAGGTCACAGATGTCTTAATGAAAAGCTGCACTTATTAATTGTCAGCTGATTTTCAAGCAACAAAGAAAGAAACAAACAAACAAAAAGCCATAGCAGACCAGAACAGCTATTACAGACATTCACATAATCTAAAACATAACCTTTACATATTCCAGCACAAAAATATTATTGATAAAAAAATAAAATTGATAAATAAGATATTGATAAATCTGATAACATGCATTATCAGGAAATATAAGATTAAAAAAATTACTTTTACAGCGAACAAAGACACAAATTTGCAGTATTATATTTGTTCATGTCAGACTTGGGTCATAAACTGCACACATGATTTTTCTAGTTTTAACTCAGATAAAACATTTTTTTCTCAATACTTTATTAATGGGTAAATTTTACAGGATACACAGTAACTATTTCCACTTCTGGCAGCAAGTATAGGATATTTCTATAGGAAAATAACATGAATTAAATAAGTATTTTCTAAATAAAAGGATCATCTTCTTGGTAATCTCTGTCCAAAAGCTTTAACTCTTCTCATTCAAGTAGCCAACTCTTCAACAAGAGCTGCACCTTGTTCTGTATTGTATTAATAACATCTTTAATTTCCCCAAACCAAGAAAGAATATATTTATTTAATTGTTGAATGCCCATGCTTGTTAGTTTCATGGTGATATCTAAATGAAGCATTTAGTGTACAGCCTTTTAGATCAGAGGACTTTCACCCAGCATCACTTCCAGAGAGTTATCTGGCCACATATCCTGAACTTTAAACCCAGTACAGCATTCAGGGAAAGCAAAGAAAATAACAAAAAGGCTACACTGCAGTAAATGTTTGAGCTATTTCATCAGCAAGGGAAGAAAATACTGCTGCAAACAGTTTGGACTAATCACAAAATGAGGTGCAAATCATAAGGATGCTTCAGTGATGAAAACAAGAGAGAAATTAAATTTAAAGAAAAATAATAGTAATTAAAACCTGTCCCATAACATTTTATACCTATAGAAGGACTCCTTTACATAATACAGCAGGTGAATATATCTTTCTGCAGTTAAAGGTCAAAGACTCTGTTCACACTAAGTTCTTAAGAATCAAGAACAATTTTCTAAAATAATGCATTTGACAAGTTAACAAACCTATTTTTAATTATGCATATTTTTTCAAAAATTATGTAGTGGTTGGGATAAACTCAGTAATACTTTTAACTTTTCTCCCTTCAAAAATGTTAGTGGTCTTGAAATTACTTTAGCCTTAAGGAATGTTGGGCTGTTGCAAAAATTCTAACAATAATTCAAGTTTTGAAAACCTTGGCTGTACAAGATAAAATGGGATGTAATGACTTGGGATGATAATATTGACATTTCAAAGCAGAACGTATTAGATCAGAGAACTATGGTCACCTTTGTTTTCTTCATTCCAACTTCTTGCTAGTAGCACTTCATACATACCTGAATGGTTTCAACATATGACTACAACTAACAAAAAATTATAAACCAATTTGCGAGGAGAGATTATAGATTTTCAAAAGACCTGGTAAAGAAGTAAGCACTGGGTTTTAGATACACATTTAGTCTGTTTTATTAGTCCCAAGTGTATATAATTTCATTTTTTAAACTCTTGAAAATGGTTAATTGCTTATATGTCGTTGTTGTTTTCTTTGTCTGCTCCCTATCATGGAAGACTGAACACAGAAATTTTATTAAATTCAGCAAGTCTGTCACCAGAAAATGTATTTTTACCAATAAAAATATTTTAAAAAAATGTTAAAACCCAAATTAGTTTAAGATTAAACAGGTTTCATCAATCCCTCATGGAAGTTCTAACTTAACAATACAAACCTCATTGGGAAAAGAAGCAATAAGATTAAAACATGAAGAACACAGTATTTCAATAAAACAAGCTTAAAATACCACAGGATCAAGAGAATGACTGAGAAAAATCTCTACTTCATCTTGACATAAGAAATGCCCATTTTACTTCAAGATTTCAGTAGTGCCATTTAAATTAATCTACAGGACTTGATGGGTCTTTAAATGGAGGACATTAGCAACTCAATATAAAGAATTTAAAGGTCTATTGTAATTTTCTAAGGGTCCAACTCAGCAAAATGTATATGGTCTTGCGGAGATAATCAGCTCTCAATTATTTCCCCATAGAACTGGATTTAAAGTCAAGCTGAACAACCAAAGTAATGGCTGGAGGTTCAATCTTCCATGGAAAGAGAAGAAATGGTAGTATCTGCCTGGCTAGGAGACAGTGACTTGGATGAGAACTCATGCATCACATTTTGTGTGCTTTCTTTCTCAGCCAGAAGTGCTGAGATATACATACTGCATATTTAGCCATACATACTGTGCCTCTACTCTGACAACACTGACAGGAAAGAAAAATCACAAATACTAATCTGGAAAGATGCAGCGAAATTGCATAAGGCTAAATGATCATGGCAAAAAGAACCTTTCCCTTGGGTTTCTTATTGTAGGCAGATCTAAGCTCTATAGGCTCCACTGTCTCAGAGGAGGTATGAACTACTCTGACCATTAGATATTAAATCAGATTTTTTTAAAAATCAAGAACCAACTTGAGCTTTGTCATTAAAATATTATTGCAGTCTTTGCACTACTGCATCTAAGTACGGGACAATAAACATTAGTGGTCACCAACCAGCAACTATAGCAGTGACATGATTATTAACTAAAAAATGAGGGGTTGTCATCAAGGAGTAATGTATAACTATATAAAACATGCTGAAAGAGTAGAAACAATTTACACTTGGTTAAGGTTCAGATTCCATTGAGTTATATGTATTTGATTACTCCATGATGGCCAGTTTCCTGCATTTTGGTGTTCCTCCTAGTACCTAAACCCTAATACATTCTGGATATATATCTTTTTAAGTCATACGAGATCCAAGCTAAAAGAGGAAGTAATTTCATTCCAAAATAGCTAAAGAAAAAGTAAAAGCTGTCAGACTTAGATTCCAGGAAGATTGGGTGGAGAAAGGGAGGCAAACTAATTTTTGGAAACAGCAGCATAAAGGGACATAGAAAAGTTGGGTGCTTTTAAGAATAGAACTAATTCAGTTCTTAAATACTATACTCTAGGAGCAAAAAGCCATCCAGCCCTTGAGCCTTAATGAAGACCTCTCTGATTGTTCTTGCTTTTTTTTTCCTACTCTTGACCACTGTCTGGAAAGTATTATTTGGATTTAATTGCAAAGACTTTTGGCTCAATTTTCAAACATTTTATGTGTGCAAGTTAAAGCAGGATCAAAGCCTCAGAAAGGATGGCCTTGTTAAATGATAGTGTTAAGGCTCTAGGCCTTTCCTAGGTAAACATAAAACAAACAAACAAACACAACAAAAAAAACCCCAAACCCAAAACTCCCAATGAAAGACTAAAACCACAAAACCCCTAATCTCCACCCCCTGCCAAGTAGTTCTTCATATCCCAGGCGCAACTGTCTCTTCACCACATTTTATGTCCTGACAAATGTCAGTATAAAACTGACATTCATTACCCTGGCATTTATTTTGAAACCCAGCCATTTCCTATTTTTCTATCTCATATTTGCCTACAGCTTTCACTTTACAGACACAAAAATCTGAAAACAGAAGTTGAAAGGAAAAGTTCCAATTTTCTGGAAATACCTGTCTATGTAAGAAAATCTCTACAGAGACAATCTTTTACCTATGCCTGTATTTCAATCTTACCTTCACAAAATGCAAAATACTAGCAAAACATTGTCCTGTTATTTACTACTGACTACATGAGAAAGCCACCTATGCCCATGTAGCTGTACTCCCTACACACACATCCACGAAAAAACCTCACAGGAACACGCATGTCCATGCCACTTGACTTTCAGTGAGATAAGTTTTCACTTGAGTTGAACCTATTTCCATTACTCACAACATGTTTGATTTCATACCAAACTGCAACTTTCTGTCTAGAGTCCTTCAATTTAAGTTGATGTTATGTGTTGACAGTTTCTTTTTTTATAGTAACATAAAGTTCTTTCACTCTCCATTTAACCCAACATTGCTTAAGCGCCTCTGCTGAAATTTACCAAAACAAGCTTATTCACCCTCAAGCACAGTCCAAACTACTTGAAAGATTTACCTAAATTTCACAGGAATAGTACTGATATACTTGTAGAAATATCTTTAAATGTGTGCATAAGAGTTTAATGATAACGCCTGCACAAGATATTTTTACAAGCAAAATGATTATTAAAGCCATCATGAATGATTCAAAAGATGGGCTTAAAAAATAACTAAAATTAGGAACATATTCAAAATTCCTTCCTCTGTAATTTTTCAGCAATTTTTAAAAATTAGTTGATTTTCTGTGAAGCTGCAAGAAAAGAACTCATTATGATTCCTGCTACACACTTGAGAAAACAAGTATCACAAGACAAGACTGTGGGACAGCCGGAAGGACTAAATATACACAGTTCCCAGACCAACTCTGTCTGTAATATCATGATGTGATTTAATATTGCAGCTGAAGAAAGGAGACTGTGCAAAGCAGCAAGAGAAAGACTGATACTGGCATTCTGGAGAAACCTTTTTCCTGCATGTAAAAGACATTAGCAAATGTCAGCATACAAATGCATTCTAACTCAGTTCATGAGTAACAGTGATCAGCCTCATCTGCAGTGGTGACCCCTGTAAGCTTCACAGCCCAGAGTAACAGATTGTCTGAACGCTGTAAATATTATCACGTGTTTCCCACTCATCTGCCCTCCTGAGTGCCCGACGGTATTTGCACACATCAAACGCTACAGAATTATAACAATCTGCTTTCCCCGCTTCGCTGCGCCTATCCCGCACGCCAGACTAGAAGAAATCGAGGATAGTTTTAAGAGTCATTTTGGGCGGGGGGAAGTAATCCAGTTAAATTGACTTTAATAGCGCTGTCAAGAACAGGGGAGGGAGGAAATCTACGGACTTTCTTCGGACCGCAAGAGAAACTAAGAGATCACAGCTCTCGTGATCCCCCAGAAGCTATTTATAAATAAGCAGCCAGAGAAAAGACGGGATGCTAATGACGACCAAACAGATCCCTTCCCTGCAGTCCTGAGTTAGTGGCTTTATTTTGTAATCCACTCGATTGCGACAGAGCCACTGCGGGGAACCGAGCAGATGGGAGATCGGTGGGCAAGCGAACGAAAGAACATTACCTTGCGAGAGGCAGCGCGCCGGGCGGCGATGCTCCTGCTGCAGTTTCAGGTGCCGGGGAGGCAAGCCGGGGAGGCTGCCGGGCTGCGCTGCCCGGGCCGCCCCCGCTCCCGCCTCCTCCTCCGGGGCCGCCGCCGCCGCCCGGGGCGCTCCCGTTGCGGGGCGCGCGCCGCACCGCTCCCTCCCGCGGGGCGGGACCGACGGCCCGGCTGGCCAATGGGCGGGCCGCGCGGCCGGGCACTGACCAATGGGCGGGCCGCGCGGCTGGCGCGCGCCGGGTCCGCGCGCGGTGCGGCGGCGGCCGCGGATCCCTCT
Organism: Passer domesticus; assembly: GCF_036417665.1. Classification (NCBI taxonomy): domain Eukaryota; kingdom Metazoa; phylum Chordata; class Aves; order Passeriformes; family Passeridae; genus Passer; species Passer domesticus. Next base: position 31,551,912 of record NC_087479.1, read on the forward strand.
GCGCGCGGAGCGGTCACAAAGAGAGGCGGGCACGGCCCGAGGCGGGCGAAGCTAACGCATCACGGCCGCAGCCCGCTGGCTTTCGTCGTTAACTGCCCTTGCATAATCCGTCAAATCTGTTCTCCTCCTGGATGAGCATCGCTGCCAATCGTGTCGCTATCGCTCACCACAGTAATTGCAACACAGCCCTCGAGCGAGCCAGACATAACTCTGGACTGCAACATTAGGGGACAAGAAATCCTCTCCTCTACTTCTAACACTGCTAGAAGAGGAAAATCAGAATACAAGCTGCAGTCCTAAACCACCTCGTGAAATACCTTGCTATTTCAAGGGACGGAATTTTAGGCGGAGCAAGGACCTGGTTCATTGGTCTGAATCTCACTTTTCCATAAGTAATCTTCCTGCTACTTGTCCCTGGAAGTTCTCCAGTCTGAGGAATGGAGAAAAAGGCTTTTGGAATAACTGATTTAGGTAAAAAATAATAACAACAATTCAGTAGTAACAGAGTTAGGGTTAAAATATTTCTAGTAACAGACACAACAAGGAGAAAAATTGTCTTGTAATTTCCACAGACATTGAAGACCCTTGCCTATGTAAGTAAAATATTGCAACAAAATACCTTTTCTCACAGTAACTTGTAGCCTCCTGAAAATGTCACATTTCATTCTGCTTCATGAATTAGTTTATTAAATTCTTTATTATATTTATGATCTTACTGAACTTAAACAGAAAACATCCACCTCTATTTGAAACACAAGAGATTATCAGATTCTGATCACTTTAGACCACTCACATTTTTTTCCTTTTGAAAACTTAACAAAATCAGTTTTCCTACTTTTTGCCTGATATTTTTTCACTGTCAGCTGGTCACCTATACACGTACTAGCTCATACTCTGCATATTGAGACACGTCTGCAGACTAGGGAATGGAAAAAACCCTGGCTGAAAGTACATCTTGCTCTTCTGATGTCAAGTACTTTGAAACAAAGATTAACAATTACTTTCTTAGTAACTTCATTTTGCAAACACGTGATTTGTGTGGAAACAAGAGTTCACAGAAAGCAACCAACATGAAATGATTGTGTCAGGCTGGGCTGCAATGTAGGGCACAGTGAGAGCAAAACCTAATCTCTGAGAGGTTTCCACTTCATCTGCACTCATCTGCGTAATCAGCTTTTCATCTTGTCATAGGATAAATGCAACCTGCCTTCTGCTTCATTTACCCCATATAGAGCACTGCCATAGATTTGTATGAAGCAACCGGTAAGAGCCTGTGCAGAAATGTACTCAGAAAGGAACTGCAAACCATTCCATTTTTAAAGGAAATTAAAGCTTGGAAGTCATCTATTTGCCAAGTTAATACACTAATCAGAGCTGAAAGCTATTCACTACATCCAGTATGCAAACTGACCCTGCTTTAAATGAAACAACCCTTACTTTCAGCTACCATTTAATTTCTTAATCTGTGAGTTTGTGTATGGTAATAAACAATAGCTGTTGTTTAACCTTTCACCAGCTTTTACAAACTGCTATATTCCAGTGAGTAGCCCAACTTGTTGAGTGGAACTAGTGTTATTTTCACTCAGTTTCAGTTCATCTAAGTGTGGAAGGCTCATACAAGTAAAGACCTTCAGGGAGCAAAGCAATGAGTAACAGCCTCCTGTTCAGGCTGCTCCTTTATTTGGAAAGGTTGGAAAATCACCAGAAGTCGTAGCTAACAATCAATTAAACATTTTAGCAACAGTGTTCTCAGAAGTAATGTCTGATTGGCTTTGATGTCTGACAACCTAAGTCTATACTAAGTTCTAAGGACTAATAATGAGGAGACAGGCTGGCCAACTGCATATTTATAATTCTTTGTGCTCTTCTCTCAAAGGATGAGTATTTTTCTCTAATACTGTCAGAAACATGTTCACATAGATGTATGGTAATCTAAATGTGAAGATGTATGGGTAATCTACAGGTACATGAAGAAAACATGAACTGTATTATGCAAAAAAGGGAGTAGGAAATATGTCACTGTTTGCTCCAAAGCAGTTGTTACCAGTACATTTGCACTTGAAGATCTAAGAAGCAAAGAGCTATCATGCATAAAACAACTTGATTTTCTGTTTTTTTCCCCCATTCCTGCAGCAAATTCTCATCCCTGAACAGGTATTTAAGTATTCTAATATGTTTATTCTCTTGTCTTAAAATTGTACATCAGAGCTGACAGTTCCACACAGCAGGGATATGAGATTTAATATTTTCGTCTTAAAATTAATGCTTTGAATTCCCAATAAATGCAGCTCCATAATGCAGCAAGTCTTTGTCTACTTAAATTTACATGGCTGCTTTTGCACCAAAAAGATTTAAATATATTCCTGAACTTGTCCAGACACATGAATTGCATAGCAATGTCATAGCAAATACACCCAGAACTCTTTATTCTTCATTTCCTCCTCCTGCACCCTCTCAAATCGCCCTAGAGTCATCATCCCATATTCTTCAATCCAAAACATCCCATGCCTTGGAACAGCAGCATGAGTTGTTATGCCAGGAATACCAGGTACTAAGTACTGCTTGAGATTCTGATCCCCTCTGTCCAAGCTGCCAGTTTTATTCTCATATCTAAAACTCAGAAGATACTCTGCTCAATAATAAAGAGAACAAATTGTGAAATATTATAGAATACTTAACAGGACCAATTACAATTCTGTTTATCCATTATGTCAGACAATAATACCAAAGAAAAAAAGAAACACAAACCCCCTATCTAGTTAAGTATAGGAAGCCATCTGCTTTCTTTAAAATTATTAAAATAAATAGAATTGGAATTATAGGACCTTGATTAATTTGTATCTTTGTGTAGGTAAAAAGGTTATATGAAAAACAAATGCAAATATATTTAAATGCATGTTTAAAATTGATTGGATGGAGGGCTTTTGAGAAATCCTGTGGTTTCTTTGGGTTTTTTGGAGGTTTTTTTTGCCTCTGCAATATATGCTGCATGGTGTTGATTTGGTTTATTCATAAATTCTTGCCCTAAAACTGCCTAATACAGAAATATTATAGTTTAAATTAGTAATCCATTACATACATCAATATCAAAGATTTTACCCTAATGAGAAATATAGATTTGCCTGTCTCAAATTATACCAAATCACCCAAATGATTGAGTAACTTTGGCCAAAATGTCTTTTTCTCTGATTAATAAAATGGAACTTCAAAAGACAGCAGAAGATATAATCTTTGCAATTTTAAAAATCCTGGATGCATGACTTTGAAGTACTGCCAAGTCTTGCTATTAAATGACCTGATTTTGGACAGGGAAGAAGCCCGTCTTACAACAAATACAAGTACGCGTATGCAAAATTCTGAGAGCAGGGTGAAAAATTACTTATTTTTATGGGAAAAAAGCATAATCGGGATTGTTACAGAAAGCAGACAGAATGTTCCAGAAAACAATATGGAAGACCTCTCTGGAAATGAGTACGTGTTAAGTGGCTAAAACACTGCTAAAGGTGAAGTGGTAGGATCCATTTCATCAGTACACTGAAACTGAGGTATTCTCTGCCAGGCTTAAGTACAAGAGAAAATTAAGGGAACTGGTGACAATTAAAACTCCAAAATTAAACTATACTAAGAAAAAGCTCCCTTTGCATTTTTTATTCTGTAAACAAATGCATGGAAATAGCAAACATTCTCTAAAAATTTTAAACACCAACTACTTGTCTGTTATTTGAAAAAGGAGGAGTTTACTTTTAGCATATATTACATACAAATAGATTTACATTAAGCTATTACACCATCAAGTCCTTATAAAATCAATAAAATTAGTGTGACTTCTCTTCATGTAAACTAAACACTAAGATTATGAAAAAAATGTGTGTGTGCGTATGGTATTAAATACCTTCTGGGAAAGGTTAACAGCTGTGGATGCAGCCATTTATTTAGGTCAGTAGTGAAATTCTGTGTCCAGAAAAAAAGAAAAATTGGAAAAAGAAAAAGAAGGTAGTGTCTAATGAACCAGGTATATCTATCAGTTGTACTGGTTGAAAGATTGTGGAGACAAACTGCCCTCAGAAATGGTCTTAAGATTGAAAGAATCTTGGGACAGCAGAAACTCATTATCACTCCTCTCTTTCTCTCTCTCTGGTACATGTCCTATTTTACAGTCAACTATGAATCTAGACTCAAACATAACAATATAGGTACACAATGCATTCAGTTTGTTTAGAGATGTTAAAAGCTATAACTAAGGGCCCAGTTTCAGTATCCTGAAAGGTTACATTCAAAAATACAGGATTGATAGAAAACTGTGCAGAGCACAAGTGGAGAGCCTCTTGGTCCCCATGTCAGTCTCAGCACACTGTTCTATACACGGATAACAGCAATTCAGACTTCTGTCTCCAGTATTCACTTTAACATTTTTATACATGATATATATGTTACAGTTTAATATTTTAAAAGTCCAAAGAGAAAATAAGGAAACCAAAATAATAACAAAAGTTTTTTAACAGATACAGCATATCTTAAAAAATGCCAGCTTAAGAAAAAACCACCCCAACACTCAATGATCCAATGTTATCAATACAAAATATTTGGCAGTTCTGCACAATAAATAGAAAAGTAGGAAAACAATGTTTCAAAGTAGGAAATCAATGTTTTTCTATCTATATCAGAGGTTTCATACACATTTCAACCAGATGCAGTCAAGCAACAGTAGAATTAATTAGATGCAAGATTATAATTCCCCAGGCCTAGTAGTCTGAAGGAAAAGGTGGAGCAGAAAGGCAATCTCAGTACAAAAAAGTCATGCCTTCCATAAAATGTGAATGTTCAGCATCATTGTCTGAAAATATTTGCAAAATAAGTTCAGAACCATACAATGGCTCTTACAACCTCTCTGAACTTACTTCAACTGTTTTTGGAAATGTGAAGGTGTTTTTCAAAATTTAATTAAGCTATCACCTTGTGAGAATCTCAGTTTCACACTTTGACTCAAAGAACATTCTAAGGCAATGTCTAAAGTCATCACAAATCAAGAACTGAGATTAAAAAAACAATTCTCTGCATATTTTACAAAGATGGGTTATTATTTTACTATATAATGCAGAAAAATATCTGTTAATCCAAACAGTGACAGCAGTAGACTATGATGTAATTCTGTCAGATCACAATTAACGACTAAGCTTAGATATAGTCTTTATGAACAAACCTGTATTTAAAACAATTTTCTTATGTCTGTGGGGTTTTTTTTCCAATTTATTCAGAAAAAAAAGTATCACACATCCAGCTGCTCTGCAAGCACAACACATATTTGCAACTTTTTACAAATTACAAGGAAGGAGAAAAACAGATAATCTTGCATGGTTTAATCACAAACTACTTCATAAATTGATCATGTGAGTCTGAAATTTTTCATAAGGATATCTACCTTAGAACAGAAGTAACATTTTTTGATGAAAGTTACTAAGAAATATTTTATTTACAACCATCATTTATGTAATCTCATCAAAATAAATCCCAAAGTTAAAATGCTTCGGGCATTTAATGACTGCATTTCTTGAAATTGTGTCTCCAATTTGAACTTTTTGTACTGTCTGATGCTGACCAGACTTGGCATGCACACTGTCTACAAAAAAGCACAGCATGCCAAGTCTAAAGCAGCAAAGAGCAACACAATTTATATTCCCAATTATTTCAGAAAGAAGACTCATGTAGCAGCAGTGCTGGTCTTTCAAATGCTACCTAATTTGCCTTCAGGTTCTAAGCAGTTGGAAGCTTTGCAATCCCTAACACATTTGAATGCAGCGGTTACAATGTTAAATGGGGCAATCAGCTGACAGTCATCAGTCTGACTGTGTTAAAAATTTTAGTTTAGCTTTAGCATAATATTTCTGTATCCTTGAATGGCATGGAGTTCCCCATTCCCCTAACCATACACTTGGGTAAATTTTGTACCTTTCTGAAGTAATATTAATCTTTGGATGTAGGAGGCATGAAAATATACAGTTCCATTAACTTAAGTAAAATTCTTATTTTGAAAAAAAGCCTTACATTTTTGACACTTAGAGACTTTCAGGCAATATTAATCTGTGTATTTCAGCATACAATATAAAATAAGATACTGACATATTTTGAAACAGCCTCAGTGACCAACAAATTAAAAACAGTGTTAAAAAGCTGAAAGGTTTATTTACATAGTATTTGCATAGGGGAAAAAAAACCAAACTAAGAAGCTTTGCTTTGATGATTGGGGAAAGACAGTCAGTACAGAATTCTGCCTGCAACAGGATTTAATCATTGAGTTTTGAGGTAAGATAAGTCTGTATATGGCTGGTAAGGGTATACATAGTTTATGAGCAGGTAAAATGAAAGAATAAACTGCAATTTCTTGAAATTAATTGCCATTGGCAAATGGTCTCTCATTTAGAAACATTCCTGATAGCTGCTCTTTGTTAAGGACTTGAAAATACCACAGTGATAATATTGATAAAAGGCACATGCTGAAAGGGAAAAAATAACCTATTCTACTCATACAAGCTAGTTATTTCCTCAAAGTTCATGGTGTAATATTTATGTACTCAAAAGCAGATGACAGTGAGGGACTGGCCATCAGGTATAGCTACTCAGCAGTAGTTTAATCATGTAAAAATATTAGAATAACAAAATTTTGGGCAAATATATTCAGCTTAATGGTCCTAATGTCCAACTTGGCCCCAGAACATAGGATTTAAAACCAGTATGTGTAATAACAGCAACCTAACTTTTATCAAAAGCCACTTTCCAGCATAAAGCACAAACATGTCAAAAGTGTGTGTGTCATAAAATCACTGGAAGACAGATCCTATAGTAGTTATAAAGATACAAAACACATCTTCTGTTATTAAAAATTACCACATAGTAACCTGTTTTCACTAAAGTTTACTCGACAGGAAATGCAAGGGTTAGGTATGCGAAATCTTCTTAGATTAACAAAAAAATTGAAATATGGTCCTCCCCCCACCTAAATATGCAAGAAGCTTTTAGAAGAATACACTAAAATATTGAAATTTTGAATGCATTTTTCTTCTGTTGCATGCACAAATAACTTGTTCATGCATTTTTCAGAATATTTTCATATATTAATTTCACAGTTGCAATTTGATACTTTAGAAAATTCTACAAGTTTGCCTCTGGTACAAAAACATTCAAATACTCATGGCAGAAGCAGGATATCAACAGCAGTTAGTTCTGTAAACACATTATACAGATGTAATATTCTACAGATTTGAGAGAAAGATCTTTTCTACAAGGAAGTTCTGCATGGAATTAGACTGGCCAGATAAATAAGGCCCTTATACCTTACTCTGAGAATGGCACATGTCAGAGGAGCCAGCAAGGAAGATTGCTGAAATGCCATTCACTGCTTTCACGTTGGGGGCATCTCCTGAAAGATGATTAGGCATCAGCCAAAGAAAGCAGTTACCAACTTGGCTATGAAGTATTCTTAAATTGATTCCATCTTGCAGACTGTGATCATTGCAGTAAACCAACCACCTAGAAAGTGAGCTACTGCTTGGGGCAGATAAATGACCTTCAAAAGACTCTGGGTGGTTGTTTAAAGACAGAGGAGAAGCACAACAGATTTTAGATTTGCAGTGCTCAGTTGCCCTAGTTACTGTTGAAAACCCTTTTCAGTTAAAGTACCAACACAAATAACTACAACAGAATAGATAAAACCTTAAAATTTAAACATACCCTTGTCACAGCATATATCCAATTGAGACAGCCATGATACACAGAGTGTCACCATACAATTTCAGAATTTTCATACAGAGTATAACCATACCACACCAAAAGACTTCAAGTGTCCCCCCACACAGAGTATCATCACACCACTTCAGAAGGCTGCAGACATCTACCCTTCTAGCTCTTTAGCTCAATCTTTTATACCCCTCATGTTCACACACTGCACCTGTGTGCCCTCTGCTCCCTTTGGTGGTTGGTCAGTGCCCCTGGGCACTCCCTGGCTCATTGCTGTCAGTGCTGCTCACCTGCTGCTCACAGCTGTGCCCACTGGGGATGAGGCTCAGCCCCAGCCCCACTCCCAATCACCGCAAACCGTGTGCCTACAGTATTACACTGAAATAGAGATGGTGTCTTTGTAAAAGTAAAGAGTGTGAAAATATGGTTTTCCCACACACTTTCAGGAGAGTGTAAGTTAATTCAAGCTTGTGTGATATACTTGATCAGAAGAACAGCTAAGACAATGTAAGAAGCAAAAAAATTCAAACTAAAAATTTTCATCATCACAGAACTAGCTCTCAACAAGGAGTTGTATTACCTTCAGATATGCTGTGGAGGAGCTGTAATAGAACTACTCAAAAAACAACACACCTGCTTCAAAGAGAGGTATGCAAAAATTGCAAATATTCACGACAAAAAAATTCGGAACAAAAGATGTGGTTGAATAAGTGAAACAGAATTGAGGCTTAAGGAAGCACATTTGAAGGTCAAATTGACGTAAGGTTCTGGAAATAATGCTAAGCAATTGTATATATATTGAGGAAAGAAAAAAGAAAGATGAACTTTATAGCTGCTTCATGAGATGATGTTGTTCATGGTTATGAAGCTTCAGATCAAGTTATTTTGTAGTTTAATTGAACTACAAATTCCTGTTAGGTTTTAACCTCATAAATTACCAAGCCACTTTCAAACCACAAAGAATGTATTTACAATTTTCCACATCAGATGTTATACTGACCCTATGTCTAACAGCCTTTTAGTTTTGTATTTATCCTAATTCAGTATGTTGATTAATATTAATATGAAATTTAATCTCATATTCCAAATCTATTATAAACATTAAATAAACATATTTTTTCATATTTTCCCCTTAGAAACCATCTCCAGCCTGCTTGACACTTCACCAAAGCCTTTAAGAGAGAACTGCTGAAAGATCTATAATATACATACAGATTTCTGGGAGTGGTGATAAAGGGAAAAGAATGTTTTTAATGTGACATTTTGCCCAGAAAAACTTTGTCAAGATAATTTAAATGCAGCTTTGATAGTACTTATCTGTATTAAGAAAGAGAAATGTGTCCAGAAAACAAGGTTCTCAGGGAAAAAACCCAAACTAAACATGTGTATTTTATGACAAACCAGGTTAAAGCCATAAAATTATTTATGGAAGAAATGAAAATTAGAACAAATTAAAAATTTAAGACATCCAAAAATGTTATTTAAATGGCTGTAATAGTATATAAACCTTTATGTAAGTTAAGATTTGCATATGCTCATTCAAATTCACATATGATTTTTAAATTTTGTTAACTTCAAATTAGAAGTGTAACTTCATCTGCTATTTATTTTAATAATTTTTAAAGCAGCATTATATTCCAATCAGGTTTTTATATCTTTTATATACTTGTCCCATTATTAAAAAGAAAAGTTACGTAGGTAAATTATGGAAAGTGAAAGAACCTTCCAACAGCCTTCTAATATATAAAATACAATGGATATAATTCTATTGGCACAATGGATATAATTCTAGTGACCACAAATACCCAGGAATTAGTCATTTAGGATTTTATGGATTAAAATTAACTGCATAAGCTCAGCCATAGCCCTAGCAGGAAACAAGTGCAGATGGTGTGCTACTCAGCCATAAACCTGTTAGAAAGACAGTATTCCATCAGTCTCTTACTCAAGTGATCCACTGGACAGGGTATGTGATACAACTAGAACTAGAGAGATGTGTTATTGAATTCCTTCATTCATTGTCAGAAAGGCTTGCTAATACATTTTCTACTGTTGGCAGAAATTAGGTATCTTATACGTTCAAATATTCTAATGATTTGTGACCTTGGAAGAACTTAGTGACAAAAGCAATACTAGGCAGGTAGTGTTACTTCTGTCTGAACAGAATAATAACAGGCAGTCTCTGACTTTATCTTCTGCATTGTCTGGAAGCTAAAGAGAGTCTCTTCTGCTTGAATAATGTCTGTCAATTGCTGCTACAAATGAGCATTCTGGGGTCAAAATTGACAACTTCCAGAAATTAAGGTGGGTAAAGATTAGGTGAGAAAGCAAAACAGAGGAATAGAAATACAACCATATATAGAGTCAGATATGGTGACTTACAACCATCTACATTTTCCCAATTTGTTAGTGTAAAATGGAATTTCTTAATAGGTAACTGTAAGATGAAGTTATGTTTGTCTTTTGACAAAATTACTCAGCATGTCTCTAAGCTATGAAAGTTTTAGTGCAACTGGCCACTGAGACACAAATCCTACAAATAGAGATGTACTTGTGTTTTTAACACAATTCTAAAAGACAAAATGGTAATTGAAATAGAAGTATTTCCAAATAACACTTGTTCAAGTATCTTTTGGAAAAACCTAAGATGTCAACCTAAGAATATTAAAGTAACTGATAATATTTTAAAAATACTGTAGTCTAAAAAAGTAATTTGATGGCACCACAGCAGATTTTTTAAAATTGTTTCTAGATTGGGAGGAAGGATATTTCTGCTTTAAAAGGGGCTGAAAACTTCAATTTTCTATAAAAATAAATTTGAAATTCTCATAAAATATAAATCTAGAAACAGCCATATTGATCTAGTAATGGAAAAATGAATCTTTGCCTTTGGCTAAAGAAACGTGATCATACTAAGACTGAAATAAGTGTAAATGCAGCATGAAGATAATAAAAAAAACAACCCAGAAAATACTGCATAAGAGAAAAAGACAAAAATAAGTGTCCAAATTCACAGGGTCGGGTGTACATAACCTCACATATTTAACTATAAGAATGTACCAAAAATTCTTAAATGTTTGCAGATGTAAAGATATATGTGTATTCAGGTCAAGGAACAATTAAATAATGTTCACATTTTTGTGAATACAACTTTTTTGAACATATATTTTTGAAAAAGGAAAAATTAAAAACATTAGTACCAATACTGTGTGGCACTTTCTTTGACTGGAAGTTGAAGTAAATCTACATGACAGTTTACAGTATTTAGCCATGACTTTAATTAACTGAAGAACAATTACTGTGTAATATCTATGCAAAGCATTACCTTTATTTATTGTTAGTTTTATTTTTGCTCATGAAGAAAACTCTTGATTCTCCTTTCTCAATTCTTATTGCTCTTTCACAGCAAGTTTTTAAACACTCATACTTTAAATGGCAACACAAAATAATTAATTTTATTTTTTAAGAATTTGCTAGGACAGTTGGACACAACGGAGGTTTTTGGGTTTTTGTTGGTTTTTGTTTTTTTTTTTTTTTTTTAAAAGGCATTAAAAACATTAATCAAAGGTTTCTTGAACTTCATTGTAACTCCCTTCCTTTGTGAAGCCATATTTAGCTAACATTTGCGTTTTTGGGTTTGGTTTTTTTTGCTTCCTTTTTTTTTTTTACAAGTACTTGTTGGAAACACTCTCTAGGGTAAAAGAGATATTTATTATAACATTCTGCCCACATTATACAACATAATGACTCACACATAATTAATGAAAGCCACAAAGTTAACTCCATAATGGTCTTCAGAACTACGTGAAGCTTCAGTACCTGCTAGTTAAAGTGCAAAGGAGCTATGAAGGTAAACACAAAACTATAAAATTCCTCAATCCAAGTCACTCGGTTACACTAATACTACATGAAAATATGGCAAGGCTTACTTACCATAATTTGCGTTGAGGGGTGAGAAGAAGATCCTAAATTTTGATAGAACTTTCTTTACATTTTTAAAAGCTCTTTGGACAGATCTCCTTCACGTGTAATAACTTTCCAATGTTCTACCTAGTGTGCTAAAAGAAAATACATACAATTAATTGCTGAGGGGTGATAAAGGCAAGTCCTACACTCCTAGTACATGGTGAGCTTTACCTTTGCAGTCTCTTACAGTTTTTACAAATTGCAGTAGCTGCCTTTATTTCATCTGCAAAAGCCATAACCTTTCTTTGGCTGCAGAGCTGATTCATTAGAGTCTAGGTAAAAATTTGTGGCATTTTGAAGGCTAAATATTATTTCCCATCAATTTCTCATTTCAGCCTGCAGTGTTTTTGAACCTGTCTATGCAGGGCTCAGGAGACTGAAGCAAATTTGAGAAAAGTGAGGCAGCACAGCATCAACTACTTCAGATTTGCTGCCTCTGTTCCCTGTGGTGACTCAGTGGGGCAGGTGGCTTTTAACTATAGTTACAAAAGTCAAGTAACAAAGAACTGCTTGACTTTTGGGTTATTTCAGTTATTAGACATTGGTAGATGACAGGTCAAGCTACCTCCCGTGAAAGCACAGCTCCCCAGAGCAGCCTGGCCCCGCAGCTGGAGCCTGCAGGCACACAGTTTGTGGTACTTGGGGGTGGGGCTGGGGCCCTCTGCACGACCACTGCCAAACCAGTTAGGATGGCTCGTAGCACAGCACAGGATCTGCTGAAGGTGAGAGGGGTCTTAAAATACATTCTGTGGCCACATTGGGTTACACCGAACCTAAGCAATTTACTGGACTCAGTAGACTAGTGTACCAATTGAAACAGCACTGGACAACATAGCCTTGCCCTATTTTTTAATTTTACTTCTTTACTGAATGACCTAAGACAATTTTTGGACATTTTTATTTGTTAAAGCTGGTTAGACCATCTAATAGTCTGAGTGATCACAATTTTCTCTGTCTGTATCTGGGCTAATACCAACTTTTACTTAAGCTTGGGTTTCTAGGACTGCTTTGTCTAGAGAGCAATATCTCTTTGTAACTGATTAAAGTAAATATATTCATTTTCTCATATCTAGCAGATGAATGCAAATAATTAAACTACATGCTTCAAGAAGAGCGAGCACCTGAACCTGAATTATTCCAAAGTAGATGATAAAAGCAGACTTTTTAAAATTGCATTTTTATTGATTTTTTTTTTTCAGATTTAGACTATTTATCTTGGGAATATTTGGAAGAGCTAGTCCCATAATTGGTTTTGACATTTTCCCAAGAGATAATAGCTAATATTTTCAGAATCTTTTTACAAAAGTTAATTAAAGCATCTTCAGCATGTTTCGTTTGCTGCAACACAAGAAAGATTAATAAATTCAGACTCTGTGCTCCAGTTGAGAAAAAGCATTTGGTTAACAAGATATGACAAAAGTCTTGCATTTGGATAGTAAATTGCCTATTTAAAGCTGTATAAAATTGACAATAAAACTTGAAAGTAAAACCAAGTAAATACAATTGATTTGTAGTTACTTCCCTCAGTTGTTCAAAAACAATGGGATTTTAAAGTCGAATATTTGTAGTTTTGCAGAAAGTGGAAGATTTTATGAGACTATTACAGCAGATTTGTTCTTTTCTTATTTTTTTTTCTGAAGTATTTACAAATGGGCAGTGCCAGGACAGGCTGAAATGCCACTTTTCTTTGACTTAGTTGTCCTTATGTAACTTTCTAATTATTTTTGCAAGTCTAATATAAGTGATTATGTAAATTTTGAATTAATATGGCTGCTCAATTTAAATTATGTCTAATCCAAACCGAGAAGATGAAGAACATTATGGTTTGAATAGGTATGGTTGTGTACTTGGTATCCCTAGAAATGATGACTGGTTTATGTGATACACAGTCTAATTATCACATGTGTAATAAGCTAGAGTAAGTCTATAGACATTTATACTCTACAAGACTGTAGTATCAGCATGATATATAGAGAAATTTTAATTGTGCAGTTATTCAGAATGGAGTTTAATGTAGAGTGTAGTCACAATTAGTTTTGACTACTCTTATATCTGCTGGAGAAGCAGCACAGTGAAGCACAGTCCAGGAGGTTCATGAAAAGCGCTGGTGACCACTTCCTGTCACAGGTAGTGGGGTATCCCACAAGGAATGATGTGCTGCTTGACCTTATGCTAATAACCAGAGAAGGCCTCTTTGGAGATGGGAAGGTGGAGGACAGTCTTGGCTGAAGTGGCCATGAGACTGTGGAGTTCAGTATTGGATGAGGATGAAGCAGGGAAACAAGTAAGGGTGCATCCACAGATTTTAGGAGAGCCGACTTTAGTGCCTCTTCAGGGATCTGGCTGGGAGAATCCTGTGACTAAAGGCTTTGCAGGGAAGAGGGGTCCAAGAGAGCTGGTTGATATTTGAAGATCACTTCTTCCAGGCTCAAGAATTATGCATCTCATTGGGCAAGAAATTGTGCAAAGGGGGCTAAAGACAAGTGTGGATAAATAAGGAATGTAGTCCAGATGTTTCTCAAGTGTAAACAATAAATATATAAGAGAGGGAAGCAGGGTCAGGCCACTTGGAATGAATGCAGGTATGCTGTCAGAGTGAGCAAAAATGACAAAAGAAAGACAAAGGCCCATCTGGAATTAAATCTGGTCAAGGATGTTGAGGAAAAGAAACATATCAGTAGCAAAAGGAAAGCTAAGGATAATGTGGAGGATGCTGGTAACTGAGCACAGAGCAGGCAGAGTTACTGAATGCCTTCTTTGTATTCGTCTTTACCAAAAAAACCAACCCTCACGAATCTCACCCAGGAGAGCAGAGTAAAGGAATGCTGGAAGGAAGACTCCTTTGGCCAAGAAAGATTGGGTTAGAGAACATCTAGACAAAATCGAAGTCCACAAGTCCTGATGGCATGTATCCACAAGTGCTGAGAGAGCTGGCAAATGAAATACCTAGGCTGCTTATGATGATCTTTGATAGGTTGTGTTGATCAGCAGAAGTTCCTAAGGATTGTAAGAAAGGCACAAAAGAGGATCCAGGGAATTCTTGGACAGTGAGCTTCACATCAGTCCCTGGAAGATGATGGAGCACCTCATTTTGCAGACCACTTCTATCCAAAAGGATGACAAATAGGTGATTAGAAGTATTCAGCATGGATTCACTAAAGGTTCATGCTTGACCAGCCTGACTGCCTTCCTTGATGAAACAACTGTCTGGATGGATGATGGAAGAGCAATGGATGTTGTCCACCTCAACTTCAGCAAGACTTTTGACATTGCTCTCATGGTATCCTCACAGGTAAAATCTGGAAGTGTGGACTGGATAGGTGGACAGTGAGGTGAATTGAGAGCTGGCCAAACAGCAGATCCCAGAGGGTTGTGATCAGTGAGTGGCACAGGGTCTTTTTGTGAGTTGTCACTAGCGGTGTTCCCGAAGGCTCACTTTTGTGTCCTTAATTCTTTACCTGAATTCATTGGATGAAGGGCAGATGCATCCTCAGCAAGGTCACTGAGCACACAAAGCTGGGAGGAGCGACTGATACCCCAGAGGGCTGTGCAGCCCTTCAGAAGGTGCAGGTGATCAAGCACTGGAACAGGCTGCCCAGAGAAGTTGTGAAGTCTCCCTCACTGGAGATATTCAAGAACTGTCTGGACACAATCCTGTGCCATGTGCTTTGGGATGACCTTGCTTGAGCAGGGAGATTGGTCCACTGTGGACAAATGTACTGCATAATCTATTGGAAAATTGGAAAACAACACCCCCAATATCTTAGGCTAAAATAATAATAACTGTTATGTCTACCCAGTCATAGAATCTTTTTTAAACTTTACCACCAGAGGGCAATCTAACATAAAAGTTTGATCATTGGTAAATGAGGTTTTGACTATCTGTTTTGAGATACTGTTCTTTCCTCATTTTGCTTTAAATAGTGCTGAATTTGCTTAAAAGCCACCGAATTAGGCCTTACAAGCAATGTTGATACTGTGTTATGAATTCTGAAACGTTACATAGTATACTTTACACTTTGGTGTAGAAATGGTGTCAGAGGTTTTATTTTGTTTTTAAAATTTGAGGAAACCTTTGACCAAGATCTTACATTTTCCACATGAAAATTAAATGCAATTCCTTCAGATTAAATTAAAAAGAAGCCCCTCTCGCCCTGCCAAAAAAAAAAAAACCCAAAACACAACAGAAAAAAAAAAACAAAAACGAAAAAACATCCCCAAAAAAACACCAACCCAGAAAACTCCCAAGTAACAAGACAAAATGACAGCAAAAAACTACCAGAAGCAAAAAAAACCAACAACTTTTTCATTGAATAGTCACAGTAGTTTTCTCTTTGGTGAATGAAATATTCACCTGTTTAAGTGCCTAACATTCATGAAGTGAACTGACTGCTGAAGATAGTCACATGAAGAAGGCAGAGATATGACAGTCTTTTAAGCAGCACCTAACTTTTACCACTAAGGCCTGTAATTATCAGTGGAAAATATAGTTTTGATTCCTCACCCAACTGACTCTTTGGTAACTGATATTACCTGTACTTTTTAAAATGTCAGTGTGTGTGTGTATTACCATTGCAGGTTTTACAAATATTTTCTACTCGGTATTTGATTCATTTTTGATTTGGTATATTAAGTCAATTTTCATAAAGGTAAAATGCACACAACAAAAGTTGTTTACAGATTGTTCAGATATTCATTTTTTACAGAGTGATTTTTAAGTTTTGTTTTGTAATATCCATCTTACTATTTTATTGTCAGGCTACTGCTACTATAGAAATTCTATCCTACAATCAAGGACAAATGGAGAGTCAGCCTGAATCCCTCATTAAGAGGTGAGAGCTTATGTTGTAGGATAACCAGGCTGCATGTTTGTAATGAAAACTGAAAGGAAATTTTCCTTAAATTTGGTTGGTGGACAAGTCCTTCTAATAGCTTTAAAGTACCATGAACTCTGTCCACAGTGTGTTTCGGAGCAAAAGTGCTAAATTAGAGGTTGAGGATTGAGTGGGATGAACAGAATATCATAAAACACACAAGTGGTCACCATTCAGATCATTAGACCTGTGTAGCTTTCACAGTGGAACGTTGCACTTTGCAGTCATATCAAGTAAATCAGATTGACTGTGTGTGTGTGTGTGTATATATATATTTTTATATATATATATACACACACACAATATCTACACATAGATATATACACATATATACCATGTGATAATATATGATCATTACAGCCAAACGTCAGTCTTGTAGCAAGACTGAGAAAATATGTCCTGAGATGATTGGATCTCATTATGCTGTAGTAGGTGAATAATTTTCTCCGTAAACATATAGCAGAAAAAAAAAAAATCTAGGGAGCAGAAGTGCTATGCAATGATTTTGTATTACAGTTGAAAATTTTAAAAATAGGAAATTTAACAACAATGTTTTGTTTATAATGGCAGGATATTTTTTCCCCAAAACAACGCATGGGATGCTTTGTAAAGATGAGTATCAAACCATAGAGGAATTTATAAGCAAAATCCCAAACCTACTGGTTTGACATGAATCAGTATTTTACCTAGCCTCTGTTATAATGCTCAAGGTATTCCCAATATTCCTTTTTTCATATGCTTTGTCTGTTGTTTAAAGAAATTCAAAGAAATATCCTAGCATGTTGATGCCTGCTTAAAGGAAAAAAAAATTATACCTTTTCTGTCTGCCTGATTAGAGTTCCAGACATTGATATCCATGGCTATGTATATTATCTGATATAAATATATTATTTCATTCCAAATTTTCTTCATTTCATAGGAAGCATTTTAATGGAATACTCCAACATATGACAAAAACAGTTAAAAAGTTATATATTTTCCCCCTCTTCATTTGATTCAGGTGGATTAATCTCAGCTTTGCATGTTCAGAAGCTACTATCTGGAAAGCTTCTTGTATAACTGAAATATAATTTGGCCAGCACATATACTAAATGACATTGATTTCTATTTGTGAAGAAAATTGAGCACTTCTGCTTATTTTCCCAGGTTTTTAGTTATTTCTTGCTTATAATCTTTCAAAGTAAAGAAGTATGCTTGAAAAGTTCTTGCATTTAAGATGTTACAGAAAAGGTGTCTTTACATCTGTATTGCATTTTGCCATGCAATATCTGTATCAAATCCATTGTGAATATAATGGAATAATAGAATGGTTTGGGTTGGAAGGGTCCCTAAAAATCATCTAGTTCCAACACCTTTGTCTTGACCTACTCTGGTCAAGGAAATCTTCTGCTAGAATGTAAATTAGAAAGTAATAGAAATGTATGGCCTAGCATGTGTCATAGTAGGCCTCACTGTCTACTCTTTTTAGTAAAACCACTGAGTGGCATGCTTTGGTTTTGGGCAAATTTTCCCCACTTCTCATATTTTTTGGCTTTTTTTTTCTGGAATAACAGTATTCTATAAGGAAGATCTGTTATGGCATGTTTTTATTGATGAGGAATGAGATAAAGTGATAATCCAAAGATGGCTGGAGTTAGAATAACCACCAAAAAAAAAAACCCAGACACAAAAATGGATGTTCAAATGCCAACCATATCAGTTTTCTGGCACTGCAGAGAAATATTTTCTGCCACTTTGCCTTTGCCTTGCACAGCAACCAACAAAAACTGCAGGGTGGGGAAAAGGAAGTGGATGGACTGGCAGGGAGAGCCAGCATGACTATACTAACTAAAGGTTCTGAGTTGCTTTTGACCTGAAATTCCCTATTGCTGAGTAATGTGATTGGCATTATTTTTTGGATGGATTTTCTCAGGGTAATAAGACAGAGTGAAATAAAACATTTTTCAGAGAGTTCTGCCCACCAAAGAGAGAAAATCCTGGTCATCTAATTTTGTGGCTTGTGACTGTGCTTATTTTAATTAGTGCAAAATCAGAATACTATTAATTTGGGGGACAGAAGAGCGGTGTGCATTGGGTTCCATGTCCAGAGCACAGTTGTCCATAAATTATTAGCTTGTGGGCACAGAGCATGTAGTTTCAGTTTTCAGTGTGCTAGACTCATCCTTGTGACCCCAGGAAAGATATGGTTCCTTTGTTGTACCTATGTTATCCTTTGTAAACCATAAATATGTTCTTATTGAGAAAATTACTGTTTGCCTATGATAGTCTGTGTCAAGTTAAATAGGGGCTAGACAAAGTTTGGGTAATTCTTCTCAGGGGTTGAATGTAGGGCTAAGCTGTGATTGCAATCTTACCACAAGATTCAAGATCACACAGTGAATTGGCTGGCTAGAACCTCCTCGGCAGTTTCTTCTGTTTCCTTGTGTCCTTTTTTTTTCCTCCCTTCACTTAATTAAATTTTGTTCTAGTGTTGATCTATTTTTTACTCTTCATTATTTGCACATATTGAAGTAATAAACAGTAATTTTCATTATTTACAATTTTCTTCATTATTGAACTAGAATTTAAAGTTAAGTTTTATTTTAACAAAACTGTTTTATAGCTTCTGAAGTAAATATGTACCATCTTTATAAATACTCAGGTGTAGTTCTAAAAAGATACAGATAAAGCCCTTGAAGTCCCTGGGATAGGGGTATAAATACCATGTAAAGGGATAGCACAAATAACCATACATAGTTGGTTCAGATCATAAAGTCATCTTGTAGATCAGATTTACAGCTGCTTATGCAGAGAAGCAAGAAATGGAAATTATTGTAAGCAAGCTGAAAATACCTGCTGTCAAAATCTGCTTGTCCTGTGATCATCAAGATTACATCCTTCTGCTGCATACTCAGTAGGTTCAGAATTGCTGAATTTGATACATTTCAGTGCAAAATTTGCTATCCTGATCTGTGAAAATGGAAGCTCAAGCTCTGCTTTTATTAACACTTCACCATTTTTATTGTTCTGCCCAGACAGTATCTGGAGGGAAAAAAAATCAACACTTAGTGATGCATATAATGCTTCCTGCAATACCTTAACAGTAGGGGGTTTTGCCTCCAGGGTAGAGAGAAAAGGGAGAGAATTGCTTGCTGTGAGCTGGAAAAGCAGCAGCGCAGTTGGCTCTGGCAGTGAGGGGGTTGACTGACAGTCTGCAGTGCAGTGGAGTTAGCTGAGCTCCCTATATGGCTGTGGATTAGCTATATGCTAATACTGATAGGAGAGGAGCAGTACAGAGCGCAGTGAGCTGACGGTGGAGGCGATCAGCCTCAGCAGAGCTGACTCCTCAAGAGCCATGGCTGAAGGGGGTGAAGGAGGGGAAGATGAAATACAGTTCCTACGAACTGTAAGTATCTGCTTTTTATAGGTCATGTAGTACATGATTTTGTGCCTCATGTCTATTTCTTTTCTGTTGTATTAAAAATAAAGTGTTATTTCTGTGCTGGGCTTTGCCAAATGACAGAATTGATTTAGTCAGTGGATAAAATAAAGCCAGAATAAGAGCTCTAATAGCATCATGCAGTCTCGGTGTGTTCTTCGCTGAATCTGCTCAATAGCCAGTTTGGTATAAGGAGACTGATTTCCGCTGTAATCCCCTGTGTTTGAAGCGTCCCCGTCAACTTTGTACTTGGGTTTCTAAATGTAGCATGCCAAATATGTGACCTCTGAAACTTCTGTCTGGGTTGGATTTCACTGACATTAACAGAAGCTTTGCAAATAGGAGTGCCTTAAAATGATGAATAAACCAAGCAAGCCCCTGATGACCTCTTCTGATAAACATGCACACAGAAGCACACTTGTGTGTAGGGAATACCAACAGATGTTGAAGTCAGGGCTCTGCAAATGTTTGGGGTCTTTTCTCTACTTAAAAGAAGCTTATATTTAAAGGACATAAGCATTTCTTTGGGAAGGGGTGTTAATTAGTGAAATACCCTCCACTAGGTGTAATTTTTTATAAAGAGCCCTCACACCATTCTTTCCTAAAGCTTTACACAAATCTAGTATGACAACTAATTTGGACTTTTAAGCAAGTAGTGTACATGCATTAATTTTTGGGAAGAAGATAGCATCCTTTTCATGTCTCACCTTTTGTCTCCTTATATTTACCCTGCATGACTAAGAGTGTGTTGTTGTGTAACTAGCGTGGAAAAACTGTTATTAGATGTGTGTATTCCCTTCCCCTTCCATGCTATCTTTACTTTGCATTCATCACAAATAATATTCTAGAAACAAGCTTCTTTAGAGATGATTCAACTCTGAAAGAATAAGTCACTGAAATAAAAAATGCTAAGTTCCCAAAGTAAGAAATTATAAGATTGATTTGTGAGAATCTGGAGTAAGTTATTTATGGGAAATAAAGGTTGGAGTGAGGTGATGGCTGTTGCTGTAAGTTGTTTAGGTGTAAAGAAGTGTCATTAGCATCACAGGCAGGGATGGATAATGACAATGAAAAATCTTTTCCAACATTCCTCCACTACACTCTTTAGACGTACATATTTTAGCAGATTACTCCAGCCTTTTATCTGAGACTGGAGCTTTAAATGTATATCCTTCACCCTCTCACTTTCTAGGATGTTGCCTTGACTGAACAGCCCATCCTCAGCGATGGAGTGAGAAGGTTTGCCCTTTCATAGGTGGCCTGTGTGTGCTACATGAGATGGCAATTTCTCCTGCTGGGACACATTCTCATGCTAGAGTAACTCTGTTGCACTTCTTCCCAATGGTTAAAATGAAGTGCTCAGTAGGGGTGTGGGCCAAAACTGGAAATAGCAAAAGGGAGACTATGCAGAAGTGTTCCTTCCACGTAGTGCAAGGAAATCTTCTACAGGGGAGGGAATGGACTAGATTTTTCTCTTGGAATTTCTAGCTACTTCTTGCTCTAAATAATCATATTAGTTACTGCTGTCTCCTCTCTGTTATAAAACTTCCTTCACCTTTGTGGGCAAGGGATGAATTGTTGTTTCTTGGTATACTGAGAAAGGAAACATTTGTTAGATATGAGTGCTACAGTGAGATACACCTTCAGTACTAATTTCTTACAGCTTTTATTTCAGCATGAGCTTACAAACATACAGTACAGTAGTCCTTAGGCACTCTTGCAGTGACATTGTTAATCAATTAGAATCTTCTCTGAATCAAAATATTTTCTGGGTTTTTGGATTTCTGCTGAATGTTTCCAAGGCTTATGCAGCTGAATCTTCCTTTGAAAATGTTGATATCCATATTTTAATTTTTGAGTCTTTAGAGAGAAATTATTATTAGAGGATATTTTATTGTCTTGGGGATAGCTCTTTCTTGGTTAGGTATAAAATAAGATTAGAAATCTTTTGATTCAAAGATATTACACAGCATTGTTTTGAAAAAGCAAGAGAATCAACCCTTAAAAATTAAAAAATATTTTTTGCTGTCTTAAACACAAATGTCCTTTTGTCCTTAACTTTTTGTTGGTTATTACTTTTTTGTCTTCCAGATGTAATTGTTTAGTCTTGTGTCTCGCTTTTATGTTCTTTCCTCATATAAAAGGTCAAGAAGCTTGTTGATGCATCGTGATGAAATCTGTATTTGTTTCTATGGAGCAGTAACTTGTGGGTACATTCATAGGATTTGATGGAAAGCTTTTTACTGTCACTTTCTGTTCCAAAACACTCCTTATATTTAATTAGTTTGGCAGCAATGGGAATGAGAAACACCAAAAGAACAAATTCCAGAGAGGATAAAAACATTATCATTGTTCTAGTAGTAGTATGTCTTCAGTACTCATTTCAAATATGTCCCAATGCTTGTGTAAAGCCTTTACATGCAATGACAGCATTTCAAGGAAGGTGTTATTTATACAGTGTAGTTTCTGTTCTGATTTTTTCTGTCACTTTTAAGTTCAGTATGAACATAAATAAATATATATGCACACATATTTTTTTCTTACACTGCTACCCTGTTGTTGTGTCTTTGTTATGAACTTTTTGGTGTTTTCTTTTCTTGTAATAATGCTTGGAATTGTTTATCTATTTTTCTAATTGGTGGTTTCCTTCTGGATTTGTCTCTGGATATTCAGTGTGTCGTGTACGGAAGGGAGAAGCAAAGCACTTGTTGCATGTGTGTAACATGCAATACTGCTGTGGCTTAGTTTCCCTTTTGTTTAGATGATTTTCCCATATTGTTTATTTGTTACCCCTTCCTAAGGTGTGAATACACGAGAAATCAATGTAGTTGACATTATACAGTGTTAGGTAGGAATACATGTAAGATAACATACTGAGGGATATAGAAAGAACCTTTTTGCCTTTAATGTGAATGAATGAGTGTAAGGCATTCTCATTTGAGCCTTTCCTAGCTGCTGGAAATTTACTGCTATGATGAATTGAATCAGTTCTCTCCTCTCCAGAAAATATTCACAAGTTCCTGGTGCTGCTGAATTACTCAAATATGAGGTGGTCTCTGTCTTGGAGCAAAGAGCTTTTGCTTTCTTTCATTAGAAATACCTAAATAGTAACTTGCCAACAGTAACTAACAACACGGTTGAGGGTGGTGGGGAAGTTCCACCCCTGCCAAAGCACTTTAAATGTAATGAAGTATATAAATGTTGTTTGCCACCTTAGAGTCCTAATTATGGTGGTAACACTAATTGAAAGGTCTATTGCTTTGCCATTGTTCCTGAAGTTCATGCTGTTAATGGAAGGAGTTTCTCCTTATTTTAATAGAGATACCTTTTTTTGGTTGGTTTTTTGGTTGGTTGTTTTTTTTTTGTTTTGTTGTTTTTTTCTTTTTTTTTTCTTTTTTTTTTCTTTTTTTTGTTTTTGTTGTTGTTGTTGTTGGTTTTTTGTAACGGTTCATTAGTCAACAAAATTTTGCCTCATTTTCTGTAAATCTAAATACTGTTTGTGCTGGTGTGTCTGGTCATAAGTGTACACATGCCTTTGTACCTGTGCCTGTGTGTGTGTGATTCTTTCCCCAGCTGGTTACTAGTCCTTCATTTTTGTGAGTGACAAAGGCCTTACCAACTGGTTCTTCTTTAACTTTTGCTCTTTTAACAGCTTCTCTCAAAGACTTTAAGTGTTCTCATAAACCTCTCAATTACTCCAAAAATTTACAGATAGAAATGGGAAACCGTTTTCTTCCATAGACTGACTGTAATTATCTGTTATGCTTAAATAGCAAATTACTGTTGTTACAAAGACCCAGAAGAAATATTTTAATTTTTTTCAAGATCTTGTTCATGTATGCAAATTTACACAATGAGTTTACAGTTCTTTTTAGGATCATTTGTGAATTGAGTTGCTGCTCATAATAAAGAGGATTGAGCAGCTCATATACAAATTTATTTGTGGATACACATGCCTATCCATAACTTTTGAAAATGAGGTCTTCTCCTCTTCAGATGTTACAAATGAAATGGGAAGTAATCTGTTTTACAATATGAACTCTCAGGTATAGTGTGAATTAGATTTTGGTTTTTTCCTCTCCAATCATTTACACTCTTGCCAAATATAAATATAAAAAGTGATTATATCATGATGCTTCTTAAAAACTATTCTAAGAGTTATACTAAACCATTTCAGTTTATCAGGGATCAGTGTGGCATAAAACTAGTTCTTTTTAGATGCTTCTGATATATGTTGTTTCATCAAATCTGTGTTCCTAGTGGTGTATTTCTAGTGACATAAAGAACATACGAAGTGGAGATCTGAAAATAATTTTTCCATAATGGTCCAACTTTGTATCTAATGCAGTGTTACTAACTGCATGCTGGTATTCTGTGACAAATATCTCTGTAGTTTGATTCAGTAAAGCACAGATATGTCCTATAAAACACCCACCAGACCAAGACTTGTAAACAAATATATTGGACAAATGTTCATCTACCAAACAATAATGGAAGATATTTATAGGGAGAAGTCTTTAGCAGTGCTTAATTAAAAAGTGGAAAAATGTGAAACTGATCACAGTGAGTTGTACATGAATTTATAGAAAAGCATAGAAAGGATAGGAAATGCCTTGAGATAAAATCAATGGAATCTTCCTGATGCCCTTTTTAAGGGAGCTGGAACAAATTCTGTGTGCTTTTTGAACAGCTGTGTGTATTGCACTATATTGTTTTCAAATTAATTAGAACATTTTGTCTATTGTCACTGAAATGTGCTGCAATTCATGACACAGCAGTTCATTAGTCAGACAATTCCTTTCAAAAAAGGAGTAAAAATGAAGAATAATGTTATATAAATCTTGAATTACTTCTGAGAGCGGGTGTGTATTAGGAGTTCAGTTATTTTTGAGTTAAATATTTCTGTATCTGTTTATCTATTCATCTCTGTGCATTGAATCTCCCTCTTCTGATCCTGTTGCTGCAGTTGTAGTTGTGTAGAAGTTCATACTTCTGAAGCTTTTAAATAGTACAACAAAAATTATGTGACAAACCAAACAAAAACTACACCATGTTTCTTCCTCTATTTAAAAAAAGTCTTTCAAATGTACTTGTTTTTCATTCTTAAACTTCAGGCTATCACCAGTACAACTATTCACGATCACTCTTATTTTCCATCATTTTCTACCATGGAAATCATACTTAATGTTGTAAATTTACCCTGAGTTGTGTTTCTAAGAACTTGTAGTGTCCTTCTTTGTAAATAATGTTGCTCAGTTTATTTTCATTCATTCAACTGTCACTTTTACTCTCTGCATGTGTTCTCAACTTTATGAATATTTTTGTCACTATTATTTTTGTCACAAAATTTTTGTCAGTATTTTGTCACAATATTTTTGTCATCCTTTGCTTAGGACTATTTCCCTCCTGAAAGTAGGATCATATTGAGGACAGATTTAGAATATGACAAAATTTCCAGTGCATCATGTGCTGTGATATGCTGTGTTTATTTTTTATAAAATGAAGAATAAATCTTGTGCAATTACAACCTCTTTTCAAGCCAGAATTTTAATCAAATGGTCTCCCACAGTATAAAGACAACAGTCATTGTTTCAGACTGTAGTGCATGTTTTAGCCTCCAAACATATTGGAGCAGTTGCTTGATATCTATAACAGCCTTTCAATTAAATTGTAATTTCTCTTTTGGAATGAAATAAATGTAAATGTCCATTTTAGGCCCCTGGCATGAAAAAGTTCTTTGCACCATGTTTAGATGGAAAGGGAAATACTTCAGTAATTTGTTATGTTTAATTTAATGAAAATGGTTTGGAGTTTATAAAAAACCCAATTGTTATAAATAATCTGGGGAAAATGCATTTTCTGGGTGATGGTGTATTGGAAGACTAGATCAGGTAAAGGGGAGCAGAAAGAGGCAAAGGCAAGACGAGTTTTTGCAGATAAAACAGTGAACAATGAAGAGTTGCATCATGATTAATCAGAGGTGAAGGCAGATTTCCTTCTGTCAAATTGAAGGTAGCTGAGGTAGGAATACACTTCCAAAAGGTCCTGACATTGATCTTGAAGTGGTACATTGTTTGGTTAGTTTCCTTGAGACATTTCTTGTCTTTTATTTAGCATGGATCTGTAGAATAAGCAGTAATCTTATTATTTTTTCTACAAGAATGTAGATCAGTAAAATTCAGAGATGCACTGTAAAACAATATACAATCATAGTACATATATGTGTGATATATGTATGGATATATTCTATATAATATCAATAGAATCTATGTAATTATATGCGACAAGTTGCTTCATATTAGACCATTCTAAATCAGTTAAAATCAAAGCAACATTATACTACGTGAACTCAACATCATGCTTTTCTACAGCTTTTCTCTACAGCATAAATTTTAAATATACGATTTCAAAAAGAAATCAGTGCATATACTACAATGTTCCAAATTCAGTGCATTGTTGGAAAATACTTGTGAGATTAAATGTATTCATGATAGATTTGACTTCTAGGATAGATCTAACTGCTTGTTAGTTTCCTTTCCTCTTTTTTTTTCTCCCAGTTACATTTCTAGTATTTGATGTTGATGCAGTTCTGTGGAAATAATATCAAATTTGTTGCAGTCAAGCAAAAATCTTCAATCTTGCCTTAGAATGATAGTGACTGAAAAGCCTTTTGATAGGATTTGTGACCATGCAATAATCCTGGATTAATACCCAAGCATATAGTCCCTATTTCCTCCTAGCCACACTGGTGGTTGTAGGGATTTGTCTTCTGCTCGTGGTCTGCTTTTTGGTGTCTAAATGGGAATGAATATCTTCATTAATAAACAGTGAATTTGTTAGTGATGTTATGTATTTTTATAGAATGCAGCAAGTAGGTTTTCTGCTCTTTAGTCCCATGCCGTACTAACTGGGTATGATTCATATTGAAATCCAGCAGTGAATATTGCCTCTTCTCAGTTCCCATGGCAGTGCTGTGACCACACAGCCAAATGCTGCCAGGTGCATTAGCTACACATTCTGAAAATTAAAACAGAGTTGCAGGCATGGAGGAGATGAAAAATAAAATTGGCATGCAGTTATTTTGAAGATATTGAATTCAGTTACAGGACACTACCTAAAAGTTCTGTGTCTCTTGACTTCATACACAAAATGTACATTTTTCCAAATGACACATAGTAACATTGCAGATATATAATAGGCATAGATGTCTAAAGGCAGTAAAATTATAATCTCAATTAAAAAAACAATTGGTAATATAAACACACTTTAAAAGATTCAGAAGGAAAACATGAGGTATTAATGTATGCCTCAATGAGTGTTTTGGTTTATTTTCTCAATATAGAATTTTTAAATTTATATTCTGTCTTTAATGTCATGACAACATCACCAGACCATTCCTTCTGTCTATAACTTAGTAGGATATAGTGGTTTTTGTGCTGGAAGATCTAAAATTGTGCACCCGATATTACTTTTAGAGAATGTGTGTTCTAATTTCAGCAGATATTTTCCACCCAAATACTTGATGTGCTTGACTAGCTTTTGGAAACATGCTTTCTGAAAATTACAGTGATGTTCTGAACTGCAAATGGCAAATATGTGACAACTCAGGGTGCGTCTAAAGTAGTTCAAGGTTGGGATATGCATTGGAATTACAAAAGCCTATAGGAAAATTGTGATCTGCTCGATCTGCATGAGGTCGTGTCTAGGTATGAGGCACCCAGAGCTGTTTGTCAGTCACTGCACACCTGCTGCCAGTCAAGGCTCAGCCTCCACATATGGGGCTCAGCTGTGAATAGGAGCTGGTGACCAGTCTGTAAACGCCCTTTTCCAGCTCCCTCTTTTGGCACATCTCATCCATGGGGAGGAGTGTCAGCTACGGTCAGCAGAAGTAACAGTAAAGACATCAGCAACATAAGGTGAAAGATTCAGTAGTAACATCAAGTTTGTTCCTTCTACTGGGCTTTTATCCAAATAAGCAAGTGCTAGTTCCTCAGTGAGCTGAGTAGTCAGCACACGCCTGAGCTGTTTTTAGTCCACAGCAAACATCTCTGTCAGTCTTGAGTATTCCTGCTACTTCAGCACTCAACCATGTTCTCTGATACCTTGTGCCAGAAAACCAGCTTCCCTTGACACAATTGCAACAATTTGAAATGTCTTCAATAACAAAGTAATAAAGAAGAATTGGAGCTTAAACAAAATATTTTAAAATTACTTGTACAAAAAATAGAATTTCAACTTGCAAATTGAAAAAACCTTTTTAACAGAAGATGCATAATTAATTTATAGCACTGGAAGTTTAACATGCTTTTGAACTACATCAGCAGTAC
Organism: Passer domesticus; assembly: GCF_036417665.1. Taxonomy (NCBI): domain Eukaryota; kingdom Metazoa; phylum Chordata; class Aves; order Passeriformes; family Passeridae; genus Passer; species Passer domesticus. The sequence continues at coordinate 31,580,228 of NC_087479.1, forward strand.
CACATACAACTGGGAGTACAAGGATCATCAAGCTTAGAATATATACTAGTGCTAATGTCCCAGATGATTCACTAGAATGCCCAAGGCCAAATGACTCCCATTTCCCAAGACTCCATCTGATGTTCATTGGCTTCACTGTCTCATCTTTTCTGTATATGGAAAATTCTCAGAAGACTAATACACCTGATACATATTAAAGATACTTAATGTCAGTAGTTTGCATAATTTGGAAGATGATGAAGACTGTATAGAAATATTGATACAGTTAGTTAACATTTTGACTAAAAGAAAATTAACCCCCATTGCTCAGTATTAAACTCCAACTTACCAGCCTGTCTTCTCAGGTGCATATCCATTTCTGTTGCACTTTTTAAGAGATCAAAATCAATAGATGTTGTAGTTTCTATGTGGCCAAAGCTGGGAAAAGTAGAGTCTAAAATTTGGAAGACCTCAGGCTAATCATGTATATTATGCTTGTATTTCAAGCTGCAAGGCAATGTTTTGTGAAGAACATTCACAGGACAAAAGATTCTTTTCTGCATTCATATTGACCATTACAGGATTAAATGCCAATAGGGATTTATAAGATCTGGTTTTCTGATTTGTCTGTGGAAAGTTAATGATGATTGTGTACCAAACCTTCATTAAAGTCTTTACATTTGCCCTTTATTTTATTAACTACTTTGATATACTATAATTAATAAAGAGGTTTTTTAAATGCATAGGAAAATATTAACATTTTTAATTTGCAGACACTAACCCTTTTCTCTAAAAGTTGTGAGTTATTATTTACTTGCTTTTCTAATAAAGTTTGCAAATATGTTGGAAATCTTTGTTTATTTTAATTACTTTGTTACCGTGTGTGGAAATAGTTCCAGGTAATCTGGTATAGGTGAAGTTACAAGTGGCTGAGGGTGACTAGCACTTCTGATAGCTGAATAACTCATGTGTCAACTCGGATGGTAGATTTTTTTTAAAAAAAATGTTTGTTTGGTTTTTTTAAATTTTTTGTTACACAATATAATGAAAACAATCTAGCTCAAAGCTTACAAAAAATGTCAAGATCTTTCTCTGTGTACTATACTGGATTCTAGGTGACTCTCTAAGGCAATGTCAAACTGACCCCATCTTTAAAGTATCTCTGTTGTGTGAGTGAATAAAAGAGCTGAGTGCTGGAATACCCAGTACTACCTCAATAATAACTCTTCAAGCAACTCTTGACTATAAAGGATAGGTATTCTCACTGGATCACTTATCATTGATTATTATTTTGAAAGTTTCAATAAATCCCTGTTAAATATATAAATTTTAGTAAAATTTTTCCTGTTAAAACTCTTTAAAGTAATTCTGTTAATCAACACCTCTTCCTTCAGTCACTGTGGATGCTGATTATCCATATTTGCCCTAAGTATTTGGTTTTATTCAAGATTTATTTGCTAAGTTTATTGTAGTTTTGCTCAAGATATCCCTAAATTTTTTAAAATTTCTTCCAACTTACCAGCTTGTGTAATGGAATGGAATGAGGTAAAATTTTGTATCTTGTACAGATCCAAAATATTTCCACTGGTACAATTAAGTGACATTGCATCTCATATTGTGCCAGGCACTATAAGTTTAGAATATTTGGATTGTATTTTTATCTTTGATTTTTTGTCTAATTAGACCCATAATATTTTCTTCTCATGTTTCTCTTAATAATGTTGTTGATATATCCTTTTGTAAAATAATGATGTTGATGTGTCTCTTGCATAGATTAAAACTTTTTCCCTAATATTTTGATTCTATAAAGATGGAAAAAAGTTGATTTGTACATATATGGTAAAAACAACTATAATAGAATTTACAAAAAAAACTTCAATAAGAGTAGTACGTTAATATAAATTTTTGTTTTATAATAGAACAAAAAGTCAGCAACTCTTATGACTCTCTTTCAAGACTAATGGTTTTCTAATAGTGACTTTAAGCTGCACTGCAAAGACAAGCTTAGTGGACAAAGTTTCACAGAAGGGAATATGACAGTGTTACTCGATAGTACATGAGATTATATCCTTCACAAGTGATGTGAAGGTTTCCATTGTTGCTTCAGTTTCATGTGTGAAATAGTAAAAATTTAGTATATCAAAGCTGGCCTGGAGAAGAATCCCTTTGCTTTAATCACACAAATCCGCCTGAGTTTCAGAATTCTTTAATTTATACATTTTGCATCTGATTTCCTTTTTGCACAAATTAATGATGCCTTGTGGTATGCTTGTATCATGGTGAAAGTTAAGAGAAGTTAAGTCAGTAATCAGCTAGCCCTAAACAAATGGTAAGGTCCAAAAGAATTTGTTACAATATATGTCATAAGTTGCAAATATTTTTTATTCAGCCAGATTGTTCTTCCAGTAGAGAAGACACACTGATTTGCTGAGTTAGATAGTAAAGAGCTTCCTCAAATAGGAAAAAAAGGACATCACCAGCATTTAAAATATATTAATACAAAACTATGAAAATATATTGATAACATTAAAAAAAAAATCTTTATTAAGGAAGAGAATTTTATCAGAAGGGAAAATGCTTTTCTTACTAAGGCTTTTGTAATTTTTTTTGTTTGAAAAGCCAACATTTGATGACTCATTGTGAATGGCCTAGCTAGCCTAACTGCAGATGAGTTACAGAAGCTGTTGCTGATGACCTTTTACTGCTAACCAGAGTATAGTTGTTATTTCTCATCATAGCTGATATTTGCATGTCACAAGCAGTAAGCTGTAATAATGTATCTACTGGTGCCTTGCTATTGAAAATACACCAACTTTAAGAGAAGCTGAACAAGGAAGTACAGATTTTTGTGATTTATTTGAAATTCAGGAAGCTTGGTGGTATGTGGAAGATTCTAGATTAATTCAGAGCATGTAAATTGAATTTCATGGCAGAAGTTTATTTTTGTTCGAAAGACACATTTTTTTCCTACCAGGCATCTTCCTAGGCCAGCTTCTCTCAAGGTTGACCTTAGGCTTAAATAACATCACTGACGAAGTAAGGGCTGGTTTATGAAGCTTAACTTGCTAATTAGAGTGGTAATATGACCTTTCTTTCTGTTGCCAATATGAAGACCATTTAGAATCATAAATCACAACATTCTAAAGGGTGAAATGTGTTCACCATGATGTAAAAAATGGAGGGGGAGGGGGAGCAGAAATCAGCAAGGAAAAAAAAAAAAGATGAATGGTGATATTCTGCTACAGATAGTCCATGACATCCATAGAATATTTCTAGTGCTATTTAGAAAATTAATCACATTATTACACAGTTCTATCATGTGTTCATGCAACTTAACTGTGTCCTGATTACTACTTTTATCTTTTCACATCTCTGTCTCTTTTTGTTTTTCTAAAACAAACTAGACAGACACCCAATGATAAAATGGGAGTTGATGGCAGATTATCCTGACCTCAGGCTACTTCCAGGCAACATGACTTAACAATACCCAGTCTCTTCTGTGCATCCCTTAAATCTCCAGCACTACTGCTGTAAGGAAACATCCTATCAGCTAGCTGCATAATGCACCTGTATCAGAACACCAGAAGCAGATATCAGCTTCTGTGTACTCTGTTTTCTCTTTCTGTCATTTCTTAAGCCAGGTGTTTTCACAGCAACAATAAAAACTGCTTGCTGCTGTTACAATAGAAGTCACAGAACTATTCCTCTTAAATGCAACTGCAGAGGACAGAGGCAAAAACATAGTTGTTATTTTCTGAAAACTAGAAATAGAACATTAGGAAGAAATTCTTCACAGAAAAGGTGTTTAGGCATAGGAATGGGCTGCCCAGGCAGGTGGTGGAGTCACCATCCCTGGAGGTGCTTAAGGAAGGACTGGATGTGGCCCTTGGTGCCAGGGACCACTTGACAAGGTGGTGTTTGGTCATGGGCTGGACTTGATGATCTCAACCTAGTTAATTCTGTGATCCTGTAATATTATATAAACATGGCAAAAGTAGTGAGCTTTTAGCAGTGCTGACTTAGCTCTCATCTGAACATGTCACCCTGCAACTGCAGTTTTCTTTGAGATGGCATCCCAAAAATAATTTATACCCCCTTTTGTTCAAGCAGATATTTAAGTAGTCAGGATTCTTGGTACATATGACTGTTGTTTGGGTTTTTTGAGGTTGGTGGTTTTATTATAGGATAATTACAAATTGATTTGTCAGCATTTGGGGGGTTGGGGTGGGGATATGGAAGGTGAAAAGTTACAATATTTGCAGAAATGCTATCTTAGACAATGCTGAGCAATGTGCATCTGTCCTAAAATAGAGGTCTGAAGCAATGGCAGCACCTGTTTCTTGCCAAGTATTTCTTCTCCTGTTACCATATTCTATATGCATATTCACTCTGGTCACTTTCTGTCTAGTACATACATAGTTTTCAGGGCTCTTGTGACAATTAGCTGTGCTTGAATCATTGGCTGCAGGTCTTGTTTTCAGCCATTTACAAGTTAGTGTAAGGCTCATATGTAGCACTTGACAAAATGTTATAGCTGTGTGTAATAGTCAGTTGTTTGTAGCTATATGTGGTGAGAGTGTACTGTTGCTAAATCGTAATTAGAAGGCAAATGTTCTAAATATGAGAGCCTGTAGATGCAGAAAGAGAGATCTACTGCATCTGCAATTCAATTAAAAAAATCCAATTGCATATTTAATTTCTATGCCTTTTATATTAAGATTTGACTCAGCATTAAAGAAGTAGAACAACCACTTCTCATGTTGCAATGAGAAGTAGTAATTTCAGTCCAGTTGTCTAATGATGGCCAATTTTGAAAGAATTATCTTAAACCATCTCAAGTGAGCCATGATTAAAACCCCTGTTTTAGCCTAATTAATGTGCTTTGAAGTACTCTCTTAATGTTTGCAGCTGTTATTCAAACTGTGGTTTTAATCTAAGTAAGCAAAATAGTACCTGTGATATAACACAAGTATACAGACTGTCTCAGCAAGAAACTATTTTGCTTTTCTTTTGAATAGTTTTGATTTTTATTCTGTTGCACTCAGCTAAAGGCTAGGATCTACTTGTTTATAAATGTAATGCATTCCCTGACACAAAGTAGATGTGTGGATGGACAGGCTGTAGGTGAGTGTACAAGGAATGGTCAGTATGAACAGGAATCATAACACATTTTAAATACTACACTGCAAAATGAAGGTTTTAAATAAAAGTTAAATGAAACAGGTGAAACCACAAGAGTAAACAAACAAACATTCAAACAAATCAGAAAATTCTAGTGGGTTCCCTCTGCAGGGAATTACCATCTGTGGGAGATTATAGATGTATCCCCAACCAAAATCTAAAACAAGCCCCTAACCTGAATGTTTTGTAGACGGGCATTTGTGATTAGTACCACAAACGTAACAGAAATGGAATTTACTTGACTGAAGGGATGGCATCTAAAGTAAGTGTTGTAAAATGTGGAATATCCCCTTAAGAAACTGTGTTCTTTGATTTTTGATTTTTTTTATGCTTTCAATCAACAGCAAGGGAGATTTAATCTGTGAGAGCAGCTAACAAGCGAGCTCCAAGTGATGTCCATGAGTTAGAAACACAAATTACCTTGTTAAGGTACAGAGCTGGACATGCTTCAGCAATCTCAGACCTAGTGGGAGGTTAACCAGGCTTAGGAAGTCGGATGCCCATCAAAAGTGGACACAAAGAATGCAGAATTTATAGACCACCTGGCAGAGCTCCCAAGGTAAGGAAGAAACCAATAAACCCAACCCAGCAACTGTGCTGAAATGGGCTCCAACAGTCTAAAAGGTAATTCCAGCAGGGGGAGATTGTGACCACTGGAACAAGAAACACACCAACTCAAAAAAAGGAGAAAGCCTGAGCATGTGGAGTAATCAGCGTGGGAAGTGAGAGAATCATTAACCAACATAAGATAGAATACTAATAAAAAAGAGAACTATGCAACTTGTAGCCTATGAACACTAATTCCCTAGTTTGCTAAAATGTACAAATAGTAAAATGTTACTATTTTACAAATAGTAAACATTTTTGATAGTTGTTCTACTTGATTTGTAGAATACCACTAGGCACCCAGGCTTGCACAGCTCTGAAATGAATAATCAGTGTCACTCTCAACTGTGTAAATATTGGCTTGTTGCATCTGGAAAATGAATCTGATTTTTGCGGACAACAGAAGGATGAGTTGTAAATTATATAATTGGGATGGGATAAGAAGGAAAAGCTTAAGGTACAATTATCCCAGAGAGATGGATTTTTTTTCTTTGACAGGAAGGGTAGCAATGTCATAGTGAAGAAAAAAAGGAGATCTGGGTATGGAGTTGACTGGGGAGACAAAGAATTTTTATATTCAGTCACTGTGAATATGCATTAATAGTGAAAATTCTCAAGGAGAGACTGACACACCAGTTCATACCCATTTCCCCTTTAGCTCTACCTGAGGGTGTAAAAAACAGAGTGAGAACAGCTGTCATGCTGTCTCTTGTTGTTTGACGTTATAAGAACTATCATGGAGTTATAAGAAAATGCAGGATTTTATTAATTTTTTATGCATGACTCATAAAAATGGTGGGTCTTACCAGGAGGTTGCTTGCTCTTAATGGAAAATTGCAAATAATTAGGTATTTTTCTTCTTCAGCTTCAGAGTGGAATCTACATTCAGTAATAAACAAGGCCATATTTTCTTAAATATGGAATGAATACAACACACAATAAAGACACTTTGCTGATAATGCTGAAATTTCTCTGTCATTGCTCCTCACAGACTCTTAGGCTCTTCTGTTCATAGGCTCTTTAGACTTGCTAAGTCACTGAGACTTTCCAGTCTTTTTGTTCACCTTATTTTTACATAGCATCCATCTGAATTATCTTTTCTCAGATTAGTCTTGAATTTGCTTTAAATTAATGTGGAAATATTTATTTATGCATTACAAGAGCAGAAGAATGGGAAGAACTTTTTGAGTAAGTAATTGAATTAATTTTGAACTGAGGTTCAGTTTTAGAGCTAATTATATCTTCTCTCCTGCTGCTTTTATCAAGGTACCAGTCCTCTAATCTAGCAATTTTCCTTCATTTTTTCAGCTTAAATATTTTTATGTACTTATAGATTTTTGAATGTGTCCCAACTGTAATTTATCAATATATTTATAAAGAAAAATTCTATTCCCTCTCCAGTTTGTCTATTCTGGAGTAAGTAGACTGAGTTTGTTTAGCTTACTCTCACATGACTGCATATTAGGTTTCCTTAAAATTTTATTGTCCCTTATACTCCTGCTGTTTCACTCACCTGCAAACATTGGTGACAACCACTTCTTGGACAGTGACTTGGTAAATTCCTCTTTTTTTTTCAGGACTTGCTCACCTTTCATAGCAAGGCCATACTGAAATATATTAAGGAATATAAATTCAACCTAGATACCAACCTGAAAAAAGAAGACAGGCTATGTATCTAAACCTCTTCTGAAGGCTGTAAAATCTCTGACTGTGTTAGTAAATTAAATATCTACTGTTAATTCTTTTGCCTTGAGACAAAGTGGAGGTATACAGCCTACATGCATACAGCTAAACAAATTCCCCAGCATATCAAGTGTACTGCCTATTGAAAACAGTCTCTGGCCTGCCAGGGTATTTCTGGCAAGAGTCTGGTAGGTACAGGGCAGTATATTTCCTAGATTCATGCTGAGTGTGGTCTCCTGCCAGTGCAATTTCTGTGTACTGTCTAAGAGAAACTAGTGAAATATCAGGTGCTCAGGTTGTCACAAGTCTTTATTTACACTGTCATCAGACAGAGAGGACTGCAATACTGCTTTTCATGCTCTTAAGAGTTTTTTTCAAATATCACATTTTAGTATTGAAGGAAATTTAATTTTAATTCAGAAAGAAGTAGTTCCAGAAATATACTTTCTCCTTATAGCACCATAGGAAAGAATCATAGAATCATCAAGGCTGGAAAAGACCCTTAAAATTGAGTCCAGATGTTAAGCTAGAAAAGCTGTGTTCATCACTAAACCATGTTCCATCTATGAACCTTTTAAATACATCCAGGTGTGATGTCACGACCACTTCCATGGGCAGTATGTTTCAATGCTTGACAAATATTTCAGTGAAGAAATTCTTTTTGATATACAATCTAAAGCTGTATTGGTGCATCTTGAGGCCACTTCCTCTTGCCCTGTTGCTTGCTGCTTGGGAGAAGAGACTGATTCCCACCTCAGCCTCCTTTCAAGGAGCTGCAGAGAGTAACAAGTTCTCCTCTGAAACTCCTTTTCTCCAGGCTAAACAACCCCAGCTTTCTCAGCCACTTCTCTAGTCCTTTCACCACCTTTTTGCCCTTCTCTGGACATGCTCCAGCACCTCAGTGTCTTGTAGTGAGAGGCTCAAAAGTGAACACAGTCTTCAAGGTGCAGCCTTGCCAGTGCCAAGTCCAAGGGGATGATCCTTCTGGCCACACTATTTCTGATACAAGTCAGGATGCCATTGACTGACTTGGCTCTCTGAGCACACTCTCAGATCATGTTCAGACAGCTGTTGACCAACTCCCCCAGGTCTTTTTCCACAGGCAGCTTTCCAGCCACTCTGCCCCAAGCAGTTTGTTACACAGATTATGCGTTACCACTGAATGACTTAGTTCTAACAGTATTTTCTCACCCACCTTAATATTTTATATGGCACAGGAATTTATCCGAAGTGTGTCCTCTGAGACAGAATCAGCCAGAGAAAGAGTCCTTAGTGCTGAGTCAGAAGGAAAAATTTAGGAATAGCACTGTAGTTGTCTATAAACCAAAACTCTCTAAACTAGGCTTACAGTCATAGCTGGATTTCTGTTCACTGAGCGAACAATCCTCGAGAAGTAGGAATGGTATTCTTGATCATTGAGTTTATGAAGGATAAAGTGTGATAGCCCTAATGGTAAATGACTTGTGCTCAGAAAGCCCACAGTGAAAACTTGTATTCAGGCTAGAACATGCAATCTGTGTGCATTGGAGCAGAACTTGCTATACTTCAAGAGATAATAGAATAGTTTATTAAAAAAATTCCTTAAAATCTTGACTATGTCCTTAATACCATGGCTTTAGAACTGGAAACTCCTCTTTTCTTAGAGTATGTATTAATTAGGTCTGAGACAAAACATGAACATATTCACAAAAGTCAGTGTTGTGCCCAGCTACTGAAAGGTAATTTTTTTAGCAGTAATCCTCTCAGACATAGAATGCCTTTTACATAATCAAATTCAAGAGTAGAAATGCAGTTCGTGCTAAGAAGGGGAAATATTAAAATCAGCATTCTTTTGTATTTTTTATTGTTTTGTTTTTGTTGGGTTTTTTTTACATTCACAGTTAAACCAAGCCCCTCAGTTCACTTGGAACCATTGTTGATAATAAGAAAGTGTATTAATATGTTCATGTCTTCCATTGCCCAAGAAACTTACCTGCAGTTCTCAGCCAAAGATTTCTAAATTAGAAAGGCTATGGCTAAAATAGTCAGTAAAAGCCTATAAAAATCCCTCCCTTGAGCTTCCACTTGCAGGTGGAATTTAAGTGACCTAATTAAGCCTGAAAGTGATATAGTGTCACTTATTTGTCTGCCCGTGTGCTTCCAACAAATGTTTCAAAATGCTGTAATTTTTTTCTGTGGGAGTCTTAGCTCCATGGTAACCATATCCAGTTTAACTCTTTCAGAATCTGTAGAGAAATCTTATTCAATGTTAAATTTACTCCAGTTTCCTTTTAACTGTCTTCCTTTCCTCCCTAAGTTCCCCCAAGTAAAGTTTTGTTAAGTGTGGATGCAACTGATCCTCTGGTGTAGGATGACAATGACTTCAGAATAATTCTTCATATTTTCTTTATGAATAAGAGGAGAAATACAGAAAGAGGATTACTTTGTTAGGACAAAGTAATACTAAGATAGTGAGTCAGACTGTAGTCTCACAATTTTCAGGAACAGTACCATTGCCACATTTGAAGTTCAGGACGTGGGAAAAAAAGTATTAAGAGTATAGAAATATTCTTGCATGAATTGATGATTAAATAATTGTGACCTTTAGAAAAGAAACAGTGCTGTGACAGAGATGCTCTGTAAGTTACATGGGGTGCCCATTCTCTTTCTTAGAATAAAATAAATTTTGAAGAGAAAAGGTGACAAATTCTTATGAATCATATTGAAGTAAAAGTTTCATGTTCAGAAACAAAAAAATACACTAGAGAATATAGGCTTTCTAATAAAAAATGTACAAGGGTTTTGCAAGGAGTTCTGCATTCCACCCTAGTACAAGAGATATAAAGTAACCTCTGTACATTTGAAGACTTTGAGGAAGTTTCCACAACGGTTTTAAGATAAGCGACTTAGATTGGTATGGTAATTTGTGGAGTGTCCAAGGAGGGGGAAGGTTGGTGAATACTTACCACTTTCCTCAAAGTAATGGTATTGGTTTTAAGCCACGGTGACTTATCAGAAGCTATACCACCGACTTAACTGCTTCTGAAATAATTTGATCCAAAACCTAATGATATATATTTTTGTGGGTTTCAGTTATTTGCAGTCAGCTGTCTGTGTATAGCCAGGGAGAGAAAGTTCTATTTCAGGTTGAAGGCTGATGTCTGGTGCATACTGAATATAGATTTTATTGTTTTTCTTTCTATATATCTGTTCTCTCCTAAGCAGAAATCAAGTATTGGCAGGATATTAAATTAATTTCATATTAGACCTTCTGGCTACACTTCCATTTGACTTTCACTGTAGTATTACTTACTCATTACAATTAAGCCATACTGAAATCCTGGCAACTTGCCTGAAACCTTCACATCCTCCTGTGTTGAAATAAACTCTATGCTGCTGTTCTGATAGGAGTCACAATAGATGGTATAATTTTTTTTTTGTATTTATTATTCAGAATTAATTTCTTCTTGTTAGTCAAAGACATAGCTATGAAAATCTGGCACAGCTTGAAAACTGCACATATTTTGTTATAGCTGAAATTGTTTTGTGGTTTGCTTGCGTCACCAGTCTTTAATGGTACTACATGTAGTACTCTAGATACTGCATCTTTAAAATATGTCCCATTTCTGTTTACTTGGGTCTTACAAAACACACAAAAAATACTTTGAATTACTGGTTGTCTTTGCCTCATGTTACTTAGAACATTCTCAGAGAGCATGAATTGCTGTCCTAGTTGAAACTCTAAGTTAGGAGAACGTAGTATTCAATGCCCCCTAGAACTGTGGCATCAACCATTTGTTAGTGAAGTGAAATTGATTACATGTCCTACCAGACAAGCTGCAAAAACTGATGGGCAAGAATAGGAGTCTCCATTCTTCTCTTTGTCAGAAATAGCACATTTGAGGGAAGTTGTGGTTGCAGTACCAGGACCAGAGATATATACCTCTATTTAACAGTTAAATTGTAAATACAGTGTATATTATACTCTTTGTGGCCATCACTGACCAAAAAAGTGCAGGTTAATTTCACAGAATTGAGTCACACTTCTGTTTTTTTCAGGATCTTGCTTTTGTTAAATTAACTACAATATTTTTGTGCTAAATTCTCACAGTATGCTTTCCTTACTGGAATGATGATATACATATTTCCTTTATACTTTTAGTATGAGCTTTTGCTAAACATATTTCATTGGATAAAAAATGAACATCGTCAGAAATTGCTTCTCTGCCACTGTGATTAATCTTTATCCAGGCTTTTAACAGTGTGAGAGATTTGTGTGTTAATGTGTGTGAAAACAGGTAACTTCTACTCCTCAGTGGGGTAAAATAGCTTTTCTAAATATTTTCAGACATATAGGGATGAAACTGGGACCAGCAGTTGTATTACCTTCCTTTTTTTAGATACTAAAAAGTTGACTTGTTCTTTGTATCCCCTAATTTGATATCTACTACACTGGCATAGTAGAATTAATGATAATTGAACATGTGATTTATTGCAGTATTTTTTAAGTTTGCTGAGCAAAGAATTTTATTTAAAATTGAGGTTATTAGAACCTCAAGGAAGAGGAGGGAAGGAAAGTAGAACATTAAGTCCACTGAGTATTAATTTTGGAATTGCCTTTAAAAAACCCAAAACATCTTTAAGAGATTCAGCCTAAGTAATACAGTTTTGAGTTTGTTTGGGTTTTTTTTTTTTAGTAATTGAAGCACAAAGTTTGTATTCAATTTAGCTACATTTCTCTTTCTCCTATCTCAGATAATCCATAATAGATTTGCAAATGATATCACTTCTTGTCTCCAATTCACCAATTTCCTAACTCAGAACAGAAAATTCAGTTCACTTATCCATACGTATTTTGTCAGTTGTTTTTTTTGGGTTTTTTTGTTGACAGTGGTGATGGTGTTTGGATTTTGGTTTTTTTTGTAATTACATCAAAGAGTTATAATCTCAGAACAATATTTGATTATGTTTGGTGTGCTTGAATCTCAGACTACAGACAGTCTTAATTCAAAAATTCAGTCTTTTGCATCTGTCTGGTAAATAGCACTTGTGGTATTGATCAAACTTTATGTGATAAAATTTAATGTAATGCAAATATCATAATTATCTTGTTTATTAAATTCACTTTCTTGAATATTTATTATGAGTTTATTTATTTGTCTGTGGTTTTTTCAAAATTGTTGGTGAAAGCCAAGAGGAAACTGATGTCTGAAATATATTACCTGGAAGATAGGAAGCAGAAAAGAGATCATTATCATGCTTGACCAGTTCCAATACAGAAAAGAGATTTAGTAATAAAAAACACTGACTAAAGTTATATACTTATCCAGACAAAAGCACTGGCACTAAAATATGAGATTAGCACTGAAACTGTGGAGGCAAGTATAGTTATATACATTTGATACAAAAAGCGAAAATGTGCCCATCAAGCCACTGAATTTGAGCTCTTAGGCAAATAAAAGAAATCTAAGTAAAATATATTGTGAAATCTCTGCAAGGGAGACAAAGAGAAGCAGGAGCTTGTAGGAACAAGAGAGGCAGGAATATCTTCAAATGCAAAGTAGTACAGACCTCTGTCATTGCCAAGTTGTTTCATCATATTGAGAACAGCCAGGTCAGTTCTGTGGTGCTAAGGTTGAAATGTTTAATAAAAACTCTTAGGGGAAGCACTTATTTCAGGAGATGGGATTTATTTTAAATTCTCAGTATATGTTATCCAGTACAGAGTGAAATCTATATTGGGACAAAGTGTTTTATACTTTTATTTTTAAATTAAGATTAACAAGAAAGCTATTCCATGAAGGCTGCTGAAGTCATGCTTGCTCTGAATGTGTTAAGGTTTGTGGAATGCAAGTTTTTTTCACAGATGTGAAGTTTAGAATAAGCTTATGTGAAAAAATTATTTGCGAATATTTATCTTAAAAATCATAAAATGTTCACACATGTAAAATACTGGAACTGTAGATTGTACTTTTTTAATGGTGTAGTTTCCCTGAAGAATGCTTCACTAAAAATACAGTAAGATATTTTAAGTACATTCAGGCTCAGAAACCTAAATGTCAGCTTTTCATTATGTCCTAAATGATTTCCAGATAATGCAATACATTTAAAAATAAGTGCTATTTTAGAAATTTGACTCAATTATTTCTATAAATTACATATAATCACCATGAGATTATAGTGCTAGTTGTAGCAGATGACTCTGTAGTTACTTAAATATTTTGTCTTTTGTCATTGAAGAGTGTTCCTCTAAAATAAAATTAGTTTTGTTTGGACTTATTAAATAATTCTCAAATTATTATAATCAGAAAATTTTCTCTTACAACTCCTCTAACACTTGCTAGAACCATCAAAGAGTTTTTTATACTTCATTTCAAACCAGTGAGAGAACAGTCACGTGGAAAGAAATCTGAGGTCCCAGCTACTGTGAGACAGGATTGGAAAGTTAGGGAGTCTCTGTTAGAGGGTCTCTGTTCATGAGTTATATCAGGCTTGCATTACAAGGTTAGTTAATATCTTTCTAACATGCACAGCTCCACTTCAGTTATGTTGATTTTACATATAAATCCATATCCAAACTACCTAGACCTTACAGAAATATTTATTGCCTGTGTGACTATGTAAACCTTTTTTAATTGTTCTGTTTATAAAGCAGAGCTTCTCTAATTCACTCAGTAAAAGCTGCAAAGCTTTGGCAACAGTCTTATGGTAACACTTATTTTCTGCAGGAAAAATAATTTTCTCATGTTTTGCCATGTAAATTACTATGTAATTTGGAGCTTCATGCACAAAACTACTGTTTTCTCAGCTTTGTTCTGATTTCTCATATAAATACCGTTGGTAATAAAATTAGCTTTATATTAAAATAATGTAGCAGTGTATTGGCTAGTGGATACACCAGGTATTATTCTTGCAGTTGAATAAATGCTTAGAGATTTTTGCATATATATGCTGCATAAGAGTTCCACTACAGGCAGGGAAAAGGCTCAATTTTGCACCACATGACAACCATCAAGCCTGTGATTGGTTTCACTATGAGTCAGCAAAACCTGTCCTTCATCATATGATGAAGATATTTGATGTCATGTCATCACACACCATCGTGTCTCATAGTGTCTCAACTCAGTTGTCAAGAAAATATTAAGAACTAGGAAGCTATAATATAACAGCCTCTTTAAAGTATTCCTAATTACTTTTGGTATCTACAAATCAATTCTGGTTTGGTTTTTTTTTGAGACTGGATTTATAATTTATTCTATTTATTTTTTGTTATTATGCCAGTGCAGGCTATTAGTACACTTGTGTATAATCTAAAGTGTATTATAATACTATGTATAGCAAACTCCATCAATTATAATTTAATTTAAATTATTTTTTGAATGAGCTTACTCATAAAAAGCAGAAAACACTATTACCTTATGAGATATTTAGAGAATTGTGGAATATTCTTATTGGAAGGGACCCACAAGGATGACCAAAGTCCAACTCCTGGCCATGCAGAGGACACAAGAATCACATCATGTGCCTGAGAGTGTTGATGAAACATTTCTTGAACTCTGTCAGGCTGGTGCTGTGACCATTTCCCTGGGGAGCCGGTTTCAGTGCTCAAACACCCTCTGGGTAAAGAATGTTTCCCTAATACCCAACCGAAATGTCCCCTGACACTTTCAGACTACTCCCTTGGGTCCTGTCACTGGGCACTGCAGAGAAGAGATCAGTGCCTGCCCCTCCTCTTCCCCTCATGAGGAAGCTCTAGCTGCAGTGAGGTCTCCCCTCAGTCTGCTCTTCAGGCTGAACAGACCAAGTGACCTCAGGCATTCCCAAACAGTTGTCTCTCCAGATCTTTCCCCATCTTTGTTGCTGTCCTTTGGATGCTCTCGAACACTTTATATCTTTGTTGTACTGTGGCATCCAAAACTGTCCCCAGCACTGGAGGTGAGGCTGCCCCAGAGCAAAGCAGAGCAAAGGGGACAATGCCCTCTCTTGCCCGGCTGTGATGCTGTGCCTGATGAACCCCAGGACACAGGTGGCCCTCCTGGCTGCCAGGGCACTGCTGACTCCTGTTCAACTTGCCATAACCTTTCTGTGGCACTGCTCTCCAACCTCTCATCCACCAGTTCACCTCCGTAACTGGGGTTGCCCTGTTCCAGCTCAGAATCCAGCACCTGCCCTTGTTAAGCTTCATACACTTGTTTATTGTTCAGCCCTGTATGTAAGCTCTACTCTTCACTCTCTAATGGGATTTGAGAAAAGAGTAAACTATATTTTGGGATTTTAATTAAAATTATTCAATAATTCGATCTGATGCTTTTGAGACATCATTTTGATACTACCCCAATAAGAGTTTTTTTTCATATATAAGTAGTTTTTTCAGTTAGCAAAATACTGCATGTGGTACTCTGGAAGAATTTTATTATGAGTGGACAAGATACTAGGAAGGGATAGTACTTATCTTACTTCTGTAATTAATGTGCAGTATCTCACTAGTAGAAGCTTTCTCAGGCTTAAGATTTCACATATTAAGAAAATAAAGCAACGTATGTGGCTTTTTGTATAGGTGCTGTGTGTACTTAATTTTTTCTGAAGTACTTAGACTCAATTATTTGTATGTTGGGAATGCATGGAGTAAAACAGCTTGGTGATACAAGACTTTCAAATTTAATTGAACCCTTGGTCTGTGCTATACATTTACTGAAATAACTGCTTACAAACTTTTTTTTTAAATCTCATTCTGCTTTGCTGCCTGTCAGGTTATGTTACCTGATTTTCTGCTTCTATTTTATTTCTGATAAGTTGTGATTTAATTTCAGATTTTTCTTCAATTCTCTTTAGACAAATTAAAAAAAATAAAATCACAGAGACAGATTGAGGCAGAATCCTCATTGAGGCAGAATCCTCAATTTGAAGATCTTGGTAAAGAAGGAGAGGGTAGAAAATTCCAGTGTGGCAAATGACTTGATGAAGGAGATAGATATGTAGCTTTTGAGATTAAAAAAAGCTGCTGCTCTTTTGCAAATACATAATATTTACCCATTTGTATTTCCCATGCAAAATAAAGTTAAAGGATATGAGAGAGGTAGAAACAAAGACCCTACTAAGCATTAGGGGGCTGTATAATAAGGCAGAAGAAGGCAGAGTAGTGGGGAGAAGTGGCAGAGAAGTAGAGAAAACTGGAACATTTGACGTTTGGGCTGGAGAAGGAGGCAGAGATGGGCTGGTAAAAATCACCATTCCTGACATTCTTTGTCACTGATGACCATGACACAGGCTGTTTTGGCTTAGATATGTTTTATGCTGTGGAGGTCTTTTGTTGGTGTCTGCCTCTCAAGCAGATGCTCTCAGACTCCTGCAGACAAGCTGATACCAACTTGTGGGAGACAAGTCTCTAACCTGCTACATTTCTACATTTTGCTGATCCTGACAACCCATGATCAAAGAAGTATCTTTAGCATATGTGAAGTGAGGTCTGAACGGAATATATGTGATGGCATACCTTGAAGAACAGACCTAATGTAGGGGTATTTGTGTTTTGATCACAAATAGAAACAGATTAATTGAATTGATGGAGCCCTGTTAGCACCTACCTGGTACAGAACATAGGTATATTTTTTTCAGTACAGACTCAGTTTAGTAACAGAACAACATTTTGTCATGCTTAAAAAAAATTGTTAATAACTCTATTGTATATTAAATCTTACACATTTGTTTATATGTTGCACTGTGACTGGCTGGGATATTTGACAATTATCAAAAAACAAAACTGACACTGATTTAAAGTTTAGATCGGCTTCTTTCCTTGTATTCTTTTTTAAAAATTGTTTACAGTTGTGCTTTTTTTAGCTGGGTATGAAATTTTCATGCAAGATGTGTCTGCATCTAGAAAGGGAGTTTACATCTTAAAAACAGTATCTGGGCATTTGGCATGCCCATACGTATCAGAAGTAGCCAGAACTCTTCTTCAACTGAAACAGACACATTTGGTATGGAATGGAAAAGGCAGATAGAATACACAAACAGGGAGAAGTGGTTATAAGACTGATGTGCTAAATGAAGAGTGAAGAAAATCAATATCTGACAAAGACTGTGGTGAGAAATGATGCAAGGAATGGACATGAGTGATGTGCAAAATTGAAAACCAGGAACTGATAGCTGGGCTAGGTAGGTTCAACTTTTTGAAAGTGTTCTTTTAGGATCTTCATGTGTAAGTACAGCTGTGGGGAACACATTTAATTCACTAGGATTTTGTTGATTCTGTAGAGGAATTCTTTTAGGTGGGGTCTAGTGAATCTTCAGAGACACCTTTTGAATTCCCATTAAAATAAAGACCAGTAAAAAATTATTGTTATAGTCTTAAAGTTGATGTTCTGTGAACCTTGCAAAGAGTGATGTAGTTTTTAAAAGAGGTAAAAATGACTGAAGTCTGTAGTGATGCATAAAACTTTATCTAGAAAAAGAAGGATCCTCCAGGAGGGTTATTGTTCATATAAGTGTATTTTCCTTTAGTGGACATGGGTAAAAATACAAGAAAATGGTTATGTAGGCACTTCAGAGGTCTTTGAACCCTGTACTAATGAATACAGATTAGATGCAGAAGACAAAGAAGCAAGATTGTAGAATTGATGCTTTTGCTAACTTTGGGTGTAGTAGGTTGCAAGTTTCCTATTATTCTAGCCAGTTGTAGTTTGAACAAAGATACCTGCTCTGTTAAAGATGGAGGAGAGAGTGTGATACACTTGAATGTGGCAGAGAACCTTTTTAAACTCTGACGACAGTACAAAACACTTCATAGGTAACATCATTATTCTCATACCTGCCTTTCTCCAAGTATCTTCTCAAACTTCAGCATATAACCTTTTTAGGAGACTAAAACAATTGGTCTGAAAAGAAGTCTGAAATATTTGTATGTGGTAAAATGTTACTTGAAATAGCTTTTTCTCTCTTGTTATAATTAAAATAATTTCAGCATTCTCATCTGAACATTTTAAGAAAGGATAATGAGTGGTGCCTTTGCAGTGCAATTGCCTTTTCTGCTGTATAAGAGTATGTAATTTGTTTGCAGTATATGTAAAAATAATATGTTATCTGGCTGCATTAGTAAACAATAGATGCCCATAACGTATAAATCTGCCTCACTATAAAATGTGGTTTCACAGGTAACAATATTTGGAAAGTATTTAAGAATGATTATCAGATAAAACTTTAAGTCCCCATTTTTGAGTTCTCCTATAGAACTGCAGAGAAGTAATCATTAAGGATGATCAGTATCTTCACAATATTTTTTGAACCAAAGTGCAGAAATATGTTTCTAATATGTTTCATTCACTTAATTGTCAAAAGGGGCTGTATTCTAATTAGGGGTTTCATGATTTTAACACTCAGTCTGATATATTTATTATGCATTTGTCTGCTGTGTTTATGATTCAATTATTTGGCTCTTATCTCTGTGAAGGCAATGTTATTCCTAGCAATTAACTCAGGCTTATCCTTCGGGTTTTATCGTAACAACCACACTTGAGAGATGTCATGCTGCTGAAGGTGACTGAAGATACTATGTAGCCTACTTTCAGTTTCATTGGTAGCTTTTTCTCATTTGAAATATACCAGCTGATGGCATGAACAGTCAGCATTTAGTAAAAAACTGATAAGTGAAAAGGCTCTTTGTTATTGTCTGTTCAGTCAAAACACACTTAAGCACTGCACCCTCGCATTGTACAACCTGCCTTTCTTGGGCAACCTGATGGAAGGTGTGTACGTGAGGGCCACACTGCCCTAAGCCTGCCTGTAATTTTCTTAGTGCAATTAATTATCTTGGTGCTATCGTTTAAACAGAATATATCTTTGCATGCTCATTTAGTTACTAAGTAAGTAACTTTAGTAAGTACTTTGTTCAAGTAAGGGTGGAAGTTTTTCTGTGCTTGTTATCCTACTGTTCTCTATTTCTGCCAAAAATCTTGTCTAAGGAGAAAGAGATGTTTCAAAGGATCTCCAACAGACAGCTAGTTTTTACCACCATGCATACAGATAAACATGTGAAATTTGATTAGAATTTGCATGGTGACAAATAGGTTCAATTCTATCCTTTTATTGTGGCTCTATGACAGTTTCTCTCAGATGTTGAAAAATATTTTCTAAGGCAGAGTGTATTATTGACTACAGAGAATGAAGCATAATAGAAGGGTAATGGGGCTTGCTGACATATCAAATAATTTCAATCTGATTAATATCACAGTAATAACTTCTGTGATTGTAGACAAAATATGCTGTTGCATAATTTTGGAATGCGTATGGGGTTTGGGTTTTTTGTGGTCTTGGTTTTCTTTTTTAGCATTTTAATACACATTCATTGTTGTGTCACAGTTGTAATTTTGGCCGCCAATAATGTTAGATTGAATATCAATGTTAACCAAACTAACATGACATTCTGAATCTGGTTGAAGATCAACTCAGAGCCCCCTGGATCCCAAAATAATTTGAAGTAAAATATTCAACTGATCTCATCCTCAGATTAAAAAGCACTTTACAAATTTCACTATATGAACAGGACTTTACATAAAAATTTAATTTTTTTCTGTCCAGAAGATTTCCCACCCATTCCCCAAATAACAGGAGTAGAAGGTATCATGGCTCTCACTGTTCCCACAAATTTGTTAGAGGCAGGAAATTAAGATCCAGGTTCAGATTTTCAGGAACTTTATGTAAGGGATCCACATTAAGTGGACTTCAATTAGAGCATTCAGGCAAAAATCTATCTTTGCTTCCTAATATTTGTATCTAACACACATAGTGTCTACCATCAAGCCTTCATTTTTGACACTTGAATGAATGAAATCAAGTCCAGTAAAGAGTTTTTTTTATGTAATATCTGAATTTTCAAAAGATGGATATGACTGTTCAATGAGTGATAGTTTTCTGAAAGTTTTTTGTGACTTCCTGGTCAAACCACTAGTAATTTTTAGACAAAAGCTACCAAGATGACAATGTCAGAGTCAGTAGTAACTGCTGGAACGTCTCTATATTATCTTACTTAAGAACTCAAATTGCTGTGTCTTACCACCAAAGAAAAACAGTAGTATACTAATTTAATTTTGAGATAGTGTGGGATTTTAAATTAATAAATAAATTGCTTATTTAATCTTGAATGAGCATCTAAAATCCTCAAAAAACTCCATGGTTGCAAAAATGTTGTGGTGGTAAAGTCTAGGTTAGGATGGGAATGGTAGAAAAGATAGCAGAATGTGGATGTACAGATCTTATTTAAGAAAAAAAAAAAGGAACAAATCTGATAAACTAACTTTAAAGATCTATGCTTTAGGCTTCATCCTAATCATTACAGAACTTTTACAGAAATTACAGGCATTTTTTTCTACTATGTTCTCTCATACAGTTTATAGTGATCTTCAACACCCTGGCTTTTTTATGGATACAAGGTGATAATTAGAGATTATGTTTATAAGGAGACAGTAAGAACTTTATAGCAGAGACAGAATATTTATTAATCCAGGATAAGCTACAAAGGAAGCAAGTATTAGGTTTTACAGGAGGTGATACCAGGTGCATTAGTTTGAAGAGATTTTTCTCTATGCTAATATTTCATAACTGTGTCTTCATTATTTAAGACTAATTGGTCTACTCATTTATTTCCAGGTTTTTGGTCTTGTCTGGACACAGCTATGCAAAATCTCATCCATTCTCTAACTTCAGACACCTGATTTGTCACTGAATTAATTTTTAATCTGATTTCTTAAAATTATTCTATCAAAATCTGAACATTTGTCTTTCTATATTTTGTTTTAAAGTTTGTCTGTTTTTCTCGTGTAACTCATGATGAGGAGAAGGTCTAGCAGATGCACTCCAAATCTCTGTCTGTCTCACTGATACTTCTGCTTGAATTGTTGTAACTTATATCATTGATCTACCCAGTGGTAACAAAAATACAATGAGAGGTTTTGCTGGATATGCTTTGCAGGTTTAGATTAACAGAAAGTTATAAGTTTTGTGTGAAGAAAAATGTGGTTCTAGATTTGGGAAAAAAAAAAGTCACGGAATACTTGAATATTCATATCTCTAGTAATTTTCTTTCCCCAGATGAGTTTTGTAGACATGAACATTTTGAAATAATGGATGTCAGGCAGTAATTTCTGTGGCAGAAAGTCACAGTGGGAATATAACAGTTTCCCTGTAAGACAGTTTGAAGTGGTGATAGATTTTGTAACTTTGTAATTTCCTTTTTCTTCATATGTCAAGAGAGAGATGAATCCAACTGAGCATATGTGCAAGCATAAAATCGGCCTCAGTATTCACAATAAGAAAATCTAATTTAGCTCTTAGTGATAACTAAGGTTTCATGGAAGCAGGCAGTATGAATTTTGAAAGTTCAGGCACGCAATAACTTGTAAACTTGAGGAAGATAATTTGTTATTCTGCAAGAGCATCTGCATTTGAAACAAGATATCAGAAATAAGAATTTCTTTTATTTGCTTGCTTACATCTGTGTGCTGTATTTGCATAGGCAATCAGTTGAACCAGGTGTTTATGTTGTTGTAGCATAAAAAAACCTGCAAGTGTTCTATACATCATGGGACATATGCCAACATAACATACTATGAAGACTCCCTTTTTCTGCTGTACAAAGTGCTCAGTGAGCAGGGCACCTGCTGGTTTTGGAGTTAAAAAGTTCAAGCATTTTATAGATTCTTCCATATAGTTTCCTTGCACAAGGAGCACTAAGATTTTTGCTGAATGTTTTTCCTTTTATTCTAAAAGCAAGGTGTAAGTGGAGAAGAAAGGATAAGGTGGGTGGGGGGGGGAGTAGAATTGCTAGATAAACAAAACCACACAGAGATACAAACATAGTAGACATGGGAAAATGGAGACAATGGCAAAGACCAGGGCTCTTCAGTTGTTAATTGTTCCATTAAGAACACACAGGCAGCATTTGGAGGAGAACCATCTGGAGTTTGTAACTGATAAGGCAGAAAATATGAAGGTTTTTAAAATATTTGAAGCTAATCTGTAAGACTGTAAAATTTAAGAAGAGCTGTAGTGGAAGGGAAGTGGGGAAAAGTGACACTAGGGGATTGACAGGTGGAGCTATAAAAAGGGCTGGTTTTGCATAACAGTGCCCAGTCAGTGTGCCTGCCTGGCAGCCCTATGCCTGATCACAGCAGTTTATCTTCCTGCTTAATACTAACTATTTTCCCTGTGCATGAGTGCTGTAAGGAGTGATGCTAGCAACTGGGGAACCCAGAATTTGGAGCCAGCAGCTGGAATCAGACCTCAAATGAAGCAGTCCTGTGTATGTGGTCCTGTGGTACCAGCAACTGGAGCAAGTAACAGCATTTTCATCAGTGGCTCTGGGCTCCACGGATCTTAGAAGGATTGACAGCTTCTGAGTGAACTGGGGTGAGTGAATTTGAGGCAGGAACTGGAATCAGACTTTGGGTGAAGGGACACACATCTTCTGTACCAGCATCCAGAGCAAGCAGGAGTTTCAGCATCAACTGAAGGACCTTGGGTCATTGGTCCTAGATGCAAGCTGTATGGGTCTGGGTGAAATGAAGTGAGGGTCTTAGTGTGAGTAGCTGGCATGGGAACTATGCTTCATAGGGCCCATGTGCCTAAGCACCAGCTGCTGGGGATGACACTGGAGTCAACATTTTCCCCTCTCCTGGAGGATAAGGGCCACGTATATGTAATTTGCAAAGCGAACTTCAAGCTGGCAAGTAAGAGGCCCAAGTATTAGGCGGAGGGTCTGAGCTGATAATTGAGTGAACTGCAAATTTTTCTGTGCTTGTGAGTCTAGAGAGCTTCACTAACAAACTTCAATCCTGGTCCTGACAACAATTATTTTTTTCCTATTTTGGGATAGTCAAACACTGGAACAGGTAGTCCAGGAAGGCTCAGAAGTCTCTGTCTCAGGACATATTTATAACCCATATGGTTCTGAGCACCTCATTGATGTTGATGCTACTTTGGGCATAGGGGTAGAACTAGACAATCTCTAAAGGTCACTTCCAACTCAAGATAGAAATAGAATTTTTGACATTAGAAAAAACCTCTAAGATCACTGGGTTCCACATTGTTCATCATTGAGCACTGCATTGTTCACCACTAAATCATGTCCCGAAGTGTCAAATTGAACCCAGGGAATTGGCAATTCCACTTCTTCCCTGGGCAGCATATTCCAGTGCCTGACCACCCTTTCCAAGAAGATTTTCCTAAGATCCAATCTAAACCTCTGCTGCAACTTCAGACCATTTCCTTTCATACTGTCTCTTGTTATCTGTGAGAAGATGCTGACACACACCAGGCTGTAATCTCCTTTCAGGTAGTTGTAGAAAGTGATAAAGTCCCTGATTTGGTACCCCTAGGCTTATCTCTAGCAAGGCTGGTTTTATCCCTTTCCCCTTCAAATCTAATTTAAGGCTCTTTCACTGAGCCCTGCTAAAGCCTATGTGAAGATCCTTTTTCTGCTTTGGGACAGGTGTGCCCCATCTGTTGTCCGCAGGCTTGGTGTTTTGTAAACTGATCTGTGATGAAAAACCACAAAATCCTGCTAGTAACACCAGGCTCAGAGCAGTTATTAATATGGGTGATTTTCCTACTCCCACCTTCCCCTGCAACTGCCAGAAGAGAGAACACTGCTGGTGCTCTAGATCCCTCAATGAGTTATTCCAAAGCAGTGAGGTCCCTCTTGATATTCTTCAGGCTTCTTGGGACTTTATTGCTGCCCACCTGAAAAATGAGTAATGGATGATAATTCGAGGGCTGTACCAGATTGGAGAGTTTCTTGATTACATCTCTAACCTGGACCCTAAGGAGGCAGCAGACTTCTCTATGGCTTGGGTCTGGTCAGCATATTGATCCCTCTGTTTCTCTCAGAAGGGAATATTGAATGATATTTTTGTCATAACTGAGGTAGTCATGGTGTGTCAGGTAGACTAATTCACCCTGGACAATTCCCCAGCCTGTGAACCTTAGTCCAGGTTGCCATGTGCCTGACCCTCACTCCCAGAGCCTGATTCCCATTGTACAGGGGCACTTGGGAAGGTGAGGTAGGCTGGGAGGGGATTCACCAATTGCCTTGAGCAGAGCCTGGCTCCATTCCCCTCATCTCTTAGGTCCCCTCCTGCTGCCTGGTGACAAGACAGTTGCATATTCTTTGCTTCTTGTGATGTGGCTGGGTGGTGAACATAATTTGGTGTGAATTTGTAAAGCGCAAAGTATGTAAGTGATTATTGAACATTTAAATTTTATTAACTTCTCTGCTGAAAACATATCAAGGTTTGGCTCTGTAATTTGCTAGTGAATGTGTTGGCTGATTTTTGGTAGAAGAGGTGTTACAGAATTCTTAAGTGAACCTTATGAAGCAAGCAAGCACACACTGCTAACGTTATCTGGGACAGGAGCAGTGGGGAATACAACGATACTGACTTTTCTACAGAAATCAACTTAATTGCAAAATTAAGTGCACTTTCCTTAGGCACCATCTAATTAATGAAAAAAGCACAGAGCAAAGCAATATGTCTTTATTACGATTTGTAGCATCAATAAGTATATACTGAGAAACACTCTTCCTAATTTTATAGAAATCATTCTATTTCCAGTAACTGTGCTTGCCCTCAATTGGAGATCCAAGGTAATGACATCAGTGACTAACCATGTAGTTAACTCACATATTCCCACTTGCTAGAGTGACTGGTCTGTCATGTTTTTAGGACATTTCTACTGCTTGCACATCTGCAAGTATCTCCTACTGGAATAGCAATAATTGTAAGTCTTAAACCACTATACAGGGAAAACTGCCATGCAGCTGCTTGTTGGTGGTTTGAATATTTTATTTTGGAGGGTATAGTTGATGGGTATGATTCATTTATGCACTTTCAATCTCCTGTCCCTGCCAGTTCTTGTCTAAACCTTAAGTATTTCACTTTCTATAGCCCAGCTTTTTTAATATGTGTGAATGCTTGACATGGAATGGATGGCAGTTGAATGTACTTAAATTTTCACATTTTATTTCTGTGCTAGCTCTTCTACTTTATTCAGTCTTCTTTTTTTCCTGTATTTTGTATGAAGACTGTTAAAGTATCTGCTGTGTTTTTCAATCCTGTTTGAAAGATTTCTGTTGTAATTTTCCCTGCATCTGATGCATTTTCTCTTTTCAGCTGTAACAGATGTGGATGATTACCGAGTATTAGTGAGGTTTTTGTTTAAAAGAATTTCCAAAAATATCAGAGTTCACTTCTGAAATAAATTTCAGAAGTCATAATTCAGGATTGTAATGGATAGTTAAGGTCAAATATACATGACGGTAATTTATGGTTTTCAGATCTTTTTGTTGAAATATGAATGTAATTCATCTTAGCAGACTTTAAAAAGTTTTATTGATAGAAAAAAACCCAACAAATTAACAGATGTGTGCATATACATAGTGCAGTATGAGCAAAATGGAGTATGGATTTAGAAATGGAAGACACAGCTGGATTTCAAAGGTATTATATCCTCATATTAACAATATTTTAAAATAATTTGTAGGCACTATAGCTCTATAAACAATAAAGTGTCTTTAATTCTGTGGTTTACCATTGGGGAAATAATTGTGGCTGATGTGAGTCTTATGTGTGTATATCCACATAAAAGAATTTACCATTGAAATGTATCAATTTTATAGTAAATTTTAAAAACTATGCACAGAATTCTTTTTGTCTAGATAATATATACTACCATATATGTTATGTCACATTGTTTTAACATTCTCTCAATAAAAATATTATCAGAGAAGTTTAATTAATTTTTTGAGGGAGAGCACGGCATGTAAAAACTCTTCAATGTCCTCTACACCCCTTAATATATCTGTATATTGAGTGAATGCTCAAATATACATTATTATATTTGTATACTTGCTAGTACGGGGAAACTACAGGTATTCTACTTCCTTTAGTATTCTTTCTCTGTATAATTTGTGATCCCCCCATGTACACATATAAATTTGAACCTGTTTCATAGCTTTCCTATTACCAATCCATGTTTGCCTGGCAGATCATCAACTTTATGTTCACTGCCATATTTATGTCTTGTCTATAGAAAGTTTGGGGAAGAACCCTCAGCCTTAACCTAAACCTCTGTTTAATCAAGAAAACAAGTTACAATGAATCATTGAACAATTCTAGACCCTGCAGGACCTTGTATTTCTGCTTCAGACTATCTTATCTCATACTGATGTCATATCATCTTTGGGTCATTGACAAAACAATTATTTATACGGCAAAATTTCAGCTCTCATGGCTTTTTCTTCCCCCTTTCTCCTAAAATCTGGATAAGTGGCATGTAAATATTTATTGGCTATTTACAGGCTCACTCTGGTTCTGAGACATGGTGCAAAGTCCTGGGTCTTGCAAACTCTATGTATCTGTTTAAATGCTACTGTCTGTTTATCTGTGGTTCTGCTGCCTACACCTGACAATGATGACTTAAATTCAGGTCACTGACATTGTAAAATCTCCTCTGAGAATACTATTAAAAAAAATAGGATCTGTAAAGAGTTCTTCTATCTTCATGTAGAAAAGAGCTAGCCTACAACTTCATATAGTGACTGAGCAATTTTTGATTTGTTTTGATCTTTTTTAGGACTTTTCATATTTGTTTGAGACAATTTTTTG
Organism: Passer domesticus; assembly: GCF_036417665.1. Taxonomy (NCBI): domain Eukaryota; kingdom Metazoa; phylum Chordata; class Aves; order Passeriformes; family Passeridae; genus Passer; species Passer domesticus. The sequence continues at coordinate 31,607,314 of NC_087479.1, forward strand.
TCTCATTGTATGTCCCTGATTTTCAAAGCTGTATGATAAGCATCCATTTTGTCAACAGTTAATATAGACCGTGTTTAAAATCCTGAGTGGTATTGGGTTCTGTAAAAAAATCTATATGATTTTTGCCTTGAAATCAGCATTTAAGTTTCTTAGTAAAAGCTGTTAGTCCAAAAGGGAAATCTTACATCTTTAACAAAGTGTGGTATTAAATAAATATCTGAAATATTTATAGTTGATAGCTCAGAGAGACTAGTCATAGACAGAATATATGATTTAAAGAATATGCTAAAAAAAGTGCATACCCATTCTCTTTTTGAAATAGATATGATCTAAATGTTTGCTGCTGCTGGTATCTTTACTAATCTGGTAGTGGTCATGCACTAAGATTCCAAAAGGCTGACGGCTTCTATTTGGATTCCTTCTTGCTGTCAGGTGTCAAGTTTTTTAAATTGGTTCATCTGTAATTGAGACAAGACACTGGCTATTCCATTAATATTTATGGTCATCTTTCAAACAGTAAAAATTTCTAAGCTAAACCCTACAGATTGAGTTTATTACACAAAAATTTCTTGCATTTGTGAACTTCAGTTATGAGTTACTTTCTGAAATTAAATTGATTGTAAATTTGTTGTAATGGGTGTCCTATGTTATATCTTCCTGTTACTAAGTGGTTAGCCTGCTTCACTTGCACCAGATGTAAAAGAAATGGGCAAAACAAACAATATATATGCAACTATGTATATACACAACAATGTATCTTACATTCATTTCTGTCTCCAAAAGGATGTTACATCAAAATAAACTATAACACCTTCCTTTCCTAACAAACTAGTGTTTTCTTCATTTGTTTATATAACCTTTGCCAGAGGTTATGAATGTGAGAGTTGAAAGCATGCCAGTTCTGACACCACAACTCATAGAATCATAGCATGGTTTGGGTCAGAAGGGAACTTTAAAGATCATCTAGTCTAGCCCCTGCCATGGGCAGGGACATTTTTCACTGGATCATGTTGCTCAGAGACCTGTTCCAATGATGGGACATCCACAGCTTTTCTGGACAACATGTTCTGGTGTCTTATCACCCGCATTCTAAAATAGTTCTTTATTGAGTCCAACCTGAATCTACACTCCTTTAGTTTAAACCTGTTGTCCCTTATCCTGTCCTTACAAGCCCTGGTAAAAAGTCTCTTCATCTTTCTTTTAAGTCCCCTTAAGTATGGAAACTCTTCATTGAGATCTCTCTGGAGCCTTCTCTTCTCCAGGATGAACAATCCCAGCTCTCTCAGCCTTTTTGATGAGACCATTGTTCCCATCCTCTCAGCCTTTCTTGACAAGAGAGCTGCTCCAAACCTCTGACTGTTTCATGGCCCTCCTTGGGACCTGCTCTAACATGTCCATCCAGTAATAATGATAAGCTACTTAGGCAGGGTACACCTTTTCTGGATAATTCCACTTTTTTGATCAGTATGGTGCATATCTTCATGCTTTTAGTCAATCTGCCATTCTGTTAATTAACATGGATGCTCAATGTCGCTTCCTTTCTTCGTGGTTTAACCCCAGCCAGCACCCAAGCCCCATGCAGCCACTTGGTCTCTCCCACACCAGTGGGATCAGGGAGAGAATCAGAAGGGTAAAAGCCAGAAAACCCCTGGATTGAGACAAAGACAGTTTAATAGGGAAAGCAAAAGCTGTGCACACCAGCAAAGCAAAACAAGGAATGAACTCAGTGCTGCCCATGGGCAGGCAGGTGCTCAGCCATCCCCAGGAGAGCAGGGCTCCAGCACCTGTAATGGTGAATGGAAGACAAACACCATCACTCCAAATGCCCCCCCTTCTTCCTTCTTCCCCCAACTTTATATACTGAGCATGATGTCACATGGTCTGGAATGTCCCTCTGGTCACCTGGGGTCACCTGCCAGCCTCCCATGCACCCCCAGCTTCCCCACCAGCATGGCTGTATGAAAAGCAGAAAGGGCCTTGGCTCTTTGCAAGCCCAGCTCAGCAATAAAAAAATATCTCAGTGTTATTAACGCTGTTTCCAGCAAAAATCCAAAACATGGTCCTGTAACAGCCACTGTGAAGAAGATTAATTCTACCCCCTTCTGAATCCATAACACTTTCTTTAAAAAATGACAGGGCTCTCCTGATAAGAGAGGACATCTTTAATTTGCCTGAGGTGCACCAAACTGGTCTGCATAGCTAGTTTACCCCAGCTGCATTAATAAGTCTTCTCTTTCTCATGCAATACGGTTTAAAATCAAAGGAGTGATTTTTTAAAGAATATTTAGTACTCAGCTTTAATGATACGATGATAGATAAATATTTTGGATATTACACTTGGTCTTGGTATTTGGTGTGGATGTCCCTTTGTGGTCACTCTCTCATGCTATCTCATTTCCACAAAGAACTGCATAAGGAGGAAGGTGGAGAAAGCTGTGATACAGGGGGCAGCAAACTATCTAAATGCTTCAATGGCAATTATACCGCCTGAATTTGGATTAAAAAAAAAAAAAGAAGCAAAATGGTCAATTTTATGCTACTGGACTTTCTGAAGCAATTTTTTATTCAAAAGGGGATTTTTTTTTTTTTTTTTGTTTTGTTTGGGTGTTTTGGTGGAATTTTTTTCTCTGTGTGTGTGTCTTATTGCTGTATATTTGCTTATTCTGCCTTGCTGATGCCTTGATATAAGATATGGGAGTATGTTCCAGAGTTATGATTAGGCTTTTGTCCAACCACTGTTGAAGGCGTAGACTGACAACGGAAACCCCAACTCTATTTTTAAAATCTTCTGAGAACTGTCAGAGGGTGCTGTGTGAATTTCCATCAAAGAACTCTGCTGTCATCATAAGGATCCATTTGCAGTGAACGGGTTGTAGTTACTGAGAGAAATTTGTATGCTTACTGGGGGAAGACAGGCCTCAGACAGGCCCCACCTTGGTACAAAGAAATTACTACAAAGAAATAGAGGCTTTTAGTTTATAAAAATATGTTGAAAACAACCAACAGCAAGTACTGGAAGTAAAGCTAAATCTCCTGAGAATCCACCTCCCCATGACCATCACTGGTTTAAGATCTGCTCTGGATATTGGTTTCCTTCATTGTTTGTGGTTTTTGTGGTGATTTACAATATGAGGTGTCTAAGCACACCTCTTTTTTAGATGTTAACACATACTGCTTACCAGAAGATTTATTTATAGACATTTAAAGCATAGGAAAACCCAAGATGATATATTCATGTGACCTCTTCCTGATTCAACTACATGACTGTGATGTTTGTATTTTGGGACCAAAATATTAATGCAGTATGCACTTCTTAATGAATTTTATCATATTGCAGCAGACCTGTATAAGCTTTTCTAATTACACAAGTGAAAAATATAACTTGAATATTTTATGAACCTTTTTTTGGTTCATAAGCTGACTCTGATATTAAACTTTGTTTTAGGTTATCCTTGGATACTTCGTCTAGTAAACAGTATTCCTAGTATAAATTTGTGGAGCAAGTATGTTAGTATTTATTGAAAAATTTTATCATCACTATTATAAGTGCACAGTGTGGGGAAAAGAAGTATTTCAAGAGATATACAGAAGACTCATGTCTCTTTGGCAGAATGGCAAAATGTAACTGCTGTGAGAAAACTGGTAGTTCTGTAAACAGGAAACATTTGCTTTGCTGGCATGTATGTAAGAGAAAAAACAATAAAAATGTTTTAATGGCTGGAAATGAAGTTTGGATCTTTTTTTTAAAAAAAGGTAATAACTTTGTCTGGATAACTTATCTTTCTTAGCAGTCTACAGTTTTCTTTAAAATTTTCCCATTATTATAATTTTTGATTTATGTATTTTTTGATGAGCAGGAACAGGTTTTTTCTTCTGCTACTTGATAATATGATTGAAACTCTGGAAAATTAAACATGGAAATACTGAATAGAATATGACAATGTGAGTACCTGTTACACAGCCTTTTAAGTTGAATAGAAGCATAAAGTTTCCTAAAACAACATTTGAATCAGGACAAATAAGTATGTCCAAACATAAGTTTGAAAATAATTATTTTATTTCCAGAACTTTTTAAATGTTCACACAGCTTCAGCATGGATCATATACATAACATATTGCCTCTTCATTCTGTTTGTTTCTCATTTTATAAGGAAGCACAGGATTAAAGCTCATATTACTCACATTAGCTTAAAAAGAGGGATTTGAGTTTTTGAAGAACTTGGTGACTTGTCATTGTTTTGATCTGAAGAAGAAAAGAGAATAAAAGCAGACACAATACATTTTATTTCCCCATGTACACTCTTAGTTTATGTCCAAAGAGGAGGATCACGAGTTGTCCTCCCTGTCAAAGTCCACAGGCTGAGGGTGATGGCTCCTGCTCCTTCACATCACCTGTCTGTATCACACTTTTCCTCACATGCGTGGTGAGGCAAAGCTGCCTCTAACAGCCACCCACTATTCAGGGGACCTCAGGATTCCACAGACATCCATAGCAATGTCTGGGGACTGCTGGTCAATGCTGAGCCTTCAGTAAAAACCTGAATGCTAGGTTGCATTTATAATGTAACCTAGGTAAGTGCGTAAGCCTAGTAGGGTGCAGTTAATTTTTGTTTCTTTCTTTGTTTCTATGTGTTTTGGTTTTGGGTCAGTTTTGAGACTTAAAAGTGTTTTTGGAGGTTTTTCTTGGTTTCCTCTTTCTTTTTTCTCGTGACTAGTCAAAAAAAGAAAGAAGTTGCTTTTTATCTTGGGAAAGAGTAGGCAAAATGAAAAATCTATGTCATACACTAGCGGTGTAACTTTAAAATTATTTTTCAAGTGAGAAATGTCTTCCAACAAAAACAAAGTCCAAAATATTCAAAATTTCAATTAGTCAAATCTGTACTGCATACTATTTGCGAGTGTGAATGCTGAGAGAGAGAAACTGATAGTTTCCCAGGCATGGTTCTGGGAAAAGCTGAGAGAAGCTCAGAGGAAAGAATTATAAACAATTCTTATCTTAGGTTGCTGCACCTGGTGTTTGTGAACATTTGGAATGTGTTATGGAAATACTTTTACCAAAGGGTGGTTTCTTAATTAACCAATCATGTGAAATGTATTGATTAAATGACTCTGTGTCATCTTTGACTCAACAGTGACACAGGAGTGTCAGTCATCATGCAAAAATGAACAATTATTTTCTTTATTAAGAATTGAATTGCCTTAGCAAATAAATAAAGATTAATACAGCAGAGCTTTTGGAAATTTCCCCCAGGGAATTTTTGGTTGAGGGTTACAGTTCAGTTATTTGGCAGAGGAAAAGTGATGTGACCATGAAGCAAGGCTTCTGATGTAGTTATGGACTTTGCTCTGAATCTGATGTCTGCATGGACATGTGATACACAATTGTTCTTAATTGAAGGAAAATTATTTTTGCAGTACAGAAACCTAAACAAACTGAATTGTTCTGGCTAGATGGCAAATAAATACGTTACTTTTTTGGATCATAGCCTCAAACGTAGAGCAAGTCAAGTAAGATTTAATCAAAGAGGCTTTTAATTTTTATGAACTTAATTAGGAAGTCTAAATATTTAAGACTGTGTTGCCTTGGTAAATAATAAATTCAGCAGCCAGAATTTTTCCACATCCTTTATCTGACGTAGAAGATCAGTAGCAGAAATAATATGCCAAATTAGAACTATTTTCTGTATCAGTTTTATGAAATTATTTTTTGACAATGTAAAAGGGAGAAAAAAATACACATTTGCCAATTGTTTCAGTAACATTAGCTGAAGTAATAAATCCCAAAAATAGTGTATGACTTTATAGGTTTGAAAAGTTCTGTTTCTTTCAAATGTGGAAGTAGTGTAATCCTTTAATGAGGTGTTTTATGAAGCTTCAGTTTTAGAATTAGTGGAACAATTGACTATATCTACTAAGAAGCTGGAAACTAGGTAAATTATGGATGCTTTTTTAATGGATCATTTACATGGATTTATACAACAGAAACACATAGTTAAGTCACTTTATTTTTATACTAGTATTTAGGTAGGCTTCATCAGCTTGCTAATTTGAGTCACCTTTCTTCAATTACCTTCTTTAATGAGCAAACCAAGGAATGGGTGTGGCAAATCATTCATATACATCATCAGCCTTACATGGTGTAAAATTTACAGCACAGAGATTGATCACTCTACCAAAAAAAATAGATAAAGTGAAAAAGCACTTTGACTTCTATATTTTCACTGTTGTCTGGTGATGGAGACTTGCTTCCCACAAAACACTGTCTAGACATTCAATGGCCTAACCTACAGCTTTTATTAAAGCTGCTGTATTACCCATGCTGTAGGTGGATATTGACTATATAATCCTGCTTTTTTGAAAAAAACTGGCTATGATGCATTATTTTTTGAGAATAAGACTTAAACTGTTTGTATAATTATTATGGACATAAATAATACAATTAAAAATAATTATTTAGTGAAATATGTATATTAATATGTATATGCTGAGCATGATGTCATATGATCTGGAATGCCCCTTTGGTCATTGGGGTCACCTGCCCTGGCTGTGTCACCTCCCAACCTCCCATGTATCCCCAAATTCCCCAAATTCCTCATCATGCTGTGACTGTAGTAAAAGCAGGAAAGAAAAAGGCCTGTTCAGCAGTAACAAGGAACTGGTGGGCGCAAACAAATTTACCAAATCCATCTTTGGATAGAAGATTGTCAACTCTGCATATAGTTCCTTATTTTGAGAAGAAAATATGTAGATTGTAATTGCTCTAGATTGTAATTTTTTGTGAACTTCACTTGTTTTCCAAGATTATTCCAGAAAACTCAAAAGAAATGCAATCCTGTAAAAGAATAATTTTGTAACCAGTGTTCAAATGTTATCAAGATGTTTATTTACATCCTGAGCTTTGTGATAGAGGGAGAGATGCAAGTAGAATGTTGTCTACCAAAAAGTGAAGGTGGCTGTGGGTTTTTACTTAGTTCATATTTTTGCAGCACTGCTCTATAATCAGCAAGTGTCTCACATTAATCAGGCCTGTATAGAGCATCAGCTTGATATGCGTGCTTGTTTTACCATGTTTTACAGATATGTTTTGGCTTTTTTTTATAGTAATATATAATTCTTGAATGAAGGGATGTATTATCATCATGGTTTTCCATGGATTTACAGAAGAATGTACTTTTAAACATTTCTGTATCACTTTGCATTTAAGTTAGTCATTCCTGGGAAAGTACATATCTGAATGTTTATTGCAGCTGTGAGTAAATTATAGGCAAAATATGCAATTTGTTTTGAGAAAACTCTTTCTTCTTGTAGTATAATAACAAAGTTGATTAATTATCTAGAATTGATTAATTTTCAATGCCATGTCAATTTTATTTTAGCAGTTTATTTTCAGCACTGAATATTATAGAGATTAGGTAGATGTTGACTCAGTAGGTAATAAACAAAATCTATGGTAGCATTTTCCAGCAACATTTGCATGTGTACATTTACTGTATTCATGGTTCTGTGCTTGATAGTATAAAATTTTTGAAGTGTGTCTATTTTTGAATGCAACTCCTATTCAGATTTATGTGTACTATATAAATCACTACAATTCTAAATTATAGAATATGCAACACAAATGAAGAAGGAGTTCCACTAACTGTTAGAATTTCCTTATTCTCAAATTCTGCATTGAAAAACTAGTGAACAGTGCAGGAGCAAGGTCATGTCAACAATACATTAATTCACCTTTGATCATTGAATTCCTTTGCAGCAACTCAAGTAATTGAGTAATAAAGATCGATTTTGCTTATGGTTTGGCTTACTATTTTGTCACAGGAAGCTCAGTTTAAGTTCACCATCACTTTATATTATGAAACCTGAGGATGACGACAGCCTGAACATCAAGACAAAATAGTGTTTGGTAACAAACTACTGGACTGTGATCCTTTAAAAATTAATTTTAAAAGTTTCATAGTGTACTGCTTAATTCGGTATTGCTGAAGGCTAGGAATAAAAGCTTTCTGTTAAAAAAGTTTAAATATTTAATGTATTCACAAAAGACATGCTTTTGTGTAGAGTCAATTTCTATTTTTGTAACTTGCTCATTCTCAACATTAGAATATATTGAATTTGTAACTGTTTTAGAAATACCTTTGTTTCTCAGTTTATATTGATAAATTGAGATATATTGATATATAGTCAAATTTGGAATACAGCATCAGCTCTAGCCAAAGCAAGTAGAAATTTACTTTTGCAGTACACAAAGTTGTGTGGTTACCTATTTTCAAAAAGAACCCCAAATCCCCGAAACTGTCTTTTTCCTTTCTCCAAAAGTTATGAACCATGAATACATGAATGGACAATGGATGGTATTATGACACATTAGATACATGACACTAGGTGAATTCTGCAGTGTTTCAGACCATCTGAAATATATTTTAGCAATTTCAGCATGTTTTAGTGTATAAACCTTCTTTGATTTGGGGTGGAGTTACTCTGTATGTGTCCTTTTGCTAAAGGGCTGAGAGATGAATCTTAACCAGATAAAAGATTTCTGGACTGAAGGGGAGAACTTCCACTTCCTCATCATTCAGAATAAAAAAGTGAAGAATTTCTACGCATCTGTATTTGTCAGTAGATGGAATAATGGTAATCTAGAATGTATCTCCTGGTTAGCTGGATGATGCCACTGGTGGAAACCAGTTATTACTAAATGATGCTTAGAATGTGTGTATTTTTTGAGGAAGAATAGCAAAAGCAGTTTCTAGTGCAAATGCCCTTCTGTAGTGGACCATTGTTTATGGGTGTCCTTTCCTTCCTGTGATTCTGTGAACTCTAAGCCTGTTTCCTTAAAAACCAACCCACCAAAACAAACAAGTAAACAAACCAAGCAACAAAACCCCCACAAAAACCCCAAACCCCACCCCCGCAAAATAAATGGACTAGAATATGGAAATATCAGAGCTGCTAGATGAGGAAAAAATGCATTTTAAACACTTACTGAATCAAAACCATTTAAATTTGTTGAATTCATGGTTCACAAACTAGGTACTGAAAACAAGGTACTGCTGAGACATGGTCTGCATTTTCATGATAGCGCAGCAACTCCATAAAACTCATTTCTATTAGCATCTTCAGGCCAGAAAAGCAATTACAAGCCTCAGCCAGAATGATGGCTTTTTTTCAGTGAGAATATGTAAATACTGAATCATCTTAACAGGGACTAATTGTCTTATTTGCAGATTGTATAGGCTTTGCTAATTCTTTATGCTCAGTCATGAATGAATACTTTTTAAAACTTTTCTGCAAAACATTCTGAAATACTATGTAACATAATATTCTTGCCACTTTTAATAGACTATTGAAGCTTTTTATCCTACATAGCAAATACCCAGCTTGCTAAGTGTTGTAGCACAAAGGAAAGGGCACATTGGCCATTTAGGGGAATAACATAAAACATCAGCGTTGCATGCTGCAAACACTTAAGACATTCTGTGCTTGTATTTTGAGATTATTGCACTTAATGATTGATAAAGTTTTTCTGATGCCAGTGTAAATTTTAAGTGTTTATTTTTCTGAATTCTGGAATATTAAAATATTAATTTCTTCTTATTAGGAACCCATGCCCTTTTATGCATATTGACTTTAAAAGAAAATAGTTAATTTTATTGATTAATTCTCATTTTAAGTAAGTTTTACTCATATTCATAGAATCATACAACAGTTTGGGTTGGAAAAGATGCTCAAGATCATCCAGTTCCACCCCAGTGCCATGGGTGGGGAAACCTTCCACTAGAGCAGATTAATCAGAGCCCCATCCAACCTTGCATTCAACACATCCAGGGATTGGGGCATCCACAATTTCTCTGGACAACCTGTGCCAGTGTACATCTACTACAAGCCTAGATGCTTCCTAGATGCTTTCAGTTTGAAGCTGTTGCCCATTATCCTATAAAAGATAGGACGTGCCCTTGTAAAGTCTGAAGATATAATTTTATTTTTTAGGGAATTATGAATTACAATAGAGGCTACCAATATACACTGTGGAATGATGAATGCTTTAGTGCAGTAGGGAACATAAATACAATATGAGTTATAGAGAAATAATGTAATTCTAAGTGTGTGCAAATTTGTAAATCTAATTTTTTTTTCTAAATTTTGCTATTCATATATTCATGTTTTAGTATTTTACTATTTTTAGCTCTAAAATATTTATTTTCAAATATTGATACAGGAGCTAGATGAGGAAAAATATTCTAAATATATTTATTTTTATCTTACATATGTTCTAATTTTTTCCCACCAAACACACATGATTCTGATGTAAATTTTTTACAATTCATGAAGGAAGGCATGTAATGAGTATTTAATTGTACTGGTAATATTTTGCAACTTATTACACTGAATATCAAAGAGAAAAAAAATATTTTATTAATGAGCTTGAAAGCTGAAAATTTCAGAGAGCACTTTATAGAAATGGAAGCAGAAGCAACAGGAGGAAAGGTAATTTTTTAGCATCAATTAATTCTAACTGATACATTTTTTTAGCATTGTTTGCAAATATGTCTGGAATTCTTTTTCTGTACTGTTGAAACCACACCTGATTATCATGCAAAGCTAGATAAGAAAAATACTGGCTGTAACTGCTGATTAGTCTGAAATGTAACAGTTGACTATTTCAGTAAGAAGGGGTAAGCAGGCAGTGAAGGGTTGCCTAAAAAATAGCCCTGTAAATTGCCCGCACCTGTGAAATAACACAAGTGGAAATCATGCTTTTGATGTCCCTTTTTAAAGGGTGTGTCACTCAGTTCCTTTGGTGAAAATTGCTTTCCTTCTCCCAGCTTTTATTTCAAGTGCCCAAAGCAGTGGCAGTGTCATAGCCTTGCAGTTGCATCAGGGAGGTGTAAATAGCAGTGCTGCTTTTAGAACATAATTGTTCAAGTGATCTCAGTGCTCAGCACAGGCGGCTGTTGTGTATCTGCTTTGATAATAATAATTGACACCAGTAGGACTTTGTAGCTGGAGGGTTCAGTGACATATCATATCATATCACTCCTGTTATATCAGCTTCTGCCCCCTTAAAACTTGTCAGGCAGTGTCTTTTGGTAAACAAAACATACATGCCTGTACAAAAATAATTGTTCTATATGGTACTCTCGGAGGTTTTTTCTTAGTTAGTGGACAAGTTGTGGAAAATAAAATTATTTTTAATTCTGTATATAGCTTTGACACAGTCAAACACTAAAATTCATCTCTTTTGACTTGCTTATATCAGCTTTAGTATCACATATTAAGAGGTGAAAAAGGGCTTGGCACTTTATATCTTTGGCATTGTATTATGCAGCAATTTGTAAAAGTGCTTTTCCAGAGTGTTCTTATTCTTGGGATATGTCTTTTGAGGATCAAGTTCTTGTGACTGAACTTTCACCTGAAAAATGTCTCTTGGATCTCTGGCTGTACACAGAGATTTCTATATTGCATGAAAACTTAAAAGTTAAGGTTCTGCTTTCTGAGGAGTAATGTTGATAGTTTACCGTGCTAACAAATAGCACTGTTGTTTGCAGTAAAGGTTTTTAGTGTAAGAATTAAAAGTATTTAGCTGAGTAAAACAGTAACAGAGTGCTCACTGTTTGTTTTTTATTGTTAAAGAAACAAAAGGAGACAACAATTGCAAAAGCCTTGGAGAGAGTGTGCAGTCTTCGTCACTTTGATGAAGTCTTGAATATAAATCCCTATAGAAATCTTTACATATTTGTAGATTTGTTATAGATATACATCAAAAGAATATCTGCATATGTACATGATATGATTTAGAAGTATATTGCATTAATTTTCAACAGATGTTGCAGGATTTGTTAACATTATATGTGAGCATATAACTTCAAAATAATTTTTTTTTTCTTGTTCTTTGTATTGTGACAGGATGATGAAGTAGTACTTCAGTGTGTTGCCAGTATTCACAAAGAACAAAGGAAGTTTTGCTTGGCAGCTGAGGGACTTGGGAATCGCCTGTGCTTTTTGGAGCCAACATCAGAAGCTAAAGTAAGAAGCTGATACTCTCAACTGGTGTAACTGATCAGTGAATGTTAACCTACTTATTCGCAACCACATTTAATTATGGTTTCTTAAATTTGATGCTAGAGGGACTTTATGTATGCCTTTTTTTCTGACTGCATCTTAGAATTGTTTGCAAAAATTTCCTAGAGCTTCCAAACAAATTTTGAGGCACACCTGAGAACAGTGAAAAGCTGCTATTCTTTAACTAAGAAACTTCCTGTGACTGAAATACTACCTATTTTCAAGATTAGGTCTCCAGACTGTTATTAATATTTAAGTTCACTGAGCTCTTATATTTCTGTTACTGATGTAGATTCAAATATATTGATACACTGGATTGACAATTTTGGAAGCATTATCACCTGTCAGTTACTGGTATTAAGTGTTACTCCTGACTTCATTATCAAACAGGAAGTTAAATGTAAAGAGACAAGAATGATTAGGCAAAAGAGAATTTTAGAAGATTGAAAATTGAAAGAAGAGGCTAGAGAGATGTGAAGAAAAAAAAAAAAAGTCCAAATCCCCCCAGAGTAATTGTCAGAGCTTGAGAGGGGAAAGGAGTGAAGAGATGAAACTGTAAACCACTACTAAAGCATAATGTTAGGAATAAACCAAACAGAGGAAGACCTCCTCTTTCTCTTTGGTTCTCTCTGCATCGTTTTCCTTAATTGTTTTTATTTCTTCAATTTTCATCATCTTAAAATGCAGTATTATCAAGACTTTTATTCTCTTATCACTGATTTTAAAAAGAAGTGCATATCCACTTTAAGGCTCATCTGCAGCCATGATCTTTGTCATGAATCACAGAACAGGGAGTTGTTTAAGCTGGGAAGAGTCTCTGAAGGTCATCTAGTGCAAAATCTACTTAGGATAACTTCAGACAGAACAGATTGCTTAGGATACTGGGATCAGAGTTTGAGTATCTCCAAGGGTGGAGACTTTACAGCCTCTCTGGGCAATCTATTTCACTGTTTACCATGCTCACAGTAAAAGTAGGGAGATCTGCCATATTTTAAAAGTATTTCCTGTATTTCACTTTGTATCAATTTACTCTTGTCCTTTCACTGGGTTCTGCTGTGTAGTCTCTGGATCTGTCTTTGTGCTTTCTGCCATATATTTATGTACACTGTTGGTTCCCCTTGAGACTTTTTTCTCTTGAACATATCTTTCTTTGGACATATCAGTGCCAAGATATTGGGAAAAAAAAAGTCTGCTGTGAAGTTTCATGTTGCATAAAAAGCAGACATATTACTCAAAAATTAGGATTTCCTTAAAGAGATCATATTATTATATAATAAGATTTTGAATTTCAGCCATCTAGTTACTGCTGTAAATATCTTCTATCAGCCTCATAAATGATATAAGATCATATACCTTCTCTTCTGTTTTGTCAGCGACATTACAGAACAAATACAATATCCATGGTGTCATTCTAAAAGGCAGGAAAACAATAATGCATAGGGGAAAAGTTTTTGCATTTGAACCTGAAGAAGTTTCATTTAACTGTGAGGAATACAGCTCAAGGAAAGTAGAAGTGCTGTGTTGTGAATTCATGAAGAATGCATTTATATTGTTTTCATACAGGAGAGTAGCATGTACCTAAAAAAAAAAATAAATAGCATAGACATTAAGTATAGATTCAAAAATTTAAATAAATGCATATTCCAAAACACTTTTCATACTGTTTCATCTGTTCTGCTGATCTGTTCATGTACTGTTTAATTTATTTTTTACAGTATGTCCCTCCAGACCTCTGTGTCTGTAATTTCGTCCTTGAACAGTCACTATCTGTCAGAGCCCTTCAGGAGATGCTGGCCAGCACAGGAGACAATGCTAGTGAAGGGGTAAGTAAATTGACCTCAAAGAATGTTAAATCTGAATACAGATTTTCCTCATTTCTTTCCCTGTCCAGGATTTTCTAGAAGAGGATCCTGATGTTGCAGTATTCTTGGGACATTATTGCTCCATTTCTGTAATCACATTAATTTCTCTACAGCAGTGAGGAGCTGGTGCAACTCTTTTGAATAATTGTGATCCACAGATCAAGAAATATCATCAATTTGATTGCTTTGACCCTAATTCTCCAATTTCAGCTGAATCAAAATGAATTGAACTTTCGTTCTTTTACAAACAAAGCATGATAAAACTCTATGGCTTTACTTATTTTATAACCTAATGGCTTATTCTGTGCTTCAGATCTTTAACTGGCACATATTATTGCACAGATGTGAAAGATGGAGTTATATCACCTTTGATCTTGTACTGTCAAGCTTTGCATACATGGTTTTCAGACTTCATTAATGTTGACCTTATCTTTTCCACTGCATAAAAAAGTGGGATTCTTTATTTCTGAAATTACATTGCACTCTATAAAATAAGCCATGATGAAAATAAAAAAAATTTTAAAAATGAATCCAAGGACAAGAACTGACCTTAAATGCTATCCAAAAGGAACTAAAAAGAAATTTGCTTTAAAGAAAGCAAATGTAAAATCCAGTTTTGCCACTCCCTGTCTTGTCATAGTTTTACATATTCAAAATTAATAACTGTACTTAGTTAAAACTGTGGACACAGTTGCTTTAAGGAATCTGAATTATGTTAAAGATGAATATCAACAAGTAGATATTCTCAGTATATGCTTAAACTATTTTGGACGGTAAGTATATTATTTTCTCTTTCAGATTTCAGTTTCTGTATATATATGTGTGTATATATATATTTATGTTGTTGTTTTGGTCTTTTTAATGCCTGCATGAAGTTTATAAGAAAGGTAAGCAGTATCTTATTTAACTTAAAATATGTTTTTGCAAATACTGTGTTTTACTAAATCATAATCAAAATTAGGTAACAATAAAAGCCTTTGTCAAAGAACAACACTTTTTCCTTTGGCAGATATTTGGCTATTGCTGTATCGACTTCATTATTATTATTTTTTCCCCAGTGTGTACATTTCATAATTGTTGGAACATTTGCACTCCTTCTTTGAACTGCCACAGCTCTCCATGCTGTTGTGTAGTTCTGATCATGGTCCTCTCAGAGCAGTGGAGTTCTGACCTTCTCCATCCTGTTCTGCAGGCAGCCCAAGGGGGTGGCCACCGGACCCTGCTGTACGGCCACGCCATACTGCTTCGACATTCCTTCAGTGAAATGGTAAGCGGGGGAGCACCTGCACAGAATGAGTAGCACAGATAAGAAATGTCTTTTCACTAAAATAAAAAACCCTAAAAATTTGGAATAACGCTCTTTCCAAGCTATCTTCTGCACTAGATGAGAAAGAATTTAATAAATTACGGTGTCTCAATGCAATAGACTTATTTAAATTCAGATTCTTGATCTAATTCAGAATTGTAGCTGAGAAGCTACTAAAATCTATTATTTCTGTGTCTTTAAGGAATCCATTTTAATGATACTTCCATTAGCAAGTACTTCTACAGCAAATTAATTTGTTCTGATATATGTTATTTTTTTAGCCATCATATTTTATAAGGTGTTCCATTTGACTTCCCATAATTTCCATGGATTATGCCCATGAAGATGCTGTCTTCAGGATGCCTTGTATAAATTTCATCATACTGTGTTTTACAACTGAAAAATTTCAGCTGTTTTGCGTTTTTGACCTACTAGGGCTCATATAAATACACCTAATACAGGCTGAAGAAATGAGAAGTCAGGAAAATGCTTTCCCTCCTTTTTCTCGTACTAGAAAATGCTACATTAATCTTCAAATGCTACATTAATCTTCTATGTTGCTTATGTTTATGAACCTTGAAAATTATAGTTGCCTTGATATACCAGAGCTGCAAGTGTAATTACTACCTTTTGGTATGTTTTTTTTAATGTTTTCATGAATCAAATTTATTATGATAGGGTTGTAATTAGATGTTTGCCTGTTCCTATCTGATGAGCTGTATGAAACTTCAGAAGGTAGAAGCTAAATTGCACAGCTGAAGTGGAAATGTGTTGCAGTAGATTTTGATGTTTAAAGTTCAGGAAGTGCTTCTGTATGAATAACAACATCACCTTTAACTCACTGAAAAAATCAAATATGATAGTAAGAGGAAGTAATGTCAATGTATTAATTTGATATGTGTGTTAATGGATACTGTTGGGTTTTTTGGTTTGGTTTTTTTTTTTTTTCAATAACATCACTGTTTTGCAGTATTTGACATGTTTAACATCATCAAGATCCCAGACAGATAAACTTGCATTTGATGTGGGATTACGAGAAAATGCAGCAGGTATGGCAAGTTATTTTTGAAGGAGAATGGGTTACCCATTTCTGGTTTTAGAAGAGGCATTGAGTTTAATGTAACTGTAAGCTTATGAATGGGATCCTTCCTTATGTGTTCATCAGAAAAAATGACTGAAAGAAATGACAGTACTGCAACTTTCAGCACATTAAATTACTTTGTGTAAGAATGTGAGAGAGTCTTGCAATTAAACTGACAACACAACTGCAATAAAATGCATGATAATGGTCAAAGTAAGAAATGTATGTTGAATAAAACAAATTTTCTGGTTTTGTTTAGGTTTTTTTGTTTTATTTTGTTTTGACACTTAGAGTACAGAAAAGCCATGTACTGGTGCATTCACAATATACATTGTAACCAGGTAACAAAAGACATTTGCAACTTGTAGTGCAGGAAACCAGAAAATATGTAACAATGAACACATTGTTAAAAGAGCTGGATAGAAATATGTTTGTAATATGGACAAACCAATAAAGAGACAAAGTAGAAGAGATACAACACAAACCTGACATTACGAGAAAGATTTAAAATCTAATTAATGTATTTCTGGGAGTATTGCCATTACCATTACTGGTGATAGAAATATAGTGAAAAAAAATGTGCTTCCATGAAAATGCATATAAATTATGAGTTGGCACTGGAGCTATATTAAATAAATTTAAAGGTAAGTTAGCCAAAAAGAGCCACAAAAAGATTTTCATGCTGCTGAGTACAGAGTGCTCATGGTTGCTGAAAGTGATGAGTACTCCTCAGAAAGTAACAGGTGACTCTGTAATAATTGGGCCCAGACATATGTCTTGAAGGGAAAATCTAAGTACCTGTATACGCACTTCATTCACGCACAGCTGAAATAACAAAATACTGTTTGTGTTAATATAAATCTGGTTTCTATTGTTTTATCATTATTTTGAAAATAAATTAAAGTCAAATAGACAAATTGATGATGGAGAGGCATGGGCAGTGTAGGTGCTAAAACCTTTGTAAGTCATAATCTTTGAATCTGTTCAGGTGACTCTCTACAGAAGTTTGTCTTTTGAATGAGTGAAGTTTGTCTTTCAGATGTTTATAGCCACACAGAAGATTGCTTTAGACTGATATTAGCTGACTGCTCCTTGGCTGTCTTTCTTTTTTGCCTTAGATGGAGAACATTTTCTTTAAGAATGTTGACAAAAGGAATGTTTGTGATAAAAGGAATATGTGTGTTTAATCACTACTAAAATAGTTTCAGTGAAATAAATTTTTAAAATTTTATAGCTTTTTAAAGAATTATAGTACATATATCTGCTTCTGTCTATGGAGTTTTATAACAAGTATCTGTAGTTGTTTAATTGGTATTTGCTTAACTGTACATACACAACAAAACCCTTGTACACATAGGTAAGACTCAAAAAAGCTTAGTTTGAGGGCTTTGATAACAACTGCTTGTCTGGAAAGCTCAAAAACTGAGTGCCGTATTATCACTTCCCCTTGCTCTACTCCCTCACCTATGAAACTGTGCTAATGAATCAGTATCTGCTGCAGGAAGTGTTCTTCATATAGCAGAAGGACAAGCCAGTGCCTATAAAAAATTTTTCCGTTTGAAGATTTAGCATCTTACATCTATATGGATGTAACTTCTATTTATTGTCTTCACGATAATTAGTTTCATAACCTTCAAATTTTGTTTTAAGGAGGTTTTACATGAAATATCTTAATCAAACAAATTTTTTTACTCTGAGTCAACCCAATTGTTTTTTTTTCCCCTCACTTTGCATTATCTGGTGAGAAAGTCTTATTCAACTTGTTTTCCTCAAGGTCTTGTCTTTCACACTCTGAAGAGTGCGAAATTGTGAAATGAACTAGGTAATCTTCCCAGAATGTCTGTGTGTGTGTGGTTCTCTGTGTGTATGTGTGTGTGTCTGTGCAGAGTAACCTGGAATCTTACATTTCATCTGTAGGAAACGTTCTATGGTTGTCACCCTTAGGCTTGGCTATTTCGTAATTATATGGTCTCTAGGGCTAGTGGAACTGCTTCCAAGTTTGTTATGCTGTGTGATACAGAAAGTTGTGAATTAAATATGACCATTAATAAAAGAGGAGACAAAAGGTGATAAATAGGACCAAGATAGGTGTCAGCAATTTCCTGGCAAGGAGAGCCTCCAAAGGAGAGCAGTTTTGAGTGGTGTTTTGTAAACAATCCCTTTAAAAGTACTTGAAAAGGAAAATATCATCTATGCCAAAGATTATATGACAAAAAGTTTCAAGGAAAAAGAAAAGCATGGAAAATCACTGAAAAGAGTAATGATGTGATTTTATAAGATGAATGTCTCACAAGACAATTTTTATAATGATATTTTAGTGTTGTATAAAGATATCCTTTGATTTCTTGGGAGTTGTCTGTTTTGTAGAACTTTGATTAGTGCCTCTGTCCTTTAGGTGAGGCATGCTGGTGGACAATACACCCTGCGTCTAAGCAAAGGTCAGAAGGAGAAAAAGTTCGGATAGGTGATGACCTTATCCTGGTCAGCGTGTCCTCTGAAAGATACTTGGTGAGTTTGTTTCTTTAGGTGGTGGTCAAATGGTGGGAAAATACAAAGTTCTGTGGGGATATCGGAGATTGGTTGGGATTCTCATGAATTATTTTCTTCTAATCTAGGGAGCAATGGTTGTAATGCATTTTTGTTTTTCTGCACTGAAAGGGTTGTTTGCGTGCTTGTGAGTCCGTCCTCCAGGGCGAGACTGCTTCCACACCTTTTCCCCAAATTTTAGAAGAATACTAATTTTAGAAGAAATGTGTGTATTTACTTTATGATACATTCTCCTCTGTTGATAAATTAATGTACTAAATATTTTAAGTGCAAAATTTTCATTGTTTCCTGTTACCATTGTCTTGTTTCAGCATCTCTCCGTGTCCAATGGAAATATTCAGGTGGATGCCTCCTTTATGCAGACACTGTGGAATGTACATCCTATATGCTCAGGAAGCAACATCACAGAAGGTTTGCCATTTTATTTATTGAGATATGTATATAAATTAGATTAATTTACATGCTTTTGATAAAGAGGAAAATTAAAAAACAAATTCCCCTCAGAATGTCAACGAAAAAGTTTAATGAAAATAAAGAAAAGGAGCTTGAGAGAGGAGAATTCTTGAAAACAGGGAAATACAGGTACATCAGCTGAGTCTAAAACTGGATTAGGAATTAGACAATGCAGTGATATTTGTAAAACCTTAAAGAAAATATAAATAAAAGAAAATTACATTTTCTTACATTTTGTTTCTTTTCTTTGACTTTTATATTAAATGACAAGATGGTAATTGTCAGTTACAGTTTTCCTCATTTACAAATGTATGTTGAATCAGCTGGCGAGTATGAAGGCTTCCTTCTACCCCTCCTCCTTAATATGTGCTCTTTTAAAAGGCAATAACTTCACTTATAAGGTCAGAATGGTTTGGACTAGGATCTGATGAGTTATTCTCCTACACCTTCTTTGTCTTTTCATTTTTAACATGAGGCAGAGTGCCTGGTTTTGACCTGTACTCTTTAATGGGTTGGAAAGTTAGTTTCCATTAAAAATAATCTTCAGATCTGCAAAGTGTTTTTCTGCCCTCTATTTCCTGCTGGCACTGTGCACCTTAGATTTTGACACAAATGATAAATTTCAGAAACAAATTATGAAGTCATGAAACTGTTTTGTATTGAAATAATTTAAACTGTATTAAGGGGGAGGAAACAATGGTATTATCTGTTTGATTTGGCTTTTACTAAAGCATTCAATTTTCAAAGCCATAATTGTTTTTGTTGTTTTAAAGTTTTTAACTTCAGTTTCTGTCTCAGAATCCTAATTTGAGTTTTAAAGGTTAAAAATTTGCTTTTGTTTTGTTTTCATTTTTAGAAGAAATTTTTTTTTAATAAAAGGTACTAAAAATAGTATGTTGACACATTCAATTTTTTCTTGTTTAGATTCAGTTATGAGTGAAAATGTGGAAAAAATCATATCTGGGTCTTGAATTTTTTTAACTTTTATGAAGGAGTTATTTTCATATTCAATGTTTTAGCATGTAATTGAGCTTCTTTTTCAGGATATCTTCTTGGTGGGCATGTAGTACGTTTTTTCCATGGCCATGATGAGTGCTTGACAATTCCATCTACAGACCAGAATGATTCACAGCACAAGTAAGTGATGGTGCATTTTTTTAACATTTCCTTCTTTCAGAAAGGAAAGAGGATGTCAGTTGAATTTGAGGTTAGGTAGGTTTAACACTATTTACAGCAGTCTTTAATTAGGCAGTGACATTGTACAAGAAATTGAGACCTACTGAGCTGAAAATCAGCCATGAATTCTTTCATTGTTGAAATTTAAGTAGTTGATTTTCACTGAGATTTCATCCTGTTATGTAGCTTGTCTCTAGTTCATACTGCTACAAGTAGGAGTGTTAGCAGGAAGATGGTAATGTGAAAAAAAATCCGTGAAAAAAATCCATGAGAAATCTCTAAGTTTGGCCTCTGCAATGACTTTCATATTTTATATATTTTGCACTTTTTTTTGCAAATTTTAATCTTTCTCAAATCTGAATAACATGTTAAAAAATTACATCATACTAGCTAGACTAAACTACTTTTGTATTACATTTATATCTACATATATCATCTATTACGTTGACTTATTATTTGAACTTTTCTGTGTTCTTAATTTTTTTTGTTAATCAGAAGCAAAGCAAGCTAATAATTTTACTATACAAACCTGCTAGCTTTAAAAATCATCTTCAACAAATAAGCCCTTTCTACCTATTGGGGCAAATAAGTTGTGCTTTAGGTAATGTGATACCACAAGTAACATTCAATTATGTCAGGTAAACTTGTCAGCTCAAAATTTGCCATGTTTATATTTCTGAGGAGTAAAATGTCTCCAAGTCCTAAAGGGAACCCAAACTGAAAACCAGAAAAATTTACTTTGTGAATTGTTAGACAAGAGTGAAGATTTCTCTTTTCATGAAACAAAAACCTTTTTTGAATGCGTCTGTAAATAATGCTTTTTAAAAATCACAAAGAGACTATTCTCTGACAAGAATCCTAAGGTCTTTTTCTACAGATCAAATGGAAATACTTAGGGTGGACATATTGAACATCAAAAAGACTGGCTTGGCAAGAAAGAAAAAAAGATGGATACATGGTAACAATTAGATGGAAAAATGCTGTTGTGAAAAAGCAGCAATTCTTTTTTACATGCAGCTTTGTTACCAAAGAGCAGGTCACTACTTCTAGTCCAGCATTACATATAGAGAAAGCTGGAAAAAGAGCTGAATTTTTTAAATGTATAGAAATTAAAAGCATAAGAAGTGAAGAGAGACTATGACTATATCAGCTGAACTGAACTGTCTCTATGATACTGGACTACACCTATGATAGTCCTTTAGAGAGAAAATGGTTGCATTGGGTCAAGGAGATGTGAAGGAGGCCAGAGGGAGTGGAAATGCATACTTAGTTTTGAGCTCAGCTAGGATTTAGAGTCTGCCAAAAGTAAAATCAGTAAGGTCAGCAGGACCAGAGACATAGAATGAAAATGGAGAACTCCAGATATTTATTGTGCATTCAGTATATACAGAGACTCATGTAACAGCCCAGGCTGGAAATGACCTAGAAAGATCAAATTCATAGAGACTGGAAATAAAGATGAGTTGAAAGCTAGGGATTTTTTGGTTTATTTTTATTCTAGAGTACCAATAATTTTCGTGCAAGATGTGTAGGGAATATTACTACCTTTACTATGAGGAACAGTTATTCTTACTCTTCTGGTGAACTAACATTTTGAAATATTTGATATCACATATGTGCCTTAAGCGTGACTCCTCAGTAAAGTAGAGGTGTAAATACAAGGCCATCATCTTATAAAGCTGTTGGGTGCAAATGGTTAGCCATGCTCCAGTATACTTCATGATTCGTCCTGGATTTTATTGGTTTTGCTCAGAAAAGAGACCCTTAAGTGTTCTCAGTAGAAGAATGTGCAGAAATACATGTTCAGATAAAATACTTGTTCAGAAAAATAAAACTTTTGTTTCAAAAGTTGATTTTCAGGACCATAGTCGCATAAGAACAATACTAAACAGCTTTTTAAATTTTTGCCTACTAGCTGTCAAAAATAGGAAAAGAATTTGACAATTTGATAAGCTAGTTAAAAATCCGCATTTCAAGCTGCTACTTTCATTCAGCTATATAACATCTAGATTGTGACATCTTTATGCATGCATTTGCTGTATTCAGTCGAGTTTGCCAGAGCAGGAAGGCAGATTTTAAATTCCCTTGCTGCACATTTTTTCAGACAGTTAAGTACTATTGAAGGTCCAGCCTCTGTGCATGCTAGGGTGGATTAGTCCTTCTCAGAGAAATAATATGTAAGAAAGTTTTTCATCTTTTGGTTGGCATTCAGACCTATCCTACTATCCATTATATTTCTTATACTCATTATAAATGAGAAAGTATCTACAACTTCTGGTGATTAGATGACAAAACATGAATGTTTAATAAAACATTTAATAAAATATTAAAAACTTCATGTGAACAGGGCTAATCCACCAGAGTTTTTCTTTGTTTATATTTGATTATTGAGTAGAGTATTATTTGCTGCACTAGAACTCGACGTTAGCAATGTCTAGTTAGACACTAGACATTACCAATCCTCAGCCAATAGTTCAAGAAAACTAAATTATAGTAAAGGCTTAATCCTTTCCCTTCTTGTTTTTTATTTCTCTGAATGCATTATTGATTT
Source organism: Passer domesticus (assembly GCF_036417665.1). Taxonomy (NCBI): domain Eukaryota; kingdom Metazoa; phylum Chordata; class Aves; order Passeriformes; family Passeridae; genus Passer; species Passer domesticus. Next base: position 31,630,350 of record NC_087479.1, read on the forward strand.
TGTGAGGATTATAATACAGAATTCTTGTTATCACTACTATTTCTGGCCCTTTAATAAAAAATCATAGAAATAATTTTTGGAATGAAGTCTCTGATGTTGTGTTCTTGTTGTTTTTATCTGAAAATGTATATCTTTTTAAATACATACCATATTTTAAAATAACCATTGGTAATGTAGATTAATATCTTGGGAACTGTAGGAATTACATATTTTTATGGCAGAATAAATGACAGAAAAAGTTTCCCAGCCACATTCAAGGCTAGACATTTTATCAGCTCCTGAGAGGAACTGCTTTATTGGAAATAATCTAATTTACCTGGGATATTTGGTTTGTTTATCATAGTCTCACTGATGAGTAGGAATCTTCTGTTCATTCATTGACATTTGTTTACTGGGAAAAAAGTAGTGAGTCATGTATAGTTTCCAGACAAGTAAGTTATAAATTCTATAGAAGCACAAATAAACACAAGAAGATGGTCTTCTGAATCTTTTCTGTAGGAAAGTATTTTATGAAACCGGAGGAGCTGGCATTCGAGCAAGGTCATTGTGGAGAGTAGAACCCCTTCGAATAAGGTACTGATATTTTAAAACCTTTTTTGGTTGGCAACTTTTCTTATATTAATAAAGATTTGATTGTTACAGGTACTTAATACAGAATATATATTTGCCACACTTTATGATACGTGTTAGTAAGCTCTTTGTCAATAATAAAAAGCAATGTACTCTGATAGAATGGATTTTTTTCTGTCTCCCATATCAAAAGCAGTACTGTCTATGATATATGTGTACTTAAAGCATTGCTTCTTTCCAAAAGTGAAATGCATTCCTAGTTTTACTTGGAGTTTTATAAGCATGAATGGAAATAAGAGCAATAATACCTACCCCTTCAGTATTTATTGGGGTTTTTTTGGTTTTTTTTTTGTTTTTTTTAAAGATTATCTCCTTCCTATGTGATTGTCTGTCTGTTATTTCCCTGCATGTGAAATTTCAATATATCATGTAAGAGTATGTATGGCATTTGATGGCCATCTGAACTGTGTGTTTGTTCTACCCTTGGTGTGTATGTGATTGTAAGTGAAATACCCTCATAACTAACACAGATAATTCTGTGGCATGTCAAGTCCCCCCTTAGGTTTAATTTGTTTAGTCAGTCAGCTAAAATACAGTAGTTAATCTACACACGTAGGATGTTTTTATGGACACCATATGTAACACCCTGATAAGATGGAGAGAGGGTGTAGAAACAAGAAGATGGAAGCCATAACCCTTTCCAGGGCTCCCTTTGCAAATGAGTTAACAGTTTTGTGTCTGATTTAATGCAAGTATAGTAATCAGAACCAAAAAAAGGAATATATATATATAGCATACTCTGTTTTCTGAACATCTTTTAAAACCTAATGTTCTACTTACTTCAACTATTTTTTGATGTCTCTTCTGTTTAGCTGGAGTGGAAGTAACATCAGATGGGGGCAGCCTTTTCGTCTTCGACACATTACAACAGGAAAATACTTGGCTCTGAATGAGGATGAAGGAGTAGTAATATTAGACAGAGAAAAGTCAGACACAGCATCTACAGCCTTTTGTTTTAGAGCAACAAAGGTAAATAAAAACCATGCAAATTTGTTCTGAATGTGGAGCAGTCAAAGACTAAATCTGAATTGTTTCAACAACTCTAGAAATTACAAGTAATTTCTAAATTGAAGCTAATACTAGGGATTGTGCATTTAAAGTCAAATGTAAACAACCTGTGTCAAAAATAACAAAGGTCTTATGGAGGAAAAATAAGGGTGATTGATAAACTTTAGAATAAACTAAACTGTAACCAGTTTTAAAAAAGCAAATTAAAACTGAATACTCTGCAAGATATGGTGGTTTAATATGAATACTTTAATAATTATAGACTTATTTTAGTTGGACAGAATCTCATTAGAGTGTTAAACATTCCAGATCTATCTGTCATAATTGAATTAAATTGAATTCAGTTCAGTTGCTATTCTTTGTGCAGTGTGCTGATAAGAACAGAACACAATCAAATTTTTCCTAAATGTAAGGCAAATATAGCAATGATTTTTAAACCATATGTTTTCAAATTATGCTCTTTAGTGAGCTGCTAATTGCATGTTATTAGCTTTTTCATTGTTTCCAGCTGGGAAAAAACATTACAAGGGAGAGACAATGAAGAATGATTATGGAGGTAGGCAAAATTAATACCTTTTTTTTTCCCTAGGATGTGAAAGGTTTTATAATCAAAGATGACCCAAATTTTTTATGTTCTTTCATGATTTTACTTATAGTCGCCATAGCTGTTACAATGGAGTTTTTTATTAACTAAAAAAAGCTAAATTTTCCACATAATTCTGAATGCTATATGATCCTTTAGAAAAATAAATCCCAAAAAGAAAGAATTTAAAACTAGTTATAAGTAGATAAAATCTAACAGTAAGACATTTTTCTAGCATTGACAAATGCTAGACTTTTGTTTGTATAATAAATCAAATACTTCTTTTTAGCATGTTAAAAATAATGTTGTTTATTAGTGTGTCTGCATATGATATTTCATAAATTTTTATTTTAACCAATCAAAATAATTGAAAAGCTGTCAGGAAATTTTCTTAGATTGTTTAGATTTACTTACAACATAGTTTTTCATTTTTTATTCAGTGTAAAGGCTATGCACTATAGATTGTACATATGATGTTGTGCTGGAGAATTTATTACAGATGTAATTTTTTGCCATTATGGGAAAATCATTGGTAAGAATGGTGAGTATCACAGGAGTGCCACAGTTACTGGTTAAACATTGAGTTAAAATTCCTCTGATGTACTCACTGCCTAACTGGACACCAGCTGTCCTGCTGTTTTCCAATATTTTAATCTATGCATATAAACGTATAAATTTTGAGTATGTAAATTTAGTGGTTATGTATGCACATTCATAAAATGACTTCTGTTACATTGAGTAAACATGCCCTATTTTCTTACTCTTTTTGCTGAGGTAAAATTAAGTGCAGTGTCCAAAATGACCAGGTTAAAGCACAGTAGTAATTGATTATGCAGAAGTCATTCATGCCTTCTGTGTTTATACATAATATGGTTGTTAATGTACATTTTTATATTAAATCCAAGCTCAGTGTCTCATCATACAGTCCCATTTGTGCTGTCCTACACAGAAAATAATTTTTGTACCTCATGATAGGGTATGAATTTGGTGCCAAGAATAAGAATTGTTATTTATTGTCTGGGCACGTAAGAGCTGCACATGGATGGAGACATTAGTGTTTCCAAAGGTGAGGGGAGCAAGCAGTGGTAACTTTTTCTGAAGAAAGAAAAGTGATGTTTGGAAAGGGAATAAATCCCAAATATTGACTTGGACTCTAAGAGGAAAGGGCTCTTAAGTGAAGTGCTGCTTGCACACCGATTGGGAGGAAAAGGACCATAGATGTATAGATAGACTAAATACATACATGCAGGTGTTTTAATCTTAATTTCTGCATATATGTAATTATAAACATTTTATTGGTTTGTTTTCTCAATGAAGAGACCTTTTCATTTGCATGTACCATAACATGGCATGAATTCAGGGAAGATGTCTGTCTAATATCTGCATTCCAGCTGTGTACAGATTCTTAAAAATAGGGTGCTGGATACCTGTCTGTTTGCAGCACTCCATCCCTTAGACTAATAGAATAATTCTGATCAAGAAGGACCCTGGGCAGCCATCTAGTCCCACTTTTTGCTCCAGATAGGGTCAACACCAGTCCAGACCAGGTTCCTTACTATAAGCATTGCTGCTGAGTATCCAAAATGAAATGAAACACATCTTCATTGTGGTATTCTTTCCAGTTTGGAAGCCAGCAAAAGGATTAAAAAAAAAAAAAAAAAGATATTATCTTTGCCAGAAAGCAGAACTATGTGCATATACAAATCCTCAAGGCTACCCAGGAGCCTGTAACACATGACTTAAATAAAGTCTTATTTTCCAGTAGTTGTTATAGGGACTCTCTTGTTGAAAAAACACCTTCTTCCTCAATACTGTTATATTCCACTTCAGCAATCTTGTGTGCTCCTTGCTTGTCAAAACCTGTGACTGCATTCATAGTCTATTTTCTTTCACTGTTTTTTTTTGTTTTGATGGATAACACTGGAAATTGAAACACTAATTTTAAATTATAAAATTTGAATTAGAGTTTTCCTTAACATGTTTTTACTAAATAAGAACAGAAGGAAAGTTTTTAAAAAGTTAAGGTATATGCTAAAGAACATTATGGTGCTAATTTCAATGAAAGTAACATATGTAATACATGCCTGTTTTGCTTCCTAATTGCTGCAAACTAATCTTACAAGCATCAGAAATTGATAGACTACATCCCCCTCCAAATTACATCTTTATTGTTTTCAATATAGAGCTTGCTTTTGACCAAATTTTAAAATGTCAACCTTTATATTTTAAGGCAACAGATCTGTAATGCCTTGTGACAGCAGAGACAGCAGTTTCTCTACACCAGATGGAATCCTGTTTTGAAATGGGATGTTCTCATTCCAGCACAGTACTTGGCTCAGTATACACTGCTAAGGAGAATCTTGGGTCTGCTAACAATTTCCTTGAGATTAAACACAGTGGAAACAAGAGCATATTTAAAAATAATTGTTTATTTTAATTTGCGTAGCCCAGCATTAATATTTGAGATTTCATATTTTATTTTTGTGGCAGTATGTACAATTGACAATGAAGAAGTTATTGGTATAGTCTTGGTAAGTAACATTCTGACACATTAAAAAGTCACAGATGACTCATGCAGAAGGATTTGATATCATTTTAATATTACTGCCAACATGTAGCTGTCTTAGGGACTCAACATGTCATTAGGATGTCGTAATACTATGGTAGTAATCATAAAGTTTAATTTGGTTTTGTAATCATAGGTATTGCAAAGGCCTTTATCTACATTTGTCTCTAAAAGTTCAAATACTTATATTTAAGTTGATATTTCATAATTATATTTTTCCCAGTAAGCACTGCATTTCAAATGCAGTATTAAACCCTGTTTTCTACTTATTTTTTATGGGAAGAAAAAACAGGTGAAATGAAAGTAACTTTTTTTTTTCCTTGTCTACTGGAATGTGCAAACGTATAAAGCAAAGTATACAGAGAACAATAATGCCAGTAGCAACCTCTTATATCTGTAGACCTTTTATCTTTTTCTTTTGTTGAATTGGAGTATCTCTGGCAGGAGTTTTAATGCAATAACAGTGTGCAATAGCAAAAGATAAAATTTTAATTCACTCATGAAGATTAGATTTAGTAAGAGTTCAGCAGATAGGTTGTTTTGCCATTCTTAGGACTGTCTAAACAACCCTTTTAGCTGGCAAAAGTGTTTCCCCTACTGTGTTTTTATTATTGTAAAATCTTTTAAAGAAAGTTAAGTTTATTTGTTCTATTCACATTGCCATTCCTCATATTCCTTTTATCACGTAGGAATCTATGATTCTTTCTCACTTTCTAATTCCTGCCCTTCTTCTAGTATATTAAACATCATTTGAAAATATCATCTTTGACAGCTTTGCCCTCAAATCCTTTTGTTCATGCCATCTTTTTTTGTTGGTTTGGTTTGGTTTGGGGTATTTTTGTTGCTGTTGTTATTGTTGGCATTGCTTTTCCTTTGCGAATTTCCGGGCCCATGGTGCGATTTTTTTTCTTTGATTTAATTAATGGCCTGAGGGAGTTAAACTGGGACTAAACTGTGAAGAGAGGTATTTAAAAGCCAAAGTGTTTGGATATTTTGCTGTTAAGATATGTACAAATATCTAGCTAAGAGAAGGGTTTTTTTCCCTTCTCTCCTAGTAATCTTTATCTGACTAGACTTTTCAGCTGTTGTAAAATACACTGTGCCTTTGCACACTATGATCAAATTACTTGGCTGAAATCCTAGAGAAGCTGGACAGAGTGCAAAGAGCAAAACATGAAGAGGAATTTGTGCTGTATTTTTCAAAGTGAAAACAGCCTTCAGACCCCTGAAATAATTCTAAAAATTTATTTCTGAAATGAAAAAATTTGGGTTCTTTCACTATGTTTAGTGTTGTCAAAAGGGATCAGTATCTCTCAATTTTTTCAAAGTAACTTAATTAGGATTGCTTATTACCACACTATGGTTTTGTTATCTGCAATGTTCATTGATGCTTGATTGTTGATGCATGCACAATATGTGAAGAAAAAAGTTTTAATCTTCAGGTTACAATGTAAAGACAAACAATAAATTGCTGACTGTGAATTTGCTCTATTTTATTGTATTTTTCACTTAATGTCCTCACTGCAAATGTGCATTGATATAATTCATTTTTTCTGTAATGACAGTGCAGTCCACACAAATATGATGTGACATGTTTTCCCCATAGTCTTGACATTGAAATGGTAGCTCCAAGGAATGTCTTGTAATTTCATTCACCTTCATCTTGGCATTATAATGTTACCTGTTTCCAGTGAAATTATTGTTGAAATGTGACAGGTAAATTACATATAAATGAAAGCAGATTAGCATAGATATAATACAACTTCTGTTTACTCCCCAGGGCTTGAACATTATATAAACTGAAATGAAATAAAAAACCTTTTCACACATAAAAAACCAGCACAATCACATATATCCATAAATTGCTATTACAAAGTTTGCAGCATAATTCTTATTCCGGAATTCATCTTTTAAAGGACAGCTACTTTATTTTAAAGCACTGAAGTGTTAAAAATCCCCCAACTGTAAATGAGGAATAATGGGATTAAGAAATAAATTTGATTTAAGAAATGGTTGTTCCAGTCAAGCATTGAGCAAAATAGGTTTGAAATAATCCAAATCTTCTTACAAAATGAATAAAACCCCCATTATTTATTTATTTGTTTATTTATATATATAAATACATGTAAAAAAATTGAGACGTGCAAAAGTAAAGTAAATATAAAAACCATATTGTCTTTTTAAAATAATATTTTCTTTTTTATGGTTTTTCAATGCAAAGACATTATTCTAAGCATAGTGTGTACCTCTATATACAAATTATAAACAAAAAAAATTCAGCATAAATATATTTTAGCTACATTGCAAAACCGGTTTATTTTTCTTTTTCATGTCTAAGCTAAAATTAAAAAACTTTTGCTACATAGAGTACTACAGATTGTTCAGATTGCTAAACTGAAACTTTATTTACATCCATTATTGAATAGATAAAGATAATAAAGATTTTGTTGCTATTGATCCACTCTAATGGATTTTGACTTGATTTTTCTTGCTTCAGTGAAAATGATGCTTCAGGTTTGAAATTATTTTTAATCACAGTCTGAAAGATTAATTGGATAGAAGCTGAAGTTACGTGACTTGAGATTTAGCTGCATCTTAGCAGCATAAGTACTATAAATAGTGTTCAGTATTGTAATATGTATCAGTGTAGAATTCAATGCTTTATCCTATTCCAATACAGAGATTAAATACCAACTTTATTTTATCTCCTTAGGAGCTGAAAGAAAAGCAGGAATCTAGTCTGAAACGTGACATTGATGGAATGGGAGTCCCAGAAATAAAGTATGGAGATTCAATCTGTTTTGTCCAACATGTGGCCACTGCCTTATGGTTGACTTACAAAGCACAGGATGCTAAATCAGCACGTTTAGGTCCCTTGAAAAGAAAGGTAATGTTTGGGGTTTTTTTTAATTACTTGTGAAGCCAATTTGTGGGTTTAATTTTTATATTGAAAATGTGAATATTTCACTCTGAAAGTGAAAACAGTGCTGGATATTAATGTAACCATGTAATTGAAGAAAAACTTCATCATTAAGAAATGTATTTAACTACTTTTTTTCTCAGAAAAAAAATTATTAGTTTGTACTTAATTTTTATTTTTTACACCCATAAAAGACAGAAATTAATTATTTATATAATTATTTAACATCTAAATTTAACAGTTGCAACTGGTGTAAACTAATAAGTCATCTAACATTAACTGGTGTTTCAGGTTTTTTAATGAGGTGTATTATGTGAAATGACAATTAAATTTTTCACTTAAGAAATGGCCTTAGAAAATAGTCAAGTTTATTAAGGGATATTAGAGAATAATTTCCTCCCAAAATGTTAGATGTAATTGTGATGTGACATCAAGAAGGTCTTTCTCTCAGTCTTTTGATTTTAGGGTACAATTATACTCTTAATTAGTGGCATATGACCTCTTATATCTTCAAATTTTATGTTCATATTTCATCCAGTGTTATGGGGTTTAGTACTAGTTTTATATAACTTCATCATTACCAATGGACTCCTTTATTCTCAGTTTGTAGACCTTTTACAAATTGAACCCAACATTAGAACATGAAAAAGAGAAAAAGAAAAAAGTTCATTACTGAAAAGAAGCTGGAATCCTCCTTTAGTTATTTGCACGCACGTACATTCATAAGAGAGTAGCCATACACAAGCACTGCAGCACAGAACCAGGAGGTGCTGCTCACACTCCCCAGGCACAATCACATTTATTCATAGGCAGCACACATGGTCATCATCATTGGGCAGTGAGTGCCCAACCCCTTCACTTCTCAGCAATCTGGCTGATCAGAGAAATTCTTTAAATGCCAGTCATTCAGTATTTTCTTGATAAAAAAATTAAACCACACAATGATGTCCTCTTCTTTCCCATGCCACAGTTGGCTATGTCATTCAGTTTCCTCAGAGGGTCCAATTTTACTTCTTGAAAAGGCAGCGTGTGGATTCTTCCTCTGTATTCATTGAAGAATTTTGCAATATCTTCCTGCAGCGTTCAGTATTTTGTTTCTCCAGTTTTCTGCTCAGCAGCAAGAGACTAAAAGAATCTCCATAATTGCCTGTCACTTATATTCTCCTTTGAAACTGTTTCCTTCATGTTCAAAGACTTAAAATCTTTTGTTGCCCTCTCACCTGGAGAATTCTGTCTTGTTAAGTACCTTCAAACAGAAGAAAATCCAAACCTTCTAGCTTCATGCAGTTGATATTCCTGTGGAGGCAAGAAACAGTTTTTCATACCCTGCTATATGACACTAGGCTATAATCTTGTAAGCAACTTGAGATATACATCACTTTCAATTTCATAAAAAATTAGTTTTTCTACATTAGAACTGAAGCCATTGCTTGGTATTCATCCTCTGTCATCATATCAGGCAATTTTCACTTTCACTCTCTGTATTCCTTCTGAAGCTGGCCTGCACTTTTTACAGCATGACTCATTAGCCTTAGGAAGATTGAGAAGTACCCTGTATTTGCAAGAGGCAAAGGATGCTTTTCTGGCATAACTTAGCTATTATCACCATCAGCTTCTGTAAAGCCATAGAGAGGAGAAAACAACGATGAGATTAGTTCTGTTATAAAATAGTAAATAATCTTATAAAGTAAAAATTCCTGTTGTTTGGCTTTGGTGTAGCTTCATGTAGCTAATTATTATACTAAAAAATATGTAAGAAATTCTGATGTCTTTTGTGAGACTTTTTGCATGATTTCTCCCAGAATTTTTATATTTTGTCTGTCTCTCTGAGATTATGGTAACCAGGGATTCAAGATTTTTCCAGATAATTGTGATTACATCAGTATTGTAGTCAACATCCCTCCACCATCCAGTGAGTGATGGATGTCTATCTTTTAATTTTGCTTTTGTGCAAGCAATGAACTCCTGCAGAGCTCCAAAATGCTAGAGCTCAGGGAACAGAAAAACACATGCTACGTGATTTGGATCCATGCTCTGGAGCCCACTGCTCACAGTGTTGGTCAGTGCCTTGCTGTACTTCAACAAGCAAGGCAGTGCCAAACACCCCTTTCTATATGCAGACAAGTGTTTTATCTGGGGAATTGATGTAGCCAGTGATGGATGCTTCTGTCTGAGATGTACTTACAGGAATCCTAAATAGCACTTTCCTGTCATTGTGATGTTTCTGGACAATTTAGTTGAGGTTTGGCTTGTTTATTGTTTCTCTGGTTGGTTTTTGATGGGGTTTTTTTGGTTTTGTTTTGGTGATTGGTTTTTGGTCAGAGAAATAAGAAATATTGGATCCTTCAAAAGAGTTTTCCCTCATCCACAGTGTATGCTAAGGGAGAAGAGTGCATATCTGCTCTACAATAATAAAGATGCAATTATTTTGCAATGCATGACAGCTTCAATACCCTATCTGTCAAATGTTTTCATTCCTGTAGCTCCAAAATCTGGAGCTGCACACAATGGCCTGAGCACACATTCTTTAATTGTCAAATGTTTTTCTTACTAGTCTTGTGATGGAAAGAGTAGAATTTCACTTTTCTGTTTTGAGACCTCAGGACCTTCTCCTTGGAAACAGTGATATTTAAGCTAGCAAAGTCACCCACAGGGTGATTCTATATAAAGAAGTATCTGAAAAAAGAGGAAAGATGGCCACATTCTAAACTATTTTCCTTTAAGAAAACATTATTAATGTAATAATTCAAAAATATCTTCCCAATCTTCTCCATCCATATTTCCATGGATTCTGCTGTCCAGATAAACTCAGCATGTTTGAAGGAACAGAGAACAAGTGTAGTGTAGATTCTGCCAAGCACAGAAGAATATCACTTTCCAGTGTTTTGTCACACCTATATGCTAGTATGTACAAAAGCTGTTGGTAAATAACTTTCCTGTTTGTGGCAGCAACCACCTGTATAGCATTACTGGTGTCTTTGTTAACTACTCATGCCCTCAGAATTACTCTCCTAACTGGGAAGGTGGGTTGCAATTTTTTATTAACTCAAAGCTAAAATGATACAATTTTTATGGAGAATTCAGTAGATTGCTTCTTGAGCAAAGAAGCAGGATAACTCACATTTATTGCAACCAAAACTGATGTAGGATTTTAACAACTCAAAATGACCAAGATTTGTTTTTGTGACACCTAAAAGGGATGCTAGCTTTCTGTGACTTTGTGTGTTTTTTCAAAGCAAAAGATTAAAATCCCATAAAAGGATCTCTGTTATTGCTTGAAGTTCATATGATGTTCGTATCTGGTTCACATAAGAACACAACATATTGTGTAGAAATAGTTAAATGAATCAGAAGTTGCTCATAAACACTATTGCTCCTTTAGCAGCATTGTAATATTTGTTACTCCAGCTTGATTTTTCCTGTCAATAGTCTTAAATCATAAATCCTTTCATAAATGATATTCAAGAAAGTGAAGTTCCTCTTTCCCTGAGAGCTAGAAAATAGAAAAAATGACATTTTTTGTTACACCTTGAAAATGTTTTTAAGAGTATCTTTTAAAATGAATTGTGAAAGAATAAAAATACATTTTCTGCTCTGAATAACTTATGTGAGACTGAAAAACTTGTAGTTATTTAATAGGTGTCTAGATAAAGTGATTAACAAATCTGTATATATACAAATTACTTTTTTCAATGCAGTATTAAAAAAAATAAAAAAATTAAAAGCAAAAAGTAATTTTTAAGTAATTATTGTGAAAATTACTGACTCCCAATAGGTTATATTACACCAAGAAGGTCATATGGATGATGGTCTCACATTGCAAAGATGCCAGCGTGAGGAATCCCAGGCTGCTCGAATAATTCGCAATACTACAAGCTTATTCAGCCACTTCATAAGGTAGTTGTTACCCTGTCTTTAAAGTATTCTGAAATTATAAGAATTTCTCTAAAAGAATCCTAATGTCCTGCTTTCAAGTGTTTGAATTTAGAAGTTATTAGAAATATATTTTTACTGATTCAAATTTGAAATTTTAATTAATAGTGCCATTAAGTGATAGAACAGTTACATGAAATTATTTACATGAAATCTAATACCTTGAAGCCAGAAGCAAGCTGCATCATAATCCATGTTGAAGAAAACATGCTAACTGATGTTAGTCTAACTCTGTTAGTGAGCATTCAATGACACCTAGACTTTTGTGTAATTAAATAAATTAAGAATGTATTTTCTACTGAAGAATTTTTTTTGTAATGCTTGGTAAAAGTTTTAATGATGATGATAAAGTGTTCACTCTTGTAATATTTGCTGCAATATTTTATGAAAAAAATAAAGAAAGAGTTTTTAATTATTTGCCCACCACATGAGCCTGTTTTTAAAACATTATTACTTCAGTATCTGAAGACTCTGCACCACTGCTTGGTATTTCTTGAGCTGAGGATATAAAACAGAGCCACCCTTGCCAGCAGTCAGTGCCTGCTAGATGGTGCTATTTATAGTAGTCAGGTTATAGAAAACTGGATTGTTGCACAAGGTTGAGAAAATACTTGAACAGAAAAAGACATTATTTTACTGGCAACAGAGATGCCTTGAAATGCTTTATATTTTTAAATCCCACTCTTGTTTATTTACTATATGAAATAGATGCAGAAGATCTAATTCATAGTTGGATTACCTGCTACTTTTGTGCTCTTTTCCCAGAAAGTTGTGGGTATACAAATTCAATAACTGCTACTGTTATTGCACATCAAACCTATAACTTTAATGGGATTTAAATTATCTAAACAAAATCAATTACTGTAGTAAAATAGCTTTAATCTCTTTTACTTCTTTTTGCTGAATTACATTGCTTCTTCTTATAATTTTTTTTTTCCTTTTTAAAGAAAAACCATTCTCTCTGTTTATATCAGCACAGAAAGGAAAATATGATTCCTCTGAGGAAGCTGGGTGCTGGACACCCAAATAATAGATGTTTGAATGACGTTCAGTTCAGAGCATCTGTTGCTTATATGCACATGTCTTACACGTAGCAATACTTGATTTAGGTACCAAAAGAGAATAGGCTGCCCAATAATACTGTAAATTACAGTATTAGAATGATTAATGCTGCCAGTCTTGGTGTTTTCCATAGTGGGAACAACAGAGCACTGTCACCCAGCGCCCTGCCTGTTGAGGAGATGGCTCAGACACTGCAAGACCTGATCACTTACTTCCAGCTTCCCGAAGAAGACCTGCAACACGAAGACAAGCAAAACAAACTTCGCTCACTCAAAAACAGACAAAATCTATTCAAAGAAGAGGTACAGAGAAAGGGATTTTTGCATTATTTTAAGTGTATTGTCCCATAAACTTTGAGAGAAATTTAGGTGTATCCATATTATCATCTAGATATGATCTATAATGAAATGTTTCTAGCTGAAATTCATATATATAGATATCTAGATATATATATATATATATATAAAGGTATGATATATATATATATATAAAAGTATATTACACTTGTCACAAGCAACACACTGTCATAAAATTTGATCTTAATACTTCCAAACATCTTTAAAAGGATCTTATTTTACAAAAATTTATTTCTCTCCCTGTTAACTTGTACAACCTGGATACTCCAAATGAATGATAAAACCTGGGTCAATAATGGATGTCTTTTCTGTCCTGTGAATCTGCCTGTCACTTTTTTATCTCTAGAAATTCTAAGAATGCCAGTTTTAGAGAAAGTTATGTATTACATAATTGTTGAATTGCTCCTCTCTGAAAATTGAATTTTTGCATTTTTGTAGAATTGCTAAATGTAATTTATGATGTGTTTAGACACATTTGAATTGCTTCCAGATTTTCCATACTATTTGAGTATGCAATCACAGTGAAATTACAAATCTCTTGTAGCTTTTAAAAATCTTTGGTTTACAGATATTTTATTGGATAGCAAAATTTCCACCTTTTTTAATCAATGAAAATTCCTTTTTATCTAAATTTAAGCATTTTTTCCTTATGCAAGGAAGAGTTTACATAAAAAAAAGAATATGGTTAAAAATTGAAAAAGCCTTTATTTTCAGATTTTTATTCTTTATTTTTCATAATACTTAGTTGTGTAAGGAACCGTATGGGATCATTCCCCAAAATTAATTCTCCTTATACAGAAAAATACATATTCAAATCATTTAAGCACAATTGGTTTGTTGTTTGGGATTTTCTTGATTTAAGGTAATGCAACCTTCCCATTTATGCAGGAACAAGTCCTTAAAGAAACAATGACCAATGCTCTTTCATGTGCAGTTGACTTTCCTCTCTGTCACACGTGTTTAGGGAATGCTGGCACTCGTTCTGAATTGCATTGATCGCTTAAACGACTACAACAGCGCAGCTCATTTTGCAGGAATTGCCAGAGAAGAGCATGGTGGTACATCATGGAAAGAAATTTTGAATCTCCTTTACAAATTGTTAGGTAAGTTCTTAAAAAAACCTTCTAAAGTAAAAAAACCCCAGAATACCCCAGCAGCATGGAATCCTACTTGCTGCCTCAGCACCAAAGAATGCTTTGAGTATTATTCACTTTATTATGTACTAAGTTTATTATATACATTACAGATTTTTTTCAATATCCATGCCAGATTTTCTAGAGCACTGCTATTCAAGAGCAAAAAGCTTCTGAGCTGTAATATGACCAAAATTATAGAGCAGAATAAGTATTTATATGTGTATTTAAATTTCTTATTTGATACCTAGTTTATGTTATTCCTCATTTAGGATAATCTTGTCTTTTGATGGAGATTAAATACATTCTGTTTTCATCACAAAGGAAGATAGTCCTTATCCATAGTGAAACAAGGAAGTTGAGAGACAGGGCAAGAATAAAAGAAACTAGGGGAAGTGTTTTGAAGCATGAGGTTATTCACACAGAATAGACATGCAGGTGCTTCTGACGAAATCTCATGGCCTTAGAAACTAAAAAGTTACCACTGGTTGTATTTTACTACAGTCTTATGATTTTAAAGAAAAATAGGATGAAAAGAAACTCTCTCTAGTACTATGTGGACTTTTTTTAGATTTTTTCTTGACTTTCATCTGTCGGTACATTTTGAACACAGTGGTTGTGATGTAATATTTTTTGTCCTTCATAATAAAAATCAGTGACAATTGGATACAAAAGATGTATTTTTGTTACTCTTTTTTCCCCCATGATCTATGACTTCTAGAAGGAACAAAATGAACAGTATTTCTTGAAAGACTTGAATGTTGATGAACTTTCAAAGTGCAGTCTGCACTCCTGAAAGACTAAAAAGCTGTGCATTCTACAACCAGAAATCAGAAAGGAGAACTAAACACCAATATGTCTAATCTGCACTTGACCTCAAATTCCTGTATATGATTTTCCCATACTTGCTAGGAAGAAAAAGAAAATATTTCAGCCCCATGATCATGACCATGCTTGCCATCAAGCAAGAGTGTTGGCTAACTTCTATTTATATTTAGCAAAAAAATATAACATAAACAAAGCATTTTTTGCTGGGATTCTTGTTTATCCTGGAGACCCCCTTCAATTTCAAAAACTATGTGCTCCTTAGAAATTATGTCAGTTGCTGTTTTTCAAAGTAGTGGAAATTCCAATTCTTTATTATGGTAATATACATGAACTTGTCTGTTCATTGTTTTATTGAGCTACTCTAAAAATTGTGTTAAAATACATATAGTAATCTTTATCAATTTAAAATGGAAATCTCCTCTTTTAAAATGCCTTGCATATTTTTCCAGCTGCTCTCATTCGTGGAAACAGAAACAACTGTGCTCAATTTTCCTGTAACCTTGATTGGCTAATCAGTAAATTGGACAGATTAGAATCTTCCTCAGGTGAGACTCACTTTTACAATGTAAATGAACTATCACTCAATGCCTGTTTTACATTATTTACACAGCAGTTTTCCTTGAAGCCAACACACATTAGAAAACAAATACATTCTTGGGGTTTGTTTGTTTGTTTGTGGTTTTTTTGGTGAGATTTTTGTTTGTTTTTTTTTCTTTCTTATTTTGGGTGGGTTTTTCTGTTGGTTGTTTTGTTTTCTGTTTGTTTAGGGTTTTTTAATTGCTTAAAGTAATATATTTTAAGAGACACTCATATGGAATTGTTTTGCTTCAATACATTTGTTTTGTGCAATACTACACCCAGTCAATGTTGAACGTGACCCTGAGGAATTGAGGGATTGGGTCAGACAGTATCAAGAATGGTGTACCATGAAATTACATGTATTTGTGGCATGTATATAAACTCCATATAGATGTAGCTTATAGTTTTGGGGTTTTTTACAGTGGAGTAATCAAAAAAACATTAATATACTACACAGTGTTCCCTTTACCTCTTCCATTGAAAGAAGGAGCTAAACTTCCAAATTTCTCAAGTGGTTTTGAAGTTGTGGCTATAGTCAAAAGAAAAGAGAAATTTACATTTTTATTATGCATTTGTTCCTAATACACCATGTCCAATGATGAGTTCTTTCGTTCTCTTTTTAGGCCAGAGAAGCCATACCATCTTGTAAGATATTCTTTGAATGAGCTTTTAGGTTGTGTTCAGTGGTGCAGGTGGTTTAATGACAGCATTGTTTCTGTGGCCTTCATATAGGTATTTTGGAAGTGTTGCACTGCATCTTGATTGAAAGTCCAGAAGCTTTAAACCTAATATCCGAAGAACACATCAAATCCATTATTTCACTGTTGGATAAACATGGGCGCAATTACAAGGTATGTTTGGAAAAACTAAGGATGTAATGTTAATCTTGCAATAATTTGTGGGGGAAAAAAGATGATAAACGTCTACATATAAATATTTTATTCTAATACCTTTGAAGGAATAAAATAACCTTAAAGTACACTAGCAATTTTTTTTGTTGAGATTAAAAGAATGTTTAATATATAAATGCTTTTCAGCAATTTTCCATTATCAAAAATTTGTATGAGAAGTAAGCAGTTAAGAAATATTGGTAACCAGTCAGAACATTGGATTTGATGAGAAAATGAAATATTCTGGTAGCTGTAAGAAAGTGGGCAGAGTAGCTTGCTTTGTGATTCAGGGCTCTGGAGAAGTAGTGGACTACCATTACATCCACATATATAGAGAACTATATCCTGCAAAGTCATTCCTAACTTGAGTAATAATAATAGCAGCAGAAAAGAAAAAAAATAAATTGGAAAACCAGAAAAATAATCCAAATATCTGAAAACACAGGTGTTCTGAAGAAAGAAAAAACCCCTGAGTTTCCAGAAGATATACTGGATGAAATTAATTTAGACACCAATATGCAATTTATTATGATAGAAGAAGGTGAACAGAGTTTCTGGCTGCGACCAGGATGACATCACAACACAGACGAAGATATAGGTTTTTGTGTGATTTTCTGATGTGAGTTTCCTTCCTCAATTAAAATTTTATTTGAAATACTGATAAGCTCGAGGAAGAACAGAGGAAGTTTTTGTGAGCTGAAATTACCTTCTCTTGCAAATCACTAATACAGAGAACCTAACCAGCTACAGATACAGTAAAGGAGAAAAGAATTTTTAAACAGGGTTAAGGAGTATGAACTGATATACGTAGGCATAAGAAAAAAAGCTGAAGTTACAGCAGGAAGTTTATCTTACTATTTTTATCTCTTAACAAGATTACTGTGTTATGCCAGTCACCTAGAAAGAACCTTTTGTCTGAAAAATCTCAATGTAGATCTTGTATTGAGAACTTAGAGCAGAAACAGAGACTGTACACAGGGGAAGAATTATGCTGGGTAATGGATTTTTTCATTTCCATTTGTAGTCTTTGGCTACACCTCAGCAAGTACTGAAGAGTGGGTGGGAAAAAAATTCAACTCTTATTCCACAAACGGTATATCTTGTTCTCCTGCTAGATTAGAGATTCTGTCGAGATTTAGGAAAATAATAAACAAAATAGTCCTGGAAATTATTGAGTTGAAGGCTTTTTTAAATTAAAAGTCTTCTGTCAGAAATAGTCAGCATAATCACAGAAGTTATTTAAACAGTTTATATGTAAAGTCTGAGTTGCTGGCAATCATTAATGTTACTAAGATGCTTTACAGCTGAGTGCTGCTCAGCTTATGTGGTTCTTTAAATTATTACCTCTATCCTTCTGCTAGATAGTTTCTGCCCAGTTGCAGAGGTGATAGAAAGGAAAATGCTGGGATATAGAAAAGTGTTTAAGCAAATATATTAGCTTAAGCAGTGTAAGCTAATGTTAATGGTGGGTTTGTGTTCAATTCGCTAGCCAGACAACAGGAGTAGCTAAAATGAGTTTCATATCCTGCTGTTTCTGGAGTTGTACAATAGTAGTAACACAGTCAGTGGTGTGAAGATGTGTCCTTTGTCGTGGAGGTGGCATGTAGCAATCTAGACCACTTGGGCTCATTGCTCAAAGATTGTCAGAGGTCAAGCACACATTGAAACTTCTCTGCTTGTCAAAGTGTGCAGCTTTACTCCTCAGCATTAAGCAACATTATGTTACTGTGTTTTCTCTTCCAAAACCACCTGCTCCAGTATCCTGTAAGAATGATATCTATCTCTTTCAATTTTCAGATTCAAGGAAAAAAAAAAAAGAAAAGAAATCTGAAGTTTTAGAACATCTTTCTGAAATTCTGTTTTGCTTTATATTGAGCTTTTAAAGCACCTTTCATTTTATAAATAAATGGATTATTTCTCAAATTGAAAACATTGTTTCTATAAAAGACTCAAAAGCAGTCAGTCTCATTGCCATTGAGAATTATTCACTAATTTTGCACAGGAATTTTTTTAGTCTGCAGAAAATTTATCAAGGAATTTCATTTTATATTCAAATTTGTATTGCGATTTAATTAAGTCTTAAAGAATTGTCATACGGCTGTTTTAATTGTTTTGTCTGATCAAAATGAGAATAAAGATTTTAAGATTTTTTAAGATTTTAAAGGAAGATTTCTGATGCATTCTCAACTCCTGTGCTCTGCTTTTATATTCCACAAATATTTGATATCCTCTACCAGTAGTACAGAATACACTTGGCCCAAATATGTGAAAAGTATATAGAAAGCAATAAATGTATATTATATCCCTTCCTTTAGGCCTATTCTGAATGCAAATTAAGCTGACAACTGAATAAAGGTGTATGCTTCTAGCTGCCTTTATCTTACTACTTCTGATTTTTCTTTTAAGGTTCTCGATGTACTTTGCTCTCTCTGTGTCTGTAATGGAGTTGCAGTCCGTGCCAACCAAAATTTGATCTGTGACAATTTACTGCCCAGAAGAGACTTACTTTTGCAAACACGTTTGATTAATGATGTGACAAGGTATAGTGATGTGTTATATTAGAAAAGATTATTGCTGTTATATTAGAAAAAAATTGAATTTGCATGTCTTCAATAATTAATTGAACAAAAAACTGTAACCTAAGAAATATCCAAAACTTTCAATACTGAGAAACACACCTTAGGAGGTGATAATGTGTTATGTATTAACTTCTGAAAAAACACATTTTTACTGACAATATGGCATTTGTATGGAAACTGGGATCAAATGGAAATTGTTAATTCATAATCAGAGCTGCTCTAAAATGGAAACTTGAAACTTGCTTGTTTCTGAGTCAAAACATACTCTGAAATACTTGTGTGTTTTAAGAGAGACTTGATTTCCTGGCAACCTCACTCCACGTTTTGATTTTAATAAATTTTCTTGTCATTTCTCTTTTGACTGTAAGTTTTTCAAAGCATGGAACCTCCACCTTAGAAGATGGTTCTACAGCAGCTTTATTAATTTAGGCAAAGTGGTTCACTTAAAAAATATTATAAACAAAATGTGGGTACCTATACTTATATCATACTTGTAAAGAGAATTTGACAATTACACAGCAATTCCTATATCACACTTTATGTTTACACTGTTTTGCATTTTCTTTCTTAGCATAAGACCAAACATATTTTTGGGTGTTGCTGAGGGCTCTGCACAATACAAGAAGTGGTACTTTGAGTTAATAATTGATCAGGTTGATCCATTCTTGACGGCTGAACCCACGCACTTGCGGGTTGGATGGGCCTCCACTTCGGGCTATGCTCCCTATCCTGGAGGTGGAGAAGGATGGGGAGGCAATGGTGTTGGTGATGACCTCTACTCTTTTGGGTTTGATGGCCTTCATCTGTGGTCTGGTGAGTACTTTGTGAGCTCCCACTTATTCTTACAGTTAACATTTACCTACCTTTACCTTCCACTTTCTTGTATATATAACATGATATTTCATAGTGAGCTACATTCAGAACTCCAGGTTATCAAGAAATAATTTAGAAGTTCAGATCAGACTTCTTGTCTGAGATGTTATCCAATATTGAATTATATCAATTAGGCTTTTTAGAAGATTGCCTCTGTTTTTATGATTTCAACCACAGAATGGCATTTTCCAGATCTAGATCAATACTGACTTAATTCTGTCTGTCAAAAAAAAATGGATGTATTGATCTCAGATAAATTAATTCTATACAAATTGACATTTGCGTTATTATTTTACTTTGAATCTACAGTTGAAGGAAAATGACAGTTATTTTTAAACCTGTTTACAGATCTTTTTATCAAATTGAATTAAAGTATTGAAAAATAGTTTCATAAAAGTTTTGTCAATAAAAAATAATAATTTCTATGCTACTTCCAACTTCATTATTTTAGTCTTTGTGTGTAGAGTCTTTAATTATGAACTATCACATTATTTTTTCATCCAGATTTCTCTTGCATGCTCAGTAAATGATGGTTATTTTTTAGCTTGCTCAATTTGTGGCTTATGTTTTAATGTGCAATCTTCAAGGCACGTAGACAAAATCCTTAGCTTCTCCATTTTCTCAGTGCCTTTAAATGCCATATACATCTAGGTATTCTTTAATTACTCTGAAAATAGAGTGGGGCCATGTAAATGGAAGGTGTTTTTATGAGAATGTATATGAATACACTGAAGTAAAGTATATGACATTAATTCTAATAATTCGTAATTTGAGAGTATTTCCTTTGTCAATTATATAAACATTGTTCTAGCATTGGGTTTTGTATATAAAATATGTGTGTGCAGACACAAATAATTCAATATTTTGTTCCAATACTACTGAACAATTCTCCAGTGTTAGAAATTATCATTCTTTGGAGAAGACTAGGAAGCATCTGCAACATACTCCATTAGAAATGGTCGAATAAATAATTTTTAAAAATTAAACCTGCTTAAATATTCTGATTCCTAAATACTTTTATCCTAGGTCGGGTACCCAGAGCTGTAGCATCTGTCAATCAGCATTTACTAGCATCTGATGATGTGGTTAGCTGCTGCTTGGATTTAGGTGTACCCAGCATTTCATTCCGCATTAATGGACAGCCTGTACAGGGAATGTTTGAGAACTTCAGTACAGAAGGGTTTTTCTTCCCTGTCGTAAGCTTGTCAGCAGGTGTAAAGTAAGTACAACTTGATTTTAGTTGTTCAGTGATGATTTCACTTCAAAGTGTCATGTGAGCCTGTAAACTAGTTGATCAAGTTACCATGTCTGGACAGCATTATTTTATGGGTATTTGGTGACCTAGGTGATATTAATTTTGTTTCGTTACAATTATCAGTGAAAAAACATGTTAGAAATGCAGCATCATATTTTGCACTAATTAAGGTTCTCACCGGCTTTCTCAGCGGGGAGTACAAAACCTAAATCATCATGAAAATGGATACTGTGCTCCCAGTAGGAAATAGAATTGATGAGAAGCAGTTTTGGAATCTCTTTACTAATATTCCCTATTTCTTACCTCTTCTATAGCTAAAATACTGAGATTCAAACTTACTGTATACAATTTATATGGTTGTCTATGTTCAGTGAATTCAGAAAACCTCCTGAAGAATCAAACAGAATAAATGAGAGCTGGGAAAGGTTTAGTAAATCAATTTTATTTATTCCCCTGGAGTGACCCTGCTATGTAACTTCTTTAATACAAAGCTTTTAAAAATATTAATAACTTTTTACTGTAAGAAATCTGCCAAAATGGGTGTAATTATTTTCTTTTATTTAATTCCTATTTGATGTTGTTTTTATATTTTGTGAGAACATTTTTCTTTATAGTTTATAAAACACCATAGCTGATGTTAACAGCAGATATCGTCATCTGTGTCTATTACTAGCAGAGAAAATACTTTACATGGGAATCCTGAGTTCATGAGTTAAGGAGGGTGTTCTGGGGTCTTTAATCTTTATAAAAATGTGAACACAATATGTTGATCTGTTCTAATACTCCTATAGGCTTCTGGTCACTCCATAAAAAAATGTAGTTGCTAATTCCTAGAGATAACAGGATTTTTTATTTTTTTTTTTTTTTAGCATTTCTGTGTTTACCTCTAGACTTTGCTCACTTGAGGACCGAAGTATGCAGCTGGATAGTTTTTATCTTTGTTTTTGTTCTTGGTATATTCCTAAATTTATATGACAAATCTATATCTGAGGAGAAAAAGAATATTTTAGGGGTTTGCAAACAATCTTAGTCGTGCTTCTGGAACTCATTGTCAGCTGTAATATTCTGCATAATATTGTTTGTTTTCCTAATGTATTAAGGTTTTTAGTGGTTTTTTTAATTATTTCTCTCATATGCCTAACTGTCTGCATGCGTTCACTGAGACGTAACTTTAAAACTTTCAAGTTATGTATCAATAGTCCTAATAGTATTTTTAGAATAACAGTCCAATTTAAATTAGATTTCTGTTTCCAAATCCCTTAAATCTACTTAAAAAAATCACAACTTACAACCATTTGATTTTAAGTGAGAAATATTTCAATATGTCACTACACTAAACAATCAGTTTTGTTTTGGAGAAAACAAATTTTCAAAAAATAGTGGGTAGATGATGGTTTTACTGTCAGTATCTGCTAGTATGAATGCTTGGTAACCCTTTGGTATTTACCATAATATGAAGAACACATGCATTTTTGTAAATGGTAGTAAAACAAATGCTTAGGCTTCTACACTATTTATCCATAATCATAGTATATGCTGATTATTTAAGAGTCTAATTGCTTCATTGAAAATTGCACAGAGTTCGTTTCCTGTTGGGTGGACGTCATGGAGAGTTTAAATTTCTGCCTCCAGCTGGCTATGCTCCCTGTTATGAAGCATTGCTTCCAAAAGAGAAGATGAAATTGGAACCAGTCAAAGAATATAAAAGAGATTTTGAAGGAGTGAGGGATTTGTTGGGTACAACACAATTTCTCTCACAAGCTTCTTTTATCCCTTGTCCAATAGACACCAGTCAGGTATGTGAAATTTGCAATAATGGGATCTATAACTTATGTCTATTCAAAACTTAAATTCACAATATAAAATTTTCCCTCTTAGCAGTTCTTCCACTGTTTGTTGTGATGTACTAACTAAACTAAGTGATCTTGGATATACAAGGTGTGGTAACTGGAACCTCTTCTTACTTCTGGAATTGTTATGCTCTTTCCTTAGATTGCTCTTCCTTTTCATCTTGAAAAGATCAGGGACAAACTAGCTGAAAATATCCATGAACTATGGGGAATGAATAAAATAGAACTGGGCTGGACATATGGCAAGGTATGTTTTGAATGACCTGCCTGGGTATAGTCAGCTGTATTTGGTTAAGTGTTCTACCAGCACAAACCTTGACTTGGAATTTGAATGGGGTATGCAATGGTAGTCTATACATTACCAACAACAGGTGGCAATGTAAGCTGGAAGGAGACAGCAGTATTAACTTTTTTGTGACTTTTTTTAACATACAAATTCCTTAAAATTTTCGTTTTGTTTATTTCATTAATTATGAAGGAGTATTTATAGTATGCATTATAAGTGAATCATGGGAAAAGGAGATTTATATAGTCATGAGTAGCTGTCACTGAACAAATATAAATGGTAATGCTTATATTGACTTCATTACTGCAAAGAATTTACTGGGTTTTTATTGTGATACTTGATTCCATCAGGAAAGTACTCTTTTTGTTATTCTTTTGCAGATACGGGATGATAATAAAAGGCATCATCCTTGTCTTGTAGAATTCTCAAAACTGCCTGAGACAGAGAAGAATTATAATCTACAAATGTCAACTGAAACCCTCAAGTGAGCTTTAAATAGAAAAGAAAATAAAGTTTTTAAATTTTATTTTTATTTAAGTGCATCATACTATTGTAAGATATCAAAACCAGTCAAACATCTCCTTCAAAGATATTCTGCTAACTTTACTAGAAGTCTCAGGAACCTAATCAGACTGATGTAAAAAAACTTTTGTCTCTGCAGACAAAGAAAAAAACACCACCAAATCCTCTTGGTTTTAATAAAGTGGTAGAAATCTCAAGTCAAAAATTTGTGCCTTTCTAGTCTTTGAAGGGCTTATTTGTTATCTCTGATACATTAAAATATTTGTGGTTTTAAATACCATTATTTTGGATTACTTCCGTATTTTTAAATATAATTTCTTCTGCATATATTTACAATGCATGAGAACTATAATGTCGTGTTTAACTAATGCCATTTTTATGCCAGAACCCTTTTGGCCCTTGGATGTCACATTGTTCATGCTCATCCAGCAGCTGAGGAAGATCTTAAAAAAGTCAAACTTCCAAAAAAGTATGTACCTTATGGTAACAGTTACAGATTATAATATTTATTATAAATGTAAAATATTTTGTGTTCATTTAAAGTATACTGGATATCAACCCCATACATTACAGATCTCTGGTTAGGCCTTTACTTGGCTGTGATGATGTTGGAATGTGAATACTACTGTGCTACATCACCTCCTGAAGCTGTTGAGAGGCAGAAACAGTCGCATACAGACAATTGTAGCAGTGTTACATCACCCTAGAACAGAGACTCCAAAGCTAAATACAAAATTGCAGTGCTTTTCTGTCTCATAGTAAAGAACAGTCTAGTCATATGATGGTAAATCTATTTACTTGAAAGACAGTTTACTACTTTACCACAGGAGACAGAAACAGCAAGTTGGACACTGGCCATTTCACATCAGTTTATCAACATACCATATGTCTTTTTTTCCTGAAAGAAATTTATCCATGAAAAACAAAGTCAGTTGTTTAAAGTGAGCAGTAAAATACATAGTTTTATGATGAGAGATGGTAATCTTGATTCAGTTGATGGCCTTAATTAAAGAAAGTCAAATAGAGCTTTTCTCAAGATCCATACTGCAGGCAGTCTATCATAATACTGGTTTGCTATTATTCTCTTGTTGCCTATATGGAACATCCTAATTAATGGAAACTAAATGACTTGAGCAAAAGAGAATCTAAGTATGTCTAAAAGAACAGGTTGTCCTTATACAATATGGAAGGGCTGGAGAAGATAATGGCTACTGCTGAAAAATTACTAAACATTTTATTCAGCCAAAAAGTGGTAAGAACAATAGTTAAAATTTTTTTCTTCTGTTGGAAAAAATGGTAATGCAATCCTTACAGAATAGTTAATTAAAATACCATACTTAATGATACATAAGAGAGTTTCATAAGAAGTCATCATAAAGATCATTAAAATAGAAATTACTTGAAATGTTTAAATGACAAATATATATATATGTAAAGTAGTCGCTCAATAAAAATTTTGTTGCTTTATAGCAACATTTTAGGCATGTAAATATGGATCTGAGTCACATTTAATTAACTATTGTGCAAGTAGGTGGAAAATGAGATGGTGTAGATGACTAGAATCCAGTTTATATCCTGGTCAATAACCAAACACAATGGAAGATTTTTGCAAAGAAAAGGTGAGAGTAGGAGATTGCAAAGTGGAAAGAGATAGTGATTTCCACCCTGTGAATGCCTCATAGAAAGATTTCAATACCATAACTGACTATCTTGACTATCTGTTTTGCTTTGTTGACTTACAGTTACATGATGTCAAATGGATATAAACCTGCCCCTCTTGATCTTTCTGAAGTGAAATTGTTACCTTCTCAGGAATTTCTAGTTGACAAATTAGCAGAAAATGCTCATAATGTCTGGGCAAAAGATAGAATAAAGCAAGGATGGACCTATGGCATTCAACAGGTAGGTACTTCTTTACATGCATTTGGAATAAATAAAGAATATGAGATTTTTTTTATTTCAGAACATCATTTGGGAGGAAGTGCTAGTTAAAATGACAAATGCTGACTGTCCTGTAATAATTGGAAAGCGAGAGGGGGTTGGGAGCAGGGAAAGAAACCCTACATATAAAAGTCTGGATTGTCAGACCTGTATGGTTGCAGCTGCTGGATGTATGAGAATATATTTCCACCCTTCTCCTTCATTCTTGTGTTTTGGTTTTCAGTGTTATTAACAGATAATTAACCGAGCTTGCATTCATAGATCTCTTCTTCATTAATGCTGCTTCTCTTCTGTAATCATTACATGATGCCAAAGTGCACTCTGTCTCATTATTCAAAGACTTTGTGATGTCTAAACAGACTTTTCTTCTTGTTGGTTTTTATAATTGCTTTCAGGATCTCAAGAACAAACGTAATCCTCGTCTAGTGCCATATGCATTATTAGATGAACGCACTAAAAAATCAAACAGAGACAGCCTCCGTGAAGCTGTCAGAACATTTGCAGGCTATGGCTATAATATTGAGCCACCTGACCAAGAGATAGGTATGTATTTTCAATGAGAATCATGGCCTTTTTTAGTGACATTTATAGTTTCATTCTATTACTAAAAGAGGGGTTTTTTTCCTCTGTTTATTTTTACAGCTGATCAAACAGTGGAAAAAGTCAGCATTGACAAGATACGATTTTTCAGAGTAGAACAATCCTATGCAGTGAAGTCTGGAAAGTGGTACTTTGAGTTTGAAGCTGTGACAGGTGGAGACATGCGTGTTGGCTGGGCCAGGCCAGGCTGTCGACCTGACATAGAGTTGGGAGCTGACGACCAAGCATTTGTATTTGAAGGAAGCAAAGTCAGTACACCTTTACCTCTTTTGATCTATGAACAGCATAGACAGAGAACTACAACATAGGTTTCCTCTGTGTACTCCACATCAACTACCAGCACATTTTTGATTTGCATAAAGATATCTCTGAGCTTTGTTTCACACTAGATAGTACCTCCATTTTGGTTCTGGTCATGAGATTATGCTAACAAAGAAGTGTTGTTTTATATGTATCTTCCTAGGCTATACCAAACTAAGTACAGAAGTCTGTCATAATTATAAACGAGATACAGCATTCACTTCCATTTTTTATAAGTGGTGTTTTACAAAAATCAAAAAAGGTTCTTCGTTAGCTGTGAGAACCACAGTCTGTTTTCCTTTGTCTGTTTTTTCTGGTTTCTGCATGTGCTTTCTTTCCGAGCTTGACTCCTAAAGGACCAGAAGGATGACCCTGTGTGTAGGAAGTTGAATCCAGTGAACAGTAGTTATCAGGTTCCAAATTGCTGAAGCTAGGGTGCCTTACTCTCTCCATGTCCCTGTTATTTCCAAGGCAAACGTCACGATCATTACTGTTTGCAAACTGTGTTAAGATCCTGGACAATGAAATATCTGGGTTTCTTTATTTATTTTGTATTTAATTTTTCATTTTAACACTGTATTTATTTCTTTGTTTTAACATTTAGGGCCAGTGTTGGCATCAAGGCAGTGGATTCTTTGGACGAAGCTGGCAATCAGGAGATGTGGTTGGTTGTATGATAAACTTGGATGACAAGTCAATCATCTTTACTCTGAATGGAGAGTTGCTTATAACCAGTAAAGGCTCAGAACTTGCGTTTGCTGACTTTGGAATAGAAAATGGTAACTTCCCCTTTAAAGTCACATGGTTATTAGAAGACAAAATAATAAAACAAACAGAAAAACTAGTCTTTCATGACTCAGTGAGCTGAGAAATCATATTCCACTGATATGAGCCTTCAGACTGTGCTATACATTAACTTCACAAAAATTTATTTTGAGAGTGGTTGTGTGGCACAAACTGAATTGATTTTCTCCTTTAACCACATTAATGGGGTTTCTAGCAGAGTGGATAAATTTTCTCACTGTTTCTAGGCTTTCTCTCAAGACTTCAGTGCTAAGAAGAAGTGGTAATAATAAGCATCCTGAAAAATTACCAAAATCTGAAAAGGTAGTCTCTGATAATCTCACTGGAGCGTAAATATATTATGTTCATGTCTGTGAAGGACAAAATGAGTACTGTGTGGTGAGAGTCTACATCAAAAGAAAGACCTTTGCAACATGAGTCTAATCTTTATTTTCTTTCTCTCTCCTATTCATAACTTATCCAAATATCCTATTTTCCTGAGATATTTTTCCTCTTTTGTTTTTGGCCTTTGATTTTTCAAAAAAGTAGTATCTATATGATTGTAGTAAAAGAGTTTGAGGAATGTTTTCAAACTGGTTTGCTTTATGTTTCCATTGACTTTTTCTTTGTAAGTGTATCTCCTCCAATCAGTAATACCTTCATACCTCTTAGTAATTACCAGAAAACTTTGCAGTTGCTCACTGCTCTTCTTTGATCATACCATTGATAGAGTTTTTATAAAGGTAAAGAATGAGGACTGCCTTAACAAAGCTGTACTGAAGTCTCAAAATTCAGGAGAGAAAATCTCTCCTTTAGAGGCTGAATGGTTGGCTTTTCCCTAATCTTGCTCTGAATTCTGGTTTTTTTGGGAAATGGTGAAATAAATCAAGAGCCTTTCATCCCTGTCTAAACCTATATAGAGATGAAAGAGCTGAGTCATAAAAAATGCTAGCATTAAAGGTGTGTGTATTTGTCCATTGTGAATGAAGAAGGAATGAAGACTGGCAAAAAAGAAAATTTTACCTACTGACGATAAAGTAAATTTTGGACAAATGTATTGAGATATTGAACCTCATCTCAAAGTCCTTTTGAAAATTTTGTGCCCTCAGAAACCATACTTAACTTTTGTTAATAACTTTGACCTAACCACGGCTGGCTTCCAGTGACCAGCTTGATGTATAAAGCCATGTTTATTTGTCTAAAAATGAGAAAGTTAATAAATATAAATGCAATAGTGCCTAAGTTCTCAGGGGTTTTGGTAGCTACTCTATTGAACTTAGACATTTGTAGTTAAGGTGGCTTTAAATCCTTGCTACTGTCATCACTTTGTGTGCATTACTTGTAGGAGCTAAAGTTTCGTTCACATTCGATGGATCGACAAGAAAGAATGTCCGGTTTTAAACTAAGTTATTAAGTTTTGTTGGTTTTTTTTTTTCTTTAGGTTTTGTTCCAATCTGTGCCCTGGGCCTATCTCAGATTGGTCGCATGAACCTCGGAATGGATGCCAGTACATTCAAGTATTATACGATGTGTGGCCTCCAAGAAGGTTTTGAACCTTTTGCTGTTAACATGAACCGAGATGTTGCTATGTGGTTTAGTAAACGCTTACCAACATTTGTCAACGTGCCAAAAAATCATCCTCACATTAAGGTAACGTTACATGTCAGGGAGACACCTGTTCAACAATTGTTTGTTTAGCAAGCTGAGACATTAAACCCTTACTAATACTTACTGTCATCAGATAGTCTGTCATATTACTCTATTAAGTAACTCTTAGGTAATTCCAGATGATCTTGTCTATCTTGTTTTTCATTTATGGTAGTATGGATTCCTATGGATATACCTATCTGGTTTATTATATGACTTAATTTGTGTTAGGGTTAGCTACTGGAAACATGTTAGTTATGGGTTTTTTTCTATTCTATCTTACATGCACTTTCGCTTTCTAAGCCTTCTCTACTATAAATTTTTCTTAAATATCTGACAATTGTTCAGCTGAAGTCTGAGGGCGTTTAAGTATACCTGTGGTGTCACAGATTCTTTCATTGTGATGCACCAGTGATAAGAAATCCAAAACTCTCTAACTAATCTATACTAGAACAAAATAATATATTCTGTCTTTTCTATAAATTGTTTCAAATTAATATATTTCAAAATTATATGTTTGAGATCCTGATGAGATTTTTTACTACAATCTCTCTAGACCATTTACTTTAATTTAGATGTAGCCAATTATTCTCTAATTATTGTCTCTGAAAATTTCACTGAATTCCAACTAAATTATTTCAGCTTTTTTTTATATTTTTTCAGTATTATTTCATCACTATTCTTGTCTTTAAAAGTTTTTACAATATTTCTCTCACTGAATTTGAAAATGCATTTTTTCAGCTCAAGGGAAAGTAGTATAAGACACGAAGTCTGTAATGACCCTCTGAACAATTCTAATTGATATTTCTTCTCATTGTGGTGAAAACTTACTGATTCTTGTAATGCAGTTTTTCAATGAATTGTGTACTCAAAATGAATTATTTTAATAAACTATATTTTAAAATCATTTTTTTTACTCTTGAATGGAACATTTTGAAAATATTTTCTGTAGTCAGGATATACTGAAGCTGTTGATTCCCTTGCTTTTCAGGTTAAATTCAGTGTCAGAGAACAAAGCTGCATAGTTTTGAAGATAATAAATTACGAAAAATTTAAGTTTCCTCTTTCAATTTTCTCATCCTCTAGTTGCTTTATGGAAGTTTTCAACATTTTTTGGATAGAATAATTTAAAAATATTTCTGTTATTTTTAGATATGGAGAATTGATGGGACCATTGAGAGTCCACCTCGGTTAAAAGTTACTCACAAAACATTTGGCACACAGAACAGCAATTCAGACATGATATACTGTCGTTTGAGTATGCCCATTGAGTTCCACTCATCATTCAACTTCGGCATGGGTGTGGAAAATGCCTCGTCTGATGTTTTCCAAAAACGGTTAGACTTGGGTTTGGTTATCCTATTTCATGCTTTCAGTGTAAATGTATTGTTATATTATTCTTTATTATTGTATACTCAAAATTTCTGTGCACTAAGAACAGATTACCATAAAATGCTTTGTCCAGACAAGAGAGAACCTTTTCTAAATAGGTGCATCACAAGTTCTATAGATCTTTACCTAAACAGAATTTTTTTCTGAATTATTATGATTTGCAAATGCTAACCTGGAAAACTAGCTCAGAGTCTTTGGCCCTTTGGATTATTGCTCATCAACATTATTGCTCAATAGCTCATTGTTACCAGAAAAGTGCCTAATTCATTAAAAGAAAAACAATGGTGGGACAGGTTTTTAAAGATACCTGGTATTAATGGGTCCTGCACATTTCAGAGGTACCTCTATCTTTATTTTGCTGCCATAAATCTGCCTCTTCTCCCACTTTCTACCTTAATTGCAATCAACTATTTTACTTGTATATTTGTATCCTGTACAGTCTTCGCTAATGTATACTCAGTACCAAGCAAATTAGCTAACTTACAGTAGTTAGCTTTTAAGTATACTTAGTCTAATAATGACTAATTTTTTACTTCTTTTTAAAAAAGTATTTACTGATTTTCCTTTATCTGTAGAAAGCACAGCCAAGAAATTGCTCCTCCTTCTACTACGGTAAGTAAGTATATTGACATGCTTTGTGGCAACAAGTTCATTAGCAATCAATCTGTTGAAAGAAGCCTTTTTAATAATTTTTTATGATATAACACTCTTTAGAAATAATGATGTCCAGAGCTGCATGATTTGCAACTTGTAGAAACATAAACCTCATCAACTTAAAACACTAGTGTGTTTATTTAATTTAAGAGTATTTTAAATTACTTATTTGAAGAATGTGAATTACTATTAAAGTTTGATATATAGGAGATTTGATTATTCCTTGATAAAATGCTTTACATTTCTGTTACTAATATGCTCTTTTCCTCCTTTCAGTATTTTTACTCACTACGGATATTTGCTGGCCAAGACCCATCCTCTGTCTGGGTTGGCTGGGTAACACCAGACTATCATTTTTACAGTGAGAATTTTGACCTAAATAAAAATTGTACAGTGACAGTTACTTTAGGCGATGAGAGAGGAAGAGTTCATGAAAGGTAAGGAATTATTTATAATGTATGAAAGTTTTTAGTTTAATATTATTTAAAACTCACATGTTCATGAGCTTTATGATATTTTAAATATTAATTTAAACTAATAAGAAAATTGATTATGGAGTGTGAGTTTTCTGTGTTCATTTATATATGAATATGTTTTAGATAGACATGTTAAAGTGAATTTATCATTAATGTTCTCTTGCAAAGAAAATTTATTTTGGAAAGAATTTTAAATGAAAAATGCTTCTTTAATTTAATGTCTATATTTACTAATTGTGGATGAAGCAGTTTGTTTAACTATAACTTACAAGTGCACACAGAAGTCTGTGAATTTTTTTCGTAACTATGATAAAGAAAAAAAAGGTATTCCTCCCCTGAAAAGTGCATGTTCACCAAGTTCAGTGTGACCTATGCTTTGTTCTTGTTGCTCTTTCAGTGTGAAGCGGAGCAACTGCTACATGGTCTGGGGAGGAGATGTGATTGCTAATTCCCAGAGATCAGGTCGCAGTAATGTTGATATAGAAATTGGATGCTTTGTTGACCTGGCTACAGGAATGGTGTCATTCACAGCCAATGGAAGAGAGCTTGGCACTTGTTATCAGGTATTATCTGATTTTCAGGAGGCTATCTAGTGAGATTCTTGTTTTTATGCTACCTCTCTTTTCCAGAAATCTAACTGGACATCATTTGAGTGATGATAATAGGTTTTCCTATAATCATTCTGGTTTTCCCTCTTTTTCTCACTTCTTATAAGGCTATGTTTTTTTGAGTTGTTTAAATATGTTAGGATAAATATTTTTTTTACATCTCTGTGTGGTTGATAATCTTGATTAATAAAGTTAATTCTTTAAATTATTTTTTCAACTGAATCTGTTATACAATAAAGGGGAAATAAATATTTAAACTAGCAGAAGGTCAAAATTAGGCTTTATATATAATTTTTTATATGAATTGAGAAGAAAAATTTAGTTCATTATTACCAGGGTTTGCATCTTCTGCAGATAGCTGTGATTTGGTGACCTTCTGAATTGATAAGTTTCAAAACCTAAAATTCAAATATGCATTAATGCAGAAAGGCAAAATAAGTGGGGTGGGCCGTAAATGCTATTAATACCATCAAAACATGGTGTCGTTTTAAAAATGGATCAGTGGCTGACAGGAGTTTTCAGCACCAGATTGTTGAGGTTTCCTCTCAGTAGGATCAGTTGTCCATAGTAAATCACTCACTGTAGAAGAGGTTATCCAGTATTAGCAACAATTCATTGCTTTCTTCTATGTCAGCCCCTCAAATGTGTAATAAAGATAAAACTAAAATGTTATTTAACTAGATTTAGTGGAACCTTTATACTGACTCCATTGAAAATGGATGTGGCAGGGTTGCACACAGCCTGTACGTGGGGATGGGAGGTTATCTAGTAATAGTGATTTTGGAATATTTTGTAAGAGTGGTGAGTAACTTCAGTGCCATGCTGGGAGAATATTGAATGTCAGCACACTGGCAAAAGAAAACAGGTGGTCAAAGTGCTTAAGTGCAGCTTTGTTGTTTTTCTAACCAGATACAAATCAATACGAAAGCTTCTGAGAAAAGCTATGAAACTTTGGTGTGTTTCTTTGCAGTGGATGTTTGTGGGGGTTTTTTTCACAGACAACCTTTTACTGTTCTTGTAGGACATGTATGAAAGACAGATGTGGAAGATGCACATTATTGAATTTAGTGTAAATAACACTTTTAGACTTTTCTTTATATGACTTGCAATTAATAGAATAATTTTCTCTGTACTAAATTTAAATCTCAGAAAGTACCATAATTTCTCCTCTGTTTCCTCTCTTTTTCATGGAAAAACACCTGAAGTTGTTTTAGGAAATATTTTCTCAATAAACATGTTACACCTGATCTGCTGAAAAATGAGACTATCCAGCATTTTATATCAATATAAAATAGTATAACCCAACAAGATTATTACAAATAAGGGAGAAATATTTTTTTAATTTTAGCTTACTTTGAGTAATTTAATTATTTAGTCTCTTTTTAAAAGCAATGAAAATAATATTATGTAGTTTTCATTTCCATGTCTTGAA
The DNA here is from genome assembly GCF_036417665.1 of Passer domesticus. Classification (NCBI taxonomy): domain Eukaryota; kingdom Metazoa; phylum Chordata; class Aves; order Passeriformes; family Passeridae; genus Passer; species Passer domesticus. The sequence goes on from NC_087479.1 coordinate 31,664,036, forward strand.
TATTTTACAATAAAGTAAGACCTTTAAAATATTTTACTAAATCAAATCTCTCACTCCAACTGCCAGAACTAATTTATATTTTTTTGGTCTAGGTAATTATTCTAGTCTTATAATAGTTTGCATACATTTTTCAGTTTTCTTAACTGAAATAGAAGGACAATATTTGTTTGCTGCTTTCATTTTAAAAGACTTATAGGTCAACATATTTAATAGAGGAAATTAATTTTTCTGTAGTTCTTGATCTGACTATTGAATGCCAAGGTGATATTCAGAAATAAACCCAACACAACAACCGGAACAGAATGCCTCTTTTTCTGGACTTGGAGTTGTGGTTTTTTTAACTTACCAAAATTTTTTAATGTTAATACCTACCCCTATATTATTTTGTCTATGCCCATAGTCATAGTCCTGAGAAAACAGTTTTTGATAGATCAGATCATTGTCCTCAAAGTTAGGAGTTGTGCTCCTTCACAGCACAAATATTGTAGTTGTGTTTATTATGTACAACATCTGTACGTGATACAATGCACCATGATGTGATTAATATATTTAATTCAACTTCTGAAACTTTGACTTAATTGCAGAGATGTACTTTTTTCATCCACTCTGGAGCACTGAATTTTTAAAATAATATACTGTTCTATAATGATAATTTTAGTTCTTTATTTCATGGAAGTGGTTCCTCCTATAAGTGTTGAGAGCACATAAGGCTACAAACACCTGTCTCAAAAACCAGGTGGTCCTATAACAATAACTGCAAATATTTTACTATATTATAGGTAGACACTATTCAGCACTTTATTTAGTAAAGTATATAAGTTATTTGGTAATGAAGTGTAAAGTATGCAGTATTTATTTTATATCATATTCAGAGAGAATTTTTTTCCATTTTTAATTTTTAAAAATTTTTCATCTCATTTCACTTCTAGGTTGAACCAAACACAAAGCTTTTTCCAGCAACGTTTTTACGGCCTACAAGCACTAACTTGATTCAGTTTGAACTTGGTAAATTAAAGGTAGGAAGTATTTTTGTATTCTATAGAAAGACAGTCTTTATGTAAATGTTCTCTTAAATCAAATCTGTTTATTTCCATGCAAATTCCTGCTCAGTTAAATTTGTTTAGGAAGGTTGAATCAAAGGCATGACTTGCAATTTGACTTTTATGTTTACGTCTGTAAATGTTGTTATTATATGCAGTTAATTGGTGATTTGCAATCGTCAAAATAAACGAATATTATATGAGGATAACACCATTAATGTTGGGGGATTTTAATGGATTTGGTTTGTTGCAATAACTTCTATCTTTCTGTGATTTCCTTGTTATTTAAAAGTTATATTTCTTTTTGGTGTTATGGGTTTATTGATTATTACATGCTTCAAAAATAAATAATATGTATATTTGTTTCAGAATACCATGCCTTTATCAGCAGCGATATTTAAAAGTGAAGAAAGAAATCCTATTCCCCAGTGCCCCCCTCGCCTTGATGTACAAACGATTACCCCTGTTTTGTGGAGCCGGATGCCAAACAGCTTCCTCAGAGTAGAAACGGAGCGGGTCAGTGAACGTCATGGCTGGGTTGTACAGTGCTTGGAACCTCTGCAGATGATGGCACTTCATATCCCAGAAGAAAACCGGTACCTTGATAATGAGATAAAATTGCTTGATGTGGACAAAATATAATGAAAAAAGATGTCAGTGTATTGATTAAACCTGCCTTGCTGAGTATTTACCTTATAGCTTTTGAGAATTTCTGGTCTTACCTGATATCGTATCAGATATTATTGTATTCATGAAACCTAAGTAAATACAGGAGACTGAATTTTAATGACATGTACCAAGTTTTGCATACATAGAACAAAGCATGACTGTTTGATTTTATTTAAATTGAAATAGCATTTCTTAAATCTGTACGTCTTTAACAATGGAGATTTTTCTCAGCTTGAGAAAAACAAGCATAAAGAACGTGCAAGTACTATTTTGCCAATTTTTTCTGTAATAGAAACCTGTAATCTCTTCCTGCTTCATCTGCACTGAATTTACATGACTTAAGTTCTTATGTTCTTATTGACAAGATCATGCCTTTCTTTGATTTTTCATTAAGTTTTATCTTCAGAGTGAGGATAATAAAGATCTGTCTAAATGTCAAATGTCATAACCAGTGAAAAATCAAGCTATCAGCAAAAGCATAGTAGAAAGATAATTTAACAGCTGTACTTTTGTTAGTAATTATTCAATTTCTTTTAATGAGTCAAAAGTCAATTTTATTTATTGTTAATAAAACTGAATTCAAGGAAAGAGTGGAAAATATTGGTCTTGTGGAAAAAAATGAACCAGAAATTCTGAGTAAACTACAAAGGCACTATTTAGGAATGGTAATAATTCAGATTTTCAGCAAGCCTAAAAAATCTATTTTAAAAAAAAGTTCTAATTTCCAATAGATTCCAAAGAGCCTCCATCTTAGATTTTGGGGTTTTTTTTCCTATGGAGTAATAATTTTAAACAGTCTCTATAGCTTATTCCCACCATCTACTGTGTTTTAATGATGCACATACTAAGATTAATTAGTATCAATTTTTATATTAGTGATTTGAAGAGGAAGTGACCAAAATATTCAGAGATTATAAAACTTTCATTTTTCAAAGTATTTATTAATGGAATTGACTGGTGTTTTGTTTCTTTATTTCATAACAGATGTGTTGATATTTTGGAACTGTGTGAACAAGAAGATTTGATGATGTTTCACTACCACACTCTAAAGCTCTACAGTTCAGTTAGTGCTCTAGGTAACACTAGAGTTGCTTATGCACTTTGTAGCCACGTGGATGTGTCTCAGCTATTTTTTACAATAGACAATCAATATTTACCTGGACTTCTACGTTCTGGTTTCTATGACTTGCTCATTAGTATTCACTTGGAGCACGCCAAGCAAGCCAAGCTCATGATGAGCAATGAATTTATCATTCCAGTTACAGATGAAACTCGAAATATTAAATTATATCCCGATGAAACAAAGAAGCATGGTTTACCTGGAGTAGGGCTTAGCACCTGTCTTAAACCAGACTTTAATTTTTCTACTCCATGCTTTATTGCAACCAGTGAAGATCATCAGACATCCATCCCAGAGATACCCCTGGAGATACTTAAATCCAAGGCCATAAGTATGTTAACAGAGGCAGTGCAGTGCAGTGGGAGTCATATACGAGACCCTGTTGGAGGACAGGTTGCATTCCAGTTCGTTCCTGTTCTTAAACTGATAGCAACATTGCTCATAATGGGTGTTTTTGATGATGATGATGTGAAGCAGGTGTTACTCCTCATTGATCCCACTGTGTTTGGAGATCACAAGGAAGAAACAGAAGAGAGGACAGAGAAGGAAGAAGTGACACAAGTTGAAGAAAAAGCTGTAGAAGCTGGGGAGAAAGCAATCAAACAAACAAAAGCTCCTGCAAAGGGCTTGTTGCAGACAAGACTACCAGAATCTGTGAAGCTTCAGGTGATCATTTATTATAAATATGTTACTTATATTCTACTCTTGATAAAAAAAGATCGTGTTCTTTTGTCTGTTCTCTACTTAATGAGATTTGAAGTTCTGAAGGTGTTTAATTCCACTTTGTCTTAAAACCTCAAATTCATAAAAAAAAAAAATTATGATGATGCACTTCTACATCTATCTACACTCAAATAGATTTGTGAATACATACTTATTTCATAAAAGCCAGAGGGTTATACAAAGTTATCTTTAAAGGACCCTTCCAAGCCAAACTAGTGTGTGATTTCTAGATATTTTGAGTGCATGGAGTGATAGATTGTGTGTGCAATATATTATCAATCAGATAATGAAACCACCATTTTTGTATCCCTTATGGTGTTGAAACAAAAGTATGGGAAAAATGCCTCTCATTTTTACAGTCTGATGCAGTGTATAGTATGTGCTCAAGTTCTCCCCCAGAGTTTGTAAAGCTGTTGATATTGTCTGTTTTCTCTATCCTAGATGTGTCATTTACTCAATTATTTTTGTGACTGTGAACTACAACACAGAGTGGAAGCAATTGTATCATTTGCAGACCGTTATGTATCCAAATTGCAGTATAACCAGAAATACAGGTACAATGAGCTCATGCAAGCCTTGAATATGTCTGCTGCCTTGACTGCCAAGAAGACTAAAGAATTTCGGTCTCCTCCTCAGGAGCAGGTAATATTTAAAAAAAAAAGAAGATTGAATTAAAGATTAAAAAAACTCCATGATGACCAAATAAAGTCCTGACTTGCTGGAGAACCAAAATTAATTTGAAAATAAATTTATTCCATGCCACAAAATACTGAATATCAAAATGTTGAAACTTGTGTTCTAGAACTTATGTTGTAAATTAAAATTATAAACAGGTTAAGTATGGCTATGTACTAGAGTAAGTCCTAGGCTATTTCAGTGTTTTAACTGTGCTTTAAATCCCTTAAAGATTAATATGTTGCTGAATTTTCAACTGGGAGAGGATTGTCCCTGTCCAGAGGAGATTCGGGAGGAGCTATACGAATTTCATGATGATCTCCTAATTCACTGTGGTGAGTGGCAAGTTTTTTATACAAATTTTGTTTGTCTTTTTGGCACTTGACAGATCAGTTGAAAAATATACTAGCATGACAGGTTTTTTTATCAGATGTGCTACTGCCTACAAAGTGACTTTACTGACAAACTTTGGTGTATATTACAAAAATATGGGAAGCCTGTGCATGGTTTTAAGTGTCACTGTTAAATCTCTACTAAATGTTATCTAATATTATTCTGTTTATATACCAGTTTTAGACTTATTGGGGAAAGAAGTAATCCAAAGAAGTAGGCTGGCTTACCTTAAAAAAATTATATAAGCACATGTATGAGTACAAGCAGATAAAAGGTATTGAGAGCACACAATTTCTACAAAGCTGATCATCAGAAATTAAATTTTAAAAAAAGGAGATGTGGAGTTCTCTGCCTGCTTTAGCTTGATTCCCTCTTGTATGCATGACTGTGAGAATCAGTCATTATAAAACACTCTTGCACTGCATACTACAGCTTGAATTGTCCCCACCCATTTAATTTGGATTTTCTGTAAAAATTTATGTGGGTTTTTTGATGTCTATTTTTTGTTAGTTTGAGTTTGTTGAGATCTCAGTCTAATTCAGACAGTCATGAAATTATTAACATTTGTAGTCTGAGTCATCTAATTATTACTGTTCATTGCCAGCAATTATGCAGTTAAAACTGAAATAAACAAGCTTTTTCCATTGACCTACTTGGTAGATATGTTCATGATTACTCTTCCAGCTTATTGCTTAGTTCTATGATTTTGGCATCCATCTTGTCCAAAAAGAAGGGGCCAGCGTCATTACAGTGAGTTGACAGCATCTCAATCTCTTCCCCAGGAAGAGCATGATATTCCTAATGGTTAGTTCTTCTTCATTCACCTTCTTGCTTGATGTCATTATCAAATGTTTACCAATATAGTCTGATAAATCTTCCTTTGCTGGTTGTCTCTAAAACCAATGTTACCTGTAACCAATATTACCATGGAATTGTTCTGTTTTAACTACCTGTAATTAAGTTTCTGTTTTCTGTTAGGAGGCATGGTGCCTCCTATACCATTCTGTGCTTATATTGTTAAGGCTTCTGATATTATTTTGCACTGTTATACCCGAGTACCTTCTTATCATCTCCAGCAATGAGCAAGCTGTGATTTCATGATAAGTCAATTGTAATTTTCCAACTACCTCAGCCAAAGATGAGTAGGTCTGTGGATATCTAAGCTGTGCTCCATCAATTTACTTCTGAGGGTGTTGTACAAGACAGAGTAAGAAGTCCTTAAAATCAAGATTTGTGTCTGTAAGGCAGAAATTTATTTGTTTTTCCACAATCCTCTGTTAATTGTTAGTCATCATTTCTTCTAAGCACTTAACAAAAACTGTTTCTTTCATTCCTTAATTTACAGCCATCTACATTGTTCAGTTACTTAGCCCTTGATCTGACCTCTGGTTTCCAAAGGTAATGCCCATTTGGCAGCATAGAGTACTCTAAGACTCCAGGATGGAGATTATGAAAGCCCTACAGCTTATTGGAAATGTCTTAACTCCACAATCAATTAATTTTAGTTTAAAATCTCGTGGCTGCTACTATCATTGAGTTCGTTTAGCTCCTGTTCACTCTTCATATTTCATGAAATGAGACACTAGTTATTGTATGCATTGGGATTTTGCTTTTTAGGGATGCACTTTTATTATTTGTTTACTACACTGTAAATGTGTATTTTGAATGAGAGTTTGAGATAGAGAAAACACTGTCTCATGATTAAAATAGTTTAAAGATGCTCTGGATATACCATATTCATTACTTTGTACAGATTTATCAGAGGTGGTTGCTGTGGATAAATGCTCCTCATTATCTGTGTCCTGACTTGGTCCTGAAAATCAGTACTAAGCAATCACAGCTGCAGATGAAATGAATATGAGTTCTGCTTGGAATTTTTAATCAGCTTTTTAGTACTAAGTATACTTTGCCATCTAAGTGGAAAACTATGTATGCAATCAAGTAATTAAAGGCTTCTTCATAATGAATATAAGCAAATAGTTACTCAGGCAGTCTTAATCCTAGCACGTCATAACTAGGAGTGGTTAATTTTGCTGGCAAAATAATGGTCCTCTATCATATTTTTATGTGCAATTTCTTGCTTATAAAAAGACCCAAACAAATTTACAACATATTTGTTAGCATCTTATCAAACTGACAGTTACCTGGGTTGAAACCATCACAGTGCACAGACCTGTGCCACTTGAAGGAAGCAATTAGCAACATCAGACAGTCAGCTTCTAAAGGGATTGCAACTACAAGACATTGCAGCATGAACAATGAATGATATGGAAGAGTAGATGAGACCCCACCTGGAGGAGTCACAGACCTCATCTACCCCAGTCCAACATTGTTTTAACTCATTATCCCAGTGCCTTTCTTCCTGTCTGTCCATTTCAGCTTCTTCAGAGTTCCTCTCCCAGCGTCCTTCTCTTGTGTCCAGGGCCCAGGTTTTATGTCAGTGCCACATAGTTTGTTCCTTTAATATCCTTGTCTGCTTTCTCTTTCCTTTCATTGCTGGTGACATTTCCAGTTCTTACTTTTCTTCAGACTGACTGTATCCCTTCCTCTTTCTTAACTTTCCATTTTGCCAAGACAGTTCCACTTATCCCATTTCTTAAATTCTCTGTGTACTGTCCAATATAATTTTTGACTTCCTTCATTCTCTCTCAGTGCCCTTGAATTTTATCACTTAGTCGCTCCTAGTCATAATTTCCCTTCCCCCTCTTGTAGCTGCCAGCAGCAAAGCTTCTCTAACTTGATACAACATGTCTGTTCTCATTTCTTTCTTACTTAACTGTTTCAGATCAGTTTTAGCTACTGCAGTTTATTCCTTTCCCCCCTGATTCAAGTTCTAGGTCTAGAATCCTGTTTGAAAAACTTTTCCTTTCCTCAATTTCTCTTTGACAAGCCAACTCAAAAGCATACATTTCAGCTTGGCACAATCTCTGATCTGGAGGGAGCATGCTTAGTTGTTCTTTGCTTCTGCACATAACACATGTGTTGTCTGATGACCACTAAGAGGTGTGAGAGACTTTAAATGGTTGTGAAGCAGTGTAGGGAACTGAACTGAATTAAACTGGTCATTTTACCAGGTATTAAACTACTGGTAAAATGACATCCCATCTCATTATATACATTTTCATGAAAAGCATGTACTACCCACATAATCTCTAAAAGTCTGCCTTCTTACAGCTTTAAATTCAGTGAAAATATTTGTTTATGGCTGCTAAATATCTCGACTGAAAAACTGCACTGTATTGTAGGATACAGCCATACACTACTTTCTTTAGCCTACATTCTGCAATATGAAACAAAGGATTACATATTTAATCAAATATTACTATGAGTCATATTTTGTGTCTAACCAGTTTTATTTTATGCTAAGGTATTCCACTAGAAGAAGAGGAAGAGGAAGAAGAAGATTCCTCCTTGACTGGCAAACTCCGTTCATTAATGTACAAAATCAAAGGTCCACCAAAAGCAGAAAAATTGGAGCCTAAGGAAGAAGAAGAGAAAGCTCCTAGTAAGTTTGCTTTCCATATAAATACTTTCATGATGCAAGTGTTAAAGTCTTAAACAGTCAACAGGAGTGTATTTTCTAATAAAATTTTTAAGGGGGTGAAGGAGGACACTACCTGTTTAAATTTCTTCTGCTTCTTAGAACTATTATTCTGCATACTGAACACCTCAGACACATTTTTAAACAAGAAATTGAAATGACTGGAAAATTTTGGTTCCAGATCATTAACTCTGGGGTTGAAAATTTACATATTCTTTATCAGGACTGTGAAAGGCTAATTATGGCACAATAATCTAGACTCAAGCATTCTAAACTTGAGAAGATCTATTTTTTTTGGGTTTTTTTAATGTAAAAATTCTTCTTTAGAGCTTATCTCCATTTCCTTCAATTACCTGTTCTATTACCCGTTCTTACACACAAATAGAGAAGAATATAAACCCCCCAAAACAGTTAAAATCAGAAACTTCTTATTCTGAGCAGTATTCCTGTACATATCCATTCCCATACCCTCTTCCATAAGACACAAGGGGTGTTCATGACCTATACGGGTGCGATTCATTCCGAGTTTGCAATTCCTCAACTATTTGTGTCAGCTTTCAGTTGAGGCTCTCAGAACAACTTACCTGATTCTCAATGTCACTGTGCTCACATGCCACATGAGAATTCATCCCAGTGAGGGTGATGTGTGGTATGAATCTCACAAACCCTGTCTTTGCTGTTGATATGAGTTTTCAATCTTTAGTAGTGACTAGGGATGGTAAGCAACAAGCAAGGCAAAAAGACAGATTTCTCCAGATCTTTAGGACACATTTTTGTTGAAGTTTCTTATTGTCTTTCTCAATCTAGATTGGGTTTCTAGCCCTAAATTTCTGTAACACCATACAGATATCATGTGCAGAATTCTTCAAGTGAGTTCGGGTTGATCAACTGGTAACAATTACTCTTCTTTTTTTTTCCAAGTTGCTCCATTTGTCAATAGGCCCTTGTACAGATGTGGAATGGTTAATTTATTTCAGGCTCAATAATTAAATCAAGAGCTGTGTTGAGATTAGGCAGCAAAGTTATTTTATAACTCTTACATGAGATGCTTGCTCTGGAAAGCACCTGTGTTTGTCCTGGTCTGAAAGCATATTTTGGTCTGTTAAGCTTGTTACTGAGTTTTAAGTACATTAAATCTTGTAACAATCTGATATGCTGCATGAAACAGGGCTTCATTCTCCAGTGATTCATCTGTTAGCATCTGCTTTCTCTTTAATGGTAGCAGCTACTCAGTATCTGGTAGTATAATTTCTTCACCAGATTTCATGTGGATTCTATTGTCATGAGTCAGGAAGTATTCACTCCTAAAGCCTCGGGGCACATGGTGTTTGGTCCTTAGAACAGAGCAGCTCACTTATTTCATGTACCAGAACTTTGGGTTACAAGAAATGTAGGTTGTAAAATGATCCTACAGTGTCTATTTTTCTACACATTTCAGAGGATTTCTTTAGGTTTGGGCTTCTCCTTGGAGTGATGCATACTACAAATATGCACATGGGTTAAGTCATTGAAAGCATGATGAAAAATAATGTAAATCATATTATATACTTGACTGTAGCTGGACACGCTGAGGTTTTTAGTCCATGTGTGAACTTGCCCTTTATGCATCAGGAAATTTGGAATTCAGAGGTTAAAGGAAATGGATGTCAGAGGTATCCCCAATCCTCTTATGTGCATGAAGAGGTGTGGTGGTGTGCATGATGTGTACCTATTTCCAAGTTTAAAATCTCTGGCCTTGAGTGTCTTGGCACATACTCAGTGTGAATATTTATAAGAAGGAACTATTTACTACAAATAAATCTTCCTTTACTCTAAGCTTACATTAATTTCTTATCACAAATAAGCTTTTATTCAAGTGAGGAATGCCAGCAATTTCAACCTAGTATTAATGATGAATCAGTAAATTTTGTATTTAAAAACAAGTTAGAACTCTGAAAATAAACACATACAGGCAAAGAATTAGTGTTAACAATGATTATAGGACATTTGTAACTATCAAGTCAAAACTGTGATAAGGCATGACATGCCACTAAGAGTAGAGCTATCTCTCTGAAGTACAGAATTTGTTCTCAGAGGTTGAAAGGCTGATTACGGAACAGAACCTCAGAATTAATGAGGGATTTGCATAAATACAATATTAAGTAAGCTAAGAAAGAAGTGTTAGCAAGTGAAAGGATAGTGTAGACACAAACCCCAATGGATCTACACTATCTATGAACACTTTAGTGATGGAAAGTGGAAGGGAGCTGTTCTTGCCATTGGAAGAGTTTGGGAAAGTCAAGGGGTATGTCTGTTGGTGATAGAAGAAAGAAACATGCATTGTTTTAAGAGGTAGGGTGCTTATTCCTGTTCTGCTTGATATCAAGCATGAACATTTGTTAGAACAAGCACTGGAACGTGTGTCTAGTTTTCAGGTAAATTCCGTAAACTTTGAGGTCAGCAAAACTGTTTTCAGCATCACAGAATTTGCACTGTCTACAATGTCTACAGGTGCATCCAGCAATTTTTATTCTGTAGTTCCAAACAATACAAGGTTTTTAGAAAGTGCATTACCAAGTGACAATGACTTGATCTAGAAATAAGGAATAAATCAAAAGTCTAAATGAAACATTTAATTTACAAGGATGATTCTCAAAATCATGGTCAACTTAAAGGTTTTCATCGTCAACAGTGCTGGTGTGGACTTGAACCCTAAATAGATGTTTATTGTTTTCTGTCTGTCAAGAACATTACATTTATCTTGAAAGATCTGAAAGTTGCTTTTCCAATTTAAAAACCCTATTCAGTCTGGTTATGGTTTTTTAAAACTTCTTTGTTGTCTCCTGTTTCACACTTTGCTATAATACATGATTTTTAATGATTTCTGATGGAAGAGCAAGTAACATTTAATGTATTTTGCTTTTAGCTACACTAAAAGAACTCATATCGCAGACAATGGTGCGCTGGTCCCAGGAAGACCAGATCCAAGATCCGGAGTTAGTCCGGATTATGTACAGCCTCCTTCGCAGGCAGTATGACAGCATTGGGGAGCTCCTGCAAGCTCTGAGGAAAGCATACACCATCAGCGCTGCCTCTGTGAAGGACACCATCAATCTGCTTGCAGCGCTGGGCCAGATTCGCTCACTTCTCAGCGTGAGGATGGGAAAAGAGGAGGAATTGCTAATGATTAATGGATTAGGGTATGGAATCAATAGAATTTTGTTTTTAAGTTGGTGTGAAGCTTTTTGTTATTTTAGTAAATCCTGTAATTTTTGTTCCTAAATGAAAATTAATGCTGCACTGAAGTGTGAATATGTACCAGTGATTTACACTTTCACATGTATTTCCAAGGTGGCTCCAACTATCTCCCTAACAGTATCAAAAGGGTCAAAGTTTCTGTGAACTAAGATATTATCTAAAGGAAATGGACTCCTTTTACTACAGTTAAGCCTGATTCTTAAACCTTAATCAAAGAACACATTTTAGCAGCTCTGGAGAAAAAGATGACTAAAATTTTTGCTGGTGTCTATCTATGCTGCATTTCTCCCAAACTTAAAGCCCATTTTAAATTTCGTGTATGAGTGGATAAACTTACTGATGTCTTTTCAATTGGAAATTCAGAAGAAATTTCCTTTATATAGCACCAGATGATGTAGAATATTTTCTGCATCTTTGCTATAAAATCACCTAGGTTGAGCAGTGGTATTGTGATATATTCTTGCACGTTTGTTATTCCTCTTGTGTGACTAAATGCTGTTGGGCCATTTAATGTTGGAAGGAAAATTACCCAATTTGTCCTTGATGCTGAATTTGTAAATTTGCTGAGAATTATATGAGGGATAAAGGATAAATTTTGCCTAAACATGGCATGGATATAAGCGCCTTCTAAAAGATGTTGTATTGAGACTCATCCATTCTCAGTCTTCTGTATTTCTTTAAAGCAGGAATGAGGGCTGTTAGTTGTTATGTATTTTTAAAAGATTGTCCTAAAATGTTAGAAATCCCTGGATTCTGTTGAAATCTAGTCTCTGAATTATTTTGAAACCCATAAATTTTGAAACCCTTAAATCTGGATTATGAAAATAATACAGCAGCTTCTAGAATATGTTGAGAGATTGGTGGGCAAAGTGAAAAAGTTAAAACAGTCCTTCATGATGGACCTGTATGCCACTTCTGACAGAATCTGAAAATAATGATGAAATACATATAACAGATTACCTTAAATGCTAAGTCTATTTATTGTCTTTGTGAACTGAGGAAATTAATTAAGAGGTTACTGCAGAAATATGATTGATTAGATTTCATTTTCTTGAACTCTGTTCTGAACTTAAAACTTAACCTAACAAAACACATTCTTTTCCACTTAGATCATCACAGATTTTTTTTAAATTTAAACAGAACAGATGGTAGGAGCAATTTAGAGATGAAGAATTGCCATCTCAAAATAATTTTGAGGTTAATATTCTTCTTATGAAGAATCTATGAGAATTAGAGGAATGACAACATATTGAAATGTAAAATATTTTGTTCACAGATGCTTTTGTATTATGATGAATTCTAAGAATTTTAAATTATGTTAATACCATGAATGCATATTTCTGAAATCTCAATGCTTCGACTTAAATTTATTTGAGGTTTTTTAAAAGCAAACTGTCTTTTCTTCCATTTTAGGGATATAATGAACAACAAGGTGTTTTATCAGCATCCTAACTTAATGAGAGTCTTGGGCATGCATGAGACTGTTATGGATGTGATGGTAAATGTGCTTGGAGGAGATAAATCTCAGGTAATTTCACCACAATTTGTTCTGTGTTTTGCATTTTGAACCTCTGCAAAAATATATTAGGATGTTTAAGAAGTGGACAAAAATATATCCCATGTAAGCTGGATTTTGCTTGTCCAAATTATAGTATTAATTAATGAAAAATTTATCATTTTTTTATTTTACTAGAGGGAGAAGCCCAGTAGCCTAGCTTTGATTTTAAAACCTGAGATGTTTTAGGTGCTTCATTTTTCTTTTAATTGAATTGTAAGATACTTTGTTTTTAAATTAAATATATACTTTGACTGCATTTATTAGAGGTGTAACTCTGGTAAGAAAATTTACCTCTTCATCTTAAATGAAGTGTTACTACCAATAAATTATCATAAGAGATTAAACCCAGTTTATATTTTAATGCTCAAATTCATGTACTTTAATTGAGCAAAAATTTTCTTGCAGTGTTGTGTTCTCCCTTTTCTCTGTGCCATGCTGGAATATATATATACATGTTATTTTAAAGGCAGAATGGCATAAATTTTGAGAAGCCTAGCAGAAAATCTTCACTCCTGAAGAAAGTGAGAAGTGAAGTGTGCATATTTTCTTTCTTCTCTTTGCTCATGCCTGATAATTTTATGCTGTTGCCTCCATCCCAAAAAGAGAGGTCTCCTCTGATCCCAGTATTACTTATCTAATATCTTTTAGCCTGGATACTCATTTTTCTTATGTACTTGGAACAATTTTCAGCCCAATATTCTACCTTTTGCTTATCTTTTCTCTGTCTTTCAATTTTTCACAACTTGATTGATTTCTATGAGCAGCTGCACCACTCTTTGCCTCTTTAATCAATAATTCTCTTAAATGCTTATACATCGAATCTGCCTACACCATTGCAGTTTTACAAAGTATTCACATATCAGTTTTAGTATTTCTGTTGTATTTCAAGGCAAGTTACAATTAATTATAAAATTATTATTATTTTGCTAATTTATAGGTACTCCAACACCATGGTTTTACAATAACATTTACATAGAGCCAAAGGTGATAAAAAAAGCCCTGAAACCCAAAACAATGACAACCCCCAATGCCTTCTAATTTTATTTAAAATGTTTTCCTATAAAGTTTTAATAACACAGATCTACAAAAATGCTTGACAGAAATTACCATTATATCCTTCAAAGGAAATGCAGACTAGAAAACTGCTTAGTAACCTGGTGTTGTGCTATTAAATGGCTTGGCCACCCAAAAGAACCTATTTTATGTCTCTGTTTTTATGAATTGTATGTAGACAGTATGACTATTTCTTTTTGGTCAGTGTTGTAGCTTCAAGAGATGGAATGAGCAATCATGAAATGTTAACTGTGGCTTAGGGATGGGGCATTTTCCTGGCAGCAGATTGTTTAAGCTAGATCTCCAGCTTCTTAGAATAAATGGTTAATCATGAGGCTGTATTGAGACATACACTGTCTCTGAAGGAACGGTGGGAATGTTAAAACTTGTCAGTTCAAACTGGTATGTCACCTATAGTTCTCTGAAAAATGATTTTTCAACACTTTAATGACCTAATGAATGTGAAAGTTAAAAGGAAATGTGGGTCCTTTCCTAAGTTAGAACCAAACTGTCAGTTGCTTATCACCTTGGTAACTTCACTACACTTTCCTTTTGAGGAGTGCAGGGAGAAGGACTGGAGCAGATTGGTAATTAACATATTTCACTGCTTTGTCAACTTTCCTCTTCAGCAGATCGCTTTTCCTAAGATGGTGGCAAGCTGCTGTCGGTTCCTGTGCTACTTCTGCCGCATTAGCCGGCAAAACCAAAAGGCCATGTTTGAGCATCTCAGCTACTTACTGGAAAACAGCAGCGTTGGACTGGGTATGCCATGCAGCTGCAACACCTAAAAGCAAGAGCAGGAGCAACTGTAATATCACAAGACTGGTGTCTAATTTGGATAGCAGGCTGAAACATGCTTAAACCACCTTGTGGTTTCACCTTTAATTATTTTTTTCCTTTTTTTCACTTCTGTTTCATGCTAATGTGTCTAAAAATTGTGTTAGGAACAGAACAGTCTGAATCTGTGTTTAAAACACCTTAAAAATTAGTATTAAACACATGGTTTGACATTTTTCTGTTCAAAATAGTTGTGGTTTGAAATCTAAGATTAAATTGACTCCTTATGGTGCTTGCCTGCTTCATCTGGTTTAAATTTCCCTGCCTCTACAGTTTAGGCTACTGAAGTAAATTTCATATTTTTCATTTCATTGACTATGTTTTTTAATGCATGTGCATTAGATTTTGTAACACAAGAAAAAATGTATTACCTAGATAGATGGCTACAATAATAAGATATGTCAAGGCAAGATAGCCTGTGATTTCACAGTGATTTAGCTCTTCATGTGTGCATTTGGCCATAATAAACACAGAAAATTGGAAAATATTAAAGAAAAAAAACAGGTAATTGAAGCTTGAAATGTCTCTTTCTGCTAAAGATAGGCATGTTTTAAAATCTTGACTTGATAAGGCTGTGCAGAATTATGTAGTTAACACGCTGGTCTCCTAAGGAAATATTATTCCTCCAATTTGTTGTATTGTTAATACTATTTTTTTTTTTAAATCTGTATTTAAAACCACTGTGTTTGAGTATGCTTACAGATATGGATGTGAAGCCAGAAAAAAATTTCGGCATTTCCACATTATTAAAAACCGTTGACTGTGTTCTTGGAGGAAGAACTGCCCTAAAATGGTCTATGAATATATTTGCGTTCCGGATTCCAGCGTGATTGCTGCCCTCTGCTGCATGAATGTGATTACTGCAAACTCCCTTTAATCGCGATGTATTTACTTTTGTCTGCAGCATTCCCTTCCATGAGGGGTTCGACACCACTCGATGTGGCAGCAGCCTCTGTGATGGACAACAACGAGCTTGCACTTGCATTGGAGGAGCCAGATCTTGATAAGGTGGCCACTCTGACCTATTTACCCATTTATTAAATGCTGTACTTGTGCTGAAAGGGTTTTAAAGGGCAAGCTTGATCATAGCAGTTTTTAAATATGTTGTTCTCAAAAACACCCACTCTAGGTACATGCTGTTTCAAGGAAAGGTTCACTGACAAGTAATCACTTCCCCTGATTTTGCCTTATGCTTATTGGGAGTTAGAGCAAAAGAGATTTATTCTTATCTTCTGCATCCTTTCACTATTGTTATCAGGTAGAAAGGATGACAAGAAAAAAGACATGAAACAGGAATATCAAAAAGTGTTGTTTAGGGAGGAAAAAATTGAGAAGAGGAGAATTTTAAAAAAAAAGGACACAGGTCTTTTGGCTTAAATCATGGAGATTTGTGGGCACAGAGCTTAGAGTTAAGAGAATGCAGGGACAGGTATTTCAAGATGAAAGGTGAAATATGGATTTTAAGGGTAAGGTCAATGGGAAACTGAATCCAGAATTCAAGTAATTGGCAATGGTTAGGAATAAAGGGGAATGTGAGGAGAGGCAGGATGAGCTGGAAAATATGTTAAAATGTAAAAAATGGCATGAAAGTTATTTGTATATCATAGGAAGAAAAGAGATTTAGAGATGGAAGTGCACAGTCAGAAGAGGAGGAAAGTGGGTAAAGGAAGTTAGATGTGCCAGCAGAGCATTGGGGTGCAGAAAACAATATAAATGGAGAGAGTAGTTAAACACCTAAATGATGGCTTAGCACAGGGAAAGTCTCTGTGCAGGATGACAGGATCCCGTGATGACAGTGGAACTCGTGGGACTGTTTGTGATTAGTACGTGGTGTGGGAGAGGAAAAGTTGTGAAATTGAAATAAATGGGCATATTACAGTGATAGCTGGGGGAAGACAGGCAAGAATATGAATGGAAAGGGTGTGAGACAGCACAGCATATACTTACTAGGAAATATGCTCTTGAGAAGTGTTAGCAAGTCTCTGCACCCACAAAATTGCTGAGAGCACTGTCCTGTCATTAATAAAAAATTGAATGGTATTGATATCATTCCTTGGGATTCAACACTAGTGACAGGAAAACTACCAGTGACTGTCTTATATTTTCATGGAAACTACTGTAGAGGAAGTCACTTAAACTAAATTTCACTGATGACCACGTTTCTCATTTACTGATTGCTTACCTTGAAATACTTTGCTTACTGAAATACTTGGCCCTGTACAAATCCTGAATGTTCAAATAGTAACAGATATCAGCTGTAACATAAGCAGTATCTTATGCTGAAAAGATCAGGCTGGATGTGCCTCAGACTGGGCTTCTCAAATTCATTAATCATTTTAGCTATTATTTGAGAATCATAATGCATTGGCTGCAATGTATTACCTTTGGTGAGACAATAACTTTATCTAGTGCAGTATGTGGAGGTTTTTCAGTAAACCAATCTATATACTAAATAACTAGAGAAAATTAGTGCTCTCTAGATATTAGCTGATCGATGTGACAGACCCTATTCACAGTGATACAGCATTTCTATGTGACTAAAGTTCATACCGTAAAAACTGTGCGCAAAGCAAATAAATTACAGGTAGACAACTTCACTTTTGAACTTTTGTCATTGCAAATTTAAACTCTGTTGCATATAGTTAAAGCTTTATAAAATAAGGGTCTTGTTACCCTTATAGAATCATGGGTCAGGCCTGTTACTTTGGCTAAGAAGGACTATGGGAAAGTGACTCAGCTGAATTAGAGGTAGAAAAACAAGTTATATAACATTACATGCTCACATTGTGGTGTTTGGTGGTTGGTTGGATTATGTTTGTTATGATTTAACTATGCAAGGGATAATGAGCTAACAAGGCCTGGTTTTGCCAATAAAGCAGCTCTCCTTTGCACCTGCCTGGGGACTCTGTGTCACTTTGCTTTATACAAAACTCTTTTTACTGCAAATGTGTGAGACTGTATGGAGGGTAGAGGATTGCACAAGAAATGTATCCCATTTGTAGTGTATTGTAGTAAACTGAATAGATTAAAATTATAGGGCTTGGTGGTAATGTTGTAAAATCTTAGAAGAAAGAGATTTGTTCTACTGGTGTTCTCACATTTTTTATGAGCTGTATTTCTAGACCCCTGCAAGTATGTACTCACTTATATCTTCTGAAAAAATGCTTGAAAACTATCAAGTCCTATTAGGAATTTTATACTTTTCCTCAGAGTGCTCTGAGTAACTTCCTTACTTCATACTGTGATAAGCAAGTTTTCCACATCAACCCATTTTTCCACTGTTGCAGCCTTTTGGAGGCAATTTTATCCTGTATCAGCTGACATATAATTCTTCATAAATTCATAACTTTTTTCCTCTTAGAACGCTGGATAACGACTAAGTGTAATCTCTTCATATATCTCCCTTTTGCCATTTATTTTGCCTACCTGCCATTTTAAGAAATTATAATTTGTATCTTTTTTTACAAGTTCATGGAAGATTCTTCATGGTCATTACCGATTTTAAGTGCTCATGATCATGTGTTGTCCTTTGCACAACCATATGATTTTTTATTTTGTTTGAAATACACAGTTATCTGCAAATTTCCTTTTAGACGAATGAGGAAATTATTCTGTATATATTTCTGAAATTCTGTTTAATATAATTGAAGAAATTAATCATAATTTCTCAAAGATTGCCCTTAGTTAAAGATACTTCTCTTGATAAGAAACATTGTGTTAGAAATTTTTTATTACCAAAATTTTTTAGTCTTTCTGGTTTCAGACTCAAAATTGTTCATTAATATTTATCATCCTTCTGAAAAATTGTGATGGTTTTCATATTCATTAAAATTAGAATTATACTACATAAATTTTTGATGCAATCCATTTTGATATTGTAGCAAATAGGCAATACATGGTTATTGATCTGATTTTAAAGTTGTTCACTATTTTAGTTGTCATGTAGGTACTGGCAAATAGAGCTGGATTATACAAGATTTTATTCTATTTTTCACATTCCACATTTGTTCATGTTGTATTTTTGTGTCATCATATACTTAGGTAACTTCAGAAACGAAGAATGCTAGCCTTTTTTCATTAAAAAAAACCCTATGACTGATAAAATAATGAGTTATATTGATAGATTCTTAGGTTAATTGCCCAGAGTATAAAATACCTTGAAAAAAGATACTGTGTTCATTCTGGTTTATAGCTATTTTTAGAAACATATTTTTAAGCATATGAATAAACTATTACTTCTGTATTGCAGGTTGTTACCTACCTGGCGGGTTGTGGCCTGCAGAGCTGTCCAGTTTTGCTGGCTAAAGGATATCCAGACATTGGATGGAACCCAATAGAGGGTGAACGTTACCTGTCATTCTTACGATTTGCAGTTTTTGCTAACAGTAAGTCTAATTTCTTGGCATCCAGATTCTATCAAAAGGTCTCCCTTAAATTAATTTCCTAACCATCAAAACATTTTAAATATGAAGAGAGGTTAATGCATAGTCTCCTCATTACAAACAGAAGACTATTGGTGTATGCTTATTATTGTAAATTTTTTTTGAATCTTCATAGTTAGCTGTATTTTTTTCCTTAATTTTTTTTGCAAATCACATAATTGAGTAGATTAGCCTGTAGCCATGGTAACAAATCATGTTAGGCATTCCTTGGCACAGGAAGACCAGGAATAGGGGTTACATCAGTATATTTCTGCCACTTCTCTGGGAGAAAAGTCTTTCCTGTGCCCTAGCCTGTGGTCCCTCCCATGGCAGACAATCCTCCACAACCTTCTCCAATGTGAGTCCATCCCATGGGCAAAAATTCTCCACAAACAAAAAAAAAAAAAAAAAAAACTGCTGCAATGTGGGGCACTTTTCCATGGGGTGCACTCCTTCCAGGACAGGCTGCTCCAGTGTGAGTTCCCCACATGTCCTACCAGGAAACCTGCTCCAGTGTGGGCTCCACTCTCCACAGGTCTGCAGGTGACTCTGCCAGGAGCCTGCTCTGGTATAGGGTCTCCTTCATGGGCTGCAGGTGGATCTCTGCATCCCTGTGCGCTCCATGGGCCACAGGGGCACAGCTGCCTCACCATGGTCTGCACCACGGGCTGCAGGGGAGTCTCAGCTCTGGCGCCTTAGGACGAGGACTTGATTTATATTTTGCAACAATTAGGAGAAAATGCAGTTTTCTTCTGACTTAAGAATACCTTTCAGGAGAAAATATGTGTAGTGCTTTTTGGTCCCCAGGTGAAAGTGTTGAGGAAAATGCAAGCGTTGTTGTCAAGCTCCTCATTCGACGGCCAGAGTGCTTCGGGCCAGACCTTAGGGGAGAAGGAGGAAATGGTTTGCTGGCTGCTATGCAGGAAGCTATCAGGATCTCAGAGAATCCTAGTCGTGACCTTCCTTCCCAGGCATATAAAAGAGAAGGGTAAGTAAATGTGAATGCTTATTTGGCAAATGATGATTTAATAGCTGGTTCAATCATGCTTGCAGTACGTGGATAATAGACCCCGTTGTGTAGGGCATTAGACAAACAGGGAGAATTAGAGATTCACATCCACAAGCAGTTGTCATATAGTAGTCATAAAGCATTAGCTAGATAAAAGTGGAATAAGAGTTACAGAGAGAAAAAACCCAAAGGACAAAACAAATGAGAAGACTGCTGTGGAATGAAGCTAAAGTTAAACTAAAGTATAAGAGGAAGGTAGAAGGCTCATGTGAAATCAGCTATTACAGTTAGCCTGCATGCTTACCCTAGGGACAAAAACCCTTTAGTCTGGAGCCAAAGGGATGAGTATGTCTGGTGAATAGCCTCTGGATCATGTCTCTAGCTCCAGAGAAGAGCTATAAAATGTAGATTAATAAAAATTCTTAATGTTATTTTTAACTTTTTAGTGATGAGGAGGAGGAGGAAGAGGAGACTGTGCACATGGGAAATGCAATCATGTCATTTTACTCCGCTCTCATAGATTTACTGGGACGCTGTGCACCAGAAATGCATGTAAGTTCATTCTACCACTTGCTCATAAAATGTAAGGAGATTTGTAAACATAAGAAGCCTTCTTTCCTTCAAAAGGTAGACTTTATGGTTTCTTGCTGTATCAAAGTAGAGACAAGCTGCAAGCTGTTTATAAAGAACCATGGTCTTTTGATTCCCTTATGCTTTTTTTATTTATCTAAAATTTTGGTAATTTTTACATGACTATGAAATCAAAGCAAATATGAACTACAAGTGTTGGACAATTAAGTGACCAGTATAATAACTTCTGAAATTGGCCCTTTATTATTCTCTAGAAAGCCATAAAATAATTTTTATAAGACCGTGACAGAGGGCTGCTTTTTGTGTGCATTGAAATATGGTGCCCATACCTTGTGAATATATGGAAAAATATGTAAAATAACTGTTTCAACTGAAACGCCTGTAACAGCCACATGCAAGACTTGGTTTTAATTAGACTGACTGTTGCTTGTTGGCGCTTAAAGTTCTTTAGTAGCTTAAAATCCTCTTTTTTTCTCAATACGAGTAAGAAGTTTGGTTTGCAGTCTCCCTACTTACACTTAAAAAAGCTATTAAGTTTACCAGCTATATGTAGCTCTCTATTGCTAGACACAGCAGTTTCATGTTGTGAAAATTACTGGTAGATTTTCAGACACAGGTTATGGATACCTGATTTCTTCTGGATGTTGAAAGGAATTGCTCACCTCGTTGTAAATGCTTTTGAAGATTTTTACAGAAATACTGTAGATTTTGAAGATTTTTACTAGAAATACTAGAAAAATGCATGGACACATCACACAGGTCTGCATCCATTTGTAGTGTAAGAAAGCAAGCTCAAAACTTGTCACCATGGGTTCTCTAGGTAACATGGACATTTCATAAGTTTTGGTTTCATCATCATATCTGGTTGGTTTAGGAATCTTACCAATGTGGAGGTTTTTGCCTTATTGGAAATTCATAATATTGTGAAATCCTTTATATAAAAACAAGACCAGATAGAAATGGAGGAACAGCTGAATTTGGCAACTTCATTCATTCTTGGATAAATTGATAAATTGAATTTCTGTACATTTTCTTCTGGTGTTTGGAAAAAAAATCATATTAATACAAATATTTTGAAGAAAACTTTCTTATGTCCCTCAATACTAAATTTCTTAACTGATAAATTTTTCCAACAGCTTATTCAAAGTGGAAAAGGGGAAGCTATTCGAATAAGGTCAATTCTTCGATCCCTAGTGCCAACAGAAGATTTGGTGGGGATTATAAGTATACCACTAAAGTTGTCCACAGTTAACAAAGGTAACTTCAATAATTTTATTAGACATTTTATCTCTTATGAAAGTCTTTTGCCACATTTGCCTTCAGAAGAAAAATAGAGCAGTTTTGTTTGTTGAATGTAAGCAAAGAACTGTTCAAATTTTAATTAGATCTGCATCAATTAGAGCTGCTCCACTGGCACAGATATTTGCTCCTATAGAGCAGATAATGTAAGAAAGTAAGAAATACTTTAAAGGATCACACCAATGGGCCAGTACTTTATCTCCAGCAGTGGCTTTAGAGACACTACCTCCTTAGGTAAAATATTTAAGCTTTGGCTCAGTCCCTTTGTATTTCCACATTATCCAGTCATTTGTGGAATATCTTACCATTAATTTCTATGCTTTCATTTAAGAGTGAAAGATAATTGCAAAATAATAGGGGTTTCTAAATAATAAAAACTTTCTGTTCTAAATGACTCTTTTTCAGCATAGAACAAAACTGAACAAGAATGTCATTTTCTTTGAGTATGTGATTTTAGATATTAAATGCAATTATGATGTTTAGTTGCCTTTGTGTTTCTTGTTTTATCAGTTATCTACTATTAAAACGTGCATTGTATGTTTGTGTAGATGGCACAGTAAATGAGCCAGACATGTCTGCCAGTTTCTGTCCTGATCATAAAGCACCCATGGTACTCTTCTTGGACCGTGTCTATGGTATTAAGGACCAAAGCTTCCTCCTTCACCTATTGGAAGTTGGATTTTTACCAGATCTAAGAGCTTCTGCCTCTTTGGATACAGTACGTATTTCACTCTTGAGTTTAGGGAAAATGGCTGGATATAGTGGCTCTGTAAGCGTAAAAAACCTGGAATTTCAAGTCAAAACTGCCTTTAGAAAAAGGCATTGTAGGCTCACTGTAAAACAAAATCAATATTAATTCACTATTAATTTATACTGCATAAGTCTGATTTAAGCACTCAGTGTATGAAGTGTAAAAGTAGTTTAAAATCTTTTGATACAGGCTGTACGGTAATTCAATAAGTACATTGAGTATACTGCAATAGACCTAATGATTGCTTTTACTTTATGTTCCTTTTCAATAATTACACTGAAAATCCAGGTGTATGAAGAAATTGAGATGTCGAGTGTTATTTAAAGCTTAGTGGGGTTTTCCAACCTGTTTCAAGATAGAGGCTAAATATTCTTCTCTGCTGCTGTTTGTTCAGAGTGCAGGGGTGCAAGAGATAGAACTTAAATTGAAGGCTTGAATTTTCTCCAGTTGGAAAAGGTATTACTTTAGTCCTCATGTATATACTGAAAACATCATTAGCACCCAGCCACTCAGGAGACTTAAGGACTATCGCATTTCTTTATGCTTTATAGCCTTCATATTTAGTGGCCTTTATCCGGAGTGACACTAACGCTCATTTGCTCCTTCATACAGGTTTCTCTGAGCACCACAGAGGCAGCCCTCGCACTAAATAGATACATTTGCTCAGCTGTGTTTCCTCTACTCAAGAGATGTGCTCCCCTCTTTTCTGGAACAGAGCATCATGCCTCTCTGGTTGACTCCATGCTCCACACAATATATAGGTTATCCAAGGGACGGTCCCTCACAAAAGCTCAAAGAGATGCTATTGAGGAATGCCTGCTTGCTATTTGCCAGTACGTATGATACCTGTGTACAAATTAATTTCTTTTGTGCAGGATGCACCTTCTTTGCCTGTAGTGTAGACCTAAGACTATTCTATTCTTGCATAAAATAAATGACCAGAGCTATCTCAGGAACTGAAATATAGATTTGTCTGTTGACTTAGGAGGGTTCAGAAGTAGCACAATTTCTGTGTTAAACCCTTAGATAGTGAGATTCCTTGAGCACCTAGCACTGTTTCTTCAAAATACTTTTAATGAGTGTTTTGTCTCCCAATATGTAAATTGACTTCAATTTTTATTTCATTTACATTGAACTGTATGAATTTTGCTGATAACATCTTTTTTTTTTTTTTTTTAATTACAGTCATTTGCGTCCCTCTATGCTGCAACAGCTGTTGAGAAGGCTGGTTTTTGATGTGCCCCTGCTCAATGAATACTGTAAAATGCCTCTCAAGGTAAATACTTTATTTTCTGTACATGCATCCAGCATAAAACTTCAAAGGAAAATATTGTTGTCTTATTTCTACAATCAGAATGGGAAGAATAAAGCAATGTAAAATTACTTCTGAATTGAAAATAATGCTATTTTGTGGTCTTTCAAATTAAATGTAATATTTGCAAAATTTTTGAAATCATGCCTTATGCAAAGAGTAAGGTGATTATGATGTTTTGTATGGTGAACGGTTGAATTTCCTGTTGCTTCAGCAAAAGAGTATTTCAATGTATCACTTTAAACATCAGTGTTATCTTGAGATTTCTTCTCGTGCTATATGAACTAAAATAGCTCTTGGTGGGATGCATGGTCCAGGAATGAATTTTGAGTGAATCTAAGAGATGGATTTGAGTGAAATCTAGGGACATAGGGAAGAAAATTCACCTTTTATTTCTGAGTAATCTGTAACTGAAATTTTATCTAGTTTTTCTTTTGTTTTCTTTTTTCTTTGTTCTGTAAAAGCAGAATTACAATTGTTAGATGACAAATGAATCTTATTTAGAACTATGCTGTCAGGTTTGTTTTACTTTTTTTGAGATAAAACAGCCTGATCTAAGGTCTGCATCTTTTTCTGAAAGAATTGAAATTTTATCATATTTTAAACCAGAGCTGCCGTATTCACAAACATGCTCTGGAGCATCATTAATTTTTGATTAAAAGTGTGGTATACAGGGAGTGTTTGGTCTGTTTTTTAACTATTATTTTCCTTTCTTACACAGAATTGCAATAAAAAAAATGAAATGTCAAGATTCTAGTCTGATACTAAAAGAGAATTTAAAATTTCCATGGGACAAGAATTTTTAGTTCTACAGAAGAAACTGGTAGAAATCTGAAATTATGTGGAAAGTGCACCAATAATCATCCATGCTAGCTCTTTAACTGTACAGATTTCCTGTGTGATAGTTTTTCCTGTCAATTTTTCCAGAGCTGAGCAGCCACAGCCAAGAGGGTGTACTGCAGGAGTCTTTTGCAGTGTTTTGAATAACACAGAAGCCATCAACTACAAATGACAGGAGTTAAATCAATTTGAATTTGTAAAACTTTGCAGCAGAACCTATCATGTCCTGCCTTATACCCATTTCATTGTCTGTTTTTATCCTGTGAGCTAGTCTGTACTCAAATGGTGACAATTCTGAAAGTTTGCTACTCCCTGTAATCATTGAGAATCCCACAGCAGGAGCTGGAGATAATACAGGCTTTGTACTTTCATAATATGGGCTCTGCTGCTCTTCCAAAAAGAAAAGGAAGAAAAATATGACCATTATTCTGAGCCATTGGAAATGAAGAGACAGACACAAATAATACTACTCCTGTAGCTGTTTAGCATAAAAGTTTTTTATTTTGTTAAATAGCAGTGTTTCACAAGCATTTTTATTTCTTGAAAATCTAGCTTCTGACAAATCACTATGAGCAGTGCTGGAAATATTACTGTCTGCCTTCAGGAATGGGAAGCTATGGAATTGCAGCAGAAGAGGAGTTACATTTAACTGAAAAGCTTTTCTGGGGAATATTTGATTCCTTGTCTCATAAGGTAATGGCTGCAATTCACATTACATTATGGGGTGGGTATAAAAGCATTATAGTGGTAATTTGCTGTGCCAAGATGAGAAAGCTCCTCTTTTAATGGTTGTTTCATCTAATATGGGAAATACAGCAATGAATGCTTTTAATGAAGTGAAAAATTGAACACTGAATCTTGAAAGATTCTCTCTGAGCCGAGGAAATATTAAATCTTTGCTTGATATACTCGTAAGCTTTACACTACTAATGAGGAGATACGTATGTGTGTGTGGATATGTTTTCTCTCTATATATATATATACACAAGCACACGTAATGTTTAGTTCTCACTTCACTAACATGTCAGTGTTGTCTGCTCTCCTATCTTGGCTCTACTAAACATTTTAAATTACTTTTTACTGACATAAAATTAATTTTAATAAATATATGTATGTGCTTATCAAATTATTGGTATATGCAGAATAAATTTACATTGCCTGTCTTCAAATATATATTTGCGTTACTTTAGTTTTTCAGAAATTGCCCAGCTGAAGAGATATGATGCAATATACTATGAAATAAACACTTCTCCATTTTTCTGTTGCAAAATGTGATATCGGGACTTTTAAACTACTCAGTTTTTCTCTCAGTAAGAAAAAAGTTGCATTTCTGATACGAGAAATGTCTTCCTGAGTAAACCATTTTTATACTTTCTTGGGATCAAAATTTAGCCCAATCAAAAATCAGTTTTTGCTTTAGGAAAATAAAACCATATTCATTGTGCTTCACTGAATTTGTTCTCTTTCTAAGCTAAAGATTTAGATGATTGCTCCTCTGATTTATAATATGGAAATAAAAATGGTCTTTGCATTATTCTGAAATGGCTTTCAAAGCTTAATTTGTATTTGATTTTAGTAACATTTGTGAAAGCATTAAGAGAGGGATAAATGTGAAAAGTGTCAGGAGTGCCTGATGCAATCAAATGTTTCCGATTAGTGCATCTTAGATTTTAACAAATAAATTAACATGATGTTTCTGCCAATGCTGGTGGCTCTCTATAACAACATTTTTATTTTTCTGTAAATGGTTGTTTGCCCAATGGTAGTTAGTGGAAGAAGAGTTGTATAAATCTGAGCTGCTGACCTACAGTATGCTCCACTATTCTTTTTTGTTCTAAGCTATTTACAGGTTTGATATTATGAAAAATAATGAAATGACTTTGCTATAGTAAAACAAAATTTCCTTTAATGAACATATTTTCAAATGAAACTGTGCAGGGTGAAAGAGAGGCAAAATGACAATGGCTTCTGCTAATTCAGCAGGAATTAGTAATTGTAGAACTAAGACAGTCTTTTACAGACGATCATGCTCTGTACCTAGTCAAATTAGCCTTGATCCTCCCTGTACAGGCATTCATGGCCCAAAGAAAGCTTGAGCTGAACTTGTATTGCATACACATACAAAGTGTTGGCACAGTCTTATGTCAATCTGAGTAGTCTTAAGAATATATCATGCTGATATAATGGAAAATAGATGTCATGCAACAATAATTTTGCTCTGTGTTTGAATTTTATATGTGACTTACTGTTTGTTTGCATCTTCTAATATTTGTACTTGGCTATGGCTGCCTGGATTTCACTAACATTTTGCATGTTTTTCTGTTGGGTTTTCCAACCAGTTCCTATCTCTCCTGCAGAAGTACGATCCAGAGCTCTTTCGAATGGCTTTGCCTTGTCTAAGTGCTATAGCTGGTGCCTTGCCCCCTGATTATTTAGATACACGAATTATGTCAACTTTGGAAAAGCAAACTTCAGTGGATCCAGAAGGAAATTTTGATCCCAAACCTGTCAGCACGTCAAAGTGAGTCATGTAATTCATAGTGGTTTCCTTCCCTTTAATATTTTTATACTATTCCTTATTAAAATTTTTATCTTCTGTAGGGAGAGTTGGCTGGTGACTGACATGTTCATGGTATTAGGACTTTCAGAAGTAGTACAGGGATTTTTGCTTCCTTCTGACAAATACTTCACTGAAACCTGTCCTGTTTACCAGACATAAACCATATTCTTCTCAGCCCTGAACAGATGTTAAATATTTCCAGCTTATGTCTGCAGAGAAAAGAGTAAACGCTATATTTATTATGTACCCTACTACCTAAGAGTTCAAATGTTTGGGATAGATAATTAAGAAACTATCATTATTTTGCACGTGCTTATGACAATTTGTACAACATCACAAAAATCTGGTGATTCAGTTGGTCTGTAGCCAAATTTTTATAACATCTTCACTTAATTTTGAGAACTGATCTGTAGAAACATGATATGACAAAATAAGCAGATCATGTAGAATAATTAAATAGTGATTTGGCTTTCCTAGTAAATGTTTGCTTTTAGAATACAGACTTTGTATTAAAGAACTGAAGATCAATAGCTCAGTCTTGCTACTAAAGTCTTAGCCTTCCATCATTATACATTGTGAAACATCCATGTTAATATTATTCTTTATTAAGAATTAGCAACAAATTTACCTGTAGATTACGGCGACGCAGGTTTTTTGTTCTTTTGTGATTTCAGTTGCTAAAAAGTGTGACTGTTATGTACTTAAAGGTTCTCTGCAAATGCCATTATAGCTACGCCTTTTTTTATGGCATTTCTTTTAAAAAACAGGGAATTGCCATGCCAAATGCTTTGCCTTCATTTGAAGGTGAAGCATTTTTGGTTGGTGCTATCTTTCTCTGACATTCTTTTCGTAAATCAGACCGCAGTAACTTATGATTGAGTGACCATAGCCCTCTCTGCTTACAGCCTTGTTCTTCCTGAGAAGCTGGAGTATATTGTAAGCAAGTATGCTGAACATTCCCATGATAAATGGGCCTTTGAAAAGGTAGGAGTTATTTTAAGACTGACAACTATCCAGGACTAGTAAATAATTCCTAGGGTGAATACTGAAATTGAAACTGGACATTTTAACTGATAGGCCTTTGTTCAGATTGTATGGATGTCTACATATTTATATTGGGATATGTGGAAGAAACCTCTTGCTTGGGAAAATGCATTTCAATTAGTTACTATTTCAAAGAATTTATTAGAAGGGACTTGAGGGGACTGCAAAAGAGGGAGTTTGGTTGGGGTTTACAGGAGTTTGGGGTTTTTTGTTTGGGGATTTGTTGGGTTTTTGTTGTTCTTTGGGGTTTAAAAAAAAATTTAGGTAAGGATATATAGCTCTTTAGGCATCACTTTGCATGGTAATGGTGCTTTTTGACTGGGCGTCAGAGATGCAATTTTACTGCAGCAGCTCTATGATCTAAGAAAGTACAGCCTAATGTAATTTTTTTGCAGATAAGTAGTTGTAGATTTTCTTTCTTAACTTTAAGAAGCCTGTTATGTATTGAATTTCTCTATAATTTTCCAAATGTTCTGTCACTGTGTTGTTTCAGTGCTTCTGTTTCAGTATTTCTAGAAGGCTACAAGAAAAGATAATGAATTCTTCAATAATTTATTATAACAATTAACAACAAATTAATAGTAATTTTATGGAAGAGTTGTATAAAATAATTCTCTTGCTTGGGAGGGCCTATGTATGCAAATGTGTAGAGGAAGGTACACATATATATGTATATCTAAATATATACAGAATAATTTCAAACCATAAATTTCAATTACTTTTGTTTAAGGCAAAGGATTTATTTGTTACATTCTTCAGTTCTTGATCTGTTAATGTTACATATTCTTCTCTGTGTTTCTGACTTTGGTCTCCCAGGGAACTGGGACAGTATATTTATTGTATTTTGGGTCAGTGCTGTCTCAATGCACAAGTCCACTTGAAAGGGGTCTCTGTACATCAGGCTCATGACTGGTATCATGAGACCCACTGCTCACTTCTGTCTCAGACACGTTTTGTTCCTGCGAGTCCACAGATGGATGCATGGCCTCTCCTGTGGCACTGAGCAGCTCTTGGAGTGGGTTAGCAGCTTGGTGTGACAAAGAAAACTGCTTAATTTGCTCTCACTCATCAATGTTGTTCTCCTCTTATTTCACTGGGGTTTGTGGTTATTTGTTTTTTTCTTTTTCAGACTAATAGTGGATGGAAATATGGTGTTTCGCTGGATGAAAATATGAAAACTCACCCATTAATAAGGCCTTTCAAAACTTTAGCTGAAAAGGTAATAGAGGAAATTTCATCTCCATCAATATGAAATAGATTGATTTGGGTGCTTTTAAAAATCAATTTCAAATATATTTAATCTGTTAAATGTCAGGCAGAGGAACCCATAAGAACTCTTACAGGTAATAGGTACAACTGTATGCTGAAGTGATTTTTCAGTTAATCTTACACTGAGTCTTGTACAATTTACTTACATTAGCATAATGTTAATTGTTTCTTCATAGGCCTGGGCAAATTTGAATACAGAAGTATCAGTAGCAGAGTTTACTCAGGCTTCCATGGATGAGGAATGACTGGCAGAAACTCCTGGATCTTAATGAAAGTGTAATTTAACATATATGAAGGCAATTTTGTCTTCCAGAAAGATGGTAGAAAAATGTAAAAAATGTGTAGGAGATGATTCAGATGAAAATGCAGAAAAACATTTCAAGTATTTAGAGTTCCTTGACTAGGCACAAATGTCTTCTAGTTGTCAGAATAGTGAAGTGAATTTGAATTCTGTTACTTATTTTTGTAATGATTCACTGGGAGACACAAATCAATTACATATGTCCTTCTTCACCACATATTTCCTGTTCAGAAAATAGACATGACAAGAATCAAGAGGGATTAAAGAGGTTGAGTTTCCTAAGGTTTGTAAATTGCTTTGGAATCTTTGGAGAGGAACCAAAGCATTATTGGTTGTTATTTAAGCAGTTCAATGAGAATTTTTTTAATTGTCTGAAGTTAGAACTTTTGAATATAAAAATAAAGCCTAAAAGCTATCATTTTGAGCAATTGGTATATGATACAACCTGAAGTACTGTTATTTAATTGATTTGAAAAGTCTTAATATGGCATACCCAGAATTTTGCCACAAATTTTCAGACTTTTTCTAACACTTTTACTTTTCAAAGGAGCATTGGAATATGGGCTGTTGCCTATTTTTGATTGGTAACTGTGTTTGTATGAAGACCTGTATAGTTCAGTAACCTTCTGTATCTGTGAGTGGATATAAATACAGGAAGACTAAAAAAGGATCTTGAGTGCTTATTGCATTTGAAGACACATACTTGTTTAACCAATTTTTAGCACTCACAGTACCATCATTTCTTATATTATTTTCTGTTGGTGGAATCAAAGAAGAAGTTTCCAGGCCAAATCTATATTAGTGCTCCAGAGCTCATTGCAATGCTGTTAGTTTCTAACACTTTTCCCAGCAATAAATGCCACTAAGAATATTTTTTTTTTAATTATAGGTATTTCAAAGCTTTTCTCTCATGTAAAAAGAACTATATTTTGTGTTCTCATACAATATACAAATTTTCTGCAATTTTGTGGTACATGGCACTTAGTAGAGAAGGACAGAATATTTTTATTGTGCTTTTGCTACTTACTAAATACAGAAAGAATATTGCATTCTTTTCTTGAAAGGAAAAGGAAATTTATCGTTGGCCTGCCAGAGAATCCTTGAAAACCATGTTGGCCTTGGGATGGAGCCTAGAAAGGACCAAGGAGGGAGGAGAAGCAATGATACATCAGCGTGAAAATGAAAAGCTTCGTGGCATATCTCAGTCTAGTCAGGTAACGTAGAACACCCTGATTTTAGAAAACAAAAGGCCTGATAGTTCATTTACCAATAAATTAGAAACAATTATGTCAATTTTATATTCTTTTAGTGAGATAGAGTTTTAAGGTTGGAAGTCATGTCACTATAATAAACACTGTGCCATAATAAAAATGGGATTCCAAAAAACTTTTAATACAATGAGGCTATAAGAGACCATAGATATTAATTTTCTTAGAAGAATTGAAAAGCTTTTAATATAGTCATTCAAAAAAAAAAACTGACAAAGCATTTAAAGTCTTTAATTTTATAAAAAAATAAATATAGAATTTTTTTTGGTTGGTCAAACAGAAGAGGCTAACATGGGCTTTTTTTAAGATTATAATCGTGACTGACAAATTAGTTT
Source organism: Passer domesticus (assembly GCF_036417665.1). NCBI lineage: Eukaryota > Metazoa > Chordata > Aves > Passeriformes > Passeridae > Passer > Passer domesticus. The sequence continues at coordinate 31,695,882 of NC_087479.1, forward strand.
GCACTTTTGCAACAGTTTGTTTGGTTTTTTTTTTAATCTACAGGCAAAGTTTTCAGGTGATGATAGATTATTTTTTCCATTTGTAGATTTTTATAATCACATGTTGATACTGCTGGTCAGTATGTTTTGGAGGAGGAAAGCTGTTTGAAATTATGACATGTGCTGGGGAATTGTTATTGTACGCTTCGAGGTGAATTGCACACATTTGTACATAAATATAGTGAGAGTTAAGAAGCCGTGCATTGGGCACAAGTCCTGGAAGGAGTGTGCAAAGCTGTGTCACAAGCTAATTCCTTTTGTACACTTGCAGCAGCACTGATCCTGTCAGCACCAGCAACTGGCACCTTAAGCCTGTGTTGGGTTCCTTCTCCAGGCCCGCAGTTTGCTTACCACAATGAGCCCCTGAGCACTCATTACAACATAATACTTTAGCAGTTCTCATCTCCTCAGCAAACCTCACTCCCTTGCAGGAAATTCTGCTCTCTCTGGAACCTCTGCTTCCAGACAGTTGAACTTGCTCTGCAGCTGGGCCTTCTGGGCCAAGAAGATGCATGACAAAGACATGACAGAGTAGAGGTCTTCAGCACATAATTGACTTGAGTACACATTTGAAATCACTGATTTATATGTAACCATCACATTTACATGCACCTCTGACAGGTTTTTGAACTGGAACTTTCTCACTTAAACCAGTTGAAGATTGTGTTCATATGTTACACCCCTGCTTTTTCTTAGTCTTTAAATTCCTCAAGAAAATAATTAATCTTTTTGTTGTATGGTCTCATCCTTAGCACAGGGATCACTCAAGCTGTTCCCACATGGTTCTGTCATGTTTGAAGGCACATCTTGTATGTCTCATGATTGGTTTTCTCCTAGGCTAAAATCTTAGTTCTTTGCAGCTTGCCACCTATTGTGAATAGAGAGATCTAAGTTTCTGCAGCAACCTGCATGCTTCCACACTAGCAAACCCATTCTCTAGATCATCTAGTGCCTTCAGTACATTGAAAAATAGGTGAACAGTTTCTACAAGAAAGTATAAAATTGGTAATTCTGCTACTCTAATCAAGTCAGTAACAGAGGTGTTGTAGTTGAATATTTGGTTCTTTTATCTGAAATTATTTTATCTGAGAATAATTTTCTTTTCTCCTGCAGGGAAATGGGTATAGCCCAACACCACTTGATCTGTCTAATGTGGCACTTTCTAGGGAGCTTCAGGTTCGTATTTCTGTTTTGCATATATTACGCTGAAAGGAATGGATGTACTTAGTTTCACTATTATTAAGAAGTTGAATTTTGTTAGGTTTTATGAGAATATTTGTGACTGTAGTTATGGTAAGCTGTTGTAGAAAGGGTGCATGCTATTTACATAGTGAAAGATCAAATTTTCACTGTTCATGCCATTGGTGCTTCCTGAGTTCCCAGAAAAAATTAAGCACAAAGCTAGGGAAGGGGCTGTCAATAGCGTGTTATAGTATGTGTATCCTGTGCTTGTGCTGACTTCAAAGAACAGTTGAATATACAAATTTGACTTAACTATGATGTTTCTTTATCACAAGTGTAGACTTAAGACCGTGAAACTATGTAGTGTTACAGGATTTTTAATCATCACCTAATCTTACCTATTGTTTTTTCTGATGCTAATGTAGGGAATGGTTGAAGTAATGGCAGAAAACTACCATAATATATGGGCCAAAAAGAAGAAAATGGAGTTGGAAAGCAAAGGTAAGCCACAATCCTGCAAACCACACCAAAAAAGACAAGAATGAGGGAGAAGAAGCAATCTGAAAGATGACAGTGTAAGACAATCAAAAATGAATAATTCCTTTTGTTCATGAAGCAGAATAAATCTTAGAGTAGAAAAACTTACAGTTCTTTCAACTTACTAAAGGTGGAGGTAGTCATCCTTTACTGGTACCTTATGACACATTGACAGCCAAGGAGAAATCACGGGACCGTGAAAAGGCACAAGAGCTGTTTAAATTCCTTCAAGTCAATGGTATAATCATATCTCGGTAAGTTGCACATTTTTTTCAGATGCTTGCTTGCATTCAGTGCCCAAACCAGCATGTTAATCTTATCTCACTGCAGGCTGGCAGTTATTAACATAATTACTGTTCAGCATGTCTTGTATCAATCAGAGGTATTTTCATGTTCAGAAACTCTTCTAAAACAGCATGTTCAGGCAACATTTTTAATTAGTATGTGATCATAGTAAATACAAAATGCAACAGTAGGGTAATTAAACAAGAGGATAATTTAAAATGTCTAAGTTAGCAGCCAGTGGTGTCTGTAAGGATCATGGGAAAATTAATCTGAGGTCTGATGCTGAAACATTTCTATGTAAAACTGCTTTTTAATCCAGTTTTTGAAAAAAATATTGCTTTGAGTTCTGTAAAGGAATAAGACAAAGTGGCTCTACTTTGTGGGCAGTAACTTCTACTCTAGCAAAAGCATAGACATTCTTAGTTTTCCTGCAACTTGAATTGCTGTGTCTCAAAGTAAGCTGGTCTGTGAGAACTTCTTACAGTAGCATGTGGCTTTATATGATGGAATTGTAAATTATTATACTATAACTCTCCTCTTTTATTGGATGTGAACCTCCTGAATACATAGGAAACCTCAATTTTCTGGCATTAAGTATTTTTGTGAACTAAACTGCATCCATGAACAAATTTTTCTGTACATGCATTGAGTAAGATCTTTCCTGTTTTCCTTTATTTCCTGTTTTTCTTTATTTCTACCTTTCAAGTCTTTGACTCTATTGAAAGTATAGTCAGAAATTTATAAAAACCCATTTTTAAGATCCTCAAAGTAATATTGTTCACTTCAAGAATTAAAAATATTTCTAAGAAATGAGAAAACAGTTCTAAATACATTTCTGTATTACTACAGAGACAAATTCCCTCCTGCCACATATGCAGGCTCTCAGCCTGAACTGAAAATGTAGTTATGCCACCAAATACTTTTATAACCTCCATGGTTACCTCAGAGCCATTGAATAAGAAAAGTTGTTCTGCTTAGCGCAAATGAATGATCTTCTGAAACACCAAAGGAAATGCTCAAATTGTGCAGCTGCATGTGTTTGGGTCAGGAAATCAATTTTTTCAGTGTTATATCATGGGACCAATCAACTTGAAAAAGCATGTTCAAACCCTTCATTGATACGGGCAAAGAGTTTGCTGTGATTGTCTGTATCAGGATGAATTACGATTATCCTCTTTTCAGTGTTTTCTTCAGATGAATATATGCACATATATATTTAAAAAATCTTTTGAAGTACTCACTGCAATTATCACATTTCAAGATGTCATTCTTGAAAATGTTGGACTAATCATTAAACATAGGAATTGTTTATAATTGGAAATGTATAGGCGGAACAGCATGTGTACTTCACATACACCATCTGCCTCTGTTTTTGGGTTTTTTGCTCTTTGCTGAGAACATTTTTGAAACACTTTGTGTGTTTATGACATACAGAAAAATCTCTCAGGCCCTACTCAAGCATGTATTAGAAACAACATAGTATTTTGTTACACATCTTTAAATCTCTGCAAGGTCTTTGGATATTGTTTTTATGCTTCACAGACCTATCAACACCTTTCAATATTTAGGAAAGTATGTGTAATCTCTTAGAGGAAAGTATGTGTAATCTCTTAGGAACCAGGACTTCTTATAAACTCCAAAACATAATATTTATAATGCCCTCACTGAAAATAGAGATAAGTACTTAGTCTCTTTTGTGAAAGTGAAGGAGTAGAAGATGCTTCTCAAGCCTACATAGGTGTTAATTAATACTAAATAATTTGATTGCACAGGTGATAAATTAATAGAGAATCATAAAAGAATATAAATTAGAACTCTTAAAATAGGATTTTTATTAATTTTTTTTCACAAATTAAACTGAGATGGGAGGTCAGAGTCATACTAAGTTTGTGTTTAAAATGGGATTGAAATGTCTTCCTTGGTTCTCTGCCTTTGTTCCCCTAAACTGTAACCATTTCTTTCCTCTTAACTGTACTCTGGTCATGGTCAAGACCATATATTTTATTATTAGATTTTTTTGTTGTTAAAATTTCTGCTGCATCAACCTTCTCCCAGAATTACTTTTTTTTTTTGTTTGGATTTCTCTCATAGCTGTTTTTCAACTGCTAATCTAATCTTCTATTTATCTCCCTAATTTACTCCCATACCAGTGGTAAGGACTCTCAGTACAAATGATCATTTTCTTATACTACAGCAGCACATCCAGCAACTTTCCCTTTTTCTTGTTCCTTTCTTGCTTTTGACCCAGTGCCACAAAGTACCAGTTCCTTCCTTCCTTCCCTACTTCTGACACACTGGTCAGCTTCTCTGCAGTCTGCATGTCTCTTGGCCAGGTTATTTTCTCTTAACTGATAAGGGCTGAGTCTTCCTATCTGCTACTGCTTGAAGAGGCTGTATAGAAGCAGATGAAGTAGCCATTTACGATTAACCAGAGGTTTTCCTTATTGTCACTCAGTTACTTCCTCTCTTCATATAGCACTTAGTGGGTGACAACCAGGACATCTATCTGCCAATAGCAAATCTCAATCAGAGTTTAGTTCTTTTATTATTGGAATACAGAGACTATGAAGAAGTTGTAAGCTAAACAAAAGCACAAGAGAACCTCAAGGAAATGAAGATGAAAGAAATAATTACTTGTGAAAGCAAGTACATTTGAAAAGAGAATAAATTTTAAAATGTTTAGAATTAAGTGACTTCAAAAGGGTAATGAAAAAAAATCCCTGTTCTTGTCCTGGATGCCAAGACAGAAAGCATTGTTTGCAGATTTGTGGAATGAACCCTTAGCAATGAATTAGAGAGTTTGGCTACCCTTCAGAGGAGCTTTGATAGTCTGGAGAAATGGGCTGACAGAAATCTGATGAGGTTGAGCAAAGGTAAATGCCAAGTCCTATACCTAGGATAGAGTAATCCCAGAAACAGGGGAGCCGAGCATGAGAGCGGATGTGCAGAAAAGCTCTTTGAATTGTGCAAGCTGAACATGAATCAGGAATGTGTCCCTGTGATGATGAAAGCTGACTGTGTGCTAGGCTTTATCAGCAAGTGTGCTCTGCAGGTTGATGGATCATGAGGTTCTCTCGGGATATGTTGTCCCAGTTTTGGTTCCAGTGCTAAGGAAGACATTGAGAACAAAGTCACTCAAGTGGGAGGCCACTGAGATGCTCTGTGGATGGATGCCAATGTCATGCCAGGAGAGGCTCTGAGGAATGGTTGGATTTTTTCAGTTTTAAAACAGAAGGCTACAACAGGATTTATGTCCGTCTCCAACTACTTCATGCAAGGTTATAGAGAAAATGAGGTCAAACACTAACTCCTCAAAAGTAATAAGTTGATACAAGGAAAATTCCAGTTCAATATAAGAAAATATTTCACCATTATTTTTTCATAGTGAGGGTGGCCGAATATTATTGGTTCTCCAGCGTCACGCTGAGATTTCAATCCTTGAACATACTCCTTCCAGCCTTAATTTGTGTGTGATCCTAAGAATTTTAGAATTTTGGTCATGTAAGTTTCATTTGTATTTAAAATCAAATCCAGTAATTTAAATCTATGCCCAGACAACCACACATATTTTTATTCCTCTTTAATATCTTGTATGATCAGCCATGATTTATGTATATGAGTTTATCCTAAAGAATGAACAATACATACCTCTATAAATTATTGTATTCAGTTGAAATTTTTCAAATACTTTAATAATAATAGTTTGTTACTTACATTTAAGCTTCCATTCAGTAGCTGAAGCAATTCTGGCTTTGCTCCTTCATAAAATTAAAGGACAAAACCAAGTTTAACAGTGATTAAAAAACTGAAGAGTAGAACTTAGGCTGACTTTGTAAAGATGCAACTGCTGACGTCCCAAACACTTGGAATGTAAATGTGCCAGCAGCGGAAATTGAGTGAACAATGCATTACTTTGTTGGCTTCAGATGCATGATGGCCTTGTTTGTGCAATAAGGTAGCACTCTAAAGTTCTTATCCTAAAATACATGTATTTTGGATACTTCAATCACAAGCTATCATACCTCTTATTAAAGTTAGTTCATTTTTCTCCATTTCCTCCTAGATCGTTTATAATTAAGTGTTACCGTGATAATTTTCTCCTTCTCATGAAAATTTACCATAATAAAAAACAAGGCATTAAATGCTTCATAGTACTGTCACCGTTTGCAGTACTGTCACCATCGATCCTACTTCTTTCAATCCTTTTCCAAACAGGGGCCTGAATGACATGGAGTTGGATGCTTCATCCATGGAAAAGAGGTTTGCCTTTAAGTTTCTGAAGAAAATTTTAAAATACGTTGATTCCGCTCAAGAGTTTATTGCACATTTGGGTAAGTTGCGGATTTTATTTTTAAAATAGTTAGAATTGTTGAAGTTTAAATATTTGATTGATAGGTTTACATTTTAGTGATCACTATTTTTATTGCATTTAAAAAACTTAAATCATGTCTTTTAATTTGCAGATTAAATTATTGAACATTTGTAACTAGATAAACAGTTTCTTCTCTTTTATTTTTGAGAAAAACTATTTTTTCAAGTCTGTCGGAAAGATCTATTGTGTTATTTATTATTAGAAACCTTATTTGTGTCTGCCTTGATTGTATCCTTGCAGAAGCCATTGTAACCAGTGGGAAAACTGAAAAATCTCCACATGACCAAGAAATAAAATTCTTTGCTAAAGTGAGTGATTATTTCAAGTTCATATATGTTCCACTATACAGAATATGCAAATTTATAATGTTAGACTACTTTTCACATAATGGAAATATATTTTTTCATTTTTTATGATAAATAATTAAACTGTTATCAAGTATTTTGAAATGTCTTCAAAAATATCTCAGTATATTTGCTGGATTCAAATATTTTAAAATACTTTAATATATCTCTTTCTGTATGAGAAGGAACATAAAATTTAAAAGGCAGATGATTCATTAGGTGATAGTATTTAATATCACTGAATATATAAGTTTAATCTGATTCTTTTACCACAAGATATCACTGAAGTGCATATCATCTAGGTAGCAGAAATACTCCTATGCAGTATTAGATTCAAAAGAGATATCTCTGTGGAGGTCTGTTTATGATTTATGTACTTTTGAATAAAATTTTAAGACTAGAGTTTTTAATTTACATGAGTTTGTGTTTGAAATAAAAAAATACAGTTGTTAAAGAACTAAAATTCTTTTTATGAACTGTGACCATCAAAGCATTGCTGTTACATTTACCATTGTGCTCTGTAAAAAATATATTTTGTGTCTGTATTTCTTAGGTTCTTTTACCATTAGTTGATCAATACTTTACAAATCACTGCCTCTACTTCTTATCTTCTCCATCAAAAATCCTCAGTAGCAGTGGATATGCATCAAATAAGGAAAAGGAAATGGTAGCAAGGTAAGAAAAAATAAAAGTTACCATAGTAGGGTTTTATTCACATAACCAAAGAATTCTTCTTAGATTGTAGAGATAGATAGTTCAAAAGCTTATTTTCCTTACCTGGAAAGTGAATATTTTATTCTACATAAGAATGGCAGTGAGTGAATAAAATTCCTCATCTGTGTATTCTTTATTTTATATATATATATATATATATATATATATACACACACACATATATACATATATAGACACATACACACAATTAAAGACTTAAGTATATATAATAACAATTTATTTTACTTATTTATATATAATAAGTATTCTTTTATTAATATGTAATTGTAAATGATAACATCAACATACTAATAAACTATTCTGTGAGCAGTGGAATTACTTAGTTTCTTATGGGACTCTGTTTCATTGTTGGTGGTAGTTTCTGGTTAAAACTCTTTCCACTGTTGGTTGATTTAAATGGTCTCACACTTATCTAAATTTTCAGCTACCAAAAAAGTGTTAAAAATACCACCAGGCAGCTTTTGAGGGGGAAATACGGATTCTACACAAAATTATTTCTGCCCCTACACAAGTACAACTGGAATTTCATAATTTTTGCATATCTTTACTGTTTGGATGGAATCAGCCATTTGACACAAAGTTATTCTAGAAAATTATGTTAAAAATAAATGCCTTTTAATTTAGAATGTGCTGCCTATACGAAAATAGGAATTTCTCTTTCCTGTGATTAAAATATTAAAATAATATTAAATAATATTTAATTGTGCTTTAACTGTGACTTGAACAATTTGCCAGGTTTTTTCCTTCCCCTTGAGGTCTGCTGCCAGTTACTTTCTTTTGGAAATTTTGTTTCATAGTATTTCAAACTGTTTTACTCTCGTGCTTTCTTAGCTTAGCTGTCAGTTTCTCAGATTTCTTTGACTTTCCTTCAGTCTGTTGACCAGAGTTAACTTCTTTTTAACAGTGGAAAGTAGATATAAAATTTGAAAGTAAAGGTTATGTGTTATTACATAAGATCATGCCTAGGACTCAGCTTCCTAGATTCCTTTCTTCAGTTTATGTCTCAACACATTTTTGCATTTCTCTAAATTTTTTTTACACTCTGTTTCCATCTTCTTTGTGTGTGGCAGTTCCTATAGAGCAGTTGTGTGTAATGGTGGTAAGTCCCCAAGATTCTGCTTGACTCAGCTCTGAGACATTTACAAACTTGTGAGACAGTCCTCCAGCAGCTGGGAAAGACAGCTCAGGCTCAGGAGGATGGAAGTGTCACTTCATTTCATTTCAATGTCATGCTTCCTCTCTGAGTACTCCTGTTACTTCTCTAAAGTCAGGCAGGTCTTAATGAAGGTAGGAGGATGTGTTCTAGGGCTATAAAAGTGGCTTTACAAAGGCACATCAAGAAGTTAGATGTCTAGCACAAGTACCTGCTAGTACAACTGCAGAAATATCTTATAATTCCTTGTGCATCCTTCACTGAGAGAAGTGACTATCTGCCATTTTCATCTTATAGGAAGTATAGTATCTCCTTACCATTGTGAAGATAGCAATAAAAATCTGTGGTTAGTATGAGACCGTACCAAGTCCTAAGGTATACGCTTTGTTTTCTTTTGCCCTAATTCCATTTGTAAAGTATGGCCCAAATGATATGTCAGCTGTCTTTGTTGAAGTAACCCCTTTAATCTTTAGGGTGTTTGTGCTATATTCTCTTAATTATCCTACTATTTTGACAGGTAGGTTAGATATGCAAGTATCTGATATACTTGCCAGAAGCTCTTCTAGTGTGTATATATTTAGGATTCATATTATCATCATCAGAGGGTAAACACAGATTTATTTATTTACAAAGGACAGCCTTGAAAATTATTTCAAATAGTATAATTTTTAAAACTCATTTCCTGCAGAATGCCAAGTAAAACACTAAAATGTTTCTCATTTCTTCTTGTCCTTACAAAAAAAAAAATTCTTATTCAGAAATAATAGCCATTAAGAATTACTCAGCCATATAGTATGCAATTGTTGAAAACCACTGTCAAAAGACAGTTTTAGATTTCAAGACACCTCTGAAGCAGTGAAATATAGAAAATGAAAAATCTCAGGAGTTTCAAAATGTTACTCTTAATGCAGTTGACTGTTAATCATCATGTATCACTCAAAAGATGCTTTCCAGGAACTATGTTGTGTTTTCTTTTTCATATTCCTACTGTTCTTTACCTCCTATTCTAAATGAGTCTTTCATCTTTGTCTTGCTTTGCTCTCTCTGTTCTTCTCTACTTTAGCCTGTTCTGCAAACTAGCTGCTCTTGTTAGACATAGGATCTCACTTTTTGGTAAGTAGTTAAGAAAGAGCTTGATAAAAATTTAAAGAATACGTAATCATTGTTGCTCTTGAAGATTTTCACAACTATAGCCAAAATTCTTTTTAATTCTCCATAAGCTTCTAGTGAAATTAGTGAGGGCATTGAACACGTCTCTGAAGCTAACACTTAATAAAATATATAAGGTGTTGAAGCAGGAAGAAACAGCACATTGTCATATATCCAGACTCCATGAAAAAAAAAATCAATGCTTTGCAGTTACTTTTAGCTTTTCAAAAGTAATCTTACACTAATTCGTTTGATTTCACTCATCCAACTGTTGAATCCAATAGATCAATTTCTCAATAGATAAAAGGGGATGTAAGGAAAAATAATACACCTCCTACGAAGATATTGGTAAAAAAAAAAAATAAAATAAATGCAAATGCTACAAGATACAGAGTTCAGAATGTTGTGAGGTTAGGTGGTAAAAATGTGCCTGAGTAGACATTAGTTATTCTGTTTAGTACTTATATGGAAATTGACTTAAAAAAATTAAAAGTTAATTCTAGCACCAGGCTTAACTCCCTCCTCAGTGATCTAACGTGGGAGACTTAGGTAACGTCTTGCTTAAACTGAGCATCAGCAGTAAGGACATTTTGGATCATTATATGGTGCTGTTTCCTGTGCTATTGTGCTCTCATAGTATTTCTTTCTAACCAGGAAGTGATTCTGCTACGATGGTGAACTGCCTGCACATCTTAGCTCAGTCTCTTGACACACGGTAAGTTTGCAGCTTTTGTACCAGCTGCACACTACTAAGGTTTCACAGAAATTTTCAGAAGCAATTGGATTTCTTCTGTATTTTTTTAATCTTTATTTGCAATCAAAGTTCTTAAGAGCATAAACAATTCAGATATTGCCCTCCACAGTTGCAAATTTTGTCTAAAGTGTTTCACGTACATTTTTCTGCTCCATGTCTGTCATTCAAACACTGAAAACTCTTGTCAAATTTACCAAGTTCATTTGAAGACTTTATGGGGAGATATAAATGACATCACCATTGGAACTGAAAGTAGTGATACCTGCAGATATTAAGAAAGTTTAGTGCATAGTGTAAAATTTGTCATTAGAAGTATGCAGAGTATATTAATATATGGGCATAGTTATATTTGCTAACTTTCACTGCTTATCATTGAAGTGATTGTGTAGATTAAAACAGAGGCAAGAAGTTTTTGAATTTGAGCTGTTTTCTGGCCTGGTTAAGTTACACAGCAGCCTGATAATGAACTTATTGTGAACTTGTGAATAATACTGGCATCTTCAGTAAGGTGTCAGTGAACCATGCAAGAAGTCAATGAATGGGACTGTGATTCTGGTATTGCAGTTGCATTTTCTAGATTTCAGGGCTTTGAAGTATCCTGATTTACACACCTGTGTAAGTTTCTGTGACTCCCATAAAACTGTAGGGATTAAGATTTTGGGGATTTTGAGCATATTTTACCGAGAAGCTTTCTCATGACTTTTGACATTTACTGGGAAGACATTATCTTACTCAAAAGCAGACCACAAAAACCTGGAAAGGCAAGACTGTGGAATCAAGGACTTTGTTGTTATTATTTTGTATTAAATACTCAAAGAAAATTGTTGCTTATACTGCTATTCAGATGTAAGTGCTCTTTTCTGTTCCTAATGGGAAGTTCCCTGATACATGTGGGTATCTTCAACCACTGGCAGAATGTAACTAACCTGCACATGTATCTCTACACAACTACTAAATATCAAGACAAGTTGATATTTTTCCCCTTTTTTGTTTTTCAGAACTGTTATGAAATCAGGATCTGAGCTTGTTAAAGCAGGATTGCGTGCCTTTTTTGAAAATGCAGCTGAAGACTTGGAAAAAACTTCCGAAAACCTTAAACTAGGAAAATTTACTCATTCAAGAACACAAATCAAGGGCGTTTCACAGAATATCAATTATACTACAGTAGCATTGTTACCAATCTTAACATCAATTTTTGAACATATTTCACAATATCACTTTGGAATAGATTTACTTTGTAAGTATTTTAATTTTGAAATTTATTGTGTTATAATGCTACAAATGTTATTTAGTCATGAGTGAATGGATTCAGAGAATGAAAATCTGTTTTCAGCAGCATGTACATTTCCAAAATTAATTCTGAAATTAGCAACATAGTACTTTATTTCTAGTACATGTTCAAAAAAATACTCAATAAGCTTCATTATGTACAATATTTCTTCAAACATTGAGAGGGAAATTAAAATATCTCTTTAAATGCTCTCTTAACAAATGTGTGCATGAGACTAGTTTTCCATACAAAAACAGTGTTTTGTTATATTAAAGGAGACAACTCACTATAAAACCCTTATGAATTTTCACTTACATGGGAAAACCACTGTAGGTATTTGAATTTAAATTTTCCCTGTTTTTAGCATCAGTTGGTTTAAAAATACTGAAATGACTCCTTGAGATTCAGCAATATGCTGAATGGTTTTATTACTTTCTAATGTTTCTAATGCCTGCAATTCTGTTCCAAAATTTTGTATATATTTAGTTCATAATTAAAAGATGGATAACCATGAAAATAATTTCTTTAAAAACATGGAACCTTTAGATCGTGTATTTAAAGGTTAGACCTTTAAACACAGAATGATGTTGTTTAGCTTAAAATTGTACTCTGCAAGTGTGATAACCTGGAATTTATTATTAATAAATATCTGCTGTCCTCTTGGAATATCTAATGATCTGGTAGGCTTTGGAATGAATGTAGATGATTGACCAGGAATTAGAGACATCGAAGGTAAATACCATGTGGAGTATGGACACTCAGAATGTTCAGTGATATATGTGCGAAAAGTTTTAGATACTGTTTAAGATATTGCATAAAACAGATGTTTGATATTTGAAAAGTAATCCTTTTCTGAATAAATATTGATAATGCATTTTCATTTTCCTCTAGTGGGTGATGTACAAGTTTCATGTTACAGAATTCTTTGTAGCCTCTATTCCCTTGGGACCGGAAAGAACATCTATGTTGAAAGGTATTAAGTGTAAAACTCAGCATGCAAAGTTTTCTTTTCATTAGGAGTCAGTTGCTCAGGTAATAAAGCAGTTTGGATGAAAGGTGAATTTGAAAGAGTGAGAGATGTTTAAAATACACTTTCCCTTGAAAATAATTGCTATACTTCAGCATTCAATTCCACAGGGAAAAAACCCTCAATAGAAGTAAATAAGTTATTCTACATATGGTAGTGTATCTGCACAGAGTCTATTTTGCACATAGGAAAAGCTAAATTTTTTCTTTGGGTTGCCATTAGGTTCTCAAAGTTTTGCTGCCACATATTGCTGTGATAAGTAGGCTGAGTACTAAGTAGGAAGCATCTGTTTCACACCTAGGTCTATAAAGGGTTGTCAAAAGAGTTGTCCTGAGCATAAAATCCTGAGCCATGAAAAGTATTCTGACAGCCATTAGCTCTACAAAGAAAACCACTAGTTACTTGTATTTAAAAATCACTAAGGTCTACAGTTCCTTTAAGCATGTAGTTTCTCTGCTATGTTTCAAGCTCTTTCTTCCAATAGAAGGAGATCAAATCTGTATTTGTTAGCTCAGAAAACAGAACTCTCATTGCTTGTCTGTGTATCACAAGGCAGGAAACTCAATAAGGATAACCCATCCTAATACTCATGAAAGTTTTAGGTTAGGTGATTTTGGCTGCCTTTCTTATGATAAAAGCTTAAGAGCCATAGGGAGAGAGACTAAACTGGAAGAAATGAAAATCTGTAGTCTGCTTAGGAGAGGCTTTGCTTAATGTGAGGAATGCTGGTCTCCAATTCCTTCCTTCCAGAGTTTATTCAGAATTCTTTCACACAAAATGCAAGAGGTGTCTGGTGGACAGGTCTTTCCTCCCACTCTGCAAGCTATATGTTCTCATTCAGGCATTTATGCATCCATCACTAATCACAAAGCTATACTCTTTTTCTTCTCTTTCTGGGCTTCAAAATCCTTAATACTCCTTTACATAGATCTGATAGGAAAAATAGGAAGTGCCTTACACCTTATCTATCAGTCAGGATCTCCTCACAGGAAATGAAACATGATTGTGTTTGAGCTGCCTTTCAATAAGAAAAGCTCAGAGCACAAGCCTCCACTTGATTGGCAAAATCTGTAAGCACTGGACAGTTTCCTTAAACCTATTGAAGCTAGCAGCATCACCTTTGCCTGCAGCAATTGTCTTCTGAGAATGGAAAAGAGATTGGATTGGATATATCCAAGGAAACTAATTATTCTCCTAAGGCTGTGTGAGAGGTTTTCAACAGTGGATTTCATTTAGTTTGTTTTTCACTAATCTCACACTCTTAAATTACAGTTTTAGGCAGACATCAGTGTCTAGGTGGGAAGTAGGATTTCAAACACAATGATCAATGTTTCAGAAAACTTAGAAGTGAGTGATTGAGCTGACTTGAACAGTTATTCAAATTAAGCAATGTTCAGTTTCAGGATCAAATTGCACATTTTTCTCCTAGTGAATTTTGGCAGGGACATTAAGAAGTTTTACCTTTCAATGCAGAATGAGTCATAGTGCACTTTTCATAGATAAATATCTCTTTTTATGGCTGAAATAGTTCTGCTGGCTGCAGGGGCTCAGGACTAATTCTTAATTCAATTGCTGCTGCTGCTCTGTTAAGACTAACTTCCTTTGTCAAATGTTTTATCCTTTGTACAAAGACTGTTTAGCTTCTTTAGGATGTTGCAGTTATTTCTGATTTTTCTATGAACATTTCTTCTCTAAAAGTCTCCATGATTCATAAATGTTGAGAACTGGATGCAAAATGCTGTAGCTCTTGATTACTTCGAGCCCTAATGCTCTACTGACTGCATACCTTTCTTCATGGTGTTTCACTTGTCTTGGTGCACTAATAGACGACCCTTGAAAAGATACCTTTCCCTCACATTTGCCAGGAGTTGCCTCCAGAGGCGGAGAGTTTCTGCCCTTTCCCCAATCCCTTTTGCAATGCCCATATCCCAGGACAGGGGTCCCAGATGCTCAGCTTCTCTACCATCCAATGTCATATCGTGGGTCACAATGTCCCAGCATTGGAGCAGTCAGGCCACAAGGGGCTCACCTGACTGGTGGATGAAATCTATTCACACAGCTCACCCAGGAATAGGAATCAAGTGATTACCTTTCACCCCGAGTCTTCCTCCTTGTGAGGGCCCTATTTCCTCTTCCTCCCTCACTAAGAAAACTGATTTTGTCTGTCTTGTATTTTTTCTTCTGTGTAGGGGTTACTGCTACTGGCAGAGGTTGTTCCTCTGGTTCAGCTGCAGTTTGAGTGGCCCCAATGCATTGATTTCCTCCTTCTCCTCCCCCTGAGGGTGCTGTCTAGTACCAAGCAGTGTCCAAAAATAGTAGCTAGAGTCCAGCATGTTGCATAACTTTGCACCTCCCTGAAACTGCCACGGCAGTTTTCCTTCAAATATTCTGCCACTTTATCAAGCACTGTAGTTGCTCTGGGGTAAACTTAAAAACCATTAGAGCAGAATCATCCTTCAAAGGCTGGCACCTTTTCTTCCACCTTCCATACCCTTTGTGACTATGCACCTTCGGGGCAGATCTCTGAAATACTCTCCTAAAAATCTCTTTTGTAACTCCATGGTGCGGATCAAAGCGAGGGGACACAGCAGACCAAGCAATAAGAGCATGTTTTCCTTAACATCCAGGGGAAGTTCAAAATCCTCAAAAGCAGTGGTAACAGGTCTGAAGGAGGATAAGGGGGTGAAAAGCTGGGGAAAATTATCTAGCTTCTTCTTCCCACAGGCTGGATACAATTTTTAATGGACTCCCTGCGGTAGTGCCCAAGATAAGGGCAGAAGAGTAGCACTGAATAAACATCCCAAATGACTTTCATTGTCCTTGTTATCAAGTCATAAGCTGATATTACATAGTGCAGCAACAAAGCAATCCTCATCCCTCTCTCTGCTCTGAAGAATATCACCATGAGGAGCACATATTGCATATATGGGAGTGTATACAAGGTTAGGTACCACAACCATGTGGACTGACCAAGCAGCATTGTGACCAGTTGCCCTGGACCTAATACAATAATCACTTTTGCTTTGTACCCACTCTGGTCACATATGCTGTTATCTCACCCCTTCCTGCCCTATGCTGAGTGCCAAATAGGGGTGTTGGTTTCAAAATGGCATTCCCTAAGTATTTCCCACAGAAACACTCCAAACCATGTTTGAGAGTGTCCATGAGCCACTTGCTCAATCCCTCCTCCCCTGTCCCTGTGGTGGATGGAAGGAAAAATTGAAGGCACTAAAGGTAAATATCATGGGTTGAGATAACAGCAATTTACTGGAAACAACAAAAAAATAAGGCAATGAACAGTAAGAGCAACAGTCCTAACAATGGTGTACAAGAAAGAGGCAAACAATTCACATGCAATTGCTCCCCATCAACAGGACCCCCGACAATGTCTGACCCCTAAGGAGCCCTGTCCCTCTCAATGACATGACGTGGCATAGAATAACCTCTGGGTCCTGTCCATGCCAAAAATTAACCCTGTCCTGATCAGAACCAGAACACTGGTGGAAGTGGAGTTTTAAAACTGTTTTTCTTACAACATTGTGATCTCTGGTAGCTCTTTTCATGTGATAAATCGATTGTTTTTAAGTTATCAGATGGTTCCTAATGTTTAAAAAATATTTTAAAAATCAACTATAAATACTAATACTTCTTTTTATCATGTATGCTAGAAAGCCTGGTGAAACACTTTTCCTCTCAGATGACTTTTAGTGTCTCTCATACACAGGCAGCGTCCCGCGCTTGGTGAGTGTTTGGCATCTCTTGCGGCAGCCATTCCAGTAGCATTCCTTGAGCCTTCCCTCAACCACTACAATCCACTGTCTGTTTTCAACACAAAAAGTGCAAGAGAAAGAGCAAGTAAGTACTGTTCCTCACAAAAAAAAAGCAATCAACAAACCCAAAAACCTGTTTACTCCACTCCAACTAAATAATAGAACTTGTATAATGAAAAAGCCCTTGAATGTATGCCTCAGCAGAGGTCCTGCTACTGATGTTTCATTCCTTGCCATTTTAGCCTTGTTCTGCTTTGTTGAGACTGTGCTAACAATGTTCTCTTTCTCCTAGTTTTTTTTGATATTTTTCTGAACATGATGTTTGAATACTTTTCTAAAGATGCATACTGTAATGTTTTAAGCTTAATTGAAGATGTACATATCTACATTACAAAATTTTTTGGCAAAATACAGTTGTGCTCATGTAGCAAAATACAAGAGGTATAATATCTGATTTAAGTGAACAGAAAAATAATTTCTATGGTTTTGTTGTCAAACCAATGATCCAAAGCAGTTTGGTACAGGGAACTCCCTGAGAATATGATTCATTCCATGAAACCTTGATGAAAAAGGGACTTTGACAAGTTGGACAGATGGGCAAAGAACTGTCTCAAATTCACCAAAGGCAGGGTCCTGCACCTGGGGAAGAATAACCCCATGGACCAGTCCAGGCCTGGAGCTGACCTGCTGGAAAGCAGCTTTGTGGAGAAATATGGGGGGTACTGGTGGACAACAAACTATTCCTGAGCTAGCAGTGTGTCCTTGTGGCCAAGAAGGCCACTGTGACCTGTATAAGGAAGAGCACGGCCAGCAGGTCAAGGGAGGTGGTCTTTCCCCTCTACTTAGCCCTGGTGAGGCCTGACCAGCCCTGGTGAGTGCTGTGTCCAGGTCTGGGCTCCTCAGGACACGAGAGACAGGGAGCTCCTGGAGTGGATGCAGTGAAGGGCAACAGAGATGACGAGGGGACAGGAGCATCCCTCTTATAAGGAAAGGCTGAGAGAGCTGGGTCTCTTCAGTCTCATGAAGAGATGACTGAGAGGGGACCCCATCAATGTACACAAAATATCTAAAGGGAGGGTGTAAAGAAGATGGACCCAGGTTCTCCTTGGTGGTGCCTAGAAATAAGAAAATGGGTAACAGGCAGAAATTGATGCACAGAAAGTTTCACCTAACATGAGGAAGAACTTTCCTGTTGGGTGACTGTGCATTGGACCAGATTGCTCAGAGAAGTTGTGGAGTCTCCATCACAGGAGACACTCAAGAACCATCTGGACAAAAGCCTGTACCATGAGCTCTAGGAATATCCTTGCTTGACCAGGACCAGATCACAGAACCATAGAATAACCTGAGCTTGGAGGGATCACAAGGATCCTTGAGTCCAACTCCTGGCCCTGCACAAGACTCCACAACCATCCCACCGTGGCCCGAGAGTGTTATTCAAATGCTTCTTGAACTCTGTCAGGCTGGTGCTGTGACCACTTCCGAAGTGACTAACCCAAGCTCCTCATAAAGCTTCCCCTTCCCCACCCCTGTGGCCCCCCCTTTAGGTACTCCCTAAAAGCTTAATGTTTTTTTTAATATTCTGATGTCCAAAACTGAGCACAGTAGGTAGGGCCTTACCTCCAGGTGAGGCTGCCCCAGCTCAGCAGAGGGGACAATCCCCTCCCTTGCCCAGCTGTGATGCTGTGCCTGATGCACCCCAGGACACAGGCTGGCCCTCCTGGCTGCCAGGGCACTGCTGACTCATAATAAACTTGCTGCCAAAGAGGGTCCGAGATTTCTTTTCATGACACTGCTTTCCAGCATCTCATTCCCCATCTACACACAGAACCCCACAATGGGCCTTACCCATTCTCTGTTTCCATTGAAAGGAACATGAATCAATCTGCATTGAATTTCTTTGCTTGCTTGTCTCCCAACTTACTCTCAAGGGACTCATATCTTAAAATATTTCAGCATTTTCCTCACTGATCCATGAAAGAATCACTAACTGCCAAAATCCTTGTACCTTTAAAGAAACAAAAAAGAAAAATAAATATGGTTATATTGACTTCATATTCTTCATGAAGTTTTTTCCATATAAAAGCAGTTATGGAAAAGCTTCTGCTAGCCCTTCCTCCCTGTCAGGTCTGTTTTATAGAAGCAGTACTATAACCACTACCATGTCCAGGAACAGTGGAAGAATTTTGTTTGAGTGACTGTCACTAGATTAGATTCTGATGGGTTGTTAATTGCTGAATAAGCACCCTTTATTTTCTAATACAGGCATATGATAACTGGAATTCTTTCCTGGCAATTTTGTTGGGAGATAGTTTGTGAACTAAGTACAGTTTCCTTTTAACCCCACCCATAATTTTGAATTGTTTCTTTCCCTTTCCCCAAGGTGAATTTAATCTTTGGCAAACCAGCATACAAATTGTGAATAATTATGAATACAATGTCCGGAGTATAACCAATATTAAAATAAGCTTTATCTTCTGCACATTTACATAGCTCACCAGATAATTGCAGGACATTTTAGGGTAAAGCCATACCTTTACGGCAGCTATTATTTACATTATCGCTATATGCACGTCATCCGTAAGACACAATTTATGAAAGGAGATACCCATGCATACCCCAAAGTGTTACTATGGCTCTGCCTGTCCAAGATGGTGAAGGAAAAAAATCAGAGCCATTCATATTTAGGGTTTAAACAGAGATGTTCTCTTTCATTCTGCTAATTAATATTTTGGTTTTCTACCTTTACTTGCAGTTTTAGGTATGCCTGATACAGTGGAAGAAATGTGTCCAGAGATCCCTCAGCTGGATAGATTAATAAAGGAAATAAATGATTTAGCAGAGTCTGGAGCAAGGTATACTGAAATGCCTCATGTAATTGAGGTGATCTTACCCATGCTATGCAACTATTTATCCTACTGGTGGGAAAGAGGGTCTGAGAGTGTTCCTCAAAGTGCTGGGCCTTGCTGTACAATGATAACATCTGAGCATCTGAGCATTGTTCTTGGAAACATTCTAAAAATCATTAACAACAATCTGGGAATAGATGAAGCCTCTTGGATGAAAAGAATTGCAGGTACTGTAAATATTTTTTGAACAGTAATTGTACTAATAATATTGAACTACTTTGCTATGCTTTACTTTATTACCCAGTCATATAATAACAAAAATTATAACTACAACCATCATGAAAGAAAGATAAATAAAATATAACTAACAATAAGAGAAATATGTTTATGTTTTATTATTAGTTATATGCATGCATTGTAGCATCACTGTAAGTAGAGAGCTTTCTATTCCTTATAAGAGATCTTGAAAATCTCCTTCTCTATGCACTGTATAAGAGCCTTAGTGCTTAATTTGGAGTTGTGAATTCCATTGATTTTCAAGAGTCCGGAGTTTTACAGTAGAGTGAATTATGTTCATGAAATATCAGGACAACAGGGAAAGAAAATACAAATGGTAAAATAATCTCAGGAGTATCTCAAGTTCAAAATTAGTTGGTTTGCCTAAATAAATGTGTGAGCTATTAAATAAGCTGAAAGTTTTTCCAAATATCACATAAGATATAGTATTTATCCTGCCAAAGAAGTTCACCATATCCAAATTTTATCATTCATATTATACAGTTTAGAATATAATGTGCAATAACACAGTTCAAGAAAATCTATGTAAAGATAATAATTTCCTGCTAAATTTGAGTAACCAGTACCCATTAGTACTGTAGTTTTGGTGTTTTAAATGCTGGAAGGTCTTAAATAATTATAAGGATTCCATTAAAATTTAGTAAAAAATTTGTTGCTTAATTATAGAGGGTGTTTCCTGCGGTTTTGTACTGATTCATCTACATAAGGTGATAATACACTCGTGTTGTTCTTGCAAGGATTTTTGACATTAATAGTTTACATTTTGACTTCAGTAGTTTGCATGCAAGTACTTGTACAAAATTGATCTATGACCTTGAATTACTCATTCATTCTCTTCATTTTAACTTGCCCAAGGCAGAGAAGTAGCAGAGAAGTAAAGGAATTTTTCCAGAACACTATCTTCTGGTGGTTTTCTGACATTGAATACAAAAAACCATCCCAGACAAAAAAAACCCCAGAAAAAAACAAGAAGTATTTTTCTGAAAGCTTTGTGTCCCGATATTTATTTTGATTAGGTTCTTAGTTAGAGATATGGAACTTGCCAAAACCATGATAGTTTAATTTATATTCAACTGATTTGTAATACAAATCCACAGTCTTTTGATCTCTCAATACACAGTTTCTATAAAGCTACATTCATAGTTTTATTAACAATTTTATGGTGTAAAATTTATGAAGCTCCATAACGTTTACTGTTTCTAGAACTTTCACATTCATGTTAATACAATGAAAGACACCAGTCATGCATTAATCATAGAATTATCTATATTTTCATGTATAGTTTATGCTCAACCCATCATCAGCAAAGCCAGACCTGATCTTCTCAGATCTCACTTTATTCCAACACTGGATAAATTGAAGAAAAAAGCTATGAAGATAGTGATGGAAGAAGAGCAACTGAAAGCAGACAATAAAAATGACACCCAAGAAGCTGAGCTACTCATTCTTGATGAGTTTGCTGTACTTTGTAGAGACCTTTATGCCTTCTATCCAATGTTGATACGTTATGTAGACAACAACAGGTAAAAAACCTATATAATTAAACTCATATTTATTACTTAATATACTGGAATCTATGATCAGACAATCAGGAGGAACACAGTTCACTTAATCTTAGGGTAAGAATAAGATCCTGCATATTTTGAGATTCTTAAACCTTAATCCTGAATAATTTAACATTCTTAAAGAAAGTCTTACCTTTAATTCACACCTTTTTTCAGATGCAAATTCCTAGATTAACTAGAAAAATGTTATCTGATCTATTAAATAGGGATCATTATGTTAACTGTCTTCTTTTTAGTATCTTCTTTTAAATTTCTTTTATTTTTGTAATTAGAGCTAATTGGCTAAAGAAACCAGATGCGGATTCTGATGAACTCTTTCGAATGGTGGCTGAAGTTTTTATCCTGTGGTGTAAATCACATGTAAGATAAAATGTGCACTTGTCCTTTAATTTCATTCTATTTTTAAACATAAATGTTGTACATGCAGATAAGTTAAACTTCTGGTGATTTATTTTTTTTCTTTAGAATTTTAAAAGAGAAGAACAAAATTTTGTGATTCAGAATGAAATCAACAATTTGGCATTTTTAACAGGAGACACGAAGAGCAAGATGTCTAAAGTAAGTTACCAAAAAAATTGTGCATCAGGTAAATCTACACCATGTGTTTAATATGTTGAAAGAAGGTGCTCAAAATCTACTCATATTGCAACTGCTCTGCTGTTAGAAGAAAACTAGTTTTGCTTCTTGATGACAGATGAAATATAGTCTATGTACCTTAGACTGAGTTACTAAATGTCTGCTAGTACCCAAAACATAAGATTTGAAGTCTTGATTTGAAAAAGTTGCACATACAAGACAATATGGCTATATTATAAATATGGGTTATTGAACATTCAGGAAAGAAAAAGGTGTACTATTTTATAAAAGCAAGTGAAGCAACATTGCCTCATAATTTTTATACTATATAATATATATTTTTCTACTCAGTCTGTATTGTTCTGTCAGCTTTGATGAAGCACAGCTCTATTTACATATACCTCTTTATATATATAGGGTGCTACATGTGCACCATTTTTCTTGTTTCTTATGAATTAACACATTCATTTAATTTTTTGCTGATTTTCAATATGACAAGATGCTGATATGATGGCTTCAAAGTACATCTTGTTACCTGTACATTAGAGAAATTGTCAAAGGCTGCTTTGACCTTAGCTGAGGAAATGCAGCTAAAGCCAGATGAAGTCCAATTCTAAATTAGTGTTGGTAAATATAGTGAAGAAACCTTTTCTTTTATTCATATTTATAATGTTTTTGGAGTAATCCTATTCTGAAGGTGTAGCAGAGAAGTAGCATTTGAAGTTTTGTATTTCACTATATTTTGGTTTCCTGTAATCTAGCTACTGTAAATCCAATTTTCAAACAATACAGAAACAGATAAAATGTACTGTTGAATTTTTAATTATCATAAAAATATGTTTTAAAATCTGTTTAAAACCCTTTTTTTTTTCTTTTTTTCCTATGAATTGTTTAAATTTTGAAACCTGACTAAGCCAAACCCTGACATTGGAATTTTTACAAGTGAAAATTGTGTATTATCTGCTCATCATTAGTTTATGACCAGCACTGAAAAACAAGTCAAACTTACTAAAGAATTCTGTATTTGGATACAAGGAAATTTTTAACCTGTTTTCTTGTTAAGATGCGCTTATCAAAGTTGTTTGATAGAATTGGAATGTTTGTATCATCCCTATTAACAAGATAAATAGTGAGCACATCCAGGCTATTTGAGGAGCAGTTGCACAATACGACAGACTATAATATGTAGCTCTGTACTTTCATCATATGGCAATCATTGCACACACATTTATTAGGTGTATTGTAACATTTATACATTACAACTGGCCTGACAAGAAGAAAAACAGGTGTGCTTTCAATTTTTAGACACCATAGATTAGAAACAGTATATTTAATCTAAACTGTGCCCCACTTCAGTACTGATAGCAGGATAATATGAAGTGTTAGTGTCATATTTTTGTTAGTCTGGCATGGCAGGAATAAAAGACAAGTCTTTCCAAAATAAGGAATAGGTATTTCTCCTACTGTACTACTTGCAGATTTACAATAGCTAGAGGATTTCATGTTAGTATTTTCTGCAGGAATTTTAGATCTCCTCTTCGAGAGTATTTCAGTTGCATAGAACACATTCCCTTTGGATATACTGAAGTAAATCAGGAGTGGATTTTGATAAAAACCACAGGAATTTAACATCAATTATCTCTACTACCCAAATCTGATATTGAGATTATATTTTCAAATGCCTGTTGTGTATATTTAAGGATTCAGAGATACTATGTATGAATAATTTTATGAATATATTTGTAACAGAAGTGTAGATGCATGTGTAAATATGTTTTTATTCCATGGGTATACAATACAGAGAGATTCTGGGCTTTTTTGTAAGCATATAATTTTTTGTAAGCAAATTAATGTCAATTTATGGCATTCCAGGACACTGTGCATGGTTATTGCTAATAAAGGAAGAAAGAAAATACTGTATTGTTCATAACTGAATATTTTATTGATATGGTACTGTAACAGCAGGCATGATTGAAGAACAGCTGATAATTTAGAAACTTGTTTCATGATGACTTAAATACCATGATGAAATATTTGAAGTGTCTTTTAGAGGGGTTGTATTGGTTTTCTATATATGGTTTTTAAGCAGAAAATGGCTAATATTTCATAATATAAAATATAAGTGGTCTAAACCCAGGACATCAAATAAATTATAGATTTATATCTGTTTTGTTGGCTTTTTTTTTTAAGACTGCACAGGTTAAAAGAAATGAGAAATTCTCTAAGTAACTGAATTTCAGGTTTTCTTGGAGGTTTTATATTTATTTCTATCCTTAGACATTGGTCAGTAGAGGACATTGCATTAAGGAACATTATAATTTCTTGCTTTAATATTAATATTTATCTCAAAAAGTATCAAGTTTACTGAATAATTAGCCCTTTCCTCTCTATCACTTATTCCTCTTTATTCATATTATTTCTAGTGGAAGGGATCTTATCCAATATTTATCAAGCATGACAAAGTATAGAAAACTGAATAAGAACATTGATTATTGACAGTGGGCCCGGGACAGAACATTTTGTGGTCTCCTAAAGGAGTAAGGCCCCAGGCTGATCTCAGACTGCCTTATGTAACAGTGACAGAGACACAGTGTTGTTCCTGATAAAAAATACTGGGATGCTATCAGAATGTAAGGCATAGTATATCCTGTACAGAAGGTTCTATATCCTTACATGCCATTTGGAAGGAAAAAAGAAAGCAGAGGAGGAAGGAGTAGCATTTTGTTACTTATTGGTAGCTAATATCCATGGTGACAAATGATTCATCATTACAATCAAGAATTTCATTAAGTACCCATTGTATTTTTATTATACTATATTAACTGTGTTACTAGTTTTTCAAATAAATGTATTAACAGCTGAGAATTTAATTTTTCTTTTCTAAAAATATGGCAGCAGAATGCTCGGAGGGGAATGGTAAGTTAGAGACCTCTCAGTCTGAGGAGACTGGTAACTTAGATCACATTGAAATACCAGATTTGTGATAGAAGTGTTGAAATGGAGAATTTAAACACATTCAACTCCACTAGTCTGTTATTTTCGACCCCTTCATAAATGTCTTGATAAAATAGCCTTTTGGTTAAGAGGAAATTATGTCCTATTGTGGTTTTCAGTTAACTGGAATAGAAGACTGAATGTATACACTCACACGTACATAATAATTGTGTAATATGTATGTGGGCAATTTTTCTGTGTCAGTTTTGGAATCTAAATGAATGTGTGCCTGGATAATACATCTTCAGTTGCTAAACATTTACATATCCTACTGGAATTTTATTTGACTTGCCCTCATTAATTTTTATAATCTATTCTTAAGAATAGATTGAGTAAACCTGTTATAGAAGTTAGAGGCCATCAAAAAATGCAAGTTCTTATTCTGAAACAACATGGTTGTTTGTGCCCATCTGTAACATGTAGTACACATTGTTTGCAGATTTACAGTAGTTAGAGGATTTTATGTTAGTATTTTCTGCAGGAATTTTAGATCTCTGAGTGTATTTCAATTGCATAGAATGCATTTCCTTTGGACATACTGAGGTAAATCAGGAGTGGATTATTTTTATGGTCAGCAACAATAAATTAAATATAATTAACATTTCCTTACCTTTAGTGTATACATACACCTCTATATACCTGCTGAGCCATGTCTATGCAGCATCTGCATCTTTCACACAACTGAAATTTTAAATTAAAATTTGCTGTTTCTCTAAGGTATTAAATATTATGAGATGCTAAGGTTCTAACACTTAATTCAAATATTAGTCTTTTGCTTTTCTTTACTTGTATCTGCTTTTCTTACTATGTGACATATATTGAGTAGGCTATAAAAAGATTCTAATGCCTTGGCATCATAATTTTGAAACTTATTCAGGTATCACAATAAAATGAAGTTCCTTTTAGGGCAGAATGACAGAAGTGGGGGCTTGTATGTGTTTTTTTCTGCTTGTTTTTAACCAACAGCTTTCTACAGTATTTTCTTATGCCTGCTGAGGATTCTTTTCATCTTACCATAAATAAATTATTTTGTCATTATTTTAAGATTTTTGGACACATTTATAATATCATGTTGCCTATGGAATATATATTTATGGTATTAATATGATAAATGGGGAAAATCCTCTGTATGTATGAGAGTTATAGCTGAGTTTATAATATTGTTTTTATAATGGGTACTGCTGAGAGATGCAACCTAAAGTTTTCTCTCGGGCTGTCTTAAAAGGAGTAATTAGCTATGCAATGGGAAAATAGATCTGTAAATTAAGTGCTATATGTTGCTAGTGATAGTTTTATTTCTAAACAAATTTTTTTCTCAAATATATTTTGGTGGGGAAAAGAGGTAGAGCTATTTTTGTGAAAATGTGAATATTTTTCATTACTGGATTATCCAGAGTTCCAGACACCATTCTTCTTTTAACAAAATTGGGAAGAGATGCAGTAATCAGTGTATTGATAGGTTAACTTACTGGATGTCCTTAAATGTGCAAGCAACAAATGGAAGCGTGTGGTAGAACAGCAATAGAAATTCAGAAGGTCAATCATTAAATAAAGGTTAAGCTGATTTCACTGAGATCTCATTTGGTTATGCATTTACAGTTTATTATTTTAGCTATGAGCTTAATATATTTTTACTGTCTGTCCTCATAAAGCTGAGTAAGTTTATAAGTGACTTGTAAAATTATCATCCTTTCATCTATTTTACTTATGCTTTTTTTTTTCCTTTTATTTTTCTTTCATACAGGCCATGCAAGTAAAGGTACAGGTCAAAGTGCATGATGTGTCTTTGTTTTAGATTTAGAGATGATCAGGCTCCAAGCACTCTTTCCATTGATCATAGCAGTGGCGTCACAAAGTGAAGCACCAGGTTCCACCTACTATAAATTTTGTCCCAGCTAAAGTGACAGTCTTTGACCAGAGCAGATGAAATTCCCTTTGGCACCCCTAAATATTGCTTAATGTGAAAATGTACTAAAGCTACCTTTTAAAAACTATTTTAGATGTACATTCTGCCTCTGCTGTGCTTCTGCACTCTATTTTTTTTTTTTTTTGCTAAAATAGTGAAGTAGACATGGTAAAAGAAATGTCTAAGTAGAGTCATTAGAAAGATGTATTTGGCTTACGATATTCAAGAAGAATATTTGGGAGAAACGTGCTATAACCTCTACCTCATCTGTAGGGAAATAGAAGATTGTATTAAATTCAACAAGTTTAAATAAGATATACAGTTAAAATCCTACCTTTTTCCAAAAGTAAAATGGTCTTTACTAAACGTGTGAGGTGTGACAAAGTTTTAGAACAACCCTTATTTCTTTTACGTATTTAATGTATTTGAAGATTTCTTTTCCTTCAGTGAACTACGAGTCACTTTCCTTTGCATCATTCATATTCTTTTTTTAACATGAATTTCTCAAAGAGATGAGTACTTTCTGACCTATGATGCATTCTTCGTGGGTGAAGTAGAATAAGCAGCAAAATGGAGCATAAATCCCTTCATCTTTCCCTTTACCCTGTGACTGAGAAGCACTTTTAATCAATTAAACTGGAGACATGAGTTAAAAAGGGGGAAGCTCTGTTAAACTAATAACCTGATTTTATGCTTTGCTATTGTCAAACTTCTCCAGGTATACAGAGTAGGATATAATGACTGCCCTCATAGCAATCTCAAAGAAGTCAAGCTGAAAGAGGGATGGAAATACAAAAAGTATTAATTCTAAAATCTTAACCAGTTTTAGTTGATTTTTTAGTGTAAATAAACTATTTCTTCCTTTTCATTGTGTATTTAGTTATTGATAATCTATTAAAGAACCTGTAATTAGTTTTGGTATATGGATTTTTTTTTCAGAAATATCCATTGTTGTGTTTAAATCCTCAGACAAGTAAGACTATTACATGCTTTTAGGCAACCAAATTATATCATTCCTCCTGTAGAGGTATAGTTAATTATTTAGGCAAAATATATCTGATTTAATGCTCTTTACATATGTAATGCAGGTATTGTGTGTGCATACGTGCATATTACAACTGAAAGATACAAAATTCCATTGTCATTTAGGTTTCAGTCTGTGACTCTATTTATACATTTAGCAGTTGGAGAAGTGAATTCACAGACAGCAGAATTTATGGCAAAGGCAGAATGGATCCTCTTTTCATGTTTTGAAAATTCTCCAGTTTTCAGGTTCACAATCTTATTAATTTCATATGAACATAAAGAAAATTGGATGTGCCAAATATCCACTGGCATAAAAGATGCACAAACCAGTATCTGTCCTCTTCCTTTTTTTTCTTTTAAAAATATGCCTATTACATATTTTATTATTCCTTATTTAAGATGCATAGTGACGCCACTGGAGTACAGTGATACATTGTGGGATTTGTTTGTCTGCTGTCAACATAGAGTACAAATAATGTCATTATTAAAGCCATTACATCACTATTTCTAAGGCACTTGGAAAAGCAAAGCTTTGAGGCAAAGTACTCTCCTGCAAATGTTAGTTCCTTAAGAAAGGAAGCCACATCCATTGCGTGTTCCCTCACACTTGCAAAATATTTAACACAGCTATGTACATAGAGATTCCCCATCTAGAAGACAGAATTTGCCAAAATTTATCACCAAATAGAATATGTACGGCTGCCTTTTCTCTTCCAGTGATTACTGTGATGATAGTGAGGCATTAATTGGGAAATAATGAATTGCAATGGATTCTGCTGTATCCTTATGTGGAACTACACAATCCATTATAAGAACAGTAGTTTGTAAATCCCAGTTGACAGAAGGGAAAGGATGTGGAGGGTTAAATGAAAGCATTTGTAATTTTGTAGTGGTGTACAAGACTGGAGGCCTAGTCCTGAAATCTTATCTAAAGCAAAACTCCATTTGAGTATAGTAGGAGTTTAATCTAGGTACAGAATTCAGAACTGGGCTGTTTGTTGTTGCTGTTTACTGTGTGTTCATTAAATATATGGGTCTGTTTGAAAGATTTTGGTTCTCTGTCTCATAAAGAAAAAGCTGGATGTGAAATATGTTGTACACTGTCTGTCATAAGAAGATAGGGCAGATGTTATTCTGTTGTGCTGTTTACTTCCGTCTATTTTGTTTTCCATTTCCTATTAATGATGATATTCAAAGATACAAAATTTTAAATTTTTTGTCCCAAATTTATAAATATTATCCAAAGCCAAAGGGCAGCACTTTCCCAGAGGCACTAATTCATTGGCATTTTATAACATTGAATCAAAGCCTTTTAAATAATACTGGTTTTTTAGATGAGACAAGTTAGGCAATATTCATTCATTCAGACCCTGGATAACTATCTTTATACAAATCTCTCACAAAAATGTAAACATCCTAAATTTGTCTCTGTAACATTGGACAAATAATAGTGTCCCCTGAAAATGATTCAGCTTTTAATTTTAGGGTTGTTTCTGATTTGAAAGGTAAGATCCAGAAAGTACTGTCAAAACCATAAGTATGAATGCACACAAAAGTGTGTGACTCCTACTACAGCATTACTGTTACTGCATTTTCTGCACTGGTGCACACCAAGCACACCCTTTCCTGACCAAGCCTATACACTCTTTCTCTAGTGTGACATTTTTCAATTACTTGTATTACATCAGGAACATAGTTTCCTTGGACCATAAGGGGAGGAGTGTGTTGGAGAAGTGTGAGATCAGAAAATTAAAGTAATTTTTCTTTTTTTTCTTTTCTTTTCCCACTTTTTAATTTTTTTTAACTTATAGTCTGGAGGACAAGATCAAGAGAGGAAGAAATCAAAGCGTAGAGGGGATTTGTACTCCATACAAACATCCTTGATTGTGGCTGCACTTAAAAAGATGCTTCCTATTGGTTTGAATATGTGCACCCCTGGAGACCAAGAGCTCATCTCTTTGGCTAAGACCAGATACAGCCATGTAAGTGTGTGCTTTTAATGCAAAAATAAGCAGAACTTCCTTCAATGAATTTTGAAGCATAGAAATCTAAGCAATCAATATTACTAAATATCTGTATGTACTGTAAGCAATTATAGCTGCTAATTATTGTGCTTTAAAAAAAATATGTATATAGAGGTGCCATACTTTGCCTCTTACTTTCCATTTGTATACCATGTGCAGTTTTATATATTCATGTTCTTTTGCACCAAATACTGAACTACAATTAGTTAGCTTTAGCTTTAATTCCCTTCAAAGTTTAACCCTTGTCTTATGGTTAAAGAAAGCCTTTGCCCCTTCTGGTATCTTACAGACCTTGAAAGCAAAAGAGGTTAAATTTCCATATTGAAATATAAGCTGTTCTATGTTGTAAAGGTTCTTGTGAAATGACTCATAATCTGAACTGAAAAATACTTCTACCTTTCTACAGAGGGACACAGATGAGGAAGTCAAAGAACACCTACGCAACAACTTACACTTGCAGGAAAAGGTAATAGAAAAAAAATTGTCTTATCAATGCTGATGTGCACTTTCAAAACACAGAAGGTGCAACAGTTTTTTTTTGTTTTTTGTGATACATTTTTAAAAAATCCAAAAAGCTATTAGAAAGGTTTCCATTTAAAAATTATTCTTCCTGATATTTCAGTGCAATAAATGCCTTATTTGTAGCTTTGTTTGGCATAGTCAAGTTTCTGGAAGATGTGGAATGGGACAAGTGTGAAGAATTGAGAGAGTGGTAGTCTTAAGGCTCTAATTACTTAGAATCAACTTGATCCAAGAAGAAAATAAAATTGAAAGTCTACTATTTCAGCTTTTCTGCTTGAATCTAGCTTTCAATAATGATTAAATTAGGTATTTCTAAAAATATATGCATTTTAAAGTGTCTATAATAAAATACAAAAAGCATGCATCATTTTAGTACTTGTGAGTTTTGCAAGTACATTTATATTCCTACAATTCATATGCTGAATACAGTGTCAAAAGTAATATCAATATGGAGTCCTCATCCATCTGTAAATTAAAAATAATTCAGATCATTGCCTACAGTGTTCGAACACAATAAGTAACTTGCTTATCTTTCATGGAAGTTGACTGTCTATTTGCTATCAATTTGTGTTTGCATACATTAAAGTGAACACAAGAACTACTTTAATGTGGTTTTCCTATTTCTGTCTTGCAAGGAAAAAAACAAAAAAAAAACCAAAAAAACACACACAAAAAAAAAACCACAAAAAAAAAAACACAAAAAAACCAAACAAAAACTTTGGGTCTAGCTCTTCACCTACTGAAATTCCAGCTGTCTTTTCCAGACTCCAAAAAACAGCTTTCCACTCTCAATACAAAGGCAAATTAAACTCAATCCCAGTACTAAATCTGCTTCCTTATTTTTAATGGAGTTAAGAGGAATAAATAAGTTGTAAGGTACTTTATTTGGTTTCATGAAATAAAAATACAGAACCTTGTTTAAGAATTGAATTCAATTGCCCAATAATATATAGAATCAATGCCATTTTTTGAGCACCTAGCAGATGTTAATTTGGTCTGAAAGGATCAGAAACTGGGAATATTTATAAGCTTCTTTATTTATACTATGGCAGTAGAAGTGGTCTCGGTCAAATTCAGTGACTTCATTCAGCAGCTTACAAATGAAATATGTTGTGTTTCAGTCTGATGATCCAGCTGTGAAATGGCAGCTAAATCTCTACAAAGACATTTTAAAGAATGATGGACCTACTGACCCTGAGAAAAATGTGGAACGTGTGCAGAGGATATCAGCTGCTCTGTATCATCTGGAGCAGGTAAAAAGCCACATGTCTATACTGTGTTTATTTTTGAAAACAGAGATTTTTCCTTGCAGAGATTATTTCAGGAACAATGACTGTCATCATTAAAGTGTCCAGCTAAATCTTAGGGTGTAGTACATGTGTACATGCCCATGCACATACAGATGTGTACATATGAAAATTTTCAATGTAATCTGTTGAAGTGCCTCCATTTAGCTGCAGGGAAAACTCAGGATATATTTCTACAAAACTGCATGAACAGTCATATGAAGTACAGCACACAAATTATCTCCATGCTGTAGCTGAAAACCATTTTGATTTTAGGAAGAGGTATTTGCTTGTGCAGTTATTTTTAATATACTGAGTTTAGCCTGTCTCCTATTTCTGCATCATAGGATGCTGTAGCAACTTTTGAGTTGCTTGCCCGTTCATCCAATTGATGCAATTAAAATGAAGGCATTTGTGCTCTTCCTACATAAATTTAATCCCTGACACAGCCCAGAAATACGTTCACATGAGCTGAATATGCATTGTTAGAAACAGACAAAATAACAACTTTTGAAATATACCAAGTAGTCCCACACACGAGGTATTCTAACATCTTAAATATTCTTGTCTGAATAAACTGAGACATTTCTATATAGAAGGTCCCCAGTATTTTTCATTATTAATAAAAAAATAAAGATCCAAAAGAACATTTTTTTAAGATGAGGCAGAGCATTCACTAACTAGCTAATCCCTAGCTGTATAGAAATTTTTTTGAGGAAAGTTGAAAATTTTCCATTGCATATACTAGAAGATATTTTCCCATAGGTTGAACAACCACTGAGATCAAAAAAAGCTGTTTGGCACAAACTCCTGTCAAAACAACGCAAAAGGGCTGTTGTTGCATGTTTCAGAATGGCACCATTATATAACCTGCCAAGGTAAGTGGCTGAAAGGTTTATTTCTTCATAACTTTTATTTGCATTGTTTACTGAGTCCAAACACTGCTTGTCTGTTTACCTATGTGTTTGTTGATTGTTAGGTGTATGTAATTTTAAGAGATAAGAATTGATTAGTCATCAGCTAATTCTGCACAGCAGGAAATAGTAATTTCATGGCAAATAACTGAGTGGGAAAACACCATAAGAATTACATGTTTCATTTTTGTCAGTTATTCTGTATAGTTCCTCAACTTATCTGTGAAAACCATTTAGATGTTGCTGTTTCTGTCCATTTTTTTGTCTTTGATTTGTTGTTCTTTTTACTCTTTATTCTCCTGTGATTTTATTTTTTTTCCTTTTTTTTTCCTTTATTTTTTTTAATTTTGTATGGCTCTTCCTCTCCTCTTGCATGAACACTTCATGCTCTGTAGCTTGTCTGGCCAATCTTCAGCTACTACATCAGAGTGTTATATGAATTAAAGTGACTATTGGGGCAGAGCAGTGCAGAATGGTATTTTAGACTTCTATGTTGCTCTGCTTCTAATTCTAGTTGAATGTAGATACCACAAAGTCCAAAATAAAATGCATCCTGTGCCTGGATCCATCTACTGCTTTAAGCAGAATAATAAGCAGAACAATATGTCACTGGAGTAACTTCCTTTATTCTGTTTCTTCTCAAAAAATCTGAGTTTTATTCAGATAGAAGTTAAGCATGCGTTTAATTAGCTTTGCTTCTCTCCTTCTGCAATTTTTCATTTTTTGTGTTTAATGTTATTATTCAAAGATTTTTGGCAAAGTATTTAACCATAGGGTTGTGTTGGATTTTTAAATGTTTTTATTAAAGCCAATTTACACATTTGGTGTAAAGGTCTTTAGCTAAAGGTCTGTAGCTGTGCCACCAACACACTGGAGGAATATTACATTTGCACAGGACAAATAAAAAGCCAGTTTATACCACAAAAAGCACACAACCTTCACAGCCTTCCTTTGTAGATGGAAATTAGTAGTTCTAGACTATAGTAACTTCTCCAAGTTATTATGCTACCACCAGGCCATCTTTAAAGAACCAAAAAATGGAGAGGATTAAATACAACATAAAAAACCAGCCAGTATCAATCCTTCCATCTTCAAGAACTGTGTTTCGCAAAACAAGAGGACGTGGTATGAAGAAATACCATTTCAGTACAACCTTTTTGTGAGCAAGTTGTTGTTTTTTTTCACAACCATATTCTGTTTTTGTAAATTCTTAAAATGTTTAGAATAAATGCATGACAACCCAAAAGTTAAAAGGGCTCCTCCTTTTTTTGCCTTACAGAGCAACCACTTTTAATTTTTATATTTGAGGTTGATGGAATTCATAACCCTTTTGCCAAGAGGCAAAGTGGGTTATGAATCTTAAAATTCTTGACTTTTTAATTCTCAATAAAATATTCAATAATACCATATTGAAATGGAACACTTACATTGTCTGTAACTTTTTTTAAATGTTTTTGTGTTAAAAACTTTTATTGAGCTTTGTCTTCTCAAATTTTATGATAGATTTTGTGGAGCAGTTTACTCCTAATTTGAATATGAATATGAGACAAATCTACCCGGCTATTTTATTTTGTAGCTGCTAAAAATGAACTCCCTCAAAACTATTTTTTGTCAGTTAATTGTGTTCTCTCAAAACAAACAAGAGTGAAAACACTGTTTAAACTTAAAGTCCTAAAGTCGTGGAAAAGTTTGGGTTGGAATGGGCCTTTAAAGGTCATTTATGCCGACCCTGCTGCCATGAGGAAACTTCTGGGTATATTGCTCAATTGACAGGTTCAAACCAAAGTTTTAAAGTTCACTAGCTGGTAGTCACTTTTTGCCTAGATAAATCATAGGATCCTGACAGGAAAATAAGGCTATCACACTATTATAACAATCTCCATCATCTAAATTGACAGTGTTGCTCAGACATGCCTGAACCCTAGGGAGATTATTTCAAGTGGGGTATGATTTGTTCTAGGAACTATTTAAATCTCTTTGATCCAGAGTTTAAAATGCAGCTCTTTATCTTGTCTATTTCTTCACTTTAGTTGCAGCTTTGTATTGGGAGTGTTAGTTCTTACTTTGATGTTAGAATCAATTAATTTAAAGTAAACAAATATTATGGTATTAACCTTTCATTTATCCTAGAAAAATCTTTAGTAAATAAAAAGGTTATTATTTTGAAAATTTTCCAGATATTTGGCTCTCAGTATAATTTAATTTTAATCTCAGGGCTTAAGATAATTTTCTGCAAAACTCACTCTAATGTCTATCAGTTTTTAGGAATTTCAGTGAGATATTTCAGAAATTAACATATCTATTGATATGAAAGTGTTTGTTAAATCACTGAAAAATTACTTTAACTTCTACCACAAATATTGCAAGAACTCCCTTTGATGAAAAGCACCTGTACATACAAAACAAATAGCTATATTTAAAAAAAAAATATTTTACAATGAATTAAACATCAGTTAAGTTAGGAAGTACTAATTCATGTTCTGTGTTTGTTGAATGTACATGGCTTTGAAAAAGTGTGTTATGTGATAAGTGTTTTCTCTGAAATGTGTCTGTTTGATGTTTTAAGGAAATTCATTTGAAAAAACTTTGTCTTAATGTCTGTCATCTGTTTATGCACATAGATACAGCAAAGTTGTACATGGCAATTTTTCAAGCACGGTTTACAATACATTCTTTCTGACTACTTTATTGAATTTAACTTGTGCCTTTCTTCAATGAAAACCTATATGCTTTTCTTCAGACACAAAATTAGCAATTTCTTCCTGAGCACCTTTCAACGTGTTTGGCTGGAAAAAGTACATGAAAAAACTCAGTATGACAGGCTTATACTCAAGTTAACGGTAATGTAACTTGTGGAGAGCCTCTTGCTTATGCGCCCACTTCTTCCTTCCCAGCCATGATTTGATATTATCATAAAAACATGAATTTGTACAATTTTCAGAGGGGATTCTGATTGGTCAGTTTTTGAAATTTGATAATAAAACAGCACCAGTGTCAGCAAGTGAGCCTAAAGTGTTGACTCAACAGCCATTCCGTTATAAAACACTGCTTCGTGTCCACATTGTATTTAAAAGGTGTATACGCAGTGCATTTTTATAGCTTTTTTTGGTGGCAACTGATAAAAGCATATGAAAAGGCTGCATGGAAGAGCCTTTCTAACCTCATGTAGTGCAGCTCAGAAAAAAATTTTCCCCCAAAATAATGTGAAGATGGAATTATTTTGCCGTTATTATGTGTAGTCTTATTGCCATGACTTGTATTTTTTGTTAAAAGTTAAATCAATTCATAGTATACAGTAGCAATTAATATGACTTAGAGTTTTCTAAAATTGGTCATTTTAGAGCAGGTTTTTTATATTACTAATGCAACTTCTTTGAGGACATGGTAAGACTGCCCTGATTTGGAACTGGAAAACAAGAAGCTGAGGTTAGGCTTCTTTCTGTGGAAGAAGGCAATGACTATCTGTAGATACTATGCTGAAAAGCAGTTGATAGTTATTTTGGTGTTGATGGCCAATGTCTGCTGTCTTGATGTTCTAAATATAGTAATTTGGATTTACACCTTGTAGATGTATACCCCACTCACTCAGTCTGTTCAAGTGTGTGTTTTTCTCATGCTTGCATTAAGGTATCAGTCTTGCAGTTTCATGTATAATGTATTTTAGGCCTCTCTTAGCCTTCAAAATAAAAAGTAATGTATACATATGTGTATAAAAACAGTAAGAATGTTCAAAAGTTACCTGCAGGTTTGTCACTGA
Organism: Passer domesticus; assembly: GCF_036417665.1. NCBI lineage: Eukaryota > Metazoa > Chordata > Aves > Passeriformes > Passeridae > Passer > Passer domesticus. The sequence continues at coordinate 31,732,215 of NC_087479.1, forward strand.
ATGTTAGTTATGTTTTGCATTTTATTTCACTGACCAATCAGAGGATCAGAATTGTACAAATATGTATCCTTACTAACCATTAACCATCTGAGCTGTTATACTCTGTTCCGTTACCCCTCTTGATCTCACTTTCACAACCCCCCCAGGCACCGTTCTATTAACCTCTTCCTCAATGGCTATCAGAACTTTTGGATAGAAACAGAGGAATATTCATTTGAGGAGAAACTAGTTCAGGATTTGGCTGTAAGTACTGACATAACTGGGCATATGTTTCAATGCCCACTTCAGTGTGTATTCTATGTATCTATTATAAAATATATTTATTTTTTGTGTACTGTATGCATAAACTTAAAAAATAATTATCCTTATGCTTCAGAGCATAAGGTCATTTTCTGCTGTGGTCAAAAAGACATTGTCCTTTGATGCACACTGAAGTGCATTAAGGCAATCTGTGCCTTCAGATGAGCTATGTGATACTCATTCATGGGAAGAGAAATGGATTAGATGAACAGTCAGACTGTTTTTGTCATTATGGTAATTCCTATGTTTGTATATATTATTTTCTGGGGTGTTTTTAAAGCTTGATATTATTGACCCTTTTTCCTTTTAAGATTTTTTAATGCATAATTAATTTTAACATTTTCAACTTTGATACAAATTATTTTTGCTGTTTCCTTTTTGATGCATCATAAGGACAAGTAAATAAATGCAGCCATATTCAGCAAAACTGAAGTTTACCTGTGTACTTGATAAAAGGAATTGGTAAACGTCAGGATTTGGTAGTGAACATCGGTTCAGAATGCCTACTGCTCTTTCTCTTCCCTCTATGTAGTTAGCTTGTCAAAAATACCTCCAAGGGGCTGATCTCCACCATCTCTAAACTCCATGAAAGTTAATATACAGCTCCATGGATCATATGCAGATGCATCAGGAAGTGCTTCAGTGTTAACAGAAACAGTCATGCTGTGCTTTTTGAAGAGCCATTATACCTGATATTGTAGAGACATGGAATGCTTTGGGATGGAAGGGACCATAGAGATTACCAAGTTCCAACCCCCCTGCCATGGCTAGGGACATTCTTCCCATGCTCTGGCCAATTACATGGTCAGTCTCTGTTTGACTTTGTTGCTTCTTGCTAAAGGAAAGAATGAGGCCATTAATCAAAGCAGAGCCTGCAATTCTTTCGGATTTCCTAGAGAAGAAAATTGAACTTCTGTAATTACAATAATCACTATAATTACAAGAAATCTGCAATAACTAGTAACTGTACAAGATGTGATAACACAAGTAAGGTAAGGGTAATAATCTGATCTTTGGCCAGTTCTAACTATGTTATATTTTTAACTGCCAAAAAATGTTTGAAGTTTACAATAATTAGCATTAATGGAACCAAGGTTACTTAGAAATGATATATGAAAAGAGTGTAGCTAATGCTAGTCTGAATAGGATGTATCTGATGATGTTATTAAAAATTATTCCAGTATCTACTACAAAATAATTGAACTAGAACTTCCTTTCAATTCGGGTCAACTGGAGATGCATGATTACTCTTGAATAAGGCTTCCCCAAGACTTCCCCTGTCTCATTCTCAATACCTTGCAAATGAGAAAATTCTAAAGTTACAAAAACAATTAATAAAACCATATACTCTTATCTCTTCTGAATCATACAGGCACATAATGTTGCAGGTTATGCTGTAAACTCCTGAATAAGATTAATATGGGCAGTTAATACAAATTGGATAGAATAAAATTACTGAAATCCTTTCCTAAATTTAATTACTGAATTTTCTTCTTACTTATGAAGCTTAACTTTTATATTCTAAATCTTGAGACAGACATCTCCAAAAAAGGATGAAGAGGAAGAAGAAGAGACTGAGAAAAACCATCCTGACCCACTTCATCAGATTATCCTCTATTTTAGTCGCAGTGCTCTTACAGAAAGAAGGTAAAAGAGCTGTGTGGAAAAGCCCACTGAGTGAAAGCACACAGTAGCTGAATTTTTAGTAACATTACCAAAGTGATTTAACATAAGTGTAGTTCATTATTGTACATGGTGAATACCTTTTTCCCTCTTAGTTTCACTAGAGTTTTCATGTATTTAACTCAGTATAACCTTTACATTGAGATATATATTGACTATTTTTGACATTTTAAAAGCTTGGTAAATACCAAGTGCAGAAATGATTGAGCATGACTTCGCATGGAAACACAAATTCTACAGGAACTGCAGGTTTAATCAGACTACCTTGCCCTGGTCTCTCCTGATAATTAATAGATGTGTGTTCTTGGTTTTAGTATTCATTACATTTCACTCAGTAAGTCAGAAAAGGTTCTGTTGATGTTTATGAATCTCATTGCCAGCTTCTGCTTTGACTTTAGATTATTGATTTGAATTAGATTTTTATGCGTATTCCAGACTTTCATATACTTTTTCAGTATGACTAATAAAATCTTGCCATCTGACAGATATAATTATTCTAATTTATATTTCCATATCACTTTTCTGCACCTTCAACAGCCAATGATGACCCAAAATGACTAAGTTGAATGCACAAATATACCTCTAAATTGTTTGAGTAAAAACTGAGAGATTTGGATTTAGATAAGAGAAGTCCTTCATGACACAATTTTCAAGTTTAATAGCTTTTCAAGTAGACTACTTTAATAAAATACCCTTTAATAAAAAAGGTAGTCATACGAAATCTTTATATTACTATATCATAAAAGAATTTAAAATCTTTTTATTCTTCACAGCAATCTAGGACACGATCCTCTATATATTGCCTATTCTGCCATGATGGCAAAAGTAAGTACATAATTTCAAGCTCCATCCCTCACTGCATTTAGGTACTTCCCATTAATTTTAGATGCTTCTTAAAAGTTTTCTTTCTTACATGGACTGCTTGATAGTATCTTCTGTATTTTTAATGAAGCAAATGCTGTTCAGAGTTTTACATATATGTATAATGAGAAATTTCCTATGTTAAAACAATACTATAAAATTTCAGTCGGTGCAGTCCTTTCACTTGACACTTTTTGCATATGATTAACTCCTTTTAAAGCAGTTTAAACCCATAAGTTATCTTTATTATTTGGGTAATTATTTTTGGGTTAATACTTGAATCTGTCAAAGTCAGATTTTGCAACATATTGATTACAGCTGATTTGTGATGAGAGCTTGACTGTGAAGAGAAATATCATGGCTATAGAGATATGGCACAAGATTATGCACCCTGCAGTTACAGGGTGTGTACGTAGTTGGATGAATACCCTGAAATACTCCACATTAGGGACTATCAGCTTCTTAGTGCCGATAAGCACAATTATGTACAATTAAAGGTTTTTAAAATCTTCTTAACATCTTTAGTAATAGCTTGAGAAAAATATTTGGCAATTTTTGTAGAAATACTATAGCAAAAGTAGGCATTATGTTTGTTAATAAGCAAGATCTTGTGATTTCTGTTTTTAACATCAAAAGAGCTGTCAGGAAGAAGAAGAGGGAGATGAAGAAAAAGAAAAGACATTTGAGGTGAGAGTTTAAATAACATTTCTTTCTCATAATCTATTGTAGAAGTACTTTAAATATGTCCACTGGAATACATGCAAAAATAGTACAGCACATTGTGTGTTGAACACAGCAAGCTGGTTTGCTAGGTTATTCATATTAAAGAAAGATGGGGTGTTTTGAAGCTTTGGATTCAAACAACCCATGGATTTTAGAGGCAGATGGTCTTCAACAACTTCAGATTTCTCATCTTCCTATTTTTTCTGGATCCATTCCAATCTGTAGTCTGTTCTCATTTTGTTCCCAAACCCAGGAGAAAGAAATGGAAAAGCAGAGAACTCTCTATCAGCAAGCTCGCTTGCATGATCGAGGAGCTGCTGAGATGGTCCTTCAAATGATTAGTGCAAGCAAAGGTAATGCTCTGTGATATCTTTGAAGTATACACAGGTGTGTTATGTCATTGTAGCTATCATGTAAATATCATAAAAAGCTTCTATACAACACTGAATGAGGTAAAATAAATGTCAGTAACAACTGCACTAAGTTCCAGACTGCATTTCTGATTGAAGAGCTCATAACTGCAAGTTTTAAGGAGTGTATCCTTGTTTTGACAGGTCAGACAGGACCCATGGTTGTTGAAACACTGAAACTTGGTATTGCTATTCTAAATGGTGGAAACACCATAGTTCAACAGGTAATGCATTTCCAACTACTGTGAGTCTTGCTTGCATAAATGAGGCGAGCAATTTTGAGAATTTTAGTGTCCTGTTGTTAAAGTTAATGTACTCAATTTTAAGCCAAACAGTGAAGAAATATCAGTGTAATTTTGGTGCAAGAACAATTATATTATTTTTTGCCAGTGATTTGCACTACAAGGCACTAATTCAGGAACTTTTAAATTAATCTAATTTCAATATAATTAATTATAAGGGTACTTATTACCTTTACTGTTTTATTTTAGTTTATAAATATTAATTAATAATTAATTGCTAGTTATTTTTTATTGTATATATTTTTAATGTTGTATTTTTTCCCTTCAAAAATATACAACATTTAGAAAATGCTAGACTACCTGAAGGAGAAAAAGGATGCTGGATTTTTTCAAAGCCTTTCTGGCTTGATGCAGTCCTGCAGGTAAAACCATAAATTGAATTATTACAGGATCTGTTTTATTCATATTCACTGGCTTATTGCTCAGTGCAGGAGGATGTGTTAGATTAAAATTACAGTCACAGGTTGTAGAACTCTTATGGGAAAGTTTTGTGAATCAGAGGAATAGCCTGTTAATCCTTTAGGCTATTCTTCCAAAGGAGAAAATAAAGCAAAAGACTGCACATGCTTTTGAAGACTTATTATGAAGAGACAGAAAAGTAAAATATAATGCCTCCTTTACTGATCCTAGATCCCTCAAGGTTTTTGTCTGATAAGTTCCAAGGATAGAGAAGAGCCACACTAAAGGAGAGACAGGCCAGGGGAGCTTTACTAAGCTTCAGATTTGGCACATTTCTTGCGAGTTGCATAATTTCTGCCTCTTCTGAATCCTCTGCATATGTATCAGATCTGTTAAAGTTGGCATGTGATCAGTGAGACTCTAATAGTCCATTCCCTTGATAAAACAGTTCAAATTAGTTTAGGTAAAAGACTCCCATGCAGAAGATAGAAAATTTCTGGTGTTTTTGATTACTCTTACAGTAGACAACCTCCTTTTTTCACCCTTTTAAAGAACGAGAAGGGTTCTGAAGGAGTAGACTGGGAATTAGAAGTGGAGGAGCTGTATGAATAGAGATTAAAATGTGGAAGGAATTGTCACCTGCATTGCAGAAATTATTGTTGAATAGTTGCAGCCTAATTAAATAATCTCTGCCTTGTCATTTTTTCATTTATGTAGAACACTTTAGCAGGGATTTGCTCAAACAGGCCCTGCTGTGATATTATTACCAATTGTGTATATGTATTATTCAGGACTTCATTAAAAGAGGTATTGATAAGATTACTTGAACATGATAAGAAAATTAAAATGATGTTTTAAGAAATGATTTTGGTTTTAATGATGTCACTAGATTGCATATGTGACTGCATTTCTATTTAACTGAACTAAAATTAGGTAACGTAGAATTTTATTGGAGGGTTTGAATGAAAGTATTCCAGCTGGTGGTAAGAATCATGATTTGCTATTCCATGTGCTGAGCTATGTATGCCAAGTTAACAAAATAAAATTCAAATATCAGTGTCTTTGGACCTTGGAAGAGATGGAACCTCTGATTACATTTCTTTCTTGTGCATATAGAATCAGAAATTCCATACATCTTCTGAATGATATAACCATGAATAATATATACAGAAACAATATAATAAAAGTAATAGTGACAACTTGGTGGAAAAGAGTGTGAGAGAGAAACAACAGCAGTAGTCTCCTTTGGTGGTAGGTTTAAATCAACATAAAGAGTAATATTTCAGGCTCCTTTTCCACTCCTCATTTGTGCATGAAACTGTGAATGTCATTATCAGGAGGGAAGTTAGGTAAGTGGTGAGATATGACCTGAGACCCATTTCTTGTCAGAATTGGACACTGGACCTTAGTTTCATCCAAAGCTCATTTGTATTAAATAAAAGTATTAAATAAAATATGAGGCATGCATGTCGTAGTGGGTCAAGAGTAGTTGTTGAAGGCCTCTAGAAATTTTGCAGATGAAAATGATTTTCCATTGGTTACTATAATCCTTTTTCCTGTTTGTGCTGTTGTTTTTATTTTCTTTAAATATAAGTGTTCTTGACTTGAATGCGTTTGAGAGACAGAATAAAGCGGAAGGCCTGGGAATGGTCACTGAAGAAGGAACTCGTAAGTAGAATGAAATTGATACCAGTAGTGCTTCAAACATTACTTGTGCTTCCTTCTTTAACTTGAACTGTTGTTTACTGTGGCTTGAGGTTTCTGTTGTTAAAATTACTATAAGTAATTCTAGGCTCTGGGTTCTGAATATGCTTTTTTTTTTTTTTTTACAATATCTTTAGCAATAATTTTTAAGAAAAATATTGTAACTTCCAATATTCTTATCTTGTATTCTTGTTATTTTTCTTTGATCCACAGTCATCGTTCGTGAGCGTGGTATGTTTGGGTTTACAGTTTTTGATACTATTGTTGCAAAAGTGTGTTGCAAATACAGAGAGAAATCTCTCATTGCATCTTCTCAGATTTCTTTAGGTTTAGCTTTATGGTCTGCAGCAGGTTGTGTGTTTAGCTTGAATAAAGAGTTTGATGCTTATTAAAGAAGTATCACTCATATTTAAGGCATGATTTTAGTTATGACTAACAATTTACTTATTAGATATATATCCTGTTGCCTTTTTTTTTCTAATTAGTGTTGTTTTTTTAACCATGGATGCATTGGAGTGCTAAATACTTTGGCTCTGCTTTTTCTGTCTCAGTTTTTCTTTTCATTATTATCAGTCTGTTTCTTTTAAATTGCTTTAACGCTTTTAAATACTGGTTCTTTTATTAAAATTCCAGTTTAAAAGGTTACTGTAGGATTATGTGTTCTGCATAATCAATCATAACAATTGTCACATAATCATTGTATTTATATATTTTAAAGGTGAAAAAGTCTTGCAGCATGATGAATTTACTCGAGATCTATTTAGATTTTTGCAACTTCTCTGTGAAGGGCATAACAATGGTAAGAGAACAGAATTAATTTTGTAGAAAATGTGTGGTGAGTCTGTTCCTAAACAGAGTGCAATAGAACCAATATTTTCCTCTAATGCATTAAGTTTCCTGAGGGGAAACTGGCATGACAGCAATTTGAATTGCAGAGTTCAATTTGATTTTTTAAATCTTAATTTAGTTTCGGTGTTTAGCATATTGCTAGTAAAGCCTGTTCCGAGTCACCTGGATAACAATTCTTCAGTTGGGTAGATAGACATACATTGGATCTAAAGTTGAATTTCTGTGACGTAAGCATCTGTATCCAACAAGATATTTAAAAATATGGCATTCCCCATGAAAATAGAAAAATAATGTTGTTGTATTTTTTTTCCTTTGTATACTAACCAAGCACAAATCACTTCTTATTTCAGATTTTCAAAATTACTTACGTACTCAGATGGGCAACACCACAACAGTGAATATTATCATTAGTACTGTTGACTATCTCTTGCGTCTTCAGGTGAGGAGAAAACAGATGAAAATGGAGCATAACGTTGGCTTTCCTTCAGTTTAGATTCACAATTTATTGGAATCAAACGTAAAAATTCTCTCTAAAGAGATACCTAAAATGAAGAGGCGGTTTTTTTCCATATCTTTTTTCCTTTGAAAACAGATGACATTTCAGAATTCTGTGTGGAATCAGATGTTTGATAATGGATTTCATTGTTCACTTCTGAAAAGAGTGAAAAATATTATTGTAATGAGAAATAGATGGACACAGATATGCTAAATTTCATCTGAATTACTGATTCAAGTTTTGGTGATATAAATGCAGGCAGTAAACACTGCATAGAGTATTCAAAACCAAAAAATGTGACATTGTTTTTTTCCTTAGGAATCCATCAGTGACTTCTATTGGTACTATTCAGGAAAGGATGTCATTGATGAATCAGGACAACGTAACTTTTCTAAAGCTTTGGCTGTCACCAAACAAATATTCAATTCTCTTACAGAATATATCCAGGTAAACAGAATGTGTTTCTCAAGGTACTAACAGAGAAGTTCCATGCTCACACAGCATGATCATGTTCTTTCATCAATTTATAAATGCTCTGCACTTACATTAAAAAATTTTGATAAAGTCACATGGAATCACTGAACCAGTGTAAAGTGAAAACTAAAACATGCAAACAGCTATATATTTAACAGGATACAATTCAGTATTTATGCACTAGATACCCAGAGGTCTTGGAAAACCTTCTCAAGTAGCTTCATGCTTGCCTGAAACCTCTTTTTTATTTGTTTTGGTTTATTTGACATAAATAAAAAGTGTGTTTTTATTTATTTTTTTTAGGGCCCTTGCATAGGTAATCAACAGAGTCTGGCTCACAGTAGGCTGTGGGATGCAGTTGTTGGCTTTCTTCATGTGTTTGCCAATATGCAAATGAAACTTTCACAGGTATTTTCAACATTAATTGTCACTGTGCACTCGCCTTCACTAAAACCAAACTTGACATTTACAGCTCAATTATACATTTTTGACAATGAATGTGGCAGTTTGGTCCCTTCCTTCCTCTTGCCAAAACTTGAGGATCTGTCAGAGCAGAAACAACATTAAAAGCACTGAACATAAGTGGGCCAAGAGAAAAACTGGGAAAGACCCAAACAGGGAGGGAGTGTGATATTTGGTCAACTTACCCAGTTAATTAATCAAGGACACTGAGCATGGGGCCACAGCCAGCATTCATTTCACTGTACAGAGCACAGTCCCACTCCACATCAGAATCCTGTGTTCTGTGACTTCTGCTTAATGTATCCATGCACTCAAGCTCTGCACTGAATGCAACAGTGCAGAGTAATTTCCTTTCTTATTCAGTGTCTCTGCTGTCCTCTGACTTACAAAATTTCTTCCCACCCTATAGAAGTATAAGAGAATTGTGAGAATAGTATTTAGGGCCTTAATGTCAAACACAAATCTACATTAGACTTACCATGTTGTGTAATTAAACTAGTTTAATTACAGAACAGTAATTAAAACAGTTCTAGTTCTCTTTGAGTGGTAATGCATTATGCCATTAAATATTGCCAGTGAAGCAAAAAAGGAGGGATTTCTTCTGAGACAGATACTTTCAGATCTGTGTAGCAACCAATTTTTTTATTTGTTTGTTTCTGCTGTCCCTTACCTCTACTTTGGCATTCCTTAATGTTTTATTAAAGCTTAAATTTATGGTGTTAATACCTCTGCTGCAGTAAGTTACGTGTTGTATTAGACTTCTGATAGCAATCATAATAAAATTACAATGAAATGTTGCTGAATAATGCAAATGAAATTTAGTTGATCATCTTTAATACCATTTCACTCTAAATTTATTTAGTTTTCCATATAAATACAAATTAAAAACAATCTTACAGTTCTTTTTTGGTCTTTTTTTATTAGGATTCTGCTCAGATTGAATTGCTTAAGGAACTGCTAGATCTACTAAAGGATATGGTAGTGATGCTCTTGTCACTGCTTGAAGGTTGTATCTGTTTTTCTTTATGGTCAAATATGATTATCTCCCGTTCCTAGTGTAAAGCACTATTCTCACTTCCTAGTGTAAAGAACTATTATTATGTTCATCTTTCAAAACTGCTTTTTAATTGTCTTTATTTAATCTTTGGGGGAAAAGACATTCTTCACATTTATTTAAGAATTATTCTGGAATACACATAGTCATGAAATAGAGGGCTGCTCGAGAAAAGCACATTTGAAGAAAAAATACTAATATTTAAGAACATTTTTGTTCTGTTTTCAGCACAAATATGAAATGTCATTTTTTAAAATGTAGCTGTCAAATAACTTTCTATTATAATACACTACTTAGGTAACGTTGTAAACGGAACTATTGGAAAACAAATGGTGGACACGCTTGTAGAATCATCTAGCAATGTAGAAATGATTTTGAAGTTCTTTGACATGTTCCTGAAGTTAAAAGATCTGACTAATTCAGATGCTTTCAAAGAGTATGATCCAGATGGTAAAGGAATCATTTCCAAGAAGGAATTTCAGAAATCAATGGAGGCTCAAAAGCAATACATACAGTCAGAGATTGAATTCCTGCTGTCCTGTACAGAAGCTGATGAAAATGACATGTTTAATTACATTGACTTTGTGGAAAGATTCCATGAACCAGCCAAAGACATCGGATTTAATGTAGTAGTATTGCTAACAAATCTTTCAGAGCACATGCCTAATGATCCACGCCTTCAGAGCTTACTTGAGCCTGCAGAAAGTGTTCTGAATTACTTTGAACCATACCTTGGCCGTATTGAAATAATGGGTGGGGCCAAAAAAATAGAAAGAGTTTACTTTGAAATCAGTGAATCCAGTAGAATGCAGTGGGAGAAGCCACAGGTGAAGGAATCTAAAAGACAGTTCATATTCGATGTTGTAAATGAAGGTGGAGAGCAAGAAAAAATGGAACTCTTTGTGAATTTTTGTGAAGACACCATTTTTGAAATGCAGTTAGCATCCCAGATCTCTGAAACAGATTCATCTGAGAGGCCTGAGGAGGAGGAAGAGGCAGAGCCTGCTTATGTAGTGGATATTGGAGATGATGAGGAAGAAGAAAAGTCCCTGGAACCTGCTTCAGCTTTTGCAGTGGCCTGTGTTGCAGTGAAGAAGAATATTGCCAACTTTTTGAAAATGGTCACTGTGAAGAACCTTAGGAAACAATACAGGAAAGTAAAAAAGATGACAATAAAAGAGATGGTGAAAGTGTTTTTCTCCTTTTTCTGGATCCTATTTGTAGGGACATTCCAAATGTTCTTTTCTATAGTGTGGGGGATATTCCAGATTCTTTGGAGCACTGTATTTGGGGGTGGCCTGGTTGAAGGAGCCAAAAACATAAAAGTTACAAAAATATTAGGGGATATGCCTGATCCAACACAGTTTGGAATCCATGATGATGTTATGGAAGCAGAAAAAGCTGAAGGTGCTGAGCATGGCATAAGAGCTGAACTTGGGGAGTTCGTGAAGAGTGAAAAGGGAGAAAATGACATAATCGCAGACATTTTTGGCATTCCTACAAAGAAAGAAGGATCTAAACATGGTCATGATGCTGGACTTGGAGATATTGCAGAAATCCTTGGTACTGAGATCCAAACACCTTTGGAAAACACAGTTCATAAGAAAAAAAGATTACAGGTAAATTAAAGAGATTTTGTAGTTAAGATAATATTAATAATTATTAATTACAGTAATAAACTACTGAATGTTAATAAGAGATTTATTTTATATTTAACTGATTAATATATATTATCAGTTAGAACTTACTTTATAATCTCTACATATTTAAAAACCAACAGGAAATTTAAGTGTTTCAGTGTTTAGATTTCAGTGCAGTAAATTGTTACTATTGTTACTGTTCATTTGGACTTTATTCAAGACATAAACTACTAGTAAATTTCTAGTCATGGTTTTTGCTTTAAATGATTTATGGTCTTGTTTATTCTGGATACTCCATTTTTTCACAGTGTACTTCAATTACTTTTACAACTTATTATCTCCATAATAATGCCTATGTGCTTTACTTGCAATTTAGTATCCTTTTTTCCTTATTATTTGAAATATATTTGCCTGAATTTATTGTTAGTTTAATGTTTATCATGCAATTATTTAATTTTATCTGGTTTATAAGACATATAGTTTGTTCAACTCAGCCTGACTAAAGGGAATATTTTTCTGTGTTAAAATGGATAGAACTAAACGTCAAAACCAATTTATTGATCATATTTGGAAGACAGTATATTTCACTTTACATCTCAGTCTGTTCCTACTTGTTATTCAAAAACATCTTTTCTCTCATCATTAACCCACCTTTTTATGATATACTTTCCAGATATCTTCAAGATAAATCTAAACTGTGCAACTTCTTACGGCATTATTTTCTCTTCATTAGTATATTTTTCTCCAGATTCTGGTTCTTGCCTAAACGGAACTAAATTTTTGCATTTGTTTTTCTTGTGTGTTTATTAAACCATTTTTAAGTGTGGACTTAAAAGTTACAGTCTATTAAAATCCTGTCTCATTAGCATAAATATAAGGTGGCTGGTATTTAAAAATAACTATTTTAACACAAGAATCTTGGCAGGTATAAGTAAACACATTAGAATTTTCTTCAATAGTTGAAGTAAGTATTTTCATTCAGATCTGAATAAACACTTTAGAATATGCTTTGCTTAATTTTGATTTATACATTTCTTACAGATGTGTTTGATATTACTGATGAAAATGCTCTGTAATTTTTGCAGATAGTTTGAGTCATTCAATGTGAAGTCAGTTATGCAATTTATCCAGCTTTATCTTTGGTATGTTATCTAGTGCAACTTACCAAAGCAATGTTTGCACTAATTCTGTATTACAGGAATTGCTATTCATTTCACACTGTGTATATAAATGCTCACATAATCTAGTTAGAGGAGTGGATATAAAGAATAAGTGGAGCTCAAAGCAGAAACAGCAGTGTAAGAATCAAAACTTCCCTTCAGGAAATCACTATGTTGTTCTTAGGCATCTGCAATGATATAACTCACACAAATGGATAGAAATAGAAAATCAGGTCTATATGCTACAAAAGTGTACTGGTAAGGTCAGTGACATTTACCACATAGCCAAAGAAACTGCAAAATAACCTATGGAATCATATATGATGAAGCCTTTCAGGAGTTCACTTTTACTGTAAGGCTCTACAGGAATCTGAGAGTTATGTAGGTTCACAAATTAGAAAAGTAGTAGTGACATAACAGTTTGCTGATAAATCGAATTATAGGTAGGAATAAAATAAAAAGCTAACTGTGAAGTTACCTTAAAATAACAGATAAAAATCAGGAAAGTGATGAATACAGGAGGAAAATTTTTCTATCTGTAAAATGCTTCATTTTGATCTCATTGTTACTGTTCAAGTATGAAATCTTGGGAATAGAATTGAGTTGTACAACATTATCAGTTCAATGATAATGTCAGTCAAGCAAACTGAAATTCTGAATTGTTGAGAAAGGAAGAGAGGAAGCCCCCACATTATTATGCTCCATGAATCTTAATTAATCTGTGTCTTGAAGACCAGGTTCTCTCAGTTCAAAAAGAGTGTGATAAAACTGGAAAAGATTCAGTAAAGATCAATGAGCTGTTAAAATTCCATATTGAACAAACCTCTTATATGGAATTAAGTAAATTAAGGTTCTTCAGCCTGGAAAAGAGAAAATTGAGAGAGCATATATGGATGAGAAGTATAGGGATTTATTCATTCTCCTACCACCCCTACCCATTAGAAGAACCAGGCATGATCATATGATCTCTCAATTACCCTCCACCAGCTTGAGATCTCAGGGGAGATTGTTTAAGAAAGAGTTATACCTGCATTGTTTACTAGGTTCCACAGATAATATGTGAGATACAGAAGGGAAGATCAACTTAATAAATTCTTTCCTATATCCTTTTCCCAGGTACTTGTGAGAGATAGGCATCCAGATGAGTAGTGGCAGAAACTTTAGATCAGTGCATATATGTGTTAACTGGAAATGTAGGACCAAGAGACAACTCTCTCTAAGCGCTTCAAGAGAATACAGAAGAGGATTAAGAGTTAGGACAGGTTTTTGAAAAAGCGAATGGAGACAAATTTCAGCCCTTTCGATTTTTTTCTGAGTCAAGGCCCACATCTCTTGGACTTCCATTGAAGCTTAGATACTCCAACTGCATTTGAAATTAGTTTACCTTGATCTTGTAACACCAAACCTAAAGGTGTTTAACATCCAGACCCGCTGCAGCTTCTTTGCTGCAGTTAGCCATCTGTAAAACTGTGTATTGGTTCTTCCTTATCCCAAGGGAAATCTGTAAACACAGCACTAAAGAGGGTTGTGTGGTGTGCCAATAAAGGTTTAATGAACCATCAGCCCAGGTAAGATAAACAGCTTGAAGAATACATTGTTTAAGTAGAAGTTCTTCAAGTATTTGTCTGTTTTCAGTTGCACTACTTGATCATGGCCAAGTAATTGAGTTTTGTAATATCTGATAGTTACAGATATTTTTCAGATGTTTGATGATAACATTATATATTGTTTCTTGTTTCAATCAGTAATTCCACTGAGTCTTTGTAGGTGACTTTAGTATCAGGATATGATCTGGCTGTATGATCTGGATCATCCTCAGCTGGTCACATAATTTGCCTGATCACTGTGTATAATTAAGTTGTTCAGTGAACTGGACTAGTTAGAGTATTGATAACACTATACAGAAAAAATTCTGCCTTTTTCATTGTTAAAATATAGCCTGATTTCCCTATCTTTAAAAATCAAACACTTTAAAAGTGTTCTATAAAAATATTATTGTTTGTTTCTTAGAAGACAATAACTAAAGTGAGTAGAATTTTATTTGAATAGATAATTTTTGACACTTAAAATACTTTTTGCAGATATCTGAAATTGCAAAAGAAGCTGGAACACAAAGAAAAGCAGAAGCTGAGAAGGCAGAGTAAGTTAATTTTACAAAATTACTGTTTAACTCCTTGGTACTTCCTAATGCTAAACAATTTGGCCAAAAATAACACAATAAATGCTCGGTATTCAAATAACTTTCTGTACACTTTGTCTCATCAGTATTTTGAAAATATACTAAGGATTTTGCAAATATACTAAAAGACGGCAGACCATGTCACTAGGCAACACAATGGCAATCTGATTTTTGTGGTCCTTGACAATTATGCATATACAGATCTGTGGCTATTGTCTTTTTAATAATTCACATAAAAATCCCCAAAACTTCCTTTAAAAATGAGCACCAGTCTTATAAACCTCTGCAACTTATCATGCTTTCTGGTTTCCCTACTACCCACTACAATTTTTATGGAATTTTCAACGGACCATTTAAACACAAGATTTAACTAACCCAACTATTTTTATTTATTTCTGTTTTATCAGTTCTTGACAGCAGATACATTCCTTTGTCCAGTCATCCTATATATGACTGCCTAAACAATATTTAAAATGCTTATCTTGCTTTAGCAGCATGCTACTATTAAGGAGCATCCTGTCTGCCTGGACCTGCAGTCACATTGTAGTAACAGATTGAAATATTTTGTAGAGACACACAAAAGGTGTCCTAGAGATTCTTACAGATTCAAAAGCTATACATAATTATATTTTTGTCTTTTTTTTTTCCATTTTGCTTCATGTTTAAAATATTTACTTCAGAGTCAATAATCTTTCTCCTGTCTGCCAAAGTGAATTTTTTTTAAAGCATGCCATAAGGGTCTATATTGACAATCATATTGATGCTTCAACATTATGTCACACATATGGAAATCCAGGTTTTGGGTTTTTTGTGTTAGTAACTAAATTGCTCTAATGCTACATACAGTATAAAAACTAAATTTTAAAGCCAAATTTTATGAACTCAAATTCATTCGAAATGAATGCATCTACATTTGGCTAGATATTTTTGTTTAGTTAACCTTTCTTCTAGCATGGAAGATGGTGAGAAACAAGATAAAGCAAAGGAAGTACAATCAGAGCAGCTAGAAGAGGGGAAAATGAAGAAAAAGAAGAGAAGGCATGGACAAAAAATTGAGAAACCAGAGGCTGTTATGGCTAACTTCTTCAAAGCTTTGGAAATTTATCAGACAAAAATGCTTGTAAGTTTGTCTTAAATTCTTTAATTGCTGAATATTTATTTATAAAACCCTTTTATGATAATTAAGAGAGAAAAGTCATCAAAAAGGAAAGTTTGGTAAGAGTGTTCAGATGATTGGCTGTAGTCAGTTTGTTGTGATTTTATAATACTTTTTAGAGTTATATAATTAAGTGTTTCTGTGTGTAATTTGTAACAGGACAC
Organism: Passer domesticus; assembly: GCF_036417665.1. NCBI lineage: Eukaryota > Metazoa > Chordata > Aves > Passeriformes > Passeridae > Passer > Passer domesticus. Next base: position 31,748,231 of record NC_087479.1, read on the forward strand.
ATTATCCTCTTGAGCTCCTTTTTAGGAGCTCCCTATTTTCCACAATCTAACTTCGAGAATCTTTCATTCTACTCTGTATTTTTCTTTGTTCTTAAAAGCCACAAAATGTTGAGTTCTCTGAGAACTCTCAAGTAGTTTTTTGTAGTATTCTAACATATCTTTCCACACTTCTTCCATTTCAGTGTTTTCTGACTTATAATTTTAAGGCCATTATTTAAATTCCATTTATCATGAAAAAGGGGAATAGGCTGCCAAGAAATGCTCTTGCTTATTATAACTGGTGTGTGAAGAAAACACAATTATGTATTTACTGTTTTTAAAAGCTTGCTATCTGTTTTTCTTCTTTTCGTATTACTCACGGGCTACGTTTAATTACTTTTTATTTTTTACTTTCAGCATTACTTGGCAAGAAATTTTTACAACTTAAGGTTTCTTGCTCTATTTGTTGCATTTGCCATCAATTTTATTCTTCTGTTTTACAAGGTAAGGTACCATTGTTCTTTAAATATTTTGTTAGTACCAGAAGATACACTAATTTAATGTTTGTATTATTCTGTTTTTATTTTATTCAGGCTGAATGAAAAGAGATTTTTAATTTCTCCTTTATAGTTGAGTTTCTAGGCACTTTTCCATTTAATCACATAAGTCTGTTATTGTTTGGACTGTTGATCTTGTTCTGGAAAAATTGAAATCTACTAAAATTATTCAAATGTCAGAATTGTTGAAATATTTTTCTTTAATTTCTTCTCAAGATATTAAAAGACTTCAGTTAATCTGGTTATTCTCCGTTACTTCTTTTTTATAGCAGGCTAGAGCTCTTTTTGTCTAGCTCACTGATGAAGAAGGCTATACATGCACAGTTTAAACTTAATCTTAGAGGTTCACCTGAGTTGCTTCAGGTTCTCATGTATAACACCAGATGACACAAAGTAGAACATCCTCAACAGCCTCCACCAATTTCTTTAATGAATCTTCACAATCTTAAAATGAAACAGGCTAGAATTCAATAAAGAGAATTCTCATCCATAAATGCCTCATTTTCCCCCCCTTTCCACACTGAAGTCTGGGAGAAGAGTTCTGATTTATCTATATCCTGAAATTTGGACCTTTTGATTTTCCCCTCCTAGATACAGAATGAAAGTTGTAATAAGCTGATGAACCTTGTGTTTTCCAATATTACATATTCTATTACTTATTCTGTTACTTAAACCAAAAACTGCAACAACAAAAGCAGCTGGCTGAACATTCAGTCTATAAATAACTGAGTCCTGTTCTCAAATACATCAAAATGCATCTCCTATAACACAACTACATTCTCAGAGGCAGGGCAGGTAAAGATGTAAAAAGCTCTTGGGAGCTGGGCAGAACGTACGTGCACATTCCAGGAGAAAGATATCATGGCTGTTTAGGGCTTTCCCCTTGTCGCTTTCTTTCTTTCCCACAGGGTTAGAGAAGATGGACTTCAAATATACATGTAGAATTCTGCTTTTGTTAATGCCAGTCTTCTTTTCTCCCCATTCTTCTTTTCTTCGAGTCTGATGGGTGACAACCCATTCTGTTGAAGAGCAAGGAGGAAAGTTCATGTCTATCGGTGCAAGTCCATCTGTCATACATAAGAAAGGGTCAGTGGCAGTCAAACAGGACTGAACAGGACTTGAGCTTACAGATAAAGCTGTCAAAAAAGCACCACTAGGGATTTAATTTTAAAGGGCAGGTTTTTAAAGTCATTGGAAGAATTTAGGGCAGTATGTCAGCTGATGAAACACTGTACATAATTTGTAGGCTCTAAACTGAGTCATGAAACAAAAAGTTATGAACAGTGTGTACACTGTGATTATATGAAAATAATATTAAAATTTTGCATATTTTTAGACTCGAGCAATCAGGAACTATGTAGATTACAAAAAAAAAACAAAAACAAAAAACAAAAAACAAAAAAAAAAAAAAAAAAAAAACCAAACAAACCCTGAATTCAGTCATAATAGATAAACCTGTCATTCTTCACTTCTTCCAAGAAACAGTTTTTGTATAACTTTTTCATAGGTTTTAGTTTTGCTACAGCATTGTTAGAGAGATTTGTAAACTGTGTGTATTTGCTTTTTCCAGATTTTCTTTTCAGTGACATGATGTGGAGACTTATGCTATGCAAATGAAGACTGTTTAGAGCTAATTATCTATCATCTTCCTTTGAGCAGGCTTTGAAAACATCATTTGTAATTAAAGGAAAAGCTTTTAAATTTATTTTGTTTTCAATATGCTTGAATTTTTCTCAGGTGACAGAAGAACCACTTGATGAAGTAGAGGAAGACTCTAATCTCTGGAACTCCTTTGCTGAAGAGGAAGAAGAGGAGGGCATGGTGTTTTTTGTTTTAGAAGAAAGTACTGGCTACATGGCACCTGCTCTCAGAGCACTGGCAGTTATTCATACTGTCATCTCCTTTGTCTGTGTGATTGGATACTACTGCCTAAAGGCAAGTTCTTAACCCTACTGCTAATCTGTTTGTTAAACATGGGCTATGTCCCAAGGTGGCTGGTGGTGCTAATACTGAAATAGCTATTTGTACCTAGCTGTTTACAAATTCTCAGTGCTCAATAGGTAAATGTTTTCCTCCTGTATTCTGGCCAGCAGAAATGGAGTTAACTTTCTTCCTAGCAGTGTGTGTGTGTTTTGGATTTGTGGTTAAAACAGTGCAGATAACACAGCCACATTTGGTTATTGCTGGACAGTAGTTGCACAGTGAGGGCTCTGTCTTTGCTTTACCCACTCTGTGCATCCCTCAGCAGGTATGCTGAGAGGGGTCACAGCCAAGACAGCTGAGCCACCCAACCAGAGGGATATTCCATGGCACGTAACATCGCACTCAGCAATAAAAAGCTGTGTGGGAGAGAGGGTTGGGGCTTGACTGCCAAGGTGGCCACTGCTCAGAGGCTGCCTAGGCATTGTTCTGCCTGGTGTGGGAGATTCTAGTCTTACATTTTTGTGTTACAAAGAACCAAAAATACATAAACCATTACAAAGATGGCCACTGTCACTTTCACAGGTCCCTCTGGTTGTATTCAAGAGAGAAAAGGAGGTAGCTAGAAAGCTGGAATTTGATGGACTATACATAACTGAACAACCAACTGAGGATGATATCAAAGGACAATGGGATCGCCTTGTTATAAATACTCCGTAAGAAAAATCAGACTCTATGTAAACTGCTTATAATATTATAGCTCATTAAGCCACTGATCGAGAACCTTTCCTGTCCACCAGTCACTTAGTTCATCTAAAAGAAAGGCATTTACCCCCTTATATTAGATGCTACAGTAGTAGATTCTAACGTGAAGTCCTGTATTATCTGTTTATTTAATAAATACTATGATAACACATACATTCTACTTCCTTTTCATTTCTAGGGTTTGCAAGGGTTAGGTATTTTACCTCAAAATGTCTCTCCAAGACATTTCACATATTAGTCTCTATTGAGAAAGTTTTTAAAAGATAAAAGTTTTTTAAAAGATAACTTCCATCCTTTCCAGTGACTATTTCACTTGTACAGTGTACATATTCTCCTCCCTTTCTTTCCCATTGCTTGGTTAAGAAATTTGTACGTGACAAGACAAGTAAATCTAGTGAAAAATAGCATTTCTAGAATTTGAGTAGGTCTGACAGGAATATATGTCAAGTTGTAGGCATTACCAAATACTGTAGTAGTCATACTATGATTCTAAGAATCTCAGTAAGCTACAGCATTTTGTAGGAGTGGCACAGACAAACACAGCAAGTCAGCTCTCGTCCCACAGAAAGAATGCCTTGACTACAGGCTGCTTTTTGGAATTTACTGGTAGGTTTAGATTAGCTATTAGGGAGAAGTTCTTTACTATAACAGTGAGGCACTTAAACAGGTTGCCCAGAGAAGCTGTGGATGTCCCAGCCCTGGAAGTGTTCAAGGCCAGGCTGGGTGGGGCTTGAAGCATCCTGGTCTAGTGGAAGTTGGCCCTGCTTATAGGAGGGAGTTGGAACTAGATGATCTTTAAGGTCCCTTCCATCTATGCTTCCATGATTAGAATTTCTAAAATACTGGAAATTCTTGCATGCTTTGTTTTACTACACATAAGTTTTAAGAATTTTCTTAATTTCATTCAGCAATATGGACTAGTACATATTATTAAAGTTACAAGCAAAGATAATTGGGAAACTGGAGAGCTTGCTTATTTTCCAACCAGTTTGCTGAAGATTAACTTACTGGGTATCTAGATGGGTTGCTATCAAACTATTGATAGCAACCCATCTAGATACCCAGTAAGTTAATCTTCAGCAAACAGAAGCATGAACTAACGAAATACACTGTCAACTTATCCTTAATGACATGCTGTACAGTCTGTTCTCAGCATGTTGCACTGTCTACTGAAGTTAAACAAAAGATTAAGACTAATTTGAGCAGGCTAATCCTTCCCTCTAATGTTAACTGAGTCTCGAGGTTAGTGCAAGTACTGTACGATAAGAATAACCACTGCTGGAGGGTACCCAGTGTTCTGTATAAACTGAAATGTGCTTTCTATAATGGGAAAAAAGTAATTAAAAGCGTGAAAGATGTACCCTGACAAATTATTGGAGTTTTTTCTAAAAGAGATAGACACAAGCTGGCTACACTATGATATATTTTGCTTAAAAGCCTGAGAAATTAAGCAAAAAAATAATACAGAGCATTGGACTAGAATATACCATCCATTCCAGTCGCTAGAAGCATTTTCCTTTATCTGGATTAATTTATTTCAGAATTCCAATTCAGAAAGGTAAAAGTTGGAGCATAGTCATTGGGAAGTTTGCTTCACATCCCAGCAGAACATAGTTGTGGAATGTCATTCTTCTTGTGCTAGCATTTACTTTATTTTACCAATACTGTTCTTTAGTTTAAGTAGTTATTTTTCTCTTTGCATTCCTGTATTATTTGTCAACTCAGTGTTATTTCCAGGAAATAAGGAGAGAAAAATCTTAAATTTTGTAATGTTTCCTGCTAACTGGCATTCCTCAAAACGGGTATAATAGACAGTAAGATCATTAGAATGAGCAGTTCTAGGATACTGATATATATATATATATACATATATATATATATATATATATATATATTTGCTATATATTGGCAAATGATCTTGAATTTTCTTGGCAAGTTAAAGATTTTTATATATTCTGTTGGCAAACCGTCAACTGGTTCTCAAGTGTTCAGCCTCTGTTTGAAATGTAACCCAATGAACTAAAAAATTGTTTATCCTTTAAGATTATATTTTTTTTTCTCTGAAAATCATTGTCTGGTCTGATTTTTATGGCTAAGAATGATAAAGTATTTATTTAGTAGATGAATGATATTACAGTGACTAACCTGCTACTAAGGAATTGTTAAGTTTATCAGGCCATAGTATTTAGACTGCAGAGCTTTTGTAGCCAGTCATATTTGTGAATGAGAAAAACAAAGAGGGTTTGTAGGGGGAAGATTATATTGCAGAAAATTATGATTTATAACAGCTGTTGTCCCCATGAAATCATTCTCCTAATTTGAAGTGCAGTGAGTGAAAAAAATTTGCAATGATCAGGAACATCGTATTTTCTCTTTTTTTCCTTGTTTTTTTTTCCCTTTTCCCTAACAAGTTTAAATATCTTTGCCTTATCTATGTAGGTCCTTCCCTAACAATTACTGGGACAAATTTGTGAAACGGAAGGTAGGTTTTTTATATTTCTATTATGCTTTTCAGAGCAATAATCAACTATTTGGTTAATTTGGATATCCATATGCTTCTGTACACATAAATACAGAAATAACAGAGAACTGGAATTTGTTTTATGGAAGTCATTGTTGCGTTACATGTCTTGGTGAACAGGCAGCTGTGGCGTAGGTGGGAGGAGGGAGGAAGACAGAAGGCTGTGGTTTCCTTCCTAGACTCAGACATTTGAAATAACTTTGTACTGTCAATCAGCACAAAGCAGGTCTAATTTGCAATCATTGTCATCTTTAGGATACAAAGCCCCCTCATTGCCCTAAAAAAAGAAAAACATGCCAGCTTAAATGACAGAAAATTATACATAAGCTTTCAGATAATAGCCTCTAATGCTTCTATTTTTCTTTTTTATGCTCCCCTGGTTTCCTGGGAGTTCTTACTGTTCTAGTAGTGTTAATTGTGAAGGACTTCTTTTTTAATTCCTGAAAACTGCTGGTCTAGAGTAGGTGACTGTCACTGAGGAGTTTCTGTGAGCAAAACCTTCCCTTTTTCCCTTTCTAGGTTATTAACAAGTATGGAGATTTATACGGAGCAGAGCGCATTGCAGAACTTCTGGGCTTGGACAAAAGTGCCCTTGATTTTAGTCCAGTGGAAGAGAGCGAACCAGAAGAGGCATCTCTTGTGTCATGGTATGACTTCTGAGTTTCAGAGACAAATTATGTGCTGCAATAACTTCATCATCAAAGATAAAAGTGGATTTCATTTTGAAATTGTTGTGATTTTTTCCTCAACATGGAAAATTAGAATGGAGGAGTCTTCCTAGTGTGGAAATAAAATAGATTTTTGTTTGTTTTAAAACACAATCGTGTTATAAAAGTAAGAAAAAAAATCAGCAAATTTATGCTGACTGATATATTTGACCACTCTTTCATTTTCAACAATATTTAATGCAGCATTTTTAAGGTCTTACAACAAAGTTTATAATCCAGTATGCTCCTATATTAGTTGGTTTTCTCAATGTGTAAGATGCACAAGAAAGATTTCCCTTTGCATGCCATCCAATGGCTGATAAAATATTTAGAATATTGTAGAAGGCATTGCATTTTCTCTTGGTTATTCTGGGAATGTTTTACACTAGACAGAACACTTACCTCCTCAATTTAAGCAATCTGTGTTCCACATTTCACTACTTTTGGCATAGATCTTAAGTTTTTAAGTCTGGAATATGGAAATATCATTCTTCCTGAAATTGTTACATCAATTTTGCTGGTTTAGAAACTCTTTATCGTGCTCAGAATTATAATAAATACTCTGAAAAATGAAGTACCTGAATCATTCAAAAAATGAACAATTAATCTATATCACTACCTTCAGCAAAAAAAATAATGAAGTGATATGACTAGCTGGCTGTTTATAAATATGGAATTCAATATTTATTTTCTGATATTTATGCATTTCAAAAATTGTTTATTTCTTAGGCTAAGCTCCATTGATACAAAGTACCACATTTGGAAGCTCGGAGTTGTTTTCACTGACAATGTGAGTATGTTACCCTAGATGAATATGCTTTGATTTACTCTAAACATGTATGTCCTCCGCCATCTGCTTTTATTTTCAACAAACATACACAAATAATATTGCATTACAGAGCCATTTTAAAGTATTTTTTTTCTGTCTTGTGATTAGACTAAAGGATGTTTTACTCAGAATTATATATGACACATTATAGATGGTTATAACTGCTATTATAGTAAATTATTTATTAAATTAATGGTTTAAAAGGTAGTTCAATAATTATTGTTATGTTACTTGCCCACATCAGCATCAGACCTCTTTGGTTCAACCTCAAGAAGTAGAAAATCCCGGCCATTAAAAAATGGGACTGAGTTTTTACAATGTAAAGTGATTGAGTGGAATTCACATGTTCCCAGGCTAGTCATGGGGTCAGCAGAGCACCATTCATCTTAAAATAAGTTATTAGTACTACCAATCATTGGTTGCTCTATCAGGAAACACCTGCCTTCCACACCTCAGTGGCAGTAGCTGTCAGGATACACAGGTTTTTCACATCCTTGTAATGTCTGTTTTTGGGGTTGTTGAGGGAGGCTGGTCTCAGCATTTTTCAACAGTAAAAGCAGGGTGACATCCCACTCCATCACTGGTAATTTTCAAAAGTTGGGTGAAGTTTCAGCTGTTTAATCCCTACGTAGGCAAAGTGTCCTACTATAACAACCTGAGTGACTTAAAAATGCTATATTCTGGATCCAAAAATGCACATCAGCACATGTTAACCTTCTACCACTTTTCACTTTTTCTGCAGTCATTTTTATACTTAGCTTGGTACACAACTATGTCTATCCTTGGGCACTACAACAACTTCTTCTTTGCTGCTCATCTGCTGGATATTGCTATGGGTTTTAAGACACTGAGAACTATTTTGTCTTCAGTCACTCACAATGGCAAACAGGTTAGTGCTACATGAAAAGGTTTGAAAATAAATATACTTTGTAAAAGTACTGGAAAAAAATTGTTGTAATGGAAATATTGGAATGCAATTCATTTTTATGATCATTCATTTTTATAATAGGATTGATTATATCTTCTGCAGCACACTTAATACATACTAAACCTATGAAATTATAACAATCTATAAATTATATATATATATATATATATAATAACAATCTATAAATTATAACATCACCAAGTGATGACAGATAAAGAAGTGTCGTATACAATAGAAAACACATCATTTTACAAAAATATAAGAATATGAATTACTACCTAACCAGCTCATTCTATATTCTCAATGATGAGCTGATTGGTGATAAATATTAAGAATACACAATCCCTCCATAGCTACAGCAGTATTAATGACCTGGGCACTGAGATTTCAACACCTGGCTAATAAGAATGTGCTTAAAGGTGTGGGCATTCTGCACTGCAGAATATGCTTCTATGGCACTTTGTCATGCAAAAATCAGGTTAATAAAGTATACTTCTAAAACTAATTGTTAAAATTTCTGCAGGGAATCATGCTCTTATCTCCAAAGAATCCATGTTCCTAGCTAGCATAACAACAAAAAGCAAGATTTACAGTTACTTTTAAACTCACATTTAAGAAGTCTAAATTCCCCGAAATATAATTTCAAACATACACATTCCATTCCTTCTCAAATGCAGTAACATATATTCTAAGCCCACACCTATGCCCTGCTAGATTTGTCAAAACATTTTATATCACATGATGTTTTGGAACAGGCATAAAAATACACCCACACAAAGTGATGACGTGTTATCATCACTCAAGCAAATAAAATCTCTGGTTTTATACTATTCCTTTTACTTCAAGATGACCAATTTCATATTAGTTTAATGACTGTGGTGACTTATGTATCTTCCATATGAATTTTTTAAAAATGTAATAGTCAAAACTGAGCGTAGTTGGCAAAACTGTTGTAACTAAAGACCCTGGCTTTTACATTCTTAACAAGCAATGAATAATTTTTCTAATGCTGTTGCTTTTCTGGCGAGTAAATAAGAACACTGAAAGACAGCTGCAGATTTCTGCGCTGAAATGTTCGCTTTGGGAGCATGCTGCCAGATCTTCATAGTGATAATTGACCAGCTTGTCCTTCATACTCTTGTTTCTTTTAAAAAAGTAAATACTGGTTGTTGCATTTTTTAAAATATGTAGCTTTGAGTAAACTCTACTCCAGAGCTGCATCTTCTAACAGACAATATAATCTACTCTCATTAACTGCTAAACTTTTTCACCTAATGATTTTATTTCCTTACAGGCAGGACCTGGAAATTACTCTTATCTAATGAATTTTCTCTCCATTTTAGCAATGGCTTTACTAAACAGCTTTGGAAGAGAAAATTCACTATGATAAGTCTTTATAGGTCCTAATAAGCTGAAATTGTCAAATTATCTAAAGGGTTTTATTTTTATTATTTAATATTTATCGTATATCCAGTGTTTCAAGTTACTATAATTAAACTTTTAAACTAATGAGTGTAAAAAATTGCTTTGGTGATACACACACAGCTGCTGTCTTTAGTTTCCTTATTGGGAAAGGTACAATATGACTAATTTTCAATATTTAAGGCAATGCACCAAGCTGGCATGTGTCTTGTGACAAAATGATATTGCAACCTATTTTCATGTCATGTCTCCATATGCAGCTTGTGCTTACTGTGGGACTCCTGGCTGTAGTAGTGTACCTTTACACTGTAGTGGCTTTCAACTTCTTCCGCAAATTCTACAACAAAAGTGAAGATGAAGATGAACCAGACATGAAGTGTGACGACATGATGACGGTAAATAAAACATCACCATGTGTCTCAAATATCATCCTGAATTTTCCAAAGGGTACTTTAGACAGAATGATGAGTAAGGAGGGACGTGTTTGTGTTAAATCCATTGAGTTCTTTTTCTTGATACATGTCGCTTTGGAAATACAAATAGTCTTGACATTCCTTCAGCATTCTCCACTGGTCTAAATGCAACAGCAAATAGATGATACATAGTAAGGTATTCTGAATTTTTCTCCTAAATACTGTGGTTTATGATGTGCCACAGTGCTTTTACAGCTGAGGATGGCAAACGCTCAAAGTAAAAAGGAATTTCTTGACAAACTGGTCAGAGCTTCAAAAAGCAGCTGTGTTGTCACAACAAAGAAACCCCATTTGTTCCCCATGTTTGCAAGTGTGCAAGCTCTTCCTGTCCTTATTTAGGTTATATGAATTATGTGATATTATTAGCCCTAGTTCTAAAAGCCTGCTCCACAATTAGTAATTTAGTCATGAAGAAAGAAGTCAAGGGTTGGAAAGCAGAAATTACAACTTATTATGATTATCTGAATATACCAATTTATAATCTGATTTCTACCCATTGCCACTGAATGCCATTTCTGTCAAAATAGCACATACTCTACAGATATATATTAATGTATGAAGAGTATTTGATTTTCCTACTGTATACAGAAAACACAAATTCAGGTATTAAAAATGTAATATTCTGAGTTCGGGGCCAGCCAATATCTCCCAAGGAACAGAAACTCTCTACCCTGCGTTTTACACCAGAGACAGAATAAAATACCTCAGAACAGAAGTGTATCATTAACTTCACAAAATGATCCTCGCTATTCTTGAACTTTCTTTTAAACATTGAGTGCAGGTTAGACAAGCAAATTACAGAAATTATGAAACCCGTCCAAATGTTTTGAGCTGAATACTATGGTTTGGTCATAAATAGGTATAGGAATAGTTAGAATAATAAAACTATACTACATTTTAAACCACTCTATCAAGTGAGGTAAATAAATTCTGAGCTACATTTTTAAGTATTATTAATCTAGTACTAGCATCTTGTGCCATCAGTAAAATTGCATTATAAAAATGGATGTATAGTTCTTTTTAGTGTTTGCTAATGCCTGGTTTTATACTCATTATGTAACACCCTGATATCTAATGTGACTCCAGAAAACTGGCTGTGGTTAGATTGATATTGGTTTTAACCCATACTGTGTAGCTGGAGGTGATTTACAAGATTCTGTAGCAAATCATACAGGAACATCAGTAGTTTATCACTAGCAGATTCCATTCCAAAATACTTACAGAGCTTCAATATAGAGATTATTAAAGATATTTTGATTAAGATTTATGTCTTCAAAAATAAGACAATACTTTTGTAAAGTGATTTCTTTGCATTGAACTGAACACAGGTTGTTTCACAGATCACAACTAATTTACAATATAATAAATCAGACATCTAGTATTGCAAAATTAATTTATCTAGAAACCTACAAACAGCTAGATCCACTTGTGAACATCCCACTATTTATTTTATGGCAATATTTTCTACATTTCTAAACTTCACTGCAAATCTTTAAAAGATGCCTTCCTCTTACTCAGAGCAAGATAGAACCTTAGAAATCAATATAAGGAATAGAAGATGTTAAATACAGTAACAAATACAAGAAAAATAACCCCAAAATAATCTCAGTCTCAAAGTAAGACCCAGTGAGTGAGGGGCAGGTAACAGCTGATGCTGACTCCCCCTCTTAGTAAGTACACCTGAAGGTGGAATAACATTAGTTAAGACAGTGGCAGATTTTTGGTGCAGTGTGTTTGATCCATGAGGAATGATATTATGTGTTCTTGTTACTATTTGTTTGTTGCTTAAATTGTCAAGAGAATTACCAGAGCAGAATATTTTTTTAAAAAAGAGAAAAAATCCAAAAGAAGAGTTCATGGTAAATGTATCTGTAATTTTCCTCCCTCTTTTTTAGTGTTACCTGTTCCACATGTATGTGGGTGTAAGAGCAGGTGGTGGCATTGGAGATGAAATTGAGGATCCTGCTGGAGACCCTTATGAAATGTACCGAATTGTCTTTGACATCACATTTTTCTTCTTTGTCATTGTTATCCTACTGGCCATTATTCAAGGTACTATCACTTACCTTAGTAGACATTGTTCAAAAATGATGCACCATTGAAAAGCATATTTATGTTTAAGGTAAATTTAGCAGTTTTGCTGTAAAGACTTATTCCTGATTTTATAAAATCATTAATTCAGGAAGCAATAGTTTTATATTAATTCATACATAAGATGCCTTTTCCCAAGTACTACACGAAGTCAAAGCACAAGGAATGTGGGTTACAACTTACAAGGGTTGCAGTCTTTATGAACACTTTTGTAATTATCCAGCAATGATGAAGCTTGTGCAGGATCACTGTTCTCCTACACTAAGCACTGAAACTTGGGAGAGCCTTGCTGAAGACACTCTTCTCACTTTTAGCCTGGAATCACCACAGCTGACTGGGAGACTTTCCAGTTGGAAAGTGTAAATGACACGGAGGAAGTCACTATGGCCACATAGCCATTTCCTCCTTTCTTTAGAGGCAGATTTGCAGTTTTAATTGGTTTGCAGTTGTGGTTTACAGCACACAAGACCCCTCTTTGGTGATGGGCAGTATTCAACACTCATTGCATAAACTCTTCTAAGGCTGTTAAGAAAAAAACGCACTGTTTTATGGCAACCTGGTGGCAAAGAAAAAAATGTAGCACATCAAAACTGAGAAAAAGTTACAAATGTCACAGTCTCCAAAATGATCCAGTTCTTTTCTTAAAACATTAAAAGTGGAGGAGTAATGCTTCAAATGCAAAGCAAACTCACTAACTGTCCAAGGTGGGCTGTGGGAGCAGAGCTGTCTATGTTGAGAAAGACTTGGGATATAAGAGTTTAATGAAAAGGAGAGTGAAAATTAATTTCATTTATGGGAACCAAAGAGATGAGTTTGTGTAAGGTTAAATGAACTATTAATTAATAACATTATTAATATATTAATAAATAATATTTATTAATAATAAAGCACAAAAAAGTTTTTCCACTCCCAAGATTGTGCCTGTATGTATAAGTACACTAAATTCTAGACACTGGAGGACTGACATTACTTGCAATATGAATATTGCTGAGTACTGAAGTGTTGCTGCTTTTCTATTTGAAACAGGTCTGATTATTGATGCTTTTGGTGAATTAAGAGACCAGCAAGAACAAGTGAGGGAAGACATGGAGGTAGGAAGCACATTACATTTTTAATTGCTCTTGTTCACCTAGATTGTCACCAATCAGTGGTTTCGAGTTAAAATTTATCTGTAACCACAACTTTTGTTTTCAGACCAAATGCTTTATTTGTGGAATCGGCAATGACTACTTTGACACAACTCCACATGGCTTTGAAACACATACTTTGCAAGAACATAACTTGGCAAACTATCTGTAAGTACATTTTACAATTGGAATTATGATAAAGAGACCTTTCAGATGTGTGTCATTTAGGTGCACACATTGCTGAAAATCCCAAGACAGAATTCTAGAAAACTGAGGAGTATTTCCTTTCCTTTAGGGTCTCCCCTCCTCTATTCCACACTGATGGTTACCTTTGGTTACCAGCACTTACCTGGTGGTAAGCGCTCACCTTACACATGAGGTACCTTAGTAGTATGAGACCAGAAGGCAAATCAACTACTTATTCTCCTTGGAGGAAAGCCAGATATGGGGAAGGATAGCGGACAGTTTCATAAGTTGTCTTAGATTGGAAGTTTTGGTTGTGACTTCTGGTGGCTTGGTAATGCTGATGAGACTGTAGAAAACTGGCTTCAATTCAAAAAAAAAAAAGAAATCCCAAACCAAACCAAAGCAAATAAAGGCACTTGTAGAAATTTCTTCAAAGATAAGCTCCAAAAAATAATTAACTCCATTCCTATAGTTCTTTAGTGGCAGTGGAGCATTTTGAAACCTGGAAGCACTCAGGAGCTGTACATGTTTAGACTACACCAAACTCCCGAGAGAGCGCTCTTCCACTTTCATTAGTAAATGGGGATATTAGTATTTGATTAGTAAGAGGATATTAAAAAAGTTATTCTTGTTGCATTAGTTACTCATACAACAAAGGTAATTAATTATACAAGCATGGCACCAGTAGAATGAAAGGAGAAGCTGGTGAAATCTTATAGCAGTCTGGCTTTGAAATACTGCATCTGAACTTTTTTAAATTAAAAAAAAAATCAATTGCTTGATGTGATTCAAATTTCTATTAATATCCATAGTTTTACTACTCTACAACATCCAAGCTTTTCTTACTGTATTGAATGGTTTAGTTGCTACATGGGAACCTCTAATTCACTGTAAATTAAAAATGGCTATTGCCTTCATAATAGAATATATAGTGAACAACCTTTTTACCCAGGTTACCCTTTAATTAGACAACTGGTGAAATCAGTATACGTTCCTTCCTTCACAATGAAAGCACATAGCCTCATTCCAAATTCACTGCACCGAAACTGACCAACCATGACTAGTATTACCTCTACATTCTGTTTCCATAAAATTTTCCTCGCTGTTTCAATTTGAAATATGCTCTTGTCCTTTGTTTCCTGTCCTAAAACTATCAAGCCAAGGCTATTTTGCACTATTAAACAGTACCTGTCATCCATCGGCTGAGCACTGTGTGTGTATCATTTAGCAGCAAACAAGCTGAGCACTCTCAGATACTTTGTTTTCTCACAAGAAAATCTTGCAGCTGAGCAGTATTGATGGGAACTGTGCCTTGGTTCTTGGAGTGCAGGAGTCGGTTAAACCTGTCATGGGACAGACCAGCATGTGAAGGATTTTTTAAGATCATTTTTAGTCTTCACAAATCCAGTCTCACTAGGGCAAACTCCAGCAATACTTCAATTTTTTTATTGTATGTGAAGGCTTTTCTATATTTTAAAGTTCATCTGTTTGTTTAGATTTACCACAGCTGATGCTGTACAGTCTTCCTAAGTAGTTGAAGCTCTCAACATTTGACTGAGCTCAGGCATTGGGGAAGGATAGGCTCAGCCTATGAGCTGTATAGCAGCAGTGCTCAGAACTCCTCGTGCAGCTCAGTATTTACCACACTTCTCACGCAGTAGCCATAGTAACCTCTTCCAAGGTGACATGTTGGAGCATATGTGCTCAGAACTTGGCATATGTCTAATTCAGGTATTGCTCCTCACACTGAAATGAAAGAAATGCTAAACTGCATTTTTCTACTTCTACAGATTTTTTAATCTGCTAGCACTTCCACAGGAGACATGCTTCAGGACAGAATTTTCTCCCTTAAATTAAGCACTTTAGATGCCTAGTAATGTCATTGCTTTGCTGGTTGACATTGTCTTCCTCACATACCCCTGATTAGAAAAGGTCGGGGGGAGATGTTTCCTCCATTAATACCCACTTCATGTGCTTGTTTCAGGTTCTTCTTAATGTATCTAATTAACAAGGATGAAACTGAGCATACTGGCCAGGTGAGTAGAAAATAAAATTTAAGAAAACCCATTAAGCTTATCTTTCAACATTTTTATCTTATCAAGCCTTGTAGCTGTGTACCAGCAGGTGGAACTGATGTACCACGGAGAAGTGTGGATGATGCCACTCTCCCCAAGAGGCTACTGCAGCAAAAGAAAAGAAGGGTTAAAACAAAAGCGGGGCGGGAGGGGGAATGCTGCACTGTGCTATTTCACCCAGCAGTGAACTCTCTCAGAAGTCAGTTAGCAGTAATCTTACTGCCATCTTATCTCTGAAAAGAAAATCTCAAATACAGCAGGTGTAATTTATTCCCAAAAGGCTTAAGCAGTTAAGCTACTATATTGATAGTCAAAATCTACATATATGTAGATAGACAGGTATTTGGGTGACCATATATTAGCACTGTTAGGCCCTAAAGGTAAATAAATAAGCAAATAACTAGAACTTAATTATATCTTCTCACTAATAAGAAGCTCTTAGGCAAATGCTACAGATGTACCTTTGTTTTCCATACAAAGCAGAACACATTTGCTTCCATACAAATTTGTCAACAGGTTTGCTCTGATATAAATAGATTGATTAATTTATACTTTGATATTTTACTAATAGAGCTTGCATTTCAGTAGTACTGAATTAAGAGAAGTATAAAATTCTTATAAACATTATTGAGTTACAATATTTTGAGTTCCAGTGTCTATAAATTCTACTTCATGGCATCAGGCACAGTATGTGGTTATTGTTAAAAGTTTAAGTACAGCACTAACTGCACAGTTACTGGTAAAATAAATACTCTTTCTCATTTTCAGGAATCATTTGTGTGGAAGATGTACCAAGAAAGATGTTGGGATTTTTTCCCGGCAGGGGACTGCTTCCGAAAACAGTATGAGGATCAACTTAGCTAATATCACAAAAGAAATGATTTATTCATGAACTGCTAAGATCCAGCATACAAAAAAAAAAAAAATTCTTTTCGAGGCATAATTTCACAGCTTGTATTTGCTTTAAATGTCTTCAAAATTCAAGACACACATAAAATTTGACACTATTTCAGAGGCTTTTTGTACCTACCACATATGAAACAGGTCTTTTGTTGGAATTTTAATTAGCAAAAACTATGCCAGATGAACTTAAGCCTTCCAGTTCAGACATGGCCTGAAATTATAACAACTTTTTAACCACATCATTACCCTGGTGTTTGGCAGTACAGTTGAAAGGGCTAAAAGGCATCTAAATTGCACATCTGACATTGAAGAACTTGAACATCAGAGACCATACCTCAGAAAAAATAGCAAAATTAACTGCTGTCCAGTTTTTCCCCACATAATTTGCTAGTGAATGTATTAAGATACAGTTTGAAAAGCTTTAAGCAGTTAAAAAGAAATCATTTTCAAACACTTTGTCAACCTTGAAACATTAAAGTGCCTTAAAACCTCTGTAGACATAGCTATGCAAACTTTTTGTTAGTGTTCTAGGTGAACAGACCCATTAACTGTATTGCTTTTCTGTCTTTCTGTATCAAATTGCACTTAAAAGTTTGTTTATATACTACCTTCAATAACAGCTTATTAGATGATGCTGTTAAAAGACATACACTGTATCAAAATGAACACAATTTAAATCTTAGGCCAAAATAAAACAATGCTCTACGGTCACCTGCAAGTAGAAGTTGCTAGGATTATGCTTTTTTTTTTTTCCTTCTAATAAAAAGTGCCCACTGCAATAAAGTATTATAAACCAAATATAACTGTTGCTGTCATCTTTTCCATTTTTCTACAACATGGAGTTTTTTGACAATGGTAACTAAAAACACATATATTCATTGTTCATCCACAGCTTTATTTTAAGGACTACATAGAGCAAGTACAAGCTGAAATAACTGTTTTACTTCTGCACTGTAGCCTGCTTCTTTAGCAAAGAAAACTCCACCTTCACAAATTTTAGACCTTTCTAGTAATATCATTAGTCTTCAACAATTTTCAATCTTATCCAAATTCATTTTTGTTGCACAAAATTTTAAGTGCCAGCAAAGAAAAACAGGCATTTAGCACACAGAAAAAAGAAATAACAAGGAGATAAAGAAAGATTCAAGTTTCTACATAATGTTTGCTATATTCAATTATTCATATTAGGAAATTTGAGCTTCAGGCGATCATGCTGTCCAGCCAATCTTCAAGCTCTTCTTCAGTAACATCTTTAGATGTACTTTGCTGCTGCTGTGATGATGTACTCTTCTCTTCAGGCATATCTACTTTTAAAGGCTCTAGAGAAGCAAAAACAAGAAGACTGAAAATCTGGAAACTAATCCATACTACCTCTGTCCTGCATCATTTTGCTTTCAACACACAACTGACTGTACTTAAACACAATCTCTCCTTCTTGAAGAACAGCAAGTCATATTCCAAAAACAGTTTCCATGCTAAACTTCATTTTGTAAAATCAATGCTAGTAAAGTTTGAAAGTCGTATTTAGGAGAAGCCATCAGAAATAGCTGTCAATTCTTCTGTACACTATTAGTGAACTAAAGGTCAATGAAGTTACATGAATACTTTAGCTTCCCTGAAATAAAATCTTCTAGTAGTACACTTTATTTTAATTTAAATTTTTGCTAATTTAAATTTTTAAATAAGCCCAATGCTGTTTTGCAGAAGAATTTCACTTAATGTTTAAAGTAAACTGACAATGGTGAAACTTCAGGTTAGTGAGGAGTTAAAACTGAAAATGAACAAATGGGCCAGAACACAGCCCCAGATAATCTCTGTCACACTGCATTTCACTTATGATAGCAGTACTGTTGACTGGCTAATCAAAAATTCAAAAACATCACCAAAACAGAGAGCAATGGAAATTAAATAAGGTCATGCTGGGGAGAAAACTTACCATTTTCCTTACAATCCGTTTTCAAATCCTTCTCAGTTGATATGCTGCAGGATAATGTACCTGACATAGGTCTATTTTCTGTACTAATGGGAGCCTCTAGATTCAGGAGAAGATCTAGTTCTTCATCCAAATGGTCAGTGTCTTGATTTGACAGTGGATGGACTCTTTGCAGTAATTCTCTTGCATTTGCCCGTGTGCCATTTTTACTCCCAGGTTCTGATGAAGCAACAGAATTACCAACAGGATGGGAGACCAACCCAGTTTCACTTTGAGCCGGAGACTGTCGGAACAGCTGCTCTCTCTTTTTCCCATCTTCAAACATTTTAGACTTCATCTGTGGGATCTCTAGAGGTGTTGATGCCTGTGGAGTACAAGAAAGACTTGAATCCTTATAATGATTATCTATTATTACTATTCTGTCTAATTTGGATTATAATTCATACTTGCTATATCTGATCACTTAAGAAGGTACAGGAAATTTGAGCAGAATCGAATTCAGAAGTAAAAGTAAACTAAAGTTATCTTGATACTTTTGCAAAAGCAAATGCAAAATATAAACTCCTTTCATCCCTTATTACAGAATATGAGATTGTATGCTAACACGGGCACTGACAGAATCATAGAATTGTTTGGTTTGGAAGGGACCTTAAAGATTACCTGTTCTAAGCTGCCTGGGCAGGGAACTTTCCACTAATCCAGATTGCTCAAAGCCTTGTCCAACCTGGCATTGAACACTTCCAGGGATAGGCAGTCCATAGCTTCTCTAGGAAAGCTGTTCCAGTGCCTCACCACTCTTACAGTCAAGAACTTCTTGAACTCTAATCTAAACTAACTCTCCTTCACCTTTGTCCTATCTATACACACCCATGTGAAAAGTCCCCCTCCAGCTCTGCTCTGTAGGTACTGGAAGGTGCTTAAGTTCTCTCTGGCACTTTCTGTTTTCCAGCCTGAAGAGCCTCAACTCTCAGTCTGTCTTCATAGGAGAGGTGCTCCAGCTCTCTGATCAACTCTGTGGCCTTCCTCCACACTTACTCCAACAGGTCCATGTCTTTCTTGTGCTGGGGACCCCAGAGCTGGATGCAGCTCTCCAGGTAGGATCTCACAAGGGCAGAGCAGACAGTGACAATCACCCCTTCCAACCTGATGGTCAGGTTTCCTTTGAAACATGGTGCATGCTGAGTCATGTTGAGCTTTTCATTCACAAACACCCCCAAAGTCCTTCTCCCTACGGCTAGTCTTCATCCTTCTGTAAGGGCCATACTTCTGCTTGCTTGGACAAATGGAGCTTTTTAAGAATTTTATATTTAAGTCTCACTGGATCTTCCTCCCTTACATTAGTATTTTCTTTTTCACAGCTTGAAGGAACACTTTACTAATATTGTTGCTATCCCACCACTGGTGGGAATAAATTACACTTTCTTCACCTGTACAATTGACAGTTTTACCTATAAGGATTGATTCATGAAGAAAAGCACATTTGTTCCATATTAGTTATGTAGAAGATTAAATCACAATTAATATACTTAGCAGGAAGAATGTAAAAGCACTTAAAAGTTTGCACCAAAATTTTGTAACAGCTGCTAACAAGAGAAGCAAACACAAAAACAGTGCAATAATTCCATGTCAAATACTCTGATACTTGATCTCAAATCTAATATGCTGCACATCCAGACATTTGGTTTAAGGCAAATAGACACAAAAAATGTGTCAACAGAGGGGTATCCTGCATTACATGCCACCTGACACACCCATCTAAATGAAAGCATTTACTTACATAATAAATTCTGCTTCTGTTTGAAGACTAATCATTCTTGTACACATTATTTCTTCTAAAAATATTTGCATTTTCTTGTGAAATTTCACAGCATTACCTGCACAAGGTCAGCAGCTATATTCAGCCTCAGATGTAGAGGCAATTCCTGCAGGGCCTGGACCAAAGACTGGCAGTCAACAGAAAGTGCAGAGAACTGAAACACAATTCAACATATAGCACACTTGTGATAAAAAACCACAACAACCGAACACAAAAACATCCACCAAAAAACCCCTCATAAATTATTACATTGTCCTGTCACATACATTCAAAAAATTGAATAAAATACACAAATTATTAGTTTAAAATACACTTTTATGAAGCAGCTTGGCTAAATAAAAACACCTAAAATGCATATAATCACTTAAGGTTAAAAAACAAGGTATAAATAGAATGCTCCTTAGACAATACCTTGAAATCCAAAGCAGGAAATAGTTCAGGAAGTTGACAATGGCGTAAGAAGCTTTTCCAACTGAAACATCTTTTGAATTGTGAAGCTTTCATGCAGTGTGAAATGCCATTATTTAATGAGTTGCCACTATTTCCCAAGCAATCATCCCATGCAGCTCAACAGAGGCCTTTTCATACTTCCCCATCTTTTCAAATGTTTTGATATTTCCAAAAGCAACAAAGTATATAGTTACAAACACTTCTAAAATGACACTCAAGAAAAATATGCTACTGCTGCTAAATGAGAACTTATTACTGTGACAGGTATTGAAGTTGCTGTTTCTCTTGACCCTTTTTAAAAAAACAAAATTACACAAAATGGACCAGCAATATTTGTAGTTTCTACAGAACAGACCAGATTTCAGCAGTTTTAAAACAGATTTCAGGCTCAGAGTACAACAGAACATTCTGAACACATTCACCATGGATAAACTGGCAAAGATAAATCTGATATCCATCATGTATTTTAAAATCTGACAATGAAACGCTGAAGTTCAGTCTATGCTCTTAGCCTGTATTTTCACAGAAATAGAGAAGTTGCTTCCAAATCTCAGTTGAAGAGAGTCCTTCTCAATATGATGTAGACATTTAGAAGTCCAAATACTCAAAAATTAGGAGAGTTTTGTGACTCATAAGAGATCTGTCAAAGAAATTCATACTGCTTCCAAAAGCCAGTCAACACCTTTTAACAGGCTTTTAACACCTAAGCAAGAATGAATATCAAAGACATAGTGTGTTCTGACAGTACATTTGCAAAATTAAAATAAATTTTAAAAGAAACAATGCAGCAGATTTAACAGTTTCTTGTATCCAAATACAGGTTCTGGTGTTCAGTAATAAGAATAAAAGGACTAAAAATATATCTGATACAAGAATTTTTCTTCTGTACTGAGAACTTAATTTTACAATGGATTAGTAATCACCATAAAAGATAATTGGTGAAAGTAACCTCACAAAGTCTTCAGCAAATAATTTTTGTTGCCCAGCAATGAGCTAGATGTTCAGAAAATACAGTTATTTTGACAGATATTAAGGATCAAATGTAGCTTCTGCACAGTTGCAAAAGACAAGGCAATTGTATGAATCTTGTAACACAAAAAATTCTAAAAAGTATAATTGAATAACAAATATTTAAGTGCATTTTGGAAGAGCTATGTATACTTGAAAAAATATTAACATGAATGAACATTGCAAATGAAGGTAAAAAAGTGGAGATAGGGAAGAGGAGGAAATGTTGAGGATAAAGGAAAAGGGGAATTTTGAGAAATAATAGAAGAAGAAATTTGATATCTAAGTAGAGACTTCTCTAAAAGTGGTGTTCTAATAAAAAGCAAAGGGATAAAAGCAGTACTTAATGGATTATGAACACTTCATGGCACATAGCATTATTTGCTCAAAAAATTGTAGAGGCATACTTCGTTGCTGAAATTGCCATTTTTAATTGAAAAATCCAAATGACTAATAACTATGCTTTTTCAATTGCAGACCATGATATGAATGAGACCATGAGTTTTATTACATTTTATCAATATGCTGTGGAGCAAATGCAAACCTACTTTTTGTGAAAATGAAAGACAGTATTCTTAATAAATTTAAATTCTGTTATTGTTGACATCACTCTAACATTTCCATTCCACATTTGAAACTGATGCTTTGCCATTGCTTTCTACAAAAGATAGAGAATGAGAAATATCTAATAATTCTGCAACTAGTTCTATGTCTTTTCTGCTTTATTCTGTTTCCTCATAACCAATTTACTTCAGTTTAAAATTCTTAATCCTTTACATAACGTGTAGACAGGCAAAGAACTAGAAAAAAACAGGTGAGTTAAGAGGCAAAGGCCAGGAATTTGGCAAATGGTATCTAGGATGAAAATTAGACTTGGATCTGCCTTTCAGGGAAAAGAAAGATGGGTCATAAAAAAATGAGATACCAGGCTGAAGATCAGAGACAATGTGAAAAATTAGATAATGCTGTGAAACCATCTGGGACAGGATTCTGGATTAAAATAAGAAATCAAAGGAAGGGTAATGGTGACAACATGTAGCTTCAGTCTGCTCACAATGGCTTTAGCCATTCAGGAATTAATTACTGTGTTATAATCACCTAAATGCTATAATGAAAATCCTCTGAGGAAACTATGAAGAAATTAGTACTTGGGATATTGACACCATCCTGCACACTAGGAACAGAAGAACCAATGAGAAAAACCAGTTGCTGAAAGCCTGTGTTCCACTAAAGAAACAGGTGGTGGTTTAGACAAATGCTGCATTTGGGTTTAGTTCCTCACTTTAATTTGACTTTGCAGCTCTAAAGTACCTTTAAATACCACTTCCCAGGGAATAATTATTGTAATATTTTAGAAAATAAGTAGCACATTTTTAAAATTTGAATATATGTGGATGTTACAAGAGACAATCAAGCAGAGTTTCACAATAATTTTAAGAAAAGCCTAGAAGACAAAAGCATATATTTTGCAAACGTTTAGGTTTGGATGAGGAAGACAGCTGCAGAGATTGAGACACTTTAAGTATCCTGAGAGAGAAACAAGAGACTTCTACTGCTATGCTTCTTTTTATTGAAGCATAAAGAATTCATACACAAAAAATCTAGTTGGTATCCTAATTATTTAGGGCATGACGTTTCAACCAGAGGATATGAACTGCTAATCTGAAGAAACTAGAACGCTTTACAGTCCAATACATGAATATACTCCTACAGGTTTTGTTATAGTCATTCTATTAAACACTTTTCTCTTGAATACAGCTGAAAAAGGAAGGCTGAATTCCTATGTCAGTAAAGCAAAGAGACAGTCTGATTTCTCTTCACTGGAGGGCTTTCTTGTTCTTTCCTCCCAACATAACTTAAAAACTGAGCCTGAGGCTTTGATTAGTCTTCAGTAGAAAAAAAAGTACAGGGCCCAAGGACAAGATCCTCCAGCATTAGAGAGAAGTTGATAAAAATATACAGAATAAAGAGTCCTATTACTGTATTAACAATTTGTTGCTGAAGGCACAACTACCCAGATATTCTGTCCCAGGTGATTATCTATATAAATCATTTGAATGATAATTCTGTTACCTGCTTATGGCATATACTTTCTTTATCCCATTCTTTCTCGTCAGCAAATCGAAACTGTGTAAAGGAATCTCCTAAGGAAAAGAAATAAAAATATATTTATTTTTAAAAATCATAAAAATGTTTTCTTTGAAGTTCCTAACCCCAAAGAGGTAAATTTAAGAAATAAATATTAATGCTGCTTGTATTCACAATATTAAACTTATTTGTGCCAAACTTCTACAGGACTTTTAATCACTTACTGCAAAACAGCACTAAAAAAGGGCAACAAATACAAAACTGAATGATGAGGTGTTAAGTGACATGCCAACATGCAAGATTTTCATTTAAAGGTCCAATGTGGACAACACAGTAGGAATGCACACATTATTCACGGAGTGAATGTCTTATCAACAGCTTTGAAAGCTCTGTAGATAGACTCTCACCAACATGGAAATTTTTCTAAAACTGGATTATACAAGCCAAATAAAGACTTCCTGTTCTCTGGTAGCTATATTCTCTCTCTTCCTACTACTCCATCCTCCAGCACGTCATCAGAAAAAAAGGCACTGAACCCCAAGTTCCAATCCATATGCAAAAAGGATTGAATTAAAAGAAACCCTTAAATAGGATTAATTAAGTTAAATACATAATTACAGAATCTTCTAACCTACCACATTCCTTCAAGCCAGTAGAAGCTTTTTGTTACTATAAGGGAGAGTGGATTATCCTTTTGCCTAAAATGCAATATTTTTATTGCAGCCCCATGCTGTGTTACAAAAGACAGACCTACAAATTTATTTACTGAAAAAAACCACACAAGAACTCCAGTAACTCAAAAGAATAAATAAGGTCTGTGACAGAGGAAACATGAAAGATTAAGGTTGCAAAATGATGGCCAAAGGTACAGAGTAAGAGAAAGCTAAGATGTTTCTTCTTAGACTGCAATTTAAGGATAAATAACTTTTAGGAGTTCTATTAGGAAAAAAAAAAAGCCATGCAGAATTATTATATGAAGGAGATGAAATTTGATCCTGAGAATTAGAGAGCTACTAAGTTGGTCAAAGGTCTGGAGAGTCTCTCTTTTGGCAAAAGGTTGAGTGAGCTGGGCCTGTTCAATCTCAAGAAGAGATGACTGAAAGGGGATCTCATCACTGTATGTAGGTATCTGAAGGGAGGGTGTCAAGATGCTCTCCTTGGTGGTGCCAATCAGTAGGACAAGAGGCAGTGGGTAGAAACTGATGCACAGGAAGTTACACCAAAACATGAGGAAGAGCTTCTGTCCTGTGAGCACTGGAACAGGTTGTCCAGGGAGATTGTTGGAGTCTCCCTCCCTAGTGATATTCAAGAACCATCAGAACACAAACCTGTGCCACGTGCTCTGGGATGACCCTGCTTGAGCAGGGAGGTTGGGCCAGATTATCCACTGTGGTTCCTTCCAACCTGACCCATTCTGTGGTCATCTGTAAGTAACTGTGATTTATTTCAGCAGTTGGCTGAGAGGCAACAGTTCTCTCTAAAAGAGAATGAATGCCCTAGAGGAAGTTTTCAATGGCTTTACCAACAATTGATCATCTAGCTTTCATTTGGCTCTTGACATCCTAAGTGCCATTCATAACTTTGATGATTCCTGAATCATGCCCTTAATCCTGCAGACAAAATCAGAACATATAATCTGCCTTCCCCAAAATGGCTTCTTTTACATTATCTGCCTGTCCCAAAATGTAGGAGAGAGCAATCTTCCACCAGTTTTACTCAATAGTGCCAGCATCAGCTGGCTTTTGTTTCACAAAAAAAAGGAATAAGCAGAAAAGTGGCATTGCAATTGGAATTGGCCTATTTCTCTGCCAAATAATGTGAAACGAGAGATCTAATCATCCTTCAGGTGGAATTTAAAACTTTTTGGCCGTGAATATTAAGTTATTTTTTTTTATATCTAAAGTGCACTTCCAGTTTATTGCATTTCATGTATGGTGATTGGGTATGCAAATATAGTCATATGCTAGTAACACTGAGTACCTGGCACATCCACCATCATCATTTTCAGAACCATTACAGCAAGAAAGTGACCTTCTCAGCTGAATATTTATATAAATATTTACAGCCATTACCATGTCCAGCTTGAATATGTATTTCTTTGTTTTCAATTGCTTTATCTAACATGGCTCAGCAGTGTTGTGCTGATACATAACCTTGCCTGATCAGCTATGTTTTGGTATACATTCAGCATCTCCAGAGATTACTATTTTGAAAACAGCCACTATCAAACAGTACAATTGCCAATAATTAAAAATAAGCACAGAAATTAAGACTTAGATATCTAATAAGGTGGCTAATTTTACATATGTTCAGTTCATACAATAAAAACACCAGGTTTCATGCTTTTTCTAGGGATGCTCAGTGTGGAAAAATAAGACCCTATATCTTTATGTATCTATCTGCACATGCAAACACTTGAGCACTCACAGCTGTCTCGCTACTGACAAAGGCACCTCCCCCTTCATTGCACAAGAGGAAGTAAAAGCCCCTGTTTCAAAATATCTGGAGTACTGTTAATACATAATAACTAATTCTGAAAACCAAAGAAATAAAAATATTAGTCTCCTGATTTTAAAATGGGTACGAAAATGTGCAAATTAATGTTTTAACAGCTTATACTTTAAAAGCTCTATTTAGTTACATTTGCAAAGAAGTTCTACCAAAATCAAAATGGTCCTCCAAGTGTTCCTACTACTAGAACAAATGCATTGGTACTTTCTTCCAATATTCCCAAGACTGCTCACACTGCATCAAGGAGGAAATAGGTTTCTCTACTCTTATAAAAGAGTAAAATTAAACTAAAGGATTGGTTAAATGCTTTCAGTATCTGAGAATGATCAAATGTAAACTAGCTAAATCAAACTATTTCATCTAAAAAATCCACTGGGGTCAAGAGCTGGTTTATGACTGTCCACACTCACAAGGTTGGTAGTCATGGATCCTCAGTTTGAGATTGTATTGCTGAATTAAAGAGCATGACTTACTTACACTGTAGTTTAATTAGACTCTTTAAGTAAGCTAACAAAGCATGCCTTTCAAATGGAAAAGCATAACTACAATTCACTGTAGCATATTTAATGCAAATTATGTCAATGAGAATGTTAGTCTAACCAATTATCTTTTCACAAGTTCCTTTACCCTGAAAATAACTTCCTTTTATTCCATGAATAGTAATTCAAACCACTTGCAGTAACTCTTGAGTTAGTTTCAACATAAAAAAGGCTTTTCTTGAGAATAATTTTTATCTTACCTACAAGTACCATTTGGCCTTCACATACAGAGTAGCTGAAAATA
Organism: Passer domesticus; assembly: GCF_036417665.1. Classification (NCBI taxonomy): domain Eukaryota; kingdom Metazoa; phylum Chordata; class Aves; order Passeriformes; family Passeridae; genus Passer; species Passer domesticus. The sequence continues at coordinate 31,775,303 of NC_087479.1, forward strand.
ATGTATTCAAGCAAACCTTGCACGTGGTCTTTGGTAACAGTCACGACAAGCAAATATTAAACAATACTGTTTATTTTTTAAAATGTGAAATTGTTATGAAAATGGCAGAACTAAACCAACCATGCTTTCCTACCACTCAAATACACCATAAAGCCAAACCAATTTATTTAAATAAAAGGTATCTTTCAGTTTTTCATTATCCCAATTAGCTTTTCCTACAAATACTCTTTGAACAGCAGAATCAAAACACATCCTACCTGTAATCTATAATAAATATTTTCTCATTTGTGAAATTTAAAGTCTAAAAATAGAAAAAATGGAAGAAAATCAGTTTTCAGCAGGAAAAAAATCTATTAGTGGAATGGTTTTGTTAATTTAAAACCTCTCTCAATCCATAAAACATTACTGAAGACAGAAGAAAAATAATCTGCAGTCTTAGAGATGAAATTGGAGGATGAGAATAGCAAGGAATTAACATGATCCTTCTAAGATTGCCATGGCTGTAAAGAAGTGCTGCAAGTGCAAATATTATACTCTAAATCCACTTTTTAATCATCATCTCTCTTTTAGCCCCCCTTTGGATACTGAAAGGTGCTATGAGGTTTCCCCAGAGTCTTCTCTTCCTCAGGCTGAAATGCCCCAACTCTTTCAGCTTATCTTCATAAAATACTGAGAGCAAGGATATTTGTAGGCTGCACTGCAAACTATACAGGATATTTGTAACCAGATTAAAAAAGAGCAATACTCTATATTATTTCCCTGGCATAACTATGCAACACTACTAGTCACATTTTAAAATAAAAACATGTTACCAAACATCAGGATTATCTGACCAAGGCTAAATTATGTCTTCAAAATTTAAAATTTGTCACAGAGAAAGGAGTGAGAAGGAAGGATCTTTTGAAATCAATGCTGGTTCTGGAACAGAATGTCTGTTCAGGAAGAACAGAACTAATTTAACACGTAAAGGAACTGCAGCGTATTGAAATCAAAGACAGACACAATTTTTTTCAAATGAGAAGCAGGGTGAAGCCAACAAATACCAAAATACACAATGATTCAAAAAGAAAAAATTCCAAAACTACACACACTAAAAAAAAAACAAAACAAAACAAAAAAAAAACCCAAAAAAAAAAAAAAAAAAAAAACAACCCAGAAAACAAATCTTCCTATTAAAAACTAAAGCAGAGGCTAACAAGAGTCAGGAAACCCAAACAAATAAAATTATACCACAAGAGGTTCAGAAAAACAAACAGTAGTACACTTGTTCCTTTATGAATGCCAGGTGACTAAGAAATATGACAGAAAGAACAGGAATGCCTTTAAGCCTTTAAAGCTTTAGAGAACTAAATGACAGCTCAAGGATACTGGGAACAGTGAAAGAGAAACTGCAGAAGACAATGCAATATCAGTCAAATGTGCTGGATGGAAAAAGTAGAAACTATCAGAAATGTAATGGCTATGCAGATAAATACAGTATTTTGGGGAAGAGTCAATATGAGATGTGAAGTTCTGCTGTGTGATCTAAGACAATTTCTTGAAAGAAGCAAAATATCATGTACATAAGCAGGATCTAATTCATACAATTTACATGCACTTCCAAAAGCTCTCACTGACATCCCACTCCCTTTCTCACCCAAGACTTCAGAGCAGCAAAATAAGAGGAGGCTTTGTATGAATAAATAATTACCTTAAAGTAGGAAGAAAAAAAGCAAATTGTCAATTTTCACAATAAAATAAACAACCTGTGTGATTCTCTGGGGTTCTAGCTGTTTAATTCTTCCCACTTCAACAGAAGAGAAGAAAAGAGGGGAAAATGAAGCCACAAAATTTGCTGATGATACCATGTTAGTGCAGATGAAGGCAGGCGGTAAAGAATGACATAAGAACTCCATAAGATTGAGAAAGTAGATTTTAAAGTGGCAAATGAAGCCCAATACTGAAAATGCAACAGGCAGTAATTGTCAAAGAAAGCTTAGAGCTAACCAACACCCTTCCACATTAAAATCAGTGCTACACAGTGTGCAAAGCAGCAAACTCTGTGTAATTCTTAAAAAGGCAGGAGTGAACAACACACAGAACATCGTTACACTGCTATCACACATTACCTCAAATACTGTGCAGAGTCTTGGTTTCCCAAGCCCAGTCTCAAAAAATGTAACATTAGAATAGGCATAGAACAGATTCTGGATCAGAAGCAATTTAGTGCCTTAAGCCAAAGGAGAGGAACCAAAGGAACATGAAAGAGATCTAAAACCAGGAAAAGCATAAAAAGGGCAGATGGGGACCAACTGCTTATTGTCTTCTCACTCAGAAGCAGCAAATGAACCCATCAGGTAACAAATGCAAAACAGATAAAACGTGGCAAATCTTTATAACTTGAAGCTGGCTTGTGGGACTTCACGCCAGGAAAGAGTGCAGACAGCACAACATGCAAGAAGGATACAGGATAACTATTTCTAAACACAAAGATTGCACATCTGGCTCAGATGTCTCCCTCAGACATAAACGATTGCAGGTCAAGAAAGTATGTGGGAAAGTAGCTTATAATACAGTACATTCAGGTACCTTAGCTCAGGTGTCTCCAGATGGACCTTGGGTCTGCTTCAGTAGAGCCAACCCTAAAAGCAAATAGCTAGGTTGATTTATCTTTAGAGCTCTACTTGTCTCTTAATTGGCTATCTTTCTGGAAAAAAAAAAAAAAAAAGGAGGAAAAGTAGGCAATTCACAAATTTATTTTATTTATTTTTAGTCTGTAGCTGCACTCTTTCAAGCCAATGGAAATTTCCTCTTTCAATTTTTCTCACATTTCCTTAAATTTATCACTATTTTTCAAATGTAATTTTTTATTAATTATGTCATTACTATAGCTTTTGGAATGCTGCAAAAATACAAAATATTAAACTAAAATGCATTGAACAAAAATATATATTTAAAACTTCTCTCAACTACAGTAGCCTGCATAAGCACCAATCCCATCTCCTCCAGTATTCAATTTTTTTTTACTGAATAAATAATAAAATTATATTTAAGGTTAAAGTTACTGATTTCCCCATAGGTAAGCTTAAACTTTTCATTAAGTTCAAGCTAGTCACCTTAAATATTTACATTTTTCCTGATGCTTTATGACATTTTCTAGTGTCATTTTTTTCAGGCCACTAATTTATAACATACTTAGTGATTTTTAAATGTCACTGCAGCCAACTTGCAATATTAGACAAAGTAGATAAATCTACAGGGCATACTGTTTTTTTGAGCAGTATCATTCAAGAAGGCTGAGAAAAAAAAGAAAAAGAGTGCTGCATAACTTAATAATAAAAATGAAGCTTAGTTACTGCACAAATACAAAAGATCAATGAAATTTGTGATTCTTCCTAGGAACAGGGACAGAAACTCCTCTGGGTAAAAGGGAGAGAACTCATATCTTTTGATAAGACTAGACCCAACAGAGGAAAAAGCAGCTTAACAGAAGAGTTTGTGATCCACACAGACTGACAGCTTAAGGGAACTAATGATCTGGCCCTTTGGGAAGACACTGCCTTCTCCAACACCATATAAGCAACTAATGTCAGTCCAGCACAAGTCCATATCAGGAAGCAAAGCTGAAATTCAACACTGGAAGAGAAGAAATGGCAAGGTTCCCACCCACAAAGAAAGATTTGCATAACGTCAAACTGCAGAACTCAAAAGAGGAATGAATCCATTTGCATTTGCTGGCACAAGGTGCTCTTATATTCTGGCTTGTGAGAAGAGACATTATGAAAAGAATCCAAGAAGAACAACATTCAATCAGAATGAAAGACAGTCATCCCAAAAGATCCCTGGTTTGCCCTGCCTATTTACAGGAACCACTGTGTGGCAGCCACAGAGAATGGGCACTGAAGGATGAGAAGAACAGAGAGGGATGCACTCCTATACATTCTAGTAAGAAAAATTACTGCCTTGAGACTCTGGGGCAGACAGTACCTCTAAGCTCACACAACCACTTTAAAAGCAAAATGAGAGCTTGGATGAACAGTTTAGTTTTATACTGAAGTGAGGTTAAAGCTGAAACAGCACCCTTCATTGATACTTTAGACTGTACAGCTTGTAAATAATTCATCCTCCTATCCTGCTATGGTTTGATATTTTGAGTAGCTAAAAAATCTATCCCATAATAGGCAGCAAAATTTCTACCCTTCATTAGGGAGGTTTTAATTTTTTCTAAAGTACACATGAAGACCAGTTTTTGCAGTGTTTTCACATCCAAAGTTTAAGTAAAATACATGTTTCAAAAACACAACAAAACTACTACTGTTGTCTAGATACCTCATGTCATGCTACATATAAGAAAGCATAACTGCATGTCAGTAGCTTTTGCTGAGTTGCAGACTGGCACTCACTGGCCTAGTTCTTTCCCTTATCCTATTTTAAAAAAGTTCTGACACAATTATTCTTCATCAGGGTTATTGTTCATTATACCTCCTGTGTGAACAGTCCCCACAAACACATTGCTGTATCATATCCAGGAGGTGAGAACACCACTGGACCAGATTTATACTTGTGCTTTTCCATCTAAGAGAACTTCATATCTAATTGTCGTGCAATTAGATATAAACTGCTCTTAGGTAGCTAAGATTAGTTGCATTGCATAAATTTACACTAGGATTACTACCGTTTTCTGTAAGCAGGCTGTCAGAATATTTGGTCTGAAAACTTTGAAATTCATTATACACCTTACTTGTCCAGAAAAGGCAGGAACATATAAAATAAGTCCCCTTTATTCCACATTCTACCTCCACCCACAAAAAAATCAATTTTTAGAACAAGAATGCCCAAACTCCCATGACAGTAATCTTAGAGAAAACAAATTAACAAACTTAATAAATACTTTATTTTAACCAGCTTGCTAGTTTTTAATTGCAATAATAACCACAAATTGACGGAATTAGAGAAAAAAAATAGTCTCATATTGGAAGTCCTTACATGCCACACAAACACTGGAAAACTTCTATTTTGCTGTCCCTCTTCCCTCTAATTTTATAGCAGACAAATCATAGAGGTTTATAATACATTTGACAGTTGAACATTCAAACTTCCAGTTAAAGCATTTAAAGCCAGTCTTAATTTTGAATGGTAAATACACATGGAATTTGACGCCCCTCACGTTATTAGAATTTCAAAACAGAAAAAAAAAAATCTAGATTCTTCTTAGTACTACAGTTTGATTCCTTATTCTTTGAGGGTACATTAACAATAAAGAATATAATAGTATGATTAATAAATATTCATTATGATGCTGTTCTGACTATTTTTAATATCATCACATCCAAATTAGTACTATCCTTCCCTAAAGCACAATTTGCTATTCATGTAGGTGGTACATTATGCTCTGTCTATGGGACTATCTTTCAAAAGTATTCATAAATTATACACAACTGTGCAGACCTAAAAATATTCAAGCAGTTTGATACAGTGAGTATGAGGCTTGGCCTTCTTGCATTTATGGGGAGTTCTGCAAGATATGAGAAGTCATAGCACTAACATGAGATTGCCAGATTTTTTTTTAATGAAACAAGAAAAGTAGCTTCAGAAAACAGGTGGATTTTCTTCTGAAATGTCAATAAAATTGCAAGGATTACAATTAGCAAATAGCAAATCTCATAAAGCTCCAGTTCTATATACATACAATAGCCTAGAAAGCATTTCATTGTGTGTGCAAGTAACTCATATCCCTCCAAAGACAGCAGTGGATTGACTTATCAGAGAATTCTGAGCACCAAATTAAAATTAACAGCAGATTGGTAAATCTTCACTTGTAGTAAAAAATACAAGCAAACAGCATACCAGATTTGCCTTATCAAAGACTTAGAAAACCAATACATTCTTGGTCCAAAATTTACAAAAGTGTGCTTTTTATGATTACCTGCAGTGGACTTTTCACATTGCTACAGAGCAATGGTCAATGCTAAGTTTCAAAACCTGTATTTAAAGAAATTAAGAGTTCTTCTTCCAAGTGAAAAGAAAAAAAATAATTACTTACTATCTACAATTCTTTGTGCCATGTTAAAAGGAAATAGTAGCCACATACAAGCTTCTGCTCATCTTTTGTATTAGGTACCTTGAGGGATTTTCTAACAAATTTATCATAAGCAAATAAAGATTGGGTTAGCTCAACTAAAACCACCAGTTCTCCTCATGCTAACCTGTTGTGCTTTTGTCTTGAACATTCTACATTCTATAGCTTACAATGCCCCTTAGCAACAAATCCTGTAGCCTTCTTATGCAAGTTCTCCTTGTATGGAAGAGACAAGACCTTCAGCTCTCCCACAAATTAAGAAACAAGAATTGCTGGTGCAGAATGGAGAACTACAGTTTTCTGGATGACAAATACCATCTGGGCTATGTATTTACCACTGACACACAGTGTTTCGCCAGTCTGAAAAATGCAAAAGTATTGATTTTTATTTAATGATCTTCTGCATTCCAAGAGCTGAAAACATTAAAAGCATTAAAAACATTAAAATATGCATTTTAATGTTGATTTTGAAATTTGAAGATTTTATTTTCCATCACACTATTGACATACTATTAAATAGCATCATAGCAATATCAAAATTCAAGTTTTAAGATATTGTAAACTGTGACATATCTGGTAATATTGGCTAAATTGAAAAATCATCTGCATCCCAGCTATTCATTAGACATATCTGCTTTCTGTTGTTTTCATTTGTAGTGTTTTTTTTATTATGTAGTTCTATAGAGTTTAAAAAAAATGGCTTGCACAACTTTGGCCCTCAAGGACATTACATCATGATTTATTTTAATGTCATGCTACAGCCTCCCCCGCCTATTCATTCATTCACCACCCTGTTCTGTTCTAACCCTGTTTATGGGGTTTCTTTTATCTTTTAACCTTGTTTAAATCTATTCTTCCAGACTTCTGATCATGACTGTGGCATTTTAAGTCCCTCCAGTCTACTTGAAACATAATAAACAGGTGCTAATCAATGAATTTTTTACTTTAGCAGGAACTGATCTGTGAATCATGCAGAAAATACTCTTTATTCTCTGCTCTGCCTCTTCAAATTGCATTGCTATTTCACTGTGCTCAGAAATATGCATGACATTTATCACACGTTATTCTCAGTGTTTGGTTTAATTCTGAATATGTACTTCAAAACAAAAGGTTACAACATTTTTTTCTTCTGTTTACAGGAGTTTCAAAATGCTACCCTTTTTTGTTTTCTTTTTCCTTCCCCCCCCCACCCCCTTTTTTTAATGTCTTCAGTCAGTCTTGCCTTATTGGGCACATTAATTTTGCTCAGTTAGCAATCTGAGAGCAAGGATTAGCAGACAATGGAAAGTTCTAAGAATAGGTAAAAGATATTTGGCAGCTACAAATCTTAATGATACAAAAGCAAAAAGGAAAAATAATGGTGTCCACAGAATAAGAAAAAACAGCCACCAAGGTACTGCTCCTGCACATGTATTTTCCCACAGATGAAAAAAACAAATTACCTTTTCTCTAAGCATACATTCAGGATTTTAATACCTCTTATGCTTTTGGTTAGCACCTTTAAAATTAACATTTGTAAAATACCTTTGTTCATTTTACGTTTAAGTTTTGGAGCCTAGAAAAGAACCAGAATCAATAAATTTTTTTTCGGATGACAACAAGATCACCTAGGCCTCCACTCACAACCTAACATGTACAGCCTTCAATTCTCTTTAGTCAGTCCAGAGGAAGTTTTTTCCACAGCCTTCAGTTAGCACTTCTGAAGGTCAGCCCAAAAACAGGAACAATTTTCTTTACTGTGAAGGAATGTACTGGGACAGGATGGAAGGAGAAAAACCTCTCTCCATTGTAACCAAGAAATCTATCTGGCACTACAGTGTCAGTTCTCGTATTTGTCAAATACAGCCTGTTTACAGGCTTAAGCAGTTCTTTCTAAAGCACCTTAAGATCTAAGATCATACAAATGCTAAAATCTAACACCAGCATTTGTTGCCAGTCCTGCTACCACCAAAAGCATGTGTTCCTGCTGAAGCCTGATACTTCAGTTATCATTTCAAAATCCTTAAAGGTTTTGGCTACTGCAGAAGAAAAAAAAGATAAAAGGTTTGAATGAATGACAGCCTAGTTAATTAACCACCCAGATTCTAAAAAATAAACCAATGGAGCTCAAATTTAAAACAGCTCTGCTTTACAACAATCCACAGCTCTCAAAGGGAGGAGCTAATTTTTCCTTGCCTTTTTCACATCACACATCTTGTCTTTGCTAAGTGTAAATACAAAATACAGGTGTTCTACTAATGGTTCTAAATTTTTCAAAATTGAATTTAAATGGCAAAGCTAGGCTTTTAATTCTTTCAGAAGTGAATAATAAATTGATCACCATAATAAATAAATAAATAAATCTCAAATCACAAAATCTTCTGGAGTATTGCATTCCCCTTGAGTACCTTTCAATTTTCAAGTGACAGGATTCAAATTACTCAGAGGTACAAAACAATTGTCCAGTAATACGATGACGAGATTTACCAGAGAAGCAGTTCCCTGATGTCTATTTTCCTTCCACAATACATTTTTGTATGTGTTTTCAAAGACATGGAAGTGACAGTGAAATGAGGATTTCCTACACAAACTTCTACAGTTTCTTAAGTTTGAGAATACAACAGGAAACTGAAGTAAGGTATCTGAGCCCTCTCAGGGGAGAGTACTTTGTCACACTGACTAGACAATATTCAGAATAGAGCAGAAGTTCAACTCATTAACAAAAAAGTGACAATACGAAGACTAGAATAATAAGTCAATCACACGACACATAAAAAAAGTGAAACTTAAGAAAACAAAAAAGAAATTTCAAGGCAGAGTTTCAATTCAACTAAACACAGTTTTATCCATTCCTAATTTCTTTACTCAGAGAACTATGTAGTCAGGATTTTCAGCCACGAGTCCTATGGACTACCTCTCTGGGACCCTGAAAAAGGTGATGAAAGCAACATGAAACTGTGCAGTATCACCACTGGATTCCACACCACACAGGGAAAAAAAAAATCAGCTGAAGATCTGCAAGTAAAAAACTAAAGTCCATTCAGGTCAGTTTAACTACTCCAGTAATTAAATTTTATATTACATATGGGGCTTTCAAGGGTTCTCTGAAAATCCAATTAAAACCACACTTGAATTGTCAAAGCTCACTTGTATTGTATTCATCATTGGATTTGAGAGGTGAGCTGTTCTAACCTGCTGGCTGCAGCTTCCTTACCTTACATCCAATCCATGATGAGTCACTGAAGAAACGAGACATACTGCAAGGCTGGTTTTGATGAATGACTCAGAACTAAGAATTAGCAACCATTGGAGGGATAAGAGAAAAAACAGAATTTGGAAATGTCACATATTTCTAGATATATCTGAAACTAAAACTTAACTCCTTCTGTGCCCTCAAAGGTTGTGGTGGGGAAATACTCTGGACTAATGTCAGGAGGAAGTACAGTACAATGGGTTGTCATATTATTGTACTTAGTGATCAATAGATTGTTGTGCTTTTAGAGCTTTTTTTTATTACACTGTATAGTAGCACAACAGCCATGATTAGTATTTTACCAGTACTGCACCTAAAAAAAAAGGAAAGAAAACCAAACATACTAAAAAACACCCTTAACTACTGAAAAGCCATGCATCTATCTGGTTCTATCAAGACAATACAGGCTGAAAATTACTCTCATTTAAAATATACTTTTGAAAAATATTATCATCCTCACTTGAATTTATTAAGTTCAGAAGAATAAAAAAACTGGCAATTGATCATCTTAGAAACAAGCTCTCTTTCTATGACTGTCAAAATGCACACTAGGAAACTTTGGAAAATGCCACCTACTGAATTCATGAGCAATCTTTGTGTTTATCATGTCTGTGTTTCACTGAGAGACTGTCTAAGTAGGATAATAAAAATAAGATAGAAATCACCAGTCTAGTGTAAAGTCTCTATACCCTCACTATTGCCTGAACCTGCAAATGGGAAAGCCACAGCTACATCCATTGGACTGAGCTGGAGAGACCCCAGGGCCTCTGGGCTGAGCAGAGGGAATCCCCAGGAGCTATTGTAGGTGGTGGTTGCTTACAATGCCCCAAAACAAATAATCAAGGAACTTGCTCCAAACTTTTTGTTCTGAATAAAAATAACAAATCTATTTTTAATCATCACAGAATGTATGGAAGAACACAGAGATCAACAGGTCAATTAGCACCAGCAACTGAATTCAGTAACACCGAGTTCAGCAATTGTGTGTTTAAGAAAGACTTTTTTGCTTCAGTGATATAAGGGAAGTATCTTTGATGAAAAGATGTAGAAGTGAACATGCTTACCAGATGAATAAGAAGTCTTTAGGAAAGAGCCAGTTTCATGACTTGACTCTCATCACTTTGGTACAATGAAAAATGTTATATCTGTACAATACTGCTGCAAATGAACATGAAAACATGAATGTCAGCTAGAGAGAACTATATATACATGCTAGGTACACTCATGCTAGTTCACTGACCACACAGAGAAAAATAATCCAATGTATTTGATAATGTTAAGTACAAAGAGAAATGTGACCCTGATTACATTATTATTTAAATCTTTGAATGTGTCTTCTTGCATGATTTTTCTACAATTAGAGAAGATGAATTTAGTAGGTGTAATAAAATGCTTCTCACTCAGATTGAGTAAGATTTTACTGGTTATAATATATCAAATTGCTTTCTCAACCTTCTGTCATCAGGTATGTCCTGAAAATCAAGCATATAGATTGCACATGTTTCAGATAACTAGGAAAGACAAAATTGCTAGGCCAACTGTAAGTTGTAAGTAATTTTAGTTTACTTGACAGTAAAGACAGCTCAAGGTAGAAAAGCATGTATCACCTGATTTGATCATAAAAACGTGACTCCATACTAAGCTTATCTTCCAAAATTCTGGAAAGTGTTGCTCTCTCAAAAAAGCCCTCTATGCAGTTTCTCTACAATGCACTTATCTGGACTATAATTCATTTTGCTTCTTCCATGTCTATAAATAAATAATGAAAAAAGCTATTGCATGAGGTGCTACATGTCTGCAAGAGGTCAAACATCCTTAAAGGTGACCAAGTTCATATGGGAAACTGCAAACTTGATTTCAGTGCAGTCTGGCATCCATTAACAGTGCACTTATTCATGCTCCTGTGAGCCCAGAACCGTGGCCATAAATTTTACAGGGCAGATACAGTCAAAAGGTCTTTTCAAGAGGCTACCCAAAGAAAAAACAAAGGAAGTCCTCTTTATCTGCATAGTATTTTCAGGCTTCCTTTGCTACCTTTGAGATTCTTGTACCAGACTAATGACTGCATTCAGCAGTCTGTGAGTTTGCTCACAGGAAGTGCCTTTCATAAGCCAGACATCTTCATATATGAACAACTGCACAGCCTGGCAGAACACACATGGGCCACCTCAGTGTCTTACTGAATGTTCTCACTGCTACTGAAAGGTAAAAGCAACACCCTGTACAGCTGCTTAATGTATTGCAACATAGTCCAAGTGAAGATCTCAAAAGCTTTTTGCTGGCTAGAGCAGCACTTACAAAAGTAGGTACCTCTTGTATTGCTTTTAATCTGATAATGGAAATAAAACAGTGACCAATGTGAATGCAACACAGCACATTAAATAATTCAATTCCCTCAGCTGAATTCACCTCCTTTCTTTGAAAGCAGGAAGTAGCAGTCTCCTCATCTGAGATAAGATGATACAAATCCCATGCCTGCTGCAATGATAAGGGCTTATTTTCTCTTTGAATAGCTTTTCAATGAGACACATTCATGAGATTAGGGAAAGAACAGCTGGAAATAGTATGTGCATTTTGTGGCTTGTTTACTCCTTTGATCTTCATTGGGGTTCTCTATGAGTAATAGAAGCCACTTTTCTTATGAGTAAAGGATTATGAGGAGCAGCTACATTCAAGATCAAATTTACAGTCCAAAAGTGTGCTACTTGGGGAACACTGTGTCAGCTGACCTTCCTAGGCCTCTGTAGATTTTAAACACATAGAGAATGCAGCCCCAGAAATCTGATAATGAGTATCCCTGTAGTAAAGGTTCATCAGATAACTGTATATTGATAAATTTTAACAGGAGAGCAAGAAATACCACTCTTTTGTGCAACAAAATAAATTATTAAGATTTAAATAAAAGGAGCCAATGCTTTGTTCTATTATGAGCCCAAATAAGACTGATACATGTATAGATGTTTTACATTCCCAGAAATAGAAAGAACAGTGGGTTACATAAAACCTCTCAATGTATTTTTCATTCTATCAGTCAGCGAATGCAATATTAGTGCCTAGTGTTTTACTGAAAAAAGCAATAGTAGTGACTTTTACTGAAAAAAATACTTCACATTGTTAAACAGAAGTCATTGAAATCTAAAGTTTTAACAGCATCTACTTCTATTCCTGAAGCATATGACACCTAAGTATAAGCTATAATTTTCATTTAAAATCTAGGCATAACACAGAGAACTAGTGTATCTGTTAAAATCGGATTTTTGATCTCAGGGTACTAAGTCCTTGGAGAGGAACATGAAAAATGGATGAGGGATCAGAGAATTTAGTTCACATACTTTTGTCACTGAAGCGACAGTCAAAGATTAATTTTGAGAACAGAAATATAAACTTCATGGTCTCAGATTATGACAACCAACCTTGTTGATGACACTTGATTTCTTCTCCCTGTGGGCCATTAGAGCTTAGTTCCTATGGTTAGACCCTCTAAGCAGCTATAAAGGTCTTTTTTATGTATTGAAAACTTTACAGGATATTCTAGTTATTTCTTATAAGACATTGAAAATCATCTAAGACAAAAAGTAAACAAAATCTTTTTAAGCCTGATGAGAAAAAATGACTGGTATCTAGGCCTTTTTATTTTAAAATTCCTTGCACATAAATCTACCATCAATAAGGGCTCATTACTCTACTTGGCAACATGTTTCTTCTGTGCATTTTTCTACTGTAATGTACAACACTCATTGGCAGATATTATTAAAACCCAAAAATTAATATACAACTAATATGAAAGATCTAAGATGTACTGACAAAGCAAAAAAAGTCACAAGTTAAGGACAGGAGTAAAACTACCAATTATTTATTAGATTCCTGTAATTTGTTCTACCTATTTTTGCAAGTGCATATTTTGTAATACTTGATTCAAGTTAATATAAAAATAAGAAGTGTTACTAATAATTTTTTGTCTCTTTTGAAATATCTACTTAGCTGCAGTAATATAATGAAAGTTTCAATCAAGGTTAAAAAAAAACTAGTACCTGACAGTCAAACACACATAAAACAGAAACACAGAAGAAAATCTGGAATGAAAAGAATAACATTCCAAATAACACACTAGTTGAAAGTGAAAACAGACAAATTTGAGAATTTGCAATTGAGAAACAATATCAAAGCATTTTTAAAAAATCTTATTTTAAAATGAGTAAGATGTTTCTCCAAGACAGCTGCATTTGGAAGTGCACAAAAATGTACAAGGATCTAATTCTACTAAAACATTGTTCAATCAGTCCATAGGTTTCATTTTCACAATTAAATAAATTCCCAAACATGTGTTCTCTGACCAATCTCCATCCCTCAGCTCCATTACCTTTAGATCACATTCTTAGGCAGATAAAAAGGAAAAAACATTTCGTTTAGCAAAATATGAAGGAAACAATCAGACAATACAAAAGATTTAGGCAATTTTTACTTCTGGCTACCAGCAAAAAATTAGACCACTTTACTTTAGGAAGAACATGGTTATATCTATGCTCCTACACTTCTATCCTAAAAAATACTAGTTAACTTCCCATATAATTAATATTTACTGTGAGAAGTTTATGGCAAAAGGACCATTTACACCCTTATGCTAGGTATTAATCCTTATTACCTAGCATAAGGGTGTAAATGGCAGTGCTCAGCACAGCAGTGGCTGCCATACAGGCAGTACTTGTAAGCACCAAGCTTCTGGCACAGAACAGGCTGCTCAGGCATTACGATGTGTGTAATCTCTGCAACCACCACCTTCTCCCTCGAGCTGCCTCTGGGGGCTCTCCCACTCACACCTCCTCTTGCTCAGGTCCCAGATGTACAGCTGCAAATCCTCCTTCATGCTGAATCCTTATTGAGCTGACTCACTTTGTTAAACCATCAGAAAAGCACTGCTTTTTTGTTTGTCGATTAAACTTTCTGTCATTTTATCAAGCAGATTCCAAGAAACATGAGAGCTGGCACAGCAGGAAAAAAAAAGGATAAATGCTGAAGAGAAATAATAAACTAGAATAAAGCAGAACACCAGCTCTATTCAAGAGCAGACTCTTACACGAGGTCCTACAATTGAGTGTCTAAAACTGAAGAAACAAAATTGCAACCAGATCAATTACTTAGAAATGAATGTCTGAAAAGAGTATTAATTGCTAATATTTAAGAACCCATTTGCTTTGAATCTAAGCATATTATAGATGGCAATTTTTTCCTAAGAAAGCATATAGAATATTTAGAAAGCACAACCTGTAACATCAAAGCAGAAGTAAAAAATCAGCTTGCAGGTCTCCTGCATGTGATGAGGTCAGCATAACACAAGAGCAGCACTACTGGCAATCGCTTCTCTCTTTCTAAAAAAGTTTTTCCTGAGCATGAGAGAAAAGCATTAACCCATGAATAGTCAGTGAAATAGATATAAATATTTCAGAATATATTTCTGAAAATTGGGTCAGAATAGCCATGGACTGGAATTTGAAAATGTTGATGTATGTTCAAGGATGAATGGGAGGAAAAAGGAATTGTGAAACATTGCAAGGAGAGCACTGTTACAAAGAGCTTTAACAATAGCTAGTGATCTTAAAGAAAATGCACCTTTTCCATTAGCAAAGCATTACTCAAACCATTTTGACAACATTCAAACAGTAAATAACAATTTTTTTTTCCTTATGTAATCTGAACAAAAATATCAGCTGGGTGACCACATTAATTTTAAAGATATTAAATACAATTAAAAGAAAAATACAGCTCAGTAATTTTAACCAAAACAACTCATCTGGCCCTAGTTACAGAAATGTTGTGATGTGAATTTTGCCGATGACACATTTTGTTTATAGGACACTCATGCCTTTTAGAATGAAAATGTAGCATGTCTTTACCAACAGAACTTGGGAAAAGTTCTCCTGGGTAGAGCCACTGAATTTCTTTACAAAGCGGGATTGTGTAGTCATGGTTCTTACAAAGACACAGACACATGGCTGTGCTATCAGTCTGGTACTACAGAGATCTGTTCTGGAGAAAGACAAAACACCCAAATCTCTATCTTGGTCTCCCTAATGCTAATCTTCAATTTAAAGAAATTTTTTTTTTCATCCATGAAAAAATGCATTTGCATGTAACTGCTTTTCTGGAAAATTTCAGATAAATGCACATGAAACTTTCATTTTCAGCATATACACACATGATACAGAAATGAAGCTAATGCCTGTAACTTGTTTTGCTTGTTAATCCTCTATTCTGCAAAAACTGTTTTTCCCTTTTCAATTAAACTTGTCTCTCAACAGCTCTCTTGCCCCACAGCTAGTTTCTTCCAACTTGAGAAAAAGTTAACTCCTATCAAAAATCAATATTGTTCCAGCATTCCCTAGCTTTTCACTTCAAAACACAGTAAAAGTCGTATCAAAATGACTGGAACTTGCATAGAAATTATTTTAAAATTATGCATCTGAAGAAGCTAAACTTCCTGGCTCTGCATGAGAGAACTACTGCATAACTAACAGAAGTCGCATACCTGCAGATATGTCCCATACAAAACTAAAACACAGCACAAATTTCCTTAGATATGTAAACACATCAAACCTGTTGAAATCAGTACATCCTGAAACCTAAAAAGAAGCACATCAATTTTTGGAACAGCATGCCTACACCATCTTTTCTCACAAATAGTTTCTATTTGTTAAACTAAACACGCTGGAAAGAAAAACTTAGTACCTTTTCAAACAACTTAACTAAGTTTTCTTCAAAAGTTTGCTATGAAGAGCTCTCTATGAATAGAGGAATATTTCTGAAACAAAGTCTGTATTAACCAAACTATCACAGTATGAACCAAATCAGAGTCATTTGGAATGACTGTGAGGTTCTCTTCAATACTTCATTTCTTTACCCAGACTTTAAAACACCAGCAAATATGCACCCAGAACATGAAAATCAGACAGCTCAGAGACCCTTTTCTATATATATCTTCAGTAAGCATTGTGTGATCATACAAACGCTGTTCACAGAATGAAAAAGTATGTTTATCCTGTAAACCAAAACTACATACGTAAAAATCATGACCAAACTACAATTTAATTTTGCTTTTCTTAAAGTAACTTTTATTTCCTCTGATTTATGCCTTAGATTAAAATAAACAACCAAGATTCAATATCTATAGTCAAAATTAAAGTGAAGCAGCGAACCGACAAAAATATAATAGCAAAGCAATAACAACACTTAGACTCATCGTGGGGCTGCACATATTTTATTAGCTCACTATGGAGTGCAACTGGCTCACACTTGGACCTCTTGGAATATGTCTCTGGGCAACAACACATGCCCAGGTGCAACCACCTCTAATACCTGCCTTTTGCTCATTTTGCTTTATTGAGATCTCTGCAGTTTATGTTTCCTACTTTTAATAAAAAAGGAAGTACAGTGCACTAGTATTTCACAAGAACCATCACTTGTGAAGTTGCAAGACTTAGACTCATGAAAGTACTCAGCATTATTTTTATGAACACTTCACAGAAAAAGTATTTTTACTTTTAAGTCTTATGGGTTAAATTTAACATTTAAATTGAGAACCAGAAATAAGATGAAAGCTTAGATAGTTTGAGAAATACCAGGTGAATAATTTTTGTATCACGAGAAACCATGGCACTTCACATAATTTAGTGAAGTACAGTGTCTTCCTAGCCCATTAAATTTCAGCAGCCTTTTAATAATTGAACATTTTTCTAAATAGCATGAAGCTGAATGATTAAAAAAAGGTCTTTAATTTTAATAAGAAATTAACTATTTTTTTTATGAGAGTTAACCACACTGTTTTTTTAGTGCCAAGGAGACTCATGGAAGAAGGCAATTATTAAACAGCTCTAACTATCTATATGTAGGCTGGCACAAACACTTATTCTAAAATGATTACCTATTTGAAAAACACTTTACCCTAAGTGTTCCACTTCTATAGTACAAATACTCTACATTTGGGAAATCCTTATTAAAATACTATGGGTTTTAGCAGCTAAGTTAAATTGCATAATAGCATCTATGTTGCTACAGAAGTGACATGGCTATGCATGGATAAAGCTATTTATAACGTAAAAGTCCTGTTAAGTGCTTGGACTGTCACACAGAAGTCTTGCCCTAATACTTAAAAAGTCTCCCTAATGAAGTCTATGTTACAAGGCCAACTAGATCTTCAAATACCAGAAGCTTTATAAAACATTTGCTAAGGACAGCAATTTTTCTCTGTTGTATCCTTTTTTTAGTGTGTTTCATGTCTAAAGTTCCAGTGGCCTCACTGACCACAATCAGGACTTCAAGGACATAATTTCAATAACTGAACAGGTGTTCACTGACTAACTGACACCCAAAACAAAACCTCCAGAGAGACTGAGTCTCTCTCTTCAAAGAAATCAATCACAACTGGCTTCACAGCACTAGCTTTATTTTAAATTCTAATTCATATAAAAATAAAGGGTAGAGGTGAGCAATCACCTCTGAGGTCAAATTTATAAAAAAAAATAAAAAACAAACAAAAAAAAAAACCCGCAAAACAAGGATGTAAAGTTCATTTCCTCCAATAACAGACAGATACTACAAACTTGTTTCATTACTAAAGAAGACTGAAAACGTGCTATCCACTTCTAAGTAAACCTTGTATTTCAGCTTTTCAGATTTTTCTCTCTTCATAAATCCTAGACAGCACATTTCACTTTTGCTACAGTAACATGAATTTCTTGAGTGATTCCCTGTTGTACTAACTGCATTTTCAAACACAAATTATCAATTATGTACTCTGCCTGGAATAACTCTCTTCAGTTTCAACCACAGGGATAGTTCTGAAGTTTCCTCTGCACTGACATTGGTGCATTCCTTTGTCTCCCAAAGAAATGTAGCTGACACTCACCAAGACTCCATGCATCAATATATGCATAAATACATCAACATTAAAATAAAAAACATCCACAATTACTTACATCTGAATTGAAAAGCCCTTAGTCAGAATATGAGCTGAACAACCATTAGCAAAAGGAACCAAGTGCTTCTGTTTTCCTGAATGATGTAATGGCTAAATCAGAAGGATAGTTAACTGTCAAATTATAATTGATCACACAAAAAATGTAACAAAAAGCCTACCAGAAAATGCATTTTAAAAAAATTTGAGATCTATTTATTTATTTACAAGATTAATTCTTCATGAAATATGGTTTATGAGATATATCATTTGTCTATCTACCCATAATTTTTGATCTATGTAACAAATTCTAATTTAATGTAACAGCAGGTGAAGCCTTTGAACATACCAAGGTCTACATTTTGTGACCCAAACTCATCAGGTACAAATGAGCCCTTAAATGTGCTTATCAAAGGAATACATTAAAACTCATCCTCTTATTCATTCAAAAAATGCAGCAACCAGCAGAGCAATTAGCAAATCTATAAGTATAAACCCATATTGACATAGAGTGACAACTGTCCAGATGAAAAATCCTAGGAACAGAGAAGTGTACATGTAAACAAACTGCATAGAAAAAAAATCTTAATTTCCTTGCCCATGGGAAAACCTATTTTTAAGAAAAGCTTTTAGAAAAGGTTTGTATTCGGAGTATTATGTCAGAGAATTATTAAAAAAATTTGTTGTCAGTGTGAAATCTTGGACTGACCACACAGTCTTACCCTGATTCATGTTAATAACTTTCCAAATTGAAATCATTAAGATATGAAAGACAGAAAGCTATATAGCCTTCACCAATTTTTAATTTAAATCACAGGGAAACAACACCGTAATTCCCATTTACTTTCTACTTTTGTTTTTATACATAAGCTGAGGTTGGTAGGAAATTTAGTATATTACATTTCTGAATGCCTGGTTTATAAGGTCTTCAGAAAAAAGAAGTTACCTTCCAATGAATCCTACTGTGAAGAATACGGATGTTTTTATAAAATAAATAATGAATAAAATATGGTGAGGAGAGCTAGAAAATGTGTTATACCTGACTGATTTACAGCTCATACCTGACTGGCTAATGACTCTCTTTTACCTATTTCAGATCTTTTTACTATCAAGGCTTTTTGACATACGTAATCTATTCCTTGACATTCAAATGAAGAAAGAGTATCAGGGAAAAAGACAGAGAATGGAAACAAGTTGAAAGGCAACCTCAGAAAAACTCACACTTCTATTGATTACGCACCAGTACTTAGATGAGAGAGCAGAAAACAGTACAATGAATTTAAAATTAGTCAAATAAATGAAGGGTAACAAAGAGGCTCTACTTCAGTGGAATTTTACCCTCACAGTGGCCTTACAAAAATCAAAGAAATGCTTGCAAAACAGGGCATAACTTACTATGAATGAAGGTGGCAGAATCTATCTTTTAATCTATAATGATATTTAAAGGATTTTTTGTACTAATGCATCCAGTGAACTATTATATATGTAAACGTATTATATAAAATGTATTATATAAAAATGTATTATATAAAAAAAATAGTGACATGGATTTTTTTTCTTCAGCTTGTAAAAGGGATGGAGAAAATAGCACTGATTCTTTCTGCTATTACCATTATTAACATTGAAGTTAATGGCTGGAGAAGGGAGTGTTTCAGCTCAAATCGCTCTACCTTAGTCTTTAAAATGAGCCTCTGATATTTACACCACCATTTACAAATAACATATTAGCACAGATGAGCCTTGTTCTATCTGTGCCTTTAGGATACGGTTATAATCAACCATGCAAATGTGTTCAAAAAAACTCAAGATAAAGCTAGCATTAAAAATTAATATCAAAACTACAACATGAACTTCCTATTTCTCCAATTCCATTAAGATCAAAATTTCAGTCAGGTGTTTACCTGAACACAAATGAGAATACCGCAACTAAACTGAGGAAGTGGAGGAAAGAAAGGCACCTTTATGTTCACATCAGCCTCTCCCCTGCCTTCAGGCCAACTACTCTTCACTTTGCTGACTTGGCATTTTTTAAAGCCACACTCTGCCTTTCACTGTTGAAAAACACTGGAGACAGCATTTTGGGACCTCTAAGATCTGCACAGTAAGAAACTATATAAAAGCTAAATTCAACTCAAGCTACTATTTCTAAGGGATTTTTATCTTATTGCTTTTATTTTATCTTAAGCTACTATTTCTGAGAGATTTTTATCTTATTGCTTTTATAAATGGGGTTATTATTTTGTTCTTTTAGAAAATATGCACCATTTTCTTAAGCAAAACCCCCTCAAAATTTAATATGATAATAACAGTATATTGATATAGGATTAGTAGTAAGCAACCATTTTGTTTCTAATTGGATAAACAACAGCAATTAAAGAACAGCAGATGTCAATATTTGCATAGATAGCCATAAAGCTCCAAATCAATACCTGCTTCCAGTTCCATTAATGAAGACATACTCTTATTCCCTAATGGCTACTTAAAGTGATACAAGAGGAAATACTTGCAATCTTTGTAGAAAGTTTACACTATTTGACTTTTTAGTAGCAAACTACTTTATGAATGAAAAAGATTCAAAAAGAATAATGAAAAATTATTCAAGTTTTGAGATTAAAAGTTACATACGCTTTTAGGCACATTTTTTTAGTCCATGCTCCTAAGGAAGGAGATGCTTCCCTGTTGCTTCTTCTCCCATTAGGGTGACAAGCAGTGGAAGCCATGGTTTTACTACTGATGTCACCTGAAGAATGTAGCATTTAAACCAGATTTACTGAAGCAGAGAGATAATTGGAATACATTAAAAAAGTAAAGATTGATATTTGTGTTCAAATGTAAGAAGCTTTTTCTCTTTAGTAAGGCAGTTAATTGTGATATGCCAAAAATCAGAATGATGGTAGGTAGTTCTTAAAGAATTATCAGATTTAGACACATTTCATGTATTATACACATACTCTTCCAGAAAGGAGAGAAGGGACTTTATTAAAGTAACTACCTCACACAGAAGAATTTTAAACTTCAATGTATATATTAATATACATTAGAGTTTTCAACATCATGCTGACATTGTCTTTTATTTTGTACTCTAAAAAGTTAAATAGCTAAGGTTAAATCTTACCCAAAACATTTTCCATTAATGAACATGCTTGGGAAAATGCCACTATGGCATTACTCTTCCAACACGTGACAGCCTAAGACATTCTTGTTTCGGAAATTACTGTAAAATGGCACATTTGTAACAAGTATCAGTTAACATTACTGAAATAATAAAACGGCTACCAATATTAAGATGTACAGAAAAAGTATTTTAAGAAAACCCAATGCAGTGCATTGAAGACACATTTAAAAACTATGGACTGCTCAAGTTACAATCATTCTATTAATATAACTTCAACCAACATTAAAGAATCTTCTCAACTTGCTTCCACTTTTGCCTGTTTGGCTCAGGTACACAATGTACAAATCAAGTATTAATCCTTTCTTTTTGAGGGGAAGAGACAAGATACAGGGAATATGACTACTCTTGTGTTCATCTATTCAATGACAATCTCTTAATTCTATTTCCTACTATCATGACCATTCACAGGGAAATTTTAAAATCAGGCAGTTAAACAAATATATTTTAACCTGCATTCTTTACTCCTTCACTCCACTTTGTTGACAGGTACCATGGTGACAGACACTATAGAAATACTTAAAATATTGTGTGTCATTCTGTGGTGATCCTGACACTGATATCATACTGTGTTAATTTAGAGGGGAAATGGCAAAGACTACCATCATTGGGAAAGGTCATGATGACAGTTTATGGTAAGTCATTCAGTTGTTTCATAGCAACTAGTAAAGAATCTTACTTTCTAAAAAAAAGAAAAAAAGAACTAAAACAAAAAATAAAAAATCAAAACTACTCTGAAAGACTCATACATATATAGTGGAACAGCCTATTCTTCCATATGAAATTAATAAATTATGCATAACCACTTCTAAATCTCCTAGGATATGTCATTTTAACCCTTAACTGCTAGAGGAAGAGAAATAAAATCATGAATTTTCATCATGTATCTCTTCACTAAAGCTCAAAGAGTGAAGACAGAAGAATGAGCTAATACCTTCCATGTATGTGCGGCAAAGTACTGGTAACCAAGCAACAGGCAGGAAACGTGTCAGAAAGGAAAAGCATATTTACAGTCCTAACAGTCTCTCATTTATACACAATTATAGATACCAGTTACAAGAGGAGAGGATCAGACTGCACAAAGCACCTTTTCTATTTTTCTCTAGTATAGATATTGCCTGGGTTTTAATCAGATTAATCTCACATGCAATATCTGCCTTAATTCCCTTAATTCATACCAGAATAAGCAACTTGCCTAAATTCTGCATGAATAGATGAACAAATAGAGAATGCATCCTGAACTTCCTACTTGTTTGGGTTTGTATTTTAATAGGCTTCTGTGTTAGTACTTCATGTGAATTATTTACTTTTACTGTATGATTGACAGAACACTCAGGAAAAAGAAAATATATATCATTTGACAAGACAAACATAAATATATTGTGTATATATATGTTCAGCATGATTATTCATGCAAAGACAGTTCTTCACACCTGCTTAGAGAGTTTTATCTTTAACCTTGAAGTTCTTGAGACTTAGTCCAAAGTGCACAAGTTTATTAAACACCCAAATGGAGAAATTCCATTTTTTGTTAATTCATTTTTCCCTTTAAACATACAAATGGCACATAGGAAGGTTGTCATACATAGTCATATTTAAGTATTTCTGGTTACACAAGTATAGCAGAAGCAATGTCTATCAATGTTTCTTCAAACTAAAGCATTCTAAAAACTCAAGGGAGTACAGTAGGTAATGAAGCATTAAATACATTTTTAGTCTTATGTTCCCTTTTTAGTTAACATTTATTGAAACACAACCATTAATGCATGTATTTCAAGCAAGCTGTGGAAGCAGTAGTGACCCTGGTCCTCATTACAACTGAAAGATACTTGCCAGATGCACCAGAACACATACATGCAAAAAGACACAAGTCTTTTGGGTTGAGTTTTGGTTGGAACCATGAGAAAGAAAAGAGATCTTTTCAGGGTAGATTTCTGCATCTTGAGAGGCAAACTCAATGAATTTTCATTCTTACATAGAATACATTCAATCTTTGATACAAATATAGGTGCTAAATCTAAAGTCAATCACTTAAATGGACAAAACTGACAAGAGGAATTGCTCCTAATTTCTAATAAAAATTTCAATAAATTATATTTATAGCTTTGTAACAAAAATTTAAAAATATGATAATCACACAGTCATGTAGAAGTCCAGTATATAATTTGATTTTATTTGATCACCATGATACTAGTAGGCTTTATTACAATCAGGAGTACAATTTAAATCATGCTCACTGCACTACAGGATATTAACTCAAAGAAGATTAAATAAAATGACAATATAACCAGTGTGAATCTGAAATAAGTCTTTAAAAAGTAGACCGTGAAGAGAAACAGTGAAGAAATACAAGTGGTCATTTCTAGGATTGCCAATTGCCTCAGACATTTCTTCTTTCAACTTTCAGTGATAAAGTAACATTTTATATGCCACAAGAAAAGAACACTATTTTGAGAAAATAGATTATCAAGTCAAACTTTTGACTGATCACCACCTTGTCAACCACACCACAGCACTAAGTGCCATTTCCAGTCATTTCTTGAACACCCTCTCCCTGGGCAGTCTGTTTCAATGCTTAACAACCTTTTCATGAAGAGATTCTTCCTGATGTCTTAACATCTGACATATAGAGATAGTCAAACATACCAAGACTAGATCTCCTATTTCATATTTTTTCTTTACAACGTAAGAATGTTTGTACTTATTCAGACTGATAGTCAATCACACAGTATCTCACCTCCATGACTTGTGACAAGTAGTTGCCTAAGGCAAAGTGAAACAACAGAGGAAGGATACTCACTCCTCCCAAATATTACTCCAACTATGTGG
Source organism: Passer domesticus (assembly GCF_036417665.1). Taxonomy (NCBI): domain Eukaryota; kingdom Metazoa; phylum Chordata; class Aves; order Passeriformes; family Passeridae; genus Passer; species Passer domesticus. Next base: position 31,799,541 of record NC_087479.1, read on the forward strand.
AAATTTGAAACAGATAACATTTCCAGAATTCTGTATAGAACCCACTTCCAAATGCTGTTAAAGATATGTTAGCTATCCAGGTATCTTCAATTACCCTTAGCTAAATCCTTTGTGTGCTTCCACTCTGCTTCTTTTCACCACAGACTCTTATTCTGTTCCTTCATGACACAAGAATCATCTGATTTCTTTGACCCTTATCAGAAGTACCAAACACACATGTAAAGTGTTAACAAACTGCTGGGCAATCTCTTTCTCAGGTGAAATTCAGATTTTCTGTAGTTTGGTTTCAGGGTTTTGTTTTGGTTTTTTTTGTTTGAAGTGTCCATTTTCTTTTTCTATTTTTCTCCAATCTTAACTCTCTTCAGTGTTCCTGTGTTTTCCACCAACAGTTATGGACTAGTAAAACAAAAATGGGAAGAGCAGAATAATTATGGCAAAGACCCTTTGTCATCTGATTTTTCATCAGGATAAACAGAATTACCGTAAGTGTCTACCTGGACAATAACTCAATCCATCCAATTTTTTGGACAATGACACAACCCCAATGAAATAATATTTTACAATATAATACATGCGTTCTACAACAGCTCACTTTTCTGTGTCGAGTGCCAGCACTTCTACGAGATTTATTTAATCATAAATGTTGAAAAAATTCCACGCCAAACTCACCAAAAGAAGTATAAATACATATTATATCTAGTCACATTTTGTTAGAACAGTGTGTTCCAATAAGGGCTTCAGTAAAACAAAATTATACAACTTTCAGTATCATTTTAAGCTTTTATAATTTCTAGTGCACTGAAGTTGCCAAGAAACCCCGAGAAGCAGATGGGCATTTCTGCTGTTAAAATGCAATCAGTTACACCAGAAAAGAATTGTGCCTTTCATACTTACAGAAGAAATATTACAGTTTCCTGTAATTTAATTTCTTATTTTATTAACAAATAGTGTAAATGAACTGATTTTTTAAAATCTGGTTTCCTTAGTAGATTCCACGAGTGACATCACCACTTCTATTTAAGAACATGATAAAAACATAATAAATCACTATCTAGGCAACACCTCTTTCAAAGAATTCCCAGCAGCAAGCCACCTGAAACTCTGCCACTAAAGTTTTTCCCACTGAATGCCATAAAACAAAGATTCATTAAAATCTTGATTTGTTTAAAAAATAGAAAAATCCTGCAGCTTCAAGAGAAGGAATAAATTCTGCATTTACTTTCAACTTTCAATACATTTCTTCTTTATATTCCATTATTTTCACAAAATACCACCCACTAAAATCACATTAATTACTATCAATAAATATCATAATTCGTCATTATTCACTAGAAAAGTAGCCCTCCACTACAAGTTTATAGCATTATAAAAGTATAAACTATAAAATTTACATGAAATATTATTTCAAAGTCACTATAAGTAACACAAAATTAAGACTTACTTGAGACTAACCCCCTATATTTGATTACTCCAACGTCATTTCTCTGAACATTGGTCTCACCAAGGAAAGTGCTTGCTTACTTCAAGAACATCTAATAAAGGACTTCCAAATGGGCATATATAGATTCCACTCTTTAACTGAGAATAATTTAACATTTTTGAATGTACATATCTATATGTGGATTACTGTAAAATGCTCAATAAATTGTGAAGTTGTGCTATCAGCATGGTCCGCATGATTACAGCGACTTGAGACTCACACAGAAGAAATGAAATGTCTAAATCAAGATGTTTGATGTACTTCTATAATGAGCCTCATTACAATTACACAACTATTTTCTCTTATACTAATAGAACATTCATAATCTCTTTTACTTTCAGGAGTATATCACCTGATGAAAAGGAACCATGTTTTATAACACAGGGGCCATTTTGTACTCAGCCATCCACATTTGGACCAGTTTCAAAGCCAAAATTGTAAATCAAGGTGTTTCTAACAGATAGCAGCATCTCTTTGGCTGTTGGAGGTAAATGTCATCTTTAATTCATTAAACAAACAGCACTTCTTTTTTCCTAGGCAGAAAATGCTGTCAGCCATAAAATTTTCAAGATATTTTAATACATTTAAGACATTTTTTGCAGGAGTTTTTAATGAGATAACAGGAAAGTGGATGATGAAAAAGGAAATCTCTGAAGCATGAATATCTATTCCTACACCCAAAGAATTATATTTTTTAAAAAAGAAGAAAAAAAAGGCACTGAACTGTCTGTAAACTGTCCTAACTAATAAACAAAATAGTCTCAAATATTTCTGAAATGCACACAGCTGTTTCATAGATCCCATTTGCTTCTAAAAGATTTTTTTTTTACATGTCCTGGACCAGTCAAATAAGAGCTAAAGCACACAGACAACACTTAACTTCTGTATTCTAAGATTTAATTTCTTATTTTTATGACTCTCTATTAAACATGATACTGCAACACTCTTGCAAAATGTGGACTATGTAAAAATCTTCTTAAGAAAGGATGTTCTTTGATTTTTGATTTTTTTATGCTTTCAAGCCTAATCAACAGCAAGGGAGATTTAATCTGTGAAACACAGAGCAGCTAACAAGCAAGTTTCAAGTGATGTCCATGAGTTAGAAACACAAATTACCTTGTTAAGGTACAGAGCTGGACATGCCTCAGCAATCTCAGACCTAGTGGGAGGTTAACCAGGCTTAGGAAGTCGGATGCCCACTGAAAGTGGACACAAAGAATGCAGAATTTATAGACCACCTGGCAGAGCTCCCAAGGTAAGGAAGAAACCAATAAACCCAACCCAGCAACTGTGCTGAAATGGGCTCCAACAGTCTAAAAGGTAATTCCAGCAGGGAGAGATTGTGACCACTGGAACAAGAAACACACCAACTCAAAAAAAAAGAGAAAGCCTGAGCATGTGGAGTAATCAGCGTGGGAAATGAGAGAATCATTAACCAACATAAGATAGAATACTAATAAAAAAGAGAACTATGCAACTTGTAGCCTATGAACACTAATTCCCTAGTTTGCTAAAATGTACAAATAGTAAGAATTTTTGATAGTTGATTATTGGCTGGCTGCACATAGGTAACAAATATGATTTTTGCAAACAATACCCTTCCCACTCCCCACAGGGGAAAGGGAAAAAATAGTCCTTGATGACTACCCCCAAAAAATGAATTCAAATTGTAGAAAACAGGTGACAGGAAAGATATGCTATTCCTCAAGAGGCAGGTGAAACAAATCTTCTAGAAAGACAAAGGACAGAACAACAAAGCTTCCCACTGCATACACAGCTTATTCCATCTGAGGGTAGATTTCATGGAACACTGCTCCATTCAAATACCCAGCAGGAAGCAAAGCCTGACTTTTCTGAAGATACTCAAAGTTTCTGGATGAACAAAACCATAGCTTAACTTCCTGTTTCTTCCCATCACACAAGTAGTCATGTCTCCATAAGAGATATTTTAACTGCAGAGATGCATTATTTTGCAAGCACTGAATTTTAATGTTCGTCTCTATTTTGAAGTGGCAATCGACAAGACAGGCTACCCCAAAAAGCTGTTCTCTGAAGTATACCAGAATCAAATGTAGAAGTTGTTTGCATAAGCACAACAATGGGCAATCCTGTTCACTGATGATGCAGACAACTATCTGTGTCTGCTCATGTGAGACACATGCTGTCCTCCACAGCTGCAACACAGGGCCTGAGGCTGCCTCTGTGCTTCTGCACAGCCCTGCTGCCTCTCACCCAGCTCTTGATAGCCAGGCCCCTCTGGTCTGCAAATCTTTCCTCTTCTACCCAAGCACACTTTCCACGTGGGCTGACAGAAGGGTACTGAGACACGAGTCTTTTGCTGCCATTATGCAGGATGCCTGCAGTGTGGCAGGAGACCATGTGACAAACCACAGAAGCATGAGTCTTGTGCTCCCCTCTGAGACTTGATGTCTGTGTGATTGGAAGAAAAGACAGAGATTCCCTAACAATAAGGCTGAGATAAGGCATAAAGCACGATACTCATAATCCAGCTGACAAATGCATTCACTGAGTCACTCAAAAAGCACATAATGAAAAAAAAAGTATCTATGTTCGTCAACCCCAGTGAAATGGAAGTGGAAAATAATTGCATTAAAATACTATTTAAATAACTAAATAATTATTAAAAGTTATTGGGTCTTTCCTACTGTACATTCCTAATCCAGATGGAGAAAGAAGCACTGCACACTAAGGTGTAAGGGTACAATTTTTGACCTGTAGTTTCAGTGACAAAACCAGAATTGCATGCCCAAATAGGTGTTTGAAGATGCTATCTGCATGACTCCAGCACTACTCAGCAAGAGGCTAATTCTCTCCTAGGACATCTTTACTTGACAAACTTTCAAAAATGCCCCTTAAGAAATTGTAACTGAGCATAATTAAAACACTCAGCATGCAAACAGGTAAGTATTGCATTACATTTAGATTAGTTTATCCTGAAACTACAGCATCTTTGAAATTGTAAAAGAAACATGAGGTATCAAAATACAATCTTCCTCAAAACTCTAAAATAATTTTTAAAAAAAAGAGTTAAGTGGAATCTGTCACAAATAATTATAAAGGTGTTCTAGTGAGGTTTTTCCCTCGGTTGTCAATGCTGCAGCAGTAAATCCTCAGGACAGAAAAAAAACCTCAACCAAACGCCAAAACAAAACAGAACATCCTCCTTCTGAGATACAATCCCAGTCCCTGCTCCACAAGTAGGCAGAGATAAACTTCAGCTCCCAGGATTCTTTAATTGAATAGTGAAGTGCAGACTAAAATGCAAAAGAATGAATCTCAAAAAAGAATGCCCCTACATCTATAAAAACAGCAAGATAATGTACTTATGATGGAGAGACATTTGTAAGTTTCTCATTTTTCCTGATTTTTTGGCTTTCCAGTGTGCACATTCAGTAGTACCTCATTCATTGCTATTCCCCTTCCAAATGAGAGCTGGATTCCTTTCTGCTTTAGACTTCCTTATCTATTGTTAGAACCAGCTTTTAAGTAGCCTGCGACAGAGAGTTCATTACTTCATTAATTCTTAGTTCTAGCAAAGGCTCCACTAGATGCTTCTAAAATAGTAAAATGGTAGGATTAAAATGCATAAACCATAAAAGGTTACTTAACAGACTGGACAATAACAGAGAATTTGGAAAAGCAAACTAAATAACAGTATCTTTAACGTAATGAATTCATTACTTAATGGGCTGGATTTTAAACTGTACCACTACAGTAGTCCTTAATTGTGTCCCAATTATTAGGCAAGTCCAAATTATATTTTTTGTGTACCGATTTCACTTGAAAATCGCCAAGCTTATAAAATGAGTCTTTAGACAAACTTGCATACAATCTGAAAGCAGGAAAAAAGAACTTCCTTTTCCTGAATAATACATGTATGAAAGCAGAGATACAGCAGGACGATTACTGAGGTTTTTCAACAAGACTTGTTTTTCTACATCTCCTGGAAGACTTCAGACATCATTCCTCCCTTACTGGGAAACTAGCATGTCTTGTGTCTTTTGTGGGATGGGCTCTGCCCTTCTGCAGAATACATACATCAAGATCATTTGTCACATCACAAGACAGAGAGCGAACCACACAAGATCATTATGAAACCACCTGAACTATGGGCATGTGTTCTTCAGACACATGACTATCTGCTGGGTGACATCTACACACATGGCTCACAAGCAACATTAGTTAACCTAGGAAAAAACCTGCAGGAAACTAACAACCTTTTAGATAAAAATGAAACTTAAAATTTGAACCTTAGCTCAACTGAAGGCTGACCAATAGAATTTCAGTGAAATTAACATTTATCTATTAGAAAAAAAGGACACAAAATTTTATATTAGTGAATATCCGAAAAGCTTTTCCAATTTCACTAATTTTGCAACCACATAATAATTTTTAAGGGAACTGTTTTCAAAATTATATAAGACATGAAGTAAGAAGTAAGGGACCTATTGCTGATTGCTTTCAGGAAACAAGCTGCACCTAGGCATTTATAGATAACAGCTCACACAATTTGCAAACCATGGGCTTTAAAAAAATGCAAACCCTGATCTGTACTTCCATTTAAATCTTCCCTTCATAAACATATACTTCCCCTACCTAATTTCTAATACACTGAAGATCAACATAGCACATGTCTTGGAAAAAAGAAAAGCTTTAATTAAAGCATTTGCAACAACTTATCCCAACAACCCAGACTACATTAATACTATTAGTTTTATACTGCTGTTCTGAGATGCAACTGATATCAAACCTTATCTTTTACCCCAATTGTCACTGAAAAAGAGGGAGATCTTTCAGAGGATTTCCAGCAAAACCTTTTAACTAAGCTAAGTTCAACAGCTTCTGAGAACTGCCTCACAGATTTCAAAGTAAATGTAGACAGAGTACAGTTTACCCAAAGCCTGAAACATTAAAGAACTCCTTTCCATGATTGCTCTCATCTGAAGTGTGCTATTGAAGAACAGCACCAAGCCAATATCAAGATTGGATTCTGTTCAGATATTTACTCCTATGAAGAGTTGCAGAGATGAGATGGAGTAACTTCTCACAGCTATGAAGTCTGCAAAGTTTGCAAAATTTTCCATTAATTCTTACTTATCACAGAATGGACAAAATCTTTTATAATGAGAATCACAACAGGACACACAATCTAGAAAGCAACCAACCCTTCATGCTTAAATTTAAAATTAATCCTCCAGGTCTAAGAAATCTCAGAAAATCAAAGCTCCATTAACTCAGGGAATGAGGAGGAAGTAAAAGGAGAAACTAATAAAAAATTATAGAAGTACAAATACAGACTTCTGTAACATCTAGAAAAAGAAATGCCATTGCAAATACCATAATAATGTAGCACTTCCAAAATAATTTCTTTATGGAGAACTTAAGTGGGTTTCTTGCAACATTTATAGCATTTTGGCTGTTAAGTCATATACTCAGCTGGAAAAAAGCTCTCAAAAGCAATTTTCTGAATATGATTTCAAAGCCATGCTCTAGAAAACAGTTAACAATTAAACCAATTCTGGCAGGGATGTGGAAAACACATTAAGAAGTGAAGCAATAAAAGGGCAATGAAGTGTTTGGACATAGGTTATCCAGGCTGAATATTTCACCTGTCTAGAATCAAAGAGGAAGTCTGTACCGAAGGCATCAATGAGCTTCTAAAAAAACTATTTATATTCTCAGTTGAGAAGTACCTAGAACCTTTCTTCAGAATAAGATATACTTAAACAAACACTTTGTAACTAGGATGATTAAATTAGATATATTTTCCTTTAAAAGCAAAAATCAAAGACTTTTAGCTTTGAAATGAACAGCTTTGATTCTTACAAACCATTCAAATCTATTTAGCCTTTATTTTAAAGAAACAACACCTTGCTGAAGTTTTACAAACATCAACCGAAGTGATACAAATGTCTAAACAACTGCCACTATATTTTATTACAATGAAGCAGAACTGTAGATTAACTAAAGAAAATAATGTGTAAGTGAAGACTTTAAAGTAAACTAAAACCAATTTGGGATTAAAAAGAATATGAAAGGTACTGTTATACGGTCTCCTAGAGCAAACCCACATAATTTTGTTTTAGGGGCAAGTGTCTTGCAATACATTTGGCAATAAATAGGCAGAAAAAAAAGCAAACAGAAATCCCATGAATCCTCACAAGTATATAATTCATAATTATTAAAGGCAGGAAGTTGGTGCTGTGCCTTGTAAATGTGCCTGCAATAAATGTGTTTAAATAAAACACCCAGAATCTTTTTGGGTGAAATTTTGTCTTTAAAAGATCCCCTTATCACAGGTTTAGTGAAATCACTCAAGGAGTTACAGAACACCTTCAGCAAATTATATAACTGCTTTGACAGGTTTCCCAGGTTAAACAATTTCCAGATTTCAGAAAGTTGTATTGTAGTTACACACAATTCCCTGCTAAAACTGGAATGCATCTCCAATGAATAACTGACTTTTTTCAATACTAGAAACGGACTCACCCTCTACTTCTTGCCTTTCAAAAATGATCCACCATTTAACATTGCTAGTTTTTATTTAACATAAAAATAATTATAAAAGTATTGAAGATGCTCAACACTTATTTCTTAATGAGACATGAAACTCTGTTATTAAAAGGGTTATCATTTTCCTGCTTCCCAGAAAAGCACTGTGTTCACACTAACCTTTTAACTAACAGGAACAGATGGGTCTAACTGGATACAGGCATGATGGGGCATTGTGGTAGAGCAAAAGAACATGTTGATTCTCATACCTCTGGCAGATGGGAAACAGTCAAAATTAATTTTAGACTAAAAATGTTTTGCTGCTTCTCAGTAAAAAAAAAAAGTTAAAGAAACCCACTTGGAACAATATGCTATTTTATACATGCCATCAGAGCTCAGACAACAGCAGCTTTCACAAAGTTGGTACCATACATTAAAACCAATTATATAGACTTACTGTATGCCATTTTTAAGTCTGTGAATAAATTAGAAATTCCTGAAAACAGTAGCTTATAATGGAAGTGCTGACACAACCTTAACTACAGCAGTAAATGTGCTGCTATTATGAAGTTGTTATGGCAACTAGAAAGATCAAACAGAGAGAAAGGAAGAATACGCATAACCAAAACTTCAAAATCTTTGATGTGGTCACCCACAAACTCTTCCAAATTTTGTGGTCGCAGTGTTATTGGTCCTTACCTTTACAAAAAGCAAAACAAAACAAAACAAACAACCCAAATAAAACTGCAAAACTTGCCTTTAACACAGGTGAGGAGTAGGGCTGCCAAAACAGTGTAAAATCCAAAACAAATCCAAGGTCATAATCCATTTTGTTCATGAACAGTCTAAAAAATAGAGTCAATTGAAAGATATCTGGCCAGCATCTGGTGAGCACACATTCATTAGATAACACAAGTTAACAAACAACAATTATGCAAAACTGTTCAGTCTTCAAAACAGTTCCATAATTTGTTACCAATATGAAGAGTTTAGTAACAGCAACCTGCTGCAATTTGGCTCAATCAAACAGACATCACATTCACAAATACTGATCCCATTAATTAAAATGTGATTAAAATATAATTGAAGCTCATATATTTGTGAAACAATCATTACTTACTCTTCCTAATACTGTGTTAAACAAAAGCAGAAATCTTTGGCTGGTTCTAATATTGAAATAATGGGAGAAAAAACATACCAAGGCAGACGAATTTTAATACAAAAAAAAGCTCAAAGTATGATTTCTAAAACAAATTCATTAGAACCAGTGTCAACACCCTAGTTACTTTTCCCAAAAAAATTTAATATTTTAACTGCAAGTGTCATTCTTCCAAAATTTCACTGAAAAAAAATTCCAACAAAATGATAGCAGCAACCAATAGCAAGAGAAATAATGTTAAATTATCATTATTAGGAGTAGCAGTATACATTTTTATTACAACATTCTATCCAAATTCATATACGAGCAATGCTTTGACTTGAAAAGTAGAAAACAAACTATTTCTCTGTCTTTTCAAAGAATTTCATATTAAAGCCACTTTTTCTCAAGTCTAGTTTTACTAGCATAACTAAAATCTAGCTAACACAAAAGCCCTCAGATGTCTGACATGATAAGAGTTGTGCTAAGTACTTTTACTCACTCATTTCCTAGGTAACAAAAACGCCTTTTCTTCTAAACTATCTCATTCCATTTTTCTTTTCAGCTTGTTGATCTATATAATTTTCCAGACTATGGGAAATACCCATTTAATGAGAAGAGAATCAATTTTAAGAAATGCCTAAGTATGTACTTTCACTGAGAGCTAGCACATATTGCTGTTAAATTAAAAATTATTTTAAGATTTAGGCTTACACATTCTTAAGTCAAAAATTATTCAGTGTTAATTATCCAATTGATTTAAAAATTTTAAAACTTTGAATACTCTTTTTTATTTTCAGACACAACGTATTCTATATTAAACATTGAAAAAATACAGTTTTGCAGATGAACTTCATTTAGCTGGAAGATAATCAAATATTCCATTGACAAAAGAGAATTCTTTAATCTGCAATAATCAAGAATTATTGATATGAGATCGCAACAAATACAAAACTGTCTTCCCCCCGAAAAAAAGGGATAAAAGAAGGCAAAAGACTATTTTGTTCACAAAGGCAAGAAATACTTCTAAGCAACAAAAGCAGAAATAATGATGACATTTTCTTCAGAACATTAGTTCTTCAGCAATTTAAAAATTCTGATAAATACACTGCTTTTCTCTGAAAAGCAATCACTAGTTATCAACTTGCTTGAAGCAGCTAATCTTACAGCTCTCTAAAAGCTGAATGACAATATTCAGAAAAAAGGTAAAAATATGATTTCCATGTGCATAAGCTGTTTGTCAGATAAATAGTAAATACTTGATAAAATTCTCAAAAAGAAAAATGCTTAGAAGTGTTCTCTAACACTATGTCTTTGTTCAGGGGTTTTTTCAAATTAATTTTCCCATTAATTTACAAAATTAGTGATTATCACACATTTTATAATTTGTAAAAATGGTTCACTGAGATACAGCTTTACTGTAAGACCACTCAGTCTTATTAGAAAAATGTTTTTTCCAATATATTTGATGAATTAGTTTCATACAGTGGGGGTAATATTTGGCGTTTAGGACTTGAAGAATCTATAATTATTAACTGTGTATGGACTAGCACAGACAATACCTGGCTTAACACTATTTGCAAAGCTACTAGCTTTGATACTGTAAATATTAAATACCACTGTGAGATTGCAATGAAATTTCAGTGAGCTTTCAAATCAAATGGTCACACACTTAAAATGCAAAATGTTTTTAAGAAAGCATTCTGCTCACTTCTTATGCAACTTTTAAAAAGCACTCTTCATAAAGCAGGTAAGTATATTATTCACCCTAGATCCAATTTTCAGGTGCAGAGTTTCAACCTATTGTTAACTAAAGCTACATAGTAGGTTTTTGTGCATAAGACCATTCAAAAAAATAGGAACTGAAATAGAAGTCTGTCCAAGTATGGGACTTTTGCTTCACTACAAAGTTAACTTTTCTGCTGTCACAAAGTTATGCAGAAGACAACACATCTGTGATCCAAATGAAACAAAGTAGAGGGGTGTAGTCTGTGATTCCTTACTACTGGCTCAGAGGTGTGAGAACTTCACGTCAACTGATGTTATTCATGGACAAGGAATCCCTCATCAGACCACTTTGTGAGTCCAAGATAACCCAGCTGTGCAAGGAAGTAGTCCCCTAGTGCAGCACTGGCTGTCACGCAGCAGATATCCAGTCACAAGATGGATACTGGCCCTTTGGAGTACTCAGTGGTGCACGCTTGAAGCTTTTGCTACTTCAGTCATACCAGCAACATTCTCCACCACAGATGTTCTATATCCACTTTGGTCATGCAGCTTATATATAACTTATTCTTGTTGCAGATTGACCAAACAGAAAAGATTTTCAGAACATCATGCTAAAAATACAATTCTTTGTGCTATATTCAAGGTTGAAAATTTTAACCATCTTCATCTTTAGTGTTTTAATTCTTAACACCAATCTTGTCTTATCCCAGACTAAAGTTGCACAATAAGATGTCAGAATTACTGTCATGCCCTAAATTTTAACATGCTGATTTATCCAAGTTATCGTCATCCTCATCTCCAGGTGTAAGACAGCAGAATACTTTTGATACTAACACACACATAAGCTCAGTTTACCTTGTCCTGAAGAGGGGGAAAAAAGTGGGAGATATATATATATATATATATATATATATATATATATATATATATATATATATATATTTTGTTCTTCAGGGGATAATCACAGGGGATATTTAAGTCCTCTGTTTTGGGATTTGTGAAGGGGGAGGCAGACCAGGTTAGTGTTTCTCTCCCAAAAGACTATCTGGGAATACAAAGGTTGTGCTTAGTCAGATAGCAGTTACTTGGAAGGTTTTCATAAGAATTAACACTTTTATGAAATATGGTAATAAATATAGGACACTTTCAGTTCAGCTTGGGCACCAACTCCAAGCACGGACTGTGTATGTGAAGACAGAAATCATGAGAGAGAAAGTGTTAATATTATTTCAGAAAGTATGCCTCATTCCAGTACTTTCAGCATGGACTTTATATCATCTACCCATTGTATCCTTGGCAACTCGACTTGTTATCTAAAGAGGCAAAATTGACAACTTAGATTTAAAGTTACAGCCATCATGTATTTCTAGGCTTGGATTTGGTCTGGAGCTAGACAGAATACAAGCCAGAGAACAAAAATATTCCAAAATTTATTTGAAGTGACATAAGGGCATAACAGCGCTCATGATTTTTGACTGGATAAACTAGAAAAAGCTTTATCCAGATGCTCCATCATTCCATAATAAGGAAGATGAAGATAAGTTTTCCTCTTCAGCGATGAGAAAAGTTCCTCATACTTAGAGTAAACAAGTACAAACCAGCAGAACCAGGTTTATATTTCACCCTGGTTTTAAAGGAGTCATCATCTTATCTCTTCCTCACCTTCAAGGTACAGAAAGCAAAAAAAGAAATAAATTGATTGCAAACATTTTCTTGTCAATAAATTTAAAAAGAAAAGTTATACTAAAGAAGATTCTGGGAGAAAAAAAAACCCTCTATTTTGAAGAAAAGTTCTAAACATCGCATTATTTTCACCACAATCATCACACGTTGCCCTTAACAACATTGATACTGCAAATGAAGATTTTATCCATCATACTTTATATTTATGAAGGCTTATGCTACAGTGAAGTGACTTCTTCAAAATATATTATTTTTTCCATATTAGCCTTGAGAGAGAAGCTCCTCAACCTTAAATCACAGAATTTAAATTTCTAAATTAATTAGAAATGGATTTGTGAGTGTCTATAATACAAAGTGTGTAATGAGTTTGAACATAATCTTCATACAGAGAATCCTTTGAAAACAGTTATTTTAAATGTTAAGGTTTCCTTTTGCAGAGGAAAAGAAGAAGAAATGTGTGGGTTTAATCCATAAATTAAGTTATAAATTAAAATGTACAAGACAACACCAGGCTCCCCAAATGAAAGGCTACACAAAGCAAAACACAAACCATGATTTTTAAAGCAGATCCATTAGAACATCTTTTTTATAAAAAGCTAGTTTTGAATAGATCTTAACCTGACTGGAGTTTTTAACCCTGTGAATGACATCCACCCTGTCAAAACAGCTCTGGTCTGTTTTACCTGATCATATCCCAAAACATCAGTTTTTTTCCTGGTTTGTTTCCTAATGATAAGCTGTTAAAACACAGAGAACCTATCAAACCTAGTATTATCCTCTGCTGCTTTTTTCTTCTAGTACACACTGCCGTCCATCAGAAGAAATAATTAATGGTTCTATTATGTATGAAAGTGTCATCCTGTCAGTTCAGTGACTGGTTTGAATAGCTCATATCTGCCACTCATTGATGCTATGCGTGCTCACTGTCCTGAGAGATGACAAAACACTACACCCTTTAGGATCTTTTTCCCCTCTCTCTAAAGCAGCATTTCACATCTGTGTCTGACAGAAGCATGAGAAGCTGAGAGAGGCAGACCTTCATCATCCTTCACAGAATAATGTTGCATGGATTAAAAGTTAAGATCTGATGTCTACTGATCCTGCATATTTCCTACAAAAATCTAAAATGTGGAGGCTACCAAAATGTGAAGGGAAATAACTTTTCAGTGTTGGAATAGCACCAGAAAACAGATGGAATTCACTGGAGAGAAAATATTTAAATTATTTTTTTAGATGGGTGCTGAATACTTGAGTTGACTGGGGTCGGTGCATTTGCCTTTTTTTTTAATATGTTTTTTGGTTGGGAGGGAAAGATGCAAAGTTCACAGGTCCTTTCTGTTACCTGATCAGGGCAGAATTAACAAAAAAATCCTGAATGTAGAAGAACTCAGATACTGAAGATACCTGGAAATAAACTGAAAACAACCAATATGACAAGAGCAAAGCAGCAGTGAACAAGAAGACGCTGTGAAAAAGAAATCACAAGACGAGAGTGCACAATGCATTTCAAATAGAAAAAAGCTTCCTATCTGCTGAGTGAGTCTCAGTATATTCTGACAGAGCACAGACAAAGCTTCAATCAAGTATCTCCTAGGTAAGCTTTTATTTCATATTTGATTGTTTATCACATCAACATATAGTTTAATATATTAATAATAACTCAATTAATTTAAAATTCTTTTACTAACACTGAAGTTTAAATTTTTCAATGACAGATGTTTGATGTTCTTAGATTTCCTATACTGTAAAAATAACATCTCTCTTTTGATGCTAAGGTTATTCAAAGGAAAAACTCTTAAATTATCTCTAGACTTGTACCAGAGTGAAATATTTCCTAAGATTTAAATCCTTGAAAATATTTTAATACATATTTCCATGCATGACTGTTAAAGAAAAAATTTTTAAAAGCCATGCTTCTGTTAATAGTACCACAAAACATTTACTGCACTTCATTATCTATTTAATCTGGCAAACCAAACAACATTTTGCACCACAGCAGCAGATGTAAGAGGGTATCTTTTATTACAGAATAATAAATCTCTGTTTATATAAAAGAATATTAAATTCAGCTAGAAGTGTTGATCAGTTATTTATGAAAGGTAAACTACAGCACAGTGAGGAAACAGCACCATGTTAATGCACTCCAAGGTACTGTGTACAGAGTGTCACTAAGAGGACTGGACTCCGTCCCCAAGTTAAACTATAATAAAGAAGGTGCAGATCATCTCCTTTCTTTCCCTCATTTATGGCATTCACATGAAACACACAAACATGAATTCTACATGAAAACAGCATGCAAAACATTTCAGAATGAGATTCTGCCATCTATTAGGGCTTGAAAAATGAACACTATACCTTTTAATCAAAAAATTACAATTAGAAGTCATAGAGAAAGACACATTTCCTCAGATACAAAAACCTCCCACAACCCTTGAAATTCAAAAAGCATTAAGAATTTTACATCATTTAACATACCATTTATATTATCACACTGGTCAATTTTGTAATCAATAGCACCTTTGAAAAACTACATCTTTGCTGCTACTGTATTTTATTGTTTTTGCACAATGTTTTCTATTTATTTAGATGCAATATTTCTTCTAGCATTGTTTTAAGTATCTCCTCTACTTCTGTCTGTATCACTTCCCTTGTTTCTATTTAGAACATCTGATTATACGATATTCTTATTTAATATAACCTTCAGATCTTTCTGGGTATTTTTCTTTTTCTGTTTTGCTAACTTACTAAAACAGTATCTCTCTTGCCTGATGCTTGCTAAAGGCAGACTAATTTGCCATTCACAAATACCTATTATGAACCCTTCATTTATGTACAAAACATTTAAGAATTCTACCAAGTGCTAAAAAACTGAACTTACTTGCCAAAGACTGGTAGAATAGTATAAAACTAAAAAACTCAAGTTGATATGAAACAAGGCTCATCGTAGTATAAGGAGTCAACAACATACTCCCAAAATAAAGGCAGGATATGTGAAACAACTGCAAGAAAGGGGTTATCTCATGCATATTAATGTGGCATACTTTATATATCTGAAACTTGTTCTACTAGTCACACTTTTCACTGCCATGGCACGGGGGAAAAAACCATTTCTCTAAGCATGCTTAAGTTTTCTGCTTAATACAGGCAAAGGCATTTCTATTATTCTAACCCTTTCCCATTTTCCCATTTGCTGTATTTAATGAGAATTTGATGAAATTTTTGCTAGTGCACCCATAACTCAGACATTTTGTTGTTGACAGGTTCCAGTACTCTCTATATTTCCCCAGTTTCTGTCCTTTTCCTCTCAATTATTTTTTCCCATGTCTCACTTCACATATCACCCTGATCCAGTAAGAATTTCTCCTGCTTCCTCACAAGTCCTATACAACATGCACTGATAATATGTCTCACATCCAACACACCAGGAAAAAAAATCATAAGTGAGGAAGTAGGTTCTGTACAATACAAACTAAAATAATATGGCTGTAAGTTCCAATAGAACCAGTTCATGATTTCTATAACTTGAACCATCAAAGCCCACTATAACTCAATAATATTTGCAACAAGCAGCAAATGCAATACAGCTTCTGTCAGCTGACTTCAGAAGACAGCTTTGTATCTGCTAGACATGGTTCAGAGTAGGATATTAAAAAAGAGAGAAAAAAATAAGAACTGGAATTCAGCCTTTGTTTCTCCAAGTACTGCTCTCACACTACAAGTTATGTTGACTTCAATGCTTTCTGAGGTTTTTGCCTTCTCTTTTGTAAAAGATACTGCTTATCATGGCTTAAAAATAAAACACAACAAACAACACCCCCCCACACACCAAAACCACCAAACTGTAAACATGCCAGCTAACCAACATCCTTATTTAAGAAAAATCAGGTGATTATTCAAAGAAGATCTCAAAAGGCTTACTCAAAAGCTTGTGTTTTAGAAACTTCTAAACTGACAACTGCACTTAAGGTTTTTTAAACTGTGTTGAAAATATGAGAGGGCTAAGAACAAGTGGAAAGCTTACTTGTAGGAAGAAGAACTGGATACAACTAATATTTTTTTCAATATGTAATCTTTTTAAAAGCTGGATTTTTTCAGATGTATTAATTAATATTTTTAAGTCATCAAGACAAATGCTATTTTTAAGTGCATTATTTCTCTCACTTATCCTCAAGGAATTCAGATGTATTAACTAAATGAATAGTTTATTATTAGTTGTAAAACCTAACCTTCCATGAAACCAGAAAGAAATATCAAACAATCACAGAATATGCTGAGTTGGAAGGAACCCACAAAGATCATGGAGTCCAACTACTTCTCCCTGTACAGGACCATCCCCAAGAATCACGAAGTGTTTTCCAAAATGTGTTATTATGAAAAATCGTATCACTTGAAAGAAGTAAGTCAATATTTATTTTTCCACCTTTATCATAATCAGTTGTTTAAGAATCACTAAGCATCTGACAAGGATATCTTTTCATTTCCACTCTGTATTGAGTTGTTTGTATACGTGAAATGAATTAACCACATCCCAACATTACAACAGGCAATTGCCCAAAGAGAGAACATCTGCTTAGCAAAATGGCACATGTGGTCCATACATATGGGACCCCCTTCTCCATTAATTCAACAAGTAACAAATATTAAGGTGGTAATGTATGGTTTAATAAGTCCTTTAAAAATCATGTGAATTAGACACAAACCAAAAGTGCCAACTGCCTGATTTGGGCAGTTATCAGCAAAAAGAAATCCACAAATAGGAGCACAGACTTGGAGGTACACATATTGCTGAGCTGTTAGCCTGTCTTCTGCATTCACTTTCACGTCTATCAAGACCACTATGTTACAGGTAAAACATAAGGCACATTTACACTTCCATCCTCTTATTAAAAGAACTTATATAAGCTAATAGAAAGTAAGGAGTGAAATCCAGAACTTAGGCTCCTATAGTTAAATCACTGATGCAGTAAGTCTATTTCACCTTGAGTTACAAAGTAACACAAATATCACCATGGCCATTCACATCTCTCAAGCCCTTCATTAAATAATCTGCTGACTCCAAAAATTACTGTAATGAGAAAAAAGGGCACTAAAACACTTCAAACCATTTGCACTATAAATACATGAGCGTAGTATTATGCAGTACTGCTAAACAGGTGGAAAGAGTTATATTTCAAAAAGCCAACCTGACTGATATTGATTATATTCATATATATATTTTCCCATCTACATTCATTTATATTTTTTGATATATATTCATATATAGGGAGTTGATGGTTTGGGTTTTTTTTGTTGTTTGTTGGGTTTTTTGGTTGTCTTTTTAGGGGTTTTTGTTTGGTTGGTTTGGGGGGGTTTGTTTGTTTGGAGGGGGGGTGGTTTGTTTGTTTGGGGGTTTTTGAATAAATAAGCAGAGCCAGTTCACACAAAACCAGTATATGGCTACAGGTGACAATGCACAGAGCAGACATTCAGGCCTCTATAAGTACAAACTCTGATTTAAAACAGAAGCACGAGGGCCTATATACATTTATATACTGGTATATATATATTTTATTTTTTTTTACTAACATTTAAAACTGGCACATATAAACTGCTTTGGAAAGGGTCTGATATAAAGCAGCATCTGTATTAAAGGAAGTTTTGTTACAGCAGATGCAACTGTGTGTTCCTGGCAACTCAACCTGCAGCCCAACACCCTTGACAGACATCTGCTCAGCTCATTCCTCTTTGTTTGTGATACCTGGTCCTGAACCTACTTTTAGGTCCCGCAAGGGCTGCCTCCACACTTTAAATCTCAATTAACCAAACCTGCTAGCTTTTCCATTCTTTTTTTCCCAGAACTGATATCAAATTCACGGATCTACAGTTACCTAAATAGTTCAATTTGATATCATTTTTTCACTTCTAGAAAGACATTCCCTAGTGTTCTTCAATATTCCTGACACTAAGAGACATTAAAAACAGCCATTTTTATAGTCCACCTCAATGACAGTATTGATGCTTTACAAGGAATTCAGCCTGCTATTCCTATGCTATATACTTATATATCAACCAGTGGTGAAGCCAGCAAGTGTGCTAAAAATCTTAAAATTACAGGAAAGTTAATTCTTTACGGGACCTCAGTACCTTCCAACCGTTTTGAACTGACACCATCTCAAACTTTAATTTAACGATTCTGCAGCTTACAAACAAGGAAGAAAGAAGCACATCACTTGGGAAAGGTCACCAGAAGTTCCCTACGGCCCCAAATTCTGCACAACAATAACCAAGAGTGTGAGTCTAGGGAAGACTGAAAACAGGGCACACATACAGGAATACTTCCTCAGAATTATTCTGCCTGCCTCCAGCTATTTGCAGTTCAGGGATTTTTTGAGCCTGAGATAATGTCTTATTTATAGGATAACCCTCAAAGTATTTTTCCAGTTGTTTTTGAACTAGCAAAAAACTTAAGTTTCCACAAGATCCTGTGACAAATTTCCATATTGAATTATGAGTTACATCAAAAAATACCTTTGCTTTGAATTTGCTGCCAGATAGTTCCATTCAATATTCCCTACTTCTTCCACTAGCAGAGACAATAATAATTTCTTATTTATCATACTAATCATTCTGTGATTTCACAGAGGGCTGTGGCATACTGTTCTCATCTGCCTTTGCAGTTGAAAACCTCTTATTTTACTCTACTCATACTACCCTTAGCCATGCCTTATATATAAATTTTTCCATACTGTTGGTTGCCCTGCTGGCCTTTGTTGTGTCTTCTTAATACTACTGTTTCCTTGTGGAGCTTCTGGGATCCAAAGTACAAAAACCCACACAAGGTGCCTGTGTCACTGATTTATATGGTGACACCATGATGTAGTTTCTATTTTCTTCTCTATTCTTTTCCAAATTTCTGCAGTTCACTTGCTTTCAACTAAGGAGGAATAACAATCATCTCAGATGATTTTAAGTGTATAGGGACTGTTTACACGCACACACATACTGTACTTCACTTTATCTTCATCTGCAGATAATTTAATCTGTCATTTTTGTGGGTTTTTTGCTGCAACTCTCTGCAGTCCCCACGCTACGTGGAATTAGAAGAGAAATAAGATACACACTTTTAAAAGTGAACGTAACAACACACCAGATCAATGAGATCAAGAGCTTTAGGTGATTCTCCACCACTGAAATTCATAAAATCACAGAATGGTTGGAGTTGGAAAGTATCTCTGGAGATGACCTAGTGCAACCACCCTGCTAAACAAGATTTGCCTAAAATGGATTGCACAGGAACTAGTCCAAGCACATTTTGAGTATCTCCAGAGAAGGGAGACTCCACAGTCCCTCTAGGCAACAGTTCTAGTGTCCTGGAACCCTTGAAATAGTTTTTTCTCATATTCAGATGAAACTTCCTGTGTTTCAGTTTATACCTGTTGCCCCTTGTCTTGTCACTGGACACCACTTGAAAAGACTCTGGCCCCATCCTCTTGTCACTTGTCCTTCAGCTGATGATGTCCCCTCTCAGTCATCTCTTCTTGAGGCTGAACAGGCTCAGCTCTCTCAGTCTTTTCTCATAAGAGATGCTCTCTTGCTGCCCCTTCACTGGGGGCCCCTTCACTGGACCAGCTCCAGTAGCTTCCTGTCTCTCCTGTCCTGAGGAGCCCAGACCTGGACACAGCTCTCCAGGTGAGGCTCACCAGGGCTGAGCAGAGGGGCAGGATCCCCTCCCTTCACCTGCTGGCCATGCTCTTCCCAATGCAGCTCAGGATCCCTTTGGCCTTCTTGGCCACCAGGACACACTGCTGGCTCAGGGACAGTTTGTTGCCCACCAGCACCCCCAGGGCCTTCTCCACAGAGCTGCTTCCCAGCAGCTCAGCCTTCAACCTGTGTTCAGCCATGGGGTTCTTCTTCCCTTGCTGCAGGATCTTACACTTAGCTTTGTTGAATGTCATTAGGTTCCCCTCTGCCCAACTCTCAAGCCTGTCTAGGTCATGCTGGATGGCAGCACAGCTCTCTGGGGAATTGGCCACTCCTCACAGTTTGGTACTCTGTTCCTCCATGCAGGTCGTTGATGAGTAAGTTCGAGAAGAGTCAGTACCAAGCCCTGGGACGCAATGCCAGCTAGAGCCCACTAACTACACTCTGTGGCACTGATCACAACCCTCCAAGGTCTGCCATCCTGCCAGTTCTCCATCCACCTCTCCACTCACTCATCCAGCCTGCACTTCCTGAGCTTAACTCTGAGGATGCTATGGGACACACGTCAAAAGCCTTGTCGAAGTCAAAGCAGACGTGTGTAAATGAAGTCTGACAAGAGCTTTTGACAGGAGCTGTACTAAGAGATCTGCCTTAAGTCAAACACTAACTAGTTCACAACTCGCTTTGATGACTGCTCATGTTATTCAGAAAAGTTCACCCAATCACAAAGGGTTTCCTTGGCTTTGTAATCTATGAATTTTACTGGCTATGCTGGGGTTAGCCTTTCATGTAAGATTTGAGAGAAACTTGCCCACTATTTTTCAATTTTTCACTATTTCCTTTAGTAAGGAATTTGAGCTAGAGAAAGAAACAACAGTAAGTGGTGTCCCTTCCTCAAATTTCACCAAACTTTACTGAAACTGGTTGGTTTTTTTTCAATTATGCTTGCTATTTCACATGTTTTGCAAGCTACAAAATGAAGGAACTATACTTGATGTTTCTCGGTAGTATTTTATCTCTACCATCTAAAAGCAAATAATGGCAAATATTATTTCATTAACAATTAAATAATATATGTTTTAAAAAAATCTTGCAAGGAGAGGAGAAAGTTGAATAATTTCTTAGTTGTGACCAGCTGTCAGAACAGAGGTTTTTTTTTAATTCATGCTGAAATTTGGACCATAAATATTCTTTTCCCCTACTGAGCAAGCTGTAAAACCAGGTCTTTAATCCATACTCCCTATTTTGCTTCCCAAACGGGCTCTACAGTTCACTTCCTCAGGTTCGTATAGTCACTGCAGCAGTAGAAAATGGTAGTATGTTAAAATACTTTAAAGAAAAAAAAATTGCAAATAGAAACCCCCAAAAGGACAAAAGAGTCCTCTATTATTAAATGAGCAGACAAAAGAAGGTTCACATGCACTGAAAAAGATAAACTATTTTGAAGCACAGACACTAAACACAAATAATCACTAGGGGTTTTTTGTTGTTGAGTTGGGTTTTTTTAAACAAAAAGATAACATGACCAAATCAAATATTTCAGACCCTTTAAAATGATTTTCTCTAGTTAAATGTTACTTTACACAGAGATATTTATACAGACCAATTTTTTTTGACAAGCTAAAGTGTGCTTGTAAGGTAAAGGTATGAGTTCTGATGCTTTCAGATCACATTTCTACAAGTTAATTTAGTCATCTCATATTTGTAGGCAATTTTCCTCTAAGAGGCTAGATTATTCTTCCTGGAGATTTCTACTCCTCCTTCTTACTCTTCGTCCTCCTCCTTTTTTCATACTCAAACACAACTCAGAGAAATAAAATTGTCTGTGAAACAGAAATAGGATATATAAAACTAAGAGTAAGGAAACAATTAATAAGGCATTACAAAATTAGTAACAAAATAAACATAAAAGAAGGGGCAGAAAGAACCATGTGGAGTTACACAAAAGAAAATTTAAAGCAAGAAAGGCTGCAGACTCTTATTTGCATTAGAAGATTTACTTCTCAATATTCTAACTGCAAGTGAGATGAATCAGAAGTAGGCACCTAGATTTAATTTAGCTTAACCCAATACACAAGCCAATGCTTGCTACCACCCTTACTATTATCAATAGCAATTCTAGTATTTTACTGATTGTGCAAGATCTTTCCCTTCTCACCAGCTGTTCCATTTCATGTTCCTGCCAACTCTTTTGCACCATTCATGTAGTCAAATCAGGCAATGAGATCCATATCTGGTGATGGGCCAAAATCCATAATATCACTGAAGTGTCTTTCAAACTTTTTTCTTCAGAAGAGGGGAGGTGACCTTAGTTTATTATCAAGGGCAGAAACAAAATATAAAGCAATTTCAAGCCAAATTGCTTGAAATTCAAAAGCAATTTGTCACACCAAATTCTATCTTCTAACAACTTTTGAAACATTAAGCATACCTAGAAGGAAGAAAACCAAACTAATAAGGCTCCATTGTAAGAAAGTCAGGGAAAAAGTGCTGTTTTCCATTAGACGCACTATGGTGTACTTCCTTGGACATTGGAAAGCAGCAAAGAGAGTATCTTTACCTGAAAAATACAAATTGTATAGACTGGTTGTCTGGAACTGTTACTCTTACACCCCTAGCACTTTATTTATTCAAAAAATCTAACTCAGATTACCTCCTATTACCAGTGAATTGGCAATTTATAACACTTGGTTTTCCAAAACTTCCATTCTGCCAGCATTTTCCCAGCAGAAGGTTAATCAAGTGTCTTGAATGAAAATTTCATTGCTATAAATATCTGCAATTTTAGCCACTAGCCTTTATGACACAAAAATCAATAGAATTATATCATGATTTTAAATCATTTCCATCTTGAAATAGTTCTTCCACATTGCCCCCTTTCATTTCGTAGCAAGCTGAGACACAATTTTCTGTATATTGAAGCACATGCATATACTCAGTCAAAGAAACCCATATTATCACAGGCTGTTTCCAGTCAACAGTACAAAAAGAAGCAAAGAGAGTATGATCACCTTTACAATCCAAATTATCTGCAGTGTATTCAGAAATATCATGCTTTATAAACTCAGACAATGAGAGTGTACTGTCAAAGGAAGGTCATCTGATTCACTTTCCAGTAAAGTTTGAAAATTAGTCACAATCAAGGAAAATATAATTCTTCCCCACTTGCATCCCATTCTGACCCTCAAACATGACTTTTATTAAAAGAGTCTTTAGTTCACAATTTTACACACACAAGGGCTTGGTTTGTAAGAAAGGACAACAAAGGGATACAAAGAATTCCCTTGAGGCTGGAATAGACAGTTAATACAACTCTTGTTTTAAAACAAGCTTTGGCAAGGCTCAATATGCCTTTGACATTCTTCAGAAATCTTCAAATCTAAGAGAAAAAAATAAGCTGTTTCAGAAAAAAAAATCTTTGAAGTGCTAAGAAGAACCATCTTCCTATACAACACCCAGAAACGCTGAAGATGCCACTTCCCTGATGAGCTGAGAATGAACAATAAATAGGCAAGAGAACATAGAACAGATGAGGAACCAAAAAGTGATTTGGACAAAAATATGAGGCAGGGGAAGGGTAAAGAGAAAGCCTAGACTAGAAGTTGGATGTAGGAATCAGGAATTCTTGAACAACAGGATAAGACCAAGGAAAAGAACAACCTCAAAATTAATAGGTGTGACTAAAGCACACTAAAACCAAAAGTATTAAAAGAAGAGCAGGACAAGGAGAGCCCAAGCCATCAAGATCAGATTTGAAGAGAAATTTCAGGATTATACATGGAATAAGAAGAAAGGAGGAGCTGTAAATGAGGTTAAGGAAGAAACAGGCACTCCCTATCCTTTAGAGCACTATCTACTTCACAGCCCTTCTTTCACTTCGAAACTGAAAACAGCACTGTTCCTTGCAAATGAATTTCTGACACTATTGCTAGAATAGGTTTCACCATCTCTTCTCTCACATGCAGGCTGATCACAACACTTCTTTGGAACATGAATCAACGAACAAGGAAACATTCCGATCACAGTTATTTTGTTTGTTAACAGATATTAGGAATAAATGCACGCTTATGAGAAACAGAACAGCAAATGCAGTCTGGTTTCTATAATTAAACTAATCTGTTACATCTGATAGTTTTATCATTTTTACCATAAACAAAACCTTCTAGCTCTAGAAAACTTTGCAGAATTTCCATTTCTATTTTGTTTCTCTCTCTAACGTAAACTGCTGAGAGATGGAACAAAAATATTACAATTAAAACAAACAAAGCTCCTCCAAATTAATCAATATCTTTTAGTACTACCATAGAAGTGATATCTATTAATGTCATTATTGGAAAAGAAACAGTATTTTATCAACAACAACAAAAAAGTCTCTACTTTAAAAAGTGTACAGTCTAATTCAGGTGATTTAACAGTGGTCAGAATTTAACAGAATCAAAAGTGTAAAAAGAAAATCAAAAGAAAAAAATCAAATCAATCAAAAGTCATATGCAGCAATAATGAAAATAAAAAAGTTTTTAAAAAATTCAAAGTAGGGAATAGAACAAAATAAATAAAAAGCAGTAAAAGAAGGAGAAAACTGAACAAGAATGTCACGGCAACAACACACTGAACTTTGGAAATGAATACTGGAATAAGAAATGTACAATCTGAATACAAGAGTCAGAATAATTCAGTTTTGGTTAGGGGATTTCATTGGCAGAAATGTCAGAGATGATGTGGCAGAAACAGATGACCAAGATGAGGCCTAGTCAGGCAGAACAGTTTTGGGGGCTTTGTAAAAACAAAGGACATTATTAAACTAGAGAAACAGTCAATCAGGTGAATAGACATTTTTATCTAGGTTTCTACAAATTCAAGCAGTGTACATGAGAACAGCAAGACACTAATAAGGACAAATTGTTCCCATTTAAACATACTCATTTGTGATTTCATAACCAAAACATACTTGAACGCAATTCAGCAGAATTACCATCAATATAAAGTAGCAGCAAAGGATTAAGGACCCAGTATTAGAGAAGGATATTGGCCTGAAAACCTTTTAAATCCAGAAATCTGGAACTTGACAAATAAACGACTGCACTCAAGATGTGACAAGTTAAAAGAATGGGGAAAAGTTTACCACACTGATTTTAATGGGAACAAAATTTAACCCCTGTAGTCTGTGAATCTTACTCTATTCAATTCTAAATCATAAAGCATCCAAATTTCTCTGAAATACTGAAACAGTTAAGGTTTTTTAAATTACTTACCAGTAATTATACAGTACTACCACTGATACTTAAAGCCACATAGTTCTAAGATATCAGAATGGTAAAATGAAGACATGTTATCCTACATTTATATTCAAATCACGGAGTCACGTTATACTTCCACACTTCAATCACAGTTTTGGTTGTATTTTAGATAAAATTTAGGAGGGATAAAGGCACAGATATGAAAGCATATATAATGAGCACAGACTACCTATTACAGGAAAACACATTTATCAAGAAAATGTAATTAATACTTAAAATCTGGCATGTCTTATTTTTAGTTCAGACAAAAAAAAAGAAAAGAAGACAGCTTGGCTTGTCTGATTAGAAAAAAAAAAAAAGATGAATTTCTGTAATGTTAGGAACAGTTTAGGAAGAAGCACTGAGCAGATGGAGAACCAGCTTTCACTGATGCCAAGTCCTGTGATTTCAATGCAAATCTTTATTGTGGAATGGTTTTTTTTCTGTTTGTTTAGGAGAAGAAAAGGAGTACAGGAGAAACCATTTTTTTGTTGATTTCAGATACCTACAGGTACATAAGCCAGAAGAAGTATCTCTTGGCTCTAGTAACAAGTCCAAAGTTGCAGACTGCCCTGTTGCAAATAAAACATG
The DNA here is from genome assembly GCF_036417665.1 of Passer domesticus. Taxonomy (NCBI): domain Eukaryota; kingdom Metazoa; phylum Chordata; class Aves; order Passeriformes; family Passeridae; genus Passer; species Passer domesticus. The sequence goes on from NC_087479.1 coordinate 31,825,630, forward strand.
TGCAAGTGGAAATGAGACCACTTGGATATGAAGCCTCCACAGATGGGAAATGTTATCTACCAGAGGACCATCAAAAAGGAAATGAAAGTTCCGATGCACTGAAACGGGGCTGGAAGGAAAAGCAGGATAGGAGAGCATGTCATGGAAACTCAGAGAATGTTTAAGGAATGAGGTAGTGAAAACCAGAGAACATAAAGAAAGATGCAAGTAAAGCACATGCCCTACCTGTTTACGTCAGGAGCACACAAATGAGCAATAGTTAAGCGACCAGTTACCAACCCTTAGTGCAACAGTGAAATCACCTTCCAAGATCAGTAACCTGGCACCTGTATCTTAAAGCTGATGATAGGTAACCAATACTTCTACATTCTGCACAGAGGTCATGTCATTTGGAGAACAGTAAGAGCATGGAAGTTTTGCATCAGCTGGATTTCTTGGCCAATTTCTGGCCAAGAAGTAGCTGAGTTGTCAAGCAAGTACTACTGAAAAACGGGACCCTGATATATACAGTAATCCAAATCACCAATGAGTTTGGCATTTCTGTAAAGAAAACCAATCTTCAGCTATTCTCTATAATTCTAAAACTCAAAGGATTCTTTTTTAGTATTTGAACTGTGCCATGCTATTGCCATTCTTTTTGCTTGAGCATTATTACCATTAAAAAAGGAAACTGATTTACTCTTCTCTCAATTTTTTTCTTTTTAAAAAAAAAAAAAATTGGAAAACTCTCTCCTTGAGATAGAAAAGTCAAAGGAAAACCTACTTTTAATGCAAGTTTATCTATTCAGGTTTTTCAAGATAGCCAAAGGTCTTTTTTGTACTTCGAATTCTCAAGCATGTACTGACCATGCAAATGACAAAAATGCAGCAATGTATTGCAATAGACATATCAAAATTAAACAAAGAACCAAAAGAAAGAGATTAAAAAAACAGATCAAGTTTATGGAAGGGAATGTAACTGTTAGTCACAATTCTTATTCCTATTGTTCATTACTATTATGCTACAGTGACTGTTCTTTTGATTTTTATTCTACATTTTTATTGTATTTAACTGCTAGGTACCTAAAGAAATTATATGTATTATTATTATAAATTATATGTATTATTACAGTATCAAAACCATTCTCCCAGTTTTATTTGAATTGCACATTATTTCTCCATCTTAGTCTTTAATGCACCAGAATTATTCAGCCATGGCCTAAAAAACTAAATGTGAAAAAATTAATGTCCAAAATTAAATTTTTTCATCTTGTAATCATAATCTTGCAATCCATGTATTGTTATTGAAGTATGTATGCTGGCAATTTTTGGCTGGTTTACTGCTAATGCCTACCACATTTAAAGAAAAGTAATCAAGTGCCTGGATACATTTTGATCAGCTCTATAATGATATTTTAAAAATACATTTTTAATAATCTATTCATAGCTAAAAATCTGATGAACAACTTAAGTCTACTGTAGGTCACTTAACCCTCATCTTTCAAATAATGAGGGCAGCTCTTCAAACATGGCAAGATTCTGCTCACAAAGCAAGTTTATCCTATCACTTCTATTTCTCTTGCTCTTTATGCTTCAACAGCATTTTCACTAAATTGATTCAAGAGCCATTCCCTGAAGGCTTCACATGGGACTTGTATTTTATATCAGCTAGACAAAAGCAACATGGAAAAGTTTGCTATATTCAACATAATTTAAAATAAATAAATTTTAAAATGCTGAAGAAAAGAAACATACTTAACAACTTAAGCTGAACCCAGGATACCTATTTTACACAGAAAATATAATATACCCTAACAAAGAAGCTCCATCAGGCCAGTGACATCAGATGTTATCAAAGGCACCTGGCAGTTCTTAAGACTATTTTCAGCTGCCTTTTGAACTATTCAGTATGAAATTTTCATGGTCTATTGTCTGCTTCAGGTGGCTTTTCCTTATCCTCCCATTACCATCACCTTGTAAAGGAAACCAGAGAATGACTTGAACATTTTTGTGTGAAAGCACTTGAGAAACTGTAACCACTTTCCCGCCCTGAATCAGTAACTTGAAATCAGACTGCACAATGATTCTGCATGAAAGAGGTATGCTCTGTGCATTTTGTGAAAAATCTGACCTCACTTAGCCAAGCTACAAGCTTCTACAAATCTGAGTTTGCACCTAATTTTCACATGATCTGCTGAAGCTTAACAACCAGTCACTGCATCTACCTCCTCAGTGGTCTGCATGCTATCCCAATGTGCAAGGCAAAAGAATTAAGTTTCTTCCTACTTTCAGTTTTGAGTGAGACTCAGATTTTCCACTGTAGGAGAAGTCTGTGTTTAACAGGCTTTAGGTAGAACATTGACCACAAATTGTCACCCTGCATATTTCTGTAGCCTCACCTATGGGGATATCCCTAACACAGTTGAAAACAATGATTATTCACTTTATATTGTTGAGTAACTTGAGTAGGAATTTGGGGATACTGACAGAAAATGTGGAGAGAAGATGGAAAATCCAGTTTATAATGGAGAGCAGAACTGGAAGCTTGAAAGAACAAACTGGGACTGACTAAAAAAGGAAAGAAACTAAGAGGAAGACAAGATGTGGTAGTGAATGAAACCAAATGAGCAATGCCCAGCAGAACAAGACTGGGCATCACCAGGACTGGTAAGAATGAGGGACAGATATTCTGTGTCTGACAGAATTTGAAAGAATTGGATTTTAATAAATATACATGGAAGGGAGCTGGCTCACAACAAAAGACTGAAAAAAGATCCACCAACAGAAATCAACAAACAGAAAAAGCAACAGAAGGAAGGAAGAGTGAGAAGAATTAGTAGGCAGGCAAGGGCTGATAGCAGAGAAAGAACATGCAGTCAAAAGATGGTCTGGGAATAGTCAGGCCTAAATACCAGACTGAAAAGACAGTCAGTGCCACACTAGCGACTGGTATGAAGCAGAGAAAGTTGGAACTATAAACAAAAACCTAAAAACACAGTGTTTGTCTTCAAACAAACACTTCTTTCTATTGAAAGACGTAACAGAAAACATCCTAAAGATTTTACATTCTCTGCAACTATCTACAAACTCCTTTTTCCTCCTCAGACTTCCACTTCCCACCTTCTTCTGGTAACAATAAAAATGTAGCACAACAATGCATAACTCTGTTCCTTTCTTAATTCAAGCAACAGTAATATTTATGTATTAGATTTAAAAGCTCTAATGCTAATTATCAACATGACACCCATATCACATAATATCTCATTTTGCTATTTTTAGGTTGATTTTAAGTAAAGAATTACGCACAGACACACTTATAAATGATATTAAATAAGTACCAAGGACTTTTAATTCCTTGGACATCGGCAATTCTTCCATTTAACTTTGTTACCAGCATTAATTCTTTCTTTATTGCATTATCCCAAATGATTTTTTCTATGCTACCTCATTCAATTAACAGCATGTTTTCTGGGATAAGACAATTTTATCTTGAAGGATGACACTCTCTTTAGGACCCTGCATTCGATATTGCAGAACCTGTTACACAGGAGAACAGGTTTTTAATCTGAGCTTTTGCTAAAGAACTCTTAACTGGCTCTATTAATTACATACTTGTGCATTAATAGTAAATAACAAGATTTTAAGAGTTTTTAAAGGTTTTGTATTAATGAAAAATTGGAAATTTAACTCAGATCCCTCTGCTGTACTTCCTAACTGCTTGTTGCAATTAAATTGATTTCATTCTGCAACTTCAGAATGCTGAACAGCAATATACTAACACAGCAATTGTCAAATAAAGCAGATGTGTGAGCTTCTTCTCAGACCACTACAAATAAATTACTGTATTCCCAGTTTTCACACATCAACCAAAGAAACTAAAGAACAAAGAACACTGCTGACACAAATTGCTTCTTTATGTCACTCCAAGAAATCTGCATTATTGTTTAGAAGGTACTTTTTTCATCCTCCAAAAGAAAGTACTTTATTCCACTGCAGTTTCTTATCGATTTATTTCACTCTAGAGAACAGTAACAATATATCCTAAAATAAAGCACTCTCTAAATCAAAGATTTAGAATTAAGAAATAGGATGCATATATGAACACTACCTTCCAATATTATCATTTGAGGCATTAAGAGACTCTAAAGAGTAAAATAAATGGGGAGGTAATACATGTGTTGAAGTATAACTTATGAACAATACTAATTAGTAGAACTAAATCATATTTTGTTATATCCTCAGTTCAAAAGTACTATTCTTCAGAACATTTTAAAGATATTCTGAAGGCTAACTATTGAGTTATTGAAAAGCTGAACCACGGAGACATGGCAGCTCAGGACAGGTCTCTTGCCTTAAAAAGTTTTGAATTACTATATCTACTTTGCTCCCCAGATTCTGTTGGATACACATTTCTGAGATCCATACTATGTGCCTCGACTCCAGCATTGTTTGCCGTGCAACATGAGGTTCAGAGACATTAATACACATGTCATGATACTGTGATTAAAACCTGACAGCTTAGCCCCAACTTTACAATGTTCATGTGGAACAGAACTTCAGAAATTTATTCTTGCACAAAGAAACAAATCTCTGTTCTTTGTTTCTTTACTGTAGCTAACTTCTAACTTATCCTACCAAGCTGTGACTGAAAAATGCAATTATTTAGATTTGAGAGATTGCAGAATTTCCAAGGTACTACAAAAACTGCCATAATACATTGTTTGCAGCTTTTTACTGAATGGTATTCCAACACAATGGCACATCAAGAGATTCTAAAATAATTTTAGGTAACGGTTTTTAGTGTGACAACCCTATACTACTAATGTATGGCTGAAGAATCCCAGCATCTAGTACAGACTGTCCCTCCACCGTCTCCTTTATCATCTCCTCTAAACAGAGGAAAACAACTGGTCGTTATTTTCAAGGAGAGCAACACTTGCTATTAATGCACACATCTCTACAGTGCTGATCACAAATCTCTGTTGAAACAAACAAGAGCAAGCAGCTGCCTGACTGTTTGTTGTGTTTAGTCATACCAGCAACCTTTTTTTTGTTTCCTGGAAAGCCACCCAATAACCAAGATCAGCAAGAACAAGCTCAGTGTTACTGGATGCTGCACACACTCAGACCCATCTTTTCACCAGAAGGCTATAAATGCACTGGCCAACATCCCTCTCTTACTTCCCATCTGTCACAGCTCCGTGCAGCCTGTATGCTATGAGGCTGCACCCATGGAGCCTTTCAACGCTCTTAAATACATAAATGGCAGACTTACTAAGGAAGATAGGAATGGTCTTCTAGGGTGGAGTTTCATCATCAAGGACAACAGCCAGAAAAGTAGTCATGTCTCAAAATACAGAACTAGAAAACCCTACAGATTGGAAAAGGCTTACCTGCTGAGCTAAGCAAAACACTGAAGTCTGTTCCTCTCTGTGACTCCCCAGCTTCATTCTGTCCCTCGTTTTCTGTATCCTCATAGCGGCTCCAGTTAGAAAATACCTTTCTTCTTGAATAGCATTTCACTTCTTCCTTCTCTTCTTCATGTCGTGATTCAGCATCATCATCCTCCTCTACCTGCGACATTCAAATGGACAGTTAAGCCATTGCAACTGAATAGCATTTTGTTCTGTATTTAAACAATCATTCATACCAACAATACCAACCACAAAAATAAAACCCAGAAAGACAAATCCATCTGGATCCCCACATACATTTTAGGTAGTATTATCTTTGTGAAACATACATTTCTTCAAGTATGTAAATAAAATCACTGAGTAAAGCTTTGAGTAAAAGTACTGAGTAAAGCTGAGTAGCTCCTACACAGGATCAAGCAGTGACACTGATACAAGTTCCATGAGTTTCCCTCCTATTCTGAAAATTCATAATGACTTCAAAATAGCCTTCTTCCTAAAACTGAGAGCAATGGATATGGAGTGGAACTAAGAATTGAAACCAAGTGTCTCTGTCCCTGTCCAAGTGTTGCAGTAATACAGGTTTTAACTGAAAAAAACGACGTTTGTAAAGTGGAATAGGAAAAGATACATTCTCCAGAAAAAACATTTTGAAAATGGTGATTTATGTAAGAATTTCCATTATAATAAACTATAGAGTCAAATAATATGGAAAAATTAATCAAATTTAATTTCCTTCATGAAAGCTATTTTATGGAAATAGACATGAAAAACTTAAATGAACTATCAGTCAACCCACTTATCTTAAACTCTTAAAATGTTCTAGGGTCAAAAGGAGAATTCATTGCAGAGTCAACTTAAAATACAAGCAAAACAGGCATTTGCCACAAGTACTCAACAGCTGTGGAAAACTCTCTATATATGCAGCTCTCCCAGAGCTTGGGTTTTAGCTGAAATGACTGTTGCTTCACAAAAAGAAAGATTTGCTTCCTGGAGGGAGGAGCACTCAACAGGCAACAGATTAAATCTGTCGCAATTACACAAACGCATTCCCAGGTGTCAAACAGATGACAAAAGGAAAAACATCCTGTGCATTCTCACTGGTTCTGTGCAATTTTGAGGTAAATTCTCTTTTCTTTCTATTCATCAGATAAATACACTAAAATGGCTGTTGTAGGCAAACAGTTGGTTATGTGAGCAAGTAGACGAAGTGACAACTACATTACTGGAAACTGAGGCAGAGCTATAATTTCCATACAAATAAAGCCAAATCCACCTACACCAGAAAATCAAACCAAACTTATTTCTTCCCTATTCTTCTCCTATGAAATGAATGATTTGCTATAATACAGCAAACCTAGTGAAATTCAGTTCCCAAAATAACTTGGAGCTGATACAATTCACAGGTCAAAGCAACAGTGCTACAAAGATAGATCAGTTTTGCACTTTAAGAAAAGATCAGAAACATCCTATGCATCCTAAGCAACTATGACATTATAGATAAGTACTTATCAACTTGTTTGAAGAATTCACTCCCTTAAGCTGTAAACATAAAAAAACCAGGAGTACCACTTCCATAGTTCAACAAACTTCCAGTTAACTAGTATGGATACAAACGTTTTCTCTAAAACCAGACTAAAATCTTTTTCACTTTTTGTTATTAGCAGTATATGCTACACTTGAAGGAAATTTCCCTTCTTAGAAATGAAATAGTTAACCTCAAGAAATAAATCACAAATTCTCAGGAGTATTAACAGCAGCTGTGCAACCTGGTTCCCCAAGTACTGTCCTGAGGCTTACTGTTAAAACAAATAAAAACCTGCTTCCATTTCCAATAAATATTCAGTGGAAAATCTTACATGATGCACCATCAACTACAAAACAAAACTGCAAACAATCACAATTGAATAGTCAACATTCAATCAATTTAAAGACATGTCAAAATTTTCAAATACGTTAAAAAACTTATCAGTGAAACTTCAGAAAATAGTTTGCTTCTAACATCTCACAAGACAGACACCAAGTAACAACTCCAGAAAGTCAGAAACATTACACCTTAATCACCCTTCTCTTACCTGCCTATTCAGCTACACCATATGCTACTAACATTGTCACCCAACCTTACCGAAAATGAGTCTTAATCAGTACAGAGCAAACATCTGTCCTATGTATAATGAAATAAACTACTCTCTTGCCACATTGTCAAATAGCAAAAAATACAAGCTGAAACAAATTCTAGAAGCCAACTCAGTTATAACCTTTAAAAAGTATTACTCACATAAGGAGAAAAACATAGGCCTTTAAGCTATCTACATGTTATTGCTCAGTGTTCTAACACAACTTGATACCACAGGAGGTATAGCATCTCTCTGCTGTGCCTCAGCTCGGACAGTAATGCATCACCATTTGCACATTTCATTGAAATTTTCAAAGTGTCCAAAGCATGCAAAAACCCAGCTGAACAAAACCAGGAAACCTTCAGACTATTTTGTATATCAGAAGAATTAAAAAAATGAGCCAAATATTCCACCTAAACACTATAGCACTCAAACAACAGTGAAACAGTGAAAGGGCCAAGCTCCCCTGCAGAGGAACTTGCACAAATTGTAGTCTTCTGCCAAGCAATACATTTTTATATTTATGAGAGCCTATGACTGCACTTTTCTTCTAAAGGAAAGCTAAGTGCATAGCACAAATGACCACAGTCTGCAGCCTAATGGAGGAAAAAAATACTTTAGTGCACTAATTTTACATATAGGCTTGGGGACAGTATGGTATTGAGAAAATATCGGAAAGTGGGCTTTGTGTTTGACTTCTCTGACAGATGAGAACATATTGATGCACGTGGTTCAGGAATGAAAAGTGTTTAAATGAAGTAAACATTGTTCTGAACAAGTAATTTCCCCTGGGGTCATCCTTCTGCACTTCCCTGGAAGCCAGAGTGGTTTGGATCAAAGTACACAATGGAGAAAGTGCAATAGTAACCTCTTGCATCCCGTTTAAATTACTCAACCACTATTCACAGTAAGTGCAATCAGTCCTGGCATGTTAAGTACATGTGTCCAAGCACTCAACAAGAATTGCTGAGCTCACAGCCCTTTTACAAAACAAAACTCAAAGTGCATTAGAAGTGAGGGCTTCCATTAAAACTTTCTAAAACTGTACTTACTACCCTTAGGAAGCCACAGGAGCTAGAGCTTATAGTCTTCTTCCTGTTCAATTCTGGTTATACTGCAGGAAAAAAATTAAAACTCTTAATCTTTGTCACTTAGAATATTCTACAGTAACAAATATCAGACGTTCAGCTTACCTTTCTTTGGGCCAACTGCTGTTGCCTATCATGTAGGTATTACACGTTATTAGATTTCTGTTCTTATTTATTTTGCAGCATTCCTCCCAGTTCTCTTCCCAATATGTCACTTTACAGTATGTAAACTTCATATGAGCTTTTTTATTAATCTCTTAGAAAGAGCATAGCTATTTGTCTTCACTTCCTTCCCAAATTATCTTTATAAAATCTTTAAAATTATATTGATCAAGTGCTAATTTTCCCCTTTGTTACTTAATCTCTGTATTACTGTTTTGAATATTACAGCCACAACATAGTCACATTTCCTTAATCTTTTCCATTCTTTATTAAGGACACTCACCTACAATACCCCAGACATCATATATACCCACTCAGAGCCACAATAAACAGCCACTGCCATACAGGGACTCCTGCATATTTATGGACACTCATAACCACTGTCTATTCCCCACATTTGCTGCTCTCACAAGCAACAGCACACATGAATTCCCTGAATAAACTTCTGTCGTGATTCCCTTTTCCCTTCATGGAAACTGCTGTACAGCTATGGTCAAGTGCAAGGACATTCAAGCTTATCTAGATGTCTCAATCCCATTTTCTCTTCTCATCAGGATAAAAGGGTAGCAAGACAAAATAAAAATATTCTCTGGGTTGAATCTTATCCAGACTATCATCTGCATCACGAATAAGCACATATATTTTTTTCTCATTTATATTTAGAATAAGGTGTATATGCAGAGATAATTAATCTTTTGGTCTTCATCCTAACTTTGGCAGCATCCGTTAAGGCCAAATTTTCACAGAAGGGACTTCTAAGTCAAAGGGTCAAAAAAATGTTTATAATTAAGCAGCAAAGTCATTCATGATCTCTACACCTTAAATTATTTCAATTGTCTGTATATGCAGGCTTGTGTGCACGGAAATTAGTAAGGCAGTTTGGCTGATATTGACTTCTAAGTGGTTCCTCTGGGCAGACAAAAATGGAAATGTTAAAGACTGCTACTCTTTAATGGTAGAGACATTCACTCTTTAATGACTTAAATTGCTCTTAGAAAGACACACTTCCTTTAAATTTCATAGTTCAAAGTTTTTGGTAGTGTAACCAAACAGGAGCAATGGGATCACACCAGGAATTGTCTTAGTACATTACAGATACAACACAGTCTCAAAAAGAATTCCTTTTTTAGCAACAGTGCTCATTACATGCACTTTATTTACATTTAAATACAAAAAAGGTACAGGAGAATTCCCTGACAGCTTAATTTATGTATTACTATGATTGATAGTCTAATACCTCATGATAGTTATATATAGCATAAAAATATTCAAAAGTTTTCTTATTTCATACATTTAACTAATTAAAACATATATATATATATATCTTTTTGTAAGTAATTACTTGACAAAGAAATGCATCATCTGGTTTATTGTGGCAGAAGTTTAACAGACTCTTTAAATAATGAACTGTATGGTATGCTAAAGAAAAACAGACTATATTCAGAACTATGGCAAATGGAAGCAGAACTTGCTGTTCAGCTGAACCAAAACTCCACCTCCTAAAATATTCTTTGTACTCTTTAAAGTTTTAACATGATCAAGCACCAGAGCTACAAGGTGTCCTGCATCTTTCTCACAAATCACTATTAACACTTCCACAAGCTAAAGCCATATTCTGTACAAATCTTATGCCTCACTGAATTGAAATGAGAACTATTAGGAGCTAAATATCTCAGATTCACTGAGACAAGGAAAAAGAAAAAGCCCCACAGGCAAACAGGTTGGTTATTTTGTTTGTAACTACTGATTTAAATGGCAGACCACCTTTTCTTTCAAAAACCTAGAAAAGAATCCTGATGCTCACTCTTCACTGCCCTCTCAGAAGTATCTCCATGACTTGCTAGTACATGATTAGCACATGTCCTTCGAATGAGAGCCTTACAGGGGCAAAATGAACCAATCTAATACACGCTGCTCAAATTTCATACTGTGGCTTTCAGAAACCCAGTTTGAAAACTGTTGACTTGTAGATAAATTAAACTTAATAACCATGCACTGTAGGTTAGCAAGACTTTGTTCTTGGCAAGGCCTGCCAAGTAATTATTTATTTCAGAAAGTGCATATTTGAAAGTGCTGCTCATTAGATACAGGATTTTCCGAACTACAAAGCCACTAGCTAAAATTTCACTCTACTGATTTAGATTTAAACTCCAAACTGAAGGATACTTGATGGGGTATGTTGTGAGAACAGTATCATAAATTCAGTATTCACTCTGCACTAACTGGAAAATTTGGTAGAATATCAACAAGTTGCATTAACTGCAGAAGTAGCCCTTTGCCTCTTTTCCCCAAGGCTGTCCCATGCTGTGAACAAAGAGTCTGTAGAAAGTTTGTCCAGCTGCTGTCTATAGATAATGAGACTTTTGATTTGCTAAACTTGCCAAGCTAATGCATTTCCACCAAGAGAAATTCAACTGTAATTTTTCATTAATTCAGTGGAAATGATTTTATGAAAGTTACTGGCAACTATGTAAACCCATCAAGCAATTTATACAAAATTATCATATGGACCTGCACAAAACCTGGCAGCTCTTCTACCTTCAAATTGCCAGTAACTTTAAAAAGATGATTTTTTGTCTTACGAACATCAGTCAAAAATATGAGTGCAAACATAAAGTAGGAGCATTTGTCTTGAGAGAAATAAAAGGTTTCAAGAAAAGCTTGCAAAGTACATTGCCAGAAAGTTTACAGTATTTTCAGTAAGATTACTGATTATTCCTATGTATAGGCTGTACTTGGCAAAAACTAGAAAGTTTATATATTGCATGCATATGGATCCACATATGTGCATGTTGCATGTCTTATTCCAAAATCAAGTAACACTTTGTATTCTGGAGCAGTAAAAGAAATCTTCTGGAGAAAGACAATTGTTTTTACCAAATCTGGTGTTCCTAAAAAGAAGTTTCCTAAGCTGCATTAGAGACTGACAATATCCTGAAACTATTTCAATTCTTATGTGTTAATATCACAGTATTATAGAGTAATCCAAACTGAAAGGAATTGCAAGAGGTCATCTTGTTCAACTGCCTACTCAAAAGAAGGTCAAAACTGAAATCAGACCATGTAGGTTGGGGCTTTGTCTACCCAGGGCTTGAAAACCTCCAACAGTCTACTTAATCCTTAGTATTTCATTTAGTTGTTTTATTCCAGCACTTCTAAAATTGTGAAAGCAGTTGTATTAACAGCTTTAACAAGAACTTGTAAAGAACACACATGAGGAGTTCTGTAACATCAAGAAAGCAAAATTTATTGAGGGGAAATATTCACCTCAACACTTAGATAAGTGGTATTTTAAAGGATATTGCTATTTTACTAGTTTTCGTGAGGCAATGGGTAAGAGAGCCTCTCTCAATAAACATATCTGTTATAAACTTTTACATGTTGAAAAGCTTGGTAGTTCTGCAAATGTATCAATGATGAAGTAAAAGCACAACAAATTATGGCAAAAGCTCAGTCAAAGCATCCACCTGCAGAAGAGAGAAAAATGTGATTTTAACTCACAGAGTTTATTTCATAAACTTGGAACAAAGTCTGCTCAAAAGAGCAAGGTTTGCAGAAGACCTTAGCTTTATTGACAAATCTAATGTTTATTTAACAACCCCTACGTCCACACAGCTTTAGAACAAGCCAACAAAAATCCAGCAACTGTACCAAGATCAAAAACAACAAGAAGAAGCTTCAGGGTTTTTCATGCTAGGAGAAGTACAGGACAAAGTTTCTCAACAGATCTATTTTTTGCCACAATGAAAACAGAAAAAAATAAACAACCCCCCAAAAAACCTCTCAAAACGTTTCTGCTCTGCTATATTACATATAAAAGGAAACCTTCAAAGTTTACATTTTAATAACAACAAAACAATCACCTACCTTTAAATTCAAAAATATTTGATAAGAGATTGTAACAAGTTAAAAGTTTAGGGCTTTTTAAAATGCACCCATTTTGTAAAGAAAGCACACAGTAAAACATAATAGAAATAGCTTAGTGATATTCACCCACACTGTTCTATTTTCAATTGTCACAGCACTAAAGAAAAAATTCTGAAAGACACCAAACAGAACAGGATTGTTTGAAATGGTATCCCTAAACTGATGGAAACCTAATCAATAGTTTCCTTCTCTCTTCTACTTCTAAACTTCTGCCAGCTTCAGTTCCTCTGTCAGTTCACAGCAGAATCAGACAAGCACAAATAATGGTTAGATAGGCTGGAAGCATGCCATGAAGCATGGGAACTGGGAAGCAGGTCCTTCCTTCATATCTGGCACCAGTTATCTGCTAGATTGACTAAGCGTACTCATAAGCCACATCCTTGGTTTTAATTTCCTGCAGTGTGAAACTCCTTTTTCTAAACTAAGTGTTGTTTTCTCTTCCCATTAAAGACTTACAGATTCTCCACTACCATTCCTACTCACATAATACACGTGGACACAGAGGTGTCCTTTGTCAAAGTCATACAGTTTTAGAAAAATCCTTTGCTACCAATATTTATGTTGCTTGATAAAATTTTTAACGTAAACTTCAGAACATTTGCGATTCGTGACTGCTTTTAGACTCCGTCTTCAGTTAAGGTTCTAAAGCAGTCATTCAGATGTGTAAGGCATCATTTTACAGGTTCTACAAACAAGTACAGGTATTTGGTTCACAGTGGGAAATTCTATCCTGATTTTAAATTAAAGCTGCCAACAACTGTCACTTTTTCAGATCAACCACCACACAGTAATAGCTTATTCCAAACATATAAATATTTACATAATGAAAACAAAAGCTGCAAAAGGAGACACTCTACCAACTTGATACCCTATAAAGATCCTGTATAAGCATTTTGTTTTCCTCACCCCTTTCACTACATCTGCAACATTGGCAGTAGCATAGCTGCTACATTTTTCATCTTTCAATACTAATGTATTGCCATTTCATAAATATAATTTCACATGCTACCAAAAAAGCTCACATCTTTATTACCCCTCTCTCAACAAACTAGCAGACCCAGCCATTATGCATTTTGTAAATTGAGTTGCATTATTACATTTAAGGCATGGCATGTTGAAGCACTAAAACTTCAGTTACAAATAGCCTGATTTGACAATATTTTCAGTATGGGGAGTGAAAAAGGGGTACTTTTTAGAACCAACAGAGAGTCACACAGTAAATCAATGAAGAGTAAGTTATTACAGACGCTAAGACAAAAAAGCAGTTTGTCTGATATGCAAACAAAATACATCATTATAACCCAGAATGCAAAATCCCATATCAAGAAACAAACAAGCAGGACAGCTATATTGAATTCGATCAATTATAAAAATAATTGAGTCATGCTAAACAAAATAACCATGTATTACAGCAATGCTACATCAAAAAGCTGCTATCCTTGACTCACAGACTTTTAAACAACATTTCCAAGACCAATACTACAATGACTTTCTTTCTCTATATAGTAGAAAATCAGAAAAGAGAGCAGAGAGCACTAACTCCCTACCTGACAGACACCAAAACCTTTCTTCTTCCTTGTGTTTTAAATTACATGAGAAATGTATAGACTGATCCATTTTCTTAGGTATCTGCAAACTAGCCAACTCAATGATACAAGGAAAGGAGAAATTAATGAAATAGTAATTCATCAAGGTTATGAATTTAAGAGACTGTAATCCCTACCTCACAGTCAAGGCAGGATCTCCCTGACAGAATACCCAAGTGGTGGAAAAAAAAGCAGCTACTTCCACCCTCCATTATCAACTTTTCTTGCACAAGTCAGTAGCACCTTTCCTAGAACAAACTCAGCTGAAAAAGAACTGATCATCTGGAGTTCTCTCAGGCATTGTGCAAGGTGTTGTCCCATAATGTAGCAAATTACAGTCCAATGTGATTTGTGGTGGGTTTGCCTTTGAAAGTGATAGACTTGTGTTGAATCCACATGCACGGTAATTTAAAACACAGCTGTATTATGCACAATGCGTCTCTACAACACTGGCCAAAGCAAAAGGCAGCTACACACCACACACCCCATTTTCAAGCTCTTTCAGTAGGATACCTCAAAGACGGTAAAAGCAGCAGTATCCCAGAGCATGTTCTCCAACTCCTCTACCACAGTATGAGAATTAATGATAAGTGTGTTTGGAGACTCTGTCTATACACCAATGATAAAAGGTGTAGAGACATCACACTGTCTTTACTCAGGTTAGTCAGAAGCAGAATTATTTATTATCAAGGTGTGGATTGCACTTAGCCTCAAAGCACAGCATTTTGGACAGAAACAACATTTTCTCCAACAAAAATAGTTCTGCTTGTCCTGCAGTGAACTGAGAATAGATGGGGACTGTGGCAAAAGAGAGGGGAATGCCAAAACAAAGTACCTCAAAGAGACGTGTAAATAAATACAATCCATATTTCTTCAGCTATTGCACAACAACAGCATATTATCCAGAAAGTAGAAATAAATTCAATTCCCTTTTCTGCACAAATGCATCCCAAGTTGCACCTCCCACTTCCCATGAGAATACAGTGGTTTTACACACTCTGGAGTGGGAGATCTAGCCTGTTTCCTCAGCCAGGTCTCTTTTACTTTGTACAGCACGTGGACAATCCCAGTAGGACTCGAGAAAACTGCTGGCCTGCGTGTCCTGCAGATGCACAATCACCACAACTATAAAAAAAAAAAAAAAAAAAAAAAAAAAAAAAAAAAAAAAAAAAAAAAAAAAAACCAAAAAAAAAACACCACCAAAACCAAAAACCAAAAAAAAACCAAACAAACAAAAAAAACCCAAACAAAACAAACACCAAGAATATGACACTTAATGTCAGTCTTTCATTCCTACTCTCTTCATGACAATATCATGTTTGTAAATAAAGTATAAAGGGTCTGAAAAAAATTGAGGGAAATGGAGGGAATTGAGGAAAATTCAGATCAAAAATTATTTCAAGTTCATTGGCAGGTCACTTAGGTAAGAAGCAAAAAAAAGCTTCACTGCACTTTGTATTTGAAACTGGGAAGAGAACAGATCGCAGATTGAACTTTTTTTCACATCCTCAAACCCTTAGCCTCAGTAGTTATTGCAGACTGAAACTTTTTCCTTGTGTACTCTCTCTATCCAACACCAGCTCTGTGTCCCCTGCCTGCCTTTCTACCAGAGAATGTCAGCAGTAATGGCTCTGTAACATTACCCACAACTGTTTCTAATGTAAACTGACACACACAAGCATGATTTTGCTATATATTTTGAGAGAGTTGAAAATAATACGTTACCTTATTAAGAGAGGTTTTTTTCTGTATCATAACTAGTATTTTCTGGGGCTAACAAAGAATACAATAAGGCAAGAAAATAAACAAAAACTGATAAGGTCATCAGTCTGTTTTGCTGTCTCACTGAAAATAATTAAACCACTTTTCATTATACTTCTTCCTTCAGGGTTTCATGTAATTTAAATAAGATTTTTTCCCCTTTCAATTATTCAACAGAAAACAAGCATTTGTAAGTGTCATTTAATTGCAATTCGTGGCAGCTCGCTTCAACAAGTCAGTAAAGATACTTGCAAATCCTTTGGTTTTTATGCATTATGTTTTCCAGGCTACACCTGATGAAATGCAAAGACAAAACAAAAATCTTAATATTAAATGTTTTGTGTATTGAACTTTCTAATTTGTCAACAGTATTAATTAAATTGTATTGTTGAACATTCAAACTATTCAATCATTACAGTGACACCAGAGTAAGCTAAAAATTATTTCTATAAAAGTATTAATGGAGATGAGGTGGCACATATGTTTGTACGTTCAGTCTTTTCATTTTGACATAGTGACCTATTGATGAATTGAAGTGAGCCTTCAGTGATTTTTCAGTGTTGCCTCTGAGAAACAGAAACAATTTACTTTCTTATTGTTCACCTAGGTATCAGAACTCTTCCAGTACAGATTCAAGTGTCTACCATAAACATTTTTTAACCTTGAGAGACAAAGAAAAATGCTAAAGCTTTTTTTTTTTTCCCTTTAGACTGAGGAAGGAAGAGCCTTGACTCAAAGGTTCTTTTTTGAAAAGAAAAAAAATATCCCCACAAAGAGTAATCCTCTTCACTAGTTTGCTCTATTGGTGACCTTTAGAGAGATCTACCAAAGCTGAAGAGAAGCTTAATTAGCAGAAAGGGCAGCTGAAAGAACAAGTAGCATGAAGAAAAAAGCTTCTAGTCTTTATTGTACGGGATGAGAATTTTTGAAAGAGGGATGAAATATTAAGACTAGTTCATAAATGTTGGATAGTGGAACCCAGCACTCTGAGTTAGCCAAAGATAGAATTAGCCAAGAGAGATATCAGATTCTGAAACCAATGTTTTGCCTAACAGGAATGATGCTCCAGTTAAAGGCAAAAACATCTGATCAAGTACACAAAAACAAGACTTGTTCTTGAAGTTTCTATATAAAATTGCTACAGCTTCAACAGTCACAAAGTATGGTTCTAGAAACTTCCTTAATGACTTTATTAAAAAATATTTAAAATCTGTTATGAGTAATTCAAACAGATTAGTCATGTGACTATAACCTGATATAACCAAAGATTCCTCTCTGAAAGCATCACTGCAGCTGCAGAATACCAGTATGAAATATCAGAAAAAAAAAAGTCTAGATCCTGAAAAATTCTTATGAACAAACCTATTTACAGCTGAAGAAAAGAGCATGACTCATATCTAGTAACATCTGTCAAAAGCCTAACATTAAACAAGACTCAAGCAATTCTACACAAACAGAACAAAACTGATCAAGTGTTAGTGGAAAACTCCACTTCTGTGTATTGCATCTCCATGTTTATTTTGTCACTATCAGCCTCTTGAGATGCTCAGTGTTGCAATGTTGTTTCATATTTGAATCACCATTAAGAAACTGTTTCATAACTATACCAGAGTGGTATAATACCATGGATGTTTTCAAATATCTGCCACTGCATTCACTCAAAAAACAACCTCTGTTATTTTTATATCAAATTTGAATGCAACTTACTGCAGACATTTTAGAAACCACCATTCAAACCTCTGACATCCCTTCCTCATACACCTCCTGCCTTTTTTGGAAGAGGGTGGAAGGAGAAATCCTGTGAAAGGTATTTTTTTTAAATAGCCTTAAAGAATATGCTTCCCTAAATCCAACATGCAACTTGAAATAGTAGTGAAGAATCAATGTCCAAGGCCCCAGTGCCGCAACACCACATTTAAAACCCCAAGATGTTAAAATCTAATTTTATTTTGCTATTGGTCTGGAGTACAATTCTGAACAATAAGAGTTACCACACAATGATGCTCCTAGACCATGAAGTTAACACCACTGTGAAGAAGCTTTAAAAGTCATTTAGAACTTTCTGAGAGTGCAAACATATCCAAATTACCAACAACGACTGGGCTGTACCTGCTGGGATGCACTATAAACCCATCAGTTTATGTGCCCATCATATCCTTACATGCTAAGTTCACACTGCTGAGCCCACTTAGAGCAGTAACTACAGGAGAACTCTGCAGTCAGTTTGCAGTGGGGAGATACAGACAGTGTTCAGCTGTCTGGATAACTGGTGGACAGCTTCAACTCTGACTCCATCAGGAGTGAAATCACACTTGAGTCCACTAATATTACACCCAAGTGTAACCTGCAAGGCGAATTTGCATCAAAACGTCATCCTTGACAGTGATTCAAACTAAGAGCCACACCAAAATCACTGAAGGAACTTTTTCTCATTAGCGCAATTATTTTTTTTTAAAATTTTGTCTCTACAAAAACATTTTACTCTGAGACAATAATCCTTTAACATCATTGCTAACAATTTGGCTGAAGTGGAAGAAAAAGATATACTGAGGATGGGATCATTTGCACTTCTGTTACTTCCATGGGCATGCCACCTTTTGTTACAAATTAACAGGAACATAATACACCAGCAAAGTCAACAAAGCAGCATGATGGGAATAATGCAGTCTTAAACAGGACACTGGAGAAGAAAACTAAGGAGGGGGAAAAAAAAAACCAAATCAACAACCAAAACAAATCCAAAAAAACAACCAAGCAAGCAAAACCCCCTAGTTTGTAAGGCAATCAGAAAAAACTCAAGGCCTCACAACAGGTCAGTGAAAGAGCCTGGGAAGAACTGTAGGGCAGCATCACCACTCTGTTCCTACAAGACAAAGACCCCAGCTATTTCAGGGTTAAGGAGAGAGACCGTACAGTCTCTAATGTAGAACTATCCTCTGGGAAAAGAAAAACAGGAATAGAAACAAGACCTTAAGGCAAGGTTCTTACACACTCCAGCAGATTTATGGTTTTACAGCAGCATATTATAGTGTCTACCTGTAGAGGAGTTGAAGACTTATTTTCAAAAATAAAACAAAACAGAAAAACCTCAACCCTGCCTGCCTCCCCCCCCCCCCCCCGACTCCCTACACACACATAACACAGAGGAATTGCATACAGGAAAGAATAAATGGGAAATATATGGACTCCCCTCTATGCCTTACCATAGAACACTGAATCACACAGGCTTGAAATCCTGTGTGAAATCCTTTAAGAAATATTCTGCCATACTTTTTTTAAGTCTCTAAATCACTACTGAATCAATCATTACCATTTGTTAAATTCTTTTTTTAATACAGTGACACCTTCTGACTGCTACAAAAGACTGTGCAGCAGTATTAGACTGGCTGGAAATTCAAAACAGGGCTCCTGAAATTCCCCAGTTTCTTTTGTGAGGAAAAGCAGCAGCAGCACTGCATGGCACAGCTTTTTAAACAAATTCATCAAATTCTACAAATTTGTTGACTTTTCAGCAGAAATACTTACCATCTCTCACCTGATGTACCCAAACAATCTCCTGTATTGTGCTATCTGGCATCTCAAACACTCATCCCAGTAGCACAAGATTTTTAGCTCAGATTTACAAAGTGTACCCTGCCTACAAATAACTTTCACAGCTGTGTTTCAAAGACCCAGGGGCAAGTCCTAATAACTCACACGTACGTGCTGTACGTTCAGAACACATCACCCTGAGATGAGAAGAGCATTCCAACCCCATGATGTGCACACATCCTGCCTCCTCACCAAGTAATTCCGGCCCAGCACGGGAGGCACCAGCCCAAGGGGCGGGCTGCCTGCACCACCTACCGGCACCTTCCAGCACGGCTTCATCCCCGCATGGATGCACGCATGGATGCACGCATGGATGCACGCATGGATGCACGCATGGATGCACGCATGGATGCATGCTTGCATTCTTAGCCTGCGGAGTTTCAGTTCTTCCCGAAATTCTAAAATCTTCAGGATTTAATCTTCGAGAAGTTCTTCTCCATTATTCAAATAAATACCATTTTATATATTTTCTCTGAATAAAATCCACACCATTTTATAGGATAATTAAATCTAAATAAGATTATGATTGAAAGCTGTGTTTCACACAATTAATCAAATATGCAGGCAGTAAAGTTACTTCTTTAAGCTAGAAATATTTTGGACAACCTGTTACCAAAAAGCTACCAAATTACTACCCCAGAGGCTTGAGAGTAGAAAAGAGAAACAAAAGCATTTAAGCATGCAAGGACAGAATTGCAGAGCCATCTAAAATATTAAAGAAAACCCTCAAGCCCTCTCCAAGGAAGTTACAGAAAGAGTCAGACATGAAGCTGCACTGCAGCAATGATATTCATCTGTGTAACAGGATGCTTTCAATACAAATATCTTGTTATATCAGCAGGAAAGTTGGTAAAATATGGTGAATGAATAACAATAAATATCACTAAACCATTCCACACTAAATAATTAGGGACTATTATGAAACTCTGGAGTCCCACTCTAAAAACCAGGTTCCTCTATTGTCTAGAAACCAAAAAGAATAAATTAACTTTGGATGTATAAAAAGCATTTTTGCTTTTCCATTGCACAGATAGCCTTGAAAAAATAAAAGAAAAATAAACAGAACTGTGATAAGTGGTTCCACAGCAGGTCTACTGAGTAGACTCAGTAACCTTCACCATACATATTTTTCTGTCCTGATTCCCATGTACTTGCTACACAAGCTATCTAATCTTTCAGTCACAAATTTTATTCTCAAGGCCCCAATTAAACCTCTTCCTTTTTAATAATGTTTTTCTTCTTGTCCTGCCTAAAATGGATCTCTTTGCAGCAACCCTTCTACTTTATGGAACATTGCTAACCAGGCCTGTCCAAAGTGTCCTCTTTGCCAGATTAAAAATATTGAAATAAATACACAAAAAATAAAAAGACAAAGAACCAGGTTCTTCAGCCTTTTCTCCTCAGTCACGTCCTTTTTACATATTTCTTCATTCCTTCCTTCTGAACTTTCCCCAGCTAGTCCCAGTCTTGCAAAAATAGAACTAGCTCTTCAATGTAATGGCATCACTAATTGATACCCTCTCATCCATTAAGCTGACAGTCCTCTTCTATAAAACTGTACCTTAATCAGTCACACACTGCTACAGATTTTTCCTATGTAGATGTGGTTGTATTATATCTGACCTTGAATCACACCCAAATGAAGGCTGTTTCTTCCATTTGTTGAGACTGTGTTCTGTGCCCCACCGTCCTGCCAATTTGGCACTGTCTGCAAATATTAACACTGTATATTTTAATCCTTCCCTGCCGGAATTATTAATAGAGAACTGAACATGAGTAGATATAGAATGAAGCCTTGCAGAATCCCATTTAACAAACACCAGTTTGACACTGAACTATCACAGTAGAGAAACTTCTGAGAAGGGAAGCTCTTCACACCGCATTAGCAATTAAGTACAACTCACAAACTGATGTACATTAATCTAAATAAGATTTTCTTGTTGCTTTTGAGAACATTAACACAAAATGTCAGAAGATTTGTTGTCTTCAAGATCCAGAAATATATTCTTCTATCTGCACAAGTTCTGCCACAGTGTTCTAAAGGAAATCAAGTCTATCTGTATTTGTTACTTTTGTCACTGTGCCTTTCAATTGCTTTTTGCAGTTGCTGAGATGGTAAATGGTTAGCTCATACTAATTAGGAAAATTTATCTGATGCTGACAGCATTAGATGTTCTCTTAGACCACTTCTACATGTGCATGGAATACAAGAATGACGATAAAATAAATACTAAATTAAGACAATGCCATCTTGAAACTAACCACACATGAGAAAGACTGCACTAAAATCCATCTGTTAACATTCATTTGTGAACAATAAAATTACTGCAACACTACCCAAAGCCAGGAAAGGAATACTGAAACAGACGTGCCAATTCCAACTGCACTGGAGTAGTAGCATGCATCACATACACACTCAGTGTATCATGGGGAAGTTAAAAGAATACTTTGTGAATTGCAAATGTAATAAACTTAAAGGACAAAAGAAAATCTCCTTAAACCACTACCAACCCTCAAAAAAATGTGGTCAAGGACCATCAAAATAAAACCCAGCCTCATATCCACAATTTCAGAAAATTGTTTCTACTTTAATATACTGTATCTCTTAAAGAGAGCAATATTAAACTTCTGACAGTACATAAAACATGAATTCTGAGTTAGACTAAAAGTGGGAGATAATATTGGACCAATGTTAATTTACTTTAAGCATTATAATGCCACATTTCACTAAAACTGAGAAATTTCAAATATGTTTTATTTATTTAATACAGCATAGATGAACTAAAGCAGACTGAAACAATGGAAAATTATTCAAGATGAAAGATCTACAAAGAAATCTGCCATTTGGTAAACCAGCTGGACTTAATTAGGCATTCATTTTTGAAGGGAGGACACAAAATCTTCAGTAATCAAGCCAGTTAAATCAACATGCACACTAGTTACAAAAAGACATAACAAGTGGAAGATCCTCTTCCCTCTTCAAAAGGAATAAGAACAGTTTTCCTCAAAGTTTCTAAAGCAATTTATTTGAGAGAGGCAGCATATTGTTTCGAAAGTAGAGCTGGGAATTTACTCAGAGAGCCACCTTCTGAAGAGCTGACAGAAATCACGAAGCTTTCTTCTCTAAGATTCTGCATCTTAGAGAAGATGCATCTACCATGCAGGGCATGAATACAAACACAACACCTTATCTCCTTCTCCCTTAGCACATGAGGAGGGGAGAACTGACTTAGCAATTTCTGGGTCTTCCCAGGCTTTGCAAATAACACAGCTAATCACCCATGACTAAAACCAAAGAATTACAAGACCCTTGCAGCAGCATAAAGCACACAGTGCCCAGTCGTCTTTTGCCCTACAAAACTGCCAAATGAATGTGCCACCATGACACTTTCTTCTCCCTCTTGTATAGGTCAGAAATAATGCCCTCCTGTAGCTTCAAATGCAAGCTTAGGAGCCATTAAATTAAAACATCCAAAACACAACATTTTAAGCCAGTGCTTTTATGTGAATGCAATTGACTAAGAAATATCACTGCCAAAATATTACACAATTTAATGGCAATTTCGACTTCACTTAAAAAAAAATTCTGAGAAGATCCAGCACCTCAGCACACAGTAAGGAAAGGGAATATGGTAAAACCATCACATGCCCTGCCTTATTACCTGACTTCCTAGTTTTGCAACTCACACATCACCACTTCAGAAGATTTGCTCCCTGTTGCTGAGAAAGCAGGGTCTTGTCTCACACAAAATGCTTACTTTGGGCCAAGCATCCTATCACTGAGGTGGTGCACTCTTGTAATACAAGTCACTCTGCTGAGCACAGAGCACATTAAAGAGCTGGGATTAAAAGGGGGCAATTCTCTGTCAGATAAACGCTGGCTACACTGATGGAAGGAGGAGGCTCTCTCTGCTCCAGAAATGGTGAATTATGAGATTGGCTCAGAGGTAGCACTAAAATTCAGCAGCTGCAGGCTGGCACAGCTGTTGATGCTGTGGCTGGATTGCTGGAAGCCAGTCCCATCCAAGCTGCTAAACACAAAATTTGTGGCAGGTGTGCTAAGAGACCATACAGTGCCTAACGTCAAAACCCTCCAGTGCAGGAAGAACAATTACATAACAATCTTTAGCAGAGTTCTCAGAAAATCTTAGCTGTTGCTTCACTTTCAAAGTCCCAAATCATAATAGCCTTAGCCAAAAATAAAATCACTGTGCTAGGCTAAGAGAAAGAGCATATCCAAGTCAATAACAAAGTGAGCAGTAGCAAAACATATTTTAATGTGTCCCAAAATAAAAATTTTAAATTGCAGGGTTGAATAACTTGGGAAAAAATCAGTCCAGGATAGAAATTTCCCCAGCTAATACACAGAGGTGCTGAATTTCCCCTGCATGCTCCTGCAGCTTATGAGGGAACACTGTTGTTTTATATCCAGGATCTAAACCATCCCCAAACATCAGTGTGAATTCAACAATTTATATTGCTTACATGTGAAAGCACTGACCAGCATTCCAAGTAACTGTACCAATCGAGCCATAACTTTCATCTCCCAAAACATGAGTGCCATGTATCTAAATACAATAACAAAATTAATATTTTCTATTTTTATATCCACTAGCAAGCATGGGAGTTCTAATACAGATAAAACACCGGCTGGGTTCAATTGAAGCCATGGCATCATAAAAGTCAAAGTGAATCTAATCAACATGATGCTGGAATTGGGGTAGCATCTGGTCCATCTACATTAGGACTCCCAGTGCTGCCAACACCAATTAGCATTAGGTCATCATTGTAATCTCTTTGCCAATCCAGGGACATGGTTTCCATGTTGCAACAATGCTAACAGAAGCAAAACAATCTGAATTAAGTAGTCAAAGCATTTTTTATGGGAACTCTTTTTAAAGGCAGTGTTGACCTCATACCATGGTGAGGTAGATAATACCTCCACAGGAAATTTCCTGTGTAATTGTGGTACACAATGGTATGTCTGTGCTATTTTAATCTGCTAGAACATTTTGTAGTGGGTTGATGCACAACTATCAATTTCTATTAATGACAAATGATACCCAGTGAATCGCAGATACCCATTATGTAAGGTGTGCTCTGTTACCATGTGCTCACTGCGAGTACCACAGGCTGACCAGACACACGCTCATTTCAACTTCTGATCACAGAACCGTTAAGGCTGGAAAATGGAAACGGCTCGAGTCTAACCATTAAAACATCTCAAATGTTCCAAAACTGCTCAACAATTCTCCATCTCAATCTGCAAACTGAGGAGGCATTTCTTCAGACACATTTTTCAAACAAGACTTCTATCTTTTTAGCGCAAAATTATACACGTATTTCGGCAAGAAAAGCGCTGTGTGATGCCGCACCAGAGTGCGCAGGCTGAGCTGCCGCAGAGCAGGAAGAGGGCACAGGGATGCTGCAATGACCGAGCTGTCCCGGGCGGTCCCGCCAGCAGCCCCAACCCGCCCCGCAGGCTGGGGCACAGCTGCCAGCCTGGCTCCACCTCGGGAAGGGGAGGAGCAGGAGAGAGGAGGGGAGGAGAGAGGGAGAGGGTTGTGCCCCCAGCCCAAGGGCCCCGCACGCTCAGCTCCGCCTCCCCGGCTGCCGCGGAGGGCGGGCTCTGGTGCCGCTTACCCGCCGGTGCTGCTGGCTGCTGGGCGATGGCGCTGCCCCGCGACCTCGGGGCTCTCGCCTGCCCCGTCCCCCGCCTCCTCGGTGCCCGTAAGCGCCGCCTCTTCCCCGGCCCCCACCTCCTCCGCGGCCGTGGCTGTCCCCGCCGCCTCCTTCTGTCGCCGCGTCGGGCGCGCCGCAGGGGCGCCGCCGGCCGTGCCGGGCCCCTTCCCTGCGGGGCCGGCTGCCGCCCCGCTCCGCCTGCATGGCCGGGCTCGCCTGCCACGGGCCGCCGGGCCGCGCCCGTCCCGCCCACTGCCGGAAAGGGCCGCTGCCGGGCCCGGGGAAATGGCGGCGGAGCGGCCTCGGCAGCGCCCCCCGCGGGCGGCCGGCGCGCGGGCAGCCCCGGGCCGGGCCTGGGCCGCACCTCCTGCCGGGACCAGCGAGCGAGGAGGGCAAAATCGCATCCGCGTGTGTGAATAAAACCAGAAAAACCATGTGTTTGGTGCTTAGAAAATACAGCCCTTAGCTAAAACCAGATTAATTGTGGAATTGTGTAGGTTGGAAAATATTTTGGGTAACATTCAGTACAACTGTTAACCCTGCATTGCCACTTCCATCACCAAAGGATGTTCATAAGCCCCACATTTGCACATCTTTTAAATACCAGGGAAGGTGATTCTGTTGTTTCCCTGGGCAGCTGTTCCAATGCCTAGCCACCCTCTTGGTGAAGAAATTTACAAATTTACTTAATACCCAATGTAAACGTTCTCGGGTGCAGCTTGAGGCTGTTTCATCTTGTCACCCGGGAGAAGAGAACAATCTTCACCTCACTGCCGCTCCTTTGAGGCTGTTGTAGGGAGTGATGAGGTCTCCCGGAGCCGCCTTTTCTCCAGACTGACCAAACACATCTCCCTCAGCTGCTCCTCACAGGACGTGCTCCAGACCCTTCCCCAGCTCCGCTGCCCTTCTCTGGAGCCATCCCAGCTTGAGGTGTGGCCGCACCAGTGCCAAGCACTAGGCAGGCAGTGATCACTGCCACACTATTGCTGATACCAGGATGCCATCGGCCTTTCTGGCCACCTGGGCACACTGCTGGCTCATGTTAGCTGCTGTCAACCAGCACCTCCAGCACCTTTTCCACTAGGCAGCTTTCCAGCCCCAGCCTCTAGAGCTGCATGGCAGTGTGGTGACCCAAGTGCAGAACCTTTGCTTTCTGTAGCAAATGGAAAAAGCAACTGAGCCCAGGCTGAAAGGGTGTTCAGCAGATGGCTGCACTACAAGAACCACATGAGTTGGCTCTACAGCGTCTTGAGGAACATCCTCCTCTCAGGACACAGAGCAGAGACACAAGAACAGCTTTGTGCCATAGTGCTAGGCTGGTTTGTCATGCTATTCTTAAACTAAGCAGCCACTCATGCTGTTCTTGGGGAAGTTCACCAGTTTCCTAACACCAGCTAGCCTGATCCCTCTTGAACACACAGGCTGTCATTTGACAACACATTAAAACATCAATCTGGTTTTGAAGGGTTTTTAAGCCCAGGATTAATTCCAGCAAAGTGTGATCAAACCTCCTATTTTGTGAAATCATGGGCTGTACTGTAGCTGCACAACTACCTGTGTTGTGGGCTGCTGAGTTCCGGGGCACAGTGGGCAGCAAATCCGTAAATTAGCTTAGCACACAAGCAAATAAAAAAAGTAACAGGGAGAAGCTTTGGCAAGCACATTGCAAAGACATCCAAGCAATACTCATGCAGCCACCACAGGTCTGACAGAATGAGATGGAGCTAATAAAACCTGGTGAACCCAAGCTGTGCCTGCATCTGTGGTGCAATTAATCTGTGACACGAACAATCTGCCTTCAGATAACTGTAAGCTGACTTTATGCACAAATTTAGCAACTCACAATAATTAATACTTACAGATAGATTGAAAAAACCCCATCATTACTACTTGGCAGCACATAACAAATACCATTGCAACTCACAAGCGTGAACATCATGCATTAATAATTATGAGACATAGCAAAGTCATGATACTGTGCATATGCATTTTAATTTTATAATTTAGTTTTGATGTCCCTATTATTATCATCCCTTATGATAGACAATGAACATAAATTATGTTACTGTAGCACACAGAAGTCCCACTCACAGACTCTGTTAGCCTGAGTGATATACAAATAGATGACAAAAGGTAACACCACAAAGTGTTAATGCAGATCTATGAAACAAAAGAGGATAGAGAATGATGAGGTGACAAGAGTGGCCAACATGCCAAAAAGAGATTTTTGCGTACTTGTAAGTCAACTGTTGTCAACTTTATAGACATCACAGTAAAATAGCCCATTAGGGAGGAAAGGCTTTGCATGATCAAATAGTGCTTTTTATTAACAAATTATTAAGAAATTATGTCGTTTCCATAATGTATTATCAGTATTTATCCAACCCATGTCAGTTTAAACCAAGAACATCTGTGTCACAACAACTGCAACAACAACAACAATTTCTGGTTCTCCTGTTGCTCTGAAGCCTGCAATCCACGTGGTGTAGTTCAAGCAGCGTTTCTTCCTAATTGCTAATGTTAGGGAATGTAAGTGACCTGAGAGGGGGGGGACACTTGCCTTCTATGGTAAAGACAAAGCATTACAGGCCACAGCATCTATACACTTTCCAGTCTTCTTTCTTCTGGGGCAAGTGCCATTTTTGGCAAAAAAAAAAAAAAAAGGAAGAAACTTGAAACAATGGCTGCTCAAACCTGGGAGTTAGGTAAATGCAGTTTGTAAAGGTTTATTCATATACCTGATATTCATAGCTGTGCCTTTTTAAGACCATCCCTAGCCTTAGCTGATATCATGCAAAAGCCCAAGGCCAGCGAGTTGTACCGCTGGCCCTTTCCTGTGCTACATCGCAGCCAGGCAGCAGCTACAGCTACACCTGGCCTTCTATCTCCTCAGTCCTGGCTCAGATCTTGACTCAGACCTGCTGGCTGAGCTTCCTGCCTTGGTCTCAGACGTGTCATCACTCCAGACTTGCTATGCAAGCCCTGGACTATCACTGCCTCTCGAGTTCTCATGAGCCAAACGTGCTTCTCCACATCCTGCTGGTTCTTGGTCAGGCCTCAGCTCCCAGCTGCTGTGGCGTTGTCCTCACCTTCCCTCACAGAGTGAACAGCCCTCATTGTTCCCTGAGATTGCCACACTAAACCCACTGCCACACTGCTGTGCTTGAAAATGTAGTCACATGGAGCTTTTAATACACAGAACAACTTTGTGCTGTCCACAGAAAAAGAAGGATAAGACGTGTGAAGTAACAGAAACAGAGATTCCTCTCTCACTGCTCAGTTACCTGGAACAGCCATGCAGCTGCTCCACACACCTTTGTTTCACATGAAATGAATTCCTACCCTTCCAAGTTTTTGTAAAGATTTGTAAAGCCAGTGCACCAGCCATCAAGACAGCTCTGACTTGGGGGAGATCTTTCCAGAATGCAGAACCAGGATGAAATGTCCTTCTTTGCATAGGACTAATTAGAACTGCTGTAGAACTTCAGCTATTCTTGGCTGCTACACTGGCTCTGGAGGTTGGAGAGAGAGCCAAGCATACAGATGGTCAACATGCATGTATTATGATTGTTGCTAGTCTGCAAGGTCTATACATGAATTAGAATCCTGTTGAATTCAGCTCAGTGTATAAGCAGAATACAAATGCAGAAAAATTTAAATATAAAATGGGAGATGACAGACACACATAGATGGAGGAGAACCATTCGGAGAAGTACAATAGGCAGAAGTCTCAGTATATCAGGAAACTTACCATTATCCAGTTTCATCACAGCAAGAGATCACCATTTAAGCAGGGTTTGAAGTAGAAACATGATACACTTCTCTGGATGTTTAGGAGACCTGGGGAAAAAACTGAAGGAAACAGTAAAAGCAATTAAGAATCAGAGAATTGTAGAACAATCAAGGCTGGAAGAGGCCTGTAAAATCAAGTCCAGAACCCAGAACTACCACTGTAACCCCTAAACCACTAAACCAGTGCCAGGTCCAGGCACCTCTTAAACACCTCTAAGGTTGGACAAAGAGGACAATGAAAGAAAATTACATATTTTTCTGAAAGTTCAACTAGTGTCTGTAAAAACTTCTATTCAGCTGGGAGAGACAGGGCACAACTTCTTGGCTCAAAAGTCAGATGTAGGAAAGAGATGGTCTGTAAAAGATTGCAGTTAATAAAAGACACTTGCCAAGACCAAAGAAAACAATGTTCTGAGAGTTAGGATGAAAGATGAACAGAGAAGTGGTGTGGATGGATAGGGAGGACTATATAATAGAGATCTGATGTAGAGAGAATCTTAAAGACTTAGAAATGGACTTTATTCATGTGATAATTTTAGCTGAACCTATGTCTGCTTTGAAAAAAGAGGTCATACCAGCTTTATACAGACCAAAAGCCCAGTAGAAAAATCTGTTAACAATTTAGTTTTCATTTCTGACTTTAAAAACTGAATGCTATTTGGCTATTTCAAAATTACACAGTTTAGTGAAACTAAGTGTTGAATAAGTGATTAGCATCACCTGATGTGATGGAATTACCAAAAACCCAGGAGGTATCTTTGAAAGAAATCTTGCCTAATACAGGTTCACTGGCACGAGAAATGTCAGTGAGGAATGTAGAAAGCAATGGATGTCAGTGGCATGTATGCATTAATAGAGTGGTTCTGTTTTCATCTTTTAGTGCTTATGCAAGTATTAAATTGGTATGTAAAATGGGTTGCATTAAATTTGCATTTTTTACCAGTGTGGTTATCTTCTGTTTCTTCCTTTGCAATTTACTGCACTGTATCCTCAATCCTACATTCACTCATCCCAAGTTCCCAGACTGTACTTTCATGCTTAACCCCATCAGCCTCCTCTGTCCTAAGACCTCTCGATTGAATTTTGTCCACAAACATCTTCTTGGCCTCGCCTGCTTCATTTGCTCGAAGATTGCCCTCCATTGCCTCAAGCACTTCTAACACCTATTTGTTTCTTGCTGTCACCATGCTAGTGTGGCTCCTAACTCCCATGCACCCCCAGTATTTGCTTGCTCTCTTTCTGTTGTGGGTGACTTTTACAAATTTTTCAAAGATAATTCCTGAAACCTTGGTCTGCATTTTAAATAATGTAGGAAACCACACAGTGACTCACTGTCTTAACTGCAAAACTTTAAATGTCTGTGTTTGAGAATACGTAGAGTGTTCCTAAGATACTCAAAATGTAAGAGCTGGGGTGGTTGACTGTCTTGTGAAATAATATTTAGATTGCATTTTGAAATGCCATAAAATGCCAGAGCACATTGTCCTAGGATGTACATTTGTGTGTTTTACTTATGTTCACAATTGTAGAAATAACAATCAAAATGCAAAAAGACAGCACAAATAATGTGATTGGTTGTTTCACAAGTGTTTTCATAGTAACTATTGGAAATGTGTGCTATTTAATGAGCTAATTAAATTTTCTGATTTTTTTTTTCCTTTGATCTTTATAGCTATCTCCACAAGGATGCTTCTGATTACAGAAAGCAGTATGCAGCAGTGCTAAGGTCCTGATGACAATACACCAAGGACAAGAATGGAAGTCAATTTATTCAGCAATTCTACTGTTGTAAACAGTTCATCCATCAACCATAAGCAGTTAGAAGGGCATAGCCTCTGGGAAGTCATTACTATTGCCACTGTAACTGCAATTGTAAGTTTAATAACCATAGTGGGAAATATTCTTGTAATGATATCCTTTAAGGTTAACAGTCAGCTCAAAACTGTCAACAATTATTACTTGCTCAGCCTTGCCTGTGCAGATCTCATCATTGGGATATTTTCCATGAACCTTTATACCTCCTATATACTCATAGGCCATTGGACTCTTGGAAGCCTCGCCTGTGACCTGTGGCTAGCACTGGACTATGTAGCTAGCAATGCCTCAGTAATGAACCTCCTAGTCATCAGTTTTGACAGATATTTTTCCATCACAAGGCCTTTAACTTACAGGGCCAAACGCACACCCAAAAGAGCTGGCATCATGATTGGTATGGCTTGGCTCATTTCCTTCATGTTGTGGGCACCTGTAATCTTGTGCTGGCAGTATTTTGTGGGTGAACGAACAGTGCCACCTGATGAGTGCCAGATACAGTTTCTGTATGAACCCATTATTACCTTTGGTACTGCAATTGCTGCTTTTTACATTCCAGTGTCTGTGATGACCATTCTGTACTGCCGTATTTATAAAGAGACCGAGAAACGCACCAAGGACCTCGCTGAGCTGCAGGGCTCAGAGTCTGTGGCAGAGTATGAGACAATAAAGCCTCAGAAAACTCTCCTGAAGTCTTGCTTCAGTTGCAAGCAACAAAACTTAGTCAAAAGAGAGAGGTGTCAGGCTTCTTGGTCTTCATCTAGCCGAAGTACGTCAGCTACAGCGAAGGCCTCCCAGGCAGCGAGTGCTTGTATGGACTGGGCCAAGGCTGACCAGTTGACCACCTGCAGCAGCTACGCGTCGTCAGAAGACGAGGATAAACTTGCCACTGACTCAGTTTTCCAAGTAACTTACAAAAGTCCATCTAAAAGTAAGGCAGAAGAGTATAATGAGACTACAGATGTTGTTGTCAAAGACCAACCTGAAGAAAGGGATTTTGAGAACCAGAAATACTTTTTGTCACCTACCAAAGAACACGCACAAAAAAGTAAAAAATGTGTGGCCTATAAATTCCGTTTGGTGGTTAAGGCTGATGGCACTCAGGAAGCCAACAATGGTTGCCGAAAAGTAAAAATAACTCCTGCTGCTCTGTCAAAGGACCCTTCCATCAAAAGCATGGATCCAAATATAAATAACCAAATCACCAAAAGGAAACGGATGGTTCTTATAAAGGAACGCAAAGCAGCACAGACTTTAAGTGCCATTCTTTTGGCTTTTATCATCACATGGACTCCCTACAATATCATGGTTTTGATCTCCACATTTTGCTCTGACTGCATCCCCCTAACACTGTGGCACCTTGGATATTGGTTATGCTATGTGAACAGCACTGTTAACCCCATTTGTTATGCCCTCTGTAATAAAACTTTCAGGAAGACTTTTAAGATGCTGCTTTTCTGCCAGTGGAAAAAGAAAAAAGTGGAAGAGAAACTATACTGGCAGGGCAATACCAGACTGCCATAATCATTCTTATATAAGAAATAAGGAGAAATATAGATATTGATGTAACCTAACAAATTCTGTATTTTCAAAGCCATTGCTGTTGTGTCTAGTGGTTAAAAACTCTGCTGAAAAGTTAAACTTTGCATGAAGGTAGTGTGCTTGGGATAAAAATGTCAGCAGCTGCTATGAGCAACAAAGGTTGTTTTTGACTATGCAGTAGAATTGCATTACAATTATTGTGTTTGGTGTCCTTTCTTTCAGTCCGAGAATAGGTGGACTAAACTATAAACTACTAGAAATTAGACGGGGATGATCATCCAGTCATCAGGTTAGGTCATTCAGGCTGTCTCCCTGTAGAGCAGAACTGTTTCTTTCTATAGTTCTTTGCTAGTGTATTGTTTATGTAGTTTTCAGTGTTCCAAGCAATGCAGCCTGTGCTACCTCTGTTTTGAGGCTTTACCATCAGCTGTTGAGATGAAACAAGGACTATCTAAAGGGTAAACGCTGTCATCCCCAATTCTTAGTGGTTAGGGAGATTCATAATACTCCAAGTGAACACACATATTATAGGACAATATATAACTGAGAAAATGTCCACTTTAAGGATGACTCTTGTGGAGACTTAGGAAGGGCTTATAGTAGAAAGGCTTATAGTGAAGAAATAGATAATGCATTTTGTACATGAAGGAGCCAGTCCCAATATAATTTCCATCCTGCAAGTCGCTGTCATTTGTAAAAATGGTGATACCTCCAAATTTCTCCAGTTCCCAGTACCTCTGAAGGAAATTATAAAATATTATTCACAGTGACAATGGTACAAATCAGAACTGACTGTACAGCATAATGGACACAGTCTGTCTACAACAGAAGGAAAGTCTTTTTTGCAACCTCCTTTGTTGTGCTACACCTTGCTTTGAAAGTTTCCATAACATTTACCTATATATAAACAGTGAGAGAACGGGCATCCTGTAAAGAGGAAAGATTTTTTAAGCAACTTTTTAATGTTTCTGTAACACTATTAGAAACACTTCGAATTCTTTGTTGTTAGATAGCTTTACAAGTACTAGTCAGGCGCTATCTTCAGGCAGTCTCTTTGGTCCAGCAAAACCACATCTGCTACAGATGTGGCTGAAGGCAACACCCCTGGTGGCTGTGGCTGCTGGGACTGGGTTGTACTGACCTAGTTACGAGCTGAGACTGAACACTGGCTGAGATTTGAGAGGGCTTTTGGTGCCAGAGCTGAGCTGCCTGTGCCTTCCTGATGTCTGTGCTAGATTGGCCGGAGCCCTGCAGCACTGACCAAGTGAGTGGGTAAGCAAGGGGCTGCCTTCAGCAGAAGGCCTTTGGAACAGAGCTGGTGACCTCCTTGTGGTGGGAACAAACAAGAAGCTTCAGAAAAGGTCCTGCAAAAACAAAGTTAACAGCAACAGGAGTCATGAGGTGTGGAAGTACTAAAGAAAAATGTTTATGAGGGAATGAGAAAGATCTTCATGTACAAAAAGGTCAAATTCAGTTCTAGCCTTTCTTGCAAAATTCTGAATGAGAAACTTTGGAATATTAGTTTGAGACAATCTTCATATTATATCTACTGTACACTTTAGCAGGACATTGCAGTGGTGACTTTACCCAGGTGCACATTTCAGGGATTGTAGAAGTCATCGTGAATGTACCACTGCTCTCAGTGAAATTGTTTATGTAACCTATTAAATTATCATAGCATTAGAATGTTCTCCTACAGATAGATAAATCCTCCGTGTCAACAATGACAGTACAAATGATTAATATTTTTTTAGCCCCAGTGTCCACAGGGGAAAATTTTGTCAGTGAAAGATTAGCAGTGTACTAATGCAAAATATGTTCTCTAAGCCCCATGGTTAATTTGTAGCACACCATACTGGGCCTATTATGTTTTGTGCATTAGCATATGGTTACTTATGAAAGGAAAGCAGAGGTCTTTATAAAAACTCTTTCATCAGCTTTGTTCTGTCACTATCCAGAGCTTTTCCTGTGTACAGTAACTATGTACAAATTGGTTATTAGAGTGGGTTTATTTTATATTACATCAGACCAGTCATTCAGTAAACTATGTTTGATTTTTAGCAAATGAATGTGTCTCTCTGGGGGCACAAGCTGTAGTTAAAGGCAAAATTTATGAGGTAGTAACAGTTCCTGCTAGCTGCACTGTTATTGCTGAAATGAAGCATTGTCTCTTGCTGGAATTAAATGGAGTATTTTAATTTTTTTTTGTTTTTGAAGTCTGTTGATCAAGAATGATCTGTAAATGTTTATGGACTCTGCTCAGTAAATGTATTAGAATATACAGTGATGGATGCAACAGTGTTGGTTCAATGTAATTGTGAAATATGTGCACAAATTATGCTGCTAGCACCTAACCATGTGAGGGATTACATGGCCACACATGAGTACATTGTAAATATCAAGAATTGTCTAAAGAGGTGTATGTTACTTTATTGTTATGTAGGATGCTTATTCTTAAAAAACATCAAAACCTCAAAAAGACAAATGTGGTCCTCATCAGAGTATCAGTTAGTACTTGATTGCACTTTGTATCTTTTAAAAAATGTTGTGGAATTTCTGCAGTGTAGGAAAATCTTGTTATCTTGTTATCTGTCCTTTTAATGACATTTTTACTGATCCTGTGTATGTGATTGTTGTCATGGACTAATGAAATGCTTTTTGTAAAACTACATTTTGGTTTTACATAATTTCATACACATACATATATATAGATATGTATGTATTGTCAATATAGATGCTTAAATACACATCCCTAACTAAGCTTTTCAGAGACCCAGCACCTTTTGTATTTTAAAGTATTGAATTTTCCCACAAACCAGGAGTATGATTTTTGTCTCTCCCTTTTCATATGTATGCCACCATCCCTACATATTCCAGATCCCCATAATTTGTCAACTAACATTCATTTTTTGCAAATATGATTTATGTTTGTAGATAAATGTAATGCTCCTGCAGCTGCTGGATAGTCAGTGGCTTCTCTGTTTTGAAACACAGGCTAAACCTTAACTCTAGAAAATGACATGGTGTCTTTTCACTTCACTACTTGACTTTAACCCCCACAAGTCAGTAAGAGGCCACTCTCTTTCTCATGTGGTCTCCCCCAAATCTCCATTACCACCTTTTGAACTCTTTAAGAAATGTTCTTACACATACATTTGACAATTGTCATAAAACTTTGAGCTTTAATAAGCTTCTTTATGATTTTATTAATAGTTACCCCATAAATAGTTAAAGCAATTAAAAATTTATAACATCGTGTTGTAAAACAGGTGATAAACTATGTCTACTAGTGGTTTCAGAAAGAAATGGTGTTACAATTGTTTTTTCCATCTTGGTAAATGTATTTTTTTACAATTAAGGAACTTCAGTCATATTACACACACTGAAAGCACTGACTTTCACTCAGTATTTTTTCCATTGGTCACTAAATGTCACTAGTTTCTTCATGTATCTGCTGATATACCAAAGTCAGTCCTCCTCAAATAAACCAAACATTTCAAATCCTTCAGAAGTTTTCTTCTCTGCAGGTCCTCCTCCAGACCCTGATTGCTGATGGCTTCTGTTTCAGTAGACCTCTTAAACTGCGGGGACTTTTACTGAATTTCTGGATTGCAGTGCCAAGATCAAAGCTGAAATATCTTTTAATCCTTACGTGCAGCAGCAACCTAGACGTAGTGGAGGTCAGATAGTTGTTTTTAGTGTGTGCTGTCCATAAGGCTTCCTTTAGTGTGCAATTCATCAGGTAGCTGTAGGAGGAAGAGTGGAGAGAGGGTACAGTGGAGGATTCAGCTGGATTCAGCTCTGTAGCCCCCCACTCTGACTGTGGTCTGATGCCTTCTGAAACACAAAAGACATGAGAATGACTAAAAGACTCTTTGTCAATTCTAGTAGGAGGAAATCAGGCCATACAGCTAAAATTGTTAATTTTTTGATACAGTGTATTGCATCAATAAATTAAAAACCTTAGTCAGTTAGCCCCTAAAATCACTTTGTCATACTTCTAAATCCATGGTTATACACAAAAAATAAGGTTACCTGAACTCTGTAAAGTCAGAAACAAAAGCAAACACTTTCTCATATGAAAACTGAATTATTTTAAAAGACAAATAATAAACAAATTCTGAGTTGATTAATGTGGTATTGTATGTGAGAGTGTGTGTACTTTCCTGCTGTTGACAATATAAATGCAGAGAAATGCAAAGTAGGAGAGGTAAAGAAAACTATTTCACTGCTGTTGTTCAGAGATTGCATGGTTGAAGTGGAACATGCCTCCCATTCACAGGTGCTTAGAGCTGGAGCTTTCACTCTAGACCTTGTCATACTTACTCAGTTTGGAAGGCTGTTTATTTGACCAAATAAATTTGTTTCAGCAGCTACTTCTGGGAAGACCCTCGTTCTTTCCCATACTGCAGGAGACAGTAAATTCAGGAAAGGCTAAGAGAGAGAGTATAAGAGAAATGTGATTGGCAAAAGAACTTAGGAGACGTAGGATAGGAACCCCTATGTTTCAGTCTGTGATTTCAATGAGTGGTGATGAAGGCCAGATGCCTTCAGCATCACTCTGGGTATCTGGTGATCAACGTTCAGAAATGGAAGAAAAAAAATCTGTTCAGTTAAGATAGTCTTTTGCTAAGGAATTATGAAGTAAAGTTTAGTCTACTTCTAAAGGTTCCATGCTGATGGATGTTCTAGAATATTCTTAGTCATTTTCTTCCTTAGTCCCTAACCCACTACTTAGTCCCTAACCGAGCTCTATTAGTCATTTCCATCCATACTTTGTTCAGAAGTTTGGAATGTAGCTCAGTCCCTGAGTTCAATTAAATGTCTCAGGTTTTTTGCTGGCAAACTTCTTGTTATGAGTTTTTACTACATTTAAATCTAATTTTCGTAGTGGAATTCAGTGCATAGGTTTGTAAGGCTAGTTAAAGTATTAACTAGAGTCCCTCTGGCACTGGGCAGCTGGGTTTGTTCTGCTGGTGCCCAAGTTATTCATACTGCTTATTTGCAGAGTCCTTACCTCCAAAATCCTCTAAAACATGCTAAGGGCGTGCTGCAGAGTAGGTTATCTGCCTTTGATGATCAGATGCAGCCTGTGGACTCTCCCTTCCACACTCCCATGTCACGGTCATTAAAACCACATTTTTGGAAGGTGTGTGAACATCTGGCTATATGGCCAGGGATTCTAACAAAAGCTTTGTGAGACTGGCAGCACTCAGGTGATTTTCTTGTATCGTCAGCCCAACTTTAGAGGCATCCTGATAGAATTATGCAGAACCCACATTAAATTGACTCAATGACATAAACTCAATTCAGGTACTAACC
The DNA here is from genome assembly GCF_036417665.1 of Passer domesticus. Taxonomy (NCBI): domain Eukaryota; kingdom Metazoa; phylum Chordata; class Aves; order Passeriformes; family Passeridae; genus Passer; species Passer domesticus. The sequence goes on from NC_087479.1 coordinate 31,863,402, forward strand.
ATTTCTTCTCCTATCACACTGCTGTCTTTGAACACACATTCAGGGGGAAAAAAATCAAATGCTGCAAAATTGGCATGTGTGCTATATTGGCCTCACCCACATCACATAGCTGTATCTCTCTGAAAATGTTGCAGTGCATCAAGAAAACTAAAAATTGCTTTCTTGGCTTTTCTGCTTCCAAAACAGTTTCTCATCTTAAGTATCATGACAGTATTGGTCCTCTCAAAATACAAAAGAATTTATTTTCTGAAACAATTTTCATGAAAATTATAAATAGTGTTTTAAATTAAAAAGCAGGAATTTGACAGTATCTGTTGGTGGAGTTTCTTTAACTGAAATATCAAAAAAACCACACATGATAATCTAATTACTATTCTGACATTTTGTAAAGGCAACAATAAGAACTCTTCAGTTGTCATTCAGTTATTCCAATGATACAGAACTGTGTGAAGCAACTCAAACAGTGGTAAAAGAAAACAAGGTTTTCAAGGTTATAAAATTTAAATCCTTTTGTTTATTGTTTTAAAACAGAATAATTTATAATGAAACTTTATTTTATTTTATAATTAGAAAAAAGGCACTGTTTAGTTGATGTCAAGATTGAGTACTAAAACAACTGAAATTATTAAATATGAAATAAAGGCAACATTCTCTTCTTTTCTCACAGTGGTATGAAAAAAAAAAGCTGAAGCACAGCATGGAACAGTCAAATAATGGTAAATAAAGTGGAGTAATTCAGGTAAAAATGGAGGAATAAATAAGCAATTGCAATATCAATCTGATCTTTTTAAAATGTATTCGCAGAGTTTCTTGGGGGAAAAATTCAGAGGGGTTGTAAGCTTTGGATCAGTGGCTATCAATGGGAAATCTGGCAATCCCATTAGTGCTGAGTGTTCTAAAATGAAGGCAGAAAAGAAAAGCCTGTGCTGAATACTTCACTGTATATGGGATCATTAAAAAGTAGAGATAAAAGAGTCAATGAAGGGGGAAAGAAGCCATGGGAGATGAGGTTAATTCCAATTTTAAATATTAAAATAACATTCACTAATGTTAGAAAGAAAAGGCCCATTGGAGTCCTATGATACACAGTACCCTTCAGTATGCATTTTGTAAATGTAGGTATTTGACTGGAAATTTCCTCTCTGCATGATATATGAAGATGTGCAATTATAGATGTGCAATCAATAATGAACATTGACACCAGAGCAAAACCTTCTGAAATGCATTTTTATTCATGTATATATTGTACAAGACATCACATCCTGGATTTCATATCGGACTTGTCTTATGGCTAAAATAGCATAAAATTAATTATTTAAATCTTCTGGTTATATAAATCTTGTGGTAAAGGCCTCAGTTTCTGACAGTTTCTCACTTGTATGGTTGGCAAATCTCTGTGACATGTTCCAGTCCTGGACAATATGACAACATAAAGCCCTTACAGAGGCCAAATTTAAATTTCCAGTCGTGGTTACTTAGGGTTATTACTCAGTCAGTGAGTTCACTTCAGTCACTTGAGAAAGAGTCCCTGTTCCTGTTAGATACATATGGCTTGTCTACAGTTCAACTTTCTGACAGGAGCAGGCCTTGGTAGGGTACGACTGGTGCTGCTCGATGGGTTTGATCATCATCCATGCAAACTTGCAGGGATGTTGCTTGCTGCAGTCTTTTTGCCAGTATATCATGTTCCTGCGGTTCAGGTTTGCCCCAGCACACGCATCGTACCACCAGCCTCCTCCAGGAATGCCATTGAGTTCCAGCTTAGCACAATTCATAAAGTAATTGTCATTGTCTCTGTCCTTGGTGGTAAACTTCTGGTTGTCATGGAGATAAGCTTCTGTGTCCAGGGTCAGAGCATCAGTGGCGTTGCCTTTGTAAAGACCAACCCTGATTCGATATTGGGACTCTTCCCCCTCAATCAGGAATGGCTCATACTGTCCCCATTTGACTTCAGCATTTAGATTTACAAGTTTAACTCCAAGTATATATTGCACTGAGCTGCCAGTTAACTGATGCATGTATTCATTTCCTAGCCAGTGGTTCTCATGAACAGAGCCAAATCCATATTTGTAGTCCTGCCAGGTCCTGTCAAAGTCGACAGTGCTGTTGGCTGTAATGTGCTGGATTACTGTCCAACCCCCATCCTGCATGTTACAAAAGACAACAATTGGTTCCTCTTTTGGTCGGATGATGTAAAGGCCATCTCTGGAATTTCCTTTGGAGTGCTTTAAAATCTCAAAACAATCCCTTGGATAGTCTGAGTAAAAAAAATAAAAAAAATTAAAAAAAAAAAAACCCAAACACACACAAATTAAAGTAAATTCTGTTCAAATAATACATTTCATAAATTGAACTCTGACCTTCAGAGTGACTGAATGACTCTCTTCAGACTGGAAGCTGCCTGACTTCATTGCAGCTTATGGCCGTTTATTCAGCTAAAGGGGGAAGATTTGGGAGGAACATGCAGGAAATATTCAGAAATTCAAAAAATGGTTTGTTACTCTGTCATACAACAGAAGTATGATTTAGTATTTATGACAGAAATGTGGTTGACAAGCCAAAATCTATGTGCAGATCATTCTTTTTCTACCAGTGTTCTTCCAGACTAGGCAGCAAGTCTGCAATTCCCTGTGCCATCTGTAGGATAATTGAGTTTAATAACTAGACCTAGTCTTTTCCTCAATGAACGAATTAATTTCTCTTGAACCAATTTATACTTCAGGCACCTCTAACATCCTTGTGTTAAATTCTGAAAGGTATGCCATGTGTTCACTGATAAAAGGGAGATATTAAAGCATATTTTTAGTTAATATAAGGCTCATAAACAACTGAGGATTTTCTTAGGATGAGTTCTTTTCACTCAAACTCTAGGCTAAATTTTATCATGGATTTGCAGCTAGGACTACAATTCTGATCAGTGCTGAACACCAGTATCAGGAAGATGGATGAAACTCCTTTTTCCATTTTATTGCTTATCCAGCAGACTCAGAGGGTAACAAAAATGTCATATAAGGTTTGGGTTGACCCCCTCTATTGGGCTAAAATATTTACTGGGGTTTTTTAAATGTAATGTGTATATAAGGTAACTTCTTGCTCTAGTATAATATCTAGCATCTCTGAGACTGCAGCACAATGCTCTGAATTTTACAATTGATTCTGAGGTTTCTTAAGAGTCAGAATATAATTAATTTAAATATACATTTACATATGTATGAACTTATAGAGAGAGAACTCCTTTTGTACATAAGGATGGTATTCATTGTTCTGTTACTCAGAAATATGTTTGTAAATTGCAGTTACTTACTTTTCCATAGCGTTGAAAGGCATGTCCTTATGTCATTAAACTGTGAAATATTGGTAATTTGCATTTAATAAAAACTTGACAATTTTATTGTCTCCGTGAGAAGAATTGAGTAAAAATTACATTTGCCTGGTAGACATAGCCTACCTCACTCCAATGTGATGCCATGATTTTACAGAAGGATTATTTAAGTAATTTATATGGTGATGTCCAGGCCAGCAATACATCAGTGACCCTCACAGTTGCCCTTCTCAGTGATCATTATAGAACAACTTCTACAGAGAGGTTCAGGACTTTGTAGCAGGACATGTTCATATTGCAAATTATTCTTCCAGGGCTAGCTTTGGTATATGTTGCTTGAAAATGTTACAGCAAAGCAATAAAGTAAAACACAGAACACTTCCAAATCACTCTCTGTCTTTATGAATACCTTTCTCATTAGCATTTCCCAGTCTCTCATAGTCTCTCTGGGGGAGGAGGTGGGCATTAGCCAGGACCACTGTCTCTTTGGTGCCCAGGGACACAGTGCACTGAGAGAGCAAGAGCAGCATGAATCCTGCTGAGCTCCTCAGTGGCATCTTCCTTCTGCGCCAGTCCTCCTGCAGCAGTACAGAGCTGTAACACAGACCGCAGCTGAAAATGGCAATATTTATGACTTCTAGTACAAAAGTCCTGAAGGAGAAAGGTTTTGAAATACTGAACTTCAATACAGTAAGCCTCTGTCAAAGTGGTCTTATCCCATCTTTGAAGGACCTCTCCTTTCCTGAAGTCTCATTTCTGACAAATCATTCATTTTTCCGACACAGAGTGCTGTGCTGAGACACTTAGAACATCTCTCACCTGTCACCTTGTGCCATGCTAGGCAATGAAACATAATGCAATTTTGAGTGTGGCAAAAAGTCATCAAGAAGAATGTAATGATAAAAGAAAAGCACAACTTTTAATTATCAGAGTTGATTTTTTCTTACTCCCCAAATCCAAACTATAGTGAAATAGAGACACCAATGGTCGAAGGGACAGAAGCAGTAACATTAGCTCTGCTGACTGTTTGTAGCTCAAACAGTACTCAGAGACATGGCTTTCCTAGTGCTGGAAAGGTTTCCATGCACTGGAAAATTCACTTTATCTGATTTGTATATTTCTATCCAAAGCTTGAAATAACAGGTCACAGGTTTCCGTCAGATTTTAAAGAAAAGTTTAGTAAACAAAGCAAAATAACTTTTCTTTAGCCTCTTCAAAACCCACGAGGGTTCAACAGCTTTGAGCCTCATTTTATCCACCTTTTGGGGTACATTAATACTTCATTCAGTACAGAAGAAGGCTTAGGCTATTACTGGACTAAATCCTGGAGTCCTTACTTAGGCAAATCCCAGATTCTCTGAAGAGGAGTTTCTGTCAACAACAGCTTAGAATGAATCAGGTAAACAAATATTTCCTACACTCTCAAAGGATATATTTACTTAGTCTCAAACCAAACTATTTTAATGCTCTTTTAATTTTTTTTTTTTTTTTTAAGGACTGGGCTCCCCACAGTGGCTTTGATGAAGGCAGAAAATAGATCTACCAAAAAAGCTCTTTGGTCAGGGCTTATTTCCTGCCAGTGTCAGCACAGAGTCTGCAGAGGCCAGTACTCTTCTCCACAGTGGCTTATGTTGCAACAAAGCCACATTCCTTATAAATCTAATGACTTAGCAGCAGATTCAGCAAACAGTTTTCCAGAGTGAAAAAATTCAGTGTATTTATTTAAAAAATGCCCAAGACAAATCATTGTAATAAAGTTCAGGTTTGAGAGTTAATTTTTCTGCCTACCATACACAAAGTCAGCAAATCAGAATTTTCTATTCTACCTGAAACTATTCAGTAATAACTATGATTTAATATTAAAATATAATTTTCCATTTTATGCAAAGTTGGTCATTTGACATTGGGATCATAATAAACTCGAAAATTACCTTCCATGAAATTTGGCACAGTGCTTCCCTTTAAGCATTTAAATTCTGCTGTACTTGTATTTTCTACTGTCATATATCATCTTCCCTGAAAGCTTTGATTATTGTTGCTATTATGGAGTATTAAATTATAAATTACTTTAAATCAAACCTTAATCCACATGCCCAAATCCTGATTTTCATGAAATTTGAACTTGGATCTGGAATAGTTTTTTAAACTGTTTTGGTTTTCTTTTAGTATTTTTGAATGAGTCAGCCTTTTTTCTTCTCTTGTATTTATGCATAAACACTGAAAATTGATTTAAAGATCAATTTAATTCCAGAATAGAAATTGGTAGTAAAAATTTTTAAGAAAGCACCCAAGGAACACAGCACTGGGCAGGCACCTTACCTCTTTCAAGTGAAGACTGGCAGAGAACACAAAAGAGCTCACTCTCTACAGTTGTACTTTGCCTCTACTTAAGTCCAGGTGAATCAGTCAGATCCAATGTGCTATCTCAAATGCAGCAAAATTACATATTCCTTATTTCACACTGTGCTTAATCTGCTGCACTTTGCTCTGACATATACTTGCAATAAAGTATGTATTAATTATAAAGTACAAAGTTCTTCCATAATTATTAAAATTACATAGTAATTAAATTAAATTTCCTTTATTAACCATGAAGAAATTTTAGTTCAGTAAATTATTTATGTTGCTTAAATAGACACAGGCAGATGCTAAAATTTACTATGCCATTTTGCATAGATGAATTGTCTCAAAGCTCTACTGAAATGTAGTCACATTTAAATTGCACAGAGATTACTTGATTTTTAAGTATTAGGAACAATCCAACTATAAACCATGTTCTTACTTCATGTTTTAATGTGAATGAATCAGAAACAGTGTCTGAGAACTCTAAAAATACAGCAAACAAAAGCAGAACGGGCTGGTCAACAGGTTTCTATTTTAGTTTATGTGGAATAACAAGAGTCAGTTAACATTAGCTCAGATCAAAACTGTCATGAACTAAATAAATTAATTACTGCTATGCAGCTATGTATCTGAAAGTTCTACTGTGTGTCTGCACAGTCTTTACATGATGTCTAATCCACATTTACCCTTTCAAAGATTAGACAACATTTAAGTTTTTGAGCTCCCCCATCCACCCTGCAACCTGCTTTGATCAGATTCCATTCTTGAAACAAATCACAGTTTAAATTCATGGAACATTTAAGACCTGTGCAAGCTCTACTTTGGAATTCATATCAGCTCATAATTTCTGTTCTTCAATAATTCATCTTCAATGAGGATTTGTATTTCATGTACAATTAGATCAATACCCACAGCAAATGTCTTGGGAAATATTTGCTTGTAACATTTTAAACTCAGTGATCTTTCTCTTCCATTTTAAAGTACAAGCAACCTATTACACAGGAGGATGACCACAGGGAGTCAGAACAGTGTCTTCTCCATGACACTGATCAGTAACGGAGCTACAGGGAAAAGTTTAAGAATACATAGTCTCTGCTTTAGCATTATGAAGCTCAGGGAATTTCTGATTTTTGTGTGTTTGACAATATCTAATCTATGGCTGGTTCCAAATATTACAAGCCTTGTCTAAGGCATGAAAATACTGTATGGTAACTTATGAAATATAAAATTGCGTTGAACATACACAGATCTTGCTGAAATAGTATGGTAAGAAAAGGTAGGGGAAGGAACCTTTCCACTCTGTGTATATAGATACACTGAAATACACCATTGACCCTAGTGGTATTTATTGATGGGCCTTTCATCACCCTGGCATAAACTGGGGTGCATCTTTGGTGCCTTTGATTCCCATATATTTCATCACTGTTTATCTCCTCTCCTGTTTTTCCATTTTTCTTTACTTTCTTGCTGTTTGCTTCTTTGTTGATTTCCAGACTTTTATCTGAGCTGGCAGAGCAGAAGTGAAGTGGGAAGTGTTTAATTAGAAAAGAGAAGGGCACCAGCATTCATTCACTCATGCTCAGAAAGGCATCTATTTTTGTAGATGAAAACTTTGAAAAACAATTAAAATCTTTGCATCTCCCTCTCTGCTCTGCATTCTGAGAATAATTTTTCAGAAGTTATATCATGATCTTAAGGTCAGAGTACTTTACATAGCTATGGTTTGGTAATATACAGATTTCAAAATTAAACATTGCTACAATCACTTGTTAGCCATGTTAATTAAGATACTTTGTTTCCTAGACCAATGACCACATATTCCCTCTCTACAGTATGCTGAAATTTTAATTATTCTTCTGATTCTGCTGAGCTTTGACAAGCATTCATTTGAATTTTTCCAATTCAGGCTCTCCTGTGTGGAAGTAGTCTTTACACATTCTTCATATCCATATGCCACATGAATCCAGCCTGTTCAAATCTCTCTGCAGAGCCTTCCTGCCCTCCAGCAGATCAACACTTCCACCCAGCTTGTCTGCAAACTGACTGAGGGTGCATTCGATCCCCTTATCCAAATCATTGGTAAAGACATTAAGCAGGACTGGCTCCAAACCCGAGCCCTGGGGAGCAGCACAGGTGAGCAGTCCCCAGCTGGACCTAGCACCACTCAGCCCCCTCTGGGCCATGAGTTGAGCCACTTTCTTACCCAGAGATGAGCTCACCCCTCCAAGCCATAGGAATCCAGTCTGTCCAGGAGAGTGCTGTGGGAAACAACATCAAAGGCTTGACTAAGATCCAGGTGGACAACAGCCACAGGCTTTCTCTAATCCACTTGAGAGGGTCACCTTGTCGTGGGAGAGCCAGTTGTTCAGGGTCTTTTGCAAACCCATGCTGTGTGGGCCTGATCCCCTGGCTGTCCTGAGTGCCATCAGGATGTTCTGCTCCATGAACTTCCCAGCACCAAGGTCAGAATGACAGGCCTGCAGCTCCCTGATCCTCCTTCCAGTCTTGCAGACAGGTGTTGCATTTCCCCTAACCTTCCTGTTAGCCAGGACTGCTGGGAAATGGTGGAAAGTGGCTCAGTGAGTTCTGCCAGCTCCTAGCTGGCCCCATGAGACCTGAGTGTGTCTAAGTGGCAGAGCAGGTCACTGAGCTTTCCCCTTGGATTGTGGTGACTTCATTCTGCTCCCCATCCCTGCTTTCCAATTCACAGGGCTGAGTAACCTGAGAATAACTTGTTGTTAACCACTTTAAGCGCCTCATGTTTTCCTTGTCCTTTGTCACTGTTTACCCCTGCATCCAATAAAGAATGGAAGTTATCCTTAGCCCTCCTTTTGCTGGTTATGCATTTATAGAAACATTTTTATTGTCTTTTAGGGCAGTAGTCAGATTAAATTCTGGTTGTGCTTTGACCCTTCTAATTGTATTCCCCATAAGCTCACATTATCTTTGTAGTTCTTCTGAGATTCCTGCCCTTTCTTCCAAAGGTCATAAAATCTTTTTTCTCTGAGTTCCTGTCCAAGTTCTCTGTTCAGCCAGGCCACTCTTCGTCACCACCTTTTGGCACATGGGACAGCTTGCTCCTGCATGTAAGATTTCCCTCTTGGAGAGTGTTCTGCCTTTCTGGACTCCTTTGCACTTCGGGATGGGGGCCAATCTCTCTAGAAACCCAAGGCAGTTCTGCTGGCCCACCTCCTTCCTTCTCCAAGAATTTAAAAACCCGTCATTTCATGATCACTGTGCCCAAGATGGAATCTGTCATTATGGGAAAGGCTTTGGCACAGGCTGGCAACTTGCATACACAGGACCTTCAAAAGGCTTGGCATGGGTGATTTATGGATTTGTATGGTTGCCAGAAGCATGCAAAATGCTAATTTACATGCAAAAAAGTTGTTCATATACTAAGGAACACAGGAAACAAAGCTCTAACTGAAAAACCACATAAAACACAGAACTAAGTGTGTCAGTATCTTTCCTGAAAGAAGTTTCATAGGCACACAGCACAAGTGATTGCTTTGGGAAAACAAACAAACCAACAAAGCCCCACCAAGCAACAAAATCAGGCCATAGAAATACTTCTGCAGCTTTGAGTGATTTTGAATTGCTTTGCAGCCTTGGCTAAAAGCACTTTGGGATCTTTGCATAGGATCAGTAACAAAAATAATGTTCATAACAGCTTTCACTTGTTCTTGAACTTATGAGCTGGCATTGGCATATGAAGTGTGTGTTTTGTCTGACAATGCAGAAAGCAGTTATTAACTGCTGAAACACATTGCACATAAGGCTGTTTTCAATACAAATTTTAAATCTCTTTTTACACATTCAGTATTTGTGAGATGAACCATTATTTGGGGAACAAACCAAAGTATATTTTTTGACTAAATGTAAAACAGAACACATGCTACACTCTTAGAAACATTTGACTTTTCACATATTCAGCAAATTTATTGAGATTTCTTATTAAAATCTTTATTATGAAAAAACTGGAGTAAATACTAAAAACATATTCTTTTTATCTTCCTGCTGAACCCAAGACTAAATTCTAAGGGTGTAAAAACTTAACAGAATTGAAGAGGGTTTTCTTTCAACAAATACACTGACCTAACTTGAAAAATACAATCAAAACAATCATCATGGGAGACACTGGAAAATAACTGGTTAGCTGACAGGACTGGTGGTAATGAAAAATTTGAGTTACTCAGATTGCTTTGAAAAACAGTTTGATAGGAAACATCTGATTTTTTTTTATTCTAAAAGTGGCAAAAATTGCCAGATATGAACACAGCAGGTGAAAACTGTTGGAGAATACTTGCATGCAATGCCAGTTAGGTGACACCTGTCTTATGATAGTAGAATTTGTGATTCTGAGGAAAAGTATGTGCAGTATTGTGACGACAATATATTTTAAAAAAATAAAAGTCAGACCAATAAACTTAGGCAACCATCTTCTCTCTTCCTAAGAGTCTGAGAGAGACAGGCTCTTTGAGCAGGCTAGCAATTAATAAAAAGCATTATATTGAAGATGAAATGACAAATTATTTCTCATAAAGAAAGACAGGAACCATATTAAAACCAAAAAAGGTCTGGCTAAAAAGTTCTTTAAAAATCTGAAAGTCAGAATGAAGTGTGTAAGCAAGGGGAGGTCAAGGACAAATCCTAAGAGTGACTATATAGGGGTAACACAATAGCTGATCAGGATAAAATTAAAGGTTAGGATTAAAGAGGTTACCGCTGTCAAGGGACCTAAAACCCCTCAAATATTCTGTAAATAGATTGGACATAAAAATAAGTTAAATCCAAACCCCCATTATTTTACGAGGGAGAAGGGCAAATGGCACTGACTTTTTTGTTACAGATTTCATAAGCAGTGATCAGATATTTAATAAAATTAATTTTAATGTAGGAGTAGGACTGAAGGCCGTTAAAGCATCCCCAAAAATCTGAAGTATTTAAGTATTTTCAAGTATTTTCAAAGTTGCAAGGACAGATAAAATTGTGTATGTATCTTACGATCTAGCAAAAGTCCTCCCTGAACCATTTACATTTTAGAAGTAATGGAGGTCCCAGAGGATTTCACTGGGCCTATCTTTTAAAAAGGAGGAAAAGCTAAGTAAAGTAAAGAAGAGTAAGATACCTTTAAAAAAACAGAAAATAGGAGAACAAAAAAAAACCCAAAACCCCAGGGGATGATAAGGTGATGAAAAGCAGCCAGCAAAGACTGGTCAAGAAATAAAGAAATCAAGAAAGAAATCAAATGAGGTTTGTTCTTCCTTGCTACATGGATCCCTCCTTTTCTGACCTTTGGTCCTTTCAATAAACATTTCATAGGAAGTTCTACATACTCCCAGAGTCACATTACAAGTATCCCATAATAACCTTTTAACAGCTGCATAGAGTCCTTTTCCCTGTATCCCATAGCAAATCCCCTGTAGGCAGTACATCACTGTGCCAGGAGATCTGGGAATTTTTATTTGGGTTTCAAACCAGGGACAATGTTTAATCATGTTCCTTTGACAACCTTAGGAGTAGAGAAGTCTGTCCCTTCCATTTTCACTGATTATGCTGAGTAGGGCTCCTCTGCATGTCACTATTCACCCAAAGCTCACCAGGCTTTTAGCATGATTAATCCCATAGTCTAACAACAACACAGTGGAGTGGCCACAACCTGTGACTTGGAGATTCAAACTGGACACTTGGGAAAGTTTGTTCACCAGGAGCAGGGAACAGGGGAAAAGGTTTCCAAGATGGGTTATAGAACCTCTGTACTTGGAGATTTTTACTGGTGCCTAGACACAATATGAACTGATGCTGGTGATAATCCTTCTCCAAGTAAGGCTGACTAGAGACCACCAAAACAACCAACGCTTCATCAACTGTCTGGACTTCAGAGAAAATAAACTTTAAAAGTATTTAGCATTTCAGATCTGTTCCAGATTTGGCATATTGCAAAGTATGAGTCAAACTCAAAGTCATATTTTAAACACTACCTATTTAGGTAGCAATCAGCTTTCAGGATAATTTCTACTACAAAAACACATCTACTAAAATCAGTAAGTTGAAAATATTTTCCATCTGAATGCACCAGTTTTACCTCAAGTACTTGAACAAATAGAAAAAAAATATTTGATAAGTACCTGCACAAATATTTGAGTGAAGAATTTCAGATGATTATCAGCCCTAAGATATTTTAAAGGCAATGTGTTGATCTTAATTTTAAATCAATTAGCTATATTATTTAGTTTTAAACATTATAGCTTAACCTTGCAATATAGGAATCTAAAAATTATTTTCTCAACTGGGACAAGAAGCAGCTGGAAGAGTTGCCATGGCAACTATCTCATTTCCAAAGAGAGATTCTGTGATTCTGTTGCTCTTTAACAACCTCACAGTTAAGTAGCATTGCTTAAAAAAAAAAAAAAGGGAGGGGGGCTTGGAAGAATCATGAAAAGAATGCTTCAAAACATACGGCAGGCTTTAAGCAAACAAAGTAAATTCTCAGTCTGATGGTGAGCCCAAGGAAAAGAACCAAACCAAAAAACCAAACCAAAACACATATACCCCACTACTCTAACATGTGTCTTTGCAAATGACTGTAGAATCAGTCTCTCCTGGAAATTATGTTTATCACAGATTTCACTGTCTCACACTAAGTACGTGACTTAGTTTCTTGATCCTACTGTTTAAGGAAAATTGATAGCAACATGAATAATACACAGGGGGTGGATAGGGTGGGAGCAAAAAAATATTCTGTCAAAACAACACATTTTACTGCCCACAGCTCTCCCCAGGAGAGAGGTTGAGATCATATCATAAGAATTAGTCAGATTGCTCAATGAGTACTGAAAGATTTTAAGGAGCTATATTCTAATAACTTGTACAGACTAGAAAACCTGCAATACCTCTTTAACAAGTTGGTTCTGAAAACACACTATAGAATTTAGAAATTAAGGGACGTTCATGCACAGATCTCAAGGTTATGGTTTAAATTCTTATTTACCCTTGCTTCAGTCTAGTTGGCTAAATGCTCTTTCCTGGCTACTGGAGTATTGCATGGTTATGGCACACTTGGGACACAGATGATGGTCACTCAAAGAGTGTCTGGAAATGCTACAGGAGCACAAGGCCATACACAGGCTAAAAGTACATTTCTACAGGGTAGGCTGGGAGTTTCTCATCATCTGTATCTGCAGAGACCAATACTGCTGATACTAATACCTGCTGAGACCAAAACCCCTTGCACTGGCTGGAGTAGGAATACTAAAGTTCCTTTCAAAAGGAACAGTTTATAGCAGAGCAAGTTCTTCAGAGGTGTGTATGTATTTTTCCACAGCTATGAATGGAACCTGGCTGCACTGGTAACTTTATTCTATATTTTGTTCATAAAGGAGCTAACTGAAACAAGTAAGCACTGCTAAAAATAGTAAACAGAGTAGAGCCTAATTCCTGGTTTGCCTAATTACACTTCTATTAATAAACCACATCATGTTCTTATTGCAGAAGAATTTTCTTATCCAAATCCCTAACTTGGAATGTAAAGGAATTGTTAGGATGTAAAAGCATGTAAACATAAACTATATATATCAAGTATTAAAAATAAAAAATGTATAAGTATAAAAAAGGACAGAATAGACAATAAAACAACATTAAAAATACCCCTAAACAAATAAACAGTGCTTAAATCAAGTTAGAAATTTAAGCCTTTTTAGATGTAATCAAGTTTTGCAAAGAAGCAAATTTAGAAATTAGTTTAGTTTAAACAAAAAGCTATCAAATATGAACAATGTTCAAGAAAATTAAAAAAGGCTAACAAGGGACTGCAAAGAATTAGTTTAGTTTAAACAAAAAGCTATCAAATTTGAACAATGTTCAAGAAAATTAAAAAAGGCTAACAAGGGACTGCAAAGCTGTTAAGGCACTTGAGCTTCAGAGTGCAAGTGTATTCTGTCATGTGAAAAAGACATAAAGAAGTATGAAGAATGTATGAACAAGAACATGCAGATTTTTTGTAATCAACAGATTTGATTGAGAGGCAGAATTCTACAAATTTGTTTCTTTACGATGTGATACTGATGAAGTGGGTTGAAAGTAGCAGATGACTTTTGGTATTAGTTAATGGGATTTAAGACTGATTTTTCATGAAAACCCATCCAGATCCTCTGGACATTTTATTCAATCATCTTTTTTTCTCCATGAAATAGCTGTAAACAGAGCATTATGTTAAACTCTTGTATTTGCAGTGAACTGTGTTGGATTCTGTAAAATCCTTCTAATACTCTTCTCGGTGTACCCTTACACTTTTTGTGGAAAAAAAAAAAGAACAAAAAACCAATTCTAACAATAAAGTAAGTTTTATACATATTACAAAGAAAGCACAGCAGTTTGATCAGGTCTTTCCAGGACAAATGACCTCTCCACCATTAGTCAGCTACCTGGTGATAGAAATAATTGGTTGCTACCAGTGAAACACTTGAAAGAACAAGTGATGTACACAATTATTTCTGCCAGCACCAGCTCAATAGAGCTGCAATAACAAGACTCTTGTAGTCTTTATAAAAATGAAGGGCAAAAGGAAAGTGAAAAAATTCTGTGCAAATACCATGTGAATAGAAGTAGCAGAAAAACAAACCAAAAGAAAAGAGGGAGTATCAACACTACAATTAAAAACCAAAAATGAGAGGATTTCAGGAAAAGGTTCCTCTAGGAACCTCTACTGATTGTCTGTAGATGCTCATGTCTAATGTGGGGGACCCTTACAAAGCTACAGGTAGGGGTATTATTTTTATGAAGTAAACATTTAATCACAAACCTGGGAATAACATCATGGTTCAGTTCCCATCACTTTTGGTAAATATGATGATGGATGCAGTACTTATTCCAGGACAAGCCTGTCTTTCAGTAACTTTTAGTAACTGTTCCACCTCTCCTCTGAGCTCCTCCTTGTTCTAAGAGAGAAAATACAGGTTCATTAGGAAGTTTGACCTCACTATGTAGTGTCCACTATATTTGGGCACTATTTATTAATTCAGCTTATGCATTTCTCACCTGCCAAGATGAAGCATTCTTACCACATCCATAGATGACTGAGAAAACAAACTGGTAGAAAAAGAAACACTCCTCCCTACTGCCAGAAATTTGTTCCAAGTCTTATTCTGTTCTGGCCCCAGGAATGGCAAGTATTAGTTCCAAGTATTTAACTGGATTCTTCATGCATCTGCATGGTAAACAGCAGTCCTGTGCCCTGCACCCCAGACTGTGAGCTTGGGTGCCCTAATCTTCATTCTGAAACACAATGGAAAACTCACACCTGTGTGTGCCAGACAGCAAGTAGACCCCTAAAGACCCCAGAGAACTTCTTAGGAGAACATTCTAATATTTCAACCAGAAAAAATGTTCCTTTTAAAGATCTGTTTCCTTTTTTACTTGCTGTGCTTTTTCACCACCTGTTATGTTACTTTTTAAATGTTTGTATTCAAATTAAGAGAATCATTTGAAAATTCAGTTTTGTTTGGAAAATGCCACAAAAGGACTTTCTGTTGCATATTCACTACCTTTTGCCCTTGACCAAATGACAGTCTTTAATAAATTTTTATTCCTACCAGCCATGCAGAACCAAACACATAACACAAATTATCCTAACTGTGGTGTTTTGTGCATCATCAGTAAATGAGCCAACTAGTTAAAGTTCCACTTGTTTTTCTGCAGAAAATTATTCTGTCATTAAATCTTTATAGCCTTATT
Source organism: Passer domesticus (assembly GCF_036417665.1). Classification (NCBI taxonomy): domain Eukaryota; kingdom Metazoa; phylum Chordata; class Aves; order Passeriformes; family Passeridae; genus Passer; species Passer domesticus. The sequence goes on from NC_087479.1 coordinate 31,878,802, forward strand.
AGAAACAAGATATTACATAAAGGTTACTGACAGCATAATTGAAGGAATAACCTTGTAATTTCAAAAGTGAACTGGTTTTCCTGAAAAATCAATATTTATTATGAAAGAGGATGAATAATCCTTTATGGCTTTTGAAATGAAGAAATAAAATAAATTAAAGTGCCTCAGCCTATTTATGACCTCGAGAAGCTTTCACTAGCTCAATTTGAAAATAGACTAAATACTATTCCTACAGACAATTTTCTGACTAAAAGCTCCCTGAATGCTGTATTAATATACGCCTGAATTACCAGATAATGTAACAGTATAATGTTCAAAATAGTCATTAAGATCTAAGGTCTAAGTGTCTTTAAAGCCACTGAAATTATGAAAGAAGTAAGATTCTTTAAAATTCTATTTTTTTTTCACTGTCAATACTGATTGCTTTTTAGAACTCAAAGTGTAATAATGTATTTATTAGATGACTATTAATCAGAATGAACCCTGCACTGAGGGGGGGAAAACTGGCTAGATTTTACCACTTGGGGAAGAGCCTTAAATGAGTGACAGCTTTTATATAGTGATGGAGGGAAAGACTGATGAACTTCATCTTTTGAATGCTATAGCAATCTTTCCCAGATGGAAACATGGGATAACTGCTTTTTCTTCACTCACATGGGTAATAGGCAAATATCAAATAGGCAACGAAGTCAGTGCTCTCCTAAAGGCTGTGACTACAGTTCATTTGCTCACTTGTCACTTCCAACACTAGAAAACATTACATTCACCTAGAAAACAATGTCTGTAGAACATCACGGAAACATCTTCCAGCTACAATTTTTTTCAAACCTTAATATTTGAGTTAAATATGCCATGACAGAAATATATAAATTTTCTTCTGCCTTTGGGGGCTTTCTCCAAATTTTTCTCCTTACAATTAATTATGGCTTCAAGTATCTTACTAAATGAAACACTGCCAGAGAACTTCCCTGGACATGGGAATCTGCTGATTTATAGTATAAAGCTTCTGCAATATCTGTCAATACATTTTTTGAATGTGCCTAATAACAACACCGTCCCTCCCCTCCCAGTAATTCCTGGATATGGTAGCAAAGTTAGCAGGGGCAATAAATGACTCCTGAACCACAGTGTCTCCGAGCTCTGTTTTGGAGACCACAGCACGCACAGGGGTTCCTCCTGCCAAGCTGGCCTCTGTGACAGTTCCTGGTTTGGACCTTCCAAATGCCCTGTGGACCACCACCTCTTGTGCTTCTACTGCCTAAGAATGTGCAAAATGTACATATGTAATCTTTTCAACCTTTTAACATTGTTCAATAAATCTGCTTTTCCATGGATTTGAAATTTAAAATTTCTTTCTGTATTCCTTAGCCCATCAACAGTAGAGGTAAACACATTTTCCTTCAGTTTGTTAAATTAGCACAACATATAGCCATATATATTCATATTTTATTCTGACACACCAGAATGAAAACCACTAAGGGTTCATTACTGTTTATTTTATACTGTTTATTTTCTTAAAAGAAATAAGTGTCAAATGAAACATAAAATTGTAGGAATACAAATTCACTATCTAGTAACTACCAATAGCAACAAAATTAAGGTCAGAGATGTCTTAAATATGAAAATTTAATCACTTTAGTACTTTAAGATACTTTTATCGCTGTTAGCCTAGGGTCCTTTTATCAAACTGTAAAACAAACTTTGCTCTCTTTGAGCTACTGATCACACTTGACCTCTATGCAATTAAGGGTACATTAACACCCATGTGGAGATGTTTAAATAGATTTTAGTTATTTAATACACTTTTCAGTAAGTTGGAAAATGGTACGTAGTTAAATTGCCTAGATTGTTTTTGAAATCTTGACATGCAGTTACTTAAAAAGGGTTGCTTTCACAGATAAATATAAACATCTACACAATAATGCTGAACAAAGGTACTCTTTAACAAGATTACATACCGGATTTTTTTTATTAAGTTCATTGCCACACTATCTGAGTACCCAATACTCATTACTAAATTTGTCTTCACAATTACTTTTATGAGCTGAGCTTCTCATAAGTCATACACAAGAATTTGAAATAGAAATAATAGATGTTTTGTACCGTCTGACAGTTGCATTCCAACTCAAGAGACTTGATACTAAAGCTCTCTTCACAAATACAAGCCTTAATCACAAGCCAGCCTGTCTCTCTGAAGCAATACACACCCCACTTATGGAGCCATGAGCACCCCCACTGCATCAGAAAGATAAACAGCACCAACAATTTTTTTTTGTTTAAAACAAAGGGGAGATAGCTGTACATTATATTTCTTCCTTATACGCATAGAATGTGAGCATCTTCAATGATGCAATTGGTAAAATTATTTCAAACTGTTCCAAACACCTTCCAGATCATCTCAAGTGACTAATAGCTAAAACAGACTTCAGCAAAATATGTCTCCTCTTCCTTCTACAAGGCTTGTCATAAACTCCGCAGCCCACTGATTCAGAATGTGGCTAAATGAGCTCTTCAGCAACAAATCCTTAAGATGCAGTGAGCTCACTGCCAGGAACAGAGAATTCCTGCCTCTGACTGAATGTTTCTGTTGCTTACTTTCTGCTGTCTCTGGGATTTCTTTAATCCTTCTGTGAGCTGATTTAACTTCCTAAAACATAACAGAATTCCAGCAGACTGATGAACCAATTTTGCTTGTTAAATCAATGCACGACAAAGCCTGAGAAGTACCGGAACTTGTACTCAGAAGGCAGCAGGGTTATCCAGTCCAAGCTGAGGAAGCCTGTCTTCCTCCTTTTGGCAATAAGGAAATCAGCCTGTCTATAGTCCAGGTAAATCTTTAATTTCTGCTCTGAGGTATCAGTCACTTCAATTTTATCAAAATAAGTCTGCCTTATTTTATCTCAAGAAGCCCCACCAAAATGCAGCTATGTTGGTTTTTTTGAAAATGGAGATACCAGACCTAACACAGAAGACTGACTCCTAAAAATCTGTAAATAAGAAAATAGAACTGAACTACAGCAAATATTTATTTTCTGCTGAAATTCAGACTTGCATTTTAACTGCTTCAGGATCAAGCAAACTTTGCCTAGTGGCATTTATGATATTCCAAGGCCACATTACAGCTTTAATTGACTGTGCTGGTTTTGACTGTGGTAGTTAAAACCTTCACAGTGGCTAGTGTGGGGCCATGCCGAGGACTTCTGCTGGGAACACTGCTGATAACCCTGAGAATGTTCATTACTGATGAACAGTGTTCCACAGAGCTGAGGCCCCCCCTACAAGCAAGGGACGTGGGGGTTGCACAACTCCACAAGGGTTGTGAGACAGGGACTGTGCACATCCCTTGTGGGAGGTGACACAGCCAGGACAGCTGACCCCCAATGACCAAATGGATTATCCAGACCATTAGTCACCCTCCTCTGCATACAGACTTGGGGGAAGAAGAGTGGGATATGTGGAGTGATGACTTTGTCTTCCCAAGTATGCATTAGGTGTGCTGGAGCCCTGTTGTCTGAACACCTGCCTGCCCATGGGAAGTTATGAATTCTTTGTTTTGCTTTGTGTGTGCAGATTTTGCTTTCCCTAGTAAACTGCCTTTATCTTGACCCACAAATGTTGTTTTACCCTTCTGACTCTCCTCCCCATCCCACCGGGGGAATTGAGTGAGCAGCTGCGTGGGGCTGGGCTATTGGATGAGCTTAAACTACAACAATGACCAACTGACCAGTGACCAATGCACTCTGGCTAGAACATCTCTGCTCACTTGACACAGATTCCAGCTCTAAAATGAAAAAAAATATTTTACTTGCAGTAGTTCAGCAGCAGACTAACAGACTTTTTACAAACTGCTTTATAACAAAGGTGTCTTAAAAGGAGGTGAATAACGTACAAGATTTTGGGGCTTGGATTTTTCTGGTAACAGGTTTCTGAGAGCAGACATTGCATCTGATCCTGATGCACAAAGGAACTGCCTCAACCTTCATATACAAAGTCCTAAGAAAAAGAGAAGTGTGGAATATTCCATGTGCTCCTTCTAAAGTTTTACTACAGTCTTTACAATTCCTGTGAACTTTTGCACTCTGAACTCTTACAAGGACTTCCATTTTTTCATGGCCTGAATTCTCCATTCTCCCTTGAAGACAAATCAAGAGTGTGAACAGACACCACAAAAGAAGGCAAAAATATTAGTTCTTACCTTTGGAATTTTTCCATGTTCCTAACATGAAAAAATGCGTAATATATAATCATATGTAATTAATTATAAGCTAATGCAATTCAATTGTTATTTCAATTACTGTTAAACAAAAGTAACTCATTGCTTGTACTTTCTAGGATAGCACAGTAACAATGTTAATTGCTCCATCTTCAAAAAATTGCAGTTTTTCATATAATATTTTCATAAGATACTGCTGGAAGAGGTGGGTTTTTTTATAGTTTGTTTTTTTTTCTTCATCAATGCACCTTGACACTTATTTCAGTAGATCCTTCAAGGAAGGATATCCAAATATCTTACTTGTCTCTACTGAAAATATTTTACTTAGTATGTGAAACAAAAAAACCATTCCAGCAAATCAAAGAGAGAGCAAAAATGTGCAGCTTACTTTGCAGAGTGAAATCTTTCACTGTCCACAGAAAACACGGGGTTATTTATTCTCCAACACCTCAAAAAGTGACTTAATCTTACTAATGAGTATTTAGTCTTTTGCAACTTTTATGTTTCCCAGCAAAACTTCTAAATATGTGTTCTAAGAAAATTTATAGCCCTCTTCTCTGTAAGGCAGAACAAATACATGCACTAGAATTGATTTTGTTTCAGATGTGTTGTAAGTGGATGTTAAATACCGTTTTTGGAAGCAGATATACATTACCTATGCTGCATTGACCCTGTTACCTAAGAAGTTACCAACTGTAAAGAACAGCATTTGCGATGAAAACAAGAAAAAGGACTGTTGCTAATAGGGTTTGGCAAGTATTGCTGTCATTTTAATGTGCAAATGTTCAACTAGTAAAAAACAATCAGTTTTTTCAACTTTTCTCTGGATAGCTTGAAAAGATACTGCTTAAGAGATATACAGGCATGCTTGAAGAACAAAGTTCTGCCAGTGACTTAGCATTCCTTGAGAGCCATATACTTTGGAATGTAATTTATAAGATGAGCAGAATTTAGCTTCCTACTACACCTTAAGTTCTTTCTTTTCATTTTAAAGTTAGTTAATTTGAACTTCATTTAAAATTCTGTGTTTGGCCTCAAATCTTTCCACTGCTAAGTTGAAAGCACAGCACACATAAAAACAGTAAGAAGTCCCAGTGTTTCAGAAGTGATACATGTAATTTAGAAAAGAAAGATTCAAGTCATCCTCATGCAAGATACTTTGCTTTCCTGCCAAAGAGTTTTTAGCAGAAAGCAGATCAGAGTAAAACTGGACAATATGTAGTGGAAAATCTTTGAACTAAAGAATGCCCACAGAGGTTGTGGAGTCTCCCTCACTGAAGATGTCTAAGAACCACCGGGATGCAATCCTGTGCTCTAGGATGACCCTGAATGGGAGATCAGACCAGAGGACCCCCTGTGGTCCCTTCCAACCTTACTGTACAGACAGCAAGCAGCTTAAAATGAAATTATTTTGTATGTAACATGTGACAAGCTGATACGGCAAATTACTTACCTGGTAAACTCACAACTCTATTTTGAAAGAATGATTTGTTCTTTTCAGAACTCAACAAGTGTAAAACATTAAAGATATCTTAAAACTGAACTCCACTTCTATTACCTTTTAAAAATTTTTATACATTATCTTAAGACATTTATTACTGTGAAGCACATTGTATAATTTATTTGAATTCTCTACAGAATAATATAGTTAATTCAGTATCATCAATAACTTTATACAGATACAGTATTGAAGCCATGTCATCTTTTGCTTACTGTGAAGTACAAAACAGCTTATACAATCTAAAAAAAAGCTACAAACCACTCTCGTAGCATAATGTATGTTGTGCCTGGTTAAAGTTTACAGCAGTGGCTTTTTGATCTTTCAAGACAAATAAACATGACACCATATGATAACAAATAGCTGTGCAAACTCAGACTTAGGAGGAAGACTTAACTACCTCCTTTTCCCAGAACTACTTTTCCCTGCTTTACTGCTGCTACCACCAGACTTGCTGGAAGATTTTGAAGAGAAAAGTCTTGTCATGAACTCAGACACATCTGGCAGCTCATGGTTGGAATTCAGCATGTTCATTGACTGCTCCATTTCCTGCATGAAAAGATCACATAATCTTAATACCTTGTAACAATTCTGGCTGTATCTAAGGCATCAGTTGAAAGACTGTATGAGAAAGATACCAAATTTTCCCAAATGCTGTTTTACTTTTTGTAGTCCTCCAGGATACATACTACTACATAGTTTTATGCAACCACAGCCAAAAACACCCAGCTACACACAGAAACATAAAACCCCAAAAGTAAAAGCAGCAATGCATGGAAAATGGTAACCATGTCTTAAGCAGTCTTACAAGGCAATAATCTGATAAAAAAAAATCTAAAAATACAAATTACTTCTTTTCAGCATTACTTTTCTCCATATTAAAATTTAGGCTATTGTTTAGATACTCAGATATGTGTTCTCACAGAAGTCACACTTTTGTTTTTCAAAACAGTATTATTTATAGCAAATTAATGAATTTTTGATGCTGTTTGAAGGGATTAGGTATTTTTATTGCCCTACTTTCTGACACCAAGCTACTAGAGTACTGCAGCTGAATTCTCATTCCTTCAGGAAAAAAAGGATTTTAATATATATGTATACACAAACTAGTACTGTGCTGATTCCAGAAGGAAAAAACAAGCTAATTTGAAAAACGTGATAAAACCTCCATATACTCTACAAGTTAACACTTAACAATTTAATACATGATCATCTAGAGAATGTCATTACAATTTAGTTCTTAAAAACAACTTTTTCCTACTCTTCAAAGATAAGTTAAATTATAAGCAAAATTCTTCCAACTTAAACATTTCTCCTTAAGAAGTCATATCAGTTATCTGGTAAGAACTAAATCATCAGAAATTTTGACAGTTTTACCATCAGAACAGCCCGTCTATAAGCAGTGTCAGATCATTGAAAAAAGTAAGGAATATGTGATTTTTTTTAAAAAAATTCGACTTCCAGAGTTCAGCTTGGTTTGAAGAACATGTCATGAATGCCTAGCATATCTCTGTATCTGTTTTTTTAATCAAAATTATAGCCAAAACAGCATTATACAGGTCTGACAGTCTTTTTAAAGGTATCACTTATTAAAAAAAAATTACTCTGTCACCTATAATGTACTACTGAAGACAGTGGTCATTTACAGAAAAAGGAGTGTTTAGTTATCCAAGCCTTCAAAAAGCAGCCACCCATGACAGACAAATAATACTTGTAAAAATAAAAGATTTAGCAAACACCTTGAATCTCCATTTTGTCCTAGCCTTCTGCAATTCAGTATTTTGCATGATGAAAGGACAATAAATCAGATAATTTAATGACTACATTAAGACTCTCTATTACATACAGTAGTGTGACATTTGGATTTAACAGCGTAGTCAACCACGGTTCAGGCTGAAGCACAAGAGAACCCCACACCACACCCTCCTCAACACACCTGACACTTATTGACTCATTGCTAAAACAGCAACACTCTATTAGCTGAATAAATTATGCCCATTAAGCTTCCTTTAAAGTACAGTTCTGTTTAAATTACTTTTCCGTGCCTTGAAATCTCATTATCTTTGGTCTCCCCACATGCATCAACTGAATGTACTTACCCGCCTCATATCAGGATCACTGGTGTTGACAACTTTAGGCAAAAGCACAAATATCAGTAATGGAAGAACCATCATCATCACCTACAAAGAAAACAGGAAACACCTCTTCAGCTTACTTGTTGCTCTAAACACTTTTAGGACCTACTAAAATAAAATGAAGCTCTACTAAACAGCCAAACTCGAGAACTCCTGCATTCTAAAACAGTAAGCCAGTAACACTTGTCAGGAATGAAACCTGACAAGGGAGTATTGTGCTTTAAACAACAGTTTTCAAAGTTGGACCAATAGGGGCAGTGGTTGTTCTCTCTTACACCTGTGGCAATTACAGTTTTGCAACATGTTGATCTCTGCACTACTAGAACAGCATCACATTGTTAAAGGAAGAGACTACAGGCTGTTTTCAGTGGTACATTAACAGTGGTATATAGGGGAGAAAATGTCAGAAAATAACTTCCCATTTGTAAGCAAATAAAATCCAAGAAAACAATCCTCTCAGAATAGCAAAGGAAAAATGCACATTTTTGCTCAATTGTTTTTATTCTTACTATTCTGATGAATAGCTGTATTTGGATCCTTAGCATACTTGCAGTATTTGTGTGTTGCCTGTACATACCATAGGGTTCATGAGGAAATCTGTCCATCCCCAAGATTCTCTCTTTATAAAGTATGAAGGTGGTCCAGAAGATTTCATCTGGAGTGGGTATGGCAGCCTGACAACTTCAGAGGGTTTGATGTAATTCACATATCTTGCTCTATTAGGCAAAATGTAAATAATTGAAAATATGAAACACAGAATCTTTGGCAAATAATAAAGAAGATTTTAAAAAATCCAAACAAGTTTTAATGGAAGACTACAAACAAAACCATCTGCTATGCAGTGTCAGCTAGGCAGCACTTTTGAAAAGCTAATTTCTCTCAGCAACATATTTGATGGAATAAAAAGCAAACCATTTTTTGTTACCTTGTAAAAGAGCAAGAAAAATGATGCTGTTTAGGGTCCAGCTCTGAACAGTGTAGTTTAACCAGTTTGCTCAGGACATCAACTACTCACAAAGTTAATACCTTTTCTATAAATGCATTACTCTGCATTTATTAATACTGATCTCAGTCTTTAATACTTCATAAGGTTTTTCCATAGCTCATCACTAGTATTCTTCATTTGGGCCTAATATTCAGATAATTACTCGGTACTAACATCTTTGTCACTCTTGACCCATTTTTCAAGGTTTATGAATATTTATCCACTTTGTGCAACTCCAGGGATGAGTTCTGTCCGTAAATAATTTACTCCTTATGAATTTTTCACCAAATACTCATCTACAGACTGTCTATAGAATCTATATCTATAGAATTCCCTCCTACCTTATGACTATGTATTTTCTTCAATCCTTCAGATTTTCAAGTAGATCTTATCAAATACATCTGTCATCCACATGCTGTTTCCTCTTTCTAGTTATTACCACCATTTTTAAGGCAGTACATCCCTTGGAAAAGCCCTGTTGACATTTTTCCCAAGTATCATTGTTTTTCATGCATCTCTGACTCCCCAGCTGCATTCCTCATTATAGTCTCTATCCACTGGACTGGTAGAGATGCCAAGCCTCCTGCTACTTTGCTCTGCAGATGTAGCCCAGCAATTTACTCAACATCAAATTTGTTACCTTACTAGTCCTTAGATACACAAACGGTGCTAAGGGTGAGGTTATACCCAACATTTTGTCAATATCTTTGTATTTGTTACATATTAATTATTGCCAGTAAGATACTAACAAAGTATAAAAATTAAAATTCAATAAAGTTTGGAAAAACCTACACTCAAACAATCTGTTTTGAGCTTATTATAAGTGCAAACATTATTATATTATGATTATAATTATATATTATAATAATATTATAATATTAGTATATTAATTATTATTAGACTGTTTGCACTGTTTTCTGTGAGATTCCAATTTTAAACCTCCCCTAAATATCCTGCAGGAGTATTTACACTGATGCTTGTATTCCTAAAAGTTAAGATGCTCAGTGCTTGAACAAAGAAAAATTACAACAAGCATTTTCAATTAAATGAAAATTACCTTAATAGACAGATTTTTCTGTATTACTGAATAGTCTACAGTTACAGTCAAGAGTGGTTTGGCCACAACATAAAAACAAGCCAACAATCCTATAGAAATAATGCCAACTGGCAACTGCTAGCATTAACCAGTTTCTGTCACAAGTGCCCTATGGGGGTGCAACAGAAATATTTAAAAATTTTGTTGTGCCAAGTCCTGACAGTACACTTATTAAATAAATGGAAAAGGGAAGAAGGAAAAAAAAAGTGTTCAAAAATAATAAAGCAGTTAACTAGTTTATGCCTAGATTTTATTTCAGGATAGCTGCATAAAAAATAATAAAAGCAAATAGTAGATGGACTTTTAAAGTCTCTTTTCTCTTATTTCAGGCCATAAATAGGAAGAAAGATATCAGACTTTGGAATATGAGAAACGTGCTTCTAGAAGTGATGTTAAAAGAAGCTGACTCATACAGTCTGAGATGGAACATCAGACCTACAGCACTGCTCCCATGAATTTTTGTACTGCGCTGTCAGGCACACATAATTCATCAATACAGAGGCAAATCAGGAAAGGCTCACCTCATTTTGCCTTTTGAAGTTATGTCAACTCGAACGGGCTCAAATTTATGAGCAGGGGATATAACTTCCACTACGTAAGATCCTGAAGGTACATCATGAACCACAAAACTTCCATCTGTCCTGAAAAAAACAGGGAGTTCCACAACATTTCAGTATGCTCCAGAATATAAGACAGGGTGCTCTGTTGTTTGGTTTTTTTTGGTTTTTTTTTTTTTGAAGAAGCTGTGTCATTTTATATTACAAATCTTAATATAATCACAATGACCAAAAGGAAAATTTAAATCAGTCAGCACTTACAATGTCAAGACCTTTAAGTTGATCAATGCATGCCACAAGAGGAGGGGAAATTCCCTGCCAGGTTAAATATTTTGTTGTGCCCTCAAGGTGTTGTATTGCTAGAGGAATAATTTAACAGCCCAAATAAGATCTGAAAAAAGTTATATTTCACGTATTCAAGTGATGGCAGAAGTAATTTACACCTTTCTTCCTCCCTCTGAAATACATACAATGAAGTTTACTTTGCTTTAGTGCTTCTGCTGAAAGCAAACCCCCCCAGAATGACATCCTACATAGTGTGGGTTGGTACTAGGGCAATTTGCAATGCAAAAAATAGCAATTTGTACCTTTGTTGAGAAATAGAGGTTTTTACTTCTAATTGCTCCCTTCAGGACCAGCCCACGCTGGAAAGCTCAATCACAGCAATAAGGAAACTAAGAGCTCTCAACACATACACAGAAAGGATTTTTAAACAGGTGGCTTTTATTTTAAAATATGAAACTTGAATATTCAATGAAAATATTAGTAAAAGGGTACTTGGAAGCTTCGACACTAGTTGCCTTAAAGGTACAGTTTCCTCCTATGTCTTTCCAGAAGTTCCCAATAAGAAAACCCTAGTGTTCTCTACCCTGTTAAGAGCAGCAAGAAAGATTTTTTTCCTAAAAATAAGATGCAAATTTAAGACAAGAATTTGTTTAAAGGGCAAAAAATGTAATAAACCCTAATATATTAGAAACATGCAGCAGTAAAACAAATAAATGAGCCCTCTAAAAGTGAATTCCCAAAGAATTTGTCATTATGTCCTTCATACCACATCTCTCTCTAGCATGCACAACACTTAAGGACCTACCACCTTTATGTGATGATTTGAATCACCAAGAATGCTTACACTATTTATATTGCAACTGTTTTAAGGATATTTCCCTAGGAATTTCCTTTTAATGTTTTTAAGTTTGTTAAGCATTTGAGAAATTTAGAGTTTCAATTAAGCATTTAGAAATCTGTCAACCTGACAGCAGTTATTACATCAGCTCCCAGAAATGATGTCAGGCTCTCACAACTTGTTTGTTGCAGCTTAGCAGGTGCTACACTGCCAGGATTCTACAAGATCTGCAGAGCAGAATCTGTTGTGTTAATCTATTGACAGAACCTATAGACAAAGTTAAGTTTAACTCCTATTGCAGAGGGATTAATTTAAAATTATTAATATTTATGAGGGTATATCTTAACTCCATGCAATCTCATTTTCATATGTATTTTAAAAGCAATGTATTACATTGTATTGAAAATCACAATGAATTTAGAATTTACTTCAACTCTTGAAATTATATTAGTTCAGTTCGCAATTCTGACAATATTTTCTATCTTATATTTGCTAGGTCTTTTGCTTATCTGAATATATCCAGTACCACCCGAGTCTAGTAAGATAATGATTCTTTACAGCTTCCAGCTACATTTGCGTGATGCGTGAAAGAATGAAGCCACGTCCCTTAAATTAGCTTTCACCAGTAAAGTTTTTCACAGATACTCTTAACTACAACTGTAACTTCTAATTGAAACTTTCTAATTGAAAGTGTAACTTCTACCATGACCAAACACATCTCCACATCGGGTAAATTCTTAGCCAAGGTGAGTTTCTTAAACAAGAAGTGGCAGAATTTACAACAGAAGCTGAGAAGGAACACGGTCCTCCACACAGCGCAAACGCGTTTGGGGTTTCTGTTTCAGCTGCTGTTTTGTTTCGTTTGTTTGTTTGAATTAAAACTCCGTTCCTAAGGTTTGGCCAGCAACCTGAGTCATCCGCTCGGACACGTCTGCCGGAGGTTGAGGCCAAACCCTACGGCACCGCACGGCTGGCCGTCCCAGCCCATTACAAGGCAGGGGCCCGGCGTTGACAGCACTGCCGGCTGCTCAGCTCGGGCTTCTGCGAGCGCACGGTCCCGTGACCGGGACACGGCCGAGCCCTGCAGGACCCGCGCCCGCCATCTCACGGCCGGGCCGGGCCGGGCCTGCGAGCGGGCCCCACGGCCCGGGAGACGCCGGGGCCTGCCGTGCCGGGCCGTGCCAGGCCGGGCCGTGCCGTGCCGCCCGCGCTCCCGCCCCGCCCCGCCCGCCGCTCACTTCAGGAAGCCGACGTGCTCCTCCCCGTCCACCAGCACCCGGGCCCCCGCGATCCAGTCCTGCGGCTTCACCCCGGGCACCACGGCCCGGCCCTCGATCTTAAACCGCTCCCCGGGGCCCGCGCCGCCCGACGGCTCCGCCGGCCCGACGGGCTCCGACCCGCGGGCGCCGCGGGGCAGCGGCGCCGCCGAGAGCAGGAGCAGCGCCAGGCACAGGCTCCCGCCCCGCGCCGCCATCGCCGCCCGCCCCGCCCCGCGCCTGCGCCGCGATGGCCCCGCCCCGCGGCCGGAGCGCGGCGAGCCGTGCGCATGCGCCTGCTCCGACGGATAATATCTGATAATAAAGCTACTGCATTATACAAAGCATGATTTAAAAAGCATATGTCGTCCTAGGTCACTGGGATGTTGTTAATTATTTGTCTATTAGTACCTTTGAGCTGTCTCTACTTTGGAGAAAATCAGGAAAATGCATGGTCTGTGATGTTCTTCTGTCACATAAGCTCACAAACACCTAAAACTTCAGCAGGAGTTTCCAGGTGGAAACCCAAGAATGCCAGAAGTGAATAGTGTTAGAAATACTTGCCAATAGAACTACTAAGCAGAAGCATTTATATTAAAGCTACTGACAACACTCAGTACAACACCATAGTCATCACAGTGACATATCATGCAGTTAGTGTAAAAATGCACCTTTTAAAAAATATCCTCAAGGAACTGTGCCTCAATACCCTCCAGTTTTAAGGATTTCCCAATCCTAATAAGTTGTTTTTATAACCTACAAATTTCTTGGTTTAAATCCTTGGAGACCCCAAAGAAAATGACTCCCCTATTTGTTCTTTCATAATCTAATCCAAGAAGCTTCTCTCTCTATATGTCTGTTAACAAATTGAGAAGTTAATTAAACAACATCTTGCCTTATGCAATAGCTGCACTGGCATGCCCACTTTTCAGTGTTAGGTTAGTAGTCCCTTGTCCTCTCACCATGTAGTTTCTTTACATATTAAAATTCCTCTTTCATACAGATATATGTTACTATGTTTTTAAGTGTACATAACTGAGAAAAAAATTAATTTTTCTTTTTCTGGTTAAGATTAGCTACAACAGCAGCTTGAGTGGATTGCACAATGCTATTTTGTCAATTTTTATATCATGATGTGGGTGTTTGTCTGCTAGGCAAAAAGAACAAATCCCAGAATAACAGTAGTACAAATGGAAACACATAAAAACATCAAGGTATATATTTATCAGAATAATTAGTACATCAGCTGGGAGATGCTACCTGTTTTTATTCTAGAAGGAATTTTACTATTAGCAAAGTTGTTTCTGCAGTTTGATTTCAAGTGGATCTCTCATCCAAAGACAGATAAAACTGCCAAGCTGCAGTTTCAGATCAATGGAAACAACCAAACAATGCAGTCAAGAATGACCTCCATATTTTGTAGTTGTCGCTTCATTGATGAATTCACTCCTTGTGCTGCAACAACATGGAAAATTGCGAGTTTCCCATAAGTTCCCCCCTGCTCACAAGCAAAATTTTGGTTTTGTCAGAGCTGCTTCAAACAGCTGTCACGAACGGCACAGAGCTGTCAGCCAGATGGATGAGAGCTGACAGTCCCTAATGGGTTGAACAAAGACAAGGCCTAGATTAATGTAATGCCATCACACTGGTAACACTGAAATCTGTCTCCACATTCTTGTCACCTTTGGTTTCACATACAAACTGAAAAAGCAGAGGAAACCTATTAAATCCGTCAGAATCCAAGATCATCACAGCTGTATACAAAGAAGTGGTTTGGAGTACTGTTGGATACTCTTAAGGAATAACAGAGTTTTTTAATCTCCCAAGGATAAAAGGGGTTTGCAAAAAATGTAGCAGAAGTTATTTTTGATGAATCCTCTTCACAGTTAGAATGCTAGCAAAACTTGCTACGTGTCTTTGGTTACAGGTCACCATTAGTAAAGCTTTTAATTCACCTTGGAACATTTCAGTACAATTGCTCTGAAAGCTTCTCTTTCCGTAAAGCTAATAGTAGTACCTTGGCTAGTATTTAAATATTTGCTTTGGAAAATGAAGATGATTTGTCATTGGCACTGGGTTACTGTAATACACCAGACACATACTGGACCACAAAGAGCAGCAGTCCAAAATCTGTTTCGTGCGTGACTCAGGATGACTATGCAGAGGAGTTGACTTTGACCAGACAGGCAGGGAGCACCTTCAGCCATCTGCTTCTAATCTTACCCTAATCTTTGAGTCAGTCCCCGGATATAGGTACACAGATAACAACACTCAACACACCAGATGAGTAATGCTGGTGCACAAATGTTCGGTGGAAGCAAAGATGTAATCCTTGCTGACACAAAGAATAAATAAGAGCTACACGTGCATTGGAATACTCATAGCTACATCCTATTTGGTTTCTGGTAAACTAATTAGCGGTGAGAAGAAATCAAAATGCCTAGCCAAGTGAGCAGATTTATGAGAATGCACAAACTGAAGACAGATGGAAGAGTTCAGCATAAAGGTACTGTGAAAGGCCACAGCCAGGTAACTCATTTACTGAGCTCTCTCCTACCCAAGGAGCTTTACTATGATTAAGCTCAAAATTAACAGAAATTGTGCTGCATAGTTCTTTCAGCACCATTTAAAAAAAATTATTGTGGTGTGCCATCTACTGGCAATTTACTGTGCTACACTAGAAATGGTAACACGGACAGAAAAGTCAGGATTACAGCCTGAGTTCAGCAACAGTGTTCTTGTTCCTTTGAATGTAAGATGCCCTGAGAGGGTCTCTGCCTTGTGGCAGAAAGTGCACAGGCCGTCTTCAGTTGCCCCAGAATCCCAGTCTGCTTCAAACAGATTGCCCATTCCAAGAACAGCAATGAAGGTGATGAAAGGTCTGGAGTACAAGTCTCATAAGAAGCAGCTGAGGAAGCTGGATTTTTTTAGCCTGGAGAAAAGGAGGCTCAGGGGAGACCTTATTGTTCTTTGAAACTACCTGAAAAGAAGTTGCAGCAATGTGGTGATCAGCCTTTTCAAACAAGTAACAAGTGACAGGAGGAAATGGCCTCAAATTGCACCAGGGGAGGTTTAGGCACTAGGAAAAAATTCCTAAAAGCATTGTCAAGCATGGGAACAGGTTGCTCAAGGAAGTGGTGAAGTCCCCATTCCTGGAAGTATTTAAATGACAGGGAGATGTGATGCTTAGGGATATGGTTTAGTGGTGGACTTGGCAGAGTCAGGTTACTGGTTGGACTCGATGACCTAAGATGTCTTTGGCAATCTAAATGATTCTATGTTGGAGAAGAAAATCTGTTAATCCCCCACAAACTCTGCAGTTGTCAGAATAATTCCTGCATCTCCAACATGTCCACCTCCACAGCATGGAGTCAGCATGTAAGATTGAGGACTTTCCTGTCTCACAGATAATATTCAGGGGAATGTTAGGGAGTAGGGACTCCTTTGGCTGCTTTCACCTCAAATTGACTGGACAAACTTCTACAGGAATATATTTTTTTTCCAGGAATGAACTGTTTTCATCTTCTTATAATGTATGTCCAAAACCATGAACAGAATACTCTATTTTGGCACACTTATCTTAGGAGATAGCAAACACTGATATTGAAATTGCAAGATGATGGGCAGTTTTGTCTGATTGCAACTGAACTCACCTTTACTAAATTAAAATTCATTCTTTGGTGGAGGAAATTTAAAAAATAGTTTAAGTGCAGGGAAAAGGAGCACAATTTTCCTGCTGTAAAAATTTGCAGACTCCCTCATGCAAGCAGAACAAATATGCAACATGATGGTAACCTGGAAGTCAGTTTTACAGTGCTTTGATTGCACTCCTTGGCTCCTCCTGTTCTCTGTAAAAATTTGTCCCTACATTTCTGTCAAGCAGCAATTGTGCATTAACAATGCAAGCAGAAGGTTTAATAATTGCAGCATTCATTATGCTGACTAGGTAAGAAGCTATGACCCACAGCATGGTGCTACACACATCCTCAGCTTCCTGTGTTGTTACTTGTATGAACAGCACCTGTAATCATTCACATGAGGCTAGAATGACACATCAGTGTGATGTTTGGGTTCTAAAAATATAAGCAGTTTAGAATCTTTATTTCTTGGTATGCAGGCTAAATGCTGTTGTTTCTTTACATTTGGGTTTTACTTCCACAATGCCACAAGGTGGCCTCCACATAATACAGCATTGTCATCAAGCCCTCCACAGAATGACATACCAAAGCATGCTTTTGCTTTACTGCAGTGTTAGTAACAGACCACCACAAAATGACATTCTTCTCTTTGTATTTCAGGCTCAAGCAGCTTACGTGCTGTGTAGAATTGGCTCACATCTGAGAGGAGGTCAGAGCAACACAAAGAAGCTGCAAGCACTTTCATAGGATGTTCTACCAGAGAGAAGCTTGTTCAGGAACCAAGCGTGTGACACGCTCACAGAGCAGGCCTGGAAGTTGTCTGCCCTGCAGAGAGCCTGGGAAATCCTGTATCTGACATGTGAAGGGCTGCAGTAATTCAGACAGCATTAAGCAGTTCCCTAAATTATGCTACTGTTACTTCTGTGCTAGGAGGAGCTGAAGAAAGAAAGGCCAAAAGCAGCAGAGATCCTCTTCCTGGCTGGAAGTTAAACTATTTCTGGCCTATCAGAAAGCTGATGCTGGTTTTCAAGGACGTGAATGAAAAATCCCACTAAACACTGACTTGCACCATTTCATTTACTGTTCATTTTCATTTACTGTTGGTTTGGTGATTTTTTTTGGGGGGGTGGTAGGGGAGCTTTATTTTACACAATTTTTAGTGGAATTAAAAAGTATAACAATGCAAGTGGAATTGGAGTAGCAATTTCTGATTATAAACATTTTCTTTGGCATATTAAAAATGTTAACAAAAGCTATTACAGTATGTACTATTAAAAAATCTGGACTCAAACTAAATATGAAAAGTAGTAAAACCTGTGAGCTCATGATATTTGACAAAGCAAAAGGAACAAAGCTGGGTCTTAAACTCCTTTTCTCATTTACAGAGAAAATGACAGTGGCTCTGAATTGAAGTCAGTCTTCCACAGTACCTGTTGAAACCTTTTAATTTTAAACAAAATCTGTTCATTTTGAGAAGCTGAGAACTGTAACTCTCCTTGGTTTTAAGTCCATTTGTACACACCTTTTCTGTACAAAGCTGGCATTTGAGATACATAACCCTACACGCACACAGCTGATACCTAAACAAGTTTACCAAGTTGCTATTTCTTTGAAATTCAACACTTAGAAGAATAACTGTTGGTAACTTTTTCCTACTGTCTTCTTTCAATGCATTGATCTGTAATTCTCCTGTAACTCTTTTCAAGCTATTGTTGAAATAAGCAACTTTTGTTCTTCTGTCCTTTAATCTTTGTCTTGTTTATCTGAACGAAATAATTTGGAGGTTCATTACACCTCCATTACACTTTCAGTAAGCTAAATATGAATCTTGTTTTTATCTTTAAAATGCATTCCTGTTTGTGTGGGTTTTTATGCTGAATCAGACTGTGCAAGTAAAGGCATGCCTTAATGAACCTGAGTTTGTACATGACAGAAAACTGCTCAAATGTCCCACTGTGGGGAACTGCACACATTATCTATCATTAATCAATGGCAAACAAGCTAATTTTCTATGCGTTGTTACATTGCTATTCAGTGTGCTAAACAGTTTCATTAAGGCTACATGATTAACAGCTTTGTAATAAGTAGTAGTTCCTGTTTGACTCAAATGTATCTATGTCAGCCTCAGACTAGAGGTAAGAGTCCTATGGGAGTACAGTGGTTCCATCTGTATTATATTAATACCTATTTTTTAAACTTTAATAACTTAGCCTGATGCAGGATTTGCCAATTCTCAAATAAGCCCTGTGGGGTTAAATGAAATAATTTTTAGATTTATAATACTAGCATTATCATAAAAAGTCTTTCCAATTGCAGCATGAAGTTTTGTACTTGCCATATGCTTCATGGGTTTGGAAGCCTATGTCTCCTTTCTCCATTTTCTGAGCTAAATAAAAATGGCTCATTTTTTCTATTTCTCATAAATTTTTGGAAGAAAATAACAGCATAAGTGACCTTGCAATGCCTTTTCTTTCCTCTAGTTACTTGTTTTCATTATTTATAAATGTACTGTAAATATATTTGACAGCAGGCTCCTCTGGGAAGATCTGTATTATGGCTGGTAAAATCCAGGGCTCACTGGAAGTTGTAGCTTTGCCACAGATAGAAGAAGTCCTGAATTTAACTTTGTACTTTGCTTTTAGATTCTTATTTTAGGCAAATAAAGTAACTATGATCCACTGAAAGACTGTTACAGGATTTAATTTACAACTTTTCCTGTCTCCTGCAAGCCTGAAGAATTCAGCAAAGCATCTTACAACTGGTTCATTCCAGCTGACAGAGACTCTGCTGTCTAGTTTAGAATTACTTCTTGCAAGTGCAGAGACATGTTTTTAGATACTGACATGTCCAGATATTAGGAGGAGGAAAAATTCAAGTAATTGCCAGGACTGCTTTGTTTTCATGCAGAAGTTGTAGGGACAGGTGGGTGGGACAGAGAAGGGAAGAAACAGTGCATAAACTCTTCACAAAAATATACATTGCACTGAGGTCCCAGGTAATACTTGTATAGAAAAGAAACAATATAAATCAAACCCACCACTCTGCTCATTTCTGAAAGTGATAATGTTATTTTATGTGATTTTCCTTTGTCCATGAGATAGTGCGATGCTCAATGAAAAAGCAGCTGGACCTCTTAAAGGCTGCAGTGCAGCTACCTGGAAGAGGAGCATTCTTCAGCAAGGCCACAGAGAGCTTGAGCTCAGGTGAACCACCAGCAAGTCCCACTGCAGGCTTTTACACAGCCCAGTATCTGGCTGGACAGTCTCTGTGGCAGACAAAACATAGGGAGATTAGAAACTCTGAGCTTGTGCATTTAAAATTAGAAGATTCTCCTTGCATGCAAAGCACACAGTCACGTCTTAACCTCGAACAGGCACATACGAGAAAGAAAACTAAGTTCTCTTATAACTGAATTATTGACACAACTTTAGACGAGAGCTTGGAACATCTTCTAAGGGCAGTTCAGCTAGGAAAGAATCCTACAAAGGGTTCACCAAAAGGGTCTCTTAGCAGAGATGATGCTGGGTCTGAAGCTCACAAAGCAGATCAGGGAGCAGTGCTGCAGCTGCCCCACACAGAGCCACAGCTCTGCAGAGCTGACTGCTGGCACTGCCATGAGGAGAAGCAGCCATACATATGAGACTGTAGCTGTGACTAAGGCTGGGTTCAACCCATCCTTAAATCAGTAATTGCTGCTTATCTTCCTTTTATTTCACTACCAGATGTGGGAACAAAAGGCAGGGCTTGCTAGAGTCTTCTGACTGAAATTAGTTCTTCCTCTCACTTGAGTCTCTCAGTGCTGAGACCATAAAACTCAAATATGTTGCTGCAAAGCCAGCACAAATGATATTTTCATCAAAAACTGTACTGCTCCTAAACACAGTGAAGATATTATTTTGGACTATTAAAATCAGTTCAAGTTCTGAATCCATTTCCTAGCCAAAAGACAACCTCATATAAATGCCTGGAAAATGAGACAATTATGCTAAACCAGAAACACATGGACAGCATTATCTTGGAGACATACCTTAGGGCTAATGGGTAGAAACTACTCTATAAGGTAGGAAAAATATCTTAGTAAGAGAAAATATCTTATATGTGAGTAAATACCACAAAGGAACCACAGATAAATCAATTTTGTCAGAAAAAAAGTATTAATGAGGATACTAAGATCTATAAATTAATGATTTCTCAATACAGAAGCCTATTACAATCAAGATTTAGATTTGGTGAGTTTACAAAGGAAGAGAGGTCTTACAGTTCCTTTCACATAAGCAGAATCCTTGGTATCAGAACTGTTTCAACCAGACTAAACTTGAAGGAATCAACAGAGGCTAAATGCTCATTTTCCAGAGCTCAGAGAACTATCAAGTAAGAAAGCAGCATCAGAAGTGTGTATGCCAAATCTTGCATATGAACACAAACAGAAATGCTGAAATACGCCTCACTAGTCCCGAAGGTAAAAGTTGAAGTTAGCAAGCTGCCAGTTGTGAAGGAAAGCTCCAAGGGCGTTCTCCTCTTATTTACAGCCCTTCAGAGTAAGGTGGCTGAGGTCACAAACCAAATATTCACTTAGAAATTAAACTAAATCACAGTGCACTAACCCTAAAAATCCCAAAGAATTTGTAATGTCAGAGACTCTTTGCTCAGAAAGGCATTTTAATGGAAAATGGAGGGCAGCATTTGTTGTCATTTGGCTGCAGCACTACTTTATGCTAGAGACAAGTGAATTCTAATTTTTTTTGTTTGGGTTGAGTTTTGAATTGCTGTTTGTGGTTTAGTGGTTTTTGTTGGGTCTGTCCACCCCCCCTTTCTGGATTTTTAGCTTCAGTAGCACCCTTCTCTCTTCATGTTTAAAAAACATTTATACACAAACAAACCCTTTTAATACAACAGCTTCATCTTCAATATCATAGTGGCCTCCACAGTTGCTGTGTGTAGGGCTCAAGCCTAACCCTCTGAGTTTTCACAGTTCAATGGCATTAAGTTGTTTTGTAGTGAGAACCTGGAAGACCTGAGGGACAAGACATCACTTGGGAAACTAGGTGTGCCAAATATGAAGGCATTTTATTCTCACTTGGATAAGTGACAAGGATGTGAAGCTGGAAATTCAGCCAAGGAGATGTGCCCCAACATGTCAGAGGGGTGGAAAAGCAGCAACGGTGAGGAAAGATGACTGCTCTGTGAGCATCAGGTCTCCAGCCCTCCTTTGTGAAGTGCCTTACTGCTGTGGATTAGGCACACAGGAATGGAAAGACTCAGTTATCATCATGCCCCAATCTCCCAACAATCACACGCACTCTTTTGAGGTAATGGGGATTTTTGTACTGTATCTTAAACACTCCTCCTTCCCCAGTTTTATGCAATTCACTACACTGACACCCAGGACAGCACACATTGGCCAGTCCTGATTAGAGTGTGCCTGTGTTCAAGCCCTCCACCCCCTGTAATAATTACTGATGCCACCACTCACGGATAGTATTTTTAGTACTCTTGCAGTACTACGCCATCATCCAACTAACAGATTTAGAAAACTTCCTGCCTGCTCTCTTTATCCAAAAACACCTGAACTGTAACATCTTAAAAAAAAAAAGAAAAAAAGGCAAAAGGCTCTAAGAAAATTGATGTGAAGAGACAGCTGCTCTGGCGGGCAGGGTTCACTTTACAACCAGCTACTCTGCTTATTCTTATGCTAATGCTGGCTGCTGGCAGAGAATTATTCCACAATTAACACTCCCATCGATCACCACTCATTTTGGCTGATTAGAAAGCCAAGCTTTTCAGACTTACCAAAACACAAGGCTAAGAACAAAACTTGCCACTGATTTCTTTAGTCCTGCTTCGCTTTACTGCTTCACTAGTAACAGCCTAAACCTTACAATGTTGAAAATCCAGGTTTTATCACTACTTGTACCATAATGGTTAACTGCATTTCTGTATATTTACTGTTTCCTGCAGGTGGAACACGAGGTGTTCCATCCAGAACATCCAGGTGTTACACCCAGAAATTAACTAATGCAGCAAGGTTGTTTTTTTCTTCCTGTTCATTCAAACTTGTTATTTTAATAACTAAAATTTTAAGCAAATATACATAAATGCTTACGCCTTTAAGCTTCAAGACAAAGTACTATTAGCAGACATAGAAAGTATTAAGAGATTCCTGCTCTCCAAACCAAACACAGAACAAATAGCTCCTTTCCGCATTCATTGTAGCAATTTCATCAGAATGGACAGAGCAGTTTTAGCTTCTTAGAGCCAAGAGCTATTAAGACTTCAAGTCCCCAATAATCCATCATTCCACTTTTATCTAGACTAAGTAGATAACAGGACAGCTGATACACATGAGAAAAGACAACTTGATAGTAATGAAATGTGCAGTCGTAACAGCTGCCTGTATTTGTGCAATTCCCCCATTTAGAACCAAACATGCCATAGATTTCTTGTATGTGGAAACCCTCCTAAAAATTATTTAACTCTTTAAGAAGTTTGTCTCATGCAGAAGAGATGTAATCAAAGCCTGTTATCACAAAAGACAAAAAGATCAGCTGTTTTTCTGAAGGTGGAATACCTACTGCACTAAGTCTTTAAATCCACAGAATATCTGAAATGAGTAGAAGTGGCAACTACAGGATTCAAACATAATTTGGGCTTTTTGAAAGTGAAGTTCAACAGATTCAATTTGACATCATAAATTACAAGAGCTATTTTAAACTGTCTACAGGTAACTTTAAAGTATGATACTACGGTGCATATATATTTCAACACTTACACCTGTAAGAGCAGGCAGGTTTGGAATGTAACTTTATCTTGATATTTAGATTTGGGTTAATTGTTTCACAATATACATAGTGCTTATGTAAAAAAGAAAGTATCAAGAATACAATTACAGTATCAGTAACGTCCACTAGTTCTGTTTATTTCAAGCCTATACATACAGAAAACAGCCTCCTTCCCAAATCCACAGGAAACTGTCATTCACAGAACGATGTGAAAAGAAGTCAGACGCATGTTTGTAAAAGCATTCTATCACATTTTGGCATCTATCACTTTCCAAAGAAAATACAAATGGTTCTAAGCACTTAAATGAAAGAATAAGGGGAGAATAAAAAGGTGGGAAAGATAAATGTGGTGTCCTTGTGTTTTGTTACAACAAAGAACAGATGTCTGAGACCCCAACATTCAGCTGCCCATTTACCCTATAGCATTCAAAGTAATGACTGCCTGAATTGAAGCAGTGATCCCTATGAATCACAACCACTACGGAACACATTCAAGCTGAAAACAGCAGATCTCATTTTTACAGCAATGATCAGCAGCCACAATCTACATAAAGAGATATACTACAAAACCCCTGTCAGAAACAAAAATATTTGAGGTTTGCAATAGTTGAAGACTAGGTGGATATTTCCATTTTATCCCTTTAAGGGACAGTGCTACACCTCCTGCCTCCCTCATGGCAGGTCAGCATCTGAGTCCAGCTTAGTACTCAATGCAAAAAAAAACAAGAAAAGAAACAATACTGCAGCTACATTTATTTAGAATGAAAGCACTTTATTTTTTTCCAACCAAGTTCAAAATCAAACTTAGAGCTGTGAGTGCACACTTAAATTCGTAGGTATTAACAAAATTTGTGTGGAAAAGTTTTAAAGATGGAAATTCTTCACAGTTGCTTCAAACTGAACCATGTTAAATAGCTAGCCCTGTGTTTTGCTAGAATTCTCATCTTCCCCTCCTCACTTCTGACAAGAAACACTCTTAGTATATTTAAAGTAGATGAGCAATAAACAACATCATTAAGTCATAAAGAATGTATGTGGAAAGGGGGAGAAAAATAGTTGCATTTAGTCTCATTCCGAGACATAAACAAGTTATTTAACTCTTAGAATAAACATTAATTGTTTAAAGAAGGATAACATAAAGCACTAATAACACAAGCATGCTCAATCTATTTTCACTGTGAATCTTTATCTGTAGCCTACAATGATTACTGTGTGTAGGATGGCAGACTGAAGGCAAAAATTAGACAACACTGTCTGGCTTTTACCAAGGCTATTAAAAACTGCTTCATTTTCTTCCTTCACTAATGCAACATCAGCTCAATATGAAGTTCTCAAAAGAGTTGACTGCTTTCATGAACTTCAGCATTTGCATTGTGCAAAGCTGGAATAACTTCACACCAGTACCATAATTTGCATGGTTTTGTATTCTGAAACAGTTGACTAGTTTCACTTTGCACTAGAAAACTAGGCACAAAAATAGCTTCAAATCTCCACATTAAGACAGACATTCAGTCTTCTGCAGAACTGGAAGATCTGGCAAGATGAACTGGCAAAAGCAACCACTTGCTAGTCTAAAATGTAAGTGTCACATAAGATACTTTTAAGTTTCCACACTAAGAACGTCCACTCTTTCAAGAAAAAAAAAACCCAAAAAAAATCACAATTAACACTGTAGCATCAATCTTCAAAATCTTTAACTCTTCAATGCTAAATGCATGAAGACGTTTAACTCCAAATTTGCCTACTTCAGATGCCAGAACATGAAAATACAGCCTACTTTATAATGCAGTGGGGCTGATGTCACTCAGCATAGGGCATGTATACTTTGCCCTTTCCTACTCTCCCATCCCTCCTGCACCTCAAGTGTTAAAACTGCAGACTCTGATAAAGCAATCTACAGGAGGGGAAAACAATTATTTATATCTCACTACAGAGGGTAAGCTCTTGAAGGGCTGCTGCTATTTTTTTTTTTAATGCCAGCAACAATCTGCAAGCACTATTAAGGAGTGTGGAACTGCAGTACCTGTGTGGTCCAAGAGTAGAGGACTCTTTCCTGAGAAATAGGCATAGCTCCTTCAAAACAGAGACATACATAATCATTAAGACATGCTAACTTCTTCATACCCAGCTAACTAATGGCATAGCTTTTTCCACATCCACTCTTCAGCAAGCTATCAGCAATACCTCAACTTGGCCACTTCCATTTACAAAATACTGGACTTTTTTTTTTCAGCCCTGCAGAAAGAGACAATTTGCCAGAAGGATTCTTTAATTGCAGTTTAGGGGATGGGCAAATCCTGGGTCACACTTAAAAGTACTCCTTCAGTAAAACAGCCTCAAGTACTTTCAAGGAACCTAGGCAAAAGACAGTGTTTTTCAAAGACATCAGTTTCATATCAAGTGATATAACATAAAGAAAAGCTTTGTGAAGGCATCCTTCATCCTCAAGTACATACGTGCTTCTGCATCACAAGAACACACAGGAAAAGGATTACTTATGTCTGGATCTTCTGACACATCCTAGAAACAGCAGTTTTAGAAAGTATCACAAAGATTATTATTTATGCATGGGATAACTCATAGACTTAATTCTTAGATTCACTGAGACAACTATATGAATCTAGCGGTTACACAGCTGTTAAGACATTTAACTCATGCCAACTTCGACCAGATATTATACATGTACATTCTGTAACAGTAAAACTGATTCCTAGCCATCTGAGAACTAAAAATACAAGAAGCTGAGCCTGAATATTAATTCATTGAAACTATTCGCACTAAGAACATGATGGAAAAAATAATTTCATAATACAGACACCTGAACCCTGTTCTTACAGTCTAGTAGCTGCCTGAAAACAGTAAAAAATTCGTTTTAAATAAGGCACAGATACTAATGACAATGTTTAATACTGTATTATTGATGCTGTCAAAATACAACTTTTGGCAGTTAAAAAGAATGCATTATTAGGTATTCCTCAGTAATGATCCTCAAATCAATCTTACCTCACCTGTAAAACAAAAGCACTGTCCACAGTTAGGATTTGATAACTCTGTGGCCACATACAGAATTCATTATAAACCCGTGTATCTAAATCTACATTCAAGCTAGATTTTTAAATACTACAGTATCCCTTTAATCAATTACAACTATACTTTCTTATATTATCAGAAATAAATGGCCATGAGTTACTTTGTCTATTTAAAAAAAAACCAAAAACTGAGTTTCCATAAACAGTATTGTCCTTGAGGAATAATCTTAAGAGTTTCAGCAACTACCACCCAAATGACAAAACTAGACTTTGTTACTTTTACATTTAAGTGTTCAGTGGGACAGTAAAGTGATACAAGAATGTTGTCATACTATAGTTCCTTTAGATTTCTAACTGATAGTAAGAGCATTTGAAAAGTCCTATCTCAAAACTTTTTGAACATGAAATATCTCCAATGATACATAACAATTCTAGAAAAAAGACTGGCTATGTGTATGTCTCCAAATTGTCCCACGAAGTTTGCAGTTTTGTGATGCCCCAGAAACTCTTTGTAACTGACTGCCCTAGGAAATGCAAAACCTTTGGTGGTTTACAGAACAGTCAAACAACTAAGCACCAAGTTCTCATGACAGATTTCTAGTTGGCCTTCAGAAGTCAGCAACAATGATACATAAACCAAATACAATACTAAGCAACAGGAGGCCTGAAGTTGACCACTACAGGAGTTTAGTTTAATCTGTAAAGCAAAAACCTTTTGCGGCTATCAAAAGACTTTTCTCCTGCATGTCAATAAAAGTGCACATGCTTAATGCTAGGTATGAAAACAACCCTTGCAAGTACTTATTTTTAAAGAAGTAGTCTATTTGGTCATATATGCTGTGCATGTATACTTTTAAGTGAAAAGCTGGCACTTTGTAAGTTTTAGTTGAAAAAGCATGCTTCCTAATCACAAAATTAAAAAAGGCAACAGCAAGCCTAAGATTAAGACTCCCTCAGAGCTATTAAGATATAGTTTTTAAATTAAAGTAGAACAGCATTATCAATATGACAGTAAAAGTTTATAGCTGTATTCTCAATGCTGTTGTTGGTATGACTGCCACCATTGATGAGGTTAGAACTTGACCAATTTTGCAAAAGTTCTTTGTCAGTTTCTTACAGGAGGTAGTATAAAAAGGGTGTGATTTGAATAACATGGCCTCATCTGGCTGTAAACATTTCAAACAAGAGACATAAATATCTATGATAAAAAGTACTGCGGAAGAGATTATTCTAGAAATTGATTTTTTTGAACGTGAAAAGAAAAAACAGTAGATATATTTAATATATTTACTTATTTGCATGTAGTTTGAATAATACAGAACAAGATTACTGTGTTAGAAATCCACATACAATATAAAAACATTTGTTAGACATAAATTCACCATTCTGCTGACATTTGCAATAACTGTTTACCCAAGCTTAAGTTCAGGTATTTATAATATTTTTCATACATTAATCTTTGTATATGTGCAATGTTTCATTAACTACACAATGTGAAACCCTGATTTTTGTAGTTTTCCATCACAATCTGAACATAATAGCTATTTGTATCTTAACACATTGGCTTTTTGAAACACTAGTAATTAAGGCATCTTTGCTGTATAGTTTCTCCATAGTGCAAACAAAAACTGTCTTTAATAATTTGATTAAAACATAGAAGTAACTGAATATCCCAAAGTTTTTTGTATTTTTTTTATGTTATTGGAAGATAGTTGTGCATTTTGGAGTTCTCTTGTGAAAGAGACATTTAAAAGCTCTTAATGCTGATTGTTTTTGTTGGTTCCTTATAGCTGGTTCTGCGGTCTTGTCTTCATGACAGTATAGTTCATCTTCTTTTATGCGATGATGTTGTAAGGTACAGTAGCATTTAAAGGAATACCTAGTAACTGAACGAATCCCAAATGCAGCAAAGGCATACAGTTTTCATAGTGCACTTTCACCTCACTGAAGTAAAAGTTGCTCCTACTAGACATTTTTCCACTTCAATGTGAAGTAGATTGTTAGGGTTTTGTTAGTGGTTTCATTAAACAGCTTGACAGTTCAGTTCTCTTCTGCCAGTATTTCTCAAAAGGCTTTCAGCACATATTCAGGGATACTTTAGGGGACTGTTTCACCACATAAGCACACTGTTCCCCCATCATGTCAGTGTAGCTGCAATAAATAAGAATTTACATCCTAGAAGGAAAAAAAGGAGAAAGTGTTTGTCACATTACTTATAGCTCTGACATCAAATCTATGTCTGAAGCAGGGCAACCTCAGGACCACAGCACAAGAACAATTATATTTTCCCAAATTTCAGAACCAGTTATCTTCATGATTACTTTCAATTAATGTTTTCAATGACATTTCTTTAAGTACTAAAAAGCCTGCCAGAAGAGTAGGATTAGTTTTCAAAGCTATCAGTTTCATCTGTTATTCCTCTGCTCCCTGCATGAGCAGGAAAGGTCATCATCATATGATCATGTAATTAAAACATGTTATGTATGACATTCCTTCACCCAACCCCTCCAACATTCTCGTACTACTTTTGCTCTGACTTGCTCTGGTGACTTTGGTCAGAGAACAAATGAACATGAAAGGAACCTGAACTCTAGAGAAACAAACTGACATTACCTATAGCAGCTATTCTGATCCAGCAAAAGAACTAGGCAGTCTACATGCTCTCATAGCTCTACCACGTTGGGAGTTAGAACTCAGTTTTTCTGCATCCCTGTTGACTGAAATGCTGCAAGAATTTTGTAATTATCCTTGTAGGGGCATCAAAACTGAAGTCCCAGGCGCACAGCAGTCCCAGAAAAAAAGGAAAGAGTTTACTTGTTTGACACAAAGTAATCAATTCTGTAGGCACAGAATTATAGTTTCACCAAAACTCCTTAAGATAGAAGTAAAAGATGCAATTTTTAAGCTCCTTTCAAGTTCACTCAAATCCTGCACACAACCAACTGTCTGCTGAAACTCCTTTCTCACTGTCCACCTTCATCAGGTCCCTCCACCTGGAGACGTTTCTGTCTAGTATAACTTTTGGTGCCCAATCTCAGAAAGCCATGTTTATAGAAATGAGCACAAACAGCAAAACATGGATCTACCAGACAGCTTCATTATGTTACTGATACCACAACCCACAAGAAGAGATTCATCTCAGCTAGACAGGCTCTTCTGCTCAGCACAAACATACCATTTTCTAAGCATTAGGTCAGCAATAAGCTTTAGAATTTAGTATGTTGTCACTTGCCCCTGTCACCTGATGTGCAAATACCAATGACATTCCTGGGCTAAGATTCTCCATTATACTTACAACAATGGGGACAAGAGATCTAAGAGAAAACATCTGTCTACCTACTCAACTGAACCCTTTTTCACATCCATTTTAAGGCTCATTACTATTAGCTACTTTGTTATTAAGGAGATGCTTAAGGGTAATTACCATTTTAATTCACAGAACTATTATAGGGAAACAACTCCAGATTTCTGTAAAAACCATGCAATATACTTGAGCATTAGCAGTAACTAAAGTGTTTCTGTCCAACCACAGTTTAGCTTAAGTAAAACAGGAGGAATACCATAAGTGATACACCATGTTTATTACTGAACACAACCATAACTGGGACCAGAACTTACCTTAGCTATATTGCCAGTATATCCTGGAACCAGAGTAAGATGATTCTCCTGCTCCCACAAAACACTTAGATGTTGTTTTAAAATATGAATGTTTCTGAAAGAGAATGAACATCACTTTACAATATAGGTAGTACATTTCAGTAGTCTTTTACTAAAATTAATTATTAATACTGCATATAGACTTAGCCTATACAATAGATATTGCCATAAGATCTGAAAAATTTTTATACACTTCTACAGCATTGGTATAATCCTTGATATGACTACATCCTACATGTATTAAAACAGTAGCAATAAAGAGAAAAACAGCATCAGTAACTTAAAGCTTAAAAGTATTTTAAGCATAGTCAACTTCAAAATTTTAAGTTTGCCTTTTGTGCTTCTACTGATCAAAATTACAAGACTACAGAAACACATTTCAATATTTCCCAAGACTATACTCACCCATCTTCTGCCTTTTCTGTATGTGCTGATAGTTCTGACCACCATCTTTTAATGACAGCCTGAAGCCAGTTTAGACCCACTATCACGTATCTGTAACAACACATTTGACACATTATGCATTCCCTCCTTCCCGCAGATTAGCTACAGCCAGATAAATAAAGCTTGAGATAACTTTGTAAGCAATTTAGAAAGCAACACATTTTCTATTCTGGAAGAAACAAAATTTAGACAAATTGGTAAATTTAAATACTTGCTTACACTTGCAATTTCTAAGTGGTAGCCTGAAGCTCTTGTTGAAAAAGTAGAAGAAAACTCTGCCTTGATTACATGTGATAAAGCATACTAAAACCTTAGTGCTATTCTCTTTTACTGTTTAGGATAAATAAACCTGCATAAGGGCAAAGCCAGTTCTCTCCCCCAAGTCCCTAACATTGCAGAAAAGAATTTCTGCACTGTTGCTTTGTTAAAGGATAAAGGTTCAGATGAAAGCTTCCAATCCAGAGTTTTCTCATTTCCTGAGAAAGACAGAGCTGGGAGAAGGGGCAGAGTGAACAAAAGTCAGAGGATTAAAAACCACTGATTTCCAGGGCTCTGCATAGCCAGGAAGTAATAACACTTCAAAAACATCCCAAGCTGATACTTACTCTTCGTATTTGCTTTTAAGCAGAGATTTCACTAAAGGTAAAAGATCTACACAGCAGCCAACTGAAACATATGGTTTTTCTTCCTGTAAACTTAAAAACAAGATGTTTCAGAAGTGCTTGAACTTCATTGTGGTTATAAGCAGGTTCAAACCCCCCCACTTTTTTCTGTTTGTACCTGTTCGTAAGCACAGGAAGGCAGTCTACTACTACTCCAAGATCCTGTATCCTAGAAACATTAAGAATAAAATCAGAAGTGTTACTTGTAGATCCTACTACTAGTAGTAGAGGTATATGCTTCCTCTATGATTTTAAAAGTGTAACTAAGTCACAACACTTACAGAACTGCTAAAAATACTGTGGCATATTTGAGATTGCTGTCATTTTAAGGATATAAAAGAAGAGACTTGTTTTACCTCACTAAGTAGGCTACCAGTTCACTTATACTCCTCCTTCTCCAAAAGGTTAAAGCTACATTCAGTCTCAGATTCCTGCTGAAAAGAACTTGAGCCATAGTTTCATGGTCCTGAGAAACCTGGATGTTTTTAAAAATATAAGAAGTTGCCACAAGTTAAGTAGCCAGCAATAAAACATTAAGCTACTCATATATAATCTTGTATATTCTACCTGTATGTTGATGAGAGTGATTTAGAAATTTATCTAAGAATAGACTTAAACACATAGATTTCCCTTGGAGTCACGAAAATATTTACCACCTAAGACAGGTATAAAATAATTAAAATGAGCATTTATGAGCATCAACCTACAATTCTCACCAATTCCAAGAACTTTTTACTTAGATGACTATTAATTTTGACACAATTTAGACACAAGTAATTACATGCATTATTCCAAATTCCAACAGAAAAGGTTCATTTCTGAAAAAGCTTGCTCTCTGAATGAAGTTCAGGCATTTTAATTAATTAGACCTTGGATTGGAATGAACACTGCAGGGCCACACACATCTCTCAAACCAGTTAAATAGTCATTTGTGACCAGAGGCCAGTGATCTGCTCCTTAGCTTCTCAGAAAATGAATCTTTCCATTTTCATTTTTTTACCCATCTTTCTGCAGCCTCTTTATTGCAACTATTCTGCTCTTTTCTTGAAACTATCAAATGCAAAGTGCTGCAGACTTGCACCTTCAGGGCTTCTCCTTATGAGAGCCCACATTTACAGCACTGTGACAAGATGCTATGGTGATAGTTTCTGATGTTATCTTCCCTGCCATGCCTCACCTTAAACGCATGCAAGCCCCAAGGAGTAACAAAAATCTATTGTGACAGAAATGCAAACTTCAACATTAAGGTCCTTAAATGGCCTTCCTTGTCACAAAATCCCCTTAATTTCAATATCTGACCTTTTAGACAGTTTCAGAAGCCCTACAAGCATCCATTAGGCTTCCTCAACCAACCCTAACAAGAAATAAAGCTCATACAAACACTTAAGTTAGTTTCACATAAAGTTGGTACTGCTATTGAGAATTGTCCTAATCTACCTCACCAGTTTATTCTCACTGATATACTAACATTTTTACACTTTTATAAACACACATGTGGACATGTGTCCTGCCAGTTCATGAAACCTAAGCAGGTCAAAACAACGCTCTCCTTTGGTGCTGGTATGATTTTAACTCGGTCAAGTCTGGCAGATCTGAGCTTCTGACCTGACACAAATATGAAGAAAAGTGGCAGGACTATTACTATTGACAACTGCATCACCATAAATGGACAGACTGTAAATCACACGACCTGATATCTGCAGAATTGAAGGAAATTAATCTAAAGAAAGAAAACTTTCACAACTAATTACTACGAACACTTCTTTTTTAAACTGGAGTTTCTTCCAACTCTACCCACCTCTGAAAAAAATGCACTGTATTTGGATGAGGGGCCTTCTGTTTGAGACGAGCCAGAGTCACTAGAATTCAGCAAGTGTGTCCGACTGTTGTGGAGTTTTGCTGGCAGATTCCCTGCACAAGCCAGTTCATTTTCTTTATTTGCCATGTCACGGCCCCTAGATTTAGGGCACAGCTTCTTTCTGTAACAAGGCTTTGGAGTATAACAATGAACTTTCCTTTTACAATATACCACTTTGAAAAGAGAGAGGGGACTGGTCACCGTTTTTCCAACTGTTACTCTGCAATAATAAAGCACTATTTTAGTGAAGGGTGATCCAAACCAAATCAATTGCATTACTAAGTTTATACATATATGTATAATTATGAATTTAGCTTTCGGGTCATTGAAACCATTTTCCCCCCAATACATACATATCTTAATGACACTTGGGTTCTTAAAAGTCATGCCACCAATATTCTTCTCTCTTTTTATTAATGCAGAGACTCGTTATTATAGAAGAAAACATAAGAACCAAGAATTGTCATTAAAATCAAGACCCATCACCTGTTTGTGTTTGCTTTGGTGTTATAATCAATTTCAACTGTGACTTTCTCCCCACCTCTGTCACACTTTAAGCTCAGATACCACACAGCACAACCTTCCTACCTGTTTGTGTATGAAGCCAGCTGTTTTGGAGATTTCTTACCCTGGGAGAAAGCAAATAGAGAAAAAAAGCTGTATTATTACACAGGGTCAAACACTCCCATCTATACTACTTAGCATTAATGGTAGCATTTAGATTGTGCACATCAGCAAGATATTATGATCTTTTTTTGGTAACACTGGTCATAAAATGTTAGTTTTAATACAAAATTTCAGTAAACAGAGGATACTGACATCTTCACCACTGTTGGAAGAGGTCTTACAGTAAGTTTGCCTCTCCAGTGCTTCCTCTGCACTCCACTGTCTTACTCTTCAGCCAGTAACACACGTAAGAGGTTATGAAAACTATTTTTGAGTAGCAAGAACCCAGTGAAAATCGACGTGCTAGATGAAGCTGTGTAATTATACGGCAGATCTATTTCTATGAATGGCTTTCACCTACTCCACCTCTCACTTGTGCCATGTAGCTCTCGTGGCAAGAAAGAATTTTTCATGACAGAATTGAAACATTTTTGGCTAGACTGCAAAAAAGCAAACCTGGGTAAGACTGCAACAATCAGTACCTACTGCTCATATGGGCGATACAATGCACTGATCTGTGCAGCTGCTGTCTGTATCTATCACAACACACATTTTTCATAATATAAATGCTATATAAACAATTTAAAGTTCTGTTGCACATCTAAATATCAACTGTTTAGTAGTGCTGTGCTTCTAGATTTAGACTGCTCAGAACTATAAAATAGTTTAAATCTTTACTTCACTTTTCTCAGAGGACATAAAAAACCCAACAAACAACATAAACAGCTTACCTCCTTCATGATCTTTTTAGTGGAAGAAGAGATTCTTTTTCTGGGGAGATCAATGGGATGACCTTCAATAAGCAAGACTTTCTGTTTCTTAACATTGTGAGCTTCAGATGCCATAATCTCTCAAATACCTGCTCTCAAGGGAAAGATATTTAGTTGTATTTTCTAAAACATGCTGTCAGATTTCTGCAAATGCAGCTAGCAACACTAGAATTCAACTATTTGCAAGATTTTCCATCCTAGATATAACCCAAGACATCATTATCCTTTAGAACATGTTAGCTGGAGGCCTTATTATTAACATGGTGAGAATTTCAAAATCCCTATTTACCTTTCAAGAAAGAGGAAACAAAACCTAAATAACCCCCAGAAACCAGGCAGAGATTTTGTTTTCACACCAGTTTCTACACCAGCACTGAGGGGTGCCATACAAACAAGAATTCAAGTAAAGAATAGGGCAATTTATGAAACTCCTTCCTCACACTATGAATTCCATCTACCACCTAAAGAAAAATAATTGGTTTCACATGTGTTTCCAAGTGCAAAAGGCAGCTAAAAAACTGATTCTTGTTTTTGAGGAAGAAAGCAAGCTTCATCAAAATAACAAAGGTTTAAAAAAAGAGTGAAAGATCTTCCCCTTAGTTTATTGGAAAATGTACATTCCCCCTCCCATTTTTGTCAAAGCAGCTTTGGCCTTTTTTCATACTAAAATCCACAACTTTATTTTATGCCTAAAGTCCTTTGTCTTGAAATACGCAAGTATTTCTATAAGAATCAACACCAAGATTGAGACAGCTGTACATATGATTTTGCATGTTTTGTAACTGATCAGAAGATCCATTGCTTGAGACTAGGTTCAACTACTACATCATCATAGAGGCACTATTCCTGAAGTGTTTTATTTAGCAAAACATCCTACACTACTTTTAAAAAAGACAACCACTTGCTCCAATATTCCTGGTTTTTCCCCTAAAAGGTACAACTCTGGTCTCAACATGAGTGCCCCAGTATCTCCCTTCAACCTTTACCAGCAGCCCTATCCTTTTCACTCTATGTAGCAGATTTACTCCACATTAAGAACTTCAGCATTTAAAAGACTAAGACACTGAGCACTGAATAAGCCAGATGGGAAACAGCTTATTAGCCATGAAGATCCATGCAGTAGCTAAAGGCCACCAAATGAAACAAGCAGGTGGTAGACTCAAACAAGACAGATGTTATACTCAGGCACATTAAAATCCCTCTTGTAGAGTACAGTAGAAGAAAAAAAACTTGTTCAAATGTTCTGGTATTCTTTAGAATTGGATCAGTACTAAAGAACTTCACTTGAGATTTCTCTCTCAAAAATGGAGAGAAATTTGTCAGAATGCCTTACCCTGTAAGATGGGAACACAGAGCCCTCAGACTACAGCAAAAACTGTAAATGGCAGCATTATTTAGGGCAATATCTTTAACAGCTGGTGGCCAATATTTTTCCAGATGTCAGTCTGGCTTAAGATGGGTTCATTAACTTAATTTTTTCAAAGTATATAAAGTGATGAGGAGTGATCACTTTGTTAGCTCTCCACACAGGCCTGTAAATAAACTTCTCCCTGAAGTTTAGAAAAAACCTCACATAAACACCTTTCCCTCTGCTTATCACACTGGTTAAAACCATTATTTGGACTCAAAATGGGCTGCATATTAAAATTTGTACTTGGAGCACAACACAAAGGCATATGCTGAACAACTGGACTTTTGAAGAAAAATGAAACAATCCTAAAATCCAAACAAATACATCCTTTTATTCAGATCAGTGATGAAAAGGATTTGGAAAAAGTCTTGACTTTTTTTTTCAATCCACTGTTTGAGAATAATACTGAGGGGAAAGCAATAAACTAAAATATTAGGGGGGACAATATCCAACCACCAGAGTTAAACCCACAGCCACCTCATCAGATGCTAAAAAATCCCAAATCTTCATTGCTGAAAAATAATTTTTGTGACTACTCCCATAACACACTATCAGCTTACAATTCTTCATGCCTAACAGTGACTGTTCCTTATTTTTCCTTGTTTAACAAATTATCTCAATCTACCCTATCTTTCACACTAAGCAGTATACCAGAATCTGATCACCAAAATAAATGACAGCACTATATAACTAGAATACTTTTTGCTTAAAAGAAGTGTAAAATATTAGAAGGCTAGAAAGAAATGTCTTACCAAGGAAATTAGCATATCCAATTAAATTATCATACCCATTTTTAATACTGGGCTCTAAAGAGCATCTAACATCTCAAAATACCCGAACTGAAGCTATCTGAACAGGACAGAGAGGACTCCGGATGGAAGGAAGTTCCTTACAAAAGGCTGCATGTGTCCAGGAGAAAAATTAAGAGAATTTTACACTCTAACAAATCTGACATAAGACTATATCGTTCCCCAGCCTCCCAGTTGAAACAGAATGAAACAACAGAAGTATCAATTCTTTCCTTGAAAACTGTAAAATAAATTCAAAAGGTCAAAAGATTATCAGATATAAAGGAACATCTGATGAAGCAAAGTAAAATCCTTTTGTATTACTTCACTGTCCAACAGTTTAAAGAGGTTTCCATAGTTTAATCTGTTGAGGGTCTCAGATAATGCAGAAGTAGCAGCGAACATTTAAGCAGTAATAAAACAGTTGTGTTTTTAGCTCCCTTGGAGCTGACAAAGCACCTAAAGAAAACACATGTGGAAAACACAGTCAATATTTAAAGAGCCTCAAGGAAGATGCAGACTGACATCTCTGTTGCGCTAATTAGTAAACAACATAATCAAGAATAGACTTAGTGGACACAAACAAATAATATAATGGGAAAGATTCAGCCTGGCTGTCACTAAGGCAACACAGCCTGGAAAAGAGAAGGCTCCAGGGTGACCTCACTGTGGCCTCCCAGTACCTGAAGGGGCTACAGAGAGCTGGAGGGGAACTTTTTACCAGGGCATTTATGATAGCCCAAAGGGTAATAGCTTCAGACTGAAAGAGGGCAGGTTCAGCTTGGATATTAGAACTAAATTCTTTACTGAGAGGGTGGTAAGGTACTGGAACACATTTCATAGAGAAGCTGTTGATGCCTTGTCCCTGGAAGTGTTCAAGTCCAAGTTACATGGGGCTTTGAGCAATCTGGCCTAGTGGAAGATATCCCTTCCTTCCCATAGTAGGAAAATTGGAGCCAGAAAATCTTTAAGGCCAGTTCTGACAAAATTATTCTATAAATATGTGGCCTCCTGCTCTGCAGAATTAATAGAATTTATTAAGAGTATGGGGTAGTACAACATGGATAAAGGGCAACTAAATGATAGACTCTATCTGAGATTCCAAGTCCCTCACTTAAAATTTTGAGGAAACTAAGCAACCAACCAAAAAAAAAAGGGAAAGCTCTTGCATGCACAAGTATCTCAGGAACAGCCATAAACTGCCTAAGCAGTTTCCTACAGAAAATTACCTCCAGATCCCTAGGAAAAACCTGCATTGGTTTATGTTGTTCAATATGTTAATAAATTACCTCACAAAAGGGGAAGAAGACTGTTGACAATACAAAGCCATACCAGTGAAGACAAGGGCTAACTGAAGGACTGGAGAAGGACTGTGATGTACAATAAGCAGAAGCAATGCTTAGAGATCAATATAAAGCAAAGGTTCCTACTGGAATCACAGTCTCTGGGCTAGTAACTGCCACCCACAACAACATCTGGATATAGGACAGTTTACTTTAGATCTGCTGGACTCTTTAATGCTCCCTATGGATGAATAAATAGTTAGAAACATAAACAGAACACTATTGTGTTCTGTTTTTTAACAGAACTAATTTGTGCCTGTATCTCAAATACTGAGAGCAGGGTTAGTTAACTTTAAAAAAAAAAAAAACAAATCAACCCTAAAAAGTAAAAAAAAAATCCAACCCCTTCTGAGTAAAGTAAAAAACAGCTCAGACAAAGGCAAGCTAAAAATACATGGAATATCTTTCATATAATCAACAACTGATTAGATCAGTCTCTTTAGTCTGGGTTAGAGGCTAGTTATAGCCAATAGGGGAAATAAAACAAAGGCCTACAAAATGAATGGCTCAGAGAAGTTGCATAGAGATTGTGCTCTCTCCTGCCCAATAGAAAAATAAAGGGTCAAAAGAAAATAGCTGAAGATCAGATCAAAACCAACAAGGTTAAGCTGTGTGCAAATGATAATCAACCTGAACTTGCCACAGGATGTTATAGGTCCAAATGTTTTATACAGGTTTATACATCCAAATGTTTTATAGGGCAGACAGTGCAAATGCATTAAAAAATATACTGAAAGTGATTAAACTCAGGTGCACAACCCATGTAGTCCAAACAGAGGAGAACACAAGCAGAAGAATCTGGTATACACAAACCTAACAGTGCTATAATAAACTTAGTCAACATCCTAAGAAACCAGCTTTGAAAGGCTTAGTAACACCTAGGAAAATGCTGGCTGGCCAGCAATTAAAAAGATGAATGATACAGGATGAAAGGCACTTTACATGGCTCTTCACAACTTTGATTTCCTATTTGCAGTCAGATATCATCTAGGGATAGCTAATTAGACACTACAGCCCCCTGTAATTTAGGGATATACACAGAGGGTTCTTAAACTGGCATTAGATACTAATTTGTACAGTCGAACAATCTATACCTTAATGTCTTTAATTTCTGACTTTTCCCTTGTGATGAGCACAGCTAGTTGTATTTGATCAGACAATCTGGTATACAGTCTCATTGAGACCAATGCATTTCCCTCACTTTACAAACTTTTAAAATTAAACTAAGGATAGAATGCATGTCCCTTCAGCTCTGCCTTGGTCCACTGTACAATTTTACAAGTGAACAAGGTAGACTGCAAGTCTAAACAGAGATGTATGATTTCATTAGGATGACAGAATCCAATTCCACCAATTCTCCCTATATAGTTGGTGATTTCTGACAGCAGACAACAATCTTCCCCTCTCCCCCTTTTATTCTCTTCAATCTTCAGTAAGCAGAAGGACTAAAGCAATAGCAGCCATGTCTCCTGAGTAGAAGCTGGTTTGTCCCCACAGTCAACAGACAGCACCTGTGCAAAGTTTTCTTGATGGTTCTACTGGTATTTTCTATCTCCGATCTCTCCCAGATGCAATAAAACTCTTCAGGTGATACCAGAATTAGGCAAAGACAGTCAGCACTAACAGGCTTTCAAGTGCACATCCATGGAAGGCAAGTATTAACAACTCTGCCACTCCCTCCCATGTCCTAAGTTCTGGGCACGGCCCCCAGAGAGGGACAAACTCTTCTCGGCATGTTATGTAATCTACATGCATATTAACATAATATTGTTTTCTTACAGAACACAGGCTGGCATGCTCTGCATGGCAGCAAGGACAACGTAAAACAGTTAGATCTCTTAAGCCGTCAGCAATACTTTTTAAAACACACATTCTTCCATCCTACTCCTTGTCCAGATTCTTAATAGCTACTTTTTCCTGCAGTATCCACATGCACCAGCCATGGCAAATATTCCTGTGATTCTCCTCCACCCCGGAGTAACCCAACTGCAAGTTCAAGGATGACAATATTAAAGTCAGATGAAAAACCTAATTAATCATTATCCCAAGGAGGAGAGCACATGCTTTGAAAGAATTCCAAACAGGTATGCATCAGGGAAGCAGTAATGGTCAACTCATTTCACTGGCCATTATCAGATCCACAATGGTCACAAGAAACTTCCAAGAATGATTATCTCAAATTTACTTCCAAAATAATAATTTGCTTACAAAAATAAATTAGCACTATCTTATGATGTAGAAGTGACTTTGTAAGCTAGGCATAACTTCCTTTCATTTTAGCTCCAATAAATGTTACAAAATCCACACGTCTTTCTTTTAGAAGTTTTCCACATCCTTTGCATATGAAACAGTTTGGGTTTTTTCAAATTTCTTTTTTAGTAATTGACGTACTGATGGTTCACCAGCTGTTAAAATTGAGTTTTCTTAAAAAGAGGAAATGGAGTTCAAGATTTTAAGGAGTATGTTAACGCAAATTTTTTCTGCAACACTATAAAGAGTGTTATGTGCCAGCAGAACACAGTTTTTTAATGTGTGCTACGCTTGTCAGGCCATTTGCTCTGGTTTAAAGTTTCCTACGACGATAAAGACTACAGGAATTTCTCTAAATTTGCAGTAAATGAAAATACTATTTGAACAACTAGTTATGGTAAATTAGTTTATACCTAAGATTTAACCTCATTTTCCTCTTCTTCTTCTTTCTTCCTTATGAAATTCTTATGTGGCCAACTGTCAGTCATAATGAACCTCCAAAAATAATCACAAGTCACAGTTCATCCAAGTTTAGTGAGGATGAACCCAGGTGTACATTAGCTTCCCTCGGGGAGATAGCCCAGGAGTCTAATAACTGAACCGTATTTACATTTTCTACAAAAAAAAGTCAAACAAGAACTCAGTTTTCTGCTTCTGGAGGTACCATTTATGGTATGTTAAGCTGCCATAAAGTAAGAGCAGTTATCAGTGGTTAAGTCCTTTCTGAAGTCATCTTTCACTAAGAAAAGATACTGCTACCTGTTGATTTTCTCTAGGGACAGTAAGTTCAGAAAAGTTTTACAACTGAGAGGTGTTACAAAAGAAATAAATTTCCACAACACTGAACCTTCCACATTCATGTTTGACACAACCTTTTAAGAAACTATACATGAAATTAAATACAGCAATTTCTTTTACCATTTATTGCTCAACCCAAGGAGTTAAAAAAAACTGCAACAAGGATTTTGAATTCAAACCCAGAGACAGATATACTGGCAAGCTCCAAACTTGGTGGAGGCTAAGGAAGTACACTACATGCCCACCTGGCTGGACAGTCTGCGATTTCACAGAGCTTTTCATACTACCCGCTGTTACATTTCTGTTATTGACTGTAGTCTGTTTACAGCATTTAAAAAACCTTCTTCATTCATAGTCAAGCTTCTTACCCTAGGACCAACATATAGTAAAAGTAGGCAAGTGAATATATATATATACACACACACAGAGCCGTAAGAATACATGCATATCAGCATACTACCATTTACTTTGTAATATACAAACTACCTTAATATAATCATTTTTAATATAATGATATTCTGAGTTTTCAAGTTTAGGAATTCAAATATTTTCTAATTTTAGTTCAAGAATATGTTATTTCCAATCAGCAAGGCCAAAGAGGCACAAACCTGCCTTCTGTTATGCTTTAATTCTACTAAACGTGGGTAACTACATATTTTTAATTACTTCCCTGATTACAGCCAGAAAATAAGAGGAAGAAAAAAACAGGGGAACAGGAAAAGCAAAAAATGATGTTCCAAGAAAGATGGACGAAAGCTGCTTTTAAGCAAACGGGCTTAACCTTGCTCCAAATCAGAGCACGTTACAAAAACAGAAACAAAAGATTTCCAAGATCACCACCTCATCTCTCTCTCCTTAAAAGAGCTCCCTATTCAAAATGTCTTTATTTTAAATCTGCATGTCAAATCATCCAGCCCAACACTGAAAAAATAATTTGAAGCCTTTGGAACGAAGTAATTAATGCAGGATCTGATCTTCAAGCACTTAAGGTTCCCCCTCACCCCCCCTTCCTTCCCGCTGGAATCTGTCACACCCAAGAAATTAAATCCGTCAGCAGGCCTCACACCCAGCTTGTTGCCTCCCTTTCGGCAGCAGCAGAGCCTTCCCCGCTCTCCTGGCACGAATCCGCCACTGCACGCGCTCGCTCCGCGCTGAGGCTGCTGGCACCATTTTAGAGAGGAACCCGAGCGCCACGACTCGCTCTCCGGAGCGGGCAGCCAGCGCACACAGCAGCGCGGGGCGCCGGGCGAGGCCGCCGGCCGGGCGGCGGCACGGAGCGATCCGCGGCCCCCGCGCCCGGCGCGACGCGCGGAGCCGCGCCCAGTCCCGGCGGGGCAGAGCGCGGCCCCGCCGCGCTCCCCCGGCCGCGGGCAGCCCCGCGCCACTCACCCGCTGCTCATGTTCGGGGCCGGCCGGGCGGGAGGAGCGGCGGGAGCGCTACTGCCGGGGCCCGGCGCCCGGAGCCTGCGCCATTCAAACGCCGCCGCGGTGCACGCCGGGCCGCGCGCGCCGCGCCACGCCCCGCCGCGCGCGCCGCGCGGCACCGCCGCGCCCTCTGCCGGCCGCGGCACCGCCCCGCCTGCGTCACTGCGCGCACGCGCGGCCTCGGGGGCGGGGCTGGGCTGGGCAGGCGGGAGGGAGCCGGGAATGGCGGGTGGGAGCCGGGAATGGCGGGTGGTACCTGTGATGGAACAGCCGGGAATGCCGGGTGGTGCCTGTGATGGAGCAGCCGGGAATGCCGGGTGGTGCCTGTGATGGAGCAGCCGGGAATGGCGGGTGGTACCTGTGATGGAGCAGCCGGGAATGCCGGCTGCTGCCTGTGATGGGGCTCGGAGCCGGCGCTGTCCGGGTGTGTGCCGGCCGGCAGTGACGAGCCGTGGTCAGCAGTGTGCACTGCTCAGACTGGCTGAGAAGTCCATGGCAGCTCCAGGCTCTGCTGCATTATCACAGAACCACAGAATAAGCCGAGTTGGAAGGGCCGCACAGGGATGACCAAGTCCAACTCCTGCATAGCCCCATCCCCAAGAGTCACAGCATGTCCCCGAGAGCACTGCACTCTGCCCGCCTGGTCCTGTTCCAGGGCTTAAGCACCCTTTGGATGATAAACTTTTTCCTGATATCCAACCTAAGTGTCCCCTGACACAACTTCGGGACATTATCTGAGGTCCTGTCACTGGTCACTGCAGAGAAGAGATTGGTGATCCCTCCAATTCCCCTCACTAGGAAGTTGTAGATTGCAGTGAGGTCTCCCCTCAGTATTCTTCAGGCTGAACAAAGTGACTTCAGCCATTCCTCATACAGCTGCCCCTCAAGGTTCTTCACCATCTTTGTTTCTCTCCTTTGAGTACTATCTAACAGTTTAATACCTTTCTTATACTGTGGCACCCAAAACTGCCCCCAGCACTGGAGGTGAGGCTGCCCCAGAGCAGAGCAGAGCAGGACAATCTCCTCCCTTGCCTGGCTGTGATGCTGTGCCTGATGAACCCCAGGACACAGGTGGCCTCCTGGCTGCCAGGGCACTGCTGACTCAAATTCAACTTTCCATCAACCAGGACCCTTAGGTTCCATTCCATGTCAGTGTTTCCCAGCCTCTCGTTCCCCAGTCTCTTCATACATCCAGGGTTGCCCATCCCAGATGCAGAATCCAGCACTTTCCCTTGCTGTATTTCATACCATTGGTGATTGCTGAGTCACCTAATTTATTGAGGTCTCTCTGTAGGGCCTCCAGACCTTTCAGGGAGTCAACAGCCCCTTCCAGTTTTGTATTATCTGTGAATTTGCTTAGTATCACTTCTCGGCCTCCGTCCAGCTCATTGATGAAGATGTTGACAAGCACAGGGATGAGGATGGAGCCTTGGGAACCACACTAGTGACAGGTCACCAGTCTGATGTCACCCGCTTCACAATAACCCTTCGCAGCTGACCTGGGAGCCAGTTGCTCACCCATCACATGGTGTGTTTATCCAGCTGTGTGCTGGACGTTTTATCCAGAAAGATACTATGAAGAAAAGTATTGAAAACTTTGCTAATTATAACCAGAAAGGCTTCTCTGTCCTGGCTCCTGTTGTGTGGAAGCAAACATAGGACATATTCTTAGCTGGAGGTGGTATCCTTATCTCATTGATGGGCTCCTGAAAGAGAATGACACTACTTTTCCATAGGAAGGAAAGCACATAGCCCCAGTTTCAGGTGCAGATGAAAGGCTGCCAAGGGGAGGTAATAAACAGTATTTTACTATCATCATTCCCTTTTTCATCCAAAACATGGTGATTACTAATGCATTCTTATTTCCAGTTTAAACTTATTAATGTCCTGCTTATTCTTCTAGTAGCAATATCACCCTGTAGTTTGCTGTAAGAGAATAACATAAGACAGTAATTTGATCCTCTCAATGATTTCATTTCTTCTCACCTAGCAGTCTTGGTCTCCCATTGCAGGATAGATAGCCATTTTGTTTACTCAATCATCCTAAAGTCACTTTTACCTACGTTTTTTCAGATGTTTCTACCCTGTGTGCATAATGCTTAATATATACATGGTTTTACCCACCTGAGCAGCTGTGGATATCCAGGTACATATGCTCACTAAGGGTTTTTAAAACAACATTTTCTCTGAGTTGTGAGTGCTAATGGAAACATTTTCAAAGGAAACAGATGATGCTGTTATAGAGAACAGGACAATTAGCAG
Source organism: Passer domesticus (assembly GCF_036417665.1). Classification (NCBI taxonomy): domain Eukaryota; kingdom Metazoa; phylum Chordata; class Aves; order Passeriformes; family Passeridae; genus Passer; species Passer domesticus. Next base: position 31,923,445 of record NC_087479.1, read on the forward strand.
ATAAATAAATGTTTGGGCTTTCCAAAACAGACCTTCCTGGTGAACTCTGTCAGGAGCACATAGTTACATACCAAATGGTTTTTAGATTATTGCCAGCTAAATACAGTTAAGTTCCCTGTGGGTGCCAGACAGTGACAGAAATGGCAGCAGTGCTCCTTGTGTGATGTGATCTTATGTTTACCTTTAAAGGGCAGCACAACTGTTTTGTCCAGTCAAGGTGCCAACTATAGTAATAGTTTTATTACCAGGCCCCATTATTAAAGAGCTTTTCTGAAAAGAAACGGTTCTGCACGTCCACAAAGGGGTCAATTTTTGTAATGAAAATGTAATTTCTGTCAAGGGCCCAGTTGTGTTTTCAGAAGCACACAAGCTGTACTGGCTACTCAGCAATAACTGTGGACCATCTAGCTACTAATACTGACACGTTCATTATGGTTATCCTAGGGGTCAGCTGTAGTAATTTCCATAAAAAATTCCCACTTTTATGTATTTTTCTTTGATTCTGTTTTTGATAAATATACTTTCAGTTGTTTTAAATTACTATCTGAACCTTGAAAAACAGTTCCCTTAGATAAACATTCTTATACCCTTTCTGAATATATTCCTTAGCCTATTTTCCTTTAACTTTTTTCTCCTGTTTTTTCCAAATTAAAGAAAAAAAAAATCAGAGTTTCTTGTATTAACTGCAAGGTATGTAAATGCTGTTTTTTGAAACTTTCTTTTCCAATTCTATGTTCATTTTCATGTTTTTCTTTTTTGTTGTTGTTGTTTTGTTTTTGTTTTGGGTTTTTGTTTGGTTTTTGTTTGGTTTTGGTGTTTGTTTTTTTAATTAAACAGTTGAGGAACTTTTTTTTTTTTTCTTTTGCATGACCTAAGTATATATTTTCAAGGAAAATAATTACATGTGAGAGATTCCAGTTTGTGTAGTCTACCTTAGAACAATGCTTTTTACTACTTACTGTGACACTAAGTGTGATGTGGTAGGACAGCTATGGACAAAAGATGGAATAATTTTAGTTGTTAGAAATGTCATGAGTATAAATGGATTAAGCAGGTTATCATGAGTAAAGCTGACCAAGAACTTTTATATATACACACTGCACACATTTCTGTAGCTGCCCTAAGTGGAGCTGTATGAAACATGAGGGGAGGAATGCATACTAAGAGAGCAGCAAGGAGCTATGCTTACCCATTCCCCTCTCTCAAGGGCAGTTCTTTTACAGTTGCTTCCATGGCTCCCCTGTAAATGAGTTCTTTGTGCATGGCTTGACAGATTTGAACAGTCCAGTCTTCCAGATGGGTGAAGGAGTCTGAGTAGATGTCCTGGTAATTATGGTAATTATAGTGGGACAGGATTTTATAAGGCCATGACGTGTAATGTGAATCATGTTTTTCTGCAGGAGTGAAAGAATACAGATCCAAATGTATCCAAGTCTAACACAGAAATGTACATTTATTTACATTTTAAAATAACCTACTAGCTCCTTCCTCTTGTGTTCTCATATTTTCAGCATTTATACTGGTACTCAACTCATTTGCATTTTTAAAGAATTCCAGTGATTACATCTGGATATAGAGAAGCTCAGAAATTCTATAAGTTGTTTCCCTTGCAGTTGTCTTGAATTCCAAATTATATGCTTTATGTCATCTTCACAAATGTAAAAGTGGCTTCTCTGGCAATTTATAGAGTAAACCAGAAATTTTGAAAGCAGTTGTGGATGCAATACAGAAATCTATTGTGTACAAATTAAAAGCTTGAATGTGCAGCAAAGCAAAGTACCTGAGCAGAGGGCAAAGAAAAGGGGGATGATAGGATGAATAACTTCACTAAAACTGGTTCTTCTGTTCTGAGCTGATTGAGGTGTTCTGACTGTATAGTGTTAATACCAATAATGTGATTCTTTTCCCGAAACCTGCAAAAGGGAATTGCATAATGATATTTTTTCCTTACGATGCATACTCCATTTATTTCCAGACTGCATTTCTCACACACAGCCTACTTGGATTTTCTACTTTTCATGATATTTTTTTTCTGCAATAAACTTTTCCTCCCAGACATTGCATAAGTAGTACTATCTGAATTGATGCTGTAATTTTACCAGCCTGGCTTCTTTTTCATTCCTCCTTAGGCAGAATTTATAGTCAATAAAATGCACTGACATTTATGGTTCCTCTCCCAGATCTGCCCAGTGGCTGCCTGGGCTGTGCAGGGGATGGGATATTTGAGGGGGCAGTAGTTACTCCAAGACTATAAGCTGTTTAATCTTTAGCCCGCAGGTTGGAGACAGGATGGCTCAGGCAATTGGTAATGGGATAAAGCTTTTCACCTCTGAATTGCCAGCTCTGGGCCAGATTAGCAGGACAGGACATTTCCACCATCTGGTGTCTGGTCAGTGACCCATATGAGGGAAATCAGAAGTACTGGTGAATAGCTTTACAAGGAACACCCCCTCAGCCCCCAATACATACTGTGTGAGAACAACTGCACCACAAACAGCTCCAAATGAGCACGAGGACTAAAAATCCCTCTAGAAATTTGATGACCAGGACTCATCACTCTGAAGGGAGTGTGGGAAAATTTGCCAGCATGAGCTGTCAGGGGATGCTGTTTCACTGGAATATTCACTTTAGAGAAAGCTAGTTTTTTAGACAGCAAGCAGCTGATGATTCTTGGCTGAAAATAACAGTTTGTAAGAAGGGTAACTTGATTTTTCTGTCATGCAGAACAGCTGAACTTCAAAAGGCAAATGTCCACCAATAATATTTCTTGTTAGCATATGATGTCAATACTCAAATAGGATGAAAAGGATGGTCTATTCAAATGTGTAAAGTTTTTGCAATCTGAGATAGATTAGCAGATTTAATAAATAAAGAATTATGAATCAGCGTGTCATATTGGGATTATTTGTAACAAAGCACTTCTGGACACTACATCCATTTCCTATCTTAGAAATAAGGCCAGGTGTAATTATAGGTGAATTGGGCTAGTGTCTGAATTTCTAAGTTTTCTGAAGCAATATTCTGTCTGAATCAAGAAATGCAAGTTAAATAGTACTTGAGAGAGAAAAAATGCCCTCATACTGTAATATTAAAAACAGTGCTTATATTAAAAATAGTTGTTACTATGATACTTGATTTAAATATGGAAATAACAAACCAATGCTAACCAGTTTAGGGCTTCGCCTAATGTTCCTGAAGCAAAACTAGACTCCTAGGGTGATCACTCTGAGAGAAACAGAACGATTAGGCCTCAATAAAGCGATTTAGGGGAATGTACGAAGACTTTAGTGTCGGATTTGCTGGGTTGCTGTCGCTGTTTGGCGCGGTTTGCCCTCGGGCGCCGGCAGGCCGCTCCCGAGCCGGGCCGCTGCGCTCCCGCCGCCGGCCCGCAGGGGGCGCGCCCGCGCTGGCCGCCCCGCCCGGCCCGGCGCGGCCCCGGGAGCGCCGCTGCTCGGGGCTCCTCCCAAAGCTGGTGTTCAATCCATGCCCTCTGCACGGGTTTGCTGAAAGCGCCGTCACCTTGCATTTGCCAGTGACTGTTTCATAAAGCACCCCAGTCTTTTTATGTCTACTGTTACGGTTATCTTCTCCTTTTATTCATCATGAGCTATGGCTTGCTCGGGCATCATAACCCTTGAATAATTTTTCTCATCCACAATATTCAAGAAACACACCCTAAATTAATTCTCACTATGAACAGCTTGCGAAGGCAGTAGGCTTTTTAAATAAACAAGCTTGGCTTTGCAGAATGTTGTAACTCGGCGCAGTATAAGGTAAATATTGGAATTCTTTTTGCGTGTTTATGGCAGGAATTTTCAGATTTCAATAACGAGCTGTAGTGGCTGTGATCTCACCTATGGGATTTCACTTTCATAGAAGCCACAGAATATATTCTGGGATGCAAAGAAGTTGGCTGAGACATCTCAGAAACATACAGATATTTTGGAAAGAATCTTTGTCTCTGCAGTCGCAGCTAATGACTAGCAAGCAAATACAGCAAAATCATGTTGCATTCAATTACATCTATTTTATTTAACAATTCTTGTTTCAAAAGTTAGTGACTGTAATATCAGGTTTTGTGCTGCTGTCTATACCTTCATTCTCTTTAATTTAATTTATTTATTTCTCCCTTTAATCCGTCCATGTCCTTAAATCCTTTGGTTCAGCCTAATCCTTCAAATCCTATAATTACTCAAACAAAGCATTTTAACCTTGTGGCCTTCCTGGACTCTTGCCTATTGCTTGTGACGTGTAGGTCTTGCTTGACTAATGATGTTTACTGCTGCATTTTCTTTCCTAGGAAAATTTCATGCCACATAGTTCCCATTTATAGCAGGGCTCAGTGTCACAGTATTACTATGAGCATTGTAAAAATAGTAGTGGCTGCCTTCCACTCTTAGACCAATTGCTTCTTTTAGGCAGAATTTATAGCTGACCTTGATGTAATCCCAAATAATTAATCCCAGTAAAGCCTAGATTTTGATCATTTTGATGTTAAGTAACTATTCCCAAATTCTTTCTGTCTCTTCAAAAGTGTTTTTTTGCATACTGTGTAAGGTGTATAACCAGTTTAATTCAGGCATCTAAGAATGACAGCACTTGATGATACTATATTGGTTTGCCTGAATATTTGTCTAAACACTTAATAAACACATTATATTAATTTCACTTAGAAGATTCTGAATATTAGGATGATGATGCTTGTTTATGGTATTTATTATTTTTCCTGGAAGGTATTTTGTAAATAAGTAGTCATACCTTTACTTATTTTATTTATTTTAATTTTTAAAAGAGGAATGAGTGGACCAGGGTCTGACTAAAATTTACAAGTGATTTTGTTAACAAGAATTATATTAAAAAAGATAATGAAGAACAATTTTATATAATATTATTAAGGGGAAAAGGAAATAAAGGTATGGCAGGAAATTTAAAAAAAGGCTGCAAATTTTAATGACTTACAGTACTGAAAGAAAATGCCCTGTTGACAATGGTGAAAGCAAATGATAATGTCATAATAGACTGGGGTTTAGTGAGGTCCAAAAGTGCAGTGGAGAAAAGAATATAAAGGCAGAAAGAGACCAAAAAACCAGAGTGGTATCAAGAAGAGGAGCACCAAATTAAGCATGTGAAAATACAGGAAACAAACACCTAGAATGTGAGTAATAGAAAAAAAATTAGCCTGAAGAAATAAAGGAAATATATATGTGTATCTGTGAATTTTGTATGCATTTTAAATAATTATTAAATGTTATTATCCTAGCTGAAAAAACTCCACGATCCTGTTTCCAACATTAAGCACCTGTGTTAGCAAAAAGTTCTAAACTATGATTTTTGTTTTGGGTAGTAAGAAAGATACATTTCTTTGGAGATAATGATAAACAGAAGAGTAATGAAATCTGCAATTTTGTTCTGTGTTCAGCTGTTGGGGGGATGGTACACATGCTTATGAAGGGATGTACATTGATAGCTTGAATCCTGCAAGCTCAAATAGAGGGAGACTTTCCTTGTTACTGTTTTTATGACCTGTGAGCAAAATTCTTAACCAGTGTTTGAACCACAGCCTCTGGCCCTCACATCTATGCCTTTTATGTACAATTAATACACCGCATATTTACCAGGTGTACATGGAGTGACTTTTTAAATGTATACACATTACTTTAAATTGCCTAAACAAACCATGGGAGTATTTATATCAAAATATGCTGGGATGACTTTTAGGCACTGGAGACTTGCACATCTGGGCTTGACACAGATTTATGGCATCACCTTTTCCAGCATGTCTTTGAAAGAAGTTCTGCCTAGGAAAATATGAATTCTCCTTATAAGGCACACGAAGCTCAGCTGGAAGCAACAGAATGCCCAGAACTATTTTCTCAATATGATTTCTTGGGAGAATATCTTTACTGGAGATTCAATAACCAAGACTAAGCTATTGAAAATAAAACTTTTTTTTTTTTTTAATTTAGAATAACCAGACTCCTAAACTCACTTTCCCATCCTACACCAAAAAGGACATATTGTAGTTACAAGAAGGGACAACAAACATGGGAAGATATAGGATGTGGGAGAAAAATAATTTTGGGAGAAGAGACCTTGAAAAGACTTGTGTGGTACAATTTGTGGAGGAGAACACATATGTTTGGATTTCCCCAGTGGAGTCAATGAGAGCAGAGCTATCTCATGGCAAAACTTACTAATTAACAAGGAGCATTGAGAAAGACACAATACCCAGCACACATTTCTTGTATTTCTCAATACAATTAGATGATTAAAGACACTATAAAGCAGCATTTAAAATGTAGCTGCTGTGTCAAAATGTCTAGGTAAAGATAATACAGGTTTGTTGTTTTTTTTTTTTTTTTTAATCAACCTAACACTTTTGGAAAAACAGGGATGTTTTGGGACATGCACAGTTTTTGCGCATGTGGACCAAGTAAACAACTCTCTTTATCAGCTCAGATTACCTGCACAGTTGAGTTCACCTCTGCAGGATGTTACTGAGACAAATAGCATAATATGATGTGACATAATATAAAAAAGAACAGTTAAAAGAGAAAGTAAAAATGTTGCAAGTACTTAAAAATAAGGGGAAATATTTTAATTGGTAGTAATGTGACAAAAATGGCACCATCTTAATACTGCTGCCAGACCCCTTATTTTCCTCTTTCCCTTAACATTTGTCACTGCTGATAAAAATGCTGTATATTTATTGAAAATAGCCTGGACACTACATTGCTTGACTCTTTAAGAGAATTCATGATGGCTGCAATATCTTTGAGCTTGCTGTTACTTGCATAAAATTATTAGAGCTGTGAAGAAATGCTGTAAATGAAATAAATCAATTTAAGGACCAGTCATACTTGTTCACAATGATCACTATTGAATCCCTGCAGCCTTTTAGTAATAATCATAATAGTCATTATGCACAATGAGCATAGTCTATATGCATAATAGTCATTATGCACAATGAGGTGTGCATATACCATTATTAGGGCAACAAAGCATCAACCTGGTTTCTTCATTTTTGACCTGCTTCTTGATGTTAATGAGGAGTAATGCCTTAAGCAAACAAGTTCTTTGATATTTTCCTCTTTCACTAAATATAACCTATAGTATCTTAACAGAATCATTTGTGTCTATCCTGCACCTTAATCTTGCATGATTTTCGTAGCTTAATGTTGCCCTGTCTTCACAGCTGTTTCATGTTTGTTAGATAGCCTCTTCTTATTATCTTTGTTGAAGTCTGTCAAGGCAAAAAACCCCCCAGAAACACGTAATTCTTCAGGGAGTTTGGATTTGATGAGTTTTTAAACCTTTACTTTTACCTGAGAGTTTAGGCTATGATATGAACATTTTGCCACTTTACTAAATGGTAAGGAGGTAACAGGTTCTATTTTTACAATTTTAAATCTGTCTCTATTTTTTCCTTTCTGTGTCTGTTTATTCTTCTGCAGCTACATTCTTCAGTATTTTCCTTTTCGGCTACAGTTTTTCCATTTTGGGTTTAAAAAATTTGTATCTATAACTTCTAGGCTGACATTTTTTCTTTAAGTAAGAGAAGTCTTTCAGAAATCTGATTTAGTACTTTCACATTATAGGCTACACATTCTGTTCTTTATATGTTTCATTTGCATGAGATACAGATTTGGAAGATCTGTAAAAAAATTATTCTTCTTCCTGTCTCTTTTATTGTATTTTTAAATTTTATTATAAGTTTTTTTTATTCTGTACCTGATCCTATTTATCTTTCATCCTGATTGTCCCTGCAAATAGGAGTGGGAGAGCTGCTAAGCTTCTAAGGGGCTGTGTAGGAACCTCCAGATGTAGTCTGCATCTTGGAGCATCCATTTATTTTGGTCTGTTGCTGTGAGATTCTTTGCAACTTTCTGCACTTAACATGAAGAGCTGCCTGCTCCTCATTCACATTTTAATATTGTGTTTTAAAGTGTGTTTAATGGCAATGGAATTAATGAATTGCCACATTATGGTATCTCAGATGATAGCTCAGTTCTTATTTGTAATCATATTTTGCAAAGTTTTCATGATTTTGAACAAACATAATGCTGTGGCTATTGACTGAAGAAAAGCTTTGTGGAGACTTCTATAACTATTTCTGGTTTTCTTCTGATTCATTTAAAAACATAAAGATTCAAAACAGACAATTTCTGTCAATCTTTGTTAAAAAGGTGGAGCATATTTCCCTTCAGGGTTATCTACTCCATACTCTGTAGTAGACAATTTTTCATAACTTCAGTAAAACAACTATTCTCAAAATCAAATTCAGATTGATTACATAAGCTGTTATAAAACTGAAGTGTAATTGAAATATGAAATACAGCCTAAAATGCTGTGGTTGACAAAGTCCACATCCAATAGTGACCAAAATAGTGTGCAGCTATTAGGCTACAAATGTGTATTCAGGCATGCAAAGAAAGGACAAGGCAAGGATATGTTATTTTAACTGCAATACTGCAGTACAATACTCCAACAATCTCATGACTCTCTCTTCTCCTGTGCCTGTACTATTTGATTGTTTCTCACTTCCTTCAAAGTACAGACAGTTTATTTCTGGGTCCAAGTTTATTTCTGACCTCGGACATGTCAAAAAAAGCCCACTCTAGTTTTGATTGTACTTCTAAGCCTGTTATTCTGCATCACTCCACATGGTGTCTTCATGGACTGTAAATCTTTAAAAATAATTCAGAAGCCAGTTCCCTTTGAATCCAGCCTTTCATTCTTTCCTTCTCTCCTGTGCACATGTGCATTAACACACAGTTCATGTCTGAGCCATTTGTGATTTGACAAGATTTAAAGCTCTTTACTTTGAAGATTTGATTGTTTGTTTTCTTTAAGGAAGGTGACCTAGTAGATGAATAATTTTAAGTTGCTTTAGGGAGTTAAGTATGTTAGAAGAACATGGCTTTTGAAGTGTTTGAAGTGATTCTTCTTTACTTTCTAAATACATTCAGAAGCAATGTTGTTCAACAGGCACTGTAGATTCCCAAGTAAGACAGTGGGATAGTGGAATAGCATGTAAAAAAATTCCTGAGAAGAAAATCAGAGGAGTGGAATTTTTTAAACCTGGAGATGAGAAGATTTGGGGTAGTGCAGTTTCACTCTTTCAGTACTTGAAAGTGCAGCTGTGGTGGAGAGGGAGATGCTTTCTTCTCAAGTGTGCACAGGGACAGGACAAGAGGAAATAAGGCACAAGTTCTTCAGAAAATAATCCCTGTGTACACAGGAAAGATTTTCTTCACCATGAGAACAACTAAACTTTGGAATAGGTTGCTCAGAGAAATGGTGGAATGTTCCTCACAGGAGTTATTAAGAGCTTGGCTTGACAGAGCCCTGGGTAACCTAATCTAGATCCCTGCCTTCAGGATTTAGACCAGGTCATTTTAACAGCCACCTTTCAGCTTGGACTAGTCTATGTTTGCATGGTTGTTCTTGTTACCTAATTTATAAAGTTGAATGTTGGAAATAATCTGTCTTTTAAGGAGAAAATTCTAATGTTACTTTTAGTGTACTGAGGAATTGTGCTGAGGACCCAAAGGTTAGTGGTATACAATATATAGAAAGACAGAGACATAGGGAAAGACATGCAGAAAGAAGTAAGTCATGTAAAAGGAGTATGATGTATAAAAAGTTATCTGACCTGGCAAAGTCTTTCACAGGTTCCTTCTCCCATTTTGTGACAGCATCAGTTGCAGTGAATGCCTTAGTTACTGAGACTGTTAGAATGGAGATAAGCTTTTAAGACACTTCCCAGACTTTAGAAAGCCAGAGTAGTCACTGTTCTCACTGTTACTGGAGAAAGTGTCAGTCTGCATGGGCCATCTCTCCTACTGAGAAAACTGTGGAAAACTATTCCACCTAATCTTGGAATTCAAATATCTGATGCTTACAAAGCACTGAGATTTTTGGTTTTGCTTTATCAAGACAAAATTATTTTCATGTGTAAGAGCTGCCTGGAGACCTGGGTCAGCTATTACACAAGTGGACTTTTTAGAAGTAGGTAGCTAAAAGCATGACAGCTAATATATCCAATTCTTGGTGTACCTTGAAATTAGAAAACCAGGATAAGAAAGCCTGGAAGTCCTCAAACAATACGGGTATAAATGCAGCATTTTAAAGGACCAAGGTGAATGTACATGACAGTTTTTACGGAATCACTAATCATTAATAGTCATAAAAAGAAATGCCTACACTGCCTTTTTTAATTTAGAGAAGACACTACAGAGAATGAAGCATAAAGCATAAAACTGTAAGTAAAATGGGAAAGGATATATTTTTAAAAATTATATCACAGCAAATTGCTAAGGACAGTTTGGAAACCTCAAAAAGCAGGTGTTACTATGTCTTTTATGCAGCCACTTGCTGGTGTTTCAGATCCAGAACTCTGTGTTACATACCTCGGCTCCCTCTCACCCTCTGAGTTTTATATGCCTTCCTGTATGGAATCATCACGGCTCCAGCAGGAAGGGTGGACATGCTAGTGTCTAACAGAGGAGGCTGATACATTTAAAGGTTTCCAATAGGTGCAGAAGCCTTTAAGAATATAGAATGTTTTTCAAGTATAGTGAAAATTTGTAGCAGAACAGAGAAATAAGATCCCACTATGAAGTAGAGCAGAGACTTTTTTGGCTTGTGTTGTGTCCTACATGTGTATCAGAATGAAGTATACCTGCCAGAATAATAATAATAAAAAATAGTGAATATAATAATGTTATTTTATTTTATTTTTATTTTTTAAATTCCATCTTTATTAATCTAATCTCCATTTTTTACTTACACTAGCATTTCTCACTGTATCTGAACCCACATGCAGGTACAAATTAGGGAAATGAAAATTTTAGTGGAAAGAATGAATGAACAGTTATCAGAGCCTCATATTTTCACTAAGATTCATTTAATGAGTAGAAATACTAATATTCCCATAAAACTTGTGTAGAATATGAAATTTTAAGAAATTGAATGGGGTCAGAAGTTTTGGCTCTTTCCCTGTGTTTCCTGTCTTTTCCCCATGGATTTGGCAGTGAAGTTCATTAAGTTCACAATAAAAATTTCTGCTACTTCACAACACATCTCATTATGAAAGGGATTTATAAAACCCATGCTGATTGTAGCAATAGGGGCTGTCTTACAGAAAAAGCAGTAGATGGACAGGTAAGATTCCTAGAATTTCAGGCAGACTGTAAATGAGAGCAGAAAGGGAAAAGACTCATTAACTTCTCCATAGAAAGTCCCCTTCAGTCACTTTGACCTGTCACTGCTTGAAAAATCACATCAAAGATTGTTTCAGAGCGCTTTCTACAATTTTAGCCTCAAAAGAGGTGTTCAGACTTTCTGAGGCAAGTCACTAGATTTTATTTGAACTACAAAACATCAATGAAAGCTGCTTGTTCAAGAAAACAAATTATAATCAACTTTCACTGCTATTAAAACACATCTGTTTTGGCTACATGGAATCCAAATGAAATCCCATGTGAGTTAATGTGCAAAACCAGCCAAGTTTAACAAGTGTTTATGACTTTCTGAAGCAAATGTCGTAAAAAAGACTTTATCACTGCTTTGATTTCTGTTCCACACAGAAAAATTCCTTGGGATTTTGCAGACTAAATATGAGAAAATATACAGAATTTAAAACAAAATTTTAAAATGAGATGTGGACCTTATTGTATCATAGATATGCATTCTACTTTGAAGAAACATCAATTTATGAGGAGAATGGTGTGGATACAATGCAATCACTTGGCCAACCATCCCAATAAACCACCTTGAAAGAGCTGTTAATTTCAAATACAAGTTAGAATAAGTCAGCACAAAAGGAACAATAGAGAAGGAGACAGAAGACAGGAAAAGACAGGAAAGACTGGAAATCCTTCATTTTTATGGAAAGTTTTGGGTCAATAGAGAATTGACTGGCAAACTTGCTGTGAATGCTTTTGTCTCTGTACTTTCCAGTGTGTTTTGATATTTGATTTTGATGTGAAAGGATATTGTTCTTTAAAAGTCCTTGTTTCTCTGTCCCTTTTGACCTTCAAAGAAAGTCAAAAGCCCTCTTCTATGCTGGTGTTCTCCTCTACCACAAAACTCAAATACTCTTTCCTGGAATATTTGCTAAAGTACATGGGATTTACTTTTCTAGTAGTTTGTTCATGGAGAATACTTACAGGAAGGAATATGTCTCCTTTCTGTTTGATTTTTCATTCCTGAAACAAAGATTTTAGCCTCTTTGTCTACTTCACTGAATTTTTAGACAAGTAGCATGGTTCATTCTTTGTCTAAAACCCCTTGACCTCATTTTTTTCAACTGAAGTCAGCTTATGTTTCAACACTGAGGCTGAAGAATAGATTAAATCCTTCATGGATCTTTATAAAAGTTTGTGTTTATGTATTGTTTGCATTATTCTCCAACTGATTTGATAACTTACTGAAATATATGGTAGTTTTTTAAAGGCAAGAGAAAAGCAATTTTTTTTAAACTGAGAAAAGATTTATACATAAATCTTATATATAAATCTATAAAAGTATTTATATAGACATTATGTCAAAATGTAACTTGAGCAGAATTACACTTAAAAATTAATTTCTGAGTTATTTTCAAGCACAAAGTGCTTGTCTTATTCTACTGCCTTTGAATTATGACTAAAACTGTCAGCTTATGGTTAGTACAGGTAATTTTAAAAATTATATCTTTACAGCTTATGTTTTAATATAGGAACCTTTCATAAAAACTCCATATTTATTATGTATATAAGGGAAAATTAATAGTGATAAGCATTTTTAACATTTTCTAAAATGCTGCATATAATTTTATAACCCTAGAATGTGTTCTATTATAGAAATTCCCGAGGGACAAATATTGCAATGATCCTAATTTAAGTTTTATAATTCCTGCCCTTTGATCAGTTGCAAATAAAAATAGATATTGTTCTCTAGGTTATCAGTATGAAAAAGAATCCCAAGAAATTGTATATCTTTTCATTCTTGTTGGCACCATGATTTACAAATTTATATTCAAAGAAATTGCATATATCATTCTGACATTCTAATTTACTGAAACTTTTCTGATAATACCAAAACATTTTTTGTGAGCACACAGTTCTCTATTTGTACAGAACGATGACTCATTTTAGCCTACTGCAATTGTAAACAAGAAGAAATTGTTCTAAGAACACACATGCCTTCCTGCTACTGTTCATTTTAACATTTAGGACAGGGTGGAGCAGCCACAGAATTTTCACTGTCAAATCTTTTAAATTGTTGGACTTCTATCTTATTTTAGAAGTTTTTAATTAAAAAATGTACACCTGTGGGATTAAATAACTTTTACAAAACTGTTATTTAAACATTTTTGTTACAAATATTTTGCTCATCTTGTGTCTTCCTTTTATTTAAAGAAACCAAGACTGGCCTTAGAAAGTAAGTATGTCTTAGTCTGCTCTAGCTGATTTAAATAATAATACATACAGCTTTATTTCTGTGCTGAAAATATCTTGATAATTTGTACTTGTTTTTTTAATTTGGTAATAAAAAAGAAAAGTAATTAGAGGCTATACTCAATAAAGTTTGACACCATAAAATTTAGTTTTTAAAGAACTTTACCCCTAGAATACAGAACCCATCTTTTATTACTATGGAACTTCACAGTGGGTTTGAAGAGAAAGATTTATAAAGCTCTATTGCTAAAAAGGAATCTCAGCCAATATCTAATCTGAAGTGAGGGGAAATCTCAAATCCCATTCCTCAGACTGTTTCCTCCAGTCTACAGGGATGCATCCTCTTACACAGGAACTGCAGCACTAAATTCCCTCCTGGAGTTAGTTGCTCATGTAATTTTTCCTTAAAATACAAGTTAGGCTCATCCTTTCTTTTGTGAATATAGCATGGTGGCTGAAGCATATTCTGAATTTAATTCACAACTGTTCTTGAAGACACTCACACCAACATCCAGCAGAGATTTCTGCCTGGGCACCTGCTACCTTTCCTGATGAAACTGTGCAGAAAGTTTTAAGGGGTTAGTTCAGGACCACCCAGCTTCAAGATGGATATTTGCTGAATTCCTGATTCAAAGCATTCTTTCACTTATAGCTTTAAAAACAACACAGAAGCAGACAAGACTGAAATTAGCAGTACTTATGTAATATAAGTGTACTTATTGCAATTTTCTCTTATTTGGATGCCCAGCACTGGTCAAAAAACAGTTTGAAGGAAAACAAATATCACCACTTTTTTTCATATGAAAATTCAGAATAAAATTATGAGACAGAGTTCCTGCAGAAATTTAGTGCAACTACAATCACTTGACTGGTGTTTTAAGATTTTCTGTGATACAGATACCATTCTTGCAGAAGAGGCAGTCATAATAAGCCAAATGTATATTGAATGTGAAGGAATATATTTTTTCCCCTCTAAAAAATATTCAAAAAATATATAATGATTCCAATTGACATAGTCTTTCTCAGAAAACTTAATTCTGAGAAATACTGATGATGAATTGTACAAGAAAAAGTCTTGCAGCAAAGTCAGTGCTTGCTGTAGGAGCCACAGCTGTTGAGATGTTCAGTTTCTGCTCAGATGCAGCACAATGGAGGGGACATCTCCTTTGGATCATCTATAGATGTTTCTTGCTAGAGCTTCCTCCTGGAAATTTCATAGGTAAGGATCTACACCTCTTTCCTGGTTTCAGGGCAGGCTGGATTTTCACTGCTATTATTGAAAACAAATTTAAAGTTTTTAACTGTAGCTATAGTTACTTGGTGAGTAAGGTCAAGGGTTTTAATGAGAATAACAATGCAATGTTAACCATGATTTCAGTTTGTGATAAACAACTGAGGATTTTTTTCATACTTTAAGCAAATCAAGGTCAGAACCTAGTCATTCTCCACTTGTAGTCAAAAGCAGGATACCCATTCCCTTCATATATGCAGAGTCAAGCCTTGGGGGAAGTAACAGTTGGCAGGAATTCTAGCATAGTGTATAAGGAGCTGAGGATATTGGCTGACAAGCAGTAAATAATTTAATATATATCTTTCTTATTGCAAGCCTAGTTTTCACTGCAGCTGATTCAGTCAGGACCAATCATACTAACATGCACTCCAAGATCTGCCCAGCCAAAAGTTCAGACAAGTGATCAGTTATTTCAGGAGCAGCTGTTTTTCCAGTACACTTATTTTTCATTATGCGTTCTTAATCTTGACATATTTGTTTCCTTCTCATTTGTTTAAGAACAAAGGACTGTTTATGTAACTGCCAGATTTTTCATAGCTTCCTATTTGCTTCTGGAATAAATCTTGATTACTTAATTTACAGATGAAATCACAAAAATTTTATATTGAAATGCCCCTGCCAATCAGTGTGAGGGAGCAGTCTTAGTTCTTCAAAATGCTATTGTTTTGGTATTTCTCACTGTGATAATGAAATGCACAAACTTAGAAGTATGTTGCTCTGAGCAGTGTAACTACTCAGAGAACACGTTTTGAGTTTGATAAACAACACTAATATATTAGGAATTTTATAGGTTGGGGTTTTTTCCTCACGGAACATAGACTAAATATCAGCACTCTGAATATTCATAAATTTAGAAAAGATTGCTTACCTGAATATGGAAGAAAACTATTCATAAGCCAAATCTTACTAAATAGGAAAGTCTAATAGTATTTTTTTTTAATTTACTGGTTTTATTACTTCTGGTCTATACCAACACCACTAAACAACATGACATTTGGAACATGACATTTTTTATGATATTAAGTGAGTTGGAAAAGATTTCAAGAGGCCATCTAGTCCTGTTCAAAACCTCTCTTACTGCTTGTGGTATGAGAAATGCTGGATATTCTGGTGAGCCACAGTTAAAACATTACTTGCTTGGTAATAAGAGCAGCACATTTGTTCTTTAATTAGTCTTGGTTTCCCTACTTTGCATAGTCCCTTGAAATTCTGGTGAGTAACGTGATGTGTACCTGTGATCTTGACCAGAATCATGCAGAAAATAAACACTTGAGCTACATATATTATTCAGAAAGCTGAATAGTTTCAGCTTTGTTCAAGCCCTATTCTCTCTGGACTGCTTTGAAATTATTTGGGAAAACCCTTACGGAATTTTGTCTAAGATGTGTGCTGAGGCATCAAACAGGAAAATCTCTGTCTATCATGGAAAAATTTCTGCATGACTGCTCTGCACCCTATGCAGTAATTTGTTCAGCTCTGTACTTATCCATAGCACTCATAAAACATGAAGAACAGATTTTTTTCTATTGACATCCTACAATTTTTGGTGATCTGGAAAAAAATGTGTCAAATTAAAAATAGATTATCACATTTAGATACTGTTTTTGTATTTTGTTCCCAACACATGTCCCAGAGTATTATTAAATGTTAAATCTGAGCAAAGTTTTACATTGGCTGATGGTCAAAATGCAGGATTAATGCTGCTTATTCAACAGGTCTTAGTGAGAATTAGTTTTATCATGTAGTAATTGTATAAAACATAATTTTCTGATAGACTGAGGAAAGTTTAATTTTACCACTTTTACTATCTATTAAAAATAATTCCCTAAATGCTGCACTTAATAATTTGCTAGTTAATGGTATGTTCAGCAATTCTATTGCTTGTTGCAATATTTAGTCAAAATTATCTCCTCATGCAAAGACATTGAGGTTTTTTTTTTCCTATTCACTTTGTGAAATGTGAGAGATGAGGTGTGGGTAAAGATTAAGACAGCAGCTGCTTTCTGCAAAGACTTTTGATGGGGTCATGGGACCTGCAGCTTACAGGATTCTGTTCCAGCTCCTGGATGATATTGGAAGGGTATGAGTTATTTACTCCTCAGGAATAATGAATACCATCCTACTGCACAGTACTGTATTTCAAGTGCTGTTTTAGGACAAGATACTTGGTAGCAAAACATGCACTAAGATTCTAATGTACAAACCCTATTTTTATGAATAAACAGGTATTTTAACTTTAAAAAAAAAATTTAACCTCAGTTGAAGAACTGAACAAAAACATTCACTATCTGGATTATTTGCAAAATAGTTCTAGACATCTGATACAAAATGTGCTTTTTATAAACTATTTTCTTTCCTTTGAGGCAGTTCTAATGTGAGATACTGCACAGAAGAAAATTTTGAGGGCTCTACTTGATTACAGAGTGTGGTGAGTTCTTCTTGTTTCCACACTTCATATTTTTAGTCTTTCATCTTTAGCCAAAGTCAAAAGTTCTACTCACATCTCTCTTAAAAATCCTGGGAGGAGAGGTGGGCATAATTCCAGCATCCCTTCTAATCATACCTCAATGTAATCTCTTGTAACATCAAAGCAGTTGGAGGATGATGACTGGGAGGGAAAAAAAAAAAAAAAGAGTCAGCTAAAGTTCAGTGTCTGAATAGGCTGTGTTTGCCTTTACATTTGTGTGTGAGGAGAAAGGGGGTGGTGGTGTCAAACTACTCACATGGAAAACTTGGCTTTTCCTGAAATAAGGTTCATATATGCTTGAATAATGAATGTTTAAATAACTATTTGCCTTCATTAATGTAAGGGGAAACAGTTCATGAAGGAATTCAAGCTAGTGATTTTTAGCCTTTAAATATCAGACACCTGAGTTTCATTTCTAGAAGTAATGTCCAACATGCTATATGGCACTTTTAGACAAATTTGCAGCTGATAAATCACTTGCACTGCATCTCTAGGAGCCAAGTATGGACTGCATATACTGAATTGATTTGGAGAACTGGAAAGAAACTAACGCCAGATGTCACTTGCTCTAACACTTGAAAATCAGTCACAAACCATTTGCTTGTCCAGTTAGGGCAGGTAAGAGAGAACATTATTGCTTGCATAAAAACAATAAGCATTAATTAAAGTCCCTCTCGAGAAACAGTCAATGAATGCTGAGACCATAAGAAATAGACTTCTCCCCACATCTCTTCTGTGCACTCTGGTGAATTATTTACATAAATTCTGCTTGTTTTTGCAGAAGACTTGTAACAAAGTCATCACTTCTAGCACTTCAAATCCTGAAAAATATTTTCTGCTGATCATGCCTTGGGCTTCTGCTGATTTCTTGAAAAGAACATGCCCATTAGAACATAATAAATTATTTTTTTATTGAGCATATCACAAGAAAGTGTTTCCTAGCTTGGACTCTTGTGTACATGATTCTTACTTTGTCAGACAGTCTTTTACTGAGGTATCCTGATCAGTACCACAGCTAGTGTTCCTGAATATCTGGTTATACATTCTTTATCCAGGGAAAGGACTTGGATTCAAATTCTGATCCTCCTGACATCAGCTATTCTTATGAAAACTTTTTACCCTTTTCTATCTACAAATCTCGGACAGTGGAAAATGTTAGGAATACTGGAGTAAGAATCAGTTTGGATGCGCTAAGAATGCAATATTTTACTCTAACAATTCACAGAAAGACAGATTTCCATTGCAGCAATTAAACTGAAATTTATTTAAAAATTTGGGCATGAACACCTTTACTAACTTTTGTTTCTCTGTTAGAATGTAGCATCTGTGACTGAGAAAAAGCTATACATTTCCTGTTTATTATCTGCAAAGTTATTTGCATGTACCTGAAATTAGGTTCCTTTATGCCTGGATAATGACATTTTCAATAACTATTTGCCTTCATTAATGTGAGGTGAAACAGTTCATGTAGGAACTTCAGAAACTTGATGTAGTTGAAGATATCCTTGCTCATTGCAGAAAGATGGGACTAGATGGTCTTTAAATGTCCCTTCCAGCCCAAACTATTCTGTGATTCTATGGTTTTCTGTAGAAGTTCTTTATATGAAGCAATAATAAAGAACAAAATGTCATTTCTGGGTGAAGTGTTGACAAGAAATTCTTTTCTTTATTCAGTTTATATGGCTATAGAAGCCTTCATAGATAATATGAAACAGAGTAATGGAAATTTACATTTCAGCAAAAAGAATGGATAAAATTTTTGAATTCTAACTTACCTAGACAGCCACAGAATTAGGAGTCTGGTTTAATTGAAAAAACAAGTCTTTTGATCCCATCTTATCTGGGTCTTATTCCATAAGAAATTGAATTAACATCAACTTTGAAATTAAATCCAGCAAGAGGACTGAAACTAAGAATGTACATAACAAAGTGTGTATATATAGTAGACTTTCACATCCTTCAGTTAAAAGAGGAAGAAACAGGAAAATATTTTTGAGGGAAAAAAAAAGTACTAAATCTTGTTCACTCTAACTAGACATAAAATTTTTGAGATCCTTTTGAAGATTTGACATTTTTGAATGTGAACTCACTTGCATGCCCCCAAAATTGCTTTTTGCAGATCGAAATTTTTATTAAGTAATCCTATCACAACTTCTGTATACATTTAAGGTTCACCTGCTCTCAAAAGACCTATGAGTTTGGGTACCTGTATGCCATTGCTGGTCTTTCCAGTTCAGCAAAAAAAAGTGAAAAATTAGGTTACACTGATGCTTTAGGCTATAGTGATGGTAAGTATAAAAGCACTCTTTGAAGTATCAGAGGTGCAAGCTCACAATCCAAGTTTCTGGATTTCAGGTTGTAAATTGACTAGAAGATTTAAGAATAGAAAAAACATTGTACTATATACTTGTCATTGTGGGAATATGATTCTTATATTGTGAGTTTATTTCCTATGATAATTAAATGCTATAAAATAAGCCTGATATTCCAGCACTGTTAGACTACAAAACTAAATAGTGTCTTTTTTTTGTTGCTAAAACTCTAAATGGTCCTTCCCCAAACAAAGCAGCACTTGCTAATTTCTATTTCAGTACTTTTTAGCAATGATGCACTGAATCCAAAAATCCTTTTCTGACACAAGGAGATGGTGTGAAAGTTTGGAAATTTCTTAATAGATTTCATAGAACTAGTTTAAAAGTGAAAAATATATTTTTCCTACTATCTCTATTTAAGTCACTGAGGAACAAAAGCTTAACTTCTGGGCAGATGAACTTATTCCTCATCAGATACAATTCATTCACTATGATTTCATTGTTTCTTTCCTCCTTCACATATGATGAGATGATCGTACCAGCTTGTTCCAATGTTTATATGAACTTGTTGATCTGGACTTTCTAGGAAATAGAACAGCGTTTTTCTTCCTCATGGGTAAACACGTAATGCGTGATAAGGAAGCATGCTTGCAGATATGGATTTATGAGGGAAATTTCTTTTTCATGTAAGACAGTTGAAGCAAAACAAACTCAGAGCCAATCTGAACAGTTTTCAAGCCCAACCAACACAGCTGCACATTATCCCTGTAATCAGTACCAAGAAAAGTAGCTCTGTGGCTTGGATAACATCAAATTTTAATTCTGTGAGGGTGCTTTGACTGTGAAAGGGAATCTATGTGCTTAGCTGGGCAGCTGTCCAGCCATTTAATTCATGAAGTGGCTTTCTCTCTACTTCAGGTGAGGTGCTCTAATGACTTGGTTGGCACAGGATGTGTGCAGTCTCAACCAAGAAGTCAGTTTTCTGAGACTGATTTTTTGCTTTTCAATAGCAATTGAAACACATCTCCTATTAAATAACCTTCTGTACATTCCTCTCACCACAGTGCTGTGTTATTGAACAAACTAAACCCATGACATCACTTAATGAGTTAAAGGTACTCAGCACCAAACCATTCAGGAAATACTCAGACTATTGCAGAATCAGGCCCCTAATTACAAACTTATGTGCAGTGTTCTGGTTCATTTCTATTACTGATGTCCCACTTCAGTGGCAAACTATTTTTTTCTCAGTAATCCACCTCTGTGACTCTAAATATTCTCCAAGGACAAAGATGGCTACTGCAGAATGTGAGCCAAGGTTCCACAGTTGAATCTCACAGGCAACTAAGAGTATGAGGTTGTGACAGAAGTAACTTCTCACTTTTAAAATGTTATTGTTTCTATCTATTAGGAAAAAAAGATTAAAACCTCATTTTATACTACTCTGCAGCATAATGAGCCTGACATTTAGAGAATGAATAATTTCATTGATACTGATTCTTCAAGCTCCTATTGGAAACCGCTGAAAATTTCAAAATTTTATATTCTGTCTTCCATAATGACATTTTATTTTGCTACATTTATTCACACAAAGACAAGGACACAACCCTTCCTCTCATTCAGTCTGTCCTATTCTGTCTGTTTTGGGGAATGGAAAACATGCAATCGACAGTGGTTTACATTTTTTAATGTTATTGCTTTATTAGGTATTTTTAGGGATATCTTAAGCCTAACTATGTTTCTAAATCCAAGGACTTACTGTACAAACAGGAAAATAAGTAGCAGGAAAAAACCCCTCGATTATGAAGCATTTATTTTCATTCCAATATTCAAAGGAATGCAACTGTCAAGGAATGGTGAATATGTGATATATAAGAACTGCTTCTGAGCAGAATGATTTTTAGGAGATTTCATTTGATTTTTTAAGTTATTCAATAAGGGACAGCTGTAGACAAGAGAGACAAAAATATCTCTGAAAGTAATTAAAAATGTGTTTTGGCAGCCTTTTCTTTAGAAAAGTAGAGGTAGATTCTAATTCATGAAACAGATCCATGCTTTTTTGCTTTGTAGCTGTGAGTCCTGTCAGTTCCTACTGCTAAAAGTAAACAGAGTAACTCAGAAAACAGTTCCTGTCTGTTGTTAGCTTACTAGGAAAGAAGGTCTGTCTGGTTTCTGCCTTTTTATTCTTTGCATTGTTCACGTGTCAGAGTGAAATAAATTTATTTAACTATACCACATTTCAAATCAAATACTGTGTCTGGTTGCTTGGCAAATGTTAGGTGAATTATTTTCAATTTTTTTTTTAATAAATCAAGTGCCTTCTTGATATGCATCTGTCCATAATCCTAGAAAATCTTTCATTTTAATATAGGAACTCTATATCTGGAGAGTTACCCTCACTGCTCCCTTTCATTAAAATCACTTACCTCCATGGACACTGAACAGTCTGTTTTCCTGCATGATAGCTGTGCTTTGCTGATGAACCAACAATCTCTACCACTTTGTATCTCTCACTTAAGCTTTGGGGTTTTTGTAAATGAGCCATTAAAAAATCCATAACAGGAATATGGGACAAGATTACACTTACAAGCCAAGCTTCAAGAACTACCTTTCTCTCCCAGCAAATATCCCACCTATCTAATATATGACACTCCTGCTTTTACCAGCTTCTTGCAAGCTACATTTAAAAATTACCCCTTTTTTATTGCCACAGAAGCCTTGCATTTAAATCCCAGTAAAATGCCAATCTGTTGAGGATACAGGTTTATTCACCTTCATATTAAGCCCATAGGTATTCTAAATAAACTTCCAGTTAAAAACACTGAACACATATTTTTGTCTGATAGACCATTTTTAGATAATGACAACTATATTATTACATGGTGTGACTGTAGTTTAATAACATTACCTATCTCTACTTGCACCTTTAAGCACACAAATAGTCTAAATTTAAATATTAGATTTTCAGGTATTTCTCTGTTTTAAAGGGCTAGAGAAAAACTAGATCAGAAATTTTATTTAACGTGTTTGGGTCTTTTTACACATAGATTGACAAATTAAAGATGATTTTTAAGTCACATGTTAGTTCAAAACAAAGGGGGAGAAAATTACTGTCAAATTTAAATGTCATGCAAGTCATGCTAGTCTTTCTGGCTTCTTATTAAGTAAGTAGGTGGGGGTTTGCATTTTTGCAGTGTCTTTCACCCTAGAGAACTTAAAAAACTGCATTAATATAAACAAGTCCTTGAATTTAGCCTCTGTTACTGAGAACTTTGATAGCAGAGTGTGAGTACAACTAAAATAGGAGGATTAACTCTTGCACCAAATAGAGCATCCCTTTACAAACTGAATGCACAAAGATCCTAACTCATAAAGTATAATTAAAAATGCTGAAAGTAATAAGGTTAAAGGACTACATTTACCGAGTATCCTTTGATGTGACAGCCCAGGTTTTATGTACTTCATCCTGGATTGTATCCAGTGTCAAAATGTGCTTACATGGAACAGTATATCTTACAACTGAACTAAAACTCTTGGTGTCTAAAACACAAAACAACAATATAGAATTTTGGAAAAAATATAGTGAGACCAAGAAGGGATCTTTGAAAAAGGAACAAACTGGAACACAGGAATAAACAGATGTAGCAAAACCAGTGGAAATGTCAGCATTTTCCTGAAGTGATCATGCTGAAGGTCCAATGACCTCTCGAGCAGCTAGTATGGACTTTGTGCATGTGTATGGTCAGACTCACCTAAATGCAGATCTGGAATTAAATTTTGCATTATGAATCTTGCTTGGTTGCCCCACATGTAAAAATAGGTAGATCCTGACTGTGTACAGTTCTGTCCAGGCAGCTCCTGGGACACTTTAGAGTATAAATAATGCTTTTATCTGAAAATTATCCAAGTTCAGACAGCTGTGTCTAAAGGCTCCCATTCTATTCCTAAGAGAGGAATAAAAGTAAGAGTAGTTGCTTGTGATTTACTACTGATACTGCTGGCAAATTCCAGGTTGCAGCAATAAGAGATGGTATATATTTTAGAAGTTGTAGGCTGGGGCACATAAACAAGAAACCTGTTCAGAGTGAAACAGTAAACAGCTTTATTATAGCTATGAATGTCACTCAATGATAGTTGATGTATGGCCACAGAAGTTGTTTTTAAGAGACAGAGTGCTAGGAATGATCCTTGGCTATTTTCAAGAAATTCCTCGGCTGTTTGATTTCCATGTAAACAACTCATTAAAGATGAATTGCCAGACTGTAGCTTTTATAATACTTCAAGACTGACAAAATTCAGAGCCTTTGATGTCTACAGCACATAGCACTAAAAATGGCAGAAAATTGAAATTGTGGTATAGAATTAGACAAGGTAATATGCCTTAGTTTTACTGTGGTATAGCTTTTCCTTTAATCCCTGCAGAAGATGCTCTCTATTTATTGTCTGCTGTTACACTTGCCCAACAGAGCAGAAACATGTAGCTTAGAACTGAAGAACAATCCAAAATGGTGCAAGTCTTCCTTTTTTGAGCTTTGGGAATGAGTCCATACATTTTAATTTTCAAAGAAAAAAAAAGTGCCAATACATCTACAGCAATAAGTACTTTAGATTAAACTCTACTAGTCCCTTTACTTTACCTTCTAAATCTGGTAGGGGTGTCACACACATATGGAAGGCCCATTTCCCGTATTGCCTGGCTGGCACATCCCTAAAGTGCCTTGGAAATAGGACCTTTGAATGTATTTTAGTATTGCTTGTTCTCTCTGCAGAGGCTGCCAGCCAGTCTACAAGTAATGCCAGTTGTGGATGCTACATTTTGGATAATTTTTGCTTGCCTCCACAAACAAAAGTAGTTGTGCATTGATTTGTTTATATTTTGCTATGTCAAGCTTGTAGCAAGTCATGCCATTGCAATGGAGTGGAAATGTCTCCTTTGTTTCTCACCTGCAAGAAGCTGCTGCCTCAGAAAAATGAGGCTTTCCGTTCCTTCTGCTTTGACTTAGATGGTCTTTGGCTGGAAGGTTGCAATACAGGACAAAACCACAGAACCCTTGTTTTCAGCTGAAAAGAAAACATTTCCATGAATAGATGAGACTCATACCCTCAAGGTCACTGTTTTGGCAAAGAATGTTTTGTAAGAAATAAGTGAGAAAATATGCTTATTCTAAAATAAAATATAGGAAACTTATAATTTTATTATATTTATTAAATACTGACATTTAAAAAACATAATCTTTGAAAAAAGGAGACTCTAATAATATCCTGGACTGGAAGCGAACTTGGCCATAGTTTGGAAGAAACAAAATCAAAGAGATTTGAACCACTAAAGTAGAAAGACACAAAAGAAGACAAAACTAAAAATAGCTCTGGCAGCACCCTGTGTGCAGATTTTGTGGGACATAAGGCCTTCTGAACACACCTTTTGGAAGGCAGCTGAAGCTTCTGTCACTTTCCAACATTCGTCCTTTAGCTTGGAGATACTACAGACCAGTAAAGTATTTCCTTCAAGACAGTTGCTCAGCCAATTTGTCCTCTTTGTCTGGTGCTGAAAACGTTCTATCTAGTCTGTACTGCCTGGTTTGGTATTACATTTTTGACTTCTGAACTAGATTTTTCAGTCTGTAGTCTGATCACTTTAGCAGAGCTTATTTTGTGCAACTGGCATTTTTATGCCTCTTTTGGGCAGCAGAATTTTTCACTTCCTAGACTCTGAACTGCCCTTAAAGCTTCCTTTAAATGTTCCTGGCAGTGAAAACATGAGGATCAATTTATGATTTTTTGACAAATAATAAATAATCAACTTTATAGAAAAGACTTCAAGTAGGTGAGAATATTTCTGACAAACTATATGGGAAAGTATTTATATCCTTTTCCTAACCTTTGTGTACTTGTCACTTGGCCACATGGTTGCCTAAGGACAGGGACTAGTCTTTTGTAATTTTTTTTTATATGTGTGTGCTTGTGTGCATGCACAAATGTGTATTTTTGACTTTATATCTGTGTAAGTAATAGAAACATATTTACCATCTCTCCTTATAGTAGATCTCAAAGTGCATTACAAGGCTTAGGTCCTCCCCTGGTGAATCTGCAGCCTCACTAAGACTTTTAACAATGCCTATACAAGTAGAATAAGATAGCAGTTGATTCTGGGATCACAGGATTATTATACTTACAACAGTCACATAACACATGTCTTTTATACAGCACATGAATGCATGTGCACTTTGCATCTTACTGCAGTACAGAACATTGGTCTTATCTGTGAATGAGACTGGTCTCATTCTGTCCCTGGAAGTTTGGGGAGATTCTTTTTTCGTTTGGGACAACATTATTTATGATCTGTGGTTCATTTACATTTACTTCATAGATTTTAGTTCTGCTTTTTAGTTCTTTCAGAGATCATTCCTAAAGCTTCTATCAGATGCTGAGATCAATTCTGTGTGTGCTGGGGAAGCAAGATACTGGAACTGCAATCTGCTGTTTTACATGAAAGGAGAATTTTCTTTCAATTGAAGAGCTTGTCAGTGCCATTGAAAAATAGGTTTGTGAAATAATATCAGTTGCACCTATATCTATTCTTTAATA
This sequence comes from Passer domesticus, assembly GCF_036417665.1. Lineage (NCBI taxonomy): Eukaryota > Metazoa > Chordata > Aves > Passeriformes > Passeridae > Passer > Passer domesticus. The sequence goes on from NC_087479.1 coordinate 31,949,542, forward strand.
TTTAGAATGTAATTGTAGCTGAAAGCAATGTCAAAATTATGAGAAACTTTTATCCATCAGACAGGGACTCATTCCCTACAGATGGCTTTCTTAGTTTTGTTGGATTTGTACAGGTGTGCATGAAAGATGTATTCTTTAACCTTTTCTAAGTTGCATCTTGCACCTGATTTATAAATGGGATAATTTTTCTTCATGTAAATTCACTCATGCTAAGGCAGTGCATCCACAAAATCAGTGGAATTATCATTGGTAGAAATGCCTCTCCACTATGTCCATCTGAAATAGCGAAAAGTCAGTTCCAAGTTTTCCATAAGATAAAACTTAATGCTACTCCAGTTGCTTGTGTATATCTTCACTGAGTGAAAATAAGCTTTACTAGATACTTTTGGTCAAAATGCAAGAGAAATTTTTTTTATATTAGCTGTAGTAGTCCTTTTGAAGTGACTGACTGAAAATAATGTTTTTATTCTAACTAAAAGTATTAAAAATATTTTATATGTATAACATTTAAAAATTAAGATTCTTGGTCACACTAGATAGTTTAGTTATGTCTACCAAGGTTCAGTCATACCAGGTAAATAGATTTATCTGGGCGCATCTGTGCAAACTTAAGTACACAGAGTTCTCATAACATTCCTTTCTGATGAGCCGTGCACCACTATCTCAAGACCATTTCTTGACAACAATAGGTAGGCACTCAGCCTTTGTTCCTCCTGCAAGTTTATTGCATGCTTATTATTGGCCAGACTTGGCTCCCTAGGTGATTCTGCTCTTCCCAGGTGAGTGTCTAAGTAAAAATCTATCCCTAGTGTGACACTTGAGCTACCAGTTAAAAAACCTACTCACTGGGAACTCATATCTTTTCCTAATGCATCCTTGGGAATTTAGCATTGTTGTGAAACTATCTGAGAAACTGTGGTAATGGAAATGTTAACAGAAACCAGACAGTAGTGTTTAGAGAGCTATTATGAACTTTAGCTTCTGTTCACACAGTTCTCAGAAAAAACAAAACTTTCAGTTGCTGAAACTGCAGTCTGAGGGGGGTGAATGTTTACCAGATTCTTTGTTACCAGCCAAAGAATCCACAGAAAGCATATTCCATCATATGTTTACATAGCAAATCACATCCACATACAAATGCTTTCATCAGTTGAACTCCACTGGAGACGCTCAGCTGAAAAGGCTTATACTACAGCATATTGAAGTCAGTGGAAATTTTCACATGGACTGCAGCGGGTTTTCTTTCAAGTTCTAACTCCACTTTTAGCAGCTGATTTAAAGAAGTAACTCCATAAGTCATAAGCTCACAGCACACTCTGATGTGTGCCAGACCCAGTGTCATGACATGATTATTCATTTTTATGCTGCAGTAAAATCACGGTGAATATTGCACACTGTCCATAGAAAAAATCTTATGAAATTTGCATTCCCTGTAAAATAAGCCTAAACTAATTCATAGACATGAAAATTCCTCTTTATATGCACAAATTCTCCTGCTGAGAAGGGATAGTTTGAGTTGGCTTTAAAGGACATACAGATCATTAGCCAGGCCTTTAACAATTTCTTATATACAGATATTTTTGAAATCTACTATACAAGGGAAAACCTACCCTACAAGGTAGGGTATGGCCTGCAGTTCAGCTCCTATGTGTCTTCTATATTTTAGTTGAGCCTGGTTTGATATGGTAATTTGCAAAAGGAAATTGCTTCATCCATAGTGAATTGCTTTTCATAGTGAAAAGCAGCCTCTATACCATCCTGTGATGTGTATTTCTTGCATTTCTCTCAAGGGAACTTGAAAGTTTAGGGGTTTTACCAGTTTGAGCCACGAGTATTTTGCTACATGAATGTGACAAAAGCCAGGTTTCAAGGAGTGAGTACATTACTATTAAATGGGATTGCTAAGGACTGTCATCCTAAGTCTACAAAAATTTCAGAATCATATAAAGGTCTGAATTGGAAGAGACCTTTAAAGATAATCTAGTTCCGTCCCACTTTCCATGGCCAGGGACATCTTCCACTAGGCCACAGTGCTCAAAGCCCCATCCAACCTGGCCTTGAACCCTTCCAGGGCATCCCACAGCTTCTCTGGGCAGCCTGTTCCAATGTATGTAATACATATCCTTCTCTCATAAATAAATGGGTAAACACAGATTGCTTGGTTATGCAGATCAGTGCATCTATGGCAGTTCAGACAAGGGAAAGCTAACAGAAAGTGTTGAGAGTGTTGGCTGACCCAGTGTGGCTAGTGGTGTTACTGGGCTGCCATCTATTCACTGATCCTGTTATTCAATCTTTCTCACTGTGTCTCTGGAAATTCACATCTTCATGACCTGTCAGGCCAATGAATAAAGAAATACAGGTTCATATACAAGGGATCAGGGAAGACTGAAGAGGGCAATTAAAAATGTTTTTATTTTCTGAAGTATATGTGAGATTTTGAAAGATTTTTTTATCTTTAAAGGTTAGAAAAAATCCATTGTAGGATTTTTTCCATTGTATGTTTTTTGCAGCTGGCTCAAATCAAATGATGTGTTTCATTTAAACAGCTTATCTTTTGAATATATGAGTCATTCAAATTCAGACAAAGTATGACATAGTCACAGTGTTTCTGTATATAAACTTGTAAATTCTTCTAGGTATAAAAGACAGACATAGAACATTACTTCAGAAAACAGTCTGCTAACAGGCTTCTTGGAGCTGAACTTTGCTCGCAGCATGCTCTAGGGAACATGATGACACACAGTGACCTTAGTCACAGAGAAACATAGAATACATTTTCTCAAAACAAGAAATAGTGCTAGCTCTGCTGTCAGTTTCTATAAATCTGGGAACAGAAGCTGTGAACCAACCTTCTGTCAAAACAATGTCCTAACAGCCACCAAGTACATGTTTTTTGTTATTCTATTTTAAATATTCACTTAACTTCTTACAAAGTTAAGTGAATATTTAAAATAGAATAACAAAATTCCACTGTACTTGGGCTTTCTGTAGGCCTCTATTTTCTGTTCCATATAATTTTTCTTCAAAGCATGAACACTAAATTATAAAAGTAAACTTTTCCTCATAGCTTAGGTGAAATTAAGGATAGAATTGCATCCAAAACCTGGGATCAACCTTCCCTGAAACTGAAATCCTAAATTAAAACCAGATCAAATTTTATACGATGGCTTTATTATTAATTAAAATTATCTTTGTTGAATATCTGATTTTTATTTTAACATTTTGATTTTAAGTCAGGTTGGCTGCTGGATTTAAAAACTCTTAGTACACATCTGAGTTTTGTCATTGACCTACTGCAGGGTGGAATGTCAGTTCAGATATTTCAATCAGGTTCAGGATTGTCTTAAAAATCTCTAATTCATGTCTTTTGCACTCAGAGAGAAGTTTAGACAGGAGATCGCTTCCTAAAAAGGTTGTTGGGGAAACAAAACACATTGTATAACAGGATTAGGATCACTTTGAAAGTTTGAACTGCTAGTGGTTACTTAAAAATAACTTCATGGACTTGTAACTGAAAATTCCAGTTGTATTTTTAACAGTAGGTGTTGCTGTAGGAAAAGAGAACAAAGCATGCAAAGCAAACTGCATTCACAGGAACAGCACATTAGTGAAGAAACAGAGAAGCTAGAATGCTTTGTTCAGAACTACTTTGAAAAAAACCTATTGTCAGTTTATGTGATTTAAAATTTCATGTTACCACCTTTTCTCAGTCAGTTTTGATTAATTGCCTGTAGAAAAGTTAGACAGTTTAGCATTTTGAATATTTTGTCTGATTATGAAATTACCACTCAAAATTAAACCTCCCTGTTTTCACTGAAATTTATATTAATATTCTGTCTGCATGAAAACTGAATCATAGACATACATACACTTCTACATACCACTGCCTGGCTAGTATTTCAACCTGAAGATGTGGACAGATCAGAACAAAAGGTAGGATTTATGTTAAGTAAATAAGGCGCACAGTTTACTCTTGTGTCTAGCTAGCAGATACTACTGGCAAAGCTCCAAAAGTCTCTGTAGGTACCCATCTGGCATGCTGGGTTAGCAGATAGATATGGCTGGGTGATGCTATCACTTTCCAATATGCTGATATAAGTAATTTGTGTTGCAGTGGTTTCAGACCCTTATCAGAAAGAACTCCATGTGCACATAGTGTACACACACAAAAAACCCTGTTTGCCCTGGTCTACTGAGGTACTGAGACAAACACTGCATTGCCATGGGAGAAAAATATGCACGTTTGTTACATTTTTGATCTGGAAGTGATTAGAGAGATTGCTGGAAGATTGTGGTGGAACTGTGTTTGGTTGAAAAAGGAGGGAAAAAGTCACAGCCATGCTTGTGCCAAGTGTTACCTAGTGAGAACATGCACTACTCCAGCCAGAGAAGGACAGGCCCTCTTGTAACCTGGGCTTTTTCTTTCAAGTTTTCCCCTCCCTCACTTATATTACAATTCAGAACTTCAGGATAAAAATCTGTTGCCTTCTGATGTTCAGCAGGTTTGGGTGAAGGATATGTGTTGTAAAATAGGTTTGTGGAGGAGCACTGTGTGAGTAAGCACAAGCTGACAACTTGCTGAAAGCCCAGGGACTCAGCTTTCCTTGTACATTGTGCTCAGCCTATACTGTCATTAGTATTCCAGCTACCTGCTTGTGGGGAAGAACAGAGGAATTCTTCACTTCTCACTCTGTGGAGGCACATGGAAGTTGAAATGTCAGATGTTACTTCTTACCTAATAACATTGTTATACTATCAATAATGAGAGTTCTTGGTTTGATGGCATAAATAATGCACCGAAATATGAAAGCTTTATAGAAATAGAAATAGCAATAATTGGAAGTGAACCAAGATGCCTTATAAGGATGTAATTGTAAACACCAGAGCCTCAACCTGCTCCCAGGTCAGACTACTAGATCCAGTTGAGTCTGTCAAACTGGAGCAATGCCTCAGTAAAGTTACAGATTACAATGATTTCACCAAGTTAATAAAAATCTAGGAATATAGCAGAAAAATGTCTTGTTTGATATATCAAACTGGAGATATAAGTAGTGATGTCTGTTGAGGAATAGTCAGGGATGACAAAGTGTAAATTGCAGCATATTAAGAAGTCATTTGAAGGTCTCTTTTTATGGCATGAGAGATTTACTGTGTTGATAAGTTACTGATGTCATTTTGTACCAGTCCTAACAGAGGTAAAAGGGTTTAAGCTATGATTAAAACTGTATAAGATTTATATATGTGATGTTTGTGGTTCAAAATAAGTGAGTCAATGAATCAGTTAATTGTATAGAAATACTTTCTCTAACACATACCATTCAAATTTAGAGAAGTGAGAGGGTTCAATGGTTTAACTACTAGTTCCTTTCTTCATGGTTTGGGTGCTATTAAGGTATGAGCTATTGTCCTTAGAAGAAATTACAAAAAATATTTTTTAAAAAGTGTAACTTATTAGAAAGTGAAAGAGACAAGTCCCCACCCAGGGAGCAAACTGTAATAGCACTGGCAATTTAACAATGAAAGATCTCATCAGTTAAATTTGTAATAATATTGATAGCAGAAAGGATCAACAAGTGTTGAATACTAACAAATATTTTCCCCAAAGGGTGAAAGGTATAAGGAAGGTTTGTGAATGGGATTGAATTCTTACCCTAACATTCCTTGGATCTGTTCTTTCAAGGGTATCTTGACAAGCACATGGTAGAGGAATGAGATCTTTTCTCCTTTGTATCTTTAGAGTATGCAACCAGTACCTACCTTGTGCTCTTCTCAGCACTGCAGATTGTCACTTGTCCCACACATGCAGCAGCATCCTCCTGTCCTGCACTCTGCTGAGGGGAGGAGCAGCTCCAGCCCAGGTACACAGCAAAGCTGCCTCTTGCTTCTCAGAGTTTTTGTTCAGGCAACACTAGGAGACATGATGAAGCAGAAACATAGAAACGAGGAGAGAGCTAGCATCACAGGTCAATTGTTAACATTAGCACCTGCAAGATTTGATTTAATTTTGCATGCTTGTAGATGTTACTTCTGCATCATCTGAGGTTATACTTCACAACATCTGCAACCATAAAAAAACATGGAGATAGAATAAGAGGGAATCTTTGAGTTAAAACATGCAAAATTTTTTTTTCAAATGAAGGAACATGATTTTGTTTCCTCTTTACTGAATACATGCAGTCCTCATATAATTCTAAATTTTGGCTCAGCATAAAAGAATGGAGGATAACATAATGTCTGACAGAGCTGACTGATAATGACTGCAAAACTATAGTAAAGACCCTTGTTCCAGTGATTTTCTCCTGGTATATTTTAAATATTGCATATGGAAACCAATGTTCTGTCCTTATTAACAGCTCTATTACATGCCAGCCTTTGCTTGCAGCTTGGTGTTTTCAACAATGCAGTTGGACTGTGGATCTGTTGAAAGGTTAAAACTTCTGGACATTCTCAAGCTCAGCTGAATCATTTATATCACATCTGCCCTGAAGTAAAATTAGGAATTATTACTAGATGCTGCAGTATGAGGTGCCTTCTCCATCACTGGCTCTCCTAAGCCAGGTTCTTCTGCAATAAATTTGGAACACAGCCATGAGCCACGACATTTGATCACAGGCAATTTACCACAGTCACGGAATCTCTTGCTTCTGGCTCTTGACTTCTGGACTTTGTATATTTTTGTTTTGCTGTGTCTCTGAAAACAAACCATACCTGGAAGGGAACACAAGACAGAAATTCCTATCAGAAAGACTCAGTTTAGCACGATGTAGACAAATTAGAATACATTCCCACTCTATGCTTGATTTTAGAAGCAGAATATGGGCATCAGTGCTGTGGGTTGAAAGACATATTTGAAAAAATTGCTCAAGGTTTTACTACTGAGTCTCTGCTCTTTTGAGTAAATCCTGTAGTTAGTTTTCATGTAAAATCACACACAAGTATACACAAATCACATTTTGCTGACTGTCTTGAAAGATGGAACTCTTTGTGAGGAACAGAGAATTGGACTTGACAATCTTTATGGGTCCCTTCCAACTTGAGATATGCTATGATTCTATGATTATAATCTCCTGGGGTTCAAAGGAGCAGTGTTTGAAAACAGTTTTGTTTGGGGGTCCTTATTGCTGGTGCTATCTATACATCTTCTTAAAGAAACCCTTGTCTCTTTCCAAAACTAGAAGTGGAAGTCAAAATGGGAGTAAGGAAAAAAGGAAGATTAAAAATATATGCCAAGGTTGCCAAAACAGACAAAAGGCATAGCAGATAATATCCTCCATTTTCCAAGACTGTGTATACTGTTGACTCACAAATTCTCTCAAATTCTTCAAGCAGTAGTAGAACATACAAAGGAGTGAAACTGCTGAGAGATTGAAAGCTTACCTTTGCAACAGTGCTCAGACCCCATTATGAGAAATACTATATAAGTACATCAAAAGCCTAAACCTTTTCCCCTCACTGATAATACCAAGTTATGAATTTAATTTTTTTTTACTCACTTGACCCTCTTCCCAGCAAGAAAATTCATAAGTATTTAAAGTTCTTCCATATAAGGATTGGATTCCTTTGACATTAAATGATATAAAAATATGAAAATAGTCTGCAGTTGAATCATACTTATTTTTTTTAATATAGGTTTATTCAGCAAATTGGCTACCAGTTGAGAGCAATGGTTTCCATACTACGATTTGTGGTGTATTCAAAACAGATGGAAGCATCTCAAAGCCTGCTTTGTCCAAAGCCAAGAACATTTTTCGGCAAGAAGTCTGAACTTGTTGCCACATAAACAAAATGAGTGATTTAACTTAGTGTCTACATATTTTGGATTGGCAAAAACTGCTGTAAAAAAGTAAAGCCAGAGAGCAGGCTCTACAAAAATAGGAAAAGACAGAGCAGGAAAAAGAGAGAGATACACACACATATGTGTGCACCACACACAAACACACCCATTCTGGCAGCTGTTAGACTCTCAGTGTTTGTGCTGTGAGATTCTAAACAAGTAACAGGGCGTTTTGGTCCATCTGGAAAATTTCTTACACTTTTTCCTCCCTGAGTTTAGGCACCCACATCAATACTGAAGAAAGCATATTTGTATGCCTTCTATTGGCTGCCCCTAAAAAGAAAATTAAGCCTTACATTTTCTTCAGGTTTGTTTATGATGTAGATATTCAGCAAGATGCTTTCCAAGAAATCAAATGTATCCTAAAACTCTGAAATGTAGAAAGGTAAAGAGAGTAGATAATAATCTTGACAGCTGTATATGTGTATACTTGTGTGGAAGGGGTCAAAGATTTAATTTTGTACTAAGACACATGTGCTGTTTGGCTCTGAACTTCACCTAGATGATTCCATTGTAGAGGCTATCATTGGGTATTTCCAAATCTGAAGCTTTTGTGGACATTGAAGTTTTGTCCTGGAAGTGCTCATGGAAGAAGACTGAGTGTGGGGGTAGAGAGAGAAAGCTCTGCATAAGTCTGTCTCTGCCATTGATGTCTTTTGGTGGTTTTGGTATTGCAGAACTGTATAGTTGTAACTCTTCAATTTTGTTCCCTTTTCTAGGGCTGTGTGTCTAGTTAAAGTGTACATCAGACAATTTCCTAAAATGTCTTCTAACCTTGCTTAGTTGTTCCTCCAATTTTTCCTACAAAAAAAGTGATGATGGTGGCATGAAATGAGAAATTATTATGAAAAATGTCAGACATGGCATCAGGCTATATGCCATGTCATGGCATATAAATCAATGCATTTTGTGAGATTTCAAAGCCTATAGGTGAACAATGCACAAGAACAGACTGGCCAGAAAAGTGAGTTCCAAATCTCATTGACAAAATCATAATAGATTTCTGATTTAAAAAATCTAGGACATTTCAGGAGTGCTGTTGTTTGGTTGTACCATATTCTTAACCACAGAATTATTTTTTACTATATATCTCACAGTTTGAGGACCATGGAGCATACAATGAAGCTGCTGGTGCATTTGTGGACAACCAAAAATGTTCTTTTCAGATAATGAATACATAGCTTAAGTAACCTATAAGTAATTTGGAAGCAGAACTATTCGAAATCCAGACTAAGTGAAAGTCTTATTAATTTCTCATAGCAGATATTAAACTGCCAAAATTCTGTTCATGTCAGAAAAGGTGAGGTCTAATTTAGGCATCTTAATCAGACATGAAATAGTATTTATCTGCAGTGAGAACAAGGTGAAAAATTATTCAGAACTGGTTAAATCATGGTGAGCTTGATTTCATAGCCAACACTATCTATTAGAGAGAAAGCTCAGTGCTTTTTCTGATAAGAAATAAGGCAATTAATGGCACCATGAATGGTAATTGAATTTGTATTGCTGATGAGATTTTAAGGCATTGTGACAAATGGTCTCCAGAACAGGACCTGACAGGATCTGTCTGACCTCTGCAAGAGGCATCTGAGACAGCAGCTACAGTGGCACCGTGAAAGAGGTCCAGGACTTCCTGCCACGCATTAAGCTGGTGATGGACACATGCCCAAGCAGTATTTTGATTCTGTGTTGCAGTCAGATGCAGTTGCACATCCCATTATTCACAGCCTTGGATTTCCTTCAGCATTAAGTCTAGATGTGCAACAGAGAAAAGTTTCATTTTAGTCTGGACCTGATTTGGACAGATGGGGAAGTGATATGCTGAGGTGCACGGCAGAGTGCCATTGCTCTGCATTTTAGATAGCTTATGAAAGACAGAAATTGGAAGAAATAAAGCAATTATGTAGGCAATGAAATCTTCTAACTAAGAAAATCTCTGTCTGAGAAAAAACTATATGGAGCATGGTTCTGGCACAACACCAATAATATATTCAAATATTTTTTTGTCACAATTATCAACACTTCTTTTCAGGACTGTTTTTGATTGTTATACACAGCAAATTCTGAGCCTAGCTATCTTCATTATTTTCTTCTATGAATGAGATGCATTTTCTGTGGGGGTATTGAAATGTAGTCATGACTGTCTCACAAGTCTTTCATTATTTCATACTTCTTGGGCCAAGTAGATCAGGGAAACACTGCAGAGGATAAATTCAGACTGTGGGATACAGCTTGAATTAGTGATTTTTTTACTTCATATGACTTCTTCTTTTATCTTTTATCTAGCATTTTATTAGCAAAAAGAGGCCATCTTTTTTTTCTTTTGTGTAGCTCTATTAAAGTCAGTGAGCTCAGAAATATGGCTTTGTGTGACTATCCACTTTATAGAAATGTCCCCAGATGACTAGAAAGAAATCTTTGAATGTCATAAAATGAAAAGAAGCTATACAAATTCCTGGGATTTTTATTTGATTTGCCAAAAACATTTATCAAACATGCATTTGTAGAAAACATTGTGTCTTTCTCAGTAATCTATTTTCTTCTAGAATCCAACATAATGAAATATATACCAATAGATTATCTAGGACAATGGCAATTCAATGTGATTTAGTGACTGAGAAGGTGGTAACATTTCATGTTCATAACAAACAGTCGAGGAAGCAGGACAGGAGCCCTAAACTCATGTTTAAAAACTAATGTGAAGGGGGTTTTATACCTTAATTCTGGATCAGTCACAATAAAATACAAAATGTATCTTTACAAGGATGGCAACTTCATTTTACTGAGATCTGTTATTTTATTAGACATTAGCTCAAAACTTTAGTAAAATTTGCAGATCATTTAATGAATTTGAAGGTAATAAATGCTTCAGAATACACCAGAGCTTTGAAGGGTTATGCCAGCATTTTCTACAAAGAGGAGATCGGAAGGAATAAGAATTTATAACTTTTCTTCTCATCCTTGTATTTTTGATGTTCAAAATTATATTTTTTAAGTATCTGCATATGAAGCCTCCATATGAAGACTTGTGATTTTAAGCTACATTCCATTTATATTAGGTGCTCTGTCTGTAGATTTCTGACATATCTAATTTTAAAAGTGCTTTACTAATACTATATTTAAAATTAAAACCAAAACCAGAAGCCTTTTAAGGATTCTTTTACTTTGTGCTCCTTGTTGGATTTTTGTGGTTAGAGAACCACATTTTTGTTTCAAATCCAACAGCTCTGTTATGAGAACAAAACCTAATGATGGGGGAAAATCTTGCCGAGAGATGATTCCTAGTGTATATCAAATGGAAGAACCATTACTTATAGTGAAAAATGGCTCAACTGATTCCGGGCTTTAGCTTTACATGCTAAATAAAATTGAGAATTTGTAATCCAGAATAAGCTAAACTGTATTAACAGTAAGGATTTCAACACTGCATAATCAGAAAAGTATTTAATTTCAAATGGTTTAACTCTGTGTAGGTGGTCCATGCTCTCAATTTTTTTTTGTTTAATCTCAACACAGATCTCAAAGATGTGTCAGAGGTCCCTGAAGAGCAGTAAAACTAGAGTCTAAGATTTCAACCATAGCGAAAGGTGGAGACAGTGAATCAGCTTACTATCTACTAAGCCTTGGCACCTTGTGGTTTTCCTTACATTGGTGCCTTTAGCATTAAAAATATAGGCCCTTTGTAATAGTAATGATTTTGAAAATAACCACTTACTGGTAATTCAAAATTGTGATTCCCAAGCAGAACTGGCCCAGTGCTTCTCAGCAATGTAGAACATGAATTTTGCTGTCTCAGGGGAGGGTTCTGCCACAGGAAGCATGGGACAGATGTCCAGGAAGTCTGTTATAGGGAAAGACCGTGGAGAGCAGGGATTGCTGCTCCCACTGGCACGGGAAGGATGATCAGACAGCGGCAGTTTGTGAGGGCCACTCCTCACCACAGAATGAGCTTTTGCCAAACCAACACTGGTTTGGAAGCTACCAGACTGGTTTTCCACACCTTAGGTGTGGGTAAAGGTTACTGATAACAACCCAGAGCCTGCGGTCTTAGAAAGCCTTCTGCTCTGCCTGAGCCTGCAGTAAGTCTCTATTGATCTTTTGCCTTTAGATTCTGTATGTATTATTTGAAGAGAATCTGTAGTCAATTATGCAGTTGACATCCAGGAATTTCTGCTTCTTTAAATCTGAAATGCTGTCTGTCTCAGTGGTCAGGATAAGTAATTTTTTTATTGTTTTGCACCTTTTTCTGGTTTCATATTATGCCAGTCACTCACAGGACTGTGGCTAGGATTTGCCAGTGTCAGTAAAGGATTCTAAAAATAAAGTCAAGAATAATGTCACAGAATGTACCTGCTAGAGATGGGTTTTGTATTCAGCAAAGAGCAACTCTTTAAAGAAAGAAAGATCCTAACAGCTGAAATGGTAGCAGTGCACCATTGCAGACAATCTCAGGCAATGGAAAATTCTTGAAGAAGGGTTTCTCCGCATCTTGTCTAAGATTTATATTGAACACTTGGACCTCCAGGCCAGAGGATGCATGTTGCAGAGGGAGAGGGCAGCTCTGAGGAGTGTTATAAGAAGTCCTGCTAACACCAGACAGCCTGGAAGAGTAACTTTATGTAAGAGAATGGAGTATTCTGCTTTGAACAGCCATAACTCTCTCTGCTGGAAAACTAGGAGAGTAAGGTATAAGATATACAGAATCCTTCTTTCTTCACAAATTCTTTCTTCCTGTGTGCTCATTTTGTGTATCACATTTTTAGAATTGCAAATTGCTTGGAGAGAGAGAAGTCACAAAAGTCACAGAATATCCTGAGTTGGAAGGGCCCCAGAGGGATCACTGAGTCCAACTGTTAAATGAATGGCCCATAAGAGGATCAAACCCACGACCTTGGGGTTATTAGTACCATTCCCTACCCAACTGAGAAGTTTATTTTTCAAATGTACATTGAAATATGTGCTTTTCAAATGCTAATAATGTCCCTTCCTGAAAGTATATCTACTGTACTTTATCAAACACATGTTTCGAGCACAGGTTGCAAAATTGTACTTTTAACTAACTGAGATTTCTAGATGAATAAAAAGAGCTCAGCTGAGTCTTAAAAGATATCCAGGATTCTTAACAGAAATAAGTGCTAATTGAAAAATACTCTCTCTTGATTTTTTTCCTGGTCTAGAAGGTTAACTCCAAAAAATACCTGTTTTATTTTTAGACCTTTAGCATGAAAAGTTAGATGACTTAACTGTGATATTTCAATTCAGCCCAAGCTTGAGAATTCTTGATTTTCTTTCCATGTCATATGTTGCCTCCACTAAAGAAATTACAAAAGAAAGTAGCATCAGATGATCAATGCATATTCTTTGAATCTTAGTGGCTCCTATAGGCAATTGTAGGACACTGTGTGGCAAGCACCAAATCACTTATCAAATAAAGCTTTCCAGCAGATAAATGGAATCTATTTTGTTGGGCAGCGAAGCATGCCATGCAAACCCATTATGAATTGCAGATTTTCATAACTGAGACTCTTGCCTTCTGACACTTTAGAGGTAAGTCTGGTTGGCTATACTGATAACCTTGGTGGTCCATAGTATGGTTTTGTAGACACAAAGTTTGCACTGTCTCAGAAAATTAGTCCTTTTTATTTACCAAGTTTCTAAACACAAGGGCTCAGAAGAGAACCCTGAGACAAAGGGAGTCACCCTATGTTCAAGGAGAGATGATATCATTTGGAAGTCATTTGCTCAGGGAAGAAATAGGAGGGAGAAAACATCTGTTGACTGTTGGGAGGCTTGCCAAGGACAACAGGAGTTGTGGTTGATAGTTAGGACATGCTAACAAAACCAAGGAAAGTAATAATTGTGTATAGAAGCATACAAGATACATACTACACATAGTTTTCAAAAGATGACCTTCAAACTAACACAGCTGGTATTTTTCTGAAGGATAGTTATCTGTCTTTGCTTTGCATAAAGAAAGTAGATGAAAACGAAACCATTTTTACTTAAATATTTTGTGCAGAAAAGAAAATTCACTTTGTCAGCTGTTTTTCAGCCTTCCAGATGCTTTGAAAGATATACTTGCACTGGGACTAAGGAAAAAAACCTGTGAGACAGAAAAAACGTACACTGGTATTGCAGATACTGCAGTAATCACAGAGTAGCCAGGTTTGGAAGGGACCTCTGAAGATCAAGTCCAATCCCTCTGCCAAGGCAGAGTGACATAGGGCAGGTGACACAGGAATGTGTCCAGGTGGGTTTTGTATGTCTCTGGATGGAGAGGTCACTCCATGACCTCCTTCTGCAGCCCGTTCCAGTGCTCTGCCACCCTCAATAGATAGAAGGGCTAGTTTTAATATTTGGGCAGATCTTTTGGTCAAAGGAGGCTGGGTGACCCATTCCTTCACGCTGTTGTTCCACTCTTCTATGGGCAACTGCCACAGAAGAAACAATGTGGCTACAATTACTCTTAGATGATAGTTAAATGAAGATAATTTAAAATAAAGACAGTGCCTAATGTCCAAAAGGTTAAAGAAAAAGGAATGTTGGTGAAACAATATAGTGAAACAATGCAGAACTTGTTTCTCATTTTTTTTCTTTTCCTTTTTCCCCCAGAATATTACTGAGAGTATTCTAATGATTATTTTCTCTCAAAAAGATCCTCAGGTCACAATATATTGAGGTGGGGAAAAATAAGTAGCATGAAATGTAAGTACTAAAATTAATTAAACAGATTAGATTAAATTCTCCTGTGCTGGGTAATATAATAATGGAACCTCATACCTAGGATATGGGTAGCTGCTCATCTCTTTAGTCATGTCTGTCTGGACATCTCATGAGGAGAAAACTCTTTCTTGCTTTATTTCAATGCCCCACCTGTGGTCTCTGATGGTATCAGGAAATGCTGAAACACAAGAAAAATGAAAGCAACAGCATGTTAAATAGGCTAACATGTAATTTTAAGGGTTTATGATAGACTGGGTCTCCAAAAGTTGGGATGAGTCTCCCATAACTTTCCATGGTATCTTAAAAAAAAGATAGTGAACAAAAAGAAATTAAGTATCATTTCCCCCAAGCTTTAATACTGTTAAGATTTATTACAAATCATCAAGATTTGAGAAGTATAGCTTTAGTTCTTTGATGGTATTCCTCAATTCCCGTATCTTCTAGAGCTCTCTAGTACTGGTAAAGCTGAAGTCTGTATAAGAATAAACTTCCTAACCACTGAAAAGAATTTTGATGAGTTAAGTCTTCCTACTTTCACATCAGAAGTCTTCTGAAGGTCTTCACTTCTTTATGTAAAATACATAAACATTCTTTAAATGGACCCACTGCTACTTAATGTCTTGTGAAAGTTGTAGCCAAATAGAAAATTTAGGCAAAGTCCACATTTTCTAAAACTCCAGAGACTGTGACTATTTTAATTTCAGAATTACTCTTCCATCCTGGTAAGGGGGTATGTAGATGATCTATATATCAGGGCCCATGGAGGACCTAATTATGTCCTCAGCTTTACTCAAGGTGATTGCCCAAACCAGGTGTTATGAAAGAATATTGCCCACAAAAATACATGGACAGGCTGGGAGCTGCCTCAAAGAGGCTTCAAGTGTGAGATCAAATGGACAATGTGGGGATTGAGGCCAGTAAGAATTACAGGGATGAAGGTGGATCTAACTTTCTCTCTTGCAGAAGAGAAGTGAGCATCCTGAAAACAAGGAGCTAGGAAAAAAATGAATCCCAGGTTGGAGACACCTAAGACTGATTAAATGATTCTCTGGATATTGAGGAATGACTGTGAACTCTTTTTCACCCCTGAGAAAGGTGTGAACTTGAATCACCCCAAGTACTTTGAGTAGCCTCTCTTTTCCATTCAGTAGCAATTTGAAGGCTTTTTTTCTTTGAGGAAAAACCTCATCACTTAAATTGTGTATCTCTAAACATATATGATTTTATATAACTGTTAAGTTTTACTATTGTTATTTTCATTTCTTCAGGATAAAACTCTTACCAAATGGTTTGCTTGCAAAACTTGTCATTAAGCATAGTAGAATAAATAGCTATGGATAAGCGACCTTTGTGGTGTTTTGAGTTTGCAGATCCTCTAGAACTTTGTTTCATAATTCTTTGAACTGATGAAACATGCCAGGTCTTCCCCCCCCAATTTAATTTTCTTGCTCTGCCAGCGTATTTGTAACTGGGTGGAATCATGTGTTATTTAAATAATGATTCCTGTCTGAAAGTAATTTCTACCCTGTTTGTGGAAGAACTGTTCATGCAAAAACAAAACCTGTGGCAGCTTAGGATTTCTATTTGAAATCCTGAATGGAATAAAATGACTGGAAATAAAGCCTCAAAATATTGTGTGTTGTGATTCCTTGTTCTGTTCTAAACATAGAACTCTGAGTTATTAAAGGGTCCAAGTTCTGGCACAAATATTTTTCTCCTTCCTTTTAATAATTGCCTGTGTTAACCAGACATGGTGACAACAAACTTTGATCCTTACAGCGGTATTCATAAATCTCCAGGCTGCATCCAGTCAAATCATTTCAGGACTGGTGAAAATAAGTTGGTGCTTGCTAGATATATATGGATCTGGTATAAGAATGCAAAAATATGAATGCATTTCATGTTGTCTCTTGTGAAGGAGATTTGGACTGCTAATCCCTGGAAGATTAATGTGGTGGTTGCCTTCTTATCAACAGTACATTAGAAAGCACCAATAATTTTCAATAATGAGAACAGAATATGTCAAATAGTATGCAATCCCTGGTGTCAACATGCTTTATATAAATATTTCCTGTAAACTATTTCTTCATAACAGATTGTGTATTATATACATATATCAATATAAACATGCATATATCAGAATGCTGGGAAAAGTCACATTTATATAGACTTCTCTAATTCTCCCTGGGACTTTTTTTCCTTCCTTCTCAACTGGGTTTAGAACTATCTCTGAAGTATTATCAAAGTAATAAAGGAAATGGCTAAAATTCCACTAAAGTAAGGTAAATATTGTTTTTAAACATTGATTAGAGTAGATCTAATCCAGCCTGCACAGTTATGGATTTAATGCTCTCCACAGCACTACCTCAGTTCCCAGAAAGAATGATTGTAAGCTGAAATATAATATTTTGCCAGGAAATCACTAGTTCCGAGTTATTAGATTCCAGCCCTGGTTGAGACTGAGGCAAGGAGACAGCACAGGAAGCACTCAGAGTTCTTTGTAAGTGTGGCTTAACATTTCTTAAATAGTATACTTTCAAAGGTAGTGGAGATGATGGACTGCAGCAACTAAACTGCAGGTGCAAAGAGACCCTCCTGAAAACCGTGATTATTTCTTCTCTTCCTGTTGAAACTGTGAGCACAAGTACTTAATTTTGTTCTCTAATGTTTGGAATAGAAGTATTTATATTTCTTGCAGTTTGAAGTAACCATATCTATTTTTACATGAATCCCTGTGTGTGGGATGCATAATGTCATGTTCTCTTTGAGCAGAGCCCACAAAATTTCAATCTTCACTAAACAACTTCAGCCTAAATCAGAAACATGGACCAAATAGCCTATAAGGTTACTGAGGTTGCTGTTTGACGGCATATTCTTGATGCTAAGAAGCTTTACAATACTGGTTAAGAGGATCATATTGTCTACGTGCATGAAGTAGATAATTCAAACCTGAAAACAAGTAGTTTACAATGTATCAGTTATGGTTTATTTTCTTTTAAAGCAAGGGAATACTCTTATTTTTCTTTTAATTAAAGAACATCTTTTGGAGAAAGCATCTGTTTAGTGAAGGCCAAGAAAAACATTCTTTAATGTTGCTCTTTCGTCACGTGGGACCTGCAGTTCAGGTATTTCCTGTTCTTACTTTTTCTCAGCTGTGTTTCCCAGCAGATGACATCTACCCTGTTTATTTTTCAACATATATCCTTATTGATTATTCCTGGGACAATTCTGCCAGTTACATTGGACTCCTCTCACAGATCAAATTCTGTACTGGTCAGCCTTAACTAGAATATGACATATGACTGAAAGGCTGTTTACATGGAATTATAATAATTTTATTTAAGTGAGAAGTGGGCAGCTATTATAAAACCCCACAACACACTGTCTGTTATAGGAAACATTTGCATTGCTGGTGTTAGTAGGGATGAAGGGCTGCCTCCACTGTGAAGAAACAGATTCCTTTCTATGCTTTGACTACATAGGAAAGAAAAACAATTTTTTTTTCTCCCTGTCTATAACAATGAAGTTATTGATGGAACCATGCTCTGCTGTTTAGGTAACTCCAGGTAATGCTGTCAGGGAACAGGCTTAGTCCTCACTCTTTCTCTTTCAATAACTATCCCTGAAAATGCTCTAATGATCATTACTTGTACACAAATCAGAAGAATCATAAATAGTATTTACTCTGGCAAGTGTCCTGTATTTCAGGCTTCCCAAGAGATTTGCTATCCTTGATGGCAACCTCCAGGCAAGTCTGTGACACTGTTCAGCAGATTGGTATTTTTAAAAAGGGTCATCCAAAGGTTTGGACTAAAATTGCATTTCAGTCCTTCTGGTAGACTGAAATGTAAGTAAAGATACTTGTAGTGTAAAGAACAAGTGTGTGAATTCACACAGTAAATTCAGAAAGAAAATATTTTCCAAACCCCAAATGAATCAGAAATACACATTTGTGCAATTTCCTTTCCTTTTTGCCATCAGTATTCTGTTCATGGGGTCCACTAACATTTCACATCACAATAACCATCAATAGGAAAAATGGTAAAACAGTGACACAGATATAGTTCTACTTCTATAGAAGAAGAATATATTTCTAACTAGCGTCTATATTTTTTTCACTGTAATCTTCATCAGAAATTTTAGATTTCCTGAAGGAAAAATACTTTGCAGAAATTCTACTTTCTGTGAATGCTCATTTCAGAAAAACAAGGAAAAAACCTCATTGCTACAATTTGCTTGTTGATCTACTGAGTTTTTAATAAGAACAGCTGGATAAACTTTTTTCTTAAGTTAATATTATGATATTAGAGGTATGAGATGCATCTCTGATGTAATCTTCATTAAATAATCATGTTGTTTTCCTCAGCAATAAAATTCATGCTAAAATATTTGGACTTGCCAGTCAAAGCAACAGAAAATAAAATAAGGAGCCTACAGAAAAACACAGGACTGTTTCATTTTTCTTGGATCTTGTGGAAGGATATTACTTCTAAAATTGCAGCTCTGCTACCTCATCTGTCAGGTTAATTTCACCAATGTTTTCCATTTCCTTCTGTTGAAAACCATTAAAATGATGGTGTTTAATATGAGGCCTCATTTTAGCGTACTGTTTATTTAAAACAATTGATGCAATGAAAGAATTTGGTTCTCTTTTTCAAGAGTTCCAGGATTTTCACTACCCAGATATAGCCTTCCTAAAGTGACCTGTTAGTTGATTTTGGTTAATGCCATAAATATTCCTTAGGTTCCTAAATGTCATAATCTCATAAATATCCTTGTTCTTAAAACGGGTTGTAAGCTGTTTATTTTCATTCTGTACTCATTTAACACAGGATACTGTCCACCTACTATCTCCACCTCACTGAAGTGGACAGAGTTATAAACAAATATTTATTTACCATAACATTCTGCTTGTCTGGTCCCTTTATCAAGATTAAGAAAACACAAAAGCATCAAAACGGGCTGTCCGAAGCCGAGAGCTGGCCGCTGCCCCGGATGACTTGCCGGAGCGAGGGCAGAGAGCAAAGCCAGCGCCTCTGGCAGTCAGGGACGTGCGGGAGCTGCCCTGCCAGCCCGGGTTTGGCTTGGCCCGCTTAGGGCGGAATGTGGCATCCTGTATTCCCTCGGGCAGCTTTCTGGTACGGAAGAAGCAGAAGACCTAGAAGACCTGATTGCTTGAATATTTTTACTGCTTGAAGGTCATGTTTTGAGGCCGATGCACTCACCTGCAAGGTAAGAGAGCAGAGAGAGCCGTGCCGCTGCCCGCGCCCGCGGCGGGGCTGAGGGGCCGCCCTGGCGGTACCGCTGGGCGGGCAGAAGGATGTCCGTGCGCTTAGGTGCGCCCCTACAATTTTTAACACTGCAGTGGCATTCTCACCCCTTATTTATAACAGCTGCGCCCTTTAATCTGAAAAGTACGTATTTTATCTGGTAGGTCCTAGTAGTGTTTGTTTGCCAACCCCCGACGGCCTCGCTCCTGGCTGGCCCGTGCCGTGCCTTCCCACCCATGCCCCGGCTCTCGTTGCCCCGGGCCCTCCGCGGAGCCGCAGCTCCGGACCCGCCTCCGCGGGCGCTGGCGCTGCCGCGGCGGGACAGCAGAGGGCGCCCGCGCACCGCCCGCCGCGGGCCCGAGGGGCTGCGCTGCGCACCCGCGCACCTGGGAACCCCACAGCCCATAGCGGCCCTGGAGTCCCCGCTGCCCCCGCATCCTGGGAACCCCACAGCCCATAGCGGCCCTGGAGTCCCCGCTGCCCCATCATCCTGGGAACCCCACAGCCCATAGCGGCCCTGGAGTCCCCGCTGCCCCCGCATCCTGGGAACCCCACAGCCCATAGCGGCCCTGGAGTCCCCGCTGCCCCCGCATCCTGGGAACCCCACAGCCCATAGCGGCCCTGGAGTCCCCGCTGCCCCCGCATCCTGGGAACCCCACAGCCCATAGCGGCCCTGGAATCCCCGCTGCCCCCGCATCCTGGGAACCCCACAGCCCATAGCGGCCCTGGAATCCCCGCTGCCCCATCATCCTGGGAACCCCACAGCCCATAGCGGCCCTGGAGTCCCCGCTGCCCCCGCATCCTGGGAACCCCACAGCCCATAGCGGCCCTGGAGTCCCCGCTGCCCCATCATCCTGGGAACCCCACAGCCCATAGCGGCCATGGAGTCCCCGCTGCCCCCGCATCCTGGGAACCCCACAGCCCATAGCGGCCCTGGAGTCCCCGCTGCCCCCGCATCCTGGGAACCCCACAGCCCATAGCGGCCCTGGAATCCCCGCTGCCCCCGCATCCTGGGAACCCCACAGCCCATAGCGGCCCTGGAATCCCCGCTGCCCCATCATCCTGGGAACCCCACAGCCCATAGCGGCCCTGGAGTCCCCGCTGCCCCATCATCCTGGGAACCCCACAGCCCATAGCGGCCATGGAGTCCCCGCTGCCCCCGCATCCTGGGAACCCCACAGCCCATAGCGGCCATGGAGTCCCCGCTGCCCCATCATCCTGGGAACCCCACAGCCCATAGCGGCCATGGAGTCCCCGCTGCTCCAACATCCTGGGAACCCCACAGCCCATAGCGGCCCTGGAGTCCCCGCTGCTCCACAGCCCCCGCCCCGGGTGCGGAGGTACCCCCGGCCGGCTCGGGGGCTGTTCAGACATTCCGGCTGTGGAACCCCCCAGGCGTGGCTCTCAGCGCCGGTACCTCACGGAGAGGGCTGTACAAAGTAGCCCGAGCACCTTTCCTCTGGCTGCCTGGCCAAGTATCAAGTGAGAAACAGCAGAGGGGAAGCCACCTTTTCAGGTCTTCACTTCTGTTATAACAGTTTAAAAATATTTCAAGTGTAAATTTCAAAAGGTAGAAGAAAAAGAAATATCCTGTTTATGCACCCAAGGATCCAGGCAGAGATATGTTTTTGCCTCAATACATTTATTTAAGTGCATGCCTAGACTTGACTTTTAAAAATGGTGCCCATATCAGCCTGTATCACATCCCATATCAGAACAATATATATATTGGTATTGAGAGGTTTTCCTGTCTATTTACTAGTACTAAAATATATTTAGAGGTTTGCTGGTTTATAGTGTAGAGCAAGTCACAATATGGCATCTTCAAGATCTTGGATCTGAAGTGAAAGAATCTCAAGGGTAGTAACAAATATTCTGTCAAATGCAGGAAGTTGACTTTCCAGCACTATGTTTTTCTTTTTAAATACCATTTTCTCTAGCGATGGGCTAGATAACAGTCATGGGAGATTTTGAAGAAAAAAAGCCATGGTTTTTAAACTTTAAAATAATTTGTTTGCTTCTGGGCAGGGTTAGGTCTGACTGGGAATAATGTTTTCTGTTTTGGAAATGGAGATATGCAAGGTTTGTTATTGAGACATTAGAGAGAGAGAAGGAGATCTTGTGGTCTGAAACAACTTCCAGGGCTCTAATTACACATAATCTGCAATATTTACAAGGCAAATAATTTATATGTAATCTGGCTTTACTCAGTAGAGCTCCTCCTGATCTATACACTGCAGTAGAAATCATAAACAGATATTCCACATCTGTTTCTTGTTTTGAACATGGGAAAAAAGGAATCAAAGCCCAAAATCTAAGCCTCAGTCCATACATTTTAATATTCTAAATGAGACATATCTCCAGTAGTATGAGTTGCCTGCTGTGGATATGTGTTAGTTAATTAATTAGTACCCTTTGCAGACACTTTTTAAATTGCACAGCACGAGAGGTACAGAGCTATCAGTTACTTCAAAGTACCTCCCCCTTAGCAGTGCTTTTCTGACTTTCCTCAGATTTAAAACCCATGTTTTTTTGTGGTTCTGTCTCAGATGCAGTAAAGCTGCAGCACTGGCATTGAGACATACCATAGCAGGGTTTGTGGCCTTTTCCAATGACTAGGTTATATCATGGTTATAGTTCTAGATGTTAATATATAGAATAAATGATAGGCCCTGAAGTAAAGCCCTATAAACACTGAGCATTGAGCGGATGATGACATCGTAATTAACCAGAAGGGCAAGGTTCCAGAGCTTGCTGTTGTCACCAGGACCTTCTGTAATTGAAGCTTTGTCCATGGTATCTTCCTGCTTCACTTTTTACTCTTTATGGTCCAGAGAACCAGTTAACATTTTTAGTAGAAAACAGTTTGCTGGTAGAGGAATAAAATCTGACAGCTAAAAATTGTAACTATCAACATTGGTATTTTACAGAGCCTAAATCGTTATCTGCATCAAATGTACTTGACTGATTATGACAGTTCTGTCAGCAGGGGATTAATGCCTAGCAGAGTTTTTTTGTGTCAATCCTGCTTATTCTCACACAGAAGCCAAGGGTGGCAGAGAAGGTAATTCAGGGCATTTTAGTTGTCTCAGAAGCTGAACAATTCTCTTTGCAAAGCGGTGATTACTGATTTAGAAAGTATTTCAGATGTAGTGTGCTCCCTGCCTCAAGCAGAGTAAGAACTGTGTTCATTTACTGCAAAAGTGAAAAAGAGACATGGTGCATATCTGGACTGGTGGATTTGCTGAGTTGAAAGAGTAATTTTGGGACTTTAGGCCTCTCAGAGCAGTTCTGTTGCTGGATGTTGGCTCCCTGCATCTGGCCTTTAAGAAGCCCGTCCAAACAACTGTGCTTGTGATGAAGACACTTTCGGAGGTAATAAATAATTTCCTCTGAAATAAGGAATGAGTAATGAGGTAGATATATATATATTTAACTTCAAGATTTGTGTCTTAATTCAGACAGAAAGAATCACTGAATGCAATCACGGAATGTCCTGATTTGGAAGGGATCCACAATGATCACTGAGTCCAGCTTCTGGCCCTGTACAGGAAAGCCCCAGGAATTGCACCATGTGCCTGAGAGCATTCTCCAAATGCTTCCTGGACTCTGACAGGCTGCTGCTGCTACTTCCCTCAAGGCCTGTTCCAGTGTCCAGCCACCTTCTGGGTGGAGAACTTTTGCTAAGATCCAATCTAAATCTCCCCTGACACGGCTTCATGACATTTCCTTGAATCTTATGGGTTTTATGGTTTTTATGACTTTGTATTTTATTTTTATTCTTTATGACTTCTATCTGCTAGGTGTCTTTATGTAATTCAGTTATTTCTTCAGTGCTTCTAAATTAAGTAGCTAACTTTAGAGAGAACTTAATAGAAAATTTATGATTTCTTAAGAACTTTTGGCCTTTTCCTCTACTTTCAAACTACATGAAACACATTGAATGCTCTCTAGAGATATTTTTAGTTTATCACTTGTTTTTAAAAACTTTTAGCAACGAAATCTGTGAGCAAGTGTGACACTGGATCTTCTTAGGAGGCTTGTCCTTAGTACCTTTGAATGTCAAAATATAGTGAAGACTCAAGTTTCCAAGACTCAAGAATCCAGTGGTTCTTGAAGTGGAGTTGTGTTGAACATCTCCAAAAAGAATTATGTACTTTTGGAAATATTGCTGATTCCACTGCTGTGTTCCTCATATAAATCCAAGGCACCTTACCATAGTTAGTAATCTTAGCAATAGTGAACATAGCTTTTTAAACAGACATACTCTTAGAGTTGTTTTACCACGACAAATTAAGATCTCTTGCTTTCCTCCTCCATCTACATGCACATTACATGGCACAAAGGAATCTTTCAAATGATAAATACATATAAAAGGAAGAACAAAATATCCAAGATTCAGCAATCAGGTTTTTTTAATTAACTCTGCTTTATTTGTACATACACAGGCACAGTTTGCTGTGTACTGTAAAGATTGATTCAAACCATGATCCCTTGTCTAATTCCATTATCCCAGCCATTGAGATATAGACCCTGAATGTGGTGTCTGTTTTCCTTCTGTCTTCAAAATTTATGCCAATTTAGTTTTTAGTACAGGAAAACACATATTCCAATTGTCTTGTTCGAACACCAAGCACCATGCCAAAACCAGGGCCATCTTAAGGAACTCCCTTTCTCCTCAGGCTTTAGTGGTTTGTATTAAATGAAATCTGGATTCACAGCTATTCCACTGAGGTTTTTCAAAACCCTTCTTGAAATAATTTTTTGCCATTTTTGCTTTTGTTGACCTGATGCTTTAAAATTATAGAGGTTGCCAGGGCTCTTACCACTTAAATTAGTGTCTAAATTGTCACAGTATCATACCTTTCTAAAGGCATGTAGTTATGGTGCCAGATTACATGAATTTCTGATTTATGATGAACAAGTAGTAAACATTGTATCATTTTGTGATGTATGTGTCACTGCATTTTTCTGTTCTGCAAAATACCATTCCATTGTTACCCGTATTTTCTGTGCTGCACAGAAAATCAACTTGTCCTTCATTCATTAGTTTAATCCATTCACTGTAATTTGAGGCAGCAGTCCCAAACTAAAAAAACCCCTTGATGTTGCAAAAAGTTATATTAATGTTAAGTTTCATTCCCATGCAGTCGCTTGCCTGTGAGAAAAAAAAAAGTAGCAATATAAATGCGCAACACATGATATTTGCATTTTTTTCAACACACCTACTGCTGATTTACCGCATCGTAGTTTTATGAGTTTGCCATGATAAAGGCAGTACTGAATTTGTGCAGACTGCTTTGAAAGCCACAAGCTGTTGTGGCAATAGCCATATTTCTTTCTGCAGACATTGAAGCAGAGGGCTGGATGTGACCAGAAGAGGGAGGGATTTCAAGGAAATCTTCAGTATGCAAGTGAATTACTGATATAAACTCCTGTTTTGTTAAATCCTATTGTGTAAATGTAAAGATCTGAGTTACTGCTGTATGGAACTCTCAAGACACTGAATCACCTGCTACAAAGCTCCTTCCTCTGTCTGATATTTAGCGGTAGCTCATTATCAGGCTGCAGATTTGGTGAAATGTGGGTTCTGTCTTTCTTTATTAGTAGTGATAGCTGGAGTGGAAGTATTCCTACCTTGTGAAGAAGTCCTGCTGGAGGCCAGCAGACTCCTCCTAATTCAAGGAGGGCTGTGTCTTCCCTGTGTTACCTCTACTTATTTTTACAGGATCAAGTTTTACAAGTGTTGTTGGGTTTTTTTTTAAGAAAGGACTTCATTTTAGAAACAAAAGTATTTTGTTTCTTTGATGAATCAAGGAGATGTTTTAACCTACAAAAGTGAGTACATGACAATTCAATTTATCATCTCCAAGAGTATTACAGAATAAAAGTTACTTTGTTTATTATACAGTTGTCTCTGGCTATCACCATGATACCATGACTAGTCTTTTTTCTTCATTTTACACATTGATGAAAAAAATCCGTGTGATTTTGAAAAAAATCAGGCAACAATTTTTACAATTCATCTTTAAAATTCATACCTCTAGACCAGTATGTTAAAACTGATACTTTACAGTTTGAGTTCCATATTCTCTGTACTGGGAAAATGAGAGTAGATGTAGTTTATGATAACCAGACAGATAAAATCTGTGAAGTGATTCACTGTGAAGTGATTCCCCAAGTTTGCCAGGAATTTAATTTATCTGCAGTAGAATTTAACTATCCAGTAGGGGTTATGATACTTAAAATGCTGAGTCCTCAAAGGCTGATGTTCACTAGACAACAAAATATCTTCTCTGTTGAAGAGGTTTGCACAAAATCCTCACATTTTTCTGATTGAAAGAAAGACTTCTAGTCCAATCTAAAGGCGCCAGTGTTAAATTACCTAAATTTTCTTGGTATAAAATAGTTATTAAATCAAGGACTGGGATGTTTCTCCACTGATTAGAAAATTAGAAAATTCCAGCCCCCCCAATAAATATGTAAATGCATTTTTAAAGGGAGAATAATTTCAAAGGAAGAAAAAATATGTACGGTGGTATAGGAAAAAAAAAACCTTTCTAGTGCATTTATTCAAGTCAAACTTCTAGGGGTTAGGAAAATGGCAGGGGATATGTGGTTTTTAAAAATTTATTCTGAGTGAGTGCTTTCAATTGCACAGTAAGTAAAAGAGATTTTTTGCCAATTTCTTTTTTTCATAACTTTGTGCCTTCACTTTTTAAATACTATTTGGAAATGCAACATTTACGAAGAATTGAGCCAGTTTGTTTTCCTAGTCCTTAATAATTTTTTCATCTTAATTTTTTTTTTTTGCACTTTCATGTCAGATAAACCCAAATTTGGATTCTTCTGTTCAATTCTGCAGCTAGATTGACAATTTACTTATTTGCAGCTTCACAGTTACTCTTAACATTTTTTTCCCAGAGGCTCTTGGGTTTAAAACATTGTTGCTGTTTTCGAGCCTATATTTCTAGCAAGTTTTGCAGTGGCTTTGTGTGTGATATTACAGCTCTGCCCCTTGATTTTAATTCTGTGCCCCAGAATTTAATACTGAAATTCATTTTTTGCTTTTATAAAATTGACAAAATGACAATTTTATTATTAATAAGCCTTCATAATAAATAACATGATGTTCTATTTGTCCTCAAGGTGCGTCATAATTCATTCTTTCCAAGTGTAGGTACATATTAGTTTCACCTCACAGTGCATTTGTAAGCTTATTAATAAGGCCAAGTCTTAACATCAGAAACCTCCCTGCAATTTAGAGGGGCTTGTCTTGTTTCCTGCTCACAGGGCAGCTTTTACTTCTGTGAGGGCACCTTTGCCCTTTTGAAATTAGACTATAGCTTTGCACATTAGACAGTAATCTCAGCTAGGAATTCTGGCAAGGGTTTTCTGAGAATCCAGGTGCACAGTATCCCCAGCATTCCCCATGTTTGTATTGGCAGCCACAGGCTCAAACAATTCCAGCAACTAAGTGAGGCATGCATGCCCTTCCCTTCCTGAGACCATGTTGGCTATCCTTGATTCAAGATGTGATTTACTGACCTTGCATTTTCTCTTTTCCAAGGCTTTCCCGACAACTGGTGCAAAGCTGCAGGAATAAGTCTATAATTTCCTGATCAATAGGTCCTACAAATGGCCTTATTTGGATGACTTGACACACTTTCAGTTCTTTTCAGCCTGTGTTCCTTTAGTTTCTTTCCTTTGAGTTGCAAAGGCCAGAATTTTATATCAAACTTCCCTTCGGGTTAATGTTTGTCAGGATTTGCTACCTGTAGCTGATAAATCTTGAGACCTTCAGTGCAATCATCTGGTCCAAAGAAATGGTGAGGGGAACACAGATTAAACACAGATTAAACAAGAGGTTTTATCATTGGATGATGAAACGATTAAGCCTAGTAGAACTTCCTAGATCTTGTAATGAAATTGGTGCTTCTTCAGAAGCTTGCAAATTTCAGATCATAAAATCTGCCGATTTCTTGCTCTGTTGAAATCGGTGGGCTTTTGCTTTCATCATTGAATAATACTTGTAGCTGAAAAGGAGATTTTTAGATAAAACACCAATCAGAAGAGAGGCAGAAATAGCATCTTTGACTCATCCCTCTTTCTTATTTGTTCATCATAAAAAAATCATAAACCTTGTAAAGCTCTTTTGACTAAGCTAAAAATTGAAATTAATCTTTCGTAGAAATAAATGTGGTAAAAAAGGCAGAGGTTTGCTAAGGAATTAATGTAGAAGGTTGTCCAACATGTCATTTTCTTCTCCAGTAATTTTGCAAATAATTATCTTTTTAAACTTTTACAAACTTCTCTTTTACTAAGAAAAGCCCAAACAAAGAAATGGTTGCATATTATAAATTTTGAGTTGCTCTTTGGTGGAGACCAGACTTCTTAAAAGTGTGCTTCTAACTCTCTGTATCAAATCTTAGTAGTAAACTTTTTCCTTAATTTTTGTTTCTTGAAGTATGTTTAGTGCATGATGAACTTCAAGGAAAAGAATAGAATTATGTATTCTTTCTACAAAATTGCTAAAAGACATTCTGAACTTACTGAGCATTTTGCTGTTAATTCTATTACTTGTATTATATTTTGAAATAGATAAATAATTGTTAGTGTTTGATATGCAATATTCACTAAAATTAAAAGAAATTGACAATAACAAAACCCTCAAGAAAACAGATCGGAAAAACAGTTTAAAATTTGGCAGAGTAGAAGATCTTCCTTTTCATAATTTTTTCTGATAAATTGAATTAAAACTCACAGTTGCTGTGTATATTATTCACACAAGGCCATTTTTGGCCATTTGGTCTTGCCAAGTAATAGAGATCCACATTTCATTTTTTAGCTCTGGCCTGCCAAGTTATATAAAGGAAATGTTTGCCCTCAATATTTTTTTTTTTCCTAAATTATTTGGAGTGCTGTGTTTCAGTCTCCTTTGGGTCTATTCATTTTACAGAGGTTCTGTATTCTGTCCCTTCTGTTCATCTTCCAATAACAGCAAATGTCTTACATCCAGAAATCTTTTCTTCAGTTGAAGCAGAGATCACTCAATTCCTTGATTCCCACTACCCTTCGCACAACCTATGCCTGCATTTTCCTGCCAGGAAAAAACCTTTTAGGAATCTGTTTTTCCCATGCTGTTTACCTTCATCCTTGATTGGTTTTCCTTCCTTGACTCACTTTTTCTCTGTCCCCACTCTGTTACAGTGGTATAGTACTTACATGCACCACAAAAAAGGTCTCAGAACTTACAGTGAACCAGGTGACTGTTAAGAAAGGAGTCTGACTGGAGGATTTTAAAATGTCCTTTTTCTGTCAAGATAAAGCTGATAACTTTCCATGGAGCCTTTTAGAAGTGAGTAAGTTCTGATATGTTATAGTTAGTGAAGTGGGGTCGTAAAAGGTTGTCTGCCTTTAAATTAAGAAGCAGAGATGAGCTGGCCTGACAAGTCTTCATTTTCAGAAGTGAAATGCTATGTAAATCAGTTATGGAAATGTGAGGTTTAACATACCTTGTCCAAATTAGCTCTTTCCTGCACACACTTAACTAAATATTTTGCTGTGTTTAAGTGGCTGCAAGTATATACTGAATGGGAGAGATCACAATATTAAGTTACACAGAGCCATCACACATGGTGACATGAGGGATGTTATTAATTTCTATTTTCTGAGAAAAAGGAATGATGCCAGAGTAAAGATTCCTGAGCTACAGTTAGTGACTGAGAAAATAATTTGGCTATTGTGTTTAAAGGGCTTATTTCACAGCATTTTTCATTTAATGATCCCAGTTTCCAGAAGAAACCCATGCAGCTCTGGGACTTCAGGACATATGGGATCTGGATCTTTGTTGATGACTTCTGTTTTAAAAGTCAGCAAGATAAACAGATATGTGACAGGGGGTTGACTTATGTCATGCCACAAATGTCACAGGCTTAAGGTACAGTTATATCTGTGGTAATCTAAGCATCACAACAATGTAAACAGTGGTTTGTGTGACTAACAGTGGAGCTTTGTTGAGAATATTTGTACCAATTATATTATGAATGATGGAATTTCAGGCACGTGTTTGGATTACCTATCCATTTCAGTCGTTTCCTGTTGTTGATTCTTTCTAGCAGTAATTTTTTCCAATTACAGGAATCGTTAGGGTTTTTTTTTCCTGGAGACACTAGGCCTTTAGTATAGGTAGGAAAAGCGTCTGGATGGTTTACACAGCCATATCCTCAAAGGGGCTGCTGTATAGGGTATCTTTCAAAGCTTAGCAGAGTGCATACCACAGCTAGAGGATGTAGAATATCTCAAGGGTCCCTGTGGCTGTTTAACTCTTTGAATAGATGGTTCCCTCCAGCATGAGAAGGAAAAAAACCCACATTGGTTTGCCAAAGCTGTGCAAACACATTCATCCAACTAACGCTGATCAATTATGTAAAAAAATGGGACATTTTGGGAGCAATATGCAGATGAAGGGAAAGAGGCAGAATTAATTGATTTAGTGATTATTTTTTGCTTAGATGAACAATATACTAGGAAAAATCAGCTGCTAAAAAAGATATTCTGGTTATGCAGATGAAGGAAATGGGCTTTTTCTTTATTGTTTAGAGAACCAAAAGGTGCAAAAACCTGGCCTATTTCCAAAAGCACACATTTTTTCCTTCAGTGGGGAAACAATATTTTCCTGGAAGTGTTGATCACTCTGTTTGTGGACCAAGATACCCTTTTGCTAACACTGCTAAAGATATGATTTTTGCCCTAAACATGAATGAAATTTCAAGTATCAGTGGAAATTCTCAGCAATAATATCAGTTTGTAGAAATACTATTCTGTTCCCAGATTATTGTATTACAATGGGTTCTACTTGCATAAAGATGAGACAAAAGCAACCTTCTCTGTAGTAGAGATGAAAGCCAACTTGCTAAGTTTAGCAGTGGACTGTAAAACAAATCAGCAATTTTATGAAACAAATCAAGAGTTGTGTGTGTGTGAAGTATTATCTGCTAGAGGACTCTCATTTTGTTGATTCATTATTTCCCCTCCAGGTAGGTCCATAATGGAATTTGAGCTCACCAGATATCTATCCTGTCTTTCTTCTGATGTAGAGGAACTGACAAACTAGGGGAAACAAACCAATTAAAAGCAATTGTCTTGCATGTTTCTAATTGCTTCTTGGTATTCCTAAGTCTTTGTTATCCCTCATTTTCCTCTTCTTTCATTTTTTTGCCCATGTGGTATTGTTTTTCCAGGGTATCATTCCAGGTTCCATTTTTTTTCTCACTACTCTTGGCATTTATATAGCACTCAAAAGTACTTAATTGTTTGCAGTAATTAATATTTTTTTACTTCTGGATAAATATAGGAAAGTTAAAGGAAAAAAGCAAACAATTTGTCAAAGACTTCTTATGAAAGCAAAAGAAAATAAAGAAAAAGAAAAAAATAAATGGAATGCAAAAGACCTAGTTTGTGCTTCCCCTGAAGTGCCCAGGAATTAAATCAGGTATTTATAAATGGAGTTTTCAGATAGAACCTGTGACTGGAAATAAATTCTCAGTGTTTAGGGAATGCTGCTATTGGGAAGTGCTTGAGGAGCAATCTCTTCCTGTATGTCCTACAAAATGAGTTTTTTCAGTCAGAGAAATCTATGTTGAAGATCTGATGTGATAAGTAGGGATAGAAACTTATTAATTAATTAATTAATTAATAATTATTTTTTTTTTTAAGTTTGATTGTGGCAAAACTGCTGCTTGGTCTTGCAGTTCTGAAAAGGCAACTTGGGTGGCACCATCATTTCATAAGTGTCATTAACCTTCTCTCTTTCATGTGTCTTAGAGGTAACCCTGAACAACTAATGCAATACCACAAATACTGCATGTCTAAATGTTTACATAATCTTAGAATATATTGGAGCTAAGTAATGCTTAAATGATCTTCAAATGGTGATATTCAGTGAACATCAAGGAATCACATCTTGGAAGATAGAGAATATAGATGAGATGGTGGACATTGGATCTTCCTATTCCCAACTGCATATGGACAGTTAGTGTAAAGAAAAAACTTTCCTTTGTAATGCTCTAAGTTCTGTGGACCAAACTCCTACATATTCTTGAAATTCTCTTACAGTAGAATTTTGTAAGACATTGACTGTTTTTCTTTCTTCTTCTTAAACAAAAATTAGGTTGTAAACTTTTTAAACAAGGCCTTAATGTTGTCCCAATTTTCATAAAGGGTGAGAGGAATGATCCTGAAAACTACAGGCCTGTCAGTAATACTTCAGTGTTTGGTAAAATTCTGGAGATGATTATTGTGGGAGAGATTGGGAAACACCTGAAAGACAACACAGTCATCAATCACAACCAGCATGGCTTCTTGAGGGGAAAGTTCTGCTTTCAAGCCTGATTTCCTTTTATGACAAAGTAACCCACCTAGCTGATCAAGGGAAGCCAGTTGATCTAATATTTATGGATTTTAGTAAATCTTTCGGTACTGTGTCACACAGTATCCCTTTGGGTAAAATGTCCAATTTAGCTCTGGATAAACACATCATGTGATGGGTGAGCAACTGGTTCATGGGTTGGATGCAAAATGGGGTCACATAAGACTGGCAACCTGTCAGTCATTTCTGTGGGGTTCTGGAGGGTTCCATTTTGGGGAAATGACTTGAACACAGACTGGAATGTGTACTAGGTATGTTTAATGATGATACTAAATTGGAGGAACTGTTGACTCCCTCAAAGGCAGAGAGGCCCTGCAGAAAAACCTTCACAAATCAGAGAACTGTGCAATCACCAACCACATGAAATTCAACAAGAGAAAGTGCTGGATTCCACACCTGGGGTGGGGCATCCCTGGGTGTATGGACAGAATGGGGAATGGAGAGGCTGAGATGGAGCACTGTGGAACAGGACCTGGTGGTCCTGGTCTGTGGCAAGTTGAATGTGAGTCAGCAGAGCTCTGGCCGCCAGGAGGGCCAACGCTGTCCTGAGGTGCATCAGGCACAGCATCACAGCCAGGCAAGGGAGGGGATTGTCCTGCTCTGCTCTGAGCTGGGAAGGTGTCACCTCGAGTGCTGGGGGCAGTTTGGTGTAAGTATAAGAAGAACACTGACTTTTTGGAGAGAGTCCAGAAGAGCTCTTCTCTGTGATGACTAGTGACAGGACCTGAGGAAATTACCTATGTTAGGGGACATTTATGTTGGATATTAGGAAAAGGTTCTTCACCCAGAGGGTATTTGGTCACTGAAATAGGCTGCACAGGGAAGTGGTCACAGCACCAGCCTGACAAAAGTTCAAGAAACATTTCGGCTCTCAGGCACATAGTGTAATTCTTGGAGATGTCCTGTGCAGGGGTGGGAGGTGGACTTCAATGATCCTTATGGGTCCCTCCCAGCTTATGATATTCTATGATTCCTTGAATAAATAAGGGTTTTGGGGTCAGAGCAATGCACTCCAGTGCTGTTTCTATCTGCTTTTTCATTTTCCAGGTATCCTTTAATTAAAAGTGTTATAGAATTTGCCTGTAAAAAGTGGTAAATGAATACAAAGGATATAGGGCATTGTCTAGGTGGAATGAAGGAATTTGAACTCTAAGACTGTCTTGTCAATTAAGAGATAGTTAGGTTAGAATTGCAGTGTGGAATTCTATTGCTTAGAAAATATGCAATTTCTATTTGCTCCACCCTGTTTTCAGTTATATGAGGCAATATGATTTAAAAGCAATAAGGCTTTCTAAAGATATGTGGAATACCAAAAATTAGTTTAGTATCTGTACTTGACCATGTACTGGTCAAGTACTGAGCAAAGGCAGTTCTAAGAAAGGATTTTGTGGTTGCCAGATAAGAAAAAATTTTTGACTAGTTGTTTACTAGTGTTATGTAAACCTATTGGTTTGTACTCTTAACTAAACTCCTAAAAATGATGGGTACTTGCTTGCTTAGCATTCATGTCAGCAGCAGCTACCCACCTTTTCCTAGACTTAAAATTGCATTTCTAGTAGTATTTTAACTTTTATTATCTGAAATTTTCCTCTAGAAAGAAATATGAGTATTTTTCAACATATGAACTAATACTGTTCACCTCCATGTTTTCTTGATTGAACTAAAAGCAGAAAATGGAGTTTTCAGGGCACAAGGATTAAATGAAACAGAAAAATAGTGCAAATGTTTGCAGATCTAATTAGCTAATATAAGTATTTTTAATCTAAAATTCCTCAGTGTACATGTAAATAGTACATCCATCTCTCCTTATAGGACTCTGTGACTGAGTTATAATTCTGTCACTGAAGTCGTAAGAAAATCAATTTTTTCAGATGATAAATTTAATTTATATTTTTTGGACAAGTGGCTTCTTTCGCTATTGAGTGCAAAAAATCTGGTGGTTTTGGACCTGAATTTTCCCCTAGAAAGCTTTTCTTTAATTTTCTACTATGTGAATCTCCTCTCCAAGTACCTGTCTGTACATTTTTTTTTTGCAGAAGTCGCTCTTTGGACTGTTAACTGTGTACCATGGCATGTGGTGCTATTTTTCCTTAGATGGCTGAAAATAAAAAGAATGTGCCATGCGTGTGGGAAACACAATATTAGAAAATATTTACTACATAAATTTTACCAGAGTCTGGGGCTTCCCAAGTCTTTATAACACGTTTTTGAAGGGTTCTTTGCCACTCAATGACTTATAGTAAGATTTCATCTGAAAGGTTATATCTTCTTTTAAAAATTGGCAAAAAAATAGAGGCATGCTATTTAAAAGAAAACCATGTTATCTGAACCAATTAAAACAGCATTGAGACCTGTCATGTGGATACTGCTTCTATAACTGCATGAAACACGTCATTGTCTAGGACTTTGTTTGGCCAGGAGACAAATCATTTGAAATGTTGGATGGATATAATCTCCTACAAGGACACTTTTATTAGAGAAGAAGCATTTGCTTACTTTAACTTTGAGCTCTTCCCATGTGATGCAAACAAGCTTCAAAAAGTTTTGTGGTATTGAAAGCAAAACATCTGCATTTAAGGTTGTAACTGCATTATTTCAAATTTACAATAAAAGTGTACCAAAACAAATCTCTTGTGTTGACAAGGCTGAGTTCCACAACCTCATGTGCATGGTCAGCAAAAAGGAGTGATTGAAAAAGCTTTCTGTGCTCCACCAAATGAGTAGTTAGGAATGATGGATTTGAAAGGGAGTAATCAATGGGTAAGAGAGAAAATCACTACCTAGTGGGCACAAGTAAAAAAGGTGTAAAGTATGACTGTTTTCAGCAGAAGAAATCCTATAATTATATCTTATATTTACATCTCAATGGAAAAAGGAAGATCCATTTAATGGCATACAGACATCACCTTCATAGAACACAGATAGATGATGAGAAATAATGTTAAATAAAGAGCAAACTGAAATGTCAGTATTGCACATTGGGAAAGAAAAAGACAAAAATATTTTTAATTTTTTCTTCTCCTGTGTCTGGATTCAGCCCTTTTCTTTTTAACAGTGTACATTTTACCTATCTGCATGTTAATGTACATATTTAATGCAGACTGTAATTACTTATGTAGGTTTATAAACAAGCTAAAATAGAAAGCTCTAGAAATATTGCCATCAGGAATACTTTTGACCACTCTGATACCCTATATTTTTCTAGACTTGTAGGTGGGATGCCTTCTAGCAAAGAGCCTGGAAAAGCTGTATTCTGTCTTGGTGCCAGTGTCAGCTTGGAGCCATGACTGATGCTTTTCTGAGCACCTGTCAGCTATGGCCACAAAGGCAGCTCCTTTGGAACTTCACCAACTGGTATAAATTACAGCAGACTTCAGGATGTTAAAATTTGTACAGAAGAGTTGGCCAGGCACAGGTGTGGCCTTGCATGATGAAGCAGAGAGGTGGCTTGATGCTTTCCTCTGGGTCCTTTTGTTTAGGCTGGTATAAGAGGACTGATCTTCAAACTTGCATGTGGCTAAAACATGAACAAAATTATTTGTGTTTATAGCTAAAATAGTTTAGCTCGTTTTCATTTTTAGTCTCAAAGTTCAGAGGGTTTTGTGGGTTGTTCCTTTTATTATGGGTTTATTTCCATGACAATTTCTAAGTATGTAATTTCTAAATATGTATTTTTTTATTTTCCTCAAAGATGTGTAAGGGGTGATCGTCTATGGAAGTGGTCTTTGATAGCAATAGGTTTTGCATGGCTGCATTCATGTTATTTATGAATTAAAGGATCTATATACTTTTTTCTTCATACCTTGATGTATTGTGATATTTTACTTCTGGCAAATGTATAAAATCACTAAATATGTGTGTCTGACACAAAATTGAAGTGATTACTGGAGTCCTAAAGGAGAAGTGTAAGTAATACACATCTTGAAGTTTCAATCTGACCAGCAGACAAAAGAGAGCTCCTTCATGTCCCTAAGGTGAAGAGTTTTGTATTCTTACGATATTATCTACCTATTTCATGGGATTTTTTTGGTTTTTTTGTTAAATCTAAATATCAGGTTTGTGAAGAAAATGCTTAAGAAAACTGACAGATAAGTTTTACTCAGGAATAGCATGACTCATGATACACTTTAGAGAGTCCTAGAATATGAAGCCATCTCATGCATTATCTCAATTTCACATTAAATGTTATGTTTTTCTGTTAACTGAGAGTTTAAGTCAGCTTGTTCTTCTAGTCTTATGGTATGGATCAGAATATGACTATATTCACTCCTGAGCAGCCATATGGTTTGTATAGTTTACAAATGAGCCATTTCCTTCTATAGACATCTCCCTTTTTACTTGGAAGATGAAGCTGAAATTTATGTTTTCATTTAAAATTTGTTCTTTACAGGTGGTGCCGCCTTACAGTGCTTCCCCTCTCAGAGGTGCCCTTGGTTCAGTGCAGGGTGCCAGCCTGTCAGATGCCACTGACCAGCAGCACCACAGGATGCTATTTAAACATTTAAATAACAGTGGCACTGTCACACCGTAGCTAACTGCTGGTTTATTTTCTCCGCAGATTTCAGAAGTTTTAGTCATACAAAGGAATGGAAATGCCTTGTTTAAAAATAGAGCTGTGTGATGTTTTCATGTTCAGATGGACTTAGGACCCAGAGGATTACTTGCAAGCAAATGGCCTCTCAAGCTAAAACAAATGCAACTGGGAATTTGCAAAATCTAGTGTCCTTCTGTATTGTCTAAATACGCAGAATGAGTGTCAGGTGTTGTGAGATTATTTCAAATCAATTCTGCATGATGATTAGTTTATACACTTACACAAAAATGTGTACGAGTTTTACTTTATTTCTTGCCTGTTTTTCTGTATCAAAACTGTGAATTCTGAAGTGTTTTTTCAGTAGCCAGGCTTTTGACTTTGCCTTGTCAAGAAACTGACTGCAAAGTTACCCTGTGGTGTCTGGGTAACTATCTACATCTACCATCTACAAGATATAGGACAAAATAAAATTTTATAAGAAAACCTTAATATCTTCAAGCCCCAAATTTAAAGAAGCATAGTGATTCGTCACTGCTCCCTGTCAACTTTTATTTGACAGGAAGAGTGTGCAAATATTTATAATGAACTTGCAATTATGTATACTAGGATTTTATTTAGTGCATATGTTTGTTTGGATATTAACTTGAGCCTTCATGTCTCTATATTTTGCTAATACCATTTTTCTAGTTTTACTTCTCAACTTTCTTAAATCATAATGGACAGCAACAATGTGTTCTAAAAAAGGAACTCTAAAAGGATGAACCCTCCAGAATTAAATTTAATGAAATTCAAAAATTTTTATTTTATACATATACTTATGCCCTTGCATAGTATTTTTTTTTAATGGAACAGAGAAAAAAGGGCATTGCGTGGAAGAAAATAAAAATAAGAAAATGAGAAGTAGATGATAAAAGGAAAGTTAAAAAGAAAGAGGCAGGAAAGGGAAAAAAATGATGAAATGGTGGGAAAGGAAAAGTAAAAAAAAGAAAGGAAAGGGGGAGCAAGGAGCTTACATCTCTTGAAACAGGAAATTTATTAAACATGAGAAGAGAGAATATTTTATATGGAAACACATGAAAGTAATTCCTGGTATATATTTATACATCTGGTCTTAGTGCATGAAAATAATATTGGATAGCCAGATAGTAAAGGTAAGTCTTCCAGCCAGGCCTCTACCTGATATCAGGTATTCAGATATATCAGGTATTCAAACTTTTATCACTTAGATGTTTTTAGTTTTTCCTATATAGATATGCTTTTTATTTATTTATTTATTTATTTTTTATTTATGGCAAAAACATTCTCTAAAATTAACAGAAGGGTTTGGGTTTTTTTCATGCTTGTAGAAATGTCTAGAGATAAAAACAAAACTACTTTTTCTACTGAAACTAATGAGTCTCTAGAGTACGTCTAGGACTGTAGCATTGAGAGTCTGTAGTAAATTCTAAAATACTTTTTTTAAAGCTATTTTATAGACAGTCACATGCTTGATCCCTGCAGAACAGGTCCACAGGTTGGACTGGACACTGCTGCAGTGGACCTTTCCTCTGACACAGTTCAGCATCCTCTGAAGTTAAGGAAGGTGCGGGAGAA
Source organism: Passer domesticus (assembly GCF_036417665.1). Lineage (NCBI taxonomy): Eukaryota > Metazoa > Chordata > Aves > Passeriformes > Passeridae > Passer > Passer domesticus. The sequence goes on from NC_087479.1 coordinate 31,987,929, forward strand.
TTCACTCAAAAAGTGTTCCTTCCTTTGGAAAAGTGTATTATTTTGGTTGAAAAGCATGTGTTTGAAATGCTGAAGTTTTTAAACCAAAATGCACTTGAATTTGTCTGGTCAACAAAACAAGTGCTTGTTGATATCTTTGCTGAGCTGGCAGGCTGGCAGTCTTATATAGTATCATGAAAAAGAAAACACCACTTGTAATAACAGATTTAGTATGATCACCCTTACTTTAAAGTGAAAAGGAGGAATCATACTTCATCTTAAAAGAGTCATCTATGTAATTATCATTCCAGCTGTAAATAAATATATCCTGACAGTGGTTAGGAGAGGGTGTCTCATTGTACAGCCTTTATGCCCTCAAATCAAAATAGACAGTGATGATGCTGAGCATTCTTTGTGTTGGCCTTCTCATCCCCAGTGTACCAGCTAAGCAGCAGACAGAAGTTGCCCTTAAATCTCAGCAATGCTCTGTGCCTTTGCTGCAGAGTTACTCTCTTAATGGCTTCCAGAACTTTTGTTCTGGTTACAGATCAGATAGGCAACACAAAGTATTAAAGATCTAGAATTAAAGTGATAAACAAATGGGATTTATTTACCTCTTTGGAAGTAGTTTGAAAAGCTGCCATGGGATTTCATGATTGAAAATTGGCTCACATTCCTTAGGGAAATGGTGTCCAGGTCACTGTCTGTCATTTAAATGGGATGAGGTAGTGTCAGGGAAGGTTTTTATCAGTATAGTGCTACCAGTAGATAGCAGTAGATTTACATTGTAATGCAAAAGGGAGTGAATATTAAACTTCATGCAAACAAGTACTGATTTCATTTAAAATGCAACAAAATCAAAATAACTGAGCCCCAAATTGTAGGGTTTTCTTGTGGGTTTTCTTTTGTTTGATGTTTGTTTCTTTGTGTTTTTTTGGTGAAAGTGTTTAAAAACTCTCATTCAGATCATTATGTAGTGACTGACACAAATCTTTTAAACATACCATTTCCAAAATGCTTGTTTTAAAATTCTCAGGTGCTGGACTTATAAATCCTCTCCTCAATTTGGACGTGGTAAGTCAACTCTGATTCTAGAAGTAACTGCGTAATATCATAGTTGTCTAACATATTTCAAATTAAATTTTTTGCTCCCTTTGCATTGAAAATTCTGCTACTTGAAATATCACTAGTAATTTTGCAACTAAAGTAAATTTAAAGCTGATCTTCACTAATTTGAAATAATGAATATTTAATACACTTAACATCAATCTTGCATTCATTCAGTCAAAGAGTCTAGTGGTCTACACACCCCGTAGTCTTCAAAGAATGAAGATTGCATTTAATAATAATTGGCTGTTATTCCCAAGATCTGGCTCAAAATCAGTCCTCATTTTCATGATTATTATATAATAAATAATTTTATGAGTAATTGAAACTATTATTTGAAACTAATAACGACAATTCACAGCAGGAACAAAGCTGTCAAACTTCCCAACACCATTTATGCAGTGGTGATTTTTCCAGATGGCAAAAGTTGTACTTATAGAAAAGATGTGAAAAAGTTGTCATCAGAGAAGGGCCAGAAGAGAATGCTCTCCTTCTCAGCTCATCAGAGCAAGTCTGGACTGTGAAGGTCAGAAAGGGACTCCTTTTTTTTTTTTTTCTTCAGTTATTTGGACGTTACACTTTTGGAAACAAATTAATATTTGTGCTCAATCCTCAAGCTACTCCAGTAAAGAAGTTATAGTTATGAGATTGATACTACTCAACTCAGTATCCTCTATTTTGTGGCAGATCTGATTTCACTTCTGAGTTCAATTGTATTCATTTTACATTGAAGAACTGACAGTGGCACTATGGAGAAACTGGTTCATGTGACCAACATTTTCTATTCACTCTGCCTTAAGCTTAGTGTTTTTGAAGACTAGGGTCTTCAAAAAGCCCTGAAAAGGGCTGCTTTGGAAATGTTCTGTGTAATGGTAGCTGAGTTTTTTTGCATCTTCCAACTCTTTATGAGGCAAGTATTTGCAGTTGTCCTTTTGTTTGGACTTTTATATATTTTGAGAGAAGGAAATTCAGTGAAGGAGTGTAAGTGCTCTAAGGAGTGACATGTCTTACTTGGAACAGTCAGTAAGTCAATAGACAATACTAGGAAGTGGAAAATAGAAGTAGAGTCCTGGTTTGCTTGATTTGATGCAAGGACAGAACACTTTTGTGTCAGATGAATGTTGCAGTCACAGAACAATTGGATTTTCTTGTATGAGAGCTGTCTGATTTACATCCTGCATCTAAGAAACAAACATTTCCATTTGCTTAAAAACAGGCCCACATTTGGCTTGAGAATGCTTCTCATTGCTCATGAAAAAGTTATTGAAAAGAAGGTTGTTGTAAGGACAGAAAACCCATTCACCACCTTGAAATTGCACTGTTTTTCTTGATGTGGATAAATTGTAGGGAATTCTAGACAGGATATAACTGCCCTGAGAGTTCCTTTTAGGAAGCTACCATAGTCAGTGTCCGTCTGGTGACCTATATCCCTTTTCTGAACCAGCTATAGTGTTCATCACTGAAATCTGCCTCTACTGGAAAATAGTAATTCATTCCAGGACATGAATTTTTGTTTCAAAGCTGAGCTTTATAAGTGTCTGTGAGATAAAGCACAAGGTCAGCTGTGTAGCACATTAATACATGCACACAGACTGGTAAGAGGCCATATCCCCAAAATAAGCACAGTTGCCACAAATCTCGGGTAGCTACACTGGTACTCTGGGATTAGCCAAACGCCTGGTGGTTATCTAAATAGAAGAATTTATTTACAATATCTCACTGATATTGTAGCTCATGCAGGAAAAATTCCAAAAATAATGTATTGCTGAGAGTGGGACTTCCAAAGAAACGCACTGTATATCTTAAAAACATACTGAAATTATGACACTAATTTGTCAGTGAAGGATTATGTAACCTAAACCAACTACTCTGACAGTACCAAGAGTGTCTGAAATTGAATATTCCATATTTTGATATACCTTCTATCTCAGGGTTTCTTCAATTAGCATGCACCCTGTTAATGTACTACTTAAAGGGGACATGGGTCCCCAAGCAGAGAGGCTTTGAGTTCTATGTTATGGCTTCTGCCCTTTTCTCAGCTCTAGAAATAGTTGCCCATATTAAATCTCCTGGGAATGTGTCAGAACTCTTATTTGCATGTCAGTGATTGAAAACAAGTTGATAGACTCTGCCTTAAAACTTGATGTATATTTCTTCATGAAAATATACTGCAGACACATTTGCTAAATTTATAATTTGAAATGTGATTGCTCTTAGAGATCACATGTGAGGTTGTGGAAGAAACCTGTGGTGCTTTTCATAATATTTAAAAAATAACATGAGAGTTCAAGAGTTGGACCTGATGATTGTTGTGGGTCCCTTCCAACTCAGAATATTCCATGATTCTATGATTCTCAAGTGCCGAGTCTATGAAAACAAACACTTTTTGCATTTGCTTTTTAAATTTTGGTAGCTGATTTGACTTCTATAAGTTACTTCTTTTCCAGTATTTTTATATTTATATACTTATTTTAAATGGCATTTGCAAAGATATATTTTTGAACTTTGCCTGTTTACAATAGAACATACGTGGGCCAGAATTTTGATGCTTTCCTAAACAAGGGATGTAGGAAATACAAGAAACAGAGCAAATTATTGCCAGACTATCTGTACTGTACAGTGATGAAGTCTAGCAGCCCCAGTCATAAATCAGATAGTCAGCAAATAAAGAGGAAAAGTTAACACATGCCAGTGTAAGGAATGAATCAGAGGAAAGAACAACCTTGGTAAATAAATAAATATTAGAAAATGCATTTTCCTCCGGATATGTTGTCAAAGAATTGGAGTTTCAGTGCTTTCCTCAAATGCATCTTTAAACTGCCAGATATCAGACACCAAATATCAGACAAAGTAGGCTATTTGCTAGAATATGGTTTTCTTCTAACACTCACCTTTATGCGCAGTCTCTTGAGAGGGCTGTAAAGTAAAAGAAATATTTTCAGAACTGTTCTATATGAGATCCATATCCATGCATGCTCTTTTAATGGGAGGAAAGGCAATGGAAACATGAAAGCAAGCAGAATTTAAAAGCAAGCACATGAATAAAGAAGATCAAATTAGGATAACCTTTAAGTACAGAAGTAAAAAGTAAATCCATGATTTTGAGTCCATCAAACAAAAAGGGCAATAGGAAGTGACAAGTCTGCAAAGCAGCTCTTCTTTTACCTCTTCTTTCCCTTCAATAGTTTTTCTTTCTTTCAGTGGAAAGTGTTGGCTTCTTTTTCCACCTTGTTTATTTTTTCCCTTTTCTTTTGGTGAAAACATGTTTTCTTCCAGAAATCCACTCTGCCTGCATCCTGGCAGAAACTTCCCACTGTCCTTAATATCCCCTCACACTTAGAGTTACAGCACTGGTCTTTACCTCAAACAAGAAGTTCATTCTTTGCCTCTTCTTTTTCTAGATGTCCATATGCTTCTTGTAAGTTATCCAAATGTCTGCCAAAGACCACTCTATCCAAGTACACAAAGATCTGATGGAATTATCTGCCTGAATTTCTAGTCTTTAAAGGAAACTGTTATTTTGGATGATTCATAGTGACTGCTTATTTTGCTACTGCTTCAATAATAAACACATTATTTTAATGGCTCTTAGAAACAAATCCTGCAGTCCTCACTGAGCAAAACTTCTATTGACTTCAATAAGTTTTCCTGGGCAAGTTTAGAAAAATGGCTTCAATATTAGGCTGAAAATAAGTAACCTGAAATGTGTGTTTTTAAAAACATTAATAAAATGTGTTGATTTTTTTTTCTTTTAAAATTGCATCTTTCAATATCTTTGCCTGGTTTGCCTTCTGAAACCAAGAAAAAAACTTCACCATTGCTGGAACTAAGTGTCCTTCAGGCATTTGGTTTTTCCCAAAAATGCCAGGGCCAAAATTCCTTTCTCAAGTGTTTGTGAACTGGAAAAAATGTGTATTCTGGTTTCTGGCATATGCATAAGCATGAGTTGGCTACTATTCCTCTGCATACTTTAATGGTCATAATAGTTTTCCATTACTTGTTAACTCCTGTTAATAGCGCAGCATCAAGGATCACAATAAAAGCAGGGTTGATAAAATTCTGACTCACATGTAGCAAATGGGAAGTTTGGCTTAGCCCAGTGTAGGGCTCCTCTTGATGTGTCAAGACATTACTGTAATAAACACAGTCAGTAGCAGTGTGTGGCACTTTTACTACAATGAATATGTACCCAAAGGGAAGATAAAATCTGCAACTTAGATTCTGCTTCAGTTCTGGATGCACCTGTTTCTTGTGAATGGCAGAAGGAAATGTGACAGCTGCTTATCTACTCATTCAGAACTAGAGATGGCTCAACTGGATAAGCTGAAGTGCTGCAGAAAAGCAGAGAAAGCGATGGGCTAAATTTAGGGATAAGATTATTTTTCCAAATCTAATACTAAACTTATTGCCTAGTATTAAACAAAAAAGATTTTTGGTGACTCCTTAGCATTGCAATAGGACAGAGATATGCAGTCTTTCTGTCACACCCCGCATAGTATGATATTGTGAAGGAATAATATGTAGGTAGAACAGCTCATGCACTTGAATTTGGAAGATTCAGTCTGGCCTTATCATGGCTTTTTCATCAATGCAGATGCCTGATAAAGAGTTGTTTATTCACAACTGATTTTTTTTTTCTTTTTGTATGGAAACAAAATGCTAAAAATGTGTGCAATGATAGCTTTTGTCGTTAGGTTGCAGAATAACTTCAGAAGTTTAGGTTGGCACTGGCTAAACATAAGATCTCAACAACCTAGCCCAGAAAGGGGCTCTTAACACTCATTGATCTCTGGACCATATAAGAACTTTCTGGCAGGACAGATGAATACAGCAAGCCTTTTTTTGAAACGCTTTTTTTTTCCAGTTCTGTTCTACATACCACTGTTTCTGCTGAACTTATTGCTCCCGTTTTCCTGAGCATGTAGCCTGTCTCTCAGCTCAGAGGAAATTAATCCATCACCATCACACCTTTCTATTTCCATCCTCCTTTTAAAAATCATTGCTCTTCTCCTGACTTTTTTTTCTTGTAAATGATATACAATTTTGCACTGAAATAGCCATATTGCTTTAAACTGTCCCTGTTCAAGTTTCCATCAAGGATTGACACATGCAAATGCTACCTTTATGTTTTTTCCTCACATAGTTAGATGTGAGGAGCTGTTGTAAGAGGAAACCATTATTTAGATAGCAATTGCTTGCTGATGCTGGAAATGCCAAAACTAATTCCTTCTCTTAAATCTAGCATAGGCACAGATGTTCTCTGGTGGGAAGAAATAGTCTTCTGTCTTCAGGGATTTCTCTCCTGGATATACAAATGCACTCTAGACAAGTTACAATGCTAAGGTCAATGAACTGAGAGCCCTGGGGCATTTCAATGTACTTTAAAATTTTCTTATTAAGTCACTGTGACTGGAATAGGATAAACAGATATATTTTAAGTCTATTGCTCTTTCTGTTAGATGTCTTCTGTAATACATCTAAGTTACTTATACCTGTTTAAACTTTTATAAATAACCATCTACAAAACAGATATTGTTACACAATCATGCATCAAGACATGAAAATAAATGAAACTTTTCTCTGTTTTCCTAAATAATTCTGCAGATATTCTGGGCAAGTGACATACTATGCTGGAACATTTCATTTGTCCATTGTGACTAGTGTCTTAAGTTTATGCCCTCACCCTTAGAATTTGCAATTAGATTTACAGTTGTTTACTTTCAAGAGTATATACAGTAATATATTTAAAAAACAAATAAAATGGAAAATGGAAAGACTGTATCCATGACTATGCCCATGGCAGGGGAGTTGGCTAGATGATCTGTAAAGGTACTTTCAACCCAAACCATTCCCTGATTCTGTTATTCAAAGATAAGAAAGTACTGTGCTTTCAAATTCAATTACATTTTTCACTGAAATAACTCAAAACTAGATTGTGTCTGCTGAAACATTAACGGGATCTAGGGAGGCATTGGAGAAGAAGATTCGCTTTGCAATAGACATGAGAACAAGGCAGTCTCTGTACTTGTCTTCAACAGTATTCTTAGTCACAGCCAACCAGAGCTATTCTTGACGTACATACAACAAGACATGATTACCAAGTAATTGCATTTTTTCTTTCATGTAATGCAGCCTCTATGGAAGGATTTTCCCCTACTGTATGATCAGGCAAGCCATGTCTTCTCATCAGGATCAGGACCATGATTCTTGACAGAGCTAGCATTTTCCAAGGAAGATATTAATTAACTTTCATTAGAGGTAAGAAGGGCACTGCCATGTTTATTTCAATAAGCAGCATAGAACCACAGACACAGTTAGGACATGTGGTAGATACCTGTTAGGTAGACTGGGAGCCTGGCTCCTTCCTCCTCTCAGGTTCTTCAGCTCTTTCTCAGTTCTTCATAGATGAAGTGAGCTCTGTTAGAGTCAGCAGAAGATAGGCCTTTAATTTGAGCAGGTCCAGAATTTCACATCATAAACCTAAAACTCATTTTATAGTCTCTTCTAGACAGCACCATGGAAAGAAGGAAATACTGTTTTGCTTCTGCAGTGATTGATCTGAGGTTTTCCTCATACTTGGAATGAAATATGGAGAAGTATGTCTGAGTGCATGTGCGGGAGACCAAACATCCACCCTCATAATGCTACTGAGAACCTATTTACCTTCTTGGTTTTTGGTAGAATTATATTAATCATTTTACTCAAGACTGGCCAATTGGATTGAAACGTCTTGAACATTCAGCAGGGTTTACAAGTATTTGGTAGATTTTTCTTTTACTCTCTTAATTGAGCTATGCTCTGTCCTGTTTCTGTTCAGAAGCAGAGGGACTGATACATTACATGAAATATGGCTTCTAGATAATCCTTAGCCTCCGCAGAAGAAATTTCCAAAAAGGTGTCTGGAACTGAGATATTTAGAGAGTGCATTTGCAGATTACTTTGGCATCTCAGTTTTTGAATACTGATTATCTGAAACAAATCCCTGCATCTCTGAAGACTTGCCTACCACCTACTTGATTGAACTATGATGCTTACCAGGGGCTTTGTAGGGACTTGAATTTTAGTCTGGACTGAAAGTTCTCACTGTGTCTTTGGAACTATATCTCAGTGTAACAACAGGTAAGAAAAAATAATCTAAAAGCGCTTTCATTGAAATTGAAATAGGATTAGCTATTGTGGTTCACCGTCTGTCAGATGTCCTATGCCTGAGGTCATTGGATTAGACCTTGACAACACTGATAAGATTAACTTGTCATTCCTAGTGTTGAGTTGCAGATTTATGGATTTGGCTTCTACTGGGAGTAGCTCCAAGGATAGGAGAAAAAAACAGCTTATAAATTCTTCAGAGTTCTTTAGAGCCAAGAGCCACTTTTTGGCTGGCTTTGCAAGTGATATTATTTAAAGGGTACTTGGAGTCATGAGAATAATTGAAGTATAAAATAAAAAGTGAAAAATAATGGAAAGTTATTTCTCTTATAGAGTAACTGATAAAAACTGCATTCATTATTATCGCCAGTAATGTTTCTCATCACAAGTAAACATTCTGTTGTTGCTGCAAGCATAACCATTCTTCAGGCAGATCGCTCAGCTACATTTACTACTCTGTTTATCACTTGTTTCTTTGGGAAATATTTGTGAAAAATGGGCAATTGTATTTTACTAAGGTTTATTGGATATTGGCCAATAAATTCCATTAACTCATTAGTTTTTAAAATGTCCAAACTGAAGCTGGCTGGGAAAGACAGACAAAGAATGACAGCTTTTTTTTCACAGGAAAAGAAAACACATCAACAAGTCAAATAATGAAGTTTTTATTTGGGAGCATGCAGTAAGTACTTATTGTCACTTAGTGAGTTGAAACACACAAAGTTGCTGAGATTTTGCAGAACTGTCATGGAGGAGTCTCTCAGACCTTGTTTCACTTCTAGCTGATAAAGATCTAATGAAAGTATTGGGGTTCTAAGATACTCCACAGACTATAGAGACATTCATATTTTAATTTTATTGGTTTATCATCCATCTGAAAGAATCCAATAAAATCCCAAGTCAGGGATTTTATTGTCTGTTGAGATCATGAAGCCCAATATGACAGAAAACTTCATGTTTTTTGCTTGTTAGGCTTCTTCATTGGTGAGTAGTGCTAGCTGGAGCTGTGGGGAACAGGTGTCAGGAAATGCAGTAGTAATGATGCCAGATCTTGGCTGTAGCTGAGTAGTTCACAGCAGAGCTAAATGCCACAGGATTTAAAAATTAGCTGTAGTCACTCTTTTCCATAAGTGAGACTAGATAGGGATTAACAAAAATTATAGTATTTTGCTATGCTTGCATTGTAGTTACAGCAGAGTTGCAATTATGTAATTGTCACAAAAAATTAGTCTCATTAATTTGATATTTATAAGTGGGAATTCTGATCCAGGCCTTGGAAAATCTGTACCATGTCCTGCTGAAAAGAATTCAGTGTTCATGCTTGGGTACTAATTAAGAGTGTTAGCAAATCTGAAACAGGTTGTCCCTTTCTTTGGAACTTGTTAGTGTTTTTCCTGGAAGCAGCAATAAAATTAGTCTTTGAACTTGTGCAGACCAAAAGTTTTATCAGTAGGCCTTTCTGCATATATTTAAAATATTTGAGGTTTTTAAGATTCTTTCAAACTGAAAAGTGAGAATTATGTAAATGCATAAGTATACTGTTCTATACATTCTTTGTTTTTCCTAATGACTTCCTTTATTTTATGCTACAGAATTTTGAAAGAGACAGAACTAGACAGATTTTTTGTTATACAAAATGGCTAGTTAATGCCCTTGTCTTCCTAAGTGCTTCCTTTTGCAAGCAGTAGTTAGGGAGGTGATCTGGAATGATGACAGATGCTATTCAGGTTGTCTTCCACCTGTTTCAGAATACTCTGGGATGATAAATTGCATTCTGGCTCTCAGGTCCCTTGTTTCAACAGTCAACAGATGCCTTTTGAATAGGAAAGTTTGGCTTTTGCCATCCAATTCATTTTTGGCAAGGTTTCAAATAAAAAAAAGGAAAAAAGCTGAAAGCTTGAATCTTACTATGAAAACAAAATACGTCTCTGCAGACAGCTCTGCCATCTGTGCTTCAGGTTCCCTAAAGAAGTATTTCTAAAAATTTGCACAGTATTTAAAATTTGTCAGTGTAGTAGATTAAAAAGGTTTTTGTAGCCCATGTGCTTATTATTTTTTACTTTTTTTAATTAGGGTTGCCTTGAGACTAAGAACAATTGTTGCTCACTTTTCTGTGGATACATATGTACACAGAATTTAAAATAAATGGTAAAAAAATAAGCAAAGCTTTTATGTTGTAGAGCCAGAAGGTAGAGGTCTTTGGCTTAAAATGCTTCAATTTCATCTTCCAGTGAGAATTTTCGAGTTTTTCTGAGAAGGTCCAGTTGGGGGCTGCTATTCTAAACACATGAGACAGGAACAAGCAGTAACATTGGGGTTTGCATCCCTCTGTGATCCAGCAGTACTTGCTTCAGCCCTTAAAAATGTTACATCACCACAGTTGGATGTTGTGTGAGCTGAGCGGGAGTCAATACTGAAATTGTTATTATTTTACATAAATGGAAGACTCGCTGTAACTTTGGGTCTGCAAGAAACTGAGATGGCCGCAAACTGTTTTCTCAAAAGAATAAGGCTAAAGATGTTTCAGGGGTCTTTCATATGTTATGACATTTTTTTCTCCATAAAAATTTATTTTTCTTGAAAATATTTAGATGCATTTACAGTTTAGTAATGGATTACATTCCTCTTGAAATGTGTGTTTATGTGATTTAAGAGATATCTTGGGGTTATTCAAGAGAAAAATAGAACAAAGGATAATTTATTAGCAGCATGCCAATAGAGGGAAATAATAATACAGTAATAACAAAAGTCTTAGACAAAATGTCTTAGACAAAACAACTTGTATACCATTTCCAGAAAGAGAATACCAAATGCTTATGCAAAAAATATCAGGACATTGACTTCCCAGGTTCTTGTTCAGAACTTTGATCTTATATATTAAACAGTAGTTATAGGTAATATTGCTGGTTGACCACTATCAAATTAGTGAATGATAGCAAGCTAATTTCTTTTCACATCTATGCTCACAAGGTCACTATTATATTTGAACCAATTTAGTGGCTCTGCAGCAATGCAACAGAGGATGAATTTTGAAAGACTGTAATTGGTGCAAACTTGACTAAAGCAGAGGATTTCTGGACAAGAAACAGAAAATCTGATCTTCCTAACATTTCAAATCAACCAGGTCTTGGTGGATGGTTTTTTGTTTACATATTTTTGTTTACATTTTATTGTTTTCCATAGCTGTGTGCCCCATAGAACCTACTTGCAACTCCTCCAGTATATTTTGATTTTCTCAGAAAATAGACTTAATGAAGGTGTTAATTTCCTTTTTGTGAAGGGAGGAATAATTGGGTATTCTAACAAGAGTCATAATACATCCTGAGTTTGAGCAGCCTCTGAAAGGCTAGAATGAGTGGCAAGGTAACTCCATGCACCAAGAAGAAGCAAAAGAAAGAAAATACCTTTTATAAAATGAGAACTGTGTAGACACAATATCTGGAAAACATGAATTTCCTAAGGGAATGGAAGTAGGGGTTGCTGATCTCCACTGCTGTTGTGCTCAGTAAATGTTATTGCATATACTGTTCTGGTTGATGACCAGATGGTTTGGTAATTGTTTGTCCTTGAGTAGAGCCTGAATTCAGAGAATTCTTGAACGCTGTTTCCAGAACAGTGAAATTTCCCTAAGAAATTTTGAGCCCACTGAGCTTTACTTCTGCAGTTGCTTTGCCATTTGTAAGTAGTTAACCTACATTACAACACACTGGAGAAATCACTCTAGAGTCCTACAATGTAATGTAGTCAGTAGTATGCCAGTAACAAAATTAAGCTTCTAGTATACATTGACTTGGATCAGGAGTAACTGTTTTGTGGAATATCCAATTTCACTGTGTGTGGCACACTTTTTTTGCTTTAGCTTTATCGTATGTGGCATGATCCATTCTCATTGTCACGAATATCTCTTTCTCAAACTCTTTGATGTATGTGTAATTTCTGTAAGACACTGTGTTTTCTGCTGCCAGAAATATGTTTTATATGCTCCTTGTATATCCAAGTGCAACTGTTTATGCCTAAACCTACATCAAAGGGACCTATGCCACTGATGACTTGTGGGGTTCTTCTGTACCGCATGGAAAGAAGAAACAGGCCTGTTTCCTTCCTCTAGAGTGCTGTTTTCCTGACCGTAAATTTCACCAAATAAGTACACTCTTGCCAAGTTGGCTTTGAAAATGTCTAATTCCTACTAAGGAAACTTACTGGAAGTCCTGTGTTAGTCCTTATGATTGAGATCTGTTCCCATTCAATGACAATATTGAATGATCTGTATTAAACATGTAGGTAATCAACAACCACTTCTTCCCCACCCTTACAGATTGTGCTTATTTTTTTAATGCATGAACAAACCCTGGAGTATCCTACTCTAAATGGGCCCTCCAAAACTTACAGTTTCAAAGAGAAAAATTCCACTTCCCTTTTATATATTTTAGAACATTGGAATCTGATGTATCAAAAAAAAAAAAAAAACCTCTAAGAAACAAACTTTTTTTACTTTTTCAAAAGATTTTAATTCCTATGCTACTGCTGGAAATCTGAGTGGTTGCAACTTTTAATCTAATTATTCATGACTAGAAAGCTAATAAAAGATGGAATTTTCTTGAGTAATTCAAAATGGCTGATTTTCACAATAAAGAAGTAAGCTTTTCCCTTGTGAGGTCTCCAGAGAGAGCAATTGTCCTCTACTTAACGGAGCATGATGCATAAGTTTCCTCTTTAATGTGCTTTGAAATGAAACTGTTCTGGTCCTTGCCTGAATGAGGGTTGCAGGGAGAGAGAGGTTGCCCTGTTGTGGAAATGGAGTCAGATAGGTCAATTTTTTACCTTTACAAATTTTTGTTGTCATAATAAAAAAATAGCTACTTATTTTTGGGTGTGAAACTTGTCTGTGTCAGTCTGAGCCAGAGCAGCCTCAGCCATGTGTTTGTATTTTGGTCTGGCTTGCTCAAGAAGCCTCAGCACACCACACAAAGCTCCTCTGTCTCCAGGCTGAGTAACAGCTATATGATACTCCCAGACATACCTTTCCTAGCCACATGACATATTGCCATTCCAAGTACTGAAAGCCTGTATATTTCTCTTTCCTGTTATTATAAATTCCATGTAGAAACTAAACTTCAGAAATACAGTGAGGTGTTTGCTAGAGACTTAAACCTGAGAGTAAGTGCTTTTCTGGGATCTCTTCTGTCAGTTTGGACCTCTCCAGACACACCAGTGGCCCTTGGGGAATATGTAGAGACCTACACTCAAAATGGGGGTGCAAGAAAGAGAAATGTTTGCATAGGCATAAGAGGTAGTGACCTGAGGTGGCCTCTGTAAATCAACAAAAATATGTGAAAGGTTTTGGTTGCATGAGCAGAGAGAGAGCTTGAGACACCTAAAAAATAAAGGGGAAAAGGAACGTTTTGGATGGAAGCCAGCAGGGACAACATGAGAGTAGAAAAAGAAAAGCTCAGAATGGAAGCTGGGTGTGACAAGATCCAAGAATGAGAGATGCATGGAGTGAAGGAAGAGGGGTGTGTGTACAATTCAGAATCGCAGAATGACACAGTTACAGAATGTTTGAGGATGGAAGGTACCTCTGGAGAACATCCAGTCCAACCCTCCTGCTAAGGCAAAGTCACCCAAAGTAGCTTGCACAGGATCACATAGATAGGTGTTGCATATCTCCAGAGAAAGTCTCAACAACCTCTCCAGGAAGCCTATTCCACTGCTCTGTCACCCTTAAAGAAAAGTTTTCCTCATATTCAGATGGAACTTGCAGTGTTTAAATTTGTTGCCCCTTGTCCAACTGATGGACTCGTTAAAAATGTGTGTCTGAAAGGCAAATTTTATTTCAGTATTTATGTTTTGCTAGTTCAGTATTTATGTTTTGCTTTAAAAATATTTGTGGTGAGAAATTATCTTCTTTGACCTGATTCCCCTTACAGTGTAATTCTCCATTTGGTTGACTTGAAGAAAAGAAAATTAAGTTCAAGGGTGCAATGGTCACTGTCCAATAAAACTTGCTTTATTTTTATTCATCTGTATCTGAGGGAAAAGAAACCAGGAATTATAGTTTTTATAGTAATTATAGAAATATAGGGAAGAGGAGGAGAAAAGATGAGACCACAGTATGTGAAGGCCTTCATACTGTTTATGTCTGCCTGCAGTCCACTTGCTGCATGAGGGACGCAAGTTGCTTTGTGGAAGAACAAGACCTAATTACACCAAAAAAACCATAATATTGAGTGATCAAAACTTACAGTTGGATATTCAGCTATAGAAGAAATAAGGATTTGCAATATTCCAAAGTCCAGTGGACATTCCAGCTTTGCCTGTCTCTACATGCACAGTTGGTCATAGCTGGTCTGTGCATAGTTATAACTCAGCTTGAAATGTCAGAGTCCTGCACCATAATGATTGTCATGGAAACATTCACAGCGAGACTCTCCCTGAACTCAGCAGCTCACCGAATAATTACAGTGCTATAGTGGCATGGGATCCTACATACAGACAGCTCTCCTTATTGAAAAATGGGAATGGCAAGTTACCTTTCTCCAGCTGCTTATTCCATGCAATAACAATCTGGTCTTTTATTAAGAAACATCCTAGAGAGAAGCAAATGAATTGTAAAAAGGATCAGTGGAAACTACTGCATTAATTGCTCTCTCCCATGCCCCAAGCAAGAAAACCAAAAAATATTATTTTTTCTGTCATTATTAATTTCTATCTGAATCTTTCTTAATGAAGTATATTTAATGTATTCTGTAAGAATACACCTTTCCAAGATGACAGGTTCTACTGTCAAAGATGTCCCTGAGCCTGGACCTGACTATCCCAAGCTCTATGGAGAAGGAAGTGGGTGGAGATAATGATCTAACTGGATGCATGGCCACATTTTTCAAATAACCTCTGTCTGTGAAAAAAAAAAACCAAACAATATAAATGCCTCTAAACTTTGAAATGTTGATGCTGGAAATCTAGATCTCTCTTCTGCTTATATGGCTTGGGTTTTTTCCTGTTACTTTTCAGTCCTGACTCTCTGTTACTCCGTCTTTGGAATGTAAAAATGTTCAGTTTATGTTACTTAGTTTCAATATTGTTAATGATGGCTCATCCTTTGGTAAAAGCATAAGTCATCACAGGAGCAAACCTGAGCAAATGTCTTATTCAAAAAGATAGAATACAGCGCGTGCCATAACCAGTCACAATTGCCTCTAGTTCTAGAAAGCAGAATGCAAGACCTGAATTCCTATAAATAGGGATAGTTCCATAAATTTAAGTGGTGTTGATTTGATTTGTAGCAACAGGGTCCTCATGCATGAGAAGTAAAACAAAACCCCTGCATATACTGTGTTCTTCTGCATATAACATTTTTGATTACCCTGTGTTCATTATTATTGAAAAAGGGTGGTAATAGAAAATCACAGCTTCTGAGGAGGCTGAGGCTATTTTGCCAAGAACAACATCATGTACCAGCTTTTACTTCAGGATAAAGTCTGTTAAGTATCTAGCAGATTTGTTTTCCATCAAAATAGAGTTAATATATTATATGTGGTCCTTTAAAGGCTACATGGTTTCTGAAAAAAGCTCTTTTGGGATCAAATTGCATTCGTTGCTGAACTTGATATGGAGATGGTGAAGCTCATTAAAAAGCTTCATGGCAGGTAGTCAATGCCACTGCTACCACAAATCTACATTTTTTTTCCAAATTACAATTCCAGGCATACTTTGGTTTCTTCTGAGCAAAAACAAGTGACACTGTAGAAAACTGTAGGCTAAGAAAAGAAGGCAGTGGGATGTGTGTGTTCATTTGATTGTCCTACTAATTTGCAATAATATATTGAGTATCACTGTAAATCATTGAAATGACAGACCAAAACACAGAAGATAGTATTAGGCATAGGCCCTTCAGTTTCAAAAAAGGATTTAGATTCCAGTGACCTAAATCTGTAGCTATCTGACAACTGATTTTGACCAAATTCTGCTTTAAAAATGGTCAAGTCTTCCCACTTTTTTCCCTTACAATACTTTACTGTGATTAATCTTGCATTCTTAATGTTGTCTTTAATCACAGTATATTTTAGTAAATACAAAAGCTTAGGCACTGGGGATGGAGTTTAAGAAGATATTAAGAATTAAATTCAAGAAAGTGTTTTCCAGGTCTTCACTTAGTCACTGCTTATATAGTTCTAAAGCTACCCATAAAATTTCCTAAACTCCCAGGTTAAAAAAAAAAATATTTCCAGGCATGGACAAAGAATTTCAGTTTTGGTTTGTCTGAGCATTTCAGCATCTATCAGAAACATATTGAGACTAGTAATCCATACTTACATTGTGATAATGAGATAATTTCCGTTTCAGTTGCCAGAAAGGACTCCAGCTGCAAACTGAAGGCTATAAACATTACAAAAGCACACTTTTGGCAGCCTCACCTGCATTTTTAGGGCTTCCTAAGTGTTTTGAAAGAAGTTGTCTATCTAGGTAGACATATAATAAGATATGGAGGAGCAACGTGGAAGAGACTTAACTGGCTTTGCAAATACATTAACACTCAGAATAATAGATTTAATATTTTTCACATTTTCACAGAATTGTAGCAATTTTTTTTGTTTTCTTTTACTCTAGACTGAATGACCTTGGAGAAAGTCCTTGTATCTCTTCTTGAAGAGGTACATTATCTTCTCTACGCTAGAGAAATGCCAGAGTTCCCTGTGTTTAGATCTCTTATGCTGAGAAACAGAAGGCTGCTTTGGTCAGCACCTATACACAAAGACTAAGTATTGGCCTTGTCAAACAATGTAAGACATTCATTGATGGCTTCTGCAATGCCATGGGACATGGCCCAGAGAGATTCTTCAGCAAATGTTCATGCAACCTAGGAACCCTCTACGCACCTGCAGAGTATGTCTGCTGTCCACATGTAGTAGCTCTGATCCATCCATATTAGACCTGCCTCCCACCCCTGACATGGCTTCCTGCCGTTCATCTGTCACCACAGAGAAGAGATTGGTGTCTGCCCCTCTGTTTCCCCTCATGAGTAAGCTGGAGACAGCCATGAGGTCTTCCCTCAGTCTCCTCCTGGATGAACAGACCAAGTGACCTCAGCTGCTCCACATATGGCTTTCCCTCTAGACCCTTCCCCATCTTTATTGCCCTCCATTGGATACTCTCTAGCACTTTATATTTTTGTTATGCTGTGGCTCTCAGAACTGCCCCCAGCACTCGAGGTGAGGCTGCCCCAGCTCAGAGAAGAGCAGGACAATCCCCTCTCCTGCCCAGCTGTGATGGAGTGCCTGATGCACCTCAGGACACAGGTGGCCCTCCTGGCTACCAGGGCACTGCTGACTCCTGTTCAACTTGCCGTCAACCAGGACCACCAGGTCCCTGTCTGTGGCACTGCTTCCCAGCCTCTCATTCCCATTCTGTCCATACATCCAGGGTTGCCCCACCCCAGGTGTGGAATCCAGTACTTTCCCTTGTTTCTGTTCATGTGGTTGATGATTGCACAGCCCTCTGATTTGTCAAGATTTTTCTGCAGGGCCTCCCTGACTTTGAGGGAGTCAACAGCTCCTCCCAGTTTAGTATCATCATCAAGTTTACCTAATACAACTTCATGTTCTGCATCCAAGTGATTTATGAAGACATTGACAAGAACAGAGATGAGGAAGGAGCCCTGGGAACCCTACTAGTGACTAATCATCAGACCCTATTCACTACAACCATTTGTGCCCACCCTATGAGGCAGTTGTTCACCCACCATAGGATGTGGTTATCCAGTTGTGGGCTGGACATTTTATCCAGAAGAATATTGTGAGACACAGTATCAAAATATAATAATCACTATAGCCTGAGTTACAAAGATATTTTTGGCTTCACCTTACAGATCTCAGGTACAAAAGATTCCATGACACATTAAAACAGGTCATTAAAAATGTGCTTAAAAATTCAAGCTGGAATGTGAAGGTGAAGATATGGGTATTTCTTACTACTGCCTGGAATAACTCATAACTATAATAATAATTTATGGAAAGATTAATCACCTTACTATATGCATTAACTTATTTTTCTAAAATCAAGGCACATATCTGCATAGGTTAGACCCTGAATAAGCTGTCATCCAGAAATGAAAGAGTCTCCAGTGTGCTAAAAGACATAGCACAGTTACAATGTATGAACACTGGAAAATGAAATTTTTTTCCTTGGAATTTGTTAATGTAAAATTCTTATACTGAGCATCCAGGACTGGATGAGCATTTGTCAGCATTTGAGCATGTGGCTTCTCACACAGGCCCGCACAGTAGCCTATTATGACCATTAGACCACTGACTAAATGTAGTGAATGTAAAATTTGAAATGTGGTTACAAGGCTACAGCTGAATAGTCAATTTGGGAATTGAAATTGGGGGTCTAAATTGTTTTTTACATGGGCGCTGTATTCTCCTGTCACTGGAAATGAATAACCAACATTGACTTTTGAAAAATTGCTTGTCTCTACAGTGGGAAAACAAGGCCTTTGGGTATACATTGCCTACCAGAATCACAGACATGCTCTGTTCTGTGTTTTCTCAAGATTGCTATCTCCTTCTTTAACCATCTACACATTCTGATTTTTATTTTATTAATGCTGGATATTCATAGACAGAAATTGTTCTGCAAAGTGATGAATTTTGCAAGCCAAATTCTCTTTCACTGTCCAGCTTTATAAGAAAACAAGCATATAAGGCTCCAGACAGAAGGAAAAGCCATTGATTTTAGTTCATATATTTAGTGCATGATTAATACTAAATATACATAAGCATACACAAATACCATGCATGTTGCCTTTTTCACTTAATTTCTTGTTCACTTTATTTTCTTCTAAATCAATAAATTACAATAGTGGGGAAAATTGATTTAAAAATCTAAGATAAACATAATACAGATCTAGGAGACAGACAGAAAGACATTTAGATAGATGCCAAGGAGGAGAATAAAGAAAGTGGGTATTTTTAGTGTCCAGATGAGACGTATTTTTCATTAGGAAAGAAAAAAATAATGTCACAAAGACTGCAAGAGTGTAAGAAGCAGAAGTTAAGTGATAATTGACGCATTCTGTTATAGACAGCCTGTGAAGACTCCTACTCTTAACTGAAGTAAGGGTCGAATTACAGGATCTTTTGCAATAGGAATAAAACACCCTCAGATTCCACACAGACAGATTGTATGAGCATAGCAGTTAAATTAATGAACTGAGGAAAAGCAGGTTGATTAATCTGTAGCTGTTATGACTGTGGTGAGGATTTGAAAACAAGCCAAGAAAAACAACTGTAATAGGGAGCTACTATTGAGCTTTCTAGCTGAGAAACAATGTTGAGGTGTAATTTTAATTAGGATTCTGAGTGAAAGACAGCAGAAAGTAGCTTTGACATTGAAAAACTGATGAGTATGAAACATTATCCGTATTGCTCATTAAATATCTATTTTAATTTTGTGGTCAAAATATTTTTTTCATACTGTGAACACCTTTTTTGTATATTCATGAGACTATTATTTTAAACCTTCTTAAGGAAAGAACAATGTCTGAAAAAGAACTGAGTAAGAAGAACTCTTTTTTCAGTGGCCAGAGAAATTGAGCTTATCCAAGTTTAAGGTTTGAAAGACTGATCCTAGAGGAGGTTCCTTAATTATATAAATAGGCGTAATTTTACTTGAAGCTTCGGAACCTAAAAAAAAAATTTAAAAGTGTAGCTTTCTTAAGGATTATTATATGAGTGCCAGGCTCTCCATTTACCCCTTGGCCATATTGAATATTGCTTCTGTGAAGTACTTGTATAGTGCAATCCAGTGTGCAGTACCTAGTACCATCCTATATATTAATCACTTAGATTTGGTTGCAAAAATTTAACTTCTTTGACCTAAGTAGCCCTGATACAAATATTTTCAACAGGTTGCTCTCCTTTAGCTGCTGGGAGATTCTGCAAAGCCTTATCACTGCTGTCTTTGTACTCTTACACTTAGGAAATCTGCAGTAACATTGACATCAAGTAGCTAAGAAAACATCTACATGTGCATTACATTTACTTCTTCAGCTTCAGCTCAGTTAATGAACTGTCTGCTTCCATGTAAATCAAGAAAAACAGTTAATGCTTTCATCAGGTGAACAGTGCTCAGGAGTTTCTGTAAAGGTGGGGCTGTATTCGCTGCAGTGGCTAAATGTTGCTCATATAAACATCCCATCTCAAATATGTTGTTCTGTTTTTCAGACAGGCTTACAGGTATTAAGAGAAAGTGTGCCAGTGTGCCAGGTACCAGAAGCCAGACCAATTTATTTTGAATTTGTGGAATGGAGAGAAAAAAGAAAACAGCCAACAAAAATGCCATTAGTGGTTTTTGAGATCTTAACAAAATGGAAAGAGTGAAAAGCTGAGATTGCATCTGGGATTTATCACCATGTTTTGATAAACCTTTGGTTTAGCCGATACTCTGTCCTCCACTGAGGATTCAGTGAAATTGCACCATTGCACTCTCAATAGAGTTTGTCAGATCAACTTTACACCTGAGTGTTTTTGACTGATTAGTTACTGGCATAGACAAGTGAGGAATTCAGAGAAAGGTGACTTTTTCTTCTTAGGAAACTTAAGCATGTGAAATATTACTAGGGACCATGACCCTAATTAGAAAAATGGGAATAGTTAATTTGTTTCCATCCAAATTTAAATATAACATCTGAATCTTCTTAAAGAGTAGTAGATCTATTTTACTTAATATCAAATTGATGTGTTGATGTATTGCCAGTAAAGGAGAGGTCTGTAAAAGAGATGCTTTTAAGATTACTTAGTCTCAGATGAGTTGTCCATAGCCTTTCACAGTGCATGAACTCTGGGGTGCCAAAGCATGAAAATCCATCTCAGTTATCCACTTGAAAAAGTCAAGAAGTATCCTAGTTAGTAAACTTTAGAGTAATTCCTCTATTGCTGCGTATTTCATTATTTATGCAAAAAGAGCACAGCTTTGGCTTGAGAGCTGCTAACAGCTGTATCCCTGGAATATTCTGTGTTCTGTCAGGCCCTCCTTGGATGTCTAATGTCTAACATGAGAAGACTCGACTGTCTTTCCCCATGGACACGCTGTCTAAAATAACCATTTCAGTGTATGTTCCAGGTCACAGTCACTGTTCTGTGAGGCTATTCCTTCTTACTATTGCTGTGTGCTTCCATGTGGCTGTAGTTTAAAACATCCAGGTCCCATAAAGTAAGTTGAGAAAACCATGAAGATCACTCCATGTAAGCAGTCTTTTATCTTTGCACTCAGCAATTACTTACTCTTATTATTTTTATTTCTTGAGCTTTCCTGGATGTCATTTTGTTTTTTGATCAGATAATTTATGAAAGAGATTTATCAGTATTTTACAAGGATCTATACCCATTCAGAATCTTCTCTGAAATATTATCTACAACATGTAGTTGTATGTTCTAAGTAGAGTTATAGTAATGGCATTAACAGTGCTAATATCTTTTAGACTTTTTACCTATATGGCTCCTATTGTATATTAAAATGCACTTTTAAGAATGTCACATGTATCAACCATACATCTCTTTCAAGCATTTCAGTTTGCATGCAGCTTTTTTTCTAAAATTGTGTTTTTTCTGCTTGCTTAGATAAGAATTTCTGACTGCAAAAAAAAAAAAGTAGCCAACCTGGTGATACAGACAGTAAAATTGCAGTTTTGGTGACAAGTGTATGATACCCTCTAAATTTACCTACAGTTTTGTTAGTAGTGCACATGCCCCTATGTGCTATTTTTGTTTAGTAAATTTAAAAAATCATTTATGAATAAATCAGAAAGGTGCCAATCAACCACACATTCAGAAAGAAGTCAAAAATAGTGTATGTAAACATAAGGCCTTTGTAACTCCAGATACTGTAATATCAGCTGCCTGATGTGTTTCTGGCAAGCCGAGGCTAAGTGACGGAGTATAATGAAATGTTAAATTAACCTGTAAGGGGTTCCTAAGGACAGAGGATACATTTTATTTAAAGAAAGTAATATTGTACCTCATGCCAAGCTGAAGTAATTTCCTTCCGCTTTCTATGCTTCCTGGGTTTCCAGATTTATATTTTTTAACGGCATTTGCCAGAGCTCACCTGAAGAAAGCATTACTCAAAGTCTAAAGGAAATATTTTTGTTCAGAATCCAGACCCATAAAGAATAACTACTGTATGCTAAAAGAAAAGAAAAAACCCTGTAATTTTACTACTAATTATGCACATAAGTCGAATAAATAGCCCACTGTTTCTGTGTTGAATAGAAAATTCACACATTGCTGCTTACAGCAATGCACTGGCGCTGCTTTCTCTATCACTAACCTAATTGAGGGATTTCTTAGCATGCAGTTTGTCTTTTCTTGGAACCCAAAGTAGATTGTGTGAAGCAAAATATACACATGGTCCCATTGACTGGGCGAACTATTAGTTTAAGTGTTCACTTCAGTCAGTTATTCAAGAACTCAGCTACTTCTTGTTAGGTATAAAGGAGCTTAAGTTTAATTGAATTTATGTATAATGTATAATTCACTAGTTGCAGAACGATTGTTCCACTAGTTCCATTGATATACTAAATTACTTGAAGGCCAAAAGGCTGAAAATTTAGCCATCAGGAGCTGGATTCATAAGGACATGTATGAGTGTAAATTTAGCAGTAAGGTACCTCTTTTTGTCAGAAAACTATCAAACAGCTGCTGCTTAGAATTATAGGAGCATAAATTTCCCCAACAGTTAAGTTTCCACCAGTACAGCATTTCTAGTGGCCACATTTGCTGTGGAGCCCTCTTGGTTCTGTCAGTACTGGAATACATTCTGGACACATGGGTCAGGGACTTCAGTCCTTTTGCAGAGGGACTGGATGTCTCACAGGGACCCTTCCCAGCACAATGGCTTCCTCTGTGCCACCTGGAGGCACCCGTTTCTTCCACGGCTCCATGCAGGGATTCAGCTTGGGGATATGGATTCTGCCAAGTAGAAAGACAAATTTGACTGGTGAGTGACTTGAGTCCTTTTTTTCATTTGTGGTGACCTTTTTGCAGTGTAGTGCAATGAAAATTGAAGAACTCAAGAAATAAGGCCAAGATTTTATGAAGTCATCCATCCCTCTCCATGAAAAATGCAGAACATGAATGGAGTCTGATATTCTTGGGAATGTGTGAGGATAACACAATCCATGTACAAGAGCCAGAGAATTGCTTTTTCCTAATACTAGCCATTTATTTATTTACTTACTTATTTTTTAACCTAGGAAAGAACCATGACCTCTGTCTTTCCTTCTCTTTCAACTGGGATTTGCTGGCCAAAAAATTCCTCAACTATGGCCTGATTTCCTGATTCATATTTACAGAGAAGTACACGTGGTCCCATCTATCATTTATTTTCTCAGTATGTGATATTATCCAAGAATATTTTGCAGCAAATTAGAAATCCAGATGAGTCACTGATTTCAACAGGCACCCATATCTGCGTGTTTTATGTGTAAGAACATTTTGTACAGATATTGCATTTGGTTTCATTAATTCTTGAGCTGTGGGTTCCTCCTGTTCATCATGTTGAGGACTGAGCAGGTGGATTACCTGCTGCCTTTGGCTGGGGCTGTGAGGAGCATGTCAGTGATGCTGTAGTTACAGGCAGATCAAATTGCTCTGAACCAGTTAATGCTGCTTGTGCCCGACCTCTCGAGTATTTTGAGTGGTCTATAGTAGTATAAATGATCTGAATATATTCCACAGGAAATGTTTGAGTTAGTTTTTTGGTTGTGGAATTATTTGAGTATTGAGTCTTGTGGTTGTGTTTTGGAAAATGTATTGCCTTCCAGTCCCTGAAGATAAATCACTGAATCACAGACTATGCTGAGATGGAAGACATCCATAAGGGCCATTGAGTCCAACTCACAGGATAGCCCAAGTCACACCATGGCCTGGAACATTGTTCAAACACTTCTTGAACTCTGTAAGGTTGGTGCTGTGACCACTTCTGTGTGGAGCCCATTCCAGTGCCCAACAACCCTCTGAGTGAAGAACCTTTTCCTGCTATCCAACCTAAACCACACCATCAAAACTTCAGGCCATTCCCTTGTGTCCTGTCAATGGCTGCCACAGTGAAGGGATCAGTGCCTGCCCCTCCTCTTGCCCTCATGAGGAAGCTATAGATTGTGATGAGGCCTCCCCTCAGTCTCATCTTCTCCAGGCTGAACAGGCCAAGTGACCCCAGCCACGCCCCACACAACTTCTTCTCATGGACCTTCACCATCTTTGTGTCCCTTCTTGGATTCTCCATAATAGTTTAATATCTCTCTTATATTGTTGTGACCAAAACTGCAGACAATATTCAAGGTGAGGCTATATGCTTCAGGTATTTGAGGCTGTCATTTCTCAGTTCTGCATCTTTAATTAGATAGTCTGAGACAAAGAAGTTTGCCCTGAGATTGTTGGTGGTTTTCTCCTTCTAATCATCTCATTCAGGTACAGGTGATTTGCATGAGTATTAAAATTTAGATCAGCAAAACAGGAATTATGCTTTTATTCTAGAATTCTCCTAGCAATTTACACTAATTTCTCTTCTGCATGCTAAAATGTTCACCATTTTCAAAAAGAATAGCCTGATCACCAGAGAAACTTCAGAAGGTATGTTCCATGATGAAATAAATGCATTCATTAGTTTAATTAAATGATAATTTCTGTGAATAAATCCTGTACCCTTGTTTTGAGACCAGTAACCAAATCATTGCTGTCACCATGAGTCTATTGATAATAATTAACCTAGATCTGTAGGCAGAAGTCACTGACTTTGTTAAAGTAGCTAATATAGGAAAAATATTTACTTTGGACATTTTACCAGCCATGACAGGTTTCTTTTTAAACATGCATAACTTTGCCTTACAAATTCTAATAAGGTACGTACAAAATGTAGCAAAATTACAGATGAATGATGCAAAATTATTTAAAATATAAATTAAAAATTATTATTTTCTTAATGGGTTTCTTTCAAATAGTGAGAGATTTTACCTGTACACTGTCCTGAAGCTCCTCACCAGAAGGAAATGTTGCCTCTATAACTTCTGTCTAGCAGAGAATGTCTTTGGATTTTAGTGCTGGACTAGTTAAAAAAGAGGCCATAGGAATAGAAAACACCAGCTAAACATGGTGCCTAATTTGCATGCCTGGAAATGCAGTCTTGCTGAAAGGATGTACCTGATCCCAGCTAATAAGTAATCCTGCCATTTGCATTAATGGTACATCTCTGCTTACTCTTGAGTCCTGAGTAATACCATTAATGTATGATACATAAAATCACAAAAGTGATTTTATGTATCATACATTAATGGTAACATGCATTTTGGACTTTTGAATCAGAAAACTGAGGCTGTTTAAACAGACATGGTTTAAACTGCTGAGGTAACTGGTTTTTTTATATAAACCTTGTTTTATAAAACTTTATATACGCACATCTGTTTTGCTTCAGTAATTCTGCTACAGCTGATAAAAGTGATGTTTTTAGGAAGATTAAAAGTGTTACAACTTATAATGCTTATATAAAGTTATAAATTATATTAACTGCATAAATCACTAATTAGAGAACTAATTAGAGCATTCTATGAAATCTGCTTGCTGTCAGGAGATAGTCTTACTGAAATCAGGGGGATGTGCAGCACAGAAATGGTATCTGTGAACAGTCTTTATCAGCCTTGCAATAAATTTGCAACACTTGGATTTCACAGGATCTCCATGTCCTGGGTTTGTGATTTATGTAGATTTCCTAGATTTTTAAGGTTGCCCTATGAATTCAGACGTTTTTAGACTGCAAAATGTCATTTCTTGATGTTTCTTAGGTAGAGCCTTTACCTTCAATAACACAGTTGAAAGTTAACATAGCATGGAGATTATAAAACTTGTTAATGATACATGAGCTAAGTCAAGTTCCCCTCTCACTTCAGATCACAATAATGCAGAATGGATGATATCTTGCTGGAACTGATTTGTATCCTTGTTTCTTGTTTCAGGGGAGATCAGAAACTAGTGGTCAAAGGCCACATCTGAAGGTCTTGTGCAGTCTAAAGGAGCTGTTTGACTTCAGTATTTGGGGGGTGGGATCTGCAGACAGAAAATATCTATTTTGAACTCACCCATTGTTGATGTTGCTCAGATAAAAGAACAGGAAAATAATTAAATGTTTCAGTGAACCACCTTTTATTTTCTGCACAATTCTCTTGCTAAATCTCCTCCAGAGTTTGCCTCTGCTTCAGTGATACTGGTTTAGCTTCAAGGAACCCTGATAAAAGGGACTTTTATAATGCACAGAAGACATTTAGATTATATTTATAATATATTGACTTTGAAAATTAGTTACTTGAAATCTACAAAACAACCTTATTCTGCCATCACTGAAACCATCCTTCCTAGAGGACATTCCATTCCAGTGGCCAAATTCCCATTGATTTCAGAGCTTTGGAATAAGACTTGTAATCTTTATTCTGTTCATTTTAGTACCAAAATTGTCCTTTATACAGCATTTATTTAATTTCTATATTCATTATAACAACTTCAAGGCAATACTGAAAATATTGTTCATGTGCTCAAAAATCACCATAAATTCTTAAGTTAGTGCAGGAACTGCAAAGAAGTTTGGACAAATTATAAACAACTGAGGAAGTGATTTGTTCTGGAGACTTTAGTTAAAAGGGAATTTCAGTAAAGTGGGAGGATGGGGGTTTACTAAATACACAGCCTGTATACACAAATACATCCCAAAATGTATGACATTGCGGGGGACGTGATGAGATACTGAAAACTGATGGGTTTTAAACTTTTTAAACCATTCCATTCCAGCAATTTTCTTTTCTAAGAGACATGTTTGCACATCTGGTTGGAGGGGAAAGTTTGGGCTGAAAGGACACCCCTCTAACCATGACTGAGGAACTAAAACAAGAATACATTTCAAAACATACTGAATAGATTAGCCGTATGTTTTCAGTGCATTTTATTTGTTTTTACAGACAGAGAACAAAAACTTCTTTTACAGGTGAATATTCAGCTCCAGGATTTAAAGACTTTGTGTGTAGAAATATCAAGAAATTGCAAAGTACTGTATATTGCTGCATTTCCCTGTCTTCCTTATCACAATGGCTGTTTTTCAAGATATCAGACACTGTCCCTGTTACATTTGATACTGTATGCAAGCACAAAGAATGCTACAGTGGTACTGTGACTCTACCTACTTAATCTGTTACTGTCTTTAAGATACTGCCCTTAAATATTGTTTTGGAATGTCTTTGTGATGAAAGATAAAACAATTTTATTCCTTTTTATTTACTCTTTCTGTCAAGCAATAACATTTTGTTAATCTATGGTCAAAATATGAATCGAACAAATAACCTTGTTTTGCACAAAATCATAGAAAAAAAGAGAGTGGAGAACAGAGAGCAGCAAAAATGGGCAGAATGCTATAGAAATGTGATTATTAGGATCTTAAGAGAAGCCAAGGACCATTGTGAGCAGTGAAGGGATGTTTTATACTATGAGTATATTCTTATGCTCCACCTCACTTCTTTCCTTTATGTTTCCTTTCATGTGGACTCATTGCAACTTACATACAGATTTATTGTAAACAGTTCAGGACATGGAATGTATCTTCCTGTGTGCTCCCTCAATTAAAATACTTAGCAAAAAGAAGCAAGTTATGCATACAGAAAAAGGCATATACCAGTATTGAAAGCGGCAAACTGTAAAGCTATACCTATTCAAATTCTGGGCAGGTTCTGTTTCAAATCTGGACTAAAACTCCATGATTCATGGCTTGATAGAAAGTCAGCTGAAGGTGGCCAGCAGGAGAAAATACAGTGTAATTGTTGTGAGAGAATGCTCCTAGGAAAACCAGTAAAACAGTCCTGCTGCTGCACCTTCCCGCCCTGTTATTGGAAGGAGTAGGTAATGTAGATGCGGCTTCCCAATTGCCATAGGAGTTGAAGGCACATTATTCATCATTCCCAGGTCTGTCATGATATTTCAGGTTTACTGTTTTGGCTTAAGAATACCAAGTGGTGATGTTTGGTTTTGGAAAAGTCAGCATAGTTTTCAATGAATGTCAGAAATTCTTGCTTACCTCTTGGAAGCAAAACCTTACCAAGGATAATGTGGCCTCCTGTGAGTTAAAGGTTTTGAAAGAACCACATAGTTGTCAGGGTGGTGCTAAAACTGCAGCCTGAATTTAGTCTTTGGTTTTCCTTTGTGTCCCTTAACTATGAGGACATTGTTTTCTGTAAACATCAAGAAAGAAAAAAGCCCAAGTTCATTGCTGCAGTTTTACTGGTAGTTTTAGATGTTGCATCCAAGGCATTGTGGAATGCTGCACCACTGAATGCATTGGAATTATTCTAAGAACTGTAAATAGACTTTAGCCATTGTAGGTGGGCATCTATTTGGGAAAAAATATTTAGTATTGAGTATTTTGACTGTTTAGCAGCCCATTAAACTGCAAGGTAATCATCACCTATTTCCTAATGGACGCAGATATTCTTTTTATTATTATTAGAAGCATTTATTATGTTTTATAGTGTTATGTTTAATTTATTATGTTTAATAGAACTGCCAGTCTCAGAAGAGGACTCAGATGAAGTGATGAATATGTAACTGTAAAACCACACTTATATCACACCTCTTTGAAATCTGGAGTAATAGTGGGTTTTTTTCCAAACTGTTTACTGTCATGACTTAAGTAACTCATAGATTCACTATAGTAGTAACCATTTTTATATTGTCAGTGAACAGTTTGCAATTCTCATGAAGTGAGTAACCAAATATGATTTTGTCCATTATTTATGTCTGATATTTAAAACTCAGACCATTTGGATTGCATATTCATGAAGTTAAGCCTATTTTAGTTTTCTACTCACAGATGCTAACAAAATTGTCCTGATATGATCTCTTAACCTGCTGACTCCTGAAAAAAATGGAGTAGGCAGTCCCTTAGAGACATTTCACCTCCAGAAAAGGAAGACTTACAGAATCCTCTTATTTTTATTTTTTTTCCACAGAAATTGTATATTTCATATGTCTTGGCTGGTAATTTCTGACCTGTATCAGAATTAATTCAGATACCTCCCATTTATCTTTAAAAAGAGTATGAGCTTGTTAATGAAAAAGTTTATGTAGTTTGTAAATTTCTTCTATGAAATAAATCTATGAAATGATCCGTCCACCACTGTATGTTGCCAAAAGTCTCACAATCCAGCACTCAACACTTCATACATACAGAATTCTTCTGTGCTCCGTAGGTGACAGCGCATGAGGAGGTACATTAAGGGAAACAGAAGGCACCCTTCCTCATCACTAATATCTTTGGCCGCAGACACTGCAAGGTAAGGTGTCTTAAAATGGTGTGAGGCACAGTGTGGCAGTTGTGTATTTTTATGTAAGACTGTTTATTTTTAAATCTTGAAGGAAAGGAGATATAGGTTGCCTATATTCCATAAATACAGCTAGGTCCCTGGATAATATAACCTTGTGGTTGCCCAAGAGGAAATTCCATGTAACTTTATGTGATTATTAGACTCTGTCTCTCAGCTTGTTTTCATCATCTCCTGAAAGACTGTTAGGAAAAAAGTGAAAGGTTAAAGAGAAGTTAGGGATCAGTCTCAGTGTGCAGTGAATGCTTCACATATCCCCCACTTCCTCCAGAGAAGCTAATGGAAAGTAAAGTTCAGCTTTTCACAGCAGCTGCTTTGCACCTATGGAGGTCAGTTGTGTTTGTATGTATGAGCAACATTTCACCCTGCTCCCTGGGTCTTCATGGAATGGTAAAAAGAAGTTGAGAGCTCTAATGGGGATACATGGGGATATAGACGAAAGACTTCCATTGAACATTATGTTGCTAAGGGAAATTTTAGATGATTCAGCATCAAGCACTCTTTCCTCTAAATAAATATAAACTAATATTCCAATGGACCATATCAGGAAAAGAATTTACAAGCAGGTTTGCACTTATACAGAGATAACAGTGAATATCTTTTTCAGTGGGAACAAAGATCTGGTGGTTAGTTTTTGAAAATAAATTGGTCTTGACCTCAATACATTGCCTAAAATTGAATTGAAAAACTGTGTTCATAAACTTCCCCTCCTGGTTTATTTGAAAATTACACAATATTCTTCATGCTTCATTCTGCCCATGGTTTTGGCTGCAACTTTTAGCTTGCTAGTTTTATTTTGGAGCAGTTGTCAAGACACTACTTGTAGATTATATATAGAGGTAGGGAGAAATTTTCATCCCACTGAAGTCAAGGGGAGTCTTACTATAAAGTTGGTCCAGATCTTAAGTGTTTTGACCATCTTAACATTGTTTCTTAGTGAATGACAATAATCAGCTCCATGTGGTGCATTTGCTCCATTTCCATAGAATGGCTTGGATGAATATGTAACAAAAATTTTATAGGTACTCTACATTCAACTAATTGACACGCAATTTGCTAAATCTGCCAGATATTTCTGTGTGTATCTATAACAAATTTTTAGCATGCTGTTTTTTCCAAAATAATAAGTAAATTGAATTTTTCCTTCCAATGTAACATGCAGATTATAGTTTAGATATAGATTATATCATGCAGCAATTGCTCAAACTTTTGAAAGACCTGAACTCATTAAGATGAGAGTAACTCTCCCTTTTACAAGTTAATAACTTGACATATACAAAACAATAATATATCCCAGAGCCCCCACCACCTAAACAATTTATTCTATTAGCAAAATGTTATATCACATATTTTAAAAAACAAGATCATTAATCTGGATTTCTCTGAGGAATTTGACTCCTTTATGCTGTTTAAATATAGAAAATGTCTCTTCCTTTTATGTTAGATTTTGCAGCATTAGCCAAATAATTAAAAAATCAAACAAAAAGTATCATTTTAACACAGGAAGGAAAACATTGCCTCTGTTTGCAAGGCAAAAATAGTATTTACTGAAAATACATTTAAATTATATACTAAAACAGCTTGTAGCTGGAATTTCCCTTCAAAACTTATCTGCACAGAACACATTATACTTAAGCAAGTGACTTGAAGTAAATATACTATGGTTAACATTAAACATTTCCATTTGCCAACAGTTACCACATAAAACATCTGAGATCATGACTGTTTCCCCTGCAATTAGAACAGGACATATACTTGTGATATTTTTGTGGTAACCAATGGGAATGTTCTTTGTTTATGACTTCCACTTGGACACACCTTTTTGAAGAAACAAAACAAAACCAGGAACAATGCTTGAAATTTGATTGCAATAAAACATAATCCTAAAATTCTGACCTATACCTTTAGTAGATGGCTAGCAAAAATATTGAGGTGAAGACATTTTTTTATCTTTAGTTATTCACTTCAATTTCTATTTTGCAAAATACATATGCTTGGATATATCCAAGCAACTCAAAATTAGAAGACAAATTTTACTAATCATTGGTGGAAAAATCAGACACTCTGTAATCCCAGGAGATAATTCCAGGAGTCATATACACTGTGATAAATCTCCTACTCGATAAAAGTGTGTCAACTAGGTCCAGCAAAGGAATACTCAGTACCTGCTGAGTGTGCTACCCCTACTTCACCACCAGGGAGTGACTGTCCCATTGCACTTAAACAGACTTTCAGGTGCTTGTAGCAAAGATTTGTGTCCTTAGTGGCTACATTTATCATGAGAAACAGGTTTTTTTTCTCTGAATTAATTTCTTTGACTCAAAATATTGCTTTAGGCAATGAGCTGCTCTTTCCAGGTTATGCTTTCGTAAGGAAATGAAAAACAGCTCATGTTGTAATGAAAAGAGGTTTCTGATGTTTTCATCTTCGGGTGTCCCAGAAATAAGTACAGATGAAAAAACAGGAAAAAAATGTTTAGTCCAAGGGGTGAGTAAATCTTCATTCAATCTCAACCAATTCAACAGTTCCCCATTCTTCATATCTTGCATGATTTCCAGTGGTTTCAGATTATTCTAAGTTTTCTTTCACATCAGTACAAGCTTAAAAGATACACTGTACCAAATTTTAAGTACAAGCCATACCAATTACAAGAAATTTTTAAAAGTCGTAATATTTCTCTGAAACATATCTAAATATCAATTTTAATTGTGTAAAAACCAAACTGTATAATTACATGCTAAATAATTACCACATCACATGGTAATGTTCATATGGGAAATGGACCTTCAGAAAAAGAGAAGAAATGTATATATATATATATTATGCTTTCAGTCTAAAGGACTTCATCACCACTGAATTCAGTATTAGAGTACTAAATCTACTACACAGATCCTGTATACTCACTTGGATACTGTGCTTCTGTTGAGGGAGTGACACAATTAAATTTATAAAGTGATACTTACCACACTAGATTCTCCTGTTATTACCAAGAGATGTACTCTGAAGAACCCAAGGCACAACAAGGTGGGGAGCTGAAGCTGTACCAAGTATGTGCATACACCCTCCCAGCACTGTGCTTTCCTTGGGAGTGCTGTCTTTTACTGCACTGTTCCATCAGACATATTTAGATCTCACCCAAAGGATTTTAAAAATATGTGCCACTCCAGGAAACCTTTGTGGCTGAAATAAGTTTAAAAGAAGTCTGACAATTTTACTAGCTAATGTTGTGAAGTGTTGGCTTTTGCGAAAGTTCAGTCACTTGGTAGGTGTATAAGAACAGATGAACAAAGTACACAGAGGAAGGATTAATACCCAGCTATGATTGTCTGTGATTGTCATCTCCTGTGGATGTGCACTAGAGGCTCTGTCTTGCTTGAGGTGGCTTATTATAGAAACATAAATGAAAATAGCCTGGAAGCCATTGGGGTAAAGTTTCACAATTGGTGTTATTTGGCAGAACTCTACTAGATGTAGGACCTTCAGACAGCTTTTGTTCAAACCAATAATGAACTATAACTGCTTTAAAACATCAGATTTATTTTCACCAATAGATTTATTATTCTTGCATGCTGTAGATTTCTATTTATCTCCCAGAAGGATAAAATACATAAGAATGAAATAACCACTTCTTTAAGTCTAGTGCCAAGGAATGTAATCTGTATATTCAATAAAGGGACACCCTGTATCTCTACACATTTGCTGAACTATTTTACAGTGTTCATTGCCTGTGCTGAAGACTATTCACATGGGTGTCATTAGTTTCATACAGCTTTCAATTAAGTGTGGATGTCCCACCCATGTATACTGCTATTCAGAATTTGTATTCCTTTTAGGAAACTCAACACAAAGGGAAGTATTTTGTTTTAAAATCTTGTTTTAACCTTAAAAATTAGCTTTGTAAAAATAACATGGCATCATCTGAATCCATGTTTCAATATCTTGGATGCAATGTTTTCTCAGCATATATGTAAGAATCATCATCCCTGAGGCAAACTGGGTATGGCTAGATTTTCCTTTGGTAATTGTCTGCAGGTTATACTCCAGAGAAGATTCCTTGCACACATTACACTTTCATTGGACCAAATATGTTTAACTGGGCCTTTCAAGCATTGGAATTTGGATGAAATTAGCCTCTTTGGTACAGTTGCTGAAAGCCATCATAACAATGTGATGTATGAAGACATATAGCAGACTTTGAGTGAATCTCTCTTCATCTGTAAAATCCACAGAAAACACCTCTGTTCCATCTGACGTGTCTTCTCAGCCTTTTCTTCTGAAAATTTTAAACCAGGTGCGAGAAACCTTTAAAAGAAGATGGCCTCACTATAATGAACATAAATAAATAAAATGTGTCTGCTCTCTGAATAACCTGTGGAACAGGTGAGATCTACTTTTCTAGCGTAGCAGCCATGAGCCCTGCCAAGTCAACATAACAAAGAATTCAGGTGTCCCATTCATTTCTCATCCTAATATAGCTCTGGATTTATTCCTTTCTGTGGGCTTGAATTATAAATTTAACCAAAACAAAATTATCCTACAAAAAACCTCCTTTGCATGATTTTAGGTCCATAGATGGATTTCTTTTAATGAATATGGCTCGAAAATACATGCTTCCTACTAAAATGGTGTGGAGACATCAGTAGAATACAAAAGAATACAGAATTTTTACGAAGTTTGGACTGGCTTACTAAGTACAAATCTAATTATTACATCACTGCAGTGATGGAGAACAAGCTAATAATTAAAGAAATATCAAGGGATCCTTAAAAGTATCATATTCTCTCTTATTGAAAATAATTTCAGACTATTTCTTGAATGTGAAGGGACAAAACTTGGTACTTAGCCCAGAAAAGTGGGCTGCAGAGCAAAAAGTACTTCAAGATCTTAGTTCTGGTTGTCTGCAAAAAGGGGAGATTCCCTCTCTCCGAGCAGCCCTGTGCATCTGAGATCCATGCTGTGGAGAGAAACGCACGTGTATGCCAGCTGTTTCTTTACAGTCCTTCCTGTAAACAAAAACTAAAGTTCAAAGTTTCCACTGCAGCAGCTCTAAAGCAGAATAATGTGCTTTTTGGCTGGACATTTCAGATGTCTGCTTTCCAGCAAAGTCCCGACCAGAATTGTGTTGGCCCATGATAGTTATCTGACAGGTTGTTGTCTGTAGTCTTTGTATTTTGTGGATGCCTAACATAGCTGCTTTGCCAGCTTATCACCTTCCCTAGAAAATTTCAATTAAGTTTTATAAAACCTTTATGAAAATGATAGTTTGCAGAGAATTCAAATTTAAAAAGTAAAAGCATTGCAATCAAAACTTCTGAGCAAATTATTGTATATTCTTTTCTTTAAAACTAATTTAAAACTTTACTACCAATGTTTGGTCAGAAAAAATAGCTAACTGTAAAACTATCTTTTCATTTTCAAGGAAGTCTGGTTTTAAATTAAAATGATAAACATACATCTGGGCATTCACTTAGGAGCAATTTCATGTAACCAGAATGACTGTTGCCTTGAAAGGCAGTCTGAGAAAGACATTTTGTCAAAACTTGTGGTTTGTCTCATGAAGAATACATTAACTTCTTGTTTAAATTGAAACACACATTTTGAGTCTTTTTCTATTCACATGTTCTGCCTGACTTCCTGAATGTTTCTTTACACACCTTAAATCAGTATTCACTTGGTGTGAAACTAAACTGCCGTCTGCTGCCTGTGGACTCTGCAATACACCTGGGTATAAGCTGACAAATGTAGTTGCAGCTATGTCACACTTTTTGCTGTTCAAAGAAAACTTCTAGATTCAGTCATCTTCTCTTTTGCCTTTCTGCACCTAATCATGAGCCACTGGAATAGACTTCTCCTGAGTCCTGAGTGGTGAATCCATTTCACACAGATGGGGCACAGTGCTTTCTTTTGAGTTCTCAGGGACCTTTCCTGGAGAGGCAGTGGTCATGGTGCCATCTCTTGTTTGCATTCATGGTCAAAGAGTGCCGGTTGATCCAGGTTTGCAGATAAAAGTAAAGATTTTTACTAGATGAAATATTACAACTGGGTAAAGCAAAAAGCTTTCAAGCATATAAAATCTTCTTCAGGCTAGAGGGACACAAGTTTGTCCATATTTTCTAGCTATCTGTCAAAATATATTATCTCTATCTGCAAATTTTACGTGGTCTGGATGTGGAAGAATTATAAAGATTTCACAGTTACCACTCTTGGAATCCTTGTTTACCATTTACCTTAAATCACAGTGAACTCCAGTCAAGTAAAATGCAAATAAAAGCATTCATTTATTTTATCAAAAATTAGCAATGTAATTGTCAATTTTTATAAAAGTGGTGAAAAAAAACAAGCCACCAGTCCACGTCTAGAATTGATACTGGTCATAGATTATTGGAGATTGAATCCCGATAACATTATTATCAGAACATTAAGGTAAAAGCATCAGGGAATGCAGTTAACCTATGTTGCCAAGTTATAATCTTTGGGCCAATATATTTTCTACAACATTCTGACTGGCTGACTGCTTTGGTCCAGACTGTGGGCCAAATGTGAAAGCCAACAATAAGGAGCTTTCATAATTTGGACAAAATCCAAATCCCCCCAAAACCAAACGTAAATTAAGATGTTATCTATATACAATCCTTTCTCAAACTTTGCTCAACTTATATTTTGGCCCTCAACTCATACTACCAGTAAATGATAAAGAAAATACGTTGTCTTGATATTGATATTGATAGCAATATCTGACCTCTCTTACCATGGTCACTGTTTTATTCTCACACTCACGTTCTCACATATGCCAGTCTGTGCAGCCCAGAGCAGATTAGCAGGGGCTTGTGCAGTAAAGGACTAGTGCATAACTTTCAAGGATTCCACCACTGTCAATTCACTGAACATAATGCTGAAAGCATGTATAATTAATTCAACCTATTAGATTAATAAAAATATTTTTATATAGTGCATATGACATAGAAATATTTTCTGTGTATTGCAGCTGTAAGATGTCTGCTCCCTAGACATAATGGTTCAGTAGAGGGTAAGCAGTTAATTTAAGAATAACCCCCTGCACCAATACAGAGAGCTGGAAAGCAGCTCTGTGGAGAAGAACCTGGGAGTGCTGGTGGACAAGCTGGTGGACAATAAGTAAACCTTCAGTTAGAGACTAATAATTTATTACCTTATATAGAACATTTTAAAGTATTTGGTGTTTACAACATAGTACTTGTATATATTTATGTAATAGAGTTTTCTAGGGAGTTCTATGCACCTTATGGCAGGCCCTGTTGTAAGTAGATATGGTAGAATTAAAAGTAAAAAGCATGTCCTTTTTTCAAAAAGACAGTAACAACTTCAGATTTCAGGAGTATGGACATCATGCTGAGAAATTTTGAGGATCATCCTAATCAAAACTTTTGCTAAAATGTATGGCTAATGAAGACTTATTAGCTTGAAGCCAATTGTAAGTTGAAATGGTTCTTGCAGTTTTACTTTGCTAAAAAGTAAAGAACAATTGTAGGGTTTTGATTGATTTTTAGCTTAGGATATCTGTTTCTCCCTTCCCATCTGCATCCCTTACAGTATAGTGAGGCACAAAGACTTACAGTGGGCTATACAAGCCACCATGGCACTCCAACATCTGTGGGTATCCATAGATGTTCTTTGCTCTGTATCTTAGTTAAAAAGAGGAAGGATGTGATTTCATTGTAGCTGAACAGGAACTGTCTGTGCTAAAACTCCTTTATTTAATCCAGCCACAAAAGGACTTGGAGGAAGTACGTTCTTTAGAACTCAAAGTGCTTTAAAAGTGTGGATTGTAAATTAATAAAATCTCTCCTAAATACGTGTTTTCCTTTCTTGTTCTTACTAATTGCATCTTTAAAATTATAGTGGTGGGATTCAGCAATGTACTTCTTAATCCTTGTGAATCTATGGCATTTTGTGTGGCTGAGATTTTTATAAATAATTGCTGTTCAAAAATCACTTGAAATGGTAGGTTACTGCAAAAGACTTCATCTTAAGAAGTGTTAAAGCAAGAAAAATAATATCACCTCATAGCAATAATTCATCTTTTAAAATGCAAGACATTTCAAGTCACTGAGCACACAAAATTATAATCTTTAACTATTTTAACTAGTCATTCCTTCCTGCCTTCTTTACTTCCTTTCTCATATTTTGGAAACCAACTAACATTCTTCCTAAAAAAAATTACCTAAAAACTGTTCTTGGCTAGCTATTATGTGTGCCGAGGTTTTGATACTGAGAGCATGTTAATGGCCAAATTATAAGCCCTTGAGAATTAGAACTCAGAAGACAAACATTAACAGACCCTTAACTGCAGTAGCACAAACCAAGATGCTATAAATTACAGGGTGGTAGTGTTAAAAGCACTGGCTTCCTGGTGTCTGGCACCCAAAACCTTTTCATTTGCGTGTATATCAGGCTGTGGAGAGGTTGCCACTTGCCATTTGGCCAGTATTCAGCTGGCAGAGATATTTGTTTAAAGTTCAGGCCAATCAATGGCTCAGGCCTGCAACTAAATATTTTGTTGTTATGCCATCAGAAATATTTACCCTTCTCTGTTTTTTTCTCATTCCTTCACTTGTTCACTCTTCTACCTTTCAATGTGACATGGAACTTGCCAGTTTTTGCAATTATGGCCCACATTAATGAGCTAATTTCCATCTTTACAAGTGAATTTACAGCCAGGATAGCTTCGTGGATTTCTCTTGGATCATGGGCAGTACTTGTAGTATGTGTTCCTTTGCATGGGCACATGCTGTGTTTGATGCTAGAGTCAAAGAGAAATTTGAACACAGGTATCTCAGAAACTTTGTAATTATTGCCTCCATTAAGGTAGGAATTTATATGTCCTCTGTTGACCAATAGCTACAATATCATACTATTCTCAGCCCATGCCTTGTACATCTGTGACATAGTACAGGAAGTTTAGCATCTCTCTGTTCCCACATGCTGCTGCTGACTGTGGGAGCAGCAAAGCTTTGGGATACAGTCATCCAATCCAAGTAGGAGGCCTTGAGCATGTTCTTTCCCAGGGGCCTTTCCTCTATGCTTAGCTCTGGCTTAGGTGAGCTTTTATATATGTGAAAGGATTGCCTGCATACTGAATTGATATTTATCACACCTAGTATGCTTGTTTCCTGGTCTGATATAATTTTGTTGCTTATCATTAAGGGACACTTCAAATTCATTGAACTAACCAGACAAAAAGTATTAAAGGAAATGATAGACTAAGCCATAAACAACTTCTTCAGCATTGCTCTTGTACCTGTTTATTCCTTCAGTTGTATCTTCTGGAGCTCACCTGGACTCCATCCATATAAACAGCAGTCTGATGGAAAAGCCCTGTTCCAGAAATAGCCTGTGCCCTTAATTCAAGGGCTGGTATATATGGCCACATATGGTATCTGGCCACAGAGAATTCAGTGTGATTAGCAGTTGCACTCTACATAGTCCCATGGGATGCTGTACAAGTAGTAGGTCATATCTAATTCCTCACTCCGACACATGGTAGATTGCTTCTTATTGTTTCATTTTGGTTTGGTTTGCTTGGTATGATCTCTTCTGTTAGGTGTGGAACTAAATCCCTTGTCTTTCATTAGGAAAAGCTTAAAGCTGAGGCTTTGTATGAGAATAATTTGAGAATACACTCCACACCTTTATAGGTAGGGATTATCAGCTATTGTTCACTATTTGTAGTGTGTGGCATTCTTGGCATGTGGACATACAATGAGGTAAACAGCCAGGAGGAATGGCAACATTTCATAATTAACCTTGTACCTGAAAAATTCATATATATTTTCAGAGGGCAAGTAATCACTGTTACTCAATGAAAAAAAGCAAACAAATTTACACTGCTTATAAGGAAAACATCACATAATTGCAGCAATATATTAGACTGTGGGACAGCTTCCCAAGGGGAAAACAGGAAGCAGTCTGAGTAATTTAAAAAGAACACTCATAAAGCTCTGGAAAATATAATGTAGGAATAAGAACACTTTGGCAGAAGATGGAGCATATGCTTAACACATCCTTCTCCTATTGACTGTGTTTTTGTAATTTTGAGCCAGATTATAAACCTGAAAGTTAATATCTTTCAGTCACTAAGATCTGCAAATTTGATCTCAGTGTGATTCCAGTTTAGAACTGGACTCTGACATTAGAAAGCTGTAAGGCAAAATTTTGTAACAGGAAAGCCCAAAGTCAAGGTTATTTCTTAGTTTGAAAAAAATGAACAGGTTCTTCTCTGGTATAGGTATATTTTGCAAATTTCTAAGAATCTGAACTGAGTCAAAAGTGGTTTGGGGATAAAGCTGGAATGTTATGAATTTAAGTGAAAATTTGCCATACTCAAATAAAACCTGATTTGACAGTACACTTCAATTTTGCTAAAAGTCAAGCCAAGGGAGTAAAAATATATATGGTCCAAAAATAGAACATATACAAAAAGTCTAGAAAAGCCAATATATTGAATTTTTTCAAATGTATCCAATACTTGTATACGAACAGTACTATGGTTCCTTTGTACCAGTAATTACAGATACAGTTGTAAGAAAAATTTAGAGAGCTGAAACAATGCAAAACTCAAGCAGAGTTCATAAAAAGCACCATCATCTAGATTACTGCAACATTTTCATTCATCTATGTGGGGGGGGGGGGGGTTGTTTTGGATTTTTTTAAAATTTTGTTTTATTTTGTGGGCTTTTTGTTGTTTTGTTTTGGTTTGGTTTTGGGGTTTTTTTGTTTGTTTGTTTGTGGGGGGTTTTTTGTGGTTGTTTGGTTTTTTGGTTGATTGGTTGGTTGGGGTTTTTTTATAACAGTGACCAAAAAATTAAAATAGATAATAACTGTCACTGGTTAAAACTCATAACTTCAGAAATGTCAGAAAGGATTCTTTCCCTCAAATTTCCACACAGCATTTTAGAAAACAAAAATTATCCCCATGCTTTACTGTTGTTGCAGGAATACAAGTCATTCTGCAAATTTCAGAAGTGAGCTGAAATTATGACTTCTTCTAAAGCTTTACAGTCTAATTTAGCTATTAACTGAAGAAAAGTCAACATAAAAATGAGGGTAGGGATAGGCAGAGAGGAAACATGAGAAAAACCTGTTTGTCTTGTTTCTTGTGACAGACTTGGTATATGTTTTCTTTTTAGATCTACAAGCATTACATAGCCATAATTATAGAGGTGGACTTTTTTATCATTATCACTTAGCTAAAACTGTAAAAAAGATCAGCTAAAATATGTAGAATTTTTTTGCTTTTATTTTAAAAATTCAGAAGTTATTTGAATTTGCAAATAATGCCTATGTTATAGTTTTAATTATTATTTGTTCCAATTTTTCTCAAGGACTATCTTTTTCTAGGAACAAAATATTTTAAAAATTATTAATTATTCTCCAAAATTCTTTTGAACTTTTCTGCTTTAATACTGAACCTCTGATCTGTCTATCATTAAGTACTGGTGATAACATCTGCAATAGAGCATAAGTTCGTTTAAAGTTACAAAAGACTTTATGTTTCCACTTCTTCTTCCTTTTCATTGAAGTATATAAATTTGATGAACACATTTTGCTATAAAGATGGGGCATTTTGCAATGAACAAGAAAACCATTTTAGTGTAATGACATAGACATATGAAAGGAATGACAGTATCTAGGGAAAAAAAGAAAAAAATAAGAAGAATTCTATTGTGGTCCGTATTTTAAATTTACTTGGAAATATTGAGCACCACCTCAAAATAGAAGTGTTAACATGCATTGCGTGTTGTTTACAATTCCTGACTAACAGAGAGACTGGAAGGTCAGGAAATCTCAAGTTATGACACTGATTCCTTTTTGATCCATTCTATTTCTGCCACTCACAATTTAATCATGTCAGAGTTACATCTATTAAAAATAAAGATGACTGAAACAAATTGCAAAAATAACTTTAGCCCTGAACAGAAGGCAGAGACATACACAGCTATGAAGAGAACACTCAAAAAGCTAAACAGAACACTATTGGTATAAGATTGAAAACAAATGCTTTCAGCAAGTCATCCTGGGCAGGGCTGAATATTCTGCACAGATTTCTTTAATTTCCCCTTTGCTATTGGGGCTTCTTTTTGCTGTCCAACATCTTACCTAATAATGAGAAAACAAATAGCTGCCCTTAAGAAAATATGATCACATGAACCCTCATGGCTGTATACAAATTTAAAAAACCAAACTCAGTCCTTCTCATGCATGCAAATAAATAATTGATTTCCTGACATCAGTTAGTCTAGGAAACTGTGGTCAGCCCTGCCTCTTTTACTGCAGGCAGGGTAGAGTCCTAGTTTTGCCAGCTGGTCTCTCTGTAACAGTAACAGTTACTGAAGTAGAAATTAGCTGGACTTTCAATCTGTGATCCTAGAGTTAAATACTAATAATATGAATAGTAGTAGTAGTGATTTTAAAAGTCACTGCTCCTGATATGGAAGAGAATAATAAAAAAGTGAGACCAGTATGTGACTTTTCTACTTAAATATTACAAACTGTCTGTTGATGTGTGTGGCTAGCACCAGTGGTGCACAAGTCTCCTTTGGTTTTGGATTGCACAGTTTCTGTAATTATAGGAAACCAAGAAAATGTGCATTAAACAGCATGGCAGTAAAACTGTACATCAAACAGCTGAAGAAGAAATTTTGTTGCATGTGGTTTGTCATCTCCCTTTCAGATCTCTGCAGGAATATTTCAAGAAAAGCATTGTTAATGTTAATTTTATTCTTTCAATTTCAGTTAGGATCGGATCTAATGGGAGCCTAAGATGTTGCATAAGCCAAAAATGTCTGAACCATGGAGAAAAATAATCAGTACAGTTCAGAACATATGAGGATAAGTGTTGTTGGGGTAGTTTTCAGAGAGTATTTATCAAAACTTTATGCACATACATGCCCAGTTCTGGTATCTACTGAACATGTTCTGATAGAATATTTGTCAAAATCGTCACTATGATTGTCCATAAGTATGAAAGTCCCTCTTTTTAGAGAACTGATAATGTTTTAATTGCTTCATAGATTTATATAGAAAAAAGATCCTCTGTCACAAACAATTTACAATTCCAACAGGAAACAATGCAATTCAGTTTGTTTTACATCAGCTGGATTGACCATTCTGAGATGCTGGTCAGAAAGCAATAATAATGGGATGCAAGCACCTGGATAACTCTAAACCTCACAATTAGTAATGTCTTTAGGTATTCTGCTGAATACTAACAACTGAATGCTTTACTGAAATAGACCTTCAGATTCAACTGAATCGGAATTATTTTATTGATATCTCATGCATAAAAAAGAGTTAAAGAATCTGATTTTGTAAAAAAATGGCTTAGACACTGGATTTTGAAATGAAAATTAATGTACTTTGATAGCTTTGTGGAGTTCTCTGAAATTTAGGTTTTAAAGCAAGAAATTTGCATTAAAAATATATTTTATTTTGATATTTAAATAAATCCCCCAAGATCTGAGTCTGCATATAGAAATTCTGTTTGAAATACATTCACATTTATATGTGTGATTGCCATTTGAAAGAAGAGCAGGCATCAGGAATAACATTCTCTTACTGCCAAAAGCTAAGTCTGTTAGAGCCATCATTTGGTCCACCAGAAATGCCCTGCTGCAAACAGGGCTGCTTTGTGTCTGTGGAGTAGGAAATGGCCGTACTGAAAAAATCAGCAACTACTCAGCAGCCTTTTCTCTGTACTCTGCTGCCTAAACAAGGAAAAT
The DNA here is from genome assembly GCF_036417665.1 of Passer domesticus. Classification (NCBI taxonomy): domain Eukaryota; kingdom Metazoa; phylum Chordata; class Aves; order Passeriformes; family Passeridae; genus Passer; species Passer domesticus. The sequence goes on from NC_087479.1 coordinate 32,031,327, forward strand.
ACTCATCAACACTTACAACAAAGAGGCTTTGGAGGAATGTAAGAAGGGCTAGTCCAAAGTCAGCAAAAAAAAAGGACTTATGAAAGACGATTTCTAATATGTTATTTATAAATTATCAGGTAGATTGACAGATTAAATAATTACTTTACAATTTCAAGTATCTTGCTTGAACTTTGGTCAGTTAAATATTAATGAAAATAGCAAGCAAATTAAGTACTTGTTCAATGAGTGGACAATATATGGACAATAACAACTATTCATGTATTGTAGCCAGACATTCCCCCAGACAGGTCCAGTTCCTGTTCTGCAAGGAACAGAATTTTGTTCCTTAATACAAAATGGAAAGAAGATTTTACACTCAAGGAGACAGACTAAGAAAAATAAGTAGTCATTATGTGTGGTAGTCAGTATTGTGGAACCATCTCTGAAATTTCTTTTAGGATATATAATGTCATAATTATTCTGTGAACCATAGGATGAAAACATATTGGTATTCCAAGGGTTGTCTCTAGAGGACTGCAAATGAAGACATCACCTTGCTACCTGATCAAATCCTGGTCAAGTCATTCTTGAACATTTTTTGCCTGAATGCAGCTAAGACAGTTTCTGAACTATAACTGTTAAAGGTGCCTCCATTTGCTGAACAGAAGGAGCAAAACTGGAGGGAATTAAGTATTTCAATCCCTTCTGAGGTGGTCTGTGCACCCTTCAAACAGTAAATTGGCACCAGGAAAGGTCTTTTCAAACCTTGCCTTCTCAGACATATTTGTCATGCCAATGTTAAACACAGTGTAGAATTTGGAAAGATGTGAAAAAAAGCCCTGTGATATAGTTGCTGTATTATAACAGTGAGTTTCTAAAACACAGCAGTATGTTTTTTTCTGTGGCGCAGCTAGCCAAGCATCTCACTGCCAGGTTTCCATGATCTCCTAGGGTAAAATGGCAATCATTTAAGAGTCCTTGCTTCTGTAACTAATAAGGACCCACAGAACGCAGAGGGAGGGTAGGTCTACAAATTTCACCTGTGGAGGAAAATGGGGAAAGTTCTGTACACTCCAGCTTAGTAGCCAGCTACTAAACTGGCTCTTTGTTTGGTTTTGACACAGTGCCTACTACCATAGCGGTACAGCCTGAAGGAATGTTTTTGCTATCATATGCATAAAAACATCCAACCAAGAATATAATGAATGCATGCAATTTATGTATAATACACACATTTGTATATATATGAGGGTATATCCTATTTTTGTGACCAGTTCACAGTCATGAATTCATACATGTGTGCACGCATATGTGCAATTTTGATATTCTGTTTCTGAAAAAGCTACTGTAGGACAATTTTATTAACATATACTAACATGTGGGCCTCTCAGATGTTTCATACAAGTGTTTCACTTCATTTGTACTCAGTGGGACATTCAGAATAAAGGAATCTTACATAGCTCTTCACCACATATACATGCAGATGTATTGAGCTCTCTAGGACAATATTCCTTTTTTATTTGAAAATTTCATTCTGCCTACATATTTTATTCAGTTTAGTGTCACGAAATTATGTGGTAATGATCAGAAACTCTCAGTGTTAGGGCCTTATTTTTTCTAAAATCTGCTAAACACTTTGTTCCTTATATTTTCCCTAAGTGAAAATTTTAGTTGTTCAGTTGTGAAAGTGAAAGGAGAAATGGTGGCACTCAGATGAAAACTAAGTTTTGAACCATTTGCTCCATTATTCAGATGAATGGTATGAGGAATATGAAGAGCCAGTACCAGCAGAAGAAATAGGAACCTCTACTGGACATTAAGATGCTAATATGTCTGGGAAAAAACTGATATTGTTGCACTCTTTCTGTTAATTATACATTAATTCCCAATACTTGGCTTGATACTTTTCCTTCTCATTAATTTTATCAAGAAGAAGTAATGCCTTTAAATGGCATCAAAAACTAATTGAGAACTACATGAACAATTTGGGTATAACCAATCTACATAGGCAATAAACATACTCATTCATGTATGAATCACTGTAATGGTGAGCTACTTTGAACACTAAAGATCAAAATTCCTAGGAAAAAGGAGTGAGAGCTGCTATTAAAATCATCGTTTAACAATCAAGCAATGCAAGAAAGAAGAGAGTATCACACTTCACAGTAAGTTTAATGGAAGAACACATTTGAACGTACCAGCTGATGGACAACTCCTCCTTCTTACCAGTTTTCCTTTTCTACACCATCCATATAACTAGACGTTCTTATGACGCAAATTTCTGCACGTTTATATTTTCAGTTACAAAATATGGAATTCTATATTTTATTATGTTATTGTAATAGTTTTCTTAGAAATTTTAGTATTCTGACCTAAGAATGTTTGACTTTTCTTAAACTTAAAAATTTAGTGAAATGTAAGAGAGAGGTTTTAGTCCATATGTATTGTTCAAAATCAGGAAACATTTTTCCAGTTTGAATGAGTGAAGTCAAAAGTAATCTTCCTTCTCTAGTAAATCAGTCTAACTCTGTTTATGAGATCTGAAGGGCTGATTCAAGATGAGAAATCCTCGTATTTCAAATAGAGTGAATAAATGGCAGGAAACTGATAAGTCTGAAAGTGTGAGGTATAATCCCAGATTATTGTTATCCCATGACAGTGATGGAGAAGAGACATCCAGAAAAACATAGGTGCCAAAGGAAGAAATGCTGGCAAATAACTGAGAACCAAACGACTGTCATTTATAGCTGAAGAAAGTGGTTAGGCTTTTGGGACCTTCCTGTCATGGAAGCAACAAATCCCCTTGTAGACATGACCCAGTAAGACAGAGGAGATGGAAAACTGACGATCTGTCCCTTGTGGCTTCAAAAGAATCCAAAGAATGTTTGGTAGCAGCACAGTGTTTAATCTTTGTTTGCCTTCAAAATTCCAGTTCTGGTCATTGCATTTAGCCCAACTAAATTACTTACATGTTTTCAATTGGCAAAAGTTATTCTTCACTTCCTTTTAATTTAATTACAGAATTTCTCTGTTGTGGAAAACCTATTTGGGAGGGTCTTTTTGTGCCAAAAGTGGCAGTATTTCAGGTGAAACTGAATTTCATCACTTCAAAATACTTCTGAATCTTTGTGAATTACAGCCCCACACAGACATAGCAATAAAAGAAAAATAAACCAATTTAAAATTAATGTTGACTGCATTTTGAGTGCACAAAAAAGGCACAGTTACAGCTGTCTTTTTATTATCTAGCAACTTCTGAGGAACCTATTACATATTTGATTCTAATATTCAGTTGTTTTTTTCATTAAGTTCATTGCTGTTAATGACTTTGGATCATATACCTCAGAATTTTGTTGTGGTTTTATTTCCTTCCATTGGCCATTCATTTTCAGAGTCACATATCCAGCTATTACTGTGGTGGCCACACCTCAGGTATTAATACTCAACTTCTTAGTATGACATTGGCAGAATGGCATTTTTAAATTTATATTATGAATCTGGAAAATGTATACAGTGCTGAAGTCTATTAGCACAGACAAAAGCCTTGTTTGAATCCTAAGGTGGGCTTATTGTACTCAGGATGAGCAAATGGTTTTACGGGAATCCAGGACCACACAAACTGATTGTCTCCTACCCTGCTACACCAATACCAGGCATTTGAAAAGAGGACACTGAAATGGCCAGAAACTTTTCATGTGGTATCATCCTGAGACCTCCTGATTGCTGGCAGGATGGTGGATTTAGATTCACTATGTAGAACTGCACCACTCAAATAATGAGTGCCTGATGGAGTACTAGGATACCACTGCATTTGTTCAGTAGCAGTTGAAGCATGAATTCTACAGGCATTTTTTGGGAGTCAAACATCTTCAGGTTTATAAATTTTTATTTCTTTCAATTTTTTTGCAAAGAAACATGAACTGTCTGAGCCAAATCTCTTATGTCCTGCCTGTCCAGCAGGTTCTGTCACAGACCTATTTCTGTCTCCAGCTTACTGTCTCACTTGCCCATTTTTGTTACTCTGGCTGAGCTATCTTCCTCATGCTTATCCTTCCCACCTTCATCCTTCACCATTTGCCTGTGTCTTTTCCACATAAAAATCTCCCGTTTCTGGTCAGCTCCCCCTGTTCACAGCCTGGGTGTACATGTGAGGCTGCCCTTAATTGTCACTGTGTTTCCCAGCCCTGAGGGTGCAGCAGGCCCTGCTGTCCCTGCCCACTGACCAGGGCCCCGTGTCAGCCCATCCATCACTGATCAGACCCTGCCCCAGTGATGCCACAGCAGGGCCTGTCTCCAGCTCCCCACGGTGCTGTTCTGCCTGGCCATGGGCCCTGAGCTGTGCCCATGCATGGCCCCACATCCTGGTATGGCCCCAGAGAGGTGCCTGGTGCTGGGGCTGAGACCACCCTGGACGCAGCCCTGCCTTGAGCTGTGCCTTGGGGAGCCCCTTCACCACCATGGAGCTGCTGGACCCCACTCCATTCCAGCTGCACTGATTTCCACATAGGAGTGTCATGGGAACCCCATTTAAAAGGCTAACTTCTTTTCAGCCCGCAGCTGCTGCACGTCCAGTGCAGGCAGAGCTTTTAGGAAACATTTTCCAACCAGCAAATATCTACTTTGGTTTAATGAACTAATTGTGTTCTCTGAATTATTTTTCATTTGGACGAGGAATGTGTTTTGAAGACTTAGGAATAGGACATACTGCATCACAGCAAGGCAACACTTCAGCATCTTAAATAGCAAAGGAATTTATCACTTTGGACATGAAAAGATTTTTCGATTTTCTCCCCCTCACTTGCCCTCAGAAATTGCTGAGCTGTTTTGACTGAAAATTCCCCAAATAGCTCAAGTAGCAGATAACTACATAGAAGGCTTGTAACTATAATTAGGAAAAAAAAAAAAAAAACCAAAAAAAAACCCAAAAAAAAACCCCCACCACTGAACTGGAAGTTAGAATTTGGCAAAGTTATAACAAATTGCAACTAACTGGAAAGGGTCAAAACAACTGGAAGAATATAGGTGGTGCTCATTGCCACACCTATAATACATGCAGCTTATTTTTCTTAAGCTAAATTCATCCATTGACAAATTTATGAGCTGCTGAGTGTTGTGTCTGGGCTTCAGAACACTTTGAATTAATACAGGAAAGCCTCTTTTACACCAAGCATGAGGCTTGTTTGAAATGCTGGCTATAACGCATTTTCCAAAAATTGTTTAAAACAATATAGCCCTATAAACACTGGCTAACCATACTTGGACTTGCCTCTCTCCCTTTTATGAAAAGTGTCTCAAATAGTTTGCTAGTATAACCTTACAGTATGTATGATGTTCAGAGGTAAAAGAAATTAGAGTATATTTTTGAAAATTAGATTTTTTTTTTAAATTTTTTTTTTGGAAAAAACCTCTGGGAGTTGAAGCCTGAAACTTCAGATTTTATGAAAGTTACTTTTGCTCTGATGATTCACTGCAGTCACAGAACCAGAGTATGAAAATTAATGCTTCTTGTCTCTCTCATTTTCCTCTTATCCCTGGGTACCATGACTCTGTACTTCCCTTTCTTCTCCAACTCATGGATCTGTTCCTCCTGAATTGCCTCTTGTACAGCTCCGTTTTGTGTCAATTAGGATAGCTTGAATGTTGTAGACTGGCCATTCATATCTTCCATGAAGAAGGGAGAAAATTCTTGGTGTTAAACCAGTTAGTAAAAAATTAATAGTGTCCACTCTATTTGAAGGGAAGTATGTGTGTACAGGTTGGTGACAGCTATGTTTCATAACTCTTTAGGCAGAAGGGCACATATCTGTTTAAAATTGACACAGATTCATGTTATTCTACCTCTAGCTGCCTCACACTTGAACGTAGCCCAAACAGCTTGTTGTCTGTTGCAGTCTGGTGCAGGGCCACAAATGAGAAGAGATATTCTGTTGTACCATGGACTAATTTAGCCAGAAAAATGTCCATATGCTAGTGGTTTTAAGCATAGGTGGAAGACCAGCACTTTTCTAGGTCTGATTTCTCTGGGAAATCTTGTCTGCAAACAATTTTGCAGACAAGATTGTGAATTTTCCCAGCTGACTATATTCACTCTGTTTTCAAAAACACCCTTGCTCCACTGATGGTGTACAGAATCTGACTGATTATGTCTGAAGGACTGAGCGCTGTAAACAGAGAAAGGGAAAGGTAGGAGTCTGCTAAAGTTAAAAGCTAATGAAAGCAATGTGAGAGGGTGTTATGGCCTTCCACAAACACTGAGCCACTGAAGAGGCAATGGAAGGGATTAGTTGTGCAGCAGAGCAGTTTTGCCTGAGGTATGCCAGATGTCTGAACTGCAGTGGAGGACAAAGAACAACATTCAGAACTCACTGGGTTATTGAGAGTATCCTTCAGACTTTGCTGCTTCCCACTACTTTGTGGAGAGAGGAGTAAATAGGATGACTTATTCACTTAATGTCATCCTCAGTATAACCCCAAACCAAAGTGTATTATTATTGTTATTATTATCCAAGACTAAAATCCTTCCTCTAGGAAATACTGAAATGCTTATTTTTTTTCTTACAAGGAATGCTATGTTAATTAGTGTGGTAGAAGCATATTTCTTTGGTGCATTGATTTAGGTATGAAAATATTAATATCCCCCAAAGTCTCAACTTTGGTGGTCTCAGTCTTTTTTCTGTCCCCATCAAATGTGGACAATTATATTTTGAGAGCATTTGTTGGGAGTAGGTTACACAGGAATAATACTGTACCAGAGATTCAAGCAAGATCTTCTGAAAACTTGCTCAAATGGCATGGCTGACGTAAGTGAGCAAAAAACTGGGACTACTGACTAGTGGAAACTGCGGTACTTTCACAGATGAAATGGATTTAGCTGACAATCACTGCTTTAGACTATTTCCCTTTTTTTTGGTTAAAAGATATAAACTTGCTACTCTATTTTGTTAGTAGTAGGTTACTTTACAAAATAAATGCCAAAAAAGCAAATACAGAAACAGAAGACAGGCTTGGCCTTTTAGTTGTCATTCAAACCTTTAAAAATGGGCTGTTCCTGTTGCACTACAGGAAAAAGTTTTAACGGGCTTTTATGACATAAAGCAGAAAAATGCAGGTGCAGCTTTTATCTGTCCATAAAAGGCCAAAACTATCTCTTTGGTCAATGGGAAGCATTCATAATGAATTCAGTGACGTGCAGAAGAATTTTTATTTGTATCTTAGGAATGCATAACTAGAAATATTATGAGCAATTCCTTGACAGTTCCTATTCTGCTTAGAAAATATGCTAACAATTTTTACAGTCACTTTGTAATACCTTCCTGGATGCCTCGAACAGAAATACATGCAGGACCAAATATTTGTTCTGTTGTATTGCTCATGCATACTGTTTTACTATCAAAATTTTATTAATGAGTTTTATGTTACTTATTTCTATTCTAAGCACACAATTTTTGAAACTTTTGCTCAGAGATTTAAAAACTATTAAGAGTTTTCAAATTAGTATCAGTGTATATTTTCAGCCTGGAAATGACTTCCTTTTAGAAATTTATTCTCTACTCTCTGTAACCATTAACCATTAAGAACAAAATTAAAATCAACAAATTAGCCTGCTCTGCATCTTCATTAACAAAGAACATGCAGATACTCATATGTGTAAACTTTGTAGGATTCCAAATTTTCTCTTAGAAATCTCTTTCCCTTTCTTGCAGAAGAACTCACCTGAAAACTCATATCATTCCTCCATCAGAACAGAGACTGTGTGAGCACTGATTTAATTGGAAGCAAGTCCATTAACATCAGCAAAAATTAGCAGTCTGACATTTCTTCCTATCGTGAAGAGCATTTCTTGGTAGTTCTATAGCTGGTCTGATTTTTGTTCGGTTTCAGTAATGAATAGGCAAAGATATTTTATCCTAGTTGTTCAAATAAATCATACTCAGAAAGAGGGTTCTGCAGTAGTTAACATTGTTCACAGTCATGTCCATAAAAGTGCAAACTGTGCTGCACCATGGTGTGATCTTCCTTGATTGTTTAAGGGTTGGTTAGAAAGGACCTATGGTCTCTTTCCTTTGTGGGAAGGAAATTTCTACCCTTTCATACTACTGTCTTGGGACCTCTGCTGCTATCATTCCTACTGTATTGAAACTATTTTTTCTGAATGATTATTGAAGATGTTTCTAGATTTCTTGCCCAAGGACATCTTAGCTAAAGAAATGTTTTTTGTTTGGTTGTCTTTTATTAATTTCTCCTTCTTAAATAATAGACTCTAGAATATAACAGATATAATGCTATGTTAATTTTCCCTCTGAAGTACATTTCTCACTGCTTCAAGCTAGTTTACTGTATACCCTGTCTTTTCATGTCAGTAAGAAAGAAAAAAAAAAGAGAATGTGACAGACTGACCCTGGCTAGATGCCATGTGCCCACCAAAGCTTATCACTTCCCTCATCAGCTGCACAAGGGAGAAAAAATACAGCAAAAGCCTTGTGGGGTGAGATAAGGACATTGAGAGATCACTCATCAGTTATTGTCACAGGCAAAATTGCTTCAACTAGGGGACGATTAATTTAATTTATTGCCAATCAAACAAGAGTAGAGTATTGAGACAATAAAAGCCAACATTTAAACACTTTCCTTCCACACCTTTCCTCCACCACTCCCTTCTTCCTGGGCTCAGCTTCAGTCATAATTCCTATAACTCCTTCCCTGCAGTGGCACAGATGGACAGAGAATGGGAGTTGAGGTCAGTTCATCACTGTCTTCCTCCTGCCGGTCCAGTGTGGGGTCCCTTTCATGGAAGACAATCTTCCATTAACTTCTTAACCTGAGTCCTGCCATGAAGCTTAACATGAGACTGTAGTTCCTGAGGAACTGCTGCAGTGTGGGTCCCTCCCATGTCCTTTAGGAACAGACTGCTCCAGCATGGATCTCCCACAGGGGTCATGAGTCCTGCCAGAAATCCTGCTGTAGCATAAGCTCCTCTCTTAACACATTCACAGTTTCTTCCAGATGCCTGTTCCAGCAGGCTCCCCTTCTTAAATATGTTTTCCCTGAGGCACTAGCACCATTTCTCATGGGCTCAGCAGCCGGTCCATCTTGGAGGTGGTTGGTATAGGCTCTATGTTTCATAGGGGAAGTTTCTAGCAACTTCTCACAGAAGCCACCCCTGCAGCCCTCCCACTACCAAAACCTTGCTATGCAAACCTAATATAGACAACTAAAGTAAGCATGAAATGTGCCCATCTCTCTTCTCCTCACAATAGTCCACACTGAAGTGTGTTCACTCCACAGAAAGCCACCTAGAAAGAAGAAGGTGCTATGACTGTAACAGTAGTATCACCAACCATTCTTTTTTAACATAGTCTAGTTCAAGAATATGAAAATTTAGGGTCAGTCATTTAATAACTTTGGCTGCTGCACACCTCTGCTGGATAAAGAAAAAGTTCATGGAAAAAAACTTAATAGACAACTGATTTGACAGAATGACTTTGGGACGATGTAATGACTGAAGATGTGAGGAACAGAACCTTAATTTCTTTTCAGGTGGAAAAGTCTGAAACAGCATAAGAGCAATACATTGATCCATGTCCATAAAATTCTAGAAGAATGTGTGTGCATATGTTTTGTAATATAAGGTAGCTTGGACATGGGAAGATTAATTAAAATGGCAGGAGGAAGGAAAGTTTAGCTGTAAAATCAAGTAAGGTAAATGAAAGCATGTAAACTCTAAATAGAAGAGTCATAACTAAAAATATAAGGGACAGAGTTAATTGTAGGCACCTTCACTCTGATTAGAGCCTAAATATGTCTGGATTTGTGGGAAAACTGATACAAAGAAAAGGACATGGGTATGTACATCTATTTTAGTTAGTCTTCTCTCTCAGTTCCTTTTCAAATTCCTATGAAGAAATTCTTCCTCTGACTATTTGTCTCTATGTTTTTACATCCTTGAAGAGTTAAAATCCCAAGGTGGAGTGTTATGTGTGTGGAGCTCTAGGAGCAAGTGCATTTCCTCTTTGTTAGACAGCCTGTGAGCAGGATGGAACCTTGGCCCTCACAAATAGGGAATCCATATTTCAGTCTGGAATTACCTAGAAACTCTCTAGTTGAATGAAAAATAGATGGTTTTTAGGATTGTGAGACAGTCTGATGCCATGTATGCCATTTCCCATTGAAAACACAGGATATTTCTGGGATATGGCATGTGTTCAGTAAATTTTCTCTGAAGGGCTTGAAAACTGGAGCTGTTCTCCAAGTGTATGTAAAGAGACCCCTGCCAAAATCCTGTATCTGGATGTTGTTCAGACCTTGCAGGCAGTAATGAACCTCTGAGTCAGTAAAGTAGATTCCAACACATGGGACTGAGTACTGTCTCTATCATGAACCTTCTGCTATGTGTGTCTGTGTAGATCTGTAACTGACCCAGTTATGAAGTGACATATTTGCACTTAAACAGAATAATTGCTTTCTGTTTGCTACTGATATTACCTGCTGTCCACTTTCTTATATGATGTCTTTTTTCTAGAGGCAAGTAATTTCCTCATTCTTTGCCTAACCACGTCATACAGGTGGATTTTATTCATGTAGTAGGGAAAGCTTTCCCTATTCACATGGCAGGGAAATCTCTTGCTTTCCTTTACCATTGGGAGTTTCTCTGAGTGCATCAAACAGAAAAGTGTTACTACTTAGAAACAACCTTGCTGGAAAAGCACAGGTTGGTTAAGCTTGTGTTAGAACAAGTCAGTCTTACATTTTCTGAAAACTTCTTAGGCTTACTTTCATCCATCATGCTTTAAGCATTTTCAAAAACCCCACTAACTGGAAATGCAAGGTGGTTAATGGGAAGAGCTTTATGAAACAAGCAGTTTTTATAGTCCTATAGCAGCCAAAACAATGCCCAGATTTATTTACGTTTTATTTCAATATTCAGTCATGAATTTGTGTTTGATTTGTGTCAATACTGCCTGAGAACAGAGTGTCATCACAACAGGTCATACAGGCCTAGACTTGTGCTTTTCTGTTAAGCTGTTGTGACTGGGCTGGTACAAGTCCACGCACCTGATATTATTCCCTTACTAGTTGTCTTTCTAAAAATATTGGAACATATTATGGAAAAATTACTGATACACTAAAGTGTTGCTTAGAACAGGAGAGTCTTTATATCAAATCACTACCAATTATTCATAATGACTGTAATTTTCCATTAATAACTTTGATTCTGAAATCCTCTTATGTGTTAAATGAGTTTGTATTTGGTGGAATTACCCAGAATCACATCACTTTTTTTTTCCCCACTCAGACTATGTAAAACTTCCCTTTAGTAAGGAATGTAAGAGCAAGCCTTAATTATTTGCATTTCAGAAATTTAAAAGAGATTAATATGATACAGACAGTTTAAAAGTTCATAAGATAAAGCTGGCGTCTCTTTTACCCAAGTGCCAATGTCTTCCTGAACTGTATAGTTTGGTCTATTCTGCTCCTTGTCTAGAGTTTGACTGGCCTAGTGAAATAACTTACAAGGCTTCTTGTACTGCATGTGCTTTGAGCTAGAAGGCAATACTTTTGTGGTATTCCAGAACTAAATTCACAAGTGCCTCAGTCAAGTTTACAATAATTGACAATTGTATGAATTAAAACAACTTGGCCAAATTCACTACTGACTTAGAAAGAACCAAGGCAGTCTAGGGCTGCTACTAGCTGATAAAGCATGCATGTATACAAATGAAGGGAGAACTTGGGTTATGTTCAATAACAGTACTGCATGAACTAGTGAAGCAAAACGGAAATAAAAGATCTCTTTACCCAAAAAATATATTATTTCCAAACCAAAGTGTATACAACCTTTCCCCTTGGACAAATGAAGAGAAACCTAGCAGTCCCATCCTTTCAAAATTCTGGTTTTCCAGATCCAGCCTAGATCTGACTCAGTCAGCTGATCCAAGTAGTAGCTGGAATTCATGCACTGCAGCATATGGTGTGTGAAAGTAAGCTTTAGGCCTCTATACCTCTAAGAAAATATTATATATATACATATATATATATATATATATATATATATATATATATACATATATAAAAGAATACATCTACTGTTTAATGCTCTAGAACATAAAATGGCCCTCAGACAGAGTCAGGCAGAAAACCAGCTGTCATTACCACTTTCCATGCAGATGGGCACACTAAAGGGCTTTGTCTAATACCATGAATGATCAGGCAGGAGGTGCAGATATGACTCCAACTGTATTGCATCTTGGTCTGTTGAGCTGAGCCAGACTGAACTTCATCTCTCACAGCCTCCAGTAACATTTCAGTAAATGGTAGTTTTCAATACTTGCTGAGACTTTGCCAACTATTCTAATGCAGATTGCCTCACATCCCATGTAAAAGGCACATTGGTTGGACTCTGGATTTCTATGGCATGGAATTGTTCAGCTGTATCTGCTGTATCTGACTGTAACTATTTGTCTGGCCACACAGCGGAATGTGAAACCCTCTCATACAAACAACTAAGAAGTACATTTTATGGCTTTTTTCTCTAGAGTAGAAGGCTTTCTTGAGAACAGATTTAAATGATTGAGAACTAGACAAGAAGAATGGAAAAAAACCAGAGAGATTAAAAAAATTATAAGCTTTTGGAACTTCTGAGGTTTTCCTTTACAAGGGCATCTGTTTGAGGACATCTGTTTTTTAAAATCAAATTGTGGGGCTTGATTTTTTTGGGTTAAATAATAATGAATAGGCAACATTATAATCTGTCATATATTTGTCATATCTGTCTCAGAAAAATTTTGAAAAGCTGTGCCATACTAGCTATCACTACTTTAGAAATATCTGAAATCTAAGTATTTCAGGATATTTTTGTCACTAGCATGTGCTGAACATGTAGGAAAAGAAAGTTCCCAGATTAATATTTGCATTTTTATTAAAAATTCACATTTTTGTAATCAAATTTTGAAATGTCATGCATGATGCCAAGAATAGATCACTCTTCAGTCTACATCCTGCTCTGGAAACTCTTCTGCTACTGGCAGCTCATATAGGAACTTCATAAGGGCAGACATAACATTTCTGCTTCTTTGTCTGCAGATTTGCTGTAGCCTATTAGAAGAAGAGACTGCACTTTTTTTCCTGTTGAAGACTTTGCCTTTTTGTTGTTGCTTTTTCCTTTCCAAAGCTGGATGCTGTACAGTCACTTAAGTCTCATAGGTTATGGTTAAGTCTTCATTTTTGTACTCACATATTTATAGAACAAGTAGGGTAACATACCACATCAGGAGAACAAACCGTATGCCTTTCTTGCTGCCATCACAAATGCCACAATATGGTGTAACACATAGTTTTAAAAACAAATCTCTTAATGACAGGAAGAATAACTCGATGTAGCACAGAAGCTGCATGATCTTTGGACTTTTAGTGGTATGTCACAATTATAGAATATGTTGCCAAGGAAGCTCCACCGTGGCTTGCAAGCTTCCAAATTATTTGTTGTGTTTCTGAACTTAAAGCATAATTCAGCTCATGCTTCAAATAAAGACAGTCCTATTTAGGATATTAAAAATATATGGAGTTCAGCTAGAACTTTGCATCTGCATTGTTTCATGTAAACTTATCAAGCTTTAATCTATATCGTACATAGATGAAATGAGCAAATAGATTGCATTGTAATCTGATCTAAATAATCCATGGAGTTGAGGAAAAAGAAAATGAGGCCTATTTAGTAATCTTAGTGTTAATACTGTTGGACACAGCTCTGTCTGACACAGCTGGGAAATGTTCACAAATTGTTATTATTGCCAAGGGCTGAGTATTCCTTTGGTGATAAATTGAACATGAGTTCTTGTTTTTTCAATTCTTTTTAAAGTCTATTAGGCTGTCCTGCCTCTAAATGTTTGATCATAACAAAATATTGTGAAGGCATTCAAGTAAGAATAAAAATAAGATAGTTGCTTTCTCAGGAGGGACAAGAGGATACAATGTGCAGACAGCCACACCGGCAGTTAAGTGCCATCATGGTAGGTGTCATATCAAACACATTTAATTAGGATACATCAACATAATAAACAAAAGTCACTCATGTAAATCTAATCCTTAATCAGTAGCATTTCTAGAAATCTCTTCTGTGGTGACAGTCATACACTGAGGTGAACTGTAGCTTATATTCCATGTCCTGCTTTCACACATAAGCCTGCTGTAAAATTGGAGACAACCTGGGGGTCTAATGGCATCTTTATAATGTTTCACAACTGATGGAGATAAAGAAGTGTAAAGCCAAACTGGCCTTATTCTGTTAGCTAATTCTTTCTCTTGGCATGTCCATACTTGGTAGAAAGGCAATTGAGCTTCTTCAGGCAAAAGGTTAGAATTTGACACTCCTTGCTGTTTAAAAATAAGAAGTAAAAATAAAAGAGAGAAAATAAGATTTATTATGTTTTGAATCTGCTACTGGGTGTATTATTGCCATGTTGTTTTTCCTTTCCAATCAAAGTCCAACAGATTTTTATTTTTGTGTGGCTTACCACAAAAAGTAGTACTTTTTTATTTTCTTTATGGAAAGGGAACACAAAAATGAATCATTTTTAGAAACCTTTCAGTTAAAAATAGATATGTCCCAACCCTTTTTCTCTTCACAGTATGTGAAATCTGGTCAAAGTATAATATTTTTGCCTACTGTTACCTAGATTAAATTTCCCAGGGCAGACAGAATGTTGGAAGTCAGAAAAGGAGTATCCTCCTGCTGCTTCATAAACAATGTCACACCTAGCTGGGAAAGACAGAGCATTATAGGAATCCTGCTTTTAATGGTGTGTCCTTATTTCCCCTGTTTTTGCTTTCAGTACTGTTACTGGAAAGTTGCATGGACTATTACAGTGATCGTGGTATAAGGCAGGTATGTTTGAAGTGTGTACACATAACAATATTGTTAAACAAAACACCATGAGGAGGGAGAAAAAAATTGAAATTAGGAAAAAAAGAAATGGGGAAGGCTGTCTTTGGAAAAAAATCAAACAGCTATCCCTAAAATCAACATTGTCTCAATTCAGGAAAAAAACAATGTAGGTTCATGTCTCTAACCCCTCTCTTTCAAAGTACAAACTAATGCTGCAGTTTCTGATTTTTAGATCAATTGCATGACTGTTTTGACTAGGTTAGAAGGTAGCTTGAAAAGAGGAGTTGGGATTGATTCCATCATTTGTGTTGGCACCCAAAGAATTTGTCTAACCCCCAAAACATCTTACAGGAGAACAGCCTGTCACCCAAAACTGACATTTCTTTTGTGCACAGTGACACTAGAGGTGTGGTAGGAAATTATCTTCACATCTGTCCCATGTTGACTTGTTCCGAATGAAAACATGTTGTGCATTGCTAACACCACTGTATTAACAGCTGGCATTTCCTTGTGTCTAAGAAGAATTTTCTTGCTGTTCCCTGAATAACAGCTACTGAATTTAATGTTTAATGTAGTCAAACTATCAACTAAACAAAGATGTGATAAAATTAAGGACTGTGATTGATTTCTAGAACAAATGCTTTATGAATTTACTGAACATGAGTTATTAATGCCCTTGCCATATCTAACTGATGAACAGATTACAAAACTAGGAGGACTCTTGTGAATAAAATTTTCCAGTGAAAAAAATAAACAAAGTACTATTATAACTAATCTTCATTTGAGTTGCAGACTTTCGTTTAGAAACTAGAAAACAAACAGACATTTACAGTGAAAGTAAATCTGCTAGAACATTAGGTAATTCACTAGGTATTTATCCTCATTGCTTAATAGTTTAGCTCTGTTTCAAGTAACTAATAGATTTTGTATCTTTATTGAATATACCTAAAGAATGTCCAGTCACAATTTTATTGAAATACAGATAATCACACTCTGTGTCCAAGTATCTCTTTGATATCAAAGTATTGCTCTCAGTCTCTCTCCATATTTCTCTGGTCTTTCTTTATATTTTCCCTATATTTTAATTCTCTTATAACTGATTTTTTTTTTTACAGGGGCAGGGAGGGAGAAGAAGTGGGCAAAAAAACCTTAGTAATTTATCTAGGTTCATGCCCATATTCCAGAAATCCATAGAGTCTGATTTTAGGTATTATTTGAATTTCTAAATATAAAAATGTAAACCTGAAGACTGTGCAGATCCCTCTAAAATATCCAGCATAACAAGCTCTATAAAATCCAGGAACACAAGACTTTTAGGATCATAGTGTCACATTTTTAGAGCCTTCCTATCCCTTTAAGGCTTATGAAAGAATCCAGGACTTGCAAGGCACTAAGGCAGTATGCAATCATTTTCAGCTCTTCTTTCTCTGCTTCAGACAAGTTCATCATAAGGTCCAATGGCTATAACCAAAGAGCTCTCCTGTTTATGCTGGTTAAAACATGCACATGGACCAAGCAGAAATAGGCTCAAGGAGTTCATTCAGTTCATGCAAAGAAAGGATCAACTGTGCATTTCTAAATTCCAGATGAAACGTAAACTCTGAGCTATTTACCTGGGTGAAAGGGATGAGGGTAATGCTGCATTAAATAAAAGCTGATCAAGTTTTAATATTTCAGACTGGTGTTTTAGCCATTGTGCTTATCTGTTAATGTCTTGCATGCAGACTATAAATTAAAACATAAAACATCTTATGTCTGGTTTGTAAAACTTTGATACCAGTGATGAACATCATAGGGAGAAATTTCAGAATTTCATATCAACTTTGTTTGTTTATTTCTTTTGGATGCTGATAGAACCTGGCAGAGAAGCAGAATAAATGATGTTGATCATGGCACCTTTCTCAACAGATTGCTAGAAGCAAGATGCTTAAATCCAAGCAGATTTAAACTGATTCAGACAGAATTCAACTGATTCAGACAGTTGACTTTACAAGACCTGCTCTAATGAAAAATTAATCAACTGCTAGTATGACCACTTTATGGCACAGAAGCTGATTTGTGAAATTCCAGCAATGGCAGTCTCCTTGTGCTTTAGCTGAATTCTTGTTTCCCCAGTAAAGACAGAAGTTCTGTCATTTTCTGGGAAGGAATACATTAGGTAGCTCTATGCCTATGTCATTCAAACAATTCTGGGATATGTTCTACTAAGCATAAAATTGCATGTGGCTGGGATTCAGTCCAAAGCTTCTGCTAGTGTTTAATTTAACCATGCCTGTTCTATTCCTCTGTGCTTTGCACCATGCAAGCAGGAGCACATCTTCATGGCTTAAGAAAACTCACACTGGGTTATTTATTAGTTACTACTGCAGCCTCATCCTGACTGCAGTAGGGTCTTTTGAATACATGGAGGGAACGAGATACAAGTTCCTTCTTGATTCACTAAGCATATGCCAAAATGGCATCATTTTAAGATACATTCAGCAGGTTCCTGCTATCTCCAGAACTGCATTCAACTGAATAAACTTTTTTTGCTAGTACTCTATAACAGATGTTGTTTAATGCAACTGCAGAAGAGCACAGCTGTTCTACATTTGATTAAAAACTTTTTCCAGAAAGTCACAGAAAGTTTTGTACTTAGCTAAATTCCAGTCTTAATAAACAAGTTAAATAAAACCTCCTAGAAGCTCCTTCATATCTTGATGCACTCTCACTTGTCTCCAAATATTTCCCTCATCACACTCCTTTCAATGCAAAACAATAACAAAATTATGTTCTTGTTTATTAGGGCTGCCAGCACTTGGAATTGTTCAACAGTCACTGAATGCACATTAGCTATGAACTTTGAGGTAACAGGACCTGAAAAAAAATGGGGTTTTTTGTGTCGTTATTGCTCTTTGAGAAATTTGACATATGAAAAATTCACTGCTGGGAAACATTACTGTGGCTCAGCTGTTCTGCCTGTTTGCACAATCTAATTCTGCAGTAAACGTGAAAGATTTTAGTAGAAGAGAAGTAAATAACCGCATGTTTATGATTCAGTGTCATGTGGAGAAATGGTGTGGAGATTGCTTCCATGCTTTATCTGCTCCAGGGTGGCTTATTTGTGTTTCAAAACACTGAGATATCAAGTCTTCCAATACTCTGTCCAATAATCTTTTATTTTTGCACAGAAGAATAATTGCATAACAAAGTTTTTGGCATTTGCACTTCATTGATTTATGTAAACTGACTTAGAATATTTCCTTCTATCGCATACCAAGTTACCGCTAAGCATCTCTGTATGAGAGATGATTGACTCAAAAACCTTTGCTTAGATGAAGGAGTTATTTCCTTGAAAAAGAAACACTTGTCTTCTAGACTTAATACAAATTTGAATGTCCACTCAGTAGGAAATGTCAACATTTCATTGCTTGACTTAATTTCTTATCAAATCAAGTAAGTGAAATACAATTTTCCTTTTTGTTTGCAAAGAAACACTTCAACATATATATGCAAAAATAACAACACCTTATCATGTTTTTTATTTTTAAATTGAAATAACATATCCCAGTATTGACAGAGGAAAGTGTTTTGATTTGGTTTGTTGAACTAACTAGAAATACGTTTCATTTTCACACTGAAATGTGCTTTGGTGTTGTAAGTTATCTCCCTGGTATACAAATTGCTTCTCAAGAATGGAAGCATTACCATTCTACATTCTAAGGTGGCTTCCTAGACCTAGAAATTTTCTATGAAGCATTAAAGCACTTAGTTGAATAATTGCATTGTATTATGTAGGACTTGGTCAGAGCTATGTTTCATGTGTGTGAATGAGATATGTGAGCCTGGATTCTCAGGAAATATTGTATGCTGCAGTTAGTCTTATAATTTTAATCCTCTCTTCTTATTTTGATCTTTTTTCTGTGCTTGTTTAGTATTGTCTTTTCTATAAATTCAAAACTATTTCCAAAGTGTCTCCCTCCCTCTCTCTTCCTCTCACCCTCACCTTTTCCTTTCTTTCTTCCCTCCTTCCCTCCTTTGTTCCTTGCTAAAAGCTTGGGTTGTAAAGCTCTCACTGGCTCTGGCTGACTGTAATAATATATCATGACAATTGTTTCAACATGCACTAGTACCATGGCTTTGTCTGCCTGTTGTTGGGGTCTAACCAGCAGCATCCAAGTACCACACAGCCACTTGGTCACCAGTGGCATCAGGGAGACAATCAGAAAGGTAAAATGTGGAAAATCCATGGGTTGAGACAAAGACACTTTAATAGGAAGGGCAAAAGCCATGCACGCAGACAAAGCAAAACAAAGAATTCGTTGACCACTTTCCATGGGCAGGCAGGTGTTCAGCCATCTCCAGGAGAGCAGGGACCCGTCACCTGTAATGGTGAACGGGAAGATAAACACCATCACTCCAAATATCCTCCATTCCTCCTTTTTGCCCCCACTTTATATACTGAACATGATGTCATATAATCTGGAATATCTCTTTGGTCAACTGGGATCATCTATCTGGGCTGTGTCTCCTCCCAAGCTCCCAGGCACCTCCAGCATCCTCACCAGCATGGCCATAGGAACAGCAGAAAAACCCTTGGCTCTGCGTAAGCCTTGCTCAGCAAAAACAACTCAACTATCAACTCTGTGTTCATCAGAAATGCAAAACCTGGCCCTGTACCAGCCTCTGTCTATCCCAGCCAAAACCAGCACACCCGTCCAGATATTCTCTTTGCTCAATAACCCAGCATACTTCATTACAACTGTTCTCAGTGCTGCTGCCTGTTAACATGGAGGGGGAAGATAGAAGAAATAGCACAGAATCTTTCTCCAGATCTTGAGATATTCTTCTACCAGTCTCTGACTCAGTTGCCCGTAGCCTTGGGCCCAGATTTCACAGTACCTTCTAGTTAATTTACTGATCTGTTGCACTACATTTCTTCCTGCAATCATGATGGTTGCATATAATATGATACTCAGAATTAATAAAATATTGCCTGTTGCCTAGACTTACAGTCACAATATTAATGGGCAAAACTGCAATAACCATTAGATTTATTAGATTCTGCCATGCACATTTGTAATATGGAAACAAAAATTTGGAATATAAAAACCACACAGATGCAGAAAATTTTACAACATGTATTTGAGGCAGTTTAGAATTACTGCTAAAATATTCCAACCTGTGGAAAAAGACAGATCATCTAATTTCAAACAACACGTATGAATAAAGTAATAAAAACTTGTTTATATGGACTGAAGGAAATCTAAGCCATGGTCTCCCAAGGGCTAGTCACAACAGAAACGTGATTAAATCTGGCCAGGACCTTCTCTGTGACTGTATTAGAGAACTAAGCAACCAAGGTCCATCATATTAAGAATTAGTTCTGTGACAAAACTATGTTCTTTAAAGACTTTCCGCTGTGTGGCAGGTCAAGGAAGCATTATTATTTTACAACAAAGCAATCCAATGCATGGACTTCTGTGCTGAAGCACACAGCCATAGACCTGATGGTCCAAGGATTACACCTTTTTTTACCATTAATTCAGGCGTAATGACACATTGGGCTGTTTCCTTTGTTTCTTGGGTTAAAAAGAGACAGTGGATATTTTTCTTGCTGATGTAAAATATTCTAATTAGTTAGTAAATCTGCCATGTCATGTGTATGCCACTGGAAGAAAGAGTATAGTGATGAGTGTTTGTAGAAGCTGCCTAGTAAACAAACTTTTAACCACAAAGCATTATCCAGCTATTAAAGCCAAAGGAGAACTTAAGCAAAAGTCAGAGCTCAATTCAGCTCTCACTAAAGAAGGAAATACTCTTTCAGACTACTGATTTAAAAATCAAAAGGAGAATTTATCTGCACTTTGTTTTTCTTATTATTAAGTCAAGATCCTAAAAATGTGAGGGCAGTATCACAAATAGAGTCTATTTTTGGGCAGTCTATTTTTAAAGAAAATTTATTTAACAAAACCTTTGTACATTGTGACTGACCCTTTAATTCAGTGACCATTCTGCTGCCTTTGGCAGGATCGCAGGAAGGGAGGAAGGGCTTAGCAGATGACAGAAAATGTCTGGAGCTCCCAGAAGTACTTTTTCAGATCTAGTGATTGGTAAAAGAGAAAGAAATGAGCAGGGCTATTTTAAGACTCTACTTGGGGCAATCTGAAAGCATAAACTGAAAAAATTGATGGAAAAAGCAGTGGAAAGAAAACTCTGAGGTGGAGAAATGTGTTACAGAAGGAAGACACTGGAGAAAACTTGCTAAAAGTTTGACAAGTAGGTGAAATCTGAGGAACAGAAACTATGATAGCCAATGTTTTCAATGGGTGACATGTAAAATGGGAAACTGCAATAAAAGCACAAATGGATGGTAGGCTGCAAGAGCCTAAAAAGCATTTTCTTAGGAAGGACTCCACAAATCCTCAGTGTGGCTTTGTGTACTTGTAACTGTGCACTGACAACAATGGTAGCATTCACACAGGACTGTCACACTGTGCTTTTCCAGCTGATCTGTGCCTCATAGCCAGCCTTCTGTCAGGAGGTGCCCTCAGCTTGTAGCAGCTAAGCAGATCAAGGATCCTGCTTGCAGGCTGCCTTGGGGATCGGGGCTGCTGCCTGACTGGACAGCTGGACACACTGTGCCTGGTCCAAGGCAGAGCTGCATGTGTTCTCTTAGCAGCCATCCTCACCCAGCCTTTGCAGCATGCCTGCTGCTGGGGCTGGGGGGCCCAGCTGTGCTGGAGCTGCTCTCAAGGAGCAGAGCAGCTCCAGATGGGAGCCCCAGCAGCCCCTGTTGTCATCCGTGGTATTTGTATGACCTCTCTGCAGGCTGAATGCAAGCTGGGATTTTGTGTCTGTTCTGTAATGTTAAAAATATATTTGAGTGGCCCAGGAGGGGCTTGCTGATGGCTTGCCATCACCTCAGGGACTGCTATTTGTTACTCTGTGTGTTGGAACTAGACTGGCACAGGCTCTGTATCTTCTCCTTGGCTTGGGAATGACAAGTTGGCCATGCTTAGATGTTGAGTGGTTCTTGTGAATATATGTGAAAAATACCTTCTTTCTGTGAGTTGCCTTCTGGACAAACCCTAGCTCACCTTCTCTTAGAGATAATATATGCCATGGCATTGCACAGAGATACTTTCAGAGAATAAAAAGAAAAGGCTTATGTGCTTCATAAAGATATAAAGAGAAGCATTTTTCTTAATAATTGTGAGTAGGTGATTTTCTTGAAAGACACATATTGGCAGTGTATGTCACAGTTTTTACTACACTTTCAGATCAGATTTTTAAAAAAAAGTCCAGGCTCTCTGTGAGAATTTGGGGCATGAAGCTTGATTAATGAGTCCTTTAAACTCTGAGATCATATTTTAAGGAAAAAAAACCCCAACAAAACAAAACAAAAAACACCAAAAAAAAAAAAAAAAAGGCACCAAAAAGAAAACAAAGAAAAGCAGCTCTAGAAGACTGTCAGTGGGAAGTATGTGCATTTAATTTCTGTGGTACTTGTTTTCTTGTACACAGAAAACAGTATTTCTTTTACTCAAAAGAGTGAAGGAGGGGAAAACCAAGGTCATCATGAAACTTTAAAGGAAAGGCTTCTCCAGAAAAAATATTAGTTCTGAAAAATATTAGACTGACACATTCTTAATAAATTTTAATATGATGATGTTTCAGACTGTAGAGAGATTGGTCTGTAATTTGTTGGGACATGCATTTGAATGCCCTCTGGAATGAAGGGCAGAAGAGGTAAAGGAGCAGCATAGGCCTCTGTCTACTGTCTATGTTCTTTCTATGAGCTATCTACATTTACAGAGAATCAGATTAGGAATGCTTGCCAGTGCTGCTCTGCTGAGAGTTTATAACCTCTATCAGGAGAACCTAATAGGCAGCTGGGGAAACAGCTACATTTGTCAGGCATAGTCTGATATCCAGCTGTGTCTGATCAAGCCTTTAGAATGCTGTTTTCACATCTGAAAATATTTTTATGTACTTAAATTCTCTGACTTTGTCCCTTTTTCTAATGGAGACAGACTATGCTTTGTGAGAGATTCTCACAGATCCCTCAAAATCTGAAATCATGGTAGATTCCAAATCCTGTTTCATTTGGGAACTTCTGTTCATAAAATGAACTATGTAATCTGTAATTTGTGTTGTTAGGATACCCCATTGTTCAAACAATAATTCAAAAACCCTCACTCCAGAAAGTTTCATTTGTAATTTGAAATTTGGGGTTTTCTATCACATCAAGAGAATTGCTGTCCTGTTCCCATTCCTTCAGCATTTTCACCTTGGAAATACCTGGGGGCATATGTCTGTTACTCAGCCCCCTGGCCAAATGTCATGAGCTGAACGCTGACTTTCTTCCCATCCTCTCAGTGAGGGGCTGACATTTGATTACAGCCTTCTCTACTGGGTAATCTTATATTACTCTTTAGCATCTTGACCCCATGACCCCGCAAGCCTGGGAGTAATGTTCTAGTCATGGTTTTAGAAATCCCAGTGCTTTTTTTTAATCACCTTTGCCATCTTCCAGTGTCTTCATTTTCAGTCTGAAAGTAACTGCCCTTGTAGTCCAGTGCCAGCCTCCAGGACCTCCAAACTCCTGTCTTTAACAGCGTATAAATGCAAAACATACTGAACATGTACTTTCTGTGTAAGAACATTATTTCAGATGACTGTCTGGCAAAGGAAATGTTTCTGGATTGGAAAAAACAGACGAGCTTGCAAATGTTGCCAAAAGTACTGAATCTTTCTTGAGGGCAGACACTTTGAATGCTTCAGCTGGCAGAAAATCACTGAAGGATATTTTTCAAAATATAAAGTTCTGTCCCTTTGAAAAATGCTCAGTTGCTTATAAGAATGTAAAGTGTATTCACACAATACTGGAACCCAGCCACCTGACACTGCTAAAATAGGAATAGTTCTTTCAAATCAAAATTGGACTTTGTATTTTAATGCTGCTAATAAAATGGACTGAAGGAAACCCTTGCAATTGAGTAAGAGTTTATTTTTAGGTAACCTATTAGCTGAAAATAGAATTTCCTATACATAGGAACCACATTTTGCCTCTAGTGTGTGTGTTTATGTCTGGGCAGGCTTGGATACGACTCCTGGTCGGATGAATTATCAGTTCTGCACTCATGGCAAGCCACACTCATATTGCGCTGGAAGCGTAATGATGAGCTGCTGAAATGCTGAACTCAGAGTCTTAGACATAAACCCAGAAATAAAATAGATATCTGTCTGTGTTGTGGGCACCAATTCTGTAGGCGTTCTCTGAATTGCTTTTGGAATGTTGCATCCTTGCTGGCTGCTCTCTTTGGGTTTTTAGAAATGTTTTTTGATGAATTATGTAAAAGTCTGCCCTTTCTCCCCTTTTTTTCGTTGTTTTTTTTTTTTTTTTTTTTTTTTTTCATGTATTTCCTTTCATTACACACCTCTGTAAGAAAGGTTCAAATAGTCTGGGTGAGAGGAGAAGTAATATAGGCTTTTGTATTTGTGGACAGGAACAGTAAGGATCATGTTGAGTACTGTCTGCCTGGTTCTGTCAAGCTGACCTATAAATTATCATTACACAACTTCGTAACATGAGCTATAAAAATAAGTATTGAGAAATGAATAGGTCAGAGAAAGAGAGTGAGTTCATTCTGTTGTGATTTCAAAACCACAATAGTTTCCCCCTTTCCTCCTCTCCCCACAGAAGCAGAAATTAAATTATGTCATTTTACCTTGGTTTGTCTGTCAGATTTTCCATAATTCATTTGCAGATTCAAGAGTTCAAGCAGTTCAAGAGTAGCTTGCCCTCATTATTCTTAACTTGTTCTGGTTTTTTTCTATTTCTAATTTACTGAAAAACAGATATCTTTCTTAAATGGATTTTTCAAAATGGATTTTTTTGATAGATGCCTTTGACAGAGCTTTCATTGGGAACTTTCCAGACAGTACTCTAACTACACAGAATATACAGTATATACATATTATATATGTATATACAGTATATTCTGTGTAGTTAGACTACTGAGCTGCTGTATTGGTATGAATTCAGTATCAGAGTATGTATCAGAGTATCTGTACTGTATCAGAGCTGTATTGGTATGAACTCAGTTTTGCACAATCTGGATGAACTCACTACTCAGAAAGTGGTTTTGTTTTTGGAACGCACCGATAACTTTCTAGCAAGAAAAAGTGATAATTAATGAAAAAAGTCTCTTGTACATTTATGGTGGTTAACATATGAAAAGAATAAAAGATTACTGGATTAATAAATGGAAATCCAAAGATTCTGAAATGCTGAAATCCATAGGACTGTGAAATAGTGTTTTCTAGAAACCAAAACAAGTGAATTAAGTCCCTCAGACACAGAGCACTGAAAATATATCATATGCAAGTCACTGCAGCTTTTGAAGATTAATAATTTGGTGACATAAAACATTCTTCTATGATATCCAGATGCAGAGAAAGCAGGACAGTGCAGTAATAGAAGCTGTTAAGCTTCCATCCCCATGGAATGGCATGCTCAGGGAGCACAGCCCTTGGAGCAGCACAACTGGGTAATACTTGACCTGTGTGGATGCAGCTGTCATGATTCTGCTTTTCAAGCCTCCCCATATGGCAGCAGTTGAGAAACTGAAGTGCATAGCTGAAGATTTTTGGGAGATTAACAATGAGGAGATAGGAGGTTGAAGCCCTTATTTTGGAATATTTAGACCTGCTGGAAGCAAGCTGGGATGAGGGGAAGAAGTATCACTGGCCAGAAAAGTGATTCCGAATCAGAGGGAATTTAGATTATTAAAATCACAGTTTAAAAGCAGTCTGATAATCCTGATATTTAAGTGTTCTTTTATATTAGGTTCTGCTGTTTATTCAATTATTTATTTTCAAAAACTGGTGACTACCTAGAAATACAAATGTCAGTACCAAAGAGAGGTCCATCCCAGTGCATCTCCAAGGACAGTTTGGTTATACCAAGTCACTATCTAGTCTTGAAATGCTTGCTTCTGTTCTTGTGAACTGTTTTATAAAACCATATTAATGTCAGAAACTTGCTTCAGCAGAAATTCAGTATTTTCCTGCTACCTCTGAATGCCATAAAACCAGAGATAGAGAATTTTCTCTGGTTTAGTCTCTATGTCCCCATGATTCCAGCCTGCACAGTGTGGGCACCAGGCTTGAATAGGACTGTCTGGGTCAAATGTTCCAGGTCAGGCACACTGCTATCGGTCCAGGCTAGTATTACAAGGTGGTTCTGCATGCAGAGACAGCTGGCTCTTCCCAGGTCAAATCAGCCTCAGCTAGCAGAGAGGCCACCTGAGTGATCAGGGCAGCTGGGGCTCAAATGAGAGATCCTGTGACTGATGTGACAATGTCCTCAGCTGGCTGAGCTTTCTCATGAAACATGGAGGGATCAGTTACCCTGGGACTGAGCTGATGCCAAGAAACCCAGTGATGCTTAAGCACTTTTTCTGTACTGGACAGTCAGAGATGGGCTTCTTCAGAGTGCAATTACAGGAATAACTCTCTGATGCTTTTGCTCTGACTCATTCTTAAAAGTAGTCTATCTGTCTCCATTGACTGTTTTACAGCCTGGCAATACACATACCCCCAAAAAAATCTCTTCGCTGAATGACTAAGGAGAAATGTTCCTAATTGGCACTGTGAATTGTCTTGCTGTGGCCAAGCATCTTTTAGCTGTTGAAACACCTAAGGTGGATGTGTCTTAAGCCAGCCTCTGATAAAATCAGGAATAAAACGAGAATCCTAGTTCACAGATCTTTTTTCCCCTGTAATCATTGGAAAACACACTGTACTTTTCTACCTCTAGGTAGTTTCCATTATTTCAACTTCCTTCTGAAACTCAGACACAAAACTGTTTGCAGTATATGACTTATCAGATATACAAGGATGTTCTGATATAAATATGGAACCAAAGAGGGTTTTTAATTTTTTAAAATTTATTTAACTGTAAGGAGTGTATTTGCAATAATGGAAGATTCAGGTTCAGTGAAAAACTGTTTTCCGTAATGATACTCAGACACCTTAAATCATACCAGAGAGAGGGCATGTGCTATTCTGGGAACTGTGCCAAAGACTCTGTCTTCAGTTTGTCCTTTGAAGAGTCCCTTCAAAGAGGAGAGACTCTTGAATGTTTAGAAATGGAGGACAGTTGAATGTTTAGAATTATTTTACATGATAGAGCATCCTCTGATTTCCTTTGTCACTTTTAAAGATTTATCTCTTAGTGTTCAGGATTTCTGGGGTGACTAGTGTATGCAGTCCCTCCCTGGTCTTCACTAAATTGAGGAATGTTAGTTTGATCAGGAAATATTAGCTCTCTAGAGAAGAAATAGAGGAACAATTCTTCAGAATTCTTATATTTTTAATCTACTTCCTTTTCCCAGGCCTTATCTTCCTTTGACAAGGCTTATGATTCCAGCCTAGAGAGCTTCTGGATTGTTGCCTATCATTTTCTTACGGGAGTAGTTGTTGTGAACCTCCTGCTTTATCTCTCAGTGCCTGGATGTCTTCTCAGCTTTTCCAGTGAAACATGCCAGTTCTTAAACTTATTGAAAAGCCAGATGAAATGATCCAAGTGCCACATGTAGTAAAATGTGGTCCATTTTTTCCTTCAGTTCAACAACCACCTACTGTTATAATTGGTGTTACACAACGTGGAACTGAGTATTATTTTTAAAATAGGTATAAGTCTTCAAAATATTTCTAGTAATGTGCTATAATAAGGTCAAAAGGAGAAAGAAGGGTCCCTCTATTGCTACTCCAAAGAAACAGATTACAGATGTAGTGGCTGTGCAGACGCTTTTGTATGCTACTCATTATGAAGTTTGCTCCTCTTCCAACCCTTATGGTACACATATTGCAAGCTTGTGTCTAATTTAACCTCCGTACTAAACTTATGCTTTCCTCCTTAGATTTTAAAGTTGTTTTCTATTTTCTTTTAAATTCCAAAGGGCTACTTGCCTGTGTACTCATATGTGTCTGTCTCATAGGAGACACGGATGGTTTGATCTGTGCAGTCTCACCAAATACTTTTATTCCTCTGCATCTGAGAGTCTCACTTCAAATAGAAATGGCCTCCAAAGGAACAGTGATAGTACATGTTCTAGCAGAGTACAACAGGTCCTATATGTAATTAAAAAAAAAAAAAAAGTTTTAGCATAGTATTTTGGAAAAGAGGGTTGATTCCTGTGCATATTTTCCAACAACACTGTGTAATTCCTGCTCAAGCAAAAAGGACATTAGACAAGCCCATATTTGAATAACTAGAAAGAAAATGGTCAACTATCTGAAAAAAATCCTAGATAGGGTCTAAACTAAGAAGTAATTCCTAGGGGACATGAACTTAATAAATAAATAAATAAATAAATAAATATCTAAGTAACTATAAATATCTAAACAACCTTTTTAGTAAATGTAAAAGATACTTCAGGATGTCTTTTTATGACACCCGTCCCCACTTAATCTTTTGATTGCGTATCATTTTCTAGCATCAATTTCAGTGTGGTAGAATTTTAGTCCCAGTCAGCCATGTATAACAGGACACCTTGCATGTGAAAGGATTATCATCATAAACATACTTCAACTACATTAAAAAAAACCAAATTGTAAAGCTGAATTTTTGCAGTCTCTGATATATATGTGATATGACATACGTATCTGTACAAGCAACTTAAAAAGTTGCTGAGGAAATTTCTACAACTGGAAATGAGTTAAAGCACTAGCAATAAAAATAGTATCTGGATCTATGAGGAACAGACCTGTAACACTGTGAGTCTTAGACGAGTTAGAGACTGTTTGTTTCTCAGAATCTGAGTATACAAGATCTGTACTTGGGTACATGCTCAGCAATATGACTATATTTCCATTTAACTGTTTTAAACATTTCTGTGGTATAGATTTAACTTCCAGTAAAGCTGATGTTACTTAAATAAGATCCATAGCCTCATGTAGTGAACAAAACTAGTGATAGTTCACTGATGGTAACTGAAGAGGTGAAGTATTGAGGAGTACAAAAGGGAAACCTTACCTGAGACATGAGATCCAATCTGGATATGAAGATGTTGTATGATCTGGATATGAATCCAGACGTTGTAAGATCTGAAGATAAGGTCATTTTTGTAAAGTAAGCTGGTCATTTCTGAGGTTGTCTTGAAACATATTAACCTCTGGAAAAGAATAATGCTCCCACCTGAGTTGGGCAGATGTTCTCCTCCCCTTATGAGCTCTCTCACTTCTACCCTGATCTCGCTAATTTGCCTGCCTTTATAATAAAATTGCATATCTAGTTTCAAATCCTGTATTGATCTCAAATCCTTGTTCTGACTTCAAATTCATGCATTCAAATAAGTTATGTGAAGATTATTTTAGTAATTCTTTTTCATAAGTTGGACGTGCAACATATATTTGATCGGGAAAACTGCTATTCTTTCAAAGTGTTAAGGCACTCTGAGGAGTGTTGGTAGATGCTGTCTGTCTGTACACAGTGCATTCCAGAAGGTTGGAGCAGTGTATAAGAACAGCAGCTCACAAGGAATGCAAAGTGCACATAACCTACAGTTAAAGGGGGAGAAAACTTGAATTGCTCTGGCACTTTGAATCAGTAAAGCAACTTTTCAGCTCTGTTTCAGTAAAGTTTTAAAACTAGTTCTTGACATAAAGCATGTAAATGCCTTGCTAAAATTGGGAAGATTATGGCTGAGAGAGAAATCCAGAAAAGATTTAAGTGCTTTGTCAGACTGGTGCTTTGAAGTAGGCTGTTCTAATGGAGCTCCAGATTGTGCAAATTTAATGTTTTTCTACTTTCAATTTGCTAGGATTTCTACAATAAATGCAGACCTTTAGATGCTGAAGACCACCTAAATAACCTAACCACTTCTGAAAATGTACCCAGAATTTCCAAGGGGAAAAAAATCATAACTCTGAGGAAAAAAAATTAAGCTCAGAAATGTTGATCTTACAGCCAAATAAAAAATTTTGACAGCTTCAGTGGTTGTAAATACTTTATCTAAAACTGACTTCAAAATACATGTTTGCTCTTGATACAATTTGTAAAAATTACTTTATTTTGTATGTCTTCTGTTCTTGATTTTTGTCACAAAATTTTAAAAAAGTGTTGTTGGAAAAAGTAGATAAGTTTGAAGAATTATCTGGGTAATCAATTGATACTAATTCACATTTAATAACATCCTGCTCCTGGAAGCATATTTCCTGTAATAAAAGGTTACCTCTGTTTGGGTTTGTATGCACCAGTTTGATACAACCTTCCTCTGGTGTGAATAGATACTACAGAAAATGCACATTCTCAGGTTTGTTTGTATGCACTTGAGTTTGGAACAGTCATCCCCATTAATTTTGGTTTGGGTTTTTTAGTCACTACAGTAGACAGAATAATTTCTAAATCAAGATCCTATATATCACTTTTCACCAAAAAAGCTTTCTTTTAAAGATTGCTCTTGTAGTTTCTTCTATTAACATATGTGTTTTTGGACTGAAATTGCGAATGCGTCTTATCTTTTCCTTGTGTATCGATCACCTCTTCCTCCATCATTCCATCCCTCTTATTAATAAGACAAAATAACAACTTGAAAGTCAGCTTCCATCTCTTTCATCATTGGATTCATCAACTAAAATGTAAGAGATGTCTGGGGAAAAAAAATAAGTATTTCGTCAGTTAATTAAGGATGCACTTTCTATAATTAATACAAATTGTAATTTAGTTTAAACAACTTTTAGAAAAGGAAACAAGGAAAATTTCTTGGCCATGAATATCATTCTGCCAATGCACTTAAGGAGGTCAAATGACCTGACAACATGCCTGAACCCTCATATGGTAAAATAATAAAAAGGAGCAAGAATTCCTGTATAGCGTTCCAATATAACTGTGCTGAGAGATGTCTCAAAGAGAAATATGGTATGAGGGGGGAAGTAAAAATGTAAGAAGACAACAATTAGATTAAATTATTTTATTTGTGTCTTCCAAAATGAACAGCTGTAATGTGTTACTGCATATTTTCCTCTGTTGTATTCTTTCTTGACATAGATAAGTTTCTGACTAATTGAAGGCTAATTAAAAAGATTTTCTGTTGTCTGTTTTCCTTGCTACAATTTCTTATGGTCATGGACATTCTGTGATGCGATGACATATTATAAAACCCATTGATTTAAAAAAAAAGGCATCCCCATTTTGTTTTGAAATTATGTTGCATAAAGATATCGTTAGCATTTTTCAGACCTTCACAACAGGCCTCATCTGGTGAAGTCAGTGCAAGTCTTTCCACTGACATCAATGGGCACTGGATCAGGGCTCATTTATGTCCTACTTCTAGCTGTGTTTTCTCCATTCTTTTATTCTACTGTGCTTTCATGCTGAGATTTGTTGAAGTTGATACAGGTAATTCTTGCATTTCTTTGTAATTCCACACAAGTGGCAAATACTGTGCTTCTAAGCATCTTTTAATCCAGTGAGTTTTTCCAGTTATTGAACAATCCCACAGAAAGAGCAAACAGAAGGAACTGTATTTGTAATGAGAGGGTATAGATCAACAGGATAACTGTATAGGAATAGTTTTGGCTAAAGACCACCAAAATCCCAGAAACATCTAATATAAAAGCTGCCATGGCACTTCAGGGTTTCACTTCTGCACACTTTGTGCGCACAAAGCTGCTGGTGCGCTTTCAGGGCATACCCCATCCACCACATTTGACTTAATATTAACCCTAATAGGCAGTGTTTTATTTGACTTTCACCCAACTTTATAAAAAAAGTGGTTTTCCTAGAGATTTTAGCTACTCATCCTAATTATCTATTCTGGTGTAATTTTGTATTTAATGAAGGAAGAGCCTGCTCACTGCCAATTTCTGCAGTGGAGGATGGTCATGTTTTTCATGTGTAGGGTAACTCTGGAGGAGAGGGAAAGGAAGCATGAAGTGCTAAAGCAAGATACAAGAGAGCTGCAGTATCTGGGACAGATTAACCTAACACCTCTCTCAGTTTTGCAAAAATCTTGCTAATTCAGTTATCAGAAGAGCCTCAGGAATGACAGAAGGAGGAACTGAGACTGGCTGCTTCTGTCACAACAGTGATGGGAGAGTGGTAAACAAAGGTCAGTATGGGTCTTCCAGTCTTCCTGCAAAAAACAGTATCTTTTTTCACATGTAAGTGTTCCTGTGCATCACATTTTGATTGCCTCTAAAAAAAGAACAAAATACCTCCCCCCATCAATTCCCCATCAGAATAAAGTAATGAAATGCCCAGCTGCAGATACAGCAAAATTCATTCCAGTTCTGCTCAGTTATTGTCTGTCTCATCTTTAGCAGATGGCTGGACGATGATGTCTGCAGTAATAAAAATATTAAAAACAAAAACTGCCAGCTGAATTGGAAAACTGACTAATTTCTATTTTTACAATGTGGTACATGAAGCTGTTACTTCTCAAGCCAGTAATGGCCATATTCAACAACAGCCATGTGAGAACATTTAGTAGAGAAGAAGCAATACTGGATTTCTCCATCCCTTGACTTGTGGGAAGAAACGGCACCTCACATCAGAGATAAAGTATATATATAAGTGTATGCATGTGTGTGTGTATACACATACACACACTGCTTTCATTTGTTATTAAGAAGAAGTGTCAGCTGTAACATATTGGTAGCAGTAAGACAGATTGTCCCCTGGTGAGACAGAATATCTCAGGTTTGCGTCAGAGCTGCTTACACAAAGCCATATAAATTATATGGCCAGTACTGCACGTCACCTCCATGCTCACAGTGAGGGTGATGTCTTTGGAGCAGTCAGTAACAAGGACATGCTTTTGAAAGAATGTGGCCTTCATTTGTATCCCGGGTTCTCCCCTTGCTCCCTAATATGTACTGGCATTTTTTTCTGTGGCAATATAATAATATCATATCATATCATATCATATCATATCATATCATATCATATCAACATATATCATATCATATCATCATATCATATTGAATTATAATATCATATAACCATATGATATAAATATATATTTATAAAATATAGAATATAATTAATAACATTATATGATATAAAGCAAACTTGCTCCGGTAGAGTTTTTTTTCTCATATAGGTTCTATGTTCTGAATTTTACAAAAATAGAGGCTAAACTAGTCATGTATTGAGAGGTGACAGAAAGTGATGAGAAAATGATGCTGTCAGAATATTTGCTGGATAATAGTCTTAATTATCTTTGTACTGGATAGATCTCTAAATGACAGAAGGTCATATGGCACTAATTCATGCACTCATGTGAGCAATATTTCATTCCTGCAGAGTGAGATTCCACTCTATCATGGAGATGCATTGTAGTGTTGGGAGCGTCTATGAATTTTTAACCTACTCAAAACACAGGCTTTTGAAAGGAGAGGTGATCTTCAGAGCTTCATAGCCCATTGTTTGAAATACAGTAAAGGATTCTGATTTTCCGGAATTACTATGCATCCTTCTTGAACTCAGACTCCATAGAGGTATCTTGATTATCTGAGATAATTCTGTGTTCAATATTCTGATATTTGAAGCATCCAAACCATTTAGCAGTTGTTACATATGTTCTAACAGTAATAGTCTCAGTTAGATGTCTGTCCTAAGATTATATTGAGATTTGGGTGTTTGCTTTTTTAACCAGAGAAATTCACTGGCCTAAAAAACAACAGTTTTGTTTTCTTTGTGGAAAGCACATAAAGAATCCTACATCTGGCATCTCAGATCTTATTTTTAATTAGCATAACATACATTATTAAAGAGAACAGCCTCTTCATTTGTTTCATCTTTCAAATTGTGTTCAACAAGGGGGTATGAAGAAATGTGAAATATTGTTCTGTTGTATTGTGCTTGGCTCTTATAATTGGTAGTGTATTAATTAATGCTAGGTTATTTCAGCTTCTATAGCCAGGAAATTAGTTAGTATATTGTTCAGATGATGCAAGATGCATAAATCAATTTTTATCCATTTTATTACTTACATTTGGGGAAAAACCCTTTCCTGAGCATTTGTGATAAAAGAGAATTTTTGTTTGTTCTTTTTTCAGCTAGGACTGTGTACACCTTATTTATTGGTTTATATTCAGACCTACCTACTGAATAAGATTTGCTCTCCCCTTGCCATTCACTATAACCTGACAACCTATCATGGTTTAGGAAATATATTCTCCAATTTAATGTTCCCACTGAAACTGTGCATGGCTCACTCACTTCCCTCTCCTCCTCCCCTGACAGTGGCTGGAGAGGAGAACTGGAGGCACAAAAAGTAAAAAGCATAAGTTGAGATAAAAACAATTTACTGGAAATGACAATGAGATAAGAAAAGGAACAGTAACAAGAATACTGATGACAGCCGACCCCAACATCCTGACTCAGAAGCAAACCCTTCTTTATTCCTGGAAAATGATGTGGGGTGGTATACAATAACCTCAGGGTCCTGGCCATACCTTTCCTGGCTACTGCAAAAAATAAACCCTGTCCTGACCAGAAACAGGACACAACTAGACTGACAGGTTTACCTTTCAGTGGAAGAGAGGGATGGACCAAAGTTTGAAAACCAGTGTTCCAGTAATTCTTTTTCTTACTCAACCATTTTAAAAACAAATGCAGAATACTACTGGTCAGGCTTACAACGACATGAGAGAAAAATGTGTCTGTGCAAAAGTGTTTCAGAACTGCCAATGCAAAGACTGAGAGAAGAGAAATTACTCTTAGTCTTGGTTTTCCACGTTCCAGGTGATGCGTGCTATTTCATAATCTCTAAGAGACTATAAAATACCTATGTGTTTTTGTTTTTTTTTTCTTCTGTTAAGGATTATGTTTGAATCTGAAATTCCTTTAGAAATCAAGAATGTACTTAGAATTATCCTTTATCAACAGAATAACAAACTTTTAAAATAAAATACTCCCTGCCTCCTCCACTTTGTCACTAAAGATTTTGCTGAGCTAGACATGAAAACCACATATTTAACAGTCACTAATTTCTCCAGCCTCCTGTTTACCTCACTTAAGCTTTACACAGTAGGCAGGCAGTTCCACACCTTAGTGATGTGTTCAGGCAGGACATATCTGCCACTGCTTGCTTTAGATTTGCCCTCCATTAGGTTTCATTCATGGTCTATACTTCCTGTATTTGGAGAGATGATGACCAATCAATCCCCATCCAATTTTTTTTTTTTTTCTACTCATGATTTTATAAATCTTTGTCATATTTTTGCCCAGCTGAGTCCTTTCCAGGCACGAGAACCCCCGATACTCCACTGCTCCATGTATGGCAGCTGCTGCACATCCTATTGGCACTGCTGCCCCTCTCCACACCTCTCCCACTGCACTGTATCCATTTTGGAGACATGGGCTCACCTGTGCATAGGATTCACAATGCAGCATGGGTCTACACTGGGACAAAGCTCTGTTCTTTTCTTTCTCTGTCATTTTTCCTTATCTAATAATTCCTATATTTTTATTTGCTACTTCAACTGCTACTGATCAGTAAGCTGATGTTTTCCTAGTTCTTAACACCAGTAATAGCTTCCAGACTTTTCCTGTGGTGATGGTGGTCATCTCAGAAAATTCTGACTTGGAGTTTTTTCTCCTCATTTGTGAAGAACCACTTACTCCTGGCTGGTTTTGAATCTGCCACATGCTAGTTTCATTTTATATTCTCTATTTTTCGTATTGAAGAAATCTGAAGAATGAGTAGACCTCAAAAAATATGTTCAATGTATTAAATTATCCTTTTATTCTATTACCTTGTTTAATAAACAAGTCAGACCAATGCATTCCACAATGATCTGATGGTCAAAATGTGAGTAATTTTAAAGAAAAATTTTAGTATACTTTTCAAATAGTCAGTTTAATGACATTTTTATGCAACTTATAAAAGTGGCAGGAAATAATATTGGAAGGATTCATCTTCATGTTTCTTAATAGAATCCCTCAAAGAAGTATAGGACAGAGTTCATGGTGATATGTTATCCTAAATTAACAGCTTTGAGGCAAGAAAACTTGCTTATAAGCTTTGAAGGACACTATGGAACACTTTGAGAGACACTACTGAGAAAGAGCATTCTCAAAAAACACAACCGAGCCTGGCACAGAGTCACTCTAAACATCTGTTTGAACAAATATTCACATCTCAAGCTTGCAAAATCAATAGAAATATTTTATTCATTATTTTGCCTTCATTTTAGTTTTGTGAAGCTGAAATATTAGAAAATAGTCAGATAAGTTTCTCTTTTGCATGCTTCCACTGCAACCAAAAAGCCCACTGTATTTTGTAAAATGAATCTTAATCCTTGATACCACATTTTCATTTTTAATTTCTTATGTATACTTCCATCATTAACTGTAACATATTGTATTCATTAGCTATAGTAATTTCCCACAAAAGAAAATCACTAAACTGGCAAACTCTATCGCATTGTAGGATGGAGTTTGCAATACGTGTTTGCAAAAACTCACATAGAATGCACAACCTCTTTCCTCCTGACATCACGTAGCAAGAACTACTGGACTGACGCATGCTTCCTATGCTACCTCTGAGGGGAGCCATTATCCAACAGTTGTGATCAATGCCAGGAAACCATATATCTCTGCAGTCCTTGCAGGACTACATAGGCCTGATTCTTCTCCTAGCTGATGTGAATCAAAAATAGGCTGCAGCCACATAGCCTTCACGGTATGTTGCGATAGAACAGATATAAAATACAACCAAAAACTTTCGCAGTCCAATATGTTGTTTTCTGTATGGTACAAAAATGAGAAAAAAAAAAATCAAATGAAACTGCATAGAAAAAATAACTTTCAGTTTTTCTTCATTTCAGTACCTGGTTGTGTGTGATTCGGTAAAGCTCATTCAGGATAAATTATATTCTTAGCTACTCCAAAGTTTGAGCAAATACAACTAAACAGATACATAACATTAATCTTAACTTCAACACTTATTCTAATGGTACTCCACACATTTATCTGAAGTCGAAACCATATTCTGAAGTTTGAAATTTGATTTTTCAATTGAAACTCTGAATGACAAGCATACTTTTTTGGCCTAAACTTGCATTTGGAAAGGTGGAGGAGAGATGTAGAAGGCAGAGGAATAGAGATGAAACAATGCAACTAACAAATGGGTAAATGGTATATAATCTTTATTGCTGTGTTATTACTGGTGTTCACAAAGAAAATATCCCATGTCTTCATGCACTTTGCACTACTTTTTAGACTAGTGGAGTTTGGTTTGCAAATATTTTTAACTGCTGATTTTCATGATGTACTCTTTGAAATATAACTTGTTTTCTGAGGAGGCCAACAACAATACTACTGAGAAAATTGTTTTCTTAATTACAGTCCTCTAAGACATACTTTCTGAAAAACTCAGCCAGGAATAGGCAAATTATATAGTTAAAGATGGGATTGTATGTGAGAGATTAGTGAAAGCTTTTCTTTGAACTATTCCCTTTACCATTGAAACTGTTTAATGGGATATTTACTTTAAATGCAAACTACATGTGTTTCATTGGTTGCAGGGAAGGCTAGAGTGATAGACATAAAAAAAACTTTCCTTAAAAGTGGAAAACATCATATAATTTAAATACCATAGTATGTTTCATTATATTTTCTTCTTAACCTCTGTATTTGTTAATATATTTTATTTTATACTTCCTAAAAACCAAATGACTGAAAAGTCAACTTTGGAGAAACTTTAGGATACATGCTTTTCAAATCACTCTAAAAGAAGTCATAGGAAGTTGTTTCATCTTCACTTTATAGGTCCTGCTGACTCTTAGCCAGGCTCAACAATAGTGTGACAATGCCATGAGGGGCTTGCTGAGATCTATAGGATAAGGACAGACACTTTAACAGAGTAGTTAGTGTGGTTAGTAGTTATTTTCTTTTTTTTCTCAGAGACTTTTTTTTCCTAATGAGGAATTGTCAGGAGAGCAAAGGTAATGATGTCATTTCATGTCCTCAGTCTTCTTATTTCAAATGTGCACAGCAGACCAAGAGCAGACAAGGGGTTGTATGTCTTTCCTTCTATTTAGAGACTCTTAGCAATGTTGCAAATTGTGGGCTTTTGCGAGGAACGGATGCACTTTTGTTTTGGAATTTGGACTCAGACCACTACTAGATCATTTCACACAGACTTCCAAAAAACTAGAAACCCCAAAACCCAATCATATGATAACTTCTGGCTGAACTCCTGCCCAACTTGAACTAATGTCAAATATTGCTTTAGCTAAACTAAATCTCACTTGGTCCTGGCTTTCAAATAAAACAGTTGTTATTTTTGTTTTTGTTTTTTTTTCCCTGTGAAATGAACAAATCTGCTTGGGATGTCCTTAAATGTCCGTGCACTGATTCACCCTAAAGTAACAGTAGATGACTAAGACAAATGATCTGAGTTACTGATTTCATGGCTGGAGAGAGTGAGTAAGAAGTGCACTCTGTCCCTTGGCTGTCATACACTGCTTTACCATTTCTCCATTAACACCCCAGTGAATGTGTTGATTACTGCTCTGGATTCTCTGTTTAATAGATTGTATGAAACTCTCACTGGAAGAAAAAATTATTAGTTTGGGCTATCTGCTTTCATCTTGGCACAATAATGCATTTTTCCTAATCAGCTGATTTGAAGCGAAATGAGGGGACAAGTTTCATTTGAAGTGCACTGAAGTACCTCCTGCCTACAACTATACAGCTCTTTGCTGACAGCTCCTGCACTCAAAATTTGGGCAAGGTTTGCACAGCCCTGTACCAAAATAAAATATTACAGTAGGCTTTTTTTTTAGCTTTTGAAAGGCATGGCAATGACCTAAGACTAGCATTTCATCCAAACCTAAAGATCTGTTCCAGTATATTCCAGTCAATACTTACCTTGGGATTTAAGACTAAAGGCAGGGATTCAAAGTTTGCTTTTATTTATGAACATTGTGTGGGAGACCTGAAGAGTTTAGAGCAGAATAATTTCCAAGTCTATAGGGATAAACACACCATGTGCTTCTGGAAGAATCCTGATGATTTTCTCAGTTAACTGATTCTATACTCACAAATCTGTGAGTTTCTTCAAAGCCACCTTGCCATGAGACATAACAAGGGGAAAAACTAAATATCAAAAGGCCTAAAAATGTAGCTTGTAGTAAAATAAATATAGGTCAGCATTAAATTCAAACTGCAACATATCAGCACTTACCAAATTTGAAGCAAAGACACTGTGCTTCAGATTGCAGAGAATTTTTGGATCAATGATGAAGATTTTACTGTAATTCCAAGTCACATGCCTGTAAATTGCCTAACAAAGGTCTTATTATTCCCCTTCTGGTTTGTTTTCTTCATGGCATGAAAAATGAGGTTGAGATGCTTTATTACTTCTTAAATGTTGAGATAGAATAACAGAATTATTTGGCCTCCAATTCAGACAGACAGGTGGTATAGATTTATTTGGTTCCTATTGAAGAGTGCTTCCAGCAGCTGCTGAAATAGAAAGCAAACACATGTATCTTGAGATGGAGGAACAGCTTAAGCCATGATTTGTAAACACAAAATTTTTATTTCTTTTCCTTTCAAACTCAAAGATCATTCTTGCCAATTTTTCAAAAGTGTTATACATATGCATGAAACATATGTATCTGCTGATTCAGGTCATAAATTGCAAACACCCAACACATGAAACAAAAGGAGGTAGTAATTTCTTACAGTGTTGTCTAAAAAGGTACAATAGTACTATTTTAAGAGAGAAAATGGATAGGGTCAAAATCTATAACCAGCTAAACAGGCTGAGCTAGCCAAATATTTTCTATCAAATTGATCTTCACCTACTGGAACATTTATTATCTCAAGACAGATAAACAAAGACATCTCTATTAAACTAACTTACTAAAAGTATTACAGTTTCATGGGTATTGTTTCCTCCTCCCTCTCATTCATTCTGTTTATCGTTGTTCTCTTCTACTTGGTCGTTAAAAACAAAGGGCAGGAAATGAAAAGAGTAGGAAAAAAAGGGGTCAAAGGAAGAAAGGTAAGAAGAATGAAATGCATTAATTGTAAAATCAAAGCCTGAAAAGTATTTGATTAAAAAATGTAGAGTAAACATTAGGGTTTTGATTTTTTTCTTGAAACATACTTGCCATTTTTCACCCAGTCCTGCTGCCAACTTTCTGACTGTGTAGGACAAACAGCTTTTCAGCTACTCCTACAATGGTGCATTCAGAAAAAGATGCATGTGCTAGTGGCACCTGCACAGCCACTCATTTATGGCAGTCAAGGAGCAAGTGAACATGCCAATCAGATAATATATGCAGGCTGGATAACTATATATCCAGCTATCTGCCTGTGTGTGGTACCATAGCTAAAGTCAAGGCAGCAGGGTGACATGGAGGCTGATGTGTTCTCCAGGGTACATCCATTTTCTCCATAGCAGGAAATTAGTTTTGCAATGTGTAATTGACACCAACAGTATAGTATAAAATAAATTGCTAGCTTTCTTAACTTTAGTTTCAGATTCAAAAGAAAAATTAATCTGAAGCAGTAGGCTTCTCAACATCATATCTCTTTAATTATTTTTCTTGTAATATAAATATATGCAAATATATTAAAATACATAGTTATCTACTTGCATTAAAGGGATAATATGTGTATGTATAGATATATCTATGTGTGTCTATGGTGCATGTATTTCTTCAATGCAAGCAGATGACTACAAAGAGACTGTTAATCTCTGAAACCAAAAAAATTAAGGCCTAGGGGATATTGACTAGACATTCTATTAAAGCTGTGAAATAACTCTTCTAGCATTTATAATGAAGACCATCTGCAAACAGCTTTTTTTTTTTGTTCCAAAAAAGCATTCAAATTGTTTTTAATCCAGCTGAACTTTTCAGGGATTAGCTATTATGTTCTCATTACTCCTTTCACTGACAAATAACTTTCAGGAGCAATTCCATCATCAAACCAGTTCACCAAGCAGAATATTTTGTTTCATAAATGGAAAAAACAAAACTAATGAAAAAACACAAACACCAAAACTTCCAAAGAAATCTCAAAACAAAAAAATCAAAGGCAATCTTCAATCTCTGTATAAATTGAGCTTAAAATTGTCTTATTTTATGTAGTGTGCAGTTCTAACTAATAACAATAATTTTCACAGAGTAGGATATCCAGAATATTCTGGATATTTTACTACTTTTTTTTAACACTAGGCTGAAAAAGCTGGGGGAGTCAAAAACATATTTGTGGTGTTTCTGATTGATTCATTATTGTCTTTTAGGAATTTACTTAGTTGTTTTAATTTTCTGCAGAGGAAATATAAGCAAAATTAGCAAATGAGTATATGATGCATACAGGAAAAAGAACAGAAAATCTGTAGGCATTTCCATTATGACCTCAAGGAAATTTAGGTTACACTTTGACTAAAGGATTTTCTGGATTCTCCATAACCGTATTCTTTACAGAAGATTTTATCCTTTTATTGATTCACAGGAAGCAGAGGAAAGGTGGCATTGCAGTAGAATTCATATGAAAGGAAAGATAATCAGCTAATGGTACATTTCTTTTTTTGCCATGCAATAAGCTCCCATGTTCTCAGTTCTGTGTCTCTGTTAGAGGAAATATAGAAATATATATCCAGAGGTACAATGCATTCTGCCTGGTGTGCCTTTGGAGAGTATCTGCTCTGCACTTCTCTCCTGTTCTTCCCCCTCTCATTCATGCAGCAAGAGATTTCTAGTAACAGCCCTGCCTGACTTAACTGTGTCATTCATGCCTTGCCACTCAGCATGCTTTCTCCCTGGATGCTGCTAGGAACTTGGTCCAGAATCCTGGAGATAGCAATGTGGTGTGGCACAGTTCAGCCTGCTTGAAATCTGGGAGGAGAGAGCCTTGTAGTGTGCATGCTTGTGTGAGGATGTGGGAGCTGAGATCCTCTGCAGTGCATTGTGCTGGGAGGCAAATCACAAGTCAAAACCAGACACCTATTTTTTGTAAAAATCACACAAAAAATACTGCAACAGGTGAAGTGCTTTGCTCTCCTTGTTTATGTGCAAAAAGCAAAATTCTTAGTTTCTTAGTTTTTCTCCAGTTTCTGCAGACCAACATTTGCAGGTCCATGGCTGCCTAGAAGCCTCCCACCACATCATATCAAGGAAATGCTCAACAGTCCTGGGATATTAGACAACAGAAACCAAACCTCGCTTTTCCACAACAGCTGAGCTATGTGTGTCCAAACTGTTTCCCCTGGTTTTGTTAGCCATTTCCTGGCCTGGGAAAGAGACATATCTGTGGGTTTTGGGGGGTTATTTTCCATGGGGCTCCCCTGCCACATCACAGTATTGTGGATGGGTGGCGCAGGGAGAGAGAGGAGCCATGGGATCATGGATCAGTGGGAATCTGGCAGGAACAGGCTCTACCTCAGCAGTAACTGGTAGTGGCTGGTCCAGGCCCACCGCTGT
The DNA here is from genome assembly GCF_036417665.1 of Passer domesticus. Lineage (NCBI taxonomy): Eukaryota > Metazoa > Chordata > Aves > Passeriformes > Passeridae > Passer > Passer domesticus. The sequence continues at coordinate 32,073,634 of NC_087479.1, forward strand.
ATTTCAGGGGTGCTGTGCTCTGGCTGGCTTATGGTGGCTATGCAGAATTACTGCTGACAAAATAGCATTGGGTGAAGGTGTGTGGTGCCAGCCATCAAAGCAACAGGGTGGTTCGTGCCTGCTGTTCTGGGATTTGTATGTGACTGCTAAGCAGATTAGGTCATCTGGCAACTTAGAACTTGGTATTCCATTGGCAGTGGTGGAGCAGAGTCTTCTCTAAGAGAGAGAAAAAACTTCACTACTTTTTCAGTGAAGAGCAGGAAGTGAAGAGGAATGTATCACTTCTTTAATACAAAGAGCAGGCCTGCTGCTGCTCTGGAGCTTTCCACTCATATTTATAAGTTACAGGAAGCTCCAGTTCCTTCATGGCTCTACCCAGATGCAGGACTGGTGTGGGAGCTTGTGCTATAGCAGGAAGGATACAAATTGTGCCCACCATAGATGAGCTGTTCATGTGCCAAGGCATTTTGGAACATTTTTGAGAGCGTGGAAAATTATTGCACACAGTAGTGCAGGCTCTGTCTCCTATCTTATTGGATGTACACTGGCAGACCAGGAAAATTCCTGGGGATCATCCACACTAGTGAGCATACAGAAAAAGAGGTTTCCTCCCTGGGATTTCAGCTAGGGCACGATACTGTGTGCAGAAAGAACCGGACACTATGTGCATTGTCAGAGAATTTGGCCTCAGGGGAACTAACAGGGATGCTGTGATAGGATACTGCAGACACAATGACTTATATTTCCAATCAGGATTAATAATTGTTCAGGCCATCAAACATAAATAGATGGTGTTTAGACAAATGAATTTTATATCAAGCTTTTGGTCATATGCATTCACGCGCTGCCACATCAATTGAAAGCAGGATGAGAGCCATCAAAGCAGCAATAGGTTATGGGCAATCTGACCTGATGGGTCCTGGGAAAAGTGTAGGTTTCAGTGCTGAGTACACAAATCAGCTATGCTAAGCCTGCATGGGAAAAGGACAGCCAGAATATATTGCTCATCAGTATGGCATGAGACTATTCAGTCTGAAGTTTGTGCACGCACACAGTGGGCACATGCATACTCTTCTGGGTTTGGGGGTTGATTTGTTTACTGATGTTCTTACAGCTGTGTTAGCGACACCATGCCTCAGAGTGTCTGAATCTGTTACGGTCACCGAAACAATGATAACCAGGTACAGAACTCTGTTTATCTGGAAGAGATGGATGCCATAGGGACAGAAATCACAGATCCATCAAATAAGGAAGAGGAGAATTCACTGGTTCTGACAGCGCTCCTCCCTGGCAAGCTGACTACTCGGTCCAGAGATCTGATGCTTATTTTCCTTTTCCTGCTTCTGAGTCATACAGATTCTTTCCCACTGTGATTAGGTGGGAAGTACACTGCCTGGGCTGACATGACACTTGTATGGGTGGCACCTCTTTATGTTGCTTGTACTCATGTTGGCTTTGGAAGAACATTTGGCAAAAGCCATCAATTATGTGATTTAATAGAGAGAATTTGGTGTGAAATGCAGTTATGAGATAAGCTAAAATGTATACAGTAAATGACAGAAGTCTCCATTACAGTAGCATAACTCACAAGTACAAAGGTACCTATGCCTGTGAAGTCATTGGCGTAGCACTACAAGAAAAATTGAATGTGAAAATTTGGCTCGCACATATATATCTCACCTCCAACTTTTAGAATTCCATGGAATTAAACTCTAAAACATTTCAGTACTTCTGTTAAGGAACAAAACTTAGAATTTTATTTAGTCACAGTTCTAAGCTGATTACAGATTATCCTGATGAGAAATCCTCCTGATTTTTAGAGTAAAAAAACTATGAGCAGCATGAAAAGTGGATTTTACCCTCTATTTGCTATCTCATTCAGTAAAAAAGCTTGCCAGAGCTCAGACAGACTGCCAAGATTGCAAAGGCTAAGCAATTCACAAACGTGGGTGCACCACCTGTGCTTCTTCAGTCCATGCAGGGCATTGGCATCTCACTTGGAGGCAAAACAAGAGGAAACCATTTCTGACTCACTGAGACAGGTGGAGGAACAAAGCAGTGGCTTTGGCTTAATCATGGAATTGACTAGAGGAAAATTTTTATTGCCAAAGGACATGCTCTATTTGTGATCAGCTCCACTGTTCTTGGCTAAAAAAAAATCAGTATTTCTCCTTGATGTTCCATTGACTTATCAGTACATGAGTGAAGCCTACTTCTGGTGTTGGCTTAGTTAAGAAAACCATCTTTCTAGGCCTGATCCAAATGCTGCTGCAGTCAATCAGATAGGAAAAAGAGTTAGTAACTACACCAAAATACAGAGTGTTTGTTACAGACTTGAGTTATGACTCAGACTAATGGCTAAGAAAAGGATCCCTATATTTCCTTTGCTCCTTGTTAATTTGTATGAGAAACATTAAAAATATCCTTGTTTCAAACTCTTGAATTAGAAAGCTTTTGTTTCCTTCAAGATGGAATTTTTAAACAAAAGAAATGTATTTAAAATATTAGTAAATTTAGGTTCAAAATTAAGATAAGATATAATGAAATTATTGAAATGAAATGCTCCGTCTTCACTCAGCTCACACATTTTTTGGATTTTCAATTTGTGGAAATTATTCAGATTTTTGACTTTCATCCGTACCCAAGAGGAAAAAATGCAAGCAGCTCATAACTATCTGCAGTAGAAGAAGGGAGTTTCCTATCCTGTTCCTGTTTCAGTCCCATTGGGTTGCTCTCTGTTGTGAAGTTATTTGCAATGGGTGACTTATTCCTGTAATTTATAAAGTCCTTCTAATAGAAGATATGAGATGAGGCAATGGAAGTTGGTAAGGACTTCCTGAGTATGAAGACCAAAGCAGCTCATAACTTGTGTTCCCCCCTTCCTTTCTGCTTTATTCCTTCCCTAAACTGGCATTATTCCTTGTACTGGGCACAGACAAGCTGAGCACCTCCTAATACATAAGTCTCTGCCACACGCAGAGACCTTAATGAAGGTTAAACTTCCTGCAGACTAGGTTTCAAAACATAAGTATATTTTTGAATGCAATTAAAAATCTTAATAGGTTTCCCAAATTCAATCCAGAATAAAGAACATTCCTCTTTGGCAACTTGCAAATAATGGAGAAAATTCTAACCACAATGTCTCTGAAGCTATCCCTAGAGTCAAACTGGAATTTTTATTGCTGCACTGCCTTTTTAGTCATGCCACTTTTTAGCACTGTTAGTTTTAGAAGTGAAGGATAAATCTATGAGCAAGAGTTTCTGCTGCCTTTAGAAGCAGTTTATTCAGCTTGTGTTGTTTATGAACTACAGGTCATTCCATTTTTTTCAAACCTCTGCATTGCTAAGGTTTCCAGGAAGTTGTCAGTACTATGGCACATATTAACAAGTAATGTTATACAGAGCACTAAGGATGGCTATCATTCCATGCTGGTGGAACTTATCCATGTTCATGTGTGGTGGGTTGACCTTGGCTGGACACCAGTTGCCTACCAAGTCATTCTATCACTTCTTTCCTCAACAGGCCAGGGAGAGGGAGAAAATAAGATGGAAAAAACCTCATGGATCAAGAAAAAGGCAGTTTAATAAAGCAAAAGCAAAAGTTGCCCATGCACAAGCAAAGACGAAAGCCAAAATATTTTGTTGTCTACTTTCCACCAGCAAGAAATAGCCAGTCACTTTTGAGGAAGTAGTGGTTACAATGGAAGTCAAATATTGCACATAATGAATGGTCATGCTTCCTCCTTTCTTTTATATCCAAGCAGATTTAATCTAGTATGGAATATCCCTTTGGTCAGTTCGGGTCAGTTGTCCAGCTTATCCACTCCCAGCCTACTGAGAGTAGATCTTGTCCAAACCTTGCCTACTAGTGTGGGCGCAGAATGTTAGAGAGAGTGTTGATGCTGTGCCAGTTGTGGGCATCCTTGCAACCAGCTCAGCACCTTATTATTTCTTTGCCATACAACTGCTGAGACCAGTTGTAACCCCTTATATATATATAGCAACATTTCAACTGTTACACATTAAATTTGAACTTTTCTGTGTTATTGAATACACAAAACTGTGATTGGGCATTTGTAAGTCTTTCCAGACTCAGAAAGTTGTAGTGTGATGTCTCTTTAAAGACTATGTGCTTATGACTTGAAAATTATTTAAAATGTAGCTATCTCTTCTGAAGAACAGATATAGAAATATTATGGGAAAAAAATTCTTTGGTTGGTTAGCACCATTAAATCTGCAGTCACTCTCATTTCTGGCTAGGAATAGGAGTACAACAACAACAACAACAACAACAACAACAACAACCCTCTTTCCTGGTCCTCATAAATCTGAATCCTATGTCCTGCAAGTGAACAGGTTATAAATAAAAGGACCATAAATTTATGAGTTCTCTACACAGAATGTTTTGCTCCCATATAAGAATCAGTAATAGCCATCAAAGCACAAATAACATGATTTCACCCTTATGCTAAGCAATGCCCTTTCAGGTTCTCAGATGCTAAACATGGTAGTTAAGATCTATCAGAGTAAAGGAAGTCAAAGGGAAAAAAACCAGTGAGTTCTGCTTTAGTACCTGCTAATATGCAAGAACATTTTAAATTATACCTAGAAGAGATTAGTTCCATGTGCAAGCTCACATGTATATAATTCCTAGAAGTTTACATAGAAAAGCACTCCCCAACAGATACCAAAAGTACTTGTAAGAAAGTCTTAGATGACTAAACTAAAATTACATATGCTTACTATTATCCCCTGAGTTCAGATGGTAACCAATCAATTCCCTCTCTGACCAAGGCTATCACTTTGGTGTGGTTTTGGAGGATTTTTACCTGTGTGTTTGTATATTTTAAATGGCTTGTCTTCATGTGTACATGTATATTTTCATATGCCATATACGCACATACTGATGTGTGTGTATAAAACATGTATCTGCTACATATATTTGAAGTATATATTTAGCATACAGTTTGTGGTTGGGTTTTTTTGTTTGTTTGTTTAATCCCCTTATCAAGTTTTGACATTCTAGATTTTTGCTTTCAGGAGTCTAAGGACGAGTACTGAAAGATGCATGCAGAGTACAAAATGTATTTCTGGGAAGGAAAAAAAAAAAGAGGAAAAACAACATTACAAAAGCAAACTGTTTCCATGACTTGTCCCTCCGTCTCCCACCAAAAGTTGCTGGCAAACACAATGCATATGTTGGTTGTAGGGCTATGTCAGACATATCACAGTCTTCACATCAGGACCTGTGCATACACATGGCCATGCACACAGTCAGAGTGTCAGTAGATACCGTGATTACATTTATGACAGGAGCTAACTTGGATGCATGCCATGTCAGAAGTTTGATGGGCCAGGCTGTGGCTTGAAGAGCTGTGTTTTGGCATGCAGAGCGTGGTATTGCTGGGCTTTCATAAGTGAAGAGGTGACTTTACTTTGTAACAGGCTCAGGGGAACAGTTAGGGAAGAGCTACACCTGTTGTTATAGGATATGAAACAACACAATGCTGACACGCTGTTGCTCTCAAGGTAAAAAAGGGAAGTTTATTTTCTGACTCCAACATTTATAGATTTCCAAAGGTGACAGTGGATTGGAGGGTGAAAGTGCCACCTCTCCAATGACACTGGACAAACCAACAGTCCATGAAATTTCTCCTCCTCCATAAAAGAATGCAAAACAATAAGTTGTTTACAGAAAGTGTGTGAGAAAGCTTGCTACAAGAATGCAAACATCAGAAGGCTTAGAAAATCTTAAAAAATCAGGGTGACACTACTTCCTCCCTTTCCCTCTCTGCAGATACTGAAGGAAGTTATTCCACATACCCTGCCATATAAAAGGCTGCAGATGAGGACAGTCTGAGGAAGCAAGATAGAAACCAGGGCATTCACTTTGGGTTTTTTAAGTATGAGTATTTGCCTTGCATTGTAATTTGTTTCCACAATGAGATTTCTCTTAGATATTTATATCTCATTTATTTTTGTTCTGAAAGTATTAACCAAAACCTTTTAAATTTTCATTCATTTCCTTTGACCTTACAACTATCCATTATACTGGTTTTGTTGTATTCTCTCTTTGAGGCTTACTAACTAACAAATGATCCCCAGGCTGATTTCATATGGAACACCCCCCACCTTTCTCACCAAGCATGAGTATATGTAGGGCTTTTTTTGCATGCCTGACCTCTGTGAAGGAAACCCATGGTCTGTTTGCAGAAGCAGTCACCATGTTGCTTAGTGGATTGTTGCTTAAGGGGATAAATTTGGTGTCCTGGCAGTAGAGTAAAGTATGGTTTGGCAAATATATTTTAGGCTTTGATGCTATGAGTTGTCCTTTCCAAACAAGAGTTTCTGGGTGGTATTTTGAAGCTATGTAGCCTGCTGCTGTTTTCCTGGATATGATAACACTACAACACGTCTGTTGTGTTAGAGGCTGCATGAATACTGCACATTTAATGATCTCTTCTTATGACCTTTTTTTCCCAGAAGTGGAAATGACAACAAATGAGCTCATGCTTCAAGGACTTGTGTACCTCAAGGTACCTTGGAGCACAGCCAGGGCCTAGAGAGGAGCACACTGGGTCCACAGTGGGACCAGCCAGAGGAGAATATTTCACCCTCAGCCTCTCTCACAGGTGACCTTTGGCCTTCCAGCTGGTTGGCTGGTGAGAACCTGAAAATGCCACTTCCACCCTTTTGGCTCAGGTCTTAGGTGTGAAACTGCATAACTCCCTGCTTGCTACGAGAACTTTCCTGCGTTTCTGGCAGAGGCCATGGAGGGGACACTGGCTCCCTCAGCCCAGTGCCCCCAGCACATGCCACCCACAGCCCTGCGGCTGATCATTGCCACCCAGAGATTTTGATCCAGCTCAGCACATCATGGACACTCACCTCTGGAAGAGAGGGAAGGGGGAATGCAGGGAGACCCTGGGGCACCCCCACAGCAGCGAAGCAGGGCCTTCCCCAGAGCTCCTGCTGCCTCTGGGCTCCTGGACGTTTGGCCTCCCTGCCACCACCCCTCACAGGCATGACATGGGCCCTCATGTGATCAGTGAGGAGCAGGATCTGAGAGCCCAAAATGCAAATGTTCCCATTGACCGATTCCATGCTGACGTGCTGAAATGGAGAGATGGTGGAAATTACTCCTTCTTGGCAGTGCCTCACTCATGAGGACTCGCTGTGCTTGTCCTTTTAACTTTGGGAAACCCTTCTCCTCACCTTCCCAATTATGCTTCCACTTGCATTACAAAAATCTTGGTCACCTAGTCCTCAGGTACTGAAACAATTTGTCCTTTTTTCTTTAAGTTCTGCCAGATTCAATTTTGTATTCTGTCTTCCAGCCAGAGGTGAGACAACATCACTCTCCAGAGTAGTCTTCACATATTTTGGTCTATCGAATGTCTTCCAAAAAATGATTACACATGGTCCTTTGCTGGGGTGAGGCAGTGACATCTCAGGTAGAGGAGGCTGAGGTTGCAATATGGTATGCTGGCTTGATACAGGGACTAAAACTTCAGCAGTTAAGAATAGAAGAAGTTTTTCCTTTGGACATCCAAAGGAGACTTCTTTGCACAGCAGCTGCAGCCATGAGTCTCAAAGGCAGAGAGAAGGGAGATAAGGTATTATACAAAAAATCCCAGGAATCAAGATAATGGCATTTCCAAATTTAAAAAAAAAAAGAGAAATATCTCTCTTTTTCAACCCAAATCTTCAGGTTTAGCTTTAAAAGCACTCCATAAGAGAAATTCAGCATTCTACTGCAAGACAAGGTTTTGCACAGAAATCTATGATAAAAAAACAGTTTAGAAATGTGAATATTAAGAAACCTCCAGCCTCTAGTCAGTTCAAATAGTCAAAATAATCACTTCAGGGATGAAATAATGCAGGGCATTTTTATGGTTTTAGCCTATGAATTCTGAGATGCATCTTCGCATAGTAGCATATTGATGATCTGTATGTTCAAAGTCTAGATGCTCTCTCTTTCTGGACAAAGTTTGAGCTCATATCTTGGACAATGTTGTCTTGTGAGTTTAATTTTCATATTGTATTCTTAAATGTACATACATTTCTGGCTGGAGAGGTAGAGAAAACAATAAATTTCAATGCAAAATTTATTACAGTTCCAGCATAAAATATTTAGTCGTGCCAAGATCCAGAAACTTATATATTCAAGTAACTCTGGGGAAGTAATTTTCCCTATTTCTGCTGCTGTTGCTCATGAGCAGATCTAAAAAGTTCATACCTTACTATGCCAAAAGACTGCTGGCAGACATTTTTTTTTACATGAAACAGGCAGTCTGTAATTAAACACTTGTAGATGGCTGAACTCCATGAGTTATGAATGCTCTGGGACATATAAAGAATCCCTAGAGCAAGAATTGATTCCATCATTTGGGTCAACAAAGCAAATGAGTTCTAAGCACAATTTAATGAAGTCTGCAAGACAACATAGTTATACTTCTCTTGCATTAAACGCACTTATGAGAACACTGCACTTACACAATGTCTTTTAAAAGGTGGGGAAATGAGCAAGAAAGGAACATTCTTCATGTTTTAGTCAAAACAAAACAGTGAATGTTCCTAAAAGGACAGTTCAGACTAAAGGACAAGTGTGAAATCTTTAGAAAATACCATAAATTCTTCTGGAGACAAGATCTGAGTATTTCTACTTTCCCCTCCCCGTCTGAATAATCCCATCCCTCACTTTCATAGGCCCTGAGAGGCCATTTAATTCCTATTCTTTTGCTCTACAAGTACTGGTGAAACTTATATTAGTAAGTCTATGGTAAGGTTGACCAGCTGCTGACTTTTTGATTGTGATTTTGTCATGTGAACCATAAATGCTTTGCAGCAACAGATGAAAGCCACAGGGAATTTTTACATTGTTTGGCTGAGAAGAAGAGTCGAGATTTTGTGGGTTCTGTGCCACAATAATTGAGCTTGGTTGCTTTGGGATCTTTACATTGTGAGGATCTATCAGTGCTGGTCCAGGATATAGATTCTGAGCAGTTCTTGGCATATTTAGCACAGGTGCAAGTCTCCCATCCTGATTCTAGTTTCTGAGCAACTTTCCATTAGCTCAAAATCTGATGAGATATTAACTGTATAGGTATAAATATAGATATAATGCCCTTGCCACTGCCTGGGAAGGTAGCATGACTCCAGTTCATGTGTGAGCAAACTTAAAACAGTTTGGAAAACGTGGAATATTTGGGTTTGATTTAAAAAAATATATTTTGACATTTCTGAACTGATTTTTTTTCCTAAACATATTGGTCTCTGAAAATGCCAATTTGGGATGAAAATAGTTTGGAAAATATCAGCCTTTTTCCCTAGGAAGGAAATTTCATCTGTCAACTCACTGTATCATCCAAAACAAGTCAAGGGTAGAAATAAGCAGAAAACACATGTCCTAAATAGGTACCTTTCTGTCTATTGCTGAGCCCAAGGAGTTTAGCTCAAATAGGAACCATTTGGCATGGCTGCTTGCCTTTTTTTTAATGGCCTAATTTTGCAGCAGTAGCCATGACTATCATAACAATGAAAACAAAGAAAAACATGGAATTGGACTCAGACTTAGCAAATTCTGTCTGCCCGTTAGGGGAAAGTCCAACCAAAACCTTCACTCCCAAACACGCTCTAAATTTTCAGGAGGTTTGCCTAGGGATTCTTAGCTTCTAGCTCAATTTCATCTCTGCTACCAGTAATTGTATCAGATCTGTTTATGAAAAACAAGCTGCAGGCTTCCATATTTTTCTAGCAGACTTATATTCTACATCACCTTGGAGTTATTCAGTTACAAAGGAAGAGAAAGAAAGTGTCTTTGAGCCAAATTCTTTTTCCTCATAATTTTGGCAGCAGCAGGGGCTTCTAAATTAGCTTTTGTAGTTAATCCCAACAGGTCATGCTGCTCTGGTTTCTGACTTCCTTTCACTTTGTGTGACCACTGACAGTTGTTCATTCAGGATGAAACCTGCTTTATCTTTTCAACCTACTGGAAGCAGGCTCTACTGAGTGCTTCCCTCCTATTCCTAATGCCAGGGCCTGCACAGTGCCCTGAATCATTTCACTGTCAGCAGCTCTCATTAGTAGTTGCACCAGAGGACTTCTTCCTCAGACATATATAGATACTTCTTGTTTATTAATGCACTAAATAGTAGTCAGAGGAATAAAAATGCATTACTCACCACCTTGGCTGATCTTTCCTTAAGGAAACACATTTTCTCCCTATCAATTAAAAAAAATTATTAAAGAATACACAGAACAGAGTAGGCATGATACAACTATTTATGGGTCTTTAAGAGTAAATGTGTTAATATTGGCTTGCCTGCTTAATAAAGGCTCAGGCTTTGATCTTGGACTCACAGCTTTGTAATTTCTCACTATTGCAGCAGATGATGAAAGGCAACAGACTTTTTCTGTGGAAAGGTGTCTTCCTTCCTTCCTTCCTTCCTTCCTTCCTTCCTTCCTTCCTTCCTTCCTTCCTTCCTTCCTTCCTTCCTTCCTTCCTTCCTTCCTTCCTTCCTTCCTTCCTTCCTTCCTTCCTTCCTTCCTTCCTTCCTTCCTTCCTTCCTTCCTTCCTTCCTTCCTTCCTTCCTTCCTCCCTCCCTCCAAGGTTTTTTGCAAGATAGTTTTGTAGATACCTATATAGTTATTGGACAAATATTTTCAATTCCACATATTGGGCCTCTTTGCCTTCTTCTCCCACTTGAAATAATAAGTATTTTTTTAATAAGTCTTTCTTGTTTACAGCAGGGTTAGCATTTGAATGGAGAAATACTTTAGGAAGAAAATTATTGCTAACAATCGCTATTTTCTAAAAAAATAAAAAATGGTTCTTTCTTGGCAGTAACATCTGTGAGAAATGGGATCCTCACAAACATTTGGGAAAAACTCTACTGCCAGCTCCACACATCACATTATTTTTCCCTTTAAAACTAATAACCAAATATGAAGATGTAGAAACCAAAAGATTGAACTGCAAACCTTACTCCTGTTCTCACTATGCTGGAAGTGAATGCCACAGCACTGCCAAAGTAGCGGGAAGCTGGAGGCACTCTGAGGGCCCCAGCACAGCTGGGACCCTGCTGCTGGCCAGGTGGCATAGATGTGTGTAATAGCCTGGCACTGGTGGCTGTCCCTATCTGCAGAAAGATGAAGGAAGTTGGTTTATTATACATAGGAAGAGTGATGCTGTAGATGATACATCTCAGTCAGATTTCAGACTGCTCATAATTCAGAGTAAAATGAAGGATAATATACAACATAGAGCTGAATGTACTGAGTTCTTTAAAGAAAGTTTCTGGACATAGTGCTTGATATTAATTTCTTGCACTCTGTGCACGAAATATTTATTTTTTGAAGCTTGAAATTGGTGAACTGTGCATGAGAGAGAGAGATGATGGACACAACCACAACATATCCTTTTCCCTCTGAGCTCTCTTCCTTTCAGTATAAAAAGCATACAAAAAAACCCTAAAAGGAACTGCAAGTGTTTGTGGTGCCAGGAATGAGAAGATTTTTCTTTCAGTTAATTTTCTATGCAGAATTTGTAGGAAAAGATGGAAATCATTTTTGTGGAGGAAAGGCAAGCTCTTTTCATCTCCTCTGAGAACCAAAGAAAAATTGAGCTTTAATTTCTAGCCTGGAAATATCTCTTCTGTCTGAGATCTGATAAAATTTTAAGGGACAAATTTGAGCTTTGATGGATTACTTGTGGTTGTGACTTTTCAGCAGAGAGAAGGAGAGGACATTTATCATTTCAGACTCATGGAAAAACTTCATAAAATAAGGACTAGAGTGGTAAACATGAACATGAAATTACTCAGGTTATTTCAAATGCAATGCAAAGCCTAAAAATGTGACCAGTAACAACCAGGCAGAAAAACTCTAAATTTAAGTAGTCATGAGAAGCTGGCCTGTTATAAATGGCTTTAGGAATCTGTGGGGGAAAAGTACATAAGAATTTTGAACTCCAGTTCTAGATAAATGCTTGATACACTCACTGGGTTACATATTTTTGTTATTATTTTTGTAAATTTCCTTCTCAGAAGAGTCTGCTCTGGACAGGATGTCTGACCTCCTGCATAACTCAGGCCACACAGTTTCACCCAGACATTTCTGCATTAAGCCTCAAAACCTGCAGTTGAATCAGATCCTATCTTTCACGAAGGCAAGACCTCTTACACAGAAGACTCCACCTGATGGTTAAAACTGTGGCCAGTTGTTTTTGCTGTTAAGATCTTCTGTCCTGTTTCTGAGACGAACCTTGCTTCGGTTGGCCTTTATATTCCTTGGAATACTAAATTTAAGAAACTCTTAAGTCTCAATTAGTTATTAGGGGTGACAGGTACTCCACATTCCATTAATCGAATGTAAATGCCAGTGAGGATAGATTTTGGCATGAGAAACATCCCCTCTTCACACAGCTGTCCGCTGTTTGGCACTCTGCAACATCAGGTTCAACAGATAAAGTAATCTGCAGAAGATGGAGGTTGGAGGAATGGAACTGTGGTGTATAGAAATATTTTCTCTACTTTTATGTGACCCTCATGATAATCAGAGATGTTTCTGGAACAAGAAAGTAGTTTCTATATGCTTTGTATGAAAAATAGGTGATTATGCTTATTTAGAATCAATAACTGTAGCTATTTAGAATCAATAGGGGGGTTTTATTTTTTTCACAAACTTTACAATGCACCTATCTACATACAAGTAATTACAAAAACATCTTTTAAGGATCAGTGAGAGAAGGAAAGATATGTCAAGGTCTAAACATCTTGTCTTCAGACTTGTTTAAAAATTTAGTGGCTACCCTGCATTTTGCATAGATTTGGACTCAGACTAATTTTACACAACTCCTAAGTTACCCTGTGATCTGCCAAACTGAGGAACAGACTGATTTAAGATTGCAGCCAGATGCATTTGAATTTTTCTTTTTTTTTTTCAGAAGCTTCATTTTTCTTACCTTTCCAAAGCTGAAAATAAGTAATTTCATATGATCTGATTTTTTTTTAAATGAAATTCACATCAATATTTGGAATAAATCTACTTTAAAAATACAATTCAAGTTTTGGCTACACATCTCAAGGTTTTGCTTCTACATTTCTTCCCTCCAAGAAGCACTATAGTTTTCCTGTCTTGCAGGAGATTTGCAACTCTTGCAAAAGAAGTGTGCCTATTTCTTTTCTCCAGAATCCTATTAGAAAGACAGCTCACATCTAACAAGAGTATTTTCATCTTGCTCTGTAAAAATGTCTGGTATTAGTATGAAATAATATATCCTGAACTTATTAGTGTGCCTGCCTCTGGCCCTGCAGACAGTGCAGCCTGGAAAGCTTCCTAATGACATGCAGCCATATTACCTGACAAATTTGTACACAGCCACAAAAGAAGCCAAAAAAAGAGTATAGGAATACATTCCTGCAGGTGGATAGATGTAAAAATTAAAACCAGCACCTTAAGAAGAACAGGCACTCTCAGGTGTGTATGTGATTTTTTTGATCATTGATAACAAGCCTCATGTGAATCCCATGAAACCATCCCCACTACTTAAAAAACTTTGAAGTTTCTTCTCATCACACAGGAGGATTTCCGCTCTGTGGATTTCATTATTGAACGGTACCTCCTGCAGGAACTTGTCATTGTTCACCCCTCAGCACCCCCTGCAAGACCTTCCCATCAGCATGTTACCTATTGTCAGCTTTCCCATAGAATGCAATGGGGGATGGGGAGAAAGCCATTTGCTGCCAAAGGTAATCTGCTCTAGTTTTGCACCAGTGACACCCTACTGAACTGTGGCAAAATTGCTTATATGGAGGATATAGGATAACAGAATTAAATCGGATTGATATGGTGGCAAAACATTTCACATCAGTTTTTTAGTTGTTTAAAGTCTCATGTGTCACCATCTTCCTGTTTTACTGATTTAAAAACTGTTTTAAATTTTCAGCTGGTGGAGACCCTGGACTTGTAAGGTCACAGATTTTTCTTCCTTTATGTTTTGATAGAGTTGCCACAGATAAAAACATACAGGAAAAGAACAGTAACCAATTTTTCATGCCAAGTTTACTGATCCTTTATTGATTATGCTCGCAAAGAGGGATGAAGTATTACTGTGTTTGTTATTGTGTCAGCTCTGCTTGCTCGAGATCACCAGTTCTCTCTGCTACCTATGCCATCTCTCTGACACAGTGAAATTCTCTGAAACATGCTGTGAAATATTCACAGGAATGCCCATCAAGCGAACATGCCAGCAGTGTATTGAAAATCAAAATGTGTTAAAGATTCAAAGAAACTCCTCTGGCTGAACCAGAAAATATCCACAGGAAATATATGTGTTAGCTAAACAGCTGCTTAAAAGCATCCATGGCACATTAACAGATTACAAACAGCAGAGTTTGTTATACTGAGTAATGGAAGGCAAGACAGAACTGATGGCATTTTTCATCAGGCCAAAGTTGTCACAAAAATTATTGATGTTGAAGGTTGGATCTGATGAAATGGGATATTTTTTATGAAATTTTATTTTATCAAAAGTACTTCAAAATGCTTAAATAGCAAGTTATAGTTTCTGGCTCCAGAGAAAAATTTAGTTTAAATGTCACCTGACGTATCTTAATAAAAAATAGAATTACCTGGACATTAGCTAATTTACAATAATTCCTAACATTTTTCCATAAGGAAGCTTCAAGTTTTTAGAACAGTATGTAGTTCAAAAGCAATTGTTGGATGTTCTACTGGGTTTCAGTTAGTCCCTGGCTGGACTTGTTCATCACCATTTAGTAGAAATACATAGAGACAAAAAAAAAAGAGCAATGGGTGTTCTATTATTGCCATGTTAATCCAAGGGGTTTTTTTTTTAAATCCCGTTTTCACTCTTTCTTAGATATCCACATTATCTTACCTTAGGTAAGTGAACCCTTCAGTGAAAAGGCCTTTATCTTTCCATATCTTGGTAGATGCTTTGTTATACACATTTGTGCTGGACATTATACAGAATCATAGATATACCTAGATAAAAGAAAATAAAATATAACAAAAGAAAATATTATGTAATTTGCCTTGCCTCTCCTTATTTAAAATACTAATTGTACTGCTGGTCATCCTAGGGACTCCTGATCTTAGCCATTGGCCCACTATGCTAAAAAATAATAAACATAAGGCAAGAAGAAGATCTCTGCCTCAGAATTTAGAGCTGGGACAGAAAAAGACAAAAAAATTGACATTTATTGTGTATGGATAAATAGGCAAATTAATCCATGGTTACACCCTTGTGTGTGTAGCTTTTTCAGAGTTTTAATTTAAATTAATACCCTTAAATACTTTGTGATGGAACAAAATGCTCAATATTTTAAAGCCATATTTTATCAAAGGCATCTGGATTATTTCTGGGTATTTTAACTGTGAAACTTGTATCTTTCTCATAGCATCTTTTATATATACCTTATCTCTATGCTTCTGTTTTACTTCTCATCAAAACTAATAGAATCTCTTTATGACCCATTCATAAGGAACACAGAAAAAGAAATATGCCATGTTAATGATATACTTTTATGGGTAATTTAGAAGTTTTTGTATGCTATGTAAACTCCTTGATTCTCCTTTAGCGAATATGTAAATGCAGCTGGATGCTTCTATGTCTAAACATGGCTTGAGGCAAATAGTGCCAGGACATGCTTTTGAGAAAAATTAGTATTTGTAGCATGTCTTCCAATTTGACAAGGGTTGGTCTATGCTGGAACACTTTATTTTCTTTACTTGACATTTTGACTGGAATCACATACAGCAGCAAACCATGATAGTAACATCCAGTATAATTCTATACTTAGAGTCCACACTGTTGGTCCTTCCTATTCCATGTATGCAAGACAATTCAAGAGGTCCCAGGGACCTCATAACAATGTAAAAGAGGAGTGGCAATTTATATATATACTGTAGCTTGAATGAAAATACTAGTTCTTATTGAAAAAAACTAAGAAACAGTTAAATCCCAGAAGAAGACCAAGGAAATGGTAGTGACCTTCAGCACAAATACTGTCAGTGCAAAGTAGGAAAGAACATAACAAAGTCTTATACACAAACAAAACATGACTGGAAACAGCACTGGGTGGCAGATAGCAAAATGTGAAACAGGGGCAGGAGGGAAGTATCTTATTATTTGAGTCCTTCCTTATTGAAAGTAACATGAATGCACTTTCAGAGTAGGCAGAACTTTTGGGAAGGAATGAAAGAAATGGATAGTCAGTACTTGTTGAAGAAAAGGGTGTCAACACATTTATAACTAGCTGCCAAAAATGCTCTGTTGATAAAGAGCTTTTCATGCACATTTGATACTTCTACCCTCCAAAGAAAATTTGCCAGTGACTGAATAGGAATGTTCCATTTTCTAAGCCAAAAGAGGACATAAAAATACATTTATGACTATTTAGAAATTTAGTGAAAACTGTAGAATTCCACAGACATGTGACATAAAGGTGTAAAATCAATGCTTATTTTATTTTTCTGATTCCATTTAAATCAGACTTGCAAAGGTAAAGCATTTTTAAGAAGGTATAAGTTGTTAAATAACACAAGTTATAATTTTAGACAGTTTGCTGAGAAAAAATAAACTTTATTCCAGATCCAGAATATTTCTGTCAAAAGCTTAGAAAAAATAAGAAAAAGCTCAAAATTTTGGGATAAGTTCCACCTCATTCAAAGAAATTCCACTTTATTTATTCTTAAAAAAATACTAAAATGAAACAAAACATAAATAAAAACAGAGAAAGGAAAAAGGCATCTCCCCTGCCTTGGTGACGTAGGTACCGAATTAAAGCTCTGGATTCATGTGATTGCCTCACTGGGAATCTATGACATGAGAGCTCAGCACGTTCCAGTCCTGGTTTGTGCGTGGGGTGGGGAACACCCTGTTCACATACGAGTGATGTCCATATATGTCTGGAAATTCCGGCATGTGCTGACACGAGCTGGCTTCTGCGTGGGCTCAGCTCAGCGCTCAGTTCAGAGCTGGGATGGACACAGCCGCCACAGCTTGGCCAGGAACCTCCCTCCAGGAATGTCAGGAATGCCCTCAGCATTTATTCAGCAGGAAGCTATTGGCTAAAGTCACACGTCAGCAATTGCATAAGTTTCTTTAACAAAGCAATCTGGGTTTCCTCAGAACAGATTGGATTCTCAGTCACGTGGGTAGATGATAATTTATTTCAATGATATTAAATCCTCTAAATAAGAGATCTATTTCTGTTCGCTTTTTGCATACAAACTAGTGTTGTCTTTTAGCCCCACTGTAGCTGATATGTGTTGCTGAAATAATTTTGATATATTTGAATCTAATTGACTAATCTAATGTAATTGACTAATTTGAAAATTAGTCAATAGCTAATTTCTTCTTAGAGTTATCTAGGTGATCAGAATGATAAACAGCGATAGGTTTAAAGAGCAAAATTTTACTGGTTGTCTTGTTAAAAACAGTCAAGGTAATAAATTATACATGTAAATGCCCAGTGACAGACAGTCAATAATAAAAAAGGGTTACAAATTTGCTTCTGAGACCCAGTTACAATCCATTAAGATTGTCAAACATGGTTTGACAGTGAGAAAAGAAACATTAACTTTTGAGTTTGGGTTTTTTTAAATAAATGTCTGTATCAGTAAATGGGTAGATGAAGTTAACAAGAGATATAAAATTTTGAGGCTGCCCTTAAGCAACTAGATTCGGAAAGTGGTCAAAGAAATGCAAATAAATTTTCGATGTCCTACAAAAATGCCTTTCTCCAATTTGCTCAGGTCTTGTTACTGTGGATGTTGTACACTTGAGCCTAAAGACACCAGTGTATTAACTTCCATGTGTTAATCGTGTCTGTAAATCTAAATAATCTTTGAGATTCTTTGAAGATTTGACACCTTGCAATTTTGAATATTTGCAGCAGCTGGTGTACAACCTGGGACACAGAGAGAGCTTTGGCAAAAGCAAGCTTTTCTGTCCTTTTCAGTGATGGTATGACCCTCAGAGACATTTTATGAATTATGACCATACTCAAAGGCAGTGATTAGTGAGGCACACACACATTGCTCCTTTCTCATCTCATGGGGCATGGACTTCTATCATATTGTTCCTTACCATGATGGGAGGTTTGTATTCAGTCTTCATGGTTTTTGTTGTCTAGTAAGTAGATTCTTAAGCCTGAAAAGATAAGATTCTCCATTAAAAACCATAGTATTCCATCATCATCTCTGCATGAATTCGTCTCTAATTATGAATTTGACAACTTTTATATATGCATAGGGTAGCAGAGCAGAGCCATACTCACTTGAAGGGGGTTCCCACCACAGTTGCCTGTTGAAGAGTAGGATGATTTTGTTTCTTTATTCTGCAACTTCTAAGTTTAGGTGTTTCCTCCATTTCTTTTGAATCACACACACCGACACACATAGACACACACACGCACACACACAAAACTCCCAAAAAACCCACTCCAAAACAAAAATAACAACAACAACAATAAATCAAAACAAAAAAACCCAAACAAACAAAAAACCCCACCAATTTGCCTAGTGAAGGTTCAAACATAGCAAATCTTATTATGGTTGAGAAGTAATAGTTTAATTGGGATAGCAGTTCTCTTCAAATCTTAAAAAAATGTATTACCTAGGGAAGAAACTGGCAGTACAGATGTACTCATGGAAATCCTACACATCTTTACATACATTTATTTCCTATGCTTATACATAGTGACTGTATACATGTGGGCTTTGCTTTTCTGTGTGTAGCTGAAAGGAGATATATGACATTTTACACATTTTGCCACAGAAACAGAACACAGTATTCTCTGCTTATACAAACTATGACCCAATACCTCACCTAGGGTTAAAACTTCAATGGATGTTCAGTTACATAGATATTAGCTTTATTTTACCTGGTCTAGTATGGTGTCAGTTCCTCATTACCAATTTGACTGGAAGCCAGACATTTTCTACATTAGACAAAGGATGTCTGTGTGTCCAAATATAAATAAAAAAATCCATTTGGCTTCAGGTCAGCAGCATTGTATTGAAATACAATATACATAAACACATGCATGTGTATGTATTGACTGCAGAAATTCAAATTTCTGCTTGGTTCATATTTTGAGGAAAATTATTCTGGGATTTAAGTATGTATTTCACACCCATTTTCACAAGGCTGGATTATATACACAATTTCTAATTACACTGGTCTTTCTCTAAGAGAGTAGGACAGTAGGTCATGAAAGACCTGAGTTTCACTAACCAGACAACTGAAGCAACCAAATACTCCTATGTTGTTAAGTTCTGTTTAGATTGACAGACCAAAAAGAGGCATTAGGGAGATGATATTTTTTTACTTACTTAGTTATGAGAATAGAAGCCAGGTTAGATCATGTCTGCTGTCACTCTTTTCATTGGTAGAACTTCATGTAGTTTATAATTTCTCAATAGAATGGCAAAGAGTTAACACATACTCCTTTGGAGAAGAATAGTCTCACATGTTTTTTCTGTTTTAGGAACTCACGGAAATATTACCACTAGCATATAATTAAAAAGACTGATATGTCCTTGGAGTGTAGCCTTTGCCATCATCTTTTACCAAATAACACTAGAAATCCCAATTAAACACTTTTCATTAATTTTCTTTTCATAGTCTCCACTTTCAGAGTAAGAAAAAAGAATGTAAGGTAATTATTTGAAAAGATAAAATACCACATGCTGTTTTGCAGAAACTGCATGGTAACTCTAATGGAACATCTTAACTCTACAGGAAATCAAAGTAACTGAGTAATAAATTTTGTCATCTCTATCTCTGTTATCTCTTGATGAATTTGAAAGATCTCACTAGACACTATTTTTATTTAATAATGTGAAATTACCATGAGAAGTGCTGCTTCATTTTGTATTTTCTTGTGAGAGCAAGATTGTTCCATATTCTTAGCATAACTGACACAGCAAACAAGTGGCATTACAGGAACAATAACACAGGAAATGGTTCTAGGTTTGAAAGTAGTTGCAAAGGGTTTCTTAAAGATGGAACTGCACACACCATAAGTACTCATGCATCTAACTGTAAGATGAACATAGAGACGCAGAGTATATAGTCTGGAAAGGAGGTCTGGAATTCATCTAGCCCATTGTACTCAGAGCAGGCCCGTTGTACAACAGATTTTGGCATCATCAACAAGGCATCTTTAAATCTAAAGAGCACTTACAAGTCAGACCAGTTCTATTGAGAGTATTAAAGAGTAAATTATTTTCCCATAGTCCAAAGACTATGGGAAATTATTTTCCATGATCCAGAGAACACAAAAACATTACTGAAGTGTTACAATACTAATGAGGAGTAAAACAACTGAGACATTGCTACTGCTGTCATGTTGCTTCTGAGCTAGTGTAGTAAATAGGTAAAAATTTAGCTTGTGCCAAGGAGCATTATCCAAGCCAACAGGAAAAAACATAGAAGCTCTTACTGTTTGTTAAAAAACAAAACATCAGCATCCCCATGTACCAGATGAAGTATGTTTTAACTTGTTCAACAGAACATGCATTAAAATAGCTATCCATTCTACAGTATAGAAGCTGAGAGCTTCTGAGATACTTCAATCCATTCTCCAGCTGAGAGAACTAAAATAATCTTTCCGATTTGAGGTAGGACCTTTTTCATTGTTTTGGAATGTTTGAGATACACTATTAATGGGAGAAATCCAGATGATCTTAGAAAATGGCATGGAATAGTAGTTTGTTATAGGCTTTTTATAGATTTGGCTGCTTCTCTTCATGTCGTAAAAGAGAGAAACAAAAATATCTGGAACACAGATCAGTAAAATGGCTGTTACTTCTAGCTGGTCATTGGGTACAAAACTAAAAGAAGATAATAAAAACTATAAAACATCTGCTCTTATATGAGATTGTAGTCCAGAAATTGCCAGAGTGGACCACAGTTGAAGGTTAGTAAAACTTTTTGCTTCTAGTTGATCAAAAGCTAAAATGAATAGAATTGCAAGGATAAAGATAACCCAATAAACTTTTGTCTTTACTTTTCCATCAGTTTGGAAATGTAAGTGATCTTGCTATAAATATATGGTAGCTAGTATTTAATAAAAAAATCTATATACATACCTCTGGTTTCAATATGAAAATGATATTAATATAACCTCCAGCACATTACTCAATGGAGGTTAACAATGGCATGGAAATAAGGACTGTAAAAATAGTGGGTTTCATATATAATAAACTTTGATGAATACATATTTTTAAAAATTTGCTCCACTATTCTGTGTAGATTTCAAATAGCTGCTGGTCCCATTCATGACTAAAATTTTCTTCATACTGAAATACATATACTCATAGAAACGTTTGGGTCAGAAGGGACCTTAAAGATCATCTAGTTCCCAGCCCCCTTCCACTAGACTGTGCTGCTCAAATCCCTGTCTAACCTGGCCTTGAACACTTCCAGGGATGGGACATCCACAATGTCTCTGGATAACCTGTGCCTGTGTCTCATCACCCTTACAATAAGGAATATCTGTTTAGTATCCAATCTAAACCCACCCTCTTTCAGTATAAAACCATTCCCCCTTGTCCTATGCATACATGTCAAAGTAAAAAGTCCCGGCCCAGATTTCTTATATCATTTTTCAGGTATTGCAAGACAGCAGTAAGGTGTCCCCTCAACCTCCCCTTCTCCAGGCTGGATGAACCCAATTCTCTCAACCTGTTTAATATGAGAGGCCTTTCAGTACTCACCATCTTCATGACCCTTCTCTAGACATGCTCCAGCAAATCTGTGTTGTCATTATGTTGAAAGCCCCAGAGTGGGACACACTACTCCAGAGGGAGTCTCATGAGAGCAGCTGAATGGAAAAATCATCTCACTCGACCTGCTGGCTACACTTCTTTTGATGCAGCCCAGAATGTGGTTGGCTCTTCAGGCTGCAAATGGGCACTGCCAGGTCATGCTGAGCTTCTTTTCATTCAATGCCCCCAAGTCCTTCTCCTCAAAGCCGCTTTCAACCCATTCTCCACCCAGCCTGTACTCATGTTTGGGATTGCCCTGACCCATGTGCAGGACCTTGCACTTGGCCTTGTTGAACTTCACGAGGTTCACACAGACCCACCTCTCCAGCCTGTCAAGATCCCTTTTGAGGGCATCCCTTCCCTCCAGCATGTCAACTGCACCACACAGCTCAGTGTCACCAGCAAACTTGCTGGGGCTGCTCTCAGTCCCACTGTCCATGTCACCAACAAAGATGTTAAACAGAGCCAGTCCCAGTGCCAGCCCTGAGGAACATCAGCTCCTCACTGGTCTCCATTTAGATGTAGAACCACTTACCACTACTCTTTGTGTGTGACCATTCAGAATTTTTATCCACTGACTGGTCCATCCATCAAAGACATGTCTCTCCAGTTTGGAGAGAATCAAAACATTGAAATGCTTAATGCTTTGAAAAAATCCAGACAGATTAAATCAGTTACTTTCTATATCCACCAACACTGTCACACCTGTAAAAAACCACTAAATTTGTTAGGCAAGATTTTCTCTTGTGAAGCCGTTTTGGCTGTCAGCAATCACCTTATTTTCCATGTGCCTTAACATAGCTTCCAGGAGGATGTAGGTTTTGTACTTCTTTGTTCACCTTAGGTAATAAGCAATGCTTCCCAAATTTGACATTAAATGAAAATTCAAGAAGCTCAAGTCTTTTAGTTTAGTCTATCTTAGTTTGTATTATTTTAATTATGAGAAAGTACACACAGCAAAAATCTCTTTTATTCTAGTGACTGCAGGTTAAATTGAGATGGGATGTTGTTTCCTTCCAAGCTTTCCTCTTTCTTCTCCTATATTCTGTCAGGGAATTATGTACTGTTTTAATGCTGTTTATCTAACTTATTTTTGCAGTACCTTTGCCCTACTGGAATGTTAAAAATGGAGAAGGAAATACTGAAATACTTGCTCCCAAAAAGCAGAAACTGAACTCTCCCAAAAGTTTGTAATGTAAGATATTATTATCTCTTTTACTGTGGTTTGTTGAAGCTTGTTTTCTTTCATGTTTTATAATAAACTGTGGCCTTTAACAATGTCTTCAATAACCTAACTAAATTTTTTCTTCTTTAGATGCCAGTGATTAATTTTTTCTTGTGTTTTCAAAGAATTTGTTTTTTCCACTACCACATCTACAGCTTCACACAAAAACAATTCCTAGTTAAACCCTCCTTTTACTCTTGCTTTTATTCGATGAGCAGTTGTTTATTGTCTTGCAAGCAACAAAGTGAGCATGTTCACCTATTAATGGATATTTTTAGATATCTTTCTTAAAAACTTCATCCCCTTTATTTGGTTATTAAGGAGAAAAAAGACCCTTAAATATAAAAGCAGTTTCTTTGATGTCGAGTTGCTTATTCTTTAAAATAGGTTGGCAAAATGAGACAGACATGTCAGATACTGCAGTTACACCAGTCAAGGCCATTCTATGTCCTTATTTTCCCTGTAGAGAGCAGTATTCCTCTGGGTTCATTCAAGGTGGGAATAGCTCTTATGAACATTTCCAGGTCACATATATCAGATGTTTATGCCTCAACGATCAAACATTGCACCTTGTGCATGTCTAATATTCAAGCTTGGTGTAATTTTTCATGTTAAGCAGGTGGTATGCTCTGGGAAAACAAAACATTGTACTTCTTCAGTGCATCCTGACCTTTTCAGCCACCCTTTCTTTGGCAGGTCTGACACAGACTAACAGTGTCTGCCCCATCTGACATGACAACATCAGTGCCTCTTTCAGAAAGAGTTTCTTCACAGTAAATGTGTTTCTGTTTGTTCCAGTAAATCTGGTAATGCCAGAAATGAATCTTTTCCAATCTGGTTTCCTAGATGCATGACTGTGGAGGGAGGAATTTAAACAGAAACCAGAGCTGCTGACTATTCATCAAGGAAATATTTTATATACACAGTTAGGATTCCTTTACCAAGCTTGTACATTAGTGTATTTAATTTACTTTATGTAGAGCTTGCTTCCCAAATATTTTTCAGTCCAGTGTCTGGACAAGGACCTCCTCTGCCTTTGTTTTTCTTCAAGCAATAGAGTAAAAACTTTTCATCTCTCATATTAACTGCTTCCTCTATGGTAGAGCTGCAAAACTTACATATCATCACCCTTTATTTCCTCCAAGTTACAAGAAATTTTCTTTATATTAAAATTAGGTGACTTGAAGAAGTAGGAAAACATATAGCCTACTAACAGTGTTTGAAACATTTTTTCAGTCCTTAAAAATGAATAGGGTCCTCATACATGCTGTGTGGCAACTCATAAAAAGAATGTGCAAAATGCAGTGAGAGCAAAGCCCAGATGAGGTCCTGACATGTTGGATACTATGTCCTTAGCCAGGGAAAACTTTCACTGGCTTTCATGCACTAGAGAGAATGTGTATAGTGCCAGTTTATCATCTCAGCTGCACCAGTTCACAGTCCTGCAGTTACACTTCTTTCAGCTGCGACTAGAATTAGGATGGATTTCAAGTAACAAGGACATGCATTACAGGCTTGTGATTCAGAATATTTCAGTAACACTGCTTTAAAGCAATGAGATTTTGATCCAAAAGATGTAGAAAGCAAAAGAGTTAATATATTTTACACTTATTTTCATCAAGTTCAGTGACAAGTAAAATCTGAGCTCAGCTGCCAAGCAGACAGCTCAGCTCTGTAATGATGGAAGATGGAACCTGTTCATTTCCTTGCATTCCTCATTATGGCCAACAGTTCATTTTCTAAAAATATGACTGTGGAAAAAGTTAGAAATGTTTCAATTGATTCAGTTCTCATTTATAAGTCAGGAATTTACTCCACAGCTATAAACAAAGTCTCAGCATTTTGCAATTGCATAAATCAGACTATAACTTGTACTCTACATTTATGTTGTCCTGAATAGTCTTATGTTACTTTAAATGTATAAATACATCAGTACTCAGATTTTGCATTGCTTTGAATGACTTTATATCTAAAACTACAACAAGGAATTTATCAGGGGAGCAAAAGTCCATATCAAAATTCAAATCATTAAAACTGAAAAGATCTTCTGCAGCTTCATTTAGTTTCTTTGGCTTATACCCTAAAAATAAAAAAAATAGTAGCTGCAAATAATATGTTACAACAAAGCCTAATAACTTTGCCTCTCATATAATCTCAGTTTTGTTGTTTTGCTTGGAGTCTCAGTACATGAAATTTTATCTATAAATCAAAATCTTGGAAATAAACTTGCTGAAATCACAATCAGAGTCAAATATTTATGTGATGATTTTTGTGAGAAGTTCAGTAAATATGTTGTCATCAGTTAGAGCCTCAAGAAAACATCTCAGGTTTTTTTCTCTTCGGCTTGGAAAAATATGATTCAGTCATGGACAGGAAAATTATGCTTGAAAAAACAGTTTCCTAGCAGGTCTGCACAGGAGCACCTTCACTGTGCTGCCCAGTTTTTAAAAGTTTCATAGTGTGCTCATATTTCTTTGACACATCCCACAGGTGATACTTGGACAGTCTTTTAAAGACTCCATCTGTCTTCCTTCCCCATACTGATCCTATTTGTTTCTCTTCATCACTTTCTCCTCCCTGCCTCCCTATATTTTGTGAAATTTAACCTTGTTTGTTTCTTGCTTTTTATCTTGACTGTGCTGTTTTCTCCCAGCCACAAACATTCAGATCCCATTTCCATGCCCTTTTTTTATTGCCTTCTTCTCACATTACTTGACTTCACACTTTTCCTTTCACCTTCTGCCTTGTTCACCATTCCTGTTCTCATTTCCATGCTGTCTTAGCAACTTTCCTAATTTGCAACTACCTTGTCTGGCCTAGGAGGGCTTCTGCACTCATGTCCTTTGCCATGGATCACATCTTTCTCGTTTAGGCACTGGTACTTGGTGCCAATAGCCATTGTCCTGATACTGGCTGATGGAACCTCTCCAATTCTCAGTAGTCTCTCTCCAACAGCCTCTCTTTTCCTACCCCTTGACTTCTACACCTTGGCTAACAATTGACCAGTGTACCCAGGGACTACTGCAGCATAGTAGGTAAACCCATGGCTAAATAAATAAATAAATGAATTGCATATATCATATTTCGTTGCGAGTAAAAAACAAGCTGCTACTTTTTAAAATTTTTCTTAAAAGCCTCAAATGTGTATGAGTTTGATACAAATCAGAATTTAGAACACACTGAAAAGCTGAGAGATTAAGGACTTTTCCATTGAATATTATAGATTGATAGTGAATCTTGGTCCATGCTGGAATCCTTCCAGTTTTTGTGACTTAACTGAATACCAAGACAAACAAGAATTGATATTGTATCATTTACAAACAAGGTGTGAAAAGGAAAGGCAAAAAGTAAAATTACTGTGAAAAACATAAGTCTGCAAGTTTGTGCAGTAACATTCAGAGCTTTAACTGCATGGTGAGGGATAACCTCTGCTTACATTCAGCTGCTGACAAAAGAGCAAAAAGGTGCTGGACTTTATAAGGAATGAGTGAGGAATAAATGGGGAAAAATAGACAACTATATGGTCTAAAGTAATGGGACAACTTCAGCTTTCATATTTTGATTAAATCTTCATATTCCATCTCAAAAAAAAAAAAAAAAAAAAAAAGAGGATTGCAGGATTATAACAAGTCTACTAAAGAATAAAAGAGTATACAAACTGGATTTTTAAAGTTGATAGACTGCACATACTCAGAGGGGCTTTTATATTAATGAGTACCAGGATGAGAACCTTTCCTAAGTAGGACTGTAGCTCAGTTTGGATAGTTAGGTTTTCACAAAGGCTATTAGTTTGGTAAGATCTAAAGAGATTTTAAAGATCCTTTGAAATAAAGGGTGCTGTGTAAATCTAGATTAATACATTTTTCCTGCAGGTAATATTTATGTTAATTTTGCCATTTTTCAGGTTTCCAGTGAAGGAACAGCTACTGGCTTAGTGTTTAACTCTGCATATTTACATAAAGCTTTTCCATGTTACTCCTCATTCCAAAGAAATAAAGCATGCTTGTTTTAAAAAAAATTCTGAGTCACATTCCTGTAAATTTTAATTTTTAACCTATTCATTATTTTCCATTTATACTACACAAATACAAAGGTTAAAAGCTCAGCAAATCTATATAACTGCAGTAAAAGCAACTGCAACATATTTAATCTACTTGTGTTCTCATTGTCTGTTTCAGAAACTCACTTCTTTGAAAGTTTTTAAATTTCAGTCTAAATTCATGCTTTATTCTTCATGTTGTATGTCTCTTTCCTCCTCACAGACGCTTATCCTGGCTGTGTTTCAAGAAAAGAACTGTCCATCTTCTCTACTTCTGTTTATCTAGATTTGATAAACTGTGCAATTTTGTTACAGTAACCTAAGTTTCCACAGACATGGGAGAGCAGAGCTGTGCACTTTTTTTTTCATTTTGGATATGTAATCCAGACTATGTGGAAAAAAATAATACATTCCCTTGAAAGTGCCCTTCGTAATACATTCTACATTTGCCTATGTGTTTGACTTTTTTCCTGGAGATTTAGCTGTTGTGTTTAACCAACCTGATTGACTCCTACAGTGGAACAACTGGATAAATGAGAGCAGTGAATGTTGTCTACCTGGACTTCAGCAAGTCTGACACTCTCCCATGATATCCTCACAGGCAAGCTCAGGAGCTGTGGGCTGGATGAATGGACAGTGATGTTTTTTGAGAGCTGGCTGAATGACAGAGCTCTGAGGGTTGTGATCAGTGGCAAAGGATTTAGTTAGAGTCTTGCCACAGGTGGTGTCTCCCAAGGTTCAATACTGGGGCCAGTATTGTTTAACTTATTCATTGATTTCTTAGATGAAGGGGAGATCCCTCCTCAGCAATGTCACTGAGCACACAAAGCTGAGAGCAGTGGCCAATACCCCAGAGGGCTGTGCAGCCCTTCAGAAGGGCCTCAGCAGGCTGGAGAGATGGGCAGAGAAGAAACTGCCTGGGATTCAATAAAGGCAAGTGCAGGGTCCTGTACCTGGGCAGGAATTGCCCCATGGGCCAGCACAGGCTGAGGGCTGAGCTGCTGGGAAGCAGCTCTGGGGAGAAGGACTGGAGGTGCTGGTGGGCAACAAACTGTCCCTGCGCCAGCAGTGTGTCCTGGTGGCCAAGAAGGCCAATGGGATCCTGAGCTGCATTGGGAAGAGCACGGCCAGCAGGTGAAGGGAGGGGATCCTGCCCCTCTGCTCAGCCCTGGTGAGCCTCACCTGGAGAGCTGTGTCCAGGTCTGGGCTCCTCAGGACAGGAGAGACAGGGAGCTACTGGAGACAGTCCAATGGAGGGCTATGCAAATGATGAGGGCACTGGAGCATCTCTCTCATATGGAAAGCGGGAGTCATCCTTCTTTGCTCTTCTTGAAAATTGGGACAATTTTCAAAAATCATTGAGAGAGGCTTTGCAATGACATCAGCCAGCTCCTCAAGGATTCTCAGATCAGGCTCCATAGATTTTTAGGGATCCAGCTGGCGCAGCAGATCCTGCACAAGTTCAGGGTCAGCTCTCTAAAATGCTATTTAAAAAATTGTAAGAACTAATGTGTCAGTAATGCCTGGAATTTTATGGATTTTTAGGATATGAAAGAGAAACCAACTGCACCTGACTGAAAAGCCTAAAGGAATCACTTAGGATTTAGAATAGACAAAATTACCTTAGTCTGTGGTCTTTTTCATAAAGAATGAAAAGTTTGCAACATTTCAGATAACTCTCCAGTCTTCTGTGATTTAGAATGCTATTCCATTCAAAGTATTCATAGACATAAATGCTATAATAATTAATAATTAACGATCAATAGTCAATAAGAAGAAGAAGAAAAAGCACAAAAGGAATTCCAGTACGCATCTGTTGTGTTTCAGACTTGAAGTCAGAACAACAAAGACATCAGC
This sequence comes from Passer domesticus, assembly GCF_036417665.1. Lineage (NCBI taxonomy): Eukaryota > Metazoa > Chordata > Aves > Passeriformes > Passeridae > Passer > Passer domesticus. Next base: position 32,102,559 of record NC_087479.1, read on the forward strand.
ACAGCTGTAAAGGTCACTTACATAGCAGGCTGAGTCAATAAACAGGAATATTTAATCATGGCTTAGAAGTTGTGAGGGACAAACAAGACAAGCTGTATAAGGAAAAAGAATCCCTACATTACAGGAGGTTGTATAAAATTCTGAGAATTTTCTGATTCCCCTGTGAAAGAGTCACTAAACTTTTTATCAGGGAAGGTTGAGTCATCCTGTTCTAAGTGAACTAAAGTTTGTTTTGGAGAAATTTGTGCCTGGTATTGTTTGTCTTTTCATTTTTCATATCATGGTTTTCCATTTGGGTTGGCAATAGAGCTGACAATTTGGAGATAGGGAATAAACGTATAGCACTTGCAATTTGAGCAAAGGAAATAAAAATAATCACTTTTCTTATGCCAGGTTTCTGATCTTACTACTACAACAGGAAAGTTCAAAAGCTGATTAGGTAAGATGACACAGGCAGAGTGCTACTAGGAGGTAAGCCTTATTATGTCCATGCCTAAAAACAAAAATTCTATGAAATAGTATATTTTTTTTTAAGAATTAATCAGATTTAGAATTTGTTTACATTTCATGGTTTATGAAACCAAAATAACCATATGCAAGATACTCAGGTAAGAAGAACAAAGACAATGGTACCCTAACAAATGAGAAAAAGGTCTAATGCAACCTCTCAGCAGTTGTTAGGAATTTGAACTTCAGTTTCCAGCTTCAGAAGCTCACATATATTCCAGTAATTGCCATTAAAAACATTTACTTCTCACTAACCAATATTGTCTAAGACATCCCATAGAACAACTGTTTAAATCAGTATTGATAAAAAATCCTTGCACAATAAAAATTGGTATTTTCCTAAAATGTTAATTTGAGTTTGGCCTTAAAAAAAGCTCCACAACTGTATGAGTAGAACACAGGATATGGATGAAACCCATGGCAGAGAAACAGCTGAAAAAAGGAAGAGGCAGACATGGATTCCCTCCCAGCATTTAGGCATAGCCTTATAGTTATTGTAGTATATCAGTATAATATAGTGAGGGATGTTGTGCAGCTAGGCCCAAATATAATCCCTTGACCTTATACTGGCAGGGGGCAAGATTTCACTGTTATTGCCTTGTGCTCTTCTTGCTAGAGGCAGAAAAGATTTGTGAGGTTTTTCTGGTCTCTCTTTTCACTTGGACCACATTAACTTTAAAACAAATAAAAATAAACAAATAAACCAGAAAGTTTGTTTTGCACTACAAAAAAAGCAGAATCTATAATAAATTTTATAATCAAACTATGTTGAAAATTCTCTAAGCGTTATTGCCACATTTTTATGGGGCGTTTTTACTTGTCGAGGAAGAATCCCTGGTGTTTTGGTTCCAAATGCTCCAGCCTTAGAGTCTGTTAAAAATTACAAAGAAGAGATGTTGGAAATGCCCAAGGCATCCAACCCTAGCATAGCTTTTTCAAAAATAATTTCCAGTCTAGTTTGGTTTGTTAGTTTTGTTTCTTTTTTATGCCTTATCAGAACATACTTCTTGGTATTCACACAGAACAGGAAGTTTATAAGTTTATGTGTTCAAGGCCAGGTTGGATGGGGCTTCAAGCAAGGTGTCCATGCCCATGACAAAAGGATAGGATTAGATGATTTTCAAGGGTCCTTTCCAACCCAAAACATTCTATGAAGTCCAGAGGAGGACAAAAAGAAATACACACCTTTCTGCCTTTCACTGATTGGAATAAAATACTTTGGGACCAAACCCATGGAATTACCACAGTGGAACTCAATATGGAAGGAAAATAAGCCTTATTCAGGTAAGGTTTATTATTCTGTTTCTTTGCATCTTTGATAGTTGAAGCAAGCATTTCAAAGATATAGAAAGGGAAGACTCTCCAAAGTAGATAAGTCCCTGTGGAAAAAGCAAGCATGCAGCTAAACAAATGTTTCTTGCCATGTAAGACCTTAAATCTTATGCTACCTAGCAGCCTACATCTGGAATATAAGATATCACTGTCAGCTAACACAGCAGGCTGGAGAAGCAAACGCTGTGATGTCAAAGATACAACACATTTTATAACTAAAGTAAATAAAACTAATTTTAAGGCCAAAAAAATTTTTAGCAGTTGTGCAAAATTCATAGTACTAATTATTGTTTCAGCAGAGTGGTTGGGGGGTCCAAGCAATGCTTTGGCAAAGACTTTGAGTGGAGGGCTGCCAAGAGCAGCTGTGCAGTGACAAGTCTGGAATGTCCTCTGAGTAAGGCTGGCTGCAAATATCTAAGGACTCTGAGAGGGGGAGGTTCTTTAATATCTTGAGAAATATGAAAGCCCCATTCAATAATTTTAAAAAAATCATTAGTCATAAAAGAAGGAAACATGAAAATAACCTTGTTACAATGTTGCTGTTTATTCACCCTAGCAAAACACATTTCATGTGTGTTCAGTACACTTCCTCTAAGCTTGCTTTTTCTGATGTGCAGCTTTATGAGGTTAGGGTTCACATAGCAGATCAAAGTTTAGTAAGTTTGACTGCATTCAGGATTTCAAAATTCCTATAATGAAATATAGTTTCATATTCCTACACACCATAATACAGTATTTCAAATTCCTTATTGGCCAGAATTAGAGTTTTCCATATATTTCAGAAGTGTTACTGTGAACACCTAATTCTGCTCTCTAGGCTCAATACAAGGGGTCACTGATTGAGCAATGAGGTTAATTACTGTAACATCTGTATCAGTCTACTCCTCTGATACATAAAAACAACATTTGTACTAATATCCTGCTTTGCTGTTTCGAAATCTAGTAATAGAACATTTCTAAAGTTGTCTTCACACAAAACCTTAAATCTACACCACAAAAGCTTTTAGAAGAAAAATGACACAGAATAAAGGATAATATATTTACCTGGGTCTTCCATAAACTCTTATTTTTAACTGTATTATTTAAGTAACAAAACATAATTCCTGCTAATGAACTAGAATTACTTTAAGATGCAGTATTGTTCAAATGCAAACCAGATATATTCAGGAACAAAGGCCCCATTTAGAAACTAAAGTTCAGCTGTCAAGTTTTCGACGTCAAGTATTTAGTGCAGAGTGGTCTTCCTTCTATAGGTTTCGATGAAGTGTTCCACAAAAAAAATATTAAATTTTAAGGCATTTCTCCTGCATTTGATTGAGTGATTTTAATAAAATTCTTCTACAAAACTATGTCCTACAAGACTCCATGTATCAATTTAAGGCATTTGCAGATGGCATCAGCTATGTATTGAAAACACCTTGTTCATAACCAATGTAAGAACAGACCCCTCCATCATGAGACAGTGGTCCCCCACCAAGGCTATCAGCTCCAGCTCTTCACTCCAAACTTCAGTCTGACAGAGACATTAAAAAACTGATATATGGCTTAGGTCTAGATTAAACATTAGGAAAACCTTCTTTACTGTGAGGGTGGTGAGACACTGGCACAGGTTACACAGAGAACACAGGTGTTGTGGTAACCTCTTGTCTCTGGAGGTGTTTAACCTGGAGGTCAGATGGAGCTCTGAGCAGCATGGTCTAGTGGAAGGTGTCCCTGTCCACAGCAATTGGAACTGAATGATCTTTAAGGTCTCTTACAATCCAAACCATTCTATAGAATTCATAGAATTCTTTTTTAAAACTGTAACACGGTTTGTTTGCAGATTTTTTTTTAGCTCAGATGTATGTGCATATACAATGTTACAGAAGTCTGAAATCCATTGCAATCTTTCTGCTTGCCTCCCGCTGAGATTATTCATGTTTGCACTAATGCCACATTTTAAAATTTAAATGTAAGAAAATTCCAAGTTACAATATTAAATATCATATAATATCTAGTGTCATCCTTGTTTATTCTTTCTGGCATCAGGGAGCTCTACAGGACCTTAACATATAATAGGCAATGAAACAGTTTATATTCAAGAGGTTGATCTCCAAGTGTGTTGAACACAACCTCATCAGAATTGCCAGGTTTTCAGCACTGACATCTTCATGGAGGTGCTACAAGTGAGAAGTATGTGGTCATAGTTTCAGCTTTGCAGAGAGAAGTAATTGACTTTCATGCAGGATTTTGATTATTGTGAAATCTGAGTTTGTCCCACTTGGTAACAAAAGCCAAATATTTCATAATTATCTGTGAAAGGCAGTGAAGCTTCAGTATGGGAGCAGGTCAGCTCCTGGGCTTCCCCAAAGCATTAGTAGTGTGAGTGCTCTTTTCTTAAGACAGGTTAGGAAGGTGATTGCCCTGAAGGCTCCTGATGGACCTGTCCCAGAGCTGCCCCCTTCAACTGCTGGAGCCCTAGACCCGTTGCAGACGTGCAGCTCCCTGGCTTCTGAGAGACACAGAGGAAAATACCAGTGTCTCAGAAACAGATTTCAATCTGCCTGAGCCAGCAAATTCCTACCAGAAAATGTTTTGTCAGAACTTTTCCAGTCTTTTCCATTTGTAATTAAAGGCTTACATTTTACTATAAAAGATATTATTTTGCTTTGTGTAGCATGTTTCTGTGCTGTCATTTGGATATTAGGGGAGGTGGGATGGTGTTGGCACTGATCCCCTCCATCCCAACTTTGAACCATAAAATACCAAAGAAATTTGCTCTTGCTTTAGAATTCCTTACCGTAACTGAAATGAAGGTCAAAATTGCTTGTAATACCCTTGACACTGGCACAGGATTCTGAGAAGGAAGCACATCAGAAAAGGTATCAGTCTGTGGCTGAAGCAGTAATGGCCTGGACTAGGCCAGGAAGGTAGTGCCTGGACCCCGGTCACGCAGAGGACTTTGTGTAATAGATGGCATGAATTTCTCTCCTGTACTGACAAAGGAGAACTGTTCCAAAAATAATTAAATACAACTTTCATGAAACCAATTTTCTTACCTTTGAAAACTCCTTATGTGACTTTATTGTTATATAAGAGTGATGGTTATCGAAATATGCTTTTCCTCCTCACAACTAGAAAATTGGCATGGTCCGATAGGATGAAGGTGTAAAACATGCAAGCCAGACCTGGCCTTTACAAACATACAGTTCCTTCCATGTTCTTTTTAACCTGTGAAATGCACAGAGAACGAACAATAGAGTGTAAAGTATGCATATCTTTGGGATACCCAGCAAAATTCCGTATGGACTGCCTATGGAATCCTTTTCTGTTAAAAAATTAAGTATCCTATAATGAAAGTTTTGAAAATAGGAGGTTAAATTTTTTATCAAATAAATGTGGCAGTGAAAAGCATCTCCTACTCCTGTAATCTTTTGTCTTTTTCTAGGAATACATTATTCATTTTTAGTTTGTGGACTTTTTTTTTCCCTGAGTGGGCAATCACATATTTTTATAGAAAAAAAATAAGTTCATAGTCATTATCCAACTCATGTATGGCACTTGTAATATATGGTGTCTATAAGATGTATATTGGGAGCAAAACTGCCAATCACAAAGCAGGGGGCACTAGAAGAAAATAAAGGCACAATACATCTCAGTGTAGGATGCTGCAGGAGCTACTCTTCCAAAATGCCTATTGCATTAACTTGTTATCTGCAGCAACAGTTACATATCATCCCTTGCTGAGTTGGCCAGTGGATGCGATGTCACAACAGAAACACATTTTAGCTTGTACTATAGACTTATTGAGGGACTCCGATCAGAGTTGCAAGAATCTGAGACAGACTAAGAAAAAGAGGGCCCCATTAACTTGCAATTACTACCTTGCTAATTGCTAAATTGCTAACATATGTAACTTGTTTCACTGTGGTCAGAACTCAGTGCTCCTCACATGCAGTTGACCACATTTGTCACTTTTTTATTAAGATGTGAAGAAGCAATAGCAAGTAGTCAGGTTGTATCCTTCAAGTAAGGACCCAGATTTGCTAGGGCTGAAGCTGTAGTGAAGATAATTGTATTGGTTTAGACATTTTCCCTTGACGTACCCATAAAAAAGCAGATTTCTTTTCATTTGTGAGCATATTGTGTAGTCTCCTGTTCCTGTCGAGTGAAGAACAGTGTGCCCTAGCCACTGCTTTTCACGGAACAAATAGGTTCTTTTACCAAAGAATGTGCATCCACTCCCCTGTAGGACTGGGATTCAGCCTGTCAACCTGCCATGGAGCTATGTGCAAGATATTAAGAGAAAAAAAAGGTGTACGGTTTTGGGGAAAGGTCTGAACACTTTCCATGGAGTTCAGACACTCACCTCCCAGGTAAACTCTTATTAGATACCTGAGATGGATAAAAATAATTTGGCTAACAACAGTTCAGTTCCTCTTCTATGTCATGTCAAACCTTACAAAGTACTGAGGTCTCCTAGAGGTGGTGGAGGTGGTGATGGGATGAGTTTGGGCTTTGGTGGAAAGATAGTAAATCCACCATTCACCCAAACTGGAGCTTTACTATTTTGCTACATCTTTCATGGCCAGGAATTCTTTTTAATGTACTCATTATGCTGTTTTTCATGAACTTTCCTGTCAGCTGCTTGAGGTGAGCTGTAACCTCAAGAGGACAGTCACCACAGGACTGGTGGTTGTGTCTAAAGCCGGGATCATTACTGTACTACTCTGCACCGTAGAATTTCATGGTAAAGATCTACTGAGGAGGTTTTGTGAAAGTCATTTTGCATCCCAGTGCAATCTTGATGAAGCTGAAAGGAAAGAGAGGGTCCTTGCCTTATGGTAAATTACAGTGGAACAACTGCTGGTTGCTGAAAATGAGACTTCAGGTCAGCATGGGCCTCCAGGCCAGCACACACAACAGAGCTTGGGGATGACAGAAGTGAGTGAAAGCAGTCCTGCTTATTAGAGAAAATAGGTTTAACTGTGAATCCCATTTCTTAGATGACATGTTTTCTTCCACCGAAGTTAATAAACATGCAAATTTTTTGTCTCTGTGCCCTGAGATCATCTGAGCTGAAATGTGGTGGATATAAATCCTAACTGGAGCTAAAAACCTGATACCCATGAAGTGCTTGACTTACTCTATAACTTTGTCAGAGGAGGAAAGGGAAAATATGGTAGAAAGTGTGCTAAGGACACTGTCAAAGTGCTGCTGAAATGACGAGACACAGGTAGTCTCCTTTGGCCTGTCCTGTTCAATGTCAGTGACAAGAAAGACGTAATAACGATGATGTCAGGCTAACACGAGAGCAAGTTTGTTCACAGAACTGTGATACCATACACGGGGAATCCAGATCAACAGTGAGTCATTCTGCTGAAAGAAAGCAACGCTGACAGAATTGGATAAAAGGAAAGTTTCTATACAATTTCTTAGCAATGCAGAGTGGGAGGAAAAAGCCACCCCACAGGATGAACCAGTGAAGACTCTAAAATGAAGAAGCAATGTTTATTTACTGAAATCTGCAAATTTGTATTCTAGCTGGGCATGTCGCTCCCCTCCAGACCCCCTAGACAGAAAAGAGCACCTATCCTGTGATACACAGCTGGGGTGGGGAAAATACTGAAAAACATGGAATAGAGACATACAGTACCATATACTTACACCATTTTGGATCTGTTCCAAGAAAAAACCTTTTGCTCTCATGCTGTGAGGCTTAAATAAAAGAAGATAATTCTCCCCATTCTGCAACAAATATAATTTAAGAATAGGAATATGAACTTACACAGCCTTAAAATTGCACTTCCATTGAATCAAGACCTTGCTTCTTAGCATATAATATTTTTCAAGTTGTCAAGAAAATTATTATTTAGAATAATATATACTATAGATTTTTGTGAGTTATTCCAGCAGAAAGCAGACAGACGTACAAGCACTTATAGCCATCTTTTCCAGGATAGCTGCTAACTGTGTAGATCCAGGTATTTATCACAATGTAAAATCTTACTTTCTTATACACCCTTCTCTACCTACCTGAAATCGTCTTTCTTATTTTATTCTAAAATTAAAACACTACTGCGTTTTAAAATAGCATCTTCTTCAAAGATACAGAATCCAATGGTGGGAGTGTGCTGTCCACAAAGGATTACAGCTTGTAGACATGATAAAAACGTCAGCAAGCAGACCATGAGTTGACAACAAAGCACACATGTTCTAATGAGATTTCTCCAAATTTTAATGGCTATTTTAAAAAAAAGCAAAATAAAACGAAAATACTACTCTTTCAATATCATACATAACCATAATTTCATAATTTTCTTAAGGGGAGATACACATTTTCAAAAAATGTAATAAACCTTTTGCATACTTACTAGACATTCTTCACATTCTCACTCTGAGGGATAAATCTCACCCACTTAGAATGGCTGTGGCTCTCTGTCAGATACAAGACATATGATGGAAATATGAATATAGAAATACAGGCAAATATAATGAAAAAACTTTTGACTGTATATTAGACTATATAAAGTTTATATATTATTTTTTGCATGTCAGTTGTTTATATCTTCTGGATTTTAAAATTAGATAAGGAAAATCAGAGTGTTTGCCAAAATACTGGAAACCAGGGCTTTGCTGGGTGTACCACCTCTTTAGTTTATTTTACATGGGTTTTTGAATTAATTTCATGTTTTTATTTATTCTGATATTTTCCCAATGGGTGTAAGCACTGTTACATCACCTAACAGCACAGATTTCATGACAGGATATTACAGCAGTGATGGACAACTCTGATAGGTGATTTCTATTAATGTGATAGAAATCACAGTATTGCGTTCAGTACTCTGAACACATTAGAACTTCAAGAAAAAACGCAACCAGCCTTAGAATGTATTATATGAGATAGTAATCTACAGGTATTAAAAAAAGTCCAACCAAAATATAGACATCCAATTGGAATCCGAGATTATAATTCCTTAATATTTTAAAAAGTGTTGCTTTTTAAATACTTGTTGAATGTGTAGATCCCAAATCAAAGTGTAAACATCTGGTGTTTTTCCTTTAAATTGCTAAGAGTTCCTCTCTATCTAGAAAATAAAAAGAACTGTAGCCTGGGCAATTTACTGAGTTTCAGAGATGAAGAGAATCCAAGTATACAGGTAAGGCAAAGACAACTGTTTCTCCAAGTTGGAAATCAAGCATCTGCTGCTTAACACAAAGATGTTCTGATAGGATCTTTTATTTTACTTGGCTTGTAGTCTGTGATCAATCTAAAAAAGCCTGAATAGCAACTTTGTTCCTGTTCTAGCAATCCTTGCATGCTTTTGAAGGGTGGCATTTTGAAGGTCATGAATGAATAGGCTAATGAATACTTTTATAAAAATTTGGGTTTTTTCAAATACCTTTGCAGGTTTGAAAATCTCACTCATGATAGTGCTTATGCTCTTCTCTCGTGCAGGACAAAATTTTTCTGTTTTCTTTTTTATATTCTGAGATAAAATTCCTTCTCTCTTCTTCATCAAGCCATGAATATCGCAGAAAGCTGAAGCAGTGATTTTCTTTCTCTTTTTTTTTAATGTAGATCCTCATATGAAAAAGGCCTAATGCACTTAGCAAAAAGATTAGCCTGAGTAAAGCCAAGTCGAGGATCAAGTATTGTAACATTCACGTCCAAATTAGGTCTCACTCCTCATCTTGCTTTTTACATCTGTTGAAATATGGTTTCTATTATGGTTTTGGAAAATTTCCATTTACTGTAAGTTTCAGACAGTATTGATGAGGTCACTGTTTACTTTGAATAGCTCTTTGATAGGAAAAAAGAGAGCACAATGGAACATTCAGGAAGCATGGCATGTAATACATTATTAAATTAATCATATGAGCGTTGTATTGAGACATAACCTCTCTTTAGCCCTAGGGCATAGCCTTAGGGGACAGCTGTCCCACAACTCCCCATCACAGCAGGTTCTCATGTAATTGCAACAAGTGATGCTGATTATTGATAGATAACAGCCATGTGAATTCTGCCTGCTCAAGCCACTGTGTACAGCTGTATAAACCAGAGAACAGACTGGAGAACAATGGGCAGAGGTGTGCTACCCACACACACGCTGTTTCAGAGGATATTTCTGCAGATAATTCTCTGGTAGCAAAGGCACACTCCTCTTAATGACTGGAAGTGTCTTTGCATGCTTTCCTGATAGGCTTCTGAGAACAGACTTGGATTATAGTCAAAAGGCTTATCTAGGTGTTAGTCATGCTTAGACATTCAAACTGAGACTTCAAAATCAATTTGTGGTTATGTGCTGACATTGGAGAGGCCACCATGCTGTTTCCAGTGTGGAAACAGTGCTGCTTCTGTGTGACCAACATCATCTTTAACACTCCTCACTGGGAGCCCTCCAGCAGCTAGACTGCTGTGGTGGGTCAGAAGGATAAGCTCAATGGTTTGTGGTTTTTGGCTTTTTGGGGGTTTTTTTGTTTGTTTTTTTGGGTTTTTGGGGTTTTTTTGGGTTTTATTGGGTTTTTTTTTTTTTGTTTTTTGTTTTTTGTTTTTTTTTTTCATTTAAGCTTAGTGTATGTGATTAGTTTCTTAGTTTCTTTATTTTTAAAGACAAACACACTTGAGAACATGAATTAAATGCAAGCAGAGACCCATGATGGGCCTGCTAATGATATGGGAAAAGTGTGAAGTTCAGCTGTACTATATTGCTCTGCTAAAGTCCAGATACAAAAGAATATTCATGCAGCAAGCATATTTCATACAACTTCTGACCAATTCACACACTGTGAGGTGTACAGTGAAGATCCCTTAATCCCTTATTTACAGGGGCTTCTAACTTTGTTTGAAGAATCATCTTTTAGCTTTAGAGATAACCTGGCAGACAGCTGAAAAGGTGGCCAGAGTTGACAATCAAATAATAAAAAAACTCCTTTCTTCATGAGAATATGAATTTGGCTGAAGTGAGTTAGTGAGAATCTTGAAAGACAATGGCCTTTGAATTATGTGTAAATGACATATTATGGGGAAGAAAAAGGAGCAATTAAATCTATTTTCTCTATATAGTATATTCTTACTATATATTAAGGCAGCTTCAGAAGCATGATTTTGGTTTGTTAAAAGATATTTTAGGAAAAAAACACTGTTTAACTTGTCACTTTTGCTTGACAGAATGTTTCATGTTTAATATGTACTGTACTTGTTAAATACTCAATTAAATTGTTTGTCTGCAACACTTATTTTCAAAATGCTGCTTAAAATATTCTGTTATTCTTTGTCTTAGATACTGAAGTATTTCTGTCAATATGTAAAGCATACATAAGTACTTCCACCTCAGAATTATTTTTAGTGATGCTTCGTGCACTCTTTGGGATAACCTATGAAGTACTGTGTTTGGCAATCCTTCATAAAAAAAAAATTATATTTCTTCATAGCAGTAGTGACTTTCGGTTTTGTCTATGGCAAATTACAAACTGCTCAGTACTTCTGAAGAATTTAATATACACCCCTACAAGGTAAAAACCAGGTGTATGTGCATCAAAAAAGAAAATTAATTTTTGTATTTAATATAAATCATCAGTAATGTAAATATAGAAACACATTCTTAAAATGAAGCCAAGAAAAATATATTTAGAGGCAAATATTGAAGAAGTATAAATAAAACAAGGATATTTAACACAAAGCAAGGCCATGAAGAAGCTCCATGTGTGAAATTGCACCTTTTCTGGAAGACCACAGATCCCTAGGGATGTGCAGATGCTTGAAGTGGTGTGAAAGGAAGTCTGATGGATCAGTTGGCATATACACAAGCACAGCTGCACGATATAGAGTTTTAGAGGAAGTAAGATTATTTTTATAACTTGAAACTTGAAGATATGCATTTAAATGATAGGGAATTTCCGAGAAAAAAAAAATATATATTTCCTCCAAATAATATTATTACATCCTGAATATGTGCTCTGTGTGTATTCCTGTACAGTCAGAAGTTGTGCATACCAGTTGTGTAGTTGTGCATACCAAGATGTAAAAGGAAATAGGATCTTATGTATGAAGAAATATCACAAATTCCGTTTGAAATAATTTGAAAGTGATCAATACCTTCAGCAGATGTAAAAGAACATACAGCTTAGAAACCTGCTAGTTTTGACACTTTAATTATTTTTTTAAAATGCATGAAATCTGTCTGATTCTTGCTATTAAGTTTCTCTTCTCTAGTCAGAGGAGAGGAAGAAAACTGGCATGCTTAAACATAAATTTGGCTGCATTAGTAGGAAATCTCCTGTAGTCATAAATGGAAAGTATTCAAGCTAAAATGTCAGTAGTAGAAGATGACAGGAGTCAGTGTTAGAGGTCCAGATTTTAAATATTTACGCAAATATAACGTAACAGCAATGTGGAAAGCAAAGGCATCCAAGTTTGCAGATAACACTTAATTAGCAAGTACTGCAAATAATGAAGGAATGTACAGTCAGAAATCAGAGAATGAATGGAGAAAAAAGTTTGAGCTGTCAGGTGAGAGTAGCTGTAATAAAGATGGAGTTTTAAAAGGCAACATGCAAAATATTTTTAATGCTCCAATTTTGTGAAAAACTTAACCTTTTAAAATGTTGGTAATAATGTAGCAGTTGCTGTTTGTTGGTTTATTGTACTTGTTTTTCTTAGAGACTACAGACCTCTAGATCTAAGGAATTACAGAGTTGCAGTCATTCCATTGTCTTTGCCGGGCCTTTGGCCTAAATAGACCAAAACCAAAACCAAAATTCACAGGAATTTTGCCAGTACAGATGCCCAAGCCACTGTGCATCTCTTCCCCAAAAAAAGAACCTACCACTGGAGCTCCCCATGTTGCCTGGCAGTCTGTTCCTTTGCACACTCAGCACAGCCTCTGCCTGGGCAGCGAGTCAGCAGGGAGCTGCTGTCTGGGTCTCTCACAGCAAGATGACTGAACTTGGTTCTCAGTCAGAGCCAAAGAGAAAGAAGGACATTCCCTTTCCCTCTTCAACAGCAAAATTCCCTGCTTAGTTAACTTCCAGTCTTAATAAACATAAGTAGAGAAATGGGTTCTTAATACTTGTCCAAGGACATTTCTAAAATGACAGAAATTCTGTCTGCTCCAAGCTCCTTCTCACAGCCCCAGCTCTGGTTGTCTGTTGGTTTCATTTTAGTCAGATCTTTAAAATCTCCAGGGAATTTGCCTCCTCTTCTCTGGGTACCTGTTCCAGGGCTGTTTTTCCTGTTTTTAAAAGTTACTCCTTCCATTTGGGCTGAGCCCCTTGGGCTGCAGTTTGTGCTGGTTTTCTCTTCTTATGCTGACTGCAACTATCTAGAAGAGTTTGGCTGTTCGTAATTCCTCTTCAGCTGTTGCAGGTTGCATTTAAATCCCTTTCACTGACAGGCTAAGAATCCCTTGTTTATCCAAACAAGTCTTCTGAAATTCCCCACCTTCCTGTGCAACAGGATAATTTGTTGGATGTTGGATAGTGATATTTGGATTGCCCTGGGCTAAGGAAAACAGTGATTCACAGAAATTTGAGGATGCAGCCTGTCCTCCAGAACCAGGCTGGCTGCTCACACAAACTTAGAATCAGAATCACAGAATATTCTGAGTTGGAAGGGACACATCCGGATCATCAGGTCCAGCTCCTGGCCCCACCCCAAGGACCACACCATGTGCCTGAGAGGGTTTTCCAATTGCTTCTTGTACACAGAGAGGCTTGGTGCTGTGACCACTGCCCTGGGGAGCCTGTTCCAGTGCCCAATCACCCTCTGGATGAAAAACCTTATCCTGATATCTAAGTTAAACCTCCCCTGACTCAGCTTCATGCCACTTCCTCAAGTCCTGTCACTGCTCACGAGAGTGAAGAGATCAGTACCTTTCCAGACTCTTCCCCTCATGAGGATGCTGAGAACTACAAGGAGGTCTCCCTTCAGTCTCTAATTTAATGTAAGGGATGAATCTCAGGTAGCTGGAGTTAAATGGCATAAATTCCATTACAGCAGTCCAACATCTACAGTTCAGAGCACTGGATACTAATACAACCCCAGATTCCCATTTCATAAACTGCTGAGTCTTTGAACCAGGATAGGGTGCATGCAAATCTGTTATTATTTAAAAATCAACCATGTTGAAAACATGGACCACACAGATTTATTTGTGTCTAACCAATAGAAAGTAGCTGGGGAATTTTCCAACATAAACTTTCATGTTTATGTTTGTTTTCAAGCATACTATACCAGCATTTTTTTAAAACACTATAGTTAGCACGAAGGTAGGAGACTTTTAAACTATCCCATCATTTTTGCTATGGGGCTTGGTGATAAGTCATAGCAGAAATTTGTTTTTAAGCATTGCTAACAGTTAAACATTTTTGAAGGCTTGTGTGCTATGAGATTTATATTATGCTATTTGATGATTACATGCTGCTGCAAACATTCTTTTTTAAACACAAATCAGAAGCAAACAGTAGTGAAAAAATTTTAAATTGCACAAAGGGATCTCCATATATAGAACATTTGGATGATATCAACTTCTCAGAGACAGAACCTGGGTCTGTTACGAAACTTCTCCTCGGCTGTTATTTTGTCACACCTTAGAAACAGAATCTTCCCTTTATGTTTATATTTGTGCAACTGTGCAAAGGACAGTATGGGTGAACTACTGCTGCTTAACCCAGCAGCTCTTTCAGTCTCTATTGCTCTCTTTGCCATCCTGACAATGTGATGGGGTCAAACATTTAACCTTTCAGGTCACAGATCAGCTAAGACTTGCCCTCATTTGACCCATGTGAACAATAATAAGACCCCTTTTCCAATAGTCTTTGTCCTGACCAACCCAGCTATAATGTCAATTAACTTGGCAAGGCTTAAAGCCACTTTGAAAATCATTCAGTGTCTGAGGAATGTTAATAGCAGAACAGCTGTTTTCAAGAATCTCACACTTTGTGTTTCTTGTATTAAGAATTTTACTAATTCTTCCCTCATTGTTTGTTCTCATATGACATAAGATATAAACTGATCTGCTGACCTCAAAAATGTGTTTTTCCTGCAAAGGGAGTAGTTTCTTATAAGAAAAACAGTATTTAGCTAAAATGTCTAAAAAAGTTTTGGTTTGTTTCCTGCATAAGGAGCTAATTTGGTGTCTTGTATTTCTACTAACACATGCTTCTAGCAGAGGTTTGGACCAGATGATCTCCAATGTCCATTCTAACCTAAATGCTTCAAGTTTCAGTTTGGTCCACCAAACCCTTTGTCCTAACACGCTCGTCCTGCAGACACCTCTGGCCATCCATATTCTGGAAACAGAGAGCTTTGTCCCTTGCACAGCTTGAGCAAGGACACCCAGAACTGACAGTGCTGAGCTCTCATCATGTGCACTCTTGGTTCCAGTCCCTGACTTGATCTACTCCAAGGAAAACCCCAGTTCACTTCAAGCTGAAATCTCCATCAGTAAATGTAGCAGCCATTTAGAGCTGTAGCTTCAGAAGCCTCACAATCCTCTAGTCAGTGTTTGCAGACTGAGATGTTTTCTTTCTGGTCTTTTTTCATCTTTCCCTTTTTTTTTTTAAAAAAAAGTCTTAAGTTGTTCAAGATGCAGTTCTGTATAAACAACAAAGAGCACAGGCTGGATGCTTCAGTCACTCCTTCCAAATTTTATGTCTCTGTTTCAAGCCATTAAAATTTTGTACAAAAGGGGTAACCAGAACATTTTGATATGGACAGAATTATGTGTTTTCTCCTAATTTATTCCTTGGAAATAGTAGTTTTTACTGAAATTTTCCAGAAAGATTCAGCCTGAGGCAGATTACCCAGTATGCAAAATTTCAGGCCAATTAGTTAAAGTTTGTTAAAGGTATGAGCTACAGAAAATTATTTTGTAATGGAATTTCTGGGCAATTTTAGTAGATGGTGCTACCAGTCCAATCTACCACACATAAATAGGTACTTAAAATTTTATTAATTTTCTGGAAATCATTAACTTTTTTCACTGTAGAAATAGCTTGGTACAAATTTTCTGGATTTTCTGATGAATACTGCAAGTGAATGCTGAACACAACTAAATATATCATTTAAAGCCTGAGTGTCAAAGAAGACAAGGATGATGACATAGAATGAGCATTTGAGGGAGTGGGCACATGCAAATGCATATATTCACCAGCAATTCCATGTCCTTTACACTGTGACAAACAATTCCATAAAAGAAATTACTCTTGATGCAATTCCAAAAGCAGAAGAATTTTTAATGCTATTGACAGAAGCAGGGGGGTTAGAGGTAGCACTGAACATTATTTGTACTCATACGAAGATGCCAGTTAACAACATTCATGCTGCAAGACATTTGTATAAATATAATTTCAATATTAGCAGCATTAGCTTTGAAATTGCAATTTTTGTTCCTATGTATTTACATATGTACATGCACCCACTAAACACAGCCTTAATGCTCAGGTGTCATTTTATGGCACATTTGAGAATACAATTTAAAAAAATCACTCAGCTTCTCAAACAGAAGGCCTAAGATATTACTTTTTCTTTATGATGTCCTTGAAATTAAATTTTCTTGGTAAACTCAGTACCTTAGTGCTTAATTTAGTATGATCTGTAGTCCTTTTATATATTTTCAGCACTTGTCAGCAAACTGATTAGTTTCAGAGAAATTCAGGCATCTTTAAATTGTTTGATATGAAGTCAGTGTAGTAAAACTAACTTGAATAATTTTGCTTGAATAATTATTGAAAATCATAATTAATAATAACTAATAAATAACTTGAATAATTCCTTGAAAATGAATTTTGTGGTTTAAGACCAAAGTCATGCATATTCAAGTTGTGAACTTTGATCATAAAGAGCAAGCTGTACTGATGGGATTTTGTCCTCATCTTGCCCAGAAATCTCTTTTCTTCTTTTCCATGACATCAGATATGGTGATGCCACATTCCCCTACCAAACTGCAGCTGAATCAAGAAATGGTTTGGTTTGCATAGGTCAGGTGGCCCTGAGGCAAAGCAAGCTTCCACATACTTTATTCAGTATGTTCACTAGTGGTTCATGAAGCTAGCCACTAACAAATAAAATGTTATTTTATGCATTATTTGATACTCTTTAAAACAGTTAAAACTATAAAGTGGCTAAATTGTATTGCAATCTGTACAAAAGGAGTTTGGGTGTTTCAAAACATCAGTTAGGCAGCAGAAGCCACACTCTTAGTTTTGTGCTGTAAGCTGTGAACAACTGAACCACTTCAATTTCCCTTCCCATGTCTTCTTTTCTCTTGTAGAACCACTTTAACCCGTTCTTTGCCAATGCCTCCCAGCAGGAACTGTTCTCACAGCCTCAAGAGACAGAGCTATGCTTGAGGAATGCCAAGCAGCAATGTGTCTACACATACTGGCAGCACCTGACCCAGATGCCACTGCCAAGGCTTAAGTCAACGTTAAATGTACCATTTTAAAGAGAAACAGATCTTTAACCTGGCACTGCTACTGAGAATCAGTTTGTATTTTTGTTAAAAATGGTCAGAGTTTTGTAATTTACTCCACAGAAACAACATGCCATAAACTTTTTAAACTGAAGGAAAATGCTGAGGTGTCCATACAGGATCAAAAAGGATCAGAAAAATTACAACATGCTTTGAAGTTAAACAGACTTGTCACGGACAAATCAGTGAGGAGTGGTGACAGGAACCTCACCTAGGAATATTTTGCCATGTACTGTTTCACACAATAAAAAATGGGGTCCAGACATGAGACCAGAAGCTGATGTAGATGAAGAGGGATTAGCAGTGCATGAAATTACAGTTTGCTGGCATAAATACACAAGAAAGCACAGATGGTACCGAAGGTTGATTGAGGTTCCAGTGGGTCTCTCACATCAAATACTTGCACAAAAACCTTCCAGCAGAGAGCAGTGTGTGCACTGAAAGAGCACAGTGACAGCATGGGAGACACCTACGGCTGGGTACAGCTCCCAGTCTGCTTTATAAATCAACAGCTGGAGTCCTGCAGAGGGAACAAAACTAGTCCCTCAAAAGAACTGCAGAACTAAACATTTCCTGCTCTTTCCAAGAAGATGAACCTTCAGAATGATAATTTTATGATCTGACATGATCTGATACATTAAGATTCACTTAAATAATGTAAAAGCCTAATTATGAAATTATTGGAAATGGGAATTATTGTATATCTGCATTACATAGAGCAGTTGAGATATTTGAGACATCCAGATTATAACCATCCACCATGCCCAGTGCATGCTATCCTGCCCTCAAAACAAAGCATCTTTCTGGTCTTGCTCACTCTGGTCCTAGGTCTAGCAGATTCTGTCTAGACTAGAGAATCTCAGAGTAGTACTAAATCTACTTTTCTGTGCCCTTATCTGTTCCTCACCAATAATTTAACAATAAATGAATTTTCAAAATTTACATTAGAAAGTAATATAGCAGATTTTGACAAGGTGCTGTAGAAATTTAAAAAACAAATTAAGACACTGCAAGGCAAGGTAATATCAGACAGGAAAGGGATAAAGGGCTCAATGAGTGAGCTTTAAAGGCTTTTCCAGGTAAGGCAATTACGTTCATCTTCAAAGAGTAGGTCTTGGCTTGGAGTAATTAGAATTGAGTCTCCAAAAAGTAGCAGCTGCATCTGTGACCTGAAAGTCCTGTTATTTTGGGAGAATAGTATTTTTTACGTTTTTGATTTTGTTTTGGGTTTTTGTTTTTTGGTGGGTTTTTTTGTCAGTAACTCTGTAATTGCTGCTAACTGTTACAAGCACAACTTTCAAACAAAATTCTCACTGACTGGCATTCTTGTAGGCACTTTCAGAAAAGCAACAAATATTGAAATCCACTTCCGAGGCTTATGAGAGTTGCTAGGTATAATCCTTTTTTATGTAGATCTTAAAAGTCAATCTACATCCAGTGATATATCAAAGCAATCAGAGGCTGCCTACTGTAATTATTTGAGGTACCTAGAAATATAAGCAGAAAAAAGAAGCAGTTTCCAAAGTCTAGAATCAAACAGAAGTATTCCTCTTCTCTGAGAAGATGATGCTGTGCAGCAACACGTGATGTGAGTCATCCAAACTGCTTTCTGCCTTGTCTTCTAAAGACATTATTCCTCAATGATTTTTGGTTTTAAGTATCTAAAATTAGCATCCATCCTATTTAAATTAGATAGTCCTTTTTGGAAACAGGGAAAGGATATTATTAATGGTGTGCTTTCTGAAGAATTTATTTCATTGTCACCACCAGTGAGAGCCTAGTGAAAGGGCTGTTTGTGTTGGAACTAACTTTTAATCTCTGCAGAAGTCTGTAAAAGCAAAGTCCTTGAACCACCATGAACTCTTGGCAGTTATGCGCTGCTTTAAAACTGCTCATTGTGACGAACTTAGCTTCATGATTCAGCCTGTTAATATCTGCATAAGAAATGAAAAATGAATCCATATCTGAACATAGTAAGTGCCCTTCTAAGAAACCGAGAGGGAGAACATACAGGGAGAAAAAAACTTGAGCCTGAGTTTTCTGCTTTGAATTGGTGTAATGGAAAATGTTATTCCCCAGTCACCTTCTTGACTCCTACTTATTACACAATATCCTCTTGCTTTCCAGTTCAGCTCATGCTGGCTTTCATGTTTCTGCTGAACAATTTCTAGGATACTGTAGGCCAAAAAATTAGATCTCCTTTTTTATCATCTAGCCAAGTTCAGGCCAGACACTCAGCTGGACAAAACCACAAATTCTCAGAAGATTCACTATCACAGAAATTGCACTTCCCGTCTGCCTACTGATTAGAAAAGTGCCACATCTCTAGCCATGTTCATAACTTTTCCTTATTTTCTAACAATGAAACACCAGAAATCCATGTTTTGTTCTTGAACATTCGAAGTCTCATAAACCTTGAGTTTCTAATGTTTGTTTGACACAATCTTTTCTCAAGCTACATTATTCCTGGATATAACCGAATAACTTTTTTCCAGGGCAGTTGAAGACACTCAATAATTCTGAGGAATATTTAGTAGGAGCCACAGGAAGGGTTCCATGATCTGGCTGAACCCTACTGAAGAATCTGTGTCACTTAAACACTTCAGATTATGATCTGATAAACATGTTCCTTTCTGAGATTTCAAAAAGATTTAAAAGTTCTGATTGGAAGGTTTAGCCAAACTGATTTTTTTTCCTTAATCCAGTTTTTTTCATAAAAACATTTATATGCATTAAAGAGAGAAAAGGTTGAGTTTCTTGAGAGAGTGGAGATTAAAGAGAAGGTAAAATAAACTGACATATTCACTGAAGGAAGGTTCCCTGAAAGTTACCATACTTGCTTTAAAGTCTGTGATATCAGTACTGACATTAATCAGAAATTATGCATGACACCAGCAGAAAGAAGGATAACCATTCCTAAAGAGACTCAAGAGGAGCCATAGCTTGGATTTGTGACTTGTGTGTGTGCTTGTGTGTGTCTCCATATGGTAATGGTAAGACATATAATATTCAATAAGTTAATTATTAAAATAAACTGGGAAGGATCAATGAATATGTAGATTTTGGACAGCAGGGATCACGTGCTTATAGTAACAACAAACAATATTACTTGTTTCTCTGTGATGTTGATCTGGTGATTTTGACTGAGGTGGTCTAACTTTCCTTGGGTAGCAAGAGGGTCATCCAGCTCCTCCAGCAGTAATGTTACCATATTACTGAAAAACTAGCCAGCATACAGGCATGCTGACTACACTATAGCCAACATTCAAAAAGCCCTCCCAACAACCTATGAAAGGTGACATAAAATTTTCTGACCAGAACAGAATTAAAATGTCTTGAATTTTATAAAAAGCATTGAATCGAAGCATCAGGAATTGCACAGGTGCTCTTTCACTCCAGGAAGGGAGACAGCAAGGCACAAATTGCTCTAAGTATTGATAGTGAGTTACTGGCTGCTCAGAACTTGATGGGAAAATCCTTTAAATTTCAGTAGGAAGCAGATTACTCCTACTTCAGTAGGAGCATAATTTCTTCCAGAAGTTATGAGGGCTTATTAGGCGAACAGCATTATTACTGTATTTCTTTGGAGGCTAATCTGCACTTTTTGTTCTAGTGTGTGTGGAACTCAGAAGCAGTTTTCCTGCTGACTCAGACTGTGGGAGGTTGTCTAAGGTAAAATCACTTCTAGATCCAGGTAATGTAATTTCTCTTTGCAGTTCAGATTGCTGTATGCATGTCAAAGACATACAGCAATCTTTCTTTTATGCAAATGTTTTTCATGTTTGAGAATGCCCCACCAAGTACTATTAAAGGGGCTCAGCTAAAAAAAATGTTAGATTTTATTCTTTGTTTCTGCATTAGCTGGCACAATGGGATTTTGAAGTAGTGTAATACAAGTCAGAAAAGCTAGTAGTGCCATTGGCAAGGTGTTTGCTGCTTTTGTAGGAAAAAAATGTATTAACACCCTCCATGATTTGCAGTCTCCAGCTCCTTACCTTAATGAAACTTCTTCAGTATGGATGGACAATTTTCCTTTTAGGAAAAACACTTCATGATGAGACTGTTGCCCGCTACAGTAAACATAGATAACTGGCTCTATAAGCACTGTCCTCCATAAAGTTAAAAATTTCTTCTGCTGCAGGATTCCTCAGATTCAAGATTTAATTTGAAGGGACAGGCCTGATCTTGCATTCTGAAGCTTATCTCGTTGCTATTCTGAAAAGGAACAGCATCTTCCCTTATCTAATGGGCATATTATGAGAAAGACATCTCCCATTTCCAAGTTATAGGGGCCCTGTCAGCCACACTGAGACAATAGATACTGCACTAGAGTGGCAGAAAGATTTCAGTCTAGCTGGTTTGCTGTCCATTCACTCTGCATTCTGCACCAAATCAGAGCCACAAAGGCTATGCTATCCAAGACTTTTCACTGAAAACATTTTCCACAGAAATAAAGGCTTTCCACTGCCATGGAAGTCTTCCTCTTCTTGTTTCAGTTTAATTGCTTCAAATTACTAGAAAAGTAGTTGACTGAGCAGGCAATAGGACACAACATGGAGCACTCTGTCCCTCTGTCCTTAGCATAAACACAGTTATATCTTTCTGATTGCACAGGGAATTTGAGGGAGAGCCAGGTCTCCTCATCTCTTATGAATGAAGCTTTCCTTTAGGCTGATAAAAATTTTGAACCCACATGAAAGAGGGTAAAACCCTCAACTTAAGAAAATAAAACACTTCTCTCTTTCACCATCAGCAGACCTAAGAGAATATTGGCCTATGAGCTCATGAAAGAAGAACTCTGAAAACAGGAGGTCAGCTCAGCCTTTGTTTTTTCCTGCCTCTGAACTGTTCTGTTGTAGCTAACTATTGCCCCCTGATGATTTCCTGACCTGCCCTAACCTAACACCCTGCTCACTCTCCCTGTTGTTAGAAGCTGATAGAGAAGGTCTCCTACTGGAGAGAGGAGACCTCCTGCCTCTGAATTCTTTGTCAAACTGAACTGTCTTACAAACTTCCTAAATTTCTCCTACTGCTCCCAGGGTTTAGTGAAGCCATGAGTCCTTGGTTGAGCAACCTCTAACTCGACCCAAATCAGTGAATATATTGACTTGGCAAATTAATGATAAGCGTAATATTCACCATCTCTTTACCTGTGTTTTTTTCCTTCAAAAGGCTGACAAGTGACTGTTACTGGGTAATGGCAAAGATGTTGATTTCTTCATCAACTATATAAGTGTCTTAACCTTTAATTTTAGTTAAGTAAAACAGTAGGATTATTAAATTTTTGAATGCTCCCTGTCTATGGAAGGTAATTTCAGCCATGCATTGGCAATTTGTTGTCTGTTGTAAAAAGGTCATGTCACAAAGCCTCATTTCTAGATAAAAAAACATCCCACACAACTCACCACAGTGTTGCTGTACAGGTAGTGTATATTGTGCATTCTCTATGTTGGTTTAGTTTATCAAGAAAGTATGTGAGCATTATGATTAAGTCTCTGTTTGGTATTGTCTGTGTTTTCAAACAGAATTTCTGATTTTTGGCTCCTGCTGTAATGTCTTAGATTTGCTCTATATTCATTGTCTTTATAAGTCATTATGTAGCTTTCTCCTCAAGGCCCGTTGGCTTAGGTCCTTAATATGAAAAATTCTTCACCTTTGTCAGTTCTTGTTTTTCCAGAACACGACCCTGGAGAATAAGTTCATGGTTATATGAACAAGAGGAGAAAAAGATGTAGGGAGTTGCTGTCTGCAGGATAATAGATACCCGTCTCTAATTTTCAAAAACTGTCTCATTAATACAAATTTAGTTAAGCTTGTATTTTGCTTTGACATCTACTACTTTGATTTAGTTTTAATATGTGATTTGTGTATCTAATATTTCTATCTGCTTCAGTTTCTCTAATAAGAGGTATTATTACTACTTACAAATCTGGTCTTGCTTAAGACCTTGGCCTGTGATAGCTGCACCAATAGTACCTTTAAATACAATAACCTGTCAGAAACTACTGTTGCATCTTCTACATGTATCAAACCAAAAATTTCGAACACATGCTGTTATGGCGAAAAAATAGTTCATGAATTCACACAATCATATGTTGCACCTCCACTTAAAATGAAAATTGCAAAGTAATCTACCAGCTTCATTCCAGAAGGAGAACTGCATGGATGAGTCATGCCCAAAAATGCAACACCACAACACTGACAAAAATAGGTGCATGACAATCTCAGCACTGCACTGAGACATACATAATATTCTGGCAATTTGTTGCCAACCATGTACTGCTTAAGTGAATCTTGTCTGTGAGACATAACTGCATATAAAAAGCATCTTCTCAGTCATCAGAATAGTTCACTGTCTGCATTCTGCATCTGAGCTGCTTCATTCCCAGACAAAAATGGTATCTGACTACACTTAGTTTCAGTTAGCCCTGCAGCATTAATACAGAGATGAGGGCTCCTTTCTTGTTGCATTGTTTTTGGTATATGTAAAGAGGTGACTTAGTAGGGGTTTATAGACAGTCTCCCATAACTCCCTTTCAGAGATGTATGGATCAGATGAGTAAACTACCACCAGACATCACGGATGGCAATCTGAACAGGAGCCAGCAGCACATCAGCACCATCCTCGACTTATTAGCAAGAATGTGTGACATTCAGGAAAAGGGATTATTGCCCTCTATTTGGCATATCTGAAATTGTGTTTGGAGCGGTATGTCCTGTTGTGATTTTCCTTGTACATGTTAGAGTAAGTCCAGTGGAAGACCACCAAGGTTATCAGGAGAACTGGGAAGTACAGACAGAATCAGAGACAACTTTTACTCAGCCAAAGGGGAAACCAAAGGAGATCAAAGGGGAAATCTAATTGTATTCCACTTGCAGTGGAATGGAATGGTTGTAGAGAAGATGGAGCCAATTTTTCCCAGTGGTGTATACGGTGGAAAAATGAGATGCAATAAACACAAATTGCAGCACAGGAAATTCTCTACGCAATCAAGGAAAAAAGTCTTCTCAGTGAAGGGGATAAACCACAGAAACAGTTTGCTCAGATAGGTTGTGGGATCTCCACCCTTAGATACCTTTTAAGTTCAACTGCATATGACACTGGACAATCTTCCCTAACAAGTTTTGAATTGCTTTGAGAGGCAATCTCTGAGAGAGATTTCAATGTAAATTACTAAATGATTGAACAAGTTAAGATATATTCTTCTCTTTAGTATCTCCTATTGACTATTATGAATCACTTCTACTTAAGCTGCTGACTCCTGTGGCTCCCATTTGGAGGAAGTGATATAGATCTTACAGAGCAATGCAGACATCTATGTTTATAATATTAGGCCTCTTGAAAAACAGACGTCTAAGTTTCACAATATTCTAAGGTTTCTGTGAAACTATATAGAATGTACCATAACTCCTGCTATCCTAAACCATAGTAATTAAATCAGTTCTACTGTATTGTAGCCTAAGTGCATGGATTCACAACACAAAGGTTATAGAATCACAACTTGTAGCATAATTTGATTATCAGCACCAACACTGAGACTAATTTGTATTTTTCTGGCCATATACCCTATGGTAACCAGAATGTGGAGATTTAGAGCAGCCACAATGGTGGAAATGGGAAGAAAGAGAACACCTTTTAGTTTAAAAACACAACTTGAGGGTGTTTTCTGTTAATTAAGAAATTGTTGTGGTTTTATCTGTGGTTTATCTTCTGTTTTCTTGGTTACAAAATTTACTTGCTGCAAAGTCTTGGCAACTAAAATGAAGCCCGCAGTTATCTTTAAAATGTTAAATATAACATATGAAGCCAGATTCTGGAAGTTTTGGTTATCCTGAGTAGAGTCTAGATAGAGCAATTAGAATTGAAGGCATGCCTCAACGAGGAAGGTACAGTTCAGTTTGAGCCACAGGGGCAAAATGATGCTCAAAAAGACCTACTAAGTGAAAGAAGTAAAATCATGGCTCATCAGCTTTATACTGTATAGAAGCTCATATTTTGGGAACATATTCAGTTTGCCTTTTGGTTCAGGATTGTTACCTTTCACCAAAATAGCTATGTTTTAAAAGTCAGTTTCACTTCCCACCCTTTTCTGCATCTTTTGATTACAGGGAATCAAAAAAGAAAAGCATTACCTATCAAGATGTTAAAAAATCAAAAATAAAACAGTATTGGATTTTTAAAAATTATTTTGTGCTTTTTTATCACTTAATTGATGAAATATATGTATTTAGATTTAACATACAAACCGGAACACTCTAGGAAGTTAATTTTAAAAAGAGGGGATTTTTTATCAGTACATATTAAATACTATGCTGAGTAAACTTCTGGCTGGGTGCCATTCAGACATGTAAAGGCAATGAGACTGAAATAAACAACCTTAATAATTTTATCAGGCATTTTATGTTGCAGCACGTTTGAAAATACTGAAGGAAAGTAGTTTAATGGCTCTTTTTATCTAGCTGCTTTTAAAATAATTGCCATAACAAGTTAAATGAAGGTTCCATCTTAGAGATCTGTGTTAACCCAACCATTTATCCATTACTGATCTTAACAAGATCAACAGTGATTCATAGCTATTTTTCCTCCTCAGAATCAGAAGTGGAATCCATGTACAACACTTGTACACAACTGGGGATCTCAGGGTCAGTTTTTAGTTATTGGTTAGATTTCTCTGTGGTTCTTAGGCCAAGGGATACATCATTTGAATCCATGCTAAGCAAACTTTAAAAGAATATCAGACCAGTTTGGGCAATTAAATGTGAAGGTGACTGTGAACCAAATGTGCATCTATACAACTGGTCCATCACATATTAATACCACAAGAGTGGAGCTTTTGTCACAAGAATATTGAGCATCGACTGATGTTTAAACTGCTGCATCTGCGTTGCTTTGTAAACTGTGCCAAGGGGTGGACCAAAGACTGCAACAAATTTCTGTGTATGATGCTTACCTGACTCGAGGTAGACCATGTTTATATTCCAGAGAGAATGTAGGAAAACCACAAACTAAATTACAACCCTGCCAGAACACGGCTGTAAGAGCAGTCCCTTCAGCTTTTGCAACAATAAGCTCAAGCAGAAGTGCTAAGGAGGGTTATACCCCACAGAATACTTGAAGTCCATTCTAAACTTGGGCATTATTTAAGTTTTAGGCAATCTGAGCTGAAGCTAAATGCAGACTCTTGTCCCAGACATCAGGCTATAAGAGTACAAAGCATCTTAAAATTCATACTGCAGCTATGGTGTAGACACAACTTCTGAAGTATGAATATGGGACAAAAAAGAGATGAGAAAACCATTTATTTGCCAAAAATGTATTGAAACATCTCAGAACAAAATAAAGACAACTTGGCCCTTCATTTTTCATGTTTTCTGCTCCCTTCATTCTTGTGCATTTCGGTTTTTCTAATGCTTTTTCTTCAGTTGACAATATAATTTTGTTTAAGCTCATAAAGCTATTTACTTTGCATAGTAGATCAGAAGTAACTTAATGGACGCATTCTACTCTCATTTAGTTTGGCTTGACATTAATGACATAGTAAGTACAGAGAAAGCTAAGGAGGGATGATGCCTAGACATTTGCTATTGCTTAAACTGCACAATGGATCTGGATTTGCATCCAGACAAAATAAAGTTCCATTTTCTTTTGGCTACATACACTTTCACTGGTGCAAATGACTGTATTGGATGGCAACATGTTGGACCCACTCAGGCTGGGAATTACAAGAGACAAATCTCCTGGGCAGTCTCCTGTTCAAAGCAGGTAAACATTGGATTCAAATCAGGTTCTTCAGTTCCTCAGTCTCTCTAGTTTACCATTTCCAATACAAAGTTATCTGAAAGGAGAAATATTTCCTTATATCTAATAGGAATCTCCATCTTTCAATTTGTCACCATTGTTCTCCCCCTGTGCAGGTCAGCCTTGTTCTGTCTTCATGGTAAATTTCTCTTAGATTAAAAGGCAGCTGTGCAGGCTGAACCAGCCCAGATCCCTCAGCTTTGTTGTCTCTCTGCTGAGCTTGCTTCCATTTATATCTTTCTTGCATTGAAGGCCCACAGTGGGATGCACTGTTCCAGATGTGAGGTAATGAGTGTTGACTAAAGGACAAGCCTCTAATGCACAAAGGCTAAATCTACATAAGATATTTGTGTGCACAGATCCATCACTTGAAGTCTTTTATATGCATATACCCGTTCTCTAATTAAACAGAAGGAATTGAAACTTTCAACAAGATATTACACTTTTTTTTTTTTTCCTTTGATTAAAGAAAACCTTTTCAAACCTATCATTCTAAGAAGCAGCACTAATGTACTGCAACTGGCTATGTTTTAAAGCGTTTTCTAATTTTTTGCTAATTAAAGTCATAGTTTTCCAGACATGCTACAATATAAGTCATTAATGCAGGGGAGACATGGACTATGTTTGGCAAGTCTCAGAGTGTAAAACTCCTTAACTGTATTTTACACCTACAGTTTTCAAGCCTTGGCAAACAGTTTAAAATGGAGAGATCTGAAACCAGGTAAAATTTCTGGCATTAGACTAGAGTGTAGTGTTTAAAGCTCAGATCCACCAGCAAGCTGAAACATGGTTTAAGAAGGTTAACTTTGTTGTTTTTTCTTACAATGTCCTATAGAGCACATGCCAACGCATATAGAGTCTGATTCTGCTGTCAGCTATACTAACGTAAATCCAGAAGTACTTTAATGAAGTTCACTGAATGGCACTATATTCTTATTTATTTCAGAAGAAAAATGCTCCTTAATTTCTAAGACAAGCTTGTCACAAAGTGTTATGAACACCCAGGCTTTCAAAGCCTAGAGATTTATCAAAAAGGTAGGTTCTGCAGAGTGCTAAAAGAGTTCCTTGGTCAGGGCCTCAACTGTAGATTATCCAGTTGCCATCTGTGAGTTAAGGAAAAACAATTATCCCTGTTCAGAAACTCAGACAGCTTTGGCTGTAGAATGATGTACCACAGTTTGAGCCTTTCTCATATAGGGTCTGACATGTGAGGAGCTGGCTTAGAGCATTCACAGAGACAGACACCAGCAGCTACAGATCCAAACTTGTCAGGTACTAACTTCTTATATCACAGTGACTTTATTGTGCCTCTGATTCCTGAGGTTTCTCCTCTAGAGATAAATTGTCTCAATTGTGCTGTATTTCTGCATCTATAGCTCTCATAAGGTTTGTAAGCGCTATGCTTTGTAGGTTGTGGGTACATCAGTGTGTAGTCTAGAAACTGTAAAAAGGTGAGGTAGAAGGGATGTTGTTAAACTGAGCACCCAGAGACAAAAATACCCCACGTTTCAGGAAGAAAGAAGGGTCTTTGACTCAGCTGACTGTAGCTGCTTTGCCTGTATGTATTTGGTCTGTTGCCTGCTCAGATCTGGCCCAGCAGCACTCATTAAATTTCTGTGCTGTCTCACACCCGCTGCTCACGAGCCTGTGTGTGATTTATTAGCACTTCTAGACAAGCTGGGGGCTCCTTGCTGTCTTTGCCTATCAATTTCTGTTTCTTCCTACCCATGAGGAGGTTGTGCCACACTAATCCCCCCCGACCTGAGACATCCCACTATTCTTATCCCACTACTGAGCATCATATACACAGCATATAGAGAGATGATGCCAGTCATAAAGAGGTGTCTCTTTTGAGCCTCTGTTAGGCAATACACTGTCAATGCACTGTTAGAAAAGTTTCAGCCTAGGAAAAGAGGACAGCTGGAGAATCACAAATACGTGATATGAAAGACAGGGATGCCAGGATGAAGCAGATTGACACACAGAGGCATCTGCACATTGATTGTCAGAGGCACTTTGCACTGAATGCACTTTGTCCCAAATACTGTTCACTGCCTTCCAACAGCCCAGGTGGCAAACACTGGAATCTTTTGCCCAAGGGCACCCAAGCCTACGCTGCCTGGATCCTCCGGCAGTAGGCTGAGCTGGGTTGGGCCAGGGAATGTAAGGACTCTCCAAACATACTAATAATCTTGGGCTTGTAGGCAGCCAAGAATGAAGAATTTTCAATCCAGCCCAGGCACTGACAATGTTGGGGGATTTGGTGTCCAAGCCTCTGTGCCTGAGACTTCTATCTGCAGTGGATTCTCAGTATCCATCTGCATCAGCAGACCAGCAAGAAAGAACCAGATCCCAGGGTACTCTCTTGGATCAGTAGCCAAGCCACTAGCTTACAGAAATACACTCCTTCTAATGCTTTCTTTCTCTCTGTTTACATTGTTCTCTGCACAATAGAAATGAGGCAATAAACAGGGCAGAACTCACTATTGGGGTGATTCATTACCCTGTCCAGGCAACATTCTCACATATCTTTCCATTTTGATGGAGGCCCAAAAATGCAACCAATACAATATATTACTAACAGCTATATCACATTGAGTTGCTTTCTTAGCACATCATATTGATAGATTTGTAAATAACAACAAAATTTTTTTTCATAGACTGATGCAGGAGGAGCTGTTTTTGATAACTTCTCGTTTAAACCAAGGTGTTAAACTGGCCTGAAGGCTTTAAAAAGAAGCAGCATCAGTGAACCTGCCTTACTTTTAAGAACGGGCAGAAGCTGCACACGTGGCTGCTTGCATTAAAGGGCATATGTCTCTGATCTCTGGTCCAAGACAAGTCCAGCTCAGACAATTGCCATTAATTAACCTCTGCCTGCTGGTAGACAGCTGAGCTCATCTAAAACATTTGTGCAATCAAAACACCTCCAGAGGGGTGGTTCAGCTTCTTCATCTCCCTTCGTCAGGTTAGGACCTGTTTGTAGGTGCAGTGTCCTGTCCTACTCTTTGTGCTGGCTCTGACTTATTGTTGAGTGAGTTCAGCTTATAAAACCAGATGAAAAAAAATTCATTCTTTTGCTGGATGAGTTTTATGTCCCTTCAGAAGCTGAATTAACTTTTCACTGGAGATCCAGTGAAAGGCAGAGCTGCCAAAAGTGAGAAAGTGTCCATGTGGCTGGGCACACAGGAAGGAGTAGTGGTGCAAATGAAATAAGTAATTCGGTGCTTTGGAATAACCTCAGCAATCAGTAAAAGGCTGTATTCAATTGGGTGCTTAAACTGAGAGCTTTTACATAAATAAAATAGTGCATTGCAGTCTTTCTGAATGAAAGGTGTATAATCAATCATCAACACAGGCCAGCATAAGCCACAGAGATGTTACAGGAAGATCTAATGTAACTTCAGTGATGTAGGGATTCACGTAACAGAGACACATAAGTGAGTTTGTACACATGCCATGCCTTCATACTTCTTTCATCTTACCCTGGTGGGATATAAAAATAATATAGAAAAAACCCCAACCTGTTCAAGATGAAATTAGATAACTGCTTAACTACACAGTTACTTGCAGTTTTGTTGGCTGGCTGGAAGTAACCCTATGAATTAGATAAAAGCACATTTACACTGTAAAAGCCTCTATTCAGTGCAAAAGAATGCAACAGTGAGCTTCTGTCTGACACCAAAAAGTTAATGTGTATAGCTTTTTGAATCTGGAGAGTCCTCTGTTACAAATAGGATCTGCAAAATGCATGAAACAAATCTTTTAAATTCTTGAGGTATCCAAAAGATCACTCTACACAGCAGTGGTGTTACAGCATCAGTAAGAGCTTGTGCAGAATTGGAAAACCATCAGGTAGACTCAGCACCCATGTCATTCTATCTTAGATGTGCTATCTTCTGGAGAAGAGAAAACCTTTTAAGGTAAATCAACTGTAGTGTGTCTCAAAAAACCTTTTTTGTTGTTGTTGCTTTTTTACCTCCTCCTTATGTCTGGGAGAAACCTGAGCTGAGTGTGCAACTGAAGCTACAAAAGGTCTTGCAGAATAGCATAGAAATGAAAGATTACACTTTAGGCATGGCTGCCACATAAAACCCTGCTGAAGGTCGTTACACAGCCATTACTGTCCAATAAAATTGTTACAAAAGGAAAGGGCTGAAAATGTCAATGCATTTCATCTTTAGGAATTTGTCACTGAGCACACTGTTAAGGGATTTGCTAAGCAGCATTTGGCATACTTCCCCATCCTCTCATTCCCAGAGAAATGCTACCAGCCTGACTGCATCTGCCAGAGTTGTAGGCAGCATCTTTGATTGAAATCTCAGTCAGGACCCTAAGTCCAGTCAGCATCTCAAAAATCCAAAAAAATACCTTAAAAAAAATGGCACAACATCTCATTCAGGTTTTAATTTTCTGTACGGAACATGAGAGTATCCTTTTTTAAATTTTTTTTCCCTTTGTAAATGCAGTCTTTTTTCTCATTCAGACTTCTGAATGCTCCTACACAAAAACCTCCCTAATCTGTGCTTTTGGTCATACTACACTTTTTGGGTTTCACCAGTCATCAAGTACCATGTCCCACCTACCATCTCTCATTCAGTATTGAAAGCAGGGGATCAGCTCCTTCTATCAGCCATGATGATGGTATATATTATAGTCTGGAGTTTAGAGCAAGCACACTTTCTGTTTTCTCCCATTCTGCTTTGAGGATTTTGTCTTGTGCTGTCCTATAAAGCTGTTAGTACCATCCTTTGGTTCCTCAGTTCTTGGCTAGTATGAAGCCTATGAAAAACTTGACAAGAATTAAGGTGCCAGCACTAGGGGCTGCACATCAATAGGACTGACAACATGAGATTTGCTTACCAAAACATTGTCATTTTAGTCATTGTGCACTTGCTCTCGCTGCTGCATAGGGATGTCAGAGTCACCCTAAGTACCAGGTCAGACTTGTGTAGTTATCTTGGGTGGTAAAACACGTCTTAGGTGACACTGGACACCTTCATTTAGGCAGCTGATTCCTTTGTGTATTGTCTTGTTTTATATCCCATATTATTCAATATATATCCTAAGCATAGAATTATCAAATGGGTTTTTATACAGGGTTGGGTTGGAAGGGACCTCAAAGATTATCCATTTCCAACCCTTCTACCTTGTACAGGGATACTTTTCACTAAACCAGGTTGCCCACCCACTCAAGTGGTTTGGGAAGAGAGGTTGTCATTGAAGACTGAAGCAAAAAAATCAGTACCTCAGCCTTCTCCTCATCTTTTGTTACCAGCTTTCCTGCATTGTTTATCAAGTGGGTAAACCTTCTTTAACTTTCCTTTTCTGATTAACATACCTGTAGAAGTCCTTCCTGTTATTTGTTGCACCCCTTGCAAGGTTCAATTCAAGCTTCACCTTAGCCTTTTTCACCCCATCCCTTCACAACCAAACTTCATTTTTTCCTCTTCCAGGGTTACCTGTCCTAGTTTCTACTGCCTGTGCACTTGCTTCTTGCATTTCTGTTTGACCATCAGATCCCTGCTTGGTTATGCTGGTTTGTTGTCTTCCTTGTCTGATCTGCTCCTGGCAGTTGTTAGCTCTTGCAGTCTATGCAAGACTTCTTTAAAAATCTGCCAGCTCTGTTACACCCCCTTGTCACTGAGAGCAGTCTGGCAAGGGATCCTATTGACTATCTCCTTGAAGAGCTGGAAGTCTGTTTTGCTAAAGTTCAGGGGTCTAATCTTACTGTTTACCTGACCCGTGCTCCTCACAACTGTGAATTCCACTGGCATGTGTTCATTGCAGCCCAGGCTGCCCCCAGTTTTGGCATGCCAAGATGGCTCTCAAACAGGTCTCTCATGTTTGTGACCCACAGATTGCACCCCGTCTGGCAGGGCTATCTATTACCTGACTCAGGAAGTTCCACATTTCAGGAGCTTCCTGAGTTGCCTAAAGCTTGCTGTGCTTCTTTCCCAGCAGATGTCAAGGTGGTTGAAGTTCCTCAGCAGGATAAGAGTCTGAGAGCACAATGCCTCCTGTAGCTGGGACAAGAAGGTTGGTGGGTAGGCTCCCCTTGATCAGGCATGACCTTTTTTGCACAATATTTTAGCAAAGTCTTTTATTGACAAGGAAAAAAAGCAGTGTAAGAGTATTTTAACAAGTGTTTACAGAAAATAACCTCTAAATGTAAATATGTGAATTTGGAATTAAAACCTGGTTTTAAGAGTGAAAATAATTTAGCTGTAATTCAACCAGAAGATATACAAGCTTCTCCTTTCCAAGCAAAGGAATTGAAACTGCATACTAATAGCAGTGCACTGAAATTTACAGTTTTTCACCTACTTTGTAATCAAACGCTCTTTGAACCCTAATTGTAGCATGTTTGATGTAGGCATGGATTTTGTTGAAACTGTATGTACAGCCAGTGCAAACAGTCCAATAATCCTGGGCCTTTATTTGGCTCCATAACCATTTTAATGGCTTTTTCCACATTTATTGCTGGCAACAGCATATCTTCACAGAAGCTGAGTTGTGCTTTTTGTGTTGGTTTTGTTCTTGATTTACAGGCAAGGTCTTTAATTGAACTCTTAAGAACACACCATGCATTCAGAACCTTTGCAAATAGAAGATGCATTCAAGAAGTTGTTAATATAGTCTGCATGGTGGAAAATGGGTGATCATTTTCTGGCATGAAAATATATGAAAATAATCAGGATATTGGCAATTCCTCTGTGATACGTTCAGGTAATTCAAGCACCAAGAAAATTAAGAATGTCTTGCTGTCTCAGAACAAGGCCCTTTGATTTCCTTTTTCTTTAAGTATTCAGGAGTTCGCCTCATTTGTGTCACAGATATATTTCATCTTTCCATACCAGAACATATTCATGTGGTTTTCCTGAAAGTGTGCCAAAAACACAGACTCTGACACAGATTTCCAGCATACTGCAGGAAAATGAGAATGGGACATGTGTGAAAAACAGAAAAAATATCCTTCTTGTATTTTCCAAGTTGCACTACAAACTAGATGATAAACAGAATGTTTTTTAACGTTTTTTTTTTAATGGAAAAGATAATACATTATAAAGAAAAAAATCTGGGTAATACAAATATTTTAAAGCAATATAAATAAAGTCAAAGGGATGTCATAAAAAGGACACTATTAAAACTACAGAATTCACAGAGAACATTTTGCTATAAATAGTTACTTTATTGCATATAGATCTAAACTGCAAATTGGTAGATGCAAGTGTATCTTTTCACATTCAGCATTTTGCAATTTTTCACTACCAACACCAGATAAGCCTCACCAGGGAAGGAGTGGTTTGCAGAATTAAGGATGTAGTCCTCCGTAGTAAAATGCTGAAGGAAATTTTGGGTCACTAGTACTTTTATATAATCGATGTAGTTGCTTGGTTGTGATGGTTCTTTTGCTCATTCTTACAGCACAGGTGCAATTCTACACATAAATGGGCATAAGCATTTAGATTCAATATGAAGCATGCAGTAATGTTTGTATCAGCATTTTGGGGCTTCTCACCAAATCTTAACCTTTTTGTACATATAACATAGGTTAAGCTCACTTAATTCAAGTTGTAAACCTATATTTTAAAAATATAATTTTAAAATATGACTGCAAAATTTAGATTTGATCACATTTTTTAAGATTCAGACTTTGCTTACAAAATCACACAATCTACCTTCCCTCCCCCTCCTGCCCCACCATACCTTTTACCTGCAGAAAAATCCTGCTTTCTTTTTGCAGGAGATAGAGAAAGGAAGTGAATTAAAGTGTCAGGAGTGAAGCACCTCATATACAGAGCCTTCTGCATAATTTGTTATCAAGAAGAAGAAACACTGGGAAAGGAGCCAGAAGTGCTGAAATTAACAAAATAAGGTCTTTTGACTAAGGGAGTTACACATTTCCCTGGAGGATGGGTTTCTATCACTGCTGCTGCCAAAAGATTGCTGAGTAATGTTTATATGTAAGCACTAAGGCTCAGATGAGACTTAGATATTCCTGCTGACACTAAAAGGGCTTTAAATTAGGCATGTGGCTTCAGAGAAAAAAATCTAAGCTAGATCCCCGTCTTTACTCCAAGGTCTGTAAAATGGGAAAATGGGGGAGCCTGTGGGAGCTGGGAGCAGGTGTCACAACACCAGGCACACAGAATGACACATCTTCCCCCAGAACTCAAATCTGACTTTCAGTTGTTTTGTCCTCTTTTTCTCCAACTTCCTTTCCTTTTTTTTTTTTAATTTTTTTTTTTTTTTTGGCATTTCATGTCTTCAATTTCTTCTCCTGTCTCTTTGTTTCTCTTCCTTCCCTGACTGACCTTACCCTCATCCCAGCATCCCAGGTGTGTTTATCCAGTCAATTCTAGGTTCCAGACCAACATCTTTCCTTTTTTACATTTCATCCAGTAATTCATAGGTCCAAACTTCTTGGACAGCTACTACCCAGGCATCAATTTGCTGCTAAAACTTTTCCAGCCTCTGCTTGCTTCAGCTTCTGCAACATGCATTTCCCTCTCTATGTTGTCTGTACCTAACTTAGAGGGGACCTTAGAAGGAAAAAAGGACATGCTCTGAGTTCTCATGGACAAATATTTCTTTTTAAGTATTTGGAAATACTGGGGAAATTTTTGGTAGTATTTTAGACTTTAATTTTCAGCAGCTTGAAATGCCCATCTCTGTGGCCTTAACTTTTTTTTAAATTTCTTCAAGATTATGTTGGATTTGGTGGATTTGGGAGGAGAAGGATGCGTTAGTGTTTTCACAGAACAAGGGATTTGTTCATTGTGAGCATACATTGGAATGGGAGCCACAAACAAACAGAAAGCAAACTCTTCAACTCCTGCTGCAGTTTTTCTAAAACAGGCATGTCATGATGAAAAAATTCCATGTATTCTCACCCACTAAATGTGTGTTTCTCTGCCTATGATTTTAAATCATGCTTATTGTCAAGAAACCATAGAGTCAACTCCTACATGAGGCCCATAGTGACAGGGTTCAGGGAAATGTATACCTGAGAAAATATATGTAGTTAGGCATCAGTAATTCCAAAGCGTCACTGCACCTACAGTAACTAACATTGTCTACTTCACTAACATGAATATGGAACAAGATAATGCAGGTAGAACAAGATATGTGATTATCATACACAGTAAGTTCCAAAATCAACATGTCATATGTTTTGTTGTCATGTTTTCGCAGCTCAGTGCTCATGGCAAAGGAATCAGCCTTCCACAAAATGTCTGAGCTCAGGAGAAAGTCGGAAAGGGCAGTATATTCCTGTCACAGAGCAGCAAACCACACTGCTGTAATTATAAGGGAAAAAAACAGGTAATCCTCTGCTGTGTCCCTTGCCTCAACTGCTTCTAAGTTAGGTTGAGGTAAGAAAGCTACAAGATGGGACCTGCCCAGTACTGAACATTATTTCTAGGAGCGTGCTTTCCTTATTCTTTCATCCTCGGTTGACCTGAAAACATACTGCAATAAAGTCTTGCTTCTGGGTGTTCAGCTCAAAGTGAGCTTCTAGCATTACTTTATACATTGCAAATTAGATTACAGGAAATGTAGATTATTTCTGCAGCCTGTTCTTTTAAGTGCTCTCAAAAAAGAAATCGTTCAATGTATATTAGTTCAACATCTGGCATGTTTGATCTTTCTGAGAAATCACCATGTAAAGCAACATGCTATAGAACCTTGCTATTTCTTATCTTTCACTGACTGCCTGCTGCTGGGAACTATTGGAAGCACCATTGCAAAAGGGATCAAATGATATTTCATATGTATAGAACTGGATGATTAAATTAATGTAATTCTGTTCTTCATGTGTGAAAACTGGATTGCCCTGCAATTCAGAGATGGAAACAGAATGATAAAGAAATCTCAGTTAACTGAGATGTAAGAAATTTACAATACAAAGCTGGCATAAAAACCATTTTGTCTTATTTCAATAGACAGTATATGATGCCTTTCTAAAGACCAATTGCATTTTCAATTTTGGAATTAATTTACAGAGTACATTCATTAAATAAACCACATGTTTCTTACTGCACCATGAAGTAATTAGTTGTGGAAAACTCAGTTGTGCCAGCCCTGAACTACATTTATAAACGCTGAAAATGCACCCATGTACTCAAGGTACCCATCTAAACAAAAGAAAACAAATTGTTCAGTTGTGTAAATAATTCAGGAAAGAAATTTCTAATAGATATTCAGACTGATGGCCTTTTCAAGGGAGACATTATGCACTGGCACTGTGCCAAAGAAATGTTAGATGTATAATATGAAAATTATTATTTTTATGCAAAAGGCCCCACTTTAACCTGGGTCCTTGAAAAATGATGTTTTTTTCTTGATTCTTTTATAGCTATTTACCTGCTCCAGAAAAGCAGCCAGGTTTCAAGCTGTGCACAAGAACAGAAATTATTAACTTTCTGCTTGTGATTATTCTAAGTTCTGATATTTTTGCTATAGGGCTTAGAAAGCACAGTCATATCTCTTCTATTCTCTGGCTGGTTATACATGAGAGCAGTGCAGAGACAATTAAATTTTTAGATTGTCTTAGGGCTGCAAGAATGCAGGGTAACAAGAATGTCATCAATTAACATTCCAGGGAGATTATCAGTTTGGAAATCAAAAGAGTAATAATAAATACATAAACATATATATATATATATATATGGACATAAAATGTTGAGGTACAGCTTGATCTTAAGGTGTGAAATTAGATTTGCAGACAGATGTGCAAACTCCATAGCATTGTCTGTTCTCTGCTTCAGCAATGCAAAGTGTTCCAAAAAATTTGGCTCCTCATCACTGTTTGTCTGCCTTATGTTGCATTTTATCTCTGAAAAGGAAAAGAGAATTAAATTAGTAATTTTGTAAAAAGAGTGCACATCTGCCCAAGGAATAGGCACTCTGTGTGTTCCCAAGTTATGCTGGTAATTTCAATAAACTGCATTTGGAAAAACACAGCAATTAGTCTTTAAGGTTCATGTCTGCAAGTCATATGGTTTTAGCATATTTTTAGAGGTATTTTAAAAAAGATAAAAATAACAACTCAGCTATTTCTGGTAATATTATTAGAAAAAATACTTTTGTGTTGTTAACCTAGTAGGGACACTCTGTTATAGTGCTTGAATTTTATTTTACCATGAGGCCCATCAGTGCCTGTGGAATGATGGCCAGAGAGTCCAGCAGCATTAATTGATTTGGTGGACTGTCCCCATTCAGTGCTTAATCTCTCAGTGGATGCTTCTTGGACAATAGCTCCTGATGATGATAAAACTTTTGATTTGAAAGCAGCAATTCTACGTGACATAAAAGAAATCCTCCCTTCTGATTGAATCAGTGAGATCTGTGTTTAGTGACAGCTTGTCTTACCTGGCAGTTTGAATATCTCTTTGAATATCTTGCTGGTCCCTCCCAGAAAACATAGAAATATTTTGGCAAGGGCATGGGACTGAAGAGAGGGTTCTTTGTTCTCCGAGATTGCATATGGCTTGACAAGAAAGATTTAAAGATGTCTGTAGGTCACTGAAGGTTAGAATTTCCTGACATTATTACTTTGACAAATGAAGAGAAAACAAACACCCTAACCATAGGAACAGAATGTCAGGATCATTGCAAATCCAGAAGCAGGGAACACTAACAAACAACTGAAGGTAAGGTTTCTGTGGCATCCAAAGCAACATCCGACTGAGGATCCGGATGAAACTTGCTCCGGAGATTTATGTAGGACAAAGAATTTTTCTCTTCTTTCTTTGGGCACCTGATGCAAAATCCAGATGGCTGACTCCTGGTATTGCATACAGTGGCTGACCACTAATTCTTTGTGCAAATATTTCCCTCAGCCAAAAGCAAGCCCACTTTAGCCCATTATGGAAGGCAGTTAGAGAAAGTAAGCAGCCATGCTACTGGTTCATTCATTCACTTACCTATCTGAGCAAGTTAAGAAAACAAACTCATCAAATTTTCCTCTATCTAATCAATGCAAGTCAATAAAATGGTTTTAAATAAGATAAAAATTATGTCTATATTAAATACAACACTTTAAAATACTTTATTTTTTCTAATTTCTTTGGATTTCTTGGTGTTGGTTTGTGATGGGATTATTTTCCCCAAAAAAAGGATGCCACACAGACTGTACTCTGCACGAAATTATTAGATGGAGTTACTATTCTTTTCTGAAATCCATAAAAACAACTCTCCTTTAAGGAGATAATAGTCTTCATTTTAGTCTAGTATAGTTTATTGTAAAATAATTATAAGATGTACATTTTTTAACTTGCCACTTGTCATCATGAGAACAAGGACTAGATATAGGTCCTGTTCCTATCTCAGGATTGTTTAGCCCACATGAGGGCCACTGTCTAAATAATGCATTTGGGAATGCTGTTTAAAAAGTCTAGTAAGGATAACAAAGTTATGGGAATATTAGGTCACAGCTAAATAGATAAAAAAATATCCATTGGCACATGTACTGAGAACTGCAGCTTGTGACCAGCTCAGGAAAGTACTGTTGTATCAGTTATAGCCATTCCATACTCTTTACAAATATAAGGGTTTTAAACCACATGGGGGGTTTTATGGTTTTTGGTTGATTGGTTGGTTGGTTGGTTGGTTGGTTGGTTGGTTGGCTTCTTTTGTGTGGTTGATTGTTTTGGTTTGGGGTTTGTATTTCAGGAGGCTTCATTTCTAAAGTATTCAACTAATGTTAGATAAAGTTGAAAGAAGTCATCTGTAGAAAAAAAAAAAAAACAACCTCTGATCACAACAATTCAATAGAAATTTCTTAAAGATGTGGCTAGCAGTCACTCTCATGGTTCTCTCCATTCTGTCTCACCAGCTCTGGTTTGGGCTGTCTCCATAACCAATGTGAGCATTTTATGCTAACACTGAATAGAAACACTGCCAGTATATCCCACTGTTCTGTGAGCTGGATCAATTTGTTCACTTATTACAGGAGATTGGTGTAATAATTAAATCCAAGAAGGGAAAAATCTACTATTTTCAGTGTAAAACGTTCATTTATTCAGGACCAAACATCTTATATTTATAATTTCTTCCATTCAAATTATAAATCTACAAGTTAAAATGAAAAGGTAAAAATAAAAATTTCAGCAGGACTAAATC
Organism: Passer domesticus; assembly: GCF_036417665.1. Classification (NCBI taxonomy): domain Eukaryota; kingdom Metazoa; phylum Chordata; class Aves; order Passeriformes; family Passeridae; genus Passer; species Passer domesticus. Next base: position 32,142,780 of record NC_087479.1, read on the forward strand.
TAAATATTTTTGAACAATTTACTTAAGACAGAAAAAGCTCGAACTCATTCATTCATTCTTACTTGGCAGGAAACAAAATACAGAAGGATCAAGATTGCCTGGTACTGCAGTCCAATATTTCACACAATACTGTGTATCAAGGAGACTGTCAGGAGGGTTGTTTAGTCTTTGGTATGTTGTGGTTTTGACACAGGATGGGATTTTCTTCTGTAACTGTGACTAGGCGTATCTTTGGCTAACTTTGTTTTTCTTACCAAACAACTGTGAGTATCACCAACTTCAAATCTAGGAGATCTTCACTTTTCCAGCTGCTTTGTGCCTAGGCACTATCAAATAATCTGTAAGGATCAGAAGACAAAGATGTGAGTCATCAGAAGCAGAAAGAACACAAGCAGTGTGCCATCCTGGGAAACAGATTTTTCTGGGCCCTTGGCATTAATAGCTGCAGCTGTCAGCCTCATTGCTGGCCCTTGTGTTTCAGTGATCCTTGGAAAGTGAGTGGTGACTCACTTCCTCTGGTCCCGATGCTTGTGCTGAGCAGGGAGGTGTCGCTCTCTGCCTGGTGAACATGCTTGCACATGTGATGTCTGGTCATGCTTGTCACTGAGGAATTTGTGGTCATGAATCCTAGGACAATGTTTGCAAATAATATGCACTTCAGAGCTACCATTCTCTGGCATCGCTTTCATGTCTTAGTTATGGACTGATGGTTAGTTAGACCCTATCTTACTGGAAAATTTTCAATCTTTCCCCTTACTTGACTCTCTATTTCAGTAGAAAAAATAGAAACCACATCAAGAAGCTTCATTTTTCCTTTTCTAAACAAAATTAGGCTGCCAATGACTCAAGATCTCAAAGAGAGGCATAGTGGTCCAAAGTTGCTGTTTGTTTTTTTTATCTTGTGATGCTAAACTCAAGGGCACAGTATTGCAGGAATACAATCTGCTTCAAGTTTAAGCATGAACAACAGTTTTCAGTTCAAGCAATACTTCTTCAGAACACTAAGCTCACTAAAATAATATTTTAACAGTTGTCCAAAATGAAATACTGATTCATAAGGTTTTCCAGCTCAATTTGTTATTGGCCAAGCAGATACATTTCATATAATCATAGATTCAGAAAATCAGTATAGTTTGGGTTGGAAACGACCTTTAAAAGCTGTCTAGTCCAACTTCCCTGCAATGAACAAGGACACCTTCATTTGGATCAAGTTGCTTAGAGACCCATCCAACCTGACCTTGAATGATTCCAGGGATGAATCCACCACCTCTCTGGGAAATATGTTCCAGTGTTTTAACACCCTCATGGTAAAATTTCTTCCTTTTATCTAGTCTGAATATACTGTCTTTTAGTTTAAAACCATAACTCCTTCTCCTAACCCAACAGGCCCAGCTAAAAAGTCTGTCCCCATCTTTCTTATAGGTGTCCTTTAATACTGAAAGGCCACCATAAGGTGTTCCTGGAGCCTTCTCTTCTTCAAGATGAGTGACTCCAATTCTCTCAGACTTTCCTTTTAGAAGAGGTGTTCCAGCCCTCTGATCATCTTCATGGCCATCCTCTGGAGTCACTCCAGCAGGTCCATGTCCTTCCTGTGCTGGCACCCCAGAGCTGATGCAGCCCTGCAGTGGGGTCTCAGCAGAGCAGAGCAGAGGGACAGAATCCCCTCCCTCCCCTGCTGCTCACGCTGCTCTGGATGCAGCCCAGGACACGTTTGGCTCTCTGGGCTGGGAGTGCCCATGGCTGGGTCATGTCCAGCCTCTCAGCCAGCAGCACCCCAAGTCCTTCTGGGCAGGGCTGCTCTGGACTTGTTCAGCCCCAACCTGTGCTGATACTGTGGGTTGCCCTGACCCAACCACAGGACGTTGTCCTTCAGACACATCCTGAGCCACTGATCTCAGACAGGGCTGGCCAGCTGCAAAAGATGGAGCAGAGAGAGCTGTTGCACTCTGGTGCAAATAAAGTGTGCACAGTAGATGTGTTTCAAGTGGAATGCAGCAAAATTGAGTGGTCTGGCATTCCCAAATAACATTTTAGTTAAGAATTTTAGCACTTGTAATATGAAACTGAAATTATATCCTTGGCAGAAAACTACTTGGACCCGCAGAACCAGTATCACTTTACAATCTGCCAACAAACGGTTCATTAAACTCAAAAAGTTGACTGATCTCATAGGAAAACATGGATTTTGTACAGCAGCAGGACCTTTAGTCAGGCAGGTACTTTATAAATATTATTTCCATTTATAATTACCTGAAATTATATCTTAATATGATTGGCCATGATTTCAATAAAGAATCCTGATACTTGAAACTATTCCAGTATGTGCAAAACAGGATGCAAGTACAGCACACCTGGGTGCTGGAACAGGCAGCTGTTAAAAGACCATTTTATTGATGTATTCTGCAGAAAACCTCCAGCTCCAAGGTGAACACATTCTGTGCTGGTAGCCAACATTCCTGAAATACATCACAGTTCACAAGTAAGAGCCTCTCTCACATCCTGTAAGTCTGCAGTGTGGAAAATCATTGCTCCATAACAGAACTTGTTTTCATGACTATACATGAAGAAGTAATTCCAGAAAAGAGAAAAGACAGTAATATGTATCTGCTGAAAATGCCAGTTACATTTTGTGCAAAATGTACAAACAGCCTTGAAGGATAATTTTTGTAAAACATGTGGGCTCCTATAACTCAGTGAATATATATATATATATATATTTTCTTTAGAAGTAATAATGTTGAAAAAATTTAGGGAAACCTTCCAAATAGATGTCATATGACTGGAAATAGTTAAGTACCACTAGGATTTTTCAGTGTAGCTCTATTGTCATAAGTCAGGTAGTACATCTCCTCACAATTAAGCAGAAAAGAAGGAATGGGACTGTAGAAAGCTTTGCTGTGCCCAGACAGAGCAGATATCTAAATGATGCCCAGGCAGCAGTCAGTGCTCCCAGACCACAATGCTGTGTGCTACACAAAACTTTGAAGCTTTCAAAACTAAACTCGAAGACTTTGAAACAAGTTCTAAACATATTTAGAAAGCAGTCAATAGCACATACTTTAGATAACCAACAAAGAATGAATTCAAGCATAAATGCACAAAGGTAATCTTAGAACTCAGTCATCTGGATGTTTTAAAAATGCTCCATTCCATTATAGATAAAAGTTTACATATTTAGCATTAAGGGTTGAACATGATGACATCTAAATTTAATTCATTACTAACGATACATTTACAATGTATTTTTTCAGATGTAGTACTCAAGTTAGCTTGTACTATTTTAGGATTTGCAGAATTACAGTTTTGCCTCCATATCTCAGCCTCAATTAAACATCAAAGACTTTTATTTTTTCTAACAGACTAGGTGCTAGTCTGTTAGAAATTATTCTGTTTATTTTCCTTGAAGTTATCTTGCCATTATTTCTTCTACATCATATAGAAAATTTCTAACAGTGTAAATGAAAGAAAACTCCAATCTTCTGTTTCTCACTATACAGTCAATGCAATGTTATCACTGCCTCAGATATCTCTCTGGACATTAATGATTTCATTACACATTCTACAGAAATGTTAGAATAACCCTGATATCCTGATTTAAATTAATTTTCTAAATACATTGAAGTTAAAGCTTCTCTGCAACAGTTTTGCTGGAAACCTTCAAATTATATTAAAAATTGTATCTACTTTAAGCTAGGGGTGCTTAAGGTGTGTATTTCAAATATAGATCAAGGTGTTAATGCTCCAGTGCCTCAGAGTGGAGTTCCTCAGTTCTAATCTGTACTATTCATATATTTGACTGTTCCTCTAGAATTAAAGTCAGATAGTTTAAACATTTTTGAAGGTGATTTGAATACATTTCAATTTATATTAATTTGAATAATGAAAAAATTCTAATTAAAATTGTATTTTGTGAACTCCAGGAACCTAAGAGTCAGGACTGTACAGAGAACACACAGAATGACAGAAGTAGTGTTAGTAGTCTAGGAGTCATCTGGAAAGTGAATAAAGGAAAAGTTTTATATACCTTACTCTTCTGGAGATGATGGTATTTATTATGATAAGTAAAAGTAGTGCTCTTAATTCTGAAATAAGAGGCATACCTGGAAAGTTAGTCTATTGTTGTCAACTGAATTCGAAATCCCATCTAGCAAGTCTTGGGCAGTGAAGGAGAATAATCTCTGCTCATATCTGAGGCAAATCAAGCTGTCAAAAGAAAAATCACTCTTCACAACCTCTTAGAGAAGGTCTATAGGTTGCTGAGCTTTTGAGGAATGAGTTTCCACATGATCCCAGGGACAGAAGCTTAAGCAGAGTGCAATTACTTGGACAAGGAATTTGTGTATGAGCAAAGGTTATCTTTTATTGACCCCATGACCAACTGTAATATTTTCATTCTGTTGTGCAACTGAAGTGTGCAACTTTTCTCTTAATGCACTTATTGTACCAGGTACTGGTCTTCCATATACTTTACTTTAAATAGAGATATTATAACACAGTTTAAAAAACATTTTTCTTAACATCCTCAACAAGCATTTTTTCAAAAGAACCAACTGAAAGACAAGAAATCTCTAAGGCCACATTAGCATAACATTGTCAAGGAATTAAATGGAAAGCCTAACCTCTGATTCAACCATGAGAAGAACATCCAATCATTAGGTATGTCCATCTAAATATTTTCATAAATTTACTTCCTTGTTTTGGAGAGATTTGTTAGTATATGCATTAAAAATAGCAATGAAATTATGTCAGAATTTCTGTACGCTATCACCAATTTAGTTTTCAATTAATCCGTGCGATATAGCATATTTTCTAATGACTAGGAAATGTTATTCTTTTCTAGGAATGACTGAGCATAGTTTAGAAAAATAAGAAGTATCTGAGAAGAAGATCATAAAAGTAAAATCAACTACTTTTCAGGGATATGAATTCCAGACAGTTCTATAAATTCATTTGTTCAATTTTTGTTTCCCAAAGAGAATAATTTTCTTCCTTCCCCTTCCCATGTATGGCAGAGAACAGAAATTTTTCCATTTCCATGAGAAAAGCTATTCTTGAAAGTCCCTATGTAGTCATCAAAAAGGTTAGCAAAATACCAAAATTTAACAAAAGCAAAAAAAAGAAATATCTCAGTTTTCCTGAAAACAAGTCCAAACCTCCTACTCAGAAAGAATCTCTGCCAAATTACAGCACAAAATGGTCCCATGATGAGAATCTTCAAAAGCAAAAGTGAAGTTTTAGCTTGCACAGAAAAAAAAAAGGGAGTCAGAGAAAACTTTCACATGATAATCTGGAAAAGAAAAAGTAACTTCAGCCAGAAGGTACATAAATCATAGCAAGTTTCCTTGTCCTAGGGCTCACTTTACTATGATCCACTTTAATAATGCTGTGTTTAATAATTCACCTTAATTCATAACTCAGACCTGAATGCATTGGAAATCTGATTCAGATCCAGTGTGAGAACATGCAAATACTATGTCATAATGCAAAATTAATTAAAATGAAAAAGTGTGGATCTATCAAGATTGTTAACTTTGTCTTAAGCCACCTATATTGCCACAGAAGATTCTATTTAGAACTCAATTTTTTCCTTGAAGCACTTCCCATTTAATCATTCTAAGTGAAGAAAACACATGATTTTCTATCAGGAGGAAAATGTACTTAGACAAAATCAGCAGAAAATTTGTCAAGGAGAATCTAAGTACATAAAGACCAACTATGATATAAACTCTCAGATTTCCACAAGCAGTGAGTTTTCTTTGTATCAGTCTCTCAAGAGGTAGCAGCTTGGGTAATTCCCTATTTCTGACCTATCTCATTCTGGCCACAAATAATATCCAGATTTTTATAATTAATTTGTCCAGTAATTAAAGTACTCTCACAATTAAATTAAATTCAGAGCAGTTATTTCCAGCTTGTACTTAATGTAAGTTTGTTCCTTCTATTGTGTATCAGAAGTGAGGCTTGTGTTCTCTTAGTATTTTGGTTTCTTCACAGTACAAATGGATCTTTTAAAAAACATTTGCCTTCTCTACAAACCCTCTCCCACTCATATCCCTATGTAATGGGTACAACATTGCTTTAAGGACTTATTTTTACAGTTTTCCCATGGTTATCTGTTAGTGGTTATGGACTGTTCCTGAGTCTCTGAAGATGAGGTAAAAAAAGAGGAAGTCAGTTAGAGGAGGTTTGAATTCTTAATGCATAGTCTGTGTTTCCACCATCCCAAGAAGAGCAAACCATAAAAAAGTTGAACACTTGGGGTTAGCTAATGCTTGTCCATTGCCAGCTGCAACCCGGGTGCACTCATGGCAACTCCTTCCAAGAAACCTCCACACGGCAGCACCTGCCAGCTGTCCCCCAGACTGTGCAAGAAATCTGTGCATGTGCATGCAGCCCCACACACAGACACAGATGGAGAAAGGCAACAGCAAGCAATAAGGAAGGTCAAAAGCACAAACACAAGAACTGGAAAGACAAGTCTCTTTGGGAACCTCCAGAAATTTCCTGAGGCTGGGTACAGACCTGTGAGCAACTCACAGAAGAGAGGCAGAACACAGACAGCTAAAGCAAGAGAACCATTGTGACAGCATTGTTACCTGAAATTGCAATTGGGCATGTCTCAGAGCCTGTCTTTGGGGTTTGGATACACACTCCTTATGAACTTCACTTATTTACAGTATTGCCAGCAGTTCAAAGAATTTCAGTTTTATTTTGAAACATGACAAGTTTCATTCTTTCACTTACTGAAGTTGGATAAAGTGACCCATTAATACCTAAGGCATTATTATGTTATTTTAGTGAAAGTATTAATCCGAAGCCAATGAGGAGCACAGTCTGCTGGTATGCACGCTGTGAGCCCAAGCAGGGGAGTAGACAGATGTCTCTCTAAGGACAGGCTCTTTTGCATTCCACATGGAATTTTTATGTACTGTAGTCTTTTGTCACCGACAAACAAGAGTTAGAATTTATACTCTCTTTCCTGAATTGGAGGAAAGAAAAAAAGAGGAAAGAGAAAGAAAGAAAGAAAGAAAGAAAGAAAGAAAGAAAGAAAGAAAGAAAGAAAGAAAGAAAGAAAGAAAGAAAGAAAGAAAGAAAGAAAGAAAGAAAGAAAGAAAGAAAGAAAGAAAGAAAGAAAGAAAGAAAGAAAGAAAGAAAGAAAGAAAGAAAGAAAGAAAGAAAGAAAGAAAGAAAGAAAGAAAGAAAGAAAGAAAGAAAATCTTAAGAACAGTCTCAAAGAACACTACTAATTTTTTTCCATATTTTCATGTCAACACTTTTTTTATTTTTTGCTGCTTTGTGCTGAACTGTAATACGGAAGGTTGCTGAAGCCTTGTCTTTACCTCTCCTTGCCTTTGGCTAGAAGACAAGGCACTGTTCTGGATTTTTCTAAATTTGTTTCTTCTGCATGGCAAAATATAGGATTTGTGATTCTGTTGGTTAAATGTAATTCTTTAGCCGTTAAACCAAAGAGCAAAGCAGTTTGTATCTGGGAGTGTTAACAAGACATGCAAGACACTGATTGGTTAAACTCAAGTTGAATTCAGATTCCCTGTGGATGCTGGCTGGCTGCCTGGAACAAGATTCCTTGTAAGAAGGTCTCAAGGTGTTCCCTGCTGCCTCCTGGTTCAACCAAAAGACATAGCTGGAGGTTGCTGAGCTTCACCTGCACTGTGAAGGCAGTTTTTGGATCATGTTCACTGGGTGGATTTTCCATTTTCCTGGGGAAAATCTTCAGAATTACAATCAAGTCAGCTCCAGGGTCACTCAGGCATGGTGGTTGGTGCTGTACATGGACAAACAATTTTGTCATCTCTGCCACACTGACAGCTGCTGTCCAGCACATTGTAGATGCTTGTCTAGTGATCACTGATGAGGGATTCAGTCTTACTGATCACTGATGAGGGATTCAGCCTTACATCTCACCTAGAATATGGCTGGAGCTCTGAGAGTCTGATAATCCTCACTTCCCCATTCACACATTGTTTTTCTTGACTTTGACTTTCCCTGACACTGGAAAAAACATTGACCAGACTGAGATCCTCTGGATGGAACTTTCCCAAGGTCTGGGTCCTTGAAACAGTTATTGATAAAATTTTATAGCTGTGTTTGACTCTATTCTCAACAAATGTCGTAAAAGTAGCCTTAATGCCAAGGGATATCAGGTTAGCTTGCCCTGGTGAGTGACAGCCCAGATGTGTAAAAGTTGCAGATATGGATGGGATGGATGCAAGTGGCATCTGAGAATGATAATGCAGAAGCTTCAAAAGTGTCTTGCATCCAGTTTATCATGCAGCAGTATAAAAGAGACACAGTGTATATACAACCAAAAGGCTTTTGGCATGAATTCTCTGTAAGTGTAATGAAGTTACAGACATTTTAAGTATCACTTTAAACCACAGAGCTGATGTGAAATATTCCAGAAGAACTGGTGTTCTAATAACTAAACTAAGCATTTAAAAATAAATACAAAAGCATGAAACACTTTCTGTGTGGTATTTGGTGCCTGAGAGGTTGCAAACAGGCTGGTTTTGTCTTTATTTTCTGGTTGTGCAGACTGTGCTCTAAAAAAAAAGAACTTGTCTCAGAGTCCAAGAGCAAGTCATCTGTAAAGTTCATTTTAATGATGGAATGCAGATTGTTGTTCATTCATTTTCTATATATGTTCTGCTTATCTTCACAAAGGTAAACATCTCTGGAATGCCACTATTAAAATATTTAGAATGCTATTTCTAGTCATTATTCCCTATGATCTGACTGCTTTGTTTACATTAAATTTCTATTTGCTAAGGAAATCAGAAATTTCTAAAGCGAATGTCATGTAAATCAAATAAGCTGGAGTAATAATTTAAACATTCTCATATTTGAGGAACTCCTCTTGAGTGAAAAATATAAATTTTCTAAATTTTCTATTACTCAGACTCCTCTTTTAGTTTTCCTGCATTGTGACTCAGAATTTTTTATAAACAATGCTTTCATATCACAATCATAATTTTATTGTATTGGACAAGGTTTCTATTGGAAAAGGGGCAAATGTAATTATGTTCTTTTAAAGAGTCTTTTAATCACTCACTCCAAGCTCTGGGTACATAGTTATCATTATAAATCATACCTTTCATAAGTAAAAAATAGCTACACAATAACAAATTGATTCCCCATCCTTTAAATAGTACCTCTCGCTCTCAACCCCCAAAGCTCAAAAACTGATGAGTTTTGCAGAAGACTTCCCTCCTTCAATAAAATTGATATAATAGCTCCCTTTAGTCCATGGCAGCTGGGCACATGGCTGGATGAAAAGAGTGGTGTCTGCTAGATTCTTTCCTTTTGTTGCCAGCTCTTCTAGGTGTACTGCAGCACTTCAACAAATGAGGAAATCCTGGAATCTCTTCACCTGACTGTGGATTTCTATTACTGAAATAAACAGACTGTCCCACACACTGGTACCAGCCCTTTCTTTTCTGAGAATTCTCACTGTTTAAGCCAGCAATAATGAAGATCAGCAGAGAGGAAAGGAAACGCCCTGTCCTGTTCTGTGCCCTCCTGGCTATCCACTAAATGCAGCACTAACAGTCTTCATGCTAGATTCCATTTTTTTTCCCTTTTGTTTTCCATTTACAATATTGAGAGTTTTTCTGGTTTAACTGTGCTCACAGCCCATAGATGTCTCTCCAGGTATACAGGAATGTGTACACCCACGTAGTTCACTGGTATTCCTCCAGGAAAACCCTGATCTGAATACCTTGCACTTTGAAATCTACACAAGTATGCTCACAAAAGCATACATATCTTTCCAATCAATGCAGTTGTGCTCAACTTAAGGTACCCTAAAGGTTTTCTACAAATTATTTCTGACTGAGTGAAGCAAGCACAAAGAATGAAATCTCTTCTGAGCTTTGATCTGATAACTCAATCCCCACAGGTGTCAGAAGGACTGATATGCAATTGTTTTTGAACTAAGTTATGTACAGGAATGCCCTTTGCCTCACTGGGATTATCAGTAAAACTCAGGACACAAATATAAAAGTCTTCCTTTACCTGCAAGCAAACAGAAATACCGTGATATACCATAAGGATGTTATAGTCTATGCATAGAAGGCTACAATGGAACAGCCTTTCTGAGCCTAAGCAGAGGCACACAGAATCCACCACCACATTTTAATACAGTCAGGCAGTCATGAAACAGGTAGGGTCTCAGAATTCACTCTATCAAAAATTGAGGTATGATACTAATAACACAGGCACTTGAATTCTGAAAGATACAAAGGAAGGAAACTTGAAATATTTCAGAATTGCTTTTACCACTCAGATTCACTCTGGGGTTTCTAAATTACAAATAAACTTTCCTATTAAATATTCCTCAGTTGAGCAATACTCTTCCTTATCTGTCTTAGCTATTCACAGTGCCCTGAGGAGCACAGCTCTTTATTAGTCCTGCAGGACTACTGTAACATAAGGTTTTACTGACAACTCGTTACCCAGAGCTGGCACTGGGCATAGAGGCATGCTGGTCAGATTCTTGAAAGCCAATTAGTTACACCCCCAAAATCAGTGATGTGCACATCTGGAGATCTGAGAAAATGACTGCCTAAGATCATTGCAGGTGTTAGAGAGCGCTGCAGTTAGGATTACCCAAGTCAAAGTTGGTGCCTAAGAAATGGATCTTTATCATCAATGTCTATTACTTGAAGGTAGCCCTTTAGTTCCTGTGAAAATAATTTTGCATTTATTTCAGTCAAACTCAAAATTAATAGATAAGAACAGTAAATCTGAGTATATGAACAAGTTACTCTGTGTCAGCAGCTTTCTAGCAATCATCTAGCCTTGTTTCTTAGCCTCAGCTAAGTACCAGGCAATTCCAAGTATCTTACCTCCCCAGCAACAGAAATATAAGCTAATTCAAATTTAATCTAGAATAAGTCTTGACAAAGAAAACCTTTTCCTTAGGCAGTTTGCTAAATTCACAGCTGATCCTACAGTTTTGCAGCCCATCCATATGGTCAGGCTGTGACTGCAGTTTCTACAGTCTTGGAGAGCCTGATGAGGGGAACAAACTCAGTTTGGGGTAAGAGACTGCATTTGTCAGGAACTTCTTAAGCACTTGCCAGGCCTGTTTTGTGATTTCAGTCAGATGAGTGCAATGCTTGTGTGTGCCTTGGCCTGCTCAGTGGAGGTATGAGGTGCCAAACTCCCAGTGGTGATTGGTCTCCAGAGAAGAGTCAAGCAGCTAAATACTCTTCTGTCGATGTAAACCTGAGCTACCAAATGGAGTCCTTGTGGTCTACCCCCTGGCTTAAACAAACATGAACTGAAACTTGTCACATATGACACCTAATTTTGTCAAAGTCTGCCTCAAAAGGACTCAGCCTTCACTTTATCAAAAAGGCTTTTGCCAGAAACAGCAGGTTAAAAACTGGAATAAAATGAATCAGAATATCAAGAAAGAAGTGGTGCTTTTTTTCACAGTGAATTAATAATTGCCATTTTCAGAGCTGTTGGAACATTACCAAGGATAAAAGACTAACACAAAGACTGCTACAGAGAGACCCTCTTTCATAACCCTAGTAGGAGCAAGCATCTAAAGGAGAGGTTGGATGCATTTACTGGATGTACTTTAGCAAGTTTAAATAGAGAAACAGTGAAAGAACTTTTATAACAATTTATATGAGCTCAACAGTGATTGCATTTTAACAGCTGCCCTTGGTCCTCTGGGCCACTGCAATCTAATGGAGTCAGTTTTCTGCTGAAAGAAACGATTAAATTGTTCTCATAGAGTCCTTGAAAAGGTGTCAGTATGGGCAGCTGGAAATTTAGGATCTCACAACTTCAGCTTTGGAAAAAAAAAAATCATCACTGTTTTACATTACCCTATGGAGACCAAAAATGAGAAGTTAAATTCTGCCAGAATCCAGGCATTTTCTACAACCAGACACACATTTAACTTCAACAAATTGGAATGCATTATTTTCCATGTAAACTTTGACTGATGCTATGTGACATTTATCCCATGTGTAGAGCCATAGGTCCCCTATGATGAGCTGTGACCTTTATTCAGCATAGTATTATATTTTTCTCTAGAGTTGTACATTGCTCCCTGCTGAAACACAGCTACTACTGTGGGGAGGTGGAGAGACTTGGCTATGGTTTGGAGGGTTCTGTGGAGCAGGAAAAGGACCCAAATTCTATTTTTCACTGAAACCCCAGGAGACACTGAAGTGATCATTGACTACATTGCATTATAGCTCAGTTTAGAAGGCTAATGCTTGGGTTGTAACAAAAAGCACCTTAGGGCCTTTGCTCATGGGACTCTCTCTCATCTTACTCAAAAGGCATGTGACAGCACACAGCATGCCAAAATATGATGACAGATTACCCCACAGAATTTTCTGTTTGGGAAGTTACTTCATCCTTAACTAGTCTTGGACTATCTTTAACAAAATTGGAATTTGAGGGAAAAGACTATCACAGACAGAAGTTATTTACAGCTGCAGAAGAAACCCCAATAATTTGTAAACTTTTGTGATAGGCAATCATATATCTAGGACTAGATAATACAGTGTCTGTGTTTTATTGATAATCATTTTATTTCCTTTCAGTCATAACCAAAGATACAAATTCTGAAATACCACAATACATATGATGAAAAGAGAAGAGTGAATAAAATTAAATATGTCCTCACCAAAGGTACAATAGACCATATTTAATACAGAACCTTTCCTTGAAATTTTTTTTTCTGCAAATAAAGTAGATTGTACCTCACTAGAACTCAGTATAACATTGGATACAAATGCACTTTTTAGCTCAGATGGAAAACTCTGTATTATATCTTTAGGTTTAGATGTCTGAGTTAGGTGAAAAAAACAACTACTTAAAAGAAGAGGAAGGAATAGTAGGCAGTACAAGGGAATTTCCAAAAGTAGCTCCTTAGGGACTGTTTAAGGACAGTGTCCCATCTGTGCTGTTGACAGAAAGAGCCTGGCACAAGGTTCTGAGCCATCACAAACACAGAGTAGGGGATGACTTCTGGGACTGGAGTAACAGAAATGGTGTAAAGTCAACAGCAAAAAATGAAAGGTCCTGAATACAAACACAAATAAAAGGAATTCATTCTATAAACTGTGAAATCACAAGTTGTTAAAGACCTAAAGAAAGAGTGCAATGTTCAACAACAGAATGAGTAAGACTCTTAGTGTGATGCAATGGGGAAAAGACAGATTAATCCAAGCGTTCTCTGGGAAAATGTTTCCAGAGCTGAAAGAAGTCAACCTGAGCTGAAATCCTGCATACTTCTGCCATTCTCCTTTAAGAAAAATATACTTTAAGTACAAAAGGAAATGAGAGAAAAATGGGATGACAAGAGGATGTATCAGAGGATGACCAGAGAGTGTATCCTGAGTTGACAGAACAAGCATTGAATGAGGAATAGTTACATGGGACTTGTTTCCACCCTGTCCAAATGAAGACATGCTCATGTAATTAAATATTTCTAAGAATATTTTCTGTTCTTCCTGCAAATACAAAAAACTATACAAAAAGACAAAGAGATTTTTGTTGTTGTTGTTGTTGCAGAAAAGATACAAAATCTGAAGAGAAAACAAATATCAAATTTTCATTAAGGAGGTGCTGAGGTCTTTTGCTGTTCACTGTGGTTCTGGTCCTTCTTTCCTTATGCACACTGCCAAGCAAAGGCCTGATGGTTTTCTTTCATGCCAGCCACAGAACATATGTTGAAAAATTTTTTAGCAATTTTTTTCCTTTAGTTGAAATATTGCAAACAATGTATTAATCCAGTTTGGATTTTCTTTAAATGTAAAGTGACAAGAATAGAGGTGATTGCAAAACATCTATATGGAAAGCAAAAATTTTACAATTCCTTCCACTCCTGTTGCATGTACTGATTATCAAATTAAGAAAGATCTTGGATTTAACTTTGGAATCAGAGGTAAAGCAAACAACAATGGCATAAAAATACTATGCTTGGGTTGCTAATAAGTAACATAGTAGTCTGCGAGAACTTTTTTTTCAAGAAGGCAAGGAGATGAGTTTCTTTTTAGTAAAGTACAGTGTAAAGTACAATGCCTTGTAAGTCAAATATAAAAGCAGTGAAGAGAAGAACCTTATTTCAGTTGTGCAAAGAAAAATTCTGGAAGATACATGAAATTGGTAGCAACATTGTCATACTTTGTCACCATTTTTGACATTTTTTTCCTTTTATTTTTAGAAATTTTTTTTTCTCTATGAACTCATTCATAAACACCAACTAGTATCAGTGTACTAGAAAAACTATATAGCATCCTTATCTGAAGTACCTCTGTATAATAATTTCTTTGCAACATTGTAAATGCTAATCTGATTTATTTACAGATTTCAAACTGAAGGCAAATGCACTCATATATAAATAATGTATAGTATGTTTTCCATATGGGTAAATAATATTTAGAATATATTAACTGTTATTAAATGTGAAATAAGTACATACTGCATATAAAAATTATTTTAACCTTTTTTCAAAATTTGACAGAGAACAAGAAAACATGATTATTTTTTTTTATTGACAAATAGCTTCTAAATGAATGTGTAAAGATATGTAATCACAATGCCTAGAGGAAAAGAAGTCTATATTCCTACTATTTTTAGAATTCCTCTAAGACTGGCTTCCTCAGCAAGAGGAGGACTTAGGGACTGTGCAGAAGCACAGATTCTGGCAGGAATCCTAGACATGTAGATTCCTTGAATCACAGTGTGCTCAGTAAAGATCAGGTGTCAGCCTTGGATCAGCTTCTGGTCTTAAGAGTCCTCAGGAAACTTGAAGAGGTTCTAAGAATTCTAGTGAACAGATAAAAGCAGACTTCACAGATGGTCTCTGCTGTCTGGACCTTCTCTTCCCTTTTGTGATACCTAGCTGGCTGTGGCAAGAAAGGTTTTTATTTTGGAAATTTTTGAGGATATGGTATATGTCTAAAACTGTGGCTTATCAATCAAAATAAATTAGAAATTTTCTATAAATTTTTAAGACTCTTTCTGTAGATGCTAAAAAGAATATTAAAGTACTTCAGAACAAGCACCTCTGTATATCATTGTTATAAATATATAGAAAAAGTCTCACTTCTTTTTTGAAAACAAAACTTATCAAGAAAATGAGTGAATGAGCAAAGCAATTCTGACAATATTTAATGTTTATTCTTCCTTTATATTTCTATCATGTTTCATAAAGATTCACTCTTTCATCTACATGAAGAGATGTTCTTTCCTTAGCTAGCTTTCCATTAGAAATTCACCTAGCTTTCTTCAGGTTTCTAGTCCCAAACTAGAACAGCATGTCTAGCTAACACCCCAATTGTCTCATCACATCAACTCCTTTGGAAGCATAGCCCACTGCAAGTGTTGCACACTTCACTGCTGAAGAATTTCACCCTGGAAGACTTAGATATCTGCTTGGTTAGGGAAAGGTTTTCTTGCCTCTCCACCTAGGAGGCAAAACTGAATGAAAGGTGGTAAGCTTTCCATAAAAGCAGATCATTGTTGGCTTACTATTTTCCATAGTATAATTTCCAGTGGAATTTTGCCTGCTGGACTCTTTGAAGACTACTTTGAGCACTGTGGAATTTAATTTAATTTAATTTAATTATTTATTTTATTTAATTTTATTTATTTTATTGTGTATTAATTTGAGGTTGATTTGCACATTATATATGTGGGGTCACATCCCTCCTGCTTTACATGTTGATCCAGCCCATTGATTCATGCTACTTTTTCCAGATCAGGCAAGCCAGGAATTAGGAAAAGACAGCCACTGCTTGTAGACAGCCTGAATTTGTCTACAACTAATGGAAGTCTCATTCCAGAAGAGTGTTTGCAGGGAGATGGTGTAATACTGCCTCAGTTAATTGACATTCTACCATTTCCTTATTCTCATTCCGGTACTGGTCACCAAGGCACAAGCTGTTCTTGGCCATGGGATCCCGTACCATTGCATTTTGACACATGCCAGCTCAGATTTACACAGGGAAATCTTTGTGGTTAGAACCTGAATTTCTGTGGATTAACCTACCACTATATTTAAATCAGTGGAAACCAAAACCATACTCCTCATGCCTGTGGGAAGAGAATAACACACATCTTGATTTGGTTGCCTTTGTAATAACCATAGTTCCTTGCAGGCTTACGAAGAAAAACAGACACCTCATAATCTTGCAGACTAAAAGGAGAAGCCTATGTTAATGAGCAGGGAGAGACAAATTCTACTTACATTCTTAACTATGCCTCAGAAAATAACTGAAGATGTGATTCAGCTCACCTAATTTAACCATCTAAAAGTTAGGCATCTATTTTGCAACTATCAACTAGGCTACCTCTAGAGCAAATAGAGAGAACAAAAATGATCTTCTAAGATAGTATCTAAAATAGATAGGGTAATGGCTGTCTAGATGTGCATCTCTCTTTACCCTAGTCAGTGGGATTAGAGGCTCAATAACTTTTATTCTCTCTTTACTTTTTTCAGTTTTTCTGGGTCTAGGTCTTCTCAACAGTCAGCAGAGGAAGGTAAACATGTTCAGCATCTAACTAATTCCACTTTTTTCCTTCAAAACTGATTTTGGAATAGCATAAATCACTTCTGAAGTTTCTTCTGCATCTCCATTGACTAAAAGAACCAACAGAGAAAAACTTCTATCAAAAGCTAATTCAAGCTGTCTAGGATAAAAATCACCTGTGCACACATCTTTTGTAATTGGTTAAAACAAACAACTGTAAGTTCATTTTTAGCTGAATTTTAGCTTCCAGTTTGTTCACTATTAACTAGTAGTAATGCAAGAACATTGATGAGGTTTTATCAATTTAAAAGTCACATGAATATAGACTGTCCAATCTGTTTAAGACCAACATAAACACCTCATTAAAATGCCTGCTATCATGTGATTATTCGTTCAAATTGAGTGTCTGTCAAATACTAACAATTTGCATTACAAGTACGTGGTTGGTAGTTTCTATGTCTTCACTGGTTTAATCAGAACAAACAAACTCCTTTTGGCTTTTGTTCAAGTTCCTTGCCACAGCAGTAAATTAGACAACACCCGTGTTGAATTGCAGCAGCACAACAATTTTACTTTACATTGCTGTAATTCCATGACTTATCAAGACACATTCCATGTCTCTAAACAACTGCTGTCCTTCAAAGGTACCTGGTTGTAAATTTTGGCATGATCACAGAAGTTTACACACATGAGCACAACGAACAAACACACGCAGTGCAAGGAAAGCTCGTTCTGCTAAGAACAGAGGTGAAGGGGTGCACACTGTCTCTGCAGCACATACTTGCCTTTCAAGAGAAGGGACAAAGTGTCCATAAGCATAGAAAAAAAGTGCCATTAAAACAAAAGCAAATTTCTAGTGGAAAATTTCTACAGACACTTTTCCTTCCAAACACTCTGTTCATTTGATCATTTTCATTTGGCTTTTCATTTGTATGTTTAAAAGAAGATTTTATTGTTGCATAATGACAGCTATGTGAAGAATGGTCACACATACCTAGGCAATGAAAAACTGAAAGGAAAGATGCAGATCATTTACCAAATACCTAGACTGTGAGTCAATATATTTTTGGATGCCTCAAGTTTTACCAGTGTGTGGTGGAAATTATGAAAATTGAGGACAGCAAAACTACTCCTGGTAAATTATGGTTTAGAATTAAACCAAACAATTCAAAACTTAAATCAGTAAAATAACAGAGTCAGTCATGTACAAACAATAAAGAATAAAAAGGAAAAAATATGAAAGAATAGAGTGGATTTGAAAAGGAGTTTGCTTTTAGCAAGGGGATTAAAAAACTCTACAATCTATAAATTTAGCTTGTCAGAAATTGTCTGAAAGTCTATTTAGTGACCAAAGACTCTTGTCCAATTCATTTGCCACTTTTATCACTTGACTCTTATGCTGTGTTTCACAGCTGGAGACTAACCATGCCAAAAGTTGACATTCTAAGTAGCTCTGAAAATATTTAAATCCCAGACATATTTTTAAAGCAAATTGCAAATTTGGCTTTCCCACTTAAGAAGATAGCAAAGGGCATGTGGCTCGGCCAGTCTCCAAACTGGCTGTGATACCTAGGACAAGTTTACCTCAAACTGATTCTTTCATAGGGTCAACAGGCAACCCAAGAATGGTAGTAATATTTTTGGAAATTCTGGTTTTGATCCACCATAGGGGAAAAAAAAAAAATAATGAGTTTAGCAGTGCTAAATCAAATACTGCTGGAAAGACATCCACAAACCAGTTCAGTGTAGAAATATTTCCGTGTTGGCTTAACCTCTTTATCTCGTACTGAGAAGAGAAAAATATATGACCATTCATTTATACCATAAAAGGAAAAGTTAAAAATTCAATGAATTTTGGTCTCAAAGCAAATAAATTGCTCTTTGCAATATTACAGACAAAATCACTCTTGATTAAAGGGATTTTTCTGTAGTAGTAATTATCACAGCCTAGGCCACACTTCATAGCAGGAAAAGAACTAATTTCCACAACTTTGAATGGAGAGAAATGCATAGTTGTAATGGTATATTTTCTCCACAAAATGAGCAAATTAATGATTCAAAATTCTCTAATGAAAATGGCCTGGTAAAATATCATTCTATGCCTTAATCAACCGTTGGGAAAAAAATTAAAAGACAGTATATGTAAATGATAGAATAATTAAAAACCTAAAATATGTGAAAGTTGCAGAATCACTGAGTCTGGTGGATGAAGTTCTCTAAACTCTGAACTCAAATCATCTGAAGGAAGTGGTCAAGAGAAAATCTAGACTCTCAAAAACATTAGACCGCAAATTTTTACCAAGGAGTGGAATAGGAAGGTTTCAACAGACAAAGACTGTACAATAAACTTTCTTATTGAGTGAGTGTTACTTATCAGTAAATATCTAATAGCAAGTGTTTATGAAGATATTTTTGCATAGTTCTAATATTTTTTATTTTCATTTTTTTCCTGAATTATACATCACAGGAGTTCAAGTAGGGAGCAACCACCTAAATTCTCCCCTGACCCTTCACTCATTCAATCCAACTGCACCCAGGCTAAAATAAGAACACAATATCTGCCAGGCCTGCAGAACACAAGGTATGTTCATGGTGATGAGCTAGGACAAAAATTGCCAGGGCACAACTGGATTTCCAAAATATTTTTTTCCTCTTCATCTCAGGCTAGAATAGATTGTGCCAGCATCAGCGAGTTCTTAAAATGACAGAAAGAATCAGTAAAAAAGATGCCAATATCTGAATATAACCCCTTGCATTCCCTGTTAGCATTAGCTGTAATGCAGGTTCACAAACTAGCAGTGGTTTTAAATGCAAAGTTGTTGCCAGACTTGAGTTGGGTGACAGTGTTGAATTTTTTTTATTTCAGAGAGTGTTCTAACTTGGCATTTAACATGTAATTGTTTTGTAGGAATTTTAAGGGGTGATATGAAAATTTTATTATTCAAATAAAGATTCTAAGAAAACATGTCTAAAACCTTTCTCTTCACTTTGGTCCTGAAATAGAAGAAAGTTCTTCAATTTTTAAAATTTATAAAGCTAGACGCTTGCCAAAATGTGTTTTAAGTACCAAAGACCTTTACTCTGAATGCATTTAATGCCCACTGTCTTCTCCAGGTTTTCCTCAGAAAATGGAAATGGAATACCAGAAAGTGGTATTCAAGACCAATTTTGTCAACAATTTTCAGATTCAGTAACTTGCCTGAAAATATAAATAAACTTTTAAGTAACTTCAGAAAGGAAGAGAGGTAAATAAGGTATAGTAATGGCTTTTAGTTCCAAATGGTGTTTGTCAGATTTAATACAGCAAACTCTTTCACTTGCCTTGTGTCTTACACTTGTGTTAGTTTTCTTACACAAACTATTGATGTAGTAGAATGACTCAGCAGAACGTAGAAATGCTGTGAACAACTGTGATTTTATTATTCTTTCATTTTAATTACTGCCATAGACTGGTATTTTGTGGGTTGCTTCTTCTCACCAAATTTTAACTTTTTCCTTAGGTGCAGTAATATAAGAGATACCAGCAACTGACAGATTCACACACTGCATCACATTGATTACAGTGTCAATAACATTTTTCAAATCATTAGACTTCTTTCTAAAATTCTGTCCAGAGTCATGTATTTAGTGGGAAAGAAAAAAAAGGAGAATGAGTGAATGAGTGAACAAACAAAAGAAAGAATGATAGTTGCAAATAGAAGACATGTGAGCTGAAATTTTTTAGGGTAATTAGAGAATTTGATACGTGTGAGAAACAGGTCACATCAGTATTGCCTACAGGTGGCTCACTGTAGTGTATCTGCACTATCAGCACTTCTCTAATATTACCGTAGACGTCCTGAGAAGAAAAGCAATAAATTAAAGAATGCTACATTTGACAAAAGGAACAGAGTACAATAAACTTGTCAAATCAATCCCTCATTCTGTTCATCTCGTATCCTGAAGGTAACTATTATCTATCTCTTTTCTAAATCAGCACGCCATCTGGAGCTGGGAGCAGACTAAAAAATGCATTTTGTTTTCTGTTTTGCTTCATGTTCTCTTTTCTGGGGCAGAGGCACTAATCACATTGCTATAAAGTAAGCTCAACATTTCTATTTTAAAGACACCTTGGTCAGCTGAGTATGAATATACTGACTGCAGATAAAAGCAGCACTACACAAGTTTTTGAAAAATTGTGTTCATTTTCTTTCTTTTATGTGGTGATATAGCTATTAGATATAAATATTTTTATTTGGATTTAGATAATAAAAACAGAGACATTTTGTTGGATCAGTAGTGTTTGTTTCATTCAGATTTTAACAAATAGATTTTTACTAGGATATTTCTGATCATTCTTCCCAGTATGCTTTATCCACTGAGAGGAAATGAGCTTCCATTGGACAATTTATTAAAATTTATTTTTACAACAAGACAAAAACTGCTTTTCTTAGTAGGGTTTTTTTTCAGATAAAATATTCAGGAATAGATTTTGACTGTAGTACTAATTGATAATTTCACATTTAATTAAATGCGAAATTATATATTTTCTTACAGAAAATGCTACAAACAGCCATATTAAAAAAGAAGGGCTTGTCAGCCATAATGTGAACATAATCTTAAAAGGAGACTAAACATTTTTAAAAGTTGATAATTCAATGTGTCATATACTGATAACATTATTTGCTTAATGTCTTAATTAATTTTGATCATACTATAAATTCAATAAATGTACTGCAAAGTAATCTGAATTCCACTACAAAAAGAAACCCCAAACAATCCACTGGTTTTAATACAGAAGCTCAAGAGCCATTCCAAACACTTGCTCTGGGTGTGTTGCAGTTACAGGGATTAAAGGGACATTTCAGTAGTGGAATTTTGCTCTTTAAAGGTGGTGCAAAAACTTTCTGGTTAAATACATGTCAAAAAGACAACTATGAGTACAACAGGAGCCCAGGACTCTAGGCACCCCAATCCTCAGTGAGGACCTCCTGAATAGCTCTGCAGAGGGTGTCCCTGAGTGTTAAGTATGCCAAGGGAATTTGACACTCTGAGTTTCAGTCAGTGCACCTGACAATCCAGGGTCAGGCAGAGATGAAATTTTGGATTCTTGGTTGCTTAGGATAAAACAGTTGGCCAGAATAGTTATAGAAATGAGGAGTCATGCACAGAGAGTCACTCACAATATCCAATAGGCATTAGAACAGCTCGGTGCTACACAACATTTCACGCCGAATAATTTGATTTCATAGCTAGTCAAAATGACATTGGAAAGCTTTGTACCAACCAAGTGGAACAGATAGGTTGAAATGGTCCACTCACTTGTCAGCTCTGCATCTACATTCTAGCCAGCTAAGAATGTCTGTCTTCATGTCTTCATCTCTAGCCCTTTCATCAGAATACGTGTTTTACAAGTTAGGTTAATAACACCAGGCATTTATGTACGTTTGCTAGGGGTGGGGGGAAATGTAAAAGGATTTGCTGGTGAAGCAATGAGAGGTGGATGCTCTTGGGGACTGATTTAATGCTCTGCAGCTGAGCTTCAGAGATAAGAAAATGCTGCACTGCATTACAAAAGGCATTGCCTAGTACAAATAGGCATAAGAATTTCAATAGTATTTCAAAGGAATATTATAATCAGAAGCACGCTAAATCAATTCTTGAATGGCAATTTTTAACTTGCATAGTTCAGATGTTTCTCCTGGCAGCCTTCCCTTGTGTCATTATCACTTACTAAAATTTGATACCATCTACAACCTGAGCCTGAATTCCTGACACACACTACCACAGAAGTAAATATTATGCCAGATTAAAGAGTAGCATGTTTTGACAGTTATGTAGACAAACGTTCCTCTTTTACAACAAGGAAGTCTCAAAAAATATGTAAATACTTAGGCAGTTAAATTGTGTGCAACTTGTGCACACGGGAAATAACTTAAACACATAGCCCCAGGCTGTTGCAATGCCTTTGGTTATGGTTAGCTCAAACAGAAGAGAAGAATTCAGCTCCTTCCAGGCAACTTCATGCTCATTTCTGATTTGAAGCCGTGTAACTTCAGGCTGTGATACTCTCTGATCTCTAGTTCAGTGCATGTGAGTAAAGAGCTGCACCAGAGACCTCACATGTGTTTTGAAGTAAGAAAGAGAAATATTATTTTGAGCCATGATTCAATCCATCAGTAGTGAAATCAGTGCTCCTGGGGATATAAAACTTCTGCTAGAGCTCAAGACTTGTCCTAAATTCCCATCCACAGATTCTTCTAGTGGACAGTCTGGCCTTGTATTACTAACTCTGATATAAAGGTGCTTGAAATTTGCTTTCTGCTAATTAAATTTGTTAATTTGAAGCCTCATCAAAATTTAAACTGGTTAGGATGCATATTTTGTTTCTTAGACTGAACTTTTTCTCTAATTTATCCACTGAATCCTACCATATAAGTGGCTGTGATCAGAGTTATTTTCACATACATCAGTAAAGGCAGAGGTTCTTAAAAATTTTTAAAAGCTTTTAAAAACTAAGGGGATGAGATAGTAAATATAGAACATGTACATCAGGGTTTTTTCATGTCCGTAGGTACATACTACTATAACATGATTTGGCGTTAAGAACAGCAAACTGAAATTTACGTAATTACATGTCAACTTCCCATCTTTTTATTGTGATTTTTATGAAAAGTAAAGAAAAATTACAAAATCCTAATTCACATTTCACTTTGGCTGTGCATCAACTAAGTATTTAGACACCATTTACACGAGTTTTCATTTTGTTTGTTGGAATCCTTCTTGATTTTTTCTTCCATTGTTCAGTGGAAGAATTATTAAATTTATGATGGTTATTCTTCCCTCAGGTGAAATCAAAGAATATAAAAGCAGCAAAACTAAAATGTTATACAAGAATGTGTAAAGGTAAGGCTAGTTGATACAAAGACAAAAGATGACATCATGTAGGGAAGATCAAGAAGAGAATCAGATAAGGAAAGTATGAAGTAAAGGGAATTTAGAAGGAATTTATTGCATTATTTTTAATTATTTTTGCTAGGCACGTCTGTTGAAATTTTACAATGCATCCTTAATTGTGTGTTCAGGGTTGCTCTACTGGGTCAGAACAAGAGACATCTTGCTCAGTGTGTTCTAGTAGCAACTAGAGATAGTAAATGTTAGGTAATGGTCAAACTGGATAGGTCAAAAGAGGCCAGACTGCCACAGCTTCATGCTCCAGGCCCAACCAATAAGGAGTCTGAGCATGTATTCTTCCCACTGGCACACATGGAAACACACGTACAACATGAACTCATGGACCCACACAGCCAGCTGCACAGATCAATACAGACACAAACACAGGGCACTCATGCAGTGACAAACAGCACAATGCCCCTCTGGCCACCCACAATGTACCTCTGTTCCAATCCAGGGTCTCTCTCCAGCTGATCAGGCTGAAGGTCCATCAGTGGGAAATACATCCACATGTGCTGTGCAGAGTCCTCTAGTGACTGGGCTCAGACCCCTCAAAGCTCCAGTATCTGGATCCTTGATATCTCCTGTTGCTGGTACCTGGGCACACGTGCTGCTGAGGCTGCAGCCCCCCTCCAGGTGCTGCTCCAGACCCCTTGTAGGGCCTCACACTCAAACACACACAGACCCTCCACACTCACACACACACACGTCCTGTTGGCATTCAGATCTCTTGGCCTCTTCAGCACTTGGCCTGGACCCCCTGATCTCCTGTCACAATTCCTCTGGTCATCACACTCACACACACACACACAAACACCCCCAGCTTCCAAATCACTTCACCTGCTCATCAATTAGTTCAGTGATCACACACTGACCTGAGCCCTCACTCTCACTTCTGGCACCCCAGATGCACAGCCCCCAGTGACCCACAGGCCCTGCTGCAGCCAGCTTCCACACCTAGACCTCCACACACGCGTGTGGAACAGGGAATTGCAGCTCCTCACCCACAAAAATAATCCAGATGGGTCAGACTGAATTGACCAGGTGCAGGACATGACCAGACAAGTGTACTGACCGCATGCCAACTGTCTTTTATTCCCATTTCTTCTAGTCTTCCACACCCATTCCTTCTCAAAAGACTAATTAATTCTCCCTTTTGCCATTTTGATACCTACCCTAAGCAGCACATTAAAAGTTCCCCTAGCCTTACCCCTGGGCTAAACCCCGCTAGTCTGACAGGAGACCTGGAGAGCCTCTGGCAGAGTCATGGATGGGGACCACTCATGGGGCTGAGTCCCCTGGCACAGCCTGCAGAAGTTTTGGGGCAGGGGCTCTTTTCTCCGAGCAGGTTATTTGGGTTCCATCACCTCCTGCTGTGCCTCTCTGTTCTTCTGTTCATAGAGAATCCCTGTAATCCCATTACCTAGCAATAAATAGGACAAGTTAATAGTGAGTCTTCCTCCTTCCCACCTTTGTATTTTGCAAAAAAACATTGATATAGGCTTTTCCTGGGACAAAGATTGCTTTCAAGTCATTTAGTTCAACTACCAAATATACTTTATTCCATTAAGTCACTTCTTGGTTTTCCCTTTATATTCTCCTGAGGAAATGTATTCCACAATCTAATTCCATATTGTGTGACACAGTACTTAGTTTGGTTTGAACAAACTGTCATTGGGCATCCATTACTTTTCAGGGTCAGTGAAAAGTGAAAGGGAATTCTTTATTCCCTCTCATTCATTGACTTGTATCACATCTCTCTCTGTTGTCTTCTTTTTAATACTGACAGGCTCTACCTGCTCAGCATTTCCTTCTACAAAACTGTTCCATTACTTGGTAAACTTTCTCTGTTCTTTTGGGTTTGTTTTTATTTTCTTTTTTTCTCTTTTTTTGTTAGTTTTATTGTATACTCATAAGTCTTAAACTGGATTCATGTAGTATTTAAGATCTAGGTGAACCATAAATCTACATACAAGTATGTTATCCCCAAGTGTCATTTTACTTTCTAAGCACTGAGGAATATGGAACTAGTGATTGCAGAAAATAGCCCATAATATCCCACAGAAGTTTCTCCTGAATGCTTTGTATTTTCAGAGTGTAGTCATCACCTACTAGAGTCAATGTGACCAAAAAACCCAGGGAGGGAGGACTAGATATTTTTTCAGCAATTTATGTTCAATATGGTTTTATTGTTCTTCATTGTTACTTCAGTAGCCATGTATATTATATAATATATATACTATTAAGTAGCCGTATGTACATTATATATAATATAATATTATTTTGGCACCTTCTTGCTACTTTCATAAATTACCTCTTGTATAAAGTACGACTCAAGTTTCTTAATAAAGGAAGCCACAGGAACAATCAAAAGAATACCAAATATACAGCATGTCTAGGGATGTGACAGAAATTGCAATTTTCAGATTCCTTAAACAGGAGCCTCCATGAGACATATACCTGATTTCTACATGGCTTTAGCATCATGAATGTTACCAGAAATTAGAAAATATTAAGATGCAGATGGTATTTCCTTGAATACATTTAGTGTTAAACCCAGATTTGGACTTCTTAATTTCAATTAAAGGTAGCAATAGCATTCCTTTCTCCACTTAGTCCAGTGAAAGTCAGACTCAACCCTTCTGCATTCCTGTTCAACTACAAAGTGTCTGAGTGTCTGCACAGATAACAATGTACAAGGATACATGAGACAGTGGTCTGCTTGGAGGACAAAGACGTAGTATGGTTAACAGATAATTAAAAATTGTCTGTTCATATCATCTCATACAACAGCTTATGACAGAAATAAAGGGACGTCTCCTTATTTTGGATCAGGAGTTGGCAGTTTCTGCTGAGCCACTGACACACTGCAACTTCACATCACTCAAAATGAACTTACACAAGCTTGAAGTTATTAAAGCTAGCCATGGCCAAATGAAGAAGTCTCACTTCCTTCCTTCATCACTTCTCCTTATCTTTTTCTTCCTCATTTCTCATGAGGGTACCTCATGGATCCTTGGCTCTGCTTCTTATTGAGACTGTTCACTGAGTAAACAAATCCAGCATAAAACTACCCACAATTTTAATCCCCCAGGGACGTTTGTCTGAAGTTTGTAAATTGAGTCAGTTCCTGAAGGTCTACCATTGATTCAGAATTGGTTCAAGTGTGAGGATTTTCCCCTACAGAATCATCAACTCTATTTCTCATATTAGAATACATTATTTGGAGATGATTCACAGGAAGAAACTTTATTTCCCACTGCTACTGAGGCTCTATTATTAACAACATATTATGACTGAATTAATTCTAGTCTGCTGCTGCTGGGATAGAGAAACTACAGCCTTTCCTTCCTAGTGAATCTTATCAGTTTCTCACAGCCTTTATCAAAAGCTTTGAGCTTTTGTCTTCAGCTGACTCATGGTTAAAGAAGGTCAAACACCCATTCATCATGTTCTAGGGAAGAGACTATGACTGGAATGACTGTCTTGTAGAGAGCAGACACAAACAGAGCTCTAGAGGGACAGCACACCTCTCCAGACTGCTGGCAGTGCCTGCGAGGGAGGCTGGAGCAGCCAAGATGTCCTTGTTTGCAGGAGGCATGACCTGGCTGAGGAGCTGTGTTGCCAAGCCCGGGAACTGTGTGAGCAGCTGGGCAGGTTGTACAACAACAGGGAACTTCAAAAAGAGGTTGACAAGGTCTTCAGGGAGACCCTGCAGAAATAAGGCTCTTACATCTTAATTAAGATGTTACAGCCTGGTTAAATGGGTAACTAGATAAGTTAAAACTGGGTAACTGAGTTCTATGATGTCATGGTTTGACACTGGCACAATGCCAGGGCCACCGTGAAAGGTGTATTTCCAAAATGGTGCAACTGGTAGTGCAACTGGGCCAGTAAGAACTAGAGTATTGTAAGAGGTCTGTGTGGGACCTCTACCCTTTAGCATCTTTATCTGTATTGGCTTTAGAAGGACAATAATCTGTCTCATTTTTCTTTGTGCTCTAGGTCCTTGAGCCACATACCTCTTTAAAAATTGACTTAATTTTAAATGTTGGAATTAAACCTCTGAGGTCAAAGAGTCTTTTTTGGTGTTTAACCAAACACCATGGTCCTGTTTTACAAGAAGTAATAAAGAAGAAGATTCCCTAAGAGTATGTCCAACACACAAGTGCTTTCCTTATCACAGGCTTTGAAGTAGGCCAAAGAAGACCAGGGACATTTCTCTTCTTATTTGTGCATACAACTTGTAGTATGAAAAATGAGTGGTAGAAACAATCACTTGTTTCAAATTACACACTGTTTCAAAACAGTTTATTCTTTTAGGTCACATTGCTTGAACTGGCCTGTGCAAGAGAGTTTTGAAAGTTAGGTCATATTAAGAATAAATGAGCAAAAGAAAATTACCAAAGAAAAAACAATCAAACCAAACCCCATTAAGACGCTCAAACATTAAGATGCTCAAATGCAGCAAATAAAATGAGCCAACCTTTGCAATCTTCAGTGTTTACATTGAGTTCTAATTCTGGCACTCCAAACAGAAAAATATCTAAGAATCTAATTCCTAGATATTTGTGATGAGTAGACCCTGGCTGGATGCCAGGTACCCAGCAAAGGTGGTCTGTCACTCCCCTCCTCAGCCAGACAGGGGAGAGAAAATACAGGAAAAGGCCCATGGGTTGAGACAAGGACAGGGAAACATCACTCACCAAATACCACTGGGGGCTAAACAGATTCAGTGCACGAAATCAAATAAGAGTAATGAGAAATAAAATAAAATCTTCCATGCCCATCCCTTTTTCCTGCACTCAACTTCAATTCCAATCTTTTGTACCTCTCAGCAGTGTGGGGGTACAGGGGATGGGGCTGTGGTCAGCTCATCAGACACTGTCTCTAATGCTTATTCTGTAGGGGGTACTACTCACACACGGCCTATGCTTCAGGGTGGGCTCCTACCCAAGGGAGAAGTCCTCCTCAAATTTCTCTAAGGTGAGTTCATACACAGGCTGCAGGTCCACATGAACTGCTCCAGTGTGAGTTTCTCTGCACAGGGGTCATTCCTTCAAGGACAGGCTGCTCCAGTGCGCAGCCCCCACAGAGTTTCCAGTCCTGCCAGCAAACCTTCTCCAGTGCAGACTTCTCTCTCCACAGGTTCACAGCTCCACTGTGGGCTTCCACCTGTCCCAGCACAGGTCTCCTCCACAAGCTGCAGGTGGATCTCTGCTCCTCCGTTGTCCTCTGTGGACTGCAGGTGCACAGCTGCTTCACCATGGTTTGCACCATGGGCTGCAGGAGAATCTCAGCTCTGGTGCCTGTAGAATCTCTTTTTGTGCCTTATTCTGCCCCACCTTGGTGTCTGTGGAGCTGTTTGTTTGCCTCACATGTTCCCACCCCTCTGTTCTCTGGCCACAATTGCTCTTCTGTAGTATTTTTCCCCCTCTCTTAACTGTTATCCTGAAGGCACTGCCACTGTCACTGGTGGGCTCATCCCTGGCCAGTGATGTGTCCATCTTGGAGCTGGCTGGAATTGTCTCTGTTGGACATGGAGGAAGTTTCTCTCAGCTTCTGTCAGAAGCCACCCTTGTAGCCCCCACCACTACCAAAACCTGGCCATACAAACCCAATACAATATGGTACACAGAGAGAGGATTTAGAAGTCTCAAACCTGTAAAGCAAAGCTGTGATAGAAATGCTCAAAGACACTCCCAACACTTTAGGAAACATTGCAACATCTGTAGTCTACCTCTGTTTCTCAAATGCTCCAGAAGTGGCAGCTGCTCTTAGTCAGAAGTGACTATTAAATATATCTTACAAATTGTGTTGAACTTTAAATATTCATTGTTCAAAAACAGGCAGGCTATCTTTCCCAAAATGTATGGTAAAGTAAATATAAAATATTGTGTTCAGTCAGAAGATAATGCCATGGGTTACAACTATGTATTTGTCCAGAAACTGTTCTGGTTTCTGTTCAGAATTATTTTATATAAATAATATTTTTCTTGGACTACTTTGAAAGCTTACCTCTAAGTTCTGTGACTTTATTATGTTTATTACTTGCTTCACTTTCCTATGAAGCCAAAGGCAAAAACAACATCTGTCAAAGAGAAAGATTTCCAAATCAGGCCTTCTACATCCAGGCAAGCTACATCAAAATAACAGGCCTTGCAGGCTTGGCATCCTGAGAGAGATCTGTGTTTTAGAAATATTTGGCAGCCATGATTTTTACTGCTTGTCAGCAGCAGATCAGTGGACAGATAACCTCAATGAGTGGCTGATTAGTCGGTCCTTCGGAAGCCATCTCACAATATTGCCAACCATGCCAATTATCACCTCTATTTTTTCTCTGTGTATGGGGATTTTTGAGAGCTACAGCCATAAATCTAAAATCCAGCTGTGTGTTTGTTCAGTCAGATTTTCTTCTGGACTAATCAAAAAGATTCTTTTGATTCACCAAGAACTTGCTCAACCACATTTGACTCCTCTTCAGTGAGTGCATTGCACCACCTTAGACACTACTACTGGGTTATGTGTAATCCCACAGACTTTATAAATTCCTACATCCACTACATATAAATTCCATTGATTAGCTAATTTTATTGCAGGGTGTATTTCAAAACTATTGAGAAGACTGAAGAGTGACTGGGACTTCACAAGCATAGTGAGAATTCTCTCTCTCTTTAAAGACAAAACCTTTGATCTTCAGACCTGCCTGAAATAGGAGTGTGAGTTGGAGAAAACTGGATAAAGGTCAATTAAAAAAAAAAAAAGAAAAGAGGCAAATAGGTGGAAAATATCTACCCTTAAATAACAATTAGTACTGAATGAAATTTGTAAGACAAATCTAAAGGCTATTCTGGAATCATGCATTTCCTTCTGATTTGCCCCTCCTATGTCTAATAGCAAGTTTCTTTTTTATTTTCTGGCAGAGACTGGTTGAAGTGTCATTCATCCTCTGTAGCTGGTAGCCATTTTCCCAGTTGTTCCCATTTCTTGGGCTTCTCTCTCATAGGTAGAATTATTTTTGCATACTTTTGGTTTCACTAGTGGCAGCATTGCCTTTGAGACCCAACAGTTCTGTCTCTGCAAGCAAAAGGTTTCCTTTGCAGAAATACCAGCTCCACAAAAACCAACTCCTTGAGCACCTGTAAACACACCCCCGAAGACAGAATTTTTAAGACATTTTCAGTCTAAATCATCGAAGCTTCATAATCAGAATATTGCTTTCTCCTGGGTTTGGGTTTTTTAATATGATATAGAATAATAGATGGTTATGGAAAATTAAATAGTACATCTTTATTTCACTCCAATTATAGTTGTAACACACAAAAAAAATTTTTGGAAGTTTCAGTGATGGAAAATTGTTTTAGAAAATGTATTTAGAAAATGCTAGACTGACATTAAAAAAGACTTAAATTTTCTACAAATACATGCAAACCATATAGAAAGTTTGGGGAACAAAATAAAAAATAAAAAATAAATTAATAAAAAAACCCTGGATTTTGACCTTTCCTATTTTATGCTACAAGTGTTAGGACATATGTATTTCTGGTTTTAAAAAATTTAAAAAAACCAACCTTCAAATAATGAGGAAAACCTTCCCATGGCATTTAAGCTTTTTTATTTCCCCCCATAACTCCACAGGATGCAGACCAATCTCTGGGCCAAGTTCTGAAATTCTTACTTGTTTCTCCAGAAAAGATACAATGCATTCCTTCTGCTTTTGCATTACCAACTGAAAGGGGAGTCAATTTCAACAGAGTATAACTATGAATGAATTGAAAAAGAATTTCAGAAAAGAAAAAAACAAGGGATCTGACTAGCTGTGAGCAAATGCCAAGGGGACATGAAACTTATAACATATCACATTCAAATGCACATTCAAAGCAGATAATTCAAATTTCATTAACTGGCCAAGATTTTCACATTCTTTGTCCCAATTCAAAGTACTGACTGTAGCATACAACTTCTGTCAAACAGAGATTTTAACATGGAATGTCAATAATCTCTGTTTCAACTAGGAAAACCAAGCTCTTCACAAAACAAAAAAAGCTCTCATTCTTAAGATTTTGGCAGACCACTGTCTATGGCAGACTGCTAATAGCAGTATTAATCTGTCCCCTGACAGAGGGATAGGTAGTACATTGTCATTTCATCCCCACCGAAGAGCATAAGTCAAGACCTCAGATCCTCTCTAAATTTTTTGGTTCCTTTTTTTCATATAAAGAAAAGGTCTCCCTAAAGATAAAGAGACTTTATTACTAGAGAATTTTTAGCACTACATCTCTAGAATTTTTGTCTACATCTCTTTGTGGAAAGAGCATCATGGCCACTAACCTCAAACCTTTCTGCCCATTACTGCAGTGGAAGACATATGAATGTGTCAAAAGCTGTTCATATTTCATTTTTTTATTAATGCATCTGTCAGTTTTAGGTAAGTTATCTTTAACCCAAAGATAGCTTTTGTTTTCATTCTCAAATTATCTCAGGTGCTAAATGTTAATCACATCTTTTTGCTTAATTTTTGTTCCATAATAGCTTGCCATACTATCTGGTTGGAAGTTTTTAAGTGCTTTAAACAAGTTACAGTACCTGGCTGTTAGAACTAATTGTGGGGTGAATGTGAAATCTGTACATTCTTTGATTAAGGTATCACAGTGTGCCATGCCCAACTGATTTCAAGACTCACTTGGTTTTGAATCACTTTTAAATTTTCAGGCATTTTTGCCATAAATTCAAAAGGAAAAACTGTTGATTCTTGCAATCCATATGGAAGTACTAACCTTTGGGATTTTCCATTGACAAAATTTTTACAGACTGGATTTGTATACTCTGCAACACTGGATTTTATCTGCATCTTCTGAAGAAGCTAAGATTCATAGCACAACCATTTAAGAACTCCTACATATTTTGAGACAACTTTTTTTGTCTCACAAATAGATGTGAGATCAAATCATGAACCTATCCTTCTAGGTGATGCTAGGGTACCTCCTTTCTCTAACAGAAAAGTGACAAAATTAAATCCTTAAATAAATCGCTTCCCTTGCTCTCATATTTCTCCTCCTGTGAGTACTCTGCTGTCAGGCACACTGCTGGCACTGGTGGGACCCTGAGGTCCTTACAGAAAAGGAAGCCTCCTTGTCTTAATGTCAGACTGCTTGTTCATGGCAGAAATATCCTTCACTCTACCACTATTGCTGAGATTCCAGAGTTAAGCTGTGTTAGACAACAGCTGTGTTGTCTAAATGGCAACTCCTCGTCATCAATGCTGTTACCAGTATTGAGCATAAGAAATGTGCAAAAGCTAAGGGTTTTTATTAGTTCAGGTGATCTGCCTTAACTCCCACAATGTCTTATTGCTTAGCAGGCTGAGGTCACTGTGCATTCAATAAATCTCAAAGGACAAAACAGGGTACCTTTTATGTCCTCATCAGAATAAAAATTATCTTCAGAGTATACAAGTATTTTCAAATGCCTGAGAAGGAAAAGTGAGAATGCTGAAGCCCACAAGGTTAAGTGAGAATTTAAACCATTATCTGGATTACTGACCACACTAGTTATAATCTGAAAAATGGATGCTCTCTACACAGCAAAACAGCCAAAATAGCAGACACTCAGATTCCTATTGAACAACATTCAGCTGCAAAATAAAATAAACTATTCAAAGGAAATACTGAGTTTTGGACTGCTTCTTTCATCCTCTATTTTACCTAGTAGCCTGTAATGACCTTTACTGCTGTTGGTAGACACCACAGGTCTTTTATCCCATGAAGGTAAGATTTGCCATTAAATGGAAAAAGAACTTGATCCTTCAGAAAAATGTGGCATACCTTTAGCAATTCAAATATTTGATGAATCTGTTTCAAACATTTGATTCAAATGTTTGACTTCCTCCGGAATTAGAAACTAGGCATTACTATAAAGCCTTTAGTCAGATATGGCAGGCTAATTCAATGATGATACTCACAACTATGTGGAAAATTATTGAGAAATCCCACTACATAGACTAACAGGAAATAACTTGAACAAAGAAGCACCTGTTTTAAGAACTGCAGTATAATATTGTTACAGTTTAAATTGTTGACTGAAACTGAATTTGACACACTTCCTAGAATGTACTGTTCTTTCTTCCTCAAGTTGTTTTGACATTAAACTATGATCATCTCCTAAAATAAGGGAGATGCTTGGTGGCCAGGAATACTGAAGCAATTTTGGGGTCAGGGGTGGGGAGGAGAATGGTGGTAAATATTCATTAAGGGATTTTCTTTTCAAAATCATAATTTTATCATCCTAACTTTTAGGGTAAACAAATGACCTTGACTTTTGCTGAACTTTCTACAATTAAGTCTTGGTGAAAGGCTCTAATAGTTTTAATTTACAAGCACATGCAATACAAAGTCTCTGAATCCTGAAGTTGTAAAAATTCTATCTGGCAAGTCTCCTGCAATTTCAGATTGAATTGCCAACCACTAACTGTTGCAGCTCTTACTGCTTTAGGCACTGACAT
The DNA here is from genome assembly GCF_036417665.1 of Passer domesticus. Taxonomy (NCBI): domain Eukaryota; kingdom Metazoa; phylum Chordata; class Aves; order Passeriformes; family Passeridae; genus Passer; species Passer domesticus. The sequence continues at coordinate 32,176,740 of NC_087479.1, forward strand.
TAAAATCCAAGGAATGTATCTTCTGCCAGAAAAGGATCTTATTCCATAATAATGGTTCATCATTATGGTATTTTTATGCTACTGAATATAGCATATTCTTTTTAATTAATATTTGGACTCCTGATATATAGTTTTCATCTATGACTCATTTCAAACAATAACATTCATTCTCTTAATTTAATAAAATAACATTCAGATTCAGCTTGTATTTAAAACCTACAAATAAAGCATTAAAGCCTCCAGGCAATGAATAAAATTGGGGCGGTAACAGAAAAAGCCTTGAACTTTACAATCTGATCTGGAGTTTTATCTGAAGGAAAGCAAATTAGGATTATATCACATGATATCAGCTGTGACTCTCTAGCTATTAGGCATAGTTTTGCCTAAAGTAAAGTTGAATGGGTACCTAGTTCAGACAAAATAATGTCCAAACTGACTTTTTGTTTAGTGTTAAAATTAAAATTCTTCAAGAAACTTACTTACCTACCTCTGGCATCTCTAACTTGTATTGAGAAGGCCACAAGGAAAAGATATTATTGTGAGATTTTCTAAAATCTTACTGGATCAATCTTTTTAGGTAGTTATAAAAATTTCACTTACTCAAGTTCAAGTCTATTTATACAGATTAATGGATATTTCTTTGAAGAAAACTTCTAAATTATTTAAGGTTGTATTCAATCTTGCTTTAAATCACAGTTATTTGAAAAACTCTCAATTTATTCTTTATCCTGTATTAACTCTAATGCATATTTTACTAACATTACTGAAATATGCCTAGAATTTTTTTTTCCTAATCTTCTACATCATTGTTCTTTCCATATAATGTACAGCATAAGGTGCCAGAAGTTTTCAATTACAAGTGGAAATGTCAGGACATGTGAGCACCTCAGCCTTTCTTCGTGTCAGACCTTCTCAGCCTTTCTTCTCTTAATGAAAGAATGTGTGCTCAACACTGTAATGCAATCTGCCTTGCTGCTCCTTATTAGTGAAACCCTCCCAACTCCTACTGGAAAAGTTGCAAGGAAGAATTTTAGCTAACCTTTTACCTTTTTCTTGAAACTTTGGAAGGCAGAGTCTCATAATTCTGCATCTCTTATCACAGAGCAAAACAATAGAGATGCTGCTGTTCTGGTAAATTATTGGCAAACTGTCAGCTGGACAACACAGACAAGAGTCACATGGATTTATAAAGCACTTCAGCAAAAAAAAAATATCACTTTCAGAGTGGAAAAACATTTCAATATTATGTCATATATCTTTCCTATGTATTTTTAATAGTATGATATACTGATATTAGCTAAAGAAGAAGCAAATATACTGTTTATAGAGTGCTGCTTACACACTATATTAAAATGGTTTAAAAAATAGTAATTTAGTATAATTTCTTGAAGAACCAAGACTCAGTTCATCACACTGTTCTAATAACTTTTCCAAGCTGATTTCTGACGTAACTAGCAGGAGGTAAAGACATCGTTAAGACATTATATATCAACAAACTTTACAGAGGTAGGCCAGTAGAAAGAACAGATCTTATTAATGCATTATTGAAGAACTTTACATTTACATTAAGGAAACAGGGACACAAATAAATTACTAATACTGCTGCTTATGTAGTAACTTTTTGATGTTTCACTATCAGACTTCAGCAAAGTGACATGAAAATACCAAATATCTCATTGTCCAAGTATGCAAATATTTCAATGTTAAAGTTCTATTACATGTCAAGTTTAGAAATTCAGTGCAGTATTTTATGTACGTGATGTGTCACATGTTTGAAGTTGAATGTGGAATTTTAATGGCACTCATATCTTAATATATTACATAATTTTTGAATAATTTGAAATGCTAAGGAAACAGTCACCCTTTAAACAAATACCCTTATAGGATATGCTTTACTTTCAGAAATACCACCATGGATGTTATCAGTTGAGAAAGAGGAATTAATCAAAGCAATTGATTAACAGAAATGCTGTGGTGTCTCTATGTAACCACAGTGCATTTTTTATGCACTTTCAGCAACACAGTGGTATTTCTGTGGAACATCATTATCCGTGCTTACAGCACATCACAGAACTGCAGGAATGTGTAGCTTCAAGGACTGATGGATCATAACTACCAGATTAGGGTGCTGTGGAGATCCTTCTAATGCCTACACCTGGTAGCCTTATGAAATTCTGTGTGCAAAGGATTTAAATGAAAAAAGAGCATGGATATTGCAGTACTGATCCACACACAAGAATTAATTAATTTTAGGCAGAGCAGATTCAACTCTCATCTGAGGTAGTTATCATGAGCCTGTATTTGATAATTTCATCTGTAACTGAGAACACAAATTAACTGCAACCTATTTCTCAGAAAAGACAATTGTACTTAAAAAAATATTGATTGATAATAGAGAGCTTGATCTCAAGGGATTACCAATGTTCAGATGTTTTCTAGCCACTGCCCTAGATAGAAGAGGAAAAAAGAATAAACTGATAAAATTTATGTAACTCTTCTTAGTCATTTCAAAGAAACAAAAGTAATCCAGTTCCATGAAATTTCTGATAGATAAATTATATATTAATAATTACAGAAGGAAATTAGTTACCAGAAAAAAATTCAAAGCTCCACAACACAAGATATTTTGAGGCTTGTCCCAGTTTGAGCTACTCTTACAAAATTAAACCCTTCTCAAACATATTTTCTGAGTCATATAATAAATATTTCATTTGAGACAGAATTTACCAAAATATGGGATTATATGGAAAGTATGTGAAATGTACACAAGGCAAGGCCACTAAAACATAAGCTTCTTGTCTCAACAGGATTTTCAGCCTGGCCTAAATTTGGTATCCTGACACTGATTTCTTAAGTGGAATCTATCCAAAGGGGGATCTGGGCCACAGATTTTGGTCATTTTTCCTTCAATATAGAGAAATGTTATGCATCTGTAAATCTCAACTGCAAAGTGATTAAGACTGAAGTTTCTACAAAAGATTCACGCGAAGTTCATCATTCAGTGATCTGTGAAAGAAAGTCTTCACAAATTTCTAATGGCATTCTTGAATACAGACTACTGAGAATTGAGATTGATTTGATCTGATTTTAGCTGCAAACATATTTATAAATCCTGATTAAAAAACTCCAACTAACTAGGCTATCTAAAAACTAACACCTTGATGTACCTTATGGGTAATACAAAAACTCTTCAGATTGTGAGGAGCATTAATCTTTTGTATAAAGTCTGTGCTCAAATTTTCCCCTAACCCCTATTTTTATCTCTGGAAAAATATAATGATTGACTCATCTGTGAAATGCACATTTACCTTATGAAGGTTTAAATGACATCATGCACTTCAAAGCAGTTTAGAAAGCTCTAACTTTTTCTTTGGCAACTACACATATAAATAATCATGTGGGGTCTGATTTAACCTTTTGTATTCAAATGCTGATGAATCAGAGAATGAAACACAGATCACAACTGGCAAAAGTGCATATCCAGGATAATTGGATTATTTTAATTATGTTCACTATGATTCCTCATAAATCTCTCAAAATTATTGCTAAAAATATGTACCATAATATAGCAAAAATCTGTTTTCATCTGAAAAAAATCATGCTGTAGTGTATGAAAAACCAAGCCACACTGCATATTTATCATTAGTCATTCACAACAAAAAACAACTACATTTTTCTATCCAGTTGATTCAGTTTTGGGTATTTAAGGCTTTTGTTAATTTAAAATAATCTTTTCCAAAAATCTTCACATTTCTTTGATTAATAGATAAATATATTATTTCACAAGACTTGTATTAGAATACTCATAATTTCTTCAGTCTTCTCCACTTTTGAGCCTAAACTTGTTCCCATTGAATTTAATATGTTTAATCTACATCATTTTTCCTCCCAGGTACTTAAATCATCATTCTCACAACTCCCTGAGTGTAGTTCAAACCTTGTGACAGACTGCACCATTTAAATTTCAACCTCCATTGAAGGGTGGGGTTCACAAATCCATCTCTTTTTTTCCCCATTTTTCTCTTTACCTTTTAAAGTCCTGCAAATCTTTCAAGGCTGACAAGACCTCTGTGGAGCAAATATAAGCTTAGCAGCAGTAGGCTGCTTTTTTTCCTTTTTTCATTGCCTTCCATGGGCTTGAAGGCAAAAACAGTTCATGAGCCAGAGGCTGCAAACTCCAGGTCTAAATTCCTCATGGAGTGGGAGTCTGAGCCCTTTCTCAGATACCAACTTGCCCAGCAGGCAAACGTTCTCACACCTGGTTGCAGCCTGAACTTGTTAGAGGGTCTCATACACCCAAATTCTCCCTTGCATCATTCCTCTGGGTCAGGCAAAGATTCTCAGACATACAAAAATCTACTACAGCCCAGTTTAGCAGCAAAAAGATTGGGCTCAGCACTTCTGAGGCTTAGCTGATGGCAAGGAGAGAGTCAACAACACAAATGTTTGAAGAGGGCCATGGCAAGAACTTTGAAGAGGGCAAGGGCACAGATGCACCTCCTGGCCCCTGTTTCCTTGCACAGGGTCATGTTACACCTCTGTCTGTGCCCATGCTTTCTGCATTTCTTGTGGTGAGGGACAATTTAGCCAACTGCTAAATCTGAGTTGAAGAAACACTGTCCAAAATGGTGTCTGCAGTTTAAAGGCTTTCTCACACAGAATGTTTGTGTTATACACTTCCCCTCACACACTCCAGAATTTTTCTTTCTAAGGATTACTTTTTATTAATCTCACTCTTTTGTATTTCAGTATTTTGAAGTCCTCCAAATCTGAGGAAAAGTCTATTGCAGCCATTACTTTATAAGAGCAATTAACAATTGTAGTAAGAATAAAACAACTGAGCTCAGAATGGTCTTTGTATACAACTATTACAGCATAATATTTATTTTTAGTTCTCTTGTTATATAGACAGATAAGGTCTTAGAAAATTTTAAAATAAATTGCATGCAGTCCTGTCACCATTCAAATTAGAGAAATACTAGCAAGCAATTTTTGTCTCACTTTCTATTTTCCAATTACAAATTCTCAAATTAATTTATACTGCTCCACTTCTTAAAATAGAAAGTTACTTTTAAATACCTACCAAAAATTGCCACATTTCCTATGAAACTTTAATTAGAATATTATTCATTCAAAGTGTTTTCATAAATATTTATCACTTAAAAACCTTGTTACTTTTATATTTAATGTTCCTGACATTAAATTTGTGTTCCTAATCTACATTTACTTTTGTGCTTGCCAAGGGAACACCTGCAGTTCCGTTTCAGTGATGAACAGAGCCTGTTGCTTTGTCTGCAGGTCTTCACTTCTCATTATTCTATTCACATTTTAAAACATAACAAACTAGAAAATGAAGCATTAAAGTGTTTTCTGGGTTGTTTTAATCAATGTGCAGGCAGATATGCTGCTATGAATTGGTGAATTGCAAGAAATTTATATTTTAGTTGTTTCTTCCCATGTCTTGCCACATATCACTGTGACATCACATTTACGAATGGGAAGAGAAACAGGAAACCTCTGTCCTCCCCACTTGTTAGTTTCTCACAGCATGGCAAATGGAGCCTACATAGCCTCTTCACAACTACAGGACACCTGACACAGACCACATATCTTATGTAGAACATTAACTTCCTCCAGCTTCTCTTTCCCCCATTGTGTTGCACAGGCCTCATTCCCGAAAGAAATTTGAAAAATTCAGACTTCAGAACTTAACCTATTTTTGACGTTTCTAGTGAGACCATCAAGAACTGTGGCCATTAAAAAGTGTGTTTTGCCATGTGAAAACAGCAAACAGGGACAAGAGGTGAACCATACGTTGTCTTCATTACTAACTGAAGGGAAATAATTATATTTTTGCAACGCATGTTGTAGCATTAATCTGGGCTGACACCAATTGGACTTAATGGACTAACCACAGGTGACTCCGTGACACACACCCAGGCCAAAATCTGTGGTGTTCTGCAGCTGGAGCTCCCAGAGAGCCTTCCACTGTCCACTGACATGCTGTGGGTGATGTAACTATAAGGATATAAATATGTCCTGCTAGATTGACCATGTGAGCCTAAATACATACTTGCATTCTCATGGTGCCTGTCAGCAGCTAATTAAACATTTAAACACCACTCAGGACATTTTATACTGTCAAATTCTGGTGCTGAGTTTTGCAGAACTGGCAGCACCACTTACCACAGGCAGATGTCTCTTATGGAACTTCCTCTCATGTGCTCCTTGCTAGATCCCAGTTTTACTGACCTTCAGAATGCAACAAAAATCAGCACATATTGTTTTGTTTTCATTTGCAGCCTTTTGGGAGGCTTTGTGTTTCATCCCAAAGCAGCTGCAGCAATTCTGTGAAGTCTATTGATGTTACTGCTGTGTTATTTTTAAATCACATTAGTGTTTTGTGGCAGCAGCTGTCAAAGTAGTATCAGCTATATAAATAATGAAACAAATAATTAAATCTGATTTTTGCTATAAAGATAGCATGAGCTTTTAACAGCATTTTTGAAGATCTCTTTTAAATGCAACACAATATACCAGTTTCTAAAAGTGATGTGTAAAACTATTTCCTGACAAAATAGCAAAAATTTAGAAGTCAAACCAGGTTACAGTGTCTAGCAGTTTACTTCTAAAGTTACATTTGTTAATTTTTCTGCTAGAAGTTTGACCAGTGCCAAGGCATGAATAAACACTTGCCAAAGCCCCACTCCCTACCAAGAACTAACAGAAGTGGTGGTAGGCAGCCTTGCAACTACACATGCATAAGAAAAAATTGTTTATGACTGTGCTGTTTTCCAGTATTCTAACATCAGCTGATCATCCTGCACTAGAATACTATTTGAGTAAATTCAACCCAGAGATGAATTATTTTATTAAATGAAAATCTTTTGAATTAAACTATTTTGTCCACAGAAGATCAGAAACTTATTTTACTGAGCAGAGATACTCATTTGGTAAAATATATTTCTTGTCTGTTACTCTTCTGTGCTTTCTTGCAGACATACTAAGAATATACAAATTATCTCATTGCTGTTCTCAGGAGTTTAATAATCTGGCCTCATTGGTGAGTTTGCTCTTCAGCATTCAACAGACAACAGCTGTTGATATAGAAAATAAAATAAAATGGCAAAACTGCATTGGAATCCTTTCTGATCTAAGAATCGCTGCAGTGGGTAGTAACTAGCTGCAGTTTCTAGCACATCTCAGTGATCTTCATCTAAACATATCAGAAATACAACATATCAGTTTAAATTCCACTACAAAACACAGTTTGAGGGTCTCACTTCAGAGCCTTACATGTTCCAATTAACAAAAAACCAACAAAACCTGCATTGTCTCTCATAATTCAAGACAGGTGTCTCCTGTAGTAAACACAAGATGTCTGGACCCTTCAAGCAAAAAGTGCAGTTCTCTCTTGCAACAGAATGGGTGTTTCTAACACGAGTGATCTTCCATTTGACCCTTACGATGACCAACCCTGGCTCCTAAATAAGGAAATGTCTTAATCTGATCGTTCATCACATGAACAGAGAGAGGTTGACTCACTCAACCTTGTAACGTTGCAACACTGAGGAACACGAAATGGCAGACTATGCTTTGTTCTCAATGCAGAATTCAGGCTGTGTCTTTCAACAAAACCTGGCCATGGAGCTCAAAACAATCTGAATCTCATTTCATGCCTTTTTAAGACTGCTGTGCACAAAATAAAACTTACAAGTGGTTTTTCTTTGACACTGTTTGGCAACCCATAATATTATTTTATGTCTCTATTTTTGCACTTAAAGCTCAGGTAAGGAAATGGCCTTTAAGGGAAAACCCTGTAAAGTTTCCCATTAGATAGATAAAAATAAACTTTTTTGTTTATCAGCACTAGTAGGCTGAAGGGTGAAGTGAATACAATCTACAGATTTGGAAAGACAGAGAACACTCATTCCTTTTGCCAGGGCACAGAATTTGTAAGGTAAAGCCTTTAAGAGGATCATAGGAAATGTTCCTCCCAGTTCTTCAATCCATGAATACAGAAGACATTAGCCATTGGGAGCTTGTGATTTTGTGCTACTGTTATATTCTGGGCAGAGATCATCTCTAAAAGGAAGGAAAGATGAATCGTCAGAAAAGTGAGAATGTGAGCATACAATCTGGGCTGGGTAAGGTTCAAGACATCTGAGGCGAAGGTTTGTCATAATTTCAAACCATTTTCATTGAGATTTTAACTGACCTGAACATGGAGAACAGCTAAGAATGACTTTATGGTATCTTTAATTCTTATTCCCCAACAGGTTTTCCATCACTAGTTTTAGAAAATGAAATTAACAAAATTAACTCATCTGCTTCCTTAGAGCAATGCTGAAATGTGAAGAAATCATAAGCAGCAACACAAAGGAAAGGTCATACTATCTGAGCAGAAGATACTATATAAAATTACAGACTCCACACATTACAAATATACATGCTTCAGTAATCACTTGTGAGTTAACTCGTCAGAAGTGTCATTTTTTCGTTATTCAATAAAGAGTGAGCAACTCTCAAAGCACTGATATCTAAATATTTTTGTACAAATATATCTTTACTTTGATATTCTAAAAGTAAACATGTGTTGCAACATTTCAGTTGCTTACAGAAATGTTTCTACTATGTTTAATATGAAGTATAAGCAAAGGCCTTTAAGCCAGAAACCAAATCAGAGGCAGTGCCACATCTGTGTGATGCTATGTATTCTTTAATGTACACTAGTCTTTCAGGCTGAAAGTGCAAAGTTCAATTATTTAGAGGCTACTAGGAATGAAATTTTCAAAGACATGTAAATAATTTGAAAATTTACAGTCAATAAAATCCATATGACAAAATCTGTGTATGCATGTGTGTAAAGAAGCATGTTTATGACCTTGGACATGTTCCTGGACAAGCATAAATCAGGTTCAGACCAGAAGCCAGGTAGGTGCATTAGTATTACACTGCATTTCCCCTTGTCTATCCTGTCAGAACAGGGGGCATCACCTGGTGCTTGTCTGATCAGACACAAGCACAGGCGGAGAAGGAGACTCTGACCGTCTGTCAGCTCACATGTTCAACACTGCTGAAAACTTTGGCCAAGACTTACACAGCTCCCAACTGCCTTTCAAAATGCATTCCCATGTGGTGCTTGAGTGCCTCCCCAGGCTCCTGCTTGCCCTTTAGCCAGCAGTGAAGTTATTCTGCAGGGATAGACTTACTCTTACCTCTCCCCAGGCCTGCCATTGGTAGGAAAGGAGGCCAATAGCAGCTATAGGTGGGCTGTGGACAAAATCCAGCATTACAGGCACACAGAATGTTCCAAGTTTGGGGTTATACAAGGTTCCCATGTATCCAAAGGACTCTTCAATAGGTTATCATCATACCAGTAATAATTTGTAAAAAGAATTTTGGCATGTAATTTAGGTATTTATCATAATTCATAAAAATGAAAAAGAAAATACCGATAATTAAGTAAAGGGATGTTTTACTCACACAGCATTTGACAGCAGATGTAAGGCCATGAAACATCAATTGCATTAGAGATCAATGTTCACCTGTTTGAATAGCTATTGAAAGGCTTATACAACACAAAACAGTAAATTAAAACTTAGTAGAGGACTTCTAACTTCCTGCACAGCTCTAGAATTGTCCAAGCCTATATTTAATAGATATTCAGCCATAAACAAAGTATTCTTTTCTGTTAAATCAATCTCTACTCAAGATATAAGATGAAGGCACAAAATGGTACAGTGTAAAATGCTCTAGCATAAGGTGGTAAGCAGGGAAGTATGAATGTTCTTGGTTGTGATTTTGTGGCCCTGCACAGATACCATTCTCATAAACAGATCAGTCTCTCAGCTTATGGTTATTGTTCTGAGATAATATGATATGACAAGTCCAGATGTTTGAAACTTGCAGCAATTCACAGAATTGGAGCAATAAATTATGTTAAACTACAGCTTTAATTTAATTGATGGTTTATCTGGCACTGTCAGAACTATGGAATTTTTAGCTGAGTATAATACAGAAACCATTACGTGCTCCAGAAACCTTTGGAAGTGAAGTGTGTGAGGCAGAGGGCATTGTTGCAAAGCTGGTATTCTTTCTATCTGTTAGTCAGCAATTTCTGTGTTGCATTGCTATCACATGTTGTGTTAGTCTGGATTTTCCTGGTCTTGAAATAATTAGCAGAAAAATTCTTTACAAAAAATCCACCCATGTTGTGCAGACTCAAGCTCTTTCATCCCATTCTGAATTTCAGAAATCCATGTAGCACAAACCTTTGAGAGCATGGTATGGACATAGTCTGTTGCACCAAAACAAATTTTTCTAAAGAATATGTTGTATACCTATTTCTTATTCGGTCACCCTTATGTCAAGTTAATTGGATGAAGATCGTTCAACCAATAATTACAGATCTAAGTATATTTTATATACCCATGCACTGTAGCAACATAAGATAACTAGAGCTGTAGAGCCATTAAAAATGAGCTGCTTGTTTTTTCACATGATTAAGGGGAATTCTCAGTGTCCCTCCTAAGACATAACTCTTCTGTATAAAAACCTGCATATGTGCATATATTTGTCTGTTTCAAGTCCTGTCAGAAATAAGGGCTTCCTGAATTGCCTGAGCCACGTGCCTGCTAGGAGACATGAAAAAGGAGTCTTATTTTATGGTGGTGATCCTGCCAACAATTCTAGCTATTCTAGCCTCTTCATTCTCAGCATATGAAAGACTCAGTTCTATCTTACAGCTGGGACAGTTAACAGAACTATATAACAAACTTCTTTACATTATTCTTCCATTGGAGGGATAGGTGTTATAATAGACTTTTCCACTATCTTTTGAACTTGAGAAAAAAACTTCTCATCAGACCACATTTCCCTGCCTTCATCTCCTTCCTCTGTGTATGAAATGATGCTTCCTCTTACAATTTACTCTTCTCATTCACCACTTACACAATACAAGAAAGACAGTAGATTGAAGAACGGCAAATCCCATTTATAATTCTGCACAGCTTCTTAGCTGCCAGCAGGTTTGCTGACCTTTTTAAAGCACTTGTGCAAAAGGCCTTAGTGCAGATCACTCAGAAGAGCCCAGGTATTTACCTGGCTCAGAATCAAACTGCTCTGTTTTTCTTCAGGGATGAGCAAGTCAGGCACCATCAGAGGCCTCTGCCTTACCTCAGCCTTTTGTAAAGGATGTGATATCAAGGTCTTCTTTAGCAATAGAAATAGTATTCTTTGGTATTTAGAGTTATCCAAGACTGTGCATTCTGTATCAAAATTTTCTACATAAAATTCCTACTGAACAGTCCATCCCTCAAATCCATATCTCCTGTTCAGAGAAAAGGATTTTGTGTGAGAGAATGTCAAAGGCTTTGTCTAAGTAAATGACATCTGCATCATTGGTACATGATCAGCGTCATTAATTTCCTAGCCTGTATCAAAAAAAATAGTTTGAGTTTAGTTTCTATTCCAAGACTTAAATCATTGCATTATAATATTGCTTAAAAATCGAGACTGACTCATTGAAATACTCTCCCAGTTTGTCTGTGAATCAATAATATCTCACTGAGACAGTTGTGCAACAAAACTTGTGGGGAAAACATTACACAGACTTGACTTCTCTAGCTTAATTCTGAGAATTGATGTGACAAGACAGAAGTTCTAAGCTCAAGATACATCCTACCTGCAGGCATGCAGGCATCAGACCTCCATTAGGCAATTTCCCACTCAAAAAAGCATAAAACAGATACATTTACTGTAATGTGTCTTAGACAACTTCATGTTATTTTGCTATTTATTCTCCTTATTGTTACTAAGTAATAATTTTCTCCAGAATTCTGCTTGGAATCCATTTCCTTTTTAAAATCATCCATATTTCCAAAGATAATTATTCACACTTCAGATACTAGTTTTAGTATTGTTTTTAAGAATGCTGGACTAATTTTCATTAATAGACTTCTTTCACATGCAATGTGACCGTATTTATTTTATCTAAGCACCTCCAACCTGTTATTTATGTATTCATGACCATTTTCTGTATTTCTTTTGAAAGAATCTATATAATAATGTTTTTAAATTATAAAGTAATTCTTGTAATGTAATGCATTTAAATGGTTATTCTTGAAAATGGAAACAAATAAATAATTCACTCATTTTTCAGTATCAACTGTATTTTGCATGCCTGTCCTGGTAAATGAATATTCCTTTTTCTTCCTCTTATAGGAAAATTCTGGAACTCTGTTACATCAAATGCTGTTTCTTATCTTTACCTTCTGGGGAAATAATTTCCTACTATATTAGTATGACCCCTGCTTTCATTAAATGACAGCTCTTCTTCACTTTCTTCCCTGTCAGTTTGCCTTCCCGAAGGCCTTTATGTATCAGCTTCTCATGTTTTCTAAAGATGATTTCCCAAGCACTTTTTTGAGAGATCTCCATTTCATGACTTCTGTATTTTGGAGTAATAAACTATTTCCGTGTATGATGATTTCCTTTTAGATTAGCATCAGTTCTTTCCTAAAGAAGTGATCCCTCCATCTACATTAGTGTCATCCTCAGCCCTACGGAGCTCGTGAGATACATCATTAAGCACTTCAAGATTATTTATTGGGAAAGAATGAAATCTCTTGTATCATATTGAAGTTGCAGAAATTATACCAGTCTAGAGTTAAATATATTTCTATAAGCTGTTTGTATACGGCATTCTTCTCACCAAATTGTGAAATTCCATATTCTTCTTAAATTCATTATGTTAAATATGATGACCAAGCTCAATATCCCCTCTGATATCTCCTGACTTATATCTCAATGCAACTTCATGAGAAGTTTTTCCTCCTTTCTCATCCTTCTTGCTGTTTATGAACAAATGTATGAAAAGGGAATCTAAAAAAAAAAAATTACAGCCACTGAAGTACTAATTTTGCTGAAAAATAAGACTAGGAGTTCAGCCTGTAAGTTCCACAGCAAGGCTGAGGCTGACTATTCTATCACCTTTCTATCTGAGGAATGCCATGCACTAGCCATCAGAAAAAATCAGAAGTTATATCCAAGTCCAAATGGTCATATTTTCACACACATTACTTTCTAGTTATATCAGGTCAAGAGGTACCATTTGCTTTTTTACCAGGGAAATGCCTCCTTCTGAAGCACAGTTCAAGGATCATAACTTCCATAGCAGCAGATTTTCTTGCTCTTTCCTCTCAGCCACTCTCCTCCTGCATACCTCACATTGCCTTAGCAGCACTTCTGAGGCACAGGCTGAGGAAAGCTGTGAAAAAAACCACAACATCCCACTCGCTGCCCCCATCCTGCCCTAGGCTACAGGTTTCTTCATATCTCTGTTCTGATTGGCAAGCCTATTCCAGCTGGGAAGGTAACTGTGCCATGAATTAACCATTTCTGAGCTAAGCAGATGGAGAGGGTGCATTGATGTGGAACTGTAAACAGACACATACCTATCTCAAAATGTGCATATACAGAGGAGACATACACACATTTTTATATTGTATACCTCCTTGAGTGCCAAAGAATTCTCTATTCCAAAATCAGGTCTACCTCAGAGCATGCACTCATGACAACTGTTCAAAGAGAGCTTTTTTTACTGTCCTTTGCCTTTTCTACAATTATGTGAAAATGAATTTTTCAATATGTTTTGTGAGGTAGTTTTTCTTTCAAAACTCTATATAAGTGTTTTCACTCTCACTTTAACATCCTAATTCTTTTCAGCTATATTTTCCTATTCCTTCAGTATGAAACATATCATAGTTTGATGATCAGAGGTATAGAGGATATAGTGGAAGAAAACCAAACCACAATATCCTTTTAAAATGCTGCTAAATTAATATTCTTTGTTTTGGACTGAATTGTCATTGATGACTTTTAAATCAGTTACCTCCCTGAAATCACAGTATCTGTGACAGTAGATATGTTTCCCTGGGATGTAGACTGTTGCCCAGCTTCTCTGTTTGCAAATGAGGATTAAATATTTGTGGGTTTGATTTGTCTTGCAGCTCAGCAATCACCTGCATTTGCAACTGTCTTTCTTTAGGCTGCAAAATGGATGGAATTCATTCTGGTCGGAATTTCTTTTTCCTCCAAACATGCACAGTTTTATTAGGACCCTCTTACGTTTGAATTGACTTCTAGTTGAAGATGAAGAAATTATTCATTTGGACAAATTTATTACAGTAGACTGTGATTTTTCTTGCCTGTAGTAATCAGTCTCCACTTTTCTGCACCAAACAGGCAGTACATGTCAAAGTTTATAGTAACTGCAAATATTCAGACTTTAAAACTCAGGTTGTCTTATCTAATATGAAAAACAGGAAGAATTCATTTTTTGAAGGCCAGTACAACCCAATGTTTTAATATGGCATCATTAGTGAGGCAACAGACCTCAGAACTTGGAAATTCCCTCAGGAAATTCTGATAATTTTACCTTAGCTCTTGGATTGGAATGGATCTTTTCATTCATTAATATTTGCTGTCATAATTAATTTCAACATATTTGAACAAAATACCCCACAAACACCACTATCTGGCTGTGAAATGAGTGAATATGAGTATGCCTAATTTGGTAAATGAATGGTAAATTAACTTCATCTAACTGATTGTCACCCCTACACAGAGGTCTATGGGTTCATGTGTACATTGCTGTAGGGGCAGATGCATCTTGTTGTTGCATGAATATGGACTCTGTTGATTCATGTAATAAGCATGCAAAATTTCCTTTAGCCTCACCCAGTAAGTCGGTATTTGTATGATAACCACAGCTCAGAACTGCTCCCTTCCCAATCATGCTACCCCAATCTTTCGAATTCATTCACTGGCTCCACCACAGGAAAACAGACATGCGGGATTTTTTACTTTTTAAGCTCTGTGTGCACCACTTATATGTTTGTCCAAGACAGCTGAGGATAATGAAGAGATACATATCAAATGGCAATATGTGGTGGCTATGACCATGGCTAGATGCCAGATGTTTAAAGTCATTCTATCTCTCCCCCTCCTCAGCTGAAAATGAGAAGCAAAAGTATAATTAAAAGCTCTTGGGTTGAGATTAGGACAAGGAGAGATCACTCACCAATTACTGTTACAAGCAAAATAGGCTCAACACCTGGAAATAAATTTCATTTATTACCAGTTGAATAAAAGTAAAGAGAAAGAAAACAAATCTTAAAACACCTTCCTCCAACCCTCCCTTCTTCCTGGGCTCAAATTCACTCATGATTTCTCTACCTTCCTCCCTGCCAGTGGTGCAGGGGGACAGGGAATGGGGTTTGCAGTCTGTTTAGTCACATGTTGTCTCTGCCTCTCCTTCTTCCCCAAGGGAGGACTTCAGAATTTTACAGTTCTTCATGAACTGCTCCAGTCTGGGTCACTCTTCCATGCCGTGCAGTCCTTCAAGAACTGGCAGCTCCAACATTGGGTCCCCAGGGGTTTCAGGTCCTGCCAACAAACCTGCAGCAACTTGGGCTTCTCCCCCAACAGCTCCTGTCAGGACCCTGCTCCAGGGTGGGCTTCCCATGGTGTCACAGCCTCCTCCAGGCATCCACCTGCTCCTACATGGGCTCCTCCAGGGGCTGCAGGTCCACCATGGACCTCCATGGGCTGCAGGGGCCCAGATGCTTCACCACAGCCTGCAGGGGAGTCTCTGCTCTGGCACCTGGAGCGCCTCCTGCCCTTCATTCTGCATTGACCTCAGCCTGCAGAGCTGTTTCCTTCTCATATTCTCATCTCCCTCTCCAGCTGCTGCTCTGCAGGGGTGTTCCCCCTTTCTCAAATAGAGTATCACTGTGGCACTACCACCACCACTCATGGGCTCAGGCTGGAACAAACTGGAATACACCTGTGCCAATTGCATGACTGGGACAAATTCTGCAAATCCTGATTTGGGCAACTCTCAATGGGAAATCCATTGAGAAATGAGAAATGAGAAATGAGAAATCCATGGACTGCAGAATTTAACTTACAATAAATTCAAGGTTTATTTTATTTACAGATAAATGTATATGACTTTTTTTAAAGTGATTGATGTTTTACTTGTCCCATAAAGGGCATTTCTACATCCACAAATCCTGTATGTTTGCCAGTTAGATGACTCCAATCATCTCTCAGAAGTGCATTCAGCTTAAATTATTTTGAGACAAGTTCTTTTGGGAAAGTTGAGATGATCTAACTGAATACAGCTTTCTCAAAAACCTCTCATGCTCCATCTGCACACTTTCTCATCTTTTAAAGGAGAGTAGCAAACACTACAGAGGAAATTCTTTGCTGATGATAATGGTGCAGTAGCTTTCCCAATTCCCGCTCCTCCTCCATCATTCCTTACAGGTTGATCTTTACAGCATGTCTAATACATTAATTTAGTCTCCTTTTAGCTCTGGTAACCTCAATGCCTCATTTTTGGATAAAAACTTAAGCAGCTACAGCTGCCACATTTTTGTGTGTTTGGTTTTACACATCCAACTAGATTAATATTTCCTGGAACCTCTCTTAAGTGTCGGAACTTCTTAAATACTGTGTAGTAAAAAGTACTATCACTCAGTGCCACAAAGCATTTTTTTATCTGCCAAAGAATTTTTTGTGCAAGCTGGGAAAAAATTACACAAAGATGGGAAATGATTAATAATATATCACTGGGAATAATTAAAATATACTTCCATTCTTCATCAAAAACTATTTGCTAATTCAGATACTTTGGGGGGTTTATGAGTCATAACTTTTCCCATCCATGAGATGACCTTTAAGTAGTCTTTTCTTGGTTGGTACAATGACAGACATTAATTTTATAACGTATAAGAACATTATAAGGTATTTTCACTGGTCATTGTTCTAAGTCAAAGAGATAAACAGGATGATGTAGTGTAATTTTCCTTTATTGAGCAACCACTATGCTGTGTATTACTTTCATGATATGAAAGTAGTTAGTCAACAGGTAGATCCTATTATTTACAATTGCTACCACAAAAAATCTTATCTCAATGCCCAGTGTCATCACTTGCAGTGTCAGTATCAGTGGCAGAAAAGAAGCAACATAGACAATTGCCAAGTCAAATTGCATGACTCCAGGAGTAAAGTTTTGGGGGAAAAAAATTAATTTCATCAGTTTTATTAATCCACAAGTATTTTTTTCCTCTATTAAGGCCACCAGGACTAGAATATCATGGAATTAAAGCTGAGTTTCTCCCATATGCAGCAAATTTTGACATGGCACTGCATCTAACATCTGTAAAAGGGATCAGAGATTAGGCGGAGTTTATTCTAGGAAAAGATATTGAATTTACACGGAAAGAAAATCCCCAGACCAAAATCACATTCCTAGTTGCTAGGTCATAATTCTTATCAAGATGAAAGCATCATCAGCTTTTGGGTGACAAGTTCTTATGAAAACCAGAACACGTTTAAAGCCTAGAGTTTATTGCACAAATTCAGTGATGTCAATGAAGAGAATTAAACCTTAGTCCAGTTTATTTCATAACTATCAGTATTACATAAAAACCTCAGAGCCCTGAGACAAGCCTTGAAAGAAGCCACTGCTCTCAGTGTAGCAAAGAGGCAAGGCCCTGTACTTTGGGTACTAAAGGAGCCTCCAGAGCGCCTTCAAACAGGAGAAGCATTTGGAAATTAAAAGCCCCTTTGCTTTGCTGGCTTTACCACGCCACTCAAGGTGCACATTGTGTCACTTTTCTCCAAGTTTACCATCCAGCTGTTGAAGAGTGTCCATAAAATCAGGAAATCACACAGCCCACCTTTCTTCACCTCACTAATCCACTCCCACTGCGCAGACAGCTCACCTTTGCTTCTTTCCTACAAAATCCCATCTGCCCTTTTCTCCCCTGCTTCCACTTTACTGCTTATTCACTTTTCCCGTTGCCAAGTTTACTTTTGCTCATGGAAAATTTTAGAAGTACATACATCAATATTTGAGACTCAGTTGTTTCTGGATCCCTAGAATACTGTTCTCCCATTATGCAGACTAGGGACTTACTGAAATGCAGCCCAAGTTTCTCCCCAGTCCATGCAGATAATTTCATTTCCACAGGAATCTAGTGTAAGCACAGAGGGAAGAACTGGTGGACACATGGATCTGGCCTTGGCAAAACACTGGAAAATGCGATAGGTCTGCACTTCTCAATCAGGAACCTAAAGGGTGTTGCCATAACTATACATTTAGACATTATTTAGAAAACAGCTATGATGATGAACATCCACCTACTCAATCTAAGTACTCCCCATTAGGCCTACCACATGCTATTTTCTGCATACTTCTTTCTAGGGTAAAATATTATTGGTGGAGGGATAAATAAAGTTTTGATGCCTGCTCAGTTCTTCTATCTTCAACTGAGAACATTTTACAGTTTTGAAGATCCAAAACTGTCCACTAAAAATAGGATTGCAATCAAAGTGATTGACAGCCTTCAGCAGCCTGCCATCATCCTGCCTCCCAGCTTGCATGCAAAAGTTAAGCATAGAAAGGAATCCAACAAAATATATTTCTCATCTTTTTCATTTGCATCAAGATACAGGAAGCAAAACATCTGCAAGACAAGTCCATGATAAGAGAAAAGTTCATTGTTTGAAATACCAAGTAAGTTTTGCTGTGTTCTGAATTTCTCTCTTGGTATGTCATCACTATGTGAGACAGGTGAAAAGGAAGAAGAATGAATTTCCAGAGCCTGGAATATGGAAACTACAAAAATGGTCAATTTTTACAATCTTCTCTGCACACTTTGCAAACAATCTTGCTTCACTTCAATTGCCACATCACATACAGAATTTATGACAGAAAAGAACTAAAAACAACACATCACACATTATTTGGTGCCTTTTCCTAGTAATACTAAGATATAATCATAACATTGCCATGTGTGTGTCTCAGCATAATGAATTTTGGCTTGGACTAGTACATAACTTCAGTAAGAAAGAGACATGCAAAATGATGAAAATAATTCATGCGAGCATCTGACAGAGACTCCTGCCAATCTACAGATCTGTGATAAAATAACAGCCACTGCAGTAAACAAAAGGAGATATATCTGCAGCAAGAAGATGCATTCCAGTCTAAAAGTGTAAAGCAACAGTGCACATCTTAGAATTTCTCTCCCAATAAAAACTTGGTATAAGGAAAAAGAAGGCATTCCTCTATGGGTTTGGGTTTTAATAACAGACCTTGAAATATGCACGACACCATTTGTACAAATTCAAAATTCTAAATTATCACACCAGAAAAGTCTGGGCTCAAATAACAACAAAAATGGAGGTAGAATGCTCATAACCTAGGGAGAGAGTCAACTCTATACTGACTAGCCAAGCAGGAATGCTTAAAATGTTTCTTTTCAGCATTCTGGCTTGCATTGCAAACTGTGACTTATATTGACCTTCTGGAAACAAGTACAGGGAATAAACTTTACCAAATACCAAAATTTCTTTTCATCTGGATGTCCTGAACACTCGTCTAAAAATCTGTGCCAAAACTCTTAATTGCAACAATGCTCTTTCATCTTTTTTTTTTTTTTTTGTGGCTGAACAAAAACAGTGACAGCAGAAAACAAACACAAACAATCTCCAACAGAGATATTACTGACTTCACGCTGTGAAAAATACAGGCTCTGTATGTTTATTAATTCTTATGAGCATGTATGTGTAAACAGTGAGAAACACAACTCTGTGAAAATGCAGGAAGACAACATACTAAATGTGTCATTGCAAACTATGCTAGTTCATTCCTTACCCATTCATGACTAACAGAAGAAAAATAAACCAAGTCTTAGCTTGATTATACAACCAGCATTTCAGCCAGAGGTCTACAATAAGGTGGCTTCAAAGGTCAGGCACATAAACTACATTTTCAGAGGAGAATCCTACATGAGGACATTAGTTCTGAAGAGATTAATCCACTTTCTAGATTGCTAGTTTTCCCTGAAATACATAAGTACCCTGGAAATAAACCTAAGTTCAGCTCCTTTTACATGATAACATTTGAATCTTTCTCAAGAAGTAAAGCTCAATTTTAGAAACATTTATTAGCTTTGTGTAAGTCAGGTGTGACAGAATAAGAGCATGCTCATGTTATAGCAGTAAAATTTTCTGGCTTCCTCAAGTCACAGACTGGAACATCTAAGCTGAAAGTCCAGTGGGAGAACTACAAGTCTGTGGAACCCAGGGGGAAACATAGCAAGGAGATATAAAGTGGACCTAATACTAACAACTGCTCCTCAAAACTGAAAACAGTCTGGACCACACTTGAGGAAAATAGCTCAGTCCAATTTCACATGACAACAGGTCTTTGGGGAATAAAAACCTGAAAGGTTACTCTGGCAGAGTTAAGAAGGGTACACAAGTAGATGACACTAGAAGTAATTCGAGGTGTGGACATCTTACAAAATTATTTACTACAGCCCAATTCAAATATTAAATTCAGTCTAAAAATTTTGGCCGTTTGGCCCTCTCTACTGTAGTGCATGAATCCTGATGTTCACAATGTCTATGTGCTCTGTTAATATTAAGACTGTGCATGAAGCATAAGAATTTTGTGTTCTATTTCTAACTTAATGGATAAATTACCTCAGGTGTCTTGAGTAGCATCTTGTAAGGGGTTCAATTTTCCAGACTGGATTATAAATTTTTGTTTTGTTTTATTATTTTTGACATTTTTAATGATTTTTCTTTATATGTACAGAGCAATAGGAATTTATGGATCCACAAAAATAGGAGACAACCACTTGAGAAAGTTTACAGCTACAATTAGACGTAAGTCCCAAGGTAGATTCAAAATCACGCTTCTCAGAATGACAGATGAGATTCTACTGTTCTTGATAAATGGATGTTAGCTGTGTTTCCCTGCCCCTTTAGGCCTTACTAACTTCCATAATGTCTAAGTGTTGCAATACAGAAAATATTTCCAAACTTTGTCACATACAAACTTGCAGGAAATGAAGACTCTTGTAATAACTTGTCACCAGACTCTTCTGTTATCCTGGGAATTTTAAAGAACTACTCCCTGAATATAAAACACATGGAAACAAAATATATGGGAAATTCCCTTAGATGATGTTATTCTAAAGACTGACTAGTTCTATATTTGGTATGGAAGAATCCTCACTGGGATACGCTAGAAATTAATGAATAATCCCACCTACACTTTTTCCTACTCTTCTGCTTTGTGGAGGTGCTGGTGCAGAAGTGCATCAGCACACAGAAATAGGAGCACCAAATTCTGTGGTTTTATCCCATATAGCCCTGCAATACCTTCTGTGAACTACGAATTCTTTTGGATTTTCTCCTGGATTTTCTTTCTTCTTACAATTTCCTATTGTAGATGGGACTGCAATATCTCACTTGTGAAGACTGATATGATTCACCACAGTTAGATTCAAATTAGATAACTATTCCTTTTAATGAGTATAAAAATTGACACCATTGAAGGACAATCTGATATTTATTACATGCAACTGCCAGCCTTGCAATGTGTGAGGTATGCATGGGAATATCTGCACATCTGTAAAAGTTCAGCAGCCGCAAAGAGCCTTCTCCTTAACATATTGGAACATGATTTTTAATGAATGCAATGAAATATTTGGAGGGTAAACACTAACTGCTGCCTAGAAATAAATTCAAGATGAAAATCTTTATTGTCACCTCTGCCAGGAAAGAGAGATGAAGCTTCTTCTTGGCAGAACATCCTGAAGAGTACTGCAACTATTATTCAGTGGTGCTCTGCCTCTGTCGTCTTCAGAAAATTGAAGGAAGTATTCCACCAATATGAGACTGCAAACATTTAAATTCTGATCCTTCATCAAATCACTGTTTCAGTTTTGATAACAGCTGTCTGTATCCTTGTTTAGTTTTACCAGAAGGCATACAGAGCAAAAGGGAGGAAGTATTGATTTGACATATTTTCTCCTGCATTATCTTTGACAGAAGTTCTGCATATTTAGAAGGAGCCATGACATACAAAACTTTCTAATTCTGTACTCTCAAGTAGAAAAGTTCTAATATTAGAATGCTATACTTAGACTATCATTAGAATTATTACAACTCTAGCTCTTATCATTAACCAGGACACAATTTCTCTTGTAAGTTTTTTTAAAGGATATTGTAGACCTTTTCCAGAAAGTTCATACCTCAGGGCAGGACTTCTATATAGTCAGATCCATCTTGGCTCTTCTGTCTCTTAAATCCAGCTGCTTTGCACTGTTATTTCATTGTTGGGTCTAACTAGGCAAAGGGAAGATCCTAGTATTCTGACCCTGCTTTCTTTTTTTTTTTCATAGTTGCTCAAGTGACGATGAGGAATAAAGAGAACTGTCTTATAAATGCCTAAGAGATTGGTAGGAATAAATTCTTATCAGTGCTTTTATACAGTGAAATAAAATTGTTAACTTGGTAAATGACAACATCAGTATGTATTCAGAACTAGAATATCAGAACACTTTTTCTCCACAAAAACACTAAACAAAAACCATTTTCATCACTTCCTCTGTACCTCTCTAGCATCTTCCTTCCTTAGTTTTAAATGTTATTGTTCCCATAGAGCACAGCTCCTAACTTTTCATTTCTAATCTGTAAAATGAAGATTAAAAGAGCTGCTTACATGGTAAAATATCCTTAGGCCAGTGAGTAAAAGATTACTATGAACTCACTCTTACTACTAACTGCCTGGTGCATTGCATCGTCCCTTGTTCATCCCATGAACATTTCTCACAAAGTTTTTAAACATTTAAAATGCACCTAATGGATCTGTTAACAGATATATTTATCTGGCAGGATTTAGCCTGGATGAGCTTGCCTCCTGGCTGGTGCACTTAAACCTCCTGTTCTGAGCTCAGACTGTGAGCCTACAATGCCTTATTGTTTGGCTCCCTATATGTGACAATGAAACTGGCATTCAGTTCCCACTCCTGAATGGTTTCCATGCCACTTTGAAAAAGTTGTTTGCTGCTCCTGGTATTATATAACGATCTCAGTTTCAGCATGCAAGACGGCATGCTCTAGTCAAACACCTTATCTCCAGGATTATATTAACAACTAAACATGAGTCATGCTGAGCATCAGACGTGTTTGTCTATACACCATATGCAGCTAGGACTCTTTTAACAATTAAGCTAAATCTGTTAGTTAAATTTGTTGTCAACACATTACCATATGACTTGGGTAGCCCTTCATTTACTGTGCAAGTGGTCCTGCTGCACTTCTGTCTACACACACAAGTGAACATTACACTGGAAACTGGAAAGAGCAGATTGCATTACATGATAGAAATATGGCCTTGTCCAGGTTTAAATTAAGATTTAAATTAAGATTTTAAAACTGCATGGTCAGTGCCTAATAAGCCAGGCTGAAAGAGCACTGAACTTTCTGACCCCAGTCCAGCAAAATACTGAATCACGCATAACTCTACGGACACAGGTAGTCCCAGAAATTTCAGTGGAATTAAGTAAGTAGTTTCATGCCTATATCTATCAGAAACACCATTCAGCACTTGCAAATGCAGTCACCAAAGCAAGCTCAGAAGCACTGAATAATGGATACAATGACCTTGAATGTATATCTGTTATAAGAACAGCAAGTAACCATAATGCAGTACTCCTTTTGTGAATTGTGATTTGAAAACAACCAATAATATTTTTTAATTGCTGCTTAGTCAGAACTGGAATATTCTATGAGGAGAAAAGAAAGGAGTCTTTCCCCAATAACTTAAAAATAAGATAAGCAAATGATCTGACAAACAAAATATAGGTACATCACTGTAAAATATAAGAGAGAACAGAACATTTACACTGTTCCTGAAAACTTAACAGATTGAAGCTGTGTGGGTGGTCCCAGAAAACTGAGAACCACGTATTTCAGTGTTCTACAATCACATTGATATTTTATTTTGTTACACTTATAAGCTGGAAGTATTAATAAGTGCAAAGCCGATTTTGTGAACATATTCACCCAAACACAAAAATCTTGCTAGATAATTCTACAGGTGATGAAATTATTTGAACCTTCAGTAACTTATTTTAATTTATCATGTTTGATAGAATACATTACCAGGAAAAAAAAAAAGGATATCATAAAGATCTTCTAATCAAGACATATCTAGAATCATGAACATTTTGTCTATCATCAGGCCTTCTCAAAAAGAAACTATTCCTCCACAGTCTTTTGCCATTTCTTCCTCTATTTATTATGAAACTATTAAATTAATTGCATTTTTAAATCCAAGCCCTTTGTTGCTTAAACCAGGATTTTAAGCCTTTAGGACAAACTGAACATCTCAGAATATCCCAAACTGACATCTACATCATGCTCAATCCTTGAAAACACTACCATGTTCCTTCTTGGCTTGAAATGTACCTACATGATTAGTCTTATACCACTGGCATTCCTGGAATATATGGCCTGGGCAAGGGACACTACTCTTGCCTGAGATCTCTAGAAAAACTGTGGTTAGACCACCTGGCACCTAAATTCAGTAGGTGAACTAAATTTAGTCATTTAGGCATGCTAAATGACAGGATTAGGCTCCTTGCAGACACGCAGTCATGCTGGTGACCAACATCACTTTCACTAGCTGCATGAGAAAGCATTTATATGGTATGTGGAAGATTAGGGATCAGATCACTCATGCTTGCATACAGGGTCTGGAGTTTGAGTCCATGTCTGAATTCAGTCTCAGACTCCTGTCTGGATCAAGGACTCCTATCTTTCAGGAATTATTTCAGGAATTCTTTCAGGAATCACTCAGGCCATGGGTCTTTCTTCTTTCTTAACTAAAGCTCTTTTAATCTGTAAAATAAAACATTTAGATTTTATTCAGGATAGGGAGCAGAACTTGGTCACTTCTCTTGCAGACAAGTCTCCAGTACAGCTGAGGAGCCATCCCCTAACTCCACTCAAAGAATGCTTTAATGGATGAACTTCAATCACCTTGAATAGAAGCACACACTGGGGTGGAGAGGGTGGGTTCTGGGCAGCAGGCTCCAGCTGCTACAAGCCCTGCCTGGACAGGGCTGTCCTGGGGAGCTGCAGCACCTGGGCAGCCACACGTGGCCACAGATGGCCCTGAGGGGATGGGTGCACAGGCAGGGGAACGGCTAAAAGAACAGCAGCAGAGGACCAGTGAGAGGCTTAGAGCTACAGACCAAAAACTGCACACACAGCACCAGCCTCCTGCACTGCTGTGCATCCCAGTGGAGGAATTTTATGGACCCGTAATAAAAATGAGAGAAGCTGAGACTCAGAAGTGGAAGGATAGGTGCTTGCCTGGAGTTGAACTTGGGAAAAGGGGAAGAGCATTTCTTCTTGTAAACTGTTTGTGTTCTTTTCTTCTTAATACACAAAACATTGATCAGAAATTTCTGTTAATGGGCAATAAAGTACAAATTTCCCATGTTTGTTTTGCTCATGGTGTCCACCTGAGCAAAAAGACCAAATTCCTCCATAATTGTATGAATGTCTTATGTGCATCAAGCACCACGTCATGGAAGGTGAGCACCAAAGTAACCATCATTAACACAGAATCACTGATACACACATTCCTGTCCATGTTTGTGAGTAAAGAAGTATCAGACTCAACGTGCTCCCATAATAAAGATGTACAAGAAATGCAGGCTCACTGAGACATTTCTTTCAGGGTTTCTACAGCACTTGCAACACAAGGATAAAGGTGGTGTGTTACCAGAAACGTGTGACAAGCAGGCAGGGCTGCAATGCCTGAACTTGTCTATCTCATGGATTCATGCATCTGTACCTCACTTTCTCTTCCAGAGAAGACCCTAATATTTAGTGATTTTAACTTTTTGTGACCTTAAAAATTAATCCATTTTCTTGCTGAGATTCTCTAGTTTTGACTTTCTAATCCAATTTTAACATTTATTGGGACTTTTATTTTTTCAGGAGCCAGTTATGTTTAGTAGTTTGGTACTGGTAATCAATGTCTTGGTTTATTCCATACTGCAGTGAGTATCTTTATATAAACAAAACAAACAAACAAAAACGGCATAGCAAAATAAAAATAAATCATTCTGACAAATACCTTTTTTACATTGATAGAAAAGTTTAAAATCTTTGAGCCCATCCCTGAAGTTTTGGTTTCAGAAAGTGACTAACTCCTTTTATGTGAATAAACAGACATTTATCTATTCTAGAATCTATACCTCAATAAAATCTGTAAGCAACACAGCTTAAAAGTTTCTATGAAATATAACACAAAGCTGTGAAAAACAACATACCACTTCACTTCTTGCAGTAATTTCAACTGCAAACTTTAGCATTTGTATTGTGGTAAACAAACCATACAAGTCTGATCTGATTGTGCAGCCAGTAAACAGGCACATAGTTCCTCTTAATGTATATTAAAAATTCTTGGCACCTTAATTCAAACAAATTGCAATGAAAAAAAGACCAGCATGAGTAACCCTCCTTGTCTTGCTTAAGATTCCCTTCATTGCCCCAGGATCAGTCTTCCTTGCTTCTTGTGCTGAAATTCATACAATTATTTATGTAAGCCTGAGACAGGGAAGAAATCAAAACTCTTGCTGAGAACATTTTCAAGCAGTCTTTCAAACGTTTAATATGGACACAGTACCAGCTCCCTTTGAATAATATTAATTTCATGCCTCTGCAGCTATAAACATGCTTTGGTATATATCTGGTGACATCTGAGGAGCAACTGCATCAAACTTTCAGGGTAGCTACATGTTCAGTAGTAGAATTCAAGCTGTCATTTTAATGAATTAAAAGGCCAAGCAGTCAGAACTGCCCTAGCTTGAATTTGGTAAGAGCAAATTTGGTAAGCAGAGAGAATATGTCATAGCAAGAAAATGTTCCTTTATAAAGATATTCAGTTTTATTTAGCAATTGACTTTAGCAACATATCTTCTCCTTAAAACCCCATAGCTCTGAATGGCTCTGGGAACTCTTAATGCCAGAAATGCTTTTACATTTAAAGTTTAATTATGGATCTTATTTTTATCCTCTTATGCCAAACTTTTGGTAGTCAGTGGGAGTCTTATACATCTGAAGTCACCTATGCAAAGGAAACACAAGCAATTAAAGATATACTGTCAAGTAGATTTGAAATAGCACTTAAAACATTTCTGCAATTGAAACAGTAAAGAAAATTTTAACAGTTTAAAATACAGTTTCTATAAATTGCAGGATGTTTCAAAAAAGGTGTTAGCATCTTCCATGTTCGTCAAGAATTTGAGATATGTCTTTAGAGTAGTAATTACTCAGCAATTTCAGTTCACTAAAAATAGAAATTTTTGCAGTCTGTGTAGCAAACATGGCACTGATGGCTGTTTCAGATGTCAGTATTCCAGATTTTTCAATCACAACCATTTAACTAATGACACCTTATCAAGATTCCTCTTTCTTTTCCTTCACTTCTAATTCATTTAAATTATCAAGTTATAAACCCAGTATAATTTGTTTCCTTATCTTTTCTTGTCAAATTAAATTAGTCTATAATTTTGTCTTCCCTGAATGAAAATTTGTATCAGAGACAATCTTCACTAAAATATTCTGCATTTGTTCATAGTACATTTGGGTATAATTCATCATTACATCATAAAAAATAATAGACATTCAGTTATTGGTGCAATAAACTGGTGCTATGACAAGCAGATGACTTGCAGACGGCAAGTGTGCTGTAGATAGTGCTGGAGAGGACTTTTCTGATTATTTTACTCATAAGAAACAATTTTTGCCATTAACTAAATAACATCCTTTATCAAGTATTTCTTTTTTCCACAGCAATTCCTGTAAAAACATATTTACATTTCATATATATGCTATATATAATTTTTAAATAAATAGATAACATTTTAAATAATTTTGTTTGTCTGAAACCAACTCTTTCCTAGCAATTGTTGGGAGATAAAACTTCTCTGTAAAAGAATATAGCAAATATATTCTTGTCTTCTAGCTTTCTGACACCGGGTTTTCTCCAACAACAAGGCATGAGGATTTAAAATGTGTAACACATAGGTACAGTTACAGCAAAATACACTCAGCAATTTTTAACTGTTTATTTTTATCTCTATTGAAACATTTCTCTTGCCCCTCCTTCAAAACTCCATCTAGTGAAATATAATTTATTTCTTTGACAATAGACAAGTTACCATCATCATTAAGAAAACTTATAATCAAGAAGAGAAAACGACATAATGCAGGAAGAGTTTCTTTTTGACTAGAGGAAAACTTTTGCCCCAAAACAGAACACTGACCTTACTACTTAAAGATGCTTCATAAATAAAACACTTTCCTAAGAAACATTTAAGGTTGCAACACTCAGAAAGTCCCAGAACTCCCAGGAAATATATTGCTGATGCCACATAATGACTAAGCTTTCTAAAAATGGTCCCAAAAGAATGAAGGTCAAAAGGAACAGAACGAAGACACAAACACACCATGTGGTTTGGCTGTCCTCGTCAGACAGCAGAGCTCCACAGGTCCTTGGCAGATGCTTTCCTGCCCCTTGTATCACACTGGGACAAGTTATACCTGCTCATTTCTCACGGCCTTCCAGTTCCTGTCCCACTTGTAATCCTTGCACTACTTGATCTTTCAAGCAATCCCCATTCTCTTCACCAAACACACTCACTCTCACCCTCTCTCCTGCATTTTTCCTGGCTCTTACGTCAGGAAACCAATGCTTTCCATGACCCAGCAGCTGGATTTAGAGAGAGACCAGTTCAAATCTAGCACTGTTTATAAGGACAAATGATGATCTTTGTACATTCAAAAACAACCTCTTGTTGCCCCTTAACCTTGTCCCAAAATTGGACTTCTTCTCGGCGAGGTCAACTTAACAAAACATGACCAAGTCATGTCAATGATATTATAAGCCAAGAACATGACAAGAATTTGGAAAAAACAGAACTGCAATGCCATTTTCAAAATGCTTAAATGTTTATTTTAATCTGGTTCTGACCAAATTTCCCAGGGAATTTTAAAACCAACATGACATGAGGTGTACAAAGTTATTGGAAGTTTGCTTTCTTTCTGATGACATTGGGGATTATCTGTAAATTCCTGGCATTTGATGCTCCTTGCATTGATAATATCTTAAATAAAAGACTGAGAACAGTCATGGGAAGAAGAACAGGCCTGAGGTTAAAGCAGTGTAATGGGCCTAAGAAGATATAGGATCACTTTAGAAATTTAGAAGACATATAAAGACGTCATTTTTATGGGTCTTCAGCATAGACCGAGAAAAATGGTAGAGCACCCATATCAGATTTTGGGCCCATGATAATTTTCTATCACAGCTGTGTCAAGCACAATGTGTTTACCACTTCAGTAGAGATCTCCAGGACATGGTGATATATGCAAACCAACAATAAGAAAAAGCTATTAGCTACTAGCACAAGTAAAAATTAAATTACTGTACTGTGGTAATCATTTAATGGATGATGGAAATACTCAGACAAATGGAAATACTCAGACAAACTTCTTCAAGTCCTTTTAGGATTTTCAAAATTTTAATTACTTCCTGAAATAAATATTCTTCAACATTTCACACTTCTGTAACTGTTACAGGTTTCAGCAAATATTAGCTTTCTGGCTGAAACTTTGGCTGCTTCAGGATGATTCAATTATTACTATCTGAGAGATTCTGATGTCTGCAGAACTTCAATTGAATAAGGCCAGTCTAACCTCTGAAAAACATGAGTTGTCTTACAGTGAAGAAAGGATTGCAATAACACAACAGACCATTACTGTGCAGTCGGACTGTACTGGGCATGCTGAGTTCCCACAGAGCCTTCACCTTTTAGCTGAATTACTGCTCAGGCCAGTACACTCTGGTTCGTGTTTTAATTTATTTACTGCATTATTTACTGCTGTATTTCCCACACTTGCAGTCAGTTACCACTGGGGGGAGAGGACAAGCAAACCTAAGCCAACTAAATTTTCATATACACTACTGAAATTCTGCCAATTCTAAAACCAGTGAGATTTCATATCCCTTCTTCCTCCTAGGTTTAAACTTGTTTTCATATTTTAACAATCTTCTGTAGGATGAGATGGATCGAGTTAGATGTTATTAGTTCCAGGATTTCTCTTTCAGCAGAATGTTGTGGGTGGAGGGGTAGACATGGTGATATAGTGTCAAAATGAAAATTTATAACAGAGCTGTGCCACAACTTCAGTTGCTGAGTGATTACTGCCATTCCTCAGTAACCCACTTCCCTCCTCATGCTATGCCATTAACATTCTGGAATACTAATTAGTGTCTTTGAGGTCATCTCCAGGACCTCAGCTATGTAAGGATTTCTCAAAATTTGGAAGGTAGAAACATGAACCTTGTAAGAATCCAGGACTAGAAATAGATCTGTTTTGATGCAATCACATCTCAAAGAAAAAACAAGGTATTTTATTATTTGCACGCAAAATGTCTAAATTTTTAACAAATACTTCAGGAAAATGTATATTTATCCCACAGGGGCAGAGAGTTAGAGAGGTGTTCTCTCTTGTAAAGAAACTATGATTCTCTCCACTTCACCTTGTGAGCTTCACAATCTTCTAGGAATATCCTCCAAACTGACAGAGAGCTGCAGCATGGAATGGCAGGGATGGGAGCTCTCTAAATGGTCCAATGCTGGAAGAGCAATTCCTATGACGGTTTCAGCCTTCTGAAGTGGACTCATGCCAATAGTGCATTTTTCTTTTCAAGTTAAAGGCTTGGTGTGCTCCTGAGAACTTAACAAAGTCACTTTTCCAAGCAGTTACTGAGGGCACGTAGTGCCACCACTGTGGGTTTGTGACACCTTCAGACACCAGAATTACCCTAACCCAGTTTTGTAGTAGCTGCCCTCTGCAAGCTGAGGAGCTCCAGACCCTATGTCTCTGTTCATTCTACTTTTCATCCAAAAATCTGAATGATCTACATTTGGTACCTTTTCCAGACATCCCAGACTGAGATAAGGCATTTGACTTCCCGGTCCCAGGCTGTGATCAGGCATTTGACTTCCTCCTTCCATTTTTGCAGTAAAGAGGATATGAATATCCTGAGCATATGAAAGACTTGTTTTCTTGTCTTCTATTAGGTTTTAGAGGGTGTTTTACTTTGTTTTTGACTGTGACTGAAAAATTTCTTGCTACTAAATGAACCAGTAGAATGAAAGTATAAAATGTTTTTGCCTAAGGTTGTGTGAAGTATTATCACCACAGTAACACAATTTTAGGGCAACTAACAAATGAGCTGAGCTGTGATGTGATAAACAAAGCATTAAGAATGTCAGGATAAAAAACGATTCAAGAAAATTCTGACTTTGGTCTCTCTGACTATGATTTTGAAAAAAAAATATTTTAAACAATTGTATTAACCCTGTAATAATTATTTTTTTACCCTGAAAAGTACTTTAAAAAGCAAGGGACAAACACCTAAAATATTTTGAGCTGCTTTCATAAAATATGCTACTTTTTAAAAAATATAGTTAATCTGCAGTTTCCTGAACTATAGGAGGGGCTTATTGCCTCCTCCCAGTGTTTTTCAGTTGTATGTGCACAAAAGCATTTGTGGATTCAAGGCCAGTAATAGTGGTTTATCCTATGGAGAGCTGGAGCCGACTCCATCTTTTCTTCTTTGTGTTATTTTGTTTCTATCCTTTTGGCATTTTATGCAGCACATTTGCATCTATGATATTTGATAAACTATATTGCTAATGGCACATTTGATCTTCCATTCAGCCTGGCAGGCTTGAGAGGAGAAATCAAACATGGATTTACAGGAGAAGCTTCTGTAAAGGCACTATAGAAATTCTATTTACCCTTGTTTTAATGATTTAAGTAATAAAAATAAGGCTTTGGTTTTTCTTCACAAACTTCAATTTAAAATAATTTAACAGCTCTCTATAATCTGGAGTAATGGACTCAACAAGGACACTAATCTGTATGGTTACTTCAAGTCTGAAGTACCTTTTTCAGATGAATAATAAACTGAACCTATGATCAAAAAAATTAAGATAGATAGATAGATAGATAGATAGATAGATAGATAGATAGATAGAAGCATGACATCATCCATTTCTGGAAATTAATGTTATTTTACCTGCAAATATTTGAGTAATTTCCCAGAAGAAAGCCAAAATATACATGGATATAAAACAAAGAAAATGAAAAACCTTCTCAAAGACAATATTACTTGCAACCATTCTATTTACCCAGCCACAGCTTATCTGATTTAATTTGGTGAGATCTGGAAATTATTTCATTCCAGAATAATTTCAGCTGCTGAATTACATATTAGATTTTCTTCTAACAGGCTTAACTCCTTTGATTTCATGAAAACTATGTAAAGTAATCTATTTTGCTATAGCACTATAAGCTAAATTATCTTTTCACAGAAATTCACAGGAACATAACATCTATAGTACAAGAATATAGTGTATAATTAAAATTCTGAGAATGAAAAAATATTAACTTGTTTTAAAAAAATCTGATCACAATATGGGACAAATTATTAATTGTGGTAAGACCTGATTTGTGTAACAAGAAATAACTGGAAGCATGTACACTGATTTTAAATATTAAAAGGAAGGAAAATTTCTCAGCAGAAAGCTACACAGGAGACGTTTTTTACTAATTCAACCTATTAAAAAAACAGCTGAAATGATCTCCAGGTGAGAGGATAAGTTTACATCTGCCTGGGAATGAAATTAATAACAGTTTTGGGCTTTTCTACTACTACTGAACACTTGCATAGAGTGATAAAATTGTAGGGGTTATCTCACAACAAACCACTCTTGATTCAGGCATTCTCTATTTTTAGCATGGACTTGAAGCACTCTGTTTTAATGAAAGCACTTACATGCACTCTTATCAGACTGAAAGGGAGTGCTCTCTTGAGTGCTCTCTTGAATACAGACTCTGGTCCCTATTCAGATGGAATTTCAAATGACATGAAGGACATATGCTGCTACTAAAAAACCTGAAACATGTTATAAAGAAACAGGATGACCCAGCTCAAAAATCTGATGGGCATTTCAGAGTACACCTAGGTGCTAATTGTAAAAGTAATGTGTTTTCCAGAATAAAAAAAGAAAAGCTACCTCAAAAGGCAATAATGAATATTTATCTACTTATGGAATTAGATCATATGCCAGAAAATTGAAAAAGAGTTGAAGTCTAGGATTCTCTGTGCAGTGTTCTGCATCATCAACAGAATTATTTACCATGGAACTGATCCACAAAGGGTTCACCATCACTGTCACAACACTCACCTTGCCACACCTCAGGGAATTAAGAGCTGTGAACAAGGCAGTTCAGCTCATGTTCCAAGGTGTTGCAAAGCTAAGCAACAAAAAAAGTATTTACAAAAGTAGTGTATTATGTGGAAAGTTTTTTTCTTCTCTGTATAAAAGGAGAATGGGATTCACAGTTTTTCAAGGTTTTTCTAGGAATTTCAAGGGGTTTTTTTTCTTGGAATTAAATGTACGTTGATGGTTTCTCACAAACCACAGCTAGAAGAGGCAGTGGAGTAGCATGGGAGATTTTTTTTTTTAATGTTTGCATTTTTGGTATAAAAATTTGGCTTCCTTACAGAACACAATGCATAAACTGCAAAGTTACAGTGATTTGCACAGTCCTGAATGAATTGAAAATTTAGGAAGAAAAAACTGTTAACTTAGCAGACTCAAAACAAAAGGGAAGTGGAAAAGATGAGTCCAGGAATACACTTAATGTAATTTTAAAATTGGGAGCACATTTAAAACTCATAACATTTGAGAAAATCAGTGTTGCAGGTAACTTGTTTGAATGTTTGGAGGGAAAAGGTGCTGTAAATAAAACAATCTTCAGCAAGTGTACATGTTAGAAAAACTTCATTTTAACATTCAATCAATCAATCATTTGCTGTCAATTGCTTTTCACCACAGGGTGACTCTGGATCAGGAAGTTTGTAGCACATTTAGAATCAGACAGTCTTCTTTGTCAGTAATCACATGTAATTTTTTTTAATATACAGTGTTCAGATAACTAATTAGAAGTCTTAGTAGTAACTCTCTGAAATTAAGACTTTAAAGATTTTGGCTAGACAGGCCATGGAATCATATTGCAAAATAGACTCGCCACTCCTTCTGTTTAGTCTGTGCAACTTTTACTGTGCTTAATGAAAGAGTTTGAAAACTTGCAGAAAAAATATGAGTGGGCAAGCTTAAAGGCTGTAATTGTGCTATCTCTAAGATGAGGCATTGCGCATACCTAGCTTGAGTGGCTGGATTAATTATGTCCTGCCACTCAACTATATAGCTTCTGCAGCACTTCCTTCTATCTCAGTCAATGGAATTTGACAGGATCAAAATCAGGTCACCTTCAGCTATGGCAAGCCCAGCCAACTTGAGCAAGAAATGACAAATCGACAAAGGAAACTCCAAGAAATCATACATTTCTCTCCCCAGTCAGAAAAACAAACATCCTCTTCACAATTTCTTTATACGCTGAGAGTGCAGTGATTCAGTAAATGACACATCAGGCAGAATGAAGCTTTGGAATACGTGTTAGCACACCAGAGAAAAAGGAGGCTGTTGAGACACTCAGGCACATATGCTTTGTCAGCACTTTCCCTGCAATACTTCACCCTTATTTTAATGTGCTGATCATGTTCACATACACAAGCAGTACCTTTATGGGGAGCTTTATTTGGCTGCCCTCTGGATTAGCCTTAACATATACCGACATCATAATACAGCAAAACACCATCTTGGAAAAAGAGACTTCATTCTCTGGGTTATTATATCTTTTACACCACCCACAAACTCACAACTGCATTTTAATTTAAGATAGTTCTTAGCTGTGCCAAGTGCTACTAAGTTAAGTTGGTGAGCTGTCAAGAAATATACAGGAAGATCCAGCTTCAATCCTACATAAAAAGCCACTCTGAGTATATATTTCAATTGCAGAAGTTAATTCTTATATCTGTCTTCCCCCACACCACCCCCGCCCTTGCAAGTTAAAGTGTCTTCCTTGTAGCCTGGAAGCAGAATGTATAAAATATACACTTAACAAATTTTCATCAGACCACTCAAATAAATGAGCAAGTCTTACTGGAAATTCTTTGGAGCATTTCATTACACCAGTTACCCAAAATTTAGGGCCCTGTAACTAGACATTATTTCTGGTAGGTATTGTCACTATCTGGAAATTTGCATATTGCAAAACAAAAGGGATACAATCCAATTGTGGAGTAAGCATGATCCAAAACTGTTGTTTAAGGCATCTTATTTGAAGCAGAAAATTGTGCTGTAATCCTTTGGCAGAGAAATCAGTGACCCCAGAGTCCCTGTCCCCTCCCATCTTTTTCAGCAGCTCTTCCTCCAACCTCTCCCATGGTCAGTCATTTCATAGGGCAGAAAAGATGGATTTAGAGTAAATCATTCTTTTCCACAGGGAAACACTGAAATGATAAGTAACTGGTAGCTTACAATGAGAACAAAAAGGAGTAAATGTGATAATGTTACACAAGATACACTTCCAGATTAATAAGCATAAAACAATATTAAATGACTCCTACATATAACTTATGTATCCCACAACAGTGCAGTTTGCAATATTATGTAAGGATCTACATACAGAGGTGGTGTGGCAACATTTCATTGAAAGATATCTGAGAAATACAAACAAGATTGAGTCTTACTTAGCTTAAAAACATACTCTTTTTCATGGATTTTCTAAAATACATGAAAATACTTGAAATTCTACTGGTTTCTGACAGCTATCTAATACAAAAAATTACCTTAGAGGTGAAATACTGCAAACTGATGGCCTTTCTAGCTGTTGCCTGCATATTTGTTAACTAAACACACAAAAATGAGATTATAAGAAAATTAAAAAGATGTAAATAGGTATTTATAACCAGATTCTCGTACTCAAGCTGCTTAAACCAAATACAAAGAAATGCAGCATATTCACAGACACCAGGCAGGTTTAGAAAGCATTTAAAAGGTGCCTGGATATCTACCTTACTCTCTCATTTTTTGAATTATAGTAGTACTCCGATAGATACAGTCTACAAACCATCAATTTCAGCATCAGAAAGTATTATGAGCCTGAGGTTTTGTTAGTGGCCTAATGATATTATCTTCCCCTATTTTTCCTGACAATTAAGGGGAATAAAAATCATATTACATCTGACCACACAATGCAGATTGCTTCAGATACCAAAATGCCTTTCAACTGAAGTAGTCAAAACAATGTGTTCATTTCCACAGGACTGCTGATGCTCCTTTCACCAAGCCAGGTCAACACTTCCTTGAAGTTTTGACACTTTAAGAAATGTTTTACACTCTGGTGCATGAATTGAAAAGGAGACAAGGTTTCATTCCATTCACACTACACATGCCTTTATGTCCATTTTAGGGTACTGGGTCCC
The DNA here is from genome assembly GCF_036417665.1 of Passer domesticus. NCBI lineage: Eukaryota > Metazoa > Chordata > Aves > Passeriformes > Passeridae > Passer > Passer domesticus. Next base: position 32,213,107 of record NC_087479.1, read on the forward strand.
CCCATCACACAAAACATGACATGATAAGAACCAACAGTGATTGAAATAAACAGTGCTGATAAATTTGTTTGTTTCCTGAGCAGGGTCTAAGAAAGAAGTGTATTAAAATGAGTCACTATAGAAGTGAGCAGTTCAGCTTCTATGTGTGATTCATTCCAAAAGAAGCTGGATGTCTGTATATGCCAAGGCCTCTGTTGAGAAAATAATGTATTTGGTGATTTATGTTGTTTCTCTATGTAAGTATTGGGCAATATGTTGATCTCAAAGAGATCCATTTTCCAGACTTTAATTCCTTAATACAGCATTAATAGGCAAAAAATATGCAATTCAGAAAGTTGTCCACCACAGCACTTAACTTGAAACAGGAATCTGAGATTATCAAGTACTCACATGATTTGAGCAATACTGCTTCTTTTAAACTGTATGTGAGTTATGGCTCTTGGAAGCATCTGTTTACTCAAATACAGTGTTTGGTAACCTTAGCAATAGTTTATTTATTCATTTAATGCCCCACAGGTCAACGCCTTAAGCGTGTCAAATTGAGGGCAGTTTTTTTAACTGCTGTGCAGTTCAATAAAGAAAAATTAAACTATATTTTTGAGTCCTGAATGGTTCAATATATGTTCAGTAATAAAGAGCTTCAGTTTCTGAAAAGTTGGTAATCTGGCATACTTGAGCAGCACTTGAAAATAAAAACCAAAACAAAACAAAAAGCCCTTGGAAACAGAATCAATTTGTCTCGTTGCCTTACTGATGGATCTGTGAAATTCTTGCCAAACATTCATGCCTTACTCTGTCTTCCAAATTTTAAAAGTTTTTAATCTTTTAAAAATTACTCTATAAATGACAAAGCACATCATTATGCTGGTTACCTCATCAACACAATTGTGTTTTGGGAATCACTAAATTTAAAACTGTTGCATGGCACTTTGCCCTTGACCTGTATCACTCAGAAAGCCAAGCATGCACACATGACTGGGAGGTCTGGAAGAGACAAAAACACTGAGTAACATCTCAAAGTTGCATGATTGATAAAAGCAGACACTCAAAACTTCCTTCTTTGAGATACCTCCTAAAGTGCTTATACACTGGTAATTCTTGAAGTTCTGGTATCTTTCATCCCCAAACTGTGAGAAACAAAAATAGCAGTTTATTATCTGTTCTGATTTCCTCACCAGGGAATTGTTCTTCCCTTCCTGCCAGTTATTAGGTGATTTCTGCTTTCTCTTAGGACTTTGAAGTTTTCTTCTCTGTATTGTAACAGATTTAGAAGTGCCCATGGTTTAAAAACCAGCAGTACAAATGAAGCAGGATTTCTATTTTATTTAAAAATTTATTAAAAAATTTATTAAAAAATCTGACACTCCTAAACTGGATCTGCAGAAAGGCTGTCATCTGCAGTGTCTGTCTGATGGCACCAGTGCTCTGGTTCTGCCACCAGCTCAAGGGTCTGGTGAGCAGAGGGGCAACAACACAGGCTTGAGGAGAGAGAAGGGAGGATGGGAAGGAGCATGGACCAGGGTCACAGAGAATGGGTTGAGCATGAGCTCTGCTCCTGCCTAAGCCACACATCTCTCTGGTCAGCTGACATGATCCCCCCATTCCAGACTCATGAGACAAATGAGTGGCAAGGATTCTGGCTGAGGGGCTGTCTTGGCATGCAGACAGCAGAACAAGCTGAGGCAGATGTCTCTACCATGACAGAAAAAGTAAGGTCACCAACATGGCCATGCTCCTCACAGACCCTGTCCCCTGCACAGGCCCCCAGAGAACATTCCTCAGCACTCCTCACAGGCTGTACCCAGGAAAGGCTGCTACAAGGGAGACAAACCAGGGAAATAAGACCTGTGCACAGGAACGGCTTCCCCCTCCAGCTTCTCCTACTGCAGCAGTTCCTCCACCACACCATGTCTGGAAGCTGTGAGAGGCAGAAGGCATTTCTTGCCCTCCTCTTCCCTACTAGACCCAGGAAAGGCATGGTTGAACCTTGTTGCCTGAAAGGTCACAGAAAGACAGAGCCAGGGAACAGAAACCCTCTCTTTTCGCATGGTTTCTTCTAGGAGATCCTTTTATTATGACCCTGAATGGAATTAGGTGACTTCTCCTAAGGCAAAAGAAAAGTGCATAGTTCTTATTTCCTGAGTTGGAATGCATAGCTGAGCAGACACACTCCCCAGTACAGCCCTCTCCTCTCAGTGCTCTGGATACTTTCAACCCTGCAGGACCTGAAACTGCAAAGGTGGATAGTCACTGAATGGCATCTGATTGCAAACTGGCAAGAGAGATCAACATCAAAACTGGGTGAGAAACCCAAAAAGAATAATTTGGAAGTGAGATTAAAGTGAGCTGGGTGCTTCAGGGGAGGCAGTATATGACATAACCAGATCAGATAGTGACCAGGCTCGGGCTGGGCCCAGAACAGAGACCTGAGAAATGTATGACAAGACTAGGATGAAAATGAGACTGAAAAAATTGGAAAGCAGAAACTGTCTGCCTAAATGAGAGGAATGGAACTGGATGATGAGTTGTAGTAGGGGAGAGACAGGACTACAACAAAGACAGCCAGAAGGAGATGAGCAACAGAGTTGAAGCTAGCAAAACCTGGACAGAAAAGCAAATATCTTTCAAAGGATGCTCCTGTATAAGGTGCAGACTGGAGCCCTGGCCTCTGAATGCTACTTTTTCCCAGACTTCTGAACACGCTTATCAGCAAAAAATCTTGTAAACAGTGTTGGTATCAAGATGGTGGAATATAAAATTTCTGTATTTACTTTCTGTTTCCCAAAGAGCCTATGTTCCCCTGTCCACATCAGATGAGTACTAGATTCATCAGTAGGAAAAATAAAAGCACGTGTTCTCAAACACTGGGCTTGTAAATGTTCTCAAACACTGGGCTTGTAAAGAGTGGAAGCTTCTAATTTTAACATTTCCACATTTCAGTTTTGTTTATCTGGTAATACTCTCCTCCCCTCTAACTGAGATATTGTGAAAACCAATGTGACATTCCAGGACTACAGCTTTGGACACAAGGAGAAATACATTGTGAAAACAACCATAGAAGGGAATTTCAATAACATACACTAAAATAACATGGGGCCATCCATTTAACTGCAAAGAAAAATTAAGATAATACAATGAAGATAAGTTAGATTTTACTGTGAAGGAGACAGAAAGCTTCTGAAGAAAAATACCTGTTTCTCTATGACAAAAATTGTGTGCATGTGCCCACTCATAAGGAAACTAAAATTTAATTATAGTACTTCCTAACTTTTCAAGTATCATAGTGCTCCTGTTCATCAGACATCCTGCATATATGTGTGTGTCTGGACTTAGAAGGATGAGTGACTGTGCCATTCCACAGTGAACAGTACCAAGCTGAAACGTTAATCTTTCAAAGGCTCATGAATAGTGACTTATATTAGCTTTCAATTTTCCAGAAAAAAAATAAACTGACCAAATGCAAGTGTTAAGAAAATAAACAATGCTGAAAAGATTATGTTTCTAAGCAAATACTAACAAAGTGTTTATAACACTTGCAGGAACCAAGTGACCTCTGTTTGCTAGAAAATAGGTAACCTTTAACCACAGACACTTGTGCTAGACATTCAAAGAATCTGTGGGTTTAGCATATCATAATGATTTGCAGTGAGTTACAAAAATTAATCTTGAAGACAAGGATTTATTTCCTAAATAAAAAGATTATATTTTACTGAAAAATAAAAATATCTGTAGCCAAGAGCTATATTTAGCTGAAAACAGCTCTTTCTAAGGAAGTGCAAGCAGATGTGTGTCAAGAATGATAAATGGAATAGGGTTTTATGTGCACCGTAAATGTGAAGCAAGGATTGTACTCTAATGTGATAACAAGAGAAAAACAGATTAATATGTTTAGAGGTGTCAGTAAATCAAGTATGATTTCCTGTACATAAAAGTTCTAAATATTCTAGGGTTATTGGCCTTGAAAAGACCAAGTAAATATTTCAGCATTTTCAGTAGATGAAAATGAAAAATCTATTAAAGAAACTATTGCACCTGGTGTAAACATCACTCCAAAGTGATTTTTTTGTTTATGCAAAGCAATATTTTTGTTTAAGAATGTCCTTTGGAAGCCATTTAGCCAGAACAGTATACATAGTGTTGTGTATATATATATCACTGTACTGTCTACAATGTTGATATAACATATAACATTGATTTTGAGTTAATCTGCATTTTTTTTATTCATAGTGCATTCATTTAACACCCTCAGCTCTAAAATGGCACGTTCAACTAGGAAGCTTCTGACTGCATTGGGGTTAAATACATGTTCTATAATGCTTGTAGCAAAATTGGGGTATGAACCCTTGTCATAGGGACAGTTCTACAAGGACTGTTATAACCAGTTACAGATGAAGGAATTGAGGCACACACTTGAAAGACACCCGAGGTAGGAGGAATGAAGGCAATTCCACATTCTGCACCCTCATTTTTAAATAGCTTCATTACAAAGAAATTGAATCAATTGAGCCTTTATTCTCTGTAAACGGTTACTGTAGGTGCCTGGCTGCAGGCTGGGCTGTCCCTGAGCTGCCCCTCCACAGCCAGAGCCCAGGCTGGCAGCACTGCAGACCTCACCACACCCTCACACTGATCTCCTGGGCCAGCCTGGGCCATCCCTCTCTCCAGGGAAGTGCCCAGTGTGTGGGACTGGCTCTGCTCCCCTGTGCCACTCCTGGCTGAGGCAGGGCAGTGGACCTGGCTAACACATCCTGCTGCTCCCACAGGAGTACCTGTGGCTCCCAGCTCCCCAGTCCACAGGGAGCAGCACTCTGAGGGCTGCCACATAACTACTAGTCCCTTTCTATTTTGTTGGTTTGGAGGCTTTGTGAAAGTGGATTTTTCCCAATTCCAAATTAATATGAAATGCCAAGGAAGGCAGATTTTTTATGTGAAAGTCAAAATTGGCTCTAAAGAAAAAGAAACAGCCCTTTTAAAATGCTTTGTAGGAGTTGTCATTTCAGCCTCCCTTTCTCTTTTATGGTACTACATTTTTCTTTCACAATGCAAGTATGACAAACATCAGTTTGTCATAGGCAACAATACTTACAACTCATCATGGGATATGCAGCTACAGGGAATTCTGGTTTAAAGAGAAAAATTAGGAGATGTACCCTTAGACCTTGATAAGAATTGTCACATCTGATGTAAATGTAGCATGTCTAGGTGAATGATGGCCAATCGGTAATCAAGTAATCTGAATTCTGCGATGGCTTTTCAAAACTTTAAAGCACTTAAATTCTTTAAAACCCCTTTTCTTCTGATCTTGAAACAATTCAGGTTTCGTTTGTAAATCCAGAGCAGGCAGAGCTCCTCTGGCTACTTGGTGTGAAGATGCACAACATCTCTGATGACACTGAAAGCTCTAGGAGACTGAACAAGAAAAAATATTTAAAACGCAAGAAAAAATAACAAACTGGAGAAAGCAAGATGTCTACAACCTGAGACCACCTAAAGACTGCTGTAGCTGTTTCTTCTTGCCATACACAGAAGCTTTAGCTAGCAAACAAGTGCACTGGAAAAGACCTTGAAAGTTCAAAAGTTGCAGAGGAGCAGCAAGTGGTAACATAATGACTGTAGAGAAAGCAGTGTGCAGGCAGCAGCTGAATTTCCAGGTTTCTGCAGGTCAGAAATTTGCATGAGACCTATCCAGAGGCTTTTCAGAAATTAAACCTCTGTTACCTGAGATAGCTGTGTCCATGCACTTTCTCCTGATATCACAGCCTTTGGTTCACCCTGAGAGGATTCCTTCAGGCTTCAATAACAAGATTTGTACTCATGCAATTGAAAAGTGAAGCAGGGCCTTTGACTTATTACAAAAATGTAGCTGCTTTTCAAATGTTGGGTAACTTCTGTACCTCAGCCTCAAAAAGTAAAGGGTGAAAGGAAAAGAGGAAAAATACTGGAATGGCTGATGGCTTTTGTGGTGAGATGGCATTTGCATTCCTAGAATTTCCAAAATCTCCTTAAAGGAGCCTAAATCTTCAGAAAAGCCTTTCCTCAGAATTGTACCAAAATAGAATTTTGCCTTTTAAAAAAATGTAAAGGAATCACCATATGCTGTTGAAATACTGAATTGTTGATGGATGAATCTGATAGGAGGCAAGTGAGCAAAAGGAAACTGATTGCTGCTGGGGCTTTTAATGACAAACTAAACTTTTTTTTTCCTGTGTCAATAAACACCTGCAGGGATGGTCAGATTTTTTGTGTGTGTGCATGTGGAAAGAAAAAAAAAACATTTTTCTGTAAAAGACACTAATTTTCCTATGAAAATGAGTATTTTCCTTAGAAAAACTTTTATCTTTCATTTTGCCAAATGTTATATAAAAACAAACTTGGACAAGCTGGACTTGCATTTAAGATTTTATATAATACATGCAGAGAATATATTTGATCTTAATTTCTCAGCAATCTCCTTAATTTTTATTACTTTCTTTTACTAAATTTGAGGAAAAATATTTTGAAAATGCTATAACTCAAAGCTGTGCATGACATCTACATCTGCTTTGTTGAATATATAAAAGCACAGGAACAAACTTTATAAATACTCTGTCTTTTCAGCCTGGTCTACTTGTACATCCTTTTCACTTCAGATCAAATCCAGATGGATTACACTTGTGAGAGTTTTTCACATTCTCCATGTCATGTATCATTTTCCAAGGAACCATATAGCAATTAAGTCTCTGACAACATTTTCTCTCAGAAAAAAATCAATTTGCTTCTGAAGGCATGTACGTGGGATTACAGCATTTTAAGTATATTTGCTTGGATTGCAAATGTGTTGTCAGCAAAGCAAACATATATATTAATTTGCAATGTCACTTCTGCAGGTTACCAAATCTGCTTTGGAAAGAAGCTGTTTAAACAACTTCACCCTAGAAGTGAAAATACTGACTTATTTATGATTCCAAAGCCTTCAAAAGACAAAGATCCAAGCCAATCTTTAGCAAAATTTAAGGAAATATGCCTAGAAATATTAAGCGCCAAGAAATGTTAGCACCATCTTTTTTTGCATAGTAATTAGATTTGCTTCCATTCCCTTCCCCAGCCAGCATGTTGAAAAGTGAGTGGTTCATCAGTTAATGAGCAGCTTAACTCAAAAGCCATTAAAAATACACTAGTGACTTTCTGGAAGAAAACAGCTACAAAAGCTGTGCTTTGCAGAAGGCAAAGTTCTGAGTCCTGCACTTGGGTCACAACAACCCCGTGCAGCCCCACAGGCCAGGGGCAGAGTGGCTGGAAAGCTGCCTGATGGAAAAGGATTTAGGGGTGCAGATCAGCAGCCATCTGAACATGATCCAGGGTGTGCCCAGGTGGCCAAGATGGCCAAAGGCATTCTGGTGTCAGCAATGGTGTGGCCAGCAGGAGCAGGGCAGTGATTGTCCCCCTTACTCTGCCCTGGTGAGGCCACATCTCGAGTGCTGTGTTCTGGTCTGGGCTCCCCACTACAAGACAGACATTGAGGGGCTGGAGCAGGTCCAGAGAAGGGCAATGGAGCTGGGGAAGGTTTGGGAGCACAAGTGTGATAAGGAGTAGCTGAGGGAGCTGGGGGTTAGTTTAGCCTGAAGAAAAGGAGGCTCAGGGAGACTTTATCAACAACTATCTGAAAGGAGATGGGGATATGGCGCTCGAGGACACAGTTGAATAGTGACCCGAATAGTGGTGCTAGGCTGATGGCTGGACTTGATGCTCTTAAAGGTCTTTTCCAGCCTTAACAATTTCATGACTCTGTGATTCTATGAAATCAAATTAAACAGAACTATGTGAATCAAATTAAAGCAAAGTAATACTGAAGTGTTAGCAGGTCTGCATAGCTGGTTTGCAATCTCAGACATGGCTTCTGCAGAGCCGCACTTGCATTTCCTCAGGTCTGAACAGACTCAGACCCAAGGCAGTCCCTGGGGATACAAGAGCCTGAGCACAATAATACAATATGAACACTGCAGTGAAGCAGTTTCCTTCACTACAGTGTTCATATTGTATTATTTGCTTTTTTTTCTCACTGTGCACTACACAATGCCTGTTTATCACCTAGTGAGAAAACCTAGATAATCAGGGAAGCAAGGTAATGATAGTCTGGTTCTGCACAGCAGTATCATGTTTCATTGAGCACAGTAATTGCATTGAAGTGGGACAGGAAAGTTGGCAGAGCTGGGTTTTTTGCAAGTTAGCAAACTTGTATATCCCCAAAGATGGATGGATCCATCTACTGTGATATAGCAGATGCAATCAGAAAAATAAGGGGTCTTCAGTTTTTACTTTTGTTTTAAGTAAAATCTAAGCATACTTCTACCAAGATATCATCACATTTCCTGAGTACTATTTTCAGTCTGAAATTCAATCAAATTTAAACTATGAGAAATAACTGCTCTCCTTTTCTTTCCTTCCAAGTTCCACACATTTTCCACATGAAAACATAAACAGACATGATTCTGTTATAAAAGACTTACACCAAAATAATCTGATACTTTCAAATTTTGCATGTGATTGTTTTTCTCATGTTTGATATTAATCAACCAAGCAAAGCCCTTCTTAAGCAGCTGTGCTCTTCAGACAAAGCACTATTCCAGTTATCTAACTGAAGCAGCCATTTGAATATTGTAATAGAGAGCAAAGTGCCCTAGCTGCCTCACCTTTTTGACTATGTTTCTGGTTTTAAAGCTCAAGAATTTTTCTGAAACAGTTGAGGATTTGCTTGTACTTGTAAGTGAAAAACAAACACTTGTCCAGTACTGTTCTGATGCAGCTGTGGTTGGATTTTTACTTTAGCAATCTGGTTGCACTTAATATTATTACTCCAATCTCCACGTGTAGGTTTATGGAACTAATCTATTTCCAATAAGATCATTCACTGAAGCCCCACCAAGAATCAAGCAGGCTGGAACTTCCACTGTTGTTTAAACTAGAGCCATCATGTATATTAGTCATTTCAAAACCCACAGCTTTTCATCATGCAAGTCAGAAAAACATGTCGAAAGAACATTCTGCAAATCAACTTTATTGAGAATTCAAATTTTTTGTTAGCCAAAAAGTTGGACATTTTTCTAGATACACTGATAATATTACAGGAATTTAACATCTGGTTTCTGGCTATGGCAATCAACATTTAAAATGTACATTTTGGAACTGGACAGCCTACAGAGACACCTCCATACTGCTGCTCATCAACCAAATCCACAGGTGTGCTAGGCACAGAACAAATGAAAAAGCCATGTCACAAACTGCACTTAGCACATGGCTTTGACCACTTTGCCTGTCTCCTGCCAACAAATCCATTTTCTCTCAGACTACTTCTGACATTCCACTCCTCTAAGCAATTCTAAACAACCATTGTTTTTCAAACATCAGCATGCCACAAAAATGCTTTCTACTTTCCCCCAAATACAAAATTTCTCTCAGAAAATAACCCTGGCTTGATGCTGACACTGAGCAATATTTAGTCTTGCAGAAATAGAGAGCTCTGATGCCATTTTGTGACAGCAGAAAAAGGAGGTTCAGGCTATGAAAAAGCCCAAGCTCTTGGATGTAAAATATTTTGTAATAGAAAAATATTTATATTTAACTAATTTATCAATCAGTAGTTTGGGTTGGCTCCCCCTCTCAAATACAGTATAAAAAGAGATTGTGAGACTTTGTTAAAAGTGTAGATGTTCTAGTTTCTTTTCAAAGATTAAACTGGAGAATTTTCCAAATATCCTTGATTTTACTTATATTCTCTCTATTTAGACATACTGAAGGCATACTTAGTCTCACTCAACATTTTGTTGCTCTGAGTTATTGTTTTCATCAAAGCCTCTTTGATAGACCGTTTTGCAAAAAAAATTCTAATGGTTTGGTGATGCATTATAGACTATTCATATTCTTTATAATCTCCAGAAGCCTTTCTTCCTATCCATTCTCAAAGTCCTTTAGACCACTATTAGACCAGAGCAATGCAAAGGCATTCAAGTGTAAATGACAATAAGAGCCTGGTTTACCAATCCAAGAGGAAAACAGAGTTTTCCGTTAGAGTTCAGTTCCATTAGAAAATAATGACAATGACATAATTCCTATTTTTATAAATGGAATAAAAGAAAACCTAGGGAACCACAGCAGCTCAATGTCCAAGTGGAGATTGGTGAGGAGCTGATGTTCCTCAGGGCTGGCACTGGGACTGGCTCTGTTTAACATCTTTGTTGGTGACATGGACACTGGGACTGAGAGCAGCCCCAGCAAGTTTGCTGGTGACACTGAGCTGTGTGGTGCAGTTGACATGCTGGAGGGAAGGGATGCCATCATAAGGGATCTTGACAGGCTGGAGAGGTGGGTTTATGTGTGAACCTCATGAAGTGGCCCAAGTGCAAGGTCCTGCTCATGGGTTGGGGCAATTCCAAGCACAAATACAGGCTGGGCAGAGAATGGATTGAGAGCAGCCATGAGGAGAAGGACTTGGGGGATCTGGTTGACAAGAAACTCAGCATGTCCTGACAGTGCATGCTTGCAGACCAGAAAGCCTGGGCTCCATCAAAAGAAGCATGGGCAGCAGGTAATTCCTTTCTTCTACTCCACTCTAATGCTATCCCACCTGGAGCACTGCATCCAGCTCTGGGGCCCACAACACAAGGAGGACATGGACCTGCTGGAGAAAGTCCAGAGGAGGGCCATGAACAGGGTCAGAGGGATGAAGCACCTCACCCATAAAAATAGGCTGAGATTAATTGTCCATCCTTACAGCACCTTCCAGTACCTAAAGGGGGCTGAAAGAGAGCTGGAGAGGTTTTCTACAAGGGCACATAGTGGTAGGGCAAGGGCTGAAAGAGGGAAGTTTTACATTAGATTTTAAGAAGAAATTCTTTACTTTGAAAGTGGCAGGCACTGGAATCAATTGCCCAGGGAAGGGGTGGGTGCCCCAATCCTGGAAGTGTTCAAGGTCAGGTTGAATGGGGCTCTGAGCAGCCTGGTCTAGTGGAAGATGTCCCTGTCTGTGGCAGGGGGGCTGGAGCTAGATGTCCTTTAAAGTCCCTTCCAAACCTATGACTTGAGATAAAAACAAATTGTCCTTAGTGTCACTGGAGATATTTTTCATTTAGGATTTGCAGCCCATTAGGAAAAAAACCTTTAAATTATAAGCCTTTGCCAGTCCGAACTTACAGAGGGTGTGACAACCACTGGTGAGGTTTTCTCTACTGAATTATTTAATGAGTTCACATTTCCTTTCTTAATACCTGTAGTGCTAGGCTAACTCAGACCTGTTGAAAGTATCACTGTCATCTAATTTAGGCTTATACAGAAAACTTTATATAGCAAATATCCAGATGGAGAATGAAGCAGATATAGCCTATCACATTTTTTTTTAAATCTCAGATATAAATCTGGGAAGATTTATATCTCATAGAAATGAGATAACATAATTATGAAATTAATTTGCACCACTTTAAATGAACTTGTAAATGTAAAATTTCAGAGTGTGGCACAAAGAAAGAACAGCTAAGGTAAATGAGCAAGTTTTAAAGCATTTTTACAATATCTGGACCCTTGAAGAGCTCTACAACACAGTATCATGAAAATAAGGGAAAGATTAAGGACCATGAGAAATTAAAAAAATGGATTTTGCCTAGCAGGTATGGCACAATGTTCATTAAAGCAATTAGCAAGGGAGCAGAAAATATCTTATAGGATTGCTACTTGTATACTAACAGGGATAGATACATTTAAGAAAATGCATGACTCTATTAGTCTTTTTGTTCCAATTGCCAAAAATATACTCACGTTTGGAATACTCAACAGAACGATAGCTCAATGTGAGGAATTTTACAACCATAAATTCCCTAGGCAAAATAGCCTAAGGTGAAGCAAAGTACTTTCAATTAATTATTTTGCCCTGAAAGAGACATGCAAAACTCAGCAATGACTTTCAGTTTGCTTAGTGTAATGAAAATTGACAAATAACAGTGTGACCATGAAAATAATTCTTTAATAACATGACGAGGTTAATATTTATTTCTTCCAAAGTTTTAAGACTAAAAAAATACTCATTTCAGTAGCAGCACAAGGAAGTAACTTTCTTTCAAAATGTGCAATCAATCCAAGAAAACATACTGAAAAAATAGTCATGATGTTATAGAAATTTGTACTGAGGGGAGGATGCCCCTGAAAAATTGTTAGCTCAGCATAGCAGAGTGCAAAGGCAGTACAGTGTGAGAATATTCATTGGTTCACAAACAAGAAAAGTAGATATAAAATACTCTAAAAATGTCACACTGAGTAGGAAGTAGTGCAATGGCAAGAGATGGAGCAAAATGAGCTAGGACCAAAGTTCTCAATATACAGAAATTAAAATAATGATAAAATTTTTCCTGCATTTCTGGCAAAGATCACTCTGAAAAGCAAATATCAGCTAAATCAAAACCACACACAAATCTTAAAAAATCAAAATCAGAAATATAGATATTTAATATTGGCCACAGCATATAGGATAGGTTGACTTCTCTTTAATTGCTGCAGGATAAGCACTTAGACCTTCAGTTTCAGGGCTCCCTAATATGTGCACTTCACATAACCTGAAAGAAGGTCCAAAGGACCTGATTTTACAGAGCTAGGAGAGATCCTCCCACTGAAAATTAATAGGGGAAGGATGAGTTTAATTCCTTCTTAATAAAGTGCTGTCTTTATCACATAGAGTGACTAGTCAAAATGGTCTAAAGGGTTACCATTCTATAAATTAATTAAGTGTATTAAATATTAAAAACTGAAAAACATACATACTAATAAACATATAATTAAAGATAAGCCCTTCTGTGTTATCTGTGTATGAAAAAAAACATGAACTTAAAAGCAAAGTACCCTCAAGGAATTTAAGGAATATCAATAAAAAATAATAGATTAAACCCTAAATATCCTATTCAGCTTGTCCTGAGGGAAAACTTTGAACAGTTTAAATTACAAAATTCTGTAAAATCCAACAGAGATTTTAAGTAATAAGATTAAATCCTGGCACTAGAGTGAAGCAGTATCTGACAAAGTTTTCATTTCAGAACAAGATGGAGTCCAAAAAGTGCAAGCAGAAAAGATTCTCTATGCTGTTCAAAGTTGCTTTCCAAGTTTCTGATCTGCTTTCCTTTAATAAGGACATAGATTTGTCTGAATTTTACAGATGGAAAACTGGAGGAAAAATAAAAGAACAAAATAAAAACCAAAACCCTGTTGTTTAACACTAGGTAGGCATTAAAAATTCAGGCTGGCATGTAAATAATATTAGAATCTGGCTCTATGATTTACTGCGAAATGGTTGCGAGCCTTGCACACATAGGACCATGCCTACTTCCATGGCCTCATCTCCTAGAAGAACAAAGGAGAATCACCATATAATGACAGATAAGGAGTAGATTTAGCCTTTCTTTGGTTTGTCATTTTTTGGGAGGGGTTTTGCAAGAAACTGCAACATGGAGCATCTGGAGTTCTCCTTCTCTTCTTTTATTATACATATTAGTATGGAAGATATCCTGGTGACTCCAGGGTTGGATTGTTAGATAGATAACCATGAAAGTAGCCAAACTAAGGCGTGAATAATTATTCTGCAAAAAGATCAGCATTAATGCTCTTGAAATCCACATGATGCTGGTAAAATTTCTGGGAACCTCACTTTGTTCTTCAGCAAAACAAGTAGCTTTAAAATTTACAATGTATTTGCTTAGTGAAGATTTCACTCTTTCTCATGTTCAACATTGTTTTAATCTAAGCCCGCAATGCATCCTTGCAGCGAAGAATGCAAAGAGCCTCCTGGGCTGCAGTAGGAACAGCATCTGCAGCAGTCTGAAGGAACTGATCCTTTCCCTCTAACCAGCACTGGTGAGACACATCGGGTGTGCTGAACCCAGGATAAGAGCAACATGAAGCAAGTACCACAAAGGGACACAAATATCACTAAGAACTTAGAGAATCTCTTGTGTAGCCTCTGATCATACAAGGAGTGGTTGAGTGATGGGACTGTTCAGTCTGGAAAAGGGCAGACCTAGGAGAGAGTCCTGTCACAGTGTATGCAAATACCTGATGGTGGCAGTGAAGGTGACAGACCCTCAGTGGAAGGACTTCAAGCAATGGGCACAAATTGAAACTTCTGACTTTGAAAATATTGAGACTAAAAGGGACACAACCCTGAGCAAATAGCTGACCTTGATCTGAGCAGATGACTTTGAACTAGATGATCTCCAAAGGCCCATTCCAAACTCAACTATTTTATGATTATTCAGAGAAAACAGCACCAGGAAGGCAGACAGGTCACTGTGGACACCTATATGTCCTGATCAGTTTTTTCACTGAAAATTAATATGCTCTATGAAGTTAGTACCTAAACTCTAATTTACATCCCAAACCAGGCCAGCCAGTCCAAGTTTAAAGCACCATTGTATTTGGGGAGGAGGAAAGTTCCTCTGAGAATGGCAGATGGGTGAAAGGGAAACCTTGGATAAAAATTAATCAGGAAAGTTTCACATATTTCTTCCCTAAAAACATGACTCAATTTAGCTACTATTGTAAGCCAGGTAAGAAGAGTCACGGTGCAGAATTTCACCTGAGGTATGCTGCAGGATGGAGTTAGTGCTGGCAAAGTGTTCCAAGGCAAGCGTGCAGCTTGAGCAGCTAATACCCTTTGTTTCCAAATGGCCAGCTCATTCCTGCTGGATATATGTGAGTGGTTGCATAAGGACAAAGCTAATGCTTGAAGGAATCTTTGGGTCATAACCACAGTCAGCTCTGCAGTGGGAGCGCCCTTGGATAAAAGAGAGATTATATCGACACCAAGGTTGAAATTCTGCTATGTGAGTGCTGGATATGGTTATTCTATCTTTGGAGTACTTCACTCGTAAGAGAATTCCCACACCACAGTGTATGTAAGAGGTTTCATGGGTCAGCTCTATAAATTGTTTGGAGAATATACCCATTTAAAGAAAATGGACAGAGCTAGGATTAGCTAATACTGAGGTAAAATTCTCCACATTATGTTATGTGTTAGTTTTGATCAGAAGGTAATGAAGTCATCACCAGTACACACCAAATTTTTTCATATATAAAGAGGTGTTATGTCTTCTGGAGCACTTTAATTTCCCCCCCCCGCCATAACTAAGATATTGTCCCCTTTTTCCTCCTTCATGGACTGCATGGATCCCATGAAAAATTTCAGTAAAAATGACCAGAATGTAACACAATGTTGTAAACATTTGGTGGCATACTGTCAAATTTAAGAATCATATAGTTATAGAATACCTAAATAATATAGGAAATAGATAGTGAAGACATCTGAAATACTTCATAATGGATATATACAAATAGAGACCTCATTAGCTCTTAGAATCACAAAAGCTAACTCATTCCTTCTGTTGATTGCATGTGAACTACTTTCCATTAATCACAACACCTTTACCCCAAAACGTCAAAAGCTGTGAAAAATAAAAAGGAGACCTTAAGTGAAAAGCAAAGCTTGAAAACATATATGTCAGTCAATTCTGTCTGCCTTGTGATACACTTGTTACTTTTTGACCAGCACGAACTGAGCAAAGTTGCTCTGATTCAATCAAACTTATCTTGAAGTTACTTAGCTTTTGTTAGTTTTGGTCAGACTCCATTATGCTTTTTAAAATTTAAGTTTGTTTTTATTGAAAAAGAAAGAAAATAGGTTTTTATTTTGTCTAGGCAATATTGTGTATAACTAAAAGCTTTTGTAGAAATAACTGCAGATGTTAGGAATATATCCTGAAATTGCCCTTGTGTACAACTTCTTACATTTGCCTTTTAGCTGGAATTGAGATGGAGGAAATGAAGATAAAGCAGATTTATGTAGCAATTCCCAAGATGTTTAAGCATTCTCTCACCCACTGCATAGAACTGAAGTAAATAAGCTCAACTCACCAGGAAGATTTGCCAAGTGAAAGGAAAAAAAGAAGCTTTGTGCATTTTTCTAAATAAGAAAATCAGAGCTACACAGCTTAGTTTCTTAGTTTGCAGAACTAGCAGATTGCTGCAGCCTGGTGTGTTTCGAAGTGTTTATGTGAGGAGATTGCATCGATTTAATCTCAGATTTGATATGATTTGAGGGTTAAGAAGATTTTTGGCTCTGAGAAATAAACACACTTAATACCACCTACTAAGTATGGTTTCACTTTCACAGCACTGCCAGCTTTTGCAGCAGGAAGGCTCTGAGCAGAGCCTTGACATTTTCAATGATGCTCTGAGTGGCAGCTTTGAAAAATTTGCAGCTACCTCAATAGGTGTCCCACAGACCTTGCCAGGGACAACCCAATGAGGAAAATATGATCATGGACATGTACTCCAAAGCAATGAACTGCAAGAACTGCATTAACATGGGTTTAGGAATCCTAAGTCCAGGAAGACTCAAATCCAATGACATAAGAGGTTGTGTATGGAATGCTCTATTTTCAACTCCACAAGTTCATGGATCCTTCTTGGGAAAAGATAAATTTCTGATTTTGTCAAAACTGTATAGTTTAACAAAAATAGACTTAGAATACTGGGAATGGAATATCAGAGCACTTGGATTGAAATAGGTGGTTATATGAGGGAAAATGGTCTTTGGCATAATAATTTCACATCAAACCACTTGCACTCAATTTAAAAGAACAGCTTGTTCCTTTTCATCTTTTAAATTTCTTGTATTAGATGATGGAGGCTCTGGACTGGAGCTCCCAAGCTCTGATGAACTTAGGATATAGAAACCAGAAAATTGTGATGAAGCCTTGGCTCCTCAGACTAGACTAAAACAGAGGTAGAGGACTAAAATGACACCACTAACAAGGTCTTCTTGTGTCACTCCAAATTATCCCCTCTTTATAGTGGTTTTAAAAAGACTCATCCATAAATAAGTGTGTCCTGTCTATTCAGCCTTCTTCTTTTTTTTTAATTGAGTTACATCTCCATTTCTCTCTATAATTTCAGTTGTTCTCTGCAATGCTGGCATTACAGGAAAAATCAGATCATTCCTGTTTAATATAAGTAACTTATATGTGGATAAAAGTACCAAACTTTAGATTCCTACTTAGGGACTAGGTTTTTCCTAGTTTAATCCCCTTGTAATTTAAAATCCTAGTTTAGAATGAAAACAGTAAGCAGAAAAGAATCAACACCTACAGGATTCTTGTATAAAAGACAAGCAACAAGAATTACTTTGAAGTAAAACACAAAGATATACATAAATAAATCACAGGGGTCATTTTAAGAATATACTCCATTCAAAAATTTTGCATTTTCTGAGCTAGAAATAGCTCTGTAGATATATTTATTTTCAAAACAGTCAAAGACCCCTCCTTCTGAAAAAGTTGGATTAGGCTCTTAATCAGGAGCTCAGAGACACATTAAAAATACCAGTGTGAGTTGGTTTAAAAAAATAAAAAGTATTTTTATTGTGAAATGTTCCTTTGGACTTATAAAAGGAAAATGCTTGCTTTTTTATTATTTTTTTTTTCTTCTAACAGAATAAGCCCCAGACATTTGGAAAGTATCTGCTCTGAGTCACAGGCACAGGAGTCTGCAAAGCACCCCTTTATGCAATCAAAGCCACTCACCATTCCAGTGTTACGTGCACAGCAGTACATCAGATGCACTGCTTTGGTTGTTCCACAGGCGCTCTGAGATCAGACACACTCCTGGCAAACTTGGCAGATCATGCCTCAGCCTGACCCGGCACTTCAGCCTCACAAAGCTGGAGCTCCCAAACACTCCCGTGTCACTGCGCAGGGATCTCAGCGCAGAGGCTCACACACATCAAAGAATCCTTTGACTGCTGAGTTATGGGGAGACTCCCTTCGCCCGAGCGCAGGGTCCAGGGAGAGGGACAACATGCTTGCTGTGTTAGCTTTAGAAGTCGCACACTGTTTGCAGAAGGGGTTATCTTGTATCCACACTCTCTGATCTGAGCTAATGTTTGTTTACAGAGCCTGTAAAGCGGGAGAGCTGGAGAGCAGGAATGTTTCACAGTATTACTTGCGGTCTCCTGCATAAAGGGATCTTTGAGACTGTCTTTAGGGGTGCAGAGGGAGAAGTCACCTGTAACAGCCACATCAGGAGATGCCTATTTCCAGGAAAAAGTCTAACTCTTTTCAGTGTCTGAGCAATCATTTCAGCTTATATTTTGCTTTCAGTGCTTTCACAGAAAGAAGAAAATAAACCATGAAGTGTATTATAGCTCTTTTCAATCATTTTTACAGCTGGTGGGCCCAATAACTAAAATCAAATACTCTAAGCCATTTAGTGGTTCAGTGACTTCCAACTGACTTTTTTACTTGCTACTAATCACCCTGTGTGGTGTCTGGAATTTTTTTAGCCCACATATTCAGAGAAAAATGTCCCTCAAAAAGTCTTGATTAAAACTGGTAATACTTAATTTAAATGTTGCTGACATAAAAGACTTCTTGTCTACAAAAAAGAAAACTATCTGCATTGTACTTTTCAACTTCTACTGCTCTAAAATATTTTAAATTTCTCCTTCAAAAAGCTAAACTCTACTTACCAGTAGCATGGATACACTTACACTGATTCTTGCTAAATTCTCTTGAACAATGCAAACTCCCAAAGTATAAGACTGTTCAGGCTCATTTGGAGTGACCTTTGAACCAGTCTGAATTGCATACAAAAATATACTTATTATTCTATCACTATAAGCACCCTTCCTGGATAGAGAAATTAGAAACATCTGTTTAAAAATTTCAACACCTAGAGCACCTAGTCGAGAAGATTAGAGCAGATCACCACTATCCTAACAGGTAACAAAATATTTTTGGTGTGGAGAGAAAGCATTTTTGTGGCTCTAGACTGCTTTCAGTTTCTCAGGTATTTTCTGAGTATACAGCAGATCTGCAGTATGTACTGCCAATTCAGTTTGTCACCTAGAAAGATAATTAGGAAATGCTGCTTGTCTTGATTTATTGGTGATTCTTTTACCCTGAAGTGCAGCCAGGAATACAGGCCCAGTCATGTACTAGATGCATTGGGGCATGAAGGAGTAACATGTATGGTAGCTTAGTGTGCAACTGTATAAATCATACCTGAAAGCCCTCAAAATGGAGCAAGGCTACCATTTTTGCAGGCTAGTGTGTTTGAATCAGGGCTTTAGGCTATTCATAAAATGTCAATCAACATTTTGTCCTTCAGTTTTTCATTTGATCACAGTGGTTCAAGTGTGCACACATTCTGTCTCTCATAGTATACTCTATTATTCAAACAGGCATAAATTTATAAAAGGAGCAGAGAGTCTCCATACTATTTTAGCTATCATGTAATTGCAGTTAGCTAGCTGCTAACTGCTGTTTAGCTATCTGTTAACTGGCTGGTTCATTAAATACTACATGCATCTTTTTAAATTATTGTTTGAATTACTTAGATTAAATTTCTTTGTGCAATAAGAAAAAGGTTACAGTCCATTGCATGTACTGATAATGAAACAAGGCCTCTTTACTTTTTAGTTCTGCATGCCTGTGAACACTGGGAAAGCACTCTTGTGTATGAAAAATATTGCTGAGAACACAATACTACCTGACCTACCTCAGTGTTATTGCACCACTTTCAGAAACACAGAGAAGAGAGTTGTTATCAAGTGGTAAGGAAAGACTGCTTTAAATTTTATCCTACTTGGGCTAATTTTACAAAGAAGTTATGAAAACATTTCAATAAAATCCCTCTAAAAACCATTATCAGGAGCTTCTGCAGTGTCCTTTCTCAGGGACTAGGCAGGCGCCATGCCTGATTTGGGTATAACATTCTGGTAAGTCATTGAAAGGTTGAGAATACAGCCACGTCTAAGAACACTTAATACACTGTGAGATCTGTTTGTACTTGAAGCAATGCTTTTGAGGCAGCTCCAGCTCTGAGAACTGCAGAGCACTGAGAGCACTGAGGTGTATGCCAGTATTTACAACAAAGGGCTGATGTGGGTGCAAATGGCCTTTTCTGAAGACAGAGCTGAAGAGCTCCTCAGAACACCATCTCTGAAACTTCAGTCCCTGGCTCCTACTGATTTCAGGGCCTCTGGCATGCTGAATACATTTAATTGATGGTTTTAATCAAACTTTATCCACAGAGAGTGTTAAAATTAAATATGGTGCTCAATTTTTCATCCTATTTCAGAGTCCAGCATTTTAGAGGAAGAGAAAGAGAGAAAAGAAAACAAAAAAGCTGTTATGATTTTCTCTTGGCAATGTGCTTTGATTTTAATTATGCTATTAACATTTTTAACACAGTTGTTTGGAAAGCTGGCTGGTATAATGAGTGAAGTCAGCGGAGCTATTGCAGTTTAGACCAGTAACTCTAGATTTCATCATCTGTGGAGAATTTTTTTTCATTTGTTCCCTTCTCTCAGACATAATTTAACATGATCATTTTTTGATGTACATTCAGCATTGCCCCCCTTCCTTTGTTTTTCAGGGAGTTTTTCCACTGTTGTCAGTGATCAACAATATTGACATATTCTTCTATCTGGCTCATCACTCTGAATCTGTGCTGGATGTCCTGGTGGTTCCATGGCCTGAGTTTCAACACACAGGGTAGAGTTCCTTTTACTGGAACCTTTGGCTTTCTCAAAGCACTACCCCTTCTCCTAATCAGAGAGTCATACCAGGGGCCCCAGGAGTTCCCAAAGCTAAAGGCTGTTCGGAGAAGAATGCTAGTAGAAGTAAAATTCTGTTAAGAAACAGAAAGACAGTCCAGTAACTGATGTCAAGACAGGAGAAGGCACAGAAACATTAGGTAGCAGGTTTCCACAAAATTGCAGATCTTCCTCCTATGAATTGTTGCAGCTGGTTTTAGCAGTCCAGCTAAATGGACTGGTTTACTAAATGGTTTAGCAGTCCAGCTAATTATTATGATCTACATAATAATCACATCCTCAGCATGAGGACTACTAAGCATTTAGACTACTGCACCTATTGGTTTTCTGGGTGAAAACCAACCTCTCCCATACTCCCCTATTCCCCAAGGTTATTTTAACCTGCATCAGTTTGTATGTGTGGAGAGCCAGGCCAAAAAGCTTAGCAAGCACATTGGAAAGGTAACACAGGCTGGATCACCTCAGTGTAAGCTGAATAGTCACAACTTCTGTCAGAGAGTTTGGAGAATTACATGAGACATATTCCACAAAATTTTTTTTCATTGCTTAAAATATTCACAGGGGATTAAAAAAAATTAAAATTTTAGCAAACAATGAGAAAAAATGGACAAATGCCTAAATTCATGGTCTTCAAAAACAATTTTTCATTCTTGAACCAAGATTTATGCACAAATTTGGGATCTAGAATGGAAAGTTTATAAGATAGTCTTAACTTTATGAGGCCTCTCTTTCATCAACAGAATCCATGCCAGTCTCAATGCAGCATTCTGAATAAATAGTAAAATAACATGACAGTTAACTAGTGTCCTGTTCATCAGACCACTCCTTAATTCAAATACCAGTCTTTACATTAGGAAGATATTTAGCTCATTTTCTCAAGTGCCAAGTAGAATCTTTTACAAAAAATGTTGAATACCAAGGTGACATGGTTGTTTCCAAAACCATAATTCACGAAGGAAATAAAAAGGTTATTCTCTTAAGACAAAAGCTTTCCATTTGTGGGATAAAAAAATAAGCACAATGTAACCTTTAGAAAATTAATTCCTGAAAAATCCTTGTGCAATGTCAGAAGTCATTTAATGCTGCCTTGGGTATGTCTGATTGAGTCAAAGATATGTTTGATTTTCGGGGAAAAACAGGATCATATTTAAAGCACTTCTGTTGAATACTTCCCACTCAAAAGCAGCTGAGTGCAAGGTTCTGCAATATTTAGTGAAGACTGTAAATTATATTTTCAGTCAGTCTTTAGATCTCATAGGACCTACATCTAGATTTGGTCTCAAGTTGTTCCCAAGACATATAAACAACTGAAATCCTATTGAGTCAATTTTTCCTATCCATATCTACAAAGCAAGATGAAAATTATGAGTGAATTCTACATCAGTAGCCTTGCACAATCATACTTTCAAGATTAGGTCCTAGAAAATCTAAACATGTAAGGAAGGCATTTTGATTATCTTTGTGAAATCGTATTCCTTACCCCATTCCATTACTGGTACAGGTAAGTGGGTGTAAATTATTCCTTACTTTGACTGTTGCATGTTTAGGATTAGCTCTCTCTATCTCAAGAAAGAGACAGATGTCTTTAATCAGCTCTTTTTAAGCTTCTGTTTAAAGCTCTCTGAAAATGTCTTTATTTTCTTTCCTCTTTCACAGTGTGATACTATGTATTCTGCAACCGTCATTCAGGGATTTTGTGAAATCCATGTTAATAGTCATCTGCAGTATTGCTGGTATCAGAAATGTAAAATGAAAGTCATAATTAAATTTATAAATGCATACCATGTACATACTTTGCAAGGAATCACAGGACCTCTGTGTTAACCTGTACTTTTGTCTCCTTTTAACTATTAGTATCTTCCTTTATCAGTTTTTGCTAGTGCTGCTTTTAACGTTTTACTGAGGTGATCAACAATAAGTCCTGAGAAAGGAGAACTGAAGACTCAGAGGGCTTTACACAAGTCATGGGAACCTAGTGCTTCTAGTAGTTCATTAGTTCAATGAACAAACTGTGAGTCTCATTTTTTCAGCACACAGGGATAAGATCCTCAAGAAAAATTTGCTTCATTGCTTGGGCATGTGCTCCTTTTTCCCTCTGCCGTATCTGGACCAAATTTCCTGTATTTTGCCCTCAGTAGCTGAGGGTGAAAGCACTCCAGACAGTCTAGCTGATAGTAACAAGAGTTTCTCAGAAATAGTTTTGGTTTTATGCTGGAGAACAGCCAAGAATTGCTTCTCCAATTTGTCTCTAAAGGCTGACATTCATGTTGTAAACACTGAAGCGCAATTGAATCACAAGCGTTATTAAACTCCTAAAGATTCATGTTAAAACACAGTTAAAATAAGAAATGCATGTAGAAAACCCTTTTTTTCAGAAAAAAACCCATATTTTGCAGGCAGTAGAAAAGCAAGCCTCCTTAAGGTATCACTTAAGCTATTAGTATGACAGGCTATTGCTAACCTCCTACTGGAATGGTGCAAGCCAAAAAAAGACCTTCTCTAGGGGAAAGCCGTCTACAGTCATTGCTCTTACCCTTGAAGTTGTCAAGAATGCCAGAAGAAATGTTGGTATTTAGTACTGTAGACTGTGTTGCTCAAAGTGTGGACAGAGAATATCAGATTAACCATTTCAGACTAAATTCAGGCCATTTCAGCATCTCAGTTAACTCAGTCAACATCTCCCCACCACTAAAAAAGAATAAATGGAGTACACTATAAGGAACACTTCCAGAATCTTAGATTGTATTCATGTATAAAAGTATGTTGAACAAGTGGGGATTCCAAGTCAAAAGCCTTTCCATATCTTCTGCATTGTGCAATGTTTGTTTAAAATCTGGTAGTTCAAAGTTTAACATGTGTAGATGGTTCAGAAGGGAATACCCATACTACTATTTAATCTATGTTGATAGCTTTTTGAAATGGTTCAAACGGATCTCAGTGAAAGGGGTTTTGCAGTTTTTGTTCAAAGAACAGAATGTACTGGGTAGATCATCAAGTTCTAGTGTGTCACCCACCCTCAACACAACCCTTAGCCAAAAATAGGGAATAGCTTATAAAGGCATGAGGTTTCTGAATGACAGCATTACTGAAACATGCATACCCTTTTTTACATCACAAAAACCCCCAACTAAAATACAGCATATTAGCTCAAGTCAAGCAAGGTCACAGCAGCAACAAAACACTGAGTTATTAGCTTACATTTAGTCTGAGGAAACAATTTCTTTTAGGCCAAGTCTCTTATGAAACCTGAGCCTGCAAGGTTTTGTAATATCAATTTTGTTTATATCAATATACTATACCTCTTTTGCTCTTAAATCTTTTAAGTTTTAGACATTTCAACTTTTTTCAGCAGAAAAGTTTACTCTTAAAGTAAATTTAAGCCTTCTAATGGCAGTTAAGCAAACTCTCTCACTAAACAAAGCTTTTTCAGCATGAAGGATAATTTATAAGGGCAAGGATTCGTCCAGTGTTAGGCAGGTCAGCCACGTGAGTACTGATGAGGCTCCTCATTTTATGAGAGTTTATGCTCTGTGTTCTCCAGACTTCTGGGAAGCTCCATGTGACATCATGTAACATGGCCAAAATAATGAAAATTCTAAGCAGAGAAAAGTGGCACTGCTAACTTGTGAACTCCAGCTATGAACACACTGGTATTCTGAGAATGGATACTCCTAAAGACAACCAGATCCCAAACAACTAGGATACCACAGCTGGTGGTAATAAATCATAGTTCTTCTGTCATTGAAGTATCACTGTTCTATCTAGTGCAGAAGTTTACTTTGGAAAAATGAAATAAATCTTAGAAAATGTAGCAAAATAGAAATGAGATGGACCTGGACCTGGATGCGACATGATGGAAAGCAGAAAAAAGTCGGTGTGGGGAAATGTAAGATAGAGACAACCTTGGTGTTACACATCCCAAGGAAGCTTCAGGCTTTGGAGGAATCTTCCCTAGAGCACAAGTGCACTTGATGAGACAGCTTTGAACAGCTGCCTCCTACTCCGAGCAGAACCAGAAAGCTGGTCCAAGTTCCACAGTTAGGTTTTAATATACTCCATCCCATACGTGATCCACATAAAAAGACTCAGAAAAGGCTTATCCACAGGCTAAAAAAGTTGAGACATTACTCAAAGGTTTTCCCATTAATGATGGTCACTTAAGTATCCAAGACATGAATAACATCAGCAAGATGCCCTTACTGTTAAAAAGTTACAAGCCAAGGACATATCAGTTGTGTGAATCCTGCAGATTGACAGAAAGAGGTGATATCTTTATGGAGTCCCCTGAAACTATTTCTGACAATGGGAAAACACTGAAACGTGCATAGCTGTTTATTTATTGTCATGGACATTGTTACAGAACATTGGCATCTCTAAACACAGTATTGGGTAACAACAGATCTCATGCCCAGCTCTCCTGTTAGTACATCTACTATAGAGGGGAAAAGAATGCACAGCATCTCAAATTCTGAAAGTTCTGCCATTAGTCAATTTGTTAGTCAAAACCAAGCATTGAAGATGGAACCTAAGCAGCCATTGAAACAAAGAAAGCTTACAAAAAACATAAAAGGAAAAATTTATATTCTGTATCAGTAGAGAAGAAGAAGTAGGAAGCACAATTCAAAGATACACAAGGAACTGATAAAGGGTAGTACTATTTTCTGTTCTCCTTATGGTAACTTTTGAGCTTCCAGTACAGAAAAGACATGCAGTGGCAGCAAGTTCAGCAGAGTTACTGGGATGGCTGGGGGCTGGAGCACTTGCCTGTGAGGAAAGGCTGACGGGATGAGGCTTGTTCAGCCTGTGCAGGAGATGGCTTTGGGGAGACCTAAGAGCAGCCTGCCAGGACCTGGAGCAGGGAGACAGGTATTAGGAAGACAAAGCCTGCCTCTGCCTCTTCATAGTGGCACATGGAGTAAGGACAAGCATTATTTGAACTAAGAAAGGTCCTAAGGAAGATCTTCTTTACCATGAGGACAACTGGGCAGTTGAAGCAGGTTGCCCAGATATTTTGTGTCCTCTTCAGCCTCATGTTTTCAAGACGAAAGCTTAGATAAAGCTCTGGGCTGCTTGGTTACTGACTTCATAGTCAACTCTGCTTTGGGCTAGAGATTGGACTAGAGACAACTGTGATCCTTTCCAATCTGAAATTACCTGCAGATTCTTACAACACTAAGCTGTGTTATTATGCATTTTCAATATACTGTGTTTGATTAAACCTTGAACCTCTACACACAACAGATACCCATGTTAAAGAGCAAATTCTAAAGCCATTATGTTTAAATAAACATCTAAAAATAATAAGCATTCTTATATTATTCAAATATTCTATATAACTATCACCTTTCTATAACTACTGGCCCCTCCACTATTATATAAGGGATCTTTCTAAATCTACATAGTACCTACCTCTTATCTGTATTCAAACAGTCCCTCTAAGTACTAGTCCTCCAACAGACTGAAACTGCTGTACATGAAAAACCAAAACAGTCCCCATTCTGTTTTGAGGCTTTGCCTATCAAAATGCTGTTGAGTACATGGATGGAACTCAAGCTGCAAAAATGTGAAATTGAGTCAAGTTTTCCCTTAGACCTATGACAGCAGCTTGTTTCAGATACTAATGTAGAAAAAGCAAAACAAATTAGACAAGCAGCACAGGAGACTGTTTCCCTATCACCCATTAGCTTCCCTTCACATCAGAACCTCCCTTCCCAGACCCCTTTGGAATAAGTACATTAATTGCAAATATATTTTCCCTCGGAAACAAATAAGCAGCAAATGCTAGCCAAAAGAGAGAATGGCCAAAGCTTCAGCTTTAGATGAAGCATCCAAAATTCTCTGAAGACAACAGAAGGAAGGGAAATGCTCATCTAGCCAAGTTGTCTAACTCCCTCACTGGACTGCAACTTCCTCCAGTGCATTTTCTCCCATCCACCCACACACAGAGCAGTTTTGGTTTATAGAGGCTTTCATACGAAATAAGCATAATGTTTATTTGAATTTCAGGTCAAACCTCACTGCCAAAAAAGGGGAAGAAAATAAAAAGGAAAAAAAATAAAGTAGTTGCTGGTTGAGATTCACATCTCTAAAAATAAGAAGGATATAAACAGATTACATTCCTATGCAGAGTGGGATGCAAACAAGAAGCCACAAGTTTAAAGATAATTTGATAGGGAAATTAATTGGACAGCTTCTAGAAAGAAAGTATAAAAAACTCTCTAATACAAAAAACAATTTCAGATTACCTGTGAGGGCTTTTTGTTTCCCTGAAGGTTCTCAAAACAGAGCAACTGGTCAGATGCTACAAAAGAGATAAAGCAGCTAGGTGCTATGTATACAGTGTGGCTGTTAATTTTGCAAGGAACATACAAGGGATAGGGGCTTGTCAACTCCACTACTCTAATAATTTCCATTTAATGTCAGTGGCATAACGTAACCTTGAATATAAAAGCAAAGCTTCATCCTAAATGAAGGAGGAACACCAACTAAGGCCTCAGTTAAGCTGTAGTGAAGCTTTACATTTCTGGAAAATTAGTTGCATAGTATCCATTTCTGAAATCTCTGCAGGGCTTGTCAAAATTGTATCCACCGTACAGAGGTTAACATTTGATCCTGAAAACACTGTCACAATGGGACTACTCAAACTGGAAATTAGCATTGGCTTTTAAAATACTGCTTGGAGTTAATAGGTTAACTGCTGTGCCTTGTACAATATGTAAAATAGGAATACAAATTGCAATCTACCTGACATGGATTGTTGGACAGCAATCTTAGTCTGTAACACCAAGGAAAGCCAAACAACTACTGACATACTTGGCTTTATATCTACTGGAGCTGGCTGCTGTTCTTACTTGAGAGTGCTGGAGCTCCTCTTAGATTGATTACTTGAGGAAGATTTTTGTAGCGCTTGGCTACTCCAAAACCTTACTGCATACTAAGTACTGAGTAAACAGAAGCCATAGATCATTTATTTGATGATTGCTCTGACAACTTATTAAATGCAATATAAATTAATATCTACACTGACCTGTTTCCTTTCATCTCTTATTTTGTATGAAAATTTACAAGTAATGTCTTTACTTGTTTAGCTAGTATAGCTGGAGGATACCGTGCATAATCTGTCAGAGAATCACTAATGGCAATGAAATAATGACAGTTTACAATCTCTGTCTGGCTCTCCTGAGTCACAAACACAATTCTTAAGCTATTTAAAATAGATGTTCTTAGACTGTAATCAATTCATTAGACAGCAGTAACACCCTGCCTACCCAGAAGAATCCAGGTACCTTCTGCACAAATACTACTCAAAGTTTGTATTAATTTGTATTAGAAATTTTGACAAAGTGGTTGTTTTTATGGGATAGTACAATTAGCAAATTTGAAAGACACCTATTCTTTAGGATGTTTAACTCCTTTCAAGGAGTGAATGCAATTTCATTACTAAAAGAAGCACCCTTTAAATGATCTGCCAAACTAAGTTTTGTCAGAAGACTCAGATCTTCAATGCAATTATGGAGACCTCATATTTACCCCAAAAGGGAGAAAAAAAAAGCAAGAAAACAGAAAAGCAGAAAGACTTAAATGTGGTGCAGGAGGCTTGTTCTTTACTGCCTGAGATTATTGTTTAGAAACAATCATGTCAATTGTGCCAATGACTGCCTTTTTACTTCAATTGTGCTTTTTGATGATAGTGCAAGTATATAAAATCAAATTAATAAATAAATAAATCTCCTTCTAGTTTAGAAGAGGAGAGATATTTCCATGGATATACAGTGGTATTTCCTCTTCACATGATCTGTATGATGTGACAACATTCAGAGGAATCCAGTTCTGAATCACTTTTGCTAATGCATCATTTTAATATCTCCTGAAGGAGAATCAAAAGTCGTGGGAACCACAAAAGTTATGGAAAGGAGTAGAAAATTATGGAAAGGAGCGGAATTAACATATGGTTTTTTCTTCCCATATGTTAGTCTCGAATGGAGGTTTCTTATAAAAAGATATATTTTAAATAATTGTTAGATATATATTTTAATCATTGCTGTAGAGCATGGAGACAACACAAGGGGAATGCTAGGAATACAATAAGGCAATAAGACTAGTAGATGTGAAAGAAATTTATTTCATCAAGCTAGAAGTTGGAAGGTCATTGGGGTGGGGTGGGGTGGGGTGGGGAGAGGAAAGGTGTCATGGAAAAACAGTCTTGTGGCCAGAATTGAAGGTAACCTTGGACTCATCCCATCTATGGGACGCAATGCAAGAGAAAGCATGAAAAACATTATGCAAGAAAATAGTTGATTGCATGAATTGACTGATTTTAGAGTATGCCATAACTAAGCTTCACAAGACATAACAAACTGCATTTTTAGCTGTTGTCACACTGCACCAGCAACACATTCAGTATTGCCCAAATATGTATCAAGCATATGCCAGATAGTTGGATTTGCTTTCCAAAAAGGGAAGACAGCGAAATTTTCTTCGGATGACTATTAAACATGTGCTACCACTGAATTTGGAGAGACAAACTCTCTTGATCAAGTTAAAATCCTCTCTTAAATATGCATTTAGGTCATCAGACTGATGGAAAGTTGAACGGAAACAGATATATTGTCATTTTTCTAAATACAAAATGCAGTACAACAAAAACATGTCTTTCTGCTTTCCTCAGGTACCTAAATCTTCCTTCTTCCTGCTTTATGCATTTCAAACATCAATTTCACATAATTCATGGGCCTATTAAAAAAAGACCACAGCAGCTTCCTACAAGTCCAACATTTTCATAAATTTTTTAAGCCCCCTTAGATAGTAAGTAACATACATCCTCAGTATCAATGTGGTTTTAGTAACAATCCTGGCAAAATGAAACTTCTCCCTCATATTGCAAAATGAGAAACACTTCAACTAAACACAGCCCGGGCCTGTTGCCACCACAGCAAATATGACTTTCATTACTTTTCAAAAGACTGGACTCTTTCGCAAGAATCATATTCACATCACCTTTAGTCAAAGCCCTTAACACTTAAGAATTAAAATGACACGGAAAAATTAAACTCATAGAACAGAAAAAGAATGAAGAAAGAGAGTTAGGACTGAAGTTCCAGAATCCTTTTGTAGAGTAAAATTTTCCCCTAAAGTCTCACCAAATAATCCATTCCACCAAATATTTCGTAAAGGCACATGTGAGAACATTTGACACACTCTCCTGTGGTGAGAGCATGTGAGAGGCATCTCTAAGATGTTTGGTCTGCTCATCCTGCTTTGTCATTCTTCCTAGACTCCCTTGGCCTTCTCGCTATCTGTCTGACAAAGCTCTGTGCCACACCATCTGCGTGCCAGATTCCTCTGACCGCGATGAACCACAAGCAGGGAAGGACTGAAAGTTCTCCAGTGAGTGTGCTAAGGCGCTATTCTTCTAATTACCTTCTTTAATGAGCTGCTTATGGAATTTATTTCTTTTAAACAAGGCAATGAAGTCATAATGTCATTCACGCAATGATTAAAGAACATTTCACTTCTGGGAAACAGCTATTTTACTCTTTTATTGGGCAAGAAACAAGGAGGAGTTGGATACTGGAAAGAGCTTGACCTATTTATCACATCCTCAGTTTCTACAGGTCACAGACAAAAGAATGAGTGGTATTATCCATGCCCTTCCTTGTCAAAAATGTTAAATTCCTATGTGATAAAAAAAGACTTTTCTGCATAGCAAAAATCCTTCCAGAATTTTGGCATTTGTCTATACCTTCAGAAGTTTTATCAGTAAATCTTATAGACAGCTAATCAACAGACTAAAACTACAGACACGCAAAGCCAAGAATAGCCATTCAAAAGCCCCAGTCACCTCAGAAGTCATTACAACCATCTGTCATGATGTCAAGCCAAAGAAGGCTGGCACAGTCAGTGGAGGGAGAAGTTACCAATAGCCAGGCTGTGTGCTGTAAGCCAGCATGTGAAGTACCTCAGAGCAGGCAACTGAGCACAACATCTTACAGCATAAACCAGATCTACAGACATACCTGGCTGTGGAGCAGGTCAGCCATCCTTAACACCCAAATTACCACACAAGGTCTCTCTGAAGTTCAAAAACCAAACTACTAACTCCAAAAAGTCTCACAAGGGCTTTTCATATGCAAGAAGATGATGATCCTGGAATCTTGTGTACACTGCTAGCAGTTAATCTCACTAGAATAAAAAAGGTAACTGCAGTCTACTCACAATATGAGTTGGAACTAAGCCAACCTGGAGCAAGGAGGTAGTGGAAGGAAAGGAATGAGAACCATAGTGTGAAAAGGGGTCTTTTTTATCCAAGGGCTCTCTTGGACAAAAAAAGCAAAGTTACCAAAAACAGCTTTGTTATTTACTCCCAATTTTTTTATGATATTGTCATTCACAAGTGAAATCCAGGCCCTACAGACAATAGAATGATAGGTGATTTTGTGATTGTGTGTGATTCTGTAACAATCAGGATATTTCCTTTCATAGGTACAGCCTTCAGTTACAAGAGGTAACTGAAGAGGGAACTGATGCCTAGTCATGCATGAGGAATCCCAAATATACATCTATATATAACATGGGTAAGTCACGGCATGATGCATTCTAAACATATGAGTCAGCATATTCAACAGCTCAAGCCACGCATGGGGAAAGTTCTTCCTGTTCACTAATGACTAACATTAGTCAGTCCTAATAAGCAGAACCAAGGGAAACATGTTTGTGACAATACACTGTCTCGTCGTTTTATTTATTTATTAAGCAAAGGTTTCTTGAGTTCATGTTGTCTGCACATTACTTTAGCCTCGGGTACAGGATTTCTTGAGGTTTTGATTTTTGTTCCTTTAAAATCACAGTTGTGATAATCCAGTCCCTGGGATTCACTAGGTCATGTTATCATATCAATCAATTGAATAAAGCAAATACCCTACTAAAGAAAGCTGCAAACAGAAAGAACTAATTTAAGCCATAAGAGCTTACAATAAGCCAGTATGAATCTTTTCATCAAGCAACTCCACATTAGCAATATTATGCAAAAAGCAGAGATACCTATTGAACAAATTAGCAGATTCTGTTCAACAGGCTACTGTTCCAAAGCACAGAAATGGTAGGAATAGAGTATGAGAGAACAAAAGATAAATGCAGTCTGAAGATCATAATTTTTAGTAGAAAATCATGTCACAGCTATTTAACAGAAGCATGTTTTGCTCAAATCAAGGTTGATATAGAGGGATATTTTAAAACTTAAAATGATCAGTCGCAATTTTTATTGCTCTGTGTCACGCTACATCCTGAGCTGCTGCACATTTATACACTGCAGATCTTTGAAGTCATGTTAAATTGACCAACTGAATTATATTTTTAGTATCTTTGGTAAGATTTCTCTCTTAAGAGGGCAATTTCCCAGCAAAGTTGCATTGTAAAACATCCATGAGACCTTTAAACAATGCAGCTGTGCTACCCAGAGGAAAAATTTACTTTATTTAGTCACTGTATGTAGTATTACTGTCATATAATGGTAAATTTTAGGATCTGTGTCAAAAAAGCAATTAAGCATGACTTCAATTAAACACACAATATTACCCAAACTGATTCAAATAGAATAGGATACTAGCTGGAGTACTGCGTTAATCAGGAATGCTTTTCTGGATCAGACCTTGACACAGAACAACATCCAAGTAACCAGAGCAAGGGTTTCTTAGTCCTAGTACATGAGCACTGTCAAACAGAGCTCCAGCCTCATGACCATTCTCTTCCCACAGCAAGCAGTGGGTCAGAACAGGAGCACTCGCTCCAGTCTTGCCTGTGCAAAGTCTGGCTGCTCCCTCCAAGCTGCAGAACTAGATCATTCTCTCCCACTGAACCTATTATGGAAAGACCAGCTTACAACAGGCAATAGAAGCACATGGGTTTTAATTTTTCAAACCAACAAGCAAGATTTCTGACCAGTTCATCTGTCAACACACTTATTCCTGTGACATTTGGGGTGACAAATGTGGTGGCCAAGAACTTACCGCAGTCTATTTCCACTACTAGTACATTCATTTGGCTCCAGCTAAAACACTTAAATCCAAAGGACTCCACAACTAATATTTTCTTCTGTTTTAAATGACTAATCTCTTTCTTAATTGATTGTTAATTAAAGGCTTTTGAATACCAACACCACAGGATGAAATTCTCTCTAGAGGCAGCATTGCAAGCCACAACTAAGGTTTCCCCATTACATCTTCTTGCATTTATCATCTCTAAGTAGGCAGCTTTTGCCTCTGGGGTAAAAGCAGAGTTCAACAACTGCTTGGTCATCTCCTTCTGATTCTTCCTTCTGCTGTCCTTCCTGATGTGAAATGAAGAGCAGCAATTACTTCCAGTACAGAACAGACTGAGAGGTAGGTCACCAGTTGAGTAGCTCAGCTTTAGGGAAAAAACCTTTAAGATGGTCACACTGCAGTAAAACAGTGTTTAACTAGTTAATTTGGAAAGCAACACAAAAGTGAAGAAAAAGGAAATGCAGCTGCTGCTTACAAGCAGTCATCAAACCATCACAGTTGTACTTTCTTTCTTGCCAGTTCCTCAGTCACTAACAATTTCTGATCCAGTACAACAGCTGTAACATTGTATATAAATGCATTAATGCTCTGCTGAGATATGCTGTTTGGGAGAACACTAATTTAAATAATCTTTTTAGGTTTTATTTTTGTTATCTCACTACTGATGATTTACAGATTTCACAGGAAGTCTTCTATCAGCCAATGCATGACTGCACAACGAAAGAATCTCCATATTTCAGGGAAACATGTAGGCCAATTGTTTGCTGGAAAATGTACAGATGTAATCTGGGAATGCTCAAAGATTCAACAATAAGTTATTTTTTGTGATGTTTTTCTGCAGACACTCTGCTTCCACCGGAACAATGGCCTTATATGTAGAAACCTGGGCTGTAACTTCCTATGACGTGCAGCACGCTACCATAAATGCTTTCCCCTTAACTCATCAAATGTCCCAGGCTGCTGCTCACTCTCAGATGTGAACAGCCAAGGAATGTCACCATGCAGTACTACACTAATGCATTCCAGTGCTCAAGATGTCACCAAATATTACCTACAAAGGCTAACACTTCACTGTGTACTCTGGGCAAATATTGCTGCGAATCTGGGCCAAGAGAAAGAATTTTCTCCTTTTTTTCCCTGTTTTTGTCATTGTTATTAATTTTGGTTTTTTGTTTCTAAGAGCTTTTTTTTTTTTTAATGTCTTAACTACATTTTTCAATCTGCTGTCCCGGAGTATGTGCCTCTGAATGATTCTTCTTGACCATATTATATCTAAAATTATGATGCAAGGAAGCTTAGGATACTTCTATCAGGAAGAGC
This sequence comes from Passer domesticus, assembly GCF_036417665.1. Lineage (NCBI taxonomy): Eukaryota > Metazoa > Chordata > Aves > Passeriformes > Passeridae > Passer > Passer domesticus. The sequence goes on from NC_087479.1 coordinate 32,247,088, forward strand.
AAATTATTTCAGAAAGAAACAAGTTATGAAAACTCTTAAAAATAAAATCAAGAGGTTGACATTTGTAACAAAGAAAGTCTATAATACATATAAAATTTTCACTCCACTCATTATCATCATAAATGCAATATTTAATCATATTCTGCTTTGATAAATGTTAAGAATGACATTCTAGAAATATATTTCAGTGGTTTGCTCTCTATGTAATGTAGAAACAATCAAGCTATGATGAACATTCATCTACTATTCAACTGTTATCTACTTCATAAGACAAGGAAATAAAATAAGTAACCTATACAAAAATTTACTACAGTATGATATCACAGCAGGAGTGAACACTGCTGAGAAACTACAGACTTTAAAACTGTGTTACTGCACTGGAATTTTGCTGTGCTAATTAAAATCCTACTGGAAATCTGAACCTGTAAAAGAGACATTTACATTTAAGAAACAAGGTACAACAAATTCCACAACTGAACTAGAAAACAGAACACACACGAAATTTCGCCACTGGTTCTTCACACCGCTAGTTTCTCAAATCAATACCCACTTTTTCCTCCCCAGACAAGATTCTTACCAGTTATCCATTTGTCTCCTAATTACCTGTTTTCATTTCCAGACTACCATGTCCAGACTGCAGGTTCAATTTCCTAGTGCATGATATTGCAACTCCTGCACTACTCTGTTAAGCAAACAATCTTTCACCATTCACTCCTTTGACTTGTGTCCCTTGTTAAATCACTATTCTATAATCTGACTTTCTAATCTTTGCTATGACTTCTATGATTATATCACATTAGCAAGACAAAACAAAAAACAGGCAATCTTTCATAGCATTTTGTTATTCTAAAAAGAGTAAAGTACTGCAGTCTCCCAAGTGCTGAGAATGAGCTGTGAATGTGAATGAAGGTTTACAACAACTTCATTAAGCAGATTAGAGGAAGACAGTCCTTCTGATCACAAACAGGTGAAAAAAGGAAGAAAATGCAGCTTTGTTTTTTTTCTGCTTGTGAGGAAGGCACTAATCAATGCAATAACCCAACTTCTCTACCTGATCCTCAGTTGTTTGTGAAATGCAATGAAGGAAAAGTAAAAAAACTCAAAGTATCAACACATACAGAGTTTTACTCCACATCTGATAATTGTAATAATTAATAGTTATTATTTATTGTCACTATGCTTTCCATCCCAAATACCTCTCTTCCTGGTTGCATTTCAGAGATGAAAGGATCTCAGGGTGAAGGCTAGTTCAGCTTACCCCATAACTTCACATAGAGAGAAAACAGCTGTTGCAGATTTAACCTAATAATACAGCCACCACCGTTTCACAGAGCTCTGGCCTCACTATTTATAGGGATAGTATTAGTTTATTTGTTTTAAAAACCTACTACAAGAATAGGAGATCAAAGAGAAGCAATTAATAAGGTATAAGTTATGTTTACTGATGCTTCTGTAATTCAATAATATAAAATTTTACTCTCCAATTTAAACAGATATGAATACCATAATGTGAAAAAAACATGACTCCAAATGAACTCAGGAACAAATAAGCTGTGGAGTAGAAAAACCTGTGATTATTTAAAATGAATACTTGATTTTATTATTTTGGTTATCTCTACCTCTGTCTGAACAACATTAAGATTATTGTTTATAACATTATATTATATCATCTTTTGCAAATGCTGTATATTCAACTTAAATTTTAGAGTTTTGTTCAATGCTAATGAGTGCAGTATTCCAAAAGCAACATGTCCACATTATTTGGACTCTCACTACTGTCTTCAGATTCAAGTAGCAGCAAACCAAAGCCAAGACCTTATTTTCCTTCAAATCTAGGATTTATTTCTGTGGCTGATTTCAAAAAGGTGATTTTTAAGCAGGCCTAAAAAGTCAAAAATTTATAACATTTTAAACTTTTTTTGCTGCTTTCATAAGATGATCCAAGATCAAAGCTTTTACTTTTATTGTTTTTAGTTAGACACTTTAAAAATAATGAAAATATCAATCATATTGTGAAAAGATTTCAGAGTTGATTTTTTAAAGAAATCCCTCCTTAGACTTTCAATTTTGATTGAAACCATTTTATTTCTAAAAGGTTCTACATATATCTACCTAAATAACAGTCACTGAAGACTGGCAGATAATACTGGGGAGGTCTGCACAAGAGATCTCTCTTGTATTTTGACTAAAAGCAGTGTTAACAAAAAAAAAAATGAAGGCAATTTGCACCAGAGAGGATTCAGCTTGACAGACTGGAATTGACACAGCAAGGCTTCCTGACACTGCAACTATTGGATTTTTGCAGTCTGTCCACAGTTGGAGCTCACTAGGGAGTTTCATCAGATTTGTTCTTACCACCCTATAAATATGGGATTTGTCCTTACAAGTCCCTGTTGTTTTGTCTTTCTTCTTTCTCTGTACCTACAGAGAGAGATGTAAACAAGTCCAGCAATAGAAAAGTACATGAGAGGGCACCTTTTTCTCCATATTTCCAGGCAGGAAAGAAAGACCTGGGAGGGGGAGGAAAAGATCACAATGTGATCTCGAGAAGCCATGCAAATTCCAGAAAACATGAGAGAAAGAGCATTACTGGAAAGGATTTTTAAAAGTAATGCCACTGATTATTATGCCTGTTTCCCTCTCAGCTCCTTCAGGCTGGATACTGAAGGGACTATTTGAGATGGCAGCCTGTGGTTGAGAAAAAGGAATCAAAGTTGCTGCAGCACTGGGCAGATAAACTAAAGCAGCCAGAATCTGATATATGGAAACAAGAGACAAGCTGGCAGTACTAAAGCAGAAAGCAAAGGACAATTTCAATAAAGCACTAGTTAAAGAGAAAAAACACTGTAGGGCTGCTTTAGGCATGTGACAGGTTACTTAGCATACACAACCCAAACGTTTCTGCTATTTAGCATTCCTATGGCATGCTTTATGGGGCCTGAAAGACATTAACTTCTGTTTGTACACTTTCTGTGAAGCAAGAGCCACCTTGTCTGGATGCCATTCAGTGATTCTCACTGCACTCTCCCTTATATTTAGTGAATCACACTTTCAAAGGCTGAAGTGGAGTGAGAAGAGAACCTCAAAAAAACTGTGAAGTGACTCTTTCCTTCATTTTGCACACAGGTACCTGAATGATGAGAGCCCTGAACAAAGTAATTTGGCACAGTTCAAACTCCCAGAAAACTCTTTGGGTAGAAGATAATTACTTTCTGGTTAGCACATCACATTCCAGTCTAATTATGAACAGAAATAGGGTATCTAACTACAAAGCTTCTCAGGTTATGCAACAGTATAAAGAAACCTCTCTTTCTCTTGCATGCACTTACATACCACTTCCCTGAAAATACAAGAACTATCTTTTACATGTTAGAGAGGAGCTATTTCCAATTGCAAAAAAAGAAAAAATATATTTAGAAAGAAAGAATAAAAGAAAAGCAGGCTGTAAAGCCATTGTTTTCAGAAGCACTCTGGCAAAATGTTATTTAGCACTTGACTACCCTTGTGCCCAGAAATCCAAACTTTTGAAATTTAAGGTTTTTTTAATGGTTTACTGCTATGAATGTAGGTAACCAGTTCATTACTGTCTGCCTGAATCTACAATAAGCCTGAAACAACTCCCTACATGATATTTATAACTTTATGAACCAATCATCACAGGATAATTGGAGCACTGAAGTGACTGAGCAGTTTAAAACACATAAAAAGCAGTCTCTTCCCTGTCATAAAGCTGACATACACTCCTTTCAGGTATTTGAAGTAGGTGTTTCAGGCAGGCAGTGACTGAACAGGCAAAGGCATAGATTGTCTCATGGTGAATAATGTCTGACCCATCTCATTGTGTTCTGTGACAAAATTTCTGACTAAATTTGCAGATAAGGGAAAGTTTCCTCAACTTTAGCAAGGCTTCCAAGCACTCTCTTGCAATAATCTTGTGCACAAGAAGGACCATTACTGGCCAAGTGGGTGGCTTAGCTGGGTGAATAGCAGCTGGGGTCATCCTGTTTACCATCTTCCTCTCACAATCCGGAGGACACAACAGAGTGAAGGTTAGTCATGTTTGCAGATGGCACTAAACTGGTAGAAACCAGTTAACAGACTTGAGAGCACGACTGCCACTTACAGAGAGCCCAGCAGGCTGGGGAAAAGGGCTGACAGACACTTCATAAAATTCAGTGACAGCAAATGGCAAGACCTCCAACTGGGAAACAAAACGCTCTTGCACGGCTGGAGGTAGGGACTGAGTGGGAAGCAGTGCTATTGAGAAGTACCTGGAAGTACCTAGAGAGGGGTCGAGCAGCATGTGAGCCAGCCCTCCACTCCTGATGGCCTAAAGCACCCTGGGCTGCATTCACAGGTGCAGAGGTAGGTACAACAGCAAGGGAAGCAATCAGCCTCTCTACTCAGAGCACTTGTTGGACCATATCTGGATGCTGCATTCTGTTCCGAGCCCCTCAGTACATGAAAGACATTAATAAAGTGCATTAAGTTCAACAGAGAGGTACCAAGGTGGTTTGGGGCTGGAGCACTTGACCAGTAAGGAAAAGTTGATGGATCCATCCTTTTTCAGCCTGCTCAACAGATGGCTTTGGGAGGACCAAACAGCAGCTTGTCAGGGAAGGAAGATATAGAAACGCATGTAGAGTAAAAGTGAGACAACCAGTCTTTCTCCAGGGCCAGCAAGGCTTCTCTGCTGTATGGCAGCCATTCCACGCTCTGCTCCACAGCTGAGGTACAATATCTAGGACCACAAATCATACAAGAGCATCTTGGAATTACAGCTCTACTGGGTCACTGTGGGCTTATTTCCTGTGAAACCAAGCCTATAAAAGTTCATGGTAAAGACACCTGAATGAAAAACTATCAGCAATTAAGAAACATGTTGGGAGGGATGCATACAGAGAGCCACATGCATTCTTCATATTCCAAGTACCCACTCCTGTGGGTACATCTGTGCTATACATCTGGGGATTCACAGCCAAACATGCACAGGAGTCCACCTTCAGACAACATCAGGCTTTAAAGTTTATCACCAGAATTTTCCCTTTTTCTTCCAAGGTGGTTTGCTGTTCCTCTCCCTCCCAGAGTTCAAGGCAGGACAGGGACTTCTTGCCCCATACACCTACCCAAAAAGCAGATAGCAACTGTTTTCATCTCTGCTGAGCCCCTAGCAGGATATGTGGCAGAGCTTGAATCAGTTGTACCTACAAGCAGTAACAGATCAGACAGCCGCTCCCTGATTACTGTAGTGAGACACGTAACCCTGCTTCAGCACGGTACCAGACAAAAGTCCCATGACTTTCCTCATCTGTTCAACTATTTGGGCTGACTGCAACTTGCTTTTACACAAAAATCTACCTCCCTCCTATAATGGCAGTCACATAACAAATTTAACTTTTTTCACAAGGGACAAGCAAAGCTACTGCAGTGGCTCGGTGAAAGCATCACTGCAGCTTTTCTACTGAAATGGTGCTGTGGGGTAGAGCCTCAGAAAACAGATATCCTTGGAGACTTCCAAGTGTGGGTATACTTCTTCTTTCCCCTGGAAACTAGATTCCACTTCAGCATACCCAGAGAGAGGCTATCCTGAGCACTGGCTGTCCTCTCTGCTGGAGAGGGCAGTAACTCATCCCTCAAAGCACGGCCACAGCAGCTCCCACCAGGCTCACCTCCCTCCTGACCCCCAGCAATCCCAGCAGCCAGCTAAGGACTCCTCAAGGCTCCCCACTTAGCCCTTCTTTGCTTCTCACTGCACACATGCACAGCAGCCAACCACAAAAACTTAGTCAGAAACAGGAGATATTGACACTTAGTGCAGCACTCCTATCCTTGGCTGCTGTGTGTCTTTAAAGCTTAAGGTGGGGCTTTGTCATCTAGATTGTTTATTTTGTTTGCTGGCCTGCTGTTACTATGTACTCTACAATGAAATGGGCTTTGTCACCATGTTATATGTGATTCCAAGGCAATGACAGGAAGCTGTGTCAGGGAAGGTTTAGGCTGGAGTTTAGAACAAATTCTTTACCCGGAGGGTGGGTGGGCACTGAACAGGCTCCCCGGGGAAGTGATCACAGCACCAGCCTGACAGAGCTCACAAGCATTTGGACAATGCTCTTTGGCACATGGTGTGACACTTGGGATGTTCTGTGCAGGGCCAGGAGCTGGACTTGGTGATCCTTGTGCATCCCTTCCAACTCAGAATATTCTGTGACTCTGTTCTATGATTTTCCAATAGCACACTACAAGTTTAAGCGAAGGCATACAGAAATAAAGACCTCTCTTATATCTGACCTGTTTCTGTCTTTAGTTCTGCCCATGCACATAATATTTCAGTAAGCTTTCTGTGAGGAACCAGGGGACTCCAAAGCACACTTTCATGTTATAATGACCTCCCAGAATTAAATCCTAGTGCGGACATTTGAGAATGTGGGAAGGGTCTTCAGCTAGTGAGCATCCCACAGATGGCTCCATTGAGCTTTACAGAAAGCCTCTAAGGCCCCAAGAAACAACTCAAAAAGCTGTTAGGACTACCAAGACAAGATGCAAGTTCAGCGTGTTGATGAAATTAGCTTTAGAAAACATGGGTGCTTTGGCAGACCAGTATTGTCGGGGGTCCATTTTTTAACCGAGTTTTTTCTCCATTTGATCCTTTTTCCCCTTTTCAACTACATTTTATTTTCTCCTCTCTCTTTTGAGTCTTTCCAATTATTTCTTTCCCCATTCCCATGTTCACCACTTTTTCATAGCCTTCTCTTTCCTAACAGCTGCATGCCAGCGAAAAGTGACACCAGATGAGAATCCTGGATGACAGTGACATTGTTGATCCTTCTCTTGCTAATTCATTGAACTACACAGAAGGAAAAATCCCCACTGCTGTTCATGTCTAATTTAACTTTGAAGAAATACTAGGTCTTAACAATTTCAACAGAACGGTGCTTTCATTTTTTGTTCTTACTACCATGATTTTTCTTCACATTTATATAGTTCAGAGGCTGTTCTTGCTTTTTATCAATAAGATAAACAAGAAATAAGATCAGATATTTCCTTCCATTTGTACTTACTCCTGAAGTATATTCCCAAACATGTTCTATCATCCTACCCCGGGAGGGAGGGAGGGAGGGAGGGAGGGAGGGAGGGAAGGAAGGAAGGAAGGAAGGAAGGAAGGAAGGAAGGAAGGAAGGAAGGAAGGAAGGAAGGAAGGAAGGAAGGAAGGAAGGAAGGAAGGAAGGAAGGAAGGAAGGAAGGAAGGAAGGAAGGAAGGAAGGAAGGAAGGAAGGAAGGAAGGAAGGAAGGAAGGAAGGAAGGAAGGAAGGAAGGAAGGAAGGAAGGAAGGAAGGAAGGAAGGAAGGAAGGAAGGAAGGAAGGAAGGAAGGAAGGAAGGAAGGAAGGAAGGAAGGAAGGAAGGAAGGAAGGAAGGAAGGAAGGAAGGAAGGAAGGAAGGAAGGAAGGAAGGAAGGAAGGAAGGAAGGAAGGAAGGAAGGAAGGAAGGAAGGAAGGAAGGAAGGAAGGAAGGAAGGAAGGAAGGAAGGAAGGAAGGAAGGAAGGAAGGAAGGAAGGAAGGACCCCTGCACCACTGGGTGGGAGAAGGTAGAGAACTGGGAATGGAGTTACACCTGGGAAGGAGAGAGGGGTGGGAGGAAAGTTATTTTAAGATTTGTTTTACTTCTTGTTATCCTGCTCTGATTTTCACTGGTGATAAATTTGATTAATTTGTCCAGGTCATGTCTGTTTTGCCTGTGATGGTAATCTGTGAGTGATCTCTCCTGCCCTTATCTCAAATCATGTGGCTTTCATTATATTTCCTCTCCCTTGTCCCACTGAGGGAGGGTAGCAATAAAGTGGCTTTGGTGGGCACCTGGCATCCAGCCAAGGTCAAGTCACCATAATGTTCTGCCACAAGTCTCTGGAATGCTATAAGGAATGCAAAAGAATCACACATCATTTTGTTGTTGAGGATTGTGTTATAAACGTAAACAAAAACATGTACAGCTACATAAACCTGTTCTTCCTTATTTCCACTGCTTGTAGGAATTTTATGTTCCTTCCATGGTGTCAAGATATTTGCAATTTTTCCAGATGGGAAAAATACAAGGCCTCAGCCTCAAAGATTTCTCAAGATAGAAAATAACAGCAATGTCACAGATAACACTGTCTGGATTAGAATAAGATAAATAAGGAAAAATCAAGTTGGCAGGGATAGTCATTAACTGCTATTTCTATTATGTCACTGTACATTCCACTTCCTTCATTTTTAATTTTCATTGTCTTTTACATGAACCAAAGCTTTAGAAAATAAGTCAGCAAACTTTTCACTTCTCCTTTTTATTCTGTGTAAATAAACTTGAACTTTAGGCACAGCAACCTTCACCTTATTTAGCCTTCAGATAACTCTTTTTCAGTTTCCCCCAGTCACTCCAAGATGACCTTTGCAGGCAGTCAGGAAATGTCTAGAGATTATGAGCAGTCCATTGCTTTGAAGCCTTGTAAAACTTGTGCCAGTAGTAGAGAACATAATTTTCATTTTATTTTTAATAAATTTTCAGGGAAGGGAATAATAAAATCTTAAAAGGCAGATTACACACACTCTTGCCTTCTTTGCAGGCTTGACTTCCAGTGACTACAACAGGATGCTTCATGAGCACAGGACTGAATCCTTACCTATAATTCACATTATGCAGGACTTTCTTGCAATAACTTTGTACAGAAAACTCCGAAGGCATGGATAAAGACCAAACTAGAAATGAAGCAGTAGAAGTTTGCCCTTACATATAACACCTGTCTGCTAAGAGAGCAATTAAGCCCTTTTGAACCCTGTCATTTCTCCCAGATTCACATTTATTACCTTTTGATCTTTGCCTTCTGCTGCAACAGTAATGCTGATGTGCAGAGTTAGTGCAATGCCAGTTTTTCTCCAGGTAATAACCTTGCTGGTTTAAAATCTCCTTCACTACAGGTCCTGCAGCCTGCATGTGGGAACAGATTGTGTGTGTCATCCATGAGCAGAGCTGCCACTGGCATCACAGGGACTATCACATGTGGTTCACATGCAAGATCAGTTTGCTAAGGTAAATATGAAGTCTATATCTATAAGATTTTTCTTACTACTGGACAACAATTAAAATAAAAATCTCACTGCTGCTAATGATTTACATGATCTTTTCAATGCTATTTCAGGATACACATGTAAAAACTGGATTATTTTAACAGCTCTGCCAGTAAGCAAGCTTTTGCTTCTGATATGAGAAAGCCTTATTTCTCCCAGATGTGGCTGGTCATTTTACTTAATGCACACCTTTAAATATAGAAATTGTAAAAATTCTGAAAATTGATGGAGAAAAATGATGGATCAGCAGAAATGTTTTAAACTTGCAATTGTTACCTGGGTTCTGACAGTTTTACTCTTGAATAAAACCAGCAGAGTTGTTAATGAAAACATCAGTCTTGATAGTGGAATAAATAGCTCTTGGTATAAATAAAGTACATGGCACAGATTCAGCTTTTTCAAGAAGTATGTCAATGGGACCATTAACATCATGGAAAGCCTGACCTCTCTCAGCTTGCACTTCTAGTTCAGACTAGAAGGATCTTCCACCTGCATTTGCAACATTCCGCAGTAGGTTTGTCCTCCTACTGTTCCAGAGGTTTTCTGTTTATCAGGTTCTGGGATTTGCCCTTCTCACCAATACTTTCTCACTTTGTTTGTCCCTGCCCTTCTTACCTAGGCTAGTCTGTTACTGTTTTATATAGTGAATAAATAACTCCTGTGAGTCTGGAACTGACCCACTTGAAAAGAGGCTCTTAGCCTTATCTTTTACACTTGCACGCCCCTCCAACACTGGCTCTCCACTCTGTCCTCATCAGTAAAGCAGTATGGAAAGCGCTGATAAGAGGATTAGCTGATGAAAAAATGCCAGAGATCAGTTTACAAGCATAGAGCATTCATGCATACCGTCACAAAGCCTGGATCCCTGAAGGGGGTTGTATCTCACACAGATATTGCTATCTCAAAGTGAGCCAATTAGCCCACGTTTGTCATCTACTCTTTCTCCTTGTCAATGGGGAGAGAAACAAAAGTCATCTGAGAGACACAAATCTGTCCGCCTATTTTAGGCCTGCCTTAGGAGGGTATCTCATCCACAGTGTGTGCCTGGTGGTAAGATAGCTAAAATTAGTCACTACAGGGTTAAAAAAAGGACAAGTGGAGACTTCCACGTTTCCAAGAGGGAAAAGATTAAGCATCCCAGGAGAAGACAGGTTGTGTTAAGGACTGTTGTTGGACTCAGTCAGTGATTGCCTCCTTAGATCTAAACCTTCAGAGCTGGACAGCAGAGGAAATAAACAACACATACTTCATTGGAACTGCATGGGGTGGGTGTACACACCATAAAAGAAACTGAACAAACAAATGGTCCATGGGAGCCAGGAAAGCCATCTGCAGAGGAAGCACACCAGAGCAGGCAAAGCAGCAAGCGGCGAGCGCTCCCAAAGAGCCGCGCGTGTCTCGCACAGCAGCACATGTGACACAAACCACATGAAAGGGGCCCGGCACGCTCTGCCATCCAAACTGCCAAAACAAGCAGACACAGGGCAAGCAGGAGCTGCAGTTATGATCAAAGTCACACATTGCAGATACTCTGGTGGAAGGGGAATGTCTGAACTGCAACAAACAGACAGAAAATCATAGTGCAGCTTTGAACTCCAAAAGTAATTTTTTGCTACCCAAGGCTAGGGTCATTTTTGTGTTCTTCTATTTGCTAATGTCTGAACTACATTGTATATAGCTTTGTGTTTGGCTCATGGCTGGGAGTTCCAAGCACAGCCTAACAAATCCACTGTGATAAGAACACACTTTCTTGAAATAGGAACTTTGCAAAACCAAGCTAGAAATAATGTTAAGAGGAATGTTTTCATGCCAGCTCAGTATTTCCAATAGTTCAATTTGAAAAAATATAGAATTTAAAAGAAGAAAAAAAAAAAAAAAGAAGTTGCTTATGTTTTTGAAATTCTAGGAAGTGAGCAAGAAGATTTTTTTTTTTTTTTTATGGTGGGGAAGGCAGTGGGAGGGAGAGCTGAAAGGGGTGTTAATTCTAATGTTAGATTCTTTTTCATCTGATCCTGCTTATCCATCAGAAAGTACTGCTGCTGCTGTTGCTGGCGTCATCATAAAAGTAGAACCTGGTGTCAATATGAGCTTTTAATCTCTAAGGTCCTAAGAAAAACTTCTGAAATTATCTCAAAATACTACAACTAGTTGGTAATTATAAGATACGGTACCTTTCTTTCTAATATCTTCAAGCACTTTAGGATTTCATACTAAAATCCAATGTGACTTGACACTAAAATGATCTGACAGAATACTGCAATTCAGTTCCAGCAGCAATAAATCTGGCACATCATATGTAGTTATAATACAAAAGACTAGACAAGAACTCTTACTTGCAACATCCTCTGCTGCTATTTTTGCACACAATTGATTCCTGTACATTTCCTTTCTTCATCCTACATATTTTTGTGAAAGAACAGAATTAGTTCACAGAAATATTCTTGAAATGTCTCTATCAAGATCCCACACAATGACAGTGAGTTGAGCACATCCTTAGCCTGTCATTATGGAAAGTTCCTTGTAATTAATTCTGCTCAAATTTTATTAAGAGGAAAATTCAGTGTATAATAACTCTACATCTGAATTTGTCTTTGTTTTGCGACATGATATAGAATGGCAAATTATACTTTTATAAGTAGAAAAGAGAAATGTTAAGACAACTGAAAACTTGCTTTTTGCTTATTTTACTAAGATCTGTTAGAAAGATCTTTAAAAAGGCTTGATTTTCTTCAAGCTTAATTTGTGAAACAGGTTTTCTCATAAATTAAGGCTTAAAAGAAATATAATATCAGTTTACTGAGGGGCATTTTCCTCTTTTCTGCTGTCTGTTCTTTCAGTGCACCTGATGCTTAGAGAAGAATGCTTCCAAGCACAGTTTAAGGGCTGTACTCAGGCTGTAAAGAAAAGCAGCACTTAAAACTGAAAGCAGAGCTTGAATGTAGCAGAATGTAGGGCTTGGAACCCTCCAGAATGTTTTTCTCTTTTTGAAATTAAAGAAATAAGACATTATGTTTCCTTCTGCTGGCTGCCAAACTGAGTAAATGCTATGGTGCCTGTTTCTATCCCTTATGCAGACAGGTACCCATCAGCACATGTTAATTACAGATCTCTGAATCTCCTGAGTGAAATTCTTATGTTTGTTCTCATGTCAAGCATGACATGTTGTAGTGACTGTCTCCAGTGTGGAATTGTCACAGCAGCTTTGTCCCAGGCTTCACAAGAGGCTGCAAGCAAAATGGTCCCCATCCAGGTATGCGACTGTAATGATACTACAGGAAAAAAACTTTCTTTCTCTTTCTTTCTTTCTTTCTTTCTTTCTTTCTTTCTTTCTTTCTTTCTTTCTTTCTTTCTTTCTTTCTTTCTTTCTTTCTTTCTTTCTTTCTTTCTTTCTTTCTTTCTTTCTTTCTTTCTTTCTTTCTTTCTTTCTTTCTTTCTTTCTTTCTTTCTTTCTTTCTTTCTTTCTTTCTTTCTTTCTTCCTTCCTTCCTTCCTTCCTTCTTTCTTTCTTTCTTTCTTTCTTTCTTTCTTTCTTTCTTTCTTTCTTTCTTTCTTTCTTTCTTTCTTTCTTTCTTTCTTTCTTTCTTTCTTTCTTTCCTGTACCCTTACACAATAAACTTATTAAATGAGCCTATATTAATTGCCCTTTCTGTTTACTTTGCTGACTCTCAGAAACAGCCAAAAGTCACCCTAACCAATAAGCAATCATCCCCTCACCATAGTAACCACACCAAAGAGCACATATTTCAATTCATCTTAGAATATACCATGACAATAAAAAAATAGGTAAGTGCACCTGGGTGGGCCAGTCACTGCTTCTTTCACTGTTTATGTGTATTTATCTTCTGAGGAAAGATAATTTTTTTGAAAGAACCTGGGCAGCTCCATGTATGAACAACTGTCAGTAAGTGTTTTCCTCTACTCTCTAGCCTAGAAGTTAATAGATTTTAGTAAGAAGAAATATTTGCTCTTTCAATCAGCACAAAACCACTCAAAAAACCCCCAAACCTCAACAGATACACACAAAACCAACTCGAAAAATTAATTCAGCATGGGTCTTAGGTTCTCAAAATGCATGCATGTCTGTGATCAATGGGATATGTGTCATTAACATCTGAGTGAAGCAGCAAAACAAAAAAGGTCTTGTATAATGTGGACTGTCTGCACAGGAGAAAACTGTATGCCACAGATTGTAGCTCAGTTTATATCATTTAACAACCTAACCCCAATCCAGCTGTTTCACTAAGGAAGGACTATTATTAATTTCATGCAGATTTTTCATTTCCAGATTTTTCTCATGCAACCCTACCTGTTACAGAGCCAAGAACAAAATGGCCCATATGAAAGCATCATTCTAAAGGGAGTTACTGAATCATCTTGCAACTTGTAGGGATTCATGACTGAACAGGATAATAAGCAACCAGCAAGAGCATGACAAAAGGGAAGTTTACACTGGTGAGAAACCTAACAGAGTGATTCAAGTTCCTGCTTCATGCTGCTAGAGATGTTCTCTAGCACCATTTCCCCAAAAAGGAGTGAAATTCAGGCCAGTATAAATGTGGTGCTCAACCAACCTGCATAGAACCACCACTGATTGGTCTTTGTAACACTCCTTCCACTTTTCCATCCATGGTAGCCACATGCTGGACCCATATTTTCAATAGACTTTGCAAATTAACTAAATGTTGTCACAACCCATGCAGAAAATATTTCCTAGCCAGTGATATCTTTTGCTGAAGACACTTCAATGCTTAAGATGCAGCACACCAATGTGCATGAATTTTCACAAGTCCTCTTGTTTCCCTTTCCTGTTCCACAGCTGATGACAAAATTTAGTTTCCAGCTGCAATACCAGATTTCTATACATGCAGTAGACTACTACTATAGATACCTGCAAGCATGCTTATGTTTATTTTTTCCCAAGAGAAATCCTTCTTGGCTTGCACCTAGGATGCAGCAATGGTTCTGTCACCTCGTTTGCTTGTTCATCCCTTTACAATGGCATACATAAATGCCATCTGTTCTCATGGGCATAATAAGGTGTGACTTGCTTGATCTGTTTGTCACCCCAGCCTGTTCCTTCATGTGTTCCCTAGAAACTTAGATTCAGTCTGTCTTTGCCCAGAATTAGTCCACATCCTACATGCCTCAACTTTGAGCTCTTTGAACCAGAGCTGGTCCTGCATCCTGCTCTCCCTCTGTGTTCACAAATTTCACTCACTGCCCTTACAATGCTGTGGTAACACCCAGATCCCATCCCAACCTTGCAGAGCTACTGGATCTGCAATAGGTGCACTTATGCCTATATGGGCCACTTCCAGAGAAGGAGGTGGTACAGGGTAGGTTGGATGAACTTCAGATGGATTTTAGAGACCACAAAAGAGCTGCACCTCCTTAGGTGTGGATGGGAGATAAACTACAATTTCTGCCCTGAATTCAGATTCTTCTTATTGTTTTGTAACTGACATAAAGGAATGTCTCTTTGCTCAGTGTTATATTAAGAAATTAGTCATGGGTTGTTAAAGATCTATTACATTTGCAGCAATATGGTGCATGCTGCTTTAGAAGACTAAAAATACAAAAAAATTGAGTAAAACTTTGAAAGCAAAATATCTGTGCAACACGAAGATTCTAAAGTGGAACAATGATCATTTTCATCATCAGAAGTCCCTTCTCACAAAACAAATAATCTCTTTTTAGCTTTTGCCACTGGCAATGAAAAAATAGCATTTTTCAAATAAATATGCACAAAATGGCCACACTGTGGCTTTACCCAAAATCTGAGGCAGATTTGAATCTGCATTTTTGAAAGACTTCCAGCTACATCTGAATTGATACTCCTAAAATGTCCCATTTGTTAAAAAAAAAAAAAAAAAAGCAACCCACCACAGTTTCCAAAGAAGTGTGTCGTACATTGGAAAATCATATTTTTGCAATTATTTGTTTTGCATAGAGGTACTACAATCTTATGCAGAACTAGTGGGCTGCAGACACTCTACAAAAGCTTGAAGACAGCCAATATATTAAGCATCTTCATAACTACAAATGGTTTGCATATTGTAAAGCAGCAAAACAGTTCCAGGGAATCAGCCATAAGGCCCTGTCCCTATTACATCAGGTCAAAATTTCTAAATTAGGTAGACTGAAATTTCAGTTGGGAAGATTAGATGAACTTTAACTAACATCTTACATTATTCAGGCAATATTAAACTTACATTTAGATCCCACTGATGAGGCTAAAACATACCTATAGTGCTACTTATCGTTTGTTGACCTAAGAAACAGGGTAGAAAAAGAGGAAAAGGAAAAATGAATCTGAGAGAGATGGAGATAAAAATAAAAAGCAGGAATAGAAAAGAGGAAGGGAAGAGAGAGAGAAACACTGAGAGAGACCACATGAATTCTGCACGAGAGCAAAGCACTTCAGAAGGGGAAAGACTGAGAAGTTATTTACAACAAGTAATTTTCATAGATAAGAAAAAATAAATGAGTCAGAGTGATGCAATGTGATGGAATTTAATCCAGCTGTTTGTGTCCTATGGCAACCCCAGATAAGCAATATCAGCAAAATGAATTAGGAAATCCAGATGGCAATAAATATTGTCCTCATCAATAAAAAACAGATGCCAAGAGTACTTTTGACACATAAATATTATTTTACTGTTCCTTTCCTTTGGCTTTTCTCTTTCTAGGGTGGACAAGAAAATCCTGATCTCCTTTTTAAATTACTTCAGATGATACTCTTACTTTGTTATATAATTTTGCTACTGTGTTAACCCCCTCCTGCAGATTAAGTAACAATAAAGATATATCCTTAATGTTATAAAAAGCCCTCAAATCTAGTGGTTTGGAAACACTACACAGGAGTAACTTTCAACAAATGCTATATTTTTGCAAAGTAGCAATAGCACAGTAATTGTATAGCACCAATCTGGAATCCAAACACTTTAATAGACATTCTGGTCACATTTTAATCTCTTTGGAGCCCTCAAAATGTAAGTCAGGAAAGGATAATTTTCCTCAAAATTATGTGAGAAATTAAAGAAATATTTTCTACTGTGAAAGCTAAAAAGTACAAACTAAATTAAGACAAAAAATATTCCCACTTAGTCAAAATCAGAATTTGCTGGTTTATAAATTTTTTTTTAATAATCTTTTAAATACAAAAATTAAATCTAGCTCTAACTAAATTAATGACTTATAATTATGTTTTCCATTACAGAAAGGACTAAAATTCTTTTTTTTATCAGCTACTGAAAAAGTATATGCTATTTACATTTGTGTCAGAAACAACATTTTATATTTTCTTCTCTGCAATATTATTCAAGTTCTTTTTATTGATTATTCTGCTAACAATAAAATTGAAGGGTAATTATAAATTATGTAAAGCTTTGGAAATGCATACACCAAAAAAAGCAGATAAGCAGATATTAAGACTAGAGAGCCACCTAAGCTCTGGGCTTTCCTAACAGGTGTTCAATTTTCTAAATCTAACAGTGTCAACATATGGGCAAAAGGAAGTTATACACAAAAATCAGCTAACCTGTGGATGAGTCATGTTCTTACAGACATGAAAACAAATTACTTCCATTCTTCCCTCACTTTTCCATCATGGAAATCTTTACCATATGCCTTATTTTAAAGGGAAAAGGCACTTTGATTCAGCACTAAATGTAAAAAATTCAGTGTAGAGAGAAACAGCTGTACCATCTATGCCACTAAAGGGAAAAGTAGTGCATTTTCTGAATTCTATCTCCTAGAGGAGACACAGGTGTATCTGTCAGGTAGGTGTGGCAAAATATTACTGCAGAAAGCCAAAAGATTTTCACTGGAGGCTACCACAGCTAGCATGCTGTGCAAGTTAAAATTAAACAAAGCACCCCACTGCTCAGTGGCAAAGTGCTGGCATTCTTATTTAAAGGCAGGTGAAACAATAAATTGTAGACTGAGAAATTACATCTTCATTGGAAACACTTGTGTAAATAATAAAAGAAACAAAAATAATTATAGTCTTATTTTTACTTTCCTACTGGAAATTCTCTAAAGGGAAATAGCTACCTCTGAAATAGGTATGTGAGATTGAGAAACATCCAGTGACAGCAAGCAGAGCATTACTGTCTTTCCTCAGACATTGGCATGCAATTCCTTTTGCCTTGAAATTCTGCCTACCTACCACATAGCTAAGATATAACATTTGAGATATGTACACAGGAGCACTGCTGAGGAGGCAGTCCAGATCCAGCTACAGAACACGCCACATGCTGCTATTTACTGAGTCCCAGTCTTTGCAGGAAAAACAATCAGAAATTATTTGAGGGGGGAGTGCACGAAATTCACATAAGCTTACCTTCCTCTTGAGTAGTCTACAGTAAAGTGCTGGGCAATAAACAGAAAGTTCTGTATGGTACCTGAAATGCAAGAGCTCTTTAGATAACTTACAACATATTGATCCTGCATTTAGGCTTCTGGATAAAAACAAGTGGAACTAAAGGACATTCTAAAGAATAACCCACATCTGCTGTTGTTATGACCTCTGATGAGGTCAGCTATAGCATACTGAATATATCAATAGAGGAAAATTTGGTTGGACCCACTCTGATGACTCTGCCATATCATTATTTTCTTCATACGCACAAAACTGGTGTACAGAAGCCATCTCCTAGGTGAAGGCCAAGCCATTGGCTTCCTATCAACTTGATAGGAGGAAAAGCAAAATATTTTCTAGGGGTAAAAATGGTAACAAAACAATGTGTCACTGTCATTTCCTACCTTTTCCACATGGATATTTTGTATATGAAAACATTTCCTTGACACTGGTGAACTATCTAATTGCACTTAGAATAAACTATTCCTTTTAAATCGGGACATATTTACCTCTCATTCTTAATGTTGTCCATCTGGACAGAACAATCTATGCATGTGTGATACCTCCTGTGGTGCCTGCAAAGGGACTTTAATGCACTCACAATTGTTTTAACTGCGATATTTTACTTTCTATCTCAAATTCCTGCATTTGCCAGCAGGAAACTTTAGCTGCCTAAACAGAGCAGAGACTATTCAATTCCTATATGCCAGTGGTAGCAGAATGTCTGGCCAGAATTCTGTACACAGAAATCTAAATGCAAAATATCCACTGCCTTTTAAACCCTATCCTAAAAAATAGACACAGTCAATATGAGGGGGAAAAATTATTTCCTTAGCATAAGCATAGTGCAAAATATGAAACCAGAAAACTATAAGAGGCCTATAACACACACCATAGCACTCCTTTGCTGAATTTAGAGGGTTATCTAGAATATTTGGCAGCAAAGGAGGTATCAATTAGAGCCAGGTCATTGTAGCATGAGTGAAGTTGGCTCTGGCCAAAAAGGAACTGTTCCAATCTCTCTTCTTTTTAATTGCTCCTGACATGTCATGAAGGAAATAGAACAACAGAGAAAAGCATTCTGGAAAAAATATTTTAAAAGAGAAAATGTTGAATCTGGTTACATTTCAAATTTTCTGAGGAGAAAGGAAGGGATGAATTCTCCCCCATTACTTACTACCAAGAAACACAAAAAATCAAGAACATCAGTCTCTTCAGTAGCCATCTTTTCTTGTTCCTTACAGTCCAAAGCTGCACAAAGGCCCAGCACAAAGGCCCGAGTTCTACATCGATGCCCTGTTTATTGAGGCAACACTGTGGATAGGCCCTAAAGTTGGGACCTATGAGTGTCCACCAAGGGCACACACTTGAAAATGCTACATATTTAACAGAAAAACTTCTAAATATCAAAAGCAAAACACACAAATATTGCAGGTAGGTTTAGAAAATAGGATACCTAATGCTCTTTATTAGTCTTCAGTTACATGGCTTTTAGTCATCACACTTCCAATGGCTGCACAGCTCTGAGGAATTTTTAGTGGTCAGATAAAATTTCTAGGGGTAAGACAGCAATTTTATCTGATCACCATTTTTTTATGAAACAGTGTGTTTCATACTAGGGCACTGTCTTGACTTTTTAAGTGGAATACACCAAAGTGTTACAGATATTGTTGCACAAACATTTAACTACCACTCTTGACTAAAGTGGGTCAACTTAATACCTTCCACACCATTGTTATTAAGGCACTGCCTCTTCACACCACAATGGGAAGAAATACAGGGAGGGATTCAGGTAATCTAAAATATAGGTGTCTATCCCATGTTACCCCCATTACTACTGGAAAGTGACAGAACCACTCAGAACCACTCCTCCAGCAATTTTAGGCACCATGATTTCAGAAATGAAACACTTGTTGGAAGTGTCCATTTCTCTCTACTCAGTAGAAGAGATGTTCAGGCAGCTAGATTAGATTCCAAATAACTATCAGAAAGAACTTCTCTGAAGTCTGAACATTCATATTACTGTACTGAAAATATTTAGTAAGACTGCATCTTTGTCCTAGTAATGCTATTCTTTTAGAAATTCCTGAGATAGAGAAAGAGACTTCATAGTTTGTTAGCAGCTGCTGGAGAAAATTATGTTTGTGTCTCTGCTCTTCCTCAAAAGGGACTTTTTCACGATCCACAAATGTCTGTACATCCAACATGTCCTTAACCTTTAGGAGGTTCCAAATAATTGCCGTTCTCCAGGCATGGAGATTTCTGCACAGAATACCATTATTATTCAGACTTCTTCTTCTTCTGTTGTTTTCTGCCTTACACTACAGTGGGAACTCTTATGACTCTAAAAACTCCAAGAGAAGAAAAAAGGAGAGCAAATGTCACATATTTGCTATATCAACTCATAAAACCACAACAGAGACAAGAAATGGTCTTAAGCCAGAGAGACTGGAACCACATCCCAATGTGCACCCTCCCACAGAATGAGCAGACTGAGATCCTCTGTTCTGGTCTGGATTAAATTCTGCTGTAGATGGAAATCGTTTAGGCTGTTGAAAAAAAAGACTTGCCAGAAAAACACAACAATGCAGTGAGTTTGAATTCACAAACTTAATGTCTCTCCAAGTTCCTAATGTATCTAAGAACATGCCAAGCTGACCATAGTAAAGTTTTGCATGTAAATCTCTGGGGCAGAAGGCAGGAACAGGCAGATTTCCCTGCAGAAATCCTTACCTATCCCTTGGGTTGACAAATAAACTCATTGACACCACACAACACACTCCTGCCCTGAGCTTTTCCTTCTTGACCTTGACATCTGGTTCACAAGCTACAAGTCTGATGTTGTGATGGTGCTGATGTTACTGAAGGGTCTGAAAGCTCCTTCTTGGGTGAAATCCAGTAGATTAGAAGACATCTGAGTTAGTTTTCTTTTTCTTCAGATGCTTTCCCTTCTGGCATCAACTGCTTGCCTTAGGACAAGAAGAAGAGCTGGATGAGGATTCCTGAGGAAGCTCAGAATGTGTACCCTGAATACTCTCACACCATCAAGTGAAATTACACCTCTGACAAGCAGGCACATTCCCATAGCATGAAGGAATTAGTAATGCTAAGGTCTGTGATCTTAAGCAAACATCAAAACTCCTGGACTCCAAATCTTTGGCTTAAAACAGGCAAAATAAATCAATGAGAACAAATGCAGTGGAATTTTCCTTCATCAAGTATTTAATCACATGCTAAAACCAATGTTTTTTTTACCATTGTCTAGCTTGTCACTCTTTTATTTTCTAAATTATTTGCATAGTTTTGTCACAGTTTTTAGTTTGTGAGTGGAAGTATTTAATTAATATAGAGCCAGACCAGTAGATCTCATTAGACCCCTTAAAACATCTAGCATCACTATAAGCAACTGCTCTAGCATAACCTAATATTAAATTTTAAACTACTTAAATGTTTAATAATTTGAGAATCACAGTGGGCTGGTTTAGTCCTACATTTACTACTTCAAGGAACACAAAAGGTATCTCCTGCCTTAAATAAGTTATCAATTCAGAAAAGACTGAACTCACATCACACATCACACATCCTCTATATTATGCCTAAAAATTAAATCCATGTGCAAAATTGTAGTATTAGCAGTGTGCGTTTTACTCTCAATTGATTCAAGGGTTTTCTCAGTGAAAACTGCAGCAGCCTAGATCCACTGCAAGGAAAAAAGTGTTTTGACTTATTGGCTTATATGAACATCTTTTGATCAAAATAATGAGGAAAATGTTGACCTGCCTTCTGCTATAGTCTGATTTAATGGAGGAAATGGTGACAAGTATAGAAAAATATATCTGCACTTATTTTTATATGCACCAATGAAAAAATTATAACCTCCAAAACGGTTACTGCAGTTATAAGTGAATCTAAAATCATACATCTCAGCTGGAGCCATGTAGCTTTCTGGTGTTAATATACTGTGGGACAGGCACTGGGATCCCTCCAGTAATCCTTCTGCTCTAGACATGGGATGTGTATGGGGAGGCCATAAAGCAACAAACAGAAGTTCTTTAAAGAAAATGACTACTGGTGCAAGCAGACATTGTTCATTGATAGCTTTTTTCAGAAATATGAAGCATTACAAAAGGTCGGGTTGATTTAAGAGCAAGTAGGAATTTACTGGGCCAGAAGAGAGTTGGGTTTTCCTGAAATTCCTGTCTGAACTTTAAATAAGCCTCTTGACATTGAATGTCCTCAAGGAAATATACAACTTTACCTACTTTTTCATGGTAGTATAGATATTCATGTCTTGGAAGTGTGAACTGACACAGGGCTGAGGTTGAACTGCAAATGTCAAAGCATTACATGAAAAGATTTACATGTCTTATTAGTACTTTTTTTATTTAAAAATATATGGATATTTTTGTTTTAAAAATAGTCTTCCAAAAAAAAAAAAAAGACACAACTAACCCAAACCTTTTACCATAAAACAAGCAGCTACTATGGTAATTGGATTGCACCAAAATTTGGCTTTGGCTTGTTTGTTCTGATCTTCTGCCCTCCAACCAAAACAGCCTTGCAGCCTCTTAGTAGTGTAAAGGCTGAAGGTAAAATGCAAAAAAATGATCTGGTGGGAAGATCATCAACGTGCTTGCTGCAGTTTTGCACTGCCACATCAGGAATCAAACCCAGTTTGCCCAGACAGAGCCTCAATAGTCAGTCTGCTGCTATATTTTGGTTCTCTAAGGACTCTGAATCATCCTATTCTTTTGTGTACTCCTCCCACATGCAAGGTCCCATATGAGGCAGCTTAGCCTTCCCAGCAAGAAAGGCTGCTCAGAGGTTCCCTCATGAGCATGTGTAATATTGCTGCTGAATTGGCCAAGGATGTAATGCAGAGCACCAAGAGACCGAGCACAAAGCCAGCCTAGGAGCAAAGAGCAGAGCCTTGGACTGCAGTTCCACCAAGCTCCATAGTGCACCATGGGACAAGGCCAGCTGCTTCACAGATTACTGACATGCTCTGCAGATGATGGGATGCTAAGCAGGCAAAAAGCATGGTTTTCTTGCACTGGGTTTTTTCCATCCTTCAGATGAGAATAGTTTTCCAGTATCCTTTATCATGCAGATTTTAGTGATTCTTCATTTGTTCAGAAATATTCTGGATCACTTTTAGAAATTATATGTGACCTGAGTAGTAAGGAAAATCCAAAGTTGGGGTTTATTTCAATTTTCTAAAAGTAATTTTAAGCATATATCAACTAATTAAGGCAAAATAACTTCTGATATTATCAACTTACATTTCTTCTAAGATGGCTCAGGCTTTTCTATAAAGTATCTTTTAATCATTCAAGAATTGGTTTATTAAGCAGGGGGAGGCAGACAGATGGAAGATAGTAGCAATGTCTATCATTACACAGTAAGGACATTTTCCATTATACAATTGTATTAAATAATTAATTTTACTGAGCCTTAATATTTCATTAAGAGATTGTGCTCATGAGTTAGCAATGGTAAACTGTGGGAAAAAAAAAAACCCAAAGGCCACCAAAATCATTACTCTCTTCTTCTTAAGTGCAGAATAACATCTTAAAGGACTTGCCAAATAATTGAGATCATGCTTTTGTTTAAAATCAGAAGAAAAATTCTTTTAACTCCAAGGGAAAAATGTGTTAGCCATACAGAAAGCACTGTTTTAAAGCAGTGTTAAAGGATAGGCCAGCACCCACTGGATTCTTCTCCATTTTAGTTTCATACTTGTGGTCCCCAAAGTTATTAAGTGAATCAGTCATCTGGGAAGTCATCACTGACTTTCAGAGGGCAAAGCAAATTATTTTATTTTTGCTTTAAACCACGCTGCATTAAAAGGTGAAGTGATGCCTGTGCATTTTCCGTCTTAGGCATAAAATAATAATTGGACTTGAATTGTCATGTTTTAGAGGATTAGGAATTTTAAAAGTAAAACCAGAAGTAAGTAAGGCTTTGCATCATGCTGGGAAGCAGGCACAGCTATCCATTTAGTGTGGATTTTAATAGAAAATATTTTTACATGTCCTTTCATTTGTATTGGAAGGATATTTGGCTCTGCAACATTTAAGTAAATCAGTAAAGTTTCTTATAGATAAAAATTTTGAAATTATTTCCTACTTTGAGTTTGTGAGAATCAGATCTGGGAGGATTCTTGGCAAGCAGGAGGACTTTAGGGGGTTTAAGTAAAGTTCTTTTAGTCAGCAGACTTGTTGAAAAATTTCTGTTTTTAGAAAGCTCAGTTTTGTGGTGTTCATTTGGTTTTCCAAAGGCTTGTCCCTAGTCAAGTGAGTACCAGAATTCAACAGGGATACCTGTTGAGCTTAAGAGAGTAAATTGCCTGATTTTTAATAGATATATAATCCAGTACCCTAAAACAGAGAAAATTAATAATCTTAGCATTATGGTGATGTTGAAAGATGATTTTGTGCCATGAAATTAAAATGTTGCTGTCATACAAAGAGAATGTAATCCAGTTTTATTAACTCTTTGGGGAGCAAAGATTCATTAATACATGTTGACGACTTGTATTAATTCATTCTAAAGATTTGCATTAATGCATTCTAGAAGTCCTTTTGAATGACACAAAAAGAAAAACATTCTTTCCTCCAGGATACTAAAAATGTAAGTTACATTTTTATATATCAGAATGGAATAACATTAATTAATCTTTTATAATCTTTTATAAACTTCATCTACTTTTTATAATTGCAGAGATTTTGCAATGAGCTCATAATTTCCCAGTACTCAGTTCTGCTACCATGAAGAGATGATCCTTTCAGTTCTGGATATGACAATCCTAATTCATATATGTCAATGTATATACATTTAACCTTAGCAAGCCAAGGAGCCAATTAACTTTAAAATAGCTTCCATCTAAAACCCTGTCAGGACATCATTTCTTCTGAGCCTCACTCAATGAAGCTGAATGCAATTAGGCTTTTAAAGTTTCACTGAGAAACAGCAATAACTAACTATAGACTTCCTCAGTCCACTTAAAGTGACAATAGACAGAGAAAAAGAAATTAACATTTCAGGACTTGAACTTTTGCACTGGCGTCTGACTGATCGTTAACAGCTTTAACATTTGTTTAAAAGTAAGCAGACACATACCATAGATTGGGAAACAGAAAAAAATATCCTGAGTGAGTAATCTAACCTGCAAGTTACCATAAAACTGCGCAAGAAAGAAAAACATGACAAGCAGCATTTCAGAGCAATTGCTTATTTATTTAAACCTTCAGCCCGTGTTTGGTGTAGACACTAGGTTACTGATGATTTGCAAAGGATTTGAAATGTATATATCTGGCATCGCATAAATGAAAGGAAATTAAAAAATAAATTTTATCACGTTATTTTCAATTACAACATTTCTTCTCCCTATACCATCTCAGCAACTAAATTACAAATGGACTATTGCCATGGTTTAGAAATGGGACTCCCCCATTTAGTGCTCCCATTGAGCTTCTCCCAACCTTGCTGCTGCTCACTCACTTCCCCTCCCCATCTGCCCTGTGGCAGGATGGAGAGAAGAGTTAGAGGCACAAAAGGTAAAGATCATGGGTTTAGACAAGAATAACTTACTGGAAACAGCAACAGGATAAAAAAATTAATGGTAAGAGCAGCAAAATTAATTTAAAAATTGTACAAAAGTGATAGAGTGATTCACATGCACAATGCTTGGTGTGGAGCCTGACCTGACCACAGCCACGCCACCCTGACCTCTCCCTCCAGCTCAGAACTGCACTACCCAAATGCTCCCTCTGCCACTTACCTGACTGGAACTATCCCCTGCTCCTCATAAGAGACTCCTGCCCCAGCAGTGATGTACCCAGAGGTGGTGCAGAATCACCTCTGGGTCCTGGCCATGCCCCTCCTGGCTACAGCAAAAATTAACCCCATCCTGGATGAACCAGGACAACCACACTGTGCAAATCCTGTCCTCCAGCCCCACTCTCAAGGAATGTGCAAGTTTGACTTTTTGAAAGATCATTGAAGTCTGATGAGTTGATAATCAAGGAGAAAAAGAAATGCCTGAAGTGAGACGCACTGGTTCCCTTTGGAGTCTGACTGAAGTGCCTTAAAGATGCCAGGGACTCACTAGAGGTTTATGAGATTCTGTCTGTAGAAAGTTTTCTTTAGTTTTGTTTGGAAATCAAGCTCTTGCTTTGATTTTGGTACCTGCACACAAAATCAGCACAAGAGATATGTTGGTGCAGATGGGCCAGATTGTATTTCTGCCACTGGCAGACTTGGCTCAAAGGGGTAACGTGCCTTGATCCTTTCACACAAAAATGTTATCTCTTCAGAAACTCTGAGGGTAATTTTCTGTTACTTTGCCAAGAAGCAAAATTAGCAGATTCACTGAAATAAAATACATTATCTAGTTGCTAGAGCAAAATCACAAATGAACAAGAAATTAATCAAGCCAGCTACACATAAGGTCAGAAAAGTGCAAGAACAGACAGGTCTGTCAAACCTTTTGCAAAAGTTTAATACCAACTAAAGGTTTGTTCATGTAAAGGTTTGTTCATGTATGCCATATACTGTAGCAGTTTATTGACAAAGGACAACACTGGAACCATGCTATTTATTACCATACACTTGGTATCTTTCTCTTCTCCTCCTTCTTTCATAAACACATTGGCTGAGAATCACTGTTTTGCAGCTGCCAGATGCAATAAATTTCGAGCACACTTGCATTCCTAGCTTTAGCTTGTTCTCAAAGAAAAGGCAAACACTGTAAAATTTAGTAAACAATTAGCCTGCAAAGTGAAAATGCCCCAAAGTCCTGCCTGATGATGTCCCTCATACAGGATTGAAATCAATTTAAGACAGCAGTTCATAATTAGATTTTTTAGCCAGGGAAGGAAGGGGTAAAGGGTGGTTTTCATTTCCTTGGGAAAAAATGAACACTTTTTAAAATTTGACTTTTGAATTTCTCTGTGATAGGAACAATGGCAGTGCTAATCAAGAGCTTCACTTTTCCAGAGACAGAGAGGGACAGATAATAGTTATGGCATAAAGGAAGGGATTTGGTGCATCCATCAGAGAAGAACACCACTGAACCTTAGGAAAGGCTGAATTTGAATTTGGCATTTAGTGTTTAGGCTCATTTCTAGAACAAACAGTTCTACTGTGCATACTGCAAAAAATGGAAGAGTGATTCACTACAATGTGCTGGCCTAAAACAAAGCCTCCTATTCTGTTCAGAAGTGGAAGTTCACTCAGGAGCCTGCAACAGAGCCGGATCCTCACTAAAAGCTCATAATAATGAGTGGGAGATTTCAAGTGGCTGGGAGTGATGAATTCCACTCTGTGCTTTAAATACTCCTCATCCTTCCTCCACACCTGCATATCAGCAAAGAGTCATGTTGAGGAAGTCCAGAGGAGCAGGCTGGGACTGGAAGGCTTAGCAAAAGCTCTCTGAGAGTCTAGTCCTCTCCCCCATCTTGTTAACAGTTTCCCTTTCTTCCTCAGTGTTGATTTTCCTCCATGTTTTCCAGACTTTTCTTTGCTGATGTAATTTGGATTTAAAACATTCTGGAATTGCAATTCTTCCACATTCTTGCCTTGAATACAATTATAAACAAAGATATGTTAATAAGATTCATACTCAAATGGACTAAATGGGGAAATCATGAGAGAAAATGTGACAGTGATGCAAAAACCACTGTGTGAAAATCTATCGGGTCAGAGGACTTTCAGAATTTCCTACGAATACCCTGAAACTATTCTTTAAACTGATGCTTTCATCCAACAGCCGCTCACAACTGGAGAGTTTATAGGTCTATTATAAGCCTGCCAAGAGTACTGTGGTCAAAGGCAAGTCCAAATAGCCTCTCCGAAAAAATCCACACTGGGAAAAAATGAAATAAGTTTGGTTTGTTTGACATTTGGACAGAAAAAAGCAAAAGAAAATTCAGTGCATAACTAACAATTGCCATCTGCCATGCTAGAAATCGGTATTTTCACTTCCCAAGATAAAAAACAATAGGCTGATATGAGGCTCTTACTCATGACTGCAAGCGACTATTTTGAGGGGGAAGTTGGTTCTGAGTTTAAACATTAGAATCTGACTTTAAATTAGCTGACAAATCACAACACTTGGAGTAAGCCTTCAAAGACAGAAGGGAGGAAAGATGCAAGATCCTGACTGAGCTGTAGGCCTTTTGCACATTTCCCAGTAAGAAAAAAAAAAAGTAAAAAAGACCCACACAAGGAGTACAGGAAATGATTCAGCCTAAAAATTTAAACAGCCACCCAGAAAAGAAATGGGATAAATGTGTCAAATAAACACATATATATTTCTGCAGTTGTTATCAAAACTTAAAATAAGCTTCTCTCCATATTGAGGTCTCCACATTGAAAACTACCCATTATATAAATTTCCAGTGAGGTCCTCCAGGCCCAGAAGCTGGGATCTGGCAGATCAGGAGGGTATTTGCCTAACAGTTTTACATCGATCTCAGTTGTGCTGAAGACCACATCTCCCATCATCCAGGTTCAAAAACTGGACATTGCATCTTGGAAAGTGATTTTCTTCTGCTTTTAAAAACCATTTGGAGTAGACATTGGGATTACTCTCAGTATCTAACACATGACAGATGGACACAGTAGTTTCCTCAGGCAGGCCATTCTGATTTTTTTTCAGAAATTGGTCTCAGCGGGGTTTTTTGGCAGCAGCTCTCAATCTCTTGCCAGCTCAAATAAGCTGCCAAGTCTTTGACCATTGCTATTCCCTATGCCAGGCTAATAGTCCTGAGTTTCTCTACTGCTCATTCCAGGCCATTGTGCTCTGTGACATTGTTATGGGACTCATTGATTCTTGCAAGGTAAACAGGTCCATAGACAATATGCTAAAGAGGTAAACTAGTCCAGAAATAATTCCACTATTAAAGCTGTTTCTTCACAATGAAAATTAAAGGAGAGGGGGTAGGTAAAGGTCAGGAGCAAAAATGAACATCTAATGAATGTAATCCTGCCAGACTAATGCAACATGCTGTGTTGATTCTTCTGGAGGGTGAGTAGGCAGTTGTGCATATGTGTGTGTTTGAGAACATCCCTAAGAATTCTAGAACACAGAACATTTAAGGTTACAGAAGTGCCACCATAAATTATACATATATCCTGAAAACGGGGGAAGGGTGGGGGGGAAGCCACAGGACAAAATTTTGCCTTTTTTCTGGAACTCTCAGCCATTATATCTTTGGCACCTCACCAAGAAAACCTTTACTTTACATGGCATTTTGTGATCCTAATTATTTAAACTTAATTTTGACCAGGGTAAGATCTTGCACCAGTCTTCCCTGCCCATCTAAATACCTAGTTGTGGTTGTTTTACATCTGAGTCTATCATCAGAATATATCTTTAATAGGGATAAAAGCCAAGTTTCCTTGCTGTTCAATGTCAAAAGTCACATGTAATTGTCACGCGCTTAAAGAAGAAATGCTTGGCTGGTTCAGACTGTCACACTGGGCTTCTGCTCTAAAATCCAGTCTAGGAAAGACATTAAGCAAGACATCTTGTCTTAATTCACATAAAGAAGATACTTCCAAGAAGTATTTGCTAGTTAACACGCTTAGAAATTTCTAAGTGAGCAGCACTTAGGAAAGGCTTTTGCTGCAAGATGATTTTCCAGTGGCAATGTGATGACTTAACTGAAGTATGGCATTTTGTCCATTGATTATCCCATCACAAGGCTATCCAAAACTACATGCTGAAGAAAAAAATAAAAGATCATTTATCTTGTCATATGGAGTGATAAATAATATTTGTCAGTGTGTATTTTTCAGTGTATTTCTGGCTAACCAAGGTCAATGACATTGTAAAAGACACAGCAAAGGCCTCCCTTTATTATCTCATTCATAAAAATAACATAGATAAGTGTGGCACTCTAGACCACGGAAAACATTTGCCAAAACTACCTAAAAGAACTTTAGAGCCAAAATTTTCATCTCCAGAAAATATGTCAACCTTTAGTTTGACAACCCAATATGTCAACCAAGTTTCTCTATGTTTTTGAAAGTCACTGGAATACAGCTGCAAATCACATTAGACCATCAATGCTACAGCAAAATGCCCCCAAAAAACCTGAGGTTGACCAATGTTTGAAGTCTTATTTTACCAAAAGGTACAGATGAAAAAGTTATAGAAAGTTTCTCTTAGACAAACCCCTTGTCATCCTAAGATACTTCAATAATTTCAGAGATTTTTACTCTTACAATCTTTCCTCATTTTATGTGTTCCCATCTCCTTTGAACGGTTACCAAATTCTGACCCAAACAGAACTTCAAAACAGACTTTTATTTGGAACAATAACCCTGCCTCAAAAAGCATAATACTATCTTGCTCAATTTACTAACGGCAACAAAACCCAATTAATGATTGAATTTGTGCCAACATGAAAATCTGGGTTGGTTGAGGGTTTTTGTAGAAAAAAACTGTTAATGATTTCATATGACTGCAGAGTCTTGATCTTTGCAGATACATTTACCCCTCAAACAAATTATCAGAGACGGTACCATATTCTAAACCAGACAGGAGAAAAAAAAATTTAGAAGACCACCATCAGAGGAAAAATTACCAGTATTGTTCTCCAGCAAGAGAGCAACTGTTCATTTTTCTGGCCATTGCAACACACAAATAACCACTACTCTTCAGATGATATGACACACTCATTCTAACAGTGATTCTCCTCCCATCTCAAGAGGATTATTTAGTATTTCTTTCTGAGGTCTTTTACAAAACCAAATATGTGTTCCTATTCTGCACATCCTGAGTGCTGATCCCAAACACTTTTGCTAAAAAAGTGTGTTCTAGTGTATGTTCTTTTGCATGAATAATTTGTACAGTAATCTACTTTCCTTTCCCCACATGATTGGATTAAAGTTTTATGGGGCACAGGGTAAAACCAAACAATAAGAATAATCTTATTGTCATCGTCACCAAGTTTCACAGCAATTCTGTTCTCATGTTTTCCTCATTCCATCATTTTCCTCCTCCCTTTTTTAGACAATTAATTTCTCAACTTGCTGTCCCTCAGTCTGAAGTCTTCCCTGCTGCTCACATGAAACAGTGTAAGTTACTGACTGTTGAAAACTTCAGCTGAAATGCAGCCAGGTCAAGATGAGGTTATATAAAAGTTTAAAAGCAACATTTTTAGGTCACATTCTCAGCAGCGCAGATTCCAAATGTTTCAGTAAGCAGACTGCACTTAACACTCTAGCTGACAGTATTCATTAAATTAATACTGTGCCTACAGACAGTTCATAAAGTGCATTTTTACCACGCACACCCTGTAAGCACATGCTGTACTTGTACCATTCTCAGACTACCTATACAGCCAGGCATTTATTTGTACTCAGGAACAGAAAGGAAGAAAGTTTAAAGTAGTTGTTTTTCCCAAAATAATTTAATGAAAAAACTATGGCTTTTCTTTTCCTCTCTATGTGAAGATTAGCTATTTTTTGAAATTACGAACAAAATTAAAAGCCTAGTCATTCTAAATTTTTTATACTGTCCATGCTTATTTTCCTTTCCTAATACCACTGCATGTGCCAACTCTCACCACTGTGAAGAATCTCCACTTCTCAAAACTTCAGTTTTGATTTTTTTCTTTAGTAAAATGGCCTTTACAGTATTTTGGTTATGCATTCTTATGACTAGAGATTTATTTGAACATTTTAGATGTGAAACCTCTTTGAAACTCTTGGGAATGTATTCTGTTTGGTTGCAAATCCTGAGAAAATATGTATTTCTTCATAGTTTCAATAAATTGAGTCTAGGACTGCAGGCATGAATGGAGCAGAAAAGAGTAATTTAGAACTGTAACAATACAGTTCTAAAAGAAGGGCAAAACCTATCTGTCAGAAAAAAAATCACTACATTTTCCTTGTGCATTTCCTTAAATTATTTTGAAGCACTTTTCTAGTGAACTAGTACAACACATTACCTCCTATTTCCTTCTGGCGTCTGACTGAAATGCATAAATTAAAGTCTGGTGGAATCTATCTAAGCAATGTATTATTTGACAGAGATATAATTTTTTTAATGCTCTAAATTCATAACAGTATTGTACCTTTGATATGCTGTATTTATTTCATAGCTATCCTACCATTTGTGGTGTGGACATCATTGATGGGTGATCTGAGGAATGAAAAATTGATTTGACTTCTACAGGGCAATCAAAGCAAGTGAAGAACAAGGGCCAAATAGGAAGGCTGTTCATCCTTTGTACTCCCACCAAGTGTACTTATAAATGTTCTCTTCCTTTCCTTTTTCCCTTCCAGGTTCAAGTTTTTCACTTCCTACTTGACTCTACAGTTACCCATCTTTATGTTGAAGCCTCTGTGGTTGTTTTGTTGCTAGACAAGTTTACATTTTGATAATTGCTTATGCAGAATTATACAAGCTGGGAAGGCAAAGTATCAAGAACAAAACCAACATTCCACAACAGGGTGAGCTTCCAACTGTTGAAATAACAATGGTAATTAAAAAGGAGTTTTGCAATTATAAAATTGCTTTAGTTATAAAAAGGAAATAAATGAAGATATTCATGGTGTCGCTAACATCCTTGCATGATGAAACAACTACAAACTAGTGTCTTTAAAGCATCATTTACAGGAGAAAGAAATAAGCCAACAAATTTTAAAAGCAGGTGGATTACCATACATCAGCTAGCATTCCCTCCATAAACATATCAATATATGTATTATAAACCCTGTCAGAATTTCCTTTTGGTGGTCAGAATTGATATGCCAACTAAAAACCCCATAACCTTTATATACACACTTTCTGAATTTTGTTTTATGTATTCAGTTATACAGTCCTCTTTAACCTATTAATATGATACTATCCTGTTTATATATGAAGAAGTTCAAGACACAGGATATCTCTTTTGAATGAAGAAGACTTGTGTTTCCTCTCCATCAAAACATGATGTGGCTACCAATATTCCCCTTATTGAGAATGTTCTTAAAGAAGAGCCAGAGTGTTTTGACTGAAATCTACTAGACATGAAAAATATGCGGATCATAATGCAGTCAACAGCAGCTAGCTCATTCAGGGCTAGGTCCCAAAATCATGGTCATAACTGGGACAGCAACCTCTGACTACTGGCACATTCTAATCTGTTAAAGCTAACCCTCTCTCACAACCTTATGGTCAGGCATGTTGGGGTGCAGAAAACCACGCAGAAAGTCTTGTTTCTAGTTTAAGTTAATAAATTTAAATGCTTGCCTCCAAAATCATGACCTGCACTGCCTGGAAAATTGCTCCACAAACACCCCATTCCTTAACGTATTATAGGCAATGGGGATTGGATTTAGCCTTTTTTTTTTCTTTTTTCCCCTTCAGCCTACATGGGCTACCTGACCTCAAATAACACCTTCCAACAAAAAAAAAAGAAAGTTGCCTACTTTTTCATGCCAATCCACATACCACATTCCACTGCCTTTTTAGTTTCTAACTCCTGAAAGCTCTATTAAAAATGTCTTCCTACTTGTTCGTAGAATGGCTGTTTTGTGTGGGGTATCACTGGCTCAGAAATAAGACCTCAAACACAAAGCAACATAGAGTGATTTATTCAGCAACACAGGAGCAAGTTTCTAGCATATGATGAACTGAAAAACTACATGCAGAGTTATGAACTCCAGAAACAAAATATCTTCCTGATTTTTTTGTCTATTTTTATCTAAAAGCAGAAATACTGTTTATCTCTGCCTGAGGATGTATACATTATTAAATGCAAAATGCATATACTTTACCTGCTTATGTTTCTACAAGTGAATTGGAGGCTGTACTTTTTCCTGGCTTTGGTGTCTATTGGTCATACTCTGAAACATGTTCTAGCAGTTTCAGTTTTCTTGCACCTGTATGTTGAATACTATCCTGTCTTTAGCATGATAAAATAGTTGTTCAGAGCTACAAAGCCAGCATTTGTTTTTTTAGGCCTCTTTAGCATACAGAGCATGTTTGCAGGAAGAGCCATAAGAGGAGAATACACACACTGAAATTCACACTTTCTCAGAGATAAACTTTGTAAAGTTGGAGTGTTGTTTCTCAATCAGTAATTTAGCGGTGAAAGAGAAAAGCAGAAAGATAGAATCCACAGTGTCCAGAAAGCACAGGTACTTTGGATTAAGAATGGTATCATTTAAATCAGTACATGCTTGAGAATGTGTGCAAAGACATTGGATGTGC
This sequence comes from Passer domesticus, assembly GCF_036417665.1. Taxonomy (NCBI): domain Eukaryota; kingdom Metazoa; phylum Chordata; class Aves; order Passeriformes; family Passeridae; genus Passer; species Passer domesticus. Next base: position 32,280,762 of record NC_087479.1, read on the forward strand.
ACAATTGCATACAGTGGTCAGCAATCTAAAGGAGATTCTGCATTGATGAATTATACTTTCAGTAAGTACATTTGGCACCACTTTGCACTGGGAAACTACAGGTAGTTAAAAATTTCTGAGAGAAAATTGCAGCTGGTATCCTCAAATCTTTAATTTTATCAACAAAAAATGTTAGGCTGCCAATGTGAGGCAGTACAGTGCTTTGTCTACCTGTTGAGGAAAAGACTGAAAACAAAGATTCAGTGTTTGTCTGAATGAACAATGGAGATAGTCTTGCATTAACTCTAGCCACAGACTGAGCCAGCTAGGCATGCACAGCTGTGGTACAGAGAGGCTGCCGGTTAGTGCTGTGCCGGAGCTAAGCATAGCTGCAAGGCTGTATATTTTACTTCAGACCTGTTGCCAAGACATAAGATAGTATGTACTCCTAGATACAGACACTCAAATTACATTCCAGCTTATGCCTTGTTTATGCCTTGGCTTGATGTTTTCAGATAGGTTCCTTTGGACAAAATTTTCCAAACGGCCTTCAAGTTTGGACGCCTTTACCATTGCAGGAAATCAGACATTCTTAGGAAGCAAATAGTTTACATTTGGCCAATACATCCAAGGCTGTTCTGCAGGGACACCAAATTTAGACTTGCAGTTTTTAAAAATCTTACTGTCAAGGCCTTCCTTCATGCCTCTGTTTTCCAGCCCCGTAATTGAATAATATAAGTCTACAAATATTTGAAGAATATTCTTGAGTACTTCTGTAATAAATGCTCTAATACTGACAGTAACCACCAAGACTTGCTGGCTTGCTCTGTGCAGTTATAACAGATTCTTGGTCTTCACTTACCTTAGCAAACTTGCCTTAAACCATGTTAAGATGCAAAATGCTCTACCTTATAAACAGTCTTGTATACAAAAAACTAAGTTGAAATTCATCACAGCGAAGACCAGCTCCTGTATATATGAACAAGAAGTTAAATATAATGCAAAAATAACTGGCAAGACAATAAAAAACATTGACAGGACTGGAGGCCTGTATTAAACCGCAGGCAGCATAAAAATTAATGCTATGACACTTTGCAAAACTAACATCTAAGGAAAGAAAGAGGAGACCACTGCCATGCCAATACATGCTACCAGAAATATTCTATACATAAGAGACTAATTTTTTTCCCTAAGTCTTATTAGGGCTTTAGATGGAGAATTGCATTGCATAAGAGTTTTTATAACCATGCTTTTCAAAAAAGCTAAAGAAAAGCTGGAAAAAGTCCAAAGTGGAGATGAAGAGGTTCAGAAAATATGAACTATGAAGAGAGATTAAAGAAATTGGCTTTGTTTAGTCTAGAAGACTGAGGAAAGACATGATAGGAGTCTTTCATGTGTACAAGATTGCTTGCAAGGGGACAGCAACCAATCTGTATGCCTCCTGAAGGAAGGACAAGAACAAATCAGAGTAATTTCCAATACAGAAAACTGTACTGCGAACAGAAGCAACTCTACAAGAAGAGAGGTGTAAGCAAGCTGCATGGGGAAGCTGTGGAACTAAACTGAACAAAAGGTTTACAAAAATATGTTGGACAATTGGAAATAGTCTGCTGTACTTGAGCATCTTTAAGCTCTCTTTAAGTACTGGAAGGAGTTATGAGGTCTCCTTGGAGCCAACTCTTCTCCAGGACAAACATGCCAACTCTCAGCCTGTTTACATAGGAGAGGTGCTCCAGCCCTCGCATCATCTTCATGACCCGCCTCTGGGCTTCCTCCGGCAGGTCCACAAACTACTTATGCTGGAAGTACCGGAGCTGGACACAGTATTTGGTCGGATCTCACAAGGGCAGAGCAGAGATGAGGAAACTCCTCCCTCAACCTGCTGACCATGTTTCTCTTGATGCAGCCCAGGATGTGACTGGCTCTCTGGGTTGCAAGTGCACATCGGTGGGTCATGCTGAGCTTCTCAGCCATCAACACTCCCAAGTCCTTCTCCTCAGGATTACTTTCAATCTGTCCTCTGCCCAACCTGCATTCATGCTTGGGATTGCGCTAAAACTGGTGCAGGACCTTGCACCTGGCCTTGTTGAACTTCATGAGGGTTGCATAGGCCAACCTTACAAGTTTGTCAAGATCCCTCCGAGTGGCATCCCAATTTGGATCGTCTTTCTTTACTCAGATGCCAATTTTCATAAGACCTGGTAGAACTTCCTTTAAAATGCTGCTCCTCTGCTGAATTTGTGTGACTGTACTTGAAAACTGTTTTAAAGTTATCTGGGGAGTAGGAAGAGAGTAATTTGTTACACAGACATATACAAACAGACACAGAGCATAATCACAGATGTCTCATCTGCTTGCAAAATTTGGCTAAAAAAAAATCTACCCCCATTCAAATCATAGACAAAGTAATTTTTTATGTATACATTCTCAGTTCCTAGGAACTATTTTCACTGATGTGTTTGTTAGGTTAAAGTGCTTGCTAAAAAAGTAAGGCTACTAAAAGAAGGCTGTACAGGCTACTACTAGGCTGTAACTTCAAGGCCCATGTGTCCCAGAGTAATTTCCTAGAGAACTTCCAAATATTGAGTGAAAGTATGCCTAGGCTGAACTGTTGCAGAGCACTGCTTGTGCTTTCATTCTATTTTGGAGGCCAAGTCTGAAGCCTCAAAAGGGCCATAAGAATTATTCCTCAGTAAGGATCAAATTATTTGATGTCTCTAATGTTACTGGAGCTGTCAGACTGTCCTATTTCAGATATTATAAGAGGTTTTATTTCAGAGAATGTCAAGGTGTCTGGATAGTGGAAAATATTAGTTTTATACTTTCAGGGGAAAGAGGGAAGTATGTGCTACACATCAGACTTCTTCAGTCCTGCATGACTCTCTTCAGAACAGCTTACTCTACTCCATGTGCTGTGCAACTTGGCAATACTATAGTATCAAGCAAACTGCAACTTTCTCAAAATTTCCTTCCATTCCCAACAGTTAAAGTAATTAAAGTGACACAATTTGAGAGACAACTGTAATTGATATAGATATAATGCTATATGTGATTTGAATTTATTAAGCATGAGTCACAGCAGGCTGTATTTCTGTCATGGATTAACCCAGCAGGCACCTTAACACCACACAACACTCACTCCCCCCATCAGTGGGATGGGGTAGAGAAGCAGAAGAAAAACAAATAAAATCTATGAGTTAAGATAAAGACTAAAAGGACAGGAAAAGAAAGGAGAAATAATAACAACAATACTGCTATTTGTTATTACTTTTGTAAGAATTAAAATATACAATGATGCCCAATGTAATTGCTTACCACTCACTGACCAATGCCCGGCCAGTTCCCAAACAGTGAGACACCATTCCCATGCCAATTCCCCAGTTTTACCATAAAGCATGACACCACATAGTATGGAGCATTCCCCTGGCCAGTTAGTGCCAGCTGTCCTGGCTGTATCCCTTTCCAGCTTTTCATCCCCCCCAGACTACTCACTGGTAGAGTGGGGTGAGAAGCTGAAAAGTCTTTGGCTCAATATAAATACTACCTAGCAACAGCTAAAACAGCAGGGTGTCATCAACATTATTCTCATCCTAATTTCAAAACACACCACTGTACCAGCTAATAGGAAGAAATTAACTCTGTCCCAGACAAAATCAGGATAACTTCTAATAAAGCCATGTAAGAACCTGATTCTGTAGAATTTTTGACTTTGTGTAAGCAGGTCAACAGGGCTAATTATGTATCTGAAATCTACAGGAATGGGAAAGGCTTTGCAGTATTCAACACAGCAATTATGACTTCTGGGATAAAGAAAAGGCTAGACATAATATGTACCCATACTTTCTATGCACTTTTCACCTCATGTATATACATTATGTGGCTTTCAGTTCCACTAAGGAGCAGACTGCTTGGGAGTTTCAGCTGGGGTGTGTCAAGGAGTCTTAGTCATAAATTTCATAGATCATTTTATTTGCTCAAAATAATCTCTTGGCAAGACATCTTACTTCCCTGCCCCCAAGGCATTGTTTGCAATAAAAGCCTGAAAATAACTATACCAGGCAATTTTGTTATTCAGTCTCCTTCTTCAAGATGAAATGGAATCTCTTTGTCTGTGTTCTTCCTAATGTGCTGCTGCATCAAACTGCACAGAAACTTGTGCAGAATAAGGGAATGACCAAATGCCAGTATTTATTTTACAGCTCAGTTGTGAAGTTCATCCTTTGTCTAAATCTTAACTCTAGACCAAGTTCCTAAGACAGACTGTAATACAGATAGATTGCACTAACAGTTTTTGTGCAAGTAGAGAAAAAGCAGAGAACTACACATATTGCGATAAAACAGAGAGGACACTGGAAATTACCAACCAGGCTTTCTATTTTATATTTCTCTGTCCCTTCTAGCCACTCCATTTTAAGCAACTGGCCTTTAAGAAACTCCAGGCACACCATTTCCTAGCACAAAGTTAATCTTCCCTCTCATAAGCACATTACTGTTTATTCATCAATTCTCTTAGTTATTTTAAACACATATCTTTCAAGTTATGTAATGACAGAACAGTACTTTTTTAATATACAAGTTATTTGTTTTTTCTACCACATGACTGCCAGCAACACCCAGCTATGTATTGCACAGATCTTTCAATGCTTTTTTTCCTGATGATTGGAAGATATTATGCAATATTAAGTAATTAACAGCATTTTTAAGAGTGTTCTATTGGATCTGCAAATAATTGATTGCTTCTGCCTAATTAAAAGAAGGAAAGAAGAGGGTAAAGATTTGTATGTGATATGGTATTTTGCTCAAGTGAGGTTTCATGTTGTGGCAAAATGTGTATGTTCTGTCTTGCACATAATCAATCCTGCCTGATTGTGTCATATGAAGTTAATGGAGACAGGAGATGCTCTGATAGGTAACAAAAAGTTAAATCTCTTTTTCACTTTGTCTGTGATTATGTTGTGAGGAATATAAGCTCTGCAGCTGCCTGTTTACAACTCACAAAAACACACTGGGACACAGATTGCTAATGGATGTAAATGAACAGCTCTCTTTCAATTCAGAGGATCAAAGATCCCAGTATATAAATGCACAAACATGTACTTATGGTCACCTCTGCTGAATAAAACATCTGAAAACGCAGGTCCACAAGTATGTCCACAAGAATTCTAATGAAAACCAAGGAAACTCTACCATGTGCTTGAATTTGAATACATGCTCTAATGATTCACTGACTAGAAATATTTCACTGAGGCAGAGACTACATGCATATATCTACAGTTACTTCTCATCTGCTACTTACAAAAGAAGTACATGAAAAAGCCTTTTGATACAGAATACTAGGGTTTTCCTCTTTATGCCCGCACAGACAAAAGAAACCAACTTGGTTTTAGTTTCAGGAATAGAGTTCAGGAGTGTTTTTTGGTTAATGATGCAAATTCTAAATATTTCTTTAAAATAAATGTTTTCTACTTCTAGGGGGAAAAAGGCTTAAAAATTACTGAATGGCTTCACTTTTTCTGAAGAAAAAAGTGCTACTGGCCTTACATTGGTACAAAACTATATGCAACTCTGCAACAAAATTTTATCTCTCGGTCAATCCCTTTAAAGTATATTCTTCTCTTTAAATTGTAGTACATTTTGAAAACCCCAAAATCTGACTCTTAGTAAACAAACGTGCTGCACACCCATACAGTTGAGAAGAAATTAAAACACTTCTGTTTTTTTTAAGGGGTAAGGGCTCAGCTCAATGAGGTAGATATCCATTAATCAGACACTGCAATTCCCCACACTTTTTTTGGTATGGGAGAAGGTCTAATTTTGATGGAAGATCTTCAAAAACCAAAAACAGCCAATCTGCCTTGTGCATGCAGGCAGATTACAGCTGTGATTAGCACACAGAATATGCCAGGAAAAAAAAAAAAAGAAAGAAAGAACAATAAGCAAGGTATTCTTGTCAAGAACATAAGCACCAAAGTATTTTTTTTACTCCAAATTATATGGAATGACTCTTTCACAGATATGGCACAGATTTGCCAAACAGCAATGTCCTGGATTCTACCCCAGGGGGAAAGGTTATGCCCTGCATTGAAATCCACACTCCCCCAGCAGCTATCTACCTCCCCTTGGTAGGCAACCATTAGCCTCCTTACTGTCAGGACAATACACATCAACAGAGGGCAGCCCACAGAAAGTCATAAATGGCGAGATCCTTCTCATCTGACTTTAGCCACTGTCCTAGTTTCAGCCAGGACAGGGTTAATTCTTTACAGTAGCTAGAAGGGAGGGTGGCCAGACCCTTATGTTATTCAATACCATCTCACATCAATTTCCAGGGACTGGATTGCCCTCAGAGGGAGAAATTGTGGTGGGCAAAACACTCCAGTATTGCTTTACTTTCCCTCTATCATGGGCAGGTACACCTCCCACTAGACTGAGTTGCTCAGAGCCCCATCCGGCCTCGCCTTACAGAGATGGAATAAAGAATTTCATCCTGGTATCTACTCTCTTTCAGTGCAAAGGCATTACCCCTTTTCCTGCCCCTACATGCCCTTGTAAAAAGTTCCTCTCCAGCTCTCTTGTAGGCTCCCTTCAGGTAGTGAAAGGCCACAATAAAGTCAATCCACAGCCTTCTACAGGCTGAACAATCCCAATTCTTTAAGCCTTTCCTTGTGGGAGAGGTGCTCCATCCCTCTAATCAACTTGGTGGCCCTCCTCTGGAGTCACTCCAGCATGTCCATGTCCTCCCAGACCTGATGCAGCCCTGCAGTGGGGTCTCAGCAGAGCAGAGCAGAGGGGCAGAATCCCCTCCCTCCCCTGCTGCCCACACTGCTTTGGATGCAGCCCAGGACACGTTTGGCTCTCTGGGCTGGGAGTGCCCATGGCTGGGTCATGTCCAGCCTCTCACCCACCAGCACCCCAAGTCCTTCTGGGCAGGGCTGCTCCCGACCTGCTCATCCCCAGCCTGTGCTGATACTGGGGCTTGCCTGACCTGGGTGCACCACGCTGCACTTGGCCTTGTTAAATCTCGTGAGATTTCCATGGACTGGTTCCTGAGCTTGTCCCAGTCCATCTGGATCGTATTGCATTCTTCAGGTGTGTCAACTCCACCACTCAGCTTGGTGTCATCTGCAAACTTGATGATCCCTTCACCTATGTAACTGAGAAAGACATTGAATAGAACTGGTCCCAGTACAGACCCCTGAGAGACTCGTGTCCATCAGGACTCGGAGCCCTTAACCACCACCCACTGGATGTGACCAACCAATTACTTATCCAGCAAACAGTTAACAGATAAGCTGTTCTTTTTTGTACCATTACAGTTACAGAAGTGAAATACTCTGTGATATATGATACTGAATTCACTGTGCTCCTCAGCTTTATGCTGAGAATACTGATTGCAAGAAGGGGGAAAAATTATCTCAACTAGCATAAAGAGTTAAACCAATACAGGTTAGAGCAGTCCATGTATCTTTGCTCTTGCTGATCTTTTAGGGTTTTTTTACTGGCACAACTCTCATCATCATCATCATTTCTCTTCTCTCTGTTCTTTATCTTGAGACAGTTGAGGTTTTTCTTCTATGAATCACTGTACAGTAAAGAGGCCTACTTCAGACGGTATACTCTATCTTCTAAGTTAAAAAGGCAGACAATAATTTTGGCTTTGCCCTAATATACACAATTCTGAAGCTATCTCATTCTTTGGGTCAAGAATTTCCCAGAGCATTTCCTAGGATAATCCGTAGTGCAGTAATTCCTCCTCATACATTAGCCAGCACAATTGTGTGATGCATTTTACACAGTTCAGAGTCCAGCTCAGTCACTGCTCACTCCAATTTTCCCTCACCACACACGCAATTGCCTGACTAGGTCCTTCTCGTTCACTGACACTCCACTTTCCATGGGAGCACATGCCAAGCATACAAGAGCCAGGGAATGCAGAGGAATTAACCATTTTTGGAATTCAATTACTTCAAAGCTGTTTCACACGCTCAAGTCACTTTTGGTCATTCAGAATATGACATGATGTAAGGAGCCTACCTTTTAACCTTTCGATTTCCTGTTACCTGGAATTCATACTACGTGGGAAATGCTTAGCTGAAGTAGTGCTAGTCAGTTTGTTCATTAAACAAAGCTGCTATGGGAGAGTCTCAGCTGCACTACAGCGATAGTCATTTCATTCCTAAGGCCAACTTGTTTGAGGGTCATCCCCATACACTTTTCCCCAGTGACAAGGAGCGGAAAGGAGACAGCAGGTCCCGGCTGCTCCAGCCTGCCGTCCTCTGTCCTCTCTGCCCCCACAGGGCCCGGCTCTACCAAGGCTGGGCAGGAAGGGCTGACGAGAATTCACGCTATTGCCCTTTTGTGAACCCAGTGTCCTGTGTGCTGTGTATTGGAACCAGTGGGCAGGCAGAGAAGGTCTCATTAAGTGAACTGCGTTAATTAAGCGAAGGATGCTTTCAGCAGAGCAGGGCAGCCGGAGGCAGTGGCGTCTGGGCGCCCCTCTGCTCCAGGGCCCCGCCAGGTGCGGGTGGCGGGTCGCGCCCCCAGCGCTCTCCCCGCGCCGGTGCGCGGCCGGCCCCGGCGTCGGAGAGCAGGGCCGGCACGCCGAGCGGGCGGCGGGTCAGGCGGGAGCGGCTGCCAGGCGCGGTTCACGGCCGGCTGAGGGAACGAGGGCCCCCGGCGGCCTCGCCGCGGCTCCCGCTGCCGGCGGGGAAGGCGACGGGAGCGGGCGGCGCGTGGGGCCGCGGGCGGCGCGGCAGGCCCCGAGGGGCCAGCGCCCCCTCGCGGCGCGGCCGGGCGGCAGCGGCCCCGCGCCCGCCCGCTCCCCCGGCCCGCGGGCGCGCCCGCCCCCGCCCCCCGGCCCCTGCGGAAAGTTGTCCCTGGCCCCGGAGCCACCCGGCTCCCGCCTCCCGCTTCCTGCCCCGCCGCCGCCGATTGGCCCGCCGTGCGCCCAGGAATGCGAGCCATCCCTTTATAGCCGGGCGCGGCGGCCGGCGCCCGCAGAGTCCCGGCAGCGCCGCTATAGCTGCCCTTCGTTGCTCGCCCTCCCGCGCCGGGACAGTCGGGGCCGCCCGCGGATATTGCCGGTACCGAGAGGCCGGCGCTGACCGCCCAGATCGCGCTTGCCGCAGGTAAGTGCTGGAGCGGCTCCCGCCGCGCTCGCTGTCCCGTCCGAGGGCGGCCGGGGACACCTGCGCCGTGCCCGTGCCCAGCCTCCCCGCCCGAGGGAGCCTCGCTGGCGCCGGTCGTGGGTGCGACGGCAGCGCGGTGACCTTCCTCGTGTGTGTCCCCAGGCTGGTTCAGAGACAGACCTTTGCCATGGGGCCAGCGACTGCTCTCTGCCTCCTTCTGCTCGTGCTCGGCGGCTCAGAGACCAAGCGCACTGCAGGTAAGGCCAGCTCTGTGCTGGTACCGGGGGCAAAAATAAAAAACGTTGGTGCCTGTGTAGGCAGCTGAAGTTGTGCTCGGTGGTAAAGAGCTCCAAAGCTCTCAATGAACAAAAGCGTTTTAACCTGAGCATCAGCTAGTTGGGAACAGGAAAGTTCTCTCTGGTGTGGAATTTGTGTAGCCTTTGGAAATAGGAACGCAGAGTCTCCAGAACTCGAGCATGTAGCTTGTCTACCTCTGCGATGAGCAGAGCAAAGGAGGGACATGATTTAGGAACAGCCTGAAGAAGGAATGGGGTAGTAGACTGCTGTCTTGGTGACAGAGAAGCTGCTACTGTGCTGCTGTCGCTCAGCTAGATTATACAAACTCACTTTGACATGTCTCAGCATAGGAATATTGCAGACTGGGCTTTGCTGTCTATTTCTGTGCTCCTAGAGTGTAATGAGGTGCCGGAACGGCTGCTACCTTTGTGTGTCAGTCAGCGGGTACCTGGCACTCCTGTGCCGACTGGCTCCTGTACAAGAATGCACATGTACTGCTGCACAGCAGCTCCCGGTGGGACTGCTGCACCATCAGAGCTACTGTCTGTGCTCTGGTGTGAGGCACTGTGCCTTGCACGATGTGCACCAGGAGTCAAAATGTTAAGTAATCCTGGGAGATTTGCACCTACTCAGCCTCTTGTCCGTTTCTCATGATGTTTGTCCTGATCTCTCTCTGCAGAGTCCAGGAATGATGATAACAGCGTCTTCGATCTCTTTGAGCTCATTGGCTTCATGCGGAAGGGAGCCGGGCGCCGGGCCCCCGGGGTGTACCTGGTGAAGGGACCAGAATCCTCCAGCCCTGCTTACCGCATTGAAGATGCCAGTCGCATCCCTGCTGTCCCTGACTCGAAGTTCCAAGACTTATTAGATGCCATTCATGCTGAGAAGGGCTTCATTCTCCTGGCCACTCTCCGGCAAGCCAAGAAGAGCAGAGGCACACTGCTCTCTGTGGAACAGAAAGACGGCTCTGGTCATGTCTTCAGTCTAGTATCAAATGGCAAGGCAGGCTCCCTGGACCTGAGCCTTTCTGTTGATGGCAAGCAGCAATTAGTGTCAGTAGAGGATGTCTTGCTAGCTACAGGACACTGGAAGAATATCACCCTGTTTGTGCAGGAGGACCGAGCTCAGCTCTATGTGGGGTGTGAGAAAATGGAGAACGCTGAACTGGACATTCCCATCCAGAACATCTTCACCAGGGATCTGGCCAGCAGTGCCAGGCTCCGTATTGCCAAAGGGGGAGTCAATGACAATTTCCAGGTAAGACTTTCCCTTATGTTTTTGCCTAGACTTTTCAGTCATCTGTTTTGAAGGTGCATTACCTACTCAACGAGCCTAAATAGCAACCAAGACCTCTAAATCTACTAAATTTTACTAAAGCAGTTTCAAGGGTAAACCATTAGATTTGCAGGGATGGAATATTCTGCAGCAATAAGAAGACACTGAAGCTTCCAGACAGGTAGTTGCAGCTTCACTGCTCAGCTTCTTATAGGAGATTCAGAAATCCATGGGTTTTTTCCTTCCTGCTTGGAGAGTCGCCAAGTCCTTATGCTCAAGGATAAGACCGTTAGGAAGCAGGGCTGGTTTTTATTAAGGAGAATAGAGCAATATGTTTCACTTCTCTGTCTGTCTGTCATGAAATTGCTCTGTAAGATCTTGCATGACCTTCAGTCTCTCCAAGGGTACTTCTTTCCCTTGCAGTTGCTGCAAGTAGCTGTAATTCTTCCTCTGTCCACAGGGTCTGCTGCAGAATGTGCGGTTTGTGTTTGGAACAACTCTGGAAACTATCCTGCGGAACAAAGGCTGCTCCAGCTGTAAGTTTACAATCTTCTGAGTCCAATGACCTATTCAAAATAAGATTTCTCGTTACGTTAGAAAGACAAGTTGAAACAGAACTCAGAAGTATGCTGACATGCAAATCCACATTGCATAAGAAATAAGATTATATTTCTGCAGGCACCCTAATGAATCTGGTGGCAGCTGTTTAGCAGGTGTTAGCCTGGAATGATAAATGCATCTGGTATAAAATGCATTTACTTCATGTCTGTTTTTTTTCTCTTAGCCACTAGTGCAATCATTACTTTGGACAACCCCATCAATGGTTCCAGCCCAGCTATCCGCACTAATTACATTGGCCATAAAACAAAGGACATCCAAGCAGTCTGTGGATTTTCCTGTGATGAGCTGACAAATATGTTTGTGGAACTGCAAGGGCTACGTTCCATGGTTACAACACTTCAAGACAGAGTTCGAAAAGTGGTAAGTGATGGTCAGCTTCATGGCATCTTTGATTAACTAGCACTTAGTGAATTAATTATAACCTGACTTTTGAGAGCCTGTGTAAACAGCAAAATATTTACTTTGACCTTTGTGAAAAAGGGTATTTCTGTATTAAATCCTAAATATCTTATTTTTGCTTCTCACCCCCAAGACTGAAGAAAACGAAATCATTGCCAAAGTAGTCCAGATCACTCCTGGAGCGTGCATTCATAATGGAGTCTTGCACAAAAATAAAGAGGAGTGGACTATTGACAGCTGCACAGAATGTACTTGCCAGGTAAGATTCCTCACGTTCACAAATCACCTGAATATAAACTCATAAGCTGGAATTAATAGATATTTATAAACTGCATTATTTGTTGGAAAAAGTGAATCATACACAGAACTGAGCATACTAGAGAAGCCATAGGATTACTCAGTTTATTTAATTCTACTAGATCTCTGCTATAAAGGCAGCTTCCATACCTTGTCTCAACCGCAGTATTCTAAAAATTACATGAAACTCTGAAATTATATGTATCACTCTGATACAGCCATTAATGGTTTTAGCTCCTTAATTTGGGGAGTGCCTGTATTCTTTAGTTTACTGATGGACTTATATAAAAGTCAGTACCAACGCAACAAATGTACAGTACTATCAGCTTTTCTAGATCTACCTTCTGTCCTCACTGAACCTCCTGCTGACTTAGTACTAGAATGTCTTTTTCTACTAAGTAAAGGCGCTTAAACTTGTGTTTTTTTTAATCTAGAAAATGCTTCTAGGTGTGTCCTATTAGCTTTTACAGATTATATGGAACAGCAATCCCTGTTGGACTTCAGTTTAGCTGTTTAAATTCCCAGATCACCTGGCAAGATACTTAAGCTTTGTGTTTCACTTCTGCTGAATGTTGTAAATATACACAAAACATATACAGTTTCAGGATTTCTTTAAATTATTTGCTTGTTCCATTTAAGTATACCTTAGCAAAAGCATTTTTGGGGTACCAGTCTACCAAAGAGTGGTTAATTAGCATGCCACTCTTTAGAAACTAAAAGTCAAATATTTGTATATGTGCAATACAAGGCAACTCAAATTCTGTGTCTACTTCTTTAGCTCGCTATGTCTTTTGTCTTGTAGTCAGCAAATGGTACTGTGACTTTTGCATTTGCCTTGTTTCTACCAACCTGTTTACTCAGTGTTGGCTGTAATTGCCTTAATCTAGTAATTTGCTTGGGGAGATCAAAATAGTAATCATGAGAGCATTCTCTTCATGACCAAGCTGCTACCTTCAAGAAGCAAAACTACAGACTGCCCTTTACCTCTTATTGAGATTGGGGGTGGGTGTTCTTAACCTGCCTGTTCGGCTTACAGATCAAAAACCTCTAATTATAAGTTACAGATTGCACAGCACTTGAGCAGAGTCCACTAAACTCATTTTATCTTTACCATATAATCAGCTTAAATTCATATTAACTAAAAAGAAAGTTGGCTTCTCATTCTTCTTACATTTCTTTGAAATCTGACCTTGTACTTTGAGTATCACATAATAGTCATTCACTTGAGCTGGCATCTGCTAGCTACTACTGATAAACTTCTGCAGAACAAAAATATTTCTGCATTTGACTAAAAAATAATGGGTGAGAATAGAAACTAGATGAGGTTTGCCTGAAAATACCTGGGACTACCCCTTGGGTTGTATTTTAGCTCTAAATACAAGGGTCTCTGCTTTAGATATGCTACTGGGTCTTAAAGTTCTGCAGAAAAAGTCCCTATTTACTTACCCAGACTCCAGACATTGTTTATATTCTACTTGGTAACTGTAATTCTCACAACTCTTTATAGAACTCTGCCACTATATGCCGGAAAGTGTCCTGTCCTCTCATGCCTTGTTCCAATGCCACCGTGCCTGATGGGGAGTGCTGCCCTCGGTGCTGGCGTAAGTGCTTAATACTTTCACAGTCCTGTAGCAGTTGTTCACATCTAACTAGACACATGCTGTTCTGCAGTATGCCAGAACTAGATATCCAAGGGTAACCTTGTACTTCTGGAGTAGGTTAATCTGATGTGTCTTTGAGGCTAATCACTTACATGATACAGGTTCAAATATTTTCTACAATATGAAACATACTGAAATGTTTGAGTTCATGGCCTTTATCTTAAACAAAGAAAGAAGTTGCATGTGGCTTCTGAGGACAGTTGTGTCCTTGTTTGCGGAGAGAGGGGTGGGAGAAAAGATATGGAAAGGCATCTACCTGGAGTCTTACCGAGAGATGTATGCCTCTGCAGCTAGCGACTACGCAGACGATGGATGGTCTCCTTGGTCTGAATGGACCTCATGTTCTGTGACCTGTGGGAATGGGATTCAGCAGAGAGGCCGCTCCTGTGACAGTCTCAATAACCGCTGTGAAGGCTCCTCTGTACAGACTCGGACTTGCCACCTTCAGGAGTGTGATAAGAGATGTAAGTACTTAATCTGCTCATGCTGGTAGTAAAACAGAGGCTGCTTTTATTGGCTGAATGTTAAAAGCAAGGATTACCATGTAGCTCTGCCACTGGCATGGATCCTTGGCGTCTAGCTTTAAGGACTTGTATTAACAAGGTGGAGGGGAGCAGATAGTTAATGCAGTAAACAGGCATGTTTGGGCACTGCTCCCAGGATGAAATGTGATGCCAGTTTAGGTATGAAATTTCCCTAGTTGCAAAACTTTATCTGTGACAGTCAGGAGGCTATCCATTACACGTGGAGTCTTTGGTCCTGGTACTGGCTGTATCCTAGGTGCTGTACAGCTGAAGTGTTCAGAAATTATGAATAACAGAAATCTGTCTTGTAGTTAAACAGGATGGTGGCTGGAGTCACTGGTCGCCATGGTCATCATGTTCTGTCACTTGTGGCACGGGCATCATTACCAGAATTCGTCTTTGCAACTCTCCAGTACCACAGCTGAATGGCAAACCTTGTGAGGGTGAAGCAAGAGAAAACAAAGCCTGCCAGAAAGATCCTTGCCCAAGTAAGTGTGTCCTGGTGGTAACTAGTAATTGATATCTTAAATAGTGAACATCCTGAGTAGTTATTAAGTAAGCTTGTTCTATTATTTTTCTCTCTTTAAACTTAGAGGTGGACTATGTAAAACTTCACAGGTTAGTTTGATGAAGTTATTTTTATGCCTCTTCCACAGAGTCCATTAATTCTGTCATTTATGTCAGAACAATGTCTGAACTGCTCTCCCTACAAAAGTCCTTAGTCAGGTAGAAACTAGTTGTAGCACTGAATTTAAAGCTATACATGTTTTCTATCTTCTTTTCCCTTTAGTTAATGGCAACTGGGGACCATGGTCTCCATGGGATGCTTGCACAGTGACATGTGGAGGAGGACTTCAGAAGCGAAGCCGTCTCTGCAATAATCCTGAGCCTCAGTATGGTGGGAAGACTTGTGTAGGTGAAGCTAGAGGAACTCAGGTCTGCAACAAACAGGACTGTCCAATTGGTGAGTACCCTGCCCATGAACATCTGAAGGTTGTTGATAATCTTGAAAATACCAGTGTAAAGTCTGCAAACCTCAAGTGCTAGCATTTTAGACCAGGATATCAGCCAAATACACTATTGTAGCATCATGGTAAAGCGTCCTTCATCACAACATTTCCTTGCTTGTTCCACAGATGGGTGTCTGTCTAATCCCTGCTTTGCGGGGGCTGTGTGCACCAGTGCCCCTGATGGCTCCTGGAAGTGTGGTGCCTGTCCTGCTGGCTACCATGGTGATGGTATTCACTGCCAAGATATTGATGAGGTAAGAAAACTGTACTTTGCTCCTTGAAAGGGAACAAAAGAAAACTGAAAGGGAGGACAGAATCACTGTTTTATAATGCTAACTGTTGTTCTCCTTTATCTCAAACTCCTATTTCAGTGCAAAGAGGTTCCTGATGCCTGCTTTGTCTTCAACGGAGTGCACAGGTGTGAGAATACTGAACCTGGGTACAACTGTCTGCCCTGCCCACCACGTTTCACTGGAACACAGCCATTTGGCCGCAGTGTTGAGGATGCCATGAGTAACAAACAGGTATTGTCAATTTGAGAATTGTTCTGGCTTACAAAAGCTCACAAAGTTTCTAAAAAAACCAGAAAACACCTATATGTTCTAGGCAAAAGAGACTTGGAGCATTTAATAAAACACTATCTTTGGTTCAGAACAGAAGAAGCATTGACCAACTTATTTTGAAGATCAAAATGAGTTTTAAATATCATTATCCTTCTCAACCATGTAGGGTTCAGAGGTTACACATAATTTTAGGAGTAACTCAGGAGTAAATCAGTATTCACTAATGATACAAAAGTATGTGCCTCATATCTTAGTGCTTGGTTCCATTTGATAATACATAAGGTTTGAGCAAGAAAAACAATTAGTGCAGAGTGGTACTGGAGTTGAGGACTGGAAGAAAGCCATGTATGAGGCCTTTTTTTGCCTGATTGATTAGGAATTGTATTTGAATCTTTGGGGGAAAAGTGAGGGATAAACAATGTTTTCAGTGGGTTTAATTTATTTGTGGTCTTCTAGGTATGCAAGCCACGTAATCCATGCACGGATGGAACACATGACTGCAACAAGAATGCCAAATGCAATTACCTTGGCCACTTTAGTGACCCCATGTATCGCTGTGAATGTAAACCAGGCTACGCTGGCAATGGCATAATCTGTGGAGAAGATACTGACCTGGATGGATGGCCAAATGAGAACCTGGTTTGTGTTGCCAATGCTACTTATCACTGTAAAAAAGTAAGTTTATCCTCTTTTACTATCTGCCATTCTAACAGCCTAAGCTATTGAATTATTTTCTCTGCAAATAACCTTCTAGGTATAGAGGAGATGTAGGGATACCATTGTCAAGGCATTTCTAGGAGGTTCTTGCTGTTGCTGTATTGCTTTATATATTCTTGTGTTATGGGAAAAAATTAAGCCTGACTGATGTAAATGTTCTAGGAAGATTCTAATTTAGGCCATACCTATATCAGCTTTGTTCTGATAGCAGTCTCCAAGGGAAGAGCAGCAGGGTAAAATTCTCCAAAGCAAGTTAAAAATTATTTAACTGTGGCTTTCTAAGACTTATCACTGTAATGACTAGCTTGAGTTGAGAGAATTACAGTAAGGTTACTCCTACCTGATTGAGGTGTTACAATTTTGCCTAATTATTAGATTTTACCTGCTCAAATCCATATTGTAAATATATCAGGAGTGAACATCTCTGTGTACTTCTTTCTTTGTAGGATAACTGCCCCAATCTGCCTAACTCAGGGCAGGAAGACTATGATAAGGATGGGATTGGTGATGCCTGTGACAGTGATGATGATGACGATGGCATTCCTGATGACCGGGTAAGGAAAGAGAAAAAAACAGGTTTTGAGAATGTGGCTTTCCCACTCCCCTTCCCAAAGCTGGGGTCTAGCTTCTGACCTTAATCTTAAGAGAGGACCATAGGAAATTGCTGGCACTGACAGCTATCCTAGAAACCTTAGATATGCATAACCATGCAGGGAAACTTTCTGCAGCTGTTTGAGCTGTGGAAGTGAATTTTCGTTTTTCAATCAGCCATTCATACACTCATGCCAGCAACAGGGTGTTTTGAGATAGTAGCATCTGAGTTCTAACTGTTTCCGCACCTTTCATTTCTTCTTTCATGTAGCAGTACAAGCGTAAGTAGAATCTGGTTAAAGCTTTAAGTTGACTCTTTTTAAAACTTGGCTTTTCTCATTTTTGCAGGACAACTGTCCATTCATCTACAACCCACAGCAGTATGACTATGACAGGGATGATGTTGGTGACCGCTGTGACAACTGTCCGTACAATCACAACCCTGATCAAACTGACACTGACAACAACGGAGAAGGAGATGCATGTGCAATAGATATTGATGGAGATGGTAGGTGGCCTCTGATCACTCCTTTAGATGGTTTTCTAATCAGCCATAAATCAAATGAACACAATGTAATCCTAGTTTCCTACCAAAATTTCATCCCTGAATGCACAAAAGATCCCTTGTGGTGTTTTCAGGACATGAAGACTACTGAAGGAACAGTTAGAGCTAATGGAAATTCACTTTGGAATATGTACATTTTGGCACAGTTCAACTCTAGCTCCATTCCCACAAGGCAGTAGGAGCAGAAGTGTGTGACAGACCTAGTGATGATTCATGTTTCAAAGCTTTTAAATGCTGCTCAAAATGGTTTAAAAAAATATCAAGTGTGTAGTGGCTTTTTACAGTCCTTTGCAGCATTTAGATGTCTGACTTTCATTCATGAACTTTTACAGGGGTGCTTAATGAAAGGGACAACTGCCAGTATGTCTACAATGTAGACCAGAGGGATACAGACTTGGATGGTGTTGGAGATCAGTGTGATAACTGCCCACTGGAACACAACCCTGACCAGGTAAGGGATTTGAATGATACAAGCTGAGGACTGGTGTGCTAAAAAATACAGCAGGTTTTGTGTTGTAAAAAATATTGGAACAGGTTACACCTGAAATTTGACTTGTCACAAATCATTCTTACTACTTTCCCATTTGGTGCCTTTATCAAATAATATCCCCTCAAAGTTTGAACAGCTGCTAGGTATTTTCTGAAAAGTAGCTGTAGTGAAGATCTGTGAGACTACTGCATGTGCTTGTTGCCCAAACATTTCTTAGGTTTGTCAGTTGTGGTGATGCTCACAACGAGAATATGAAATAAGTTGGGAACATTGTGTAAAATGTGGGTAGTTGAACTACTCTCTTCATAGCCTGTAGTGCTGTGTTCACTTAGACACAAAGTTGTTCTTTAAACTTTGTCCCTACGCTTGAAGCCAACTGCATTTCAGAAGATAACTTTTCTAGCAGTAAGTAGAAGGCAGCACAAGTTGCTTTTCTCTAAGAAAAAGGCATATTCTGACACTTGTAAAATTCACCTTCATAAAAATCCAGGGCGATCCAGACTCTCAGATGACTTACTGATTCAAAAACTGAAGGCAGAAGTAGATAAGCCTGTGACATCCTGTCAGTTAAAAGACTAAGTTTAATAGCTTCAGGGATATAACTGGACTGCTTTAAGGGTTAGAAAAGCAGTTGCAAATCAGTGGAATGTAGTGTAGTGTGGCCATGTAGTCTAAAAGCAGTGTTACTTGAAGGATTTAAACAGATAATATAAAATATCTTAGTCATTGTCACTTGCTTTATTACTTCCCCACTTGAGGGAGGGAATTGCCTGAAGATCTTTTGAGGCAGCTGCTTTCAGGAAGATCCTTTCTCTTGTGACTTTGAAATTTTAATATGAGACACTAATGGCTTTCCAAACACTATCCTAATCAAGTTCTAGAAGTGGAGATATTAGATTTCAAGTGCCAGAATTAGTAGCTAATCCAACAGTGTATGGTATGCCTTCTGTCCACACCAGGGTCACCCACCTGTGTTCACAAGACTACTGGGCTAAATGTGAGGCAACCTCAGGGATGATGGGATTGTTTTTCTTAGTTCAGGAGTTGATTATGCAAATGACTGCCTAAAATATGTGATCAGCAAGCACACTAGTTAGTTAATGCTGTCTGTCACCACCATGGGAACAAAATTGTCTTGACTGATGAATCAGGGTGCATGAAGAGCATTTATGATAGAGAAAATTAAGCTGTAGTGTAGAGGATGTAACACCAAGCATAGGTAGACTGTTTTAATATTAGAGTCTCTGCTGACTAAGTACAGAGTAGTCCAGCCCTGAACTGGCCCTTGAAACCACATTGCTGCCAGGGAAGGTAGGAGATAAAGCACCCTGCATCCAGTATGTTAGACTAGTGGCAGAAGAGGCATGTGGCAAAGGCACAAGATAGCTGATGACAATACCGCTTTCTGATGCTGTGAATTCAAATTAAAACCAGAACAAGACTAAAGTAGCATAAAACCAGATAGCACAGGCAGTTTTAAGTGTGTATTAATCCACCCACTTAGCTCCACCCATCCATCTTAGCTGTTGATAAAGCAAGCAGAAATCCCAATTAATTCTATGTATTAAGACTCCTCTTTCAAACACTCCTATCTCAACCTTCTTTAAGTGGCCTTTTAAAATGTTTTTTTTTTTTCCTCCTCTGATAGGAAGACACCGATTCTGATCTCATAGGTGATCAGTGTGACAACAACCAGGACATAGATGAAGACGGTCATCAAAATAACCTTGATAACTGCCCCTATGTGCCCAATGCCAATCAAGCTGACCATGACAAGGATGGAAAAGGTGATGCCTGTGACCATGATGATGACAATGATGGTATCCCTGATGACAAAGACAACTGCAGATTGGTTGCCAACCCAGATCAAGCTGATTCTGATGGTAAGAGAGCCAGTATCATAATGACATTTTAAGAGTTTCTTGCAATAGTTGGATGCTATTTTTTTCACACTATTTAATATTGGGTAAAACTAAGTAACAAAAAAACAGAATGTCTGTACCAGAAAAAAACTCAGAATGTTGTTTTACTGCTTCTCAGGAGTAAAGATCAATATAAAAATGACCACATATCGAACTTACTCTTAAGGCACTCTCAGGCTGGAGTGAAAGGGCATTTATACAGTAGCTGCTGTGGCTTCTGTCATCTGTCTGCCAAGTACCTGAGCAGTCAGAGATCTGCAATTCAGACTTGACTCCCAAGCTGTATGACTCAAAAGCAAACAGTGGTGGTAATAAAATAGTAAAATTACTTTCATCCTACAGGTGATGGACGTGGAGATGCTTGCAAAGATGACTTTGACCAAGACAATGTGCCAGATATTGACGATATCTGCCCTGAAAACGTGGAAATTAGTGAGACTGATTTCCGAAAATTTCAGATGATTCCTCTGGATCCCAAAGGAACATCCCAAAATGATCCAAACTGGGTTGTTCGTCACCAGGGTAAAGAACTGGTTCAGACAGTCAACTGTGACCCTGGCCTTGCAGTTGGTAAGGGAAAAAATGTAACAGGCACTGTTGTTTGGAGTGGTTGGATTTTTTGTTTTGTTTATTTGTTTGTTAGTGGGGGTGAGGGGGGTTTTGTTGGGGTTTTTTTTAGTTGGGGTGTGGGAGAGGAAGAGGACCTAAGTAACTATTAAGTTGTTGTTTAAGAATTGTAAAAAAGTAGCACCTAAAACTTTATTCTTTGATGTCCCCATAGGTTTTGATGAATTCAATGCTGTGGACTTCAGTGGTACCTTCTTTATCAATACAGAAAGGGATGATGATTATGCTGGCTTTGTATTTGGCTACCAATCTAGCAGTCGTTTCTATGTTGTCATGTGGAAGCAGATCACCCAGTCTTACTGGGACTCCACACCAACCAAAGCTCAAGGATATTCAGGTCTCTCCATCAAAGTTGTGAATTCCACTACTGGTCCAGGAGAACACCTTCGTAATGCTCTGTGGCACACAGGAAACACTCCTGGCCAGGTAAGAGTGGCACCTACTAGATGCTGAAGTACTCTTAGCATGATAACATGAGTATTCCAGTGCAATAACATACTCCGCTGCATAAGGCAGGCTGTTCTTCCAGCAAATTAGATACTTAGAGGGGGCCTGCACATGCTGATCATGTAGGCTTCTTGGCAAATACCAATAACTTGCTAATTTTTCCTAATCAAGTAATATATTATACACAATTAACAGGATTGCTTGCTGCAGACAGACTTCCCAGCAGCAGTGAATCAATTGTATGTGGGATTGTGTTGTAGCTTCCCGTTTACATTTTTTAAAAGTAAATTTAAATGCAGTTGATTTCTATTATTTCTATTTTTAGGCTATTACAGAGCCTAATGACTTATTTGCAGCCTTTAATAATAAGGCACCTTCATGTCAAAATAACTGCTGTGTTATCTCTGGCCTTTGGTTGATAAAAAAACATTCTTTCACAGGTGAGAACTTTGTGGCATGATCCTCGTCACATAGGCTGGAAAGACTTCACTGCATACAGATGGCGACTTAGCCATAGACCAAAGACTGGCTACATCAGGTGAGCATCATCCTTTTATCTGAAGTAAATATCACAGGAGAAGTGGATGTCTGTGAAAATAAACCTCACAGGACCTTGTGAAAGATGGCTGAGCTGTTGTCTCTTTGTAGGGTTGTAATGTATGAAGGGAAGAAAATCATGGCAGACTCAGGACCAATCTACGATAAAACCTATGCTGGTGGTCGGCTAGGATTATTTGTCTTCTCTCAAGAAATGGTGTTCTTCTCAGACCTTAAATATGAATGCAGAGGTAAGGATGACATTGCATTTAAGAGATCCTATATGAGCTGGTTCAAGGACATAAGACATAAGAGCCAATGGGGAAAGTTGAACTGTGATCTTTCATGATTAAGGTTTGAACAAGTTCTGCAGGCAGGAACAGGACACCATGATACTCTTCACAGTTAAAAATTTAAATATATAAAATCTAAGTATATTTCTATTAAGTTATTTCAAAGTATCAGAAATCCATGTTGAGTTCCCAAAATTAAATACATCCTGACTTTTCTTTGAAGTGCTGGTTAGAATGAATGAGCACATCTGACAAAATCTAAGGTAGAAATGCAATATACTGACTTTAGCAAGTAAAAAGCTGATTTGCTTAGAAGTAAGCAAAGCAAAAGGTTGTCCATGTATTGCAGTCTTGAAGTTTAGTGGAGGTAAGTGCATACAACTAGTTCCAGCTGTCCTAGTCTTCTGAATTGTCACTTCATTATGTAATGGTTTCATAGATTAGATTATGAAGTCGTAACTCAGGGAAGTACCTAATTGAAAGTACTTTCAAATTTCTCTACAAATGTCTCTGGGCATTAATGACTTGGACATAATAATGCATAATACACAGAAATATTTAAATATATTTTCCTTTTTTCACAGATTCATAATCACAAGATTGTTGGATTCAGAGACTATTTAAAAATGCTGGTAATTGCACCTTTTGAAACGTTTAGCCTTACAAATCCTGGGACCATTATATTATTCCTTCCTTTCTTCTTTCTGCATAAATGCGGACTCGAAACACATGACCTGCCTCAAGAGAATGCTTTTGAGAGAATGAAAGTGAGAACATACTTGGTATCTGACCTCTGCTGAAGTGGAAGGAAACAAATGTGTCTTGCAAATGAGAATTGTCACTGAACAAGCACACTTCTTTCAGTAGGAAAGACATTTGTTTGCTGTTTTTCACAGTGCAGAGTCACTGCCTCTCTAACTGGAGGTCCCATGGAGTAGCATTTTGTAAAAGAACATCTTTGGATGTGCTGTGGACTACTTAAACTGAAGACCTTTCATTGTGTGGGGACGAGGGAGTTTGGGTGGGAGGGGGAACTCTAGGTCTTTCTTTATGGGGTAGAGAATTTTTTTAAGGAAGGCTGTGCTACTTTGGTTTACATCCATTTAACTTGGAGAAACTCTTTTCTATGTCATACCTTTCAGATAAAACATAGCCTTACTCTGTGGTGAGCTAGATCAGCTGCTGTACTACACAGGACAAAACAGAGATCCTAAAACTGATTTCTGTCATGGCAGGAGGGAAAGAGGATAAAAACTGGTACACTGGATCACACCAGCTTTGGGAGAACTGGGATTTATGATTAGATTCTGTTTTTTCCTGATTTAGATGCTGGCCTTGCTTACCTTCAAATGTGTTCTTTCAGATATGGTGCCAGAAAGCACCACCATCTCAGCTAGCACTGTGCTGTCCTTCAGGAAACCAGCACATGCTTCACTTTCTATGGTTAAAGAGGCACAAAAATAATGTAATGAAAACATTCCTTTTCTACATGCCATAGGTGTTTTAAACCCCTCGCTTCTTTAGAGGGGAGGAAAAGGGGCCTGTAGATAAAATTGTAAAATATTTATTTTTGCCTATTCTTGATGTTATAATGACTGAGGGATTATTGATTAAAACAACAAGAAATGCGTCAAGACTATCCACCTAATCATTGTTACAAGTCTTCATGACTGTAAGATTGTAAATACAGATTATTTATTGTCTCTGTTCTATACTGAAACTAGAGAGGGTTTAGTTGAGAAAAAAGTCTTGTCTGGAGCAGATAGTGGTGATATATTTGTTACAAAGAGCAATTTTCCCATAAAGGCTTTGAGGCACAAGGAAAAGTGAGGGTGTGGGCAATGGGATGTTTGTTTTTCTCAGTCTGAGCTCAAAGCTTTTCCTTTCTTTGTGCAAGGCAGTTGGTAGCCTGGCAGGCAACTATTGTGCAGTGCTAAAATTCAAGTCCTTTTAGATAGTAGCAGTTTCTGTCCCATCCATAGCACTAGAGGTGAGGGAATGCCATTCACCCTCTCAGTGTTCTCTGGTGCTGAGAAATGTCTGTGATGCTTTACCTCTGGTCAGTGGCCTAGCAGAGTCAGGAGAGCTGTCCTGAGGAGATGGCAGTGGGAGGCATGAGGACAGCCCTCAATAACCCTGTAAGAGGCTCTCTGGGCTGCTGCATGCTCAGATTGGAACTAGTGACATGCAGCTACAAGAGAAGGAATTCATCACAGACTCGACAATTTCAGGAGCTCCTTGCAAAAGAGGGAGAGGCCTTGATGTACATTAAAAGACTGTTTTCCCCAACAGAAGGGGCAGCATCCTTATACCTATAATATTTCCTTGTCTTTTCAAAAAACAAAAAGAAATGAACATGGTGAAAGTTTTACGTACAAATATTACCTCATTGTTGTGTGACTGAGAAAAACCTTTGGAGCAAGCAGAGTTCAAATGTCTAACAAATTTTAAAGCTACTGTAGTACTAAAAAGTTAATGCTGTACATAGTAAAAATTTCTTTGCAGAAAATGTATTCCCAGAAAGGAAATGGCATTGGAAAAAAAAAAGTCAAATACAATTTCTAATGTTGTATTATATTTTTTCCTGTCATCTTGTATACCATTGCTTGTATTTTTATAAATTATTTTTCTTATTGCCATTGTAATAGTTAATCACATAATTGTGTAGATAGGCTATTTAAATAATTTATCATGAAATGCTACCTGTAGAGTTAGTATTTCTATTTTTATAAAAAGTTTGCACACTGAAGATTTTTTTGCTTCCCTTCTCCCAATGTTTTTGCTAGCATAATTTTCTAAGAACATGCTTTTTTTGTAAACATTTTTAACCATTTTTCCATTCTAAAGTTGTGTAAGTTGTACAATAAAGCTTCTTACATACAAAGAACAATAAACCACCAAGGACATTTATATTTATACCTTTGTGCTCTGGTTTTGTTCATGTTTTGTCATACATCTCTGGATCACTGATGTGTTATTTGTGTCAAATCTGAAGTCTTCACTTGAGGACTTCAAGCCATGCTGCCCTTGACACAGCCAGGAGGCAGAACAGTCTCTGAGTGACTGCAGCCATGCCCAGCCAGGCCTGCTCCCTTTCACATGAAAAGAGGCAGCACATTGGCTATTTGCAGGGCCTGCTGCAAGACTCTCACAACTGAAACTGCTAGTGTGATCAAAGAGCTGGTGCCAGGGCATTCAATCAGCTTCTGGAACATGCTGCTAAAACTTAAGAATGGTCAAGACTGGCTCATTGATCTCTACTTGCAGCAGCAGCTTGTTTTGTGCACCCCTTAGCAAAGGCAGGTGCTGTAACAGGAGTGATAGTGAGGGGATCCTGCTGGTGAAGAAAATTCATCTTTACATCTTCTTTTCCTGAGGATGAAGACTCCTGTTCTATGTCACTACTCTTCTGAGGGCAGTCCTCTATATTTGAATTTTTTTCCCACTAAAAATAAGGAGAGCAAACAAAGAACTCCTGGCTTGTTAGAGGGGCCAGGAATTTCTGCCCTCATCAGTTACAGGACTGCTTGACCTCCCTGGAATGAGATGGGGTAGTGGGAGTGCACTGTCACTGTACCCCATCTGATCTTACCCGGGCCTGCAGTACTGTATGTCCTGCAGGTCTGGTATTCTAACTCTTCTGGCCTCCCAAAAACACCGAGAAGACTGACAACTATAAAAAACAAAGATGGTTCCAACCTGGAGAAATCCCTTCATTTACTTGCAGGAAGATGGAGATACCTTAAAGCCAACAGTTTTCTGAATCTGGACATACCTATATATGAATATATGTAGGTCTAACTGAAAGTTTGAAACAGAGAACTGCTGCTGCTGTGGGGAAGACAGCCTTGGCAGCCCATTCCAATGATCTTGTCTTAGCCATGCCATACTTTCATGCTAATTTATTGCATGCATTTTTGCAGCTTTTCTTGTCATGAGAATAAAAAGGCAAGCCATATGCTTTGTGTTAACCCATAGCCTAAGTCCACCCACTTTTTGCTTGGTGGGTGTGAATACAGTAGGACACAAGAAAGAGCTATAGTTGAGGTAAGTTAGGCCTTGTCCAAAGAAACAACTATTAAAGAAAAACTAAACAGGAAGAGCATGGCAGGTGGCCACACTCCACAGAGCAGAGAAGCCTGTGGGAAATTTGCTATTCCCAGCCTCCCTGGACACTCATCAGTGGAACATGTCAAAGTACCAACCAATGCATGCCACTTCTAGAATTACTTGGTATTGGCCAACTATTTTTGCATAAGTAATCTTTTAATTTCATGCTATTGTAGAGAACACAGTGTTTTCCTTCCACAACATGGTCTTCTCAGAGCCCGTGCAAGTGCAGCACCTTAACTTTTAAAGTGGTCATTTGCATCAAATCTACATTCAACAGGTGTGGTAGTTTTACCAGTAGGTATTCATAAGCTATGGAGATAATGACTGAGGTAAGTGTAGAAAGATCTGCATCTTAATGACAATAGTGCATTTTTTACTGATACTGGTATGATTTTTGCAGGGAAGTCCACAGTAAGTGGTAGATTTTCAACATAAATTAATTTTGGATAGGACTGTTGAGATTGCAGAAGTAAACATAAAGTACCCACAAGGGGAGTTCTGGTTCTTATTTCTCACCTTTTCTGAAGAGAAAAAAAAACTGGTGCACAAAGTTGTATGAATATTTAAGCAGAGTTATGACAAGAGGGAGAGAACTCATTTTAAAAAGTGCTTGGAAAGCAGTAGTCTTAAAGAAGAAATCTTCCATAGCAAATCCATAAAATTAGACAAGTATCATAGAGGAACTTTGATTTTCAAATTTAAACAAATTCCGGGAAGCCCAGACATCATTTGTCTTTTATTTTTCACCTGCCTTCAAAGTGAAGAACAGCTAGCCTAGGCAAAACATACAAGGCTAAACTGAGGGCTGCTGAGACTCTGTGTCCATGTCCCTCGATGGCTCTGCTCACACAATGTGTATGGAGAGACCATTTTAGTGTTATTGTAAAATTAGGGTAGAATGCCTCCAGCAATGCCCTTCCCATCAAAACTATGCATACCAAATACACAAAGCAAACAATAAAATACAATGGCACAGATCAGTATTTCCACAAGAAAACAGCATATTTTTAAGGGAAAAAAAAAGTTCTGAATACAGAATACCTGCCTAAAAAGCAAATTTTTTCATGCACTTTAACACTCTGCAAGTTACTGCACACTCCAGAATATTCCAGTTTACTGTGTTTTTTTAAGCATAAGAGGTATTGCAGATTCAATTGCAAGCAGTGAGCTATTTCACATAGACATAAATGACAGGGAGCCTTTTATTCCAACTACTGCATCTGGATTCTAGCCAATCCCTCAATGAAACGTATAATTGGATAAATGTAGGTTATGGCATTAGTAGTATTCAAGTGCCTCTATTCTATTTGAAAAGGAAACAGTTTTTCTGACCTTTAAATCTCACTACAAATAAAGGAGCAATTATTTCTCAATAAGCACATCTGTCGAAAATTAAATTAAAGAAAAAATCAATTACTATTTTTCCTAGCTTTCATAAACCCTCCTAACTTGTCAGCTTCCTGAGGATCTGCCAAACCACCTTGTCTTGTATCTATCCTTCACACTGTGAGACTCCCAGAGGTGAGGCTCTCTCTTCATAAGTGGGGGAGGAAACATGCTTGGAATTGTAAACTCTGGCTAATTTTTCATGTAAAAAGCAAGAGAGAGGAGATATTTTTCAAAGCTGTGCTTAGAAAGCCTTTTTAAGAAGCATAACACAAAGGTGCATTCTTCCATTATTTCCTTGTAAATTTTAAATTTCAAACTTGTAAATTTTATCCAGCAAGTGCAGGGTTTTAATAAAATATAAAAATTCTTGCAGTCACTGAAATCACAGAAATTGAGTTGCAAACAACTGCCTCTCACTTATCCATCCCTGATATGGAGGTAAAAAGGCACCCTTGCCAGCACATCAATTTACTGGCATACTTTTTTACATTTCTAGACTAGTCCTTGTTACTCTGATGACATGTTTAAGCAGCCCTTTCCTCTCTGATCTGTGCAGCAGATAATTTTTGCACAGCCTGTTTTCACTCTGCGCTCAGCATGCCCACTGGCTCTGCAGGAGTTCTGCTGGGGAAGTGAGAAGGAAAGCATGCACCACAGCTCCACTAAGCAGACACAGCCCACGTGTCTTGGAAAAAGGCATTAGGCTGAGCATTTTTGTGGGCGTTTTCCTCTTTCTTTTTTTAAATGAAAAAAATGAAAGTTTTTTCACCACTTGGTAGAACTACCTTAATTTAAACTTGAATTCTGGACATAAAACAATAATTTCACTCATTTTATTGTTGTCCAGGTTCAGGAAACATTTTTTTTGTTTTTTTTTTTTTAATCAGGATATTTATTTTGACACTACTCTTCAAAATTAAAATCCCTCAACCACTCTAAGTCTGCACAATAACTGTAAAGCTGGAGTGAACTTCTGACACCATGAGAGTATACTGAAATTACTGCTGTAATCCTTTAAAATATCCCACTCAAATGCATAGTATATTTTCTATATTACATATTCAATTAATACATACAATGTATATATGCATATATATATATATATACACACACACATACATAATGTTAATGAAATTGATTGAACCACCTTAATTTTCCACTTTCAGAGAAAAAAAATATGCATTTTGTCATTTAAGAGAGAAAACCATGGCAGCATCAGAACATACCCACTGGAGAAAATCAGTATCAACAACTGAGCACTGGCCACCACAAACACCAGCACTGTATGTGTATCACTGAGGGGTCTCAGTGACAAAGACAGAATGATTTGGTCATGTATTGTTCAGCAATTAGATGCAATCACACCAGAATCTTTTCTTCATGGTTATGTTGCCTTCATCAATACTAAACTTTTGGAACAAAGCATCTATCTGTGCTGTAAAATCGTTGTGTGAAAAGAGATAAGGAGAACAAACAGCATAAATTTACATGCACACATGAAACTTCTTGTTCCTCAAACACCTCAAAGCCCAAAAATCAGAAGGATAACTTTAAAAATCAGTCTCCTTGCTCTGCTATGTTTTGGATTAAAGGAGCTAGAGAGGACATTAAAGAAGTTAGTTATCAGAATCTTTTGCCAAATAAAAGTTATGCTTTGTATAACTTTGAAGCTATGTATTTCAAAAAACCTGTTCCCAAATCCCAAGTTAGGCTGCAAAAGAAAATTAATTTAAATGTCTTAATCATCACTGCTGCATCACTCCCTGAGGAGAAGCTGCCACATTCCAGTGCAGCTGGAATTCAAGTGGCGGCCCCAATGGAGGGGTTATTGCAGGTCACAACACAGAGTCACAGGAAAAACAAAGAAAAACCCATGAAGCCTCCTGGGCTCAACTTTCTTTTCACCCTGCTATTGGTGATGTTTTAGCAAATGACCTTGTCACTATATTTTATATAATATCTCTGTTATTGTCCACCTCTCACCAGGACCATATTTTTCCTTTTTCAAAAGTTTTACTTAAAAGTGAGAATACAAAAAGAAAGGAGGGCTTGAATTGATATTTCACCTGTAACTTCAAGCAAGAAATAAAATATTCCCAAACAACCTGCTGTTTAATATAATGCAGTAGAAACCAAGCACAGATAAAACTTAGGTCACTCATTTTTTATAGTCTCCGAGCTTTGGGTACTGACCCAACACACCTCTGGAATAGCAAGCCATGAGCACTAGGTCCCTGTGGCTTGGAGCGACTGCAACTGGTGCAGGGTGCTCAGCACTTCCCACGATTAAAAGTTAAGTTGCAGAACTCCTGTTGGAATATACATTTCAAGTAAATATCCATCCAAACATAGCTGCTTATCCCTGAAATACCAGATGCAAATAAAAAGATACATGACTTCAGGAATGTTGAAAATCTTTGTTAGCAACATCAACCCTGTCTTAAGGGTGCTAGCAAAAACTTTTTTATAGCAGCAAGAGATTCAAGATAAGAAAAAAGACCAGGAAAATCGGGAATTTTTCTTAATGTTCTCTAGATATTATACATACAATCTTTAAACATAATTTAGATTTCTTCAAAAACTGCCCAAGCACTTGAAACACTGTTTTTGAGAAGGTCTCTACAAAACACAAGTTCCATGTGAAAATAACTGGACTGCAAAAAGATTAGAGCTAGCAGACAGTTCTGAATGAATATCATACAGGCACAGAAAATACTCTTAAAAACACTTGTCAGTATAGCTTTAGTTATATTTATGCTAAAAAGATTATGACACAGGCTTAACATTTTTATGGTAAGAAATAAATGTAGGTGAGATTTGAAAAGTTCCTTAAAATGTGATTACAGCAATCCTATGCAGAACATCCGCTATGCAAAGGTTTGTTATTGCTGTTGGAGAACAAGTAAAAACATCAGAAAGTAAAAAAAGAAATAGCAACTGCTTGTTGCAAATATCATGTTCCATTCAGATTTTTAACTGAAAGCAAGTTGGTTACATTCTGATCTCTGTTATATCCACACACTTACAACTTCCCCAGAAGTGTGCATCCAATCCTACTGGCAACTCTGTAAATTAGATTAAAATCTGGATTAATATGTGCATTAAACATTCATATTAGATCAAGTAAACCCTATGCAATAAAAGCCCATGTATCGTAAATATTCTAGTCCTGCATGCTTTCTTGCTGAATGTTAAATGACTATAGGTATAGGATCTGAGAAATATTTTGTCCTTTTAGGTCAAGAAGTCACAAGAGAGCTTGTCAATGGGATAAATCTGTTGAGTCTTCTTTGCTAGAGTATCTCTCCCCACTCAAAAAAACTTTTAAAAATGAACCATGTTTTTTTAATAATGTTTTCTTATTCTGACATTGCTGCACATGAAATGGGAAACCGATCATCAGCTGAGTAAATAAGCCAAAAATCAGGAAAAAATACTAGATAAAGACTAGACATTCAAAGACCTGTAATGAATTGTTACTATTCTCTCAAACCCAAACCAGCTGCATTACCCTTCCCCCATCACTATAAGGTTTTACAACCCAGTAGGGCAAATTTCTGAATGCCTCCACTTTTACTCCCTCTAAGCCTTCACCAGGGGCTGCCATCCTTCCTCATTTAATTGCATTTCCTAACTCAAAGATATGAATATTTGCTGTGTGGTTACCGTTTTCCCAGACAGGATTCAGGCAGACCTGAGCAGACTAGTACTGATGTCCTGACCCAGCAGAGCACTTGTGCAATTCCAGCCTTCAGGCAAACCAGGGGTCCAGCCAACAGACAGCTCCGGGGCAAAAACTGACTAATGGGATGCTTCACTGAGTCAGGACTCTGAGTCAGACAGGCTGCAAGCTCCAGCACACTGCAGTGAGATAACAGAAGACACGATTTAGCTAACTGTATGAAAAAGTTAGACTGTGCGTGTCTGTGAAGTAAAATGAAATTATTATATTTTTTCACACCTTCTCTAATAAAGCCCCATCAGTAAATACTAAACTTTTCAAGTTTGGTTGGTTTTTTGGTTTTGGTTTTGTTTTGTTTTTTTTACAAACAAAACCATACATGTCTTATCTGACACACACCTACACAATATCTGTGTACATTTCTTTATAAGACAGAAAGCTCCCAGGAAACTTAATGAAATGCAAGAGTTTATTTTGAAACCAAAACACAACAATACATGACAATGACAATAATAATTATCTCTAAAGAAAAAATCAACTCATGGAACACTTTCAATTATAATAATTTATTCCCATCAGGTTGTTTGGTATGATACTGTATCAGTGCAATATCACTGATAGAGGTTTAGCTACACTTGCAGAAAACAGTTGTGCAGAGAAGCATAGAGTCACTCTCCCCTCAATTTTCTATGTTCATATGATCTGAAAAAAAAGAAAAGGTGCTGAGCTGCTGTAAGCACAAAATTATTTGCAAAAACAAAATATAAAAACGGTTCATTCTACTTAAAACTTAATATAGCCCCTCAAAATGGAGCTGGAAATGATAATTTACTGGCTCATACAACTATGAGAAATAACAGCCTTTTCATATCTGCATGTGGGCAAGTCTGGATTATGCTAACCTCAGTAAACATCATCTGTGTTTACATACATATGAGCTGGGTATAGATTAGTGCTTCTTTCAAGAAATAATCATTACTTATCTTTGAAGGCACACGAGAGTTTCCTTCATATATATACATATATATGCGTTATACTAATAATTACGCTTTCCTGAAAATATATATAATTTAATGTATTACAGTAAATCTCTATCACAGACTACAGTACCATAAGGAATACAAAACTGAAATTGTGCTAAACCAGTTTCACACTACTTTATTTCCTTAGTCAGCATTACAAATAATTTAAACTGTATGTAGAGTGGGCAAAAAAATCAAACTACTTGCAGAAGATTATGCATACATATTTAAATGTCCTTTAGAATTAAGACAATAATAAAATGCAACTATGCAAATATCTCTTACAAATTAAAATTACACATGACATTTCTCATACCTTCATCTGCAGATATATTTGCCTCAAACTCGATTGCACTGGGATCTCTATTTCTCAATACAATTAGCACATTTAATCATGTCTGAACTAACAAGCAAATTATCTGCAGAATGCGTTAAGCAAGTTTACAAATTCAATAAATAACACACCCTTTGGCTTATGTCCAGAACTAATTGCTTCAGACAGAACTGAGTCACCTTTGTAGGAAACAAATTAATTAGCTTCTCAGTAAAAAATGAAAAAAATCAGGGACTGAAAATTCAGAATACTTCCCCTCTCAAAAAAAGAATTTGTATGCAAAAACATCATAAAACCAAGATTCCTATAAACCACATGGATTTGAGCTCTACAGGATTAAACATTACTCATCATCTGTTTCAGTCACTAGTGAAAACAGGTAATTGAAATATCCCATTACATTACTCTGAAACACATGATTTTGACTCAAATATATTTAAATTATTATGTGATAAATGTTAACCCATTCACCTTGTAGACTTCTACAATGAGATGTCCCATATGAAATCCACTTAATATTGAAAATCTCCTTCCTCTCTTGTGCAATAAAATGACCTCACAGTGACAACATCTACAGTTACCTGCTCACTTCACTACCCAGTGGCCACAGTGCAAAGCGCTTTCCATGATTTAACACATTCATTCTTAAAACACACTCATAATGGGAGCTGGTAGTTGGGGCTGAGTCACACTTGCCTCTGACCACGCTACATCTCTTTGGACTAAAGGAGAATTTTAACTCAAGAGAAGGCAGCAAGTCACTGAGTTTTTCTCACTGTTGGTTGCCAAAGAAGCCTGGTGGTGCAGTATGGAATCATGTTGCTCCTGCACGAGATCAGGCTGCCCCTGGCAGAGCTGACCTCTGTGATGCTCCCCATGAGCACCACTGCCACCCTGCTCTCCTCTGGGCAGACCACTCTCTTCCCTCACTCTGCTCCTCTGATGCCTGCATCTACATGAAGAGCAAAGACAGCTTGTGAAGGTAGCTGATAAGTAACCTGCCAGGAAAAAGAAAGCACCAAAACCACCCAACCTTTTCTACAGGTACTATTTCTGTCTTCTTCATGTAGAAGCTAGCACTTTAATCTCCTAAGGGGAAAGTAGTGCAGGTAAGTATGGAGATCAGCTTTGTCTGGCAGTGTAAAAATAGCCATACTAGGACTTCCTGCATTCTGAATTCAGGCAGAATCACTTTGAAAAATATTAAAATTCCCATCATTGTAGAAAGAGTAAGTACAAACAATCAAAGTGTTGTGATCATAATTATGAAATTATAATATAGCAGAGGGATATTAGAATGTTCTTCTTAATTACTGATGTACGTGAAAAAGCCAGTTTCTCTAAATCCCGAACAGATTGCCAGTATAACAAAGACCAATTGACAAACATAGAAAAATGTATTGATTTCTAGTAAGATTAGATTCTAGCACTATAATCACAACTTTCATGCTGTCAAAACTGTTATGAAAAAAATAAAAGGCTTAGCTGCCTAAAATCTGACTTATTTGAACAGTTGGCCTTCTAGAAAGAGAACTAGTCTTAGGTTAAAAATCTAAATACAGATTTAGCTTACAGTATCACTATGTAATTACATATAAGTAAAGAACATTAAAAAAACCCAAGAGACAATTCCACAATTGCTTTATACCAGACAGAATTTTTTTTTTTTTTTTTTTGCTGGTTAAAGTCTATTCTTTCTTTTACCAAACTAAAAGTAATTGTTCAGTATTATTAATTTTGGTATCTTATATGTGTACATTTGAACTCCCTAAAAGCAGTTTATTATCTTTAATATAGCCAGTTCACGTTTTTTCCTATATGACCGAGTTTACCTTACGAAAAACTTTAATGAAACACTTGGATTTTCATGTGAATTTTTGTACCAGCTACTGCAAGAATATTTGCTCTCCACAGAACAGTGAACATGACTTTCTACTACCAAAAAGGTAATCCTTATGTGTTTTCAACACTGTTTTCCAGTTGACAGAATTAATCAACATCAGTGATATATTTCATAAAACTCCTAGTCAATTATTTCAGGGTAAGAATTTTAATAAACATTCTGTTATTTTGTGTGTATTACTTTTGGCACAGTTTTATGTTTTCTAAAGAACATTCTTGTCCCACCGTAATAATCAGTGTGTATTGGTGCATACCTTTGGTGAGAACCTGCTTAGGTTTTTTCATTATAATCAAAAGCCTATTCTAAAGGGTTGTTAAGAGTCTCACCTCCTTTGGTTTGCAGTGGTATGCTGAGAATGTCAGCCTCTGTGGATGGCTCATTGTTCATGCTGATGCAATATAATGGTTCACCCAAGAAAGAAGGTTTCTTCAATCTTTTTGTGTTGAGTGCTCTTGACATAAAGTAACCTTCAGTAATACTCTTATCTTCCATCTTCTGTAAACCTTCTAGGTCATCAGGTTCCTCTGTTTGGGCCAGTGAATCCTTTGATAAGTGACTACCAGCCAATGCTTTGCTGGTATAGTAGCCAGGGATTTTGCTCTCTGCATTAACACATAAGCTTTTGTCTTCGACTCCAGCCTTTTCCTGAGCCATTAACATCCCTACAATATGGTCTTCAACTAACATTTTGGAAAGACTAGATGTAGAGTGAAGAGTGGAGTCTTGACTTGTGTAACAAGGGGGACTTAATCCAAAAGAAAGAGATTCCTGAGACTGTGGCATGGTAACGTTACTTATTGTTCTCTGAGGCTGCATACATTCTTCCAGAAGGGTCTTAAGCTGCTCTTCAGAGAGGCTCGTTTGTTCTTCAGTCTAAAAAAAAAAAAAAGGCAAGAATTTCTTCTGTCAAAATATAATTAATGAAAAGCATTGCCATAAAAACAGCTTGAGAGATACACTGACAGAATCCTTAAAAAAATACCAATGTCTTTCAATTCAAGCTGATTTTAAATATACATTTCCATAATCACAAAATTTACGCAGCATCCTCACTAGGTTCTAGATAGATTCTGTGATGAAAGTTAGGAAACAAGCCTGATGTCCACAAGGTACTGAGAGGCCTTTGATTTTTGCATAGTCTTCCATGAGATCTGACTGGTTTTTAATTACCAAAGCATGCACTTTTTCATATTTCTTGGTTTGCTGTGAATACCTACAGACATGCACACATACACCCTCTTTAAGATTTTAGCTACTGAAAGCAAAATAGCACATTCCAAAAGGAGTGCTGGGGCAATGCAGCTGGGGTTACAAATAGTTTTGGAAGCACCAGCCCACAAAGACAGTCACATGCCGACTGAAATATTCCCAGCCTCTCACAGTAGAAATGCCACATAGTCTCTCTCTCAACCATGTGACACAAAACTCATCACTTACCTACCATGGCAAACATGACCCATGGCAAGTGACAGAAGAAAGCTCTGTCTTCTGTAGGACAGTTTTAGTGCTTCCTTCAAGCTGTCACTGCTCGCATAGCTCACAGATGTATCTTTTCAGTTAATTTCTTATTCAGAGACAGGCACACTCCCATCATTTTTATCACACAGGACATTTCTTAAAATTAGATCTTAAAGATAATGACTGATACTGGTTGATTATGGTGAAGAATAGCAAAGGATATTTTGCTTAAAGAGGTTAGCAATAGGGAGTTATTTCCAGCTTTTACAATCCCCTTTTACAATTTTCCTTGACAATTTAAAGATTATAATGATAAGGACAAGACTGTTTTTAGATATGTGTAATACATTTGCCCATTAAATAGGAGCTATAGAAGATATAATAATATATACTTTAAATGTGGGAAATGCTATGCAACTTATGGAGAAAAGTGCAATCAAAATCTCAGTTTTACACAACCTCCAAGACACAACGGATCAGCTGACACATTAATGAACCCTTAGGCTACAGTGATTTATGTAAAACAAAAATTTTATTCATTGTGTAATGACTTCTACAGAAAATTTACTTTACATTGTGCTAGAGGATGGAGCTACTGTCATTTCAGAAGAGAGATCAATATCAGATGTTTAGCTGACATTTTTTCCCTGAAGGTCTCTGATCCAACTACAGGAGTCATATAATCCTGTTTGATATATATCATGACTTGGCTACAGCCAAGGTACCACACGGTGTATGGATTATGCCTGAAAACTGATTACTCATGTTCATCAATGGGGACAGTTTTCAGTCAGGAAGGAAAGAATATTTCTTTGAAAAACTTGTGGCTATTAAAATTACAAAATGACACTAAAAAGTGAACAAAAATGACATTTTAAATTACCTTCAGACACCATTCTGTACTTAGTCAAACATTAATACTAATAATCATTGCTACAGACCAAATCCTGTACACTTCAGGCGCAAAGTGATGTGCAAAAGCTCAGCTCTATAGAGTTATTTAACCCAACACTCTTTTCCTGTAGATATCAATTTCCTTTCCAAAGATACTCCAAGTTTCTTTCTTGCACATAAAACTCCAACTGCATTAAAGAAATCAAGATGTTAAGGGCTTTTAAACACGCGAAAAAAAAAAAAGGAGAAAAACAATGAGCATCGACAGACTCTTATTATGGGTAGAGATCTTTATTTAGATGAACACATCATCAGGTAATTATATTGAGATTCACATAATCGTGGTATCAATTCATGTATTTTTGATAATATTAACTGAAATCAAGCCACAAGCTTAAGTACTTACACATTAAACATGCAAAGTATTACAACATCTTCAAACTTTACTTAGTCTTCTAAATTTTAATCCTAGCGTAGAAAGTACTCACTGGTGAAAAAAAACTAATGGAAAAAAATTAGTAACAAAACACTATGATGAATCAAAAATAAAACATGAAATGTTTGAAATTTTCACTTTTAATCTAAACTACTAGCCCATGCTGAAGTCCTTCAATTTCTTGGAAAAGTATTTTAATTTGCAGGATAACATTTGTTTCCAAGCAGTGATTATCTAGAATGGATTCACTGTAAGAAACAACAGCATCCACACAGGAAGACCACTACTGGAAGCACAGCTGCATCGAGAGTATATCCCCAGAGCAGATTATACTGTGTAAACATAACTATATTTGTAACATAGAAGATTCTCACATCTGGAAACCCACATGGATTCCCACATGGTTTTGAGTGCGTGGTTCTATACTAACATATTTCAAAGCTCTTGGCCAAGATCATTTGGAGCTAGTTTTATGTTAATGACAGTGCAAGTCACTCACTGCAGAAAGGAATTGTGTATATGAAGCAAATGAATGATCAGTACAAAATTAACATTGTGAGGAAAATCATCTTGTCCTGCCTTTCTTTGGTCCTTTTATTTCCCCTATCCCCACCCCATTTATCTGCAGTCCATTTTCCCTGACTCAATTTTTTTTCTTCTTTTTTTATGTTTCAGGAAAATCATATGGCTTGTATTCATAGATTATTACCAGAGGGGTAAGGCATATGGGAAGGGAAATGACTATAATAACAATGGAGTAAAAAAGTTTGGGAACTTGTTTTTCTCCAGAGTGGCAGGCCTGCAGCCAAAGCAGACAGTGTAAAACATTTCTTTGTTCCTTCTTTTTTCATTCTCTCTCTTTCTCTTTTTCTCCCTTTGGATTTTTTGTAAAACATACATGTAAAGATAAGGAAAGCATTTAATAAACCTCTCCAAAAATTACGTTTTAAAATACTAAAGGTGCAGTGTTATTTTCTTTTGCCAAACTCAAGAGATGACTATAGGCTTAAGGAAAAATACACAGTGGAGAAGATAAACAGCCACCAGTCATCCACTCAGCAGCCAGGAATTTACATTGAAATGAAAGCAGAAAGGCTGCTGTTAAAATCAGGAAACAGTTTAGGGAAACACCGTTGGGAAAGACATCTCACAGCAAAAAAGCTGTGCATTTGCAAACAAATGAGCATTTGAACTCATGGAATTGCATAATACTACCACTGTATTAGGAGTCTGCAGAGTATATATTTGCACACATCAGAAGCAATCCAGTCACAACCAACTGTAACAGTTCAGAACCATGACCTGGAATCAGAAACACAGTCTCAGGGAGACACTTGATTCTACATCTCCCAAGCTTTCATTCCCCTCATTGTAAATAATTTACAACTCCTACAGAATAAATACTTCAAGACCTTTTTTTTTTAAATACAAGCACATAAAATGAGTGTCATTCAAAATGCAGAAATAGCCCACTAGACAAGGGAAAATGAGGTATCAGGTCTGGTTTCCATTAAAAACTAGAAAACCTTTTAATTGTTCTGGCTAATTTTTAATAGGACACTGAGTCCTATTCATTTCCTAGGCTTTTTTACCGTTAATGATCCAAAAAACCAATTCCTAGCCAGGAGTTTAGGAGCCTGCTAATGACCTTTACTGTTTATGTGTGGTTAGCTTTTCACACACTTGTGGCCCTCCTCTGACTGAAGATTTCTTGTTCCTTGCTGAATTCCTCCGTGACAGGAGTCTATAGAGAAAACCTTACTGCATGTGGTAGGAATGCAAACTTGTAGTTCGCTGAGGACAGCCCTGCTGTGACTACAAGTTTTCGAGTTTGAATCTTTAGGTTTTCTTTCTACATCTGTACAGTAACAAAAACAGAATAACACTGAAAGCCCATATCAGATTTTACCATGGGGAGAAAGCTAACATGTCAGGATTATTTCTAATGATAGTAAATAATCCAAAAAAATGACATACAGTAAATGAGTAAGCACTACAAAGTCAGGATATTCAAAGACTTATGTAGCTGGCACATCTATAAACATGGAAATTTTGTTCCTTAGTCTGAAAGTGCTGCACTCAATAGTTCACATGACAGTGTATTTGTCTGAAATAATTGACTTTGATGCTTAATTTGCTGACATTTTTACTAGTGTGTGAGACTGCAACAGTCAATTCTGAGGTAACTGCTTTCTTCCTGATAAAACGACTCAATTTTAAGAGAATACTGATCTATTGAGACAAAGTTCAGATTTTTGGCAGATCAGCCCAGGAAAGTTTTGTAAGTTTTAGTTATTCAATAACTTATTGACAGTTTCTCAAACAGCTCTATTCTGTTTTGAAAAGGCAGTCCTTGCCTTCTATCTCCACATAACTCAATGTGGACCATCACCAAGGTCTCACTTTCTGCATCACACCCAAGCATCACGTACTTGTCTATTAACAGTATTGGTCAGTGCAACTGTGAAATATTATTAATATGCTGCATACAAACCACACACATCATGTCATTGGGGAAGAGCTTCTTACAATTTCCAGACATGTTGAAAGCCCAAAGTTCTTTTACATCACAGAAGTCAGTATGGTGCCCATAACCTGTAAACTGATTTAAATTAATGTAATATGTCCATTGTAGATTAACCTCAGCAGGCATCTAAGCACCACCCAGATGCTTGCTTACTTCCCAGTGGGGAAGGGTAAAAGGACAGGAAGAGCAAAAAGAGTAAAGGAAAGGAAGAGCACAAACATTAAAACTTGTGGATTGAGATAAAAAATTGTTTAATAAGCAAAGAGAGAGAAAAATAACAAAAAAAGCAATGCAAAGGCAATCACTCAGCATCTCCCATGGGTAGACAAACATCCAGCCAGTTCTGAGCAAAACACTGTTAACTTTGTAGAACCCTCTCGTCTCCCTTTTTATTACTGTGCGTAAGATTATATGCATTGGCATGGAATGCCTTTTTGTTTAGTTTGGGTCATCAGCTTGATCCCAGCCTGCTGCACATCCCCAGTCTCCTCACTGGGAGGGCAGACTGAGAGCCAGAGAAGGCCCTGATGCTGTGCAAAGGCTGTTCAGCAATAGCTAAAGCATAGGTGAGTTATCAGCACTACTTGGTCACAAACCCAAAACACAGCACCCTATAGGCTGCTAAGAAAACATTAACATTCCAGCCAAAGCCAGTACAGAGACCCACACATCTGCTTTCACAAAGAAATTAAGTGTTCAGCATGTCACTTTACTGCTTCTAGTAGTTGCATGTTTGTTTTATAAACACTGTGCTAAGTGAAAAAGCTTAATGAATGTAAGAGAAAAAAGTTAATCTTTCCTCTGTACAGCTGCTTCAGAGGGGTTGGCTCAGAATGTAATGACAGAAAATATTAAAGGGAGTAGAGCAGAAACATGCTCACAACTCAATGAAAAGTTTTTGGAGAGGCCAGTAATGTGTGTGGATTTGAAGGTGTTAAAAATCGAGACTGAAAGCTGAATAATGGATTCAGAAATTAAGAGCTCCTTACAATCATGATTTACCATCTGGTGATTCTGTGCTTATGTCTAGTGGGTTTGGGGACTTCTGTAGTGCTTCAGCAATGACATACATCTTCAAGACTGAACAGGATTCCTAAGCCATAGGAGAAAACCTCCTGCTTCTGTTTTTCCCTACTGCTGTATTTACTTCTGTTAGTTAAATTTTCCCTTCTCTTGTTTTTTCCACTGTTTCTGTTTGTATAAGGGCAAAATGCACAGGTCTACTAGTGAATTTTTGGTAGCTGCTGCTGCTAAGAGCCAAAACATAGAAAGGACAGAAGTATCTTGGCAAAAAAACCAGAAGTACCAGACAAAAAGAGGAGGAAATTATTAGGCATCTGGTAACATCACTGTCTGAAAAGAAAATTCAACTTGTAACATTATGAGCCACCAGAACTTCAACATCAAAGTGATTATCAGCCTTGTGGAATTATATAAAACCTCCACTAAAAAAATAAAAATCTGAATTTTAGAAGAGAAAATTAACTTCACTGAGAAATTGAAAATAAAAAACTAGAATTTTTTTCCCCTTCTTTCTCTGACAAAGAGAAATTTTAACAGAAATCAAAAGGAGACATGAGTTTATACAATTTTGATCTTATTTAGAGTAGCAAAGTAGGTGAAAACTGTGGAGACAAGACATGATAGTTGCAGGAGTTTTTTAAAGGCAACCTATAGGTTATAGACGTAAGAACAATTATATCAATTTTGCCTCCAAGAATTTGTCATAAACATGCCTAATTTTGCCTTTCTCAAAAACATCAAGTCAATTGCTTGTGGCTTGAATGTGCCAATAGAAGAAAAGTGTGTTTCATCAGCTATGTAAACTTTACAAAGAGAAAGAAACTGGCTGCTAGAGGTAACAGAAGTTGGAGAGGAAAAGAAAGGAAGGCAAAAGATCTTTTGCAATAACTTCCTTTTCATTTGATCCTATAGACACTACACTACATTGCTTACAGCTGTGAAGAATACATGGCACTGTACAAGGGTATAATTAAGAGGCTTGTAAGTGGGAATTATTTCTTAGAACCCTATGGAAATGTTTCCATTGCTTTTAAAGACCCAAAAAGCTGTATTTCTGAATTGCTACAAGCTGTACTTTTTGCCTAACTTTCAATTTTAACTTAATTTCATTTTAGCTTTTGATTTACAGGCTGCATAACATTTTCTAGGTACTTACCTATTACCAGGTTCTCAGCCATGGGCACTAAAATCTGAATTTGTATGTTCTCACCAAGTTTTAAGAAGGGAACTTTAGGAAACAGAACATGAAAACGTCATGCAGGCTTAAATTTTCTAACATTTTATCAGGCACATATTGTAATAAAAAATAAGTATTTTTCAAGTAACTGAAAATTACTCTGCATCATCATTTTCCTCAAATAAGTACATATGACTTTGAAGCTCCATTTTCATTATCTGAACCAATAGGGTATTTTTAACCTTTAGACCCTAAGCAGTATTGTATTCGACATAAACAATTAAAATATTAAATATAACTCATTAGAATATGTATTTCCATTAGCATGTTGGCTTTTTCTGACATTTTGGAGTTAATATAAGACTTATGCATCATGTTGTATTGTACCATTTCCCCTAAGGTCCAAACACCAGTTTGTACAGCATATTTGACTTTTGTATATATTGTATAATAAAAATTTTCTTTAGTGAAGTTTCAACATTGTCCTGTTACTCAATTTTACTCCGGCTTCCATCATTAGCAGCAGGGCACAAATTTCAAGTAAGCAGGAATTAACAAAGGAAGCAATTTTATTCAGCACCTTTAATTGAAAATAAGAACTAAAATTCTAAATAAATATATATTAAATTGTGTAATTAAATATGCAAAGAGTATATTTTCCTGGCTAGGGCAAAGAGGTACTGACTTGATGTAAAGAGCCTGTTTATCTGGATATCCTACTAGTCACTAAACAAAAAGAGTTGAGTATTCCTTAGAGAATGTAATTCCAAAGTTTAAGAATTTCAAAAGCTGCACAAATCATGATGTAAATTCCTCTTCATTTAAACACTGAACTATGAGAAAAGTGTCTGATTTAAATCCCTTTGAATTTGAAAATCCATCTACTCCAAGGCTGTCAACAGACATTTTGCAGGAATTCAGCTCTTCTAACTCCAGATTAGTTCAAAACTTATCTCTTCTAATCTACTGTGTTTGCAGATAGAAAAAAAATCTAAGTATTTTTCCATATATGAGCCACTATAAAAATTTTCATTTCTAAAACCTTTCTCAACAAATGGATAGCTCCCTGTTTTTAGAGCACTTGATTTCATACCGTTTCAAGAGTTCTTATATTTGAAGCTGGTTTTAACTAAACACACTGACGGTGTGTGAAAACATAAGACACAAATTTCTGAACTGGTCTTTACAATCCATTACACAGAATAAGACTCATTTTCTAGCCTCTCCTGAAGAAGCAGAACTTCTGCAATCTAGACTATTTAGCATTCAAACCCAGTTTCTTAAACATCCTATTTTGTGTTTTTAACTGTTTGTTATTAAGCATTTAACAGATTTCATTCCATAGAAATCTCTTCCTTGAATATTAAGTTGTGGCTTTAATTTTCAGTAAAGCCAGTAGAGTAGACAAAAATGCCTTGATGTGGTTGCAGCTGTTTTCTGTTACAAAACCCCATTTCTTTTTTCTTTTTTTTTTTTGTCAAATTGGCTTAGTATTTTTCTCCGAGAAATAGTGTAGCATAATGGGATCACGCTCACATACAGCATTTTTTAAACTGCAATACTGCAATTAACTATCCAGAGATTTTAAGAATGCTTACAGGTCTATATCTACTGGAGGAACAGAAAATGTTCAAGAACAGAAGTGTTCAAGGCCAGGTTACATGTGGCTCTGAGCAACCTGGTCTAGTGGAAGGTGTCCCTAGACACAGCAGGGCAGTTGGAACTAGATGAGGTTCAAATCCCTTCCAACCCAACCATTCTATCCTTTTATAATTCTGTGAAAACAGAGAAGCCACAAACACATGAACTAGGTGACTTATGCAATTAAGTACTTTAGTCTTTACAAAATATGGAAAGGACTGGCCCAAGGAGCAGCAGGCCATAAAGACTCATCTAAAGCAACTACAGACAGGAGCTTCAGACTCAATTTTCTGATACTCTTCAGCGATATCTTCTTAACTGGTTGGCCTTGTGTATCAATAGCAACAGGCACCTCTAAATACTGACTTTTTCTAAATAACATATTAATGTATATGGTAAGCCTGACCTGCAGTACATATTTTGAAGGTGTTAATATTCTCTTCTGATAGCAGAAGTATTATATGAAGGAAGGTCTGCTATATGTGGAATAAGAAGATACAGAAACCCACGGGGTTCTCCAGTGAAGTAATACAGGTAGGGTACAATCTCAGTTATCCAAGTTAAGGTTGATCAAATTCTCTTTTATGAATGTGGTTTTCTTACAGAGTTTTTGACATCCTCTCTTTGTTTCACATTCACACTACCTAAATCAAGAGCCTCAGCCAAGTGCTAATGTCAGCTGTAGCTCCCCAAGGTCCTCACAGGCAGCAGAGAGACAACAGCACTGGGAATTGTAATTCAACCCAGCTAAAATTTAAGGACAGAACATTTAGGATTTTGCTTAATAATTACTTTTTTAAAACTGAAGCCTTTCTGACAAAACATTTAAAAGGCTATTCAACCAAAAGAGAATAAATGGGAAGAAGTAGAAATCAATATTAAAAAATAAATTCAACAAGTCACAGAAAAAGCAATAAAATATACTACTTTTCAGAAACTTGTTGAGAAGAAATATGCTGAAATATAGATAAATCTATTATCAACCTTTAAGTAACAAGACCCATAATGTATCACACTAGTTTAGCATTTCATAGTCTTGCTCCCACAAGCTTGATATAACAGCATGTACAGTATTGCCATGTACGAGAAACTGCAAGATTCAAACTGCTAAAATCTAGAGCATTAACAGTACCAAAAATTACACAACTTATGGGAATAAAAAAGAGAAGTTGTTAATCTTTGTAGCTGTGTGAATTGCAAAT
Organism: Passer domesticus; assembly: GCF_036417665.1. NCBI lineage: Eukaryota > Metazoa > Chordata > Aves > Passeriformes > Passeridae > Passer > Passer domesticus. The sequence continues at coordinate 32,325,506 of NC_087479.1, forward strand.
ATGGAATCCTACCTCACAGTTTCAGGACTATGAAGTGTCTTTAAGAAAAGAAAAAAAATCAAGTACCCATTCACAAAAAAATCAAGTACCCATTCACTGCTTCTGAAATGTTTCTGTACTCTTCAATTCATGGCATGGATAATTACACTCATAAAGGTAAAATCTATGAAACTGTCATTGTCTTTAAGGGAAAGATCCCTGTACATAAGCACAGATAAATGAGTAAGGGTATGGATAGTTGTGTAATATCTCTGTCTCTGCTTGTGAGAGGACAGAGAAAGAAAATTAGTCAGTTCTGTTTCGTGGGGCCTGTTGCCACAAGGGAAGTGCAAAGCTTCTACAGGGAACATCAGGTTGTAGCTGTGTTTGTCAATGTGGGCATATGTTGAAATAACTTTTTTTAAAAAAGAATGAGAATAATAAGAAGCTTTTTCTTTACTGAAGAATGGAAGGGTATTTTGAAATGAGGTAACTGCATCTGGCTCTTGTATTTCCATTCAAAAGGAAAACCCAAAAGCCTTTAGGAAGAATGTGATGAACAATACTGCCCCAGGCAAAACATTTTATTTGGAGTTTCAAGCCTTCCTGCACCCGTTCTTGATTTTGGATAGGGGGCAGGGCACAAAACCTTTCAGTAAGTACAAGAGCAGGAGTTAAAGCCTGAAACATTCAAATATATATTATCAGAAAATTCTCATTTACCACATAACAATAACATTAAAAAAGCTGAGACTAAGATAATGAGTGCTAATCTATTGTTACCACTTGATGTTTGGCAGCTGTTTTTATGAAGACACATAAAAAAGCAAAATTATAACATTATTTCTTTTTTTTTTCCTAACTACAAAAGACACTGCACAGAAAATCTAGTTGTTAAAGTGAACTTCAGTTTTGATTATTTATTAAAACACACTTTTTCCTCAGGCTTGCCTAGGAAAGTAAATATGCAACAGTACTAATGTCTACATTCTGGCTGGCATGATAAATTTCATATATTATTATAATAAAAACCCATGTATTTTATGTCTTTGCCAAACCAGAAATAGCACAAACATTTTAAGAACAGGTAAGAGAACAAGCCTCTCTATTTTTCTTCTGAGGCAATGAGTGAAAACCTCAGCTACTTTCTGCCACTAACTGTAATAGTTTTCAATTCCCTAGGCCTTAGCAATAAAAACCACTTTCAACATCTTCGTTTGTTCTCTTCCTCATGTCCTGTGGCAAGGACAACTGAAGAAGTCCATGCATTCCAAGTGCTGCGGCTCCTTATTGTTATTATCCTGGTTCACATAATCAGAAGCACAGGTATCTGCACACAGATAAAAAGCAAGAAATCCTTTTCTAAGTTTAGAGAGGCAGTCACTTGATTTGACAATGGAAGCCATAGACCAGAAGGTACACAACACATCACTGTAGTACACTTCTCCTCATTTCCACTCACTTTTCCTGGTAAATCCATGCCTGGTAGATAAGAGATGGCTGAGTGTCTGTAACTAGAAGCAAAACCAGCATTCAACAGGTCACACAATCACACTGGGCAGGTTCCTGTATTTCCTCCTCATAACCAAGGAGCATGCCACAAGCCAAATGACAGAGGTACAGGAAATCAGATAGCCCAAACATCACACACTAAGCATAAGCATACCAGCTTTCCTGCACCAGCGAGAAAATATAATTACACTCATGTAGAAGGCTTTATAGCAAAAAGACTCATGGTTTAAAAAATAATGTCTTGATGATAGGAGAATATTTTAGTGTTTGAATTTTTCAACCATTTTCTGCAGAATGTGCTCATACGTAAAATGCAATACAAAACAGCTGAGTAAATATTGATGCTAAGAAATTTTGCTTTTAGAGAAATTAAAACAATTCTAGAAACAACAAACAAATTACAAAAACACAAAATGATACAGATGCATGTAACTCGGGGAAAAGTTTATATTTTGCAGTTTGAAGTGTATACTTGCAATAGAATACAAAATATATTTTAAATTAAGCTTTTGACAATCCCATTTATACTCAGTGATGTACACCACACCACAAAAAGGAAAAAAAACAGTATACTATTTCCTGTAGTAAAAGACATGAAAGCATCGAAAGGCTCATGTTTTTCAAAAGAAAGTTATGTAAATTTATCATGCATTTGGGATACAGGTGACTCTGCTGAAGCTGGAGTCTGTCTTTTGCCCATAAAGTCAAAGTTCACGTGTCACTCATAAGATCTGAAAGATTAATTTACAAAAAGTCTCTGTGATCACATTACAAGGTCAATGGCTTAAACACAAAGCACTGTGCACCCCAGTTGCTTGGAACTTTCTTTACTGCACATTGGAATGTTTTTGCCCAGTTGCTTTGGTAAAAAAGAAAAACCAAAGTTCACAGCTGTGTTTCTGATGAATTAATGATGACATTGTTGGTTTTAGAGGACACTATACTACTCTCAGTTATGTGGAATCACAGCTACTGAATCACTAGGCAGTGACAGAGTCAAGGGTTTTATTTGCTTCTTCCAGGCAGTTAGGAGAAAACTACTTATTCATTAGGTTAATTCAGATAGAGAGTTCCTTTTGAAAAACATTGAGAAAAGAACTGACCATATTTTTTGAAACAAAACATAGGAAGTTAGAGTGAATGACAAATATTTAAAAATCCTAACTTCTTTAATCAAGGACACTCACTGCTTAGGTTAACATGATTTTCCATTAGGCTTATTAAAAGTTCAAACTTTTAAAAGACTTCCAGTTTTATCCAAATTATTCAAATAAAATGTACCAAGGTCCAGATTGAAAAACAGTTTCTATATCAAAAATAAGACAAGTACATGTTCTTAGAAAGATATACATCTCTGAAAGCAGAGCAGCTGCAGTTTCCAGCACTAACATACTGCACAATAAAAGGAAATCAGAAGAGATGGAAGTTCCATGTATCTGATTTTTTTATGCTAATGGTAAAAAGAAAAATATACATAAAACCTAACATGTTGTTTCAGACACAGAAGTGTATGTAAACGTTAAGGATGGCTACAGCTACAGTCTGGAATGATGATGCTGTGTATTAGTATAGCCTTTACAATGTGACTACATGTATGTATACCAGCCTGGCTGGCACTATTTGAGAGTTATATTTAATTCTTAAAATGAATGAGTTTTAATTAAGAAAGACACACAAGGGATCTGAGCCACACAATGATGTTGTATCCTTTCCAGAGACATCAGAAATTCATTCCTTCTGGAATTTTAAGCATGAATTGTTGTGGATCTCACTGGTCTGCCTGGCAGGAGGCACCATCAGCTTGTTCTTGCCTTATGGAATCTATTCACACATGTATCCCCTTACTGTACTTATTCATACTGTCCTGTATGAATTCATACAGGAATTATTTAAATGCACTTGATGCATTTGACACAGTCTATGTTTTATTTTATGCATTATTGGAAAAATATTCCTTCCATGGGTGAGTCATTTGTAGCTTTATGTGAGCCAGTTTAATATTGGCTTCTGGGAGTTACAGGCTGTCAGGCACCAGAGTGAAAAGCCGTAAAATGGAATATGGAGAAAATAACAAGGCAAGGGACATGACATAGGTACTTCTGCATTTTATCCTCAAGTCACTCTTGGGAAAGAGGATTAAGGCACTTTGGTCTCCCTGCTCAGAGCTGGAAGCACTGTGTCACAACATCTTGCACCTTTTCAGGCACACTCTCTTTGGCTTGGCTTTCTGACATGACAGAGCAGTTTCATCAATAGCCATGAACAGTAATGCACCAAATCTATTCTGCAGCATTCTGCCAAGGATGGATAGGTTTCTCTTAGAAGACCACACTTCTAGTTTGAAACAGTGGGCTTACAAAGAACTAAATTTAATTCCCCCATTGCCAAGTGAATGTTTGAACCATGAGATAAATTGAGTAATTAGAAGAGCTTGTCCTTGTTTGAAACAAAAATGTTTTAAAAGTGCCTAGCTTTACAAAATTCCTCTAGGTTTTAGATCTTAAGAAGACAAAGGCACCTGACCGGAGCCCACATTAAAAAGCCCCAGACTCCAGAAAGGGTGAGTCCACAGACATTTGGGTTCTGAGTTCAGGTTTTTTTTCCTCTTATAAGTTAGCCTTAGGCTGTTCCCAGCTCAGTAAACTGGCTGCTCTGAATATTATTCTAAACCCACATAATCCTCACCCTGAACTGCAGAGAAAGCCCAGGAATTAACATACATTCACTCAATACAGCTTTAACTGACTTGCCCAAGGTGGGAGGGCAGAATGTGCTAAGCCACTGTACCTACCTGTCTTTCATGATGTTCCTAGGATAGAAATTCACATCTTGTTGAAAAAACAAACAAGAAAGGCTCAGTAATGAAAATGAACCAGTGATCTGAGTCTCTCTCTCTCTTTCAATTTATTCCACATACTCTGTATGTGGAATTGTGCAAGGATGTACAAGTATGTATGCACATACCCACTATGCACCCTAATGAATTAATTAAATAATTTATGGGCTTATTTGAAAAACCAGAAATATTGGGACAGACACAGGAAAAGGCTGCAAATAATAAAGTATTAAGTATAAATTAGTAAGTGAAGTGAATGTGTACAATGCAAATTCCTGCTCTGCAGTATGTAATTAAAGAATTTTGTAAAATTCCAGTATTTGACACTAGGACTTGCAAAAAAAATCTGGATCACTGTATCTTCCAAAACCACAAACCAGACCCATATGCTCATGAAACAAACCATATGGAAAAATAAAATAAACCTTTAAAATATTCAGGAATATTTTTAACAAGACTCATCAAAGAATTCTAATAATTTCTATAATGAGAAACTTAAGATTTATTCTTCTCATGACACAGGAAAAAAGTTCATGCTAAAATCTTTAAAAGGCTACTCTGGGAAAAGAAGAAAACAAACAATAAGTGGTGGATATTTGGTTATAAAAAACAAATATAATAAGAAATAAAAGGACAGCTTTCCTTCTTCAAATGAGGCCTCTTTATAACAGATGAGCAGAATTTGGTTGAGAGTTTTACCAGGAGGTAATCTCCTGGCTTTTGGACAGCTGGGAGGGGCCAGAACTGTATTGCCCATGCAAAAAGAGGAACAGTGTGACAAAGAGGAGGAGTGAAAGCCTTGCCATGCTCCTGGTGCTTACATCTGGTTACAGCTGCAGTACAAAGACACGCCTGTCTGACGTTACAGCACTGCAGAAAAGGTGCCAAGACATCCTGAGACAAGAACAGTTATGCAGTCAAGGAACTAATGATACACCTTATTCAATCTCTCATCCTAAAACAAAAGTGAACCTGATCCTAAATTTAAGAAACACCTGTGGCTATTCTGAAGCTGCTGCAAAGTAAACCAGAGGAGTTTAACCTGATAAACTTCAATTGCTACTAGAAGTTCTACATATTATCATGAAGAAAATAAAGACCAAAGATACTGTACCTATAAAAGGATAAATTTTGCTTACAATACAAATTCTATTCCTGGTTTTACTATACAATTTTTTTCCGTTCAGCCACTTACTGTATCTCACTTTAATTTATTTGAAAAAATTACTATTGAAAGGACAAAATGGTTCAGTCAAAAGCTTGACTGAAGAACTCTGAATTCCCTGAATAAAATATATTATATGATGCATGATAGAATATTAATGTGGGCAAACTATGCAATATTGCATATCCTAAAAATCAGAAACCCGACCTACAAATCTTTTAGAACAATGCTGTGTCTTTGCTCACACAAGCAATCACAAAACTGAGATTACAGCAAAAAAAATTTAGAATTTGAGAAAGGCAAGAACAAAAAACATCCAACAATCAAGGGAAAATTGCATTTTATATTTCTTCTGAAGTTGGACACTGCATGACACCTCAAGTGGTTAAATTTTAGTTTATTTGAACAGTAAGATTACTATAAAATATTGAAAAGAGGAAAACATGGATGAACAGAACTAAAAACAGGAGGTGACATACCTCACAAAACTGAAGGAATGTCTAATTCAACCTCCTCAATTATTACTGCCTTCATTACATATTTAATGTAATTTAGGACCGTACTCTGCCATTTGCTCTTCACTTATCTAACACAAAGAAAAATACCATGAGCAGAAAGTCTGTGGTCTATTCATCAGCACACATCTTCTAATCTCTGCCTATGCATTGCCACAGACTGTAATCATGGCTGGTTTATTAGTGCAGTTCAGTGACTCCTTTATTGCTATTTAATCCTGACTGCTATATATCCTACAATTGCCAACTATCTGCACAGCACCTATTGCACAGTATGTCTGGCACTACAAAAGTACTGAACTGTAATTGAAATTACAGCATTACTAAACATGCTAAAACCATTGCTAAAGATGAGTGCCAAAGGTAGATTTCTGAGGGGGATTAGCTAGGACATTCTACTGCACTACCTGATGAGAACATTACATTTCAAGCATATGAACATTTCAGGAAAATAGAAAATATCACAAGGTAAAGCCAAGGCATACTGATATGCTCTTTGCACCTGCATATTTCTATGGTCCTGTCATATAACTACAAGGAGTTTGAGTTAAGCCACAGACAATATCCAGATGTGAGATTATCTGACACATCTTTTAATAGTACCAAGGAACTCACAGCCTACAGAAGGTAAAGGGCAAAAGGATTTTAAAATTTCTTTTCCGTTTAAATTTTGTCTTGTTAAAAGGGTTGCTCTGGGCCAAGGTGCTTCAAAACCACTTCAGGGTGGTCCACTGTAGTTTAATTCTCCTGCTCATCACTCTCCTTGGCATCTAAATACAACAGAAATTCTTGTAATGCAGTATTAAGCACTTGTTTGTATTTCCCTGCTTCAGAGCATTTTCTTCCTGTAAATAACAAGACTTTTAGAGTTCATCTATATCCTCTAGCACCTTTACCCATGGTGTTTTCGAAAAACAAGATAAATATATCTAACCAAAATGCCACTCGTTTAAATTTTCAGACATGTACCTTATCCCAACCTTGCCAAAAGTCAAGGGCTACTATCACGTAAGTTGTACCATGTGAAGCATGGTTGTTCATACACATGGTAACCAAAAACTTCATATTCATAAAAGCATATTCATATGCTTTAAATGGATTTCCTCCTTTCTTCATAAACATTAAAATTACTGATTTTGTTCAGAATGAAACAGTCAATCAATACAGTATATCCAATAAAATAATAAAAAAGAAAAATCATTAGGTTGAAAGAAGCTAGTATGAGCAGGTATCAAATACTTAGATTTCTTCAAAGACACAAACTCATTTTATCAAATATAGAATCATAAGATCATAGCATAACTGAGATTGGAAGGGACCTCTGCAGATTGCCTAGTCTGAAAACTCTGCTTAAAGCAGAATCAGCTACCGTAGGTTGATCAGGCTGTGTCCAGTCAGATTCCAACTCTCTTTGGGGATGAAGACTCCACAACCTCTTAGTCACCGATACTAGTGTTCAATCACTCTCAGAGGCTTGGGTTTTTCCCCCTTATGTTTAGAAGGAATATCTTGTATTCCAGTTTGTAAACATATTGGTTTTTTTCTGAAGGAAAATATATGAAAATAATGTTTATGAAGCATGATTTGTGAGCTAGTTTCCACCAATTGATTTCTGAGTCTAGTTAAACTTCAATAACCCTAAATACTTACAAAGGAGTGTCCGAAAAACATTCACACTATGCCAGGAATTTAATACTTTTAACCAGCACAAGATTTTAACGCTCTTTCTTGGAAAACTCAAACAATATGTGCCACCATCAATAAGTGCTAGGAAGACTCTCTATCTCACATTTCATCTTCTAACACCAAGTTAATTAATTTTCCTTTAGCAGTCTCGGTAAATCATCATAACAGTTTAACAACACATTGTTCATGAACATCATCTTCTGGGCTTGCTAAAGTCACAATTTACTTGATGGTTGTAAAAAAGCTAAAATCATCAGCCAGTTGCTGGGTTTCATACGACAGCTAACAACACAAAGGTTCAAAAAAACCAGACAAACATGAAAGAATGGATTAAATTAGTCTGAGTTCTACACTGGAATTTGTTGTCAAGTCAAGCATTTACCAAGAACTTTTTAGTACACAACTGTTCTTTGTCAAATATATAAAATAAATGTCTGAGTCTAAAGTTGTGCATGGATTGCCATCCAATGTGATGGCTGTTTGTGAGACCATACATAAGCTATCTTGAAAACAGCTGTTAGAAGGAAAACCATGGCAAGAGAGAACTCCATGTAAGCCAGCTATCATGGAATCTACTCATGCTCTCCAGAGACCATGTGCAGTCCAAGGTGAATCCATTCCAATGACAGCTCCACTATCAGTACTAACACCGCTATTGCACTGATATTCTTGATGTCAACTGAGATGGCAGAGGGTGATACAATACTTATATTCTTGATGTTGTATTAACCCCTACAGAAATTGTGTATTTCTGCTTTATCTCCCCACCCTCTTGGGACAAGGAGTCCTCTCTTCCAGTCTCGCTGATCACTACTTTCAAATATACTTTTTTTTTCCATATTGTTAAAGGGGCAGCAGATTTACCAAGTATTTACTGGATTTGTGCTAAATATTATCTCTGTTCCCACAGCATAGAGGCAAGTGACTTAAGGGCCACAACCTCCTCCAGTTCACAGTGTTTCTTTCTTCAACCACAAAGAACAAGCCCCAGATTGCAAGTTAGGAAAAACTCCAGAGTTTTTTAGTATGAGAGTCTAGACATACAACATCTGTGCAATAAAACTAAATTGATGCTTGCTATATCCCATCACGAAATCCAAGTGAACAACAGAGCTCAAAGATTATTTCAGGCCTCTCAATCTTGGCTAAAAACTCTTATTTTATTAATGAAACTATAAATTAATACTCAATCAACTTCTTCATTGTCCCTTTTGCTTTTCTTGATATCTCCTTTTCCAAATATTAGTACAAAAATGAGATGTCTGTTTCACTGATTACTAAGTTTGTGAGTTTTCACTTACAATGAGAAATTTACTAGATGTGCCTTAGTAGACCAACAACTGGATTTAATGATTGAGGAAATTTTTTCCTAAGTGATTCACTCTATAATAATAAGGTGTTCACATCACGAAAACAGTTCCAGGTCTCAGGTTAAGTTAATACTGCATAACCTGAGATGCAAAGCATTTTTATCTTTTATTGAGCCTTCATGACTGTTCAAAGAATCAAATCCATACTAAATGCTTTCAAATGAACAGAATTAAAAATGTAAGATGAAATATATCAAACAAAACATTTTCTTGGCAATGTTGATACACAACAAAAAATAAATTACCACAGTACCTCTTGATCTACCTTCTTTTCATGACTGAATGCTTATTCAATTCTCTTCTTTATTAATTGAGGATGTTTTAGAGGCATTTCACAGATGCCTGTTACTAGACTACCTTCTAGTTTGTATTCAGCATTTCACAGGTACAGATAATCTAGGAAAACTGCACCTTCCCCATAATGTCTTACTCAACATATCCACTCTAGGCCCTGCAATAACTAATTCTTTTGAGGACTGCAGTTTCCCTATTACTGCTGTCTGTCACTGCATTTAGCTCTTCCATCAAATTCTGTGACATCTCTTCTTGGCTATATAAAAAATTAGACATTTTGAAAAGAAACATGAAAAATTACCTAGAAAAGGCTATGAAAAATCTCCTATTCCAAGTCCTTTAGAAATATTTAATTATCCTCATGCCATTTCCAATTCAGCTTTTGTCTAATCTGTTTTCACACCCCTAGTGGATGTAGGTTACTTAAAATACCAAGCTATTTATTGTTTTCTTAATAGCTCATCTGGGTTTTGGGTGTTTTGGTTGTTTTTTTTTGATTTGGTTTTTTTTTTTTGGTTGTTGTTGTTCTTCAAATGAAGCACAATTTTGCTTTTGACTTTTCACGACAGAAACTATTCCATTCATTCCACTTTGCAGAAGTGCATACATGAATACTGCTATCACATCCTCCCAAGACTTCTCTCCATTCCAACTCACCCCAGGTCTTTCCCTATTGGTGTAGTTGTTTTCTAGGTCAGTGATCTAGGCATCTAGACATGGCTGATGATCTCCTTCACTCTCTCACCCAACAGTCTACTGCTCTTTCACTAAGGTTTGCATAACAGAATATGGGATTCTAACTGAGATCTAACAAACCAGCACAGAACAGAAATATATCTTCTTTGTACATTGCAGTATGATGGTTCATCATGCCACATGACTCAGGCAGTTCAGGATCTGCCATAAACCTTAGAAACCTTCCACCTAAACAGGTATTGTCCTTTGTATTTGTGCTGTTATTTCTAACCACAGCACCTTGATGAACTGCATCCTAACTATTTTTGGACCATTTTTATACATTACTCATTTTTTTAAAGATACTGACATATCTGTCAACTGCATGCTACCAAAAAATTAATAAGCATACTGTTAATTTCAATTTCCAGGTCATATAAAAATTCAAAATAAAACTGAGCCAAAGAGAAATCCTGTCACAGTCAAGTTTCACTGACTTTTCCACAATGAACATTTAATGTTTCTAGCCTGCACATATAAATTGATTTGAACCCAACTTCAATCTACTGCTTCTATCTAAAGCCATACTGGCATAGGAAAAAGTCCTTTTTTGTGAAACTGTTTTTCTTGAGAAATCTGTTTGCTGCTTCATTCTCATTATTTTTCCTTATTTTTAAAAAATAAGTGCTTTTTTCCCATTTGCAATCTTCAATAACCACTCTTGGGCCATTTTTAATTTTGGTTAAGAGTATTTCTGAGATTTCATCTTGCAGTAATTTAAGTCTGATCATCAACCAGATAATTTGAAAACAATCAGTCTGCACAGAGAATCTATCTTACTTTTGGGGGGATTTTTCCCTCTGGATAGAAATGGTGACTCACTGATATTAGAAATAATAAGGTTTACACTTGTATACAATTTTTTTAGCAAGGCGTGATGTAAAAAAAATTTTAAAATTAAAATTTTGTCCCTAGCATGACTTAAAACATGTTTGGTCCCACTTTTAGTAGGATTTTCTAACATACAATGTTTCTTTCTTTGACATACTTTGCTGATTTCAGAGCCTATGAGTCTTAGCCTTTATGAAATTCTCTCTCTAACCTGATATTTTTCTTTTATATTTATCCATATTACCTTATGAATGCAAGATCATTTTCCCTTTTCATATACTCTCTTAGTGTATTTAAAATAAAAAAAATTAGTTCCAAGCCTCTTTTGCAACTGGATTACCTTCACTTCTGACCTTTCACTTTTAAAATGAGTTTGAAAGTTAGGGGGGGTGGGAGGTTTGTTGTTTTTTAAAAAGCTTTCCTTTCAACCTTGAGAAGTTTAGTCCTATTAGTTCTCAGAGTCTGCTTCTTGACATCCACTTTTTCTATTTTGTTTTCTTCACTAAACATTGTGAGTACCATCATGGCACTGTCACATCAATCAAGTTGCCTTTCACTTAGCCATTTTTAGCTGGTTTCTCACTATTTAAAACTACATCTATAGAAACTTTCCAGCAAGTTGCTTTCATTTTCCTTCTAAAGAAAGAAAAACCAAAACACTGTGACATTGCTAAAAGGAAAAAAGTCACCAGTGAATGCTTGTTAAACTTACTCTATTATACCTTTCTCAAAGGATATCTGGGTAATTAAACATTTTGTCATACCACCTAATCCTAGATTGTTTTGTTAACTGCTTACAAAAGTCTGAAAACATTTATTGATCTTCTGTGCTGATCTGCTCATTTTGAGGTCATCTAATTTTCCCTTCAGACCTTAATAATTCATTCAATGACTCAAGATTCCCCTAAATTTTTGATGTGCATGCTTTTCTCTTCTGATTCTTTGGCCTGACCTGGAAAAGGCTATACCCCATTTATAGTACCCCATCTCTTTGCTGTCCTTCCTCAGATACACTCCAGCATCCCAATGGCCCTTCTGAACTAGAGGGCCCAGAACTGGACACAGCCCTCAAGGTGTGCCCTCACCAGTGCTGAGTAAAGTGGGAGAATCATTTCCCTGCTCCTGCTGGCTACACTATTTTTGACACAGGCCAGAGTGCTGCTGGCCTTCTTGGCCACCTGGGCACATCCTGGATTATGTTCAGCCAGCTGTTGACCAACATCTCCAGATTCCTTTCCACTGGGCAGCCTTCCAGCCACTCTTCCCCCAGCCTGCAACACTGCATGGGTTATTGCAGGACCTGGCACTTGGTTTTGTTGAACCTCATGCTGTTGGTCTCAGCCCATCTGGTCCTCCACAGAGAACTGCTACCCCTCCAACAGATCAATACTTTAATTCAGCTTGGTGTTATCTGCATATTTGCTAATAGTAGACTCAATCCCCCCACCCAGATCATCAATAAAGATATTAAACAGGTCTCAGCCCAACACTGATCATGAGGGTGCACTGCTGGTGGCTGGCTGCAATGGGAGGCAGCAGCACTCAGCACCACTCTCTCTGGGCCTGACTATCCAGCCAGTTCCGAACCCAGCAAAGAGTGCTCCTGTCCAAGATGTGGGCTGCCAGCTTTTCCAGGAGAAGGCCATGGGAGCCAGTGTCAAAGGCTTTACTGAAGTCAGACAGGCTGCATCCACAGCCTTTCCCTCATCCACCACGGGGGTCACCTGGTCACAAAAGGAGATGAGGCTGATCAGGCAGAATCTGGCTTTCCTAAACCCCTTCTGGCTGGGTCTGATCCCTTGCTGTCCTGCACGTGCTGTGTGACCACACTCAATATGACCTGCTCCACAGCCTTGCTGCGCAGCAATCTTGCATGCTATAAAAGCAGAACCTGATTCCACTCAGAATTTGTACAAGAGAGATCTGATTAACTTCAATTTTACAACTCAGTTGGTTTTTTGAATAAAAAGCCCTATTTTCCCCCTGTCCTACAGACATATGGGGATTCTATGGCACAACCAGCCTCAACAGGAATTAGATCTAAAACTGGGGTGTTTAATAACTGCTCCAGAGAGATCCCTCAGCACTTCAAGCATATAGGTTTTACTTTTAGCACCTGAAGTGCCCAAATAGTCTCTCTCTTTAAATTCTTCCCATATTTTCTGCTGAAAGAGATATTTGCTCACATTTCCTGCAACAAAGCTGTTACTGTGCTATATTAAAACAACTGGCTATAAACCTGCTAACATCTGTGCAGGGTTACATTTACTGGTTGGTTTGGATTTTTTCTTAAATGCTGTAAGTGACAATAAAAGTGATTTAGAAGTGCCAGGCATTAAGCCTAAGCAAGACAGATGTCAGTAGGGCTTATCACTATTTAAAAATTGAAAGTAGGGGGTAAATCTTTATATTTAAAACACGCTGATAAACATATGAATTCAGTTATGTGAGGAAAGCCAGTCCTGTATAACTTGGCTCCCATTTGTTAGATATGTTTCTACCTTCATAATGCTCCAGGCTGATACTCACTAACTGGGCAACTAGCAAGTTTGATTTGACTTTATTTAAAGTAGGAGTTGATTAAAATCGGAGAATAGCCACTACAGATTTTAAATACCTGCACAATCCTTCATGATTATAAAAAGCACTGGCGGCAGAACCTTGCAGAATTCCGCAGCAGCTACTTATTAAGAGATGGACAAGCATCCAAACTTGAAGGTTTTTCTTTTCAAAACACAAAATGTCCACCATAATGGACTAACATAATGTAAACATATTTCCCCCTTCATTTAAGATATAGGCATTTAGAATAACAGGAACTATTTCTGTGAGAATGGCAATAATTTCATGTGAAGAATTCCCAGCTTCCAGTCAACATGCTGAGATGAAGGAAGACATTTCACATATATACAAGTTTGCCCTCAAAAAGAAAGGAAATTTTCCCAAAGTTGAAGAAGTGAAAATCTGTAAAAAGGACAGTAACAGAAATAGTAGAAGACAATGGGCTCATTGCTTACAAATACAAAAACATGATAGGGAATTAGGATAAATATTAAACAATAGACTATAAGTAATCATATGGAGCCTCTGCTCCTGTAAATACTGTCCAAGATGCTGTTAGCCTGCTCTGCTGCCAAGGCACATTGCTGGTTCCCATGCAGCTAGAGCCCCCCATCCACCAGGAACCCCAGGCACTTTCCAGCAGAAGTGCTTTCCAGCCTCTAGGTCCCCAGAACTGTAGTTGGCAGTTCCTCTTTCCCAGGTGAAGGGCTTTACTTTTACCCTTGCTGAATTTCATGAAGTTTTTGTTGGCCCATTCCTCCAGCTTGCTGAAGTTTCTCTGGACATCAGCCCTGCTCTAAAGTGTACTGAGCTGAGAGTTGCATCACCCTCTCTGCCCTTCCCCAGTCTGGTATCACTTTCAAACTTGAACAAGAACACTGTACTTTATAAACACCTATATAAATAATGCCTCCTATTTTCATCCTATTCTATGGAAATCATTATCCAAGCTATGAATCTCATGACTAAGTAAAATCTCAATAAATCATCCATATCCCCTCCCATCTTCAGTCAGTAGCTAAAGTGTGTTTAAATTTTTCAGAGTGATGGGATTTTATGCACTAATCAAAGCTTTATGCACTAATTCAGCTTAAACCAACTCTGAATATTTCAACAAAAGAACCTGAAGTTACAAGCCTCCTCTGACTGGCTGGGTTTCTGCCATTCATGCCTACTATACAACACAATACCATTAATTGATGTCACAGTAGAAGAATTTTCCTCCCCTGGAGTCACATATTCTAGAGAGGCGAGCATTCAGGACAAATACCAAATTCAGTACCCAATTACATGCTCATGGCAATAAAGACTGAAGAGAACAAGAAAAAATACAGCTATATTAATAATCATAGTGGTACTCCAAATACCCCAAAATATATCTCTGTAGTTCACACTCTCAACACTTCCCCACAATATGAGGTTAGAAGGGACAATGGATCAACCCTGTCTCATTGAAGGGAACTTGGGCAGAAATAACAATGTATGGTGCATTCAGAGCAATAATGCAAGAAACAACAGGGGTTGAAGGATTAAAAACAGTTTGAATTTAGACAACAAAGAAACAGACAAAGAAACCAAAACAATAGCTATACTTTTTTTTTTTTATATTTCTTAAAGCATTTTTCAGTGATCCACTGTGCACTATTTAAATTCTTATTTCAGTATGAAGAAAAGAATCTCATCAGGGTAGGCATTGTGATGTAGAATTCAACACAGCACTGTTAATAGACATTGTCTCTGCTACCTGGTTTTGAATCCAGTCTTACTTACAGCAACCAGAAGCTTCCTGAATTTAAAAGCCTTACACACTTTCCCTAGTAGGGGAGAGAAGTGCTTCCAAAAAGGTACTGAGAGTACAGAAAAGAATTTCCCATTCTACCTTCTTCTCTTCAAGAAAAGGAGAAAAAGATCTTAAAAGAGATTCTTATACTCCCCTCTCTGTTTTCTTGACAAAGGGTAGTTTCTACAGTGACTAAAAATCAGAAATTTCTTGCAGGAGATACAAAACAGAAGGAACACACAGGGGTCAAAGAAGGAAGCTACATAAACTAAAGGAGAAAACACAAAGCATGAGACAGCACTAATGACAGAAAGATTTTGTAAGAAATGAAGGGATGAGAGAGTTGCAGTGATCATAGTGGTTCAATAACAGCCCAAAAGGGGCCATCTCTATTATGGGGAAAGCAGAGAAAGAAAGGGAGAGAAAAGGACTATGATACCAGAAAAGGCAAACAAAAGTAGATGCGAGAAATACAACACAACCAAAATTTGAGAAACAAGAACCGAGCAAAAAAGACAATTTTCTGCTTCATCAAAACAGTTGATTTGCCTCAAAATTCTATCAACAGCAACAAATCAGCCACACTTCCAAACATCATATCAACTGCCCTGCTACATTACCACCTGAAATCATCTAGGGGAAAAAAGCACACACAAAACCACCTTGCACTAAAAAGGCAACTCATGCTAAAAACAAACAGCAAAATCCAGATTTTCAGAAAACAGTATGAATGCTGAATGTTCCCTTAACAGTTCATCTCCTCCAAATAAATGCTTTGAGCCTCTCATTACTGGTGTGCTCTACATAGAATAAGAAATAACATGACAAGTGGATGGAGGTGTATTCGTATTCCCTTTACTCTGGCTAGTATTACAATGCTTTTAATATGATAAAGTTATATTTTATAAGCAGAGACAGTAGTATGTTATTTCTTCATTTATGGCACATTGTTTCTTGGATGAGTTCCCATCACAACATCCTCATAGACATTTCACACCTAGAATGACTTCTAAAATGTTCAGTAAGAGTGTGTCCTCAGTCACAGAGAACTTGTCAAAGGAAAATGTGGTGGACTGTTTGCAGTTTTTTCCCCCCCAGTACCACAGCATTCTCTCCAAAAGTCTTGTCCTTTATTTAAGGGAACCTGCGAAGTACTCCTCTTTCTGGAATTAAAGCACATTAATATACTGATCACAATTTATGGACATGGTAATATACTCATTGTTCAAAGGCAGAAATAAAATACTAAAATAAACTTACTTCCTTGAAATAGTCTAAAAAGCCAAACCTCAAAATCTATGGAAACAATCAAAAGA
The DNA here is from genome assembly GCF_036417665.1 of Passer domesticus. Taxonomy (NCBI): domain Eukaryota; kingdom Metazoa; phylum Chordata; class Aves; order Passeriformes; family Passeridae; genus Passer; species Passer domesticus. Next base: position 32,342,087 of record NC_087479.1, read on the forward strand.
GGATAAATCAAACTAGAAAAAGGAGGCAAACTGGTAAAAAGTCAGGCACCTACGTTCTGAACTGTATATAGCGGTCTTGATGACTCATCAACAGAACTATCACTATCAATTACACAAAAAACAGGTGAAGAAACCTAGTATTTTAACCCTATAAAATGAGATTTATGAAACCTAATTAGGAGACTGAATTCAAATTACTTCAGCATGAGTCCTGTGATTACACCAAAAAATCTCTAGCCCCCAAAATTCTATTTCCCCCTTTGAAACAGTGCATACATCTCACTGCTACTTCTTCAGAGGCATGAAGTGTTTCACTTCAAACATACAACTGGCACAACTTAAATATTTCTCTCCCACACTTCTACTCTGGATGTTTGTAACAATTAGTTCTCCCAACATGAAAAAAAAGGAGCTGTTCATTCTATTTCCTAGACATGTGGAATTTTTCCAATTACTAGATGTCCATACAGATTAGCACTGTGATTTCAACAACCAGAGGGTTGCAGAAAAAATGAGAGTGAAGATTTTTGTTCTTATCCAAATTCTAAGTTGCTTTTGACAGTTTCATTCTAAATTTTAAAAAATACCTTTATGAGTTATATGTTTACATGGTGCACTTCTGAAGAGTGGTCAACAACACAACTTGCCAGTCTTTTTTTTTTTTTGCCTCTGTTTGCCACAAACAAGTGCTCAAAAGTTGTTATCTAGGACTTCAAATTTAAAATTGGATTTCCGTTAGCATAAAAATGATGTTCAATTCAATCTTTTTAAGATAGAAACTGGTGACATTTCTTCACCTGCTAACCCAAGTATTTTAGTATTTTATTGAAGAAGAAAATTAAGAGTTAATTTATTATAAAAATAACAATGATTTGCTAAAATCTTCAAATCTGAGGAATGCAGTCACATAGTTTGCATTATTCAAAATCCACACAAGTAAAGAAAGAGGGTAATTGCTATTTTATCCCCACATATCTGCTTCAAACTGAGTAATGGCTTGAGGTTCTTCACATTTATTACTTCTCATGTCTTCATCTTATTACAATACTTTTCCTCAGAAAAAAGGCTGATAACTAGAAAATAATTACAAAATGTTAGCAATGAAAGAAATGTCAGGAACTTTTCTGGGCAAATGCAAATTATCATCTTCTTAAAATAATGATACATGTCCAGCCCATAAAAGAAGAATATACTTGCACTGCTTATCTGTATTACAGTTATTGATGGAATTGAAGCAACATTTTGGTTCATTGCTGTTGTCAGAAGTGGATGATATTTAAGTCTTAAGAATAATGTATTTAAATTTCTTAATAATATATAAAGCTATATCTTTCAAGTTTCTGAACACCTCCTGTTTCTGCTGTCATCAAAGTAAGTAAAACACATTCAATGATGCATTGAATTTTAGTTGCTCTGTGTATTTAAACTTGGTAAAGTTATAGGAAGTACACATGCATGTAACAAATGCTTACAAACAGCAACAAATACATGAAATAAAAAGTACAAATAATATGAACAATTGAAACACTTAAATCTATTACTTTTATTTTTCCTTTAAGAAATATATTTCTCCAATAAAACATTAAGCTACATCTCTTGAAATTAATCCTGCAGCCAGATATACTCCTTATAGCTATGTAATTTAAGGAACAATATTAAATCTTAACCATAAATCACTTTCAATATTTTGCATGCCTTTGGGTATTGAATTTTATATCTGCAGCTAGGAAAAAAAGACAACCGTCTTGCTATTACTCAGCAGGATACAGATTCCTTTTTGTAAGTGGAATTCCAGACATTCCGTCTGTTTCCCATAAAAGCAGAAAATAGTTGGTCTTTAAGTAGATCAGTAATAGTGCACTTAAAAAGTGTAGGTAGAAACCACATCAAGCCAAAGCACACAACATAGCAAAAAAGTTTTATCCTTTATGCAAAATTCATGCATATGAACTATTGCTTAAACAATGATATGATTTACAAATTAGAAGATTAATATTTCCTAACCAGTAAAGAGACAAAGCAAAGTTTTTAAAACCAATTCTACAAAATGATTAAATATAAGAGACAACTACCAAGATGGAAGAAAGGAATATCTGTCCTTTTTTTCATTGGCTCTTTTCACAGCCAGCCATCTCAAGGCAAAATAGCTACCTTGCAATGTCTCATCTGGTCATGCAAAAAACTCTTTTCACATGATTAGAGTTATGCATCTAATTTATTATGTGCACATAATGGGCACTTTGCTATTGTGAAAGCAAATCTCCACGTTACTATGGTAAAAGCAGCAAGTAGATATGCAGGGAATCATTTGCATGAGAAAATGACTCTGCACACAGCCTATGTGCACTATGCAGAGTTTACTGATGCCACAGTGTTTTGAAAATTTAGCCCTGCTTTCTATGGCCCGACTTGGCAACACAGCACCTAAGCAAGCATGCACAACTGAATACCCATGTACAAACCTCATCTAGCAATAATTTAAAAATCACATAGAAGTCAAACTTCACAGATAGGACTACCATAATATTTCTGCCCATTTTAGTGTAGCTGAAGGAGGTTCATAGTTGTTATTGCCATAAAGAAAATGCAAAAAAGCATTCCACTTAACAGAAAATTGCACTTTTATCCTAAAAACATGCATTTTTGCTATGTTATGAAATCTCTGAAATGGTCTAGACATCTCATAGGCATAGGCCAGAATAATGAGCTATGTTACTTTTCTGCCACTTCCATAATTTCCAGTAATGCAAATTACAGGTGTCATCCTAAATAAACTCCAAAAAAAATTCATAAAAACCTAACAAAAATTATAGATAGTTCTTTTAATTCACATTACAAGCATGGATTTGCAGGATCAGACATTTATAATATGAATTTAAGTAGTGAAGACAGATTGAAAAAATCATAAAATATTAAATAAGTAGACTCTTCGTACTTCAACACCCTTAAGCATGTACACATAATTATGACAAAGCCACTGAATTTACCCCTTGACAGTAAATTCAAGTATATAATTAAAACATCTATGAAACTTCACCACCATAGAAGCATCTAAATACACAAATACTGACTTCATCTTTTAAACAGAACTATTATGTTCAGGAGAGGGAAAACAATTGAAACCAAAAGTGAGGAGATGGTTATGTCTAGCAATGTTATTATATGTCTTTCATGTACGGTATGGAAGAGAACTCAATAGCATGGCTGAAATAAGAGACTTTGAAATCCAATATGAATTCTTGACACTTAATCACCTTTACTGTTTAGTCTACTTGTCACACTAACAAAACCCCACTCATAGCAAGGTTTCCCATTTTATTAAAGATAGTTGTGCAGGTATATGCCAATAAAGCATAATCATTATTAAAGGATGCCAAAAGTTAGTGATAAGCTACTGACATTTTGGACACCCTAAGCCAAACTATCACACTGCTATTATAAACTGTAATGTAAGAGTAACACATTTGTTATGTGTATACATTCCGCTTTCACAGAAAATAAGCCTAAGACATTTCCTACTATTTCATTTCTTATACGAACAGTCCTGATAAATCTGTCAGAATGGAAAAATAAACACAGTAACTTGAGATGAAAACTATCTCTAGCATTGTCTCTATAGTAATAGTTTTAACAGTTCTTTGACCAATATTCACTTTTTCCAACAAACCCAGAAATCTAAGTTTTAATTCTGAAAAAATGAAAATATACAAAACAGGTTCTGAGCTAAAGATATCAGTCATTATGGTCTGTCTCTCAGCCTAAGTATTATATTTTGAATACCTAGTTCCTTTTTCTTACTGCTTTGCACAACTTACATATTACTAATGTGCAAACACTAAATACACTTTTGACTTACCACAGTATTTTATTTTATTGATAACTTTACTAGTTAAAAAAAGTAATTCAGAATCAAAGAACAACAATGAAGAGGGAGAAGGATCTGGAGCACAAGTCCTGCTGGAGCTGCTGGGGGAGCTGGGCTCGTTTAGCCTGGAGGAGAGGAGGCTCAGGGGGGACTTCATTGCTCCCTACAACTGCCCACAAGAAGATTGCAGGCAGATGGGCATTCTGCCACTTAACAAGTAACAGGACAGAGGATATGGCCTCAAGTTACACCACAGGAGGATTAGATTGGATATTTCTTCACTGAAAGGGTGGTCAGGCATTGGAGCAGGCTGCCCAGGGAAGTGGTTGAGTCATCACCCCTGGAGGTATTTAAATATGTGTAGGTGTGGCGCTTCAGGGACATAGCTTAGAGGTGGACTTGGCAGTGCTGGATTGGACTCAATGACATTAAACATCTTTTTTTAACTAAATGATTCTGTGTAAACCTTCTTAGCCAAAACCATACTATATGTGGCAGAAAAACAATTTAAAAAAAATTATTTCCATTTATTTCAAAACTATGTCACTAGGTTAAGTGAGAATATTTGTGATGTTTAGATAAATGTTTTGAACAACTTGTACACTATCAACACAACAGAAGTCTGAGATACAAGACCACGGTTTCTATTATCACCAGTTTCCTATTCCAGAATTCTTTGTTAAGGTTACTGTGCTAAAACACAAATATCTACAAAGAGGAAGAAGAGTAATGTGTTAAAGAAAATGAATTCCCTTTCAACTGTTCTTCTTTAAATAGGTGTTCTGCTCTTTCTCTGTCACATTACAAAAACATAACAAAGAATACAGCTCTTGAACATTTGTGATAAACTCTGTTCCAAAAGCCATAAATGTTATGGCTCATTAAACAATTGCCTAGTTTACCTGTAAAGACTACCATGCATGTATATTCACATATAAATAAAATGTTCAAAAGAAGCAATAATTCTGAATAACTAATTTACAGAGTTGTACAAAAACCTAAGAAGCAGCACAGTATAAGGCTATTCTTCCTCCTTGCAAAGAGACAGTCAAGATGATACTACTTGAAAATCTATGCCACAGGTAATATATTCCATTTGATTCATTCAAGATTTAGGACAGGAAATAAATGCTGAAAGAAATTACCACATAAATGACATTCCTTGAAACTAGACGGGCCTGAGAATGAAAGACTTCTTATTTTATCCAAGCTATTATACTCATCCTGTACTCAAAATACAGAATAACAGTATTCTGCTCAAAATGAAAGGACGTCTGTCTACTTTCTAGTTTTTCAGAAGGTAAACTAGTAAAAACCAGTCTAACAGACTTTTCAATTTTACTAATGGCAATCACGAGCATAGATTATGACTAGCTTTAGCTTAGAACCTTGAACTGACTTAAGACTTCAGCAGACTCCTTAAACATTTCAAGTACAATCTAAGAAACTGCATGAGGGGCTATTTTAAATATGTTTGAAGCAAGCTGACACCCAAGTAAAAACAGCATTCACAGAGAGCACTTGAATGCACATGCAGGACTAAGTGGATTTCATTTAGTTGAATGCAGCCTTTCTTGTAGTGTACACTTGTTTATATAACATCAAGAGTTTCTAAAGTGACTGGTCTTGCAATGATTTAAGTTCTTACATGTATCTTATCTGACAGAGATGCAGTGATCGAATAGAATATGAATTAGCAGATTATTCTGGGGAAAAAATCTTAGTTACCTAGACAAAAAAATTAATATTGGACTTATAAATTAACTTAAACAAGTAATCTCCCTCTCTGAATTTATCTGACACCTGCCTAACTGCACCTACAGTTAAAACCTTGTATGCAGGCAATCTGTGAAGAATCTGGCAGCACACAGTATTTTGGGCAGAGTTCCCCTTTCTTAACAAAAAGAAACTCAAAAGGCTGAAAGTTTCCACCAGCTTCCAAAATTATGATGTTATAACTAACAAAAACAGAGCATTTTTAAAATTATTGTGTAATTATTTGAAGACTGCATTTTTTGGGGTCAAAGTAACACTTAATAGCCCATGAAGCTGAAATACACGTTAATTGTCTTCAGGCATTTTGAACTAGGCAGCTATACAAGAATGATTTCGAGCACATTCATACAATTTCACTTCAAATCTAGCGTACCTTTATTTTATTTCCTTGTATTTCCTTGCAATAACAAGTATCCAAAAACTGAATGCTTTTCTTCAGAGCAGAAAGCATTTGCAATTTTCAGCCGTGGCTGAAACTGGCTGTTATGCAGATAGAGCAAACTCATTGCAGGGGGCATTCATTTCACTAAACCGTATTAATGATTAATTAGACTGTACTTTAAATGTTCTCCTACAGAGAATGCTTAGCTAGTTCAAGCCAGACAGATTGTTAAAATCACTAAATTCAAAATTTAGCTTGCTATACCATAAATCCCTCACAGACAGGATTTTCAGTCTTGCACATTATATTGTTCTTATATTATTTTATTAGCTTTTACACGCTTCTCAAACTTCTGTTAAGGACATTAGCAGTTCTATTGAATCAAAGAGCTGAAAGTCATTCCCAACTGTACCCTGTTTAGTTTGTTTCCTTTTTCTACATCACATTTGGACACCTTTAGAAGAAGAGCGTAGGCTTTTTCAGGCAGCAATTTTTCCCTTTTAGTGAAAAAAACCAACCTAGTAAGGCTTAATGATACATGGAGATTAATTAAGATAACTTGACTGCTGTCTCTAGCTTTCACCAGAACATAAAAAATATTTCTGCAAGAGATTCTGGTATCCTGTACTAAAACTACATACCAACACTACTTAATTTAACCTTACCTAAACTTTATATTTATTTGTAGTTAGCAAATCTGCACATCACCTGGCAGTTTATAGTTTCAAATACATAATTGTGTGGTAAACCACAGAAATTGTTTTAAATTAAGAAGATTAAGAACAAATTGAATTAGAAAGCATTTGCTGCATGCTGTGTTCCAAAACCAAAATGAGAGAAAATTATAAATCAGAATTAAAATTGCACATTAAAATATGTTGTTCTCACAGTGTATTTTGTTTTCTGTTACCTGCCTGCTCAATGGAATTTATAAAAGTAAACTCTGCATTCAAAACTAGCTAAGCATAAGAGAAACAGCTGTGATCTATATTGCCCTGCTTAACATGGTTAGTCCATGAAACTCAAAGGAAAACACTACAAATAATAGCAAACAGAATACAAACAGGAAGCCTGAGAGACAGTAGAGAAGGAAAAGCTAGAGAGTCAAGAGCTCCATCCAAACACATAATCCAGTATGTGGAGTTACTGTAACAGGTTCTACAAATGTCTTAGATACCTACATAAAAGAAGCATTTCACTTTTATTTGAAACTATTTTTTTGTAACGGAATAGGTAAAGTTGTGAATGAATGGGAGCAATGGATAGAAGTAGAATTCCATTGCTCCAATCCAAGAAGAAATATGAAGTTGGACAACACTTAAGCACATTTCCCCCCACAAAATATTACTTCCCATGGGTTTTGGTTGAGTTTTGGGTTTGTTTTTTGGGTTTTTTTCCTCCTCTGTGGGATTACTGGGAGGTCAACTGTGAAAGTACAAGTAAGATTTGGCCTAATCATTTTCTACCTGGCAAAAATCCAGATAAGAAGTCATGTAGTATAATATAATTAGTAGCTTGGAATTGTTTTGTTGTATGTATTTGCTTATGAAGCAAGCTCAGCAGTTTATCAAACTTTAACTGTAACACATCTCTACTGATTAACCAAGCTCTTTCCTTCCCATATTCTCAGCACCAATTACTGTTTTTATCCACTGTTACCTGTGTTCTCAGATCATATCTGTCAAGCACAGAAAATACTCCCATGAAGGTCTTACCAAATGAAGCATTTACTGAAAGGTCTGAGTATCAAAACTTCAGCATTCAATATTAAAATTATTCTGCCCAACCAGATCTCTACAGCAGTCATACTACTCTGTGACTTCTCTAAAGTTTGTGGGATTATGGCAGGTCTTAATTGATGTAATCTTTTAAGAAAATGCAAACAGAAGAGCCCTAATGAAGGTAATTATATAGCAAGAATTAGTAACAATGCATAGAGTAGATACATACACAGAAAATGTGGGTTTTATTTAAATGGTTTACCTAATACTATCTTCAGAAAAGGTTTACAAAATTGAGAAAGAAATAGGATTCTTCAGAAGAGAAAAAGTCATTAAATGTGATGTACCATCCACCTGGCAGAGGGGAGGTGCCTCTTCTTTAACCATATCAAAATGCATTCAATATGCTCATAGAAAGGTTACCCCAGTATTTAACAGTACGAGTCCTTAGTAATTCAAAATCAAGCCATTCAAATAAGAGCTTATTTTTATGTACCACCTTTGTTTCTAAAGGAAACTGAAGTGCTGCATGAAACTATCTAAATCGTCAGTTAGAAAAATAAGCCAATCTGCTGTTGAAAAAAGCTTACAGAAGTACAAGGGAAAAGAGGAAAAGGATCCCAACCAAACAACATAACAGAGCAGAAAAAAGAATTACCTTACACCAAAGAGGAGTTGAAGTAGGAATAATAAAATTAGCTGAATTGAAATTGGTTCTGACACTAGTGTTTATTTCTACAATAGTTTAATACAATTCTGATATTTAACGACTAAAATTCCTATTATTTCAGTTTTGTCTCACTGTTTACACTGCCGGTTTCATGTCAAGAATGCAAAAGGAAATCCATCTGCTGTACTTGAAGAAAATCAACAAAACAGGGAAAACAGTTTTTATTCCAAAAGTACTCGTAAACTGAGAAGACAGGAATTTCAGTATCTTTTGAATGCAAAGATACTTCTTTTAAATTTAGTAACTTAAATATCTTGCACATTATCCCTCAGAGGTGGAAAGCAAGCAAATTTTACTTTCCATCCTATTAAAAGATCAGAGGTTATCTCTAATGTATCAGTTTTGTGGATTCACATTTTAATGTAGAAAAAATAGTCCAGTAAAGCAAAAGACAATTAACTGTAGCCTAACACTGATGGCACAAGTTTCTACTCTTGTTCTTTCCATGACACTGAATTTAAAAGAAAAATTTAAATCAAAAGATTGCAGTTACATCATTAGCTTTGTCACTTGCCCACTGAAACCCTGGCCATGTTTTTTTGTGCCTATTACACCATTCATAACATATCCAGTTCTCTAAAATGCTTTGACTTCTGTAATGCAACACCAGAAAAAAAAATTACGTAATAGACTATTTTTCTTTTGAGGCTTTTACTTTCCAACACAACTTTTCTGATTTTAAAAAGCATTAGTCACCCATATCATCTTTATCTTTTTTGTCCAGTCTTGACACATGCGACTACTTATCACATGGAGAAAAATACTTGGTTTACCACTATGATCTGAGAAACTTGCATTTCAACTCAATTGATTTAACAATTTCCAAAGCTTCCCAAATGAGCAGAATTAATTGTATTAGGGGGGGAAAAAAGCACAAAACAAAATAAAACAAAACCTCTAATTTCAGCTTACTTTCCTAGATTTTCCATAGTAGCTTAATCCCATAAAATCCAAAGTAAAGCCTGTTAGATATAAAAGAAAAGTGCAAAGCTCCCCATTTAAGGACTAGTTACAACTCATTAAAGTAGGGACACATATAATTTGAAGCATTAGAATGCATGCTGAAATATAATTAGTGGCTATGAATCAAACCAGGATGGATTGAACTAATTCCTGGAATGCTATTATGGAGAGTACCTTGTGGAGAAAGAATGATCCCTCTGTTTGCACAGCAACTAAACAGCTTCAATTTACTTTTAAAATTGACTCGAACTGGGATAAAGGTCCAGGATTTCAAAACGTGGCCTTCTAAATATAATCAGCCTGAATTATGCCTGTTTCACACTGTGATACTTGCAACCTGGTTACAGGCAGCAGGGATAAGGCTGCACTCAGCTTATTTCACTGCTTAATTTATATGGTAATTACCACACCACAGCCAGAATGGAGAGCATCTGCCAAATCTGAAGGCCCCAGAATAATAAAACTGACATGTGCTGTGATATTGTTGAAGTGCTGACTAAGAAACTTCTTTTATCTCCTCTTGAAGCTATAAAATGGTATTCGTGTTATTACTAGCAGGGAATTTTAACAGCCTTGCACTGACAGCAATTATGTAACACATGCACAAAACAATAGAGTTTCACATCACTTAATAAATCCTTGAGCTCTCTTAGCTCCAGATCTCTCGCTGGCTGGATTTTATGGTCTGGTAGTTCTATCCGACCTTCAGAACACTGAAGTATACAAACCACAAAAGCACTAGAAAATTATTAGAAACAACTGGCTTTTCTCCCTGTTACATCTATTTAATGAAGAGGGCATGATGCATCATGACGGAGGTTAATTAAAAGATTTGTCCACTCACTTCACTCTGTAGCTAAATGCTGTTATGAACCCCTGTTATAAAAACAAGCAAGATACAGATATTACTTTTCCTACTATGATCATCCTCTTATTAAGCAACACTTGCATTTAGGGGAAAAAAAGGCAATTTCTTCAGCATGCAACAGTAAAACAGATTTAATCTAATTAGTCTTTATTCATTTTTATTAAAATAAAAACAAGTCATTAACATAAGGAATCTAAATTTGCAGCTGATTTTCCTGCTTACATACCAATTCTGTTTCCAATACTATGCTTTAGTTTTTTAGCTTACATATATTGCACCTGAAACTCCTAGTGACAGTACAAAAATTTCATAAAATAACTAAAACTATTATAATATAAACACTTTAAAAAGCAAACTGTCAGATAAGGAACTACAGATAATTTAAAATAAAGAACACAAACACAAAAGGCCATTTCTGTACTGGAACTTGTATTACAGGATAGTGTTCACTCTTCTCCAATCAAAAAGTGTTTGACAGGTGGATTGATTAAAAAGGAAGAAACACTGTTACACCTTGAGAAAACTACAAAGTAACTGGAAGTCACTAGGTAATGAGACAGAGACTGAAAAACTAATCAAAATTACTCAAACAGTAATTTCAAACACTGATAATTCCATTTTTGTACCATTCAGGTGGAAAGGCATTTGTTTGCATAATGACTGTTGGCATGAATTCACTAGACACCCCTAATTTATCTCCATACTTCATACCAAAAATATTTACAGGTTACAGTCTAAGTGACTCATAAAGAGTCTGAATAATGTATGCGTGATGACAATTTCTAATTTTTCTCCACAAATAAGTGCAAACTCACCAAATTCTATAGAGTGACTAATTCTGTCATTCCTTGAATTAACATAATTTATTTTTATATAAGTTCACAGACATGTCTTTCTGAGAAGGACCACCATCATGCTATACTTGAAATTTCTCACACAAATATAGGTTACAATGCCTTCCTTTGCATACAGTACCAAAAAGATCACCATTCTTTTGCTCCTTTACTAAATTAAAAATTCTTAGCTGGTTATTGCTATCACTTATCAGTCATTTACCTCAATACTGCTTTCTAGCTTTGCCTCTAAAAATACTAGCAATAAAAACACTTGTTGGCACTTATAATTGGATTTTGTTTCCTCAATCAATTATCCTAAACAAAAAATAAGTACAAGATATTGTATATGAGTGAAATTCTAACCATAAACAACTCTAATTACTTTCCCAGTTACATATATATACCTGTTAAATAATAAATCAAAAAACTGTAGCATTGTGTTCTATTTATATGCAATTACACTGACCAACTAATATACACGGCTTCAACAAAAAAAGGCTCTGTAGACTGCTCGTCACAAACCAGAAACTTCCAGCACACTCTTAATAGGCTTCTATTACATTTAAGCCAATAGCAGAGGACAGGCACAAAATGTTTGTTTCCTGCAGAATGAAGACTCCCTGCCGAGAGACACCACTCTTCCTTGATATTTCTTTGAAGGAAGGCTTTGATTTACAGAAAGAAAAGCAGCTAGGAAGAAAAAAAGAACTGCTACAACCACATGCTCATGTTTGTAGAAGCAGTTATTCAGTTTTAATCTTCTTTTCCACGAACATCTCAAGAAGTGGAAGCATTCAGAACATTTGAATACTCTTCTTAGCAACAAATACTGTTTAGTGTTCAACAGATATACATACCACAGTATGATTACATTTTGTATTGAGGCACTAGGGAAGATAAATGCAATCAAAAGAAAAATATATAGTTTTAAAAAAAAGAACATCAATAGTCCAGGCAGAAAAGACTATATGATATGAATAATGACTGGATCCCACCAGAATGGAACAGGGAGTTCTCTGCATGTCAGAAAATTAAGACAACCACATAAGGAATAGGGAATTGTTCTAAAAAAAAGGGCAGTGACAGAGCACATACAAAGGGAAATGATTATTAGTATGGAGGTGTGTTTAATTTTGACTGGATTTTGCATTTGGGAAATACAATTAACTACACAACTTATTTACTCTTGAAATTATAATGAAGAGGAGGGGGAAAAAAGCCTATGAAGCAATACTCTTGAAAGAATACTCTTGAAATTATTACTCTTGAAATACTCTTGAAGGAATAATTTAGAAATGTGTAACCTCTTTTACAGAAGGAATTCAAATACACCCATTCAGTCCAAAAAACTGACAGAATAGAAAAATAAAAATGGGTCATATGAAGAAGCATTTCTTACAAAGTCCAGTCAGTATCTTCTGTCTTCCAATGTCAACTTATTACAGTGGGTTTCTTGTTTTGGTACTACCTGAATAGTTGAAAGTAAAGGTAACACCCTATGTAGAAAGCATTTGTCCATAAATAAGTAGTACAGAACATATAAAAAGTGGTCATTACCATGCAGTATTATGTACCAATGTACACTTCTCAGAATCTCTAAGCAAAACAGTGCCCAAATGAAGAAATAAGGAGGCAAATCACACAGAATATTCTGAGTTGGAAAGGAGCCACAAGGATGACCAAGTCCAATATGAAGTCAATGGCTTGCATCTGCACCCTTGGTGTTATTAGCACCCTGCTCTGAGGGGAAATCAAAACCAAAACCAATCCAGACAAAAGAAAAATTAGTGAAGGAGATGATCCTACAACCCTGCTTCTTTAAGAACTGGAGGACTGTTAAATGTTAGGATTTATCACAAAGTATGTGGCCATGCTTCTTACAGGGACACAATCAATCTGTGTGGTGACAATTACACTTGCCCTCATAGTTACAGAAATACATGCACAGAAAGCCATTTCTAAGTCTCAGCCTAATTTCTCTTTTTATGAGGAGAGACTTCAATGGCTAGGACATAAGCAAGTCTCAAAAATTTTCATCACAGCCCTGAAACAAAGCACTAGGACTAAAAAAAAAAAAAAAAGTAATGGTGTTAGAAAACCATTAATCTAGATCAATTATGAGACTATCATGAGAAAAGGGAAGTTTCTTGTCCAACAATCTCTTCATGAATTTTGCATGAGAGATACAACCAATGCTCAATATTCCACCCATCACCAGGCCAGAGAAATATGGTCCTTCTAATTTATGCTGGTTTTCCCCTGAATACTTTGTTCCTTGATGAATATCGTAATAGCACCATGGGAAAGATGATGTCCTTCCTCCTCTAAATCTTAGAAAAATATTTCTGTGTAGAGTTAGGTCACTCTCTTGCCTGAAGCAGAATGGAGAGAAAGCTACTGAGATGAAATTGTTTAGGTTGAATAGAGTGGGGGTGTACTCTAAGCCAGGTTATGTTTCTGAAAGAAAAGAGGCATCATTTTGATCATGCCTGATAACACGCTTTGTACCTATGGCTTCTTGGGTGTATTGGCATGCTCTGAGCGTGTGTACCAAACAGAGGCCATAGACAAAGAAATGCTCAGTCCAGCATCAAAAAACTGACTTAAGCATGAGACAAGCCACGAGGTGTCCAACCCTGCCAAACTGGCAACCAGTACTAATACTCAGTAGCAGAATGTCAGGTATTTACCTATTTTTTCCATCAAAGGTTTATATGCCCTTAGCTCTAATGAGAGGGAATATTTTAAGTGTAGATTTTCTGGAAAGAGGACATCCCAGACTCCTACGTATTTTTTGATACTGACCTGTGCTGAGCAGCACAACTAAAAAATATTATGTCTAATTAGACTATTTAGATATATGAGAAAAAACTTCCAAATCTTTACTCCATCCAACTCTGTTTGACTCTGTAAACAGGATTACTCTGTTTCTGAAAATAAAATTACTACATTCATGCTAGAAATACTGCTGTTGTCATCACAGAGGACTTTCTAGAATCCAAAATTCTGTTGGAAATACTTCAAGCTTTCAACTAAGCTTTGTTATAAAACTGTGATTATCAGATTTATCACAGTATGCTATCAGTTTGTTTGAAAACATTCATTGCAGTATCTCTCTTATCTATAAATTGAATGGGATTTTTTAAAATTCTTAGGAATCATACTGAAAATAACTTTTTGTTTACCACTACTGCCTTTCATAGGTGAAAATACATAAAATATTGTATAGCTTAAACTGAAATAAACAACATGCCAACAACAATAAAATATTAAAAATATTTATAGAAGTCACATATAGCTAGGACATTTAAGAAGGTTTTGGCCTAGGAACTCCATGTGGCTTTCAAATAGTTTGATGTAGTTTACAGGAGTATTTCCAACCTGTGCATCTGCTATATGCTTTATATCTTTCAGTCTTAGAAACGCTGTAAGATTACACTTCCATCCTGGCCTAGTAAGCCAAAGTGTCTCAAGAATAAAACCAAAGCTCTACTACAGAGCTTGTACATGCAGACATACAGACACACACAGGTATGAGATAAATTTCCAAAATTTCCTATATTGACATTTATCACAGACTCAAAATCACACAGCCATCAATTATAAGATGGAGACATGCATTCATATACTACTTTTCAAAAGATTAAGATGCTCACCCACAAAGGATAAGTTACACCTAAGTACAGGTTGCAGAAGGTTTCCTCCACAGCAGCGCTGTTGTTTTTTATTTCTAATTTGAATGGGACATCCTGGGGAAAAGCAGAAACAGCCTTCCCCAACAAAACTTGCAGAATAACAAGGGCTTTTTCCTGACTATTTCACTTAGAGTACAGAGTGCAAGCAGGCCAACAAAAATAATTCCTCTTTCCTACAGAGATTAAAGAACAGTGCTAACTTGCAGCAAGGAACGAGGAAGTCCTGCATTTGCCAGTAGAGATGTGTGACAACAGGTAAAAACCTTCTCCTTGCCTCAGAGGGACATGCACACTTCAATCATGAAAATTTTACAGTGTCAACACCTACTAACCAGAGAATTTTTAAGCATTACTTCAATATTACCACAGCTAGAAACCACAGTTATTGCATTGAAATGTGAAGCTACATGTTGTACAAACAGGGAAGAGGCAGGAGAAATTAAAAGCCCAAATTAACTTGTTAAGTATATCCATACAAAAGGTACATGTACACAGTCAAGTACCTGGGAAACACCAAAACTCCAGTGCTCAATATGCTTGACTGTCTTTAACCAGAAGGCTTCAGCCATGAGCACAGCAATGAGTAATTCTTTTCAAATACAGCCATTGGATGAAGGGAACCATCCTGCTTTGAAGGCATGTATTTATCTCAACCATGAACTAAGGATAACAGGTTGAAAGGGGAGTTTAGAAAGAAGGAAAAAGAGCATTTTGATTAGATATATGGAACCCAGGTTGGAGGTGATGAGAGGTCAGGAGGCAGAAAAATTGATGACATACTGAAAAAAAGTAATAGGCAAATACAACAACACTGTTGAGTTCAGAGAGGACAGCAGTGTGACAAAGATACACGGAATAAGTAACACAGGAGCACAGAAGCAAGTCAGTTTTCATGGACTCTTTCACTGTCTAAGAAAAAGCACATTTCTAACAATAATCTGTTTGATAGCGTTAAATAAACAAAATTAAGAAAGCAGTGCAGTTACACTTAAGCTATGTTAGAGACACAAAATGGGAGGAGATCAAACAATGACTATAAGTAGCACTACATGAATTTGGAGATGGGTGAGTACTCAGAGATGCTTTGTTATTTTATGATTACAAACACCACAATATAGCAGAGTTGTAAACCAGCAGAGTTGTCTCAAATGGAAATTACATTTTGGGAGAAGGAGGATCACTACATTGAATGGAGAGAAAATTTGATCATTGTTACCTACAAATCCATTATATTTAAAACAGGTCCCATTACAGGTACCAAATTCCAGCAATGACTTCTCATATACAGTATCAACACATAACTAATACTTATGATGCAACTGGCAATATTACTTATCACCACCATATGGATGCAGTTCAATTTAACAGGCATGTACATAAATATCATCTTAATTTTCCATATAAACTAGAAGCATCATTAAGGGTTTAACTTATCAATATTTTAATATAATTTAGTTTTTAAAATTCAACATGTGTACAAAAATTATTTAGTTTTATTAAATCTTAATGCAACATGTAGTTTTAAAATATTTTTTACAAATCCTTTAAGCAGCCACTTCATTCTTGTCCACAGTACATGGAAAACAATCAATACACAGTAAATTTATTTAAATCATGAGTGAAATGTTTACATTTTGTCAGTCTACTATTAATCTTATTTCTCTCTTCTCATATGTAGTAGCTGTTAAATGAAGAAAATAAGATTTTCACACTGATATTTTCCCAGGTGGAAATGCCACCACATTTCGCTCTGAAACAACCCTGTACAATTGCATAATTAGAATGAAGTCTTGAAAAACCTGAATAAACAAGATTTGTTTGAAGATCGACAACAGCTTGACAAGTGACTTTAGCACCTGGTAGATACTTTTTGAAGAAATAACACAGAAAGTGGCATATCTCAACTTTATTTAGATAGACTGTCTTTTTCCCTTTACTTGGTACAATGTTTTATGAAACAATTTATACTTTTATGGACAAAACCATGCATATTTAGAAGCCAGACACCACATGATATCACATGAATTAAAATAAAGATGTTTGCTATTTATCTGCCGTAATCTACAAGGACTACCAATGCACAGAATAGTTAAAAATATGGCCGGGTTTCTGTGTTTTACAGTATTAGTTGTTAATTTCTGGAGAGACTGTGATACAACATATTACAGTTGACAAATTACTTTCCAGATATGTGGTAGGGCCATATGTTACTTTCTTCTTCCCTTTAGAAGGAAGGAAAGGAACTATGGCAGAGGTCAGGAAGAAATTATTCTTCTTTTCTGGAAGCTGCCTAATACAGACTCGGGATCAGGTACACTGAATTCAATCAGTACCAGGCTAAAACTGGAACAAGACTATGTGTAACAACAAACCCCATCATCACTCTGATGCACAGTAAATGATGTAAGTGATGTAAGACCTTCTCCAGGACCAAATAGTAATTAATTTTACCCTGAGATTTCCCCACAGATACACTTTATTTTGCATCAAAAAGATAAGAACTATGCTTTTTGCAGTAAGCTCCTACAGGTAATCAAAGCTCCTGAGAGCATTGCCACATTTATTATTTTTGTTCTTCATCATCCTCCCTGGCTGCACACCTTTCAGCAAATTTTAGCTATTCTAATAACCAAATGTATATTTTCCTAACACTACTTTGCGTTTAAAAAAAAAAAAACAACAACTTAATAATTAACAATCATACAATGCATTTGGCCATGAGACTGCATGAACTTGGAAAAAATAATTCCTAGATGTGTACAGATATCTGATAAATTTAAATTTAAGACTAGGGTAACTACATAGAGCTTCTGTTTTAAAAGCACTTACTAGAAGTAAGAGGACACCTTTTTTTCAAGTAGGTATCAGTGTGCCAAGAGGTAATTGGTATTTATATTTGTGCATACACACTATTACTTGCATATATATTCCATATGCATTTGAAGTATTTATGATTTTATATATTTAACCAAAATCCAAAAAGAGACGTGTAGATAGACTTTTGGCAGGAATTAATCAGCTTCCAGTGTAATACATTAAAAATCAACACAAATATAGGCAGCAAAGGTAAAGCTATAATAATAACTTGCTTTGATGGGCATTTAAATCTACTATCTGCCATGAAGAAATTCAACACATCATCAAACGTGCCACTGGATTATCACAAACGGCCAAGGATACAAAGCCACAATTGAAAAATAACTACATTTATTATTCTTTCTATATAAAATTCTTTTCATTAATGCTCAGCAACACGCATTTGGCAGCTGAACTCGGTATTTTTTTGAAGCAGCAGTTAACAATGCAATCCACAAAACAAAGATAAGCTCAGTGGTTTCCAGGAAACTGAAAGATGAAAGAATGCGGAGAGAGTCAGACATGGTTTCAAATGAAGAACAAGTGAACTAAGGTCAAACTGAAACCTAAAAGAAATTCAGCAAGGGCCCAGATACCACGGTACAGATACATTTCAGTTGGATTGAAATTTCACAATGCATTTCAACAATGCATACAATAAGTTCTTTGGTATATTAATTCACTAGGGACAATTTTTTTCAAAGTAAAGGAGGAACTCAGATTCCAAAGCCCTTAGTTTCACTAATTCAGATGTAATATTTAGCAGATTCTATGTGTTTATATCAAATGTAAAGTAGATTAAAGTTTTATCTTCTGTCTTTGTTTTGTGAGTTTACTCCCAGATTTAGCTGAGACCATGAAGTCTTACATGATATATTAGGTTAACTGTAGTGGAGGAATCCATAAATGTTATCATTTCAGAGGCCAGCACCTACTAAATAGCCTTCTCCAGAAATACAATTAATGTATTCATTCCCCTTGAAGAGAAGGTCTTTACCATGATACAAATAAATTTAAATAATCCATTTTACAGTAGTGGCGAAAACACAGCATTCTACCACATACACCAAAAAAAGCTAATAGAGCTAACTTTATACCTACTGCAAGTAACATCCTAACACACAGAGCTAAATTCTGTTTAGATAAGCTATTCATCATTTTCACCTAGGAAGCGAAAACCACAAATATTTTGTCCAAGGGACTTTTCAAAATACATTTTAACATAAGTTCTCTCAGATACTATGTTTGTAAAATACTGTGTTTTACAATTATGAAGTATATCTATGCATTCAGAAATAACACTCCTAACTCCTGATGGGAAATCACCTCCTCTACTCAGAGCAGAGAATTTGTTTATAATTTTACACAGCAAATTACAGTGGTTTAGGAAAGAGTAAAGGAGAACTTGAAATGCAATGTGAATTTTAAAAACACGGATTTTAAATACACAATTTTTTAAAAAGTAGAAAAATAACAATGCTAAAAGCTGCACACATGGACTCCTGCCGTAAGTGAGAGGTAAATCTCTCACAACCTGCATTTTATAAAGCAGAAATGACAACTTTATTACCAGTCAAAATATTCCCTATAACCATGCCTAGGCATTCCTCTTCTGACATACAGTGAAGAGTGCCACCTATCGAATAAAAACCAGTATTTCCAGAAATTATTAAATTATTCTGGAAACATGCAATCTATGTACTCCCTTCCTCAACCCAAGTTTTTCATCATGCAGTGTCTTGGCAGAGACCAGATTTGCCAAAATATTACTTTGGTATAGAAACAAGGTTGAAACAAAACTGCATAGAAATTATCTGATTTAAGAAAAAAAAAAATCTATTATATGTGTTTTATTAAAAAGGAAAAAAAAAAGCAGTATTTCTTAAGGCTGTTCTTTTTCACTCAAGAAAATGTATCTTTCTATAAATTTAACTTTATTGTTAGAAGGAAAAACCTACTTGCATTCAGACCTCAACACTTCTTTACCTTCACTGACATCTGAAGTATCTCACAGAGGACCTACTACTCACATATTTGACATCCATATGCCATGATCTCAGTCATGCTCCAGAGCAGCAATGATCAGAGGACAGTGTGTCCCCCTAAAGAAGCCCTGCCAGGTGCTGCAATGCAAGCAACAATGCTACACATTGGTGCAGGTGACATTCTGTATTTATAAACAGTGTAAATTGGCATTACAGTCTATCAATTTAGAGTTTTACATACACACAATCTAGTCAAGGAAGAATGGGTGGTATATTGCAAGAGTCTGCATGTAATGTAATACCAAACAAAACTGCTATAACCCAACCAAGTTTTGGAACTGACCCATTTATAAACAAAATATTTGAATGAGTCAGCAGCCCACTGCATTTCGCAGGCCTGCTGTAGACTATCATACAATCCCCAGACACACTTCCTCAGATTGTGCTTGCCTCATGAGCAAGGTCAGTAGCAACAAAAAGTGATATAAAGGCCAATGAGCAGAAAAATATTACAATATGCAGACTTACTTTATCTGATTACCCATTAACCTACTCAATATACTAAAGCTCACAGATTTCCCCTATTTATTTGTCTCTCTCTTTTAACTGTTTAATACAACATAATAGTGTATTAAAATGAAGTTCTACTATTGTTTTGGTACTGCGATTAAATAAGAAGTAAATATGCTTCCTTACTGTAGTCACACACACCCAAGTGAACAGCTTCTAAAACAATCACTGTTTCCTTGTCTGAAGTCTTTGTTCTCATATTTCATGTATACTCCAGCACTGCCAGAATAAACCTTGCTCATGTTGAGTGGCTGGAGCTTTTGCAACTACAGCAATGATGCTATAAGTAATTGAGATTATAGCACTGTGGTTATGCTGCCACCTAAACCACAAAGCTTTTGATCTGCACTAGAGATCCTTTTTTGAGTGTTATAAAAGATAACAGGAATAATACAGTTCCTAACTCTGGTTATTGTGGAGAGTAAACCTACTGCTGAACAAAGACCTCCAAGACAAACAGGTAGGCTACATGGATCTTTGGTCAGTCACAACAAACTTAGATATTTATTTTTTCTTACTAAGTGAAAAACTCTAAAATCAGCTACACACAATAAACAAATTACTACAATGCACAGATATAACAATGCTATTTTTCTTTCAATTTAGTGAAAATAAAGAAAGATTACCACAATAACTTAGTGTATACAATATTCTCATCAGATCTGGTCCTTCAAAGAACACTGAAGTATATGAGCCATTAAAAAAATCCTTTTTAGGATGCATTTATATATTATTGTTTATGCTATGCACCTCTGAGGAAGAAGAGAGGAGGATAATGTCTTTGAAAGATCCTATATTAAAGGTAAGTATGCATTACAAATGAAAAAAAAAGATTTCCCAGACTAAGAATAATTATTTGAGGCTTTTGCCTGCATATTTCTTTGGGGATTCCTTCAGAAATTTACATAAGCTTAAAGAACTTGATTTTATTTAAAGATACAAGGGATGATAAATTCCAACATTCCCAGACTGAAGGAATAAAAATATGACAAAAAGTAGAAAACTTACAAGACTTCTCTCTAGGGATTCCAGTTGATAATCTATTTCTTTCAGACGATTCTGTTGATCACGTTTTTCCTTATTGTCCCGCAGAACTTTTTCACCTGGAATGGTTTCTAGGCTTCGGCTTGCATAAACCAGAGGCTCCTGAGAAAATAATTGATAGAAGTTAACCACATAACTTTATATTGCTTTGTAGACAGATGAGGATTCTTCTGATTTCTACTAAGAAAATAGTGAATTGCTTAGAATAATACATCAATGTCAAATTCTGCAAATGCAGTTTTCAGTATGTATATTTTCAAATACAATAGCTAAATATCAGTCAAAACATATTTCAATCATAGGATTCTTACTCTTTGCATTTTAAGACGAATTTCTTAGTCTCCAGCTCTAACACCTGGATGATTAATTTCTACCACAACAATAAAAGCGCTCTGAGAATAGGGGTGACTGAATGACTGGTTCAAAGTTTGCTCCTCTTAACCATACTGGGATCAGAATTAAGCCAGAAGGAAAAGGAAAAAACTGAGCCAAAATGACAACAGGTTTTGTTTACTTGGTATCATGGTAAACGAGGAAAAACCCTCTCTCTGTAACTTGGAGTTAATTTCCCAGCCTTTATTAAAGATTTGGGTTACACATTCTCACATCCTTCAATAGGTTTGGACTAGATTCTGAAGTTTGTATCAGTCCCAAATACAGTCAGGTTTTAGTATTACATGTAATTCAGTTCATTGAGAATGACAAGTGTTGGCAAAGCTACAAAGTTATGTTGTAATCAGAAAAAAACCCAGAGCTTTCTCTTGCAAACCATAGATTCTATAGAAAAAATCAATAATGGCAAAGGTAAAAAGCCTAAACAAAAAACCTTCCCCTATCTTGATAATCAATTCAACACAAAGGGGCATGAGCAGCCATACAACAAAAAAATACTCTATTCATTCTTACTTTCAGAAGCAGCTCAAGAAATTTTAATAGAGACACAAGGAAAATAATTCCAAGTAGCATGACTAATTGGAAAGAAAAACAACCTTCACAATTCAACATTCAACAGTAAATTCCTCAGCTACTATTTATGAAAAACTGTATCTGTAAACAACTTTTTCTAAACATCAAGCAAATCTATGAGTTCTGACAATTAAAGCAAAATATTAGTTGCTTGAAAATAAACTTACTTTAATACAGTAAAAATTGTTTAATATTTATTTCCAATCAGTAATAGTTGGCAGTACCATAATGACAGTAAACTTTCCTGTAACAAGCATATTTTTTGCTTCATTAAATGTTGCTTTCATAATTATTCACAATAATCTATTTTATATTTGACCACTCTGGAGCATTAAGCTGCTGCTTCCTCATAAGTAGTTCTTTCAGCCTCACTTCTCTCATCCCTGAATAGTAACTGATAGAAACTCACACAATATGAGTAAAGTCAAGGCTTTTGCCCACTTACTAATGTTTTAACATTATTCTCAAAATATCATTAAATAAGTGTATAAAGTATTATATCAAGGAAAACATTTTATTATCAATGTTTTGCACACTTCAGAATACGTTTTGTTTCAATTATATAGCACATGTACATAGTAGAGAAGTCCATTTAAGATTACTTTGTTTTTCATATTTTTAGATCTGTAGAAAATTGTTAAACATTTTACATAAGGGAAAATACAAATATTAAGCAAGAGCCAAAGCTGAAACAAACATAACGCTAAAGAGAAATATGCATTATTTGAAGTACCCATAATTATTTGTTGCGCTTTCTCTCCTCCGAATTTTATACATAAATAATAACAAAATCCCACCTAATGAAGCATATTAGGGTCATACAATCATCTTGAGGCATAAAACTGGCTGATCAGTTTATTAACCTGCTTCTAGCCATGCTCTGAAACAGATCATCATAATCTGTGAAATTCATCTGTTTTGGCAAAGCACAGGCATAGAGTATAAACTATCATGGACTTCATTAATTGAAAAATTAGTGTATCTTCTGAATTTTGAGTATTTATTTAATCTTAAACTGCAAACTGTAGACCACTGCTATAATAGAAAAAGGGAATATTTTCTTGATTAAAAAAGCCCCCAACCAGTTACAAAAGAACTCCTCATGATAATACACATTAGTTATCTTTCAGAACAACCAAGCCTACAGATATTATTATTTCTTTATATACCATCTTAATTTGGTTTCGTTTTCAGGTAATTTTTCAATTTTTCAAGCTGGTAACTGTACTCATCACACACAATCTTACATTTCATATTCTTCAGCCTATCATTTTCCTGTTTCTTTTGGGATCAAATTCAACTTCATTTATTCTTCCCCCAAAATATTAAGTAAGACAGAAACATTTTTAAATATTTAGTTGATTTGGCACCAAAGCAAAGAAACAGTTCTGAGAGAAATGCAGTTCTGATGAGAAACATTTCCATGTAAAAGAGAACATTAGTCATGGAAAAGCATTCTTAATCCCACTGGACTTCTTGCACAAAAAGATGAACATGTCTGCTCCTCTGTTACAGCTCAGCTACGGTATTGCAGGATAATTGAAGCCCAATATTAAAGATTTCAGAGTGAGAAAGTAGTTCCTGTATCCTGGCAAAGGATCCATCAGTGACTAAAAGGACATCTCCCACAGAGGCAACAGTGATTAAGTGTTTGCATTTTGGAAGCTATATGTAACATAATTCTTGGCAGAAAAGAATGTGCAGCTTCATCACATGCAACTCCAAGCTAATTCTAAATTAAAATCATAGAACTACAAGGTCTGAAAGCTTTTTACATGCTGTCAAACAAAACTGAAGGGAACTGCTTTTCACTAATGAAAAGTAACAAGGAATTAGCTACCTGGTTTTGGTGTTAGGTTTAATATTACTCAAAAAAGATAATACATTACTCTTTAATTAGCATACACCTAAATTCAAGTTTCTATTCAACTACTTCTGGGCTATTACCTGAAAGGAAGCAACAACAATAACTTGGACAAACATTTCCAAACAGAGCACTCATTATCCCAGGCAAGTCACATTAACTTCAAGCTGATGTCTTGCAACACTAAACACAAGATCAGGCAATCACTGGCAAGCTCAGGGTAACAACTGCATTTGTTATGTGATTACCAACAAGAGGGAGGTGCTTTTTCACACATTAGATCCCAGCTGGTAAATGATCAACATCAAAATGTGACTCCTCTGGAACTGAGCTACAGAGGAGTATTGCTAGAAGTAAAACAAAACCTCACGTTCAGAAAGTAGCCCATAAAAAAATTACATTAAAGTGCCCTTACAAAAGGAGAAAAAAAACAAGCCCACAGGTATTTTAGTCTTTCAAAGAGATGTTTCTCATACGCTGGTAAATGAAAACAGTTTTGTGAATGAACATTTTTACAGATATTCTCTGATACTTCAGTTCTAGCCATAAAATTAAAATATTACAGAAGTAAATAAGCTTTGTGCAAATAAATGAAAAATAAGAATTAGGGGGTTTTGTTTTAAACTCCATTATAGCAGAGACAACTGTATCAGGGCATGGGATAAATCGGAGTCTTCTAAGTACAAAATTCAAACAATCATTTCTCAAGGCTGAGACCTTGATTTTTAATCTTCAAATCTCAATATTGCTGGCAAGGCAAAAAGACAAAGGCCATGAAAAACAAGGGACACACAATTTCAATCTATCTTCTACAGTCTTTATTGCTTATCAGTCACTGCCTTATCTTTCAGATCATAAGTGAACAGGCACTTTTGGTATCCTGAGATAAGAAGAAACCTAATTCTAACTCCCAAAGGTAAACTAAATGCATAATTTGTTTCTATGATGAAAAAACCACCCTCATGCAGATAAAAATGTACAAGTTACCAATTTCTGAACATGTATCTTGGAAGTGTGGAATCAACAACTCTTAAAAACAAGTCAGTTCTCGAATTACATATGACTCAAAACAGCAACAAATTATTTTTCCATTGTTTTTTACAGCTAAAATTTCTCACTTCACTCCTTAATACATAAACTTTATGAATAAATAGAGGATCCTAAAGAAAAATGCAAAAGATACAAATACAGCCATATGCAGTATTGATCTCAGCACACACTTCATATAAAATATATGCAAATGAGCTCCGATCTGTAACCTACCTGATACATCTGGCTTGGACATTTTGAGCTAGAGCTGGAAAGAGCAGGAAGCTCCCCATCAGATAGTAGAAGTTGAAGCTTACTGTCAATCTCATTCAGGAGATGAAATTCCACCAGTTCAGGTGTGTATCCTTCTCCTGGTGCCTGCCAGACAGGTACATTCTCCTGTTGGATGCACAGAAAATACTTATGCTTCATTCACAAAGGAAACAGACTTTTAAGGGCAGTTGCATATCAAGTGTATTTATTTTTCAGATAAACCATACTTAATAATAAAATGTACATTTTCATCCATCTCAGTATACAGCTGAAATCTCAATATTCATGTCCCTAGCACACTCGAGAGCAACTATGGACAGAACAAGTAGAGACATTCATACATTTATCACTTTTAAAAATAACCAAGGAGCAACTTAAATGGACAGCCACTTTCCATCTGAGAAAGGAGTCAGAAAGTGAGAAAGCCTAACCAAAACTTGGTTTGGAATGAAACTGCAGAGGTTGATACTACAGCAGAAACCACCTGGAGCCAAATCAGAGGGTATGAGACGTAATGTGACACTTGCAAGGTACCACCCATGAAGTAAAAAAGCATTCACAGGGAATCAAAGGAACTGCTCTGAGGTCAGTAGCTGCCATCCTTCTAGAGCCCCTACGTGTTATATCAGAAACTCTGGGAGAGACACAAAGCAGAGAGTAAATCATGATTTACATGACATTTTCCTCTTGATAGCAGTTAACACCTGAATAACACATATGAATATATACTCCTACTACATACAGCTGCATGTTGTCAGTGAGCTAGGCCACTTAAGCCAAGCCAATGAGCTCATACCCACAGACAGATGCAGGTTTTCCACAGCAACTTGGCACTCCCTGCCTCACACTCAGGGAACCAAGCCTGCACAACCCCCATCCACTGGGTATCAGAGTTGCAGATTACATCTCTGTCCTGACCACAGCAGAATGAAGCAGTAGATAGGACCTTAGAAGAGAAAGGATGTGTCAAAGGACACAGCGTAGTGCTGGTTTCCTTTCTTCTTCCTACCTGAATAGGACCGGCACCTTCTCCTAAGACTCTAACATCTGCCTTGCAAGAAATCCATGCCCACCATTTGTTTCCAGCTTCCAGATTAGTCCCCTAGCTATTCAAGCAGTTGCATCCATACAAGAGGAGGAAATAACAGCTTCCAATTACAATACCACTGCTATGAGGTCATTTGTGGTTCATCCCCATTACCCTAAAGCATATTAGTTGCAAAAAGAAAAAATAAGCATACCCCAAACACCTGTCATAAATTATCTCCATAATAAATGAAAAAAAAAAAAAAGAAAGAAAAAAAGAGAGTCGAGAGAGTAATCTTTTTTGTGAAACAAATCAGTTCTAATGCTTTATCATACAAGCATGATGACACACAACTAATGAGCCTGACCAGACCTGAGCTGACTCCAAAATAGCCACTCACAAACTCTTAGATGCTTGCCAGCTTTGTAGAAACATATGTTCAGGTGAGACAGTGACCACAAAAACATAAGTATCCAGCATAGTACTATATTTGTGTCATGTCAACCACCTCCTAATCAGAGAATGAAAATCACAGAGCAAAAACACAGAAATGACTTAACAGGAGTACATTAAGATGTAACTGGACTCGTGAGTTACAGCTCAGTTTCTGTATCCCATACTCCAAACATCCAAATTACCCCAGCAGTCATTTTATTCCAGGATGAAATGGAATCACACATCCTCTTTTGTATTTTCAAGATAGCTTTGCTTGGAAAATAAGCTTCTGTCCTGTCAATGTTTCCTGTGTGTTAACTCAGAACAATACTTTCATAACAGCACAGTCAGTACTTTCTGTGGAACATCTGAAACAATTATCTGCAGCTCCAGCTTTGACAATTAAATTAGCATGAATATGTGTACTTCTAAAATATCTTAAACATTCAAAAAACATTCTTTCAAAAAGTGAGAAGTGCTGTTTGGATATTTGGCATATATAGTAGTACAAGTCAAATAAGGTTATCTAAATCCACATTACACCATACAGATGCATTCATACAACATTCATAACCAGATCTGCCTTGATTGGCAGCCTCCAAAACATTACTCCAGCCAATGTGATTGCACCAACTTTTTAAAAGTCAGAATAAAATAAGATGAAAGAGGCCACTAGCTGGATAGTTACCTGGGCCAGCTTGAAGTTGTCTAGATTACTCATTGGCTGATAATTTCCTCATGATTTTCGTTATGAAGTAGCCACAGAAATGCTTCAGCCACAAAAAAATTCAATGTGGAAGAATCCATCACTAGACTAGACAGACCTAAGTAACTATTATCCTTTCTTTCACTGTACTTTGATAGGAGAGTTAAGAACTTTGTCCTCTAAAGAAATTACCTAGTACGGACTAGAGTAACACACAAACTACCATTCTTGTCCATGGTATCAAGAACATACAGCAACACACGTGTCCTGTGAGATGATCTATTTCATATCTAATATTAACAGTGAAATCTCTATAGATAAACAACAACATGATAGTGACATGTGCCAAATGCAAAATGTAGACAAATGTTATACTTTTCCATTGCCTTGATGCCTTGAGAATTGAAGCCAAAAAAAGTACAACTGTTAGTTGGAATTTGCATTAGCTACTCTGCATAAATGCCTCTAAATTCCATGACAGACACTAGCTTAAAGAGAAAGAAAACCTAGTAACTACATGTTTTGAGAAAACATTTTTGCAATCAGTAAAATAAATAATTTTTAAAAGCCACTATTCCCTAGGTCAGAAAGCTATATTTACTAACAGAAGGTTGTTTAAAACATCTTCAGATCTTTAAATTATGGCATTTATCAAACTAAAGACCATCTCCTAGAAACGGTGATTGATGGGACAAACAAATGTTACTCTCCATGAGAATAATTTTTACTCACTTCAG
The DNA here is from genome assembly GCF_036417665.1 of Passer domesticus. Lineage (NCBI taxonomy): Eukaryota > Metazoa > Chordata > Aves > Passeriformes > Passeridae > Passer > Passer domesticus. Next base: position 32,370,415 of record NC_087479.1, read on the forward strand.
CACCTGCTATTCACTGAAGTATGCAGACTGTGCACTGTTTAACAATATTATGTTAAAGCATACATGTCTAATGCTTAAGCAAACTATGTACTTTTAAGACAGACTGAGTTGGAAGCTACAGAAAGATGCTGGAAGCCACAAAAAGATTGTGGCTAAATGGACACAGAACCTTCATAAATGTTATTTCCCCAGTTACTGCATTTTTAAGTCCATTTATCAGTCATCAAAAAACTGTTGTTGGGAGGTTTTTGCAAGTAGTAGCTGGCCTTCCTGCCTGAGACTACAGCACTAACCATTCAGACTGATACTCCACAACTTCACATTTTATGCAAAAAAAAGGTAATTTTCTTCAAGTGTTGTTCTAAGGTTTCCTCCTCCTGTGCCCAACTTTTCTTTTAAGTTCTGCCATTAGTAAAATTAACAAAGAAACCAATGAGAATTCATTTTTGGAGACAAATTCAACAGGATCTATCATATTTTCTCTCATATCTCAGTAGGGTATTTCATGGTAGAATTAACATAAAATTTAGATTTACTGTAAAAATAAGTGAAATACAATAGAACAGTACAGTGTAAATTTGTCATACCTCAAGATCTTGCAATTCAGTTCCATCTTCTGTATCTTTCAATAGTTCAGTTAGCCTTTTCCTTTCTCCCTCAAGCATAACAAATTGGTTTCCTGAATCCCTTGCTAGCTGAAATATTTGCAACAAGAAAAAAACCCATGCTTAAGAATTCCACTAACTCAAACACCTCCAAAACAAAGCTTTTAGACTCTGTTTATTTCAATAATACAAATTATCACTCTGACAGAAAAATACAGCAGCCTACATATTTAATTTATAATCCTATCTTAGTCTTTAACATAGTGGGGAAGCAAATATTTTTCATTAGATGAAAAATCATGATACCTACTAGGTCCTCACAGGAAAAAAAGCAGAAAATCAAGGGATGTATTTTCTGACAAAACGTGGTCCCATCCACGCTACACATGAACAATGTGTATATCTATCCCTTATTTATGCATCAGGTTAACAGTAAATAAAGTTAAGTTTATTTAACAGTAAATAAATTTTTTAAAAGTCTTAGGATATTGCCCTTAAAAAAAACTATGTCCAGGCACAAGCACAATTCAGTTTCCAGTACTATTTATCAAATGCATAGAAGCTGCATTATCCTAACCAATATGAACATCCAAGTTGAGAACTGTCTAATACAGTACTCTGATATAAACAGCAGTTTTAACAAAAAGGTAATATCTTCATTTATGCCTAACTAGATTCTGAAGTTCCTGATTTTACAAGAAAACTGTCTTCAAAAGTATTTATTGCCTAATTTCTAGCTAACATTTTAAAAATGTTACTGGTTTTATGCTTCAGTGCTTACCTCAATGTTCTTTTTAATGAAATGCTGGTTGGTTTTATTTTTGCTATGCGTTTTTTCTGCTGTTTTTTCTGTTTCCAATTCACTTGGATAATCTGATGTTTGAGGAAGAAAAGTTGCTACATTAAAATCATTCCTATTTTGATTCTACAAGAACTGTAATAACATCAATCCCATTCAAACGTTTAGCAAATATATAGAGTCAATAGACAAACTTTTTGTATGATGTTTTTATTATTTATGTAAATAGTAGTATGTATTATTGCATTTAAAACATACTATTGCCAAAATCTAATTTCATTTTCAACTTTTTATGATATGAAATCACTCAATGTTACAAAGGCTGAAATACTTTTGGATTTCTGACCTCAAAAATGTTAAACATGGTGGCCTTAAAAGCCACAGCATTCCTTTAAACCCTATCATCATTGCAGTTTTCTCATCATTACAAAACCAGACAATCATTTTTTTGAAAACCACAGAACTATCTGGAGACATATCAAGTACATTTTTCTAAATAAAACAGCTGAAAAACAGATGATATAGTTGATATTATTATAACAGTTTATAAAACAAACATTGTTAAAAAATAAAACTCATCATAGAGCTGTAAATCTATTAAACACACACATGATATTCTAATAACAATAGGTTTCTGTCCATGACCAAAAAAAAAGGCATGATTCTGTTTTTCAGAGACTTTTACCATGCTTAAAATAACAATTCCTTTACAAACAGCAAATATTTGTCACATTAAATAACAAGTCTAAGCAAATATAATCAACTTCTAAATCTCAAGAACTACTTCAAAAGCAGCCATGGTACTTTTTGCTTTTCTGGAAGCAGAAATTTGAAAAATGGGTGGGTTATTTCCCTACAAAAAAATGAATTTGACATGTTAGATACTAAAAGATAGGCTATATGGAAGTAACTGTTTTTCAGAGGGAATAGAATGAAAGCAAGCTCCCAAAGATAAGAAATAAATTCCATGCATCCTTTACACACAAACCTTAAAGGACTGAGGTGCTGGATCTGACCAAGAAATCCCCTCACAGCTCAAATGTGTAACTGTTTTCTGAAAGTATCCTAAGCTTTCTTTACCATTACCAGGCAACACCATGTGTCAAGGAAATGGATCATATAGCAATGTAAGCATCAATATAAAGATAACAAGTTGCATCCTGAAATGAGCAGAACATACCAAACACCAATATAACCTTACTTTTAAGCTATATCTTTCACTTTACTGTAGAAAAGCATTTTTGAGTGGGAGCTATCATACAGAACATCTCAGAACATTGAAGAAAGAAGGGAAAGACATGGATCACTGAGACAAAGAATACACTGAAGACTGCCAAGGGTAATTAAAAGAGAGATTGCAGCTAAACAAATTTTGCATGTGCATTTTGGTAGATTTGGCATATATTTCAAAGATTTGGTATAAATCTTGATGAGACTGATGAAGTAACAGCATAAAACTAGTGCATACATTCTTCTTCACAAGCTCCTCTTGTTCTTGGTCTGCCTTTATGACAGCTGTGACACAGAAATCCAAAAGAAACTAAAACAGTAATTCTTAGCTATTCAGACACCACATGAAAAGCCTCCAGCAGAAATAGTTAAAGTCATTTAAAGCAATATATATTGCTCAGAAGCTGTAAGTGATCTCTACTTCATGCATTCCCAAAGTAGGAATGTGCAGAACATCTCAAAATAGTGCAAGTGATAGCAACTCCCAACCATGCCTGTACTGGGAGCTCCAGAAGTCAGTGCTGTATTGAAACCTGCCATTGTTATTCAAGGGCACTCCAGCACAACTCAGAAATTTTGGAGCAAGAAGCTGAGGGTCAAGCTTTATTTTAAGGGAGGAATGAAAATACATGGTAGAAAAACAGAGAAATTAAAAGCTCTAGCCCAGAAAGACAAGGTCACATACTGGGGAACTAAGACAAGTGCTAAAATTATAAAGGAGCTGAGTTCCATGTTAAAATTAAAACATGCAGTCACATTCTGCAAACTGCAGAGGTATTGCTGCCATCAATGCTTCAGCCTTAAGGAATGCACTTATATTAAATCTTTGTCATCTCAGTCACCAGGAAGATCGATTCCTTCTGTTTACATAGAAGGGTGGTTGACAAAGAAATAAACAACTGCAGCTGATAGCAATGGCACTTGAATCTATTGTTCTTTTATCACAACACATGTGAAAAGTTACAACCACAGAAATTTGAATTTCAAATAGGAAAAGAATAGAGGCATACAAGCACAATTCCATCTATTTTGATGGAATTGTGGATGGACACAGTACATCATGGACACACTACACCACTAACAGCATTTGAAATGTCTGTACAATGCATGATATCACATGATCCCTAAAAGAATCGGCACGTGTTTGAGTTTTGTCAGAAAGTACTTATTTCATAAAAGCAACGCAGACTTTACAATAATCAGGATACCAAATATAAAATAAGTTGTCTGAAGATTTACGCTTGACACAAATCTGTACAATTTCTGCTGAAAACCAAAAAAAATACAGTACAGTTGCAGTCAGATTCAGCACCACCTGTCATTTTTAGATGGTTTCTTGAATATAAGCCTATTAATAAAAGCTACAGTACCTTAGAGTAACAGCAGAGATAAGTTTTTAAAGAATTGCCATGAAGAATCAATGATACATTTTACAATATACCAGTTACACACCTCTTCCTTTTGAAATTATAGAAAAATGGCTTTATAAACCCAGCAGTAAAAAATTTCTTAGCATGTTGAGTAAAACGTCTTAGATAAGTCACACAGCTGTTCTCTTCTTCCATTTGCAATAAAGGTAAGAATTGTCACTATTCCAGTAAGTAACCTTGCTTTTTCCCATTTCACTGGCCTTGCCAAAAGGCTGAGTCTTCATTACCCACCCATTATACATGTCATTTTCCCATTTCTAACAATACAAACTCTACCATTAATAAAGCTTACCCTGGTTTTCTTGGGCTTTATGGCAATCATAATCTTCAGGATTCGTGTGTGGGTGAAATACGGAAGTACATATTTCATCTTCTTTAGTATGGGAGAGATCTGCAACAAATTTTTTCCAGTAAAATTTAACTGAAATATATTTAAAGAAGATCTAACGTCATGTGTATCATACACTCAGAAAGCAAAGAAATTCACTTGGATAAATGACATAAGCACTGTATTTCTCAAAAAATAAAGAAGGGGAAAAGTGTAAAGTGTGAGTCATATTCATGCAGTTTCTTATGGCTGTGTTCATGTTTTTAACAACTACTGCCCTTGGAAGACAATTCATCACATTCTCCAAGACATAGCCTAAGGCACTAAACTCAAATGCCTCTGCAGACACCATGTGGCAAGTCATCTAAAACTTTGAATGAGAGTAATGCATCCAGGTTTTCACAGCTGGTGTCTGCCTGTGCATGAATTATTAGACTTCCAAGCAGCTTAGGTCAAGGGCATAGTCTAGAAAAACAGTGTTAAAACATCCTAGTTGTTTCAGTTACTCAAAGAAAAAAATACATCAGTTGAAGTATTCATATGTGCCAACTGGAAATACAGGTTAGAGCAGTAAGACGCAGTTTACACACGTAGCACTTACAGAAAACGACTCATATTGCAAAGAACCAAACTAATTATATGTGATTTTCACAATGAAAAAAAACATACAATAATCAGTAATAATGAAGTGTAATGGATTCAACTGAACAAATGATTTTGTTAAACAGAGCATTGGGTAAGGAATTTAGGGCTGTTTAATTAACCCTGATTTCTGCTGTGTGTCAGAAGTTTTTCTTGTGCCTGAAAGGCTTGGAACACTTAAAGTTATTAATGATTTTGTACCCGAACTTGTGCTTGGTTTCATAGCTACATTAAAAACTATAATAGCTCTCATATATAATTTACTTAATAAAGCTCTATCAAATTCAAGTTCTGAAAAGCAAAATATATTAAATGTATTCAATTTCAGTATCAACCAGGACAGCCACCAAGACATTTGTTTAATTAAATAAATACCAAAATAAGTAAGACCTAAAAGTACGGCACTAGCAGGATACAGAAAATATAAAGTTGGAGGAAAGCTATAAATCTAAACTATGCAGTTTTTCAGTGTAGTACACCAGAAACTACATGATGCACATGGTCTCTACAGGCGTTACTTTTGAGATAGAGTTAGCAGTTATATAGTCTTGTTTGTCTAGTGTTATTTTAATATATCCTGACATCTACTGGAGGCTTTCTAAATATCACCCATATCAAATTGTTTCTTTCCTTAGTAACCCAAACTTTAGCATAGAAATAAAAGCAGGTTACATTGTAAATAGTAAGTTTTGTTTAAATATTTTAACTACACACTGCTACCATTATTATACATGTACTTCCAACATTCAAGATGAGATTTTTACTCAACAATAACCATTCAGATCTCAAATCCTTATTCTCTTCCCAAAAAGAAAAAAGACAGGATGTATCACAATTCTGTTTCTCTTTACTTACCAGCTGTATTATGCCATGATGCGAACACAGCTAAAAACTTGTTTATGTTTTCCACCTCCTCATTGCTTCCTGTGGTTCTGATACACTATTCAAAAGAAATAAACTGTGTATGTAGAGATACATGCATGCATTTAAAGTAAATTCTTTAAAGGGAAATACATTGTCTGCTTATCAGATCTAATGAACTTCAGACTCTATTAAAAATTACTCTTCTCAATTTATTTTCATCTTGAAGCTATCAGAATATCTCCTGAAGTTATGACAAAAGTATGGTGAAACTTTAATGCCTCAGTTACATATTGCCTTTTATGTGAAGACTTCACCAGACAAAGAAGTTCTGTAATATCTATGCAGCTCCAAATCCAAATCCAATTAAGTTATGAAATGCAGTCAAACCAATCATGTTTTTTCACAACTCCCATTTCTATTCATGTAAAACAGAGGAAATACTAACTTGTTTCAAGGCATTTAACTGCTAGAGGCCAAGACAGGGCTAGGATAAAGGAATTTGTGTTGTAGCATTCTTATGCCTTCTTCAGGCAGCATCTTTAATTTCTTCAACAACAGACAGTACTGAAACAGCTGGGCCTAGGAAGGATCCCACTTGAGCAGAATAAATGCTTTTCAGCCTGACATTACCTCCTGACACACCTTACCCTCCCTGCAAGCAGAGAACTCAAGCATAATACTATGCTAATAAACCACTCCCAGACAGCTGGGTATTTGGCAATTTGTCTTATCAATATTTAAGGACCATCTCCCTCTTTCAAAGCATGCCTAGCCAATATGTATTAAAAACTATCTAATCTTACTTTTTAAGATCCACTTCTTAATTTTAGTTAGCCAACTGTGAGTTTTTTAATAATAAGGCTTCTCTGAAATACAACAATTCTGTAAGATGGTACTCTGAGATATATCAGTCACAAAATAAGCAGAACACTTCAAACCTGAAGTTCTTCCCAGAGCATTGCCCTCATTTCTCTGCCTCGCTTTTTAACTGCTTTTTCCTTAAAACACTGTTTTTCAAGTATTGCATCAAGTTTATTCATTTTCTTTATAGCTGCTTGAATCCGAGTATTTATGTCCATGTCTTCAGAACATTCCAAGTCAGAAGAGTCTGCTGGAGAATATATTTAAAATTAATGTTGGCTTGAAGCAAGTCAAAAAACCAAACAAACATTAAAAAGCAGTTCAAGTAATTTGGCAATGCCCATAGACGAGAGTACAACATTCTCAAACACATGTTAATTTCTAAACCTGTTTGTAGCAGGGAAAAATACAGAAGTCTTTGCAAAAGAGTGCTGAATCAAACTCTGAGCTGCAGCAGTTGGATATGGAGGTGTGGGAGAGGAAAAGTCACTTATTTTGAGCAAGTGATTTGATTAAAATTTATAACAGCAGAGTGACAACATCTCCACAATATCGGCAAAAAAACACTGACCTTAAAAATATAAGGCAATTTTTTCAGCCTGACTTGTAGAAAACATTTTGAAATTAATAATTCAAAAGATAGACTTTTTAGGGGGTTAAGAGAGACTCTGCAATATCTCTGCCTTTAAATATTAGAGAATTTTCAGTCTTATGTCTTAGCAAAACCAGATTCCAATACTGGTTCTAGAAAAATATTGCTATAAAAAATGAAAAACTGTGAAACATGATGGAAACTACCATCACTTAATTAAAGTAAATTTCTACATTTTCTCCTTTTTTTTCCTAAATATGCAGATTGTAATTACAACTTTTACCTTTTCCCCTTCCTATAGCATCCTCATGCTCTGTCCTCTTCTATGGCTTCCACATTAAGAGTAGAGGAAACACTTGTAGCACTGTCCCTGATCCCATAGACTTACAAATTTTGGAACCCTGCAACACTCTATTTAATTTTCTAATCTTTCGAGGTCAAATGCTTTACATAGCCATTGATCCAAGCATTGACTGTGATGCATTGGTCTACTTTATGCCATAAAAATAAGATGGATACAACAAGGGGAGAGCTATGAAAATCTAAGTGAGCTGCTGAGGACAGATGGACCAAAGGACAGATGGTAAAAAAAAGAGCACTTATTTCAACTGGTCTGAACTCAGCAGATTGATATAAACCTTAAAGTACTGAGTGAAGCTTTAGGTTGAGTTCTATTGAATTTCTGTTCTGTAGATATTAATATCAGGTTTGGTGACCAAGAATGCTGCATTGGATATGATAACCACTGAATTCTGCCTTATTAGACTGATTGAATCTACGGAAAACTCAAATTTTATTATAGTGCTAAAGAAAATTAATACCCATTAATAAAGCAATTCTCTAAATAAAGAATTCATCCAATACCACTTGCAAAGCACAATTCATATACATGTTCAATTTGCAGTATTCTAACTGTAGAATATACACACAAATACACAACCATTACAAACTCTCTTAGAAGCAATAATAAGAAAAGGAAAGGGTTTTATTGCACATGCTCATTCCATAAACCTGAAAAGTACTATCTGATTTTGCATTACCTGGTTTTCCTGGGGAAGGTTCACAAGATTTCAAAGTTTGTGGACTAGTATCTGACTTTGCATTACTTGGTTGTCCTGGGGAAGGTTCACAGAATTTCAGCATGTGTGTTTCAGTGCTTTCACCTCGAGAACCTGAAGTAGAGCTACATCCTGAAAAACGCAGGGAAAAGCCTTTCACAATAAACCAGATACATTTTTGTCAATTAGGGATCACCACAGAGCCCTTGCAATGAATTAATTTTAAAAATAGCATATACTAGTACACCAGAACTCATGTTAAAAACAGGAGCAGGAATCAAGGGATTTCTTTTGACCCCAATTCTGTCATGAATTCTTAATTAAATTTCAAGACAGTATCCAAACATCTGCTTCATTCACTGGCCTTTTCACCTCTATTTGTAAACAGTTGGACACCCCAGAACATTAATCCATTATCATTTACAGAATGACAGAAGAATTCCATTAAACACTTCTGCAAGTGTTTCAATTAAAGTTATACACTGCATACTTATATTTAAAGTATTTTATTAGTATTAACGTTGTTCATTTGTTAAATGCTGTCATTTATAACCATAAATTCCAGGTTTTTGGACAGGTGGACCATTATTAGGATACAATGTTTCTAAAATAGGATCATGATTACTCTGAAAAGTTTGATAAAAACATCTTAATGAAAACATTTTCTAACATGATTCCATGGAACACACACAGATGGGTTTTAATGATCTTTTAGGCCAGATCACAGTTTATGATGCCACAAGACATTTACTGTACTGTACTGACAGTAATAACACATTTCTTTCAAAGGTGGATTTCAAATAGTGAAGAGAAATGAAGGTATGGATTTTGACATCTTCTTTTCCAGAATTCTGCCTATTTGCAACCTCTGTTCCCTCAATCCGCAGAATTTCACCCGAACTATAAAAACTTGATATTTGGTCTAGACACAACACAAGAAAGTTTTAGTCATTCCCACCTGACAACTTGTCGGGATTCCACAGACACTTGTGAAGAGAGATGATCATGCTCTCCACTGTTTGCTGATCAGTTCTTACTTCCTGGACATCAGATTTATCTCTGTCATCACCTTTGTCTTCTGCTGGACAGCCATCTTCTAGACTGCCACTCTGATAATCATCAGCCAAACTGACAGGTGAATCAACCTATGAAATGCAAATTACTGCCACCCTGAAAACAGGGATGTTTTGGGTGAAGAAGATAACCACAATACTCACGTGCTATCACAAAGGACAACAACAATTCTGTACAATGCTGCAGAGAACTTCTTAAATAAAAGAACCATTTTCAGCTCTGATACTGATACCAGGAAAGAGCTCTTTTTCTTAGATTTCACATTGATTCTCCAGCTCATCATTCCCTAGACTGTCAGATTTGGGCTTGTCAGGCTAGGGTACTAAAAAAGCAGAATACTACTTCTTTAGCATTCTACTATGAGGAATTAGGCATGGAGGTTTTAAGCTGCTGAAGGAGAGAAAAATTACCTCTTGCAAACATGGTTCTGGTGTCGTTAACTCCATAGATGTATTTAAAAATCTACAATTAGGTCGAGCTAGATGCAGGCCTTGAAATTTCATCCAAGCTCCTACTTGTAATATCCACTGTTACCTAAATTCGGGGGGGAAAAAACAGCAAAAACAACATTTTAAATGAACAGTTTCAAAATAAAGCACTACAAGCCCTGCAATATTTCAGATATAGATCATGTAAGTTTCAAATGCTTTCTAGCAACTTCATGTTGCAAGGTTTTTCTAATTCAGACTGGCTTGCCACTCAAGTATGTGCTTTTCTTTTTAATATACATAAAAATATATATCATCAAGCCAACCAAAGTATTCAAACATGCTTATAATCAAAGATATTTCGAATAGCATACATCTTACAAATAATCTCACAACAGAGGAATTATCGCGGCTGTAGTTTAAACTACAGACACACGCGTTTCTCTGAAAAAGACAACAACAAAACTGTGTGAATTCACAGGAATTCGACATCTCAGAGCATCGTGACACGTGCTGGAAATTCTCAGAGGGCTCAAATTAATGAAAGTTTATTTCAGTATAAGGGAGGCAGGGAGGAAGGGAGGCAGGGAGAGAGGAAGGGGGGAGGAAAGCAGGGGGGGAGGGAGGAAGGGGGGGAGGAAAGCAGGTAGAAAGGGAGGTAGAGAGGGAGGGAGAGAGGGAGGGAGAGAGGGAGGGAGGGAGGGAGGGAAGCAGGTAGGCAGGCAGGGAGGGAGGAAAGCAGAGAGGGAGGCAGGGAGGCAGGAAAGCAGAGAGGGAGGCAGGGAGGCAGGCAGGGTGGGAAGGAGGCAGGCAGGGAGCACAGGCAGGGAGGCAGAGGGGCCGGCAGGGAGGCAGAGAGGCAGAGAAGAAGGCAGAGAAGCAGAGAAGAAGGCAGAGAGGCCGGCAGGGAGGCAGAGAGGCAGAGAAGAAGGCAGAGAAGAAGGCAGAGAGGCCGGCAGGGAGGCAGAGAGGCAGAGAAGAAGGCAGAGGAGAAGGCAGAGAGGCCGGCAGGGAGGCAGAGAAGAAGGCAGAGAAGAAGGCAGAGAAGAAGGCAGAGGAGAAGGCAGAGGAGACGGCAGAGGGGCCGGCAGGGAGGCAGAGAGGCAGAGAAGAAGGCAGAGGAGACGGCAGAGGGGCCGGCAGGGAGGCAAAGAAGAAGGCAGAGGAGACGGCAGAGGAGAAGGCAGCGGGGCCGGCAGGGAGGCAGAGAAGAAGGCAGAGAAGAGGGCAGAGGGGCCGGCAGGGAGGCAGAGAGGCAGAGAAGAAGGCAGAGAAGAAGGCAGAGAAGAGGGCAGAGGGGCCGGCAGGGAGGCAGCAGCCCCGTCCTCACCGCGGGAGGGCAGCAGCGCGGGCGCCGCCGCCGTTGCCGTGACGACCAGGCCGGCGAAGTCTCGCGATAGCTGCGGCCGTGGCGGCGCGGGCCCGTCGGTGGCGGTGCCGGTTCCGCTCCCCTGCGCCTCCGCTCCCGCTGCGGTGCCGCTCCGTTCGCAGCGATCCCGACGGGACCGAGCTCCCTGTGCCCCGCTGGAGCTCTGCCCTCCCCGTCCTGGTGGAGAGGAGCGCTGCCTGCAGGGCGGCTCCTTCCCCGAGCCCCCCGTTCCGCAGCCGTGTGAGCTGCGGGACAGGCGCCGCGCCGTCCCTTCGGAGCGGTGCCCGTGCTGTGGGCTGCGGGTGTTCCCTGCCCGGCCTTGGCTGCGGCACCCGTTGTGTCGTGCTCGCACACGAGCGAGGTTGAATCGCTCTGCAATAAACCCGTCAAAAGTTCAAATTGTTACTGGCGTCACTGCTTCTACGTGAACACTCACCGCTAATAAGGAATTGACTATTCATAAGGAGAGCGTGATTGCCTTCATAATCCCATCCCTTTCTATCTTTCCTGCATTTAAACAAAATGTGAAGACCATTCCCATGGTCCGATTAACTTAAAAAAACCCCAAAACTACAGAGACAATTCCGGGCTCCTACTGCTTCCTTTGATACCCATGTGTGTTAAAATCAGGTTTTCATTGGCAGTAAAAATTCACAAGAAACAGTTTCCTCTAAAGAAACAAAGTGCATCTCATTCAAATTAAGGTTTTGATTGACATATTTTTTGTGCCAAAATAAATATACTTAGCTAGTGGTGTTATGTATTGAGGTCTGCAGTAGCACTTTTGTTGATGCTTACAGTATATTGCATTTACTGTCACATGTGCCACTAAGAGAACCATTTTCCCTGGTATTTAGTGTAGTCACGATGCAATGTGGCTCCCAGTTAAGAACTGCAGATAAACAGAAAATGCTCTAGGGGACCCTGTGTGGTTTTGCCTCCTCCCTAAGCATGCTGAGCTCTGCTACGTTAAAATTTTAACATCTTCTGATTGCTAAAGCAATACCATAATGGTGTTTGGAACATGTTTATATGTGCAAGTTGAATATCTAAGGCCGGTAATCTGGTAATGACAACGAGAAAGCAGTAGAATGGACAGTATCATTCCAAACTGGCTAAATCAAAATATGAGGGTATTAGGAATTACGTTAGCTATACATAATGAGATATGGCAAGGACCTAGGTGTAACTGGCCAAATTTTTTTATTTTTTTTCTACAGTACAACGCGTATGCTGAACAGCTGACAGAGTTTGTCTTGTTATCAACTTTCCTATTACGGACTGCCTACAGCCTCACAAGAGCCTTTGAAAGGAGCTATCCAGCTCTGGATCTGCTTACAAATGGACATAAAACTCCTTTGAAATGGGTGCAGGAATAGGCTTCTTGCTGTTGCTTGTTCACACAAAACCATTGAAGGTTTCCAATGAGCCTGTCACACCTGAGATTGAGTAGTAATGGCTGATCAGGGGTATCTCAAACCACAGCTGAGCTTATCATCTGCTGTGTTTCCTGGAAGACCCAGAGATGAAGAGGTTCATAGAGTTCATCTCAAATCCTGTAAATCAGTTCATAAGAGTCTTCCTCTCCAATAAAGACTGAACTTTATCAATAACATTAAATATTACATAATCTCAAATATTGTTATAGGTTTCAGGGGTACTTGAGCTTGAACTAGAGCTTGTACTGAAGCTTGAACTAGAAAAGCAGAATCAAGGATGAACTTGCTTTTTTTGCCTTTCCAGGAACATGTCATTTTGTTCCAAGATAAATTCTATAGTTCTTTAAGTATAACAATTTTTTTCATTTTAGAAAGAAAGGTTGGAATGGAAAAAACTCTTTGTGTCTAGAAAGTGGACAGGAAGAAAAACACTCCAAGATGTGCTTTTCATCCTTAAAATAGGTTATAACATGATGAAATCACATTTAGACACGCTGTCTTGATACTCAGAACACAGTTGTCATAGTAACAGAATTTATTTATCCTTTTCTTCCTGATGCAATCAAAAAGAAATACAAGCAACAGGGACATAGAGGGAACTTGTTCCCAATTACTATTGCTTACCTTCATACTCCTCTTCTGAAAAGCCTTTTAATACACAAATAGGTAGCCAAAACACTTTTATTTCATTGTCTCATACATGCTGGAGGAAAAAATACTATTATTTTTTTAATGCTCATTAGTTATGTGCCTTAGATTATTTTTCATATCTTTCTGTGTACCTTCGCCTGAAGTACCTTTTATTTACCATAGGCAATATTTCTAAGGCAGACTCTAACAGTTCCAGTACTCAGGTTAGGAGAAGCACAGCTAATATTCACTGTATTAATTCCTCTAAAGGATATGGCAATAAACAGACTCCTATCTTGCAAAGGAAAAAGTGATTATGTAAAAAAGACCAAAAAAATCCCCGTAACTCAGTTCTGTGTCACTTTAGTATGATGTTATAACAAGACTTGTTTGTTGATTTTTTCTTCAGGTTGGACACTGGAAAACATTTTGCCCAGGTGAACAATTTGAGCAACAATCCAAGCAACAACAGTAATGACTCAAAGGTACTACAGTCTTAAATGGAGTTAAAAATGAAACAAGTCAAATATTCCATCTTGCATAAATTATTTCCTGAATTACTGTTTTCTGATGGCAATTCTAGCATAGAGGCTGGTTTGTGAATTTTACACAAATTAAACGGGTTGGTTTTTACACAGGTTGGGTTTTCTTTCTATAACAAGATGTGCTTTGTGTATTTTTTCCACATGGATGAATTGCTGAAAGATGAACTAAAAACATTCTCAAGTAATTCCTGAGGTATGAAAAACCACTGTAGTTAATTTCTTGGTGAAGGATTTCAATGTCTTTGGATATAATCTGATAAAAAAGTACAATCAAGTTTACATGTATTCTTTTTGAAAGAAAGAAATATTTTTGTCTCAACAGTAAAAAACCATCACAAACCCTTTGCTTTCCAGATATAACATAAAATTATAGACAATTTAACTCTTTAAATTTAACTTTGGTGTTTCGTACAACACAACAGTTGAAAAGGACAAAAGCAGGTTTGCTTTCTTGAAAGGAGTTCAGATCTGAGTAAACATTTATCCACATTCAGAAATCCCAGAGATTTTGAGCAGTCCCTATATGTAAGTGAGACGTGATTGTTAAACTTAGTCAAAATTCTTAAGGAAACTACAACTCCTACTTTGATTCTTAGGTTTTCAAGATTTTCTCAATGGCATCTGTTCTTTCACTAATTTTGGAAAAACAAACACTCCATTGAATTACTTTTTATTGGCACTTTTTAAAAATGCATGCTGTAGTACTTCTCTACCTCTGCCACAGAAGAACCAATTTTTTCTGATTTCAGGCAAGCTATGTCTGTCTTTTCATCTCTGTATGTAAGAAGGGCAGCTCAGGCTTCCACCACCCATGTCGACCCCTTGAAGACTGTTCCTCACTCCCAAACTGAGAAGCTCTTGAACTAGCAAGAAATGAAATGCACTGAAACCAAAGAAGAAATGGAGAAAAACATATTTTACACAGTAATTTATACACTTTAAATACATTTTTATTAAAACATATGCTTTTAATGACTTGTAGAAATCCACAACCTTGGAGCCATCAGAAGCTGGTGACTTCCTTCAATAATGTTGAAGGAAGAAAAGGTACATTCTGCTTTAGCAGAATTTCTTCTTACTTTTAAGATTAACTGGTTGGATTTAGTAAGTTTCTTTGAACTTGACAAGATTCTTCACCTTGTCCCTTTTAAAGTATGCTTTAAAGAAAACTACTTTCACAAACAGACAGTAATCACAGATAAAGGTTCAGCATGCAGCAAAGTGAAGTACAGGAAAACCACAAGGAACAAACAGGTGTTACAAAGATTGTGCTTTTAAGAAACTACCCACAGAGACAACAGTGAGTGCAGATGAAAGACTGCTTGAAACTGAACAAGAGCTAAAATGTCAGGGTTGCAATAGTTTTAGGTCACCTAACATCCAGCTAGAGTTTAAAGTTCACATTCAGTATAAATGAGACAGTGTGCCTGTGATTATGCAGAGAGACAAGTTGCAGCACAACACCTGAACTCTCAGAGAAAGGCTGCTGAGCTGATAGCAGGGTTGGCATGACTGACTCACTCAGGAATTAGGCACCAGATTTGAAAGTCTTGTGTTCATACACTGGATGGTCTGCTCTGCAAGATGAGTGGAGCTGGAGGGTTGATATCTGTATCTGTGAAGATAGAAGGAAAACTTCTCTACCTCTGGCAATATTGAGCAACAGCACCAATTAAACTTTTGCCTTTTTAGGTCTGTTGCCAGCTTCTTCACCCAACAGTTCCGCTGTCACTGCAACACTCAGAATCCCTCTCTGTGAGTCTCTCTCTCTCTCTGTATGAGAGTGAGACAGACTCAGAAATCGAGACTGTCATACTCAGAGAAAGGCCACTAGCATTTCACATCCATTTCTTTCATTTGCTTGCTTTTCCATAAGAAAACAGCAGAGTGCACCAGCAGCTAAGTTTATTTCAAGGCTTACCCCTTAGTTACTTAATACATACATTACACTTTAAGGACATTTTGTATATGCCCTTTATCACAGGATTCTTAGCACATACATATTTGTTATATGCCTTTATCACAGGATTCTTAGCACATACATATTTGTTTATTGGAGTCAGAATTTGTCCTGTATAGTCTCCAATCCATTTTTTACTTAAATCTACAAGAATATATGTGGGATCTTTATAAAAAGAGGTCTTTCTCGGGTTTAACACACATGATGATTTGGGTATTCTTGGCTTTGTGGATGTTTTAAGCCAAAAACCAGTGGATTAGGTTTCAAAATATTTTAGATGTTTGGCAGATGCTTGGTAACTAATTTGTGCAAAAAAATCCAGCAAGTTTTAACACTGATCAAATAAATGCACATAACAGAAAACAAATGCACATAATAGTCCATCCTACTTCATTAATGCAATGTGCAGAATCTTGCTGTGTCTGTTTGTGGGAGAGTAGGACTTACCATGCTGCACATCTTCTGCTCTCTACAGCCATTCCTGTTAAGCTACTTTAATGCCCAGTCCATTTTAATACAATGTAACGTTTCCCATAAAACCAACTGCTGTATTTCCATTATTCAGCCATAAAAATAGTTCCCAAATTCATATGTACTTTTGAAAGTTAATAACAAGGTATCATTGTAGAGATTTCAGAGATCAAACTACAAATTTCCATATATATTTGATATATTATTTTCATTATGTATTTCATATTAATAAGGAACACTTGTATATATGTTTTTCTTTTGTTTGTTCATTTAACTTATATTTGGCCAAAAAAAATCAGGTTGTAACAAATTTCAACATAATAAAGATCCATGGGATCAAAAATGTAATAGAAAGTGACCTTCCTCTGTCACTTAAAGCTCCTGCTCTTACTAAGAATCCACCTTGGGAAAGATACTGACTTTATTGTTTCTGCTGACTTTTCTTTCTGCTTTACACTTAGGCTGTTTTGTCTGGATTAGCTCCTCAGGGGTATTCCCCAAAGGAGGCAGGAGTCGCTTCTTATTGTTTCGGTTTTCTGAGAGCCACTGTGGAGGCAGCTCAAAGGGTCCAAAACCAAACTGCATGGAATACTTGTCATTTACTGTATCAGCCTCTGTGGGCACAGCTGGGGCCACCTGACCTGCAGAGTCTTCAACTGTCTGTGGTATAAACCTGTGAACTGAAGTCTGTCCTAGCTCTAAACTGGTGCTAGGAATTTCTTTCCGTTGAAAGTCACTAGAGCCAATGGATTTGGTCTCATTCTCCTCATCTTCCATTGGCTTGAAGATTTGTTGTTGCCCAATATGAAACATCTCCAGAAGCTGGCTTCCTGAATGGACACTGGGCTCCAGATTATCATCTGCAATGCCACCCGAGCTGACAATGTTTCTCCTGCTGAACCTTCGGTGCAGCTGCACTATTGTCCCCACCAAGCACTTCCGTACCGATTTGTTAACAGTTAAAAATAACAAAGGGTTGGCCAGCAAAGAGACTTTGGGCAACCAAATAGCAGTGAGGAGCAAGAAGACTGAAATATCTGAAATATTGAGTATGGTGCGGTAAATCACCAGAGTCACGTAGGGCACACTGCAGAAGATAAATACCATAACCATAGAAAGCAGCATGACGTGGAGCTCAGCTTCCCGCTGGGAGGCATAAGGGATAGAAACTGTATTCTGAGGGGTCCTTAGTGCAGCTATGATGACCTTTTTCTTCTGGCTGGCACTCAGTGCTCTGCGAATAAGAATCATAAAGAGAAATACCACAGCCACTGGTACAATCACAGTGGTGATATTGTAGATGATAACATATATCAGGTGGCCAAGGGAGTAACTCCAAGATTCAGAGCAAGTGGACATGGCATAAATATCAGACACATTGGTCACAGCAAATACTGGAATGCTGGCCACTATTGCATGGGCCCAGATGTAGATAACCAGGTCTCGGGATTTTGCATCAGATATTTTTCTTTCCAGAGGATATAAAACAGAGTAGTATCTGTCAAAAAAAAAAAAAAAAGAAAAGAAAATAAATTCATTATTTTCATGGCCATACTGCTTATGAGAAAGTAACCTCTCAGGAGCCATCTGAGCATAACGCTCCAAATTCCTAACTGGGTTGCCAACTGACTACCTGTTTATGCAAGGGAAAAGAAAAGAAAAAAAAAGAAAAAAAAACAAACCAAAGGTCTGCCTTTGCAGGTCTGTCTGTAATATCAAGACCACATTTTTTGTGGTGAAAATTTCTTTCGAAACATCACTTTGGCTGATGCATATGAATATTATTTTGAAGATTTCACCATTAACTCGCTTATAAACTAGACAGAACATTGCACACACTCAAAATTTCAAAAGGCATTATGAAGGCATGTGTCACATTCAATAGCCAGAGTCATAGTTTTAGAAGTTGCTTTATAACAACTTTTATAACAAAATCCAGATTTTTTTTCTGGATATTTGGAAAAAGCTGTTGGTCACAAATTACATGTTATTACATTACAACTATTGGAAGTACAATGATCGGTTTTTTTGTACAAGCTGTGGTTGGCAAGCCCTGAGCAAAGGCACTGCTGAACACTGAACATTCTGTGTGCATTTAAAAAAAAAAGTGCATCTCTGACATGCACTTCAAATTTCAGACGTTGATTGTTTGCTTACTACTGGAGTACTCCTCTGGACTTTTAAGCTCACACAATTTTCATGACAGACCTAACTTTTCACACTTATCAATATAAGCAGTAGGAATTTGTGGTTTTTCTGCAGCAGATCACAAGTTTTCAACTGATATGCTGTTCCATTTGCAATATTGGTGTGCATTACAGATAGTGATACCACATTTACCAAGACAAGGGGAGAAAGAAGAAAGAAAAATCCAGGATCATGGCAAATTTTCCCCATTACCTGTCAAGAGCAATGGCTGGAAAACTAAGGATGGTCACTGAGCAGAAGACTTTGTGCAGAAACTTGGCAATTCTGCAGAAGAGCATCGTATAGATCCACCAGCAGCAGTGTGGACTGGCACTAAGAGCAATGTCAAAAGGCACACAGACCAGGCTGGCACAGATCCCCGAGCAGGCCAAATTCTTAATGAACCGGTTTGTTACCGATTTCAGTAACGATGTTCTGCAAGTTGACCACAGCACCATGATGTTACCTGTGAGTAGAGACGGGAAACATAAAAAAAGGAAAACAAACAACTAACCCCAGGCCCCAATAACAATAATCTTAACAGATTTGAATGCTCCCTAGTACTGCAAATGAGAATAATTGTTTGGAGTTTGCCAGGTATCACTGATTTGGATCGTGATGCTGCTCAAATTAGGAAGTCAGTAAGGGCTAGTGGCTTCATGAATCAGAAGGCTGAAAACAGATTACACTCCAGCTATCCCCTCTCAGCTTCTGGTAATAAATGAATTAGGGGATTTCAGAGGCAAATGCCTAAGAAAACTATCAAAAACATATTTTTAGATACTTATGTTGATTCCTGTATTAAATGGTCTATCCTGACTGTTCAAATACAGAAACTGGCTAAAGTGTTCATATTTTAATAAATAGTACAGAATTATTTTTTTAAGATAAAAATTTACATTATTACAAATTTACACTACGTAAATACAGATACAATTAAAATATAAGTACGTAGTTTGTAAATGGATTACAGCAGCTTACTTTTTTTTTCTTTTCATTAACCACTTCAATGGCACAGACAGGCCTGTGTAAAGTCATCCAGAAGAAATCTACCTTCCCCCCCTCCCCCAAGACATTCTCTATGTACATAATAACAAAACAAATAGGACAAGCAGAACAGAAAAAAAAGACTTGCTGCACATGACTTCACAGAAGTACACACAGAATGCAACCTGTTGATTCAGATATTCAAGCTCTACACATTTGTTTCTAATAGAGTGGATGGATAGCAGTGAAGCTGAAGTACAGAAAAAAAAAAAAAAAAACAGGATTAGCCATGACAGTATTTTTCCCTTATCATTGCATTCCATCCAAATCTCAGAAAGAAATATCATATGACAGACACAAGTTCTCCATCATAAATTTCCATATGATTCTACCTTACACAGCAACAGCACAAGAGTAAATTAAGTGATCTGTTCTTATAGCATGGGCCCCTTCTAATGCATATCAGGATACCATAAAATTCACAGTATTTTCTCTCTCCTTTAAAAATCTGTCTTTAAAAGATCACAGAATCATAGAATAGTTTGGGTTGAAAGGGACCTGAAAGATCATCTTGTTCCAACCCCGCTGCCATGGGCAGGGACAACTTCCACTAGACCAGGCTGCTCAAAGTCCTATTCAACCTGGCCTTGAACACATCCAGGGATGAGGTATCCACAATGTCTGCGGGCAACCTGTTCCAGTGCCTCACCACCCTCACAGTAAAGAATTTCTTACTAATATCTAATCTAAACCTGCCCTCTTTCAGCTTAAAGCCATTTCCCCATGTCCTATCACTACATGGCCTTGTAAAAAATCCCTTTCCAGCCAGCTCTCTTGTAGCCCCCTTTAAGTACTGGAAGGCTGCAGAGGTCTCCCTGGAGCCTTTTCTTCTCCAGGCTTAACAACCCAACTATCTCTGCTAGCACAGCTGAGTGGGGCACACTCATGTAACATCATGTAACAGCATCATGTAACACATCATGTAACCTGGTCGCAGCTTTCCTGCCCTGACCTCACAGACATTCTTTTTCTCCTTTATTTTATTTCTCCCAAAGCTGTACTGTGCAGTACCACTAGATCAGTCAAAGCATAGCTACCAGCATACAAATACTGCTTGACAAGACAACTCCATTTATTCTCTGCAGCTGGACAGTGTTCAAAGTGGAGTTTAGCTTCCCAACTCCAAGCAAAGTTAAACTGTTCTTACTGCAGACCATATCAACAGCCACATTGTGGATACTCTGTATTGTTGACACTTACCAGAAGTTCTTTTGAGTTGAAGTGTAATTGATTTATGTGGCAGATTTGTTAGCGTTTTTGTAGGTTACCTACAAATAGACATAATGAGAGAAAACAGCATCTTAAGCTGCTGATTGAGATATGAAAAAGCCGCTGCAGTCCCCCAACACTTCCCTCTGCTGACTTTATCATTCTTTGCCTTGATTTCTCCTCCAATCAGTAAAAACCCCCAAAGCTTTTACATGCCAAGTAGAGTATTCCAATGGCTGTCCATGTAAAATACCAGCAAGACCATATTCTTGTTCACATGGCCAATGTCTGTACCAAGTGGCAAGTACCAATAATTAGCAAAAAGTCTACTTCTGCTTCTTGATAAAACAGCACTGTTTCAACGGAAGCATGCAATATTAACTTTAAAATCTATCTCACACACCTCCTATTTCAGTCTGCAGTACCTGAATGTCATTTGGGATTCAATTTTCTATATATTGTGTCATGTGTCTTATGCAAATTCCTTTTGATACTGACAAAATATTGAGTTACATCTCTAATATCTAATGTATTTTGAAGAAAGGAATCATCACCTGGTTTTTGGCAGGTGCTTTGGGCCCAACAATGTATTCCTCAGGCAGTATTCAATCAGTTGTATTTGAAGCCTTCTAAGTTGCTAAGAGATACTCAGTCAATCAAACCACTTGCTTTCAAAAATATCTCCAACTCTCCAGCTATTAGAAAATACTTCTAACAGTAATAATATATTTTTACAATGCCCTGGAGAGGGGAGAAAACAGACTCTTTTGTGTGGTTTTGTTTGTTTGTTTAAAATTAATTTAGATCTTTCATCTAATTTCAGTTGCATTGATTTTATAACACTAATTCCCAAGCAAGTTTCACCTTCATTAGAATTAATATAAATGAAGAATGGAAAACTAAAAGAAATCAGAAGTGTTTTCATTAATACTTCAGAAGCCTCTAGAGAACTACTAAGCTTTCCTTCAGGGTCCTGCAGAGGAGCTTCATGCAAGACTCCATATTATCAGTTGTTGAATTACTTCTGTAAATTATGTCAAATTGTCATTTATTGTCAGAGAGTCACAAGGAAATGAAATTAGCTCTGTTCTGACTGATCCTAAATGGGAAGAATGAAGTATAAAGAAGTACTGGTTCAAAAACAACTCTTTAAGCAGATAAAATAAAATCAGAGCCTGAAAGGCAAAAAAGGATAAGCAGACAGAAGTGTCCACTTGGGACACTGGAAAATTATGGAATAATGGAATATGCCTCAGGGAAACATTATTTTTTCATTTGCAACTATGATTTATCTATTAATAAACTGCTCTAATGAACCAGATCAGCTTTACTATGGACTGGTAGATCTTTGTGCTGATGCCTTCAAATCAAGTCTTTCCCTTCATACATCCCAAAGCAGAGGAAAAATTATACCAGAAACTTTGCATGGCATTAAATATAAGAAGATTCGGAACAAAACTACAAACATTTCCCATTTCATTGTTCCTCAGTTTTCCCCAGCAAAGGAGGAGGATAACACTGCTCCAGGCAACAAGGCAATTCAATAAACAATTGTGCTCTGAATACCAATTGTGCTCTGAATCTTTTCACAAAGTCTAGAGGCTCTTTTCCACTCTCCAAGTATTAGTCATTCACTGATGAACCTGGGAAAAATTTATTCTCCTTAGGTTACAAGTGTACTGGAGCATTGCACATCCTCACAGTGGGCAAAGCTGTCATTTTCTACCATAGATTAGTTTCAGAAGAGTTTCTGCTGGATAACTGGTCTAGACCAACAAAACCTTGAACCCAAACTTCCCATGGGGTTTGTACTGGCTAGCTGGGAGGCATCCAAGAAAAATGGGAATGAACAAACAGCTGGAAAATGCAGCATCTTGCAATTTTCTATAAGTCAATACTGTCAGGAACATGAGATAAACAATCACATGTCACAAAGCATATCCCATATTGCCAAGTTCCACCACTAATGCAGAAAGATGAAGTGTTTTTAATATAAAAAGGAAAAGCACATCTTTGGTCTTCCCAGAGAGTGAGCCGTGTCTATATAAAACCCTTATGACACCTGACATTATTGGACAACCTTCTCAGTACACAGACTGACTGAGCAGGACAGAAAAATCATGCTTAGAATAGAATAGCTGAAGTTGGAAGGGGCCCAGTGAGGTTCATTGACTCCCTCAAGACTCCCTACAACTAAACCCTGTAACTAAGAGCATCATGCAGAAACTCACTGAACCCTGTCAGGGTTGGTGCTGCAACCACAGCTCTGGGGAGCCTGTTCCAGTGACCAATCACCCTCTCAGTGAAGAACCTCTTCCTAATGCCTCATCTGAGCTTCCCCGATTGATTCCAGCTTGATTCCATTTCCTTGTGTCCCATTTCTGGCCACCAGAGAGAGGAGATCACCACCTCCCATTCTGCTACCCCTCCTTGAGGAAGGTGCAGACTGAAATGGGGTCACCCTCTGCCTTCGCTCCTCCAAGCTGACCAAGTGTCCTCAGCTGCTCCCTGTAAGTAGCTTGTCTGTGCCTTTGACCAATTGTCCAAGTAAAAAAGAAATGTGAAATATTAAAGGTAACCACCTGCCAAGTCAGAGTTAATTTTATCCTGGTATTAGTGATCATAACTATCAACATTCAATAAATCTCCATGTACTATATACCAACTCTGTTGTATGAGATTGAAAAGATGATTGTTTCCAGTCATTCCCTACTTTTTTTTTTAATTGAGAAACATCACAGATAAGCAGCTACATCGTACATTAAGTTGCACAGTACACTGAGAAAGTAAATACAGTGGTTCACCATAGCATGCTGCCCCAAAGTCCTTCTAGCCTTTACTGTGGTTCAAGTTCACTGAATCTGCAAACAGTAACATTTTCTGACCACGAAATGTTATCAGAGTACATTAGTCTCATTCAGAGCAGCAAAAATTACTTTTGCTCCTGTTCCAATTTGTACTCCTTGAATTTCACTGCCAAATGCAGGCATCAGCAGCTGAGATAGTCCTGAAGTACTAGCTTTTAGCAGTACTTCAAATAATGTGAAAGAGTCATAAAAATACCTTTAACAAGCAGAAGTAAGATCGCCATGGAAACCAGAGACAGTTATCTGAAGAAATGCATTTGCCATGCAGTCAAAAAAAAAAATAAAATACTGCTCTTTGTCAACTAATTCATGGAACTCAATCCATTAGCTGGGTATGACATCCATCTTACATTTTTGTTAACTTTAATCAGCACACAACTGAATCAAAACAGTCTGCACTCCAGCAAAATCCTCCTCCTCACAACCTGATGTCCTCTGCTTGCTCACTTCCCTCCAGAGCAGAGTTCCAGGAATCCAGCCATCCTTCCTAGAAGAGAGCCTCTGTGTACCCCACCCACGCTCCCTGCATTGTCACAGGGAAGGAGCTGGCAGCCTTCTTTATGGAAAAACAAATCAGGAAGTCACAAAAAAGGTTAGAAACTAGGCTTTAGCCATTAAAATCATTAAGTTAAAACTAACTGAAAAAGTCACAGTTTCTGTGAACATGATGAATGGGAAAAATTTTCATGTTGAAACCCCAGACTGACTAAATTCCCAACTCTCCAATACTGTTTATGATTGTTTTTCAAAGTATTTTGAGGAGGGTGTTTTTCACAGACCTTACTCTGACAAACCACACTCCAAAAAAGTGGTTAATTGGAAACATTTCTGGCACCCATGATAGGTAGCTATCAAATACTCTTCTTATTAATATGTATATTTACCTATTCATTTCCAGAAAGAATATGGATATGTCAGGATACATTTTGCCTTACACAGCTTGAAGAAATGTGGAAATTTATCACAGAATCACAGAATGGTTGAGGCTGAAAGAGACCTCTGAAGATCATGTTGGCCAAACCCTGCTCAAGCATGGATAAATTCTTGCAATTCTTTATAAGTCTTTATAATTCTTTTTATATTAGTTTGAAGAAGTATAGCCATGAGACTGATAGAATAACCTTTATAGATGAAAGACCATAAAACTAAACCAAAAAGTAAATTTCCTGAAACCAAATCCAACCTTTTCTAATATTTTTGCTACAAACCTCAAAATTTGGTGATAAAATAACAATTGCAGTCTAGTTAAAAATAGTAGGAAAGTATTTAATTTGTCATTTTAGTATATTTCTTTCAATTTCAGTTTGTGCATATGTGCAACCAAATGTTTTCTATCCAAAATGAAGTGTCTGCTGCAAATGAACTACCTTGGAACAAGGTTTGCTGTATGCCAAAACTTCTTTTCCCTTCATAAAACAGATGAACTCCCTAATTTTAAGATGTTTCTCACTCCTACTCTTAGAATTCTCATTCACAGATTCCTACTTTCATCCTAACTATTGATTCAGAAATATAATTATGTAAGAGATTTATCAGGTGCAGTGAACTACACAAAGCAGGAATTTGCCCAGCATGGGGTAGTTCCCTGCAGAGTGTTTCAGCAACAATTTAATATATATTGGAAACCCTTTCATTTGAAATGTGATATTTGTCTTCGTGGTTTCTGTTTCCAGCAATGTATAGTTCAAGGTTTTAGGAAAGGAGCTAGTTCATAGCAGCTTAGTCTCAAAAAGTGAACGAAGATTTCCTTGCAAGAACAAGTGTGTCATTGGCTTTTGTTGCAGCACCACTTAGAATTAGTCCAAGGCCACAACCTGCCTACATAATCCACAGGCAGCTGCTACTGTGACTTGCTCTGAGGGTAGAGCAAAAGTAGAAAACATATATGAGGAAATTTATATTATACTTACAGCAAGCATATGTTATGTAATATGATGGCATATTTAATGTCAAAATCACTATGTAACATTTCCATTAATGTATTTCCATTTACTGCTTTTGTTAGTATTTGATATGTTTATTGTCTATAGGGAGATTCTAAAGTAACTGCATCCTGCTAATGGTCTTGTATTCCCACTTGTAGTTCTTTCAGATAGGCTTATTTGAAAGAAGGTAAAAAAGCATTGCACTGATAATCTTCCAGTTCTTCATACCCCCTGCCACTTTTTCCTGCCTCACCTTTTGTATTTGCTATCCCACTAAATGGAAAGAATTTCTAGACAGGAGCAATCATTTTCTCCCTTGTGATAAACTACGGTCCTTCAACAGCCATCAAGATCATTTCAGCCCATCAAGAAAACAACCAAACCTACAAACATACTTATTTTACTAAACTACACTTGCCTTGCCTGAATTCCTGGCCTCTATTTTAAAAGCAATCTCCTCAAAGAATCTGAAACTCTTCAAGATCCTTGGAAGGAAAAAAAGTTTAGAGAATATTGCATCTGCAACTTCAAAACCATAGACTGTTCCCATGTCAGGAAAATATGGCAGCAAAGTGTAGCATTACCTTTCAAACCTAAGCTATGAAATTGAAAAACTGAAAAAAGATTGTCCAGATGTACTATTCTAACAATAACAGGAAAATAAAGTCTTTTCAAAGTTAGTAATTTTTTAAATCACAGTGCATAAGGGACCAGCCTCAGTACAAAAATGTTGCCAAATTTTTTAAACCAAGGATTTTACATGATCCCCACAGGAGTTCCCCATGACATAGGAACCAATGTTTTGACCATTTCTACAGAGAAAGAAAATACAAGGAACAGATCTAGAAGAGGTAAAAATATTGGATGCCCACATTATCAACATATGTGAAATCATTAGCATAAGTCTGGGATCCTGAATCTCCTTTTCCGACATATCTAGTGAAACCCCTGGCTACCTTACACAAGGCTTCATGCCTCAGAGAGCAAATCTGATGTTGCCAGTGAAACACCACAAGGCCTGGCCAGTAATCATCCTGAATGGACAATCTGTCTGTTCTTCAGCATCCTTGGCACAAGAGAAATAGCCATTGTCCCTTTGTTTTATAAGGCAATCAGAAAAGGGCTGTTTTGAACCTGTATTGTCATGAGAGGACTGTGTCAAGCAGCAGGGTGATTTACTTGAGCAACCCTGACCACTGTGCTGAATCTAATTGGAAATAGCAGTCTTAACACAGGAAACAAGCAAGTTTAAGGATTTGTTTTTAAATAACACTGCTATCAGCCTCTTTGTACCTCTGTTTGCAGAGAGCCTGCAGTCCCTTTTGTTGGTAACCTCCTTGTGTAAGTGCAGACATGGGTCTTCAAATGCACCTTTTTTGTCTGGCTTCCCACAAGCACCTGCAATTCATAGGCAGGTATGTTGGTGCCATTAAGGACGTAAGGTCACACAGATGTGACTTCTCACATCACGGATGTTTCATTTAGAAACCAGCCCTAGTCCCTAACAAGGTTCTTTTAGGAGGAACCTGCAGGACCCCTGGCATCTCTGCGTGACATGCCAAGGGCAGATCCAGGAGGACACTGACAGCTTTCCACTTGCAAGGCTGCAAAAAAAAATTGTGGTTTAGAGCAACTCCAGCATTTAGCCTGGGCTTTAAGCTGCTCCACCATCAACAGCTGACAGGAGCAACTTCCCACCTTCCACACTCAACATGATTACCTCCTGTGCTGTTCAGAACCTTATTCTCTCCTGCCTTCACCCTTATATCCACTTTTACACAAAATGCTACCAGACCACAACGCAATGCAGATACAGTCCAACAATATCATGCTTATGCAAAATTATTTCTTCTGCATCCAGTCCTTTTCTAGTTGTTCATTCAAGATTTTCAGACAAAACTTATAAAAGAAATTAGTTGCTATGCTATATTGCAGTATAGCAGATATGTGAGATCTATGCAGCCTATACAACCAACTGGACAATTTTAATTTTACTAAATTACTGGGTAGCTGGTTTTCTCTGGATTGCTTATTGAGGAAAAAATGAGACATATATGCAATTTAAAATCAATGACACTTAACAGAGAACAAAATTTTAAAAGCCTGTGGTAATTACTAGTAGCTGGAAAACAGACTTTATCTTTTTTCTTTTAGAAATTGAGGCTATCTTGCACTCTTGGTTAAAAGAAATTCCTACCCATTAGCACCAATTTTCATCCCCCATTACAGCTGAAATTAGGGAGTTTGTAGCTGAAAGATATCACACCAACAGCTATTTCATACTGCAGAAATTATTTCTGGACCTACCCTACAGTCCTGTGACTTATTTTTGCTCCAGAAAGATCTGACATCATTCCTGCATTAATTTGCCAGTGCTTCCCTTTCTCCAAGTGCCAGTTTACTAGAAACAAAATTTTATTTTTTATATAGTTTTGCCATGCAACCATTCACCAGATCACCAGCTGGGCATATTTGCTC
The DNA here is from genome assembly GCF_036417665.1 of Passer domesticus. Lineage (NCBI taxonomy): Eukaryota > Metazoa > Chordata > Aves > Passeriformes > Passeridae > Passer > Passer domesticus. Next base: position 32,398,453 of record NC_087479.1, read on the forward strand.
TTAATTTTTCAAACACAGATGTCTTCAGACAGGAATTACATATGCCTAATACATCCTGTGCAGTGGGATTAATTTACATTATATTTAGAAACAAGCTTTTTTCCTTCCCTGCCAGCTGACTGTAATGAATGGTTCTCTCAACTTCTCTCAGCCCTATAAATGTACTGAAGTAATACTCACTAGGAATAAGAAAGTAGATCTGGGGACTCTGACAGACATCTGAGAAACCAGGAGTTATAAAAAAAATCAGTATGACCCTGGAAAAACTTTCTGTTTAGTTACCAAAATGTGGCATTTCTCTGAAGAAATATGAATTTATGGAACCAAATAAGATTTACCCCATCTGTTAAAGGGAAGTGTTCCCATGGGATACTCTGGGCAGGCAAGATGCTTCACTGGAAGAAGTGGGGTTTGGTTTGATTTGGTTTGGTTTTTTCTTAAAAGCTATAGAGTCCTGAAACATAATTTTGGATTTTTTTGATCAAGCATTTCACTTACAGAATAAATTGTTGGCAGAGACTCTCTCCAGATTTCTTCTCCCTTATTTTTTACAGTCTCCCACAGAACTCAACGATTGGACTTCTGTATTGTCCACTCCCAATCTGCTTTCTTTTACTCTTTTTATAACGGAGTTCCCTTTTCTTAGCTCAAAATCCTCCCAGTGAGACACAGTTCACAGGTCCATTCTCTGTAAGACAGCACTGTTAAACTCAGAATAACACTGGGTTTAGTGAAATGGGCCTCAACTTTTCAATCTTCAAATGCCTTCACAGAAAACACTGAAAAAAAATTAGTACTTAACACCTCCATTCAATTAAAAAAAGCCAGGAATGCAGCTCATTAAGACTGATGGCATAGAATCCAGAGCAACATGCAAGTGCCCAGGATTGACTGTAGTAAATGGAACCAGATTAAGATTCAAAAACTGGAGAAATATTGAAATTTTTCTTTACTGTAAGAATATGATTTTTTTTTTTAAATTCTAGGTCTGGACACTGTGTAGCAGCACAATAGTTCTGATAGTAAGATAAGCTGTAAAACTGCCTAACAGCCACCCCAAATACACCCCTGATGTGCAGAGTTTTAACTTTTCTTTAACCTTCCAATAATCCAGATGAGTGCCATACTGGCAAAGGCAGAGAGCATGGTCATTTTTGCTTTAAATCTCCTTTTCTTCCCTAGTGTTAGAAATACAAGTAGACATCCATATTTGAACTTCATAAATTGCTGGACACAGCAGAAGATAAGGTACCCTGAAACCTGCCATAACATTGCCAGTACTTTGCTGTGTCTTACGTTGCACTAGTGCAGCAGTGCAGGACTTACCATGTACTGATGACACCAACTCCCTCATCAATCATCTGCATGCAGTATATAATTTTAAACTTGTGTTTTGCTGATAGATGCAGCTGAACAGAATATCTTTGCTGGCAAAAGGAATTTTTGGGCCTCTTAGCATATTAAAATCAAGCTGATTTCAATATGACAAAATTATAAAAAGCTGGAATGATATAAACTTAGTTTCTAGCTTTATTTTCTGAAATTAAAAAAAATATTTCAATGTCTTCCTATATATATATGACCTGATAAGTAAATCATGTATTAATTACCCATATGCATGTAAAGATGAAATGAACCTAAGACACATGCAGCACACAGCAAACCCTGTAAAGGACAGCAGCCTCCAGCAGAAATGAGAGGGAGGCTCCATATATGCAAGTCCTACCTCTTCCACCAGAGAGGATACACAGCACACAGGCAGTGACTTGGGGCAAATCAGCAAGTGGGTGCATCAAATCACTTAGAGCTTGCTGTGTTTTCCAACACACATATACAAATACATGCTCATTAGCAAAGCTTTCCATGGTTCTTGCATCTGTTCTCTGCAGCCATCTCTGAAACATCTCTTGTTGTGACACAGGCAGTAAATCCACAAATAACCAAGATATTAGCTGCTGTATGATTGTCCTCTGCTTATTAAACATTCAACCAATTTACTGATAGAAACCAAGGCATGTTATATTTCATATTTTGTATTTTTACATTTCTCACACACTTTTCCCCTTTTGCTGTCCTACAAAAACCACCATGTCACACTGGTTGGGGATGTTTGGATGACACATTTATGTAATTTCTCCTCTTTTGCAGAGTCACGCACTGTCAGCAGGTGAAAATGTTTAGTATCTCTCTATGCCATATGGAAACAAGCAAAAAGTAAAAACAATCCAGCAATTTTTCTTGACTTCAGCAGACAAAGTAGCAACAAAAACACATTCCAAATATCTATAGTGATTTCAGCTCTTCCATTAAGGGACTAAAATGTGTCATTAACACATAAAAACTCTTCAAGTTGTACTGCCATTACCTGGATGCATATTTTCACTAATAACTATATAATTTGTCTTGTTACCTTAAAAACAAACATGGACACACTTTGTACCTTCAGGGTATGGAATATGAAGAGCAAGATAAGGATCCCATATTTTAATAGTCCCTCAAAAATCACTATGACAAATCCCTCAAAAATCACTATGACAAATCCAAGATAGCAGAAACAAAGAAAAAACCCTTGTTTATTTAACTACAGGGGGTTTGGCATACTTCAACTTGTGACCTTAATACAAGAAAGAGTAGTGGATCCTTTCCTGAGCCATTTAGGGATTTGTCTGTGGAGACCTGCAACAGAAATACCAAGATCAGTCTGAATGAAATGCAAACACAAGCAAACAAGTGCGAAAGCATCAGCAGAAACAATAAAGCAAGAATGCTTTATTAAAAGAATGTTAAAAGAATGTAATGTATGGATAAAACAAGGACACTACTGACTAATTCTAAGACCACAGTAACAATATTACATCAGAGGCAGTACAAACCAGTTCTGCTTTTTTTCTTGGTCTTGGTCAATTTAAGCTGTTGCACATGAATGACTAAATCTTTCCTTATCAGAGTGGTTTTGATAATTTTCAGATGAAGTCTTTCAGAAGCGATCAAAGATTTAGTTTTTCTTAACTACACATTATTTTTGATATGCACAACATTTCAGTTGTTTCACAGAGTGGCTGGAGTTGGAAGAGACCTCTGGAGATCATCCAGTCCAACCCCCTGGTAAGGCAGGTTCACCCAGAGCAGGTTGCAGAGGATCACATCCAGACAGGTTTTGAATATCTCCAGAGGAGAAGACTCCACATTCTCTCATGGCAGAATGTTCCAGTGTTCTGTCATCCTCGAAGTAAAGGAGTTTTGCCACATATTCAGATGGAATATCCTGTGTTTCAAGTAGTGCCCCTTCTCCTGTCATTGGGTACCACTAAAAAGAATCTGGCCCCATCCTCTTGACATCTGCCCTTAAGATATTTATATGCACTGATAAAACATATTTTCAAACATACCCTCTTGATTCATTTGTGATGAAGATTACTTGAATCTTTAGATCACTTTTATTTCACCATTATACTCATTTGTATCAGCAATGACCACAAAAACAACTTAATACATTCACGAATGCAAAAGTAAAATCACTTCATAATAAAACAACACAGTTGTATTATTTGGATTTGGAATGTGTTTGGGTTGTTTTATTAAAATAAGTTACTAGACATAAAACTAGCACTGGAAATGAGCAAATCTCATCAAAAACATATGATAAATGAATTGAAAAAGAAACAAGTTTTTTTAAAAACCCAACAAACAGTAGTGTATATGGTGAACAATGTTACATAATTAAATTACTCTCAGGTTTTGTTAACAAACTCTCAGGTTTGTTATCATTGAAGTTCCAAAATCAAACCATCACCAAGCTTACACTAAGAAAATACTGTGAATGAATCTTAAATACAAACAAATGAGTATGACTTGTGTTTTTCATGTTACTTCAAACTAGGACATCTTATTCAAAAAACTTATCAAGAAAAAGGCATTCCAGAAATTCTCTTTACCTAAGAGACATTGTAATAAACCATTCAGTTATTGAAGTGCCAATACGAGCATCAGTAATGCTTAATGAGGAGACACTCAAAGAACAGCACAATCCACTGTCAGAGGTTACCTCAACTCTTTCTGATTTGCCAGTGGGAGACAACCCATTGTCAGTAACTGCTCAAAACAATTAGCTTCTAGACGTGTACTGGGAAAAACCACATGAGAATCACTGTGTAAACTTCAAGGGTAAGTTTAATACAAGCAAACAGAAGGCTTCACTGTGATAGGAATTTTAGATTGCATAATTGTAATAATCTGTCATATTTTGAAAATTATATAAATACAGCAGGAAAAATAGCTGCTTCTATATGATAAGAGAATAATAATATCTTATAAGATGCTTTCATTTTAGCAAACTAGCATATAGATTTCTTTTCGATTCTGTTGAAGCGATCCTTTCTTTTTCTTTTTTCTTTTTTTTTTTTTAAGAAAGGTATTTATTACCATCAGATTGCAACACTCCAGAGCTTTCCTAGAAAAATATTCTGCACAGGAAACCATATGACAACCCTCTGCCCTGTCCTGACAATCCACGCCTAGGTACACAGAAACCTGTGACTGCTCCATATCCAAGATCCACTTGGATCTTTGTGCTAATACTGTAAGAGTGCTTTAAAAGCTTTAATTTATGAGAAGTGCATTCAGAAGCAACCTCTTTTCGAAGAGCACAGTAAAGGAAGCCTTCAGCAGTCAAGTACCAAGCTTGAAATTTAAATAGTATGTGATCTAGACAGAAAATAAAGAAAGAAAAAACAAAGGGCCCACAGTGTCCTACAGTTGCCTCCAGAGACTACTCAATGAAAAATTAACTTCAGAAATTAGCACTGTAAAGCTGCAAAAAAAATCACTGCATCAGAACTCAAAGGCATTGTTAAACCCTGACTCGTTCAACCATTGCTTGTCTGAGCTGCTCAACAGAGCACAGTGGAACCTGCACCCTGAGGAGAGCAAGGCATCCCAACCTGCATCCTCAAGCAGGATTTACATGACTTCCCTGATTCCTCTAAAATTGTTTTTAGTGGAGATTATTAATTTCTTTCTTCATGCCTCACTGTTCCAACAGCAATCAATCAAAAACTGCTGGTATTTTAAGGACAGAAAAGTTAATTTACTGTTTCAAGCTTTATTGGCAAAATATGCTAATAGGGATGGAACTGACAACTACAATGGCTATATAAATTTTTCAGAAAGCATCTAGTGTATGCATCAATCAAAAAAAAAGTATTGAACTATCAGTGTTTGAGTTGTATATACATTACTGGTTTTAAATTCCTGATTAATAGCCTACTTATAACAGTCTTAATCTGACAGTACAGAATGGTTAAACTAAACAATGCATCCATTATTTCACATCTAATTCACAACATGTCTGAGAATTTAGATTTTTTTTTTGTGGCTTTTTTGTTTGTTTGTTTATTTTGGTTTGTTTTAAGAAAAGTAGATCAAACACATGGCTAGTGATTTCTACTACAGGGGCTACTACAATATGATGGCAGTCATTTAGCTTTATTTTTTACAATGTTTTGAAACACACAGACCACAGATGTGCCTGCCTGGGTACAGAAAGCTCCCTTATAGGTGTCAGTAGAAGCCACTACTCTCTCAAGGCTGTATGTTTTTAATGTGACTTGATAATATGCAAAGAAAATGGAAATGAAAAGTAAATTTTATATTGCCATACACTAAGAGAATTGGGGAATGAACCAATGGACTATTTTCATTTATTGGAAATGAGGAGATTTAATTGCGAAGCATTTTTAGATATCCTCTTTTGGCTATCCCACTGATCCCAGGATGCCTAATGTATGAAGTAGTTGTAAAATATTTCATAACTAGCTTTCCTTTGCTGAGATGATAGTGTGTCTGTAGGAAATGCAAGAAGATTTACAATATAAATTTACATTTCTCTCAGAAAAGATACAACCATCACAAAATGCAAAACTGAGACCTGAAGCCACTTTTGATCCTTGAAGCAAGCACTGCCAATGGATTTGGCTGTCCCAATACTTACTTAGAGGAACGTGATCATAAAGCCTTATGCCCCCTCAAACATGCTAAGCCTGTGACACAAGTCCTGACAGGAGAGCAGGACTTGCAGGTCATCTCTGGTTCTCCCTGCTATGGACAACAGAATGAAGAGAGGATGGACAGTTTTCCTCTATCATTGGGTTAATAAATCAAAGTAATGCAACCCATAGAAGAAGGAGGCAGATGTTTTTCTTTGGAATACAAAAGTGGGAGGAAAGGGAGAGAGGAATGCATCTCACACATGACAAGTCCAAGCTCTGCTGGGAATATTAAGAGAGTGTTAGCCTGCCAGAGACACAAAGTCAGAAGCTGCTCTGTATTATTCTGATCACTATTTTTAATTCTCTCTGCATCAAAGGACCTAATCCAAGCTGCCAGCAGATGTTTCTTGTGTCAACAATTCACTCCTTACATCACCTAACATGCCCCCAGTGTGATCAGCATTGACAGACCCCAGTGTTCCTCTCCACACCAGAGGAATCACAAGGCATTGTCTGCTTAAATTCCATTTCTTTCAAGCACCACATTTAGATTAATGATGTACATTGATAGTAGAATTACCAGATTTCCACTGCTCTGAAAAAAATATAAAAACTGTCATTCAATGCAAATGGCACTGAAATTATTTCCTTACTCTATTCTAACGTACATTAACTGATTTTTTTACCAATTCTACATTACTGAGAAACAGGACAATTGTTGAAAAAGAAATGTGCAGCTCTGCCTCTTGGTCCACATATATAGGGTAATTTTAGGGTATTTTTTTTATTTCTAAGCATTCTTTATGACATTTAAAAACATGAAGATTCTCAAAGACTATTTTCATGCTGTATTTGTTGGCTACTTAAGATATTAGTGGCAATTTTTTTCTCTAAATCCACTTTCTTTCAAGTGCTTTAAAGCACTTGAGCATATTTCCACTCTACCTCTAGTCTACACAGATGGGACAGAGCAGTTCTGGAGCAGTCACTGCTCCAGACATGGCACTGAGCTTCCTGACACCTACTCCTTTGTGCAAGGAAAACCAAAGCATACTCCCTAATAACTATCTAACATACTACTAGTCTGAGACTCCAATTACATGCTGCTGTTGCAGCAGTTACCATGCCAAAAACAACAAATCTCAAAAAAAAAATCTGATTGAACTCAGTAGGTTTAGCACCAAAACGGTAAAAAGGCTGCAGGAAAAAGGAGATGTAAGAAAACTCTTTGGTCTGTGTGCTATCTTTTCCATAGATCAAGGTAATTTTGTGCAACTCACCTTCATATCTACAGTGAGATTTCAGTCTCTATTCCAGTTCTTTACAGGTTTTACAACAGAGTTTAAAAAAGCACAGATTTATTTTTTTTATTGCATGCTCCTGTGATGATGTCAGTTTATAATCAATCTTAGGGAACCCCTAAGCAGCAGCAAATTGTTTAAAAGACTTTCCATATCATGGCAGAATTTTTCCACATAGTGGTAGTGTCTGATTAATCAGAATAACAAAAAGCACTCAACAACCAGCAGGGATTTTCTAATTAAGACTCTTCCAGTGTAGTGAATAATTTTTCAAATAAAAATTTATTATAAAAATACGTTGACTGAAACATGGTAGAAGTGTGTAGGAGGGAGAGGAGGGATGTGGGTGTGGAGAGGGGGGGTTTTCTAAAATCAAAAGTATATGAATATTTTCTTTCTAGAGCTTCCAAAGGTACAACCTGGCCATAGTCTACAATGAGAGACCACAAATAGGAGTAGTATTGAGATAAGATCACAGTATTCCCTAAGAAGCCATGTTACCTTTGGAAGTCACTTATGGCCCAATTTTGCAAAAGCAGAGGATGATTCTTTAGGTGACATCCCAAGCCTGATACTCAGCAGATGGTGACTATCTATCTGCATGGCTTCTCAGGACAGACAGCCAAAACTCACTCATAATTCTGAACAGTTTCAGCTGTATGAATCTCTATGCACATCACAACCATTGCTCCTTCTGCTACCTTCACATACTCTGGCTTCTTTTACACTTTCCTTTGCCCTCTGGACTTTAGCATCTCTTTTCTTATACTGACTGTGTTTAAAAAAAAACAAATTAAAAAAAAAAAGGTTGTCTGCTGTCCTATTACAAAGGCTTGTTACAGTCAGAAAAATTTTAGTGTGGTGGCAATTTATTCTTTTTTTCAAATTAAAGTGCAGACATAGAATACTGAATACTTAATAGAATACGTAACCAAATCTCATATGAACACTAGAGAACTGCAGTGGATGAAAATAAGGATAACAGATAACAATTTTTATAAGTGAAGTAAAAGAACATTCTGTAATAGCCTATTGAGTTCTGCAGCTTTTTCTGTAAGTATAATAATAATTCTGCTGACCTGTACATGATGTTCCTTTCAATGTCCTCATTTTCTATTAATGCATCAATGTTTGTGTGGACTGGGCAAAATAAGCCTCTATCTTTTAAAATATGTACTCAAAAAAAGCCATGGACAGGTCAGAGAACAGTATGTTGTATGTGGCAACATCTCCCTATCATTCCTGGATGGTTAGCAGTCACAGACACAGTGTTACTGTACACGTGCAGCTCGTTTCCCAGGCTGAACTTGGGCAAGATGGAGACACAACGTGTCAATAATTAAAAAAGGATGGATGCTGTGTCCAGCCATCAGGGGGTATCTGTGCATGCCAAAGAAAATAGGATGAATGCTTATCTCTCTGTGCTGGGGGTACACAGGGCAGGTGGCAGAGCTGTTTTGCCAGGAAAGACAGGAGCAGGGGGAAGGCCAAGCAAGACTGGTGAGTTTGGGACTGGCCTGCTTCCTTAGAGGGCTCCGTGCTTTGGGTAAGTGGGAGTTTGGTGAGGTTACTCCAAGCATTTGCCAAGCAACTGCATCTTAATTCACTGCTAAGAACCTTACAAAGGTACCATCCTACACTCAGCAGGAGGACAGCAACCTTACTCACTGAAGCAAAAGACAAGCTAAACTAATAAAACTTTTAAAAACTAACATGTTAAGCTCAATGTGCCAGCCAAATTCCAGAAAGAAATAATGCTACTGGCCAGAGCACAAGAAATGTGACTACCTGCTCAGGGGCAGAGAAGTTCCTAATTCAGACTGACACAATCCAAAAGGCTTGTAGCTAATATTCCTCTGAAAAGGAAATGGGAAATAAACAGACTAATACTACAAATGGAAAAGGCAAACCAGACAGCTCTTTTTGTTCTAGATACTCCTAAAAATTACAGATATTAAACTGAAACAAAAAAAAAAAAAAACCACATCCTACCTCAGTGTTTTCCACTTGTTCCAATTAATTCAGGCAACAGCAGAAGAAAATGTATTTTAGCCCCTTTTATGACTGACTTTTTTGTTTGTTCTATGGTATCAAAGAAATTATCTAGTTATGCCACACAAAATACAGGTACAAAAGTAAGGCCTGTTGGAGTCTGGAAACATGTCAAGTGACACAAGGTTTGTGGACAAAGATACAAGAGGTTACACAAGAAGCAAGACCACTTTGTATTTTACCAGTCTTCTGAAAGAAATTCATGAGTCTTTGTACGGAATTGCTTTGATAGACAAGAAAATAAGTCAGAGGTGGTAGAAAAAAGCAGACTAAAAATAGTCTCTGTCTCCCAAACAACTAGAGGCTTTTTTGCCCCCTCCCAAGAGAACTGGCAGAACAGAAGGAAGGACTGTGTTTCTCAGGATGCCAGACTATTCGTGATGGAAAGGAATGTCAATTTCATCATAGAATATCATAACTAATAAACCATTTCAAAAGGCTGCAGTCCACAGCAATCTCCCAGCTACTGCCAATGACAGCAAGACCATGAGCAGAGAATAAGACAATCAGAGCTTTCCCTGCCATCACCATTTCAGCTTCACTACAGCTTTCCTTACTACCATAATTGCCATTTGCTTTGTCACTCATGCCTTACCATGAGAGGTTACACAATTTCTTATCCAGCCAGCCTTCCAGTCCAGGATATTTTCCTTATTGCAATGTTTCCGTGGAAGCTGGCTGACTACAAGGCACCAGTTCTTCTCCCTGCTTCCAGCAGCTAAATCTAATTTAAAGATGCTAAAAATAAAAAAGGCTTACATGTAACAGTACTGTTCAGAAAACAAGAGGCTGTATTTCCTGCAGGGAGAGCATTTAATCAGCAGTGAGATGAACAAAGGTACAATACAATAATTGTTTCACTAGTATTTCTGCCATTTGCAAACTTTCTAGCAGTACCTACCCCACTATCAAAACATTTTGACAACTCTCTCCTTGTTGGATATTGAGACAGCAAGTATAGGAAATATAACATGGAGAAATCCCAACTCTTTGGGCAACCAATTTAGGTGTTGCATAGTGACCTCTCATAGTGGACACCCAAGACTATTTAGAGTAATTTACAAATTCTGTGATGGGATCAAAAAGAAGTACAACAAGAAAACAAAACGTTACTTTGGAAATATGGAAGTTTTTTCCTTAAATATATACAGGATGTATATAAAATCCTTTTTTTTCTCTGCAAAGCACTTCACATTGATATTTCCACTAGTATACATCTCCTATATGATCTCAGAATCTCATCTTAACCGAATATCAAAAAGAAGTGTCTTGGAAAATATTCACCTCCATGAAGAGGCAGGGAGACAGCAAGTGAGGGAATTTCAAAATCCTACTCAGAGAAAGGAGCCCCTGCCCCAAACCCTCCCCAGAAAATTAGACTACATGCCAAAGCTGGTAATATGGATTTTATTTAACAATGAATGTGAGGTAGAAAGAAATAGAAAAGGAAGGGAGAGCAGTGGAGAAATCAAGTAGAAAATAGCTACCACCTGTGGATCCAGTGATATTCTGTTGGTCCTTCTTCATCCTGGGCTTCTCAGTGGTGGGGGTCCCAAGGTCATTTAAAACTTTTTGCTATTTATTCATCCTAACAAACAAAGGAATTAATGCTCATTGACTACAGTTCTCTCATTCTGTTGGCTAAATTATTCCTCACCTCTAAGGCTAATAAGTCCACGTGCTTATTCTTTCTCTTCTTTTGAGCTGGTGAGTCGGTGATTGCAATGTGCCCCTGCCAGAATCACTCTTTAGGGAATCTGAGCTCATTTCAGCACAGTTGCCGAGTTGGCTTTCCTTGTGGCTTATAAATCCAGCATTATTTGTGTCCATTACCAGTGACAGATTCTTCTCCCCAAGCATTCCTAACATGCCCCTAGGTCTGAGATAACACCTGAACAATAGTATCCCCTTTATCTTATCTCAAGTTCCCACTGTGGTGGCTTATCTTACAGTCCAAGCTCCAGAAATCCAGCCATGGTGGTTTGGGTAGGAAAAAGTGCAAGAGACCAGAGGGGAAATGAGATAAAAGGCATCTATAAATTGGCATTTGGTTCATACACTGCTCTGGCCATACCCTGCACCTGATCAGTGCAGTCTGTCCCACCTTCTCATTAAACTCCATTGCCAACTCTTCTCATGGATGAGGGACTCTCTCCTCTGTGGACATGTCAGCAAAGAGAAATGCAAGTACAGTAACTGGGGAAAGACCATGGGACATCAGGGCTGATGCATCAGGATGGCAATGCCTGGAGAGACAGGGAGTGAGCATTTGTCTGGGTGTGTGCCAGTGCGTGATCACGACTGAACATCAAGCCAGACCAGCCAGCAAGAAGGAGATGCTCAGGAGAGTGTTGGTGTGGCCATGGGTGTGATCCAGGTAACCACAGGGGACAAGAGGGCTCTGAAAGTTGGCCAGCAGAGGATGAGGAGCTCCAAACCAGCTACTGGAGAGTGCCATCTACATCTGTGTGTCTGTGTGTGAGGCAACCAGGAGACAAGAGGATCCCAGGCCAGCTACTGGGCAGAGTGGGAGTCTAGGACCAGCTGCTACAGAGTGATCCATGTTGGCTTATATATCTGTATACTTATATATTTTACACTAATGGGCTTTCATCCTGAGCAGCCAGAGAGGGGAAGAGGATGAGGCCATTGATACTCCTTGTGTCTGCCTGAATGCTGCATTTGCTTTCTGTGTCAGTGTGGCTGCTCATGGGTAAGAGGTATAGATGTATTGTGTGCATGTGTGCCTCTTGGGAATGCATGCTCAGCCTTGCTACTGCTCATTCTGTACATGGAGCTGCAGCAGGAACATCTCTACTGGCCCACAGGATTGTGCAGCACAGCCAGCACCTTTTGTGGAGATCTATACAATTTCCTAGATCTTGAAAAATGTTACTCAGTGGCAAATGTACTTTTTCCAACATCACATAAATAAGAAATTAAAGATGAACAGAATAGAAAAAACCCTCACTTAAGAGCTCATGATGCCTGCCTAATAGCAAGCCACTAAATGAAATCTGTAACAGAACTAACACTATTTAAAATTCTTGCTAAGTGCGTGGGCTCATTCATGCCTGAAATACTAACTTACTGCCCATGGCATCAATACAAAATCTCGTATCTAGATTTTCACTGAAGTTCAAAACAATCAAGTGATACACACCAGCAGGTGTTTCAGCAACTGTAACTAACAATAAAAAGCAAAACATGACATCCAGTCACTTAGTTAAAGAGCTGGTTCATAGCTCTCATTAAAGTGTTCACAGGGGAGTACAGACAGTAAAATGACTGGTATTAATCAGTTTGTCCCTAAATAGTAGCAGTCTGCAACTTCCTCACAAGGGGAGGCAGAGGGGCAGGCACTGATCTCTGTGACCACCAGAGACAGGATCTGAGAGCCTGAAGCTGTCAGGGAAGGTGTAGACTGGATATCAGGAAAACATTCTGATATCCAGAGGGTGCTTGGGTACTGGAACAGGCTCCCCAGGGAAGTGGACACAGCAGCAGAGCTCAAGAAGCATTTGGACAATACTCTCAGGCACATGGTGTGATTCTTGGGGCTGTTATGTGTAAGACCAGGAGTCAGACTCAATGATCCTTGTGGATCCCTTCCAACTCAAGATATTCTGTGATTCCAGGATAAATGGGGTCGGTTTAACATCCTTGACACACATGATCTTTAGAGACATTGGTTACCCCCCAACACATGTCTGAGGAACTCTTCATCACACAGTATCCCCACAGTATCAGGCATAAATCATTGCATCTCACACTTCCAAGCTAGGTAAAGGGCTGTTTTCCCAAAGCCTCTCTTTTAAAAGGCAGCGGCAGTGCTACCTGAAGGGCCCCTCAGCCAAAGCCAGACACGGCGCCTCTGCTGAAGCTCGGGGAGACGAGAGGTCTCCATGGCAACAGGGGCCCCAGCACTCACAACCCCTCTTCTTCATCCTTTCCTCAAACTCAATTTTTCTTCCAAAGAGAATTGCTTAGCAGTTCAACTGAACACACATAAAAAACAAAAGCATAACATCTATTCCAGGCAGGCTTTTCCAAGGTGCATCCTGAACTGAGCTTAACTGCTGCACAGTCCATGGCTCCTGGGGCTCAGAACCACCCATACAAAACCGCAGGGGAAAATTATTACTACAGTGTTAAGGTACTGCAGGATGGTATTACTGTGCAGTTAGCATTACATGCAACCACCACTCATATCATCATTTGCCTGATGCTTCTTTTTAGACTTGATTTTCAGTCACTTTTTGCTTTGCCAAACTTTATTTCAGCTAATCGGCAAGTAAATTAATCTACCCAAAGTGCTTGGTTTAGGAGATTTCATCTAAGACACTGCTTAGAAGTGTGATACTAGTGAAACAAAACATCATAATTCCCATCCCCAAACCTTTTTGCTTCTTACCCTCAGATGGCACTACCCTTTTTGTGGGCATAGCTATAAATTTTGGCTGGAGCTCTTGCAGACATGACCCTGATTCTTTAAAAATTCTCCCAGTCTAGCCTTGACTCATATATCTGCAGTATTTTTTACTTCAAGATTCCCTTTTCCATTCTTTACAGAAGATGCCTATGGCAATCTTTACTGGTAGCTATTCAAAACTGGTATTTTATTCCTTATGCTGACATACATTTGCCTTTACAAACATTAGGTAAATGTTTGTGACCTAGGCTGTCTTACTTCAGGTTTGTACCCTGTAAGAGACCTATCCCTTTAAAAATTAGTTGCTGCAATACTGTTTTACATCTCTCTGCACAGATAACAAGACAAGGAGAAGAAGATCAGTTTCAGGGACAGAGAGGGACTGGGAAATCCTCATGAAAAGGGGCAAGCCTGTCCTACAGGACACTGGGAAGGCAGCAGAGGTTCACTTGCACTGTGATATTGGATACCTCTTTCAAAGCACATCATTTTCCTTCAAAGCATGGCTAAAAACCAGGAGGTAACCAATCTAACCCATGGCTTTCCAAAAAGTGCTATAACACTGAAATAGAGTTGAAACTTTAGCAGAGCATCCTCAGCCTTTCCAGTTAAATTTCCTTCTGTACAGGACAGATTTAGGAAGCCAAAAGAGCAAGTAACGTAGAGCCTAATTCCCCAAACCTCAAATAAGGCACTGATCTAAAAGGTCTGGGAAAGTTTCCTGGATTTGGGATTACGTGGGATACAGCTAGTAAAAAATGCATAGAAAGTAAAATGCATATAAAATAGACATTAGCACTGAAGACATCTCTTTCTTATTGTAAATTGCATCAATTTTGTGTGTGTGGATTCTTTTTCCTAAACGACTGACAATAATTATTTTTTAAAGAAGAAATTCAGTTTTATACAACATGAAAATTGTGAACATACTCAGCCTCAGGAACAAATGTTGATTCTTAAACCTTGGAAATATGAAAAGAACAGACACCCCAAACCAGTAAAGGGGAAATTTCAGTTAGATATATGAAAAATAAACTGTGAGGGTGGTGAAACACTGAAACAGTGTAGATGTCCTGTTCCTGGAAGTGTTCAAGGCTAGGTTAGATGGGGCATTGAGCAGCCTGCTCTAACTAAAGGTGTCCCTGCCCATGGCAGGGGTGCTGGAACGAGATGATCTTTAAGGTCCCTTCCAACCCAAACACTTTTGCTATCTATTCTACAATGGGATTAATCTCACCTAAACCTGACAGGACATGAGCATTCAGTTATGCCTGTCAGTACAAGCACAACTCATAAGCTCCTCCACTTATCTGCTATGACTTTATATGTGAGTAAGTAAACTGTGGGAAAGCCCATGTTCAGAGAGAGAGCCCACATCCTCATCTGCCTCAAAACTGTTGTTTCTGGTCTTCCTTTCCCTTTTCCTGAGAAGGTGCTATTGTCCACTGCCTTTCACCCATCATTTTTATCTCCCTTTCAAACTAAGCTCACTGTGCACACTGGTTCCAAGAGCTCTCTGGATACCCTCTTCATTTTCCAGATCTCACCCTACTGCTCGCACTCAACTGAAAGAGGCTGCAGCCACCTCTAGTGACCTCTCCCCACCAAAACTCAAAAATGATACACTCTCTTTCTTCTTTCAAAGCTGAAGTAATGATTAGTCTCTGCATACTGATTCCTTCTAATGGCAAGAGGAAAATACACCTTGCAGATCAGTATTGCTGTACTCCTATATTCACCACAAAACTGATCTCAAGAGTCTTTGATAAAAAGAAAGCTATTAAAAATTTAGTCACTTGTAAAGGGAGCCCTATGTCATTCCAAGCTTAAAATAAAGAAAAAGAAAAACAAGTTTGACTCTTCCTTGCCTTCAGCAGATATAATAAAACACTCAAAACAGCACTTTCTGTCATATCACAGTGAGAACTAACACAAGAATTTATCCTAGTGTCCCAGACTTCCCACAGGACTCAAATAGAGATCTTAAATGGGAGAAAAGAAAACCATAACATGCATCTCTCTCACAGCTGACAACATTCTTCTGTCCAGCAGGGACCTAAATTAAATTCACAACACCGACTGTGATTCTTGCCTCTTGCAGGACCTGGACTTCTCCAAGCTGTAGACTCCTGCTAATGTCAGACCCCTGTAATCATTATCAAGACTGAGTCATATAGGTTTGTTCCATTTCAAGCTGAAACTAACTTCTTCCTTTAAAAGGGTAACTAATGCTATTTTATCAACAGCAAAGTGCCTTAGGCACGCACTGATGATGTGAAATGCACAAGCTGCACATCCACCCAAACCAGAAAGGATTCAAACACCCACATCCTATCCCGGAGGGGTGTGATCCCCTTCTCAGGCTTTAGGGAGAAGAATAGTCTTATCCACCTGCTGAAGGGCTGCCCCTCTGCAAAGAGGAACCTGGGACTCACTAGAACAAGGAACTGCTATTCTGCAGCTTAACCGGGGGGCTCACCTGATGGATGCCACTCACGCTCTAAGGACCATGACAGAGGATAAATGATAACTTAATTAACAGCATTTCTGCGAGCATTAGGTGTGAGGCAAATACCCAGCTGTTACCCCTTGCTGATGCAGAGATACTGTCCAGCATGTGAACATACAAAATTTCTGGCACATATGAGAGATGTGGCTTTCTTTCCAGTAAAGAAGAAATAGTAGTAGATTCATTGGGTTGATATGGGAAGACATTTTTTAAAGACCCCAAAGTTTTCAGCTGTTATGATAGTGCGTATCATCAATGTTTCAAATTAGCACTTCAGGGATACAGGGAGACTTGTAGTAAAGGCTACTAGTTTAAAAAAATAGTTTAAATTGGTTTCCATCACGGTAAATGAGTGAGGCCCCCTGCTAACATTTGTCATTGGAGTAGTGCATTTTCATAATTTAAAAAGTATATTATTTCCTCCCCTGTTTAGCTCTTTGATAGGCCTGGAAAAGTTATTGATCTAGAAGTTTCATCAGCCTCCCAGCCATCCAATCAGCAAATAAACCTCTTGTGACATGCTGAAATGTTTAAATGTTTTCTCAGTCCACCTCCTGAAAACAAATTGCAGGAGGGCCAAACCATAACTTACATTAATCTTGCAAAATTTATACCTATGGCATTTTCTGTTTGGTTGTTTTTTTTTTTTAAAGTCCTAGCTGCTGAAGGAATGATTACATGATAATGTCTGGTTTTTTCTTCAAATAATTTTGGAGGATCGATGCTCATGAAACTAAATCTGGACATACGACTCAAATTTATTCTCTGTAAGATTCAAAACACAAAAAATAATTAAAATTCTGACTTTCCTCATCTAGTCTTGTTATTTTAGGACACTGCTGGCTATTGCTTTGTGCCAGGTACTATCCAACATACAGAACAACACAGAGTACCTATGATATTAAAAGTATCCTTTCCCCACACTATATGCGAAGTAGAAAAAAAGCAAGAATTATGAGGATTATCTTCACTGCACAGAGGAATAATTGATGCCAAAAGACTCAGTGATTTACAGTAATAGCCAGTAGGTGCATTGTTGACTGGGACTCAACACTGTTCCATGCCTATGCTTACCATCTTCTTAGAAATTATTTAAGTGATATTACATATTATCAAAATGAGATAGATATTAGAATTTATTACCATGACCACAAAAATGGACTTTAGCATTACTCAAGATCAGGAAAATCCAAAAAATCCAAAACAAATCCTCGATAAAATGAGCCAATGACCATCAGCATATTCCTGATGAACTCCCTTAAGAAAGCTGGGTGTTTTCTCAGTGATGCCCTGTGTGTAAAGTCTTGAATGATTGAGATAGTAGTGACATTTAACTGAAATCCAGCTTGTCGCCCGAACAGTGCTAACTTGACTCACCTTAAGGCTTATTTTGCCTGGTTTTTTTTGTTTTGGTTTATTTTTTGCTAAGAAATGTGCACATATTCCTAATAAAATGTGGTATAAGCATCAAGAAAGCAAATGTACACACATTCGTAAAATTATATAGCAGTATCTTACTACTATATATCTAATCTATGATTCCTGCTGTAAGTAGACAAGATTGTACATAGTTATACATATTTACAATATAAAGTACTTCTAAAGGATTTATTTAAAATCTGCAGGACACAAATACCAAATTACTGCAGAGTGAAACAGAAATTCAGCAAAACTTGTTCAAAACACTCCACACCCTTGTTTATGTTAAAGAGAACAGATCCCGTTGCAGCTGAAAATAAGCATGTCATCAACCCATCTGATTTTTGCCCGTTTAAGTTCTGGTAGAAAAGGTTACTAAGTAATACATACATCTAATGTACAAGTTCTTATCCGTGACAAATACATTTTATAGAAACAGCTTTTATACATCAAAACCTACAAGGAACTTGAAATCATACACCTGAGGACCAGAAATGCAGTAAGAAGAGTCACGAAGGCAACCAGTGATGCCAATCACCTTTTGGTCTGCAGTCCCTGACCGCAAGAATTTAAAAAAAAAAAAAAAAAATCAACAAAGAACTCCAGCAACTCTCACTCACCCAGCAGAGAGCCCACAAAGATGACAACCTGCACGGTGGTGGTGAAGTGCCGGTAGCTCTGCTCCTCGCCGTGCTCCTCGCTCTCCACGGCGCCCGCCTCGCTGACATTCCCGCCCTGCCACACCATCCGCCCGGCCGAGGCGTTCCCCGTCTCCAGAGCCCCGGTGACAGCCTGGGACGGGGCACGGTCGCTTTCATTCACCAACACCCAGCTTCTGTCGTACCCCATGGCGAAGTTCGCCTGCCTTGCTGCCACCTAATAATACAAGTTGTGCAGCCCTTGTCTTTAGTGAATGAATGGAGCCCACAGGCAAAAGGATGCTTCTGAGGATAAAGCCCGGTCTCTGCCTCTCGGAGGCATCTTCACCACATGCCTGTGTCCCGAGAAACAGGGCTGGCTGTTCGCGTTTTCACCTTGTAAGTCATGACAGCCAGTAAACAAAAGCAGAAACAAGCCAGGCTTCTCCTTCCGATCAGCTGTGCCATAGTTTTTGCTTCACACCGCCACAGGTCGTCTCAGCATGTTTTACCGCAATACGCGAGAGAGAAGGAATCACGGTCCCCAGAAGCGCACCCCGCACCGCGGCTCATCCTCCCTCCGTGCCGAGGGTCGCGCACACGCTCGCAGGGCCAGGGCTCGCTGCACAGCACAGCCGGCCTGCAGAACTGAGGGGCCACCAACTCTGTCCCCTCACTGCACTCTCAGCGTTGGCTCTGGCTTTGCTCACAGCCCTGAGAGAGGAAGAGCATGGCTTTCCCCGTGGCACACCTGCTCCCGCTCTCTCCTCTGCTCCTGCCCGCTCCGCCCGTGGCGAGACACGGCTCCCTCCCGTCTCTCGGCGGGCTCTGCGCGGCGCTGGACGCCGCGAAAACCCTCGCACACAGCGGCCAGAGAGGCCAGCGAGCGCTCAGCGGCTGCCCCGGCGCTCCGCTGTTTCTCGGGGAAATGAGCTGGGGCTTGAATCGCAAGGCGGGGGCGCTCGAGAGTCCAGCGAACCGAGGCGGCTCCGTGCGATCGCTGCGCGCCCCGCACTGAGCGCGGCGGGCAGCGACACCCCTGCTCCTTCGTGCTCCCACATCCCGAGCCGCTGCGGGCCCGCACTCCCGAACCCTGCGGCCATCCCGAGCCGGGCCGAAGCAGGAGCCGCCGGCCCGCCTCGCTGCCCAGGCGGGCGCGCCGCCATCACACAGCCGCGGCGGCGCCGCCATTTCGCTCGGGGCTGTGGGAGCGGGAGGGCGCGCTTTAAACCGGTGTTTTCAAACAGGCCCCTGATCCTGGTTATAGACTTTCAAAAGACGGTGCTGGGTTCCAGATACGCATGTTATTGTCAAAATAAATATTTTACTAAATGCGTAATTTTCCAGAAAAGCAATTCGGTGGGTGTAATGAGTTCCGGCATTGATTCTACTGATGGTGTGCATCCATACAGTGGATGGATTAGCCTTTAATTTGGAGACATTGACGGCGGGGGTTAGTGCTAGTTAAAAATTAAGCCAAAAAGGTTTTTTCATCCACTGGCTGCCAGTCTGGAAGTGCCCCGGGAAGAGGATCTATCCATGAGCTCAGCCCCTGCACAGCAAGGCTTCCTCAGGGACCCAAAGCCCATGAGATGTGTTCCAGTGACATTCGCCCAGTCTCCTGCGATGTGAACTTTAGTGATCCAGGACAGAGCTAGGTGCTGTGCTGTGGGTTCAAAGGCATTTGCTGACCACAGGAATAGGGGACTGCCATTGTCCCATCCCACCACAGATCCTGGAGGCTGTACAAGCCTCTGCTTGTACCTCCATGTGTTTGGGCCCAGCCATTTGCAGCCTCCTCTCATTCCTCTGGGAGTTCATTGCTCCAGCCACTTTTCTAGTAATTCACGTCTCTGACTCACTCTGATTGTGGCCTCAGACTCACTCGCCCTCCTACCTTTTCCTCTCACCCACAACTCATTCACTTTGTCCATGCAGTCCCATTCTTCCCCACTTTCCAGGTAATAATTAGAAGCTTTCACCATGCTTTCCCTTACCTTTCCTTTCCTGAACAAACTTCTTCGTCCTTTTGGCCTCCAGCATTCTTGTGGCCAGTGTCTGTAACCAGAGTCTGACCTTGGTCCCTTCACCTCCCAGTCACCTGCAAGGTGCTTTTCCTCACCCAGCTGTCCCTTTCTTCAGTTCCTCCATCCATATGGAATGACGACCAAGGAGCCAGGCAAGACTTAATGCTTACTATCTACAGCCTACACCGTGTACCCTCTGCATTGTCTTTGCACCGATCAAGAAAGACTGAGTTGGCTAAAGGAAGAGGTCCTGTGGGCATAGGATGGTCTGGGTTTTACTTAGGAATGGAACAGAACAGAAGTAAGTTGTACGACTGGAACTTTGAAGGACAACGTGGCCAAAAAAAAAATCTTTGCCTGATTAAAAGTAATTTAAATAGTAAAATACTCACACCTGCATATGCTAATAAGCTTAAGGAAGTACATGCTACCACATAAATTACTGTATTACTCAACTTAGCACTCTGTGTAGACCATGCTACAGATAACGTAGAAGGAGGGGGATCAGACTGTGCTGTATGTAAGGAGGGCAGGTCTGTTAGGAGAAAGACTCTTAAAGACCTCAGAGACAGCTCTGAGGCTACTCTCCTCTAACTCCATTCAAGTGGAGGTGCTGTCTTGGTAAGCGTGTACCTGCTATTATTATTATTATTACCCATAATAACACCATGGTTATCATTGGAGCTCTATCACAGCTTGTGCATTTATTCAGACTTTATTTCTGTTGCTTCAATAAATCACATTATTTGTGAATCTGTGCTCATGGAAGTTCCCATTGAACATGACCAGACGTGTAATGCCAATTTGGTTATAATCAGAATCAGCCCAGCTGCACACAGCCCCTCTGATCTCTGGAGACCAGCTGGAATGCAAGAGTTTTTATTTTCTGCCAAATTTCTTACTCTTAACACTCAGAACCTTTTCCCTCCCTCTTGCACTTCATAGGAAGACTGAGTTCCCCCTCACCATGCACATGGGGAAGTGAAAGCACATTCTCACAAATCACTTAAATTTTATTTGCTAGAATTAAATTTTAATGTTGTGGGAGAGAGTTTCAAATTTTGCCTTAAATCTTGGAAGGGAAGCTTTTGTCCATATGCAGTCTGGCACATGTTTGAGGCAGGTGGATGTTCATTTTATTCCAGTAAATCTGTGCTGAGCATGTGAAGACTCCCTGCAGTAATGTAATTTGGTTTAGTTTGTGCAGGTTTTCAGAAGGTTAGCTAGCAAAGCCACAGCACTGAAAAAAGGTTGTCTCTTCCTCCTCAAATTTTCACACTCCTGCTGGAGTACAAGACTTTTAAAAACAAATTCTTAGAATGTTTGTATGATTATGTTATTTTACTCTGGCTTTCTTCTTAGAAACAATGAATCATTATAGAAGTAATTAAGGGAAAAAAATAGCTTGAGGTAGACATCTGGTCTAGACTACTTCATCTTAACTGGTTAAAATTTTGCCAAGTCACAAAGTAGGGAAAAGTAGGGCAGCTTTAAAAGGCATACTGTTATCTGGTTCACCCACTGCTATACAGTGTAACAGGAGAGAAATTCCCCATGTGTGTCCCACACCACATGCTTGGGAAGTACAAACCCATAATTGCTGTTAAAGGAAATTTTGCTGACATTTCTTAATTACTTACTGCATCACCAAGGCATTCTTGCTGTGTATTTGTGTGGGAGAGAACATGAAACTGTAACCTAGACACTTTTATTTCCAGTCTTTAACACAGGGAAAATTTTTATTTATTATATGCAAACTGATAATAAGCATACCCAACTGTACCAGAGGAAACTCCAGGGATGAGTTACACTGCCCTAGGTCACAGATGACTGAGCAAAAAGGATGTCTCTGTTGTTTCTAGATAAACACTAAACAGCTTTGGTCTGTTTCCAGACCATTTCCCACCGAAAAGCAGATGAGATAGAAATACCCTGCCACTAAAGACACATTGTAGGAATGGTGAGGAACAGAGACCAGCGTCACAACAGTGATACAATTTAACGCTTGGTTTTCGCTTGATACTAACGACCTTATTTAAGTGGAACTGAAAGATAAAGTATGCGTGGAACAAGCTTTCAATTTCAGAAGTACAAATTGAGGGCTATAGAAACCGATCATTCGTGTAAATGATTGGTCTCTTTATAACAAAAAGCCTGTACTCAAAGGTCAGGGAGTAAAGTCAAAGTCACCAAAACTCCATTCCTATATCTGGGTGCGTGGTAGCAAGATGCCGACTACTGTAACATTTTTCTTTGCCTGGCGATTACTCACCTAATAGGTAAGCTCATATGTATGAATTTACTTGGGGTTTCTTTATGAACATCCCAAAACTTTAAAGGCTCCCTCTTGTGGCAGTCCTTTTCAGTAGTTGCCCTGTGAAATGACCGAAGCTCATTTGTTTTTCTGGTTGTCGCTGCTCTCCTGACAACCCCCAGCTGCCTCTCTCTGGCAGGTCCCACCCAGGACAGCCGGCCTCACTTTTTTGTTTTCAGTTCACCCAAGGACTGTTCGCCCTCCCCCCGCTATCACTCACTACAGCAATTGTCAGTGGGAACCTTTCTACAGTATTCACAGGGACTTGTATCCTGCCCCAGCTCTGCATGAAATCTGTACTGAAATTCTTGGTTGTTTTTTCCCTTTTGTGACTCTTTCTCAAGGTCAGTTTAAAAAAATATCTACACAGTATCCAACTGTCTTTGCTGTATATCTCTGTAATGCAGATATACTTGGAGGCATATGTTGAGGGAGTTCAGACTGGACATTAGAAAAGGTTCTTCACCCAAAGCGTGGTTGGGCACCGGAACAGGTTCCCAGGGAAGTGGCCATGGCACCAAGTGCTCTCAGTCACACTGTTTAGTTTAGGGAGTCCCGTGAGGAGCAGGGATCCTTATGGGACCGTTCCAACTCGACACGTTCCTGCGGACGAGCCAGCGGGCCCCCGGCTCCTCCTCCTGCCGCCGCGGCGGAGGCGGTGCCGGGCGCGCTCGGGCTCCAGGCCCGGCGGCAGCGCGGGGCCCGCCATGGCCGCTGCGCGCCGCCGCCGCTGACATGGCCCGGGCCAGCGGCGGGCGGCAGCTGCCGGCCGAGCTCGCTGCGGAGCCGCCGGAGAGTTACCAGCTGCGGCAGGAGAACGAGCTCCAGGTGCTGGAGTCCATTTACGGGCAGGACTTCCAGGACCTGCGGCAGAGCCAGGCCTGGAAGGTAGCGAGCGGGGTCCGCGTGGGGCGGAGGCGCGGCGGGCCGGGCCGGGCGCCGGTGCGGAGCGGAGCCGGGCCGGGCCGGACCGGGCAGCGGCGGGGGCGCGGCTGGCGCTGCCGCTGGCGCTGCCGCTGGGGCAGCTCCCGGTCTCCCTTGCCTGACGTGTCGCGGCTCTCGCTGCGTGCCCGTGGTCCTTCCCTCAGCCCTGCCACCGGCCACCTTTGCGATTGATTCTCGAGATAGAAGCGCTCGCTCTATAATCAGTGCTGTGCTCATAAATTGCATTCTAAATAATTGTCAGGCTTTTCTAAAATTGCCGCTTTATTCATTCCTTAACCTGCCAATTACATACATGCTTAATTAATTCATTTTGTCGGTATACATGATGATAATTACATAGTTATTATATGTTGTGGTTTTGTCACAGTGCACCTATTTCCATGATAATAGTTTTACTTTCATTTTTATAGGTGCGGGGTTTTTTAATTACAGCTACTTGATGCTCAGGCCTGGTACTCATGACTCTCTTCCATTTGTCTTTCGTGTCCCCATCAATTTGACATTTCCTTTCCAGTGTGTCCATGATTCTGTTTTCCTGTATCTGGAGATAATGGTCACTGTTCTGTTCCACAGGTTCACTTTTTCTGTTGTTTCTTTTTGCATTCTTTCATCTTGAATGTCTACTATGTATCCTCTGCTTTCTTTTGTGCCAGAGACTTGAACTTAAATTTTTTGCAGCAACTTATGACTTTTTTTATCTTTGTATAAAGTTTGGTAAGAAGACTCTTAGTAATTTGTTGGGTTTCCAGAAGTGTTCCCTCTGTATTGAAGGTCATATCTGATATCCTCCTCACTTGATATGTTCTCCTTGCTAGAAAAGCAAAGGGGATAGTTACCATCTGTTTCAGTGTTTGTTATTCCATATGGTCTTACTTCCCTCCCTGTTTTTCATGTTACTGAGGGCTGGGTTGTTTTGTTGTTTTTTGTTGTTTGTTTTTAAACCTAATTGAAAAAAAAAAGTTGGGAATACTTGTATGGGCATATTTTACTTTATTCTGATTTTGAGTAGGTGAACAGGGTAGGGATGGGGAAGGCACTGCTTCTTAAAATTCTGGTTTACGCCAAAACGCTAAATATAACTACAGAAAAAAAAAATACTGTCTATTGATTTGGCCGTGTAAGGTGTATATCAGTGTGACATTATGGTCTGTTGCCATGTTGGAAAATAAAATAATGCCTGGGTTAGTAATCTAAACACTAAAGAAAAATGCTGTTCTTATAATGAATGCTTTATCTTGTGATATATATAACCTGTGTTGAGTTTCTTTAGTTTTTTTCTACTGCTGTCTTACAGTAAGCAGAATACAAAAGTTTTATTATAGAATCTCATTTTTGCTCAGTCTGAATCATCTTTCTAATGACTGTAACTACACTTATCTGAAGAAGTTGTAAAAATATACTGGATAAACCATGATAGTCAGTGGACTAGTTCAGTCTTACTGAGCAATGTCAACACATTAATGTATTTTTTTCATATTTTGGATGGTCTGAGCTGTATTCTAGTATAATATAGATTGAGAGTTATGTGTTTTCATTAAAGCAAAACCAAACAACCCTTTTCAATCAGAAGTTTTGGTTTGTGTTTCAGGTGCGACAGCCTCCTGAAATTAATTTAGTTCTGCGTCCTCAGGGATTGACTGGTGCTAATGAAGTGTATGCCAAAGTTGACCTGTGGGTCAAGTGTCCACATACTTACCCTGATACGTAAGTGAGCATTAACTTATAACCTTTTTTCTCTGCTTTTTGTAGCAAAGTGTGAGTTGAAAAGACATGTAGTTTTATTCATCACTCTTAGTCTTGCTTTCTGCATGTCAGTATTTATTAAGCCTGGGGTATTTTATAATATGCAACTCCAAACTTTGGCATCTGAATTGGATTTAGTCTTTTGTGCAATGGAGAATAATGGGGATGAGTTTGTCAGTGCAGAACTGCAGCCCCAGTTTGTGGTTTGGAGATGATAACCAGAGGTGCACCTGCCACCATCTTAGTGCCCTTGTTAAACTTCCTGAATTCCTGACTCTTTCACCTGAGACAGACTCAATCTCCTTTCTGTTTAAAGCCATCTGTTGTTCTGTTTTCTGCTGGATTAGCTTTTGGAAGAGTTCTCCATAGAGAGTGTAGAAGGAGTTGCAGGTGACCAGCCTAGTCCAGCATTTTGTGTTGGCAAGTGATTTCTGGGTTAAATGTTGCTCTGTGTCCTATTTTGTTCAGTCCATATACCACTGATGGTCCAAAACATAACTCCCTTCAGTCCATCCATTTCTGCTGTGACATGAGTGCTGTAGGAGGGAAATGCTATTCCTTACTAAGTGATAGCTCAGTTGTACCCTAATACAAGGATGTAATAGCTACTCTCTTTTTTTTGTTTGTTTTAGTTTAAAATATCACACCTACAGACATTTTGCTTGTTTACTTTAAATATTTTTTAAATATAGCTGATATTTATTTATTGTATTTGTTTCTTAGGGTTTGTGTTACCTGTATAGTGGTGGTAAATAGATTTTAAACATCTAAATGTTATGTTAGTAATGTTTTAAATGGCTTGTTCAGTAAGTTAGTGGTTAAGAGCTGAAGTATTAGAGTCTGCTGGGTTTCTTTGGTAGTTCTGCTGTTAAGTGTTACCAAGAGGTAATCTGCAACCAGAAAATTTGATGATAGGGAATATAATACAGTATTTCTGACTTTATCTTGTATATGTAACATTTATCTGCTTATCTGAGTGTTGACTAATTGCCAAGTGACTATGAACTCCACTCCTTTTCCCTCACACAGTTTTTATCAACAATCTGTTGCTTTTTACACTCAGTTTTACTAATGAGGACTTTTTTATGTTTTGTTGCTGTCCCACAGAGTTCCTGAAATACAACTAAAAAATTCAAAAGGTTTGTCAAATGAGAAAATAAATGAACTAAAATCCAGACTAGCTGAATTAGCAAAACAGCGCTGTGGCGAGGTAAGAGCTTTTCACTTCCTTGAGAAATATACTCTGGGCCTAAATAGTTCTAAAGGTGTATGGTATAATACAGTGAAGTACATCCACATTGGAAGGGTAAGTTGCATTGCTTTTAAGGAAGGAGGGACTGTCTTTCTTAGGAATGTTTCTAATTAATGGAAGTTGAGACTATGGATGCTCTCAAAATCCATGTATAAATACTGCAAGCTTTATTCCTGTTTAAAGGTTCACATTATTAGGTTTAAAGGTTCTGAGTTATTTGCCAGTATGAAAAGCAATGTTGACTGTAAAACTGAGAGCTTTCTGCACAATTCGGATATTGAATATCATTTGAGGCCCTATCTGTTTAAGCAAACAGTGGTTAGCTGGGAAGTTTTTCCATGTTATGTTGTTCACCTAATGCTGGACTAGAGGGCAAGAGGCCTTTGTTCCAACACCAGCCCAACACTTTGTAGTACAGTCACTCCATGCCACTGTGCCCTTTTTTTTCTGTGTTTAGGAGTAGTGATACTTGAGTTTCCCTGGAACTGGGTAAAAAAGGAAGGATGGAGAAACATGGGAAACTTAGACCTTTTATCTATTTTAAAGGATTTTATACATCCTTGGCTATGTTTAGTATTAACAATACCTTTCTGTTGTTGAGGACTGAAGTGATTCAAAGAATTGCAAGCAAACAAAGATTTCTTGGTGAAAGCAGGGGTTTGGTATGATTCTTATCACTATTTGGAAATTTTGCAAGTGAATACGTTTGAATAGCTCCATTTGTTTTTTTAAAAGTGAATATTACACAGCTGTGGACATTATAATAGGCTGAAGTAGGGTAATATTTTGCTTTCAGTTTCCCAAGCCTGTTAACTTTATAGATTTAGCAAGAGCTATCTGTCATTCACTCCTGCCACATCAAGCCTTTTTTCCATTTGAATACCATACTTGTATTTTGATTGCAAATTTTTCTGTAGATACTTTCAAAATAATTGTTTTAGCTAGATATATTCTGTTCAGTAGCCAAAAATTTCCTCAAAATTTTCAGTATCTTTGGAAATTAGCAGTTTAATAAAGTATTCTGGAATTTAGGGAGGTTGTTTGCTGTTTGGTTTTTTCCTAATGACAGTGCTATGGACAGTTCATAGGAAGTACAAGGGTTAAATTCTCTAAGTACCCACAAAACTATGCAACATATACTTTGCTCACAAGTGACCACAAGGATTGTTAGCCTGTAGGGCTTCCAAGTCCCAGTTTGACTTCCGATCTCATTGAAAGGACCTAAATATATGTCATACATGTTCCTAATGTTGCTTTTCCAAAGAGAGAGTCATGCTTGCTCCAGCAATGTGCAGATGTGGTTGTGAGTTACATGTATGGTATGCATTTTGTATGAATGGCATATGCAGTGCTATCCTGAATTACTTTATCTGCAGCAAAAAAGGGAGATTACCTATCAAGGTAGAGAGAAAAGTTTTCCTTATTAAGTTGTATTCTGTGATACAGAAAGTTTGACAATATCTCAACCACCTATTGAAACTGAACACAAACTTTAAGTGTTTTTTTAATTGTTGAGTTTTCTCTGGGTTTTGGTGTTTTTAAATACATAGGTGTACATGCAATGATTACCTTGCCTTCTGAATAGTAACTTGGGAAAGATATTCTAGTTGCACATGTCAGAATTATGCATATTGTGCTGTTCTTTCTATTTTGAATTGCCTCCTGGCTTCATTCTTACTTTCAAGCAGAGGATTCAGTGTTTGAGAATCTTCTAAATGTCACCCCATTATAGGCAGGTGGTACAATTTAATTTGGCTGATCTCCCACGTGTACATGCAAATCCTGCTCAGTGGTGCTGCTGACAAACAGGACTGCATGTTTGTCCTGTACTATTCTTTAATTTTAGAGCTAAAATGGTCTCTTAGCACTGTGGAGTGCTTGAATTAATAAGGGGATGCTACTAGACTGCTGAAAGCTTAAGCCCTGAAAGGTCGATAGTTCATCAATACATACACAGTTCAAGTAGACAGTAACTGAAAATTGACTCCAACCTGGCAAGCCGTGTAGCAGAGTCTTCAGTGCAGTTCTTATTTTAGTAGTTGTGGCTATATGAATATGGAGCACTTTATGTGAATTTACAGCTCTAACAGGGAGACTACTAGAGGAAGGGTTGGATTTGTGGTTAGCAGTGAAATAATAACTGTTTCTTAGCAGTAGGTACAGTAACAGATAAATGCAAAGGATTTGTTCTTTTGTAGGTTGTGTGTCATAAACCCATATGTGTGGGAGTAGAAAAATTATGCCTAAAAGAAGATGAGAAAATTATTTTTAAATTTCACTTTTCTGTTAGAAAAATAAGATGGCTTAGGCTGTCTGTCTTTCAGTAATTTTTGCCATTGTCACTACTGTGGTCAGGGATTTTTCCTGTTACAATTTATTAATAAATAGTTCTGTCAAAAAATAGTGAAGTATGGTAAATTCTCCCTAATAAATAACAAAATTGGCACTCATTCTTCTGCTGTGTTGCTTTTTGGGGTGGCTGTCATTTGACTCTGCATGTCTTTCATACTTATTTTCTTTCAGGTGATGATATTTGAACTTGCTGACCATGTACAGTCATTTCTCAGTGAGTATAATAAACCGCCTTCCAAGTCTTTTCATGAAGAAATGCTAAAAAATCATCAGAAAGAACAGGAAAGATTGGCTCAGGAGGAATTGCGTAAGGCACAAGAAGTTAAGAGAAGAGAGGAGCAGGAGGTAAGAGAAACCAAAGTGTGAATAACCATATATTCTTAAAATAACATCATCAGGATTTTAAACTCACTCTGCTTAATGGTGAGTTTTAATGAATTATTAACTTGTCAGACCTGCCAGTATGAGTTGATCAATGTGTATTATATGAACTATCTGCTGCTGTAATTGTAATATTTTAATGATGCAGTTTTAACCCAGGGAAATATTATGCCTGAAACAAACCTAAATGTTGATTCCTGGTCCTGAAAAAAGTCCCCTATCAAGAGGACCTTATCCAAAAGTGAAAGTAAATGTACATATTAAGTGCATTCCATCATAAATTAGGAAGTGTTAGCCAGGAAGACAGGTAATCATACCTTCTTTCACTCTTAGGGTGACTGGAACATTCACTGTGACAGGCACTTCTAGAGAGCAACAAATTTAATCTAAAGAGATGTCAGACCACCAACATCCTTCAATAGAAATGAGGGGATTCATCCGTCTCACAGGGGCTAGTAGTGTAAAGTCTCCACTCTTTGGGGAATATGGATAGCTCTGAGTTTTAAAAGATCATTTGGATTTATCTCCCTGTCTTCTTCTTTTTTTTTTTGTGTGTGCATGAAAATTTATTGTTGGGTCTGGCAGTAAAAGTAATTTACAATTTCATTCTCCTGTATCATACGATTGATGCTATTAACTTCCTCAGGAGAGCTAATTTGACTTCTATTTTTTTACTTGTGACATCTTCTAAGTCTTCTTTCAACACTTCCAAAAAATTGGCATTGTAACTTCTTTACTTTTAAATCAGGATAAGATTTTAGCAGTTGCATTGCATGTACTGTTGCATCTCTAACAACTGAAATTTATTTCAGCAACGTGAAATCCTTAACGAGATTCAGAGAAGGGAGGAAGAGAAAAGGGAAGAAAGAAAAAAGAAGGAGATTGCCAAACAGGTATTCTTTCTAAGCAGACATGCAAACAAACTTTGCAGTAAGTTCTTCCCAGTACTGTAACAGTGCTTGCAAAAATTTGAAATTTTCTTGGACATCTTTGCTTTTTCAGGGCTTCTAGTAGTAGATCTAAATTAAAATGGGTTCTTGATTATTTCTGGGGTTTATTTCTGGAATATACTAGCATCTTGAGTGTACTAAGATGGATGTTTTCAAACAGACATAGAAAAAAACTGATATTTAATGTTTCCAGTTTCTTTGCATCCTTGCCATGGACAGTGCCAAAATGTACTTTCTGAAATCTTAGCACTTTTTCTTTGGCCTCATGCATACTTTTATTATGAAAACATATTTCTTCTGTTATCTGCATGACTTCATAGAATAATAACTGAGTACTTGCATATTTTGATGATAGGAGTGGTTTCTGCACTTACTTGGTGTTTTTCCTGATTTATAGGAACGTTTGGAAATAGCTGCTCTGACAAATCAAGAAGATTCTCACAGGAGAGATACTGCAGGACATAGAGTTGCTTCACGCTTAAATGGGAGCTCTTTGGAACATGGGATGAATAATAAACACCGACCAAATTCAGCTGGACGTTCAAAGTATGTCAGTTTGCATGTGGATTTTTTAGATTTATTTACTTATGTTTGTTTATTTGGTTGATTTTTGTTGTTGTTGTTGCAAACATTAGATTACAAAGTGAAATTTGAAGGCAAGAGAATAGTGTGCCATGTTGTTGACCAGTTCATTTTGGTCTCTTCCCTGCCACCTTCCCCCTTACCTTCATTTGTCATGGTTTTATTAAGCTATGTTCTGTGGATAACTTGGGAACTTCCCAATTTTTAAGGTTTGTATTCAACTCCTGACTTTAAATATACTATCTTTCTGACCTGGAGGAAAATGTTCTCTTCACATTGCAGACGAGAACGCCAGCTTTCTGTTAGTAATAATGAAGAGTCCCCTGGAAATCACGAAGTTCTGAACTTCAGCACAAGTGGTGCTGGACAACTTACTGTCCATAAAGGAAAATGTCTAGGTAAGCAAAATTACAATTGCAACTTGAAATGCTGAGGTTTGGGATGCTTTCAGTAACATGTGAAACCACTGGTAAGCACAGGGCTGGAAATGGATACTTACTCCCCTTCCATTGCTGCTGATAGCAATGGCATAAAACCAGCAGGTTTAGCAGAAACATTAACAGAGGACGTGACAGGAAACTGAGTTGGAAGACCTCTATGGAGTGCCCACATGGACAGACCATCAGATGTTTTCAACATAGCACTTCCTCAGTGGATGGATGAACAGCCTGAAAGTCTCTTGAGAATGGAAAATTTTATTATTTTGCAGTTTGAGGATGAACAATTGTGTTACTAGGTGTAGAACTTGGCATTTGCTAAGCAGGAAAGTTGTTCCTTAATTAAAAATGGAAATTCTTGAAAATGTGCAGCAGTTTTTTGTCAACATGTAATTGCTTTCACTTGAGTTACATAGCATTCAGTCTCATCAAGCCTGATATTTTCTATACTTACTAGATAGATACATGTCTTGTCTAGTTGTAAGTAGGTTTGTTTCTGACTTTAGAAAACAGGCTTACTGGTATTTATTTAGCATTTGCAGGAGCTTTTGTCAAATCCTTAGAAACAAAATAAGCCATGTTCCTCTTCTCTCCCTTTGTGTATAGGCAAAGATGAACAGCTTGGTAAATCTGTCTACAATGCCTTGGAAATTCACAGTGGAGACTTTGTTCTAATATATGAGTGGGTTCTGCACTGGCAAAAAAAGATGGGAAAGTTTCTTACAACTCAGGAAATAGAAAAGATTGAGAAGTCTAAGAAACAGGTAAAGCCTGTATTTCGCATTTGGCTTAATAAACAAACATTAGGTGAGGTTCAGTGCTTTTCTTTAGGCTGCTAGTTTATATTAAGCTGAGAGGGTTGTAATGCACTTGAAAATGCTAATCTTTTAGAGTATCTAAGCATGAATGAAGATGAGTGTATTGGGGTATTCAGGGGTGCCTTTACAATAATACAAATGCAAGAAAGCGTGTTTGCAAGTGTGCATAAATAAAATATTGAAATTCTGAAGAAAGAATGAATCAAGCTTACCTGTTAAAATCAAAGCTGTACTTCCTCCAGTGCACAGTACTTCCTTTTTAGAAAAGTATGAGGCTGTCAAATATTTTATAAGTATTTTGTTTGTTACATATTTTATTAGTAGTGTGTCCCAAAATATGACAAAATCCATGCTATTTTGTGTTTCTCTACCAGCTTCAGGGAGCAGAAACAGAGTTCAACTCACTGGTGAAGCTAAGTCACCCAAACATAGTACATTACAAATGTATGAACCTCCAAGAACGGGACAACTCAATTGTGGTGGATATTTTAGTGGAGCACATAAGTGGCTGCAGCCTTTCTACATACCTAGACAAAGAGACTCCAGTTCCAGTTGAGCAGTTGCGCCATTATGTGATCCAGATCTTGTCAGCTCTTGACTACTTGCACAATAATTCAGTAGTGCACAAGGTCCTTTGTGCTTCCAGTGTCCTGGTGGATGCTGAAGGAAACATCAAGGTCACAGACTACAGCATTTCCAAGCGTTTAGCTGACATCTGCAAAGCTGATGTTTTTGAGCAAACCAAGGTTCGTTTTAGTGAGGATGGTCTTCCCAACAAACCTGGAAAAAAAGGAGACGTGTGGCGTCTGGGCTTGCTTCTGCTTTCACTCAGCCAGGGCCAAGTAACCAAGGAATTCCCAGTTGCTGTGCCTACCAATTTACCCGCTGACTTTCAAGACTTTCTAGAAAAGTATGTTTGTCACATTCCTGTATATTTTTGTGTCTGATTTTCCTTTTTTTTAATATTTTAACAGTTTTTTAAATAATAGATAGGTCTTACTGTGTTGCTACACAGTTCCTGTGTTGCTAGTTATAGTTTTTATAGAAGAGGTTGATCTTATGGCTCAGACTGGTAATCTGAGATTTGGGAGAGCAGGTTTGGTGCTCTCTTTTTCTCTGCTCTGCCACCAACTGTATATCATTGTGATAAGCCATTTAGTCTGTCTTTGCCTCTGATTCCCATCTAAATGATGGAGGTAATAATTTCTTAAATATAATAAGAACTCTTCTAACATTTTATGTCAGACATGAAGTAGTTCTCTCTGTGGTTTGCTAACAGGTGCGTTTGCTTGGAAGATAAAGAAAGATGGACTCCTCAGCAGCTGCTACAACATAGTTTTATAAACATTCCACGAATAAAAATACCTGTAGCTGAAGAAAATCTAGATGGTAAGCAACTAGGTTCTTCCTGTATTCTGTTAAGTAAATGGACTACATGCCTGCAGTAAGAATTGAGCTGTGCTACAGCTTCACAAGACTGTACAAGTATGTTACATTAACTGACTTAAAAGGTAGTGTGATCTTTAACTTCTCTGTGCAAGACTGGCTGAGGTGGACTGACTACTGTTTTTTCTTCTGTAGAAGCAGCTCATGTTTTAAAGAAACCTGTAAACTCATCCCTTCTACATGGTGTAAATACAGATTTAACTTTTTCCTTGGAAGATGGTGTTCCAATGAGACTTTGCCTTATGTTCTTGTTAAAATCATACCTTTGTCCAGCATAATTCACGTTAGTAATTTAAGCAGTATTAAGATTTATGTTTGTATTAGAACTTTACACAGCAGAGCACTTAGGTATTTTAGGGTTTAGTTGCACTTGAAGTTATTTAGGTTTTATCTCCTCCTTGTTCCTTATTTGACAGTCCCTAGAGCCTTACCCCCATATTGCCAGTGATGGTAACTTTGTCTTCATTGCAGATTCAGCAGGTATAGATTGCATGGAGACAGTTGTACCCAGCAGTCAGATATCCAGTGCTTCATTCTTCACAGAAACGCAGAGACAATTTTCACGATACTACAATGAATTTGAAGAGCTAAAATTACTTGGTAAAGGGGCTTTTGGAGCAGTCATCAAGGTATGGTATAAAAATTGTTTCCTCTATGGAAACACTATTGAGGATATGTTTGTTTTCTCTGAAGCAGAAAAATATATTCAATGTTTGCATGGTTTTATTTACTGTCTGCTAGTGCTGTGCCTGTGTTGAGGTTTTTATCTAGAATGGAATAGTCTGAAAAGTTTCTTGTGAGAGGTTCCTGGGAGACTGGGGAGAAGCCTGACAGTATTGGGAACCTTGCATTTGAATTGTAGTCATTTTCCAGGTGAAAGGAAGACTTCCTGTTTCATGAAATAATTCTTCTGTCTCTGCTTGGTAAGACATTTGTAAGCATTTGACTTTAGATGAATTTGAATTTTTCAGGTGAGAAATAAGCTTGATGGTTGCTATTATGCTGTGAAACGTATTCGCATAAACCCCAGCAGCAAGCAGTTTCGGAGGATTAAGGGGGAAGTGACGTTGCTTTCCCGTTTGAACCATGAGAACATTGTGAGGTATTACAATGCTTGGATAGAAAAACACGAAAGTCCTGTTCCCACTGTGTCAACGACCGACGAGAGAAGAATGCCCCCCAAAGCTGGTCTCTTCATCCTTTCCACTGAGGAGACAAATGATGTGGAAACTAATGCTCCTCCTCCGTGTTTGACAAGTTCAGTTGAGTGGAGTACTTCATGTGAAAGATCCTCCAGCAACAAATTCAGTGGAGCTGATCAGGAGTCCAGTGATGACGATGATGATGATGACGGTGATGGCGTGTTCTCGCATTCAATTTTGTAAGTAGGCTTCAGTACTGGCACTCTAGGGAGCCTGAGCAGAGTTAGTTCTTCCAAGTTTATGTCTTACCATTCTTGTTTCTTTTGTCAGAAGTAGTTCACTGCATTTTTATTCTGTCCCCTTGTTCAAAACCAGTATATTTCCCAGCAGTCAGATAGCCAGGAAGAGGAAATTTTCTAGCTAAGGATTGTCAATCTGTGTGGAAAATTTTTTGGTGTAGGTTTCTTGAAGCTGCTTATTTGTGCCAGAATGCATGACTGCTTACTTTATGTTTGACTGTCTTTTCTAGCCTTGAGAATAAAGTTTTTTAATAAAGAATAACAGAAATATTAAAGATCTTGAAAAATATCAAACTTGCCCTTTTTTCTTTTGGTTTTTATTAGTGTATTCCATACCTTCCTCTGTGTATGGTTCAATTCTCTCACTCAGTGGCTTTTTTGTATAAGCAAGTAAATAAATTTATCTCAGTTTTGCTTACTGGATATAGCAAATACACACCTTCCCTTTTAGAACTGGACTGTCAAAGGAAGCAGGATGTTTTTCTGGGTATTGTTTTGCTTTTTTGTTCAAAGTGTATACCAAGTTTTCAGCAGAAGCTTGGATTTTTTTTCCCCCAAAATAATTTCCAAATTCTTTAGTAAGTATTTCTTGGTATGCAGAACTTTTGAGATTTTTTTTCTTTCTGTGTTTTTTAACAGGCCAACCACAGATTCTGAAAGTGAAATAGTTTTTGAAAACGAAGATGAAAATAGTAAAGGTCATTCTCCAGTAAGTGTAAAGATAAAGTGAGTGAAAATGAAAACATTATAAAATAGTCTATGACAAGTAAACAGGTCAGTTGAGAAGTTTTACTTCACTTCTGCTGGTATAACAGAAACATAACCTTACCTGTCTGTTAGAGTAAGTGTTGTGCCATTGTGAGCTGCATCCCATAGAAATCAGTCTGGTGCAGCTAATCTGGATTCTGTTTCCTAAGGTGTTTATTGAGCTAATATGAGGGGTTTTTTAGTCATGACCCAGGTTATTGCAAGTTTAACACATCAGTGTGTTTATGATGTAACAGTTAGCCATATGGATTACATGGTCTTACACCTCTCAAAGTTGAAATTCTGTTCTGCCTTTAGATGATTTTAACCACTGTATGTGTTCAGATGCCACTTTTTAAAACAGATGAAATACATACTGCTAGCAGTCTGAAAGAGGGGGGAAGTCAGTAAGGTTTTCCTTGATTTAGACTAAGGTGTTAGTTGATTTTATGCTTGTATCACAGCACTTACTGTGAACAGTCAGTCCTGTATCACTAGAAAGCTAATGCACGCTATTCTACAGAATCTACACTGTCATTGCCAACCCTGATGATCTGTAACATGCTTTTATTTAAAGCTGCATCTCCTTCCTCTTTCTGTTATAATGTACATTGACAAGAAAAGGTTTTCAGTATATAATTTAATAATATGGCAGTGCATTCTTTTCTCATTATATATACATATATGTATACACACCATACCAAAATTGTTGGTTGAAGGTGGGGGTTGCATTGTTTATCAAGAAAGCTTTCTATCTTCTAGTTTCAAATCTTATCTTTCTCCTTTTTTTAATATGACACAGCTTGAGATTTAGAATTCATCTAGTTCTTCCAGAATTCTTTTCCTTCAGAGTCTAATGATAGTAAAATGCTATTTATTTTCAACTTTGAGAGTTGGTCACACCTTTTTTTCTAGTTTATTTAGATGCAGTGGTATTACAAAATGTCATTGTATTATTTTGCTCTTTTTCAAACTGTCTATAGAAGCAGAGTTCTCATCGATGTATTCCAGCCATTAAAAATATGTGTAATAAAGAAGTCCGCACATCTTCCTGTAGCTAACTGTTCTGTTACTTTCATTGTGATAAAGAATGAAGAAGGCAATGAAAAGAATGGCCATGGAGGAGAGGACAGGACACCAGTCATTCAGACAGTGCATTATCTGTACATTCAGGTACAAATGTGCTCCTGTGTTCACATGAAAGGATACAGTTTATTTCAACCTGCAGAGACTAGTTGCTAGTTTTCATGAGAAAAGTAATGACCTTTTAAAATGCAAACAAGTTCAGTGCTGTTTTTGCATTAGACTGGTTTTCTGAAGGCTTGGCTGGTGGAAGGTGCAGTGCATGTGGTTTGTTGTGGCTTCCAAGGCTCTATATTTGTGCCTGAAGAGAACAAAGTTTTGTAATGCCATAGTGCATAATGGGATAACTGGTTTTGCTCATGCACAAGTAGAAGTTGGCAATTCTTGATCTAACCACAGAACAACCCAACGTGCCAACCTTTGAGTCCATGCCTTTCAAAGCATTCTTTTGCCTTGTGCTTTTTTGTTGAGACTATCTGTCCCAATCCCCAACACTGTAGCTGGTGGTGTTCCTCAGCCTTGGTTGCTAATTGGTGTCAATTTCCAATGTGGAGTTGAAGTCTGCCATGCTAAATTGCAGAGGGGAAGTTGTCTTTCACAGATGTGAAACTTCCTCATTCTCTTCAAAAGCACAGTATTGTGTATGCACTTTATTTTAATAGAAATCAGTAATCTGTAAAGCCATTGTATGACTCTAACAATAGACACAATTAAACTCCTGCAGGGTTGCAACTTCAGGCTATTCTACTGACACCTCCTTTGTGTTAGGAGTTAGTCAACTTCTCCCAGAAACTGTTTATAGCTATATATCATAGTTAACTATTCTGTGGTGATGTGCAATTTTTTATAATGCGCTTAATGCTAGGGCTTGTCTGGAAGGAAGTTACAAGTAGATGGAATTAGATTTTAATAAGCTTGTTTGTATGTGTTGTGTATATTCATAATAAAAGCAGTTAAGACACCAAGTGCAATAAAGCCAGAGATTCTTTGTGGTTTGGCTTTATCACATATTACAGCTTGGCTGGTTTCACTTTGTTGTTAATGTTTATGTTAGAGAATATGCTACTCTGCAGGCTCATACCATTGTCCCAGAAAATGAGGTAGGACCCAGAAGTGAATGCATGTTTGTAGCTAAAAGACAGCTCTCAGGAGAATTCCAAATAGCTGATTTTTTTGGTGATACTATATGCTCCTGAGCCCAGGCAGTAGTATGTGTACAGATACAAGTTTCTGATAGTGTCTTTTCTTAACTTAACTGTTCTTTCTTCCCTGTGTATGCACAACTGAAGATGGAATATTGTGAAAAGAGCACATTAAGGGACACTATTGACCAAGGGTTATATGAAGATACCAGTCGGCTTTGGAGGCTTTTCCGAGAAATTTTGGATGGACTAGCTTACATCCATGAAAAGGTTAGTAAATAGCATAGTCATGACCTGTACATAATATCTGTGTTATGCCTCTTTCTCTGTGGGTTTGTCATATTCATTTTGGGGCATGCATTAGCAAGTTTCCTCTCTTTGCCCTTTCTGTTACTAGTCTATTCCTGAGGTTTATTATATTTTATCGTGAACATGAATTTTATAATAAACCACTTAAGATTTTACCCATTAATCATAAAAATTTGACCATCTTTAAAAAATATTCTGTTAGGTGTCTGGTAGCACTGAAAATTGTTTCTAGCTTCTGGGCTACAAATGATAGTCTGTCTTCAAGACTGATCTTCAGTGACTTAATGCAGTAGGTCTCCCACTGTATTAAAAGTATGTAATATGATTTTCCAGTCCATTATAAGGACTTACGTTTTGAATAATGTTTATTGTTTAATATTCTGTGGGTTTTTTTATTCTCTTCCTGTAACAGGGAATGATCCACAGAGACTTGAAACCTGTGAACATTTTTTTAGATTCAGATGATCATGTGAAAATTGGTGATTTTGGTTTAGCTACAGATTACCCAGCAAATGCAGTAAGTACAGCTTAAAGTGAATGAAAAAACTGTTGAATTTGGTGATGTAATTACTTGGAAAAATACCAAAAAACAAACCCATAAGTTAAAATGACCACAATGCTTATATATTGAGAATGCTATAAACTTCTTTTAAATGTCTAAGGTTCTGCAATTAAACCATGCACTGCCAACCCAAGTGACAAGAACAGCCAACAGAAGTATTTCACGTGTCATTTACAATATAACTGTTTTGCTGGTTTCAGGTGGTCTCTAAACAAGAGGAGAATCTCTCGGGTGGTTCTGCTGTGTCTGACCCATCAGGTTAGTTATAAATTTTTTGTTATAAACTTGTTATAAATTATTTTAAGCAACCATTTATGTTCTGTGGTCTTGTATGGGCTGGTAAAATTTCCATTTGTTCTTTGAAAGTAAAATTTCTCTTTATTAAAGCCAGGGCTGGGACCCCCTGCAGCCACCAAGTTGGGTAGTTATATTATGATCTGGCAGGTTTGCCTGTTATTTAAGAGTTAATTAGCTTCCTCTGCTAGTTTTCTGCCTTAGATCAATGCTTTCCTCATGGTGAGGTATATAGAGAGCCTCTATATTTGTTCCATCTGCACTTGTGTTCTCTTGCCTATAGGACAACTTCAAGACTTGTGTCCTTGGTTGATTGGTTTGATTTTTGCTAGAGTCTGAATATGGTGTTTTGTTTTGTACTAAAGTTCATGGTATGTTTAAAGGCAAATGTAATGGTAGTGAAATTTAGTTGTAACATTTATGTGCTGACCTACTACAAATCTGTAAAGCAATAGATAGCTTTAGTTACTACAGATAGACATGGATACTTGACCTGTGAGGGTAAGAACTGTCTGTTTGTCAAAGTACTCTCAGCTGGGTTTCTCTCAGTAAGGACTGCACTCCCACATAGAAGAAAGAGAACATGAACAAGTTTTTTTATTGACATGGATGCTGCATTTCTCTCTGGCTTTCTTGAAACTGGCATTCTCGTCTTTTTTCCACATAGGTAACTTGACAGGAATGGTTGGCACCGCGCTGTATGTCAGCCCAGAGGTCCAAGGAAGCACTAAATCTACATACAACCAGGTATGATTGGAGTAGACTTCATGAAAAGGTAGCATGGAGTCTAAGATGTAGCAGATATGATTTGGGTCGTTCCTCCTTGACAAGATGAATTCAGTGTGGAACAGCATGTTGGTGACTCCTGTGCTAATCAGGGGAATTCAACATTCCTTCTGGAGGAAACCAAGGATAGAACCATGTGGGCAAGTTAATTTTTCTGCCTGTGCTTGATCATGACTAGATGCAAGCAACTTCAAGCTGAAAGCATGTAATCATAGAGGACCTTTGTAACTGAATAGGATAGAAATCTTACCTTTTATATAATATACACTTACTTACACACAATATTACTTAAGGTAATACAGTGTAAACTGCTGTTCTGGATTTCTAGACTGTGATTGTGGGAGGTGAGGGTGTATTTTTTCCATCAAAGAGAACCCTGTATATATGCAGAGACAAACTGTATTTCAAAGCAAGGAAATATTTTCAAAGTGGGAGTCATAGAGTTATAGAATGGTTTAGGTTGAAAGGGACCCCAAAGCTTATCCAGTTCCAACATCCTGCCATGGGCAGGGACACCTTCCACTAGACCAGGTTGCTTCAAGCCCCATCCAACCTGGCCTTGTCCACTTCCAGAAGTGGGGCATCCACGACTTCCCTGGGCAACCTGTTCCACCCTCACAGTAAAGAGTTTTTTTCTAATATTCAGTCTAAACCTACCCTCTTTCATTTTTAAGCCATTATCCCTTGGCCTGTTACTCAATGACCTTGTAAAAAGTCCCTCTCTGGCATTCTTGTAGTCCCCTTGAGGTACTGAAAGGCTGATCTGAGGACTCCATGAAGTCTTCTTTGCAGGCTAAACAATTCCAATTCTCTCAGCCTTTCATGTGAGGGCTGCTCCGTTCCTTTAGTCATCTTTGTGGCCCTCCTCTGGACTTGTTCCATGTACTTGCTCTAGCAGATCTAAGTTCTCCTTATGTTGGGGGCCCCAGAGCTGGATGCATCACTCCAGGTGGGATATCATGAGAGTGGAGTAGACTGGGAGAATCACCTCCTTAAACTTGTTGATCACACTGCTTTTGATGCAGCACAGCATGTTTGGCTTTCTGGGCTATGAGTGCACTGACAGATCATGTTGAGAGTCTTGTCAGCCAATATTCTCAGGTTCTTCTCATGGCTGCTCTCAATCCATTCTCTGCCCAGCCTGTATTTGTGTTTGGAATTGCCCCAACCCATGAGCAGGACCTTGCATTTGGCCTTGTTGAACTTCACAAGGTTCACACAGACCCACCTCTCCAGCCTGTCAAGATCCCTTTTGAGGGCATCCCTTCCCTCCAGCATGTCAACTGCACCACACAGCTCAGTGTCACCAGCAAACATGCTGGGGCTGCTCTCAGTCCCACCGTCCATGTCACCAACAAAGATGTTAAACAGAGCCAGTCCCAGTGCTGACCCTGAGGAACATCTGCTCCTCACTTTGGTGTTAAGCTGCTGACCACAACTCGAGTGCAACCATCATTTATGTCATAGCAGTGCTGTGATGATAGAAGGCTTTCAAGTCTACCAAATCTTAATGGATTGTGTCTTCTAACAAAAAAGCTTTAAAAACAAATAATAATAAAAACACACAAAAAGACACAGAAAAAAACCCAGCCTTCTCTCCAGCTTTAATATACTGTTACATTTAACCTAAATGTTTGTTAGGGTTTTTTTTTTCTTCTGCTAATTTTGTCTTCAGAGAATTGATAGGTACTACACACAAGTTTTCATTTTTTTTCTGTCTTAGAAAGTGGACCTGTTCAGCCTAGGTATAATATTCTTTGAAATGTGTTACCATCCTATGAATACTGCATCAGAAAGGATCTTTGTTCTTGGTCAGCTAAGGCTGGTAAGTACACAGATATGAAACATACTAATTCTATGCATCAAATAGTTTAAGAGAAGCAAAAGGATGCAAAATACAGCAAAAAATGTTGCCATAGGGAGTGCTCAAAAACAAGGTTTGTAAAACATATAATGAAGAGTGAAGAATACATTCCACTAATGCACTGTGGATTCTAATGGTATTGCCATCAGTCTGTGTTCTGTCTGTGAAATTAATTATTGCATGTCAGATAAAGGAATAATCCCTTTAGTGTACTTAGGTTTAGGCCTGGTGGGCCTTTCTCAGGAATCAGTTGGTATTTGTAGTTGGTAAATGCTTGTGATTATGGGTTGTACTTTCGTTGTACAAAACAACATCAAAGCATTCGTCTTCCTTTTAGCTCCTCAAATAAATTTAAATTGCTATGTGGGGGTTGGTTTGTTTGTTTGTTTTTTTCATGGGCAATGGAAATGCTTTGTTTCTCTGTTTAATACGTAGAACTTAAAAGTAAGACTAATCTGAGCAATCTGGACTGCTTGTTAAAATTCAAATGTGGATTTTGGTTTTTGTTTTGTTAGCCTGCGATTGTATTTCCTAAGGACTTTGATGAAGTCAAGCATTCAAAGCAGGTAATTTTGAAGATATTTTAACTATTAGGTATTCCTTCTCAGAAAACATTGATTATAATTTTTGCCCCTTAATTTCCCACTTAATTCCCCGCCTAGTATTCTCTGCCAAGTTCTTATTACATGATATTAGAACAAAGTAAGGAAATAAAACCTCAAAAGAATACTCTTAAGTTGATATGGAAATATATTTACCCACAAAATTCTCTGAGCACAGTCATGAACAAATTAAGAGTTCACTGGCACATCTTTAAAGCTCAGAGGGACAATTTTAATTTTTCATGCTCAGAGAAATGGCTCAGTTGTTTAACTTTTTACTTAAACTTTTTGAAAGAAATACATGCCACACAACAGAGAGAGATGTAAAAAAGCTCAGTTGGCTGCTCAGAGCTTCACAGAGCTGCCAAGAGCTGTTCTGGAGGCCTCCATGGCAGAGTAATGAAGTGATAAGGATCAGTGTTATCTTTTCTGGACCATCTAGGTGTCTTTGTGCTAATCAACTCTTTTGTTAACCATTAGTATTAACTTTTAGTGTGTTACGCTTGTAAAACAGCAGTCTGCATGTTACTAGTACCGCAAAACATTTCTATTTTGTACATTTCACTGAAATACACCAGAAAGATTCCCCCTACTCTAACACTTGTGCCTCTCAAATCTTGCATTTCATGCATGCAATTCTGCTTTTTCTCTTAACTTTCTCTTAATTTTGTTGATAGAGAGATGCAAGAGCTAGCATACCATGGAACAAGAAAGGAAAAGGATACTACATATTTTGTCATCCCAGGAGGCACATTTCTAATAATTTGTGTGGTTGAGTAAATTTTTTCAGATTATAAAAAAGACATTCATCATTTAGTAAGCAAATAATGTCCATCCCAAAGATTGAGATTCTGCTGGTTTTTCCCCTGTAGAGTCTCACAGTTTGTTACTGAATTGGTATAACTACCAAGTTTGTTGCAAAAGCT
Source organism: Passer domesticus (assembly GCF_036417665.1). Classification (NCBI taxonomy): domain Eukaryota; kingdom Metazoa; phylum Chordata; class Aves; order Passeriformes; family Passeridae; genus Passer; species Passer domesticus. The sequence goes on from NC_087479.1 coordinate 32,441,794, forward strand.
GTTAACTTACAAAATGTTTCTAATCTGTAAAATTTTGATTTAATTTGTAGAGATTGGTTATTACGTGGCTCTTGAACCACGATCCTGCAGCACGACCAACAGCTGTGGAGCTGTTAAAAAGTGAACATCTTCCACCACCACAAATGGAAGAGTCTGAACTCCATGAAGTCCTCCACCACACCTTAGCCAACGTGGACGGCAAGGCCTACCGGACGATGATGAGTCAGATATTTGCCCAGCGCATATCTCCAGCAATAGACTATACTTATGACAGTGATCTGCTGAAGGTTTGTAGGTGTTCAGGGGAGGTTTGGGTTTGGCTTTTCCCTCTGTTGAATTTTTTAAAAATATGCTTATATGGGTAAACCTGTAGCATTTCTGAGTGAATTGCATTCTCAAGATTCACCCTCACATTGGTTCCCACTTAAAACTACAGTCTCTGCTCTGTGGGTTTCAATAGCCACTTCCCATTTGAGCCTTACATTCATTCTTCAGTGGAGAAACCAGTAGTGTGTGTTTGTAGCAGCTAAAGCTTTAAGCTTATGTCCAGGTGATGACTTTCTTTACTCTGAATTCCTGTCAAATTAATGGTTGACTGGTTGTCAGCAGAAAGTATTGCCCCTGGATGCTTTCTTCTCTTTTTAATTGATGTGATTTTTCTTGGTTTATCAGCTCTTGAATCTTTCTAAATCTAAATAAATTCAAGGCAACACAGTACAATAATGCTTCATATAGCTATAATTATTTTTTATTATGTAAGCATTGCAGTTTTTTGTAGTGGGATGAGATAGTAGAATGTTTATTGCCTGTATTACATGGAATGATTACCTACATGGAGTGTTCATCACACATGAATTATATATGTACTTTTTATTTGTGATGGTTTCAGGGTAGTTTTTCTATTTGGGCAGCCAAGATACAGCAGCATGTATGTGACATTGTCAGCCGGATATTTAAAAGACACGGTGGGTGTGTTTACAAAAGTCATTAATTTCCTTTTTTGTGATTGAATGGATTTAAAAGAATTGAATGGATTTACTGCTATAAGAGAAATCAGAAAACCTGTTAACTAGTTGATCATTTGAAGTTTTTATGATGTTTTATTCTGTTATTGTCATTCTAGCTACTAGCATCAAATATGAATGATTTACATTTTCTACAGAAAGAAGAGTGAAAATCTGAATTATATTTTTGAATGTATATGGTTGTTCTGATAAATCCATATGAGGTTTTAGAGGCACAGTCTGTTACACAAAATCTGGATCTGAATACAAGGCTAGCTCTGCAGTGGGAGATCAGGCATCCATGGCCACAGTAACTTCTTTTTGAACAGCCAGAATGGGAAGAGCATAAGGGAGAGCATGGAAACAAAGCAGGCATGTAGTGGTACTTCCAGTGATGTATTCTTGGAAATGCTATGCTGTTCAGGAACTTCCTGAGCCAAAGCTAATGCCATGATATTTAATAGTCTTTCATTTTCATTTCCAGGAATGTATCCAGTCATTAATAATAGTATTTGCTTAAAATTATTTTTTGAGAAGGAAATTTATGTAGCCACTGTTACACTTGAATTGTTATAAATTGTGTTGTCATACAGGTGTTCATGATACTATTTTATATAAAAATACTGAATTTTGAAATAGAAACTTTGTGTTTTCCAAGTAAAGAATAATCTAATTAAGCGTGATCAAAATTTGGTAATACAAAAGAGTGAGAAGCTGAGAAATAAAGTCAAGAATGAGTTTCCTCTCCTGCCACTCTAAACCTTGACAGATTTGGGAAATTTTAGAGGCTGAAATGTTTTCATACTTTTGGAAAAAAAATGGGGATTGGATATTAATTTTTTCCTTTAGATTTTATCTGACATGTGTAATGGCTAGAAGAATTTCTTTCTATCTGAGGCACTTCTTCTCTCATTTAAAAGTTAATGTTGAGTTAAAATCAAATTGAGTTAAGCTTAAATAAATTTTCCAGTGATTCTCAATCAAATATTAAAACAGGAAACTATTTTTCAGTAATAAGTGGTATTTTTAATATTAAGGTTTCAATGAAGATTGGATTCATACAGGTAGATGGTGACAAAATGTAGCCAGGGAAAAAAAAAGGTATTCATGAGGTTTTAAAATGAAACACAAACACTTCTGGTATGTTTTTGAGACAGAGGATGCAACATGTCTGAACAAAATATATTCTATATGGAAATGTCTCTAGACCAAAGCAGTATTTACTATTGGTGACTGCAGAGTTTCTCATCTGTTTCATATGCCTGCTTTGTGAAAGGTGGTGTTTAAAGAGGGAAGGCAAGGTAAGGATTCTGCTGGGCTGTGGAATTGGCAGGTCCCTCTTCTATGGCTTCCCTGCTGAGTCCAGGAAGCATGCAACATAGGCATAAAAAAAACTTTGACATTCTTTCTTTAAATATGGAAGAGGAAAGTCTATTAAGGACATTTAATGTAATTTTTGAACTTACGGGTTGACATAATTATGCCTTATAAGGGTGTTCATGAGCTTGTAAAGAGCAAGTGTTACTTTTGAAATGAGAGATAATAGTGTTTTCTGGTTTTGTGCAGGAGCCATCAAGCTGCATACTCCACTTCTGATGCCCAGAAATAAAAAACTGTATGAACATAATGAAGCCTCATATTTCATGGATCACAGTGGGATGCTGGTAATGCTTCCTTACGACCTCAGAGTAAGTAGCATTATCTCTGCAGGCAAAACTTTAGAGGGTTTGAAGGGTGCTGTGGTGGAATTTGGTTTAGGCTTGCGCTTCTTTTGGCTGCTGAAGCAGTGTATCTTTCAATGTCTATTCTCGCTCTCCTGAGTTCTGTACTCCTCCTCTTGACAGCTGGAGACCTGACCAAGTATTGAAGAAATAGCGTTTGTTTGGTTTTGTTTTGACATAGGTGAAAATAATGTTTTTATTTAAAACTTGTGGCAAGGATGGTTAGATTAATATTACTTGGCTATGTCAGGTGTTTTGGGCATTATGTTACACTTGGGAGAGTACAAGTGTAACTACACAGGATAATTTATCTCTAGTTGCAGAGCTCAGTCAGACCAACTGTTCTGTTTCAACAATTATTCTGTTTTTCAGATTCCTTTTGCAAGATTTGTAGCTAGAAATAACATATCAAACCTGAAAAGGTAAGAATCATACAGGTGATACTTTGCACTGATACTGTGCTTTGACAGTGACTTGTGAAGAGGCTGATTCATTCTTCAATGTTTCCTTTAGATACTGTATAGAGCGAGTTTTCAGACCTCGGAAGTTAGACCGCTGTCATCCCAAAGAACTCCTAGAATGTGCATTTGACATCATTACATCTACTGGAAATAGCTTTTTGCCTATAGCAGAAACAATTTATGCAATTTCAGAAATCATTCAAGAGTTTTCAGTGCTACAGGTAGATTCTCTAATCAGCCCCTTTCCTCTCTTTTCCACCCAAAATTTTAGTTTAACTAAATATTTAGTTTGATGTGTTGTAAAAGGATACTTCCTTTAACTTTAACCAGGACAGAACTATTTTCACATTTAATCTGTAGTCACTTATAGACCACTGTCATAAAAAATGCGTTTCCTAGGTAAACTCAAAATGAGGCATAGATTTATGTGCAAAGGAAATAACTGAATTTTTTATAGTACCATTGAAGTAATGTCTTTCTTCTGTCAGATAAGTGATTACTGTAGAATGGGACAAGACTTGCCATTCTTTAGTTAGAGATGAAAGGTAAGGTAGTGAAAGAAGAGGTTTGAAGTTAATTTTGAACTATTATTACTATTAAATGTTTTGGAAGCTTCTTTGTTTTGTGGGGGTTGGGGTTTTTTTAAGAAAACAGAATGCAAGTAAAATTTGGCTTTTTCATTCTTTCTTCCCTTTTTTTTTATTTATGCTTTGCTAGGAAAGAAATTACAGTATTTATCTGAACCACACTGCCTTACTGAAAGCTATACTTTTGCACTGTGGGATACCAGAGGACAAACTCAATCAAGTCTATGTCATTCTCTATGATGCTGTGGTAAGGCATTAGTTATTAACCTATCCTCTGTAATCATCTCTGCAGAATATTCTGTTTTGTGGAGCTATCTAAAAATGAATGCCAGCCCATTGCCAGCCTAACTAGGAGTATGCTCTTGATACATAAAAAGGTTGGCTATCTTAGGGCAGTAAATGTAGATTAATTACTTTCTTATTACTTCTGAATTGGGATGGTTTAAGATGATTCTTGAATGTGTATTTATGAGAGAGTTATTCACCTGTCTAATCAATAACTGACAGGTTAGTCAATAAAAACATTTTAAAAATTAAATTTAAAAATAAAATGTCTTTTAATATCAGTTAGGTCTTTTCTACTTTACAGGCATAGAATATAGTTGAAATTAACTTGAATAATTACAGTAAAGCATTAAACACAATCAAATACTGTTTTAATCTGTTTTTCTTGTAGACTGAAAAGCTGACTAAAAGAGAAGTAGAAGCCAAGTTCTGTAATCTTTCTCTCACATCATCTAGTGTAAGTGATCTTAATTCAGAGCTGATTTCCCTGTTATTTGCCGTAACTCAGTAATATTTTATTTTCTTTGTCATTTAATCAACCAGAGTAAGAAAAATAACCTGTTATATGTGCTGCTCAGAATAGGTCAGTCCCTTTGCAAGTGGTCTGACTTTGTTCTCTGTTCTCTCTGGTATTGCAGCTTGTTCTTTAAACGTGTGGAAACTAATACAGGGTAAATGGAATACTGAGAAAGGTATTTAATACAGAAAACTGAGAGAAACTCTAAAAGAAACTTCTCTGCAAATGTTGAATGTGCATATAGTTAACTTTAACTTCTGACAGACTTATCTGTCTATTCTTTACTCAACTCTACTAGGTAAAAACAGCCTGCTAGCCAAAACAAACAAAAAAGGCAGATGTCTTACTCCCACAAATATAAAGTCAGATATTTTTCTTTTTTTTAGATGAGACCTATGATGAATGTTGTCTGTGTTGCTATGTGTGCTTATTTCATTTTTTTGGTTTTAGCTTTCTCGACTCTATAAATTCATTGAGCAGAAGGGAGAAGCAAGTAATGTATTTCCCTTTCTAAACTCAATGATAAAACAAAAGCCAAGTGTCACTCAGCTGTTGAAGCATGGCATGAAGGATTTAGAGGAAATCATTGGTCTATTAAAGCAACTGGGAATAAAACTCCAGGTTTGTAAAATGCTCTGCATTCTAATTAATGGAATTACAGGGCTGCTGTGCATTGTAATATGCCAAGAAATAAAGATATTTTACAATAAAAAAGCACATGCAAGTGTGCTTTTTTGATGGCAAATAATAGTACTGAATTGATACTTCTTCCTTTTTTCCCCTTTTTCTTTATTAAAGATGCATTTTAAAAATGAGACTTCTTCCAGTCAAAAGTCTCTGGCTTAACTTCTATCTAGTGACACTCAGACTTTTTTCCTTTCTCCACCCAAGACTGGAGGCATTACTTACAGCATGAAAGAGAGGGTTTAATAAATTTTGAAACAAACTGAAATATTTTAAAAAACCAGAAATCTAATGACTACTAAAGGCCTCCACCTTCCTTGAAGCTTGCTGTTGGGTTTTGTGCTGCAGGTTTCTTGAGATGCTGTAAGATTAAAGCACCTTTAATTTCCTATTTTTCACTGTATTTTAGATATTTGGAGATAAGAAGTGTTTCCATATATCTTCCTTAGGTAAAAACAGTGTTTTAAATCCATGTTGCTAACAGGAAATTAATTATATATGTGCACATATTCATTTTTATTTTACAGATCTCTATAAATCTGGGACTAGTTTACAAAATACAGCAGCACAATGGTATTATCTTTCAGTTTATAGCATACATCAAAAGAAGACAAAGAACTGTGCCTGAAATTCTGGCTGCAGGAGGCAGATATGATCATCTGGTATGTACTTATCTCTTCTAGTAAATTTTGATTTTTTTTTCTAACCCATTTTGCCAAGATAATTAACTGGTCTTCCATTCTGTTTTTTCTTGTCTTGAGATTCCACAGTTTAGAGGGCCACAGACAGTAGGACCAGTTCCTTCAGCTGTTGGAGTCAGCATAGCTATAGATAAAATAACTGCTGCTGTTTCCAGTGTGGAGGATTCTGTAAGTGTTTTTGGGAAGTGGGGAATTTGTTTACTTCTGACAGTTCAATAACCTACTTGTAGCTAGAGATAGACAAAAAGCAAGATGTTCAGATGTGTTCCAATATAATACCATACTGAAATAGAAGACAGACATCAAGGTGACCTCTTTCCTTTTGTGTTTCTTTACATAGAACTATTTATTACATGAGAATTAAGGGAAGACAGGATCTTCAGGCTTACACCATTTTATTTTCAATTTGAATGGGATATTTTTATCAGCCTGTGTATTCTTTCAGGTGCAAGAGTACAACTGTAGGTACTTAGTGTTATTTTTCTCCTACTACTTCTCCCTTTATCAAAGGATAGAAGATAGACATGGAAAGAAACTTTAAGAATATTGACTACTTTGTACAGTGTCACACACCTTCACTTAGTTGTGAAATGTGTATTTTATTCTCTTTTCTCTATAAGAATAAATTAACATTGCCAAGGAGAGTGGGAAGGAAAGAACAGAGTAGGCAGGGATACTTGGCAAGATGAGGCTGTGGAGGTGCTTTGCATCAAAGATTGAGTTTCAGTGACTTTCAGACAGGCTTAGGTGGATTGTAGCTCTCAAAAGAGGTGGATATAATCCCTTTCTTGCTTTTTAGCTTGATGCATTTTGACAAATGTTGGCATATTTGTCCATCTTCATTACTTTAACTGCCTTATGAAAGTGGTCTTGTGACTAATATTGTCTCCTTGATTTTGCTTTCCCTTCAGGTGTCTGTCAGCTCGTGTGACCTGCTGGTTGTAAGTGTTGGTCAGATGTCAATGGGTAGAGCTATCAACATTGTTCAGAAATTCTGGACTGCAGGAATTCCAGCTGAAATAATGTATGACTGGTCCCAGGTAGAATTTTTATCTCCATGTGTTTACTGTATTATTGTTTTCCAAGATCAGTGCAGACTGAAACCATACTTTTTTGGGGTATTTTTCTGTTTTTATGGAGGTGGAGAGTCATAATACTGAGCATGTAGGGTGCTCTTCAGATACAAAAATGTTGAGAAAATCTCACTGGCTTTGCAGCATTCTTCCAGAGTATTTAAAAGTGTGAGGAAGGATCCCTCCTATCAATAAATTTAATACTTAAGCGGGGGTACATCAAGAACAGAACAGTAGCATCAACTTTTAAATAGCCAGATGGCCAAAGACACCCAGGTACAGAGGGAATGTTGACATTATTCTACTGTTAGAAATACAGTTTAGCAAGCTGAGCTACTAGATGGGTCCCCATGCAGTCCTTGAAGAGATGTGTAGTAGGAGGGGAAGAAAGAGTGGCAAGCTGAGCTCTGCCTTTTTATGTCCAGCTGAAAGCAAACAGCTGTAGCCAGCACTACTTCACTAAAGTGCAGTGAGCTACATGACAACACTAAAGTCCCTTTTAGAGGTGGTGGCACTTACTTAAGGATTATGAGTCTGCTTCACCTTCAAGTGTCCCAGTTCCCAGTGACTAACAAAAGAGACTCTGCAGTTGCCCCTTGCACATCATGTGCTGCAGGGCAGGAGGTTTTGAGCTCATTCAGTTTATTGTCTGACCTTTTTGTAATTTTTTGACATAACATTTCTAACAGTTTCAATCCCTTGGGACCAAAAAAACCCCAGATTATATACTTTTCCTATGAGCACCTAGGCTGTCTTCTTGATTTGTTCTTGATTTGAGGCTTGTTTGTTTGATTCATAAGGAATGAAGATTTGGATAGTTCTTGCCTCTGTCTAATGCTGTCCTGCAAGCCAGTGCTGAGTAAGTCAGCATAGCCTTGGTTATACAGGAAGCCAGCTGGAGTCAGCTTTAGTAGCAGACCTCCAGCCATGCAGGACTGAAAGCTGCAGGCAGCAGGGTGGTGACTGAACCTGATGTTACACTGCCCATTTTTACAGTTACTTGGACTCTGCACTTCTAGGTATAGGTAGCCCTTCTGTGTGGGAACTTGGGCTGCAGGACCTAGGCATTCTCTCTCTCTAAGCATAGACTTTGAATTGAATTTTAGCAAGCCTTGGGTGGATAAATACATGCATAAAAATGAAGTTTCATCTGCTAAAGTTGTAAGTTGTTAATAAAGCTTTTCTCTCTCTGAAGCTGTGTGACTGTTGTATATCAAGTTACTTTAATAAAGATGGGAGACTGATTACTTAATTGGTCATTTTATAAGCTGTCAAATTAATGTCTCATTCCCCTTCTTTTGTTCTCACTTCAGTCCCAGGAAGAACTACAGGAATACTGCAGATGCTCTGGGATTACATATGTGGCTCTGGTGTCAGAGAAAGAAGGAAGTCATGTAAAGGTAAGCATGGGAGCAGGGGATGCTTCATGGTGTTTCAGATTTGTACTCTGTTGTTCTACATTTTTTAAGGTCATTATTAATACAATGTAAATTAAGTAAGTAGAGTTGAAGTAAATACAGTTTTGGTTGTTAAGTCGTAGAAATGTTATTCTGAACAATTTCAACGCTTTAAACATTTTTGATCCCTGCATAACACTGTTATTCACAGACATCCTTCCCTCTAGGAAAGTCCAAAAACTAGTGCAAACATTGCTTGACAGTGCCATCGATGGCTTAGCATGGAAAAAGGTTTCTCTTGTCTCTGACTTCTTTAAATCTACCAAATGAATGAGTTGACTTAATGATCTTTGCAGTTGGCACCTTTTCATGTTACAAATCAGTACAACTAAAATGTAAATATAAAAAATTCAGAGTAATTCCAACAGACAGTCAGAACCACACTCTTCACCTCTGTAAACTCAGATTAGCATGCAAAAGCTGGACTGTGTCACAACAGGAAAGTTGTCTGTACTTGTACTCTTGCAGCCTGTGGTTCTGGTACCTTTGGTTTTTTGAAGTTGAAAGTTTTAAAATATTCTGGATCATTGTAGAAAAAAGTCATTATTTTTTTAATAAAGATTCATTATTTGACTGAAAAAATTACTAACCATTTGACAGCGTATGGCAAGGACAGCCAACATGCCTTACTAAAACATTTTTCACTTCTTATTAACTCTGTTACTGTAACAACAATAATTGCAAGAATAAGTAAATCTTGATGATGACAATGTGATATTACAAAGTCCTCTACAAGCCTACTGTGAGTGTTCTTTTAAATATAGCTTTATTGAAGCAAAACCAATAAAGGAGATGTTAATGAGGTGAACAGTGTTGTTGCTGATTAACTTCTTGCCAATAAAGATGGTGCAGATTCCTAAGTTTTGAATGTTTGAGTTAATGCTTGCAAATTGAAAGGCAAGCCTTATTCTAATATAATTGCTTTACTAAAAATATTAACAATATGGTACTTACAATTATAAACTATTGTTTAGAACTTAATTATCACATTAGATGCAGGGAGCCAAGCTTGCTTTGGGAATGCAGAATAAGTAGTTGGCAGAAGAAAAATTAATCAAATATTTAATTGGCAGTGATTGATTGGTAATGGTATTTGGTATGGTAGCTTCCTACCTTTGACTCTTTCACCTTTAATGGGTGAAACAGTTTGGTTTTGATTAAGTTTGATAAGTTTGATAAGATGTCATTTTAAGACTCAACAATCTTAAGAACCATTGAACTACATCATAGGTGAAATCCTTTGAGAAAGACAGGCAGACAGAGAAAAGGATTTTGGAATCTGACTTAGTAGATCACCTGATCCAGAAACTGAAAATGAAAATTGGTGACGAAAGATGTAGCAGGTAAGCAGCATAACATGTCAATAATGTGGGTAGTCAAAATCAGAAGTGAATATATGTTTGCATGTGCTGAGTTACACCTTAATTTTATTTGGTAAAGAAAGTGCTGAATTTCTTTTGAGGAGAAAAGAAAGCAAAAGGCTTTGTTATAGAAGTGTATTGAGATTAAGAAAGAAACTGATTTCCCTAGCTGCTGCTGCATTCACATATCCATAGAGCTTCATAAATTACAAGGCCACACAGTTATCCCAAATCTGCTAGAACAGCAATAGTGTTTGTCTGGCTGCCTGCAAGTTCCTGTTACTGAGCAGAAGTCCACTGCATGTGTGTAGTGTGTAATCAAAGAATTAAAGCAGCAAATCCCTTTCATTCTGAGGCAGTACTGGTATGGTGAAATGAAAGTGGAACTCTTGCACTTCTGTATGCTCCGGTGGCACAAGTGAAAGTAACACCTGGCAAAGACTTGAGGTACACAGGAAAACCCCTTCACCCTGGCTTCATTGAAATTACTATTTACTATCACCAGTGGAATTTAGTACAGAAATGACAAGAGAGGCTAGTCATATCTGTGTGCTTAAGCAGTACAGCTGTTACTTACACACAGCCCCCTGTAAGTCTGTATTTATACGTGCACCCAGATATATTTATATGTGTGCATTGACAGCAGGAATAGACATGCATTATTCACACAAAGTAGAATAATGAATGGTAACAGATTTGCCATCCAGTTTTTCTGACTAGGCTTAACAATGCTGAAATCAAGCAGTTGTTTATACAAGCAGTTGATGGCTCCTGCTATTCACTTCTCATTCTCATTTTTATGGCCTCAACCAGTCTTAGTATTTAATTTTGCAACTAACCTCATCCTCAGGTGCTTTGTGACAGATTTACTAGAAGCTGTGAAAGAAAAATCATTCTAGATGATTTTTTTAAAATCATTTAGAAAAAGTTTTTAAATCCCAAAAACAGAATAGAAAAACTCTTGCATGGTACCACTAAACAGAGAAATGCAATAGCTGACTGTAACAGCCCTGGCAAATTTCTTTTTTAATTAATTACTGAATGTGGAAAGTAAAGGTATCCAAACTAATTATTGAAGACTTCTTTGAATATGTGTGCTCTTAAGTAAAATACTACTTTTATACTTCAGTATTATGTCACAGAAACCTGTGAGAAGCAGATTAAATTAATAATTAGAGTGAATACTCTCACAATATATTTTTATATTAGGATATAAATCACTCTTGTATGATAGGGAGGACATTTTTTGTATCCATAGGGAACGTTGCTTCTAGACCTCACTTTTAAATGTAATTTTGTATCATTTCTTGTCAATTTGTGAATAGAATTGATTCATTAATAATAAATGTGTGCTGGGGAGTATCTGCAGGCATCTTTGTCTGTTGGAACCAAGTTTAAGTATCTATGATAATCTGAACTACTGTCCTGTTACAGTATTTCTTTATAATTGTAAATTCCTTAACTGTCTTTGTTTATTTTTAGAGAAACCGCAGATAATCTTTCAATACCAAATCAAAAAGGATCATTTACTAATATTTCAGGTATTTAATATCTAGTTATAGAACATACAAACTAACTGTTCCTCTTTCTGCTCAAAAACTGATTTGCAGGAGAATAGTACCAAAGGCAAAGTAAGAAAATGTTTTATAGCAGAGCTCTGATTAGAGGCATTGCCTCTTAATCTCAGATTGTTCCAAGTGATTTAAAACTGTCCTTTTCTCCAAACTAAGTGCTCAGACCAATGGGCAGAATATTCTCCATACAAGCGTTCATTGATGCAGTAATCCAAGAGGCTGGGAAAGCCAAAATTCACCAGTTTTTCCTAGTTGAGAAATTTAAATGTCATCTTGATGAAAAATAACTTCATCTGTGATTGTTAGAGTATTGAGACCAAATGAAAATGCCTTTACATTTCTAGCTGTGCATTTGCATACCGTATTCTGATAATATAAGTTTGTATCTAAAGAATACTATTAAGTGCTTACTTTGTGGCTGAAGTTTGGCATTTTCGATACTTGTTTTATTGAGCACTGATACAGTGTGTGGTGGTGGTGATTCTTCAAGAAACACTTCACACACACACACACTTTTGCATAATAGCGAGGGAGAGAGGCCATGTTTAACTTGGGGGGTGTTTGTGTGTGTGTGTGACTACCACAGGTGGAAATTTGGATTTTGAAATAAGCCATTTCAAATTTTAATTATTGTTATTTGGGGAAGCTGGGGTGTACTGTTTGTTTTGTCAGTGATTCTGCTATGGGACTGAGCATTAGTCACCTCATTCTTGTAATGGCTTTTCTTTATTTGATATTAGGTGAACTGCATTCCTTTGTGAAATTTTGCAAGTCATTTGGAACCTTTTCTTAGTTTCAGGGAAAAGTTATGTAAAATACCAAATTTCTTAGTCTTAACAGCCAGTCCTTCAATGTCATAAGTCAGTGTTTGAGAATTTATGTGCATGTCTTATTATCCTGTCAGATTCTGGAGGTTTTCATAGCCTTTTAATCACTGTACTACACTGATTTTAGCATATTAATATTTGTGAATTTTGTTTCTTGATACTTGTTGTATAAAGAAATACTACAAACTAAAATGATGTGTTTGCATTTTAGGTGTGTTTGAAGCACATGGAAGTCTTGTAGTGCCTAACGTTAGTGTTATAGCTCCTGAAAAATTATCTGCCAGTGCCAGGCGTCGTCAAGAAATTCAGGTACACACACATCAAATAAGTATTCAGAAGTGATCCTTAGAAGTTAAGGAATGGTAGAATTCATATTTGATAATCACTTAACTTAAACAAATTCATCCTGTTTGTTCTTTATGCATAAACTAGACTGGGAACAACACAAATTGTTCAAGGCAAAGACCATCCTTTTTAACAGTTTGGATCTTAGGGATTAGCTGTGACATTGTGGCTCAGCTACCATTGTGCATGCATAATAGAAATCTTACTTTCCTAGGCACTGCTGATTCTGGAGCTTCCCTTTCGTTTTTCTTCCTCTCTAAATGCTGAAGTGTGTTAAAGGTTGTCGTGGTTTAACCCCAGCCAGCACCCAAGCCCCATGCAGCCACTTGCTCTCTCCCACACCAGTGGGATCAGGGAGAGAATCAGAAGGGTAAAAGCCAGAAAACCCCTGGATTGAGACAAAGACAGTTTAATAGGGAAAGCAAAAGCTGTGCACACCAGCAAAGCAAAACAAGGAATGAATTCAGTGCTGCCCATGGGCAGGCAGGTGCTCAGCCATCCCCAGGAGAGCAGGGCCCCAGCACCTGTAATGGTGAATGGAAGACAAACACCATCACTCCAAATGTCCCCCCTTCTTCCTTCTTCCCTCAACTTTATATACCGAGCATGATGTCACATGGTCTGGAATGTCCCTCTGGTCACCTGGGGTCACCTGCCCTGGCTGTGTCACCTGCCAGCCTCCCATGCACCCCCAGCTTCCCCACCAGCATGGCTGTATGAAAAGCAGAAAGGGCCTTGGCTCTGTTATCAAACAAGTTACATTTTAAAAGAAGCAGTCTGTGAAGCAGTGGGGGAAGATGTTGGAAAATTCCTTTAGTACAATAGTGTTTGATCCCTACATCTGTGGCTAATAGTCTTGTACCATCTGTTGCTTCCTTACTTATCTTTATCAGTGATTAACTGCTCAGCAATAACAAAAACATCTGTTATCAATCCTGTGTTCAGCAAAAATCCAAAACATAGCCCCATAACAGCCACTGTGAAGAAGGCTAACTCTACCCCAGACAAAACCAGCACGAAGTTCATCATACTTTTGATTTGTAGTATGTCTGTAAAAGGTACTTTATGTTTATTTCATTAAGTTGTCTCAAACTAAAGGCCGAAGAAAAAATTGTGGCTTTAAAAAAAACACACAAAAAACCCCAAACTAAAACAATAACAAAAAAAAAAACCTACAACCTGCCTAAAGCATGATACTATAGTAATGTAGAAAACATTCAGGAATGCTAGAAACAAATGTCAGAATTTTCTTGTTTAGCATTATTAGGGTCAAGATATTTAGAGTACATGGTAAAACAGAACTGTCATCTTATCCCCTTTTCAGTCCAAACTAGGATGTGCAACAAAAAAATCTCCCCAATTAATAGTTCTGTGAACCCAAATAAAGAAATGGATGTTACTCTCTGAGCTAAACAAACTTACTGTTCTCAGGTTTTGAATATGTAAAAGCAACGTTTCCAAGGTACAAAGACAACATAATGCAAGCCTGCAACTACATTTGTAAAGTGCTACCTTTGCAGGACCACTAGATTGCTCTGAGAAAAAGCGTTACAAGGCATGACCCATATTTTGGTTTGGCTTTCAAAAGCCATCCTCCTTCTTTAGCTGGAGGTGATTCACTGCATCCAGTCACAGGTTCTCATGTTCCTTTGAAAGTTATCTAACACCCAGAAACAGAGGGCAGTTTTCACTAGTTATGCAAGCATCCATGTTGTTCTGTCTGCTTTAGAACCAGTATTGTCAAGTGTGTACCATTGAGTCAAGAGTGTCTCAGCTCCAGTCCCTTTCCTCTCTGCTCATCAAGGATTATTGTGAATTTTTTACTGAAAATTATATTATAGATTAAATATGATGTAGTTCTACATCTTGTTAGAAGCAGCCTCTTCTGTTCTCATCTCTGCCATATGAAATCAGTGTTCCCAACTTGTGTCCCACAAGCTGTGTATTTTACTTTTGCCCATCTTTTGTTTCCAGGTACAAACAAGACTTCAGACATTCATTTCTAGCCTACAACAGAAAACAAGTGACATTGAGATTTTAGCAGTAAGTATTTGGCAGAAGCCTGAACTAATTCTGAATTCTTACTTGCAGTGGATGATGCCCTTCCTATCTGGAACAAACAACTGCTAATTGCCTCACTTTAGTGATACCCAAATGAATCAAACTTGAGGTTAAATAAGACCCCTGGTCTGTTTCTCCGATACTTGAAAAGTATCTCATACTGTGTGTATGGGACAGCTGCATGGAATAAAATTTAACAAGCATTTAGTTGTAAGTTCTTAAGCTGTAATTGCACCAACTATTGTGGTGGATGTAGTAACTTGTTCCTGCTGGATTTGCACTTCCATTTAAGTAAACATAGCTCGTCTGTATGTAGCTTTTAGACTTCACTGACCATGTCCAAAGGAGTTTAAAATGGTGTATGCTTTTCAGGAAACATAAATGCCTGTTTGCCTGCAACTACATGCAACCTTCCTAATGGGGTCTGTCATTAATAGTTTAAAATGTTTTAATAATTTTAAACTAAGTTCACAGTTTTAGCAGCATGAGTACTTCTCTGGAAATCAAAAAATCTGGCTCCCTTCAGTATAGCTCATCTCTAGTTGGCAAACTGGTAACAGAGAACGGTTAAGTATTGATTTATTGGTATTTTTGCAGGTTGATCTGCCAAAAGCAACTGTGACACACTTCTTATCGTTAGAGGTAAGCAATTAAGTATTGTTGTTAAAACTCTAACTGAACACAATAGATGATAAATTCTGTTCCCAATGAAGTGTAAAATTCACCCATTCTAGACTTCTCTTTCAAGTCTGAATTAGGTTTAAAATTTAAAAGGATCTTTTTTACCTAGGAAGCTTGACTTAGAAAAACTTCTTGTCAGATGTCCAAGTTACACAAGACAACATTAGGAAGTCCTAATCCAAAGCTCTGAGGTTTTTTTCCCCCAAGAATAGTTATCTAAAATTAAATCGTATTAGTTTCTGAAAAAGAGCAGTTAAGTATTAATAGCGGTTTCAACAAAGGTGTTCCTTGAAGCCCTTAATGAAGGAGAACCCAAAATACAGAGGCAATTATTTCAAATACAGTAGCTGAAAGATCCCTTAGTGAAGCCAAGATATAAAGGGGATGTTTATTATATCAACACCTTTAACAACTCAGGAGCTGGTCAGTGGTGCATGAAAGATGACAACACCAAAGAAAGGTTTCTTCCTTTCTCCAATGACAGCACTAGCTTGCTAGAGGGGTGCATGCCTCTCTACCCCCTAAAAACTCAAATTCAAGAATGGCATTGTACTAGAAGTGCATGTAGTACTTTCATACCTTTTGTCTGCTGCTCTGAAGCAGTGCTTGTCTGGTACCCAAAACCCAGTGAAACATTTCAAAACATTTTCAAAATACTTAGTTCATCCAGTTTGTATAAATCATGGAGGTACTTTATCACTTTTTGCTTAAAAAAAAATTTAAATACATGTGCACACGATCAGCTTGCATCATTCACTTTTGATCACCATTACATCACAGTTATTCTCTCCAGCACTGCCAAGCTGACATAGCCCTTTTCATTGCTTGTGCTGAAATGTGTTAAGCTGATCGCTAAATTAACTTTATTTTCTTTAAAAAATAAAGTTGCTCACGTTGTTGACATTTATCATGTTTCAAAGCTGTTCAATTAAAGAGCATTGACATTACACAGTATTCAGAAGGCTGCATCCTACCAGAAGTATTTCCTTCATATAAGAATATGAGACTAGCATAGTTCCTTGTCAATTTTTTCTTAGCTTGATGGAGATAGACAAGCCTTTGATGCTACTGTGAGACAACTGATGTCACGATGGCCCAAGCAGAGATCTTCATATTTACAAGCAATTTGTGATGAAATTTACAGTCTCAAAATGGAAAAGAGGTAAATTTGTTAAGCTCTTATAGGTACATAAACTAGATTTTTTTTCATTTTTTTTCTGTATTCAAAATAGAAGATAAGCTGCTCCTAACTTGTCTTTCACTTTCCCCTCTCTCTGAGGAAAAATACTCAGGAAATGTGTACTTCCTTCAGAACTATAGGACTGTCACTAACCCTCACTGAGAAAAATGAAGAATTTACATTTTAGAAGTCTTTTTAAGAAGCTCTAGAATATATTGCCACTTTATCTCACTTGCTGTGTTAATAAAAATGAATAGCAGACAATTATGAACAGTCAGGTATCCTGCCATACATAGTACATATACTTCTATATATGTAAGTATACATGGATGTATAATATATACATCTATACTGCTACATAAAAGCCCTCTTTTCTGATGAGAGGGACTCCGCTTGTCTTTTGAAAGCTCATGAGCACATTTAATTCCTCGTGCTTTGAAATACCATGGCAGTCAGGCACAGGTGGGAGAGTGCTCAGTTCCATGCAAACATGATGTATGCTCTCCCAAAAAGTACAGTAGAGCCCATTTCTGTTTTGTAAGCATAAAAATGTTTATGTTGAACTCACAGTCTGCCTGCTGGATTCTGGCTGATAGTCTGGACACATCCACTATGTCCAGTTTTAAACCTCAAATTGTTAAATGCTGCATGTACTGTCCATTTAAGACCCTGGGTATTTATGCCTAATGGGTTTCATTTTGTTTTCATTTTCTTAAATCTTTGTTCCACTTGAAAGTACTACTTAACCTTTAAATAAGACTAAAATTTTGGTTCCCTTTTCTCAGAAGCATCAAAATTGCTCCAGGTTTGCTGTTTACTAAGACAGCTACATTAGCAAGTGAATAATTTTTTGTCTTCATGGGGCTTGCAAGGCTGTGAGCAACAGAACCCAAACAATACTCCATACAATGCTGGGTATGAATATAACACAGTCCCTCACTATCTTCCCATCCCAGCTGGGGCCTGAGCACTATTGAGCCATAAGCCTTCAGATCACAGGAGTGAAAACTGAACAGGCAAGACCAATGGAAAGAGGATGAGGGCAAAATTGCAATCACAGCCAAACAAACTAAAACTTACTGGTTTTTTGCTAAATCTTTGCTGCTATCTTATTGTGAGGATTTGTCACAGGAATTGCAGCTTTCAAACTTGCAGTTTCAAAATACTAAAACTCATTTTTCCTTCCCTCTGCAGGGTTCCTGCACTTATCCTGTACAGTTACCGAGATGAGTACAAGGTTTTGTTTTAGTACTTAAAGCATCTTTTATGGGATGTTTCTACAAATGGACAACAGCGTTTCATCAAAAGGAATTTCAAAAAGCTGTAACAATGCAAGACAGGCAACTAGTGCCTTTGTCTGTGTCCAGATTGCATTTCATGTATAATATTGTCCTGGTTCTGCTCAGGACAAGGTTAATACTTGCTGTAGCTAGGAGGAGGCATGGCCAGGACCCAGTGGTTGATCTCACACCATTGCTGAGGGCCTCCCAGGTGGGCACAGCGTGGCAGAGAGCAGTTGGGTCCTGTTGTTTCTCTGGACTCGTTCACCTTTCCTGTACTCTCTGCCACTGGTATTGTTGCTGTTACTGTTTCCAGTAAATTCTTACCTCAACTTGAGCTCTGTATCTTCTGTGCCTCCCCATTCTCCTCTCCAGCCACGGCAGGGGGAGGGGATAGTGAGTGGCACGTGGAGTCAGCTGGAGCACTAACATAGAGAATGACATTCCTAAACCACGACAGATACAAAACTAAATGCTTTCAAAATGTGGAAGTAGTTGTTTTATAGGCAATTAAGGAGCAAGTCTGACTAGAGCCACAGATATGTATTATGCTACACAAATCAGCTGTACAGATGTAAAACTACTTTTTTACAAAATAGTTTCCGAATGCCTTTTATGCAACAATAGTACTGCAACAAGAAATGTCAGTTCTAGAATTATGAAAGAATGAATTACCTTTAAAAAATTGTTTTTATGTAATAAAAACTGCTGAGCCTTATTGAGATACTCATTACAAGCCTTTTGTGTGTCGTTTTCAGTTGTGTATTTTTAACTTACTATTTTAATTTATGTATAAAATATGGTAGATTTCAGGCTGAGTTGTTACAAGCCTGGCTGCCTGTGCTCATCCTGTCTGTACTTTTGCATTTGAATCAAGCAGCAGCTTCTGTGAGATGAAGACCTGATAAAATAAACCACTTTTCTAGACCTGCAGAGCCTAAACCAAAGACTTCAAAGACAAACAGTAACCGGCATGTGCTTGAGGCACAACCAGAGTTTTGAACTAACTTTCTTTACCCGAGTTGTCAGATTGGGTTTGAAGTTAAAGTCACAGTAATGATGCAAGTATCATAATTACCTTCTTGTAGCTATACTGTAACACAACCCCAGCAGGAAGAATGAAGCTGAGAAACTATGATTTACAGCAGTCATAGTTAACTACGTATTATATTTCACATCAAACACTGGAGGAAAATGCAGAAACATTAAGGATTTCTGAAACTACACTGGTGCTTACCCTCCCTCCCCCTTGGTACCTTTTGTTTAAACTTTCTCTAAGGCAAATGATTGCCATTTGTAGGCTCATCATATTAATAAATACCTACTTACTTTATCTACCCTTCTTGTAGCAAAGAAGGTGGCTAAGTTAAAACATGTAGAGCTAACTTGCAAGACAAACCACAAAACTTTGAGAACTGTGAAGGTTCCAACAGCAATGTCCAAAGCAGCAGACAACCCTAAAAACACAGATAACTGTGCCATTCCTAGCAATTCACCACAAGTCACATCAGCCATTACACCAAATCCATTTCTCATTATGTTTAATAGGAGCAATTACATATTTACTTTTTACATCTGTTCATATGAAGGAAGGAAAATTCAGATCCCTGAATAGACTGAAGGATGATGTTTTTTTTTTAAAAAAAAGTTTAGGTGACATGACCATTTTTAAGCTATGTCTGAAGGGAACATGATGCAGTCCTACCTCCCCCCACCCCGAGCCCAGGTCAGAACAGCTGCATCTGCATGGAGTGAAAGCTCTGCAAGAACTTGAGCACTGTGCTGGCTGCCTTGGGGATATCTGCACTGCATCATGTAGACGTGGCCCTCCGATTAAGACAGAAACAGGAAAGCAGCTGTTCCTGATAATATGTTGGCACCTGCTTTCCCTAGAATTACTGAGGCTCATCTATAAAACTGGGCATCTGTCACTGAGGCACCTGCTCCAGTCTTGTTTTGCTTCTGGTACAGTGCATTTCTCTTCACCCTGTGCCACCCTCCAGACAGGTTTTACACTGCAGAGAACACAGCAGCAGTGTAAGTACAAACCAGCTGAGTGTAAAGCTATTTCAGTAGAATGCTGTACATACTCCTGCCATACGACAACCCAAAGAAAGCACCTCTGCTCTCAGTTTAAACAAAAGTACTGATCACATCCCAGTTTCCTGCTGGAAGGAAAGCCAAAGACAAGTAGTAACTCAAAAAGAAATGGACTTTGCTTTGAGCAAGGGTCAAGTCTATTATAGTGATGGTAGCACACTGTCCCATCACTGTGTTGCTTTACTCTTCTTGGCCTTGCTTTTCTTGTCTTTCTTCTTCAAGCCATCCATGTTAGCTCTTAGCAAATTTGAATATGCCTGAAAGAACAATTAGAACCACTTAGAAGAACCCCAAATACTTAAATGGCAATATGCAAGAGGTAACATTATACGTATTACAGCCAATTATCAGTCTTTTCCCAGATAACCATGCTCTTACACCCTGCACCAGGAAAATACAGTTTCTAAACCAATGTACAAGGTTAGATAAAATAAACCAAGATTTTTTAAAACAGATTAAGATAAATGGGTACTCTTAGTTAGTTTCTGTGTCAGTTCAGCAAGAAATCAACCAGTTCACAGCTGTCCAGTGCTTCCAATAGACCACTTCTACTACTTACAGAAAAGGACGATAAAAAACATAAAAAACTTACCATCTGGAATTTATTTACTTCCTTTGAGCTCACCTACAAAAGTAATACTGGAGGTTAACCATGAAAACTCTGGCTTCTATTACAGACCAAGTATCAGTCAGTACATGTTTACCCACCAGTTACCATCTGGTCTTTTTAGCACCAGTTGGATCAACTTAAAACATTCAGCGGTCAATGTGCTGTACTGGTATGGCACAGGACTTCACTGATTTAGAAAACTGAAAACACTCCTCGATTAACAAAACCCTCCACAGGCCATTCATCCCTAAGTCACATGCTTTCACATGGGAAGAATGTGTAAAAGCATTCAAAGAAAGGTTTGATTCACTTGTGGGGCCATAAAAATGCTGCAGTTCACATTCTCAGCTATTTCTCTTAAGTAAGTTTTTCCTTGTGTCCTATCACAGAGCAGAGCTAAAGTCAGCTAAAGCCTTTCCCAATCCCCCATTCAAAGTAAACACACATCAGGTTTTCAACTACCAATTAACATTTTCTCAAGTTGCACTTAAAATATGGAGCATTAAATCAAAAACACACAGAGCAACTGGCCTTTCTAACTTAAAAGTTGTCACTTACCACTGTGCTGATTTTCTTCTTTCCATCAGTTGCTCTCAGGAGACACTTATTGTCTGCTGGTTCGAAACTTTCTACATGGCCTTTGCGTGGAACTGGTTTTGTTCGGCCATCGTCTGTATTGAAAAAGAATTTTTATTCTCATTTCATTAAAATCAACAGATGCCTTCTGATATGAGATGTTAAAAACTGCTTATGAGCCAATCTGTGAAACACCTTGGAATTTCAGGCCAAGTGAACTAATACCGCTGCCAAATTGCTCTTACTCTAGAACCCCAGAAAGACCTGTTCTGTAAACTCTATCTGCCAGAAAAAATGAAGTAAATCCTCCCCTCAACGTGCTGTATGCCCTGCCTGCTCGAGCAGCAGCATGCTTTAAATGCACATCACCCTGCTGCCTCCCGACTCACTACATGGCCTCTCCGGTGGTGCCAGGCTAGCCAGGAACCAGAGGAACATGAACACACAAAAGCAACACCAGAACTCTCCTTTCATAGAAAACAAACGGTTTTAACTTACTGTTTAACAATCAGAAAGTCCTAGTTTGAAAGTCCTGCAGTTTGAAATACAGTCTGACTCAAAGGTTATTACTACTGATACTACTAGTACTATTAGTCCTACAGCTTTTTTAGTTGTAGGACTAATAGTAACAGTGGTACCATCAGTGCTCCCGCTGACGGGTTTGTCCCTATGACCGCTCTTGTCTTCGGATACCCTGGATTGTAACTCTTATCGCTTAAAATACCTGGTGACAACAGTCAGGTTTATAGGAACACCTCTTTAACCCAGTAACAGACTCAAAACTTACATTTCTTCAGCGTTATGAAAACGCTCCCGGAAGTCCTGCACTTCTGGAAGAGCCTGGTAAGCTCCGTCAGGAACTGCAAGAGAAAGACGCGCCCGTGGCTGGGGCCACCACACGAGCAGCGAGCTCCGCTCCCCGCGGCGCCGGCCGGGCCCGGGCCCGGGCTCTCCCCCGCCCAGCAGCACCGAGGAACGGCGAACTCTCGCCTTCCCCACGCTGAAGCTGCAGCACACCAAGTCCCAGCCGGGGGCGGCTCGGCCTGCGGTTCTGACTCCGAGCACAAGCTCTGAGCCCCCCGCACCTCCCGCGGCCCCAGCGCTTCGGCCCCGCCGGGAGAGTGCCCGGGAGCCGCGACGCCCGCTCCGCTCCGCTCCCCTCCCCCGCAGCGGCTCCCACGCCGCCGGGGCCGGCGCGGGCCCGGCATCTCCGCGAGGCTTTGCGGGACCCCCCCCCCCTCTCTCACTCGCTCCCCCCTCCGCGGGGCACACGGGGCTCGCCCCCATTGCCGGCGGGCCGCGCCCCGCACCTGCTCGCTCTCCAGCAGCACCATCCTGCTCCGCTCCGGAAGGGCCGCGCGCGCACGCGCAGCGCGGGGGCAGCGCCACGTCAGCCGCCGGGGAGGGAGGGACCGGGCGGCCCCGCCCGCTGTCCGGCCCGGAGACCGCAATTCCTGCGGCTCCGCCCGCTGCCCGGCCCGGAGACCGCGAGTGCCGCGGCCCCGCCCGCTGTCCGGCCCGGAGACCGCGAGTGCCGCGGCCCGGCCCGGAGACCGCTTTGCCTGGCCCACGTGCCGCGGTGTCCGTGCCCGGGCCCCGGGAGTCGCTGTGAGGGCTCACCTGGGACCGGCCCGTCGCCCCCCGTGTGGCGGGGCTGGTGCAAAGGGCCCCACTGAGCGCGGCTGGCTGTGGAGGGCGGGATGTGAGACTAAATGAACCCCTGGATTTGTGCAAAAACAGCAGAGCGAAAACCTGTTCCTGGCAGGGCCGGGAGAGCACTTCACACCTGACACTTGAAGCTCCTGAGGGCTGGACTCTAATGGGAGTTTTCTGTCAGGCCCGTAGCAGGAGCACACAGAAGCAGCAGCACGTAATCCAGTGCCTCGTCGTGTTTATCGCTAGGAAATAGACCTATTTTTCCTCCATGGACATAACAAAAGTGGAAGATAATGCCTGACAGATTAAAAGGAAAAACTGCTCTCAGGCTGATAGGTGCTGGAGTCCCTGGGGAAATCATACTGTTCATTTGTGGGCTCTGCTCTGCGTTCTAGAGAGAACTGAAGTGCCTTCCTGCATTATTGTTCTCTTGGTGGGGGTGTTGTTTCGTATATGAAACAGCACGTGATAATGACAAAGCCTAGTCACTCCAAAAGTCCCTTTTAGAGTCCACGACTAGTCGCGGTCCCTTTGCAGGTTCAGCGGGAGGCAGTAGAGGGTGCTGTGATTGCACACACAAACTGAAGCTGCCTAAAGGACCAGGAAACAAATGCCCAACAAGCAGGTCATTACAACACGGCCATGGTTTATGAAAATCTACCAGGTTATTAAGGTAACTCCACAAGGGAAGTGTAGAGATCCAGCACTACTTTCCCCACAATCATGGATGATATCATCCTCCTGCTGCTTTTGCACTTGTACTATTTGCAGTTGAGGAGGAAGGCTTCAGTAAAATAAATTCCAGTGTTTCTCATGGCATTAAAAATCATATGAAAAAGGAGGAATACGTGTTATTGAAGCCTCCTGAAAACAGGCATTGTAAGGGGACCCCATCAGTGCTGTGGTTGGAAGTGCTGAGAGGCCAAAGCCCTGTAGCAGTGCAGTAAGTGAGGGTCCCTGCCCCTGCCAGCTTGCAGTCAGTGGGCACGCCAAGCGAACATGGGTGCGTGCATGGAGTCATTGCTGACACTTCTTCCTCTAACCCTGCCTGCTTGCTGGAGAAGTCGTAACACACTCCTGACTTAAAGGGGTTGTTTTGTCAGAAATCAGAGTAGGGTTGTGTTTTCAAGAGAGTCCAGAACATGGTCAGTGTAAGAGTGTTGCAGGTTTTTATAGGCAACTTGTGAAAGAAGAGCAGAAATGGAAAAACTAAAACAATTGCAACACACTCCCCCTTGGAAACTACCCTGGTCACAGGCACTGGAAGGCAGAAGTACATTTCCACTCACGCTTGCCAAAAGAGAAGATGGGTGGTCTCGTAGCTGAAACACAGGGACTACCACTGTCACCTGAATTCTGACTGTTGACTTCACTAGAGAAATCTCGTGTTGCCATGAACTGCTCTCCTAACTTCTCTGCGCCACAGCTCTTCATTATAAAGGTGGAGAAACATTATATGTAGTTATCCTCTCAAACCTTTGACACAACCAAAACTGTCAGTGTCTGTGGGAAGGACACCGCAGAGGCTTTTTCCCTGAATCTCCCCCTTTGTAAGGCGCTGCCTCTGTTGCTGAGGTGCACCTTCCCCAGCTGTAGTGGTGCCCACTTGGTGTAGCCGAGGTGGCAGTAGCAGTGTAGCTGCCACGTCAGAGACTGTGCAAAGATACAGGGCATCCACCTCTCCAGGCAGATTCCTTGCAGGAATCTGTGACACTAAAGCTTTGGTTCTGCTGTATGCTGGAAGAAGGGACAAAGAGGAAACTGCTGTGAAGAACTCCAGAGAGTTGCATGAAGTTTATGTTTTCCAAATCTGTTGTTTTATCAGCAATTTTTTGGAAAATATATTTGTCTCACTGCTAATAAAAGAAGTGGCTCCACTGAACTGCTGAATTTCTTTCCACAAGAAAGAAGGAGGATTTTTTTTTTCATGTGTGCATGTGTGTTAGCTTATCTTCCCGATCTTGAAGCTGTTTTTCAAGCCAGAATGTCACAATTTAATTGGGGGAGAAGCCTTAATCACAACTTGCAAACAAGGTGAAAATGGAACATTTTTAACGATTGCTTTCCAAAAAGTAGATGGAACAGGGGAATGCTGACATTGCTTTACTTTTGCCAAAGGCTGCCAACACTCTGAGGGAATAAGCTATTCAGCTGGCGAAAAAGTGCTGAACAAACACTGAAGGAGCTAAAGGGATACTCCCAATCCTGATATACTCGCTTTTCACTCTATCTCCTGCCCCAGTCTGATGTCTTTCCCCTCACCCCATGCCCTCACACACACAAAAAAATAAAAGAAAAAAAAAAGGGGGGAAATAGAAAAAAATAGGGAAAAAAAAAAAGAAAAAATAAGAAAAGGCAGGTTGGATTAAAACAGTAGCAAGAGGAATTGGTGGATCCTGAGAGTTGGCAGGGGTATTAGTATTTTGTAACCTGATCTGTCATGTGACCAGGGCCAGGCAATAAAAATAAGTCTCCTACCAGCCCTCCTGTTTGCTCAACTTTATTATATGGTGTCAGTGGAGATTTTTTTTTCTTCTTTTTTTTTTTTTTTTTGGCAAAAATTTAGCAAATGAAGCCACCTGAATCATTAAATCCTGAAGGAAATCTGGCAGAGAACTGGAGGCGGTTGTTGCTGCACTTCCAAGTTTTCCTGGAAGCAAAAGAAGAGAAAAGGAGAAGGTGAAATCTCTCCTAAATGTGGTGGGAGGGGCAGGAAGCAGAAAAACAAAACTATTAGAAGTAAATTAAATTCTTGATCAGCCTTAATAGAGGTTGGCAAAGATCTATTTGTATTAGCCAGCAAGGATTACTACTAGTTATGGACTAGCACACATATTCACACATATTCAGCTGCTGTGCACCACAGTGAGCAGAAATGTAATAACATACTGTAAATTACAGTTTGCTCACCACAGTGCTCAAGATGAGTTAATAACAGATAATGGCCCACAATTCACAAGTGGATCATTCTGGTAATTCTCTTTGATCTCTAAGTTCAAGAATACCACGTCAAAGTATATGCACAGGAAAAAGAGTCAGTGCTAGAGCAAGAGCCCAGTAACAGCCTCCCCCCCCTTTACAAATCTATCATTAGCACTGTAAAAACAGAGATGCACACCTCACTGCCTTACTGGCCTCATCAGATCTGAGATTAATAGGCAAAGGAAAAGCCTTCTGGAGCCAACATTTAACAGAGGCTGGTTGGGCAGAAAGACTCTTAACCCTGGAAGAGCTACCATATAACATCTCTAAGCCCTGTGCCAGGGGAATAGAGAAGAAAAATTTTAACAAGAGGAAGGAACACTTACTCTTTCTTTCTGATGTTAGGTGGATTTCCAACAAAGCAATCAGTTGGTTACATTTGCACAGGTGATTGTCAGTCCTGAGATTGGGTCTTAACCTTCTGTATAAGTGGCCCTTGTGAAAAGAAATAAAGGACATGCAAGGGGACAATGACAGAGACCTCTTGATCAAGGTAGATACAGAGGTACAAAGCAGTGTTATTCACCTCATCAGCTGGTAGAGAAAGAAAAATATTCTAAATACCTTATAGATTCCAACAGAGAAGTAAACGAGGCATTTTAGAAAGATCTTTCTGAGACCACATTATGCCACCAGAACGCTGCTGTGTGAGAAGCTTCTCCTGGTGAGAAAGCCTGAACTGATTCATTTACCCTAAGCTCTTCCCTAAGCATTTCTGTTCATTTTAGTGAATCCTTCCTATTCTATTTATTATAATGTCATATTAACGCCTAATGAGTTTCAAGATAGGTTAAGTGTAACCTTGAGTTCAACAGGCACTGACTTTCATTGTGTAATAGCAATGTTAACAGTGATTTATATTTTGTGAGGGAGACCAGGAAATAGATATGGATACATTTCTTAAAACTCTAATGCACCACATTACTATTGTAGTGCAAATCAAAACCTATCTGAGTGAGACACAAGAAGATTTTTTTTGGAAGAGACCTACATGGTTTTGAAGTACCATCCAGATTTTAGAAAGCTTCCCTGTCAAAGAAGATAAGGGATGTGTATTTACCCTATTATTAAGTGTCTCACACATGCTTGAAAGGGGTTCTGTGACAAGCCCCCATCTCACAAAAAATGGGGAGGAAAAAGCTGGAAGAAAAGCACAGATGCAGAGCTGTTCATCTGTACAAGTGATGGTGTCATCTGTGCTCTGTAAGACCTTGCAATGGCCTGTATGTCCTGAGTCCATGAATACTGCTGTAGTGCTCGACATACTTCTGGGAACAAGGAAATTAAAGAGCCAATTCATTTAACTCCCAAGGTGTGAGGAAGGGCCGAGAGACAAGAAGCACATGTCAATCTCATGTTTTTAGCATGAAGGACAGAACAAGCAAAAGACAATCTCACATACCTCCAAATCCAATGCAAAACACTGGAGGAAAATGGTCAGATAAAAAAGGAGAGAAATGCAATTTGAACATCCACCCTGTGTTTTGATTGGTCCTGGTAACTTTCAGCTGTGAGTAGAGCAGAGCAGAGTGCAAGAACAGCCTGTGCTGAAGGAGTGCACCTGTGAGGTGACACAGCTGAGCTGTCCTGCCTGTCCCCTCCTCCTCTCGGGCCTCGGCCTGTGGCTGCTGCCAGCACTGCAGGGAAGTGACACTGCTCTGCACACACAGACATCAGCCAGAGACGGTGTGGCCATGAGTGGGTTTGTGACATAAGCGCTCAGCATGGTTTCAGTGGGTCTGTGTGAGTCATCTGTGAACTCCAGAATGCAGGATCAAGCCTGTACCATATGACGCTCCTTCTGGGTGCTCTAGAAATGGTGTTTCAAACCTCTACCAAACCTCACATCTCCTCTCTCCAGTGGGAAGAGTATATCTAGTCACTTCATTTAATATGAATGACACAAAATGGGTGGTTAAGAGCTGTGCAAAGCATCAGGGAGGTAATTAAGTTAGAGCTCAAGAGTAATGAGGTGACAGAGATTAGATTGAGCATCATTTCTTTCACATCAATGTGTCCTACTTTCAGAAAGACAGAAGTGCACTTGTAAAAAATTTCCACCAGACATTCCCAGTGAAGTTAAAGGAATTTTCTTAAACTATATAAGTTTTTAAAAGACCAAATGAAAAATGTCACAACATAGAAAAAAAAAAACAAAAAACAAAACAAAACCAAAAACTAAACCAAAACAAATCAACGGGAATTTAGATCAGCAGAATGGCACCAGGGAGGATAACCTTGATCTTGATACCAGAGATCACCTGGGGATGTGTAATTAGAAAGGGAGCTACAATGTCACTGCTATCCTCCATTTGCAGTCTCATCAGAAGGACAGAAACCCCAGCAGCATGTATTCTCTTGATACCGTGGGGTGTTGCTGTCTCAGGAAGAAAAGGGTCACCTATCACCTCGCCAGCACTATTTCCTGCCTCTGTTGAGGGTGCCCAGCAAAGTGAGACCTGGCTGAACTTCTGAGGTTTAAGAATCACAACAAAAGCTGCAGTGCCTGTAAAACAATAGTTTCTTCATAGCTCAAGTAATGATGTCCAATACAAGATCTGCACACAAAGAAAAGACAGTCAAGTTAGTTACCAGATGAGTGAGATGACAGAGACTGGCTTAGATATCATTGCTCTCACTTCCATAAGCCCCAGTTTTGGAAAAGCAGAGAGGTTTTTTTAACTGTTTTAATCAGATATTTCCAGTATGATTCCCTTCTTGTAAGAGTTGCCAAACACACCTACTTCTTCAAGATTTAGTGGCACATTTTGCTCTTCCTTAAACACTCCTGCAAATGTCCCGACACTTTCTAGGAACAGGGTGGTGTGGGGAGGCCGCTGCACAGCCAGCTGCCCTGGGTTGGCTGGGTCAGCGGCTGGAGGAAGCCGTTTCCTGTTTTGCTGGTGCTCAATGCCACTTAACAATAGGGGGAAAGAAAAAACTGCAGGATCTAGGCATTGCAAAGCTGTTTTCTACATGAGCTGTGCGCTTGCCTTCCCCCTGTGCTCCGGACGCCCCCACCTCACACACCCATCCCCCGGTGGATGGCAGCGCAGCAGAGGAGGCAGAGACACTCGAGGCTGAGGTGACAAGGGCTTGAAGGTATCTCTGCCGTATAAACAGCCTGGACCCCATGTAAGTGAGTCTGAAACAGCAGGCTGGATATTACTAGTTTGTGTATTTTCTTCTGCCTCCTGTCAGAGAGAAAATCAGAATCATGTGCAGTGCTTCTGGAGCTTCAGTGTCAGCAAGCATCACTCGTGCCTTCTTACAACACCTAAAACATCTCGTCCATCATAGTAGATGGTTTTCAACACCATCCTGTGATAACCATTTCCAGCAGTGGTCAGTTCATTGGGGCAGGAACAGCACTGGCCGTGATTTCTCATTCTGCCTTTCTGAAACATGTCCTTCTTCTCTACTGATTTGCTCAGTGCCAAATCCTTAATCCACTCTTATCAGCGCATGGAGTGTTTTTACTCTCCTACTTGCCTACACACTCAGGCAACATCCCTTGCTAACCCTGACATAATTTGGTTCTGGTGATGTCTCTCCATATCCAAATCCAACCTTACTTACTGGCTTTGTTTATCAAAAGCTTCTTCTGAGATTAAGGGTTGCAGGGGGTACTCTCTCTGTAAAGCAGAAGAATCTAAGCACTGTAACTCTGAGTGGAGCTACTCAGAAACAGGAGGCACAGGTGCCCAAACCAAAACCTGGGTTTGTTGCTCTCCCTGTCCCTTTATTTCTGCCTCCCCCTCTGTTTCTGAATACATGTTGTCTTCAAAGGCACACAGGGCAGCAGACAGGAGCCCCAGGCAGATTGGAAGTCACAGGCTCTTTGTTAGTGCTCAGGCTATAGAAATCCCAGGTGAGTCACCCCTGCTTGCAGGAGCGGGTAACCTAGACATTGCCAATCAAGCTCGCAGAGCCTTAAATGCAATCCTGACAAGGAAATTATCAGCAGCAATGCAGATATTACAAACGCAGTTCCTTTGTTACTGCCTGTAGCCTTAAAAACTTCTGCGACAACTGACCCCTACAGCTTTCAAAGTTCAGGAGTGGCATTGCTTGAAGATACAGTGTGCAAGTATTGTGCTAAATTTACAGGATACTGTGCCAGAAACCTCCTTATCGAAGAATTTATTTCGTTAAAAGTTTTGTTTGTCTGTTTGTTTTTGCAGTGAAACCTCAACCCCACCTGTTGGTTTTGGTATGGGATTTTTTTTTCAGAGAAGTTATGACTGGGTTTCAAAGCCAGTAAAAAAGCAGTAAAATCTCCAGGACTTAAACTGCCAATCACAGAGAGAAGTTTTAGAGAACTCAGCCAGTGAGACACAGTAAATGTTGGGCATCTATTATGCTTAAACCTTATAATGACCCAACATTGTTTTATGATCATTTGAACACAGCAGGAGAGCTAAAACCCCACTGAACTCCATTGGAGGAAGAGTACTCTAGGTCTTTATGATGAACATTACAAAAGGGATATGTTTGCAAAAAAAAAAAAAAAAAAAAGCCCTCACAAATCCTAGGATGAAAGTGACTTTGTCTATGCTAAAGGTTTACCTAACATTGTTTTGCAATCAAGGTATGGTGTTCTCTCACCCTGGTCTTTCCTTTCGTTGTTTTCCCAGACAAGACTGAAGAGTATCATTAACGCAATTTCTCAGAAGGCATCTGTCATCTGTCACATGTGTTTATATATCCATGCCTACTGTGTGCAGTCTGGGAAAATCCCCTAGTGTTCTTGAGGGAGAATAAAGACCACAGGGATGAGCAGTGGCATGACACCAGCTACCCATGGAGCAGCAGTGTCTTCAGTGTTGTGTTGCACTCAGTACTCTTAGGACAAGTTAATTATCAGGTTAGAGGAAGATAATTAACATAGGAAACAACATCATTATTCAGCAAGACATCAAATGCTATCTCTGGTGCCTGTTACTCTTGCTCGACCAGTTCAGCTCTTAACAGTGTATTAGTCATCTGACCACAGTGAACATCAATCTTTCACTCCTCATTACACACTCAAATACAAGCTACAGTATAGACTTGCTCCATCCTGTAATTACAATATATAGCCGTGCTAGAAAATCTATTATGTCTAGAGGTTAGACTCAGAAACAAATTAATTAATTGCACTTTCTCCACTTCTAGGCTAAGATAAGATTTTGTTGCCTCTTTTCAGTAAAAGACTGCTTTTTTCTGTAATTAATGTGGTTTGCTGTAATAAACAGCATGTCAGCAAGAAACTCCTCATACAGGGGCAAGCAACAGGCATTCAATCATCACAGGGCACCTGATTATCAGTATTGTAAAGTTATCTTTTGGCAGAGAAGTCTTGGCAGCAAGTAGCCTCTTCGGTGTGAGATTAGCAGTTCTGCACCAGGCCAGAGGCCGAGTGACAGCTCAGCCTCTGGGTGCATGCAGTGGCAGTGCTGCATGGGGGGATGCACCCCTCTGCACAAGTCAAGTGCTGCTCCATTCCACTTGGTGACAAGGGAATGCCTTCATGCCTTTCAGAGGAGTACAAATTGAAATGCTGGATTTAAATTGGATTACATGATGTGTCAGATGGCAAATGTCAGGGTGGCCTTTGGACTATTTGAACACAACAGTCTGGAGAAAGCTAATATTTGGGGGGGCTATGTAAATAAGGTTTTCCTTGGTTTTTTTGCTCTGTGGAGGACAGGACTCCAAACTGATTCCCCAAATTCTACTGCTTGTGGATCAGTAGTGTCATCC
Source organism: Passer domesticus (assembly GCF_036417665.1). Classification (NCBI taxonomy): domain Eukaryota; kingdom Metazoa; phylum Chordata; class Aves; order Passeriformes; family Passeridae; genus Passer; species Passer domesticus. The sequence goes on from NC_087479.1 coordinate 32,473,262, forward strand.
TCCTAGGGACTAGGACTGCAGTGTGGCAGGAGAATGCACAGGTCTTGCACTCATGGGTGCTGTGGTTGGTGTGGGTTCAGAGAGGCACCAGAGAGACAACCCCATCCTGGCTGAGGAAGACACTCATTCTCCCAAGAATGACTTTACCTTTTCTTTTCCTCCATTCGCACAAAATTTTTCGGGGGATTGTTTCAGTTCCTTTTTTCCTTCCTTCAGTTTTCCCCTCTTGTTTCTCTCTGTCTCAGCTTTTTCTTCCCTATCAGTCACTTCTTTGTCACCACTCTTCACCATTCTCTGTCTTGCCATTCTTCTCTACCACAGTCATATACCTGGCGGTCACCCAGGATGGCTTTCACTAAGAGGGGCAGTGACCTCACTAATGTGGGGACTTCCCTGCCCCTGCCTCTGATGCAAGCTCAGGCACTAATGTCAGAGCTGGAGTAGCCATGGAGCAGTCGAGCTTGGAAGGTGAATCTTTTTGCTATTCAACACAGAGCAGTTCTCACATCCCATCACAGCCATGTCCAAAGGGAGAGCGTTGTGCTGCTTGTGGCATGGTGTTCTGGTGCAGCAGTTCAGGCTGCTGTAGGACCTGGGCACATCTGTATAAAACAATGGTTCCCTACCCAATGCACCCATAGCTTAAGTGACTTTCATAAGCTTAGCATGCTCAGAATCTCTAGTGAAAGCTGCAGTGCATTTGAAGAGCAAGTTGGGAAAGTCCCACTCTCTGCAGAATGAAAGTCTCTGGGTGAGGAAGAAGACAGGTATCACTTTCTCTCCCTTTCTCCACTGTTTTGCTCCTGGTCCTAAGCTACAAAACAAACCCAGGATTCCAGGGAACATTCAATCTGCAGCTTGTTCTCAGCTGATCCTGTTGCAGGGAGCAAGTTCCTGGCTGATTCACGAGCAGTAAAAATAAACAGTCTGGGAAAGGCAGGGAGGAGGGAGGGAGACTGGTGGTTACAGAGGAAAAAGTAGGAGCTACAGCAGCTGGTGTTTTCTTTGCTGGTTCTTTTCAGAGGATTTAGGCAGGTTGGAGATGTAAGTGATTAATGGAGAATGATAACACCTCACCCCCCTCCTCCTTCTCCTGGAAGGAACATGAGTCTTTATGCATATCACTGGTCTCTCAGCTTTAACCTTTCCAAGATTTACACACTCCATCCACTCCAGTGCAGTGCTGTGGAGCTGACAGCACATCTGGGTGTATTAACTGTACACTCTGCGGTTTTTGCAGATGCTCAGGGTTTGTTCTCAGTGTTTGGAAATGCTGCACTCAAAGCCCTGAGACTTCTCCCATGGAACTGACCAGACTGAAGACGAGCTGCCACACAAACTTGAGACTGTTTTTGGTTTTTTCTAGCCTCTTCTGTGCATGGAGTAAAGGCCACAGCTCTGTATTGCAGAGCACTAGTAAAATGTGCCTTCTCAGTGGCTCCCAAAGCATATTTGGGAATATTTTACAAGCAGCAGAAATCCTTTTCTGTCCCCCTCCATCACTATGTCAACTGCTTTGCCAAGTATTTCTAGGGATCCCACCCTCAGCACTGCTCAGGGCTGATCCTATCACAGCACGCTTCTGTTATGTTCTGCATGGTGAAAAGTCTGCTTTCCTCCTGCCTTTCTTGCACTGGAGAAAAGCAGAAATAGATGGGCAAAGGCACATGCACAACTTAAGCCATTGATGAAAAGGTGCTGCAACAGAGGTTTGTGTTACAGCTTTAAGGATGAGATTCCCACCAGGAACAACATAAGACAAAAGTTAAGGAGATGTTATTTATTACTTGTCTTAAGCAGAGCTGATGGAGGCACAAAATTAATAATAATAATAGTGTGCTACTGAAATTTACTGAAGGTGAGATGCCACATCAACAGAGAGGATGAGTAGAATACCAGGAAAAATGTGATAACTTCTGAAATTCACAGCATAGAAAGTCATACACCTAGGCAGCAGAAGCTCCTGCTGCAAAGACACAGTATTTGTAACAGTAGTGAACAGAGACCAAAACTTATCCATGCACTGGACACAGGATAACTGAGCCACCGGTGTGACACAGCCATGGATATATTAGACAAGATACTGCAGCTGATTAGAAAAGCATTTATCACCATTGTGTAAGGCAGTATCAAAACTTCATCCAGAACAATGCACCCAGCCCTTGTCACCCATATTTACCAAAAAAACAGACCATAACTCCTGATGATCAGGAAAATGAAAACTGTCCTAGAAGACTGTAAAAGAAACTGATTTGAAAGCAACAAAACAAGAATGGACAGCAGGGACAGGAGTATTTAAATATGTCAGAAAACAATGGGGAGAGAGAATTAGTAATTTAAACTAAATCGTGACCTTAACACAAGAACAAGATGGTATATGAAATAATGACCAGAGGAACAAGATTATATGAAAAATTTCCATTAAATTTAACAAGGAAAAAATAGAGAGAGCAAGCTTAGGATGGAGCTTCACAAATTACTAACATATTATGATGCATAAGGTCCCACCAGACCTTTTTCGTCACAGGGTGATTTAATTTTTAATGATCAGGACAGGACACTGTGAGGTACTACTGAGAATGGGAAGCTGTCATATCTTGGTTCCTGCTTGAAATTCAAACCAAACTGAGTCTGGCTGAAGGAGAAACACCCATCTGTTGGTTGGTAGCTTCTTTGGAAAATGAGCCGCTTTGCAACTCCAAATGGGCAGTTTTCTATATCATGAAATCACCACTGCCAAAAGTGGGGATGGTGGTAAGATTTGCAGGCAATCTTTCTAGCAATGCCAAAGATTGCCTGGACAAGGAGAACAAACAAGCAGTATCTGTGTGCAGTGCAGTGGAGAGTGCTGGGTGGAAATCACACAGCCATCAGCTGATGTTACCTGGCCTGAGCCCAGAGAAGTCCCTTGCATCTCCCAAGAGTGCACTCACCACCTCGCACTCTGCTTGTGGGGCAGGAGGACAAGAGGCCTGGTAAAGGCTGAGCTAGTCACAAACACACTGGAACTTTCTTCAGTTTTAAGACCCAAGACTGGCTTTTGCCAAGACAAGTTGGCACATCCCGCAGTAAAAGGGAGGGGGAGTGCAAGGGCGTGAGGGAGCGGGGTGGAGAGGGAGACCAAGAGAGACAACCGGTTATCTTTTTTTCTACCATGCTGTCCTGTGAGATAGGGGAAATTTATAATGCACGTACATACTCCAGGTTTTTCAAGGGTTGTCTCCAGCTGTATATCATATTTCCAGGGGTCAAATGTTTATACATTTTGTCTACAAGAGTAAAAATGTGTATTTTTATTGGGGAGTGACTGATCACAGGAGTGAGCCAGAGTGCAATACATTAAAGAAAAGGCAAGTTGCTTCACTTCTGTGAGGTTAGCTAAGTGGTGTAGACTCTGTGCCCCATCTTGACCAGAATTGGTTTATCAGTCAGACCACAATACCTTGACTGCATTGCATCCTTCCTTCTGAACAAAACCAAACCATCTTGAACAACACCTGAGGACACTTGTTTATTAAGCTTATACCAGTTTTGAGAATTCTGACATCTTTTGATATGTAAATGCTTTCTTGGAATCAGTCTGCCCACAGAACCTGTTTAACCTACAAGACAGAGTAGTTGCAAGCAGCACATCACATACAACTTAATGTAAATGATACTGCAGCCATATTGATGAACTTCATCCAGATGGGCACTCTAGATCTTGAACACAACCAAATTGGCTGGCTATCTATAAAAAGCAATATAGCTTTTCTAAATAAGTTTTCTAATTAAGTTCAACAAAGATAGGTCTGTACCTGGGACAGGACAAAACTAGGTGTACATACAGATGGGGTAACGAGACACTTGAGAGCAATGCTGTGGAAAGGGACCTGGGGTCCTGGTTATGGCAAGTTGAACAGGAATCAGCAGTGCCCTGGCAGCCAGGACGCCACCTGTGTTCTGGGGGGCACCAGGCACAGCATCACAGCCAGGCAAGGGAGGGCATTGTCCCCTTTGCTCTTCTCTGAGCTGGGGCAGCCTCACCTCCAGTGCTGGGGGCAGTTTTGGGTGCCACAGTATAACAAAGATATAAAGTGTTTGAGAGCATCCAAAGGACAGCAACAAAGATGGGTAAGAGTCTAGATGGGAAACCAGAAAAATAGTGAATGGGATCACTTGGTCTGCATCCAGGAGGAGACTGAGGGAAGACCTCATAGCTGCCTGCAGCTTCCTCATCAGGAGAACTGGAGGGGCAGGCACTGATCTATTCTCTCTGGTGACCAATGACACAACCTGAGGGAATGGCCTGAGGATATTAGGAAAAGGTTCTTCACCCAGAGGGTGTTTGGGCACTGGAACAGGGTCCCCAAGGAAATGGTCACAGCACCAGCCAGGCAAACTTCTAGAGGCATGTGGACGGTGCCCTCAGGCATATAGTGTGATTCTTGGGGTGTTGTGCACAGGACCAGGAGTTGAACTTGGATGATTCTAGTGGATCCCTTTCAACTCAGCATATTCTATGAGTCTAGGTTTATGAGAAGGAATATAGTCAGCTCTTTAATGTTGAGAGAAAGAGGGGGAATTAGAAGATTACTGCAAAGAGAAGTCTTTGCTTAATTTTAGAAAATGGTAAATCCAAGTACCATTTGGATGCACACCACTATGAGTCTGTCACTACAGGACACTGAACACTCCTTGGTATTACCCACAGAGGTTTTTATCCAGTTCCTTCTCAGAAATTATGCCACCATTCCTTCACAAAGGAAGGATTGCTGCTTTGAAAGACAGATATTGCTTATAACTCACCTTTACTGAGGAAGCTTTAGGGAACAAGGTAGGATTTCTAAGGCCTTGAGCAACCTGGTCTAGTGGGAGGTGTCCCTACGCATGGAAGGCAGGGGTTGGGATTGGGTGATCTTTAAGGTCACTTCCAACCCTTAACATTCTATGATACTTCTGCCAAAGCCAGAAGTCCTATGAACAGCCTACAGGCAAAACAAATACACATTTCTCACAGGGTAAACTAACTGCTTCTTACTGGTCCTACTTCGGTTGCTGCCTCCAAAGGCAGTTTTGTTGTTGTTTTTCAACAGATTGCCTCAGAGTTGATGGAGAGATACTTCCCATGGGATGACAAGCCCTGCAGCCCTTTAGTCATCCTGCAAGCATCAAGCATGCAGCACTCCCAAGAGGTGCTGTAGTACTGCCCATGCCAGATCAGCTCTTCCTTCTCTGACCTCTGAGTTACCTAGTGCTAGGTGCTTGTTTTCCATGCTGAGCCAGTTCAAGCTCTTCCCACTCAGAACTGCAGTACTTGGGGTCTTCTTGTAGCTACCCTTGAAATAGGAGGTCTGTCCCACTTGGCCTCAAGTATCTTTCTGGGTACCTCACTGCATACTACACAAACACAGGCACTCTCTGAGTTACCAGTTCAGCCAGGAGCAGGCAGAGGTGTGGGCTCTGAGACATGCAGGGCCTGCAACAACTGGCAATATGTTTGGCACAGCACAAGGCGTTAAAGAAGACAAAGCTCAACCACAGGGGGAAGCCATACCTGACTTCCATGTGTGTTAGTGTAAGGCAGGCAGCTCTTGAGGACAGTGTCATGTTTTTATGTGTGTTTAAACAGAGCCTAGCACAACAGAGTCCTTAATCCAAACCAGAGCTCTTAAGTATCACAGTAATTCAAATTAAATAACACTTACAATGCACTTTCCCTCTCTATTCACCAGGTCAGGCACGAGGGAAGGCCCCTTGTTGTCATTGCTGGGAAGGAGCTGGGCTTCACATCGAGCTGGGACACATCTTCAGGCTAAGCTCAGATAGTTACTGCCCATTAGCCAGGCTGCCCTGCTGGACCTGCAATCAGGCTTCCTCCTGAGAGGAGAAGTATGTTTAGTCTATACCCAAGAGAAGTGTTAATGTCATTTATCCTGTGTTTGCCCCAGTTAAAAGCACATGTTTGTACAATTACCAGGGTTCAGCTAACACTAGTATTTTTGCATGCCACAGCAATTTGGCTGTGTCAGAGTCTACAGGACCTCTTTTAGAAAACAGATAAAATGGAGTTGGTAGAGAAAAGTTCTCAGCAGACATTTGCTGAATGTGTACTTTTTAAAATAGTCCATGCCAGTTGCTGTCACTAAATTTAATGAAAGTTCTAAGACTTCTGGCAAAATATTCCTGATCCCAAAAGAAAATACATTTCAGTCATTTCCATCTATTCTCTAATCCAACATTATTAGTTGGCCATTTCCCACAAGCAGAATGCTGTACAGCAGGTAATCCTGCAGACACAAAGCTTGTCACAGTTCATCTCTTCCATAAAACTGCATTATAGTGAATGATAACTGAGGATCTGCTTGTGAATGAGCGTATCACCTCTTCTAGTTATAGGAGGCAGGGAAAAACTATTAAAATAATTAAACATACACATCTACACATATGTAAGAACACACACACATATATATAAGAACTATTAAAAGAATTAAACATACACATATACATACACAATCAATAACAAAATTTTACTAAAAAAAATGCAAACAGTGTTTGACCACTCACTGAACTTGGCTGACAGTAGAAAATCACCTTCACAAATAATATCATCATTAAAAAAAAATTAGACCCATTATGTCCAAGTAATATAGAAGATAATACATATAGAACAAACATGCAGCATTCAAATTACATTCAACAGATGTGTTCAATTAGCTGCTCTATACAGGCAAGATCATTTGAGAAGAAGACGTTCCAGACACTACACAAGATCAGCATTGTGCCTTTAGCACTGCAAAGTTTTGAAGAGGTTTAAAGAAGGGAGCAAGATTAAGTTTGCTTATCAGTAACAGCTTTTTTGGAAGGCAAATGTTGAGAAAGATGAGCGATATTATGATAAGATTAAAAGTATGTCTTTTGGTTAGGACCCTGGATGAGTTCTGTAGGTAAATACACTGGGTTAATGGTCTCTTTCATATTGAAACAGTATCCTCAGCGGGATTTGCTTCCTCGGCTGCTCTCGGTCCCCTCCCCCAGCTCTGTGACATGAGAAATGCAATGTTCTTAATGACTGGAGCAGGAGGAATCTTGTTATTGTGGCTGCATCACCCCTCCAGGACACAGTTCAGTAGAAGTTTGTCATGTGGCTGAGCAGAAACGATGAATGCAGGTTTTATGAAGTTCATTCCCCAAATACAAAGGCACAGGGGAAAAAAACCCACCACATTCATGGCTACAGGCTGCGAGAGTGCACAGTTCACAGCCGGAGCTCTCCATTGATCACTGTCAAGCTGCTAGCTGCAATGCACCTGCGAGCTCTCCCCCACTCCCGAGCAGCAAGCCTTTACCTGCACTCCCACCTGCATTCGCAGCATCTTCCCCCCACCCACCCATCTCCTCCTTTCCCACTCCTCTACTTTCCTAGCTGAGGGCATTCTGATCTTTAGTGTCCCTCTGATATCCAGGTTGTGTCTAGGGAGAGCCAAATCACCCCTCTGCCTAGAGGCATGTGGATATTCACCAGTTAATACCCCCACAGGCTTGTTTCTCTGCTGCCCTTGCCTGCCTTACCTTGGTATTGCCTCATTTCCTGTTTGCTCCTAGCAGCCACCTCCTTTGCTTTAACTCTGGGTTATTATGTAGGCTAATATCAAACAGGTGGAAGGGGTAAACATTTATAAAAAAAACCCTCTGAGCAACCCAACGTGTCCTTCCTCTCCTCAGTGATATTGTCAGGAAATGGGTAATAGCTGCAGGTGCTAGAAAATGAACTACATGTATAAGAATGCCTGGAGTTTGAGTGTCAAAAATATACAGACAAATAACTTTTACTGTGAATAGGTTGTTCTAAATAGGTAAGCACTAATGCAAGGTCTCTTTGACAAAGCACCCCATGCACACTTCTGCTGTAACAGCAGTTATCTTGCTCTGAGGCCCCAACATCATAGGATGGTTTGGGTTGGAAGGGGCCTTAAAGATCATCTCGTCCCAACCTTCTGCCATGGGCAGGGACACCTTCCACTAGACCACGTTGCTCCGAGTCCCATTTAACCCGGCCTTGACCACTTCCAGGGATGGGACATCCACAGTTTCTCTGGGCAACCTGTTCCAGTGTCTCAACACCCTCATAGTAAAGAGTTTCTTCTTTCTTGGACTGGGAACTGCCACTCTCTCACCTCACTTTATTCTGATGTCTCCCCAGTGTGTTTCCCTCTGCAGGATGTGGGGCTTTGGTTGTGGGAAGCAGGTGACAGTACCAAGAAAGGCAAATGCCCTCCTGCTGTAATATGTCCTTAGGCAAGCATGAGGGTACCTATGTGTGCACACACTGGTCTGATCTGATCCTTGGAGGTTCATGAATGGATCAGATGCTGGGCTTTATAGGTTAGGCACTTGGAAATTAAACTCAGAAAATTAACAGTTTTCTGACATATGCTGGATCATTTAGTTTGTTGGCATCTACGTTACAATAACTTAAGGTGCTCTTTTCCCCAGGAGAAAGGCAAACAAGGCATAACAATATCAAAAGTCGCTCCCTTGGCTTTACTTGTCAGCTCAGGTCTGGGAAAACATATCCCTGAGCCCATTTCACCAGCTTTACTTTGGAAATCAGTATAATTGTTGGCTGTCAATAACGCACTCCATTTACTGCTCTCAGCTGCTCAGGAGGACATGGCAGACTCTGAGCCGGGTAAGGTTACTGCATGATAACAGCAATTCTTAAGTCAAATAGGATAATGGGGCTCTCCCTAGATGGTGACAAGCTTTGGATTTCCCAAAGAAACGTGTGATTGTGCCTGTGTCTTTGCCTGCTGTGCTGAAGACTCTCCCCCTCTTCTCCTTCGCAGGTCTGGTTCCCCAGCCCCAGCCCCAGCAGTGGTGGAGCTGAGTGGCTGTGGGCACTGGATGCTGATTAAATTCTGCTGACTGAGGAAGATGTCAAATTCTACCCAAAGCAGAGAGCCGCCAAGGAAAAGCTGCTTTTCTTTGCTTTTGACAGCTGGAGCCATGAATTTAAGCAGAGGGCTCACCTTCAGGCAAGTCAACAGCTGGGCAGGGAGCAGTCTCTCTTAAAGAGAGAGTACACCGTATTTTGCTGGAGTTCAGTGTTGCCAGGAGGTGAACGAGTTGAAGTGCACGAGAACATTTATGTAAAACCCCAGGTGCAGCTGGGTTTTTTGTTGTCGGGTTGTTTTTGGGTTTTTTTTTTCTTTTACTAGAGAAAGACCAAGTAACAAACAAGAAAGAGGAAATGAAAACAGTCTTAATTCCCACCCTTGGTGTTTCTCGTCTTTCATTTCCCCTGCCATATGAACAAGGAGAAGATGCAGCATGTATCTGTACAGGAAGTTCCCGAACCCAAAGTCCTTTTGCTAAGAAGTCCATGTACTGTGTCACATCTTTTTTTTTTTTTTACTTTCTTTTTTGCTTTTTTTTTACTACCTTTTATTTTATATGTATGCCATGCCATATCTGAGGAAACAGTGGCTCTATTGATCAGTAATGGGGTCCATAAGACTCTTCCCTGTTTCTAAATCTATCTGTTCACAATAGCCATCCAAAGGTCTTTCTGCTGAGGAACTGCTTCTTGCCTTTGCAGTGCCAGTGGATGGGAGTTCCCATAACAAAATATCACTGCCCTAACTAAATCACTGCAAATATTACTGGCAGTATCACCTAAAAGACTGAGGGCTGAATGGCACTAAAATATAATTAGGCTTCACTCACAGACTATATTTTCTGAGTCCAAAAGAGAAACGTTGTCGCTGCAGGGCGAGGCTGTGTGATACCTAATTTTCAGTCCCATTGAGCAGAAGCCAGGACCCAGAGGAAGTTCAGACCTTCTAGGAGTCAGGCGTAGACACAACCTGGATCTAAGTGCAGCAGGAAATATGTAGCACACAGTCAGTCACATGGCCACTGTCACATCATGTAATTAATGTGTGTGATATCTCAGCAGGACAGAGGTGTGAAATGCAGTGAAGCCTTGCTTATTGCCCTTTCCTATCCTCCATATAAAGCCACAGCTGCTTACAGTACTCTGGCCACCAGACAAGACATCTGGGAGTATTCCTAAACTCTCTGGTGGGAAAGCCAGCTTTAGGAAAGGATTAGATAATAGCTGGACCTTAAGGAAAGTGTATAGCTGTCTAGTTTGTAGTCAGATGGTAAGGGAAATACATAAGCAATCCTGAGCAGGGCAGGGAAGCCACGGTTCTGGCTAGTGTGTGTCCTAGCCAGTAGGCATCATAACCATAACTCTCTCTGACATATCCAATTTTCTTTTCCTTCCCAGCTGAAGACCTCCAAGAGAAGGAATGTCCCACCCCAGTCTCTCCCCTGATCGCTGTCACACTTTCTAGGGAGGTGGGAAATGTGAATTTTAAACCCTTTTTTAAGGGAATTATGTCCATCTCCACAGTACCTTAAAAATATAAAACGAGATCGCTCTCCTTGGTTAAATGGAAAAAGTCCTAATGGACTCAACCATGTTTAACACTGTCAATTACTTTGTGGCATCTAATGTATATCCTGGGATGACTCATAACTGCCAAGCTCTGCTGTAAAAACACAGGTTCATCATCACCATCACCATCATCAGTGTTGTTTTGGGGGGAAAAAATCCCCAACAAAAACCAGCAAGCATCAGCATCCAGCCCAACAGGGAAAAGGAGGGAATGGCAGAGAGAAGAAATATTTTGTGTCTGGATCTCCGCTACTGTCAATATGGAGTAGAAGTCACAGTTCTCCGGCCTGCAAACACTGAAGTGCTAGTAATCACTGCAAGAGTGCTTAAATAGGTTTTTTTCTGTGGATGTTAAGACTTGAAACACCTATTGAAAGGTATTTGGAGGTATTTGCAGAGTTAAGTATAAGTAAGGTTATCAATGTTAAAATTTATGGTATGGAAACCAAAACTCCTTCCAGATCTCAACCTTAATACAGGCAGGCCCTCTTTGGATTTTGCCTGATCCATTTCAGCATTTTTTTCCTAAAATCTTTCATCTTTAGCTCCATCAGTGGTAAAATGTTGAAGGTGGTTGCGAAAAAATGTGTTGTCTTATTTATCAGACAAGGAGGCAAACAAAAAAAAGTTTTCTTAACTAGTTTGTTATGATGGCATAGATGAAAGATAAAATCCCATTTTTGCCATCATAGCAATAACTACCACCCTGAATCCTTTTCTGAAATTCATGCCAAATCTCAGCTTTCAAACATTTTTAAGTGCAAAGGCATTTGGAACACCTGAAGAAGTTATATTTCAAGTAGAATTGAAAGACAGAGATCACTTCTTGCTTGAAAGCAAGACAGCATGGAAATCTGGTGCCAGACTTCTTTCTTGCTAGCTTTTCTGCCTCATTTATAGCCTCCTACTGTTCAGGTGGGGCTCTGTAAGAGTAGAAACTTGGATGGTTAAGTATTTTTCTGAATCCCATTTTTAAATGCTCTGAGGCATCCACCATCAACAAGAAAGATTCTGGGTATAGTTGAAACCAGCAAGACATGAAGTGAAAAGGGACAGTTTGTTGTGAGCATTGCAGCTAGAACTGCCAGCTTTGTGATTTTAGAAGCGAAACTTTACCATCAGCGTAATGTGACATTTTTGGTGTGATGCATGATGATGTGTGGGTGGATTGCAATGCCACATGTTGTTATTTCAATGTATTGTCATCATCAGGGTTCACTGAAGCATTGCTGTGTTTCAACAGAACATCATTATCTCCTCTAGCAGCTTCAGCTCAGCCAATCCTAATAGGTTCACAGATATTTACTGTATAAAAAAAAATCTACTTTGCCTAGATTTGCATCTTAATATTCTAGAAAACCAGATAACTGGAAGCAATTTCATAGAAAATTATTTTTAAATGTAGCTGCATACATTCATAGTGGAGGCCTCATCCTCGCTTCAGTCTTTTCAGAGAAGGGAAACTTGCCTAGTTACTTTTGCAAATAAGCATGCAGTTTTCATTTCATATAATAATTACAATTAAAGAACATATTAGAAGAATATAATTAAACTATTTTCTCCTAAAGACATAAAACTATTCTTAAAAAGCATCAATTATAAATTTTTCTTCTAGTTCCCATGTACCAAGTGGAAACAAAGAATGATCCTGCTGCAACTTTTTGTCAAGCAGAGATGCAATAACATGATTAGCCTGCTACACAAAAATGGATCTGATCTTGAAATACTGGGGTAAATATCAACTATGCCTTCTAAAAATTAAGCTTGAAACTAACACTAATGGAAGCCATAGGATGAAAGCTTTCCCTGCCACACTGAAGATAGAAGGCACAGTGCACAAACCTAGATGAATTTGAAAGAGAATCCAGAATACAGTGTGCAGTTAAGAAGCCAGGATCTGTTAAGCACAGTTGTGCATTCATTTGGATAGCAGCTTCCCACACGGGCCGTGTCCTGGAACTGTGCTGAGATTATCTGAGCCGTGTGAAGGATCTCTGTGTCCCTATTACCAGGAAATAGTTAATATTCTTCCCCACTGGGGCCCACATGCACCTGCACAAGTGTGGTGTGTGGTTTCTTCTTGCAGCTGCATCTGTGACTGCTGCTGCCTGCACAGAGGTTTTAAAGTGTAAATGGAGAGCTGGTAAGGCTGCCCTTCAGTGGCACTGCAGCCTCAAGGGCTGCTGCAGAAGCACTGAAACCACTCTCTGAGGAAAGAAGTGGCTTCAGCAAAGTGTGTTTCTCAGCTTGGTTAATGTAATATCTCTGGAAAATCCAACACTTCTTATAAATATACCAATTAATGATGTATCCTCACAATGCCATTCTGGAGCTGCTGTCTATTATTATCTTGATTTTTCCAGAGAAAAAAAATGAGGCTGTGAGACTAACTAATTTGCCTAGGGTCACTGAGAGCAAACCTGTGACAGATCCAGATACATGATGAAGATCTTTCCCAGCCCTGTAGTGTGGCTGTTCATCCTCTTGGCTTCTCCCTTAGTTTGCTGATATCTGAATTCCTTGAGCAAAAGGAGGACTATTTTTGTCCCAATTGGTAAAACCCATCATTCACAATATCTGCTCCCTCTCAGGAATGAGATGATTATGGGGGTCAGTAGTCAGAAGAGAGAGTTATCAGCTAGCCCTGGGCTCCAGGAGCAGTGATTAGGATCATCTGTTATTAACCACAGACGCATGCTTTGGAGCAGAAGTGCTCAGTTCTCCTCTGCATTCGAGATCTGTCTGGTGTGAGGGTGATATATGGGAGGGAAGAGATTGTGTTCACTGATTCCACAAGGTGATGTGATTTAGAGGAGCTAGATGGTTGTTTTGCTCTATTCCCATCATGTGATCCCCTCAAGGCTCGTATACCACTGAAGGATCGCCAGAGTTGAAGGACTGCTTGCCCTTCACACTCCTTTTCTGCACCATTCCTTCCCCCAGCATGCTCCCCATGGTGTGGTGGGAGAGTGACAATTGGCTCATGAGCCAAATCTGCTGCTTTTGGACTGATGGAGACTTTTTTCCCCCAGGCAACATTTTTAAGCCAAGGATTTCAATGTCAACCTTGCTTTTAAGAGAGTGTGTGCTGTTATCTTTAGGTTTACAACTTTCTGAAAAGAAAAGGAGATTTATGGAAGAAATATGATAGTGCATATGTGCACCTTATCATGCAAGACAGACAGACAAACGTGGCTACATGAAGAATTACTGCATGTGGTTGTTGGTGCATGGTTGCACAGGGAGTTTTACTTATGTTGAAGCACAAAGCTACTCATTTCAAGCAAAAAACTACCAGGGTGAGAGATCATGCAAGTGGAAGAGATGCTGCCTTTGTTTTTTGTGTGTACCTTTTGGTGTAAAAATTCTCCCTGTCTGCTTTAACAGTAGCTGTATTTAGGTTAAAAACACAAAATGTCTCAGCATAAATCACTGAAGTTTTTCCTTCTTTTGGAGACTTGGTTTCCTCCCTTCCCCCCTGCTTCTTGGCTTCGCTTTATTTAATCTAAAATAAAAGCCTCCTGAATTTTTTTTGTGAGTAGGAAAAGCAAGTTGCACAGCAACTGACCCCCACTTTATCTGGTTTAGAAGAACAAAAGTTATAGGAAAGATTCCTGGCAAATGTCTTATTACTGCTATAGCTCTAAGCTTTGATAAGAACTCCATCAAGCTGATACACCCACACATACAAATGTAACAGGTGGCCACTGCTCCCAAACAACCTGCTACCAAAAGACAGTGAGGCATTTTCTCACAATATTTTGATTCCATAAACATCTTTTAACTCCTCCATCTTCATGTATGCTGTCAAAACCCTGCCTGAAAGGCCAGGCCACATTGCAGCAAGTTTGATTGGAGGAGAGAAAACTGGGGCAACAGGACTTCATTGTCACAAACCCTTTTTCACTTCCAAGCATTAGAGTTTCCCTTAAGGAATTGAAGGATCCACCTCTGAATTTCTCTTCTGGTGTTCAGCAGCTCTGAGGAGAGCAGCTTTGTCATTAGGCTCCAGCTGGGCAAGTCATTCACCTGTGAGCTTCCAAGTTTCTCCACTTGATATAACTCATGCATAGGAATTTTTCTCCCATTCATTCCATATCTGGCCCATTTTAGGCAAAGGCAAGAGCTTCAGCAGGAAAGCAAATACTAGTGAATCTTTTGTGTCAGCTCTGGAGCACCTGGATCCAACATCTGCTGCTAGCCAGGCCAAATAGGAAGTGACAACAAGAGAAAGATGGCACTACTAATGACCCAAATCACGGTGGGAGGCTCCCAGGGGGCACACCTAGTCCAGGACAGCCTCACAAGTGTGAGCAGGAAGGGAAAAGCAATCCCTTCATCCGCTCTGGAGCTAAGGCACTTCAATTCTTCTGATACCCTTGAGGCTAAAAGTTGCTTGTTGGCTGGCTTGGCAGCTCCTCAGCCCTTTGCTGGACTTGGAGGTTGATCCTCTCCAGCAGCTCTCCCATGGCCTGGTAGAGAAATGCCTGGAGGTTTTGCCTCAGCCAGGGCCTCCACTGAGCTCTGCCTGGCGTCAGGTGCTGCAGCAGAGCCACCTTCACCTCGTACATCTGCAGGGCAGCGAGCTCAGGCTCGGTCCCCAGCACCTCAGCAGGTGCCACTTTTTATCCATGCCCTACGCATTTCAAAACTGGTACTAAATGCAGTGAAGCCATCTGCCTCTGGCCATACCAAAGAAATTCATGTTATTACCAGTAACACCAAATAAGGCAATAAAAGACATTGCTTAGTTTGCACAACCTTTTATTTTCTTTCCTAGAACTATTTTTAGTTAAACAATTTTCTGCCAAAAAAGCTCTGTCTGTGTCCAGAACTGCCCTGGTCATCGGCACTGTTACCAGGGACTCGAGCTTTATGGCCCTCATAACTCTGGAGGGCGAAAGGTCGAGCTGTGGAGCCTTTGTGTCAGCTCCACATTTCTCTTTAAACACATGTGAGAGACAAAGCTCCCCTGAGACCCCCATGGAAACTGCCTCCGGGGGAGGGGAGAGGGTGAGAGAGCACTGGCCTGGCAGATAAAAGCAACATCAAAAGGAGCAGGGAGCAGCTGTCCATCTGGAGAAGCAAGCTTTTTTTTTTTTCCCTTCTTCTTCTTTTAGGAGAAAGAGATTGTCTCAAAGGATAGTCTCAAAAAATTTTGCATGCAAGAAGAAAAAAAAAACCCAAGAAACAACAACCAACCCACCAGCAAGGGGGAGGGCAGAAAAGCCTCCGCAGCAAACAGAAGGAGGTGCTGCTTGGCAAAAGTCCCAGGCTGGATCATTTAAATCACTTTTAGTGCCTCCAAATGCCCGTTGCTGCCTCTGTTTATAGAGTCACAGCGAGAGGCCTGAAGAGAATATATTTCCCAAAGCAACATCTGAGCTTGGGAATGAATCAAAACTCACTTCATACACAGCAAACCCTCTGACCAAGCTTTTGTTCTGTTGCTGGGTTTGGTGTCAGCCTCCAACCCAACAAGAAAAACCCCACAGCTTGATGACCAGATAGCTGAGTGTGTTTATGACAGCAAGAGTTTCACTACACAGGCTTTCCAGGATGTGTAATTGCCAATAATAAACAATAAACAGTCTGCATACAGGTATTTGTATATATCAGCACAGCAGTGTAGGTGTAATTCTTCAGTGTTTCAAGCTGACAAATTGCCCATCTATACCATTCACTTACAGACACAGAAAGTTCTTATCCTAGGCTGTAACTATTAATATAGTTACTCAAACAAAAGATGTACCCACCCCAAAATGGCAGGAAAAATGCAGTCAAACTCAACAAATTAAGCAAATCCCAGTCAACATCATAAATAGAACTGACAGAACTACCTCCCACTCCTGCCCTTGTTCAAGGGCTTCCAGTCATGTTTACTTGCACCTGAAGACACTTAAGAAGATACTGACAATATAGTTCATATTTCAATATTGGTTGAAAATATATTTTAAAAATCAGAGAGTGATACAAAATCAAGACAGCCTAACTAATTTTTTGCCAATCCAGCTCTCTCAGTATTGTGAAGCTGAAGGTTTGAAACTGAGGACCCAAGAGGATGCCAGGCTGCAGCTGTTGAGGCTCTCAAACTCTGCACTGGTAAAGTGAAGATGTTGCAAATGGCCTGTAACACGTTTATCTATCCTGTGCTGTTCCTCACATGGAAATACCTGAAAGATTCCCACATGTCCAGCAATGTACCTCATACCAAAGGGAGAGGGGATGAAGCATAGAAGCAATAGCCCTGTTCCCTCACAAGGTGGACAGCACCCTGGGGTGCTCCCTGCCTGCAAAGTCCAGCACAGCATCACTGCCCTGATGCAGGAGCCAGATCTTCCTTCCTCTCAGCAGTGTGGGTACAAGCCACAGCCAGGGGCAGGTACCCAGCCAGCTGCACCAGACAAGTGGTCAGCCCTGCACAAGCGTGCCTCAAAACAACTGAGCTCATGCTCATCCATGCAGGGCTTCTGCATCTGCAGAGCAGCAAGGGGGAGCATGACCCCATTCACAGCGCACCCAGGGACACTGATGGTCTCTCTTCATGTCTGCACAGCCTCCCACAGTGGCAGCCTGGGGCGCTCCCAAACACCTGTGGTGGCATCCAGAGGGCAGGCAAATGTGCCTGAGCGTGTCCTGCACACTGCACGCAGCATGTTGCAGGCAGTGCTGTAGATCTTGCCAGCCTGGGGGGCGAGGGCAGGAGCTGTGGGGTGATCTCCTGGGAACTAAGCTGAGGTGTCATGGATTATTTTAGCCAACTCACAACAGGCACCTGTGCACACTGGAGTACCTTGAGAAGACAGACACCTCCATCCACAGTGCTACCCATGGCTCCTGCAGCACCCTCCTGTCCCCAGTTCAGGCATCCCCTGTGCCAAGGGCAGAGCCAATCCCTGCCTTCCTCACAAATCCAACTCCCACCTTCTCACTGCTGGGATAATAAATACCTCACGCCTGAGCACAGCGTGGGGCCAGGCTGCTCTCAGCTCCCCGACAGCACGTCCAGGGGCGGCAGATTGGCAGGTTGCTGGAGGAGGAGAGCCTCGCGGGCTGGCGGGCAGCCAGGACGCCGTGGCCTCCTGCCACAGACCCTGCATCTCGCAGGGCCAGCCTGCCAGACACGTCCCCTCGTCGCGTGACAGGCCACTGGGTTGTTTCACAGGCTAGAAAAGATTGGAGAAGGTCTGCTTCATCACTGAGAGGCCCATGCAGGGTCCCCTTCACTGTCCTCACTCAGGCTGGGGTATGGAGAGGTTGGTGGGTGAGACTTCTCCTGGTTCTGGTTAAGAATTGGTGCCCAGAGTGCTGCAGATGATTTTCATCTCCCCATGTTTCTGATAGGGATACTCTGCATTTACTGTTTTTTCTGTTTTGCAATCCACTGCCAACATCACCAGGGACCTTCCCTTTTCCATCAGTGCAAAAAGGCAGCCAGCCCAGGAGAGCCCAGGACCCACACTGACCCACCCATTGGGACAGTGGTGCAGGTGAGCTCTTTTCAAATCTGGATGCAGATAGCCAGTGGCTCTTTATACCTCAGCTGTGCCTGTAGTCACTGGTGATCTTTTACTCAAAAGCTGCGTTCTGTGAGTCCCCCACATCAAAGTGCTCCTTCCAGCCCCACTGTCCTGCCATGGCTCTAGTCCCAGCTTCCACAGTAGGAATAAAGCAGACAGCCTCTCCTTTTAAGCAGCTCTGGTGCCCAGTCCCACTCACAGCCCCACAAACCCAAAAGCGGGCTCTGATGGCGTTGGTGAAGAAGAGAGTGCTGGTTTTCCCTCAAGAATGGGCTATCTGCCATGAACCACAGATTTAAATTATGGTGAAGACTAGGGGTGCCCATACATACACATTTTCAGATGTGTCCTCTTTTTCTATGGATAAATATCTCCAGTAGGATATTTTTGTATATTTTTCTTTTCTTTAAACTTTATAGATTTCTCATTATTTTCTAAATATTTGGTTGGCCCAGGAGGTCAAAGCCCCTTACTGTGCTGCAGCACATCTCAAGAGTCTCAGACAGGTGTCCAGGAGTCACCCCAATAACTCCAATGCACAGACCTAATGCGTGTGTACTGCCCCAAACATGTAAGTATCAGTCTAAAATGCAAAGAATAACAGGACACACACATGCTGTGCATCTGTCTGCAAAATCTTAAAAAGAAATATGGGAGCCCTAGAGCAGAATTTGTTGCAAATGCGTTACTCAAGCCTACTTGGTCTATTCTTAGTGTCTTCCCCTCCACAGTAATGGGTCGTGTTAACAGACTGGTACTTGCGTGATCTCTTTGATTCCTCATTATTATCTCCCAACTGTGTCTGAAGCAGAAGTTTCTGACATTGTTCACTGCTGTGGTGGCCACTTCTTGTTCCTGTGGTGCACACCGTAGGAAGGCTACTCATCTAATTTCCCCATGACCTCATGGCACAGGATTTGCACCCCACAGCTCCAATGGCTTAGATGGAATTGTTCCAGACATAGCTGAATATAATTTCTATCAGAATCTGGACTGTATTTTAACCACATTTAGCCCCTGACTATGTTTCAATTATGTTTCACCTTCCACAGACATTTAAAATGCCCTTGCACTTGCACACTGCTGCAGTGAGTGCAGCCCAGGAGCTGCTCTGATCAGCAGGGCAGAACGTGTCGGTGCAGAACTGGGTGTTTCTGATGGCTGGACCGAAGCTGAGACCTGTGCGTCTGCTGGACAGCCATCTGAGCCTGAGGCTTGCCCTTTTTAGCATGCTTCGTTTGAGCATGTAAAAAATTGCTTGCAAAAACAACATCTGAAAAAAATCCTCCAGTTTTAAGGGTAAATGTCCAGCATGTTAATTTATTAAAGCAAGTCCCACCAGACCATGCACAGGCTCTGAAGAAATGGCCCAGAGGCGCACAGTGGACTGAGAGCAAATGCTGAGAGCTTGTCAGAGTAAACTCTTGTACAAGTTGCTTTCTTGTTGTTTCCACACCGTACACCCCTTGTGCTCCAAAGGATTTGAAAGCCCCTGAGGAACATTGCACAATGAAAGTGCTCCTGTTAATGCAGCACCCCTGTCAAGCACATGAAACTTTCCCCAGGGCCCCAAGAAGCCCTGTTCCCGACTCTTTGTTTTGCTTCACCAGAGCTCTGCCTGTACTGAAGGGGTTACTGTCTCGTACAATATAACAGTGGGGCTGACTTGGCTGGAACAGACATTAACTTCCACAGTAAATCTGGCAGGAGCTGGTAATTACAGAAAAAGCAGCCAGGGGTCATGGCCAGCCAATGCTCTGGAGTAACAGAGCAGAAAATCAAAACAGAGGGGGAAGGGAAATCATATTCATCATAGTCTTAGGGCTGAGGTCGGTCTTCTCCGAACTATCAGGAGCCTGTCGTCAATTGTTATGTTTAGAAGGAGCCTCTGGAAGATGAGGTAATAATAATGTTAAACATTAACTTGTTAGTGCTCCCGCTGCACTGCAAATTCACCTCCACCCCAGCACAGCTGGGAAGGGGAATGAACGCTCCCTGGAAACAGCCAGGAATACGGGTCACTAATTGCACTCCTGCATTTGTCCCATTTCTGGCAGGTTTCTAGTGCTAACACGCGACCCAAATGTTCCTGCTTCACGAGTCCTATGCTCTCCCCCTCATCCTGCATTGTTTCCAATCCTCCAGCACACAGTTCTCCCCTCACTACCCCTCCAGAGAGCGGGTGGCAGGGCAGGGAGGTCTGCCTGCCTGCAGCGCTGCCTCCCAGCTGGCAGGGACAGCACCCATGTGACTCCTGCACAGGGTGGCAAAGCCTCACGCGTGAAGCAAGAGCAATCATCGAGTGCCTTCATGGCATCCTGATAAACCCTGGGAGGAAAGAAGATGGGTGATGTCCCTGCTGTCCTACAACTCCCCACAGCTCTGCACTCCAACACCTCTCCTTCCAGCCTGAGCTGAAACAGTGGCTGCCCTATAGCTGTGCCTGTAAGCAGGCTAGCACTTTCTGAGAGCCCGTCCATGAAGTCGTGAGGTCACACAGGATGTGAATGGTTGTAAAATGCAAGGCAACTAACAGGTTAAATAGTTATTTTGATACTGGAAAAACCAAAAGCACTTCAGCTTTGGACTTTGGCTTGGGCTCTCACATGCACAGAAACCATCCTACCATCCTGATGAGAAACCCCATCCTTTGACAGAGTTGCCTAGATTAAACAGACAACATCCCATTTCAGAAGCAGAGGAAAATGGGGCTTTATCCCTGGCCATGGTGCAGTTTGGCACGTACCCTCTGACTGCTGCCTGGCCTTGCCCAGCCCTTCTGTAAATGGAGGGTATTAAACCTGCCTTAAAGATGTGCTGAGGCTTAAATAATCCACAGTTACAGAGCACTGCTGACATCTACAGAAGATGAGAGCCATTAAAATGGAGAATTCAATTATCAGTGGGAATATAAAAGAATCTGAGATCTAATGCACAGAAAACATGGATTAACTGATGCAGATTGAGCTGGCCTCTGGAAGAAGTCATTGGCACGGGTGGTCCTGTGTGCTGTGTACAGTGGGCTTGCTTGTGTGGCAGCCCTGCTCCACTTCGTGGGAGAAGCCCCTCGTCACCTGCTGCAGAGGGGGCCAGAACAAGAGACCCTTTTCTGCCAGGCTGGCTTTCTGGCTCAGGCTGAATGATCCTGGAGAAGGCTGGAGAAATGGTTTGTTTACTCATTAAATGACTGACGAGGTGGCCCCTGTCTGGCTCTCTGCGCGCCGGCCGGTGCTCAGTGGAGCGGAGGTGGCGGCCGCTGGTAGAGGCAGTGGGCAACCAGCTGGCTCAGAGGAGAGAGGGCAGGAGCCCTGCATGCCAGCCCCAGGCCACGGGCCCCACCCCACTGGCTGTATCTCATCAGAGTTTACTCTCAAAGCACTGCCGGTGTTGCAGTAACCCTATAGAAAATGCACAGGGTGGTAAAACAGACACCTGTAAGTATATGGAGCACAGGAACATGTGAAATATGGCTTTAAAAAAAATTGAAAAGAAAATTGAAAATTATGCACACTGTCTTCTAATCACTCTCCTGCATCTCCTCCTCGCATTCATAAAAACCTATTAAAAATGGGAAAAGCAAGGTTATTGGGTCAGACTGGCTGTTAGCTGCTGGTACCCACTCACTGCAGTACGGCAGGCAGCACACACCACACGGCAGCCTGTCCCAGCATTCACATCCACTGCAGGATGTGACACACAAACGAGTTCTCAGTGCCATTGGTGACCGCAGTGGAGGGAGCCTTGGAGCTGTGTGCCACTGGAGGATGGGCAAGCAGCATGTCTGCTCACTGGCTGTCATGCAGCCAGTGGAACACAGCTTATGGAGAGGCGAGAGGTGGCCCTGCCACTTGTGGGCCAATAACCAAGCCATGGCATCACACTGTGATGTATTTTCAGGCTGCTTGATGGGCTGGAGTGCATGCTTGGGGCTGGGGCTCTGGCTCCTTTTCCCTGTTTCTGTTCAAATGAAACCCAAGAACTATGATAATCTTTTTCTTCAGGAGAATTGTAGCCCAATCTTTGCAGGCCTAAGGTGTTACTGTAAGCGTCAGGTGTGCACACAAACTCTGGAGCACGTCTCTGAATTGCAGGCTGCCTTTGTTCAGGTGCCACACCATTCACAGAAACAGGCCCACACAGCTGCCCGAGGACCCACCTGGGTGGTGCTGTGCCACCCAGGCTTTGAGGAAGCCTGAAGGAAGTCAGTACTGTCACTGGGCATGCAGCTCTCCTGCTGATACACAAGCACAGTTTCTCCCACGTAGCACTGGGGAGGCATCATTTGCTAGAATTAAATATCTCCACCAGGGTAAAAAGTTCAGGTTTGGACCTCTCTGAGGGGGGTCAAGCCGAGTGCCACTTGAACTTTTTTGAACCATAAAATGTAAGGACACACAAAAATAATAGTCCAGGAATCTTCAGAAGATGTGGGAACAATTCTTACTTTAAATACAAGTGCAATTTTCTCTAACCTCAGTGTCATGATTCAGCATTTCTAAAGTAAATAATTTACAATAACAAAGGCAAGAAACTAAGACGTTTGTGTGGGATCAAGGTAAAAATGAATTTTGCAACATGAGAGAGATGAAAGGTAGATTATCATGGAAACAGAACATCTTGATCCTACCACTAAGGAAAAGCTGAATCCTCCACCACAAAACCTAGTCTGAGTCATTGTATAATGAACCAAGCATTGCTCACAAAAACTCAGCTCTGAGCTCTTTTTTTTCAGATAATAAAAACAGTGCTGATATTTTTATATTGAGTTAATGGTCTTGAAGAAGAGCCACAAAACTGTACTTTGCTGTACAAACCCCTACTGAAGAGGAGAAGTAAATCTGAAGGGTAAAAAAGAGATTCTGGATGCACTGTTTACTTACCATGTCATGACACACACACCCCCCAACCCCACCACCACCCCCCTCGACCTCTTTCCTCCCACACCAGCACCTCAACCCATTTGTGTGCTTGTTGGAGATTACAAGGTCTGTTCTCAGGGCTGTGGAGATTTAGTGTACGATTCAAGGAAAAGTAGAAACCCTCCTGCTCTCTCCTTGTGTTTGCCAGTTCTACTAACACTGAAGAGCAGAATGCCAACATAGCTGAAATCTCAGCAGACCTTTACAGAGCTCGCTCAGTGTTTCTATCCACATTTTACAGCTGGAGAAACACGTTCAAAAGCAGGACCTTGACACTACCAGTGTGCTTTTACAGAATGGATTCAGCTGCCTCAGAATTAGCAAGATGAGCCCTGGCATAGGCAGGTCTGCTTTCCTGGCAGCTGAGTCCCAAAGGCAGCTGAAAGTCCCTCTGTTTAAAACCATCTCCCAGCAGTGCTAATGCTTCTGCTCTGGAACTAGTAAGAAGGGATTTCTATAGACATTTTGCCTGGGTGGGGTAAGGATTAAATGGTTTGCCCCAGACCAGTGTGCAGGTTAGTGTCAGAACCAGGAAAGGTAGCTAAATCTCTGGCTCACGCAGTTAAGGATGTGTGCAGACAATTGGGCTGGGAGCTTGTCATCACCTCTTATGAGGAAAGTGAAAGGGGGAGGCCTCTTGGAGAGCATTAGTGCTTTTATTGCAGAGAGATATTACAAAAGATTGCACAGTGGAACATGTTCCAGAATCAGGAGGGAACTCAACCCTAAATCTTTTGATTCCTTTTGCAGCTGGAAACATGTCACAGCAGGATCCACTGCAGGTCCTAGTGCTGGAAAACAATGGAGATAAATGGTACAAGAAGGCTTTTCTCATATAAAAACCACACTTTTTTCTTTTCTAACATGAAATTGTTTTCACACAGGCCTCTCCCTAACACTAGAAGGACTGTGACAGGCTGAGGAATGAGTAGATGTGGCATGTGACATGAAGGTGCTGATGGAAGAGATGTTGATCTAAATTATACTTCACTTTAAGGCTGCATGACCCTTTTTCTTACCCTTTGACTGGACTTTCTGAATGCTTCCGACACAGATTTCCATACTTGAACCGCAATATTTCAGACACTGCAACTGTAAAACTCAGTGAGGAGCAGCCTGAGAGCTTGACTCCCTCACCTTGAACCTCCTTGGATGTGGTCAGGGCGTAGCCAGCCACAGATGTGTGAAAGACAGCATTTGCTTGCTCACTCATTTGCTTTCAACCTCCACCCCCCATAGCCATTGAAATGTTGCTTTTGGCAAGAACTGGGGCACAGGGGAGGGACAATTACCACGAGCACTCATTGTTTGCAGAATGTTTTTCTTAATGCCTTAGAAAAAAAGAGAAAAGGGTCAGGTTGAAAGGTCAGCCGACCTTTTTGTTTTCTTTGGAATGAGAGATTCAAACTCTTCAGAAAATGTTTTATTAGCTCTTCTGAATTTCACTTTCCGCAGAGGTTTTCTCTCCAGGCGATGTTTAGAGGCACCAGCAAGGAGTGCCCACGCTCATCAAGCTGAAGGTGATTTAAGGAGAAGGACAAGATCTGCGCTTTAGGTAATGGAAAGCAATTCTTCGCTACAAGTTTTGTTATGAAAGAAAAAACCCGCTTGCTTGCTGAGGAAGGAGGAGCTTGGAGAGCGAGCAAAGGGCTGCGGAGTCGGTTTTACATTAGCCCTGGTCCGCATTCAGTGGAAACTCCTCCGTTTGATTCAAGCACCAGCTAGTCAGTCACACCGGGGGCATTCGCAGCCTCCCGCACAGACCCAATGTCTGTGCCCGCGCAAGGGGCATTGCAGCATTGCAGCATTGCAGCATTGCAGCATTGCAGCCCCCGGAGCGGGGTGGCAGCCGAGGGCACGGTCGTGTCCTGGGAAGGAGGCACAACAGCGGGCTGGCATTGAGTGCAGCGGTGCTCCGGCTCTGCCTGCGTGACCCCTTTTCTCCCTGTGGAAATACACAGAAAATGAGATTCCTCTCCTTTGTGAAAGGCTTTCAAACCTGATGACAAAAGGCAGTATTCAGAGCTGGGAACTATTATTGTTCTTCTCTGGGGGCATTCAGTCCAGGACAGGTTGGAGATTCAGCAGTAAATGAGGATAAGAAAATGCCATTTACCATAGCATATATGTGAAATAAAGACTTAATTATCTTAATTTTGGTAACTTTTCTTACCACCTTATATTTGGCGAAGCGTATTTCTGAGGTAATCCAGGTAGTTCTATTCATGCTAATGGCTCTCACAAAGGCTGATTTCTACTTTTTCATTTTCAGAGCTGCAGTCATTGAGATATAAAAGACATGGGCACCAAAAAGAGATGTTCCTGAAATTAGGGTCATCAGAATAGTGTGGGGCCCTCAGGGATGGAGTTCAGACCACCATCTTCTCACCATGGATATATGAATGAGAGTGGTTTAGCATACAGCCTCTCTTGATCAGCAGACACTGACAAAGTTTGAGTTTTGCATTCATACTTCTCAAACTGCTTCACAGCAGGAGCAGGCATCACTTCCCCCTCCACCTATACTGCAGCACACAAGTGCCAAGCCTACCTGATGGATTGCTACCAGGTTTACAGCTGATTGTGGGGATGTGAGTTGCAAACACAGGCATGTCTGTGCATGGCAATGAGCAGCCCCATGTCAGAGATCCAAGAAGCAGGTCTAAATAGACCAGGGTAACACTGGGTGCAGAAAGTAGCTCAGCTCTTGGAAGCAGAAGAGCTGTGCCAGCAGGGCATCCATGCTGGAGGTAGCCCAGATGATAAACCTGCTACCTGAGGTTGCTCATCCAACGTGTCTGCCAGGCTTCCAAGCTTCAAGGCAATGGTTCTTTGGGTTTGGGAGAGAGCTCAGGGGCTGCAACACCACAGCTCATGAAGCAACACAGACACCTTTTCTTTGGAGGTGGGAACAGAGAGAATAGGTACCTTCCTATTTACACCTCCTTCCCTCCTTCATCAGTGTGTCTGGGTGACAATTTTGTCTAGCTCAGGAAGAGCAGTGGCTCCCTATGCATTTCAGCCAACCCCCAGAGCAAGCCATCATTAGGGCCTTACATCCTCAGCAGACCTCCTGCCTCTGGAGTCAACCCCCAGCTCAGAAGACAAGCCCAGATACATCTTCTCTCCACAGAAGCAATTCTTGCTACCTCACCCAGAACAGCGCTGCCCTGCTGTGTTGCTGAGCAGTGCCACCAGGCCCTTTTCCCCACGGGTACCAGACTCCCTGGGTGCTGCACAGGACAGGGATGGTGCAGGCTCATCCCCTGCAGTTTCACCAGACAGGCATTTTGGTCAGTTGCCAGGGTCTGGGATGGCAGTTTGATCCTGCAGAATAAAGCCATGGATTACAGATTGGAGCAGCGTGAGTTTCAGAGATAGGCACCCTACATGAATGTGAGCTACAAAAACAGAGCCCTGACCCTCTCCTCAGGCAGGGTAACCAACGCCCTGGCAGCCCAGCGAGCGGGCGGGCTCTGTTACCTAATCTCCAGCTGTGGGCTCCGCGCCGTGCCAAGTCTCCTTTGGCTCTGTCTAGTAATAATCGTTTCTGGAGTCCCGCCAGGGCCTCCTGCCAGTTCCAGTCACACTCTACTAATGCGAGAGGCAGAGTTTATTAATTCATCGCCAAGGCCCATTGTCTGGGACACTGCCTGGCTGTTTATTTACTCCAATATGGTCTGTATTTACTCAGACAGAGCAAGCGAGGGGACTTTGTTTAACTTTGCAAGACCTTCTGCTGGAGGAGACATGTGACCTTATGCAGAACTTCAGATAAATGTGCAGAGCTCGGGAAGGACCTTTTATTTTTTTTCCAAGTGTGGCCTCAAATAACACCGGTAGCCAGTATTGACAAACTGTAGCAAAGTGTAATAAAGGAAAGGAAAACATAATAGAGTTCTCATTTGAAATACATTTGTGAGTGTTTTGAAGATAAAAGCAGAAAAACAAGCGTGTACCTTAGGACTGAGGCCACGAGATAGGGATTTGCAGCAAAGGGAAAGGGCTTTGCCTACAGAAAGGGACAAGTCAAGACATGTTAACCTGAGGCCACCCTCCCCTTTCCACTGGCCTCCAGCAGCGTGAGGCTGCAACTGGAGGTGAGAAGAGCCTCCTGCTGAGGACATGTAATGGCACCCGATGGCAGCGTGCTGGCTGTCATACCGAGGGGCACACAAGAGGACCAATTGTAAAGCCCATTAAAGCTTTGTCAGTCAGGAGAGTATTTTTTCCAGGTAATCCTCCTGTACTGGCATAACCCGTGGGGTGAATTTCTCTTGGAATAAACGTGTCTTCTGATAATGCACTTGATACTGACGATGTTTTCTTCAGCAATAAAACCTGTTTAAGGAACTTTTGTATTCTTGTTCTTGCTCTTACCTTCACACTGTTCTCAGTTGCACCTTCATTTGTTGTGAAATTGTGCTGTGAACCAAATCTTTGCAAGAATCTCTATTTGGGAATGAAGAAAAAAAAAAGCTAAACAAACTTTCTCCCCATAATATACTATATTTGCAGTCTTGGCTGAAACACCTTCATGTACTCGCATACTGGGCCAACTCAGTCCAGGAAAAGGCTACTGTATTCCTTTAATTCCCTGCTTTATTCAATGTGGTAGGAATTGTGCATGCATGTATGTGCATATACAAACATACAACTACTTACATGCATGCGTGTATTTATAGAGACAATCCCCCTGGGAGTGGGGGTAGGGAAAAATACGGCCATCTGAACAGTGCATGCTCTAGTCTGGCTTGTTTTAAGTCAGATCCTCAATGCTATTGTAACATGGTTTTGTATTTAATTTCCTGTGTTTGTAACTCAAGCCAACTTCCAGTGTTGCTTGTATGAGTGTTTGTTTGGGTTTCTCTGAGGGCCTTTCTTTTGTTGGAAAGTGTGAGGATTTTAACATAGCTGTTAACACCGCACTAAAAAGCCCGATCTTGTTTTCATTGGGGCAGCAGCTAAATCACCCTCGTGCTGCAGCGGGAGCGGTGCTGGTTTCGTGTCCAGCATCAGCATCCCCACACACCGGCCCTGCTCTGCCAGGGCACACGGTACAGCCCTCCCCGGGAAGGTTCCACTCCCTCTGCACCGCTGTGAAAGGTCCGAGTGTCTTCAGCAGCAGCCCAAGCTGTGACCGACACAGCAGGTGGATTTAGTTCCTGCATCTCCAGTTTTCTTGTCTTTGGTGGACATGCCCCCACCTTTGCAGGGGGATGAGCAGCACACACTGCACTGGCTACCCCATGCCACTGCTTCATACCTTTGTGCAAACCAAGTAAATGTGCCCAGTTGTAAAGCCAGCATGGGAAAGCCCAAAGCGCTTCTCCCTTTGGCCTTGCCAGCGAGGCCTCTCTGGGCATGAGCAAGGGCACTGCCTCCTCCCGGCTGCCTCAGGCTGCCCCTCAGCGCGCTGCACTCTTTATGCAGGGACGAGGGACCTCAGGGCACTGATGGCACCACGCGTCCGAAACCATGTTCGCTGGGGGTGATGGTGTTTATGTGGCCAGCTGACCATGGCACTGTTTCCTTTCGGGGGTGCGATGCCTGGGCCCTCTCCCTGCCGTGCCACTTGCGGCCCAGCCTGGCTGCGGCATGGCCGCCCCTTCTGCCTCTGCCAGCGGGGCCGCTTGCACTGCTCGTTTGCCCTGCCAGCCCGGGCTGCTCCTCCTCCTCCACAGGCAGCGCGGCCTCTCAAGTGCACGCAGTGGCTGACACCGTTTGTTTACTGGAGAAGCTTTGCAATGGAGTGTGAGGAGAGGGATACAACCTCAGGGTACCACAGGTAGGGTAGTGCCACTGCCGGGCGGAGCTGATGGGTGGGCTCTGTCTCTGTGCAAACCTTCCCTGGGTTTTCCTTTCCACTGGGAATTGGCAGCCTCCATGGTGGAAGGAGCAAGGTGCAGTAGAAGTTCAGGATGCTCTGGTCCTCTGATTACTATTGTGAGGGCCATGTTATTCTTCTGGGAGCTGCATTCTCCCAGAATGCCTAGAAGTGAGAGGATCAGCTCTTGGGAAGTGGGTACTGGGCTGGGCAGAGCCCAGCATTTCTCTGCCATAGCACACCATCACTGTCACTCGTCCCAAGGACTCATACTAACACCTGCTGGTTCAATTTTAAGAAGAGTGGCCTGGTGTTTTTCGTGAGGGGTTCCCATCTGTAAGTTCTATATCAGCCCACTTCAGTCCAGATTAGTGAATTTTCCATGCTTTTGGGGGCTGGTATTCCCCAGTGGTTTATTTGGAGTAGCATGTGAATGCTAGAGGATGTGTAATCTTATGTTGACCATTGGGCCTCATTTGTGTATTTTTTTAGTTAATTTTTAAACACTGACCTAGAGCTCTGTATCCATTTTAAAATAATCCAAATTATAAATAAACAGACTGCCTAGCATGGGCTTGGAATAATAAATCAGGAGAAAAACAATTAAACACAACAGAAAAAAAATTGGTCTTGAGAGAAAACAGACATTGAAAGAAGAAAAGGCACACCAATATATATTCTAGAGGGAGAAGGAGAAGTAATACAAGACTGAAAGAAAAAAAAGGTAAAGAAACTTCATGTGCTTAAAAACTTCTAAAAAAAAGAAGGATTGAATTCAAGCAATTAATAATGCAGCATTAGCACAAACATCTCTGTTAGGCTTAATTACAATAGATTCATCTTAATGAAAAGTCAATCCTCTAAGCAGCTCTTAATATTCACCTTCACTGCTGGTACCTGCTAACTGAGCCTGTAGCTGTATCGCATCAAAGATTAGACACAGCTGAGCTTCCCCCTCCCCAGGGGAGGCAGCCTGGCCATGGGGCAGGAGACAGCCTGGGGGCAAGGGGACCCCAGCAGCCGTGATGAGGAACAGGGGGCTTGTTGCCCTCCTGTGAAAGTAGCCCAGGCTGTTTGCTGCAGATGGGGGAAGGACAAAACAAGCGTGGCTTTTCACTTGGCCAGCTGATCTTTATCACCTCTGAGTTTGGTGACACAGGCAATGGTATTTGGTTCTCACTTGAGGAAGCGTGTTTGGCAGTGCAGTGGGTGGGAGCCGTTCGCTGGCACTGTGGCCCATTCACTCATGGGCCTGAACTGCCATACCTGTTCACAGTCTGTTTATTCATATCATATTTCTGGCAGCAGCCAACATTTCTTTTTCCAGAAGATGCAAGAAATCTTCTATAGTGATCTGTCCTGGAGAATACAGCTTCTCTGTTACCAATAGCAAGAGTTTATGTTTTTCATATCACATCTCTAATTTAATGTTGCAAGTCAATGTTCTTGCACAGGACCATTTAGCTTCATTTACTCACTCTTGGACACAGTTATGTGGCAGTAAGTCTGCTGATTAATTTCATACTGTATCTGAAAAATGAAGGCAGTGCTTAGGTGGCCCAGCATACCACTGGACCAGCAGTGGAGTGGTGAAAATGGACTGCCACCACAGCACTAAAGGGAGTTAAGTCACCTCCATTCCTCCTGAGGCACAGACACTCACTGCAAATGTGCAGACACAATGCCAAACTCTGGGCATTTTGCCAGACCAGTAGGGTCAGAAAGCACAGGGCATCCCTTGTGTGCCCACCAGGACTGGCATTCCCAAAGCAGCCATCAAGCTCCATATAAAAGAGCACAGAGGACTCACTTCTCTTGAGCAAGGCATGCTTGGTGTGCACTGCTGCTGCAGTAAGACCAGAAGGGGGCCTGGTGGCTGTATTGGTCTGTAATCCATTCATTTAAGAATCCTGTGATTTAAATGGCCACAGCACTGTTTGTGCCTTCACTTTTCTATCTCTTCCCCTTTTCCAGGCAAAAAGTCTGGTACCTCCAGTTGCCCTAAGCCTCAAGGACCAGTCCAACTTTCGAGAGACCGTGGTATCTCCAGCACACCCTGCCCCAAACCTCCAGGCTTGTGTCACAGGATGGTTTAAATGTTCACAGAGCACACACTGAATACAGCACATAGTGTGCAGACCTTCCCCAGCACCTTAAAACAAGTGACAGCACAATATGTAGACCTTGGTGACAGTAGTGAATGTCACCAGCATTTCCCCACCTTGGCTCCACTACACTGCAGAAGAAGCTCTGAGCTGGGCTCAGGCAGAAGGAGAAGGTCCAGAACCTGTTTCCAAAAGTTTGTAGTTTGTCCTGTGAATCACAGAGCCTTTCTGTACACTGGTGCCACAGCTTACGTGAGCATGTTCCTCACTTCCTGACTCATTTTCCTAACCTTCCTGCAGGGGCCAGAGGGTTTACCTGACCCAGGCTCATCTCTGTAGCTTCCACTGGCAGCACCTCTGACCCTTCCCTCTGCAGTCAGAGGTTTTCCTGTCTTTCTGTGAAAGAGCAACTTGCTCTCCCAGCTGTGGCTAAGCAAGCCAACATCCCAGGGAGTTTTCAGCTGTAAGATCTGCCAGGAATATACACTATTTCAAGGAATATACACTATTGTGTCCTAGGTCACACCTGACAGGGATGTGAAACAGAAAGGCCACAGGGGTTTGCCCATACCCTGGGTATTCCATGAGACACCACCTCCCTCCTCCACCCACGCTTCTGCAAGCAAGAGAATTCCCAGTGGGATGAAGATGGGTGTCTCCTGGTCCTCATCCTCTTCATGCACAATGCAGGTGGTGTTTCGGGCTGGGTTTTCAGCACCCCATCAGTTATAAATTGCTGGGAACTAGAAGGCTTCTCTGGATGACAGAAACTAAGCCAAAGTGACAAAGCTTCAATTTAAGTATTCCAGACAAAACCCTTACATTAGATGGGATGAACCATGAGTTAAACACCATTTGTAAAGCACTTTGGGACCCTTCCTGCATTTCAGTGACCTGCACGCTGTAGCCACCTTTCCCAAATATTTAACCAACAGGCCTGACAGGAGCAAACATCCAAAGATTTGCTCATGTGATGCCTGCAGTTGTGAGGCTACCAAAGCACTTGGCAGCCTGAAGGGCAAACAAAAGGGACAAATGGCGAGTGCAGTGCATTTGTGGTTGCTTCCTTCTGGAAAGCAGTGACCTGCCTGTCTCAGCACATGCAGCATCTTGGAGCATAATATCACAAAGCATGAATGGCAGTGATTTGCATCAAGGGTTTCCACCACGATATCCACAGGGATATTTATGTTTGACTAAATAAACACCACCATATATTTGATGCATCTAGCACTAAGTAATTCCAAAGGGAGGCTGGAAGCAAAGATTCTCAGGCACCTGAGAGGATGCCAACACTGCAACATAAAGGCAAGGCCAGAGAGTTTGTAGCTCTGCAAGAGCTAGCTTTAATTACCTATCTCAGGTGCTGATAATGCAGCACAGATTAGCTACTCAAATATTTAGTTTTCTTGGGCCAGTTTTCCATCCAAGGCTGAGTCTCACATCACTATGGGTAGACTGCAAGTTCTGACAGACCCTGCCTAAACAAACTCCACCACTGTCCTGGGACAGAAGGGCTGTTCAGTCTTTGACTTCTCAATCAATGATTGGAAGCTGGTATGTGAACAAGTACAAAGCAATCCAAAATTCCCACCACGCCACCAAGCTCTTCCCCTTTTTTCTTGAGTATGCTCCACAGGAACTTTTGGTGAAGTTTCATGAAAAGCAACCACAGGCAGGCTGCCCTTTCCATCCTTGGCCTTGTGGAACATTTGATGTCCACACCTCTGGCATGATGTACGTGATGCCTTCCATGGATACTCCTGTCTGGCCAGCACGTTGTTTGCAGATGGATGTGCAAGCTGAGGGCTGTGGAACCAGGACCAGCTGGCTGAATGGATTGCTGAAGCTACTCTTGCACAAGGACCAGGGGGTTTTGGGTGGCAAAGGCAGAGGGTGAAGCCCTGCAGTGGGCCAGCTGGGGCAGAAAAAACTGTAGTTTCAGCAATCACAGACCAAACCAGAGTAATAAATAACTACTATAAAGGGTTGAACTGAGGACTCCACGTACCTGTAATGTGGTAATGTTTTGAAATGAACGGCCTCTGGAAGCACTCAGTAAACAGGTCAAAAGGTTTGGTGACTTCACATATTGGAGAGATAAAAACTACACACTGCAGAATGAAGAGGAGCCAAATTCCATTCTTTGCTGACATCCAACCAGGCAAACATGGCAGCACAAGCTCCATGCTCACAAGGATTAAAAACGAGGTTTTTCGCCACAGCTTCCAGGCACCTGCTATCTCTTTGTTATCTTCTTAGAGGAAAGGATCAGGGCTTATTTTTCTGTCTTTCCAGCTACCTTTGCTAGGGATCCAACTGACTTAGTTTTCTAGCACAGACAGCAAGAAGCAGTTATTTGCTGGGTCAGCTTTAGATCCCTGGCTTCTCTATGAATCTCTCACTGGGCTACTTCTATTCTCAAAGAGCCTTCTAAATAACATATACAGTTTCAAGCCAAAAGGGAATTATGCTGTCCAGGCAGCTGTGGTTTATTTGTGTCAAGGTGGGGGCACTAATGTGTATTTGGCCATTCAGAATCACAATTCTTTCAACGTCTTCTAAATCTCAGCTTCATCATTCCTACAGAAACAGTGTCTGGTAACTATTCCAACAGTTTAACTATTAAGTTGCTGGAAATGCTTTCTTCTTTCTCTGCCTTTCTGTA
Source organism: Passer domesticus (assembly GCF_036417665.1). Lineage (NCBI taxonomy): Eukaryota > Metazoa > Chordata > Aves > Passeriformes > Passeridae > Passer > Passer domesticus. The sequence continues at coordinate 32,506,748 of NC_087479.1, forward strand.
TGCACTTTTTTCTCCCTTCAGGTTAAAAAAACACACACTCACAATTTCCTGTCCAAGCATCAATATGATAAAACTTACCATATGCATGTTAAATGATGTTAAAAAGTTGGGTGCAAAATTATATCTTTCAAAAGGTGATATTTTTATGCTGCTATCATTTCTCCCACTAATATTTCCTTCTGTTCTCTAAATGTTCTTTCCTTAAAGCTTTCATTTTGTGGCCCTGCCAAACTGTCTATATTTTCTTAAATTCTCATTTCCTCTGGCACACATTTCTTGCTTATAGTTACAGTAACTTAAAAAAAAAAAAGACAGAAAAAAGATTTTGCACAGAGCCCAATTTCCAGTATGTAATCTTCTTTCTCAATATTGCTTCACCACCCTTTTTATTCTCATGTTTCTGATTGCTGCAAACTTACCTTTTAGGTTTGGAAACTATTAATTCACTTCATTTTCAGAGCTGTTCGAAAAGAACTAAGCAAGAAGCATCCTGGTCTGATGCCTTTTTATAAATTTCTGCTTGCTGTGCAAAGGCTGAATTTGTCCTTTGTTCTTGCTGGTTACTTGGGTGCTGCATGTGCTGTATCTCTTTCCTCTTACACCTCACTCAATTTTTCACAGCACCAGGGGTTTTCTGTTACTTGGTCTCCCCCTTCCTTCCCCCCTCCCCACTATGAACTGGGGAGTAGCTGTGTGTCTTAACAACATCTAAGGCTAATTCCTGCAGTGGAAACTCAGCTTTCTGGGATTCAGTGAACCAGGTTAGATGGAAAGATGTTTTGTAATGCAGGATTGCTTTGGGCTGTATGAGCATTCCCTGCATACATAGGAAGTGGCAGTAAAACAGTATTAGGAAAAAAGCAGTGAAAGTACTACTCCTTTCCTATGGAGCATTAGCACCATGAATGAGGTGAATAACCAAATATTTAATTTACAATATTACTAGGAGCAGCAATTTCCTCCAAGATGCTTTCTAGAGTATTCTGATTTGTCACAATACTATGGAGAAATAAGTATTTTTCAGTCATTCTTTACAGAGATAAAGTGAGTCATCAAGATGTTGTTGCCCAGACTTTCAAAACAAGTTCGTATTTTGTGTATTGAGTTCCCTGTTTGCTTACCATAATTGCAGACTTAATCACAGTAGGGATACCCCCGTATACAGGGGTAGCATAGTCAGGGACACTCCCTTTTCCCCGAAAACACTGCATCACTGCTGGTGGTGAGGTGAGGAAGGACCTCAGCATCCAGCTCCCTCAGGCCTCACGGAAGACTTACATGGCTTTCACTAATCTACGGCCAGGATTTGCAGAAGACTTTGCTTGTATCAGTCTCTTTCAACATGCAGGAAAAAATGTGATGAGTTGATGTTATTTTCCTAGGAAGAGTAAGAGGAAGAACATAACAAAAGCAGCTGCAGCAAACCAAGACTACCTGTGACAAAGCAGAGAGCAGAGGACAGCCTTTAAGGGAAGCAGGGAGATGAGCAACAGGAGAAACAGGAGATCATTATTTTTCACTTCATCTAAAATTGTAAGTCTCCCCCTCCTTTAAAACATCAGGAAGTCTGGCATCCACTACACACTTCTTTCAGCCAAGGCAGCTTTCCCTCCCTGATACAGTTTTGCAAGGTAAAAGAGCAGGTGACAAGAGGCTATTACATGCCTTAGTCAAAATGAGACCTTGCTGCCCCTTGGAAAACAAAGGGTGCAAGGACAACACTTTGCTCCTGGTATCTTTTATACACCACGGCTTTTTGTATCAACCAAAGCATCAGAGCTGCTGGCTTTGAGCTGGTGTGTTTTCGCTCCTGGTGGGAGGAGTGCTGTTCATGAAGCCTACTCTGCGATTGTTTACGTTCTGTCAGAAAGCTGCTTCTGTCAGGAAAGTCTCTCCCCATCAGCCATCTCAAGTATCTTCAGTAAGCTTTTCTAATCAAGAAATTTAGGAAACAAGCCCAAAAGCCAGAGTTACATCACACTGCTCTACCTAAAAGCAAAGAATATCTGTTTTTGTCTCTATTTCAATACCTTTTGCCCTGGTGATGAAGGAGCTGATCCTGTTTTCAATTTTACACACACTTATCTTGCTGACTTGAACTGTTGCAGAGAGAAGGAGATGCTAAGCTCTGAGCTGGGAATTATTTAACAATAGCATCTCCTTTTGGAGACAGAGCAGGAAATCCCTTTAGGGTTGGGTTAGAAAAAGGTGGTAAAACATAAAGAGAAAGCAAATACAGCCAGCAAAACCCCCTAAGGTGAATCTTCCTTGGCTGCAAGCCTACAGCACAAAGTTGTGCTTTGATGAAATCTATTGCTTTATGAGCAGGGTACCCTTAAATGTTTTTGAGTCAAACATCCTCAAGCCATTTTCCTCTAACTTTGTGATGTGATATTTCTATGTAGATTCAATACATTGCAAAGAAAGGCCAGCATCCCAGGGATGTGAGAGGTTTGTGAGAGCACTTGCAAGCAGATCTTAGGAGATACCACCAATCCTCAGGGATCTGAGGATTGCTCTCCTGGGCAGAAGTGCTTTGGTGGCTCTTGCAGGATGACCTGTAGTGGGTATTCAGAACTCTCCTTGAGAAGACCAGGCTTCTGGTGTATTCTTGATGGGGAGTGAAAGCTTTTGATAACTCTATAGGAACTTGGCGTCTGTGCATTTTTCTCCCTCTCTGGATAAAGTCTTGGCAGCCACTCGAAGTCTATTTTAAACAAAGCCAGTGATTTCTGGAGAGATAGAAAACACATGAAGGGCACAGTGAAAAACAAGCAGAAAATCTGACTGCAGGACAGTGGGAAACAAAAGTGATAAAGAACACTGCTTCCTCCTTCTCCTCCTCCTCCTCCTCCTCCTCCTCGTTTGGCGGGGCAAAGCACCTTGCACTACACACCACCACACCAGGGCTTTTCACTGCTCTGCCACCATGGGTCCTACTCAAAACTCAAGAGCTTTTCTCTGCTGAGCTCCCCTCCCCTTGATGATGACCCATGCTGCCCCACCTTTGTGCCCAGCACCCAGGTGGTGTTGGTGACAGGAGGTGGCTGTCACAGCAGAAAATTGGGAGCATGGGACACAAACAGTAATGCAAGGGCCTGATCCATTGCAAAAGCTCTGGTAACCAAAACAAAAATAAGTTATCTACAAAGAATGCAATTATGGTCAAAGCCATACCTCTGACCTAGGGCCAAAATAGTGTTGTTTATAACTGTCAGTATGTAGAGAAATGAACCTGTAATTTATGTATGGTGAAACATTATAATTTTTGATCTAGAAGCCTGCTTTCCTGTTGAAAAGCTTGGTAATTTAGTCTTGGTCACTTGGATCACGTGGGATATCCGTGCAAACCCCTTTAAGCTCAGTTTAAAGCATTACACATGAGCACAGTGTGCCCAGTGGGCCCAGTGACCTGCCTGGGCTGCGTCCCTCCTGCCCCTGGGAGGAAGGGATGCCCAGAGCTGTGCCCTGGGAGCTCCAGCAGGCCAATAGCACACACAGGCAACTAATATGGCCTCACATCTTTCTTTAAGTCCTGCCTACACGGTCCATATGATCAACTGCTTCCCATATGCACACAAGGCTGCTGTTACATGCTGGGTAGTCTCTGTTTGCACGGTAACCTCTCTGGGACAGGGAGGCTATCTTTGCTTTGTTTTGGAAGGCACCCAACTTGCTCTCAAGCATTCAACAGGCAGTCAAGAAATGATTCAGATGGAGAAGCAGAAACATGACTTGCCTGGGCTTGACAACATTTCTTTATCAGTTCTCTGTTCAAATCACATTAGGCTGGCAAGGACCGAAAGAAGTGACTGTCTGGAGACTGTTTGGTAGCCCCCAAAAGCTGTTGCTGTTTTGTTATTTTGGTAAAATACTTTCAGGAGATGTCCACAATAAAAAAAATACTATCACATCTGCTACCAGTTGGTGTCCTTAGAAGCCATCTCAAAAGACAGATCAAGGACTGAATAAGCATGAAAACTTTGGAGAGAGGTTTAGATGAAGGGTAAGATATATTAGGTTTTGCAACACTATAACCTACCACAAATTTAAAAATTGTGAGTCACTCAAAAAAAAAAATCAAAACAAAACCAAAACACTAAAAACAAGACTAGAGAATGTTTAAAAAAATACTATTTTGGTTTTGTTCTGTCTTTTCATTTCCAATTCAACCTGCCCACTCCTGGGTCTTGTCTGTTTACCAACATTGCCAGTACTCCAAAATGTCTTGCAAGGGAGACAGCTTTGTTGAAAATTGAACATCAGAAATCCTGCTGCTATTCTTGGCTCTGGGAGTAGATTGTGGTCTGGTGGTTACAAGCATCATGGCCAGCTGAAACACACCCATGTTTGGGTCATCTGTAAGACATGAACCATGGATGTCTGGTTGCAAGAGCATGAATTTCCAACTTAAGGGCGAATGAATCAGATGCTAACACAGAAGTAGGAACAAGGTCAAATTGCTTCATGAAGTTCTTTTGCAGAAGGGTGACAACACGAATTGTAGAAGGCCCTAATTTGGGATTTCCTTTCAAAAGGATATGTAGCAAGTAGCTGAGATGCAGTTCTGTGAAACAGAGAGCTGAGTCCCATTCCAAGCTTTGCTCAAAGTATTCTCAAGTCTCTCTGTTAAGTGGACCATTAACCCTCCAAAGCCTTACTGTGGGGCTGGAAATGCTGAAAGACACCAGGTGCAGGAACTGAAACTACAGCTGACAAGGCCCTGCCTAGGCCGATGTCTTTTAACAACTTTTTCCTCCTGGACTGTCAGGAGGTAAAACTGTATAATCAGCATAGAAATTCCAGCAGCAAGGCACAAAACCACATTCTATGTGACAGCTGACAACGCCAGCATAGCACAAAGAAGTCTGTGATTGAGCTGCCTGTACAGTGTTTGACTGAAGATAAACAGAAGTCTTGGAACTTCCCACTGACATTTCCACTCACCATGAATTTTTTTTTAAATGGTATCAAAAAGGTAGGGCACCTTTGCTTATGTGCTTTAAGGGCACAGGTTCTAAAATGAGCAAATGATGACCCATTTTTGAATCCACTTAGGGCATGCTTTTACTCTAGATAGAGCACACATTCCTCTACCTCCTCTGGTAACATACAGAAAAGTGTTGAACCTTTCAGTACAGCCAATTAATCACTAGTTGGCAAGATGAAGAAGTGCTCTGGACAAGTACCAAGTCGAAAAAAGAAAAAAAAAAAAAAGAGACATTAGAGACCATATCTTATCTCAGACAAAGAAGTGCAATGCACAGAAGTAATGTCCCATTATAGAACTGTGTCTATTCTGAGATTAACAAAATGCACTACCCTGTTTTCCACCATAATGAGCACGGAGAAGCATAAAAGGCTGTTAACATCTTAACTTTGAATTCTGCAGCCCCAGCTCTTAGTTGTCTCCATCAGCTCCACCGCCCTGAGCCAGGTGCCTGAGCTGCCCCTCAGGCAATGTAGGAAGCAGCAGATGTCTAAGAGCAGAGAACATCCACTGGTACCCACAGCAGGGAGACAGCTGGGAGAGCCATTGAGGCATAGAGTTCATGAGAAGAGTGTCAATAAAACACTTCTCTCCAGATTTTGAATACCTCACAAGGTATTCAAAACCTTGGTATTCAGAACCTCTCTCAACCTGGTTCAAAAATTGAACCCTCAAATTCAACTGATTGTAAACAGAAACACAGATTTTACAGTCACACCATGCTTTTGCTAGCCCTAAGATGGTTGCATTCACTCTCTTTTCCCACTCTTTGGACTCCAAAATATCTGTGATATTTTATAGATGTGACAGAAGGAGCTTAGAGCTCATCCTTGCATATGTTGGGCCCTCCTGGGAACAGAGAGCACCAGGCTCAGATCCTCTCTGGCATTAGACAGTAACTCTGGGTGAGAGTTCAAATGAGAGTTATTGGTTGACAGCAGAGGAAGGATCACTCTCCTCTGCATCTTTTGTGAACCTTGTTTTGGTGGCACTCTCTGAAACAGGCTGCCACAAAAGCTATCTCAAATGAGAGAGCCAGGAAAGCACCAGCTTGGTAGATCACACAGGACTGTGGCATGAGATTGGTCCTGAGATGTTCAGTGCCTCCAGCAGAATTTTAGGATGGTGGGGAATGTGAAAACCCCTTCCAGGGTTAGGCAGCAGCTGGATGAGATTGTGGGGTTGGACTTTGGTTTCAAAAGGGATAGGTAAGCACCAATACACCTTGCCTGGTTCTGATTTTGTGCCTTATGTTACAAGAGAACTTAACACCCAGGAGCAATAATCCATTTGCCCACCTTCCATCATTATCTGTTTTATCTACTCTGATATAGTGTCAAATTGGTTGACTGACTCCACACACCTTTAACTAAAGATCACAGCAGAGTGGAATGTTCGCAATTACAGGCCACATCTACCATGTTAAGCAGAGTTCAGCTGTAGGTGTGGCCTGGGGTAACTCCTTCTCCAGCAAAGGAAACTTCCCCTGGCCAACCTCACAGGCAGCTGGTACAAAGCTGGATATTCTGCTTTGGCTTTCCTTTTGCAAAGGGCAAGCAAACTACTGCAGCAGGAGTGAGGAGGGGACTGGTTCTGTTTCTCTGGATAAGGAAGGATACTTTACCTGAATGAAAAGTGCCTAGTTCAGATGGAGGCATAAAGACCACATAACATGACATAAGCACATCAGCTCCAAATAACAGCTTACATCAACAAACATTACTTTTTCTGATAAATCCCTGACTGATTAAGTATTTGTTCGTGTTTGGGCACAACTTGAAGCACCGTTTGGATTCCCATGTTATCAGCTCCCAAGAACCATGACTCACAATCATGCGGGGAAGGAAGTGAAGGGGAAATGCTTTACTACATCCAACACTGCAGGAATGAATGTCATGTTGTTGTTACTATTGTAACCCCAGGCAGGGATATTGCCATGCAGGGACACAGCCAGGCTGCCAGACCAGCAGTACTTGGGTGGTGCAGCCACGTTTCTGTTCCCAGGTGAGCTGCTCCCTACACATACCAAATCATCCTACTGGAGCCTCCGTCCTGAATCCCACAGGCTGCCAGCCCCACTGAGGGGGGCAGTGCCAGCAAGCAGAGGAGTTATGCACCTCAGAAAACCTAAAGAATATCCTGGGTTATATGTCTTGTCCACTTTCCCACCCTCACTGAAGTCTTTGGTGGTCCCAGGCAGAAAGACTGAGTGCAGCAGTGAAAGGGCCGGGTAGCAACACTAACTGAGCCTTGCTATGCCACACCATGCTGGCTCTAGGATTACAGACTTGCACTGAGGAGAAACACAGAGCTTTGACCAAAAGCTGGCTGCAAGTACATTGAAGTCAGCAGGAGTTTTTGCCAAGGAGTTCAGAGAGCTCTGTGTTAGTTATAGAAATGACTTTGGTAAGGTTTCCTTGCAAAGTGACACAAGGACATACAACTAGGGTATTGGAATATAATTAAGAGAGAAAGAAGTTAGGATGGATATTGGGAAAAACCTTTTGTCAGTAAGATTTATTAGTAGGTACAGCAGTCTCTCAAGGGAAATAGTAGAGAGCCATTCACTTGGGATATTTAAAATTAGACTAATGAAAGTGCCAGCAAAGATTCCATGGGGAGCATGCTTGTACTGAGGCAAAATGAGCTCTGTGACCCTGTCCTGTCGAAGGAGGGCTTTGTGGAAATGCCTAAGAGACTGGGCAAGCTGGTTGCCAGCTGCAGAGCCCTGAGCCTCCCTGTGTGAAGGGGAGTAGTGTGGAGAGCTCTGGGAAGCTGCTGCCCCAGTAGTGGAAATGTTGGGCAGGGTCACAGGGAAGACTCATTGGAAGACATTGAAATATGTTTTATATTGAGAGCATCTCAACACCTTCTTGCTAAATTATGACAGCAATGTCACTGAGCACACAAAGCTGAGAGCAGTGGCCAATACCCCAGAGGGCTGTGCATCCCTTCAGAAGGGCCTCAGCAGGCTGGAGAGATGGGCAGAGAAGAAACTGCCTGGGATTCAACAAAGGCAAGTGCAGGGTCCTTGGGCCAGCACAGGCTGAGGGCTGAGCTGCTGGGAAGCAGCTCTGGGGAGAAGGACTGGAGGTGCTGATGGACAACAAACTGTCCCTGAGCCAGCAGTGTGTCCTGGTGGCCAAGAAGGACCATGGGATCCTGAGCTGCATTGGGAAGAGCATGGCCAGCAGGTGAAGGGAGGGGATACTCCACTGTGAGTTAGCAGTGCTCCTGACACTTTCCTTCAGATTCTCAAACTGGTCACTCATCACCCTGTTTACTAAGGTCTCCTTAGGAAGAGCCATCCTCCCAAACAGCTCCCTGTTCAGTCGTCATGGCAGTAAGTCTGGTAGCAAAGGTGTCCGAAAATGGGAATTTCTCAGTGGTGTGGGTGACCCTGATGTTCTACACTCACTGCTGGATTGCAGAGAGTCATGGTTCAGGCTGATCATCATAACCAGCCCTGAAATGTAAACATAAGTCCCATTCTCCTGCTTGTGCCCTCAGCGTTTCACATTGAGTTGCTGTGTTCCAATACCATAGTGGACTGCTACAACAAATCATATACGGTAATTTTAAAAGAGTGGTGATGTAAAATGATTGAAACAACCAATTAATTTACATATTCCATTAATCTTTCCTAGCTATTTATTTCTGTTGAAATTTTTTCAAAAACTTGCAGTGTTGAAAGAAGTCAAGCCTCATTGTCCTCTTACTAAGAGCTAACTGTCTGCATGAAAACAAAGTTTCATGACTGCTGCTGTCGTGATTTGAGCAGCAGACGTAAACAGGGTCATCTCCAGCCATAGTGGGTGGATGTTTAGTTTATAGCACTGAGGTTAAGAGTGAAAGCGTGTGACTAAGAGTAGAAAACAGAGGAGTCTTTGTATACATCAAGAGCCCTGAGGCAAAACACAGAGAAGGAGAATGCTGACACAGACTTTAATGGAGAAAGAAAAGAGTCCATTATGAACGTTACAGAGAACATAATTCATTTAAGAGAAATCAAGATTTAAAGGACTTATAGAGGGCAATATGAATACTGATGTCAGTGTGTCACGCCTGGTGGTTTGTTGTCAGGCTCTCTAGCTGTGTTAGGGCACCATGCATCATGTCAGGTGGAAGGCAACCCACTATCAGAAATTATTGTCACCTCCTTTATAGATTCCTGTTGGAAACAGGTTTCTTTCAGTTCAAGCCTCTTGACAGAAACCAGTAATATGAATAATGAAAGAACTGTAGCTCTTGCATTTTAACACCAACCTCCCAACGCTGTCAAAAGCTTTCAGGACACTTTTTCCTCCCCAAACCCCATCTCTTCATAACCAGAAACAGGAGGCAGTGGGGTGAAAACAAAATAAGGAAATGGGGCTGTATCATGTCTGAATTACTCAAGTATGAGAGCACAAGGAGAAAGCTGGTTAGTAGAGCTGCTTCCAAGGCTGCATATACCAAGGACAAGCACATTTACTGCACCATAAAACAATGTTATGAGTGCTTGAAAAATATTCCCCAATCAATACACTATAGTGGCTTCTAAACTTCAGCAGCCAGAGTCATGAAAATAGAGTGCTTTGTGCAGTAGCTTGCGCAACCAAAGAACTTTCTTGTCCTCAGAGTGCTTTATTATTTTTAACGAGACAGGCTGAGCACTTCTTGATAAACATTTTTTCCTTGAAGCAGTAATCCTACTTAAACTTTTTACCTTGTCCCTACAGCATGCAGCTAGGAAGTTAATAACAGAACTCATTTTCCTTTAAAGTGCTAGTCATGTTAGTACAGAAAGTGAGGGACATGTGATTGTCATGAAAGGGGCCATGGCTGGAAACTTGCCCTGTTAGTATGCAGGCTTAGTACTTTAAGAAGTTTTCCAAAGCACATTTTCTAGGATATCAAATGTCTTTCAAACTAACAATAAAATAAAAATAATTTAAGAAGTATTAATGTGCAATCGGAATGTTCCAGCTTGTACTATTTGGTCCTGATGCCTAACCCTGAATATGTTTCCATGCACCCTGAGTCTACTTTGCCACAGGCAAGTAATGGCCAGTAGGTCATGACAGAGCCAAACCAAAGAGTCAAGAGTAATTTAGCAGGTCTCAGAGGAAGGGAGGCTGATCATACACCCGCATGCTTGCCTTTGCTTTGAGCAAGGTGCAGTGCATGCTGCTGCTTTGGCAAATGCTTCTGGGGTAGCATTACAAACCATTCATTTTTAAAAGCCATTCTTCTCTTTGATACAAGAATTATTAAAGCTTCTAAGAGTGAGAGTTTAATTAACAGTGAGAATTTAACCACATGAAAATGAGGAAACTCTGAGCAAACCCACCCATCGAAGTCCATCTCATGTCTGTCCCTCGTATCAGTGTGTTACAACAGGCTCTTTCACGGTCACATGAGGCTGACCAGGGGACACACTTCTCACTAGATCTAATACAATGAAAAGAAAAACTGTCTTTTTCCCCCTGTGGTCTTAGATGCACATGTGGCTTTTCATACCACACACATCATGTGTTCTTGGAATGAAAGGCCCTTTTGTAACACGCAGACACCAGTCAAGGCAACTTAACATCGGGTAGGATTGTTAACTTGGTCCCTAAGCCTCCCAGGCACACTGCAGCAGTATTGCACTGGAGAAACAATGGGGTTGAAGGAATTTGACCAGCTATATTACAAATAATTCACAATATGCATATCATTATTGCTGCTCCACCCAGGTTAGCTACCTTTACTTAGTGGAGGTAGTTTTTCCTAATAGGAACAGAGGAAAACTTGAAGACAGGCCTGATGATTGCTGTGCTTGGGATGGCCAAGACATTCACAAGCCTGTGTTTGAGGGAGTCATTACCACCCTACAAGCACTCTCACCTTCCTCTGCTGCCTCAGAAGACCAGTGAGAACCATATTTCCTTAACAGGATTATCTAGCAATGAGTCTTTATGCTTAAGGCCTCTGTGCCTTTGAATGTACCTTTGTAGGCAGTAGGTAAGTGGTCATCAATCAAAGATTGTGTTTTGCAAATTTGGAGGATGTACCTCATGTATCTTCCTGATTTGAAGTGGGTTAACTGTGCAGTTCCAAGCAGCAGCAGTTCTCTGTCCAAGCATGGAAATATATCTTCTTGAAAGACTATTTTATAAATCAAATCATGCCCAAGGAAAGCAGACCAATCTCAAAAGCAGATCTTGTCCTTGCTGCAGAGCCTGATATTAGGGTGCACATTAAATGACCTACCGGATATTTTCAAGGTTGAACAACCCAAATAGTATCACTGATTTAGGTAACTCCAGAATAGGTCAGCTGTGTAAATGCCCTTCATCCCTTAAAAAAATAAATCAAGGAACACAGACAAATTTAACAATTTTATTAAAAATTGTACCAGTTATTAGAAAAAAAAATCCAAGTATTAAAGTATTAAAAAGCACCAAAGAAGAAAGCACAAAGCAAATATACTGCACAGATACAAAAAAGGAGCTCTGCCCAGTCACCATTGGTACAGGCAGGAGTCCTGGAGGCACACAACCAGGATAAACAAAATGCTACATTCTCACTGGGTCTCAGTCCATGGCAAAGAAGGTGTGTGCACTTCAGGACTAATCCAGACAGAAATCTCACAGGAGAGCATCAGGTTTACTTCTGCAGCAGGACAGTATCATATTCTGGTGAAAATCAGAAGTCATGGGGAAACCCTCCACTGAGAGGAAATTTATTAAGTACATTGCAAATTCTAGCTCATCTTACCCTTTTTGTTTTCCAGATGAAGGACTCTGAAAAACTTTGTTGGTTTTTTTTTTAATTTCCCACTGAAGAACAGTCATGCAGAAATCAGGGGAGAAGGAGGGGAAGAAAATGTGAATCCACATTTCACAGTATTCTTACCAGTGAATTTCACCTAGAAACATGGGAGACTGTACTACATACCAAGGAAGAGAACACAAGAGAGCCACGATTATTTTAACCAAAAAAACCCCAACATTTACATACCAAACTCAAATTTAGTGGCAGGATTTTCAAATGCACCCAGTAGAAACAGACATACATATCCTGGATTGTTTTAAAATTTCCCTTTTACAAGCCTAACTTCTGACATGCATTTAAGGACATACTGACAATGTTGTCCTTCCATCACACCAATCCCTCCTCCTTTTGTCACCAAATACTCCTTTGAGGAGTACAGACTATTTGAGCATAGATGGTCTCATCTAAAACTGAGTTGAGGAATCTGTGATGATGCTCTCCTGGAGCCATGTCCACAAATTGGGGAGACTCCTTTAGATTTAAGAATAACTTTATACATGCAAAATTTCCATAACAGATTTTAAAAACAGTTTAACAATCTACCCTTCCCACCCCTCTGTTCCCCAAAGGCAGCAAAAAGTCTGAAGACAGAACTGAAACATGGCTTTAAAAAACAGCCCACAGACATTAGGTTTCGCTTCCCAGAAACCAACTTCCAGCATGGGATTCGCAGGAAGAGACCCTCCTTTCTGTGGCTAAGGGGGAAGGTGAGGCACATGGAAGAAAGAAGGGGTAAGGGGTGACAGACTGCATTCAGTTCAAGAACACACACATTCACACACATACACACACACACACACGCACACACACACAATTACATTCCAGTGCATTTGATGTGTTTGGTCTTTTCTGCTTTTCCTGGTGGAGAAGAGCTGAGCTGTGTAACACCTGTGTGAACACATGCAAACCAAAGAAACAGAGACCACTGAAGTCTTTAGGAACTGTAAAAGATTGTCCTAGAATCTTTTATCAATTCCTTGAGGTATTTCTTCTTGCTAAAACAATCAAAGGCAACAGGTAGGCAAATGATCACAAATGCCAGTTTGAAAGATAGACTCTTTTGAAGGACATTATTAAAACCTTTGTTGTCAAATTATGCTAATACTCAACAGTGCTCGGTTCATGGGCAGACCTCCCATTAATATGAACCAGCATTCCATTATTTTATTTATGATCCCACAGTAAATACTGCTGGTAAAACAAGGCAAGACCTCCACAAATTTGCATTCTTGTTTGATTCTAGCACATACACGGAGTGCTTTCCCTATTTTTCCCTTTAAAAATACCCTCAATATCACACCATTCAGCATGTCACAGTCTCACCATTCCCACAGCTTCAGCAGAGATATGGGTCAGGACCAGCAGTAGAAGGGTGGAATTCATTGAACAGTTGCTAGGGTCACATTGTAATAACTGCCTCAAGTAATTTTGCTTTTTCTTTAAAAAAAAAAAAAAAAAAAAAAAAAAAAAAAAAAAAAAGAAACAAAACCAATAAACCAGTCTTCCTAGTCTACTAATGGTCAGGATCTGCTGTTTCCCAGAAGAGTGCCAAGTGCCACACCAAATGAAGTTCCACCTTGGGTACAGGTCTGGTGACTGCTATGGAGCAACTCCAGGACTGTAGTAACTTCACATACACACATTGCCTATACCTTTAATCCAGGCTTGAGGGGACAAAATAAACAGCCAGTAGAAAGAAAGAAAGATGTCTTTGCAATCACACTTCCTATGCCAAGGAAGACTGAGTTCCTCACCTCTGTTTCTTTGCTGACACACAGCTCCAAAACAAAGGCTGACAAGGAAGTTTCTTTCAGGACTCCTCAAACAAGAGTTCAGCCAACAAATATTTAGTAACAACCTATTTAAACTGAAATATGTGATCAGTTATGCAGGAATTCAATGCTACCAGGGATCATCAGCACCTTGAGAAAAGGCTGCAGCTGTATACAGATCCAGCAGCAGCACTTTCCATGCAATTTCATCCTCTCCTGCCTTTTTTTGTATCCTATTTGCAGCAGTTTGCAGCTATCCCTGGGCAGTCACTTTGTGATTACTGGCTCAGCTTTCAAGAATTGCAGGAAACAAAAGTAAAGCTAACTATTCCCTACTAGCACCAGGCTTGCTGGATCCTAGGATGGGCAGGTTACAAGATAATCAAAAGAGTAGGAAGCTGGGAAGGGATAGGAAGAACTCCATCCCTCAAGTAAGGACAGTTGAGTTCTGAAGCCATTTTGGAGATCTGGAGAAGGCAAGTAAGATATTTAAAGGCTGCTGGCACCATCAGCAGCAGCTCAAGGTTTTCTTAAGAGCTGCTCATTAAAAACAGGAATTTGTTTTATGAGAAAGATCCAACTCTTCTTTCTAAATTGTTAGACTCTAGTTTTACAGCACAGAGAGAAAGCGTCCCATTCTTTACACCAGAACAAACTCATATCTAAAAACCTGAGCATAATCCTTCAGCACAGGATTTAAACCATGTTCTTTGAAACCATTTCTCAAAAAAAATCGACAAATGTCACTGGCAACGCTGCAGTATCTACTCTGCAGGGAAGATCTCCCCAGCAGGTGTTCAAGGGGCCTTACAAACACAGAATGGGTGACACATACCTGAGTGCTGTGCATGTGTTTGTTGATGAATGTGTGAAACCTTCCCACTACTTCCCCAAGTAGGTGAGACTTTAAGTATGAAGTAGTTGCTTTTCCCTAAGCGAATAACCAGCCTGCCCCTCCAAATCTACGTGAAGCAAAGTAAGACTTTGGGGTTGACAGAGCATATTTCCTTTCTCTGAGATACGCAGATATGGAATATAATTAAAATATATTATCAGTGGTTGTAAATCTCTGGCACCAGTAACCAACACACATATTGCAGGAAGTCGGCCTTTGTCTAGCATTAGCTCTATGTCTCCAATGAAGTATTGTTGTTCAAGGAGGTTTTGAGACCCTGGCATGACCAATTTTGATAAGTCTGTTGTTGCAGTGGGAAATACGGACTGGCAAAGATGTGTCTTTCCCTGAGCCAAATGACTTTACTGAGGCCAGCAGCCTGACTGAGGAACCATTTCAGGTACTTGTTTCTCCATGTTAAGAAGACTCTTGTCCTAGATAAATTGGTCGGGTCTTAACACTAAAAGTGGCAGTACCAGACTTATCTTTCCAGCTTATGCATCCAGAGAACAGGCCTTACTGGCCTGTTTGGCCATCAAGTCAAGGCAGAGGGAAGGGGAAAGCTCACAATGATTTTTAAATGTCAGAAGCAGTTGCTGAATTTTTCATAGTTTGCAGGGCTGTTATGATGTAACATTGACTGTTCTTGATAAAAGGGTCCTGGCAAAGAGAGGCAAATGCAAGCATCACATCCATGGCATGTCACATGGGGAGGCATCATTGCTGCCTTGCTTCCTGAGCCTCCACACTTCCACTTCTGCCTCTTAAAAAGCTTCTTATTTAAGAGTCTTCTCCTTAACATTTGGCTTCTCAGGAGTCCCCAGCTCAATCTGTGCTTGCACTACACCTCAGTCTTTCCCCACCATTTAAGTCCTCTTTCTCCAATGACCAGCATTTACATCAAGCAGACTGTGCAAAGCAAAGTATGGAAAGCCTTGTCTCTGCCAGCATGGGCAGAGAGCAGCTTCCATCCTGCTGCAGCAGTCAGCTATCACTTAGATCACTCTGGGTAACTCTGTAGTGCACATGCTTAAAGGAACAACACAAAACCAAAACCAATTCCCCTTCCTAAAACAAACCTCCCACCCTCCCTCTCCATAAAACCCACCCCCAAAAATATTACTTGAGATTCATTTATATGAATTAACCATCATGGACAAACATATTACTCTAGCTCTAGCTAGAAAAACAACACAAAAGGAGAGAAAAAAAAGCTTTTCTCACATAAACTCTCTCCTTATGTTAGAAGAGAGTGACTGTGAATATATGAGGGTGAAAAAGGCTTGGGAACCTCTTTCAGGGAGCTAAAGTACATCTTGCCACAGTAGAGGCTGGATGAAAAAGAGAATGGGGCTGAGAGAAAGCAAGAAGGTCCAAATTTAACTCTGTACAGCAAACTGTTACCAGACACTACAGTGCAATGATGAGATTACACAAATACCAGAGAAAGCAGGAATTAGAGACAAATATGCAAAGAGGAGTGGAGAAGGAAAGCATATGTGCAAGTAAACGACTCTTCCGTACAGTAATGAATATTTTTCAGAGTGGATCAAGAGCAGAAGAATTTCTCAACACCTGGAGCTGGACATTTCTAACACAACTGAAGAACAATTCTCTGGACAGCTCTTCCTCAACCTGGTTGTATCATTTGAGACCTACAAAAAGGTGCAGTGGCAATATGGAAATTTTCAGAAAAAAATAATAAGGTCTGTATTGCTTCTCTGTTCATGTTTTACCCTAGCTGTCACTGGGTCTGTGAACTAAGTATATTTAAGGCTACAGAGAAGCTGCCATCAATATTTAAGGCTACTTCCTTTTGGTAGGGTAGTTTCCCTGTGCTGGTCCAATAGTGTCAGCCATATGGACAAACTTCTGAGTGCATACAAACTGATAGAAGATCTCCCTTGAAATAACATTACTGCTGCTAGTCAGTATATGCTTACAGCAGCCTCCAAACACTACACACTAGAGTAATGGACAGACTGCTTGTACAGTGTACATATCAGACTAGATGCTAATTAATTTCCCTGTCAAATCCTGAAGCAAAATTATCAGATGCCTGGGATCTAAGCCTTCGTGACCAACCACATTATGTAGTAAGAGAAAAGAAAACCAAAATAAAATAAACATCCATCATAAAACTACTAAAAACATATACATTAGCATTGTAGAAGGATGACACTTGTGCCATATTCCATGAATTCTGGCTTCCTGCTGGCTCATGGGCACTGAGAACACTGAACTGAAGGCAGGCAGCGGCAGAAGCTAACAGCCACCAGCACCCCCAAGGAGGTTTCTTTTTCAGACCCTTCTACTGATTTATTTTTTAATTGATAGCAATGACAAAGAACAACTTCTTGTGAGAGAGCTGCAAGTGGTGCCCAATGGAATGGCTGAAGAGGTCAGATTTCTTTGTGGTTTTCTCTCACACAGGGTGCAATGAAATGAACAGTAACCAATGAATAAAACAAGTAACTTGATGGAACCAAGATACTTGAATGCTTTTCTTTGCTAAAAATGTGGAGGAATTGAGCATCTCTGCTCTAAAAGATACCCCAAGTATGTTTAGTCATCAATCCCAGGCATCACTTTCAACTAGCAGCCAAAATGACACTCCTGCACTCTACCATCCACTACTACCCAGGGCAGAGGAAGCCTTCAGTCTAATACCTGCCTCCCTTGCACAGAGGTCACCGGTGCGGGGAGCCAGCAGCAAGCTTTACCAAACACACCCACATTCTGGCTTTCCTTCAACAGTGTTGGACAAGAGCTCCCCGCCTCACGAGGCAGGCAGCAGCAAAGAAGAGTCCGTAAAAACACCCAAACTTGAAGACGAGGATCAGAAAGTCAGTCCTCACATCCGGCCGGCGGTGTGCAATGTCTCGCCCCCGAACCAGTGTTTGTTCAGTGCTCCCTGCAGACTGGATGTGGCCTGAAACAGGCGGGCGAAGCTCACCTCTGCCCAGTGTGGTTCCTGTTCACCTCCGTGTTTAAGGCCAAGTTGTGTAGGAAGAGAAAGAGCTGCCACCACACTTGATTTCTGTTCTGCTGATGCTGTAGAGAAGAACAGTTAAAGCAAGGTTATTTATATTTCTAAAATTGCAACATACCACTTCTCTTTTCCAATAACAACTCAGTTACACTTTTCAAGAGCAGACACTTTAATCCCATCAGCATAACAAGGGGGTGCAGCAAGGGATGAGGGGAGAGAGGGAAATGATAAGTTCTCCAGAAATAATTGTAGCTCTAACATTACAAAAAGAAAAGAGCAGACCCTTTATGCATTGTGCACAAGAGGATTAAACTTTTTTTTTTGCTTGTAGGATTTCGCAGAGTTTAGCCAAGTGCTGTTTTTAATCAGATTGGCTTCTGAGCCTTTCAAAAGCCCCAGCTGCATGAACAAACAACCTTTTTTTTTTTTTAAAAAAAAAAAGCCCCCCTTCACCCCGAAAGTAAAAAAAAGAAAAAATATAACTGGTGATCCATCTGTAAGTGATTTGACACCGTGAAGGTCAAAGGGTTAATCTTCAATTTAAACCACACTGCTGAGACAGCAAAACTCTGATTTCATCTAGTACAAGAAAACACATTCGTGCACACACACACTCCCCCACCCTCCCCCCACCACATTTTCCTTCCCAGCATCTCCAAGATAATACTGCCCTTTTTATAGCCACTTTTGACAGTAAGCCATAAATAATCAGCCTTGGAGCCCTTTCCTACTGACTGGAGCCAATTAAACCTTAAGCAAGAACATACTTGAAAACACACAAAAAACCAAAACCAAGAGGTTATTTCAGGTCCCATTGTCAAGGAAGAAACATGGGAGTTGAGTTTCAGGGGGACACCAGACTACATAATACAGCTTTGGGACAAGGACGCTGTTCCTCCTTTTGTTATATGTAATCACCCCTGCAAAAGTGGCTCCGATTATACCCCCACCTTCCTGCACTTTAATGGCATCTCATACAAACAGGTGGGTTTCTCCTTACATTGCCCAGTCTAGGATACTATTTCACCTCAATAACCAACTCTCTATTAGAAGTCAGTCTTCATTTTCTCATCCAGAATTCCATATTTGCTAAGCAGGCATGATCATTTCTGGAAAACAAAACAAACCAGCCCAAATCTCCGCCCCCTACCCCCCTCCCCAATCCCCAGCAGACAAGGAAACAGAAGATTGGCTTCCCACAACTTTGCTTCAGTACACAGGAGTTCATAAAAGAGCACTGAAGCACATTATATGAACAAGATGTTTCAACTCAGATTAGCCCAACAGGGCAGAACAACACAGTTGCAAGGCATTTTTTACATAATCACAAATAAGAGAGTTGCAACTGGAGTTGGTGTATGGGAGATGTGTCAACAGACAGCTCTTCAAAGCCCTTCCAGATAGCCATTAAATTATGTTTGTATTTCAGTGTGAGTAGATCTGTGCCATTTGAATCACAAGCACACACAAAACATGCTTCCAGAAAACCTGTGTTCATCTTGCATCTTAGCAATGGGCCATTATTCCTGCCCTCAAGACTTAATAAGAAGAAGAAATGGATTTGGAAAAGTTCACACAGATCCCACCACACATTTCAAGAGCACTGTGTTTGTAGCATAACCTGTAAGCAGTGGCTCTAGAGCCTTTTATTATTTATTTCAAAGTAACTAGTGCTGGGTTCAGTCCTTACTGATTGCACAGGCATTGCTAGGTCTACAGGTGAAAACAATCTTTTATAAAGTGTTCTGTAGGACTGGGTTAAAAACCACTAATTTGGTCTCAAAAAGCAAAAGCAAAGTTTTTGATTTTTTACTCGAATCTCAGTTTGACCAGGTTTGTCCTTCCTCATCAAACTCCGGTGATACTTAGCACCCTCCTCCATACAGACATACTCCTAAAACTGCTCAAATTGCACAGGGAACCACAACGTCCCTGTGACATCTAGATACCACGTTTTTAGCAAGCTATTACAGCTCAGGCAGATTCCTTAAACAGAGTTCTTTGAGTAAGACCTCAATGAAGTGGCATGCAAGAACAAAGTGGTCATCTGCAGCTTCCACAAGCAAGGAACTATGATAGGAGAGCATAGTGGACAAACATATTGCAGATGCTCTGAAGAAATCTGCTTTGTTAGATTATTTTATTCTATTGGCAGCCAAGAGGGTAAAAACTTGTCTTATAGAGATTTAGTAAGGGAAAGGCAAAAGGATGTTTAAAACTTGGCACAGAAATCCTAAGCTTGAAATACATCTCAGCTTCATTGATGGACCCTCCCTAATGGAAACTCTCATGGAATTTTTATAAAGTGGGTTAATTTGTGGGCACACAAGAGGAGTCCTGATTTGACATGTACAGTTTTACTATTTCACACTGTTGGGAGCATAAACACATGTAAGAACCCCCATGTTGATGTCCTCTTCTGGCTCCTCAAGTTTTATACCTCACCTGGGGAGAAAAGGATTACCTGTTCTTTCCAGTGATAGGTAAAAGAGGCCATGTTCTGAAAAAAACAGTGGAAGGACCGAGACTGAGCTCATATGCCTTTTTTTTTTTAAAGGGGGTACTTTTTGAGGAAGGTATTAAGTTTAGGTTTTATCTGGTAAATAAGAGTTTTAGAACTGTTCTTTATGATGGTTTACAGGTCTGCAAGAGAATCAGTGGGATGTGATTAGAAAATACTGAGAAAAACTAATATGCATTTACTTTATATTCTACTGTGTTTATTTCACTGCCTCTTGAAGTCACTTTTTGGTACAGCATTTTTGTCCTTTTCCAATTAAAATTGTTTCCTGTATTTGCCTAATACACTTGAGGAAGTTTCCATGCAAGAGCAGAATAGGAAATATTTTACTCTTGGTTTTCCTTGCTTATAAGAAGCACAACATCTCACATAACTTTTTTAAGAATGTTGACACCATTTTGTTTTGAAGTAAAAAATAGAGCACTACTTTGAGGGCAGCTTTCCAGGTTTTATTCCTAGACCTAGGGCTTGCTTGTATTTCCCTAGGTCTGTATTCAGCCAGCATTTTCTTCCATGGTGATGTGGTCCCACACACACTTTCACTGGCCCACATACTGGAGCAGCTCACTCACGATGTCCTGTCTCCATAGCAGTGCTGGAAAGTGAACTAGAGCAGCAAATGACCAAGGCCAGAACTAATCTGATAAAGAAGTTGCCCTTCGTGTTTAACAGATCATCCTAAACTATCTGATCCATGGCATGGTGTACTCAGGCTGATGCTTGTTCCAGGACAACAGAAAAATGATGACCTGTGAAGAGGAGCAAGCTGGGACTAAGTGCTTCAGCAGCAAGCTCAGCTAATGGGGTTTGGAGCTATAGCTTCACTTCTGGGTTGATCTGCTTTCTGTGGTACTAATTCAGCATGGGACAAGAGCCACAGAACGGAATGGCAAATATTATTTGCAGTAAACAATTTATGGAAATAACAAAAAAATGCCCTTTTCACAAGTTTCTGTGTCTTTTACCCCACATATGCTTCAGCCAAGACCAAAATTCTTAAAGATTTCAAGACTGAGGAGTTTTTGGTGTGCAATAATTTAGCTTTCAGGATGGACAGAAAACCCAGAAGAGTGATTCCATGAAATTGGCATATATATATATTTTTTTTTAATGTGATATGTTTTGTGACATTTTTCTAAGATTCATAACTATTGTGACACTGGTGTATCATTTCCCTAAGCTTCACAAGGCTGATTTGCCCTTTATCAAAATAACTCAATCCTCAGAGTCACTACTGCACAAAAATACCAGGGATGAACACTTTGCCACCTCCATGTGGGAGCAACAAAATGACCCTTTTGAGGCTTCCTTCCCAAGAAGGAAAGAAGCCCCTTTTGCCCTCTACACTAACTGTAATTAAAGAAGAGTAGACTTGTGAATACAGTAAGTCAACACAAAGTTGGAAACACATAAAACCGTTTCCTATTGCAGCTGCTGCTTTTTAAAGGGGATATCCTTAAGAGACTGTCTGTCTGAAACGTAAGCATGAATGCTTCAATGAGTCACAAGAAAAGGCCATTTTACAGGAAAAGTGTTCTCTGCAACAGTACATTAGTGAAGCCTCTTCCATGAACTGTGCTGAACCAAAAGCCAGACTACTTGTAAACAAACACACACACAAAAAAAAGCAAGACTTTTACTGGAAGCAAATGAAAGAGGAACACGACTGACCCGACACTTAGTCCTTGCCCATAATTAATTCCTAATACATGTTTCACACTGTAAGCATACAGATACATATCTGGCAAATAGCACCCCAGACGTCAAAACCTTTTGTACTCCTACCAAGCCCTTGCACAGGGTGATCAAAGGGAAGATCAGGACAGGTGATGCACTTCAAAGAAAATGCTGTCCTTTTGACACAGCTGCTTGAATCCAGGAGCATACATGTTTAACAGATTAATAAGACTCATTTTTACACTTGATATACACATGCCATTAACATCCCTGTTTTAAAAAGTAAATATGCTTGTCATATGCACACATGTTGTATGTGTGTCTGTCTGATACACTCCATCTACCCGCTTGATCTCATGGGCAGATTCTGACTTTGCTTCCTAGCTTCCAGACAATTAAGGGTTGTATTCTATCCCAGTTTAACTAGAAGGATTAATATGGCTGTAAATGGTGCTGTGAGAGCAAAAGAAGAATAATGGCATATGTGTACATAAAAACATTATTCTTCCTTTAATGACTAATACAAGTATTAGCAACAAGTTGTTGGGATTGTATTTATTCACTGAATACAAAAATACTTGCACACTGGGAGCAGCTGCTGACTCATCGCTGAAGGCTGTTTTGGCTGCCAGGTGGCTGGAGGCATATTGTGCTACCACAAAATATGCTTTAGCTTAGAAAGACTAGAAAGTCACAGTCCCCAAGGCAACAGAGGTTTCAGAAGGTGTCCCCTACTGGAGAGAGAAATGCAGGCCATTGGAAGTCAAATACAAATCTTTCCAGCTGTGATTCCTAATGACCAAAGTATAATGCATGTGTAGAACCAGCAGAGAAAAAAAGGAGGCAGTAACAGAGAAAAAAAATGAAAGAGGAGCTCAGCCACATGGTTTCTCATGGTAACACAATAAAGAGGATGAGAGCTCTACCTCGGGAAACTCCATCCTTCTGTCTCTTGCAATGACTTACATGGGACTCAACTTGTAGTAAAAGGAGGCATCACCTCAAGTATTGCTTCCTTTCTCACAAGCCTCCATCAGACTTTGCAACGTGTAATTATGGAGAGAGGATAGACAGTACAGGGCAAAGCTGGAAGGACGCAGGGTGCAGGGTAACCCAAAACCCATGTATGGGCTGCCCAGCCCACGCACAGGACGGGGCACGGACTGAGGCGCTGGTTCTGAGCAGCAAACAGCGACGGCTGTTGCCCCAAACCTGCTGCCGGCGCAGCTGCGCAGGTGAGCCGTTCTCAGCTTCTCGGCGTTTAAAAACAAACACGCAGCCGCTCGCGCCTTCCTCTCCAGCGCGGCAGGAAGGGGAAGCAGACAGCCGCCATGGCAACAGCCAGCTGACGGCAACCTGGGAAGGGCAACCACCGGCCACCGCGTTCCCAGGCCCTCGGCCTTCCCCTCCTTCCCCATCCCGAGGGGCACGCTGGCTTATTTTCCACAAATGCAGTAAATAGAGATCCCACATTTCCACAGAACTGTGCCCGATACCACTCTGTACCAGCGGCCCGGGGTCTGGCACGGCTCACCCCCATGCTCTGGGTGTGGGGGTGTGTGTGTGAGAGTGCTGGAAGAGATACCCCGGAGAGGACACTCCACACCGCCCAGCCGCAGCCGGCAGCTGCAGGAGTTTTTGACTTTTTTAAGGGTTTATTGACTGAACCTGCGTGTGGCAGGGCAGGGCTGTTCCACAGCTCCCGGTGTTCATCGCCTGCCCTGTGCCGGCCGCGGGACCCGCTGACCTGTGTTTGGCATCCATTCCTTCGCCAGCAGAAGGGAGGTGCTCCCAAACCTGCTCACTCTGCGGAGACCCCCCCTAGTGATTAAAGTCTGCCTCGGGGTTTGCTTAAAATAACACTTTAAAAGTTTTTACAGGAAAAATATCCTGGCGCGGGGGGGAGGGGTGGGCGCGGGGCCGCCCGGCTGCGCGGGGAGGCGGCGGGAGGGCAGGTGCAGGGCTGGGGCCTGCGGGCAGCGCGAGCTCTCGTCAGCAGCGCCGATGAGTCAGAGGCTAAATTTAGCCCGCGATATAAACACAGCCGCCGAGCGCAAACACGGCCCGGCCGGGCCCTCGCACGCACCGCCCGCCGCTCCTCGCCCGCCGGACGGCCCCGCTGGCCCTCGGGGGCTCCAGCCCCACTGCCAGCACGCCCTCGGGGCTGGCTCCCATCACGGAAAACCTAACTGGGGTTAATAGGAGTTGCCTCACTGCTTGTTTTTGGTTCGCTATTTTTTTCTGCCGTGGTCCGCTCCTCAGAAGAATTCTTTTTCAATTGGCGAGGCGGCTACTGAGGAAAAACAAACAAAAAAAAAAAAAAACCCCAACATCCAAACGGAGACTATAAAGGCTGGCAGGACATTCCTCCTCAGTGGCTTGAAACAAAAGAGAACTCTGCATTTGGGCACTTGCTTTCCTGCCTTTCCACCATAAAATTTAATTGAGTAAAATACAAACATGTACACTCCTCACCGTAAATAATCAGTCCAAACATCTCATCATCCCCCTCAAAGATGGCACTATCTTAATAAGATCAACCAACCTAGGTGGAGGACTGGAGGCACAACAACTAGGTTCCTATCAGCAATCCTTGTATGATCTCAGTCAAGTTATAACCTGCATTTTGTACTCTCCCACAATAAAAAATAAGTGGGGCATTACCACAATTATTTCTTAATTGAAAAATAATTTCTCAGCTGTCATATTGCTACAAGCAGAAAGCATGTTACTACTGTCACAGTGCTGCAAGAGCTGAAGAAATCCAGAAGAACCTGCAGAGACTGAAGGGGTTGTACAGGGGAGACAGCAGCACTGAACACTGACGTTAGAAATACTGCAGAATGATTCACGTGCACTGTCTCAATGAACTGGTTTGTGCTCTTTATTCTGGGCAATCTTGGTCTTTTGAGGTTGTGGCCCCACTGCCTCAAGACAGTCCTGTGTCCAGCAGGATTCATGGCACACAGTTGCACAGAGCTTGCACGGCTCTCCTGCCACCAGCTCCCTTATCCTCTGCTCACTTTCTCTACCAGAGCTAGGCAGGAAGTACTGCTTTTTAACATTATCCCCTATTTTAACACGTAATAACAGGAACACACATGCAATATATTTAAATCTTTTGTCAGCTGAAAGCATAGAAGAGGCTAGATTAGGATGATGTAGAAGTTTTGTGGGTCTTATTAAACTGATATACAATGATTATATGTGACTTCCATCAAGAGTTCGTATAGCTCAGCCTCCAGCAGCAGCCTTACATGGCTGCCTGAGGAAAAGCTAAGGGCAAGTACATGCAATAGCTTCCACTAGTACTCTCTTTCAGCATCTAACTAGTTTGAGCTTAGGATTTCCTGAGTCAGATCTGGTTTCTGTTTATTTAATGTCTGCTTCAATGGTCATAAACTTGTCTCAATTCCCCTTGAACCCAGATAAAGCACTAGGATGCACAATATGCCTTGACAAGGAGCTCCACTGCTTTCACCTGTTGCATGAAAAATGACCTCATTTACTTTGAGCTGGCTCCCACTAGTTTGACTTGATTTTGCCTAGTTCTTGTACTGGGAGAAATTAGTCTATTCATCTCCTTCATGTCACTTTTGATTTCTGTTTAATATTGCTTCCCTCTTGGTTTGTATCTTTTTTTAGACTTAGCAGTCCTTAGCCCATTTTTTCATATGGAAGTTCTATCGTTCGTCTTGCCCTTCTCTGAACCTTTTCTAGTTCTGCTGCATCATGAAGAAAACCAGCACTTCATATAACATTCAAGATATGGTCGAAACATGAATCTATACAGTGGCATAATTATGTTCTTGTTCTCAGTATCTTTCTTAACATACCAAAGAATACAATTTCAGAGTAGTTGTGAAATGGTCCAGCACATTTCTGTTAACCTGCATGTCAAGTAATCAGCTCCATGGGCAGCAGGATGTCAAAACAAGTACTAGGCAAGTGGCAGCAAGTTGTTGTGTCATTTGTATGCATGGGGAAGGTACACTTCCAAGCCCACCTCTTCCTTCATTGTCATTTGTCAAAACAAAAAGGGGAAAAAAAGTAATCTAATAATATTAAGCAAAAAAAACTGTCTCCACATACTTATATCAAATTTATGACTCCACTGACCATAAGGATGGCCCCTTCCTTTCCTCAAGCCTAGGATTCCAGTTCCATAGCCCTGAAGGAACTTTGTTTTACATCTCAGTCTTCCCAAACTCACACCCACCCTACCCCCCGTCCTTTAAACTGGGCTCACTCACTTCAGGAGTTCTCTCCCTCACCATGTTTGTGCATCCTCAGCTGGAGATTTGAGTCCCGCACCAGTGGGCAGCACACAGAAAGCAGAGCTGAAGAGGTGACCCACTGCTGTGCACAGCAGCAGCAAGGACCAGCCAGCAGGGAAGATCCTGAAACACACTGACCTACTCAAGAAACAAATGAACGAAAACACGTACCCCAGGTCTCAAAGAGACTGCAGGTACAAGTGAAGTGTGGAGCTACTGGTGCTACAGGCTTAGCTAGGACAGTCTGAATCTCTGCATTATTATTAGGAAGCTTTCCTGAACATTTTTACTAAAATATAAGGTCATCATAAAGAACAAATTCCTTCAAACAATGCCAGTGTAAAAAAAGCAACTGTTAAAAGTGCCCTGAATGTCCTTAATAGTGAAAAAAGCCTGTTGGAGTTTGGGATAAATGATGCTCCTGTAGTACCATGTACCCATTCTCTCATGCCAATAAGTTTCCGACAAGCGATGCAGGCTCCCTGTTGCATAAGTAGAAGTGTCTCAGAGGAGGCCTTGATAACTCTTATGAGAGACAGACAGGAAGAAGTATGCAAAACATAACACGTTTCACTTTCAAAGGAAAATAACATTTCCTTCTGGACATTTTCAGTGTCATTAGCTTGAGGCAAACAGGTACATGCCTAGCTGTCTGCCCACAGCCAGTGTGGATGCAGGGATTTGTGTTCCATGGGCTGCTGAACCCTGTTGCAGTGATGGTAAGACTTACTTGCTGAACCAACTGGGGAATTTAGAGAAACAAAGTTTTCTACAGCTAGATCCACAGAGGATTTTTGAGCATGGTCAGCATATCTAAATCAACTGCAGGATTCCTGATGTGTTGGAAAGGGACTTTGTTGTTGTTTGTAATGCACTTATTTACTCAAGAAAGCTCAGTTCTGATTCAGCATCTGGTTCTCATTGAGGCTCAGCTTTTTTTAAACTGAGCTTTCCAGATGGGTTGACTGAAGCACAAGGAGGTCAAGAGACTTGTCTGAGGTCATACAGCAAGTCAGTGGCTCTGCTTGGACCTGAGCCCAGAACTGTTCAAGGCTACCACTCCTTGGCTCTTAAAGAGACAATTTTATCCCCTGTGAAGTGATCTTATCTCCATGAAGAAGAAATACGATAAAGGCAGTCCCCTCAAAGCTGCAGCCTGCTTTAAAAGAGTAATTTTATTTGGAAAAAGCTATAGAGTTCCAGTGCCTCATTGGAGCCCGTCAAACTGAAGGGGTGTGATCCTGATATACAGTGTCATCCACCCCACCGCTGGATAACCCCCTGCTCCTCTGGGGTGGCTTTGCTGCCACCGCCATTCCTGGTTGTGTACTCACATCCCATTTAACAACCGCTCATGTCATGAAATACACTCTCCATTCCTCACAGGCAAGGAAACCCAAGTGCACTCAGGTCCTGAAGCAGAGCCCAAGCACTTGTTGCCACAGCCTGGACATGTGGGGTGTGGGAAGCACATCCCAGCCAACCAACCCACAGGTCCCATAAGCTCAGCTCTGTTCTCTATAACCTCAGAGCACACTCTTGAAGTTCAGCCACAGGCTGAGCTACAGCAGCAGCTCACCAATTCCATAGCAAAGACACACTTGCTTCAAACCAAGGAGGAGGTGGCAGGTACTGGCTTCTCTTGCAGAAAGCATACTTGCCTCTACCTTTGTTCTCCAGGGGCAGGGTGAAAAAAATAAAACAGGGAAAGTTTGCTAGAAGCTACACAGCCTCAATCAAGTAAGAGACAGTAAAGAACTCAAGAAAACATAGATGGGCCTCACATGTCATTCTGCAGAGCCCTTGCAATCTAGATCAACCTGTAGCAGGCTCTGCTATTTAGGAACACAGAGTGTTGCTCAAGTCTTCTTACAAGAAATTCAGCATCTTAAGTAGATGAA
Source organism: Passer domesticus (assembly GCF_036417665.1). Classification (NCBI taxonomy): domain Eukaryota; kingdom Metazoa; phylum Chordata; class Aves; order Passeriformes; family Passeridae; genus Passer; species Passer domesticus. The sequence goes on from NC_087479.1 coordinate 32,534,574, forward strand.
AGACATGGAGTTCTAGGGAATGTTGTGTTATTGCTCTAGCACTGTTCTAAGGATGAAATAGCCAGATTTTAAATTACTGTTTTCTGTTTAACATATTAATAGGAAATGAAACTCTGAAAGTGATTTTCATGCCAAAAAGCAAGCATAGGTGCAGCCAATTTTCTTATTCTTACTAGATGCATACCCAAAAATCTTTTGTATAGGCAAGAACCACAGAATAAATACCATTTAGCTCCAGAAACCCAGAGAAGAGATAACAGTGACTCTCCAGGGCTCCAAGTGTAGGATGGGGTTAGACCATGCATGCAGCAGAGTCCAATGACAACTCAGTGATGTCAGCCTCAGCAGCAATTGCTTGCTCAGTTTCTCTCTCAGCCAGGGATGTACATTAACCAGCAGCCTTTGTGTCAACACAGCCTTGCTGCTGCAGCAGCAGAATGGGGGCCATACCTGAACTGCTGGAGAGTCTCACAGAAGTCAAGAGCCATGAGAAGGCAGCTCTTGAGCTAGCTGGATGCACCATTCCAGTGCTAAAAGCCTTTCCTAACTTCCACTGGAAGGGCACACGCATTTTCTTTTCACAGGTTCACAGATAAATGTTTTTTAGGCTCTGAAAACAGGCACAGCTTGTTGAAAACCAAGCTTGCTCTCTCTCTCAGGACTTCACAAGACCACACTGGTGTGACTAACTTTGTGGTATTCTAAATCTGATTCAAGACACCACTCTGGAAAGTTGGTTTTGACCAAATGTTTGAGACAAGCTGAAATGGGGTTTCAAATCAGGGGTTAGTTTCACAGCAAGATAAACGACAGCCTAGTTTTCCATGCCTCAGAGACTGCCCCTTCCAAACCACAGCACATTGTGAACTGCTCACGTGTCTCCAGGGCAGACCGCCTGCTCCTTCAGCAACGGGCTGGGCAGTCACTGCACATAGGACAGGGGGTTCTCCAGAGGGATTCATGCCAAAAGCCAAAGGAAATCCTCCATGCAGGACTGGGAGAGAAGGGAGTGGGCATGACAACAAAACACTCCACAGGGATCAGTGCTTTGGACACCAATATGTGGCTCAACACTCAGTTTCCCTGACAAACAAGAAAGAATCCCTTAGCAGATCCAAATGCCAAGGCCTATCCCAGGGTCAGGCTGTGGATAACCACTGGCTGAACTACTCTGTCCTCGGGTTAAGTTTTCTAGTTGGTTTTGGTATTTTTTTCCCCGTTTTGTTTTCAAATTTAAATGTTTGAAGGCCCCCCGCTCCTGTCCCCTTTACAACTTGTTGCTGTTCCAGTTCAAACAAAGAGCGCGGAGCCCCTCCTCTGGCGGGCCCCGGGGGCCGGGCCGGGCCGCGCCGCCCAGCACAGCCGGACGCCTTTGTTTACTACGGCTCCACACGCCGGGCTGGCCGCCGGCCGGGGCTGCGCGGCCGGGCCGGCACCGGGAGCCGCGGCCGGGCACCGGCAGCCCGACCCCGCCTGCCCTGCCCTAGTGGGGCCGGGGCGGGTGGGCGCTCCCGGACGCGTTTCCAAGGCACGGGCATCAGATAGGGACACTCCCCCCAGATGAAAGGGGTCAAGTTACAACCAGTTCCACCAGTTCAGTGCAGGGCTCCTCTGCCAAGTTGGTTAAACCTTCCCTTTGCTGTGAGACAGCCTGGCGAGAGAGCGGGGCCTGCAGCTAACGCTGGCGAAAAGGCGCCACCGGGGAAAACCCCATTCAACCACAAACAACACGTTAAAAATCTCGTGGTAGCTCTTTATTCCTGCAGTTCCCTAAATGACATTCATAGCCCCATCTACATTTCTACAGGCTAATCTTCCTTTTCCTTCTTTAATCATCCACTTATTAGGATGATGCAGGAGTCCCAGAATTTCCTCATCTCTCAGGTGACACAGAGGGGACCAAGCCTTTGCCCAGCCACAAGCCACACTCTCTGACCCGGACAGAGTCCCTCACTTACCTTTGAGAAGGGCTGTAAACCATCCCACAGTTAACAGAGGACAAACTCACTTGGAGTAGGATAAACTTTCTGTCCCTGTCTGAAGTCATCAAAATTTCTTCATATACAAGCAGATGCACACCCTCCTTGTTGGGCTTGCATAGAAGTGGCAAACTGCTGCGAACTGCCAAGCTTCTGCCACCTCTGACCATCTCTGTATGGGCTGAGATTTCCATTTTATCTCTACTCAAAGGGGAAGGAGAGCAAGGAAGAAAGAATCGAGGGTTCTGGGGGTAATGGTTATTTTGTTTCTTTGAACAGCAGTGTTTGGGTTTTGGTTTGATGGGGTTTTTTTGGGGTTTTGTTGTTGTTGGGTTTTTTTGGTGGGTTTTTTTTTTTGTTGTTGTTGTTTTTTGTTTTTGTTTTTTTTTTTAAGAAACCAAGAATCTGGAGTGTGTTTTTCAGACCTGATAGCATCTTACAGGTGTATTTTGTGGTGAGGAAGTTAGTCACAAGTCTGAGACACTAGCTATGACTGTCTTACTAGTAGCTGCTAGCAAGTCTAGTATGATCTAAATATTCTTTACAACGTTACATAGAACTACCATTAGAAAACAAGAAGTGTTAGAACAGACCCAGGCTTGTTATCTCCAAGACAAGGAGCTGACATAAGCCACTGATGGCTACATGTTCCACAGAAGAGAAGGTGCTGGTGGTGAGGAGAATGGAGATGAGTAAAGGTTGTAATAAAAAGCAAGAGGAAGATTCCTGGGAAAAGCCTCAAACCCCACTGCTGATGAACAGGAAGAGCTGGAATAGCAGCATCTAACACAGAAGAGCTCCCTTCCTGGGCAGTAAATGCTTATATTCATATTCCCTCATATTCTCTTCCCTCCACCTGCCAGTCTTTAGGAAGAGCAAGCAATCTAGCATAAGCAAAATCCATCAGGATACTCCTGCCATTTTATCACTGTTGGCAGTATGCTGTCTTAAACAACAGTTCACTTAGCTGATGGCTGGAGCCAGTCTTCAGAGTAGCACTCTTGGACAGGTAAACCCCCAGTTTCCCCTCCAGAGACACCCTACCCTCTGCATGTGGAGCCGGTGGAACTGGTCGGCGATGCACTGCAACTTCCGTGCAATCTGCACCTCAGCTCGTGCTTCCCGCTGACCTTCCCGAGCTTCCTCCTGGAGGTGCGGATCCAACACAAAGCCAGCTGGAGGGACATGTAAACGGTAACCAGCACTCCCTACAAAACAGAGCAGAAGTGTCATTCTCTCAGTGCAAAGATTATCTTTTCTGCTGAGTACACTTTGTGGAGGAAAGAGCTGTACATAGTCCTACATTTTTGACTTTTCAAGTCTAGTTCCTGAAGGCCAAACAATGACTGTATACTGTAACACAGTGCAGTAAAAGATTTGCCCAGCTTTCAAATAAACTTACATTCATTAAACAGAGCATTGTGTTGATTCCCATAGTCAAATGAGTGGCAGGATCTTAAAATTTATTTCATTTTGCTTGCTTACAGCTCAGCCAAATGCTGTGGCTTGGGATTTTTTTTAAGGATAGTTTTGCAGTTTTACAGGATCTCTGCCTCAAGTTGTCTCCCCTCAAAGGTAGAAGTATCTTTTGTGTCAGTCTTTTCTTATTTTTCTGTAATTTAGTGATTTTAGTGATTTGAATTAAAGCTGAATTGGATACACAAAGCTGAGTGGTGACCCATCAGTTACTAGTAAAATACCAGATGGACATGCTACTTATTCAGCAACTTTAACTCCAGTGAAGAGCCTAAAAGCTGTAACTTTTTGCATCTTCTTCTCTTCACTGAAAACTTCTAGGAGTTTCCACTTCCTACGTGGATGAGACAGACCACTGGTAGTTAAAAATGTAGGCAAATTGTAAGATATGAAGTACGGTGAACGTTTAGACATCTAGCAGTAAGATCAAATGTGATAGAATAAAACCAAAGAGAGAAAAGAAATATCAAAGACAAGCAGAAGCAATGAGCAAGTGTCCGGTTCCTGCAGTAGACAAGCAATGGTAAGAAAATACAAGTTGTCTTTCTTGAGGGAGTAGGACTAAAGCAAAATAATTTCAGTCCTTTAATAAAACGCCCTAATGAAAGAGACTTTGCTTGATTGGGGAAGCTAAAGGGACAGTTTCTTTGCTGCAAAGCTAGTGACACTGGAGTGCTCTTACCATAGAAGAGTCTCCGTGGCTCTTCAGTGACTCCACAAGGCAACATAACATCCTGACTGGAAGAGGATGGGCTGAGTGTTTGAGTTGCCTTGTCCTGCTGCTCAGGATGCCTGATACCGGGACCACAGCAGTGTGTGAGGGGGAATAGTTGAAACCTCCCCAGAAGGCAGCTGTAGGACTGGTTCTGTGTGAAAAAGCCAGTTGCAGTCATCTCACCAGGCTGACCTGCAAGTCCAAAGTCATCAGAGTGAAACACGTCATCGTCCAGCCCATCCAGGCTAGAATAGTCCTCTTCCAGGTAGTTGGGGCGATCCATTGCTCCTGCAATAAAGGGACATGTGAGGAAACAGCTAAGACACAGCAAGAAAGTTGTCCAGGAGAGAATATCTTCTGCTCCAACAATAAAACACAACCGATTTTACCAAACTTTCCCTCTTCCCCACTTCCCAGTGCTGCCCATCTGCATGGACAGGAGAGGTGAGTGACCTGTGGTGAAGGTGAAGGCTTTGCAGAAAGTCCTCAGGTGCTGGGCCAGAGAGAGACAAAGTTCACACATGTATAAGTCCACAGCTCCAATTCCACATTCTACTTGCTGGCTCACAAGTAGAAAGCCAACCCCCAACCTCAGCACACAGAAACAGAAAAGACGTTTTAAAAAGCAACCCAAATTCTTCTAATTGCCCCATGGCCAGTCAGCTTCTTTGGGGTCTGCTTTGTTTTGGCTTGCTATACTTGAACTTTATGGTATATCCCATTCACTTTTTCCCACCTATTTCTTATTGTTGAAGAAAAGCTTGTAATCAATAAGAAATAGGCTTGAAGAAAACCTTGTAATCATAAGGCTGCAAGGCCAGATTTTTAAGAAACCCCAGTGGTTGCAAAACATAAGAGTTGTCAAAGCCACTTCAGTGAAGCTCTCCATTACTTCTCCCTATGAGGGCCAGCTTTCCTTTCAACTTCTCATTTCTCCCCTCAGCTCAGCTTAAGACATGTCCCAACCTTGGCAATGCAGTCACTTCCTTATCCCTCTTACCCTCAAGCCTACATGCACTGTTAGTGCAGTGGTTCATCCTACCACTAAAGAAAAACATGGCTGGTGTCAGTGTTTAAAGCAGGATTTCTGTAGTTGCCACAGTAAACACTCCTGAACTCTGTTACAGCACAAAGCTGAACAAAGATGGTAGAGGGAAAAAACCCCCATGAACCCTAAATCACTATTTCAGAGCTCTTTGCAAACATAAAGCAATTAGCAGTATTACCAAAAATGCCACAAGTCCCTTTACTGTTACCTGTGCATCTAACCCAATTGGAAGACAGACTCCTAAGAGATCCATCTCCAGGATTTCCACCCAGTTCCAAACAAGGCAGTGAAATTCAACTCTTCATGTCTCTTCCTTTGCTCTGGTTTGCGAAGCATTTAACAGAATGGAAGACTAGCAAGAGGAATTTCAGGCCTGAAGGAGACATTAATAATAATTTTATAAGGATGTGTTCAACACTGCCCTTGGTGCTCCCATCTCCCCCCAGGTGAGCAGTACTCTGGACACCAGCACACTAGAGACAACAGGACCAAGCAGTGCAAGAACTGTTTCTGCAGGGCTCTGACTGACATAGTGCAGGGGGCACTATGTCTGTTTAAGTTGCCGCATCTCAGCAGTTCACTCAACTGAGCCACAACTCCCAAAGAAGCTTCTGCAGAGCAGAACAGGTACCAGCTCCACAGCTGGATGCAGCTCTGCTGGATGACAACAGTGGCAGAGCACTCATAACATTCTCATCCATGGCTGAAAGTAGCACACTGAAAGGAGTTATGAGCCCCAAGAGGCAGGCATGGATGATTTCCTTGCCAGCTCTTCTGCTGGATCAGTCACCTGACAGAGAGGCAGGTGGGAATGTATTTTGTCTTTGCAGGAAAGTTTGCCAGATCTCATCTGTCAGCTTCACTGGGACACGGACATTCCTCAAGGAAAGTGCAGCAAAGGCACAAAGCAAACCCCAAACAAAAGAGAGTTTAAAGAGCAAGAAGTTTAACTCGACCTCCTGCAATACGGTCCGACCCTTTTTCAGAGCTTTTCACAGAATGCCGAGGCAGCGCGAAGGGCAGCTCGTCCTACAACTCACTGGAATTCCTTCGACAACCTCCAAACGCAGCTCACGCTGGGAGCCACAGACACCGCACAGCTCGGGCTAGGTCTTTGCCCGGGCAGCTCCCGCGTCTCCGGTGCCGTGTGCTACCCACGGCACTTCCTTGCAGAAGCCAGCGGCGACAGCGCGGGCCGGGGCAGCCGCGCGCCCGCGCTGACAGGCGGCGCGCCGGGAGCGGAGGGAGGGCTCAGCGCACACGTGCGTGCCAGCGTCCCAAAACAAAGCTGGCCGGCCTCGCTTCGCCACCGCTGGCCGCCCTTAACTCTTCCCCGCCCGGACTCTAGCCGCGCAGATGTGCCCCCCGCCAAGAGGTTTAACGCGACTTCTCCGGGCAGCGCCGTGGGACGAGATTCTCGAGCTCGGAGGGGCGGCCCGGGAGGGGCACGCTGGCTGTGGAATCAGCCATCGCCTACATCAGCGAATCAGCTGCTTTCTCAGCGCCCACCGAGCTCATTCCTCGCCCGCACCCTCCCTCTTTCTTCCCGCTCCCCAGCGGGCGCGGGACTCCGGGCAGGACCGGCCGGGCCGGGGCTGCCCCGAGGCGAACCCCCTTGCCTGTCACGATCGCGCCCGGCCTCGGCACCGCCCTCAACGGCAACCTGGCACAGAGAGGCCGGCCCCCAGTGGCGAAGGCGCTTCCCGGGCACTCACCGAGAAGCGGGACGGGCGTCCCTCGGGGACGGGGCGTCCCGGGAGGAGCCGCCGCCGCCGCTGCAGCCTCCGCGCCGCCAAACTGCGGCCGGCGCCGGCGGGCGCGCCGCGAACAGCTGACGGCAGCCCCGCCCCCGCCGCGCCCCGCCCCGCCCCCGCCCGCCAGCCAATGGGCGGGGAGGGGCGGGCCCGGCGCGCGGCAGAGGCGGGGCGGGCCCGGGCCAGGTGGGAGCAGCGAGGGCTCGGCGCCCGGCGGCCCTCAGCGGGACGGAGTGCTCCCGCCGCTCGGAGCCGAGCCGCAGCCCCTGGGCTAGCTTTAAATCTGATGGGACTGCCACTCCAGGTAGTTGATTTCCAACAAAAGTTTGGTTTTTCAGCTTTAAATGACTTAGAAACTCCTTCCTGACTTGTAAAGTCTGAACGCTGAGGTGTGAGGGTCCAGGAGTTCTTCGCAGTGTGTTGTGCTCTTTCCTGTGGATGAGTGCGACTGCAGGACTGCACAGGACGAAAGAATTAAACTGAGAAGGATAATTTCTTTATAGCGCTTTCTGTGAGGCCCCCTCGGTGGGATTAGACTAAAACCCCCAAGCCTCATGCTGCAGACAACAGCTCGGTGCATTTACCTTTGCTCTGCCAGTGATTTATCGGCTCCCCCTGTAATCAGTGGCAAAATCTCACCATGTTAAGAGAGGCAGGACCCCGCTCCTTGGCGCAGGGCAGCGCCCTGTCAGGCTGGTTTTAAAACCTACGTAACAAGATCGCTTGGAAGGGAGGTTTTAAAACCCAGCTGGCAGCTGAGTAATGTTAATTGCTGTCAAGTCTGCCACACAGTTACTGAGGTTTGTAACTTAAACTCAGGGGAGGGGTTAGATTGCAAACCGATGGCTGGCAAGGTGAGGCGAATTACTACGTTTTCCTCGTATCGCATTGTCCTGGGCAGGCTCACAGAGCCTCTCCAGTTAAATGTTTCAGAGTCACTATGATTTGGAGTGAGGTATTTACAGTTGCCATTAATAGATTAACAGGCTAATAATGTTCATTGTCTCCAAAAACCCATTTCTTTGTGGTTCGCGTCCAAGTGTTCATTTTGACTCTTTTATTTGCCAGAAGGCTTGAGTCTACTTATTTACAAGGTCAGATCAAGTTTGACTTGTACCTCACCATCAAGTAAAAAAGATAAAATACTCTTTTCTTTCATTTTCAGTAGGGACAAGGTTCCTAAATTAATTAAGCCTCATTGTTCACTTTTTGATAGTCAAGGGAATTGTGAGTAGGAGAAGATTGATATTTAAAAAAAAAAAAACAAACAAAGGCAACAAAAGGCATTCTATATCTTCAAGATAGTCAAATTTTATCACACTGATGGTCAGACCCTGGCAAAATGCCAGCTGCTGGAGGGCTACTTCTAATTTGAATGTGCATCACTATAAATAAAAAATGAATGTGCTGTGATTCCAACCACTTATGTCTTCCAGACTGAGTAATAACTGCCTGCTGGTTAGGCTCATTAACAGTAAAACAGTACCTGATCGGCTTTGTTTTCATCTCATTGAGCTGCAGTTGGGGCCACACTTTATATCCCCAGAGGCTGCATTTTGGGAACTCCTACTGTGTAGAAAATGTATGGAAACTGAAATCTATGTGTATAATCAGCCTGGATGGTAAGAGGGCTCAGGAAGGATATTTGTGCCTTTCAGTGATTAAAAAAAAAGATATGGCAGCATTTCTAAGAGAGGGGACTCAGAGGGATTCCTTGAGGAAATTAGACATTGTTAAGAAATGGCTCCAAGTAAATAGACCGAAACCAAGACAGAGACAGTGAGTCTGAAATGGAAAATTGTGAACCAGGGGCAAGTTATACCACCAACCTCAGTGCACTCAGCTGAGAGAGTTTCTACAATAGCATGGAGACAAGCTTCTTACCTGGGAACAGGAGCCCAAGGGACGGATTCTCTGCCAGAGAGTTTTTGCTCATTAGTGTACATGGTGACATTTTGATTCAAGAGATTAATCTTAAATCACGTGCAGCAGTGTCCCTGTGACATCTGTGGATGGAAATACTGTGCCATCCTATAACCCTTCTGTCAGCCTGCTCTACTGCTCAAAAGAATAGTGAACAAAATTGCTTCTTTTATTTGGTCATCCCCCCCTACATATTCTTCACATGTCTTCACAACTATTTCTTATTTTACTGACAAAATGCTATTGTCAGCATTGTGCTGTAATTGCAGAGTACATTGTGATCTTAGGCACAGGCCTTGCAAGCTGCTCTGCCTGGGTGGGCTCCAAAACCCACACAGGGCCAACTTGACTTTGGTGGGGGTAGTCTTGTCTAATGAGCTCAGTTTTCATTTCTATTTTTCTATTTTTGTAGCTCTCATGGTTGGAATAGGGAAATTAAGAGTAGTCTCATGGATCATAAAACAAAGGATGAACAAGAAAAACATTCGGGGTTGATTCTATTTATTTTGTTATCTTAAAAACATTTGGTCAACGGGGTGATTTTTCAGGGGGCTCAATCTGAGTGCAGAGGAGTGGAAAACAGTGTCTTCTGCCCTGACACATATCAGTGGCTTTACTAAATGTGTTCTGCCACACTTTATTGTTGTGTGAGGCAGAAAAAAAGTCTCCAATTTCATGTTTGACCATCCCTGTGTATTTCTCACATAAGCCAGACTCTGGGAGAAAGCTGGCCTGTGTCCTGATGGAAAGGCTCGCTGTGTTCAGCACCCAGTGCTGGTAGGAGAAAGTGCTGCACATTTCAGTCAATGTGTGTGAGAACAAGATCGCTTGCTGTCTATAAATAAAAGTGAGAGGCTATTGCTGTTGGGGTTTTCTTCTGAAGGGAGCAAATTTTAAGGCAGCCTGCCAAGGTTACTCCTTCTTGCTTTTCTGAAACCAAAACTGAGGCACAATTTTTCTCCCCAAATAATGTCATCGGATTGGGAAAATGCTTCACCCTCTCTTGGGGTGCTCTGCCTGACTCCTACTGCAAACACTGAAGACAGGAGTTTGCATTTTCCATACAGCCTTTCTACAGCCAGCTCTGCCAATTCAGCCATGCCTTAGAGACGTTGGCCTGAGGGAAACACTGACAACCAGGCTTGAGGTGTCTGCGTTTCTCTGTTACTGAACATGCTCTTTTATGCTGGAGTCAGCCTGAATTTTCCTTTCCTTTCCTTTCCTTTCCTTTCCTTTCCTTTCCTTTCCTTTCCTTTCCTTTCCTTTCCTTTCCTTTCCTTTCCTTTCCTTTCCTTTCCTTTCCTTTCCTTTCCTTTCCTTTCCTTTCCTTTCCTTTCCTTTCCTTTCCTTTCCTTTCCTTTCCTTTCCTTTCCTTTCCTTTCCTTTCCTTTCCTTTTCCTTTTCCTTTTCCTTTTCCTTTTCCTTTCCTTCTCTTCTCTTCTCTTCTCTTCTCTTCTCTTCTCTTCTCTTCTCTTCTCTTCTCTTCTCTTCTCTTCTCTTCTCTTCTCTTCTCTTCTCTTCTCTTCTCTTCTCTTCTCTTCTCTTCTCTTCTCTTCTCTTCTCTTCTCTTCTCTTCTCTTCTCTTCCTTCTCTCAAAAACACTTGCTATACACTTTCATCTTCTCTAAGCAGTTGTCCAATTCTACAGAGATTTTGCACATAATATGATTTCTTTTGGCTGCTAATAATGTAGGGGGAAGTTCCCTAGAAGATTTCTCTTACTTTTTTTATTTATTTTGTTTTTAAAGAGACTAAACAACAGCATTTGCTCACATCTCTCTGGATTTCTTCCATTGCCCATGTTTTTCCTCCTAATTCTGTACTCCTGTGCACTCTCTCCTGCTTTTTCCCATCTCATTCTTATGACTTCTCTCATCATCTTCCTTTCTCGGATTCAGGACTGACTCCTGCAGCATAATCTTCCTCAGATGTCTGACTCCCCTATTGGGACTTCATGAGAGCTATATTAAAAGAAAATCTGTATCTGATCTTTATGGAGTTGCAGCCTCATTCTGTGAAGGCCTGACCCACTCCTTGCAAAGACAAGCTGACTTCAGAGGGGTAAGATCAAGAACATTTTTGACTGATTGGTGATGAACACCGACTATACTCAGGACTCACCAGATACACTCAGGGCAGGGCAGAATCAGGTCTTTATCTCACTGCATGAAAAGTTATGGTGCTGCTAAATGTCATAGCTGGGCAATGTGTAAGCTTGTGGTTTGACACCACACTTCACTGCCTGTAAGGGTTCCCTGCCTGGTTGAGACTATCTGATTTTGGAGCTCAGTTATCACAGAACTGCAAAACTGCTGAAGTAGAAGGGGCCCCTGGAGATAATCTGGTCCAACCCCACTGCTCAGGCAAGGCCACCTACACCTGCACCATGTCCAGATGCCTTTAGACTATTTCCAGGGATGGAGAGTCCATTGCCTCCCTTACCAACCCGTGCCTGTGCAAATCAGCTTGCGTGGAAAATTCTTTTGGAATCCCAAGTTCAAAATACCTAAAGGACACATTTTTATTACATTCTTTAAGAACTCCCAAATCTATTTCTTTCATTTATTTTAAAAGTAATGACAGTGATTGTTCCTATCTTGGGGCACATACACTGATTCCAGATTCTCAGCTTTTTCATTATTCTTAGTGCTACTCATAGGTCATCAAACAGAAAAGTCCTTGCAGTATCAGGTCCTAACAAAGTACATTGTGCACAATCCACATACAGTTATTGTCATCCTGTAGATGCTGTTGAATTGTTGTATTGTTGTCATCATGCAGAAGAGAAACACCACATTTATGTGTGTCACATGTTTTGGCACACAACTGCCAGAGACTGTGCGTTGTGCTGTGTTGAACTTTGGCTGGAACCAGCAGAGAATTCATTTATTTTGGTAAATGCTCAGTGTCATTTCTTGAGGTTTGACCTCAAAATCATTCATATTTGGATAGAAAATGGTGGAAAAGTAGCACTCAGCTATCCTGAATGTGACAGTAAAGCCGAGAAATTTGACCCCTAGTGCTGACTGTTCATGTTGCAATACAGGACCATTCAGGGTGTTCAGCGTACTGAAGCATTAAGTCCTAGATGCAATAAAATTAAAACTGAAGCTAGAAAGTAAAAGTGAATATAAAACCAGAATTGCCTAATTCTGTTGATAGTTCAAAAGGAAGATCTAGTGCAAGAAGCTGCTGAGTACTTCACATTGTTACCTATTTAAATATATGAAAAGAAAGATAAACATTAAAAATATGGAATAGAATTTTTTTCTCCAATTGCAAGCTTTCCTATCTTAAAGGGCTTACAGGACATTGAATATTCAGTCAGCTCAGAATATGTTTTAGAAGAGTCCATCTAGGGACTTTGTTGTTTGCAAATTCAGACCCTCCATTTTCCTATGTAAATCTATGGTGTTCCCTGTTCCACTACCCAGAGAATATTCTTCAAGTAATTTTTGATCTTTATTGTCTTCAGTTAATGACATTAATATGTTCTCCTTGTGTTAGAAACTTTTTTTTTAATAAAACACAAAAGTTTAAGTTTTCTATGTAGGCAAAAAAATCCTACTTTCTGTAGAAAAATTTCCTTTTGCTGCCTTGAGTTTTTGTTTTCACTGTATTAATTGTAAATGCAGTATATTTTAATGCATACTTATGAGGACTAACATAAAACTGAGGATCTTATTCTTCTTCCAGTGAATCCACTGGCAAATCATCTCCAAATGCCAGTACAACTAGACTGGATAGACTTTACAATTTGGGTGGGAAAAAAACAAACAAGTTCCTGACAAATCTCAAAGCCTGGAAAACAAGTCTGAAAATAATTTGGTAGAGCAGGATGCTTTACAATTTTCCTGAAGGAATGTTTGCAACTAACGATTCACCAGTTCATCACAGTATCTCTAATGCTCGTGAAAACCCATTTCCCACACCAGCCCGGGGAGTTGCATAAGGCACTTTTGGGAAGAGGGTTTTCTTTGGGTTTTAATTGTCCATGTGCAGCTCAGCACTCCAGGTGGGCAGCAATTCCAAAGAGGAAACACAGCATTTTCTGTGATATGTAAAAAGCAACACAGCTCACCTTTTCTCCTCTCTGCAGCCGAGTGCCGACGTCCCGATACCAAGATTACAGGAAAGCTTTATCTGGAAAAAGTCTCTCTGTTTGGCTCCTTTTTAACTCTCCCCTTTTTAAGGGCTGGTGTTTCCAAGAACAGAGTTGAAAGGCTGAGACAGATTTTCATTTTTAATAACTGAGCTTCAGGTTCCCTGGGAAAAAAAATGTTCTCCACTGGAGACAAGAAGGTCCTGTGTCACCCAAATTCTTTACTTATTAAAGAGATAGATGAGATCCTCTTACAAAACTACAGTAAAGTATCTCCTTAAATCTGGAGAGAACTGTTTGCTATTTCTTTTTTGCAATCTTTGTTTAATTTTTGTGGCCGCCTCATCAAAGTCCAGCAAGTCATCCACTGCTGGGACAGACAGGGCAAGAAGAGATGCAGAAGGCAGGGAAATAGTGAAGGAAATGGTGATGCCTGCATCCCAGCTCTGCAAAAGACACAATACTGCAGTGGGACCCACTCACATGCTTTGTGCTTCAGGTTCTACAGGTGTATAGTAGTAGATGGACAATTCTGTGGTGGAAAACATGCTGAGTTCCTTCAAAGGGTGCCAGCAGGTGGCAAGTAGTACTTCTGTCCTTTCTGTTAAAGGGAGCTTGTCTTCCTTCAAACTCCCATCCTCCCTCCCTGCCTGGTGCTGAGGGTTTGCAGAGGCAGAGCAGATTGACACATGTGGAAAACTCATAATAGAACATGAAACTCCCTGGACCAGTTTTCATTACTTGCTTCCAATTATTTGAATGATCTATTTTGAAGAGAAGAGAAAGAGAGAAGAGAAGAGAAGAGAAGAGAAGAGAAGAGAAGAGAAGAGAAGAGAAGAGAAGAGAAGAGAAGAGAAGAGAAGAGAAGAGAAGAGAAAAAGAAAAAAAAGAAAAGAAAAAAGAAAAAAGAAAAGAAAAGAAAAGAAAAGAAAAGAAAAGAAAAGAAAAGAAAAGAAAAGAAAAGAAAAGAAAAGAAAAGAAAAGAAAAGAAAAGAAAAGAAAAGAAAAGAAAAGAAAAGAAAAGAAAAGAAAAAAAGAAAAGAAAAGAAAAGAAAAGAAAAGAAAAGAAAAGAAAAGAAAAGAAAAGAAAAGAAAAGAAAAATTTTGGGGGTGCTCAGTGAAAATGGAGCAGCCTGTAACAAACAAAACAAAACCCCCAAAACAGTGAAGCACAAGAGTTGTCTGATCTTTAAAGGGAGACTTAAACATAATGGCTTTAAAAAATTCCACAGAAAAAACGGTCTTCAATTGAGTAAATAGCACAGTAATTCAAAGGACTGCTTTATTGAAAAGTCCCAAGCCCTGAATGGTTGGATTTTCAAATCTCCATCTGTACCTTGGGTACAGAAGTCCCACCTGAGTATTGCCTCAGATTTTAAAATCTTGCCCAGAACTTCTGGTTAGAAGCAAACTTAAGGGGGAAACAAGTGGGGAACAAAAGTGGGGAGGTTGAAAGGTAATCAGGCAACTGTGCAGAAGCTTGAGGCAATAGAAGCTCTCCTGAGCATTTCACATAGAGAGCAGGCTCACTGCTGGCTGCAGAGGAAGGGCAGGAGCAGAGGGCGAAGTGGGGAGAAGCCAGCCTGAGCAGAGGCAGGCAATGCTGCGGATCCCACCTTTCAGTGGCTGCAAGGCAAGGGGCAGGGGGAGCTGTGAGCAGATGGGCAGGCAGTGCCCTGCCTCTCTGTGCCTCGGGGTTGGTTTGTTCAGTCCCTGGGGAAGTGGGTTTGTTCACACCCTGCCCTCCCCTCTGGTACTGCACAGTTCCTCTTCTGACCTAAGTCATCACTCTCCTTCTAGGGGGACTAGCCAGAAGGACTATTTCTGGTTAAATTGACTTTCCCCCCTCACTTTTGTTAAAGTTTTCTGCTACTTTTTCACCTCTCTGCTTATTTGCTGATGTTGCCTCCCCTCTTGTACTTTCTTCCTCTCATCTGCTTTGCTGCTCTGGTGCTGTGCCAGTCTCTTTGCTTTCTACCATCACCTGGTCTCATTTTCCATTTGTTTTTCTCTTGCTCTCTCCTGCCCAGGAAGGGGACCAGCGAGTGGCCCCCAGCATGGCCACAGAGTGTTACTAGCTGTAGTTTTTATCTTTGGTGCTTTTTGTTGTCGAAGTGTGTTACAAATAGTATTGTTATGGTAACTGAGAGGTTGGCAAGCCAGTGCCTGACCTACTTTGTTGACAGTAAATCCGAGATAGCTGCCTCATCTGCCTGCCGTATGATTTGTGGTATGGCTTTCCAAAATCACAGGGCAGGTTTGACAATTGTGTGATTTCTGTGTGTGTTTTCCTTGAATGCTCTTACGGCATCTCCCAGGCTGATGTGTCTGTGGCCCCTGGCAGCTCAGCACAGCACTGACAGGAGTCACCTTTACCCAAGGCTGATGGCAAAGTGAGGTCCAAAAGCAGGCAGCGCTGGAATCTTCCCTCACAAGCAGCAACACCTTTACAGAGCCGGCTCGATGGCCTGCAGGTCCGAACTGCTGAGTCACACTATTGTGTTTTGGGCTTTTTGTAAAGCAGAGGACTGTTTTGGAGGGGAAATCACAATGGAGGGATATGGCAGCTCCCGCGCAGGGCCCCCCTGGGACCGCTGGGTCCCCGCAGAGCCGCGCTCGCCTTTGTGTGGCTCAGGGCCCGAGGAAGCCCACACGGCCCCGCGGCTGAAGAATGCACAGCTTGCTCCAATATTTCCTTTCAATTCACTGCGGCCACTTCGGGAAGGGGTGGGTTACAATACAGGAGAAAGGTTACATCTCCTTTTTGCCTTTCGCTGTGCTGCGATACCAACTTTGTACAGGCTTTCTGCTATAGCTGCGTGCTAGGTGATTCTCTCGGAGCTCCCTTCCCCATCCCCAAACTTCTACTGAAATCAGCAGATTTCTGTACGCAAGCTTCAATCCTTAGCAATTTATTGTGGTTTACAGCAGATTACACTTTGGAAGTTTTTCTGAAGAGCTAACTACAAGTAAATTCAATTCTTAAGTGAAAGCAAAATTAGATCTGGCATGAGCCAAAGGCAGAACAAAGGAATGAAAGATGGCTCAAAATGAATCTACAGGCAATCTTAGGCAAATCACCTTGCCTGGACTCAGGACTCACAGTTTCTATGGCTAAAATAAAGATTCAGTTTTAGGCATTACCCTTATAGCTCTTCAAGAACTGAAGAGAAAGCATATTAAAGATATGAAAATGGTTATTATGTATTATAGGAAAGGGAATTTTATTAATTTAAAGTCAAGCTCCAAATTATATCTGTGTTTATCCCAATTTTATGCTCACATAACACTACTAAATTTACACAATCTAATATTAAGTTATACTTGCTGAAGAACAGAGGTAATAGGTTTAGGTTTTATCAGTAAATCCCATGGTCTTGGAATAATGTCTTTGGTGTCATTTTATCCTTTTCACAAAATACTGGCTCTGCTCAACCTGTAAAGTCTTAATACAACCAGAAGTGTTATCTAAATTCCAGCAGCATATGAGTTTCTAAAGTTAAATAATCTATCGGCACCTTGTTGCACACCACCTATACAATCTAATTTTCTCTTCAAGTCTAGTGTTTCTGCTGGGTGTTCCACATTGAGGAGCATCCTACAAATGTTTCTGCATATAGTTAATATATTAAAATGCAAAATCAAAAAGGCATGATCCAGGAATTTTGATCCACTTTCATAGTGAATTTGTACTAGTACAAAAGCTTACAAGACATAAATTTAAAGCCCTGTATTTGATTATTCATGAAAAGCAAATAAATGGAAGTTAGATAACTACTAGATAAGACAGATAACTGTTCTTTTTTGAGCACTTACTGAAGAAGTCTAAGTGACCTACTAGAAATAAAATATGATTTTTGACATCAAGCACACCTACGTACACCTCAAACAGAATTCTCCTCAGCATGGAAAAGAGGGAATTTGAGCAAAAAGATTCCACTGAAAAATTTTAACTAAAACTCACTTGCAACTATTGTCAGATGACACTGTATACAAAGGGCAAAGGCTAATTTTCTTTGCATCCATTTGTTACGAACATGTCTCTACTGTTTAGCTCTGAGAGGATTGAGGGAAGGCTGTCACCAGCCAGCATGTCTGATGAGCAAGTGCCCTTTAGCACTTGAATCAGGGGGCTTGAAAGACCCCTGTGGGAAGCAAAAGAAGCAGACGCCCCAGTTTGTGGGTTGAAGGTGGATTGGCGTGTGCCTGGTAGAAGTCTCCTAACTATGAGGAAATGCTTACATGAAGGATAAACAAGATTTGGATTTGTAAAAACAAACATAACTACAGGCAGTCACATTAAGCCAAAATCATTCCTCGTAAGCCTCGCCTGGCTTACACTGCAGGGGTGAGTTTGGCTCAGTGTGTGACCTTATCTAAGGCTGGAGCCGTGACATCTAATATGTACAGATATTAACACTGTATGTACTCAGAGCCCTTCATTTCTAAATGGATTGACAGATAAATTCAGTCTGGCACAGAGGAGTCAGGGTACCCTGGATTTGTGCACGCGTGTACGTGCCGTGTGGCACAACCTATGCTCTCCGTGAGCACCTAAATATAGAAAGCCAATCTATGCGGCGGGGCCGTGGGGGCAGGGGAGGCTTTGGCCCTGATCCATTACACCTGGCCTTTCTCGCACACCATGAAAATTTCATGTTGTTTTCCTCCAGTGTCTCCCGCGGTCTTTGTTCCTCTCAGGCCAGTGCTGACCAGCGTCCTCACAGCCAGGCAGGCGGTGAGCTCCGGCTGCTGCAGCCTCCCTTTTGTTGCTCTTGCAACTTCTAATGAGCCGTCAATCAACAACCTTGTTTCTTCGAAGCTTATCTCGTGACTGCTGAGAGGGGCCAGGACTAGGGATAATGTGCAAACTGGAAGAAAATACACCAAGAACATATTTAAAGTGCTTTTTTAGTTTTACAACCAAGATTTTTCTCCAAATTATTGTCACATTCAAGCTCTCACTGTAAAAAAAGTCACTCGGGATTACAGCATATAAACAATTTGGTACTTCAGGATGAAGGAAGAGCAGTAATCTCTATGCCTTATCGAAGTCATCAGATAAACAGGACAAATTACCTTGCGTCAGACTGGCTGGCAGGTCACCTTTTTTGGCAGAAAGAAAGGAGGCTCATTTCTAGAGATGAGTCAAAAGTGGAACCGTGTTGTTAACCCACAAAAGTTTTGGAGGGTTGATTACAAAACATGGTCCTTTAGGTCCATCTTTATTGTGTTTGTAACTGAGCTTCGTTACAGACCCATGGGGAGAAGTGAAAGACGCTGACAGGAGGTAAGGCGAGCTCCGGGGCAGGCAGACCCGGAGTGGGGCTCTGAGGCACAGGGTCCCTGGCTGTGTTCACACTGAGCTACCTCCTGAGCTGGGGCTGGTGAGGCAGAGTGTCACTGGCAGAGCCTGGCCTCTCTTTTCTGCCATGAGACCAGATGACTGAAAGCATCACTAACACATCTCACCTCAGTTAAGGCAGTGCTGCAGGCCTGTGGCTCTATTTCCCTTGAAGTGCAAAGACTGAAGGGAAAGATAATGAAAAAGACAAGCGAGATTTTATAAGGTGTTTTAGCAGTATCAAGTTGTAGCTTTTATTTTTTTTTGGGAGGCGGGGAGAGGGAGGAAGGGAAGTATTTCACTTAATATCTTGGTTTCCTGGGAGAGTTTTAACAAGATAAACAATTTCTGTTTCTGAATGGAGGCTAACCAATACTTTGGAGTCTCTCTATTACTTTGATCCTGTAGAATAAATCTTAGAAATCCAACTGCCTCATCATATATCTCCCTTGAAGCATGTAACTCCCCAGCACCCCTGTACAGTGAGCAGATGCTCTACCTTTTACAGCGATAAGGAACTAAAGCCCAAGGAAGCCATGTGACTTGCCCAAGGCCACACAGGAAGTCTGTGGCAGGCAAGGGACCATGCAGGCAGCTGGCACCACTCATCCTTCACTGCACTTTCCACCTTTGCAAAGTCAGCTACCATTCCAGTCTGACTGCATTTTCTACCCACTTCAGATTTTTTCATGCACTGGGTTCAAATGCCAGATAGTCTTATAAACAGCTGAACAACATTGTCAATTCAAACAATCTATTGTGAGCCTCTAGCTATCTAGTGGTTTCTGGCACACCCAGAGCATGGACCAAAATATTATTTCTAACCATGGTGATGTAGGAGAAAACTTGGAAGGAAGTCTCAATACTGAAATACAAGAAGTCAGGTAGAATGAATCCTGCTATACAGTTACTACTTCGAAACTCTGGCTTTTTTGTGGCTTGGTTCTTGGCTGCCAGGTATTTGGCATTGCTGATACTGATAGTCCCTCACACAACCACAGTGAAAACACACTGTTAGCAAAGCTGGTGCTGTGATTCACCTAGAACAGCCAGAGATGGCCAGAGCGGAGGTGCAAGGAGGTTGTGTGGTTGTGTGGTCAGGCAGGTGTGCAGTACAAAGGGGTACAAAGAGTACAGAGTGTTACAAATGAGTCTGTGCTATTCATGTATAACCTAAACAAGACTGACTGTACACACAGACTTTGAAGAGATGGAAGTTTAGGAAAAGTTGTTCCAAGACTTTCATTTTTCTTATGTGTGCCTTTGTTCACAGTGTGACTGACTTACAGGTGTCCTGGAAGGGACATGAATAAGGACTTCACACAGCCTACTAGGCATGATGGCTTTCACAGGCTCTGAGTCACTGCCAGGCTCGTGCCACACCATGCTTAACGTAACAGAATTTGCAGGAGCTGTGAAGATGAGCAGGACCAGGATTCAAGGATGCCTCTTTGTTTCTTGACATTTCCTGGTGTGGTAGCTATCCACCAGCAATGACACACGAGGCATGTGGCTCTCTCATCCTCCACCCTTGCTTTTGAATGAAAGTGGTTACAGCTGCTCCATCTTGTGCTTTACTCTAATGATTAGGTTGGTTACAATGTCGAGTATGTGCCTGATGAGCCAGTTACTCATGCCCAAAGGGATGACTACTCTTGGGAAATAACTCGGTGGCCATAAATACCCATTGTAAGCAGCAGGTACCCAACCTCAAGGTCACTCAAATGCTTAAGTTCTAGGGAACAATAAGGCTCCATACTCACCCCAGCCTTGCTGCTTTCCTCTGGTATTCCCCTGCTCAGCACCCTGGCTGCTGTAAATCTCATTCCAGCTATCAGCTGCTCTGGGCGTTGGCCATCTAATTGGGGCTCAGGAACTCCAAAGCGAGTGCCTATAAAGCAGCTGTGAAGATGTTTGGCAAAACCAAGACTTAATGTGTCTGGGCTTGGTGTGTTAAAATGCACCTTTTTTCCCCAGCTTGTGTTTAGTAGCTGCTCTTAGACAGTGCAAACAATCCTTACTACACAGAAAAAAGCCAGCCAGTGCTATCAGCACTGATACAGCTGATGCCAGCCTGTTCTTCTCTCTCCTACAAAGCTGTAGGATTTGAACACAGTTAAAAGCTATATGATCTACTGTCTTGATGACCCTGTCTGACCCAGCAGCCTAGTGTAAAACAAACTGTGTGCTCCCCCACACATGCTAGCCATGGGTGGGACAATAGAGCCTTTCCAGGTGATCCTGGCTAAATCCCTCATCAGCCCTCTCCCCACAACCTGTCTTGCTGGTCATGTGGTTACAAGAATGGCAGGCCCTGACTCTTAATAATTGATTATGTACAGGCACTACAGGGGTCATTCAGCTGCTGGGCCATACGTGCAGTACTAGCAGATGTTCCCCATTTCCAGCAAAGCAAAGGAATTTTCTCTGGGCAAAGTGTGGCCCTTGAGCTGCCAGTCAGAGCATCCCTTTTATAGGTGAAATCTGAGACTTTCTGGGACTACAATGGAAGATCCTTTCTAAATGTCATCTCTAATTAATCTATCACATAATTTTTAGTAGTCCAGGAAGACTTTATGTCTAACCATTTGGACATTTAATAACCCCAGCTGTGCTGCACAGACCTGGCTGCTGCTCACAGGGTTCCTGTGCAGTGATGCCAATCACTGATCTTCTCTGAGGTGTGTGAGCACAAGAGCAAAGTGCTTCTGACAGGTCACAGGGAACCAGCAGCACTCCTAAGACCAGACTTGGAACAGTTTGATTTGGATTCTCAGGATCAAGGACAGCAAATCCTTCAGCACAAAAAGCAGCTTTACAAGGACAGGGCCCTCGTGTTCTTAAAACAGAAAACACTGTATAGGAAACATACAGAACATAAATGCCTCAAAGCTGAAGTGCAAGCCCCAAGGTCCCCAAAGTCTGAGGGACAGAGACCTCTATATTTCCTCTTGTTTAATTGACAAATCAATTCAAATGGTGAAAGACTTTCCTAGTGTGCTCCACTAAAACTGTCTTTGGCATTGCACCTGATACAGGAGATTCCTTTTCAAAAGGGTAGGATCGAGAACCCCACCTAGAGTAAATACATGTCAGCTCCTGAGACCTTTCTCTGTGGTTAGAGGAGAGCATGTCTTATTTAAAAGAAAAGTGAGAGAGGGAGGCTGTCTGAGTAGCAAGTAGCACAGAGCAGTCCCGTGTGAATAATTGAAGTGGAATCTGGAATGCACACCACCACATCGGGAACTTCTGGAGACCGGGTCTCATCGGAAGAACTGACTCTTACTGTAGAGGTAATGGAGAAGTTTCTGGCCAAAACCTCTGTGGTCTCAGCCCAAGGTCAAACAGAGACTCCAGGGTTGAAAGGGACACCCCTCATAGCACAAAGTATATGGGATTTGAAAACCAGGCACTGGTCCAGGGTCTGGACACAAGTTCACAAAGGGATCATTCAGTGATGCTAAGGATAGCCAGAAGCTTCCTCCAGAGGAAAGGATTCTAGGATTTCTGAAGCTGTGATACTGCAGGAGATAAGAGACTCTAGAAACCTCCTCTTGCTCAGTTCAGTATTGAGGATCCCTGAAAAGAGCTGGATGACAAATCTTATTAGAGATATTTTAGAGATAAATTAGAGATATGTTTATTCTTTGATGCTGCAGCTCTGAATGGTGCAGACAGCAATAGAGCCTCAGAAGTGTCACAGTCTAGAGACGTACAGCTACCCTGACTGGCAAGTTCTTCAAATAACTAATGACATTGGTACTGCACTTGCTCGATGCAGTTTCTTTGCTCTTCTGGCACAGCATCTGTTCTGTGCTAAACTGCAAATCAGAGAGACTTCAGTCAAGAAGAAACTCCAAGAGAAGTTTGTGGCACACAAGGTGTCCTTCTTCAAGAAGGTAGCAGAAGCCTTTGTAATCAACTGCTTTTGCAAAGAGGGTCAACCAGCACTCCCACCTGCTTTTCTGTCAGGCAGCTTTCCAGGCTCTCTTCCCCCAGCCTAGCACTGCCTGGGGTTGTTGTGACCCAGTGCAGAACACGGCACATGGCATTGTTGAACCCCGTACCATTGGTCTCGGCCCAGTGATCCAGCCTGTTCAGATCCCTCTGCAGAGCCTTCCTACACTCCAGCAGATCAACACTCCTGCCCAGCTTGGTGTCATCAGCAAAATGACTGAGGAGACACTCAGTCTCCTCCTTCAGGTGGTTGATAAAAATATGAAACAGGACTGGTCCCAACACTGAGCCCTGGGTATCACCACTGTTTACCAGACACCAGCTGGATGCAGCACCATCAACCATCACTCTAGGCCTGGCCATCCAGCCAGTTCTTAACCCCACAAGCAGGTCACCTCCCCAAGCCATGGGCTGCCAGTGTATCTAGGAGGATGCCATGGGAGATGGTGTCAAAGGTTTACTGGGGAGCAAGGGGAATGCAAGGGGAAGAGGAAAGAGGAGGAGGATGACCTGGGAAGTCTCTGAATGAAATTGTTTGAAATGCTTCTCTAATATTTTGTATTCATGCAGGAAGACTAGATTCTCCATCATTTCCTCATGTCTTTCCCAAAAATGCTTCCAAGCATTTCAGAAAAATGTAATTCTAGTGATAGCTTTTATGAAGATTTTCCTGGAAGTAAGTAATGGTTTTCTAACCATTGATCAAAATTAGATGGCAAGTATTACTGCTGAGATAAAGATTTAAATCCCAATAGAGCAGTACTCTTCTGAACTTACTTATTGTTAACAGGCTACTGACAACTTGTGTTCTGTGGAATCAATTCATTTGACCAAAATATATATCCAAGCCTTTCCAAGGCCTAGGATTAGTTCACAAAACATTGTCAAGTTCAATCCATTAGCAGAAGTATACTTTGCAAATTTTCTACCTCTCCAGTCAAATATCCTGGAACTTGAATAATCATACTTGCTAATTTTAAAAAAGGATAGCATTTTTGCTAGTGGATTTTTAAAGTTTCATAACTACAAATTTGCTTTTTTGCTACATACTTCTTTTAAATCCACTTTTCCAACAGTCACTGCAAGAAGAAAAAAAAGAGCCAGAAATGTTGTACATACTGACTCAGACTGTACTTACTGCTGCGTCTCAAGAATAGGGAAGAGTTGAATGGGATGGGGGACAGTGTCTGCATAGTTGCAGTTCTAGGAGGAGCAAATGGTTTATTTAGTTGATTCCCAGTGACATTTCCTTCTTAGGTGTTCCCAGGATGCCCATCATATTAGCTCCATCTCCACTGCCTGGAAGATAGTAACAGAAAACTGCTATTTGACCTCATTCCTTTATCTAATCTCATCTATCAAGAGTGTGTGCAGCAACTCAGTATCTGAGCATCTCTGAGAAATTACATGAAGCCAACAACCTTCTTTGGCATCTCCTTTTGTACTGGAAAAAAGCAGTGCTTATGAACAAGGAAAACCAGATCAGCTCTCAGTATTCAGCTACACATACCCACAGGGAAAGTGAGGAGGATGAATAGGGGGAGCAGAGTTGTGGATAAAAGAAGTTCCACTTTCTGTGGAAGTCTTCCAACAGCCACATCATAGACACTCATTAATTATAACCCAGCTGATACAGAACCAAACATGTTTGACATTCAGCACAATTGTCTTAAGAAGTTTAACAGATGGTGAAAAGTGAACTACAGGTAAATTGTTGGTCCCAAACTACTCAAATAGCAGCAGAGCCAGAGCTGCACTCCTTGGGCCTGGATCCAGGACAATAAATTCTCTGCACTGGACTTGAGGTAGCCTTGCAAGGAAGGTTTTATGCCTCAGTGGACTCTCTCAACACACGGATCTACTATGGAGGACAACTGCTTGTCACCTTCCCTCATCCCATCCTCCAAGTGTACATTAGTGAAATATCTGTTGACTCTGTTTTACACAGGTGCACCATGTCCTGCAATATCCCACTGTACACACTCCCTGCTCACATGCCAGAGATAGGGAAAGTGGATGAAATGGGCCTGGAAACACCCAGTTTGACACTTGAGCAACCTTTGAAGCTGTCTCTACTGTAGGCAGAAAAGAAGCAAAGATCCCAGGGCTTCAGATAGCTGGAACCTAGTCTGACTAGGATGCCTTTTAGCAGCACTGCTGGCTCAAGTCACCCCAAGACAAGTCCTCACACCCTCTCTCCTTCCACCATGTGCCAGCCCCTCCTTCTTTTTCATTGTAGCTGTTTGTGGGGTTGGATGCTGACCCAGACTGACCAAGGCAGCTCAGGGATAAGAACCATTGGTTTGGGCTGTTTAAGTCAGCATTCCTACCAGAAGGAACATCTGTCATCACAGTTCAGTGCTTAAATATAAGCTCATATACTGATGAGGCTGCTTGTCTCAGCTGCTGTTGCTGAAGCTTCTGCCACATTGCCTGTTGACAATAAGTAATTTGCTATGTAAATTCTCATCATTTCTATGCTTCAAAATAATTTTAAAGTCTGCTGTAATAAATGTTGGCCTCTTGAGGAATAACAGAACCCTTGATTTATGCTCTTACAATTACCTCTGTTAAGTAGTCACAGTGCTTAAAAAAAAATCTTAGAGTGGCCAAAGGCTATTTTGTGCACCTCCAGGTCCACAGTTCAAATGCCACATAAAGTTTAATTGCTTTCCTGATCTGGGCTGATCAGTCCTGCTCTCTGCAGCATGGTCCTTGCTGCCTTCCTTGCTTGCTGTCAGTGCCAGCTGAGAGGGGCTGGAGCCTGTGGCACTGTATCCACAGTCTGGCTGAGAAAGTGGTGCCTGCAATTTATAAGGGATCATGTGCTCAACTTCCATAAATAAATGAAAGGGACAGAGTCATCCCTAGGAGCCTCGTCACCTTTTAGGCACTCATGCATACAGTAAGTGCACTGGGCCAGCACAACAGCTCAGGAACAAAATGAGCAATTAATTAAACAAATGTACAGTAACAGAGGTAATGGAGTAGCTATCTCACAGTGGGAAAGCTTCCCAGAGCCATCTCACCTGACCAAAGCCAGGATTAAGCCAGCAAGGTGGAAAGGAAATGAGCAAAGAAGAGCTAAGCAAGTTTTAAAAAGATCAGAGGTTGTGACTGAAAACCAGGAAAACCTAGTCCTGTCCTCAGGGTACAGACATATTAAATCATCAAAGCTTGTGAAACTTCCACTGTAGAGACATTCTCCTGCCCACAGCCAGCGTGGAGTAACCTGAGACTGTTTGGTCCTGGGAGGAGGAGGAAAGGCAGCCACCTCATATTTGTGTTGGGCTGTGCTGGGTGACTGCTGGACAGGTAAGCACTGTGCAGATGGTGCTGGCACCCTTCTGTTCATAGCCCAGCAGTTTGTGCTGTAAATGGATGTGTCCCTATCCTCATTTACACCAGCAAGCTGGTGGGAATATTGGTGCCGTTATACACAGCAGTTGTGGTTAGTTTTCTGCTGGAAGGCGGTATTTATGTTGATAAGTTTTATGGTTTTGTACCTCTGGTGCAGCATCTTCCGTCAAACAAGGCCTACAGCAAACCGTGGCTCTGAGCAAAATTATGGTAGGTGATGGAAATGCCCTAGAGAAGTATTAAGAGGTCCCACTGTATGTAAGAATTTCTTGTCTTCAAAGCAAACACATCCAGGTATCATTCGCTGAGATTCAGTGCTAGAAGTTTCAGGAAAGCACTGCATGTCTCAGAGCCCAAAATGAAGTGGGAGAAATCATCCCCCAAGTCTTTAAGCTTGCAATGAATATAAAAGCACTGATTTGGGCAAAATTGTTCCAGTACCAGTGTCAACAATGCCTAAGTCTCTCCAACACTCCGAATGTGGCAGAAGAGACTTCTTTGAAGCCACAGGTGGTACAATTGACTAGTCCAGGACTGTTGAGTGTTCATTAAATGTTATTGATAACCAGTTCTTGAAACACTGTGAAAAACACTGATTTTAAGCAAATGTGTTACAAACAAGCACTGGCCAGCAGCTCTAGTGCAAGAGCATTACCTGAAATGCTAAAATCACCTGTGGATTTAATTTATTTCCAGAATAGATGTAAGCACAGGACTTACATACCTTTTTGCACATATGTAACTGTAACATAGATACAAAACTAAAGAAGTGTGGCATGGAATAAATAGTTCCTAAAAATATCTGGTGGGAAGCATTAAATTTTTGTTCAAATAGTCAGCTTTGCACTCTTCAGCTGGAGATAGGTGGATTAATCGTTCCTCAGGGAATTGCTAATTACAGTAACTGGGAACAGATAAAAAGCCAGGATAAGACTAAGAGTTTTAGTTTGCACTCATGTAAATGTAATTCCACAGTGATGCTCTTGACTTTATTGGAATAGATCATGGTTCTTTGTGTTGTGGCCTGGTGGACTGTCAGACCCTAGATGTTATATTAATTAAGGAGGTTTTCCTTTGATCCAGTAATAATACCCATCTTTGTTCTAGGGCTGCAGAAACTGACTGGACTGTATCTCCCTTGGTGGGATGTCACCAGTGATGCAAGTGATACACAACTCCCTCTCCATTACAGGAGACAAAACAGGTTAGAACATACACTCACACTACAATGGTGGCATTTCAAAATAAAAATGTCATGTTTTCAGATTTACATGAGTATTACAGTTTACTTGGAAAAATATCTCAAAGTAATCCCCCTCTCCTATTTTTTCATTAACAAACTAAACTCTGGTTTTGATTAGCTCTTTTTGTTATGGGAGTAACCAAGAATTGTAAAATATTTGTATGTTCTCCACACCTTCAGCTAGTGCCTTCACTAGGTACAACTTGTTTGGTTGGCTGAGTATGGCATATCTAATTGTGCCAGCTTGTTGGAGGGCAATGGGCACACTGCCTAGGAAGTCCAGGACATGATGCACCACCCTCAGCTGCCTCTTACATTGATAGAAGAAAATGTGCTTGCCCCAACAGATAACATGCAAAACAGAGGAAGCATGCTGATACTGTGGTCTTCTCCACAGTTAACAGCATTTTGCCTAATCCCAGTGAATTCACAGCAAACAATATTGCTGCTGTCCTTTATCTCGGGCTTATAAAGGGAACATGTGGCTCTGATTTACCTTTTCCTCACACAAATTACTGTGCAGGAGAGTAGCAAGGGAAATAGGAGGCTAGACATAAAAATTACCAAGCAGTCTTTGCTATGTCTAAAGAAGCCCTCTAAGGGAAAAATTATAAGAATGGCAGAAAAATTGAGGGAGAAGGGTTGCAATGGTATGTTAGGTACATGCAAAAGCCTGAAAATGTTAGGGCAGGTCCTTGGCTGCTGTAAGTGGTTGTAGCTTCATTAAATAAATGGGACCAGGTTGATTTACACTATAGGGGATCTGTTATGGTGTTCAGTGCCATTATCATTTCCAATGAGCAGTTTTCACTGCTATTAATTCATCTGGTATTAATAATTTAGCTTTTGGACTGGCCAAAATAAGCTATTTTAACCACCAAGAATAAGATTCCAAATTGCCATTTGAAGTTGTCTGTTGAGCCTCTGAAAGGTGCTTTTGAGGATTGCCCTGACAAAATGCCTGAAGGCAGATCTGCACGTCTGCTTGAAAGGCCTGTCTAGACTAGGAAAATGAGCAGTCCTTCCAACGTGCTAATGGGAACATATCGGTTGGCACATTTTAAAGCACCTGAGAAAAGGAAGATGTTCACTCAGGTTTTAGTGTACACTCAGCTAGATTCAATATTGCCTCTGATGAGGAAAAACAACGCTTTATTTTCCCTTCATCTTCATTATCCTGTGCACAAACAGCTGTGGTTTGTGCTTTAAAAATTGTACTCTCTGAACCCTTGCTATACACCAATTCGCTAAGCCAGCAGAAAATTGATCACAAAAAAAGAAATGGATATGTTTGTGATAGTTTAGTGAGCGAGATCCATAGATGAAAGGTATGAAGAAGTGCCAGAGCCCAGTAAGTGTCCAGAAGGTGCAGCTGGGAGGGTAGGAAGGAACAGAAAATCTCCACCTTTCTTCAGCAGTTCAATTGGCTCACTCTGCGCAGTAAAACTGCATTCTCTATCCCTGGTATGTGTGTTGAGCCTAGCAAGGAGGAGTCTCAGTGGTTGTGTGGATAGATGACCACTTCTGTTTCACACCAGCCATGGAGCTGTTTTACAGACAGCAGTTGGCTGCCTTAGGCTCTAAGTGGAGCTTTACTATCAGTCTTAATCTCCACTTTGAGCACTTTTCTGATGTCTTGTTAAAAGACAGTCTTCACCCTTAAAACACAACTCTCCTCACAGTTGTGTTCAGTCATTCCACAATTTGTTAACCTCACTGTGTGTGGGGGGTGCGTTCACCTTTAGCCCCACTCAACCCTTGTCATCCCACTGCAGGTCACCTAATGCACCTCAGCCCACATCCAGCTGCTTGAACCCCGCTCCCACCCCTCTCCCTTCCATACGGTCTGGTTTCTTTCTTCCTTTTTTTTTTCTTCCTTCACTAATTAAACTCAGTGTCTCCTGCTTTTGCACTCTGTGCGAGCTCAGTGTTTTTCTCCTCTGCCTCCTGGGTCCAAACCACTTCCCCATGTCCAAATGTACTCTGTTTGGGCCTTATTCACCTATTTGAGATCCCTGTTCCCCTTCAGGAGCTCAGATTCACTCAGCCCCTGGCTCACAGGCTGTTGACACAGCTGTCCGTACGAGTATCTTTCCTTCAGATGAATAAAAACTGATCAAGATTTGGCCCTTGGTGAATTTTTGTAAGGCATGTGGCCTATTTTTCATTATGGTAAGAGTGTTTGTTCTGCTCCTTCTGGGTACAACAGGAGCTTGCTTACTTGGACAGACAGCGCTGCATTTTAGGAGGGTGTCCCTGTTCCTTTTGGCAGCACTATCTGTATCCAGCCCTTCTTTGCAACAGGCAGAACAGGAGGGCTAAAACACCTACCCTGGGGCATGAGCGGTTAGTTCAATATAAAGAGATTTAAGTAGGAGCAATGGGAGAAGGAAACAGGCTGAATATCAGGAAAAGCTCCTGCCAGTGAGACGTGTTTGGCTGTGAAATCTTCTCCCAGGGGAAAGAGGTCAAAGCCTCATTGTTTGGAAGCAGAGCTGGTCAAAACTGTTTTTGGAGCAGCGGCAGCAGCGGGAGTGGTGGAGGTGGGGAGAAGAGCAGCAGCTGTGCATGGCAGAGCGGCAGATCTGCGAGGGGAAGCGGCTGGATGCGCGGCGAGAAGGAGCAGGAAGAGCAGAGGAGGCTGACGGAGGAGCCGTGCTCGCACCGACGGGAGGGACACAACAAAAGGATTAACAGAGGCACAGTGGGGAGCAGCAGACAAAAGCAGGAGATAAAGCAGGGAAAGCAGAGGGGAAAAGTGGCAGGAGCAGCAGAGATGCAGGACGCGAAAGAATGGTGGGAAATGCCAAGAGAAGCACTGCAAGGAGCAATTGTGAGGCTGAATGACAATAGCAAGGTCTCGTTTTGTTTTGTGAACACAGTGGCCTTGGCTAAGCAAAGATAGAAGATATTAAAGGACAAAAACAAAGGTATCAAGTTTCGTGATGACATGATCTGAACGAATCTCACAACCTGCAGTTTTCTCATTCTGCATCAGGTGAAATCAAGGTTTTCCAATGCATTCTTGGCAAAGCCGGGAAAAGGCAGATTTGAGGAGCCACCAGCCCAATTGTTTTTGGGCAGTATCTTAGATCATGAAGGATGGGTACAGGCCACACCCTGACATTTCCCATCTCCTTGATGATACTTGCTTCATGATATGAGCTGAAGGAAACAAAGTTAATATTGCACCATAGTGCATTGGTTGGTATTTTTTGTTTAGGAATCACACATGTTCAGTGACATTTCATTCCTCCCACTGGAGTGAGCTCCCCACCAAGCAGATCCTATTATGATATAAATTACCTGGGGTTCTTCAGCCATCCCTCACCATTACATGGTGAAGCTCTGCACTACTGCAGAGAAGGAAAGTCCCAGTTCAATTTCTTTCACCCTAATATTATTATTAATGCATCCTTCACTCTGAACTGGTCTGCTCATTTAGTTTTGCAGAGGTTTGCTATGTTGTTTCTACATAGATCTGCAAAGCAGAAAGCAAAGTTTTGGCTAGTTTGCAAAAAATTTTGTGTGCTTAACTTTTCTCTAAGGGATCAGTAGAACAGTGAAAAGATACAGGATCTCCCCAGGACCAAGTGATATATTACATGGCTAGAGCTGCACTGAAGCCCTGATGGAATTTACCCAAGGTCACAATCCAAGACTATATTGCTGCTGCTTTGCTCTAAAGACTTACTTTTAATTCTTACAAATCTTTTCAAATGCCAATCCACAATGAATATTGCACACTGAATACAAGACTTGCCAACTTAATTTGAAGAAATTGCTGATAATGACAACAGCAATTGCTTTCTCATTCTGCTCTTTGTCTTCATTGTTAATCCTTTCTCAGAAATGAAACCCTTCTTGGATTACTAATGACAGTCTCTTTATTCTCCTTATTTTTTTTTTTGTTTTCCTTAATTGCCTTCAGAGAGCTATTTTAAAAGAATATTCATGCCAGAAGTACAAACTGGCAGAAGTGCCATTAAATGGAAAAGCCTTCTGTAATCTTGTTTCTGGTGTAGTGACCAGGACCTTCACAGTCATGTAACTAAGCTGCCAGCTCCAAGGCTAAAACAGTTTTGTGGTAGTTCAGCACAAATTGAACTAATCTAATAAAAATCTGTTGAAGCTACTGGTGTTTTTCTCACTCTACAATATCAGCAAGCAAGATCAGGATCTGATTCCTGAAGCTGTCTGCAGCATTCATGGAAGGTGTTTGAAATTATATTGGTAAATCAGTTTGGGGTTTTTTGTTTGGTTGGTTGCTTTGTTTTGTTTTGTTTTGTTTTGTTTTTTAATTCAAGGTTTGGTGTCTCTTTGAGAAATGAACCTGTGAGAGCTTGGAAATGAGATATTGCTACTTCTACCTTTATTCAGATCAGTTGACTCATACCGTGTACTCACTGAATGCAAAATGACTTGGTCTGTGTTAGTCCCCTTGGATAAATCTCGGAGGCAATTTCACAGCTGTTATTGAGAAGTAATCTCAGCAAAAAGCCCAAGTACTAGGCTTTAATTTTCTAATTCTGACATATTCCTGGAAGCGCAGTGTTGCTGGAGTAGGGCAGCTTGTTTGAGAAGCTGCAGAGCTGGGGACGGACGGAGTTCCTTTACACGCCGAGCCGTCATTCTCCCGGGCTGGCGCTTTAAGCAAAGGCAACAGTGCCCCTCGGTGATGTGATCGTGCTGTAGCACAGGGCTGCCACCGCTCTCGGTTTCTGCTGTGCCACTGCTTCCGAGCGAGGCAACGAGAGCAGCCTTTGTGTCAGGAATGTGTCCTGTAATTCATTTCTTGCAGAAGGACCCAGACAGGCCAGGCCACGGGTGTCAAGAAAATTCTAGAAGGGACTACCCAAGACCACTGAGGGCTTCTCTGGAGAAACACATTCCACCCCATCTGTTCAGCATCACAGAGGGACAAACACTCCTGCTCCTTCTAGCTCCCAAATCTGGGATGCATCCTGAGCCCTTGCAGTAGCCAAAACTAACTTGGGCTTTGAAGATAGGGTGCATGCTCTAGAGCACCAAAGTTTGTGGAACTGATTTCTTATACTGGATATGAGATTAAACAGTTGCACTGACAAATGCTGGGTTTACCCTCTGTGGCACAGCTTCTTATCCAGAAGATCAGAATAAGATCATCTGGCCTTCTAAGTGCTATCCAGAAAAATGGAAAGTTATTAACCAGGCAGAAAATGAGGATACTGTGAACACAAAAGATGCTATGAAGAGATACACAGAATTCTACATTGGAAGCAGAGCATGTATGGTTTATACAATAAATAATGCAGAATATATGTGCCAAAGAAAAGTAAACAACTAACATTTTATGTGCACCAAATGTGCACATTCTTTAGAAAAAGTCTGATTATTAAACGAATGATTGTCATCATGTACACATATATGGATCAAATCAGCCTACACAATTTGATTCTGGAAATTCCTGATTTTTTTTTTCTAATTTTAAAAAAAATTTCCCCTGGTATTCTTCTAGTTTAAGGCCTTTTCTTTGTTTTGTTTTTAATGTAAAAAAGCCCACTCTTGCCTGGCGGCTGGGAGCATCCAGAGCTGTGAGGCTGTGCGAGCATCTAGTGGCCTGAGGGAAAACTTCACCTCCACATCAATCTCAGCTGGGGTTTCCTTCGAAGAGAAAGTGAAGTTCCTAACTACAGAAGCAAATGAGCAAATTTAAGTCAGGCATTCACTCTGAGAATAAAGGAATTATTACTTTATAAGAATGACAAAAATGAAATGTTAAAATCAGATTGTGCCTGTTTTCTGTCCCACCCCATACACCTTCCTGTGCATGTGCTGAAACTATCACTTTTGTTTTCTGCATAAGACAGAAAAGCTTAGAATACTTATTGAAATGTTTCCCATATTTCACCTCTCATGATAAAACTTCATTTTCCTCTTTTCTGAGTCATCCACTAGTGTTTTCTCAGAAGCTGCAGTAGCCAGTAGAAAACAGAAAGAACAGCTAGACTGTGTTTTATCATACTGAGGCTATCAATATTTTCTTAAAGGAGACTTATTTGTGGTGAAGTATTAATTTAATTTACAAACTTCACTTTCAGTCCAGATTTGTAGGAACTTGGCAATGTAACTGGAGCTGCATTTTCAGAGAAGAGAGTAATACAGAAGCAGAGATACAGTATGCATAGAAATAATTTCTCACTCTGAACAGTCACACTGTCAGTGGGATTTTCAGGCACATTCAGCACAACCTTCCCATGTTTCCCTGAAAGTCCAAGTTCTCATTCAGATGAACAGAACCAACACTAACTGCCACTGGTAATATTAAAAATACTTTGATACTGTCTCTTGCCACAAAACCAGCTACTCCCTTCTCCTTATTTGCCTTACAAGGGCTGTGAGACTAAACAGGGAGTTTAGCCAATTCACCTAGACACATGACGAACATGAACATCAGCATATCAGGCTCAGAATTCAGTAGAGGCTAAAATCAGTGCTCCCATCAGAAATGGCCTTAGTTCTGCACTTTACATATCAGCTGTCAATAAGCTTTCTTTCTTTTTCACAAGTCACCCAGTCAGAGCATTCAGCAAGTTTTATGCATCACCTTGATGCATTAGTTCCTTCACCTTGACATCACTAACCTAACCAAGTAGCCATGCCTTGGTGAGGCAGCATCAAGGTGACAGGCAGTACGTTTGTACAAGATCCCAGGAGCCCCTAAGCACAGGAAATTTCTAACATCAGCTGATTCTGCCAGTGGCAGCCTCTCCCTATCCTTTGTCTTGTGTGCTCCTAAAATAAATATCAAATGGTATTTACCCTGTGATGAAAACAGACCGCAGCCACTTAAACCCCAATCCAAGGTATTTTTCCTACTTTTCTTATATTGCCTAACCTTGAGATCCAGCAAATTCCATAAATTTCATAAGTAGGTGTGTTAATTTATTTTCTTTTGAGAAAGCATTGAACTATTTATGTATTAGCCATCCGTGTCACTGCAACACGTGGTACAGCATGGCAATATCTTAGGCAGGGCCACTGTCCCCATTGAAGTTACACATGGACAACTTAGATAAAGTTCAAATATTAATCAGTAGTAAGAGAATTTAAAAATCAAATCAAACAGATTTGATTTGATTTGATTTTACTATGATGTGAAACTAAATATAAATCTTAGTTATTTCTTTGTCATAGATGAACCTTGTCCCACAAATTTCACGTGGAATTTCTAAGTATGATGATATTTTATTAAATATGTAATATGCAACTTCATGTTTAAATTGCATTTTTGGGGAAGAAGTTTTAAAACTTTAGGCATAATTTGTGTATGTTTCTGATGCAAAATACTTACATAATCTACTTCTGCTGAACTCAAGCTAACTTGATAAACATCCTCAGAAGATCCCATTAAATAACATCCTATAACTGGCAAAGCAGTAGAAGATGTCGTTGAACACACACCAGCTGTGTTTATATCAAGGCTCTGATCCACAAGTTGATAAAGAACCAAAATATTCATTAAATTCAATGAGCACTTCCCATCTTGAGAAGTGCATAATCAAAGATATATGAATTATGGCCCGGATTTTCTGGAGCTGTTTTATGCACTTATCTTCCAGTCTTATTTTAAATCCATCTATTTAAATCTTTTTGGTTGATTTGTAAGTCTAAACTGTTTTACTCTATTGGAAAAAGTATCCATAGTAATAAAACTATAGAAGGATATTTTTCTTTAGAAGTATTCAGTAATTGCAGTCATCCAGCCACTGATAGCAAGCTGCTTTACTGATATATTTATGAAAAATGGAAGCTTGGTTTAGTAGACAATTTGCATTATGATAATTTTTCTTGCTTCAGACTTGAAGTAAGGAATTTTTGCTATCTGATATTGCAAAGACATATCAAGTTTCACAAATGCTAAAAATAGCCACAGGATTGCTTTGGGAGCATTTTCCAGAGGCACTGGCATGGAAAAAGAGATGCATTAGACCCTTCTCTCCTGCCCTTGAGGCTGCTGGCAGGGAAGGCAATTGGGCAGCAGCAAATATAGACAGGACTCCCCAAGCTGAAGTGTCACCAGGCTGCTGTAGCACTGGTGTGCATATGGTGAGCATATGTACAGTGGTGAGGAGCAGGAGCACACCAGCCTGAAGAAAACACTTCTTGAAGAGAAAAAACAAGGCTGTGCTGACACTCTGACTCAAAGAGTTATCTACTCTTCTTCTCTGAGGCAGCGAGGTCATGATCTCCAGCAACAGTGGCTAGGAGTTCCCCAGCCTGCAGTAATTCTGAATAATTTAATATACATTTATGTGGAGATGGTACATGAGTTCATGTAATGACCGAGCTTAAACCCTGATGGAAAAAAACCACATTGGCTGGATGGCAGAATCAGACAGCAAAGTCATTTAGAAGATTGGAGATAAGATCTGGGAAAAAAGTGAGAGAAATCTGACAGAAAAACATTAGCTAACTCAAGCAAGAATAATAAATCATATAGCAGGGGTAATAATAGGCAGAAAATGGCATTGTGCTGTTGTGGGTTTTACACTGGGTGGAAGTCTCCCTGCTACACTGCCCTAATACAAAGATGGAGAGTGCAGTAGGGCTGCTGTTCTTGTGCTCAGACTGGGACACTGTTTACAAGAAATATACAGTTCTCCTGGAAGAAATTCACATGGGATGGACAAAAATGAAGCTACAGAGTTTCTGACTTTGTGTTTTGTGAATATCTATGTATTTGTCATTTAATAACCTTTAGCACACTTTCTAGTGTAAAGGCCATTACGTTTCAACTGCTGCAACTTCCTTTATGTGACTGCTGTGGCCACAAAGGCCAATTTCCTGAATAATGGGCACAAAAGGTGCTCTGTGAAATTATGTACATCACAGTGATCACTTCTGGAGATATTATGCTGCAAATAAAACTGTCTTCTCTTGTGTCTGTAATATTGGTATGTGTAAGCACAGAGGATAAAAATGCTACTATGATATTTTTAGGGAATTAAAAACCATTTTAATTAGTAGTATAATAGCAGATGTCATGCTGCTTTCTGCATCATTCAGCACACTTGTAGCAAGAGCAACCAGGGACTACAATTCTAGCAGAAATTGCAGTGACTGAGGGTTGTGATGCCTAGCTCAGACTAAATGGAGGTAGCTATTTCATCTTGTGTGGACAGTTTTGGATTCAGTCTCTAAAATGAATGCACTATCTATTCAAATGTAAAGAATAACATAAGTGCATATTCCTAATTAAATCCGAGTACCTTATCCTAGAAAACAAGAATTCCTTGTAAATTTCAATCAGAATCAATTGTGGAACTAATCAACAATATTTACCTGCAGACTAAATATGTACTTCTGATCTATATTCAAGTGTAGATCAGAAATGACATCTGATATTTGGAAATAATTTAAATATGGTCATCATGTCTTAGGTCTTCCAAGTCTGCTTATTGAGCTTTATGATAGATAACATTGGGCATCAAGCAATCTGATAAAGGTCTTTATATTTCTCATTAGGGCAAGTTGATCTGCATTTCCAGAATACTGCCACAAAAACTGTACTCCAAAACTGTGCTGACAGTTCAACACGCAACTTCACTTTTTCCTAACTGTTTCTCTGCTTGTAGCATTGTTCTGTCCAACCAGCTCACACTTTAGGGCACTGATATGTTTTAAAACCTGTTTTACCAAACTAAAATGCTGAAGTACTGGCTGAACAGTAGCCTGCTCTTAGTTAAAACAAGGCATTGCTCTTGTAGCAGTATGACCACGAGAGGGCATGTCACCAGCTGTGATGATAACGTCTCACAATTGCTGTACGGCTCTGTACAAGACTTTTCTTTTTGTTTTCTCTGCCTTTCTCTGTCTTTTTCAATCACACGAGGAATTTAGGAACCTTTTTGTTAATTAAATTACATAAGTCTCCAGGCAGGTTCTTATTCATCCCATAAGTGCTATCTCAAAGCAGAAAAAAATAAAAGCAGAGATGATCATCAAGCTAACATGTAGTGTGTCTGTTTCCACTTAGAAAAGGAAGTGAGGGAAGAAAGGCAGATGGATAATATTTGTGGAAAAAATAAGATAGAAGGCTGGGGAAAAAAAGCAGGAAAAATGGTAAAATAAGTAAAAGCCAAATCTGAAGAAATATAAAGTATGTTATCACAAAAGTCAAAATTTCTAAGGTTTTTAAAAGTATTGAAAAAAGCAGCCACATTTTGAGAATGATAAATGAAAAAACTGAATTAATGCAATGTTGTTTTTTCCTAAGTATCATGCATGATTTTAGTTTACCAGTGGCCACAACAATAGAGTAGAAGAGATGCATTCCGGTGTCAGCTTCATCTTGCAGTTTTAAAACTTCTCCTCCCAGTTCCCTCAGAGCACAGGTTAGAAACTGTGTTTTCCATGTAGATGTACAGAACTGACTGATTAAATTGTGGAACGTTTTACTTACCCCTGAAGTGTTTATTCCCTAGACTAATTAGTTTCCTATTGTTTTAAATATGATCATATTACCCTGCAGAATTTTCTTGCAACAATGGTAGCAAAAAATGGCTTCT
Organism: Passer domesticus; assembly: GCF_036417665.1. Classification (NCBI taxonomy): domain Eukaryota; kingdom Metazoa; phylum Chordata; class Aves; order Passeriformes; family Passeridae; genus Passer; species Passer domesticus. Next base: position 32,572,025 of record NC_087479.1, read on the forward strand.
CTTGGTTTAGAAATAAACTAAATACTGCTATTGATGACATGAATAGGAGGTAAAATTTTGCAAGTGAGGAAAAGCACAGAGTATTATATGCCGAAGCAAAATTAGGGTATTTAGTCAGCATGTTTATGATCTTGTTTAAAATTAGATTTATGCTTTGCCAAAGGATTCTTCTCTGTCTTCTTTCCCATGGGATATTAGGCCCTTGTAATTCTTAGGATGTTACTGGAATTCATTAGAGGTACGTAGTTAATTGGTTCTTGTTAGGGTTCTCTTCTGAATTTCTCTCTCAGAGCAAATATTTAAACCGAAGAGTAATGGTTGTTTTACCTGATATTAGTTAGGGATGATGCAATTTGCAGTAACAAATTGCTATGTTCTCCCACTGAGCTCAAAATCAAGGAGATGCAAGATTAGACCTACTTTATCTACACTAGTATAATTTTTAAGCAGTATGACTACTTAAGCATGATGTTACTACAGGGAGGTAGATGGATATAGGTGCATACATCTATAATTCAATTATCTTAATAAGGGATAAGAGATTCACAGTTTTCAGTCCCTATTTAATCTAGTTTGTAGCTTTAGGAAGGGAACTCTGTGCCACTTGGCAGTGAGTGTATATCTAAAAGATTATCTTTTCAGTAACTGAAAAGTTTCCTTTTAAAGGAAATTCTGAAAATGTTTGAGTACACAATATCCAGCCTATGAGACAATCTAAAAACTAAAGTTGACACCTTTAGTTCAGGCTGCTAGGTCAAGGAGTACACCTGCCTGCAGGTCTAAAAGGAGAGTTTACTTCTCTTGACTGAGGTTTCTTTGAGCTACCACTATTAAAAAAGTAATAACAAACAGGAACTTGCTGTATTTGCAAGCCTGTCCTACATCCTTTCTTGTATCTTCTTTTTCTAGAAACAACATTACTGTGAATCCTTACTGGCCTACTAAATTGGCAAAAGAGCACTTTGGGATTCTGCCACCTGTATATAACTCCAGTTCAAAGCTGGAGACAAGAAACTGCCATGCTGGCTGACACCTTCTTTGCTGACACAAGGACAGTGCTGGTTTGCCAAACAGCACTGTGAGAGGGCAATTAGCAACTGCCTTCACCTCCAAACCCAAGCCATCACCTGCTCAGATGAAGGGGAGCTGTCAAAAGCCAATTCACTTTTAGCAATCAACATCTGAAATCAGGTCAGTGGCTTTGCAGCACAAGATGTTTCTTGCTGTGCCCAAAGTTTGCCTTGCTTGCCAGTCTCTCTTGACAGTCTTAATAAGACTTAGCCAGTGCAACCCAATTTCTTGCAATCTAATTACCTTCTTTGCAAGCAAAGTCCTGCAAATGAGAGGTTCATATGTTCCTGTTTCCTCCAAAGATGGAGCCATAGCCATTTATACTCTCAAATTTCAAAAGGTTTCTGATAGGCCAGAGATGATGTATCAGTCCTTGCATTAAGCTTTTTGATATCCTTTATGATATTTCATGACTGTCTCAAAGTTGTTTTGTAATTAATATTGTGCTAGATTATTAGACAGAATGTCTTGCAAGCACAAGGTGGTTCAAATCTAGCTTGAATCATTCAGCTTGGTAAAATAAACAAGCCAGTAAGAGCACAAAATTTCATATCAACCTTTACAAGACTTTCTAGATAGTTTTAAAAAGCCATTATGATTGCCACTGCCCAATGTAAAACTGCCAGGGAAGTGTAATACATCATTCCTCTTCAGAAACTTAGTAATATAGAGACTTTACCAGATTTAGTATGACTGAAGTGAATCAGCTGCTAGATTCTATAAAACCCACCAACCACCAGATCCCCGACTTTCATACACAGCACACTGGTCTTGTAAAAGGATGGTTTAGTAGATTGCCCAAATAACATGGAATGAGTTCCATAGTGTAAATTTGCTTGGTCCGGATAAAATGAGTAATTTATAATTATTTTCCTAGGGACAGACAAGATGATTTATTCAGGTAAAAAGAGGTAGAAATTCTTGTATACAGGATATTTTCTGTAGGATACAGGATATTCTCACTGCAAGCTGCCAACAAATACTCTGAAGAAGATTCTGCATACAATTTTTGTACATACAGATCTATATATCTCTAGATTTAGAGATCTTTAGCTCTCTATCTTAATAAAAAATAGACCTTGACAGAGATTCTCAGAATGATATCTATACATTGTTATATAGAATACTGTTCTTGATCTATACAATTATTATCCATATATATTATCAGAGATATATTAATAAGTATGCATTATACATGATTATATAGCAATATGGTTTGCCTCTATTTCAGTTTAATTTATCTATTATCTGTTATTGTTAGCATAATTATTATTATGTTTACAGTTTAGGGGCTGTCCCTTTTCGTTGCAGATATTATGTAATGCACTACAGCAAATTCTATGCAGCACTACTAACCAGCATCTGTCTCCAAGGCAGAAAATTAGGGTCAGCTCATCTTCCCAGTGCTGTTCAAAGAAGTGAGCAAAGAATAGCTTCAAGCTACAGCAAATTCCCTTGAGGTTGCTGAGGCAGATTGGCTGTGTTTCAAGTCAGCTTGTCAATGCAGCAGTATTTTAGCCCAGAAAAACACTCGCTCAATAAAGACTCAACCAGAAAAGTCAACAGAGTGCCTTACACAGAACTGTAACTCCTTTCCCAAGTTAGGGCTAAACTGATAAAACTGCTCATAGATAAATCTCAGATTTTTTTCAACCCACATCAAGCATTTTATCATAAAACAGTCATGCACTGGACACTGCACAGACATCAACACATGCTCCATAGAGCTGGATGGCTTCTTAAAAGTCTGCAGAATTTTATCCAGGCAGCTGGAAACTTGCCTTTGACATCTCAGGGCCAGCTGCCTACCTATGGATGACTTTTTTCCCCCTGTGCTCAGTACTTTGTGAGTCTGTTGCAGACTATAACCTTGACCAAGGAGACAGGTTCATGAAAACCACATGAAATCAGTAGAAGAAAAGTGATGTGTAAGTATTTTCAGCTTTCAAATGTGGCATTAATTTGTTATTTTTCTTCACTTGTGATGTTCAGCACACCAATAACCTCCAAAAGCATACCTATAAAGTAACACCTCAGAAATGGTTTTCTTATGCCTAAGTTGTCCTAAAGTGTAAACTTTAGTTAAACATGTTTAACTCCCTTCAGACCTAAATGGGATTTTTTCTTCCCACAGGAGGCGGAGAGGGCTGTAACTCGGACAGGGCCCTGGGCAGGTCAGCAGGCACTGATTAACCTGGTTAGCCTCACGTGAGTCCCTACCCATCCACCAGCCACCCTCTGGCCCTGGAGCTGCATTCAAACCTCAGGGGATGGGGGTTTATACCTTGTTAGAGCAGGTGTCTGTGTCTCCTGGGGTTTATGTGACCCTGACACTGCTGGCCATGGGTACCCTGGCTTTTCTTGCTCAGATACAGCATGGCTGTACCCTTTTTGGGGGCTGGGGCAAGTGTTTATTACTGTCCAGTTGCCATCCCAGCCTGCTGCCCTTTCCTGACAAGGGATTTGGGTGCCCTATCAAAATAAACTTGGGCCGCTGCTATGGAAATGAAATACCAATTTTGTATTAAGTCCTTATGTTATATTAATCCCTTGCTGGAAAAGGGCCTGGTTTGTGCTAATTCCTGTGATAATTGGAAATGGAGAGAAACACTGGATGCAGAATGAAAATGAGTAAGCCTAGATGATAGGCCAGAGAAGGGAAGGAAGCTGCAGCTGGACAGAACACAGTGACTCACTATTTACTACCTACTGGCTGCAAGTATAATCATAGGTAAAATCACTTTTTTTCTGTGTGGGTGCTAAGAAAATGCATTGCAACATTAAAATTGCCTTGTGTACATTGCCTCAGTGGCCTGTACTAGGTACTAAACTGCAGTGAAGGCAGGTCTTGTCTTGTTTGTCTAATGTTGGGGAGTGTAAGTGGTAGTTCAGTTAATATACTTGCTTCTGTTTCAGAGACAAGTGCCTGGTTTATCTGATATGTGTACATCACATAGAGCAACTCTCCAGGGCTGTGACATTTGGAGATATTCTGTGGCTCTGCAATTAAATCCTCACCCTGCCTAAAAAAACTTCAAAAAGTAAACCAAAACCCACCCACTGAAACTCTTTAGATGGAAGACTTGTGATAATCTTGTCATACTTTATGTATGATAGTCTGATGATTCTTATTAAACAATTCTTCTGGATAGCCTACAACTTTTAGCAGAACTTAGTACACCTTCCCCAAAGACCTTATCTTGATTTAAAGAATTCACATGGAGAGGAACCTGATGTGCTTGATCAAATTTTTGTTATAGCTTTATCTGGTAGATTGAAGAGGCATCTTATCCTATTTTGTTAGTGCCTTAGTATTTTTGTTTTCTTCTGCCTGTTTTGTGGTAGTAGCAAAATCATAGTTGTGTTGGGTGGTACATGGTTACTTTTGGTCCCCTTTAGGTCATGCCATATGATCCTGAGCTCATTCAGAGTCAGTCTTCCAAAATAGCTCTTCTCATTCTAGTAGTATGTCCTGCCAGTTTGGGTAGAAGACCTCTTGTCTTCCATATAACTGTATTGAATTCTGAGAACAAGGGGATGATATTTAGTGGGAGATCTAGAAAAATTGTACAATTTCCCTGTCTCTGTAACATGCAATGTCACAGACCTGTCTTCTGTAACCTTTTATAACAGTTGTTTCATTTTGCCCTGTAAGCTTCATAACTAAGTTGCAATTAATCTATCAATTGAAAAAAATAAAGGTAGATGTAATTTTATAATTATATTAAGTCCTGCTGTTTCTCTGTGCAACACAGCTTAGACCATGAACACTCACTCAGCAATTGTTTTTGTTTTTCTTGCTGTTTCAGCAGCTCTTCTTCTAAATAAGATATTAGGTCTTAGATAAACAAGTACTGTAGTTCTATATCTATTTTTCCTTTCCTTACTTTCCTTATCTGTAATACTGCTCCCTCACCAACTTCAGCCAAAATGACCTGGGCTGGCATAAATGTGTTTAACATTGGATCACCCCAGCTGGAGAAGGTGAGGAAAACATGTGGCTTCTCTTGCAACTCAGGAAGCAAAGCAGCAGGTGGTTAAAGGCAGGCAGAGGCAGCTCCAGCTGCAGACAGGGTGAGCTATGACTGCAGTCTTGGTTCACTGAAGATAAGCCTCTCCAAATCATCATTCTGGCTTAGATTTGACTTATTCCAACCACTGTGTGCCAGATCAGGTGATATAGTGCTCTAAGAACATCAAAACTATCAAACAGTGTGGAGCTGGCACAAAAGTAGCTTGACCTATTTGCATAAAATTTATATTGCCAGATAGGGTCAGCAGCTGAGAACAGGCCAGGCATTAAAAGAAAACTACAGGCTTTATAGTGCCACAGAAATATCATTTACCCTTCTGTAATTAAGGGACAAAAGAGATGCCGAAGCCCTTCATCACAGGGCACTTTAAACTTGAGCAACCTGGAGTCTACTTGCACTTCTATGTATTCTTCACCTGACTCTAGAAAAGCTCTCTGCAGAGCCATGGAAACTAAGCTTTACATGTCTAGGATAATTTTGTAGGATTCATCTGTGTTTCTTACTGGAGACTTTACAGCACACTGCAAAAGAGAAACACTCAAGATATATAGTGTTTAATATCCTAATTGAGGAATATTGGGGTTTTTTGCTTGTATGTAGGGTCTACATTTATAAGTATGTATGTCTGGGCTTGAATCTGCTTAAGCTGTGTTCAGAAATGTGAGAAGTTCAAAGAAAATTCTGTGTTTATTAGGAGGTCTTGTTCTGGAATTTGTTCAATATTTCGGAATAGTGAAAGATTCAAAAATAACAGTGCAACTTGGGTTTCATCTGTAATTAAGTGTCTTACTTGGAGAAAATCGAATACTCCCTTGGGAAAAAAGGATTTAAAATCATCCTTGGTTTGGATAACACTCATAGTAAGAAAGCAACAATTGGATATAGGTCACAACCTATATCCAAATGCAGGGTGATACTCTCCATCAGGGACTTGGATTTTTGAAGCCTCCAAACTGCCTCATGATCTCCAAAGTCTTTTGTTTCCTGCTCCATGCTTTCAGGTATAACCTTTCATCCCTTTCTTTCCTGTAGAAGTACACCTTTCTCTTTTGGCTCTGATTCTCTAACATATGCTTTTTTATTGAAAGCTCAACTGAAAGAAGGTGGCTTTTTAATTTAATACTTTCAAACTCCACATCTTCAAAATAGTTTTGTTGCAATAAACCTTCATAAGTATACATTCACTGCAGCACTCAGTATGGGAGCAGAGCAAGTAGTGGGGTAATCCTTCAGGGAGAGCAGAACTGCAATTCAGTGTGAGGGTCAAAACAAAATCTGGCATCAAAAGGCAGAGAGGACTTAAGTTGTAGGACAAGCCCCTCTGTGCATGGGGAAGATGGAGATTCTCAGTGCCTGTATTTAAAGAAAATAAATTCTGACATGTCACATATGACAGCCTGGCTCACTAGCAGCCACTGAGTGTTTGGGGGCCCCAGACAAGTGACTACCCTTTGAATTTAGAGCTCTGGGAGATAGGAAGGCTCAGTGGTAGGACTTCAGGGACATTATTTTTTGCCTTCAGCTTAGTAGCCCTTCCCTGCTAAGGAGGCATCTGGACTTAGAGACATCAACCTAGAAAGGGGGGAAAGGGACAGGCTAGAAAAAGCCATTAAAGATGCAATTTACATCAGGTAAGCGTTGTTTTGACAATTTTTGTAGTTAAACTACACTTGGAAAATTATCCTTGCCCTTGAAATAAATAGCTGAGGTCACATAATTGAATCTAAGCAGTTGCTAATCTTTACAAACATCACTGCCAAATAACAGTGTTTCTCTAAAAGTGCTACTGTAATTTCCTTTAATGTTTTTTCTTTAGGTGTGTCTAATACTATTTAATTTTTTCTTCAACTAGAATTTTCCATTGTTGCTAACAGCAGTTCACCTCAGAGGAGGGAGCTTTACTGTAAACAGTGCTCCAGACAGCAACTAACATTTAAAGCAGTCCAACCTCAAAGCAGGGCTCTGTGACCTCCCCTATAAAACACCAGCAGCTGCCTGCACTGTGTTTACTCCAGCACTCGCTGCTGCTTCTGGCTGAGCTACTGCTACAGTTCGTCTGCACTTAAAATAATCAGGACAGGCATTAGGGAAAAACTGCTTTGGTATAAGCCTAGAGCTATTACAAGCCTAGATTCACACCAAGAGCTATTTCAGAATGTCCAAGTGTAGTAAATTTCCACTCATAGAAAAGCCCTTAGCATGGGAAAGAAACTTCAGCAAATGCTTCTTGATGTGGATGATCTCTGCAGCATTCTTGCTGCTGGGAGTCAACTTACTCAGAAGGAGTTTGAGGGATGAACACTGACAACCTACCACTGAGGACAACAGAAGCTGAAATAGCTATGAGCTGCTAAATATTTATTGCTTGTGTACTCCTCTAACCTAACTGCAGTAAGATGCAGAACTCAGACTAATTTGCAAGTAGGCAGGCCTTTAGCATATAGCTCAGATCTCAGAGGAATGAATCAAGTAATAAAGGGATGAATCAATGGACTCAATCAGGATCTCAGATGGCTGGGACCTAGGAAGCTCTCATAAATTAGAGACCCCAGAAACTGGTAATTAGAGGGAAGAAAGGTCTTAGCAGCACCAAAGTCCAGAGCCCTGTGTCTGGGGATGTGTGGCAAGGAATTGACTTTTATCAGCAGTTTCATGCCTATGTTAAGTTTTCCTGTTAAAACCTGTGAAGGGTAGTGCTCAAAGTAGAATAAAAATACCCTGAAGAACATAAGTCTAAGACCTGATGAGATGCATCCCAGAGTCCTGAGGGAATAGACCAATGTAGTTGCCAAACCACTGTCCATGGCATTAGAAAAGTCAGGGCAGTGAGGTGAAGTCCCAGCTCAGTGGAAGCAGGGAACATTGCATCTGTCTTAGAAAAGGTTAGAAAGGAGGAATTGACCTGTCAGCCTCAGCTCTGTGCCTGAGAAGATCACAAAACAGATCCTCCTGGGAACTCTGCTAAGGCAACAGAGCCATTCAGTAGTGAAAAAAAAGTTGTTAGGTCTTTCAAATTCAGCCTTATTGAAAGCTTTCATTGACTTATTAAAAGTATCCTCTGTGTACCTAATTCTTCTTCAGATTGCTTATGGTGATTGTTTTAAAAACTTCCAGAAGTGGAGAAAAATGTGTGGATTTCCTAGGGCAGCTAATCCCTGAAATGGGAAGAGAAACATGAGAGGCATGTAAATAGGTGACCTGAGCTTCAAGAACATGCAAGCAAACTAAAAATAGCAGTTCAAGGAATTGAATTTTTTTTAGGATTCACCGTAGCATCCACTAGAGTGATTGCAACACTAGATTACCTGCTTCAAAATGCCAACACTTCTCAGCACCAGAAGGAATATCTGTGCTTCCACAAAATCAAATTCCAAGTTCTCCTTTGTGTGAAAACCTTTACCTGAAGCTTCAGGACTAGTATGTCAGCTAAAATTTGCACTCATTATTCCCATCCCAATCCATAATCATCCCACAGAGAAAACTGCAATTAGCATCCTTGCCAGTCTCCAGACATGCTTGTATTAGACCTGCCCATCTTCCCTGCCTTCATGTAGCTAACTAGTGGACAAGGAAGGAGGTCAGGAGGAAGTTTTCATCTCTGCTCCTCACTGAAGGTCTGGCTCAGCCTAAGACACTACACTCTGCTAAAGAGCGCACTTTGAGACAAAAAACCCTCCCATGTTTCTAATCTCTTCCTAGGGCTCTGAAAAGAGTTTAGATAGAGCCTCACCTTATATTTAAAATCTGCAAATTTTAAAGTAACTGTGATAAACTTGTGTGGTTAGATAAAAGGTAGGAGAATAGAGACAGTGGTGAAAGTAATCTGACCCCTAAGGAGTTACAGCTGTGCTAATTATCAAGCATGAAGAACAAGCCTGCCCTTAATAGGCCACAGCTGGATCCAGTTAAGAGGGGTATTATAAAAGAGCAGGTTGGCTGATCGAGTGGAGAGGTGGGATTTGTTGGCTGTGCTGAGAAGAAGGAGTCAGTGCTGTGAGGGGCTGCGTGTGAGAAACCACCGAGAAGGTATGAAACCTTTAATAGGACAGCAACAAACTTGCATAAAGGATGATATGCCATATTTTTTCCCCTGCTTCCTATACTGTATACTTAAGTTGTCCAAACAAATGTGAGGCTCTATAAAAAGGCTCCTCAAACTTTAAAAGATAGCAAACAAATGAACTGTTTATTCATGTCTATTACACTTGCAGATTGCATCAGATTCTTCTATTAAAAGTTTCTGTGAAACACCACAGGGTGAGTCAGGGACCACATTTACAAGGGAAATTATGATGCTCTTTGCAATAAGAGTGATCAAATACCGTGCAGCTTCTTTGGCCATGTGGTCCGATCTCCCTTGCTAGAGATTAAGTTTTGAGCTACTTGACCACAAATAGCCTTGCTTTGAGCAAGAGGTTAAATGTGATGATGTCTGGAAATGCATTAGATCTGAAAATATTGTATACTGTATCATTCTATTCCCAAAAAGTTTAGATCAATGACTGGCAGGTAGATGTAAGAGCAAGGAAAAGGCCGTCAAGGGGAATTTCTAGACCAGAGATATGTCCCTTGCCATGTCTGGAGACTGGCAAGGATGCTAATTGCAGGTAAGGATATGGAAAACAAGAGACTATTACAGGAGAAACTGGGAAAGGCAAAGAGGAGAAGGAACCCACTGTGATAAATATTACTGTATCCCCCAAGGAGCCTTGGGACAGCAACATGCTGAGACATGGCTGAGCTATGAGCTGTGGGCAGCTGAGCTCCCAGGGGTCTTGGACTCCTATAGCTTCTGTCTTCTGTGTTGTCTGGCCAGAGCTTTTTCAGCTTTTTCACATACCCTCCCAGTCTTTTCTTCCCTCTGTGACTGTCCCCTGGCACCTCCTCAGTGGATCTCTAGCAGCACACTTGTACCTGCACTGCACCAGGCCATCTTCTCAGTTTTTCCTATTTATGGTTGATTGTAAGACACAAAATTGCAGTATTGAAAATGCATTTGTATATCTTTGCATGAGTTTGGTTATATTTTGTTTGAGGCAGAAGTGAATTTATCCCCTAGTTGTGTGGTAATCATTTCTCCTTGAGAAATCCCCATCAATTGCACACTTCTGTCAGAGATATTGCAGCCATGACTATCACCAGATTTCTCTTAAATAACTTCCAGACTAGTTAAATATTAGCTGTCACTTTGTCATGATGAGTACTTTTACTCAGAAATAATTTCTGCTTAGTCATTCAAATTGTTTCCCAACCTGTTCACTTTTTCCTATGTTCCCCCATTGCTTCCTCTCCAGAAATCCTAGGAGTGCTGATGCAAGGAAAGTATGGAAAATATGAGTACTTAGTAGTGGATGAACCCATCAATTTGGCTATGTCTTTCAGCCACACCCTGCTGCTTCAGATTTGACAGATAACCGCTTCAAAAGCACAAATTAGGTCTTCATCAGATTTCCAGCTTTGACCATTATCACCTCTAGAAAACACATTGACTCAAATTTTAAGCTGTTCCCATTTTGATGAACATGTGTTCATTCTGCAGCCTTTAGCCCATCAACTTTGAGAAAATTCAGATGGGACCAACAGTCCGGCAATGGGATTTTTAACTCTGTTTGGTGGGAAGCCATTTGCCCCTTCAAAAGGTTCAACTGTCCCCCAGGTGCACGGTTTTCTGTAATAATGTTTACAATTCTTGTAGCATGCCAGATGGCCTGCATCAGGCTCATCTGTGTTTCTTGGCTTGGAAATGTACACTGTGAATAACTTCAGGGATTTTTCTTTCTTATTCCTGAAGCAGGTTTATCCTTTTGCTGTAAATTCAGTTCCTGGGCTAACTCAGCAGCCAAAATACAATTTTTGCAATTTTGCACCTATTGCTCTGCACCAAGCAATATAAATTCTTAATAGTCATTTAAAAACAGCCCCCAACCAGTCTACCGGCATAGCAATTTCCCTTCCATCAACAGTTTTCAAAGTATCTGTGGCAAAACACAGTCATTCATAGAGAGGCAACTCTAATTTGAGCATAATGAGGCACTTTTAAAACTCTGAAAACATCAGTTAGAAAGTTATTCCCTTGCATAATAGCCCAGTTCTGCTTTATTTCTTGACTCTATCATCCAGATATCCTATGCTGAATAATATACATAAATAACTGTGAACAACCACATATACACCAGTCTGCAAAATTTGACTGCTCAGGTTTTTGAAAATCCTATCTCAGATCTAGCTGTGTTTAATCATTCTTGCCCATACTGACAGGTGTTTTCACAGGAATATCTTCAGATATTTCAGTGCTGCTGGGCATAGTTGCCAGCTTTTTTCATTCTCTCAGAATTAAGAGAAACTTTGTTCAGAGGCAGTGGATGGTATTTTGGTTTCCTCTTATGGCTCTTTTTTGATGTATCTGGAATTGCTTATTACTCCTGATACCCAGGTCTTCTCACTGTTCAACATAACTACTGCAGAATAACCACCCAATCTAAGTAAGCTCCCTGTCTGCCTTATCCATTCTTGCTGGCTGAAAAGTGTTTTAATGGGACAACTTTTCATCTCAGGCAGCTGTTGTTACACTTCTTTATCACAGCACAGTTTTACTTTGTAGGAGGTCCTGGATTTTGTGCCTGTGGAAAAATGGCTGGGGGTAAAATCAGAGAAAATCTAGAAGGTCTATTAATATCCTACCAGAAGTTATAATGGTAAAGAAATTATAGGACAAAATGAAGTTGATGTGTGGAATGTGGTTGGCATGCTCAAAACCTATTCCTATTCCTCAAAATTATTCCAATATGCAATATTCCATAGTGATTCCCCATACACACAATCTGCAACCATAGCACTTGCTAAGGGGAGTGGAATGAGGGTGGAGCAGAGTGCAGGCACTGTGGCCAGGCTCTACAGAAAGCCTTTCAGGGAGGGGAAGTGGATGGTGCTTTTTAACTCATGGACTGCATAGCACCTGTCAGCCAGGGGAGAGAGGACAAGATGTCTTGCTGCTGTGCCAACAGCTGTGAAGAAATTGTTCTCCTCAGAGAAACTTGGTTCATTAGAACCTAACTGTGACATTAATGCACACCTCCATCCCAAAGTTACTCACCCCTCACCAAGCATGTGCTCCATATTTTATGGGCTCTTTAGCAGTGAAGAAAGAATTTTACACCAATCAGTAACAAATGCATATATGACTAGAGTCACTCAAGCTCCATCTAAACATAAAGAAATAGTATAATACTAAGTTGAGAATGGGAAAAATTCAGTGAATACTCCATTATAACTGCTGGGATCGCTGACAGACTGAACCTGTCTTCTTGCCCATAGGGGAGGCCATTACATAAGAACCATGATCTATGGGTGCTGAATACTTTTAGTGGGGATCAGAGCTTGTCTGCATTGCTTTGAATATGTTTTTGCACTCAGATACCACCACTGACTATCCTCAAATCTTTATCTGTCACAATTTTCTATTAGTAAAGAGAGCTATTCTGTAAACTTTTAGTGTGAGTCCTTCATCAGTGCTGGCAGTTGGATCAGCCTACACCAACCCTGAATGTCTACAAGGAGTACCATCATTACTTTTGGCTGTAATACTATTTTTGCTGGGCATAGTTGTATGGAAACCTAAATTTTGAGGGCAGCAAATCAATAGATTGGATTTATTATATTATTCTATTTATAATATGACAATGCAATTTCTCTTGGCTCATAATCAAGGTACAGAATGGCCATGGTCCCCAAGCAGATGTTAAATATACAGCAAGAGTTGGGATTCCACACAAAAGTAAGGCCAACCTGAACCTTGTGGTTGTACATGAAGATTAATTATATTTCACAAGTGAGTAGGATGGAAAAGGAACCCGTTGCAACCATGGTATTTCTGAAATACCAGTGCTTCAAACAATGCCTGGGGAAGAAATAAAAATAGGGTGCAGAGCAATCAATAGGTCTACTCATGAAAAACCCATTGAAATGAAAATGTACCACAGTGATTTTACTAAACCAAGTAACAATAAGAAATTCTCTTAGAATTTTAGTTTTACACAGCATGTGCTTGCATTTTTTATGGGAAAAACAGGGTGTAGAACTGTCACTTGATATCCTAATTGCAGAACACAAACTGTGAAATTTATGTACAATGGGGTAGCCATGGATATAAGAATATGTGCTTGTAGACATGTCTATGCCTGGCCTAATTTATTTGCAATGGCACTGCAATATAACATCCTCTTTTATAAGCTAGAGTGGATCATCACAGATAAGAGTGAAAATAAACACATCCTATCTCTAAAGGGAATGAAAGGTAACATCACCTCGATAAGATGCCTAATTCAAAGTAATGCTAAATGCCTGACAACAGTTGTTGTCACATTGTTGTGAGCTACCTTGAGGAAATAAGTGCTGTAAACTATGCCAAAGGGAAAAAGGACATACATACCTGCTCTTTTAAGCACGAGTGCCAGCAGACCTTGAAAATATCCCATCCAATGCTTGTGATGTGTGTCTTTAGACAGACCCTAACTCTTGATTGATCTTGGGCCTTCAATTTGAAATTCTTTTTGAAGAGCCATATTTAATAACTCAGCCTCCTATTGAACTGTCTCCTCACATCTACAACATTTTCCCTACTTAATCAAAAATACAGGTCAACAGCAGCAGCTATTCAACCCAACAGGGCTCCTCAAGTAAGTTGAGCTGTTAATGCAGAATAATGTTTCCACAGTCCAACCAGCTTGCTCCTGAAAACCTCTTATGCAGGATGCACAGCATGGTTGCATGAACAAGCCCTCCCTTCTTCCTAGCAAACCAGAAGGGATGTGACTGGCATTCTGGGAATAGGATTGGGAGCTCTAATGACACAGACTCTGAGGTATTAATGAGCAAACTTGTCACAATAATTAGTGACCTAAATAAGCTGAAACACCCTCTACAATCTTTCCTTTTGGTTTGGGGAGCTAATCAATGGTTTCTAAGGGACATATTAACTCAGTGGGAGGGAATTAATGAAAAAGATCCTCCATTTATCACAGATGCACTTAGCACAGTTCGAACCAATGTTTCTTTAGCTCTTAGTTTTATCCAAGCTCAGCTGTGAATGCAATCAATGACAGCTCCAGTCACAAGGGAAGGTGAAGAAGGTACTTTACCTGTTGAAATTCAAAAGGTAAATTGGGATAACATTATTCAATTTGAAAATAAACCCCAATCCTGGTGGTATCCAGACAATTCTACTTATGATCCCATCTGAAGCACAGCCACAGTTTTTGTTTCACCAATTCACAATACTTCAATATATAAAATATACTCAGCCATTGCGTTAGGATTAAATCACAATAGAACTATACTCTGTCCTCTGGAGCATAGAGTATGGGCCCAAAAAGATGAAAGCAAGTGGCAAACTATTGATGTCAATGCTTGTATTGTATTGAGAGCAAAAAGGATTCCATTGTAAAAGTAGCACCATCAAAGCTCAAGACATTTGTCTTTATACTGAACAAAATGTTTGTTATTTTTAGACTCATCCCAATAAAAACCTAGAAATAAAAACTTTCTGATTACTGTCCATCACAATATGAAAGAAATACATTGTGTGATGGAGCAGGTGAAGAGAGATGGAGAACACCAATGGTGGGACACTCTTTTGGATGGTCACCAATAGCTACTGGAACTCTCAGTCTAGTGCTTCACCCTGTTGCCATTTTGTTGATATTAATCCTTTTGCTTTTTGTTCTAAAAATTGTAGTGTATGTTAAAGTGTGGATGATTATGAAACAATTAGTCTCTCAGCTACCCCCACTAACACTAGACTAGCCAAGTGTCCATGTGTAGTGAGTTTCCACTCATCAACGTAACCAGTGGTTCATCTGGTTCTATACTTGCAGACTGACTAGCATGGGCAGTACATAGGTTTGCCTGGAATCAACTGTTGCAGATGTATGTTGATGAGGTCTTCCATTGGGGTTGTACAAGTAATCCCAGGTAGATTTCTAATGTTATTATTTCTTCTTGACTTTGTTTATTTTATTTTTTTCCACCTGTCTTTCCATCACTGTAGGTGGCTGAGTGCAGTTTTTGTTCTCTCTTACTGACTTTCAGAATGGAAATATTCTGGTAACAGAATCCAGTTCCCAGAACACCTAGGAACCTAAGTTTCAATTTTCTTTACTAATATCCCCTTTGCTCAGTAATTCAGCAGCAGAATGGCACATCGGTTTTGACAGCTCCTCCCTTCCCCTTTGTCCTCTGGTTTACACAGTGGAATAAAGGAAAAAACCAAAAGTGACAATGTTAAAGGGAGCCTGAGCAACAAACCACCACCATGGGAGGGGAATAAGAGGGATTTTGCTACAGGGGAAACGGGCTTATGGCAGGAATGAGTCCATGTGCTTCAGTGATGATGGCTGGAGTTATTTTCAGCAGAGTTGTTTCTCACGTTACTTCTCCTTAGCTATTTAGCCATCAGGGAGTAGCAGCCTGTCAGAGTCAGCGCTCTCCTGGGTTGTTATGAAAACAGCAAATGCCATCATTAGTTTTTCTCTTTGGGTGAAAGAAATATTCAGTAAATAGTGTCTCCACCTAAGGCAAATTTTATATTATGTTGAGAGGTAACCATCACTCTCTTGTTCTCTTTCATCAATTCACAGAACACTAAACAGGAAAACTAGTAGCAAATCACATAACGCTTTTCATTTGATGAATGCCAAGGCTTTACGGGGGTAGTTTCCCCTCCTATTGGAGCACAGTCTTACAAAGCACTCAGCAATCTTATAAATAGTATACGCAGGAAATGGAACACAAAAGTCCTGAGTCTAAACTAGGCTAGCAATTACTTGTTTATTGAACTGATCTTAGCAGTGGGCAGAATTTACAGCCTCAGTCACAAATCTTCTGAATAATCCAAGAAATCCAACCCATCCAACTTTGAAATTGTCCTACAGAAATCCACACAACAGTCTAAAGTTCAGACTTCACAGTCCATGTTTTACTTAAACTGCTACTAAATGATTTCATGTTTATTGCTTTTGTGTTGCCTCTGATTTAAGCTGGGAAATGACATGAACTCTACTAATGATGCTGAAATAGACAACTGTCCACTAAGGATAGCCATACCATTGTCCTCACTTGCAAAGACTTTGTGCTTAAAATGAAAGGACCCTAGGTAACATAAAACAATGCATTTGTGAAAACAGTAGCTCATAGCAATGAGCTAGTGGTAGCAGAGGTAAATGAAAAACCAAAGCTTACGCCACAATCTTGAATAGATACAAAATAATAAATGTAATTAGCTCCTAATCCTTGCCTTAAAGTTAGAGGAACTCCTGTGAAACAAATGGTAAGCTTGCCTGGGTAGGTTTACTTGTATGACGTTGACTGCTCATTGTATTTCTGGAATTTTTGTAGAATAAAACTTTAATGTTGGGAACTGCAGAAAGGATGAAGAAGTAAGTGTAGGAAATGAAAACTACAGATGAATTTTTATTCATCTCCAATGATGATGACCTATCTACTGTCATAATTACATATAAATAATTTATTTTATTGAATTATTTCTAGTAAGATAGAAAGCAAAAAAAGGAGAGACACATCAGAGGGAAGAAGAGCCCATGTAATCATAAAAGCTGAAGATATCAGCTTAGGTCAAAAGAGCTAGAAAAAGGAAGGGAAGCTACTTCATATTCTAAATAAGTAGAGATATTTTGTCAGGAATACAGAGTTGAAACCCTGATTTCTTCTGTTTTGTACTGCTCTGCAGGGCCTTCATTATCTGCAGCTGAATGAAAACTAATATTGTTATAGCCTCTTCCAACTGAAACAGTCTTTTTTTTCTCTAATAGCAACAGACAGACACAAAAGCTGCCCATGGCAATTTAGGAGGATGAAGTGGTTGTTGCCAAGATGTAGCTCACAGTCTGCTGGGACTTGGAAAGCTGGTGTGTATGGATAACTACAAGTAACTTCAGCTCATTTGAACTGTTTTTCACATCATGTCTTATAGGTAATTCACACAGGAGTTCTTGGTTCTTCTCCAAAACCACTGCAGAAATTTGTGTTATTTTTGCCTGCTGGCATCTTTCCATTTTGTTGGCTGCAGGGTGGGCACAAGGACAAGGATGTTGGGTCTCTGCCTGACAGACTCATGTGCCTGAGACTACGCTGTCCAGGTGAAGTCTCCACAAGACACTGGGAAGTAGGAATGTTGGGAGTTAGACTTTTTCCTAGGCTTAAATGTTAAGCAGAACTTTTAGGCTTGGACTGGGAAGCTGCAGGTGTGGAGCTGAACTCGTGTTGTATACACATTGAAGGCATTTGGGCAGCTGCTTGTCAGAGTTGTAGGGAGAATACAGTTCTTCACTCATCCTTTTTCCAAACAACTCAACAGACACAAGAGCAGGTACCTGGTTTGGACCTTGCTGAAATGGTTGTCCAGTATGTACTGCTGGTCTTCCCTTTGCTTCTGCTGGCAGCAGATAAGGATATGGCTCTGCACAAATCTCTCACATTACTCAAACCCCAATTAAAATTGGATGTTTCAACTGAAATTTTTTAATGTTAATTTTTATTAACATTAAAAAAAATTTTACTGTCAATGTTTTAATGTTAACAATTAATCTTGGGGGGTGTGAGGTGAAGTTGTTTACATCTAAATTCAAACCCTTCAGAATCCACGCAGAGCACTGAAAATTCCAGGTGGCTGAATTATAGTACTTCAGACCTTTTTTGTACACTATGAATAAAGAGGTATCTTGGTCTGTTTGATCATCCTGCTTCATCCTGCAGTAGTTAAGGCTAGCTATCTGCCACTGGAAGGATTTCTTTTAGCAACATCTTGCTAGAGCTGAATTTATTATTGAAGTATTGCTTTTTTTACTGTGCTGTCTCCTCCAAGCCAACAAAGTCAAATGCTGTTGCTAGCTTGAAGAATATAAATTGGTTTCAAAATAACATCTGCAGTACTTGAGATAAAGCAGGGTAAGAGCTGATTATGCTTGGAACCAAGAGGGGTTCCACAAGGCTCAGGAATAACTTTCTGCTACTTGGCAAATATTAAAATTTTCATCTTCCATCTGGAAAAATCATCAGTAACCTGCTGATGAGTAACAACACATCACTTTAGGATCCTGACAGTCAACAGTACCTTCACTCTGGAAATCTGACTCAGCTTCTACCACATCCTGCGCTGTGGAACTGAAATTTGAAGTACTGCTGCCATCTGCAGGGGTAGGACTTGATGTCATGTCCATGCTTTATTGCTAAGCTTGTCACAAACAGAACATTCTCCAGAAGCTTGCCCATCAGACATGTCAGACTCCATAGTGATGGCTTTTTGCTGTGTACTGTCCTTTCATAGCCTCCAAAGGCCAAACATCTCCAAACCAAAGTTTCAAAATATATTTCAAAGGGATTCTTTCCATCTGTAGTCATAATGAAATTGTCATGTGTTATTCTATTTCCCCCTTATAAGGTGCATCCCTCCTGTAAACTTATTTCTAGTACTACAAAATAGACCACTACCAGGTCAATATGAAACCTTGTAAATCTGATCAAACATTGAATTTATCCCACCTCCTTTTCCACAATGGAAGACGTGATTGCTTATTAACATGTAAATGTTAATAAGCAATGTATTGTACTGCCCAGCAGCTAATTCAAGTCTTGCATGTGCTCATGAAATTGTACCACGTATACATGTATTTTAAGGAAAGCATATTGCATCATGAAGAAGAATATGGGTAGAAGGAGGGAGAAGAATTGACTGAAGTAGACCCTGTAAGGCAGTATTTCTTAGATACTTGGTGGCTAGGTGAGCTAATCTAAGTCCAGCTTACTAGAAAGGTTGATACTGGTAGTGCATAAAGCAAGATGCAACTTATACTACCTATAACAAAAGCAATTGAAAACACTGGCGTGAGAATTGCAGCTGTGATCATGTTGAGGCAGAGGAAACTTGATAATTGTAGGGAAAAAGGATGTTTTGGGTATTTGATGTGAAGTTGCACAGAAATCGGTTATGGAGTTAGGTGTGAACCTGTAGGATACTAGAATGAAATGAACAACTGTGCATACTGAAAAGGCACAAAGGGCCTGGGGCAGACTCAGCAGCACAGTTCAGGACTACTAGATGTAGCAGAGAGTTAAAGATGCTAGGCATGAAGTCCTTCAAACCCTGGGATTACAGAAATTGGCAAAACTTCCTTGTCAGGGTTTTTCTAGGCAGTCACAAAAGAAATGAAAAGTTATGAGGTCAAACACTTGGATGAATATGGGTTGCAAATTGACCCCATTGTGTCTGAGTTATAAAGATGTAATAAATGATGGAGAGATCCCACTTGTGTGGCAATTAAGAACACTTCTAGCTTTGTATCTGTTTTTATACCATGGAAGCGATGGTTGAAGAGATCCCATTTTTCCTATCTTGAACAACAAGCACAGAAGACAAATGAACTACTGACTCCCTGTAGACTTCTTGGCATCTAAGAGACTGTTTTGCTTTTTATTTGAGGAGTTCAGTTTCAGGTCATTTTGTGTCTCCTCCCAATATTTTCTGAAAGGATTCTCCATCTATTGCACATTCAGTATTAGCACACTTTCACATCAGAGATAATTGTTCAGGATAGGAAGAAAAAGATTTCTCTTTCCTTGAACTGAAGACAGAATTAGAAAGCAATTCTCACCTCCAAATTTGTTTCATAACTGTGTTTTTCTTCTTGAAATAGCTTTGTTTAATATTTATTTAAATTTATTTTTATAATTTTATAAACAACAGCAGCTTTTGACTGTGACAAACTTGAGCTATAAGAACATTTGAAATTAAAAAGGCTTTAGAAACTCATGTTAAGGAGTAATTTCCCACTCTAAATCTGTGTGATGTAATCACTAGACACTGCAATCTTGAACTGCCGAACAAAATTCATAACAAACCTCATAATCCTTCTCTGTTTACTGGAAATTGTTTAACTTACTCAATGATGACTTGGATGAAGAGCAGATGCATCCTCAGCAATGTCTCTGAGCACACAAAGCTGGGAGCAGTGGCCAATACCCCAGAGGGCTGTGCAGCCCTTCAGAAGGGCCTCAGCAGGCTGGAGAGATGGGCAGAGAAGAAACTGCCTGGGATTCAATAAAGGCAAGTGCAGGGTCCTGCGCCTGGGCAGGAATTGCCCCATGGGCCAGCACAGGCTGAGGGCTGAGCTGCTGGGAAGCAGCTCTGGGGAGAAGGACTGGAGGTGCTGATGGACAACAAACTGTCCCTGAGCCAGCAGTGTGTCCTGGTGGCCAAGAAGGCCAATGGGATCCTGAGCTGCATTGGGAAGAGCACGGCCAGCAGGTGAAGGGAGGGGATCCTGCCCCTCTGCTCAGCCCTGGCGAGCTGCACCTGGAGAGCTGTGTCCAGGTCTGGGCTCCTCAGGACAGGAGAGACAGGGAGCTACTGGAGCTGGTCCAGTGAAGTACAACAAGAGAGCAACTCTTCTGGAGAAAGGCTGAGGGAGCTGGGCCTGTTCAGCCTCAAGAAGAGGTGACTGAGAGGGGACCTCAGCAGTGTCTGTGAGCATCTGAAGGGAGGGTGTCAGAGGATGGAGTCAGGCTTTTCTTGGTGATGCCGAGCAAGAGGACAAGAGGCACTGGGCAAAAACGGATGGCAGGAAGTTTCACCTGAACATGAGGAAGAACTTCTTTCATGTATGGGCGACTAAGCACTGAAGCAGATTGCCCAGAGAGGTTGTGGAGTCCCCCTCACTGGAGATACTCAAGAACCATCCAGATACAATCATGTGCAATGTGCTTTAGGATGATCCTGCTTGAGCAGGGAGGCTGGGACAGATGAATCACTTTTGTCTCTTCCAACCCGACCATTCTGTGATTCTGTGAAATATTGTCAAGAGTCCTGAAATGATTGAAATAAGTGCAGGAATGTTACTGAGCCTTCATCATAAAATGTTACCTGAGTCCAAAGCAAGGCCAGACCAGTTTGTCTCTAATAAAGGTAAGTAAAACATTCTTGAAAAAAGTTATGTGCTTGCCATTATGTGTGTTTAGATGCCTGGTGAATTTGCAACCAAAGATGGATGTGTTGCAATTACACTCAGAAGTGTTTGAAAAGAGATTGGATGTACAGGGTATTTATCTTGATCCTGCAGTCATCTTGTGCCTTCACTGAAGTGCTGCATGAAGACAGATGGGGTTAATTCCTGAATGGGAATAAAAACCACTACTGAAGTGCAGCTGAAATACAGCTTCAATTTGGCTTCAATTTGTCAGCTGGAGTGCTGTTGTGAGTAACTATACAAATTCAGTGCTATCTTGGGACAAGTGACCATGTGCCATTCTCAGTCAAATGAAATTTATGGCAAATGGAAAAACAAATCACAAACTGCCTTCTCTCTTATGTAAAATTGAAGGGAATTATTACTCTGGAAGCCATATTAGTTTTGCTTGTCACCCAGAAGATGAGTTGTCTCCCACTTCCAGAAGAGTGCTCTCTAGACCAACACTATACATTGACTTTTGTCATTATCTAAGAAGGTAAATCATTCTTATCTGAGCAACCAAAACAATACTCTGGGATTTCTTTAAAACCCAAGTAATGCTAATGCTGCTACAGAGGGAGAGTAAATTCTTTCTTGCTCTTACAGGATAAATGTGTTCTTTTTTCTTTGATATATGCAGAAAAATCCAAGTAAAGCTCAATACATCTGTATCAACCAGCTGAAAAAACAAAACAAGGGCTTTAGAGACTTCAGAACACAAAGCTGTGGAAGTTGGAAACTACCTCTCCTTGCTTGTTCTCTAGCAACTACTTTAGCTTATACAATTCCATAACATCACTGGGCACATCTTTACATTAAGAATACAAGGCAAAGATGTAAGAAACAGGATAGAGAAGTTAGAGGAAAAATAGGTACCAGGAAGAAAAAAATGGAGTTTGTAGTTGTGCTATGTACATACTGTTTCAAGTAGCTGCTTTCACTCTCTAGGTGGTAGTATAATCTCCAAAGACCTTGTTACCCTTTTCTGAGTAAACATGCAATTTGGTTTTATTTTCCAGCCTACAATTCTTCACAAGATTTCTTGCTCTAAGCTAAATTAATACCTTCTGCTGCACAAAGCAAGAACAAGGACTTTTTACAAAATGTTGGGACTTGGGGACTGAACATTTGAAATTCCTAAAAATAACTGAGAGTACATAAAAACAGTAACTGGAGGAGAAGACTTGGGATTTCTATGAATGTTGGGAAGTTATTAGAATTAGAGATGTTAATAGGGATTTATTAATTGAAGTGTTGCTCTTTGATGTAAGTAGTTGCATAGCATTCATGGTCTTTCCAGGTTATTTCTCTGGAGCAGTACATCTCAATAAGAACACTAAAAAAGCTTCACTTTCCTGAGGCTAACTGTAAGAAACATCAGTAGGCATTTTTCTTATAAATTCAGCAAGGCTTTTCTGTGTAGTAGCAGCACAGTACTTCAGGGGGAATAAAAAAATAAGCAACCAAAAGAACAACCACGAAAAGAAACCTCTTGAAAAATTTTTATAATTGTGCTAAAGTCCATTTCAGTGCTCTCAGTCTTCCTGGATGAGAGGTGATTACCAAGCCTGCAGGATCGTTGGAATGGCCAGTGCACTCCACAGACATCAATATGCTTCTGCAAAGTCACACAGGTGCACAGGTAGTGAAGCCTGGAATTTCTGGGCTTCAGAGAGCTCAGGGAAGCCACTCAGAGGGCTGAAGATGTCCTGATGAGTCTGCTGGTGTCTTGAATGCCTTCTGACGCCCCGAGGTGGGAAATTCAGAGCTGCTCTTTGTTTCCATGAGGTCACAACAGTCATAGGGACTCGTGAAGTGGAAGAGCATTGTTCCCTGTGTTCACTGCTGAGTCAGTGGCACAATAGCCCCTGTCCCTTTGTGCTTGCCACTGCAGGCACTGATTTATCAGTTCAAGAGACTTGCTTGAGCTAGATCCACCTGGATGCTTACACACACATGAAAATGTGTGTAAAAGGTAATTGGTTTCTGTAGCACTCTTTCTCCTGACAGGATTCACAAATTGGACCTACCACGAGCGTGGCTCAAGCATTCATATTCAAAGCAGGCACCGTTCCTGCCAATCTGCTGCTTAAATTGATGCTCTACTGTGGGCTGTCACTGGCTTCCCCCGGGCTTGGCAAGCACTGTCACTTGGAAAGCAGCAGGCAAATGTCACCACTATCTCATGACAGGATTCCTTTAATCTTTGGCATCCCCTCACACGGTTGCTTGCTACTTAATGAGTTGCTCTTAAGCACACAGTTAAATGGAGTTGTAAGAAACTGAAAGCTCTCATTGCTTCAGCTGTTGCTTTGGCAGGATTTTTTCAGCAGTTTGCTGCCTTTGACAGT
This sequence comes from Passer domesticus, assembly GCF_036417665.1. Lineage (NCBI taxonomy): Eukaryota > Metazoa > Chordata > Aves > Passeriformes > Passeridae > Passer > Passer domesticus. The sequence goes on from NC_087479.1 coordinate 32,595,497, forward strand.
ATCTGGAACACATGCTGTTCTCCAGATATGACTGAGGCCAGCCTGAAACTGCAAACTCGTAAATGCAGATCCTGAATGCATGCTTCAGCCAGTCACTTCAGCTTTTTCCAAGAGCTGGGCCACAGGCATTGCATTAAATCCCTTATAAAGTTCACTTCATCTATAGATAAAACATGCAAATATGCATCTAGAAAATAAATGGCATAAAATTAATTTATGCCTAGTTTTTCCTCCCCAGGCACTTTTGCTCTGGAGATGATGCAGTATGTAGCAGAGTAAGCACTGTCTGGGGGACAGCGTGGCTGCCTTGTTAGAGAAAGAAAGTAAAGTGCAGTGGAAATAAGCTGAAGAAATAAGAGCCCCATGGTTACATATTGTGCAGGAGAAATGGATTTAATCTGTGCCATGCAGTCACTAAGTGATACTCATCAAACACAGAGCATGGGCCACAGCTGTGCTGTGCTTCTGTGGTGCTGGTGGGAGCTAATCCACCCTGGGGACCTGGGCCAGCTCTGCCTGCAAACTGCTGTGGCACCTCTGAATCTCCAGTTTAAACAGCAGTTCAGGTAGACTGTCCGTGGACAGCTGATAGCCGGACTTCTAGTCCAAGGATAATGAACTGTTTGGATATCTACTGTCAGTATTCTCATATCTGTGTCCTTTATCTCAGACCTCTCCTACCTCACAATCTCAGCAGCAATCCCCTGCCACCTTTAACTGCTCTTATCTACTTCCTCATGCAAAATAATTTAAGAGCTGTTTGTTCAACTGTCATCCACTTCCCACACCTTTTCCAAGCTCAGGCTTAGGTATCTCTTAGTTGCTCTGCAGAATTTGTACAAGGCTTTTGTTGTGTTCTTTAAATCCTCAAAGCCAAATAAAACATCATCCCTTTTACAAGTCAGCAGGCAGAAAAACTCAAAATCTTAAGACTTTTGTTTAAATAATAATAATGCTATTAAAGCATTTACCAGAATTAAGAAAAATTACATCATTCAGGTCAGAGAATTCAAATACTTGGAGATCTTGGTTCTATTTTTTCAAGCCTGTGACTGTTTAGTAATAATTTTCTTCCAAAAATAAAGAAGTAATTTTTTGCCATCTATGTTGTTTGTAGCAGCTGTTCAAGAGAAAATAAATCTCTTTCCAATCTTCAGAGCTTTAAAGGATAATCTATTTCAGACAGAAATGGTTTGCTGCTTCATGTTGGGCAGGCTTCCCAAATTTTCAGTTAAAATAACATCACAACATCACACATTTGCTCGTAAAGAACATTGGAAGAGTGTTATTTACAACATTGTTTTTGAATGTAAATGACACTGTCTGCAGCTGAAAGGTAGTTTCAGCTTTGAATTAATTTACCACTTTGCAGCCAACTAAAGCTCTTGTGCCTTCGTAAACCCAAATGTTTATGCAAGTCCTAGGTCTAATTTAATGAGGTTGAGAAGGTTGTCAGTACATGGCTGCTAACACTCAAATACTTGCTAATGACATGACTCAAGAAATAAGCAAGACAATTTTTCTGCAACCACTGCCACAGAAAGGTTAACAGAAAGCTAATAATTTTGCTCTATGTAGACTATTTACCCGGGAGCATCCAGGACCATGGACCTTATGCATACTGGGCCCCTCTACCATGTGCCTGAGCTTGCCACATGGGGACTGTGTCCACTGCTTTTGGTACAAGTGCCCATTACTGTGTATGTCCTCAACAAATCTGCCCTGCCCAGACCAAGGAAAAGAGGTGTGAGAGGAGGTTTTGCGAATCTCTGTCCTTTGTGTGCAATTACTTGCCACTCTCTGATCTAGGAGGCAGAGGACAAGCTGTGCTCATGTACTACTCTGCTCATGCACAGTGAGTCCCGTGTGCTGGGGAAAGCAGCTGGGCATCCTGGCAGAATAACAGCTGAGAGCAGGTGGCCACTGCCAGCCACCATTGCCTGCTCTCTAGCTGCTTTCCCAGGAACAGCAAAGAGGAAAAAGGGGATCAAGAGCCAGGGGAATCACTCTGCTCTGTACAGCCATGGGCTCTAGACTGGTCACCAGGAGAGCTGTTGTAGTCAGACATTTAACTACAACAGCACAGCTCATATTTTTAAAATTATTTTTGTGGATCACCATGAAAATGAATGATTTGATTTTTTTTTATTTCTGAGTTCCTGTTAGAATCAAAGCTGTGAGGATACAATAGATGAGAGGTCTGCTAGGGCAGCAGATGTTTGCAGAAGGAATGGCTCTGCTTTTATGGTCATATGGTTGTCTCTGAAGATGAATGTCAGTTACCAGTATCACTTCCACCTCTCAGCAGCTGAGGTAGTGTAAACTGGGAAATGATTTCAGTATTGCTAAATCAAAGAGAACATAGGTCCTAAGCCATATTGCAAAGGAGCTGCATACATACCATCAAATCAGAAGACTGAGCAAGCACAGTTAAGATGCATAGTTCTCTTCGGATTTTTCTTGGGTATGTTTTTATTCCATGCAGAGGTGTGCATGAGATACTACAGGAAGATATGTGCATGAGAGAGAGTGAAACAGTGTTTCCTACTCTCACACACATATTTAAGAACCCACTCATTCACATCAGTGTTTGTTTACCAGTTATGGCCATAATCCTTTCTCAGATCTGTAGGCTTGCTTGCTTGCCCTTGCCCTGGTTCCAGGAAGCTGTGCTCCCCAGTGAAATGCACATCCTGGCTGCAGAAGCTGCCATGTCCCACACACCTGTCCTTGCTTCCTCTTTACCTTGCACGTTTCAAGGCAAGCTCCTCCACCTCTGCACCTGCCAAACCCAGACATAACTACATGGTGAACCCCACTGGCCTTGCATCATGACCAACTGACCATAAAGAAAAACTGGTATCATGACCATCTGCCTTGGGAAAAAATGCTGCTTTCCCCAAAACCAACTTTCTCACCTAAATCTGTTCTTAGCTGTCAGTTCTCTCATCTGCCCTGGATGTAGATACTTTCAGAACACTTTAGTTGATTCTCCTATGTCTCTCTGACAACAGTTTCCAAATTTCAAAAGCCAAACACATCTAACCTTACATGTCTGGCACTATTCAAATGCCTTTAGACATTCCTAATAGCTCTGCAACATTTCTCAGTCATTTGTTTTTCCTCATGTTTTTGAAGAACTTACCAGGTTAAATGTGAAATCACTCTGTGAAACAGCAGACTGTGCACATTTCTTCACTTTCTGCGACCCAAAAGACACAACAAAAAGCTATTACTTAGGAAACCCAGTTAGCATCCCTTTTTCTGTGCCTGCTGTTCTCCTGGCAAAGGCTTTGCTGACTCACCAGCTGATTCACACAGGCAGCAGCAGCTTTATTTGGCTTGTGAGGAGCACCGCTGTGCCTGTGTGTGTCCCCTGCAGCCTCAGGCCACACCTATATATAGCTGCTGTCTCTACCCACAGTGCGGTCAGCTGGACACGGCCTCCAGAGGCTCAAGAGTGCATCTTTTTCACTAACAACCTTAGAAGGATTCCTTGCTCCTGTTTTGTTGCCAATAACTGCCTACTGGTTGTCTCTCCCCTTCAGTGAACATGCACAGAGCCCAAGAAACCAGATCAGACCAAGCATCAGTAACTGCACAGGCTCTTATGTAAATAAAATCACTGGCCATAAAACATTCTAAAATAACTTACACATATTCTGGTAAAAGCAACAAGAGTTGGAGCTATGGAGGCACACGCTGTCTTAGTTCAAATTTGTAAAATATTGATGTTGGCTTAAAATTTTTTTCTTACTACATCAGCCACAAAAAGAGAAGATACACCTCTCTTCCAGATGGACTGCAATTCTTCAAACAAAGATAAAGGAATTAGGGAAAGCTATTCAGTATAGAAGCAGAAAATGAGTGGTATGTGTGTCTTGTTTCCATTTTATTATCTTTTTAGTTTTTCTCTTCTGCTTTTCCCAGTTTGTAATGTTTCCACTACTTGCAGCTCTTAAACTGTTTAAATCTTCACCTCAACTATTTTTCTTAGCTTAATAAATTACACAGTTGTTCAGTTAATGGAAACATTGAAAAACAATGCTTTGTTCAAAATAGACTGAGCTAAAATTGAGGAATAGTAGGTTTAGAAGGTTAAGTGTGCCCCTTACTTGTTACCTACTTTGTTTTAATAGATTTAGTTTACCAAGGGGTTTCTATTTCTGTGCACAAGCTGACACTGATAGGCTCCCATAGGGAAACTTGACGAGACACACTAACTTGGCTGCCAGCTTTCTTCCTTCTTATCTGAGCTTGTCTCTCACACAGAGGCTGATGGGAATGTCTCATGTCTCCTCATCCACTCAAGAAATGTAAGGGTGGTCCTCTCAAATTACAACTCCAAACTGCCCAGCAATATCAAGTGCTTGGATGAAATTGCCCCAGGACAAAATGTTCTAGGAGTCTGCTGCAGCTCTTCTGAGTTTCTGTATGTGGAGAAACAAAAAGGCTGGGGAAAACAGGTAATTGTAATAAGGGAATTAAACTGCATGGATAAAAACAAAATGGAAACAGAGGTGTGTTTAAGAAAAAGTCGTCAAACACTGACACATCTTTGCATTTGTTCTCAAAGGCAGTATGTTGTCTGGGACTGGCAATCAAAACTTAATTTGAGGCAGCACTGGAAGTGGTGGTGTGGGAGTGATATTGCATAAAGTATCCATAATAAGGGGTATACAAATGCTGTATAAGTGAGCTATAGATGTATTGAACACTGTGTATTAATGTTTAATAACTGGAGAGTCAACTTCTGGATGTCAGTTCCTCATGGGGATGTCCTATGAAAATCCCCCAACATTGGACACATTCAGACTCAAGGGCATGAAGAAATATCTGGGAGGAATCTAAGTGTAAAATAGACTGCAGGATCACAGAAAGACTCCCAGTGAAAATCTTAATATGCAAAAACCTCAGTAAAAATTTCCACCATATTGTTCTCTGTCTACTAAGTAACATGAGTCACCTGAATATCTTCTAAAAGGGCCATGGATGTCCTCACAGAAAAAAAAATCTACCAAGAGAACATAAATTGCTCTGGTATCTTCTTCAGTCCCTCTTTTAACTCTCAAAGACTATTAAAGCGAAGCAGCAGCAGCAATATCTGTGAGAATACCCAATGGTTATAGATAAAAAGTAAGTCAGAGGGAAAAATTGCTACCGCAGTTGTGTAATAAATAGTTAAACAACCAAAGGAAGGGAAATCACATGTTTGTGTGTGTCAGATGCATCTTGGCAAGATGCTGTGATGTCCTGCAGATGGATGAGATGCAGGTTGATTCATAATTGGCATAATCTTCCTATATGACAATAAAAGGCAGTGAATATATCAGCTGAGAACATCAAAAGAGACTTCATTCATAAATACAAAATGCTTAGTGACTTTGCAAGAGTACTGATATATTTATTCTCTGATGCTTTTGCTGACAAAATTTTAGATGTGAAGTAATCAATAGCTCCACATATCATTTTGCATGCAGAAAATTTGTTCTCAGGGTGCCTGAGCACCCTTCAGTATCCTGAGATACTTCAGACTTCAAAAGTAAAGATGGCTTTGTTTCTCTCATTTATTATTTTCTAGAAGGCTTCCACTGAAAATGCAAACACCATAGTCTTCCCCTTCAGTACTCTGCTCCCTCCCCTTTGCTGCCAAATTCCTTACTCTGCCCTCCCTATTGGTTCCTCCAACATCTAGAAAGCAACTCCAAGGCATTGCTAATTTCACATTCCTGTCCCAAGAGAAAGGTTTCTTAACTGCACAGAGATAAACCAGCAGTGCTGGCTGGCAGTAATGACTTTGGCCACCTTGGATACAAGGAGGATCATCACTACAGAGTCTGTTGTACCATATCTTCACAGCTATCTGGATACCATCACTGGATATCCCACCTACAGTCCCTAAATACAAACTTTTTTTCAGATACCAACAATTCAATTAAAAGTCAAAGTAGATTTAATTAAAGTTTATTCAAGATATTGTCCATGAAAAATTATTATTATGGCATAGCCTCTGTCCATGACCAGTATTTAGAGAAACCATATTAAAATGCCTTGCACTCCTGTAACTGTCTTTCACTTGATTATCTCAAAGTATTTTCTAAACAATTACATAACCCTCACAACGCCTTGTAGTGATAGAAATGTGGTGTTTACAGTTAGGACAACACAGAAGCACTGACAAGATAGAGCCAAAATTATCATGCAACAATTTGAAGCCCTATTTATTTGAGTAAGTGTTAAATATATGTCTGTCACTGACTTTACACAAACCAGAAGGTGACACAAAGATACACAAATAAAGCTATTCTCTTTAACTGCATAAATTCATCTGGAAATGTCTGATTTGAAGTAATGCCTTCTTAGGCTTTATAGTGCTTGGCTGTATTCTTTAGTTACAAAGCATGTGAAAGAAACCTTACATCTCAGGGCCCTAGATGGAAGGATCCCAAAGGATTTAATAAATGTGTTTTGTGCAATGAAGCCGTTTCTGGAGTGGACTGTGACAACTCCTTCACAGACCATAGGGACTTTGCACAGCAATGTAAAAGACCAAGTGAAGAAGGTTGTACTGACCTGAGTCTGCAGGGAGAATCTGGGTCAGAAGATTGCAATTACTTGAGTTGCCTGAGCAATAAGAAAAGTGCTTCTGATATTTATCTGAAATAATCAAGGTTTACTTTCATTTGCCATAGAGAATTTAAGAAAAATCTTAAGTAGTAGCAAAATGTATGTTGAGTCTGATTTTTCACAATACTTTGAATGTGAAAGGTCTCTGTAAAATGCAAAGAAACTCAGTGTTGAATGACTAACCAACAGTGAATTAATGTAGATATTAGATAATAAATATTCACAACAAACTGTTCACAAGATATTCATATAGTGAAAATATTTTCCAAATAAATTCACAAATACCTATAGTAAATTAATGGAAACATTTTGAGAGCAGGAGAAAGAAAAAAATATGGTGACTGACTTATCTATTCGAAATGGCTTTTTATGTTGTGATCCAATTCTTGCAGAAAATGTCATGGGATTAAGTACAAAAATCAGCATATCAGGTAACTGAAATGTTAGGTGGTCTAAAATCCATTATACAAGATAAGCTTTATTTAGCTGACTAGCGTACATTAATACTGAAGGTTGCTAATGTCCTAAATGCTATTCTAGTGAGAAAAGGGCTGCATAGCCAGTGAGGAAGAGACTGTTTCCTTCTGTTCTGAAAAGAGCTTAATCACTATTGTTACAACTGAAATAGCATTCACAGAATAGCTGAAACAAGATCCTTTCCTTGGTGAAATCTAATAGCTGGCAGTCTAAAAGAGACGGGTAGCAAGCAAGCCAGGCACAGCCTTCACACATAAGCAAACTACAGAAGTCTTTTGTAAAGTGTCTTATTTGGTCTGTCTTATATTCAGAGCATAAAATAGAAGATTGTGGAGTGTCACTCTTGCACCGAGAATGACAGGAACAGGCGGGAGGCAGTATTGTAGAAAGAGCAAAGAAGGCTTTATTCAAGAGAACCGCGCGGTTTTTATAGAGTGATAAGATAGTTTCCATTTGATTGGCTAACTAACAAAAACATCTTCCTCACACACCATCCTTGAGAAGAAGAGAGAGACGAAGCAGAAAAACACCACCTACAGATTGTTTATACTCTAAAAAGTTATCACATCTTTACAGCTCCCTAAAAATTCTCACCAACCCCTGTGAGAAACACTTGCTGTTCCTCTCTTTCTGTCCTATGGCATCCACAGTGGAGCAGTACTGGTCAGTTTAAACAAACTCTATTACTCCACATTGTGTATAACACACATCACAAATAAAACCACAACAAAAAACCAGAGTGATAAATTTCCCAAGGATGGTTAGACTATCTTTTATTCACAGAAAACTGATACCAACAAACATGAGAAAATAATGTTATGAGTAGTTGTCCATCAGCTGATATCTATAAATTACTTGGGGTGGAAAACCTTATCCAGGTTTGTGATAAAAATTATTGCTTTTAAAATAATAATTTAAAACCTTTTCCATATGTTTACATCTGGAATGACACCAAGGAGAAGCCTACATGGTACTATTTCATAAGTAGTTACTGTCACATCTGTCAAAAATCTTGCATCTTGTTTTTTTGTTAAAACAGGGACATTTAACAACTACTTTTTTTGTTTTTAAAATAAGAACTATGGATGATTTTACTGCCTGTGGATACTGGAGCAGATGTAAACTATGTATGAACTATTCCCTCTGTAAGAGAAAGGAGCAGTTCTAGCACTCTAAAAGACAGCTATTTTAGTTCAGAGGATATCGCACAGTTCTGCCATAGGTCTTTGACCAAACTTTCCAAACATGGACAGTAAAAGCTAAAGTTAGGTTTTCTATTTCTATTTTTAGGTAGCTTTACAAAAAAAAAAAAAGAAATTAAAAAAAAAAAAGTAAGATCATGCAAGTTTCTGTATTCCATTGTTGCTGCTAGACAAGAACAGCAACAACAAGTTTAACAATTTTAAGACTGAAATCACCTCCTCTTCCATCACAAAGAATGGATGCAAAATCTTAAATTTGAAACTTTAAATGTAAGCTCTAGCAGCTGGTACTTCTCACTTGCAGGTGTTACAAAACTGTACTTTCTAATAATGCATCTTAAACAAATTCACAGCAATCTCTGGTCTTCTGGTCAGGGGTCCGGAGGCTCTTCCCCTACCTCCATCTGCTGCAGTGCTTCAGTTCTCATCTGTTGCCTCCTGCTTATCAAGTTCTGGAATCTCCAGGTTTGCTTACCAATGCTCTTCAGTTTCATCTGTCCTTACTCCCTGTGGCACAGCTACTCCACTCATAGCCCAATTCTGATATTAAACTTCAATCCTAACTTGCAGTATTTGCTATTATCTAATACTTGGTATCTTATATCTTATAAAGCTTTAGCTGCTAATTTAAGCTGTCCCTCGCCTTTTTTCAGCTGTTATGTATTTGCAATCCTGAATCTGTGCTCAAAACAGTATTGAATTTGGCTTTCTACAAGTGAAGTCCAACAGGTGCACCCAACATAATGATTTTACTTCATGAGCCTTTATCTCTTTTTCCCTTGAGCTGTAATTTGCAACTGAATCTATGAGGGCATCTAGGTAGTAACACTCATACATTTTAGAGCTGGCTCTAAAAACAATGTAGAATTTATACAGGCCAATTGAGAACCAATTTTGTGAAATTAAGAAGTTGAGGTTGACCTGACAAGTCTTCAAATATTTTGGCATCATCTCCCACTCTAGAAAATTATTTCTGAATTTTCAAAGAAATATTTTAATGCATATTCCTAAAATGTGTAACATTTAAAAGGCCTTTTGGCTATACCCAGTGCATAAGTTTCTTCAGCACTGCTGTAAACAAAAAAGAACAGTTAAGTAGATTGCAAATGGAGGCTTCAAAGTCAACAGAAAAATCAACATGAGCTGCTCAGTGTGCATCTTCTGTCATGGATTCCAATTAAAATAAATTATTCACAAGACAATATGATTCCATGAACTCATTAAAGCCCCTTAATCCAGCAGTATAATATTCAAGTTGCAATGGGATGCAGGTCATTTGGAATGGTTATACATTAAAGATAGCAGAAGAGGCTAAGCTCTAGAAGACAGCTATGTAATAGAAGTGGACAAGCTACATGCAAAAGAATATGAAGATAGGGACTAGAAAGAAAATAAAAGCTTTTGCCATCAACTGCCTCTACTCAGGAGGGTAAAAAGAAATATGGCTGATAGGAGTTAACATGAGGAGAAGGCAGTAAAAGCATGGCAGCAGATTCCCCATCAGCAGCAGGAGCACAAATGGGAGATTGACTTGAAAATCACCTAAAGGAGTGACCCAAGAAACCCAGCATTTTCTGGAAGGGCATAAAGAGACAGACTGACAGCCCAGCTTACATAAAGTGTGCAGTGCAATGTATAGGTGCAATAAGAAGGGCTTTGCAATAGAAGCTATGAGGTCAGGTGCATTTTCAACACCCTTGCAAATAATTGTTAGTATTAAGAACCCATTTAACTTTACAACAAGTGAATTTTGCAGGAGTGTAACACCTGAGATACTTTGCCTCTCTAGACTCACTAGGGTTTCAGCAGTCTGAAGGTGCAAGCTGTTAAACTTAAGCCTTGCACAAGTAAAAAAAGAGAAACTATTAATGTCTTTTCACTACAGGAATACACCAGCCAGTAAGCTGTAAAAATTTTTAAGAGACATCTTTCTAGTTAATTACTACAAAACTGAACAACAATTGCAGTGTAACATTTTTCTCTTTCTGTCAGGCACTTCTACATTTGTTAGCACTCAGATACCAATTTCTGTGTACCCAAGACCGTGTAGATTGATAACTCAGTATAGGCAAAATGCTGGATATTTAAGAGCACAAGCTGACTTTGTAGCTTGGAGGTCTTTTAGTTCTATTTTGTTTCAGAAAAGTAATTGGTGAGCCTGTCTCTTGCCACATACAGAAATAAAATATATGAGGAAACGGAAGGGAAAATGCTACGCACTTGATCAGTAGACATCTCTGCTTCTATACAGAAGGCAAATTACCTACCAGGTTCCTTACATCCACTTATATTGCACATGCATGCAGTACCTTTGTTGAACAAGGCATTTCAAAACAGTTTCACGGGTTTAGTTCCAGAAAAATCTTCATGCCATTGTATGTTTTGGTATGATCTTTTTTTTTTTTTTTTCCACCAGGTTTCCTTGAAGCATGGTCTAAAAGATAAAATTGAGACTTCTCTCCAAAACAGGAGCAGACCACATGGTACGCTATTATTCAAAAAATGCCAATCTAACAGCCTTCATCCAGTAAAGGAATGTCATGCAGAAAACATGTAAAATGATGGTAGTAAGTTGTTGTTGTATTGGCACATTTGAAACTATGTAGCTTTTCATCATGAAATGACAAAAAAAACCACAAAAAAGAACACACTTAAAAATATTACTGTTTCAAGGTATGCATAAGCAGTGCATGATGCCATGCTAAAAAATAAGCTGAATTATTGAAAGGAAATACCCCTCCTCTATGTCCCAAAAACGTCATGCAGAAGAATTGTATTTTTAGCTACATATTATTACACATTTACTCATATTTTTATTTAATAGATATATATATCAATTCAATAGACATTTCTGAAATTCAACAGCACTGTAAATTTAATCTAAACAGTTCTTTTCTCTTCAACTAACATTGTAAATCTATTAAAAGGCAAAAGCAGAAGTACAATGGAGTTTTTCTTTTGATGCATCTGGCAGAAGAGGCATAAGCTTACCTGCAAAAAAAAAAAAAACCCAAAAAAAACACTCCAACCCCATGCAGTATAAAAAGGTATGAAAATTAAAAAAAAAAAAAAAAGAAAAAGAAAAACAGAAATAAAAAAAAATGCAAGCCTCATTCGAATGTGTCAGCTATATGCAAATATTTTCCAAATACCTAAGCGGATTCAGGGATTCTGCCTGTGCTGAAAGAGTCAGATTTGAGGGTTGTTTTCAAACTGCCCTGTGCCTGTCAAGTGCAGCTTGTCCTATCTTCTTATTAAATCCTTTTCTAACCTTTTCCTGCATAAGGGATTCTATTCTGTATGCATATGTGAGCTAGACAGCCTGTGCAGTCTTCAGTAAAGGTTTCTATTCAAACTTTAGTAAAACATAAAGGGAAATCTTTCAGCTCTTGTCCAGTTTTTGAAAAATCAAGAAATATAAACCAGATGATCTCTCTGTGTTCTTATTCAGTGCACATTCCTTCCTCCCTCCCTGCTCAAGAGTCACTGGCATTTCAGCTATCCACATGCTGCAGCATTTAATCAGTGATTCAGAACACAGCCCATGAGATATGCCACAACACTTCAACAAGCAACTTGTATCTGTCCATGGGGACAGAGGATCTGAGTTTGTGTCAGTCTGTTCTTGTCAGTTATAATTAACCATACACCTATTTACATACATAAATATTTATACACAATGAGAAAACTTTCTAGTGCTTTATCAGATCTCACTTTATCACAGTGGATTCTGATGGCACCAAAACACAATTTAGTTTTGTTAAAAACTCAGAGAATTTGAATCTCATAAATATAGAAATCATGGCCCAGATTTTGAGATGTTAAGTACCTGAGGTTTCTGGGGACACCTGGAACTTGTAGATGTATGCTATCCTTTCAATTTTAAACATCTGGCCACAGTCTACAATGGAGACACAGGAAAATGAGTGACATTGTATGGAACTTTTTTGAGACTTCCAAGTTTTTCTCAGGCCTTAAAAAAAACCCAAGAGGGATGAGCCTGTCAGGAAATGAGAGTGGCAAGAAACAAAACATATAAGAGATCTTCAGAACAGCCCAGAGTTATTGCTTGTGTTGTACTGGGGTGGGACCAGCTCAGGACAAACCATCTAAACAGTGTACGTTTCATAATTCACTGGCTAAGCCAGGTGACACATACTGTGCAAAGAATTCAAATGTTAGAACAACCTTATGCTAACCACTAGCTGGTGCATGAACTTGGAAAAAAGAAGTGCAGAATATATACTGTGCCTTGTTTAGTTGAGGGAAAGGATTTTTTAAGAAAGTAACAAAATAACTTCTACCTCATATGTTTTGAACTCTCAGTGGCTTGTTAATATCTGGCTAGATAGTGGGAAAATAGTGACAATGTAAAAAGACCAAAATAATACCAAAGTTAATAGCATTTATGGTCTACTTTTTGATATCAAAGTTATAGCATTTATGATCACCACAACATTATAACTAAAAAAAACTTCCTTTTTTTTAAATTTTGTTTTGTTTTGTTTTGCTGTCCAAAATCCATGTCTGATGACAAGGTAAGATTGCCCATCTCACCTTGTGTCCCTCATGGTAGTGAATCCCTGTGAAGTGCTATGCACAGGGACCTTTGAGAGTCATATCCCCCCACGCTCCAGGGCACGTTCTTAGAGGTGACACAAAAGGTGCCTCAGGTAATAAAAGATTTACTGTAAGGGAGAATGGAGTAAAGGAGTCCCTTTTACTGACAGTAGCTGGGGAGAGAGCAGTCAAGCAAAGCATCTTTAACATCTATGTTGCCAATGCTTGATGTGTGATCTTTGCTGGAGATCAGAATATATGTTTAAAATGTCTCATATGATACTAAGCACTCAGAAGTAGATCTCAAAGAAGGGATTAAGTACATAAATTACAAAAACACCCTGACAAAGGATAATTTAAAAATAGAAGGGAAAGCAAATGTAATTGCCCTTAAGGTAACAGCTAATGGCAAAAAAGATCTGTCTGTCCCTGCTGTGTCCACAATAGACAGCCACCAGATGCCAGGAAGATGACAGGAGTTTGATTGGGAGTAGAAAAAATATTTGATTGGAGGAGAATTATAAAGAGGCACACAAGCAATAACCTGAGGAAGGGAAAGAATATAATAACATTGATCCAATTTGAAATGTAAAATATTTCTGGCAGTTCAAGGGTATCAGTACTTTCTGTAATACCTCTCCCATACAAATTTTTGTCCACAGAAAATGTATTGCCAGAACAGAAAAAAAGGAAATGGTTTTCTGAGCGCTCTCTTGGCTTTTCTGCAGCCCACTGTGTCATACCACCAATTCTGGGCCCTTTTTAGGACTGCAGGTGCTATGGAAAGGGAAGGTATTGATACTAGCACTAGCAGAGAGCAGAGTCTCGTTCAAAAGGCTGAATGGGGTGGGAATCTAGAGCTACTACCGACACTTTCATCATCTTTCAGAAGATATTTTAATTTACCACCCTGTTCTTTCATGGTCCAGAAACAACTAGGAGGGCAGATTTATTTATCTACATACAAATTGCTCCAGCTCCTCTTACACAAGTGATTCCAGCATGGGAAGTGAGAGACAGGAGCTAACTCTGGGCATATATTTGTGCCTTCTTAAAAATCCAAATTCATATTTACTGCTTGCATGCAGCTCCTCAGTCCAGCTGCTGCAGCTTTGGCCTCTCCTCCACTTTCTGTACAGGAGATTGAGATATCTGCATCTGACTTGCAATTCCCCAGTTATGGCATCAGAGAAACACAGCTTCTAACTTCCAGCCCCTCATTACTATTCAGGTCTGGTTTTAGCTAGGATAGCTCCTCTTCTTAAGCCATAAGCACCTTTAAAGACCACGTCAGTCAAATCAGTTGACAAAAATTTTGTTCTTTTGACAGTATTCTTTGTAAATCAACACACCAACTGATTCAATTTCTATCACAAAAATTGTTGCTCTTTAACTTCTTTCATATCACTGAACCTTTTAAAAAGCTGTAGCAGGCAGTGCCTGAGTGCACAATTGCTGCACTAGAGGGAGTAGGAAGCTCATCTCTGCAACTGTAGAAGCAGATTCTCTATGCCATCAATAAGAAGTAATGTACTTCCACTCAGAGAAGCTATATGTTATTTACAACTCGCAGAGCCAAAGTCAAAATTACTGTTATGGTAAGATTCCCCTGTCTTCAACCACTTCTTCAGTTTCAGACATTTTCCTTCTTTTGTCTGCTTCCCTTCCATATTACTTTCTGGCATTACCTTGTTGCCAGAAGGCAACAGCAGAATTCTCCACTTTCACTGCTTTCCCATGCCCTCACCCCTCCCTCCACGCCTGTGTTCAGTCATGATTTTTTTTCTCTTGCTCAGTCTTTTGACTTTTTGACTGTAACATCTCCATACCGTCCTCATGACTTTGTTCTCTCTCATTCTCAATCCTGTACTCCTCTCCTGGTTCTTCTCTTTCTACTTTCAAGCAGATCACAGGCTCCCTTACCCCACAGCAATTGTATCGTAAGTCCCTTTCCACGGTTCCCTAACTCCTCCTTTGGGACATGCAAATCATATAGCCTGTTTCCTCACTTCTAGTTCTCCATAATCCTAGAAACAAATGAAAAATGCCATTAGTCTAATTAGTTTGTGGTTTCAAAACTTTGGAATGTTAACTAGTGGGCATAATTTTCCAGGAAAATTTGAAAGCGAATTAGTCCGATGAAGAAGAACTAGAATACCTAAAAACCAAAACCTCTTATAAAAATATTGAAGTGCTTGGAACTAGCTTTGCTTTTTTTTATAGTGCTATGTGAATGGATGAAGGAATGATACTGACATTCTACCATTTGCCTCTGCTCTAAAGATGAGCAAAAATAGTCAGAAACAACTAATCTGTGTTGTAACATTGGAGGGAAAGGATACCCTACATCTTTGTGGACATATAATCAATACCTTGATTTGCCTGTATTACCCAAATCCATTCAATTCAAGCTCTGATTTGGGAAGCCTCTTCTCTTAGGACTGTACTGCATATTTAAAACCCCTTTTTCTTTAATAACTATGGAATAGTTCTATTATCTGTAAAAACTGTCCATAGGAAAGAAAATGGAACAGACGAGTTTTGCACTTATTCAGCCACTTCCAAAGTTATTTGTCTCTATGACACTAGATAAGTCACTTGAACTTTCCCTTCCCAGTTTCCTCCACTGTAAAATGAAATTTTATACAACTTCCCCATTTTTGAGATGGAGGACATGTACATTCCAAAAATTCTATGAAAAATTCTGCCTCATTTTCCTAAAGTTGTTTTACCACCTGTACGTACTACTGAAAGGTAGATGAAACCTCTGTAAGTAAAGTTCACACAACCCCTTGAGACCTTCCTTGTGTTAAAAAGTAAGAATGAATTGCTGATGTAGAATTTCTTTTACCCATCTGAAAGAAGCAAGATGGATTTAGTTCTCAGTTGGCCCACACTAGGTCCTTTGTTTGAGATCCATCAGAATGGTGGCTCTTGAGTTTCATAGCTGAAAAAACCTGCCATGCACTGTCATGTACAGACATGCAATGCAAAAGAAGGAAGGAAATGTAAGAATAAAAGATCTGCCAACAATCTTGTGAAAATGATAAATTCACATTTAAGAAACAATGAGTTTCTTTTGCTTTTAGCCTTAAATTATACTAGCAACCTCCTTTGAGCACTAGTCGTAGATTTCCCTTCCTTAGAGCTGTAATCATAATCTTGACCATTAGTGTACATCAAGCCTGAGACCAGTTACTCTGCCAGTCACTGTGGTGGAAGAATTCCCCTCAAACAACTGTGTGATCCCCAGCAAGTCTGAAAAGCCCCAGTCTATCTCTGAAAATGGTGTGCCAATGCCTAACACAAAGAACACTCTACATCAGACAGCACAATAGTTAGAGCACTCCTGTAGTGCTGCTCAGGACCAGACAATCTGGCCACAGAGGGCTGCTGCATGTGGCCCCACAGAACTGGGCACAGGTGACCCTTCTATCTGAGTCCAGTAGTACCTGTCTGAACATTTCAAAACTAAGAAATCAAAATATGAGAAAGAGTTTGGTTTAGGCACCTTGAAGGAAAAATTGAATTATTTTTTCTTTTGATTGTATTTTTAAAATGTCATGTCAATTTCTCAATTTTTTTTCCATGCTGGAAGTCAAACTGAGATTCAGTTTCCAGGAGCAGGGAATGTAATAAAATATCACACAATTTGTGATTAAATAACCATGGCTGCCATCTCTGTGCTGTCTTCTCTAAAACAGAACAGCATTCATTTATATGAATTGCTGTGTTGGGATCCGTTGGATTATTCATGAAAGTGTTCCTGATCCTATACAGTACGTACATATCAGACATGCTTTCCCTTTGAAACCAAGCATATTTATATCTATTTGCCACCTAAAGAAATACAAAGTGCTATTGAATACTTTATTAGGTAGAAAACACTCTTGCCTAAAAAGCCTCCAGAACTTATGTATAATATATCCCTGAATACATTTAGAGAATAATTTTTGTCAGAAATGGCTACATTCTGAGGCACAGAACAGCTAACTGCTGCTCTTAGCCTGCTTTTCTCACTTGTGAGTATTTACAGAAGTATGTTTTCCTCCAGAGTATCATCATCATGCTCGTAACTCTCTTTCAATGACCCAAAGAACAAGAAGGAAAAGACTCTTAATTGTTAAGTATTTTTCCTCATCTTTTAATTACAGATTTAATTACAGGTACCAGCACAGGGTGGGAGCTGAGGGGCTGGAAAGCAGCTTGGCAGAAAAACACCTGGGAGAGCTGAGGCACAGCTAGATGAACATAGCAATACACCCTTGCAGCAAAGAGAGGCAACAGCATCCTGGGCTGGACAGGGCAGAGCACTGCCAGCAGATTGAAGAGGTGATCCTTTCCCTCTGCTTATCATTGGTGAGACTCACCTGGAGTGCTGTGTCCACTCTACAAGACAGACATGAACATGCTGGAAAGAGTCCAGCACAATGCCATGAAGATCATTAAGGGGATGAAACATCTCTCATATGGAGGAAGATGGAGCCAGACTCTTCTCAGTGGTACCCAGTGAAAGGACAAGTACACAAATTGAAGTACAGAATGATTAAACATAAGAAAAAGATGTTTTACTGTGAGTTTGACTGAGAATATGGAAGAGGCTGCCCTGGGAGATTGAGGAGTCTCCATCCTTGGAGATGCTTGAAATCTGACAGGATACATCCCCAAGCGACCTCCCCTAGCTGACCTTGTTTTGAGCAGGGAAATTGGACCAGATGATGTCCAGAGATGCCTTTGAACATTCTATAGTTCCAAGAGTTGTAAGAGTGGAGTACAGATTTCTAGTTCACTGAAGTGAGCCTTACTGATTTAGGAAGGCAGATGGTGACTGTTCTGTTCAAAGGTGTAAAGAATCTCATTTTAGAATTTGAATTAAGGGAGAGTAAAGAGGCCAAGCACTTGCAAAAAAACCTCCATTTATAGGGTCTGTGGAGTGAAAAGGGAGTTACAGCTTGCAAGTCATGCTAGGAGTAAATTAGAACTCCCACAACAAAAGAAAAGTGGACAATTAGAAGAGAAAGAGATTAAACCAAGAAGGGTCATAGGAGCTCTACATTAGAGAGGACATAGAGTGCAGTTTCATATTATAGCAATAATTCTCTCATAGTTCTTCATTTAAAAATAACACCACTGTAATAAGGTTTCTTAGAGGTAAAGTTTCACATTATGCTGCCAATGAAGGGGACAAGCCTGTTCTTCCCCTCCAACATATTTTCCTTCTTTCTATTCTTTTCTAATTACTGCCATCATTAGTTATAACAACTCATTGATACAACAGAATATTGAACTACCAAAAAAAAAAAAAAAAGATTACTCCATTGGTGCAATTTGGTGACTTTGATGCTCCCTATGTACATTTAGTTGCTAGAGCCAGTGCAAAAGAGAGGACGAGGAAACACAGCTATAAAAAGCAGCAATAACATCCAATTTAACTCCATGCTGAGTTGGATACCAGTGAAATTTGTCAGACATGAAAAAGGAAATGTTATTTTACATAGTCTAGACTACATGTGAGTTATTGCTGTAATCAGGCAGCCTGGCTGCAGTATCACCTCGCACCCTAAGGCAGTATGTTCCACCCTGCACTGTGCAAAAGGGTCACTGACAATATCTGTCAAGACTTCGAGAATCCCTAAAAGACCAAGGCAATGAAGGGCACAAACGTACTTTCAAACTGTTTCAAATTTCAATCTGTCATTACAAAACCCATTCCACAGTCAAGAACAGTTTTGTATGAATTTAACACCAATTGATGAATTGATGTGAATGTATATGAATTGATGGCAAAAACCTATCTGCAATTCCAAAACTTACTGATATCCAAAACTCAATAATATCCAGAACTCAGGACTGCATATAGTAATTGCCCTTACCAGAACCTGTAGTGTCAGATAACACAATAGCTTATACAACTGTACTTGAATTCTAGCATTAATTACACTTCGTATCAATATACAGAGCATATTTTAGAAGATCTCTTATGTGGGCATCTGTAAAGGCATCTCATTTGTGTAACTGATGATACAGTGAGGAAATACCAGGATTGTTTTCTACTTGAAAGGCTAGCTCCCTTACTCCTAGCAATGTAACAGTAAAAGCAAAAAAAATATCCAATTTGTTTCTACAAAATAAAGATGAAAATCCTTCAGAGGTGTCACCTACTAAACAAATATTTTTCTATACTTAGCAGTTTTTAACAGTTATACTGCAGTCTGATCACTGAAGACAGAAGAGTTACAGAGATATGAAGATATTCTACTGAAATACTCAGCAGGTATTTAAAAATTAATGGTAAACAATCTCTTCCAAAATTAAGTTCAAGAAAGAATTGAACTCAAGTACAGTTAAGAAAAGTGTATTTTCAAATAGTGAGGTGGGATCCTAAATAAAATAAATAGGAACTACTTCGCTATATTTAAATACTGAATTTGAAGTTCTAGGTCAACTGGCTTTACTTACTGGTGGAAAGAGCAGGTGGAAAGGATAAAATTCCACTGTATCAGCAGAAAGTTTTCCTGTTGGTTTCCCATAAAAACAATACTCAAATAATCTCCAAAGCGAAGTTAATACATCTCATATAAAGAACTGGAAAATTCTGTACTAAATGTAGCTTGGGAATATCATGTTCAATAAATGGACAGTACTGTGTAAATGGCTGAAACAAATTCTTGCTCTAGGAGACTAATCTGCTGGATTGATGGGTGTTGGGATTCTTGGATTCTTTTATCAGAGAGGAAGGTACCTGGCAGAAATGAGCTACACTGCTACAGAGTGGGCATCTGGAAACTGCAGGACCAACATCTAAACACAGGCTGAGCTTTTTGCTGTTGAGAACTAAAAAAAAAAAAGCATTATTTGTCAGTATGTAAGACTGAAAATAAATTATTTTTAGCTAAAATAGAAATTTACAATTACATTGTAGTTTCTTTGATTTTAGAGAGACAATTTAGTAAAATATCGTTCTGGTTTGAGCTGAAGATAATACTTTAAAAAAAAGATAATGTTTGTTTCCTTTTTGGTAGCTGGTACAGTGACATATTCTGGATTTAGTATGAGACTATGGCAAACATTCAGAAAGGTCCTCCTAGTACCAATGTATTGCCTTCTCTAAGGGGTTTTAAGAATCAGCTTGCCTAAACAGCTACTGAACTGGGATGGAAGATTTCTGGACACATGTTGTTTTGATTAAGTTTCTTAATCTTTTAAAGACAGATGCTAAATCTCAGTAATTTCCAAACATTTCAAAACATGCAAGCAAAAATTGATACATCAGAATTATACAGTAAAGGTAAATATGCATGTCATTAACTTCTTGAAACTCCTGTTTATAGATGAATAAGTTACATGATTTAAAATATAATTTCAAGT
The DNA here is from genome assembly GCF_036417665.1 of Passer domesticus. Lineage (NCBI taxonomy): Eukaryota > Metazoa > Chordata > Aves > Passeriformes > Passeridae > Passer > Passer domesticus. The sequence continues at coordinate 32,615,731 of NC_087479.1, forward strand.
GATGCCTCTGTTTCAAATCTGATAAGCAGTTACAGCCACTGAAAAATAGACAAAAGTTTTAAATATTCCAATGAAATATGAGACAAGTTTAGTATGAAGTGGTAAAATACCAATGTTTCTAATAAAACTGGCTAAAAGGAACAAGAGCTTGACCATGCAAACTTTGAGTGTAGTCAGAAATAGCACCTTTTTCCCATAATTGGTCTGTTTCGGGACGTCATTCCCTGAAGTGTTGCAAACCAATAAAAGAAACCAAAGAGGAAGATCGTTTCCCCTTTCCAAGTTTCATTGGTCCCTTCCTCCCATTCACACTGATTGCTGTGCTATCTCTGGCACTCCTCAGACCCATCTGTGAGTGAGTTTTCTGCCAGACCATATTAAATCCTGCACAGATTTTTGCCATAGGAGTGAAATGCCTTGGCTGACAGAGGAGTCTGATGCGTGCAGTGCCAGAGAGGAGTGAGTATCAGGTGTGGAGAGAGGGTGTGGGGGGCAAGAAGAGTGAAATAGGATGAAGCAGCAATGCATCCCATCTCTTAGATACAGCAACACTAGAACCTGAGAGGCTAACATTTTCAAAAGGAACAGGAAGAATTTTAGTTAACTGGGGGAGAGAGAAAAAAATTGTTTAGTTCGTTAACATGGTTCTCTTAGAAGCAAGGATCTTAAAACAGAAACACTTTACTTCTAGTCTCTGTTCCAGTTTTAGATTAAATGTTGACTAAAATTGTGATTAGAACCCAGGTCTTTCTTTTCCCAAGTGAGTTCTTTAATACCCTGAATAGTCAGTCATGCTTGGGTATTCACCTTTTGGCTTAAGAATAATTATTTACTTACTCAAAGTGCAAACTCTGTAAACAAGAAGGACCTGGAAGCCTTGCACATCCGGAGCAGCTGACAGCTTGCTCCCTGGCACACTTGGACTGTAGATTTAAATCCAGATTTCAGCCACTCTTTGACTGGAGAGCTGAAACACTTTTGAACTCTCAGGTCCCAGCTGAATGGCTTGTCTTTCTACTGATTTGAAACCCAAGTATATGTCCATATGTTGCTTCAGCAGGAGCCAAGGAGATTGTGACAGGTCCTTAATCAGGAAACCATAATACCACAGCATCCATCAGCTGGTTGTGATGCAGCCAGCAGCTCTGTTACCCTCCCCTCTGTAAAACCAGAGTAATAGTGGCTAATCAGGATAAATACACTGATGGTGATATACCTGGATACTCAAGCAATGGCTCTTACACCTGCAATTCAAACAAGCTGTGCAGAGGGACAGATGGAAGATATGTACATACAGGACTAAAGAATGTATGGAAGTCTTTCCATTAAAGACTGTCATAGAAATGCAAAGACAAAAAAGAAAGTTTTTTTTTTACCAGAAAGCTTATTTTCTCTCTGTGTTTTTCTGCTTAAACTTGGATTAGCTGTGGAGGAAGTAGTCTATTGATACCAACAGTCTGACTATATTGGAAGTTCAAGAAGCATCTGAGATGAAGCTGAGGTAAGAAAGAGTTCTAGAGCAAGACTAATTGATCTACTACAAAGTGTATTCAACTATTTTTAGCCCAGTCTAAACCAAAAATATATAAAACCCTAATAATACATAGAGGATGCATATTAAAATCTTTTTGCATTTAATACGACTACATGAAATGGCTTGCAAATGTACTGTGTCATTTGTATCACTTGGTAATTTTGTAGTCACACAGGTGGCAACTTAAACATATCAACAGTACTTTGGTACAGGCTTCAAAGAAGGTAAAGGCTTGAGCCACAGCTGGGCCAAGAACTTTTCTGGAAAACAAACCCACAAAGGTGCAGAGTGACCTGGTGAGAATGATGCACACCAATCATGGGGTTAACACAAGAAAAATGGGTGTTCTTTCTAAGACTCATTTATCAAAGAACAAAGGCAGTTGTGGGTACAAGGAGTCTCATGTATCCCATTGTATGCAATTTGACTACAAGCCAACCACTTGATACCATAAATATGACAAAAATGACCTAAATCAGGTTTTACAAGACTGGATTTGTAAGAATGGCCACTTGCTTTTTTGTCTGAATTTTATTTGTTGATATAGTTGCATATGTCTGCAGGTGGACAGACCCTCTGAAAGTCACTGTCACATTGCTCAGAGCTGAAACCCAATATCAAAAATGCATGTTGGTGAATTTGCCTTCAGCCAAGCTGACAGGAGGCTGCAGCTGCCCTTTGCCATACATAATCCTTTTCTTCCTTAGAGGATCTGTTCTAGTAGTTTCAATGCTTCTACTAAGTCAAAACAAATTACACAGCAAGGTTTCCTGCAGAAGCAAGTGTTATTTTTTCACTTTTGGCCACAACATGTGATGACCATTTGTGGTTAGTTCATTCCAAAATATTATCATTTAATTTGGGTTCAAAATGCCTTCTCTTTCTTCTTTCTTCCTTATTTCATACAGTTTGGAGTCATCTTGTTCATAACTCAAGATCTAGATACCTTAAGGTTTTATGTCATGTCTTACAAAGAAACAAGGAGAAATACAGATAAAGGAAAATAATATATGGGAAGAACTGATTCAGCTCATCAGAATTCTGAATTTAGTTTACATGAGATCCAAAAGCATTTTCCTGCTTTTCATATCCAAGTCCTTAATGAGGCAGTTTTGTCAAAGTGAAATCTCAAAAATAGAATGTTCCAGTAAGATGTCTTTTAAATCTGTCTACTCTTTGTGTATGCTAAACTCATCAAATGCTTTTCTAAAATAGCTACTGTTTTGCAGCAAATGAAGCACAGACAATTGAATGTGTCAACACCACTCGTAGAGTCACGCTAAGATTCATTTATTTTTGTCAGGCACCCATACTAGTAGTGAATCAACTGCACTGCATTTGTAGTCAGATGTCACACATATCGCAAACCTATCCCAAAGGCTTTGGTTCTGCTCTCAGATGGGTTATACACTGCAGTAAGGGCTGCAGTGACCCAGGAGAATTGGCACCTGGGAACATCAAGATTGCCTCCGGCTGGCCCAATTTCCAAATTATTCTAAAAGAAAGGAAACCCTTTTTTAGTGTAGTGCTATTCAAGAAAAGCCTACTTTGTCATATTAGAATAACTACAGCAAAATGTCTGGTGCATCATTTTCAAGGTGGGACCAAGATAGTAGGACCAGCTCAATGGATGGTGGACAAAAAGGTAAAGATGATGAATCAAAAGATAATCCTTATCACAGGATCTGCAGGACCTCCACTGCTCCTTAGAGAAGGATTCAAACCTTATTACCATGCTGAGGATATACTTCCATCTGGAACTTCCCTGCCTAGGAATTCTGGGAAAGTCTGGACAAAAATTTGTGTGTCTGCATAATGCAAAGAACCACACTGGTCCACCATGTCCTGGATAAAGATCTACAGAACATTCTTTTCCAGAGATTCATGGAAACAGAAACATTTATTCAACTGAGCAGCAAAACAGTAACACCTGAAAAAGAAAAGACATCAGTAATATCAGGTAAAGACAAGCCGGATAGACCTACTTTGTGCATTAAATAATGAGAATACAGGGTTTTGCTATAACCTTTATCACTGCAAGGATGTTGGGAAAGGAAGAGCTTTTTTGGTCTGACCAGGTATGAGAGTAAGAGAAGAAAGGCTGCAATGGGTTTGAATTGGAGGCAGCTCAAAAGGCTGTCACTAGCACAGCCGTCAAAGTCATACCATATAAGCTCAGTAAATATCACTCTTCCAGATGTTGCTGTTCCTAAGAATATATGTGAGGTTGTATCCTAGAGCATATGGTGCCATTTCAAAAGTTGCACCACAGTAGGCAGCTGAGTGGGAGGAGGCAGGAAGGGAGAGAGTATGCATGGATGTCTCTCAAGGCCACTTTCCCTTTGGAGTTTTCCACATGCCTGTCATTGCTGCAAATGCCCATATTGCAAACAAGAATCAGCTACATTGTGATTTTGTTTGTTATCAAGTGGAAGAGTTACAGTTTCTCTTATCTTGTAATCTCACAGACATAGGTTATTTGCTTAATAGACAAATTTGACCTTGCAAATATTGGTGCAATGCAACGAGTAATTAAGTTTTACTGTCAGCACAACACATTTTCCTTCCCACTAATAGTTAGAACAATCACTGAAATTGGGTTCCTACTCATGACTGGAGGTGTAAGCCCAGAAAGGATTCTCAGGAGGCCTCTGGCAATGTTCAGGTGGCAAGGATGGACTATGGTATAGGCCATTGAGACATTTGGATGGTTTTCTAACCCTGCATAGCTAAAATATGGGGCATCTTCTGTATTTTCCCTAGATGCTTGTCCAAGAAAATGGATTGTTTGGAGAAATCACCTCTTGCACCTTCTTCTAGAGTGATGAATATTGTGCTATATCAGTGGCTACACATAAAATGTTTATACTCTTCTTTTTCAAAATTTATAGATCAACACAGAGTATTTAAACATATCATAAAGTAATAACCTGTAATAGACTGACTTTAAAACAATAGCTGAATTGGAAAATCTTTTTATTTCAAGGTCTCAGCCTTAGTTTCCTGACTCTTTACAGACTCACATGAATAAGCTGGAGGTACAACTTTGTTTTCTATCACTTAACCATTGAGCCAGCTAGTCTCTTGACCTTACTTGGATTTGCACCAGTGGCACAAATTAAAATGTTTTAAATTTGATTAATGATTTATTAAACCAGCTATTTAATGTCTTCAGCAGGATCTGCACCAATGGCACACAGTTGAAGATCCATGTCCCACTGCTGATCCAAACATCCTACCAGTTCTAAACAAAACAGAATAGAGAAATTATAGTTAAGGAGTCACTGAAAAAAGAATCAGACCTACATGACAACAAAATTATAGAAATTATACTGAATACTTATTCTAAATATGAAGTGTCTGATCACTTTCAATGAGAGTTTAAATCATCCTTTCCCACACTGTAATGAAGAAAACAAACTGCTATCTTCTTGTAATCATACTGAAGGATCATTTAAAAAAAAAAACAAAACCATTTCTACAGGTTACTACAGAAGTTAGTACAGGAGCTTCCTGTCTAACTGTTTTCCCCAAATGAGTAAAAGATGTAATTCAGTGGTGCTCAAGATAAACTGAGAAAGCCACTCTGTTTCCCAGTAGGCCACATGGAACAAGCAGGGCTGGCAGAGCCAGCTTGGTGAAAAGGCAGTGCTTCAGTCAACGGAGAGACACTGATAATTACCAGCTGGCAGACAAAATAATGTAAAAAATTTGCTGAGAGGTTGCTGAATTGAGTTATACTTCAACTCTGCCATGACCAGGGAAAAATGTGACTATCAGCTTTATATTGACTTTGATGAGGAAAACTTGTTTTTCTCTGGATAGTCAGTGTGAACTCCAGCGTGGATTGCTAGCACATTACCTGGAATGTGTCCCTGCGGTAAAAGGTTTCTGCATCACACACACTTGTTTTCTTACTGTGTCACAAATTTGACTGCAGGACATCACCCATTCACAACCTTCTCTTGAACTGTCATGGATCTACCACCTAATTTACAAGGCTTTTCATATCACAGTAACAAACCCCCTGTTATCAATTTCAGCTTCTTCTTTACTCAGTCTTTTAAAAATTTGTTAACTCACTTTATTGCTTTAATACAATCATCTACTACATTTTTATACAAAAAAATTTCTCATACAAATCTCTCTAGTAGGCACTTATAAGTCCAGAAATAACAAACCTAATGCTGCCAGTGAAATCTGAATTTTGCTCCTCCTTCTTACCATCCACAAGAGCAACAAATCAACAGGCTACACAAGGAGACTGAGATGCTCTGAATAAACAATACTGTTTTTAGGGTGTGAGAATCCTCTGCAGGAACTACAAAATGTCAAGCTATTTGCTCGCACTTTAGATAATTTCAGATACATTTGCAAAAAAAAAAAGTCTTTTTGCCTTGTCTACAGCAGAACATTCAACAAATAGTGTCTGAACCCGTGAGGGAACGGCAGTATGAGCACCAGCGATGCAGTATATCTTCAGTAACCATGCTGTTTTGGGTTCAGGCTTACACCCACCCACATATGTTGTATTATACCATTGCATAACCAGAGATCCCTGGAGCCTGCATTCTCAGTCTCTATGGCTGCACACACTGCAACTGCTGTGCCAATACAGAAATACTGATAGCGTGTGCTGGTGCACCACCCCACCAAAGTGCTACTAGTGCGACTTTCCCAGAGACAGCAGAGGATATTTCTTCAGCCATTTCTTTCTTTCTTTTTTTTTTTTCTTTTTTTTTTCTTTTTGGCACTAGTCGTTCATCTAGAAGGATGCTAAGGAGAAAACTGAAGTGGTTCATTTATGTACATGCAAATTACAAATGCTTTCAATAACTGCTTGTTAGTAGGCAGTCAAAAGGAGACTAATACAGAGTCTGCTATTAGTAAGGCACATTGAAAATGCAAGAGGAATACACAAAAATATAAAGATCTGTTGAAATTGGGGGACTTGAATTTTGACAATGGGTTACCATTTGTAGTTGATGATGGTGCTAATAAATGTGGAAGACATTTGCCTACATATTCATTCAAAATGAGTTTAAATATTTGCTTCCTGAGAGTATCCAATGTAACATCAGTAAGACAAAAAAAGATGACGGTAAGTTGCTTTGCCAAAACAACTGTTGCTTTGTCCGTGTAACAACAGCTTTAGTCTCAGTAAAGGGCTCACAGGTGAGAGAAGAGGCCTGGAGAGGTAGAAAAAACACCCTGCTGAGGAAATTGGTGGGGGAAAAATGGTATGTGTGTATCTCTAGCCTGGGGAACAGGGGGCTCGGGGGTGACCTCCTGGCTCTCCACAACCACCTGAACGGAGGCGGCGGCCAGGAGCGGGGCGGCCTCTTCTCCCGGGCAGCCAGGGACAGGACACGGGGACACAGCCTGGAGCCGCGCCAGGGGAGGCTCGGGCTGGGTGTCAGGACGAGATTTCTCACAGGAACGGAGGCTGGACATGGCGAGGGGCTGCCCAGGGAGGCGGTGCAGCCACCGTCCCGGAGGTGTCTGAGGGAGCGCTGGACGTGGCTCTACTCGACAAGGCTGCTCACAGCTGACGATCACTGACGTCTTTTCCAACCTAGTTCAGTCTGTGGTTTCGTGCCAGCCAAGAGCAGGGATCATTACCATCCTTGCTTTCTGTCTTTCCCCTTTCCGCAGCCTCGGGAATTGAGCTGCCAGCCCCTGCAGTCAGGGATCCCGCGGCTCGCGCTGCCTTCTCGGCGCTGGATTGGCGCTGCCTGCGCCGCGCGCACCGCGCCGCTCGCGCGCCCTCCCGCCGCCGTCCTAGCCCTGGCCCCGCCCCCGTCCGGGCCCCGCCCCGCTCCGGCCCCGCCCCCTCTGCGCCCGCGCCGCTCCCGCACCGCCCCCCCCCCGGCAGTGCGGTGCTGCGCCGCGAACATGGCGTCGGAGGGGATGATCCTGACGAACCACGACCACCAGATCCGCGTCGGCGTCCTCACAGGTACCGGGCCGCGCCGGGCTCTGCCCTGGGGACGCGCGGGGGGCGGCCGCGGGCCGGTGCGCGCCCCAGGCCGCCCCGCGGGGTGCCCCGCCGGCCGTCTGTCTCTCCCGTGGCGGCGCCGCCGCCGCTGCGCAGGGAGCGCCCCTCCGCCGTGCGTGCGGCACCCGAAGCCCGGGCCGGGGTCGGGGCGTGGGGGCGGCGCTCCGGCCGCCGGCGGACAGCGTGAGCGGGGCCGGCCGGCAATGGGCAGCGCTGCCGCAGGCGGGCGGGCGCCGCAGCCCCGGGGACCGAGCCGGGGATAACCCGCGCGAAGGGGACGGAGCGCGCGGGTGGGCGAATGCCGGAGGGGATCGGGGGCCGGGACGCGGCCCGGCTTCCTCCGAGCGCGGCGGAGCCGCCGGTGCGAGGGCGCTGGGGAAGGGAGGGAGCCCGCGGCCGGCGCAGGCTGCGGGCCGGCAGGTGCCGGGCCTGCCTTCCCCGGGCGGGAGGCGGCCTCTGCTCCCGGCCGCGGGAATGCCCAGCTCGGCACGCTCCGCACGGCAGCTCCTTTGGGATGGCTCCTTCCCCTCCCCCTCCCCGGCCTTTACTTTGGGGATTGGGAGGGGGTGGGTGGGGATGCCTGTGCCTGTGTGCTCTCTGTTGGGAGGGGGAGGAGGGCATTTATGATGCTGCTGCTCGCAGCGCACGGATGATCCTGTAATAAACCCGTGGCACATGACCTGCGGCGTTGCACAGAAGGGCTCCCGGAGCCGGTGCGGGTGTGCCGGGCTGGGGCTCCTCTGCCGGGGTCTCGGCGGGTATCCCGGTGCCCCGCGCAGGGGGACGCGCCCAGGAGCCGGGCCCCGAGGGGTTCCGGTGTGCACGGCCGTCAGCGCCGCTTCGGGGCGAGGAAGGGGCGAGAGATACCGGCGAAATTTTTAGGCGTCAAGCTCAGTAGGTTTCACCGGGAGCCTGGGAAGACATGATTGTTCATGGAAAGCAGCGTTGTGAGCTCGCTTAGGAGTAGGAGGATGCTTGAGTGAAAGAGGGGACACTGATGGGAGAGGAGGCCTGGAGTTAACCCTGGAGTTATTTATCACCGCCAGCGGTGTTTAACCCGAGCGGCGTTCCGAGCCCGCGGGAGCCCCCGGCGCTGTTCCTCTGCCGAGTGCTGATCCCGCTGCCGGGAGCCAGGGGTGTCGCGGGGGCTGGAGCCTTCCCCTCCTTCCCTTCCTGGGAAGCGCTTGGCCGCAAGGTGATTGTAACAATATATCGCTAGAAAAGCACCGTAGATACAAGTGGAAATCCTTAGCGTGCTTGTAAATTCCAGGCAGTCACATCCTTGATATGGGTAGAGCGTGTTGGACCAGATGCAAAAGTCACATGGGGGGTTTGTTCCCTTTGTTCCTGAAGGATAGGACATGTGTGCCACTACCTATTATTGTAAAAGTGAAAGTGGGGAGGGAGTGCCAACACAGTGCATATTTCTCTTTGCATATTTTGTACAACTTCATGGTGTGTAAGTTGGGTTATTATTTTCTTTTGATCAGAGAGTTGTAATAATTTTCACATGTAAGTGTTCCCAGAATGCAGTACTGGGCACATATGGTGTTATAATTTAAATAACGATTTAGTCTCTCAATAGGTTCAGATAGTCTTTCAGAATACACTTATTTGGTACTGTAAATCCTGTTTGATCATTGTTAAACTCTTTTAACTTTGTATCATAATTTGTAATTTCATTGAGAATAGCTTCTGGCCTAATTTTAGTAGTTTTGATTTTAGAGGAAAGCCAAGAGGCATAACCAAACAGAACAGTTTTAGGGTTTTTTCACCTTAATGTAATTGTTTTGAATTCCAGGCTAACAGTTTTTGCAAAGAATTACTTTCCCATTTTGAAAGGGGACACCTTGGTTTCTTACAATTTTCCTAGCCTCCCTTTTTGTGTGTGTTTGTAAACCTGAAATAAAATGTTATTTTCTGCTCCAGCATGTCCTTTAACCTGGAAACAGAATATTTGTACTTTGGGGGATTTGGACCCCCTAGCTGTTTCTGCTGTTTCAGCTATGAAAAGACAGCAAATTAAAAAATGTACTCTTCTTAATAATTGCTGCTGTATGGAGGAATAAGTGTAGGGATGAAAAGGTTAGGTATGTGAACTATTTTTTTTTAACATTTAGAATAGCTTAGTGATCAGAAATTAGATCATTAACATAACATGACTCCTTTAGCTTTTCTAATTAAGATCATAGGCATATGTTTGTTTTCTTAGCAGTATATACTTGTGGTCTTATCAGCACAGGCATACAGATTTATGCTCCTGTTAGACTTGGTATACTCAGTTTAGAAAATAATCAGTACTGCACCTTATGGTTATACTCAGATGGAATTTAAATTTACTTAGGAAGGAGTAATTCTGTTGAATTAATTTGGAGTAAAGTTGCGTGTTTATATTTAAATGAGGACATGTAAAAATTATTTGGGCACATTGTTATTCTTATCTGTTGTAGAGACTGATGCACATGGCTCCAGAGAATATTGAGAGTGAGTAATGTTTGTCATAAAGCTTAGTTTCATTACATTGTTTTGTTTTGAGCAAGTATTGTATTTAGTTTTGCTTGGTAGACCTCTGTGTTTGTGTATGTATTGCTAGTTTTCATCTAGAAACAAATGTGTATTTTTTCACTTGTGGCAAATTTGGACAGGTACAGTGGATTAGAGAAATAGAAATCTTGGTTATTGTTTACTTAACAATAAGTAACTTGACTGTGTTCAAATGCAAATTTATGCAGAATGTAGCACTTTGGGCTTTTTTTACAAAAATTACTTGTTAACTTTTCTTATTCCCAAACTGTCAAGGTCTTTTAGTTAAGAGTCAATGATGAGAACGAAGTCCATAATTAGGACATTTTCTCAGCGTGAAAGAACTGTCTTCCTGAAATCAGGAAAAATACTTTTGTGTATACAACATCTATGGACTTGGAGATGACACTCATGCTTATTTTTGAGTCTGTGTATAGAAAGTTGTAGAGTTAGGCTTCTTTACTGAAACAGGAGGAAATATACAACTGACTGATTATGAAACTGTGAAACTTGCGAACTACAGGGTTATGTCTTATGCACATAGGAAGCCTCACTGGTTTGTGGATAGAAATATGAATTCTAATCTTTGTGTGTTATCATTTCAATAACTTTTCTAATTTGTGAAGAGTGGAACCGTGAAAATGTCATAAACCAGGGTTTAATGAAGTGTTCAGATTCAAGATACTGCTTACTTAGGTTCCAAAGTTTGGAACCTGCCTTTCATATGTAGTGCAAGCATATGAGCTACTAATAGAGCTTCAGTATTATGTTGTCGTGAGTTTACTTTTATGGTAAAATGCATTTTAAAAGGGCTGTGGTGCTAACTGTCAAATTGGGAGATTTTTGTGATGGAATAACAGAGTTGGACTCACAATGTCCAAAGCTTAGTCATTTAAGTGTTCTGGATATCTACTTTTAAAAAGGAAACAGTCATAGAGAAAGAAGAAATGTGGGGTAGATAAATGAAAAAGAGGAGAGATCTCCACATTCACAGTAAAGGCTGGATTCTATGCATGCTCTGTAGGTACTGTTGTGCATCAGTGCTTCCTTAGTAAAGTACAGGTACAGAATTACTCTGGTTGCCCCTTGCAAGCCTTTCATGTTTGGGATAGCTCTAACAGAATAGTTGTTAATCAGTTACCAGTGGTGTCAGGTTGCTGGACCTAGTGTACTAAGTACAGAATTTTGTAATGTTGAAGTTGGCTAGAAAAGAGGAGAAATTGTGTGCTCTGGCCAGAGTTGAATCAATATTAGGTCATCCTTCACTGGTGGTGGCATTGGTAACAGTTATATAATCTGTGACCTTTCTTGTTTTGTCAGTGACTAAAGCAGACCCTTGACTGGAACCGTCCAGAGAGTTCTGAATGATGTTGCCATCTCCACTAGCCCAATGGAAAAAAACATACTCTCTTTCTCTCTGGTTGCTCCTGTTCTGTGATTTTTTTCTCTCCATCCCCATTATCTTCTTATTTGCTTCTCTTCTTGTTTTCTCTCCAGTAAGCATTTAATGTAGCTGGCCAAAACTGGAGGTTTTGTTACATGTTTGGTTTTTTCAGAATATTAGTGATAAAAATTTATCAGATTTTGGGTTGGCTTATAACTTCATTCAGTTTGTCTGCTTTTGAGGCAGGTCTGTCAGAAAGTCCTCACCAGATATGAACACCATTTTCTGTCTTTGCTTCTCATTTTGTATTGTTTCTTCCTTGTTTAGGGAAAAGCTTTCAGACTAACTTTTTTTCAGGACAGTTTTACTGTGTTCAGTATTGCTTTCAAGGTGGGTACAGCCTTTCCCTTTCATAAAGGGAGTAAAAGGTTTAGGCAAATTTTTCTTCAGATACATTGTTCTTCCTTTCTTCCTCTGTGTAAAGATTGAAACGTTTTCAAAGATAGCTGTTGCCATAACCTACACAGTAAAGCAGACAAATGTTTCTGAATGTGTTACTCAGACCTTGATGTCCAGGTAACCTGCAGTGAGGAAGATTGCAGCCCTGTCTTTGTGTCTGAGACTCTGTAGTTGGTTGAAATGGCTCTGAGTGTGGACATTGTGTCTGAATGTATCACTTTGAAGCAAGCTTTCTTCTGAGATGGTGAGGCCCTTATCTGCATGAGAACTGCCACCAAAGCAGTTGCCTGGGCAGATCTGAAGTTTAGTGATATGAATGTTTTGTAAAAATTATCTTTGAGAAATGCGGCAAACAAAATACTTAGGGTGTCACTATATGTTGATCAGACTGTTTTAGAAATGTATTGGTTGTCTGTTTCCCAACTAAAAAGTCATGTGCCTCTTTCCTATTTGATGAGGTACCTTCTCATGACTTTCCTCTAACTGTTCATTAATAACATGCAAGTTGCAAGATCTCTTAGCGATGGTGGTTCTGTTCATACTTTGGAATTAGTGGGAAACTTTCTAATAGAGGTGTTTGAGGAAGGGGGAGGACTGACACTGTGTTTCCTAGGAGTTATTGTCAAATTGCCCTAATTGTCTAAATTGAAGTTACTTAGTTTTTTGTCTGTGATCTGACTTCGGTCCAGAATTACACCTTATTGGGCACTTTTCTTCAAAATATATATTAAAGGCAGTAACATCTCCTGGGAGTCTTAGTTAGAGAAATGCTGTGCTTCCATTAAAACATTCTGGATTCAGAGTAACATTGATTTTCACCTTTCTTAATTGTACAACTATCACAATGTTGAGTTTATCCATAGAAACTAGGAGATCTCTCTGTTTGCCATTTGTGGCCGTACATCTTTCTTTTTTGACTTTTTATGTGGCTAGGATGATGAGCTTAATCTCGTGAACGTGATCAGTAAAATTGCCTCATTTCTTCTTTGTAGTCTAACTGTGCTTTACCTTTTAAATTTAGAGGAAGAAAATCCTTGCTTCCCCCCCCATTTTTTAGTGCACAGTATGGAACAAAAATAGGTGGCTGCAATGTCTCTGATACAGCAGACTCTTGTACTTAAAGTTTAACTTGCTTGCTCTAGTACTGTTTCTTTTGAATGGGAAGAAGTAGAAACACTGAAACTAAAAGCATCTAAAGAAAGAGATTAAGTCATACATGTATAGTTGGGAAATAATACCTACTTGCATAAGAAATGGCCATTAATTTGGAGATTTATGTGTTTTTGTAGATCAGGGATAAGAAGTCTTGTGTACTCAGTGTTTCTTGATTTGGAGTTTACTTATCCAAATACAGTTGAAAGACTTCCATCTTCACCCACGCTCCATGTCTGTGGTTCATATTTAGCAGCACAGAGCATACCCATTACAGCATGTTTTCATTTGCTTTTCTACGTTTATATTTATCTCCTTTTCCAGTACTGCAGGAAAAATTTCCATGTTATTTACCTTAAAAATTAGTGATTGTGAATTTCACGAGGACCGTCTTAGTTCTGGGATAACCTTTAGTTGGTCTGCTGGCTTTGTTAATTGGACAGTAACAGAATGTGTGATAATCAGGCCATGTTTTGGAAGTCTAGCATACAAAATTCTGATATACAGACACAGAATTCCACCTTTAATGTTGATTTAGCCATAGCTGACTGGGTTTTTTTGTAGGTAAGCAAGTATAGATGCTGCTGTCTGCGATTTGTGAGATTGTTATGCAACAAGAGGACATAATAACTAGAAATGAGAACAAATTTTAGTTCTTATTAGATATTTGTAATGTCTTGAAGTGTGGATTAAAGAAAAGAAATAATTTACATTCTGTTCATATATGTAGATGCGTTATGCAACTCTCCACTTCTTACACAGAAATGGTCTTATATTTGTAGTGTTGTGTATGGCAGGATTCTTCTTGAAAGTTTAACAGAATTCCTGAAAAAGGTGTCCTTGGGGAACAGAAGGGTAATAACCATAAGGGAAAAGAGCAGGTAGCAGCCCTTTTCCTGTGGGATGTTTTTAATTAATAAAAAAAGAGCATAGCCTTTTGGCTGTTTTATTTTATTTTATCACAAAACAATTGAAAAAATAAGCTAAATTTTAAAAAGAACAGTAATTGCATTAAAAGTGCTTGGGAAAAATAGACTTAATTAGGCAGTTATCTTAGAAAATTTCATTTTGCAAGTAAGAGACTTGTATGTGATATTTTGTTTACTTGTTTTGTTTTCAAACTAATTTACTGAGGCCTATTTTATGCCTAACTTGTCAAGTGGAAAAAAATTAGCATAAACCCTTAAGAATAATCTTCTGTGTACATTTTGCAAAATCCTGCAAAACAGGGCTCCATCCTGCTGTTACAATGTGGGTGAATGATGTAAGGAATGAAATGCATTGTCTTTTTCTTATACTATGAGATAAGCAACAAGACTTCCACTGTCTGACTTCAATGGTTGGGGAATAGCTTTGTATAACAAAACCTATTTTTGAGCAGTAAAATGTTTTTTGATATATACCATGACCTTCAAGAACTGACTCAACATGAATTTAGCTTTATATACATTACATAGAACAGTAATTTTAATAATTACAGACGTATTATGACATTTCATTATGTATTCAGCATCCAGATTGTAGAAGTAGACCTATAAAATAAATATATTAAGAATTGCTTATGTACTTACAATCACAACTATAGAAATACATATTTTTACTTTTCCTTTTCTAATTCAATTATGTCACTTACTATGTAGTAAAGTGAAGAACGTGAAGAACCAGAATACACCTGGGCTTTGAACTACAAAATTTTTGTGTGCTTTTAGTACTTACTATATGGTTGTGAAATTGTTAGTTTTCTTGATTGTCCTGTATATTGTAGAGAATTTATGTGGAGTATTTTTCCTTTAAAAAAATCTTTAATGCATGGATTTTGTTGGTTTTTTTGGCTATTGTATGCGACTTTTGACATCTAAAAGTGGAAATTAAAGTATATGTTAAATTATATTGTGTGGTTTTGTTTGGGTTTGTGTTTTTTGGGGGTTTTTTTCCAGGTGTTATAGTCTGGATTTTTTGGGAGGTGGTATTATCGGTGCTTTTCTTTTTTTTTTAAGATGTATGCTGGAGGGGATTTAAATGCATACTGAAATCTAGGAAGTAAGTTGTTTATTCAGAATCATTTTGTGGGAAGTTGTATGGATGAAAAATAATACACATTCTTTGGGAATTATAAAGAATTGGAGTAAAGTGTCTTGCAGATCTGACTCAGAATGGAAAGGCTTCTAGAACCTCTACAAATGATGTTTGTCCTTAAAAAAAAAAAAGGAAATTCCCTTTATTCTTATCAAGCTGATTTTGGTGCTGTGAGATGGGCCTCTTAGGAAGGAATTGATAACAGGACCTGAGGTGAAGTCTGTAAAGTCTTAATCCATTAATGCTTGAAGAAACATTGAATATGATACTAGTTAGGAATTCTGCAAACCAACATACTTCTACACTGCTATTTCTTACCCCTTCTTAAAACAATTCTCATGGGTTCAGGAAGACAAATCAGACTGCCAAAGAGATGTTGTTGGGCAGGTATGTATCCTTCTACTAGGTAACTGCAAATCCTGTGCTGGGAAAGTGTGAGTGGCAGTAAGTTTGTGGAAGAAGAAGATTTCCAGGTATTCAGAGAGATATGACGTAGCTTCTACTGACATGACTCTCATATGATGTAGTGTAGTGACATAGCAGTGTAGATGGTGAGAAACCAAAGGCTTACTATGGATCCTGTCAGAAACTTCACCTCAGAAAAGATTGGGAGAAAGCAGCAAGATGCCTAAAGTAAGTACATAACTTGTGAGAAAAATGCTAGTTTTTTAGTCTAATTTCTCGTGTTAGTTGTGTGAATACTCAAGGCAAGACATTAAATAAGCCTACAGCAAATCAAGGCTCCTTAAAATCAACTGCCTTGAAGATAAGCTTGAATAAGCTGTAAATTAAGCATAGTGAGGAAAAAAGTTGTGAAACACCTTTAAAAGAGTGCAGGGACAAGTGTTTCTGTGGATAATACACACAAACCTCCAGGGATGCTGAGATAAAGTTGCAACAGGTGTTCCTATGTGTGTAACTCCTGCTGATTAAAACTTTACCATTGCTGATATGCTGATTTAATACTTAAAAAAAAGAGTAGTATCATATTCATAAAACTAATGTATGTAAAATGGGGTGTTTGGAGAATGTTTTTGTAGTCTCCAGGTTTTTCTCCTGTTTTTGTGGTGTCCTGAAAGAATTCCTTCTTAGATAGTTGCTCTGATGGTTTTTCTTTCCCTTGATAGATGTTGTAAATCAGTGTGGTATAACTCCACAGCTACTACAATTTAGCTGCATCTAAATCTAAGTACTTCTGGTTTTTGTACAGTGTACTTATGGTGGGCTTTTTAAATGAGTGCTGTAATCAAGCGGACTGAAAAGTTTGCAGGGGGAATTTCTTTCCCCCCTAACCTTCTATTGCTAGAGATTCCAAACCCTTCGGGTCATGTGTACATATATCATAGCATTAAGCTAACAAAATAAAGAAAAGAAGAAATGAGTAAAAGATATGTAGAATAAACCAGGAGGCTGAGGAGGGTTTTTAGAGTTTTGAGAGAAATCTCTTCACTTTTTCAAGTAAATGTGACTACAGGGTAGTGCTGTATGATGTAATTCTTTGGAAAGAAGGCAAGGCACAGAACTTAAAAAATTTGGGAATGGTGTTGTTAGTAAGATGTATGTGGTTCAAGTTGGGTATATTTGTTCCAGAATCTTATGTTTCAGAACCTAATGTTATTCTGATATCTATCTTTTAGGAATGTGCTGTTCCACAGTAGGAAGGTAAGCTGTCAAGCCTTAAGATCTGATCTTGCGGTTAAATTCTAGCATGATAAGAATTAAAACTGTTACCAATGTCTCCAGTGTGCAGGACCTTCTAATCTGAGTGAGACTCAGACTTTTTTCTTAGCATCAAAAATCAAATTGGAAACTCTAAAGTTCATGTTAAAAGCAACTGATGAAAAAAGCAACTGATGAAGAATTTCCTGTGGTTGTTAAGTTTCAAGGAAGCTCACCTGCCTGTTCCTATTTCTTTATTCCAAAGGGTATAGCTCTAGTTTATGCACAATGGTTTCTGTACATGACTTTTCTCTTTGGCTTGGCAGTTGATCAAAGAGAATTAGAGAAAATACTAGTTGTCATTTCACCATTGTTATGTCAGAAAAGGGTTCAAGTAGACTTTCTGTGAGTGCTTTGATGAACAGAACATCTTTCTGGAAAAGCCATCTGAGGCAAATTTCTGTATAGCATTAAACTGGGACATCATGGATTATCTTTAATATTAGAAAAATCTTTTAATTCCTTGATAGCATGTCTTGTATTCCATTATTGTTATGTGTAAGTTGCTGTGAGGACTCATCAAATCATAAGGGAGATTTTAGATGTGAAATAGTAATAATTTTCAGTATTTCTTACCAGAATAGTAGCAGCTTTTGTATACCCCAGAATAATTTTAGCAGGTCTTCACATTCAGATTAGTCCTGCACCGAACAAACACCTGCTAAAAATGTTCTACCTTTGCTTCAGCCTCCAGAAAGTAAACTCAGCTGTGCATATGAAAAGTGTGCTGAGGAAAACTACTTTAAAACGAATGATTGAGATCTTATTAGCATCTAGAAAGCAGCTAATGATTAGGGCACATTCAGGAGCTTTTCAGTGTTTTTGATGTTGGGAAAACATCAGCCTGGAGCCATTTGAGGTGATAGTAAAATACATATTCTAATTTCTTCTAACTATAAATTTAAATCCCCTAGATGCTGACATTCCAACTAGCAGCCATTGCAGAAAAAAGCCCCTCAGATGTACAAATTCCCTGTATTTGGATAATTAGGTACTCTCTCAATTCTTCAATGATAAGTAGCAATTAAAAAAAATATTTTGTGCTGTACCTATGTAAGTCTTTTGACTGTAATTCAGTTGGTTAATTTACCTTAAGTGATTTCATTCAGTGAAAGTAAAGTATTTGATATCGAGTGCTGCTGCTTCAGAGAAACAGATCTTAGTACTGGGGGCTTCACCACAGACTGTTGTGTGTGTTTTGCCTCACACTAGCTCAAAACCAATGGAGTGACCTCAGTAATTGTTGGAGTGCATTAGGTGCACTTGTGGAGTGCATCTCGTTTAGGTTTGTCCAAAGTGAATTCCACATCATACTTTGAGTCTTCTCTGCAGTGTGAACCAATGTGTGGTGACTGGGGACTCTTGGGAGGCAGGTTAAAAGCCACATTTTTGGACCAAGCACAAAAAACTAATACAGACACACTGTTGTTTTTTGCCTCCACAGAGCAGTGTGTGTGCCTCTTAAAATTCTTGTGCATGCCAGAGGGGTCTTCCAGTGGGTAGCAATACAGAGACCTTCCTAGAAATGGAAGGTGACCAGGGAGATACTGGCTCTTGAACTGCTCTTGTGCATTTTGTGAAGGTGATGTGGGTGAGGGCATAACCTTTGAATATTTGGATGCTCTAGAGAAAGTGAGATGTCTTTTGTTAACTAGCCTTTAAATGACTCTTAACTTAAAATAGCCCAAGGTCAATTTCAGTAGTATGTAGAAGTATTTCAAATGTCCAAAACTGGCCACAGAATTACAAATTTTTATAAAAGCTATAGCTGAGAAAATAACAGAAAAAGCATGTTTAAATTAATCCTTAGTTTGAACAGGCCCTCCTTGTACTTAGTTTCTGACTGTTTGTTAGGAAAATATATGAAGCACCTTTTCAGGGATTTTATCTTCCTGCATTCACTACATCTCAAGGTGAGTTCCTGAGAGAATTTTCTTCTGGTGTACCATGCAGTCTGCTATAGAACTTTAGAACACAGGACTCTGTCCAGGTTTAATCTTGGGTATGATTCTATCATCATTCCTCTTGTTCACTGCCATGCCCAGCTGTGCTGGCATAACCTGTTGTGTGGCTGTGCAGACAGGGAACTGAAACAGCTGAAAATTACCCTGCCAAAAAAGAAAAGGATCCTCTTGAGCTGAATCAGTTGTGTGATCTGGTTCAGCCCTGAGCTCTGCAGACTTCTGCTCCTGTAGGTGAATGGTGAACAAGGATGGCAATTTTTTACCTCTCTTGTAATTTTTTTCAGTTCTGTTCTGTCTCACTTCTATCCTGCCATTTCTATCCTCTGTGCAAAACAAACTTAACTGGCTGACCTAGTGGAAAAACTGCTCTTCTTTTGAGGAATTAGTTTTCTGCTGCCGGAACAAACTGAATCAACTCGGCAAGGGACCTCAGGAGTGCCAGTTTGATAGAGGAACTGGATTGTACAGCTAGGATAGGAAGAAGTGGGAGATAGGACTTCTGTTTTCTCAACACAGCTCAAACAGATGTAATCATGTTCTAATTTTGTGTAGTTCACTTGAATAATTGTGAAGGTGGTCTTGACACTCCTTTATTTGGCTGTGTTGCCTTCTTGCATGCAACAGGCCAGGTGTCCTCTTGGTGGTATTTACCAGCTTGTGCTCATGGACAAGCAAATATACTGCCTCTGCTCAATAATGAGGAGTAAAAAAGACATAGTGAGGGAAGGGAATTCCTATTACAGGGAATTTTTTGAGGAGAGGGTAAGTCAAGATCTATTTTTCCATTTTGTATGTAAATATATTTGATTCATGTAGTAGTGGGTGAATATGAAGGCTGTGCTAGGCATTTATGCTTGGCAAAGAGCTGAACATCTGAGAACTTGCATGGTAGGTAACTAGAAAAGCTGAACATTAGATTTCTGCAGTGTTAAATTTGGGGAAAGGTGAACACTATGTTACACATCTTCAGGCACAGAAGGTCATTTTATGAATTTATTAATTTTTTAATAGTCAAAATGTCTAACATTAGTTTTTCTAACTTCTTATCTTGACAATAGTATGCCTGACACAACTAATTTGAAGACTATATACATAGAATTAATATGCATACCCACATAAACATTTATTATAGTGTATATCATTAATTTTTAAAAAAATAAAAGTGACACACTTTTGCCAGTTCTGATTTCCCTTTTGCTTGAGGAATTTCTTTGGCACCATTCAATCTGTCATCTTACTTGCACTCAGTATAGTTTTTCTAAGCCTATCTCTAACTCAGTCTAGTATTATGCTAACTCTGAGGCTGCTGGCCTGATATGTACTAAATGGCAGATGATGTGCTACTGACTTGCTTTTCTTCTGTTGTTCACCTGTCTGTATACCAACTAATTAAAACATCTGCGTGCAAAATCATAATGTAATTTCATTTCTGCCCTTCATACCTTCTTGCTGATGTGAACAGAGTCATTACCTTTTTCTTGAGTGGGCTGTTATCCATGTGATTGATGGAGGTAATTGGAACAGCCAGTCAAAGGCATCAGCTCTTTGGCTAAGTCAGGCTTTGAGATTCTTGATATTTCCTTAAAATGGGGGTGAAGATGAGGATAGATATTTTTGTTGTATAATTGTGGTCAGTGAACCATGTGCACTTACTTATTTAAGTCTCTAACTGCAACTCAGAAGCCTGCTGGTCCATGCATTTGTCTAATATTGTGTGTTTTCATGGTCTCCATGGCTACTAATTATGTACAGACCACGGTTTTGGTATCAAACACTGCGGATTGATAAAGTTAGCTAGCTAAACTGAGTTTTGTAAATTGCAAATGTAAGGAATGTCTTCAGTACTAAGGCACTTCTGTAGTGGAAGTCTGATTTTTGAAATAGCAGAAAATACTGAAAAGCTGTAGTCACCGTAAAAGCAATTATAACATAAATATACAGTTTGGCTAGGGAAAAAATTAAGGATTAATAATAAAAATGGAATTTTATGGGAAATGGAAGAAAAAGGAATTGTAGAAGGAATTGATAACCACATTATGTAAAATCAAAACAGTATTATAAAGGACAGCTTCTAGCAAATAATACAGAAACTAAGGTTATACAAATGAGGTGTGAAGGCTGTTAATGGACAGCAGACAAGCTCAATAGGGAAAAGATTTGTGTGCATAAGAATTATGCATCTGTAGGTATGTGCAAGCATCCTGTTCACTAGAAAATCTTAACAAGAGCAAAATTAGCAAATTGGTTTTATGAGATGAATAGAGTAATAAACTAAATATACTGGATGTTCATAATCCCAATAGCCTTTCCTTAAAAATCCCTCACTGAGCCTTTTTCAAAGCTGAAAAGTATTGAATCTTTTAGCAATTCTTTTATTAATTATTTTTTTACTCCATTGTATTAATAGTGAAATTAATCCCACCTAGAGCTCTCATCTGTCCATGAGCTCTCATTTTCCCAGCAAAATTATTCCTATGTATGGTGAACAAAATGTGAACTGATCCAGATGATAGTATTTTGCCAAGCCAGCTTTCAGTGAATTTCTTTCAGTTTACTATGAGTAAATGCTTGTGCCCACACAGCAGAGAAGGGAGCAAGTTTCTGCCAGTGTAAAGAAAGTGGAAATTTTTTTCTTTTGCTAATAATGCATGAGAAAAACTGATCTTTTGCCAAGACATTAGTGGTCCATATTTGGGGAGTATACTGTTGCCAGGCCTTCAAAACTTGTATTTTTACTGTAGTGCACTTTTATCAAAATCAGAAGATACGTTCTTTGAAAAGATTGCATGGATACGATTACCCTTTGTAGCCTTGTGCACCACCCATTGACCGCTGCTTTCAGTTTCAGAGTCAGTGGCATGAGGCTGCACATAGTGCTCCAAAAGTCAGTTACTAGTCATTCACTTAATAATGCTCACAGAAGCATATTCTGTTTGTGAGTCTGTTGGATATTTCTTTTTTTTTTTTTGATATGAAATTATCGGCTTCCTTCAGGAGACCATGAGATTTTGTTTCTTTTAATTACTTTTCTTTATTAACCTGTGTAAATTACTGGATATTTGTTGAGGTTTGAGTATTCAGTTATAGCTCCTATTACAACTGATACAAAAAAAAAGAAAGGTTTTGAAAAAAGGTGAAGAGTGGGAAACTCCCAAGAGTTTCAGCCATTCCTAATCCCCTCACCATGGAGCAAGATGCTACTACTTTCTTAATGACTGCAAGAAATTAAAGCATTAAAAACCTCAGCTGTTCCTTAAAAACAATGGAAGATGAGAATGTGAGGCCAACAAACTCATTTGCTGTAATTTTCTTCCGTGTCTGACTTTTCATCTTTGTATTTGGTATAGATTGTGCTGGCTAAATACTGGAAATGGCTTTTTAGTGCTTTTCTGCTATTTTTTGCATTGAAAAGACTTTTATTTCTGTTCTTATGCAAGTTTTATCCTTTTGTGAGTTGACAAAAGCATACTTCCTTTGGGACTGACTGTAAAATCTTTTGTTGCCTGTAACATGACAAGTTATACTGAAATCTTTCTCAGCAGTTTTGTTTTCTTGTTTATTTTTTCTTCTTTGGATGTATGTGTCTTGATACAGAGTTTGTTGATCAAATACATCATGTATCTCATTCAGATTATTTTTGGTGTTAGATGAAATAGTCAACCTCTTGAATGCAACTAGATTGAGGGTTTTCTTACAGAATTTCTACTAAATGTGAAGTGCTTCTTTTCTTGGAACTTTTTTATTTGTACCTGCTTTGAATTGACATCTCCTGGAATCTCAGGATTTCATTGTCAGGTCAGCAGTTGTAATTACCTTTGTTTCCTCATTTCTTACTTTTTTCCCCCTTAAATCTGACAGATGACAAGGCATTTCTTCCACTTTGTCTCACATTCCATAGGCAACTCCATGAAAGATTTTTCCCATAGTCCATCTTTCCTGTATTAGAATAGCTATGAGAAGAATGTGTTTTCTGTCTATAATTGCTTGTAAATATTACCACTTTTGACTGTGGTTGTTTATTTCAAGGCTTTTTTTCTCTGTGTTTCTTTCATTTTGCAGCCAGTGGCCTTTCTAATAGTCTGTTGTCCAAGAGGATATATCTGAAGAATGTACGGCTGTAATGCAGTACAAAGGAAGTAACTGAAAGAAATCACTAAAGGATATTGTGGTGGGTTGACCCTGTGCAGCAGCTGGGCCCTCACCCAGAGGCTTACTCACTGACCCTAGGCAGGAGGGAGGGACACAGTTAGAAAAGCAAAGGTGTGGAAACTTACCAGTTGAGATAAAGGCAGTTTCATAAGTGAGGAAAAGGTGTGTGCCTTACTGAGATAAAGCCAGACAATATCCACTGCTCTCCATTTACCAAGCCAGTCATCTCCTGGTAGAAAGTTGGTGTTAGGCTGGTCTTTGTGTTCTGCTGTATGTTTTTTTTCTACCTGTTAGGCACACAGGTAGAAAAGTCTAATTTTCCTTTGTATGTGACTGTGGGGGGATAGAATGTAAGAAAGTAAAGATAGTGCAGAAGGTAATCTCACCCCTGAGGAGTTGCAGCTGTACAAACTACCAAAGAGCAGGAACAGCTGCCCTTAACAGGCCACAGCTGTGACCCATGAGAAGAAGAGTGCTGTAGGAGAGTGGGTTAGCTCCTTCAGAAGGAAGTTAAAGTTTGTTGGCTGTGCTGTGAAGGAGGAGTCAGTGTTGTGAGGAGCTGCTCCTGAGAAATCATCCAGGAGGTATTGAACTTTTGCAATAAGGAGACAACAATTGAACTTTTGCAAATAAGATGACAACATGTGGTCTTCTACCAGACAAAAAGCGCCTGTAAGAAATTTTATAGCTTGTTCTGCAAATCTATCTGCCCCCTTTGTTCAGGAATACAGGTAATTTATAGATCTGTGCGAGGAAGTAATGCCCCACTGTATGGCTTTGCCATCTGGTACACATCCTGTAGGATGAAGAAAGACTTTTATGAACATTTTTTGTCTGTTCACATTGTTGGCTAATGGCTTTTCTACAGTCGGTGAGTAGCATTTTTACTTCTCTCATGTGTTAGCTTTTTGCAGTTGCTGAAAAAGCTCGGGTGATTCATCTCCTTTTCTTGTCCCTTCAATGGATTCAGAAATGTAAATTGAGCTTCCATACTTTCAAGGAGTTTCCTTGGTAAAGAAAAAAGTATACATTCTAATTAAGTGCCATTTAAATCAATATAATATGTTTACAATGTTCTCCTGGACTGTTATACAACTATCTAATGTCAATTACTGTGCATTGATGATCCATCTTAAGATACGAACTGTTTTTTTTTTTTTTGAATTATGTGAATGTAATTGAAGAAAATCCTTTTACTGGGTGACCAAATGAGAATATTTGAGTAAGGATGTGGTTTAAAGATATTTAAAGCTCACAGTACTTCACGGCTTGATACAGTTCTGTGATTTATTCTATATTAGATGCAATTTCAGATACTAGGTTTTGACTGATAACATTATTCACTGTGCATGAAGTTCTTTCTGCCAAAATACATTACTTGTTATTTATACATTATACAGATTTCTTTTATTTACCTAAGTACTTTGCAAATGCTCAGGTGAAGAGGTAATCTTGAAACTTATATGCTGCATGCTAAAAAAAGAGTTTTTACATCTCTGAGCACAAGAGCCAGCACTCAACTGATATGCAAAGTCCTGAAATAAATTTTGATTCTTGTATTAGCTTGGACTCACTCATAATTAACTTTGACTACTCTAGCCTGACTTCTAAAATATGTCTTACAAGGTAAAAACCACCCACTGGTTATTTAAGAATTTCAGGAGAGCTAGTATAATGCAATATAAAAGTTAAGACATTCTTAGAGGAGACAGTCAATCAGAGTACTAAACAAGATATCATTTATTAAATATGTATATAACAGTCTCTGAATTAAGGGCCTACATATAATTTATAAAAACAAAATTTAGGGGTTGAGAGATGCTCTTAGAACACACCTGATACTTTTATTTCTTTTTTTTTTTTTAATTTTTAAAGAGAGTGGTTTCTTAGGATTTTTCTGTGCTTGAATATGGTTTCTTATTAAGCCTTTTCACATCAGGTAACCAGGATCAGATGTGTAGAAAGCATTACATGGACAGAGCTTTGTTTTTGGACTTATTCTTTTTAGTTCCTCATTTTTTTTAACCAAATATTTTTGTATAGCATTTGTTATCTGAATAACTAAAATCCTGCTCAGTTTGTCTGCTCTGTTTTAAATGAATGACCACATGAACTCACTAATCTGTTCAAATTAGCTAATTCAGAGAAGTATAATCTGTACATTAGAATTACATAATGTATATTTTCACTGTATACTTTGCTCTAAGAGAGTCAATAGGCTTTGGATTTTTCCTCACTGTCTGTCATATTAATATTACCAAAGCATTACCTTTCTGGATGAGGCCTAAAGTGCAGTCATTAAACTAAAGGGAAGACATGATATGTAAAAAGAGTATTCTAAAAGTAATAATTATGTATTCCTTTGGTAATTAAGGTTTGCAAACCTCTTAATTTGCTGAGGCGCTACTAATCTACTGGAAATTACATACACGGAATAATACATTTTGCCTTCCTCTTACATCGGAGTGTTTATTTCTGGCTGTATCCGTTCTTGCTCCAGGGATAAGAATTTGAGATGGGAAGTTGAAGAAGCTCCAGTAGTTTTAACTTAATGTGGTACTTGAAGGTATGTAACAGTTTCTTAAAAAATGAATAAACATTTCACAACTCATTTATCATATTGATCAACCTTATGTGAACATTGCCTTTCTTGGGTGTCTTAAGGGTGGGCTTAAGATTTCTGAATGAAGACAAACAAAAAAATGGTACATGATCCAAAAGATGCAAGTTGCAAAAAGGAAGAAAAGCTGCAGCTGACATAAGAAGGTGGTTAGCGTTAACGTATAGTGTGATAATGGATGTCAGGGGCAGAGGAGGGTGTTAAGTCATTGTTTTAGACTTGTGAGGTGGATTTACTAGAGTTTGTGTGTTCCCTAAGCAGAGAATATTGTGTTGATCCAGTAATTTGGGGATATTTTGGTTGCTCCAGGCAATGCAGTATTAAAAGTAGAAGCAGCTTTAAATATTCTGTAAAATGGAATGCATTGCCTTTATTCTCTCTGTGGAGCAGTGCTATTAGGAGCTATATCCCTAGTTACACACTTGTGAAATTAAAAAAAGCTTCATGGCTGGAAGGATGCCCAAATTCTATGAAGTCTTGTATTTCTGAAGAGAGAGATAAATAGTCAATCAAAACCAGGTATCTGTAACACTTTGTAGGCTGGATCCAAAGAGAGACATCGATGTGGTGATGCTTCCGTATCTGAAACTTTAGTAGTTTGGACCATGCGGTGGGAGGGAAGAGAACAAGGTTCAGATATTTGCATTTTGAAATATCATAGAGTTTTCTTCCACTGGAAGAAAAGTTAAAGGGCAAGAAACAAAACAGAAATAGTCCATGGTGCATGGACTAGAATCTAGGTCTTCTCTCCCAGTTGAGCACCCTGGTTAATAGGCTACAGTGTGATCCTTGCTAATTGTCCAGATGCCATAGCATTTTAATTCTTAGCTGGGTAGCTACCTAGCTTTAGCAGACAGGAAGCTTGTTACTATCCAGCCTTTTAGTTTCCTAATTAAAATGCTCTTCTGGGAAATAAATGCATGGTTTGAATCCCCATATGCTAGCAGGGAATTAAAGCCAAGTGTCTTGCCTCAGTGGGAGTCTCTGTAATCTGGAATGTATCTACAGGAGAAGTTCTGCATTGGTGGTCCAAGCCATTTGTAGACCCTTGCGGACCTTGCAGTGCTGTTTCACAGCTCCTTTAACCATGGCCTTTCCCAGGGGGGTGTTTGCTGTGTTACCTTGCACATGAGCCTCCTAGCGGGTCTTGGAGCAACTTCAGCCTTCTATTAAAATTTCCACCAGAAAAATTAACTGCGTTTATCATCTCTATTTCTAGAGGTGAGGTCTTTATTGGATTACTTTGTATACGACTTGAGGGCCTGAGTTTTGCTTATATGAAAACTTTTATTACAGGCTTCCAAGTGTTCAGGCAGTGAGATGATGAGAAAACGTGCTTATCAAGCATTTGAATATGGTAGTAGCAGGAACACTGGTTTTTGTTGCCATTTAAGTAAAAATATAATAACAGTTAGCAAGTTCTGGGGTCACCCAGTCTGGATGCTTTATTAATACACCTGAAAGAGTTAAGCTGCTGGACAACCAGATTTCCTGTCAGTTGTTTAAGTTGAATCATAATAAATATATTTTTTAAGAAAATCAAAATAGCTTACTGCCTCCTTTACTTAAGAAGGTTTTTCTTTCATGGCTGCTCTGATGCCGTCTTCTTCAGTGTCTTCTCATAACAAAAATTATTTGGGTATGCTTTAAGATTGTAGCAAGCAGGAAAAAAATGTTGGGTTGCTCTCCCGTGTGTCTTCTCCACAGCCTTGTTGACATGCCATATGATTAAAAAAAAAAGAAGAAAGAAAAAAACATTTGAAATCAGTTCTCTTCCCCTTAGTTTGTTGCCTTCCTAGATAAATAATTCCGTTGTAGTTCACTGCATTTTAAAATTATGTACACTTAGTATTTTCACAATTATAATTTTCCATCCTAATTTTTTGGATAGCAGTGGTTCTGTGCAAAATCAAAATTGAAGTTCCTCCAAGTGAATGGTGTTAAGTTACTTGGTTTTGTGTTTTGGTGGGGTTGTTTTGTTTGTTTGGTTGGTTTTTTTGTTTTATTGGGGTTTTTTGTTGTTGGTGTTTTATGTTTGTTTGTTTCTTCTTGAAAAAAACACACTGTGTTTTTGCTTGCTTGCTGGACTTCTTTTCATCTGGTAAGGAAAATAGTTGTGAAAATATCAAAAGTGCTGATGTGACCTTGTCCATATCTTAGCTAGCGGGTGCCTTTAGAATAAGATGGTACTGCATCATAATTTCCTGATGAGTTACAGCATCATGATGGCATGTGCTCCCACTCAGAATCTATTTTAAGAAAGGACAGAAGCACTTTCTTATAAGTAATCTTGTACTCAAAAATACTGGATTGGAGTGAAGAAAGTCTACAAAGTAATGATGTTCTTTCTGGAGATCAAAAGAGAACTAATGGAAAAGTAATTATTTAATCTGTGTAGTTAAAAAAAAAAACAACTTGGCAGAAAAAAGTTTCAGCAGCATAATCTCTCCTTTCAGTATTAGTCTATACATCTCTCCCTATAACAGATTCACACAGAAGAAATACTAAAGACTTCCTTAAGGAAACTCATGTCCCACTTAATTAGGCAGAACTTTCAGAGACTGTTTAATGTTTAAGACTGTAGTGGCTGTTAGAAATTGCAGCATGCGTTTTGGAATTTTTTAATCAAATTTTCTGTGTAACACAGCATCTGATTTCTTTGTTAAATGTGCCTATTTTGACACAGGTTTCAGTTTGTCAAGAAAATGCAGTTCATTTGAGCACAATGATTGTAAAGGGCAAGTCTTAAGAGGAAAATTCTTCAGTATTCTGTAAATAGTGACCTACTCTTTGACAACTCTGTATTTTCCCAAATTGTAAGGGTCCTGAAAGTGTTTGAGGATACTCTGTACAATTAATGTTTGTTGAATTGACCTTAATAGGGTGAACAGTTTTTTATAAACCTGTTAGTTCACATTAGCTGTATTTTAACCCAAGATCTCTATCACTCAGCTACATTCACTGTAAACTGAACATAGAAAACCTTTTGTTATAGCCTTACATTGCACTTAGGAAACAGGGCAGCTGAGTACTACCATTATACAAACTAGTACTAATACAAGGAGAAAACTAGTAGAAACCTAAACATTTCACGTAATGAGCCATAACACTTTCTGATGGACTAGAGTATTTTTATCTTCTTTCTATGCTGTTTTCCTATGAGCTTCCCATTATCTGAATAGAGCTAATCCAAGTGTGCTATTAACACATCACTATTTCTTTAATGGCATGTTGGAATAATCAAAATTTGGAAATTGGAGCACAGAGGGGACTGACTTCACCTACCTTGCTTATTTTTACATTAACAAGATGTAGGTAAGAAATCTTAGGTCTCTGCAGTCTTCACTTGAAAATTAGGACTCTGTATTTAATGAATGAGTACAGTGAATATGTGTGTAGCAAGAATTGCATGATTAAAAAGCAAAGAAACTTCCTAAAGTTATGCTATAAAGCAGCATTCAGTTTTTAAGGTTTAATTAGTGGGGATCTGCTGAGAGTAAAAAAGGATTCTTTATTTGGAAATAGATATACCAGTTTTGCAAAGCATTCTTTTCTATACATATAATAAAATCATCTCTCTGCAAGTATTGGAATTCTACGTAATTATAGGGAATAAATATTTTTGTGGCAAGCTCCTTCCTGGCAGCAGGCTTGCCATGTTAAGAATAATTCTGGTGGAGGTAGTGTACTGATTCAAATCCAATCAAGAAATTGAAAATTACTCAGAGGAGTTTCTCCCAGGTCTCCAAACAGTATGGTGTTTTGTTCATGCTTATTTTTGTGAGCAGGTAGCCTGTAGGCTAATTGTTGGGTTTCTGTTTAAAGGTGCATTGTACACAGAATACTCACTTCATAGCTTTAAAGGGAAAAAAACCCCAAATAAACAAACTCCCAAAACTTCACCAAAACTATGAAGAGGAACATTTCCTTCATGACTGACAGAGCATTCATGTGAGCATAACACAAGTGAAAGCATATTGGAAATAAGATTATTGTAACACTGTAAGTGCAATAATTTGCTTTATTTAAAAAATAAATTGGCCTTCCAGGAACCAGGGAATCCTGATGAAGTCAGCTTGTTAACCTGTGCCTCTTGAATTGCCTGAATGTGAGTTACAATGGAATCAGACAAACATTACTGTTATCTCAGTCAAGCTGTCAATAAGTCAGAGTTCTTGTATGTAGAGTTTTTTAATGTAAAAGAGAGTATTGCCTTCTGAGAAGTCTCCTTCTTCATCTGAAAAAATTTGAGCATGCGTTTTGACTGATTTCAGTTTCCACTAATAGGATGAATTCCTGTTTTCCAGCCTGGCATTTTAAAATTGAGTAATATAAGTAATCTCCTCATTGGATGGTTCTGTCGTAGTTTAATGTGCATGTGACACATTTCCTGTTTCTCTATTTAGACTAGAAAAATAAAACTAATACCCAGGGTCAGAGAACACTTATTTTTTCCTTTATTGGTGTCCAGTAGGAAAATGTAATTACAGTACTATCTCAGACTAGAATGTTGTAATAGGCATTAGGGTTAGGTAGCATTTTTACTTTTCCTTTTCTTGTGTCTCAGTTTAACCTCTTATTAAAACACAAATAAGACATCTATTTTCAGGATTTTTTAAAGTCAGTAGTTCCTTAGATGATGTATTTATAGTTCTATAATTGTAACACTTTTGTAGCCATAATTTCATTTAATAGTATATCAAAGGTAATGTTTTGATCAATAAGGAAGCCTCAGATGTATATATTTGTGAAAAATCTTGCTATTTGTCTATTTAGCAGCATGTCTTTCTTTTTTTTTCAGCTTGTGTTTCCTATGGAAGTGGCTTTTACAAGTAGGAGCTGTTACCTTGTTTTTGAGCTCTTTGGTTATTTTCAGTCAAATTTGATAGAGGAATAGCAGTATTGAAAATTGTATCCAGCAAGGAAAGGTAGAAGGAATATCTGGGAAGGAAAGGACTTGTGAGGAAGTTCATCCCTTCTCAGACAAATGGCATTCATTTATTCCATCACCCATGGAAATTCAGTTTACTGAATGAACTGTGCTGAATGTAGAAACACAGAGGATTCAAATATACATTTGCTTTCTTTTTGTTGGGATGTCATTTAAGCCCTATAAATATCTTTCATAATTTACTAGTGGACAGTGACTAGTACAAAATGTTGCAAGCTTACTGCCAGTTCACATTCAGAAAAAAACATTCTTCTGAAGTAAAATAAATTGGTGGAGGATGTAAGTGTGTGCATTCAATATGTTATATAGTTTTTTGCTCTGCTTTTTCATAGTAATGGCTTGCCTATTTCAGTCCTAAGCTCCTGATTTCTGTGACACATTCTGTTTTATTATTTTAGAATAGGATGTTGAGTTGCTGGACTATGCTGTCAAAAGATATGTGACCAAAACTGAATGCATCTCATCAGCTTGCAATGTAAAATGAGAAAAAACAATGGGTTGCAAATGAGAAGACATTGCACCATGAAGGAAGAGGCAAGGAGGTCTCTGCACAAGTGATGAAAATTAAATTTAAAAATGGAAGGTTCCTATTAAAAATTTCATTGGGTGCTCCAGCACAAGACAGCTGAAAGTAAGCAGCTGAATTTTTTTTTCCTCCAAAACTAAATGTTGGGTTTGATCTATGATTGGGCAGTAAAGGATTATAAACCATGCTGTAGGATTGGATGCTCTTTTTTTTTTTTTTCTTTTACAGAAACTTAATGAGCAAATCCACGCCTATTCTCCCTGTGTTCTAGCTCTTGTTTCTCCTTGCACAATTTGCTACACATGTTTTTCTTGAAGTTGCCAAAATACAAAACTGCTGATGCTTTTTTGCTCCCAACATGTTGCACTTTAAAACTTTAAATAATGACTCAAGAGTTGTATGAATTTCTTAATATACTGTTCTTGTTTCTATGAAATTTTTTTCCCATGGAAACCAATTTATTTTAATAAACAACACTGAACTGTTATTTTCCATGCAATGTCCACAGTTAAAGGTAAAGATGGAGTGGCAGCTGGCAGATGTCAACAAGCTGCTTAATGTGTTATTCATAATGTCATATTCTCTGTAGAAGATACTCTAAAAAACCCTTCTGAGTTCTAAAAAGTGTTGTACAAGTTCATAACATTAAATGAGTGATGATGTTTTCTACTTTATTCAAATTATACCAGCATCAGCCTAAACAATAATGTCCCATTTTACCCACAACCTCATCCTCACCCACTACAATTACTCTTGGGGGAAACATGCCAAAAAAGTAGTTGTAAGAAGAAATTGGGTGATTCCCATGCAGGCTGAGTTAAGATTGCATTGGTGCAGAATGCAAAGACCAAAATTCTAGATGCTTAAGGGAGTGCTTCTAGGAAGAAGCGGTTTGATGGACTGTAGGAGGAGAAATAACATTTTACTTAGGGTCTGCTAGTTACAGAAGGTGTAGTCTGTAATTTTTAGTCAAGTTCAGCTTGCATAAGAGGGGAAAAAAATCAAAAAGTCAGACTGAGCATATATAAATTGAGGCAGCTAGCTAAAGGGAAGTCAGAGCAGCTGAATGGTTTGTGATGCTGTGCAATCTGTTTAAAGGCATTGTATGAGACTCACAACTGGAATGTGGGCTGCAAAAGAAAAGGCTTCAGTTGGCTGACCTCTAGCTTCTTCAAATGGTGCAATGTATTAGTCTCAGTTTTATCTGGATCAGAAGGCCATTAGTGTGCCTTGCATCTCCCATGTAGCCTGTGTACCTGCATTTCTGTTCTGTGGAAGCCAAGCTGTGAAGGTGTGCAGCGCTCCTGTGTCCTGCAGAATGGAGCTGGCAAGTGGCCATGGTGAGCGCTACTCTGCGAGGACTGCAGAGTACTCCTCTGTTTGCCCGGGCTTTGATACACTATCAGCAGACCAAAAATTAAAGTGACACATTGAAACTTGAGGAGAAAGGAAGTTATTCATAATAAAAGGATGTAATGCAGAGGGGGAAAATAGATCAGAGAGGCTGTCGTCTTAAATGCAAAAGTAGGAAGGCAAGCCCAAAAAAGACTGTTGAGAATCAACTTGCTAAAGGCATAACAGCTAATAATAACTAATGTTCGTGGTATCAGGGAGCTGAAAGTTTATCATTGTTGGTGGGGTCAGTAGCTGATCAAGACATATATTAACAGTTGAAGAAAATAAAACCATCATGTGAAAGTTAGATATATTTTGGTGTGGGTTTTTTTTTTCATGATATTATTTCACCTTGAAGGTTTTTAGCAAGAGTTACTAATACTGAAGTAACAGAACTCTGAAAAGGAAGTGTTTGGTTGCTTTTTAAAAGGAGTATTTCTGGTAATAATAGCAACTTTAGGCCAAGAAGTCTGGATTCTGTATTGATGACATTTGAGAAGCTATAGAAGAAACTATGTTTTTAGCATACCTGGTGGTTTATTGGGGAAGGGTTGATACTTTTCCTGAGGTTAGTTCGCTCAGTCTGCTGGAGGGTTTTTTCAATATCTCATGATGCCTTTAATATGGGGCATATGATATAAATTTGCATTTTCAGAATGCTTCAAATGGCTCTTAAAGAAATTAAAGTATCCTGCAATAAGAAGCAAAGTCTTTCTACCTAATAGTTAGTTTGTAATTAGAAAAGTTTAGGAATAAATTGTCAGACTTCTCAGTAGAGGTGTTTACAAACAGAATCCTGTAGGAATCAGCTCTGCAGGCTGTGATGGTTAACATAAGATAACACAAACCGGCTTCTAGCATATGCCATTTTTATTTTTACATAATTTTATGGAAATTAACACATAAAGTTGACCAAGTATGAAAAAAATAATTTGGCAAATGACAAATACTTACGGATTCTACTGGTTTCTTTGAGATTTTGAATACAGTTTCTTACCCTGTAAAATATATTTCATATTGATTGCCACTAAAACTGAGATTTTTCCATTGGTCTTAATGATACTAAGAGCTATGTGGTCTTGTTAGTAATCTTAGTTTTAAGATCAGGGTTATTATTTTGGGGTTAGGGAAGAATTGTCTAACAGCTTAGGTTGAAAACAGTTGTATTTCTTTAGTTGTGAATGAGGTTTACTGTCCTAGGGTTGTCTGAATCACTGGATGTATTTCCCTGTAAGAATAGGCTGGATACTTGGTGCCAAAGACAGAAATAGAATGCAAGGACTTGGGAGGAATTGAATGGTGAATGTTAATGTTACTTTCTAAGCTCCTTGCAGAAGTATCTTCTAATTAGCACCAACTGTCACATAGAAATTAATAGGAATGCAAAACATCACACTCTTTATGTAATACACCCCTCTTTGCTTAATTGCCTTTGTCTTGTCTGTTTTTCAGACTACAAATCCTAATCTTACTTGGGACCACCAACTACTGTTGCAATGCAAGGCATATTTAGAATTATTAGGAAGCATTCTTAATGTCTAATTTGTTTTACAGATGCTTAAATACTGTTGTAAGTATATTTACACTAGAAAAAATGCTGCTTAATATTCTAAATTTAGGGGTGGAAGAGCTTTGTGAAGACTTAGTGCTTACACATATTTAGCATTTTGTTGTGAATTTTCCCATTAACGTCAATTAAACATGTTGGTGTTCTCAGTGGAAATGAATATGTAAGTCTTTGCAGGATTGTGCTTTAAGTGGTGAGGGACCAAGTGAATAC
Organism: Passer domesticus; assembly: GCF_036417665.1. Taxonomy (NCBI): domain Eukaryota; kingdom Metazoa; phylum Chordata; class Aves; order Passeriformes; family Passeridae; genus Passer; species Passer domesticus. Next base: position 32,649,961 of record NC_087479.1, read on the forward strand.
AGTTGGCAGAGTGGAAGGCAGCAGCACATGTTTACTGTGTAATTATCTGTGGTCAGAGCATGCAAGTGATCTGCATTGCAGACTACAGAGCAAACAGCCAGCATGTTTTGCACCCTTAATAGTAAATGAAGTTCAATTTCAGATTATCACAGACATACATCTTCTGAATTCAGTGCAAGTAGCAAAGGTGTAATATTAGCTGCAAATGACTTACAGTAGGATTTTGTTGATGTTTTAAAAGCTACTGAGAATTAGATAAAAGTCTGAAAATACTTCAGTAGCTAACTATTTGTAAACTCTTTTGTCATGTTTACTTAGTACCCTGATTTCTCATACAGTGTTACTCTGCTGTCAAGCTGTGCTACTTACTTATGATTGGTATTAATAGCATTTACATTCATTAATATTTATGAGTTAAAAGAATACATGAGGTTTTAGAAACAGTGCCATGTATCAGGGTCAAAAATCAGGGGTAAAAACCAGAAAGTATTCTGGGCTGCAGAACAGCTAGAGAAATTGAGCCTGGGGACTGTGTTTCCCAAACAAAAGATTTGATTTGAATTCTTTTCAATCAAAGTGGAGAAAAAGGTGCAGGCAGTGTGAGAATGTAGTGTGACAGTGAAGGATGCCAGAAGTATCACCTGCATGTTCCACACATTCTTTTGCCGTTAGAGATGAGGGCAGAATCTGTGCCATAACTCTCCAAGGTGTGAAGTGCTGATGAGGCATTGACCCAGCTGGACCTGGCAGAAAGGCCTGTGGCGTCGGCTGGTGTGTGCTCACTGTGTCTTCAGCAATGCCAGCCCCTTACAGGTTATGTCATCTGAAATACCTGTCAATAAATAATAACCTGAACTATTATATTTGTTTTAGCTCTGCATTTCAGCACTCAGGGTAGACCTTGGCTTATTTAGTCCATCTCTAGCATCACTCCTATGATAGGGCTCTGCAGGAAAATGCAGATCTCAACCAGAACAGGATTGCCCAGCACATTGGCCATCTGTAAATACTGGCTTCTTGCCTTCTGCTATAGACTTTGCCCTAATTTTGGCAAGGAGGTAATAGAGTTCAGCTTTATTTTCATCAAGTAGTAGAAATTCTTGCCAGTTTAGTATTAGATGAATTGGCAGTATTCTTGATGCCCATTCCCCTGCTTCCAATCTTGGCCTTGAGATTTTTGGCAATATAGGCTTCCTGTGCTGTGTACAACTATCATTCTACTACAGTTTTCATCTCTAGGCATGGGAAGGAAAAAAATTATAGCAGATAGCAGTTATTCAATGGGCATGAGGTTTAAATATTTTCAAAACAGACATTTTATAAAAAAAAAAATTCCAGCATTTTTTACATGAAAATTGCTCTCAAGAATCCCATTAATTCAGCCTGTCGTCAAGGCATGCTTTCCCTATCAGTAATAATAAAGTTGGTCTGGTTCTTACTTTGTAAGAATTTTTGCTGTCCTAAATTTGGCAGGTTGTAGGTAGTTATGTGAAAGGGGGCTGATGCGTTTCAAGAAGAATTGCAGCTTGCAGTTCTATGCAAGTGACTGACTGAACAAGTTCATTTTACTTTATAGTCTGTTTTAAAGGTTTGGGTTTATTTTGCTGGTTGGTTTTTGGTTTTTTTTTAACCATTGTGGGGTAGTGGTACCATGGAAAACTTGAATGCATGGAACAGGTCTAGCGTGTGCAGTCAGATGAAGGGCTTTGGTTTTAAAAAAACACAGGCTGTTGTTCTGCTCAGAATTTTGGGTTCTACATTGAATTTTAGAATTAGTCTGAGATTATATCAAAAGAGTTTTGAGAGATATGCATGTGTTAAAAGTAAAAATTTTCTTATAATGCGTTTTGCATGTTTTAGATTTTTGAAGTAGTAATTTTTTTAATAAAATTGTAAAGGCATATATGAAAATGGTTTAAAGATGGTAAGAGGCAATGATATAATACTGTCCCTAAGAAACAACAGATGACAATTGTACATTTTTGTTACTTTATTCCTTCAGCTTTGTTAGAGTTCTGAAGACAGAACTGCGTAATGTTTTCAGTAGCTTTTCAGGTAAAGGAACATGTCTTGTTGCTTCACCAGTGCAGTAATGCTTGCCCTTTGTTCAAACCTCTTGACTGTTGTCCCTCTGACCAGTTGACACAATACTCACCAATGATTTGAGTCTAAGCAAATTCTTCTAAAAGACAACAGTTTTTTCCTGTAAATTCTGGAAAAGCCCCTCTAAATGTTCTGAGTAACTTCTCTGTTGTTAATGAGGTTGCATTTTTTTTTTTTTTTTGCAGCAATGTGTTTTGCATGTTAAGGTCAATGATTATGAAAAGCTCTCAGTGGAATTTGGTCATGCTGTAGCACAGTGTATTAATGTTTCTTGCAGATCTCAGGTTTGTCTGTCTAGTGAAGTACCTTAGTGTTTAACTCAAGTCAGCAACAAAGTAGCCATGAAGCTGCTCTTTTGCTTTCCCCTCCTTTCTCTCTGCTGTGGGGAGCAAAATCTAAAAAAAAAAAAACCCAAACAACCTCATGGATTGAGGTAAGAACAGGTTAATAACTGAAGCAAAATATGATGGAATTATACTAATTATAACAATGATAATAATGGGGAGGGGAGTAAAGGCGGGGGAAGATAGAGAAAACTGTTAATCCCCTGAACTCTCAGGAAAGGGTTCTGCTGCTAAAGGGACAAGAATGAACAAAATGCACCAATATCCCACCCCAAACCCCTATAAGTAACACTAACAATACAAAGGAGGCTGAACTCAACAACCACCCGACCCTGCAGCAGAGGCCATCACCAAACGCATTGCCCCATAGTAAGGTTAAAGATTGGATCCTACTGCCAGTCCTCCCAAAACAAAACACAAAGACAAGAAAAGCACAATCTATGCCATAATAGTTCCTGCTTGGCTTCTTTCCAAAGCCTACCCTAATAGACTATTGTTAAATCTCAAATACAGGAAACCCCCCTCCCCCGCCATAAACCATTAACACTCCTATATTATTTGTCCCAATAGGAATAAATTCCTGTTTATTCCAGGTGGGATAAGACTGAAGAGAAGCAAGTGTTGCACAATACAATGGCGCACTCATGCCCAGCCTGTCTCAAATTATTCCCCCTAATTTATCTACTGGGCATGAGCTTCAATGAGATGGTATTCCTTTAGCTGGTTTGGGTCAGCTGTCCTGGCTATGCTCCCTCTCAGCTCTTGTGCATCTCCTCACTGGCAGAACACAGGAAACTGAAAAATCCTTGATGTAGAGTAACACTACTTAGCAAAAACTAAAACATCAATGAGTTATTGACATTATATTTTTGTTCTAAATCAAAACCACAACATGCTATCAGCTACTAAGAAGAAAATTAACTCTATCCCAGGTGAAACCAGGACACATATAAGGACTCTTAACGAGTAGCAAATGTACTTCTTTGCTTTTAAAAAAATCTCTTTGTAGTCTCCTGAGCTCAAGTGTTATTAAGATGTTTACTTAGGATGACTGAGTTCTTTAATAATGGCAGGGCTTTTAAAGTAACTTAACCTAAGTTTACATTTGTAGAAATGAAAATTTTGCCTGTCTTAAAAAATGAGTCATTGTTGTCTCTAGAATTTGTAGAACAACTAGTTGTCACATGGAATCATAGAAATTATTTGGATAGAACATCTGGAGGTCTTGCGCTCAATCTGAATAACCAAGCCACATTTTTATTGCTGTTGCAATAATTTAGAATTACACTTTGGATAGTTTTGAGTTGCTACTAGGTAGCATTTTAGCTTGGTCTTTGCCAGGTTGACTAAGTTTAACTCCCACAATCTGTCTCTGTGCATTTGCTCTGGGCCCCTGACCATCTTGGTCTCTGTTAGACCCTCTCTAATTTTTCAAAATTACTCTTCAGCTATTGATCCAAAACTTACCACACTGTTCCAGATGCAGAGTAGGAAGGAACAGTAACTTGCCTGGACCTGTTGGGCATCCTTTTTATTTTGCTTAGTCCTCAGGTTCTTGGGTTCTCTGGGTTGAAGCTCTGACATTGATCAGATTAGGTACTCTACTCTGCAATGCTCTCTACAAATTTCTCATTGTGTAGGCTGTCTCGTCATTCAGAGTGCTGATTTAAGAAAAAAAAAATTTTAAAAAAACCAACACAATTTAAAATTGACCATTTGGGCCCCAATATTAACCTCTTTGGTATTCTGGTCTTTACAAGCTGCTAAGTGAATATTGACTCATTTATTGTTGCTTTTTGATCTAGGCAGGATGCCTCATTTTTAACCTAACAATTTACTCTTCCTCTCTGTGCTTCTCAGCTTCCAGACAATGCTGTATGAGATGGTACCAAAAAACCTCACTGAGACTTGGTTCCATGAAATCAATAGTTTTTTCCTTAGCTACCCAAATAGTCATATCATTAAAGTAGGCAGTCAGGTTAATAATCTGACCTTGCTAAAAGAATTTTGTCTCTTTCTGGTTACTTTATGGTCCATCTTGTGGTTGAAAATTGACTCTGGGAGGGCGTGCTCCATGTGGGCTTCTTTGGTACTTTGTAGTTCAGGTTATCTGGCCTGTCCTGTGAGTCTCTTCACCTTTTTAGGGATTAGCCTTTTTTGAAGCCTAGGACCCCTCAAACATCTCAACTGTTAGTTTTTGGTAGCTGTTAGCAATCTCATAATCACATTGGCCAGCCCTTTCAGCTACCTTAGATGAATGCCTTCTAACCCCAAGGGTCTGAACACAACTACACTAAGTATTCCAAAATTGTTGGTTACATAGTCTTAGTTTCCCTGCCCTTCCCCAAACCTTCTCAGTACCTGCACTTATTTGGGAGCAAGCTTTGTCTGTATGGAACAGGGAAAAATGAGACATTTCAGTCTTTTCTTCATCACTGTCACTGGGTTGTTTTTACTCATCCACCAGAAGAATCTTGCTTTCCTGAATGTCCTCTCTCATTAACAATATCCATAGGATATTTTCTTTTTGTCATTTATGTTCAGCAAAACAAGTTTCCTGAGTCTTGTCAGTGAGTGATGCTTTTATCTCCTCCTTTGTTGCCTGTTTCTTTTTGTATGTTCTACTCTTGTCATCTTCTTGTAGAAAGAGAGCATCCTATCCCTAACTGTGTGGATAAGCATGTTTCAAATTGCTGTGAAGAGCAGAGGGGAGAATGTTTTTAGGATTTGCTTTGTTAATGGAACTCTATGTGGCTTAGTATTTTTATATGTCTTGTCTATAATTAAACAAATTGTGACAAAGTAAAAGGGATTAGAAAAAATATCCACAATAAACCTTCCTACTCCTATCAATGTGAAGGGCTTGGAAAGGATGTTTTAAGCAGCTTCTTACACTTGTATTTCTAGTCAGTGAACATCATTTTACCTCTGCAGGCTAGAAGTCTGAACTTACTGTTTGAGCTGAATAGTACCAATTATCATTAGACTTGAAAACATAGTAGTTGAGAAAAATGCAGGGAGGTGGTTTCAGCTTTAAGTGGCAATGTATTAGTGCCCCTTAATAAAATCTAAATATTTTTTCTTCAACTATTGAATTCTCTTTCAGGATCAATGGCTTCTATACTTTCTGAAAATAGAAATGTGTGATCTTAAAATCCTAAGTCCTCCCCTTACACATGACTGTTATTTATCCATTAAAAGAAGTGGAATACTTACTATTGATTTGTCTTTGTAGCATATAACAGTAAGCAACTAGAACTTTGTTTCCCAGAGTGGACTTTGTGTTCCTGTTCTGACTATTGCCTACTCCCTGTCCATGCCTGAAGCACCCATAGGATGAATAAGCCTACTTTGGATGTGAGAGCACTAGAGACTTTCATTAGACTGAACTGAAGCTCTTGTATTTGTTTGGTCCTGTCTGCCAGTATTGGACAGGGAAGTCTTGATCGAATGATATTTTCTAGATAGACAAAAAGATCTGCCCAGAAATTGAACAGTGCTCCTAGAAGCCATGATATTTACATGGCCAGAAAATATATTATGTGGAAGCAAATTAAGAATGCTAAAAGTATGCTGTTTTTCAGAAATTACTCTAACAACGCAACTCCTTTGATCTTCTTTCCAGCAGAGAGGTTATTTAAACATAACATTACAGTCATCAGCAGTAGTAGTAATTATTTTTTTTCTTAACATAGAATTTTTGTTGAATTTCACCTTCCTCAGTATCCTCTATTGCTTAAATCCCACTAGTGATACCTGTATACATTTTCTGTGAGGAAAAAAAAGATCTACTTGTTGAGTTGAAAATTTCTTTCATGCAGTACGAAAGATGGTCATATATGTAGCCCTCAAGGGACATGCTGAGAGAGAGTTCTAGTTGCAATTTCGCTAAGTGAAAGAAAAAGTTTGCTGTAATGAAGTTCTTAAATCCCCTGGAAATTGAGTTTGTTATGCTGAATAGCTAATTATTGACACTTGTGGTCAGGCAACTAAATTTTCTACTGATGAAAGTCTTATTTTAGTGATATGTCATTGGATGATTTGCAGTAACATATGCATTTGCCTTTGTGATATGCATAACTGAATAAAGACCTCCCCCCACCCCCATGAAATAACTCAATTTTATCTTTGACATGCTTCTACCATCTCTATTGTTGCTATGCTTTGCCTGTGTCTTGTACTGTTCTTGGTATGCTTAAAACACTGCAATTCCCAGACTTGCCTTCTGCAGCAGATGGACTCCCTTAGGTTCATTTCTCAACTTCTAATGTTAAAAAAACACATAACATGTCCAGATATTTTGCTTTTTCATTCACTGAAATTGCTGGCAGGGACAGAAAAGGACTTCTGATTTGTGGAACATTACCTTGGCAAGAGCAGAGACAGGAGTGGCTGTTGGATGTTAGACTTTCCAGGGAGCTGTGAAGAGTCCAGAGCAGCCTTTGCTATGTTCTCTGACTTGTTTAGATTGACTTTTTTTCTGAAATAATTAGTTTTTTCAGATGCTGTTTTCTTTTATGTAATATTCTGAGTGGATTGTTTTATTCCAGAGATCTTCACAAGTAAAGCTTCATATTCCAGGATTGTTTTGCTGTGCCTGGTGTTACATCTTGGTAACATGGGCAAAGCTCTAATTACAGAAAGTAAATTAGTCTTCACAACCTGCAAACTGTTCCAGAGGCATGACTAATTTTTTAATGGCAATGCTTCTAGAAATTGTACAACAGGGATATGATCCAGGCAGAGTTAATGTTGGTATAGAGAATAGTATTTCTGCTCTGAATTGCCAAGCATACATGACATACCTTATACAGAATATCCCCTGGGTCACTGAGTCATATTTTAATATCACACCCTGCTTCTTATATCCCGCAGTGGGTAAAGTCAGCTTTATAACTCTTTTTTTTTTTTTTTTCTAATTACAAGAATTATGGACTGTTGTCTGTATCCTGTATTACTTATTATATTAAAATGTATTCATTCTTGCTTGAAATTTGATAAGGAGTTGTCTTGAAGATAAAGCAGCATTGAAATCAGATGGAACAGAAAAGTAGGATGTTTCCTTTTGTAGCAATTGCTGTTCTCCCCCTTCTTTACTGGGTGTTTGTATACCAAGTCCAGCTCCCTGTTTGTGCCAGCACAGCAGTTTGTGGAACTGCAATGTAAGTTAGATTAGTGTATTCCTCATGATTTTTTTGATGGTTTCATGATTGTGTTTGACTTATCTGTTGTTTATAAAATTGCTGCAGAAATTGTTCTGTTGGCACAGCAAAAGAGGCAGTCAAGGTTGAGAGCAAGAGACAAGAATTTGGCGCTCTAAGCTGACATTTCTGCTAAAGCTAGGTTACAAAGTGTACTCATGACTTTATTCCTTGGCTTTGAAAGCCATTTCTTCAAACTAGCTGTACTGGTTTGAAAGCAAACCAGTGGGAGATCCTAAGTAAGAGCTACAATTTTAATAGGAAAATTAAAATAAAATGCAGTAGTACAAAAGCACTGATAGAGTCAGAATACAGCCTGACATCCTGTCAGTCAGGGTGTTGGTAGCAGTCCAAATAAATGGTGGCTGCAGTCCTCCTGGAGTGACAGATGCTGTTCTGTTGAAGCAGTGATCCTATAGAAGGGTGTAGTTTTCTTCTGAAGGTCCAGTTGTGGTGTAGAAGGGTCTGGTCTTCCTCTGGGAATTGAGTGGAAAAAGGCTGCCTGTAGTGTTCCAAATCTCAGATTATATCCAGGTAGGAATGCTTGGCTCTTCCCCCTGGTTGGAGCATCTCATAGTGGGATGATGTAATTTTATCAGTCATGCAGTCAGACCCAATGGCCCATTAACAGAAGATATCTCCTGAAGGGATGATGGGTTGTGGAAGAGATAAAGAACACTGCCCACCTGGTTTTAACAGCTGGCAATAGAATACATACTTCTGGTTGCATCTTGCATTGCAACCTAAGACACTAACAGACAGAAAACTTGTTGTGGAAACCCTTAAGCTCCAAATTACTTCCTTTATCTGATCAAATTTTAAAAGACCTATAGTTCTACACATATCCTGAGAGAAAATGATTAAGTTCTGTGGTACAGAAATTTTACATCAATCTGGCGTGTGCCTGAATGTCTTAATCAGTGAGTGGAATCTTCTTTGGTAATGTAGGCATGAAAAGCCTGTCAAGAAGGGTGCCTATGTATTTGGAATGCCAGTGTCTGTTCCACTCTGCCAGATGAATACCTCAGCAAAGACGTTAGAATCTGCGTTATCTGACAGGAAGAGATTACCTCCTTGAAGGGAGTTCTGTCCTGTAGTGTCTTTTGTCTCCTGCCTACCTCTCTATGTATTTGAGGAATATTTCTGGGATGATTGTGACCTAACAATACTTAGCTGCTCTAAATGGCCCTGAAAATGCACTGGAAGTTCCAAGATGCATCAAAATTACTTTTTGAATTGTTCTAAGAGCTGATGCTTCATTATGTGATTTGGTACATGGTCTGTAGTGGATGTTGCCTGTCTTGGTATAAATGGATGTCTTTTCCCAACTGATTTCTTCCCTTTTGGTGGAACAGGTACAGTTAGGACACCTCTAGGCTTTTGTCAGTTAATCATGACTGCTTACACCAGATTGAAGTACAATAGTGAAAATACGTTTAAAACAAACTGCTTATTCAGAACCTAAAATAGTTCTTGAAGGCTTTTGGTTTTCCCTTTGGGGAAACACTAGTTTTAAAAAAATAGTAAATAAAAGTAAGTAGAAAAGTCAGTAGAAAATTATATGGCTACATGATTAGCAGTAGATCAATAGTACCAAAATCAGAATTTGGACTGAGATTATTAAAAGTACTCAATTACCATTGAGAAGTTTATTTTAAAAGTGTATGTTGTAAAACCTAGTCTAAATACATGGTGCTTTGTCTCCCTCTTAGATCTGAAATACAGACAAGTGAAGTGTCTCTTGAGATAATTATTTTAATTTGAAAACCTCTACTGTGGAATAATGCCCACTCATTCATTAGTGATGGTGAATCCTAGGAACATGTGTGGTATGTAAGAATCTCAGAAAGTGTGACGAACTTTGTTTGTCTTTATGAAAGGCACATTGGCTGCCCACCAAAGGTAAATCATCTTTGAGCTGTAAATGGGAAAAGTATATTTATAATCTGTTCCATTGGACAGAAGTGTAAACAATTGCTGAACATGCTTGTGTGTGAGCCCTGGGTACTTGGTGATTCTTTCAAGGATACGTGTTCCACATAAATAAGCATGCTGGATAGGAGAACTTTTTATTAGAAATGAGATTTTGAAGCAGAATAGAAGCTATAATAAAAAATTGCAAATGAATCGAGTTTTGCATCATGGTTGGTGCCAGAAATTTGTCTTCCACAGGTTTTTCACAAAACACTAAATGCTTCATCTTGATGTTTGAGAACATCTGCCAAAGAAAAAGACAGCAGCCCACGTGTGTTTCTCTCTGCATCCCATGGAAACTTTTTGATGTTAAGACATTTCCTTTCTAGTCTTCCAAATTCACTTTTGAGATACGCCTTTTTAGTCTCATATTCTAGAAATTGTTCTAGCTGTTTGTTCAGATAGTCATGCCTGTCCCCTTCTCTTTCCACTCATAATATGGCCTAATGTTACAAGTAGAAACATGTATTCTTCATGACTTCTCTGATCCAGGGTTTTTTTTTTCAATCTGTTGCCTTGTTCAAAGAGTCCTTTTAGGAAAAAGTATTTCATTATATTATGTTGCTTCCTTCCAGCATGTGTCTAGTTTTCATCAGTGCTTTGTTTCCTTGAAACTCTGATTCCTAGAACTGAAAGATGCTTTCAGTTTGGTAGTACCTCTTCTATAAGAATTAAGGAAATGAAACATTTGCTCCTGAGTACTACCTAAACCCCCCATTTGGGTACCATTTTCTCTCCATTCCTTGCCCATGATAGGGGCTCATTTAATGAGAAGTTTTTTGGGGTGGATGGTTTCAAGAGGATGTTGATATTATTTCTTCCCCATTAAACCAGTTCAGAAGCAGGATTGAGGTATATGACAGGTCAGTTTTATTTCTTATGTAGTTTATTTACTGTCATAATTTATTTCCTTGCTAAGCTTCTTAATTATTAATCTCTACTTCCCTATAATCTGTAAAACTTTTCTTGAGCAAGCAATGCATATGTTGGCATCAGCTAAAATATGCATTTTTACTTCTTTAAGGTATTTGGTATGGTATATATTCTCTTCACTGAGCTATGCAGCACAGAACAGGTTTTGGATGAGGAGGATGTAGAATAATGTTTTATTTCAAGCAGTTTTGAACACAAACCTACAAGACTACCACAAAATTTTGGATGTGGTTTTGGGGTTTTTTTTTATGCCTTTGCATCATTTTACCAAAGCATGGCAACAGATACAAAACAAACTCACTTTCATACTACATAGGCATAGTATCTTTAGGTCCTCAGATAATGCAATATAAGAATTTGCAAGGTAGATGTGATCTGCTTGTCAGTTACTTGACTGATAAAAGGAAGTCTTCCTTGCTGGCAACTTACCAATTGAGTCATTCGTGATCATTAAAACAGAGGCTGCAACAACTATAAATACAGCTTCCTATATGGATTAATTGTGAAGGGTGAAGGTACCTATTTTTGTCTTTATTTCTACATGATTTTAAGAAGTGAGGGAAAAAGCTTTAGTTGCAGTTTGAAATAACCAAAATCCTTTATTTGATTATGGATCATTAAACTTGTCCCAGATTCGCTCTTGTGAGCTATTGTCTGTGTATATGTTTATGTGTACACATATATTATTATTTAGGTTTTCCTTGTTTGTTTTAAGTAACTTGTAGGTATGTCAGAATTTTGCCACGGAGAGAATTCTTGAAAATTGGTGCTGGTGCTAACATGCATACTGTAAAATTTGAGATACCACTTAATAATGAGAATGTCTTTATCTCATAATGCATGTAGACTTTGTGTATGAGGAAAAGAGTGTTCAAGAAATCATGATGGTTCTTGTAGCTCTTAGGGATCAAGAAAGATACACCACAGAACTCCCTTTTTGCTTGTGCAAAATGAAGCAATAAAGGCAGATGCTGACCTGAAGGTCTTACATGATCTCTATAAACAATAAGATGAAAATATTGTTATGTTTTGTGGCTGTTAGGCATTGCACTGGCCTACTGCAGTTGCTGATTTCTTAGGGAGTACTTATGTGGGCAAACTGCACTAGATTTTCAAGATGAAAGAAGGAAACAATTTACTAGCTAGCTTCATTTCTTTTCCTTGAGAATCACTGCTGTGTGTTCTAAATTAACTCCATGAGTTTGGGGTTATAGTAGGCTATCTCAAACTTCTGGATATGCAGGAAATATTTTTTTAAAATCTGTTCCGATCCATTGAACTAGAATTTGCCACTTTTCTTCCTTAAGTTTCTGATTTTCAATCTGTTGATTTATGCAAGTGTTTACCAAAAATGGAACTCCCTGCAAATACTGCTGAACAGCTAAAAAGGTTACAAGTGCAACTGTTGTTGAGACTCATTTCTAGAGATACAGTGGTGCATTATTACATTCTGCATGGCTTCTATTAATGTAGGTTTGGTGAATTTTTTTAGTATTAGCATTTCAGTTATTTTTTAAAAATTGGATTTTTTTTCCAAGGAGAATTTCTTATTAAAATGCTTAAGGTATGTGGAAAAATTAATATTAGGGTTCTAAAGAAGAGGATCTTTAATTTTTATGTGATTTATACTTCCTTCAAGCAAAAGGTGGCTCTTTTAAGTATTTTCTTAGAAATATGATGCATTTGCATAAGCATGTAAAATAATTGACTTCTCAGAGGATAGCAAAGTCGTAAACAGCTTTCTGCATATGCTGTTGGTTAGTGGGGGATTGGTTTCTTTTTTATATTTTTTTAATTTGTTTGTTTGTTTTCTTTTGTGCTCATATTTCACTGTGAAATGAATATTCTTTAAGAATGTCATGTTTTACAGTACAGGCTAACTCTTTTGAGCCATGCACTCATGGTAAATTGTAGTACATAGTGAATATGCATAGTACTTTATGTTAGAAAAGTCAGAAACTACAGAAATCAGAAATAAATTAACTAATTTTGCAGCTAGTGCAAAACTACTGTTGGTCATAATTTGATATTAAATAAGAACATAAAATCTTCACATTTCATTGAATCTTACATCTTTCTACTTTACTTGTCCTAGTCCTGATAGTGACTGGGACAAGTCATTTAAGCACAATGACAAGTGCATGAGAAGACAGCAGAAGTGTTCTGAAGTTGAAAGGTTCTTTACTTCTTCACATACTTGATGCTTTTGTAGGACATTAGCATATGGGCCCCATATTAAGCCAAAATGACATGTGTTAGTTTTGAGACTGTTACAAGGAAAAACAAACTACTTTTGGATTGGTTGTCTTTTTGGTTAGTGGTTGCTGGCTGTGAGAGTTTACCCATTTATATCATACTGCATTCCAACAGATTTCCTTTGTGTGCTTATGAATTTTCTGTCTTCCTGAACGCCTTGTTTAGCATTGAATGGGAAACACTTAAGATGCCAGTTATTCTGTTGTCTTTTTGTTCAAATACAGTTTGATTAATTTTCTTTTCAATAGCTCTATCTTCCTAGTAATTTGACACATTTTTGCTTAGATAACCTATGCTTAGTTTTTAAGAAGTTTCTGAATAGGACTTGTTTATGCTGATGTTGCAACAAAATAGTTGCACTTGTCATTGGTAATTGCTTTGAATTTTTTTTCAGTTATGAAATCAGCTATTTTATTTTGCATAACTTTGTTGCAGTATTTGTAAAGAGTGCATTTGAGCTGATAAAAAAAGCCATTTAAATTAATGGAATTTAAAATTTTGTATGAAGAAGACAGTAAGTCATGCAGACAAGGTTTAAATCCCTTCTGACACGGTAGCAGGAAAAATAATCTTTCAGTACTCTTTTCTTCTGGTTGTCAAATTTGAAGCACATGTATTACTTGAACAACTTGCTTCCATTCACACAAAATTTGTATCATATAAATGTAGATATGAAAATTTAGTGTCTTGCATCAGACTAATATGTCAGATTCCAAATGCTATAATTTTTTTGATAAATACTGGATTCTGTAATATCATCTTTATTAATATGAAGCACAAATGTGTATTTTTGATAGCATATAATTTAAATTTGAGGTGTCTTTTCTTTTTGCTGCTATGAATACATTAATCTAAAATGCCTGGTTTTCTTAGGATGTGTTTAAAAACGTCTATAGGTGTGTAAGGACATATTTAGGTTGTACAATGAAACGTGGTGCAGAAAGTGGCAGATGAGGTAAGTCCAAGATAGCAAAGGATATGGGATCAGTACGTTGCATTAGGCTGGGTCTGTGCCTGAGGTAAGGAGCCTTTTCCAGAAGAGATAGTGGCTTGTGTTTGAAGATGTGTTGTCAAAGTCCTGCTGCATTTAAGAAATAGGCTGCATTAATTAGGGTTCTTTGTGTAAGGAATCTTTCCTCTCTCCTAACTTTATGTATTTCCTTTTGGACCTTGAAATGTCTTGTAACTTTGATGTCATTTTTAATTTAAGTAAATATACTTTTTTCCTTGCTCTACATTAATGTTTATATTCATTAAAGAAAACAAACCCCAAATCTATATTTTATATTGTTTTAAGTTTAATTTTAATTAATATGGAAACAAAAATATTAACTGAATGCTTATGAAGCTGTTTGGGAATTGGTTGTCAGCTTGAAATTGTGGAATATCATTCACAATCCCTAAGTAAACCCTTAATATGCTGAGTGACTACTTAAACTGAAATAATACAAGACTTCCACAGTGATTTTTTTAAATTTAGTTCATTCCCTTTCATATTCAGCAAATTTTATTAATCTATACGAATCCCACAGGAACTGGTAAGTAAATGACTTAAAGAGCAGTGAGGTAGCTGAGAAAATATCCAAGAGAAAAGCTAAGATGTCTGTATGGGTGGCACTTCTTGGCAGCTTTCTCTTGTAATCACACCTAGGGCCTGTTTCCTGTTTATGAGTTTGTTTCTACAGTATATTTGCAATTTTTATTAGTAATAAATATCATGGGATGTCTTCAAGGATGTGAAAAAATGTAGGAGACTTGTATGTGGAAGGTTTATGATGTACGTTGTATGAATAGTTTTGTACAAATTTGTAGTGGTTAAATGGTCTTAACGGCCATCTGCCATTTAAAAATATTATCTATAATGACATTACCTATGAGCAAGAGATTTTGAACTGTTATGTTGAAGAAGGTTTTTGATTACTGTGTACTGTAATCCTGTGCATCTGTCCATGAGACTGTCTTACTAGTTTTAATAAAAATCTGCCTATAAGACCATTTTGAAAATATTTTCTTAGTATTCTGGGTTTGCAGGCTGTATGTATATTTAGAAAGAGTTGTCTTTAATTAGTCTTGTCTGATTCACTTGGTGATACAATATACCAGTGAGTTTTTCCCATCACAACTGTTTCCATGGAGATGAGTAGTGACAATACTCAGCGAATGAAATGTGAAATTCATGCGAAGTTTAAAGGGAGAACACTCACTTTTACATCTTGTTGATTGGCATGATTAATGGGAAACTGAAATAATGAATCTTAATGTCACTGTATTAAAACATTTGAATGACTGGTAGAGGGCTCCCATTCTTTCCTGACGTTTGCCTGTTTTCATTCCTGCTGGTGTGACTAAAACTTGACCCGCAGTACTCTGTGTAAGTTTGTTGGTCCAGCAAGTGACTGGGTTATTGCACATGAAGCTTGTATTGGTATTGTCATTGATGGACAGGGAGAGGGAGTGGTGAGCTAGAGACCAAAACTAAAAGGGGAAATTTTTTGATGTTTATTAGAGGATATAATCACCCTAGTTTTAATACTTGTAGGAAACGGGTAATCAGCCTCTTTTCTTCATGTTTATTCCAGTTGACCAGACTATGCACAGTTTTCAGGCCCTAGCTGTATGTCTAGCAATTTCTAAATGTCTAAATTAGCAGTTTCTAAAACCTGAAGTTAGTCCATGTTACTCAGAGTACTAGAATTGGTTTCTAAATATCATGCTTCTATTTTCACCTACTAGTCAAGATCCTTCACACCATATCAGAAGTTATTTTTGCAAGCTGGACTGTACAGCTGGGCCGTTTCACCAATTTGTAGAAAATGCTCATAACTATTTTTAGGAGGAATATTTTTTAAAAGGGTATATTTATATCCATTTTTCTGTGGAGGAAGAGTATAGCAGAGGTGGAATGCAAAACAGATAAGGAGGATTTGTATTTCCAGCACTATGGGACTGGTGCTCCCAGGAGAACAGTTGTCAGTTTCCACAGATGATTGTCGCAGCATACACATGGAATCCAGTACGCGTTTCTTACTTAGGCTTGGCATTTGTACAGATTTGAAGGACAAAGTATTGTTTCAGTCTGTCTGCTGTATGGATAGTGCATCGCATTCATCAGCACTCGTGCTGGTTTCACCTTGCTTGCTTAGAGGTTTAGGATCCTCTTGTAGATCTTGTGGTTCAGTTCCTGGTGTTTTTTGCCACGGGATGTGACATCTGCCTTGAGACAACATGAGACAAATGCATGGAAGAAAAATCCATGAGTGCAGTTAATACACAGGTGTCACTTCTTGTTCAGGACGTCCTTAAAGCAGAAGACTGGGAAACTGGGAGTGTGGTTTTGGAAGCATTAGGATGTAGTGGGTAGACAGGCTGAGGTATGGCATGATGACACAGCAATGTCAAGATGCTTGATCCACCCTGCCAAACAGGGAAAACTCCTGTTCCCTCCTTCCTGCCTGCAGAAGCAGGTTTCACAACATGTGGATAATGGTTTGGTTTGTCAGATTGAGGCTGTGGCAGAGCCATCCAGCATATATTCCCAGGCAGCAGTGATCATGTGATTTACATGCCTTGATAGAGGTTTTACAGTTTTCTGACCCTCTATTCCGGGTCTTTTATGGTGACTTTTGCACCTGTCTTTGTCTAACCCAGGCTTCTTCCAAGACAACAATTCACCCCTAATTACTTTCTCCTTGGTTGCTTAATTACACGGGTGCCCAAATGGATATTTCTGATTATGTTGCCATATTTATATGGGAAGTGCACATTTCTCTGGTACTACTTTAAGGCAGTGACAGTTTCTTGTGTCCTGCTGATTTGTCTTAAGCTCATGCTTGGACCTGGTTGGCAGCAGGGCCATTTTCTTGCAGCCCTGACAGGAGGTACAGGAATACCCTTGGAAAGGTCTGAGTGGTTTTGGTGGTCACACATTCCTAGGTGTTTGTTATTGGTGAGGGTCTGAGGAGCCATATAATCACAGACAAGCCTTTGCTGTGCCCACTTCAGCTATTCTTAGTAAAGAAATCATGCTGTGATGGAGGCTGGAGGCTATGGCAGCATGAGCACTTTAATTCACTGTGCTTCTGGGTATTCCTCAACAGCCTTTTCTTGCAAGTCTTCCAGTCTGTGTACCTGCTGCACACACCCAGCTCAGCTCCCCACAGGCATGTACACTCTTCCTTTAGCTCCTTCAAGCTCTCCTTCCCTGCTGAGAAGGTCCTGCAGAGCTTACCAGGCCCAATTCGTATTGGGGAGGCTGGAATTGAGCCAAAGTCAGCCACCAAGACACAATAAGAACAGAACCTTGTTTGTGCAGTATTTTAAATAAAATACACAATGTAGAGAGCTGGAGTAAACAATGACCAAAGAAAAGAACTTAAAGAATATGTGTAATTGCAAGAGTTAAGGACTGGATGGTAATAGAAACGTTTCCACTGTACCCCATAATACAATATTTTATTCACAACACCAGGCTGTCAGTGAATGTGCCTTCCAGATATGCTCTCTCCTTGTTTTCATAAGGAAAAGTGCAGGAAGGCAGACTTCTCAATCATATATAGCAACAGTAAGGTAGAAGAGAAGAGGATTCCAGTAAAAATAATGATAATTCAGATAATAACTATCACTTGTAAATGGCATTTCATCATTTTATCTTAAGAAATGCATGGTATTAGTTGCTTTCGTTCAGGAAGACTGGTGAGTAAGGCTGTTCAGATATTTTTTGGGGGGGTGTGATGATAGCTGAAATATTTACTGACTTTTAATCCTAGTGCAAGCTGATTTTTAAAGAATAAAAAATCTGTATTTCATTTGCCTGTATCATTTGCCTCCATGCCTAGGCTCACAAATAGTACGTGAATTCTAAAAATTAAAAGTTCTTTCAGGATTTAGAGAGTAAGCCTATTGGTTTGCAGACTTGTTCAATTTAGTAGGTATGCTTTTGTGCTTGAAATAGAAATTGACCATCCTAGAGTGTTCATTTGTGAAATACAGCTGTTTTGATCCTGTCCAAAGTGCATTGGATTTTAGGCACAACTTTTCTTTTTGGGGGATTTTCAGCAAAACTGTTGGTTGGTGAAGCCACCAGATTGTATCACAAGGAGCTGGTAGCAAAAATAATAGTTTTCAAAAAATGCAGTCTTAACTAGTGATTCTCTTATTGGGGACAATTTAGTATACTGTCTTACAACAAACACCACCATGGTTTTATATTTTATTGGTTTGGTTTTGTTAATTACTGAGTTTTGGTAAAATCTCATTCCCATTAAGAGAGAAGGAAATTGCTTGTATTCTTTTCTCTTTTTTTAGTCAAAATTTACATTTGGAAAACAGTTCTATGTTTCACTGAGAATTGTAACAGTTCTAGTATCTGTTAACCGCAGCACTGTTTTATGGTGACATTTGGTTGACTCCAATAGCAGTGTAGATTAAAGGGATTTTTTGTTTATTTATTTTGAATCTTATCATCAACTCTAGAAAGCTTTTTGTGGTATTTGAGTTCTGCTAATAAATTTGTTTTGTAGGGGAGAGAACAATTGATACTTTAGTGCTGTGAACTGGATTCAGAGTAATAAGTTTACAAGCACCAGTGTTAAGTTACCAACATCTCATGAAAAGAATAATGATGGAGTAAATATTGCTGTTCTGCATATTATGTGAACAGTGTTTATGCTTCATTAAAGTTTATGATCTCTGTTGTAATGCATTATTCCATTAATAATAGCTTACAAAAGTTAAGGAATAATTACATTCTCATTTGTTTTGACCCCCCATGCCTAGACGGAATTTGCTGACAGTGGGGTGATGCTGTGTGTGTATGTTTTTATTCATTACTAAAATAGTTCGTTTTTAAGTCCTTAAGTGCCCCATCTGGATAGCCGTGGAATTGAAGTGGGTCTTGCTGTGCTAGATTGAAATGAAAAGATAACCTCATAAATGTTCAGAATCCAGCAATGTGTGGGATGCTTGCATACTTGCTTGCTGCAGGAGATCTGAGAATGCTGACAGCAATTTGTTTATTGCAGTGAACAGTTGCACACTAATGAGTGAGCTGTGTGACTCAGAAAAATACCTCAAATCTTTGCTTGGCTGCTACAATAGATTTCCAGAACATCTCAGAGAACTGCACGATGCTTGTTTCAGTGCAGAAAGTGGATGACACTTGCCAAACTGAGAGGAAATCTGAAAGGAAGATCCCATCCCCTCAAAGGCAGAGGCTATGAGTTAGTTTTCAAGTCCTTTGCTTTTAATATGTTTTATCCAGCAGATCTAAGTTTCATTATTCCAAAGCTTCCTTGCTATAGTTTTATTTTCTTCGGAAAAGAAAACTGTAGAGATGCAGGCCTCTTGCAATGGTTTTATTCTTCTCATTTCAAGGAGAAAATTCTCAAAGTTATATCTTGAAGTATTGACTGGCTTGTGGTCCTGCCATCGCAGTTCAGAGGGGTTTTTATCAGATTCTTTAGAGTAACAAATGTGGAAAGTCACAAATTGTGTATTCCTGTCTATTTTTAAAGTGCATTTAATATCAGTTTAATTCCAAGTCTAGTTACTGTCCAAGTTTTTTGACGTGTTTTCAGTGAGCATTGTGTGTCTCCTCCTCGTGTATCTTAGCTGCAGCTCATTGCCTTGCTTTGGTGTTGTGGTAGCTGTCATGTTGAACAGCTGCCTCTCTCAAACGATGTTCTGTTCAGGGCCTGGAATTAAACTCCAGTATGCATTTGTTGTGTAACTTAGTTGCTAAAAATCACAGCAGAGAAGATTCATCTTGCATTTGCTAAACAGATTTTTGGTTGAGTTTTGGTTTTGTGAGGGGGTTTTTGGGGGGATTTTTACACCCTCTTGGGAGTAAAGTGTTAACCATTGTAAGAGCATAAACATTTTCTGTTTAGCATTTGTACTGAGAAGTTTCCTAATTAGTCATCTTGCTGTTTTTGAAGAAGAAATCTTTAACATTTCACTGCAGGGAAAGGAATCTCTGTTGTAGCAGCAGATGCTCTATCTGCCTTGTTAGTAAAGGCAGGAGTCTTTCGTATGTATTTAGTAGCTCTTGATGGTAAAAGCAGTCTTTGTAAAACACTTAAACCAGAAAAAAAATATTCCCAAATGTACTGTTCCACTTCTTTAAGTGAAAGAGGAATCTACTTAATTTCTTTAGCTTTTTAACTAATCAAAAATCAGTCCTGAAAAATTTCACAAACAGTTGCTTAGGCATTGCAAATTCTGAAAGCAATTCTGCAAACAATTACCTTGAAAATGCTATCCTTTTTTCTGTGAAATTTTCACCCCTTTCTTGTCCATGAGCTTCTCTGTATCTTGTGATAATTTTCTCCTTTCTGAACTGTTCTCTTTCATTTGCATTTTTAACTCTTCTCCTTAAAATTCTTGGGTGATTTATTGTTATATTTTACTTCTTGTATTTTTCATTTAAGTTTTTTTTTTCTTCTTCATTTGTCTAAACTAAAGCCAGTGTCTGGAATATCTTTGTTGGCTGTCTCATCATTTTAAACACATACTTAAGGTCTTGACAGGTGAGAGGCCAGATAATTTTAACTGATATGTTACTGTTGCTAGGCCTGACTGATGGCCAGTTTCGATAGAATTTTTACAAAAATTCGCAAGTTACTTAATCAGAAATCAAAATCAAAGCAGACTATTTCTAAATAATTATTATACTTTTCATTATATCTAGACCAAAAAAGATAATTGGACTTTCAAAAGTATTATGTTTAGGAAAGCAAACATTTCTGAAACGTATGACTGTATAAGCAAAATCATCTCTTGTACATATATTTCATAGTAAAGTTGAGGTTCACACCTCTTCCATTGTAATTTATTCTGATACTTCTCTGAAACTGCTTCTGATGTTGTTTGTGCCACCTTACTGGTTTTTTACTACTCAACTGACACATTCTTTCTCACGCACTTGTAATACATTTTATCTGCTGAGAAGTTATGCATGGAAAGTAAATCTAGTCACTGCATTGGCTTTTAAAAATTCCTCCTCAAAATTTGCTTAAAAATATCTGAATCTCAGAATAATGCTTTGGTTTAAGTGAAAACTTCTGATTTGGTTGGGTGATGTCAAGTACCCCCTCTAGTTTTCTTCCTGATTTTACAATTCAAACAGGTTATTTTTGGATTTATTGTCCCTGTCTCTGTAAGCTAGCATTTCCTACTGGATGGACATGAATATTGGAACAACTGAGAAAAATGTTAATGCCTTTGAAATATTGTATGAAATGGACTGGTTCCTTCTGGGGACTGAAGAGGCTTTCTGTGGTGTGTTTGCTTCATATGTTTCATTTAGCTTTGCTGCTCAGATGTGATGTGGTGAAGTTGATTACAAAACACGTGGACTGAATGTAACCTTGTGTCAGGGTTTATTCACCCAGTGGTTTCTCACCTGCACTTCTTTCCTTAATAATGCTATTAGCAAGAGTAAATTCATAGTGTAGATAACTCAAAGGAGAAAGCATTTTAAGACATGCTGCTTCTTCTGTGATGCACGTTGCTTTGCCTTGACATTTTCAGTAGGAGCCCTAACCATGGTGCCTAGCCCACTACATATCTGGAGTCTCATGTAGTTTCTGCTTTGTCATATGATGGGTTTCAAGGATTAATAACTCTCCAGTTTTCCCAGAAAACAGTCTTCCTGCTGATGCATTTGGTCTCTATATTTGTATAATTTGTAACACGTGTTTGGGACTCCTAGGTGAGAATTTCTTCTCATACATCACAGAAGATACAAGTTTTATTTTAAATAAATCAATAAAAGTAATTTTAATTTCTAGTGTTTAAATAATTATTCTTTTAGTTCAGCATTAAAAACCATGCAAACTAATTATGCTCTCCTGGCTCCCTTGGACTATAATCATTTTGTTACAGACTGCCAATTTGCTATACTGGTTCCTGATGATTTTTCAGTGATGCAGGAAAGTGATCTTGCTGCTGTTTCTAGTGTTGGAGCCCCAGCTTTGAGAATGGGTTCTGCAACCCCTTCTGCAAATTATATGATTGCTCATAGAGCATTCAAATTTTAAAAACCCTCTGCTCAAGAACATTAGTCAGTACTAGCTCCATAGTTGTTGGGGTTTTTTGTTGCCATTCAGTGTTTTTCATAATTGCCTATGAAAGAGTTCCTTGCATCAGCATCATGGAAAGCATGTGCCGGTGAAGACACTCCTGCCCTGGCTGGCCATGGTGAAGGCCACCTGGGTGAGGTACAGATCACTGGGTTGTGCTTGATCCTATGTGCTCTGCTCTAACCTGGCTGTTACGGGACTGTGCCCTGGGTTGGAAAGGTCATTGCTCTGCCTGACTCTTACTGCTAGAAGTAGGGACCATCAAATAAAAGGAGAATTTAGCATAGTCAAACAAATGGGGATGGTTCTTGGCATACAACACAGAATGCAGCTTCTTGTGGTATGGTCTTATGGATACCAAGTGCTTTGTGTTTAAGAACTTGATGAAAGAAACATTCACAGGAGAAGATAAATACTACTTCAGGTCTTTGGGGGCTCTAAAAAATTGGATCCTGACATAGTGTTCCTTAGCAATGTCACTGCATGCTGGGCTTAATATTACTGAGATGTCTACTGTTTGCCACTATAAGAGAGCCTGAGCTCCATAAACATTTGTGTAGTGCAGCACAATTATTCTTTTGTTTTTGATGTAAGGTTACTTAAATACATGAGGAACAGTAGTGGCATTCATGTTATGGAATGCTGATGTTTGATCTGATGTTCAAGAAGAAAAAAGTTACTACTATCATTATTCTAGCGCGCTCAGTACAGTTCATTTAGCAACTGCAGTTGGTTTTGGTTTCCCCCTGTGCATCCTGTAGGCAATGATCCTTCATTCTGTTCAGTTACAACACTGTGAGAGCAGACCAAGAGATCACTTGCAGGATTAGCTAGGGAACCACTTCACATTCTTCCTGATCACTTATGGGAATTTTTTGATCAATGCTTTTTCCCACAAGGTTTTCTATGCATGCAGTGTTAAAAATACGACATTTTAAAATTTAGAAGTAAACCATTACTGTTTTGTGTCTGGAATAACAAGGTACAAGACAAGGCACAAATGAGCACTTGTTTCAAGATACTTGGTGTCCATCAGAAGTAAATAATTTGTATGCTTTTGCTGTGCTCCCACAAATAATGTCTGGTTTACAATGGCCAAGCATTTGAAAAGCAAGAACAAGCTGTAATAAAAAAGGATGAATATGAAAAGGAAAAATTTTCAGCCATCTTGCAGGTGAATATACAGTTCCATTTGAAATGAAACTTGAATCTTCTTGAAATATGCTCCCAACAATGCAGTTTTTCATTTGAAATCCACTTTCATTTTTTCTGCTTTGTCCTTTAAGGCTTGACCTACCCAGGAGAAACAGTTGCGTGTTGGTGTGCTATTTTTGTGAACTTAAACTTGGAAAGAAATTTGCTATCTAACTCTGCTTGGGTGATTCAAGAGTGGGATCACACCCTAAATCTAGTAGTTTAAGGTAGCTAAAACTAAATTTGACATAAAGCTATAGTTAGATCAGCGGAAAGTTCATTATAATCATACAGATTTAGTAAAAAGCATGTCCAATTTGTAAAATCCCAATAAAGTAGTTAATAGTTAGTTACTGGCAAGACAGTATTTTCCTTTTGTTTTAAAAATAATTTATCAACCTGTAAAGTCAATATCTCTCTGCAGCCACATACCCCTTTCCAAATTTCACAAATTAAAGGTGGGAGAAGTAGTGATACTACTTTTTCATAAAGTCCTGCATTCCTTCCATCTAGAAGGCTTTATGTGTTGTTCATTATGATCTACCTGTCTGATAGCAGTAGGCTATTTTGAGGAATTAAGTCAATTTTGTTTCCTTACATATAGTTTTCCTGAAGCAAACGTCAGCTGCTTTATCAGAACTCACATTCTCTTTTTTTTTTCCCTGTTTCTTAAATTGACTGAATTGGCTGAGTTTGAAATTGGTTTAATCAATTATTTGCATTTATGATGTGCTCTAGAAGAGCATGAGAATTTTTGAGTCTGTGTGGTTTTTATATTTAGGGTTTTTTTGTATCCCACTTCCCACCATTCAGTAAATTACAAAAATATAATATTGTCATTCAGCTTCAATAAGGACTTCTTAATGATCTTAGTGATTCTTCTGTAATCATGGTAAGTTTTTTAACAATGAAATTTTGCTAGGGGCCTGATTATTGGTTTTGTGTTTCATATTGAAAAGACTGGAAGCTAGGAAGGTGTGATGGTGTTGGTGAGGCAGTGCCTTTGTGCTTGAACAGATAGCAAAGTCTCTTTGTTGAAGAACTGTTCAAGAAAGACTAAAATACTATTTAGAGAAGTTCATTTTATTGTAGACTCTTTCTTCCCCCCTCAATAAATAAACAGATAAATAAAACTGTGAACGTAGCTGAAGCCTTTACAGACAAGTCTTACTTCCATGAAGCTCAAGTACTCTTATTGTATAAGAAGCATGAAAAGGCAATGGCCTTCTGTTTCTTCTAGTCAGCAAACAGCATACACACAACGTGGCTGCCTCCACTTCCATCCTTGCTGAGTGTAAAAAGTATTGATGAGGAGGTGGCTGGTGGAGTCATCTACTGTTTTTTTAACCTGATAATCTGCAGAGATAATTCAGTATGATCTTGCCATTTCCTTACCTCTGTTACACATTTAAAATTATTGGGGTGATAATTTTTTTCCTGAGTGTTCACAGCACTTTTTTTATATGATTTTAAAGAAAATTTGTCCAAGTTACCAAAAGGGTTCATGTCTGTTTGAGCTACCCCATAACTAGAAAGCTGTATTTCTTTCACCATACTGAGTGACATTCTCATATCTGAAATGATACTTGATTCAGAGCTCCCCTTGGTATAAATTAAACTAGGGTGTAAGTATACAGGAGGTGAAAAACCCAGTATTTTCTCCTAACAGGATGTGGTCATTTGTTTCTGTTTCACAGACTGAGGGAAACAGTGTTACACGTGTGCAGTGTATAGGATGTGTTATACTGTGCAGTGAGGATTTGCTTATGAAGCCGTTGCTCCATGGAAGCAAACCTAGGCAAGGAAAATGGAAACAGCATCTTGCCATTCAGGCATATTTACTTCTGGCAGGGCCATTGCTTTTTCATACCTCTTTTAGCTGGACAAACTTTGCAAAGCTTTTTGGGAGGTGAATGACTTTGTGGTAGTGTTCCCTTAGAGAAAGTTATTTTCTATTTATACTTCTTCCTCTCTAAAGACTTTCCATTCTTAGCCATCTCCTTCAGAGAATTCTGATGTTGCCAAGAATTGTTTTTGTAGTAGCCTGTGTGGTGTTTTGAAACTGACACCTTGCTTTTACAAATGACTTTATTAATTTTCTGGAAAAAACTCCTTTTGAAGTGACCAGGATTTTTAAAAAGGTAAGATTTTGTAGGTACTGTTACAGGCTTCTTACATGGTTGAAAAAAAATCTGTTTACCATCTCAAGGTGTCAGTTTTTTAAGACCCCGTGTGTTTTGGAATAATGGTTTGTAGGTGGGAAACTTTTTGAAATAATGCAATAATTATGTTATTTTGAATGGTAGAGATTGATATTTGGATTCTTCCATAATAATACCAAAATAATAAAATTATACTTTCTTAGCATTTTGTTAGTGCAGAGCACATATTCTACATTAGAAGAATGTTTACCTTTTATCCAATGGAGATGTCTAAGCTGGCTGAGTTATTCTCTTGCATTTTTGAAGACTCAGTAACTGGTCATAGGAAGTTTTATATCTGACTGTTCAGAACTGCTGAATAAAATTTTAAGTTCTCAGTGAGTGTGCTTTTATGTGGACCTCTGATGTATTTATTTACTTGTAGTAAAGCATTTTGAAAACATGCAAACAGTTTGAGCATTTTCTCCTTCCTTCAAAGGCAGATATTAATGTGTGTTGTATCATCTCAGGCCTATTTCTGCTTTATCAGTCAAAAATTATGGGTTTTCCTGGTAATTGGCCCAAATTAAATTCCAGTGATAACTGCATGTATTAATCCCACCTGTAGGTTGTATAAAGCATGTCTCTTAATTTGTGATGTGCAAGATTTTATATGAAACATAAACATGAAATATATAAATTTTAGGAATTGTATCATGCAAATACTTTGCACTGAGTTTTGAATGTTGCCCGTGCTTTCTTTCAATGCAAAGCCACTGTTCGTTTATAGTTTCATCTAGTTGGATGTCAAGATATTTCTTAAAAGGCTCTGGTAGCTGTCACGACAGAAGGCAATTGCACCTAGGCTTCCAAATGGTAATTATTGTTTCCAGAATGATAGAGTCACTAAGTAATCCAGGAGAAGTGCTTTGAAACTGCTTTCTAAAAAAGCTGATGATCAGTAATGTTGTGGGGACAAAGAAAATGAGGGCTTTAATCCAAATAAAAAGGAAGACAAACTGGCATGTGTTTATCACAATCTGTCAAACCCTCAGCTAGCATAGGGATGCAAGTCTTGCATAGGAAAGACTCATTAGCTCCATGCATGGAAAACTGCTCAACATCTGACTCTGCAAAGAAGGAGATTTGCTTTAAGACTAGGAACAGTTTTAAATCTTACCTTAGCTCAGAGATGTGAGCATCTTTGTAAAATTTCTGTTAATCATTCTTTGTAACCCATGGGATTTGGGATGCTTTTATGTGGAATATTGCAAGTAAATGTTTTACTTTGATTTGTATTTAGGCTGTTTTCAGACAGGGCAATATGTTTGGTGGGAAATCCTCCTGCAGTCCCTAACACAAAATTGCTGCACTGTTCTTGCAGTGTTTGCCTTTGCAGTCCTGATCTGCAGGGATGTATGCATGAGATGAAAGTAGAGATGCACTAAGTTGCTAGTGACAGCGATGGAGCTGATAAGGAGAGTTCTCTGTGGACAAACAATCCTCGTGGTTTCTCTTAGGAAAATAGGGGAGCTGTTAGGGATTTAGGCAGATAATAAGGAATATGTTTTTGCCTGTTTGTAAGAATAGTTTTAAATTATTTTCTTTTAATATGAACATTTATTTCAAGACCTGGAAAGGTACTTAGAAAATTTTTACTCCAGGAAATGAATATTTGCAATAAACGTTCTAAGAGGACATATGGGGAAAATAATAGTATGGTGATAGATAACAGGTGTTTAGCAACTGCTTTTACTTTAGTCTTTTGTTTTCCTCTTCATTCAGCTGTCTATTGTAAATCGCAAACAGGTATTTTTGAACTTAGGCTACCCAGTCTTATTCTCATGCCTCTCCAAAAGTCATGGTAATTGATTTATAAAGCAGCATACAGTTCTAACATATGTGTAATTGAATATTAAATGAAAATTTTCATTTGGGCAAAATGAATATGATTTTTCCATAGAAGGTCTTAAAAGGAGTATCCATAAAAGTACAATTATGGTCAATGCCAGAAATGTATTTACCTAGAAGAATGTTAGCCAAAACCAGCAAGACTTCTTTGGATTTCTTTGTGTTTATGATCTCAAAAGATAATGCGAAGTATATCTTCTTAATTAGAAAAAAACCCCAAAATTATGCCATAAAACTTATTCTGCGTGCACTCCCATAATGTATTACTGAATCTAGGAACCTTGTTCAGCCTTTAATTATGAATTTAAAAGCTATGTTAAATGTAGTTTTAAACCTCATCACATGAAATTCAATGAGTCTGTATTTAAAATGCCTGTCTCCTTAAGGTTGAATATCATGTTAGTCTGTAATTGTAATTTTTTTCCCTTCCTGGTGAACTTCATCAATGCTGTAAATGAGTAGCTATGCATTTCTTTATGACATGATCATTTTTTGTGAGCAATAAGCCTTCATCATTCACAGACTATGTTGTTAAAAAGAAACAAGTTTTGTTGGCAGGTTCTCTAAAATTTTTCATCTCGGCATATCAGTTTGTCTGAAAGTGGAATTTGTCATCTCTGATATAGGGAAGTATTACTCCTTTTCACAAATGGCAGACACAGAAGTGGAGATTTAAAGTTTGTGTGGTCAAAAACATCATATTATTTTGTTTGCTTAGAGAACGCCTAGTTTTCTAAATTCTTCATGTTAGTAATGTATTTCATTTCTTCAGTGATTTCTTCTGGATGACTGTAGCTGCAGAAAGGGCATGGCCATTTAGGAGTGGTTTACAGGGGGAGGTCCATGTCAGAAACCACAAATGAAAGGACTTTGCCCAGCGATTTGAAGCAAGTTGGTGGCAAGTATAGAAATAAATGCTCCAAGGAAGCAAATTCTTCTCTCATCCAGGAAAGCTCTTCTGCACTATTTAAGTGATGTTGATTCACATTTAGGAACTTGCTGTTTTAGACAAAAATAAGATGATGGAAGACACACTTAAGATCCAAATGATTGCAGTGTGCAGCATAAGAATGTAAATTTTATCTCAGGAGTTTCTTTTGAAGTCAAGTAGAGAAAGAATAATTTTTTATGCATTCAGTCTTGTAGGTAAGTAGTGGGGATTTTTAATAAGCTGGGCACATAGCCATATAACTACAAAATAATAATTTTTTATGCACGTCTTTAGCTAGGGGTGGAATTACTATGCATTTTAGTTTAACTTAAGGGCAGTAATATTGAAATATTAATGAAAGAATATTTCAAAATAGGGAGGCAAACAAAAAGTAGCATGAAATTCAGCATTGACAACTAGATTTCACTTGGGGTAAGCTTTCTTTTGTTAAGTCAACTGGATTTTCT
Source organism: Passer domesticus (assembly GCF_036417665.1). Taxonomy (NCBI): domain Eukaryota; kingdom Metazoa; phylum Chordata; class Aves; order Passeriformes; family Passeridae; genus Passer; species Passer domesticus. Next base: position 32,678,496 of record NC_087479.1, read on the forward strand.
TTTTCCTGCAAAGTAAAATAAAGATTTAATGTGGCTGATCTTCAATCAAACAAGTAGTGATGGTAGTACATGGGAACTTGGTTGCATTTGTCAGGTGTAGGCCACTGGTCCTTATCCTGCAGCATCCTTGGTTACAATGTCTTTATATTGGTTAAGCACAAAACTTAAAGTTTGTGTGATTGTGTTTACATGTTTATCTTGCTGTGAAAAACAGAAATACAAGAGGTTGGAACATTGGGATGATGTCCTTCTAGATCTACATAATAATGGTGTTGTCACTGGGACAAAAATACCCAGAAAACACCACTGATATGGAGCAAAATGATGTGTAGAAGAGCATGGTCTTCCTGGACTGACATAAAAGGTTAAGGTGTTGCAATGCACAATGCAGGTTAATGTACTTGATACCTAGAAAAATGTTGCAATAAATTTCTTCTATCAACTGAAAATGGCAGAGAAGAAGAGTGTGTTTGAGAAGTGAGTAAGTGTTGGTTGTGACATAATTGTAGATTGTCAGTGTGATGTGACTGATGTGACTAAGAAAAAATAAACTTAAAAAATTAGGCTGTGGTAAGCCTTTTTTTAAAGCCTTGACAAATAGTCTGCTTCAGGTCAACACAGTTTATTTTGTCCCAGAATCTTGGACGGAAAAGAGCCCAACTCCAAATCTAAAATCAGACACTTGGCAATTATACTGAGCATGCTAATCAGGTCCTCCTGGATCAGTATTTCCAGATTCCTTTCCAGGATTTCTTTAGAAGATATTCACTGTGGATCAGGAGTCTACATAAGCAAATGCCAGATAAATCTATTTCAGGAATGAAGTACAGAAGACTTAGGATAATTGGCCATTGAAGTAACTTGTCTCAGGACTCTGGGTAGGTATCTCCATTGAAACCCTTTTTCTTTCAGCAGCCATAAGTCCCAGACTGAGGATGCAGTAGAAAATTTAAAATTTGTTTGGTCTACATTTATCACTGCTTAATCAACTGTTCCCTGTCTATTCTGGGAAGAAAGCTGTGGATCAGATTCTTCAGAATAGTCACTGCATCCCTGTTGACAGATGAATTGAATTATGGGGCCAAATGGTTCAGATTGTATCAAAAAATTGTCAACAAGATGATCAAAATTGATATAAGACCAGAAATGACAGCTGACTTCAAGTCTTCCTGTGGAGAATAATTTACATTGGAAGCAGAAAAGATCATAGAATTACAGAATGGTTTGTGTTGGATGGGTCCTTAAAGGTCATCTTCTTTCAGTCTCCCTGCCTTGGCCAAGGACACCTTCCACCGGACCAGGTTGCTCAAAGCCCCCATCCAACCTGGCCTTGAACATCCTGAGGAATGGGGCACCCCAGCTTCTCTGGGCAACCTGTCCCAGTGCCTCACCATCCTCACAGTAAAGAATTTTTTCCTAATATTTAATCTAGACATACCCTTGCAGTTTGAAGCCATTTCTCCTTGTTCTATCACTACACACTCTTGTAAAGAGTCTCTCTCTGTGTCTCTTGGAGCCCCTTTTAAGTACTGGAAGGTGCTATAAGATCCCCAGAGCCTTCTGTTCTCCAGACTGAACAACTCCAACTCTCTCAGCCTGTCTTCATAGGAGAGGTGCTCCATCCCTCTAATCTTCATGGCCCTCCTTTGGACTCATTCCAGCAGCTCCATGTCCTTCCTTTGCTGGCACCCCAGAGCTGATGCAGCCCTGCAGTGGGGTCTCAGCAGAGCAGAGGGACAGAATCCCCTCCCTCCCCTGCTGCCCACCCTGCTCTGGATGCAGCCCAGGACACGTTTGGCTCTGGGCTGGGAGTGCCCATGGCTGGGTCATGTGCAGCCTCTCACCCACCAGCACCCCCAAGTCCTTCTCAGCAGGGCTGCTCTCAATCCATTCTGCACCCAGGCTGTATTTTTGATCATGTCTCAGCTAGCACCTGAACTCAAAGCTGTATGGTTTTCCAACCTCCCCTTTCTTGTAGGGAGACTGACAGGGGGGTTGACAGCATGATTGTGTGCTGTGCGCTTTTTCAATGGGATGTAAGCAGTTTCAAAGCATAATCCACTATTGTTTTCCCTTTCCTTATGGAATGATTCTGAGTGTCTTGGTAGCAGCAGTGAAAAATTTAAGCCTCCCCCAAAAAAAAAGTTAATTTAGTCCATGATGTTGCAAGGAAATTAGGAGTACTCTCATCCACATTAAAGTTCTCTGTTTCATCCTGAACCTCCAGGGGTTCAATCAAAATTTGACAATAAAAAGAATTTAACACTGGTGACTGTGCTAGAGTATAACAGACCTTTTCTGCACACTGCTTATATACTGTCAGATAACTACTTAAAACATTAGAAATATGTGTGACTTTTAAGGCAACAGCTCTTATAGTTAGTGGTGGTGTTGTGTTTGTCATTCTGAAAAGAGGTGATAATGTTACTCAGTACACAGACTATCATATTTACATACCTGCTAGATTAGTGCTATAACATTTCTGTCAAATTGTATCAATTTCTTGGACAGACCGTTCTGGTACTGGCAACCCATTCTCCATTTATTAGATTTTAAACTTGCTAACAAGCAGATAGACCTGATACAGCCTGAGGGAATGCAAATAGAAGAACCCTTCATCCTGGGACTCTTTGTCCTGCGAGCTGTGATCAGCTAGTAATGCTGATAAATGTGTTAAGGAAGAGTTAGATCACCAGGGTTTCTCAGAGATTGGAGTTCCAAAGGAAAGGTCCTGGCTGATGACCAGGCTGCCAGTGTTTTACCTTGACTAGCAATATTCAACATGTTACTTGCTTCATGCTCTGCTGGAAATTTCTCTTATGAGAGTGAGCTTTTTAAATATTTCTGGCCATTATACACTTAGCTTAGAGGGAGAGCACAATGGCCGACAGATTGATCTATGCTTGATTTTCTTGTGTTGCTTTTGAATCCCGGATCAGTGAATCAAGTTTATAGTCCAAGAAAAACAGAAGATCAGTCCCCAGGCTGGAAACTGCTCATTTTCTGTTGCAGCATGGCAAAAGGATGACAGTACTAAGAGTTCTCATACTGTGTCCTAAGGTCAGTTTTGTCACATACAGTGTAAATCCCAAATAATTTAATGGGACAGTTTATGCTGTAATCATTTATTGTCTGTGTTGCAGCAGCACCTAGTGGTTCAAGTTAAGATCAGAAATGAACATTCATATGGCACATGATCTCTGCTGGGAAAGCTTTAATTGAAAGTAGATAGAATGGAAATAGGAGGATATGGGAAGCCATGGCAGAGAACAGGGAGATGTCTTTTAAGCCACTACAGGAGAGCTGAAGTGCAGCAAGAGACCTACGTTTCTATAAAGGGTCTCATTTCTCTTTTATGTAGAGACATGTTTTTTCCTAGCATCAGCTCTTGTTAGCTCATTGTCTTGGAAAAATGGGTTTTTTTGGATGTGGACATACCTGCTTGCTTCTAATCTTGATTAGAAGTCTATAATTGTAACACTTTGGTCAGATTTAAACAAATACTGCAGCCCAATTACTTGTTGTGAAATATCATCCTTTGAAATTTGGAACATGGCATTAGGATTGCTCACTGCATCCCAATGCATGATGCTGCTCTAAAGGCTTCACAATTATCTAGTATACACTAATGATCCAACTGGAGTGACCTTCTGAAAGGGAGTCTGTAAAGAGAGTTTAGTTGAAATTGCCAGGCATATGAAGGATAAGAATGTCATAAGGAGAAGTCAGGATGCATTCACAAAGGGGAAGTAATGCTTGACCAGTGATAAACTTCTGTGGTTTAGTGACTGGGTTGAAAACTGGTAGAACAGCCAGCGATTAGTGGCACAAAGTCTAGCTGGAGGCCAGTGTGTTCCAGGAGTCCAGTCCTGTTTAATATCTTCATTAAGGACCTGGAGAAGGGAGCAGGGTGTACCCTCAGCAGGTTTGCAGTAGACACAAAACTGTGAGGAGCGGCTGATATGCCAGAGTGTTGTACTGCACATGGTGGGGCACAAAGGAATGTCATGAAATTCAATGTGGGGAAGTGCAAAATCTTGCAGCTGGGGAGGAACAGCCATAGGCAACTGGAAAGCAGCTTTGCAGAAAGGACATGAAGGTCCTGGTAGACACCAAGGTGAAATAAGCCAGCAGTGCACCCCTGTGACAAAAAAGATGAGTGGTACCTGGGCTGTATGGGGCAAAGTATAGCCAGCAGGTTGAGGGAGATTATCCATCCCTTCTGCTTGGCACTGGGGAGGCCACACTTGGTGTGCAGTTTCCACTTCTGGGCTCCCCAGTAGAAGAGAGATGTGGGTGCAGTGGAGAGAGCCCAACAAAGGGTCACAAAGATGGTTACAGATGTTGAGCATCTCTTTATGATGAGTGAGGAAAGGCTAAGAGCTGGGACTTGATAGCCTGGAGAAGAGATGGCTCAATTTTTATAAATATCTGAAGGAACTGTGCAAAGAAGTGCAAGCCTGACTTCTTGCACTGCTGCATGGGACCAGAGGCAATTGGCACAAACTGTAACACAGGAGGTTCCCTCTGAACATCAGGAAACACTTTTTTACTGTAAGGGACACTGACCACCAGCACAGGTTGCCCATGGAGGTTTTGGCCTTTCCATCCTTGGAGAGAACCAAAAGGGGTGTGGACATGGTCCTGGGTTGTAGGTGGTACAGCTTTAGGCAAGGGGGAGTGGGACAGGTGATGTCCAGAGGTCCCTTCTAGCCCCAGGCATTCTGTGATTCTATCATATAATATCTGTAATTCATTCAAACAGAAAGTTGATATGACAACATTTTTAATACTATGGAAATCTGAACAGCTTTTAGAGATTTTTGGATCAGAGCCTTGATCTTACTCCTAAATATTTATTTAAAAAATAATCTTAGGAAAAAAAGTGTTAGCAGACTTCAGTCATGATTCATTGGCAACTAAGGGGGAAAAATTAAGGACAGAAACAGGGAGTCTACTTGTGGCACAAACCTGGTGTTCGTGCAGCTCCCTGCTGCTAGTTTTCTGAGGGTCTTGGAACATTGTTTTGCCATGTGAAAACCCAATGTGTTGCATCATTTGCTATGTAGAATTATGTAACGATGTTTGTACAACACTCAACCTATTAAATTTGAAAAAAATAGTTCAGAAAAATAGGATGCAAATTTAATTTGGATTTCCAGTCTCACAGCAAGACTGCATTTTACGTCCAGCACGTTCTGTGATGGATATCCTCAGTGAAAGAAACAGAATGGCTTTTCTGTTGAAATAACCATTTTTGTGTGGTTGGGGTATGAGGAACTACTGTTTCAAGAATGTTGACAGAACCCAAATGATTTAGATTTATTATTCTACTAGGGCTTTATTAAAGGAATTACTTAGAAGCTAAGAAGTGACCAAAGGTAAACTAGAACATGAAAGACAGTATATAAATATCACTTTCTCCTTATGCTTCTCTTGTCAAGCTTCCTACTTGCTTGTTTGTCAGCTTTTTTCAGACTCAGTTTTGCTTCCTGCTCTGCAGCATCAGTGCATGGCACAATCTAGAAGAATTCATCTGCTGGTTCTTCCCCTCCAGACATCACCCTTTCAGCTTGTCACCTTCACAGCTCACAGGTCAATTTTCTTGTGATACCAGTAGCAAATGTAGATGTTTAGCTTGACTTGTTAATTTTGTTTTTCCTGACTTCTGTCTATTTGCCTGCCTGTCTTCAGGGTCTAAGCTCCCTGGGGCATGGGCCATCCCTTCTTCAATGTCTGGAAAATGCTAGCACATTGTGGCTACTACCATGTACATTAAAAAAAAATCTGTGGCAAGCAAAGATTGAGGATGAATGAGATGAGTGAGTAACTGGAAGGTGTGAACTTCATGAATTCTGTTAAACTGTAGGAACATCTTGTATTTTTAAGGTCAGCAATTAGTTTCCTAATATAGCTCTCGTAACTGTATTCTGTCTTTTGGGATGACTTCTAGCCATGTAATATGTATCTGAAATAATTTTCCCTTCCTGTTATTTCTTGGAAAATCACTGCCATGTATAATGAAGTAGTTTTTGTGTAAGAGAGACAGAGATATATGCAGTAATACGTTTATATGTCTTGCTTTTGCAGAAGTCTTTTTCAAAATACTGCAAAGGCTCCTTATGTTTTTCAAGTTAGTTCTTTAGTATAAACCAAAAAGATAAATTATGTAAAGGATTGGAAAACTTGTGTTAATTTAATAAAAATCAAGTGTGTTTATTGCACTGTTTCACTGAGTACTCAGAAAACTGGATTGCTGGAATTCACAGTGCTGTGTATATGAGCTTGTGAGTTAAGGACTTGCAGTGACAATTGTTTACTTCTACCATTGCAACAAAAAAATGTTTAGAATGCTTGCTCTTGGATTTTCTTTCTCCTTAATGCATATTTATTGCTCAAAGTTTAGGATGTACCTGTGGTTGTGCAGTTAAGGAGTATCCTACAACAGGAATTGAAAAAGCTGTATGTTGGAGGAGGGTTGTTTGGACTGGGTTTTTTGTGATGTATTTCTGCATTGAACTTTCATTCTTATATGATCTTTGTCTACCTGCTAAAAATTTTAAGAGTCTTGTATGAAAGTGTAATTTTAAAATGGTTATTTATTTTCTTTAAATCTGAGTTTTAAATTAAATTTTAAATCATCAGTTACATAATTATGGACAAGGCTATGAGAAGAAAGCATGATTTTTTTAAAACCGCTAAACATTGCATATAAAGTTAGCACATAAGATTGTCATGATTGGAGACAAATCCTATCTCCATTTAATATATTAATTCTGTAAATTGAACACTGCTTCTTGCTTTTTCTCTCACTTCTACAGAGAATTTGTGCCAGTCCTTACAAACACTCTGCTAGGAACAGCATCCATTTTTAATAATAAAGATATATTGCAAATACTGAAATTGGAAACAAATTTGTATTGCAAACAGGGTTTCAAATTGGTGTATTAGAAACATGTGCTTCCTAAACTATATTTGCAATAGATCTGGAATTCATTTTCTTTGAGCAGTAATCATGTTTTTCTTAGTTTGTTTTGTAGACTGCTTGTTTTTGACCTTTGCTATCTGTTAACTTTAATAACTGTTACTCTTAAAAGCTTACCTCTTAATTGCTTATCTGCTGGTCTTATTTTTTAGGAGATGAGTATCTCTAGTCAAAAGATTGTAGTGAATTGAATCTTACTGTTCTCTTTTCAAAGACAAAATTGAGGTAGACTTTGCTATTAGCATATGAATATAAAGACTGAAGGCTATAAATGGAAACATTTTCATTATGAAATGCTTAAAACTACAGTGCAGCTAAAACAATTGCCCATGTACTTTCTTTGCATTCTATGTGTTGCAGAGACACTGATTTCATTGGGTTTTGGACATGATGCAATGTGGGCCAATATTTGGGTCTGATAAATTGTTTTCCTGATTGATTAGTTGTTGAGGCTTATATGGAAAGATTAAAAACAGACAGATGCTGTATAATTTTAAATTGAATTAGCATAATAAGTTTATTAAGTATTGGATTAATTTAGGGGGGTTTTTTGTGTTTTTTTGTTTTTTTTTTTTTTTCTGGCTGTGTTACTATCCCAAATGCTGCTCTTATACTCAGTGCAATAAACTGTTGAAATACTGGAATGTTCTTCTTTAACTACCTGTCTGGAATTGTGTACAGGGGGATCTGTAAAGTTGGAATATTTCTAGTCAGTATTATGAAGAAAAAGATGAACTTGTAAAGCCCAAAGGGCTCAAACTCTAAGAAGATGTGTGTGTAATTATCAAACAAACCAAGGAGGCTGAGGAGTGTCAGGTGTGAATAATTAAGTGCTATGGGGCTGTATCACTGGCCTGGTGTGTGGCAGGATGCTGCTGGGCTGTAGCTAATGCCAAGCAGCCTGTCTCACCTGGGGGCACGAGCTGTGGCCTGGCAGGCACGCTGCAGCAGGCAGCTTTGCTGCCACAGGCAGGGTTTCCACTGCTTGTGTGGGGAGGAGGTCCAAGAGTGTTCATTCCTTTGCCCTCTTTATGGTCTCTCTTAGGCAAGAAAGTACCAGAAGGAGAAGCAATTGACAGTAGGTAGGTGGGGGACAAGGTAGGAATGGAATACCTGAAAGAGGTTTTTTCTTCTCTTCAAAACAAATGGGCAGGATTGATTTTACCTGCAGTATTTATTGTAGTTTTTGGCTAATATCACTGCATACCAATAACTTACTTTCTGCTGCATTCAAGTTTTACCAGGTGACTATCAATGCAGTCAGAATTAATTTTTCCTAATGATTTATCTATTATTCTATTTTACATTTACAATTCACCTTAAATCAAATTAACTTTTGCTTCTGAACCAATCATGCATTATTTTAGTCATGCTTGAAGAAAAATGGTGTGTTACTATTATTTCAGGCTCTGCCTGAATGCTCTGAAGTTGTTATGTCATTCAGGATTTTTAGTTGAGGACAATACCTGCTGCATGGGTGGGAGCAGGTCATGCAGTAGTGTGGCTCTGATGTGTCCATTGATTGGAACCAAATGAGAGACTGGAAACATCTACCCCTCTTTTTCTTGCCAAGTTCTGGAAATAAAGACTGTAAAATTAGAAGAGAAATATACTATAGAGGTGCAGTATGGTAATTTCTAGAGCACGGTGAATGTGTGCTTGTGCTTAGACCCTTTCTGAGTAACCATAAATATAACATGTAATACCAGATTTTGTGAGTCGTCTTACAGAGAGAAGAGAGCAGTTACTATTGGCTTTGGTAAGATAATTCATGTAAATTAAGATTATAAATGTTGTCATTCATACACAAGCAAGAAAGCCAGCTCTGCTGCTATTTTAAGATGAGGAGCTTTAGAAGCGAGAGTTTTCTCTTCCAAAACAGCCTCTGGTGTTTGATTTACCCACTTTCTACTACTTTTTTCTGCCTCTCCTCTACCTCCCTCTCTTCTCATTGGTGGGTTTTTTTTAAGAAACTAGCTTGCTGCCTTCTTTTTACTTTTTTACGCCTTTTACCAATTTATAAGATATGTAATTATTTGTTATTGTACTGGAAATTGTGTTTCAGTGTTTTTCATGACACAGGTTGTAATCATAGTTATGGTTGCAGATACCATTTTTATCAGCTTTGAATTCACAGTGTTGGCATTAGCACCTCAATTTTTGAAGAGCCTGTATCCTGAAACCTATCTTAATCTGTGTCCTTTACTTTTACAATTGTTGTTCTTCTGAAATTTGTCTTTTGTAATGTGTTCCACTTTTTTTGTAATAATTAAGCAAAGGTGCAAATGTCTCCCTTCCATAACTATCTTAGATTTTTTGCTGTAGTGGTAGGTGTTCTGGATCTTCTGATGACCATTATTAAGAAAATTAAAATTGCTTCTAGGCCAGTTGTCTACAATTAGTTGCATAGGATTAAATAAACACCTTGACTTCAGAGTTTAAAATATTTTTCAGATAACTCTCAAAATTTTGTTTGCATTTGATATTGAAAGTAGTTGTTTGCAACACGTGACTTTACAAGAAGAGTACAGAGTCTGTTGGAATTTTGGCTGAGGTCTTACAGTACCATCTTGGATTTACCCTTTCATTGTTCATAGTCTAGATGTCTTGGCAGAATGTATACTTTTTAAATTACTGGGTGATGACTTTGGACTTAGATTTAATCAGCAGTTTGTAAGCCAATCTTTTAGCAAAACATAATTTTATTGTATTTTTTAATGGTTTTAAAGATCATATAACTCAGTACCCTATTATTATAGAGTGATAATACTAAATGCTGTATCCAACTTCATTATATCTATTGTTAGAATTGTAATTTTTTTTTTTTGCATAATAACAGGAGGATCCAGACAATGATCTATGAAACTGTATAGCTTATATAAAGACTGTATTTATGTAGCATATCTAAAGTTGCATTCATAGCTGTATATAAATTTGATAGCCCAAAAATTGTAAAGTAAATGCAGAGTGGGAAAAAAAGGTAATGAAAATGAAACAGATTACATGGGGGCCATATAGCTCAGCTGTTTTTGTTCACTTTTTGTATTAAATCTGCACTATGGGAGGGAGAGAGATGGGGCATTCTATTTGGATCTCACTAAGAAAGACTGGCCAATGAAAAGCATGATACAGTAGCTTTATTAATAGGAAAGGATAAAAAGAGAAACACAGCAATTAAATCTTGTGTCCCTTCAGAGATGTGGAACCTCTTGATCACGCAGCCTCAGACAGAGCCTGGATGGGTTTTCCCACAACATGCTGTGCAGATGCTGTCTGTGCATAGATTCGTCTTCCATATACAGTGCCTTTTATTTTGTGTAACAAGCAGTCATTTTTCCTAAGAAGCTGGCATGGCATCTCTGTCATGTCATCCTGCAGTGCCACCTGGGGCATGCCAGCAGGGTCCCTGCAGCATGCTCGTGCCAGCATATGGGCTCAGCAGTACAAGGCCCAGCAGAGTGTGCCCTGCCAGCTCAGCATCCCGAAATCCTCAAGCACAGTGTCTTCCAGGGAGCTCCCAAAACACTGCTTCCCTTGACAAGGGCAGGAGGATGATCTCTTCTGAGGGGGAGTAAGTGCAGAAAAAAGGCCTGGTGATAGCTTTCCAAGTGAAAATCTTGGTGCAGCTAGCCAATTCTAATGCAGTTTGAGATTTTCATTTTGCTGTGGATTAGACATTTGTTGGTAAGAGGATGAAAAAGCCTCTGTTGGCCCTTCAGTGGTAGCTTTCCCTTGGTGCTGCTCAGATACAGCTGTGAACAGATGCAAAAGGCTTCGAGCCTGTCTGCCAGGTATATGCATTCTTTCTAACATTATACAGATTTAGACAAAACTCCACAACTTCACAGATCAGTCCAAAACAAAGGGTACCAGGTCACTGACTGTGTGATGTGGCTCACTCTATTTATTTTATTGAAGTGTCTGATCCTTAGATAAGATCCTGTCTATAAACATGTAGCTTAAGGAGGGTTGTGCTACTTTCATTACATGTAGGTTGATCCACACAAGCAGTAACTGTATCCCATCTTGTATTTTCTAAGCTGTTTTTGAGAATTTGTACTTCTGAGAGCTCTGGTGAATTTAAAGTCCTACTGTGACTACTACTGCTCTTCAAACAGTACAGAAGCAATATTTCAATCCCTGCAAAATCATTTATTAAAGGCATTTCTGAAGCACAACTATCAAACCCAAGGCACTATTCTGGCATTTTATTTTCTGTTATGCAACAATTATGGTCCTGTGGCAATTTCAGTGTTTCCAGTTTTTTTTTTCCTCTTCCTTTACCTCACATTTTTAGAAAACAGCTAATTCATTGTGGTAGAGAAGAGATTAGAGAAAAACAGCAGCAGGCTAAAACAGTGGATAAAAAATGGTGATATAAAAACTGTCAGCAGCAAAATCTTTTGGGAGCCTGCATCTGGAAGTGCTATTGGTTGAATTCTACATACAGAGCTCGTCACGTATTCAAGGTTGGGAGTATTTAAATTTCTTATTAGTGATTTCTATTTTTTTATCTCATGTTAGTGTTGCTTATCCCAGCACACTGTTAGGCAAAATGCTGAATCATGGCAACCAGTGTGCCTTTTGTGGAATTCGTTGCCTTTTAGCTAAATAATAATATTGCATTAAAAATGCCTGGAAAAGTTAGACATAAGCCCTTAAGAAAGTTTGCTTTAAAGCATTTTAATAATGCAGTGAAGGCTGTGAGGGTCAGTCATTTTTTTCAGTCTATTCTCTGTACAAGTCTTCAAAAAAAAAAAAAGGCTCTTTAACAACTTGCACATGCAGACAGAATGAGCTCAGCATACCTAGCTTCTCACCTGAAGTTTAGAGGTGATGTTGACTGTCTCTTTGCCACAGTGGAGTGTGTACAGCAGGGATAAAATCTATTTTATCACACACAAGCTTTCCTCAGGTGCTTATCCATGGCTATGAAGCAGAAAAGCAGAATCTCAGATGAGAGCTGCAGATATGAACATCTGCATTTTCTGGTTTTTGTTTTGTTTGTTTGTTTTTTGTAATATAGGATTAATACAAGGAGCAAGTAATCTTAAGAAATCCTTAAAACTACATCATGTCTGGGGAAAAAAAAAGAAAATGTGGATTAAAATGGAAGGAATCTTAAAGCATGTTACTGAATTGACTTTGGGAAAGTGACTAGGTGTTACAGTAATCAAGATGTTATACAAAGAGGGGTTTTTTCAGCTTAGAATTTGTACTCGCTCATCTTTTCTCCTTCTGTCTAAACCAGTGTTTTAATGATTTCTTGCTTCCCAGGGTGTCTTGCTTCACAGCATGCTGCAATCACCTTGCCTTTGGCCCTAGAGGCCGAGGAGCCCTCCAAAAATAAACGGGAAAAGCCAGAAGCTGTCTCCTCGACTTAGCATTTTCTTTTAGCTCTGCTTAATGGCAGGATTTTGTTGGGCTTGGTCTCAGAATGGTGTCTCTCTAGTGAGAGCTTCCTCTGGCAGCCGCTGCCTGCTGCTTAGGGGCATCAGCTGGGAGGCTGTGCACAGCTGTCTGCCGCAGAAACGCCTGCCCATGCCTGCTGAAAGAGCTTTTAGCTGCTTGTCCTCTACAGGGTTGGCTTTTCAGCTCCCCAGGAGCGTCAAGAACTGTCAAGACCATGGTAATTCTGAATCTCTGCTGAGGAGGTAAATCTGCTGGGTTTTTTCTTTGCAGTTCTGTACTTAAAACAAAGAGAACTGGTAGACGTGAAACCTTTAAACTTCTGAAAGCACATAGGATAATGATTAGAGGTGGTTCTTTCCAAGCATGGATGTGCCACTGAAATCCTAAGGCTGAGATAAACATTTTGTTTATTTCTGCAACACAAAGAGAAGTGCCTTGTTGCATAAGAAAATAGCTAGGATGGGAAAAATATAGCACTTAGTTACTTTAGAACTACGAAACAGGTATCTGATTAGTGTCATTCTAATACTGAATATTCGTGCTGGATATATTTAGATTTTTATTTGTAGACACACCTGAGTTGCTTTGCTCATCCTTCAGCCTAGGTAGATGTCAGTGTTAACGTGGTAGTTCAGTTCTAGAACTGACCTTGGCAGACCTGTCAGTTCAGCTCAGGCTTAGCACCTGTCAGTGGTCTGGCTGGCTGTTGGAGCAGGTCTTGGTTTGTCCATCCAGTTCCAAGTATGACTAAAGTATGTTTGTATAGGTGGTCATATAAAGTCATTAATCTTTTTTTTATTTGATTTTCAGTTATCAGCAGGGAGCTAGTTTAACTCTTTTTGCACAGCTTTAGTGTCATTACATGTGATTTTAAAAATAATTTTACTTTAGAATCATAAGGGAAGACCTTTCTTCTCAATGGGTATGTAACACAATATAGATTGTCAATGATTTCATCTTTCAGAAAGTTAAGTAGGCTTCACAACCACATTCTGTGCCACACAACTGGGTTTTTTTGTTTGTTTTTGTTTCTTGGGTGTTTTGTTGGGTTGTTTTTCAGATTTCAGGTTAGTTTTATTATGTACTGATCATGGATTAGGATTAGTGATTTTAGACTTCTGTTTCAGAAGCAGTTTTCCATTTAGTCACCTAGGGAACATTAGTTTGAACAAATTTCTTACATTTCTTTTGGCAACAGCCATTTTGTCTTGCTTGTTTCTTTTAAAAAAATTAAGAACTTTTAGAAGATATGTGAAGATTTGTATAATCCTCACCTAAAGTTAAAATGGAAACACAGAAACTACTGTCCTTAGTGATGGAACTTCCTGGCTGAATGGCTGGTGCAGGGGGTAGTGATTGGTGGCCAAAGCCCAGCTGGAGGCTGGTGACCCAGCAGTGTACCCCAGGGGTCAGTGCTAGCTCCAGCCCTGTTTAACATCTTCACTGATAATCTGGATATTGGCAGCAGTCTGCAGATGACACAAAGCTGGGATGAGTGGTTGATAAATTAGACAGTAATACTTTCATCTAGAAAGACTGTAAAAGGCTGGAGAAATAAGCCAGGCAACTTGTCTCTGAAGCCAAGACCTACTGGTTTTGGTAAGAATTTTCATCATTCTAATTAAAATACTTCATGCTTCCATTTGACAAATATGAAGAAAGAAGTTATTCTTAAGGTTACACTAATAACTAACACAAAATACCAAAAACAATGTAGCCTTTCCTCGGGAAAAGTAAATTTTAATTACTGTGGTGTTAAATTAAATCCATTGAAATATCCTGTACTCTAAGGCATGAATGCATCTTGTGTTTGGGAAGAAGAGAAAGTGCTGCCTTTTAGTCTGGAAATGTAAGATGAGATTATTGACATACAGGGGGTTTTGTGCATTTAATTGATATACATATCTTTTACAGATTTTAGAGGATGATAACTACAGATTTGACAGTGGCATAAAAATTCAGTATTGTAGGTTGTATGCACTGTTTTGGCTTTAGCAAATTCTTTAGGGGTTTGTAATATATATATTTGTATAGAAATGTTTTAAAGCAAATAAGCCACACTTTAGACCCAGTTTTTGGTTTTCCTGGTATTTCTGACACCATAGAAAAAGTAGATGAAGTTTTGCAAAGTAATGAGATTTTTTTAAATGGTTACATAAGAATGTTTGTATGAATAGAGAAGAGGAACAAAATAGCCAACACTGCTCTGCAAGTCTTTAAAATACCCGAAAAAGTAACTCATGTCTTCTCTGTTGTAGATTTGTAGTATCTTCAGCTTGTCAAAAAGTGTGCAATAAAATAAGAAAGGCAAGTTCTCCAGTTATACCTTGTTCCAGCCCCCTTGCTCTGACTCCGTACATTGTTCTTGATTTTAGGTCTGCTCTTCTGTAGCCATCTGTTCACTTCCTAAAATAGCACTGCTTGTGTCTCAATTTAGAACTTTTCTCATTATCCATAATACATTTTAATTTCCCTTTGAATGATACTCATTTTGATACTGAGTTTTTTAATGCATTGCTGAATATGTATATATTAGGTAGTTGAACAGCAACTTTATGTTCATAATTGCACCAACTTGTTTTGGGTTGTCAAACATTAGAAATAATTTCTGATTTTCAGTGTTTTCTGGTTTTGTAATTGTTCTGAGTATTACTTAATTTGGAATTAGTCAAATACTAAATTATAAATACACTAGCAAGCTGAAAATGGTAGCACAAAGTCACACAGTAATTCCAGACTGATCCTATGTTTGCAGTGATTCAGGGTGATGTGCGTGTTGCATTATTACTGATTGTCTGCTGCTGGACTTGTGATGACTGGAACAAATAAGAGCCCTATCTTGGTTTCCCTGATATTTTTGACATAATAGACAAAGTATATGAAGTTTTACAAAGTAATGAGATTTTTTAAAATGGTTGCATATGAATGTTTGTATGTACAGAGAGGAGGAACAACATAGCCATTTTGCCTTCCCTCTCTCCCACCATTGATTTCCCATGCTTTCTGTCATACTGTCTTTCATGTCTCTAATTTTCTGTAATGATTGACAAGCCTTGACAGCTCTAATTTTGTAAAATTCACTTGAAGTTGGTCATCAAGTTGGAAAAACTATGTTAGGAAGGAAACATGAGAAGGGGAAAGGGGAATTTGGCAGAGAAATGGATGGACAACGTTTAAGTAATTTTTATAGGCAAAACCAGGCATTATTACTGAAGAATTTTAAGAAAATATTTAGTGTGTATGTTTGGCTGTCAGATTTTTTCTGCCATAGAAATGCTGAAAGCCTTATTCACTGTTGAAAATCATAGATGTTGACACTTTTTAAAAAGTCTATTTGCTTACCTGCTCCATATTGATGGAACAGTTCTTTGGAGGAGTAAAATGGCCTTTCTTAATGAACTGGTGAAGTTGCAAATGTAGGCTTTGGTTGTTTAATAGTTATTATGTTGATATTTTTCATTAAGACATTTAGATTATTTTTTTCAGGTACTTAGGAACATTTTCAATATTTGTTATGATTCCTTATTATACTTGTGCAAATACACAGAAATCATTAATGGAATTCATGAAAACTGCATGGCAAACACAGATATCATGCATACCTATAAATTTTAAGACCTTTCTTATTATATTTTTTGGAGACTACTGATTTTAAGAAGTATTGCAGAATAAACGAAGGAATGGTGCAATCCACTGGGTCTCCCATTCACTCAATAGCCCATTTAAGGGGGAATTTAATAATGTTGCATGTCTCAGAATATACTGAAAAAAAAAATTTGGTAGAGAAGTGTTTTCTTCTTTCCCAGTTAAGTTGCCCTGGTGTCCATTTCTATTTTTATAATCTTCAAATGGCTGGTTTAAAACATAACAGCTCAAAGGTTTCAGTAAGGACAAAAGTAATTATATAATGATAGAAAATGACAGCAAACTTTTCAATGGCATGTACCATTTGTATCTATTTTTGTTGGCCATTTGTGAGTAAGCCATGGGGTTTACTGATAGTGCAGTAAAAATAATGGTAATCCTATCATTCTAGTCATTCTTCCCCTCATTCTTCCCCTTCAAGCAAGAAGAACTCAGAGCAAATAAGGAAAACCAGTATACATTTATGAGCTGGAGTTTCAGAACACTCATAAGAACATTATTCTTGATAGGGCTGTAACATTGGCAAGAAGTGAGCCCAGACAATGGATCATAGCCTGTTTAGCCTTCCTAACTGAGCCAGCCACACACATACCCAGCTGAGACTGTGGTGCCAATGCTGCAGTGTGCCAGCAGGCAGAGGCACCAAAGGCAGGGTGGAGGCAGGAGGGCTCTGCCATTGCCTGGGAGTACTGCCTGGGAATGCTGTTCCTGTGGGCTCTGCCTCCAGGAACATCTCAGCATTGCTCTGCTGCTCTCCTTTGCAGGGCTGCTGCCTTGGCTGGGTGTGTAGGGCAGAAACCAGTGAGGGAGAACCCTTGGCAGGGTGCTCCACGTTGCCATGCTACGAATGTGGCAATTGCTGGCTTTCTTTGAGCTGCAAGAAATGTACATGGAGTGTTCATATGGGGTGTTATTCTGCTAGAAATGCCAGCATGGCTTGGTGTGGTCCTGACAGCTGATTGATTGATTTGATTCATTGCCCAGATAAGCAAACATATGAGACATGACAGGCTGTATAGGCTTTAAAGGCTTCTCCCATTTTGTTGCTTGCTGTAGGCTTTGAGTTAAATATAGTTAAAAATTTGGAATCAGCAAAGAGAGGGAACTAAAAGTTAAGAATAAGGAGTCAAATATCAGTGTGACAAGATTATTTCCAGAATATATAAATTTTTCCCTGTTCGGGAGAAGAAAAAGATGACGTGTTTATTCACATTTAACAAACACAGACAGCAATAAAATAACAATATTGTGTATTGCAAAGGTGTTTAGGAATAGAAGAGCCTGTGAGTCCCTGACAAAGTAAAGTAAATCAGCAGTAAGATAATGTCAAAAGTTATGTTTAGGTAGCAAAGACAAATGGGGGAAATAATGTAGGCTACCTAATGCATCAGTACTTCTAATTTCCTTAGAAATTTTGAGCATGGCTAAAATACAGTAGGTCAAGAAAGAGTCTACTACAAACAAAATGATAGGAGCAAACATGCTTAAACATTTGGAGGACCATTCACAGGAGGAAAAGCTGGGCTACAGTTCTCTGGGCTCATGTCACATGAGGGTTGGATAGGGCTGGAAAGTACTCCTATTACTGCCTTACACCTGCTATTAAAGTAAGCAAATTTTATACTAAATAGGTATTTTACATGTGATCTGTTATTTGCCAGATAGAATTGTTGTTTAAAACATCTGATTGTAAAAGTATAGCAAGATTCTGGAAAGAGACTGAACAGCAAACTTCACCCTGTAATCAGGACCTGCAATCAAGACTTGGTAATCCTGAATGTTGCAACTCTGTAAGTGAGCATCAACAAAGGTACACAAATGTAAAGATTACTCCCGGTATAATTTCTTAGCTTATTTTTAGTCTCCCTATTTTTATTTTCTGTATTTCAGGTTTGGTGGAGCATATGTTTGAAGTGGTATATGAAGCATGACTTGTAGTACTCTGGAATAATTTGAGATTGTAATTTTAATAATTAGTTGAATGAGTGAGTGATGAAAACACTTAGCATTTAAACTGATTTCCAGGTTTTTCGCAGCTCACTGAGATAATTGGCTCAGTTCCAGCTATTTGCAGCTTTTTCAGGATCCTCCCAGCTGGAAGGAATGACAAGAGGCTTTGGTTCCTATTTTCAAAGTTTATTCATAAGCATTAGGAACAGACATGTGGAAACAAATGAACCCTGAGATGAAGGATTGATGATGTCATTTCTTTGAGCCAGTTGCATGAAAAGTGGTCAGCTCCAGAGCAGGCGGTTTATAAGCATAAAGTTAAAATAAACAAAACATTGGAAAGAAGTTTAACTCAGAGAAAAGGAAAGATTTTAGAGATTGGGTGTAAGGGATAAATCTCTGTTTTAGAGTTGTTTCATGAACTACAGGCTTTCAAGTGAAAGCCTTTCCTCCTATGACACCTGAGTGGAACTTGTCCCACTGAGATCTTCACCGCTGCTACTGCTAGAGACAGTAGTGAACGAAACGTAAACGATATTGAAAATCCTGGTTTTTAGAATCTGTACTTTCCTGTGTAGGATTTGTTATCAGCACTTTTTTGTGGATGGCAGCTCAATGTTCTAGAAAGACCTACGGTATGTTTCCAGATCATTTTGCAGAAACAGTTTTCCACTGTTTGTGATAATTGAGGAGCCCTGGGAAGCCAGTAAAAATCTGAAACAGCATGACTGGTTCAGCTTTTTGTGAACGTGATTGTTTCTTCCAGGAGCTTGAAGGTTCTTTAGATGCCTTTACGCCACTTCAATCTGAGCTAATAAACCCTGTCATGGCTGAGGTGGCACCGTGTGAGGTTAGCTTGGGTGTGTGTGTCGTGGCATTTCCTGACCTGAGCTTGCACAGTGCATTGGAGTGCACAGGGTCAGTGAGTGCTGATCAGGATTTCATCTGTGTGCCTCAGTATCTGTATCCAAGCTGGTGCTGGTGCAGCTAATGTGGTGTCTCTGCCTTATGGTCTAGATTTAGCCAGGCTCTTCAATTCAAACAGAACTCTTTTGCCAGTCAAATGCTACATCTGGGCAAGTAAGACCTACCAGAAACAGTGCTGGGTTGAGCCCAGGGAAGAGAGCAGCCTCTGTTGGCTGCGATGTTGTGTGTGCTCAGTAACAACTGTCTGCAGGGTTGTTTCCCTCCACTATCTGAGGTATTATTTGACTCCTGATAAAGGAAAGTAGGTTGTAAAAAGAAAACAATATGGAGGTAGATGCTTTTTAAACAAGCAGTGGGATTTATTGTGATGCTCTTGTTTTTTCTTGACCACTTCTGGTATTGGGTGTTTGTTGCTTTTTTTTGCTAGGTAGAGTTGAAAATCGCTCCTTGAAGTGTTTCTATTTTGAAGCTCTCTGTTTTGTACTGCCACTAGTTTTGAGGAGGCTTAAGAGTACTAGTACAAAAAAGATATCTTAAGAAGTACTTATGTTTTGGACAAAGAGGAACTGTCCTATTTTTCAGGATTATTGCAACCACTTTTTATAATACTTGTTTTTTCACTTTCATAAAGAATTTTCCCATAAGGTATCAAGAATTCACATTTAATGAATTGAAAATGCTAAACATGTGGATATAACTTACTTCATAATCAGATTTGGGGGAAAAATAGAGTAAAACAATTACATTGTCATCTAAACAATATTTAATTATATGAAATATATTACTAGTTATATAAAATTAGTTTTTACTCATTCTCATGTTACATTATTAAATTATACTGATTTGCTTAAATATTTAATCTTCTTGTGAAAGCTAATAATTTAAAGGTCCCTTTGCATGAATGGACATCCTTATATCCAATAAATAAATACCTACAACTGAATTTTTATGTCTACGTCTTTTCATCATCTCTGCTAACAGTACAAAATTATGCCTTTTATACCTCAGTATGATGTTTGTAGGGCCTCAGTTCAGAGCTTTGCATATAGAGTTGTGCTAAATAAATGGTTATTGTGTAATTGCTTAAAGGAGGCTCTTCTGTCCCAGGTGATTCCTTCAGCAAGCAAACTGGAGGGGACAGATACACTGGACTAGGCCCAGGTGATAATTTTGTCTAAAAAATATAAGAGATAATGTCTTTTTTTCTTCAAGTCCTTGCCTGTAGTGGAGTTGTTTGTCTACAACACATGTTCTGGTTTATGTGCTAACTAGCATTATTTTGCTATGATTACACCTTCAGGCTTTGAAGTCTTATAGCTGTATATGATTTAACGCCATTCAGTTTGGAGTTGCACTTGGTTGTCACTGGGATTTCTGCTGTTTTATTAGCTCCCTAGTACATTTAGTGTTCTGCTTTCTCCTAATTTCTGTGGCTCTTGGCTTGCATCACTCGCCTGATTCAGAACTGTTGATGCTTTTACTTGAACTCAGAAGATGAACCCAAAATCCTCAGTAAGACAGCTGGCTTTGTGATCTGACCCTGGCTCTCCTTCAGCTCCATACCTTGTTTGTGTGTTTCCTGTGTGCCTTCCTGTAACCTTCCTTAGAAATCCTGTATTCGGGGAAATCTGGATTCGGGGAAAGCATCTGCTCAAACCATAGATACAATATTTAGGGGAATCATGGAATCACAAAGTGGTTTGATTTGGAAGATGATTTAAAAATCATCTCATTCCAACCTCCCTGCCTTGGATACCTTCCACCAGACCAGGCTGCTCACAGCCCCATCCAACCTGGCCTTGAACACTTCCAGGGATGGAGCATCTACAACTTCCCTGGACAACTTGTTCCAATGTCTCACCGCTCTCACAGTAAAGAATATCTTTCTATTATCCAATCTAAAACCTTCTCTCAGTTTAAAGCCATAACTCCTTGGCCTATCACTAAATGCCCTCATAAAAATTCCCTCTCCCACTCTCTTGTAACCCTCTTTAGGTACAGAAGGTGCTGTAAGGTTTCCCTCTCAGAACCTTCTGTAGCTCAGGCTGAACACCCCGGCTGTCTTAGCCTGTCTTCACAGTGCTCCAGCCCCTCTAATCAACTTGATCTTCTCCCGGACTCATTCCAACAGGCTGATTTCCTTCCTGTGCTGGGGACCCCAGAGCTGGATGCAACACTCCGGTGCAGCAGCACTCCACCCAGAGTGGAGCAGAGGAGAAATTTCCCTCCCTTGCCCTGCTGGCCACATTTCCTTGGATGCAGCCCAGGATACAATTGGCTTCCTGGCTGGGAATGCACACTGCCAGCTGTGGTGTGACATGGACATCACACAATGGATGTCTTAAGAAGCACAAAGTGCCTTCTGTTTCTTCCTGCCCTTTTTGACTATGTGTTTTTGAGGTGGCTTCTTGTATCAGCGTTTGGCAGGCTATGTTGAACAGTGCAAAGAATACCTCAGTTTACTTAAGGAGGAAGAGTTACCTGATTTCTGGTGTCTGGGGCTGTATGAGACGTGAGCAGAAGATAGACAGGGCACTGAGGCCCTGAGCTCTGTGGGTTGGTCCTGGAGGATTGTCTATCTATCAGCAGGTCTGTATGCATTTGGCTGTGCAGCAATGCAGCAGTGCAAAGAGGGATGTTGTTCCAAGCCACAATGTCAAGTTTCTTAAATCCTGTCATTACTGCATGATGCAAGCCTGTGGTCACAGGTCCCTAATACTGGAGTAGTTCACACAAATGCAGTGTTTATAGATAGAATATATCATTAGGAAAATGGAGTATAGTTTTTCATGCGATTCTTGTGGTTCTTAATCAAGCTGGCAGATAATAAGTGAAATGTGTTGGCATCTTGCATTGGCATACTTTGTCATATTCAAAAGTGCATCTAGCTGAGGTTTGATTGTATAATTGATCGGTGTACTCTGCAACCAAGGATCTATTTAAAATGGGCCTATATAAGATGCTGTAAATTGTTTCACATGTTCCTAACTAAGAAACTAAACATATTCTTTTCCTGAACTAAATAACATACAGGAAAACTAAGATAAGAATTGTATCTTTTTTGACGTATTGAAAAAACCCAGACATCTTCTAGAGAAATCAGAAAAGCTGAAAATCATGATCTCCTTGTAAAGAGTGTCCTTTAGAGGAAAGATTCTCCATATCTGCTCTAACTACAGCTGTTCTAACCTGTGGTAGAACTAAAAATTTCAGAGCAGTCTAAAATGAGATAGATACTACTCTTCAAAGGTACTTAGCTTTTCTTGTTGGTTTAACTCCTCTCTTCTCCTCTCTTGAATGTGTTTGTTTTCTATACTTTTCCTTCCCATCCTGGAATTTTTTATGGCTTTATAGTAACTTCTTCTGGAAACTTCATATTGGAAATACATGTTGGGGTAAAAAATCCATACATAACACAAACTAATTTATCACCAATAACAAGAGCCCAAAGAAAAGAATTCATCAAGTGCTTATTATTCATAGCTTCAAGAAACCAAATTTTTTATTGCGTACAAACAATTGGAAGTGTTGCTAATGCTGCATCTCCCAAGAATTAAATGTCTTCAATGGTTTGATGTTTTTCTTCTGAAGTTCACCTGATCACTGCAGTGATCACACTGACAGTAGAATGGAGTTGAAACTCCAGCTTGTTAAATGTTAGATTAAAACCCAGTGTAGAATTTGTAGCCTAAGGCTGCACAAATATTGTAAAATTTAAATGATAAATCATTTGAGAGAGGCATAACCCACTAGACTAATGGATGCACAGAAAAAAAATGCCTCATTTAATTGCTGTTAGAAAATGGGATAAACCCTGGGGAGGTTTAGAAGTTCATAGCCTTCAGAGAAACTCTAACATACATTTCACAACATTAGCTACTGTGGTACAGAATGCTTCAGGTCTTCAAGAACAATTTCTGTATCATTTAATCTATCCTTAAATCTGTTGAGAACAAGTCTGTGTGCTTTCCTTGCCCTCACTGTTATTATAGAAGCATTATTTGTGAGGGTTCACCTCTAACTCTTCGAAAATTTATGCTCTGTTTCTTAGGATTTCCTCACAGTTAAATTTCATCTGCAATTCTATTCTTGTCTCCCTCTGATATTTGTTTTGCTGTTGTACTTACATAAACACAGCAGCAGCTACCATCTGATGGAGGTTTTTGCTAAGCTAATCAGGAAAGTTCTTGTTACTTCTCCTGGTATCTTACTTTTCTTTATCATTACAACAGCCCTCCTTTATATCTGGTTTACAAGTGACATTACTGCTTCTCTGTTTTCTCGAAAAAGAAAAATCATAGGTTCACATGTTGAGCTTGTATTTCTGGTTTATGATCATCCTGTTTTTCAGTAGGTCACCCAAACCTTTCCCTTCTGTTGTTCCAGTACCTTAGCTCCTTTTTTGTCAGTCTGTGAGGATACCATTCTGGATGTATATGGTGATAGCAAAATGGCATTTAGATCACAATTAGGAAATCAGCCTGCCTTATTTCTTCTACTCACAGACAACGTATTTTCTTGGCATTTATAAGTGTTTGCAGTTTGCATGGAGACTCGTAGTTCTTTTTATTCTGCAAATACGTCAGATTTGTGTGCAGATATGCAAATGGTATAAGTGCTGCTCTTAAAATTAATTTGCTGTCTTCTTTGATAGATCTGGAGAAGGTGCTACAAAATTTCTGTATTGTGCCATCTGTTTTATGTATGTTTTCTGGTTGACATGCACTCACTTGAAAAATGTGACAGTAGCAGAGAAAAAAGGCAGCATTATTTATCTCTGGTGTTACTGTCCATGGTACCCATAAAATACCTTAAAATCATTTTAATATTAAGAGAATCAATATTCTGGTGCTTTATCCTTCCTTTGCCTTCCATAATGTATGCCTTATAGGACATATATAGCACATGTATAGGACAGGAATTCTGTGTTTGCAGGAGAACAGGCTTTTAAGGAGAGATGTTTTGAGGTCTGAGAAAAAATTCTGTTACCTTCCTATAGCCTAAACCCTAAGATCCTAAGCTTCCCTAGCAGAGTTTATTTCTTGACGTCAACAATATGTATAATAGGTAAAGAAGGTGCTTGCTGCCTTGTCTATAAGGTTGGGCCCATAAAAGCAAAATACTTGAATCCTGAACCGTTTGCATGGAGTATATGGAACAGAACCACCTGAATCTGGAATGAGACTGCTGAATAGTGCTTGTTGCAAGCAAAACCAGACTGGAGTACAACACTGTGCTAGACCCGTACTTTTCAGAACATCTCAAGTGTACTAAATATATTTTTATATTTATTAACTGCTGAATGAATCTGTTATAAGACCTAAATACATAAATGAGCCCGTAAAAAGAGGGGTAAGGTAAAGTCTTGTCAAAAATACTATTGGTAGATGAAGAGATCCTAAGAATTGAACTTAGGCGATATTATCGCTAAAAGACAAAAATGTAAGAAATCTGGTATCTTATATTTCAGTGCATACTGTTTGATGTTGTAGTAATCCTTGTATTTTCAAACTAATAGTGCATTGGTGACTGTCTTCATGACAGTCAAGATTTTTTTGTCAAGACAATTTTTATTTGCAGACAGTCACAACTGATCTAAAAGTAGTTCTGAATTCTGGGAACCTAGAGGAAAATGTGGCAGGTAATAGTAGTTTTCTGGAATTATATATTTAGATATGGGGGAGGCTATGGCAGCAGCTCTCTGGCCACAGAGCATTGTCCTGGGGAAGGCTGTGAGAAGATCAGAGAAAAGAATGGTAAACAATTTTTATTTTCACTTCCTGCAGCTGTTGGTGTGAACGTGTGGAATGCGTTATGGAGATTTGTTTATCAAAGGGTGGTTTCTTAATTGGCCAGTGGTGATGGTGTTTAGATTCAAGGACCGCTTGGGTCCACCTGTATCGTGCCTGTCTGTAAGGGCGATGGGTTTCTTAATAAGTACAGGATAATAAAGTGAGTGATCAGCCTTCTGGGAAGCATGGACTCAATGCTATTACCTGGCTGGGGGCTTGCAATGACAGGAGGTAAACTTAATTGTTACTTTTCTTTACCAAACTATAGATAGTGATTTTTTGAGAGTGGTTATTGCATTTTTTTCTAAATTAAATGAACATGAAAATCACTGTTATCAGCTGTAGTTTTGGAAGTGATTTGATCTCAAGAGGACTCTTCTTTACTGGGAGTACTTTCTGTAGGGTAGGAGATTAAATTACATTTTTCAAGAGCTACATGGTTTTTAAATTGTAGGACATTTAAAAAATAAAACTAAAACAAGGATACATTTTACAACAGGTTATGACCTGCCACTACTTGAAGAAAATACTAGTTTGCCTTCAGAGTTACAGAACTTCTCATTTTGGAAATCCATAGGCTCACAATCTATTTCTCTTCAGTATGGTCTCATTTAAAACCCTGCTAAAGAAAGCAAAGGAAAAAAAAAATCATATGGACAAATTTAGAAGTTCACAAATGCCAAGTGGGAAGGCTTCAGAACTGTTGTAAATTGGATGTTTGCACATTAGAGTGTGAATGCTGATTTTAACCTTTCCGTCGGGAATTTTGTATGCTGTGTAATTGACAGGTGAGAGCTATATTCCCTTATTAGCTTCCCACCTCTGTTACTTCCTAGGCACAAGACTAGACAGGGGTGAGAAACAGAACATCAGTAATAGAAACCAGGAGTTGGAAGTAGGATGAATGTTGGGGAAAATTGGAGCTATTGCTAAATCCTGTTTGCTTTGATACATGTAACAGCTCACTTGGAAGTCAAACTGTTCCATGCGTGTTTAGGGATTTTGCCTCGCTGTGATGCTTTTGAGTCTATGTGTTTTGTTCAGTTGATGCCTGTGATATTTGTGCCAATATTTGGTGTATTAAGAACATTTCTGGCACCTTACAGACTGTCATTGTATATGCAATACTCCATGGAGCAAATGTACTTTAGGGTGCTATTTTTGTAGTCGTTTGCCATGTCTCTGAGGCAGTACCTGTGGGGGGTGTGCTGCAGCCCAGGGGCTCAGCCACTTGATGTGTATGTAGAGAGGACCACCTAACAGTTCTGTATCTCTCCAGAAACCATCCACTCAACAATGCTTAAAATACTAGCTTTTACAAATTTTCAGAGGGTTAAAAAATAAAAATTTAATTTTGGAGCAAGAGAATAAAGCCCTGTATGGGGATTGTGTTTATATAAATGTCCTATGCAAAAGTATCCCTTGGTTGTGCTTCAAAGAGAAGTAAGGCATGGCCTAACTGTGTCTGTAGTACAGTTGGTGGCTGTGATGAAAAGCTTTTGTCTACGTTTTTTTTCCCTTAAAGCACCATTGATAACCCTGATATTTCTACCATACCATCACAGTTCACTCTCCTGTTTAAAATAATAGCTTGCATTTCAATTAGGGTATATGTTATTTTTTAAATATCTGCAGTATTGATTTAAAGTTTTCTAAGCTGTGAGAAATAGACTACCTGCTCTGCTTGATTGCTTCCACCTTGCATTTATTGCTGAACATTTGTTTTATTTATTTATGGTAAGAGTTTGCAATGATGTGAAAGAGCAAGGCTGTGCTTGTATGCAGACCAAGTGCTTATTCCAGCCTATTCCAATGAACTATTTCCACTCCAGGAAACTCTCCTGTTGCTATCCATACTACTAATTTTATTGACAGTTATAGTCAAATATCAGTATTAACTAAAGTATTGGAATGCTTGATTGTTAAAACCAGGTTTGGAGTTTTTTACATTTATCTGTAGCATCTGTGTTTTCTAAATGCAGCTAGAACAGTATCCTAAGAAGATGCTTGCTTACCAATTTGCAGCTACACATTGCTCTAACTCTCCTACAATCAAAGAAGAAAAGGGAGATGAGGTTTAAACTTTTTTTCAAAGTTTGTCGATATTTGATGTTGAGTTAGCCTTTTTAGCAAATGGTTTTATTGCTGAGGTCTGCTAAGTAGAGTGGAGGTTTGCAATTTTAAAATTCATTAATAAAAAGAGTGTTATAATATTGGATTTGTGTTGAGACAAATAAAACAAAGGCTGTCTCTTACAAATTTAGGCATTCATTTTAAACATTTATTTGAAACACATTTTGTGTTTTAAACATCATGAGTTACAGATAAATAATGGCCAGTTTTACTGAAAAGATAATTTTGTTATTTTTCATTTCCCCTTTAAAAACTTTTGAGATAGACACCAGTTTCCTCAGTTATCACTGTGGTTGCTTTCCATGAGGAGGTTGGAGGAGACATTAGAGAAATGCAGCATGTTTAGATTAAATATTTAATGCTTGAAAAATGTTTGATTTGTCAGTAGTGAAAAAACAGTGTTGAGCATAATTTTTATTCATGATGTGTTATGTTAGTATAGGAGATATGTTGATACATTGGTAGTGTAGGATTTATGACAAGACTGTAGGTAAAATGTTCTGTTTGCTGTTTTGTTGCCAAACTTGACAAGAAGCAAATATAAACTATCAAATATCAATGTAGGCAGGAATTTTTTCTCCCATAAAATCCAACATGTAGTTGTTTGTGGATCTGCTGATCTTGGAATTACTCCTTTAGCTGAAGAGTTAAGAGATCCACTCAGGGGTCTTGGGTTCAATGTAATAGGTGGGGATGGAAATGAAAAATTCCCGAAGGCTCAAGCTGCTCACTCAGAGCTTCCCTGGCGGTGGGGGAAGTGCTTGTGAGCTCAGTGCAGGTAACTTTCAGTTTGTTACACAGGCAATGATGAAGTTGTCATGGTAGGAACAAGGTGAGAGTCTGGGCTTAGTTAGCACAGGTTGTTTCAAATGAAGCTCTGGAACAAGTGCCTCAAGGACAGGAGACCCCTTGAGAAGGGCTGAGGGCTTTCAGGGGGTGTGTGCAGCAGGCTGTTGTTAGGTACTGTTTGCAGAGACACTGAGGGAGAGGAGCTTAGGATAGCCTTTGGTTATTACCCTATTAGGTGAGTGTTTTCACCACATGACAAATACCTCTCTCACAGTCATAAACTGTCAGGCTTTGTCTGAGGGCCAGGACTGCTACCTGTTTCATCAGCTACACCAGCCTCTTCTTCTGGGATGCTTTCTTCCAATACTTGTCCTTCCCAGCAGACTTACCGGGTTTCACACTTGTGAGATGCATTGCCAATGAGAGGTACTAGTAGAAACATTTTGCCGTTTTGTAGTATGTTAGGTAGGTCTGTCACTGTATGTGTTGTAATCTGTGAAAACAATGTATTTTGGGAATGATTTGCATTTTCTTGATGCTGGTGATGCACATGAATACTTAGAGATGGAAATTAAAGAGAGCAATTTGCATTTAGAGGGAGAAAACCAGGAACACTTGCTTCTGCAGTGTTTTGCAGTGATTTAGACACATCTAGGGTCACCAAATGTGAGGTTGTATTCTGTGTTGAAAGATGTGCAGTAGTGCATTTCTTCATAAACTTTGTCTCACGGATGACTTTGACCATTAAGAGAAATTGATCCTTACACTGATTTTTTCATATCACAACCTTTGTGTCCTTCAGAAAGTTTGCTGTAGTCAGAAATAGATAATTCCTTTAAACTGATACTGTGTTGTTCTAAAAGTATTTGAGCCACTACTCTTTTCCCACCTCTCAAACTGACTGTGGTGTTACTTAAGAGAAATGAAATGGCTTTTAGGATTGGAGCGCATATGCTGAGAGACTTAGCCAAGAGAACAAATTTGGAGTTTGAGGTTTAGGTCTCTTCTGGGTTTTTTTTTCTTTTAATTAGTGAAGAAAATGAAAGCATACTCTTTAAAACTTCTGTGACATTTACTGTAATTTCAGTTATTACAGTAACTAGCTGCTTTACATGCACTTTATAAATTATTTATAAGTTGCTTGAATAAATTTTTGCTCTTAATTACTTGTTTTGGTTATCTCATGTTAAACATTTTTGCTAACCCATGAGTAACTATGAACTTAAATACATAGCAGCTCTCACTGTTTCTGATGAAGTATATTGATCAGTGCATGATTAATGACACTCCTGTTAAATGTATGGATAAGTGTGTACCTGTGCATCCATGTGTTTTAGATTTCCTGTGCCTTCAGGTGGACAAGTAGTGAGGACATCACCTGAAATTTGTGCCGTTTATTTCTGCATAAGCTGTGATACAGTGTTTTTCACTTTCCATTGAGTTAACTTATCTTTGAATTAGGTGGAATCTCGGTGAAAATCAGACCTTATATATGAATGTTCAAATTCCACCCAATGCCAAAAAGCATTTTTAGTTAATCAAAAGAACTGTGCTCTGTTCGTAAATTTCCACCTCTGTTTCCTATTTTATTTTGTTTTATTTTGTTTTGCTTTAATTTTATTTCTATTTTTTTTAGTGAGTGACAGTTGCTTCAGGAACCTTGCTGAGGATCGTAGTGGGATAAACCTTAAAGATCTGGTCCAAGACCCTTCTTTGTGAGTATCTGGCTCTTATTGCTAAGCAAAGAAAAACTTCTTCCTGATATCCTTGTGAGTAGTTTTGTAATTATATAAAGAAGTAGTGTGATGAAGTACACCTAATGTTTTAGTGGTTTATGTTTGCCAAATTGTTTAATACAAGCAAGAATTATTAAAACCAACTTGTTTCTAATATAATTCTGAAGTAACATCCAGAGAGCACATACAATAAAGGATTTAAGAGTCTCAGAGGTAACAGATTGTGCATGCTGGTATTTCTATACAGGGCTTGTATGCACATTGTTGCCCCTGTTTTTTTAAAGAGGAATTGCATATAAATTAGAATATTACTGGATAATTATGTTATTGTCAATTACTCTAACATCTAGAATCTGTGTTTCTTTCTCTACTACCTGTTTCAATTTAAGTATATGTGCACATGGTCTAAATTTTGCTTCACCACAAGATGGCTGGTCTTTGTCTCAGTATTGTATCTTTCTCTAAAATAAAATACAATCTCATGAGCTCTGAGCCACACTTGAAATTGTCTCAGACCTTCTTTGTCACTCAGTTTCTTTTGGGTTTGTGGGGGTTTTTTCTCATCCATTAACTTTAGTACTAGCTGAAAATGTTCTTGCTAGTGTGTAGATGTACCACTTGTTATGAGGGAAGGGAAAAAGAGAAAAAAAAATCACATGAATGACAGTGCATTCCACATTGAGCTCTAATGTTATGGTCCTTGATGTTGAAAGAACAGATTTTTCCTTATTGATTGAGAAGTAGTGAAAAATAAGGTGTATTTGGCATCTTATTTCAGTTACAGGGGTTTATAGTAATTAGGCAGATGTAGAATTTGTCATGTTCCTACAGGTAAATGACATATATTTACATGCATTCTTGGGCAATTTTGACATAGCGTATGTAACTGATGATTTATACATCTGAAATGATAGAGGTACAAGGGGCATGTATAATTGTTGCTTGTTATGTACAGAGTGAATGCAGTGGACAAGTTTTTAATAGTTACTGTTTAAGTGTTAAAGTCAAGGCTATTTTAAAGGTCTTAATTTGCAAAATTCTTTTGTTGAGTGGTTTTTTTTAGTATTTTAGATTGGTTGGTTGGCTTTGTTGATTCTTTTTTGTTTGTTTACTTTAGAATTGTATGTGGGTTTTAGAGCTGCAGGTAGGCTTACATGCTACAGATAGTTTTGGGCTTGCACCACTTGAGTTTATTCTCAGAAGGTTGAATTGCCTTTCTTGTAGAGTGATTCTTTTCTCTATTTTTAGAAGTTATAGAATCTTTTCATTTTCTTCCTTGACTGTAACTCACATAAAGAATATTGTAATAAATTATCATAATGTTCAAAAGAAATTAAATGGCTTTCTGTTTCTTATAGCATAAGAAGCACAAGTGACTGCAACACAGCCATTTTTGTCACTTTGAAAGACTGAATAAACTCTCAGTACATGTTAGGTATCAAGGGCTGCTTATGATACTTTGCTATATGACAGATTACAGTGCAAGAAAAGTGTCCTCTTCCTGATGAATGATCGGAATGTATAGACTTGGGTTTGTCTTTCCAAATTGATATTCTTGCTGTTTTATGACTGAGCACCTATGAAGAGTTCTTGCCAAATGTGTAATAGTGAGAGTGAATCTCCAAAATGAAGAAACCATCTAAAGCAATATTGCTCAACCCAGCCATTGGTAGGTGACTCCTAAGGTCCCATGGGATCTGAATTCTTTGTTATGAAAGGACAGCATTGGGATGAAGCATGGGAGTGCCAAACAAATAGATGTTTTAATCTTTTTTTTGAAAAATAAAGAACAGAGTTTAATTAAAATCTTATGCCTATTTGGCTATGATTGATGTCTATAATAATACTTGGAATTTTAAAATAGCATTTGATTAATCCTCTTACCCATTTAATATTTACACTTTAGGACTTCTTTGGTGCTTGTTTGTGCTGATTGTACATGCACTGCTTCTTTTTCTTTGTAATCTCAGATGCAAGCATTAGATTTACATAAAAAATTCTCATGCTTTCTCTGCAAATAGCTCTGTCCCTCTTAGTTTGCCACTCTGGCTCTGCAACAGACAACTTATCTTTTGTTACTGCAGAAGGCCCTTTTTTTTAGACAGCTGAAAGTGTATGTTTACACTGAAATGAAACTATAAAATAGACAGCATTGTTGGTTTTTTTCATTCATGTTTGATTTATATCAAGTATGCCTAATTGTCAGAGTAGCCTTTTTTCTCCAAGTGATTTCCCAGCTGGAGCAGGACTGTAAACTTAATCTGCTTTCAGTTCTTTCAGCAATGCTAATAAAAGCTCTGCTGCTCAAATCAGTAGTTTGATCACCCATACTTGTATGTGATTAATTCACAATTTTCTGTGTATCAATAAAATTGAAAATTCTGCTAAAGGAAAAACCCCAAAACACCAAGCATATCCAATAAACCTGAAGTGAGGAGTTATAGATTGTGGGAAAAGGAAGCGTGCAACAACTTTAAAATTAAATTTCATTTAGTGGTTAATTAGAGAAAATTTAATTACTGCAAAAAAAGTTGATCATTGTTCAGCTGTAAAGATGGTTTGAGCATTAAATACTGTTTTTTATTCATTGCAGATAATCACAGAATATTGTGAGTTGGAAGGGTCCTTTAAAGGTCACCTCCTACAGTGAGCAGGGATGTCTTCAACTAGATTGGGTTCCCTGGAGCTCAAGGATATGTCTGCTATATACAGTGTTCTATTTTGGACAACAAACTCAGAGATCCAGAGGTGTGTAGAAGAAAAGAAAGAGGAGAAGACAGAAAATACAATGTATGGCAGGTTAATTAATTGAGGAAACAGTGTCAAGAGAGGAAGTATAAGTTCTATAGTATATAAAAGATTATTAAAGGGCGAGAAAGAATTAGTTCAGTTTATAGTAGACAACATTGTTTGGATAGTTTGAAAAAATTCTAAATGTCAGTTGGTGAAGAACCTGGAATCTATAGCTAAGAATGTCAGGGAGAGTTCTGCAGATTATAGTGTACATATTTGATCCAGTGCAAGTGTAGAGAGCTGTAAGGGCAAACCTTTTTTTTATTTCCTCCTTTTTTTTCTATTTCCTTTTCTTTTATGAAAATGTATGCATTCTGGTTTGTCTTCTGTGTAATGAATATGACCAAAAACCAGATGGAACTGGCCTTAGAAGGAGGAGCTAGGTAAATCTTCTGGGAAGAAGTTTTGAGATCTTTAGAATTTGTCACTTAAGGACTGAAGATGATAAAGGAATTCTTGAGGAGCTCTATTTTTTTTTTTTTTAAATCTTACTGAGCAGGATGAAACAAATACCTGGAGGGAGCAGCAGTGGATATTGTTTGCTTTGAGTTCAGCAAGGCTTTTGGCACCGTCTCTCACAGCATTCTCATAGGAAAAGTCAGGAAATGTGGGCTGGATGAGCGAACATTGAGGTGAATTGGGAACTAGCTGAACAGCAGATCCCAGAGGGTTATAATCAGTGGCACAGGGACTAGGTGAAGGCTGTCACTGATGGTGTCTTCTAAGGGTCAGTGCTGGGCCCATAATTCTTTACCTTAATTCATTGATTTATTGGATGAAGGGGAGATCCCTCCTCAGCAAGTTCACTGAGCACACAAAGCCTTACTGATTCTGTGATAGAAGACTTGATAAATACACTGTTAAATCTGTGGATGTAAAACTTCAGTTTCCATCTTCATATTGAATTTTTGAGGAAAACTGGAAGTATTGTAGCTTATGCTTTCTGTGGTTTGCTCATCATTTGAAAACCAGTGTCATATTCTGTCTTGCTGAAGGTTACAAATTCAATGTTGTGAGGATACCAGTTCACACCTTCCCCCTGTTATGCAGCCTTTCTAATTTTTCAATGCCTGTTACAATATATGAATGTCATGCCTGTATCTTTTATTTAACTGCTAGTCTCAGTAATGCTGTATTGGGAGGGAACATTTATTTGGTAATTCTATCCACAGTTATCTTGTTGTGCAGCAACCTTCTAGTGGGAGTTCATGATCAGTTGTTTGTCCATTATTTGACTGTATTAGCATGTTTTCCCTAATAGGCTTACAAAAATATTCCTCTGCTTCTCTTGCCTCCTGAGCTCATTTATAAACATCGGGTGATTTTATCAGGTTATCTTTATTAGGATGGCTGGAAAGCTGTCTGTAGTAGCCCAGACTCTTATGCAGAGAAGCAATGCTGAGCATTACAGAAGTGCTGCCTATTTTAAGCATTGAATCTAGTGAAAAAAGTTATACTTGAAAAACATCCAGAGATCTGAGACCTGCATAAAGGCCTCTAATCTAATAAGCACTTCTTAAAAGTTGATATACATAAAATTGGCTTCATGCTATCCTTATGGTTTCTGATTGATCTAGGAGATTGAGACAAAACCTTTATCTGCTTCAACTGCAAGCAGAGTTTTTGTGTGCCTTAAAAAATTGTATTTGCCCTTCCATCAAGATAATTAAAACATGCTTAAGAGTGGCCAGGGTTTCTTCTCCAGCCAGTTTCCCCGCTTGGCTTCTCCATCAAATGTATCACAGAGGATGTTCTTGTTGTTCATTTGCCAAACTTTTTTACCTCCAGTCATATGAGCAAGTCCCTAAATGTTTTCTGTGTTTCTTGCACTTCAACAAAAAGGATTCTCAACCTACAAGATTCCTTGGCAGTTTCTAGCAAAAATGGCTAATATTGCATGTGTCCTTTGGCTGTTTAAGCTTAATGACTCATAAACCTATAGGAACAATTTCATCTGTTGATGCAAACCCATAGCAGCAGATTGTGCAAAGCAGAACACAAGAAAATGTCTTTTTTAAGCACTTAGTAACTTTCAGCTCTAATGATTTTTACATCTTGGCCCAAAGCAGTCTCCTGTAACCTCTCTAAAGCTCTGTGTCAGCTTTATCTACCAATAGTAGTTAGATTTAGAGCAAACATGTCTTCTCTTATCACACAGTTCCCAAATTCTTAGAAGCAAATTTCTTCTTTTTACTCTTGGAACACCCTGTGGTAGCCTGCAATTAAGAAGTTCATGAGCTAATCAAGTAGCTGCATAAGTTGTTCTAGAACTAGAGGCTGTGCAGCCCCAGAGCTGTATCTGGGCTGATAAGTATTGTTATGGGGAGAGGGCTGGTTGGTTGTATGGCAGCTGCACCTTGGGTGTTCCATCTCTCTTTTCAGTTCTTGTACTAGTTTCAGAATTAAGTATTGTATTTTTCTGTGTTGCGGGATGCACTGCTTCAAGCTTGTTAGCCAGGAACCTCTGTCTAAACAAGTTTAGGGATTTTCTCTGCTAATAGGATGTATAAGGATATATCATGTTTGTTGGAATAAGAAACTTCATCATTGATTATAGAGATTTACTAGATCTTTCATTTTCAGATTTAAGGTTTGTTGTTATTATTATTAAATGTACTTAAACTTTCATTTAGGAAAATAAATGAAAATGTTAGAAAATTTTTAAGGGTTCAAAAGAAAAGCTATGCCCTTTCTGCTCGGTTTCATTATGTTTGCTCTCTGATGTCTGAAAGGAAATACGTAAGACAGAGGTTCAGAAATCTTGATCAAGTTTCAGTCTAGCCAGTATCACCGTTGATTAAAAGTTATTTCTGATAGTTTTAAACCTTCATTTTAAAATTGCCCACTCTGCTTCTAACTTCAAATTCGTGCCAGGGTTGTTTTTTTTTTCCAAATGCAATTTTTAAATCCCGTTGTCTTAATAACTTCTATTCTCTAGCAGTAGAAGAAAGAGCCTTAATACTTCCTGTCAGCAGTCAGATGCTTTGCCAATTTCTGGGAAGGCAGGCCTCAGCACGCACAATTGCCTGGGAAGACAAATACTGCAATGTCTAATGTTACTCCTCTTCCTCCTCCTTTCCTTGAGCATTTCTTGCTGAGCACAATGTTATGGTATGGAGTATCCCTTTGGTCAGCAGTGCTGGCTGTGCTCCCTCCCAGCTCTTTCCTTTCCCCAGCGTTACTTGCTGGGGTGGCAGGAAGGAAAGGTCTTGATGTTTTACAAGCACTGTTCAACCACAGTGAAAACATTGGTGTGTTATCAGCACTGTTCAGGCACAAATCCAGATCACAGCAATTCTGGTGCAGCCACCTGCTGTGAAGAAAGACAACTCCATCCCAATCAGATTTAGGTCACATATAAGTAATACTATAATTGTAATACTTTTTGTAATTAAAAACTAATTGTAAATAATTTTTGTAATTACTTTTTTCCTTTTGCATTTGGAAGGAATATGGACAAGCTTCCTGTGTGTTTGGGGATATTCAGGACCAGACCAGAATGACTTTTACAAAAGAAGTAGGAAAATTGAGTATGTACCAAGTACTGTCACAGTCTCAGAATTAAGTACCAGAAGACTTATTTCTGTTATCATTTGCACTAATAATTAATAAGAATAAACGGGAGTAGAATGTCAAATGTTAATTTGATTGAATATAATTTTACAGCCCACCATTTGCTTTGGAATATAATGGCATAGCAGCTCAGCTTCCTGGTCAGTATTCTATTTTTTATAACCACAGTCCAAATTATTTTTAAAATCTTAATATGTAAAGATAGGGATTTCCTTGAGGGATTCTGCTGTACACCTCTCTGGTTTTGCATTTTGTCTTGTCCAACCCAAATCCACCACAGATGCATTCTCTAGTCTTCTCTTGGTGACCTAATCTTGCCTTACATGATCTTTTAACTTCAAGCTTCTTATGGAGGACTCTTTTCTTGGCATTTGCTATTTTTGTCAGCTTTCCACTCTCTGAGGATCTATGACTTTGAAAACTCAAACAGCTTCTTCTAGCCTATTTGCCACCTCCAGACTTCATCCAAATCACAGCTAGCGTGACTCTTCACCTGACTTTATTCTTTCAAATTTTAGTTGTTTCTATTTATATTCTGTTCTTTTGTGGGTATTTAAAGGGGGTTGTCTTCTCATAGTTTCTACAGTATGATTTGTTTGTGTGTGTGTATCTACAGGTTAGAAATGGTCCAGTGCTGATCTTAGCTTAAACTTAATTTCCTAAGATAATGTTCTGAAAGGATTCTGTTATTACTTTGTAGTGCATTAAGTGTGTTTCTGTATACTCAGAAAAGAACATTTAAAATAAAAGTACTTACTAAAAAAATCAAGTACCAAACGGAAGACCTATTTGTATGAATATAAACCTCAGATGTGTTTAAATCTCGACTACTTTATTAACCTCTACTGGAGGTATGGTATGGATGAAAAGATAAAGCAGAGATTTGGAACAGCTTCCACACAAAGAAATTAAATAGAATAGAATTTTTCACTTTAACGAAGAAACAACATATGGTGGAGGTATACAGAATGAATAACATTAAAAAAAAGTCAGAGGCAATTATTCACTGTTTTTTACAGATCACAAATTGTGACAGGAAAAAATTGAGCAGCAGGTTTAAAATTAATAAAAGTACATACTTGTACAAGTGTAGCAGAACTGGATGTTTCATAATTGATGCAACATCATATGGAAGCCTGGAGTATAAATTATAGATACAAATAAAGGAATTACGCTGATAGACCTACTGTGGCTGTTAAAGCCAATTAATTGCATGCAGCATCTAGGTCAGGAAAGCTGCTGAACTGAAGGCAGCATGAGGTGATAAGTGTGTACCAGGAAACAAATCATGCTGTTTGTCATGTGTTTATTCCCTAAGCATTTGTTTCTTAGCACCAGAAACACCATACTGATTTGTGTGCACATTTAGACTGAGTTGTTATGGCAATTTTTATACGTTTTTTTCAGGAGTAGTACTTTCATAAAGAGTGGAGCACTCACAAACTTGAACAATTTTTCCATTGCATGAGCAAATGCTTGTTCTTCTTCAAAGTAGAGCGGGCTTTCCTGACATGGCTAAACTCAAATTTGGAACTTCCAGAAATGGGGGAACAAAACCATCTCAACATGGCTTTTGGTAATTTACGACATGATAGAAAATTGCTTTCCTCTAATCTCACTAGTAAAAATTACTAAACGATGTTCTGAACTGTTCTGAAAAGTGATTTGGAGCTGAGCCCTGGCCTCTCTTTGTATGAGAGGCTACTTTTTGTCTAAGCTGTAACTGCTTGAAGTTTAGAGAAGATTTTTGAAATTTATTTAGAGAAGATCTTTGAAATGTGTGTGCCTATTTGCAGTATAGATTAGGTTAGCAGAGGGATTGCATCATCTGCTACTGAAATATTGTAATAGAATAGAGATGTAAAGGAAGACATTGCTGCACATCTTAGGAATGGTTCTGACACTGATATACAGAAAATTGCTATGCACAGATCTGCTCATGTTTTTATGCACTATTATTCACTGCATTTCAATTCTAGATTGCTTTCTTGATTAGACTTGTCCCACCATAACTTTTGTGGGGGACTCCTATAAAATCACTTTTTAGCAGTGTACAACAGAAATCTTTACAGATGGTGGCTTAAGAAGGAAAAGTATAGCTATCCTACAGTAAATCTTGTGGGTTTTTAATGTATGCTTTTCTCACTTTCTTTGACTACAGCTTGAATTTTGCCATGGATTCTTCACTTACTCTTTTTCCCTTTAACCATGCTATGGTATAAACATCACAAGATTATAACCAGGACTTAAGTATTTTTTTATGGATGAAGATAGCATTGAGCTCAAAACTGACATATTAAGGGTTGAAAAATTACCTCAAATGATTTTCCACAGACTATGTTAAAGAAACACAGTTACACTACAGCAGTAAATGCTTCCCTTTATACCCTTATTAATTCTGTTATAAGCTTTTTGGTCTTTCTTTAACTGTAGTGTCTCTCTTCTTACCTCCATTTTCATCCCCTTTCTTGTAGTCTAATACGGAGAAATTCTTACTCTATTAAAATTGTATTTTTTATTCATTATTTGGTTTCAGATACAAGAATGTATCTGTCTATATTTGTGGTTGGAAATCCAGTGCATCCTTCTGAAATTTGTTATTGGTGTCATTTTCAGGTAGGTGATTGATTTAGAAAATACAGGTTGCTCTGGAGTGAGTGTCATTTGACTGACATGATTGTAACACCTATTTTAAAAATGCACATTCAGGTTCTTTTTTTCCCTTAACTCCTCTTCATTCAGTATTTTTCTCATTGTCACAAGCATTCTACACAGTTAATGTGCTCTATAGCTTAGTACAGTGTGTGGAAATCTTCAGTGGCAAGTGTTCAAAACCAGAATAGGTCATGGAGAAAGTATTAAATGTGGGAATGCATGACTGGAACCTCTTCTCCATTTTTAAAAAAAGATGTAATTATTACTTATGAGGTGGTGATTTTTAGTCTACTGTGTTCCATTTTTCCAAAATGTGCACATAAAGATCCCTTTAATGTATTTCTCTTTTCTGCTAACATAAAAAAACACTGTTCTTACAGAGCCAGGAAAGCCATTCGCTATACAGATTGCAAATAATCCAAGAAATACATTAATATGTAATTTTGTTTTGGTTCTCATGTTCAGAGAAAGAGAATAGGGGGCAATGTGGCTGGGAGATTTTTACCACTGTGGTTCTGGGATGGCTGCAGGATTCAGGACTGAGAAGCAGTGTGTGGTACCATGAGCAGCTGTTGTGTCCATTTTGTGCCTGGAGCTCAAGCTGTACCCACACCGTTGGCATTTTGTTCAGGAAACTCTCTATTGTGCCTACTCTACTGCATTTGCAGTGCTGTGAAAATTAAGGAAAAATATTTGAAAGAGTTTTAATTCAACCTGTCTTAACAGTTTCATACAGTTTAGAACCGCATCTTCATCTAAACATGCATGAATTTCAGGGGAAGATCAGAGGCTTCAGGAGTATTATCCTATCGTATTTCAGGTTTCTTTTGCAAAGTCCAAAACATAAAGAAAAATTCCGGAAGGTACTTGAGTTTTGAATAATCTTGAAATAATAAAACTCTCAAGATCAGTTTTCATAGAATAAGCAACAAAACCCAGAAAATGCCATCCTGAATGGGGTGATGCTTATCCAGTCTTCTCCATACACAAGTGGATCTTCTTGGTTTTGTGTAAGTGCAAAATTTGCTTTCCACCAAGTTACAATAAATACCCTTACCAAAATCCATCTAAAATGGCTCTCAGAATCTTTACTTTCAAAAGTGATATAAGTAGAGTTATAAAGTATTTTAAGTTTATAAGAATGTTACTGTATTCTTTTAGTACAGTTTACTTTAAAATGCACTTTTTCAGAATATTTCAGCATTGAATCCTTTTTAAAAACAGGAATTTGCCAGAAAAATGCAAAGAAATCCAATTATTTTAGTTTTTTTGCTACTTCTCCCTGGTTTAGGAAGGAATGCTGCCTGCCATGAGCCTTAGGCAAATAGCTTTTCAAGGGCAATTCTGCCGGTGAGGGGATGAAACAACACACTTCACAGACTAATCCATATTTTTAACTCTGTTTTGTTTTTTTAAAAGCTAGCAAGCTTAAAAATACATCTTCAAGGAATTAATTTGTGACTAAAAGCTGAGTAAGATTTAAAGATAATGTTTGTATTCAAATAGGTGGAGTGATTCTGTGTACTTCATTATTTGCTAATGATACAGGCATTAGCAATAGATGAGCTTGTAAAGAGTTGGAGATTTCAGAATAATTTTATATTTTTAATTCTAATATTTGGCATTTATGCAAAAGAAACAGTTTTATATTGTTAAAGGATTTTGGGAAATGTGTTTTTTAAAAAGTCAAAATTGTGAAAACATCTTCCAATACAAAACCAACAATTTTTGCTAGTGTCTCAAATACCTTTAAGAAGTGTGTCTGCTTCAGCCTGCATGGTTGAGCAGAATATTTTGAAGATATATATGTGAAACAAAAATGCCCCCAAGTTTTTGTAGATCTAGAAGTAAAAAGAGATTATCAGCTCAAGGTTTTATGCAGAAATCCCAGTGATAGCAGCGAGTTCTACATTTAGGAAGGTGGTTTCTTCTTTCCTCCTTCAGGAGTTTCTCTTGTCCTGCCATCTGTACTCTTAAGCCTTTTAATCTCTTTAGCTAATTTATTGTATATGCTAAAATAAAGGGGTTGCTTTTTTTTTTACAGTTTATGAATGTTTAAGATGCTCAAGACCTCTGATATAAAATTTTCATTGGATTGAAGCTCTTTTTTCCGCAGTTATTGGTTTTATCATCTTTGATTTGCTACTATTATTTTCATTGTGTACATGAGGAAGTAAACATTATGAGCAATGTGATGACTGCAGCATGTATATACACAAGCTATTTTTAATAGTCAGATAGTATTCTTATATTACTAACAATAACCTTACCAGGAAGGTTTTGTCATAACTTTGATTTCAGTCACACACTGTTACCAATATCCAGGCTTTTCATTAGCTTGCCTTCTTGGATATTCTTGCATAGCTTAACACGATGACTTACTATGAAGGGATAGCAATAATCTGTGCAAAGTTAGCAGTACTTAAAAATGCTTTCTTCTTATTATTTCTCTAATGTAATCACTTAAAATTTGTTTCAGTGTCATCTTAGCAATCACTTTCATTCCCCAACAAAGAACTGTTTTAAGCCTCCATTTTTAACAAGGTCTTAATACCCTTTAACTTCAGACTAATTAGAACTGTTCCTGTCCAAAACCTTATGGTTTGTGTAGAAACAGCTCACAAATGAGAGTTTATTAATAAGGAGTTCCTTAATTTATCAGATGGATCTTTATTCTTCACATATTTTCCAGAAAGAAGAAAGATCTGTCTCTCCCACAGTTTTCGTCTTCATTTAAGGCAGTGGTCTCTATATACAGAGCCTTCTCAAGACCATGAATTTTTGGTGCTACTTTGGCATATGAAAGGATGGTTTCTTTGTACTATTTCTGTTCTTCTGCACAGGTCGCTAGCTGAATATTTTTAACAGAAATTAGATTCTCAGATTATTAGCTACCCTGATAGCAAGCTTTTGTGTTGCCCTATCCTCTTTAATTCTATTCAGCTTACAGAAGGATTATGTTGGAATCATCACTGGAGAAGAA
This sequence comes from Passer domesticus, assembly GCF_036417665.1. Taxonomy (NCBI): domain Eukaryota; kingdom Metazoa; phylum Chordata; class Aves; order Passeriformes; family Passeridae; genus Passer; species Passer domesticus. The sequence continues at coordinate 32,719,869 of NC_087479.1, forward strand.
AGAAGAGATAAATGGAACTTCAGTAATCATTAATAAGAAATTATTCAGGCTCATTAGGGCAAGTTTTGAAACTTAATGTATTTGGACAGGAACTGTGGTGGTGCATATATCCACAAAGAGATAGGCATCTGTAGTTTCTACAATTACAGTGGCACAAAGCCTGTGTAAAAGTCTTAAGACACAGAAATACTGAGTCATGCAAAGGGTCAGACCACTGAAAGCTTTATGAAGAGGAGGTTTGTACATATTTGACTACTTACAGAAATTACGTCCCTTCCTTCAGCAAAGTTTGACTCCATGCTGGTTTATGTCCTTTCTATCTCAGCAGAAGCTACTCTTGAGGAGAGACTTTATCAGAAAATGTTTTGACATTCTATTATTCTGGAACAGGAGTGAATGATTAAATAAGACATTGAAATACATCTGCACTGTTCAGATTTTACAGCTGTTTCTGTTGCTGCTTCATTTAAAAACCCATGGAAGAAAATACTAACTCAAGTTATTGATCATTAGCCTGTGTTGAAGCTGTGTTCAGTTCAGCAGCAGGTCAGCCTCTTTTCCTTCTTTTGAGGGTGCTCTTGTAACAATCTTACAGGATAAAATAAGCCACCTTCTGCAGTAGCTAGTTACAGGAGGAAAATTTAACAATACTGCAGGAGAGTGATGTACTGTGTGTTACTCAGGCTTGAGAAGAGGAAAATTAAAATTTGAAGGGTTTTGTGATGAGCAGAGGCAAGAGACTGATCTTGGTAAAATTGCTAAAAATATTCTCACCAGAATCTAATAATCAAGACCTTTTATAAATGGTCTGTTTCACAGATCATGTTTTCAGGCTGTAGAAAATAAAACTTTTTCTGATGGAACTGTTGCTTAATTTGTAAAAGGAAAGCTATGTCATTAAATAAGACAAGTGTTTGTTTACAACTGAGATTAATAAAAAGTCTAATAGTGGGTTGGGGAGGGTGGGGTGTGAGTATGAATTAAGGGAGAAATGCTGAATGGATAACTTAAGTTTAATTTGATATGCCCTGTGATCAAGTGGAGCTAAAAATACTGAGAAGACACAAGCAAGTCCATGGGGAAGAGGAATGCAGATGAACTAAGCAATAAATATTTTGTACTTGGCCAGTAAAAAAGAGTGAAAGGTTGAACATGAAATGAAACTGGGAACAAAAATATTGAATATTTGATTTAATGTGAAAGTGTTTATAAAACCTTTCATTGAGGAACTTTGATAAAATTTTATGATGCACAACTGTTATAGTTTTAATTGTATTACATATTTAAGTGAAAAAGTCACTGAAAATTTATCAAGTAGCTCTTTCCCAGTTTTAATTTGAAAGATCTCAAATGAGTATAAATGAGTTATATTTGCCACTAAGAACTATTCCTTTGCATCATTCTCATGGAATAACACACTGTGTCTAATTGCACTGTTATAACATGCAACATATTTTATACATTTTATATTTAAATTATGTAATTAATTTACCTACTCCCTTGTTAGTAGCTTTTGACAAATAAGGACAAGTGAGTACTCTGAGCTGGCTGTTTGTGAGAGAGGTGTCTGTAGCACAGTGCTGAGTACAAGCCAACATGCTCTTCCTCTCAGCCTGGTTTATTAGCTGTGGCTCAGTGCCACTCTCACTGTGGTGCAGAGTTGGCTGTGATCTCATGTGGGATGGTGGTATAGCTCCCTGAAAATAACAAATAGATACAAGGTTTTGGTTGTTTTGGGGTTTTTTTCCTTCCTTCATCTCCTACGTTTAATAGTTCAGTAGTTAATAAAAGCTCTGAGAATTCTGCCAGAAGAGGTAGTAAACATTTTAAAAAACAAGTAGCAGGCTTGCATTATGATGCATCATTCAACTATCTGTCACTAACAGTTGTTCAGAGTTAGGGTTATTATTTTAATTTATTGTAAAATCAGAAGACTTCTAGTGCCTTATAATTTCTTTAATGCAATTTAATGCAAAACTGTGTCACAGATTGAGTTGCTCTGTGAAAGAGAATTCTCCAATAATAAGAAAGCTCTCCCTGAAATATTTCTGTATTATAGCTACTTAGCTAATTTTAGAAGGTGGAAAGACTGTGAGGAAGGAAATGCTGAGAAGACTTTTGTTCTGTGTTTTGCTCATGTATGGATCACTGAAGTTCTGAGGATGAAACTGAGCTGGGGCAAGAGTAGAAATGCTAATAATGCTACAATACTGCATTAATTGAACAATGTAAACTTAAAGAGAAATTTTTAAATCTACCTGTGGAGTTTTTTGTTGTAATGGCATATGTGGCACGAGTGGAGTCACTGTGCTTCACTGTAAAGATCTGGCCACTGTGGAGTCAAGATCAGCTGAACTATAAGCCAATCAATAGATGTGACAGAAAGGTAACCTTGGAATGGACGTGCTTAGGTATTAGGTACTCAACTTTGACTTTTTTTGATTTGTAAAAGGCTTCTCCCACATTTTATTTATTCATTAAAAATAGTTTTGAATTCGGTGCGAGTGGACTTTGGACAAATTATTATATAAGACTTGCAAAGGTGAATCAGTGAGGGAATGCTTCTACTGTGTATTTTTCCTTAAGTAAGATGAAAGAGGATATTCTGGTTTTCATACTAAAACATCCTCAGAGCATGAAAAGTCTATTTTTTTAAAAGCCATTTATTACAATTACTGTCTGATTTATGAAGCCAGCTAAATGTGCACTGGGTAATCATGTTTCTCAGCTTTGAAGAACACTGCTGAATTTGGAGAAGCATGCCTTCTTAGCAGCTTAAGGTATAGAGGCACTGCAGCAATGAAATGTATCTTGACACTTATCTAGGGTAACATTATGCATCAGTGAGCATTTAAAGTCAGGTGATGTGGCTGGAGGAAATAGGAGCTAAAGCGTTGACTGCTGTTGTGGAGGGATAGCATCACTATTTGTCCTGACATGTTTTGGATGAAAATATAGCTGACAATATAGTTTATGTTAAAATAACCCAGTAAAATCTACCCATGATATTCTGCTGGAGGGAGGGGAGGGCGAATATTTATGAGATACAAAATCTGGAGTTTTATTTTAATTTGTAAATGGTCTTTGTTCCACCAGCTTTCTAAATCCACCTTTTATGTTTTAAATGAAAGAGATTCTTCCATTGCTTGACCTGATGGCACCACCCACCTACCTCTAAGCTCTTTGATCACAAAGGCAATTCCAAAATAGAATAGAACTTTGTAAAGCAATTATAGTTGCTTTACAGCATAATATGATCTTGCAGTTTAACCAGAGGTTAAGGTCCTAAAATATATTGTACTGGCATTATCTGTAGTGTTTTTTTCCATCAGTTCTTTAACTGTTCTTTCTTAATGCAGTGCTGCAGTTTAGCTTGGTTCCTAAGTTTGAGTATCACTTAAGCTCATTTCAGTATAGACTGGGATTATTTCTGGGCTTTTCTCACTAGCTTTTTTGGTTATTACTGTTACTGTCTAAAGAGTGAGGGTGTTTATTGCTGGTTCTGGAAGGAAAAGGCAGGTTTCATAATAATAATTGTTTGTTTGGAGTAAAATAGTAAATTGTGCTTGGGCAAGAAACATTGCCGTTTCTTACAGTGGTTTATTCATACAGCCCAGCTATCTCTGTACGCAAACTTTATGTATTTGTTTTTTATATCATTATCCATGAGAGTTGTGCATGCACTGTTGCTGTCTTCACTCCCAGTTTGCAGGTAGACTTGCCCTAACCATCTTTGATTTCCTCTCTGTGCCGGGGCTTAGTAAGTACTGTGGGAAGTGTTAGCACTGTTAGTATTGATCACCTGAGTAATTTGCCCATTGCAAGTCAGGAATTCAGCCTTTCAATTAATATAATGTGTGTATAGTCTAAGCAAAATCCATGTTGCTTCATCTTTTCCAATGTGATTCTATGATCACAGTTTACACAGTGGCTCTTTCAGATGCCTAGGAACACATCTATGCTGTGTGTGGTACTTGCTGGCAGAGTTGCAGTCAAGCATTTTTCAAGACTATTCTCCAGATACATGAAATTGCTTGTGAGAAAAGGAAGACCAACATAGACATTCTGGCAAATGAAAGAACTCTACTGCTTTAATTTTTTATTTTTAAACCTCTGTGGGATTATAATATCCAAATACATTGGTAAGTGGAAGAGACTTCTAGACTAAATCTCTGCTTTGGATAAGATGCCCACCACCTGTCACTTTTACTGTATTTATCTAGACAAATTTACCAGGCCTCCCTGACATGGAATAAACATGCCAGTGCTCAAGGAAGTTACTTATTTTACAGAAACGTAAGCTCCAGGATTCACCTTATCTGTTTTCATTCCTGTGGTGGGGCAGAAACTGAGGAAGAGAGAAATCTCTACCTTATGCATGTTCTTCAGCTCAGGAATTGCTGGAGGCATGTTGGAGTTATGGGGCATGTTATGGTCACTGTCACCCACAGGAATGTGATAGTAAGTGCTGTAGTGTACTCAGTAACCTTGCAGTCTCCTCTTAAAGTCATATTTATAGGGGGAGCAATAAAAAGAGAGAAGGGCTTTGGAAGGTAGAACCAGAGGGCATTGTTCTATCTATTATTTTTGCTCTTAAGAGGACATCGTACAGAATAGATGGAAGGAGAACATGGCTGTTAGGGACTTAGAAGGTAAATTAAAGCTGCAAGTAAGGAGGAGTAAATAGTTACATTTTGCCAATGGATAATGTTTGTGCAAGCTATTTAAAAATTAAAAGTAGAAATTATTTCTGGGACCTGAATGGATCAAAATGTATGAATGCATTTCATCAAAGCCTTCTTAAGTTGTCCAAGATCCACATGTCCCCAGCCTCTCCTGTTTCTGAATAATGAAAGAGTCAGGTTGTAATGTGTTGTGACATGAATAGCAGAGACAATACATCAGGTGGTTTTTAAATTTATCTGGAAACTTTTTGTTGATATTTAAATGATCAGATGCAGAGAAAAAGGGAGTGACAACTACAGAAAACAAAAATTAGTTCTAAAAACCCACAGCCAATAGTATATGAACAACAAAGAAGTGCTTTTCAGTATCTTGAGTTTGAACCATACAGATATTTTATAAGCAGCTGTAAAATATGGATGATGACGATGTCAAAAGTAACTGTAAGTTATCTGGAATGGAGATAACTATGTGAGACATGCAATAAAATCTCACTTGCACCATTGTCAGTAATACTATTTGTCTATAGAAAGTTCCTTCTAGGTATGTAGACAGATAGATCAAATGTGGTGTTGTTTTATTCCTGTGATTCCATTCTGTGGCTAAACAGATTTTTGTTTTTCCCTTTCACATTCCCAGCACAGAGCATACTCTAAGAAAACTCCCCTCAGATTACTATTTTCAACAGAATTTAATTCACTTATTTAGGCCACACAGGGCAATATATGTATATATATGTGAACACACTAATCTATGAAGAAAAAAGAAAACCAGCAAATTCTACTTTTTAATTTAACTGTCTGGAGAAATACAGAGAAATACAAGACTGACACTAGTTGTATGCTTGATCACACTCATACTTAACATCTCTGAAATGTGGTGGAGCAATGTAAGGTGTTAGAGCTTCCAGAAGGGGAGGTATTGTGTGAACAAGTTTATTAGCCTTTCTGGATGCTGCTTGTCTCTGAGACTCCTCTCTCATTCTTATTATTTCAGTATTGTAGGATTAAGTTGGGTTTTTTTTGAACAAGTTATTTAAAAGTTATGGTGGTTGTCCATGTGCCCTGTGATTTAAATTGTAAAGACAAAATTCAGTCTAGACTCTGGAATGATCAGACCATTCCGACATATTTTCCACATTTTATTCTTTCCAAGTTTGAATCATCCTGCTCTCACCTTCAATTCTTACTGATTTTTTTGGAATGAAGATATTTTCTGGATGTCTTTTTGCCTAATCATAGGAAATACTGTGACTGCACTTTTCAGCCTGTGGTCTGCAATTCATTCCAGCCTGTTCTCCAACATCAAGTGTTCCTCTGTTGCTGGTCCCATTTCCTGGGTTTACCTATTTCAAACTTCCTCTCTTTAAAATAAATACTTAATTTTTTTAACCTTGACATAAACTGGCACATGGACTTTGTGTGTCTAACCATGCTTCATAAGCATGTTCACATGCTCGAGTGTCTAAAAATGGAAGAGACAAAATGCATTAAAGTTACTGGAAAGAAAATTATAGTATTGTAGTGGAATGTGAGCAGCATATAAATGGAAAAAGCCTGAGGGGTTTGTGGGGAAATGCCATATTTTTGAAATTAATTTCTTGTTGTATGAATTCGTAGGGGAAGTAGACAATGTTAATTTTGACAAAAATTAACTTTATGGTTTCTTCTAGTTTTGGGTCAACTTATTCTCATAGGAAGAATCTTCTTAATGTTTGATTCAGATGGTCTCTCTTTTACATTTGGGTAGAAGCAAATAGAGCTCAACTGCAATGATAGGAATGTCAGCAAAAATAGCTTTATCTTCCTGCATAGGTTTCTACAAGCTGCTATGGTAATTTACGAGTGAAATCTTTCATTTCCAGGCGGATCATTGCAATCCTTATCATATCACCTAAATCCTTTAATTTACAGTGCCTTCCAAGGTAGGCAAAAGGTCACTCTCCAGCACCCAAAATTTTTCCTCTCACTTGATGTAGGTGAGGATTTTCTGGCAGGCAGTTGCCAGCAATATATATGCAAATTCTCTGTATCTCTCTTAGGTATCTACTTGCTGGGAAAAAATGCAAATACATACTTTGCCCTACAATGGTATTTCCTACAGGACAAAGTAAGATCAACATATATTATTGTCTTGGCATTTACTATAAATATCTCTTTTTATACAGTGTTTAGAGTCCTCAGTGTACTGACTAAATCCCAACATAGATTATTTAATATATATTTCTTTGTCTAAATGGTGAGAATTTTACTGGGTTTGTGATAATGATTTTTGTCTGCTTCTGCATATTTTTTCTCTCAGGAAATTTCAAATCTTGCTCATGTTGTTTAATGAGCTGGCTGGTCAAGCATCTGATGCCCCGGTGGGAACTTTCAAAGTCACTGAACACATTTTTACTTAAATCTAGCTGACATTTCTGTCTGTTTGATTTAATGTATGATTTCCATATTTAGATTACCAATCAGATGGAGCATAGTACAATCATTCCTTTGCACTATAAACATGCATGCATTCTGCACGGAAGTGGGCTCTTTTGCTGTTGTCCACATGGCAAGAGTGGGTTTAGATTCTGCTGGCATTTGGGGAAGAATTTGTAAGTTAATTTTAATTACAAATAAAATTTTGAATCTCTAATGAAAATCCTAAATGCAGAATTAGTCTTCAGTATATTGTTCTCCGACCATTTCAGTTACTATAATCTGATGGAACTAGCCTATTACAAATGATGAAGTATTTATTTACTCATTAAATACTAAAATCCTAAAAAAAAAACCCCAATGTTATAAATATCCATATTGTTTATACTTCATTTTATTCAAAGGTATTAAATATTTGCTGTTTGCATGCTTCAAATTCTTGCCATGGAGCATGTAAGTATTGATGATAGGACTTTTGATAGGACTTTTGTTTTGAGTGATAGTGCTGCAAGCCCAAAACGTCTTGGTGACAGTGCCTTCCCTCTTCCCTGGTGTGTCTTTATTAGGCAGTAAGCAAACTGATAAATGTTTTCAACAGGAGGCAGTCCATCTATAGATGTGTCTCAGGCTGCCAGCAGTGTTACCCCAAGCTGTCATACAGGGCTGTGCCCCATGTGCTGAGGTAGAGCGAAGTTACCCCCTAGAAAACTGCACTAAGCTCTGAACTCACGTGGGCCTGGATAGCTACACAGAGGTGTGTATTTTAGATTCATATACTTTATAACAGTTCAACTTTCCTCCCCAAAATTAAATCAAGTCAGATTAATTCTGCTAGAAGGGAAGAGTGGCTCCTGGTCCTGTGATTGCCAAATGACCTACATATGACTTCATCCCTAGTTTCTGACATATGTTGAGGGCAAAGATTCTTATTCTATTTTTTTTCTTATTCTATTTTTTCCATTATTAGATTGTTGAGGTGATAATATTTTCCTGCTGAAAGTGTCTGAAAAATTACCCTCTTCTGACTTAAGTTTGCTTTTCCTATAGTAAAATTTAAAAAAAGACGAAACAAAGCAACAAACCAACTTGGAAGGGTGGAAGAGAAAACCAGTATGGCATTCCTCCCTAAAAATAAGCTTTTCATGTAGTTTGTTGCTTTTCTTGCGGTATACTTGTTACCCTTAAAACAATTATATGGTAGGGAATAAAAACTATTGGGTTAATCCTTTCCTTCTTTTTTTTTTTTGTGTGGGCAAGGAATCTTTGGGACATGGTGAGGCAGAGGGAAAACCCTGTAAACCGTTGTCTTAATCTCAGAGCTGTTGTTCATGAGAGACGTGAACTGACAGAGGGCATGTCTGCAATAATTTGATTTCTGTGGTGTTTTCCATACAGCATGTTGAAGTTAGCCTAAGACTGGGGGAGGAGGGAAATAAGTTTTCAAGGATCTAATTATTGAATCGATTAAAATAGTAATAATAATAATAATACCCAAGAAGAAACAATAAACCTGGGGTGGATCTTTGTTGCATGATTTAATACCTTTGAGTAAGTAAAGCTGTCACCAGGATGCTCTTTGGAAGCTGTTTTGCACGGTTCGTCACTGGCACGCGGCCAGAGACAGGAGCTGCAGCCCAGCTTGCTGTAGCTGCCAGTGTTCTGTTGTGTAGGAAGGGAGCCCAGAATAGCAGCCTTCTTACTACCTCCCTCAGGGTGCTTTAACAATTTCTCAAAGGTCAGTAGAAACTAGTTATCAATTAAAGGAGCTCTCTCTCTGCTTTAAATGTATTTTAGAGGTAGTGTAGGAAAAAGCTTTCAAATGCTTTCAAATCCTGCTACCTCTGTCCTTGGAACTTTGTGAGGATGTGAGGACCCAAGGGCAGTTGATTTGTTGATATCATGGGGGTCAACATCAAGGTAGTCCAGAGAAGTAGGCTAAAAATGCTGACTTGGCCAGTTTGCTCTGGCAGGAGAAGTATTGTAGCATGTATTCATCCAGTAGCTTGGGATAAAATCAGCATGCCTGTAGAATTAGAAATAGCCAGTCTGGCTCTCAAGCATTTGATCTGCTCCCAAGAACGGTCTCTCTTGTATAATCTGCTTAGTTTATAAATCAGTCAAAAGACAGAATATCCTGATGGCAGGTAACAAATATATTTGTGAGATGGATCTGGAAAAAAAATGTCAAGTAGCGGATCTTGAGTTTTGCTTTCATTAAAAGATGAAGGAGAGTTTCATTGGGAGGCTTAGTGACAACTTGATATTGTTTAGACAGTGATCTATCTGAAGAAAGATTAATGTTAATTAAAGTGGTGTTGGAGAAATTCAGCAGATGACAGCAGCCAAGCTGGCTACAAGCTATTTTTAGAAAATTTACTTCAATGCATTTGGTATGACTCATTTATTAAGTTAACAGATGAATCAATAGCTCAGCTTCTTATGGCAGTCCCTTAACATGGAACTGTATATAAAGATTGTGTTCATGTCTTTGGTCAGAATTCAAATTATAAAAGCTGACCCCTATGGATTCAGTCCAAGTGAACAAGTGTCTTGCACCAAATGGAATAATACTCCCGTATTACTCTGCGGTAATACTCCAGTGAGACTGTCCCAGCATGGATATATAGAGGGGCACAGGGAAAAATCAGCCAGAAGTCTAACTTGCACTATTTGGGAAGTTACACAAATAGCAAACAGGTAAGCTTGTTAAAATAGCATAACAGAGTAAATTTATTAATTTAACAATGTAAATGTATTTCTCTTTTAGTTTTGTCATGAATTTACTTTTTGTTTGAGTGGTTCAGGGTTTCTTGCCTCCATTTGAGCACAGTTCTTCTTGGTTTTCAACTTTCCTTAACTTGGATGTAGTTTTCTCTCTTCTCTGATGCTCAGCTTTAATTTGTGAAATAGTAAAGCATCCATCTGTCGCAATACAACTGTGTTGGCCTTAGTTCAGTTTATTTCCTGTATTTTGCTAATTTCTTAGGTTACTATAGAAACCTTGTTGTTCTCTGAATCCTTTTTATGAACTTTCACAAGCCCAGTTTGAAAAGATAAAAAAGATACTACATTTCTATTAGTTTTAAAACCTTTGCTAAAAGAATTATATTTATTATTTCCTCATTATTTTTATGGAATGTCTATCTTATCTTTTCTGATGCTTGCCTAAAACACCTTCACCAGTTTAGCCCAGTGTAAGATATGGTCTTGCATTATTATTGTGTCAGCTCTAATTTCTACATCTAGGAATAATTTCATTTCCCTTTTTCAAAGAGATTAGAGAATTGGGCTGTCTGTATTACATTCAAGGTATGATACAGAGCTGATAAGATTAACGTCCATCAGAATTTGAATATAAATTCTGGTGTGTTTGAGATTATCTCGCAAATACAAGTGAAACATTAAAGGTAACTAGTATCTAAAATAATTTCACTGTTAAATAGTGTGTCTTGCTATAGTGTGAAAATACTGCCATTTGGGAGAGAAAGACTTTGCACATTAGGTGAAGTTTGGGGCCATCTTTTCTGTGTACTGGAAGTAACTGGCTGTGTATTTAGCTTTGCTCTTGGGTGGGTATTATCAAAGAGAAAATGCCATTTCTGTTGGAGGATGCTGGCTATTGAGTTGTTCAAAGGGAGAGCAGTGTAATAAAATCTGTTTAAAAAGTAAAATATGTGAAAGATGAAGAATGACTCCACACAAAATTTCCATCCCTAATGATCTGAATTCTGGCCATTTTAATGTGTTCTTTGCTGCATTATATTTTAGCATTCAAAGCCTGTTGTAGTTAATGTGTACTCACTCAGGCTAGCTGCTCCTTTGCTCTTCTGATCATAAAGTGAAAAAATATGTCATGTGCAAGCCCTCTATCATGGTCTCTGTATCACCCTATAGCTGAAATCTCCTGTTTATCATTGTCTGGTCTCCTTTCAGATGTCAGTAATCAAATCAAGGAATTGCACAATGACAAAAAAGCTTCCAGACAGGACACAATTGATGGTTACATTTAAATGCGCTTCAGAGAAACTCTTGAAATAGAAGGTTTTCCCCAAGCTGGACATATCCATTATTGCATTGATTTTCGATTTACCTTGATTTTGCTGGTTTTTCTTAGCAATCAGTGCAATGTTTTTGTTTTTTCCTGTGTGTGCAACATTGTCCAGTTGCTTACACTTCAGACTTAACTGGCTGTTAGAAATTTCTAAGAGTGATGTGGTTGTGTTAGCTGCATCCTCCTAGTGTGTGTGATGCCTTTAAACTTCTGTGAAACTCATGGACAAACTTTATGTACAAAGTGAAATGTCTTTTTTATGTCTTTTGCCAGTTAAATCTGGTACTATAATCTGCTGTGGTGAATCTCTTTCAGAAGTTATAAGACTGACTGAAATCTAATGTTCTGAAACTGTAGTTAAGAAACTATAGACTTCCTTAAAAACTTCATTTCAAATCTGAGACATTGATAAAATTTTATATTATTGCTCTCTGATTCTGTTTTAGCTTCAAATTTTTTATTGTTTGTGTTTGCAGACTGGATTTTTAAGATAAAGATGTCAATGTAGGATTGTAAATGGACTAAGAGGTATATGAGCTGAAGCTATCAGTGAGATATTGTTTATTTAAACAGTAACATAATTTTTAATATGTCTTTCTCTTTCAAAAATGTGGAATTGTGGTAGCTGGCATTTTACTTTTTAAAAGTGGTACCATTTGAGCTGCAACTTGTCAGATTCAGAATTTGTTAAACTCTTAACACAAAACTTTGCAGAACTATTTGTGTAGTGATGCTAATTAATGTTGTGAGTCAGATAAGTTTATTGAGTCAATTATTTTGATTTTTTTTCTGATATTCCAAGAAAGTTCTAAGTAATTGTGCCAAGGGTGGCCAATAAAGTAATGTGCCAGATGGAATTCCATGTTGCTGGAGTGCTGGCACTGGAGGTTCTGATTTCTCCTTCTGCTAGAAGGTAGAAAGTCAGTGATTTTGGGGTACTCCAAAGTCAGGAATGGATCTCAAGCACATAGAAGTTTCTTTCTTATGGACCTCATTCCAGTAGCCCTGGGGCTGGTCAGGTGCAATGTCAACATGCCACCTGAGCCGCTGCTTGTCATGGTTTGAAGCAATCCTTTGTTGTGATGCTAAAGCAAATTTCTTGTAGCTATCTCTAGAAACACCACTTGAACAAAAGTAATAAAAATTAAAAGTTCATGTTTGTACTTGCACTGGCAAAAAAAGTTTCCGTTCTCTCCAACTTTAAGCTCACTTAGTGAATGGCAGCAATGGAATTTGCAGAGGAAATGGGAGAGAGCAATTGCTACACTCTTTGGCCATGATGAATTTGGATGTAACCCTGTCTCTACCTTGGAAATCACAGCTGATGTTACCTGGAGCAATGATGGACTTCAGACTTTTCCTATGCACACTTCATCCTCTGTGTAAAACCTTCAAACAGTTCATTTACAAGAGAAGTATGGAAAGGCAGGACTTACGTGCAAAATCTTAATGTATTTTCTGTGTTATTCTCCTCTTCTTTTTTTCACTTGACTAAATAATATTTATAATAATTCCAAGATATAAGAAAATACCTCTGTGTAGAAATGCTGAGAATTAGAAACAAAAATTCCAATAATAGGGAGATAATTCAAATGCACATCTGATAGGTGTCTACTGGTTTACAAAAGATAGTTTCTTATGTAACTTCTGTTTTTGTAGGATCCAGAAAATGAATAGTGTTGCTGTGTAGAGCCAGCAGGAGGTCATTAGTGCACTTATATTTTTAGGTCTGGATTGTCACCATCAATGAGATTGCTTCATGAAATAAAAGAAGCCATGTCTGCGTGTCTCTGGGCAAAATGTAGTATTAACCACCATTTATAGTACATGCTATTCATACATCTTCAGTATGTGAACTGTTCTTTACCAGCATTTTTGCAGGATTTTGGAAAGTAATCAGTGAGCTCATGTAGGACAAAACCCTCTATTTTTTCTGTGTCAATGCCAGCTATTACCCATCACCCACTTTTTATTACCAATCATTAACTGCAAAGATTTTTCAAACATGGAGGCTATAGAGTCTGCATGATTTGTCATGTCTGTACATGCACATTTAATTAAAAAAATTCAATTTCTGGAATTGGATGCATTTCAGATTGTGTAGCAGCATAGTGAAATAGCACTAAGTGCATCAGTCTTCAAACACTTAAACTCATCCATGTGCCTTAGACAATCAACAAGAAATCTTAGAATATGACGATTGCCATTAATATAAAAAATACCATCCAGATGATCGTAATTTTGCTTGGCTGACTTAATTGTTAAGGTGATGGACACCTTGTTACTAATATTTCTGTTAATCACATATGAATTTTTTGTTGGATAAAGAAAGGGATTTTTTTTGCTTTTGATTTGGGACTTGCTGGGTTTTACCTCTAAACTGGTAGAAGGAATATTGTGTTTTGGAACAAGTCATTAGACTATAGAAGACTATAAAACTAACATACTGTATTTTCTGTTACTGATTTTGAGAATTTTTTTTCTCCTGATTTCAGGTTGGGTGGGACTATATCTGCATACAAGATAGTGCCAGACGAAATAGAAGAAATCAAGGTACAGTATTACTGTTTTTCAACACTGAATTTCTTTCTTTGGAAAATTACAGAAATGTTACATTAAAAAGCTACGTTATTCCTTGCTTTGAAGTGTATCATAGGTTAGAGAGGAAAGTGTCTTAAGTAAAATTATTAGATCCATATTTATGTATCTAAAATAGAATTTTAGTTATTTTTACAAATACAGTTTACCTTCAGCTTAAGCTGACTTCAGCAGAATTTCTTTGATGCCAGAATCCTGTGTAATTCAACCTATTTCTGTTTTGCTACCTGAAAACAGATAGAGGACTATGATGAACACTGAGTTATAGTTTCATAACAAAATATATATATTTTGTTATATATATATATTTGTTATAAATATATATATAGTGTCTTCTGCTTTTGAGGTCTAAAGCACATCCATATTTTTCGATATTGTCTGTCTTAAGAAGGGGATGGTATGAAGTAAAAAAATTATTATACGATCAAAACATTGTTATAATCTCTTTGTATTTGAGTAGTGATAGCATTAATACTGAAGTTTGCTTTCAAAGTAATGTGCATTGTAACAAAACTCACTTTAGCCAAGTCCACTCCTGAAATGTGCTTCTGCAATTTGTGTCAGTTTTGCTTTTCAGTGGAATGAAAGATGGGTGCTGGGGGGGATTTTGGCCGGATCTGATAGCATGGTTTGTGTAGCTGATTCCTCATTTGGTTGTTCGTAGGTCAATCTGACATATTGCTTGCTCATTGTGATTCCTTAACCCGCTGTACTGTTTCACATATTCATTTTCAGCTGTGCAAAGAGAATTAAGAATAGTTGTAAAATCTTGTGAAGGGAAGTGACTGTGCAATATCTGATGTAGACATGACTTCACAGTTTGCAAATGGTGAGAATTTATTCTCTTCAATTAGTATCAAACCCACTGCAAGCAACTCACTGCACAGTGACTGCCTGTAACTGCATCAAAGTTATCACACCATCATGATCAAAATTTATTTTTGTCATCTAAGATTCATGGACTCCTCTATCCTGAATTTTATCAAGGGGCACATGATTTATTACTGGATAGATGCACTATCAGATTTTTCTCTTAGCATAAGAGAAAGAAAGACGACTTCCAAAATTAAATAGTGGTATTTTTATGATGCTCAGAGAACTGCTCCAAAACTATTTGAAAAATTACAAAAACCCTAAACCACAATATTTTTACTTTAATATAAGAAAACCATTACCACAGATATTTTGTTAATGTTGAAGATGAAAAAAGCTAATATTTCTGGCTTCATTGTACTAAACCGAGTTCAGTGAACAAAGAAAAATTGTATGTTTGGCGATAAGAAATCATTTTACTTTTAGGAACTTACTGCAAGATTAGTAGTCACAGGAATCTTCACCTGCTTAGGAGAACTGTTCTCAATTTTCAGCTTTTTCTTATTTAGCTGGTGTTTAAGTGCTTGAGATCCTAGGAAGCATCAAAGGATGGGTTTCTCATTAGTCTCAGTTGTGCCAGGATGTAAGTGTGGAAAAGTATTTAATTGTTCAAAGTCAGAGCTATTTAAAGTGTTGGGGAAGAATCCTTCCCTTTACTTATTTCTGGTAGCTGTCCTGTCTTGTTCAGGTTGTGGTGTTTTGAGGTTGTATCGGAAGTCAGGCCACGTCTTGCACCTTAAATGGTTGAATTTCTCAAGCTGCAATATACGTAATTTATATTAAACAAGGCACTACTGGAAGATGCCAAGACAGACAAATATATATTGGATATCAAAAAATATTATTTCGTCCTTATGTATTCTGAATAGCAGCTGGTAAACAGAGCGTCCTTGCAGTAAATGTAGGGGGTAGCTTTAACATCTGAAAGGCTCTCCTAGCTGATTTGAGTAGAAAAGGGAGAGAGGAGAAAATAGAAGGCAAATCACTTTACTGGAATTTTGCTTCTAGAGAGAACAGAATCTTCTTCCATGCACTTTTGTCTCACAACTATCTCTCCCCTATATAAACATGAAATATTGAGGAAGTTAATTTGATGAAATATGCAAAAATAATAGCTTCTCTTTTAAAATTTGATTTAACTTGATGGATTGTAGAATTATATTTATGCGAGTTGTATTTTTATATTTTCTGATAGTCCTTAAAAAGTAAACTGCTTACTTAAATGGGAAAGGAGAAATTTCATCAAACAGAGAGCAGTAGTTATTTTGACAAATAAACAAGTCTTTTAGCATTTGCATGTGTTCTAGGAAAGGTGGCAGATTAACCTCTTTTGCAGATCAAAATAATTTATGAGGAAAACCAGTGTATTGATTTTGTTAATTCATGCAATTACATCTTAGGTAGAACACTGTTGCAGGCATATGAATGAGGAGTACTTCTGTCAGAAGTGATAACGTGTACCCTGACTAGTCTCATGCACCATAGCAAGGTCAGGAAGGGTTGTGTGGAACCAACCACCACTGCAGTTCCACAGCATCTGTATCAGTGTGAAACAAAGTGTCTTGAAACCTACCTTCCCTAGATTTTTGTCACAGGTACTTAGGTTCCCAAAGTGATAACACTCAACAGGTAGCCTTACCTAGGTACCATCTCAGGTTTCCCCCCTGAAAACTCTTCTAGAAGGTAGGTATGTCCTCTATCACATGATCTTATACTGCAATAAAAGCAGCTTTCAGAGAATGCATAAATGGATATACTACCATCTGCATTCCTGTCATTCCTCCACACCAGTTAAAGCAATGTCACTTCATTTTCAGTACCTGCTGGTTTTAAAATACCTCCAGAACTGATGAAGACAGTAAATATAGAAACTGCAGCACATTCCTGAGAGTGTCATTGTTTCAACTTCTTCTAGACTTCTATTCTCATCAGAATATTCATCCTGTAAGCAAGAAGCTTTTCAAACTATCAAAAAAGCATTGTCAGATTTCAGCTTTGTTCCTTATCCACATTAATAATATGTGCCTAAAGGAGAGATCTTCCAAACCAAATGATTTTGTGTACATGGGGCCTGGCAAGCCTGTCAGGCAACACCGGTTTTGATGAACAACATGGAGACTGTCTTGAGAATAAAGAGCAATTTATGGCTATTACAGATTAGGGAGAGTTTACATGATGTGCCTATAGATTTATGTCAACAGTATCATCTTATGGTCTATAGTACCATAAGACATGGGCTTTTTTATTTCCACATTCTGCCATTACAAAGGAATATGTGATGTGGTGAAGGGTGATTATAGAAGAAGACTCAGTGAATGAGAAAACCACTCCTTAACAGATTCCTAATTAAAAAATACTTAGTTTGCTAGGATTTGCAAGTCAAGAGCAGAAAGGAATTTAATTGTTTTGTGTTGAGTTTATGTGCTTTCGTATATATTTTCATGTAGACATATGCATGCATCTCATCTCAAGGCCAGAAATGGATTTTGTAGCAGGTCCTTAATTCATGAAAGTAATATGCACAAGAAAGACATTGCCAGAACATTTCATTCCTATAATATTTGTGGCATGAGACAGATAATCCAGTGTAGTGAATAAAGTTTTAAGTGGTTGCCTCCTATGGTAGTTAGTTTTAAGAAATCTTGTTAGAAATATTTTGTTAGTGCTGGTTATAGATTGTAAATTTAGATGTAAAGGAGTTCTGGAGCAAGATGGGAGAAGGTTTTTAATTCCATTAACTACCCTTTCACACAGAGACACACTTTATGCTCCTCAAGGAGCACTCATAATTCTTCTGTAGATACTATTTTAATGAGAACATATATGCATCAAGTATTAAAGGTTGCATTTAGGACTACAGACATTTTTCCTTGAATAATGGTAGGATAGCTCTCTTTTTTTCTTTAGGAGTATGTGCTAACTTAATGGTTTAATATATGAAAATTTTTATGCACAGCTGAAACACATTCTTCTCAGATTGTCTTCAGTCTTTGAGAAAGTAGATTCCAGTGATAATGATCCAAGAGTAAAAAAATATAAAAGACGTGAGGGAGAGTGAAGTAGCCAGAAAAGAAATGGTGAGTGCTGCATCTTCTTGAGAGGTCAGTTGCCCCATGTAACTTAGGAATTCAAAAGATTTAACTTTTCCACACAATCATTTTTAGGAATATCTTAGAAACAAAGGAAGTTGATTTCAGTGTCAGCAAGATGTATTGCAGAACAAAGCTGTACTCCCTGCCATCAAACATAGGCAGCTTTGATATGGTTACAATTAAAATCAGTCTATTCCAAGACTTTCTCAGAAATCATTTGGTTTGCCGACTGTGTGGTGTCATATACCTGCATCATGCTGGATCCCAGAATCTGGTTTTTTTGCTGGTAAGAGTAGCTGATGAAACTCATGGAAACTTTGTGTGCAGCCGAGAAATGCTGGCCTTGATCATTATCAAAGCATTTTCATAATTATCAACATGTGGCAAACATAAGTAGCAATTTGTAAGCAAGTGCCAGTTTGTAGTCCCATTTAAAAAAAAGCACAAGAGAAAGGTAGTTGTTGTAACTACTGTGGTGGATAGTCCACAAGAACAGGGTTGTGCCTGAAAATGAGATGTCACAAAACTGAGTGTTAGCAGGTAGCATCTCCATAGACTCTAAAGCTTACAGATTCGTGTTTAAAAATATTTAAAGGGTATATGTGACGGTCGTGTCACATGTCATTCCATTAGATTGCTAGTTATGTGTATTGACTAAAACTATGGCCTTGTCTTTTACCACTCTTAACGTGCACTCAGAGTCTGATCAGTACACAGTTTAATTATACACCTGCCTCTAGGTAAAGAAAGTTTCTAAAACCTTTTGCAAATGTCCTAAGCAGTAACAAAAAAATGACACTGAGATGTCAGCTTAGTGTATGAAATCCCCAATAAACTTGCAGATTTCGTTTTCCTACTTTCTTGGATTTTCATGTACGAGACTTTCTTATGGACATGAATCCAACTAGGACAATTGAGAAGTGGGATGTGTTAAGCTAAAACAACTTTCTGTCTCATTATATTTCCCATTAATCAAAGTCCACCTGATGTACACACAAATTTCTTCCTCAGTTAATTTCCAAATCCTGAATTAGCAGAGTCCATCACTGACTAGTGTTCTTTTTCAAGCTACGTGTCATTGTTTAGATGACAAAAAACTGGGTTTTTACTTGCTGTATTAATCCTTAAATAATCCTTAAATAATTAATCTGTTATTACAGATGTTGTTTCCATGCTCGATTTGTGTGTGGGATTATGTGACATAATTGTCCAAAACTTTTTTATATAAAACAAAATCTTACTTTCCTTTAATTTTTTGTCTACATGTATGCATTTGTGCTACAAACTAAAAATTTGCAACCCCTGCAGTATTAATAATGGCCATGCATTTGTGCTTCACTCTTTTAGTTCTAGTCCACAGTTGATTATTTATATTGTATTGAACCATATTATATTGCTCCTAGACTGTGATTTCCTATATCTGTTTTATTATGTCATTTTTTCTTCTCATGAGTCCTTTGTTAATCTATGTTTTATTTCTTCTAAAACTGATTTTTCCCCTTTTTCTGGAAAATGGAGTCTGTATTACGTTGGTTCTCCTCTAGGCTTTTGGTGTCAAGCATGGCTGTGCAAGCCTGACTAGTCCAGGCTCAGTCTCACACCAGTGAAATATGTGTTTCATAAGAATGCCTTTTCTGTTGTGGATTTTTTTCCCCCACCTATGAAGCCATTAGTGGTTGTGAATATCAGTTTTGACTTTTGGATTGCTTCTGCTCTGATAGGTTTGAGACTGCTTTTGCTTGGAGGACGCGACTGTTCTCCATGCTATAACTTTTGCTATCTCAAGTTTCTGTATAGAAACTCCTTAGGGAGTAGTCACTGAAGGGGCTTTTCATCTGTTTCTCTCATCTTCCGTGGATGATGGATACTCACTGCAATCACAGACACTCAATCAAAAAAAAGACACCTTTTACAAAAAGAATGTAAAATGAGAGGTGGCTGCAGCGTCTATCAAACTCTGATCTAGGACTGCTGAATGTGACAAAAACATGCCTCTGCTTTCCTGGCAAGGGCATCAAATGCCCAGACACTCTGGATGAAAGAGTATACTCACTAACTTTCCACGTGAAAGTAGGAATTGTCACTTTTTGTTTTCCTGCTGTCTTCCATCTTGTGTTGCATAGGCTTTGTGGCTTCAGAGGCTTCATGTCTCTAGAAATGACAGGTGAGACCACCTCACCAAGTTACCTTGCTCTTCCAGGCTGTCTTGAATATAGAAAATGCTGAAGCATTGTTATAAATTCCTGTCCCCTAATGTGAGTAGAATTTCAGTGAATGCATTTTATATTGCATTCTGTGATTTAGTCTTACGAACATACAAAAGTTTAGCCTGTGATTTGCAGATCATGGAATAATGGCACATGGGGAAGGGAAGGGCAGGAAGACCATGCATCCACTGAAGTTCAAATGTAATGCTAACAAGACAAAATCATTTTAGAAATATTATTATTTACTTTCTAAAGCAAACAAAATCGCTCAGTAGTTCTTCTGCAAAGAGAGAACAAAAATAGCTGAAAGTTAATTTACAAGACAAACCTATTGTTCATCCTTTAAGCATTTCTTGTTGCCCAGCATTTAAGCTGTTGCCCTTAAGAGGGGACATTAATGTGTATCAGATTTTTCATTACCACAGACCTGTTTGTCTATTCAGTCTTTATTAATTAATTTTGTTAGAAACAGGATTTGAAATCTCTTGTTTTCCAGCATAAAAAATATCTCTGCCTCTCTCTATGGCTGTAGTAACCAGTTTTGTCTAAATTCCTCCTGGTTTTCTCTCATTTTCCATTTTTGCTAAATGCACAACTTTGTACCAGCCATCACCTGAAACCTAGTTGGCTCCTAGGGCATCTTCTGGCCAGGTCTAATACAGTCTCTTCTTCTTTTCATCTGACTCCTTATACTGGGCAATGTTTTCAGTGCCTTGTGTTCTCACTGGAAAAGTAATTTCTTAAATAGGATGTCACTTAACATGAATGAGAGGAGAAAACAAGCTCAGCTTCATTAAGCAGCAAATAGCTTTTGGCAAGTGTTTAAGTAACTCAAGTTCATATAAAAGCCCTAATAATTTTCCACGTGACCTGTTACATTAAGTTTTGGTTGGTTTTATTTACCCTGTAAGAATGCATTCTGATGATTCTTATTTGAGGTCTTAATGTTATCTTAATCTTAATCTTAATGCTATCCTATCAAAACCGATAATGTCTTAAGTAATTAAGGGCTTGACTAAGTTTGAGGGAGATCAATATTATGCTCATTTCTTGTGGTAAATTTATTTCTCAAATATATTCTTTTTATGATTGTCAGAAGAGATGACATGTATATATCCTGGGCCTGTATATATACAAGAAGAGGCCATCAGGATTGTTTTAGATTGCTTTTTTTCTAAAAACAACCCCAAACCTTCAGGTTCTATATGCTGGGTCTTTGTATATAGGGAAAAAGAGATCAGGAGTGTTGTTTACGGTTTTTTGGTTCGCTGTTTGTGTTAATTTTTAGAGAACTCTCAGTTGTACAGCTATTTACACGCTATATCTTTGTCAATTATGAAAATTATTATTTGAAGAGAAAAGAAATATTACTGCAAATAAGGACATTAAAATACTGAGTAGTTGTGTGACAAACCATCTGATAAAATTCAGCAGAAATTAATGTTAAATGGTGTGTATAGGAGATGTGAAAAATCCCCAATTCCAATTTGCATATAAAATAGAAGTCTCTAATTAGACTACTATGATCCAAGAATAAGGGCTGAGCAGTGTGCTGAGGTGGTTACTATTAGCTCAGTATTCAAGAGCAGCTGAAGGGGCAGAGGCATGGGAGCCATGGGGTGGACTGAGGAGAGGGGAACCAAGACCAGAACACTGAACTTTTTCTCATGGTGCCACACCATGTACAATGGCATGTGAAGGGCTATTCCCTTAATCACAAAAATGGTAGCTCTGAGAAATATTTAGAGTCAGATTATAAAAATAATTAATTTATAAAAGCACTTTCATGTGAGGAACAGATAGAAACTGGGACAGAAATGTTCACAAGTGGCACATTTGGTTGCATTTCAGCAACATTTTTCCTTATTTATACTGCACTTTTAAAATTAGCTTTCATTCTTAATTTATGCAAATTTTAAGACTGCCTGAAAGCAGGTGCCAAAGTTTTGATTATGTGTTTTCTATTGCTTGATAATGCACTGATTGTAAGGAAAAAAAAAAAAAGAAAGAACGTGCACAGCAGAAACCAGTTTAATACACCATGTTTTCCTGAAAAAGATTTGCAACTGGTAGACTGCAAATAATTCTGCTAGAATAGTGTAGTTTATTTTGCTTTCATTGTATGTTTTCAGATGATTGTTAAGGTTGTGTTTTAAGACGTGATTGGAAACCACAATAGGAAAACACCAAAAACTACACAAGCCTCCCTGTGACATGCAAGTTTATAAACTGTATGAATAGAATGATGCTTAGTACTTCACTGTGTGATTGCACCTTATTCAACTTCTCTGATAATTAATTGGGTTTTTTGTGATGTCCTATTCCTATTAGTGACCCTGTCATAGATAAGGTCTACTGTCTAAAACAGAATATGAAACATGAAATGTTTTTAACAGAAAACCAAACAAAAACTTCTTTCAAGGAGATATCATAAGGGAATGGTATAAAGTATTGACATGTTGAACTGTGGCTAGAGGCATTTTATTTGCCCAAATACTTTCTTTTATCAGTTGCACAAGATTGGTCTAGATGAGATTTTGTGCTGGTGAGCTGTGTCTGAGCACCAATGTAAAATGAAAAATTAGAAGTGGATTCTATGTTTTATTGAGTATGTTGGGTAAGTGGCTCTTCTCATCTCCAGTAGTGCACAGAGCTGGAATGTTGGCTTAACTGATGTCCTAAAGGCTTCAAGAAATGGATGTCTTCCAGCAAAATAAAATCATAGCCAAGTGTGTAGAGACAAATTTTAAAATGCCTGCCTTAGCCCTAGCCACCCTGTCCTTGGTGCCAAGAGCTGAACATCTATCTTGAGTCATGTCTGTTACCAAGTCACGCAAACCAATAAAGTGCATCCATCTATAAAGTAAAGCATGTGGTGCTAGAGATCCAGCATACGTCATATGTTCTTTGATATGTTTTATTTCAAACTACTTCTGGTATTATTTTGTGTGCCTGTTAACAGCTGGAGTGGATTACACATGCTGCTGATGTCCATCTTCCAAATAAGTTTTATCTGAAAGGATTCCAGTTCATCTGATCAAAGGCTACTCTGCAATCTGAGCCAAAGTCTGTTAAGCAGAGAGATATTAAAAGTGCTGTTTTGTTCTAACAGGCTGTGGTAGATGTGTCCCAAGCCTTCAGCCAGCACATGTATTCCCATAAAACACAGCATGTCAGGTTGCAAATGTGAACTTCATAATACAGGACCCTTGTTACTAGTGAAAGGCTATGTCTGAGCTAATTATTCAGAGAGTGCCCAGCCCTTCTGGCAGACTATTCAAAGAAAAAAAAAACAAACTATTTTCTAGACCCGTAGTCTCCAAATGGTTTGATCATCTACCTCATCAGTAAAGAATTTTTTAATATTTAGCCTCCAATAATGTATATTCTAATATTTTTCTCCCTGCACTACAGTGGATCATAGAATTATTTGGTTGGAAAAGACCTCAAAGATCATCCAGTTCAAACATCAACCCCAGCACTGCCAAGTCCTCTGCTAAACCATGTCCCCACGTGCCCCATGTATATGTCTTAAATACCTCCAGAGATAGTGATTCCACTGCATCTCTGGGCAGTCTGCTCCAATGCTTTATAACCAATCTAAACCTTTCCTGGTACAACCTGATGCCTTTTTCTCTTGTCCTGTCATTTGTTACCTGAGAGAAGAGACTTGTCCCCACCTTGCTACAATCCCCTTTCAGGCAGCTGTAGAGACCTGAGACTCCTCTTGTCCAGGGTAAAAAACCCTCGCTCCCTCAGACATTGGTCTATTCCATATTAAAAATATTGTATTGCAGCAGTTTTAAGGAAGGAAGTCCAGCAGATATGTTATCAGGCTGAAAGAAATTCTTCCCCTGAAGTTTGCTTCTGTATCGTGATAATAAAGCTTTCCCAAGAACTTGCTCTGGTTTTTGTTGGGCTTTTTTTCCAAGATAAAAAGCCTTATTGTGTCCATTAATGTTCATAACCACTATAGTTTATCTGCTGTTTAGTTTCTGTGATCAATAGTTGGTGGAACTATTTATTTTCATGGTTTTTACCTAGGGGAACTAATAAGCAATGCCACCATATAAGAATAGGACAGACACAAGAGCAGGGTGCATCTTGGGTGGAGGCATCAGGTCCTTAAGGAAGTGGGATTGACCTGGACAAATTATCTCAGAGAGCTGTGGTTCTCACAAAAGCCAATTGGTTTTGCCATGTTGTGTGTAGAAACACTAAGTATTTGACTGGACAGCTATAATACATATTATTATGTATTTGGGTGCAAGACTGTGTGCTTTACCAAACAATGTTTTGATATTGCAAGACAAATGGTGTAATTTGTTGCATCTGAAGTCACAATATTTGCTCTTCTGGATTATCTTTGAGCACACTACTGAAGTGTGTCTTAGCATGCACTTATTTAGGCAAAGAAAACAATTCTTTTCAAATTAAGGACTCCTGTAAGATTAAAGCTTGATGTTTTCCTTTTCATTTCCCCTATGGCTTTGATATGCTAATTTTCTGGATTCCTCCATGATAAAATAGGAAGCATTTTGATATTATTTACTGTAATACTGATTCTGTACTTTTTAATTATAGTAGGATTTTGGAAATTCTGTGACTTTAGTTTTCCTAAAGAAGAGGTATAAGGGAGGGAATGCCATTGACTCCTCAAAGTTCAGTGAAAGGTGGAGTGGTTGAAGAGTTTTACTTTTTAATATACGTTCTTATTAAAAAGACACAAAAATTTCTAGAATTGTTCTGGCAGGAATTATTGCATTCAATTTCAGCTGCCTCATCATTATGACAAGATTAGGTGGGATCCTAAGACTGCAAAGGTAATACATATACTTCTTTCATCATTTCTGCATAGAATGACATTTCTAATTTCTCTAATTATTTATCACCTGCTTTGTTACTGTTATGCTCTATCAAAATACCCTTGATTTTAAAATAAAAATATGGTAACATTTTCTCTGAGTAGCTTCGGGAGCATGATGTCATGAGCCTCTCTTTTAACAAATAGTCTGATCCCCTATGGAAATTTGTACTGCTTAGTTCTGTCATTTTAAAGGGTTCTTCTGTGTTCTTGGTAGTTGAGTGCAATTTAATGTGAGTGAGCATTACCCACGATGTATCATTCTGGAAAATGAAACTATGTATCTGAGGATACCTTAGAAGAAGAAGAAGATAAGAGCTTAACATCAAGGTGTTTTGAAATTCTTATCCTATTTAACAAAGGAGGAAAATAGCCCTTTATTTATTTGGAGTGCCTTCGGTATTTTAATAAGTTTTTCTAAGGAATAATGCTACATAAAACAGGCAATGTGTAAAAATAAAGCTGGCTGTCATTTGGGACACTGAAGCTAACACTTGAGTTTTACAGAGTATCTTGAGGCTCTAAATGGCAGCATGCAATTATGGTCAGGCTGTTTTGAAGGAAAGATGATCAAGTTTAAAATCAGAGAGCTATAAAGAAGTGCTTTACATACAAAAGCTCCAAATGCCTCTTAAGTAGTGTTACAAACTGTGAATGCATATGTTGGTGAGAAATCTAAAGGGATTGTTATGTTTTGGAAATGAAAAAAAAGAATATTTGTGAAGTAGTATGCTCTCAGTGTAATTAAAGCTTTTGAAACATTATACCCACTACAGAGTTGACTTCTGAGACACCCAGCAAAAGAAGTAAGAAATCAAATCTCACAGATAATGAAAAATTCTGAGTTTTCTGGGAATTAAATATTTACTGCAGACCTGATTATTAAAAGTGCTTAGTACAAACATTTTAACCATTTAGCCAATAGCTGATATACAGGCCTGAAGCTTTCTTCATAATGACGCAGTTGCCTACATTTGTCATTTTGCTTTAAATAAAACAACTGAGCTCCACCTCATGTATTTGGATACCTCAGACATTTTACAATGTGTTATTATATTTAAATGTTCTATATGGAACATATAAAATTTATATAGGTTTTAATATGTGTGTGCATGTTCATAATATTTTGAATTTCAGTGTTTAGTTGCACAATTTCAGTACCTTAAACTCTTTAAAAATCAATCCTATATTTGGAGAAATAGTATTTTAACAGAGCCCTAGTTTTGCAACAGGAAAAACAGCTGAATGTGTTGCAGTTCATCTAACACCATGGCAATTTCATAATGTACAAATTGGAAAAAAAAAAAGACTTTTCCTCACTGGTAGAATAAATAGCTAATTTCAGAGTAGCTTTTTGTTGAAAAGCTTTTTTAATTCACTCTGCTGGATCTCTACCAATGAAAAGATTATTGGATATGTTTGAGCAATTATATTGCCTTCTGAGAATGGCTAAATAATAGGGAAAGAAAACCAAAGGCAATATTCTTACTGTCCTTGTAATTATGTGTTTTGAATATGTATGAAGCATGGAATTAACATGTGATCAGCTATTTTCAAATTTTATCCTTTCTTGTGGTTTTAATTAAGAATTTGTTCTGTCATAGAATCATTTAGGCTGTGAAAGACCTTTAAGATCATCAAGTCCAACTGTAAAACTTAATACTGCCAAGTTCACCTTCAAGTCATATTCCCCAGTGCACCACCTGTATGTCTTTTAAATAGCTCTAGGGAGATTAACTCCACCACTTCCATGAGCAGCCTGTTCCAATGCTTGTTAACCCTTTTGGTGAAGACATTTTTTCGTAAGATGCAATCTAACCCACTGGCACAACTTCAAATGGGCTGACATTCTTCTTATGTAATATTTTTTATATTATATGACATAAGTATGTAATTTATTTATTGTTTATTTCTTGTTACTTGTGAAAAGAGACCAAACCCGACCTCTCTACAGCCTCCTTCAGGTGGTTGTAGAGAAGGGTAAGGTCTCCCCGAGCCGCCTTTTTCCAGGCTAAACACCTCCAGCTCCCTCAGCAGCTCCTCATCAAAAAATTGTGCTCCAGATCCTTCACCAACTTCATTGCCTGTGTTTGGATACATCATCAGTAGTCACAACACAGTTCTTCAAATTAATACATGGGGCACAAGTTTTTCTCTGACTGCATATTTAATGGCATACTTAAATCACTTCAACATGTAGGTTTCAAGATCAGGAATAAGATGCAATGCATCAAGCCCACTGACAAATAACAAGTTTCTTTTACACATAGGGTGGATAATAGCTTAGTAATGCAAATTAAAAAAAAACAAAATAAATTTAAAATTGAAATTTTGGTATAAACAGTTAATTTAAAATGTATTTCTAGATCACTGGCATTTGTCTCATGCAAAACTCTCCATGGAAGCCTGAGTTTTTGGTCTTTGCCATTTGCAGGGAACTGAAGGAAACATCCAAAGTACAGAGTTTGCAAAAGAAGTAAACATTTTCTTATCAGACCTCAGCCAGACACTGAAATCTATCCAAAGAACAGAGATTACTAATGACATTTTTTGTACAAGTAGATCAGTAAGAAATTTAATATCTCCCTACAAAACCATCATTATAATAAAAGGAGCCTAAAGGTGTGAAGTCTGTTTATTCTTTTAGCCTGCAATTATTTCCTGAGCATAATAGTATTCTCTTGTCAGTACTGTAAATTAGGATGGCCAGATGTTAACTTGCTAGTTACAACCTTCAACTGAGTATATTTAGTTGAAGTGGTAGTCTATTTTCCTGTGCCTCAGTTTTATCATTGCATTTATTAGGTTTTGGTTTTTTGTTCCTAAGGGTCAAAAAATACAGGAAATTCAAATTTCCCAAACTCAAAAAATTTTGTAGATAAGTTGGTGTCTGAAAAAAAAAAAAAGTCTTATCACTGTTAATTTTGGATGTAGAAAGCTGTATTCTGTTCAATCAAATAAAATATATTTAGTGTAGCCAGTAGTCTTACTTTTTCTTGCTGATGTTTTGAAATTTGGGTGACAGATAAAAATTGGTTAGAGTTTCCTGCTAAATATACCTGCTTTTGGAATTAGACAGAAGTGAAAGCAGAAACAGGAGCTAAAGACTTAAGGGACTCCTAAGTGATCTGTGACATTCAGGAAGGAATGGCTGTGGTGGTTTGAAAATTGGCTAAATTTTTTCAAGTTGGTCAGTATGGATGGTTACAGCTGCAAAACCAACATGCTGTGCTTAGATTCATTGATACAAATGTAAAGACTCTTGGAAGATTGCTGCTATAGAATTATTGGATTCCTCATGGATGTGATATTTAACCACAGATTTATAAGTCTTAGCAGAAGAAAAACAAAAATCTTTGATTTCTTTTTAATGTTTTCAAATATCATAGTATTAGTGGGCCTGGATAGAGAACTCTTACAGGACAGAAAAAAACTAGAATAATGATTGCAAGAAAAAAGCAAAGCCCTCTCTTTCTGTAGTTAGAAGTGATGGGTCTTGCAATGAAAAGGGAGTTCTTTGTGTGTGTGTGTGTTTTCTGTTCTGGGGCAGAAAGCAAAAAAGAGAGAACTGCCCGGTTCTTTCTGTATCTCAGTAAGAAAGGCCTGACAACAAATAGCTGAATGAAATATCTGTTTTCATAAAGCAAAGGAACAGGAGGAATATAGGTAGCAAATAAATCTTACTCCCTTCAGGTGCTGGGAACTGTATGTTCATGCAGCATCAGGTGTGGATGGATTTCTCCACTTGTGAGAAATTTCTGCTACTCTTTTAGATAAAGGAAAGCCATGCTGGTGGTGTAATCACCAGAACTGAGTTGGAGCTGCCTAAAGGCTCCTCCATTACAGTGAGGTGGATGAGTCTGTCATTTGGCCAGAGGGGTTTGTGCAGCATGACACATTCCTGAAAATCATGCTGAACATAGAGCTCAGGGCCCCTTCTGTAGGAATGCAAGGGAACTGTTATGTGGCTTGCTGATTCCTTGATGTACAATGGCCTCCTGGTCAGAAGCATTGCAATATAAGAAATGTTATAAACAGAACAGTGTGTGGTCCTTGATTTCCAGAGGGTGTTGCCCAGTTGTTGCTCACAGATGAAATTTATTGCCTGTCTCCCTCATCCACTAATGCCACCTACTCTCTCTTGCTGAAAATACTATCTGTATGACTGTGCTGCCTGTGTAGGCTCTTCATCACTCTCTAGCACTAAAGTGGCAATTGTCTCTACAAGGGAAAGCAGTAGTCCAGAGATAACATATACTGCATGCATCATAATCCCCAAAGTAGGATGTGTGGGAGATGATACAACTCTTTGAAAGGGGCAATATGCTATTTTTAGTTATTGCAATGAAGCCTTTAGTCTAAGTTGCAGTGAGCAGTTGACTGTAATGTGATTGTCCAGAAAGGTAAGTTTTCCAATTAAATAACCAGAAATCACTTATATAAACATTTTCATGTAATGGACCATATGTTAGAATTATGGTATATAAAGCAGGTGATACACAGTTGAAAAGACTCATTATTTCTTATGCAACTCTGCTTTGAACTATATAAATAACTCTGGATTCTGGTAAAGGTTACTGTGTATGTCTTCTTAAATCTTTAAAATAACAAACAAGTACTTCTAGTCCAGAGGGCTTTCTGTGAGTTCTGGAAATTACTTCCAGAAACTACAAATACTTTAGCAAGGAGGGTTCTGATCAGTGGCACAGGATCTGGTTGGAGTCCTGTCACTAGTGGAGTCTTCTGAGGTTCGATATTGAGCTCAGTGGTCAATAACTTACTCATCAGTTACTTGGATGAAGGGCAGATGCATCCTCAGCAATGTCACTGAGCACACAAAGCTGGGAGCAGTGGCCAATACCCCAGAGGGCTGTGCAGCCCTTCAGAAGGGCCTCAGCAGGCTGGAGAGATGGGCAGAGAAGAAACTGCCTGGGATTCAATAAAGGCAAGTGCAGGGTCCTGCACCTGGGCAGGAATTGCCCCATGGGCCAGCACAGGCTGAGGGCTGAGCTGCTGGGAAGCAGCTCTGGGGAGAAGGACTGGAGGTGCTGATGGACAACAAACTGTCCCTGCGCCAGCAGTGTGTCCTGGTGGCCAAGAAGGACCATGGGATCCTGAGCTGCATTGGGAAGAGCATGGCCAGCAGGTGAAGGGAGGGGATCCTGCCCCTCTGCTCAGCCCTGGTGAGCCTCACCTGGAGAGCTGTGTCCAGTTCTGGGCTCCTCAGGACAGGAGAGACAGGGAGATACTGGAGCTGGTCCAGTGAAGGACTGAAGATGATGAGGTGACTAGAACATCCCTTTTATGGGAAAAGGCTGAGGGAGCTGGGCCTGTTCAGCCTCGAGAAGAGACAACTGAGAGCTGACCTCATCAATGTCTGTGAGCATCTGAAGGGAGGGTGTCAGAGGATGGAGCCTTGTATAGGAATGGTGCCAAACATCTGGCATGCTTACTAAGATTAGAATAAGAGAATGTTAGCCCTAAAGGCCCAGCTAATTTGTGTGTTTGCTGAGGATGCTGTGAACCTGGGTGGAAAACCACTGTTTGAGTATGTCACTTACTCTCATTGAAAACAATCACGTGCATAGAATGCTCGACACGTGTTTTGTGTGTTGCAGAATTAGCAAGAGGTCCTAAGGATCAATTAGAAGGCAGTGGTTTATCTGTAAGAAAATCAAATAAAAGGGAGCTCATATGGGAGAGAGAATAGGAAGAGAAAAAAAAACATCTGTGGAAGTAAAAACTACTGCACTGCACAAATTTTTTCTTTGCCAAATTTTTGATGACAACATTTTGCTATTTTATATTT
Organism: Passer domesticus; assembly: GCF_036417665.1. Lineage (NCBI taxonomy): Eukaryota > Metazoa > Chordata > Aves > Passeriformes > Passeridae > Passer > Passer domesticus. The sequence continues at coordinate 32,750,463 of NC_087479.1, forward strand.
ACTTTTTTAATATTTATATTATTTCTTACATTTAGATTTTTCTTTGTATTTGATCCCATAACCAACAGCCAGGCTCTTCTTGGTGGTGCCAAACAGTAGGACAAGAGGCAATGGGCAGAAACTGATGCACAGGAAGTTCCACCTGAAGATGAGGAAGAATTTCTTTACTGTGCAGGCGATCAAGCATTGGAGGGGATTGTCCAAAGGGGTGTTGGAAACTCCCTCCTTTGCATAAGATTCTTTCCAGGTGATTCTTGAATACCTCTGCAGCAGTCAAGAGACTCGATGTGATCGCCGTAAGCATAGTATTCTATGCTTCTCTCATTCTGTTACTAGTGATTGGTATTTCTTTTATGATTTAATTAGTAAAGTTTGGCATACGTCTTTAGAAAAACAAGTAATGACAAGTAATTTTGCTTAGAATTGTCCTTTCTAACTCTTTTCATGTATTTCTTTGAACTTCATGTCTTACTTTGGGGCTTTGCTAACATTATGAGACCGGGTTGAGCTAGATCTGTTCTGTGAAGCATTTGCTTTATTAAGCTGCTGTTTGCTCCAGATGCAGCAACTTATCAAATTAGGTATACTTCTTACAAACTTGTATCCAGTTTAGTTGGCTGAGAAAAATATACATGTTTTATTTTTATATACTTATAGTCTTTAATATATAACAGTGACAACATATCTTTCTTTAGAGTGTAAAATAATTTCCAAGAATTTAGGACCTTCGAAACAATGAGGATTAGAATACAAAGAATTTTTTCAAAAGTGCTGCAAGTTGTTTGAAATTCTGTGTATTATTTTGCTTGAGAGATTTCCAACACCATAAAGGCGCGGTTGAACAACCTTAGTACCTTGGCAGAGTTTAGTTTCATTTATACCACCTGCAGAAACAGTTCAAAGGTGATTTTGAAATCTCTTTAGTATTCTGAATGTTTTTATTGTTTCCTGATTCCAAGCAAGTTTGTTAGGATGTATCAGGAAAAAAATGAGCATTTTTAAAAAATGTTCCAAAAGAGAGATTATCAAAAAGTTTCAGCTTTTAGGGAAAGAAGTCTTTCTGATATTAATTGTTCTGCATTAGTTTTCTCCTGAGTATAAAAGCTGAAATCTTTGATTGCAGCGGGATTGGCTGATGCTAAGACACCTCTGCAAACTGAAATGGAAGCAGATGATGGCTCATCAAATTCTATGGTAACAGCTTTCACCCAGTATTATGTAATAGCTATAATCCTTTGGGCCTATAAGAGAGATTCTGCGTGGACTCAATTCTGAAAATGTCTTTCTTTTGAAGAGAATGGCCTTTCCAGTTCAGTAATTCAGTCACTCTTGTAAGTTTGGTTCAGTCTTATAAGTGCTAAAAGGTTCTTTCTCTACATTTTACTCTTTGGATGCTTACACTCACTTAGGGATAAGCAATGATCTAATCAGCAAGGCAGCCTATTACTAGTTCATTCTATTATTTTATTGTGCTCTATCTTTATAGAAAATGGCAACTAGGGCACATAGGGAAAAATCTTTTTTTTCCTGTAATGATCATAGTTACTCATTTTTCATTGCCTTCAACAACATGTGTTTTGCATTAACAACTGTCAATGAATTTCAATTGATTTTTATACTTTCTTTATAGCTTTTGAGAATCATTTTCAGGGTCTTCAGGGTTACCCCTACTCAACAGAAAATGGAGAAGTGCACATGATCTAATCAGATCCAAAATACTCCAGTCTTGTTTCTTTTTTTGTGTATACCTTTCTCTTTCTTGTTTGTATATCCCTATCACAAGAATGTGTCAGAGCAGGATGTCCATATCTTCCTTATACTTAGAGAACTAAAGGACATTACTTTGTTTTGAGTGAGGGGGCTTATTTACTGATCTTTATTATTTTCTGGAAGCTAAAACTAGGATTGATTATTTGATGTTACAGAATTAATATAGATGATAGTAATCTTTAAATCTGGTAGCAGGGTCCTCTACAAATACATAGAGATGTCAGCTAGGCTGGCTTCTTTATTGCACAAGAGAAGCATTTTTAGGATATTCTATGATTCTAATAAAAGGTACCAGGCAATATCAGAATGCTGTTCTGGATCCATACACTGATGCTCAGAACAATGATTTTTTTAGTGAATGGCACCATCATAGTGCACTGTAGGAGCAAGCATGGAGGTGCTGAATACTTGCATTATGTAATTACTCCATCTATGCAGCTGTTGTGCTTGACATAAAATAATTGTTACAGATTTTCAGGATCTTCAAAATATGCTGGCACATCTTCTTAACAGCAATTTCTCTGCATATTTAAATAGGCAAATGTATTGACAATGTTATTCGCCAGGGACTAATTAATTTATCATAACATCCAGAAATTAAAATGTCTTCTCTAGAGGCCAAGAGCATCTGAGTTGGTAGGGAGATCTCTTTTGATTTCCATGCATTTCAGATTGGTGCTTATCTACTAATACCCTTAATTCTGTTGTGGTTAGGAAAAAGCAGTGTCTGTGTCACCACAGTCACTCCATTCTGGCTTGAACAATATGAGTACTTGGAATTCAGGAGCTTGTAACTATCGATTATAGTCATACTGCCTTTTTTCCCCCACACTGATCATTTGGACTAATAGACTCAGACATTATTGAAGCCTCATTTTTCATACAGTGAAGCATAACACTGTATTTGATTATTTGAACATACAGAACATTTTGGGTAGGGAGGAGAGCATAACCTTTACATATGCTACAAAACAGCAATGGTTTCACCTCAGGAGGAACCTATTATCTGTCAGGGCCTTGTTTCTCAGTACTCGAGAATGTTACACTTTTTGCAGTGCTGCCTGTAGTTGTGCTAAAATACACCTACTGCTTTGGCATGTCATACAGATGCCTGGTTTAATAGAGCCATACAGCAATTTTATTTGGATTAGGCTTGTAAAATGATTCTCCTTTTATGGTGCATTGATTATTAAGTTACCACAATTGGCAAACATAAAGAGAAATACTCAGCAAAGACAAAACTGTGGGGTTTTTGTTTTGTGATTTCACCATGGTATAGTGTATGGACAGTGAGTGTAGTCATGACCAGCTGTGTGAGAAACTTCTTTTGTAGTCTTCATATACATCGTATTTTAGCTCTTCCCTTGCTCTTCAGTCTGTGGCAATCTTGGGACTCCCAAGCCAAAACATTCATCAGTCTCTAGGGAAGCCAGTTTTTTCTTCTCTCCAGAGTAATGATAGCTGGCAGCATGAAAGTATAATCTAAGCATGCATACTCTCTGAGAAAATGATATTGTCTGTATGGTATGTTTGTTGCTGCTTTGATCTCAGCTCTCAGAATATTTGTGATGTGTAGTTCCTTTGATTTCTCTCTGCATTTTGGTGAGGATACCAGGTTGCTCTCTCTGATTGAGTACACTGATGTTCACACATTTCACAATTCTCATCTTCCTAACAGATGATCAGGATGTATTGAATTGTTCATGATTGATGACAGTTTCCCGCTGTTCTTGCAGTGGAAAACCACTGTATTACAGGGTTACTTCTTCCTTTTTGAGCTCTTTAGTTCTTCCTTCTGCTTACTCCTTCTGCTTGTATCTAGGAAAGTGGTACATTTGGAGAGAGTTTTCTCAGCCAGCTAGTGAAGTAAATTGGTCCTTACAGCTGCTATTTTACAAACTGCCTATATATGGGCAGAATATCTGTTCTTCAGTCATCCGGGAATCCTTCTTGAAGTGGTGCTGAAGATCCAGAGTAGCAAGAAAATTAGTCCTTCAATACTTATTTCCAGATCTTATTGTTCTTTGATTGAATTTTATCCTTTATATTTTTGATTTCATGCGGCCTTTATAATTTCTCTTCAAAGATCCAAGTTTTCTAGTTTGTTTCTTTTCTTGTTGCACCATGGGAATATCAAAAAGTTTGGCTGACTTAACACAGTGATTGTTCAGGTGGCTTTCTGTCTCTGAGTGGACTCAAGGAACTTCATATGGCCAAACCAAATTCTGTTAGATCTCTGGACAAACTTAGTATCTATATTGTATGATATTTAGACATGTGCTGTAAGGTCACCTGGAGTTCTCTCCTTGCTTTCACCCAGCATTGTCTTAGTCTCATAGGATCAAGGGCTGTTTCAGCCTTCAGTGGAGTGATGCAGTTGTTTGTGGGAGTCCTCAGGCCTTCTCCTGGATGGGAAAAGGCAAAGGTAACTGATCAGAGCAAGTCGTTGTGGGAATGTACATGCAGACTCAAAGAAGAAAGGTTACTCATCAGTAACTGGTGTTCTTTGAGAGGTATAGTCTGCATGTACATTAGTCTCCTACCTGCTTTTCCCCTCTTTCTGAATCTCTTTCAGGTTTGGTTGTGCATTTAAGAGGAACTGCAGTGGTGGCGGATGCACTCTGCCCTGTGTGTCAATGCCTCAAGCAGGACGAGGGGAGGAGTGGGAGTGCCCCTCCCGGGACACTCCAGGGCAGGCCACAAGCACACCCACTCTTAGAGTATATGTATGGACTAAGTGTCTCAAAGTACTGCAGCTGTTCATTGGTAGGTAAATTTTCTTTACTGTATTCTCACAGGAAAAGCAGTAGATTTTATTTTTAAAACCAATTTAATTCATTGACTCCGTGGATGATATGCATGAACAATGCACGGGGCCGGGGGGGGAAATTTATACCACAAACTGCGTTACACTGAGTAGCTCCTTGTCTCTCTGATGGTTTCATCCCTTGCCTTTCCCCCCATCTTATTTCGATATTTAAATAACTTCATTCTATTCAATTTGTTATTTCCATTCAGAGCTACGTGAAAACTTGAGATCATGTAAGTTGTAACATAATTTAAAAAAATAAAACAAAATAATGTCATTCCCAATTGTAGCCAAGTTTGTGAATGTGTAAGATTGTATGTGCTATTAGAAAATGAAGCTAGAAATGGAACTGGATTCTATGAGAATCAGTATACAGATCTTTAAGACTTCTTAGTTGCAGGAAAGCCGACATTTGCATTTAAACTTTTTTTCCACAGCTGACCTCCTGTGGTTTTTTCTTTTTAATCATAGAAGCCTTGTAGTAATTTTCTAATTCACTACACTTCCTGCCAATTAAACAAGTAGACATGGGGTATAACCTAGCTTAAACTGGAGATGTACTTGTCTCTGCATGCAAATATGCACATACAAATTCTGCAAATGGTTATTTTCAAGTGAGTTGAAGGCTATTACAGAAATATGATTCTGAGGTGTTTGTACGGAGTTCTCGGAGTCCTGCCACCCTTCCAAATACAATGGACATGCTTTTACCAGTTCCCTAAGGTTGTAACAATTAATGTTGCCTTGGCAGCTCAGAGAAATTTACTGTTGGTTTTCTGTCACTTTGCCTTTTTGGCAAGATTAAGGTGTAGTTTATCTGAGCTTAGTTACAGCCTGCAATCTTTGCTGAAGTTTCTGATGTGTGGTACATGAGATACACGTGCTGTAGATATTGGTACACATACATAAAATATTATGAAGAGCTCTAGTTTTAGAAAGTTATTGACTTGTGTGTAATGTCAAGCTGCGTTTGCAGATACTGAGAAGAAAACCCAAAGATTGTTTAGTTTTCTAAATAATCTTAGATGAACTCTATATGTATGCAAAGGGGAAGAAAATGTGGGAAAAGCCATCTTGTTGTGCCCAAACATCTGAAGATTATGGCTCCAAAACCAACCATGTATTCTTGTGATAACAGGTCTTTCAAGTGCTGTTTTAATTGAAGAAAATTTAAAAAACAAAGAGAGAAAGTTTCTATCTATCTGTTGTTAGTAAATAATATTGGATTCATTTACTTGATTTTATGCTTTATGTATCTTTTTTCATTCCAGTTGCTATTTAGCTTGTATTTTTGTTAGCTTGTATAATTAAAAAAAAAAAAATAGATCCTCACAAGGAAAAGTGACACTGGCAAGGAGGCATTATGTATTTCTTAAATTTTTAATTGTTTTCAATTCTTCAGAAACCCAGAATTCTTGTAACTCTGTAATATTTATTTTAGTGAGTAAATGTTATATTTTAGAGAGATGTCTTTTATGCATGGCAGAAATGAGACATATTGAACTTTGGTGTTTTTGCTAATACATTTTTATTAGATAAAAATGAGCACATGCACACATAGGCTCACACTTATGTATATATGTGCCAAATGCAGAGTCAACAGTAAAGGTCTTTGTAGACACAGACACATTTGGAAAGTATCTAAGTTCCACTCTTCCTCCAAGCATCTGAAGAAAGCTGTTATGCTAAGTGCCCTGTCGTTTCCTGTGAGTAGCTGTGAGCAACCTTAGCCTGACTCTAGGAGGATACCAGTGGCACCAACATTAGATGGGAGCAGATTTTTGTATCGAAGGAAAAAGGTCTTTGTCCCTTTGTGTGCATGTAGGTGTATGGTTTCTTCTGACCTAAATCTACTTGTAGTTTTTTATGCAATTTATTAAATCATACAATAAATTCACTATTTTTCTTGATTATAGTATAGCCATACTTAGTGTAGAAATACTAAGAATGGCAAGGTAGGTAGCTTGAAATAAGAATCTTTCCTTTGTTTTTCTGAGAGGAAATCAAGCTTGTACATGGCCTCGACTGTCTTGGCCTCTTATCTTTCCCTCAAAATTAGAAATTATTTTGCTTGTCTCAGCCCTTAAAAGTGTTGGCACTTCCAGTCATGATGGTTTGACCAAACACTTCAGTGTTTGCACATCTCTCTGCTAGACTTCCCTTACTTGTTTGCATAGATGAACTCAGTTGATGACTGCACTTCAGTGCCTACATTTTTTTTTCTCTGTTTTAGGGCTAATTACCTTGAATAGTAGGTTTTAGAAGACATGAAATACTTTTTTTAAAAGTCTGTGTTACAGACTGCATTGGTATGTTGAACCTTGAAATACTTGATAGCTGCATACTTTAAATGGAAAATGCCTGTAATTAAATTTCCATTTAAAAAGCCATTTATAGAGTACATTTTCATTCCATTCTTCCTTTAGTTTTGCATTTCAATAAAATAATTACTTTTTTATGACGTCTTTTAATACATTAGCTTAGTATTTAAAAAAACAACTGCAACATGACTGTGATGCTGAAAAATGGAAATTTACCTGTAGAATCCTTGAAAAATGACTTGCTGTGTTCTGTAAAATCTCAAAATCTGAAAAGCTGTATTTAGACACAGTGAGATACATAATTGCATTTCATCCAAGTCTCTTGACTACAGTGATTACACTGAATATATTCCTAACATTCTGCCTCTAACTTTCTGCCTTCTACTGGTGGGGAAAGGATAAAAGGAATAGAGGTAATAGCAAACAACATGCATGTTTTCATGTTGCTTTAATATTTAATTTTATGAAATTCTTAAATAATTTTAAAATTGATTTCTTGGAATGTTGTTGCTCCACACGAGTATCTTCAGGCCTAAAGTAAACAGAATTTGCTTGCAAATACAGAAACATAATTTTACAAAGCTTGTGGTTTTGAGATCTGTTCTGGAGAACACAGACTTCAGCATGTCTGAACACTATCAATAGTTTGTCCTGGGAGCCACAGTGATCTTTTAAGTCACATGAAATTGTTTTGAGAATACTTCTGGATAGTATGCATCTCTGTAAACCAGCTTATACTGACTTACCTATGTTTCAAAATCCAGTGTAAATAAATGTATATTTTTTAATAATTAAGTTTCGTATTTATCCCTTATATTTGTTCAGCACTTCAAAATTTGATATATTTTACTTAGTGTGTGATTAGTGATGCATATAAGGTGAAATAACTTCATGATGGCACTGTGCTGGAAAAATCTAGCATGGGCTAAAATGCCAAACATCTTTGTTAACAATAGAATTAAGAATTGTTTAACTAGTATCAATACTGAATATAGAATGAAGGCATTCTGTATGGATTCATTGGATACATGATTAAATCACATCCTGTTTATACAGTTTTTACCATTTCCCTGTTCTTTCTGGATGTTTGAAATTATAACAGAGTACGTGTCATGTTCTAGTGGCTATGGTATGTGAAAATATGTATGTATATTGGGAATTATTTTTACAAACCTTGTGTTGTTAAGTAAATTGTGTATTGATCAGAAAAACGTATATGTGTTTTTCTAAATGGTAGGCACCAGAATATTGACTTGAAGGAAGATATTCTAGTAATTTTGGAAGCATAAACATGTGGGAGTGTTATCACACTCTCCTAGCAGTGATGGCAAAAACAGGATAATAAAAAAAAAGACAAGACATGCCATAGACTGTAGCATCATAAAAAAGGAAAAGTCACCAGGACTTCAGCTTTTCTATGTAGGCATTTAATCTGATACACAATGACCATTTTCCTGTGCTTTGTGGTACTTCTGCTCCAGTTAAGGCTCATAGTCTCAATGTCTGTGTGTCAAATCACCAGGCAGTAGTGCTAGGAGGACTGGGAGAGATTTGCAGCCTGTCTCAAGTTTAAATTTTTGGCCAAGATAAGTAATCCACAAACCTTAGTTATCTTTAAAGGTTAGGGCATTGTTCTTCTCATTCCAGAAAGGAATCCCTATTTGTTTTTCCAGTTCACTTACACAGAGATTAAAGGATGGTATGTTAATGGAGGTATGAAATAGCCCACTTTCCTATCCATTGTAATTTTATATCCTGTGATCAGGTTTCTTATGTATCATGGTGGAGCATTATCCCACAGAAATTATTAGTGAAGAAGAGTTACTAGAAATACAATAGAAATATACCTAATGATAATCATCAAGAGTTGCTGGACAACCCTACCAAATTAAAGCATAATGTATTTTCTCTCTCTTGAACCCTGTAGATCAAGGCAGGGTGATGTAGGGAAGAGCCTGAGCCCTGGAACTAGTTTTAAATACAAAAGGAAGTTACCAAAAATTTTGTGGCTTGCTTATTGCAGCTTAGACTAATGGCAGGTTTGCATCTTGGACATGGAGAAGCTTAAGTTACCTTCACAGAAGGAAATATGTCTGTGAGTGTTCAAGCTGTTCCCTGGCTTAGGGGTGGTGCCACTAAAATGCATCTTTTGGGTGCATTTGGACTTAGTGCAATGTGATGGTGCCTTTATGAATTTCCAAGCATGTACCTGTCATATACACAGGGTCTCTGCACTGAGCCACACCTGTAGGCATTTTTTCCATGAGGTGATGATCTTTATTGGTCTTTACATCAATAAATTTACCTGTGAAAGACTAAGAACTCAGAGAAAAATGAGGCAGTATTTTTCTGCACTGGTAAAACTAACACTGGTCATGAGAAAATTCAAGCATCATAAACAAAATTTTTGTTGAATGGTGTTGTATTATATGAAGTAATTTCAATATTGGGCAGTGCATAGGTAGTCAAGTGAGTAATTCCACGTTGTGGGAGAGAGGGAGCTGACAGAAGCAAGAGCTCTTTGGAGCAAGAGATGGAAAGAGGTTGTTTGTTATACCTAAGGATTTCTTACTCATTTGAATAAGGAAAATTTAAATGTATTTAAGCAAGAAAATATAAAGAGGACAGGAAACTAGATCTAATCTAAAGCTTAAGGAGACAACTGGCCTTACATTTTACTTCTGTGCATCAGAAAGGCATAATATAATTATTTTAGGACTTCAGTGAAATCTGAAATGGTTGTGTCCTTTTGAAATAAAATTATTTGTGGAGGCACTGTCTGTAATGACTTCATTTCTGTTACACCTTGACCCTGGAAAATAACTGATAAAGCCTAATTTAGGATACAAGTTGTTAAAAGTATTAAGCTATTTATTTGTTGGGGTTTTTTCCCCCGGAGTTCTGTAACTTTGTTCTGGCTTTTTAAAACTTGGTGGTAGTTTTACTGGACTGTTTTCAGAGCCAGCTACTGCATTTTGTATCCAACAGCATCATTCCATTGGCTTGAATGAAATAATAGTGCTTTACATAATCTGTTGACCTAGCCATTTTCTCTTGAAAGCTTATCAGTGAAACAATAGAAGAGGAGAAATATGCATAAAAATATTAAATGAATTTTTCTTTGGTTGAAATGTTATATAATAATTTTGCTTGTATAATGTCAGTAAATCCAAATATCGGGTCATTTGCCTAGAGAAATCTTCATTTGAAGACAGAGAAAATTTAGTTCCCTGCAAAGCCTGTACAGAATCTACGTGTTCTGAGTCCACAATTTGTTCATAATTGATGGGTGTGGGGCTTCCTTTTGGATACTTTTACAGCAGTGAGAATATTTCATGGGAAACAGTTTTTTGGGTTAGAGAGAAAATAAATAAGCTGAATATAAGCCTTAGGTATTTTTCCATGGTTTTAAAATGTCTAAGTGATAAAGTTGCACTTCTGAAGTTCAATAAAACCCAAACTCACTGCTTCATAGTTAAAGGTCTTCTACTTGAAAGCTTGAAAGTTTCTTTACTATAACTAGAACTTGATGGAGAATTCTGTCTAGGAGTCTGCCTAGGTACCCTGATGCAGTAGCAGGAATAGGCACTTAATTATTGCTTAGTTTAATTGGAGAGTTAGGATATTGATTTCTTTAGTTTTTTGTAGGATATCACATGACTTTTTCTCCCCTCATTAATGGAAGTATTACTGGACTGTAGCAAAATGAGAACAGAGGAAGGATCTATTTTCTTTTTAAAAGGAGTTTGGAAGGTTTTATTTTATTTGAAAATAAATTCGGCTTTAAAAAAAAAAATCCATCCATCCTGTTTTATATAGGAAGTTTTTTACCTGACTGTATTAATTTTTAAAATAAATGCAATATTAAGGTCTAACTTTGTCAAAGACTGAGCTTCTCCAAAGTGTTCTCTAACATTTGTACCCATTTAAGTCAAGACAAATATGTTTCTAGATGACAGAGGTGCCACCTATTTGAAAGAAATTTCCTAATGCATAACTATGTTATTGAGGCAAAGAATTTTAAGACCTAAAATCCTTTTACTACCTTAATTCACTTTTTTATTTTTTTTTTTTTTCAAAATGTAACACAAGAGGCTATAGTTTCTAGTTCATTTATTTGTGTACAAGTTGGAGGCATTATCCTTGTTCCACTCCCAAGCTTATTTGAAATGTTCATGTGGCAAACTTCTGGTATGTTCACTTACAACTTAGTGAATTAGAGAGTTGTTCTCCAAAGGGGTAGAGTAAAAAGATGAATATGATTTTAATAAAGACAAGAGAGAATACAAAAGAGAAAGTGGAAGTAAAGAATAAAGAAAGGAGAAATAAAGACAGAACATTTTGGTTTTGCCACTTCTTGTAGTAATCCTTGGATGTATTGGTGTGATGGGGCTTGCAGTCAGACACAAGTTTATTCTGGTTGCAATTTTTAAGTGTCTGGATATGATCCCTCTGTTAAATGGGAGTTGCATAGCAATACTAGGCCTGCAAAATACAGCTGAGAATTACCAAAATTGATTGTATTTTTTCAAATGTAAGAGACATTTTAAGCTTTTTAAATCAGTATATTTCTCAGAGCTAATTTTGTGATAAATAATAAGCTTTAAGCCAACAATCTCCAAAACTATTCCTTCCTTCCCCATATAACACTCCCAAACCTTAAATTTGCCCTAAACATTTTCCAATAATGTTGTTTCTTTGCTAGAATATGGATAGCTGTTCAGTAATTGATATGATCTGTGTAGGTAGATACTTTACTATGTAACAAGTGTACGTAAGGTAACACGGTGCATTTTGCACTCCAAGCAGACATGGTCCTGCTGTGCTGGCCCTCAGTCGGGTATGAAGGATAAGTGAGATAATCACATTGAGATTATTTAACTCTTCTGCTTATGTCACATTTTTTTCATAGCTTGAAAACTAGCTTAAAAAGTAATTTTTAAAATGAATATATCAAATTAAACTTCTCTAGTATCATGAGTTATCCAGAATTGTAAGTCATTGAATTTACATGACCAATTTCTTAGTCCAACTTTGGAATGGGTATACACACTGCTGTTGAGAGTTGTTCTCCAAAGGGGTAGAGTAAAAAGATGAATATGATTTTAATAAAGACAAGAGAGAATACAAAAGAGAAAGTGGAAGTAAAGAATAAAGAAAGGAGAAATAAAGACAGAACATTTTGGTTTTGCCACTTCTTGTAGTAATCCTTGGATGTATTGGTGTGATGGGGCTTGCAGTCAGACACAAGTTTATTCTGGTTGCAATTTTTAAGTGTCTGGATATGATCCCTCTGTTAAATGGGAGTTGCATAGCAATACTAGGCCTGCAAAATACAGCTGAGAATTACCAAAATTGATTGTATTTTTTCAAATGTAAGAGACATTTTAAGCTTTTTAAATCAGTATATTTCTCAGAGCTAATTTTGTGATAAATAATAAGCTTTAAGCCAACAATCTCCAAAACTATTCCTTCCTTCCCCATATAACACTCCCAAACCTTAAATTTGCCCTAAACATTTTCCAATAATGTTGTTTCTTTGCTAGAATATGGATAGCTGTTCAGTAATTGATATGATCTGTGTAGGTAGATACTTTACTATGTAACAAGTGTACGTAAGGTAACACGGTGCATTTTGCACTCCAAGCAGACATGGTCCTGCTGTGCTGGCCCTCAGTCGGGTATGAAGGATAAGTGAGATAATCACATTGAGATTATTTAACTCTTCTGCTTATGTCACATTTTTTTCATAGCTTGAAAACTAGCTTAAAAAGTAATTTTTAAAATGAATATATCAAATTAAACTTCTCTAGTATCATGAGTTATCCAGAATTGTAAGTCATTGAATTTACATGACCAATTTCTTAGTCCAACTTTGGAATGGGTATACACACTGCTGTTGAGATATTAGGGGAATGTAGGAAAGGTGATTATAGACCATCACCAGCTGCATCAAGTGCATTATTACATCTTTTGGTAGTTAGGCTTACAGATACGTGGTTCTTGCTTTTTTCAGGCTATCAAAAAGTGCAGCAGGAGACCAAAGTTACTGTAACATAAATCAGTGATGTAATCCAAATTAAATTTACATAGTTATTAACGTGTATCAAAGAATATTATATTTATATAGCAAAATAAACAGTGGTAGAAATTAATAACTGAATTCTTGTTTTCCAATTCAGGTCAAGAGATGGAGAACTGAATTTCAGTTTCCATATGAAAAATAATATTTTATGGATACTTGCATTATTCTGTCTTACCTTGGTTATAAATAGTGGTTTAAAATCTTTGTATAAAAAGCCATGAGTGGTTTATAATTCCCCATATTGTGTGTCTCTGTTTTTAAGACATTTCAGGTGTTCAGGTATTATCTGATATAACCATTTCTTGCTAGCTCTGACAGGATTCGTGTTCTCTTTCAGGAGACGCTGATAGATTGGTGTGATGAAAAGGAACTTAATTTGATTTTAACAACTGGAGGAACAGGGTTTGCACCGCGAGATGTCACTCCAGAGGTGAGATAGTCCTGGAATAGAAAAATCTGCCCTTTGGTGTAAAAATGCATGAGTTTGGAGGAGGGGGTGGTGGTTTTTTGTTTTTTTAATTTCCACTGTAACTTTACTTTGCAGTATCTGTGGATGGGTCAAGTGCTAGATGACTTGGAATCAGAAAACAGTAATAGAAGGTATAGCACAAGAGAATTACTCTGACCTTGGGTTCTGACCCAAAACGATTTTCAAACTAAAATGTGGTATAGTGTAATAGTTTTCTAGTCCTCTCACAAAACAAAATTCTAATGGCTTTGTGGCATAATATTCCTTAGCACTGCAGTACAACACTGCTAAGCAAAATCTTGTGTGGCTTTTGTTGTGTCTTGTTTAAGGAAGAGTGGGATAAGAGAGATGGATCTGCTTGTCAGAAAAATCTAAACAGGCACAGAAGTGGAGGTAATCTCCACCAGTAAATGTTGCTTAGGAAATTTGCTTACATTACACTTATATGAAACTAAAGTAAGGGGGGAAAAATGAGAAGCTTAACCTAATGACCTCATGATCATGTGAAATGACTGTGATTTCTTGAAGTATTTTGTTATTTATGGTTCCAAATTGCATTAACATGAACCTTTAAAATAACACCTTTCATTTGGTGTGATTATGTTCTCTAAATGTCAGAATTAAGATTGAGTGAGTTATGTTTACTTGCATAATTAAACATACCTAGATTTCTCTTAAGTATTCATGCATGTTTTCAATTTCTTCAACTCTCAAATTGATTTGAGTTCTTTATAGCATATCTACAATACTTTTTACTTACAAATGTGTTTTGTCACATGCCTGAAGTTAAATTTTTTTTCCATTAGGAATTTTAAAGCATTTTTTAATTGATTGTATAACATTTGTGTAACTAGAGAAACATGTAAACAAAATGCTCCTGTTCCTTACTTCTGATGGAACTCGAAACCTTGAGTAACTAAAACTGGGGGGGGGCAGTCTGTGTATCAGGAAATGGGAACAATGTTAAGATGAACACAGTGGTACCTAGAGAAACAGAGTTTGCAGATTATTCCCTTTGCTAAAGCCACCACAACTGAAAAATGAGTTAGTTAAATTAGTCTCTTGCTTGCAAACCAACATAATGCTTTTGAAGGTTGTGTAACCAGGACTGTGTAGAAGGAGGGATGAATTTCTACTTCAGTTTTCCTTTGTGCAGGGTCAAGCCTAGGCAGCAGTGCCAGATGAAGCATTGTAGCCAGTGCAAACAATTAGTTACAGATTCTCAAGCAGCATTTGGGACAAAAAATAAACAAATGAGAACTCTGCACACAAACGCCTAGTATTTTCTTTACACTGCATTGCTGTTACTCAAAGTAACACAGGTAGGAATGATTTTTTCATCAGTTTTGTTAAGTAAGCCATTCTGAAAGTTATTTGAGTTGTTACTGTCTCTGTAGAATAAAAATGCATCGATATAAAAATCATTAATAACTTGTACTGAAGAAAAACTACATTGTTTTTCACTGAATTCAGCTGGATTAACTTTAATCACAGTGGAGATCTAGAATCCAGGTTTATTACAAAGTGGTGATGACAAGCATTGTTCTTATGATAGGATTTATTACATCACTCAGTCAAACAAATGATTTTAAGGGAAGAAAATCAGTTTGCCAGCATGTGTCATACCAAAAACATACTAAGAAACCTAAGTTTTGTCCCCATATTTTGTCTTTTGGGTCAATGAGAAAACCCAAAATGGCAAATGCGTTATGTCAACATGAAATGTGCAATAACAAGCCTTTAGTAAGACTTGCATTGATGTAGAGAATGGTTTTCACCCCTTGTGTGTATGATGTTGGTTCAGCAAGCTCTCATCACTGAGCTGGCAATGAAAAGATGTGATCATGGTATTGTGCTATGGAGATGTCATCTTTAAGATGTTAATTTAAAACTTCTAAGAATTGAATTTGATAATGGAAAATGTTTTACTGTTTTTCCTTAGAATAGAGTCTGTGGAATCATATTTCTGCTAGTATGTTTCAGTCCTGCTTCTCCTTAATTGCCCTGTACTTTGGATTAGAAAGCAGGTTTTTCTGTTTCTTTCTATAGATATGTAATTGTACATACACAATAAAGGTAGTTCCCAAGAATAATTGCAACCCAAAGACTTCATGTTAATTGAATTTTGTAATTATTGATAAAATTGAAATTAAGTGCTAATAATGTAGCTAAAAATGTCTTCTTGATACCTCAGAAATATGTCATTAAGTATCCCTAAAACTTAGTAGTTTCCCCACTCACTTTGCCTTTTGAACACTATGTCAGAACCATTCCAGGTTGCTACAGTTGTTTCAGTGATGTGTAGAAACATTTTTTCTTGTAATAGAATAGAAGGAATATTTTAGGAATATTCAAAATATCTGATTTTCCTTGCCTGTCTCTGATCCCTAAATTTATAGCCTCAGTGTAGTCGGCGTGGGGAGAGGAGCTTTTGAATTAGTTCCTACGATTCGCATTTTGAGGGGCGAAGATCAGTTTGCTTAAGCAGTGTGAATATCCTTCCCATTCTTGACTGCACAAGTACAAGTGATGAAATGCATGTGGATATTAAAAAAACCAAATTCACTCAATGGATGGCTGAATCTGAAAGTAAATGTGTTACAGGCGTTACTAGTGAATGCTGGAATTCTTAATTGTTATGGCAGTTGGTGGTGGTTTGCATTTGTACTAAAGCTGAAGTGTAAGCCTAATTTTGTAGATACAACCACTTTTTTTTTTTTTTTTTTTTTTTAACAAAGTAATTTCACATATAATTTATGGGAATATTCTTTAAATCTCTGCTGGAGTTTACTCATACAGTCTGCTTGTTGATTTAAAAAGTGTTTGTACTGGACAGAGGTCCAAGTGTGGCCCAAGTTTATTTAGGGAACTTTTGTATTTCCAGATGCAAACATTTATTTCTTGGAACTACAATACTTCAGTGGTAGTTCTTACAGAATGGTGATAATATACATTAACTTTTGTGAAAAAAATTTAATCATGTTGCAGCATTTTCATCAATCACTAGGAATCCTTCTGTGATATTAATGTATTTTCTCTGTTGTTGTTGCTCAGTAAAAAGGGAAAGAAATAATCTCATGTATATGGGTGCTCTGCTCAGTTTTCTGTCTTCTGTATTTTTACTTTATTCTTTTGCAAAATTGTACATTCAAAAAATTCACTTGTCTGTCTCCAAACAGTCTTCTAGCTGTTTCCTTATCCTTTGTCTCAAGTATGGTCCTGTGCGAGTCTTGTTTGCCCATCTCCGAGACTAATTTCATGTTCTTAGATAATAGCAGTGGAAATGAAGGTATTGTCCTCAGCTGTTGATAGACATTCTTGAACCATCACAATGTGTATTCACAAGTAGTTCATCCACACTGCAGGTCATTTTGAGCCCTAAGGCTTTAAGATAATACTTTATAAAAAACAGAGAAGAGCTGTTTTCCAGCATGTAACACCAGACAGATGTTTCCTTATAGTCATTTTGAGTGTTCTGGAAAATTTGTGAATCTTCTTTTAGTTCTTGCTGTTTATGTTCTTCAATATTTATGGACTGGTTTAAAATGTGTTTAGACACCTACTTGTTTTCATTTAGTCTGAAAATATATACTTATTTATTCTTTCCTCAGAGTTCTATAAGAACTGATGAAAAGGAATCATTGTTGTCTGGAACTCCCTTCTATTTGTCAATGCTTCTGAAAAATCATGCTCAGGATGAACAAAATACTCCAAACATACCACACAGAAGCCATGCTTAGATAGAAGAAAGTCTCAATTCTTTTGTAGTACGTCTTTTTATATTCAGTTCAAAATTGCACCAGCATTTTTATAATTATTGCCAAGTGCAAATTTTCTATCATTTGGCTCTTCCCCGTTCTCTAAGGTATCTCTCATGGATTTTTGGTTCAAATTACATTTTACTTCTGCAGACTATTTTAATATTTATATTCTTCCATTTCTCCGTCTCAAGTAATGTTGGAAGCCCTCTTGATCTCTATTATTTTCAGTTTTTATGTGTTTTTTTTTTCCTGTTTGTTTGCTTCCAGTTTAACTTCGTTAATGAAATTAGATGCTTATGACACAACGGGATAGTCATGTTGTAGCCATACTCTCGCAGCAACACATTCCATCAAAGTAACCCAAATCCACTGAGACTTAAACTTTTCAAATAGCAATTTCCATTTAATAGGCAGCAACTTAAACTAGAAATAATATATAGGAGGATTTTGTCCTCCCTCGTTCAAATACTGTCTTTCCAGAGCAGCAGGATTTCTAGTATTGTTTGTTGTGGATATAGGACTACTTCTGTTCTTCCTCAGCAATATTTTATTACTGGCACTGGACCAAAAGAAAATAATTTCCATTTTACAAACTGTCACTTCAGGATGGCTCCATACTGTGGAGGAACAAAGCTTTCATCTCACGTGGGACATAAGTAATTTTGTGGTAGGAATAATATGAAATTGTACAATCTCTAATAACCAAGGCTAATGTTTCTGTTTTTCACCCTTCAATATTCCAGGTACCCTCCAATTTAATAGCTATTTTAAGAAAATATTTCTGTAGTCTCTTTTAAAACTGTAGCTTTTCATATGTCTTAATGGAGGTCTTGCTCTGAGTTAAGTTTTATTTCTGTGGTGAGCTATTGTATAACAATATGTGCTGTGTATGGATGACATCTGACCCTGTGACTTGCCGTCAGACCTTTTGAGGCCTTCATTGTTCTTAGAAAATGTTTTCAACCCAGCTTGCTCCTGAAGGGTTGGCATTGGAAAACCTTGCTACGTGCATCTGATCAACAAAGGTGCTTACATGGAGCAGTTTGCTCTGTGACAGACTCCTTCCAAATTCTCTGCTACTCTTTTAGAAGTTTATCAGCAACTCTGTAAAGTACCATTCCCTTGTTCTCAGTCCTCCAGGCAGTATATAATCTAACTATATGATTAGGTCTTTATCTAGTCCGCTTTTATTTTTCAATAACATTTATTATTTGATATGCTGCATTTGGTGTTATAAAATTCAAATATATTTATGTACCATAATGCTTCAATTTAAAATGAAATGTTTAGATTTTTAATCTTTCTTGGGAAGGCATGCTACTATAGCAGAATTTATATGTTTAGTCACAGAACACTTTTCACTAAACATCTATGACCAGTTTCTTTGAGAAGCAGCAGTATACAAATTACTTGCACCACGCAGCACACTGTCAGTTTACAGAAGTACCTGTGTCTTGAGAAATTCCACTCTGATTTAGCTGACTTACCAAGGGCTGAAGAGTGCCTTTCTCTTCTCTTGTTTGAGCTTCTCAGGGAAACTTGGTAGCACACCCTCATCACTGAAGGGCTTGTTTGTGCTGTCATCAGCTGCAGTCGCTGCAGGGAAACACCTGCGAGCTGCTCAGACTCCTTTGGTGAGAAATGTGAGGGGCAAGAAAGGCAGATCCCATTACAGCTCCATTTACTCAACTATCAGAGGTTACTCAAAAAAATAAGACCATAAAAAAATACAGATAATACTTGTCTGCATATTGGATTGATGTATCTAAAATGCAAAGCTGCATATTTTTATTGACATTCCTTTAAAAAAATTTCAACTATCACAGTGGATATAGAAAAAGGTAAAAAAAAAAGATAGTAAAAATATGAAGGTAAAAAAAGAGATGCTTTCTGTGGGAGTTACACAACGCACTCTGTTTAGTTTCTCATTAAGAGCACTGACAAATAACTTTGGTTTTGTCTTTACTTTCTTTGGGAAATAGTGTACAATACTAAAGGCTTTGTAAGGTACCAAAGGCTTTCTTTACCTACTAAAGGGAATATTAAAAATAGCTGATAGTAGAGAGCTTGAGCCAGAAAAATCTAATAAAATCATCATTATGTGTTTGGGTTAGGGTTTGTTGGTTTAAGAGATTAATCACAACAAATTCCCTAAAGAGCTGTGTTCTTCATTTTAATTCTATCAAATCAAAAGAGTTGGCTAGTGGGAGAAATGTCTTATAAAACTCAAGTTATCTTGTACTTCTCGCAGAAATCATGGATTATGTTAAATGAATCATCCTGCGCTTACAGCCTTACGTTCTGTGTGTGTTAGATGAGAAGATAGTTTGAATCAAATGGATTCTGAAATTAATAATGAAACAATTTTATTTCCTGAGTTCAAAAGTAATAGATTAATAGCTTTTGTCTCTTTTTTGAAAATGCGAAACCCTGACAATATTGGCTAAGAATGCTGGGGCAAATATATTTTTAATTACTTAACTAATGTATTAACCTTCTGTGTAAGGTTGTCTGACTGTCATATCATAAAGGTAATGCTAACAGAATTCCATTAAGCCTTTGGTTATTTTTGCTTATTTGAGGGTCAGTTTTTGTTTGCTTTTTTTTAGGTGTCCTTAGTACTCTTGAATAGCAAATAGAGGCTGTGTTTTTTGACTTTCAAACGTGTAGGAAACATTTGCAAGCTCTGCTGAAAAGAACAGTA
This sequence comes from Passer domesticus, assembly GCF_036417665.1. Taxonomy (NCBI): domain Eukaryota; kingdom Metazoa; phylum Chordata; class Aves; order Passeriformes; family Passeridae; genus Passer; species Passer domesticus. The sequence continues at coordinate 32,770,382 of NC_087479.1, forward strand.
AAACATTAGTAAGGAATTTGAATGTTTCATAAAATGAGAAACAAAGCCACAGTAATGAGCCAGGAAATCTCACCTTTTTATTAAATTTTGAAATGAAAAGGTTTTTTCCAAGGTAATTTAGGAATGACAGTTGGAAGAAGGCTGGCATGTCCTGAGAGTGGACAAATGGTTCCAGTGTGAGTGAACCCAGTACATCCCAAAGTACACCCAGATAAACAATATGCTGTGCTTTTTAAGAAGGGTTTTCCTCCTCTTGGTTTTACTGATGCCTTTTAGCTGTGTTTTCACTGTAGAGCCCACAGCTTATGTGGACGTTTCTGTATTAGCTTAAATAAAATTACTTGTCTCCTATTGGCAGTGTAGCCACAACAGTGAATATATCTTGCAGTCCTTTCTGTAACTGGGGAAGAAAAATAGGCCTGCCACAGGACATCTGCATAATGAAATTTTCAATTTGGAACTTTTGGAATTTTTTTCCTCTTAGGCATTTTTAAAAATAGTTTCCATTAAAGCGTGACTTTGGAGAAGATAATAGGAAAACTGAACAAAATTAAACATCAAGTTCAAGCAAAATAATCCTGAAAATAGTGTCAGGCCTGGAATTTTTGTCCTTAATGTGTGATTTTTTTTCTGGTCACGGTCTATTACAAAGAGTTTAGTTAAAGCTAAATACAGGGAAAATTAACAAAAAAAATAATGTGGACACATTAGGAAGACTTCCCTGTGAAGACAGCTTAAAGGCATAATAACTAGATGGCAAATACTAGTTTGGATTTAAGATGTATGAAAAATTGAGTGAGTTAGTCCTTTTGACATTAGCACACCAGAATAGCAAAATGACTCATTATTAAAATAGTTGATCATTAAAACTAATACTTATTAAAGAATAGAGAATTTCTCATTTACTTCTTCCCTGCTGTGTAGGAGCTTTTCCAGCCACTAAGTGGAAAGAAACTAGAAGAGTCTTGGAAAGCAGCTGCCTTCGGGAGTTATTCTTAGGATTATAACTAGTTCTTCTCCTGCTTTTGCTAATTGCTACCACATGGAGCAGTGAAGCTTTAGCAAAATGTTGACTCAGTACAAGTACCAAAATAGAAAACCAAAATGACTATTGTCACGCTTAGGCATGAAAGTCTTAGCAGTTATGGACAAGAAAATAATTACTTTTTAACCTTTATTTAGACTATATTTTAGTTTCTTGTCCCTTCATGCATATATTCCTTTCCTAGTTACTCTTTCATCAGAATATGTAAATAGTAAAGTACATAACCTACTGTTATTTATTGTTGACATTTAAACTGTCACTGGATTTTTAAAGTCCATATTTTCCTCCACAAAGGAAGTGGAGGAAAGTGTTTTCTTATGGTACACTGAGATCAGTTTGTCATAGTTCATTTTCATTAAGCTTGAAAGATCTCCCTTGAGAGAGAAGGTGATAGCAATTTTGTTCTTGATGTGGTGCAGCTAATTGTAGTTCCTGCTGGCCACAAAATCACAGGATTTCATAAAACTGCCAATGCGTGCCCTTACCTTGTACTCTGATATCTCTAGTTCAGTCAGGATTTGCAGTTCCTGACTGGTTTATGCCTTTGCTAATCATGTGATGGCAGTCTCTTGGTCTTCTCTGCCTAAATTATTTGCCATTTTGTTCTAAGTCCAAATATTAGTGTTCAATATGGGAAAGATTGGGTATGGAAAAAATTCCTATTCTATGAACCGAATTTCTAAGTTTGGAGTTCTATTAACCTCTGTTATCCTTGTGCCTTGCTCTGCTAGGAGAAGAATGAGTGGTTGATACCCAAAGATCAGTATAAGTTCCATCAGCTTAGCCTATCACTACTGTATTCTTTAAAAACTCTGTTGCATATGAGTGCATGGCAAGTTCATACAGATTCTCTCTGCAAACTTTCCAAATCCTAATTCGGCAAGGGCATAGCAAAGCTCATGATTCCTTTATCTAAGGTCCTCTACATTTGAAGAGGAAAGAGTTGGCTTCTTGTTTCATATTACTGCTTTATCAAAGTGAAGTGCAGGTTTTTGATGCTGGCAATAAAAAGTTAATGTGCAGGTAGATAAATGCACACACAATGTGGACTTCTGAGTAGACAGAAATAGTGAAGTTTGATTCTTGGTTGATTCTTTTACTTTCTAAGTAGAATACTGAATAAAAAGTCTCATGATTTAAATGACAGGTGGTTAAATTACTAAACTTTTTTAGTGCTGGGATCTTCTCAGATCTCAGCATTCTCTTACATTTCGGAGTTCATTGCATGTGTCTGAAATAAAGCAGCAGCTAAGACTTCTGAAACAGTTTAATTTGGTTAAAAAGCCAACCATGTTAAACAGCAAAATGCTGAAGTTAAAGACAAGATAACAAGGTAACAAATAGGTGCTGATAAGTTTGATACTTACAAGAGGGTTACCCCACAAGATTCATAAGGCTAATTCTTTTCATTAGAGTGTGGGTGTGTCCAAGCCAAGTTCAAACACCAACCTGCACTAATAATGAGTAACAGTTAATGATGACTTCCGTTTATCTCTCAAATGGCCAGCAGTGGCTAATGGGTACTCCTGTGCAACTTCACAAGCCATTTTGCAGTGGATATGGGAATGAGCTCACAAGACCAACCCCTTTCCCCTCTTATACTAGAGGTACTAGAGGTAAGTGTGGTTTTGGGGAACAAGGGTGGGAGGTCATGAAAGTGATGTGGGCTTCTGAAATTTTTCACAAACCTCCATAAAGGCATGTATCTGGGGATGGGCAAAGATTCAGATGAATTCTTATTTTTTGCCCAAAGAGATTACCCAGTCCTAAACTGGCATGCTTTCCTTGAACTGGGAGTCAGAAATCCCTTTTCTCTTCTGTTTTTCTGCTGCAGAAATTCCCAACATTCCCATTATGTGGGCTCCAGAGAGGGGTAAGCAACATCTTCAATCCCACCCAATCATTTCCAAACTAATTCTTTGCTAGTATTTTTTTGCTTTTTTAATCATCATCAGAAACAATTTTTAGACACATTTTTCCCATTTGTTTGATTTTCTTGTGGATTCTCATATTTTTGTTTTATAGGAAGGTCCCATGGCCTCCCCAAGTGCTAGGGTCAGACTCATTTGCTGTTTCCATTTGTGTGCTATTCTCCTGTGGATTTTCATGGTTCACTCTGATCAAATGATATTACCAAAGGGTGAGCATCTAGACTCTTGGGACTGTTTCACTGATGGTATCCTGAGCTGTTGAAAAAGCACTGCCACCCTACTGCCCTGTCAGTCATTTGGCAGGCTTATGTTTTGCTCTTGCCAACAGTTGCATCTGATTGTTGGTGGGCTTGGTCTTTTTCTACCTTGTCTGGGGACTGCCTGGCATTCACTGCTGTCTTGTATTCTCTCCACCTGCTGGCTGTGTGGCATTGTCCTCCTGAAATCTTGGCCCTTTGCCTGTCTGGCATTGCCTCTTGACCAGCTAATTGCTTGACAGTGACTGCCTACTGCCCTGTCCATCTGTTGACTGGCATGTGTCGCCTCCTTATTGTCCTTTCAATCTGATTGTACATGGGCACTGGCCTCCTGCTGCCCTGTCTCCTGCTCCACGTGCCTGGCATTGCCTTCCTGCTAAGTGCATCTGCTGACTTTGTGGAATTGCTCTTCGGCTGCTTGGCACACCTGCTGAATGTTTGGTACTGCTTTAGCAACTTGCTGAATGGTTTGGCATTCTCCTCCTGCCTTTTCACCTGATCCTTGAATACAGTGTCCCCTTGCTGCTCTCTGAGTCTGCTTACTCACTGATACTTGCTCTTTTGCCGTCCTGTCCACTTGCTTTTATGCCTGGCATTTCCATCATATTGCCCTACCCATCTGCCTAGATTTTATTTCTAAATATGCACCAGTCTGAAAAGGTTAAGAAGAATTGTAAGGAATGGGAAAAAACTATTGTCTGGCTCCTTCATGGTCTGATTCAGTTTAACACACCAGCCAAAAACTGATCTCAGTACCAGCATTCAGCTTTTTTATAGAACTACTCGAAAACCCTTTCCCATCTTATGAAAAAAGAAACCACACCCAAGCCATACTGAATTGTATTTAGCCTTTCTTTCCATCACTTTATTTGATAGATGTATGACTAAGTTGTATTGTATTAAGTATTAAATTCAATAGTAATTAAGTATAACCCTAATATTACCTGAGGTATCTCATAATCCATGGAAGGTAGGTAATAACAGGAGGGAAAAAACAATTTGTTGCTCAGGCTCAGAAAGATTAAGGTTTGAATGTAGAGCTGTGTTAATTAAACACAGTGGATCAAAGAAGCTAAATAAATTTTACAAGTCTCTTTATTTAAAACAGAGGGCTGCAGCTAATCTAAATAAACTGTACTGGATCAGTGCAGTATTACCAAACCAATATGCGTCCCAATTGCTGCTTCCTACTCTTTCTTGTACTGGGAGAATAGTCAATTGCTAGTTTACAGAAACCTTTTGTCACTCTTTCACAGATTAAGAGCAAGGACTTGACTACATCTGTACAGTCTATAGTAAGGGAACAAATCATTGTCACATCTTAGAAATAGAAGCAGGATTTCCTGCTCTTCTTTTAATTCAACCCATTTGACCTCTTTTCCTAGCTCTGCCACAGTTTGTAGCTTATTACAAGTGTTGTTGGGTTTGTGGTTTTGAAACACGTAGCAACTAGGACCTGGAAAAAATATTCTGTCGTAATGAATCCTGACATAATTTCATAGTAAATTCTTACTATATTTAAATAAATTGTATGTAATGTTCTTTTAACCTCAGCTTTTAATCTCTTCATATACATTATTACTGCTTTTGCTATCTTCAGAGGTACCTTAAATATGTGAAATTATGTCTAAGTGATGCCTTGTGAAGGCTGACCTAGAACAGAGGCTAGACAGAGTTAAAGTAGGTATTTAATAAAGGCCTCAATGGATACACCTTGGGCAACACAAGAGCGCAACCAGGGCTCACCCAAGATGAACCAAAATGGTCACAAAATGGATGACTGGTCATGAGGTCTCTCACTTTTATAAGTTCTGGTCAATTAGCATATTGGAGTTAATTGCCCAGTTACAGCTTTAGGTTGTGAAGTCAGATCCTTCTTGTTTTTCTCTCTTCAGTCCACCATTGCTTATGTTCTTTGGCCTGAGATTTGGATCATGTGTCCTTGGTCCCCAGCTAGAGAAGGAATAGTTTTGTCTACCTACTCTGAGAGCTTACTATTCCTTAATATGAAGCTCAGAACTAAACACTAAAGCAGCACAGAATACGAAAAATATAAAAGCTAAAACCTAAGGCATCATAAGCATAGAGGCAGGGCAGCATCCCTTGAGTCAGTAGCAACTTTCACCAGTGTGGGACCAGCTGTGGAATCAGAGAAAGACACTGTGAGAGAGCACCTTGTTCCCATGCCCCCAACATCAGCTTGCTGCTGGGGAGGATGGCTCCCAGGACAGTTGGCAATGTTCAGAGGAAGGGCTGGTAGGACCCTTCTCCCAGCTTTCACATTAAAGCCTAGAAACCAGTTAACTTGTGTTCTGCTCCAAGGAGCTGGAGGATGTGAATGTCCACCTATATTTTAGTCCTTCACTGTCTCCTAGGCTCTCCTGTCTTCTCTCGTCTCAGCCTTTCCAGTCCTCCTTTGCTTTTCCAAGCATATTTTTTTCACAACTTCATAAACTCTTAAAGATGTTTTAAGGCTGCCAGTCTCTCACTTCCCACCAGCTTCATGTTGTTGAAGGGTGTGGTGACAAGAACAGGTCTCAATGGCAAGTCTCTTTCTCCAACTTTAACTCCAGTATTACTTTGATGCTTCCCTAGGCTGTTGTTTGAGAAGCATAGCAGGGGCTGGAAGGGAGGAGGAATATTCACTCCAGCACTATGGGGCTGCAGGATACTTCTAGAATTCACTTCTTATCTCAAGAAATATAAGTAATTTGTTAGTGTATAATTTCAGTTATTTTTAATATAGGGTTTTTAAAATTAATATTACCTCAAATGTGTGGGATTTTTTTTCAAATAATATTCGAGTTTCATGGATTTTGAATGCAGAAAAGCAGCAGAAGCTGGAGGAAAATAAACACTAAGCTTTTTCTTGAATGTATGGAATTTGTTTCACTGAAAATTATACTACGACAGAACTGATGCAGTGCTGTCTTAGGCAGCTTCACTGTAACATATCAAGTTAAATCAGTTTTCTGCCTGGTACAAATATTCAGTTCTAAAAGAATCTGTGATAAGTTGCAAGAATAAATTTTAGGTTTTGTCTTATAAATGAGTCAACATTTGGTTAAAGAAAAGTTTGCACACAAAGCAAGTAGTAACATTTTCACTGTTAAGTCCCTGTAATAGTGATATACAACATTATTTTATCTTCTTTTTTTTTTTTTAATTTTAATAGGGGTTTTGGGGAGGTTTTTTTAGTCTTTTGTCCTAAGAGGGGTGGGAGGGTTGAAGGTATTCTTTAGCCTATCCTGTGCTGATTTTCTACCAAAAATTAGCTTCTAAAACAGTCATGAGCAGTATAAGTCTTTCCAACTCACAGTTTCCCTTTTCAGAATAACTAAATTTCCTGTAATCAGCCTAATTTTCTCTGTTTTATTCCTTTTTTCAGACTCTTTTCCCTCCTTATTATCTATGATAAAAAACCCTGTTGCAGTTCTCATAGTCATTTCCTGAGCTAAAATATCTAAATCTTGCAAATTATGTATCAGAAGAGAGTGTTTGTTGTATATTCTCTTTACTTCAATGCACTTTTTAATTTCCATTTCTTTTTTTACAGTTCACTTTCTTTGTTCTTCTCTATTTTCTAAAGGTATTTTTTCTGATGATAGCAACATTGCAGTCTCTAAGCAACTAATTTCTTCACTTGTTTCTGGGAAGAAAATAAATTCCTAACACAGGTCTTTTGCACTGAAAAAGCTAGAGAGATATATGATTATTTTTCTACCTTGGGATTTCTTGAAGGTGTTTCACTCCCTTGATCCATTTAATCAATGCCTTCTCTTTCAGTTGACACTCTCCACTCTTAAAAATAATGTGTCTGACAGTGACTCGTATCAACTTGGAATTCAGATTTTATTATGGGCGTATGTTGCTTCTGGATTCAGATTGAAAAATTTATTTGGTTAGTTTTAGACAAGAATGCTTTGAATGATACATGTTGTGCTGAAGAACATACATGCCTTTTCCTTCATGCTTGTCATCACTGCAAAGGCTTTTGATGTTACAATTAATTGGTATAGACTTAAGTTCCAGTGTCTCTCTGCTGTTACCTCTTAACTTAGTTGGCCAGTAGCTTTTGTTGGGAAAATGAGGAGATAATGTTGCATTTAGAGTATAAAAATTTGACAGCAGATTAATCCCTTGCTTCCCAGCTGTTCACTAGAGGTCAAGAGGGTGTAGGTACAGTCAGCTTACTCTCTTACTGCAACCAATTTGGCACTTTAAGTCTGGTCACATTCAGTAAGAGCTTTCATGAGCACAGATTCACAGATACTGTAGTTCAGGAACACAGAATGTTATACATTCTTTTTAGATTGCCTATAGTAAATGCACTAGATCTACAAAATGTAAGCATACAGTGCTATGTACAACTCTTTACTCGTAATGTCCAAGGCAGGCAGAGGCACAGGTCTTACAGAGGCATCCCAGCTCTGGTGAGGAAGAGAGGAGCAAGGCTGTTGACTTGTCTGCAGAATGGGATCATGTTCTCATCCTTTGCCTCTGAAAGAGGATTTCAAATACAAAATTGATACTTTGGGGAGAAGTGGAGATGATGTTGTAGTCAAATATCCTGTTGCTGCTGTCATAAATGTATGGGGGAGCTGTTTGTATATAAAGGCTGGGTTTTGCACCCCTAGCAGCAGGCCATCATGCCTACATTAATCCCTTCACCCCACATCTCACAGCATCTCTCCTGGCTTTAGGGCTTATTGCTACAGATGCATGTGCAGAGTAATGAATCAGTGCCTGTTGCAGAATTGTTCCCCCCATACATTTTGCTGCTGTTCTGCCCAGGCAGGTTTTAGATTCAGCCTGGAGAAGAGAAGGCTCCAGGGAGGCCCTATTGCATTCTTTCACGACTTAAAGGGGGACTATAAAAAAGATGGGACCAGACTTTTTAGCAGGGCCTGATGTGATAGGACAAGGATGAATGATTTTAAACTGAGAGGGGGTTGATTTAGATATTAGGAAGAAATTCCTCACTGTGGGGGTGGTGAGGCACTAGCACAGCTTGCACAGAGGAGCTATGGATGCCCCATCCCTGGAAATGTTCAAGGTCAGGTTCAATGGAGCTGTGAACAGCTTGATCTAGTTGAAGATATCCTTGCTTATTAAAGGGGAGATTGGACTTAAATGGTCTTTAAAAGATCCCTCCCAACTCAGACTATTCTGTGACTTGCTGGAGCTTCTTTCACTTCATTTGGGAGTTTAATGAAGTCAGATTTATGTAATTGCTTGGAAATTTTATCTGAGACAGCACCTAAGCTTTTGATTGGTTCAACCTTTACTGCTCTCTTGGGACGTCATAGCAACAGTAATCAATCTTTTTCACCTTTATTGGTTGCTTTCAATAAATATTTGTACACCTTTATTAGGCTTCCTTCTTGCAACCTTTCTGCAGATAGACTGAGTAGTAAATAAGCTTTGTTTTGTGTAGTGTTGTAATCACATACATGACTCATTCCAGTGAACTAATCATCATCACATTCAAAATTTTGCAGATTCCAAAGCTGAATGGAATCTATACATTGCGCCTTTAATTTTGGTTGAATTTTTGGCCTACACCTCCCTTTTTAAGAGTGAAAAATTGTTGGGTTATTGTCACTTCCTACTATAGGCTGACCAGCTCTTCCTTTGAGATCAAATAACACTTAGGTGTCCAGTGGTATACAGAATTAATCCATGCACAGCACAGCTTAAAGCTATGGTGTCTTTCAAACTCTTTTACAATTCATCCATGTTTTACTGATTTCTGCTGGTCAACATTGGGCATTCCTGGAAAAAGAACAGAGAAGGGCACAAAATTCTTTTAGAGGTGTTTGTCTCCTAGAGATCTTATTTCCTGCAGAATCTTAATGAGAAGCTGCTGTTAAATCATCATCATTCTTTGCAGGAAAGAGAGAGTAGAATTTTATCCTGACTTTAAGTTAACAAAGATGGATTTTTCCAGTCTAGCTAGAATGGTGGATTTTTCTCAATAGCTTTTACACTGTTTATTAGAAATATTTCATGTCTTTGTTTATTTTCATTTTTATATTTTCTTTTAAAAAATATTATTATTTAAGATGTAATTTGTTTTATCAGATAGTTGGGCAACTAACTTTGGGTGCATTTGATTTCTGAATTACAGTCTTGCATCACCCATATAATTTATACAGAAATACTGTCTGATTTTTCACTTAAGTTAGTCTGCCTAGAGGTGTGATGTTTGTAGTTGCTGTACACTTAGTGTGATCACATTTGCTGTGGTAGTGAGATGCTTAACATTCAGTGCAGGAGTCCTGGGTACATTTTGAGTACACAGAGCAAGAACTAACTTGTTCTCTGTGCCTATCCAAGAATCTCTTTTGCCTTATTGATTCCTAAAAGCTGCTGCCTTTTCTCAGTGATCCACTCACATACTGCTAGTGTAAAAATCAGTGTGCCGAAAAAGTCTGGACACAGGGAATTTTATTAAAAAGCCACAAGATTTTTCTGCACGACATGGTCCACTGGTTCCAAGCACAGCAGAAAAGTATGTGAGAGGAGGTGCTTATATGCCATTAATATATCTATATTAATGAAAAAGTATGTATGGTATAGGAACCCTGATGGTTTCAAAACTGAGTTCTGCAGCTGGGAACTCAACTGGCAGAACTTGTCTATACAGTGCAAAGTTGTAATAATGTAAGAGCATTGCTCAGTCACAGCTGAGTAGTGTCAGTAAATGATTCAACTGGTTTTGCCTACTGCATGAAAGATGTTTTAACATCTAAAACTGAAAAAAACGGTGTTTTGGAGATGTGCATAGTAAATATCTTAGGAACAGTGTAATATAATGTATTCTACACTGGGATTTTATATATATATATATTGTTAACTATTACTATAAACTACTGTAAGCCATTAATTAAATAATAAAATTCCAGAGGAAAAGGTAAACTCGATATATTTAATATTCCTCACCCAGTATGGATCAGGAATTCTACTGTCTTCCACTTTCATGCTCTGTGCTACAGCAGTCTCAACAAAACAATTTTTATCTTCTGTTTGAGAAACCAGAATTGCTTCACTTGTTTATATGAGAATATTGGGGGTAAAAAATGTGATTTGTGCCAGCAGTTAAAATAGTCCTATATAGGAAGTTATTTGACAGAATAAACAGTAGGTCACTTTGGCTTTCAAAATCTGTTTGTTTGTTCAGTTCTAATGAAAGTGTCATTTGCATGTGCCAAAAGTGATGACTGTTCAGACTCTGAACACATGAATTGTATCGCTGGATGTCACAAAAGAGTAATTTCTATGAATTTCTAGGTTATGGAAAAAGTTCTTTAAAGTTGCTGTTATTAGAGATGCTTTATCATTTACTTGGGGAGTAAGGATACTGTGTAAGAGAATCTTAAGAGAAAGTATTCTTTTGTAGTTCTTCTGTTGCTATGGTGTATTCCTGAAAAATTATTACTCCTTAGTCCACCCTTTGTAGTACAGAAGGTGTATTTTGGGAAGGGTTGTTTTTATTAAATCGTCAACACTGAAGATTTCAGATCTGAAAGTGTTTGGAGGAGCTACTTATCCTGTGGAAGAATTTGACTGAAGTTTCAGAAGTGCAAGTGTTTTGTATATCATATTTGTTCTCAGAAAACAGTAGCAAATGTTAGGAAACATTAGACGAGAAGAGTTTCAAATTTCAATTTCAGTAACCAGTGTGCTAGAGCTAAAACATTGCAAAATTATTTATTTATAGAAGTGAAATTGCAAGTTAAAACTTCTGGTTCTTATTCTCTTCTGGTTAATTGCTGAGTATACTTCCCCGAACCACAAATACACCCACTCTTCCCATATAGAAGAATCTAAGTTTGGCACTAGTTTTGAAATGAAGCTGACTGTAGCCTGACTCCACTTTGGTATAGATATATAGTCTAGAAGATAGTACACATAACCAGAAACACTGTCTAGGGTATATTTTTATGAGACAGTGCTCCCTAGCTGTTATTCTGTTAGTTAGAGCTCATTATGTTGTCACTTCAGTCATGTAGGATTCTTATTGGCATAGTGTAGATACTCATGATTATTTCTCTCATTTGTGCTGCATAAGTTTGTTTTCCAGAGAAAAAAAGTCAAAAAATTTTGACTTCTCATGTTTTGTTCCTTTTCTTCAAATTTTAGAGGATTATTTAAAGGTTGGGCTGGATTTCCTATTTTATATTAATACAAAGCAGTTTGAAGTAACTGAGGGGGAAATTAAAATAATAGTAATTATTAACAGATAACATTTTAACAGTGTTTTTGTAATAGCAGAATGGTTTTATTGTCTTTACCAGGATGCCTTCAGCTATACTACTTTTGCTGGACAGAAAGGGATTTATTCTTGCACAAAGTGGAGTTGCAGTGGGAAGCACAGCAGCTTGCACACAGAAAGAGGGCTGAAATAGGAAGCAGACACCTGGCCCTTCTTTGTACAAACTGCAGGGTTTTTTCCATCTGTTGTTTTACCCAGCTCCTCCTGACCTCCCCACCATTGCAAATACTCTGCCTTTTGACACTGGCCTAACTCACCCCTTTAGACAGCTGTAATGTACTGCATCTGCTGGGCTGTGTCCAACTCTGCACAGCCTAAATGCATTCCTTACAGTGCAGGAAAGCATTTAGTGTCTTGTTTGTTTAGCAGCTACTAAAAATGATTGTTCTAGTGGGTTTATGACAATGTGTAGGGATAGACAGAATCATAAAATTAAGATCACTTTTTATGGTGTAGATACTTTATACACATTCAAGATCTTGAAACTTTGTTTAGCGATCAGGAATAAAAAAGTATTATTGCCACAATATATATTAGAAGTGATATTTAGAAAATGTGCATGGTTGCATGCCCAGATACATCCATTTCATTAACATTTCAATTACACAAATGAGCAAGCAAATTACTGATCTATGAAGTTTATATAAATCATATGCAATCAGGTTTAACTAAAATTTTAGATCTAGATCTGCGGAAGTGGAAGAATAATTTACAAATTCCACAAAGTTGTTTTTCCTAATATATTAATTTAAATTTTCAGCTTCTCTGTAGTGTATAAATGTGAAGCATCTTCCCCCAAATGTTTTGCAAGCTATAAGTAAAAAAAGAAACTGAGTGTTATTAAGTAAATATTTTCATGAGTTTGATTTCAGTTGAAGAAAACAAGGACTTTTAAGGAAAGCTGCAATCAATGCTAAGATTTTTATTAACTAATATACAGTTTATTTGATGATGATGATAATAATAATTTGTTTACAAAAGTGATTATCACGGTGTCCAGCTATTGGGAATTAAATATATTCACAGCTTTGTCATGCATAAGTCATTGAGTGTTGTCAGAGGTACCTCTGTTTGGTACTTGCTTTTTGTGGTCATCTACACAGTGGAAGTGTTCTGATACGTTTGCTGATACTGGTTTATAAAGAAGGCAGACACTGAACTAGCTTCTGTCACTTGGGTCTCCTGCCACAGGCATTAGGCTGCAATAAATGGTATGGTGGGTCCCAGTGGAAGGAGAGAGAGAATTCGGAGGAGGCAATTTGCAGGCAGAAGGAATCATGGATATGGGAAGAAGTAGAGAAAACAGAGTCTGTATTTAATCTAACAGTAGTTACTGCTGTGACATTTTTGTTCCTCGTACTGATAAATTTTGTAGGGTCATTCTGTGATGTTTAGGTTCTGTGTGGCAGCAGAATCACTGCAGATGTGTTGAGAGGGCAAGCAACATTCTTATGCTGCAGAATTATTGTCAGTGTAAATGTGTTATTAGTGTGTGCGGATACACTAGTTTGCAGAGTTCAGTTTTAGCTGGCTACGTTAATCAGGGATCCATTCAGCTTTGGCTGTTTGTAGATTTGATTTGGGAGAAGAAAAGGTAAAAGAAAATGGAATCGGGTCAGTTAGCAGAGAAGTATGTATCAAGCTTACCACTGGTAAGAGGGAAAGGCACTAGGATGAGCCACTCTAATAGGATTAGATGTGTTTTGTTTTCTTTAATGTAAAAACAAAATCTACAAAAGTCTGAGAGTGCTCTTAGTATCTGTCTGTGTGTAGACATAGCTGCATTTAACATCAAAAATTCCCAACGAGGACTCACCAGTCTCAGTAAGAGTTTCTTAAACTCATAGTAAAGTAAAATTGGTAAAGCTGGATGGTCACTGCATGAGGAAGAACAAACACATGCATCAGGGTCAGCACTGGCCCCAAGTCTGCCTAGTCACCACCAGTCATCCTGTGAGCCCAAACACAGGAACCCCTTTAGCCTTACTTTAGCATTATATTTTTATAAACCTACTTGATTTTGGTTGTTTTGCAGCACTAGCATATGTGATCAGATCCATCCATTTGTTAAGATAACAATAATTAGCCAAAGACATTTGATTTTGGAAAATATCAAAGACTGCAAATCCTGTCATGCCTTATCCATAAAAAAAGAGACAATATCACCGTTCAGGTTATTGGTGGCAAAGAACAGGAAGAATTCAAGGAAAGACAGCATAAGGGTGAAACTGAGATGAGTTAAAATCCTTATCCAAAAAACTTTCCAATGTATTGAAAGAAACCAGCTGCTGAAACCTGTATTTCTTATTGTTCATGGAGAAGAAATAGATTAGTGGTTTTTTTGGTGAGAAGCTCTGATCACTCTAGCTCCATGTAAGCTCTATTTTCTCCCTCCAAAATAAGAGTAGGGAAGTAGACAATAACCTGAATTGGCTGATTTGTGAATAAAAATTACTGGCACATGTGTTGTCTCCAGCAGAGGAATTCTGAATAACTTTGAAGAAGGCATCTCATCTCCAGGCTGAGATGCAATTTTTTTTCCTAAAGTGCACACTTCTTACACAATTGGTTGACAGACATGACCAACCCTTTTGTTGCATATTTGACTGATCTATCTCTCTAGTTTTTCTCTCCTCTTGTGTGGTCTGCGAGCTCTGTTGCAGAGGTTATATAGGTATTTCTTTGGTAAAGCCCTTCCAAGATTTCAGCGTGTGGTGGAAAGCTCAAATAGGTAATTAAATCTCATTGATGCTAATGCTGTAATCTGTTAAACATAAATTATCTGCAAATTTCTCCATTAATTTGCATTTATAGCTCTATTATATACTATGCAGAGTCATAGATTTTAACTTGTTCAACAGAAATAATATTTTCCACAGAGGCTCTGTCATCTTAATTTAATTGAATTCATTATGATTTCTGAGTCTCATATTTGCATTTTAGTTGAAGAAGTAAAACTATATTACTCCCTAAAACCAGCTGCAGTCTATATGAAATGTCTCAGATCATTGCTTACTTGAGGTCAACCTTTGCTATGCTTAATACCTGAAAGACAAAGATAAGGAGTTTCTGAACATTTCCAGAAGAGTAGTCCTAGGTCTTTTAATTAAATCAGTCTGCATTAGGTATATCCTCCAATAACTGCCTGGGAGGGTTTCCACAGGTTAGAAGCTGAACTAACAATTTATGTGGAGGCAAAGAAAGGCAGTGAAGCAGCAGAGAACTCTGTGAAACCAATTGGCAGTGAGCCATCTGTTAAGCAACCGCAACTACGTCAAAGATATCTAAAAATATACCAGTTGGTTTGGGAACATAATGCCCTAACTCCAATAAAAAGGCACTTCGTAAACAATCAAAAATGTGCTTTAAAATCAATTGCATTTATTCATATAGCAATGAAATATAAGAGATATTGCTCTCATAGATGTTCTTAGGAAATCCTAAATAATTAAATTGTTTGTCCCTACTTCTCCTTTTTGGAGTAGAAAACAGCATTTTATTTCAATCCCATTGTCTCTCTCCATGGCTCCCCCACGTCCTGACACTTCAGTCATCTCTTGTCTTCCCATTTTGCTTCTCCTGACTTTCTCCCTCATCTATTTTCTGTCAAGGCTGCCTTGGGCAGTCTTTCTTTGCAGAACCATTGAATGGTTTGGGTTTGAAGGGAACTTAAAATTCCTCAGGTTCCAACCTCCTCACTGTTTTCCATCCCACTCACTTCATTCACTTGCCCTCATGCTATTCTCATTTCTCCCCTTCTGAGAGTCGTGCTGCTTGGATTTCCTGCAATTCTGCCTTTGCACTTTAGATTCCTTCTTCCCACATTCCCTTGTCCTATCTAAACTATAAACCTTGCCTTTCTTTGCAACCTCCAAGCTGGACTTTCCACATTTGTCTTTCTCCTGTACTCTGACTTTTACTGTCAAGAACTTTTGTTTCTGTGGAACCCCTCTCTTCCAACTCACTTCTATATGGACCTGTTTTCTTTGCACTACCAGCTTATCCATCAGAAACTGGGGATGCTTTCTGGTATCGTAGTGTTTTATGCAGTTTTGCTCCAGTATTTTTCACCTATTTGAGTCATCAGCCTCAGGTTCAAGAATCAATGTAAAGCTTCAGTCCTGATTAAGGCATCAGTGTGACAGCTCTGAATGAAACATCGTCATTTTTTCCTGCCCAACAGTGTCATCACTGCTGTTGTAGGAGAGCCGAGGGCAACAGCCTTGATTTGTGATTCATCTTGTGCCAACACTATGGCCCCCTGCAACGTGCAACAGCTGGCTGATGGTGAGACTACCAACAAAAAAATTGCCCATGAAACAAGGTTGAACAGTCTTAATTCAGCCTTGCTAGAGTACTGGTAAAATGTGAGGGTGCCGAGTCACTAATTCCTTAATAGTTTCCATGGAAGCAAGTGTTGGTACCCAACCATTAACTCCTGAACTGGACACAGATGAAAATCTAGATTTGATGTCTCTCTTCCACCCTTCCTTCAAACAAAAAATATTGAAAGAAGTATGAGAAAACCTAGCCACCTGCTCTTTGGTGCCTTGTTAGGTGAAATAAAGAGTTGTTACAGATTGCAGCATTGCTGATTTCATTCATATATGTATAGCAAATTTAGAGTGTGCTTCCCAGTGTGATGGTGATTTCAGTTCCTGTTCAGGGCACATGTTAAGTCATGTTATTTGAGGACATCCCAGAAGTGGACTGTACAGTTGCTAATTTCAAGAGCAGATGTCACCGTAACAGTGGTTTACTTAGCAGCAGCTTTTTCTGGTTGCATTCATTCAGTCCAGCCTGCAAACATGAAAACATTTCCTTGTTTGTAGAGGTCCATCTGCAGTAATAAATATAAACATATATATTTTGAAACAACTATTTTTAGAAACTTGTGTTGAGGATTGTACTGCTGCTTGGACTTCATGCCCTTTCAGATTTTGTTGCTTAGTCTATATATTTTTAATAATCACATTGCCTGCTAGCAGTGACATTTTGTGAAGGTCATTTTTCTTGTGAAGTTGGAGAATGGACTTGAATTTCATTGAAGGACTCCCTGAGCTGCAGAATCGTTGTTCATGGACTGTCTTGCATCTTGTACTACCTTTGAAGCCTGCTTAGAATTTTAACTAATGATATCTTTAAAGTGTCACTGTGCTCAAGGGCAGAAAATAAATCTCAAAATGCATTTCATATTTAAAAACAGTTTTGAATAGCTTTGAAGCATGGTATTAACTGAAATGAAAAGGCATAGATACAGACTTGCTGTGTATGCACACACAGAGAATTCCATGTTTCACTAACCTTTTAATGGTCAGAAAAGTGTCTCTTCACCATTGCAATGCCTTTATCTTCTATATTATAAAAATCATCAGGTCTGTGGATGTCTTAAGAATTTTTAATGTGATTGATGGTTTCATGCCTCAGCAGGTATCCTAAGGTAACCTCTCTCCATGGAGGAGTTTTATTTTTGTCTACATCATCCCAAGCTCATTTCTTATTTTCCCTGTGTAAAACACAGTCACTGAGTTGTATTCATATAACTTTTCTGATTCTGCATAGAGGATGGCAGATCCAAAAACCAGCATGCTATGGTTGAAATACAGGAGACTGTGATGTCAGCTACTAAATTAAAGTTGCTTGATTTTTTTATAAACCAAAGTTCCAGCTTCCCATAACTGAGCACGTTATAAGTTTGCTTATTAACAAAGTACTCTAAGGTTTACATGGTAGCAGTGTCTGATGTCTTCTAATACTGATATTAATTTCTAATTAATTAATAGTCTGATATTCCTTTAAAAATGTCAAAAGCATATCTGAGAATATGGCCATTTGAATATCTGTACTCTTGATGGATGTATCTTTTTCTGTATTATTTATTGCTTCATGTAAGCACCCTTACATCTTTAAGCGATGCTGTAGGGATAATTCTGTCATTTTCTTTCTCTAGTACTTTAGTTTTCTATATGTAAACTAAGAGCTTACAAAGGTGCAAGTATGTGATTTATAATTGAATCTTTCCCAAAAAATAATTTGCCTGGTGTTTTTCTGTATCAAATTGTGAAGAAAATTCAGCTTATTCAGGGTGTCCTTAAACTTAAGATGTTCTTTTATATTTCTGTTTTGATAGTTGTACCATCAAAGCATCGTAGTTTGGCTGTATGTTATACCATGGATTTCACAGTTTTATGAGCATTGCTACCAATTTCGTTGCGCTGAATAAGTTAGAATCTTGCTTCAGAGCATGAAGCTATGTGATCCACTGAACAGCAGCTACTGTGGGGGAAATGAAGACAGGATAGGGCTGTGACCTGTCTGTAAGATGTTGTGTCCTAAGTAAAGTTAGATGTTGGGAGACTGGACAGATTGTGCATTTGAGAAAATTTGTGTAAGAAGTAAAGCCAGAAGGTTGTGCATGATTTTTCATCTGATTCGCTGTTTAGGTAAAGGATAAAAACTAAGAATTTTCAGACTCTGCTTCCAGACTTCTCAATGCCCACTGTGTATGGACTGCTTTTGAATAAAAGCCACCAGCCTGTTTGGAACTGCTGTTTTGCTGACATGATCAAAAGGGAAGGCCTCAGCCTCTGGCCATTATCATTACCATTTTACTATTTTCCTGCCTGCCTGCTACATGGGCTTCCCTTTGCAAATTTTTTTTCTGTCTTCTGCACAGACTGATTCATCCTTCTCATGTCTGGGAAAATCTCAACAGGAAAATGCACAAGATTGATGAGGAAGAGAAGGCAGTAACATTCTTTGCTTATTTTCAAGCAGTTTTTCCTTTCTGTTTGAGGCAGTTGTTATTTTTGTGGTGTTGGTTAACACTTTTTATATTTATAGGGTCCTGACTTTTCGTAACTTTCTATAGGAATCTTCACAGTGCTGCTAACAGTCCTTCATATCAACTCTGTCTTTCCCTATTTTACACAACCAAAAGAAAACTCTATAGCATGTTTCAGTTGAGAATTTAGCAGCAACTTTTCTTGGCAGAAAAAAGAATGAGGAGATATTCCTACTTAATTTTTAGCTGGTTTCATTTTTGTTTTATCCTTCCACTTGTTCACTCAGTTTGCTATTTAACCTTTGATTGCAGGCCACTAAAGAAGTAATAGAGCGAGAAGCCCCGGGGATGGCCCTGGCAATGCTGATGGGATCACTTAATGTTACACCTCTGGGCATGCTCTCTAGGTAAGACTACTTCCTTCAAAATATGAGGTGAACTCTTTCCCTAGAGTTACTTATTGTTTTCCAATGGCTGTGCACAAATCATTGAAGACTGCCATTGTTATCAAGACCAAAGTCTTAACTTCAGTGAATGGGCCAAATTCATAACATAGTAATTGCATTGTCCCATTAAATTCTCTTTGTTGTTTCTATTAGAGACTGTATCCTCCTGTGTTTTCTGTGCCAGGTTATTTGTAATATTGATGAACACTTTTAAATAGCTGTCTTTTCATTCTAGAACTATAGTGTTTTGGTGGAGAGTGAAGAATTTTTCTGTATGTTGTTCATAAAATATTAAAATGCTTTGCTTGGCAAAAAAATCCTTTTGTTAAATACAAATGTTTTGTACTACCCTAGAGCTGGAGGAATACTGTTGATTTTTCTCTAAAAGTCTCTGGAATGCATGCACAGTCTGTGTGGTTTTCTTGAAAGCACACACAATACTTTTGTCAGCCGTGCAGCTCTTAAGCACTTTTACTTACTTTTGCATGTTCTCTTGAAATTTTTGGCAACTTCTCTCTTCTCTCTTCTCTCTTTGGCAATTTCTCTCTTGAGCCACTAAGTCTGATTATTGGCAGCTGAAATTTGAGTTTCGTGCTGTTGGTTTAGTCCATTTTTGATTATTGGTTGGTTGTACCAGACATTTAGCTTATAATGCTCAAAAAATATTTTAAGCAGAGTAGAAGAGCCAAGAAGATGACTACTAAATGAGCTGTCTGCCAAACACAATTCCACTGTTCCATTTTTATTCCTCTGCGGACAGTTCTTGTTTCCTTTGTTTTAAGTCTGCCATAAATGGTAACCCACATATGGGATTTGCTGGATTGAGTTTGTGCTCTGTAAGCTTGACTACTGCAAGAGGAGTAAATGAACACGTTTCTTTAATTCAGGCTCATCTCTGCTGCAGTAGAGATTCCTCAGCTGGAATTCTTGGTAAACTGGGGGTACATAGTGTGAAAGAAGGCAATATGAGAAAAGAGAGGTGAGGAGTCAGGCAATACTCAAAGTGCCATTTGAAAACAACACTTCAGTCTGGCTTGAATGTGATATCAAAAGTTCATTTAGTGGCACAGAGATGATCTTCTCTGCTATTTACTTATGAGCATTGTGCCAGCTGTCATGGAAATATTTGTTACCCTGCTAAAAATGCCATGCGACCATGGCATAACTGGAAATTATTTTCTGTTCTATGTTCACTTATAGCTCAGGTTTTAATTCAATAAAGAGAATGTCATACAGTTTCTTCGAACTGTAACCTCCATATTTTCATGGCTTAGTTTTGTCCTTTTACATTTTTCTTACCCTTATATGCCTGCCCTTGGTATTTCACCTTGGCTTTTGTAAACAGTGGAAGCATTCTTTTCAACCTCAAAACAATATTCTGTAATTTAGTTTCCTTTTTTAAAAATATTTAGCTAAAATGCTGAATAGTCAAACTCTAGCCAACAGAAAACATTCAGCACTTGAGCGTTCAGCCTTACATCAACACCAAAGAAATTTCTAAAAGACAAAAAAAAAAATAAAATCTCCATCTTTGATGGTTGGTCTTGCCTTTTCTTGAGGAAGAGGGGAAAAGTATTAGGAAGAATTATATATGAATTGTATAAATACAATTTTCACCTGAGAGTAACTTCCTTCTCTGCTTTTCTTATGTTTAATCTTTAAATAGAAAGGACCTATTTGAATTAATGCAACAGGCACAACTTAGTATTTTTACCGGGCCAGGGATATAATGTGTGACACAGTCAATTATATTGTAAAGGAGTCATGTGTGTGACCAAATAGGGACTATATCAAATAATATATTGGACACAAGTAAACAGTAGAATTATGGGAGCTACACAGATCTCAATAAAGATGGAAATCTAGCCAGTGTTTATACTGTAAATTAATGTTAGACCCTATCAGTCTTTTTATGCTTTTTCACCTCAGCTTCTCCCAAGTTCTTTCTTGAGAACATAATCAGCAAATATATTGGAAATTAAGTTTACAAAATCTGACAAATAATAGAATTTATCTTAAATGCTTTCCTTTTGTTTTGATAGTGGAGATAGTTGCATGCAAGAATTTCAGTCTGTGTTTCTTTCATTTCAGGCCTGTGTGTGGAATCAGAGGGAAAACTCTCATTATTAATCTTCCAGGTAGCAAGAAAGGGTCACAGGTAAGAAATGTTCTTACTGATCTGCTAGGAAGGAACTATGATGAGCAGTTCTCCTTGTTTGGAATGGTAGAAAGTGCCCACTATAACAAATTTTACAAACGTGAATTGGAATGCGTGTTCATGTAAAGTTACCACAGCATCACTCTTAGCCCAGGACCATACAGCTCCAATCTGATTGAAGGTGCTGTGTGACCAGGACAGAATTACATGTAGTGCAAGAGAGCACTCACTTGAGCAGGCAGTGAAGTGTCTAATGATCTCTTACACTTTCCCTTTTTTCTCTAATTAGCTGTACCTTATCTCTGGGTTGTCTCCAGCTTCCAAGAAATCATTCTCCTTTTTACAGAAGTAAGAGGAGTGCATAGTATATGGTAGATCTTGCTGGAGCTTTTGCAGTTTTGATCAGCAAGAGGGAAGAAAGGGAAATATTTTTTAAGAGTTTGAGAATGTTTTTTAATCTTCTCTATATGGGTATATCAGACTTTTCACCCTTTATAAATTTTATTTTCTTCCTGCATTTTGCTCTTTTTGGATGGAGAAGTTAGAATTTTTGTCTTTGTTCATGCTGTCTGTCTGACTCTATAGCTGAGAAGAAGAGAATTAAACTCCAGCAGTATTTGTGCGTGTGTTAGTAAGACTAGATCTTTCACTAGTTTCTTCATAGTTGGCTGCTAGAAAAGCAATCTTCCCCACAGAAATACTGCTAAGCTGAAAAGTGATCTGTACAACCTGATACAAGACTGCTGAGGAAGGTCCCCCATCAGTCACAGGAATCTATTTTTTCCAGGCTCAGACTATGTCTGGCCTTGTTAATAAATGTCTTTCCCTCTGGCCTCTCAGAGCTGGTTTTTGGTGCACATCTGATGAACCTGGGGTGCCCAGGCACGGAGCAGACAGCACTGACGTGTGTAGCAGCACAGCCCTGAAGTCGCTGTTTCTCAGATTTCTGTCTGGAGATACAAAACCACCTTTATATGGGCTGTCACCTGGAAGTTGAAGAGGAGATGTTTTGAATGCTATGGTCGTAAGCAGCCACCATAGGTTTTCAGATACACTGTTGATGTGTTTCTGTTCAAGGACTCAGTGTGAGCCCTTCTATGATTCTACAATTCCTTACAGCGTTTCTGGAAATCTAGTGAGACTGTAATTTAAAGGACATTTAAAAGCCTTCAAAACACACAAGAGGATGGAGGATGGTGAGATGGGAGTATACCTTCCTGAAAGTCTTCCAGTTATACATGGGAAATCATAAGTATGTACATGTATTTAACATAGCAATGGCCCCCCATTTTAAAGAAGTGATGCACCAGTAAGAAGGTTATTTCACAAGTAAATACTTCTTTTGCTGAATTAGGAGAGAGATGAAATAGCCTACAATCTCTAATAGTTTTTATTGTGTTCAGGAGCACTCCTAGCCCACAGAAGCAATTGTCATTTTCTGTCCTGAGGCAATCAGACTTTAGAGATAGGTAAATGGCAGAAAGTGAATGAGTAAAAGAAATGAAAAAGCATTAATAAGTATTTTACCAATAGTTTGATATAGGGTAAGTCCCAAGGAAGGTAATTCTGCTGGAAAAGAAAAAAGTCATATGATTGCATCATACAAGCAAGCTTCTAATAAACTTCTGATTTTTATTTGTGCCTGTCATGATGATACTCTGTCCTGTCATGATTTCTTTTAGTATGAGACATCT
Source organism: Passer domesticus (assembly GCF_036417665.1). Classification (NCBI taxonomy): domain Eukaryota; kingdom Metazoa; phylum Chordata; class Aves; order Passeriformes; family Passeridae; genus Passer; species Passer domesticus. The sequence continues at coordinate 32,792,975 of NC_087479.1, forward strand.
GTAAAGTCTCAGATTTTAGCAAAGACTTTTAAGATGAAGAGTGGAGAAAATTGGCCCATAAAAGGCCGAATCTCAAGAACCAAAAAGGACAGATTGTCACCAAGAATTTCAGTCGTTTTTCTCTTTTACCACTTGCTGATTTCCTTTCCATTGTATAAATACGATCATATGAGAAGCTTATATAAAGCTATGAAATTGCAGCAGCATACATATTTCTTTAACAAAAATATTAATGGAAAATGGCAGCAGCGTAAATGCTTCACCTCAAAAATGGACTGCATTCCAAACCAGAGAACATTTGGGTGGCATGTGCCATTGAATCAACATCTGCAGAAATCTTCTATTTTTGTGAGGTTTTTTTTTTTATTAGTCTTGCAAAAACAGTTAATGTTATGGAAGAGGGCAAAGTGTGAAATGACCAGATGTTTATTAAGTCTTTGACATTTTATAATTGTAGTAACAATTGCCTAAAACAATGAGTTTCATATGTAACATGAGATTTTGGAGGACTTACTGGCAATCTGGGCATTAACACTCAAGCCAGCAAGACTTTATGTGAGTGCTTGGAGTGGGGAATGTGCTTCTCTGATTAGTCAATTACTACAGTTATTGGTCAGTTCAGAGATTGTTCTTTTTTCTCACTTTCTTGAGATCTGCTTCTTTGCTAAAGTAATGATGGTTGTATGCTTCATTATTTTAAACCATTTAAAATGTAATACTGTGATGGCACAATAACTCTTCTGTTTATGACATTATAAGTCATAATCTTTTTTATCTTTACAACTATGTTTTAATATACATTCGTTATATAAAGTATTTGCACTCATCTGGTTTACTGCAGCTGTTTGCACTGCCAACTTGAATGTTTAAAGAATTTAGAAATCTATGAGGTAGTCTGAGTTATCATTCATTACTCTTAAAGAAGCAACTGAAAGATGTGCTCTTATTTAGAAGATTTGAAGAAATACAATGCTTGTGAGTAATGTGTTACTAACAAAGTGGGATATATAAACTCCAGTAATTTCTGATGGATTCTTTGCTTATTATTTTATGTAGTTATGTTTGTTTATTTAAAACATTTATTTCATTATCTATTTATGAACTCATTGTTATTATTAATTTTCTGGATAATCTGAAATATCAGAATACATTTTTAAAAATCTTCCTATGTTTCAAACAAACTGAAGGGCTGGAGTACTGCCAGCTTTCTCTGTCAACCTGTGTGTTCCTGACTGCATTGCCATGGCAATTATTTCTTGTGACCCTGCCATCATTTTCCAATATTTAAATGTTTATATGCAGTCTCCTCAAATGACATAAGAAAACTTTCTTGTGGTGCCTGGCAGAAGAATGAGAGACAATAGTCACAAATTGAATGAGGTAGCTTATAGATGAAAAAGAAAAGAAATGGAAAACCAAAACAACACTGAAAAAAACCCCAAACACTTTGAGGGCAATTAAGCATTAACGCATGTTTTCAGCAAGGGTTGTGGAGTCTCTGTCATTGGATTGTGTTTCAAGACTTTACTGAATAAGGCTTTAGAAGCCTGAGTTTCATACTGACCCTGGTCAGAGCAGGCAGGTGCAGCACATTACATCCTGAGCTTCTGCTTTCATTTGATGAAGCACCAGCGTATTTTAGCAGCACAGTACATGGTAGTTATATGTGTGTCCATTATGGAGCAAGAGCAATTGCCCAGCATCTGCAGTTTTGCTTTCTCCAGCCATATTAAATAAACTTTCTAATTGTTTGTAAGATTGTAGAACAGGGAGAGGTGTAAAAATAGCTTGTTTATGAATTTATTTTTTTAGTTACATGGCATTACAATGACATCAGTGTAGTTTGTCATTCTTCCAGTATGTAGAATAAGTCCATGAATAAAAAAGGATATAATTATGTAAAAGTATAATTATGAAAACCTTTATGAATTGTTCTCTAATTGTGAGGGAGCATAATAGGAAGGATTTGAAGCTAATATCCCTGCAGGGATATAGTTAATGTTTTTCTTCTGCATTTTTGTAGCATTCTGCCAGTTGTTGTGAACTGTTTTCTGTATTACATATTCACAGAAACGTACCTCTTGTTTTCAGCTCATTGCAATTGTTGCGCAATTTACTGTGTTTGCATGAAAAAAGGCAAAAATTTATAGAATGGTCACCAGATCTGTTTCTGAGTTCATTTTATCTTTTAAGAGCAATTGCATAGGACATGGTAGGTTTTATTTATGATCAGGCAAAAAGATGCATTTAAATCCAAAATATATTGAAAGAGTAAGCTCCTATTTGCAAGTGCAGGTAACCTTTCATAGTGGTTTCTCTTCTCGTTCTGCACAGGAATGCTTTCAGTTTATACTGCCAGCCCTACCTCATGCCATTGATCTCTTGCGGGATGCCATTGTAAAAGTAAAGGAGGTACACGATGAGCTGGAAGATCTACCTTCACCACCACCTCCTCTTTCTCCTCCTCCAACCACCAGCCCTCACAAGCAGACAGAAGACAAAGGAGTGCAGTGTGAGGAAGAGGAGGAAGAGAAGAAGGACAGCGGAGTTGCCTCAACAGAGGACAGTTCTTCTTCACATATAACAGCGGCAGCCATTGCAGCTAAGGTGAGTTTGGCTTCTTTCCTTCAGTTTCTGTCTCAGGCACTTTCCACCAATGTTCATTTGCATGTTACGACTCTACATTGATGTCTTCGTGTCAGATTTATTTCAGGTACATTTTGTAGAAGTAGAACTTCCTAAAAATATATGAATTCTCTTTTGGTAGGTGATTTCAAATTCCAGTGGGAGAAATATCATTTATTATCTTGGTGTTAACATATGTTTTATGATACCATTCTGATGTGACAGACTGGTTTTAGTGGCTTTTTATAATTCAAAGTATTCACACGCCTGAACATGCAAAGTCCAGTAGGCGGCATGTTAAGGAATCACAACAAAACTTTGCAAGCTGTAATATCTAATTTGAAATTGAAATTTTAGTTTCTGAAAACTGGTAAAAGTATGACAGACAGGTAACAATTTAAGTAGTAAACTATCCCGATTACTGTATTCCAATGTGCATGTCTGCATAAAAGATGTGAAATTCTGCCAACAAACGAAATATCATAAAGTCTTTATAGCCTTGCTTTAACCAGTAATCATAGGTCAGCACAACTCAAACTAAAATAATAAATTGGAGACTGCAAATGAAGAAAAAGAGGTATCACTTGTAAATAATTTGAATTCAAATTTTAAATATCTTCCCAAGAATTTTTGTACTATTTGAAGCCATGTATAAATATTTACCTCAGTTTTATGTGTTCAGGTTTTGAATGGAAAGATAATGTATCCCTGTGTGTTTGGAAACAGTTTTTTTCCAAACTGCTTTATTCTATATCTACTCCACAAGTTGTGCTTTTAATTCCTATTATGAGAATTGAAAGTCTAAGTAACTCAAAATTATATTAAACAATTGCTAAACCAAAGCAGCAACATTCTAACTCCAGAAATGTGAATTCAGGTCTGAGACATCTTGACATTTCTAAGACAGCTGCAGCTGGAGATCATCTCCCAATATACAGAAAATCCTGATTACATATGTCTTTGCAGGGATGAATTAAGGTAATTATCATTTACAAGTATCAGTTTTTATTAATGCAAATATTAAATTGTTTCATTTCTTTTGATGTAGGCAAAGATAAATAATATGTGCCATTTTTAAAGGCAGGAAGTAACCTGAGATTTCAACTGGCTGTGTTCATATGAGCTTGGCATTTCGGTGTCACAGTTGTTTTCACCTCATTCATTTTTGGTCATTTGCTTGTACAGTTTCATGTTTTCCTGTCACTGTATTCATGGCTGTTATGTGTTGTGCATTAGAAGCATCCATCCTATACCAGTCCAGCTGTTATCATGGCTAAAGGTCACCAGCCCATCCCTGGTCTCATCAGTTATTGCCATCACACAGCAGGCAGTGCAGGAGAACTGGTAAGACTCACTTCCAAGAGGCTTTTGCACTAACACTAACTAAAAATGCTCTGCCTGCCTCCTAGTCTATGTATGCACAGACAGTGTTATTTATTTCTTCTAACAAAGACACATCAGTGCTATCTTTGAGAGGTCATGTTACAGAAAATATCTGTTTAAGATAAAGGGCTAAACAAGGTAAAGGTCATGTGTGTTGTCACTTTGGATCATTTATCTGCTGAGATGTAATAATTGCTATAAAGCCTATGTTTCTTGTTAGTCACTGGTTTTACCATCTAATATACTCAATAATTGAATATAATTAAAATAATCTCCTAAAATTACTGCTTTAAAGCTATGAAATTGTAACTTTTTCTTCTTTGTCTTGTTTTGCTGCTTTTCTCTCAGTTTTTTTGTCAACTTAATACAGCATTTGTACTGGGTGTTTATAGTTTGCTTTCATTGCTTGCAGTTTCTGCCTTGTTTTTGTTTCCTGTGTAGAAGTAGAATTTCCCAAAAATAGAGGACTTCAGGAGTCAGGAAGCAGTGGACTTACTTTAAATTACTGAGTTTTGGTGAATAGTAGAAAACTATTACAATGAATGGTAAAAAAGGACCCGTTCCCTTAGGCAAATAGTAATTTAAACCATCAATCAAACAGTCTAACACCTCTGTATTTAAAACATGATTCCGTGTCTCTTGAAAAGTCACTTAAGAAATGTGAAGACTTTAAAGTTCACACACCTGATGGTAAAGCTATATAGTACATATATATATATATACATACACACATTTATTGCAGTGGTTTGTTGGTTTTGTTCAGGTTTTTTTGAGTTGAAGTCACTAAACTAGAATTTGCACCGTCATCTTCAGTACCAGTAGAACACTTAATTTAGCCTCTATGAAGAACACTGTTAAACTGTCATATATGTTTCTGTGTTCTTTTGCAGATGACTCTTGAGCTATTGTTTTATGCATTCTATAATCCAAATCAGATCTTCAGACTCAGAGCAGAAAGTGGTTAGTTTTTTGGCAGGTTATTGGGTTTTTTAAGCTATTCTTTCTGTATGTTTTTAAGACTTTTTTTTCTCTTGTATAACAGTCAGTAATTGCCATTTACAGTGTTTTCTTACCTCACCATCATTGTCAATCTTTGTTTCAGTTCTGAGCAAAAGAGAATAAAGAACTTTTCCTTTTTCTTATCAATGATCTTGTCAAAGTTCTCTAATATGAAAACACAAATATTTAAACTAAAATAAAAATACGCCAGAGAAAGGCCAGGTCAGATAAAAATTATGGAAGCCATGACTGATGGATATGGTGAATATCTTTCTCTGTCACTTCATCCATTTCTCATTACTTTCTTTGTCAGTAGGTTACAACAGGTTTTCCACTCCAGCTAGTGCAAACTGAACTATTTTCACTAAGAACTAAGAATTTCATTGTACCCCATTTAAAGTTTTGAGATCTCTGCTCTGTATTCAATTAGTTTGAAATTGAAAAATTAATAAAAATATTAGGGAAGCAGATCATAAATGCTCAGTGTGACTTACTGAAAGTTAAAAGAACAAGCTATCCAAAATGCAGTAACATTCCTGCCCTTTTTTATTGCAGGTCCCTATGCACCAGGACACACAGAAATTTCTTATGGATTTATTAACCTTTTTAACAGAGTTAACAAGAAGTTGACTTGATTAGAGGCTTATATTGCCTAAATTTAGTTTTTTAATATTAAAATTCAAAAACTCTGTAAATATAGGTGAGAAAAATGAGAACTTCCCTATGTTACATTATATTTTTATGTGTTTCTGTTAATGGAATAGACATACTAGTAGATTCACAAAATTCAGCAGGTTGTAGTGGTTCAAAGATAATATTAGTGCTTACAGTACAGCACATTCTACTTTCATTTTAGAAAAAGAGCAAAATTTGTAACTGTGACCTAACTTTATGCTCTCAGTGAGAAATTTTCCTCTACAACTTATATAGGTTTATATATTAATTATTTTCTGGCAATTACATTTTACGTAAAGGTAGTGATTTGGAAATAATTCTTATTGAGATTAAGTGCCTGTGACCATCTTTTCCCTTTATCTCCAGCTTCCTTTTCTGATTAATATCATGGCTAAAATTTTACTTAAATTTTAATTTTCTCACAGGCAAATATTAGTACTACACATGCAATTCAGGGGAAACTGGAATTGTCTCGGTGACTTTATTGCAGAGAGAGGGTTTTATTACAAAAAGTTGATATCAGATAAAATTGTAGAAGTAATGATTGATCAATATGGTCAGAAATAAAAATGTTTCTTGCCTGAAGGGTATGAGACAGTATGAAATATCTGGTACTCTAGAGTACCCAGAGTAAACCTAGGGAGAACTGAATCATGGTACCATTTCCAAAAGCAATGTTCTACATATTGTGGGGTCTAGGAGTACATAAAAGGAGTAATGGACCCATGCACAATCATATCAAGATGCATGCAGCTTTTTATCGCAGGAGAGTAGACAAAAGGTATCTTATTTGAAACCTTAAAACTGATCTTTCTTTGACTTTGTCTTCTTTTATTTTATGCCCTTCTGAAAGTGTATTTTTTGCTGAATTTTCTTTAGGCACGGATATTAAAAATAAGCATTGAAACGTGTAGGGAGTATCTATGCCAATATAAAACTTGGGGATTGTCAGCCTGTTTTGGGCTTTAATGAATTTAAGATGGGATTTCAGGAAAAAAAGTGAACAGAAGGAAAATCATGCTTCTGACTACAAACCATTTGAGAATTTGGAATGTCATTGATTCACTTTCCTTTAAGATACATCTCTGAAATGTGATTTGCAATCATACTACACCATGTAGAGGCCAGTTAGGCACTGTTTCTGAAGAAGAAGATATCCCCAGTGTAGCTGTCCTTGATGAAAAGAAACTCTGTTGACTTCAGAATTTACGTGGAAATTATAGCATGAAATGCTTAGCTTTGAAAGATCCTCTGAGAAGAGCAGACAGAACCTGTCTGGCAAAAAACAGTCTAGGAACATGGTAGAGCAAAAAGGAGGCAGTTGGTGGCACTCTGAGAACAAAATCTGATTTCACACAACTTATAAACAAGTTATAAACAAAAGAAACTCTTAACATGAGGAGGAGGGTATATGGTGAAATAAGATCCCCTAGATGTAACGCAGTATTTCTGAGTCAAGGTTGCTAAGTTAGACAGTCATTATTTATAGAGGGGAACCAAGGAAGTGGGAAATGACATGTATTTCATGACACAAGTATTAGGATTGGTTATTTTAACTTCACTGAGACAAGCAACAAAGCTCTCTTAATGTTCTTAACAATGTAACAGCTATGTTACATGTAGATGCAACCTATCTAAAAACTGGGATTCAAGCTTGTTCCTGGAAGCCATGCTTTCCAGTGGCTTCTATCTGCCCTGAAGTCTTAATAGGCAAGAATGCTCAAAATGCCTAGATACAGATTGGGTAACAGCATCCATTTATTAAAAAAATCCTGTCTGGATATTCCCAACATTAGTGATTTGGCTGGTCACTGGATCTTCCTTTCTTGCTTCCTTTTATTGCCTGCTACTGCCACTTTCCCCAGACATGGGGATTCTTCTATGCTCCTCTTAGAACTTCAGGCTGAATGAAGAAGTTCTTAATGAGGAGAAAGATCTTAAAATATGCATGTGTATGTATATGCCTTCAAAGATCTGAATGTCTGTATTTTCTGGTTAGCTGTGATAGAATTTTCCCTGGCTTTTCCCTCAGTGAAGCCATGCTGGCTGCTTCAAATCACCTCCCTGTCCTCCATGTGCCTTAACAAGGCTTGTAGGAGGATCTGTTCTGTGATCTTCCCAGGCACAGAGCTGAGGCTGACAGGTCAATTTTTCCTTTCTAACCTTTTCTAAGATGGATGCAATGTTCCCTGCTTCCACTGAGCTGGGACTTCACCTCACTGCCCTGACTTTTCTAATGCCATGGACAGTGGTTTGGCAACTACATTGGTCTATTCCTTCAGGACTCTGGGATGCATCTCATCAGGTCCCATAGACTTATGTATGTTGAGGTTCCTCAGGTGTCATGAACCTGATCGTCCCTTAGAGTGGGGCTTAATCGTCCCTCTGGCTCAAGGTCCATCCATTCAAGAAGCATGGCAGGAGAGGCTGCCAGTGAAGACTGACAGAAAGTTGTTGATTTCCCCAGCCTTTTCCTCATCCATTGTTACCAGATTGCCAGTTGTTTGTCAGGAGGGATATGCTTCCCTAACTGGCGCTCTAATATATTACGTGGGAAATAAAAAAAGACTGAATTTTATTTTTCCCCTCAGAATGTATTTTAAACCAAGCATTGGCTTTGGGTGGTGGTTTCTAATGCTTTTGCCTTCACTCACTCCAGAGAGGCCTGTAGCTTTTGCAGCACAAGCCTTACATTGAGAATTTTTGTAGCTGAAATAAAGTCTTCATGGAATAAAGAGTATTTACTCACTGCATGACATTTCTTGTGAGAAATTTTCTCATTGCATGACATTTCTTTAGAGGGATTCAGTATACTTTTAGCAAATGGTTTTCTTATTAGAATATTGCCCCCTAGTTAGTGAATGGAAAATCTGCCTCCCTTAGTGCCATGGTAGAAATCATTGTTGGTCATTGTTGAGTTTGAAACAAAGGTTTAAGAGGAAATAATTTTTTTCTTATTCTTTCCTGTTATAGTATGTTTGATTCATAGTTTTTTCAGAACAACTGGTATGTTCTGTGCTACTTCAGTTAGAATGTGACCTTATATATTTGTTAGGCATTTGTTACTGAAATTAGGAGAGTATGCCATTAACCACTGCCAAGCACTGGAGTATAAGGAGGTGTGCAAAGTGAGGAGTGGGGTATTCCTGTGGTAATTTTTGAGGTAAGGTTTTGAGTTAGTTGCACATACAGTATATGTTTTGCTATTAATTCCATCTCTCTTCTCTTTAAGATTCCAGATTCCATCATCTCTCGTGGTGTTCAGGTCCTCCCACGTGATACAGCCTCCCTCAGTACTACTCCTTCAGAATCTCCTCGTGCCCAAGCCACCTCTCGCCTCTCCACCGCATCCTGCCCAACGCCAAAAGTAAGTACATTTATGCCTTGCAAGCTCCATGCTCAGCCCTGTAATCTATCAGATTAATGTCTTGCCTCTGCTGAACAAGGTTGTTTCGCATGCAAGGGTTGTGTCATTCTACATAATAGATAAATGCAGGGCAGTGTAGCTCATTCCACGTGTACTGGTGTACAGTTTAACCTGTGGGGCCACCAACACCCTATGGTTGCTGAAGTTTCATGTTATCTCTTGCAATACCCATCATGAATATGACATGTTAGCACCCTGAATGTATTTAGTGTCCTTCAGTATCCCCAGGAACATAGATAATCCTGCCACTGAGTAACAACATTAAGCAAACAATATTTTGTCAAAAAAATGTATGTGCAACTTTCTAGCCTGGGCTGGGGCAGATCTGTGCCCCACTTTATTATTGTTCAGTTTAAGACTTTCAAACAAACTGGCTTTGCTCAAACTTAAATATTTGCTGCCTGACATTTGGAAACAAAAACCAGCCAAAATTTAATAGAAAGAAAGTTTTAATGCCAACCTTGTGGGATTATTATTCAGTTCTTAGTGATTAGACTATACTATTTAATCATTGAGGTGAACTCTATATGTTTACTTTTTATCAGGCTTTAAGTAACATACATCAAAAACTAAGCAAATTGACCAGTGGCAAGGCCTGTAATGTTTACCTTCAGCAGAATTCCTTGCAGCAGAAGAAAACTGTCTAAATTTGCTTTGTGTGTTCACATCACAGAGATCTTTCTGTGGCACCAGATGCTGACATTATAATAAACCAGTAGCAGATGGCAAATAATAACATTCTTTCTTATCTAACTCATGATCCTTGAAGATTATTCTGCTTGCTGAAATGATTGCCAGCATCTGCTAGTTCTTCTCTCCTACTGTCTCATTCTTTTCTGTCAGCAAACAAGATTTATGGGCAACCTCCCATAGAAACATTTTGGTTTAACCTATGGGATTGTTTTATGCAGTACTTACCTTCCCTGTAATAGAATCAAAATTATTCTGATGGACGGCAAACTTGAGCTTCATTACATGGTTTACTTTTCTTGAGATTGTTCAGCAAATTCTATCTGTAAGCATCTCCTTCACTTTTTTCCTAAAAAATTGTATCTTGTCTGATGGCTTAAAGATAAAAACGTGGAGCTTTTTACGTTACAGTGCTCAGAGCAGAAGAGCAAGACAAAACAGAGAAACTGCACTGAGCCTTATGCCTGATGATAAAATTGTCCGAAGAAAACCAAAGGTGACCAGTAACAGGCATAAAACAGAGACAGCTCTGCTGAGAATAGCTCTAGACGATACCTGTATGTTTTCAGGAAGTTGGTCACAATGGGAAGGAGTAAAGCCTGTCTGTCATGAAGCAGAATGTAGTCCTCTAGACTGTCTTGATAGATTCAGAGATTATAGAAGGAATGTACTAAAAGTTTGAAACAGATTGAAAATCTGAAACTGTGTTTGGGCAATTAGTGGAGATGAGCTCGTTTCATAATTAGATCATGCTTTGGTATTTCATGTTGAGATTTCCTTTTCATGTATGACTGCAAAATCAGGTTTTGTTCAAAATGTGTGAGGCCACACCACTTTTATAACAGGAATTGCCATGCAACAGCTAGCTAGATTAGATTTTCTGTGATGTATTTGATGGTAGTTTGTTACAAGCTGATATAGAGGGAAAACAAAACCATACTGGAAAATAAACTTGACAGGTGATGGCATCTGTTCCTACTACTTAGAGGTTGGATTTTGCACATAAGCTTCTTTACCACTTAGACAGTTCTTGGTTCATTTTATGTATTACTTTCAAAAAACAAAAGAAACTAGCCATTATATTTTTGTTTCATCATTTACAGTATCCTCAAGTTTTCAAACATCATCTGAATTTATCAAGAAATGTGGTTCATTCAAATTCTTCAAGATTATCAGTGTCTGTAAATGTCTTCAGTTGTTCTGTTTTTCCTTCTGGATCCTGGCTTTCTAATAATGCAATATGAATAAAATTTATACTGGCCTCTTCCCCACGCAGTAATGAGAATAAAAGTAAATAGAATTCAGCATCCAGGGTATATTCCAAGGTTGATTATTTTGCTTCTTTAATCTGCAAGTGTGTCTTTTCAATATGCTCATTTGCTGGTTTAGGAACTCATTTCAGGGCTCCAAAACATGCATATATGGCATGAAACAAAGAAGGGGAAGTGTCAGAGGAAAAAAATTATTTCTTTGATTATACTTATTTTTGGAGTGGTGGTCTAGCCACAGAGCAAGTGGCACTGTATTTCTTTGTCAACTGCATATTCCAGTTTATTTTGTTGTACCGTTTTCTTGTTGCTTTTTTTTTGTCCTAAGTTTGTCCTAAGAACCCTTATATCTCTCTTACTGAATTTGCTGAATAACACAAAGCTCTGTGTGTCTCAGGAAAAAAAAAAAAAATCAAGCTTCTGCAATGACGGGAGCACCTCTGTTAAATGAATGTAAGTAGCAGGTTACTAATGCATGAGGACATTGGAGAAAAGGTATGGGAGAACGCGTTCCTAATGCTCCTGATTGATCTGTTAGAAGATTTTACCTTTTCATAATCATCTTTTGGAAGACATAGTGTTGTTTATGTACACAACCAGATCGTGTAGACAAAATACAACATTTAATTGCAAATTTGCTTTACTGCTTACAACTTACCATCCAAGTTTTCTGAAAATTTCTGTTTTTAACAAAGTACTGAATGATAAATATTGAGTTGGAGCCTGGATATTTCAATCAGTTTTCATAAACGTGATTTCCTGGTAGAAAAAGTAAGTCTACTTCTTGGTAGGTAGGAACTTTTTAAGACAAATTGCTACTGAGATTATTCTATGTCAGTGATTAGGTACATACCCAAGATGACGCAAACCAGCTTTTGTTAGCTTTTAATGAATATCTATAGAACACCTTTCTTATTCTCTATAATTGCATTTGAGTGTCAAACAAAATCGACCACTGCACAAAGAGCATTTAAACCATATTTGTAGTAGATGGATTCACATATAGAGGCAATCAAGTTTTACTCAGAGGAAAACTGCACTAACAGTCCTCCCTTTTCAGTCACTCAACCATAAAGTTTATAGTGGTTGAGACATATTTTTAACTTGTTCAATATAGTTTTGATTGTTTAAAAGTTTCACGGCTTTCTTAACATGATTAGATGAATTTGCTGAATACTCACAGAAGCTTAGGATGACACAGTGTGGCTTACAAGTTTTTCTTGTCATTCCAGTAGCTGCTGATATTTTAAGATCTCACTCTGTTTTTGTCTGTTTGTGGTTGGCATCTTCATGAAGTAAAATGCAGTGTTCTTTTCAGACACAAAAGCAGTAGGGGTACCTAGGGTAAAATACTTTTACAAATATTGAGAATTTTTTATATTTGCATTAATGTTGACTCTTGAGGGTTTTTTAGGCTAACCGTATAAAACTTCTGATCTAAAGCTTCAGATAACTTAATAGACTATATCCAGAGCAAATGACTGAGGCATTATTTCAAACTTTGAATTTTGTTCTACTCTTAGGGGGTTCATATGAGTATAAAAGAAAATTGCAGTTTTCAAGTTGAAGTCTTCACTTCTCCCATACATAAATGATGTAATCAGTACTTAATTTTTTGGCAGTGTTGTGTGTCAAAGTCAAAGGAAGCAGATTTAGAAGACCAAGGACAGGTTTTTAATTATTGCCAGGAGTTCATTTCAGTGACAAGAGATGTTCAAAGTATTTAACTTTGCAAGATCATCAGTCTCGCTGATGTTCAGTTCTTTCACTTCAATGTGCAAAGTTTCTTCCAGTGTTACCTTTGATCATAAAGGATCCTAAGGAACTTGTTATAGTACTTTTAAGATGAGAGTGTGGGGGTTTTTCCATCTTTCTGCTTCATTCCCTTCACTCCTTACATTTTGCTTCAACACTACTTTCCTTCCTTGTTTTCTGTCCCTTCCCTAGCTATTCATTGTTTGGTTACTGAACCAGACAAAACCCTCAGCAGTAAGTTAGATCCTTACCTATTTGTAGTTGCAATAGATAACTTTTGATTCCTGTGTAATGAAAGTCTATAGGCTCTATCTTACAGCTAAAATGAACAAGCAAGGCTACTTTTCAGAATTTTTTCAAGTCTAGCAAAACGGTCATCTCATCTATCCACTGCTCCATCCATTAACATGTCCTTTGTAACATTACATTTAATTCTGCTAGTTGGTCACTTTCTGTTACTTCTGGTCTCCTATGAAGAACTATTGTCTTTATCCCTCACAAATAGATATTCACCTAAAGTCCTAATACTCCCAATGTAGAAAGAATGACACATGTAGTTTATGTAAATGTTCCAGTTGCAGAGAATTTCGGAAATGAAATAGTCTAGAAAAATACTTTAAACTTTTTTTTGAAAAAAAAAAAAGCTGGTGAAAGTTGTTTCTGTGACAAAAAAACCCTGATTATTTCAGTAAGTTCTCATGCTTACTGCTAACAAAAAATGATCTGTCATGATCCACCACTTTAATGTGAAATGTGTACATTGACATCCATGCAATCAAATGAGTTAGAAATTAATACTAAATCTAATCAATGTTTATGTTTTCAGTCTAGTACTTTTTCAATATAGAATTGCTATGTGAAATAAGCACATTAGCAGATGGGAGCAGGTGGAGTAGGAAAGATGTTTTTGTCAGTCTTTGTTGTTACAAACTTTTTAGTAGGTATATTCAATATTTATCAGTAAAAGAAAAATCAGGCTACTTATCAGAAATTCTTGGCTAATAAGATGCTGTTGAAGGTGTGTTTTATTAAGCTGTATTTGTATCCACAGTGTAGATATTTTGTGTTCATTTGAGTGTATAATATTTTTTCTTCTTGAATCTTATTGTTTCTTCTTAAGGTGGTCACCAAAGTGAACTATGGCAAATATGTGAATGTATTTTAAAGTTTGAATGCATACACTAAATTTCCAAGTTAATTTTGTTTCATTTTCATTTATGAAGTTTGCATAGCTGAAGTTTATTTTACCTGGAAATTTGCTTGAGTAGGTAGCAAATGCTTGGGCATGGCTGTTTAGCTTTGATTAGATTGAAGAGCATGGAAAAGTGCAAAGGATGTTTAAAATTGTTAGGATGATCTGCATAGGTGAGATCACACTCCAAGCACTGTAAGGGTTTCTTGCTTTTTCTTTTAAAAATACACACAGGTGTAGTTAGATACTTGTTCCTCCTAAAAGTTCCACTGTCTTCACGATTTTTTCTGGGTTTAACTTCCTCTTAGTTTTTTTCAATGTACGTTCCAGGATTACAGAAAATTATGTTTAGTAAAAAGAGATGCTACTAGAATGTGTATTTGAGTAGAAAGTGGCCATAGTTGCCTTAAGATGAATCCTGGTTGCTAATGCACATCAATCTACTGTATTCTGCTGGGTTCTTCTCCAGACAATGCAGCAGAGGTTTTCAGATCAATTCAGATCACTTGCTGAAGATGGCATCAGAAAAATATTGGCATCCCTTTTCCATTCTCTTTTCTTTGGGGTTGTTAGTTCCTGTTACATACGTCAATTGACTAAATCTTATTTCTTCATGAAAAATGGTTTCAAGAGTAAAACTGTCCATCCTGTAGGCTGAATTTGCATATAGTCTTATGGGTGTAGGAATTCGGTTTTCTTTTGTTCCTCTTCTTTAGTGTCTTAGTCCATTCATACATTAACCCAATTTAATCAACAGCTCAGCTATAGGCTTCTGTCTCTTCACTGACTCTTGACGTAATAAATAATCCACATCATTTATTGCTGTGTTCTTTTCTGATGAAATAATCAGCAGTTTTTAAAATGTAGGGATAAAGCAATCTTCTTGTTGGTCTTTTCTTATTAAACATTTAATGATGGTGTAGCAAAGTTCAGTGCCAGATGTTATAGGAGAGATAGCTGATGCTATTTTAGAACAAAAGGGTTTAATTCACCCTTTCATATCCATGTATTCAAAGGCACAAAGATACATGCATTCAGTAGTCTGTCCAGAATCCATATGTGTGTACCCAGCTGGTCTGGTCAGGATAGCTTGAAATGATGGAGAGGATGTGGAGCATCAGCTATGACATTCTCCATAACTTCTCTAGCATCCTTCTTATTCCAGTATCTTTAGGTCAATGTTGGCTGCATCTTCTATACTCTTTAGAACCTGACAGTAAAGGGAGTATTTGTCTCTCCATCTGGTTCCACCTCTTGAATATGTTAGATTTCCTTGCTGTACTGTGTTCTCCTTATGTAAATGTGCTCTTTATCATTCTGATTTCATCTCAACAGTTCAACTCTGTTTTGGTCCGTAAATCATTTTAGGTTGTCTGATTTTACTGCTTGGGTATCCCCAGAAGCTGCATGAAGTGCTGTGAACTAAATGAACTACCAGTCTGCATGCCATCAACATTTTTATGTTCCCTCCTCTATGCTTTCTGGTGCTTCCCCATCCATACATGTCTTTCCTTTTCTCTGCCACCCTTAATATGTCTGTTAGACATTCAAGCAGGGTTCTTATGCTGGTCTATATTACCTTGCTATTGAAATATGTCACAGTTTGATATCGTATCATCCTTCTACAGTTTTGCAGCATCATCATCATTATCTGCATTTCATGCACATCTATGCTGGTTTTGGCTGGTTTGAGCTGGTTTGAGGCTACACAGCACTGCAGCAAGCAGCAAAAGCAAAAAGCAGCCACTAAGGAGCACTAGACATACACAGTCAGGCAAGTGAGCCCCATGACAATCACAGGAGTCTGCTGATTATTAGTTGAACAGAAATAACAGCCATAAATTCGATCTAGCACATTTCAATCAAATCTGTCATTGTCTCAAATGCTTTGAGCCCTATGTATGGTGCCAAAAGACTCTTCCAGTTTAACCCCAGCCTGGCAACCAAGCCCCCTGTAGCTGTTCACTTTCTCCCCAGCCAGTGAGATGGGGAGAGAATCAGAAGCAAGAAAACTTGTGGGCTGAGATAAAGACAGTTTAATAGTGAAAGCAAAAGCACACATGACTGAAGCAACACAAGGAATTACTTCACTGCTGGCCATGGCAAGCATGAGATCATCAGCCATCTCCAGGAGAGCAAGGCTCCATCACTTGCAACAGTTGTTTGGGAAGACAAACACCATCATTCCAAATGTTTCCACCTTCCTTCTTCCCTCAGCCTTACATGTTGAGCATGACCCCATATGGGAGGGGATATCCCTCTGGTTGGGATCAGCTGTTCCAGCTGTGTCCCACCCCCAGTTTTGGTGCACCCCTAGCCCATTTGCTGCTGGGTGAGGAACAGAAAAGGCTTTGATGATGTTGCAAGAGCTGCACAGCAGTAGAAAAACCATCTCTGTATTGTTGACAGTGTTTCCAGCAGAAATCCAAAGCATAGACCTGTGCCAGCTATTGTGAAGAAAATTGTCTGTACCCCAGCCAAAGCCAGCACAACAGGCACTGAAGGTAGTCTAGCAGTAGGCAGTTATGTGTTCCCAGGAGCCAAAACTGATATTTAGGCTAATGAAGCTCTTTCAAGGCATGCGTGTTCCAGTGATTAATGTATCATCTGCAGTAAAAGTTTACTGGTTTCATCACAAAAGTAACATCTATCTCATGCAAGATGTGAGAGAGAAACAAGAATCTGAAGCACAGATATTGATTTTCTTGTGATGTAAATATGCAATTCACTTCAAGTAGTAGGGTCTTTAGCAAGCATACTAACAGTTTCTGAAGACCATTTTCACCTTTGGAAAGGGTTTTAGGAAATAGAGTTGAAAGTAAATGGCACCTAGTGGTTCTATGATCTTAACTCCTATTTTGAGCAATATCTGATATTATTTAACATTATAATATTGGATTATAATATGTGATACCATCAAAGATAAGCAAACTAAGTTTTTCCCTTCTGCACAGCTGTGTCAAGCCTTGTTTTATAATCTCACTATCTTATTGGTCTGTCTGCACTCAGTTGTCTTTTTGCCTTTTAACTTAAATAGGCCAATCCTTTCTTGTATTCTTTCCTTAGCCAGACTATCCAGATTTTATTTTCATTAATTAACTAAGTCAAGCTCCCTCATTTTTGTCCTTTAAAACAAACTCATTCCAAAGTCTTTCATGCTGAAATTAATTGCCCCTAATTGGATCACCAATTTAGTTTCATTTTAAAAGGCAAAATGTATATTGTCTCTTTATAAGGGGCATTTATGAATAGGGTAGAATTTGATTTCTTCAATTAGTTTTCAACAGTATGTTTGCTTCTTTGAAAGGAGAGAAAGTATTTTTTTCTATTTCTGATTGCTTCCACACCATCATTTTATGTTATTGGATATGAATTTCTGTAGGCATCTATTGATATTTACATTTACTGAAACCTACATACATTTCAGTATGTTCCTTTTTATTTAAACTAGCAATAGTGGAGAAAGTCTATGTAGAAAAAGTCTATGAAAAACAGGGAGCCTTAGATTTTTCTCTCCAATGCGGTGTTGGAAACAGGGTCTCCCACTTGATTACCTTACAGTAGATTTATGCAAATCGTTCTGTAAGAAACAGTAACAGGTTTAGCGAGATTTCAAACCAGCTGCTGGCTTTTTTTCAAATTTGCACCGCCACCCATCGCAGTTTATTTCTTAAGACTGCTTTTTTTCTTTTATATGTGGTTTTTAAAAATGTGAGGAGCACTTTTGAGCAAAGAGTTCTTCCATGTTTGCATAGCAGTCCTTTGCAACACAGTGTTTGCTTTGTGAAGCTTGCAGACAGCTTCATTTTTGGAGCCATTGGACAATGGCTTCACTCAACAGCACTGTTAGTGTGGACAAAAATTGACCTTGGCTATTTACCAGGTTATTGTTAGTACTTGGCCACTTAAAGGTCATATTGTTTTAAGGTTCTGCAAAGTGAGTTACGCACCAGATCTTTCCACCTTAGCTTAATCTTCTGATGTTGTCATCTCACTGCTTTAATTGTTTCCTGTGGCTTTAGTGGATACACCCTTTTCCAATATCCTCACCAACCCTTCCGCTCCTCTTTGATTATTGAACTCCTCAGGATGTATAAATGTGAGGAAATCCATGTGACAAGATGTGTTTACACAGATTTTCCAAACACAGCCCTGTCTAGTCAAAAGGATAAAATACAGGCTGTTACAGATATTTGAAAAGTAAACATTAAAGGCGCTTGTCCTCTTCCCTTTAAAGTCCCACTGCCCCATCTGTTTTCAGAAAGGTGACATCTTCCTCGTTGCACTAAGGGCAAACATCTCTCCCTTAATTCTAGAAGTGGTCAAAGAGAGCAGATATTTGCTTTATAACCCTAAAGAGAGCTGCTTTATCATCTACCTGTCCCATCATCAGGTCACTTCTAAGTGACTTTGCAGTGCAACAGTTTTCTCCACAACCATGAGAGTATCTTTGATGGGATCTGGCTTAGTGTTTAAAAGTGTTTAAAGGACAGTGTCCACCACTGTATGTGCTATAACCCTGTATCTGCTGCAGCTTCTGAAACTTAAGTTCAGCTCAGGACAGCAAAGCAAAATAGCACATTCAGAAGTGAATTGTCAGTTTGGAAAAGGTATATAAAAAGAATACAGAACTTCACCACCCAGGACTAGAATGTTTGTTTTGGGTTTTTTTCCTCTTTTTCCTTAAATATGACCTTTCCTGCTTGCCAAGATAGATTTCTGATATGAGGAATAGGTGTTTGGGTTTTGAAAAACTACCAGGAGCACGAGGTGTGAATTCTGATTTCTTTTGTGGGGAAGCTAGAGAATCACTGAGGCTGCAGGCATAGGTGAGGAGCAAAATGTGCCAGCAGACAGTGAAAAAATGATCAAATGAGTCTGAAATCAGAGGATTGAAAGTACTGAATTTTCGAGGAGAAATTGGATGTAAAGGTTGAATGGTAAAGGTCTGATACAGACCAAAGCAATGTTTGTGGCTCTTGAGTGATGAGACTGCAGGACTTGGAGTGTTTGAAGAAAAGTGGGAAGTAGCTTGGATGCAGGAGATAGCAACAGTATTGTGAAAAAAGGAAGGGCTGTGGTAGGAAGTGTCTGAAAGGCAGCATTGAGCAGATAGAAGAATTTGCAAAACTTAGCTGTGACAGGAGAGTTGTCCAACTGTTCGCTTTATAGTGACAGTAAGGACCAAGCTCTCATATGCCCAGATCTCTAGTTTGAATGAGATTTAGGACATTCAGTTGCTACAAATAGAGGCACACTATGTAATGTTTGTCTTTATTGTAGTCTGTCTTTCCCTAGCTGTGCATTTACCTATCGACTTTTAGATTTTATTTCTGAACATTAAATTTCACTGAAGTCAATAGATATTTTTAAAGAACTGACAAATGTTTGTGTAAAATTACCAGTGTACAAAGTCTCTTGTGTAAGGGCATGGTTACATTATCTTTGCCATTATGTGTGTTAGCAGAGCATTTGATCTAGTGGTGATACGAGTTTGAAAACAGTAAGAAAATTGCCATACTTTTTACCATTGCTTGTTCCACCTGCACTGTGTTTATTCCTACATCTGCACATGGAACAGTGTGAGTAGTAGTGCCCATTTAGAAAAAAATAAATTGTGGGTAGTGTGAAAAGAATTTGAGATGGTGTGTTCAATGATGTTTTATTGGCATCCATTAGCATTCACGTACATTACGCTTTTGTTTAACGTTATCAAAAATGCAGCAACCTTAATAAAACTTCTATGCCAAACTGTGGTATAATGCACTGACATGAATATGTTTATTGGTTGAGAATGTATGTTATTGTTATAGGAGCCTGTATTCCCTTTGTTTGAAATATTCCCCATTTATTTAAGAAGCCCCCTCTAATTGGTGTTTGCCTGCTGTAAAATCGCAGAAGTAGAAATACTGTCAAGTGCAGATCTATTTTTAATGCATGGATGTAAAAGTTATACATAATGCATTTTTAACTTAAATTGATTTGCTGCTATATTAAAAATGTATTAGGCTCTTTGTTAGCAGTTGAAACTGCTCACTTGATGTAGAACATCATTCTTATCAGCAAAGAGAATTCAAGTTGAAGTTTGGATTTGTGTCAGAATTTTCCACTCTTGATTAGGCAAGTAAGGGTTATAAATCATGCCACCTAGACCAGTATTGTGTTAGATAATATTTGGAAGTTGACAGTCACTGTTCCCACCATCAAAGTTGTTCAGAAGTAGCATGTAATTACTTCACTAATTAAAATTACTTCTTGCCAGACATGGAATATTTACAGTTTCTTTCTTTTTTTCTTACTTAGATGTCACTACCCTTCACTTTTTTCAGTTTGTTGCATACCTTGAACTCGATTAATGTTCTTTAGGGTCAGAAAATGCATTTTCCATCTTCATAAGTGTAAATCTCCTTTGTATTCAGCTCCCTTATGTAATCTGGCCAATACATAAGATTTTTTGCTCCTGGCCAGCTGATGTGAAATCATTGCCAGTTGAGTTACTTTTGAGATCTGTTTCTCTGTTAATATGAACTCTGTGAGAACTTGTGTGAGAGATTTCAAGAACATTTATTTGGAACATAATGGTATAATAATATGCATAGTATAGCTTTTGTAGTTTCTCTTCATCAAGTGGACCCCCTTCTCTTATTGAATGCACTTTATCAGGTGGAGAAATCTCCAAGCTTTTGATAACAAATTCCTGATGGCCTCTAAATATCCCTGTTTTTTATATGTTGTATTCTTTCAGAGCCCCTTCATGTGGGGGCTGTTTGAATATATGCTGACTCATATTTAATTTCTCTTCTCTTATGGTTTAATGTTTTTATCTTCTTAATGCATTTATCTTTAGGATCATTTTCATATTTTTTATACATCCACCTACCTTTTCACTGAATCACAAAACACCTCTTTAAGCTTGACTGGAGCTTATCCTATTGTTTTTATTCTATATTTTTCCTTGCTTAGTTGAATGGCCCTTGGGGGAAAAAAAATAAAAGCAATTTCAGGGTATATTGTGGAATTCTGCTGAAGGAGGTGAACCAAAGTAGGAGCATCACATGTGCAGTTTTGTTCTAGATTTTCAAAACTGATCATCCTTTTCTCAGCATGATGCCCTGCACTTTGAGATAAAACAGTAACAGGAAGGAAATAATGGCAGGTAAAACTGAAAAAGCAAGGGAGGTCATATTTTCTCATTGAATGTACAACTTCATAAATATTTCATAACAGCATGTGGACTCACATGGACAAATATGATGCAAGCAAGTTTCATGAATTGGTATTGAGCAGAGGATATTCTCTCCATTGCACATCCTCTAAGGCAGCTAGGGAGCAAGGGAACTTCCAGCTAAATGCAATAGGAGGCAATGGCTAGAAACTGACAGGGACTATGTTTGTGGAAGGAAACAGAAAATGCTTGTCATTACAAGTTGTCAGGGATATGTGGTATAACATACCTGCCAAAAGATCTCTTTGCAGACTCCATGATATTCCACAAGCAATAATAATGGTTTTCTTTATTCATTCTTTATTTTTGATCTCTGCATCAGTAATCAAGTGGGACAACAGTTATGTTTTTCTTATGTGTACAGAAAATAATCTGAACTTGATTTGGATGCTGTGTAGTATAATCTCTTACTTTTGGTTATCATAATTCCACCATTGCGTGCCTAGATAATCAAATAAGGTATCTGACACCTTTTTAAACTATTGCTGTAAAAAATTTCTGTTGTGACTTTTGCATTTATTCCATTTCAGAATTAAGTAATTTAATCATATCAAAAAGATGTTGTCATTATGAACCACAATCCTGTCATAATGAACCAAAATCCTGTTGCCCAGGATTTTGGAAAAAAGTCTGACAGAGGTTTGGCTTTTTGGTGAATGTGGATGGGAAAACACTTTTCTGAAAGACTTGGGTCCTGCAAAATTCCAGTTTCTTTGTCAGAATGACTTTAGGGCAGCACAAATAGAATATATTATCAGAAGGGAGAAGGAGTCTAAGATGGATAGTGTTAAATGTTTGAGGCTATTCCTCCTGTTGTGGAACTGTTTGTTTCAATAAATCCAGCAAAGACAGAGTCTCAGATGAGGTAATTGTTCAGAGCTGTTCTTCATTTATGACAAGTATAAATGGTAGATTAGATATGTATTTAAGGTTAGGTCTTCTAAATTCTGTTTTCTGAAGTAAATCAAGGATGAAGATAACAGGTTCATTTTTCATGTGCTCTGTTAAGTAGAAGGTAGTGGAATAACACTGAAACCATATGTAAAACATCTTAGAAAACATGTTCTGTTCTCTCATCTTCTAACAAATACATTAACCATATTTGAGCATTACTCTTTGCTCACTCTTTGGTTCTGGTTTCCTTGCTTCCTAAGTTTTCTTCCACTGGCTTCCTATCTCATTCTACTCCAACTGTAACTCCACTTTGTTCTTCAGATATAAAGGTAGGGATAGCTGTAGCTAATTTTTAGCTATTAACTCCCTGCTGTTATTCCATTGTGAATAAAAAAAGGGTTGTAAATAAAATGCATTTATGAACTGTGAATGCATTATACTCTCCTAGTTTCCTGGAATGTTCCCTACACAGCACCCTTCTTCCTTCTTTACATTAAGTATCTTCATTTATCACCTTCAGACCCTTCAAAACCTTTGTCACCTTTGAACTCTTAGGATTTTCAGGTAACATTTTTCCCATAATGAATTGGTTTTGCTCCTGTCTCATTTTTTTAATCCACTTACTTAGCTTGTGTTGTGGCATAGATACTTTTGATTTAAATCACTTACACACATTTTTCATCATAATCTTTTCTACTTACCAGTGTTCATCTGTCATGGGGTTCTTGTGTTGGCTGAGTTTCTGAAAAACAAGGAATATATAATCCATGCCATTTTCTTAATTATAACTTCTAGATCTTCCTACAGTTGACCAAAGAAAGATAAGGATACACCTAAATTCCTTTCTGTGGTATTTGCCATGAAAAAGATATGGGTTTTATTCTTTCTGTCCCTTGCCTTCTTGGTAATATGCCATTTAATTCCCAGAACAGATATAGTATAGTTTGTACAATACTCATGTAATTCTGATTCATCCCTTGAGAAGCATTCAAGTTGCACTCTGCAATATTCCTGTAGAAAACATGCTGTCATGTATATTAACTGTGCCATGGATGTAAAGCAAGACTTAAACTTGGACTATCTCCTTCTAATTTATATATGCAAGCATTTAGAACTTCAGTGCTCACAGTGTACACATTGTGTATGTATTTCTACATATATTTTGAAGAAAGACTAAATAATATTAGATATATGCACCTGTAATATCTCCAGTCTCATTTCTAACTGAATTCTCGACCTTCAGAACAACTAGAGCAGCTACAATTGGTGAGTAATGCAAGAAAAACTTCTTCCCTTAAGGGCAGTGCATATTGCTGTCACAACTTTTCCTCAAGTTTCTGTGTTGTGTAGCACTTTTCTTAATGCCCTAGTTCCATGTCATTATAAGCATTTATTTTTTTTCCTATTTCTCATTTTTCAAACAAACCCAAATTTATTATTCATTTAAAAGTTTCAAATTGATAAAATGAATTGCAGTTCTACGAGATTGTGTCTTATTATTGGTATGGTAGTACCTAACCAGAATGTTGGGGAAAGCATCTTTGCTCTAAATACAATGTTTTTTGTTCAGATAAGGATATTTTTCCAAATTGAGTTGCTCTTTTTTTCTCAGTTAGGAATTACAAAGCTCATATGTAGTAACTCAGTTACAACTGCATGTGTATACAAATACAACTATTTTAGATGAATGTGTCTCCTAAAGGAGACATAGTTTATCTAAGGATGGCTGTTTCTTTGTGGTCTGTATACTAGTATTGATTGATTTTCTTGGTGTCCCATGATAGCAGTAGTGACAGTGTTTCACCTGAGAGTTCAAACTGGATGCTATTTTAATGCTGTAAGACCAGGGATGGAAAGCAAAAATTAACATAAATGTTTCCAGTGTATTTTGCTAATGGACATCCTATCAGAATTAAACACTTAAATTGTTAAGATATTGTTTAGTTGAATTTTTTTCTTAAGAATCAAATACAAATAAAAAACCCAAACACTCAGTTGACTGTTTTTTGAAGAGGAATTTCTCTGTTTTGCATGGGTCAGGCAAACCAAACAGGACAATTGAACTTGTGCCTTGCTAGTGTGCTCCAGAGAGCATAAAGCATAGTTGAATTTCCATGGTTCATTCAATCTTTGGCTTCCTTGCTGAGTTTTCTTAAAGACAGTTACTGTGATTTGAAAAGGTTCACCTCAGTTGTGTGGGATTTTGTTTTTGTTAAGATAATAAGAACTTACAGTTCAGTCTTGGCTCAGACTAGTAGGTTGTCACTAAATAATTTTTGTTATCTTCTTCCTCTCTGCTTCAAATGACACATGTTCACTTTACTGGTAAAAGAGGTATATTTACCAGATTAAGAATTTCTGAAAATAACTTTTCCTGTAAATGAATGTTTTATTTTGCATGCTTCTAAAAATATGAAGCCTTTTGAGCAGCCACCTCATTTGTTTCGTCCATCCTCTGCATCATCTAAGAAAAAACATATATAATAAAGAAAAATAATCAGATGGGAGACATTGGGGGTCATATACACAGATATTTAAATATTTTAAATAAAAATCTAATATTGGTCTGGCATTAAAATTTTCTGGTTGGGCAGCATAATTTTTAACTGGGAATCTTGACAGCAGTGGCTAAAATCTCTAGGCCTGGGTCAATAGGAATCTGTATTGCATTCTGTCAGGTATCAGTCATGATACTTGTAGGCTCCCAGTTACAGCATATTCTGCTCATATGAATTATAGAAGGTATAGGGGGTTTTTTATTCAGTTAGAGTTTTAGAATTTCATTATTCTTAATATCCAAATCAGATAAGTAACATGTATTCTTTCAAAAATGTTAGTGAATTCAGCATGTAACATATGTGCCAGATTGGTAATATACTGAGAAAGAAGTGATCAGCAAAGCAAGTTTAAAATGCTATGAAATAGCGTCATTTATTCCAGAAATTAGAGTCTGTGTCTTTGTCCTCTAGAGGTGTCTCAGAGAGTCAAATTGATGTCTTGCATGTACTGCTAACTGATTGTGTGGAAATTTTTTTAAGTTCACTTTTTCTTTATTCTTCTGTCTTTTTTACCCATCTTCCCCCATTGTAGCAAATTAGACGGCCGGATGAAAGCAAAGGAGTTGCTAGTAGAGTTGGATCCCTCAAAGTAAATATGTTTCTAACATTTATTTTGCAAGTTTTCTTCTATAGCCTACACTTTTCCTTTTGAAGGGGGAGGTGTGGGGAGGGAGGGAAGGGGCTTTTCCATTTCTCACCATCACATCATTTTTATTTCAGTATTCTTATTGCTGTTGGGTCACATTTTGTTTGTTTCTGTGCTACACATAGAACAACCTATTGGAGGCAGGCTGCCAGTTAGGTAGCTTTGGGTGTCTCTAGAAATGAGAAATAGTAACAACCTTTTTAAAGTGCCTGTAATTTGGTGATCATGATTAAACCACTTCTCTGATCCGCCTGTTACACAGAGAAGTGATTTATTCATCTTCAAACTACTGCTTCCCATCTTGAAACATAATTAAACTTTTACAGTCTTCACACTTTCTGCATTTAATTCTGCAAAAGACCATTTCAAGAGAGTTGGATATTTAAAATACGTATGTATATAGCCTTTATATTAGGAAAAAAATCAAAGTCGATAAAGATCAAATGAAAGATATTCACAGGAGACTAATAAGAATGGAGCCACTGTTTTGCTGATAGTTAGTATCTTCTGCCTTTTAATTTTGTATAAACATACACAAATATTGAGATTGCTTAACAGAACAGGCAGATATCTAAACCAGTACCCACCAAACAGTGTTACATCCTGATAAATTGTTTTGAACCAAGATGCTGATCATATGCAGTCCAAGCCATTTTGATCTCAAGAGTTGCCTCTATTTCAGCTATCCAGTTTTTCTCATTTCTCCAACTTTATTTCCTTTTAGCGCTTTCTCAACCACTAATTATTTTTTCTTCTGTATTTTCCTTGCCTTTCCTGTATTCTTGGTTTATGATCTTTTGTTTTGGTTTTGTATGTAAGTGTATTGCATTTGTTCCAGGACAAGCCATCCTCTCTGTTCTCTAACACTGTTCTACAGCTACTCTTTGTGACAATGTTATTTCACTGAGCACAAAGGGGAGGGAAAGGATTAATTATGCACCTCTTTCCAGTAATGCCTCCATTTAAATTGATCTTAGCATGGAAAAAGAAGCCAGTTGCTACTTGTTTATACAAGTTCTAGCTAGAGGCATCTCTAGCATTCCTCACTGTCTGTGAGGCTTTATCTTTTCATCCTGTATTTTAGGAAGATGTTTTAATTACAGTGTAGATGAGAAGAGCAGTGTACATGAATGAGGCTCTGTTTCAGGGGAGACATTCAGGACCACTGAATTCACATGAATAAAAATACAAGACAGCCACAGCTTCTGTGCTGTTTTTGAAAATTCTGTTCATGATTGCAGTGACCGTGCAATTTGAGGCATCAGTCATCACATACAGATCTAGATGCATAATGCATGCATATAGGCAGAAGATGTAGCTTATTTAGATGGTGGGTTTCACCTGTTATTATGAAGACCCATTGATAGCTCATTTTGAATTAATATTTCTTTATCTTATTTAATGCCATGACCTAAAATATATATGTAGACAGAAAATCTTCCTTATAGAAAATGGGAAATCCTAATTGAGGATCCCAAACATATTCATTTTATGGAAATAAAAATAATATTTTAAATATTGTATTTTAATAAAATAAAATATGTTTTATTAAAATATTTTTCCATAAAAAATATTTTATGGAAATAAATTCTAGAATAGCCTTACTAATAAATAAGCAAAAAAAAAACCCAGCAATATAGCAGAAATTCAGTAGCTTTATAGTTCCCTTGATTTTTCTTTTTTTTTTTTTTTTTGCCTGTAGTAAAAAAAGAGCCATGTTAAGCAAAGATATCTTGCTTCCAGATTCCAAGTTGACTGAGCCTTGTATGTCTGTGTTGTTCAAAGCACTTTGATGCCTTGAAATGTTTTGGCAGAGGCAGTGAGAAATGTATTATGCTATGGTTTATTAAAAACAAAACAAAAAATAACCACAAAAACAAAGAGCAAAAGAAAAATTAAGGAAAAAAAACTTGACAAGAGAACAGGTTGCTTTGTCAATTCATTTTCTAATGTTTACATGTAGCTCCATCAAAAGCTGGAGGAGCTCAGAGATCACCCAGAAGGCAATGTCAAAGGATGCTCTGAGTAAATGTACAGTTTCACTCGGTGATCTGATTTTTTTAAAAAAACATCTGCTGCCTGGTAACACCACATCTGGTTGGTTTGTCTTCTCATCCCCATCTTTTTCCTTTCTCTCTCTATTTCTTCCTTTGTGTTTTCTTTATTTTCTAGCTGGGGTTTCATTTTAATGTATGTGAGAAACCTGACCTGATTGACAGAGTTTGTTGTAAAGAATATCCTCCTGCATTTTAATGAGTGCTAATCAAACTGCTTGACTTTAAAGAAACTAAAAAATAATTCCTTTCCAAAATCGAAGTTGCATATCTAAAAGTTTCCTGAATATTAAACTTTGCAATGAATAAAACATATAGCCTTAATTTAAAGAATAAAAATACCTTCTGCCAGTGATAGTCTTAACTGAACCAAAAACTGTGGCTGATATAAGGTAACCCAAAAGCATATAGGTTCACATGTACCTCTGTCTTTGCCATTAATCTTTTCGGGTCCCCGTTTTATCTCACAAAATAGGTCAATATTTGGTTGAATGACAGCTATGCAAATTTTGCGCCTTTTTTTTAGCAGACTAATGCAAAAAATACGGCAGCATGTTTCTTCTGTGTCACATTTGTTCTTTAATGAAAAAAAGTTGTGAAAAAAGAATTAGGATCTAATATATCAGTCATGACACCCTGTAAAAGTCACGCAATTTTCACAGAAATATTTAATAAAGCAAGTCAAATCCAATATAACAACAAAGACAGCAGTATCTCTTGTTTAGTAGTTCACTTCATAAATTAAGAATAGCTTTTCAGCAATTCTATGTAGAAGTGTCTTTAAGCCACGTATTTTGCATAAAATGAAAATTAGGAAAAAGTTTGCAGCAGAGTAAATGTGAAAGTTAATAACACTTTATCCATTTGCACATCTGTCCACTGAAGGGTCACTCAGTAATTTCTTTAGATTCATGTCCTCTGTGTCTTCCATACACTATGATTGTTGTCATTCTCAGAACTACCATTCTAATGCATAATCCACTAAGGTCATACAGTGCAAGATAATTTTTCTAGTGAAAATGATTTGATAATTTTTGCCCCTTTTGGGTGCTTTTGCATATACAGTTGATTACTGCTTATTGTCAAGTAGAAATTCTTGACTTTATAGTATTTTACAGGTCAAATACAAGGAAATTGAGCTGCTAACATTTTCAGTTTCCTGTAAAATAAATTTGATTAAAAGACAGTATCTTCATCCTGGCAGATCTTTTAGGAATAAAGTTTTGGGGGAAACTGTCATATTTTAGATTTGGTGATAACACACAATCAAGACAAAGCAAGTTCTTTTGCACTACTTATTGTTAAATTCCTGATTTAGTACTTAAAAATAAATGTAAAGCCAGAAAAAAAAATGCCATGAAACATGGTTCTACAAAAAAAGATGCTCTAATCATACATTATTTCACAGAGTGTCACATGGGGAAAGATTTCAAACTAGAAGCTGTGACTACATTAGCCATGGCAGCATGACAACATGAGTTGTCATGAAATTGTCCTGTTCCTCTGTGCCACTTTATTTGTTATTTCATGACCATATCCTCCATTATGGAAGTCAGTCAGTTAATATGGAATGTAAGTAAGTAAATAAAGAAATACTCCATATATTCTGCATGTGCCTCTAAGTCTCCTAAAACAAGCAGAACACATTGCTAAAATTTGCTGCTTTGTCACTGCTCCTCTGATTCATGCAGGAATAATGGATGTTCTGGATAACAGCATTTTAAAAGACAATATACAGATGGCTGATCAAAGAGAAGAAATAGTGAACAATTGGAGAAAAAAAATTATGGCTCTGTTAATAGTTAATTTTAAAAATAATTTTCATTTTTTCCATACTGCTTTTGGAAAGGGTTTTAGATGTAGGTTTTTGATACTTCTACAATGTGGCAAAAGTATTGAATGGTATGGGAGGGGGAACATGTAGTATCTGATGGCCAGCCCTGGAAGTGAAAACAAAATGCTATTGCACAATACCATTAAGGTGGAACCTTTTTTCCAGAATGAATTGCAAAGACATTCTTTCCAGATTGAGTTCAAAGGCCGTTGAAAATTTGTGGAGCATAGTTCCAAAGCTTCTGACTGTTGCTGTTTCTATGTATGTAGCTGCTGATATGTAAAAAACATGCTGTGATGATTCTTGCTGATCATGAATTCTTTGGATCCTCACCTACAGAACTGAGGCCAGTGGTTTTTTCCATGCTGTTGAAAGACAAACCATGGGAACAATGGCTGGACATTATTTATGAAAATCTTGATTAGAGCCTCATCCAAAAGTCTTAGGTGAATAGCTGCACCCCTGTTCTGAACAAAAGCACACCTTGCCTTTCTTAGGAAGATTTTAAAGCTGTATTTCTAGAAATATTTTTTGCTTTGTCAGAAGAGGACTTTTTTTCTTTTTTTTTTTTCTCTAATTATGAAATAGACTGTTTAAGAATAACAGTTGATTTCTTAAAACTGCATTTTTCAGTCTTGCTGTTTGTCTGAAGGAATTTTCTATTTTTGTCTTAATCCTTCTGCAACACATCTCAGTTTAAGAAAACATTTAATCACTTGAAGAAAATTCTGAGTGTGTGTGAATATTTAAGATGATGTGAGCTGATTCAAATTTCCTTAGCGATGTTATCAAGAAGAGCAAATGAAATACAGAATGCCAAAAACAGGTGTCTATTTAATGGAGACATAATTTAGCACAGACCAATATGACTGTAGAAATTTCCTGGAAGGGATATTTTCTATTTCAATGAAAAAATATTACATACACATTTGAAATGGAAAAATATTCTTGAAAGACTTCTTATGAATACTATGTCCTCTGCTCAGTCCATCATATACCTAAGTCAGCAAGTGGCCACTAACAACCTGTGTGGGAATCCTTACTGGATTCATCTTTACCACAAATGTATCCAAACCGCTGTATAGTTTGTTAAGTCTAAGGAAGCTTTGCTAAAGCTTCTGATAATTCATTTTTTCTCCCCCAGAAAAAAATCAAGACATGATTTTTAGTACATTTATAAGAACCATTCTTTTTACATTTTGTTTATTAGCCTGCTTTTACTCCTACTTCAGAGTGAAACATGAAATATTTTCACCTAAAGAAAGGATTTTTCTATAAATTACTGGCAAGTTTTTTTTTTTTAATACTCGAGTTAGATCTGAGTGATTAATAGTTTGGAATAATGGCTATCATGGATAAGCAAAATGTGTCTTAAGCCATCAGTAAAACTATACCAATTAACTTGTGTTAACTTGGACTGAAAGTTCTTGACAGTGGACAGAGTCCCTCAAGAATCACACACATGACGTTGCTTAGGGGCATAATCTGCAGATTTCTACTGACCTATGTCTGGCCATTAGTCATTGAACTTTGCAAGTTATTCTGGTTTTTGGGGCAGTGAGATTGAAGAAAAACCTTCTTGTCAAAATTTGTTTCTGAATATGTCAACACATAAAGATATTCACAGCATCTCAGGGGTTTTTACCCATAAGATTGTATCCTTTGTCGAGTTCTAACTCTAATACTAATGCTTTTAAATGAAACAGATCAGTAAAGTGTCATCCTAGAGTACCTTATTGTCCTAAAGATAGTGTTGCCAGATATCTGGATGACCAAGAATTTATATTTGTCTTCAGATTCATCATTAGTTTTAATTATATTCAAATAGAGTACTTCCCCCCCACCTTTTTTAAGAAGCTTCCACCTTAAAAGGCATAAATTTGAGGTTTCTGAAATAGCTGGTCATGGAAACTTTATGAACCCCCTGCCACTATCTCAGTGCTGGAACCACTTATACAGAAAACCTTCTGAGACCCTTACTGTGCCACCATTTCTTTTTTAACAATGTTTTCTTTTCCCCACTGCACAACCAGGCTCGACTCCCTTCGTGCTCATCCACCTATAGTGTTTCTGAGGTATACTTTGCACGTGTTCTCTCACACAGTCGACCTGCTCACCCATCACACTTTTTTGATTTTATTTTCTTTTTTCTTTTTTTTGCATTGCACTGTGCACAAGTGGGGAAAAATCAGCTGGGGGGGCAGATTTTGCATGTTCAATCTGCAACCATGTTCAGCGTGGTTTTAAAATCACTGTACCAGTCTGAGACCACCATGATGTATAGTGCAGTAGCTAGGCAACTACTACATAGCATATGAACATAAATTATATCATTAAAAATTCCTTAGTTATCTCTGACATTACGTAAAAACAAGTTTACAGATGTCAAAGCTGAAGAATGGTTCACTTGTTATTCTGACCCATTTACAGACAGTGAAACTGGAAGGACTCTGTAGAGTTGGCCATCAGGTTGTGATTGCTAATTACCTGTCTAGATACAGGTGGCTTTATGATACCAGAAATTCATTATTAATTTCCAGTGCTCTGGCTCAGGTCACTACCTGCCAAAATACATGTACCATTTTAAATAGTTTTGTATCAGCCTTGTGATGGTCTTCTATACTGAGGTATAGTACCATCTTAACAAGAATTGAAAATGAAAATGCTTTCAGTTGTAATTAGAATGGGAAAGAAAGAAGCAATGCCTTAAGATAAACTAGAATTCACAACATCATGGGATAAAACAAAGTTTATAAATTAAATTTTACAAATTTATAAATTTGTAAAATTAATTCCATGGCCTGCTGTGTAAAGATTAGGTTTCAGCATATTATTATAATTGATAAATGGATAAGTATCAAAAAGATGGACTTAAGGTTTCCTGCTATGCTGAATCAGTCTTGAGCACATATAGTTACTTTTTCTGTATTTTAAAAGAATCCCTAAAAGGTGACAAGATCCCATAAGTTAATAGTTTGCTCTACCTCACACTGTGGGCCAGGTTCTAGACCTGATCTGAATGTTCTATTCATGAGCAATATAAAAAATGCAAACATAAAGAGCTCACCTACTCAATCACTTTGTCCCTAAGCAGAAAGACCTGTACCTTGCTGATTGTGTGTGTAATTTGTTCTCAAAAGTTTCAGCTTCTCAAGCAGTCATTCCTAGCACTTCCTTATCCTTAGTAATAAAAAATTTCCATTGTTTCAGTGTATGAATAGGCAAAAGATGTAATAGAACAGTTCTTAAAAAGAAAGATGCTTACCCGCTTTTCTGTCAGATCTGTCTGGCTCTAGTGCAAGACAAGTAGTTTTAAAAATAATCAAGTACATGTTCTTAAAAGCACCTGATATGTATTCTGCAGTTCCTAGTGCCTCATCACTGTATTATATGAAAGCCTTA
The DNA here is from genome assembly GCF_036417665.1 of Passer domesticus. Lineage (NCBI taxonomy): Eukaryota > Metazoa > Chordata > Aves > Passeriformes > Passeridae > Passer > Passer domesticus. The sequence goes on from NC_087479.1 coordinate 32,825,602, forward strand.
CTGTTTTTATCATGATTATCATCAAAACACCAATATGGAATATTAGACTCACATGCATACAAAGCCACTTTTTTCTAAGCTAACACCAGAACAAGCAATTAAGTTTAGTGCTTATGGGTGCAAGATGAAGCCATCTTCACTCTGTTCTTCTGAATATCTATATGAAATTAAGAAAAAGGAGTGGATCAACAGGTATTTCATACTTCATATCAGCAAAAATTATGAACATGCTTTTGCAGGTGATGAAGTCAATAAGTCACTTTGTCCTGTGGTGACTTTGTGATGCTGAATTGTATCCCCATTTGTCTGTTTAGCCCAGAAATAAATGTTGCACCTTTAAGACTGGTTCCTGGAGTGAAATGGGGGGAGAAGAAGAGCACAGTTTTTTCTCCCAAACAGATTGCAGGTAGGGCCACTGAATTTTGCCCTTTAGGAGACATCCCTTTGGAAGTTACTTTCCAAATTTGTCCCAAACCAGGACACATTTCAGGAAAATTAGTCTTCTTGCTTTGCCTGCAACTTCAGCCATTGTCCTTCACTTTATGAAGGGATCACTGTCTTCAGGAGAAATGCAAACCAACATATTGCAGCTGGTGACTAGTTAGCATATATGGGGGTCCTGCTTGATCAGATTCCAAAAACTTTTTTGCTTTCTCCAAAACTATAACTACTTTACAGTTTGTGCTCAAGAATCTGTTATCTGAAGTATCAAAGTTGCACTGCAAGACTGTGCAAGCAATTCATTCTTTATACTCTGTCCAAAGGCAAGATCATCATATCTGAACTACAAATAGCCTGGCTGTCTGCTGAACCAGATCTTGTGATGCAGTGGCTGATCAGAATTACATGCTCACAAAACACTCAGTACAAGATATAAAAAGCACAAGGTATAAAAAATATGGATACATGATTCTCTGGTGGCAGACTACCCCCTGTGTGTTTTTCAGCAGAACATTCAAGCCACTGAGAGATCCAAAGCTATAAACCAATTGAAACTGAAGATGTCTGTGGCAGTTGTAACTATTTGAAGAGGCAGGAAGAGATTGGAGGTTCTCTGGGATCCAAAAAGGATTTGTAGTCTAGTTTCTATCTTTAAGAGGCTCTTCATTCAAAAATACAGCTTAATGTCAGGATGCATATCAAACAATGATCCACATCATCCTCTATTATTTTGGAAAATGGGAAAGGCTGCTATGAGTAAACAACATCTTGACTTCTAAATTATAAGACAGAAAATCTCCAAAATTAAAGTATTGTTAAATCAACTCCAGAAGCCTGTCAGTAATTTTGATGATGGGAAGAAAATTAGCAATGATGTATTACATGATGTAGGGTCAAAACCAGGGTCAAAAAAGAACCACACTTCTGATAGGATCTCAAGGAGGTTTTTTGTGTCCACACATATTTCTGTGATTCTTAGTCCAAAAAAATATTTTTCTTAATTCTTAAAGCATTAAGTTTAGAGCGTCTTAATTTTCTGCATTTGAGTCATCATCAGATAGCTTTGGACCTTCAGAGGATATCTGGAACAAAATGGCAAGAGAAATGGAATCAGTGCTGACATTTCAGCTGAACCTGCCTTCTGACAAAGGTACAATGAAAGATGAAAGAGATAACCACATATAAATGATTTCTGAAATATCATTTTAGGAAATAAATGTATTAGATTAGTTATAAAATTTTATCACTATTTTAATTGTTGAGAAAAAGGTCTGGAATTGGATTAACTGGGACTTGTAGAACTCAAATTGTAAAAAAGGAAAAGTCAGTTTACTATCAAGGATTTCCTGTCACATAGGTCTTTGATTGAAGAAGTAAAAGATCTTCCAGCAGAAGACAAACAGGACCTGTGTATTTTGCATTGTGAAGTATTTGAGATAGAATTTGCTGCCTGTTTTGTTCTTAGAAAACATCCTTGTAGAGGCTATTTTGCAACTCAGAGTCCAATAATTAGAAAAAGCTTCTTTTAATCTGTTCCTTTTTGTTGTCACCAGTAGGATGAATGGAACTCCAAATGTGGTCAGCTGATGCCTATTTGAGAGTAATGGGCAGAAAGATTTTAGAAACTTCCACTTACTTTTATGTACAGAGAAGTTTGTTAAGTTGCAGGCAAAATGGTATAGGAGTATTATAAACACTCTTAGCCCCAGTCAGCCCTTTACAGTAATTCCACTTGTCTGTAATGAGGTCTTGGTTTTGGTACAATTCAGTGAAATTGAAGTGAGTTTCTTTACAAAGATTTCCTTCTGTCAAGAGAAATAAAGCTTTAATTCTCTAGAATGGTATGATGATAAAATATAAGTTTATATTCTCTTTAAATTTCACAGTGTGCAATGAAATTTTTCACCCTTGATGAAAACCAGTTAGCTTCATGCCCGTAATTTCTGTGGATGTTAGCAGGACTACTTAAATGGTTAGTCTAAGAGTTAAATTAATAATTAGGACTTATAATGACTTAACAGGTGTGCAGTATAACATGTGTAGAATAGATACGTAATTTACTTATTATTCATTTGTCACAAAACATAGTTTATTTTTAAATAGTAGTAGTTCACTAAAGATATTTAATCAAATCAGCTTCATTTAAATTTTTAGAACTACTCTGACATCAGCTTGTATCTCAAAAATATAATTCACAATGTAAATTGAACAGATTGAACAATGAAGGCCCATAGTCTCCTATTTTATAAAATTACATTTAGGTAGTGTTATGCAGTGGCATCATTTTTTATTCTCATTTGTATCTCAAACTTTCTATTAGCAGCATCAGTTTCTCTCTCTCTCTCTCCTTGTCCTCTGGCTTTTGCATGCGCTGTGTGTTTGGCTGAAAGCGTAATGAAGGAAACCTATTGATCTGCTTGTTGGAAGCATAGTGGCAACAAAATGTTTATTGCAGTGCTACTCCCTGCTTTCCAAAAAGTAAAGCTTTTCAAAGAGGAAGACACTCAGGGCCATAGCTTGTCATGTGTTTTATTAAACCTCATTGAATGGTTAGAACATGATGTCTTTTATTGTGAAAGATTGCAAAATACTTTGTTAGTTCTCTCTGCCACAAAGAATATTATTTCTGTAAACATAGGTTTGGCCAATGTATTGGCTGCATACTGATTGCTGGTATTTAATTGCATTATTGTTAATAACACAGCAGAGACCTATATTATCTTATTGAGAGTCACCAGTACAAGGAATTAAGGAGCAGTATTCAGAGAAAAAGAGAAAATACTATTTCCTGCATAGGTAGTTGACTTCAGAAGACCATTCAGAGACTGCATGAATATTTTTAAGTTCTGTAAGTTAAAGTATTTTATATAGTGTACATTACAAAATGTTGTAAATAACTGAATCTTGTTCTTCAGAATTAAAGCCATGTAAGAGACTGGTTCTCCTTCTGCTTAGACTAGTTTGACTAGAAGGCAGTGCTGAATAACCAGGAGATCATTCAGGAGGAGCTGCTTACCACCAGCATAGAACCTGAATTCAGTTTTAGGTACAGGATGCTAAGTTCCCTATTGATGTCTGTTGTAAATCTGCTCTACGTAGCCCAAATTGAGTAAATGTAAGCAGGTGCCCTGTTCTTTTCTCTGATTTCACGTAGAAGTCCAACAGATAGAGAACTTGGTTCATTACATCTGACATACAAAAATATACTGAGCCATTGAACAGAAATTTCTGCATTAAATTCAGAATCCCTATCTTGTTTCCTTATGAATGGCATATACTTTGTAGAGATGCTCTTTCAAATTTCAAATAATGTTTTTCCAAGAAATAAATGAACACAACAGAGCCAATAATGATCCAATAATCATTTGGGGGTTGTCCAAATATGTTGGCACAATCTCTTCCTGGTTTTCTGTGAGTTTGTTTTTGCAGTTGCAAACAGAACAATGAGTTTTTAAGTAAAATTAGAATTTATAGGTATTTCTCTTTCAAACATAAGCAAGAACTCAGAGCTATTTGGCAATTGCCATTTAAAGGATTGCACTTTGATTTGCTAGTAGTACCACCTTATGCTTAAGAAAAATTAAGATTCTTATTTTTAGAGAAACACAGTTTCCTTAGTGCACATTAAAATGCAAAAATTTGTGAAAAAACAGTATTCTTCCTTATTTATAGAAAATACTTTTGCTAGTGCTATCTTCATTAGTGATATTAGGATTAGTTTAGGATTAAGATTACAAACATCTTCTCTAGCATTTTCTTTGTCATGTAAGAATAGAGAATGACAAAATTTCAAAGTTACATCAGGAAGGACAGTGTGTTATTGCAATAATCTGATCAAAGTTTGCTTTAACAACTTGGATTAATGGCATAATATAATTTTTTTAATTATTTAACAAATATTGCTCTATTTGTACTTTAAATACTATTTATCTTTACTCATCCATTGCTGAATCTCAAATTAGATCCATTATTAGTTTATACATTCAAAATAGAAGCAAAATGTTATTTAAACCTACACCTTTTCCGTGCATGGTACTTAGCTTTTGACTTCTGCCAAATAAAGTTATCCCTTCACATTAACATTTTGCACTTTCATTCAGTACAAATAAGTTCAGTTCAAGCACTAAGTTAATGTACAAAAAACTATTTAACATTTGGGAGAGTGGTAAAAGATAGGGTTCTGGACAGCATCTCATTTAATGTTACAGATTTTGACTTAAACCTTATCTATTCAACCTAACAAAACTGTAATACTTTTTGTTGATTTTTGTTGTGGTGAAATGCTTTCCAGATCTGCATTTATCAGAAAAAGGGTAAATCAATTATTTCTTTTCTTCCCCATCTGAAATTTAAAATTCCCTACTTTTTGTTTCAAGACAAATCTTCATGTTTCAATTTTAAATTATTATTCCCTATTGCTTCTTGTACCACAAAAGAGGAAGACAATTCACCTTGCCTTATGGTAGAGATGTGCAATCCTTTATGAAACAAATTAGATTGAGCCAAAGAGCTATCAATGTCATTTTTATTTTGTTTGATTATAGCATAGGCTCCTTTGCATTTTCCGAAGGTAGTCTTGCCATTATTCCACTGTAAACACATCCATTTAAGCAAAGTGATTTTTTTCCATTTTCTTGTTCTGTACCATATCTTTGACTGTATGCCAATAAAATTGGCTTGATTGGATACAACTGTGAAGGTTTTTTTCTAGACAAGCACTGTTTTCTTTTTATTTCTTCTTATTATTTATTCTAAACACTTATTATACAGTGTTTAGAATTTATTTGCTTACTACTTAAATCAACTTATTTGAGAAGCCAGACATTATTTTGCATTGTGTTACACTGGTAATAACACTTGGTGCAACTGTTCTCTAGCTCCAGCTCCCAAAGCAATCTAACTCTGAAGAGTCAGCTTTAGTAATAGAATCTATTAAAAAATTAGTCTAAAGTCTGAAATAGCAATGAATTAAGTAGAGGAAAGCTTGTACTGCTGTTAAAGCTTTTGGAAAAACCACTGATGTCAAATGCCATGCATGTGATTTAATTTACATGTGTCTCTAGCGAGCAGTCTGTTTAAATACATGGAAATCAAGTTAGATATTCACAGCAGTGTCGGTATCAGTAATGCACAGCTCAAATGTCAGTGGGTTCCTATGAGTGCCCCCTAAGTTTTCTTCCTGTTTTTCCCATTTTTCAAATGCTGGTTTTAACATGGAAACAACTTTTTTGCTAAGCATTCTTGCCATAAAGTGGTTGTTTTTTTAAGAACCGGAGAGCAGAATTAATGTCCTTAATCACATTACTTTCTATTTCTCTTTCTCATCTTTGAGTTTCCAAAATTCTGTGCTGCTACAAGCCCAGCCCAATTAGAGTTGTGTTCTCAGGTGCATATCTGCTGTGGAGAGCCTGGTGATTGCTGTTGTGCTGGACCTTGCAATCCAGACTGCCAAATTCAAGGCAACACTAAAGGAATCTTATTCTGTTGAGCCTTTGAGCTCAAAGCAAAATCCCAAATGCAAATCCCCTTTCTTCATTTACATTTCTAGTTACTTTCAAAAATAATTTCTAACTTGTGTTTAACAGTAGTTTGTAGTGCAACATTTCTTCAGTTCCAGCCTCTCCTTTCTGTAGCTTATGAACACTCTGAAATCTTCATGTTATTCATCCATGACCATTCTGATTTCACTTTAAGGATTCTCCTCAGAGGAGTGTAGTCTGTGTTTCTGTCTCAGCTCAAAGGCAGAAATCTAGCTCTTCATACAGTAAGATGTCTGATATTTACTACTCGGATGGATTCATGAAATGAAGATTTATTTTTCTTACAGTTGTTGCTCCTTCATTTGAATCTTAAACTTTAAAGATCTTTATTTATTTTTATACTTTAAATTGTACACATCTGAGGTTTTGACTGAATATTGTATACATGAGAGATTATAATATACACCAGATATAAGATTATTGTTACCCTGTGTTTACTAGTTTTGGCTCTGGTACTTGAAGCCCTTCAAATTTAATCTTCCTAGCTCAAATAAAAATATTAAGATTAACTAAAATCAACTTATTTGAAGTTATGCTAGTACAGAAGTTACGATCATACTACATGGCGAAACATGTTTTGTTCCTGCTCCTATAGTTAAAAAAGTAGTCCAACCATTCACTTTAGAATGATAACTATAAAAATCTCCAACCAAAATTTCTGGTAAACACCAACAAGAAAAAGGTGAAGATTAAAGATGCTTTAAAACATCTAAGAAATTGGGTGGTGGCTTTTGCTGACTCTTTGGGCACTGCTCAGTTGATTGATGGCTCTTGAAGCCACAAAGTCACAGAACAGTTTCTAAGTTTTGATTGCTTTGTTCCTGTATACATGTGTTCATGTTCCTTTAACATAGAAATACAAGGAATGTTACCTGTGTGGTCTGCTTCCAGGAAGATCAGATTGTAAGCCTGAAATGGGTATTGTAAGCTTTGTTAGCCTAGAAGTTTGAGTCAGACTCATACGAACTTCAGTGGAGAGATGCTTTTTCACTCCACAGACCTTGGATCGAAGGGATGGAGGCCATAGGCCTGGAAGCAGATAGGAGTTTTTTTTAATGTCAACCATACTAGTCAAGGGTGAGAGAGTAATTTATAGTGTGCTTGAAGACAAGAATTTCTCTACATTACTCATGTATCTGAAAACAACTTTAAAAGTTGGTTAATCTGGGACAAGGAGTTCACGCTGGTCAGACAGGATAGAACTCAGACATCTAATGCATACTCGTAAGGCGAAGTGGTTTGTCAGTCAAATTGGCAGGGTGTGAAATTCTATGAAAACAGGCAAGTAAATACCATTTCTGTGGCAAACAACAAGGATAACAGGAATTTTTTTGCCCTTGTACCTCTTAGTAAATACATCTTATTATCTCTGCCTTTGTTTACACTATCTACTTCTCAAACTGGACGCTATTTCCAGGGCATTTGAAGAACATTCAAGATTTTCATTCAAACAAATAAAAGATTTTGTTCACAGTTAGTAACACAAGTAGTAGAACGATTCATTTTTTCAAATGCAGTGTTTCTAGAGATTATTTCGTGTCTTATCCCACCTGAATTTTGATAGCACAGGTTAGAAATACCTGGTGGAGTTTGTGAACAAATTTGGCAATAATGTTTATGTCTTGAATAAATATATGCTTTAGCTTATACAAGATACCTGATCTCTTTGTATTTGGGTATTATAATTAACACAGCTTCTCTGAACAAAAAGTGGTACAATCTTGAATAAACTCTGAACCACCCATAAAATACCACTGAAATGTGCCAACATTCCAGTGTTACTCATATAGCATTATCTCTATGCTGTCCCTCCTCCTAAGAACACAAAATGCAGCTCTTTTTTTTTTCATACTAAGGTAAACATTTCATTAAAACTGCTCTGAAGAGAAGAAATCCCACTTTGCCTCTTTTAATTCTCAACTATGAAGCCTATGCTGCCAGTTTGTAGTAGCCAGTTGGCTTTCCTGTTAGCTTACTGTGGTTTGCTATTTTGTCTCCCTTTTTTACTGTATATATCACAGTTTTTCCTGTCTTCTCATTGTGAGGTGTTCAGCTTGCTATTTGAGTTGGCGTGTAAGATTTCTTTGAATCCTCTTCTTGGATAAATAAATGTGTTGGTTTTACCTCTCCAGCACAATGGTAATTCCTGTTGAGAGGTGACTAATCTAAGAAAACTGCTCTTTGCCTTTTCATTCCATGTTGTTTGAAATATTGGATAATACTTTTTTTTAATACTGCTGCTGTAAAAGGAAGCACTTCAGCCCTTATATTTCTATGGTGTATTCATCAGTCCCCTTCCTAGGTCCTGTTTGAATAGTAGTTAGGATGAGCCCTAATCTGACCATAGAATTCCATATGTGCGTTCATAGTGTACTGGGAAACAATTATCAAAATTCAGTAAATCTGTGTGTAAAGTGTAGGTGATTAGAAAAAAAACTCAGAAAAGAGAGCTCAGTAATGTATGGATAAAGACAGTGACATATTCAAGATTTAAAATTTACTTTTGTTCAGTGTCCAGTCTACCAAGCACAACACTTAATAAGTTGTAAAAATCTGCTCCTAAAATTATTTTGGCTTCAAATAATTATCTGTTTATTTCTTCACACTGACTCCAAATGAGTGATTTCTTGTGCAGAATACCACATTATTTAATATTCATATTTAAATTTTGGTGAGCTAAATCCCACCATCAGGGGTGCTTGTTTTAAAAATTGTGTTAATGAGTAATGTCTGCTGCTGTCAAATTCCTTGTGTTCATTTTCTTTCCGTTTCAGAAGAGGTCTCAGTGTAATAGGAAAAAATTATTCTGTTTTTTTTGAACTGACTTTAGTCCTAATTCAGATGGCCATAAAGCATTCTCTTAAGACCTTGTATGTTCAGTTCAGTGTAAAAGTGTTGTTTGAATAAGAATTGATTCCTGAAACTGGAAGATTGCATGTTGTAATAGGATTTTTTAATCCTCACATACTTTATTGAATGTTTTGTAAAGTACACAATTCCAGATGTATGAAGGGATCTTCAAGATCTCTTCCAACCAAGCCATTCTTGTGAATGTTTTTTAACAACTTCATTTTTATATTTCCTATTAATTCAATCAAAGCTATTCTCTCTGTTCTTCAGAGAACAGAGACAATTAATAATAATAATTAATAGATTAATCCTGTTAAATCAGGATAGATGTAACACAGTCTTTTTAGTGAAATCAACAATATATTTCATTGCATTTTTCATTTGCTCCTAGTTTAACCTTATGGATATTGCTTAGAATAACATGCCAAAATCAGTTTTAAAGTAAGTATTATCAGATTAGCTTCAGATATTGTTATTCATGGTTTAGTTTTCTCTTATCTGTTTATTTAGAGACAGTGAATAATGTATGTTGCACTCTTAGAGGATAGAAGCTATTTTAGGCAGAAGACACTGCAAACCCCTACAGTTATAAATTAGATCACATGTGATTTGAAATCTGTTTAAAGCAGGCAAATATTTCAGATACCATTCAAATGGCACATGCATAGTGTATATTGTACAGAACTTGGGTCATGAAATTACTTATAAATCACATGCAGAACAAAAGCAGCAGCAGCATACTTTCCCACATCATAGCAGACACGTTGTCTTCATAAAGCTGCTGAAGTTTTAAGGAAGCTGCATGAGTTATACACTTTCTCACTATCAGAAAGTGAAGTAGGTGCACTAGCTCATGAACAGGCCTGCCTGGTGTTTGGGAGAGTGAGAATGCAGTTCTGAAATTGTAAACAGCTGCTGTGCTTTGCTTACCCTGCTTCCTTCATTACAGCTTGGCGAGCTCATTCCCGCTGCTGTACCTTAGTCCTCTGCCTATGTTTGGGTTTCTGCTGGTGGTTCCACATTCTGCATGCTTTCCTCAGAGTGGAGCAATGTGCTTCCCCATAAGTGCTAAAGGTTATGGGTCAGCCTCCTGCAGTCTCTGTGTTCCTGAGAAATGGGCTCTTTCTGTTGGTGGTAACTCATGCTTTGATGTCATTGTTCTGAATTGTTCTTCATGTCGTAGTATTGAGTTAAAATGTACTCCTGTAAGAGTTAGCTTTTCATATTGGGCTGGAAACTCTTCACCTTTGTCTAGCAAATTGTTTTATTATAACCAATGGCTTTTAATTGTACCTCCCATAATGAAGAGCTGACTTAATACTCTGTGCTAATCTTGTTATGACTTTAAAAAGGTAAGTAATTTCTCTAACAATTCCTAAAAGTCATGGTAGAGTGTTAAAGGGTTTCTCAGTTTTCTTTTTCCATTTTTTTTTTTCACATGAATTTTTCACTCGTGGCATGAACTTTTCTTTGTGTCTTTTTCTATTTTTCTTGAAAAAAATTTCAGACTGATTTTTATTTGCAGCAAAACATATTATGTAAACTTAAATGAATCCAATTTAGTACAGCCACTGTTTGATTCTTTTTCAGACCAATCATGACCAATAGATAGAAGTTGTCAGCAGGACTCTTTATTTTTACCATTCCCTTTATTTATTTTTGAGTACTGTATTTCACATTCTATTTACTACTTCAGCTTATGGGAGAAAGCTTACTCTGCATTCCAGCATGATGAAGTTACATTTTCAAGAACATAAAATCCAATTTGTTTAAAATACAGAGTAATGTGAACTGAATGCTTTGGGTTTGGTTACATTCTGTCTGAACTATGCAGGGGAATGGTACTGGCTGGTAGCCCAATGCCAAGATAGATTGTGAGCCAAGAGGCTGTAGAATGGACAAACAATAAGTCTATACTTTCCCTGTGAAAGAAAAGACAGCCATAGGTTGTTCTTTCTGTGACTACCTGTGCATGAGAAGAATTACAGTAAATTCTCCTCATAATAATTCTCCCTAGTTAGTCATGGTACTATACACAATATAGCATGGATTCCTCAGTTAACAATAGCTGTGAAAAGATTTCGGATTTTTTGTAAATGTCACAAATAACGAAGTAGTAAAATATACAAATAATGAATATTTTAAAAGGCGCTTAAAGCACATGACCCTATTTATAAAAGCTCCATTGCTGCCAAAACTGTATGTTAGGGAACTGGTGGGTTTTATTAAAAAGCATTTTACTGGAGTTTTGATTTAAAATTACATTTAGGATAAGAATGTGCAATTCATATTAAACAGAAGTATTATGTAATAACTAATTTTGATGTCAGTTATGTTAAAACATGGTTTGTATTCTGCAGCTGTGAGCATAGGTTGGGAAACGATCAAGTCTAGCTGATCAAGCCTTTTATTTTATTATCATGGATTCCTCTTCCACAGCTGCTTTTAAAATTTGTGGGAAGCAAATTATTTCTCATACTGCATATGTTGTCCATCAGGTGAGTGATAATGTGGAAACTTTAGGCTGGGTGTAAGAAATCAAAAAGTAAATATGAAGTCCTCTGTGTGCACAGAATTAAAAAAATGACCTGTGAGAGGCTGTATGTGAAGCCAGCTGTCTTTTGTTACCATTGTCATTTGGACATTTTAAGAGCAAAACTTTGTCAGCACGTTTTTTATATTAGAAGATTTGATCTGCAAATCTCAGCTGCTCTGTTCATTATAAATCTCTTGTTTTTGTCCATACACTAGCTCCACTATAGGTTGGAAGGGCTTAAAGATGAACTGAGGAGGAATAGAGGCTACAACTCGAGAGTAACTATTACTGCTCAAAGGAGCTGTTTTCCATTCGCAAACATTGCTTTGCGCTATGGGTTTGGGCTCCTTCTGTTCCTCCACTTTGTTGAAAGACTCTCTCTTGACTTCCATTTTACTTCTTTAGCACTGTCTTTGTCTGCTAACATTTTTCCTCCTTCTCTAGTAGCTTTTATCTGTGTCCTTTGGATCACATATTTTACTTAGTTTGTTTTAGTAGATTGTTTCAAATGTTTGTGTTTTGTATTTTTGGTTTTTTGCCTTTTTCTTTAGGACTGTGTTATCTCACTGAATTTCATTCCACAGTTGCTGAATTGCTTAATTATTTTGCAGCAGGTCCATTCCTCATTTTCTCTTTTCATGTTTTTCAGTGAGAAATAAGAGAGCCTCTTCCATTTTAAACAGTAGTCTTACACACATAGGCCCATGTCTCCTTTTGCATACACCATCTTCTGCCTTGCCACATCCATCCTGCTTCTCTCTCCCTCCCTCTCAAACTGTGCTTCTCTTTCTTTTGTGTTTTCTTTCTTGCCATTATACCACCTTTTTGGTCCAGAATTGTCCTTTGGTAAATTATAGGTAAAGATTTACTTCTTCCAAAGAGAATTCATTTTATGCCTTTGAAATCTGGTAAAACAACTCTGGGCCAAATTTGGGCATCATTAATCTTTTGTTTGCAGTTTTCTTGTACAGTATTTTTGGTGGGGAGGGTGTGGGGCTTTTTGTTTGTTTTTGTTAAACCAGAGTTTTTTTCAGGGAAGGACTCCATAACCCACTCTAAGTTGCAACATTACTTTCCATAAGTTATTCCATTACAATAAGTAGATTGTGTTGCGCTGTAGAATCCAATTTTTTATGTGACTATCTATCTGGGGCAAGCTGCTGTGGAACAGAAGAAAGAGGTTTAGAAGCTGGGGCACCATTTGTTTCAGCCTTAAATGGTTGTTCCTTTCTGAAGACAGCTTTGGAGGGGTTGGGGGTTTATCATTCTTCATCAATTGTTAGATAATACATATTCACTTTCTAGGCAATATTTCTGTAACTGCAAGTCCAGAGTGAGGTCTGAAATATAATCTGGATTAACTCCTTTGCTTTTGCAGCAGAGACAGATGTTCTGCTGGGAAATTACACCCTCAGCATCACCTGTGCTATTCCACTTCTTTCACTACATGTACACACTTTTACTTTATTAGTATTCTCATTGAAATTTAAAAGACCTTTGTCAATAAAGTAAAAAAGAGAAGGATTCAGTTCTTACTATCTCAGAGGTTTGTCTTCCTGTGAAGTTTACTTTAGCTGGGGTTTTGTCCACACAAAATGCTTTCTGTTCAAGTGCTGCCAGTTCAGTCATCTGGCCTGACAGTAGTCCATCTGAAAACTTGCAACTTCAGGGTTATTATACATTATGCTATCTTTCCAAACCTGAGAAGAATTAAAAATTTAAACTGTGTTGTGTTTACAGGGCTGATACTCTAAAAAAAAAAACAAAACAAAACAACAATTATTTTTTACATCTCCATAGTAAACAGAGCTGTAAATATCCAGTGTTACTAGAGCATTAGACCAATATGAATTGCCCAATTTCCCTGCAGTCAGACTAATCTATCTGGAATAGCACAGTGTCCTAAGCATCAAAGAAGAGGGGTTGTTGAGAAACCATGTAATTCTCACACACAGTTACTTTTTAAAGTAGAATTCCACTAATTCATAGTGAACATCTTTTAACCAAATAGGAACAGCAGAGTAAATTTATCAGCTCCATCCAGGAGCCATTTAGACAGCCATTGTGTGTTGCTTATACAATTGTGAAGATTTCGTATTAAACATTTGCAGAATCAACATAATTGAAAATAAATATTTTAAACTCTCAATACCTGAAAATATCAGCAATAGAATTTTAAATCAAGTCATATACTTTTGTTAGTATTCTGTCTAATCATTAAAGAGGACCTTGATTCAGTGCTAGTGCAATTACAGCTGTATAAGAAAATGTGTGTTTTCTGTTGAAAACTGATGCTCAACACATAATTTTAAGCACTTTGTTCTTTGATTTTTCTCACTTACTGTCCTTAGTTTCTTATGGAAGGGGTGTGGAATCAAATTGCTTGTATCAGATTCTGACCATCAGCTTAAATATACCCTCCTGCTTAAATATACTTATCTCATGCAAAATATGTAAGAATGTTGCTGAAAATATGTATAGCCTCTGTCTTAGATCCCAGGAGCTTGCCCATTTTATCTCTGTATTTTGCATTCTTGTTAACTTCTGTAGCTCATAGACTCTGTGCTCTCTCTGCAGGTCCAGTCTAGGTGCAGCAGCAAGGAGAATATCCTCAGAGCAAGTAAGTGCAGAAACTTCTTAGCTCTGTTGAGAAACTAGGACTGCTCAGAAGACAGCAAATGATAGTCAGATCAGAGGTGGGACTAAGTGGGTTTGCAGCTGAAATTTAGTAATTTAAGGCAGTGAAATCCAGTCCAAAGGTAAAACTGCAAATACCTCATCGTGTTCATGTATTAATGGAGAGTCACCTTTTAATTTATTCTTCCAAGTTGTATTTCTAATGACATGGAGGTCTGTGTTGCTTGTGATGTTTTCTTGTAAATTATCATGTGTGTGCAGACTTTATGGGCAAGAATTAACACTCAAAGACAATGAAAATGGAGATTCTCCACTTGAATATATATTATTTTTACTTTCATACTTGAACATGAATTTGAATGTTGTATTGCATAGAACCAAACCAAAAAATGCAAAGGTTAAGAGTTCACATTTGATCCAAGAGATGTCTAGTTTAATTTGCAGAATTCTTTTTCTTTGTGTTGTGGGAATCTTTTCTAGTCTAAAATTTGATCCTCCATATGTGTGTGTATATGTATAATGACAGGACTAGGAAGATGTTTTGGTGGTAAAAGAGCAGGCTGTCAAGAATTTTCTACCTTATGCAACCAATTGAATTAGCTGCTTCAAAGCTAGAGGATTAGTCTGTTGTACAAAATGCAGCTTAATGTAAGTAGTTATTTTTAGAGCTATCTGACATTTCACATTAGTGAAAGATAACTTGGTGAAGTTTGAGCAGTTGTTTAATGTCATTTGCTTGTAATTAAAGTACCATTTAGTAGTTTTACAATTAAAAAAAAATTGTCTCTGGGTCTATTTAAATCTGTGATACCTCTAACAGAAATGTTAGCATTTGTTTGTAGGAAGAAATGGGAGAGAGAAAGGTTAATAGTTACACCAGCATCCTCCTTCCTTTCTTCAAAAAGACTATTCATGCTTTAGGTTTAACACCTAAAGGGGCTCTATTTTCTTGACTTTTCTTGCAGAAATAATGGGTGTTACTTTTGGTATTGGAAAAAAATATGTCAGAGATTAGGGAATTTTATCTATTTCCAAAAAGTCTGTGTTGTAGAATGCATTTCTCAGAAGATTTTAACAGAACCTTTGACTTAAGAAAATGACATGCATTAGGGACAGACTTGCAAATTTGAAGGTTGTTCTCTGGGGACCAGTCAAAGCATTCAAAACCTGTGCATTCTATCACTTTTTTAAGGTTTAAAGAGATGAAATGTGAGTTTCTGAAGTAGCTAACAGTGAGTTTTTAAGTAGCATTGAAATTACTGCTAGAAGCAGTAAAAGCATCTAGTGGCAATAGCATAAAGGTTGTTCACTGTCACACAATTCCCTCAGCTTTCTTTGCTGTGACATGTTTTTTGTTAGCATTTTCCTTCATATTTTCCAACTTAAAACATCAGGAAAATGTTTTTAGGATGTATTGTGTGGAATCTGCTGGACCCTCAGAAATTACAGTGCTGCTAAAGCAGGGTTTCTTTCTCTGTGCAGAGGCGGGTGTGGGAAGTTTGACTGTATTTCACAAATGCTTTTCTTTTCCTCTTTAATGATGTTGTCAACAAAAAACAGTCATGATAACTGGAAATGTAAGCTTGCTAGGGAGATCTCCGTTGTTAAAACCAGGAATGCAGTTTTTCCATGCTACACTTTTATCTTACAATAGTTCAATTTGGATCATTTGTCCCTAGTTTTCTTATGACAAAGTTAGCTTTAAGAGTTTGTAAAGTCTTAATATAGTTAGAAAATGTCTCATCAAGTGTTTCTCTCTTCCTCAGAATGCCAACTGCTATCTTAAGGAAAATAATTAAGTCAATTAAAAATTATCTGTGCTTGACAAATTCACAGTGCCTGCTTTTTACTTCATGCTATCTTCTAAATACATACAAAGAGATTGTTCAAATAATTTCTTCCAGAATCATTCGTGGAAGAATTAGGTGGGCAGTTTTACTTGTCTCTACTTCTTCCTCTAAAAGGTAGTTACTGTGTTAATAGCAAAAAATGATTAGTGAACAATGTCTCACATGAAAAGGTAAGCATGTGTTAGTGCTGAACAAGTATTGTATATATAGATTAATTAAGAAACCTCCTCTTCTGAAGGAAGACTTCAGAATTAGACTGCATGATTGTTGTACTATTTTTACTTGCTTTTTTATTAGAAGACTACACTTGAAGCAATAATCTATTTTTTTCAGAACCTGAAGGCATGTGCAGCAACAAATGAGATATTTATGTAGTGACTGCAAAGCAAAATCATGTAGTTAAAAATTAGTTTCTATTATTTAATGCTTTCTGTACAGTAATTTATGTTACTTAGGAATTTCATTACATATCACATATAGAATCAAATCACATCATCCACTTTGGCTGTCATAAATACCTTCTTGTTCTAGGTAAATCCTTTCAAGATACTCTGCAATTGTAATTGTCTGAATCCTTCAGTTTATATCTGTTGCTCTTGTTTATGTATTCCTGCAATAGTTCTCTCTTCAGTTGCTTATCTTCACTTGCAAAATACTTCAAAGCTTGTTGTCCCCTTGTTTAATCTCTCAGTAAGTATCATGAAATTAAACACACTGTTGGCTGCACTTTCAAACAACTTCTGTCATATTTTCTCCTTACCTGTCCCTCACAGTTGGGAAAAGCAGGCCTTCTTAGGTTGTCCTACTGCCTTCACTCCAATCATACATTTAAACAACACTTTGCTATGGTGACGACAAAATCTTGGCAATGGGTAGGGTGCCCACTAGCTGGAGATGCTGTCTGCTGCCTTAACTGCCCAGTGCTTTCATTGTGCTCTCTCTACCTTCATTTCAAACCTTTGGACTCCCACCTCACTCTTGGATTGCAGGCTCACTGGCCCAGTGTCCATTGTTGTGCTTTATCTGTGCATGGCACAGAGTGTGTTGAGATGTGTTTGTGCAGAACAGAATGGAATTAATTGTCCTGAGTTCACAGAATTGAATTAGTCTCAGATTATCATCCTCAGTGTAAAATACTGCATCACCTGGAAGGGCTTCTGTTGTACATTAATCAGTCTTTTCATGCCCATCAAGACTTCTGGCATGTTCTCCACTGCAGATAAGGATATACACTCTCTTGATTCTAGTTGAATACAGTGTTCCCAGGGTCAGACGTGAAAGCTCGATAGTGATAACTGACTAATTTAATTTGCTCCAAAGTGCTGATGAGTTTCAGTAAAATGGTTTAAATGAACATCACTACACGAATCTGCTCTCTGTAGCCCACATGGATTTGTTCTTTCTCATTGCAGGTCACAGTGCTGTTGACATTACCAAGGTAGCAAGAAGACATCGCATGTCTCCATTCCCATTGACATCCATGGACAAGGCCTTCATCACAGTTCTGGAGATGACCCCAGTGCTTGGAACAGAAATCATCAATTACAGAGGTATATTAAATTGGATTCTTTGTGAGCATGAGGGTGATTACTTCCCTATTTGGCAACCTTCCTGCTCTTTTATTAATGTGAGGTGTCTGAAACACTGCTTTCTCCAGGAGAAACTTGTTTAGGAAGTACCTGTAATAGGGGAAACCTTTCAAAGTTAGGAGAATGTCAGTTGAATTCAGTGGTGCTCCCTGAAGGAGTCTGTAATGGAACACTAATAAAATACATTAATCAATTTTCTTCCTATTTGTATTATATGCAGCAAGCATATTTATACTCAACCTGAATGTACCTCAGTGGACTTTTGTAGATGCCAAGTAGCTGAAAGCTTTACTGTGTTTGGTTCCCTCTGTTGTCTCACTGTGGAAGATTCTCACTAAGCCCCTTTTCCATCCAAGATTAATGATCAAAGCAAAGTGATTATTGATTCCAGATCACTTTTTTCCATGTCTAAATCTTTAACAGTTCATCTCAGTCTCTTTTTACAGGTTCTAGTTAGCCTCCTAGTCATTCCAGAATTTTCCTCTTCTTCTCATAAATAGAATTCCTTTTCTATTCTAACATGATCATCTTCTGAAATTACTTCCTTTTAATGTTTGATCTATCCAAACTTTGTAATTAAAGAGTAATTTGTTTTGATTTATACAGTGAAGTTGTCTTCAAAAGCACCAAACAGCAAGCAAAATATCAGACTTTTTGACTTTGTGACTGTATCTATACCATGTATAAGTAGGGATAGATGGAGTGATTTTCTGGCCCTAAAAGGAATTAGCAAGGCATCTCTCATGTTTATTCAGGTAAAGTGTCCTCCTTCCTGAAATATTGTATTCATAGTGTCTATTAGGTGCCTCCCTAAGCTTCTGCTATTCCTTACATCAAGCCTGGGAGAATGTTCTTGGCACATAACAAAACCATGACAGGAAATATGCTGACAAGTAAACCTCAGCTAGGTAGGGAGGCAGAAGCCTCTTCCAGGGATTCTTCCAGATTGTCCAAAAGTAAGGTGGTGAGTGAAGAGATTGTGGAACTATAAACCTCAAAAGGCAAAAACATTTAGGACGCTGGTGTGCTACAGACAGCAGAGACACAAATAATTTCTGAATGGAATATTCTGTCTTCTGACTTGGAAGTTCAAAGTTTTCATGCTCTTTGCCAAATCTTTGTGCTACAAGAAGCCTTCAAGATGTCTTCATATTGACATACTGATTTAGCAGACTATATGTAATATAACACCTGTGCATTTAGTGACTCCAAGCAGAGCTCAGTGTTCCTCTATGCTTTGGCAGCAGCATTTCTGAGAAAATGCTCCATATCTTGCATTCAGAACAGCACCAATACTGGATCAACAAGGAATATGCATAATACACCCTGCACTTTCATAATGGTGTGCAGATTAGAAGACACTAAGTCATAAATGCTGGGCATAACTACTGGGCCTTTTGGGTAGCTGTCAGTTAAATGTCTTTTCTAAGACAGGTCTTTGTGAACAATATGATGAGCTGCAGTGTTGGGTGCATTTAGTCCAAATCAATGCTACATATGCAACCCTGAAGTCCTGAAATAAAGGATGAAATACTGGCATCTGCCTCCCTGATAAGCAGATCATATATTTATTCTGGTATGTCAGATACAGTTAAGGTACTGTCGGATTATTATTCGTCTTTGAATAAAAGAAGTTTTGATTGTAAGTACAGAATGTATCTATTGTTATTTCTGGCACTGTTATTCTGTCAAAAATAATGAACTGAGTCTGCTGAGTCACTTTAGTTTTGACCCTCTTCCCTCTCACCCAAAACACAAGCATTAGATTGATGGTAACATTAGCAGGTTCAGAGACAGATACTTGATTTAATGTTCACATAATTATACCAGCAATTCCTTCATATTTTTGCACTGTAGTGCAAAATTTTATCTTGCAGTTTATTTTTCAAGTAGTGCACGCTTAATTTAGCATGGTACATTTTCCAAGTATATAGTATGAAATGTCAGGATTGAGCCTATCAGAGACAGCCTAAAGGACATGTCTGTGTCTGTGATACTGCAAATTCAATTCTCTTAATCTACAGATACAAATCCTGAGATGGAAATGCATTTTCAGAAGTTCTTAAAGGATCACCATAATGTTACACAGACAAATATACAGAATTGTTTATATAGGCATATGTGTGTGTGTGTGTATGCACACACTTATGTGTTGGATAAAAGACAATTTAATTTTGAAGAATGCAATTAATTAAGAACCAGTTTTTCAATTAGTTACGGGTTCTTTTTTTTGTTAATATATATCAAATTTCAGAAAATTTAAAAAATTTAGTTCTGGAGGTCTGAAACTGTATTTAGAAAAGCCCTATTGTGCTGTGTTTGTTTTCTTCGTGATTTTGTGAATTTGAATTACAACTGAAACTATCTTTCAGGAGCACAGTTTCTCTCCAAGGAAAGTGAAATGTGCAAAATTCTAGGAGTGCTAATTGCCTAATTAATTTAACCTGATTTAGTTAAAACTAAACATATTTCATAGCAATCATCCTCATAAATAAAGCTGCTAAATGTTGTTCTGTACAAATACCCAGTACAATCCTGACATTATTCTTGATTAAGTCAAGGCAGGCTGTAGTCTCACAGATCTATCTGTTCTCTCCTAACATAAGGGAGAGGATTATTAAAGTTATATTTTGAAACATGACTTTCATGTTGGTGTGTTGCTCAGTGACCATATAGATCATTTAACCTCTTTCATATTTAGCAAAAATGGACTGTCCTAAAGCATTTTATGAAAGTGTCATAACCCAGGGCATCTGAAGTATATTTCTCACCTGCCATCATTGATATCTGGTATGAAGCCACCAGTTAGGCTTTTATTCCAAATAAATGCAGTCACCTGAGTATAGCTCTGTGGGCACATAAGATTAAGTTTTTAGACAACATGATTATACTTATTCTTCTGAAACTAAGAAGATGCAGAAGTTTAATTGATAATAAAATTATAATGCAGAAGCAACCTACATTGTATGAGCTTAAGCCAGAGAACAACGTATTTATTCTTGTCTAATCCAAGAGCCTCACTGATTGGTTTGGTAGCATTGACTTTTCATATCACACTGAAGTGCCACCAGGGCAGTATTTACAAAATCCATCACTTCCTAGTACAAGATGTCTTATTGCTGTGCCCCAGAGAAATCAAAGCTCTTCACGGAACTGTTCCAGGTTCAAGCTTAGCAAATACCACATTTGAAAAATGAGTTTAGTATAATTCATAATTCACCATTTTGTTTCAGAAAGCTATAAGCATCACAAGGGGCAGTTTGATGACATTAAAATAATGCAGAACATCTTTCTGAATTACAATTAATCAACATAGGGTCAAATTGTATTTTTAGAATATGTTCTTAAAAGAGAGTGCAGAGGTACTCAAGATTGTCCTCTAGTTGCTGATTTGCTTCATTTTAAATGCCTAAGGCTGCTTCAGCAAATAATTCTTACATTTTTCTTCTTGTAATGGAACTCATTCCCATTAATGTCTAACCATTTATTCCTTTCAAATATTGCCTGGCAGTATGCCAAGAACAAACTGTTCAACTTTGCCCTAATTGGTGTGATTTTGCATGCAGACAAGAAGCAAATTGAAGGCACAACATGCCTGCTAAAATTGGAAGTATCACTTCTGTATGAGATTTTGTGCATCTATGAACAAAGGGTATTTTTACTAGGCCTTTGATAGCTGCCTTTTCTGTGCTACAATTTAAATGTCTGTGTCTGCATTTTTTTACTCAATATAAGTGTACAAGCTTCTGTGAGCTTTCTAATAACTTGTATATTGTGTATCACAGGCACTGATATGCAGGTTTGCACAGGTGAATTAATGGCCATTACAAAAGTGCTTTTCTAGATGCTTTAACAGGTTTCAGGAGCATTTTTATGGCAGTATTTATTTCAGCAACACAGCATGAACAGTAACTTCAGGCTGAAAGTTGATACATACAGATGTGAGCAGAATGTTGTTATAGTTACAATAATTAATTGCTAACTAAGTCACTTTGTGTTAATAAGTAAAATGCAATCTTCATTATAATACCACTTCACTGGAGCTGAACATTTCCAAATTGAGTGGGTGAACTTTTTTAACAAAATCTGCCCATTTAGTGTGCAGCTCTAGCTCTTCTGCCTTCCCAGTTGATCCGGACCTGGCAGATTTCCCTGTCTGTAAAATAAGAAACACACTTTATGCACTTCTCTTTTTTGGCATGTCTCAAAGATCATAATCTCTAAAGCACATATCCATGCAAATTCTCCTGGCAGAAATAATCATGCATCCTCTCACTCCATCATACTTTCAGCTGGATATTGCCTTCCAGTGCCACAACGCACCCTAGGAGCAGGCCTCTATTATGAGAAGGGCTTCCCTTCTTTTACTTAGACATACTGGAATCAAGCCAGTCTCAGTAGTTCTTACCCATGTGTCCCTTCCCAGTACATCTAATCACACATGTAATAAATCTGCTTTCTCTCTCACACTATATCAAGGGCCAAGTTACATATTTTCCACTCTGTTCCATGTCATACTAAAAAATGAAGCTCTTGCTGGTGCCATAAAAGTACCAGCCACTTGACTGAGGGTGAAATAATTCATATCAGTCTCTACAGGGAGGCTGAGCCAAATTACAGCTCATCAGCCATAGTTGCTAAGTGAAGAGAAAGAGTGTGTTTGAAACAGCTATTAAAATATTTAGAACTGTAACACTGTAAATTTATATAAATAATTCTGACACTTATGTGGACTCACTCTCCATTAAGTAGAAATGCTCTTAGCAATTAGGTGAAGCTAATCTATTGCCAAACTTCTTTGTCAATTTATGAAAACTGGTCCATTGTTAATGTTCTCAATTCATCACCTCTCACTTTCTGTGCATAGGATTTACTTTTGACATGTCATTTTACAAGTTTTTAAAATAGAAATTTAACAAAAATTCAAATAAAGGAAAATAATGAAAATGCCTATATTCAAGAGATCTTAGGGGAAAAACTTGTGCTGACGAAACAAATACTTGTTTTTCTGTCTGGTCCTTAATCAGAGCTATCACCTCTGGGTTTGGATACTTGGCATTAAAATCTACTGTAAGCAATTTCACTATAACCAGGAGCACAGACTTAAACAAATCCTTTATCATTACTTTCAGACTGCAGTCTTTTTTTCTGTATGTAGGGTCAAAAATCTAAAGCCTGAGAGATCTGTATGTCCCATACACATACATTTCACCTATAGGAGGGCACAGCTGTTAACTTCATTTCCCCCTTTCACGCACTGTAATGACACAGAGCATGGTCTTTTCTCTTTTTTCTAGATGGAATGGGGCGAGTCCTTGCTCAAGATGTATATGCAAAAGATAATCTGCCACCATTTCCAGCATCAGTAAAAGATGGTTACGCTGTCAGAGGTAAACGCTCACTTTGTGGTCATGTACGATAGTGTCTGCTACTTTATAACATGTTAATTCACCTGTTTTGGATCCAGCAGGGGTTGTTTTAGTTTAGATTTGATACAGATCATTGCTGGGGTCACAGTTGCACTGTCTTGAAGGAAGGCCACAAAGCCAAACTCAAATCTTTTAAGTGGATACTGGTGAACACAAGCAAATTTGCACCCATGTGTGCTCCTAGATTTGCACCTCTGTTGGTCGTGCATTTCTTGGAAACATTTAAAATTCAGGACAATTACAGAACATCTGTTTCTGAATTATGGATTCACCTTCTATTCCTCTGTTGTAAATTTAATGAGGATTTTTATGTATATTTTACTTTGTTGAACCATTACATATATTGATTACATCAGAGAATT
This sequence comes from Passer domesticus, assembly GCF_036417665.1. NCBI lineage: Eukaryota > Metazoa > Chordata > Aves > Passeriformes > Passeridae > Passer > Passer domesticus. Next base: position 32,848,836 of record NC_087479.1, read on the forward strand.
TTTGAGAAACTTACCATCATGTTCTCTTATGAAGATACCTCAAAAGAAGAGGTTCTTACTTCAAAAATACTGCAGCTGCCATATATGAATAAAATTAGTTGTATGACTGAATTAATTTCAAGCAGCAAATAATTTAATTAATTTTAAGCAGACCTGAATTCACACTCTGCTTTGCCACTAGGTGCCACATTACTTTGAGCCAGTTACTTCACTGTGCATCAGTTTTTCCCTTCGTAAAGCAAGAATAAAGATGCTCGCCTCATACGTCTGTGAAGGAAATTTAAAATATATGGAATCAAACATGATACTGGTAGTGATTTAATTGTGGTAGCCATTGAATCAGAATAACACCATGTTGAAATTTGTGCACAATAGCCAGCTTTCTTCTAGGGACATTAAAATATCTTTTTTGTTACTGGCAGTTGAAAACATGGAAAGCAACTGCCCATGAAATAGACCCAGGCAATGGATGTAATCCAGTAGCTTTCCCATACATTCAATATAAAAATAAAATTTCAGGTCCACAAGATGAGTGTGCGTGAGAGACAGGCAGACCAAAATGACTAGTAATTTGGTCTAAAATAGCCAGAGAAATACAGGTAAAGTAACACTCAGAAAAGCTAAGAGAGTGAGTTCTGAGTAGAATGCTGAGTGACAAGGGCCTTGGGATCAAGCCAATGCTCTCTTGCAATCTGACTGCTGCAGGGTAAGGCAAAGCACAAATACAATCTCAGTAAACATGCAGAATGAGCAGAGTGATCATGAATGTCATTTTCAGCAACTTCTGACAGAACCAACACACAAAACCTAATTTTGGTGGTAAATGCAAGTAGAGTAATACTGAGATATTTGAATGCATGCAGAGAACAGCTCTAAAGCTGGTGAAAGGCCTGGAAGGAATGTCCTATGAGGAGCAGCTGAGGACTTCAGGTTTGTCTTGTTTGAGGAAAAGTATGTTGAGAGGTGACCTCATGACTCCCTACAGCTCCCTGTGGAGGGGAAGGGCACAGGGTGTCCAGTGACATTTTGTGTGGGAATGGTTGAAAGCTGTGCCAGGGAAGGTTTAACTCTGACATCAGGAAATTGTGCTTTACCAAGAGAGTGGGCAGACACTGGAACAGACTGCAACAGAACCCACTAGAGAGTGGGTTGATGCCTCAGGCCTGTCTCTGTGTCAAAGGCATTTGGACAATGCCTTTAATAATTTGTTTTACATTTTGGTTAGCCCTGAATTGATCAGGCAGCTCTATTCTATTCCATTCTATACTGTTTTGTTCTATTCTTATTATTCTTGTGAACCTGGTACCTTCAGATATGAAAAAAAAGCTTTTAGGCAGAGTTAATATTGACTACATTAATGGATACTTCTTACAAAAGTATAAGGATTAGCTTTCAGTGACATAACATGTCTGCCCAAACCCCTGTCTTTTTCTCATTTTATATCAGTTGTGTATCATCTATACACTTTGTATCCATATTATTATTAGTGGGGGAATAAACTCTAATTCAGTAGCATTTTATCAGGTTTAAAATAATTTAGCTATTAGGAATTTCTTTCTCTTCTTTTGCTGGATCATACAAGCACTTTTTCTTTTTCAGTGCAGGCCTAACAACCGTTTTCAGTAGCATTATATGCATTATTCAAGGATATCTAGTTGAAGAGTCCTTTTCCGCTTTTTTGAGTTCACTCTAAAGTTCATAGATTAGTCTGTTTGATAGGCTTTTAAAGCTAAGTTAATTATTAGTCTTCAAACATGGCTAAGTACCATAGATAATGATCTGCAAAGCTGCAGCCAATGCATGAGTACAAATGTGATAAATCATAGACTGAATGAACATCCTTCCTGAAAGTAGTTCTTCTCCATACAGGGTAACCTAGGTGTATATTCAGGGCTCCTGAAGTAAAACCCGAGTTCTTAAGATAAAGGTTGTCACTGATTAGACTTCATCTCTAGGATATCAACTTTTGACAGCTACAGATTTAAAATTAATAATAATGCAGATTTAAATGTGATCTTCTAGCCTAGTTTGTTTGAGCACTCTTGGCAACACGATTGCTGTGCTTAGAAAGGCAGAGCTGCTTGTGCTTCACACGTGTTTACATATGGTAAAGCCTATAATACCACTAATGCAACTTGCTGAAAGACCTTTGAAGCAGACAGGAGTTTAAATGTTATTAGTAATTGTGCCTTCATTATCCCTGTAAAAATGCAGATATGCTAAACTGGAAGTCCTGAAGACTTGTTAGATCAGTGATCTCGTACTCCTAATTTTCAGTATTGCAATACTGTCATGAACACCCTTAAATCTTTGTTATTAATGTAATTCCTCCTAGTCTTCATTTACGTGACCTCGTACTGCCCAGAAATTTTCAGTTAAAAATACTATTTCTTATAGAACCTGTGTTTTTCAAAAGAATAAACACACCTCAAATGGACCTAAAAGGTAAAATGTTTGCAGAACTTCTATAACCTTAGTCATGAAGAACTGAAGTCACTGAAGAACAGAACATTATATCATCCTTGCTCTTCTCCTGTTCTTTATTTATAATGCCATCATTTGTTTTGGTTCAGTGTTTACCATTTATGTTGTCCCTCTTAACAGCTGCTGATGGCCCAGGAGATCGATTCATCATAGGGGAATCCCAGGCTGGTGAGCAGGTGAGCACAATTTCTTTTCTCTTTTTTAATGTATTTTTCTTCTGTAAGATTCTGCTTTGTATTTTTATAAGCTTTGCTAGTGCTCCAAAATTCAGTAGTCTTGGATGTGGTGTGAAGTAGGACACAGCTGTACTGACCCTCCCGCTATGTGCCTTGGGACATGATTTCAGAAAGTGAGGTAGTACAGTTACATAAGGAGCTAACAAGGATATCCCAAAATACTTCAGAGCATTGTGCTGACATGTCTGATAGGAGTGCATACAGTAACATTCTGCCCTGGTCCAGTGTTTGAGGACATGAGATTTCTAGTGGCACAGCAATTCATAAGCAGCGAAAAGAGTGATTTAACCCCCTCTTGCTGACAGATTTTTTAAGGATGTCAGCCCAATAACTGTTTTCATAAGATGCTTCTATTTTTCACCCTAATAGCTGCAAAATGAAGTGTATAAATTTTTTATTAAGCTTTTATAGATAGGTAACCATCAGAACAATCTTGAGGAAGACTGGCAGCATCCTGGTTTGAGGCTGGTTTGTGAGAAGAATATTTGTGCACCTTAGCTGATACATGGATTGATTTTAAAAGCAAGTTGAGGCGTGACCTGTGTGTGACCTGCTGTGCTCTATAAATATTCATTAATAAATGTGTTTCGTGATTTGTTCTCAAATTCAAGAGCATATTTCATTACATTTCTGTACTCATTCTGGTAATGGATAAAAAAAATCAGTTATGTTCAACTACTGTTATTCTGCCCATTTAATCATACCTGCCAGCTGTGTTCAGGAAAATGTGAGTTAGTCCAAAATGTTTCTCCAGCTATTTCAAATCCTGATTTATAATTCTGTGTATTGTATGTGAAATGATGGAGAAAGGGATAAGTAACAGGCAAAACAAGAAATTGATCAGTTTTAATGAGGATTTTACAGTGTGTCCATTTTGACTGCTAAACAAAAAAGTTCAAGTAAAATTGGCGTATTTCAAAAGCTGTTTCAGGTTTTAGAAGTATTACCAGTTGCAGGATTATTCAGGTTTTTTTTTTAAATGGACTTGAACTGTGTCTAAATGTGTAATAGACATTTCATTTGGCTAATCATGATAAGAAGAACTGTAAAAATTATTTTTGCTTTCAGTCCCATCCATCATCATGAATTATACTTTGGTATAATAGACATATTCTCAGTACTGATATTCATGTGAACTTAGATTAATGGATCAGTTGCACAAAATATGTAAAATTACTTTGAATTCATTTGCTTTTGTTTTTTTTAGAATTTAGCAGTTTTTTAGCCTGCCTTATATTTTTAGCCCTCCTGACTGCATTTTCAAGCATTGGTCTAGAATCCAAAAGATTCAAAGACAACTATTTTTACAGCCCTTTTTATGATCACTATAAAATAGCAAGAACCAGCAGAGCAACCCGCTGAATTTTCACTCCTATCACTATTCCCCTGTCATCAATATTACCATTTTGCTAGTTAAATATCCCAGCACACTGTTGCTTAAAAGCAGTACTGTTGAAGTTGTCTCTAATGGGGACTACTTCCCATTAGAGGTCTGAAGTGTTTCAGTGTCCTAATCAGTTCAGCAGGTTTGTACAAAAGATAAAAGGGCAAATGGAAGCTGCTTCCCTCCTACAAAGTTCAAGAGCTCACAAATGTCTCTCAGGGACAGTCTGTCCTCCCAGATTACGGGGAATAGGAAGGCTCTCTGGCAAGGAGCAAGAATTGGGTGGGAAGCAGGCATACAGAGAGAGACTATTTCTGAAAATACCAGTGGCAAGTTAGAAAAACAAGGCTGTTGACTTCAGAATAATTGGTCAAAGTTTTTTTTCTGGGGCAAACACATCTTCAGGTTCATCTCCTTCCCAAGAAATTATTTATAGCCTTGGAAGGCTCCTCAGTCTCATTTCACCCTTCAGTCACTCTCAGCAGCAACATTCTGCTTTTCATGTTACAGACCAATTAACAGAATGATTCACAGCAGGGAGTTCAAAATAGATTTAGATTTGGCTCCTCCTGTAGGGAAAAAGGTTATATAAATGCTAGTAGCAAGGAAAAAGATTGGACTAAAATTGCAAGGAGGCCATATAGCCACATTGGACATTTCTCTATCAATTTTTAGTTTGTGTGTTTTCTGATTTCCATCTCCAGATGGTCATGTTTGTGTTAACCCTTTTTCTGTATATCAGGGAAAGCTTTCAGCATTACCTTGCTTTGGGAAGGTTAGGGCACACTTGAGATTACTGGTCATGAGCCATCCACAATGGCCTGTGTGTAACATACTGAGCCATAAGAAAAATGGTTTTCCTTCTGTAGACTTACATAGACCACAGCATTTCCTACAATGCTTTCTAAAGGTCTTTGTAAGAGGCACTACAACTAACCAGCTACAATGTTAGAATGAAAAGCAGGCATTTTCCACTATTCCATTAACTTGAGCCTTTTTACAGAAAGGAGCATGGATTATTCTAAATGACAGAGGAGAGGTGTAATCATGTGCAGGAGAAAATAGGGGGTGTGCTTAGTAAATTATTTCTGGCTTTTATTCGATGACTAAAATTGAGTAGATTATCAGTAATGAATGCAAAGGACAGAAACCAGTATTGCCCCATTGCAGGTAAAAGTGAGATCTCAAAGGCCCTTTGGAAGAGCTTCTGTGAAATTCTTGCACATTAATATGTTTTCTGAGAAGCAATCATTTCTTTATCTCCAAAAAAACCTATCATAGAGGAATATAGCCCTGGAGATTCACAAATAAATCTGGTGGTTGACTTTTGTTCATAAAGTTAATCTGATCAAATTCTCAGCAGACAAAAATGAAATTAAATCTATAAGCAACATAACCAGTTCTAAAAGCAATTGTATCATGAATTTGTTTAAATGCATCACATCATTACATCTCAAAAAATTAACTCATCTAACAATAAACTCCAAAAACATGGTTAGTTACAGCATATTTTATCACCATAGGCTCTGATTTGTGGCAGTAGTAGACATTTTGTATTCTTTATGATGCAGTTTAATAGGCAGATTTTTTTATGCAATACATTTTTCCTCTGAAGTTTGTCATTTAAGCCAGCAATACTTAGTAAGTTCAAGACAATATTACCTATTTGTAATGTACTTTTAGATTATATCTACAATGGTATGCAAAATACATTATCCAAGGCGTAAGCTTTGCCTTTTGTAACATTTCTTTTCATAAAAATCAAAATTACACACTCGATAGCATTATTTTCCCTTTTAAGCAGCTTTAGTATAAATGGCAGTGTTTCTGCTATCCATCCACAACTCTGTGAATAGTGTGGGGTGAGGAATAAAATGCCATTTTCTTAAAAGTGGGGGTTTTTTTAATGTCACCTTGTTTAGATACCTACATTATGATAGCATGAATCTTGCCCTAAAAATATACTAACTGTGACATATGGCAAGTGTGGGTTGGTTTTATTTATGTTCTTCTCCCAGGATATTAGATTTCTGTTACCTGTAGAAAAGGGTTAAGATTCAGTCAGTTCTAGGCTCAGTTGTTTCTTGGAATACGCAGGTCGCTGTGATACTGTGGTGAGCCAGATAAACACCATCCCAGCTTTTTCCTATGGCTTCTGTCCCAAATGTGTGACATACACACATTTCAAAGTAACACTCACCTTTCAGTGGTTATGACAGGTCTGAAGGAGTAGAAGAATGGGCAAGGCAAACAGCTTCATGCAGCTGAAGTGCTGACCACTGGTCTAGAGTTTGGTCGTGTCTGTCAGCCCCTGACAAAAGTCATGGAGTAAATTCCTGCTGGGCAGGAGCAGGTAACAGTCCTGGGAGGAACTGCCTGCAGCCTGTGGGTTGCTGCCAAATGTCTGTTAATTATAGTTTGAGAAGTCCTGGATGTATTCCAGCACTGCATATGGAGTTTGGAGTCGGTGTGCACATGAGCTATACGTGTGACACGCACAGAATGTGTTACTCTGATCACAGCTGCATAGATCTCTGTGTAGCACATGTTCACTTGTAACACTGAAACCTAGATAAGCCAGGCTTACTGCAGTGCTGGGAGAAGCCAGCAATGAAATCTCAGTCATCATATCTGCTTCTTTTAGTTTCATTTTTGGGATTTTTTTTAGTTGTTTCTTTCTTAAATAGTTATGGTCAAATTACAGTTTTACCCTGGATTTTGATAAATGTTTATGAAAATAGTCTGCCTGGTGAGAAGTGTTATTAAAACTGTATCATTTGGTTTATCATGTTGTTCTGATATTTTACTGTTCTTTGTACTGCTTCTGCTGAAACTTTTTAATGTCCTGTGACTTTATAGAATTGTAGAATATTATCTATTTTAGGCTATTCTAAATTGACCCTCACAAAGATAGATATTCTCTGTGAACCAGTATTGAGGTGTCTTAATGTTAGGAAATCTGCCTAAAAATTAAGCAGTTGGTTACATTACTATTATTTGTTGGTTTTTCATAAATAGTGTGCTGGTAAAACAAAACAGACTAAAAAATCAACCAAAGCAATTTCAGCCCTGGGAGACAGAGTGCTCTGCAAAAATATTTATGTGCTGAGAACTGCTAGATTTTTGTTCATGGAAGTTTCCATCTAACAGTTAAAATTTTAACCCAGTTATTTTTCTGTGCCAAATATTTTTTCTAAGTATTAGTATATTCCTTCTTCTGAAAGTTGTTCATGTGATAGAAATATAAGGAGAAAAAAGTGAAGCCACTTAATATGTGGCCATATAAATAAAGCCAGGTGTGAATTGGAGTTTATTGTACCTGTTAATATCACTCACAGTATATCAGAGTCATGCTGCAAATAAGAATTCTGATCCTTCAGATAGATTACTTACATAAAGTTCCAGTGGCTTGAAATTTAATTATTTTTCCAAAAAAGAGATTAATTTCTGTTTTTTTATTTTTCAGCCAACTCAGACTGTGATGCCTGGTCAGGTAATGCGAGTTACAACTGGTGCTCCAATTCCATGTGGTGCTGATGCAGTGGTGCAGGTGGAAGATACAGAGCTCATCAGGGAATCAGATGATGTGAGTCACAAGTTAAAAAACTCATTTTTCTTTTGTGTGCAGCAGTAAATGGCACATGATACAATCCTGTAAATATGAAAGACAGTCATACAGAAAAGCTCTTCAGTAATCTCAGAAGTTTGAGGATTTTTGCATCAGTTCCTAGTGGCAATTCTCACTTTTTCAGGCTGTGATAACAGTACCGCAGACTTTCCTGGTCTGACTGATTTTTCATCAAAATTGTTGAATGCTGACTCTAAAATGCTTGGGAGCATGATTTGAGGAAAGGCAAGTGCCTCTTAGAAACCCATGCCTACAATCCAATTCGAATGCCTACTGTATTGACATTTTAAAACATGGGCTAGTGGAAATCTCACCAGATAAGAAGGGGAAATGTTTTTTTTTAATTACATGTTGATCTCAGAATAATACAGTGAATCACTGCTGATGTAATTAAAGCTGAATATGATTTTCTGTGGGAAAGTGAACTGTTTTAAGTGCCACAAAATCCATGGGATGACTTGGGTTCCTTTAAACTGTGCTATGAAGGCAGTTCTGTATTATCAGAGTTGGTCTTGTTTCAGCAAAGGTGAACCTGGTGGATTTTGGAGAATATTTCTTATACAAATACCTTCCAATGAATCTATTTAGAAACTGAGGTTTTGTTATGAAACAGGGGAAGTAAATGTTTTTTTTTAAACTACAACTAAGATTTTTAAAAGACATTTGTGCTCCTTTAAAATGTGAACATTACTGAATTTAAGACCTCTGAAAGCCAAGAAATGGATAAAGGTGCATATTTCTCCAGAATGTAGATATAAACCTGTTTTTGAACAGATTTTCTAGCCTAACTTTAAATCATACTAGTGGACTACCTTACAGATGCTGCAAATAAGAACACAGAAAGAAAACACAGGGGAAAAAAAAAACCACAGAAAAAAATGAATACTGTAGTACTAATTCTGTATGCACCATTGACTCAACATAGTGAAATGTGCTTTTTATGAAGCAGAGGAGCTCTCTGTAGACAACTTTATTCCAAAGAGTCCATCTTAGACTTCCTTTGTGTTGCTGTGTTTGCTCCTGAATCCCAGCTGTGATTTCAAGGCACTATCATCATGTTTGCTGTCATCTGAGAGACCTGAAGGCAAGAAGATGTGTCTCTTATTGACACAACTTCCCAGTTCAGCTTTGGAATGAACTATGTGTAAGATTCTGTGCTCAGATCAGCCTTTGCTCTACTGCTGCTGTTCTGACAAGCTGTTCCACTTCACCACAGCTCAGTGTCAGCATTGTGATTGCAGCTGGGGTGTAAGCAGATGAATTCTAGTGTTCAAAACTGATAAAGACTGCAAAAACTGAAACTCACTCTCAGGATCCTTTCTCATGCCTTATTAATCTTACTAAATGCATAGATTTTTACATCTAATGAGCTCAGCAAGCTGTCTAGGCTCTCCTTCTTCCTAGCAGGGAAATCATTGAAATTATCAATCCTGCTTTGAGATTACAGATGTATATGTATACATTATATCTTCCTGCAAAATACACTATTGCCTTCACTGCTTTTTAATCATTCCATTAGCCTTACTGAACACGTTTTTTTGTGGCCACCTCATCTTGAGAGGACTACCACATTGCAAATTTTAAGCACTACATCATAATGTAAAACCAGAATTTTTTCCAGTCTAAGTTTAGATGTAGTGCTACTAACAGGCTGGCACTATCTCAAAACTGAGTGTATACATCATCAACCCATTTGCAGGGCTTAAAATTAAATATTAATGATAGAGGTCATGTGCCATTTATTGGCATTGAATGAATCACCAAACTATTGACATTCTGAACAAGGAAATGCATCAGACCCTTCAGGCCACTGTCTCTTGTTCACAGTAAATAAACAAGAAGTTTATTCGTACAAGGCTCTCAAGTAGGAGTATCCACTACAGGAATCTATATGAGCATCCTGAAACAGCTGCAGCACACAGCTTCTTTCCACCTTTCTGCTAGTGTAAAGGCCTACTGTCTGCCAGACTAATAGTCTGTTTGAAGTGCCATCTTTGAAATGGTTTGACCAGATCAAGTTGGCTGAGAAGGAGTACAAAGAATCCACTCAGTATACCAGACCAACAGTGTAACACAGGAAAGCTATATAAACACAGGTATCATTAAAAAAAATAGGAAGCTAAAGCTACATATTCAGTGCTGGTCCTCCCTTAGTGAGCTCATCATAAAGAGCATTTCTTAAAATGCTGTTCAGTTTCAGCACACACTGTGTTGCAACCTTGACAAACAAATCAGGAGAACAATATGATGCTTAAGCCATAATGTCTCAGTGTAATGGATGCTGTGTAAACTTCTGAGAAATGAAGCATTAATCTTTGATTAGTTCAGCTGACCATACATGATGTCCTTATGTTTGTAGGGCACTGAAGAACTAGAAGTTCGAATCCTGGTGCAGGCTCGACCAGGCCAAGATATCAGGTCTGTATTTATTAAAATATCTCTGTTAGGAATAGAAGGGCTGATGAATTTCAAAGTAATTTTTTAATCATGAATGGTACTGACATTTTGACAGTCAGACTAAGGAGCGTCCATGGACACTCCAGACCTGGAGCAGAACCAATGAAGGAAAGGTACTTTGAATCTCATCTTCTTTTTCTTTCATGTTGTTTTTGTGTCCTGATTTTCAGACCCATAGGACATGACATTAAAAGAGGTGAATGTGTGCTGGCTAAAGGAACCCACATGGGTCCCTCTGAGATTGGTCTCTTAGCAACTGTTGGAGTAACTGAAGTAGAAGTTAACAAGTTTCCAGTGGTTGCAGTAATGTCAACAGGGAATGAGGTAAGAAAAGTTTGTTTAGAATTATAGTCTGAAATACTGTATTTTTTTTGAGGCAATGTTTTGGATAGTGACTTCCACCCTACTCCCAAGCAGACTCGCTTTTGATGGCAACTCATGCTGACATGAGCTATTTTTGTGAGGCATCAACCCATAACAATCTGCTTGTGTTTTCTCTCTTAGGGGCTTTCTCACAGGTCTCACACTCTCTTTGCCAAAACTTTGGTAATGTATCCAACCATGTGCCAGCTGGGGTTGTAATTCATGTTGCCAGTCATGGCTGAAGAATAATTTCTTTTAAGCAACACCCTCTATATCTATAACACAAATGGCAGACAAGCTGTCTTGGAAAACTGAATAGTTCTACCAAATGCCTTGTTGCAGTATTGTGCCTCAATATTCTTTCTTATAGTAGCACATGTTGAAATCCAGACACTCTCCTGTTAGTAGAACAGAAGACCAGCTTTATAGTTGCTTTAACTACATGGGAAAAATCAGGTTTAAGATTAACTTAATTTACTAATTTTACATATGTTGTGTGTGGACCCAGGCCAGCAACTCTGCCCTCTCACTTCTTCCAGCAGCAGGACAGAGAAAGAATAGCAAGAGCAAAACCTAAAGAACATGTGGGTTGAGAAATGTGGGTTAAGACAGCATGAAATTTTGACTGTCCTTTAAGACAAACCTTTTGAAATCCAGACACAAATATTAAATCAGTAGCTGTATTCTCATACAGCTTGAATATGTTCAATTTTGAAAGATTTTGCAAACTTTTTGTAGGTTGAATTTTGTCATCTGGGATACAGATTGTTGCCAGATTTCACAACATAAACAGGGTGTGGCATGCAGGAACCAAACCACTAACTGAGGAATAAATCTATAGAGCTACAAGGATTACAGGTGGTGATTTTCTGATTAGTAACGTCCGTGAGATTGAAGATTCTTGCAGGTCATTAAAGGGTCCTTTACTGATGTAGACATTCTCTTTTGTAAAATGTTAAAACATTCTTTAACATACTATGACAATCTTTACAGAAACAGAGCTGCAAGCCAAAGCATAAAATTTACCCATGCTCCACTTTTCATTATTCTTACCTTACTACCTAGTGCTGTGATTTTGACAGGTACATTCTTATTAGTAATATTATTTGTCTCCTGTCAATATTGTATTGACTATTGTGTCCTACATTAGAATTTCTAATATATATAAAACATACATTTACATATGTATGTTTTGTACTTTTGCTTCCAAAATACATAACATATGTGAAGTAATTGCCATGATATACTATCTTAAGAGAAAGTTTTTAATCCAAAACAGTAATTGATATAAGAACTAAGCATAAGGCTTCTGTCCATTAATCCAATGCTGACTGTCATAAAAGACATCTATTATGGTGGGCAGACAATGAACTTCAAAATGTTCATTAAACTTTAAATCTGGTTAACAACATTAATGAGGTTCCCTTAAAACCATTTAAAGAGGAACAATAACATGAAAACTTGAAAGTTTTTTGTTTGATTGCTAATGTCTGTGATTAGAAGCCATGTACTCATAAGGAGTAAGAATGTTTTGTAGACATGAACCAGTAGAAACAAACTAAACAACATGGGGGATTGGACTAAACAAGCACATTGCATATCTTATTAATTTAAATTTACTGAATCATGTTATACATATGTTTCATTATATGTGTCTAGAAACATCCTGTCCAACCTGAAGAAAAAATGCTCACTTGTGTAAAGCATGGTGTTCCAAGGAGACTGACTGAGAGTGTTTCTGGTTTTACAGCTGCTGAATCCTGAGGATGACCTCTTGCCAGGCAAGATTCGGGACAGTAACCGTTCAACTCTCCTAGCTACAATCCAAGAACACGGCTATCCAACAATCAACTTGGGAATTGTGGGTGATAAGTAAGTACCACATGTTAGTAAAGATGTCACTTCATATTCATGTGATGCACTTTATGGCATCCATGGGAAAAAGAAATACCAGAGAAAATGTCACTCATTACAAATGTCACAGTGTTGTGACAAGGCACATCTTGGAGAAATTATTTCACCCTTTTCATTATAGCAAGAAATAAGTATTCTAATATTAGGACAAGTCTTTTAAAAAAAAAGAAAAATTTAATGGCATTTAATTTGCTTTGCATTCTGTTTGTTGAAACAGATAATCTATTTCCTGTTGCAAATTGAATTTATTGCTGCAGTATCCTTCCAAGCACTATACTTAAAACACATAAGGGGAGACAGTTCTACAGCAGATGCACTTTCTTCTGGTCAAATAAAGGGAGAAGGAAAGTTTCTCTCAGAGTTTATTTTCCATGCCAAAATTGATTTAGAGTATAAAATTTTGTCATATTCTGAGTAACTGTCTTTTGAGGAAGGCCCCCCTGCTGCATATTGCTCATCATTTCCAGAAATATGCGGAAGAATTTTTTTTTTTTAAACTTTGTTGGTCTTTACTTTGATTGCCACAGAGTAGCACCCTACAGATCAGCCTTTATGTTTATCTGACAGTGATTGCTCCTTGTTTCCCAGTGGTAGTGAAGTGACATCTCTTGAAAGCTCTGGGATAAGTGATTGAAGTGTTCAGCTTTCTGTCCTTTCCAAGACTGGGCAGTGACTGCTATCCATGGCTTGAGTTTCTCAGCATAATGTATTTCCTCAATATATTGAGACCTAGAGGCTTTGAATAGTCTGTCTTGCTTTTCAGTTGGGGTATCAAACCAACTGACAGACTTGGTTTGACACGGGGTTGTTCAGGTCATCCCAGTGGGTAATTAAAAGTAAAAATTAAAAAAAAAAAGAAAAGCGGATAAGCAGATGACAAGGTCCCAGTCAGGCACTAAAAGGGAATCCAACCAGGTTACTATTGCAGAACAAGTAATTTCAAATCCAGTCTTCGCTAAAGCAGTATTCAATACAAAACATCACTAGCTTGACAGAAAGTGTGTGATGGGCCAGCCACTGCATGGTTTTGCAATAATTAAACCAACCTGCATCGTGGCTGCAGGAAATGCAGTTGAATTTGAAGTACTCATACAGGGAATGTGACATCACAGTTGTGATCTTAGGGAAGACAAACCCTTCTGGATACTCTCACTGCATCCTGGTATCCCTTTTTGCTTCTCTAGCCTAGCAAAACACCACTGCAGTTCCAAACAGCAAGAAATACCCAGCCCTCCTGCCCATGAATGCTCCCAGTTTCAGGTGGTCGTGTCATACACAGTCTAAACTCATGAGGCTGTTCTTTCCAGGAGTGGTAGCTAAACATCCTGGATCGCTGGAACTTTCTATATTATAAGGACCTTTTTAAACTTTAAAACATAAGTAGAAAAGTTTTCAAATCAAACTATTATACCCAGAGATCAGGTTCTAGATTTGTGTAGCTAAGAAGAAAAAAAAAAAAACAGCCACAAAAAGTCTCTTATGTCCTGGAAGTCATCTCTGTGTAGAGGGATTAGCAGGGATTTTCTTCAGCAAAATACTGTAGGTGGAACTTTTTACCACCTGCAGGAGCAAAAGTAACAGCTACTGTTACCAACATTATTGTCAATGACAACTTAACATGTGTTACCAATGGCTTCATCCAGTGGAAAAGATGCTTTCCCTGGTAGTCCCCTCTGGAAAAATAAGAGAGTAAAGCTTGCTTCTTCTTTATGGCTTTGTCCTAATCAAATAGGTGTAGTCTCAACTTTGCTGTAAAGTCAACACTAACAAATGGAGAGTTTAACTTAAGGTCATTGTGCAAAACCATAGCTGTGTACTCCATTGCCTTCAGGAATTGTTTCTGTGACCTCCTAGGCATGGAGAGTCTGTGAAGATAAATAATTTGGAAAGCTCTCAGTAATAAATGGCAAACAACTTTAGAATCATAGAATCATTTAGGTTGGAAAAGACTTTAGGGTTATCAAGTCCACAACTAAACCATGTCCCCAGGTGCCACACCTACACGTCTTTTAAATACCTCCCGGGATGGAAACGCCATCACTTCCCTGGTCAGCCTGTTCCAAGGCTTGATGGCCTTTTCAGAGAAGAATGTTTTCCTGATATCCAATCTAAATCTCCCATGCTGCGACTTGAGGCCATTTCCTCTCATCCTATCATAAGTTATGTGAGAGAAGAGACCGATCCCCACCTGGCTATACCCTCCTTTCAGGTGGTTGTAGAAAGTGATAAGGTCTCTTTTTCTCCAGGCTCAACAATTTGAGCTCCCTCAGATATTCCCTATCAACGTGTTCCCCAGATCCTTCAACAGCTTCATTGCTCTTCTTTGGAATGTCTTTCTTGTAGTGAGTGAGATTTAAGGCCCAAGAGAACTTTTTGCTTTTCTGTATTTTTTACAAATGTATGTTATGACCTTTTTTTACTTGTCAGATCCTAGCTGAACACCAGGCAGCAAACAAATATATCAGTCTAAGGAAGTGCCTGCAGCTTTGCTTTCAGTTATGTGAGAAGTGGATTCCTTTGAATCTTAGCTATTAAAATGATCTCTGAGTCTTGAGATAGCATTACCTTGGCAAAGGTAGGAACAGTTCTTTTTAAATGTTTGGTTTTCTGCTTTTTTGTTTCATGCTAACAAAGCAGCTTCTGCAGAGGTAGTTACTTTAGCTCATAGAATAGAAATAATGAGCCTCCAATCACAGAATGTACTTTGCAGTAAGTTTTGAAAGAATAATTCAGTACTGTTGACTTAGCTAAGAATCTTCTGCACCAGATACCAGGATTCAGTCTTAGCAAGTCTTCTGCCATTCTTCCACACTCACATGCCCAATCCATATCCTTACAGCAAAATGCACCAGCAGTTCTGTTTCACTCAAAAGGAAAATTTGATTGTGTAAATCAGTTTGGTAAGAAGTATGGTGTTATTTCATTACATAATAAAGCTAACAGAGTGTTGCCCATACAGATATTTCAGTATGTATTTTTGGACTAACATGACTGATTTTGTGGAGTACTGTGGCACTTGAACAAATGCAGGAGACTTACCAGAAAGATGTTACAAAGGGTACAATTTTGACACTTTAGTTAGCATGTTTGTAGAAGAGAGGAACAAGCCTTCAGTGTCTGTTTTATGGTTTACTGAGGTTAAACCATAGATGATGTGTGTTTGTGTGTGCTCATATATATGTGTATTTTATGTGTATAATATGTATCCAGACATTGAAAAACAGGAAGATTTTATATGCCTGTAATATCTATTGGTGTAGTAAAAGTACTGGGAAACATATTTTTCAGAAGGAAAAATTTAAAATGTGTACTTTATTTATTTTTTTTTACTGTATCATGGTATATATTTCTTCCTCCCCATTCTTTAGATTTGGGTGGTTGTTTTCATATTTCCTTTTTTTAATACAATTTTCATGGGGTAAATTTTGCTTCATTTTACTGGGAGTGTCATTTCCTGTGCACCATAAGCACTAATGGAGTGTGAGACAGCAGCTAATAGGGAGCACAGTTGAGTATTACAATTGCTGTAATGGGTCACAGTTTCTAACCATGAAAATTCTCTTCAATTATATTTGCAGATCTAATATTCAAGCATAAATATTTTTTTTTAGAGTAGTATGTGCAAAAACAAACTTAGAGGTTATTCCTATATATAATTTCAGCATACAAATCACTCAGAGGTGTTTAGGTAAAAAAAAATAGCTTGTCCAGCTGCTTTAAAGCCCAGGATTGTGATACATGTAAACACAGAGAATGTGAAAAGATGGGGAAGCACACTGAATGTCTGGGTTTCTGAAAAGTAGTTAGAAGCATTTTTAAAATGCCTTTGCATATTAATCATATGTGAAGTTACATTTTGAACTGACCACTCAAGTCTGACTTAGCCTAAAGCTGTACTTTCATTTGAAACCAATATTATATTTCTTCTGGGAGCATTTTAATGATTTCTGAGATTGTCACTGTCATTTCTGTTCTCGTAAATTGTATATATCACTCAATATTCAAAATAAAAAACAGCCATTCCAAAACCCATAGATAAATTTTACAGTTGAAATCCTAGAAGAAAGCAACAGGAGAAAGGAACAGACCTGGGAATGTGATACAGCTGAAGTTAGGTCTGGCCAGAAGCCAGAATTTTCTCAATTTGTGTTCTTAGCACGTAAAAGCCAAGCTGTTTGAAAAGCACACATCTCTGAGTAGAAATGGAAGATAAATCCATTTCCAGAGCCACTGCAAAGACAAGAAACAAATGCAAAACTAAGGAAAGGAAGAACCTTTCTGATATTGTTGTTACTGTTTTGTCTTACATTTCTTTTCTGAATCTCAGACACATTTGCTAAAAAATTAAAAAAACAACTGGCCAGTTAAAGTTGGTATTCCAATGTACTTTCAATGTTGTCTCCTAATAACAAAACCAAGTTTAAAAGGCTTTCATTTGCTTTGCTTATAGTTTATGAATTTATTTCTTTTTTTGGAAACCAATGATAAAAATAAGTTGCATTTCTGATTTGATCTGTAGAAGTCTAATTGTCAGGATATTTTTGTGTCTGATTATTTCATTTGTGTTGTTCTTTGTATTCCATTGTTTAAAGTGTAAAGTTTAGCCCTAGCAAAATCTGCTGCAGCATGGGCCTCTGTTTTACAAAGTCATCTTCCGTTTTGACAGCTTTTCTTCTATGAAAGACTTTCTTATTAAGCTTGCTAAGGAATTTTGATCATGTATGTAATGAATTCAATTTCCTCTCCTTTTACCTTTGTTTACATGAGGGCATTTTCCCCTTCTCTGCATTCTTTTCCCTATTTTCTAATTCTCTTACCATTTTTCTCAGAGGCATGTATAATATTTAGTTGCTTCCAATAGCACTTTCATTTATGAGTCTGTCATTTCACAGTGGAGAGAGAAAGAATCTCTCTCTTTAGGAAAAAAAATTCAGGAAATTCATATTATTTTGTCACTTGCTTGAAAAATTTATCTGAATAGTTATTAAATCAGCAGTTTGTGAGAGCTTCTCTACATGGGAAGTGTTTAGTCTCTTATTTGTTTACCTCTTCTTTTGACATACTGTAGGACATAGAGCTCCTAAATGACAGATAAACCTATTAAAAATCACCCTTGCTGTTGTACCAGCATTACTCTGTGATGTCCCTAAAATAAAAGCTTTGATACAGTCTCTTCGTATTTAGAATGGATACTGAAATCTTACTGAAATGCTTGGTCAGCTTCAGTTTTAAGTTTGTCATCCCAAAAAGGGTTTAAATCTTTTGTGAGGCTTGCATGTAATTACTGCTGTTATAATATAGGTGGAACATCTGGAGTGGAGGGAGGAGAGTGGAGAAACTGCTCCAACTCCAAAATTTCTCTTGCCGTATCAGCCTGATATATATCATCATATGAGTTAGAATATGAGTTATGGGCAGAATCCAGGCACAGAATCCCAGTCTCTCCCTGCTCCAGCTTAATGCCAGCTTGGGTAAAAGCAAATATACTGTGGACAAAATTAGTAGTATCATTTAACAAATGACTGCAAGAAAATGCTTGTTAGAGAAAAGACTGTACATTAAATGTCACAGTATTAGGTTTTGCTAAAGTGACTTCACTTCCAGTTCTACTCAAAAAACGATGGTGTTATAAATTTTGATCACAGCCTAATGAATGCAGGGACACAGAGTAATGGTTTGAAGGCGATTCAGATGTGGATGTCCTCTCCTTCCTTGTGCCCTGTCAAGAATATTCTCCTTTTCAAGCAGAAATGTTTAATATCTGTCACAACAACTCTTGATAATCATTAGGGAAATCTTCAAATAAGTTGTCATATTGACAAGTCCTCTCATCTAATGCACATCTTCCAAAAACACAAAGGAATGTCTGAGCCAAAACAGAGGTGAAAAAAGAACTTGTGAAATGGGACAGTGCAAGTCCCAGGGAGTGTTCTGTACCAGTAGGAAACTACATAGTGTGACAGGTAATAAAATTTCATGCTGTAGAGGTGATAGGTGCAAAGCTAATGCAGAGCAGTGTGTCATTTTCCTAACTGTGTTCAACACAAGTATGGGCTCCTTCCTGAATTAGCATGTTTAGAATTACAGCTCAGTAGTAGCACATGACAGTAAAGAGCAGATAATAAAGAGGACAGAATACTTTGAAAATCCTGTTTTTGAAAAGAGAGGGAATCTATTTGTTGGAGGAAAATAAAAATTATTATTTTTTATGGTCTATTTTTGAGGCTTAAGTTAACAATTTTAAATGTCCTTGGAGAGATAAGTTCTCCTTTCAAGAGAACAGCTTCTGGAGGCCCAAGTATCCTTCACTTAAATGACTTTCAACCTTCTTAATGCCTAGAGCATATATAGGAATTTGAGTTCCCAAGTCACTGAGAAATTTTTGAGTCACTTGAAATTTTACTAATATCCTAGAAGAAAGTAATGAAAACTAATAAAGGCAGTAGATACAGAACAATCAAAGTGGTGAACACTGAAGATGGGTCACTGTGTCAGTGATAGGAATCACTTACAAAACTAGGTTAAGTATATTATTAATACAGCCAAATATTAACTGATATATAGAGCATTAAAGAATATAAGTAAAATTTACAGGCTGGAGGTTTATATCCCTAGAAGTAAATATTTAAGAAAATAGTTGAGAATCATCTAAATACGAGCTCTAGCACAAATATATATATATATAGAGAGAGAGAGAGGGAGAGAGCTAATCCCCTCTAGAATAAGAAGGTTAATTTTGTCCTCACCTTTGTATTCCCAGGACAAGAACCATTAAATTTCTGAAGTGGTTGAAAGATGGACTGTGTACTAAAGTAATACCAGAACTCAGGCTGTTTAGTCCAACAGATGTTCTTACAAGATCACTTGATTACCTTCCAGTAATACTGAGCCACATAGAGAAAAAACTGAATAAGGTTTTTATTTCAGCAGCAATGCCTATATATTCAAGTGAGACTGATTCAGAGTGTAAGTAAAGCATAATTTTAACAGTGATAGTAATTAGTTATTAGGAAACTAATTCAAATGCTTTCATATTCATTTGAAAATGAGATTGGATATTTATTTACAATTGAAACAGAAGCAAGTTCAGGGACGTTCTCACACTATTTTAAATACTGAATCATAAAAAAGAGTTATTTCTCCTAGTTGTAAATAACACTCTTAAGTATTATTTCACAGTATTAAATTAATTTTTATGTTATTCTAATGGACAATATATAGTAGAAGCATAAAATCAGAAGACTAATACCAGCAGAAATTACACAACAGAGCTGGAAAAGATTTTGGACTTTTGAGACTGCTGTCCATAACATTGGTGGTTAAACCAGAATCTGGGATCATTCATGAAATCCAAAAGTCTTTTGTGTGTTACTTCATAACACAGGGACCCTCTTTTGAGAAATAGAGTTTGACTTCATTACTCTGGCAATGAATAGAAGAGAAAATGAGAGACTGAAGGCATTTCAGGAAATGGCTTTGTTGGGAAGCCTGTCAGAAAGAAATGGACATCTAAACTTTTAACCTGAATAATTTGAATATTTTTCCATCACTTCCTATCATCATTAGTATGCATTCAATCTGACAGACCCTCTTTAAGAACTATGAGGAGAAACATGGCGTGGATTTACAAGGTGATAAAAGAGGATTTTAGATTTTGTGTTAGCAGTGACTTTGGGCGTATGTAGCAGTAGTGTAGGGACATTGGCCCAGTCTTCTCACATTCCCCAGTCAGGCAGGACATGAGTGTGCACAGAAGTGATCTTTGAAATGCCAGACTGAAGCTGCCTTGTGCAGGATCAGCTGGCCATGGACTGCAGAGGGAAGTTGGCTTTGTTGTTGTTAACTGTCCAGCCAGCTGATATGAAGAAATGGCTCAAGAGTCACACAGTGATGACTGATGTCATGGTGCATTTCAGTCATGAATATCTGATTTCAGGGATTTTTTAAAGGTATATTTATAAATATTCATATCTAATGAAGATTTTTTTTTTAGCATTTAATTGCCCTGCATTTAAGAGTATAAAACACAATTTCTATTCATTTCATATTTCTGTTACAAAGGACACTATCTAAAAATAGTTTTTTCACAGAAAAACTGACTTAGAAGAAGTATATGTAAAAGGTAATGCTGTTTTCATAATTGGAAATACATAACAAATCATTAATTGTTTTAAAATAAGGTCCTGACAGGAGTAACTTTCTCAGTTTTGGACATTTTTTCTAATCCTGCCTCTTGCAGCAGGGTTTGAAGCTTCTCATGAATGAAGTGGCATCTTTATTGACTATGGAGTGATAAAATTAGGATAATTACAGCTCTTTCCCCCTTGAAGTTAAGAAAGTGACAATTATTATGCCTTGAGACCTATTTCCTGAATAAGAAGCTAAAAGTGTGAGTAAAAATGTTTCAATGGGGTCCATCTCCAAATATTTTCCCTTCCTCCTTCCAAAACGTCAAGTTGTTTAACACTTCCATTTTGCTCTGTTTTGAAGTCAAGAGTAAAGAAGTTTCTCCATAGACACTGCAAGGAAAGATGAACTATGCTTTGTTGGCATGCCCAGTTGAACCTAAATCCTTCCATAACTTTACTCTTGGGAGTTCCTTGGGAGAAGCCCATCCAAACTGCAAGAGAAAGATGTTCCTGTGCTCTCCCTTTCTCTCCCATTGGCTGGCCTTGCAAAGACGAAGCATTTCCCATGGTGATTTTGAATATCTAGAGCCACCAAGGGGGACACAGCTGGGCACAGAGCTTCCCTTTGACCCCAGGAGACTCTCTCCTTCCCTGGCTCTTTATTATACCCCTTCTGCTTCCTTTACCCTCAGGAAGCCAGATGTTTTTAAAGAAGAAGGGACACAGAGCTTCCAGAACACTGCGGAGACAGGCCTACCAGATTGGTGAGCACTGTTTTTAAACCACTTGGGACCTTGAGGCACGTGCATGCTCACAGGCAGGCTCGGCCAGGTGTCTGTCAGGGCAGAGCTTGGAGCACACATCCAACCAACGTTTGCCATGCAGGAGCAGATGGTGTTTTATTCTGTCCATTAAGTAGCACTGCCTTTTCAGTTAAGTTCTTATGCACCAGTGCACTGTAGACTTACATGGCTCCACAACATTGATAAAATGAAAATGTTTACATTGCTGATCAGTAGCAGCAAACATCTTTATCCATCAAGGCTTTTCCCTTTTGAAAACTGAGCAAATTAGATAAAATCCTGCTTGAAGGTAGTAGTGGAGTCCAGGGAAGTCACTGCTGTGATTCTTCAGTCGTAACAGGAGTTGGACTTCAGTGATCCTCGTGGGTCCCTTCCAACTCAGGATGTCCTATGAGCCTGTGATACTGCATACTTGGTTTTCCACCACTGTGCTGATCATCTCTAAAGCAGGCTAACTGAAACATTCAGGGAATCTCTAAACTGTACACGATGCATTTTTTTCCAAAATACATATGCAATGATATTCTACATCTTACTTAGGGAGATGGTTTAATAATATAGATTAATTTTCAGAACTTGCCCTCTAACACAGACAGGCCCAAGGAGCAGAAGTGATGACAGAGGGAGAATAAACTACCTGTCATTTTCCCCATTAACAAACAGAAACAATGAGTTTCTGTAGTTTCATTAATGCAGGAAATGAAAATAGGTAGAAGAGGAATGAAAATCCTATCAAAGACTAATACCTGAAAACTTCACATGTGAGGATCCCCACTGGAGGAAATGGGCCCATTTTTGTAAGAAAAAGTTGGAGGATTGGGTTATAGCTTAATGTTTGCTTTGCATACTGGAAAACAAATTGCTGTTCTCGTGACTGAGTCAATCTGCCATATCCTTAGCTTTCAAAAAACTGGTTCTTGTTTAGCAATTAGTTATTCATGCTGAAGCCAGGTTGTTATAAATCTAAGTTTTTCTCATGTAATGGACTAAACCTTTTGCTATACTACACATCTAAAAAAAACTTAATTTATGAGAATCTGCAGTATTTAAAACATTTTAAATTAATGTGAAGAATGTGATACAGACTGTCTGCTTTAGCTGAAATTGTTTAAAAGATTAAATCTACCAGCAGGTGATGGACTTGGAATTCCTCATACAAGTCAGTTTACACCTCATTGCTACTGCATAAAACATTAAATGAGCCTTTAGTCTCTTTTAAGCAGTCTGAGGGAAAGCACCAACAATAACCAGCCTCTAGAATAAGTCTTCCTACGTAAAGAATGAGCAATAAAAAATTCTTCTGCTTCCAGAGCAGGACAAAAGGCAATGGGCATTTTGTTCTGTTAATAACATCTTTGTGCTTGAAGGTATATGATCCAGTATTGTAGAGACAAATGAAGTTCTAGTTCCTTCCACTAACTAGCAGCTGTCAAAAACATTGAGTTGCTGGTCTCAAACAGGACAAGTTTCTGAGTTCCTTCTCTTCACTTATTTCTAACACTGTAGTTCACTCTTCATGGGGAATTTGTATTTTTTTTTAGTAAACAAAAATTGATGCCATATTTCATTTGATATTTTCTAAAAAATAACTGTTTGTTTTAGGAAACAGCTGATGACAGAATTTTTAAAAGTCTTTTTATATTGTCTCTAACCTGTGGCTTCCAAATAATTTTTGTTCTGGAGACAGACATTTTCCCAAGTGATTAAGTTATGATTCTATAAAGCGTGGAGCTTCCTAGAGAAAACCTTCATTTTGAGGCATGACTTTTAGGGACTGCATTTCTACCTGTCCTAGAGACATCCATACTCTAGATCAATAGCAGTTACACCAGTTTACAGGGGGAATGAAATCACTTTAAATTCCCTTTAAATTTATTTAAAATTTACTCTTACAGTTGAAGCTAAAGTAAAATGAAAAGGTAAGAAATTCTGTGATTATAATGCCATTTCACTGTGTCAGATTTGGTGATATTATTTGCTATATATAAACAACTGGCACTAATTACATCCATCATATTTTTTGCTTTCAGTTGTTTCAGTATAAGCCAATTCTCATTTCATGAGTGCTCTCATTGAAATAATTGCAGATCCACAGTTGCCCTTCAGACTCAAAAGATCACTGACATCTTTACCAATGCAATGCCAGCACTGTCTTTGGTATTGATTATTATATTGTGTAATGTAACCTTAAGTCATTATTATTTCAACCCAACTACGACTGTTGAATATGTTCTGCTCCAAAAGTGAAAACTTTTCAGTGAATCCATATTGACTCACTTCCTTTGTAAGAAGGAAGATAAAACAAAAATCTTTACCTGTGTAATCCCATCCAATTTCTTAGAAAAACTAATGGATTTCTGGTAAGTGTACTGATAAGGTTCATTATCTACAGCCAGCAAAAATAGCCAGGGATAGTTTTTTAATTAGTGAAAACCAGCAGTTCTCAGGGTGCTTCTGACTCAGAGGACACACACTATACTAGATTTAGAGTGAATTAAGTGCTCACGAATCAGTACAATGGCACAGCACCTGAAGACAGCTGTTATCAAAGCTTTGGTCCTGTTCTTTTAGCATTTATAGAAAAAAATCACAGCTCACACTGAAATGCTTGCAGCTGAATGTACATAAGCAGCAGACAAGGATGTGATGGAGGACCCTTCATGCAGGAATGTGCCTGTAGTACCTGAGCACCTGGCTTCTATGCATGAGACTTGTTCCTATAGCACTCCCATAGTTATCTGGTTTTCTTCTTTTGTCGTTCTGGCATATATATGAGTGGGAGTCTTCTGAAGCAAGTCAAGGAAACAGTGGACAAAAATCTATTAGCATCCTGATATAGAAGAAAACACCGAAGGCATTAGACAGCTCTCATAGTTACTTCAGCAAAAAAGTTTAAGACCTCTAATTGAAGGCCTCTAATCAAAATCCCTACAAGTTCATAAATGTAACGTGAAAAAGGATACTCTGCAAAATAAGATTTATATTTGCAGCAGCAATTAAAGGAACAGCAAAAATTACCAAAGACATATTCTTTAATATTGCTGTCAAATAGACAGAACTTACATAGTTATGTTGAATGAGCCAAAGCTGCTGTAATTATCCCAGCTCTCCTCACAAGCTGGCCTATTTTCCCAGGGAAAACATATTGCATCTGTTCAGAGTGATCCAGGGAAATACCACAGAAGGTAAAAGGAAGATAGATTATGAGAACATGATGAAATACACTTGAGAATTTTGAAACAAATACAGTTTCAGAAGTGCGTCCATATGTTACTACATACACCATCAAAATCGGATTTTCATCTGCTTTCAAAAACCATACTAGTCAAAACACAGAATTCCTATTACCAACAAATATTCGTTCATTGAATTGCATTCAGTGAAATGTATTCATCAATTTACATTCAATATTATATTCTACAGAAGGTGGATTTTAGTTGGCTAAAAATAATGGCATCTATGCACCATTCTGCATCCTGCAAATTACTGATATGCAAAATACTCCTCTTGGCCATGAGGTGAGAAGTGGGTGACAGACTCTGTCTTTATGCCTCGCTGCATTCATCTATTCATTTTGAAATCTGTCACCTCAGCTGAATGAGCAGTTAAAAAATGAGAGTTAATCTTAAAGGATCAAATCCATATCCCATCTTTCCTCAAGAAGAAATGTCATTGAGCTTGATAAGATCTGTGAGTACAACAAGTAGTCTGTTGGTTATTCGATGAAAATCTTAATTTGGCAAATTCTTTGTTATTTTGGAGGCAGAACTAGAAATTTGACTGGGATCTTTGCATGCAGACCTCATTAACTGAAGTCTTTGTACCTCAGTTAAACATGTTCTTCTGGACCATCTCTTTAGCAGGAAAGAGACTTCCTAAGATGCAAAAGTAGTACAAACCACTGTTGCCAGTTTGTGGGAATGTATCCAGAATGTGCTAAGCCCAGGGCACCTCCAGTTGAAGTTTACAGTCAACTACTGTAGTTTTGAGTGCAGCTGGACTACTTTGGTCTCTAGTGTGATTGTGTAGCATCACTGCTTAGCACTTCCATTTTCACTGTGTGTCCAGGAATCTGTAGCTCCTCAGAATTTGTGAAGAAACATTTCTTTCAGCATATAACTGAAATACTTGAGATACTTTCAAATAAAGTAAAACAGTAGGCAAGAAAGGTTAGCCAGCTCTGCTTTTGAACTCACAATAGACACTTGTGCATGCATCTGGTGCATCATGGTGCATGTGTATCTTTCTATATCTGTGTCCAGTATCTCTGTAAAGCACACAGGTTCAAGGTGCTGACTGTGATGGTGCATGCACACATTTTGCGAGTACAGGTTACCAGAATACCTGGGTTTATAAAAACCCAGGCTGCTCCATAGAGGAATACAAGAAGCATGAGTGTTTCTGTTAGTCACCCAATAGTAGCAGCTGGATATGGCAATGGGCAGCGAGGACTGGAAGTGACTGTCAGGTAATGAGGTTACATTGAATGAATGAGACTCCTGTGGCGAAGAACTCCTGTGGTGGAAGTGATCCTGGAAATTAGTCATGAACTCTGGATTTTGTACTGTGACTATGACTTGATAAGTCAGTCCTAACTAAAGGTTCTAATCCCATTTTAACTGGGATCTCTCATTTTACTACAGAGTGGTAGGTGATTTTTTTTAACATTTGCTGTTATTTGTTTCCTATATCAAATTATAAAACTGAGCAGTTTAATTGCATGTATCAAACTGCGGCTGTTTGGGTTGTATCACAGAAAAAGCTGACAGATTGATAATTAATGACAGTGAAGCACAACAATAGGATCAACAAAAGTGAATTAACATGTGTTGATTTCTATGTGAAAGAGAAAATTACACTGTAATTTAGGGTACTTGAAACTGGCACTTAAAACACAGAGAATTCTTTGGTCTTGACTCTAATGTATCTATTTCTTTTGAGAGTGGAAAGGAGAAAATTTACATGCCTGATGTCAATTTTAATGAGTCTTGCATCATTTTCTTGTTCAAGCTCTTAAGCTTTCTTGTATATCTTTTCAGTTCAAAGACAGCTCGCTTGACAGCTCAAGTGTTGAATAAGTTTTCCCCAAACTAACTTTGATAACCAGAATTTTTCATGAATCCAGAAGGTGTTCCTGCTGTACTGCCATCCTGCAAGTCCTCTCTTCAAGTCAATGAAAGCAAGTGTCAGCTGCAATGTCACACATATGCTTACTGGATGCTTGCTGCTGCCATTGTACAATAGTTACCCTCCAACCAATTTCCAGACTGTACCGCTCCTTCTGTTCCACAAAACTGAACAAGAAGAATCAGGAAACTGGGATACTACAGTAGATACTCTGTTTATCTGACTGACAAAATTAACAGAGAATATACAGATACAGTTAAAAATACATGCACTCTTTATCCAAATTACTATGCAGCTTCAAAGATGTATGTACAATACACATAAACTTTATGCAGACACAATCTGCTCCAGGTGTTGAGAGAAAGTTTGGATTTGTTCCTTATTTATGTATATGAATAGTTTCATAAACTGTATGCAATCCTTAAATAACAAATTTTCTTCAAGGTATTAACAAAAGGTGATCAGATGTGATCTAAAACATAACTGAGTATAACTTTTTTAGTAAGTTGCAGCATGTTAGAAAAGCACATTCACTTTTTGTGCACAATGTCACTCTGACTTTGACTTTGAAAATCACCAAATGAAACAGAGTAATTTTGCCATCTGGAAATTAGACTTTCCATCAAAATCTACTTTACATTGATTAAGGTATTCACCATTATATTTGAGCACCTGTTACAGTTCTGTCTTTGAAGGGAAAAAAAATCCAAGAATAGCACTTTGACAAGATATTTTAAAGGATTTATTGTGGTAAATTAGACCATTAATCTAGCTAATCCAGTATGCTGCCCTGCTTCAGAATATAGCTTCTGATTTGTACCTGCTCAGACAGTGAGTGTTATTTCTCAGCCTCATGGCGATTTGTCACCTGCCTTTTAAAGCAATCTTGTCATGCTATGCTCAGATGCCAAAGTCATCTTGTCTATTCTTTCAGAACCTAATAGTTTTCATTATTTATTCCCTTTCCTTTTACTTCCTTTTTTAATCTAAAGGAGCAGCTGCTCACTGTTACACAACAAATGAAAGAAGAAGTAGTATCTTGTTACCTGATTATATCAACTCAGTGTTAATATGCAATTTGAGTAATAACTCTCCGCATTAAATCCACTAAAGGCGAGGGAAATGTTCACAGTGTTGATTGAAGACTGCCACAGGGGACTCCTGTAAGGAGTGTTTGGTGCTAATTGCAGAGTCATGGATGTACTAGCCTTAAGTACAACATAAACTTAAGCAGACCTGAGTGACAAAAAGAAGTCTGCCAAAAATGTCCAAAAAAGAGACATTTTCTGGAACAGCAAGGGAGGGAGTTCCATCACCTTTTTTCAAAACTAAAACCAAACTAACATAATTAGTAAGTTTATTGCAACAAAATTTCTATCACATCTTTCCTTTTGAATAATTAAATTCAATCTGTAACTATGTTAAAGATGACATGCAGTGCTATTGCCTGGATAAGTTTTAGTGGTAGAATTTTTTAATGCCTTGCACTATTCAGATGGTAAAGAAAAGAATTTTAAAATGGTGACAAAAAGTATATTATACAGATCATTCTACTGGAAATTCTAAAAATGCACCAAGTCCAGTAATATACAGCTTTTTACATGACAAAATAAAAATACCTGAATGATTAACTACTCCAGTGTATGCTGTTCTCATAAGGAAAGACATTAATTGAGTCCCTACCTGGTTTGAGTTTAGGCTTATTTGGAGGGGGAAGGGAGTTTTTTGATTTTTTTTCCTTTGTTAAGTGATTTAATATATAGACAAATACATAATTTTTTCCATATTTAAATAGCTGCATTTCCATTCTATTTAACTTTAATGACAATTAAATATATACTTGTTTGCTTTTTACTGTTCTTTCCATTATTCTCAAACCACAACCAAAAGCAAGCCCACTTCATTATCCAGAATTAGCATGCCCCCAGACAGGTAGACTTGCTACCTATGAATAACTTCTAAATAATTAAACAAGATAAAATGAACAGCCTGGAGCAAGTTCAAGATAAGGTCCTCAGCTCCATCACAACCTAATGAGAAAAATGTACTGAAAGCAGTCTTGGGCTGGTGATAGTGGCATATGTCTGACTGCTGAGCCTCAGGAATGCCAATACCGACCTATGTAATGAATATGTATTCCTTGCTGCATTCCAAGCAGCCTCACTGGCAAGGATTAAGGGATACTTAGATCTTGAGAGAGTTTTCCTATTACAAATTCTATAGTAATCTTAAATAATATCTTGTTGCATACAGATACTACTTAGAGGATCAATACGAGACAATTGGTTTTGAAGAAGTAGCCAACAGCAGACTTGCTTCTTTCTACTTTCCTTCAGTGACTAGTGAAGACTTGTGCTGGGTTTTAGAGAAAATGATCCCGAGATTTCAGAAGGGGCAGCTGATAAAATGTCTCAGTTTCCTAAAGAACAAAGGAGATGGTTTTGCAAAGAAAACAGTTCAGGTGTTCTTTGTAGGCCATTAAGAATATCCGAGATACCCAGTACCCTAAACCATAGTCATGATGGCATGCCACAATACTGCAGCCACTGTTTCCTTTAAAAAAGGAGTTGACTGCAGTCTACAGCAATCTGCCCTTCTTTCTGCTCTATCTTGTTGCCTACCTCTTACAAAGCAATCTGACCCTAGAGAGGGGTGCAACCCAACACAGGTAATTAAGTTGTGCAGGATGACTACGCTGTGATGCCTAAGAACATGGTGCTTCAGTCACTGGACATTGTGGAGAAAGAGTCATGAGTCTTTCTGCCTGTGAGGCATAACCAGGGTAGAGGACACCCGAGGGCTTTCTGGTGAGATGAGGCATGTGCAAGGTTGCATGCACTGAGCTATTTACTCAGTGAGGGAGTGCACTCATTCTTGCGCCACATAAATTGTAGTGCACACAGCAGCACATCATGCTAACTGCTGCTTATATGTCACTGGACCATGGGCAAAGAAAGGATGCTCAGAGGAAAGGATTTTTCTTTCTGAGACATTTGGAAACAGAGTTTCTGCTAGTCTCTGAAAGGTCAACTAGAACTTGCATAGTATTCCTAATTTTTGTGTTTTCAGCTCAAACTCCAAAATTACTGCTGTAGTTCTACTTTTGGATGAAATACAGCCCAAGCTCTCAAAGGATAGCCCTCATGCCATTTTCAGCCTGCATTCACCACCCACAATGGCATTTTGTAGCTGCAGCATGGCATTTACCTGAAGTGCTGTATTCCAGGTGAAGGCCTTCATACAGTCACTAGTATAATTCCCATTCTTTCAATGGCATTCTAAGTAGGAACAGCCATGAAAAGCTTTCAGGATCACTGAACTGAGAACATACTGTTGAAGAAGCAATACACACAGTCATAGCAACCGGTCAGCTTCTGGTCAGTTCACAAATGTTAAATGCAAATCATGAATTTAATATATTGGAAATTGGTTTTGATTCCTTTGGACCTGTGTGAGTTGTATTACTGAGTTTCTCCACTGCATGCCTTGAAGCTCTGTATTAGCATCAGTACTGCTCTTAAATATCTAATTCTCATATCAAAGTTTCCAGTTTTGATCTAAAATGGAAAGAAAAGACACCAATTTCCTTCACTGTTATACTCTTTGTACAGAAAAATATCATTCCCATTACACTGTTTCTCATGAAGGTGAATAGACCTTTTAACAGCATGGATTGTGTTTTTGCAAGCTGAAGTGGATATTTACAGGTGGCTTTGCTGCAGAGCCCTCTAACAGAGAAGAGAAACAAAGGATTTACTCCCTCTCTTCCCTGATCAAAGTTTGAAGTGGAGCCTCATCCCCATTTTTGCACACATCAGATGAGCTAGACAGGTAGTACTGCAGCCTGCGTGGTGGTCAGTAATTTTCATGTGTCAGGTACCTTTACATATCCCTGTCAGTTCATCTAAGTCACAATTTGTATTACTACCTATTGTGCCAATTGCATATTCTTAGACACTTGTAATAGCATTCTTCAGTCCCAGTCTAAAGTATCCCACTGTTCCTGTTGCAAACTTTAGACAGAAAGGTGCCAAACAGTGTGGTGTTCACTTAATGAGATTGCAGTTCTTGACTAGAATTGAACAGTGTGGAATCTTAAGAAGGAAAAGAGCTTGTATTATTCCCTTAAAACAAGTGTGTCTATGCACCTGTATGTGTGCACACAGACTTGTATTACAAGTCATAATAATTCCATGCCACTAATCTGCTTGCCTGTTCTTTCCTGTAGCCCAGATGATTTACTGAATGCACTGAATGAGGGTATCAGCCGTGCTGATGTGATCATTACATCAGGAGGTGTATCTATGGGGGAAAAGGTATGCAAAATTTAAGTTTGACTTCCTACAATATATGTAAGAATTTCAAACCAGAGTCTGCCCTCCAAGCTACTACCTTTGTATTAATGTTTATTAAAAATGGACCTTACTTTTATTGAAACACAAGTAAATAACTGAAGAAAATAGTCTTCAAAGCTCATTCCATTCATTCTTGTTTCTGTACTATAGTTGACATAGTACAACAGAGAAACTTTTAATTCTTGATGTGAGGGATTTACAAATGTGTTTTTACTTAAGGAATGATTTATGTAGATGAGGAAGGTGCTGGGTTAAGAGCACATGAAGACAGTAGACTTTATTTTTAGAGCAGGTAAAACGTAGATAGCATTGAGGTACTTTGAAAGTACTTTGAAAAGCAACCTAAGTATATAAATAGCATTTTTTTTACTCAGCACATCTGTTTCCTGAATGTGCCAAAGCTCTATTTGTTACAAAAATAGTTTTATCACATTTTGCACCTGATAGTCCTACAGACAATACGTATGAGACCCAGTGAGCTGATATATTTGCCTTTTGAATCATTAACAGAATTGTTGATTGAGTTCCTGTTGATTATCCCTGTGCCAAAATCATCAAAGAAAATAGGGATACACAGATGCTGGTGGGGCATAGATGAACCTGCAGGACATTTATTAATCATGACTTATGCGAAGGAAAACTCAAATTACTTTTTGATCCCAGGCTGAATCTGTGAGTTTGGCAGGTAAAATAAACATCTTTTATAACTAACAGATACTAAAGACTGTCATTAGGAGGTGGGAAACATGAGTGCTGGTTCTGTTTACTTTTCTCAGTAGAAATCATATCACTGGATACGTCATGAAAATGGATAATTAATTAAACCAGTGCAAATAACTTTCAGTTACTCCCATTGTTTCCAGTATGCCTAGAAAAATAATCAAGGACAAGTACTGGTCTTTAAATTGGGAATGTGGCAACATAGTGCAGACACAGTAACACTAAGAAGTGGCTGAACTGCTGAATGGTCTTATAGACAATCAGACCTTCGGCTCATTTCTCCCCAGTCTGAACTTGAGGCAACAGCCTAAAGTCAGTAGGCTGCACATTCCACTGATGGTCTGCCCTCTGATACTGAGCTTTCTACAGTTTTAATGAAATAGCTGTGAACATCCAAATAGTAAACAGAAAGTAAAAGCAGGGTTAATGCAATTAATAATTGAGAGTTAACACCTGGCTGAAATGAGTTACTGCTTTCCAAGTACTTGAACACACACATGCACAAAAAAAGGGCTAACTGCCAGGGATTTTCTGATCTACTTGTGATTTACTAGTTTCTGATTGCTGATTACTAGTGAAACCATCTGTCTTCACAGATGACTGCTATGGCCTGCCTCTTTAGCATCACTAAACACAACAGATAGGGTACTACATCTTTAGGCACAGCAATTATCAATAAAGATTAAACCAGTAATTCCATTTGTTTTAATAACTGGATCAATCGTGTTTATGCAAAATCATTTAGCTTGAACTCATTCACAAGCCACCCAGTTTTTTCTTTCTAAGGAATGTTAAACCCAAGCACTGTGAATTAGACCATTAGACCCAAGAAATTACAATCATTACAGTATCCTGGAAAACTATGATTTCTACAGTACAGTATTGATTTCAAAAGTAGTAGGAGATCTCTAAATCTACAACTGATAGCTTCTATGGCAAAATTTAAATAACTCGATAATTTAAAGTCTTAGCTTTGAATCATAAAGGGTTTTTTCCATCTTTGACATAGAGAATGTTTTAGTAGTAGGTATTTGTGGGGTGCTCTAAGATTCTGATGCTGCAGATGAATTTTAAGGAAATATATGCCATCATGGAGTCAGGTTTGGCCCCTAAATGAGTCTGTTCTTTACTTTTTCTTTTCCAAAACACTTTCTTTCAAATGATGAAAATTCCCCACTGGGCTGTAGCACTTTCAGGATATGCAAATTTTCATCTTCACTTGATATTAATTAATTGCTTTGAATGCTTAGATGATGTAAAGCCACTTTGATGTTACTTAATTTTATTCTTTTTTTAATTAAACAGGACTATCTTAAACAGGTGCTGGATATTGATCTTCACGCACAGATTCACTTTGGCAGAGTTTTTATGAAACCTGGGTAAGAAATCTTTGTGCTTAGGCAGCCTAGATGGAGGCTATATTGGGCTAAATATCCTAGTGAAGTGCTTCAGTAGATTTCACTTTTCCAGATATACTATAAACCACAGGACAGATATAAGTGGGAAAAGCAGCAAAATCAGTGCTCTTCAGATTAGTCACCATCTTTATGGGTGAAATTAACTGGAACAGAGAGATTATTTTTTATCAGTAAGAGATATTTCTCTGATAACTGTTGCAAATCAGGTTTGGGGACTGGTGGGAAACCAACATTATATAAACATGCCACAGCCTTCAGTGCAATTACAGAGCTCACAATGACATTACCATGAAATAACCAGGAAATACAAGGACATTAAATGGACAGTTTGCTTAAAGAGTATCTCATTTCACTTCAAAATTTGCATAAATTATATTCCTACAAGCAGTTGCTTGAGAGGTGGAATGATAGCTAATTTACAAAGCTTTGTCTAATTGGCATATTGAGCATAGTAATTTTTAAGTTAGCTGAGTCCTTTATAGTTTGCCTCAGAAAATTGTTTCAGCATTGTTTTTCTATGCTGTAGCACTGCTCATCAGTGAGTCTGAAAGTGTGCTCTGCAGAGAGAATGAAAATCACACATGCTGGAAACAGAGAGTTCCCTTTTCTCCACAGTGCAAGAGCAGAAAGATGTCTGCACCTCTGCCTCACTCCCTAGGGAAGGCAGTTTCTTTGCAAGCTGGGTCAGAACGGTCCAGCTACACAAGATCAAGCACAGCTTTGCAGAATGATTCCCTCTGGCCCAGAACTGTTGTCACGGAGCAGAGCTGCAAGTGGGTGTTTGCTGTGAAAACAGACAAATACTTTCACTGTCTCTGCATACAGTCTGATAAAGATCTGCGTGTGGGCTTGGTGCTTGTGCTGCTCCTACCACCACCTCCTTTCCACATAAGGAATGAGTGAGGCTAAAAGCTTGTTTCTTCCCGTGATGGATGTAGCCCAGGCATGGAAATTGCTCATTGCTTCTGTCATACTGCTACAACCGACGTAGGGAAGTCCCAGAAGCAGAATCTGCACTCCAGTCTCTGCTGCTGACTAAAATGGATAAACTCGATTTACAGAATTCAGAGTATTAAATTCTGGTTCTGGCTTATTTGTAAGCAAACATAATTTTTTTCTCCTGGTGAGTCCTCTGTAGACCTGCAGCAAGGAACTTTTGATAACTAGCTGGGAAAATGGTTTTTTTCCCCTTAAATGTCCCTTTTCAATTTATGTTACTAGAAAGGTATTTCTTATTGCTACAAAACATTTGCTGATCAGTTCTTACTGAGAATGTAAGCACTCTCTTTTTCATTAGCTGTAGTGCAATAGGAAATATTGTATCTTGGGTTTTATTAACTGCATCTTAAAAGATTGTAGGTTGTGGTTACTGTATTGGGAAAAAATCCCTCAAGTAAATTCCAAGAGTGAAGTCAGAATTTGTTGTATGCCTGTATTTGATGTGCTTCATGAGTGCAGGGTGGTGCTTGGGATTTACTGTCACACCACTTGGTCTGGAAGTTGCTGAGCTCATGTAAGGTTGTCTTGTCTAGCTGCATTGACAGAAGGAAGTACTGGAAGATTCTAGCAATGATGGTGTTGAAGTGTCATACAAGAATTCAGAGTTTCCAGTAAAAATGAATTAGCAATTCAATTTTTTGTCCATTGGTTTGTGCTCTGGTTATAACAGTTGGAGGTCTGGCACGTAGTTCCCATCGTGTTAGAGGCATTTTAGAGCAGGAATGTCAGACACTAACTTGCCCTGGTAAACCAGGATATTGATGAGTCTTAACAGAAACAAAACTAGGTGATAATGATCCAAGTGCAGCAAGTCTTCAAAGTTGTAAACTGTCACCTGCTGACCAGGTGGTAGTGGTCAGCTCAAGAGAACACCAAGGAAACCAGCCTAATTATTGCTCCTATGGTATAATTTCTAATGTTTGAAAGGATTATACTAACATAAAATTATTTTTTCATGGATAAGTCCCTTCTCTTTGCCAGCCACATTCTTGAGCTGTCACATTACTGTCCTATTTTTGTGAAGGTAATAGCCCTCACAGCAAGTCACCAAAATCATTGAGCAGCTCTGAAAGGCAGAGAGAGCTCTTCATTGATAGGCCTGGGTATCACCTGGCTGCAGCTCTGCCTGTGGTATCTGAATTTGTTCATCTGCAGTCTAGCTGCTCAGAAATACTGCTTCCTTGTAGTACTGTTGTAGAGACTGGAGTAAGATAATTAGAGTCACCAGTGTTATAAAAAATTAGAAAACATTATATGAAAAACACAGCTCTGTAACTGCATAATTCCAGTATTACTTCATTGTTAATTGGCTTCTAGCATGAAGACAAGATTTTGACTTTTGACTACTAGTTCATTTCCTTTTAGATATTTCCTCTCCAAATTTGTGTACTTAAAACTTCAGAGTTGAATATCAAGAAAAATTATTCTGTCACCATAAAGAGAGGATTATACCTCCAGTATGGAATAATCAGCAGGCTCTAATGAACCGCTGAGAGAGAGATGTCCTGTTTTGTTTCATTTTCTTTTGCAAATGTTTTAAATAATACAATGATGTTCAGTCAAATTCTAATGCAGATATTAAATAACTTTCTTTTTCCATAGCCTGCCAACAACTTTTGCAACTCTGGATATTGACGGTGTAAGAAAAATAATCTTTGCGCTTCCAGGTAAGATGTTTTGTGGATTGCTTTTGTTGCTATGCATAGATGACAGACATGAAACAGAAAAGTGACACTTCACAGCACCTGTGCCTGGTGTTGGCCCCTAAGGAAGGTACCTGTAAGATTTTCTCAGAAATTTCCAGAAGATATGGACTTACAGGGATGTGCTAAGGAGTTCTTTTTTGTCCTTGTCCTCAGAATTTTCTGGTACAGGTCTTAAGATTTCTTCCATCAAACAATTTCCTTACATTTTCCACAAGGATGTTTTTTTTCCCACAGCTCCCTGCACCTTCACCATAAATATCCTGTGGGTGTAAGTCAGTGCATCCACTCTGACATACTGAAAATGGAGACAAAAATGAGGGAATGCCAAGGAACATGTCACGGAATATTTTTGTTTATCAGGTTCATGCTGTGGAACCAAAAGAGGGCAGCATGGCTGCACTGCTGCCTGGGAAAGCACTTGTTTAGAATAAAGATTTCCTTATGGAATTCTGTCCTTCTAAATGAGGAGGAATTTATTTTATTCTTATTGCTCTGGCTTTCCATGAATTTTGACTACACAAGCAATCTTTGATTGCTTGACAAGCTGGTGGTTTTCAGATGTATCTCTAGTGCTTCTACCCCTCTTGTTCTAGTTGCTGCAGTACATTTTCTTACAGGGGAGAGATCAGTGGAGTATCCATCTGATCATAGTATATATTTTAAAACTCTTGTCTAGGGAAATCCAGATATGTAAGACAGTGGTGTTTGACAGGTGGTCATACACCTCTTTTGTTCAACAGAAAACATATAAATCAGTAGAATTCTCCTTAGAATTTGTCCTAAAGCATTTTGCTACTCTGTTAGGGAATTGAAAGTTATTCTTCCCTTGGTGTCTGGGAACCATTAGTCATGAATAAAGAGCTCGGTGAGGGTAGAGCCATTAACTGTGCACAATTAACTCTGCTCCAGCCCCAGACAAATGTAGGTATAGGACAAAGGTAGCAGAAGAACAGAGGCAAATGGTAGGGCCTGAGGAACATGGGGCAGTTCTGGTCAGAGCAGAACTTCATCACACATCATCCAGAGTGTAGCTTGACAGGTGGACTTGAACATGCCCCTTGCGACACACCTCTGCAGTCTGTACTGTATGCAGTACATAGCATGGAAAGCTCTGTAGAGTCCTTTAAAATGAAATTGCCATAAAACATAAATTCACTTTCAGCATTTCAGAGTAAACCAAGAGGGCATCACCACCAACTGTTCTTTGTCCTACAGGCAATCCTGTGTCAGCTGTTGTCACCTGCAATCTCTTTGTTGTTCCTGCACTGAGGAAAATGCAGGGTATCCTGGATCCTCGGCCCACCATCATCAAAGCCAGGGTAAGAAGCTTATCCTCTAGTTAAAAATTCTCTCAAGGTGTTGAAGCACAGCTCTTTGGGCCCTAAAAGACTGTTGTGTTTATGGAGTCTGAGCCCTAGACTAGTTCTGGCAGTGGAAGGATGTTCACACAAATAGAGGCACATTCTCAGTCTCTGTTAATGGTAATATTCAGTAATTTTTTAGAGTTAGATTGCCATCTAATGGAGCAAGATATATAGATGCAGAGGCAGCCATTTGCCAATCAGACAGGAAGGACAATCTCCTGTTTAAAAAATACATTTGTTTTAGGCTATGGTAAAAAATGCAGAGTAATCTGTGAATATCTAGAGCTGGATAGTTCTGTATTAGCAATAGAAAAGACAAACTTTAAAGCCTTCTTGTTGAGTTATTTATAAAAGAAACCCACACGCTCCTCATCCTAAGCAATATAAATTCCTTAAACTCTTCTCACTTTTCTAATAAATCATGGATAGTGTAACTCTATTTAAAATAGATTTAAGGCATGTTATTATAATGTCTTCTTCTTCTGTTTTTGATCCAAATAAAGTACCAAGGCATACATCAACTTTTGTAGTTTTCTTGGTGTTCTTGGCTATGCTCTTGTCTTACAGCTTATCCCATGTCTCTCTTTTGCCCTTCCTCAAGCATCCAGATTTTATCTTACAGCTAAAATATTCTAAAAAAGAGAGCAATTTGCAGTGACCTTCACTTTTGCATGTATTTTCCATTATGAGCCATTGCCTGTATGTCTTTTCATTTCTAAGATTGGCCATTTTCCTTTTGTCAGAGCTAACAGGATTTTGAATGCAAATACCATTTTTATCTTTATACAATGTAATCCAAAGAGACCAGGCTTTTTTTCTAGAGAAGTACTATCTGTAAACTCTCTGTAAAGGAACAGTTTTGGAATATTCCACTTAATGCACATAGACTCCTCCAGACACTTTGATATTGTAATTTCACAGTTGTATTTCCTTAAATACTGCAGTCTCTTAAATACTGCAGTCTCTGCCATCTACAGCTTTTAATCTTGCACTAGACACCATCTGACCTCAAAATGCAAGTTTTTAAAAAGACTGTTTTTAAGGAAAAACAACTGAGCATATTATTCCATTATCTTAGACAGTGCCATGTGAATGCATGACATGTTCATCCTTTCTTTTTTAATCCTACAGTTATCATGTGATGTAAAATTGGACCCCCGCCCAGAATATCATCGGTGCATTCTGACTTGGCATCACCAAGAACCACTACCCTGGGCACAGAGTACAGGTCAGTGCCAGTCACACAGACTGACAGACACTCACACACAGCCTTGCCTTCCTAAAGATGTGTCTGTGAACAACCAAGAGTGTGCACATGTTTTTCTCATGGAACCTACTTTATGCAGACTGATTTGCTCACACATTTGTGCACATGCATACACATACATTTTAGTAAAAAATTCAGTGCTGATATTGCTTGTCAGTTTAACCATTCAAACATCCTTTATTTGAATAGCCTGCCTTATACACACACACACTACATGTGTGTGCTTGCATATGTGCATACATTCCTTTTTTTAAACATCTAAGCTTACTCGCAGTCAGGCACATTTGCTTCCTTTTGCTGTTGTGCATGTACTAAACAAACACAAGTTGGGGCAGAGATAGGAGCAATACAAATAAAAGAAGTGTGATTTTAGCTGAACTGGAAAAGTAGGAAAGATAGCAGAGGCTCTAGATGTTCTCTTAAATCAGACTAATGACTTATTAGTCGTGTTTGCCACCTAGGAATACTTCTGAATACTCAGCTGCAGTTGTGGTAAATACTAGATATGAATACTGGTTCAGCTATGTACTGCTAGAACGCTGACTGTGACACTTTTGCAAGAGATTTAGGTCCTTAAACAACTGTATTTTTGCTACATCCAAATTGTTCAACAAAAAGCATTATATATGAGTCTCCACAGGGAAATTTTAGTTCAGTTCTGGGGCCCTCATTACAAGAAAGTCATTGAGGTGCTGGAGAATTTCCAGAGAGGGGCAGTGAACTGGTGAAGGGTTTGGAGGGCAAGGTCTGTGAGGAGTGGCTGAGGGGGCTGGGGGTGTTTAGCCTGGAGAAAGGAGAATCACTGGAGATCTTAGCACTCTCTACAACCACCTGAAAGGAAGTTGTAGCAAAGTGGGGGTGGCAACAAGTGACAGGACATGAGGAAATGGTCTCAAGCTGCACTAGTGGAGGCTCAGTTTGGACACCTGGAAGAATTTCCTCTTGAAAGGGCTGTTGAACTTTGGAACAGGCTGCCAAGGGAAGTGGTGGAATCACCATCCCTAGAAAAGTTCAAGAAACAACTGGACATGGCACTAGTGCTATGGTTTAGTTGAAATGGTGCGGTTCTGTCAAAGGTAGGACTTAATTATCATGGAGGTTTTTTCCAACCTGAATTATTCTATTCAGAGAGAATAGAGTTAATCAAATTTGTTCTAGAACAGGATATTAAAGACATTCTAGACTGTCCTGATTTTAGTGTTTGTACAAATTGAAAAATAAAGTAATTTGATAGGATTACCAATTTACTAAGACAAGATACATGGTACAGATAATGTGGAAGGCTGGATAGGAAAGCAATCAGCAACAAGAGTGATGGTTTTGAGAACCAGTGCAGTGAGAGGCTGACTAAATCTCCACAGAGTTCTTTCTCTGTTTCCATCACCTTGGAACAGCAAGATCCCAGCTCCATGAATAAGTTAGCCACATAAACATTTTCATCATAACAGCTTTTGTTTGTTGCACCATGTTGCAGCATTTGGAACTAACTGAAGACTCCACTGAAATTGTTCTGCCTCTCTCCTGTAGGGAATCAGATGAGCAGTCGTCTGATGAGTATGCGCAGTGCCAATGGACTGTTGATGCTACCTCCAAAGACAGAGCAGTATGTGGAGCTTCACAAGGGGGAGGTGGTGGATGTCATGGTCATTGGAAGGCTATGATGTCACCAGCAAGAGCGAAGCTTTGATGCATGTCCACATATCATTGACTGTATCCTGTAATATGCAACGGCACAGCTAGTTTTTCCGATTTGGATAAAAGTTGATCAGTATAGTCAACATCTTGAAATATATTTCAAATGGAATTTAAATAAATACCTTTTAAAAAAAAAAAACTTTAAAACAAATCTTAACAAAGAAATTTATTCTGATTATATCAAAGCAACTTTTTCCTTTTCTTGCAATTGCTTTGTGTGTTCAATGCTAGTTCTAATAGCGGTAGCTTTTAGTAGACAGCAGTAGGTGCCTGCAGAACTTGTGTTTTTTCTCATCTTTAAGATACAACTACTTACGCTCTTAAAACAAGGCTGTCTGCTTATTTATACTAGCGTAGACAACACTTGGATTTCCCTTATTAGTATGCTTCATAACCGCTTCACAGAGAGCTTCTGCTTGTTCTTTATCTTGTATCTCGTGTTGATGTGCACAGTGCCAAAAGCAGAGTGGCTGCACTGGGAACCCAATGAAGCCCCGAGGTTTCCTCACCTCGCCGCGCATTCAGGGATGTCTCTTGTCCCGGCAGCCACCCAGCTCAGTACTCTTGGGCAGTAACTGGATACCTTTTATTTCAACAAACAAAAAAATTGCTTCCTTAAGTGCTGACAGCCTTTTTAACCAATACATTTAAAAATGTACAGAACTAAAAACTAAAAAAAATCAAAGACTGATCTTGTACAGATATTAGTGTTACCAGCATTCGTGTGGAAATTAAATGAGCAAAGAAATAAAACTAATGTTAAACAACTCTGTACCATAACATTTTCTGTAATGATATTGAAACTTAAATGAATAAAAAAAATCCTCAATCATTATTTAAAATTTCACCTGTTCAGCCTTGTTGTTTGAAACAAAAAAGTAGTTATTTAAGAGGGTATTTGGGGTGGGGGAAGAGTGTAGGGATGAAGAGAAATAATGTCCAGTATGTCCAGTCCAGGGCCTTCCCTCATACACAGTGTCATGAGTGAACTGAAACTGCAGAGTGAGCTCTCTCACACCTCCTAAGGGACAAAACAGAAGCAGCACTTGGAGGTGGGATGCTGTCTCAATCACACTAATCAAAGCTGGAGAATACTCCTTTTCCCCATATAAATTGCATAGCATTTGCAAACAGCTCTTGTGCTGCACTGTCTGGAATTTGATAAAGTGTTCTTTTTATATTTCTTTTTTCCCGTGAGATAAGGACTTTTCAGTTCCCACCAGACTGTGTATTTTGGTAGCTTCACATTTCATCTGGGATTAAGACCATAGCAGTGCCCTACAACACCTTGTTTCTTGGACTTCATGGGTAAAATGCTATCCCACCAACTCCATTTGTGAAGCCAGAGCATTTATCTATAGTATTTTTTGAAGACTTAGGGAGAACACAGAAAATTTAAATCCTGACTGCGACATTGGACCAGAGCTGTAGTTCCATGATAACTGCAGAGGGTATCCCTCTAGGCTGGTTTCAAAACCAAACTCTGTTTGCTGTGAAACTCCCTGTGTGGGCCATTGCAAAGGTTGAAGGCAGGTAGGCATACACTGTGTTTGGAGGCAATCCAGGGATTGATTGATCAGAGAAACAGTAACAGAACTTGCTGATCATAGGTTTTTTGTTCTGGACTACGTGTCCACATTTGTGATCTATCTATGTAGCAGCAGGGGGGTACCAAATTAAATTCATGGATGCCTGTTTTTACTGTACTAATATTTTAAACCACAGAAGGAAGAGTGAGGTGGGTTAACTCATCTCTGAAAAATAATGCAGAACATTGTGTGTTATAAGCCAAAGGATTACTATAATGTATAAGGGTTATTATAGGCAGCATGTGTAATGAAAATCAGAAGTTTATAAAGGACAGCAATTACATAAAGACTCACTAGCAATCAAATTCAATAGTTGTCTTAAAGGCAGAGTCTACTCCTTGAGTACATGCATTAGACACATTTGGATATAGAACTGTGACATTTTCACACTCTCCCAACTCTATTTCCTCAGAGGAAATAAAAATAAAGAGCCAGAGTCCAAATCAGGTTACGTTATCAAGCAAAAGTTGGGGCTGAAAATTAATGATTCTTATACTCTTACCTGACAGGAAACTAAGAGTAACAAGAGAGTAGATATTGAAGTGCACAAGCACAAAATTTGCCAAAACCTTTATTTTGCCTTATCCGGCAAATTGAAGTTAGTTTATAATATTGGGGGGGAAAAAACATGAAAATTGTCTTTTTTGCTGGCACTTTCCAAACATTTCTGATAGACTTTTATCCCAAATAAATTCAGGAATATATTCCCAACCTAGTATTTCTTTTGTGAGGGTATTTTATACATTTCCCAAAATTCCCGGTAAAAAACTGTGCTTGAATGCTTTATATCTACAGTAGCCTCCTTTTTGATTCTAAAGCCAGCTGGTGTTACTCCCATGTAAAAGGTGAAACCTAAGGACTACAGGTTAGACATGGAAGAGCATTTCTGCATGTACTGAAGAAAAGCAGAGACTCCTCTAGGAGAGGAGGACAATCAAAGTCACAACTATTGATGACAAAGGGTTTGCATGGGCAGAACAGCTGTAGCAGCTGGTGGTCATTAAAGCAGCAATCTGTAGAATAGCTTCCCATACCTGTATTTGGTCTATAAGTTGCAATTAAGTGCCTTATCCTCATGACGGAGAACATGATCTCTAGCAACTACAATCCTTCTCCTTCCTAGTGCCATCTGGTCTCAAGAGACAAAGCAGAGCATTTTCAGCATGATACTATCAGCAGCTGGATTTCCATATTTACTCCAAGTGAAAAATGCCACACTGGTGTTTCTTACGTGTTTTCTTATGGGTTTTGTTTGGTTGTTTGTTTTCTTTCAAACTTGACTGTTGTTTTCTAGTAAATCTATCCTATCCTCCACTCAGAGAGATGAGTTGTCATGCTGGATTTAAAGTCAGCATTGAAATGCAGGCAAATCTTGGGTAATTTGTGGGGAGGAAAAGCCTGCACATTTTGCAAATGTTACAACCTCATGAGCTGCTGCTAGCTGCATGTTTTCTGGAAGGGCTCAGTGACTCATATTCAGCATTCAATTAAGACTTGCTCTTTGCATTTGTGCAATATCGCACACAAGCTGATAAAGTTCTTGGAATATAAAGCCTTCAAAAGGTGATGCACAGAGGCTCAGTTGCTCTCTAGTTTTAGACTGATCTGGCTCAGAAGACTTGCTCTATTCCAGCACCATGCAGCGATACCAAGCATGCTCTGTCCCCATGCAAGGACTTCTGCATTTCCATGGACCCAATCTGTGTTTAGAAATGCAAGCAACCAAGTAATTTTTGCAGAGTTAATTCACAAGCAAAACCGAAACCTTATTGTACTCTACTAACTCTGCAGATTATCTGAGTATACGACAGAAGACAAAGGTATTACCCTGACCTTGATAACCAGGGACTGAAAAATAAAGTTACTTCAAGAAAAGTGTAAGATAAAATCAAAGGTAAGTGTATATATAAATATATATACACACATATATATTAGCACACAAAAAACTGCCCCACTGGACTGACAAGGAGGAATGCAAAGTGGTTTTTGTCAGTACCTGGCACATCAGTACCTATCCTCATGCAGATATTACTGTGGCCCAAGACAATATAACACATTAATGTGTCTGACAAGAGCCTTTCCTATTTAGGTCTGTCTGTTATGGCAAAGTAACCAATAACAGTCATTTTGAAATGTGCTGATTTGACCACTAAGGGGGACCCAATTTTGTGACCATGTACAGACCAGACCTTGAGCCGAGAAGCCAACATGGACATTTTCAACACACCTCCCTACGCTGGCAATGACTGATACTAGCAGGAGAAGCTTCTGTGGAGCTACTTAGGAAACTGCTGAGAAGGAAACAACATACCACCAGAATCATCCTTGCACGGTGTGTGGCCTGTGCACTTCTAGATTTGGTTTTTTTTCAAATTGGCCCTCTGCAAAACACTGGCCAATAGTTCACACCTCCAGAGAAGTGTAAATGCATGGCAAGGAGATAATTATCCAGATTCCAAATACTACTCCACCCAATGTTTGTGGCAAAAACTCCCACATTTTCACAGTGTGAAGCAGTATCTCCTCTGTTTTACTCTGAATCTGCCATCTCCTACTTCTGTTTGATGCCTCTTAGTTTTTTTGTTGGAGCAGACAAAGAAGTCACCCTCACTTTGCCACTCATAATTTTATAGATGGCTATCTTCTGAATTGAATGTCCTAATCTATGTAGTCTGCCCTTTGTGGTCACAGACCATATGCAAGTGTCTGTAACT
Organism: Passer domesticus; assembly: GCF_036417665.1. Taxonomy (NCBI): domain Eukaryota; kingdom Metazoa; phylum Chordata; class Aves; order Passeriformes; family Passeridae; genus Passer; species Passer domesticus. The sequence continues at coordinate 32,893,188 of NC_087479.1, forward strand.
TGGATGATCTCTATCACAGATTCATGGAACCATCAAGGTTGGAGTGGACCTTCAAAATCATCAAGTCCAACCACCAATGCAGCACTGTCATCCCTAAACCACATCACCCATCCCTGTTGCTCTTCTTTCACCCTCTTCAGGTCTGTCAGAAACAAGGAGATCAGAACTGCATACATATTAAAAGACACCACTATCTCATACTAATCACATCATGATGACTTCTGTTTGTTCTCTATTTCCTAATATTTTTTGTTCTTCAGTACTTCTGACTGATACGTTTTTATGGATCTTAAAAATCTTTATTGGTAATACTCTTATTTTCTTAAAAGAGATGACCTTAAGTTCTCATGCTTTACTGGTAGTATCCAACGTGGGAACAGTAATTATAATTCCAGTTTAAGAAAATAATCTCATATGAGTAACTTTACTTTTATCTAATTTCCTTAGCTGTTTTTACTCACTTCCAGTCAATTTTGAGAATTCCATGTGCAGTTCTTGCTCCTGGTAAGTGGGTATCGTCCTGGAATTTAGTTGCCTTCAGTTCAGTCTGATAATGGAGACTGCAGTGATCCTACCTCCACTGAGGATCTGTTCTATGTTTTGTGGAAAGACTGCTTTGGTGGTTTGACAACTATGCTGTAATATTGATACTTTACCTTATTATGTCTGATCTTTTCGTGTGGTTTCTTGCCAGCTAGATTTCTTGCTGTTGTTGACAGCCTCTTCAGCTGTGCTCATTTCAGGATGCTGTTGCATTGCCTTGGTGAACTGCCAGAAGACCAAGACCATCCTCATGTATTCATGGAGATACTGCAGAGAAAAAAAAGAATTTGGCTTAATATTTTCCTATAGCTTTCTTGTATTTGGATGAAGCTGCTGGAACAGGCTTGTTCATGGTCAAGGCTGCTGATCAGTCTCCAGGGATGTGGCTCTGCAGAGCTTTGTGGCTCAGGGCATGGGCTGCACTCAAGAGAATGAGCTCGGGCAATTGTGTAGGCGAGTGTACTGGAGCCAGTGCTGCTGACAGCAGTTTGGTTGTGGTGTACTGTGCTGCCTGCCAGGACTTTTGTGTCAGAGCTAGGTAGCTATTCATCACTAAAGATATTGAATCATGAAAATAAAAATGGCCTGAGAGCTATTTACATGCCAGTCTTAGGAGGGGAGAGGCACACATGCAGATGCAGTGGTATTTGAGCCCATCTGACTAAAAGACAGCTGACACATCCATGACTGACTTTCTGTAATTTACTCCCTAATGGCTGAATCCAATCAATTTGCCCAATGTGCTATGAAGAGCCAGAGAACAGAGCAGAAGATGGGATTTAATGTGCTCTTGGCAGTCTGCATTACAAAGGAGTCATGCTGCAGCTTTCTCCATTGACTGGATTTTTTCTAAGAGGTGGTGACTAGGGTTAGATTAAAACAAAAACTAAAAACCCAAAAAAAACCAAAACAAAAATAAACCACACACAAAACCAAAGAAAACCTAAAATAAAAACAAACAAACAAAACCACCCCAACCAAAACAACAACAAAAAAGCAAAGTTAACAGTCCTTTGTTAAGGACTGGGATAAAAAGCAGACACACTAACGATCACAAAGGGGCTGGTGGGTGGGCAAACCCAAATAACACCTGGGCCAAGCTTCTCCCAGGCCCATCACTAGCAGACACAGCGAGGACACAGGTACAGGCAGTCAGATGCCCATTATGTATGACATTCAGAGACTTCTCAGCAAAGGAGAGTATGTTCTTTTTATTTCTGCTTCCATCTTCAAGAACAAGTTTGTCCAGGTAAAAAGTCCTTGAAATTAAAGCATTTAGCATGCAAAAAATAAAATTGCTTGCAATTATTACAATTTTTCTTTTTCTCCGTCAGTTCAACAGGTACTCCTCATTCAGTTATTCTCACTATTGCTTTTCTGTATTTACTACACACATACAGATATATTTCCCTTCTATAGACTCACTCTGCTCACATTTTAAAGGCAATAGTTCTGAAACCCAGCAATAGCAATGATGCAGATTACAGAAGGACAAAGATTTGTTTTCATTTTCCTTTGTGAGGCCTTACTCATTTCTGTAGCAGTAGCTAGAACTGTTGTAGATTAAAAAAAATACAGTTCTGTGCTGCCTCATTAAGGTTGTTAGCCACCAATGGCAGTTCAACCTAGTCAGAATCAAAGCCAGCCCTTCCTGGGCAATCTCTCACCACTTGCAGATTCTCCTACCCTTGCAGTATAACCATCCTCCCTGCCTGTCATCCAGCACTGGCCAAAGCCCTGCAGGACTGTGGCAGCAGCCCACACTCCTACAATTCTGCATTCACAGTGTGCCTAAAATATGTGAATTCTATTTATGTGCTGTACATCAACAGTGTTTTTCACAGGATTTCACTCTCTCCCTTTGTGATAATTATGACATCCTTTGGTCTTACCTTGATTAATTAAATCTTACGTTGTTGATACACCTGCAGAATGCTAATGAGCTATGAGTCTCCTTTTTCAGGATACTTTATGATTTATTCCTGCTTTATTTATCAGACCTCATTTACTACAAAGAAGGCAGCTGCCCTAACCAATCAACCCAAGAAAATAGCTCCATTACTTATTCATTTACACTAAAATAAAATTTAAAAGTAGCCTTTGATCTTTTTTACATACTGTGTCTCACCTTTGGGAGGAGATTCTACTAGACATACAGAAATTTAATGCACCGTCCTCCTCCAAATTCCTTCTTAGGACACTTCATCTCTGATGCCTGTCAAAACCAAGCTCTGACAATGGTACATAACATGTGATTTCATTATCAACTTAATAATATGGTTATACTTATCAACTTATTCTTCTTGTATTTTCTCATTTTTCTCTTTCTCTAATTTTGTATCTCACACCTAAATTACCTGGGATATTTTTCCAGTCTGTTTTAGAACAGCACTTAGCAGGATCCTGGTTCAAAACCATTAACATCACAGTAATTCTAGAAAGACAGTGAATCATCAATACAGTGTCTCTTCCATCATGTTTATACTAGGAGAAATTATTGATAATAGTACTCAAGAGGTTTCTGACCACAGCAATCAGGTATCCAATGTTTTGAATTACACTTGAAGAGTGATTTGCAATCATCCTTTATCCTTATTCAGCTTCTTTCCCTTCTTTTCATTTATGCATACTCCTGTTTCATTATTCCACATTCTCCTCTCTCCTCACCAACCCAGCAGATAAGCTCTAGGGCCACCAAGCCAAACCACTATGAAATCTATTGTAGTGTAGTCTCTGGTAGGCAAATGTCAGCACTGATGGAGCTTTTATTTTTTTGTTCAGGTTAATCAAAAACAGAACCCATTTGTCCACAACTGACCCAACTGTGTGATCACTGATCCCTGTGCTGTCAATCCCTGTTCACCAATGCCTCATGTGATGCTGACAGCACACCCATGTTCCCAGAGGTAAAAATGAAAAACTACTGGAACCTCTCACAGTGGCCATCCCATATGAAATATGTGGATCTTCCCAGGTGAGTTAGCACCAAGAAGCATTAAATATTTCCTTGAAGATTAAATAAGAAGTATGAATGTATTTCCCATTTCCATACACTGTTTTTCTTCTTTTAAGGGTGACTTTATTAACAGACCTTGTGACCCTGAGACAAAAGCCAGCTTCTCTGGGCCTCTACAGAGCTCATATTTACACTGGCTCTTTGTCTCAGCATTAACACCATAAAGTTAGGAGAAACAAATTTAAAACACACCTTTTGGCCCCACTCCAGTAATCATTTCAGGCTAATGCTACCCACATTCATATAGATAGAAAATCACTACTAATACTTAATAAACCTCTCTCTAAATGTATCAGAAGCTGAAAGCTGGTAGCAAGATTGGGATATAGGACTCTCAGGAAATAAGACAGTAGAATAAAGGCACTGTAGAGACAAGAATGCAAAGAATGTGAGAAAATAAGTAAGAGGGTTATAGAATGTCTTAGATGATATTTTTCTGCTTCAGCAATACCTACAGAGCCACCATTCTTCTGTTGTCAAAGACTAGATCTTTTGCCAGCTTCTGGACATAAACTGACCTGACATGAATGTGAGCTCCTGTGTGTATAGCCATTGTCACTAGTGATGCAATATAATAAAGTCACGATCCAGAACAAGAATCTCAATTTTTCTTTGCAGAATAGATGTCTTATTTTTTCCAGTCATACTTCCTGTAGAGCTTCAATAGCTTGAAGTGTTAGCTGTTGCTCACTATTGACTTCTCTACTTCAATGATCTTCCTTCACACACTTCTCCATTTTGCTAAGTCATGAAAGTATGCATGAGCTCTTGTACAATCAACCCCCTTTTCTGTCCACATGCTGTTACTGTGTGGTCTTCTTTATTTCTGGGGTTTAAGTTTGGATTTTCTTTTGTATTATTACATCCTCCCTGTTCTCTTCCTGTTTAGACAGAAATCTTTCTGACTTACAGGTATCCCTATCTCAGCTACTTGAAAGAAGACAGAAAGATTTTAGTAGGGACCGATGTCAAAATCTGGATGGGCAGAGAGCAAAGATCTCATCTCTGTTTCCAAACAAGAGCAAAAACAGAAGAGCAAAAGCACAGAAAACATGAAAACTAGTTCTATATGTCTGGAAAATTAATCTAATATATTTAGTTTCTGCTGCTGACTTTGAAAAGTAATTTGTGTCAGATTTTTGTCTTCAGAAAATATGCTATTGCAAAACATTTACAGGTTCACTGTGAAATACAAATTGTAGTTCCCAGACTTTGGTTTCTCAGATAGATGTTCAGGACTTTTGAAAGACCATTTCAGCAATAACCCTTTGGGTTCACAAAGATGGGCAATCAAGCAAAAGTGCATGAATATTCAGTGACTGAAGTGCCAGGGGTCTCCTTGGATGCTGAAGGATCTGCATACAGATAGCTTCGATTTAGACTCCCAGTATGTGAAGGAATCATATAGTGTGAGGCTCACTCAATGTTTCCTTTCTGCCCAAAATCAGCAGTATGTCCTGGCACCAGAAATCTGTCTTTTCTGTATCTCCTGCACTGCCATATGCACCCTGGCTTGCGCAGAAAAGGAGCAGATTTTTTGTCGGTGGTGTTGCACAAACTAGGCAAGCAAAAGTTAGATGGCAGAAGGAAATGAAAGCTGTCTCTTATACAAGCACCTGCACCACAGCAAAGAACAAGGCTTCACCACAATCACTTCTCAATCAAGCAATGTGCTCAGATGTGTGCTACGTTCAGATGTGTCATAATAAGTGCAGTCCATAACATTCAAATATCTCAAGTGTGCCTGCACCTGAAAACAAGGCTTACTACATAATTTACCAATACATGTTTCTACTGCAGACAGAATAGAGATTAAAATAGCATCTATTTCATACTGATCCTGGTAGATAATGACATTACTAGGGTAAGGCCTATTCCTGAGTTTGTTAGAAATGGCATAATCCTTTTTCCTGCTTTTATTAGGTCAAATACAATGAAGCAAAAAGTGGGGAAAATATTAGACTTCAGCTATGACAGTTTTTCTGATATTTATTCACTTCCCTATTGCTATTCCTAATTTAATAATAGATAAGAAGCTGAAACTTCATGAGTTGCGAGTTCTTTAGAAGAAATTTTCCTGTGTACTCCTTGCCAATAGATCAGCATTTGTTTGGCCATATTATTAGAAGATACCCAGTGCTCATTCCCTGCTGTGATTACATCTCACCTTCCAGCTTCACTGGCAGGTTTGTTCTAGAAAGGCCTTGCTGTTTGACTTGTTTGGTGGATGGCAGCCATCGCAAGTCCACTGCAAAACAGATAAAACACAGGATGGTGGAAAGGTTGAGGAAGCTGCAGAGCTACACCAGTTCAAAGAGATAAAGCTGGTCCATACCTCCTCTTCCTTTGCAAAACCCCTTGTCTGAGCCTGAATTTCTCTCCAGGTAGCATATCTGCAATGTCCTCAAGCATGAGGTCTGCCAGGCTCATGTTTCAAGCAGAATGTGGACCTGTCTTGAAGCACTCTCCAGGAAGTTCTGCTAGGATTAGCATCAGCAGCCTTTCTGACATCCTGCATTTCTGCACAAATCTCTACAGACTATCCATCTGGAACAAGTAGGCACCTAAAGAAAGCCTTCATTAATGTCCACACTTTCCTTCGTTTATATTTCTCCATTTCTTGTTAGTGATGAAACACTGTTATCTCTGCCTGCCAATTACAGAATTCTGAATGACAGAAACAGAAGACACTCAACTTATTGATGCCCCTTAATTTACGTCTAACCTCATCATCATTTTGCATATGACTGAATCAATCTCTTGAACAAAAGCTTTAATGATCCTCCTTCACACACTTCTCCATTTTGCTAAGCCATGAAAGTTTGAATGAGCTCTTGTTCAATCCACCTCCATTTTTGTGCACATTGTATTACTGTGTGGTCTTCCTTATAGCTGGACAGTGGCCTTCGTGCAGCTCATTGTCCTAATTGCCAGCTGGTGATCCTAAAGTGATCTCCATGACCTGGAGGAAAAGTACTTCAGTTTATGATGTGTTCTCATTTAACTGTTTTCTTAATTTTTTGTGTGCTCACATCTTTTCATCCACACATCTATCTCTCTGAAGATCTTGTTGCTTCTCTCTCAGCATACACTTTGGTATATGTTTTTAATTTTTCATTGTTATGTTCTTTTTCACTCACCTCCTCTCTTAGCAGCCATTCATTTAGAAATGGGGGTAATGCAGAGAGCATTGGGCTATGAAGAGATATCACAGTACATGCTTAAGAACTTATTTTACCACTCCACATGAAATGAAGACAATAATGTATAATTTAATCAACAGTAACAAATTTGCATTTTAAAATAATCTGTGACAAACATATAGGGACAAACACCTAAATTATATTTTACTAGTACATAGTGCTATAATACTGTATTTCTTGTGATTTTATTACAAAGACTGCAATATGAGAAGTAGTAAAGCAAACAGAATAGAAGTGCTTAATATATTTTCCTGCTACACACATACCACCACAGCATCATTCAGACAAAAAAAGCCTCTCTTAAGAAATCCAGCATTTGGATCTGCTGCATTGAGGGAAGGAGACCTGCTTATTTATCTTAATCACTTCTCCTCGAGAGTTTTGTCCCCATTTTTTGTCCTGTATAAACAATTTTAGATACTAATTTGGCAGTAATATTTTTTCACTATATTTTCTATAGGAAAGGAAAAATAGCTGATGTATTGTATTCCAATTATTATCTGTTACCATCTTTGTTTCCTTCTGTCTAACTGATCCTTCTCCCCAGATGCTCACAGTTTTTCAGCTTTTCCTCTGATCAATTTTCCTGCTCTCTAGATTGCTATTTTTCTCACTTCTCACAATCCTTCAACTCTCCTCTGTACCTATTTCTCTTTATAAATAGTACCTTCCTCCCAAGATATATTTCTTCTCCTGTGCAATCGTGTCCCTTCTTTTCCTTAAATTTCTTACCATGTTATCTGCAAGTCTGCATTCCACTTTCAATTCCCAAATTTGCCTTATAGAGGTAAAGGCAGGGTGTGTTCTTCCTGAGTTTCTTAGAGCTGCAGACTCTGTTGTCTTCTCAACCTGCTGATCAGCTTTCAGTAAAGAATAAATAATGACCTTCACATACCCCCAGGCAGGTGAGAAGTATGACAATGTCAGGACAACTCATACTGGTCATGCAGAGGCTTTTCACACCTCTCAGGAGTTCTGCAAAACTAACAATGATTTCTGCTGTGAGCTGAGTAGGTGAGATAGCTGGCAGGAGTGACTAAAGGAGAACAGCAGGGGTGAGACTGGGAAAAGGCCAGAGTTTGGAATACAGAGCACAAATTCTAGTAACCTTCCCCAAAAGGGAGCTCAATTCCTGCCGGTCAATCTCTATTCCTTTGTGATTCTTGATATTTGTTCATCTTATCTGTTCTATTATCTCTTTCGGGTTTTTTTATCTTTCATTTCCTATTTTATTGTGCTGTTTTCTGATGCTTACTGTGTTTTTTTCAGGAAATCAAAGAGTGGCAGTAAGTCAAGCAGACTGCTTTAAGTAACATCCCAGATAAAGTTTCTAGTAAGAAAATAAAAGAATAAAGCAAAGCATCGTGGATATCAGATGCAGTTGGAACAAAGGAAAAATGTTCACAGGGAAGAAAAAATTCTATTGCAGACTTCAATTCCATTCATAACCTCGTACTATAGCAGAATTAAGTATTCCTGAAATACAAACTATGTATTCCTCTGTACTAGTTCACAACTACACAAGCATCAATAAATCTGGTTCTTTTGCAGTGGAATCTACGTTTGTTTAGTGACTGAAACCAATATTTAGGGAGAGGACTTGTAGATTGCAGCAGAAGGCAAAGAAACAGACACTTGAATTAACCTGTGACTTACACTTTTATGCTTCTGATTCAACCAATTCTCAGAACACTGCAGGGGGACAAGTGATAAAGAGAAATATCATATAGCGGGAACAAAATCCTAGTAACACACATTCTATTTCTGCCACAGAACTTCTATAAATGTGGGCAAATCACTCTTCTTTTTCTTCCTCAGCTTCTTCGTTTTGTGGACTGAGGAGAGACAGATATCTCTTGAAAATCCAACATACTAATGAGAACCATTGTATCTGGACCTGGTAATGTTGGTACTCTTATTATTATCTAGATGCTACAAACATTGCTCTCCTACTGGAATACCACGAAGGATTTTTGACAGAATATACTTGCTGCATTATGGACCATTTAGCATCTGAGCACACTAAATTGCTGCTACACTTGCTACTTGTCATTGGCACATCTCCGTGTAGTTCACAGCATGTGCAGTACTGTACTGGAGTTTTGAAGCATAAGTTCTGCACAAGCAGAGCAAAGCATAGGAGATGGGAGGCTCACTGTGCTTTCCTCCAAATGAGCACAGAGGATATACATAATTCACAATATCTGAAGAGACAAATGGCAATCTAAAGTTCCTTGAGAATATAAATTATCTTAATACTCTTTGAGGGCAGCTCATGTGTAATCAGATTCCAGTCCAGAACACTGTAAGGAACTAGTGGCAAATTCAAATTCTTGGTATCACCCATACTGTGAAGAGTGAAATAGCATTCAGTATAACTGGAAATGCCAACATTATTTTTCATGGGGAAAAAAAAATTATTATAGATTCTGTTTATCAACAGAACAAAGTAGCATTTACTGACATAGTGGTCCCAAAGAAAATTATTGTAACAGCATATTTTCTGCTTAAGTTACTTCTGCTCAAGTAAGTACTTGGAAGACACAAAATTTATGAAGTGCTGCTGTATGCTACAAGAACAAATTTAAAATGCTGCAAAAATACAGATCAGTAACATATTTTCATACTCATCAATGCACAGACTGGTGCAGATGCTTACCATCAATCTTCACATAAACTTACACATTGGAAGTGAAGATGAAAATTGTACAATGTTGGTAAATTAATTACACAGATTTTGAATACTGCTATATAGATCAAAGCTGTTTATATTAGTCAGCAATGATCATTTTGCTAACACAGAGGTAATAGGTATGAATGATTTCATGCCAAGATATGCTGCATATACTAACTACTAAAATGCAATAAATTTAAGAGTTAATTAAGAATACCTCCCTCATAAGCTAAATACCATGTCTGGAGAAGCATTGCACACTGCCTACGATAAAACATTTATTTGCATTCAAACAACCTGTCTGGATGCAAATAACAGGGCCATCAGAAATAACCTTATCCTAAGGAAAAATGTTAAATCCATCAAAATATAGGGATCAGATGCCAAGCAAGTAGTGATTGTTCTCCAGAGAAATGACATTAATGAGATATACTCTTTCAAATTCTGAGAGCTGAATTGTTGTTAAGTAAATGTATTTGCCCCAATTACAAGTATGTCATAACCCAAGATAAGCTGAAGAGACGGGACTGAAGACTTAACTAAATACTTCCAAAAGACTTAATTTCTGCAGTGGTAAATGTAACAACGGTGACTATAAAGCTCATGACATTTGTTCTGAAGTCATTCATTTGGCAAAGCAAAACCAGAATAACTACTCTTGAGCATTGCTGACTGACTGAACTGGTAGATAAGGTCCTTTAACTGCAGAAACCAGGATCACTGAGAATATCCTGTGCTGACTAAAACTGTCACTCTGACAGACCTTGAAGAGGCAAGGTGTGGCAAAGGACTGCTTCCCCATGCAAATGGAGCTGCTATTCAGCCTCAGCTTACTGGAATCCCATCTAAAATGTTCTCAGGCAATGCTGCAAAGACTAAACAACGTCAGAGTATTGCATTTCCCCGACTACAACAGTGGGAAGAGGAACGAATTGCCTGCATTGCAAATGTAGTAAAAAATACCTCTTAATTGCTGTGCCTGGAGCAAAGAAAAATAACTCAGCACAGAGGCTTGCTGGGTTACATACCAAAACTGTCCTATACTGAGCTGATTCAGTACACTGGTATGCAGTGCTGGCTCACCGAGCCAATACAGCCTATCAGCTCCCGTGAAAGAAAAATTACTGCTGGGAGAATGACAGTCATTGAAGATCCTGCAAGCAGTAGAGCTACCAAGCATAATGGTTTTGACTATGCTTTTTAGGAAATATTGCAAAATTGAGCAGTATTCATGCAGTATATTCCAAAGCAATTTTTGCAACTTTCTGGAAAGATGCAGATTCATGAGAATGGTATGGAATTGGCAATGCAGTTTATAGATTTACCCAAGTTAATGAAGACAATCCCTATAGCTCCACACAGCTATGAGGAAAGGATTATTCTCTTAGTATCAAAACAACTTTTTCCCTCCTTAAAGACAATTGTGTAGCTGTTACTGCCTTCTTAAAGGTATCAGGTAGGCCAGCTTTGTTTACAGCATATGACACATGCTGAAACACATGACAAGCAATCCTCCATAATTCACTATTACAAATCAAGCAGCTATGCCTCCATTGCTTGATGGGTAAATGAAATCTACTGGCATTTTATAAGGAAGACATTATATTGGGATCAGCGTGGACATCTACAAAGGGACTGGATGCCATACCTGAATACTCTGTGCCAATACTCCAGCTTTATAGCATGTGATGAAATGACACAAGAAAGATTTTTCTGAGCATGGTTCTCAAAGGAAAAAAAAAAGGTTGATCTCAGTTTCAGAATATTTGCAATAAAACTTACAGAATTAGGGATCCAAAAAAAGGAGATTTTGAGCAACAATTCTAATGCTGGGGAAAAACAGACATGCTGGCTGGCAGTTAATTGCCCCCAATTATCATCTGCTGAAAGAAAGCTGAAAAAACAGGAATATTCAATCAAAGATTTTAAAAAGAACAATTTTGAAAGTGATTCTGCCTGATGCTGTATTCAGACATCCATGTTGTTAAAGGTACAGCACAGATTAGCCACAAATCTTTTTGTGTCAGTAATTAAGGGAGGGGAGAGTTATCACACTGGGGTGCAGTATCATACAGACAAACTGAAAGTCTATACCAAAAAAGACTCATAAAGCATAGCATGTAAGATTATTTCAGTGAAAACTTAGAAAAAGGGAACAAAAAGAATTATGATATTGTTTGTGTATGTTTTACAGTATCTTACAGCTGTCTTACTGTACATCTAGTTTGCATTCAAGAGAAAAATTCATTGCATTTCAGGTTTATAGAATATGTGAACTGTAGTGTCATACTTTTGAGTGACAAGTATATAAAGCACAAGCTTTACACTGCAGCATGATCAGAGAGGAAGGTCTTGTCTTTAACATAATTCCCACTACTATGCTGCCTTTCAGGGAAGATTAATCTAAAAGAAGAATCTAAAAGAAGAATCTAAAAACCACAAATGTCTTACTTCAGCGGGATTTAACACCAAAGTATTTTCCTTAGGCAGTATCAACTGCTGAAACTTTTGTTGGTTCTTTTTGTTGGTTCTTTACCTATTTTCTCACAGATCTCTGAGCTATCTCATAGGTTTTATTTCCTCACAAATAGAGGAAAAACAAGAATCAGCAAACAGATACAAAGAGATAAGATAATCTATTGTAATCTAGTTGTACTAATTTGAGTACAACTTAGTAGGGGAAAACAGTGGAAGAAGGATAATTTTTATTGCTTGTTCTTTCTTTTCTGGATTAAAAATAGTGCCCCAAAGTGTTACACTAACAACCTCACTTTCTGTTTTTATTTGGGGCACCAATCCTCTGGGAACCATCCTATTTCTGAGCTTAAAACCCCACACTGAGGGATGAATAGTACTCCCAGATTTAAGACATCTCTTCTGGAGATTAACCTTTTTCTGCAGCTGAACTGCTGCTGGGTTTATGACCCTACTCATAAATATTATGACCTTACTTGGAATTGCAAAATTTTTTTATCTGAAGGATTATAAGGAGTGGCAGAGGACACTAGAAACCAGAGAGGAAGATGTTCTGGCTACCCAGATGAACGTGAATGCAGAATGAGGTTATTGAAAAGGAAATAAGCAAAAATTCTAGATGCTATCAAGGAGAAAAACATAACTGCATTTGTTGTCTTGAACAATGAAAAATGTTGAAATGAAATTGGATTCCTGTATTGATTTCAAAATTTAGGGTTTCTGTTGCTGGGTTATGGAGACCAATAATTCTATTTTTTTTTCTCGCTTAATGCAGAATTTGGTTTATGGACTTTGGTGTTTTGCACTCTTCATCAAAACATTAGATACCCAATGCAACCAGCCCTACACGTGGACTAGTGCTCCTGTTACATTCTTTCAGATGGCTGGTGCATGTGTCTACTTAAGAGTTAAAACAATCATCAAATTTGTAGTCAGGAGATATCAGATTGCTGTAAATCAGACTGGAAAGTTCACTGAGAGATGCTGTCATTTCCCCAGCAACACAGGGAGAATATATAGACAAAGTCTGAGCAGGTAGGAGCTCACTTTCATTCATATTCAATTACAGGTGACATTTAAATGTGATTATCCAAGATATAAGCTATCAATATCTGAAGGCCAAGGGAAAAATCCCTGTGAAGTTCTCAGAGACAGGAGGAAAAAAGTCTATTTCAATAGATGTCAGACATGAAAGTGGAGAGATAAAAAGAAGAGTACACAATTTCTCAAAGCAGTGCAAGAATTAAAGATCAAGAAGAAAAGGGTAATCAAGATTTATTCTATTATCATAAAAGAACTAACCAAACAAACAGCAGAAAGGTCAAGAAAGAGAATGGAATACAGAGTCTGGCATCAGGCAGACAAGAATGCCTTAGGGATTGCATTAAAAAGTATTTTGGCAAATAAAGAGGGATGACACCAGCCTGGAAGGGCTCCAAGGTGCAGTTAGAAGAGAAAGTACATCTGCTGTAGAATTGATGCTCCGTGAGTTTAGAGATAAAGAGTTTAGAGATAAAGGGGAGGAGAGTTATGGGGCAGACAGATGGGGATTACTTCTCCAACCCACATAAGCACTGTGGCCAGTGAGGCCCTTCTGACAGCATTGCTTTTTCGCAACTGTCTGTAGAACCATTCATAGACTGCAAAGCATAAATATGGTTAAACAGTGACATAAAAAGGAATTTTTACCTAATCCTTTGGTGATTTTTCATTTCCCCTCCAGAGGGCAATGGTTTCAAAGAAAACATTTTGTTCCATGTTAGGCTGATTCCTCAGCTTGAGTCTGAATTTATTTTTTCTCTTTTCTATTGATTGCAATCAGCCAGATTTAGATTGATCACAATTATATCTGCACTCTGCTGGCAAACAGTGACACCAATTCATGTCAAATTCAGTTCATCAAAGATGAACATTTCTTTGTTAAAAAATATTTGTCTGTGGAATGAATGCACCAATCTTAAAAAGAAAGTTCTATAATAAATAAAGTTGCCTAAATACACTGGTTCTGCAGCCGCAAGCAGGCTTTAATGTTTCTATAATCCCAGACAGTAAAAATATAGAAAAAATGTTGTCTAAAATTAAAATGTTCAAAGATCCAAGCTCACAAAAGGTATCACTTGGGTATTTCTTTTCAGTTCCATTCTACTTAAAGATAATAACTGAACACTTTGAACAAGTGATGGAACAGAAAGCTTTATCCTACTTTGGTAAGTAGTTTTCTCATTTCCTTTAAAAGCTGTCTTTATAGATCCTCATATGAAAGATTAATCACCTAAGACAAAACAAAGGAAGATTAAAAGCTTTGATCTTCCCAATCATCATTCCATTGTCATTCCTCATCCTCCCATTCACCTTCTTTCTCTGTATATTTTCTTTTTAATTTGAAGATTTTGTTAAATTCAAGCTAAAATGTTCATTTTCTCAGAGTAATTTTTATGTGCTCAGCATACCACCAAACAGCACCCACAAGGCAAAATGAACCATAAGAGCCGTCTACTGAAGTGATTCAAAACACAAAAGGTTATCTGGGTCTTTACAAATAATGCTGCTGATCCTGTGCTCTATTGTGAACTGTTTTCAGGTATGACAACTTCTTGGCCTGACAGAGTATTTTAATCTGTTGGGTGGAATTAGCCAAGCACATCTCATTCAAGTACCATCTGAATGGATTTGCCAGCTGGGTGGGGGCTAATATCAGGGTTTCTGTGATGCCTTGTGAAAGCCAGAGGGAGGAGATTGGTTACCAAAGAAACAAACAGATCTTTAAGCAGATAGATCCAAGAGATATCCCAAGCTCAGTCTTAACCTGGTCTGGTAACCCCTTCTGGCAAAAAAAATTAGACTTCAGCTACAGGTACAAGACAGTAAAGAAGGGAAATGGAAATTCTAGAACTGATGAGAATCCTCCTTTATTTTATGACACATTTCACACTATATTGAAGAAAATTCCCTTATCCTGGTTTAAAAAATGGCTGCTGGACAACATGCAAATTGGAGACAATGAGATTTGCTGTGGAAAGGAATGCACAAATGCTATCAGCTGAAGGAAACTGTAAGCAGAATTTGTGTCTGACCATCGTAACCTTGTATGTAGAAAAAAGAGTTCAACAATGAACAGATAACTGATGAACCTACCTACTTTTTGCAGTGATATCTTCTAGGCAAGTGTCACATTTTAAACATCCTTTGGTTCTAAGGTCCTTTGTCAAAGTGCTTTCTAAAAATGCATTCATGTGAACTTTCATGAACCATGTTCATATGAAGGTGAGAAGAACCATGCTTGGTGCTGCTCAGACACAAATTACCAGTGTCATGGTTTCCCTCTCTTTTTTATTTCCCAAGTAAATAATTCTGCAGTCCACTAACACCTGTATCTCCTGCAGTGTTCCAGTTGTGTTCACTTGATGCAAAGCGCCTCATTATTGGTCAGAACAGAAATAGATGTTAATATGTTAATAGATGTTAATAGATGTTAAATGAACTTACAAGGCATTACTGCCCTGGGGAGTTTGAGCCACAATGTGAAAAGGTAAGAGGCTTTCAGACTTTCCTCTGCAGGTAAGTGGGCAGGACATACCTTAGTGTCTTAAGCCTTTTCACACAATAAGAAAAAACATAACGTTATTTTGGGACTTCTAAAACTAATCGTTGTATCTCAGTGTTTAGAACAGATCCAAAAGAAAACACGATCTATAGGGTACCATTAGTGGTAATCCCAATCCAAGTGTGGATTTCACTGTGAAGAATTATAGAGTTAAATGGCTCAGATTTTTATACGGTTAAACCGAAGGAAGGAGAGATGGACTAAAGCAGGTATCTCTTCGGGACTTCTTAGTTATCTAAGAAAGTTTTTTTTTTACTAGCGTTTTTTTTTGTTCTGGTTACACAGAACATTTCTTCTAATGCCTTGAGCAATGATCTAGGCAGGCTAGCCTGAAAAACCAGGGG
The DNA here is from genome assembly GCF_036417665.1 of Passer domesticus. Lineage (NCBI taxonomy): Eukaryota > Metazoa > Chordata > Aves > Passeriformes > Passeridae > Passer > Passer domesticus. Next base: position 32,909,047 of record NC_087479.1, read on the forward strand.
AGTGTAGCTCTCCTTTGACTTTGCATCTCAAAGTCAAACTTAACTGTTGCACACTGAAAAGACGTTTTTCCCTGTTCCTGAAAAACACAGCCAAGAACACAAACAACCCAGTAAAACTACTTGTAACCTGTTTTCTTCATTCTTCCAGACAGTGTGTCATGGGTGCCACCTGTGCCTCAGCCTCCCAGAGGCAGAGGGGACTCTCGATGGGATTAAATGCTTTTTTGCCCACACAGGCTCCAGCCTGGCTGGGGTATTCAAGCTTGGGCTGAGGATGCAGCAGCAGCAGCAGGCGAGCGGGGAGACGCCAGGGAGGGCGGAGGAGCACGGGCTTGCAGTGGCCTGGCGCAGCCAGGGCCCAGCAGAGCCGCAGTGGGCGGGGGGCAGAGGGTGAGGAGGAAGGAGCGGTGGCCCGGCGGGCGAGCCGGCTCTGCTCGGGCACAGGCTCCCGTGGGTCCCGCCCGGGGCCGCAGAGAAACCCGCGGCAGAGAGATGGGAGGTGAATGGACTGGACAGAAACGGGCTGCCCAGGGAGGCGGTGCAGTCGCCGTCCCTGGAAGTGTTTAAGGAAAGCTGGCCGCTTTCACTTAAGCGGCACTCAGTGCCAGGGTCCAGTTGACAAGGTGGTGTTCGGTCACAGGTCAGACTCGATGATCTCAGAGGTCTTTTCCAACCTCCTCGATTCCGTGATTCTGCGAGGAAGAAGACACAGGAGCAGTCCCGCGTCTCACGTGTCCGCTCCACCTGAGGGCAGCCCCAAGCCGGCAGCCCCGACCGCCCCTGCGGCCTGCGGGGGCAGCGCCGCGCTCCCGGCCCGGCCCAGGCGCCCGAGGGGCGGCCCCGCGCCTGCGCGGCAGGGCGGGGCGGTGGCGCTGGGGCGGGCGCGGGGCCGGGCCGGGCCGGGCTGGGCGGCGGCTGCGCAGCGCTGCGGGGGCCGTGGCCGGGCGGCTCCGCGGGCTGGGCGCGGGGACGCCGCGGGACGCCGGAGAGTCCGACTTCCAGCCGGCGGCCGGGCCGGAGCGGAGCGTGTCAGCGGCGGAAAGAGACGGACGGTGAGCGGAGCGCCCGTGCCCGGCGTGCGAGCAACAGGTCCCGCCGCGGAGCCGCGAGTCTCGGCTGGCCGGAGCCTCCCCCGCGGCCACGGCGCCCGCGCAGGCCCGGGGGTCCGGCCGGGCCGAGGCCGGGCGGGACGGCGGAGCTCGGCGGCCCTCGGGGCTCGGCCCCGGTCCCCGCACCCCGCTGGCGGTGGCCCGGGCTGTACCCTGGCCGCGGGTCCCGGCGGGCGGGGCGGCCCCGGCCGCGGCGGCTACAGGTGCCGGCGGCGCTGCGGGGGCCTCGAGAGCGGCTCCTGCGGCTTCCCTGCCGCCCTTTCTGGGGGTGCCTGCCGGGAGCTTAGGCCCTGGAGTTGTACGAAAACCTCCCGCACTTGGCCGAGTGTTCTCTCTGCGGACTTGTAGTGGGCTGTGTACGTGTTTAAACATGGTGGGGGCGACTTTAGGCCCCCCTCCCGCGCACTTCTGATGCTCTGGCAGCTCTGTGTTTGGAAATGACTCCTCTGTGAAGTTTTTGCTTCGTGTTGGTTTAAGAAGCTTTGCGCGGGTTCGGTTAAAGCAGGTTGAACGTGAGCGACTTGCAGTGCGTTCTGCAGTCAGCAGTAGTTAGCGCGCATCCCGGTCGGAGCGGCTCCGTGCTCCCAAAGCTGTAGTGGTAATGCTCCTGCCGTGCTGCCGCTTTCCTAGCGGAGACATCGAGCCTGTGTGGTGGGAGAGAGAGACACCACAGCCAGGCAACAAAGAACGCGATGGCTGTGAGCCTGGGGAGACAGACCGCGTGAGAAAATTAAATTAACTTGTATTTGACCTTACTGGGAAATATTTATATACAAACAAAGGCTGTCTAAAATAATAATAGTGTAGATGTATCACATGGGACAGATGCACGAAAATAACTTCATGAGGAATATTAAAGGGGTAAATAAGTGCTATGAGAGTATTTTCTTTTAAAAACGAAGCGTCTGTTGGAATTATTTAGGCATAGACTATATTCATAGCTCACTTAATAGAGCAAAATACTTTCATTCTAGATACATGATGATATATAGCTTACTGCAGTCAGACTTCGAACTGACTGATAGTGATCTTCTATGTGTTTGCTGCTTCTTTTGCCTATGCCTTAAAGGGATCTTTCTGACTTTTTTGAGGATTGGGCTGTTTTTCATGAATTTGTAAAAAAATAAGGTATCTTTGTATTGTCTTTAGACATCTGGGTCTGCAAGCTTTTGGTTTTGACCTGTTGTCCAAATTTTCACAGTACATTATTTTTTCTTAGGATCATATTAGAGCTGCTACTACACATCTGAATGCCAGAAACACTTTAGAGTCTGGCTGGATGATACACATAACTCTTTTCCAACGTGCTGTGCTTAAAAAAAAAATCCAGTATTGTAGACATTAAAAACTTAGTAATGGTTAGCATTGTACACACTTTCAACAAGGCGTCAAAAATATTTCAGCATTTTGAAGCAGTATTGTAGGATGTTACATTTAATTATCATTGTTGTTAATAAAGCAATAGAGATTTAAATGTTTGTCCATGGTCACAGAACATCTTTTTAAAGTATATTTTTACATTTTTCCATTGTGTGTTATATTACCTTGCAATGTGTGGAATAACAGTGGATGGTGATGTTTTTCTGTATAGAGTTAGCTGTTGGTAAAGACTGTAATTTTACTTAGTTTTTATTGAATTTTTTTCTCAGAGGTTCTGAACTTAGAAGTGTCAGTAGACTGATTTACCTGGCTTAGGAATCTGCAGGAGTTACTTATGTCCTTTGAGGGTTGACAGGCATCTTTCAGTACACAGCAGAGCATGTTCAAGAACCATAGAAAATGCAATGCAGAGGTTGGGATTCATACCAAGAGTTATGGATACAGAAAACTTAATGTAGTCTGAAGTTTATGTGCATCCATATATTGACCCTTGTTTATTATAAAATAATTACATTTGTTGTAATAAAAAGATTAAATTTTCCTGATACTTCCTATGCTGCTTTAATTAGACTCTCCTGCTGTACTTAAAAGTTGCAAGCTTTTAAAAAACCTACAGCATTTTTAGATGCAAATTCTATTATGTCTCTTCAAAGATTGGATCTTAACATCAGAAGGGAACTGTTTTAACTGTTTCAGCCACTGTTTTTTTCCCCGGTTTGTACTTTGAAATGCACTCCTTTTACAGTGTTAGGCTTTTAGAATGCTGAAGGCTAAAATTTCAAAGAGTGTGCTGCTTCCTAGGTAGCAGGATTTGTATTTGTATTCATGTGCCATATTTAAAATTTTTAAATGTTTAGCAACTGACATTTTTAAAGTATTTTCTCAGTCACTGTTGCAGAAATGCTCAACATTACGGTATTTGGAAGACTAATTACGGCCTTGATCATGCATTTCAAAACCTCAAGACTTTTTGTAAATATTAATTAAATACTGCTGTATTGTTTTCCTTTTATTAATGGGCAGAGAGAGTATTGTGTATTTGAAAAGGTTTGCAATATGTCCGTGACAGTAAACTCAGTGGAAACAATTTAAGTGGTGGTTTAAAATCAGGTCTGCTGGCAGAATTGCTTTTCTGGTGTAGTTATCTACCTTGGAGCTTTCTTCAGTACGGTGGTTCTGACAACAGGGGCATTTTATGTGCTCATCCTCTTCCCTCCCATACAGCTAGACAAGCTAGACAAAATGTCTTAGTGTAGTTCAAGCTAAAGTATGAAGCAGAAGAAAGAGGAAATTATAACTAATTAAGTTTATATCTCAGACTATTTTAAAAGTAGCTTTTGGGGTTTGTTCATTTTTTTTAACGGGAGGTGATCAGCTGTATATGTCTGTTGGTAAAGACTTGTTTTATAATGCTAGGTGTCTAATTGCACACTAACACATAGCTGTGTGGGAAGAAAAAAATGATGTAACTCTCAAAGGTTGCAGCAGTTAAATTAGAAAGCAAACACAGATACCATCAGTAATGCACACTTCTAAAAGGAATGCCCCAGTTCTGTGAAGACCTAATCTTGCACACTTCTTTTTTGGCAGAAAAAGGATGTAATGTTGCATTTCTTTAGAGATGTGGAAATTACTTTGAGTATCTACTCAGCATATTAAAGTTTGAATTCAAATCCTTCTACTCTTTAGAGGAGCTGCCAATTCCCAAAAGGAATGCCTTAACTGCCAGACCAGTGGGTGTTTTGGTTTGATTCTTGAGGAGTAGTAGTCACTTAGGAACATATGTAGCCCAGGGACTGGCTTGATCAAGTACGAAGTAATGATATGGATTCAGGTCTCCTTTCCTTCTTACAAAGTGTTGAAAGAGTAAAGGAAAGGGATTTTTCTTGGGGGTGTTTTGGTTTTTTTTCCCCTAGCATGGCATGACATTTTGAAGACTTAGATCTGATCTTTATGTTTATTCTTATCTGACTTGGCCAGTTCCTACTCAAGTTGAATGTTAGATATCTGAACAATATCTGTAACATGTCCTTTTCATTTTAGAGCAGGTCTTGATTGTTTATTTGTGGGTTGTGGAGTCTAGTAGGTGGCATGGCATTTAGGTTCCCTTGTGGATCTAGTTCTGCTTTGTTCTAAGACGCCAAATAATTAGATATAGAAATGTAATTGTTTCAACATACCTGTGATTATTATCTGTTATAATAGGGCTGGTCAGTGCCTTGTGTTTCCTTAAATGATTTGCCTGTTGCATCATGTGTCTGTTCTGGTTGGCCATAATTGTTTTCTAAAGAAAAAATAATGAATAATAAATAGCTAATGGGTTTTGTTTGAACATTTTTAATACTTAATTTTTGCCTCTAGTGTTGTATTTTAAAAATTTCAGTTGGAGAAGAGGCTTGACTATTGATACATGTGACAATACAGCTCATGGTCTTTAATGTCTGAATTTGCTATAATTTAACAGCATAGACAGTAAACTCCTCATGTCCTGCAGAGGTCTAACAAAAGAATAGATGTTAAACAGAAAATCTGGGAAAATACAGCTTTTCTTTAGAAATAGAAGATAGAAACCAAACCATAATTTTCATTCTTGTACCAGGATGCATTTTCTGGGGAAGCTATTTTAGGTTATGTGTGGTTATTTGGCCGTAACAGATAATTCAGAAGACTCTCAAATGTGGGAGTTTTTCTGGGGAAAAGCAATTTAAAAACCAGGAGTGATTTCTGGCAAGGATATATTAGATGTGGTAGGACAGCTAAGCCGTCCTTTACAAAAGGTATTAGGAGCACTCAAGTGTGGTAACAGTATGTTAGCATCTAAATCAACCTGGGTACATGCATCGACTGAATAGTCAGTGTGAATTGTCTTGTGTGAAGTTGTTCAGTGGTTTCTTCAAGCTCTCCAGAGAGCTGAATTCAGTAAAACCATAAACCTTTGATAACTGGGAAGTGCCAGTGCAACCTCAGCATCTGCTCTTTGACCTGGTGATGGTGCTGGGAGGCGGCTGGTATGCATTCCGAGTCTGTTTCCAAGGATAACTGTATTTTTTTTAAAGAAGGAGAGGCTGGAAAAGTATTAATTTAGGTACCAGTAGTTTTGAGTGGAGTTTGGAGTACAAATGTGTGAGCTCAAAGGAGGACAATGTATGCTGGTACCTGAAGGAGTCAATTCTCATTTTAACAGTCTGTTGTGAAAAATATGTGAGCTGTGTGGTGTCATAGGAGTGACTTGTGTATATTAAAGAGGAATGAAACTTTAAAGAACTTATCTGAAGGCAGATAAAATATAACTGGCATGATGTCATGGTGAAAACACTATTGAGAGAAATTACTTAGATTTGAGGTTTTCTGGAGCCAAATTTTGATCTTGATTTGGGTGGCAGAGAGATCAACAGGGTCAGCTCTCCGAATATTCAAGTGTAAACCCAAGTGTTTTCTTGGGTCTTGAGCCTGAATATTCAAATGTAAACCCAAGTGTTTTCTTAACTGAGGTGATCTTTACAATTAAGGTCAGTGGAGGTGGTATGTTTTGGTAATGCCTTCGCTGTTAGTCACTTATTTAGAAATCACTGGTTTTTAGTGTGGCAGAGTAGAAAACTAGGGAGGGAAGCAGGTTTGTCTGCATGGTGTTTGTGGTACAGAGTTAAATTCTTTACTGTCACAGATACCATGGCAACTTTTTCTTTTGAATGTGATGCCTTTGTCTATAAAGCTAAGGCCTCACCTTAGTATCAGATCATGCAGTGCTCCTGCAATGTTTTGGTTGAGGGCTTGTGATTGCCTTTGTTTGTCTTGTTTTATCAAATTGCCATTTACTTGTCAGCTACTGTTAATTAAACTTGAGAGATAAATTATAGGTTAATTCAGTGTGCCTTGGCTAAGATAATTAAAGTTGCTTTTATAGAAAAACTGTTATAGATAACTGCGTTGTGCATTGTAGAAAACTGCAAGTCTTGTGTTGGCTAAGAGAGCATGTTGCTAATTCCTCTGGTATGTCTTATTTTCTAAATGTTCTCTGAAAGTAAAGCTTAAGCCTTTGGGTTAAGCATCGAGATTTGAAACAGGTGAGGGTTTGGTTTGCATAGGTTTGTATCATATTGATTGTGCTTCTTACAAATGTATATCATTGTTTTCAGAGAACAAATCTCTTCTTCCCAATGTCTGAAGGGCTGGGTGATGTCAGCAGAGAAACACAGTCCTCTCTTACTGGGACAGTGTAGCATTAGTGGCCGTCACGTGCTTTCGCAGAATTGGTTCCTGTAGGATCAAGTGGTGATGGAATTGCTTAGTGCCACTATGCAATGACATTTACATTTTGTCTGAACGGTGTTAAAAGTCCTCAAATGCAGGAGAGAAGGAAATTGGTTTAAAATGGAACTGGGTATATGTATTTAAAGGTGGTCATTGTTGTACAAGACTTAAACCAACATAAAACAAGCTCTTACCATTTAATTTTGTTTCAGTAATCAAGATATGTTCTAAATTAGTAACCTAATTACTTACAGGCAGGAATTAGCACAGTGTCTTAGTGTAAAGTGAGGTAAAAGCTGATCAGCTCAACATTGTCCTCTTGGGCTGGCTGACTGACTGAAATGACTTGCTAGCCTGAGGGTATTGGTTTTGTTTTTGATGAGTGAAATAGTCTGTTTCACATATTTGTGTTTTGAAGAGTATCGACAGCACTAAAAATCCATTTGAGCCTAAGTTATTGTTAAATTGTAAACTCTTTCAATGTAATTATCAATTTAATTCTTTCCTGTTCAGAGACTATTAACTTAGTGTGTGTTGTGATCGTCTCTCAAGATTTTAACGATTGTCATCAGCACTTCCTGGTGGTGTGTGTTCCTTCAAGCTGATATAATGAAGGCCAGCTAGAACTCTGAAGAGGCAAGTTAGTTGGCTTCAGTGGAAAGAGAGCAGCAGTTTGAGGATTCTGCAGTCAGGTAGACTCTTTTCTGCTTTTCAGCCTACTTAGATTTCTTCTTTCATAATTAGCTCATCAAGCAAGATGTAAATAGTAAGGACTGAAAGTGTATCCCAAGAAAAGCTGGGAACTGAAAAAGTAAATGTCACTTGTACTTCCTCTCAAAAGAAAAAAGAAAAGAAAAAATAGATGATTTTAAGATGACAGGCAAAAAGCTATTCAGCTCAAGTCTCGTTATTGTTGTGTTTTGTGGCACATTTTTTTCTTTAGGTTTCTGCTAATTTTGAAGTTAGGAGAAATCCAAATGAAATGCAATGGAGAGCTACTTTTTCTTGACTGAAAAAGGAGAGCCCAGCACCTAATAATATATTTTGAACCAGCAGAGAAGAGTTGGTTTTGGCTTACAGCTTATGAAGTAATTTTTAGGTTAAATGGTAATTGTTTTTGTCTATTTTATTGAGACTAGTACACATACTGCTATTAGGGATTGCTCTTAGGATCACTTTTGAAGAGTGAGGATATATTTTTTTTTCATAGATCTTTCCTGATTTAATGTGAACTTATATTTCTGACCGTGCTTTTTTGACCTCTTGTCATCTTCTTACATTCTTTCCTTCTGCAGACCTTCAAACATGAGTTCTCTCTGGTTAAGGAAGATGAGCAAAACTGAGAGGGAAGCAAAGGTTCTGTGTGTTGGATCACACGACTTCTCTTTCTTTTGGAAGGAAGGAAAAGTGACATTTCCTTTGTCAATTCCTACCTTTCCTTGGGATGCACTTAATGAAATGTGTCCTGTAAAAATGTGGTAGGTTATCTCAGCTAGATGCTGTGCTGCACTGGGCGACAAAATTGTAAAGAGTTGCTTTTTTGAAGCGTGGTTTAGTTTGAAAAAGGGGGGGGGACTGAATAACTCAACAATATTAACAAAACAATACTACAGTATAATAATGTCAAAACTGTGGACTCCTTTCTGCTGAAATGCCATTGATGAGTCTGTGATGATGGCTTAGCTTTGATCAGCGGTATGGCCCTCTGTTATAATTCATCTGTATGATGCTGAACTTGGAATCTGCATGATGTACTTGTTTGAGAAAACAGCCTTAGAAGTTACATACCTCAGTTAAAGTTGAGATGGGATGATCTGCAGAAATTGTTAGACCTGCTTATTATGTACCAACCTCTTTTTGAAGATTTCTGTAATAGGAAAGTATTAAATATTTGCATATATGTTTTTTAGAATTTAACAACTTGAGTTGCACACTTGAATTTATATATACTTTATCCCCTAAGCCAGTTTTTGACCTCTGTTGGTGAGAACTTCATACAGTTTCTCCTTATGTCAATATTTTTGAAGCCTTTTCTATACAAATATTTAATGAATGCAGCTGCATACCTAAATGGTTGGGTAGTAAATGTAGGCTGGTTTGTGTTCCCTCTTAAGTGCATACTCTTGTCAAGTCTTAAAAAAATATGTAATGCTGTTCATTTGATACTATGTGTGTTAGTGCTCCCTAGAACTTACGTAGTTGGGACTTCCTGTGATAATTAAAATTCCATACAAGTCTTTAGTTCTTGATTTCTTAAAGCTAATTTGAAATTGAATATTCATCCTTTAAAGTACTTAACAAGATTAGTCATTGCCTGTTAAACTTATTTGCAAATTGTTTAACAGTTCACATTGTGCTTCTGATACTTTCTGGTGAGGTTGTGTTTTTTATTCTTGGATGAATTTGTGGTGATTGGCACAGCTGATTCCTTCCACTTTAGAAGAAATTCAGATTGCAGCTACAGCTCTGGGGAATTCTAGATTTTGTGATGTCAGTTTTTTAACTTTTCCTGCTCAATTCCTCTGCTCTAGTTCATTTGCAGAATAACAAGTGCTAGTTCCTCAGTCACTGTGGCTCATGGTGTGCTATGTGAAGCAAACTGCCATGCCAGTCTTAGCAATGAAGTGGCTGAGGTGGCAGCACATGTTCCCTCCTTACAATTCTACTTTTGGGATCAGTGACTTCTGATGGCAGCAGCCTACAGCTGAGGATAGTAACTTAATCTGCTACAACAAGATTTGCTAGAGCTTGTCTATCAGCATCTTTAATTTAAGCTTGCTATTCTTTTAGTTCAGCTTCATATGAAGTCTTATTTTTTTCTTTTTTTGGAAAAAAAAACCACAAGGAGGAATAGTAATTGACCTTATTTTATGATCTCTTCACAACAAATTCCATGTTAAACTTGTGACTTCTACTTTGAGAAATTTATAAATAGCATATTATTGCTGACCATTACACTATTTCAGCTATCACAGATTCATATGTTGTTAATTTATGTTAAGTTATGTTAATACCAATTTATATTGGTACAGGTATGTTTCTGAACGTTTTTGTTTAGCAGGTAAACCATGCAGAAATGCACTGCATCAGTTTAATGTACAGAACTGAAAGCCAGATAATGACAGCAGTAAAAAGTGTAAGACTTGTTATTCTTAAGACTGAAATGTTGCGCATGGAAGCTGTGTGAATGGGTGCTCTAAAGTTTAGAGGAATAAGAAATTAAAAGTATGTTTATGGGTTTAGCTTGCTAAAACTTAGTTCTCTAATAAATACCCCTTGTTTGTATTCAGAATTCCAGAACTTGGTCTTGAAAGAGCATAGGTGCATACTTAGAATGATTTGAGTTAGTGGAGCATGAAGGTATTCATAAATCTCACTGACCTCAAATAATAGATTCTGATTTCAGTACCTAATTTGTAACAAGATTTTTTTTTTCTCTAACTCAGCATATTTTCAATCTGTGAATTATAAATAAGTATATGGAAATAATACTGTTTCTTTTCATAAATTTAGAATTCATCATGAACAAAAAGGTTATGAATGCCAATTATCTTGGAAGTTCTCTAGATAAATCTGACTAAAGAGTTTTTTAATATAAAATGTGAGCTGGCTTCAGGTAGAAAATACATCTCAGACAAGTATCTTCCACTTAATTGATCAGTTGGAAAAAGGCATGTGAAACTTTTGGTTCAAGTTTCAAAACACCTGGAAGTGATGGACTACCTGTGGGATACATAAAACTTACCTAACCATGGGATACCTAAACCTTTCTAATTTTGCTTTATTATCTCTGCTTTGCTAAAATAAATTTTGTTATGTCAAGCATTTTGTAGCCTTGGTAGTAGTGGAACAAAATTCTCTGCCTGCATTGCTGAGATGATTTGCAGTCTCTGGGGACCAAAGAACTACAACTACAATCCAATACTTCAAATTAAGTGGGATATTATTAACAGAATGACTCTGCTAAACAGATATGCCCTTAGAATAATTCATTTCATTTAAAAAGTTTGTAAGTTTCTGCAGCTTTGAAGCAAAAATCACAGACTTGAAAAAAATTGAAATCATTGTTGTAAATATTGGATGTCCTAATTAGTCTCTTTCCACTGATAATCATCAATAGCTGCTGCATTGATTGTTTTGAAATTTTCAAATGAATTTATAGCCCATCCTAAACTGCATTGTAGTAAGTGTGAAAGTAACAGTTTGAAGTGACAAAACAAAAATAATGAATAACAGGTAATGTACATCCCATAATTAGTTGCTGTTTCCTTAGTAGCCAAAGCTGAAAAGTAACAATTTCTAAAGTGTAGAAATTTCATCAAGACTCTCTGAAAATCAGATATACCTGCTCTGATTTGCCTCACTTATACTGTAGGTTGATTCAGCACTAAGGATTAAACCCAGTGACCAGAATTGCTAGTTGGTGGTTCTGAGTATAGGATCACAGAATGTGCTCATTTGGAAGGGACCCACAGGGATCATCGAGTCCAGCTGCTGGCCCTGCACAGGACACCCCAAGAGTCACACCCTGTGTTGAGAGCGTTGTCCAAATGCTGCTTGAGCTCTGTCAGGCTGATGCTGTGACCACTTTCCTGGGGAGCCTGTTACAATGCCCAACCACCTTTGGAGTGAAGAATCTTTTCCTAAAATTCATCCTAAACCTCCCCTGACACAGCTTCATGCCATTCCCTTGGGTTCTTCCCTGGTGACCAGAGAAGAGATCAGTACCTGCCCTTCTGTGTGAACAGTGCTGCAGCTCTTATTCAGTCAGTCAGTATTTTTCTAGTGTTATTTGAAAAAGTGGCTATTGCTCTGGTATGCTCTGGTTCCAGACAGGATGGTAAAGTCACCACAGTGTTCCTAGCTTGTTCAGAAAAAGTATCTGGGTATTCTTGGTCTGTCCGGTTCTCCCACCTCTGAAAAATTCTCAGTATTAAATGCTTCCTTAGGGCAAGAACCTGTTTTCTCATTGTGCAAAACTGTAAAGGGTATTCTTATAACCTTGCCTTTGTTTTCTGTTATCACACAGCATGCATGTAACAAGTGCTCAGAAGGGATGCTGAAGAAGAAAGTAATATGCAGAGCTGTTAGTGAAAAACCTCTGTCTATAAGGACATATTGTCTTTAGGACAATATGAAAGGAGCTGCTTTCAAGTAAGGGACTGGTGCTGTTCGCAGTGTATCTGCTGGGTTAGAGCTTGGGCTAACCTGTTGGACTTTTCAGACAACTAATAGTGCTTCACATTTCTGCTAACCTCTCATGACGAACAATAAGCCACAAAGATTTGCTTTTGTACTTCTGACAAATGGTACAAAACTGAGTATCTACTGTTACTTCTGGCACTTATTCTTAAGGTGACAAAGTATTTCCCAAGCTGATTTGGCTTGCCTTGTATATGGCATTCCAAATCTCAGTTAAAATTCTTTGCTGAAAGTATTTTCAGTCTACCAGACTTTGCCTGAAAGACCATATTCAGTGGCTTCATAATTAGACTCTTTGGTGTCTGTAGAAACAACAGTTGCACGTTCTAGTGAATAAAGAAGGAATTCAAGGTTGGTGCCCAGACAAAAGCTGTCACCTGGCCAGGACCCTGCAGAGCCATACTGCCTGATCCACTGGCATGCCAGGGAGGGAGCAATCTGTTTTCTGAGAGCCCTGTTCTCTGTACTTGTGATTAAAATGCAGGTGCCTGAGATAATAAGTTGTCAAGAACTTGGAATGTCTAGTTAACACAGCAGAGACAAATTAAATTTATCATGGTTTATTAATTTTAGGCCACTGCTGTTTGTGCTGGACCCAAGAACTTCACCGTGTCATTTGATTTTAGTCCTCTAAACCTGTATCTGCAGACTTTGCTGTCATGGAGTTTCCCAGTCTCTTACTGCTAATTTGGAATATTGATAAAATATTTCTATTGCAAATTTAAAATTTTTTTTTTCCCAGACATTATACTGAGTGGTCCTTTGAAAATTTGCTAGAAGACTGTTTTTAACTGACCTGTGGTCATGGGAGTCCTCCTCATTATACTCTCGGCTCTGTGGTGAAAAAATGGAATGAGGTCCTGACGTCTCTCCCCCTGTCATGGGAAATGAAAGGAGCCAGCAACATTGCTCTCATAATGCTATTTAGCTGCTATAGTTGTGTGATAGCTTGACTAAAATCATGTTCTTTTATTTGCATGTCTTTTTTCCAGTTAATGCAACTATTTGGTTCATTTTGTGCACAGCCCTTAATAAAATCTTAATTACTTTTGTAATTAAACCACTTTTTTGCTCTTAACTTTTGTCAAATACCCTTTCAATTAAAAATGAATTAGTTAACTCCTGTAGGCTGTTCCTTATCTGTATATCTCTTCTTGTATTTCTTTTGTTTCATGTGTAAATCATGTTGTGTCGCTCTAATTTACACTACTGGTCTTCAGACACTACTGGTTCTTTTAAGATGAGCAAAACCTATTCTGGGTGCATGGTCTACAAGAGTTTGAAACAATTTAGCTTTGAAAAATCTGTAACTCATCAAAAATTGCAGTCATTTTTGTGTGAAGAGAGACCACTGTTTTATATGCAGATGATCTCATGATCTCAGAGCTTTTTGCTACTGAGAGTGGTAGATATCTTTCTCTTTAGTTTGTTTTCTGCCACTTTATTCTGATAAGCTACCTCTTGTGCATTGTGATACAAGGTAGAGGTTGTCTCCATGTTGCAGAATCATATCTTAAATTCAAGTGAGAAAACTGGAAGGAGGAAATAGAGAGTGTAACTTGATTGCTCCGAAACATGGATATGCATGCTAGATGAGGGATGGGTGGTGTGTATTGCTGCACATTGAAGTTTCTCAGCTGTGCTGCTCCAGTGCATTGTGGGAATTTACTGCTGTGAAGTCTTGAAAAAAGTATGTTTAGGAAACTGTAGTCTTCTGTTTTAGCTGGTCAGAGCTCTTCAAATGGCTAGGCAAGAGAAGGACCAAATATTTGCAAACTTTACAGTGACAAATGTATATACCTGTACCAACTAGAGTACTTGAAGCCTGTCAGATGCCATGGTTAGAGTCAGGATAAACTTGCCTGTCTCTTAGGATGACTGTAGTGAAGGCCTAAGATTGGTCTGTTATGGATCTGGTGCATCACAGTAGTATTAGGTGTTCTGTCTTCTAATTTTGCTGCTTTTTCCTGTTGCTCACAAGATATATGCACCAGACTGGGTGGCTATAATTTCTACATACATAATGTTTTCAGTTTACTTTTCATCACATTTCATATACCAGAATCAAAGAAAATATGCTTGCTTTTTTTCTATTCCTCTGTCATGGGGAGAAAACACAGTTTATCTCTTCCAGTGGACCATAACTTTCACTCCTTACTGTTACCATTTGGCTGACCTCTTTGATCTGAAAAACTTTGTGTAAAGACAGTGGCAGCTTCCCAAGCAGCATACAGAAATGCTGATATTGGCCCTGAGCCCCATATCCAGTTAGAGTTCTTGCTGTCTATTCTGTCATCTTAGCCTTGCCCTTTAACTGTGGATTCTGCTTTTTATACAGGCAGGGAATTTAGAGTACTTTCCTGTTGTTTTAATGATTGCTAGAATTATTAGATATTGATATTGATAGATATTAGATATTTAATTATTGATAGAATTATTGCTATTACGCTGCTTTCTCCAATAATGGGCTTCTCCTTGTATCCCCTTTTTTTCCCCTAATTTTTGTCCCCTGCATTTTCATTCCTTTATCTGATTTTTCTCAGGAAAACACAAGGTGGGTCCTCCCTAGCATTCATATTGTATGCAGCTTCTAGTAGTAGTCTGGAGCAGCAATTGAAGCCGTGACACCTGGTTTTGCAATAGGTCAAGACTGACAATTTTGTATCAAAAGTGCTGAGAGTATTTCCAGCTGTCCTGACTGTTACTGATTTTGAATGCCATCATTTATAGCATGTTTTAGTAATCAGTTTTTCTCATGCTGACTTCATAATTGTAACACTGTTTCCCAGAATGTTTCAGTATATAGTGCCAATTGCAGTCTTGTACATTTACAAGTGTTAGGTTGCTGATTGTCTCCACCTCTAGAAGAAGATACCCATCTGTGTGGTCTCAGCATGAGGGCAGCACCCAGGATTCTCATTTTGCTGAAGGGTTTGCAAAGTAATACTTTAACTCAAAAGTTGATACTATTACAATTGTGTAAACGTTTTAAGAAAGAAGTACCTTATGCCTAGAATATTGTGGTTCTCTTTGTTCCAAGTATTGGTATAGTGAAACAGTCAAAGACTAATTTACTGAAGACTGTATTCTTTAACCCAGAGAAGAACTGTCAAATATGTAGCTAACACTCTCAGATAAGCTTCATTAGGGAAATTTGGCTCTAGAATTCTGAATTTAATAGTAATTTGTGTTCAGTTGGATGGCATTGGTGTTCTTACAAATCTTCAGCTTTCTGGTAAGTGTGTTCTAAAGGAGTGTATGCTCTGGTTGTTCTGGAATGCTTAGTTAAGACACTGTTACTTCAAGTTGTTATAAATGAGAGAGTTTGCAGTTTATGTCTTTGGGATTATTTGGGGACACTGAGTTCTTACATTCTGATTCAGAGGTGCCTGATGGCCAAGCTATAAATATTGGGTAATAAAATGTTGTGATGTTTTTTTAGAGAGATTTATCAGGTATGTTGGTGTAGTGCATATATATGTGTTTGAATCACTGGTATGTATAACCTGTACAAACTTAATCTTTAGGTATTTGTTAAAGGGGTTGGGTGTGTGATAGATTCTTCCAGGTATTGCCCAATAACTTTTTTGAATGTATTCTTAAT
Source organism: Passer domesticus (assembly GCF_036417665.1). NCBI lineage: Eukaryota > Metazoa > Chordata > Aves > Passeriformes > Passeridae > Passer > Passer domesticus. The sequence continues at coordinate 32,924,593 of NC_087479.1, forward strand.
GTTTACTGCTCTTTTGTAATGCAAAGATATCCTGCATTCATCAGCTGATGGAAGCAATCTTACCTCTCTTCTCATTTTCCAGTTAAAAAATATTTCGGTTGCTGAGATCTGACATTAGCACCAGGAGGAAATCTTTCCTTAAGAGAAGTTTCATTATCATGCATCCATTTTTTTATTTTGACTTAAAGTTTTTACTTACCTTTATTTTATTTTTTGTGAACACTCACTTCAGTTAAAAGTGATGTCCTAATAACTTACCTGTCTTCTACTTTTCTATTGAGAAACTTGTTTCAGGTGACAAAGTAAAAATTCGTGAAAGATGAAGTGAGGACAAATCAGTGAATTTTGAACTTGCACATAAAACGAGGGAGACTGACTGGCTGTTGTATTGTGATTTCCATTTTCTCTTGCTGTTAACATTTTCTTTAATATTGTTAATGTTAACATTTTCTTTTTTAGGGTCGTAGTAGGTAATATGAGTTTATGGAACCAGTTTTAGTTGTCAGACACTTTTGAACATTCTAATGATATGACAAAATGTATGTTTAGGTTTTTGGGGAGTTGGTTTGTTGATTTTTTAAAAAATAAGTAATTGTGTATATATTATTATAAGCACATGTAAAGTACAGGTTAACATGCATTTCACTGTTTATCCTTTTCACTGGCAGAGAATATTAAAAATGAGAATTTTTTTTCTATGAAAACCAAAGTTCATGATTCAGCTTTCAACTCATGAGTTGGGTGGGGGGAAATGGCTTTAAAGATGCTACCAAAGAAAGAAAACATTTTAAACAAAATTTATATAACACAACTGTTTGAAGAGTCATCTTCAGTTTGATTAGTATAACAGTTGAGAAGAAATACTTCCTTAAGTTCCAGTTATGTGTTGGAAGTTCATTTCACTAAAAGATTTACTCCATGATCTTAGGCAAAGAAAAGTTTCTGCTGATTCCACTTTGCTAAGTGTTAAATTTTTGTTCCTTAACATGATTTGAAAGTTCTGAGGAGGGACTTATGTCATTAGCTTGCCAATGTTTTTCCCTGGCTTCCGTAGTCATGTTTAATATCTTGGTTCAACATCTCAAGTGATGACACAGTTTTCTGGACAAGATTATTGCCTGCCTTCACGTAGAAAGGAGTATTACATTCCTGTGAATTTATAACAAATTTCTAATGTTTTCTTAATAAAAAGAACACGTGCTATAACAAAGTTTCAGAAACGGAATGGTCATTCTTTGATTTAGGAAAAGAGTTGAACTGTGAAAAAGCTCTGCAGTCAGTTAGGTACTTGAATTCACATTGCAAATGTGAGTGTGTCCCTTTCGGGATTTTATTTTGATTTGTGTAACAGATTGTTAACATTAGGCCCAAGAGTCCACTTAGATTTAATAAGAAAGAGAGAGACTCTTTTTATAAAGTACAGAAAGTCTCTAATGTTATGTCTTTATAGCCTTGTGAAGTTTTCTCATGCATGTTTATTACAAAGTCTAGTAATGTAGGTTATTTACAAAGCATTTGATTTTCACATCCTATAGTGAAACTTTGGTCATACTTAACATAAAATATTTTTCTGCACATTTTCAATGTGGCCTCTGTTTTAAGTTACTGTATGGTGTAGGTATGTACAACAGGTTTCCCTTATAGTGTGACCCAGGAATCAGCATGAGTTCTTTGGTCATGCTTGGCATTGCTCCTGCAAGTTTAAAAGATCATTGTGATAAGTACTGGGAAAGGTGTTTTGTAGTTTTTGTCCATTCTCAAGTGGTTCTCCATATATGAATTCTGTTGTATCCCTGAGGTATTATTTTTGTTTGTATTAGTGCTTGGCCAGTAGGTGTACTGCTTAATCAGTAGGTGATCTGTTTAACGCCTTCTGCTGCAGAAAGCTAAGATCTGTCTGTGTTGTTGCTGTCATTTGTAAAAAGGGAGGATAGAAGCTCTTGTTTCTGAGTTGTGGATTATACTATTTACACAAAGATAATAGAGAATACTAGTTGAGTATCCTCAAGTAATGAATATGCAGAGATGTTCAGATACTGAACTCACCATGTTAAACATAGGGTGATTAATTTATCATTTTCATTTGGGAGGAAATATGCTCAAAAATAAATGTAAATTTTGTGGTGCTTTACACCCACAGTGTTTGAGTATGCTTTTTAAGAGAAACCAGTACTTCCCTTTTAACTGCCCTGTCTACCTCATCAGGAAGCTATACAAATGCTTTTAGGTGTGTGGTTGCTTTTCTGTGGTGGATGCTTTTGGTGGTTTTTTTTTGATTAGTTAGGGTTTTGTGGGGGGTTTTTTTGGTGGTTTTTTTTTGTGTTTGTGTGGGTTTTTTTTTTTTTTTTTGGTTGGTTGGTTTTGTTGTTTGGTTTTTTTGATAGATTTTGTTTGGGTTGTTAAGGATGAAAAGAATCATTAGGTGTTGATGAGATTTTTTTGTGGGAGGTGAGGAGAACTCACAGAATATGGTTCTAAAGATGCAGTCCCATTTGAACTTGTCTCCCTGTTGCCAGGGCTAGGAGTTTGTACTTATCTTTGTTCTTACCTCTTTACCTCCCTGGTCTCAAAACATGTGCTCCTGACCCTTATGCCAATCTTGTCACTTTTCAGATTATTGTGATCTGTTCTGGCATGCCAATCTGACCAAAACCGACCAAACAAAAGTATTTTGTGACATTCTGCAATCTTGTTGAATTAAAATTACTTGGTGACAGATTTGACAGGCTTCAAAACTGTCAGAGAAGGTAATGGCTGTACAATGCAAAAGGGGAGAGCATAAGGGAGCAGTCAGGAGCAAGAGTAATGAGACTGCAGGTCTTTGGCAGCAGCAAACTAGCACAGCCTAAGAGTCCAAGGAATCATACTGACAGTCTCTTTTTTGGTTCTTGTCATAAATTCATGAACTACTGATTGTGTTTGGAAGGCTGCAGAAGTAGGGCACACTTGAAAGCCTAGTCGGCTTTGTTCTCTTCTAGCAGTTGGCAGTTAGTTATGCACAAACATATGAATTATGTGAGTTCCCTGAAAAAATTACTGCAATGTTTGCAAATATTAAGTAATGTGACTGACACAGTGTAAAGAAACTACAGCACTGCAAATTCTCAAGTTTTTTCAGCCTGCAGAATGTTGAGTTTTCACTTTCCTATTTGTATTCTCAGGACTGAGAAGCATCCCAGCAGATTTCATGGACATGAATTTGGTTGAGCATAATCCTCTGCAATCTTCAACTGTCACCCATTGGTTCTTTAGTTATCCATTGTTATCCACATTGTTGCCATAATTATGCATTGCACTTGTCCTGGCTGAGGAGTTTCTTTCTTCTATAGTAGCAAGGGCTTCTGTCATTTATGTCTACCAGGGCATCTCATCATACTAGTAATACTGAAATGGCTAAAAAACTTCATACACACTGCCATGGCTTGTATGCCTTGCTTACAGTTCCCTGCAGAAAAATCAACTACAGATTATGCTAATTAGACAAAGAAAACCTTACACCCATGAAGAGAAAGTACTTCTAGAAGAAAATTTTTTAAATTATGGAGCAGCTTTTTAGGGATTTGCTCAGTGAAACAGTCACCACCATCTCAGATGAATTTAGGAATGAAAGTTTTGTGACATCAGAGACCTGAGTAGCTAAAATAGTTTGTGTGTTGGGTTTTTTCCTATAAATAATTAAGAGAAGATCTCAAAATGTGGTTGTTCTGAGTTTGTGGTATGTGATTGTCAATCCTTTGAAGCTGATAGAATAATTGTATCATTTGGTGATTGATATCCTGTTTCTGAGAATGTCAATTTTTAGAAGTTTCAACCTATTTTTGTGGTCAGAAAAACAAGTCAGAAGATCCTTATCCCCTTCGCCCCCACATACCTATGAGTAACAGTGACACAGCTAATCAGGTTATATCATTGGGGATCATTTAAAAAAAGCTTTTAAAATCATCCCAGACACACATCCAGTTAATCTTGCAAAATAGAATTAAAAAGAGAGCCTGAGGAGGATGGCCACATGAAAGAAGCTAGCACATGTATCTGTTACATAATGTTGTAAGATTTTGCTTTTTTGAACTTGCAAAGGCTGTAGCTCAATCATGCAAAATTAGAAGACAGTCTTGGTCCCAGTATAATCTCTAAAGACTGTTGAATTAGATAGCTGACATTTTGGATGAAAGGTTTAGATGAATAGCTGTATTTCCATTTTCTTTAGGTGATGTTTCTAAATTGAATTTGGCAGATATTGGCGTATTAAAATAAGTAAAGAAGAAGTTAGTCTTCCTTCAGAGTATTGTAAATGTGGTTTAAGAATAACTTGCTGTGGAATACTAAACTAATGCCATTTTGTATGGATTTAAACAGCAGATGAGGTGCAAATTGTGGAACATTGTAACTTCAATTTAATTTGGGATTAATTAATTTAGCTTTGGTTCAGTCACCTCTTTGAAGTGACAGTGTCATATACATACTAGTACCCATGAACGTTTGCTATTATTACTATGTTTTACATAGTGAAGCAGTGGCAAGCATTAAAAATAACATGCTAAAAAACACGGGGGTTAAAAGGAGACCAGAATGCAAGAGCCTGAGCCAACAAGGACACAGTTTCAAGGGGGTTGGAGGAATCTTATTAGAGAACTAACATAGCAGCAGTGTTTTTAACTTCACAGGGACTATAACCACCGTTTAAAGTGAGGACAGGCATATTTACTTTTAAGACAATGAAAGCTGAAGTCTTAGCTGTGAATGGGTGATAAGAAATTACTGTCTTGTTAGCATGCTTCTGGCTGTCCTGTGAGGTCTGTTAACAATCCCAGGAATTCTAGGAATTTCTTTACTCTTCATTTGTTATTCTTGAAGGTTTCTAAACATTTAAAAAACTAGTAAATTAAGATAACTCCTTTTTCCTCATACTATTATGTTGTATTTTCACTGCATCTTGTAGGCATCTATGTTATCCACTCATATCTATATAGAAAATAAACGGGTTTTGTCACAGGGATTGTTGGTGCTAAAGATCTGATTAGAACTGAGTATTCAAATGTATGCATAGTTGCAGCCTATTAATCTAAGCCATGGTGGGATGCTGGGGTGGTGTATCTGTGTGCTGTTTTGAGGTGATGTGGGCGGCAGACCATTTAATGGCCTGTGGTGTTGGATGTTTCTGTGAGCCCTCTTTTGAAACAGCTTTGGGTTTTTTTCAGGTTTTCATTAAGTGCTGCAGAGACTGCCCTCTGCTGTGCTCCTCACCGCTGTTTAGGACTTGTCAGCACAACTGTGTTGAAACTTTATAGAGGATACAAAATATGAACAGAACGTAGGACATAAATACTATGTTACAGAATTGCTTAACTGACCTCCACAAGTATTTTAATTTTTTTTTTTGTCTAGCTGTGACTTTTAGCAATAAGCTTCTTTAAACTGACTCTAGTTTGTTTCTGTTGTCATTCCCTCTCACCCCAGCTGTAACTTTATTCTCCTTCCTATCCATTTTTCATTTGATCTAAAAAGCAGAAATTAATGATGTGTAAGTAGTAGTGTTTATTTAAAACAGAGGGAATTGTGGTTTATGTTTATTCTTAGTGTTTTCAACAATTGTTTCAAATCTCGGTCAACTTAGGAAGCACTTTGTTAGTGTAACTGAAAAGAAAAAATGTTGATAAACGCAGTAGAAAAAAAGCTTCATGTGGAGTGGTTCTGTGCTATCACGTGTATGGCTTGACCTGTGCTATCAATTTTAGCTGATTAAAGGAGCTCACTGTTGCTATGCTAACCAAGACAGGCTGCTGCTGATAGAACACACAGCATTTGGCTTTCACAGTGAGATGGGCAGGAATTTAAATAAGCCTTAATTGTTCCTCCCTCTTCATACAACTGCTGCAGAGGTATCTTGCATGTATTTTACTGCAAAGGTGCTGTTGCTGAAAGGAGGTCTGAGTGAGGTGGCTGCTGACTGACATTTTGTACATCTCCTGTCGGTGCCTGTTTTTCATGGAAAACACTTAGTTCGTATCTGACTTGTAGGGAGTCACCTTGTCTCTTTTGAAGTTGATAGTGTAGGCCCATTCTTGAGCTGTGGCTTTTTTGATTGGTGACATTGCATTAACAGATAAACAAGCCTAATAAAATCTGATGTCTTAAATAGATTACAGTTCTTAGATGTAATACCAATGTGATATAAAAATGTGCTTATAATGTCCCAGGTTTGCAGGCTGAGCAGTTTGTTTATACTACTTATAAAACTGGAATCTAACCTTAGCATCTAAATTTTCAGTTTCATCAATTTTCAGTTTCATTTCAATTTCTCTGTGCTTTGATGCTGCAAATTAACATTGCTTCTGTCCTGGTACAAATGTAACTTAGAAACTGCTAACAGTGAAAATAATGATCAGTTTGAGGGTTTAGCCCTTTTTGCTGTTGATTCACATATCTTGCACGTTTAAGTGAGCATGGAATGCTAAAACCTCTTGGCATGTCTGAGAGCCCTTTAAAATTCACATGTTGTACTGAGTTACTCTGCTTGACAGGTGTTATAATGAACTCTGTTTTGGAATTATTAAAACAAGTGTCAGCTGGATATTAAAGGAAAAGTTTGCTTCCAATACTAGAGTCTGTGCTAGAATATCTAGTTATAGGAAAGAATAGTTTAAATAATAATATTAGACTGAAAAAACAAACCATGCCAGAAAGTAATTTTCTTGAACTTGTTACAAAGCTAGTGTAAAGATTCTTTTTTCGTTACAGATTTTTTTTTTTTGGTAAACTAAAGACAAGAGATATCAAGTTGCCATAAATTTTCTAACTTTTACTTATTTTTGCAAAACATCAGCCCATTCCAGGCTATATCAGTTATTTCAGGTACTGTTAAGAGCCATTGGAAACATCTGTGAAGTATTTTCTGTCATAAACTCTAATCTTTAACTATCATCAAGTATGGTAGTCATTTTTATGCTGTGCAACGTGATTTGTGTTGTGCTTTTCTTTATGTAATTACTTTGCAAGTTTCCTAATCTTGCAGATTCACTGAAATCCCATTGAAGAAAAAATGCTGCATAGCAGATGATGCAAGGAAATCTGGGAATTATTTTTTATTTTCCTACACCGAGCTTCCATTTGTAGAATTATTGAAGTGTTTTACTTTGGTACTTTGTGATTTTTATGGCTTAGGTTTTCCTTGCCTAGAATCTGAAGTACAGAAGACACACTATTATGTGAGCCATTAATAATACATGGCAGAGATCTGTAGCAGTTTTATGATCGTATTTTATTAGTAGTTCAGGTATCAGGAAACATCTTGTATGTGATTTTAAGCTAATTTCTAATCCACTTCAGCAACCTAGAATTCATCTTCCAGTTGTTTTTAATTAGTATTTTAATACACCATGTCTGTTGTAGTATATGGCTTTAAGCTGATGATAAATCCTTGTACTGTGCTAATGTTTAATATCTATTTCTTGTGTTTATATTAAAATTACAAATGTAGGTTGGGCTTTTATACTCTAATCTGTGCCAAAACTAATGAAATTTCACTGGTGGTAAGCACTGAACTTCCTTGCAGTCGTTCAGAATTTGCAGCTTTAATGAATTTTAAAAAGGGAACTATCAGGTCTAATCATACTTCTAGCAATGAAAGAATTTTAAACACTGCTGAAATGTAACACACAACCTCAGCCTCCAGAAAATGTAATTTTTGCTCTTTGGAAGTCACTGAAGCAAAACAAATTTAATTTTACTGTACAGAATTTAGTTGTTAAAGCAATTAGGATTGCTATGCACACCAGCCAGAGTCCCCAGGAAGCAAGTGAAAATTTAAACCACCTTAGAGCACTTCTATTTCAGTCTCTGTTAGTATATATTTTATTCTAGCATCTGCCTTGCACACCAAGATTATTGCATTTATTTATGTTGATTGTTTTGCCAAGCTTTTGGGGTCTGTGCTTTGTTTAGTGTATTCAGGATGTTTAAAAAGATGATAGGAGCCTGACATTGTGAAGAATGAAGAACGGTGGCTTGTAAAATACAGTATTTTTGAGAATAGTTAGTATAGTTACTAAGACAGTACTTGTGCATTTTCTTTAATTTTGCTGTTATGAACTTGCATCAGAGATATGGTTTGTTTGCTGCTCATAATTACATCCCAGTCAGAATTTTATATGATGCCCAATGGTGACCAGAGTGAATGAAGTGCAGTTTTTTAACAGCTTTCCTAACATTATCAGTTTTTACAAGTCTTCCTGTGGAGGCCAAAAATAAAAGTAATCTGTGAAGAAGAGACTTTCACATACACTCTCCAGGACTGTGTTGGTAAGACTTGTGATACGAAGTTGGACTGAGGGAGTCATAAATCTGGTTTATTTTGAAAAGCTCTACATGTCATGTGGAAACACTGAGATTCCCCAGTTAGATATCAGCAGTTCAAAGCAAGATGTTCAAAGCCATGATTTAACCCTATCAAACTTTGAGCAATCAAGCTGTAACAGACTCTTGTACATATCTAGAAAGTATAGGAACTGCTACTACCAAGTTCTGAAATGGAAAGGAATTCTCTTAGTTACAAATGTTATTATATGGATTGTACATATGAAGTAGTAAAAATTATTATTAGTGAGTAAGTTTGCAAATTCTTCTCCATAGAACTAAATATTAATTTGGTAAAATAAGCTTCTCTTGAACTGAAAATCTGTTTCATTGGCTAATCCACAATTTGCAGAGAACAGACTTGGTGTAACAACCTTCCATTATTGTTGCTGTCACAGAATTTTTCAAATTGCAAAAGGAACCTTTAGAAAGAAAAACCAACAGAACAGTTTCTGAATTTATTCATCTTATGACTTTTGATGCCATGCATATTGGTTAAAATAAAATTTTCTGTTCCTAATACCTCCCTTAAGCTGAATCTTATTGTTCAATTTCAGCTATGCCACACCTTAATTTGAGAACTAAATTAAAGGTTTTATCAGTGTAATATTTTGCATCCTTAGGACCATTGTGGAGAGGGACTTGAGAGGTGATCTGGGTTTTTTCTTTCCTTACATGATTATTTAATTTATTGCAGTTGGGCAGTAGCATTTTTCCAAAACAGCTGGAGATGAGGATTTGTGGTGTCTGATGCAGACCTGAGACAACAAGGAGAGGAGCTTAGGTTTGGAAGGGGTCACCCATTATCAGAAGTTCTTTGATTAAAGGAAGTTGTTCAGCATTCCAGATTTGCAGCATGCTTATGCTTTTATGGATTACCAGCTCGTTATATCTGGGGTCAGCTTTTGTGTATTTGGTTTGATGTTTCCATAAGGTCAAATTTTAGGTTGCCTGATAGTATGATATTTTGTATCATCTTTTGTATAGTCTGAGCATTATTTTTTTGCCGTACTGTTTAGTGCTGGTTTTAGAAGTATCTAGCTTTTTGGGATACCAGAAATAATTTGTATATAAAATGCCAAAATTCTTAAATTGTCACTGTGGTTTTCTGAATGTTGTTGTTAAAGTGTGACTGCAAGAGAGCTCTGATTTTCTGTAGCTTTCGTTTCTTTATTTGATTGACTCGGATCTTGAATACTGAAAGTAGGCAGCTATTATCACAGGTGACTTAAATGTCTTGGTACCTTGTTCAAAGAATTTATATGCCCTTTGTGTCTTGCACGCGGTTTGTACTGAAAATGTGAGCAGTGTTACTAAGGTTGCCTGTTACTCCAGACCATATTTTTCTCTTGTCTTTAATCACATTATTGAACTAAAGAGATTTTAAATCTCCTCACTCTATATACAGATATGAGTTTTTGGTGGGCCATTTTTGTAGCTGGCACTTGAAATTTGATGGAGGATATGTAGCTAATCCCACTGTAAATATTCTTGACCAGCTTTTAAGCCTTGGCCATCAACTCAATTTTCTGCTAATTCTTTCTGATTAAGATTCACTAGAGAGTGTGACATCACTTAGCTTACACACGATTGAGTATAAAATTGTGTTTTACTTCTTATGCGTCCTCACACCCTGTTTTTCTTTTTTAGAGCTGATTAAATAGATATTATTCATCCCTTCAGCACCTTATTCATTGTTTCAACACCTGTTGGTTGTACCCTGTAGACTCAGGAATGTGAGTTTTCTTTCAGCTTGTCAGAGTTGAAAAGAGATGAATGTAGCTTTGAAAAGTTTCAGTGTTCAGACAAGCTATGGCAAATACAATTTGAATTTAAAAGAATTTGTATTATCTTCAGTCCACAGTTAAAATAGTGGTCTTTGCAATTTTATTGTTCCTAATGAGGCTTCCTTTTTGGGGATTGGTATTTCTGTACAGAGAATTTGCCTTTTCAGAAGGGGAAGTGCAGCTTCCTGAGGATCATTTTGCTAAATTTTTATCCACCTTTCTCTGAATTTCACAGAACTTTTTCTTAAAGTGGTGTTTTATATAACCCTGTCTAAATGCTAATTTTATGTTGCTTTATTCTTTGAAAAGCTGTTCTAAGTTGGGCACTAACTGAAGGATTTACAGGCACTGAGTAATTGTGGGGTACTTGCAGTGCTAGCCCCAGTACCATGCAGGTTTTGATCAGCTTTTTTTCCCTAGTTTTTTTTCTGAATGTGTGAATGCTGATTATTGGATGTTGAGCAGTGGAGTGCAATTAAGTGTCTTATAAGGGCACAAAAAGAATTTTTACTACCACAGAAATGCTTTAATTTAATTTTCTTATCGGAAAGATTTTAGTAATTATTTTAGTAGCAGGGGCTAGAGATTAAACAAGTAAGGGAAATAATTTTATTGTTGCTATATGCTGTGTGCTACTCCTCATGGAAATGAAAAGCTCTACATTTTTAGAATTGCAAGCTGGCAAAAACTTGTGTAGGAGTTTCTATTGCTGCTCCTCCCAAACAGAATTATAGATATTTAATTTTCAACTTAATTACAGCATAAACATCCTTCCCATCCTCCTCCAAACACAAACATTTGGTATAAGAATGTAGGTGATTTTGGGTTTTGGTTTTTAGGGTTTTTTTTCTCTCTTGGTTCTTCCAGTGTGTAATAAAACTTAGAGATATTTCATATTATTTCCTTTCAGTAAATTTAAAAAAAGTGATAAAGTGTAACTTGAAAAATTAAGTATATTGATGATATGGTACGCACATGTTTGTTAATTTGATGACCTTTTAATTGGACAGATTGTGGATAAGGATCACTGACACAAAGGCAGGGTGGTATAAAACACACACTTACATGTATTATATGTAAGAGATGAGTGTTTATATTTATCAGGACACCTACGCTCTTTAGCCTGAACCATCAGGAATAAGAAACTAGATTATGGTAGTAGTACAACTACACACTACTACTGTGCAGTGTAGTGGAATGTCATAGTTGACTGTGGAGATTAATTATTATTCTCTGTCAAATCTGTATGTCTGTACTCCCACACAAGGATTTTAACTCTTGTATTTAATCCTTCCTTCTTTAATGCATACCTATGGGAAGTATTAAGAGTAGCTGCTGAACAGAATTGTCCAAACCCTTATCCTAGGACTTGATCTGTACTTGTAATTGTGTAAGTGCAGCTCCTGTCTGCTTTAGATAGTATCTTTTGGATTAACTCTGTCAGATCTGCCTTCTCTGAATCCAGGAAGCAATGTTTACATAAAATGCCTCAATTTATAAACAATAAATGCATATATCTTTGCTTGTGTTCAGCATACTCAGCTGCTTAGGAACATGTTGTTTATAACAAGTTTTTCATATTTAGTGTCTGCAGGATTGTAAGCATGGTTTGTGTTGGAATTTTTAAGAATGAAAGTACAAATTAAAATTTGAGTGAGAACTCTCTGAAAACTGCTTATTTGAAATTGTGTTAAGTACAGAATCACCACAGTTTTAATTTGGGAATAAAAGAGATTTTGACATTATTTTGATGCTGTTCATGATTGAACAGTGCTCCTTTTCTGACATTGGCATTTGAAGTCTACCAAAATATGTGAAACAGATTTGTGAGGATTCTGTAGTTCTTAGTAGGGGAAGAACCACTATGTAAATTTGGATGCAAAGTTCCATTGTTCTGATGCCTGGGAACCTTAGGTGTTTTCTTATTTGTTGAATTACTCGCTAATTTCTTTTTTTTTTTTTTTTTTTAATATCTGTCATTAGATTTTCCTCCTGGATGCCTCTTCAAGTGTCTTGTGATGGAATGGAAGTATTTTTGAATCTATAATGGATTTTACACAATATCATAACACAAACTGGCCTAATAGCAGCATTTTGGTTTGAAGAGCATAAGCATAATTACAAATAATCATGACAACTTCTCATATGAATGGACATATCACAGAAGACTCTGACAATGAAGCAAAAAATGTGGATCTTGTGTCTCCTGAGGAGCCTCAGAAGCACAGAGAAATGGCTGTTGATTGCCCTGGGGACTTGGGCTCCAGGATGATGCCCATGCGGCGCAGTGCTCAACTGGAGCGAATCCGCCAGCAGCAGGAGGACATGAGGCGCAGACGAGAAGAAGAGGGAAGGAAACAAGAACTGGACCTTACCGCTTCCATGAGGCTAAAGAAACTAGCACAAATTCCTCCTAAAACTGGAATAGATAATCCAATATTTGACACAGAAGAAGGGATTGTTTTGGAGAGTCCTCATTACACTGTGAAAACACTAGGTAGGTAAAATGCAGTGAGTGGGCCAATGGAGTAAAGATTTGTTTGATAGTAATGCTCTTTTAGGCCACTGGAAACCTAACTTAGCTAATTTTTCATAAACAAATTTAAAGTCTTCTTGTCCTTCAGATTTGTTGTGGTTTGGGGTATTTTTATTTAGCCAAACTTCAGGCTATGTGCCTTAGCAAGTGACTTTTCAAAACTGATCCATTTGGGGAACAGTTAAATACCTTGTGGATGATAATTAATTAAGTTAATGTCTCTCTCTTCTTAAGACTGGGGAAAACCATGTAAGTAATACCCAATTTTATGGTGTTTGATGAACTGTAGACCAGAATAAGGAATGAATAAACACAGATTGTCATTTAAAATAAAAGGTTGTTGACACTTCAGGGAGAAACACGCTAGTGCATTTTTCCCATTCTGTCTTGCATTACCAGCTGATAAAAATGTTGCACCAATACATCTCCTAAAGTGTTGGTGTTGATTATGAAAATCTGCTTACGCATTGATGAAAATGTAATGTTAATAATTTTTAAAGAAAATGGATGCTGAAATATTTCATTTCATAGTTGTCATTGTTTTAATTATGGTTGTTTAGAGAAAGGTTAGAAACTTTCTTCCTCAAACATAAGTATTTTAAATAAAATGTATGTCATTGGAGTGAAAAAGATGCACTGGGAATCCGTGGAAGCCCCGTTCAGTTTTCAAAATCCATACCTGTTCAGAGATCCAGAATGCTTTAAAAAGGCAGCCTTTTTTTCTGGGTTGCACCAAAATTCCTTGATTTTTTTTTTTCTTTCCTGTTGGCTGGTAGTTGAGAATACAGAGTGAAAAATAGCTATGAAATTGCTAATTTCTTCTTTTTTACTTCACCTCTAGTATTTGTGTGCCTGACCAGCAATTCTGCTAAAGACATGTCTCTGTTCTATAACCTCTGGTAATCCTTATTGTACAAATCCCTCTTTAGGAAAATTTAGATTGAAAGGGTCATCAGGAAGTCATCCTGTTCAGCCTCCTGTGGAGAGCAGGGTCAGTTACAAACAAGGAGGGTGTACCTTTTTTAGTGCAGGGCTTGTCAGCTGAGAGATCTCTTTGAGAGAAGCAGATTCCGTAGTTAACTTTATGACATGTTAGGTATTTGATTGTAAAATTCTCTCCTTAGAGGGAACACAAATCAGAAGATACAAAAATGGATGTCAAACAGTAAAAAAGTGCCTTCAGTTGGGAGTTGTTTAGCCATGGTGGCCAAAAGCTGTGAAGACTGCTGAAGGAATTGGAAATTGAAGCTAGAGAAGGGAGGAAAGTGTGACTTGGAATTAGAAAGCTGGGGCTAGGTTTCATGCTGGAGGTGCTGAGATCATGGAGGGAGGATTGGTGCAAAGCAATGGGCAAAAAGCAGCTACCCATAGAAGCTGGCAGGGTTGAGAAGTGAGTAACATACATCAGTTTGACATACTGGAGAACTAGCTAGGAGTTGGTGTAGACTGAAGCTGTTTGAACAGGAGAAATAACAGTGGAAGAAATTACTGTGGTGATGAAGGGCAGGTTTTGAAATCTCACAGTGGGGAGTTCAGAAAGGTACTAGCTGTGGGACAAGCTGAGCAATTGTCCAAGCATTTGTGAAAAGCTGGAAGGAGGAAATTAGTTTTGGCTCAGCAAGAATAGAAGATGGGAAATTGGTATTGAATGGAAGCTAGGATTCTTTGAATACTGGGTGTAAGAAGAGAAATGCCAGACATCATGGACAAGAAGATTATGGAGGTGTGTGTCTGTGGAAAGTGATAAATTAGGAAATAGTACATGGTATGAGGTTCATCTTGAAGAAAAAACTTACTGGGTGACTTGGTCCACTTCTGTAATCGAAATTTGGGTCTTGTAATTTGGATCAGTAAACTTAAGATTTAAGAAGAGAGGATTTATAGTTCAGCATTCCATGAGCCAGCAGTGCCCTTGTGGCCAAGGTAAATGAGACCCTGCCTTAGGAAGAGCATTGGCAGCAGGTCAAGGGAGGGGATCCTGCCCCTCTGCTCAGCCCTGACCTGGAGCGTGTGTCCAGTTCTGGGCTCCTCAGGATAGGAGAGACAGGGAGCTACTGGAGCGGGTCCAGTGAAGTACAACAAGAGAGCAACTCTTCTGGAGAAAGGCTGAGGGAGCTGGGCCTGTGCAGCCTCAAGAAGAGGTGACTGAGAGGGGACATCAGCAGTGTCTGTGAGCATCTGAAGGGAGGGTGTCAGAGGATGGAGTCAGGCTCTTCTTGGTGGTGCCAAGCAAGAGGACAAGAGGCAATGGGCAAAAATGGATGGCAGGAAGTTTCACCTGAACATGAGGAAGAACTGTGCAGATGATCAAGCACTGGAACAAATTGTTCAGAGAGGCTGTGGAGCCTCCCTCACTGGAGATACTCAGGATCTGTTTGGATGCAATCCTGTGCAGTGTGCTTTAGGATGACCTGTTCGAGCAGAGAGATTGGACCAGATGACCCACTGTGGTCCCTTCCAACCTAACCCACTATGTGATTCTATGATTAAGAGTAGTGCTTTTGATTATACACAGCTATGATGTTGAATTGTTGCAAACATAGAAAAAAATAGTTCTAAATAAAATACACTGGTTTTTTAACCTATGTAGTCCCTAAAGAATTTGTATTCAGTCATTAGTGTTGTCAAAAACAGAGTTTAAATTTAAATTCAGTGAAGGGCTTCTGCCTTCAAAATTTTCTTCTGCTCTTAAGTGTGTCCTTTTTCCAGTTTCTGGGTTAATCTTTATAACATTTGTAACACAGCATCTGGTTCTTCCGTCTTTCCACTTTTACTGTCCAACTTAAGGGGCTTAGTCACATTCACAAATCTCTGAGATTAATTAGGAAAACCCCAAATAAAACTGGACAGCTGCTACTGAATGACAGAGATGTTCAACTATCCTTCTTTGATATTTTTCAAAACACTGATTTTAATTTTGCTTTTGTGTGTGTATGTGTTAATCTGTAGAGCTTCTCCTGAAGATACATCTTATAAGTAACAATATTGACCTAGGTGTCTGTAGTTTTAGTTTGGAAAATGTTTTGTGAGTGCCAGTGTCTAGTTTGGCAGATCCTTGCCAATTCTTTAATGTTTTTATCATCATAGAAGAAAACAGACTAGATTAAAGAAGTTGGAATTTATATATAAAAATAAAACAAGAGACTTAACCAAAAGAATGCTAAAGGGCATGTTTACTATCAAAACAGTATATGATTTAGACAGCTGTTTAAATGGAAATAATAGTCTCTGCCCCTAGCACATGTGCATATAAGTTTTTACTGGCTTTTTCAAAGCAATATACTTCCATAAAATGCAGATTTCTTTGGCTTCCTACGGTTCATTCAGCTAATTTTAGTTAATTGAGTAACTGACATTTCATGGAAGTAAGCCTTTCTGAAGTAAGTCTTTTCTGGCTACAGTGATAATTATTTTTTTTAAGCTACCTATTTTTTGCTTTTATACCTTGGCCAAAACTTACTTATAAATATATTATAAATAAACTTTCTGAAATACTGTTTTATCCAAAATCACTTTTCCTAGCTATGTGATTTAAATTATATTTGAAGCATTAAAGTACTAGTACCAGCACACAGATTACTCTATGGAAAAGTTTGGGAACAAAGACATTGGTGCTGAGATATAATAAAACCTATCTTCTTAAGTTTGCTCTTGTTAACTTTTTGTTTAAGGTGATAAAAACCATCTATTTTATTTTCTTAGTTTTCTAATCTAACATGTTAAGCTGTGACTGCACATCCTCCCCTGCAGTTGCATACTTTTGCCCTGGCAGTCTTTTGATTAATGTGTATATCTCACAGTGCTCAGTCACATTCCAGCCATTTCATAGTCCAATGGAAAAAGGCTGCAGCACTTCATGCAAAAGAAGACTTGACAAAATCCAGTATTTGATTGCTAATTGATCTGCAATTAAAAAATGGACTTTTTCTGCAAAAGAACCCTGACTTTTATGTGAGTAAACGCAGATGTTGGTCTTACTGAACTTATTTTTCTTCAAGACAACCCTTTTTATAGGAAATATCTGGAGTCTTTTGTTACCTGGTGGTTTTTGTATTGTTACTTTAAAAAGACTGAAATGAAAAAAAAAGGAAAACCAAACCCTGCATCATAATCTCACCTATGATATAGTCTTCAGAAGCAGGAGTCTAGAGAGAATTAGGCATGCATAAAGCCAGATTTGTGTGTGGTTTTATGTGTGGTTTTTTTATTAAACAAGTGACTAGAAAATGGAGTGTTACCTTTTGAGGAATACTTCATTTCACTCCTTTGGAGCATTATTTCTGTTTTATAATTGTGTTGAGGTGGGTATTTGTTTGCTGTTTCGTGGTGGGGGCAAATCACTTGGTATAAAGCTTTGGTATCCAGCAGATGAAGCCTCAGTGTAGAAGGGAATTACGCAGGGAAGAGAGTACTGTGGTAGTATGTAAGAAAGGGCAGCACAGAAGGAACTAGCAAAGGGCTAAAAAGAGAATATGCAAAGACATCTAGGAACAGGATGTCTTTGTTGTAGATACAGAGTAAGATGTCTGTCTTCCTGTATGGACTCATATCTTACATGCAACATGTATTAGAATTGTGTGTGTGTGTGTATATGTGTATGAATTTGAATTTTCAGATATATAGGAAAGAGTTCAGGAATAATGGAGTAAAATAATTAGGAAGACATAAAAGAAGCAATTTTCTTTTCTAGTATCTCACTGCTTTTTGAATCCAATAACCGTAACAAATAGCACTTTGAGTTAGTACGTTTTTTAACCAAGCAGGTGTCAGGAGCTATACAATAACATCTGTTTCACATACCTTTTTTTTTCTTTATGCTTGAAAATAGTGCACTTCCTTAGACTTGGGCAGTTGAGTTGAAGATATACTTCAGTACTGTGCATTCTCCATTAAATGAGAATTTTGCCAGCTGACAATGTCCTATTTAGCAAATATTCTCATCTGTGGAGTGTTCTTTAGCCTTCTCTCCAAATGGCGTTTCTCCCAGTGTGATAAGCAGTATATTGTGTATACAGTTTCCTAGTGAGACATTGGCTACCATAATTAGCGTTGTGAGCTGTACTGGATATCAGCAGTGGAATATCCTGCACATCCAGTATCCAAGCTTTCTGTGCAGCTTTTGTCCTACTGCCCTTTGTTCCCTTGGTGCTTACAGGAAGAAGTCCTTGACCTTTGGTGGGTAGGATATTTGGAGCATGTGTGAAATTATTTTGGAGGGGTTTTATTACTGTTTTTTTAATTGTCTTGCAGACAGTAAAGTACAAGAGTAGCAGCCCTGGCTTGTTTGTTTCCTTTTATAATACAGAAGACTTAACTTGAAAACTCAGATTTGACAGCTTGTGTGTAGATATGGTTTGCCCAAAATTAAAACAATTCAACTTCTTGGAAATGCATATTTTATTATGCTTTATGGTTTTCATGTGCCCATTTATCAACTCTTTTTTATGTTGTGCCAAAAATTTTGAGTCTAGGCTTGTGTTCAGTGTACTGGTCATATCTACTGTGATTTTTCATGTTAAAAATGCAATTTAGCTGATGTCCTAATAGTGTTCCTGATTTTATTAGCTCATAATAAATAAACAAAGGCTGCTAAAACTTTAAAATTACTCTCAAAGCTGGTATTTTGTTATCAGTATCAACTGACAGTTTTAAAATTTGGGATTTTCTTTACTGTTCATTTTCTTTAAACACCAGGGTTCAAAAGTTCTAGCTTACTTGAATATATTAAAATGTTAGCTGACCAGCTGCTTGTGGCTGAACAGATTTTTTTTTCAGATAATGTGTGAAAACGTGTGTTATTTAAGGTTCAAAACATGCTTTTCTTTTCTTGTCTGCTTCAGAATTTCTTACCTGGTTTTGATTCATATTCCTTCTTTTATGTGGTTTCTGAAGTACTTAATTGTGAGAAGTGACTTATTTAGCAGAAATTTGATTTGGCTTAAAAGAATATAAAAGTCCTTGAAAAGCACTTGTAAAGCATCGGATCACTTCTTGAAACTGCAGAATGTAGTACATGTGTAGTATTCTGCAAACATACAGAAACTGGTTATTAAAATGTTCAAATATTTTACTGCCCAAGCAGAACTCATATTCATGTAGGTAAAAGATGTGGACTTTCTTTTGCTGTAGATACTTTTCAAAACTCATAGATGTTTGCAGATGATATTTTTTCATCCTTTTTATTTTAATGTGCCAAGACTGAGCATAATTTTATGTTTATTAAGTTGGATGTAGTTTACTTATCTTACATTCATTCTATGAGCAATATATAGTTGAGATACATAGATTTCTACCATATATGATAGGTACACACAGAAAGGTAAACCAAAGTATCAGTGAATATTTGGGGTATCAAGATGAGCTTAGCAATAAAGTCTTACTACTCTTACTGACTTGGGGCCTTTTCTTTTTTTACTCTTTTAATTCAGTTACATTCTGCTTCAAAAAAGTTGGAATAACGGATAACTAATAAACTTGCATATATCACTGCTGGTTTAAAAACTGAACAGTAAAAAAAAAACTTGTATAACTCTTAATATAAATATTAGTTATCATTCTTGTTAACTCATATCTTACTTGTATTTTGTTATTTCTTACCTAGAAGTGGAAGAACTGTTAAATTCTCTTAGGCATATCCAGCACGTTTTGGTAGACCCTCAGAGTCAAGAGGATATCTCACTCATTTTACAGCTTGTTCAAAATAGCGATTTTCAGAATGCATTTAAGATCCACAACGCTGTTACAGTCCACATGAACAAAGCCAGCCCTCCATATCCTCTCAGCTCCAATGCACAAGAACTAGCACAAGAGGTATGTACAGAATGCATCCTTGTGACATACATGAAACCTATAATCATAGCTACTGTTGAAATGCATACTTGTCAAGCTTGTCTGAGTGACTGAATGTTGAATATGAAAGAGGTTATAATAGTCACTGATTGGAAATCTGGAAAAACCAGATACAGCAAACAGTAACCAGAAAAATATTTTGGGGGTAGGAACTCCCTCTTTAGCATGGATAGATATGTAACAGAGAAGGTACTATGTTTAAACATAGGGAAAGGGAGTGGTTGTTGATAATCTAACTCCCTTTCCGTTGGTATTCTTTATTTCAAGCATTCAGGAACTGAGTTACAGTTCTCTCTTATTGTGAGTTGAGAGATTGGCTCTAAGTTGAGCCATGGTTCTTAGACTGGGAGTCGTCTCTGAGAATAGCAAGCATACTGGAAACAAGCCTTCTGCTTTAAAGTGAGCAACAGATCCCTTAATACTTAATTTCAATGCTTTAATTACTGCTATGATTAAACTTCTTTTGGTCTGACAGATGACAGCTCTTTTGTAGGATCTGATGCATTTTTTTAGAAATTGTTAAAATATTCTAAAGGGTCACTCAGTAGCTTTTGTCACAATTTTCCATGTTCTGGTGCAAGTATATATAGTAGTGAAGGGTGGCTGTGTCTTAAACCTATATAAGTTTTGTTAGCTTTGACCTAGGTAGCTTGAATACCAGCATCAGTGCAAGCCTAGCACTGTAGTGTTCAGCAAATCCAGATCCAGGGGCTGGATAAAGGCTCCAGCATTTAGCACCCAGCAAACCAAACTGACTCAGGTGCATGGGCTGGAGTATTTCTGTGTGGCAGCACGTTGGTGTGTGTTGGTGGGATTTTTGGGTTGTTTAGTTTGTTTGGTTTAGGATCTGGTTTTCTTTCTCCCTGAAGTATTTTTTTTCAACAGCTTTTTCCACTCTCCTTTTTTTTACTAGACTTTAATCTTGTAAGCCCAGCAGCATTGTAGCAAGCTTGTAGTTCTTTTGCAGAAGAAATTACTGACTCATGAGGAACATCATTTAAATACAATCTAAAGGTGCAGGTGCTGATTAAACTTCAGCTTAGGATTTTCTTGTTTAGGTTTGTCAGTAAGACTGTGCCAAAAGCAGGTGGAAGTACTTTAGAATATCCTGTGAATCTGTGAAAATTTCTAATCAACCCACTGTGATCATATGTTTGCAGTACATGTAAGCTTCCCTCTGGCTTGCTTATTCATCTGTCTGTAGCCTGCTTCAGACTCCTCACTGGGCTTCTTCACTGTGTCTGTGAGTCTGAAGGAGCCTTTTCAGTTACCTTCTGTTTGTAAGCTGCTCCCCCAGTCATCCACTTTACATAGGCCTAGTTTAGGATTTCATTCAAATGCAAGACAGAATTTTTGAACCTTCATATATAATGCAAGGTGTTACAGATGTAACCCTTAAGAAAGCTGATTCTTTCCCTTCATTAATATGATGACCTTCTATTTGCTACTTAATACAAGTTTCCAAGAAGAAAATATGCCTAGGAAAACTCTAGGTCTCTTTCCAAACTCTGATGTTTCTCCCCATTTCTCACTACTCTTTACCTTCCCAACATTCTTTTCAGGTGATATGGTAAATCCTAAAATCAGCAGGTGGTGCAAAGCCAGTTTTGTGTCTCTTACCAGTCAGGAAAAGGTTAAGCAAAAGGAAAGTATTTCATTTATCCAAAATTTTTTAACCAACAGAATTTGATCATTATCCACAAGACTATTACATAAAAGACAAATCACTGCACTTATTTTGACTCTTGATCTCCCATCCCTGTCTTGTCTAGCCTTGAAATTCCTGAAAACTCAATATATTACAAATGTCTGTTCCCATTTTCAGATGTAATCTAGTTTCTCAGTGACTCAGCTTCTTGTGTAGTTAAGTGACTTGTATTTTGCAATAATATCCTGAAATGATAGAGCCAGAAATTCAGGACAAATATTTCTGTGTCTGACAGGAATGTCTCAAGAGGATACCTTGAAGCCTCCATTCACATCACTTTGTACTTCCTTGTCTTGCCTGCATAGAGGATCTTATGCTAGGTTTTCAGATCTTTTATTCATTTTTGAAAGGTTTCTGTATTAGTTATGTAGCAGTATGGAAGGAAATTATTTCTGCTTTGGAAAAGTTGGTGGTGTTTTTGTTTTGGTTTTCTGAATTTGTTGTTGGTGTGGGGTATTTTTTAACCCTGACAACATGTTCATCTTGCATGTCTTAAGTTTTTTCTTGTACTCTCATTTTTTATTGTCTCTAGCTTTTTCTACTCTAAGCGTAAGCATAAGAAACTTCCCCCAGAAAGCAGCTCATTTACTTACTTCAGGGTGTTTTTGAAAAGACACTTACAAAAGCCTGCATTTAAGATACTGATAACATCTAGATGATAAAAGCCAGAAGACATTACAAGGAAGAAAAATAGCAGATACATGCATAACATTAATTTTAAATAGCAGGTAGTGCTAGTGTGCATATTTTAGTGAACAGGTCATGAGCAACAGTGTCTAACTCTGAAACTGTTTGGAGTGTGTGTCCCAATTTAAAGCTACAGACATGTTTTGTTTGCAGCTTTGTACTGTGGAAGAGAACATCTCTTAACAGGAAAAGGCATTTTACAACACAGTTGCACAGTGCAGCATAAAAGAGTCTTCCCTTAAAAGAAAATTAATAATTAATATTATTTAGGGTTTTTTTAATTTTCTAGTCCTCTTTAGAAAATTCTTGAATTTGATAGTATACATGTACAGTTAATTTTCCCACCAATTCTGATAACCAGTCACTAACAACTCAAGTTTTTTCTCATCTTTTTAAGAAACTTCAATTGAATTTAAAAGGTGGTGTGAAGCACTTGATCTTAAGGAATTTATTTGAGAAAGCTTATCTTCATGTAATGGGGTGTACTCCAAGCCTCAAATAAAAATAGCTGGTAAACATCAAGTGTAATTAAATTGATTTTAAATCCATTTAAACTTGACCAGGATGGGGGCACGGATTATGGGAACGGGGTCTGAATCTTGACCTTATAAGAATATTTGACACAGCATTCAAGACAGTTTATGACTTGGCCTGTAACAGCACATACCAAATGCCTTAAAGATGTTCCTGCTCTTAAATATACTTAATAGGCTCCATTTATATAGACTATATTCCTAAATATTTTAGACTTGCTACTGTTTACTTCTGCAAAATCAGACAAATAAACTAGATCAGTACTGTTGAGGGGATGCACTGGCAGCTCATAACTTGAACGTGTATGTATGCTCCATCTGACAGTCCTGCTCACCTGCCAGTAAACAACAACAGAATTTTGCAGGTGCAGTTAATTTCTGAATGCTTAGTATCACTCCAGCACATATCTCCATCATACATGCCCACAGATTGTGGTGTGTGTAATGAAACCAAATGGATACTTCAGGGATTGGGGGGGAAAGGGTTCTTGGTCTAAAGGTAACATGATTAACAATAAAAACTAGTCTGAAGAGTTAAGAAAGTACAGGTATTGCCACCTACACCGTGTGGATCATCTGTGCTATATGTAGTGTGTCACTTCTGAAATGACAGTCTTCTTCAAATTTCTTAGTCTGATAAAGCTAAGAAATAACTTTTGGGATTTATTACCATGAGTTACAAAGGACTCTGGCAAGCAGCACTACTGCTGTAATAAGTGGTCTAAAGGGCAGCCTGAAGCTTTCCTAGAGCTTCATTAAATAAACAAATGAGAGATTTATGCTTTTCTTACAGGGGGAGGTATATTAAAATTTTTAATAAATTATTCAAAGCAGAAATTCAACTTGCATAAGGAATATTTACTGCACACAGAGTAACTGGTTGAGCCAGATTACTTTCTTTTCCACTGTGAAATTCCCAGTCTCTGACCTTGCATTCAGAAAATTGTGTTCTTTGGAAGACTTCCAAGTTGCTTCTGAGTAGGTTTTCCTATTAAAAGATCATAAAGATTTGATAAATAAAGCTTTAAGGCTTCTTGTGACTTCTTCAAAGTCCCTTGAAAGTTAGAGACCTTAAATAAATGTTTATGAGAAAGTCTTTTGTATAGAAGAATCTTTTCTTTCAAAAGAGAGGAAAACTTGTTAGTGAAATATGTCTTTTGTCGTGTTCTGTTTGCTGTGTGGCATCCTAGAATTCAGTTTAAGCCAGGTGTCCTTTCTAATTTAGACATATGACTGAAGTAAGAACTTTGTGAAGCTGAACTCTTTCCGTTCTCTGTGATTTTAAAGAAACCGCTTTAAGAAACTATGTAAATCTGGCTTCTTCAATTGTTTTAAGATATACTACATTTGCTCCCATGAGGCATGCTCTAGGAATTGCTGAAGGAAGGCTTTTGGAGGTTGTGCCACGTTTATTGCAAAGCACAGGAGCATGTTCAGTGTGACACTTCTCTTGGCAATATAAGGATCTTGCTCCATGGGCACCGTTTGTTTAGGGGCTTCTCCTAGAATTTAAAAGTGTCTTGACTTGAAAGTTTTCAGTGCTGTTTTGTGGTAGCATCCAAGATAGTTGTTAGCATTTCTGTAGATAATTGCTTCTAATATAGAGGCTTTTCCAACCTTTAGATACTGTTAGATCATACAAAAAGCAGAATTATTTTCTCTTTGAAACTTTTGGTTTCTTGATTCTCTGATGTCACATAACTTCATCTGTAAGAATCAAAAGCTCTGGAACAAAATGCTTTCTGTTTCTCTGAAAACTGCTGCTCTGATTTGTATAATTGCTCTTGATGTCTTTGTATTCAAGTGCTGTTGCACTTGTGTGCCTTTGGTCAGATTAGGCCAGGGGATGATGGCTTTGGAAAGTATCTTCAGCCTCACCTTTATGTAAGAGCTTCCCTGCTTTTGGCTTTCTGTATGAGCATACCAGTATTTGCAAGAGATGATGGCAAGGCTCGTTTGGTAAGTGTATGAGAAGGAAAACTTACTTTGGCAGCTGAAGCTGCTTGAGCAAAAACTATCCTTGTGTTAGTGTGGATTATTTTGGAACCAGACAAAGAAATCAGGATTCCAGGGAGGGACCTTTTGAAGTTTTGATTTGCGCACTTCCTGAGACAGGAGCTCCAGGATGCGTTGCAAAACCTGTCTTGGAATCTTTGGCCTTGCTGTTGGTGGAAATAGTTTGTGTAGTAAGAATATGATAATCTGCTTTTAAGGAAGAGGGAGGCTAGTCACATTAATAAGAAATTACTCTAATTTAAAAGCCCAGCATAGCCTCATAATACACTTCATTGTGACTGATTTCACTGCCACGAAATCCCTAACTCTCACTGTCTAGAGTTTAATTTTTTTGTGTGCATCTTTGTGATACCTGAGCTCATTGCCAATCTCTGGTATTGACAAATGTGTATGAGGTACTGGATACCAACTTAGATTTGGTAGATTATTACTGAGGCGAGATGTGCTGGGTTAGTCCTGTGGTCTCATTGCATGTTTTCCTAATGTGTACCAGATTAATCAATGAGCAGTAGTGTAACAACTACATGGATATACTTTACTTTCAGTAAAATGAGTAATTACTCAAGTAAGAAGTAGGGGGTTGTGCTTGAGTAGGAGAGGGAGGATTGATAAATCACTGGCTATATTTAGAGTTTTACTGCTTGATTTCTTTTTAGGTACAGAGTGTTTTGAAACCCAGCCACCATAAGGATGGACAGGAGCTTAATGCTTTGCTGAATGCCCCTCACATGCAGGTAAAACAAAATGAAACTTCTAATCTAATGGATCTATTTCTTGATGTTGTTTTCAGTGTAACTTATTTTTTGCCTTGGGCTGACTGGAATTTTATTCCTCAACCCTCATTTTTCTAGAATAAGGAATTTGCAATTTCCAGAAATTAATGGAACTTTTTATTGAAGTGTAGTGCATGACTGTATTCAGCCCTTGCTACAGTCTGTATTACAGGGTGATTTGCACATAAACAATGTAGCAGTAGGTCACTGGGAACAGGGCAACACATAAGTTGATTTGTTTTACCTTTGGTAGTTGTTTCATGCTTACCTTAGGGTGCATAAAGGGAATTTTGTCCTGTCATGGTGATGTAAAAGTAGTTTTCTCTGCAAAACTTATTCTGAGTCTGCAGACACATACGTAGTAAGCCAATGTCTGGTTTTTAGTACAGGTAAGATAGAAGTTCAGTCACAGTTGTGTTCAAAATTGCTTTTATATTATTTTCTAGTCTGAAAGTTTTGAAAAAAGTAGGTTCTATGTAGCTGTGATAAATGATTTTTTAAATTGCTTGAGTCAGTTTGCAAAGTTCTATAACCTGCAGAGACTGTTGAAATAGCAGAATTTCTTCTACTGTTTTGTATGCATATCAAGTGTGATATTGTCTGTAACTGAGCTGATTTTTCTTTAACACTAGGCACTTCTACTGGCTCATGATAAGGTTGCAGAACAAGAAATGCAACCAGAGCCTATGACAGATGAAAAGATTTATGAGAATGTTGGCATGTACGGAGGGGAGACAGTTAAAATAGTTCGCATTGAGAAAGCTCGGGATATTCCCTTGGTAAGTACTGGAGCTTACTCAGTCATATGTAGAGGAAGTGAGCCTTTTTGTCCTTTCCAGATTGCTATGAAATGTTAGGAATTCAAATGCCAAGGTAGTGTTTAACGTGTAAACACTCTCCCTCCCTCCAAAATGAGAAACAGTCATAGACAGTAAACTTGTGTTTAACTTGAATTGGGCAGTAGCCATACTACCATGTAAAATCTGTACAGCTTCTGTCAGCTCGGCTTTTGACAGATCTTGGCAAGAGCATCTATTCTAAACTTGCTGCAAGGGAACTTAAACCTTGTGCCAACCAGGTGTAGATTTTTTTGACTGGCTGGTTTCTGCTTTTGCGGTTTGTTTACCAGTTATCATCTGCTATTTGCATCTTTCAAGTAAGAGTTTCCTTAGGACTATTTTTATTTTTAAAATTAATCTTATGGTGTGGAGCAGTTGAATTCTTCAGCCTTAAGTGTAGGTTGAAGGAGTTAAGCAGTGGATTTTTTGAACTGGAGCATTATGTGTACGCATCCAAGCTGTTACTTGCATTCTCTTTCAGCATAGCTTTTCCACGGGCTTGGAATATATACAATAGATGGCTTTGAGTTTCATACATGTAATAAATTCAGAATGTGTTGCTGCTACACAGGGTGCTACTGTTCGCAATGAAATGGATTCTGTTATCATCAGTCGAATAGTCAAAGGAGGTGCTGCAGAGAAGAGTGGGCTGTTGCATGAAGGGGATGAAGTTCTGGAGATCAATGGCATTGAGATCCGTGGAAAAGATGTTAATGAAGTTTTTGACTTGCTGGTGAGTTGGAGCACTTCTTGTTTTCTTTGCAATAGATACTCATTTCATAAGTCTTAAGCCTGTTGACTCTGCTTGTCATTATACTCATATTTAGCCTCAAAAGCATTTTCATTCTGGTAGCTGGTGTTCAGATGTGGAGGTCCATTTCAAGTGTTCTTTCTGATGCATATGACAATACTGACAAGTGTAATTGCAGTTATCTGCAATAATGAAGCCTACAAATGTGGAAGCGTTAAGCTGTTACCTTTACTCTTTCTTCTAATGATTTCTGAGAAAACTTTGTTTAGCTCTGAAAAGCCCTAATTTTTCCTCCTTGTCTCTTATTCAGTCCACAAGTAATAAATGTGTGGCTGGCTTGTAGGTAATTCATAGCAGCTTATGTGGTGCTGTGTTTTAGGCTGGGTTTAGACTGAAACAGTGTTGATAATGCAGCAGTGGTTTAGCTGTTGCTGAGCAGTGCATGCACAGTGCCAAGGCCTTCTCTGTTTCTCACTTTGTCTGCTGGCTGCGACTGGCTGGGGTGAGCAGGAGGTTGGGAGGGGACACAGCTGGGACAGCTGACCCAAATTGACTACAGTGCTGTGAATGGCCATGTAAGGTCAGGCTGAGCAGTAAAATCTGGGTGGTGAGTGATTGCTTTTGCGTCACTTGTTGGGTTGGGGTTTGTCCACTTCAGTTATTAGACTGGTTTTACCTTGACCCATGAAATTTTTCTTGCATTTGGTCTTCCAATTCTCTCCCTCAACCTGCTGGGAGAGAGGAGTGTGTTAGGAGCTGGTTGGTACTTAAGTTGCTGGCCAGACTTAACCCACCACAAATGATATCACATGGGACCATTTTGTGACTAGACTTACTACCCTTTCCCACCTGGTAAAAGCCCTTTTGTCTAGCACCTTACTTAAACATAGACGTTTGCTTGTCTATTACACCATTCATGACAAAGTTATACTTTAGTTTAAAAGCAGCTAGGCAAGAAATCCATCAGAAATTAGTTGGAGGTACTCCCTTGCAGAAAGGCCCTGTGAGAAAAATGTCAAAAGCTGGCAATTACCACCAGTATTTTCTGTTGCCCAGTTACGTTTCTTTCATGCTTTTCCCTGGTACCTGCTTTGGATCAGTGTCCAAGACACCTGGAACCCAGCTCTGAATCTTTGGTCCAATTGCAGCAGGCAAGACCATTTTGTCAAAGTGGAAACAGATAAAAATGATTTTTTTAAAGAGGTTAATTTATGATTAATTAATTATGGTTAATTTTTTGGCACAAAACATTGGAAATATCAACTAGGACTTATTTGGTAGGGAGTTTGGGGGGGCGGAAGGAGGAGAAACATATTTAGTAAATCTTCACGTTACTTAGTAGGTTTATGATCTAGAGACAAATCAGAATCAGGACAAAGACTTAGGTTCAGCTGTAGGTTGTGTATTATAGGAATAGGGGACAGCAATATCCATACATGAAGTTGTTTTATGGTACAGTGAGATGCTGGTTTTTAATGGACAATTTCCATCTTCTGGGTTTAACTTTTTTCTAAAATTTGCTGCTGAAATTTTTCAGCTATTTCATATAGTGAGATCAAGTGGAAGGAAGTAGAGGCAGAAATGTGTGAGGTTTGGGGGTTTTTGTTTTACTGTTTTTATCTCAATTAGAAAGATGCTTAAAATTCTTGGAGAAGCCTTGAATGTCGATTTTAAAAAAAATCAGATCTGAGGTTTTTCATGTTTTGTGATTGTCTCCATTGCCATCTGCATTTTTTTAAGCCATATTTAGCTAAGTCCTGTGCTTCTGAAAAGAGTGTTTTGGAGGTGATTAACACGTAATTCAAGTCTGGCAGTTTAGTTATCGGCAGAGAGCTTATTCTGCTCCTGATTAGCTCCTGCAGCCTAGGGTTAAAAGTAAAGCCACAATACATTAGCATAAGAGAAAATCAATTTGCTGAAAATTAAACATAAAATAAACACAACCTTATTGATTTTTAGAATATATTTTTAATGGAACTAATTTAAAATAATACTGTTAATCCTTTATATGTCATCATTTTTATTTTGAAATTTGGAAATGAAGTTCTAAAATACTTCAAACTCCCGAAAACACTTCAAGTACAGGAGAAAGAAATTACTTCCTTCCTTAGTTTTGCCTCACTACTTGCTGCTCAAGTGGTAATCAGCTACACCTGACTTTTAGACTAGGCTGTTCACATGATCTCACGTGAGATTATATACATTCCTTGTGGACTGAAAATAATGGATTTTCCTTTCTTGCGGGCAATGTAACTTACTGAAGTTACATTTACTTTATTTAAGCCGTAGTTCTGAATTTTCTGAAATAGATGCATTTTCTTGTTTTATACAGGATAAATTGTTGTGTTAAGGTTCATAGAATGGTGTATATGACATGAAACACCTGTAGACCTTGTCACAGGCTGTCACTTGCACTTTATCAAGAGACTTTTTATGTGTGCAAACACATTCTGCAAATGGAAGTATGTAAGCAAAGAAGATAAAGACCAGACATTTATTATGTTCTACTTTCTTATCAAGGATGACTACATTGTTGGTATTGAACACTTCACATATGCAAGATTCGAGTATCTTAGCAAAATCTTTCAACAGTGTTTTGAATTCTTTAGTAATGTTTCCAGCATAAAATCACTGTACAAAGTGTTTAGATTTGAAAGCACTGTTCCATTTAAACAATTCTAGAAAAATTACATTTTTTAAATATATTTTTTCATTCCAGCAGACCCACTTGTTGCTATTTTTGAACAGAACAAGAACAACTGTTCTGTTTGAACAAAACAATTATCTATTTCTCCTACATCTGTGTTTGACAGAACAGCAGCTGCTCCATTTCAAATAGAAATAGTTTATATTCAAGAAAGCTAGGCTTTTAAAATCTGAGTAGCAACACTTAGCTTTCTAGTCTTACTGAATCACTGCATCTTTATCTGTACTGTATATTTTAAGCTAGCTAAGGGCTAGGTGGTGCGCTGTTAGGAACAACTTCTAATGAGAATTTCTAAAGTATTTTCTAAAATGTATTATTTATTAAAAGTCTTAACCTTAAGCCATATTTTGCTACTGTATATGAAGAGTCTATTTTTCCTCTCAGGCTGACATGCATGGTACTCTGACCTTCGTATTGATTCCCAGTCAGCAGAGCAAGCCACCTCCTGCGAAGGAGACAGTTGTAAGTAGCTCTACAGGTGTTCTTGTGCTTTCTTGTGAAACGTACTTTGCTTTACCAGTAGTGTGCAAAAAGTTCTTCTGCAGGTCCTTTACATTGTGCAACAAACCCAAAACGTCGCCATTTAAATTGATTGTACTTGTTATCAGACTAATACCTGAATTAACTGTTGAAAAACATTAATGATCTTAAACCAAAACTCTTAGTATGATTTTAACTCAGTTTCTGAAAGAAGTTGCAAAAGTAGAACTTTCTGTGGTTCTGAGCTTCTCATTTTGAATTTCTGTATTTTGTGTATGTCTATATATATATGTATATAATTATGTATGTATTAAAAAAACGTGGATTGTTGAACCTTGCAAATATGCTTTGGGAGGAAAAGATTGATTTAACAGTTTCAAGAAAGAATGCCCAGACGTTATTGATTGGTGACAAAACACTTTACAAGTGAATCTTCACTTTAAGTCCAGCAAATGGGTTTCAGTCTGTGTATTTATTAGGTACTTTAAGCAATCAAAGTACCTCTGATAATTTTTGAATGCAGAGAACTTAAATCAGTGGCTGGGGGATTGTCTCCTGCAGTGGTGAGGAAATGGCATGTTAAATTCAAGCCTTTCCATCCAGCCTAGCCCAACTGTGTCCTTTCCATTGCTCTGTAATGATTCCATTCCAGTACCTCCTGTATGCTCCAGATAAAGTTTCTGTTTTATAGAAGCTTGGAGTTTTTCTATATCGTAGCTCTAATGCAGTCACAGGAAGACAAGGGTTAATTCTTCAGAAGTCACTGGGGTATTTCCCCTTTTTTTTGCTCTCCTGCAGATACATGTGAAAGCTCATTTTGACTATGATCCCTCTGATGACCCTTACGTCCCCTGCCGAGAGTTAGGCCTGTCTTTTCAAAAAGGAGACATACTCCATGTGATCAGTCAAGAAGATCCAAACTGGTGGCAGGCTTACAGAGATGGAGATGAAGATAATCAACCACTGGCAGGCCTTATCCCTGGTAAACAGAGCTCTAGAAAAATCTTGATGTTCAGTCAAGTTGGTTATCACGGCCACACAGGAGCAATACTCAGGTTTTCAAAGACTTGTGTGCTCTTAAATATCTGTTGCCTTAAATATGTCTGTGTCTTTGAGCCATTTGCAACAGAGCCTACTGTTGGGCATCACCATGTCTGGAATAAAATGCAGAGTAAAACTTCTGCTTTCACTGCCCATTTCAGGAGCTGCTCTTCTCTTCCTTTATTCCTCTCCATGGGGACTCAGCAGATTCAGTGTTCCCTCTGCTGACTGCAGCAGAGATGTGGGACTGCAGCCCACTTGTTCTCTGGAGATGGGTACAGCTTTGAGATTCCCTACCTTTTCCAAATAAACTACTTGATACAGTACCTATTTCTGGTCACTTTTCAGTATGTTTTCACTTAACAAAGGGCTTCAGTTACTTGTGACAGACTTCTTTTCTCACTTTCTCACTTTGGGTAACAGGATTTCAGACACTGAAGTCTGTTCATAATTTTTGCATTGCAATATATGTTGCAGCCTACTTCATTAGAGACCTGCTGCTCTGTTACACATGGTGAACAAAAGACTGTTCAAATTCCGTAGAATATCACACTGTAACTTTATGATGCTTGAATAAATTGAGATTTAAATACAAGCTAATCAATTTTAAATTGAAGTTCAAAATATTTAATATAAATAGAACACATTTGACATACAAAAATAATTAGAAAATTACATTATCATAGTGGGAAAATGTAGTCTTTCCTGTACTTTCACTTTTCCAGGCAAAACTGTCTAGTATAGAACAAATGCTCTGCAAGTCTCTCTTGATGAATATATTTCTGAAGTAATAAATCAGCTTTGCAGCAGTTTTGGTTTCTCTTTTAATTTTTTTTGTATGTTCCATTCTACTAGAACTTTCAGAGATGTAAAAGATTAGGAAAGAGTTAAATGAGTAAGTCATTATGAAAAAGCATGGAAATGGTTTCTAAATGTTAATGACTCTTGTGCTTTTTTTAATGCATCAAGGAAAAAGTTTTCAGCAACAAAGAGAAGCAATGAAGCAAACCATAGAAGAAGACAAGGAGCCTGAAAAATCAGGTGGGATATATGCTTCCCAAGTAAAAAAAACTCTTTTGTAGCAGTGTTAATTAGCGTTATACAGAATCTCATCATGGTGGAGGTTGTAGAAATATCTCCTAGTGTGGGGGTTTTTTTTGTAATACAAGTGGGATAATTCTTTGAAATTCTTCATGTAAATACAAGTCTGAATTTAACACTTCGTTGTATAAATCACGTGGGTTTTTCACAACTATGTGTGCCGTAATTAGGATGATGTAGAGAATTTGGAAAGCCCCCTTTTTCATAAAAAACTTTATCTGCCATGACTTGGTTGAAGTCCTTGACATTTGCTTAATACACCAAAGCATTGTAATCAACAAAAGGATATTATGCCTTCTCAAAACTGCAGAATAAATTCTCCACTTTAAAGATCCAAAACATGGGCAGAATAGGAAGATTTTTGTTGTATGGGTGTTTGATTGTCATAATTTTTATTTTATTTAGGAAAACTCTGGTGTGCTAAGAAGAACAAAAAGAAACGGAAAAAAGTTTTATACAATGCAAATAAAAATGATGGTAAGGAACAACTTTTGTACAATGTGTGTAATTATAAGCAACTATAAAAGACTGTGAAGAGAATGCTGAAATTCAGGATATGTTAGAAATGCTAGCAGTAAGTTCTGTGTAAGAGCAATGCTATGTTGTGTTGTAGCATTTAGTGAAAGATATAAAAGAAGTAAAAGGATTTGTAGTGTCTTTAATAAAGATCAGATGATAAGGGAAAAAAACAGCTTTTTGGGCATAGAAGCACTCATCGTTTTACAATGATGAACCAATTTATTATGGCTTTGTAATATCTCACTCTGCATAATTAAATTTCATAAATGGAAACTTTTTTGACAGATTTTATAGGCTATGTTCTTACAAAAGTACTTTGGGATTGGGATGATGGTTGCTGCCTTTGGGTTTAAAAGTTTCTTGTACTAGTAACTTTTTTTTGGCAAAAGTTGTTTCTTGTGTTTGTGCTACTAGTTATATGAAGTTTTTTGTGCTACTAGTTATATTTTTTTTTTCCCAAGAAAGGGAAAAACTTTTTATACTGGGCACATGATGATCTTTGGGCTTCTTTTGCTTTGATGACTCAGAGTTAGATGTTGGGCAGAGACTCAGGAGCTG
Source organism: Passer domesticus (assembly GCF_036417665.1). NCBI lineage: Eukaryota > Metazoa > Chordata > Aves > Passeriformes > Passeridae > Passer > Passer domesticus. The sequence goes on from NC_087479.1 coordinate 32,957,830, forward strand.
TCTGAAATCTGGTACTGCGTGACAGGCAATACATGAAACTGGCAGTAGAGTACTTTGTGGCTGTTTTATTGTTCTCTCTCAAGATTATGACAATGAGGAAATTTTGACCTACGAGGAAATGTCGCTGTACCACCAGCCAGCAAACAGGAAACGTCCCATCGTTCTGATTGGGCCCCAGAACTGCGGCCAGAACGAGCTGCGGCAGAGACTGATGAATAACGAAGTGGATCGCTTTGCCACCGCCGTGCCCCGTGAGTGTGACAGCAGATGAGCATCCTCGTTCCGAGCCTTGGCTGCAGACAAACCCGGTCGTGTTGGAAATAGTCATTTGGAGCTTGGGGGTTTGGGGCAGGATGTATGGAGCTACTGAAAAGAGGGAAGTTAATGCAAATCCAGTGTTACAAACACAGTGTTCCAGAGGCATTATATGACATGCATTTATATTGGTTTGGATAAAATTGGAGTGAGTTACAGCAGTTCAAAAAGAAGCCAGTATAAATAGGCAAAAAATTTTTAATCAAATGTCCTGCATAAATTTCAATTTAGATGGCTTTAGGGCCCTCCAAAGCCACTTGTGTTTCAATTAATATTATATTTTTAATGTGTAATGTACCCTTGATTATGTTTACAAACCATTTCGCAATATTTTTTTTTGAAAAGCAACTAGTAGCTGTCTTCACATTCAGAACACAACTGCACAGTTAAAACTATTATTTTTGTAGTCTACTATTTTTTTCTTCTAGATAATGTAAGAGAGACCTCTGAATTAAGGTTGACAACTTAATATGGCCAGGGACATTTATTGTAAAAAATAAAACACATGGATTTTATGGATATTTCCTGTGTTGGGTTGGGGAGGGCATGGAGGTTGTGTTTGCATGATTAGCAATACGCCTGGTAAGAGAAAGAGTTTTTTCATTTCTATTACATGTATCACCATTTCAATTTCCTTTTTGTAGATACGACTCGGAGTAGGCGAGAGACTGAAGCAGCTGGCAGGGATTATCATTTCATCTCCCGACAGGCGTTTGAGAGTGACATAGCTGCAGGGAAGTTCATTGAATATGGGGAGTTTGAGAAGAACCTGTACGGTACGAGCATAGATTCCGTGCGGCAGGTCATCAACTCGGGCAAGATTTGCCTTTTAAATCTTCATACCCAGGTATGGCAAAGCTCTTGTCATGTTTTAATTGTAGAAGCTGCTGTGAATTATCTATAGAGCTCTATCTAGTTTATAAAATTAGTGTGTTTTCAAGATCCATATTCATGTTTATGCCAGGATGCTCAGTTGACTCTATTCAGTTCCTTGTTTGCAAATACGCACATCTTTATCTGTGCTACAGTTGATAGAGGTCTTAGTTTTCACCAGCTTTAAGTAACTGGAAACCATCTAAAATTAAAAATGAATTAAAATAAGATTTATGTCTCTCCATCTTCTAATTACTCTGTGATCTTTGGGGTTTTTGAAGATAGAGAGGACATTGTTTGTGATTATACTTGGAAAATTGCATGTTTATGTAGTTTCCAAATACAGTTCAGAAATTTAGTACATCACATCAACAGTATTGAAAAAACATTTAGCTGTGACCTTTTGGTTATGAAGCGAAAAACTACACTTGCATACCTCTGTTTGGAAATTTAGTCAAATATGGTAAGAGGCTGAGTCCTGGAATGCAGCCTGTTTCTGATACATATGATATGTATGAGGTCTGCTGCTGTTGTAGATGCTGCAAAAGAAGCCCTAAAACTCAGCCACATCAGTAAAATCTGGTAGTATTGAAGCCATAGCTAGTCATCAATTAGTCATCACCAGTTGGGACCATGTGATACTTTACTAACATAGCTCATGGGTATTGCAAAGCATGTCATGAGATGAAAATTCATAACTCTTAAAAATTTATCTAATTCTGTGGCTACAAAAATTTATCTCGGAGACAAGTTGTTTATCCCAAGACAAACCTGACAAAACAAAATGCTGCACATACAGTAATAGTGCATCTGATGTCTTGTATTTTAATCTTCAAAACAGAAAAGGTTAAACTGTAATTTTTCAAGTAAACTGTAATATTTAAAGACTCTTCTCTCTGTTCAAAGTTGATACCTTACCTTAGAATTGTATGACCTTAGTTCAGTACAGCTAACCTTTTTATTGCTTTTGAATACCAAAAGATCTGTTCTGTTCAGTTACAAAGAATATTCTTGAGCAAAATATTTCAGTTTCATGAAGCTGAAAAATGTTAGAATATAAATTTCATAGGAAATGGTGTCTGAACTCTGAATGCTGTTACAGTTAATTCTATTGCTGTTAATATATTGTACAGTTGTGTTTGAAGCGTGTATTATCAATTATAGCATATGAATAGTGCATCAATAAATGCCCTTTTCCTGGGTGAAAGTGTTGAATATTTAATCCTATTTTGCAGTCACTGAAAACACTACGTAACTCTGACTTGAAGCCATATATTATATTTGTTGCACCACCTTCACAAGAACGACTACGTGCTTTATTGGCCAAAGAAGGCAAAAATCCTAAGGTAAGGTGTCTTGCACTTCTTCTGAAACCGTGCTGGGTTTGGTGGACAAATGCACGTACTCTTTCCTTGGGATGGGGACACAGTGATGGCAGTTACTGGTACTGGCAGTTACCAGTGCAGTGAACCAGTGTAGTTGTGCTCCAGGTTGGTAGACAGACCATGCTATGGGAAGGGAATCGTAACTCACTGTGTTGTTACTCTATGGCTGTGTTGTTTTGCTTTCCTTGTTTGATGCAAGGGTGATTTATTACTTGTGTGCAAGATTTAAAAGTCCATTAAAGTCCAAGTGTTGAAACAGAGGAAATTTCCTTTTTTTTTTTTTCTTTCCTCCCCCTGCCCCTGAGTCAAATATAATCATAGTCTTTAAATGGGTGTTTCCTCCTTCATGTTTATGCCATGAAGGAAACTTTATTTTATATAAATATTGCATTTTATGTATGTTCTGGATTTTTATTGCAGTAGTCAAGGAATGCATTTGCAATAAAAAGGAATGCATTTCTTGGTGTTACACTGTGCCTATTTTCTTTCTGATTAATTGCCCTGGAGTTGTATTTATTTCAATTGGGTACATGCTACCGAGTTCAGCCCATTCCCTGATAAAGAGAAAAGAGTATTTCTTGCATGTATGCCCTAATGTTGCTCTGATTTTATCAGGACTGTGTAATGACTAAGAAAAAAATTCCTGAAGTTCCTTTTGAAATATCCTCCCTAGAATATTAGCTCAAAAATTATACCTGAATATTTCTTCATACAATAAAAAATGTTGAGAAAAATAAACACACTTTTAGAATCTAAGTGTAAGAAAAATACTGAAATCAAAACATTTCTGCTTCTGCCTTTGTGTCATTTATCTACACTGCAATGTTCTTGCTTTTAACATATGCCCTTCTAGCTCCCAAATGGTGTTTTTCATACTTCTGCAATGTTGTTCACCTGATGTTATGGCGATTTGGTCAACCTAAATGTGTGGCTCTCACTGTGTGTGGCTGTCACTGCTGAGTATTGAACAGTGTCACCAGTGACAGCTGTCTCCTTTGGCTGTGAGGTGTTGGTAGTGCCAGCAGAATGCTGCCTTGTTCTGCACAGGTCCAGTCTCCTTCAGTGAGATAAGTGTTGTGCAACGAGCAGTGCTAGATCTTCCTCATTTTCTTCAGCTGGGGCAGTTATTTACTCTTTGCCACTCAGCCAATCAGTCAGGATTGTCTTGAATGCCCTTAGCTTTCAAATATGGATCGTGGTTGAGTGTTCCTGTAAACTTTTCAAAAGCCAATAGCGACACCAGGAGGGTTTGTGTAAAGAAATTGAGTTGTTCCCTTTCCCTGCTGTTACTGTGGGGAAGAGATTTACACACCTACGCTAACTCTCTGTTTCTGATTGCAGCCAGAAGAGCTGAGAGAAATCATAGAGAAGACAAGGGAGATGGAACAGAACAATGGCCACTACTTTGATACAGCAATTGTGAATTCTGATCTTGATAAGGCATATCAAGAGTTACTTCGGTTAATAAATAAGCTCGACACAGAACCCCAGTGGGTGCCCTCCACCTGGCTGCGATGAGAGCAGTTCCAAGGGACAAATGGACTTCAATCTAGTTACCTTTCCAAGCAGATCATGTGTAGGTCTGCCCAATTCTAGTACAAATGCATGTGAGCTCTAGACCTCAGTGGCAGCGTCCTTTGCCAGTGAAATTGCGTATTACTGAAAAATACGCTGATCAGCTTGTGAGCCAATTTAACTGATCTAAAGATTGTCCAGGTTTTCTTTCTCTGTGGTCTAGAAATGGAGACCATGTCATTACTAAATTCTAAAGCTTTAGATAGATTTTTTTTTTTCCTAGCAACTACTTTTATACATAAGTCCACTTTTTAAACTTAGAATCACCCTTAGGACAAAGATTTAAAGTTTGTTTGTGTGTGTGTATATATATATATAGTCCATGCTGTCACATAGTTATAAATATGAATGTTATTTAACACTTAACTTAATGAGTTTGTGGGACACGATGCTAGTTCAGGAGCATAATTCTACCCATCATTGAGCAGAGGAATATTCTACACATGACAAATGTCAATGAGAAACCTCTCCTGTTCAAAAAATACCCAGAACAAAGATGCTGCTCTGGTCTGGAGCTGCCCTGTGAGGCTTGAGTTAATAATTTAATTCTCAAACATTCCACTTTCTAATAGCACTGTATTGAAAAATGTGTATAATGTAAATAATTCGATCCTTGTGTCTTTTTAGTCAGACTTTTAAAATCAGATTTGACTGCACAGTAATTTTAGGTCCAATCAAATATGACTATTATACTGAACTTTTAGATGTGATATTTTTATGGTATTTTCTTTAAAACATACTGACTGATTGGAGCCGCTGTTTTTCACAGACTTGTAGAGATAGAAAGGCAGAGGTTATATTTTTGTGAAAATATATAGTTATAAGACATGCTGCTTGAAAATCAACTAAAATTCTCATGTTTTATAACAGAATACTGACTAATACTGACTGATGTGCTGAACATTGGAAGACAGTGGGGTTTTTTAATCTCTGCAAATGGTTCATGTTGTGGCTGTTGGGCTAATGGACAACTAACTGGAATTAAAATAGCTGAATGTAGCTACTGTGTTATGAGTATTGTAATTCACTAGCCAACTTACTGTCCTGCATTTGCTCAGTACTGCAGTGAAAATATGTGTAAAACACTGGTAACTGACTGAGAAGTCACAAGAAAGGGGAATATTTTTAATGGTTAAAAGAAAAAACTTGAAATAAGGGAACAGAAGATAAGGCCTGTATCTTAATGCATTCTGCCAAACAGGTGGGAACATCTCTGCATCCTCAAATGATTCTGGCTGTGAAGGTTTAACTAGTGTGGCTGTGCATCTGCAGTGGGGCTGTTGTTGCTGACATTAAATGAATAGTAGTATCTTGGCTGGTTTGGGTAGCACAAAGAACCTTAACTGTGAATATCTCTTTTAGCCATAGTGTTTCTTTGTTCCTACAGGTAAAACACTGGAGTTATGTCAATGTGTAGTTCGCTCCTGTCTAATGCTGAAGGATAAAAAAGCAGTTTCTGTTTTCCATTCTGTCTTGCATATATTCTTTCTTAAAATGTTAGTGGAACAAATTCACACCCATAGCTAAAGAGCTCAAAATATAGAGCAGATATAAAGAAATTGTCAGATAACTGTCCTAGGTACTGAACTAGTAAGCAGTACCTTTTTGTGTTGAAAAATTGAAGAATTGTCTTGCTAGAAAGCAAAATTATTTGCTGTTTTAATTAATATTCAGGGCTGAAAAGCAGTTAAGCAATTAGTGGGGATAAGTAATGATGCTTCAGAAAGAAAATGGGGTGGAAATTTGAATATCTTAGTAAAAGTCACTCTTAGAAATAATACTGTGCTACTGTTGGCCTGAGGGCTGGATATTCAAAATTGTGGCTTTTTGCCTCACATTGCAGGTGTGTTCTCAGTTTCATCCATAGTTTATAACAACAGTGTTCAGGTATATTGAAAAAAAACTGTATTGATTCTACCCTTTTTAAAGAAAGATGACTGTAAAATGTATTAGGCTTTTGGGTATTGAATGTTTCTGGACAAGAAGGTGGAAAGCAGTAAAACATGTTGAGTGAGGTTAACCTAGCTCAGCTGGGTAGGTGCTGTCCAAATTCTGCCAGTCACAATCAGCTCAAGGTGGTTGCTGAACCCCCTTAGGTATTCAGTGTTTATAGGCAGCATCAGTCTCAGCAAATCATGCCATTAATGTTATTTCATTCATGTTTGTCTCCCCAGTTTTTCTGAAATGGTGTACAGAATCTGTTTTTATACAAATGAGCTTTTGAATGTAGACTTAAAGCATATTGCTTGAAGTTGAGCTCTATTCTCCTAATTCCCAAGGCACACAGAACTCACTGACATCCATGGAGAGGTGCTATGGTAGCTTTTAACCAGTGTTAGCTTTGTCTCCTGCTGAAAGGAAGAGCTTGAGCAGCACTGAAATATGTATGTGGCTGTCCATCTGCTGCCAGCTTGCACCTGGAACTACCTTGTGTAAGAAATCATTTTGTCTTGTTTAATGAAGAATTAAATGTGCTAGTTCCCTCGAGAATAAAACAAAATACATAGACATCACTGGGAGAACTCTTCAACCTTATCCCAGGATTTGTTGTGAGCTGTATCAGATTGAAATGAGGGTATCTGCATTTTTACCAGTCCAGATTTAATTAAAAGTAACTGTTCGATGAATTGCATAAAATAATTTTTGAATGTAATTAAATGTGACTTTTTAAAATATTAGATGGGGGGGGGGTTCCATGCCTTAAATAATTAAGGTAACTTTACTGAGACCTGTGGTTTGCCCCACATTTTACTTTTATACATATATCTGCACTCTGTATTTTGAGACATCATGAACTGCACACTAATGTAAAAATGTAAAATATTTCTAGATTTAAAATAAAGCACTGTACAATTTTACTTCTTGTAGTGGACCTTGGGAGTCTTCTTTCTGCCACTTTGCTGAATATATGAACATGGTGTGACCCACCAGTACCCTGCAGGACGTTCTGTGCACCTTCTGACACCATCCATCCTATGGGAGAGGCAACAGGTCTGCAGAGTTCCAGTGTCTCTCTTTCAAGCTGGATCTGTATCTTATGACAGATTATGGGCCTACCATTCAGATGTGCTGTCTGCAGCTACATGAGAGAAAAGAAATGGCCTTATTATTCATACAATTCTAAAATGATTTTTAAAGGTGTTAATAGAACTTTATTCCTTGCAGTTACCCTGTATCTGCAGTTAAGTGCTGCATCACGTTTAAAACAAGATGCTTACTTGAACAGACTAGACTTGTAGTACTGGAAACTATGACCTAGCATTAGTTCTGGGGCATGTGTTCAGTTTGCTGATTGCAAACCAGTGTCTTCAAGACAGAACACAACAATGTGTTCAAGGAATGACTGGACATGGCTGTGGGCTGACAAGGTGGTCACTGGTCAAAGGTTGGACTCAATGATCTTCGAGGTCTTTTACAACCTAAATGATTCTGTGCTTCTGTCTTTAGGAAAACAGCTCTTCAAACTGAGCAGGGTTTAGTGACAGCTGCTGATCAGCCGCTCTCCTGGACTCCACTCATCAACCTTGGACATGAGAATCACAGGAAGGATGGGCTGCTGTGCATTCAACCCTGCTTTGCTTGCCAGCCTACTGAAGCAATGAAGATTTGCAGCAACATGTAGCTAGATGGTTTTTTCTGCGTGCTTTTGGCAGGAGGGAGCCACTTCTCCATAGTTACTTGTTTAAAGCAGTAAAGATTAAGTAAATCTGGGCACAGGCTGTAAGAGATGCATTCTGTGTGGTTTCCACGTCAGGGGTAAAGGGTGAAGCAGAGGTTTTATTTTGAAATCAACACAACAAGCTTTTAAGACTGATCTTCTAGCAACTCGAGCCAGACACCAGGTATTTCAGCAGTTAAAATTTACACTTGTTTCTAGCACAGACAGTACACAAGTTGGCAGAACCTCTAATTAAAACCGTAGATATTTCAGGCCAATGGTAACAATCGTGCAACAAAAATATATCACAGAAGACTGTGGATTTCATCAACAGGTTAGAAAACTAGTTTCCTTTACAGGGATTTGACTTCAGCTGTGCCAATACTGGCTCTATGCAACTTGAACATTACTGGTTCAGGAGCAAAGAACATCACATGCATCTTCCTCCCTAAGTAACATTTTTCTCTGCTTGTACTAGGAAGGGGAGCAATTAGATGAATCTGATTAGGCAAATCCAGAGCCATCCTTCAAAAAAATAAATACACCTATCAACAGTCGTTCCTACTAAGTGAAGAAACAGGCTCAACATGGACTAGAAGGCTCTTCTTATAGTAAAGCATCTCACCCATTTCTGCCTTCCCTCCTATGCTGTAGTCAAGTTCCCAGATTTCTAATATCCCAGGAGAAATCCACAATCCATTCAGCTCAAGACTTGGACACCAAATGAGAAGCCATGTAAGTATCTTGGAGGCAACATGTCTTGAATTATATTGCAACTGGACATTCTGTATTTTGGGTCCCCTGCTCCATATACAGCAGCTGTGCAGGGTTACTCAAAGAGAAGGTCTTCATCCTTCTCTTCTGCCAAGAGATTGGCTGGCTCACTTTCCTCACCAGCTGCCCTCCGCAGCTCCCGTTCTTGATCAGACTTTTCTTTCAAGACTTTTTTCTTTTCCTGGATCTTTTTAAGCCTGTGAAGAGAAAGGCAGCTTTATCTGTGAAGCAAACATGTTTTCATACAACAGGTTAGTAGCTATGCCATACAACTTGGACTTGATAAAGCCACCTGGGAAAGTTCCACAGGAAACAAAAATCCTGTAACAAATACCAAATTTGGCAAAATGGCAAAAATAAAAGGCTTTATTGCTAGCTACTGCAATTGAAAAACTTAACCAAACTATAAACTACATTCTTGACCCTAAATACTGCATTACACTATTCTGCTTGAATTTAATCAAGTTCATTCCTCTTTCATTCACTTCAGGTTTGACATTTTCGTTTCAGGTGGCCCAGATCATTGATTGTGTTGGCAAAGGTGTTTTTAAAGCAGAACACCCCAGGATACTGTATCACATCATTCCCTATGGAAGAACAATGACAGCTATGTACAAATTAATGGAAGGGATTAATTTATAACTTTCAGACAAGTAATTGGTGAGTGCCTAGCTCTGGAAACTATATGTGCAGTAAGAAGGAGGTCATGTTTAACAATGTTTACTTCTACATTTGGTGAAGAGTTCTCATAACTCTCTTCTGAGGAATGCTCTATGTTAGGAAGAAACCAGTCTAGTCTTTTGACTAGTCTTTTACCTGTAGAATTCCTCTCGTTCTCGTTCATCCAGTTCTGTGATGATATAAGACAGAGTACGCTCGATCCTGGGAATAATCACTAAAAAAAAATAAGGAAGTTGGAACTGCTGTTATATTAGCCAAGAAGGTGTCTAATGTATTGCACAGATGTTGTCTGAAGTCAATCTAGTAATTCTTTTGGTTAGGGGAAATCTATGTCCTTCATGGAAGATCATGCTATTTCCTGATGGACAAATACACAAAATATAAAAAAGTCCTGACAGGCAGGCAAATTTGAATTTAAACTATGTTCTTCCATCACATTGTTTCAGAAACTTCAGTATAGCACCTTGACTCAGAATTATCTATTTAAAAAGGCCATCATGAAAACAAATATTCAAATACAACACAATCACAAAACAAAAGATAAGACACTAAACAGCTTTAACACCAAACTGCACAAGTTCTGTGTCAGAATCATTTGTTGAAAGAAGAAACCTGTTACCAGCACTACCAAAATTATTTGGAAAGCTGCAGAGGAAACCTTTTCTAAGTCATATTCTCACTGATAAGCTGCAGTTAAGGCCTGTATGTCCAAAGAAACCAAGCTATGAAAAACTGCTGGAAAGGATGATTTGGAAACATGGTCTGAAATACACTCCTGTGTACATGCAAAAATTATTAACTCCAGGACATCAAAACTCAGAAAGCAACTTGAAACAGTCAAAGCATTCTGGACACTGCAACAAAAGGAATCACAGCCAATGTTAGGATTGTAGCAGTACTTACGAAAGTGTACTTTTGGCAAGTGGCAAGAAACTAATTTACAAACAAGAATATGAAGAACAAAGAACTCAGATCAAAGTAAAATACCAGGTTATTGACATAAGGACTGTTCCATCCAAAACAAAGAAGTCACCAGCCTCTCCTGGGCACCACCATTACAGTTTTGAAGTTCATTAGAGTGATTTAAAGTTAAATATATTTTAGCTGTTTGAAGTTTATTATGCTAGCTATTGGAACATTTTAACACATAGAAACATCATATCTTTTAGTCAACAGGCTTCACCAGTTAAGTCAAAGTCACTAGCAGGGATTGCAGAATGTTTGTAAAACGTTTGTCCTGTAGGTTCTTAATACAATTTCCCGATTACTTTCTCATGTTTGCCTATTCATTTATCTCTGTGTCCTCCAGTCCATCCCACTGGGCTTTTAATTTTTTTCTTTCTTACAATATGTGTAATTGTAATGCTTTTTAGAAAGCATTCTTGAACTGGTGAGAAATGCTAACAAGAAAGAATGGCTTCTTTGACCCTGTTCCTCATCTTGCATAGAGACAGAAAAATGTTAGGCATCCCAAATGGAAAAATACTCACCATGTTCAATTGCATTCACACGTCTGTTTGTTATTTTAATGGCTTCATCCAAAGTAATAAAGGATGTCTGATAGAATGGGATTAAATAGTTAATACATAACAAGAGAAATTCAACATTTCCATCAATTCTGTACACAAAACCAGAGCACTTGAAAGCCAAGTCTATAATGTAGCTTAACAAACTATGTCCTTGATAGAAGCAGAATGTTTTCTACTAATGTCACTAGCATGCTGAATGCTGCACATTAGCAGTTACAAATACCAATTCTCCCAAAGAGTTTCTTCTGAGTATTAAAGAATAAGGATTTCTCTGAAGCAGCAATATGGCTAAAAAAGGTTTGCAACTTTGTACAGCACTAGGACCAGATTAAGCTACAGCTACTGAGAGATATTTCCATTTTAGAAAAGTGAGAAACCAACGATCCTGTTCTTTTCTAACTCTCACCAACCTGTAACGAGGCCAGTTCCACAAGCAGCTCCACAGCTTTGGCATAGTTCCTCTTCAGCTTAGCCAGCTGTTCTCCACCTCTGGCCAAGCCAGTCAGCTCATAGCCTGAAAGAAAAACAGATTGTTACCATTGCTATTATAGTGTTTCCTTACTAGATAAAAATTAATACTTTACATACTGTAGGGATATAAAGAGCTTATCAAGTGAGAAGCTAAAGCCTTTGTCCATGAACAAATAGTCTTCATAGTGGTTTATACTGTGCATGTCTCTAGTAACACTTGAAGTCTCAAAATCTGAAAATACAAGTCTTCTCCCCACCTGAAAAACTCACTGATTTTGCAAAGTAGAATCTATTAGAAGTTCCTAATAATCCCTCCATGTCCCAGGAGCAGGCAAAACATCAAAGGAAGTAAGTGACCCTATGCCTATGATGTAAACTGACTTACCATTAAGACAAGACAATATTTCTGTATGAGCATGGCATAGCTATAAGTACGTAAAGACAGGGTTGTACTTACTGTCCCCTCCTTCCTGGTAATGCTCAAAAACTGGCAAGGTTACACCTGACAAGAGCAAAGAAAAATGCATGTAAGAGACATAAAGAGTTACAGATTTATGAAGTAGAGCTCACTTTTATCCCATTGCTTCTGATTATGTAATGGCAGAAGCTTTGTTTACAAAATATTCCTACACAGCTTGGAATGATTAAGTCATGCTGGTTCTGACATATAATATGGAACTTCAGAATTATGTTGAGTTTGCAGAGATCAAGACCCATGAATAATTCAGGGAAGTATTCTGATTTATTCCATTTTATTATGTTTAGTAATACATTCCCTTTGATTGAGGAATATTTTAATCATTCAATCCTGATTTATCTGTCTTGTTTTCTTCATAGACAATTTTGTGGATAGACAATTGCTTGAAATTTATTTAACTTTGGGGCTTAACTCCTGATCTGTTTTCCAGTAAACCTTAATGGAACTTATAGTTTGTCTACAAATTCAGAAATTGGACTGCAGTTTACACACATTCATTTTCTTTTATGAAAGGTAAGTAACCAAATATAAAATTAATAAGCTATATGTGAAAAAAGCAACAAATTATAAGTGCTCCTACAGATAGACAGGTAAGAAAAAAAGGAGATGGTGTTTGGATACATTGCTGCCTATTTCCAAGTCTTCTCCCACAATTCCCTTATGAGTTGAAGTACTCATGGCCTGGAGAGGAGTCACCTGCTACATTGTCTTTTTTAGCTCTGATCTTGACTTGCGCTTTGTTCACATTTTGGATCACAGTGGTACTGTAAGGAAGAAAACACAAATCCTAATCAGGAAAGTTGAAGTGGTTCATTAACTAATCATTATATAAAAAGATGAATCAGTTATCAAAGAGCTTCAAGGACCTGGGAAGTGTTGTCAGCTCAGTTCTCCTTGCAATTCATTGCACAGTATTCAAAGCTAACACAGAAGCTTTGAAAGAAACAGGTTTCCAGCAAAGTTTGGAAAAGATGCAGAGTCTATGAAATGTAACTTTAAAAATGTCTTAGACCAAGTTTACAAAGCATAGCTGAAAAACTAGCTAGTTACCTGGCAAATTATTTTAGTAACATCGAGTCAACCTGTAAGATTTCTTTCACAATGAAAGTTAAAGAATTTAAGGATAAAAAGGATTTAAATGCAAACCAAGGCCACAACATTTTGTTCATTTTAGTTTTATAAGTATTTGTTCTTTCAGACCATTAATGAGTTTATTTTACCCACTACCATATTAACAAACTTGGACTTGTACAACAATTCATCTTGAAGCACTCCAAAGTAACTTAAGTTCTTCAAGGACAGGTCACTACAGCTAACTCCTCTGCTGAAGTCCAGTTTACTTACAGGGTGGAATCTGACTTGTTTATAGCAAAACATGGTGACTAGTTAGGACCAGGAAACAGCACTATATCCAAATGAAAGGGCAAAAAGACTTTTCTTCAGCAGCACACAGATTACTACTGTGTCTGATCACTTGGCTCTTCCCCATTATTTGGTAGTACCATGAGCTGAATCTTAAACACTTCCCCATGCACCCCTGAATGAATTACACAAACACCCTAGACAGAACTGCAAATTATTAAAATACAATTAACATATTCTGCTGGACAAAAAGGATTTGTTTCCCCTCTTGCATACAGCCCTCTCTAGCTCTAGTGAAACAAAGGTCAGCAAGGTAGGAGATAACAACAACTGGTAAAATCACTGTGTGACTTACTGGCAGAAAGGAGCACACATTACATCTATCCCTCAAATTCACAAGAAAGACCAAATTAACAAATTGTTCAATACTCTGATATAAATTATTGCTTCCCTACATTTTTGATTCCAAGCTGCAAAAAGCAACACCTTCTCAAACCAAAATTCTGTTAATCTTTCCACTTTGTTTAGCTTCCAGTGGAGTATATGTTTTCATCATGCAAGTTCTCTCTCTCCTGCCTTTACATAACAGAATTTAGTTCATCCCATCCACTGTCATCTTCGTTTTACGTGCCTTTAAGAATTTACCTTTTTTTTTCAAAAGAGAAAATAATAATTTGTTGATAGCTCTTTCCCAGAGGTAGGACATGCTCATGGAAGCCCAGAAATCCTCACCTGAAATCTCCTGCTGTGAACTTCGCCTCAGCAAGTGAAAAGGCAGCTTCTCTCATCACCTCACCCATCAGCATCTTAGTCTGTAAAAAAAAAAAAAAGGCAGCAAATACAAGGCATATTGCATATTGTTAGTCCTTTTCCAGGATAAATAACTAGCAGCATAAAGAGAAGAAATTGAAGAGAGTGACAAAGTCCTGTGTGCATAGCTTACTCTCAAACTGGAAATTGTAATTCTCAGGTAACTGGCAAAAAAAAAAAAAAGAAATAGTTCAGCTGTTTCACATTGTAGAACTCATAGAAACAGCAAAACATTTGTCTTAATAATGAAATTCTATTACGTGGGGGTTAAATAACAACAATAAAGTGGCTCAGTAGGAAAATACTCATTTCACATTGCATGGAATACTATGAAGACAGCTGAAGCTGGTTTTCAACATATAAACGTATGCAGCTTTGTGAAGCTGTGCTCTCCTCCCACTGTTTTTTCCCAATTTTTACAGATTTGTAGCCCTTGTAGCTAAAAACTATTGAGAAACACCAGCTTTTGTGTGTTAGGCAATGTATAGGAAGCAATGACAGAGTGACAAGAGCTTGTCTACAGCGTGGCAAAAGAGGACCACTGCTAACCATGGACACTGCAGCAGCTGCAGCTAAAACAGGACAACTAAACCTGTCTGATGTGGTAGAACAGAACAGTACATAGTGGGCTCTACTATCTCAGATTTGTCATCCATGTTACACAGGAAGAAGCAGGACTCTGTGTTTCTTCCTAAAGGAACATGTCCCATCTGAACAGAACTTCTGCTTGCTAGTGTACCTAGTCCTGCAGAAATGTTATAGATATGCAGTATCCCCTCAAGCCAGATAAAGCAATAAAAATGGGGCTACAGAACATTTTAACACCAATCCTAAAGTATTTGGCAGCATCAGAGCAAATTCCCTGTAACATAGAAGAGATGATAGTTGGGATACTTGGGACACAAAAGAAAGCAGAGGCTAAGACTGTCTGGAAAGAGGTGAAGCATATTAACTCTTCCAAGTTTCTGTACCACTGCAGCCAAAAAACCAGAATTCTGCTCATGTGTTCTAAGTAGTCTCACAAAAAACAGGTTAGCCAGAAAGTTGTCCTATATTCCAGCCTGTCTAATGAAGTTAGCAGAACAGGAATGCACAACAGACAGAACAGACAGATTTCAAGTAAAGTGAGCCAAACAAAGGAAAATTCTAATTTACCTACCTCAATAATTTTCTTAAGGATCTGCCTGAATCGAAGCGTCAAAGCATCAGATTTTTTCTTCAAGAGGTTACGACCTGTTTGGGCTCCTTTCAAACGAGCCTTCATGATGGTCTGAGCCCTGGTAAGCAGAGGAATAAAGAAAAAAACATCCTGCATCCTCTGAAGGGATGAAGAAAAAACTTACATGAAGTTTTCTGACATGCATATGACTGAAGTGATGAAGCAACCACGAAACACCATTGCAGTAAAACAAGATGGCCACTTCAGGACAGAATTTTAGATTCCCATTTAAAATCAAGGGGAATTTATATTTATCTCCATCATCAATGAGAACTACAAGGTTGTTATCTGTGAAGTCAGAGCTCATGGAAAATTGAAAAGACATCTTTCAGTGCTTCTATAATAGGAAATATGAGATTTCATTTTTCTTCATGACTTCGAAGTACCAGAAATCGAACTACTCCAAATACCCACTGTCACTGTGACACTGGGATTGCTTTGAAGTTCTTTTACTGCCATGTCATCTTCTCAAAATCAGACAAAGCAAATTCTTCATGTGGTCATAACAGTTGATGCCATGGTCTGACTTTACAGAGCAAGAAGATGCAGCAGTTGTACATTCTGCCTTCATATGCTGCCTAGGGGATTTACAAGCTATTAAAGACAATCAAAAGCAGCAACAATTTTACAGGGATATTAGTGAGTTAGCTGTAGCTTTCACCTTTACATCCAGTAGCACACTTATAGGTTTCTTGTATGAAATTAGGAACTGTACTGCTTTCTACATGCAGCCACTGTGCACAAAGGACACTGCTTAAGTTCTTACACACTTCCTCTCTGACCTTGGAAAAAATAAGTACAATTAAGATTCTGTCTACACAGTGGAATCCATTACTGGCCACATCAACTGGCATGTCATGAGAACAGCTCCATTAACACCTACCAAATACTGAAAACCATGAAGGCTTTATGAATGTCTATGATTTTAAAAAAATCAGAGAGTAAAAAGGCAACTTTACTTTCCCAACAAGCAGGTGTCTGTCTGTCATCACCTTGAACTAACTTGTTTGCTCTGTTCACCACCTGCCACAGACTGGCTGGCCTTCTAGTTCCAGCAAGATCTCACTCGCTCTGAGAGTGCAATAAACAAAGTCTTGTTTACTCTCAAGGAAACTGAGCAGCTCCTGGAATTGAAGATATCCAGCACAGAAGAGACTCATACCAGCAAGCCACATTATAACAACAAAAAAAACCCCCAAACCAACCTAAAAAGTAAACCTTGTGAAATCCTCTTCTGTCAGTTAACAAAATTAATTGTTACAGACACAGGTCATCTTTATTTTGCTATTCTAACTTATATTCCTTTGGAAACAGCACCCACATTATTGTCTATCACCTCATTTGAAACCAGGTTTGTAAATATTAGGCCTTTGTACACGACCACCCTCATGGCACAGCGACACATCACCTCACAAAACCAGACACCTTTCAAAAGTGATTGAAGTGCCCCCTCCTTGCACACCTAAACTGAATGAAAAACAGCACTACCAAGAGCAGGAGTGAGACCAGATGCCTTAGTGTATGCAGTAATTAATTTCTGTGTATGCAATAGTTTATTTCTAAACTAAATTTCAAAACAGAACATTTACCATGTAATGTATTAATCTTTCCATATAAACTGTTATTTATATGTCCTGAGCTCATCAGAGTGAATAATTATTATTTTAAGTTTGAGCTTTTCTGTCCTTCAGGGCATCCTTTTTACTATAAAGATTATGTGCAGGCAACCCACGTTTATGCAAGAAGATTTAAAACAGCCTTTCCCCTTAAAGCAAAGTCTGTCTGTCCTGGCGGGTTCCAAAGAGAAACCGAACAGTGTTATTAAACCAGCAATTTTATTCAATTGTTTGTGTCAGTTCCAATGTTGGCAGCTTTCTAAGCTTTCTCAGGAGACATCTGATTTCATGACAAATAGTTTGCTGTCTGGAGCTGGAAAATTGCCTGACTGCCCACTACACTGGGAGCATTTTACTTCCTTCTTTTAACGCTCTATGGCCAGCCTCTCGCAAGGCAGTGTCCTCTGCTGCAAAGTTAAGGGAAGCTGCCGTTCCGTTTGTCCACTTTTCCTACACACGCATTCTACAAATTGTTCCTTTTTAAGTAAGTTTGCGTAAGCACGATGTTAAACATCACCCCCGGCACCTCGGTGCCGGGCCGTGCCGCGGCCCTGAGCACGGACGGAGCTGGTGCGGAGCCTGGAAGCAGAATGGGAAGCGTGGCACCAGCGGCCCTCAGGGCTCCGTCACAGAACCGGGGCAGCCCCGCGGCGCAGCCGGCGGGAGGACTCCGGGCGCCGAGCGCCCCGAGAGCCGCCGCTCCCGCCGCCTCGGGCACGGCGCGGAGCCCCCGCGCTCCCCCCGCGGCGCTATCCCGACCCGTGCGGCGGACACTCACATCCGCGAGGGGAAGATCTCGATGCGGTCCTTGGCGGACATGGCTGCGGCGGGGCGCGCTGGGGCTGTCGCCGCTGTCGCCGCCGGGGCCCGGACCGGCTCGCGCCGCTGTCGCCGCCGCCGTCACGTGACTCGGCCCCGCCCCCGCGCGAGGCGGTGCCCGCGCGCCGGGGACCGAACCCGGATGCTCGCGCCGCTCGTGGTCACGTGTCCCCCCGGGCCGGCAGGAGCGGACGCGATTGGCTGAGCCCGCGGCTCCTGCCGGCCGCCCGCCGCCAGGGGGCGCTCGAGGGGAGCGCGGCCCCTCTCTCCTCGGCGTCGCGGCGCCTGCGCAGTGGGGCGGCAGCGGCCGGGCGCACGCGGCGGCACGAGCGGGGCCAGCGCGGGAGTGCGGGGCGCGAGCGCAGCGCGGGACCCCCCGGGCCGCAGCCAGGTACCGCCGCGCGCCCGCCTCGCGCCCGGCTCCTGCCGCGCGGGGCCCGGCCCGGCCGGGCGGCACCGGAACCCGCACCGGCACCGCGGCCGGAGCCCGGCACCCGCACCGCGCCCGGAGCCCGGCACCCGCACCGCGCCCGGAGCCCGGGCCTCCCGCGCCTGCCGCCGGCGCCGCGCCGCAGATGGGCTTTGCCCGGCCCCCTCTCCGGCGCGGCGGCGGCCGTGGGGCAGCGCCCGTGCCGGCGGCGCCGGTCGGGGCTGGCTCCGTTTCCGCAGACATTGCGCGGCCGAGAGGGCCTCGGCCGAGGCGTGTCCAGCCTCTGGAAAAAGATGAATTCCAGCGTCGGCGCGGTGGGCGCAGTGTTTGTTTTTCCCGGGAACAGGAGGCCGGGATAATGGCCGGTGGCTGTGGGGAGAGGAGCGAGGCGCTGCTGTGCGGAGCGCTGTGCTCGAGTTCGCTGCTGGCGGTGCGGCTCTCGTGTACCCCATGGGGACCTGCAGGACTCAGCACGGCTGCGCTGAGTGCGCTGGAAAGCCGAGCTGTGAAGCTTTGCTTTTTAACCTGGGAGTTATTTGTTTAGCTTCAGCTTACACAAAGAAATACAAAACCTTCCGAGTGTTCTTTTAAGGCTTTGCTAGTCTGTATTTCCCCTTTTTACAAGTTAAGAATGGAAATAAGAGTGGAAATGGTCTTCTGAATTGTGTGGACGTGTATATAGAATTTGGCATTACCTTCCTACTCGGATTTGAAATTTTCTTATAGCTAGGAAGTGTTAGCACTGCTGTGCTATTATGACTAAAACTTCAAAATGGTGACTAAAGCCTTCGGAAAGACTGATGTGTTTGGCTTGGCATCTTAGGCTCCTGCTTCTGTAGAAAATTTTCTGTGTGAAACTTCAAGGCATAGACAACTGAACTAACCTAGTTAGATGTTTAAGAGCATATGGATTCATTATCAGAAAAATAGAGCAGTTTAAGCTCTAAGAAGGAGTCTTCTAACCACTCCTTGATTATAAAGCGTTGCTTTTGCCCTTTTTTTTTTTTGAATGGACAATGAAGGAATTCTGTTTTTTTCATGTGATTTTGTTGGGTTTTTTCCCCTGCAGACTAGCAGTCTGTTGGAGGGCACTTGTTTTGCCCTTTCAGTACACTTCAGGCTAGGCTAGTTCTATTCTGATTAATGCCTTTGCTTTCTTTGCTGAGAGTTGGCCTTTGGAGCCGGTCTTGCAGGATTACTGTGAGCATCTTGTGCTGGAGTCTGCTTCTCAGTACTACAGAAACATCTGCTTCTTATTTTCTTAGTCTCACATGGTGCCTTATGTGCATACAAAATGCTTCATGAGCACTGCATGCTTCTCTCCTATGTCCTCCTGCTCTTACAGTCCAGTTGATTATCCTTGAGAGTGCCTTCCAGCTCAGAATATTCTGTGCATCTGTGAGAATGTTACACACTCTCATGACTTTAGGTGCATGTGAGGTGTGCAGTGCCACCTTTCCACCACTTGAAGAAGCCTTTCCAGTGTGCTGTGTATAAGCAGTATGACAGGTGAAGTGAGCAATGAAGTCTGGGTAGCAAAACTTTTTCTACATTAATGCAAAAAAATAGCATCTTAGGAAATGGTTGTGGTAATGCTACTTGAAATGCAAGTTAATTTATTACTTATTTTCTATTAAAACCTAAGCACAACCTTTCCTAATTGCTACTTTTTCTGCCACTGTTCCTCTCTATTGTCCCAGTCCTTGCTGGTTTATTGCCATGTTTGTAGGAGGAGGCAGTGATGTGCTGTGAAACAAACCCTTTGGTTTTTCTGCTGGAATTCCAGAATGCCGGGACTAAGCTGTAGATTCTACCAGCACAAATTCCCCGAGGTGGAAGATGTCGTGATGGTGAACGTTCGGTCCATTGCTGAAATGGGAGCCTACGTGAGCCTGCTGGAGTACAACAACATCGAGGGCATGATCCTCCTCAGCGAGCTCTCCAGGAGGCGCATCCGCTCCATAAACAAGCTCATCCGCATCGGCAGGAACGAGTGCGTCGTGGTCATACGAGTTGACAAAGAGAAAGGTATCTGGGCCTGTGGGGGCTCTGTCGAGATTGAATTTGTAGACAAATGGAGATAAACTGAGCAGGTGTTTGTGGGTTTTGTCAGGGCTACTTTTTTTTGAGCTTTGAAGTAAAATAGACTATCACTGACCATACCTGTGATTGTTCTTTGTTCCTCTGTGTCCTTTGGGAGCTGGGTTAATGAAAGTAAATCACATCAGTAAAGATTTAAGTGGGTCCTCAGCAGATCAATAGTGAAGTGAAATTTTCTTTTGATATCTATGTAGATTTTCTGAGTCAACTGAAAGAAGAATCATTTGCTGTAGGTGTAAATATCTAGATGCTAAGTATTTAGTGCTTACCATCCATCCTGTTTGTTAACAAGTCTCCAACCTTATTGATAAAGGTGATGACAAGTACGTAACCATTGTGAATTCTGCAAAGTTAGAATTGTACAGGCAGTTTTGGTTTTTCCTGTCTTTTGAACGTTTGAATCTTTGAAGGTTTTTAAATGTAATTTCTATTGAGAACATTTCAGGCTTTGATAGTACTGTTCCACGCAATCTCTAAAATCAGTATCCAGCTAAACAGAAATAATAAACACTGAGCATATCTCCTAGAAATGTTACTGTAGGTAAGATGTTTTTCAAGTTATGTGCTTTTCTAGAATACTTCAGAAACTGCAGTTAACTCTGAGACTAAATAATAAATGACAGGATAAGGAAAAGCAGAGATGAAAGAAGGGCAAGAATAAACTTATTGCAGATAAATAAAATTAAATAAGTTTCCCAACATCTCTAATGAAATTATACTTTTACAAATTAATCTTGTTTTCATATTACATATCACATCTGGAATTCACCTAGTGATCTTTTATTTAACTTACTGGAGAGCGTATCGTTTGTGAGAAATAGGTGGAGGCCTTTTATAATTTAGAAGAGGGTTCAAAAGAAATTTTTTCATGGGCATTTTATTAGGCTGAGCCTATTTTATTAGGAAACTGTTCAGAGCTAAAGTGATGAGGTGCCAGCCTTAAATTAAATTGTGTTGAGCACTACAAAAAGGTGCATTAAATTTGTTTCTTTGTATGCTGGAATGATATTTTTTTTCCCAAACTGTGTACAGAAACATAAAAATAGATCACTAGTTGCTGAGATAAAATTTGCTACTGTAAGTAGCAAATTGAAAGAATTTTGTATCCTAATTTGGATCATAATTTGCTTAAATTCATCAAGGTTTGGTCTTGTTTCTCTCTGTAGTAAAATATGGGGATACTGTAGGCAGGGGGCAAATGCTGAGCCAGAGTGTTTGTTCTTGAGTTTCCCTTGAAGGAGTCACACTTAGATTGCACAATGGCTGACATTTTTAAAATCATCTTCCCCAACAGGTTATATTGATTTGTCAAAAAGAAGAGTTTCTCCAGAGGAGGCAATCAAATGTGAAGACAAATTCACAAAATCAAAGACTGTAAGTGGCCTTTCTATATTTAGGCCCTGTGTATTTCCAGCTTCTTTCTTGAGCAACCAAAATGCTCAGACATAAGCTAAAAGTAAAGCATTCAGGTATTAGGCATACTGTGATTCTCGTTTACCTATGCAAAGATATAGAACCAGATTATGTGTCCATGAGTGTTATGTGGTAAACTGCTTATTAAATAATTAATATATCAAGAAAGGTGTCAGTTGAGAACTTATGATGTAAATGGGTGTAGTTAAATGATCAGAAATCCAAAAGTGTGTTCAGGTTTAGCACACTGTGGGCAACTTTTTATTGAAAAGATGTGCAGGTAGTTTCAGGCTCCCATCCCTACTGCTGTGTGGTGTTAACACTTCCAAGTAGAAATTTTTGTCTGCTTTCAGTATTTGATTTGGGGTTTTTACCACTCCGGTGTTGCAGGTTTACAGCATCCTTCGCCATGTTGCTGAAGTCTTGGAGTACACTAAGGATGAGCAGCTGGAGAGCCTGTTCCAGAGAACTGCCTGGGTGTTTGATGACAAGTACAAAAGACCTGGATATGGTGCTTATGATGCATTCAAGCATGCAGTCTCGTAAGGACTTCTTCTGTGCTTCTAGAGGCTTATTTCAAATTGCAGACAAGTATTTCCTGAAGTAGATCTGTCACCACATTCTTTTGGGTTGTATCATTATGAAGAATGTACTGTTAAAGTAAATCCAGTAAATTTTGACATCAGTCTAGTAGAGGAAGAACCACTGGTCTTTGTTTGTCTGTCAGAATTTGCCTGGTTTTAGTCCCAGGCAGATTTTATCAGAAATACCTAGCTTTATGTCTGAAGACATAAAGCTTTATGTCTGAAGACATTTCTACTCAGAGCTGATTGTCACTCTTCCACTGCACAGGCAGCTTTTTTCTTTTTTTAAATACAACAAGATGACTTGTTAGTACTTCTCTCCACTTCAGAACTTAAAGAATGGGATCATAAACTTTGAAATGGAATTATGAACAGAAAGAGGTGGAAATTGTGATTCTAAGGAAGTATGCACTGAGATAGATGGCTTTTATTTTTTTAATCGAGTCTGATATTTTAATTTTCTTTCAGAATCGAAGTATTTGTTTTCCCTCTACAGAATCTGCTGTGAAATTGTCAGTCCTAAACTGGATTTCTCAGTAAACATTTTTAGTTTTGTTCTTGTATAGCACCCAATTGTGTGCGTGATGAACTGGAGCAGAACGCTAGATGGCAGTAATAATGCCTTTAGAAGTGGTCGCTCTAGGAGGCAGGGCACTCTGTTTTAAGTCGCTGAAAACCAGCTCTGCATTTTGGGGGAAGAAAGAGCTTTTGTCCTTGTTTAAAACTAATGTGTTTTGTTTCATATTGTAATGATTATTTTCTGGTGATAGCAAATTTACTGGTAAAGGGCAAATCTGGGCATACTGCTGTAAAAGGAATTCCAGATCACTCTTAACTGATAAATACTTAGTTAAACACCTGCATAATGGAATTTTTTTAGAAACCACCTCTAGTTACACTGGCTGTTTTAGCTTCAGTTGTATACTCATGAAAACTCCTGAGCATAGGCCTTTTGTTCTTCACTTGCTATTCAGTTTGGAGCACAAACTTCTGAAATTGTCTGTTCTCAAAACATCTTTCCATCAGCAGTGCCTTAAGATTTATGACTGTGGACTGCAATTTTTATTTGCTCCTGTTGTGCTCCTACGTAAATGTATAACAGTGGAGTAGAACAATGTGGATATTGCTGCCTCCCTGTTTTTGCTGGAGTGCTGTGTGAGGTTTAGAATTCCCTCTAAAGATTTGGCTTATTATTCCTTTCTTTGTACTGAGAATTAGTGTTTTGGAGTTTCACACAGCATTATACCTGTGACAGAAATTGGACAATATGTTTACCTTCTAAGCAGTAAAAATTAAATATTGGGGACCTATTGTTGAAAGCATACAAAATGCTTTAACAGATGGATTTAACAGGATAGTTTGAAATAAAGCAGAATTTGTATGTACCATAAATCACAGATATTTTCATCTGTAAAACCTGTCATGTTTCTGGGTTCTGTTTGGTTGTTTGGCCCTTCTGCTGTCTATACTTAGCATACAAAACATGAAAGATTATTTTTTAGCAGCAGAGACCAGTCTCTAGTACTACCTCTGGCTTTTGGGCCATTTTATTTCATGTTTGTCTGCTGGTAGTATTGTAGATGATGTGGTATTTTTTTCAGAAAACTGGGACTTGTGTCTCTGTAGAACAGGAACTGTGTTTGTGAGGAGTTTTTTGCTTCTGTTCTCTATTTCAGATAGATTTGAGATAAATTTAAGAGAGCAGTAAAAAAATTGACACCACTTCTTTAAGAAAGAGCTGGTAATTTATATTGGTAAACAACAGAGGAGTTTGCTTCTGTGATCTCGGAATTTGAAACTATTAGTTTGGGATTTACAAAGCCTTTATCCTTGCTTTAGCTGAGAATGTAGCAAGCAGATAAGTATTTGTCTGTGATTCAGATACTGTTAAAAACAAGTACCAAATAACATGGCATGAATGTGGGTTACTTTGTAGAATGACAAATATCTCATGTTTGAATTAAACACTAAAATAATTTAAAAACTCCAGATTCATCATGGATTTAGTTTTATGTGTATGAGTTTATCGTCACGTTGCAGGAAATATAAAAATATCAAGAAGCTGGATACTTGTCACATTCTATTTATCTCATATAGAGGAAGCAAGAGAAAAGCCATTCCTTCGCTTTAAAAAAATTTAAATCATTCAGATTATTCCTTCTGGGAACAGATGGAGTAGACTGCTGTGTTTACCAATAGAAAATGCTTTGAAAATAATGTGTTCATTTTCTTGCAGAATTTCAATGGGTTCTTAAGAAATTTCCCTGTTTTCTTTGTCTAGTAGGTATCTAGGATTATTTGTAAGAAGTAGAAATAGTACCAGAAGTTTATGTTGTGTTGCATTCTTCTTCAGTATAACTTCTGCAACATTGCTTTGCTTGTCTCAGGGACCCTGCAATCCTGGATAGCCTGGATCTGACAGAGGAAGAGAGGCGTGTATTGATTGACAATATTAACAGACGTCTGACACCACAGGCAGTCAAAATCCGAGCTGGTGAGTCCTTCCACGTGCTCCTTGAGCCTATCTTGATGCTTAGGTTGAGATAGTGTATCTTGTTGCAAACCATAAACTCAGTTAAAACTAATGGTTCATAATACTGATATTTGAATGGAGCTGTTTGGAATTAACACACTTTAATCAAGGATTGCTTTCAAGTGGCCTGTGTGGGTTCTATCCCAAAGTTTAAGGTGGTGTGGCTTTTATTTTTCCTCCCAAAGTGCAGATTCCTTGGAACACAGACTGGTTGTCATGATAATGGGGTCTGTCATATTGCATTGGCACACAATGAAACTAAATATTTTATAGTTATTACTGCATCTATAATATTGTTTTTCATTATTCAGAGTTTCAAATTCATTGATTCCCTGACAGGATAATTGAACTCTGTCAGCACAGCTACAGCATGCACCTTAGTCACTTGTTCATAAATATGTGAAAATAGTATTTCTTACAGGTTGATTGCAAACTGTTCAGTAGAATATATCAGCTCAATCCTAGCACATCTCTAATGTATGAGCTAGTTTGTCTCTTACTACTTTAGTGTGGGCAGAAAAAGCACATGACTGTATGACTTCAGAAGACATACCTCAAAACCATAAATCTGGCTCTACAGAGCAGCCTAAAGGCACACTTGCCATTAAACAGATAGTGCAGCAAATCACATTTTTAACTAGATTGAGAAATTGCCTCTGCTCTGCAAGTATATATTGAAGAGCATTAACACTTGCTGATGGTTGTGGAGAGAAGAGATAAGCCTTTTCCACTCTGAAATCAAGAAGACAGTACTAAAAGTAAGGTAATGTAAAATTCCTGTACCTATTGCTTTAGACTACCAGGAGTTAACAGAGTTCAAAAATTTGATTTGATTGCCATGAAGAGTGCGTTTACTAACATGAATAGCACTTCATCACTTTTGAAAATAAAGTTACTTGATGAGTGTGTCCTTCTTACTTCCTTCATGCTGCCTGTTTAGTTCTGATGATCTAAGTCATTAATTTTGTCATCAACGCAAGTGTAGAATCTTGCCATTGGCTTCTGCCCTCATCCTGAGGCTGGCTGGGATGTTTCTCTGTGAATTTGTTCCTGATAGCTCAGAATTAGCAGGTTTTTGTGAGTCACCTGGAAGCAAAACCAACTTCTTTGTGTAGCCTAGTCTTGTGCCATTGCCATGCAGGTAAAGAAATCTTTGTCTTTACACTGGTCAGGGTATTTCAGATACAACCAGTATTAGTTTATGCCTTGATTTTAAAACACCTACAAAAGGCTATAGCTAACTATAATTCTAACCATATGTTAACCTTATAAAAATATATTCTAATGCTCCTCAAGTGATGCCTCTGTGCCTCTTGTAATTGCTGATGGAATTCCATAACTTTGTGGATATGCTCCTTTTCAAGTTTCACTTTTCCTGATACTGCATTTTCTCTGATATTTCTTGTTTTTATATCTTCATCTCTCCATGTGAAGTACATAATTATTGGTGTTGTATTTGTTGGATGAGAAGTGAGTGAATATGAGTGTGTAATTTTGTATTCCAGCTTTTCAAAGCGCAAGGTAAAATGTTGCATTGTCTAAAGAATTTATGAAGACTTTTACCTCAATTTAAAAATCAAGAAAATGTAATGCCTTCCTCAGATTTGGGAGCTACTGAGGCTCTCATTGTGGATAAACATTGGTTGCTAAAAAGATTTGTTAAATCTTAAGTTAAAAAGCTTTAAATATTTTGCAGTTCTTGGTGATGGTAAAATTTTATTATTTGTATTTCTCTGTCATAGATATTGAGGTGGCCTGTTATGGTTATGAAGGCATAGATGCAGTAAAAGAAGCTTTGAGAGCAGGCTTGAACTGTTCCACGGAGAACATGCCCATCAAAGTGAGTGTCAGTCTTAATAACGGAATCAAAACCAAAGTTTTCTGATGCCCTCAGGGACCAGTCGTGTGCAACTGCTCTGCCCCATCAAGCCATGTGCCTGATTTCCAGCTCTGCTCTAGCAGGGCTGTAACACACTTCCTTCACCTATGTGCTGGCAGTCCTTCCTGTGGTTGTGCAGTGCCTTTCAAAGTTTGGGAAGCTGTATTTATTCTGATCAATTCATTAAAGTCTGGTATGGGCACAGAACATACCCACTGTTCCTTTATGCAGTCAAGTAGGGAGCAATAAGTTTTATTTTCAGGTATAAGATCGTGTAAGAAAAGGAAAGTTTGCTCCACTGACATTTGAGTGTTGGTAGAATGACTACTGTACCCAGGCCTAGTTTTTCTTCCTCAGTAGTTTTTGGATGTTAAGTGTACTACTGAATAAGTGTTTTTAAAAAAAACTGGGAAGTACTTTCTCCTTTGAAAATTACTTTTTATAATGGTTTCTTGTGAGAAAAGAAATAGTTTACTTATTCAGTCATCATTAAAAAAAAGAAAACATATGCGTATTAATGCTTTTAATTTTTGGTCTAGCTAGGCATTATGTCTTTTCCTTTGTTACTGAGTTTGCTTTTTCCCCAATCTTTACAATGTGGTAGATTAATCTGATAGCCCCTCCTCGTTATGTGATGACTACTACCACACTGGAGAGAACTGAAGGACTGTCTGTTCTGAATCAAGCCATGGCTGTAATTAAAGAAAAAATTGAGGAGAAGAGAGGAGTCTTTAATGTCCAGATGGAGGTAAGAACAAATTACATTCTAAAATACAACTTTTTTCCGTGCAATACTTCTAAAGTAGAGCAAGATCAGTAGTGCTACAAGAAATCTCAGCAAAAACTGTTGCTAAGTTATTAAAAAACCAGAAAAATCAGGACCTCTCTTTTCCTGAAACAAACAAATGGCCAGAAAATCTAATTTTCCTGTGTTTTAGTGTGTGTGGCTTCAGGACGTATTTTATCTCTTGCTCTTTATGTAGAATCAGTGTATAAATCATGTGACCTTTCTTTATGACATTTTGCCATGTGTTCTGGTTTGGTTTTTTTCAGCCTAAGGTGGTCACTGACACAGATGAGACTGAGCTTGCAAGGCAGTTGGAAAGACTGGAGAGGGAAAATGCTGAAGTGGATGGGGATGATGATGCCGAGGAAATGGAAGCCAAAACAGAAGACTAAATGTTCTGGGATACTTAGAAGAGACATCATATGAAAAATTAGAAACCCCATTGCAAACACTCTGGACTAAATGATTCTGGTATTGAAAACTTCAAATATATGAAGTGTTTTCCTGTTTTAAAAAGACCAAAATGTAAAAGGCTCTTCTAAATAACATTTGGTGCAAGTTACACAAATTGAACCCTTTGAAAGGAAGGTGCTTAGTCAAATTCAAGATACAGATGTGGCCAGATGGAGTTTGCAGCCCCATACTTAACACTTTCATGCATAACAATTCCTAATTGGTGATTACAGCTCAGTGCATCTGTTCATGATCTTTCCTGGGAGCAGCAAAACCAAGCAAGTGGAACAGTTCTATACAGATTGTATTTGAGAAAATATTCAATAAATTTCTGGGCTATGTAACTCCAAGGTTTTGGGTTTTTTCCTCCTCTTCTGTCACATGGCCTAGAGTGGTGTGAATATAAAACCTGCAACAGTATGATCAATGAGTGACTCCTTTAACATTGAAAGTGCTTTCATTTGTTTGCTTTAAATCAAGCTGAGAATGAGTGGAACAAAACATTTTCCATTCATGTTTTCCTTGCAAGTTTGTTGATGCAGACTTGTTTAAATTAGCATTTCCTTTGTTTAGCATCTGCCTTTAGGGACCGAGAACTTGAAAACTTTGAACATAGCTTGTTTTCATTCCAATAAACACAGCTGATATATGAAAAACTACTCATAGTTGCACTTTGCTCTGATGGGTGAATATAGTAGGAGCTTTAATGAACTTACATAGTTCAAAATGGGCAGCCACTGTCTGTGAGCTCACTGCAACATGACCTTCAATTCTGCCCACCCTGTATCCTATTTACACTGAACTGAGATACTCACTCTAAAAAAACCTGTTTATCTTCTCCGAAGAAGAGAAACAAGATGTGTTTTCTAAATTTGAGTTAAAAAAAAGAAGAAATTCCTGTTTTCCTTTCAGGGGGAATTGAGGGGAGAGCTGTGCTTTTTAAGTAGCCTTTCCATTTCTAAATGTGTTGCTTTGGGGGTTTTTTGTTACTGTTATGTCTAATACTGCCCATTTTTTTTCTTAATACTTTGTTACGCTAGAGGGAAAATGCATGAAGAATGAGGCTTTCAGCCTTCACTAGTCATTCTTATTATTGCCATGGTACAAACTATATACTTGCTACGTGAGGTTGCCACAAAAGGCATTCTAAAAGGGCATACATATTGCCATGTGTTGCTCATCCATGCTGGGGTGTCAGAGAAGTTCATGTGTACCCAACTCTGATAGTAAAGCAAAGCCAAAAAAGGTAATAACTTTCAGTCTTTACAGATTGTTGGAAAATATTTGAATGTGCAAATTTGCAAAATGAAGAAAAATATATTTTAAATCATTATCTCAAATTGTCTTTTCAGCAGCTGTGTGTGACAGCCTTCCAGCTGTGCTCATTCACTAAAATAGTGATTTGATTTCTGTTAAACACAATAGGTGGGTACTTGGAGTATAGAACAAAGTATTTTAAAATACCCTTACCATGTGATCTCCATGCCATAATAATTCTGTAAAGGAAAAAGGACTGATAAGTAAGCCATGCATGCTCCAAGGAAGGAAGGGATTATAATTAGTATAATCTGTGAGAGTTGTTTTGGTGTGTTAATTGGTGAGCATTGTTTCTGTCAGTAACTTAGAAGTTTGTTAAATTTCTACAGTAGCTACCAGAACATTTTTAAGTAGAGCTGGAATGTGCTGGTGGGTAAAAGTCTTGAGTCAGTTCTGGGTGCCTGAAAAAAATTATCAAGATGGTGAGGATGATATCAAAGCAGGTTCAGATAAATACATTCCAGTCTCTTGGAATCCAATCCTGGCAGAAAAAAACCCAGGTTCTCCCAATTTGTTCTCTTGAGCATATTTCAACCAAGAATAAATAAAAGATGCGAGACAGCCTGGTAGATCCTTCTCGTGCGTTGCAGAAGCAGGAAGGAGGAGGTATGAGATGTGAGTTTTGGAGGCCTGTTAGTGAGGGAGTACTGGGGACTTGCTGTGCTCCACCACTTAGAAGATCTTTAGGAGTTGCTGAGCTGATGCCTTGTGTCTCAACCTGGCTCTTTTTCCATCGATGAAACTGCCTTTGCTTACCAAGTGCTTAAAATAAGGGGGTTTTGTGACTGTCTCTGTTGAATTTCTAAATATGGGCAGCACATTCCTTCTGTTTATTAGCTGCTGTGCTGTTTGCACAATTGTAATCACAAGGCAAACATTCCACTTGCACTTAACATAGTCAGTGGAAGGGAAAGGGGCAGGAATACCTGTGGATAGGGCTCGGCCTGATGTGTTCATTGTAAGGATCTCAGTTTGACTTTCCTACCCCAAATTGATTTTCTAAGATTGACAGCTTAGAAACAGTTTTACTTATATCTGGTAAGGACTTAATGCAAAAATCCGACCCAAGCAGGGGTATACTGGCTCAGAACACACAGCCCAGTATCCTGTTTCTAATGAGGGAAAATAGTGGTTTCTGGAAAAGGGGTGCCCTGCTGTTGTGGTTTGTCTGGTTTTTAATACAGTGACAAATCCTTGCTGGTTTTTCTCTGATTTTGGCTCATAAGTTTTTTCTTTAGGTGCAGTGGATCTGGTGTGTTGCTCTTCATAGCAGAATCTGCACTTTGATTTTTAAGAGTGTAGACAATGAAACAACTGTTTCCAAATACTTCCCCCTTTCTACAGTTCATTTTAAAATTGCTGTTATGTCAGAATACTATTGAATGCTTGTTGTCTTTCACTTCTGTCTAGAAATGTTTCATCATGCTTTATTTTGATGTGGTTTGTTATCATCATATTTATCCCTTATCCACTAAAGGAACTAATTTAGGAGTTCTGCACTGGAGGGCAAAGTCCTAAGAAGCTGCTTTGAAAACTGTGTTGTCTGTAATGTCCCAGTGCTGTGTGTGACGTGATGTGTGACGCTGGGCAGGGCAGAGCATGGGACAGGGTTTTCCTTTGGGCAGGTTCCCTGAATCAGCTTTGTGAAGCTTCTTGAAGGACTGAGTGGGAGGTGCCAGCAGGGTCTGCCAGCTGAAACAGCACAGCCTGCGCTCAGAACTGTGGAGGCTGCTCCTCCCTCCCCTGTGTGCCTGTTGGTCTTGAAGGCGGCTCTTTCTGGCCGTCCCATTCCAAATTCCATGGCATACAAAGTATTTGGGAGTCACTTCAAAGGCAAGAAAATGTCAAGCCTCAACTGTTCTTTTTTTGTTACAATACGACACTGATGTGGAAGGCAGTCTAAAATGGATCTGAGGAAATGGGTACCCTTCTCTGCTGTGAGTTTTAAGGCCCACAGGAGATGTGTTGTAGAGCTCCCTAAGTTTATACAGATCAAAGCATGTCCTTTTCTACCGGAAGGGTTCAATGCCAGAACCTGCATTCCCAGCCCATGCATGAATACGACAGCTCAGATCTACTGACTCATTTTATGCTACCTGACCCTGAAAGATCTGTGTTTACTCAGCCTCAGGGAGCAATACGGGGCAGTTTTTCAACCTTGATTAACTGCAGAATGAGACAGGGAGGAAGGGGTGTGTCTATCATAAATATCCCAAGTATTGAAGAAATACTTTTGAGTAGAGGTATTGAAGGAAGTCAAGGCTCTATATAAGAAGTAGTTGATACAAAACTTGTTATTTAATGACCAGCTGAAGCAAAATTTGCTTTACCTTTCACCAGCACTTTGACAATAGAATTCTTTGTTGCTAATGTTAATTTTGCCAAGATCTGTCTGCAGGGTTGTGGGTGGTCTGCATGCTGGAGAAAAGGAGCTTGTCAGATCTTCAGTGAGGACTGCTTATGGAGCAATTCTGAGATCACTGTCTGAGCGAGAGCCCCCTGCAAGCTTCTACCTGTCCTCCCTAGCATGAAATAGCACCTTGAATAAATTGCCTGCAGTAACAAGCTGAACAATGTGAAGTCAAACCTCAAATACCAAACTGTGGAACACAGTATTCTTGAAGCTGGTTATATAAAGAGTGCATGTCCAGGAAATGCATGCAGCAGTAATGTCTCTTGTGAACCTGGATTCTAGTTTTCTTTCCCTCCAGTGTAATTCTGACATATAAAATATGGTGAGGTGATTTTTTTTCCTGCTGCCTTTATCAGGGTTTTTTTCCCAAGATTCTGCTTCTGAATACAGCTTTTATTTACTATATATATTATATATACAGAGATGGATATTATTTTTTCAATTAGCACAAAGTACTTTCTGAAGTGTTCTGTTACTGTACTTACTTTAGGTGGACTGAAGAACAAACATACTGGGATTTGACTTACTGAGCCTGTTGCCTGATAGCTGCCTGCCTCTTCCCAAGAGGCAAAAGGTGTGCAGTAGGAGCTATATAGGTAACTTCTGCTTTTGAAATCTCAGCCAGCATGTTTTCTTTTTATACTGAATCAACTTTTCTAACTTCCTGCAGTGTTTAGTCACCCATTGTATTCTTATGGCCTCTGCAGGACTCTTCTCTGGGTTGTCTCCAGCACAATGTTGGTTTCAATTCTTCAGTGTCTTGCTATTCCTAGCTAAAAGTTATTAAAATGTATAAAGAAATTATTTGTTTGTTCCTTTTCCTTGGTGCATGAAAGTGTGCCCCTTGATATTGGAGTCGCTTAGTCTTACTGACCTCTGGACTCCTTACATAGCAACGAGTGCTTTTGTTTATTTGCTATACTCCACCTTGTATTTCTTATCACAGCCCATAGCTCTGCCCACATTCATCACCTTAATTTTAGTGAGAGTCATGGAATGCTGACAGTACAGCAAAGGCTGTTATATCTGAACAGTGCACTCTGAAATATTAGTTCATATTAAACAGATTTGTCATGGTGGCTGAAGTCTTCAAAAATACAATAAACATCTAAGATTGCCTTTGGACACAAAAGGCACTCTGTTTCAAAGCATTCAGGAGGTACAAGAGGTCACTGCAGTGTTCAAGGATCAGGCTGCTTTACTAAAAGCCTGCTTATGTAGAGATTTAGGATATTAGGTTGAGAATCTTGGTTATATACCAAGGGGTCACTGAAAGTAGAGTGGACTCTTAAGTGCTTTGGACCTTCTTTGGGAAAACAATTTTTTAGCAAAAAGTTACTGTAAAACTTGTAAAAGTCTCCTTGTAGTCATAATATCTTATGTTACACTTACGAGTTGTGCTGATCTGTAGAACTCCTGAGAGATGAGTTTGTTAGATGAGAAATTTTAGGTGGTAGTTATTTAGTCTGAAGTTTTGAGGAATGTGGTTTTAAAATTCTGTTTCCCCCTCCCATGCAATACCTGATTTGTCATTTTCTAGCTGCTTTTATATTGGTCAGCTCGCTCGGTGGTGGGTTTTTGCTTTACTAAATTCAGTGAAATTCTTTCAAGATCCTTTTTAGACATCCCTTTGTTTTACTTTCCCGAGGGTAGGTAAGGCATCAGAGCCAGCTCGCTGTTTAACTAATGTCTCACAGGTAGGGAGGGAGGGAAAAAGCCAGGGGAGGGAGAGCGCGTCACATTGGAGGAGGGGAGCAAAGAAAAATGAGCTTTCTTAAGCAAATCATGTGCAGAGGGACAGGCTGCCAGGGCTCCGGCGATTCTCGGCGGGGGCTCTGCTCTGTTCCCTGCCGGCCACCATGGAGGAAGAAGCTGGAGTGCTGAAGGAGGGCTTCCTCGTCAAACGGGTGAGTGCTGTGCTTCCCCTGGGGGCGGCTGTGCTCCGCATGGCAGCAGCTCCTGAGCAGGGAGCGGAGCAGCCCGGGCTCACGGCGGGGCGCTGGCTCGGAGCGCTGCCTGCTCCTGGAAAGGAGCTCCTGGGAAAGGAGCTCCTCCGGGCTGGGGCAGGTGCCTCCCCGGGGAGCTGCATGAGCTGCAGCTGTCCTCTACCCACCCGCAGGTGCCCTGTGCTGGCATTTCTGCGGAGGAGGGTGAATTAGCCATCGGGATTACCCAGGGGTTGGAAAGCCAACACGGCTGCACCTCGCACGCCGCTCTGCAGGGAGCACACCCACGGCAGCGGGGGGCCACCGTGGGAGGATGGAGACGGGAGAAGTTTTGGGGCGGTCAGGATGGCTTGTGCCTTCTTCAGTGACGTGTCTGTGCAGAGTTTCCCATTTCATATGAGAGAATGGAAAAACGACTCCTTGTTTTGATCCCCTTTTTGAAGGGGATCAAAGCAATGCAAACTTAAAAATGCTTTTGAAATAACTCATTTTTTCTATTCTCGTCAAGCAGTTAGAAAATTCTAGCAAGACAAAATGTGGTGAAAAGAGCTGAAAGATTTCAACCTTCCCAATACTTCTCCCTGTAGGACCAAGTCAATCATTGCTAGTACACAAGGAGGCAATTTAGCAAGGGGCATAAACTGCTTTTAGTACCAAGAACCTGTCTCAATGATTAATATGGTCCTTGATTTCATAGAAAAAAATGTGATTGAGAGGTTTGTTCAAAGCTTTGCCACGCCTAGGGAAATGCTTTTGTGCAGTACGTGGCAGTGTTTCTGGTGCTAACATGAAGGCAATCCTGGTCAGGAGTTTTCCTGGCAGGGCTCCCGCCACTTGGCCAGCCAGACACTGGCCAAATGAAGTTCTGTGTGGAAAGGGGGCTGTTCTCCATCCTGCCTTCTGCAGCAAGGGCAGAGCAGTCCCAGCTGCCAGTCTCCTGTCTGGGCTACAGCTGTACCTTTTGGCTCTTCAGTGACTCCTGAATTAAATGGGAAGCCTTGGCACCGAGTGAGAGGAGTAGGTTATTGGCAGCACACAGAGCTGTGACTGCTGGTCT
This sequence comes from Passer domesticus, assembly GCF_036417665.1. Classification (NCBI taxonomy): domain Eukaryota; kingdom Metazoa; phylum Chordata; class Aves; order Passeriformes; family Passeridae; genus Passer; species Passer domesticus. The sequence goes on from NC_087479.1 coordinate 32,992,307, forward strand.
GTACAACATCACCCAAACACACAGCTGGACAGGAGGGAGACCACAAAGAGGACAACTGAGGGACAAGGGAACCAGGGATCCACAGAGAAAAAAGGAGAAAGGGATGGGATCAGGTAATGAAAACAGAGCTTTCATAAGAAGAGAACAGAAGCAAGGAGATTATCTAAATGCATTATAAATAGAATTGTGTACTGTAATGCATTATAAATATAAAATTAATGCATGGAATTAGGTAAAGATAAATTTTAAAAGGCGACCTCCTGAGAAAAAAAGAACATTTCCAGAAGGAAAGAATAGAGCCATAGCAAAGAACATACAGGAAAAATGGCCAAGTAACTTTACAACAGGTGAAAAAAGCCCTGAGGAATGCAAAGGGAATGAGAGAAAAAGACTGAGATAGATAAATTGTATTTAGTATGGACTAGAAAACATTGGCTCTACAGTGCCCTGGATTTTAGAGACTTGTTACTCCACCTTTACTTGGAGATTGCTGGGTTTCCCCTTTATTTACAGAGAGCTAATGAGCTTTGATTCATGCCACAACTGGACCTTACATGTTTCTTTCTTCTAGCCATGCCCACCTTATCCCAGGTGTCAGAGCTCCTTTTACCCCCTGCTTTGCCTGCTGGCTGTAATGCTCCATCCCCTGTAGAAACACAAGTCAGCTTCTTGCACAGCAAAGCTGGACAAACACCATCAGACAGGACTAAGCCTGCCAGTGCCAGCCCTCACTGGCTTTGCTGTCCTTTAACCAGACTAAAGAGAGCTGGGGGCTGTTTACAGAGGAAAAATAGGAGGATTTGTCTGTATTGTATAATCCATGAGGCATTCAACAGCAGCCATCATTCAGCCTTTTGTCATCAAAAAGCATATTTCCTTTACAGGGAACAGTAGCACAGGGAATGTTTTAGTCCAGGAGGTTGGAGACAGGATTGAAATGAACTTCTCGTTAGCAGCAAGGGGAGGATGTAAGGAAAAGCCAATTCACCCAGCAAAACTTACAAAACCACTGGGCACCTAGAGCCACATCAAAATGAAAAAGACACCCCCCAGGGTCACCAGAGAGGAGGAGCTGGTTTGCAAGAGCCCTCACGCATTTTGGATTTAGCCTGTGCTGTCAGCAAACAGGTGTGCACCTACATCAGCTCTTTGGGATAGTTTATGTGAGCTTTTACAAGAAACCTTTTGTGCCAGCGAAGTTCTCCAAAGTTCTTGAAGAAAGAGCACAGCACTTTTCTACTCCTCTATGTTTTTATAGTGATGTAGCTGTGCTATTTTGTTACTTAAAATGTGTATTTCAGGGAGAACAGGACTCACAATGACTTCTTGTGCTTCTTTTCATACAAGAAGGCAAGAAGAAAATATGGTCATTTCTCCGTGCTTGTGTTACAATCAGCTATGTGGATTTCCTCCCTCCAGGGACATGTTGTTCGTAACTGGAAAGTGAGATGGTTCGTTCTGCTTCAGGATAAGCTGCTCTATTACAAAATTGAAGGAGGCAAGAAGGAGCCTTCTCCAAAGGGCAGGATCCTTTTGGATGGCTGCACTATTACTTGTCCATGCCTGGAATATGAGAACAGACCGGTATGACTGGAAAAATGTATCTCTTCTCTATGTCACTCATTTTCTAACTTCTTCCTCTCTTTTCCTCTCCTCCTGGCTTCTTTGATTACTGCAACCATACCACTGGGGTGCTTCCAGAATTAGGCCCAGCCAAAAGCAAGCTGCCACTAGCAGTGTAACCAGGACAAGCACTGAATCCCTCATTGTCTCTTCCCTGTGCCCAAATGTGAGTCAGCTATTAACAAAAAAACAACCCCACTCCTGTACACACAGTGAGGAGAAAAAAATGTAAGTGTATCAGCCCAACAGTGTGTGGAGAGAGGACGTGAACGACCCAACAGAACCGGAGGAGGGTGGAGGAAAAGGGAAATATCACCTGTGATAGTTGTCTTAAAGCCTGGGTATCATGGGGTGCTCCCAGGCAGCCAGATCAGACTCCTTTTTCCTTTACCAATGGGGTATTGCTGCTGTAGAAAGTTTTCAGCGAGAGAACTCTGGAAGAAAACATTCCTTCTGTGTCTTTCTGCTCTCCCGTGGGTAGCAGCAATGCAGATTTCCTCTGTGTGGGGTATCTGTATGGTCTGCTCTCTTCTCCAGGAGCTCCATGCATGTAAACCATGTTTATAACTGAAAACCCAGGGACTTGAGGGGGATAGAAGAGCCAAAAAAATCACAAAAAAACAACCCCCCCTCAAACAAAAAACCCCCACAAGCAAACAAAAATAAGCAAACAAAAAAAAACCCCACCCAACAAACAAAAACCAAACAAAAAACCAAACCAACAAACAAAAAATTTAAAAAACCCACCAAAACCAGCCCAGATTTGTGCCCACCATCCTTCTGAACAAGAATTGCTCTGAACTGCTCAGGTGGGATGCACTGTCAGACTTACTTGTGTCACTTGGGCCAGTGCTAAAAAAGCAAAATGCAAGAGGAGCGAAATAGGTAAATGATGTTGTTGCTTTGTCCTTCTTTCTCCACAGCTACTCATCAAACTAAAGACAAAAACCAATACAGACTATTTCCTTGAATGTTGCTCCAGGGAGGAACGTGACTCTTGGGCTTTGGACATCACTGGAGCTATTCATGCTGGTCATCCAGTACAGGTACAAGAACTTCACAGAATGAAGAACTCCTTCAAACTGCTAGAAAATATCAGCCTCCAGTAAGTGTGTATGATTTCTCCTTCTGTTTTTGCTGTAGTTTGCAAAGTGCCTGAGTTGATGGATGGGGAGGGCCAAGGGAAGCTCCTTTCTGCACAGATCTGCTCCTGTGTGGCCATGAACCCCTGAACTGGCTGCCCTAGCTTTGCACATACTTTAGCCAGGGATTGCACTTTTTCCTGACCGTCATCTTTTGGGAGTATGTGGGTTCTGCACAGGCTGGCTTGAATACCTTCCTAGTCAGCTGCAAATGACCTCACTGGGGACATGTGTAACCTCAAAGGATGCAACATCAGGGAAGAACCGGGTGGTGGATTTCTGCCCTGTTGCTGAGTTTTCAAAGCTGATATCTGGAATCCAGACATGGATTTTTAGGGTGCATCATCTTAAATAAGAGGAAATGGAGACTGATTAAGAAACAGAAAAAATATATTAATTTGATTTGTGTTGAACAGGTAAATTGGGCTGACTATAGATCAGTTTGCAGTGCTCTGAATTGAAAGATACTTTGTGAGGCATCTTGTTTAGGGCTGCTGTTGGGAGAATAAAGTTTTCCTGGAATGTACTTAGGACAGTGCTTCTGGGGGAGTGCCTAGAATACCTCCCATCTTTATGTGGGTAATCATAAGGACTCCCCTGGCACTGACAGAATGCATACAGCTATTTCTGCCTGTCTCTCTCATCTGCTGATGTTGTGCTGTGCTCTCATTTGCAGCAATATAGTGGAGAGAATGTATGACAGCAGCACTGGAATTAAGCTGACCCGCAATTTGGATCAAGGCAACAGATACAAAGAGACCTTCACAGGTACATCTGGCAGGCAAAGAGCCACCTCTGATAAGCTACATTGCAGGGACAAGGGAGCTACTATACTGCCTTCATAGTGGGATAAGCTCTGGCCCATTGGAACCTGGCAGTGCAGCCAAGCTCTCCCACACCTTTCTCTCTTGCTCTTTGGATGTATAGAAGCATACTTAGGACCCCAGACTTTTGGTCAACTTTGCACTTCTCTGACAATCTTGGGGATTGGTGCCAAAATGTTTCTGCAAGTGAAAACCTGTGTGGCAGGAGACCATCTGCCTTCCCTCAGAAGAGCACACTGCCTTGGTATGAGAGCTGCCTCTCTTCCTGCAGGTTCTGCCCTGGTGGACTGGCTCATCTCCAACAGCTTTGCTGTGTCACGATTCGAGGCCGTCACCTTGGCGTCCATGCTGATGGATGAGAACTTCATCAGGCCCGTGGGAGTCCGCAGCACCGAGGCCACGCGCTCCAGCGACCCCTCTGAGAAGTTCCTCGACGACTCCACCGCACTCTACATGTTTGTGAGTGATGCAGCTGCCCCACAGGCACCTCCTCTGGCCCCCGTCACACACTTGGTTTGGGGTACAGGTGCACAGCATGCAACCAAAGGCAAATGTGCAGGCTGGGAAAGTAAATGCAGAAGGAGCAGCCCTAGTCTTTTAGTAGTACTAACACTGGCACTTTTGCTACATGGGAGCCAAATAGCTACATGGATATGGAGGGATCTACAAATTACATAATTTAGGCATTAAAAGAGGTGTGTCCCTGGAGTGCAGTGCTGTGTCTGCATGCATTGGAGGCAGTGCTGTAGTTGTGCTACAGCTCAAGGCCGCAGCACTTATACCCAGCATGTACAGATTTACAGCTGTGATTTGTTGCCTGTGAATTTTGGTCCTACAAGGCTGAGCAGCAGAGCTATGGAGTAGAACTTACTCATTATATATACGATAAAAACAGCTAAGGAAAATAAAATGGAAAATAAAATGGAAAATAAAACGGAAAATAAAATGGAAAATAAAATGCAGAACTTTGTACTTTAAAGTCTGTTTAGATTCGAAAGAAAAGTGGAACTGTCTTTTTCCTATTTGCAGGCTGAGAGCAGTAAGAAAAATACTAGTTCCAAGGAAGAGGTCAGTTTTAACATCTCTGAATTAAGTGGCACAATTGTGAAGCAAGGATTCCTGGTGAAACAGGTAAGTATAGTCTTGGAACCTGCCCCGGGAAACAAAAAAAGTACAGCTCTTAGGGTTTCTTAGAGAGTAAATGTGACTTATACAATGATGGCTGGACAGATGTGCCTAGCAGAACTAACTTGCCTGTCAGTACTTGAGGTCTTGCAGTTAAGAGTATCCTGTTATAAAGAAGTGAGCTGTGGAACTTGCTCAGGCAGGATTAATTGGATATTCTGTACCTATTGAGCATATACCGAAAGGTACAAAACAGCATCAGAAGCAGAAGTACCACACAAACTCCAAATTCTACCAGATGTGTTACATTCACTTCCAAGCAGAGCCACCGTTCCTTTGGTTTAGCCTATCCCATCCAGGTGATGTGAACAGTGAGGATGTGTTGCTGGCCACAGAAAACTTTCAAAGCTGAGTAGCTTGACCTTTGTATGAAGTGGATATTTATCTGTGCGCAGTTGTCATGTACACATGGCTGCTTTGGTGGTAGTAAAACATGTTTTTTGGGCACAAGTACCTGTCGGCAATAACTGTTTTCCAAGACCTGCCCCTTGGTCTGAAAAATGTAGTTTTCAACGCTTGCTATGAACAACATGAGGGTCAATAAATTTCAAAGCATAACACAGCTGCCTGCAAAAGGAATCCTACCTGCACTGCATGGCCACACTATTACTCTGAAGCCTTGTACCGAGCCCCATCCTTAGCGTTGTGCAAACTGGATCACCAGATGCTTGCCAGCCCTCCCTCCTCCAGCTGCCAGGCATCACGAAGGTAGGCAGGCTGCTGCAGGATCCCCACAGGCTGGCAGGGCAGCCCCCATCAGCACAGGACACGAGAGCTGCCCAGGAGCTTCTGCCCATGGGCAGCAGCAGCCAGGAACAGCCCCCAGAAGCCCCAGCCCCGGGCTGGCCCTGAGCCCCAGCACCAAAGCTCCAGGAGAGGGGATGATGCCAGGGCCTGGCACAGGCCTGGCAGCAACGGGAGGGCTGCAGAAAGAGCTGCAAAAGGACCTGACATAACCCCTTTGGAGCACAGACCATGGGATTTTAATCTGAATTGAAAAGCAGGAATGAGGGATATAACCATTTGTTCCTGTCACTGCTTTGTTAGTTCTCAGCACAGGCAAGGAAGAGATGAAGGAATTGTCAACATATGAAGAAGAAGAAAGATAAGCAGAAGGTCATGGGAATTACCAAGATGTTAGGAATTATTTTTATCTGTTGGATCCAAACCCTCTTTTTTGGTATTTATTTATGTCTCCCCTACAGCCTGTAAGAAAATGGTCATTTCAGGAGGTAGTAATTTTAATTCTTCCATTTTGCAGGGGCACAAAAGAAAAAACTGGAAGGTGAGAAAATTTGTTTTGAGAGCTGATCCTGCTTTTTTGCACTACTATGATCCCACCAAGGTACGTGAGTGGGAAGTCACCAACCCCAGAAATCCTTTTAGAAACATAAACATTTTATAGCAAAGATACATTTATGCTGTAAATGTTTCTATCATTCTGGGTTCCTCTGTCCATTTCCAGGAATTAGACCTCTCTGGCCTTACCCTAGGAGGTTGTCCTTGTAGGATCTTATACCCCTGCATCTTCTGTCCCTTTTCCCAGTGAGATTCCTTTTCCTTAGCCGAGCAGCAGCAGCAGTCTTCTTGGGATTGCTCTCTTGCTGAACCCTGCAGTCTGGGACCATGGTCCTGCAGGGTTTCTTCCTGGGTTGTGACCTCTCTGGGCTCAAATCCCACCATTCGAGGACCATACTGGTTCTGGGATTTTTTACATCCTTATTCCAGCATTCAATAGGGTCTTCTTAATGCCAAAGTATTTCTGGGAACTTCTACTACTCAGTTTTAAACTTTCTCATCAAGAGTAGAATTTATGTTCATTAATATAATAATCAATGGGAGCAACTCAGATACTTAGGGTACCACAAAGCCAAACAGGATTGCAAGAACATGTATAGAAATGCTTTATGTGACTTTTAAAGAGAATAGAAACAATATACCAGTGAAAAGAGCTTATGGAGCTAGTTCATTTTTTGTTTCTTGTTCCTTCATGGTTTTGGGTTTGTTTTTTGTTTTTTTTTTTCACTGCAAATTATCCTTGTAAGGCTATAAGCTGAAACTGCAGAACCTAAAGGTAAGAAAAAAGAGTGCCAGCCAACCAGGGAAAAGAACCAGATTTTTCCCACACAGTCTCAGTGAAAAACAGCAAGCTAAATACTTACAGAAGTATATATAATTCAGTATGTTGTTACTGATAAAACCATATGTACATTTGAAGTGTGATTGCCTATCCTTGTGCTTTTAACTGATCTGCACCATGCCCAGCTACATCAGAGAAACATCTGGGACTAAAAAATATAGCAATGCCTTTAACTACATGTTCTAATTTATTTCTCTTGTGACATAGATGTTTCACGCCTGGAAAAACTGCCATTATGTCTCCAACTTCATAAAAGTGATGCATGCACTCTGGGACATGGTGACATTTTCCAGCCATGCCTTGTTTCCTTTTTCTTTGCAGGAAGATAACAAGCCAGTAGGTGGATTCTCTCTTCGTGGCTGTCTTGTCTCAGCTCTGGAGGACAATGGAGTCCCAGCAGGTGAGCACAAGCCTCTGAACTTTCATACATTTACATGTATGCTGTAACAACACATTCTTTGGGTATGGGTTTGTATATGTGGCTTCTTGTATGCACAGGTGGGCTCACTTTCCATTTCCCTTCACAAGCAAGGGAAGAGGCGTGTCACAAGTGTCTGTACTGCTGGGTTGTCCACAGCAAAGGGGACACTTTTTTTTTTTAGTGTTATTTCTGCATATCTTGGGTGTTCTCTTTATATGGGCTTTTCTTAGTCATATGACCTCTGAGACAGTCCAAGGATTGATTAATATTCCAGACTTAACAGACAAAGAGAAACCGCTTTCTTTTTGGGTGTTGTTTAACTCGAAGTCTTGAGGCATCCTCTGATGCTATCCATTTCTGTGTCCTCTCAGCTTATGCTATTACCTTTTCCCTGCTAGAACCCAAATGTAGGGGACACATAAAGACAGCAATAAAAAAACTAGTTCTGCTGGAGTATAGGCTTAGTTCAGGCATTTGTCTAGAGCCTCAACCTCATAGATAAGTGTTTCTGCTATTAAAGCAATTTATTTTATGACAGTAAGCACAATGTGTAGATACCAAATACAGAACAACTTTCTAAAGAGAGGGTCTGAAAAAGCTCTGGTCTGGGGGCAGGGGCACATGATGATCAACAGAGCTCCTTGCTAAGAGGAACCCAACTATGGGTAAGAGAAAATATAATCTACCATGCAAAATGGTAGGGGTTCATCATTCATTCAGTGTATAACTCAAGTAATAGTCTCCACCTAACAGAGACTATTTTAGATGTTGTTCAGTGCACAGTAGTTCATACAATCTGTGGCAAGAGTGTCTATACTGTATTTTCATAGAATCACTGAATCAACAAATGTTTGGGTTAGAAGGGACCCCAAAGATCATTTAGTTTCAATCTCCCTGTCACAGAGAGGGTCAACTTCCACTTAACCTGTTTGCTGAAAACGCTATCCAACCTGGCCTTGAACACTTCTAGAGGTTTTTAAGAGGGAAATCAAAGACACAAAAGCTTTAGATGTCTTATCCGTAATAAAAAGGAAAGATTTGATTCCCTAATTTATGAAATTCAAATTCCTTGTGAAGCTTCATAACTGCCAGAAAGATTTTCTCTGTGCACCCTGCTGATCTGTCGGGCTTTTTTTTTCTCTGCAGGAGTGAAGGGCAATGTGCAAGGCAACCTTTTCAAAATCATCACCAAAAATGACATTCATTATTACATCCAGGCCAGCTCCAAGGCAGAACGAGTGCAGTGGATTGAGGCAATCAAACCACTGACATGAGTAATGTGGACTCCATGCCAAATGAGTCCACATTTAACAGCTGCTTTGATCACCTGATATAACTTGGGTTTATTTTTATATGTTCTAAAGAACTTAAAACCACATTTATGACCAACTTCCTGCTCTCGTTGTCCGGGAGTCTTGTTTTTCCCTTGACAGTCAATGTTCATTATTTGAATCACCATGACACCTACCAGGTCCTGGCAGACCATGCAGACCAAATCAAGTAGATCCAGAATAACACCCCCACCTTGAATTTACCATCAAACCAAGAGACCAAAACAGGTGGATACAGACAAATGGGGCTTCATGAAGAAACGTCAAGATATTCCAAGATGGAAGAAAAGGATCTTTTGTATAAGTATTCAGTCTATGTCTGACAGATCCAGGTTGTGCTTTATCTTAAAGCAGAATTGTCTTGCTCCTTCCCCCTTTATAAAGGGGCTCATAAACTTAGCTAGTTAAGACTGAAACATCTAAGTCATGAAAGGTGCTGGTGTCTGAGGCTGCCTTTCTTGGCATACCACACGAATCTTGTGCTAAGCCACAACCCAGCTGCCAGAATAATATGCATTGCAAAACAAACAAGGGGTCTGTCTGTCCACCCATCTGCTCTACTATTTAGTTCTCTGTCAGACTGGAAAAGAACAAAGGATCTTGCTCCTCACCCATATAGATTACTCTTCTGCTGGTAATGGCTCACGTCAGAACAGGATCCTGAGTATCAAAGCAGACCAGTGGAAGTTCCAGACAGTTTCTGGTAATGAATATAGTGGAAGAAATCCCTCAGCCATAAAAGCAAGACTTTTCCTTCTGATAATTACCGTAAGTCCATTTATGTTAGAGCACAATTTGAACAGAGAACTATAGTAGCAGTCCTAACTATTGCTTTTTCTATCTTAAATCATTTTTTCCCATTATTTGTCTACTAAACTTGTCTTTGATATCATTAAATATAAAAAACCAGTGCATTTGAATACCCTGTGCTTTTTAGAGATGTGATTTTTCTCAGAGGGCAGTTTGAGTAAATGAAAAATAATGGTTTAGTACACTATAATTTTAGGTTTATGTATAAACTGAGACACCAGAGGGTAAAATGGAATGTAGGAAGTTCTTCAGACACCCAATCAGCTGCTGATACACTACTTTCATAAAACTTCTTGTTTTATCTGAGTATCTTTTTCTGACAGCCAGATTTTTTAGAGCCTTCAAAAAGGCAGCATGCTCAATATCTTCCCTGAAGTCATAGAGGAATTTGATAACCCTCTATCCACGGATTAATTTCTGTACAGACGTTTTGGTCTCTGAGTTGTGTAAGTACAAGAAGTCCCATCACCACCAAAGCCAGAATATGATAAATGCGTGTTTATTTATTAAAATAGCCATGTTGTAGGATTTTTCTCAACAGTTACAGCAATGAAATAACAGCACAACTCTTACATGCACTCAAATATTTAAGAGAGCTTGTAAAGAAGTTTGCTAGCAAAGGTGTAGTTTTAATTACATGCAAGAACAAGAATGGGCAGTGCAGTTTCAGCTGCAGATACCATTTCTTAGGGCTGGTCCAGAGAAGACTGTGAAATCCACAGCTGTCAAAACCTTTCAGTTCTGGAAAAGCTGCCTGGAAGAGACAGGGTAAGGTAGGTAAGGCATTTATTGCTCTCTGCTGGAAGGCACAGATGGTTTTGTGCTGACTGAGCAGAGCTTCCAGAAAAAGCAATCCCCTCCTGATAACGTGAGCCTTGCTGGGGCCCATCAGACTCCCTAATTCATTTATAAGAAAATCTCCTGCTTCTTTTTTCTCAGACCCACCACCTGCATAATGCCCAGTTGTAGTCACACGGCTAACAACAGCCAGCCAGCACAGAGGACTGAGCTCTGCCACCTGGCATGCCTGAGGGGGTAAGGAGCCATAAGGATGCGAGATACTGCATAGCATCATAAATCTTGCAGTTTGGGAGGCCAGAAGTGTTTCTCAGCAAAGGCTTTGAGATTTATCTGGACCAGCCATAGCTTTGCAATTGCTGTGAGTGTGTATGGGGGGAGAAAGTGTGTATCTCAAACACATCAGTGAATTAAAAACATACAGTTCCCACTCTCCAGAATCAGCTGGGGGAAAAAGACAAAACATGTCTGAGAAAGTACATTTTCCTGTGTCTTCTGGTGATATCCTGGTCTCCTTCTTTCAAGCCACTTTGGTAAGCTTGATGTCCCCTGAGATCCGCAAAGCTTTCACCAGGTTCAGAGGCTGAATGCGGTGAGTGAAGTCACAGAGCTGCCGTCCATCAACCAAGACTCGTATCTGCTGGTGTTCACATAAGAGCTCCATCTGCAGTGGAAAAGGACAGGGAAGGCTGTTGGAAATCAGCAGCAGAGCTCATTCCAATAGCATGGACTTAGAACTAAATGCTACGGGAAACCACAAAGCAAAGCACAAAGTCTAGCAGTTCTTTTGAAATGCCCCTAATAAATAACCTACCCTCTTCTGAGGTGATACTGCAGAGCTCCAGTGGGTACTCTAGCTGTGATTAGAGAAAGAGATGCCTCTTTCCCATCAGGGCTCAAACTGTTGCTGTCTGTGCTATACTAGACAGCAGGTTAACTAGACTAGTTAACCTGGCAATGCCAGTGGCTGGCTGTTGGTGGTGATATACATAGCTTTTAGCTTTTCTCCCCTTCTTTTCTCTACACTATTCATAATACCTGAAAAATTACCTTGAACGTGTCACCTGCTGTAAATGGAAAGTAGGGAATAGTCTTCTCTTCTCTTCCCCATTTCCCAGCAATTCGTGCATTTCGGGTGATGGATTTCTCACTGAAGTTAACTGTAAATAACAGCCCAACATCTTTGTTGGCATCCACTGGATCACAGAGCAGAGTCACTGAAAAGCTGAAAAAAGATCTGTTACTGGAACTTTCAGAAATATGAAAGGACATGGTGAACATGGCAGATGCATATAGAGACTAGAGACAGCTGTTGGTTCCATGTCAGACTGAAACACAGGACTTCCACTGGCTTAGAAGCTGGAGAAAGGGATGAGACCTGGCTGGTCTTTGTTTCCTGCCCCAGTGTCCAGTAGAATGCTAGTGATATCTAATGTTGCTTTCCCTCTGTCTTGACTGAAATCAAACCCTTCAAAATGTACTCATTTGTGTCCTAAAAAAGGTTGTGGCATACTCTTCACCAGTGGAAGCAGTGGAGCTGATAGCTGTGGATGCAAAAACTGTGTAATGATGAGCACAGTTGCTGTTATCCAGATAAAAGACAGCAATGAACCTTCACCTCCTGTGCCAAAACTGGTTTTTAAACGGTGTTGATTCCAACCCCCCACAGACAACCAAGATTCAGGTTGAGAATTGCACCTCTTCCTGAAAGAGAAATGCCACTTATGTGTTCCCTCCAGTTCACATTAGATAAGGGCAAGGAGTAGAAAATCTTGTCAGGGCAGTCAGAAAGGCCAAACAGTGAAGTCCTCCCTGACCTTTTAATCTTCGTCTGAGTGCAGAAAAATTAAATAAGGCCATAAATTGTTAATCTGTTTGACTTTCTTCGTTCAAAGAACACATACTTCCAAGAAAGTGTCTGAATTTAGAAGACAGGTAGGAGCATGTATAACAGGGTGAAGCCCCCAGCAGTCCCTTCACCTACCTCTTGGGCTTGGAGTGTACCATGCCTATGACTGTGAGTTTCATGGTTGGTCTCAGGCCACCTTTAATTTCACCAACATACTGCTCCACCTGCAGGGAACAGTGAAAATGGCTTCAGTGGGTCATGCTGTGGGTAAACCAGCTTTAACAGCTGCTTTGATCACTTCACATAACCTGGGTTTACTTTCATATGTTCTAAATAACTTAAAAGTATTTCCAGCTCAAAGTACTTCTTGCAGTCTGATGACACAATAAATCTGGTAACAGCACTCCAGGTGCTCTGGTCACAGCAGATGAGAAGCTTTGTGGCAGCATAATGTGTGGTGCAGACTCTGCTTGAACCTACTCTGTCCTGCTACCTCAAATTTGCTACCAGATTTTGGTGGGCTAACTTGGCACCACCAAGTCTTTCACCAGGCCAGGCAGGCTCTGTCCTCCACTGCAAAAAGCAGCACTGTAGATGCTGCCCTGCCACTGCACGCTGACCACATCCTCACAGGCAATCCCAGTCCTTTTGTGACAGTGACTTTGAAAAGTCACACTCTTTCAGAGGCAAAGAATGGCTTCTTGGTGGATCTGCTTTTGTCCTGTTCACAGAGACCTGTAGTTGCAAGCTGCACCCAAAGATCTGAGCTACATTTGCTTTTTCCAAGCAATTCTCTAACAGCTTTGATGGTCAGTGGGGGAACTAATACAGGCCACAGCTGACATAGAAATATTAAACAGAGAAACCTTGGAAACAATTGATAGGGATGTTTTGAGGTTTCGTCTTCAGAAATGGCTTTAAAATGTAAATATTAGAATACTACAGCATGTAATCACTCCCCAGGCAGATTCATTTAGAAAGAAGCTGCTATAAAACACTAAATGTTACTAGAAACTTGCGTAACACTGATAATATTCCAAGGCAAGGCACAACAGACCCTGTTTGAGATAAAAAGAGCTTTATCGTTCCAGTGTTCCAAGGTAAAAATTCAGACGGTTTTGCTAGAAGACTTGCACAATATATGCACACAAATTCAAGATAAAAAATGTTTTTCCTGTACCTCATTTCCCAATTTTATTATACTAGTCGTGTCTTCTGCTAAGATGACCTTATACAATTTATTTTCCCACTTAGGTATTCCCATCCAGCTACCTTTAGAGCTTCACAGATGTATTAATAAACGTCTAATTCCTAACATGGTCAATATCAGAAGAATAATTTTAAAATTTGCCTTCAAAAATGACAGCAGTACTACTAATTGTTAATGATGTAAATTTACTCTTGCAGGAGTGCATAGGTGACTCCAGCAAGTATGTTTTGAACTTTGTAACAAAAGAAATGCATCAAGGACTTGATATGTCTTACATAAGGAAACTGCTCATCAAGTAAAGAATCTGACTGTGGGGGATACTTTAAACTGGATAAAGCAATTAGAAAGCAGGTAATAAGCATAAAAGATCTCAGGATAAATGAAGTTCATGCTCACAGAGGTCTCATGTCCCACTAAAGCTTCTTCCTTGCCTAGAGACAAGATACAAAATACTACCCCAAATTGAAAGTGCACATTGAGAAATTGTTTGTGCAGAGGTGCACTGTAATAAGTGCCATCACTAAAGGCACAGGGTGTCAGAACTGAATAGAACAGATGACGACCACATGGTCTCAAGAGTCACAGCTCATCCAGCGTGGCTGGAGAAAATTTGGAGGTGTGACTGCCCGCACACCATTTATGTGTGGACACCTAGTTAACCTAGTTAACCTAGCTACAGGTGAGAAATACTCAGGACGATGGAGGAAGTAATGGTAGAAACTCCTGCAGAGTTTATGGGTGGGTCCCAGCATATGCCCATGGGCACAGCTCCCATCCCGCATTTTCCATTCAGGAGCCCTGGGGACTGACTTGGTCACTTACTTTGGCACACCTCTCCTCTGTCATCACCGCTCTCCCTCCTACACCGGCCTCGCCGCTGCAGTCCCCGGAGCAGTTTTTGTTTTGTGTGTCAGGACAAAAGCAAACAAAAAGCCCGGAATAAAGGGAGGATGTTGAGGGGGGGGGGTCTTATCTCTGGCAAACACCGGGCGGACACCACCCAGCCCGGCAGCTGAGTCACTCCGCCTGCGCCGGGCCCGTGTGCGGGAGGCCCGCCACGAGCGCGGGGTGAGGGCCGGGGCGCCGGGCCCCGCTCGGGAGCGGGAGCCGTGCTGCGCGTTTGGTACGGCTGTGGAAAGGTCCGCGTGAGGGTGCACAACCCACTCGTAAGACACTTGTATCTGTAATACATACAAACCCCACGTCATTTATTTCTTGATACCAACTCTCTCCTGTCTCAAATGCATAACTACATATGTGTATATATATATATACATACACAATTTACAGCCTTATATATACACCTACATATAGCTCCATACACCCTATATATATACCTGTATATACTGTGTACATTGTAGGTGCCTGTATATATATATTTGTATATATGTATAGGGGTGTGTATATATGTATGTATAGGTGTACCAGAGTGAGCTATATGTCGTACAGCTGTATAGGGGGCACGTACACTCCCCCACACGCCTGTACGCACAGCCCTGCGGCGGTGTGTGGGTGTATTTACGTGCACACGGGCACACACTGCCGAGCGCACCAACCCCTCCGCCACAGCCGCCTCACGGCGCCCTGCGTCCGCCTGAGGGGCGGGGCTTCGGGCGAGAGCCAATCAGAGCCTCGAAAGGCAGGAACAAGGGCCGGGGCCAGCACGTGGGGGCGGGGACTGGGCACGGTTAGTGAGGGCGGGGCTTGCGCTGCCCGGGCTCTGGCGGCGGCGTCAGGCGCCCGAAGCAAACATGGCGGTTTATTTACATTCCGGCCCGGCTCGGCCAATGGGCGGGCGCCTTGCCCGCGTGCCCGGCCGGCGGCGCGGTCAGCTGAGGCGGCGCCCAAGATGGCGGCGCGGCGGGGCGGTGGCGCCGGGGCGGTGCCGTAGAGCGCAGCGCCCCGCCAGGGAGCGCGGCATCGCCCTCGTGTGTGTCACCCGTCCCGGCTCATCCCGCCGTCCCGGGAAGATGCATTCTTTCGGGAATGAAGAAGCGGATTCCCTGGAGCGTCTTTTCGGGTTTTTCTGTGAGTGCGTACGGCGCGGGCACTGGGAGCTTGCCCAGGCCTGCGTGCCCCAGCTGAGCCGCTGGCACGGGGACGGCCCCGGGAAGGTGGAGGCAATTCTTCAGGCTCTGGTAGTTTGCCCCGTGGGGGTGAGGTGAGTAAAGTACTGCTCTGGTTCCGTAGAGTTGAATGTGAAATGGAGAGCAGCAGTTGGCTTGGTGTTGGCTGTGGCAGACAGGTAGAATCAGGGAAGCAGCACTTCAGTGCTGAGGTGTCTTGTGATGCTGGTGTCTGAACTTTGATGGCTTATCGCTGACCAAGAACTGAGCAGGCTGCCCATCCCACCGGGATAACGAGTTGTGCTCATTTACGTTGCTGACAGTGGTGACTGATACAAGCTTAAAACTACTTGGAAGCATTTCAGAACTGATTTTGTTAGATTTTACCGAGGGAAAAGGACCATCTCTTGAAATTACATTTCTTTGACACTGAGCTTCGGTTAGTTTGGAAATGGAAGCACCAAAATCAGCGGCATAGTTATTTAAAGTGTTATCTTGTTCCCAACTATTGAAAAGTTGCCTAATTTTTAATACTGCAATTCTAAGAAGTTCAAATTATGCTGTTGATTTCTCGTTTCTCTCACATGGTCTTTTGGAATGGCATCAATTTTACTCAATCCCAGTTACTTTTTATCTCTTACTTTTTATTTTTTCAGCTAGGTGTATATGAAGGGTGACTTTCCAGTGCTTCAGGGAACATTTCTAGCACTTCAGGGAACATTCCCCCTCTCTAATCAGATGATGATACTTCTTCAGATTAAAGTTTGTGTAACATTTCAGTAAAGGTTCTAAGAAACAATTTACACTGACAGCAGCTGAAGGAGTCTGGAGGAAGGTGGGCTTGTGGTTAGATGAATATTGCTAACAGCCACGTGAGAGATAAGAATTTTCAATCTTTTGATCTTTAGTAGCTGGGCTATCACATTTAAAGGCTTTAGTTATAGTGCTGAGATTTTTAAAGGACAGGCAACAATACTTTCTCCTTTTCCTGGTCCCTTTGACAGTACTGAATATGTTCCCAACTGTGTAGTCTTTGGGATGTTGGAGTGGATGGAGGATGTGAAATGCTGGTGGAAATTAGGACTCTTAGTTTAATTAGTATATTGCTTCACTTTTAATTTGGATATAGAGCTGCATTTGGGTGCTGTGACTTAAAACTTCACTTTTCTTGGGTATATTTTGGGTAGAAATAGGCAGAACAGGAAATAGCAGTGTTTGGCAAGTGGTCACATTTCAACGAAATCTGCTGAAGTGCTCAAAGAGAGCTGTACAGACTGAACTTTGGACCAGAACTAGATTTCTTTGTTTTGAGGAACTATGCCTGTAGTATTTGGCCTATCTAAAAGCAGTTATTTGCACAGCAGAAGTCACTGAGTTGATGTGCAAGAGCACCAATATTCTGGTTTCTCTGCATTTTTTTCCTTTGGCTACTTACTTGTCTTTGTTTTTATCTTACTCAAAGAAATACAAAATCAAAATTATCTCTGACAGTGTTTTCCTGGATCTTGGATATGGAGACAACCTTGTATAATCCATTGTATATGCTCCTTGCTTTGTAGATGGGGACAGAATTCTAGCCCATCAAGAACTGCATGGCTTTGGCTTCTTGTGCTGGAAAAATGGCTTGCCATGAATCAGGTACAGAAACATCTTGGTGATTTCCAAATGCACCTTATAGTTCTGACTTCCAAGTGCAGAATGTCTCCCTAGCTGCTTATTTAAATGTAGGCTTCCCCAAGTTCTCAAGGTATCTGGAGACATGCACTACTTTTGTATTTAACAAATTTATCAAAAAAGAACTGTAATATTCACACTGAAGAGAAAAACTAATTTTTTTTAAAGATATTTGAAGTTAACATTTTAGCTTTTCACACTCATATAAATGAAAATCAGGAGCGTAACAACTTCTGCATTTGTGCAGCACCTCTCTTACATTAAAGATTAAATAGCTCAGGCATCAGACAATTCTTTATAAGCTTTAGATGATGACGGATGTACATACTTATTTTTAAAAGTGATTTGTCCTTGGCACTATGTAGACTTGCATTTTTTCTTTACATTCTGAGGAACTGATGGTTTTGTGATTCTTGATGAAGTCTGTTTCCAAATGTATGGATAAATAAAATCAACTGGTGTGAGGGCAGAACCTGACTGAAATATCCTTTAATTGAGGATTAGGTTACTTCAGAGAGATATTTCATCTGCCTCGAGGTGTTAATGAAATAGCTATGATTATGTTTATATGCTAATGTAAATAAAACTTTAATTGACTAGTATATTTCCTATTCTTACATGGTTTCAGAAAACTGTTCCAGTTGCTCTTCAGAGAGAAACTGAATTCTTACTGTTCTTGGAAGAACTACAGAAAGATGTCTCTGAGGAAGTCCTAAAGGTGAGCTACTTCTATGCCCTATTGCTTCTTGTTCTGCAGCATGCCCAGCTTCATCAGATCGAAGTTAATGCTTCCTGCCAGCTGCCTGAGATGTTAATGTGTTATTAATCTTCTAGGCAACTGAGAGAGAGTGTAATTCAGATTCCTTTGTGAAGTTAATCTGTGCCTGCAAGTGATTTCTCTGGCTAGAGTGGAGGCTGCAGGCAGGCAAGGAACAGGTTTTTCTTCGTGCCGTTTTTAACACACGTCAGTCCTGACTGCAGCTGCTTGCCACAGCCTTCAGTCCATAGACACCTGTAATAATCATAAACCTACACTGTGAGCCAAAATGGACTGTAGTCAGTAAGCACATTTTAAAAGTATGTGTATTGTCTTTTTGTTTCTTCGGAGATCTTAATTTTCATCTCCTATGCATCCCTTTTCCCCCTTTCTGGAAGTTTTTTGGATACTCTACTGTTACTGCTGACATTGCTTAGGGATTGGTATGATGTGTGTTCTGAGGTCCAGGATCCATTTTCTATTATTAAATAAAAGATGCAGGCTGATTTATTTGAGAAGTAAGAGAAAATGTGCAAAGATGGATTTATATAAACAAGTATAGAGCAGAATATCAGCAAAGTTACTATCTGTAGAACTGTCCTAATTTGATGTTAGTTACAACAGATTCAGATCTGATGTGGTGTGTGAAATGTCATAAGATGTTGCTTCTAGTCCTACAGATTCTAACTCCTTAAAGATACTCTTTTTTGGTTTGTCTATATTTTAAGAGGAAAATTAAAACTTACTATATTCAGGGGCTATTTAAACTTAGGAAAAGTTTTTCAGTATGTCACTAAGGATACAGAATTAGCAATTACAGGATGAAAACAAGCAAAGTAAACTTGAATGTTGATTAAAATAAATCTTCTTGAAGTCTGTTAATGAGTGAAGAAGTCTGTGCATGTTACCGTCTCACCCCCGAGGTCATGAATGATTCCAGCATTGTCCACACTGTCCACCAGTGCTGCACAGAAACATGAGATCCAAAAATCTGGTATCTTTGTCACAATTTCTGTCAGAAGGAGGTTGGTAGGTAGAGTTACATTTTGATCCAGCAAATAATATTAAAGAAAAGGTATTGTGGTCTTGCATTCTTTGTGCACACCAACCACCTCTCCCCTGTGTAATCTCTGAGGTGTTTCTTTGGGCCAAAGGCAGCACTCACATAATTCCAGGAGTGCCAAAAGTGCTGCTTGAGTACTTTTCAACTGGCTTGTCCCTTACCTTCCCAACTCTTACTGGGTGGGTTAATTGGGATTTTTTGTTTGTTTGTATTCCCCTTCCCAGTTCTGAAATTGTAGGTTTGCTTCTGATAGGTAGAAAAATTATTGTTGCTTAAGAAAAGTCTGTGAGATTGTTTCTGAATCTGTTGACTGGTTTTAATCAGATTTTAAAAATTGATGAGGATTATGTAATTGGTAGATAGATGGTACAAATCTGGAAAAGTAGGATGAAAAAAAAAACCCACACATCATTATGCTCTTAGAGACCTACCAAGATACAGTTACATTAGGATATTGCTTAGAGGCAGGGTATGGCAGTGCTTCAGCCATCCCAAAGGGACTGCTATGGTTCCTTGCTTGTATATGGTCTTTATAGTGTACTCGTGTTTTACAGGATTCTTTGTATTTTGTTACATATTCAGGCATATCCACTCTTCTAGGAAATATATTGGACAAGGTGGACCATTATTAATGGATTTCCTTAGTAGTATGGTGTTTCCAAATTGATTTATCTGCTTGCTTCCAAGTTCCTTCTATTTTTTTAATAATTAATTTCATATATTAATGGAGACTAAAAGGCTTACTCTTTTATTATTTTCCTACCAGGAGCTGTTTGAAGCATTTGAGTGCACGCAGGACAAGTCCATGACAGAGAGCAAAAGAAGAGATGACTGTTCTCACAAATTCAGTCTGGATGTGGTTTCAGCTCTCCGGAAGCTTTTGCTGCGGGCTCCCCAGAGGGCAAAAGCCCTGCTGGAGTTCTTCCAGGGGGAGCAAGGCACACACTGCTCCTCACTCCAGCAATATCGCTCTCTACAAAACATCTTTGTTGAGTTTCTTTGTGACTCCTTGAAATCTCTGCAGAGCAGTTCTGAGCTTTCAGCTGAACTAGATAAAAGAGAACTAGTAGATACAATTTATGCTGCTTTCAGTATAGTGACTTTTGAGGTGGAGCATCAAGCAGATGAAATAAAGCACTTATTCAAGGAGCTCTTGGATGTATGCTGGGCTGAGGGGAGCCCACTGAGGGAAGAGAAGCTACTAAACTGTATGCTGAGGAAACAGAGCCATGGCCTGCTAAGCCTCTATAACAGTGTTGTCACAGAAAGAACAAGAGAAAAGTTTTTGTTGTCAAAATCAATACAAAAAGGTTTGTTTTGCTTTTTGCTTTGTACTAATCTCCTGTTTAACAAAACTATTAAGGCAGACAAGTAGGCAAGAAGTCAGGCAGTGCTCTTGCTAAGTTTCTTTAACAAACCATGGAGTCTTTAGAAAGATGATGCTAAAATGATCCCTAAAGCAAGGAATTTGCATAGGAGCACTGGTTCTCTCCCCTACATTTCTGCAGTCTGTGATGTGTTTTGTGATCACTTCCTTTACCATGCCTTGTTGTGCTCTATTTTAATCTGCTCAGCATTTCTCTTGATGAAAATCTTGCTTTAACTTGAAGTTTGATACTCCATACGTATACAGTTTTTATTTGTTCTCCTCCGGCTCAGGGTCATCTGTGTTGGAGTATGTTCCATTTCTGGCCAATAGCAGTTCAGTCACTTCAATAATCCCAAAATGTTCAAACCCCTTAATACTGGAAAAGAAAACTTATGAAAGTGGAAGGAGCTGTGGAGAAGGGTGATACCCCAGCAGGAGAGAAGATGCACTTTGATACCTGCTCACTTGCCAGAGCCCAGCTGTTGGTTTTGTACCAACCATGGCTACACAGCCTCTGTCTAGCTGCCTGTGACTGGTACATTTAGTTGTAACTCGATCATCCTGATGGGTCCCTTCCAGCTCAGCATATTCTGTGGTTCTTTGAGGATCTCAGCTGAAGCTGAATGGCAAGTGATGCCCATGACCTTGTCAGTGAAGTGGCAAGGAGGGAAAAGCTGGAATGCCTACTCTCTTTTGCTCACCTCTGTTCACTGTGGTGTAAGTCAGTGGGGTTTGTATCCTCACTTCTCCTTTCACTCAGGGATGGCTGGAGGGAAGCTCAGGCTGGTGTGGCAGTCTGCAGAAATTCTGAAAATAACTACAGTTAGTGCTTCCTCATGGGGAAAGAGAAATTGAGATCCACATACCTTCACTCTCACTGGGAGTAGTTTGGGTCTCACTTTGCTCAGATCTGAGGAGTTCCAGTGCTAGACAAGTCCTTGCTAAAGCTCTGAAGAGTAGTGCAGTGTCTTGAGCACAAGTGAGAATTCATGCAACTCACAGATAAGGATGTACATGGCTAAAGAAAGTCAGTGTGACCTGAGCTGGTGCAAACAACCCATGCTGAGTATGCTTTTGCTATGTTAATGATTGTCAATACAGTTTTTCTGGTTTTCTGTCTGACCTCTGTCAATTTTTTTTGCTTGGTCTTCCTGTTACCCAGTAGTAACATGTCACAGGTGGTTAGTGAATGAGGAAATGGAGAGTGTTTCTCAGTTTAAAATAACAGCAGTTGTGCTTCTCTCAGAGGTACCCCTCTCTACTGGCAGAGGGTAATCTTGTTCTGATGTTTTTAGGTTCATCTGAGCAGCTGGATACAGAGCGAACTGTGATGAGTTTGTTCTCAGATCCCAGAGAAGCTCCTTCTTGGAAGACAGCCTATTTCTACTGCTTGAGCAGCAGCAAGCACTTTCTGGAACAGATTCTGGTACAGCCATAAAATCATTAACAGGGAAACCCAGTGGAGGCTAAAGTCAGTCCCTGTGTTGAACATGTCTCAGTGGTGCACAGAAGCATTTTGTATTCAAATAGTGTTTGCCAGAGGTGATAACTAAAAGGAGCAAGGAGGTAATGGTGATAACTCCCCTACTTGCAGCAGTGCCATAAAACTGCTGGTGAGATTTTTGGAAAAGCTTATCTACATGCAGACTGAAGATTAAATCTTTAGGATTTAAGAAGTCTCATTTTCTGCTTGTAGTTTTGTTGGATACACAATTTACCTCATGACCTTGAACTTGTTGCTTTGTAATACTGGTAGACTTCGGGGCATTGAGAATAGCTTGCATGGTGAAAACAGTCTGTTATGAATTAATTAATTTTTATATAGCTAGATAGATGAAATAGAATACAGAGAGGTGCTCACTGTTAAAGTGTGAGGTTTTAAGGTTAAGCATATTTCAACTTTTGCATAATGTGCTTATAGAAGTCTTTTACATTATGTCCTTGGCAGAAATGTAATAAATAGAAGGAATGCCAAGATAGTAGAGTGGAGTGTGAATTGACTCTTCAGTAAGCATTTGAAAAATGTGTTTTTTCCTCATGACATTTTTACTAATGGGTATCCTGATGGCTTCAGCAATATAAGTTTAGGGAAGTTCCAGGTGCAGAACTTCGCTATTTTAGTGAAGCTGATATTGAAATGGCTACTTGCTTACATAGTCTGCCAGGCATTATGGCTCTCCACATTTTGGAAAAATTAATGCTTCTTTCTTTTATTTTCTAGGTGACTGCATTAGCTTTACTAAAAAGAGAAGACTACTCGGGCCTGAAGAGCTTGTTGAGGAGAGAATTCAACCCCCTTAGCCGCCTCTTGGTGTTGTTAGGATGGACTCACTGTCAAAGCTTGGAATCAGCAAAAGCATTGCTATGGACTCTACACAAAACTCAGGTAAATCAGCAGAAAGCAAGCAGCAGTCTCCCAGTCTGAGTCCAAATAACGCAATTTGTTTGCAAAAACAAGTAAAACTGGGGAGTTTTCAGTGAGAATGTCAGTCTTCCTCAAAATGGAATTGAAAAAGCTAAGATATTACAGTTGTATGCAGGTAACATTATGTAGACACACTCGCCTTTCCACTGATTTCTTGGCTGTGAAGACAGTATGACTGCAAAGGAGTCTGAAAGTTTCTCTTGCATAAACTCATAAACTGCCTCTGCTGTTAACATGAGCAGCATAAAGAGAAAAGACAGAAATGGTTGTTGATTAGTTTTGAAAAGAGCTGGGGCATCTTTCTTTCATGTAATTTCCTTCAGTGAGTCATCTCTGGGTAGTGATTAATTCAAGCCTGAGTTTAACAACAGGGTAGCTTGGAAATTCCCCATATTCATTCTCAAAGCAAAATGATAAATGACAAGAGCTGTGAGGAGAAGATGTACTTTGTCTGGGGCAGTCTTCATCTGTGCAAAAGAGAGGATTCCAGCTCTGAAGGTGTAGTTGCACTTCAGATGATGCCTGCTGGCTGGCTTGGATGTCAGAGGTGGGGAGATGAGGAGCCTTGCACTGCTGGGTCACAGTGCAGACCTAAGCTGGTATTGCCTTAAGGGAGTTACTATCTGTTGGTAATACACCAAAAGTCTAGTCAATAGCTTCTGCAAAGTTAAACTCTTAGATCTGATTTTAGCAGGCTGTAGTAGAAAAGCACATGGAAAAGGAGAATAACCATCTGCTACCCAGTATGTCATCTTTTGAGTATATGATTAGTTCTAGAAATTACCTTTAGACTGTTACTAAGAAGCATTAATTTTATTAATTTGCATTTTATAAGCTATTCTTGAAAAGGGATGTAGCCACCTTTTTAAGGTCTGTAGATGTGTCAAGGGGAGGATGACTGACTTTCATGTTCTGTCAGAATAGCCCTCCTTTGCTGGCTTTGTAATAAATCTGGCAGTTCTCTGTATGTGAAATTTATTACTAGGTGAAGAAGTCTTGCAAACATGCATGTGTGACACAAGCTTGGTTCTGCTGTCTGGCTGGGGGATTTGTTGTAATGAGATTCTTTTATTTGTTTTTCCATTTAGGATCTGTGCAATGATTCAGTATTGAAAGATTTTTGTGATGGGCTGTGGACTCATGTGGAAGTTCTTGAATGGTGCATGCAGCAAAACAGGTAAAACGATCAGAAGGACTTTTTTCAAACTGTGTTGCCAAATCTGCCTGTTAAGTCAGCTTACACATGCAAGTAGAGAAGGCATTATTTTCTTGGCTAATCATGTAATAATGACTGTATATACAAGCTCTCAAAATGTCTCATGGGTTGCAGTTATGCTCTTTGTTTCTCTTTTTAATTGCAATAGTTTGGTTCAATTAGAGAGGGAGTTATGTCTTTAAATGTGGCTGAGACTTAAATCTGTGCCAACTCTTTGTTCTCTCTTGTAGTATTACTGTCCCAAGGAAGGTTCTGTTGCAACACTTGCACAATCTGGATTGCCACACTGCGGTGTATTCTCTGCATCATCTCACCAATCTTCTGGCACTGAATGAAGATGATGTTATTGAGCTTCTTCAGAAAGTTCCTGCTAGAGACCAGCAGATGCAGGGTAAATGTGAAGGGTTGTCAGAGCACAGAAAACTCACAATCCATTGAGGGTTTATGTTCAGTACTTCTGCCAGGATTTGTTCTCTAGATCTGCTTCTGTAATTATGGAAGATACCAGTTACTACCTGTTTTGTGGAAGAAATCTAGAGAGCATGTGGAAGTTATTTTAGAAACCTTTTTGGGGAGTAAATTATCTTTCAAGAAGGAGTTGTGAGATCTCTTGGATCTCACAAGGACAGATGTCTGAAAAAGCTTTTTCAGGATGGTAACAAGGCTTTGCACGTGCTTGTGATACATGCTGCTTGTTGTAACTTCGGTACCTTTAGTTTAAAAAGGAAGTGTATGATTTATATTTCATTGCACTTTAATTTAAAATCAAAGAGCAAAACCAGATGAAATTGACTATATCTTGTACTACAACATCTTCATTTTTGAAACAGATAAAAAGTGGGTTTTTAAAATTCTGATATTAACTGTTACCAAATTTAAATTTAGTATTTAAATCAGTGAGACTTAGCTACAGCCTGTGTTTACATCACTCCTGCCTCACTTCTCTCATCTTCACATGTTCCAGCTGGGTGCCTAAAATACCTGCAACACATCAGATCACTTACAAGTGACTCTCTTTGGACACACCTTTGATTGCAGCCTGTGTCCAGGTTCAGTTGCTGCAATTTTAAGGCTGTTTTCTGATGGGTCCTCTTAATAATGATACAGAAGCTCTGTTTTCCTGCATGTACTAGAACTTAAGAAGCTGCAATATTTATTTTCTAAATATTTCTTTTATGTTTGTGAATTTGGACATGTGTAATTAAAACCTGAGTTGCATGGAGAGCTCTCAGTGATGGATCTTGCCCAGATTTTTCCAGATTACCTGGTGGGAAGCAGGTTTCTCTCCTTCCATGTCATGTTGTTGTGATGTTGATTCTATTCCTACTTCTACAGGTTTTGGTGTTAAAATTATCATGACACTTGTCTTGAAAAATCTTAAAAGATGTAGGAATAGAGATTTTATATAGATCCTTATTTTCAATGTCCTGCTTTCTGAAATTGTTTTGTTGTTGCTCATATTGTGGGTTTTTTAAACAGTTCTTATATTTTAATTATTTTCCGCTTAAATTCTGTCAAAGCCTTTTAAAACAGGAAGAGGCAGTCCCATATCTTCTGGGAGCTGCATGACTGTAGCAAAAGAACTCTAGTTGCAGTTTCTCTTCTTTTTTTTCATGTCATAATAATTTATAGAAATAATTAATGGAAGACAAGTTGTCCTTCTCTTTTCAATCCAGCAATTATTGCAGAATTCAGATGATTCTATATAAACACGGCTTAATAGAATCTCTTTTAAAATAATATATTTTGAGCCTTAAAGGAAAGACAGGAGTCATAAACTTTGGTTTTGTCAGATGTAATAGTGTTAATAGGCCTTTTCCTCCCATCATCCCACATGCTTCTCCTTCTTTCCCTTCTTTTAGTACATATCTGTCAGCTGCAGTAGTGAAACCAAGGTAGTGGCAAACAGTTGAGTTCAGGCTGTGCAAAACACTGGTTTTGATCAGTCATGGTGAGCAGCAATTTCCTCATGAGTTACAGTATTCAAGAAGAAGGTGTTAGTGTTTCTGCACAGGAAAAACAGTGCTATTAGTTAAAGGATTTTTCTTCAGTATTGGTTTAAGCAAAAGGATTGATTTAGGTACAAATACTGACACAGACTCGACTCAGGGCATCCAAGTTTTTCCACATGTGAGGCAAAAGTGTATTAAACTTACTTTGATTACCAGTATCTGTCTTATAGTATCTCCAGCTATTTTTCTTTTCCAGGGTATTGTATTTATAAAATTTCTGGCTTTACCTGCCTGAAGTTCTCTTAAGGCAGTGGTATTGAGAGGTATTTGGGTGTGTACGTATTGGTGTAGAACTTCTGGGTAGCAGTAGAATTTCAATGGCCATGTGGGTTCTCCAGAGGATTCAAATATGGATGTCTCCTTAGTTCTATCTGGTCTCTACATTACATTTTCCATCACTGTCACTGTTTAGAATGGCAGTGGTAGGGAATAACTGTTTCCAACTGTTTGTGCTGTCAGCCCTTTTGCTTTGGCTGTTCTGTGGTTTTCAGAAGAGTTCAGACTAGTGCTTTTATTTGCGATTGTGCTCAAACTTTGTGAAGGACAGTGCTGAAACAGTTTTTAGGTTAGGTAGTTCTGTTCAGTTCCAGAATTTGAATGTAGACATTGTCAGTACGTTGTGCTTTGTACCTATGCTTTGTTTAAAAAAAATAACTTGGCAAATGCTTTTCCTGCGTGACAACGGGTAGAGGGACAATTCATTACTTGTATAAGAGTACAGGACAGTGAATTTCAAGCACTAATTTAATGCTGTGTGTGGTTGTCAGGGCTTTTTTTTTCTTTTTTTGTTGTGGGGTTCTTTTAACCTTTTTACAGTAGATGGATAATTCATCTAAACTCAGCATGACAGAAAATATGACACTATATTGTGTTCCTGGGTGAAGGGGATGATGATGATGTGATTTTTACTATTTGCAGCTGTCCTGCTCTCTTGTACTCAGAAGGGATCATGTCTCTGGCACATGATACCTTTCCCCAAAAAAAAGTCCAAAGGGGAGGAGAAATGGGGCAGTACTTCTTTAGTTTGCCTGTATCATAAATGTGTGAAGGAAACTGTGGGATTGACTTCTTCTTTAGTCAGTTGCAGATTGTATTTGACCTATTGTGTCAGCCACTGTGAATCAACCATGATATCTATTTATTAATACAAATCTGAAGAGGTGGTGGTACTCTATTCTTACTACAGTCATAGCCTGTCTACATTGTTTCCCTACTCATCTACTGTGTACTATAACACAGAATTCTAAGATGCTGAAATGAAGCAGGATTTGCCCCTCTATTGTAAATGCAGCAGTACAGCTTAACCACACACTGATAATGAGAGTCATTGTGAGGGATTTTCGTCATCCTGTGCTGTAGCCAGGTCCTGCTACACAAGTTCACAGAAAATTTCATTTTTAGAAGGGGATCCAGACCTGACTTTTCTGTGCCCATCTGTTGCAGGTTGGGTTGTGTGGGCTTTTTTTTTCCAAAAGTAGCAGTGAGATAGATCAAAGCTGAGACAAAAACAGTAGCACTGAGGGAGAAGGACTGGATAAATATTGCTGTGCAGGAACTGCAGAAGAAAATTAACTTGTTTTTTTGTTTATCTCCTACCCCATCACCGCCCTGATTTCCCTCCACAGCAGCTGCACTCCCTAACAGCCTGAGCCAGCAGCGCAACCTGGCACTCTTCCGAGCGCTCTGTGCCATGAAGTATGCAATCTATGCTCTCTGTGTGAATTCACACAGGCATGCCAAGTGCAAGGATTGTGTACACAGCCTTCTTGGTGACATCCCAGAGGATGCAACTTCTGGAGAATCAGCAGGTGATTTGCCTCCTTTCTCAGGTTCAGTAACATGTACTTCTCCATGCAGTTGCTGGGCTCTGAATTATCACTTAGTATTGGAGTAATGTTGCACCTTGTGTACATGGTATTTTGTTCAGTGGGCTATGGATGCTTTGCAAGCAAGTATAATGGTATTTCTTTGGGGTGTTGTTATTTTTAGTAATAATAGATATGAATAAGCTACTGGCCTTGTTTTAAAATATTTTTGGCAATTGTACAAAAAATATAGAGCTAAAAAAAGTGATACTAGCCAGAGGATTATAGTGACAGATAATTTTGTAAAAGCTTATGATATCCTAGAGCTGAAACTGATCTAATGGCTAGAATGGCGTAATCTGAATTTGCAGATCTTTCAACAAAGTGATCATTGGCATTGCTCAGAAGGAGGAAGCACACTACCTTTCTAAATGTAAAATGTTGGATATGTATTTATTTGGTTTTTGGAGGAATGATTGGGTCTGAGCCACTGGATTAGTTGCCCCTTCTGGGATTTTCTTAAAAAGCACAAGTTGGAGCAAGGAATCCCTGAAAAATGTAGTAAATGTTCTCTATTTTTGTTTTTAATCGTACAGATTGCTCTTCAGTATTTCCTCAGTACATTGCGAAGTGTCAGCAATTCTTAAGGAGTGTTCCCATTCCTCTGCGCCTGGAGGTTTTGGAGAATATTTTCTCCTTGCTTTTCGTTTCCTATAATGACCTCTATACTGACACTCCTGTACCTGAGGACTATGCAGAGGATGAAGACCTTGACAAAAAGAGTGCTACTCTGAGTGTAGAAGGCAGTGATAGTCGGCGGTCTTCCACCACGCAAAGTCCACAACACCTAACAAAGGCTGAAAAAAAATCAGAGGAGCATCTGGCTGTGCAAACACCTCACACAGATACCCGAGATCTTTGTGACTCTGTGTTAGATGGCAAAAGCTGTGAAACCTCTAAGCCAAGCTGCCTGGATCTGAAACACTTCACCAGTGGTGTTACTGGATTTTTAGTGGATGATGTGGCCATGGAGGCCTTTCTCACATTGCTTCTCAACCACCTGGAAGAAATCCAGAGTTCTCTGCCGTGGGACTCCAGTAACGTGCTTCGTGAAGAGCTGGAGCTTGTTGAGTGCTTGAATCTTTCTGCAAGCAGAGATGCCTTTGGAAGTCGTGTGTTGCAGTTTTCCAAATACCTTTCTGAAGCTCACTGGCGATACAAGGTGGTGATGAGTAACAGAAATGCAGGTAGGGTTTGTATTTGGCACTTTCTGGTATGTTACAGTTGTTCACAGTTGTTCAGACAGTGATCTCAAGGCTAAATTCCATGAGCATCTTACTGAGGGAGCACATTTTGGCAGGTACTGAGAGAGTGACCTACTTGGAGACCACCTGGCACTTGCACCGGTTGCAAACAGCAGTGATTTCAATTCTAATCAGAAAGTTTGGGTCATTTTCTCATTTCCCTCCCCTTTGTGGATGCACTGCTTCCGTTTGCCTTTGTCCTACCCCTTTGTCACAGGTGGGTGACAAAGTGATACTGCAATGATGTGAAAGGACATGGTGATCTTGGATCCAGTGCAAGCCAAATAGTCTCAGCTTGTTCATGAACAGTGTTGATTTAGCCTAGACTGGAAACATGTTAGGAAAATGTATCAGAGGAAGTTGTATTATTCTGGATGATTATTTAAATAGCTTGAGCAACACACTAAGGAACATTTTTCCCACCCTTCTCCATAGTCTATAACTTGTTAGCTCTGTTGCTATGAGATTTTGTCTTGTATCATGTGTAGCTTATCGTGTGTCTCAGACTATATAAGCCCATGTCCCAAGATAGACTTGGCAGTCTGGACCTTAAATATTGCAAGTTTCCAAACCTGTGTTCAACTGTTTGTCAGGTCTCCCTCTATAAAGCTACTTGGTCATGTTTTTGTTTAAATATTTCACAGAACATCAGCTTGCAGCCTCCAAGAGATACTGCTCTTTAATCAGGTGCTCCAGCTTTAAGAAACGAAGTAGATATCGGAAGTACAAGACAGGTGGGTTTAAAGTGTCTTGGAAAAGGCACTTCTGAAACGTGCATAATTTTGCTGAGCTCATAGCTGAATGCCATTAGATTTCATGGCCTAGGAGCAGAGAACTAGATTTATTTCCTTTAGTATTCTAAGTGGTTTGAAGTGTCAGTCCAGTTCCACTTGGATTGAGGCTGTTTTCTAAAACTTACATGCACAAATAACTTCTTCCAAGAAGAATAACTTCTTCCAATCAAGTCTGATTTGGGGCAGGGGAGAACTTCAACTACAGTACTTTTTCCTTCTCCACTGTGTCCCATGACTGTTTGGTGTATTTTCATTCCTGTTGCAGTATTATCTAGGATGTGAATTAACAGGAATATGTGGCATAAATTGGCAGCCTTAGGAGAAAGCTGTGTTCCTCACCTTTTTTCTATCTAGTCTTTGAAAGGGATGTCTGGTTTTGGAGTGGCATGTTCCAAAATAAGAAGCTTCGAATTATCTGAACTGGGTCACTAATGGGCCACCCAGCATAGTCTCTAGCCTAGCATTTTCTTCAAATCAGCAGTTTTTGCATTTGTCATAAATGTCAGCGGTGGCTCATTTACGAGATTCTCTTGAAGATCTCTTGAGGTTGCTTAATCTGGTGTTTGCTGTAAGTTTTAATTACCTTGTCTAGTAAAAGTGCATTTAATGTGCTGATTTTGGTTTGTTTCAATTTTAGATGGGAAAGAGGGAACTTCCAGTCCATCACTAGAAAGCACAAGTAGTGAGCCAAGCACCAGTACCTCAGGTAATAAGCCACAAAAGTAGTATTTCTTTGTCTTTTCAATGTGCATGATGGAGAATTTGCTTGAATAGTTAATGTGAATTACTGCTGTGTGCAGGACAGAGTTATATCTTTTTGCTGCTCAGAGCTCCCATTTTTAGATGACTCTTTTGTAGTCAGAATAGCATGTGTGTCTTCTCTGGAATAAGAGAATTAGATTTTTCTTGATATCTTTGGCTTGCAGGAAACAGTATGCAAGCAATGTAGTGATCTGCAAACCATCAAAAAAGCTAGTGAACTGATAGTCATGTAAGCAAAGACATGTTTGGGCATGCTGGACTGATCTAATAGGTCAAATGCTTTGACTTCTCCCTTTGTCCATACTGAACCAGTGCCTAGCACTGTGTGCATGTTATGTAGCTGCTGAAAAGTGTTACACAGGGATGAGATTCAAACTGCAAATTCTGACCAAATAGTGAAATGTTATGAGAATTTTTAACAGGATGTTTATGTTGACTTTACCCTAAAACTTGCTTGCAACTCTGCTCCTGTATTTTTGTGTTAAATATGTGAAATAGTCTTATCTGCTGGGTGGCTGTTATTTGGTGAAATGTGTTTTCCCTAATAGTGTACTGATGAATTCTGTCTTGCAGAGGGAAGTACCAGTAGTGTGTCAGGCTTGAGTGATTTGGAAAGCAGGGTGAGACCACGTCAGCAGAACTCCCTCATTCCTATGATGCTTTCCCCACCAGAATCACTCTTAGTTTCTTGTGTTTTGAGAGGGAACTTTGTGGAAGCCCACCAGGTAAATAAGATGGATGTATTTCGATTTTTGAAATTCCTGCTTCTTCTGCATTTAGCAAGCATGGGGCTTCCAAGTGAAAGAATCACTTCAGAAGTAGAAGCAAGTGGAAGGAACAGATATATTCCAAGCCAACATTCCATGGATGCAGGGTTTTTTCTGCCTTGTTATGTAAAAATGCTTTCTCTACACCTGGGTTCTCAAAGCATGCAAATGTTTGATGAGAGCTAGTCAAGCATAGTGTTTCAACTGACTGAAGAACACAGAGATCATGTGAAGCTTGGTTTGTGTTCCATTGTTGGTTTCTTAATAGGTTGGTTGATTTTTGGTAGTTGGTTTCATGCATAGCTCTGCTTAGCTACTCTGTGTTTAAATTTTGAGAAGGTATTCCTGGCTGAATAAGAATTTATTTGAAATAGTCTACTTTGGAGGCAAACTTGATAGTTCTCTCTCATTACATAGTGTATTGAAATTGTAAAGTCATTCTGAAAGGTGTGGGTTATGAGAATTAATTCAGCCCTGTTCCTGCAGCAAATAATAGGTAAGCTTTATAATAATAGTTGAAAAACATCTCTGAGGGCCTTTTTTTTTTTTAGTCACTTAAAACTCTCTAGGAGAAAACCCCACGATTTCAGCCTGTTGTGCTTGTGGGGATGTTTTTCAGTTAAAGTATTTATTTTATTCTTTTGTCTCGTCTAAAGCTCCCCCCCCCCGGCTCCTTGACCTTTGAAAACTTCATTTGACATGCTCTGTAATTACATCTATTGTTACTTTGAAAGGTGGCTTTGATGTTTAATCTGGAGACTTCCCCTTGCTATGGTGAATTGGTTTTCATGGAGCGTTACCAAGAGGCAGTACGAGAAATGGCAAGAGTGGAGCACAATATTGAGAATCAAGCATCAGATGGCACTGGAGGCATCAGGAAATCTGGCAGTGGCCGTTCAACGCTGCAAGCTATTGGGAATGCAGCAGCAGCTGGTAAGGACTGGGCTTTTTGAGTTCTCACAAAGGCTTGGGGAGAAGTGAAAAATCCCAGAAAGCAACTTCAATAATGTCAAAATGAGTGTAGTGTTTGTTCAGAAGGGTAAGTGGTGGTTCTTTGAGTTAGAAAGAGACTATGAATGCTGAAAATTGGCTGTTGATGCCCACTTAGTTGCATCCGTTCTACAGTAATTGATTGGTCCATGAAGCAGGCCATATATGGAATTATTTTCTATAAGGATTGAAAAATAGTTACCCATTACAGGATCTGATCTAATTATGCTGTTAACCAGTGATTGTGTGTTTTTGATGACACCTGTAGGTATGGTATTTTATTCCATCTCGGATGTTACTGATAAATTGCTTGCAACTTCTGGAAGTCTTGCCCCTACTCTTCAAGAAAACTTCTGGATCAGGAACATCCAGCTGGAGCATACTGGTCCTCTGCGAGAAATCCTTGAGGACCTCAGTCCTTCAGCAATGGCAGCATTTGACCTAGCTTGTACTCAGTGCCGTCTCTGGAAGACATGCAAACAGCTTCTGGAGACAGCAGAAAGAAGACTCTACAACAGCCTTGAAACTCGGGGTAGGCTTTTGATTTTTATGTTTATCAGCGTGGGCCTGGGAACAGAAAATGCCTCTCTATGCCGTGTTGTTTGTGCTAACACCCAAGCCTTAATTAACCTCATTTTGTATTTTCATGTTAGTTTCTCTTTTCCACTCCTAACTTTGATTTTGTCTCCCTTTGCACAATGACTGTTCCAGGCCACCGATCTGACTTTGTTCTACTGCACTCTGAAGGTGTAAAGGGTTTTCCAGCAGTTCTCCAGCAAATAAGTAAAATTCTCAACTACTCCTGCACATCACAAGGTCAATCCAGACCAGGTAGTATGCATTTTTGATAGGGCTTTCTGTTGAAATGGGCTTAAATCAAATTCTTGTCTTTTGTTGCAGTGTAAATTTGAACTTCCCATGTTTTAGCTTAGTATTTATAACAGAAAAGGTGAGGGGGATGTGACCTGAGCTCAATTCTGAATAATCTGAAATGCTCTGGTTTTTGTATTATCATGCACTTCTGGTTTTGTGGGCCTTCTTCTATGCAAAAAATACTTGTGTCTTTGTTACAGTTGCTGTTTTTTTCTCCCTCTTTGTAGAGGTATCTGATGAGAAAATAGGGAGTCATTTTCGATGCAGTATTGTAGACCTTCTGCAAGCTTGCTACCCAGCCTTGACTGAAGAAAGTATTACTAATGAAATTGTTTTATCACAAAACCTGGATCATATCCTAAAAGCACTGACCGGTGTTGAACGATCTGTGGGTGAGTTATTTTTTTGAACATAAAGACTGATTGATGTATGGATCTAAATTTTTGCTTTTGCCTTTCCAGGCAGCAATAAATCCAGTAGTAATGCTCTTTGACATATGCACAAATTATATATTTTAAAAATCATAAATGCAAAGGGTAAAATTTATCTGTAATTCTTACATTTGTTTTCACAGCTAAAATTCTGAACTTGTCAGAGATGTTGTTTTATTTCTATGCAGTCCTAGCAAGGAATTCTTTTAAGTGTATTTTAACGTGGCACCTTATAGATAATTAGGTGTATTCTTACTCTTGCTTTCTTGTCTTTTTTTTTTTTTAGTAACAAAATGGAGATAAATTTACAAAATCTTTGTAATATCATAATACCTTCCAGTTTTCATAGGACTGTCATAAAACAGCTCATCTTTTCCACAGCTGCTTTTTCTTACAGCTCTCTTCATCAGATAGCACTGGTGTTTCTCTTCTAGTCACCAAATTTCTAAAAAGCTTTTAGGTGTTCGTAAAATATTTAATGAGAAAAAATTTAGGAGAGCTGTAAGAGCCAAACGTTATGGAGCTCAAGGATTGGTCAACACCTGTGTTTTAGAATGAATGTTAGTGACACAGAACTAGGTATATTTTAGGTCTGCCTTAATATAGCTCTAACTTCTCAGTGCCATGGTTATTAATTTAAATAAACTATAGTTTTATTCTGCTGTGAAAATTTCTTTTGGTTTCAATTAAATTATAATGCTTACAGTAAAAATTTCCCTTGCCTTCAGTTAAATTATAATGCTTATACTGAGATCAATAATTGTGGAGAGGAAATAAAGCTAAAACATTTCTCTCTCTTTTTCCCACCTCCCTGTCTCCTTTTTTCTTGACATTCCATCCTTGAATCTTGTCTGTTCTCTTAAACTAGACTCTAAAGGGAGCCTGCTTGGCACCTTGGTGGAGCAGGGCTCTCTCAAACCCATGGAGCTGGAGAAGCACCTGGTTTGGAACCAGACACAGCTCCTGCTGAGAACTCTTGACCAGCATTCCCAAAGCAGGCCAGAGAACAGCACACAGACAAACTTTGTGAAGGCCTTCCTTGACTACATCACTACGCTGGCTGCTGTGGTGTTACGAAGCTTGAATGCAGAGCTAGGTGAGGGGTTTCTGCTGGAAAGTCTGAGCCTAGGTGAAGATACTCAGGCTGTGTAGTCTGGCCAAACTCTGGAAAGTAATTGTGCCAAAATGGTTCCTTGCCTAATGTATCTACTACCTGTGCTTTTGATTTCAACTGATTATTACTTTCTTTTTCTTTTATTTCATAATGCCTAGGCCACCCACAGCCCACATGAAAATAGTTCATGTCAGTGGGAAAATGAGAACAGAAATGCTAACTACTGACCCAGACTCTGCACTCCACTTAGAGTGGAGACAAAACAAACAGCTCTTGAAATCCAAAAATTCTTAGCACTACCCCTGTAAGGTGAGATTGATTTTTGCATCTAGTACATTAGCATGCTGTGTAACTTACAGCTCCCTTAGAGGCAGCAGGCACCCTGCTGCTCCACAGGGATAAGAAAAAGAGTGTATAGAAGGCCACGCAGAGGTAACCAGGCAGAATTTTTTATAGAATCAGCAGATAATGGTCCATGAAAAGGAATGTACCATCAGCACATAAAGCTGTCAGAAGAGCAGAACAATTCACTGTGCTCAGTGAAATTGCTTATCCCTGTTTTAAAGTTGACACTAATTGAGCCACACTAATGTAAAATACCACAGTAATGATTTCAGGGAATAAGTGCCCAAGAGGATAAGAAAAAAGGGCAGAGATCTGTTTGCAGACATGCTGGTTCAGCTCAGGTCACTGCCATGCCAGCCATAACTTTTGTATGGACATGATTTAGTCCTCGCTGGCTAAATGCCAAAGCCAAAAATTGCACAAAAATATTCAATGGCTGGGTGAGTTTGGGGAAAATGTTATTGTGTTGGAATATGAAAGGAAAAGGTGAACTTAGGAGAATGTGTCCAAAGTTACTTGATGTAACACTACTTTCCAGCAGTAGTGGCCAGGTTTTCACTCTTTTGTAAAAGTACCTGTACACCTGTGAGTTCCCTCTGCCCTTGCTAGCTAACTTTGATAGAGCATGGACTCACCAGTCTACATACAAAGACTCATCAGGAAATAGTTCTGCATGTTTTCTACTTCTCACCATAAGTACATATTTTGGTGAAAGTTTGAACTAGAGTTGCTAAACTGTTTGAACCTAGATCTTGCTTAAAGGATGAAGAATCTGTACTCTACCTATTTTGGTAATATGTCCAACATAATATTGCCAAGATTGAGAGGCATATCATAATCACAAATGCCTTGCAATTTACTCTGGATTTTACCATTCTAATGTGAATTTAGAACCTTGTGAATTTGGTCAAAGTGGTTTAGACTCAGGGCCTTAAAATTTGTATTCCTAAAATAAAAGTTGTATTCAGCTAATATGTTTGTATTGTAATAAGTATTCTGGTGTTTTTTTTCCCTAAGATGTATCTGCAGAAGTGAAAGTAGGAAACCCGTTCATACTGTTACAGCAGAGTCCATCTCAGCTGCTTTCCCAGCTTGTTTTTGAGAGGCAAGTTCATCCTGACAGGTCAGTGTTTTTTCAGATTATGTACTCCTGGAGGTTATTTTGCTATTGGTGACTTTTACCTCAGCCATGATTAAGTTCTTTGGTTACTTATTACACGTGGTACAGCCTGCTGTGTCCCACCGGCTGATCACTTGATGCTGCAAAAATTGGTGTGCAGGGAGGAGCTTAGTCAGTGCCTTCTCCATCAGCTTGAAGATTTTTGATTGGGAGAACAATGGCTCCTTATTTTTAACAATTACTATCTGTTATGAAGTGAGAGTGGAATTATGCGGGTTTTTTTAAACTGTGTGACAGTTCAGAGGAGTGCACTTGCAGCTTGTCAATGTAATACAATAAAGTAGGCCAGTAGGTTTTAGTAAGAATACTGGGCATGATGCTTGCTCTGGTCAGCAGGTAAACTGGACAATCTAGACTCCTTCCATTGCAACTACTAAATTAGGTTGGCATGGAAACGGTCTGATTTGATGAGGTAGCTTTTAAAAAGATGAGCGCTAATGATGAACTATTTTAGTAGCTTGCATTTAGGTAAAAGACAATGTTTGAGGAGTAAGTTCCTTTTCTGTAAAGGAATGGCAGCATAAGCTCTGAGTTAAAATAGTATATGTAATATTCTTGTGTATGTACCTGTGAAGAATATTAGGGGGCTTGTGTTCTCAAAGCATTTGGAAGATATATCAAAATATGTAATTATAAAGTACCTTTTATATGTGCTGGGTAAGCTGGTTCTGTTTTCAATCCTACAGACTTTCTGCTCTCTTGGCTAAAGAAGGGTTGAACCTGAATGTGCAGCAAGTCATTGTTAGCTCTTGCTGTGAACCACTGTCCTTGTGCAGTGCAAGGCAAAACAGCCAGGCAAAGTCTCTTCTGACAAACATCAGCAACTTGACACACCAGTGTGCCTGCCGCTGCCTGCCAGATGTTGAAATACCTATTCACAGTTCTGCAGTGACCTCTGAGGATATCTCCGCTCAGGCCTCATCCTCTCTGAATGACTTGAGCCAGCACACGCTGACTGCCTCCTCCCTGGACTTCCTGAAGTCTCAGTCAAAACTAATGGCTACAGTGGCATGTCTAAGTGCATCTAATGTACAGAAAATTCACAAATCAAGTTTGTCTTGGATGGAATTTCGGGGCAAACGGGAGGTGCCCTTAGGCTTGGAACAGATTTCCAGGGAGTGTGAGGCATTATTGAAGGAGTTCCCAATATTGGAACGATTTCTTCTTGCTATGTTTGACCCATTTCTGAATCAAGGGGAGGGTAGCAGTTTGGCTGCTGTCTTCTCTGGCAAGGCATACATGTCTCTGGTTCTCCTAGGATTACATTCCACCACAGCTGTTAAAGTGTTAACAGGAGTCTTTGAAAAAGCTCTTGCGGCAAAGGATTGGGACAGAGCTCTGAAGATCTTGGATCTGTACTGTCAGGATGTGGAGGAAGTGGTTAATGTGAAGGATGCTGTGCTGAGTTGTGCAGCTACTGAAGGTAAGAAGGATTAAGTCAGGCTTTTTCCCTCTTTTTTTCTTTGATCCTTTTTTTTAAAATAAAGAATGCAGCCTGGATCAAAACGTAAAAACTAAAGTAGTGGTCCTTGGGCAAATCCAGAGATGGAAATAGATAATTTTCCTTTCTTTATCCTGAATTTGCTTTCTGTAATGGTGTTGTTTCTTTTCACAAATATGCAAATCATGACCAATTTAGTACAAGAGAACTGGAATGCATCTCTTGTATTATTTTTATGTGAAGAGCTGAATACATCAGGACACAGTAATCATTGTACTGTTAATGGAACGTCTCTCACAGTAGTGTCATTGTTATTCATGGATGATGTGATCTGTGAAAGGTGCCTTTTGGAGTCTGAATAGTAAGCACATCATGCTAATTTTGGATGCTTCCCAAAAATTTGATGCTTGGGCTGACTCTTAAAAAGATTTTTCAGCCCTATCAGTGTTTCTTTTGTTGATGTGGTCCAGAAAGGATAAGGATTTTTTTTTATTTTCCGAATTGTAGAAACTGAATTTCAAATCAGTGTTTTGTTTCCTCCACAGATAAGGATGGTTGGCAATACTTGTTCCCTGTAAAAAATGCAGTGTTGAGAAGTAGACTGGCCCTGCGCTGCCTGGACAAGTGGCCCCTTGATGCCTGTTTGGAAATTCTAGCTTACTGCATTTCTGATCTGGGTGTACCTCATGAACTAAAAGCCAATCTGCAGAGCAGGAAAAAAGAACTTCAGGTTTATCAAAAGGTACAAAGTCATTCTTCAAGTAACTAGTGAGATGAAATAGGCAGCAGGAAGCAAATATTGCTTGCCCACTGAGAAGCTTTAGCCCTTGATTCTTTTTTGGTCATAAGAGCTTTTCAAGTCTTTTATCCAAAACAGTTCATGTGAAGTGCTGTAGTATCCAATTAACACTCAGCTTCCATCCTTCACAAGTTTCCAACTCCCCTATTAGCATTCTGGTCTGCAAACATGTTTAGATATAAACATTTTTGTGAGTCTGATTGTTTTGCAAAATATTTTCTATTCTATGCAAATTCTAGGGCCTCTGGAAGCTTTCCGTGGCAGTTAATAATTTTAGAACTTTAAGAAATGCAGATGGTGTACAAGACTAGTGGTCCAAGGAGCAAGTTTGTATTGCAGTCAGTTCTAACTGCAGTGCAGTGCAGATACCCTTCAGTCAGACAGGCTGACCTGGAGTTCAGCACAGACTGAAAAGTCAAACAGCAAAATAAGGAGCCATCCCTGCTGAGTTCTGCCTGGTGGGAGTTCTGCTAGCTGACAGCTCGCTTGTCTCTGTGTTAGTGCCAGCAATGTCTGTGTACTTTTACATCCATAATTATGGCCATCTAATCTTTGAGAAAGCTTCCTTATTGCTTTGTAGACTCACATCTGTGAAAACTGTGGAGTGTATTTTTGGGTGCAAGGGCATTACATCATCCCTGGAAAGGGCTAGACGTGGTCTCCTTTTTGACTTTGTTTCTATGAAGCAGCTCTTGATGTGATCAGCTCAGCTGTTTTCTTAGGCTATTGATTGCCATTAATTGAAATTCTGTAGTTTATCCTACTGTATATTAACTTTTTCAGATTTTGAATGTGCAAAATGAACCATTGTGGAATGACTGGCAGGATCTGAAAAAAGCCTGCACTGATGACCCCCAGGCTGTCATGAATATCATTCTGAAAGCAAAGGTTAGACATCATCATGTGAATTTTGTTGAATTAGATTGCATTAAACTTCAGGTAAACAAGTTCGTTGAAATAGCATCTTAAAATAATGATCAGTGGAGATTACCTTGGGAGGAAGGATTCCTTTACTCAGCTCTGTGCTACAGAAACAAATAGAGATCTGTGTTTAATGGATTTACATGTAATTAATAATTCTTAAGTTTTAGTTTAAACTCTTACTCTGAGTATAACCTGTTCTTTTCTTTTACAATTTTGAAGATTTTAAAATAGCATAACTTTGGTCATAATACAGATTTGATTATTAGGGAAATGCTGATATTGTAAATCTGGCTGGCAAGTGTCTTTCTGAAAACCAGCTTGTCTACTAGTTACTGCTTGTTTACTTGCTCTAAGGTAAACAAGGTATTTTGAATGCAGGCTGTGACTGATTAAATTGACTGTCATCTTCCCTTGTCAATGTAATTTATTTTTTTTATTTTTTTTTAATCTGGGAGGGGAGTCTAAGCTAGAGAATCTCTTAATCAGAACTTTGGGAGAAACAACTGTATCAAGGAGGGCAGAGTTTGTCCTTTTGTTTGTAATTTTTTTAAAAATTCTTTAGGATTATGAATTGTGTGAGGAATGGGGACACTTGTATCCTGTCCCAAGAGAAGACTTGATCAACCTTCACCGTGAGCACCTTCTCCACTTACTGGAGATGAGAGACATGGAAAAGGCATTGCAGGTAATATCAAGACGTTCTCAGCCTCATATCCATAGATCAAACAAGATGACAGCTGTTTTGCCTGCCTTCACTGTGTGTGTTTTCATGGTCTTTTCTCTTCCACCCTCAAGAGATGTTATTTGCTTAGATAAGCTTTTAGAATCCTAGCTCTCCCCTGTTCTGCTTAAGTAAAAATCCGGCTTGGCAATTTAGTTCTTGGACCTAATAGCATAAATGTCACTTACATGCAAATACAAGGCTCCTTTTATTTGAAGAATCATAACAAAGCATGTCAGTGCTGCTTAAGCAGAAGAATCAGAAGTGAAACTAATAACATGAATTGGTCAGCTGGGCTTCAGTGCCCACATTAGAGGTGTGAACATTTTTGGTTTTAATAATGGTGGAGCTGTCACTTAGAGAGTGAATTAATTTGCTGGCTGGAGCACTGTAGGCTGTGGTGGTTGTGAGGGTCCCAGGATGAGGGAAGAGATGAATCTGACTCCATGTTCTTAGAAGGCTGATTTATTATATTATGATATGATATTACATTAGAAGAAATGCTATACTAAAGGTATGCTATAGAAAGATAAAGGATACATCAGAAGGCTAGAAAAGAATGAATAACAAAAACCCATGACTCCTCAGAGAGTCATTCACCACTGGCTTTGATTGTCATTAAGTAAAAACAATTCACATGGAACCAATCAAAGATGCACCTGTTGGAAAACAACCTCCAGACCACATTCCAAAGCAGCAAACACAGGAGAAGAAAATAAGATAATTATGGTTACATTTTTCTCTGAGGCTTCTCAGCTTCCCAGGAGAAGAAATCCTGGCTTTTTCAGGGATTTTTCAGAAAATATCACGGTGACAGTAGGGTAATAAACTGTCATGGACAGAAGGCTGCCTTCTAGGAATGTTGTAGAATTTCACTGTGTTTTGTTTGGTTTTGTAGCTTTTACAAAGAATCGAAGACCCTGGTGTTTGCCTTGCTATCAGTGAGCAGTCCCTGGACCAGCATCCAAACTTGGCAGCCTCTCACTTCTTGGCTGATTACCTCACAGCTCACTTCTATTCCAGTCTGACAACAGCACGCCGGAATGAAATCCAGGCACTCTATATAGGATCCAAGGTCAGTAAAACCCCTGCCTCGAGTCATAAACAGCAACAAATGACTATATAATTT
This sequence comes from Passer domesticus, assembly GCF_036417665.1. Taxonomy (NCBI): domain Eukaryota; kingdom Metazoa; phylum Chordata; class Aves; order Passeriformes; family Passeridae; genus Passer; species Passer domesticus. The sequence continues at coordinate 33,033,601 of NC_087479.1, forward strand.
TGTCATGCATAGTATTTTCATAATATAAAAAGCCTGTAGGTTTTACCAGAGCATTCTCACTACACCAGGTCTAAGATCCTGAGTCTCAGGATCCAAAGGAGAGTTAGAGATGGCTTAAAGCTTCTCTTTCCTTTCTTGATTTTTGCAGTTCCATAGTATGAACAAAGCAGTCTTGGGTTTGAGCTATGGGTAGTGGAGGAACACACAGGCTGAAAGAAGATAGGGTGGAATAAAATAAAATTGTGGAGTTTATCAGAAAAGTTGCTATCTTTGTCCCAGGTGAAGAAGGAAGTATTCTTAACTTACTCTGTTATCAGTATCTCCAGGTGTCCTGTGTATTCCCACCCTTATGGTGATTTTTTGACTTCTTGTTTCTCCCAAGTGCCTTCCAGAGGTGGAGAGTATCACTCCTCATTCTGGATGGTCACTTCCTTTACAGAAGTCACACAGGTTCTGTGCTCAGCCTGGGAATAGATGCATTAATCTGCAGATAACCTTAGTTAAATGCATTCCATGTAAACAAAATGCAGTGCTTTTGGTAATGTCTGTTTCAGTGCAGGACTGTAAACAGCAGCTTGCTCCAGTATGTGCCACAACAGTACTTTGCTGGACTGCCTGTTTGTTTACTTGTTCCTTCTGAAGATATGACTTAGTTTGAAAAGCATCCATATTAACTGTCCATCTAGAGGAGACTTGCTCTTATTTTCTCCTCTTTAACATTTCCTCAAATGAGAGAAGGATAATGATTGGGTTAATATGCTTTTTATGTGCTGTACTCTGCTACAACATACTTGTCACAGGGTCACAGACTCTTCCATAGTCTCTGAAATAAGGCAGTGTTTTATAGAATGGAAAGTGGAAGCTAAGTGATTCTGTAAATCCTCTTAATAATTCTGTAACAGAAGTAGGAATTGGTCTGAGAAGTCCCGCCCCCTTTTTTGACCTCCACCTGTCATTCCATTCTCTGCATAAGGGATTGCTCTAGTTTCTTGTCTTTAATCTCACAGAAACACATATTTAAAGGTGTGTAATTTTATGATACTTTTTTTTCTTGTGTCTCAGGTGCTGCTGACTCTGCCTGAACTTTCCCGTGTTAACTACTTCCACCTCTCCTCAAGGCCACTGCTCATGCTGGAGCAGCTCCTCATGAATATGAAGGTGGACTGGGTAGCTGTAGCTGTGCAGACACTGCACCAGCTCTTAGCTGGGCAGGAAATTGGTATTACTGTAGAAGACATTGACAGTTTGCTTTCCAAGTATGCAGAAAAAGCTCTGAACTTCCCTTTCACATTAAAGGAAAAGAGATCAGGTAACTGTCTGTCAGAATGCTGTTTTTCATTTGAGAAAGAAGGGCCAAAATCTTCCCAGAATAATTTCAGCAATCATGCCATAAGATTTTTTAGATGTGTGCCTCCAGTCTCCGTCTAGCCCAGAACCTGTCCTTAAAATCTTTGCCTTTTTTGTAAATAGATGTTTTCAAGGACCAACAACTCCAAAAGTTTCTCAGACTTTTTTCTATTGTTCTTTATTCAGGTTTCTTTTCTTGTGTAATACTGATCAGTTCTATTTTACCCCTGTTTAATTCAAAGTCACTTACAACTTAAACACTTCCAAAACCTGCAGCCAACTACATCTGCCCTCAAGTAGAATGGGGATTTAGTCCTCTATAGTATTTCCTCCTACCAGAGTCCTATTCTTTTTTCATATAGAAAGCTTCTAGACTCATAGTTCTGTTTAACAGTCTTGTTGGGGTTCTCCTCTCTGGCTTGTCAATCCCTTCACCTACAAGTAGGTGTACTACATGCTTCCTACATGTTGTCTTTGAGTCTCATGCACTTGGCTTCTTTTAAGGTTTTAGAGCTGGAACAGCAGAGGGTGCTGCAGATCCATTCCAATGCTTTTGTGTCATTGTATTAAAAACATATGGGGTTCTGTACCTATCTATATCTATTTATATCTGCTGATATGGTACCAGTTTGCATTATGCCAGTTTCCAAGTGTTGGCTTCATTTTGTGTTTTAAAGATGCAGCTCTTGCTAACATAAAAGCATCAGACTATCTCTTCTTGCCAAATGGTCTATAATTTTGCAAGTATGCAAGATGAAGCATTTAATACTTGCCCTGAGCATCTTGTATTAATCAATTGTTTTCACATCTCTGCTGCATTGTTCCTATAGCTGTCTTTACTCGCTCACTTTGATAAGGATTCCTTTCTTTGTTTTTTAGGTAATTGAATTTTATACAGTTTTGCATTAATTGCTGTGGTCTAATTTGCATGCAAAACATAGCCTTGTTTTGTGCTGACCTTCTTACATACTCCTGTGAATGGATTCCTCTAATCTTCTTGAAAACAGGTAGATGTCTTGACCAGTATTGTCCTCTGATTTTTTCCTCCTCTTTCTTGTCTTTGTCTTAGATTCTCTGATACGCATTCAAGAAAGTCTCAGTCAGGTGTTGGAGTGTGAAGCATTGTCGAAATCAGGATCATCAGAACTATCTCCTGTCAGCCTTACTGGTAAGGTTAAGACCTTGGTGCCTCTTGGGGTTTAACCTCAGCAGCAACCACAGCTGCTTGATGATTCCCCCACCAGCCCTTTCACAGGTGGGATGCAGAGGAGATTTGGAAAAGGGTACAACTTGTGGGTTGAGGTAAGGACAGTTGATTAACTGAAATAAAGTAAAATATAGTAATAATAATGATGAAAACGGAGATAGGAAAAATAGAAAAGAAGAACAAAACCCAAGAAAAACAAATGCTGTATAATACAATTGCTTAGCACCTGCTGACCGGTGCCCAACCCATTCTCCAGTGTGGATCAACCCCTGCCAGCCATTTTCTTCCAGTTCATTCCCTGGGTATGCCATTCTACAGTCCTTGAAGTGTTTTTTCCCTAGGATGGCTGTTGTGACCTGAGGAAAATAGCACACCTTGTCTTGTCTGAGAGGCTCCACTTACAGTCCTCAGACACAAGAAAATGGAAACGAAGCAATTTAAGCCAGAACAGCTGGAGAATATTTGTAGCTAAGAAACAACCAGAAACTCTTCTGCAGGTTCTATTCAGCAACTCATGCAAGAGATGCACAGTCTGTGTGTGCTCTCAGGAAAAGACTAACAGAATATCCTCAGACCTCCAAGGGTGATGATTCTTAGCAAGTAATGGGCCTGGACTAGAGCTGCAGAATGATATCCCGATCTACAGTTTAGGGTGTCTGGACTATTTCCTGCTTCTGTATCCTGAAATGAAGATTCTTCTTGCTTACATCAAGTGACAGCAGTGTTTTGGATTGGGCTGTGTAGCTCTTCAGTTTTTTCTTATAGTGGTCAGTCTAATATCTCTGTCCTGTTAAAAAACTTGAATGCACGGTCCTTTAGTGTTTGTTGGGAATCTGCTATCTACTTGAATGAGAATGAGTTAGCTTTAGTGAAATGGTAATTTTTATTCTTCTTTAGTTTAGTATGTATGTACACAGGAGGTGGCTTGCAGGGCTGCAGGGATATGTTGAACTTTGTAATTAACCTGTTGTGTAGCTGACTAACATCATATAAGTTAAAAGCCTATCTAATACTGTAAACTTCATTCAATGAGTATTTCATTGTGGGGGTCGAAGATGCCAAAGGCCACACTTAAATTCCTGCCTCTGTGAACTGATTTCCCCACAGTAGATTGAAAAGGCAACTAGAGTGGGGAGGGCTAGGCTGTAGCTAGCTATGCCACATCTTCCCTGAGATAACAAAGGAAACTCCCAGTCTTCAGGAATGTCAACACTGGGTACACTTAAGATTCTATTTTCTCCTGTATTACTTTTTGGTATCCAATGACCATGGTATTTTTTTTCGTCCTCCAAGTCTCTGCTTGTGATACAAGAAGAGATGTTGACACATTGTCTTATACCTCTGCAATTGTTGTGGAAAAAGTCTCATAATAAGTACATTCTGTTGCTTGTCAGCAATCTTAGTTTAAAGCATATATATTCCTTATACAACGTTACTCTGCCATGCCTAGCTGAAAGATAATGATAGTAGTCATCTTGTGAGGCAGAAAGATCTTTCAGCCTCATTGGGTCTGTAGTGTTTTCTGGTACTTAAGACTCTATTAAACATATTAAATCCCATTCCATATTTTTCTTGGCCTGGCTCATTTTCAGGTGTAACCATGTCTGTAAGTCCCAGAGACAGAAGTCTGCCCCAGAACTTGTTTCCTCAAGAATTTGTGCCTCCTGAGAAGCCACCACCCAAGCAGCAATGGATACCTGATGACACTGAAACGATATGTATGGTTTGCAAAACTGAACGCTTTACTATGGTAAGGAGCAAAAATGAAGTTCAGACATTCCTAGAACTACAGCCTTAATATGAGCACTTCCTCATAGTCTGTTTCCTGAAAGACCTGAGCTACTGCACCAGGTTTGTCTGCATCACCATGGGCCCAACAAGATTGCCAGTCCTTTGGTATTTAACCTGTGGTTTCTATTTAGAGTGGTCAAGGAGACTGGTAAACGTTAGCTCCTTGCAGAGTTCTGTGAAGTGATAGAGCCTAAAGAGGAAATCTGGTCATCAGAGAGAAGACAATTATGGGATCTCAAAAATGTGTAACAGCAGCAGTATTAATATTCCAAAAGGCTGCCTAATTTACTCTGCTGGCAAGAAATAACATGATCACTGTATTATTCAGACTATGAGTATAGAAAATTAAATCTTTGCTGTTGGTTACACTTTTCTAAAAATGATTGTTTCACAGAGTACTTGAGAACTGCATGGGTGCTTTGAGAACATTAATTTTTAGTTTTGCAGGTGTGCTGGCAATTTATCTTCTGCTGCTTAGAAACAGTACTGTTATCTCAAAAGTATCTGCTGCTTTTGAATTTGGAAATTTCTACAATGGCATCAGGAAAAACAGTCTAGAGCTTTTAACTTTCCCAGGACATGATCTAATTAGCTTTGTGATTAAAACTGGGATAATTTAAGTAATAGAAAGTCCAAGGCTGCTGCAAACATGTTTTAAATACTGGCCTCTGGGCTTGGGGGTTGATTTTTTTTTTCCTTTGCTATGCTTTCTTCAAAAAGGAATTTTAACAGGGAGAATCAGTCACTGTATACTTCTGAAAAGAATTATCCTGCATGGTGTTTCCTCTCTTCAAATGGAATAAGTTTATGTATGAGTAGAGAGAGAAGCAGGAGGGGACTTCAGTAAATTCTCTTTGTGGCTCATCCATGACCTCTTGTGCTCAGTTTAACAGGCGCCATCACTGCAGGCGCTGTGGCAGGCTGGTGTGCAGCTCTTGCTCCACCAAGAAAATGGAAATAGAAGCTTGCAGAGAAAATCTGTCTCGTGTGTGTGATCAATGCTATAGCTACTACAACAGAGAAAACGTGCCTGGCTTGGTGCAAGACACGAGCACGTAAGTCCTTCTGTCCTAGTTCTCCTCAATTTTCAGCAGAGTGCATGAATGGAATGAGAGAGTCATAAGTATTTGGATTTATCTGGATAATGTAACATCAGCCATTTGGCATCCAGCTGTTGGGATTTTCAGGTGTGGGAATGTTCCTTATACCTCACTTTACTTTTCACATTGGATAGAACATTGGACGGCTAGGCAAATTCTTTGAGTCTTTAAGTATCAATAATTCTTTAAACATCAATTAATCACTAACCTAAGAATTGAATGCTTTGATGCAAAACATAGCACAAATTGCTACAGTGTGACAAAGTTCCTTGCAATATACCCAACTTCTGGATTAATATTGCATGTTGACTAGCTCTGTTGAACATATCAGTGTTTTAGTTATTCCATAATCCCTCGATTATGACTCCCTGAAGCCTTGGGAATTAAAAAGCAAGTTTCTGATTAGACAGGTTTTGAAACTGCCTTTAATAAAAGGGACAGCTGTGATGACAGATTTTCATTATGTGGTTGCTTTCAGCTGAGAATTGGACTGAAATTCCTTGTGTGTACACAGGCTAGCTGGTGAAAAGTGCAGCTGAAAAGAGTTTTACTCTCTGTGACCTTGAGCTGGCTTGACAGGGTCACAGAAAATAAGATTTACCCTTTCCAGCCATGTTTTCATTTCCTCTTTTCCTATCGAGCCTGCAGAGACCAGTACCTACTATGCCAGGATCAGCAGGCTTCCTAGGAAAAGAGCAATTCTGTGCAGCTCTGAAGTGGAACCTGTGAAAAACAAGCAGTCACTTGGCAGCTGAACAGTTTGTGTCAGAATGGTTGCTTACATTGCCAGATTAGGCCAGCAGCGCTCAACACTGTGCTTGAATGCCACCTGCCAGGTTTTAATTAATTGTCTGGGCTTTTTTATAGTTGCCTTGTTTGTATATCAAACCCAACTAAATCTTAAGAGCAGGGATTCCAAAGGCTTCATTTTAGCTCTGACTTGTCCTGATACTGGGCTGCTCTTGTTCTCAGTGTCTGCTTTTTTATGATGTGTGCAACGATGCTGTTCCTACAGAAGGCCATAAGAGCTAATTACTTGGTGCAGTTGAAATACAACAGTACAGAGGCAGAATCTTAGATTTCTAAGCAGAAGGGATTAGGGGCAGGGCAGTGTGTTGAAAAGGACAGGTAGGGATAGCTGTTGGATTTTTACTTCTGAGGAGGGTAGCCATATTGATGTCTGCTTTAAAACCATGTTCCCCCAATGTGCTGAAGTCGTTATGATGGTTCTTTCTGTCATTTTATTACAGCAGAAAAGAAGATCTGGATCAAGTGGAAGGTAAGGAATACAGTAATGTCAAACCTCAGCTTTTTGAAGTGCCTGATTAACAGTTAGATACTGGAAGGTGATACACCTAGTTGCAGCTAAAGGGTGATCAAAACTTCAGTTACAAAATATCACTGATAGTTTTTGCATGTGCAGGCTGAAATTGAGCATTTCAAACTTCTGTGAATGAAAATTGAGACGTAGGAGAAAATCTGTGCCATTATTGAATGTGTTAGATGGGTGTTATAGAAAGAAACTGAAAAGGAGTTGGAGAATCCACTTTTCATTCTAGAAACAGTGAGAGGCAGTGGTGTGAGTAGGAATTAATTAGCTCACTACAGAGCAGTGCTGAGAGATCCTCTTTTTATAAACCATGACAGTTCAATTCTGAGTACCACTGCAGTGTGCTGTGGTGTTTTATAACTCTTCTGAGTTACAAGTTTCAAAACAAGTACTTCCTTAAGTACTTGGAGGAAAGAAAACTACTTTTCACAGAAATTATATTTCTTGAATTATTTGATCAGAACTCCAGTTTTCTGCAGTACTATTTTATAAGAAAATTTAACATTAGGAGTTAGGTCTTAAAATATTTTGGCCTAAAGCTCATGGACTCCATGGGCAAATCACCTGAATTTTGGAAAGAACATAGAGGTGGTTAAGTCAATTTACCTTTTCTTTTACAACTGTTTTTTATTTTCCCCTTCAAGCTGAAACCCACAGGTCTCATATTTACAGTTCCTTCCTGCTCAGAAATGTTTAATAAATTGCCTAAGGGGAGGATAAAGAGGAAAGGCTGCTGTGCTTGATGCCCAGTAGCTTAAGAGTTAAAAAATAATTTGAAAATATGTTACTGGAACCAGTTTTTGGTAAGAGTGACAGTAAGTTTAGGTATGATGTGGCAGCCTGATGAGAGAAGGAAATGTTTCTGTGATGTGTGCTGGACATGTGATTCTGGCAGGAAATGGCACAGTGAGAGGACTATAGATGACTGTTTTTTGAGAGATAGGAATGTTCTGCATTACGTGTCCTTAGCTGGGCTTGTTGCTTCTTGTGCAATGATTTTTACCGGGTGTTTCCTTTTTTGCTGTAGAAACTTCTAATAATGAATATTCCACAGTGGTACGAATACCCAAGGCAACTGAGCTTGAATGGATTTTTTCCCTGAATGAGGAGGAGAATGAAATTGTACGCAGAGAATTTTATTATGAGCAGGTGAGGTTGTGAGAGTGTGCAATATAAGCAGTTCACTGGAGAACTACCTCAATACCTATATTTGTTTGTCTTTCCTCAAATTGTCAGGCTCCCAGCTCTTCCTTGTGTATTGCCATCCTTAGCCTGCACAGTGACAGCATAGTGTGTGGCCACCAACTGATAGAACACTGCTGCAAGTTGTCCCAAGGGCTTACTAATCCTGAGGTGGATGCTGGACTCCTCATGGACATCATGAAACAATTGCTCTTCAGTGCTAAAATGATGTTTGTAAAAGCTGGGAGGAGCCAGGACCTAGCTCTCTGTGACAGGTGACTCTAATGAGATATTGATGAGGATGTATTGTGGTACTGTCAAGAGCATTATCTTTTTTCATTGAGGAGTGGAGGTGGAAGGGTTACTTTGTGTTTGTACTGTGGACCAGTTTAAGTGGGAAGTTTATAATGCAGGAATATGGGAAAGTTCAAATAGGAGAAGTTCTAGTAATATGACTAGTTAACAATTACTGAGAGAATTCTCTTGACTAGGAAGAAATGATTCACAAAGATGCGTACATACCTTACTTATGCTGTTGTGTATCTGCTTTCAATCTGTGTTTTAATTCAGGATTTTAAACCAGTGCTTCCTGAGAATGAACATTTTACACTTCTTCATGTTTTGTCCTACGGAGCTTGGGGTGGCAGGTGTGATATATGAATTTCATGTGCCCTGTTTTGCTGGTGTCTTCAGTCAGCATGTTACACTGAACATGGCAAAGAAATCCTAAACAATAATAAATGCTCTGAAGGAATAGTGTGATGGATAGAGAAACCTGATGTCCTAAGAGTTGTCTTTGCATAAAGTTCTTTGAAAGTGATAGTGAAAGCATATGTATTTGCTTAACCTCTAGCTACATCAGCAAAGTGGATGTGTTGAATATTTTGGTTGCTGCTGCCTACCGTCCAGTGCCATCTTTGGATCAGATCCTTCTCCCAGCAGCAGTAACAAGACTGAGAAATCAGCTTTTGGAAGCAGAGTACTATCAACTAGCTATAGAGGTAACACCAGTGGAGGGATGCCAGTGTTAATTCTTCAGTAGTGGCTTTTGTTTTCCTCCCTCCTGAATTCAGATGGATATGATGTGTGAAATAGACAATATTTAAACCGTTACAGACTGAGATTAAGCTTCTAAACATGGAAGAAATAATTTTCTGAACACTGGAAAAAATTTCTGAGATGGAAAAGTCCTGCTGTGGAGCAGGCTGCAGAAGGGAAGGATAAGCAGCCTTGTTTCCTGGTACAGTTAAGATTGGAATGGACTAACTACAAGGAAGTCATTAAATGGGGGAATCTTGCTGCCAGTAGAAGAGCTGAGCCACCCTTTGTGGCAGGAGTTTATCTGAAGCTTAAATGTTAGGTCCTATTTGTCTGTAATCTAACAGCAGACACTGGTAAGGCACCACTCCCAACCATTTACTTGGAAATCAGCAGTGTTAACAAATCTATACATCAGAGCTCATCTCATGTGGTTTATCATCATCTAATCCTGCTCCCAGGATTTTGTAAGCCTCTCTTTTTTGGCATTGCTCTTTGTTAAATACAGGATTATGATACTACAAATAGTATTAGGATTTGTTAAGCATTAATAAACAGCAAGAATAGATGACCTATTTGAACAGGAATAGTTCTGTTTGAAAGCAGCTAAAAGAGCTTTAGGTCTACTAAAGAAAATCAGGAGTAAATTTTATCAGCAAAGTTGTGAGAAATAAAAAATATCTTGGCAGTTCATCAGGCATCTTGTGTTGCCTTTTTTAAAACCACAAATCTGATGGTTTTAAAACCATTTCTGCTCTGTAAAAATCATCTGCTTTAGAAAAGCAGATGTGAAAATGTCCTGGTTTAGAACTCATGACCTGAAATTTCCCAGATAAACAGTAGTTTAAACTTACACAATAAAAAACTTTTACATTTGGAGATCATGGGTGTTTTGGTAGTTGGCCTTTTGTGCCAGTAATATGGAAATAATCAGCATGGGAGTTTTTGTATGGTTTTTAGTTGTTTGTTTTTAATGGGAGATGTGCTCTAGGACAGGAAAGGTCAGAATCACAGACTGTGTGATAAGCCATTTTTCCTATTTGCTGTATGGGGACTGTGTTGTAATATTAACAAATGATTTTGAATTTAGGTTTCTACAAAATCTGGATTGGATCCAGGTGGAGCATGGCATGCCTGGGGCATGGCTTGCCTTAAAGCTGGAAATTTAACTTCAGCAAGAGAGAAGTTTAACCGATGTTTAAAGCCACCCATGGATCTAAACCAGCTGAACCATGGTTCAAGGCTGGTCCAGGATGTGATACAGTACCTGGAGTCCACAGTGAAGCCAGTACTCATCACAGTAAGAATCTTAAGAAATTATGGTTTAGTATACATCTCATAGGAATGCATGGTACAATAGCAGATGTTAGGGTGTTTATTTTCCTTCTTGTCATGATTGTGTATTGCAAACTGAATATTGTTGAGAAATTTGTTAGCTGTTTCATCACATTGAAGTGGTGCCTGAGAGATTGTAGGATTTTTATAGCAATTTGGGAAATACTTTGTGGAGGGAAAATAGGTTGTACTGGATAATGTACTGTTACTACAGAATAAGGAAGGTAAACTCAATCCCAGCAGTATTTTGTAATGCTGCAGTGATGCAATTTTTCTACTGAAACTCTGCTAACTTTACAGAAGTTCAAAGAGAGTTTCAAATGTTTTCCCATTCCTCTCATCGAAAAACACTACTAAATGGTTTGGGATTCTGATTAAGTACCAAAAAATTACTTTTTGTACTAAATAACTGCAGAATCATGATGATGAAGGACCAAGTACATATTTTTGGAGAATAGAAAAGCCTCTTTGAACTGGGTTGTTGAAGTAGCTTTTGACACTGAAATTTTTTTTTTTAAGTAAGCCTTTTATCTGTCCTTGGAGGCAGCTGTGCTGGGTACAGCAACATCCAGCATATCTGTTCATAGCAAGGTTCCAGTCTAGTGTTTATAATAAGCATTGCTGGATTCTCACCCCTCTGAAGCAATAACTATTTTAAAAACAACCGTAAAGAAAAATACTTCAGGGCTGAGTGACAAGACCTGTCTGAGAAGATGATTTTCTCTTGCTGATCACTTACCATTGGTTCTCTGTGTTAATGGTAGGACGATGATTACTTTGCCACGCTGAGGGAACTTGAAGCAACACTGAGAACAAGAAGTCTGTCTCTGGAGATGATGTGTGAGGGGAAGATTCAACACAACAGCTATTATCAGGAGTGCTTGTTCTATTTACACAGTTATGGCACCAATCTGGCAATAATAAGCTTTTACATGAGGCATGACTGTATGAGAGAAGCACTGCTTCACCTGCTAAATAAGGTGAGTAATTCAATTTTCATCACCAAAACTGAAATTTGAAAAACAGCAATGAGCATCATGCAGTGTTTGGGTGGCTTTCTGCACAGGAGTTTGCTGAGGTCTTGAAATGCTGTTATACAAGCTATCCAGTTTGATATCCAGACTATCCAGACAGGAATTCAGGGAGGCAGAAGAATAACACTGATCTTTACAGATGTAAAGAGAATGTGCAGATTTGGTTCTTTTTATAGAGGTCCTGCATCAAGAGCACTTTGTCTTTTTTTCTACAAAGTTGAAAACCTGCGACTGTTGTCATAGAGTTCAGAAGAGAGAAGGGAAATTTTGAATTCCAGGGTGCAGATAACATTAGACACTACTCCCCATCCCTGTGCCTGTGTCTCGTGGTATTGTTTGTTGAATCAGATCACCTATGGCTGCACTTCTGTAACCATTAGGAATATAAGGGAATACAGAGGACAGAAGTCTAGGGAACCCAACATGTAGTTTCCAGCTCTCCTGTAAGGAAACTGCATAATATAAGATGACTTAAGTATCCCTGGAATAAACAGTTCTATTGGTGCTAAACTACAGTTAAATCTAGAAATTATTCCAGGTTCTTATTAAGACACTGAGGGTGCTTCTTAGGAAATGTGAATCCATTATATCTCACCAGCTTGTGAGAGTGTGGTGTTTCCTTTTCTAAGTTGCTGTGCTTGTGTTTGAATTACAAATTATTTTTTTATTATTTGAAATAACTCTTAATGAGAATGTACAACTTGAAAAACCAACTTCCATTGTCTTTATCTGGTTATGAGGTTTGTTAATAGAAAATTAAGTTGCCTTATCCTCTCTGCTTTCTCATTGTACCATCAGTCATTCTATCATCTTACAGTCATCTGCATATTGAATTACCTTTTAAAATTTATCCTTTACATCAGTTTAAATCTGCTTTTAAAGAAAAGTTGCATATTTTTACAAAGTAGGTGACATAATTTCACCTCTTAAGCAGCAGACTTGGAAAATACTCTAGACAGACAATTTGATGTGGAAGTTTTTGACAAAGAACTGGTAGTAGTCATACAAACCAGAGAGGAGGGTTTGTTCTCCTAAAGCTGTAAGGTACTAAGCTTCTGACTAAACATTTTGCAGTTGGTTGTTTGGAGACATTTTATGTGTACAGACTTTGTCACTTGCATCTTACTCTGAGATAAAAAAAAAAAAAATCAAAAATTTCATATCAGGCCTTTGAAACATTTGTGGTGGCCCTGTTGACACATGTTAATGTTACTGTGGAAAGAAGCACATGTGACACTGCATTTGCAGACCACAGTCAAGAAGTCAGGGGAAGTAAATATCCCCCTCAGGTCACTACTTGTGAGATTTCATCTGAACAGCTGTGCCCAGTCCTGGGTTCCCATGTACAAAACAGACACTGTGAAAGTGAAGCAAGTCTAATTGAAGGCCACTAAAGTGTCTAGAGGCCTGAAACACCTGATACTTGAGGAGAGTGATAGAGCTAGCTTTTTCCTGCTGGAAGAAAAGGCAAGAGAAGATCTGTGTATGCTGTTTTCAGCTACCAGTGGGTGATTGCAGCAAAAATAGAGCCGTGCTTATCTCCTGTGTGCCCAGTAAAAGGGTAAGAGACAGTGGACACAATTGGCAGCAAGGGAAATTCCAACTGGATATAAAGAAAAAGGTTTGGGGTTTGTTGTGGGTTTTTTTTGTTGCATGTTTGGACACAGGACCCGGACCACAGGAAGGTTGTTGAATCACTCTACTTTGTCATGCTCAGAACTTGACTGGTCCAGAGCAGCATGACCCAACGTGGAAGTCATTCTTTGAGTGGTGTTTTGAACAAAATAACCCCCAGAAATCCCTTCCAATGTCAATTATTTATTAATTTTATGATCTCTGTCACTTAATATGCCTTTATATTACATAAGGAGAATAAACTGCAGAGGCTTTGCTTCAAGCAACTTTCTGTTTGTGTAGGAATCCCCATCAGAAGTGTTTATTGAAGGGATCTTCATTCCAAGTTATGAAAGTGGAAAACTGCATATGTTGGAGAACTTGCTGGAAACCATTGATCCAGGATTGGAAAGCTGGGGAGTCTACTTGATTGCAGCCTGCAAATACTTGCAAAGAAAGAACTACTACCATATTCTGTATGAACTGCAACAGTTCATGAAGGTAAGTGGAGGGACAGTGCCATCTCTTTCAATGAAATGCTGAATACCATCAGACTTTTGGTTATTTACTTTGGTCTAAACCTACATGCTGGACAAGTATATTTTTGCCTCTTTACAGTCTTAGTAAATCCTGAGCCTTACTAAAGCTGACCTGATCCATGTCATGGATCTGGCACATTTTATTAAAGAAAACAGAGCTCTGCCTGCTTTGTGTGAGCCCTTCAGTGCAGGCAGTGATTACTGAAGGTGAGTCCTGTGTCCATCTTAGTGGTGAGTGCATTTCTTCCAGGATCACGTCCGTGCTGCAATGACCTGCATTAGATTTTTCACTCATGGAGCAAAGTCTTACACTGAACTTGGAGGAAAACAGATGTGGCTTCTAAAGATCAAGGACCATCTCAAAGTCTATCTGCAGGAGGTCTCAAGAAGTTCAGGAAGGAAAAAAATGGCATTCACTTTTCGGAAGAAAATGTCTGCTACAGATGTGTCGAGGTATTTATAAACAAGAAGCTGAGTTAAGGAGAGGTGAAATTCAGGCTTTAGACTTTGGGGGTTTTAGGAGTTTCATTTAAGTTGGCTTTAGCTAACACCTACTGGTTGTCCTTGACCCAAATCTGCTTTTATGTGGTTACAAGTGTAGATTTCCCATCAGTTTTTCTCCCCAAAAATCCAAACCAGGAGATTGGCAAAAAAGAATCTGTATGTATATCAGACTACCCTCCTTCAATTTAAAAAAACAAACAGGAACCCTACAATGCATAGGCAATTATACATCAGTCCATAAGCATATTTTCTTTTTCTCTTCTTTTCCTCTCCAAAAAGCAAGACGCTTCGTAGTGCTTCACTGTCTACTGGGGCTGACTCAAAACACTGCACTATGTACAAGCTATAGGTGCCTGAGATAACTGGATTCCTGTGTTCAAAAGTCAAAGTGTAAATTTAGACTGATCTCTCTTGTACTACTTGGGGGTTTATATATTGGTTTTCTTATGGGCTTTTTTCTTTCTTTCTTTTAATCTGGACTCTTAACTTAAACCTGGAGGGGTGTGTGTGTGATGAGGTGAAAAAGCAGGAACAGATATTTATTTGGGGATTCAGTTTCTCTGGCTCACCTCTTTGAAATAATGTGAATAGTTGCTCATCTTCAGCTTCTGATGTATGTTAAGTGCACAGATCTGAAAAGTAATATTGCTGCAGACTTGTACAATGAACAAAGTCAAAAAGCAACTAAAATAATTGTTTATAAGTATGACTTCTTTTGAAAGGTATTGAAGAAATTAGTTCATATAAATAATAATTGACACTTTCCCTGTTACAAAATAAAGTCAGAATTTTTTGGCTGTCTAGGCACATCAATACAGTTGATCTGCAGATGGAAGTAACAAAGTTCCTGCATCAGTGTGAGAGCTCAGGAACCTCTCAAATGACAGACTCCTCTTTGCCCACACTCTTTGGAAACAATAACATGAAAATGGATGTTGCTTGCAAGGTACTAATTGCTATTTTAAACACAGCTCTATTTTTCATCAGCAATACTAACTTGTAATGCAGATTGAAGCATTTTATGGTTGAAGCAGTTTCTTGTCATTTTTGGGCAGGTTATTTACACATGAATGCAACCCACCATTTATCGAAAATTCATGTTTTTCCTCAGAGTAGCAGAGAATGTGTGAGAACTTGTTCTCTTGAGGAGCTTGTCTCCTCAAGGTTCAGATTTTCACAGGCAGAGCATCCAAAATACAAATAGTAATATTCCTTTTGTCTGTGCATCCCATTATATTTGGAAGCAAGGCAAATAATGGTATAATTTTAACCATTCTTAACTTTGGCTCATCTCCATCTGTAAATTGCCTAATGTCCCTTGGGGAAGCAGTGTGTGACAATAGACCCTATAATTTGCTGTACTTCGTGGGATGGTGCTGTTTTCTGTTGAAGTAATGCATTTTATTTTGGCCTCTGGGCAAAATCTGAATTTGCATTAATATTATTTAACTGTATATAATGAAAAAGGAATGTGCATTCCCAGACTTGTCTATGCCTCTCTTTTCAGGTCATATTGGAAGGCAAAAACATTGAGGAGGGGTTTGGGATTGCATTTAGAGTTCTCCAGGTATGGAAACTTGATATAACAAGCAATATTAATGCAAACTAACTCCTGAAAGCAGCAATTATTTAAACAAAAGTCTTTCCCCCACCCAAATGTATTTTAATCCCCCCAAAAGCAAAACTTAAGAGAGAAGTAACAAGTTTAAGTCTTACATGTCCATGTATTTGTGGAAGCTTGTTAAAGAAATTAAGATGCTGTTTCAGTAGGACATTTCCAGAGTAATCGGGTCCTGCAAAGGAATGAAATACAGCTTTTCCTTTGCTGTGCACCTTGTTCAGTGTCTGAACTCTGGCAAACCACACTCACAGATGTGTGCAGAGACCTCTCACGTGGTACCTCTCTGCAGTTAATGACAGTCATGCAAAGAAAGTGAATAAATAAGGCCAGGGGTGTCTCTGTTCTATTCTCCTGATTTGAGACCACAATTAATTAACTGGAAACTCTCGCTGGGGACTCTCATTCCTCATGTCTGGGTGGAAGTTGAGTGATTATCAGTCAGCATTGCTTATGAGCCTCTAAACTCTTCTGAGTGTTTCTCATCCATGTAGTCCCAGACAGCAGAGCAAGGCACTCAGACAGAGATGGCACACTGAAAGAGTATTTATGGATGTGGCAGGCCCTGCTCCTTCTTTAGGTCAGGATGTACAAGGCAGTACTCCTGTTTGTAGGGAGATGGAGAGCCTTAGAAAAAACAGCCCTTCAAAGCAGCAGCAGCAGCCACTACCTCCAGTAAAAATGGAGCAGTGAGTCCAGCTGCCTATCACTTCCATTTCCATCCTTTTTTTCCTTTACTTACTCATTGCAGGAGCAGTTCATAGCTTTTACCATCTGTTCTCTCTTGTGGATGGTGTCAATTGCCTTCTGTTTGGGGTATCCAAAGGGTGACTGCTGGTGGGGGGGGCTGGAGAAATATAGTGGGAATGTGCTAAGTAAGGGAGAGGTGGGTAGGAATCTAGCAAAGAGCTTTTGCCAGAAGAAATAAAACTGGTTTTTTTGCCACTCCTGAAAAGAAGGCAGTAACAGCACTCTTGTTCTTAAGGAGGATTGATTTTTACAAGTCTGGTTATAAAAAAAGCCTTTAAGTCAACCCTGAGCAGTAGTGAGTGGAAAACCAGGGGCTCCCAAAACAGCTTTGACTTTTTGGAGCATGGTTTGGTATTTTGTCCTTAGGAGAGACTGTCTCAGTTGTGTAGACCCCCTCTGAGAAAACCTGCTGAGAACATTCAGTGTGTTGCTCTGATGTTCCAACTACCTCTAGGACTTCCAGCTGGAGGCTACAGAAGTGTACAGCAAAGTGGCCAAGCAGCTGGTGAAGCAGCAGAAGTACAGCGAGATCCGGCAGCTCCTGAAGTGTGTCAATGAGTCTGGAGTGGCAGCAAAAAATGATGGGGATAACATTATCCTGAACTGTCTAAATGAGTTCAGAAACATTCCTGCTGAGGTAATTCTGTCCTGCATTGTGTCCCTTTTGAAGTAAAAAGGATATAGACCATACAGGCTGCAGGGAAGTGGGGTGCCTGTACTGCTCTTTGGATGTTCTGGCTCCTTGCTATGGCCATAGCTGCAAGGTGGGAGTGCATGGTTTGCCTTGTACAAGATACTCTGAGAGGAAACCATAAGTAGCTGTAGCAACTGCTACCCAGCACTTCCCAAATGGATACCCCGGGGGGGACAGAGCATTTGCTTCACAAGATTCCTGTCAAATGCTGCTGATTGCAGCAGGAGGTGTTCCCTTCAGTGAGGCTTCCCTGGCTAACACAGAATGTGTGGAGGCAGAAACCTCCTGCCTCCACAGGAACCAATTTTTTGGTTCCCTTTGCCTGCCACAGTGTTTTTTCCATCCCAGTGAAGGAAGGAGATGCACTCTGGTAGTTCTATTAATTAGATTAGGGGATGCAGTCCACTCTTTGGGACAGGGTGGGCCATGGGATAACTCCTGCTGGGATGGGGGGAACCTACAAATTCATTTCATGCAACATAAGCCATGTCCGTGAGAGACGCAGTATTCTCTAGGGATACTCCCAGAGATGGCAGGCTGGAGAAGCTGTGGGTAAAGGGAAGACTTGGAATTAGTATTTTTTTTGTATTTTCTACATCTGCAACTCTTGCAGGTGGGACAGTCTAAGCATCTGCTGTGATCTCAGCAGGTCTGTCCACAGGGGTTTGATCTCTGATGGAGTAAAGTTTTTCAGAATATTATTACTTAAAGTGTGAACACCTTTTCCCTTCTTTGGATACAGGATCTCGATAATCTGATTCAGGATATGGACAGTGATGAAAACAAGGTAAGTAAAAGCACAGTAGCAAGAGCTGTTGAGCTGTTTGCCCAGTCTTGGTCTGCAGCTTGCAGGTTCTTTTTCACTGTCTTCTCTCTCATCCTCATGCAAATAAGATTTTTGAAGGCTACTTCCTAGATTGTAGAAATCACAGTGAATTCCTCAAGGCCATGGTGTTTGTGACATGAGTAAAGCTGTGACATACAAGTATCAATTGGGACTACCCCTCAAATGTCCAGTGAGGACTGGACATTTGTTAGAGTGGGAGGAAAAGTATTTCAGAAAGACACATTGGTGGGTTTGTTGGTTTGTTATTCAGCCTTTCACATAGGTGCACACAGGTTTCTAGTAATGGCAGACAGCTAATGATGACCACTTCAGCTTATTGTTTCAGGATTATACTGTTTCTGTGGTGATCAAGAGTTGAATGATAAAACTTGTCCGGCTTCTGATAGACTTTTTCTCTTAGAGGAAATTAAGCCTAAACTAGTTTATTTCTTTGTTGGCCTTCATACCAGCCAGCCAAGACAGTGGGGAACTGTTGATGCCTGTTCATAGAAGTGGCTGTGACTCAGCATTTGGGGATTGTTGTAGATCCTGAGTGGCATAGCTGGGAATAAAATCTAAAGATATTTGACAGTCCTCTGTCTGCTCTGAATGACAAACTCACTGTTGTAGGCAGATTGAAAAATAGGCTTTTAATTCTGCTTTTCTGTAAGTCTATCACTGAAAGATAGGAGTTGTTCCAGAACCAGCAGTGGAAGAAATTCTAGATCCAGACTCTTTGATATCAGGATACTGTAATTAATGCACAAGATAGGATTTGTGAGAGTAATTTCATGGTCATATAGTAAAGGAGTGTCTACAAGACACAGACTTAATAAAATACACCTCTTTGCCCATCTCTTTCACTGGGAACTGCTTCATGCCATGCTGTGTTTGCTGATGTGCTGCTGCTGCCTCGTACAACCCGTTTCTGAACTGGTTATTTCCCGTGAGTCCTTGCTTGAGCTCGTCCCATTAGTTTGCTCCAGCGTTCTGACCAGGCCGTGCCTGCCTTGTGCTTCAGATCCAGGCGTACACGCTGTGCAGCAAGCTGCGCTCCGCGTACCTGGTGGCGGTGCGGCAGGAGAAGGCGCGGGCCCTGCAGCTGGTGCAGCACGTGCGGCAGCTGGCCGAGAGCAGCGGCGACCACGTCGTCAAGGCCATCTGCACCCAGTGGCTCTCGGTGCACCAGCCCAAGGGGAGAAATCGGCTTCCCCAGGGCACGAGGAAGTAACGTGTAACTGACAGCACCATCCTGCTGAAGGAGAAGGCTTCACGACGGCTCAGAGGTGTCTGCTTCAGCAGCCTCCAGGTAAAATGGAACTCTGTTGACTGATGTCGGTGGCAAATGGATGCTGCTCATGTGCCTCTGGTGAAAGGAAGGGAACTAAATTACAAGTGCCAGTCCTGTATTTTGACAAACAGTCACTACCTCAGGGTGTTTTTTGGTCTCTTTTTGATGGGGGGAGGGGGGCAGTTTCAAACTGAACAAGCAAGGATTTAGGTGTATGGAAGAGAGCACTTCTGTTTCTGGCTTTAGTTTTTGGATTTTGTTGGCTTTTAATTTTTGGGGGGGTTGATATTTTTTGAAAAGCACTGGACTTATTTTTAATCCAGAAAACATATGTAGAGAGGACAGAAAAAATTTATCAACTCAATGTAGCCTAGAGTATAAAATTTTTGTGATGTTTCCTGAAAAATTTTCAAGATTGGAGAGTTCTTCTGTTTCAAAGACTAAAACACAGATTTTTTTAAGCCTCCCGACAAATCATTTGCTACTTTTTTTATTCCTCCCTGCCACCCACCCAATACAATGTACCCAGGTTTTTTTAGCTTTGTTGAAAAGGTAGGAACTGATTCTTTTGGCAGATTTGTACTTACCAGTCACACTGTGTGATGTGTGCCATAGATGTGGCACTTTGGCCAGTGCCAAATAGATGAATGAAGTTATAAAGAGCATATGCTGTAAGGGGAGTACAAAGGGAAAATAAGCTTTAAAATAGCTGAAAAATCATGTGCCTCTTTCTTTACTACGGTAATACCCCATAAATCATTGTGATGCAGCTTTATGACTGAATAGTTGACAGTAAACTTTCACAGTTTTTCATCAGGTATGGCAAAGAATAAGGATAGAGCAAGCTGTGGCAAAATTAAACAGGTGGTCTGTATCCCTGTCACATAGGGATGTATTTATTAATTTATTACCAGCATAATTTGTTCCTGTCAAGTTCAATAGAACACCAAACTGGACATGCCCTGTATTGGTGGGTTTTGCTCTGGTAGTGTTAGGTTGATTGGCTTTATGAAAAAAAGCAGCAATCTTTGTGCAATGTCTGTGTTCAAGGATGCTGAAAAAAAGTAGCTGCTTCTCTGCAACTAGTATTGGGACATGAGAAACGGGCAAAAATGTGTTAGACAGTAGTAGGACCTTCAAAAAAAAAAAAAAAGAACAAAACATGGCGTTCCCCAAGAGTTTGTGTTTGTTGTTTACATGTATTTCAGCACAAGAAGTAGGAAAACTAATTCACTTTCTTCTTAAAAAGTTGTTTACATCAAAAAACCAACAGGTTTTCTGAAGTGTAATGTAATTGTAAATAGTTTTAGTACATAAAATAATTGAGACTATGAAGTAAGAGTTTTGCACTATCCCCAAGCTCACTATAATGAAAGAACAGACTTCCATGGTGTTGGAAAGGATTTGGTCCATCTTCTTCAGGGTTTCAAGAGCTCACACAAACACCTCTCTTTGGAGGTGCTCTGCTCTGCTCACTGGAGCAGAAATGACCACATACAGCTTTCAGAATCCCCTGACCACAGATTTCCATTATCTCATTAGTGAGCAGTACTAATGAAAGCTTTTGTTTCCTTGGCCAGACTGACCTAGCTTTCCATCAGCTTACAGCCATCAGGCTGATCCGAAAACGTGACACTACCTATGGCTTCAGTCATTTTTAAATCTCTGATTATGGGGAGGAGATTTTGCTGTGTGGGTATCCAGATCTGCATTGCTGTAATGTTCCTGTTCTGCTCGCGTTCCTTCAGCTGCAGAGAGCACTGGGAGTGGAGTTTGCCATGCAGACCCTTCAGTTCCCTACCTGCCTTTCTTCCTGACCTCTTTGCACTGTACCTGATGCACTTTATATAGTGTTTGGTGTAATTTGATGTTCTTAACCTGGAATTGTAGGGATCTTTCTTGTACCAGCAGAACTGGAATTTTGACCCTGATTAATTACATTGTGTCATAAATAGTGCAATTATCAAGCGGCTTTGATTTTTTGAGCAGGAAAAAGGGATTGAATACTGCCAGTTTAAGAGAATTTCTCTGTTACTGACCAAGGTTTGTTTACAACTAAAACAAAAATAAAGTATTATGACTGTTAATGTATTTTCAGTTTATTTTTTATCTCAGCAGAGCTAGGATTCTCTTTCTAGATCTGCACTTTGTTTTTGGCTATGCTTAGTGGAGTAATTAGAAGTGGGGGTAAATGTTCTGTCAGGCCAAATTTACGTGTTACTGAGTATTCTCAATATTTAGATCAACTGGAATGTCACAGCTTTAGAAGTCCCCCCAGCAGGTAGGTAGCCTAGGTAGTTCAGCCTCATGCGTGTACTCAGTAATCCTCTTTAGGGAGATTTGCAAGTTAATCTAACTCTCCCTTACAAGCCTCCCTTTGAGACAGCTAAATGAGCTTTAGTTTCCTCATTTTTTAGAGATCAGCTGAGAGGTATAAATTACTTGCTCAAGGTCAAAGAGAGTGGATGTATGTCTATGGAAATGTTTATTTAATATGTCTTCTTTTAAGTCTACAATCAGACTTGTTTGAGAAGTGCATTGACCTGCAAGAGCAAAAATATTTCACACCAGAGACACTTTTTTGCTTTTATAAGAAATGGCTTCTCTTGCTCCTAAAGCCACTGTCATGATCAGAGAATGACACAGAGAATGCAAGCCAAAGCTCCTGTGGTAGGTAACATCCTACTGCTATATTATAGTTGTGCATCTAACTTCATTATTTGGATGCAGCATAAAGAGGGAGGGGGGAAAAAAGTAGAGTGACAGGGAGAAACACAAAGGGACTTTCTAAAATGTTACCTGGACTGAATTCTCTACATTAGTGAGGCAGGTGCAGATAACAACAACACCAAGTAAACTGATTCAGCATTTCTGAAAGAAGATACGGGGTCCTATTGTAAAAGGAAAATGGCTTTATTTAGTATTGCTCAGAGGTAGCACAGGACTCATCTGCATAGACAGCATCCGGACAGGAAGAATTAAAATTAACATTGGTTTTCCAAAACTGGCAGTTGGTCACAGTGGCAGGCTCATATCCAAGTCCAAAAACTTCCAGGCATTTTTTCAGAAGCAGAAAATAATTCTCTGCGCTGTGGCACTTGGTTTCTGACTGCTTTCAGAAATAATCTCTGATTATGGATTGCACTCCAGCAATTTGCACTCACATAGCACTGGAGTTCCAAGGGAGCAGTCCCAGCTCTTTGTGGCCTGAGCCAGCTGCTGTGTGGAAGTGCAAGCTGTGTGGTCCTGCACGGGCAGGCTGGCAGCCTTGGCTGGCAGCCAGGCTCTGCCTGCCTCAAAACTGCTGGGCAGACAAACATAAGGATTTCTGTGCAAGTCTTACCTTCCTGTCCTGGAGCCAGATTGACCGTAATACCAAGATACCCTGCCTCAGCTATTTAGCTCTAGGAAGTTTGGTGTCATTTAAAGCTAAAGTCTCAACTGAAGATGTTTAATATTTTTAACATGGTTGAGATGTTCCTTATTCATTCTGCTTGTTTTCTAGGTTCTAAAGTCATTTAAAGTGCAGCTGGGGGGTTTACTGTGACAACTTTTACACTGTCTTTGTTCGGTGCTTCACAAGAGAGATGCTGATTTTTGTAATAACTCGCCTGTGCACTATTGCAGCCCTCCTGAAGCTTTTAACCTCCTAGTCATCTGCACCAAAACCTGGGTTCTCAGAAGATTTGTCAATCCCCAATTAACCTACTGCAATCAGTGGATATTAAGGGGCACGATACCTCAGTAGCTAGGGTCCAGCTTCTTACAGAGCATGCAGAGAAAGTGATTCCATGTAAAAAACTTTACCTAATACTTGGCACAAAAAGGCCATGACCGGTTTCTGTGTGCTAGAGAGTATTTGTATTGCATAACTTTCCAGAAAATCTAATATCCCAAAGTATTTTTGCTCTGCCAGTTCAAAGGGTAGGAACTGAAAGTAATCTCATAGATCATAAGTTTAGAGTCCTACCTTATTACTATTGCTGTTAGGGAAAGAAACAACCAAACTTTATTTAAAGTAATTCCTTGTTACGTCATAATCTAAACCTAAGACTGCAACCTCCCTTTCTATTCTAAAGCCAGAGAACCATAGCCTTGAGCTGCTGTGTGAGATAACAAGCACGTTGCTCCCTGCATTGGTGCTCTAATTCTCCAGCTAGGAAGAGGGACTGATTGCTTACAAATCTCAATCCTTAAGTGTAATATTCCAGAAATTCAAATTACGTTGTGCCCACAGAGCCATCCTTAGGGCAGCTGAAGTATCAGTGTTCTACGCTTGAGGTCTCTCAGCAGTGCTGTTCCCTGTAGAAGCTTTGCTGGGCCCAGCCAGGGACACTCTTGGTGCTTCTCAGTCCCACTGGATGCCAAGGAGCTCACAGCTCACACTCCAGAGCTTCTTTGCTGTCTCATCATCCCGACCACGTGGAGATACGTACGCTGGCTGGCAATCACTGTAAGAAAAACATTCTTTTAATTCTTTCAAGTCTAAGATTTCCATCTACATTAGTACACTGAAATGTCTGTATTAAGATTAGGGAGTTGCTCTCTATCAGCTTAATTCAAGACTAGTTCAAGAACGGTGGGAGCTATCCAGCAAATGAACAAGGCTTGGTGCTAAGCCACCATGAGAGATTTCTTTCCAACTAGCTGGGGAAGAATCTTTCCCAATGGCACCAAGAACTGGCAAGCAAGTGTAGCTCTATCTGTTGTCTCAACTCTTAAAAGAAACCCTACTAGTGTGCATTCTCATTAATACCACTAAAAAGGCACATAAGACTCCAACCAAGCTCTTCAGGAGCACGTTTCCTAAAAAACACTGCAAAAAAGTCACTCAAACAGCCCTTCATTCTAAACAGTTTATCCCACTATATGCCCAAGAATAACACTGTAATATTAATTTATGTTTACCCCCTTTCCATTATCATCTGAACTGTGGCTCCTTTCTTCTCAGCTCCTCCAATCAGAAAGCACTCAGTCTGGAACAGAGGTCCTGTGTTCTCAACTCTAATGCTGCAATAACTTGGGAGTTTAAGAGCACAGAAGAAATGGCATCTTGTAAGATTTCCATTTGGCTTAGTGTTTATAGATGGAGTCTTTAATATTCCTGAAATGACTGGTGGACTCCTACCTGTCCCACGCAAATTTTTTTCTTAATGGCCACACTTGTGTTGTATACTCTATGGCCTGGAAAGTGAAAAGGATTCCAGGCTAGTCTAGTGTAAATTGTGAATTAGTGTTGAAGTTTTTCATTTCCCACCAGGTCCAAAACTCCTTTTTTTAAATTAGTTTAAATTCTACCAATTTTCTGTACTTTGGGACATCAATGCTACATTTTTATCCTAAGACAGCCAGGGAAGACTTAAGATGTGTATTTATATATTCAGGTCTGACTAAGATGGTACTAACTCCCAAATGAAGATCAGGTGATGTCATTACAGAGACTAATCTGGTCACAAATCACAAGAAGAAAGCTCCATAGAGACACAATGGCTCCAACAGCATCCATGTGAGGGAGAAAAAAAAACCACCCACGACTTTTCATATTTACTCCCAAAAAACAGTATTGTTACAATGTTCTACATGCAGTGGGAAGCTGGCAGACATATCTGTGGGAATCTGTTCAAATAGCAGTCTTCAAATATAGAATGATGATGACCTGAAACTGCTCTGGGCTGTGGTTTTGGTGATCCGAAAAGGAGAACAATGTAGGGTCCTGCAGTAAGTCAAGTAAGTAAAACAATAACAGGTTTTGTAATGGGAGCTAAACAAGACCATTTCCATGACAGTGTGACAAACAGCCCAGCAAGAGTCCCTCCCAGCTGGTGGGTCTGTCACACTGGAGGATAAAGTTATTTAGTCACATGCTGGACCTGAAAATTTCACCTGTCCCTGCAGCTCCACCAGCTCTCTCAGCTCCCTGAGAGGAGAGGCCCTTCTGCCCCAGTGGAGTAAAACTACGAAGGGAAATGAAGTGGTCTTCCCAGAACTTACTGAAGTGACCTAATTAACTACACAGTTCTACTGAAGAGTGATTTTCCCCAGTGTTAGGCAGGTCAGCATTAGAGCTCTGGGCATGTGACTGCCATTCCTGCACTTGGAGTGCATTAATATTTCTAGCACTAAAGGACATGCTATTGTATGAAGTGTTGCACAGGTCAGATGTTTCTTCTAACATCATTGCAACTGGAAGGGGTAATGCTCTATTTGTCACCCTCAGTCTTACCAGACAGCCTCTTACCTGGTCCCTTTTTAATGAGGAATGACAGTAAGTCCCATATTCCTCAGCCAACAAAGTTGCCTTCCACAGAGTATCACTTCATCAGCTTGCACCCACCTGAAATACTGTCCTGTCACAGACTCCAGCTCCTCAGCTACTGCACAGTAGATACTGGTCTGAGCTCCTTCACAAGGCGTCTTCAAGAAGAAGGAGAATATCTTCCACAGCCAGGTCATTACAAATGAGTGCCGCACCAGTTCAGAATAGACAGACCCGGGATGGAGAGCGTTTGCTGTGACTTTAGTGCCTACGGCAAAATAAAGTAGTCCAGGACAAATCTGCATGGATCAAAGTGTCTTTAAAAGAAGGGTAATATACTCCTCAATTCTACCTGTAGATATTCTATAAGTAGCATTGGATACAGAGAGTAAGTGAAGTCCTCTGTAGTTACTGCATGCATACTGCATGGATGTGATGGATACACTTGACCTCTTAGCCAAATCAGCAGTAGTTTGGTACAGGTTCCAAAGAAGATAAAGGTCTGAGTCACAAATGGTCTAGAACTCCTCTAGGAAATCCACAGAGGCCAGTGAGTATCAGCACACATGCATTTGGAACACCCATCAGGCAGTTAACACAAGTAGCACATGGCTTTTCCAATACTCTTCTATCCAGGAACAAATAAGGTTGTGGATGCACTGAGTCTCATGTACCTTTCCCACTGTATGTAATTTGAAAACAAGCCAACCACTCCATTCCATAAATGTTACAGCCTAAGTAAGCCTTCTCTGAGCTCTCCCTGGTAGGAGATACGACTTCAGGGTGACAGTTTTCCCTTGAGCTGGCTCACCTCTCAAGGCTGCTCCTCAAAGCAGAGACCTTTTACCAACAGCAAACCTTTGGATGAGCCCAGCTGAACCTCAGCGCAAACTGCAACTGGACAGCAGGTAACTCTCCCCTGGAGTAGAGATGCCTCTCAAGGTTTGCGATTTCTTACCTGAGACTGAGAGCCTTCCTTAAGCAAGGCAGAGAGGCCCTTTGCTTGCAACAAATCATTGGTAAGTGACTGATTGCTGAATTAATACTGAGGAAACATTACTAGTCCATGTAGCTACTCAAATTATTGAGAGCTAAGCTCCCTAAGGAGTCCATGCTGAGCCTCATGATTCAACAGGAGGGTCTTCCTTACACAGTGTGTTTCTAGTCCTGTGTGAATTATTCTAACTTAATTCTAAATCAGTTTTCCTTTGTTTTTTATTTCCATGGAAATAACAGAGTGAACCTTGCCATCGTACTTTGTTAAGTCACTCTTTCATGACATCAGGTTAAAAACACTTTTGCTAATACCTTTGGTAGTGATTCTTGAAGCAGTTTTAATCATTCATCCCTGGCACTGGAGCATCCCCTGCTCCCTTCTAAACACAGGAGTCATTATGTGCCTTCTGCAAAACAAAGTGCTAGAGGGCCTGAGTGCTAAACCAGCAGTAGTTTCCAGCAGGCTTTTGAGAACACCTGCCTCTTTTGACTTACTCTAATAGTAATTTCCTGGGGAAGACATTGCTTCTGTTGTAGTAAATAAATACTACTTAAGTTTATGAGCTGGACTGAATGACACAGCTGTGACAGATGTTGTGACTTATAAGGTACTGTCTAATCTTATACTTGTTCTATGGGCCACCAACCTTTAAGGCAGCTGAGTGTGCATTAGGTTTTCTATTGGAGACTGCAGTTGTGGCTCTGTTTTCAGCTTCCATCCACAACTGTCTGCGTGGATGCAGCTAGTATTTAACAAGCACCACAGAAAAATGAGATAAATTCAACTGTACTGCTTCTACCCTGTTGTTGTAAAGACAGTCTGTGTTGTAAGTCTCTGGGTTCCACAGACAGGAGATATTTTCTTCCTGCAAAGAGCTCTCAGTGACATTTTCCTCAAACCATCCAATTTCTGCGTAGACGATTTGCAGCCCACTCTCCCCATCCACGGTGCTCAGAAAGCCAAGCAGCCGAGCAAACACCTGCCTGCCTCTGCACTTGCCTTGCAGGCGCCTGGCCAGCTCGCGGGTGAAGAGCACGTTCGCCAGTTTGCTGTGACAGTAGGCGAGGCCGCGGTTGTAGCTCTTCTCACCATGGAGATCGTGGAAGCGGATTCGGCCTCCGTGGTGAGCCAGTGAGGACACGTTCACGATGCGGGCTGGGGCACACTGCTTCAGGCGCTCCAGCAACAGGAAGGTCAAGAGAAAATGACCTGGGGGGAGAAGAAAGGTCATCCTTCTAGGAACGGTGCTCCTGCTTGCTCATAGGTGGTATCTTACTGCTGTCCTCATTTCAAGTGCAGGAAAAAGAAAATTTCTGTTAAATTCCCCTGAATTAACAGCTACACTTTTTTGGGGCCTTCAAGTTCTGCTCCTCATTTTCAAAAAGCTGGAGCTGTCATACATTTCAAAATGTCCCAGGTAACACATAAAGTTATTTAAACTTGATCCACGATATGCAAATACACCACATTGCATCTCCAGAACTCTGACTCTGGCCCTCCATCCTTCCTGTAAAAGGAAGAATGAGGAAGAGAAAATCTGAAAGCAGGATTTTCCTTTGGCATTTTGCAACAGTGTTTATGTTAGAAGAAGATGATCTTTAAGGGCAATTCCAACCCAAACCAAGCTGACAATTCTGTGATTCCATATTGAGTGCAAACATGATTCCATTGGCCTTACCAAGATGATTGA
Organism: Passer domesticus; assembly: GCF_036417665.1. Taxonomy (NCBI): domain Eukaryota; kingdom Metazoa; phylum Chordata; class Aves; order Passeriformes; family Passeridae; genus Passer; species Passer domesticus. The sequence continues at coordinate 33,061,744 of NC_087479.1, forward strand.
CTCCCAGCTGCATCTCAAAGCCATCAGCAGTCTTGGAGTAAGGGCATAACATTACCCCAGCATTATTAATGAGAATATGAAGTTCCTTCTCCTCTGCAAGAAACAACAGACATCATTAAACAAGGAAACACAGAATGCAGACAAGAAGGTAGCACAAGTCATCCCTTGCTGTCTGACTTGCAGTCACATCACCTTAAAAAAAGGATATGTCTTCTACCACAAACTAGCTCATGGCCCCTGCTGTGAAGCACAGTACCCAAGAGGTATAGAGACAAGCAGGGCAGGGATTTGGCAATGGTTAGAAGAACAGACAGCAGTCCTTGGTAAAATATTCTCACTAAAAAGAAGAATCTAGAGACTGTACCTGCTAGAAATTTCTCAGCAAATTCCCGGATGGACTTCGTATCAGCCAAGTCCAGCTTTTTTGCAATGACTTCCTGGTTCCCTGTCTCAGCTCGGATTTCACTGGCTGCAGCTTCTGCCTTTGCTGTGTCTCTGCAGGCAATAATTACCCTTGCACCTGCAAGGAGGGGAGGGGGGGAACAACAGGAACTGAGATCACTGGAGCACACTGGATGATCAAGGCTACAACAAGCAGGCTGACCATGCCCAGCAATTACAAACAGTATATTGTTTCTTTAGAGAACTAGCATCAGTCAGGGGGTGGCTGGAAGAGACAGTCTTTCCCACTCAAGTGTGAGTTACAATCCTGCTGAAAGATGATTTCAGACCAGGCACATGCACATCTTAAGTGCCTCTGTCCATATTCTCCCAGGTCAGGAGTGCATACAACACTGATATGACAGGGTTGTTATCTGCCCTATAATGGGAACATCAAGCCAGGAGCACAGAAAGGTGATGGATTCCAGCCAGAGCAATTTCTAAATGGATTGTGAACAGGTAGTGTAATCTTCTTACCAGTTAGCCAAATGACATTTACATCAAATTAGCTTGAAACATAACTAAAGCACACAGTGGTGGACCTGTGGCATTTCCCATGTTCATACAAGCAGAGTCCAGGAATTTCCCCAGTCCTCTCAAATCAGTTGCAATGCAACACATTTTCATATCCCCAGGGCACATTTTTGGAGTCCAAGCAATGAAAACAGCTGAGGAACTGCGAACTTGCACCTCAGTGGTTACAGCCTCTGAAGGACAGCCCTTGGGCTCTCTGCAGTAACTCTGGAATCCAGTTTACTTCAATGTAAGCCTACAACACGTCTTCCTTAAGTCCAGAAGGGGCTACTGCCACAAGGCACAGCCCCTCCGGCTGCAGAGGCTGCCTGCTGACGAGACTGCACTTGCCTCTTTGCGCCAGGTCTCTGGCGGTCTCCTTGCCGATGCCTGTGTTGGCTCCTGTGATTATCACCACTTTCCCCTCCAGCCTTGCCGTCGACTTACACCGTCCTCCAGCGACATACCGCCTGCAAGAGGGGAGGCACCAGTCACTTCTGCCTCCTTAGCGGGCCCCGGCCGGGGCTGAGCACCCAGACCCTGGGGGTTCGCACCAACACTCGGGCTCACCGCTGCGCCCCGGGCCCAGGGCGTCACGGGCGCCCTCAGCAGAGGCGGCTGCTCACAGCCCGTGGTGACCGGCACAGCGACAACGCGGCCCCAGTCCCCCGCGCCTTGCGAGCGCGGCCCCGCCCCCGGGGCCCGCCCCGCCCGTGCGTCAAGTGGAGCCACGGCTCCCATTGGCTGCTTCCGCGCGCGCCGGGACCTTTTGTCCAATGGGCCGCGCAGCTGCGCCCTGAGGAGAACGCGGGCCCCGCCCCCTGCCGCGCCTCCGCGAGCGCGCCGGTGCCGGGACGGAGCGCGGGGAGCGCGCCGGGCGGTGCGGAGCGAGCCCCGGCAGCGCGGCACGCGCCAGCCCGTCACCGGGGCGCTGGGGCTGGGCAGGCCGGAGTAACCGAGCCCAGCGCGGGCTGCAGAACGGCATTCCCGCTGCTCACACTCCCGCCACACGCGCACACACACACGCGCGCGCCGCTCTGCGCGCCTACGCGAAGGGCAGGGGCTGCGCTCGGTAAGACGCACCTGATGTAGGGCGCTGCCACGAAAAGAAAGACGGGGACGGAGACGGCGGCGCCCAGCGCGGCTTCCCAGCAGTTGAGCATCGCTGCCGCCAGCTCCCCGCGCTCCGCCAGCGCCCGGCCCCGGCCGCCCCGCCCCGCCCCGCCCCTTGGGATCCGCCCCCGCCCCGCCTCGGCCCCGCCCGCCGCCGCACCGCCGCCACCGGGCCGCGCCCCCGCCGGGTACCTGCGGGTGTGCCTGCTGCCCTCTGCTGTTTGCTGCGTCCCGCGTCCCTCGAACACTCTGAAACGCGCTCCTCAGTTAAGGAGCCGAGATACGTCTGCAGGACAGCTCAGCGGCGGCTGTCGGCAGTGGCAATTGAAACACATTTTTACAACTCCCCGTTCATGTCATTAACCCTGGCAAGTGGCATGTATCGGTGCACACGTGGGCAGGCGCCCAGCCTGGGAGCAGTACCGGTGAGCCCCGGGTCGCACCGGCGCTGCCGGCCCGGGGCGCTCCGTGGCGGCGGCGGACGAGCGCCCCGCGCGGTGCGGCACGGCCGCCTGTCCGGGACTACAGCTCCCAGCAGGCCGTGCGCCAGGCGGCCCCGGCGGCGGAAGCGCCGGGCGGGGCCGGGCCGGGCCGGGGGCTGTGGGGCCATGGCGGGCCGCGGGTCCGCGTCCTCGGAGCACCTGGAGCGGCTGCACGAGATCTTCCGCGGGCTGCACGGGGACCTGCGGGGCGTCCCCGAGCGGCTGCGGGGCAGCGCGGCCGGTGAGGCGGGGAGGGGAGCGGACGTCCCTCGGGGCACGGGCGGGGCCGCGGTCGCTCCGGCCGGAGGTGCCCCGGCGGCTGCGGGGCCGTGGCAGCAGTGTTCGGGGGCTCTCGTTAGACAGGCGCCTTCGAGCAGCTGGGAAGGCGGTGTCCCTTCAGGACTTTGTGTGGGGGGTTGCAGTTGTGGGGACTGGGGACGTCGCTTCTGGTGGGCGCTTGCCGGCAGGAGGGGGTGGCTCTGCCGAGTGCTGCTGCCATGTCCCGCAGCTTTGCAGGTGTGGCTTCACTCCCCTGCAGCTCCTCTGCTCTGGCAAAGTCCATCTCCGCTGGCAAGCAGTGCCGTGCTAGGTTCACAGGATGCTGAGGAGGAGTTGTTATTTGGATGCTGTTTCTCGCTGCCTCTGTTTGAACTGCAGAACAGGAGGCTCAGGGGTGACCTCCTGGCTCTCCACAGCCGCCTGAAAGGAGGCGGCAGCCGGGTGCGGGTCGGCCTCTTCTCCCGGGCAGCCAGTTTGCCAGTGGTTTGTCAGTGTGTCATCTTAAGCTGCACCAGGAGGAGTTAAAGTTGTAAGGAAGAAAAGGGTGATTAGGCATTGGGATGAGCTGCCCAGAGAGGCGGTGGAGTGACCCTCCATGGAGGTGTTTAAGGAAAGACTGGATGTGGCATCAGTGCCATGGTCTAGTTGACAGGGTCAGGTTGGACTCAATGACTGCAGAGGTCTTTTCCAGCCTGATTGATTCTGTGATTCAGTAATAACTGCGGTGCTTTGGGGGTTTGGGGTTCTTGTCCCCCCTTTTTTAATTTGCTATGTTGTATTCACAATTAAAACCTCATTGGGAGAAATAGAAGCACTTTTTAGTGTCAGAACTTCCCAGAAGTGTCTGTAGAATGGCGTTGGAGAATGTTTGCATTTTAAATGACTGTTTTAAAAGTCTGGTTTGTGCACTATGTACTCACAAAATACAGAAAACCTATCATTCTAGCCACACTAGAATTAGGTTATATTAGAAGCACAACGTGGTCTTATGAGTGTTCTTTATACCACACCAGAGGGTAAAATGCTGTGACAGAGTGCTTCTTTGTAAGGATCTGTGCTTCTGATTTGGTCCTTGATACTTGGCAGAGTTATGTGAACCAGAAAGATGTGACAAGAATGTGACAAGGAGAATTTTGCCAGTGTCACTGAATGCCTCTGAACCCTTCCATGAGAAATGTAATCCAGGCTGCTCTGAGCTGCTGTGGTTCAGCTCAGGTTTTGTACCCCAGCGATGGGCAAGGGCTGTCAGCCACGTTCTGCTGTAGTGTTCATTCAGTTGATCAGTTTTGTGTAAAATCATAAAGACAGTTTGTTGAGAATATACCAGTCTGCACTGGATAACACAGAGCATGAAATGTTTAACATCCTGTTTCCTACCTGGCTTTCTGTTTAATAATGAGTTAAATTCAGGGTCACAGTCCTTGTCATCAGCATTTCCAGGAAGTTTGGTACAAGAAAGGTGTTGAAGCCTGCAAACGACAACTTGCAAACCTGACTTAATTTCACTAGTGGTCAGCAAGAGTGAAAAACTTAAAAGGAGCAATACTTTTTCTGGTAGAATTCCTTATTTTCCTACAGAAATGAGCATGATCAGTTTCTTGGTGAAGTAAAACTTTGTCAGGTCTCCTTGACACTGTGGTAGTCATGTGCAATGGATTCTGAGCCATGGGCTTAAATGGAGTATTTACAGGCAACTATTTCTGCAATACTTGGGATTTTTTTTTAATAGATTGCAAATAATTGTAAGTTGAATTTTCAGACATGCTAAAAAAATTTTAATAAAACCGTTCTATTCTTTAAATTTTTTTTGCTGCAAAAATCCTGGCACTATTTTTTGGAAGTGTTTCTAAGAGAGTTTAACATCTAGGATTTTGTCTATTTGGTAGAGTCATTCTACTCTCCTAATGTTCTTTGTTTGCTTCTTGTGCTTAGGAGGAGGGAAGTGTATATTTGTTTTTCAAGTCATCTGATGCTGAAATATTCAGGACGTGATAAAAGAGACTTTGGAATACTCTTTTAAGACAATTCACATGCTCCAAAAGCAACACAGAACCTGTGGTCCTTGGGACTTCTGTGAGGGGAAGAGGTTTGGAAATGCTGTTTCACTCTATATAAGCAAGATGACAAAGGGGAAGCAGTCTGGATAAGTTTCAAATGATGTCTCTTCCTCTACATGAATTCAGTTAGCTGTACTTTCCAACTGAATCTCTTTGTAACTGATTGGAAATAAATCAGTTAGATGTTGATGAGTTTGTAGGTAAAACTGCCCTGGCACAGGCACTGCTGCAGCATTTTAGAGTTATGTCCGTGTGCTTTGAGTTGTGGTTCAATGCAGAGCGACACCAAGGGAATCTCTCGGTGTATTTTGGTGTTTCTGGATACCAGCCAGATCCAGCAGAACGTTTTCAAGCCACATTGCTGGATTTCTTGTTGGCCTGTAAACAGAAAGGTCTCAAGCTATTGCTGCTTGGCTTTCTTAAACCGTTCCATGATTCTATGTCATTTGGAAGCTGGCATTTCTTTGGCTGCAGGCTTAGAAGTACAGCATCTTATTAGTCTGTACAGGGAAATGCTGCTTTTCCACATTGGTGATGGGTTTCCGTGACTTTGAAACAGCAAAGTGGGTTTAAGAGGGCACTGCTTGAATCAGATTAGTGAAATGACCTGTACAAAACAAATTACTGACTTTTCCACAGTTCATGTCCACGATTTCACTTGTAACCCAGCTGCACAAACAATGGCATCAGCACAAATGTATATGGTGGCAAATCATGGAGGAAGTTGAGGAGAGTATATTTAAGAACCTCTTAAGTCAGCATTTCCCTCTGAATAAACTGGGATGTGAAATTGCATTTCCTGATACCAGCTGATGTGTAATATATCAACAGCCATGATGTAGCTTAGTCTGTAATAATCCCATGTGCTACATGAGACCACAGCTGCTTCTTTAGATGATGGGTTTTAGTTCTGTCTTAAGTTCTCCCCAGTTCAAATTCTGGGCTTAGTCTGAATTTGAACCGAGAAGGAAAGCCTACAGCTTAGGTGTGTTGTATATGTGAGAGGAGCTTTATGCCAGTTTCCTGAACACACCAAGTTTTTTCCTATCTTCTGTTGAGCTCTCAGTGGTTTAAAAGCTACTTCTTTTGCAGAGGACCATTCTTACCAAAAGGCATTATCAAGTGAATTTTTTTACTGCGATGATGTTTTTATAATGTTGTGTGTAATTTTGTCTTTAATCAAATTGGAGGAGTTTTACCAAGAGGGCAGTCTGCATTTTCTGCTTCCTAGAATTTTGTTTAAGACTGAATAATAATACTCTTTTGAAAGAGGTGAATTAAGTTAGGTGCATAATTATCAGATTTCTGACAGAATTAAGTTTTGTTTGCAGTACTCTACAACAGCCCTCTGGTGTTCATCTTCAGTGCTTTTGCAAAAGATTACAGAACATGTGTTTTTGCTCAGTTGAGATAAGGAAAGTTTCAGCTTTAGAGTTTCATTGATGGTGGATGTTAGAGAGATTGATATGATATGATATGATATGATATGATATGATATGATATGTTATGATATGATATGATATAAAAATACATGCATTAAAGTCTTGTTTAAAACTAGAGTAATAGCAGTGAAACCCATTCTGTGGTCTCCAAAGCCCTAGGTACACAGATCTGGGTAAATTGCTGTCTCAAACAACTAAAACATGTAGTGTTGTTGGCTGATTCAAACAATTCATGTCATTCCACAAGAGGGAAGCATTTGGGCTTTAGTCTGTGAACCTGAGGTGATACCTTGGTGACATCTTTTATCTCAGAGAACTCTGGAATGCTTATCCTATGTACTTAGGTACTTTATGACCAGAGGAATGCAGAGTGCCAGATCTGCCAGGACCTTCAGGACTAACTTGAGAATGTAGATTGACCTGATGTTCTGTTCAAATCCAAATTTTAGTTTCAGCCTTCAGTAATCTTGCCAAGTGTTTCCAAAAAATAAGTAATATATTTATGAGCTCTTTACCAATGTGTCTTTGCTGTTCTTTCACACTAAATGTTTTTCAACATGCAATTCTGTTAGTAGACACTGAAGGACAGTAGGTCAGAAAAATATTTGAAAAATTATTTTTTTTGTCTACCAGAGGCAGTGTTCAGCATTTGAAAGAGCAGTTTCTACTCTCTTGCCCCACTCCCATCTGAAAAGTTGTCATAAGAACAAGCTGTTCCCATTTGAGATAAATTTTGACCTGGTGCTCTGCAGCCAGCCATCTGTGGCAGCTTCCTTGTTTTTAATGGATTGAGTTGGAGTTCTGTTGTCATTTTTCTACAGTTTATCTGACATACTGGTTTTATTTTCCCAGAGGAGAAGAAAAAGCTGGTTCGAGAATTTGATGAGAAGCAGCGTGAAGCCAACGAGACGGTGAGTGTGAGGCTTCCAGCCTTCCTGATGGTCGGAAGGACAATCCTTCCTGCTGTCTTAAAGGACAGTACTTACAAATGTTACTTTTTTATGGATCCTATTCTGCAGGCAGGAGTTTAAGCTTTTTACTGTTTGATGATTTATCTGATAGGTGTGTGTGTTAAGACTCTTGTGTATACTTATATGCATACATAAATATAGACACATATTCTTACGTATTTTTGAGGGGTTTTTTAATGCTCAGTTTTGATAACTGCTTCACTTTGTTGAAAAAAGTAGAGTGGTGAAGGTGCAATTGAAATTGCTAGAGGTTTTAGGGCAGGAATGTAGAGAATCTGCTGCCTGGGGTTTTTTATTGCCCTGCCATCTTTTTTCATGTTGGTCTTAGCCTGTCTGATCTTTCTGTAGTAGTGTATAGGCTTGCTGGACAGCAGGTGATATGGAAAGCACCAAAAAAGCCATGTGACTTGTCTTTTGAAAGAAGACGTTATAGATTAACCTTTTTTTTAATATTTCAGTGTACAGTTTGTTAGGTTGTTTTTTGGTCACAGCTGAACATTTATTCCCCTAACTTACTGAGGTTTATTGACGGGTGCCACTAGGTGATGTAGGAGATGTGGAGCTCCTGCTGTGAGAGCTCATGTTGGCATACAGCTTTAAGCATTTTGAATTTGTTGCAGCTGTCACTAGAAGTTGATATGAAAATTCATGCATCCAGAATCTCGGGGCTTGCAGATCTTAACTCCAGTTGCTAAATCTGGATGTTCAGAGCATGAATTTAATGCTGTACCACCCATGCAATAGATATGAATGAAGAGATGGCTGAGGTACTCAGCATCTTGTTTACCTCAATCTTCAACAGTAGCCTCTTTTCCCAATCTCTTTGGTTAGTGGACTGCCATGCCAGGACTGTGGGAGCAAATTTCTTCCTTTAGAGGATGACCAGGTTCATGACCACATGAGAAACCTGAACATACATACATCTGTGGGACCTGATGAGATGCATCCCAGAGTCCTGAGGGAATTTGCTGATGTAGTTGCTAAGCCACTGTCCATGGCATTTGGAAAAGTCATAACAGTCAGGTGAAGTACCAGGTAATGCCCCACCCTGGCATCAGGATGATGTCCCTGGATGCCCCATCCCTGGAAGTATTCAAGGACAGTATTCAACCCAGTCTAGTGGAAGGTGTCCTTACCCATGGCAGGGGTGTTGGAACGAGGTGGTCTTTATGGTTTCTTCCAAACCAAGCTATCCTATGATTCTGTCTCTGTTGCACAGATGTAATAGAAAGCTGATACCCATCCTATAAATGCTTAAACTATAAGAAAGTAAGAACTGAAAATTTTGAAATTTAGAGTGATATTTTAGAGAAAAAAAAAATCAAGCATTTAAGCTTTGGATGTTTTGTTTGTTTCTATTGCAGTGTTGTGTATCTGAAAATGCACATGGGCTCAACAGCATTGGGTAGTGTGGTATACTCAGTACCAGATGGAGTGTGGGGTTTAGGGTTGTCCCCCTCAGCCAGTCCAACACAAACATGTGTAATCCCTTCATCTGGTGCTGAGTTGTGAGTATGGCTGCTGCTAAGAATAGATTTGGTGCTTTAAGGAATAAACATGCTTTCTTTTGTTAAAGCTGCGGGAAATGGAGGAAGAGCTGAAGTACGCTCCTGTGCCTTTCCGCAACCAAATGATGAGCAAAATCCGAGCCTACAGGAGAGACCTGTCCATGTTCCAGAGGGAGATGAGAAGCACAGATTTGGGGTTGGGCCGTGGAAACCAAGGCGATACAAAATATGGAATCTTTGCCACAGAAAATGAACAGAGTGTAAGGATTAGATGTCAACTTGATTTAACTGTGCTGTGATTGTGCAAAAGCAGTATTGCAGATGCGTTGTTTACAGTGTTTCTACTTTAAGCCACCTCTGTGCTTTTATAACTCCTTGTATATATATCTGCATGTAACATGAATATCTTAGGGAGGAGAAAAAACACCTGGAACTCAGAGGAGAGCTTTTCTGTTCTAAAAGATAGGAATGTAATCAAAATGGAACTCCTTATGTGGTTAGTAATTTGCGCAACATTCTGTACCGAAACTCTTTGTTTGATCATTCCACAGGTTTCCCTTCCTACAGAAGGGAAAACACAGAAGTGGTTCTACTTAATGAAAAAAAGGTTAATTCACCTAGTTCTAATCTCCAAAACCAGCAAAGTGTGAATCATGCATTGTATAAGTTCTTTCACAGAATTATCTTTTAAGCGATGTTAGTCTAAATAATTGCAGAAAATATAAGGATTTTTCCTCTAGCACATATTTCAGTATGGTTTTGCTGCAACAATGCAAAAATTACACCAATTTCTTGTTTACCAGATAGGCTTAGACATATCCGAGCTAGTGAGACTGAATCTCCTTGTTGTCTTCAAAGTGCTGTCATCTGTACAGAAAGTTCATGGAGGTGGGCTTTTCATTTTCTGCCTTAGATGAGGCCAGTTTTGACGGAGATTCTTTGCTTAATATTTGCTTCTGCTGTGGCTTGGGAAATTTTTGCATTTGATTCCTCTTGACTGATTACTCTAAAACCTGAGAGCAGGGTGATAGATTAGACTTTCTGAAGCTTAAGAAAACACTTTATTTTGAGCTACCTTCTGACCCCAAGGTCAGCAAACATTCCTTATCCTCTAGCCCAGGCTATTGGCATGAAAAGAGGATCTGTGTTACTTAGCAGCCCATCTGTTAGTGCTGTTTGTTCCTAATCCTTTTGACTGTAAACTCTTAAAGATTTCCCTGGCAACCAACTATGAAGTCGAAAATAAGGCTGACTTTAGATGTGAATGGAAGATAAAAGTTTGCATCTGGAAAAGAAAGATACTAATTTCATGTAAATATTCTTTGATGGAAAAGTAAATTGCTACAAAGACAGTTTTTTGGAACTGTTTTAACTCTTCAGTGCTGTATCCTTTTTAGAGATTTAACCAGATTTGGTCATAATCTTTGTCCCCACGACAAAGGTGAACAAGGCTCAGCCAAAATTAACTGGGTTGCATCAGTAAACATAAGAAGTATGTACAGCTAATACAAATGGACGGCCTATGGAGTCACATTCTAACTTTTTAATGTCACAAGCCCAATACTTCTGTATTTGTGCTTAATAGTTAAGCATCCGTTATTTTTCAGACTAACCTGCAGTCCCAGAGGGTGCTGCTTCTCCAGGGCACAGACAGCCTGAACCGAGCCAGCGAGAGCATCGAGCGCTCGCACCGAATCGCTGCTGAAACCGACCAGATTGGCACGGACATCATCGAGGAGCTCGGGGAGCAGCGGGAGCAGCTGGAGCGCACCAAGAGCAGGGTAAGCGGGAGCCTGGGCACTGCTCGGAAACAATCTGATGTCACTCAGTGGCAACTCTCTGCCAGTAATTGCTCTCAGGGACCTTCCTAGGTGTAGTCATCCAACTGGATATCTCCCACATTTCTCTATGTTCTCATAAAAGAAAAATAATTACTATAGAAGTGTCCAAAGCATGGTGGTCAAATGTCTGCTGCTGTGTCTGTGCAAGATGGGAGATCACACCTATAGATCTGCTAGAAAAAATAGCATTACTGAAAAAGTTGCAGATTAGAAAATTGTTAAGGAGTTGCCTTGTTACTAGGTTACTAGTTAAATTTAAGATTTTGGAAGCAGTTAGCAAGTTTTTTAATGAAATTAAATTTAGTAGAACACTAATTACTTAATTACTAGCTTTCCAATATTTGCAGGGAGAGAGAAAATGTCAGAGAAGTTGTCTATTCCTCATCCCTGGTTCAACAAGCTCTGCTTCTGCTGTGAAAGCTTCAAAATCTAGTTCACTTGTTTTGTTTGCACACATATGCAAACCTGACAATTTTATTTTTGAACTAACAAACTGTGTGTGTGCAAGGGATCCCGAGTACAAAGCTTTTAGGTGGATGACTTCAGGGGACACTGATTTTGGCAAATAAGCCCACTCAGCCGAAACATAAAGCATACCCCTGCTTTTGGGAGTTCTTTCTACTCATTGCAACAAAGCCTGTGGCTTTTTAATTTAAATAGTTCTGTAATTTCAGTCAGAATTTGATTTGTCTGTTCCAAAATTTCTGTTAGAAAGCAGGATATGAAATTGATCTTAAGATTTGTAGGTATAGTTTTTGTCCTTTAGCTAATAAAAAATATTACACTCCTTCAGGCATTACAGTCTCTCAACAGATGATTCACATAAGAATAGATTTGTTTAGCTTGGAAAAGGCCTTAAAAATCATTGAGTCCAACTGTTAACCCATCACTGCTGTGTTCAGCACTAAACAGGGTCTGTGACTTCTATTGTGAGCCTCTTTGGCAATGAACTGTGGAATTGTGTGAACCACACATTCCAGCTGGAAGCAGTCTTTTTTCTTACTTGTTCTTTCATAGTGAAGATTGGAAATCTACTAAGCTCCCAATGGACTTAATAGTTTTCTTCCCAGCTTTGTCCAGCTCAGTGCAAAGAAACATACAAGGAGTTTTGCAGTTGAGGGCAATATGTTAAACTACAGAGGAATTGTGCAGGCTGGTGTCTGTGATGTAAGTGACCTGGCTCACCCTTCACTTCCCTAGAATGTTTGGAAGTGGAATAGTGAAATGTTACCTGGAGACCAGTGGCCATGCATCATGAATTGTGTCTGTGAAGCAACAGCTTTTTTAGTTGTCCATAACCTCACTTCACTGCATGTTTCTTAATAGCTGACTGGGTATTCTGGGCAGTTCATTTCTGGACAATACAAAGCTGAAATGGATTACCCATTAACAGCTCAGAGCTTGTACCCACTGGGTCACTTAGACCTCTGAGTGCAGCAGAGTTCTTTCTGTGATAGAACTTGGGCAGCATTTCAAACACTTTGATACGCACTGGGATGAACACATCAGTATCACTTTCTTCTGGTGTTAACAGAAATAAAACTTAATGAAAAGTTAATACCACTTTCCTGATATTTGTATATTAATTAAAGAGGCAGAAAGTGGTCTCAAATTGCAGATCTTTGTATGTATCTAAGGGAAAGTATACAGAAAAGTCTTAATTTCTCCTTAGAAAAGAGGCTGCTATTGTGGGTAGAAAACAATGTTGTGTCTCCATTTTGAGAGGATATGGTCATCCTTGGTTCTATAATTCATTACATTTCAACACCAGCTGCTTTCATGTGCATCTTTCCAGGGTTGATGTGTGCTTTGTTAACTGACAAGTAACTTCTGTCTCTCCTCAGTTGGTGAATACAAGTGAGAACTTGAGCAAGAGTCGCAAGATTCTGCGCTCGATGTCTCGGAGGTGAGTGGTGTGGCTGACAGCAGCATGGGCCATTGGTGCCTGCTGGATTTAATAGAAATCCTGGGGAAAAACACAATGTCAGCTGGGACTGCAGGGAGGTTTTAGGAAATGTGCAAACAGAATGTGTGCCCATAGCACACATGCAGATGCTAATTTGTGTGTTTTCCTTGCTGGTAATTGCTTAATGGAGTAAAAGGCTGAACAGCACTGAATGTGTGCTGTTTGGTCAGGATGTTGTGGGGTCTTTAACCATCCAAACCATGGTGAGGGCAGAAGCAAGTTACAGTGACTTGCTCATGGTGCTTTCAGATGCCACTCATTCAGGTTGGGAAAAGCTGTGCCATAAATCACTGCAGCATTGGGCTGTTTAGCCCATACCAATGCCCATACCAAAGGCCTAGGCTGGCCCATGAGACACTCTGAGCCAGAGAATGTATGATTTTGATGGTTAAAACTTTGACTTCTTAAGTGGATTTGCAGTTTAGCTATATTGTTTAATTAGCCTTAAAAACGCAGTTCATAGACTGTATTCCCCACAGGTACTTATCTCCTCCCAACCTTTCCTTTATGCCCATTGCTAAAGGAAGTTGTCGTAACTGTCTACTTTTCAAGAGTAAAAGTAATTTATTATTTTGAGATTTTAGTTTTCCTTCAGCACCACAGTTCCAAGTAAAAGCACCACAATGAGGGTTTTTTTAGCACAGGACTTCAGGTATTGTTTTCCTCTTTGCTTGACTGAAGCAGTAGGCACATGTAGAGCAATTATCTGCCTTCTGTGGGACAGGGGAAAAGGAACAGAACTGCTACTGCTGAAATGGGAGATTCAAACAGAATTTCCAGGACGACATGAGTAATGAACTATTGAGTTTGGCCCTTTCTGCTTGTTGAGAGCTTTTTGAAAAGCACAGTGTGGTCTTGCTGAAACAGGGAAGGGAAGATGGTGATCTGAATCTAGAATCTGCTTTCGTAAACAAGCTGAAAAAAAAACCCTTGGGTTTTTATTTTTTAACTCTAGAATAACCACAAATAAGTTGCTGCTGTCAATTATCATCATCCTGGAACTGGCCATCCTAGGAGGTGTGGTCTACTTCAAGTTCTTTCGCAAGAAATGAACCTTCATGACCAAGATGAGCTTTTCCACTGATGAGGAATAGGATGGGCTATCTGCTCCCTTTGCCTGTCTGAGGGTTGAACTGAGTCATGAGACAGCACATTCAACTGAAACTGTACTGACACTTGAAAGACAGAGAATGGGAGTAAAAAGAAACAGGCTTGAACTACTGGTAAGATTAATAAGAAGGTAATAAATATTTTATTGTCTCATTTTGTATATACTTAACTAAATGAATAAATCTTGCTATGTAATAAAGTAGCCACTGATCAATGGAAAAGCTAGTTTATTTAAAAATTGAGACGTTAACAGTATTTGCCAAGTGTTGACAATCTGTCCACTCAAGTGCCTCAGCAGAGCTCTGTAGTGTCCAATATATCCAACATGGGTTCTTAAATCCTCACTTGCTCTTCACTGTCAGATTCATCTGGAGAGCTGGGTGTTGGGAGTCCATCGAAAGCGATGTGTGCTCCTTCCCTGGTCTGCCCAAAGCACGTTGCTATCACATCGACTGCAAGGCGAGCAGTTGCTTTCACTGCCTCTTGAGAAGCTCCAAGCAGTGGATTGACTTCAACCATGTCTACAGCTGAAAGCATTCCTGTGAAAATGATTTGCAGCTTTGTTACTCTGACAAAGGGTACAGTCTTCTGCACGGTTTTGTTCACAGCCTTTTGTTCATTGTAGCAAGTCTGGTATTTGGGTTTGTGACCTGCTCGACCCCTTAGACAAGTAAAATTGGCACTCAAGGGATGAAGTTTGTTCTCAATTGCAAATTTGTGTTTTTAATTTGGTTCTTTCTTGCATCATCACTACCTCACTCATTTGTGCTTTCAGCATTCAGGAAAAACGTTTGATGTTCCATACACATTTATGAGAGGAACTTTTTTTCTCCCAGTCCAAAAATGAGGGGTTATAAAATAGTCTCACTTTGTATTCTTTTGCCATCTTGTTCTTGAATCTATAGACTATTGTCTGGTTGGGATTTTTTTAACCTTCTTTTACTGCAAATAATATTGTTTAAACATATCAAATAAAAACTTGATGGTAATAAGATGAAAAGTCCTCATATATTAAATCAACTGCAGTATATTTTATGAAAGCTTGATTTGTTAGTCTTGAATCCTAGAACAGAACTTCAGACTATTTAAGATTGTTTGCACCCATTTTTGTATTCCAGATGCCCATTTTCACATCTTGCCTCATGTGCTTAGGATTAGGGAGCAGTATTACACATTTTTGACATTAGCTGTTAACATATTGTGTATTTTCTTTTGCTAAGCTGAAGTTATTGCTGATTAAGATGCTTCCAACACCAAGGGAATTGCCCAATCACAGGACTTCTTTTTCCCTTACTGAAGGCTGAATTGACTTTGCAGGCACCTTTGCTTTCACTACACTTACTACCTATTTATACCAGAAAAACATAACCAGTATGAGCTCTGGGTAGTTTGTCCTGTTCTTGCTTAGCCCCATACTGCTGGTCAGCTCCTACCTGTGTTGTGTATTTCCTCTGTGATGTACATGCCTTCTCTGTAAGTTAATCCACCTAGAACAGGAGTCCCCGTTGCTGGAGCCAGTGAGGGATCAAAAGCATCGATGTCAAAACTCAGGTGAATTGGTCTCTGTCTCCTGAGACAGAATAAAACAAGAAAAGCAATCTTAGAGCCTTAAATTATTTTCTATGTGCATTTCTTACTGTCTAGGCTAATCAGAAAAGTTAGCATCAAGCTCCTTGAACCGTGTCTTGTATACATTATAAAAGCATCTACTCAGCAAGGATTTGGTTGAAGATAAGTACTTCAACCAAAACTATCTTAACTGGTATTTGCCATCTTAGTGCATTGATGTAGAGAAGTGTATGATACAATGCAGCCTTTTCTCCTTTTGTACAGAAAGCCAGGGTGAAGGCTGAAACACTGATGTGCATGGCAGCTAGGATGGAGGAAGCACCGAGCTCAAGGATTTACTGACAGTTCATCAAGATGAGCATTTTTCAGGTCAATACTTAAAGGCTGTGTCCAATCCCTGCCATGTAGCCTAACTGCTGAAGTAGTAAAGGATAATCTCAAACCTAAAATGTTAGTTACTTACTATAGCATCTACCAGCTGATGACAGCTTAATAAACTGGACCCTGCTTGTCACTCACATGAATTATTTAAGTGGCAGACTGCATACTTCCAACATACTGCAGATGCACAGTAAGGAGAAGCATCTGGATTATCATCTCCTTTACTTGGCACAGCTGCAGCTAGGAAGGGTGAGCACACCTTGAGAAAACAGCAGCATGCAGTTCATGTTCTAACCTGTGGGAGAGGTTACCCTTTCTAAGTGACCCTCTCCCAGCTCCTAGCGTGACTTCCCCAAACTTGAGCAAGGGTCACAAAGGTGGCAGTAGTGAACTGCAGTAAGGGAGTGGTTAAAGTGAGCACTGCACTGGCAGCCACCATCAGGACATTGTGTGTGAGCAGTCCAAGGAGGAAGCCATCAAATGCTTCCACTTCCTATACCAACAGCTCATTTCAAGTTACTGCCAAAGTTGCTGTATGTATTTTTAAAAATATAATGTGTATCCTGCACTCTGAGCTGATTCAAACATCTTGTCAAGCTGCAGAAAATGCAGAATTACTTAACAGAACCAAACAGTATAAAACGGAGCCACAGCTGTAGTGAGTTGTAACCTGTCCCAGCCTTCTGCAAACACTGAAATGGCTCCAGTGCTCAGACTTCCCTGTATCCTGGACACTGTCACAGTTCTGTAGGGCCGCCTTACATCAAGTGACCTGCACTTAAATAACTTTCAGGAAAGCAGATGTTCAACAAGAGCAGTTTAAATTAGATAATAGTTCATTACCTGCCCATCAGTCGTTCAAAGGTTCTTTCCATAACTTTTTGAATTCCAAGGCGATCGATATCCCTCATGGAAAAATACTGGATATCAAAGTTTTTCAAAATATAGCTGTGAAAATAATTTTTTTAAATTAAACAATCATTATTGGTTTAAGCTGAAATCCAGCAATTCTTATGGATGTGACGTTCAGCTTATTATTTCAGCCTTTACAAAAATAGTTTAATCTAAACCAACTTACTACTCAGCAGGATCCACATCCCTCAAACCAATGTACACAATATCAGATGCTGAAAGGCAGGGCTTTAGCCAGGAAAAGCCAGGAAGTTGTGGTACCTACAGAGAAAGGTTTGGTATTAGATCAGTTAAATGACATACTTCACAAAATGCTATTCAATGCTTCCCTGAAAATTTTGTATTGATTTATAGCATCCTTTCTTTCTCTAAATAGAGGAACTTCTGCTCTTGAGGGTTTGGCTTTATGTAATCAGTCCTTACCTTCATTCCTATGTTCAACTCAGGTAAAGTGATATGACTGTAGCTTATTATTTATATGAGTTGAATGTTAATGGATGAAGTTTTTAACTCTTCTCCATTTTCCAGTTTGAAGAGGAGAAGGACTAAAAAGCCTGAATTCATGAGCAATAGGTAACTTGCATCTGTGAGTGTAAGGAGGAATGCTGAATGGATACCCAGATGTAGATCACTTACACAGGGCACTTAATGGTGATGCTCTGTGACTTACCCAGTACATTATGCTTTGGTGGAAGAATGAAAACCAAGGCAGCTGTATCTTTTCAGGAGAACTATCAAAGTCATGAAACTTACAAAAACAGTATTAAAGATGTATAAATTCAAAGTGGGAAGTTGAAAAAAAGAAAAAATAAAAGAGGGGGGGAAAGCAGGGCAAGAAGTTGGGCCTCCACAGTGGGCTACATCATGCTGGATTTTGATGTAGAATTGAAGAGAGTAGGTTTAGGACAGCAACTGAAAGATTATGAAGTCATCATTTTTCAGCTTTGGTAATTAAATAGTCATGGTATGGAATTATAAAACCTTTCAGTTAGTAATACCTACTAATTTTAAGAGTGATTTAAATTAAGTCAAATTTCTCTTATTCTCCTAGCTCTGAAAATGGCTACAGCCAACACAGCTGTCAGGTGGCTAGAAAGTTTTGTTTCCCTCTTAGACTTCTCAATTACTAATTATTCTAATTCCAATAGTGGATGTTTTTAAAGGTGAACACACCCATAGCTATATTTAATTACATTGGGTTAAATTAGCACAGATTATAAAGTATTTGCTACTCTAAGACAATGACCTGAAACTTCTCCAGTCATAAATTAAGAAGAGGGATAAATGAATAGGAGATCACTAGGAAAAATAAATTCCGGTTTCGAAAATTAATTATGCAAAATTCATCATCCCCACATCATAAACTGAGCATAGTAATGATAACATTATCAGATACTCTCTAGTATTAATGATTCAGTAGATTTAATACTGCAATTTCAATTACACCTCTTTGTAAATAAATAAAATTGAATGTATTAATTGCCTTTGACAGGTTCTTTGCTTTGTTACAATGGGAAAGGAGTTGTTGATAGTAAAGCCAGAGGTGCAGGCATTTTCATGGGAAGGTGTTAATAGCAGTTTGTGAGTTTGGATGGTTCCAGGAGTCCTGAAGCAGTCAGGAAAGGAGGATGATGATTTTTTTTTCTCCCATTATTGACTCAGCTGCTGTACTGGATGAGAGTAAGAGGGTGAGTCATATGCATTCTGCACATATAATGGTTTGCTCCTGAGAGTCAGAGGGGTATTAGCTGGACAAACCATTGTCAAAGGCACATTCTGCTACTGCTAAAGAGCTGTTTAAAAATTCATAGTTGTAGAAGCCTCGTGGTACCAGCAGGACTGATGTTAGTTTTCCCCCCTCTAAACAGGAATACAGTAGGGTAAGAAAGCCCCCCTGAGTGAAAGCACATGCCTGTTTGTGCACCTGCACAGCCAGGCCTTGTCTGAGCTGCTTCTGCACAGGCATCTGGACTACTGGAGTTCAGGTGGGCTTGTGACAAGATCCCATAACCAGCACCATGCCTGAGTAGCTTGCCCCTAAGCATAGCCTAATCTTATTCTTTATTCACTACTGCTGCTCGCAAGAAAGGCCTGCTCCCCCATGACCCCAGAAGGCTTACAGGTATTTTTTTAGCACGTCAAAAAAAATCCCAATAATTGTAAAAAATTACTGCTTTTCTATGCTGCTCAAGAACTGGAACCCAGCAGACCAATATCTTGTTTCTCACCTATCACCAAACTTTTAGTTTTGTTGTTTCCCCCAAGCCATAAACTGTTCACCTTAAGTGAGCTCTAAAATTCACAAAATTTTCTCTTTCTCTACTTATCTCCCTTGAGAAAGTGTGTACAGGTGTCAAAAAGGAAAAAAATATCACCCCCTTTAACTTAAAGGCAAAAAAATAGAAATACAGTAACCTTTTATATTAACCTTTTCATGTTCAGGGGGTGTTCCAAAAAGCCCCATTAGTTTTGCATTACTTTGGGAATTCCAACATGTTTGTAGAGACCACATAAGAATGACTAGAAAGAGTGAAGTATCTAAAAGCACCAGATGATTCTATTGATTTACAGATGGAAATAATTCAAAAGAATTTGCAGGAGAAAAGGCAGAAGAGCTTTATGAGAGGACTGCAGTGTTGCCATGCTGAACAAAAACTGATGCAATGGTATCTTCAGTAGCCATACAGATTTAAACATGCTTGTTCTTGCTTGGAAAGGGTATACTTCCAGCAACACAGCACCCCAAATTTGTCAGAGAAAATGAGAAAATCAGGAGCAAACACTAGCAGTGCAGAGTGCCAAAGTAACGCAGTCAGGTTTTCTGCAGCTCCAGCATCCATTCTCAAGATGCAGTTGCTGATCCTGCTCTCACTCTCCAGCCTAAGCTTCAGCAGAAGCAGATTGTTGTATCAAAGTTCTGCTGCTGCTCACTGAACAGGTGCTGCAGTCCCTGACACAGCCCACAGCTGAGCCAGGCAGGTACCTTGGCCTTAGGTCAGCCTACTGTTTAGCATCTTGACAGCAGCAAAAACGGGCCATGCACATTCCATGTGCCCCAGGAAACTGCTCTCTCTCTTTAAAAGCTCACTGCAAGCAGTTCCAGCTGTTTTGATTTGTAATATTTACAGTGCAGCCAACACCAGAGCAGCCAGTTAGGAGAGATCATAGAGGAACAGCCCCTGTCAGCCCCCAAGGTTGTCAAAACATGGAAGAGCCAAACTAAGCAGAAGCAGCATGAGGTATGCAGGAACCAGCTGTTCCTGGAGGTGAGCTCAGCTGGGCTCTCACAGGCTGGCTCAGGGGAGGTTCCTGCTCAGCTGGCAGCAATGCTGCCATTGCCCAGCCTCGGCAACAACGCTGCTCAGTGACTCAGGAGCAGCACCACAGTCAGCTGCTGTGTGCAGCTCACTGTGCAGCCCACAAGGGTGCAAACAGAAAGAAAAGCTTTTTCTCACTGGTGTCTCTAAGTGTGTCTGTATCTGGGTTTGCACGTGTTTGTGGCACTTGTATGTATGTGTGCATGTGTACACACACAGTAATACATATTGTTCCTTGTACTCTGATAGAAAAGATCTGCATTTGCAGCAGGTAAGAAAGAACCTCACATCAGCAATGGTGCAATGCTCTGAGGTTGCCATGTAGGATAACTACAATCAGGATACTCACTTTATCTTGAAGCTCCCTTAGGAGAAATGAGAGAGGCTGTCCATGGAGGCTTCCAGACTGAGTTGTGAGAGGCGTGTTGATATCAGCGTGTGCATCCACCCAGATCACCCCGAGGTGTGGGCACTGCCGTGCATGGCCACTGACAGAACCAAGTGCCAAGCTGGAAGTACAGTAACAGTCTTATTCACCATTTCTACTTCAGAACAACTACAAGGACAAAGGGGAGTCTCTGAGCTTCAGTCAGCCCTGTTGTTACATTTCCACACATCAGACATCTGTGACAATAAAGGGAGCACCCCATACAAACTGCATGGCATGCACTGCTGTGATTCCAGGAGGCCAAGTAACTACAGGGCTATAGTGACAGATAAGCCACAGCTCTCTGCTCTCCCTGCTGTCATCCTTCCCACACACTTAATCTTCACCTGCTCTAGGTCCAAATGCTCCAGAAAATCTAGCCTTTTTTTATTCTATTAATGACACCTTCTCCCACAATTCCTTCTTACATGCTCTACCATCTTCAACCAATTCTCAGACCAAAGGTTAGTGAAAAAGAGGAAAAAGATTCATGTTCTAAGAGCTATTGCAAAATTGTTTCTGTGTAGGCATTACAAACCTATCCTAAGACATGATGGGCAAGAGACTAACGTCACTAAACATTCAGCAATAAAGAAACTGAGCAGTTCCTCTGAAGGAACCCGATGACACAAACTTTCCCAAAGAGGAAAACCTCAGTTGTGTGTCTACACAACTGATCACAGACCAACCTGGAACTCAGCAGTACTGTCTGAGAAGGTCAGGTTCTTGTAGCTGTCTTCTGTGTTCCACCCTAAAAGCCCATCCCTAAGAAATTGCCAAGAAATGACCCCCAAGTTGTTCCCCAAGTCCCCTTGCTTTTTAAATTAAATTATTGCACTCTTAAGTGTTGACCTGCAGCATGAACCACTGATTGTTTTTAGGTCAGCCCACCTGTGATCACCTCCTAAAGTCACACATCTGTGTCCAGCAGCTACTGCTCTGCTCACTGCATCAGCCAGCATCTGGCTGGCCAGGCCCACCGACCGCGGGTATAAAACCAGGTTGTTGTACAGCTCATCGTTGGGAACTTGAGTGAAATTCAAATCTCCAAAGTCGTGCACTTGGCATCCTGGAACACAGCGACAAAAGGAAAGAGTGACTTATTTAAATACCTTCCCAGGGAAATGCTCAAAATCAATTGGACAAGTATGAAAGGAACAGTGAAAAAGGAAGGGATCTGTTTGCCTATTTGCAGGGGATGCAACTGTCACAGCATTACAAATTAGAAAGTTTAAGACAACATTATCAGCTTAAGACAGCTTTAACTTAGCAATGAGCTATGCCAATCATAAAAAGTCACTTAGGAAA
Source organism: Passer domesticus (assembly GCF_036417665.1). Classification (NCBI taxonomy): domain Eukaryota; kingdom Metazoa; phylum Chordata; class Aves; order Passeriformes; family Passeridae; genus Passer; species Passer domesticus. Next base: position 33,083,381 of record NC_087479.1, read on the forward strand.
AGCATGGATTAAAAAAAAAATATTTCATTATAAATTCTAACATGAAAAATTATAGTCTGCATTGTCATCTTCCCATTTAGACAGATTGCACACAGCCTCAAATAAGCTCCATTGCTTAAAGATTCTGAGGATTACACATTTCACTAACTATATCTACAGTTATTTTACATTTTCAAGGTCCCCAAAAATCCTGGCACAAAAGTGCCAAGTAACAAATAGTATAATTTTCTTATAGTACTTCCAGGCAACTCCATTGAAGGATCCACTAGAGCTTTATCAGGAGAACCTGTCCATTTTCTCAACACAAGATATTCTAGAAGGCATTTTAATTCTGGGAGTTTGATCCCAAAGCTCTTTGAGATCCTTTCATTGTCAGTTACAGCCCGATTGCCTGTTGAACCTGAGAACATTCTGGGTGTAAAACTCAGCCTTTCCTCTCAGAGGCTCTCAGTTTGAGACAGGCCTCTCACTGCAGGCTCTGATGAGGGCAGTAAAGGCCCCAAGGTATTTACAGCTACACCAACAGTGGCTTAATAAGACCACCCTGAATACCAGTCATGCCTTCCCCTTTACTCCTCAGAATCACTAGTCTGTTTGCAGTTCAAAGCATCCAGGCCAGAGAGTGACATTTGGCCTTTAGCCACCCTGTGCTTAATGGGGCAATTTAAATAATTTAAGGCAAGTCAACATGAAGAAACAGGCTTGGGGCTTTGGGTTCCTGCTTGATTTCCAGTAAGTAATGTCTACGAAGGTGGCTCTGTGAATTTTCTTGGAAGATATTGCATAAAAGCTTAGTTGAGAAATACATGATTTCTTTAAATTGTAAAAGGAATTCTGACTGCTGAAATGAAGGAAGGAAATTTATTGACTCACTTGTGCAGATCTGGTGCTGGGAAATAGGCAAGCATACACTTTATAGCAGGGAGAGAGGTGGGCAGATATTGGGGTGTTTGCAAATGAACATGTCAGCTGAGCACAGCTGTTCAAGGAAGGATTGAATAGATGTCCTGGCAACTCCAAGAAAACACATTCTCAGCAGTGACTTAAAGCAGGACCATGACATACCACTCCCAGCTTTTCAGAAGGCAACACAGGGACCCAACTGCTTTTTTTTCCTCCCACAGACAATACCTAATTAAGCAACAGGATGAAGGCTCTGGAATTTTGAGCCCGTTTTGTTCAGATGTGAATGTGCTATCTGATCTCTGTGACCACTGTATTTTCTACCCTATGTTTATTCTACTGCTGTGCAGAAGCAGAAAAAAGCAAGTTCCAAGATGTTCAGTAAATGTTACAAGTTGGGATTTTTTTTTAATTTGTGTCATCCTGCAAGGTTACTTCTCCCACATAGGCACACTGCTACTATTTCAGTATTTCAAAGTTTGATAAAAGTACTTGAGCATGCCTGGGAGACAAGTTTTGGAAGTAAGACTTCAATGGCTATCGAGACCTTTTGGAGAGATTCTTGTACAAGGGAATAATGTCTTGATCTAATACCTCTGACATCTGTGTGAAATAAATCTGCAGCTGGGAGCCATGTGCAGTGAGTTACACATTGCAGGACAACACATTATACAGTGTAATGGAAGAAATTACCATAACATAGGTTTTGGTCTCTCCTACAGGATATACAAGTACATGACAGTATTTTTACCCATTAAAGGATGAAAAACAACTTCCTTTAATTCTATCACAAAGCTCCACCTTCAGACCAGTATAAAACAAAGCTCCAACCATGCCATCATTCCTTGCATTGATTCCTTGAAGGAATCAGTTAAAATTCTCCAGGCAGGAGATTTGAGCAAGTGTGTTTAGAGAAGTAGCAAGTGTTTTGTAATTTCTGCTTTACCCTGCCCACCTCCCAAGATCCCACTGTAGGACAAAAAGACTTGGTTCAGCTTCTGAATAAAAGACCCCATTTGTTTCTTAGGACCACATCAGGTGTATATAGCTTAACACTTTTGTGGTGCAGAATTCTGCAATCTTGTTCACTTTTTGAACACAGGGTAGTCATAATTCCCTCTATTTTTATAGAAAAGCCTAAAGTCTGTTAAAGACAATAGATGCCTTCAGTTTTTGTTACCACCTGCTAAAGTTCAGATAGGGTTCATGAACCCTGTAGCAGTTCCTTTCCTCAGCTTTGTGCATCCCTTGTCTCAGGCCCACTGTACTTATGTGCTTGCAGAGGACAATTCAGGTTTCCCAGGGTGATAAGGAATGTTTTCAGCCATCCAAAGGCTATCTGATTAAGATACAGTTAATCTCAGAAGTACACACTAATCCAATACTCAAACATTAGTATCTTCTCTTGCTATTATTTCTGTTAATGGTGCCTAGTGTTTTGAAAACTGGGATTAAATGACCTCAGGGCAAAGGGAAAGCTTAGTGAATAGATAGTGCACAGAGAAAGAAATTCACAGTACTTAGGTATGTCATGTATCCCAAAGTGTGGTGATGCCTTGTGAAGGCTGACCTAGAACAGAGACTAGATGGAGCTAAAGAATAAAGTAGGGAGATGGAGCTAAAGAATAAAGTAGGGATTTATTAAGAGTCCTCAGTGGATACACCTTGGGCAGCACAACCCAAAGTGGTCACAAAATGGACAACAGGTCACAGGATCTCTCACTTTTATACGTTTTGGTCCCTTAGCATATTGGAGCTAATTGTCCAATTATAGCTTTAGGTTATGAAGTCCCATCCTTTTTTTTTTTTTTCTCTCTTCAGTCCATGGTTGTTTATGCTCTTGGCCCTGAGATTTGGATCATGTGTCCTTGGTCTCCAGATAGAGAAGGAATTGTTTTGTCTACCTATTCTATGAAGGGAGCTTAGTATTCCTTAATATGAAGCCCAGACCTACACAGTAAAGCAGAATAGAATCTGAAAAATAAAAAAGCTAAAACCTGAGGTATCAGTGGGAAGTGCATATCTACACACAGTTTTTCAAATGACCAGATACTAGAGATGAAATTAAAATGCACATTTGTCTTAATGGTACTGCACAAAGATAAACTGTTTAATACATCATTAACTACTTTTATAATTTGACATAGCTTCTATTTAGCATCTCAGCTATTGGTATAAAACTTAAAGATCTGAATTGTTTTCCATTTAATCTGCCTGCTTGCACATATTTATTTCTTAAATCAAAGCTCTCAACTACATTATTTGTGCTCAATGGATAGACATCCTGTACTGCTGTGCAGTCTGGGGGATTTTGCTGTTATTTGGCCATTAGTAAAAGATTTTCTAATCTACCTCACCCCACAATACCCACTTACTATTTTTGGTAGCTGGGACACTCTTTTTTATCTTTTTACATATAGCTACTAATACTTAAAATAGACAGGCACAGCAGCCCTGTCGGAAGGCACGGGCAGCGTGGAAAGGCAGCAGCCTCAGCTCAGGAGTGCCATGCTCAGGGCTGCAGTGCCTCCTCTGTCATCAGAGGTGCCTGGGGGCACATTTCAGCCAAAACATTAATAAATTAGCTTGAAATAGTTTGCACAGTAGATCATTCCCAGGTTAATTTCTTTTGACCAGAACAGGTTAGGGGAAGATTATACAGGCATTCAACCTGCAGACCAGGGGATGGACAGGAGTCATTTATCCAGCCTGCACAGCTAGAACCTTACTTGTATCAGGTAGAACAAATCTTCATTTTTCCTACATAGGAGCCTCAGACTTAAAATATATATTTTTTTTTAAAGAAAAAAAAAATCTCACACACAAAACCCCCCAACAAAGATAAAACAAAAAACCCAACCAACAACAAAAAAACCCCCAAAACAAACAAACAAACACCAAAAAAACACCCCACACCGCCAAACACAGAAACCCAACAAATTAAGTATACACCTGAGAAAACAGAGTTCACTGCATGCCTTTTCACAAAAGCTGCCAATGAGTCACTCATGCTAGCTCAGTGATGGTTATGATGCATATAACTGGGACATGAGATGTACAAGCTGTATACAGCTGTATGACAAGTCTGAAGTTCACTTCCTACCATAAGCAAAATACACACTGAAGTCAGCAGTTACTACAGTAATTCCCTGCACAGATTTAGAGAATTTTATTCTGTAAAAACAGGCAGCTCGTGTCAGGTGGGATTTAATTGGAAAACATCTGGGCAGCAGCACAGAAAGCCTCCCCCCATCCTCCTCTACTAGGAAATTGCACCAGCAACAGAAGCAGCAAACTTGATAGTAGGAGATTCAGCTTTCCAAACCCAGGCTGTTTGCAGACATTGCCCCATGGCACATTCACATAATAAATATAACAGCACTGCAAGGCAGCAAATGGGACCTGGAACAAAAGCACAAGGAACATGGGATAGAACTGATCTCCCAACACTGCTGGTTCATACTGGGCATTTGTGAACTGGACTTTAAAATAAAAAAACAACCCAAAATCTAAATTAATGGCAAAAGTAAAGTCCTCTTATGGGTGAACTACTGTCAAAGGAATCTGGAAATCCTAGTCACTAGACCTTTTTTCATACTATGTTATACATAAAGTTGCTCACGTGAAAGCATCACTCCTGCAACAAACATATGAAGGCCTTTTAGGATGCAATGACTATTATGAACAATGTTTATAGGCAAACTTAACATTTTACTTCATATGAACTAAACCTAATTTCCATCCTTTTCACATGAACCCATTGGCTTATAGTGGGGACTTTGTAATCCTTTCTCAGAGGCACTGTCAAAATGTTACACAACAGCAAACAAATTATTCAATTCATTATGACCAATGCATTCTGAAGCTTTTTTTTTTTAAAGGCAGTTTTAACCCTCTATGTGTGTTACAACTACACAAAGTGCATACTTTCATTTTAATCTCTGATGAAATTCAGTGCAGTTGACCTTAAGAGGTCTTCAAAAACGTCAGTCTGAGGTGTTGGTAAACATTTGCACTGTGGCTTGCATCAGAGAGAAGGGTGTAGCTATTGTGCCTGCCACACCACCAACAAACCCTGCACATGTTCCAATTCCCTTCAAATGAGCTTAGCCCAGACACAGCTCCTGATGCCAAGAACACAATGGGGCCCTTACACCCATGAGGATCATATTGCCAAAAGAGCTTTCCTCAACAAGCAGCACCTTGTACTTTAGATTGTTACAGAAGTGAACAGTTATTACATTTGTTAACCCAGGCAGGTAACACTTGAGAGGAAGGGAGAATAAAATATATTAGAGATTATTGAAATTCTCTTCCTCCCTCTTAACCAGCTGGGAGAAACTAACATCTGACCACTTTACCTCTTCATATACAAATGAAACATCTGGTGGGTTGTTGGTCTGTGGGTTTGGGGGGTTTGTTTGTATTTAACTTCAGTGCTTCATTCCCTGTATAATAGAAATTTCCACCTTTTGTCCAAACACAGTCCTCCATACCATATTCACATAAACATACACCTGCCACAGGTCTCCTCTTGGTCTTGTGAGTCCATGAGACTTGTGAATAAAGTTTCAAATGAGAAAGCAGTATATATCATGTGTACTGTAAAGCAGATCAAAATCCAACTCATTACCTAATTTTCCCTCTGTCATCTCCCTTTGTGCCTCCCCCTCCCCCTAGCAACTCCATTCCTTCAACAGAATTAATAGTGAAAAATTAAACCAGGATGTGATCTAAATGTACTCTAGTCCAGAAAGAATTATATAGGTGCAGAAATTCAGCTAAGTCATGTATTAAAACTAATTTTATAACATGAAAATACCTAGTATGAAGGATATCACTATAAATAAAAAAAATACAAACCCCCCAAGAGCTCTGTTCATTGGTCTTTTACCCTGGTCTCACTCCCTTTATTTAAAGATTAGGATGAAATAATCAATTTGATTCAAAAATCAAATTTTCCTGATCCAGCATGGCTGTATTTTTAAAGATATTTAAACTGAGCTGACACACAGAACAGTTACAGTTAAAGCATCAAGTGACATTTACCCCAGATTCACAAAGATTCTTTTAAAGCCAATTTCAGAGTGTAACCTCAAGTATGCACCAGCCAAATGGGAGAGGGAAAAACAAACATCAAATCGATGGATGGATGACACAAAGCTTTTCATTCCAAAGCAGATTTTGTGCTCCATCAGCATGGGGAAGGGAAGGGAATATCAGAACCAAGTGACTGCAAGGACTGCTCTGACTCTGTTTTCAGTGTTGGCATTTTTCTCCTGACTTCCAAGGCTACCTGCAATCATGCAAATGTCGAAGGCACAGCACTCAAAAGGATAAACTGCAGCTGCTGAGCAGAGTTGTGCACAGCAGAGCACACTCTCCCAGGGGAGCTTAGCCTCCCCTGCTCCAGGCAAGACAGGCAATGAGGTCTCTTGGGAAGAAGCAGCCTAAAAACAGCCTTAGTGGAGGCCTCCTCAAAACAGCTCTCCTCCAAAAGCCCAGCAGGCTCCTTCTGCCTGCCAGGCCATCAGAGCCAGTCCTGGCTGCCTTCCCTCACCGAGTGGAGCAGCACCTGCCCCTGATGCCTTCTGACAAGTGGCATCATTTCAAAGACTCATTGCAAATGCCAGTTACATTCAGCCCCTTTGGCTGTGCTTTGATTTTTGACAAGCCACTGGTCTTTGAAGGTAACCAATCATGGCTAATCCACATTTGAGAGGTAAGCAAGAATAGCAGAGTCTCCTGGATCTTTATCTCTGTATAAATAAAAAGAGGTAATTAAGTCTAGTTCCAGAAATAAGTTGCAGTACTACATAAGTATGTTGTACTGATATTATTAAACAGAAATGTTGGGGCATGCTTGTGTCTAAGGGCAAGGAAAGAGAAGAGGACTGCCATTTACCCATTTTGTTTCAGGGGAAAAGGAGGGGAGAGGGTGTTCCTGGATTAAAAAAATGCATTCCTATTTTTGCTTTGTGGGGAAGAAGAATTAGTCTGATCTCTTTATGTTATATCCAAACTGATTTTTGGTCCTGAGGATGTTCCTAGCAAATGAATACTTAGCTTTGACGGTACTAGCACCAGATGTGATCAGAAGTAAAAATACATGAACAGTAACATTTCTTACCTCAACAATGCAGAGATTTAACTAAACAACATGCTGCTTAAATGCCAGCAGTTATTTAGAATTTTGCCTGTCTCCCAATTCATCAACAGCAGAAAACATAACTCAAAAAAGCCAGATCTTGATGTTATCTACACAACAAATTTAGACTTTATTGGAATTCTAGAGATTAGATATATTTGACTGGCTGTACTAATGTCCTTACAAGTTTAAAATACTGAGCTTTGAAGAGAAACAACTGAGGTAAAAGCTAGCACAAAACAAAGCTAGAATCTAATCCAAGAATTCAAAAATCCATTCCTGACAGATTTTGTTTCCAACATGTAAATCCAATTTCAGTTCAAATACAGGGCAAGCAGAGTGGTACAGCTTGCCAGATTCTTCAGGGATACAGGCAACTTTTTAAACACATTTACTGGATGGACTGATGAACATTATTTTCCCAACTGTAATGCAACTGTAACTCTTGCCAGTCCAAATCTGCTGAATCCCAGCACCCATAAATATATTTATTTATGCATAATTAGTGCACAACTAAACTGTTCATCTTCCTTCTAAACTCTTTACTGAAGAAGATGTAGGTGGACAAAAAGGACACATGTAGAAGCAGCTGCCTCATGATTTATTAAGACTGATACTAACCATATGAGCTATCCTGGTGAAGAAGCAAAGTTGAATTGCTATTTCTGGCAGCAGATGTCAACAGGAGTCCAATGGTTTTGGGCAAAGCAGCAGTGTAACTCCAGAGACACAGGGATTAACAGCTCCACTCCTCTTTTAGAGGAGGTTACTCCTTTCTGAGTCACTACACTGACCTCATGAAACCTGTGACTGAAGAATTTTGTCCGGTCCAACAGAAGAATGGTGACATGATGCTCATTCTCTCTGACACGTGTAGTTCCCCTCTGTGTGTAAGCCACGTCTCTGCAGTTCACCAACTTGTCAAGCCAGCAACTCAGATCCAAACTTTGCCAGTCAATTCTACAGTAACCCAAATCCAAGCCTGACTAAGCTCAGCAACCCAGCTGCATGCAGTTCTAAACAAAGACCAAAAAAATTTAATTCAGTAATCAACAACAGTCAACATGCAAGAATGAATACTTGGGAAAAAAATCTTACAGTTCCCATGCCAGCAGCAGCACAGATGCTCTGTCACCTCAAAGGCTACACTAAGACACAGTAGCTCTCTATTAAGTATAAAACTGAGTAAGGCCTTTCTCTCCTCAGGCAAGAGGACTACATAAAACTCTGGATTGAAGTTTGATTAGATTCTCTGCCTAATCTGCAACAAACACGAGAGGCCCAAGAAATTCTCACTTGAGAAAGCTTCATACTTTGCACCTCCAGTGGCTTATGCATCTGCCACCTATCTCCCCCACTCCTAGCCAAAAAAAGTCCAAAAGCCTCCAAATACTGCACCCATTTCCATATACTGTTAGAGCAATACACAGACCTACATGCTTTACACCCTTTTCTCTCCCATGCCAAGGAGCTGTGTGCCTCTTTTTTCACATGGTACTTTTAATTTTTTGGCAACATGTCCTTGAAGGTGATAATATTTAGTTTCCCTTAGGAGAAGAAGCAAAGCCAAAAGACAAACATCTCCAAGGTGAATAAAATTCCCCACAGGCAGAGTAAGTTGTTTTAATTACTCCTGCTAGACTTGCACACCCACTGCTTTTGGCTTGGGACTCATGCTACAGTAACTCTGAGTACAACTGGAGCTACTACCAACAGATAACTGTGATCCCTCTGCTTCTGACAAGGGGGAAAAAGTCAAATTGGTGTCTTAGATTCATCTCTGACAGTCTGGTACAGATTAGCAACAACATCTCTGTGCTCCCTCCTCGGATTTCAGCCTAAGCACAAACAAGCAGTTCACAGGCAGTCATTAACTGAGGCAGCCAAAATAAGTTACTGTACCATGTAGGTATGGTCACAGAATCCTTCAAGGGAGGGATTCCCCACCCCCCAAAAACTAAAAATTGGAATAGCAGCTCAGAACACTGCAATAGGACTATGAAAGAACAGAAATTAGGATAGGGTCAAAGGAACAATAAAATTCCATCACCACCCCCCAAATACACCAGCTGATGAAAGCAAAGTGGAAAACAATGCAAAAAGCAGAAAGAAAAGTTTAGTGTTCTCACTCTTTCTGATACGGTTGGAGCACTATCTACAGAAGTCATTAAATAAGGCAAACATGTGACATGTGAAGAGCCATGTGGCTGCTTCACATTCAAAGTAACAAACAAACATAGTATATGCATCTTACTACCCAAATGCTACCTTTTAGAGAACCCTCCAGAGCACCTACATTTTATCCAGGTTGAGTTGAACTTGAATTACAAATGGAAAAGAAATAAATCAAAACTTTAAATAAATAAATTTTAACATTTCAGGAGCACAGTCTGACCACCAGAAATCTCTTCCACTTGAAAGACAGTGAGGGCAATTTTCAGAGTTACTGTTAACACAGAGGAATACTGCTTCTGTCCCCCATCTGTACTTTAGATGGCCCAGAATCCAGCCTCACTCTTGTACTGGGAAGCATCATTCCATATTTCATACCTGGTTTCAAACTGGTAATCACAAGGAAAATCAAATTTATAGCATTCTTTCATATCCAAGCAGGGAACGGGGGCATGTAAAAAACCCTTTCCATATGCACCCACATACACAGACCCTGTGGTCACAAATGCTTCACAACTAGCCAGTACAGATGAATAAGCCCAGTGGCTTAGCCAAGTGTTATTTATTTTTAAAGGAGAAACCTGGTCTGCTGCAGTATAATTTGCCTGTTCCTGGAAAGAAATCAAGAATGCATGAAAATTATTAACTCCTATAATAAAACAGATAACTAGAATGTCCAAAATAATAATTAGAATCATACTGTGGCTCCACTCATATTGTGGCATTCTTAAAAGTACGAGCAGAAAATTCATAGTGTTAGAAAGACAAAGAAAGCAGCTGAAGTTTACTGCCAGTTCAGCATACCACAGGACTCCATGTAATGGCACTATGACAATAGTACTGCAGCCAAAGCTATCCTGGCATTCCAGGGAAGAAAAACAAGCAACCCACACATAAAAACAGTTATTTGTTAAGTTCCCATGAACAACAAATGTGTACAGTACAAAAGGCTACATTGCAGCATCCTCCTCCACCCAGCACCCTCCCCTCAAGCAGACTGTCTTTGCACTGTAAACCACTCCTGTGTGCCTGCTGGTGACTGCAGGATGGGCCCTCACAGCAGAACCTGTTCTTGAAAGGGCTGCAGAGATTTAAGCAGCAATAGACATCAGCACTACCTTAAAAAACAAACCAACCCCACCCCAGTGGAAGAACCTGCCAGCAATAGGAAATTGCAACTGCAGGAGGAAGAGATTCTAAAAACTGTAAGGGACCAGCAAGAAAATATCTCCATGTGCATAACTGACTGATGAGTAAACAGCCTATAAGAAACTCAGCAGAGAAAGTATTTTTTAATTTAGTTTGGCTAGCTTCATTTCTATCTCCATAACATTTTGATACTGGAATCCAGAAAGGGCTCGAATTTCCCTTTCTTTCTACCTTCTACAAGCTCCTATTGAAGTGAGCTTGTGTCAGGCAAATGAGAGGGCTTTTTCTTCTACTTTTCAATTTTGTTGGGTTTTGTGGGTTTGGGGTTTTCCTCAAAGAATTCTTACAAAGTGGAAGCATTAGCTCTGAACCACTTGAAAGAGAACCCCAAGCCTTCCAGTATAAAATTCTGTTATTGATACAAAGTAATCTGCTGCCCACAGTCTTATTTAGAAGAGCATCCTCCTTTCAAACCTAGCAATTTGTTAGTTTCAAATAAACTTTAGGCTCAGTAACTACTCCAGTACAAAGAACCTCTCTTGGATGCTCTCTTGCACATTTGCTGAGATTATCGCTCTTGCTCACTAGAATTCAAGTATTGCCAATGATGGCAAGTGTCTGAACTTGGCACAAAACAAGTGAGGAAAAGAACAGCTACTCATTTGGCTGCCTACCGTGACTTTTCAGCTCGTGAATCATGATATGCAGGATAAGCCTACAGGGCTGCACAGAACAATTGCTTCTGTTTTGAAGAGTTCTTACAAGTCAGAATAAAATTGCTAGAGGGTTATTAGGCAATTATCTCTGTATGCATCTATCTCCACTGACACTAACCACCCAGGGAGCAAATATTGGTTCTTTCTGTGGTCCACGCCTGCAATCCATCCTCATCACACCATTTTCAGTAACACTCTTTAGATTAAAGATTGTCCAGGACACGGTTCAGCTTTACGAGTTTCTATCTCTCATATCCTCATACCCACAGTTTCTAATAACTGTGGTACAGCTTTCTGCAGGTCTCAGCTTGTAGGAGTAATAGATGTGAGAAGCTGAATCACAGTTAAGTGCATAGATTCGCTGGCACAAAAAGACCAGAAACAGCCCGTTCACAGGGTGGTATTTGCAAGCGTTTTCAAAGACTTCACACCAGACCTCACACATAAAACTGAGGACTTCTCCAGAAAATTCTGAATTTCATCACCTGGAAGCAAACGAATCTTTTAGAAACAAGCTGGTAACGAACACAGAATGGGGAAAGAAAAAGTAAAAAAAGCAAAGCCTTTGTATGGGGTATGTGACACGCCGAGGATCACAGTTACTCGTCTGGATGCCGTAGCGCACACAGCGGCTCAGCGTCTCTGCTCCCCGGCTCTCGGGAGCAGCACACGCTCCATGTGCCGGCGCGTCCCGCTGCTCCGGCAGCCGGAGCGCATCCGCCCGGGGAGCGGGGACACCCGGCCGCTCTTTGTCCCGGGACCCGCGGCCGCTCTTTGTCCCGGGAGCCCCGCAGGGCCCGGCTCCTCCCGCGCGGAATGCGACAGCCTTTCCCTCCCGGCACCTCGGCGGGGCAGGGGCACCGCGGGTCCGGGGGCAGGAGCCGCGCCCGCCCGCAGCAGCGGCTGAGTCACGCTGCCCGAGCGGGGAGGGGGCGACGCGGGCCCCGCCGCCGCCCCCGCGCGCCGCGCTGTGCTCACCGAGCCCGGCCAGCCGCTCCACCAGCCCCGCGGCGCGGAGGGAAGCGGGGCCGTGGTCCACTCCGCGCCGTTTCTGCGAGACAAAGAGAGGAGGAACGCGTCAGACAGCGCTGCCCGCAGCCAGGTACGCAAGCCCCGCCGGGGAGGGGAGCCGGGCGACCGCGGCACCCGGCGCCCCCCGCGATGCCCACCTGGCCCCTGGAGAGCGGGGCTCCCACGAGCGCCACGGAGTGCGCCCGGCGGCGCGGCCGGAGCGCGTCCCCGGCGGGCAGGGCGCGGAGCAGGCGGGCGAGGGGCCGGCGCAGGGCCATGGCGGGCGATGCTGCCGCGCGCCGCCCGCGCCCCGCTCTCTTCAGCGCTGCGCGCCGCCCCCCGCGCGCCCCCGCGCCGCCCGGCCAACGGCAGCGCGCGCGCACGGAGGTGTGTCCCGCCCCGCCCCCGCGCGGCCCCGCCCCGCTCCCCTCACGCCCGCCGGGGTTTTTCCACTGCGGGCGCCGCGGGGCCGCCGCCCCTTTGCGGCCTCCCGCCGCACCCCCCGCAGGCCGAGGGCAGCCGCTGTGGCACCCGCCCCGCCGGTGAACAGCAGCACCTCAGCCGGGCTCCCTGGCTGGGCGCGCCCAGCTCCGAGAGCCTCCGTGCAGGAGCGTAACGCTGCCCCGCGGCTTCGCTGGGGAAAACCGGGTGACGCTCATCACCGGCTGACCTCGATAAAGCATTGAAGGACCACCTGCCCAGCACCCGCCTCGAACACTGATCTCGGAGCATCGTGGCCCGATTCTCAGGGGCCAGCTGTTCCTATTCGAGGCACGTTCGAAGGATGATGAACAAATTAGTTAAAAACAAATTCAAGCCCCCACCTTTCCCTGCTGTGACAAGGCAACGGGACTCCCACTGTCGAATGTGCAGTCTTTATGTACAAGCTTGAAAGACAGGCTGACAGGTCATGACATGACCGAGCGCACGTATGGTAAAACAAGGACTTGCCAGTGACACACATACAAGCATACTTGTGCTTTTTCCTCTTAAGATTTCCAAGTTCTTCTCCTTTGTCTGTATGTCAGTAACTCCCCCATGTCTTGTTGTGAATGTGAGTTATTGTTAACACTCCTCCAGGAGCTCACGTTTCTTTTCTGTCCTGTTTACTGACCTGGTTGTTCACAGTGCTTTTACCTCTTCTACCTCCTACTCTCATGTTTCTTTCCCCTTCTTCTTGTCCCCACCTCCGAGGCTGTCATACCAGCTGTCTTAACTCCTGCTTACTTACTCCAGTCCTTCTCACCTGCCATTTCAAACCTTTCTTCCCTCTTTTGAAAGCCTGTTTTCAATTTATTGTGTTTTTTCCACTTTCACTTCATTGATAAACTTACTTTACCCTCTTTTGCACTTCAGTATTTTCTTCTCCATTTCTGCAGTTCATTGTCTGCTGTTACTTTTTTCCCCTCCAGGCCAGCTCACCTTTCCTCTGCAGAGGAAGAGGAAAACCCATCCCTCCACCTGGTCTCTTGTGTCACAGTGAGATCCTGGACGTTCTTCACAAGACTTCCCACGGATGGCAGCCATCAACCACTCCTCCAGGCAAAGCAAAGGCCTTGGGAGTAATTCTCTGATGCCTCTTGGTTTTTCATGTCCCTTAAGACTCCTTTGCTGCCCCTGTGAGAACAAGTTAGCAGGTTTTTTATATATGTAGTATCCACCCAAGAGCTCTGGAGATACCGTGAATGAAGTGAATTGCTCACAGAAAGACGGCACCTGCAATTAACACTAACACTCAAAAACTGTGGGAGAAGGGAAAAAATAGAAAGGCCAAAGAAATCAGGATGGCAGTTTGGAGTCACAGAGCTGTAGTTTTACATTACTGCCACGTAACTCACATGAAGTAATAACTGAAATGCATTAAAGAGAGCACAACACAAAGACTCATTAAGTCTCTGTATGCAAAGCCAAGTCTCCAATTTATCACATATTTAGATGGCAAGGGACCAGAAACCTCTGCTTTAAACCTTGAGGGAAAAAAATCAAAAGAGGTTGTAGCTAAGGATGGTACAGATGAGAAAATACATTTATGGAGTTGCAGAGGGTAAGGACAAAGGGGGGAAGAGAACCTTCCTGAGGAGTGGAGGTGCCATGGAGAACTCATAGAAACCTGCCAGTATCTAAAGGGGGCCTTCTGGGAAGCCAGAGAGGGACTTTTTTCATCAGGAATTGTAGTGATAGGACAAGGAGTAATGGAAAAAGGGGAAATTTAGGTTAGATATTAGAAAATGTTTCCTTGGTGTGTGGTGAGACACTGGACCAGGTTGCCCAAGGAGGTTGTGAATGCCCCAGCTCTGGCGGTGTTCAAAGCCAGGCTGGATAAGGCCTTGAGCAACCTGGTCTAGTGTCAGGTGTTCCTTTCCAAGGTGGGTGGTGTAGAACTAGATTATCTTTAAGGTTCATTCCAACCCCTTAACAGTCTGTGATTCCATGAAAACCTCCGTCTCCTCATCACGCCAGGAGACACGTGCAGCACCACTGAACCGTGTGCCCTTTACACCTCCCACTCCGTAAACAGAGGAAGCGGGCAACGAATTGTCAACATGTGCAACACGTGCGCACCGCAGAAAGCGCTGATGTCACGGGGATTGAGGACAGGCGCCTGGCGAGGCACAGCCAAGCGAGACAAGCCAGCGGCAGCACCACCCCGCGGCAGCCTGCCGTCGGCCCAGGCTCCTCCCGCGGGAGGCCGGCCGGGCCGGGCCCCGCCTGCCCGGCATGGCGGAGGAGCGGCGCTTTCTCTCGGCCTCCGGGGTGCCGATCGCGCTGCGGCGCCGCCAGCACAGCGCGTCCTGCCGGGAGCTGGCGGTGCGCGGCCCCCGCCTGCAGCTGCGCTCGCTCAGCGCCGCCACCTCCGCCGTCTGGCTGGCGGCCTACGGGCTCTTCGCGCTCAGCGAGGTACCGGCCCCGCCGCCTGGGCCCCTCCGCGGCTCGGGCCCGCGCCGGCTGCGCCCCTCAGCCCGTGTCCCGCAGTCGCACCGGGGGCGCGCACGGCGGTCCCGCGGGCTGGGCAGCCTTGGCTAGAGGCGCCCGGGGCATGCAGGGCGGCCGGAGCCCGTGGGAAGGCGCTCAGCGGCACTCCGGGGCATCCCCCGCGCCCCGGGGACGCGGAGCTGATGGGCGTGTGGTGGCAAAGGGAGAGCCGAGCCGCCTGCTTGCGCCGGTGTCTTCTCGGGTGCCTCTCTTGGTTTGTAGCCTCTTGACAGATAGGTAGATTAATGTCTGCGTGCTGAGTGATGCCTGGCACATGCTCGTGAGTCCGAGTAACACGTGCTCACTTGGACAGATGAATTGTGAGAATCTGAAGTTAAGGAGGAATTGAAGAAGGTGAATGGTTTTTAATACCCAAAAGGAATTTTCCTGAGTGACTCAGAGAGCACTGCATCATGAATGTCATCAGTTTTCACAGTTGAGGTAGAAAGATGTTTGCAGTACAGATTTAAAACTCTGCTGATTTCTAAACTAATGCTTTTGGTTTTATCAAAAACTGGACCCAGACCAGTTATGTCCAGACTGAATTCAGCAGGTTAACCACAGCTGGTCACTGTGACCCATGCTTTGACTGTTGCACATCCGTTTTTTTCAGTAATCTTTCCTAAGAAATGAAGATAGAGATTGCATTATAAGTCAGTTGTCAGTAGTCAGACGGGAATAGATGGTTCATTTTGGTTTGAGTTTCATTTTTTGCAAAAGCATACACCGCAGTCAGTGGTTACCACCCACTGCCCTCCTTCTTGCCTTTACACACGCTCCTGCAGCCTACCTGCAAGTGACTGCAGTTCTTCCTTTTGCCAGGAAATCAGGTCTGAAAGCGTCTCTCTCTTTTTGTGGATTTCTGTGTCTGTACTTCATGACTGCCATTTTTCCCCTGTGATAGCAAAGTCCTGTGTCCTTTGGAGAAGTCCTGTGTACTTCCTGAAGCCATGGCTTCTCTAGCTCACATCGTGGTACAGGCCCAGCTTGAATGGTAGGGCTGTGCACTTCTGGTTGTTTAGGAAGTGTCAGTTATAACTCTCATTATTGGGTAGGTGGCCTGGAGCTCTCTAAAACATGTCCCAGAAACAGATTGTAGGTTGTGGACCTTCAGAATTTATTACCAGGTCTTCAGATAACTTACTGGGGACTATAGTGTTATCAGTTATATTTTAAAATGTAACAGCAGTCCCAGGATTGCAGCATGCAAAAGACATTGATCCTTAGGAAAAGTACAGGATAAAGCAAATTTTCCTTGGATTGGTATTTAAGGCAAAAAGAGGGTGAGGTCTGAACAAGTTTAGACTGGCAGTCTGAAAAAACCACCAGGGTAGTGTTTATCCTGGAGGAGGATTCCTCTGCTCTGAGCATCCACCCTTGTTTCCTGTAAAGATTTCACAACACTCTTTTGTCAGTGACATCATCTTTAGAAGTTGGCATAATACACTCTCATTGATACAACTGGCTTGTTTGGATTGGGATTTCTGCATTGGACTTGGAAGGGAATAGAATTTTCTTGCAGTTTTCAGTTTCAGCTCCCAATTCTTTCAGTGCACTGATTTAAACCTCACTACATGTATATCAGCCAGCCAGATGAATAAAAGGACTCTGGCTAAGTAAAAATGCGTTGCACCCATAGCTTTAATATGCAATTTACTGTGCACTTTTACTTTCTCTAAAGCTATGTTAAAGTAATTGTAAGACCAGAGCTCTGCCTTTTCTTGGCTTGTGTTACAGAACAGCATGGTGCTCTCTGCTGCCATCTTCATCACGCTGATTGGCCTGATCATATACCTGCACTTCGTGAAGATTGACCAGGAATCCCTGCTGGTCATCGGCTCACTGGGCATTCAGGTGACTTCATCCTATGCCTCAGGGAAAGAGAGCACAACCTTCATTGAGATGGGTCAAGTGAAGGATGTGGTTATCAATGAAGCCATCCATATGGTAATCATACAAAGTCTGTCTTCTTGTGTCTGGGCACACTCACATCCAGTGTATTTTCATGAGAATGATTTACCAGAGCAATTAAACACAGCACTATCCATAGCTTTACTGGCATCAGGAGCGTTATTGCAGATCTTTGTCCTTGTTCTGTCATCTCTCTCCTTTAAAGGAGAACTCAAACCAAACAAGTAACCTCAAAAAGCCAAGTCTATCCCTTGGATAATGCCACTGGCATTGAGGTAGTGGGTTTAGTTCTTTCTGTTATGCATTTCTTACAAATCCTGATGCCCAACTCCATATGTAATCAAGATGTAGATGAGAAGCTATGACAACACAGGCAATGGTTTTTCCTATTGCTGGGGTTTTCTGCAAAACTCCTGTAGAAAAGCAGACCTTACCCTTCCAGCATGCATGTGTTCTTTTGAGGTTAAAAACTTAACAGAAAAAACAGGCAAAATTACTTCTTTATTGAGTGAAAGCTATTGATAAAAATTTGTAGACTTGACTGTGACCTGGCAGGATTTGCCTTCAGCCCAGTGAGTTGAAACAAATCCTATTCCTGTGCTAACTCCAGACAGTTTGATAGCATTTTTATACTCCAATGATTTTTGTCTGTTTGTCTTGTAGCAAAAAGTTATCTACTACCTGTGTATCCTCCTCCAGGACCCTGAAGATCCTCAGGGAGTATCTGAGGTTGTGCCACTCTTTCAGGTGAGTTTGACTGAATGGTGGAGAAACACAGATGGTGGTCTCTGTGTGTGTATCTGTTGTCTAAGCATATTTTTATTCCGCTACAGGTAGCTGGTGACAGTTGCCTTTCCCTGGCTGAGCTGTCAGGGTGGATGGCATTTGAAGTCTCACAGAACTACATACTAGGGATGGGTTTTTTCATTTGCTCTCCATTCAAACAGCAGGGAGTTGTGTCAATCTGACCCAGCCAGGATTTGGCATGAACTGAAAGTCTTTGGCTCCCACAGGGTGCTGAGGACTTGTAGAGCTTTCTGTGCAGTCCTGTGCTCAGGGTTACCACCATAACTCTGGTATTGTGCTGCAGTTGATTTTTCTCTTAGCTTGTGTACCAAAAGTTCTCATAAATCCTCAGCTTTGGAATGACTTCTCCTGCCTGACCTGCTGACAAAGATCATGGTACAAGCCATGACCAATTTGTTTAATGTATCATAACTTGTTTGTGTTGCTGTTACCTCATCTCACCTCTCTCTTCTCTTGCTAATGTGTTCTGACTGTGTATAATCCCATTTTTGGAATGGATTTGCTTTGTGTGTCTTCCTGCCTAACACAACAGTGCCCTTCTCCTTGAGGGGTGGTAAGCAGTGCAGAGGTGCCTCACTTCTTAGACTGCTGAGCTGTAGAGCCCTCTCTGTCCTTAATTCACCTGCTGCTGGTGACTGTTTTATAATCTGCCTGCAGTTTGTGCCTGGATACAGTCAGTCTTCAGCTGAATACTTAGGAGTATAAATAGTCTATTCCATTTGCACTTGCTACTAACTTGGTCCCACAATTGTAAAGATCTTTAGTAATAAGTAATAAACAAGGGAAAAAGTAGATTTGCTGGAAATCAACAACTATTAAATTCCAGATAGCTGTATTCAAGTATCTGATATTAGTTAGATTAGTTAGATATGCTCCTTTCCAGGTTCAAAGGGTCTGCCTTTTTTTTTTTGACCATTCAGCTCTGAACAGTTTTGTTTTCATGGAAATATCTTAGCACTGGTAGAGTTGACTCCAGCAACAAAGGAGGTATGGAACTCTTCCATTTTGAAATTCACTACCTGTCTAATTATTTTAACATGCAAGTTAGTATGTTAGTTTTGAAGGAGCAGTGATTAGTAACGTCATTGTGTCTCCTTCATTGGGTTTCTCTAACTTATGTCAGCCTTCAAAAATACAGTTTCCCGTGTCACTCAGCCCAGGAGCTCTACTGCACTGATTTGACCTTTTGTTCTCTTGAGCAACTCTTGCAAGGAGGCATTTGATGGACTTTACACAGTAATGCTGTTTTGGGAGCTCAAAAGTTATAGGATCATAGGGACTGTGGGACCATTAAACTTTCACTTCCTTGCTGTTTTTAAGCTGGTCCAGGTTAGAATTGATGAAAAATCATTGTACTTTGACCACTGTTTGGGTAAAATTAATTGGTGTTTCAGTTCAGAGACTGATTCTCTGTTGTTTGACTTCTAGAGTTCCAAGCCACGACTGGACTGCTTGATAGAAGTGTACAAAAGTTGTCAAGAGATCCTGGAGCAGAGCAAGACAGCTCCACAAATCAAGTGAAAAGCTGAATAGCTGAAAAAAGACAGCGAACTTTCAGCAGGACTCAGAGGGACACATGGAAAAGCAAGCAAAACTGCCCCATGAGCAGAGCTTTTTAGGCTCAGACAGAAGAGGTTTTTTCTTGCCTCTCCAGAAAAGAATTTTGGGGAAATAGGCCAAAGGGAGACAAGAAAATGCATCAATTTTTTACTGTCTCATGCATCTGAAAATTATGCTAAAATTATAAAATAACCTTGACTGGACTGCCATAAGTATGCATTCTTTGTTTTTTATTTAACCCTTTGTTTGAAAAACACACTCTAAATACCAAAGCTGATGTGTGGGCTCAGATAGTAACTTCCTGATGACAGGAGAATTTCAGAAGGACAAAACCAGAAAATTAAACTGTTGCATTCAGTTATGTTTAATGGAATAAACATAAGAGATCTGAAGACTGACCTCTTCAGGGATCTGCTTGAAGGAGTCCCATGTGATGGGGTCCCTAGAGGGAAGAGGGATCTGAGAAAGATGATTGATAGTCAAGGATCATTTCTTCTGAGATCAAGAACAGTTCATCCCAATGAGCCGGAAGTCAAGCAGAAACACCAGGAAGCCTGCATGGATGAGCAAGCTGCTCCTGACAATGCTTGAACACAAAAAGGAAGTATACAGAAGGTGGAATTAGGGACAGGTAATCTGGGAGGAATGTAGAAACACTGTTCAAGAGGTAGTTAGAAAGGCTAAAGCCCAGCTGGCGATGAATCAGTTGAAGGGTGTCAAAGGCAACAAGAATGGTTTCAGTAAGTGCTTAACTATCAGAAGGAGCACAGGGAAGATGTGAACCCATTGCTGAATGGGGCAGGGCCTGTTGACTCAGGACATGGAAAAGATGTGGCATTTAAAGGGCCACATAAGTTACTCTGAGAATATGAGGCACATGTGTCATTGAAAATGATGGTAATGGCAATGTGAATAAAGTTTTATTAATCTGTGCTCTTGGCAGTAACTCAAGGTTGGGAAATTGTTCTTTGTTGATAAGCTAAATGTTACCATAACACTTAACTGGTATTTTTCTCTCTATATTCCACAACTCCTTAGTAATATAAATGAGGTGACAGGTGTCAAAAGCTAAACCCACAAGTTGGCAGGAGCCTGGATTCATGCTTATTTTGCATACAATGCTGTACCATGCTTGTCCACATAATCTGTAAATGAACACTTGGCACCATGCCATCATGCAATAAGGTATAGATAAGGGGATTTGTGGTTTGTTTTTTTTTTTTCCAGAGTGCTACAAAGTTTGAAAGACAGAGGTTAGCTCATGTCACAGGAAGTATTCTGGTTGTCCAAGTGAAAGGCAGCAGCTTGGGGATGTGCCACTGCCTTTTGTGGCAGAAGAGAAAAGATGTCTCAACAGAGTGGACAGAGTCATGGGCTCAAGGGTGTGCTGGGAGTGTTGGCTATGCTGTAAAAATCCCATGAAGTGCTCAAAATGTGCACTGAAGAAATTACCAAGAAGCTGTGTCACAGCAAGAAGCCTGTTTGCTTTAGCAATCTTTTGAAGGAGTGAACAGCCTGTGCCCATGGTGTAGTCATCCACTTAAGCTAAGAGAAGATCAGCAGAGAAACAGGGAATCAGTCTAGGGCAAGTTTGTACCAGCTTTGGTTTGTGCCTGGCTACCAAACAATCTATGTTCATTTTTGTTTGCATCAAAAATATTTTTGGCTTTTAAAGTAGTTTATTTCTTTCTGAGAATAATATACATTTAATTCATGGTTATTTATTCACGAACTGCATTTTATTAAGAACAAACAGAAATCTCACAGTATCTTCCAGACAGCCTTTTACTTACACACAGCAGTTAGGAACAGAAAGGCTTTTGTCATCTCATTCTATGCTGCATTAACAGTCATTGCCAAAAGCATTGATTAAAATAAAAAATTATTTTCTCTACCAAAGAATCATACAAAGTAGGTATCTACACAGGGTGGGCTGTTTGAAGAGAGGTAAGCTATAAATAGGGGTATTTGCATCTCTCGGAGTGGGTGGTCCCTGAAACACTCAAGTACTGGTGAGTATTTTTAAGAAATAAGGAAGAAAGAAAGTTTTGTGTATCATGCTTCTCAATTTAAAGTGCAATTGTGGCAAAAAATAATGAGTTTCAGGAGAGCTCCTGTTTATTTATCATCTCTGCTTCCTGTTTGCCCTGGTACAAGTCTCCTCAAGTCTCTGAGGACATCAGGAAATACAGCCTGTGAACTGGAGACTTCTATGCCTTGAACATCCCTAGCACTGACGACGGCTCCAGCCTGTTCTGAAGCAGCTTTATTACTGGTGGGATACCAGAAGCAAACTGTCAAACAGACCTTCAGATACAGGAGAAATTATTAGGCCCAGGTGATAGAGTGAGGAGGAGTAACACTGTGTATTCTAACTGACACAGCTGTACTAAGATAATTGTGAGAGAGTGGGGAAATAAAAACTCTATCAGGACATACAGAGACTGGAGGGGAAATAAAAACTCTATCAGGACATACAGAGACTGGAAAGGATCTAAGGGGAAAAAAAAGACTAAATACCTTCTTGAAGTTATTTACGGCTCAGAAAGCTTCTGCCCCTTTTTGTACCTTCAAGGGATGGTCTTTAAATTCATAACAAGTGGGTACCTTACAGTATGTGCAAATCAGGTCACTGTTCATAGACTCTTCCTGTTTTAGGTCTGCTACACTGTTTCTACAACTCAGCAGAGGATGATTTGGGGTTGGGTTTATTTTGTTTTGTTTGGTTGTTTGGATTTTTTTGTTGTATATTACAAAGATGCTGATGAAGAATTGCTTAGAACAATTTTTGTCTATCCCCTGCTCTTCTCTTTTAGTTTGTGGCTTTGCACCCATCATAAGCATGAAAAAAACACCTCCTTGATGTATCAGCTCTCCCATATGTATTAGTTGAATGTGTCAAGGTTGGGGGCAGCTACTAGGGAGTAAAACCACTGGTATGGTTGGTTTGTTCATTTGCAAATAACTGGTTTGCTATTACTGACTTGAGTCCAGTGGTTGGATTCACACTGTTTTAATTTGGGAAAGCTGCCCATGAATGCATAATTATTATAAAGTTGGATGTGATACTTTTCAAAGTGCAGTTATTTTTCCTTAGCTTTTTTAGAATGCTTATCAAAATAGCACTAAATGCTATTAAATGCACTTAAAATTAACTTAAACTAAGTAGATTTAGATTTTTATGAAGAATTTATATTTTTCTTTTATTTATTTAAAATACAATGACCTTCTCATAATGAAGTCCATTTGAAACAGATAAAAAAAAAATCAAACCTACCAACATTCTTTAGGAAAGTCAGAAGAACATGAGTACACAATTGCTGACTACCTCCTCCTTGCTTATGGTACATGAAGGAAGCAGGAGTTAAAAAGAAGCAGCTTCTGTCAAGTCAGAATGGCAGAACTTGTCTGGGAAGATCTGTCCTAGTTGCTGAAAGACAGAAAAAGTACAAAATTTGCTTGCCTTGTCTTCTTTTTTCTGAGATAACGTGCAGTTCCAAACACATCTACAATAGTGGTTATCAGAAAGTCTTTGAAAGTGCTTGTCTGAGAGTGGAGGTTGTGACACACTGAGCCCTGCCCTGCAGCAGCAAGCTATGTTCATCTATGGCATAGAACAGCGTCAGTTTCCAAAATGCACTGGTCCTGCAGGTGCCAGGCAGTCTCTGACACCAGGTCCCAGCTGTTCTGAGAACTCAACGTGAAAAGACCCTAGGCTTCCACCTTTGTTTAAAGTTGAAAATACTGTAAAGTACTGCTGAACTCTAATTCTATACTCACTATTTCAGGTCTGAAATAACCCGTGACTTGCACCAGAACTATTCTTGTGAGTTTAATTCCTCTTCCTTCTTAGCAGTGTCTTTCTTTCATGTCTGAGCAATAACACAAAAGTTTATGTCTTTTGAAAGCTGAAAATTGGAGGGATCAAAGAAAATATATGTACTTGTAAAGCAAGGCAGTACAGTAGGAGATGGAAGAATGAGTGCAGATGTAATGACTGGAGCACTGTGCAGGCAAATGACCTGAGGAATGGAATTTTGGATGGAATGTGTGGAAAGGAAACTCCCGCACAGTCCCCCAAATGAACTTTTTTTTTTTAAGAGGAAGTACACTGCCTCTACCTCTAAGGAACTTTGTCTATTACTATGGTAAAAGAATCAGAGCCTGCCTTAATCTGTGGTATATAACTAACAAAATCAACTCGTGGAACAAGCCCTCAGAGCAGGGTGGGCCCCTTTGTGCTTCGGGGCACGGAAGTAAAACAGCACCGCTTTTCAGTCTCCCAGGGCTTAGCAGGTGTTTTGCTTCGTGAGGGCTGCGTGGAAGACAGCAGTGAAGGAGTCGAACGATAGTTAATGTAGCTGGCAATCAGAAGTGTTGCTTCAACAATCTGGGGAAAAGAGAAAATTATTAACTGTAGGTCAATTAGAGGTAAGAATGCCCTTTGATTTTTAGAATCTATTGAGCCCGTGGCTTTTGTAAATGGCTTTCTCTCACAGAATTGTTCAGTTTTAAAATGAAGCCCTGTCTTTAAGAGTTAGGTAGAATAAAAGTCTCTTGTTGAAAGGTTCCAGCTTACAAAGGATCTGTTGAATACATACAACTAGTGCAGCAGCCAAAGTACCAGTCCCCAGGGCTTGTACAAAACACCCAGCCCTGATCCTGCCAGCTGGAAATAAACTTGCTTTTCATTTGTAATTACCTTTGGAATTGCCATTGTGAAGAGGAGTTTTTCAGTGCTATTTTTTCCAGAACTTCTTTCTTTCATTTTACTGACTACAATCATGAAGTCATCTCGACAGCCTCCAAAGGTCAGCACAGAAGAGTATGAATAAGAGACCTTCAAATGCTGCAGACAGAGAGTTTGAAAAAGTCATAGTTCTGTAAAAAACTCCAAATGTCTACCTTAAGCTAATATATTAGTTTATATTGCTACTTCCTGCAAGAAAACCGGGTCTCCAGCAGTGAAGGGCAGCAGATGGCTCTATAGGTAAGAGCTGGCAGAGAAAGCTCAAGTGAGAATTGCATTTCTAGTTTTCTCCTGGTGTGCTCGAGGCCTCACTACTTCATAGTACGGATTTTGTTATATTCCAGATGGTGGTAGTAAAGAACACACCACTGAGATTTTGCAAGATGTATGAACGTGTTTGCTACCCTACCTTACACTGCAGCTGTAATTTTCCTTTGTCTATGGAGTGTTCAAAGATAACACTGACTTCCCTCATCTCTGACTTTTACAAACTAACTTCTAATAATAATTCACATTTGAAGTCAAAGACAAATTGTTAGTGACTTTCACTGGACTCAGGGGAATGTCTTTCTGTGCTAGGTAAGGTATTCCTCTGAAACAGTGCTCCTCAACATACCATTGTGTTGTAATCCAGTATGCTGATGCCATCTTCATTCACAGCTATCCAGACTGGAGAGTCTTCCAATGAGGAAGGCAAAATAGGCTAGAGACAAACAAAATTATTAATTCACGTGTTTCTTGAACAGCGCAGAATGATGTTTCTGATATAAATGTCAAGATTTAAGGATAAAGTGAAGATGAGAAAAAATCCTAAAGGCTTACTGGCGTGATCTGGTTTGATTTTTAAGACAGCTTCTCTAAAATTTGGAATAACATTTTCAGGTTTATACACACTTTTTGGAGTAGTGGTACAAGAGATACAAGGATAACAAAGCATTTGAAATTAATTAGATGCTATCAGTGTGGTTAAAATTGAAGGACATGCTAGGACAGAGCAACAGCATGGCAACTCTGCTCAGAACATGTGTTTATATTGCTCCTATCTGTCAGGAAGGCAGTGAAACCTGCTGGTTTCTATACCAGTGCACCCAGTACCATCATGCCAATGCCATTTTGTTTCTTAAAAAATCTTACAGCAAATAGGCATCAATTGTCTGTTGAAGATGACTTGTTATGGCTAATGACAGAAAATCTTTCCTGGGAATCTGCTATTACATGGCTAATGCCATAGGCTTTGCTGTTTAACTGCTGAAAAGTATAATATGCATTAATTATCAGGAATACCAACATTATTTTACCTGTGGGTGCACCTATTCTATATTCTGATTCTTCAGTATATTCAATTACACATTCTGTCAGTAACCTCAAACACCAGTAACCTCTTGATACAGTAACCTCTTTTAGTCCTGACAGTGGAAATAACTGTCTTTTGAAAAGTATATGGTATGTTTATTACGATTTATTTTCTTGTGTATTTACTCAAGAGGTCCCTTTCATCATTAGACTTTTCCTCTGTAACCAGAGCAGTTTTGACTTCAAAACAACAGACAGGTAACCATGAAGAAGACCTCCCTCAAGCTTTCAGCAGCAGAAATTTCTGCTGGGATGGGGAAGATGGTTAATGCCAAAACCCATCTGATTTCTCAGACAGCCATTATGTGCAAAGACATTAGTTCAGGCATGAGCAACACGTACAGAGCTCTAGCCTGGAATGGAGTGAGGGATGGTACAAGCTACTGGGGAACCACTCCCTGCAGCTGTTCTTTGCTCTCCCACTAATGCCTGTGGGCTGGTAGCTTACCTAATGTGTACTTTGATTTTTGTTTCCGCAACAGGATATTAGCAGGCCTTGCCTCTCTCACGTGGCAAGGAAAGCATCCAGCTCTGTGTCAAGCACAGAACAGGACTGAAGTACCCATTCTCCTCATAGCTGGCATCAGCTGCCAGGTGTGACTTAGGGCAGACTCCTTCCTTCCTCCCCCACTGTGGTATGTAAATGTTATTTTTTAAACTACCATTGCAGCCTTGACGTCCAGGAAAATTCCTGCCTGAGAAAGCTTTGGCAAGGCTTGTAAGGACAGTTAGTACTCTGTATCATGATCAATGACACAGCCAGGGAACCTTCAGTATTAATTTACTGAACACCAGCAACCCCTAGTGGTTAAAATATACTTGTCTTCCTTCTTTTTATATGGTACTAGGGCTGCTCGTTCAGAACAAAGTTGTTCAACTTTTCCCTTTCTGAAATAGAAGCATTTTCAACGCGTGTTACCACTGTAGGTATGTCTCTGCTCGGATAATTCAGTCTTGCAAACAGAAAAAAGTGTGCTCCAGTTACCTTAGCAGCAAATATTTTGGTTCCAAAGAGAGGCCATTTCCGGGCCACCGTCAGATAAATTCGAATGCATTCTGGTGGAGAGCATCCCTGCAGCACCAGCCACTTTGTTGCCAGCCTGTCTGTCAGTTGCCTTTGGAATCCAAGACACAAGACAGTATTATTTACTAATGTCTTCCAAGGAAAAATATGTAAAATTAGAACAGTTAATAAATGCACCTCTTCACTCCAAAAAGGTTATTCTGCACAGCACTTAACAGACAGGGCTGTTAGCACTATCAGTTCTACAACCTGAATTTATTTTAGCTTTTTTCTACTTCCACATTCTTTTTCACTTCCTCGTACCTTGCCTGTAGTCTGCTCTATAATGAGTGGCAATATGTATTAACTCTTGGTTTGGCTTGGTAGGGATGGTTTGGCAGCTACCTTGCTACATGCAGATGGAATTTGCTTCCAAAAGGAGGTAACTGTGTTACTTCCACCCCTGCATCCCTAAGTAGCTTAGGATCTGTAGGAAGACCATTCTCTCATTTTAAATCAGATAGATCTGAGAGCTCTGGCAACATCTGAATTTTGTATTTGAGCTCTCTGCATTGTGTGTGAGAATTTCTAAGTCAGAACATCAAAACCCCCACCCAGATTCCTACCAGAATTACTGCATGGCTTGAAGCAACCCATATAAGCTGGCTTTACGGCTCATTGAAAATGTGAGGTATCTGGATTCAATTGACACTTGGGGGAAGTGTAGAACAAAAACTCAGAATTCATCTTAGGCTTGGGTTAGTTTTTTGAAACTGAGATGCCTAATTTGGAAGTGAAAGGCCCAAACTTCTTGTCTATGGCAGAATTAGTTGGTGATTTGGCTTTTTTTATATTGCTTTTTCTTTTAAGGGAACCTTTTCCTGACACTTTTGTTTTGTCTGAGTTTCTACATCAAATAATGTTTTCAGGGCTCCTTACAACTTCTTAAATGTAAAGACAATTTGGCAAGTAAAAGCTGATTTCAGTGCAAAGTATTGAAGAACCAACAGCTTACCTGAGCTGTTCAGGAGTAATGTTTTGCTTGTAGTGTTTGGGGTAGAATTTGTCTAAAACCTGGTGGAGAAGATGCTGCATTTTCAATTGTGATGGTCCCCCAGGACTTGAAGATCCTGGTCGATCCAAATCCCCATATTCCACCTAAGACAACATTATAGTGCAACAGAACTATGAGGTTTTTAATGTAGTAGAACATTCCATGAATTCCCATACTGATAACTACCGTGTTTATTAGTCATGCAAAAGGACACAGCTGGGGAATGTTGTCTACAGCATTAACCATAGCAAATGTATACAAAAGAGCAACCACATGGAGGACATGAGTGCCCAAGGAATTCTCTACTGATCTAAGAGAGTGGAACATGATCTCAACCAGGTATTTGTTGTGAGGAGACACATCCGTATAAACTTCCAGACTTTGGGGATTTATTTTCAATTGGCCAATTAAAAGAACAGCATATTTGTAAATAGTTTGGACAACGTCCCCAGCTTCTTCACCTCAGTTTACACTGCTTTAACAAGTACAACACTAAGTCTCTGGTCAGTAAAAAACTATTATACTGCCTATCATGCCCACAACCCATAATGTGTGTTTTATGTGGTAAAATACTAAATGCAAGCCTGGAGACCCAATGGAGGATCTCAGAAGATGCTCTTCCTGAGTAAGAGGGTATTGGCAGTGCAAGAGGGGAAGTTTTTACTATTAATGGAATTCTAGTGGTGATACTATTTCCACATCTCTACTAAGGTACTAATTGGAGCAGGTGTGGTGATATTTCAGCCTCACTCTGTTTTTTCCAATATTTTTCTTGAGAAGGAAAGGAGGGGCACAGCTAGAGCAAATTTCCCTACAGCAAAAGGTGTTCTAACATAGGTATGCTACTATAATGTATTTGTCATGGTGCATCTGACGGTGTGTTTGTTTGATACCTCACACTGCATGTTTGATGTGCTTTTGATGTAAAAGGGAGCTGCTTAGTCAAACATAGTGTACAGCTGAAGGAGGACTAAAGAGAGGATTTCTGCCATACTCACCTGAGCCATTAGAGCCACCATTTCCAGAGCTAATTCCTTATTAACAGGAAACCTTCCACTGGCTATTTCATTGCTCACTTGGAAGGCCAGCAGCAACCGCTCACGGTCTGTCTCACCTTTGGCCTGGCTCCGAAAATACAGTCTAAAAAGTAGAGAGGGTTGTGAAGATAAAACATACTGTGAACTGAAAGTACAGCTGGGAACTTAAATCAAGGTGAGGGAAAATAAAAGTGTGTTTTGTTTTGGGTTTTTTTTCACTGAGGGGGTACCAGACAGATTTGAAAGCTGAAGTGCTTCTCTTAAGCAAGATTTGAGCAAGGAGGCTGAAAACATGCTTTCTAGCTTTGGAAGCTATTTGAATTCTGTAAGCCAGCCACTTCTAGAGAGTAAACCCTTATCAAACACAGATAAATCAGTGTCTGTTCATCCCAATCAAGCACAGACAGGCAATATTTAAATTATGGCCTTCTCTGCTTATCACAGGAAAGAGAACTACCTCTGCTGTACATGTATAACCTTCTACGAGGCAGCCTTGTAGACTTGCCAGCTTGGATTTGACCACTTACACTGAAGACTTATTAAAAAAATGCTTCAGTTTGCGTCAGCAGAAAATAGGAGACCCAATTAGCAGACTTTGTTTAAGGAAACATACTTGTAAATCAAAGCATCCTATTGTTTTGTATTCCATTCACACTTGGAATTTTTTTTTTTACATGGTATAGCAAGGTTACTAGTTGGGGTTGAAGACACCAGTTTGGGGAATGCTTCCCAGAACCATTCCTCATACAGTCCACAGCAGCAACTAATTGACATATTAATTTCAAACTGCATTTATGGCTATAAATGCCACAATTCCACTACATGAGATATTCATTCCAGTGGATCAGTTTATTTATTTTTATGTCACTTTGAGATTAACTACACTATTAGGACCATATTGACCTTACAAATATCTTATCAGAGTCCTTGGTGTTAGAACAGTCCAGCCTTGGAAAGACTGTATCAAAACATCCTTGCTGTCTAGCCTATACACATTCCAGCCCAACAAAATAATAGTGCCAAGTTTCACTCCTGAAACAAATATAGCCTTCTGGGTCAAAAGCCATAACTTCTGCTTTCACCTCTATTATACCAACTAACAAAGTTGACAGAAATTTGTTTCCACCATTACAGTCAACAAAATCTTCATATGTTCAATATTGAGTTCTCTGTTCAGTTTTGGGGCAGCCTTTGTTTTGCCTGCTAAGAAATTAATTCCTTGTCCTCATACAGCTCTTGATTTACTGTAATTTAGAATTCCTACCTGTATTATAAGTTATTAACTTGTTCCAATTTTTAATTTAGATCTTTGTCTTTTACTTCCCTTCTCTACCATCTTTCATCATCTAATTTTTAACATTTTATTACAAAAGTTTGGACACTGCTACTACATATCTCTTCTACAGCTCATATGATTTAGAACATCGTTCTTGTATCTTTTTCATCTTAGTGATTGTTCACTTAATTGCAAGTTGTGGCATACTTGTTTTCACTAGCAATTTTTTCCTTTAGGTCTCTCTTCCTCTCACCTAACACACATTCTTCAATTGTGTTTTAGGGTCTAGGCAAATGAAATTGTGCCAATGATGTCTTATTGTGCTACAGCTGGTTGTTAACTCTTTAAATCTATTCTGCTATTGCAAAGTGGTTGGGATTTTACCCCTAGGCCATATGCTTTTGTAAATGTAACAGACAAAACCTATCACATCTCCTGTAGGATTTAATTGCATCTTAGTTAAAATAGTTTTGGCACCAATGATACTATAAATTACTGGTCATCTACAGATACATGCAGTCTAGAATGTTTAATTAACAGCAGTAGTAAGGCCACCCAACAGAGAACAGTACCTGTTCTTATAGGTCAACTTTACAATTCTTGTGCCACCTTCATATTTCCCAGGATGCAATTCTTTTAAGGCTTGTTCCCATTTAGAAATGACATCACAGATCTTCAAAAATATCAAGGAGAGAGGAGACACAAACTTAGGTGAAATATATAGCCAAGGCTTGGGGGAAAGCAAGTGAATAAAATATTTTGAAACACAAAAGATAAAGAGATAGACAGGATCAGCATAAACACAGCTCAAAGTGACAAAACACATCCTTTTTCTATTGCACAATATGTAAAAATTAAAGCATTCCAACTGAAAACTCCATCTCTAACCTGCAGGGGCACACATGAATTCTGGTCTGGTAGTAATTCTCGTGGCTATGCCTATGTTATCAAGTAGCAAAGGAGGAACAGATTTGCACAGAGAAACACCCATTTCTAAGTCTCCATGCCCACGCTAGTAGTCCAACCAAGTGACCTGAAAGTCCACTACTATGTTGGATGACATCTTCCAGTTCATGTTTCATGTAAAAAGAATCAATTTTATGCTCTCAGATTACTCCTTAATGTGAGTCAAAGCATGGTTAATAGGAATTATTGGTAGGTTTACTTCAAAAGTGGCCTCTTGAGCCAAACTAAAGCATTAACGTCCTCTGAATAGCAGCAGAATGCACATGGCTATACCAAACCCTTGGAGGTGAATGTCCAAGTTTTGGGAATGCTTGGTCCTAGATTCCAACTTTGTAACTCGGACATATTTTTCATAATAACAGGGGGTTTTTTTTTTGTTTGTTTTTTTCCATTCAGCTCCTCCTGGTTATTCTAGTTCTTTTTCAAGTGGTCTAACGAAGGCCCCTACTTCTCTTTTGATGGCATCTCAATGAAAGGAATGTGAACATAAGAAGCCACATGAAATACATCATCAGATCTCTAAACCTCTCTTAAGCTACTGAGATTTACTGGTTATTACTTGCTTGCCAAGGCAAAGTGATGCCTTTGATTGTCTCAAGCTCCTTTGTTTACTCTGATACTTCATCTCTCCAGATGGTCCAATTACCAGCAAAGCTCCAGATTACCTGATCTATATCAGGTCATGAAAACAAACTATATAATTTGGCACTGTCTGTGGTAGTTTCCTTTCAAACCATCTATTTCAAAGTTATTGCTATCTTCTCTCTCTGTTGCTTAATGTGAAATTTTACACTGTGTAAAATTGATTGAGTACCCTACAGTTATCAGAACCTCTTCAAAGTTACACTACAACTATTCCTCCATTAATGCTGTATTACAAATTATTCTTACAGATTTGTACCAAAATCTGATGGGTCTCATTCATGGCAGCCAGCCTGCTTAATTAAGGCAGTCATTCAGCTGCAGCATGGATAAAAATCTCCATATGAAAGTCACAGGTGCTAACACTTTATCTGCTTTCTTTTTCCCTCGATCTAGGGCACAACATTCTTTTTTAAAGTGAAGCCCTACTCAGTAGAGCTTTCTCCCCTATGACACTCTTTCTTAAAGTGAAGCCATACCCAGTAGAGCTTATCAACAATGAAAGCCTGAGTCATCTGGAGACAGTAAGGAGATACTTCATAATCCAACAGATAGAATTTATACAGACATGCCAAAAGATTCACAGCCTAACATAAATTTGTCTCAATTAGGGGTGTCACATTTGATGTCAGTTGTGATATCTGATCATGCTTGCTAGCTCAGTCATGTTTCAATTTTGTAGTCAAGACAAATTAAACTTTAATATGTGCTAAAATCTGAGTTAGACTTTTTAAAAATTGACCATTTTATCACCTACTAAAATAGATCTTTCTATTAATAACTATATCAGATTAGGCTAGCTAATTATAGAATTACAGATTAATTTAGTTTGAAAAAGACCTTTAAGATCAGCAAGCCTAATCACCAAGCCAGCACTGCCAAGTCTGCCACTAAACTATGTCCCCAAGTGACACATCTACAGATCTTTTAAACACCTCCAATGGCAGTGACTCCACCACTTCCCTGGGCAGCCTGTTCCAATGTTTGAGAAACTCTTTCAGCAAAGTAATTTTGCCTGTTAGGCAATCTAAACCTCCCTGGGACCAACTCTGGGCTGCTTCCTCTTGTCCTGTCATTTTTTCCTTGGGAGAAGAAACCGACTGCCAGCTGGCTACAGCCTCATTTCAGGCAGTTATAGAGAGCACTAACGTCCCCCTGAGCCTCCTTTTCTCCAGGCTAAAGAACTTCAGTTCCTTCAGTTCTGCTCCTCATCTTTGAGGAGCAGCTGAAGGAACTGAACTTCACCAGCTTTGTTGCCCTTCTCTGGACCTGCTTCAGCACCTCAATGTCCTTCTTATTGTGAGGGGCCTAAAACCAGTGCTGAGTCCAGGGAGGCAGACTTCCCTGCTCCTGCTGGCCACACTATTGCTGATACAGGCCAGGATGTCATTGGCCTTCTTGGCCACTTGGGCACACTGCTGGCTCATGTTCAGATGGCTGTTGACCAAGACCTTCAGGTCCTCTTCCCCTGAGAAACTTTCCAGCCACTATTCCCTCAGCCTGCAGGGCTGCATGTGGCTGTTGTGACCCAAATGCAGGAATTAATATCTCATCTGTGAATATTAATCTAGATAATATCCAAGAATATTTGATCTTAATTCATTAAGAAAGATTTATTAACCATTTAGCAGTCCTTCAAAAATGTATACTAAAGGTAGCAGAGGAGAAAAATAAATACCTTCATATTGCCAGGCAAACAATGTTCCAAATTCCTGCCAGAAGGATCATCTGTGAACAGAGAAAATCCCATATGGGATGGCTTCCTCATTCCTGTTTCCTGGTTCAGTCTCTGGATGAATTCATCAACAGTTGAGGAACCATCAAAACCTACAACCTGCAATAAAGAGGACTCAACTGAGGATACAAGAACTGTGACTATTGATGGGTGTCACAACTAATGAAGGTGGTTTCCTACGGATTAGCATCTCAGTATTAACTGCCAGCTCCAGTGACAACACTTGTGTATTGTCTTCCTTCATATCACATTCTTTCCTATATTGAGACACTTCCAACATCCCTCCCTTTTTCTTAGTTACCTTTTCTTCCTAAGATCTCTAGCGCTAGGGGTGAATTCCTTTCACTTTCTTGGGAAATCAGCTAAAGCAGCAAGGAGGAGAAGCATGTTTATCTCCCAAGACGTATTTTGGGAGATATGTATAAATACCATGGTGCCACCCACCCACATGAAGGAGGCAGGTTATGGTGCACTCCTCTAGTGCCCATAGGCAGCTGTGGTGGCTCACCTGGTATGTTCCATTCATGAAGTGCACTGGGATGCTGAAGGGGAGCGAGTGGTGGTAGGGATTTCTCAGCAGGATGGACACGATCTCCATGCGGGAGGGCTTGGCTTCCCGCTCTCCAGCCTGCACCGTGCGGTCTAGTGATCTCTGGCAGTAGATGGCATACTTGCCTATCTCACTCCTAGGCAAAGAGGGGGAGAGAACCACAAACATGCTCCAAGTGCCACATCCTCTTCAATTTTCCATGCCATGACAACGCATTCCTCCCTCAGGCTTTTGCTCCAGCAAAGATACACCGTTCATCTCAACAGACTAACAGCTCAAGTGAAAAGCTACAATACAAACCTGAGCTCCAAGGATCTGCAAAACTAAGGCAGACAACAGACTCTCTAGGAAACACAAGAGTATTCCCTGCTTCTGTGTGGACTGGACACGTACCCCCTTCTCTGCAGATACTATGGTAGCAATAGGGTAAAGTCAAGATCAATTCACCTTCAAACTTGCTGTCATGCCAGTGGAATTTAGTTACTAGCGTGTTAAGTCCTGGTAAATATTGAGTTGAATAATCTTGTGAGACTAACGCATTACATTTATTAATTTACATGGCTGTACAAATAATAAGTTTCCATTAACCCTATCATCCAACCAAGAGACTTGACAGAGATTCCAAGCAAACGTAGATTTGTTGACAGTTCAATAATGACAGGAATAGTTACCAAGATGATCAGTTTATAAAGAGAGTGCTCCATTGAACAGCATCAAAAAGATGTGTCTTTAAAGTCAACCAGGCACGGTCAACTGCACCTTGCACAAAAATGTTAAGAATGTATATACTCAATAAGTTCTGAAATTGAAGGATTTATTATAAGGATTTGTAACTGTGCTATCACTTTCCAGGGGAAAATAATTCCACTCAAGATACCTTCAGGAGCTCAGTACATTATTAAATCTCAAGTTAAATCCCTGCAAGCAACATGGAAGTCAGGAGTTCTGCCTTTTCACTGTAGCAATGTATTTCTCACCTCCCCAGCAATGAGTTCAGACAATATTCAGATAGATAATCTTGCTTCATCATGAAGCTGTTATGTCTGGATTCCAGATGCTCCTGAGCCCTGTGACTTCTCACTTAGAACTCTGCCCCACTTTTCTTCCTCTCTTAGAGACTGGTATGCATGCTGAGATCTCCTTTCATAAAAAACAATACCTAAAATTAAGATCTACAATTCTTCTAATTAAGATCTTTTAATACCTAGAACAGATCTAGACCATAGGCATTATGCAGTGTAAACATTCTAGTGTCTTGCTTGCTGTGTGAAACAGGGAAAGTATATCTAATTAACTGGTCAAGAAACAGCTGTATCTACTCTGTCCAAAGAGAGGTAAGTATTCCTAGAGCTAGGGAGAAGGAGCCATGCTAAATCCCACTCAGCAACTGCTCCAAATCTAAGCTAAACTACAGGTGAACGTAGGCCCTTTTTAATGTAATTTCTGGGGTTTTTTTTCTAGCCCTAATAATTGTTTCATAGCTGGATCATATAAATAAATTTTCTCTTTGTTTCTGCTTGGTATACATTTGTTCACAAAGGTCCTTTTAGGCAGACCATCAGCATAGCAGAGCTTGAAGGTGATGTAATAAATCAGTTCGACAGTCTCCAACAGTAGAGCTCCACTAGTGAGTTGAATGGGCCCATCTGGGAGCTGGTAATGCACAAGTTTGAAGAGATGGTTCCTAGTACTAGACAAAAGATCCCTAACATGTTGTCTTAGCAAATGGAGAGAGAGAACCTGAACACTGCGGAGTGCCCAATACCTGTAGTTTGCTTTTGAGAAGAAATAGCAAATGTGAGGCAACAGTTAAGAAAATTAAATACTTGATAGGAGTACACATTTTCTTTGCAGTGCTAGGAGACTTATAGCTTGAGTTCAATAGCAGATTTAGGCTTATTAATTGGATATGAATATTTGTTTGAAAGGATTTTTTACTTTTATTCTTTTACTTTTATCTTAAAACAGTGCATTTTTGCAACAGACAACTAGACATCTCTAGCTGTGACCTCCCCACTGAGGGCACAGTGAGATGCACTGAAGACCAGATCACCATGGAAACAAACAAAGAGCACAGCATGAACAATGGAGAACAACTTTTTTCTGTTACCATAGTTACATACCAAAGAAGTAAGAGAAAACAGTACTAGCATGTGTTTTAGTTTTGTTCATTTTTCCTAACTTTTTACAGTTCCCTTAGATGTTTTATGCCTCACTTTTGTTCTGTCACTTTGCCTGCTAACCTGACAGCAGAATGTAATCACCTAAAATTTAAGTAATTAACTCCGGTCTATCTTTCTGTCAATAAAAGAAAGCTGCATAAGCAAAAACTTCCTAACATAGCTCCAGTTATATCTACAAAAAGTTCTTTTGTAGTATAGGTCACTCAGTTTTGTGAACTAGCTTCATCTAAATGACAAATTAATGTGAAAGATTGAAGGGGCACAGCTTTATACTACTGGGAAGCTTCTGACCTCCCTCTCAATATGCATTTGCAGGTGTGTGTTTCAGAATTGCTCCCCTCTTTATCTGCAGTGGGTGCAGAGGCAGTCAGCTGAGCAGAATGAAATGCTGTTGCAGTCCTTACCTGGGGTCTGCATGTCGCTGCAAGTGCTGTTTGATGTACCAGAGGAAGTGATGTTGAGGCAGGAATACAGGAGCACATAAAGCCAGGAGCTGCCAGCACTGTGAATGCAGAACTGGACATCACTCTTGTTCTGTACTTCTTACCTGTTGTCTTTCACAGACTACTACAGCCAAACTGATGAACAGTGACTAGTGCTTTTTGGAGTGACCCTTTGTGGATATGTAGTTCAAGATGTTTGAGAGGCAGTAATGTCAGACTGCTCTTCAGTATCTGAGTCTGGACTCTGAGAAGAGTTCTATGTGATTGGCTACTTCTGAACATTTGATTTCCGAATATTTTAGCATAACTACAACTGAGTCAACAATTAAGACTTAAATTTATACTATGTAACAGAAAATCATAACCAAAAAAGCACTGGGAAATTTTATTTCAAATTAGATCCGTTATTATTCAACCTAATTTTAATGTCTCATTTGAGCTGGGAATATTATAATCGCATATGTACATTCATGCTGTTAACTTATTCATTTTATTTACCCAACAATTACAGTGCAATATTCAGATTTCATGTTTAATAGTAATATTAATGACTTGTATGCTGTTGATTATCTAAAATGCAAAACAAAATTAATACCATGTGACAGTTACAGCAAAACAACACAAGCTATGAACTTTGATTCTGAATATGGTCTGAATAGTCTATTTGCAAGTGGTAAACAATTACATTTAAACTAAAATTCATTTTTCAAGTAGTTATATTCTTAGTGTTCTTCTTTGCAGATCAGTGCTGAGATTCTCTTTCCCCCAGCAAACCCTTAGCATAAGCACAATTTTAGGAGAACCAGTCCCATAGCTACTAATTAAAAACATGGGATTAAATGGAAAGTTTTTGCAGAGTGACACTAAATAAAGAGGAACTGACCTGAATGACTGAGTGGTTCTGGGGCTGTCGGCAGCTGGTCTGTTTAACAAGCTGACAGTAAATTTCATTCTGCAGCTCGGTATGTGTCAAGCACACTAGCAGTGCTGTCTGGGCAAGTGACACATGGTAATCAATAGAGGATGCCTCCACAGGAACGTTGATGAACAGCTGACAGGACTGTGAAAGGGTAGAAGTTAGTCAATGCCACAATTACAGCAACTTTTCTCTGGTACTTTCCAGGCCATGTTCACCAGATGTATTTATTAACTTACAGACTGTTAATAAATAATCTTGAGAGGAGAGAAGAGAGTCAATATTTAATTCCTATTCCTCCTTCCTTAGTGATGGCAACTAGAAAATTTACTCAACCTCCCCTGGTCTAAGGAACTTACAAGTCAGCAAAAGAATTGAGGTGAAAATGTGCTTCCTGCCTTCCATGCCTGTGTTTTACCTTGTTCACACTGTCCAGTCTCATTCCTGATCTTATACTTGGAGAGTGCAAAAATATTATCTCCAGTGGCTTCACCACTGGTCTTACTGAGACAACTGAGTTTGCCAGTGAATTGTTTCTGTTTCCTTCAATCCAACCATTGGAGAGGAAAAAGGAAGACAAAGCTAACTTTGAAGCATAAAGTCTGTGGGGAACATTACTACTAAGCCCAGATTCTGCACAAGTTCAATCTCCAGAGAATGAATGACACTTAAAATCCAACAGTTCTCTTGTAATTAAATGAACCAGCAGGCCTGTCTAAAGCAACCCATAATAACAGTAAATGTTGTACAACATGACCAAGCAATGTTACTTCCCCATCAACAGAGCAAAATAACTGAAAACCATGCAATGTCCCTTTAAATACCTTAAAAAGTTTCAGGGCTTCAGTCTGTAGAGCCTCTGATGGCA
Organism: Passer domesticus; assembly: GCF_036417665.1. Classification (NCBI taxonomy): domain Eukaryota; kingdom Metazoa; phylum Chordata; class Aves; order Passeriformes; family Passeridae; genus Passer; species Passer domesticus. Next base: position 33,121,507 of record NC_087479.1, read on the forward strand.
GAGTAGTGAGGGATGTGTGCAACCCATCTTTGCTGTAGCACAACATAGGATGCTTCCACAGAGGAGAATCTGAGGTAGCAAATGGGCAAAAACATGCAGTGTCAGAAACAGGAGAGAGAACAGTGTTCATGTTGACAAGGAGCCTTCCTGAGATGGCAAAGCACCTGAGGAAGCAGCACTGCACTAGGCCACATTATCTTTGGTGACACTTTACTGATTTAGGCAAAGCCCACTATGGCTAAAGGGGTCACCAGCAGCATTAGTCATCAGCAGAAAGAAGTATTAGCATCCTCAGTCCTGCTACATCAGAGCTTCTTGTCAGCTGGATTCTGCTGAGAAGCTGCTCATGTCTGTGTTCAAACCAGAGACACAAACCCTGCCAGGGCAGCTGCCTGCAATGGGAGTCTTTGTTAGTGCAAGTCACTGTTCAACAAGAAGCAAGGTTCACATATGGGTCCAGAATATGTGAGAGTGCAAGAAAAGTGTTTTAAGTATGAATGCAAATGTTAATACATATTTGAGAACATGGTGCATAAACATAAATGCATGAGCAGGTATGAAAGGTGAGGATGGATGTATGTGTAAAGCTTTGTATGTGCAGACAAACAGATGGGAAGGTAAGTGTATTTGAGTGTTTTTGACGAAAAGAGCACATGTTTGTATGGTCAAGATTTCCTGGAAAGGAAAATCAAGACCAACAAAGACAGGAAATAAATTAAAGCACCAGTTCTGTTTTAATTTGAATTACTGTTACAGACATTTCAGAGGCTTTGATAAATGATGTGACAATGTGATGGACTTGTCTGAGAACAAGAGGAGAAGGACACAAATACCCAATTATGTACTACTGAGAATCCCCTTCCCTCACCTGTGATTGTATTAAACTGGGAACTGAAATTATTCTTCCTTATGCTTTGCTACCCTGGAAGAGTTTGTGGTGCTTACTTACTAGGGTCTCCCTCTGCATCCAATAGTTTTCCAATGAGTTGTTCATATGACGTGCCCACTGTGGCATTACTGCTACCAGCTGCAACAGTCAGATGGTACAGCCAGGTGTTCTAGACATAAGGATGAGAACAGGAAGGGTCAATTTGTTTGTTTTCTACAAAAAGGTTAAACCTGTATGGCCCATTTGCTCATTGTTACCAAAAGACTCTTGCTCTCCAAAAGAAGACTGCTTTTTATACCTTCTCCTGTTTGGTGCGGATAAGTAAATACGTGGGACTCTGGTCCTGTGGGTGAATCACCAGTGTACAGTGGGATGACAGAAGTCCTCCACCAGTAGTTTCATAATCTTCATCAGAGTCACAGGAACGGTCTACTTCTCCCACCTTGGACTCACGCAGAGGCAGATGCCCTAAAGGACACTATGAGGACAGAAGCACATTAGATCAATGTAACTCATCTCCCAGTATGGACCGGGAACACTGGGAAAGAAAAGTCAAGTAAAAATATTGACAGTTCTGTAAAATGGAAGGAATAAATAATTCAATGTTTAGCTAATGTAATCTTGCACTTCTAGAGAATCTCTTCTTTCATAAAATATTTACAAAGTGTATCACTACTTTTATTTTTCTTGGGAGAGCATCTACAGGTTAGAATAAGACAGTGCAAATAAAAAGATTTTTTTTTTTTCCCAAAAGATACTGCTTTCTTCCCATTACACTTGAGGGTCAGTTGCTTAGTATCTTGAGCCACTGTTTTTTGACTCTAGTCAGACTTTCTGCTTGCTACTGGAAAAGAAATACTTCAAAAACTTCCTAAGTAGTTAGATTCAGACAAAAAAGAGGATATCTGCTGTGCTAACTCTGGAGGTTAATCCAATATGAGTCACACTACTTTCTGATATTCTAAAACTTGGGGTTTGACATCACCAAGACAAAGTAATGGACTATTGGGCAAGGTGTCCAGAAATGGAAGCACATTACACCGATTACCTCCCTCTTCCCAGAATGATGATAATGTGGGGATCTATCAGCTGCTGTATAAAAGTCTGCTCACAAGGCTACACAAGACTAAACGGAGCAAGTGAGGAACAAGATATGGAGTGATCTGAGAAAGAGCCATCACTTGCCTTTTAAGTCTGCTGTCACTTAAGCTTAAAAATAAAATCAGGGAAATATTGATTCTCTTTGTGGAACAGGTACTGTTGAAAGAGAAGTACAACCAAGAAAGAGACCTGAGACACAGAAGCAGTAACAGTAAAGAAAACTTCTAAAGAAATGGGAAAGGAGGGTCCAGGAATAACAGGAGAAAAATAAACTACCTTATCTTCGTGATTTCGATAGTAGTAGAAAGTTTTTCCAATCAGTGCACACCAGACCAGCTTAGAGTGACCATGCTTGACCTGTAAGGAGGACAAACACATCCATGTTTTTATTATCAGCAGTATTGCCTGAATGACTTTCTAGGACTTCAATTTTCAATTCAACTCTCCCTTAATACTTTGCGTATATTTTTTGGTTTATGCTAATATAAGCTCCTCTCAAAAGATACAGGGCACCCCTTCCAACAACAGGCAGGTACATCCCACCCAAGAACATGGGTCATGGGTGCTTATGAGAATGGGTCTAAGATTTTGTGAAGTGTTTCACTCATTCATAATAACTTATAATTTCTATATACTGAAATACAATATTAAGGATGACCTTTTAAAGATTATAAAAACAAATCAGTTCATCTCAGCAAGAAAAGACCAGTCAACCTATAGTCTAGACAGCTGTTTCCTACTGCAGATGAATAACCTTCAGATGCAGATTGCCTTTAGCCATCTTAGAACCTGACAATAATTACATTAAAATATTCACAGTAACTTGCAATGTCAAACTAATCCATGGAAAGGACATAAAGAATAAGAATTTTCTGCCACTGCACTTTGTACTAATGTACCTACAGCCTGTTATGACAGAACTAGGTGCTAATCTGGAACCATACAAGCCATTTTTTTTAAACTCTCCTATATCACCAAGTTTAAGATCAATTAAATGTAACACTCAACAGTGTCGATTTTTTTACTGTGACATGCTGTGAATTCTGCTGAAGAAAAGCATACATAAGCTAGATATTTATTATTATTACTTGCCAGTCTGTACCTTTCAGTAGCATTGTTTGTCCCATCCTTTATCACTTATATAAATGTTTCACTCTGAAATACAGAAATCTACAGCCACTTTTCCTTCTTTCCCTACTCTTACAGGGAGTAAAATAATAATTTTTTGCTCACATTTGCTGAGCAAACCAAGAAGCTGGTACACTGTCAATTCTAAGCTAAACATAAAGTATGAAATACTATTTTACCTTAGTGAGCCAGCCTTTTACAGTCGGTTTAGCATCACTGTGAGGAACACCAACAGGACCGCTCACTTGTACTCTCAGGACACTCTGCAGGACATGAATCCATTCCTCCAGGATGTTGGGAGAGTCAGCTGTCAGGAAGTAGGTTCTCTTTTCTGTCACAAGCTAGAAGGAAAACAAGTGAGAAAGTATATAGCTGCACATCTAAAAATCTTCTCTTCAGTTACTGAGTTTATCCCATAAAGACTTTTTGGACATTCAGGAGAGATTTTTTTGAGGTTAAGAAAAAAGGTGCTAATACTCAAAGCCCAAATGAAAAAAAAAACCACCAAAACTCAGATGAATCAAATTCTCATAAGCTTTCTTGCTGTAGCTTTGTCTTCTCTCATCCTTTCTTGTTTGTTAGTGCTGCTGCTAGTTTTTAATTTTAAAGTGACTACATAAATGTAGAGTTTTGCTGCCCTCACTTTGTATTGTTATTTTGCCTTCATTACCCTGTGACTCAGAGGAAAGATGCTATAAATATAATAGTATTAGACCTTAGCAACTTCAGTTCCATAAGGGCAGAAGGTAGCTCACAAGCTAGGCCATGCACCTTTCAAACTATGAAAGAAACTTTAATGCTGCCTTTCTAATTAAGTCAATAATGACTTAAAAGTGAACCCAGTTATGGGCTAACTTCTAATGCTTTAGAAGTCAATTTCTAAAAGGAATCAACTATTCAGATGTTTCTTTACATCCTCCAGGCATGTAAAGTCAGGTTTGAGATCTTGTGAGAGAAGTCTCTCAGAAAGATCCTAGGTACTAGCTGGTTTCAATTGTTTTACGAAATCATTTTCCCCCACAGATTTCAAGCTCTATCTCCTGCAAAAAAAGGAAAGCATTATGGTGTAAAACAGGACAAAAATAAATGCAAATTTCTTTCAGTTTAAAAAGGGTGTATTTGGGTTACAATTTAGCTCTTTCCTCATTATTAATTAGATTAACTGCCTGTTTTGTACCAGGAAACAGAGACCAGATAAAGTTACCTCGTATCAACTGAGACACACAGTACCATTCAGGATTAAGTGCTCCCTCACCCAGCTGCTGAGTGCATGGTAATGTGCAGGATAAAAAAGCAACACCTACCTGGAATGTTTGGGACCCTTCACCCCTGACAATTTGGCATGAAGAATTCAGCTCCAGCTGCCCTTGTGGTTTGCGGATAACATCACTCTGAGGAAAGAAAAGCAAGCAATTTTTTCAGTAGGAAACCTCAGATGGGTCTTAGATTACTTAAATACAGCATAATATGCATGTGCAGGTTGGAGTTTGCATTTGTGAGCTGGAAAGGACAGCCTAAGGCTGCCAGGTGAAATATGAGACTGTGTGATTCCATTGCAAAAGTCTCCTCAATAGTGGCAGACAACATAACAAGAGCAGTGCTAATATATGCTGCCTTACGGAGTTCAGATTGGACATTATGATTAATAAAACAAAAGCAAGCCCAAACAAACACCAACAAACCAAACCCTTTCTAAGTGGGAAGGCAATAGAACACACAATAGGTACCAAGAGGGTGGCTGAATTTCCCCCTTCAGAAGTTTTCAAATTCAGCTAGACACTTGTTATGTGACAAGTTTATTAAAAAAAACCTTTGTTCTTCATTTGATGCATACAGTGAATCCTTCTAATGTTTGTAATGCTTTTCAAAAGCACTTTTGAAGCAAGTGACATGTCTAACCAAAAGTGTTTTTTCAGGATAATAAATTTCTCTGTGCCTCTAGAGGGGAGGAAATGTGTCCCAGTAACTTACCGGGGACTTGTAGTACATGATTTGTCTGTTTCTGAGAACAAACCATCGCCTTTTCCACGTCTTTACCTGGCTGCCCATTTTCAACAAGTAGCCTGATTTCTCCATGGGTTCCTGAAGGACAGAGGAAAGGGGAGAGGATGCCATCTTGCACCTTTCAAAATACAAATGAAAGTGCGCTGAAATCAAGCCCAGCCACTTAATGCATCTCCCATAATTTTCTCTTTTGTTTAGTAGCAGCCCTCAAAGATCATTTCACTGATTGTTTGGTGCACTGTAAACTTATTTCTCTTCCTACCAAGGTACTGATTTTCCAAATAAAAGTGAAGGCTGTCTCTATGCCATGATTAGACTCGTGTTCCTTGTCTGTTTGATCTCTTATATTGAACAGTACACTTTAATGCTGCCCGTTTTGATGTTTCACTCCTTACTTCCTCTGAATTTCCAAATTTATTTTGTCCCAGAAGTGCAAGGCCACCATTAAAGTAGAATACAACTACAGGAAATCAATATGGGTCATCAGGAAAGAATACAGCCCTTGATGCTTATACTTTTACCTAACCACATAAGAAATTGCACCTTCTTCTGAAGCACTAGATGATGTCTTTTGATACCAATCAGCTGGACCAATAGCCCAGTCTGTTAGAGCTTCACTCTGCAGGGGGATTACTCAATATACTGTAGTTACACTTTTGTCTTTTAAGGCCAAGGCTCTGTTTGCACCCCTGTGCAAGTGTAACACAGCAGTTACAGTGCAAGCCTTACAGAGCAGATTCCACCATCAGTGGAATAGGAAGATGTTCTCTGTAGCTTATGTTCTGGCTCTGAATAGTCACCATCCAAGGAGTAGGCATCAGGAGGGATGGCATAGTCACTCTCGGAGCTCAGTGAGGACACAGATACACCTGCTCAAAATAAAGGAAGGAATGAGAGTCATGGCTAGACAAAAGCATGCGCCGAATATTGTACACTCCCAAAACATTTGTGCATTCACCATTAAGGCTTTTGTTTTTGGTACAAGAAGGACAAATCAGATCAGACTTTGGCAAGTCAAACCCCACTAACATGACTTCTGAGGCCTTTTTTCATTTCCCCAGGAAGACAAATAGTAAAAAGTGAGTTTTGGATACTGACCGTGAAATAAATTTATTGCTGAATAAAACCAGATTAAAATATATATACAAAAAAAATCAACAAACTCTTTATCTGAAGGAGAGACAGCTTATTTTCATCTGGGGACATCCATCATAAAGTCTCAACCCCCTTTGATTTTGGCTAAGGAAAAGGCCTCTTCACTAGCAATAGGGCTTTGCCTTCTGTGAATCTTTTACCACAGGTACATGGCAATGTACAGACACATCTGTCAATGCATCACAACAGAAGTTAAGACTACGTAAAATACAACTCTAGTTTAGAGACAACCAACAAAATTTGGGTGTCTCTAAAATAGAGTTGTATTTCACATTGTCTCTTTGCTAACAAACTTCCATTCAACAATCAGTTTAGCCCTCCCAGCAGGCAAGAAAAATAAATCCCAGTCAGGACTCAAAGTACGTGATAGCTTTCAAAGATAGGTGAGATATACTTACTGGTCAAGAAATTACCAGTCAATGACAAAGACAAAAAAGCATTGTCTCTACTGTGTCAGTACTAGCTTGCTTCCAAGGAGAAGCCACAGCAAAGGTATGGATGCCTGGATATGTGACAAATTTGGGAGGGCAATCCTTCCTGCAATCTTAGTTTAGCAGTTGCCTGAAAGGAACTCTATCAGCAGTAAAAATCATCCACAATAATAGATTTCTACTATTTCTGCTGTTGATGTCTGCACACATTCTGGGAGAACTTCTTGTAAGCCACACTCTGGCTGAGCATTTGCCTATCACTGATGATGCTGCTCAGGGCATCTTAGCTCTGATGACAGAGTTCATCCTGCTCAGTAGCGATACTCCCACTTTACCTCTCTTCACGGCCCGAGGGCTGCCTGGCATGCTAGCTTTCCTGTTCTCAGATCCAGCAGTAGAAGTCCTGAAGCTGGCACGGGAGCCACAGTCATCATCAGAGCCTGAAGACTCATCTAAGAAAGGCACATTGCTGATCTGTGTGGCTTTCTGGAAAACAGACCTGTATGGTTAGCATGTGAGAGAAGAGTTTCCCCAGGACAATCCCTCCTCAATCAAGAGACAGAGCAATCCATGCCCTTCATTTCCACACTGCCTTGCCCACTTCTGCTCCAGGGCTCCTCAGTACCTCCCCTTCTAGTCTGAGAACTTCCAAGCTGGACTCTCTAGTCTGATCTGTTTGCTTCTCCTCTGGTTACACCCTCCTACTCTTCCACAAGCCTTATGTTCCATTTCATTCCTTAGGGAATGTCACCTCTAGGTTTCACAGTGCACACTGCAACTTCCTGGACCAAAACTTGTTGCAATGTTCTGTGTTCTTAAATATACTTAACATTCGCTACTCTTTCTGCATTCTTTTGATGTCCAGTACTTCCTGACATTTTCTTATTTTTCTTTCCTTCACTGCACAGTTCCATCCTGTTTTTTGCCTTCCACAACAGGAAAAGTAAGGTAACTCCTTACCCCCTTCAGCGTAGTGTAGACTGGCACTGTGACATTTCTGTAGATGAGATAGGTAAATGGCCCAGAAGTTGAACACGAGAAATTGGAAACTGGGGAAATTCAGAGAGAAAGTAAGAGAGCAAATAATACAAACTGGTGAAAATGAGGAGGTTTTAATGGAGAAGCACATAGAGAACTGCCATCCTGGACAGTCTGCCTTCAGAAAGGCCAGGAGATGCATTATTAATTCCATACAATTCCCAGAGAGAGCTGCAATGTTCCCTCCATTTAGCCTGTAAGACACCTTACCCACGCTGTGGTCCCCATGGTACAATGGCAATCTGGTGTACCCAGTAGAAAGGGAAAAAAGCCCTAACAGTCAAAATGATGGTGAAGAGTAAAAACAGACACGCAGAGGCAGAAGACTGGCTGCAAAACTGATGGGGGAGATAATGGGATCCCTGAAGATCTCCCTGAATGTAGAGGCACAAACAACCCAGCACCAACCATCCCCAAAATCAGATATATCCTCCTCCCTTCCTTTATCGAGGGTCTCTGTGAGGTCAAATTTACTTTGAAAACAAGCAAGGAAATGAAGAAATGTGGACAGCCAGAAGCTCAGGTCCCACACAGTCACCATGAACTCCCTTTAAGGATGGATCTAGTCCAGAACTTACACCAGCTGGAAGTATCATTCACCATGGCCACTTCAGACAGCCTCATGCCAGACTTGGCCACGGCATAGATTCGGCTCTCCTGGAACAATAATACCATGAACAACATCATCAGGCAAAAATGTAATTCTTACCAACAGAAATGCTCATGTCACAGAATCACACCACAGTCACACTTTTTGGCAGGAGGGAGGGGCTCTCTAACAAAGACAGCTGAATTCCACCATATGTTGTGTGAATGACCATTAATGGAAGCGCATTATTGTGTGCAAATTCCCAGCTACAGAGGTGACATCCACACAATGGAACACCTACACACAATTATCAATAAATTACTGTATCACACCTTGGAAAGAGATGGGATTTTTCCAAATTATAAACAAAGCATTAAAATTAATTAAGAACAGCCCTATACCAGAACAATTCATTGAGTCATCAGCTGCAAAGGATGCCCATTGCGTAATAAAGGAATGAAAGAAATGCCTGGAATGATCTCAATAAGGCTGTGTCTCTGTTACAACAACATGCAGGGCTTTCAGTTCAAAGATCTCCAAGTGCTTCATGAATTGATAAAAATTCCAGAGGGGGAACCTAACCCTGTATCTAGATGCAGAGTTATGACTAAGACATCAACTAGTGTGAAATGGATAAACCCCAAAGCTAGGAAACCTTTTAGTGCTCCTTGAAGCATGCAACCAAAATTCACTATGAAATAACACACATAATACATATACATGAAAGCACCTAAGATTGCAAAGTCAAGTACACAAAAAAAAAATTATAGAACATAAGAATTAACAATGAGTGCTTGACTTTGCAGTTTCAAGAAATCATTTGTTTGTCCATGCCTTTAAAAAAGCAAATGAAAACAGAATTGCCTCTTTTGATACTACATTGATTTCCATGTTTGCAGTTTGGCCTGTTTAGGAACCTGGTTGATGGGAGTCCCTTGGGAGTCACTCTTGATGGACAAAGAATCCAGCAAGACTGAACATTCTTCAAGAAGGAAATCTTTAAGGTGCAGGAGCAGGTCATCCCCATGTATTGATAGATGAGACAATGAGGAAGACCAGCCTGCCTGATTAGAGAGCTTTGGCTGAACTCAAAGTTTGTGATCTTTGGATGAAGGGACAGATGACTCAGGAAGGCTACAAACACACCATGAAGTTATGCAGGCAAAAAATCAGGAGGACCAAAGCTCAGCTAGATCTTCACCTGGCTACTGCAGTAAAAGACAAGAAAATACTTCCATACATATATGAGAAAAATCTCCATCCTTTATTGGATATGAGTGGGAAACAGTGACAAAGGATGAGGAAAAAGCAGAGGTATTCAGTGCCTTCTTTGTTCAGTCTGATGGTAAAACCAGCCTCTCTCCAAGCAGCCAGCTCTCTGATCTGGAAGACATGGATGAGGAGCAGAATCAAACCCCCAAAACCCAAGGGGCAATGCCCAGTGACCTGCTTTGCCACCTAGACACAGACAGGTCTGCAGGGCCAGAGGGGATCCACCTGAGGGTACTGAGGGAGCTGTTGGAAGAGCTCACTGAGCCACTGCCCATCAGTCACCTGCAGCCCTGGTCACCTGGGGAGGTCCCAGGTGACGAGAACCTGGCAAACGTGGCACCATCTACAAGGGCCAGAGGAGGACCTGGGAACTACAGACCTGTCATCCTGACCTTGGAGCTGGGGCAGCTCATGGAGCAGACCATCCTGAGCACCATCACACAACACATGCAGGACAACCAGAGGACAGGCCCAGACAGCATGGGTTTGTGAAAGGCAGGCCCTGCTTGACCAACCTGATTTCTTTCTGTGACAAGTGACCTGCTCAGTGGATGAGGAGAAGGCTACATTTTATATCCTAAGCAATTCTAGGACTGAAAACCAATTCATCTATCTGACCTAACGAGCAACTGTAAAAAAAAACAACAGGACATGCATATTCACTTCACCAAAGGTTTCCACAAAACTTTCCTAACAGGAAGAACTGTCTGACTTGGTGGCTCAGGAATGCAACCTGTGATACCCACAGGTAACAATTCCTTGAGACCAAGAGTGTTGTAGCCTAACTACTGGGCACAAAGATAAGCAGCACTTCTCGTACTGTTGTCCATGCATTTCTTACCCACGATGGGAATCGGTGCAGCGGTGGTGTGGGAGGTTTACATCCTGGGTCAAGTGTGCCAGACTCAGAACTCACAGCTTCTCTTTGCTCTGCAGGTAAGTGGCACATTCCCTCACACGTTCCAGCTCCTCCCCTCAGCGGGCCACATTCTGTCTCCATCTTCTCTGTTACTCCATCATCATCAATGTCTGTTTCCTCCACATGCCCACAGCTGACTGGAGGGTCTGTTATGGGCTGGAAAGTGCTAGTCTCTAAGTGCATTACATGATGGAAAGAATTAGCCCCTGACTGGGGTTGGCTGTGATGTCTCTTGGCTAGCTGGATACTGTCCCTTGGTGTATTGGGTGTTCGAATTTTTGGAAACGTCATACTACTCCCAAGGCTGCACTCCCTCCCTGGAAAGAAGGAATGTGCTGCAACAGCTGATGTTGACACAACCAGAGGTGGCTCAGCAGTTTGGAGACGTCCTTCAAGCATGCTCATTATTTCTGCTGAGGAAGACGAGTCCAGCTGGTGGGAATGGATTCTGGAACTCAGATCATCAGAGAAGCGGGTGCTATCCAAACCCACTTGTTGCAAGGTGCTCACAGCACGACAGTTTCCTTCCAAAGATGATTGGAAGGTCAAAGCCTCAAGAATTCTTGTGGTTTCAGCTGGAGAGTCCAGTGATATGGGACCAGAGCACCCTAAACCGTGTTCAGAACTTAGAGTTGGAAATACATTTTTCTCTGTGGAGAGATTCCAGCTTGATGGGTCAGACATGAGCTTCAGCATGCTCTGGGAAAGCAGAGATTTATCCTCTCCATTCTCAGTAAAGGTGTCATTGGCAAGGACTATGTTTGCTGAAGAGAGGACATGTTTGGAAGGTCCTGTCTGACACATCTCTCTGAAACCAGGTGCAAGGAGCACAGATTTCTGCTCTATCTTCTCAGCAAAAGAGGCCTGTGATGCTTGGGGCTTCAGGGAATCACAGCTCCAAAGAGATTCAAAGGAAGGAATGCTGGTAATATCTACAAGGAAGGAGAACATATGGTTAAGACATTCAAACACGTCACTGTCTTCAGTGTTGTTTCCTAGAATACATTCAGTTGTATTTCAATGGCACCCTGGCCTGTTGGGAACTATACAGAACAGAAAGGAGACAGTTGGGCACAGATATAACCAAAGTACTATACATTTATAATCAGGACTAAGACAGAAGATATGAATAGGAAATGATTAATCACTGTTTCTGACAAAAGTGAAATTAAGGGGTTCCTAATTAAACTAGGCAGCACATTTGAAATTTACAGAAGAAAGGTTTTTTTCCCAGACAAAAAAGCAAACAGAACGCTGCAGACAGGCCAAAAAAACTAATGTATCAGTAGTACAGGAGTTCTGGCCTAGGAACTTCCTGAACTACTCAGAGCAGAAGCTGAAAGTGTATATGGAGAGAAGGACAGCTTTACTTGCATTATTTTGTATGGTCCTTTGTGGAATGTGAACAACCAACCAGGAGCTGGGATACTGGGCCTAGGCAAGCTTTCAGTCTAATGCAATATAGGTTTTTATTCTTACCTATATAATTATGCCCCCTCTCTTAAAACATGAGAGGGAAGTGCACCTATCCACACAACACTTTGTCAAATACATCAATGTGGCCAGAATACTGCTTAGCATGGCTTTTGGCTTTAGTGGACCTACAGTGATTTAACACATCAAATAATCTGGTATGATTCCATGCATTCCCAGGGGCTAGATGGGGCTTTCAGCAAAGGTATGGAGACCTTCTTAAACATCACAGCAAATGGGGAGTTTACTCACTTTTCAAGAATTTCCCTAGAGCTTTTTGTGATCCTTTTGTGATATATGACCCACACAGTGCTTTATGTCACGAAGTTTTATAATAGTTACTTATATGGTTTTGCTGTACAATCTTCCCTCTTTTAGTTCTTTCTCTGCCCTTTCAGTTGCTGTGTTAGAGGATGACATAGAAGGTAGATACTATATTACCTCATTGTCCTTTCTACTTAGTACTTACACTTTACACTTTTATTATACTTTCTTCTTTCCATAATTATTAAAGATCATCTCAGTTCTACAATTTCCACCAGATAACAGCTTTAGAATATAAGAAAGTGGGGGTAAAACTTGGAATGGCAGAGGATGTCTGATTGACCTTGGCGTTTATATTTATTTCAGCCGGACTGAAAAAGAGCCAAATCATTAGATGCTTTGGAAATTGCAAAATATGGGCGAGCGTGACTCTGCACAGCTATTGCTGAAAATGCTGCCTGAACATCAAACTCTATGGGTATTGCTTAACCACCCGTGGGATTTACAAGGAAATAGAAACAAACTGAAGACACAAAGTTACAGAGGGAAGAGCAAACAGCAGAATAAATTACTGCTGACAGCAAGAGGATGAAACCTGCTCTTGGAAACAGCTGAGAAAAAGACAATCATGAGAGCATGACCTTGGCACTTGATTCACAAAGCACTGAATGTTAGCAAAGCTAACACATAACAATGGCACACACAAATCCTGGCACATATTTTCTCCTGACCCTAAGGTAAATCATTAGTGTAGACTGAAAAGATGCCATTCATTTTAAATATTACTGGTATTTTTGCAGCTTCCTAGACGTGACAGGAGATTAAGAAGAAAAAGCTGTTACTATTAGCACAGCAAGAAGAGATTTGTCTCTCTGCAGAGGCCTCTGACTTCAGCCTGGCACACTGAGACTAGTGAGGGGTAAGAGGCGAGGGCAATGCTGTTTACTGCCCAGAGAGCTGGGATCCAGGGCACACTTAATACCAGATTATTAACGCAGCTTACCAGGCATTCGCTTTTTGTGAACAGTCAGAGCCAGAGGGGATGAGAGAAACCCAGTCATAAAGCATTTCACTAGAAATGTGGTGGGATTTAGAAGGAATTTTCCCCTATTCCCTTGCTGTGGAGTAATAGGAATGCCAGAAAAACTTCTGCAGGAAAGAAATGCCCCCTCCCTATATGCCCAGTGATGTTCTGGAAACTAGTTAATCTTACTGTGACCAAACCAAGCTCATAAAAAACCCCAAAAACAAAACAAACAAACAAACAAAACAACAAAAAACCCCAACAACAACAAAAAGTTAAGAGATAATTTCTTTCTCAAGGTATGTTACAACAAAAAGTGCTGAATTCAAGGCTGGAGACCAAAGTTTTCCATCCAGCCATCAAAGAACTACAAAAACCCAAAACACCATGAGCAGCTTTCTCCAACCCAACCTGATGGCACAGAGGAACCCAGCTCCTAAAGGCAGACCAAAGAGCTGCTGCCTTGGCTCACTCAGTTACTCACATGCCAGTAGAGGTTCTGTGCGGATGAGAACAATTCACACATGGAGATGCACTGAAATACATCAGTGAATGGAGAGTTCTACTATGTATTTCAGTGAATGCTTCTAACTCAGGAGCTCAGTGGCTTATTTTAATGGCAAATGCAGATTTAAAAAAAAAAAAAAAAGAAAAAAGGAGTCAATACTCAGTTGTTGGTGGAAAAAAAAAATTAAGAGTTAAGGCAGGTAAGCATGTTATTCCCATCTTAAAAATGGACCCGGATAAGGAACAGAGCAACTGTACTGCCTGCTGTTACACGTTTTAATTTCTGACACAGTCAAGAATACAACCCAGGAATGCCAACTTCCACTCTTACGGTGGTTACTAGGCTACAGTGCCAGCTGAACACATTTACCTTGCAATGTATCCTGAAGAGCTCCAATTTGCTCCATCAGTCTCTGATTACAGTTTTTCAGGTGGTAATTTTCTAACTCAAGCTATGAAAGAAGAATAATGGAAAAAGAAATATAATGCAAAATTTTGAGCACATGTGATTCACTACACAGAAAACATGCCTTCATCTTTATTATTTTCAAGTTTCTTAACACGGGGAAAAATTTGGGTGAGTCTACCAGTCACCTCAATTCCATTTCATCAGCAACATCACTAGGCACTCCACTTAAAATATTTTGCTGTGCTTTCTCAAACAGCCTCTATATGAACTATTGGCACTTCTCAAATACATCTTTAAATTTACTTCTCTGCTACGGCTTATCATTTACTCCTGTTGCAGAAATAACACACATGAAAGAGAGAATTTAAAAAACATTACCCAGAAGGAGCATTTGTTCTATGTCACCCTGAATGTAGTAAAAGAAGATCCCATGGATCCAGAGGACCAAAGAACAAAGCAAAAATCAAACCAACATTAAGGGTGCATTTACATTTCCAATTAGGGCATGAGAGATTCTTTGCAAATTTGCCTTATGCCTTCACTTGAAGAGTCTCAGCATCCATTTTTAAACACAGCAGTGGTGCACCCATTCCTCTTGAAGGAATCAGCTGTGGTGCTGTCTCGAGTAACCCACTGGTAACACAGATACCAAGTTCTCCAACTGGCAGCGATCCACTTGTGCATGCTATGCACCTGGAATCAGCATCTGGCACAAACCTCATTGCCAGCGTGAGTGTCTCGTCCTGGATTCACAGCAGGTAACACCAAATCAAACCCTCTGCTTCCTCCTTTGTGCTGCACCAGTCAGTAACCTAAATGCACCTTAAGTTCTCCCACACAGGGAAGAGAAGCAGCACAGCAGTTCAGTGGATTATCTAGGCAATCTAATGGCATTACATCACATCATAACATAATCAGTGCCCACAAAGACTGCTTCTCCCAACTCCAATAAATTCCCTTTGTGTCATAAACTTGGAAATACATGTTTTTAACTTGGAATAAAAGACCAGGCTGCCCACTCCCAGCTGAAAACTACTACTCCATCTTTAAAACTGCATGCTGAGCTGACCCACTGCTGTATTTGTTTTTCTAGAGGGTAGGACCAGATAGAGGCAGAAATCCACAGGATGGATAGAACAGAGATGTCAGAGATGAAAAATACTGGGCAGTAGGAAACAGCATTAGTCAGAGATGGTAAATTATAGAAAAGGACATGTTTATTTAACAGGTGCTCTGTCAGAAAGGAATAGAAACTGCATCCAGACAAAAGAAGGAGAAGTAAAAGAAAGCTAGGTGAAAGCTACTTGTGATTAGTCAATCTTCAGAAACTGCTTTTGAGCACTGGTGACTTCACAGTCATTTATAGTTTGCCCAATAAAATAAATAGCCCTTGGTAAGAGTGATGACCCCAGCCCTACAACTGAGTATGTGCAGGGCCAAACAAGCAGAGTGCCACTGTGGCAGATTGACTGTCCCCAAACTGTTGACTGTAGGAACCCCCTGGCAGTGCAGCCACTGAACTTACCTGGCAGAAAGCCAGAGACTTACCTCCCTGAGCTTAAATGTTACCCACTCTTTGATCTTGGCAGCTTTCTCTTGAACAATTTTGGCTTCCTCAGTCCTTAGCTGTTTCTGTGCCAAAAAAACAAACCCAACATTAGATGCATTAGGAGAGTACAACTAACTGTTCTCAGTGAGTTACTGCATCAGGAGTGACTGAAACACAGAAGGTCCCAATCCAGACATAAGATTTAAGATTGCTACTTGGATAAAATTTTTCAGCTGGCCTCTGAAAAAAATCAAGCTTTAATTTATCTTACATGGTCTCTAGAGTTAAATTCAGAGGCTTGCTTCAAAAGTTTGTTGTGGAATAGCAAAATCCAGGTCAGGTAACAAACCTACCACAGTTTGAGTAGAGTCTGCAACTTTTTCTGTTTCAGATGGTTTTGCAATGTCGCTGTTTGCTATTGAGTATCTGTAGCGTTTCCCCAGTCTACACACACATACTATTGGCCAAAGCTAATAAGAATTAAGCAGTGCCTATAACTAATTTGTAAAATACCAATCATTCCAAGCAAAAGGGATTCAGTTGCTGTAAGCATGAATCCTGAGCAGCTTCTTTCAAGATGCACAAGATGCAAATACCAACAACATATTTAACACACATACACACAGAGTATTCTCACTGAGAAAGTAAATTTAAAAAAAAGCTCCACAACCCCACCTTGAAAAATATCAAGATCATGCCTAAGACTGCTGGAAGAATTTCAGATGCTCTAAGTGGTTGTATGTTTACCACTATCCATTAGAACAGGTTTTAGTCCACACAAAGGTGTTATAGCAATACTGTCGATTTGCGCAATGACCATTGCTCCCCCAAGTATCTGCTTGGTTCATATTGCTACATCATTTTTGCAGCTGTGTTTTCCCAGCTGTGTTTTTAACTTTTCTGGAAATTTTCATTGAAAGATGCTGAATTAACACTATGATCACCTGAAGCTTTCTGTTGTATCTTCTGTGTGACTTCATCATAAGCAACATCACTGAAAACTCTCCCACCTACATAATCATTTAAACAACTGCAAGAAGAAATCAGTTCTGGGAGCAACAGAGGGAGGAAGAGAGTAGGACAATATGTTGCATGTCACATCAGCCCTAGTTTCTCCAATTAAGGGAAAAAGATAATGCCTTCTGGTAGCACCTGGTGGTTTCCCTGTTCTATTGTTTTTTCCGAAGTAAAATAATACCAGCAATTATAATTATAAAAAATGTCAGTCCTTTAAAATTTTCAGACAGATAAATAGACCCCCAGAAAACTCCCCATATTTTCACATCACTTTTATGTGTGAAATATATGCACTGCCATGTGCTATTTATCACTACAACTGCACATTCAAGGGCTCTTATTCAAGTATGTTTGCTGACTTTAAAGTAGGGCCAAGCAACATTATAGACAGCTGTAACATTTGTAGTTGAGCATAATGAAATAGAAGCAATCAAATCAGATGCTTCAAGAAGATGATTTATTTAGATTTTTTTCTTTCCTTTTACATGACTGTGTGTGCTCCTAATCATCAAGTCTCAAGCTCTGCAGGAGTTAGCATACTAGATGTGCCCACAGGTCTGAAATGATCTGGCACATATATAGTAGGTCTACCATCTCTGAGTGTCCATCACATGGAAGCTGGCTTTGAATCCCTAATGACCTGAACTTGTCCTGAAAAACAATCCAAGAGGTAAAAGATTCAGATTACTACACTCTCTGGTGAACTTCAATGCCAGGACTTTATTTAGGGTTCTAAAGTGACACGATGACAGCACTGTCACCATGTGCAGTAAGCCCTGCCTCTAAGCAGAACCAATTCACTCAGACACAGCAGCCATAGCTGCAGTTATTGTGCTTTAAGTTCCAAAAGCAATTGGAGATTCTTTGTGTCCCACACTGTTGTGTGGCCAGATGTGACCTCAGTGCTCTCAGTGATGCTCTGGACTCCACAGCTCTTCCCATCTCAGTGAAAAAAAATAGGATGCCTTACACAGACCCTTAGTAACCTTCTAGCCCTGCCACCATCTCATCCCATTCTGAAATTAAACCAGTGACTCTGACAACGAGTATTTCTTGTCTGGAATTGCCGAGCTTTGACTTTCATTTCTAGAAGCTCATTTTACCTCTTGTTGCTGGAACAAGATTTCTACTAACAGCCCTTGAAATAGGTGGCAATTAGTTCAATGTAACACAAATGGCTGGGTATTTATTTTTTTTTAATTTTTCTTCTATTTAAGTTATTTACTTAGCAACACATAAGAATACCTCATTCCTCATGCTATATAAACTACAGGGCAAGGCCTTTACTAGAACTGAAATACAAGCCCTGCTCTAAATGTAGCACCTTCCTTCCACCAACTGAAAAAGGGATAGACTAAAAACTATCCATAGTGAGAAACAGCTGCTCTTGTATGATCACATCTGACAAGAGATGAACTATGCTGGAGGACTGCTGAAGGCTGGGAAAAGACCCCTTCCAAGAAGCAGCATGAACAGAGTCAGAGATGGACTACACAATGGTATCGCAAAGCAAGCTGTGCCAGAAAGCCAGAGAAACACAGTGACCAGACTGTAGCTTATAATGTAGGGTCTCAGCACTAACATAAGGAAGCCCTTTAGGCACATTGACTGCTCTCCAGTGATGAAGAGACATGGGCTGCTGAAGCTGAATGGATGTTTTGTCAGAAAGGAAAGAGATGATCTTGCACTGGGCTAGGCATCATCTTACAGCTGATCTGCAGGCAACTGAGAAACTAACTTGTAATGAGACATAGTCTCTGAAATATACATTACAGAATCCCTCTAACTCATGAAACCTACAGGCCTCCCTATAGAAAATATCCCTACCTGTTTTGCCAGCTGTGTCTCCAATTTGTTGATCAGATCCTCCTTTCCCTGCATTGTGCACATCAGCTCCTGGTATTTCATGTGCAGGGTGCTGTCAGATTCACCAGTCTTCACGTTGGCAAGTTTTATCTTCTCTTCCATAACTCTGACCTGTAATGGTAATCAGAAGGAAACAGAATAAACCCAAAAACCACCAAAACAAACCAATGTAGATCAAGGAACTGCTTGTGTATTGGTAAGAGAATGAAAATAAATGAGAATATTTTCAAGTTTCTTATTTTTCAAGTCAGGAAAGTCAAAATAAGACATAAAAAACTACAACATCCTTCAGGTCACACGTAGTTTATATTCACATTTGTAGAAGGAACATTGTCCATTCACTTGTAATGCTGAAGCAGTAACAGATGCAAACTGAATGATGAACAGATAAATGCATCATGGGTTGTGAGATATTACAATCAAATTATTAAACAAAGACACCATACAGGCACCATAGTCTCCATAGATATATGGACAAGGTACATCCCACCTTTCTCCTTTGCAATATCGTGCCCAGTGTTTTACCTCATTCACTACCAAGGCACATATCACAAACCCCCGGCCATTTGCTTCAGATTAAATTTTCTATATGAAAATATATTATGGAGGTCCTTCATCCTCCTATCCCCAGCTTAAGACATTGTTTTGGCAACTCCTGTCTTTCTGCCAAGTCTTCTCTCCAGACCTGCTAAGGAGTTGCAATGCTTGAAATTTCAAAAGATTTGCCTCTCTTTGAGCTCCTGCCAGTGCAAAGACTTCTTCATCTCAGCAAGAGAAAGATCACTGTAGTGCTCCTTCACTACAGACAAAGTTTCAATCCACCAAAATCCAGCGGCTACTGAAGCATTTCAGGTTTTTATCAAATTTTTAAAGTCTCTTTGCTTTCTTCAAAAGCTTTGTCTCTCAATAATGTCACTCCATTTTACCATTACCTCATTCAATTACAATGGATTATAAGACTTCATTTCTAAAGATGAATGGAATCCCTTCAATTTAACTCAAATGTACTAATTTCAGCATTTGATGATGAGAAAATCTCTGGTTCCAACACACCTCAAAGACGCTAAATCTGCAAAGAAACCAACTCCAAATACCATAAATTTAGCATGAACTTAGAACCAGAAAGACAAAATGCAGGGAGCAATGTGAGCACTTCACAGAGTCTGTGCAAGAGGGTTAGTCACGCTCTGTTGAGCAGCCTACACTTCATACTTGCAGAAGCTGTGTTTTGTCCTCCTGTCTGCCTGTATTAGGCAGAGAAGCAAACTGCCTCTTCCTCATACTGAATCAGAAAGGTAAGCGCCCAACATCCGAGCCAGAAAACTAAGCCTGCTGAGTCGGATGTGCTTTCATTAGAGTTTAGGATGATTATAGTAAAAAGAAATGGCCCCTCCTTCCTGTCTGATGCCCAAATGCTGACTCTGTACTAGAGGCTCAGCGAGGGGACTGCAAACATGTGATTTCCTTAATTGAGGTTGGCAGCTACAGGGAGTCCATTGAATTAACAAATCCAACCCCCCAGACTCCTGGAGAGAAAGATAACAAGGGATTTTGCACTTGATGTGGAGCCCTCTCATTTGTTGGCTGCCTCTCATTTACAGTGAATGTACTCATTAGTGGAAGGGAATAGTCCTACTCTTATGCTGTCACTTCTTCAGGCGGTCAGGCAGAATGCAGCATTTCTCTAGGAACACTTATCTCTGGATGTGGACAAGGCTGCTGGAAAGGCAAACATTGAGGGTTGCTAGTCTTTAGGACCTGCCATCATATGGCTAGAGAACTGCTGGTGGCAGGTGAGTGAAGGCAACCCTCATTTCTGCTATACCTTCCCAGCCAAGTTCTCCCTTTCCTGCTCATTCTTGGTCCAGGATTTGACTTGTTCTCCACCCTGTCCCTTGCTGTCATTGCATCTTATTGTATCCTGGGCACTCTGCTCCTGTCATTGAGGTGTCCACCAGCGTAAAACCTTCACAGGCCAGTGGCAATCACTGTATCTCCTGATGGTGCTGTTACAGCTGCCACTTTTGCCTGTAGTGTGGTATTGTGTTACCTTTGCCTGTCTTGGCTGGGTATGAACTTACTGATACCATTCTCGAGAACAACTCTTGCTCTTCACTGGTAGTTGCTGGTCTAGCATAGAAGCCAACAGCATGGTGTCAAGACATAGCATCCTTCCTAGAATTAAGCTCATCAGTAAAAAAAATCTTGATGTCAATATCAAGCTGGTGGGGAAAAATATGTTCTGCAGACAGAACACCTTTCCAGGTACTCCAAGTTCTTGATTCCAAGACAGGTGATATGTCTCCCAGTGCTTATAACATTGCTTATTCAGTCCTGCACTTCTGAAATCATTTTGACAGTCATTTATGGCTGTGCGGCTTTTATTTCTGCTCTTCAGCCCATGACTTAGTGCTCAGTCCTGCAGCTCTTGTCCAGCTGGAGGAAGCTCATTCATTTCAAGCTTTCCCTTCAGCAGTGATCCAAGAGCTCAAACCACCTGGCTCATCTTGGCTCTTTTGTTTCTATAATACCCCTTAGAGTGCAGAATGTCTGCTTCTCAAAGGTCTATTATTCTCCCACAAGCTGAAGTATGCCTCTCTCCACTTCTCCATTATTCAAGAAGCATAGAAGAACTAGTTTAGACAATATGACTAATTTTTAGGTGATTACAGTAATAGACAATGAATTCAGCTCTTACTGTTTTTCTCCATAGGCTCCTGAGCCAGAGCAGTAATTACTAAAAGTCCAAAACAAGTGATAAGGGTGTGCCTGCAAAACCTACTTCTTTCACAGAATCTTTTCTACTTGTAGACAAGTCCTCACCAGTACTCTTAAGTATTTGTTTCCTAAGGACCTGCCAAGCAGCCTTATCCTTGCAATTTAATCCTGAGGTACAACATCACCTCCCTTTTCCACAACCAAGCATGCCTATCATGGATGAGGAGTAAAGGCTGTGAAGCTGACAGGAAGATGTAAGACACTTGTTTTCACTTAGGGTTCAACATATTCCGGCACCTGCTCACAGCTAAGACTCACAGAGCGGGAAGTAAACCAGAAAATCCATTCACCATTGTAAATCAGTGTTTCCCTAGCAGGGCATAGCACTGCAGATTGCTGTCTGTATGCTAGACTGGAAGGAATTTAGAGTGAGTTAACTGCTGGACTTGTACCAGAGCCACCATCAAAGAATCTCTTACCTGTTTCTCTGCATCCTCAGCTCTTTGTTCTGCTTCTATCACTCTCTGTTCCAATTCCTGCATCTTCAGAGACAGAAAAGAAAGAAGAGGGGGAAAGAAAGAAAATAAATTAACATCACCTGGAAATTCATGTTCTACTCAGCACTTGGGCAAACTTACAGATCTTTGGCATATTTTGAGTTAACTGGACAGCTTTGACCAAGAAAAAAAAAAGCCTTTGACCTTTTCCAGTCTTCTGCCCTACTTTGAATACACCGGAACCATTTTCTCATTAGTGAGCTTCATCATTCATTACATGGGTCAAAGGAACAGTGCCAAAGTCTTGACCTCATCTCTATAATTTACACACCATGGGCTGTCCCTGCAAGGAGCCTGTCTACAGTGCACCATTCTTCCCTGATTCTCATTTCAGCTAGGATTCATTCACAATTGTAAATAAAAATGAATATATCTTGGAAAGTTCACAGCATCTCTATGATGCCACATTATAACCACTGAATACTTTGCTTTGACTTCAAAAGCATCATAGATTTATAACTGACAAGATTAACAATGATCTTAATTTTCCTATGCATCTTTTCTTTTTAAAGAACTCTGACAATTACGTCATTTAACATCTGAACATTGCTGCTATCAAAGTTAAAGGACACTGAATTTAATTTTATCCTAAATTTTTATAAGTCACTTCATTCTCACAAAATTCAGATGTACCTGGGGTTCTTCTAATAATTTACCAGTAGAGCCCTTTTTTGGTGGGTTTTGGTTGGTTTGGGGGATGTTTGGGTGGTTATAATGGTTTGTTTGGTTTTGTTTTAAATTTTTCTTTAAATATCAACCTAGTCTCCCATTTGGTGTTTGCCATGGTCATCTTCACCTGGCCTGCTTCGACTGGTCTCAGATTTAAGCCCAATAACACAACGTCAGCGACATGAAGTTTTATCCACCAAGATGCAAAATTTGAGGAATGTTTCGTGGAGTTTGCTGCACTTACTTATGTTTTACAGTGGAAAGAGTGACATAGAAGAATGTTCAGAAGATTAAAAGGATCACGCTTAAAGAAGAAAATCTATAAAGGGAACTATGCTCCTTTTCTCTCCAATGCATTTTTGATAAAGCATTGGAGCCAAGTATACAGGTTGGTCACTAACAGGACCAAACCAATATATCTGAAAATGGATTTATTCCTCTCGGGTTGATCACCCAGAATGGATGTGGCAGCATTCCCATTTCCAGCTGCCTTCCTTCATATGGCAGCAAGACAACTCTTCTTTCCATACATGCTCACTGATACAAGTGCAGACTGACCCCTACCAGCAAACATATCAAAAGGCACATGCACATAGACACTTCAGTAGTCACGTAACTATAAAAAAACATAAATTAAAAACATGAAGATCAAACCTGCTACATTTAGCATGACACCTCTCATGTTTGCTTTTTCAGTGGAACAATCAAATACAACAGTCTCTGTAACTTAATATCCAAATCAAGGATGCTTCTTTGGCAGAGGAACAGAGAGATGCCACAGAGGACTGCAGCCATACAAAGCTGCTCTGACCAAAGAGCCTTCTTGAAGACTGAGCTCAAGGCAATCTTACACAAATAGCAGTGGTTTGTGCTACATAAGTCCCCTTCAGAATAGTGATGTACCCATGCATTTATCTTTTGGTCTTTGAACAGTCATCACCACAGACAGCAAAACATATTGGCAAAAAAATTGCTAAACATAACTATTGGGGATACATAATGTGCTTTGTGAAACAAAAAGTGTTTAAGACAGTAGTCTCAGAATCAATGGTCTCTCCTAGTTTTCTGATTAATTGACAGGGTTTACATTCACAGCACAGATTAAATTCTGGGCCTTTTTACCAAGATAGCCTCTTAAACTAATAATTCAGTCCTCCACAAGGTGAGCAATTTCCATGAAAGACTCGGGTTACTTTAAGAAGACAGCACTGTTCTGACTGAAGAACTCCTTGTCATCCCAAAGCAGTTGCTTTGCATTGCTAGCAGTAACGGATCTTGATCAGGATGGAGAATCTATGTTGGGACCATTCCTGATCACTAAAAAGTTATGAAACTTGTGCAAGCAGGGTGACCTGGCTAAGTTCCAGCCAAATCAATTACCTTTGTCACCCTAATTCCCTCTGTAGCCTTAAATGAACTTGTATTTGTCTTAATTTCCCGTACTACATTGTTGAGTTGTCCTACTATGAACTGTTAAATAACTGCTGTGTTCCTGGTGTACATTAAGTCATTATTTCACTCATCCCCAGTGTCAGCACTCCCACTGGAGCACATTCAGATTTAATACATACATGCTTGTAAGGCCCTTTCAAAATCCCTCAATGAATTAATAATAATGCTTGGTATTTACATGGGTCCTTTCATTCAAAATGCCTTATAATATGACAAATGCTACTAAGCAATGTGACCCAAGTCACACAAAAAAATTAATAACCAAGCCAAATGCACGGAACTCTTTTTTCAAATACTAGCTCAGACAGCTCGTATGGGAGAAACAGGACTTGTTGAATAGCCATGCTTGCATGAGACAAAAGATCCTTTTTCCAAGTGTTCATTGTTTATTGAAATAAGACAGAAGCAGGTTAAGTTACCCAGATGGCCCTTCTAAAAACTGCAAAATATCTTCCCATCAACCGTTCACACAGGTTTTCCCTCTCCTGATAGCTCAGAAGAGGCTACAAAAAATTGATTGAATAAAGTTCCTCTACCTCTCAGCTTCATTTTTCTCCTGCTGTTCTGTTCCAGAGCTCACTCTTAACCAGGTCAACTTGCTGCTGAGGCAACGGCCTGCTATGCCACTCACCCACAGAGGAGTGTCCCTTTGCCTTGTGTGTGTACAAGAAAATCAAGGTGAAAACAGCTGCCTGTTTCCAAAGCAATCCCTGCTAATGTTCACAAGACAGGACTCAGGGGTCTCGTGCTCTGTGGGGTCCAGCAGGATGGCAGAGCTTTGTTTGGGAGACCAGGGGCTAAGGCTCTTCTGCCACGCCAACCCCCAGCCAGGCTCTGTGCAGCTTGGGCAGCTCTGTTTGATAGCTGAGACCAGGCTATCAATGTGGAAGTTCACACCATGTGAACTAGGGCATTGGCAGTTAAACCACTGGGTTTTAAATTCCCCATGTTCTGAACAGTGATCTAGATTATTCAATCTAAGCGGATTTTAAAAATCCCAAGTATTTAAACTGTTAGAGCACATTGTACTACCAGTGCCAGGCATGAGTGGTTGGATTTTGCAAATTAAAATAGTAAAACCTGTATTGAAATCATAAAATTAGTTATAAAGAATAATTTAAGATGCGGGGATCAGGTTTTCAAGCCCTTCAGTCACTTCCAACCTATGACAACCTAGCTGGTGAGCAAGTATCACACTCCTGTTAGCATTGCTCTTCACTTCTACCATCTAAAAGTATTTTTTTAAAAATTAATTTTCCTGTTACTGCAAATCACATTGGGAGGAACTCAAGACAATGCTTATCACAGGTTGGCACACAGCTTCAAACTATGCAGACTTCACATTTTTCCAAGATCATGACCTCCTCACTGGCCCAAAAAACCTTCCTTGAAATGCAGGACTCTTCAGTAAATCTGAATCTCTCCATTCTCATAATGAGAAAAAACACTTAAAGATCACAGCTGCTATAAGATCTATGACAAAAATCCCTGATGCTGCCATCACTAGACATAAACCAAGCACCTCCTTCAGTTCTGCATCACTACCCACCTGAGGGTGAGAAGGATGCAGTGCAGACAGGAGCCCCTGTTGCTGTGACTGCTGGGGTGTCCTGTGGTGACCGAGGAGAAGGGAAGGAAGGTCTCTGAGCAAGTCATTACAGACGAGCTGGGAACCTGAGGGCCAGGACACTTCCCAAGAGAAGTGTTCAGCATAAGCACTGTGTGTCTGAGTCCACCTGCAGCAGGAGAACCTGCTGGAGCTGCCCCATGGTTCCTGCTGAGGCTCTCTCCTTCCCACATGACATTTGGAGTTAAGAATTGCAAGCCTGTTAGCTCTTTGACCCTTCAAGTAAAGCTACAACAGCACTGTACAAGTAGTTACAGAATAACCTGATCACTGAACCAAGCTACTCCTCAATCTCAGCAAAGGGAACATCGCTTTGACTGAAAGGCTGGATAAATGGTAGCCAGGCCCCTGAAGCAGACGAAAATTTAATTCTCTGCCATGACTCACAAACTTCACTAAAGAGGTACTCAAAATACCTGGCAAGTCTGTTCTCCAATATGAAAGTCTGGTAGGTGGGCTTGTCTCATGTGTGGGTAGCCAGGAAGTTTCTCAAAGCAGAAATTAATAAAGCACAAGGACATAGAACTCATAACGCAGCAAACTTAAAAATATTGCATATGAATACTAGTTGTCTTTGCCAGACCTGTTCCACATCTATACATATTTTTTTTTAATGTGCCTTTATCTAAATGGACTTTACAACCACTTTCAATGTTTTTCAAGGTAGTAATCACTAAGGTCCATCTCAGAAATTAATTTGAAGAGATGAAGAAGCTGCTTAGAATTGCACAATTCCTTAACATATGAAGGGTGGAAAAAATGTCTCATGCAGTATATGGCAATAGTGAAAATGTAATTACAGTGAAAGCAGGGATGAAAACTATGCCACTCTCAAGTAGCTGTCATCTGGATTTTTTACATCCAAAACCAACAAACAAGAATATACACATAGAAGTTACATAATACAGAATGAAGCAAAAGTGAGTTTAGAACATATCTGTCATTGGATATGGTAAACTGCAGCCAGCTGTACAGATTTCAACTTCATTAGTAAAACTGTTCTCACTTTCCTATAGTAATTGAATATCAGAGCAATCTTGGACTGAGCTGTGATAATGTAAGTCACATTTTGAAAAAAAGGAGCCCCCCCCCCACCAACCTACAAATTTGGACTTCATACAAATTTAGTATAAAAGCTTTAAGTCTAATTGAAAAACCAACAACATTTAAGGTTAAGAAAAATCACAAAAAATTCACACCATGACAAAAGCAAGCAAAAAGCCAAAATTCCAATAAAATCCGCAGATCTTTACCAGTTTTCCCCTCTAGAATGCAAACTCACCTGGGCACTTGAAAGACATTAGTAGGAGACGTCTCTAAAACCACAGATGCCATGTGCATTTCTAACATCCAGATCTCAAAATATCTGGCCTTGCTCTTCAGTATCCCCAGAATGTTTTGACTAGATATGAAATGTTATTCTAACACTATGGCAATACAGTATCCCTGTCTGGCTTTTAACATTACAGCATAATTTGCACTCCTCCAAGTTTTTCTGTTGCCAGCCAAGTTATGATCCTGCTGTTCTTACCCAAAACATCCATAGTTGCTCCGCTGTTGTCTCAGTCACTTCAGATATCCAGAATCTTGCTGGTACAGTGTTTTCCACTACAGTCCAAATACTTGGTGATTTTGCAGTAAACAAGGCTCATTCTATTCTGCCACTTTACACCACTAGGACAGGCACATCTTTGCATCTCAACTGATAAAGCAAAGATGTACTGTAATCAAGGAAGAAATCCTCACTGCAAGTAACAGATATATTGGATAGCTCAGCATTTGTAGATTTTTTGCTTTTGAATCATAACTCATTGCAAAGTAGAAGAAGTCACCTCTGCCTCACCTTCTCAGCTAACAGCTCTCGAATCTTGCTTGCCTGCAAGCGGAATTTGAAGAGCTGGGACTCCAACACAAGGCATCGCTTTTGCCAGTCCATACAGTTGCCATTCTCCACTGTGAGTTCTGCCATTGTGATGTTAATCATCCATTTAGGATGTCGTCTGAGGTGCTCTAAAAATCCTACAGAATCGAAGGGAAAAAAAGTATGTATTTTAGAAGGACAAACTTATCACCTCTTCACCTAGTTTTCCGTGGTCCCTCTTACAGGACTGGTAACAAAAGCCATTTCTTCTCCAAGCAGAAGATGAAGTGGTACTACCCTGAGTCACTGATATTGCCCTCTGCCAGAGGTCACTCTTAATGGATAAACGTTTACCTTTAGAATGAGTAAATAATTTACTAATGCATTATACTGTATATTTCAGAAACAACCTTACTGCCACCCTTACAGTCTTGCTCAGCCTCTACCCAGCGATTAAGAGTATTTTTTACTCCTGCCTCCTTTGTTCCAGCATGGCTGTAAACCCTCAAGTCACTAAAACCGCCTGCCTCAAGTATCACACACACATTTTCAGCTTGAGTCACCAGTGCCTTATCTCATACAGACTGTATTAAGATGATGTGATGTATTAAGCAACTATTACCAATCCCTAACTACTTGACACAGTCAATTGACAGTAAGAGTCAAAGTGCCCCAGTATCTAAACAATTGCTCTGTTAAAACAAAGAGAATCCATACAGGAATAAGTTAGGGCTAAAGACAAAACATGCTGTTGTACTGAAGTCCTTGTAGACATCAAGAAATCTATACAGCCCCAGAAAGTGGAGAAAGCTGTAGGTTTTTAAGATCTTTTATCTTCCTACTCAGTAACGGTTCAGGCATTTCAGATACTTACAGTAAAAGACCCAAAAAACATAGGCAATAGACATTCTTAACCAAATTCAGGTATTCATGAACAAAAAGGTCAACTCAGTGTGTGTAGTCCAGCAGCCAGCTATATTATCAAACAACAACAAATGTTTACAAAGCTAGAACAACTGTTAGCTCAGTTTCATCAGAGCAATTAAATCCTTACTTGTTAAAGGAATTTCTCACCAGCTGACAGGCAAACTCACAAGTCCCACACAGTGACAGAGGAAGGAACAGTCCAGGATTTGCAAGAAAGCAACAATGTCACTCAGCCTCATTGCCCTTGCATCTGCCTTTCTCTGCAGAGAGGAAAAGTTTAAGATGTCCCTCCTGTTGTATCCACTTGTCAGGATACCTGGTTCATGTTCTGAATGTAAGACTTGAGATTCAAATCACCGTGAATATACATAATAGTGTGAGTATACATAACACAACAAGCCCTTCTATCCAGCTATATGTCTGACGTTCTGAGTTAAGGAAGATGCATTTCATACCCTTTGGCTATAAACACTACCTGTGAGTTATTTTATGTTCAGGTTGCTTTGCTCAGAAAGTTTCCCAGACAGCAGGTTGCCTACTTTTCCAATGACTTTTGAAATACTATTCCAGAAGGTAGGCTTCAGTAAAACAAGACAAAGGTATGTTCATGTGCAGTACTGCAGCACTGAAAACACTCCACAATAGGAAAGAAGACCACTTTCCTACAAGCAGCAAACTTACTGCTTTACAGAAATAGATGCCATCCTTTTCCACAGCCCATCCAGCACACTGCTCTGATCTCTAGCCTTAACTCCTTGCCAGGCACTTAACCAGGTTACCTTTGGTACACTTCTCAACACTGCAGAATGTCCCTGTAAGGTAGTGCTATCAGTCCTTCCCAAGCTGCAAGAGTGCACTAAGTCATGGAAGGATCCTACAATACTGCTAACTTTGTTTACAGCTAACACTGTTTTGGACACGAATAATTCAGCTCTCAAATGAAATTGTTTTCTTTCATACAAGTGTATTTTTCATATTTTTATGCAGCTTTCATACAAGTTTTTAGTCTTCATTCATAAAGTTTAAATCCAAAGAGGATATACAAATGAATGGGATGGACTCTAATGACACAAAGCAAAATGAAACTGCTGTACCAAACAACTTACGCCAAACCAAAAGTACTTTTCCACACAGATCATAACTTCTGGTAGAACTAAAATACCCCTGGTTCAAATAGGGGGTCTAGGATGAGATAGGTGTCCTGAATCATTGCATTTTATTCTTTATTACTACAGACTACTGCATTTTATATCCCTTTCATAAATGAACACTGCCCATCCCTAGAAACATGCTGGCAGTTCTCCCACTATTCTTATCATTCTAGAACCTCACATCTCTAATGAGCTGCCTTTTAATTATCAGTATAAACATAACCATAACTAGCTTGTATCTGTTAGGTCTTGTGATTATTACGCTTCAGTTTAGCTGGTTTTTTTTCCTCCCTTATATTTACCCCTTGATATATTTATAGATATCAAAAGCTTTTCCTTAAGGACCTCAATTGGCAAGGCTAGAGACAAGAGGCTCCTTTAGTCTCACAAGGAAAGCTCCCTGCTCTCCCTCTGCACCTGTTCTAGCTTCAGTGCACATCATATAAAAGAGCTGGTTCTCCTCCCTCCCTTTCATAGCCATGGGTGAACACAACTGCATCGGAAAGGCAGCATGCACCCACAACAAAGCCTTGTGTAAAGGCATTTAGCAATTCCCCCTCTCATAGGGAATGCCTCACCTCAATGCATTTGCCTTTTTTTTTTTACAACCATATTGCGCTGGTAGTTAACATGCACAGACAAGCTGATACAACTGGAACAGAGAAATCTCAGCTGACTTTTCCTTTGTAAATGGCAGAAGTGGGAGAGCAGGAAGGTAATTACAAATGGACTGGAACAGATTATTAAAGCTCAGGTCTGTGCCCGATCTCTGAAAGATCAAATTCTCTGTACTACAGGCCATTGTGGTATCATACAAAAAGACAAGAGGCAAAGTGCAGAAACTGATGCACAGGAACTTTCATTTGAACATAAGGAGATTTTCTATTGTGCAGGTGACTGAGCACTGGAACAGGTTGTTCAAAGAGGTTGTGGAGACGCCTCACTGGAGATATTCAAGAACCATCTGGATGCAATCCTGTGCAATGTGCTCTTGGACGGCCCCGTTTGAATATGGACATTGGACCAGATGACCTACTGTGGTCCCTCCCAACCTGAACCATTCTGTGATTGCAAAATTCAACATGCCCATGGTAACCCTAGGATTTTTAATTACAGGTAGTATTTTTATGGATCACTAATATTTAAAAAGCATAGTTTGTTTTGGGTATCTGGAAGAAGTCTTACTGTTTATGCAACTGAGTCTTTTCCTCCTCTACTAATTTTAAAGACTGCTCTTCCAGATTTTGTGCCCACTTTGTTACTTCTTCTAATGTGCAATTTTGTTTTGTGTCATTAGATTAATCCCCTGTGTCAGTAGTCGATTCTACCAGTAAAATACCTAGCATCTAACTGGCCCCTCTTCAGCACTGGGTTGTCACATTCTCTCTTGTCATTTGTCTATGTTACCATTCTTCTATTAATCCACATCTTCTCCACTTAAGCTAATAACTTCCTCATGTGTCATCATACCAAATGAATTCTGAAGACTAGAGATTAGAATTATAGCTCTTCCCCCTAGCAAAAACCTTACACTTTTTCAGAGAAAGATACTGTATCACAATGTCTAATATTTATCTCTAGAGTACAATTTTATTTACAAAACTTATGCATTTTCATTTACCATTAAAATACATTGTTTCTTCTCCCCTGTTCTTCTGAATGTAAGCAGTTCATCTGTAATCTGTGAATTACAATATCAACTTCATTTTCACAGACTGACTTTAAATCATTTCCATCAGATCTGCCATTTCAGATGTCCATTTTAGTAAGTCTTAGCCATCTTTTTCTCAGCACATTTTTTGATTCCACTTCCTCTCCCAGATATTGGTCCTCTTCATATCAGATAAAGAATTTATAAAGATATATTTATATAGAACTGTCTCTTTCTAACCCTTACGCATAAGAAGAAGGTGGAAGCCCGATATTTGCAGAGGCAGTATTCTTATTTTAGAGATTCAGAACAGAGGAGACAGACACTATTCAAACAAGCTGAGATTTTCAAAACTTCATCCATAAATGCATACAGTCACTTCTTAAAGAGCAGCTTGATTTTCAGTGTTAAGTATCCAACAACTGTCAGTGACAATAATGGCAGATAAAAAGTCCTTAAAACTCTGTGGGGGGAAAAAAAATTACTCAACCACCTGCTAAATGCAGTCAAAATTAGAAGTCTCATGCATATATCTGTAAGTTTTGACCAACGTCAGAGACAGTTCTGACCCTAACTACCATATACAAAATAAATATCATCATATTTACTTGGAATGTCCATGATAAAGCTGATATTTAAATCAAGATGTCACATGTTTGGGGTTTTTTAGACTACAATCAGCTGACCTTGCAGATATAGGTGGATCCAGAACTAGAAATCAAAACACTTAGGAGAGTTTGTACACTTCCACCTGAAAAGCTGAAATAATCAATCAATGTGAAGACTTTCAGGTGCAGATACAAATGCAAGTAAAGTGCAGCTTTGTTCATGCAGTGCAAAGAATAAAGACAAGTGAAGCACTATTTCCATATTCCAGATGTGTCTGCTCAGCTCAGCAACAGATTTACACAGGCTGTCATAGAGGATTCACAGCACAGGGGGACTGCACTTCTTAGCACCTGCCTGTAAAAAGCACTGGTGTCTGAGCACCACTGGTCTAACTTTCAGCTACCATATTACTACAAAAGGAATCACTGGAAAAGTGATAAATGTAACATGAAAGGGAAGAGAGTTCTTCTCATGTCACTGAATTGGCATCAAGGGGGTCAGCAGTACAGGCAATGGGCAAAACTCAGCGGGGAAATCCTCCACTATTAATCAACACCCTGTCCCCAGCCACTTCACTTTCCACTTCATACTCGCCTCAGCTTTTTAGCGCTGAGGCCATTGGAATTGCTCAGCCACGCAGTCATTTCCCGCTCAGGAGTGCAGCCTGAGATATGAAGAGCATGGGGGGAGACGGGCGCGGGGGATAAAATAACATAAAAACTGCGCAAAGGGCGAGGAAAAGGCTTGTCGCGGGCCTGGGGTGGGAGGGAGCGGGGAATAATTTCCCTTTTATATCCGCGCAGGTGGCTTATTTAGTAAAAGTGCCTGGAGGCAGGAGGAAGGGCTCCCACTTGTGCCCTTCTACCTGCAGAGGTCTTGCCCTGCACACCGAGGCTTACCAGGAAGGCAGAAGAGACCACTGAGCTTACAGACATTTACTTCTTGGACTGCATCTCCCCCTTCGTGTAGCCATTCCTCCCCTCACTTCTTCCATGCCTCTTCAGGGCCAAAGTCCCAGACCGAAAGCAAACCTCAGTTAACAGAGATGCCACAACATCGGCCCCAGAATGCTCCCGCCAGTCCCTTTACAGTCACCTTCGAAGAAAGCCGAGCCGGTGGAGAAAGGCTGTGCCAGCCAGCCCCTCGCAGACCGGCCCTCCAGAGCCCCCAGCCGCCCTCTCGCCCGCCGGGGCCCTGGCTCACCTTGGCCGGCGCGGAGGGCTCTGCCCGGCGGCGTCCCGGGGCTCCCGACCCGCGGCGCGGCGGGGCCGGCCCTGGCCGCGGGCGGCTGCGCGGTGCCGGGCGGCAGGCAGGTGCCCGGCACGGCTCCTGTCCCATTCAGCACTTTACCATTCCCTCCCCGGTTTCCTTCGGGCGGGAGAGCCCGGCTCAAATATCAGACACGGCCCTCCCGAGGAGCGCAGGAACTGACATCAGCCGCCCCGGGCTTTTAACCCCTTCCCGGGCTCAGCGGCGAGGCAGGTGGGGCGGGCAGCGCCGGGTGCCTGGGCCCGGGGCACGACAGTGGCAGCCGCGCTCTGCCCCCGCCGGAGACATCTCCCTCTCCGCCCACCCTGCACCCTCAGGGACTGCCACCGAATTTCCCGAGACCTCCCTCCCAGACTTCGGAGCTGATGCTACCCAAACCGTGCCCGGACCACCAGGGCAGCGGCATTTTAGGGGAGCAGCCGGGCTAGGGGCTGGTACCTACAGAAGCATGCTGCCCTTGCCGCTGCTGCAGGCCTGAGGGGCTGGGGTCCATCCGAAGCTCTAGATGGAGTCCCCTTCACTCGTTGTAGGCTGTAGGCAACCAAAGGGCATGTGGCTGGTGCCGCGCAGAGATGAAAACCGAACTAGTGTAATGGTCTCCTGACCAGAGGGCACCAACCTGTACATGTACATAGTTGCCTGTGGTGGCATCTTGCTTCAGGGAGGCATCCTGAGACACATTTTATTTCTCACATAAAATGGCTTAACCAAACAGGTCTGGGGACTCAAACATTTCTAATGATAGCTGCTAGCACACAAAATACATTATTCAGGCATTAGACCATCACTTACTGAGCTACTCTACATGCAGCAATGCCTTATATGAATATATGGTGACACACTTGGTATAACCAGTTCTTGTTATACCAAGAACTACTGGTGATATCTTACTGCCTCAGGAGACTGGGCACTGACAGCGAGTGAGTGCACACACTGGAGGGCTGCTGCCCTCTGCCCTGGCCACTCCCTGACACCCCAGGCTGGCCACGTTCACGCTCTCCTCCTTTGTGTTGAGCAGACCAGAGCATGCAAGAGGTAGTAAAGAGGGACTGGAGACAGATGGGTGTGGCAGGACAAAATGTCCTCAGAGATATGGGCTTCAGACTAGTGTTTTAAAGGAAAAGGCCTTTGTTCTGGTTCAGGTTTAGCAACTACTTGTCACTTATTCCATTATCAGGCTCATTATTTCCATCAGAGATACTTTTAAAATGTCTCTATGAGGCTCCCCTCAGTGGAGATACCAACAGTCGTTCTGATGTGCATCTTTCCAGCCGTTTTCCATGGACCTTTCACATGGGCCCTTCACTGCCATTACAGTCGGTCTCATCTCGAGAAAATGAGTCTGGCTTGTTGGGGAAGGGTTGCACCCCCAGAATGCTGATATCTTGAGTGGTTATGAGAGATCCATGAATGCTCTGCAATTGTACTTTGGCACCTGTTGAGGCTACTCACACAGAACAGGGCAGTCTGAAATAAACAGGCTTCAACAATCTATGAAGGAAGCACACAGAAGAACTGAACACAATTACCTCCTAGGACACTAAGCAACACTATTCACTAGACATGGTTAAACAAGATCTTAAGAGTTGTTATCTGGCTCACAGATACTGCCTGGTTCAAGATCTGCTGTTTATTAAACATTCATTGTAAACTTTTTCCTCACGTTGATAGTGTGCTTTCACTGATGTCTCGGCACAGAAACATTGAGTACCAAATCACTTACTATGCAAAAATGAAAACACTGATATGATTAACTGGTTAAAATATAAAAATATAAAAACATAAGGTCAAGATTTGGACACTGGAGTGAATAAAGGCAGGCTCTGAAATCTACACCCCATTATCCAAATAAGTAGTCAGATTTCCAAAGACTCTGAGGACCCTGCAGTTCCCTAAAGATGGTTTTGCTTTAGATTTCTCATCTGTTTCCAGTTCCATGGGAATTTGGTTGAATGAAGCTGCCTGTTCCTAGCTAAGAGACAAAGCATGCATTACAGAGCTGGTTCAGGCAGAGAGCAGGAATGCACTACACAGGGATAGCTGGAGAGCCAAGTAGAGATAGAAAAGAACTGAAAAGAAACAGGCATCTGGTGAGGACTCTCCCATCTGGACAGGTGAATAGGGACAGGCAGGAATACAGGCAGAGATCCAGCTGACTGTTGGGACAGTATCATCCAAAGAGATTTCTCCATCAATTCCCAGTAGAAGGGGCTCCAGTTGCCTACAGGCTGCATGTTGTGTGTGAGTCTGTATTAATCATTATGCCCAGTGATCAAGAAATTGTAATAAATAACCAGAAACGGCACAATTTATGCCTTCCTATAGGTATTTCAGAGGGCAAAATGTAGCTTCATGCTTTATAGAGTCCACTCTTGAACTGAGGCTGGCCAAAGTGAGAAAAGGAGCTATTCCCTTCATGCTCACATCCTATTCTCGCTCCTTTCAACTACAGCATGCAAGCAGAATATTTCTTAATCTGAATTTTATAAGCTATTTTCATTCTTCCCTTAAAAGCACTGGTCAAGTTCTCATTTGCACCAGCAAAGCCAACCGGATCATATCACTCACTGAAATGTCAATATCTGGCCTTGTGTTTTTCCCAGGCAATGAAGCTTGACTGCCAGGACATTCCTCAGCCACTGAACTCTGTATAAAGTACCTCCCTAAGAATTGCCTGTGCACACCTTGCTTTAACCCCTGGAGGCCCAGAACCACATCAGCACTCACATAACACTGTTATGCCATGTATTTAATGCAATTATTCTTCAAAGATATGCCTCCTTATATCTTCTGTCATTTCTGTTAAAGTATTTAACAAAATTATTATTTTAAAAAATAAGTCATGGTTTCCATTAAATGATGCAAATAGAAAAATAG
The DNA here is from genome assembly GCF_036417665.1 of Passer domesticus. Taxonomy (NCBI): domain Eukaryota; kingdom Metazoa; phylum Chordata; class Aves; order Passeriformes; family Passeridae; genus Passer; species Passer domesticus. The sequence goes on from NC_087479.1 coordinate 33,157,510, forward strand.
TTTGTCTTCAGAAGGAGAAGGTTGTAATAACAAGTAGTATCTCATTGTTCCCAAATTATTTCCCTTGGCAGTTGTCTTTAATATGGCTGCTCAAGCACTACATGTCAGGTCTTTGTAATCTGCAGACAAATATTTCAGCAAAAAGTAAAATTTACTATAAACAGCAAGTGCCTTATTGACAAAACAAAGTCTCTGGCCGATCCAAGAGAACTAGCTTGGCACTTTTAGACTATACTGTTAGACTATCCTTATCACAACACAAGCACAGACTGCTTTGTTCAGAGCACCATATCCAAAATACCTAAATAGAAGGACAAAGAGATAAATGAGAGCAAGGGGTCAGAAGATGAGAGCAGAATGAACTCTTTATCTAGTAAGCAAAGTTGTCATAGTTCTGCAGGTGGGAGAGAGCACTGTGTTCCAGACACAGTGCCACTGAAAACTTACCAAATGGACAAGGACACCAGCCAGACCAAAAGTTCATTCAGAGCCCCACTGAATGCTCAATCCTGTGTGGGAAAAAAATTGCACAAAAAACCCCCAGTACCTTGAAACACCTGTTTGAGGTATTTGTCGCTCTCCACAATCAGCTTAGGCTTCATATTGTAGTTCTCTAAATTCCACCTGTTAGAAGCTTAAAAATTATGAAAATGGCCTTTGTGCCTAGTTCTCTTTCTCTCTTTCTCCTCGGTTTGCAATGTACTGACAGACACAGCACAGAGTTGCAACCCCCTGCCTTTCTTCTCTTCTAATCAGCAATGACAAGTTCATGCAGCATTAAAATAAGAGACTGGCAGCTGTGGATCACCTTGCTGCATAAACCAGTTGCTCGTGGGAGGACCCAGTGGGAGGGCCAGGAAACCATTGCCCTCCAGTACTCTGTCAGCTGGTTTTGATCGTGTTATGGTCATCCCGTGACACTTCACACACAGACACTCATGTGTACTATTCAAGCCAGAACTTGAGCAAGAACATATGTTTTATATATACTGTCTTGACTGGCACAGAGCAAAACAATGGAGAATTCCCATTTTCCTTAGGGAGTCATCCCAGGGGCAACTCAAGTGTTATTCTCAGTATTAATAGCTCTTGCCTTGTTTCATCTCTGGGTTTTTCCAGTTTCAGCTTCTAAGTACCAGATTTCACTATGTGTTTTTCCAATCGATTAAGAAGTCATCAACTATCATTAAAGTAGCCTGTGATAAAAAAATGTAACATTCTTCTCTATAAAAATACACAAATGTAACATCTCTCACAGTAATTAATATTTTTAATGATTGTATTCCCATAGGTTTATATAGATCATAGATTAGACAACTGGATCGTAAAAAGTGCCAGTTTGGGATTGTTATCAGCATGCTCCTGTGTGCCTGTTCAACTCCTACTTCAGAACAGGGAAGAAAGGAGGATGGCATGTGGGAGTCTTCAAGCTGCAGAGAAGGAAAACAGTCCTTACTGGTGTATTTGTTTTGTGTGGTCTTTTTGTGTCTGGCATTGGCTGGTATGCAGCCCCAAAGGTTCCCACATACCACAGCACACTTTGAATCTCTTTCTGAGTCCACAGGCTACAGCTGTCACTGCTGTGCAAGTGGTGCTGCACATGATGCATGTCACAGGTAAACTGTGTCAATCCAGATGCTGCAAGTTTGCAGACAGAGCTGGCTCAACAGCACTCAAAAAACCAAATGTTGCTGCCCTTAGAATGAGAGGCCTGGCTGCTCCTGCCAAGGAGAAGGAGGCATAGAAGGAGGGTGGTGGACCTATGACAAGGTGCTGGAAGGAATCAGGAAGAGCTCTGGAGAGGTGAACCTGCTGCTCTGGCAGCCCCAGTGCTATGAGAGAGGGCCACATCTGCTGCTGCAAGGGAGAGTCTATACCCCTCAGACCTTGCTTGAATGGCACAAACAGGTCTTTCTTCCCAGGGGGAGGGAAGCTCAGGCAAAGTAGGCAACAATCTACGGTAATTTTCCTTTCCAAGGTACCCTGTGAAATGCCAGGAAAATGCCTATTTACAGAGCTGTCTCTGGAAGTGCAATGCATAAAGCTGCACCAGAGAAAGAGATCTAAACAACATGGGGAGCAGAGCACCAATTCATTTATAGATTACTGGTTTGAATTCAAGCCAAGAAAATAAACAGCCACTGGTCAGCTACCCTCTGACAAGCAGCAGCAGCAGTAACAGCTGTATGGACAGACTGATCATCTCAGCCCCATTCCTAAACATCGTCTATCTGAGTGGCATGTTTATTAGGGGTGTGCCGAGGAGGCAATAGTGTGTGCTGCCTGCAGCCAGAGGAGCTCCATGGAACATAGACCCCTATTACTGCTGTTGTTAATTACAGTTCTGCACCCAGCCATCACTAAAAATAGCTTCTCAGCATAAAAACTCAGACCAAAGAGATCATGGGGAGAGACCCCATGTCTGATCCTCACTAGACTTGTGAAAAGAGTTGCTGGATCGGAGAAATTTGGGTAGGCTAGGAGGAGGTGTTGTCCTTGTCCATAGCAGAGCTGGGGGGAAATACTATTTCCAGACTTGTTACATCAATACTTTAATAAATACCAAAGTAGGTCCCAGCTTGCCCTCTGTTTGGGTGCTGATCTAAGAACTTTGGAATGGGCACCTGGGGCAACTGAGTGGTCAGAGGCAGGGGAAGCTGCACAAGACTTCCTAATGGAGAATTTCCTGATGGAGGACTTTCTGATGGAGAATCCCTGCCCTTCCACAACCTGCAGTGGTCTGTACTGGCTGGTGGGGGAGAGAAGACACTAGTAAGAGATGGGGTTAGTCTGTGGGAAGGGTTTGGCTGCCTTCCCAGTACTGCACTGAAGTTATGCCTACAGCTGCCAGATGTCAGGATGGGGTGTGGAGAAGAACATGGTTCCCTGCCATAGGACTCCTACTTGCAGAGCTTTTGTTGCTGAAACTGGTGTGCAGGCTGTCCTCCATAAGAGTGCAGGAGGGGTTAGCTGGAGAGGTTTTTGGCTCTGTTCCTGGTCTCACCCCAGAGCCAGGCACACAGTTCCCAGACGTTTGTGATCTTTGCTCTGGGATCTTTCAGACTTGTCAAGGCATTGTGTAAAGGGAGGAGGAATTATTTCACTTCCACATGGAGGATGGAAATGTTGAGAGCTCCTGCAGAGATCCCTCTGCCTGCTTCTCTCAGAAAGGGTCATCCCCGGGTGAGCAGTGTTGGGGAGAGCTCCATCACTACACAGATGAGATCCCCAGACAGCACCCTCCGAACAGTGGTTGTTGAGCTTCTCTGGCATGATTGTTTCTGGCAGTTTCCACACTAATCCACAAAACCAGCACAGATCTCTTTGGGAAGGAAAATAGTAGAACATGATAGTGCATCTGCCTGGGGAGGGGGTAACAATCCCACTTTTATACTGTCAGCTGAGTTCTAGGGTCAGTCCTGGGGCTTGCCCCACTCCCTTCCCGAGCTGGTAAGGAAAGCATTTCTGTACACTTCCCCAAAGGGCTCAAAGCAGTAGCTCCCACTTATAGATGTTACAAGCTGCCATAAGAAGGTTCAAATGGTATTGCAAATTGGTTTTTGTGGACAACACTGGCAAGTGATGTCAGTAGGCGGCCCAAACAAGCAGTGTCTGATAGTACTTTGACTGCTTGGGATTAGTGGGAAGCACTGATGAGGAGCCCAGGATCTATCACAGCATGGTCCAGCATGCAAGCACATACACAGGTGTGACATACCTGTAAATTCCAGGAGAAAATCTGCACCCTGCCCTCTCTCCTGCTATGTCTGAAAGCACATGGCCAAAATCTCAGACTTTTATCCTTTGTCATAGATGAAAACTATTCATGGGCAAGGGACAAATTCAAACTTATCACCACAGTACCTTGCCACCAAGACTTCACCCTCTGCTGTCAAGATCTGACCCTGCCCTCTTCTTCATTACAGAGCAGCAAGTGTTACTGAGCACACTCTTCCCCACGCAGTTTGGAGGTGCCTGCCTGATACCCACCTACTCCTTTGCATGCAGCAACAATTGCCAAACAGCACAGCTGCCAGGATGAAACAACATGGAGGGAATTAGTTGAAGGGTATTTTTATGATCTGCATCATTTCTGTGATTCAGCTTAAGATTCCAGAAAATTCTGGAGAGGAGGGGTAAAAATTATAAAAGATAGTATGGCTTTCAAACACAGCCAACATGCATCTTAAAAAGGAAACCTAATTTTGTGTGCCTCCACCTCTGGGCAAAATGTTCTTGGCTTGGTTTCAAAGATGCTGGGAAATTCAAGGGTTGGGTTTCTCTGAAAATCAGCCCCAGGGTTGGTTGCACCACCCTGCAACAGGGTGACCTGGAAAAGGTGCCAGTTTTGAAAATGTTATCTTAATTTAATTTTTTTTTTTCATTTTGTAATTTCCTATCAATGCACCTCTCCCTGGGAGGCTCAAAGATTGATCTAGGACTTGTCTTTCATTCTATGTACTGCCTGAAGCAGGAATCCTTGTAAGAGAAATGGCACCTTAACTGAAGGTTTAGATGATGCATGGCTTTCATTGCTCTGACTGCTCCATTGTAAGAGACTCCCACCCATTTTCTCATGCTGTGCTCCCTTGCCCCAGAGTCTTGTGGGTCCACAGGGGAGCTTCTGAAGGTAAGGTCACTGCCCAGCCTCTCCCTCTGTCTGTGATTGTCTCCCCTGCTCTCAGTAACCTCAGTCTCAGTGTAGAGGTGTAACCTCAGTCCGGGTCTAGAGGTGTTCTGTGTCTCTTTGCACCCTCAGAATCCCGTGCCAGCATGCAGCACTAGACACACAGCCAATTAAAACAGCTCCAGCAGCTACAACACAAAACTGTTAGGGACTTCTGCAAAGGATGTCATGAGTAATTTTTACTTATTTGTTTAATTAGTGTTAATTGCACACAGTAGGAGATCAGAACTCTGCCTGCAAATGCTCAGTTGGCTGTGAAGTGTGAGTTCTCCAGCCATTCCAGAAACTCTAGTCAAGGGGCAGGAGAAAGAGGGGGATTTGCATTTTGTGTCACACAGTCAGTTTCATTCACAGCGATGAATGAAATTCTGGGAATTTCTTTGTGGACCAGAAGGAGAAAGAGGACAAGAAGTTCATCCAGAGAGACACCAAGAGGGTTAATGGGCATCACAGACCTTGGCACATCTTCCTGGCTGCACAGGAGGTGCCTCCCGCGGCTGGTATTGGCACTCCACCCCTGTCCCACATACGAGGCCTTGCTGTGGCTATCTAAGCTGGGGTGGCTGGGGGTGTTCAGCTTTTCCCTTTCGGGGGTTACTCTGTCACAAGCGTCTTTCCCTCGGTGCCGTTACGAAGCGTACCGCCGCTAAGCCCCGTGTGTTTCCGTGCTGCCGCTGCGCTCCGGCGCCGCCTGGTGGCGGGAGGCGGCGCGGCGGGCGGCGCTCCGCTCGCCGGGATTGACTCCAGGATTTGGGCGACCAAGGGGACCCTCCGAAACCGAGTGACCCGAGAGTGGCCGACGCTTTTGGCTGGTTTCTGCCTTACCAGCGAAACAAACTTCCCAGCGGGAAAGTCAGGCATAGCTCTCTCGTAGACATAAATGCAACCTCTGCTAATTAAAACTGATAGAGGTCTTTCTTCATCTGGAATAAGTAGAAACCTTGGATCAGGCAAACACCCAGGCCGTTTCTAGGGACCATTATGGGCGTCTGTGGAGAAAGGGAGTATGAACAGCCATAATTTGTTAAGAGCTTCTATTGAAAGGGTTCTAAGACTTAGCCCAAACCGTGTCTCCAACACATTGGATACACATGCTAACATATAGTCCTGACTCAGCGGGCACTTGGGTAATTATTCCTAAAAAACACAGAAGCATTGGAATGTTTTGCCAGATAAACATATGGGACTGTGTAAGGGAGAAGGGAAAAGTATTCCTAAGTCAATGATTGCATACATTAACTATGTCCAGTTCAGCCATTAATTCAAAAAACTATTTTCTGTTTTCTCTATTTTCCCAAATCCGCAAAGCCCTTAAGACTTTGTTCCCTAATATTTGTTAAAGTTGGACCCACTTCCACTCTTAAAACAGGTGTTTTCAAGCCTGATATTTCTGTAGAAACCACTTGTCTCCTCTCAGCCTTGATTTTTTTTCCTCAGAGCAAATTTACTTGAATCATTACCATTTATATTTGCCCAAAGATTATTTTGCTTCTCTGAAGACATCACAGAAACCAAACCCATACATGAAACCTTTTATAAATTAAGAATTTAAACAAAATATTTTTTTGTGCTGGATCAAAATTACAATGTCATTCTTTTAATGAGCCAGAATAATGCCACCATTACCTCAGGGAGGAGTTGCTTTTACTTTTATATCTAGGAGTGTTTCAGAGCCTGAACTGCTAGCTTTACATTCCTCTGCAAAGCAGTGTGTGGCCAAACAGAAATGCAGGGTACTGACGCCAAATTTCTAAAATCTTGTCTGAAATCAGTGTCCACAGTGCTCTATCTGGACTTAGATTTATGGTAAGCCTGTTTAAGGTAAGCCTGCTGCAATAAAACGTATTCTGTGAATTGTAGCCATGTAGGTATAAAAGAAGAGAGGATTCAGGACAACTTCCACCAATTTTCCTGCACAGGTTCAGGAACATACCCCTGCTTTCAAGAGGCTATGCTCATGTAGATTTGTGACTGGGTCACGTCTTACCACCTCTGCAGAACAGACAGCATGTTTTGGATAGCAGCAGTTGTGTCACTCCTGAAAACACATATTTGGTTCTCCCAGAGACCAAAATCTCTGGGAAGTGTCCTGAATTTCCAGTAGCTGCTTACACCATTATCACAAAATCGATCACAGGTGGTGCTTTTGGTGCTAGCAGGTTGGGAAAAAAAATCTCTTGGCTTATATCCTGAGCACATTTGATCTGGACTGACTGGATGGGATCGTGACAGCCCATCATCTTGTCATTAGACCAGAAACACTTTCCTGACTGCAACAAACATTTGGGCAAGGATGAACACTTTCCTTTAAATAGCAAACTTCAGCCTTAAATAGTTACACTTTGCCCTTGCTGTTTGGCTCTGCATACCAAAGACTTAGCTCTTAGCAACAGGAAATCCCATCCGAATTAGCTACTGTTTAACAATACCAAGCTCCTTCTGTTCTGGAGCTACAGAGGAGGGGAGCATTTCATATCAAGCCCCATGCAGTTCAGGACCCTTTCTGTGGATTTTTTTTTGGCTTTTTTTTTTTTTTTCCCTGAATGGAAAGTAGCCCTATATGTTAAACCTGAGCCATTCTGTACGAGTAAGTGATACTCAAGAAATTAAACCAAACATAGCCTCGAGAATCACTTGCACAAAGCATCAAGACTCATGAACCTCACTAAAATAAAAAAAATACCAGATGACACGCGCAGCTCTGCCCACCATAAATGCCATTAATTAATGATGATCATTCAAATATGTGGGTTTGCACTTGGTCCCTTTTTATGCTATTACAAATACTTTCCTTACCTTACAGCATAGTCCCTGGATTCAAATTTTTTTCCTGGAGCAGTCTCAGGATACACAGAATGACAAGGCAAAGGTTTTTTTTCAGCCTTTCAAGAAAATTTGTTACAATCTGTTTCTCTTACTATCCTTGAAACTTTGACCTAATTTCCATCTCACAAACTTGTTCCTAATGACAACATTATTCACAATAATGAAGACTGTATGGTGACCCAAAATAGGTCTATTTTCTTTGAATTCTAATATTTTGTGGTCATATAGAATTCTGTAATTTTCTGTGCATTGTGAAGTTACAGAACCCATGTGTTCACATTCGTTAAAAGAAGTCTTTTTGCCTTTTGAAGTGAACAAAAAACCCCTTATTGAAATGGCTTTTGTGCCTATTTTAAAGGCAAAAACTCCACTGTCATATGACACACTCCAACAACTGCAATTGAGTATAAAGCAACCTGGGAAAAAACCATTCCTCAAAAAGCTTTGTTGAGATAAACCTAAGGCCACAAGTCTGAGTCACTGTAAATTGGATTGGGCTTGATCCTGTAATATAATATCCAGCTTCATTTTTCAGCTCCTAGAGCCCCTGGCATCAGGGGCTGAAATTTGTTGAGGTAATTCCAGCATGTTTTGGTTTTTCAAACTAGTAGGTGCCCCTATGAAGCATAGATCACTACATCCCTTAACCTCCTGCTCCACGGAGATGCAGACAGCTCTGCAGAACTATTCTGTTTTCCTCTGATGGCAGAGCTAAAAGACCAAGTGCTTAGCCATCTATGGACTCTGAATAAGGGCTAGATGGTACAGGTTGCTTCCAGATAAGATTGTTGGAAATTATTAAGTGTCATGGAGAAATCTGTATTAGCTCCTGTCAGTGACAGAGTTTGTATTTGTTACTCAGGCTGGTAACATGTACTTTTTAAAATTATTTCCTTTGGATACCCAGATATCAGCACGGACAAGAACCACAGAGAACTGCTCAGACACTTAAAAAAATTCTGCAGATAATTTTCTCTCCTTCTGTCATCCAGCAGGTGGGAGGAGAGCAACACAAACAGTGAACTATAGGGTTAATGGTTGTAGTGTTCCCTGGGAATGCCTCATTTGCTTGTGCACAACACAGGGTGTATCCAGTTGCTCTAATTTTCATACTATCTGCCAGCCTCGGGGAACATGGCAGCACCATTTCTAACTCTCTGGAAAGAAAGGAGTTGGATATCACAGCGTTTGATATTCATGGGTCACAACAAAGGGACACAGGAAACCCAGCAGTGCCTGCTGCACCTTGGGGTTGCCAGCTGGAGTTTCAGGCCTGCTGCCAGCACGTGGGGGCAGCTTGGACATTCACTTGTCTACCTGCATCTTTTAACTCATTGTGTGCGCATCAGTTTTAGATGTTTCTAAGGTTGTCTAAATACAGAAAACAGTATTCTGCTATGTCAAAAATGCCCTAAAAAAGGTAATTAGCACAAGTCTAGTGAGGTTGCTCTACCAGAAAGTGTTAATTTGACTGCTGAGATGCCCACTTGGCAATGAGCTTTGGTCTTTTTTCCTTATCCTGATCATGGAGAAAAGGCAATGAGAAGACAGGTACTGTAAAAATTGGGGTAAGGTTGTAGAGACCTGTTGAAGTGTAAAGGGAAAAGCAAAGAACACGACAGTCTGACTATGGAAGTGGGGTTTGGGATTTCCTAGGTTATCCAACTTTTACTCATGGTGCAGTAATGTTTGCAAATAAGTAACAGCTAAATATTCACAGAATTATGAGCACATAAATGTTTTATAGTCAGTGCAATACAGTCATTAGTGTTGGCTCGTGCATGGGATTATGTTAGAGAAACAGCTTATTTGGGGAAGATGTACTATTTCTTTGTCCTCTGGTTTTATTATGGGAGTTGATAAGAACATCAATTGATGGTGAAGTCTGTACCTCTGAGATGGACTAATAAAGAACCCTTAATTGCTTGTATTAGGATAAACATCCCTTAAGAAAAAAGCCTAGTGAAAATGTAGCTGACTCCAAATGGATTTTATAAACTGATATCATCTTTGGCTGTGTTAATGTATACTAGAATATTTCTCCTTAATAGCATGCCCAATGTTACAACAAAATTTAAAATGGCTTTGAACCAAAAAGAAACTATGGATTTTTTTTTTCTGAAGAAGTGAAATTCAGTCTTGGCCATTTTACTCTCAAATTCCCCTTCTATTAGCCTGACATAAAAGAGGTCACTTAGTTCCCATTTGCAAAGACAACTACAAAAAAAAACTTTTGAAAGCATTTGGTGGGACAGGTGTGATAGAGGTCAAATTATGAGATTTACTTATGAATCAGAGCCTAATTTCAGCTTCCTTCTGACTCTCATTTGATCAGTTTAGGATCTGTCTCATGAAGTTTGTCAGGATGTTATGAAACAGACCATCAGTCTGCAATTATTTTGCCTGACTTCATCTATCCAGGAGTCAAGAAATGAGCCTGAACTATTCATCTGGCTCCATCTATCATCAGTGAGGATAGGGAAACTTGATTAATCTCCTCAGGATGGAGTGCATCATCACACAGAAGTGTCCAGTTCTCACAAATGAATAAGCAGCGAATTGCAGCCGTACTGTTAAGACCTGGATCTGTCCATAGATAAAGAGTCACAACTAATTGTGCAAATGACTTTTACAGCTGACCTCAAAGGTTCAGCAGGACCTCTGCTCACATTCAGCTTACTTGATCTGGTTCTGTGCTTATATTTCTGAGGTCGATTTCTAATAACCAGCATCAGTTTTACTAATTATAACTGAGAACTTTGCAGGATAACTGGGATTATTTGATATCTGGAACATAATTTCTGGTCTCTTCTAGAATAGAAAATTCTAAGATCTGTGGACTGAATATTGTTGAGCCAGCATTCATAGTCAGTGTAAAATATTCAATAATTGTAAATTACAATATAACAGAAAATCTAATTTCTTTTGGACATATCATGAACAAAACATTCTACAGGATTCTGTATTTACTTAATCTCATTAAATTCTTTATGAAAAAATCTTCTTAATAACTTTCTAAAATTAAGATTTACTCTTTACACAATATTATGGCAATCCCTATGCAATCTATGCTGGGGCTATACCTATTAATGGGGAACTTTGCTGTGTAAGATAGAGATGAATATTTAATGAAGTAGTTATTTATTTAACATCTGTAGAGAGACAGTCTTTTTCATCTGACTCTTCTTAGTCATCAAAAAGCTTTGGGACCATTTAGGTCCCACCCAACTTGACCCAATGACATTTGTTGGGCTCATGTGTTTACTGTGGGACTGCTCCAGGACAGCAACAAGATATGAAAACAGAGGAAGGAAAGAGTTACTTTTTAAATAGTGCACTAACCTCCCTGTGCATCACCTTAATGTGTTCTTCATCATATGCACGTATATGGCAGGTGAAATACATGATGAGATTAGGTGGCTGCTTGTTCAGGCTTCTGGACAGTCTTCAGTCCTCTGTGATGAACTTCAAACTTCTTTAGGCCTGAGGCTATCTAGTTAAATGGGAAAAATATTCCTATGTAATGCATTCTGAAAGTGACGTAACAACAATAAGGTAACAGTGAAGTATCAGCTATTATATTCAGTGGAGACTGCAAGAGAATTCTTTTGCTAATGAAACTGTTTATAACTCATATATTGATTGTTAAGAATAATATTAATTGATGTTAATTCTAAAGATAGAATTCCTGTATTCATTGCTATGAAGAAAATTAATTCAACCAGCATTCTGAAAATGGCTGCAATAATTTATACAGTAAAATTACTTGGTTTGGTTTGTTTCCAATGAAAAAGTAAAAAACTAGTATGAGAAGGAGAGGCTATGCTCTCTTATGTGCAGCCTCCCAGAATTTTAGAATTATTAGTAACTCAGACCCACAGGTGCTTTAATGCATAATGGTTAAAGCACTAAATAATAACAAAACAAGAGATACCATTGTAGAAGAGTCTCTCAGAGACCACTGAATCAGACTAGAGAATAGGACAAAACACATTAAAGGTGATGAAGAGAAACTCAGACAGGAAAACATGGCAGATAACTGAAAGCTGTGTAAGAGTTACCGGATTTTACAAAAGTTCCAAAAGTCCCAATTTTGTAAGCATAATAGGGAACAATATTGTTTAAAATGCTATCCTGGATCAATGTATGCAGTGAATGCATAGTTAGAAAATAAAAAGCCTACAAAGCAAATAGATAAAATGGGAAATATTTAGTAATCAATATAAAATGGAAGTTGCATAATATAAAAATAGACAAATTAAAAAGACAACAGAGGAAAATCATTGGCTGGCAGACCTTAAGAAAATAAAATTAGTTTAGAGTATATTAAGAACTATAGAAGTCTTAACAAGGGTACATGCTGCTGCTTGATGCAGATGAAGAAATGATAAAGTTGCAGAAAAAGCAAATATTCCAGACATATTTCTGCATTTGGAAAGAAGAAAGATGATGCACTTGTATCACATGGGCTGATGAAAAAATTTCCACTCTGTTAGTGACCAGAAGGAATGTAAAGTATGTACTGGAGGTAAATATTTTAAAATCAGCAGGTGTGGATGGCTTACATGGGCATGCTAATAGAGCTTATTTAACTCTAGCTTGCTAACACTGATATTTCATAATCCTCTAACAGCAAGGAAGTAGCAGAATACTAAAGGATGTTGCCATGTCTGTTCTATGGCAATATTTTTTTAAAAATGGCAAAGTCAATAATCATAGTAGATGTGCACTAGCAAGGCTAACAGCAGTTCATGGAAAAAATAGTAACTGATAGAGAATTCTTTGACAAAGAATAAGAGAATAAAGAGATGTATTTCCCAGCATCACAATAATCTTGATTAAAAAATAAATTTAAAAAAAATGCAGGAATAAATTAAACACCCCTGGCCTGAGCAAGAACATGACTAGAAATGCTCTCAAAGTTCTTTCTAGCCCTACCTTCTGCATTTTTATGAAGACATAACATGGTAACCAACAGAAAGTCCTGACTGGACAAGAGTGAATACATGTATGGGTTGTGAATACTGCTTAATTTTATTTCTTAATTTGTTTTGTCACTGAGTCAGGATTAGGAGCAACACTGGGTCACTCTCATTCTCTGAGAAATACACAGGGCACAGGATGGTTGAAGCACAAGGAAAATACTCCACCCAAGTTTGTCTGCTGGACATAGTAAAAAATAAAGCCATGCCACTTTGCAAAAGCCAGGCAAATAGTATTAGGATCAGTTTTAAATTCAGTGCTATTCAGTATTTCCATCAGCGCCCTAGAAGCAAACAGAAACTCACTGCTGATAAGACATGCACGTATTGGGAAGCCTGGTGGAACGGCAATGATGAGGGGAAAGCATTTATATAGGACAGGAAGGATCATCTTCATGTTCAAGCCAAAAGCCTTTTACTACAGCCAAATGCAAAATTATGCATGTGAGAACCAGATAGGAGATTAGGAGATATGTAATCAGAAACTCTACTCTGGAAAAAACAGCACTCTGAAAGGGATCAGGATCATCGGAGTATGGAGCAGTTTCACTCCAGTGAGATACTGTGGCAAAAAGGGTGAAATCAATCCACACATGCATAAACATGGGAATAGTGAGTACTAGTACCAGGTTGCTGTTTTTTCCCTTTGTGGCACTCATTAGATTAATTATATGCAGGATATTTATTGTCAAAGGTTGCTGAAAAGCTGGGGAAGGTGCAAGAGGAGCTTGGTAATTATTCAGCATCTAAAGAAAATGTCTTATTGTAGAAATCTTTCAGGGCTCAACCTATCTGACTTACTGAAAAGGAGATGACTTGATTTATGGCTTGATTAATGAATTGGTACTGTTGGAGGCATAAAATACTAGCAGGAAAGGGCTCTGAGCAGATGAAGTTGTACTGGGGACTGAGGGGAGGAGCTATTAAGCCAGACAAATTCAAGTGAAAAATGAGACACAGAAAATGATTAACCACTAGAACAAGCTAATGTGATGAATTCTCCATCTCCTTATGTCTTCATCAAAATTAGACATTTTTTATTGGCCTACAGCCAACTGCAAATTGTCAAGAATGAGTTGTAGCTTTTAATACTGGAATATATCCATGAAAATTAATGGTCTATGATAGCTAAGAGGTCATTCTAGGTAATAGTAATCCCTGAGATCCATTACATTGTAGAAGAAATATATATTTATTTATTATTATGATTATGTCAAGAAGCAGTAGATAAACATGTAACTTGCTCTCTGTTTGGACCTTTAAGCGCTAAATTTAATGATAACAAGATGAATTTAGGTTGCCAAGATAACTGATGATGGAAACTGGAGGACTGTAAAAGTCTATTACTGATTTTCTCTCTTTAGATACTCCAGTATAGTGGTCCCTTTATCAGGTGGATTAGCGTAATACAAAGTAAATACAATTCGCTGGGTGACTTCCTTTCTCTTTCTTGGTTCCTCTGCCTAAAAAAGTCCTTGGCTGTGACATGTATCTATGATAACTAAGTAACCTAGCCTTATTTCAGAAGTTTATGTTATTCTAAAAGCTCCTGGCCTGTGGAATGTTCTTGAGCAGCTCACTGTGGATATTTGAAACATCAAAGTAGAGAGTCAAAGCATGATTTATATCTCTGGATCATTTTATGTATTCCTTTGACACATCCACTCTCCACATCATTTCAAATCTCAGAGGAACACTTTTTCAATTTCATTCCTATTATCTAATTTCTCTCAACCATTTTAATTTATATTTGTTTTTAAATCGTAACCCTTGTCTTTTCCATCACTTCACCTTATCCATTCCCCTCTAATCCCTAGTTTATTATCACTACTTGACTGATGTTTGAGAAATGTATTGTAAGTGACTTGGAGCAGACACTTGTCATTTTACTGTTGATCAGAGCACTTTGCACATGCCGTGTCGTATAAATAAAAACTACTGTTCCAAAAATATTTAGTGTCTCAGTTATATTTTGCAGTATAATATGTAACAGAGACACTCTATGAAAAATAATTCTTTATTATAATTATCCCATCTCTGGCACTGACATTCAAAAGCATTTTAGGTAAATCATGTACAATGTCTCTTCTCTGTGTCCCTTCCTTAGCTAGCTCAGAGTTACAAGATGTGTCAAGGAAGTGCTAGCATCAGGTTGTTTGCCATACTAGAAACTCTTCAAATGTCACTCCTCTTCACTTATCCTGTTTTCCATCGGCTTGTCTCAAAGTCTTCTAGCAAAAGAAATGTGTTCCCTCTTTTACAGATGGGGAAAAACAGAGAGGTGAAATTGAGGGCATTGGGAAGGCCTGAAGCACATCTGTGAGTACAACCCAAGCCTCCAAGCCTCCAGTCTCCTGCTATTTTTAATGGGAAACACATCTCCCCAAAACATATTATTGGATCAAGTTGGACTGGGCATGTGCAGGTTTGTAAAGTGGTTTGCCTCTCCCCAAACCTATGTTTGCATTTTGCTGAACCTGGCAAAATAAGAGAAAACAGGGTTGCTGCCAAACCCTTCAGGTTCTGTAATTTCCATGTATATAATATTTGATTTTCTTCTGCCCTTGAATCTAGAATAGAAACCATGAAGGATTATTTTTAGTTATTGTCATTAAAAATTCAAGCAAACACAGGCTAACTTAGTCAGACATCAGTCACACCTCAGGTAAATCTTGTCTGCTGCTTGCTCTAGAGATCTCAGGCTGCTTTGTTCCAAAGGACCTGTCTGGCATCTAACCCACATGAAGGCAAAGGTAGCAGAAGCTAGTGGAGGACACTAGTTCTCTACTGAGAAATTTTTCTGTCAGTCCAAAGAGACAATCCCTGAACATCCCCGAAGAGACTCACAAGCTTTGACAGTCTCTATGAAATAATATCTTACTAACATCTTTTCCCATGGATATCTTGAATAGGAGCACACATGGAGAGAGCTTTCCGAAACAGGGAAATGCTTTGCTGCATGGCACTTTGGTCACATCTCTTAGGAGTAAAAATTTCCTATTTGCAGTGTTTAATTTCAAAGCCAAGCTCTTACCAAGCCAAAAGGCACGGCTGGTATCTGTTAGAGAAAAATGTTTTGAAGGAAAGAAAAGCTAAATACTAATGTAAGCTTTAATATTATTATCTATATCTAAAGGAAATAAAAATGTTCTGAGTAAAGAAATTATTTAAACAGTCACAGAGAGAAAGCCTAGATTTTTCAAAAACAGCTCTGGCTTCCTTAGGGATTGCTAGCTAGCCTTCAATGTTTGGAAGCTGATCCCAAGGACTGCACCATACTACAGAGACTGGCAGAGGCACCATTAGAAGAACAAATGTTTAAGTGGCTTCAATTTTGTGCAGAAATAAGTTAAGAACCTTCATGGACTCAACTTCTGCCTCTATCCCTTTATAAATTAACTACTTTCTCAGGAGTGATGAATATGGGGCTAGTGTCTGAGCCATAGAAAAAACCCAAGGCCCTGATAAAAGCAAAAGAAAGAGAGGAGCCATAAATCCAGGGAGTCTACTCCAGTTTGGAAGAACCATATTTGAAAATTTCCTTCATGTTTTCTTCAAAAAGCTCAGCAAGTCCATGGCTTGTGTTATTTCTACCTGCACCATAAAGAAAAAGAGACAAAGAAAGCAATTTCTATGGTATTGCATGAAGACCTATGTAAGCTGATCTGAGAATACTACATGACTTGTGGTATTCTTCAAAATCCATTTCCTACTTCAGGTATTTGAATAACATTTGTCACTACAGTGGCTGGGGCCCCTTTAGGCAAAAAAAAGAGTTTCTTCTTTAATTTCCTTGCAAGCCTAAATATTACTCTTTGTTCTTCAGGCTCCTGTCAGAGAAGTCCATGTTTTGGATGTATATCCACGGGGGTTTATTAAATAAACACAGAGCATTTACTCTTTATTCTATACACACAGGGAGATGAAATTCCCAATTTCCAATTGTGGGACCTCCTCAGGAAAACAGGACAGAAAAAGCCAAACTTTCCCAGGGAGGGAAAAACCTGACTGCATCTTGACAGGTTTTAAACAATTGTGATGACGTTTTTCATGACAGATATTTCCTTCAAAGCACTGGCTGGGCTGTGTAGAGAATGGGGAGTGTTATGAGATTCTCATTTCATTTGCTGCAGAATCCGTTAGCATGTTTAAAGTGAATCAAGAAATTAGGCCAAGCATGATTTAATAAGCCCAGCCTTAAACCCTGCCCTGGAAATATGGATCCCATTCCTCTGTAGTTCCTAAGCAATATCAGACAAGCCACTTGGACTAAACCAGTAAGACTAGTTTCCAGGTGCTTCTTTTGCAATACCGGGACTGGATATACAGAAGGGATGAGCACCCACTGGATTAAACTGTAATTTAAATATAAGGAGCCATATAAAACCAAATTCTCTGGGGAAAGAAAGATGCTATGAATCTCAAATTTGATACTTGTGATGTACTCAGTGATGTACTTGTGATGTACTCAGTGATACTTGTAATGTACTCAGATACCAGTGTAATGACCACATTAAAGTGTTCCTGAAGACACAAGTAATTTTTTTTTCTTCAGTGTAACAATATGCCACAAATAAAACACACAAAATTTAAATGTGGGATTAAGCTCTGCGTGTCACAGAATGGATGAGTGAGGAACCAGCTTGGGTATTGCCGCACTGCACTCCTTATCATGTCCAGATACAGGAGTATAGCTGCAAACAAATATGATTATGCCACTTTCCAAGATGTTTCCATACAGTCACATGTTATGCTATACCCAAATGAAGAAACCCTTCCAGAACCAGACAGGCTGGTGCAGAAACATCTGAACTGGTTTTGGGCACACATATAGGAACTAGATCAGGTATTACATATGATCTATGTTATTTCAGAAAAAGGCAACACACACATGAAGATCAGCAGCATTCCCTGTGCCTATTTACAAGTGGCTGCAGAATAACTAGAGAACGCTTATGTCACCACAAACGCTTTTCATCTTGGACCCAGCTTTCTGCACACCCAGAGAATCCCAGCCTGGATGCTCTGCAGAGAATGGTGGTCAATCCTAGCACGAGGCTTTGGGGAACTCAAATTTCCTTGTGAATGCCTGACAAAAGGGCAGTTCTAGAAATTGTCTTGCCTTTGTCCCCAGTCTTCATTCTACTCTCACTTTCACTGTATTATAATCTCAACTTCATTCTTTTTCTTTCTTCCTTTACTAGCTCAAGCTGAAAGAAACAAGGCTGAATAGAACAATAACAGCTCTTCTGGACCAGCTAATGCAGCTAGGGAGAGCTGAACAAGCTCTCAGGTGTACAGCACCACCATCAGGTGCTTGCTCTGATATTTCTTCCTCCTGCCTGTCCCCTCAACAGTGTCTTCATTCCCCTCACCCTGCTTCACTGCCTCCTCCTTCCTTTCTCCTCATTCTGGGAGCCCTCTCCTTTATCCTTACCTCCTCCTTCCTCTCTCTGCATGATGTGACTAGACAGGAGAATACAGATTTATGTATTCCCTACACGTGCTTCTCATTTTTTCTGATCCATCTGTGGCTGTTGATTTCTCCTTCTTGTAGGTGAGTATCTCTCAGCTTTCCCTCTCTGACCTTTCCTCTGCTCCTTGTAAGTCATTCTCTCCTCTTATGCTGTGAAACATTCATACTGTCTCATACTGTGAAATTATCTCTCTCACACTCTTTTGACTATATCTCTAGCATGGACCTCGGTGCTTTCTAAAGGATGCTATTTCACAATAAATACATAAGCACTGCTTCAGACTGCTGTCTTCTCCAACTGCCAAATTGTATATGGTATCTTAAGGTGCTCTTTAAAACACCAAAGATGTCTTAGCTATTTTACCATTTTCCTCCTCAGCTCTGTTGAAATTTATACAAAGCAATTGTGAATTTTTTTAATCCAGCTTGAGGTCACCAGCACAAGCAGTGCTGCCCTAGCCTGCACAGCTCGGTTGCTGAGGCAGGGCTGGCCGTGCATTATTCTCCATTTCCCCTTTAAAACGGTCCATCTTTCTGCATCTCCAGCTCTCACAGTGAGATTGTGCAATCAGGTGACTCGGTGACAGGCTGGTTTGCTGCATTGTGGCATCCTCGAAGCAGCTACGGAGGTTTGTACACAGAGCTCCCCGGGCGAGCGCGGCGGGAAGGCCGGCAGCAGCCCGGCGCTCCCGGCTTACCGGAGCTATCCATGCACGGCCGCAGCCCCCTCGGCGTGGGCAGCGTCCGCTGGCCCGGCAGCTCCGGGGCTGAAGGAGCAGCCTCTCCGGAGAGCACCTGCCTTTAGCAGAGTCACTGCTGCCAGACATCTTGAGAATCCTTCATTGTAATTGCCTTGGGGCCTGCACAGATGCGATGTTGCCTCATTATTGGGACTATTTATTATTGAAACCAGAAATGCTGAGTCATTAAATAGAGGTCATAAAAACATCCTTATTCTGCTAAAAGCATTAGCTCATCATTTCTGGTACTACCGAAGGTAGGAGAGATCAGGAATCCTGGTGCCTGTGAGAAAGAAAATGTGGAGTGCATCAGAGGCCTGGGAAGATCAGACAAGAGCCCTAAGTCAGTCACCCATTAGGAAAAGCAGAGTGCTGGTTAAAGGCAGATCTCTGGGTTCAAGATCAATTGCCATTTCTGCATTTGTGTCACCTCAGGTTACCATTTTATCCCAGAATATGTTAATGTCTCTCTCTGGAAACAGACAGAACTAAAAACCTTGTTCACTTTTGTCTGAAGACTGTAAGGCACTTCAGAGGCACTAGCCAGCTTCACCTTACTGCAGAGAGCTGCCGTTACCTCCACCTCCATTTTTCAGAAGGAAGCCAGAGCAACGGAGGGGGCATTTGTTTGCTTGAACCCTGAAATCAAATCTCCTGATTTCTCATTCAAAAAAAAAAGCGCCTTTTTTTTTTCTTTTTCCTGTGTTCTTGTGCTGCTGAAGAGTTAAGGTAACCAGAGAAAGGATTTTAATTTATTTTTACTATCTATGCTTGAAATTTATTTTCTTACTATTCATCCTCGGGGAGTTTTCTGAATCTGGAGAGACCCTTCTGGGTGGAAAAACAGATTTTTTCAGAGATTGTGTTTCCCTATTTTAATACTGAAGCTGCAGACAAATACTTCCTTTGATAGCTGTGTTCGATTTCCTGCACTGCAGGGATGTCCTGTCAGCATCCAGATCCAACAACAGGCGCATGGGGGTTACATCCTTCAGCTGATGGGGTGTGTGTGTTTATTTGTTTTTGTTACGGATTTCTTTGGAGGAGTAAATATGAAAGGCTCGTACTGCTGGCTCACCAGCCAAGGCGCCCTGTGCCACATCGTGCTCCGAAGCCAACACTCCAGGCGTTTGGGTAGGGCGGGGTGTTCCCGACGCTCACCTGAGCACACACCGGCCCGCACCGGCAGGGTCCGGTTCTCCGGGGGACGCAGGTCCCTCCCTTGGGGCTCGCCCGCCGCCTTCAGGCTCTGTGCCCCGCGATGGCCGCGGGAGGGCTCGCCGGGGCGGCCCCCCCGCCTGCGAGCCGAGGGAAGCGGCTGCAGGCCGGCAGGAGGACGGGGGCCGGCGCTGCGGGGCGGGGGAGGCAGTGCGAGGCAGTGCGGAAAGAGTTAAGGGAAGGTGGCGGGGCAGGCTGGCTGTCGGGAGCGAGCATGTGCAGATTGAAACCGCATCCATACTACGGGCGAGTGTCACTGGCACACTTCACCTCCCGCCGGCCGCGGGGCACCCATGGACACCGGTGAGGACACGAGCCGCGGCCGGGCGGGGGGGCCGAGCGGCGCTGCCGGGAGCTGCCCGCGGCCGCTGCCCTCACGGCCGCCCCGCCGGGCGTGCGCGCGGCCCGCGGCGGCCTCCCCGCAGCCGAGCGGCGCGGGAGATGCGCTGCCCGGGGCGGAGGGCGGGGATGGCGCCCGGCGCCGTTGGTTTCGCTTTCTGGCGGCGGGAGGGCCGTGCCGCCGCCGCCGCCGGGCGGGTGCCGGCCGGAGCGAGACAAAGGCGGGAGGCCGAGCGAGAGCTTCCCCGCCAGCGGCGGGCCCCGCGGGGACACCGGGCACCGGTGTGTCGCCCCCTCCCGGGGAGCGGCGCAGCCCCCGCAGGCCGGGCCCCGCCGCCCCCCGCAGCTCCTCGGGGCGGCAGCGCGGTGCGTGTCGAGGGGGTTCAGCTCGGAGCTCGATCCCGGCTGCGAAGTTTTCGGGGCTCAGGGAAAGCAGGGTGGAAGGGTTGTTGAAATCGGAGCTGCTTTTCACTGGACAGTGCCTTTTTTTTTTTTCCCCACGAAAAGGAGAGAAATGTCTCGAAACATCTTTTTGCATTGATTTCTGTAAAACTTTATTCCATTCAAGGGGAAATAGCTCTGAATGAGCCTAACGTTTGCAAAGCTGAACTGGGAGGTGGGAACTGGCTCTGGTCCGTTCAGTGACTTTTCTGCAACCTTGTGAATTACTCCTGTGTGTAAAGCCAGAGGTCAGGGATACAGATATTACAGTCAGCTGAAAATGAGAGTTTTTCCTTTATATTAAAAAAAAAAATATTTATTTATATTAAAATTTAATTAGTCTCTAGATATTTGCTCTTGTTCCATTTTTGGTATGGAAAAATATTAAGAATAGCTGAATTTTTGCAAAATGGAAAATCTGTTTTCTTCTGTTCCCCATTCACTCATTACTCTAGGGTTTTGCAAATTGTTTCTAGGATGCTTAGGAGCAGGGATGCTGGGGAGGCTGCCCTGTGCTGTTCATCTTAAGCTGGACCATTACGCTGGGACTTCTAGAGATCATTTCACATTGCTGGTCCAGAACTACTTGGGATGTACTTGTTAAGCCTCATAATTGCACAGCAGATGCAGAAAAACTCTGTTACTTTGTATTGTTCTCTGGCATTGTTTATTTGACAGGTTTTTCCTGTTTTCTCTTTATTTCTGAGGAAAAAAAAAGCAGTCCCTGCAGGAACCTTTTTTTTCACAGGCAAGGTGGTAACATCTCTGTGACTATCAGAGCTGTGTGCATTGGGGATTTGCAAGAACAGATTGCCCAAAGAGCTTCATTCTGTATTTTCCAGGGGTACAAATACATTAATATATGTACAATATCAGTTAGAGATGTGGCTAGCTACTGTTTGGTGATAAATAGGAAGTAATTAAATCAAAAATTACTATAAGTTATTAGGAAACAGAAAAGAAAGACTTATTGACATGGAATCCATAATGCCTGTAGGCACTTTCAGCCAGCACTGAGGAAAATTGTGTAGGAAATCTGTAAGGTACTCTTGTGTCCATGACACATCCTGAAGGTCCTTCTTGAATCCCAGCACCTTGTCCCAGTGGGAAGGTATGACTTCCACGAAGAAATGTCAGTTTTCCCGTGTTAGGTAACAGCAGCTTGCTACTGTGGATAAGTTAAGATTTTTCACTAAATCTGAAAGTAGGTATTTTCTCCCTGAGGAATATATGCTCTTGGGGTGTATATCTGAGAATTTCATACTTCTCTGTTGAGGCTGCCAGTGAAGAACATGGGTGTCTCCGTTTGTAGAAGAGGAAACTGAGATAAGGGAAAATGGCATTTCAGAGGTCGTTGTTAAATTGAAACAAGACTTAAGTCCAAATCGTTTGGTTTAACTATACGACTGCTTTTTCAAGATTCCTGTGATCAGAGGATCTCAGAATGTTTCGCTTTGAATGAGCCTCTTCTAGCGCTTTTGCTGAGCTTTGTTTGGAAAGCTGCTATAGCTACTAGTCTGGTGGAAAGGAAATGGAGGGGCAAGCAGAAGTTGAGGCAGTACTGCTTGTTACTGCACAACTTCTTGCTAAGGCTCTGCCAGCATGTCTGTAGCCTTGGTCAGTATTGCTGTGCTCACTCTGATGGTGGAGGCAGAAAGCAAGCTGCTTCCTTGGAGAGTTCAAACCTTGGAATTCTTATGGCAAGATCCCATGGTAATTTACAGAAGTGATAAAGGGGTCTACACCAAGAGGTATGGATAGCACGGGTGTGTAGGCTGAGAGTAACCTAGATCTCTGCATCCATATGGAAATGGTACCTGGTAGTGGGGACTCTGCAGTTTTGCTGACAATGTCATAATGTTATGTGCTGCCAAACAGTGAAAGGCAGATTTAACCTTGAAGGGAGATGCTGGTTTCTACATTAGAGTGTAAGGCAGGAGGAGGTTTTTGGATAAGGTGATGAACTCAACAGCATATCAAACTCGACAGATATCTTTTTACAATCTATACTTTATTCAGCATCTTGGAGATGTTCTAGGGAGTGAAGATGTAGGGATCCCTTTGGCCTTGTAATTTGTAGATCTACTTATTCCCACACGGCAAGAAATGTGGGGAGGAGTTGTTTTCTGGCTTTGTAAATGTGCTTTTAATACCTGTCCGCTTGGTTAAGACAGTAACTGTCCTTGGATCAGGTGTTTCAGGGCTGCTGGCAGGCACTGCATTGTGTCCAGGAGGGGTGTTTCTTCTCATGGCATAATTAGTCAGATGAATTTAAGTTTTACCTCCAAGTTTTACTTGAATTTAAGTCTTACTCTCCAGAGTGTTAGAAATGAACTGCAGCTGGGGACTGATCATGCCAGGAGAAAGGTGTGGAGGGGGAATGAGGGGAAGGAGAGGAGACTGTGCACCCTTCCTGTGGAGGGTGGGGAGAGAGGAGGGGGAACCCCCAGCCTTTTGCTATTATCACATGCCTTGATGGCAAGTCTTGTTTGTATCCTCAGAATGTACTTATCGCAGAGTCTGGGGCAAGGCTTTGTAGGTTTCTCCTTTTTCTGCAGCATGGGATTGGTCCCTAAGCATCATTTCTGTGAGACTTGTTTGAAGAGTCCTTTGCAAGTTTTGGAGTTGCCTCACTGGCTGTGGTGTGCTTTCTTGTGCTCCTTGTTCATGGTGTGCACATCTAGTCTCCTTAGACTAAAGAACATCTGTCCTTATCCAAGTTGTTGAGCTGTGTTGCAAGAAACTGCATGAAATTTTAATAAAATTACCTGCAGGAGATTTAACTAGGTTTTAGGCAAAAGAGTTCTTTCTGTTAAGCAGTCTGACAACAGAAAGAAGTTTTTCCTCATGGAAGATGATTGGAAAGCATAATGAAAAACATTTAAAAAATGAAAAAATGTATTGGGGTGGCTTAGAGTGGTGGTGTGAAGGAGACCTTGTTCTGATGATGAAATCATAGAAGCAATGGAAAATTTTATTGAGGCAAATTGTACCTTAGGATTCTTTGTTTCTGGATTGCCTTCAACAAATACCATGTTTAAGAAAATTAAATTAAGTTGTCGTGTTGTTTTGTTTCTTTTTTTCAGTCTCAGACAGCCTGCTATTATATGGTAAGAGGAGAGGTAACAACATGGCTAATTAAAGGGCAGCACTGCTTCATTCCTTAGGGCTAATTATTCTGTAGAAAATGGGTCAATTACTTAAAGAAATTGTTTGCCAGCAGGAGGTAGGAAAAGCCTTTATTCCTACTCCTCACCATGCTTTTGTGGGAAGCACTTCCTACCTCCATAGCAGTTGCAGTACCTTGTTGAGCTTTCAGGTGCCAGAGCCGTGCCCTGCGGATGGGGAAGTGGCACCTGAGCAAACTTATATGTGGTCTCTTCTGTCCTGCATATTCCTGTGTAGCTGCAGATGAGGCAGTGTCCAGTGGTGTTCCTGGGTTGTTTCTGGAGTGAAAGAAATGAAATTGAACAATACAAGTGGGAGTTCTGTTTCAAAACAAAATTTGCTTGATGTGAAAGGTAAAGTTGGTATGTTTCCTTACTTCTTTTGAAAGAAGCTTGATCATCTAGTTAGCTAATGTTTTCCAACATAAAAAGTATTACCTGCTTGTGGCTTGCTTGGTAAGATTTGTAAATGATCCCTTTTCAGATCTGCTTCCTGTATATGTTTCAGTATTCTCTGGTGGCTTTCTCAGCTGACCATACTGCTTGCTTTAGCTCTGCAGGCTCAGTACAGACTGGGTGAGGGAGCAGAGGGCTGGTTAGCCGTGTACGTCAGAAATGAACTGGTCTGCTTTTCACATTTCTGTTCTGATATGTGGGGCAGGAGCATCCAGATGGTTCCTGAGTTCCTTGGTAGGGTGGCTGTGCAGGCGACCACAAGAAGTCTTGAAAGAAAGCCAGACTGAGCAAAGGCTTTGGCTCTGCAGGAGCAGATACCAACATCTGTGCCAATTCAGAACAACGCTCTCTTTCTGGTTAGTCAGAGCACTACATTCCTGGCTGTAAATGATACACCCAATAATATCTGCTGTGAGCCAGAGCTTATATGCACCTTACAGTCCAGCTAAAATGAGTGTAAAAGGCTTTGCAGGTGCATGCTGCTCGTTAACATGTCCTCAGAGGTGAAATAAAAGCTAGACTGCTTTAGGGATTTGTTTGTAGGCATATCTGAATGAGCATACCCATCAGTTACTAGGTCAGAGGTGTCTAATCATTGCATAGAATAGGATAGGGAAGTGTTTTATATTACCCTTTCTTTTGTTCTGGATTTTTGTTGGTTTCAGTGCACTAGAGCTCACCACAACCTTATTTTGAAACTCCCCCGCCCTCACATGCTTCTGTCAAAGCTGGATTAAATGACTGAGGGAATCTTCCCTACCACAAATGCTGTCTTGCTTTCATTGCATAAGATACAAGCATTAGTAGTCACTAGGTGAGTGTTGAGAGCATAGTGTGGTGAAGCTGCTGTTTGACTTCTTCCTTGCTGGATCTTTGCTCTCAGGTGTGCCATTTATTGGATGTAGCCTACATGAAGAACTTTTGTGGAGCACCTCTCTGTTCTGTTTTCATGATTCCGCTGGGAGCATGATGAAGTACTTCTGAAGGGGGGAGCACTGTCTTTAGTATGGGTAGCTCTAGCATAGTGTTGTGTGTACTGCCAAGTGTGTTCTGGGGATGGGGAGTCTGTTTTGTTTTTATTTCTTTCATCCTGAATGCATGCACAGATCATGATCCAAATCATTTGGCTCCACCAGCCTAATCTGGACTGAGAAATCTTGGCTGGGGCTGTGTCTATGCAGAGCTCTAGGTAGTCATTCCTCTCTGCATGCGGCAGAGTATTCCTGATGGTAGCGGTGGATTTGGCTGTTTCCTCTCCTGCTAACTGACCTAGCAAAGCCAGACTTGCTTAACCCGTGGGACTGTTTGAGCCACGTGTTCTCTTTGTATTTTGTGTCAGCAGAGGCTTATGGTAAGGATGCTTCTACTGAGTTCTAGAAGAAGAGTTATTTATTTTTGTAATTTCTGTTGTTTTTAAGATGTGTATAGTTTCACCTAGTGGTACGGTAGATACAATGTGATTTGGTTTATTTTGATCCAGCAGTTCTTTCCAAGGCATACCTCACAATTAGGCTTTTAATTGGAAGCGGACTTGTACATGAGTTTCAGGATGTAGGGCACGGTTTATAAAAATGCTTGAATGTCTTACTACAGAGAGAAAAGCTGCTGTGAAGGTAACGTAATGATTCCTTAGCAATATTGAGCTTGGCTGATGTTGCTTTCAGTTTTCCTTTGCTGTGTAATACTTTATCATGGAGATGAGATACTTTCCAAACCATCAGCCTCAGCCACTTGAGCTGACAGAGGTTAGCATGGTATTAGGAGTGCCCTGGGCAGCTAAGACATTTCCTGTGCAGTGGAATACTAAGGTGCATATAGAAAGAAGGCAATTCATTATGTTATGTTGCCTTATAAATTGTGGATGTGCAAAAGGTCAACTTCTAGAATGCATGTCCTTCTCTTAGATAGTTACTCCAAAGTGGGGTATGCTGCCTTGTGTGTGGGGCAGTGGGAGTAGGTTTTTTGTTCTATTTTTTTTCTTTCCCCAGCTACATAGCAGACATAGAAAGTGGTAAAGTGTCCCATTCTGAAGTGAGAAATATTGTTTCCTTAGTTTGAGAAACAAGGACCGGACAATGTCATGATAATGATGAACATTTGCTACGTTTAAGGACCATGGCTTAGCAATGATTGGAGTACTAAAAAGCTGTAAGTGCAAGCACCAGCACTTCCACTGCATCTTTCATTTGAGAATCTCTCAGTTCTTAATGAATTTTCAGCGTGTCTCTGTGAGGCTGGTATTATTAGTGTCATTTTGCAGACAAGTAGATAAAGTAAAATGCTTGTATAAGCACATTCAGCAAGCCAGGAAAAGCAGGAATAAAATTCAGGAATACTAATGTTTCAACCTGGTTTTGAGCTACTGTCTTGTACTCTTTTTCCAGAAAAGAAAGACATGAATTTTTGTAGCTTTCCTGCCCCCATCCCCCTCTTTTTTTCCCCATTGGGTTAGGCTGCATAAAAGGGAGACATTATTATGCAACATATCTAAGTGTGCATGTGATACTTGAAAAAATGGTAATCAGATAAGTTGCCAGGCAACAGTACCCTGCCTTCAATTACCAAAACGCCAGTGAGTGTGCTTTCATGATATAACATGGGTGCTGTACTTCTTCATAAAGAAAGTGTAGGTGGAGTTTTGTAAGAGTTGCTCCTTTTTAACTCCTCTCTTGCTTAATCTGTCATATTGTGAGGTCAGGTTTGACCCCAGTTTTAGAGAAAAGCATTCACTAAACCTGAAATCAGCAACAACAAAGTTAGATGAGCTCTCAAAGGTATATATATATATGAATGGTATATATATATGAATATATGAATAAATAACCATTCCCTGCAGTGGGTCTGTGACTGTTTGATAGTTCAGCAGCTTACAACAAGTAGGTCAGAGCTCATCCTTGGAACTGTGAAAATTAAGAAAATGGTTGAAAGATTTATGTTAAAAGATAGATTACAGGAATATGTGGCAAGCTGTGAGAAGTATCAAAACACTCACAGTGGCCCCTTGGCCCAAAAATGTTGAGAGCCATGGTAATTAATGAAAATATGAATGTAAATCCAGCTAGTTCATTTTCATTGCCTTATGAAATGGAAGCAGAATGGAGGGAACATTGAAGGGATGAGTGTACACAGAGGAAAAAGGGATAGTCTAATAAAGGAAGACAGCATGAGGGAATTCAGTTGTGTGTTTGTTCGAAACCTGAGTTTAATTTATTTTTCAAAGATATTTCAAGATAACAATGGCAAAAATAAAGACTCTTGGAAGTTATTTAAATGCGTTTTTGGTTTTGGCAATAAATAGCCACAGAAGCATTTGCAGAGACTGTAGTTGTGTGGGGATGCAGGCATCTGGCCAAGCCTCTTCAGCTGTTGGGTGGTGGCATGGCTTTTAGAAGAAATCTGAAACTCCAGAGGTCTAATGTGCTTCTCAGGGCTTTGAGAGAAGTTTTCAGTAGAGATAGGGCACCCACCTAGATATATCTGGGAAAGGATGCCAATAACCTTGAAATCACTTGTTTTCCTTGGATAAGTGCAAGTTTTTGCTTTACAGAGTTGGTTTTCTTTTTTTTTTCTATTGTTCCATAAGGAGCAAAAGGTATTTGCATTTCAGGAGATGTGGGACTGTGTCCTGTGTGTCCCTCTGCAGTATTTCAGTCCAGCGTAGGAAGAGGTTCACAGGTCCTCATCAAGAGACATGGTGGGACTTCAGTTAAAAGGGAAATCTGCATCATCCTCTGTGTAAGTCCTGCCAAAACAGAGGGAGTTTCTGAGAAGACACAGACTCACTTTCTGTTTCCAAATTTGGCACTTTCTTCCCAGGAGAATCCCAGATAAGTCAGAGAGCAATGTTGTGATTTGATTTTTCTGTTGCACAGCTTACCACCAGTTAGTTGCAGAGCTCTCTTTGTAGAGAACTGTAGAAATAATGAAGGGATGTAAATAGTAAAAGAGATAGTTGAAGGAACGCTCAACTAACCACTTTGCAGTTAGGAATTTGTTGGGTTTTGTATTTCTTTTTTTGGTTTGGTTTGGTTTTTGTGTGTGTTTTTTTTTTTGGGGGGGGGCTTTTTTTTTGTTGTTGTTTGTTTTGGTTTTTTTTGCTTTTCTTTGTATTCTCATTTGATGAACAGTACTGCTAGATTATGCTCATGTGTAGTCCCCAGCCTGCCGACACCAGGAATGTTTGTGTCAGAGAAGGAAGTGCTGTTTTGGGAAGTCTGCGATTTTAGTTTTTAACTATTTTTGTATATGCAAGTAAATGTTCACAGTAGTCTAACTAGTTTTTTGTTTGATTTCCCCTTACTACAAACACTATACATTTTGAATCATTAGTATTTTGACACAGCAAGTTCATTTATATACCAAACAAAAAACAAATCACCTTTTCTGGACATTTTAAGCTTTGTATTAATCATGTGAGCCTTAAGGTCAAATCTTTATCTTCAGCTCTACTGCTTTGCTCACTTGTATTATGACATAGTCTTTACTAATGAAGTTTTTCTTCAATGAGTGTTTTCTTTCAAGTGTAGATACATTTGTAACCAATGGTATGGTTTCTCCCTCACTCTGAGTTCAAAGTGATGCAATATTTTGTGAAAAGGGAACTTCTTCCTGCTGAGCTATGTGCTGTGAGCCAAATGTGAGAGATGATGATACAGCTGAAAACTAGCAGGCTTTAGGGCAGCATGGAGGAGCATTCAGAGGGCTGATGAGTTCCTTGGTCTGGCTCCAGGTGAAGCCCCATGGGTGGCCTGAGTGCTGGTGCCAGGGAAAGGGATGGACTGAGCAGGACTGTGTTGTTCTAAAGTTAGGTTGGCTTGGAGCCTTTTGTAATGTTCATGTTGCTGCATTTAAGGAGTTGGAAGTGTGTTACAGTTGCTTATTTGGTGTGATTTTGTTCCTCAGTCTTTTACATATCAAATTATAGACAAGTACATCTGATTATGTAAAAAGTATTCTTATTATTTTTGTGATTCTAGGGAAATGCCTTTTGAAGTTTTGTTTGCATATGCCTGATAAATAGTTCAGTAGAAATCTGTGGCAAATATCCAACTGTGGCAAAAAGCATATAAGGAAAATGGATTATGTGCAAATAATTTTTAGGATCATTGATGTGGCAACAATTTATACCAAAGCTAGACAACAAACAAATTCTTTCCCAGTCTGATATACAAATATGTAGCTGGTAAAATAGCAACTATTTCTCATGATAAGAGAGACTCCAAAGTAGATGCAAACTTCAGTGCATAGGCAGAAGGTCCTAGATGTGTCTCAATAATAACCATATTACATTGATTTAATTAATGGGTTTATGCTATTCATTGCTCCAGTAATCTCATTGGGAACATTTTTTTGGGGGAGGATTAGTTATTTAATCTGCATTTTTAACTGGAGTGGTTTTGTAGTTCAGTGTCATCTAAATAAAAACAGTGTAGGTTTGTTTTGCTTTGTTTATTAAGGAGAACATGTCTCTTGAATTCCTCTTGGATTTTGATGCTCAAAAATGCTGAGATTCATTAGGATAACATAAAGAACTCATTTGTTACACAGTCTGACACATGAATGTCCTTGCTTTTACTTCTTCATATGCAATTAATCCAGAAAATTCTATGTATAGACAAGCCCTTCAGTTGTAAGATCTGTGAGGCCGATGTAAATAAGGTGTTGGATACTTATGTGTTGAGGCTGTCACCTCGAGACATGACTTCTGTGACAATCAGGAATGTGGCATCCCAAATGTCAGCATTTGAAGAGAAGGAGAGCCCCAGCTCATGGGTTCCACTTGCTTGGATCATGTAACTGTGCTGCCTGATGAGGTGAAAGGCAGTCAGATCACTGGAGCAGAGAGGACAGTGCCAGTGCCCCCAGGAACAGGTTGGGGTGCTGGGTGGGTGGCACTGGGAAGGGCCTGCATACATGAAGTCCACACTCTGTCCTGGAATGGGGAAGAGAGAAGAAGAGTCTGATGATTGGAGAAATGAGGATGAGAGGAGATTGGGGAAGATAAGCAGGCAATATTAGGAGAGATAGGATGGGGGTGGAAAAGTGTCAGCAGTGAAGCTTACTTAAAAAATTGAGACATTGATGGGGAAAATAGAAGTAAAGCAATTTCTTGCAGACCCTCCAAGGGTTAACTGAGATCTTGGCTGAGATGGTAGCAGTGAACCTTTGGTCACTGACTCCAGTGAAGTTGCTCTGTGTGTTTACTGTGGCTGAGATCCAGAAGGACAGTGAGAGCAGAAAGGCTCAGCCTCACCCAAGGAGAGGCAGCTGTCAGGGTGCCGCCCTGGGCAAGGGGCAGGTACAGGTGCTGTGTGGGGGCTCTGAAGATGTCAGGTCTTCCAGGGCCCAATGTACTGGAGCTAAGCTATCCATACACATAGCTCGTTCTGTGTTTAAAATCTCTCTTGCATTGTGCTGTATTAAGATTCAAATGTACTTCTTTGGTTTAGGAAGGCTGTCTGGTTGCTGTATTAACTGTTGGTCGCACACACCTGGGCTTAAAACAACTGGCATCTGAAACCCCTTGGACGTGCTGGAGGCAGCCTAGTCTACCTGCGGATGTTGTGAATTAGGAGCTGGCCAAAGAGTGGGAGAGCTCCAGGATCCCTCTCCAGAAGAGGTAAGGACTGCAGGCTCAGACTGGTGGGATGCACTTGTAGACCAGAAAAACAGAGCAGTTGTCTGAGTACAAAGATGACTGCATTGTAGATGGGATCTTTGAAATTAAATATGTAGAGTGCAAAGTTATTTCCATCGGTTTAAACCTCAAGTTGTTTT
Source organism: Passer domesticus (assembly GCF_036417665.1). Lineage (NCBI taxonomy): Eukaryota > Metazoa > Chordata > Aves > Passeriformes > Passeridae > Passer > Passer domesticus. The sequence goes on from NC_087479.1 coordinate 33,188,619, forward strand.
CTGGAGGTGTAAGATTGCCATTTGCACACATCACCCTTGATTTCTGTCTGCTGTGAGTCACATCATTCTGATTGCTTGTAATTTATACAACCAAACTTTTCAGTATTATTATCTCTTTAAAACCTCACACTGATAGCCTTAGGCAGTTAAAACAATCAGGACAGTGGAACAGTATCTCTGAGCTAAACCGGAGCAGTAGGTAAAGAGCAGAGGGTTGCTCTCTCCTGTGAAAGCACAGGTGTGAGTTGGATGATGAGGAATCTATTCCTGGCCCAAGCAAACACTGCAGACTCTGCACTGATTCACCAGTGTGTTACTCTACTAATCTCCTTAGCTTCATCTTGCCACTCTCCTGTATGCTGTGGCAATCAGTTACACTTCTATGTAGTGCATGTAAAGTGCTATCAATTTGAAAGGGTGATTTATATCCCAGAGCAAAAGTTTATATTGATTCTGGTTAGTGGGATGGATGTTGTGGGACCAGAACAATTTCCAGACCCTGCAGCATTTCTGACAGGCTCTTTGTGTCTGCAGTATGTGGCATGGTTCAGGCTACAATATTTTTTTGCCTATTGTGGATCAGCTTTCCTGGGTAGGTTATGTACAATACTTTATTTCTAGCTGGAAACTCACTTTGAATATGTGCATGCTACATATATAAACTTCAGCTACATATATATACACGTATACATATATATATATATACATATATATATATACATATATATCACGGTCATCTGTCAGTCTGTCCTGTCTCAGGTGTTTCATTACCTTCTCCTAGTTGTAGTGCCCAGGAGATCCTGTGTTGGGCTTTTCTGTTGTCCCACTCCTCTATTCTTGCTGACAGACTTCCTGATCCTCTCTGAGTCTGGGGAACAGACCCAGTCAGCTGCTGAAGGAAAGCAGTAGACTTAATTGTGGCAGTGCTAACAGTGTGGATAAGCAGGGTCAGCTCCTGCCTGGAGCTCCAGCTATGATTGTGCTGCCCATTGTGTAGCTGATTACAGGGCTTCAGTTGGTCACCAAGTGTTTCTTTTGAGTGGCAAAGTCCAGACTAGTGCTGCAATGTTATAACAAAGCAAGTGTCAGCAGCTTCCTGAGAGGCAGCTGGTGATGGAATGAGCTTTGTATGAGTCCAGCTGTTATGGCAGTGAATGCAGCCATGAGTATTTCTGAAGAAAGCTGTGTCTGGCAAGTGCTGTGGTGTGTGGCACTATTGCTGCGAGTAGAGCAAATGCTGCTTCTTGCCATCCTCAAGAACCATCTAGTGTAGTGCAGAAGTCTCCTATTACTGTTAAAACAAAAACCAAGCGCCGTATGGGCACAAGAAAACATAGATCCCTTGGCAGCAGAACAAGACTATGAATTATTAATTCCTCCAATGCCTCCTGTAGGTTCCATCCACTCAGGCAGTTCAGGATACTGTCTGTTGCAGATCTGCTTTCAAAGCCATGGGGACAAGACCCTGCAGACTGTCATTACCACTCTTGAGCTTGTCCTTCATTAAACTGGCTTGGGCATTGCTGTGACATCCTTGAGGACACAGAAATAACCTCTTATCATCCCCTGGGCTGTTGGTAGGAATACTTGTGAAACCAATGAACTTGGAACACATCTGAATGCCACCTTGGAATTGTCTCTGAGGTGAGGGCAATGAGTTAGGAGCAAGATGGAAGCCCTGGCTGCTCTTGCCCATTCTGCAAAAGCAAGGTGAGAGAGCCACATCTTTTGTGTAGCATTGCTTTGGTTTTTGTAAGAGACTATGTCCATTTGTTCCTAGCTCCGTCTTGCTGAGAAGCCTAAGTGTCCTCTGTTAAAAATTCCTTGAGCACAGGCAGGATTTCTCTGTTCATGCAGAGTGCTCTAGTGGAGATGAGTGTATTTAAATTGCTGTTTGGGAACATCTGTATCACATAGTTTTTCTCAACTCATTTACTAGTAGGCATTTGTCTATGTAATGGTTGTCAGCTGGCAGTTGAATTTGAGAGGCACTGAAGATTTACAGAGCTGCAGAGTCTCAGTTCTCTTCCAGCTCTTCCATGAACTGCTGTGGGCTCAGGTAAGAGGTGTCCACTGTGAGAGAAGGTGTTGCTGAAGGTTTATTCAGAGGCTGTTCTTCAGCATAGAATGCACATACTTAGATGGAGAGAAGTTTTAAATACTTTCTTGCTTTTTCCTTCCCACTGGTTGGCCTGAAGATTCCTTCAGCCATTTTGCATACCCAGGCTGCACTGTCCATGCCATATTACAGATTCTTTAACATTTTCCCCATTTTCCTTCCCCCATTTCCTTTCCTACTTCTCAGAGTAGCTCTTAGATATTAGGCTTTTGATGAGATGTATTTGGATTTTTAGTGTGGGAAAAGCTACCTGTAACTAGCAACAGCTGTAGAAATGATGATCTTCTTAAAGTAAAATTTCAACCTTTGCATTTACAGCTGTCTTGTAATGTGCCATACTGCATTTTGAGAGCACTTCAAATGTTCCTAAAGAGCTTCTTGGAAAGGAAGGAAATGTTACTTCTGTCAAAACAAGACACTGTAGCTTGTGTTCAGAACAGTTTTCAGCTTCTCGTTATGTCAGCCAGCTGGATATGCCCTAGAGTGAGTCACCTTTGGAGTTGTTCTAGTCCAGATGCTGAGGGAAACTATGGAGGCTAAGATAAAATCCCAGACCACATTTGAAGAGTCCTCACTTAAAAAAGTGGTGGAAGCATGCTGAGGGGAATGACTGCGCCGCTGGGTTGAGAGGCTGAGTAGGTTCCACAAAGGAAGAATGGGTTGCTTCTGAAGAAGGTAAAATGTGTTTGTCATCCTATGGTCTTGACCAAAGTAAAAAGGCGATACACTGGAAGCATACCTTTTCTTTGTTTGTTTTTCATCAGTGAAAGAAGTAGACAAACAGAGCTTGGAATGGATTTGTAGTTTCCATAGTGATGTAGCTATGGAAGCTTTTGTGGGCTGAGCTTTGCCCTCACTGCAATCACACTTGAAAGCTATGAGTGTTCAGCTTTCCTGCCAGGGAAATGTAAGTATGTATCAAACATGGAACTGGCTGAAAATGCAGCTGCATTTTCATGAATTTTGCATTTGCTGTGTTGCCTGAATATGTGAATGTTTAGAAGCTCAGTTCATTTCTCCTTTTTCTGTCGTTCTGCACTGGAACAGTGCATCCAACTGTATTGATACATCAGTTCTTGCTGTGCCGGGCAGTGATAAATTGACCTCTGTCCTTTGCTTTCTGTCATCTGTATATACACACACATCCCACAACACTGGTGCCTGTGACTCCAGCCACACTCATATCAAACACGCACTGGTCAGGAAATGTATGTTTAACTCTTTTGGGGCATGCTAACTGGTCAAACATCACCCTGTGAAACTTGACAGGTGAACTTCATAGACATCAACTCACTTGTCCCTGTATCTGACATTACATCATGCTTTATTTTAATGGACATTTTGAGAGTGTTTTAATAGTCAAAATACATGATCCTTGGGGAATTTTTGCCTGTGGAGAGAGCTGTTTCTGACTGTGAATGGTTGATTAATTCTGGTTTTCAGAACAAGTTGGAGGTGGAATTTTTCAGCATCTCAATGATGAGATTACCTTGAGGCAGGGGAAGGAAAATGCTTGATGTGAATGTTGCATGCACATATCAGGCAGTTATGCACATACTAGTGTTGCACACACACTTGCATTGTCCAGTCTTCGTGGTTCACAGGCATTTGTGCCTCTTCTTTTTCTTTTTTACTTGTACTGCTGCTGGATGCTTTCTTGCTGTCTCCCTGAACAAATCTTCCTTACCTTCAGCATTTGTTTTGCTTGTCTACTGAATGTAATGGGTCATCTGTTCCCTTTATAGAAAGGAATGTTAATTATTTTCAGAAGGCTAATTGGGTTGCTAATGAGAATCTCTACTGCAGAAATATTTCCTTTAATTACTCACTCTGAAGTCCTGTACAGAGAAGCTTATTGAATATGCTTTTAAATACAAATGCTTGTATCTGGCTTAAAGATGCACCTTCAGGCTCCCTGAAAGAAATATTTTGGTAAACTTGGAATCCATGTGACACAGATGACTGAGCAAATGAGACTGGTGCTAAGAGCTGTCTAGTTGTGCAGCTTTTTTGACTGCACCTTAATTGGTACTTATGCAGGTGACTGGATGCAGTTGCTCTTTGTATTTCAGTTTTCCTGATGACATTTGTCAGTATAGGTAACTATTTGTGCTACCTGCCAGCCCAGTCTATAGTTAGATGCAGCCCTCACACCAAATAGTTCAGCCTAATCAGCCAGATGGCAGTCAGAGGCACCGAGAGGTGGAGTGACGTGTCCAAGGTCACACTGCAGATCATGGCAAGCCTAGTAATAAAGCAGAGGTTTCATCAGTCCTGTGTTAGTTCACTGCACTGTTTGCCCCTTGTGCCTCTCTTAGGGCCAGCACAGTTCTTTACAAGACTTGCATCAGTTTGCAGATTGCTTCATGAGGCAGCACAACTGCTCAACAGCCCCATTTATGTAGCCACCTTGGCACTGACTTAGGAAGGTCTTTTTGCTTCTCCATCTGAGTCCTGTCTTCCACTTGCTTCACTTCCTTGTTGTAGTGATACCAAAATCAGATAGAAAATAAACTTTCTAACACAATTTGAAATATTAGAAAGCAGACATTCTTTACTACATTGCTGGACACTTTTAGAGGATATCTCCTCTAACTGAATGTGTGTCGTGAAACTTTACCACAGGGTATTCATTCTGTCATGATTATACATTCATTACAGTATACTTCCTAACTAATACATAAACATCACTCTCCCTAGAACTAATTTGCATTCATCTGCCTCCTACTGGAAGACCTTTTATGATCCTGGAGGGTCATCTGAAGGATCTCTGGTTGTAGTTACTGAGTGCCCCAATATGACCATTCCTTGAACTTTTCTTTTGGCATGCGTGTTGCTTCTTGTCACGTAACTTGCCAAAATCCCTAGTATATTCCTAATTTTTTATTTATCCACTGGTTCCAGCTACATTTATCATCCTGTGTGCATACTTCTACATTCTTTCATCCTTTCTTGCTAGTTAGTCTTTAAGTTCTATCTAGCAACTTCAGGGGAAATGAAAAATTTTGTTCTTTGTATTATCTGTCAGTCTCAATGCCTTTTAGAATTGCTTTGGGAGAGCTACTGTAGTCTAGTGGATATTTTAATTTTAGTACTCCCAGGATGAAAGTTGGAGCAGATCTCTAAGATGCCTTGCTTTTTGACTGCTGAGCCTTCATGCAGTTCTGTAGAAGAGCTTCACTTTTTTTCAGTATCTTCTAATGTCTGGTCTGCTCTTAGCCAGACTCTTGGAACTTTTTACATGCCATGGCTGTACTAGGGAGAATGTGACAGAAGGCTGCTAAATGGGGGCTGCTTCCATGCATAAGAAGATGCTCCTTACTCCTTTATATACTGGTCATTGTAAAGTCAGCAGGAGAAGGAAGGAAGATCTGTCAGTGTTGTGGATGCAGTGCAAAACTTTGCATCTTGTACTGTGCTGCAGACTGTCTAAGTGCAGGTGACTCAGAAGAGAGACTTAGACATAGGAAATACCCAAGAAAACTACTTTCAGCATGGGATGTCAAAAGTCACCCTCCATTTCTTTTTAGGCACAGACATACACTGCTAAAACTTTTGTGTGCCACACATGCAGCACTGCCTTGGATGAGGCACATTTATTTAAAAGTTCACTGTGTGTATGTAATATTTAAGTTAATTTTGGGTATCTTTACAGATGTGGGAACTCTCAGAGACAGTGACAATACAGTGAAGCAAGTTGCTCCGCTGCAGTGTAATCTGGCTTCTAAGTTTGTACAAGCCTATGCAAAACAAGCACACTTGAAAATGTTAACACTTTGAAAACCTTGACATTGCTATGAACTGTTGTGCAGATAGTGCTGTTTGGTCTTTGTGTAGTGTGATGGGTTTATTGTTGCATGTATCAAGACTAGTTATATTATGGAATGATATTTAAGTTGTTTTAGCAGGAGGCAAAAACTTACATTCTTTCTCCTTCTACCAAGAGTGTCTTGCTTAGTATCTAATGATTGGCGTAGAAGTCCTGGTATGCTGCAGGTTTCTGTACATCTAAAAAAGAATGGATAGCTGACCAGTGTGTGTCTCCAGGACTGCCAATAGTGGATGCACAATACAGGCACGAAAATGACAACTCCTAAGCATCTTACATAAATATGGACAAGAAAACATATGGTGCCTCTCTGGTTCTATTTGCTATGGGTCACCTGGTGCTTTGTTTGTTAAACCGATTTTTAAGATGGTTTAAAAAGAATTTAAGATTTGGGACTTTTGAAGAGGGTTATTTTTGGTGTCCAGTGAAACCATTTTACTTAAAACTGAGGAATTCTTTTCTAATCTTAATACAAGTCAGTTCCCAACACACAGATGAGAAATGGCATCTTTGTTAAACTGGCATTTTGCCCAGAGGCATGACATGCCTATTGTTGCCCAGAAGGAAAGCGAGATAAAGAAAAAATCTTGTTTGATAAGACCTGAAATTACCCGATATAACCTAAAGTATTTCACAGAGGTGAATAAATCAGTGTTGTATATGCTTTAAGCACCTTTTGTTTGTACAAAATTCAAAATTTAGTAAAACCATGTCATGCAAATAATTAATTTGTTACAATGGTATCATGGTGTGGTAATGGTGTAACGCAGATTACTGAAGGTGAACAAACAAGTCACTGTCAGAAGCATATTTCAGTCAGTGAGAGCGCAGTGTCTGCTCAAAGGAGGGATCGGTTCCTCACTGCTTAAATAACAACTGCTAAATAACAGTGCCTCCTAAAATAACAACCAGTTGTTTAGGGTGTATCCCTAAACTTTGCTTGAGCTGGTAGAATGAAAGCTGAAAACATAAGTTGGATATTAAGGGCACCACAAATGAAGATCTTGGCAGAAAATGTGTGACCCTGGGAAAGCCTTGCCAGGGAACTCTGTGATCAGTCATTAGTGGGGCAAGACACACTTGTGTGATTCAAGGCAGCCAGCTCAGCTTCACCAAGGGCAAGTTCTGGCTGATCAACCCAGTGGCCTTCAGTGATGGAGTGATTCCATCAGTGGAAGGGTGCAAGTGTCATTTATCTGGACTTCTGTAAAGCCTTTGACATGGTCTCCCACAACATCCTTCTCTCTAAATTAGCAAGACATGGATTTGTTCAGTGTCCCAATGGACGTCAAGGAACAAATGGTTTTCCTCAGGGGTCTGTGCTGGGACCCTCTGCCCTCATAAGACTCTGCTTGGAGTGATGCATCCAGCCCTGGGGTCCCCAGCACAGGAAGGACATCAGCCTGTTGGAATGAGTCCAAGGGGAAGACCACCAAGTTGATTAGAGGGGCTGGAGCACTGTGAAGGCAGGCTAAGACAGCCGGGGTGTTCAGCCTGAGCAACTGAAGGTTCTGAGAGGGAAACCTTACAGCACCTTCTAGTACCTAAAGACAGCTACAAGAGAGTGGGAGAGGGAATTTTTATGAGGGCATTTAGTGATAGGCCAAGGTGTGATGGCTTTAAACTGAAAGAGAGTAAGTTCAGACTGGGTATTAGGAAGAACTTTTTTACTGTGAGGGCTGGTGAGGCACTGGAACAGGTTTCCCAGAGAATTTGTGGATGCTCCATCCCTGGAAGTGTTCAAGGCTAGGTTGGATGGAGCCCTGAGCAACCTGGTCCAGAGGAAGGTGTCTCTGTCCATGCCCAGGCTGGTTGGAACTCGGTTGATCTTTGGGGTCCCTCCCAACCCAGACTATTCTGAGATTCTCTTATTCTTGTCTCCCCTGTCTAAATAAAAAGCTGGTAGCTAGGTAAAGCCTTAGGTTACAGTTCAGTGGAAGGAAGCCAGATGAATTATCCATCCATTGAAATGCCTCTACTCCCTGTGGATAAGATTCCAGGATGGTAGATTTGCCTCCACGCTGCAGAGAATGACACAGCCACAGTTGTTTTCTTTTCTGGTTGTACTTGCCAGGCCTCCTGGGAAAATGAGTCTTTCCAGCCAGGTGCACAGTGCAATAAATGTCCTCTGACAAGCTGACAGAAATTAGTGGAAGCTCGGTACTTGACAAAAAGAGAAACAAAGTACAGGAGGTGTTAAGAATGAACTAAACCTCATAGCTGCGAAGTTGTGGTCTTAGCATTTCCTCTTACATGCTCCCATCGGGTGTAAATGGCTCTTTTAAGAGTTTCAGCTGAGGGTATCCTGTGTTTCATAGCATTCAGATACTAGGCTGCCATGAGACTTCAAAAATAAGCCTCTTCTGGAAACCAGGTGAAGTCTGTTCAGCTCAATATTCCCTTTTCTAAGGAGAGGTGATAGGTTTTACTGAGTCAGCTGATATTGAGAGGGAGATGGAAGTGGGCCAGTAAATTACAGATACTCAGGCCATCTTTGGGCTTGAAGCTGTTTGAAGCTGAATATCATGTTTCTGTCTCTGATCTGACCAAAGCAGTAAGATCAAAGTTACTGAAAACATAGTCTGGATGTGCAGTAGCTAATCCTTCCTGGCATGAGCATTTTCTTGTGGAGCCTGCAATGGGGAAAGATTGTGCATCACAACCCCTGCTGGATGGAGACTCTGGGCCACCAACTCCTCCTTCTTCACACTTGTGTCTTCACATGTTCCTAAGTCACCTGCATAACCATCCCAAATACTTTTGTAAAGGGAATTCAGGATCAGTGAAAAGTACTGTCTGGATTGTCGAGAGAAACATCTGTGCTTTTGTAAAGGAAAAAGAAACTCTGATAGTGAGAACATGAACTTTCTGCATTATGCATCAACATGAGTTATCTGTTCTGGAAAGAGCATCTTCCAGAGGCAAGTAAAAGAACAAATACATTGTTATCTTGTCTCTCTTCTGGGATGGCCAAGGATCTTGGCCAATTAGTGCCTGCGTTTCAGTCATGAGAATGTTTTGTCAGTCACTGGGAATTAAATTAATATGTACAAAGAGCTGTGTGTGTTTTGGAACATTTTCTTTTCTGAAGCATGTAAAACAGAATAAATACAAATACACAAGCAAGAAAATTGCTCTGTGTTCTACTGCAGTAGCTGTGTGCGGACTCAAATTCAAGTCCCCTGTTATCATTGTGCTTTGACCTTTTGCACCTGTACCATCTTTCTGCAGCTGAGAATGGAAAATGTCTTCTGTGCTGACTGACAGTTGAGTGAAGAGGTGAGTAGTATTTTTACATCCTTGCTGAGTTTAGGATTATAGTTAGCAGTTCATAAAGATTTTCCTTTCTAAGGTGGACACTTAATTCCTTTTTCAGCTGTTAAGTATGTGGTAGTAACACAATGCATTTGCATTCCATGAGTCCTGAAGTGGATGCATGTTAGCTGCTATTCACAAGAAATGGTTTAGAATTTTTCAGAAGGCTGAATGTGTAGACTGGATCTCAGAATAAGGGGTGTATGTGAGTTGGGTCTCAACCATAAACTGATACATCTGTAAAGCAGTCTGAAGCTATGGTATTGCTTTATTTCATGATCTAGGTTTGCTGTACTATGAAAGGTAAATTCCTAGACTTCAGGCTTTTAGAATATTCTGAAGCAGCCCTGTGCACATACATACAGACTTCTGTCTTAAGGAACCCAAAGTGTTACACTTAGGTTGACTAATAAATACAGATTGAAAATTCCTTCCAGTATTGAGCAATGAATGTTTTGGTTTTATTGGGGAGACTGTTCAGTAGGACGTGGTCATTTGGACACACTGCAGTCACAACAGGAAATGTGCAAGGGTATAAACATAATATTAAATGGATCTGTTTTCAGAGAGTCTCTGTGAAGCTGTGATAAATGATTGCTAGGTTGAAGGTACGATAAATCCAATAGTAGTGTTTGTATTGTTTGTAAAAGCTCACCTCAGCACAAAAGTGCACACAGTCAGAAGAGGCAGTTATAAGGAAAAAGATCCATCCCCTTCAGTAGAGGGGGAAAGAGGACAAATCAGCAAATAAAACTGGACAATATGTGCAGGTGTATCTATATCCTTATATATCTATACAGCTGTAGATAGAATTCAAATTTATGTATAATTTATTTTATGCATAATTTATATAGCAGGTTGATTTGCCTTTTTTAAAGTGGCTATCTGTGGTCCAGTCCAAAGCAGAGAACAGTCCAGTGTTCTATGATTTGGGAGAGAGGCAATTAGAAACTCAGAAACAGTAGGAAAAGAACCAAGGTGGCATCAGGTGTAGTCTGAGGATTCATGAGACATCCTTATGACCCAGCTCCCTGCCACTTTACTTGAATGCACAGTTTGATATGAAGGGGCCCAACTTGGAGGAGCTTATGAGTCAGGCAGTTGCCCATCAGGGAAGGCTTAAGTGCTCAGACCTGGGCTGAAGTCATGGTGTGTGAACCTGTGTCACTTTTTGAAAACTGGGTTCTAGGAGCTCAGGTCTGCTATCACTGCAGAGAAAGAAGTCAACTGTCCAGGATAAGATAACGGTGAATCCAGCAACTAAGCACTCAAAACTGAAGGATGGCTGATATAGATTTTAAGAGCAGATTGTGCCCCCTGAACATGCCATCTCCTTGAGGACAGACCTTCCATAATGCTGGCTCCCTCCTCTTCAGTGTTAATGGGAAGCTCTGCCTGCTCTCCTATAGGAGAGTCCTGGCATCCAAGTCTCTGCTTTGTACTGGGGCCACATCAGGGGCACTTGGGCTCTTGCTAGACATTTGCTTTTTTGAGAGCTGTAGTATCAGCAAATGTTGGGAACTCAGGGCAGCTTTTCTAAACAGGGAGGGGCAGCAGGTAATGCACAAGAGCCTTACAGCAACAGGCTTGGTTGACATGACCTTACCTGAAGGAAGTGCTGGGGAGATTTGGGCTCAATACTTGTAGATATCAAGTTTGGATTCAGTAATTTTTCATAGTATCTTTCAAGTCTGCTACTTGCATGACTCTTGGGGATCTTAACTTCTGTCAGGTACCAAGGAAACATTCCTATTGGTCTCTGTAAGAGCTACTGCCTTAATCTGTTCTCAAGTTGGAATGGTCACAGTGGGCTAAGGTGTGTTCACGTAATGTAACATTTCCTGCTATGTGTGCAGCAGGACATGGAAAGTCTCCACTTTCTGCACTTCTACAGGAATTCACGAGATCACCTTAGTTAGAAAGCTATTCTTTAAACAATGTCTTCATATTTTCTCTTTGTCCTCTGAGAAGTCAACCTCCCTCTACACTCCTCAAGAAATGTCTAACTTTCTCCTTTCCATTGTGAAATAGTACCTTCTGGGCAGCCCACACACAGGCATTACTGCTAAGAACTGCACTTCCCCATCCCTTTGGGTTAGGCTGGTAATTGGATTCATTTAATCTCCTTTTGGCGTCATGGTTTTTTACTGTATCCCAATTCTCTTTGGACCAGATTTGAAAGATAGACAGGGATCAGAGGCTGCCAGCAGGTACAGAGTGAACTGGGCAAAGGAACAAGAAAACAAGGAGTGGCAGGGAAATGATGTGCCTTCTATGGGAAAGGAGCTAGAGACAAAAATGAGGGGAAAATGCAGATAAGAAATAGACTATGCTTTCTTACCCCATGGTATGTGGAAGGGAGACAGTTTGCATCCTAATGGAAAAAGCAGTAAAAACAGATGACTCAGAACTGACCAAAATCCAAGGGCTCCAGATCTTTTCTGGAAGCACTGAGAGTCTGTATTTGGAGACATCTGTGGTGTGCTTTTAGCTTCATTGCAGGGCTTGATTAATCGATCTGCTGGAGCTCTTCCACATTTCAGTTCAGTTGAAATCCTATTTTCTGAGCCACAGTTAATTGAGGCTCTCAGTTACCTGAAGGATGAATATCTCCTCAGAGTTATGACTTCAGCACATAAGTACCACTAAGTCTTTACTGTATAAATCTTTAAACACTGATGAACTGATGTCTTGGGGCCAAATTTAGTACATAGTGTTCTGTACACATCTAGTGTTCTGTAAGTCTTCACTTCTAATGGTGTGTGATACTTCTGTGAAAATGTTGAAGCCAGATTTGCAGCATATTCATTCAATGTTGGTTGCATGGTTGCAAAGGTATGCTTGTTAGGTGTTTACTCACAGGGAAAATGCAAAATAAGAATTACACTTAAATAGGTATTGTCCAAAAATGCACGTCAATGTTCATCAACATGTTCTTCTATCAACTAATCCTTGCTAAAGCAGAAAAGCAGATATACATCTGATTCTCCCAGTCTGAAGAAAGAACAGAATAGCTACAATGATGTGTCAATGAAAGTAATTAAAAAGTAATGAGAAACAGTTATTTTACATAAGTACTGTTGGGGTAATAAGGATCTGAGGAAGGAGGACATTAGCAGTACAGCTGTGTATGTATCTCCTTTGCACTTTTTCAAATTTAAGAGTAATTATCATATAACATAGGGTTATAGATGCCTAAGGCATTTCTTAGAAATATGAACATGCGTGTTATAGAAGTAAAAATATGAATTTATAAAATAATACTGTGCTGTAACTTTTTAACTTGCAGAAATAACTGGGCACTATGAGTATGAAACTTGCTGCAGTAGTCCAAATTCACCTGCAGTGGATCAGTTAGCTGACAGAATTCATAGACTCAGAATTCATTAGCAGAATTGTCTCATAGAAGTTTTTGTTTGTGTTTTTCTTTTATTAGCACTTCAGAGTTAATTCAGAGTTTCTTGAGGAGTTCTCATTACACTCATCCAGACCATCTAAATAATTCTGCTGGATTAAAGGGAATAAAGACAATCTGTAAGAGACCTTTTTTTAAGCACTGTTTGGCTTGGGAGCAGAGAAATGGGCAGAAAGCCACTGGAAAGGAGAGCTTTGAAAAAAAATGAGCCAGGCAGTGCTCAAGAACTTAATCAGGCATGAATACGACATCCACTGAGGTCTCCCCTGCAGTGCTTATGTGAGACAAATCTACCATTATTCCTTGGTCTACCATCAGTCCATCTTCTGATCATTTCCTTCTTGCCTGCCAAGCTGCATCACCTGCAAAACTGAATGTGAGTATGGAAGTGCTCCTCTTGTGCAGAGGGGTCTCACGGCAAGTGGGGCAGTCTGTAAGTCCTTTCTCCTTACTTGGCCTTGTGCATCAGTTTTATCTGTATCTTACCTCAACCTAGGTGATTATTAATATCCATTTCAGAGCTGAAATTATAAAATATTAAAGTGTAATCTTGGTGTTTTCTTGCAGACATAAGTCAAAGCCCTTCCCTGATTACAGAATGGGACATATTGGGAAGGGCCATAGTGGGTCATCTGGTCCAACCTCCCTGCTCACGCAGGGTCATCCTAGAGCACATGGCACAGCATTGCATCCAGACACTTCTTGAATATCTCCAGTGAGGGAGACTCCACAGCCTCTCTGGGCAATCTGTCCAATGCTTGATCACCCACAGAGTAAAGAAATTCTTCCTCATATTCAGGTGGGACTTCAAGCCTTAATTTCTGCCCATTTTCTTTTGTCCTTACATGGAGTTACTCTTCCCCAGGTGCAGGACACTGCATTTGTCTTGAATTTCAGGCAGTTCTTCTCTGCTCATCTCTCCAACCTGTTGAGAACCGTCTGAAGGACTGTGCAGCACTGGGAGGTATTGGCCACTCCTCTCAGCTTTGTGTCCTCAGTGAACTTGTTGCTGCAACCACATTTCTATAGAGAAACTCAGTCCTTTATATACTTTCCCCTGTTAGGTCTGTGCTTGTTTCCTGTAGGTGGAATGGGTTCTTGGCCCCTTCACTGCCAGCAGAGTTATGCACACAGGCAGGGCAGTCAGGGGAAGGACTGAATTTTCCTTGGAGGTCCATGTGTGGTTTCCACACCCTTGCCTTTTTTTTTTTTTTCCCTCAGCAAGCTGGGAAAGTCCTACTAGAGAAAGAAGGAAAGATTTTGTGCTGGCCTAGGTCAGGCTTCCCAATAACTTTGTATTAGAGGAACTATTTCTATTTTAACTATTTGAAGTATCATTTGCTAATGATGGAAAGCATTTTCGAAACTTTGAATGTAGAAACTCCCTATTTTCCCCAAAATAACACAGTGTGAGTATTTTCAATGCAAGCATGGTCATCCATGAGCAGTCTCCATGCATTGTTTGCTCTCTGCTGAGACAATTGCATAGCTGGCAGCTGTGTTTCTGATTTTCAGGAAGCTGCTGCCCACCCTATTATAAGTGCCTTAGTCATGAATGCCATTTGTTTTTCTGAGGAGACTGAATAGCTCCCATATGTTGAGAGCCTTTTGGTCAGTATTACTGTCACTCCATTAAAAGTTTTGCATCACCAAGTTCAATTATCTACTTAAGGCTTTTCACAAATCTGCATTTCTCACTGAATCCAGTCTTGGCCTTCTGTTTGGATGCTTCTCCCACTAATGTCATGCTCTTCAGCTTGATTCTTTTATCATGAATTGCTGCCCAATAGAACAACACTTTTCTCCTTTATGTCCCTCTTGAGACCTTCTTGTGCAGTATTGTTTACCAGACACCAAATAATTTGGTGTGGCTGGGAAATACAATGCTTAGGAAAAGCTGCAGTTTTAATTGTTCTGTAAATGCACAAGTGACTTGTAACCATTAAACTGTACAGTCCCCAGCTTCTGCAGTGATGTGCTGTGGCTTGTGAAAGCCCCCCTGAATGTATCCTCCACTCCCTTTATGTCTTACTATGTCCTTTTTGTTTTATTTTGGATGAAATATTTTACATGAGGAGCTGTGGTTTGTTGATTTGTTTAGTGCCAAGGGCAGTGGAACCAGTTATGTCTGGGCTACCACAGATTGGCATCTGACGTGTCTTCCTTGCTCCTAATCAGCAGGAAGTCTGTGAGGACTCTTGCAAGCAATTGTAAGAAGGAAGTTTCCAACAAGGTTGGGCCCATTGGAGACACAACAGTAGAGAAGGCAAATATTGAGACAGTGCCAGTGCATTATGTTTGTCTCTTTGCAGTTGTTGTGAAAGCCACATGATTCAAAAGAACTCAACAGTGCTCTTTGCAATGGGTTAACTTGTATTGTGGATATCCAAGACCTGATCTAGATTCAGATATTAGACTTCTAGTGTAGTGACTAAATATTTTGCAAATAATTGGTGAGGGAATCCTTGGAATGAAAATGCAGGGGGAGAGGGAAGGACCCTCTGTGCATTTGATCCAACTTTGTGAATAGATTTGCAAAATTACAAGGGTGCTCCCAGCTAACACTTCAAATACATTTCATGTAAAGCTGCAGAGAGAAGTGCAAGGACTCAGGATCACAAGTGAAAAAGTTAGGCTCAGAAAAGAGAGGAAAACCATACAATCCCAACTTAGTAAAATCTTTACAATAGTTTTCTTCGCTGGGTAGTGACATTACTATTACAGAAACATCACAGAATATTCTGAGGTGCAAGGGACCCACAAGGATCATCAAGTCCAGGTCTTAAGTGAATGGTCCACACAGGGATCAACCCAGAACCCTGGCATTATTAGCATCATGCTCTAACCAATGGAGCTAATTACGTTATTATTACATTTTACTTTGTTTCAGTTATTAAACTCAGCTTAACTCATGAGTTTTACTTCCCCCCTGCACCCGATTCTTCTTCCCATCCCACTGGAGAGCAGCAAGCAAGTGGCTGTCTGGTGCTTAGTTGCTAGCTGGGTTTAAATCATGACACCTTCTTACTGCTTTCCCTGACTTCTGTACCTCTGATTTTTGACTTGTTCTTGAAATGATGTCAGAATGAAGTAATGATATGAGAATTCAGAGTCCTAAGCTTATCAACTGTGTTAGCAAACTAACCAAGTAACACTACATTGACAAACTCTCCTTGGTTTGCAGTGCCCTTATGCATCAGCTTCTTATGGTCTGTGTGGATGTACACCTCCTGCATATTTCTCATAGGCCACCTCTTCTGCTGTCTTGCAGGGTTTCTTGGGATTGAATTGTTAGGAGACATGAGGCAATCTCTAGTGATTCTTTATTCTTTCACCTACAAGCTCACTATGTGCTCTTGTAGCATGTAATAATGGCTCAGTGTCCTGTGTAAAATGAATTTGCCAATAGAAAATGGGTTTTTGTTCAAGCACCCAAATCATATGAACTGTCAAGGCTTTGGTTGTTTGTGTGTCTGGTTAAGAGAAGTGTGAATGGATCATGGATACACCTCTGTCCTTTTCAATTTCAATATTCCCCTATGCATATCTTCTTCATGTTTATTATTATAGTTCTGTTTTCCCTTATAGAAGTTTCTCTTATCTCCTATCAGAATATCAGTTGCATGCTAATACTTTGTTCAGAGAGGCACTGTGTATACAGGGCAGGGCAGGAACAGCCTCTTTCCAGATGGCATGGAATGACTGTACATAAAGTTAGTGCGGTCCTTTCCCTAGCACACTGTGCCATGGAACTAAGTGCAGAGCAAGTTAAATAGTGCTTGGTAAAGAGTCCAGAGAAACTCAACTTGAAAGAGTAAGTTTCTCAGAATGAAAGAGGTCAAATTCATCCTGTGGTGTAAATCTGCAAGGCTTCAGTAAAATTATGCTTATAATCACCTCATGTAGTTGACTGTAACTTGGCAGACTTGTGAATCTCTACAAAGTGTAAAAGCTAATTACGATGAAGCACCTCAGTGATAAGCAAATTGTGCCTTTTCAAAAACTCTTCACCAATTTCTTTCTGTACAGACAATTAGAGTTTGTTCCTATTTTCTATTGATCCTGAGTAATTACCTCTCTAGGCTCAGCTGTTCCTTTTTATTCTCCTCCTCTGTGCTTTTGCTGTACTGAAGCCAAATCTGAATGGATTTCCCTGGCTCTTTTGTGCTTTATGACTTGTTATCTGGAAGTCTGACACCATAAGAAAATTATTTTACAAATGCTAGCCATAATATGGATGAGTACTTCAACAGACAAAATTAAAGTTCAGCTGAATAAAGAGTGCAAGGTATGGTGTCTGTAAGTGTAAAATCTTTGAATTTTCTCCTCCAGTTCCCTTGCTGTAACTCTCATCAAAGCTCAGTTTTAGACTACAGTAAACATTTTGGTATCGAGGCTGTAGGCAACAATTGGAAAGGCCCAGTTTTACAATGCTGTGTTCAATTAATCTATTCCACAGTAGAATCAGAAAAGTAAGGTATAGTGCTGTTTCTTGAAAAGAGTAAACAGGTGATGTGTACGCCTTGTGGGATGACTATATTTCTCCACTGACTTGCAACCAGTAAATTCTTTGGCAACTTGCTCCTGGCAAAGCCCTTGTACTTATCAACTCCTTCCTTATCGCCAATGTAACACCAGCAGTGTCCCATTTTTCAGGCAGAGCAGTATATGTTGTTCAGGCCCATCCTGAGTCATGGAGCCCTGTAAGGTGCCACCTTTCCCAGGACTTAAAATCTGCTGTGGTGAAAATGAGAGTCGCTTCTTTCTCAGACTTATCCATTGTTACAAGTTTGTGTGCTGCCATCTGGGGGACAAGGGCTTGTGATATCCTCATTGACTCCTCTCTCCCTCTCTCTCCCTCTTCCTTTCAGAGTGCTGCTGGGGTGAGTGCAGAAGAATGGCTGCGGCAGAACCTCTGACCGCTTTCTCACGATGGTATCTCTACGCCATCCACGGCTATTTCTGTGAGGTGATGTTCACAGCTGCCTGGGAGTTTGTGGTCAACTTCAACTGGAAGTTCCCTGGTGTTACCAGTGTGTGGGCACTCTTCATCTATGGCACCTCCATCCTCATAGTGGAGAAGATGTATCTGTATCTCAAAGACAAATGTAATATTGTAGTGCGCTGCTTCATTTACACACTGTGGACATACCTCTGGGAGTTCACCACTGGCCTCATCCTACGCCAGTTCAATGCCTGCCCATGGGACTATTCCCAGTTTGATTTTGACTTCATGGGCCTGATCACCCTGGAGTATGCCATCCCATGGTTTTGTGCTTCTTTCATCATGGAGCAGCTGGTGATCAGAAACACCCTGCGCTTACGATTTGATGAGACTGCCGAGCCCGGGGCCCCCACCGCGCCCGTTGCCTTGGCCAATGGCCACGTGAAGACGGATTGAGCAGCGACTTAGAGCCATACTTAGCAATCTGAGAGAGCCCAGATCTCTACCACTGACACTCAGCTCTGTCTCTGAGGTACTGCTCCTTGCTGTAAAAGATTCATAACCCCGTTTTTCTAATGGGGGTGTGCATGGGATATACCAGAAAAATTGGAACCAATAGATTTTCTATGGATTTTACTCTTTGGGCTCCAAGGACCAATATCAGTTACTTGTTAGTTAGGTCGTTTCTGATTTTAACTTATTACTGATGAAAGCAGTCCTTTTGCTTACACTTTAAAGTGGAGAAAGAAGAAAAAAGAAATGCTACAGTGGAAATGCATCCTAAAAAACCCCACCTAATCAGTGGATGGGCATGGACACGCCAGCTGAGTTAGTGATTGGCTTACTCCATTAGGCAATATTCAGGTGCTTGCTTGCAACCAATACCTCCCATGGGACCTGAGATGCTGCAGGAACAAGCAAAATCCATCTGCTGTTGAGAAGTACCTAAGACTGGCAGTCTGCTGGGGATGGTGTTCCCCTCACCAGGTCCCACTGGCCTCTCCCCAGGTTCTTTGTTGCACCATGAAATAATCTGGTGCTGGACATCTTGCTGAACTTATATGGATATTGTACTTTTTGAAATCTCAGTCCTGATACTTCTGATACTCAATAGAAATATTTTCTTTCTTCTTTCCTTCTTTTTTTTTCTTTTCTTTTTTTTCCTAAAAAGGCCTTTTTTTGCCAAGTGAATTTTACCACAACCTGTGCTATCTGAATCTTGGCAAAAGGCACAATAAATAGTGCAAGTCTTCCCATCTCCTTTGTCCCCCCAAAGCAGATCTTGCTGCAGATTCCAGCTCCCATCTCAGCCATGCAAACCTTGTAGAGACTATACAGCCCACAAGACTTTTCTGCCTTCCTTTCCAGGGATTCCTCTGTTTCTGGTGATATTGATGACTTAGTCTGGCTGCAGCCCATTGTATTTAAAAGTCAAAACCTTCATGTGGCTAACCCAGGATTTGGTCCTCTGGCACTGACTCCATGTTCCTTCATCACTGGAAAACAACAAGAAAAACAACAAAAACCAAAACATCTGTCTCTGAAAAGCATGCACTTCATCATGCTCTGCCTGAATGAGGCTTTGAGTTAGGGCACAAGAGCAGCAGTAGAGAGGTGGAGCAGGAGGGACTGCTGTGGCTTCACTGTAGACCTACCTCCACCAGGGACAGTTTGAAATTTAACCTATTGGGAACACTTATGGAGAACAAGGACAGTTGTGGTGCAGGGAAGGTATTTGATAGTGGCAGCCACAAGTTTGTAATTCACTCTCTTAAGTCTTGACCTTTGAAGTTAGCAAGAAACAGAGAGCTTCCAGCTGTCAGATGTTTCACTCCTGAACTGATTTATGAGGAAGGTTTGCCAGAGTTGTCCCATAAGGCCAGATTAATTTTTCTTGTTCTTCCACCACAGTCAGCAGAGCTGTACCAGGGATAATTTGGCTTGAAATGCAAATCTGTTGTAGGATTCCACTCTTATTTTGGAAATAGTTGGGCCACTTCTGTGTATGTCCCTTGTCTCTGGTAGGGGATGCTCAGCTATGAACCTGCTCGTGTCCTGGTGCAGCCGTTCCTGAGAGGAAAAGCACTGATGGCCCTGTGAGTAGAATTGTTTCTTGGTTCTGCTCTTACAGGGCAATATTAATCCTTCTTTGTATTACACAGAGAGCAATTATTTTATTCCTTCCCTTCCCCTTTTCATATGGCATCCATTGCTGGCAATGGACACATGAAAACAGTGGTGGCAAGGAGTTAATCGAATCTGCCCTGGATATGCAATGTATCCCAAATCATTGAGAATACTTAGGTGGGTATTTAGAGTTCCCTTTTTACAGTTCATTAAATTAAAAAAGAACAAACACTGAACAGATAGTTCTTTTGATGCTGTGATGCCAGTGTTATGAAATCAGAGGAGCAGTATGTAGTTTATCAGCCTTGTTGGTCTCAGAAGTATAGACCCAGGCAAAATAGTCATCTGAAACTGTACATGGAGGAAAAAAAAAACCAGTTTTGTGTGGGGGATAATGTAGATGAGCTCTACTGGAGCAGAACAAGAATTGCAAGGTGCAGGTCAGAGTTGGGATCCCATCATTTTGGCCCTGGTTATGTCATGATCATCAAATGCAGTGTCTAAAGCTGGGTTGTCCTCTCACAGCATAGCTTAAAATGTGGTGTTGTGCTGCCTCCTACACTACCCCCACATCATGTAAAACCCTCAGCTTTACAGAAAGATCCTTAGGATCCCTGCTTTCTCCTTAGCTATTACAAAACTCTTTGGAAAGGTTAAAAGGAGTTAGCAATGTGGTGTGGAGGACTGGCTGTCTGCAGAGCTAACCTGGTGTGCAATAGCAGTTGTGTCTGTTATTGTCTGTACTTAAGAAGGTCCCATATAAATGACACTTTGTGTTTTGCTGAGTGATGTAATATTTAACTGCTCAAAATATGGAGGGTTTCCCAGCAGCATCCTAGAGCATTGTTCTTGCTGCCTGTGTCATTGAAACAGCTGTTGTAGTCTGCTTTCCACTGGTGTCTGATGTGTACCGCCCAGCTATTGCATCTTCATAGAGTGGTAATTTATACCCAGAAGTGCACTTTACTTGCAGCTTGCACACCAGAAACAGAAAAGGACCTGGCAAATTCTTAAATAATTTAATTGTGTATAATACCACATACCTAATGCAGCAGGATTAGCCAGACTTCTCCTTTCTGAGCAATGTGGCTGCTGTCAAAGCTTTGTCTTTTCTGCAAAATCTCCCTTTTTAATACATGTGATGCTTCTTATAACATCTTGCAGAACTGCCCAGAGCACGTCACCAGGATCTCAGTGGCAGCTCAGTGAGAGCTCGGGAGCTGGACTGAAGTTGAAGAGACATTTACATTAAGAAGGAAAAAAACGCACAAGGCCTAACATTTGTTTGTATGTGTATCTTCCTCAGTAGATTAAAGTTGCCTGTTTTGAGTTCACCAGCAATAAAAAAACATTGTGATTTATCTACCTTGTCCTAACTGCAGCAAAGAGAAAGTGACCCTAATCTCTGCCTTTCTTTTCCAGGGGGTGGTGGGATATGGACTTCCCTGTTTTCCAGTTTTGCATCTGTTTTCTTATTTGTCTCATGTACAGTCCACCCTAAAGGATCTCAAAGTGTGTGATAAATAAATACAGAGTCTGGTGTCCGTCACACAAGAGGCAGTTCAAGCATTACTGTGGTATCTGTTCATACTCCAAAGATCTTGCCAGAGGGGAATGTTTGATCTACAGCAGCACCAGATGGCATTTTGGTCTTTTGTGTTATAATTGATAGAAATGTGTACATATGTACCAGGAACATTGCGCCTTTGGTCTGAGTGCATTTTGTAATTAAAGCAGAGTAATCCAATCAAGATTTTGCTTGACTAGTCCTGTGACTATAAAAGGTAAAAAAAGACTGCAGGGCTTTAGCTGCTTTGAGAATTAGGAAGCAGGTGACTGACGTCCTGAGTTTAGCATAGCTCTGCTGACTGGTTTTCTAAAACCTGCAGAGAAAGAAAGGGGATTTCTTCACTCAGGGAAACTTCTGCCCTTTCTGTAAATAAAACATGAGCCACAACTAAGATGTGAACTGAAACTAAATGTTTTTTCTATTTTAATTTAGCCTAGGCCCTGACTACATGCAATTCAAGGGGGAGGCTTGCAGACCTGAGCTCTTTTCCTCCACTTCTGCCTGCAAAGTGCAGCTGAACCACCTGAGGGGCAGAATACTCTCTTCCCCTTCCTTCCTCCACACTGGCAGCTACCAAATCCCTCTGTGGTCCATCCCGTTGTAGAAGGAAATGTTTCTTACATGGCCTCTTACCAAACCAGGAGCTGTTAGTAATGTGTATTACTTTACCCAACTGCTTTGGCACCTAAAGACCACTTTGGGCCACAGAGCAGGAGAGAAAGATGAGCATTGTCCTTGTTTGGCAAATGGCCTCCCTTTGAATCAGTCTTCTCTTACTCCTCCTGAAGTGTCC
The DNA here is from genome assembly GCF_036417665.1 of Passer domesticus. Lineage (NCBI taxonomy): Eukaryota > Metazoa > Chordata > Aves > Passeriformes > Passeridae > Passer > Passer domesticus. The sequence goes on from NC_087479.1 coordinate 33,210,732, forward strand.
TGAGCCAGCTGCTGGGGAAGGGACATTCCTTTCCTTCCATCTTCTGTCCCAGAGCAAGCTCTGCAGTTGCTCAGGGGCCTTGGCACCACTCAAGGTTTTATGCTAACACAGGTCTGTCTCCGCTTGGGCATGGCAACTTTAAGAGCTGTAAGTCTCTGAACTTCAGGCTCATCACAAGCAAGGCTTCCACAGACCTCATAGTGAATTTCTACCATGTGGAGTAGCTTATATCTTCTTGGATGGCAAGGTTTTGCCCCATCAAGGGTTTGGCCACTGGTCACTGCTTTGTGAACAAGAGGGGAAGTTACAGAAGAAGGTGGTGCCCACAGCACCTGCTCTCATTTTGGCCCCTGGGCAAGTAGCACAGATGTGGAAGGAAAAGATGCTGTTTTGACAGAAGGCATAGGCAGGGGCTGGGGATGCACTGGTTAGTTTGTGTTCAAAGGCACCACATCTTCAAATATATAGTTGTGCTTTCCCACTGAAATCTTCACTACTTGTGGAAACACAAATGTTTGCGTGCCCCAAAGTGTATGATTGCTTGAGCTTACTCTGAACTAGGAGTGTTCAAAATATCCAGTCCTCTTTCTCTCTAGGCAATTCCCAACTTACAACTTTGTGGAAAAATATGTCACCTTGGGATGTGCAAGCTAATGCACATTAAGCCAATATAAGTCCTAAAAGCCATGTAGTGTTGTTCTCCATCCTGCTGAGTTAATCATGCTGAGAAGCAGAATAGACACACCTCAGAGTGTGCTGCCATTTGGCTATACCACTTCAGGACCTGAAATAGTAGCAACGCCTACTCAGGAATTAATTTCGCCTTATAAAATGTACTCTTAATTCCATGCTTAAGAGGGAGAAAGAGATCCTATATAAGCTTCATCACTGCTTCTTATTTGTGCTCTTACTTGTTTAAAATTTCAGCTGTTTAATTGAGACCCTGAAGACCAGATGTGAAGGTGACTTTTTACAGACCAACTCTGGAGCAGGTCGGTATCATCATCACACAACTGCACTCTGCAGTGCAGTTCCAGTCCGCAGCCAGGATGGGCTTCCACCATACAAGGACTTTGATGAGTAGAGAGGGTGATAAAAACACCGCTGATAACGGTGGCAGAGCAAGGACTGATGGTGACACTCCCAAATCTTCAAGAGTTAGGTTGAAAGAATCTCTTCATATTCTCTGTATCTGGTACTTCTCATAGGTCTAAAGCAAATTGGCAGTTTTTATTCTAAGAGATGCATACCATTTCTTTGACTCCTTACTCTGGAGTCTGGGCAGTTCACTCCTACTGTAGGCACTGAATTTTCTGATATGAATGGCCTTCATTAGTTTCTCAGAAAATAGCAATTTTTAAATGGTAATCCCAAATGTTTGACGTCAGTTTGTATTTATGCTTTAGTCAATTTAGGAGCTAAAGACCCTTAAGTATCTGGTGATGCTGTTTGTTTATACTGTTGTTTGGCATGTGATCCTGCTTTAATGCTATAATGCAGAAGAAAGAGGAGGAAGTACAAGCAATTTTCTCTTTAATAAAAATACATAAACATGCAGTTGGGACAATATTTATTAAATAGGTGAGATATGCATATGTATAGAGATGTCTGGCCTTTCAAATATGGGGCACTTTCCAGTGAAGAATGTTGCTTTCCACTGTAGTTAATCACCTTTGCAACATTTCTAAATTGCTATTTCAGTGTGGTTCTTTACCTTAGTATTTTGAGAATGACAGTAAAAGTATTTTCACATTTCATTGAAGGATCTTTGAAGTGTTTTTCACAAACTAATTAAATAGAAGAATTACTGAAATGGTTCAGAATTAACCCCAAATAGCACTGATCAAGAGCTAATGAAAATGTCCTGACAGTTCCCAAAAGGTCATTTCAGAAAGAGAAAAAGGAGTTTAACACTACCTCTTAACCAAGTTTCCAGATTTGTGGAGTGAGTTAATAACATTCCAACAAAGTTGGGAAACTGGGGAAGTGCTACCTGGTTTCCACCATGTGATGCTGTCCCAGAAATGGTTGTGCATATTATGACATTGCTCTGTCTGCTCAGGTAGGGACTGTTGGAGCCGATAGGCAGCCCAGTATCCTGCATAAAATAGCACTGATTCCCTCTGTCTGCTACATAATCCCATCTCCATCAGTAGAGTACTTTTGGGTAAATATTGCTAGGGGCAACAAGCTATGTTAAAGGCTAAACTGAGGTGACCATCTGCTCTATCAGCTCGTGTTGCAGTTACTGCAGAGCTTATCTGTGATGCTGTTTCTGTTGTCAGACCACTCATCTGATACCACAGCTCTTCCTACTTCTTCTCTTTCTCCAGCAGCTCCTTTGGGGTATCCTGACCTTTTTCATGCTTTTTCTCCACTGTAAGCCCATGCTGCAGTGAAAGGTACCCAAGCTCCCCTACCCCAAATCTAAACCCCACCTTTGGCAATTGAACAAAAATGCTGTGTTAAATATTTGCTGATGAGCTATACCTTCCATTGAAGCCCCCAACAGCTGCAGCTGTCAGTGCTTTGAAAAGCAGAAAACATTTTACACACTAGCCTTCAGGCACAAGTACAGCAGGAAGTATGAAATTACTGTTCAGTGTGTTTGCTCTACCTTCCACACAATGGTACACAATCGGTTTTCTTTACTAAATTCAGCAAAAAGCTTCTCTGGTCAATCTCTGTGAGTTTTGTTGAACATAGAATAATATATAATTTCACCTCATCCTTCACATAAATGTGTATACATACAGTGAATGTGTTTAGATGCACCAACATAGCTGATGGCATACATGCATTGTAACTTCTACCAGCAAAGAAGAGCCATCCCCTGTTTAGCTGCCCACTCACTGCTACTTTCTTGAGCAGATGAAATCCAGAGAATATCCAAAATAAAGCCCACATACATATGAAGAAGGTTAAGATCTAAGTTGGATGTTCTTGACCTTGCAAGCTGCATGTCTGTGCTTTGGTGTGGCCTCAGTTAGATGTGTCAGGGGATGAGAGACTAATCAATGAGCAGTCAGAGAGGGAAGTGAGGCCTGGCTTTTTCAAACATGTTTTACATGTGGTGTTTAAATCAGATTAAGGAAAACATACCATACTATCCTGCTTAATCTTTATAAAAAGGGGAATTATCACTTGGGGACCTTCTGGTTCTTTTGATAGGGTTTGGCTTCCAGTTTGGCTTCCAGTCTGTATGCACTCTGTAATTGCTCAGGAGAGCAGTGTGTACCCTGCTGAGTCAAACCCATCCCATTCACTCCTGTTTCTCAGCTAAGGTATCAACCAAAAGTACTCCCACCCAGGCTGCAATGTTGATCCTAGATGTCCTGTTCTTCTGCTGCTCCATTTTTTGGCCACTGGATCTGTCTGCTGTCTCCAGTCTCAGTCACATTGCAAATTGTCCAGGCCAGGCCTTGTGCTTTTGTTGTCATATTGATGTAAGCATGTCCCTAACCGGATCTGTAAGTGCTAAGTTATCAGAGAGAGTAAGCATTAAAAAAAGTTTTTTGACATTTTCAAGGATAAGAGTAAACATCCCAGCTCTGTTCCACCAATGAAAGGGCTTGACCAAAATGTCCAAGAGGTACCTCTGTTGACCCTTTCCATCCAGGAAAGTGGATTTCCATCTGGGAAGGCAAATCCCTGGTAAAGATTTGAGCATGCCAGCAACACCCGAGTGGAGCATGGCTTGTGACACACTAGAAGCCTCCTCTGTGTGACTCCTCTTCAGGTGACATACAGGTGTCCACCTCAGCCAGATGCTGGCATTCTCTAGCAAAACACCTTTTGAATGTCACTGGATGGTGAACTGCTCTTCAGCAGGGCCTGACTGGAGTTAGCATGGTAATGGTAATGATACTTTGGTTGACAAGTGTGATGACAAAGAACAGCTGTCCTTTGATCTTGCAGTAAGGGCAGCATGGCCCCCAGCAGTTTGCTTATGGTAGGGCTTTGTGCTGCATGACTGCTGAAAGTAGCACAAACATCTCCAAACAACAGCACAGGCTGCAGTTGTCCTGGCCACTGACCTCTGGGCATGCACCCAGCATGAAGCTTGTGGTGTTACACTGTCCCAGCAAGGCTGCCTGCAACCTTATGGCTACTGGCAAAGCCAGCAGAAAGCCTGGCCTTGACTGCTGTCATGTATGGTTCATTAATCCTTATTTCTCTGCTTTATCTTCCATTGCCCATCCTGTCCTTCCTCTCTGCCTCACTAGCTGCCTCCTGGCAAGGTCTTATTGCCTGTTAGGGCTATGGTGTTCATTTCTATTTCCTGTTTTGTATCTGGTGACTTAATCCTTGCCACTTGACAATTTTTTCTTGGCTGGGGCTTCACAGTATTGTTATCTCCAGCTCTTTGTTGTCACCTCCTTACGGCCACTCTCCCCCTCCTCAGGAATCCCTGTTCAGATCAGCTGTGTCCCCAGTGTGGGCACGCCCATGCATTTACACAGCTTTTACTGCCATCTCCTCCCCATGTCCCAGACCTCTGCCTCCCTCCTAGCTTGCCACCTTCTCACTAGACCAGCATTATTCTTGGCTCCTCTGGCATCTATTCTTGAATGAGTTACCAACAACTTGAACCACTGCAGTCAGGGTGGATTTCTGGCCCCATTTTTCTTCTCATGTACCCCAATTTTCTCATTTTTCCCTGGAAGATGCATAACAAATGGGAGAAGCAGAAACATCTTTGACTTTGTCTTCTGCTCTTCTATATTTGCCTAGTCTTTATGTTTTACTACCTTCTCTCTGCCTCTGAGGTCTCCCTCCTGGACTGGTGCTGATGTTTCGTATCAGTCATCCTGCACCCAAGATGTTTTCTTCAGCTGACCTGCTAGAAAATACCCTTCTCCCCATGCCAGCCTGTCTCACTAGCCCTACAAAATGCAGCAAATTAAATCAGCTGTGTATCTATTTCACATATTTATGAGTGAGATACTAATCCCTGCATAGTGGAAGGGTCATATGTACAAAAGGGGAAATGAGGACACCAGCATTAAAGGGAGAAGTGGGGGAAGGGAAGACCGAGACTGAAAGCAAGGGCAGGGCAGATGTCAAGGAGATGAGTTTACAGTGTTGAAAAAAAATACAGAAAACTGAAACAAGAGCAGATCTGAGTATCATTGGCAAGCCATATTGATTGTTCTTTCCTTACTAGTTCTATATTTGAAGCACTCTTTTCTGGTCCCTACACTTATGTCTTTGGAACAGAGACCAAGTCCTCAATTGGCTCAGAAAAAAAAGAGGAGACACTCCTTTTCTCTGTATCTTCTATGAAAAGAAACATCTCTCCTTCCCTTTCAGGCCCAGCGGGAAAGCTGATCTGTCAGACTGATCCATTTGCCAAGACTGTCCTCCCAGGCTTCCTTGCCAATTGTCACTGAGAAGCAGGAAAGCTCTTCCTGGCTTCCCCAGCACAGCCACGAGGGGAGGGTGGGCAAAGGATTTGCACGTGATGCCGTGACCGTGACCTCACGAAACAGCTCTGTTTCCCATCTGTTGTGCTGTTACCTTCCCAGGACACAAAAGCATGTGAAATGTCTGCTGCATACAGAAACCTCTCTGGTTGCAGCCACATGAAATACCCCTCCTTAAAGCAATACAGAGAGATTGCGTTTTTGTTGCTCAGTAAAGGATTCTGCAGTGAGTGAGCTGGAGATTTGACAGTTGCATCCCAGTCATATTTTAACACAATACAGACAGCAGATGCTTCAAGAAGATTATGTTTCTTCATGTGCATTGAGTCTCCAGGGAGATTACACACTCAGGGTCAAGGGCTTTAGGAGGCTGGCTCCACAGCCCTGCAGGAGGATTTTTCTGTTACCAGCAAAAAATGAAAAGCACAGGGCATTCTGCCAAGCCTTCTATATGGAGTCAGCAGGAAATGCTGCTCCCAAGAGATATTTTACCTACAGCTCTGTCAGGGATAGCTTTTATTATAACAATAGCATTGATCAAATATTCCCAATGCTGCTCCACCTTGCCCAAGTGTTGGGGCTGAGCCTGAGCAGAGGAGCAGCAGTTACTCATTGAACTGTTAAAAGGTTATTTCTGTGTGGGAAAACTGTCTGCTTCTGTAAAGGCAGGCAGAAACGGTCATTTTGTCACAGTATGGTGTTTTTGAAATGCAGATATCTTGGCCAAGGAAGTCATTAGCTGGCCAGCTCATAAGACCATGCAAGGGAGACAACTATGTCCAAAGATGCAATGAAAGCCCTCATGGGGTTCTCACTGACAAGACTGAGATGTTTTAATGAGGTTTTACAAAGAAGCTCCCTCCCAGTCCTGCAAGACTGTTAATTTATCTGCTTTGTATATTGAAGGATTAAGGCTCAGGAAGCCCTATTAGAATAAGAAGTGACATGACATTTAGCAATCCAAACCTTGACAGCAGCCCCTCAAATATCTGTAAGTATCAGTACAAGTCAATTGAGATACAGGCACTCCACAGTGCAAGCTCATAGCCAGGGTGCTCAGTAGTCTCTGGGACCAGCCTGGCCCAGCACAGGCAGTGGTACTTAGGCAGGTTCTGGCATGTGCTGGAGCTGGACACTCCCAACAAGGAGTGCCTGTGCAGTCCAGCTGCTTGCAAGACAAAAGCATGCACCAGCACAGATATGGGCCTTCCTACAATTGGTTCCTGAAAAAAAGGAAAAGGTAGTATCCTTAGTCTGGACTAATTTCTTTGTTATTCTGTGTCTCATGCTTGCAGGGTCTGTGTAAAATGCTACTAAATCACAGAGGGAATGTTTTATGCTCACTGAATGGTGAAATCATTGGGTAAGAACCAAAGGGAACACGGACCTCACTTATTACTAAATCCTGCCTCAGACAAAGCTGCTTCAAATTTCCATATTTTAGTAAGGAAAGGACATTAACCAAGGAAACCAGGATTTACCTCAAGTACTGAGATCTGCACAAGAGAAGGGAACTTGTTTTAGCAGGTGCCCTCCAAAACCTGCAGAGCCATATAGGGCATCAGTATGGCTTTGCAGTGCTGCTGGCCTAAAAACATGAACTAGCCCACTATGTTCCCCCTACCCTCATGCACAGAGGTTAATGGTGTGAGAAATTAAAAATGTCAGGAAGTGTTTCTGAGGTGGAATGCAGATAATAAATTTCCTTTTACCAAGTCATCAGTCTTCCCACCTTGGAGTATAAGAATTAAAGTCTTGCTCTTCTTGGATTCCCTTAATAGCCACACTTTTGTGGCTGAATTGGTGTCAACAATTTCCTTTTTTCTTCAAGTTTTGAACAGGCAGAAGGAGGAATGGAGACACTTGTAAGCAGAGGAAATTAGCAGTGGGGAGGAAAGATTGTGAGAATTCCTGTCCATACCAACCTATTTTTTCTTTCATTTAATTTAATACACATAGTTTTGATATTATGTGTTTACTTCAATTGTTGACAGACTGCACAAAAAAAAGACAGTGTGTTACTCTAGGCATTTTTGGCAGATAGAAAGGCAAACTATCCAGTAAGGATCAGCAGCTAACCCACAGCAAAGCTTAATCTCCAGCCAAAAGCTTAATCTAACAGAAACTAAACATCTGCCCTTCTTGGGTATGCTGGGATGGAGACAGAAGTCTTGTCTTCTGGACGGGTCCAGAATTGTTCTTCATCTTCTGACTCTTCCCAGATGACAAAGTAGGGCCTGGGCACTCTCTCTGTGGTTTAGGTACAAGACTGTGGTGTAGAATGGCAGAATTACAGCTACAAAACCTCAGAAAAACCATACATAGGGGTAGTACAATTAAAAGTATCCCTCTCTTGCCCTGTAAAACATTCTGCTCTTTCTGGATTTTTTCTCCCAGTGTCTCTTTTCATACACAGCAGATTAAAACCATTATCCCTGGAATAAGAGGGTGAATGCTGCTTTTTTCCCCCACTCTATCTCATTTCTGACCTCTGCTGCTTTTTACTATTCTAGTCCTGGTTTATAATTGGAAATTGAAAGCTCAAAGATTTGCTTCACATCTGACATTCATTCATCCTCCCAGCTTCCTTTTGTCGCAGTAAGATTAAAGACAGAGAGAAAGAAACAATCAAAACTGTGTGTTTATGGTCTGTGTTTTTAATACCCAAACCTCTGCTTCTGTTCTTAGCCTGATTTGCTATAACTTTATTCACTTCACTGACTTCATTCTGAATCCTCACAAGTGTAAGAAGGAAGTTGGGTGATTATTTAAATACTGACATATTTAAAACATTGAGAGTTAAGACAAACAAGTAATCTTGCTCATGTTCCCATTCCCCAGCTGTGATGACTTGTCTATATTCCTGATCTTATCATTCAAGCCTAGATATTTGAAAAATGACCATAGATTTAGAGTGACTCAAGTTTTACCAGTTTGGGACATTTCTGTCCTGATTCTCTTCAGATGGCTCCAGTTAGAAGTATTTCAAGCTGAAAGCCCTAAAATGAAGCCAGGTCAAATCAGAGGCTTTAAAAAAATCATTTGGCCTTTGTAAGTAACTTGGTGAGCTCCCACTGCGAGGTCAGGGAAGCACGCAGCTCCCAGTGGAAGCTGAATGAGAGCCAGTTGAATTTTGGTACCACACGGCTGTTGGGTCACACAGCCCAGGATACACCTGTCCCTCCTGATGCCATGACAGCACAGCTGATGAAAGTCAGTGATGAATGCAGCATGTCTCCATCTTCTGTCATCTCAGTGGCACCTTTCCTTATGGTGCATTTTATTTTGCAAGGCTGAGAGTGTTCTCATTTCATACCCTTTCCCTTTTTGGTGTGAAAACTGAGGTCCAGGAAAATATTCCTTCAGTGACTGAATTGGATTGGACTCTGATGCTTCATGCAGATTTATACACCTCTATCCTAAAGACCATTGAAACAAAAATTCAGTTATTAGACAATTAATAGGACCCTGGCTCAGCAAAACAGCTGCATTCATGCATTCAGCTTCTTGCTGTACAAATGTCCTATTTTACTTCAATTAAATATAAGCTTAATTTGCTGCATAGTTGATTTAATACAATTTGCTGCAGTGATTTACTTAAAAAATAGCTATGGCTCTGTAAAATCAATTTGTCATGGGCAGTCAGTGTAGGGTGAGGATGATGTGATCATAGCTATAGCATTGTACCCAAACACTGAGTGACAAACATGCTTGCCTGGATAGTCTCTATAGTAACTGAGTTTGCGATGCTGGAGTACTGGGGTGATATTTGCATATATTATTGCTGTGTGATCCTCCCAGTAAAATGGATAAGAAGTGCCATGCTTCAAGGTAAAAAAATAATCACCACAGGATTAACCTGATCTCTTCTTTCCTCTGTGGTTAAATCTTTTGTAATTATCCACTAAGAGAGGTCTTCCATCTGCTAAGACACAGGACACTGGGTCTCTGTTTTGATCTTGTTTGAGACTGCTGAGTTCCTTGTAGGTGTGTGTGAGCATGAGTAACATCCAATTGCAGGGCGTGAAGATGTCTCATTCTTTCACAGGCAAGCAGAAAACTGTCAAGAACAAACACTGTGGCAGTGGAGTGGAGACTTCTGCTTTCTCTGTCCAGGATTGGTGGTGTGTTCTGTCTTCCAGACCACTCAGCCACCTTTGGAAACACTTCAAAAGCATCTTCATGGTGAGGATATCTGGAGCAGTTTCCTTTGTAGTTCCAGCCATAGGGATCTCATTAATTCCTTTAAAAATAAGTAGAATGAAAACCATGCAAAAGCCAAAGGCCCCAGACCGAAAGAATTAAACGAGTGATATGTTCCAGGCTTTGTTTGCTTTCTGGTTTTTGTTTGTTGATTGAAATAAGAGCTACTGGTTTGACATCAGCTGCTGGGTTGCCAGAGCAATCAATCTGCAACATCACAAAGTGAAGACTCCTTTTCCCCCATTTCTGGCAACTGCACAGAGATGAGTGTCTGAGATCTGTTCTCTCCTGGTGTCTGCCATCTTTCAGTTGAGTCCACTGGTTCCTGTTGTCTCTTTTCTCCACTGGAGATCTCTACAGATGGAGTGAGGGCTGTACCTGAAAGCAACAGATGTCCTACCCTAATTGCTAAAACCAGGCACCACCAGTGCTAATTTCATGGTGTCTGACTCTGAGTGTGATGGCAAAGGGTACACAGTGCACTTTCACTACTGGTCACTGTGAAAAATCACTACTTTGATTTTTCTAGTCTAATTGCAGCTTCTCAATAGAGGCTGGATGCTGTGAAGGGTCACAATGCTCCTAAAGGCCCCCTGCTGTGATATTTGTAATTTCTTTGTCTATCTCAGCATCTCAGGGAAAGCTGCAGCAAAACCTGTATTGAGAGTGGCAAGGCCTCGTGACTGCAGACATCACTACTGGTACAACCACAGCAACTTCAGTAAAGAGAAGGTCAAGAAAAGGCAGTAAAAAAGGGATGCTGGTAAGGCACAGGTGAAAGGCAGGAGGATGTCAGGATTGTTTTATGTAGGGTAAATTTGGTTTAGCATGTACAGGCAAAGATCTGCTCTGTAGCAGCAATTTCTTGTAGACTATTATGGTGCTGCTTTATCAGTTCATGGCCTTCTCATCTAACAGAAACTTAACAGGGAAATATAAAAACTCCAAAGACTTGAATGACTCCTCCTGTCCCTTCAACCAGGAAAAGCTAAATGAAGTAGGAAGCTGATCTTGGTGGATAATCTTCTTAGATGAGTACAGGCTAAAAGTGGAATAATCCCTGAAGTCTATCAATTTGTTTGTTGTAGTTTGGGCAGAAAGCAAATGCAGATGAGTTTTTCAAAGCTGTAACATGCAGGTGGGGCTGCCCTTCTGCCTGCAGTAGCAGTGAATGTGGCCAGTCTGCTTTTCTGTAAACAGGGTAGGAGGTACAGATGCTGCCTTTCAAAAAAAAGCTACACTGCAAACATTGCTACTGAATATTTCTGAGGTAGTTTTGGAGGTTATGGGTAATTCTGGGTTCACAGCAGCATGTGTGAATAGGCAGAAAACAGAGACATGCCTTCTGCCTGTCCTGAGGGAAAAAATAATCTTCCTTTTCCTGGGTATAAAGGTGTGTGGTCAGACAGGCCTGCACTAATACTTGAGGAGGATTCATTATTAATTGGGTTTAATCCATCCTGAGTAGGAGGAAAAAGGTTAATTGCTTGGGGAGAAGCAATTTATCCGGTCCACAGACAGTTCAGATGACTGGGGCATAGTGGGAAGAATAAGACAAAATGAAAAGATGAGTTACTTTTTCACAGTTCTGTTGTGCTTAATCTATTATAGCCAATGGCAACGGTGCTGAGCAGCTTCTAGAAAAAACAGAATGGTGGTTTCCTTTCCCCCACCCCATCCCTGGAGCAGATGCATCTGGCAAAATCTCAAGTTGAAGTAGCTTTGCTAAAGCTGTGCTGGTGTGGACAGCATGAAAAATAAAGTGTTTTCAACCAGGGTGCAGGCCTCCTTATGAGCCTTCTTTTTCTTGAGATGGGGAGACCTCAAAGGATTGGAAGTAAATCTCCAACTCCTTTGGGGAGACAGACACACATAGAATAATACATTGGAGGCTCCTTTGTGTACTGTTAGTGAGCAACCTCTTGGGACCTTAATCCCAGGAAAGCATGTGCTGTTCTGTAACTGTTTTGCAGTCTCCAGAGCTCACAGGTTATTTCTTTCTATTAAAGAATGTGGTAGGCATCAAGTAGGTAACCCCAAGGAATAAGAATATATTAGACTAATTAGACACTAATCAGCAAGTAGAAGGTGGGGAATTGCTCTGAATATCTGGATTGGCCTTGTGAGTCAGAATTGTTGCTGTATTCTGCTGGAGTAGACTCTTCTGGGGAGACATTTTCACAGGAGTAGGGGAACACTGCTAATTTTAAGGAAAGACTTGATAGTTGGAAAATAGTAACAAACCTGAGGATTGTAGTCAGTATCAGTGAGCTGACACTGTGTTAGCAATTATGTGAATCATCTGAAATGTTCCAGAATGCAAACTATTATCTGCAAATGCTCACAAAAGACTGTCTTGGGTTTGAGGAAGAAACTTTTCTGTGGAATCTGTTTCAGAAAGGAAACATTTTACCATTATCTTTTAAATTCTAGGGACTTGCAGAATTATTAACTACTGAGTATTTATTTGGGTAAGAACTCATAAGTATTTCATCATATGTCCTTCAAATCAGACTCTATCCCTTTCTGATTGCCCCTTAGACAGCTAATCACCATTCCCTTTTTAATTTTAATTGGTGTGCTTGATGTTAGATCCTTTTGATTCTGTGAGATCTCGTTTGTTGTTGCTGTTATACTTCTGCCTTTCTGTGGCTCTTCCTACAGTGTTGCCAGTTTAAATGACCTTCTTATGTTAATGTGGTGAAACTCAGTTCTTATAAAGTAATCATCTCTTAGCTTTATTTATCCTTTCTTATTTTAAGTTCTAGAAGCAGCAAAATGCTTAGACTAGCACAGTTCTCTGCTGTATCATGCCCGACACATGAGTCTATTGGACTGGCACTACTTCCTCTGTTTGCAGACTAAATGGGGAAAAACAAAGCCAAGATGGAAAACAGACACCCTGTTGTCAAGGGGCTTGACCAAGGTCAGAGAGCAGAGCAGTTTGCAGAGCGTCCTGATTCCCTAGTGACTACTGTCCTCGTCAAACATATGGAAGCTGTGATGCTGCCTGCTGTGCTGCTGCTTGAGAACACTGACAGTGACTAAGCATATGTGAACACATCTCTGGTTATCCTCTGAATGTTCTCTCCCCTGAGTTACATGGAGAAGATGATGCACAATTATTTGACAGCAGGTTTAAAGGTGTTTCTGCATATCTGAGAAGCAGACTGGGGAACAGTCATGACACTTATGAGAAATGAGATTCAAAGAACTTGCAGAAAAGGCACCTGGCTATATTGATTTTGCTCAAAAATTTTCTAAAGTACTTGGCTGGTAAGATTTTCTTCCCTTGCTCAATGTTTCAAAAGAGTTCTCTGGTTTACTACAGGTATTTTGTTTGTGTAGAAAGTGAAGAGGAAGCCTTTTGGCCTGCAGGTAAAGGGAAAGCTCTGATTTTGTGTGAGGAAAGAAAAGTCATCAAGGCAATGCTCCCCTTTCCTCTGCTGTGAAGGCAGGGCTTCTGCTACCCCTGTGCTGAGGAAGAAACTGTAGTTCATGACAAGTTATAGTATGGTCATGTCCTTCTTTTTACATTGAAACTAACCTGAAGCCACAGACATCTTTTCCCTTTCCTTACACAGCTTTTCTCAAATGTGACTCTCAGTTTTCAAGTCAACTTTTAAAGGCTGACTACACTAGGAGGAGCTCTTCCTCCACGCCTTCTCTCCCTGTTCAGCTACCTTTTCACTGTAGCTCTGAGTTGCTTTTGTATGGGCTGCTTACTCCCTGTCCAGCTTCTTAAATCCTCTGGACTTCTCTGAGCACATAAGCTCCCTTCAAGGTATGAAAGAAACGTTAATTCCCTGACCCTTTTTGACACTATGGTTGTTGGGCATTTTGGGATAGCATCTTGCTGCTTCTGCTGTTCACTCGTTTGGAAGAGTGGCTGAAGTGTTCTGTAGTTTGCAGCTTTGCTGTGGCATTTGTTTTTCAGAATAGACAAAAGCCCAGCCATGCAGTTCCCAGTGCTCAGTTTCTCAGTTAGACGTCCAAGGTAGTTTGGTCCATTTTTTCTTCAGCTGGGTTATTTTTTAGTACTGTAAGGATTATGCAGATAACTTATATGTAGTACTAAGTTCAATACTTTCTAGTAGAACCTAGAGTGAGTTGGAAAGCACGCACCATGGACATTCATGCCAGTCATGTTTGATGACTGCTTCTCTTGTTACATTCAGAAATTCTCTTTACTGGGAATAGTGTGGCCAGCAGGACTAGGGAAATGATTCTTCTCCAGTATTTGGCATTGGTGAAACCACATCTCGAGTACTGGGTCCAGTTCTGAACCCCTCAATTCAGGAAGTACGGGAGGGTGTCCAGAGAGGGCAACAAAGCTGGTGAAGGCTCTCGAGTTCAATCAGGAGCTGAGGGAGCTGGGGTTGTTTAGCCTGGCAAAAAGGGGGCTCGGGGCCTGTTCATTCTCCACAATTACCTGAAAAGAGGCTGTAGCCAGGTGGGGTGTGGCCTCCTCTGCCAGGTAAGCAACAGGACAAGAGGACATAGAGTTAAACTGCATCAGGAGAGGTCTAGGTTGGATGTTAGGAGGAAATTCTTCACAGGAAGAATGACTGGGCATTGGAATGGGCTGCCCAGGGAGGCGGTGGAGTCACTGTCCCTGCAGCTGTTTCAGGAAAGACTGGGAGTGGCACTCAGAGCCAGGGTGTGACAAGGTGGTGTTCGGTCACAGGCTGGGCTCCATGACCCCAGAGCTCTTTTCCAACCTAATTGATTCAGTGATTCACATTATGGGTCACTTCTCTCACAGCTGGCAGCAGACCAGGTGTCTGCGAGCCCTAAATATGAACATGATGTCGTCATTCCAATATTCTTTACTAACAACTGACCGCGTGCTTGGCACTCGCCATGCTGCAGACTCTCGGGTTTTGCAGACGCTTTTGTGCAGAGGTTGGAAGGAATTCCTACGTTACAGCACAAGAGCGCCGTGCAAGGCTCCCGCCTCCAGGGGGCCGCTCACGTTTACGGGCGAAAGGAACACTGAACGCCCCCCGGGCCCTCGGTCTCCGCAGAGGAGAGCAGTCTCCTGCCTGGCGGCGGCAGATAAACACTACCCCAGGCAGCACCGCCGCCATCACAGGCGCGCCATGCCGAGAACTACAGCTCCCGGCATGCCCTGCGCGCCGCCGGCCGCCAGCTCTGCGCGCTAACTGTGGGCAACGCCGCCAATCGCGAGCGCTGGCCTTGCCCGGCGCCCCGCCCCCTGGCGCGCGCCGCGGGGGCCCTTTGAAAAGTTGCCGGGAGCGCGGTTCCGCTCCCGCGGGGCGCTGGCCCGGCCCGGCCCGGCTCGGCTCGGCTCTGCTCTGCCCGGCTCGGCTCGGCTCTGCCCGGCTCTGCCCGGCTCGGCCCGGCCCGGCCCGGCCCGGCTCGGCCCGGCTCGGCCGAGAGCCCCGCGCTGCGGGGTGAGGCGGCTTTGCGGCGGGAGCGGGTTGTGTGGTGCCCGCGGTGTTCGCTGCCGGGGGCCGGAGGGGGCCGGGCTGGGTCTCCGGCTGCAGGCGCGTCCCAGGCTGATGCGGCGGAGGGAGCCTGGGACTTTGGGGTTCCCCCCTGTTTAAGGACAGTTTTGTAGGTGGGGCAATAAAGTTTCCACCTTGTAAAGATGTGGAGGCCTGTGCATCTGCAAAGTTGTAGCAGTTTTGTGTTATGGCAAGCGTTTGCGATATTTGCGCTTACAACGTTATAAAAACCTTTGTTTTGCCCGAATGTCTGTATGAATTAATAGTGGGAATGTTGCCTGAATAATACGTGTGAAACAGCGACATGGTCAAGCATACGTATGTGTATGTTCTGGACCATACTGGGATGGACAGCGTTTTGTGCAGTAGGATTCAGTGTCACTGGGTCACCAAAACTGAGTGTTGTATTCCAGCAGTGTATGTTCTAGGGCTGAATGCCTACTGAGATTGCCCTGCAGTTCATATTCAGACATCCAAAGAGAATTGTTTCTTGCCAGTGCAGTATAGCATGAGGAGTTCCTGTTCAGCTTGTGACTATGTAATTTCTAGCTTTCTTATGTCCCAGAAACATCTGTTGTGTAGACACTGCTATTCCAATTGGTGTGTCCTCATACACAGTCAAATATGAGATGTAATTTAACAAAACTGTATTCAGACTGGTAATATGACACAGACTTATCTGGGAACTCTATATCACATTACATCGTGTGTTCTTTAGCGGGGAGTTAGTGGAATTGTCACACAGGCATATTCAAATCATCTTTCAGACATTTTTTTTGTCTGCCCTGTAGATTGTGAAGCATGGCTGCTAAGAAACTAAGAAGAGCACAGTTGTCTCAGGAAATGTGTGAAAGGCTGAGTCGCTATCAGATCACCACCTGTCAGGTGAAAGTGTTATTTTGTTTGTGGGGAGTGGGTTTTTTGGGTGTGGGGTTGTTTTGGGTTTTTTTGTAGGATGGTGATTTTTCCTATTTTTTTCTTTGTGTGTGTGTGACTGTTGTTTTAATGCATGTTGTGTTCACTTTTTGGGAGCTTTAGTTTTTACAAAGTAGGGAGCATTTCAGACACTATCTGGCCTGCTGCCTTTTAAAAATAGAGCTTTAAAATCATGGATACCTAACTAAAACATTTAAGCTTTTATGTACTTACTGTCCCTGTGGAGGTATGGAAGTCACTGAAGCAGCTCTGGGGAGAAGGACTGGAGGTGCTGGTGGACAACAAACTGTCCCTGAGCCAGCAGTGTGTCCTGGTGGCCAAGAAGGACCATGGGATCCTGAGCTGCATTGGGAAGAGCATGGCCAGCAGGTGAAGGGAGGGGATCCTGCCCCTCTGCTCAGCCCTGGTGAGCCTCACCTGGAGAGCTGTGTCCAGTTCTGGGCTCCTCAGGACCAGAGAGACAGGGAGCTACTGGAGCTGGTCCAGTGAAGGACTGAAGATGAAGAGGGGATTGAAACATCTCCTCTACAAGGAAAGGCTGAGGGAGCTGGGCCTGTTCAGCCTCCAGGAGAGATGACTGAGAGGGGAGGGACCTCAGCAATGTGTAGAAGTATCTGAAGGGAGAGTTGCTAAACCTGTGGAATATGTACTAATTTTGGACAGATTGCATCAGTTTAGTCCCCAGCCTGGATTTCTAGGTTGAGCTCTCTGAATTGCTTTGTACTCTTTCAGGACTTCTTGTGTCTTTCCCTCTTGGAGCTAATGAAAGTGACGGGACAGAGCTACTATGAGGTGCAGAAGCTTCTTTGTAAAGTCAGCCGAGCTTGTGCTCCCAAAATGCAGACGGTGAGTGTGCTTGTGTTGATACTGTTCTTGATACAATGTCTGGGGAAAAGCTCAACATTGTCGCTCATCTTTTTAGCTGGGAGGCTTGTCTCAGTTTTACTGCACAATGACATAATGTTTTTATTTTTAAATATAGGTCTTTGATGCACTTTAGGTTGATACAGGTGCATTTATTAGGTATTATAGCCCCATGAGATTGTTCAGGCTTGCAGCGTCAGTTCTAAGTGCAGTAGGGAAATAAATCATACTCTCTGCCAATCCAGCAAGTTAAAATTGCTTCTGGCATGTATCCTGCAGCTAAGAAAATTTTTTAAAATTTTTAAAATTTTTTTTTACTACAAGCAAATAATAAGAATTTTGGTATAAATTTTGATTTAGATATAAAAGTGGTGCCAGAATTGAAGTGATCCTGAAAATAATTTCTTAAGGATTTTTCCACCCATGTAAATGAGTTGTTGTAGTGTGCCTTAGGCTACATTAGCCTGACTGGAGAGGGTGCAAGAAGGAAACATGTTGGCTGCAATGCAGTGGCAGCATTTTATTTTCTTTTTTGAATTCATGTTTGAAGTTGTCTTTTAGAACAGAGAGGATACAGACAGTTCTGACCTCAGTTAATGCAGCCCCCTTTTTATTCCTTACAAAAATAATCCATGTCCAAATGTGTAATTGGCATAGTAATTATAGGAGTAATTCTGTGAGACTTTAAATTCACTAATGTGCTGCAATAAAATTAGTAATAGAAGAATTAGTATGACTTTTACTACATGTATTTGAAGCTAGCAAATTGGCAATGAACATTGATCAGGGAATTTTACAGGTTGAAAGCAAACCTTGTTGAATAGGAGCAGAGAACTTTTGCAACATCAAGATTAAGGGCTTATTGTTTAATATTGTGGTAAGGGAGAGAAAAAAAGATTTAAATATATTCTTTGAGCTATAAATGGAATATAAATACCAGGAAGGGTGATGAGCTAAGGGCAGACTATAGCTGAATATAACAGTACTTCTCTCATTGTCGAATGTTTGGTCATGCCAGGTTGTTGAAAGCAAATACAATTTTCCTATTTCCATTTAAAGAAAAGGCATTTTTTAATTTTATTGTTTTCTTTTGCTGTTTTTCCTCCTTTTGTAGGCTTATGAAATGAAACTAAGGAAGTCTGTCAATCCTTCTTCGGCCTTTTTATCCAGCACGCTTCATGGTTTGGATAGAGTCCTGCATGGTGGAGTGCCTTGTGGATCCCTCACAGAGGTAAATTGTTTAGTATATTTTGCTTTAGTTGAGCATTCTGCCTAGAAATCAAAAGTCACAGATAGGTTGGACTGGCTTGTGTCAGGTGGTTCAAACACAAAATACTTGAAAATGTTTGGATGAGAACAGGCCTTGCCAAGTGCTTTTCTTTGTCCACTGTGGCAAATTGTCACAGTAGAGGAATAAAAATGAGAAGCTGTGAAAATCTTACTATGAAGAAAATACATTTTTTTTACATCCTGTAATCAGGCTAGATTGAATTTGATTTCTGATAGAAATGACTTACAAAATCTAATGCAGGAGCAAGAAATAGGATAGAGATGTGTCTTTTCCATGACAGGACGATTTTTCCTTGAGCTTGTGACTGGTTCGGGAGTGGTGTCCAAATATTAAATTTTATGTTGGTTTTGTTTTGTTTTAAATTTAATTTCAAAGTAAGCTCTGCAAGCAGTTGATCTCAAAATTGGGTATCAAATACAATTTTCCTGAGATGATGTAAAATCATGCTCTACAGGAGGTTAATGTAAGTGCTTTATAATCCAGAGTTATATATTTTGTACACTTCTTAACCTGGTTAATTATCTCAATACTCAATTTTAATAATCCCCCCAGTGTTTTCTTAGAATATTTAGCCTTTAAGTATAAGAAAATCGTTCATAAACTGTATTTGAAGAATAGTCATAGTTCCTATGTATCATTGTATTTAAAGTTAGTTGGGGGGGAATGAGTGTTTTCAAAGACAGGCCAAATTTTTCTCTGAATGTAAATGAAAAGCACAGCATCAGGAAAGGCAATATTGCACTTCCAAGTTTTCTTCTGGAAAAAAGCTTCTAAATGTGATTTTTTATATTCTATGATCTTTTGGTTAAAAATTAAAGCACCTGCCTGGTTCAGTTCTCTACAGTGGGAGATCTCACCAAGGGAGGGAGATGTTGACATCTGTACAAGACATGTAGTGGATGAGACCAGAACTGCAAGCCCTTCCACCTGCACCTTGGGCTTGGTTGATGACTGATACATAACTATTTAGTCTGAAATAACATAGAGATAACTAGGTAGGATCCAAATGAATGTGATGAATAACTGAAAAGATTAGATGTGTCCAAGAAAAAACAAAATAGTGTATTGCTTTTTATTTGTCTTTTAGGTACTAAGCGTGAAAAGCTATTAGGGCAGCTGTTAGGGGTTTTTCAGCAAATAAAAAGGCAGATAACCATTAACCATACAGAAACTGATCTTTTCTTTTAAAGCCTGGTTCTGTAGATTTTAAAAAGTTTTTTTGCAAGAGTCTTGAGATCTACAGTAGTTTAAAAGGTTGGCAGCACTTGAGTGTTCATCAGGATTGCTAGATGAAATTTTAGTAGAAGGCCATCAATTTACTGCTGCAGCTGGTTTGGTGCTGTGCTCTGCTGCTTCTATGTTCTACTGCAGCTTGTGAGCACTTTCATGTTTGTTTTGGGTTGTTTTTTTTTTATTTGAGGATTTAACAATTTTAATTTGCTTTTTGTACAATTCACTGGAACGCAATTGACAAGTAGATTGTCTTTTGGCATTTTTGCATTAGACAGATATTTTAAGTCTGACAGAAGTTCTCTTCAAAAGTATGCTGAATGCAGCATTTACTTCCTGACTGCTGGGGCTAAATTGTTGTCTTTCTGTTATTTTACCCAGCAGTGAGGGTGTCTGGAAACTTGGAAGTTTGAGTACCTGATCAGAGGGATTAAGACTTGTGGTGGTATCTTCTGTGGCCAAATCCCCTTGCTTTTTGAGTGCCAGAGGGATTTGATTTGTATTACACTGTCTCAGACCATTTTTTTTCCAAGCCACTATTAGGTTTTAAATTGGAGACTAAATCATAGCTGAAATTCTGTGGTCAGAACTTTTGGCCAAGTTTTATGAGGAAAAGTTAAAATAGTTCCTTTTTTGAATATTGAAGAGTTTAATCTTCTAGTAGATGAAGAATTAGGTCCTTGTGATTTCATTCAAAGCCTACAGATGTGCCAGAGAAAATAATATATAACTTATTGAAAAATAATTCATCTCTGCCTAATATTTTTAAAAACTGTTGTGGCCTTCATGTTTCTGTCTGGGTGACTTTTTTTTTTTTTTCTGAGCAAATTTAGAGTAAAATAAACCAAAAAAATTTTTTGCAGACATTTAATTTAAATTTATTTAGAGGAATTTCAAGTAGGATTCTGGTGTTCTAAACACTTGCTGAATCAGTGGTAAGTACAATAAAATGCTGTAGTTTTGTAAAATTCTTCACTGTGGATTATTTAAAAGCTTGTTTTAAGGCCTGTTAAAGGAATGCAGATTAAACAAGAAGTATTGTTGGTTTTGGGGATACAAATGCTTTCTTGCTGCATTGGCTTGCTTCCTTGTACTGCAAGGTTCCCTCATTTTTGTGGATGTGATGCTCATATCATACTCAGCGTTTTTATAGCATCTCTGCTGAATTTGCTTCTGTGTCAGCCACTGAAATGGATGTTGCTTCCAGTGCACCTCCCAGGCAAGGCTGAAACTACAAATGTTTTTACAAAGTATCATCACAGTTGTCCAAACATTTTAATTTCACAAACTGGATTGATGCCCTCCCCTCGTTCATTTCAAGTCCTCTTTTTAACAAAAAACAACTGGTGAGATTCATTGGCAATCATAGTCTAAGGAATGTGTATTGCCTCTGTACTTTTTACATATGCTTTGGGTTCACATTAAATTGTACCAGATATTGCTGATATGATAGTTTGAAATCTGCCTGGGGAACAGATAATTGCATAAATTACTGATTCCTGATCTGTAATTCACCAAATCAGTGTGTGCTTCTAAACAAAAATAATTTCATACTTCTCTTGCATTAAAGCTTCATGTGATCAATCAATTTCAATATTGATTGATAGGGCTTGACTTTCAGGCCTTGTTAAAAGACAAAGCTGATTAAAGGGATTTTAACCAACTGTTGACTGCAGCTACTGTGATCCTTTCCCTGTAAATTTTCTGTGCTTCAAGTCATGCTGCTACTGCTTAAACCAAAACCCTAACAATTATGTAATATCTTCTGGTGAAAGTATTTGTGCTTGAAATCAAACTACTGTGCATGTAGTCTCAAAAATCGGTTTGATTTTGAGTGTCTGTCTATTGTAAAGTTTGTTTTTAAATTTAAAACAGCTCTGTGTTTAGGCCTTTGGTCTGGCAGTCCTAGGTGTTTTGAGACGGCGTGCTTTGTTTTACAGTTCAGCTTACCTGGAGAGGCTTGCTTTTACACCTTGCATTGTTAGTTTGTTGCTACAAGCATAAGAATGAACCCATCACTCTGTTTTCACTGCCTAAAGTCACATTATTTTTGCTGTTTTTTGGCCCTCCTAGTATTTATGATTCCATCATCTCCCTTCCCATAAGCAGTGACAATGTGATACTGTATTTAAAGACCCCCTGTCGTAGTAATGAACTTGCAATTATCTGAACACAGAGCCCAGCATTCAGGCACAATCTCTGGAAGATCTGCAGTGGATAAAGAACAGCAGATTGCCATCTCTAGCAGAAAAATACTGCTCTCAGAAACTGGTGATCTCATCAAACAATGTATTCTTTGGATCCTTTTTCTCCTCAAAAATCTCACTGGAACCTTTTCATACAAGCTGAGCGTGCTCTCTTTGAATGCTGCTTCACCACAGGGGCTTTCAGTGAGTGCAGATGGAAGCTTTGGGGATCTGGTCTGGATCATTGAATCGTGTTGGTGTTGGAATATGGGGAATGTAGGGAGTTAACCTCAATGGAAAAACTCACACTGCATAGTGCAGAGTGTAGTCTCTGGGGCAGATAAAATCTGTCTTAAGTATATATGTGGTTCGTATTGAATATTCAGCTTTTATAGGATATAAGCAATTATTCCAGTGATTTCTAGGAGAGACCTGTTTTTTTTCAAGGTAAAGATGATTTCTAAGGAGATGTTCAACATCCAGAACTCAACAGCTCTGGACTTAGTTTTCAGCTCTAAAAGCTATTGATGACATGTGAATGTCAACAGCGAATCTTTTAATACTGCTCTGTTTTAGAAGGTAGCACAGGGAGAGATGGAAGAGAGCTAGGTGTCTCTAGGGAAGATCTAGTGAGGTGAGGGGAAGAGTAGGGGACCTCAAATTTGAAAGGTAGTAATGATGTCAAAGAAAGCATAAGCATAATGCCCTGTCTGAAAAGCTTTTTTTATTCTTCAGGGGATGAATTTGTCTCCAAGGTACAGATCCAACAGTAACTGCAAATTGGTCTTTGTGGGCTATGTTCTGTCTTTTCGTGGCTGTTGTCTCCTTTTGGTAACTGAAAGAGCAGAATTGGGGGAACACTGGCTGATGGGACTTAGGTAAAAGTAGAACTACAGTGAAATGAATGTTATGTTGCTAATCTTTTTCCTTCCAGATAACTAGCCCACCAGGTTGTGGCAAAACTCAATTTTGTATTATGTTGAGTGTTCTGGCTACGCTGCCTGTAAGCATGGGAGGACTAGATGGGGCTGTTATATACATTGACACAGAGTCTGCATTCAGTGCTGAAAGGTAAGATGCAAAATTCTAAAATACACACAACTTCTTAACACCTTTTATCTTGTAACCTTCAAATATTTTCTGAGCAATAATTGTGCATTTTTAAGTACTAGCGGTAATTATTAAACATTCTTCGGGTACATGCATTCATTCCACAGGCAATGAAATTAATAAAATGGTTTGCTCACCTTCCTAATTTGTATGAGGTTGCAGATTCTGGTATGATAAGGTGGATGGCATGATCTTTAATTTTTAAATGGTGTTATCAGTCCTGTACCTTAAATCTTGCTTTGCAGTTTGGTTTGTGGAGTTAACAGGATGTTAATTAGAGGATGTAAAAGCACAGCAGTTTGGCTGCAAAGGCAATGGAGGTTTTCCCCAGTGAACAGTGGGACTGACGTTGCAAATTTTCCTTCAGATTTCCATCCTATTTCTGTTGAACAGGGCCATGTGCCCTTCTGCATTTTTGATTTCCTTCTGCAGCAGCCTTGCATCTCCTGTATCCTTAGCAGCTATGCAATGTATTTCCATTGATTATTCATTGCAAGTTATCATGGATGAGAAGGTGGGATTTTAAACTCTGCTTTTTGTCAAGTTAATGTCACAGAATTTTGAAGTATAGTATATCAAAGAAAAAAGCTTCAAGCAATGGCTCTGTGAAGTACTGTGCTTCCTCCTTACACACCACTCAAGTTTTATTTCAGGTCCCTGAAATGTAAATAGTAAAAAAAGGTAGGACCTAAAGAGTGAGTTAAGACTTGTCACTTAGAAATGACTGCTAAAGAAAAGGAAAGCAGATGCAGATGAAACTGAAACTGCTGAAAACAGAATAGGATGTAGAAAGGAAACATGGCAAAATTAATATTATTAAGGATGAAAACATTTATGTATTTAATCATATTTAGTATTGCTCAGTCGCAAATGATAAACACAATTTCAGCAGACTGACTATATTTTATACTTTCTTTGTTGCATCCTCTGAGGAGCTGAGCCATCAGGGCTAGGGAGGTGCATATCTCCTTCTCCCAATGTGGTTGGGAGCCTGGAGCATTTGCCATTTGTGGAGAGGCCAAGGACTTGCTCAGTCGAGTGGAGAGAAGGCACTGGGGCAATCTACCAGTAGCCTTCCCTTGCCATGAGGAGGCCTGAAGGAGATGGCACAGGGGTGTGTGCTGGGGGACAGAAGGCATAAATTGAGCTTCATTTCTGGGCTGATATATGGAGAAGATTTACAATTCCTAACTGCCTTTTTGGTGAAAAAGCTTTGCCCAGAGAGGTGGTGCTGCCTCCATCCTTGAAGGCTTCTGAAATAAGACTCAAATAACGTGTTCTGAATTCATAGCTGGCACTGTGTTGAACAGGATGTTGCCTCAAAATCTCCTGAGCTCTCTTTCTAAACAGATTTTAAATTTGTTTTCCCTAAAATCTTTTTAACTTTGTGCTTTAATGAAAGGAGCCTAAGTTTAAAGAGATAGCAAGTAAGTTGTGCCTACAAGTATAATCCACTAGAGGCCACTCTTCTCAAGCTATAGGTGGTGGGATATGTCCACTTAAAATATAAACAATTAAGTATTTTTTGTTACTAAAAATGAAATTCTATTTGGTGGAAAAAATTTTGTCTAATAGATCTTCTGTTTCTTACCAGCTTGTTAGATTTCTTTGGTGACACAAAGCCCACTCCATGATTTCACTGCAAGGTAAAGGTGAAAAGGAAGATGGTTAGAGTTGGAGAGTAGTTTTATTTAAATGAAATTAATATTTACGTAAAATAATTACAACAGGAAAATGCTTGGTCATTGAGTGGAATCTCTGGTATAAAACCTGAAGAACTTACTCTGTAAGAAGAACTTACTCCTTCTAGAGGAGCTATGCCCTTTCTTTGCATACAGACACATGACATCTTTCCCTAGTGTACCACTGACTCAGCATCACTGGAAAGAGAACCTAACTGTTCTGAATTCCACTGTTTCACTCTGATACAGTATGCTTTTCCTTTTAAAAGATTTCCAGCCTTAGTTGGTATCTGCTTATGGTTCAGAGCTTTGCTGTGTTTGCTTTCTGAATACTTGATGCTTCATTATCTTGTATTATTCTTTTTGCAGTATTATGCCTTCTGGTTTTTTTTTTGTTTTTTATTAATAGATTGATTGAGATAGCAGCAAACAGATTCCCTACTTATTATGACTCAGATGAAAAGCTGCTCTGCATGACCCGTAGCATCCACCTGTACCGAGAGCTGACCTGTTGCAGTGTGCTGAAGAGGTATTCTCTTCCAGAATTTAAGAAAAGACAATTTTGACTGGATTCTCTAAACCAATTTGGTTTTGTATCAAAGTTTTATGAAGAATAATTAATTTGGGTCCTTTTCATGTGGATACCGGCACGGTCTCCAACAAAGTAACATTGTTGCAGAAAGATTGACATTGCCCTTATCATTTCATAGCATATGACTAATCCACTTGATGCTTTTTAATTTGTGGTAGACAATTTCTATGTGATCTGATTCTTGTAAGCCTTTAAAGGGGAATGTTCATGAGACTGGTCTCTCCACAATCCAAGAGAATACCTTAGTATAAGAGTTACTTTTCCATGAAATTGAAATTTGTTCCTCCAAAGAAGTTTGCTTCCAGGAAGATGGGGATTCCTCCAGCATTGGGAGGGAGAAGTTATTTAGCAGTCACCAGCCTGAGTGCAGTGTTGAATTGTCATATTGTTACTTTATATTAATTTGTGAACATGTGTTGCAATGAAAATTAATGAAGTTATATTTTAGCATCATGTTGTGTGTTTTGTGTTAGTGGGAGAGTCATTATCTGTCACAGACATATTTATGAAAAATCCTTTTGGCAGGATCTTCTCTCCTGAGAAGTTGGGAAGCTTCAGCTTCTCCATGTTTTGCTGCTTTGGAATGTGATTTGGAGAATTGTTTACCCAGCATGTGAAATTGTTTTTACTTGATGACCAATGACAGCAACCTATGTCGAGGCTGTGGGCAGTCACAAGATTTTATTATCATTCCTTTCCATTCCTTTCTAGCTTTCTGATGGATCCTTTCTCTCTCTTCTTTTTAGTATAGTTTTAGTATAGTATTTTAATATAAAATTTAATTTTAATATTATATAAAAATATAATATCATAATAAATCAGCCTTCTGAGATATGGAGTCAAGATTCTCATCTCTTCCCTCATCCTGGGACCCTCGAACACAACCACAATTATCAGAATAGTTTTTTCTTCTAATACAGCTTTATCAGAGAACAGCTAGTAGCATATTAAAGAAACATGGAATGGCTTGGAAGAGAGCTTAAAGGTCATCTAGTTCCAAACCTCCCAATATAGGCAGGGATAGCACCCACTTGGTCAGGTTCTTCAGGGCCCCATCCAACTTGGCATTGAACATGTTCAGGAATGGGACATCCACAGCTTCTCTGGGCACCTGTGCCAGTGCCTCACTACCCACTAAGTAAAGCATTTCTTCCTGAATTCTAATCTAAATCTTAGTTTAAAGTCATTTTCCCTTGTCCTATCACTATCTGCCTGTGTAAAAAGTCACTCTCCCTCTTACTTATAAATCCCCTCGAAGTGCTGAAAGACCACAGTGAGACACAGTTTCAATGCCCCCTGCACTTGCTGTCTGCCACTCAGGGGTTGTACAGCATGTTATTGCTAGCCAGAGGTCTTCCAAAACTCTCTTGTAAAGAGGTCCTGCCTTGGGCCTCACATTCCTTTCCAAATCTCTTTACTACATGCAGATGTTAATGGAGTGGTGTGTGGGGAGGGAAAAAGAGGGACTGACCTTAAGCTTATTAAAGGAATCTTTATTTTAAAATTTTCAGTGTTATGAAATGGTTCTTTTGTGTAAATAATGCTATCAGTGACTTTTTTTTTCAGGATTATGTCTTTGGAAGAAGAAATTATTTTGAAGAAGGTTAAACTTGTAATAATTGACTCTGTTGCTTCAGTTGTCAGAAAGGAGTTTGATACAAAACTCCAGGGCAATCTGGCAGAGAGAAGTAACTTTTTGACTAAAGGAGCATCAGTGTTGAAGTATTTGGCAGAGGAGTTCTCAATACCAGTAAGTTCTTTTTCCTTTTCTAAGTTTTTGCCTTACAGTATCAAGTAATAAAGAAGAAGGAGATTGACAGGAAGAAGAAACCAGACAATGATTCTAGGAAATCTTAAAGTAGGTGCCATTTGGAATATAGTTGGGAAATAGAAGAATAGTAATTGTTCTGTTTGGTGTGTTTCTTCTGTGGGTTTTTGTTTGTTTGTTTTCTAAAATTTCTTAGGAATTATTTTTATTTTTTAATTTGGGACTTGAAATAAGAAATTATTAGTCTCCAGCTGTCTCTGTGCTTTGGTTTTTGTGTTGTGTTTTTTTTTTTTTTCCCTTAAATCCTACATTTACTTGCCATTAAATATTGTTTATCCTGATGGTTCCATTGTACTGCATTGTCACTCTACCTAATGGATGCTCTAGGTAGGTGAAGATTTTTTTCTGCCTCTGTTTCTTTTACTTAAGTTAATAGAGTCTCAAGAAGGCTTATGCTCTGGAACAGTGTGAATTCCTTTGGTAGCTGATAATGTGTGCTAATTCCTGCAGAAGGGAACAGCTCAGCAAATCCTTGTCTGTAGACTTGCCCATAAAATGCAAAGGAAGACATGGACACTTAGTGCAAGGAGTGGGTAGACCTGATTAAGAAGTGCTTTAGAAGATGTAAACTGTGTATATGTGTGTGTGTTTCTTGTGTGATCCACAGAGTCATTTCAAAAGATATCATTGAAACTCAACTCTTTAAAGTATTTCCTGGTATGGGTAACCTACTCATCACTCCAGTGTAAGAGAGAAGCTGGGGTAAGAATGTGAGTAAGACTCTGATGCTCCTGAGGTCACAGAAACTATCACATCAGAAACGGGAAGTGTGGAACTGGCTGATGTAACTTCAGAGGACTGGATTTCCTTCTGCCATGTGACTTTTAAAGACTTCTGATGGAGAAAATGAAACATGCCTAAGTGCCTTTAAAGTTCATGTACAAAAGGTAGCATCTCAGTCAGTGCACCCAGTAAAGTTGATAGTGACTGTTTATAAAGCCAGGAAAGAATTGTGTGTAATAATGTACACTCTGATATTTTGAGAATGTATTTCACAGCCCTTTGAGAAAGGGGGGAAGTTTTATGGGACGATATTCTTTTTCTCTATTTTCTTCTCCTTTAGACAGCCCCTGCTGTCCATCTTCACTGAAATGGTGAAGCTGAGCTGGATTTGAAGCTCTGACATTTCAGGCTGGAGTGTGTTGTGCATCTGCAAGTGTTGGTGCATACTGCAAAATCAGTCTGCTGTTCCATGTGTTTCAGTAACTTCCCTTACAGAGTATCTGAGGTTCTCACTGTAAATAACTGTGTTGGCATTATTTCAGATGTTTTTACTTATCTAGAAAATAATAAATATAAATTTGAGACTAAGGACATTAGTAAGGTTGCAAAGTGATTTAGATCAGTAATAAATTGGACATATGAATGTAACTCTTTGTGGCACAATCAATGCAACTAAGTACTAAATTGGGCAACAGTTAAGGAAGACTGAATCTGAGGCTGATAGGATTTGAACTTGAAGTCAGTCTTTTTGGCTGTAGCTAAAGATCTGGTGAAAAACTGAGTAGTTGAACAAGGGAATTGGAAATTAGGAGATATGAGCTATAACTTATTGCAGCAGTACATCTGATGTTGGCAGTCCAGAGAGGGTGGTGAAAAAGCAGCTTCCAGAAAACAGCCTTGAAGATGAATGGGGGAGAGCAGTCTTAGTGAAGAAGACATAAGGTGCTTCCTTTGTTTAGCTTAGCTAAGGAAATGTTAAGGGTTTCTTCATTAGTCAATATGCACCTACTCGGTGAAGAGGTATTTGATAAAAGCTCTCTTTGGCTGACACAGGTGTACCACAGTTCTGTGGTTGGAAGCTGAATGAAGCAAGGTCAGACTTCAAAGAAGGGATGTGTTCTTACTGGACTAACTAATCATTGGAATGCATTACTAAACATAAATAGCTGCTTATCATGAGTATATTTAGGTGGGCATTCCTCCCTGTTTCCTAAAAGGGAAATGGTTTCAAACAGGGTTAAGTTTGTGGAAACCATGTTGTGCCAGAGTTAAAAGGATTTTAATGCAGTTATTTTTGTTGGCATTATAAACTCACTAACTGTTTATAATTATGTGTTTGTGATGTCACATTATTGAGTTTGATGTGCAAAAGTGGCTAGTGGTCATAGTTTTTACCAAACTCAAGGGGAGCTGTTTCAAACCCAGCTAGCTCTATATGGTATGAAGTATTTGAAAAAAAGTTGATCTTGATTCTACCAAAACTGATGGTGGTTGTTCATTAACTTCTCTGTACCTCGATTTTCAGGTTATAAAATGGGGCAGAACTGTTAAGTGAGAGGAGATTGTTATTAACGACCCTATCCTCACAATGAACTTGTACTGAGTCCAGGCAATGTATACATGCTCCTTGGAAAGTAGCAGTTGCCATCCTTGGTGTAAAATTTAAAACAGTTGTAGTAAATGAAAACTTAATCCATGTCATGAGATGAGAAAAAAATAATAAACATATTAATTGAATGGTACCATCCTAGCCACTGAATGAAGATAGTGGTTTGTGATTGTAATTTTTTGCTTGACCTAATTTTTGTTGTTGGAGTTTTTTGTGGTTTTTTTGTTGTTGTTTGTAAAGTGCAAAGAAAAGCAAAGTTGTGTTTCTGTTTTTTTAAATTTATGGGCGTTAGTAAAGCTTAAGTTGTTTCTCAAAAAGTGAAATACGATGCCTGATCACCTTTTTAGATCCTTTCTTCCTTGTAAGTTAGCCGTAAGCCCAGGTTCATTCTAGGCATGTGAAGTGATGCCAAGGCAAGAGGCAGCACAAGGTTTAGTTCACTTATGGCAAATTCACAGGGGACCTGGCAGCCCTACTGATGACTGAACAGTCTCTGAAGCTTTTACCTCCATGTGGCACTATGTAGCAGTGCCCCTTTTCCCTTTCCTGCAGAGAGTTGTAACCAAAATGTACTTTTTTTCTCCCAGGTTTCGTTGGAACTAGCCAGTCAGATCAAAAGCAGTTCCTGGAAACTGAGCAGGACAGCTTGATTATCAATGACACAAAAACCCCTTTCTTTTTGAAATCCAGTGAATAGGCAAATCTATATGAAAAATTTGTTACCTTTACATGTTAATAGAGCACCTTGTAGTTGAGAGCATTTAGATCTTAATGTCTTCTCTTACAATGTGTGTGGATGCTGTCTAACAGATTAGATATTTAAGCAACAGTAATCAGTCCTATATGCTTCCTGTGTAGCTTCCTGACTTCCTTAGCCTTCTGAAAAAGAAAGAAAGTAAAACATGCTTTGGATTTTCTTTCTTCTCTTCTTCCATATTCACAGGAAACTGTAAATTATTAGTAGATGGTATTTGGTGAAAGCAATTCCGTGTTTGTGCTAGTTGAGAGATGTCCTCTTTTCAGTAAAGAGCTAAAACTAAAACCCAATATGACAGGAATTATTGTTGAGATTTAAATATTTACCTTA
The DNA here is from genome assembly GCF_036417665.1 of Passer domesticus. Classification (NCBI taxonomy): domain Eukaryota; kingdom Metazoa; phylum Chordata; class Aves; order Passeriformes; family Passeridae; genus Passer; species Passer domesticus. The sequence goes on from NC_087479.1 coordinate 33,240,970, forward strand.
TAGAATTTGTTGTTCATAGACTGATTTTCTAGTCATTAATACTTCAGAAAATAAGTGAAGCTGGCTAGGCATCTCTGTGAAAAAGTACTCCACAAGCAGCAGTTACAAAACCAAACTGCTTTAAGGATTCTTTTAAATGTCAGATTGAGACTGATGAAATTTGCTTTGTAAAACCCTAAGGCTAATCAAATTACAACATTTGCTGTCCTTTATACTTTTGTCTGGATTATGTTCTTAGGTCACTGAAGTGAACCTTTGTCATTTGTGATCAATATGTTGGTTATTGTTACCAGGAAATGTATAATAGTGTAGTCTGTTATTTTTTTATTTGTTCTGAAAATATGAGGTAACTTAGGATGAGAGACTTGAATGTCTCATGTGTGGTTTTTTTAGAGCAAATGAAAGACAAACCTTATGTAATTATTCTCCAATGCTTTTATTTTCTGTGCTAAATTAACAGTAGTTCAAGAAGCCCACAATTCCACAGGTAGTATTTTTCCCCATTTAGAAGTTACATGCTCCATTTAAAAACTAAAACTACACTTAATATTTATGACAACAAATCTGTAACAGTCAATTTTCTTTCCACACTGATCTCTAGATTTTAGTTTCAGTGCTTCACAGTCACTATGCTCCTTAATCTTATACCCAACATTTTCATTTACTTTGGAAAGCCAAATGTTTAGCTAAGTGTATATCTGCTTTTAGGATGAGTAAATTTTTTTTGTCTCCAAATCACTTCCTATGGAGAAATTACTTAACATGTAAGTGAAGTGCCTTTTCTGCTGTCTTTCATTAAGTGTGTTTGCTTGTATTGTCTCATCTTCCTGCAGTAAAGTGTCTAAAAACTGAAATGCTCATGTTGGCACAGAGGGAATATTCAAGCTGTTAGTTTTCTTTGTTTATAACCAAGTATTCCCATTTGGCCTCATTCTTGCTTCTTTTTATTGTGTTTCCACATAGAGGGTTGCTTGTCACCTCCTCTGCATTTTGCCTATTGCTGTTCTGGTATTTGAAAATATTAGTTTATGGAATGCAAAACAGATTCCAAAATAAAAGATTCCTGAAGAAAAGTTGTTTAGATGCCAGTTCTCTTTGAATTAAATATGTATAGAGTTTGGTAAAAATATATAGTTGATTTGTTGTTACATTGTGTAGCAGCATTGTATGATGACTTTTCCAAAATTATGGGGATACATTGGACTTTCAGTTTATTTTGTCTATATTGGAACTGTAAAGCTGCTGAAATGCAAACTTGGTTTTTATTCTTATCTGTTAAAAATTGTTTAATCCCAGAGTTACAGAAACTGTAATTGAATTATCTTTACAGGTTGTTTAAAACTAGAATAAAAGAAACTTTACTTGCAAAACTTAGAGAATTGGTTCCACTTTGAAGTTTTCTAGAAAGAGAACTCTTACAAGTTACACCACATGGAATCATGTGTTTCTTTAATGAAGTTAAATGTGAAGTTAAATGAGTTAATGTTATCAGAAGAAAACTATTTGGAACCGAGTTTCCAGAATTTAACTAGCCATATTTAGGTGAGATGTGGTTCAGACTGTTTCTAGTGGCGAGAATTCCATGGGAAGTATGGGTCCTTTTCTATTAAGCTGCTGGTATTTATGTATAATGTTATGTCAGTCAAGTTTCAAGCATATTTTGGGTTTATGAATATAGGTGAACTTGAATACCCTTTCCAGCTGCTAGTAGAAGCATCTTCCTATTTCTGCATAGTCACATGGAACTCCTGGTCATCTGCTTGCTCAGGTTTTAAGTAATGATGTAGTTCTTCTTTCAGTCTGGGACTGCTACTTGTGTTGTTCCTCTCCCTCACCCTTCATATGGGGACCTTTCATACTTTTTTCCAGGAAGTTTGTGTATTTCTCTAGGTAGCAGCATGAAAGTTAAAACGATGTGTCTGATTAGAAGATGCAGTAGAGCATTTGAACCTGCAGAATTTTATTAGAGGTAATTCACTAGGTTCTTGGAGAAACTTGAGTAGTCTTCAGATCAACTCAATAGGATGAAAAGATCCTAGTGTTTTATGCTAATCATACTGGGAACATTATCCACAGAAGCATAATATTTAGAATAGTGTAGACATTGCACAATTTGCTGACTTTATTCTTCTGTATGAAACAAAGAATCTTTAAGTAGATCTGCCTTTGTTTTGAGCCATGGGAAACAGTAGTTAACTTGTTTCCCAAGTCAGGAAGATTACTTCCGAAACCAACTTTCTTCTAAAAAAACCCAATTCTTGTTCTCTTCAAGATGTTTCGCTTCCCCTGCACCAAAATTCATGTCGGTGTTCATCTCCTCCTTAAATGGTGAAATGAACAACATTAGAAAATGGCATTTGTGTGAGCTGTATCAGAACTTTTTGTTTTATACATATTATCTTTCAGTATAAAGAGGAGCACCTAAAAAAGCACACCTCAGTGTGCTTTTTCTGTTTTAGTAACAAATAGTTTGTGAAATGAGTGTGATGAGGCCCTGGAACAGGTTGCTCAGAGAAGTTGCAGTGTACCATCCTTGTTGCTTACTTGGGAAACCAAGATCGTTAATGGGAACTTCAAGAGCAACGTTCTTTCTTTGCTCTTGCTGAAACTTCATAAACTCAGTTTTTATTGGCAACTGTTTATGTTTCAATTATTCCTCCACTCCACACAATTGAGCAAAAACTGATTTTGATAAAAGTGGGTAAAGTCAACTGTTAAGTGTTGTTAGAGTGGTGAAGGTAATGGCTTTGTCTTCTCATGTGGTTTTTATAAATTATCCTCAGAAGGTGCACAGCTTTGTTAAAGCTTTGTTAAAGCTTTGTTTGGCTGGTTAAAATGTAATTATAACTGTCTTCAGCACTGCTGCCATTTGTGTTCTTTTTAAATGTGTCTGGAGAATATATGTTTATGCAGTTTATGGCCTGACACTGTTCCTTTTGGACCATCTATACCATAAAATGTTTATTACTGCTGAGGAAAAGGAATGAGAAATGGTAGAGCAATGTTTCCTGTTTTCATCTGGTGGTGAAATATAGCAAAGGAGGTAGTTTAAAGTTATATGATACTTGAATTCAGTTTTTTTTCTTTTAAATTATTCCCTTCGTTACTTTTTCCATTTTACAGTGCAAGTGACTTTGCCAAAAGCTATCATTCTGCACAATTGCACATATGAAATTATGTAGAAGAAGCGCACTAGGATTAACATATAGGAGAGGGAGTTGAAAGGAATCAGATTTTATTGCCAGATTTATTTTTGATCTGCTATATAATTATGCACAATATTTGCTGTAAAGTAGGGCAGGAACTTTTTTCTGATATCTGCCTTGACTTGAATTTATGAAAGACTTCTTCCAAAGTAAATAAACAGTTTCTTGTACTTTCTAACCCTCATTGTTGTTACGCTTCTCTGGGTTACCTTCAGCTGATTGACATAATCTTGTAAGTGAGGGGCCCAAAAGTGGACAATATTCCAGATGAATCTGTAGCAAAGTTTAGGTATGGAGAAGGATTTATTTTCATGCCTTGCAGGACATCCTCATGTTTATGCATCATAACACAATTTGCTTTCTTTGCAACAACGTGATGCTGTTTACTTACCAATTATTAAAATCTTGAATCTGCATCTGCTGACTTTGTTGCTTAACTAGTTGCTCCTTCTGATGTTATTTTTCCTGACTTGCCAAGATGATTTGGAATTCTAATCTCATGGTTTACTTGCAGTCTCCTCCCTGCTTACCTGTTTTTGCAAGAAAAATGATCATTCATTCTGTTAGAGATTCTTTGTGTAAGTCTTGGCTGGAACCAGACTTCATGCAGACTGTACCATTTTATTTAGTGAGAGACCTTTAAACACTGGTAACTGCTATGTGTCATTTTGCAATACACTTTGCATAGATTAATCTAGGTTATAGTTTTCTAGTTTTAGTAACATACCTATATATGAGGGTCTACTGCTAAAATAAAAATACAGTATTTGTATAAAAATACTGGGTATTATTTGCTTTGGGTTTTTGTCTTTTTTTCCCCATCCCTATCACCTTGTTGTTTTGTATGTGCTGTAAAAAACACAACTAATTGTACTGATGGGCTTTGATACCTTGTCTTGGGAGTTTAGGGTTTTACTAGATGTACTGTTTTGACTGTATGAAAAACTGCATGAACCTTTGGGCCAATGATGCATATATGACTCTGCAGAGAAATACTTATGTTTTGAGTATTCAGTGCTTTTTGAATTTTTTCTTGTGCTTCTTCCTTGTCCTCTGATTTTATTTAAATTGTAAGTTCTCCAGGAATATTTCTGCATTTGCATAATTTATAGCTTAATTTATAGCTGAAAGGGATTCTTGTCTTTAGACAGGACATCAAGGCAAAGAATAGTTGACCAGATTGCAAGTTGTTGGAAAAATCTGGATGGGTCTTGAGCTTTTGTATGAGCTCAGTATATACAAATTGGTGATTTGATTTCCATATTCTCTAGTGTTAGTTTGCTTTTTGGTTCCTCAGCCCCAGGACTTCTGGGAATAACGAGGACCAGCTCTGCAATTGTTACTCCTAAGTAATATTTTACCAGCCCCCCTGAGGCATAAAGGGATGGGGATAAAACAAAATTTAGATTGGGCAATGCATATGTCTGTTATAATACAAATGTGCCCAGAGATCAAAAGTAATATTTTACTTTCTTGGAAACTGGGGGTATTAGAAATGATGGTGCCACTTCCCTCTTTGTGTCTACAGGACTGCTTTGTGAGAGCATTGCAGTCATGTGGAGCTAGGTGTGCTGCTGGGGCTGCTTTTTTGAGCAAGTTTGGTCTGCAAGCTCCATGATGCAGTCTGCTGGCTGCTGTTAACTACAGAACCTGCCTTTTGCAGTCTGCAAGATTTCCTTCTTTCCACATGTAATAACAGACAACCAGACTAAACTATTGCAGCTAGATGGTTGATGATCCTGTTCTTCCTTGAAAATAAAAGTATCTAGATTTGCAGGGCAAGCTTTTCAGTCTGTACTTTTTCTTCTGCTTTTGAAGCTCTTGTGCATTAGAAGAGTTCTTTGTATTGCTCTGGTTTCCTTACTCTGTTTTGCTTGGAATTAGAATCTCTGAGCTATAACATAAGGTCTTCTGAGAAACTTCATTCTGACTTTTATACAAGAAGACTCCATCTTCTTTATTGAGAACAAGTATGTTTTATATCATTGTTCTCTGAAATTTCAGCTATATGTGTTGATTTTTTTCACGCCAGTTTTATAGTTCAAGTTGAAAACCCATCATTTTAATAGCCTTTTAATTTGTCAGATATTTAGTATAAAACAGTGGGAGAGCCATTTTTAATACAGATTCCTTTGAGAGTCTACATGTTATCAGCAACCTCATCAAAACTGTCATGTTACCTCTGTCTAAAAGGCATAGCTATATCTCATTTGAGAATATAGCATTTCTGCTGTAATATAATAAGTAAACAAAATGAGATTTCAAGGTTTTTATTGAATAGGGCTGAACAGTTTTCTGCAAAGTTTTGATTAGACAGGAATGTATGAGATGCTGGTTTTTCTTGTTGAGACTACATCTGAATTTTAATAATGACAGTATTTCTTTCCAACTCAATAGTCCTAACATTTGATACTCCAATTTGGATAAGCTGTATTGCCCATCCCAGCATTAAAATAACTTTGTGTCTAGATTCCAGCATTTTCCATGCATTTTCTTTGTATTTATTGTATCTCCTACTTTTGACTTAGGCAAGGAGTGCTTTTCTCTCCAACAATATCTGAGGTCTTGACTGGGTTCTTGGCAGTCCATGGTATTACATTTTTCGTTATGACCTGATCAGCAAGATTAGTTCTAATACATGAACTATTTTTGTTTTTTTTGGTTTTTTGTTTTTTTTTTCATGCAGCTGAAACTTAGTTCTTGAGAGAAAAATTACTTTAGAAGTGTTTACAGCTTAGATGCTTCATAAAGATTTCCCATAGGGAAGAAGGGGCCTTGCTTAAGCAAGATGCTCTAGGTACTTTACTTCTCAAGAACACTAATTTAAGCAAAATGGCTTCAGATATTGGCAGTCTTTGAAATACCGAACTGAAGTTATTTTCCTGTAAAGCTTATGAACAATACTAGCAAGCTACAGCTGGGTAACTGAAAGTTCAGTATAGAGTGATGTGTCTTTCTCTGCAAGTCTTAAATTTTTGTGTCTTCTAAGGCTGCCGTGTTTTGGTTTTTGTGGTTGCATGGAAGAGCTCTGTCACAGCTCTTTCTGGAACTGTGATGGAAACAGTCATACCTGGGCAGTGAGTACAAAGTTTCTGAGGGGGCCTTGGGTGCACAACATATGCACAGAAGTCCCTTGCGTTAGAGCAGATGTGTTTTATTCTGCTTCTGTGATATCCCGAACATGGAGCTGCTAGAAGCAAAGAGGCTGCTGAAACACTTTGTGAAGCTTGTCATATTTTCAAGGAGCAGATTGACAATAGGAAAGGAAATAGTTATTTAGAAATCCTGTTTGGGGTTGACAGCAACACTTACTGCGTTGTCTCCTTTCTCAGTTGGCTTAAGGGGAGTCACAGAAGAGCCACCACTAGCAATGTGGAAAATCCACTGATCTGCAGCTGCCATTCTGAAGTTGTCCCTAGGAAACAAGACACCAGGTAACAAGCTGCAAGCTGAAAAAATTACCTGTGCAAATCACAAGTGACACATGGGTAGTAGTTTAATTGCCTGCTTACAGAAAATGTGAGTAATCCAAGAGGTAGGTGGTCAACAAGTGGCAGAGATTCTTTCTTTCCTACCTGCCTTGTAATTCATTTCACTGTCACATTTGCAACTGGTTTGTGCTTGCTTATGAGCCTGGACAAGGATGTAAACCAGCTGAAAAAGCAAACCGGGGGAAAAATCTAGTGGGCGATTGTGCAGCTGAACAGGCACTAATGTAGGCAGAAAGGAGGGGCAGGAGTGTGTGGTTTCTGGCAGCAGCACAGGTTTTGAATGTAAAACTGCATTTTCAGTAAAAAGGATAGCATGAGTAAAAATGCTAGAGGGATTTATTACTCAGAATGAGCAAGAAAAAAGCTTGAAACCTTCTTTAAACTTGGAACTGTTCTAGGAAGGCCCGTGCAACTTACCATTATTGTGATGCTTTGTACTTTGACTAAAGGTGATCCAATGCCTGATTGTATACAACCTCTCCTCACACTGCTTCAGGCTTTTTTGCACTATTAGGTCAGTGTCCTGGTTGTAGTCTGTGCATCCTGATTTTCAAATGCATCATAATATGCTGTATTTGCAGTTGTCATATATCCATGCATAATGAATTATGGCTGAGGTCAGAAATTATGCTGAATAGTAGATTTTCAAACCGCAGTATTTCTTCCTGTGCTAAAATTCAGAATGGTATGTATAACAATCCATAGAATGGCTGGTACAATTCATAGCACGCTTGCATTCCTTCATTATTAATAGTTCCATTTCCATTGGTCAGTGTGTTATGGCTGAACTATTACCCAAGTTTTTGCAGCTGCTGCTTTAAGAGTCTGTAAAATGTAGTTATCTCCAGCTTCTGTTCTTTGTCTGCTAGTAAGAGGAAATTTTACTGAGAACTTATTAAATTGTCCAAGACTGTAAGTTCAAGTTCAGGTGAAAGTCTGTGATCTTGATTTAACTAACTTGGCGTGTGGTACTTTGCTTGTTCTTTTGTTTGGACTACGTTGGTTGCTGCTGTTATTTCAAGTAACAGTGGTTTGTTTCATCTTGTTAGAGGTTCTGTGCATAGTTGTTGTAGAGCTGTATCTTGTCATTCTATTTTTGGAACATTTTGTGCAAGTCTTAGCTGCTAATCTGTTCTGAAGATAGACCTGTAGTGAGGTCGGATTTGAAAATAATGGGGCTATGGGTAGTATGTGTGGGGCTTTTTGACACCCTCTAGTAAAAGGTGGATGAAGATGAATTTGTTTCAACAAAGATAGCTATTGATGTAGAAAATAGTTTGTATGCAGGTTGCCAGAGTACTTTGTGCTTGATACTGAACAGCTACTGGAGAATAACAATTCAGATTATTGCTAAAACAAAATAGTTTTATACTAGGTACTTGGAGATGCAAAGATCCAGAAGTATTTGTGTGGTCCTCTGTGCGTGCATGTAATTTTTTAAAATTTCAGTGATGTCAAATTCCAAGTACCAAGTTTGTAAATCATAATAGATACACGCTTTTTTCATTTTTTAGTGCCAGGTAAAATCTGTCAGCATAAATGTGTAATTTCTTCAATTATAAAGTAATAATACTTGTGTATATTTAAAATAATTTTCTTTTTGTGTCCTGGAAGAACGTAATTTTTGCTGATTGGATATATTGAAATATTTATCATCTTTTTAAAAACAGTGGTAGGGAAAAAAATTGCATTATGCATGCATGACTATGCCATCTGCATTCGGTCCAGTCATTCACCTCTGACTGGATCTCTTGCCAGTCTAAGATATTGGCTGTTAAAATACAACCCAAAAAGTTAGGTGTCCATTAATTCCCAAAGCCTTAAAGTTGTTTTCCTGCCAAGGGCCACTTATTACCAGTCATTAAGTGGTAGTAGACTGGTCTGTTATTAGGATTGTATTTCAGTGGCCTTCGTGTTTTGTTTGCTTGATTTTTTTTTCTGGTTTTGGAGTGTTCATCAATAGGATTACTTTGAAAGAATGTCTTCAGTTATTTTAGTGCTCATTTTTACTTTGAGCTCTGTTTGCCCTAAAGCACTGCTGTTTTGTAGTTGGCTTTGCAATCCTTTCTTCTGAAGGAATAATTGACTAGGAATAATAGTTGTGTTTTTTTCCTCTCAAGGCTGAACAATTTGTGCAGAAGCCTGCACTCTTTCTTCTAAAACTGAGTCTTTGAATGGTAGAGGAAAGGTCTGCATACTGGTGATTGGTCATGGATTATTGGTACAATGATTTAGCTACTGCCTTTTTTTCATGGAGCCCTCCAAATACAAGGCGATACTAAGCACAGGAGATCTGTGAATAGCCAGGAAATGAGAGCCTGTATAGCAATCACACAATTCAATTTGCTGGTACTGGAGTGCAGTAAACTGCTGGAACTCTTTACATTTCACAACTTGTTTGACATCAACAAGGCAGCCTGGATGGTAGGTAATGCTTAAAAGTGTGAACCTAGCCCTGGTGTGCTTGTAGAGCCTTCTGGAGTTTGGAGCAGAAAACCTAAGAAATAGGCCCAAAGCCTATTCATGTCATGCACACACTGCAACTGATTCTATTAAACCTAACTGTATTATTTATATAATATAAGTTTGGATTTTTGTAACTGTGATCTTCTTCAAATACTGATCATGTCCAAAGACATTCTGGTGATTAAGAATGATCAGTCACTTTACCCCAGTTTATCTGAAGGCTAGACAACATTGGCTCTCGTGGCATAGCAAACTGCCTTCTTTCTAGGAGCTCAATAACTGACATTTAAGATTCTGTTGTGTAAGGAATGATATAAACAATTGGCTTTTTTTTTTTTTTAAGCAAAGCACAATGTAGATTTGGGTCATAAATTTTGCTGAATGTGAAGAGAAACTCAAGGAAGATGAAATTCGTGGTACCAGACAAAGATGCCTGGTTCATGATGCTGTGGTATCAGTGATAAAATTCATATAGGTTGTATTCCTAAAATATAAAAAATACACACAAACTTAATTCCTGTCATGTTCTTCTGTCAGAAACTATAGATGGAGTTATAGCGTTAAAATATTTTTTATCCATGCTAGAATTTTTTCAATAATCCATGTACTAACACAATTTGTGACCTCAGAGTACTTCTACTCCAGCTTTTTCCTCAGCTTCAATAAATCTCCTTCCCAATTCAGAGTTGTAACTGATGAGGTAAAGTGAAGAAATACCAATAGATGTGAAAGTTTGGGGTTTTTTAATTAGCTCAGTTGATGCAGTCAGGAAAAGGGAGAGTTCACTAGAAGAAGAGCTTGGGGAAACTTGCCTGTCAGCTGGTCTAGTAAAGAAGAGTATTTCTGCCTGTAAGCATTGCTTTGTCTAGTTTAGACTCTGTGGAGTTACTGATGAGCACAGACATTAAGCTTTCCTGCTTTTGCTTTGACATTTAATCTGGAGATTCTGTTTATGTTTAAATTGCAGGTTTTTTAATGCACTGTAAGACGCTAAATGCTTGTGGTCATTTATATCCCTTTGAATGTGAGTGATCTAGTAAATATTAATATCAAATGATTAAGCATATGGATATGCTTAATCATTTGGTATTAATAAATTCCTTTTTGGATCCACTCTCCCAGTGTCGATGTGTGGAAGTTTTATCAGAAGAATAAAGACAGCAGAGCTTTTGTAAGTTATGTTGTAGAGCAAGCAGCTTACAGTTTTTGATGGTACTGAAATGGAAGCAGAAAGCTGACCCTCCTCCATCTTCCTGCAGCAAATTTTAAAGCAATTGGAAGTGAAAACTGACATTGAGATTTCTCTTGAGTTTTTGCTGTTATCAATCACCATGGCGCTTCATCTGTTGTATACAGCAGCTGAGAACATGTGTCCTTCTCGTAAAGGTTTTCTTTTTCCTTTCCTTCAGTATGTACCTCTCCTGTTTTTAAGGTGAATGTCTTTTATTGTTTATTCTTCCTCTTATCCCCTCTTAGGTGTCTAAGGACACCTTTAAATCTACCACCTTGTTTTGAGACCACAAGTTGCAAAATTAAAACTAATTTCAATCAAGAATGAGGTTTTTTTGGAAATGGTGAAGGAAGTGACAGCCTAAATTCAAGTTAAACCCCTTAGTGTGATTTTCTTGCTAGTCTTCTGTTTTCCACTCCCTTCTTTACATTCTTCACTTTATCTGTTCAAGGCTTAAGAGATGTTTCCCATATGCTTTACAACAGCTGTTGGTTTACAGTGCCTGTTTAGTCATGGTTGAATTTCTTGGATTTTTTAGTTTTCTGAAATAAGCACAACCACATTGTCCTGGCCAGTTAGGATGAAAATGTGTGTGGCTGAAAAATTCAAGCTGTACTCATCAGATTTAGACTCACTAATATTTTACATATGTGGTTGAAGGTGAAATAACACATAATTTTCTGACAATGCTGTGGACTTTTTTATATGCATAAATATGTAATCATACACAAATTAATATACCCTTTATCTTATGAGGTATTTAATTTTTTTTCCTGGATAACCTTTTTCACTGGGATGACAGGATGCAATGTTCTTTCTTTTGACTTATTCATTTTTATTCTGCTATAGTTCCTACACCCTTTTGAAAGGAACAGCTGTGTTGCTAAGTTGTCTTTTTTTTTTTAAACTTAGTTATCCTTGTATCAGCTCCTGCTTTCTTGAATCCATCCTGCCCATTTTTTTATTTTTGCAAGTATTTCTCCAGTCTTTTGAGATCTCCTGGAATGCTAAAGCTGATGTGTTTAGGTTCCTTCCATTTGTGGTGCTGATGCACATGCGTTTTGCAGGGACAGTACAGGGGATTTTTGGTGCTATTGGATGTTGTGCTGTGGTTTATTTGTTCCTCTCACTTCAGTTAGAGCACTAATGTGCTTAAGACTAAAATGTGCTTGCTCTTCTCAAATGTGTTTTCTCTATTGATAAAATATAGGTATGGCAGATATTTGTAAGAAATTATTTCAACAGGGTTCTTTAATTATACTGAAACTGTAGGTACTGGCTTTTGAGTTACCAAAACCTAGATAGAATTAATTCCCTGTTGTAGAAGTCATTGCAATCCACTTTTTCTTCAAATTTTTGGACATTGAAATATTAGCATTTACACTAAATACTAATCATAGAAGCCTTTTCAAGAACTCCAAGCAGATTTTTTATTTGTGTGGATTTTTTGGTTGCTCACTCTATATAAATTGCATAAATGCTCTGGCAGTGCTGGTAGAATATAGAGGTAATGTAGAAAGGAGCCAGTAACCCTTCAAAATATGTATCACAGGCATATTTTGTTTTCTGTATTTTCAGAATACCAAACCTATTCTGAATTGCATTCTGATACTCATTTTGTATTGCATCAGCCCATTGTCTTTAGTTTTGTATTCTATCAATAACTTTTCAGAAGATGCTTATGGCTTTTTGATAGGAAAACATATATTCTAGTAGCTAGAAGTTGTTTGGATTATATTCTCAGCTGTGTTGTCTGGTATCTCCCCTGGCTCATGTTTGATATGCACAGGAAAAAGAACCTTTAATGAACAGGCCTGTGGCTGAAGAATTCTTTGTGGCAAATGTTGTTTGCTCAATGACTGAAATAAATATGATATTCCTACTAGGATGTGCAGTGTACTGTCCTACAGTGATTTTGGGTGGTTTATTTCAGACTGGGGTATTGAGTGTGTATTTTGTACGGGGTCTGATTAAATTTGCTTTTGACTGTGACTGCTGTTTGTCTATTGCTTATGGAAAACCGGTAGTCTTTCTACAATCAAATAAATTGTTAATTTAGATTCTTGCAATAAGTATCTAATAAGTGCTTGCTGGAGAAAAATACAGGTGGGGTTGTAGAGAAGCTTAATTTTTACGTTGTAAGTTAAATTCCTTCCCTTGTTAAGATTTTACGAAGTTGATTTAGCTGAAGAACTTCAGTATTCACTTTGAGATTGAACACAACAATGCTTTAATTACCCACTTGAGTTAGGCAGAGTGTTTTGTTAGCTCAAACATGCTCTGGTATTTGTTATTCAGCAGTGATTTTTTTCATGGTACATATCTTTGATGGTCTCATTGACAGAATTGGGGATTGGCTATACTGCAATCTTTTCTGCCAGTTGATGAAGCCTTTCACACAGGGCAACATCCACAAGGTGGTGCCTTTTCATCACCCAAAAGGGAGAGGAACTTCTCTTTACAAAGTTGTGTTGGCTTTCTGCCTGTTGCTTGGTGGAAATGAGAAGTTCAGATACTGAAGTGAGTGCATCCTTTTCTCCCTGGATGTAAAGTGAGCTCTATCATTCTCTGTTCTTTCCAGCCTTTATGGTTGCAAACTGACTGTGATGCTCACAAATTCAGAGAAGAGAAAGGTAATGGCTTGGAAATCAAAATTGAGCCATGTTGGCCGAATCATGAAAAGTTCTCCCTGAAATACTGAAGTTGTACAGATCAGGGAGGATATATGCTGCCAGAGAAAAATCACACCCAGAAGTGCAACAGTTTTTTCATAAGGCTCAGTTTGGAACTATGCAGGAGCCTGAAAATGGAAGAATGTGCAGTGCTTTAGGCAAATGCTCTGCAGTTTGGGGAGTGGGCAAAGGGGAACTGACATAGCCTTGGCTGTTCTCTTAGACATAGTTTATCTTTGTAAGGTGAATCCAGTTGAAGATGAGGCAGCTGGAATATGTTGTCAGATATTGCCCTCTATTGCAGAGTAAGGCTTGAGAATAGAACTGTTATAAAGAAAGGGGCTTTCACATGACCTGTATGTAATTCCCAGCTGTGAACCCTCTGGCAATGAGCGTGAAATCCAAAACACAGCTGATAGGGAAAAGGGTTGTTGTCAGCTCAGACTGAACACTTGAGTATTCATAGCATGGTGCTTTGACAAACAGACATTGGAGTACATCAGAATAATTTGGTTTTGAGATCTGTGCAGGGCCCTCCTTCTAGCTGTGTGTGCTTCCAGTTACAGTGGTAATCAGGGCTGAAGGAGAACCAGGTGTGCACCATATTGTACTTCTTTTCTTGCAGAACAGCAAGCCTTCAACCCCCTCCCCCCAACCACTCCCTTTGTACCTCTCTGCCAAATTTCCTGCTGTAAAATGGTCTTATGTTTGCCTTTATGTACCTTGTGACCCCTTCAGAATATTTGTGGTATTTTAAACCCTGAATTGTGTGCATGACACAGTGTTTAGTTTGGAAGCAAAGTTTAATCACACATGCTGATTGTCGTGTTTATTTTGGAACCAATAAGTAGGAGGCAACCTTTCATATTTTATTAGTCTGGATGAATTTTCCCTGTTACTTGATAACTGTGTATATGTTTGAACTTTAAAAAACCTGATATTTAAAGGAATGCTGGAGCACAGATGGCATTTGAATGCAGCCTCTCATCCATTCTGGGGTTGGATTCCATTGGGCACCTAAACTTGGGTGTTTGTGGTTCCCTGTGGTGACAGTGATAGAGTGGCTATTTTGTTTTTAAAGGATTGTGTATCATGTCTCTGTATGTGCCAGTGAAGCTGGAGAGGGAGCTCTTCTGGAAAGAGCAACATTAGAGGAAAGTCTTTTTATATTTGTTTCTTCCATCTACTACAAATGAAGTGAGCTGTGTTTGCAGAAGGAGGTTATAGCTCTGAAGCCCTGACCTTATTTTTTTTTGCTTCCCACATGTCTGCAATTACAGCAGAATAAGCAAGTATAAGATCAGGATTTGCTACTCCTCCCAACCTGCCATCTATTCCTAACATCCCAGCAGAGCTGCTCCCATGGTCTGCAGTTGATAATCCTCATGGGGTAATTCTAGCCCCAGATTTTAACTGTCTTTGCATGTTGAGGATCTTGGGGAGAAAAAGGAGTGAGTTTCCATGAGCCCTCTTTTAATAGAATGTGATGAAAAAGGATGTAACTGAAAGCTGTGAGGAATCCACCAGCAAACTTTTTTGCAACATTGCAAGGACACCTGCCTTGAGTATTGCTTTTGCTGAAGCAAAGCCATTTTGATGCACAGTTCTGTACATCAAGAAATAGAGGACATTGTATGAGATAGTTAAAGCTGTGTGAATAACTCCAAGCTGTATTTTTTCTTGTAACATTTTACTTGTATTTTCCTTCTATATGAAGCTTTTTTTCAAGAGAAGTGTTGGAATTCTCCCCTAATAAAGCAGTACACTTAAAAGAAAGGATTTAATAATCCAGGGATTTTTGAGATACCATGTGTTTTCTGTTTAAAGCCTTGTGTAGCAAAATGCAGTTTCTTTTCGTGACAGTTATCTGGGGACTCTGGACAAATGCTGTTTTTCTGGTGTTTGCTGTAAGTTTTTTCTACTCCCATATCTGAGTTACTTGATCTTGTGAAAGAAAACAGGAAGTTTTACGAGCATAATCAAGATGAGAGGAAAACCAGGCTAATTTGTTGTGGTTTTTTCTTTATTCTGTTTTTAATTTATTGAAAATATGAAGATCTGCTTTAGACCATTATATTAACTTGAATTTCATACCACAAAAGTGACTGTCTGATCTTCTGAGTATGTATGTTAATCTGCATGGAAGACAATGCTTGAATATATATATCAATTTTGGCATAAAATTGATAAGTTATTTCTGTATTATGTTTTTGGCACTGTGTTCCATTTCACTTGAGTGCAGACACAGTAGATGGCACTTGAGTTACTAATTTTATGATGTAGGAAAGAAAGCCAAACTCAGGTACAGAGTTAGCTGTTTGTAGCAATAGGCACATTTCATGAAAGAACAGTTTCAAAGATTTTCTGACAGTTAAGTACTCCTAGGAAAAAAAGGAAACCATGCACAAATTCTTTTTCAGTACAAGCAGACCATTTCCAAGTCCTCGAGTTTGTTGAAGTTTTATAAAGGAAACTGAACAGGAATCATAATCAGTCTGAATCATAAATATATAGTGCCGGGTTCCCTTCAAACATGTTGCCAGTGTTTGGTTTCATAAAATGTTGTTTACAACTTGTTCCCTAATAGAAGTTCTTTCGTTCTTTCTAGCCTTGCTTACTCTCACAGAACATTTGTGATGTGACCTCTGATAGCAGGTGAAAGATAAAAATCTGCTAAGAAAGTGGATGTCTAACAATATTGTCTTACTATCAGAACAGTTTGAATACCGTGTTCCTTACTGTGGCTAAGATTGATAACCAAGGCTAAGAATATGCTGGTAGTTCTGTTAATCAAAAGGTAAATATTTGATTTAGGGTATTCCAAAGTAGTTACCTTATGCAGTGTTTGGTGATGTACTCTTAGACAGTACTGTTTGGTCATTTGTTAATTCTCAGCTTTCAGTAGTAGCATTAGGTAATAGACTGACAGTGCTCAGAATTGGAGTGGCAGTGTGGACTTCTCCAACGATATCCTGTCGCTATGATTCGGCACTAAGGTTTATTGCTGAGTTAAGAAGATTTAGTCAGACTTAGTCCGTGATTCATTGTTTGGCCTTTCTGCTGATGGTCTTATAATACTTATTTTAATGAAAATGCTGACAGAGTAGACCTAGAAATGAGCTTCATTTGTGTTGTATTCCTATGTTATTTTATCACACTGTCAGTTCCAGGTTTTAGGGTTCATAAAACTGTTTGAAAGCCAAAAATGGATGTTTATTTACTAGAGAACAGAGTTCTAACTTTTTGTTTTATTTTATTTAACTGATGTTTTTAAAATACAAAGAGATCTCAGTAGTGCTTCCATGGCTTCCAGAAGCTGCACCATGCCATGTTTGCATGAGCCCAGTGCCAAATTCCTGCCCCATGGTGGGGCATGGGACATGTGGTGTGCACAATCACTGCTCCCTGGTGCTGCTCTCCTGGGACCCAGGTCCTTGTGATTGAGGCTGCAGCCCATAGGTGGTGTGTGGCTTGTAGCAGTCCCCCGGTGCTCTGGCCCTGTGGCTTCTTGGAGTTGGGTTGCTTGGGAATGCAGGCCAAGTGAGTAAAGCCTCTCTGGTTTTACAATGGCTGAAATGTAAGTATGGGGACATCTGGCAGATTGATTTTATCACACTCTCCCAAACCTGTCATAGCATGTGCTGACAATGGTGGAAGCAACCACAGAATGGCTAGGAACATATCTTGTGTCCCATGCCACCACATGGGGCACTATCCTGGGCCTTGAAAAGCAAGTGTTAGGGCAACATGGTACTCTAGAAAGAATTGAATCAGATAATGAACCCCAAAACCACTTCATAGACACTCGGGCCACAGAACACAGCTGGGAGTGGATATAACACACTTCCTATTGTGCACCATGCTCTGAAAGGTGCAATGGTGTAATGGACTGTTAAAGACTACACTAAGAGCAGTGGGTGGTATGACTTTCAAACACTGGGATACACATTTAGCCAAGGCCCCATAGTTAGTCAACACCAGGTGAGCTGCCAATCAGGCTGGCCCTGCCCAATCAAAATTTTTATGTACTGTAGAAGAAGATAAAGCTCCTGTAATGCTGGGGAAAAGAGTCTGGATTATTCCCACGTCCATGGGATGCTTTTGGGCAAGGACCCGAGTTGCACATGATATAGACATTTATGTATGCTGTACTAATGTTTATGTGATTTGTCACTACATTGGAAAAAAACCACTGTGTGTTAAGTAGATGTTACCTGGCACTGAGTTTGAACAGTGCGACTTTCCACGGAGCTTACATCTTGGTTTATTTTGCATTGAGTATTTGCCAGTGGGTTTCATCTCTCTGTACTGCTCTTTGTGACAGGTTTTGTGGCTGTGCACTGGATAGAAACATAATTAATAGAAAAGTGTAGAGAATTTTGAGGGTGTAAATTATTATAGCTGTCTACTAGCATAGTGTCTTCATTTCACCATTAGGACAAGACCTCTGATGATGTAGCTGCATCTGTGCCTGATTGAGGATGCTCCATTAAGGTTAGAAAGTAAAATCCTTTTAGCAGCTAGTCATGTTTTTTTCCTTCCAAGAAGCCAGCTTTTTCCTCTTCGATTGAGTCTTCCCAGCAGGAGGTGCCTTTTTGCTTTGCCAGTTGGAGAAAACCCACATCCACTTACAAAGACTATACTGGAACTTAGAGGCATTTCGTTTTAATTCCAGGCAGCCATCCCTTTGCTGCTGCCTTTGGAACAGCTTAGCTGTGGAAGAAGTGAGCTAATGTGAAGTACTTAGTGAAGCCCTGAAGTTTATGGTTGGAGTAATTAAGGAGAGGAATTGCACACCCTGTACTTGATTTTTGTTTTAATTAGTCTTCCTTTGATCTAGTAACTCGATTTAAATTTTAAGATTTTAATCAATAACCTGCCACAGTATGTTGCTTAATTCGTCTCCTTTTCAGCCTGTAGACTAATGTAGAATATGGTTTATGCTTTCTGGTTTTTATTTTGTTGGGAAAGGTTTTGACTGCCACTCCTACTTCCTATTTTCTACTGTGAGTTTTTCCATCTCTCCCATCCTCTCTTTTCCTTCATTTTTCCCTCTTCTGTCCCAATCACTTTCTCTATTCTCAAGTATCTTTGCTAACTTCACATTCATTTTAGGATGTAGTTGAGAATTGTTTTAGAAATCTGTGAAGATGCCTGAGGCAGATTATCTCCTTCACTGTGAATTAGTCCCATTCTTTCCATGTGACTTCAGATTTATTGGAAGAGCAGTCTTTTTGCTGTTCCCAACAGCTTCCTGCACTTCTCTGCCTTGCTGAATGAACTAGCCAATTTTAGTACTTACTTATTTAAAAAATCTTTTATTTACTCCTACCTTGGCATCTGAATTTTCCTTTCCTATGTGATTGTTCTATGCTTCAGTTTATCATGTTGTTTTTGTGATTAAGCACAAGGGAATTTGCATGTACATTTTTCACATTGTATCTGCAACTTGAATGTTGCAGAAGCATGCTAGAAGTCTACTCTGATTGTATTATTGATGAATATTCTTTCTTTTTCTAGCAGGCTTTAATTAGTACAGTCCACGGTTGTTGTGCAGGTCCTCTTTGATGGGAAGAAACTACAAGCTTTAGAAAGAGAATGGCAATTTAAGTCAGAGGCACCAGGCCAACCATCATTTCTTCAAGAAAAGTAATGAAACATTAATATTAACATAAACCAAATAAGGCTTTAAGTTTTTGGAGTCTTATCCAAAAAATTTTGCTGCCAAAAAGCTGCTGGGCAAATATGGAAAATGCTATAGGAACCTGGTCTATCTGCTTTAGAAAAATAAAACTTTATATTGACATTACCAAGATTTGAACTTTGCTTCTAGAAGTGGGATGTTTTAGAATCCATCTAAGCTATGTTGCTATTAAGCTTTTCTTGTCTCTGACTGGATGTGTGCCCTTTTATATTTTATAAACACGCAGAAAACTTCTGGAGCTTCTGATACAGTTCAGTGCACAAAAATGCTAATGCATGCATGCTGTACTTGTGATCTCTATTTGGCAACCATTCTTTTATTTTTTTTTCCTTCAAGTGAAGGAGGCTGTGCTTCTGATTTTTCCATGATAATTTGCCTGATCAGTGATACAGCTACCTATTTATTAAATACTACCACGATATGTCTTTCTGCTAGCTTTTCTTTTTGCCTGTTTTGTGTTTCCTGTTTTGTTCCCCAATGCAGCTGCCTCGTGGTCACTGGAGTTGCTAGTAGGTGGATGGAAGGAGGCCTCTTTTAGTGCTTTGCCTTATTGGTGAATTTTAGCTGCTGTTTATTTTACTAGCAGCATTACAAAAATACCTTTTCTGGGTTTGTTTGGTTTGGTTATCTAGTTGCATGTGTTGCATTTTGCATTGATGAAATAGATAGTTGTGTTGGATTTCTTCTCAAGTGTGGTGGAATCTAGCTTTCGTAATTCTGTGTTTACTCTGTGATATTATACATCTTAGCTTTGATAATGACAATGAAAAACCAAATCAGTTCAAGTCTCAGGTGATCCCATGGTATAGCAGAATATGTTGAAATATATCAAGTAAATTTTTCTCATTTAAACAATGAAACTGCAAGTCTTTATAGCCTTTAAGCTACCCAACAGAACCTAAGGAAGAAGTGGCGACAAACAGATATTCAGTATTTTAAAAATATGAGTGTGCACCTTAAATAGTGTAACCTTTATATGCTTCTTGTCTACGATTCGGGTGATGGGAACTTCCTTTGAGAGATTTTTTCTTGTTATAGTCAGGACATTTTCCTGTAAAACTAATCTTTCTTGAGAATTTTGAAGAGCAGCAATGAAATAGGTTATAACTAGCAAGAATACTGTCTTGGCTGTTCTGAAATTGCATACCCTATTGTATTTTTCACAAACGCTATGCCACATTGGATATGCCCCTAAACTTTTGTGATGTAACAAATGCATTTATTACAACAGTTCTGATTACTCTTAACTGCTTAGAGTGGGGTTTGTCATTCATGTTGAAGCTATTCTTATGATAGTGGTTCCCAGCACCTGACACTGAGGTGGAATTCTTGCATGTGGTTCCAAATCAAATAAAATAATATTTTAAAAGCTACAAGATAAGTGTAAAATTGTATCTTTACCCATCTTGCATATTGAAATAATTGTTTTACTGTTTTAACTGTTTTGGAAATAGACTATTTTAGACTGTTTGCTTGCTAAAGGAATCTCATAATCCCTACATAGTACTGCAAGTGATGCTTTGCTGTTGCTTTTAAAGAATTTCAGTCCAGCAGCTTGTAGGATGGCTTGGAAGGAAGTAAATAATCTTACTTGGCTCAGGCTTTTTCAGTGTCTCTGGTAATTTGAAGTACAAATGATAGTGTGAGTGAGTATATGGTCATATGTGATTACCCAAGAATTGAAAGGGTTATGGTTTAAGACAGCATGAAGACTGGGAGTCTTCCCAGTTCTTTCATGGTGCAAGAAGTTTCTACTATGCCTTCCCTTATATCTTATCATTCAAATTAAAGCTGTTTATAGGTGTGCCAGCCTTTCTCAGAAAACTGCATAGAAATGCATCCCCTTAGGCCAGAGATCTTTGAACACAGCACTGAAGAAGAGGATAAAGTATTCTTGGCTTGTATTCACTCTATCGTGACTTGAAATCAAAAGTAAAGTCATATGACCAGGTTGAGCCTTGATAAAGGAGTAAGTATTTTGTACTATTGCCTATTCCATCACAGTGGGAGCTTTAAAAAAAGCCTCCATCCAGAAGGTTGTTCCAGATACTCACCAATCTATTGATTCTGCTCTTGCTTACTACAGGGATGGGTGAGTGTAATAGTGTGAGTTTTTTAGGCATATAACCACAAAACTTTGCAGTCTCTAAGATTTCTATTCACTGTTTCTCTTTTGATCTTGCAGTTGGCCACAGGTGTGACTCAGGTACTTGAAGGACCTACAGTTTCTCTGAGTATGGTTTTGACTGTCTGACAAGCTTTCTAGAAGAAAGCACTGAGAGAAGAGGCTTGCAAGCAGAATATTGGGACTTATACAGGAGCTTCACCAAAGGCTTTCATTTCTGGCAGAAATAAAAATGGTTAAACAATTAATTGTTTCACAAAGATAGAAATGCAAAATTGCTTTTGACTGCTTGGCTTTCATAAGGTCTTTATTACATGTACAGCAAGCATTAAAAGTGAAATAAAAAAGCCCACAGCCTTGTAAATAAAGTTAATTCTACTGAGACATTGAAAATAGGAAAAGCAAGAAAACACTGCCACTGTCTAAGAAGGTTAATGAAGCACTTCATTGTAAGTTACACATTATCTTGATTACTGGACTTTTTTAGAGACCTGCAGGACAATATTTTTCTGGTAATCTTTAAGTAAAAGTTCATAGTATTGCAACTGAGTGACTCAATTTCATTCTAGGTTTTGAAAAAGCAAGATTAAGGAATTGCATTGTTCTTTTCCTATGCCTTGACCAGAAATTGCTTTAATGTAACCCAAAGTCTGGACTGAATTCAGAGTGATTATGGAGACTCAAAAAAGGCATGATTTTTCCAAATACAGGAGAAATTTAGATATAAAGTGTTTGAGCTCTCTCTTGCATGGCATATATAAAATTCTGTTGCCTCTGTTGGATCTATTGTGAAAAAAATTATAAATACAAAAGAAATTGTAAACTAATTTAAGGAATGAGATGTTTTTCCAGTAATTTGTCTATTTTTGTCCAGTCTTGGAATGCTATTAGCTTGTTTCATTAATATGCTGCAGTGTAGAATTCCATGGGCAAGACCTCCAAAAAAAAAGACATGGGAGTTAAAAAAACATAATGTGACTTTGAATTTTGAAAATTGTGTCAGCAAAACATGCTTTTAAATAATTCAAAGACATTTCATGTGAGATCAATAACTTTTAAAATATTCTGTTTTGGAACCAATGCTCAGCTTAATTTAGCTTTCATAGCTTCTCATAGCACCATGCAAATTAAGTGCAAAGCTTGTTCACTGTAGGTAACTGCAGTAGGTTTGGAGGGAATGGGGAGGACATTTCAGAATTAAGATGAGCAAAATCTTAAACAGATTTAAACCCATATGAAAGGTATAATTTTAAGATTGAATGGATGGAAAAGAGAGCCTCTTTTGCAGGAATGTTGTGAGAGTTGATGTGAAGAATCGAGAATTACTCAGTGTTTCCCTTATCATGGCATAAAAGATGTGGTGGTGTTGTGGGTTTCAGTGTGATTTTTGCCTTGTCCTTGTGCTCTCTCCCAGCCCTGGTTCTGTCTGATAGCCATGACACAGCCATGTTGTTGGCATGCTGTTGTTGAACAGCCATGCTGTTACCATGCATTCCCATTCTTTGCTTTTGCTTGGTCTGGCCACTCTGGAATGAATCCTGCGCCATTCAACAAAATGTGCTAGCTTAGGTCCTGCAGTACACTTTCACTTTGTAAGGTGGTATTTATCACTAGTGATGTTATTTTGGTGGGGAGCTAATTGTCTGTGTGATTTTTTTTTTTTTGTTAATGGAAAGGGAGTCATGTTTTTTTCGCTTAAGAAACGTGCAGTGTCCTTGGATGCATTTGCACTGAGCTACAACTGTACAGCTGTCTGTGTCAAACCAGTCATGCTTGTTCCTGTCATGCTGGTTTTATCAGGCCTGGCATGGGTACCTCAGTGTAATTAAAGGAGCATCTTTTCTGCTAATGAAAGATGCAGCTGAATAGGTGCTTGTCTTCACTAGGTTATAAATGCTAGTAACTTCTTGAAGCTCAGTGGTAAAAATAAATGGATTTTCTGCACCCATTTCATCTTAAGCTCACCCATATATGTGCAACTATGCACATACTGCCCAGTTACAGTACTGCAGTCAGATCTGTACAGTAGTGCAGTCACTGAGATGGCAATCAAATAGTGCACAAATATGACCAATGATTTGGGCACATCTTCTGATTTCATTAGAAAAGCTGTGAAATTGTCCAGTCAGTAGAGGAAAGTAAGTTTTTAAAGCCTCATCCGAAAGATCTTCATATGGTAAACTCGCTTTTGTTTGCATCCTGACACAGATTCAAACTGTGGTTCTACAGAGTCTTAAGTATTTGAAACATGAGGCAGAGAGATGCAGGTCATTCCTCTGTAGCACTTAATGGAATAACAACATCTTGCTTGTAAATCTAATTGGATGTCAGCTGGTAAGTGGAGAAGGAAGAAAGAAAATGGGAATGCTTTTAACGTTTTTTAGTATCCTGTATTCATGTTTTGAAATGCAAACACCAATGGGAGATTTAAGAACAATAGCAAAATAGCATTACATATTCCCCCTCACCCTGCCACTTTTTTCCGTATAAAGCAGATCTTTTAGTATTTTGTCAAGTGCCCTTAGTCTTTCATATTCAAGACAGACTGGCTGAGTGGAAGGTTTGAGAAGAATAAATAAAGGAGTGGGAAACAAAGGGGGTGTGTGTATTTACTTGTCCAAGATGAGGAATTTGTAGGTATTAAAGTAGAATCAGCCTAGGTTTAAAACCTAAAGGAATGGCTAAAATATTGTGCTGTTTTAGGTAGATGCTATTTTCCCTGTGGGCATTTGAATCTGAGTGAGGTTTGTTTTGTACAGCCAAACATGATTTATCATTTCAACATGCCCAGTGGGCTAAACCTGAAAATGTTTCATAACAAAGATAACCAGTATAAATGGTATATGGATTCTTTATTCATTTGAAGGTGAACCTCAAAGTAAACATCACTGGTTTCCTGAATGCTTTAGTGGTACTTTGCTATGTTTGACTAATGGGTGTTGTAAGTTTGGGAATTTCAAGCAGCAGGATGTATTTCACAGAGAATAATACTTGAGTAAAACAGTAGTCCAGTAGTCTGCCCAGTAAGATTTCCTTTAACATACATTTCTTGGCTGTGTAAGTTGCAAAAAGGTTGTAGGTGCTCACTGTGCAAGGAAACAGTCTCTTTAAAATGTGTGTTTGGGTGCTTACCATTAGTGTTTAATCGCTGAAAAATATTGTTCTGTTTGACAGATGACCCTCATAGATGATTGTTGTTTTTTTTATTAAATACAAAATAATAAGAAGGTTGTAGGTATGGGGAGAAAAAGTACATACAAGATAAATGTGTGGCTATTAGTTTATTTAAAGATAGGATAGTCAGAAATAAAAATACTGTAGTGCTGTTGTTTAAGTATAGTGACCTGCCCTGAAGTTACAGGGCAATGTAATTTCCTTTTAGCAATAAAGCAAAAGGGCAAGATTAAGGTTTTGCTGTAGATGATACCAGATCCTTTAACTATTCATTTGACTGTTGAAAAGTATTCATCTTCCCTTGCTAAACTGGCACCATCTGATAATTTAACACTAAAGCATAATTTGTAGTTATTGTTCTTTTAATTTCAATACTTGCTTGGTCATTATCTGTTTGAGGAGTTTTATTTATTGCAACAAGCATATATTCATCTGTCATTGCTATATTTTCTAAATGCTCAAGTAATGGAAGGCTATTTTTAAACTCTAAAATCTCTTGTGGTTAGTCTGGTTACAAGGTGAGCATCAGTCTTGAGACTGTAAAAGGAACAAGGATATTGTTGACCTCTCAGCACCTTAGGTTCAAGTCTGACATTACTTACTGTGAGTAAGTTCCAAATATTACTTCTTCTCCATCTGTTGTAATTATGACTGTGAATTATTTTTTCAAAGTGTTTCTCTTTCCTGTAAAAAACCCCAAAGCCTGTCAGCTAGAACAGCAGTATCACAGAGAACCCTTCTGTTACTAAGGGACTGTGCTGAGTTTTGCCAGTTCAGATACTTTTCCTTGTTTTAAACTCCACTGTTGGTGATGGGTGACAGTTTCCTTTCATCCTTCTGTATGTGCTGCATATATTTTATGAAAGACATTAGAATAGTGCTTTCCTGTCAGGGCCTAAGTAAAACTAGAATAAGGTACCTAGTGGAGAATTAGAAATGTGAATTTGTTTTAGTTTTTTGTAATGTGGAGTTGTTAAAGTAGACCAGGCAACTGATGAAGTAGGATGGGAAGACCAGAAGATTAGTGTCAGTAGTTTACCACCTGCTTAGTTTCCTAGAATTTACTTTTAAAGCAAGTTTTTCATGTCCAGATGCATACACACACTTCTCCTGCAATGGGGAATTTACCAACTGCACAGAACCTGTTGGACTTGTTTAGGACTTGAAGCAACAAAGTGATTGTGTGGTGCTATGCAGCACTGTTAGCCTTGGGCATTTATTGTGTCTACACTGTGCAATATGTAACAGCACTTGTATGGACCTCTGTTGAAGGGGGGTATTTCCTTGACTCTGAAGTTTGTCTTATTTTTATTTGGAGATACCATTGGCCTGATGTGTTAATGAAACAGGCCTATCAGTGTTAATAGGAACTGTACCTTAGTCTTTGGCTGGGGATAAACAGATCTCTACAATACACACTGCCTCACTGTGGTGCTAAGGTTTTCCTGGTGACTCTTGCATGCAAAATAATGCAGACAATTACAGACAGAATATGAGCTGTCTTTACAAACTGTGAATTTGGCTTTAAGTTCCCACCTCAGCTGAATATTATCATCTTGTTTCATACAGATGAAAACTGCATATCGTGTTAAATGTATTTCAGAGGATTTCTAGAGATGTTGGTTAGGTAGGAGCTCCCTCCGGTTTTGTTTTTTATGTGCTCAATATGCATAGCATGTGAACTAAATTGGTGAATACCTTGGATTACATTAGAGGGATGAAAATGAATGCAGAGTAAATGCATCCATAAACATAGTTAGATGAAGGATCCTGCCAGGTATCCCAGTTATAATTAGGAAGCTGAGCATAGTTCTCCAGTTTTTAGTCTGTTTACAGCCTGTAGAGGAATAAACAAAAGTAAAAAGTTATGTCAATGTCAAGTAGTGCTAGAGAAAAATGAACATGTAGCATCAGATCCATCTGGCAGGGAGAGACTGACTTCTCTTTCTTACCAGAATCCAGTCCTCTAAGTTCCCATCAAATGAGGGAAGTCTTTCTACCTCTGATATATTGTTTGTTATCTTTATTTCTTTATTGTGCATTAGGGTAATCTAAGATATTACTTGTTTACTTTCTATTGTGTTTAAAATGTGTATTCCTATAGAATCTGAAATTGTACACCAAATAAATACCAGTAGTTTTATTTCTTAGAATAATGTCATTAAGGAGCAAAATACACATCTGCTGAAAGGTGTATAGGGCAGAATCTCACTTCTTAAATGCAGCAATATTAAAGAAGCTTGTAAGTCAATCTCTTACACCAAATCATTATCTTTTAAGGGAAGTTTTGAAGACTAACTACTCATGTACGAAATTTTGTTGTTGTTGTTCCAAATGTCTCTTTAAGTTCTATTAACTATTATGTCTCTGTAATTTATTATTCAGTATTAAGAAGTTAGGAACTACTATAAGATTTGTGTTTGTTTGCATCAAGTATACTTTCACCTTAACTGTCTTGCTTTCACTCACAATTCTTAAATTTTGTTTTTTTCAAGTTGTTTCCTTATATAAAACTTTTTCACTTTTGTCTTTAGGCTTTCAGCATAATTCGTTTTCATCTAGATTTTCTTTTCTTGAATTTGTTTCCACAGAAGGAAGATTAAAGTTCTGGTAGCAAATGTCTTCACGGGACCCAAGATGCTTATGTTCTTTCATCCTTCACTGTTGGAAATCTTTTACTGTTACTTTTTCCCACCTCTCCCTCTACTCCATTCTGCCCCTCATCCTCCAATTCAGTTGTAGCATCCATCTGGACAGTTACCTTTTGTCTGTAAGACTGGCATAAGCCTCTCACTGAAAAGAGAGGGGGGCAATGTATGTAGTGTGGATGGAGTTAAAATGGTCATGATGCCATTGGCATCGTGATATACAAAAATAAGTATGTAAAATGAAAGTCTGTCTGCAGTTCTTAAGGGTAGCTTCTAAACTTGAAAGAAACTTCTCGTAAGAAATCAATTTATAACCAACTTAAGGTTGTGTATGAGAGATGAATGCTTGCTTTTCTCAAGTATGACTCTGAAAAAAGAGCTGCATCTTGCTTGGCCTGCTGCTGCACTGTGGTTTAGCATGTTCTGATTGTGGTGTACATGAACTAGTTTGGGTGCTAATTTTTTCTGTCAGTTACCAGCTTCATGCCCATCAAGAGGGGGATATTTCTTAACTCTCATTGTTTTGACAGAGAAGTTGCCTACCTTAATTTTGTGTTTTTTGGAAAACTTGCTTTGTTTTGTTGTTTTGGTAGATTACAGGTATGTTGAATGTTATGTTTTTAGTAAACAAATACCTGTAACTAATTTTTTTTTAACAAAGCAGGTTTCCAGTTTCTTTGGTAAGAAATGTAATAAAATGTTTCTATTGGTAATGGCCGGTGTAAGAATGTAAATACATTTGTTTTTTGGCATTACTGACCCATAGTACATCAAATTAATGGTTCTGCAGTCACTATTGTCCTTTTTCATTGCTATAAAACCTCATCCATGCTACAACTGTATTTTTTGTAGTTGTCCAACAAAATTTATAGATAGGTAGATGATAGTGACCTGGTAAAAGAAACACGTTGCAGTCCAGTAGATGAACTTAAAAGCATCTTTGTTAAAAAGCCTTCATGTAAATGCAGTGTATGTATTATTAAACCACTACAGATGTGCACTTTTTCCATGATGACATAGAAGTCCCCAGAGGAAATTGCTGTATTTTATTGTCTTAGTGAGGAATATTGCCATATGAAATGATTTATTCCAGAAATTTCCCCCCTAGTGGATTTGCAGGACTGGCTGTAAGCCTATAGCTTAGAAAGCAGAAAGAGTCAGAGTCTCAGAGCAGTACAGGTATTGAATAATGAGCAGTTCATTTGGTGTGATCCCTACAGTTCTGCAAATTTAAACTTGTAGCCAGTTTGGCAAAACCAGAAGGATATGGGAGATATGTCTATATTTTCTATAGGGGAGATGTATCTCTATTTTCGGTGGGCAAAGAGTTTAGCAGACATCCTATCTCTGCAGGGTTCAGCATCTCAGTATATGTAAAAGAACAACTGCTTTAATTAACTGCTGTTTTGGGAATGAACACAGGGAAATACATTCCTTTATAGAGTTTTCATAGCTCACAGTTTTGATTAGCTTTAAAGAGTTATGTAATTTTATCTTTTTGAGCTGCATATCGCACTAAGCAGGGATTTTTTTTCTTGGAAAATCACAAATGCACACAAAATATATGGCCAGATTGTGGTTTCTGCTGTATTAATCATAGAATCATTGAGGCTGGAAATGACCCTTGATGTCATAGAGTCCAGCCATGAACACACCACTGCCAAGTCCACCACTAAACAGAGTCCCAGTTATGAATCTTTCCAATTCCTTCAGGGATGGTGACTCAAGAGGTTCCCTAAGCAGCCTGTTCCAGTACTTGATAGCTGGGAGCTTTTGGTTGTGATGTAGTCTTTAGTCCCCTTCCTTAGGCAATAAGGACTAGTGCTTTTGAATATTCTTTCTTAATAAAGTGATTATTTCATTAGTGACTACAAGGCTCCTTTCAGTTGTTTAGAATATGTATATGAAAATTCGTGGTATTTTCTTACATCAGCTCTTCTGAGAAAAATAAGGACAGCTGTCAAAATCTTTACCAAAGACAAATGGCTCCAAGAAAGGAAAAATAATAAATGCTTTGCTCCCTGCTTGGACTATATGATACACTTAAACCTGAACCATTGAATGGACAAATGTCTGTCTTTTGTGGCCCATATGTGCCTCTCAGGTGTCACTTTCCAAAAACTACACTGCAGTTGTATTGAATACAAATTTAAAATATATTCTGTTGCTCTTTGGATCAGAAGCTGTTTTTCTCAGGTAAATGCATTTTGGTCACCTCTTCACCTCTTTTTAAAAGGGTGCGGTCAAAATGATGATCACAGCTGTTGACCTCTAGTCTGGCTGAATTTTGAGACTGCTCAGGTAGATGCACCTCATCTCACTGGTGAGGCATTATGGTATAGAATTTGTACCCATTGCAAAAATGCATAAGGTCACAGAACATGGCAACAGACATTTATATGAGATGCACTTGTAAGTAATGACTTTTCATGTTTATTTTTATTTTAAAGTTGGAGAAAACTAATGAGTGAATGCAAATATTTTATATTAATTCAAAACCCATATTAGTTTTTTAATCTGAACCATAAGATCATACATACCAACAGAGAATAATTCACTTTCCATTGAAATGGAAACTAAAAGGTAACCAAAAGTTTGGAAATAATGAAATGGGAGTACAAAAAATAGATGTCAGTTTTTAAGTGACCCCAACACCTTTGTGAGACCATATCAGCATCATCTTATCATGTTTTGACATTACATGCTATTTTTTGTGCTGAAGCGTGCTGGCAATTTACTGGAGATTTTTGTTGATTTGAAAATTCTGGTCATGTTCTAATCTAAGTGCAGTGCCAAACAAGTAATAAAACACAATCTTTTTATCAAAAGGCATTCAAACTTTTCAACAAGTTTGAATGCCTTTTGATAAACCAAACAAAGTTAGTTTATCTTGGTTAGTATAAATGTTGATAAATCTGGTAGGTTTTGGAGTTTGGGTAGCCTTGGTTATTATATTTTCTTTTAATACCGAGAATCTCAGAAATGAGGGATTATTTTCAATAATGATTTTTGATCTTGAATATTTAAATGTAAATAAGAAAGGTTAACAAAAGAAGTAGAATGTGATGTCTGCCTACATTTTCAGAAAAATGCTTGGCATTTACAATTTAGCCCTGAGATAGAGGATTCCTGTTCTAGAAGTTACTAAAACAAAAAGTTATCTTAGATAGTGATGTACTTTTAGAGGCTATAGAAGCAACTCTGAAAGAATTTCACTTCTAGAGATCAGTAAGGGTCTAATGAGAGAAAAAGAATAGGTACATTTAACAAACAGGTTAATAAAAATTTCATTTTTTAGTTGTTCCTTTA
The DNA here is from genome assembly GCF_036417665.1 of Passer domesticus. Lineage (NCBI taxonomy): Eukaryota > Metazoa > Chordata > Aves > Passeriformes > Passeridae > Passer > Passer domesticus. The sequence goes on from NC_087479.1 coordinate 33,270,996, forward strand.
CCCAGCCCACTATGTTGAGCAAAATATGGTTACTTTTTGCTTAGTCCAAAGCTAAAACATTATTGGTTTCACTTATTTAAACTTAAATAGTTAAATATATTAAATATATTTGAATAGATTTGTTGCATTTTCTTGGGAAAAGAACAGTTTGGTTATTTGGCAAAGTTGCTAAATTGCAGTAGAACTGTAATAATGTAACATTTCTTGCTTCTAGTGCTTTGGGTTTTCAGGCAGTTAGGAAACATTTTTGATGCATTTGTCTTTCAAGTAACTTAGGAGCATTTATTAGCTTGGACATGGTGCTGTGTTGAGATCAGCTTAGGGTGGCTGATAGAACAAGCCTCTGTTAAGGACACAGCCTTGTCATCTGCCTGCAAAAGTTATATGGACATATGTGGGCTTGGTCCAATACAGCTTATTCTGTTTCATGCTAGCAGCCTGCCTGAAAGATATTCTTTGTCCTAAAACTGTGTTTCAAGAACACTGGGATTCACATATTACCTCACAAGTATAAGGCTGTTTCAGGAAATGATGAGAGACTCTTGGATCCCCTAACATGTTGGATAACTTAACTTCCAAGGAAGAAGTCTGCAAGTTCTTAATCCATGAAATGGCCCTGCTTAATACATTTCCTAATTTCCCAAGAAGAGAGTGAGTGCCTTCTCTCAGATGTTTAGTGCCAACAAAATCATGGAATAAAATACTGTTCACAGTAAGAGCCAGGAGAAAATTTAGGGCCAGGGCTTCCCTTTAAGGAGGTCCTCCGCAATATCTGTGTCTTGTCCTGCTGATCTTTATGGCTTTGAGGAATAAATCCAGTGATAATATATTTATGTAGATGGAATAGCTGCGTGGGGACTTATTGCCTGGTAACTCATGGTTATCTTCCGAAATAAATGTTACTGTGTGTTGTTTTCCGCAGGCATCAGTGAGTGTGCTCTTCACTGCAGGTGGATGGGAAAGATCCCCACTCTGATAGAAGACTTCCCTTTAGGCATTTTCCACCTTGAATGTATTCCTAATGATATCCTCCAGGTGTCTCAAATACAGAAATTGAATTTCTATGAAGCAAATCTTCTCTTAAGCAAGGCTTCATTCACCTGGAGCTTCACGTCTTTGCTGAAGGCATGTTCTGTTTTGTTTTTCTTGTAAATGGCTGAATAATTAACATCCCAATCTTGGCTTGTCACAGGTACTGTGAGTGACGAGAAGGCTCTGGTAATCACTCAGCAGAAGCTTTTAGAACCAGGCTGCAGTGGCATGAGTGTGACTTAAGACAGCCATGTTTTACTACTGTGTTGTGTGTATCCTTTCCTTTTAAAGTGCTTTCCCCAGTACACCCTCCCCTGCCCACACACGAAGTTCGAACGCTGGCAATATCCCGAACATCTGTAACACGGCTGCCTGGAACTCCTTGCATCCTCCCAAGGTTACATTATGCAATCCTGGGGGCTTCCAGAAAATGCTTTCAGTTTATTTTTAAAAAAATTCTTTAATTTCAAATTAGGTCATAGCTATCTCAGAGCTTCTCACAGGGGTGTGTGTGACATGGACAATAATTTGGAGTAGAAAAATACATACAGCCCATCGGGTTGTAATGCCAAATATCCAGACCTGAGTGTAGCCTCTCTCTTTTCTGCCTGGTTGTGTATAGAGGGTGGTGGCTGAGCAGAATGATAGAAACATGACTTTGAAAGGCCATCTTATTCTAATCACCCTGCCATGAACAGGAACACTTTCCACTAGATCACATTGCTCAAAGCTCCATCCAACCTGGTCTTGAACACTTACAGTGATGGGGCATCCACAACCTATGTGGGCAACTTGTTCCAGTGCCTCATGAGTCTCACAGTAAATAATTTCTTCCTAATACCTAATTAGGAAACCTACTTCTTCTCCCTTGTAATGCATATACCGTTTGGATATATTGGTCTGAAACCAAATCTCAGCACTCCTGTGAATAAACTGCTTGTTTCTGAATGATACTGTGATGGCTTTCTTATGCTTCAAACCAGCACCTCAGAAACCTTTTTAATCAACAGTACGTTTACCTGATAGTACCTAGTGTTACAAATGCATCACATGGCCAGGGGGAGCATTAAGTAGGTATTGAAATTCCTGTAGCTGGTTAAGTTAAAAGCTCCTTACAGTTAAGTTCTGGTCTTCCTCCTTTGAAGAATACAGTACAGTGTAGTGTATTATTCTTCTCTGTCTTTTTGGCCACTTCTTTTTTTTTGTGGACAGTTTAGAGTTGTGTACTTTCATGCTCTTAAGTGTGTTTATATCTTGGTTTTTGTAATGGATGCAAACCAAAAGGAAAATGGAACCACTGGCACCACCTAATTCCTGTGTCTGGAAAGAAAAATTAGGTTCTAAAAATAGTGACTTGGGGTGAAACTGCATCTTTATGACTGTATTTCCTGGACCATTGTAAGCTTGTTCCACAGCCTTATTGTTAATTAAATGGAGCTTGTTTGATATATAAGTTGTATTGTTAATAAAGGGAGAGTTATGGGAGGTCTTCAAAATATTACTTCGTACTCGGGAAGTATTTTGTCTTCTTAATTAAAAGTTGATTTTTGGTTACTTATATAATGAAAAGATGGTAGCTGCTGTTTGTCAGATAGTCAGAAAGGATTCAGAAGGACAATGTTCACTCCCCAAGAAACTGGTTAATCTGTGTATATCTCATCTCTTGGATTCTGACCCATTGTAATGGATCTGAAAGCCTGGGGGCACTGTCTTAGGCCAGGTCTTCATCTATCACACTGTGTTGTTTCCTATTCTGAATTGCACCCATATCATCTCCCTAGATTCTAAATCTCTTCAGAAGTTCAAGGATGATACTATTAATTATATTGATTTGAGGAGCAATTTCTAGGTCACAAGTAAGTAACACTGTCTGATGTTGTCTGAGAATAGATTAAATCCTTTTAAAACAGAGTTAGGATGGTTTTTAAATTTATTGAGAAAGATATAATTGTTTTAGCCAAAACCATGGGTTCTTGCAGGTTGATAGCCATGTGAGGAGAAACTGAGACATGTTTTTTCGATGTTCAGCTGCTTATTTATAAGTCATAGACCAAGTTTTTCCTGCCTGACTGCCAGCAAAATCAGACAGACAATTTCTTTGCTAATATTTCAGAGTTACTATCAGTCAATACTTTTCTCAAAAATTTTCTTTGGCAGTTCTAGACATTTTCTGGAACTTCCTTTTCTACTTATTTCTATCTGTTATTTTCTTCCACATGAGTGCATATACATACCTGTTTGCAACAGCTCTCAGCAAGGCATATCAACTCCTTCCTAGATTCTCCTAAACTTTTAATTTTGAGCACCATTTATAAGCCCGTGATTGGTTTTAGACTTTCTTTGTGTGACATCTGTCTTTACGTTCTCTGCACACAAGAACTTCTGTTCTGTGAACTTAAGGTTCTCAAGGACCTGGTGTGTAATTTTTTGATATTTCCATTCAGATGAACCAGCTTTGAGTCAAGTTTGGAAGCAATACAGTGAGGGCAGATGTCTTTGTATATGAGTAATTATTCAGTGCTTTCAAAAATATCAGAAATACTTCTTTCTTAGTTTTATAAAAGCAGTTGGAATCAAAATGGGATATTTCTCAGACACTGATTTACCAATAAAATATCTTTTTTTGCCTTTTCTTGATGGTGTTCTCTAGTGAGTTGACCCAGTCCAGCAGCTACCCACCCACCAATTGCTTGCTTCCTTCCTCTCAGAGGAATGGGGGAGAAATGGAAGAGCAAAACCAAGAAAATTGTATGGGTTGAGATGAAGAGAGTTTAATAAGGGAAGGGAGGAGAAAAAAAGAATAAAAAGTGATGCAAAGGGCAGTTACTACTCAGTCAGCATCCAAGCAACAGTAAACATACTCTAGAGACAGTAGACATACTGAAGCTCCAAGTGACTGTACTGGGATGTTAGGAAGAGTACCTCACCTACCTGGTTGTAGTGAGTGCAAATAATGAGAATTAAAATTGGTCAGGCTGAGATGTGGTGTTTGATGTAATTTGATATTTTATTAGTATATTACTGTACTGTTAAGCTTTAAATTTTATCTGTGTGGGACTTCGGAGGAAGGGTATTGGGAGAGGATTCTACTGCTAAAGTCAGGTGAAATAGAGAGGGATTGGCTTCTAGACCATTAATTTAAAAAACAGGTGTGATAGGTAGAAAGACAAATGTGTTTTGCTGTAGGCACACAGTTTGTGGTAACTGGGAGTGGGGCTGTGCTGAGCCTCATCCCAATGGGCTGCAGCTGTGAGCAGCAGGTGAGCAGCATTGAAGGGAATGAGACCTGGAGTGCTGAGGTGCACTGACCAAGCACCAAAGAGCACACAGGTGCAGTGCATGAACCATGAGGGGTACAAAAAGGCTGGGCTAAAGAACAAGAAGGGCAGATGCTTGCAGCCTTCTGGTGAGGTGGGTGTTACTCAGTTTGGGCAAACATTTAAAGCGTTCTGAAATTGTATGGTGACACTCTGTGTATTGTGAGTGTCTCAACAGGATCGTATGCTGTGCCATTTGGCTATTTGAGTGTTGAGTTGTTAAAATATTTTCAGTAAAATTCAGGCTGGTTTCTAGGTGGTTGGCGCTTATGCCATGGATTATTTTCTGCTTTCATGGAGGGAAAACTTTATTGATTAGCTGAAGCAAAGCTGACTTCCTATGTGGGCCATATAAAGTATGTGTTTTGTTTTTGTAAAACATAATTTAGGAGTGTCAATGCTTAAGGTCAATGATTGAATTAAGAGACTGAGTGAATGACTTGAACATGTTTGATCTCTGCTTAAAAATCAAGATTTATGTATCTTGTATCTTTACATTTCAATATCTACTCCTGCTGGTTTGCGGTTTCTTTTTTGGTAATCTGACTTTAATATGGATATTTGGAAATACTTGCCAATTTTCAGAGGCTTTGAGAGAGTAGGGTACTGTATTTTTATTAAGCTGTTGTTTTGCTCTGTAAAGTAATTTGCGAAGTAAAATAACACACAGTAATTTCTGCTTTGTTAATATATTTTACCTTGGGATCTCAAAATGCTTTATAAATGCTGATGACTAAAACTTTTCCCTTCTGCAAAGCACATGATGTTATCCATATTTTATGTATGGAATGGAACCCAGATGTATTAACTTCCACTCCTGTGCCATAAGCAGCAAATTATCTGCTCCCCTCTGTTTTTATGTGAATTGTCTCTGCTTTCCAGCTCTTCTCTTTGAGACTTTTAAGTGCACAGTGTAGTGATTTACTGATGATCACTTTTCTAACATTTTAGTCTAAATGGAACAGCCCTGCAGGTTATGAGTTGTGAAATGACAGGAAACAGGAGCTCCCTTGTTTCAAGTTCAAGCTGTTTTGAAGTTGAAAGAATTATAATAAAGAAAATATAATTAAATGAATCGTGTCAGAGAGGCCTGGTTTTACTGCTAAGCTGTCACCTGCTCAATTCTTAACATCTTTGTATTGGTAAATTTGTGGTTGCTCCCTTTAAAAAAAAAAACCCCAAAAGTCAAACACAACTGTACTCCATCCCTATTGAACTTGCAACTAACATGAAGACCTGTCCTTTCTGGTTCTCTTTAATATCTCTCTTTTCAGTTACAGCACCTAATGGTGTGGTCACTGTGTGTCTAGTACCTTTGTAGCATTGTTTCAAAACTGCTGACTCCGTAGGTTTGAATAAGCTCAGCACATCTGTGATGTCCTTTAAAGTTGGAAGCAGAAGACAAATATCTGTTACTACAATTGTGTTCATGCTTTGTGCTAAAGACATTTACAAAAAAGTTCAGCAGATATTAAGGTTACTTCTGTACTCCAGGAGATCATTTTGTGGGAAGGTCTTTTATTGGTGATGCTGTGCTGAGTGTCTACTTGTCTCAGGTTGGCAGCAGTGCAGATGTTTTGGGAGATTCATCCTTGATCTGCAGAAAAAACAAATATATACACAGATATATTTTAATTGTTTGATCTCTGTGTAGTGCCTTGCTTCTCTAATGAAATAGTTTAGCATATTTTAAAATAGTAGCTTAGAAGCCCTCAGGGTTGGGGTTTTGGAAGAAGTGCATCATCAAGCACCAGTCTCGTTACATCTTGCTAGTGTACTCTAGAGATACCTCAGCTAGCTTAAACTGACAACAAAAGGGAAAAAAAGACTTTCTTTCTCAGATGCATAGACTTGTTTCTTCTTCCAAGGAATGGATTTTAAAAGTAATTTTGTTAAATGAGCATATGCAAATCTGGAGTGAAGAATTACCTCTCAAAGCATTTGTTAAATGTAATACTACTATAAAAAGGCCTTCCTTTCTCAGCATCACTATGAAGCAACTGTACTTGATTCAGAATAAAAAATTGGGTAGAATGAGGAAAACACATGCCTTTTTTTTGTTTTGTTTTTTTTCCCTCTTTGCTTAATCTCCATATAACTGAATGACTGCAAGTGCTGGGCAGGTATTTTTTTTGTGCACTAAGGGTGAGAGAAGGGCCAAAAGATAAGGAAGGAGCTGAAAAGCAAAACTTTTCTAGAAGGACAACACTGGATGATAGAGAGGGCACTTACTAGTGAATTTGTCCTAGAAATCAGTCTGTAAGCCAAGATTAGCTTCAAGGCTTTCAAACTTGGTTGCTCTGAGAACAGCAGCTCTATGGTACTGAAAGTAATGTTCCAGCCTAATCCTGTGTTCTGAGGAGTTTCATGCATCCCCAAGTCTCAGTAGTGTGAATAGAAGCCCAGAAGGTTGGGACTCTTACCTGAATACTCATGTGAGAATGATGAGCTTTACATTTTCATGGTGGTATCAATATGACTGCTATAGAACATTGCTCTGTGTGTGCCAGTGTAACTGGATAATTTTGAAATAAGGGGGAGGGAGTGAACATTTGTTTACTAACTTTGTTTCCAGCAGAAAAGCCTCTATAATTTTTATTTCTCAAGAAGAGAATTGATATATCAGAGAAGCTGGTAGTTTTCTGATGGAAAGTATTTTAACTTCATGTGAACAAGATCAGTTGATGGATCATTCTGTCCAAAGTTTCCTGGCAGTTCTTTGACACATTTAAAGATAAACCATGATACTAATGTTGCATAAACAATCCTCTTGATTTTTGCTGATGTCTTTTCTGAAAAAAAAGGTGTTGCTTTTAACAAAGTTACTTGGTGATGAAAATGCTTTAAAAACAATGGCTGTATTTAAAGGAAGACCTTGCATTTTAAGTGGACTCTCTAACTACTCCTTCCTTTCTTGGCACTTTGATAATACATTGTGATGGTGACAGCACTGAGACTCTTTTGTAAATTGTAAGTTATGTAGCTGATTGTGTGTGTATATTGCCTGGTTCTGAGTAAACCTGTCCATCAACAACTTTACCGTGGAGACTTTTCTTATTTAGACAGTGTTCATGGTCCTTATCTTTTTATTTGCATGGGTGACCTAAGGGCAGCCAGTTCTTCACACTCCCTAGCTTATCTTAACTTTCTTAAGTCAAGATTCAAATTCTAATTCACGACTTTCTGCAGTGTGCTCTAATTTGCTTGGTTAACAATGGCTAACAATCTAAAACCTGTTCTGTTTCTCCCCTTTGTTTTTAAAGTCTCCAGTTGTTTCTTATACAAATGTCCTTATCTCCTTGAGGATTTGTTTAGGTTGTGTCATAAGAAGAATTTGGATTTCCTTCTCTTAGGCTATGTAACTGTTTAAAGCCAACAGAGGCTTCCTTTTCACTGCAGGTCATTTGGTCAGGCTTTTGGTATTTGATACCAAGGTTTGTCCCTTCTGTTATGAACTATGCCAATCAAACATGGGCAAAATATGAGGCTGCTACTCTTGGGGATCTGAAGTTGCTGGGATATGTTGTGTTTGTAAATTGCTGAGTCCCTGATGAGGAATGGCTATTATAGAGATTCGTTTCTCTACAGCCTGTTCTCTCTACAGCCTTTCACTTCTTTTATCCTTATAGGTATAAGGCACTACAAAATCCGAACAAAAGAGGACTAGATTGGAACAGTTCTGATGTTTACAGCCAAGCTATGAATGAAGGTTTGGACTTAGCTCCAAGGAAATTGTTTGTTCTTACAGAAATAAAAATTTACCAAATTGTCAGTAAGCTTGAATAAGATAGAGCATAGCCAAGAAACAGATATCACCAATGTGCAAAATTCTCAGTGGTAGGGCATTTGAAAACTGAGTGTCTGATGAACAACTTACTTTTGCTTTAAAATAAGCAATGGACAGTAAATTTAATAACGACTGCAATGTAGAAAGCAAACAAAAGTACCAAAGTATATTCCCATGCACCCACCCCCTATCTAATTAGTCTGAAACAACGAGGTGGAACTAATTGATGAATGATTCAGGCCTCAAACAAATGTACCTTCCAAAGAAGTTAAGAAATTTTTACAGGCAAGTTTGTTTCCCTTTCTGTTTTTAAAGATAGGGTAGAAATTGCAAGTAATGAGAAATTCAAATAACAAAGTTTAGTATCTGAAATAATCAGTAGCAACTTGCTGAAATACCAGCCTTTATGAAGATGTTTTATATACTATGACTATGCAGTGTACTCAAGTAATATTACCACAAGTAATTACAGTGTTTTGCTGGAAGTATCTTAACTGTGCTCCATCCACCATAGGCACAATTAGTTGGCACTAAGTGAGGGGAAGTGTATTTCTCCTGAGATCAGGAAGCCTAAACTGCAGCTGTTGTCTATGCTGTGTATGTGAGCAAAGCTAAACAGCCTTCACTGCCCTTGTGCTTATGCATTCATAAGTCAGAGGAAAGCAGTTTTCCTGTAACCTGCTCTTGATTGTACTTCTTTTGAGGGTTAGCTTTATTAATTACACTTTTTTTTGGTACCAAGTCCAATTAAAGCAGTTGGACTCTAAACAGACTTCTGTCTTAAGAAGTGTACTTGTAACAGGCAGCATATGGAAGCACAACATGTTAACAGCTGCAAATTTTGTTGATTAAACTAGGTGCAGACAAATTTACAGGAGAAACTGTTCTATGAAGAATTCCACTTCACTTACATACAAAGGTATCTTGACTATTTTCTTACCAGTTTCAACAGCTTCTTGCCAAGAATAATACAAAGTTTCTTGCGAAGTGTTGACACTGAAGGTTCTGAAAGCTAGATGTTTTAGCAATTGTTTTGAGTAGTCTTGATTCTCTGTAAACAAACATGTCTGTCTGTGAAGACACCTGGAGATGCTCTTAGCTGTTGCACACCACGTTCTTTTCAAGCAAGCTTTCAGATCCTTGTGTGGGCTCAGCAAAGTTTGTTTGCAACATCTGTTGAGATAGCACTAAAAGGTAATGCAAATTACAGGATTCTGGTACCTAATTTTTGTTCCTCACAGAGTTTAATGAAGTTTACATATTAGATTTATAACTCATTTTGACGGGAATACCATATAAGTCCTGACCGAGCAAGACTTGAATTTTGAAAGTTTAAAGTGTTTTATCTTACAGTCTCCAAGCATGTTGCAAATGAATGTTCCTTTAAAAATCTGTTTGATGTATTAAAAAACTGATATACAGCTAGGTAATTAAAGCATGGGGAGCATTAAGTACTGATTCAAAGATTACTTAAGTGAGTCAGTGGCAGACCCAGTATTGATGAAATAGTTGGGAAAGTCAGACGATTTTGATCTCAGGTTAGCAGTGAATGCAGTATGAAGTGATAGTGTCATATGCAATGTTTAAAACAAAACCAACTTTTTCACTCTTGTATAAGTGTATGTAATCATATGTTATTATTTGGCTTTTGGTTAAAATCCAAATACATAATACTTCCTTAAATTGGTGTAGAAGCTTTAATCTGCTTTAATGTTCTGAAGTGTGTTTGCAATGCCCATAAGTGAGTACATTCAACTATAGTAATTGCTGCTTTGAACTCATAAATCAGCTTGCAGGAAGAATTTATGTTGAAGTACAGTGATACAAATGAAAACAAAATTTTTTTATTGATTGCAGTTTCTAGTTCTTGAGTTGGGATTATATACGTAGAAGCTGAAAAAATTTCATTCTATCAAGAATTTACTGAAGTATGTGGTACTAATTAAGTAACTGTGTCCATACATATAAGGAATAAGCTTATGGTGGAGCCAAGGTAATAAAACTTAGAGTTAAATGTCAAACAAATGTACTTCTTACATAAATATTCTTTCTTGGGAATTATGGATGGAAATTTTGTTTTTTGGTATGTATTACATGAAGTGTGCTTTGCAAGGAACACATTTCTTTTTCTACTTGTATTTTTGTATAATATATTTCAATAGAGAGAGCTATATATATACACACATTTTCGGTTTTTTTCCAAGACAGTTGCTTTAGATAGCAAAAAGGCTTATTTTGTTTTTTGCTTGTTCATTTGTTAAGTGGAGGATAATCTAGCTGTTGCAAGTTATGTTTGTTGCATAACAGATTTTTAACAGAGAAAAATTAAATGTTAGAGAGCACTGTGCATAAACTGTGAAAAGAGCTTCCAGACGTAGAGGTATTCTGGCTGCTGGTTAAGAAATACTGAGTTTTTCTGCTGGAAGTCATCTATTTGTATCTAGACCATGAGCTCAAATGCATCAGAATAATGCATAAATATTAGTCATCTTATTAAAACCCAGGTGAAAACAAATATAAAACTGTACTTAAAAATATCAAGATGATAATATTGAGGGCAGTAGGACTGAAAGGCAACAATTAGAGAATTGAGGATTAAATTTTTCTATGCAATCTTTTCTTTTGGTATTATGAGAAAATCTGATCTCACTTTGTATTTTACACTATATCTCTTCCTCAATCTGTTCAGGGAATAAGTCTGTTTGCAGTAAAGGAAACTGTTTTCAGATTATTGTATCATGGGTGTTGCAAAGGTTGATTTTTTCCAAGGTGGATAAGACCTAATCAAGAGAGCTGAACTCTTCCTTGGAGAATCAGGTACACATGTGGTAATATATAAATATACTTAGGGGTGACTAAACCATTCTAAGCAGGCCTTTCATGGCTGAACATTAATAGTAAATCTCATTTTGTGGGTACATGTTTGTGAGATTAAAAGTGAAATGCTCACTTCTACAACTACATTCAGCAGGGGATGCTCTTTTAATAAATGTTGCAGCATGTCATATTTGCAGCAGGTAGTCAAAACTCTTCACCTCAATGTGTTGTGGCTCCATTCCCTGTCTGCACATCTATCTCTCAGGATGGAGGTATTGTGAAGGCAAAGCAGCTGTGAAGCACTCAGTGTAGGTTGTTGCTAAAGAAAAGAGTAATTTAGTGTTCAGAACTGAACTTTATTGGTGTGCAGTATACGAGGGCTTGGATGACAGGCTTCAGAACGGGGAGAAGCAAAATGAATGTTTTGGTTGAGAGCCATCCTCCACACTTGCAATTGTCTTTTTGTTAGCATTGTTTTTGGTCTCATACTGGAAAGTTAGAACAAAATATGTCAAGTGTAATCGAGTTCTATGAGACTAAAAAGGAATTATAATGGAAAGTGCTAGTTATCAAAAAGGGCTGATACCCCCATCTGCAATGTTGTCATATTGTCACCGAGATGGAATTTTCTTAAGCAGAAACCTTGTGGCATAAAGTGGTCAAGTGGTCTTGTAGTTCAGGCTCGAGTGCCAAAAAAAAAAGGAAGGTAAGCTTTTCCCTCTCTAAAAATTGTATGTGGTTTATGGACTTTGACTGAAGTTGGATAGAGCTCCTTTTGTAGCAGCCTCCCATTGCATCAAGTGTAATCAGTGGTATTTTCTAATAATGGCTACTGCTAGGATGAGGTTTGTGGGTACACTTATCAACTTGTATTAAGCTATCTAAGATGGACTAAGCACTGTAATGTTAGAGGTAGGAGAACTTGATTTAGATTAAAATGCCAGTGAAATGCACCTTGAATTACTCTCTGCATTCTGCAGCACATAGGGCAAACTGGATTTAGGACTGAAGAAGAAATTAATATGCTACTTAACATCTTTTCTGATTAGTCTTGTATTTTTCAATTCTGTGCTGTGGCACTTGTGAAAGTTAGTGTTGAGACAAATTTGATTCTCTTGTGCTTGAATCCTTAAAAGATTTTTAATAATGCTCATTATTTCCCAAAGTCTGTGATTCTTTTTTATTTCGGAGGTAGAGGGAGATGTCATAAGGTGAATGGAAATTGGGAACAAGAGAGATGGAACAATTGTTCTTGCCTCTAGAAAGAATGACTTGGAACTTTGCATGTTCCTAGGCAAGAATTTTTCCTTTTGCAGGTTAGGTCATGGGTTATTCATTACCTCAGAATGCAGAATAAAAAAGTATAAGAACACCCCACAATAGCTTTATTTTTAATTATCCACTGTTCACCTTCAGCTGGAGGGAAAATAAGACTCATCAAAACAGATTTCTTATTAGATTTGGATTCTGTTACTTCATTCTGTTTTGGAACGCAGGAACTTTAAATTTTGCTAACAATTGAGAGGAAAGAAATTGTACAATGAGCAAAAAAATCCATTTTGAGAACATCTTACCAGTCGCATATGTCACTTATAGCTGAGACTTAGAGTGTACTTAAAGCAAGAATTTTGCTTCTTTAAATCTGAGATTTGAAGTGGGTCTCGTCTGAGAAAATATTTTTTACTATGCAAGTTGATTTATTGAATACTTCTACACATGACTTTTTTTATCTGGGGATGATAGTGAAGCTAAAATAATGTAGGTTCTTCTTCACAGTAAAACGAGGAAAAACTTCTAAATTGTGCGCCTGTAAACCTAAATTTAGTACTGAATTTTTCTACATATTTTGATTTATCCTGAACTTATCCTGATGTATCCTTCACTGCATGTGTTGGTACCTGGCCTTAACCAAGGCTAAATGCAGTTGCAGCTTAACTCCTGTGCTTGCTTCAGGTTTAAAAACACTATTTTGGGGAGAGCACCTCAAGTTTTTAGCTCTGAATTGTTTTGCAGTATACAAAGGGCCACGTGTACACATTTCAGATAATTTTGAGCCATGTCTAGAACTTCACCAATCTTCCAAGTCTGAAAATAAAGATATATTGAGTCAGATGTGTGTGACTTCTGCCTGTGCTCACTCTTCTGTTAGCACTGCAAGTCTTGCATGCTATGCCATGCACATATAAACTTCAGAGCAATGACTTGAATCCTCTCTTCTTTCCTGTTTCTTTGGAAAGTTGAGGATCCAGGATAGATGTGATAAAGTATTTTGTAGTGGTTTGTTGTCTTGAGATGCCAGTGGCATGCAGACTGTATATTCGTGTTTTAGTGCAGTGGAATTAGATTTGACTTTCAGTAGTGATGGTAATCCTGTAGGGATGGATCTGATAGCTCTTGTACACATCATATACACACTGGATGACTGGAAACGTGCTCTGTTTTGGAAATGTCATCTATCTAGAGTTGCCCAAACAGCTTGCACTGATTTCTTTCTTTCCATGTTAGGTTGGTACAAAGACAAGGATTATACAAAAGCAGCTTTCCAGGACCATCTGCAATCTGGCTACTCCCAGCTGCTGCAGGTCAGAGACTAACTGGTCTAGTGTTGGCAGGTTTAATGTAATGTATTGGTCTAAGAGGAAATCATTGCTTTTGTTTGATCTTCCTGTACTTGTTTCACAAGCTTTCATATACCACTCGCCAATCAAGAATGCAGCTAAGTGCTAAGAGAAAGGAAATAGTCCAGCTGCTATTGCATTAATCAAAGCACACTAGGAATTTATAATCAGCTGTATAAATAGACTTCACAATAAAACCAATCAGTGTAGTGTCACAGGAAGTAGAAACATGTACCATCTGCATTCTTCTTTACCTCTGAGTGCCTAGTGTAGCATTATGTTATTGGATCTATTTGATCATCTTTGCACTGCAAAAGTGTGAGCTGCATAGAGGGAAGTCCAGCCAAGACTGGAGATGCTGGGATGTGCTGCCTTTTGCCCATCAAGCTTAAGTACTTGCTGGAGCAGTTAATTTTGATCTTGTTGATCCAACAGTCTGTTTTTGCAGAATACCCAGCAATTAATCTACTCTTCTTTTCCAGTCTGCTTTGTCACATCAGGAGATCACTTGTACACGGTCTTTCTGTGCCCTTTAATAAGTTGCACTCCTTGGCCCCTCCCTATCTCATTGGTCCAGAGAAGAAATGCCAAGCAATGGAAGATCATTTTTTGTTCAAACTGAAGAAAAACTTCATGTTCTGTATTACAGCAAAGGGAAAATGTGTGTATTTTTCCTCTTAGTGCACCTATGGTCTCTTTCTATATTGTCTGTCCTAACCAAGTCTGAAATTACCAGGCCATCAAAGGGAGTTCTAATTACTTTATGGCATTCTAATTACTGTGTTTGTTATCATATTAGATCCTCAGGGTGAAATAGGGTAGGACAAGATATGTCAGTCTTTTATTTTGGTGATCTTGTTGTATTAGGCAGTCAGGGAATTAAAAGATTTTAACTTTACAGACTGGAAGAGGTTGAAATGTGTCTTAGTCCTGTGACAGAAGGCCCTTCTATTTATTACTGACTTGTTAACAAAATTAAGGTTTGGAATTTTGCTAGCTAGAAAAACATCATTAATTTGATGACAATACTTAGGCTTGGGTTTGGGTTTTTGTTGTTTTTTTGTTTGTTTACATTTTGGGGGGGTATTGTTTGGTTTCATTGATTTTGGTTTTTTGCTTCTAGCTGTCTCTTTCTGTTCTTAGGCTTTTTTTTTTTTGGATACTGTCTCAAGATTGTACAGCTAATTGCTAAACTGTCTCTTCTTTAACATTTCCCTTTTATAATTTGGAATAAGAATGAGGTGACATTAGTTATGATCATGTGCATTTTGCTCTGCAGTGGGGTCTTTACCAAAGTTCACAGCTTTTAGTTTTTCTACTTGAAAATAACTATGGTCTTAATACCAGTTAATTTCAGATACCATTCATTACTTCTTCTTACTGTTACTTGCTCTTGATCCTGCTTGTGCTTATTGTAAGGAGCTATTGTAATTTGATCACTTATAACATAACATTATTTCTTCTGAACAGTTGCAATTTTTAAACCAACCAATTTCATTTTTAGGAATGTGAATCATACAACTGTACTATGTATCATCCATCAATCTGTAGGGTTTTGAATTCACTAGATGTCCTTATTGATACAGCTGCTTGTTTCCTTGGGAACAGTGTTCAAGAATGCTCTGGTCCTTGGTGGTATTTAAGTTTGTGCTTTGAAGTTACACTTATAGAGAAAATTAAGAAAAAGACATTTGTGTATTTTGAACCACATATGCAATGTTGTATTTTTCACTTGTGTGTGTTTTTTCCGGCCAATCTAATTGCTCTTCTAAGAAACATTTCAGATTGCAACTCAGTCTCATAACTTCATATCAAAACAGCTTTCAGCTCTTCATTTGAAGCCTTTAGAGAAAACCTTGTGTTTTCTGGGTGAATGTTAACACTCTGCATGTTAGTAAAAGCTTCAAATCTTCCAACTCTTGTTCTCCATACCCTTCATCAGTCTTCATAAGTTTGCTCTGTGGTAGAGTTTTTCACTTGCAGATTGGCATTCAGGCTGTAGAGACACTTGTAAGAGAAGGTAAAGCAGAGATTTTATATTGCTTCAGAGCTGCCATATGTATTTGGATTTGCTCAGTTCTTGCAAGTGATCTAGCCTGATTTTGGTAGGCTTTGAAGGGACTATCCTGTTGCAGTGACCTTATCTGTGTCTTCAAGAAAAACTCTTTCATACCTGCATCTGAAAAAAAGGCAATGAATAAGTTGGTGCCCACTTGTGTATCCCTGCTTGTGACAAGTATGTGTAAAGTGAAGGCTAAAGTTTTTGGGTTTTTTATGACAAAAGTTTTTCTTTGGTGATTTGATTTCTATAGCTCAGTCTCAAAATCAAATATCTAGAGGTTTTTTTGATCTCATCTGTGCCCTTCCATAGTCTGTATTTTCCTTTATTTTATTTAGTTCTGGTTTTCACTTGGATGTGTGCTTATTTTTTATTTGCATCTAGGCTGTCAATAATACTTGATACTCTGAATTGTGAGATGTAAGCATGAAGAGGGTTTCTTCTTTCTCATTTTAAAGTGAAATATCTATATAATAATGTATAATTCTGCTTTTTGTAATGTAAATGTGAAATACTTTGTTCTTTTATGGTGTTCTGTATCTTTGCTTGATGTGTGACTGCTTTCTGTATTTATATTGGGGATACCTTAGTGGGGTGTTTTTGTCCTTGCTTGTTAAACTTACCTCTTTATTCCTTCTGTGTTTATTCTTTGTGTTTATTTTAATGGTGCTGGTATTCAATGTTTGCTCTCTTCTCGGAGCTTTTTGTGTTTGCATTTACCTGTGCCCTGCTGGTGCTTTGCTGAATATTTGTTCACATATCTTTTTCTCAGTATTCAAGTTAATAGTATAATCGGATTCACTGGCATCTGATTCATAACTAGAATGTACTTCTAGGAATTTAATATAACCAAATTTTTCTTTCTGAATCCAAAGTTCTTCTCTTCTCACCCCAATGAATGGAATACACTGTACTTGCATTGGATTTATGGGACTAACCTGGCACTAACTGCAGGGCAAATTTTCTATTTACCCTGGTTTTAGTTTTATCTGTGCAACCTACCTAAAGTTTAAATTGTCTGTATTACAGTGATTACTTAAGCTGTCCTAAAATTAGTGTCAGTAATAGTGGAAAATTATGTAAAATGCAATGCTGACTTTTTTATAATCTGTAAACCAGACCAGGCTATGGTCTTGGTTTTTTATTCTCCTAGCAAGTTCTTGCTGTTTTCAACTCTTCTGCTATAAACCATCCTTTCAATACAAAACTTTGTGCCAATATCATTAGTTAATAATTGGCATAGCTGCATTAATGCATAAGATTTTTTTTCCTTATAACATTTAAAAATAGGCTGAATAAGAAGGAAATTTGTACTCCTAGGACAGCAAGGTGAATATTAGAATTTGGCATATCTTGAGAAGATGGCTTAAATACCCCACTGCCCCTTGTCTAAGAATATAATTCCGATTGTAAATATAAGTTGTAAAAATAAGTTATTATATTACAAATTTTTTTACTGTCACAATCTCGGCTGTAATGATTGGCAGATATCTAGGTTCTAGGATGATGTGCAGAGAATTTTTCTTATTTTGTAAATGAGACAACACACACAGCTGTGCAAATTTAGTTTCTTAAAAATTTATTTTTCAGACATTCATTTGAGAAGTGATTTGATTCTGCATGATCCTTTAATGTTACCTTGTCTGATGGAAACAGTTTTCTCTTTTGACATGCTTGTGAATGTGCCATATACCTTTTAAAAACACCTAATTTATAAGTGTCAAAAAACTATTTTGGTTTTCAAATAGAATAGCTGAAAGCTAGGCTGACACAATCAACCATCTTGACATGTCCCTTGAAAACAGCTTAGTAAGCACAACTTGCAATAATCTGTGGCTGATTGTTTCTTTTTTTTTCCAAATACTTAGCAGTCAGTAGTATGTAGGCATTAGCATCTTTTCCCCCACTCCTTTTATATTATGCTCTTTTATTGCTGTGGCTGAAACAATCTACTGTGCTGAATGTAAAAAAGTAAATTGGTGTGGTAAGGTAAAAGGTACTGTAGAACTCATGCATGCTTTAATATTCTTATATTTGATACATGTATCCATGTCCATTTATGCAAATTAAATGTTATGTGGTGATCGAATTTACTTGGACATGTTTTTGCTGTTTGAACCCATGGCTAGTGAATTATACACTAGGGTAAAAATGATAGCTGTGAGTTAAATTTTATTCAGTCTTGTTACTCTATCTCTTTCATTAGTATGCATAAGCAGGTGATATTCTTTGGAGGTCAGTGTTCCATAAAACCTTAAAGGCATTATAGTCTAGTCTGTTTTTAAAGAATGAGAGTAGTTCAAATTCCAGTTCAATTTTTTATCATCCATGGTTGCATACATGGGCCTGTGGAGATTTGCTCTGACATACCAATTTTCACGAGAGCACTGCTCTACTTTTATGAATTCAGTGAACATTTTAATAAGCATGACTTCCTTCTGCTCTTGGGGAAACTCAGACTTATCAGTGTGGGTCTATTGAGGAAGGTGAGCAAAAGTCCTATGGATGTGCCAAGTCAGCAGTCTGTGCATGTTGGGGCCAAGAAATGCTTTAAAGAGACTGCAAGTTTAGCATGTCAGAACATTTTCACTATTTCCATATTTATCAAATATGTCAAGGAATGTGATCACAAGGCCTTCCAGGGATTAACTGCTCTAGTATTTTGATTGTTTTTAATTTTTTTTTAACTGTGACAAAAGCCAAGCTGCCAATGTGCAGTAATGCTTTTGTATCTATGAATGTGAAGAGTGCCTGACTGAGCTTTGAGATCTGTTCTGAATGGCAGGCAGAGTTCTCTGGATGGGTATTCACATCCTGCAGCTGATGGGGACTTGGGCTTGGCACATTTCACATGACCGAAAGCCTAGAATTAATTTTCTGTAGTCTTTAAATTAATACCTGCAAACACAGGTGGGCTCTGAGCAGTGAAGTCCATCTCTTTAGGCTTGCAAATGTTATCAAAGCATTTTTAATACACTAGCTTTGCAATGAGTGCAAGATTTTGAAAATTGGAGTGGACATGCTTTCTTCCTACCAATACTGAGCAAAAAAAGAGAACAAGACATGAAGGAGCCCAACCACATAAGAGACACCTGTAGACAGAGGCCTGTTTGCAGAATGGGTTTGATTTCATGATTAGCTTGCTGAAACCTGACTCTAGGAATTATTCAGCACATTGATCTATCTCATTTAGTGTTGCTGTGTACTTTTTTTGTATTAATAGAATGATGGGGAATGAATTGAAAATTGTATCTTGACTATCTGAGGATGAAAAAATATAGGTAAGCATTGAAATGTGTGGAAAAGTTTTCACTATTTTTGGTAGTTTTTTGATTTCCAAGAGTTACATTCACTGAACTTCATAGTTTATTCCTGTTGCCAGAATACTGGATTGCATGCATGTTATGTGCATGCGCTTCTGAATAGGCATGCAAAATTACCTTTAAACTTCTGGCCAGTTTCAGCCAGATTTGTCAGAAGATTTGAAAAAAAAATTTGCTACAAATATGGTGAGAGTAGAAGACCAGGGTAAGAAGGTGATAAAAAATGAATGTGCCTGTAATGATGGGAGAGCATTTAATGGGTCCTCAAATCTCTTAACCTCTTGCAAATGAATAAGGAAAATAGTCTCAGTGTAGTAATAGCATGTTCTGGCTCTAGAACCTTTGGGAAAACATTGAGTTCTGTTCGAAGACCTGATTTTTATGCTTCAGGAAAAAAACCTGTGGAATAACTGGAGCCTTTGTAATTAGTGTAGGAACATTGATCAAATGTAGAAAGACTGCTTTTGATGTTAGTGAGTATAGAACATGATTACATCTTGTTTTTATTCACAGTGGTTAAAAACTCAGTAGTGTTTTGTACCATAGGCTTATTGTTATGAAATATTTAACTTTTTTTCTGTCATCTTTTTCTTGTTATTTTGGCATTTTGAAGGGTGTGGTTTTTTCCTTCAAACACTTACATTTATAGTTTCATGTGTTCCAGCTGGTAGTTCATGGGCTAAATCCATCAGAAAATTTGTATCCTGCTGTCTTTTTCTGGAGGAAGAAAGGACCACATATGAAGGGCTGTACTTGCAGCCCGTGCTGATACCTGCACGTGGGCAGCATTTGCAGCCTGAGTCACCTGAATGTCAGAGTATAAGAATAAGGTGGAGGTGGACCTTAGGGTTGTGCATTTGGCTTTGCCATTTCAGCTGCTTCCTTTGCAGCAAGGTTGGGCAAGCTTAACTAGAGAAAGAAGTATTTTGTGCTTAAATCTTTGTCTAGAAAGCTGAATCAAACATGTGAACATTGAGTGTTAAAATACTGTTTGGATGCTTGTTTTTTTTATGGTTTGGTATTTTTTTGTTTTTTTTCTTAGCAGTTTTAAAATAGACCAAATTTGGTCAATATTGGCCATCATTCAGGCTATCAATGAAATGATTAAATATGATTTAATATTTACTAATGTCCAGAAGGTGCTAACGTCACTTTCCAAATTAAGGTATGAAAGAGCATTTAAGCACGTTATAGATTGTTCTAGTTTATCACATCTGCCAATAGCATTGATTTTTAAAATTAAAAAACAGCTCTTATATAGTGAAATCTATCTGTACTGGCTAAGTATTTTAGCATCTCCAGAGCCCAACAAATAGCTATATGTGGTCCTTGATGAGACATCTCTTATATATACAGGCCATGAGGATGAAAGAAATATTTTCTACTAAAGTCTGCTAGAGAAATGAAAGCAGTGATAATGATATTTCTCTCTTATCTAGCATCTTTTGAATATGAAGAATTCGAAGCACTTCAATGCCACTTAATTAAGCTTTAAAGTGTACCTCTCTTATGGATTGATTGTATTCCCTTGTTTACAGATGGGAGAAGTATAATTCAGTCCAGTATGAACACTGAAAAGTGAGCTCTTGAGACTAGCCAGAAATAGACCCCCACTTTTCTCCTTTAGACTTAGATCCAGCAAATGCTTCTGCAGGTGTTTAAACTTCTGCACTGCTCTCATGTTTAATTCTAAATATGTGAATGTATGCTGGTACACGTGGAAACGAGTCAGGAGTCTTGCATGTTTCAATCTGGGAAATGTAAGATCCCAAACATGTTTGAGGCTTGGGCTTTGCATTCTAAAATATATTAATAAATATATCTGCCCAGAGTAGTGATTTTTAAATGTCCCTTGATTAGCCAGAGGAAAGTACTGTATTTTGTTGCAGCTCTGAGAGTTGGAGACTAGACATATCTTGATAAGTGTTCTTGTGCATTAATTTTATAAGTATGATATGAATGTTTCATAAACACTGAAGGAATTGCAGAGCACCATGAGGCTAATTTCTCAAACTGCATTGCTGCTTATTTTAATGCAGCCCCTCCAGTCAATTTAATTTCTTTACATACATTTTCAGAGAGCTGAGCAGCACGAGCAGTGTGGTTTGCTGGGACTGTGTGTGAGTCCAGGAAGGACTCAGCCCTTCCTGGGTCACTGCTGAGCTGCTGCCTGGTGTGTTTGGGAGCCATAGGAAGGCTGTTGTCACAAGCTTGCATTTTCTCTGTGAGTTTGTTTTAACATCTGGCTTTGCCATTTTGTGTTGCAGTGTTGAAATGCCATTATGAAGAAACGGACAAGGGACTGCTGATAGTCCAAAATGTTTTGGTGGCAGTAATACCCAGCTGAGACAGAGTACCCTGCCAGAGACAGGGCAGCTTGAAATCACAACAGAGGATTTCAAAGCTGTTGAAAAATCATTTTAAAAATGAGAACCTAATCGGTCATCTTCCACTCAGTCCACTTGTCACAACAATGCCACCTGTTTTGAATGCAGTGAGCTGTTTATATTTTAACTGTAGCTGATGTTAAATTAGTGAAATAATAACTGAAGTGTAGTTTACATGTCAGGGAAGTGCTCTGCAGGGAATTACCTTTTAAATGCCTGAATATAAATGCAGAAACAGATACATAATGATATTTTCCCTTTTTTTTTCAGTTGCAAAGAAGTATACTCTTTAAAAACAGTTACATTGAAGTATCAGAAAGTGAGGAAAAACTTTTTTAAAAAGTATTTTAAAGTTTGCAAAATTATATGGTGTAATTAGCTCTTTGGTGATTGCAATATAAGTAGTTTATTCCCAGTTGAGCTAGTAATTAACAATGCAGCAAAGCAGAATACTGTTGTGAGGTATTGCAGCAGGGAAGAATATGTTCTCTTGTGTTTGGCCCAGGCAGAAGGATGCGATAGCCAGAAAGGAAATAATGCAGAATCACATGCAACCTGTTTTGTGATTGTTCATGTACTGTGTGGATAAGCCTTACTCATATGGCATGCACATTACATAGAAGCACTGTATTCTGGTTTTGCCCTTTAGCTAGGATCTCAAGTGCCTGATAGGATGGCAAGACAGAAGTTTTTCCTTGAAAATGCTCTTTGATGGTAGATATTTTTAAGGTAGCAGATACAAAAGCATCCAGATATTTTTGTATGTCTCTATTAGTTTGTAACCTTCAGGCATATGCTACAGCATGAAAGAGAGAGAGAAATAAAAAGTGCACCTACTCTTAGTAGGGTTGTGTGGCACTGAGGGACATGAAATAATCTGCTGGCCTCATTATTTCCTGACCACTTGGGTAGCTAAACATTGTGTTAGTGTGACAGTAGAGCTGGTAGTACCTAATTGCTAGTGAGATGTAAGAACGAGTTACATACTCTGTGTTATGCACTGTGTTCCTGGCTCCTGAAGGTAAGAGGCACCAAGTGTCCTCTTGTCTCCTCTGCCCAGTGAGTTACACACCATTTATTCATGACTTTATTGCATAACTTGAAAGAATTAGGTATAGTCACTATTGAATGTCAGATGTATTTTCAACTCCTTATTTCTCCTATTGTGGTCAGTTTAAAAGTGGGAGTATATTGAATTTTCATCACCTTAGTAAATTTGTGATATGCTGCTGATATTTGGAGGTTGTGATGAGTTGGGTGCAGAAGCTGAATCTTGTGGACAGGACAGAAAGAGAATGTAGGTAGCTGATAGTCTGCAGTCACACCAAATAAGGTCCTAGAAGTGCACCAAAGTTTTCAAATTCACTTTAGCACCTCCTTCCCCACTCTGTGTCCCTTCTGTACAGAAGATTTCATGCAGATTGCCATATTTAAATTTAATTTTCTTTGTTCATTGATTTCTACTACATCTTGTGAGAAATTCCAAGAATAAAATATACCTAATACCTGTGTTTGAAAGAAATACTGATCACTCGCCACTGGTGAGAAATACATGAAGCAGAGCTGTGCTGTAGTGGTCAGGTGTGTGCACAGTGTTTTTTATACAAGCTGTTTGTAGGAAAATTTTGTTTTGTTGAAAAGGAACAATAATACTCATCTTGCCATATGTTTTCTGAGCCAAAATTGACGTTATTATGCTCTAAGAGGCCCAGCAATTTAAATAGCAGCAGCATTTTCCCTGCCCTGTGGCTTGGTGAGAAAAGAGGGATGTAGCTGAAATGAGGGACATGGAGTCTAGCAGGGGAGGAGAAAACTATGTATTTTCCACTTGGGTTGTATCCAACCACAAAAAATAATCCAAATTTGCTTTTTCATCTCTGTGTAACATGGGAATCATAAGGAACAGAAGTATGGACAAGTACAGGGAGGAAAGATCCAAAGATGGTGAGCTGGTTTGACTGTGTTTGTGGTCGCTTGTGCAATCGAGTCAGTGACAGGTTCCCCTGCCTCACCTCCTTCACATGCTGATAGAGCCAGATTTCTTTGTTACTTTGGAGTCCTGTAGCAGCAGCAGCCACCTCTCTGATTCTATGGGACATCGTCTTCCAGGAAGATGACAGCAGATAATGTTTACCAGCAGCAACAAGGCACTACAGTAAATTGAAGGAAGTTTTTTTTTGTTTTCTTTTGCCTGAAGGAGTGAATCAAATATTGAGATGCACCTCCTGTAGAGGAAATTGTAAACCATGGGATTTTTGTCTTGGTTATGATGTATTAAAAATTGCACCATTTTCTTACTTAGAAGAGTGTGTTTTGTGTTGTTAAAATGATGTACGTGTTTGAAAATAATTTGGCTTTTAAAAAATATCCTGCCAAGTAGACTGACTGTACCTGGTTTTATATTTAAATTTATTAACTCCAATGGTATGTAGAATGGTAGAATAAGGCTGATTTTTAATTAACATTAGGTTAATATGTGTACACATGCACAAGATGAGCTGCCTTGGGCTGCAGAATGCTTACAGTCAAAATGAACATTGAAATTTGGGCTTGTTTGGAAATACCAGTTCATACAGAGAAGGAAAAAATTCTTGGTTAAAAATAGGATTAGAATGTAGAAAAACAGATGGGTATATGCATTTTAGGACATGTGCTCTTTGATTTATTTAACCAGAGATTCACATGCTGAATTGATTACTCCCTGTTTCCCACATAATTTCTTGGGATTTTGGCTGAAACATCCCATGCCAGCTATTGTAGGGACAGGACACTAGACTTGGTTGGAAAGAGTAGCAGGGTTTAGTGAGCCTCTCTCCAGCTTCTGGGCTGTTGGGATCCCTCCTTGGGGCTGGAGCCTGGGAGGTGTAACCCCCAAAGTGCTTCAGACTGCCTACTCTGTCCCCATTTTACTTCAGCCCATCTCACCCTGCCCCAAGGTTAAGCTTTTTGTCTGTTCTGAGGGTCCGATTCATGTTTCACAAATTTTCAAAAAGTGAATGTAAGGCTTCTGCATGAAGTAATAAGGCACATTTACTGAACCTTTGTAGAACATTTTCATCAATCTTAAGAGTAGATTGTTTCCTAGGCCAGGTTTTGGGGTTTTTTTCAGACAGACACAGACCTGTGCTGGAAATGCTCACTATGATACAGATGATTGTTTAAAAATAAATCTCTTGGTTTTCATTTGAGGGAAACCTAACTGGGAAGAAAGTTTCATTGTGTGCTGAGTGATTGCAAAAAGGCCTTTAGAATATTAAGCTTATCTATAGATGTTTCACATAGCACTTTGTTAGCATTACATCCCAATGAGCCTTTCTGTCTGTGACTTCCAGAGATGGAATTTCTATGGATGAGGCAGTAGCTATCAAAAATACAGTTAGAGCTAATAGTGAAATAGATATTGTGAAATAGACATTTTATTGGCACAGATGACAAGAGTTGAGAAATACACAGTATCTTTCATCTGTGCATTTCAAATCACTTTCCAAATGAGTTAATTAGGCTTCCCAGATAATTAGATGTAACTTATAAATAATGGGAAGTGACTTGCCTAGTACCACATAGTAAATCAAAAAGTACCTAGAATGAAACCTGAGACCTAGTTCCACATTTCCTGCCATCAGCATGCAGTTGGTTTGTATTTGTGCTGCATCTAATTAAGATGCATTTGTAGAAGACTATGAAAAGCTGAGGACTTGAATTTTCAGATCTCTGTTGCAGCTTGTACTTCATTGTACAGTATTTCACAGGGTTGCTGCAGAAGAGGAGCTGAGCTCCTTTGCTGAATCAAGTAATGCTTATTTAAGAAGGCAGGCTGTGGCAAAAGTGTAGGGAATGGCTGTACATTACTGTAACTAGGTGGAAGTTTTGACATTGTTGACTTGAGTCCTGCTTTGGGAACAGTCTCTAGATTAAATAAACAGTAGTTTGATGTTCCCCTAGCTCAAAGGATTGCTTTGCTTGAGGCACTGTGTGTGCGCGTGAATGTTTTTTGTTGGTTCTTTGTTTGTTTTGAGTGTTTTTGTGTGGTGGTGATGTTTTCTCTTTTTTTATAACTGAAGATCCCATTGATCCTAAAATTTTAGTGTTTGTTTTTCCTGATAATTTCTTTGTCTTTGTGAAAGAATGGACTGGCATTTTGTCTGCAGATTACCCCCTTTTGGTTGCTTTGAATTGTCTTCTGAACTCAGATCTGTTATTCTTGGAGTTCTGATGTTGCTGATAATGCTGTCTCTACTGAAGAATGGTTTACTGTTTTTGAACTGTATGCATGTGATTTATGAACTATGGAGGGCTCAAGTGCTTTATATGTAATGAATTAGTGTGCCTGTGGCCCTTACCTCTGAACTTCCAGTGTGAAAAGCATGCAAAGCTCACTGCGGCACCGGAGTGTGTAACGACACTCCAAAGCAGCAGGTGTTACTTAGAGTATCTTTGCTTATGTTTGAAATGAACCTTTTAGAGGCTTAAACCAAAAGTTGTTTCCCTGACTCCTTAGTAATTTGCTTTGACACATGTGCTTGCAAAACCCTCTGGTGGCACCTTGTATGGTGAGCAGGGCTGAGATGCTGTGTTGAACCCCAGGCGGGAGGAGCGATATGTAGAGTTCAGAAGGAGACTCCTAGCTTGTAAAGTTCTCTCCAGTTTCTTTGAAGTTTTGGGGAGTCCATTCATCAGTTCTGTTCAGATATCTGCCTTATGGAAATGTGGAAATGCAAAATTCATGTTTTTATGTTATGTGGATCACAAAAAGAAATTTAAGAAGGCATTTTTCATATAACAAAGCTAAGAAAATTATGTTAGTGGGGTTAATATTTTTGCATAGTCTAAGTACATTATGGTAGGAATGATGATACAAATTCTTTCTCTAAAAAACAGTACACTTTTTTGGTTTTGTGGTTTTTTTTTTTTAAGTTCCCCTGATATTAAATAAAAGCATGCAAAAGACACTTTCAAATCTTACTACATCATTGATAACTTTTTTTAATTAATGGAAGTTATGTGTTTGCATACATAAGCATCAACGTTACTTGGCAAGAATTACTTCTTACCCCATTGTTCTTAAGGTACATGTAGAGAGGCAAGTCAATTTCTCATGGGAAAAGTAGTGTTGATGAAAGTATGCAGCAAATCAGGGAATTAATTTAAATAATGTGTTGTTAACCAAACTGAGTGGTGAGGCAACAGGAGCCGTGATGAACAGTGGTTAATTTATCTTGAAGACAAATTCATCATAATTGAATTACAGATGCTGCAGGAAAAAGGGACTCAATAGCTAGACTTTTGCCAGTAGATTACCAAGCAGCTCTTCTGTGCCCTGTGCATTCTCTGTATGACAACATTCTGACTTTACAGTTCTGTGTCTTATGTAGAAAAGACTAAATAGCAGTTTGTGTTAGAGATCATTATTAAATTCATATTTTGTAATGTGACCAGATTCTAATGCCTTTCTGTAAAATGATATCATGTTCTGAAAAGTTCTACCATCTTCACTAGTGCTACTTGTAGAAAAAAAATTACTGCTTAACATGTGCAAGGATAGCAGATTGTAAATATGTGGCATTCTTCTAACATTGAGCCAAATAACTGCAAGAATCTCTAGCTGAGTTCCAATATAGGGTGGGATCCTTTTAGGCAACAAAATACATTGACAACTCATTATGAAAGTTCCTTTTGCTCTGTGGTATTCCTGAGAGATTAAAGATCAGGTTTGAGGACAGCCAAGCAGACTTAGCATTTTGTTGCTGCTGGGAGCAGTCCTTCATCTTTTCCTTCCCTTGCTTGTTCCAATGTTCATCTGATCCCTTGGTAAATTGCTTGAAGTTATCAACTTGCAGAAGGCTTGTTCTGGATAAATTAGCTTCTGCCAGTGAGTTGGCTTACTGAAGGGATTACATGAATTGTAGCTCATACAAGGAAGCATGAGGAATATGTGGCTGGAAAGGGAAATGCTAAGAGGAGTAGGGAGTATGGGACCTCTTTCCTGCAGCAGTTGATTTCTCACATCAACTTATCTGGGCTTCTCTTCTCCTCTTACTGCACCTTATCATCTGACTGCTTTAAGCTGGCCTAGCTTTCAGAACGTCAGTCTGTAAAATAATCAGTATCTCCAGAGAGGTGGGGCTACCTGAGAAGAGTAATGACTAGAGAATATTTCAGTCCTACTAACAGTTAATTGCTATGTACACTGGGAATACAGACTTTGTACTGGTATGGTGAATGACTGACTTTTTGGAAGTTGTGATGGCAAACAGGAAAAACCTTTTACTTTCAAAGTACGTATATAC
Source organism: Passer domesticus (assembly GCF_036417665.1). Taxonomy (NCBI): domain Eukaryota; kingdom Metazoa; phylum Chordata; class Aves; order Passeriformes; family Passeridae; genus Passer; species Passer domesticus. The sequence continues at coordinate 33,298,623 of NC_087479.1, forward strand.
TTTATGTATTTACATACATATACATATGTAACTTTTATATTTCTCACTTACTAGTATTCATTCTATGTAATTAATTCAGTTGTTTCAGCCAGAGATACTGTAGATGTTGTGTTGCAACAAAAACACAATGTATGTGTAGGGCGCTAGCAGAGTCCTTCATGCCCCAGTTCTTCCTGGACTGGGATCAATAGAAGAGTTCTGCTACATGTGCTGTTACTGTACCAAAGAAGTATGATGCCTGTCTCCTTAGGAAACCCAAAATTCTTTAATCAGGGACAGACATTTCATGTTTTCAGAAAAAATACATGTATTTAGACTCATTTACAATATACTGTTGGGTACGTTGCATCTATCCTTAAGCATGAACTGGAAGTAAAAAGTGCAGAAAGCCTCGGAGGCTTGCTGTTCCTTAGTGCATCTGAGTAACAGGTATTCTCAGTGCTGTTCTTTGCCTTTGCACTGTGTGCCAGAAGAGGACTGGAGCTCATGCTGACAAGGCTTAGTCTTTTCTTTTTCTGTTTTTTTTCCCCCCGCCCTTGTTATTCAAAGGCAGAATACAAAAGTATCAAGAGAGTCTGCCTTTTGCTGACCTTGTAATTGTCTGTGGACAGACAAGAAGTTGTGTATTTTTAAGTTGTAAAAATGCCTTTGTTTACTGTCTTAAATAGGACTTTAACATATTCCTCCACCTTTATAGTTCAAGTGCTATGCCTGTGTTTTACTGGATTGTAGCCTTGCTGCTCAGACCCTGTGTTTTCATTATTACTGGTTTTCTTGTATGTTCAAGTATAGAGGGTGTCCATACTTCAGTTATGCGATTCTTAGTAAGCATTTACACAAATGACAAGACATGGTAAATAATCTTTTGGGATGAGTATTTAAACTTAACAGGTTTGTTCATGTGATTATCAACAGAAGCATATGAAATAAACCTTTGTGTCTGACTTCCAGCAAAAGCTTTTTTAAAAGAGCTCACAGAAGGAACAGGTTTGTTCAAGCGCCACAGTACATGATCAACAATGAGCACTGTAGTGTTAATTGTGCATGTCAGCAGTGCAATGTTTCCTGTTCCTGCAGTGGCTATCTTGTTGAAACCCAGTTAGGCATGATTCTTCCTTGCTTTTTGTTGGAGAAATGGATTGTAGTTTGCTTAAGCTCTTAAGACTGTTCATGTTTCCTGCCTATACATGTCCCACAAACAAACATCCTGTGAAATCTGTCTCAGTTTCTTGAATCTTTGATAAGAGGCAGGTTCAGATATTGTCTCAGAACAACAGTTTTGTGAAGATTTCACAGGTAATAGCTGTATTGAGGTAGAGGTAGCTTTGTGGTGACAGTCTAAAAGTAGGAAATCACAAGGTCAGAAATCTATTCCTGCCTTTGTCCTAGACTTAGTTCTCAGTAGAGAAAGTCTACAGCATGTCCCTGCTGTGAAATAGGGATTATACCTCTCTACTTAAAAACTGTACATTTGCTACCCTCTCTAAAGAAAGAAGTTGTAAAAAAACTGCAAAGTGCCATTTTAACTCTGCATTTCATTTGAACTCGGGATTTTCAATGTGAAGGAAAATGTTATTGTCTCAGACCCTTTTGGATCCAAAGTACTGCAGCTGGAAAAAGACTTTTCCATACCCAAAGTTTCCAGATTTTTTTCTTCTTTCTCATATGTTTGGAGAATGTTCTGATGTTGCTGCATCTGTGTCTGTCAGTTATGTCAATAAACTGTTTGCTTGCTGATACTTCTGAGTTTTTCTCTAATATAAATTTTTTCCTGTGTCTGATATGCCTTAATTTCTTCAGAGCTGAGCCTTGGCTGCTCTGTGTGTGGAGCATTAGAAGTCATGGGGGCAGCTAAAACCAATAACCATTTGACTAATGGCATCTGGCTTTTTGTTATTCCTTATTAAAATATGAAAACGGGAGAGAGAGATGTTAGTGTCACATTTGTTCTTGTATTTCTCTTCAGTGATGACCTTTGAAGTTTACAAATTGGAAAATTTTGGTTATTTTTACATTATATCATTTAGCTACCTGTTATTTTTTTATTGTTATATTCCTTGGTTTGGCTTTCATAAACTTTGTGACCAATCTCTGTTTTAATTTGCTTCAGTGCTGCTTTTCTGCTCTCTCTCTATCAGGAAAGTCTAGAAGTGAGGACAAGAAGTCCTTGAGTGTTTGCTACATGGAAGTGTTGCTTGTACCTTTGATGTCTCTCAAAACATGCTCTTCACAGCTCATCTTTGATAACTTATCAGCACCTTTTTGGAAAAGATTGCTTCTCTTAGGTTAGTGGGAGGCTGAGGGAGCAGGAGGACCCCTATTTAATCTTTTCTGGTGTTTTGTTTTAGCCTTCTGTATTTATAATGGCTGGCTTGAATGTGAGCACCTTCCTGTGGGTGCCACTACCTATTTTTACCAGACGTCCTTCCTTGCATTGAAGACTTAAAACGTCATACTTGGAGATTAACAGATAAAGCAATTAACAAGGCTTCAAACAGCCTCTTGATGGAACAAATATGTTTGAGCACCTTTACACAGTGTTAGTAAATTGCTGGAAGTTTGCTCCTTATGCTTTATTTTTTCTTCTTTCTTTGGACTATCTTGATAAGTTACCTGTTTCTGGAGTAACAGCCAGATTAGCAAACTACGTAAATATAAAAAATACCAGTTGTTCCCTTTTTGTAGCTTGGGGTGCCTGGTAGGAATTTAAAATAACAAACATTCCTCTAGGATTGTTTTTCTGGTTGAAATGGCAACTGTTTGAAGCATCTCCTGACTAGTAGTGTGTGAGTAATGCAGTGTATTGGAAGCCACGTTTGTGTAGCTGAGCTGTATCTGTGCCAATGTGGTTTAGTTACTGGTTTTTTACAATACTAGCCATGCTGCCAGTATTTGCTCAAAAACTACACTTCTGAAAGTGTGTAATTTGGCTAAAGCAGAGTCTATTTTCTTCAACATATGTGTAGTATATAGGTATGGGAAGGGCAATGAACTGTGCTGTAAGAAGCCTGTCCTATTAAGTATTCATTTTTGAGCTAAGCTTATTGCTGTTGATCTTACTAAGCATTCCTAGATCTTGGCTGTGTCTGCATGTAGAAGTGGGGGTTCAGCATGTGTTAAAAACAGATTTTGAACATGCTTCTAACAGCTTGTTTATCTTTACTTGTTTCCTACCTCCTTTGTTGGTATATTAGTCTAAATCACTCTAACTTGCTTGAAGGAAATGGAGCAATGCTGAGTAACAATTGCTGAGGAGTGAAAAACCTAATAAAATTTCAGAAAGCTTTTAGATGTGAAGAGAAAAATATAAGTACTGGCAGTTGTGAGGAACTTTGTACACATCAGTGAAGTAAAATGAAATAATACAGAAATAATACTTTTGTTTCCCTCTTTCAGTGGTTTTGAGGAATTCACCATAACTTAACAAAAGACAATATCTGTTTTCCATCCAAGTCCAGATCTTGCAGTCAAAAAGAGTTGAATTGAGAGGAAGGGAAGGATTAATGGGAAGGGTGGTTTTCAGTTGCCCTTACATTGCCAAGGCCTGTTTTGGGGGGGGGTTTTGTTTGTTTCCTCAGTGTGTGATGCTGCAGCTTTCTTAGGCCTGGAACCAGAAGGTGATTGTGATGCTCAGAAATCATCTTCCTGTGTCAATGACATTATGCTTCTCCCTTCAACTTCCTCTTGAGCATCAGAAGACAAGAACACCCTGCAGTTGTTGATCTGTTCCAGATCCCTGGAACAGTCTATGCAGTGGAAAGGTCTGAAAACTGAGATTCTCAAGTTGTGTCTTCCTTGTAGTTTAGTCAATGTTCAAATGTTATTGAAGTTTATTTCCTTTGAGTTTTTGTATCCTCTACTATGAAATGGTACTGTTGATAATACTCAATTCTTATATGAGTGGTGGTAGAAAGGTAGTAATTCTAAAGGTAGGAGTGTTTGTAAGACTCCTTTATTTCTTAGGAATAACAAAAGTTAACACCACCACCTGCCCCCCGTCCCCATTGTTATTATTCTTGGACATTTTTTTTTTCTGAATGGGAAAACATTCTTGGGAGATCTCCATGAATTTGCATGTTTGTCTTCATCTTGAGACATTTGACAGCAATGCCAAATAACACTGGAGCTATTGTTAGAAGGTAACCTGATACTGTTATTGTTCCACTTAAATGGAGTTGTGCAAGTCTATGCCAGCTCTTCTATTGAGGGAACTCAATCAACTGGAAGAGGTTTTGGTTTCCTGCATTATTAGCTGCCAAACGAATGAGAAGGACTCATTTAATCCAAGTATGACAGTTTACTCAACAAGCACCTGAAGGAATGAAACATAAATGTCCTTTGCAGGGGAGATACCTGGACTATAAGTCACAAGTCAGAAGCACAGTTTGTGAGCTTGTAGATTTTATATACATGAAGAAAAGCCTATTTCTTTCAAAAGATGGTTAAATTAATGTAGAGTGAGGCACTACAACATTTCACTTAAAATATTAATAGAGAGGAAGAGCAGTTAGTTTGGATTAACTGCATTTAATGGAAGTCAAAAGAAGTTTTATTCTTTTTCAGAAACTTTTCACTGTTTCTTTTACTACATCTTTTATGCATGTGCATGCCAGATGGATACCAAATGACTTAATTCACTCACAAAATCAGGAGAATTAGCTACTTCAATTGACTTGAGTGGCAAAATACCTTGACATTGAACTGCTTTTCAAAATCTGAGTTTCTTAGAACTTAGAACAAATTAGATCTGTTAGCTGGACTTGTGTCACTCAGTTACTTTAATTGAGTTTAATTTTTGGGCCAGAGTCTTTAAGCAAAATGAAAAAGGAAGTGGTGTTAAGTACAACATGGAGATGGCAGGGAGGATCACTACTTTACATTTAGGTTGTAGAAATTCACACAGAGAGACCAGTTTGTAGCTTTTGAAGAATCATTGCCACTAGGTAACTTTAAATACGCCTCTCTAAGTCATACAAGCACAATTTTTGGACATGTTTCTCTTTACTTCTATGGCGCATGTGACATATCATGTTTACCATTTAAGAGTTAAAAAAGGAATAATAATAGAGGAAATACTGGCAATATTTATGTAGAATCAAGTGTTTGAAACCTTGTGCTTTGTACAGGATTTTCTTTTCAGCCTAATTAGATGTAATCTGAAACTTTGTATCCTAAAGTATAGGGCTGAGTTCCTTGTAAACAAACAGCTTTGTAAATGAACAAAAAGCTTTGTGATGCATTGGCCTGAAAAATTTTATGGAATTAAAGGTAATGTTGTTTTGTTTAGCTGCTGAAAAACAACTGGCTGATGTTGAATGCAACTTTAAGTAAATTGCACTGTTTTTTGTGAATGCTAACTAGATGTAGTATAGAAAATGCAACAAAGCATATCAGCTTTATAGTCTGAGTTTATTGTTAATTTTGTAGCAGCATTCACTTGACTGTAGGAAGATTCCTGAGGATTAAGGACCAGGTAAGTTACTTGACTGCTCTCAGTCTGTCACTAATCTTCAGGGACTTGGTTTTGGTGCTTATGCCTAATTTCATAGGATGCAATGAACTTGTATTCACTGTATTTATTGTAGGTGTTTTATTTATTAGATATATTACAGAATCACAGAATAAGCTGAGTTGGAAGGGACCCACAAGGATCATCAAGTCCAGCTCCTGGCCCTGCACAGGACATCCCAGTAGTCACACCCTGTGCCTGAGAGCATTGCCCAAACACTGCTTGAGCTCAGTTACATTCAGTGCTGTGACCACTGCCCTGGGGAGCCTGTTCCAGTGCCCAATCACCCTTCAACCTAAATCTCCCCTGATTCAGCTTCATGCCACTCCCTTGGGTCCTGTTGCTGGTCACCACAACAAAGAGATCAAAGTTTTTATATGTTGTGTAGAGGAGGATGAAGGTCATCTTGGCAAAGTTTCACTGAGTGGTTGTTTCCAAACAGCTGTGCTTCAATATCAGCAACTAATTAAACAAAATCTTTATGTACCTAGCCCCCATAATAATTGGGAATTGCAGGTTGTGGTTAGTTGTATTTCTCTGCAGATGCATCATGGCTTACATAGGGAAAGTGGTTCCTGCTCATGGCTATTGTAATTGATCACATAAAAATAGTAAAAATTTATCATGTGTTTCTGAAAATGTTACATGCAGATTTCACTGGGTGCTGTTTCATGCTGCTGGCACTCACCCAACCAGTGTCAAATCAGAATGAGCTAGGCAAGGCTTTCAGACTACCTGGTCCATCATTGGACAGCCAGTTCATTAAAACTGGGATATATGTTCCATTAAAATTGAGACAAGTCCCAGAAATAGAAGCCAATGATGTCAGCTGAATGAGTTCACTCAATTTTTAGTTGGTATTTTTAAGATCAGAAAGTGTAGAAATTCCAGTATTTCTTGCCAGATCCTATTTAAAGGGCAGCTTTTATTTCTGTATGAATGGAAGTTCTGGTAGATCAGCTGTCTTTATTAGTAGACAGTGGGAGCTTTGAACCATATTCCTTTGATAAACTGGTTGGAAGGAAGGAATTTCACTCAAGGGAAACTTGGTTTTATGATGTCTTTATAATCCTGACTGTAGTCATCCTTAAAACACATAATTACATCATGATATTCCCAAGTGTGCTAGGTGTTTTGAAGTCTGTACTATGAAAAATAACTCAGACATGTAAAAGGAAGAGGAAATATGTAGCAAGTGTGGTCATAGTAGTTAAGTAAGTAATGGCATGAGGTGAGGTGACTTTTATGGTTTTCTTGGGTTTGAATTTTTGTGTTGTTTTTGGGGGTTTTTTGGAGTATATGAGAATGGTCAGAGTTGCAAGAAACTTCAGGCTTTGAAGTTTCAGGCTTGAAAACCCTTAAAAAGGGTTTTTTAATGAGGCTGAGAGTGATAGAGACAAAGAAGGGAGTTTGAGGGAAGAGGTGTGTGTGAATGGGTGAATCTGTAAGAAGGTCTGGCAGAGGAAATGTGCTTGGCTGGTTTGTCATTGCTTTCCCTCCCTTTTCCTCTTCCTTTTCTAGTCAGCAGTTATTTTCCTTCTGTCTTGCTGCTCCTTCACAGCACCTGGAAGGATGCCACTAAACAGGCAGAGAGCTGGCTACTTTTTCTCTGGCAGTTGTCTTCAGCACAGAGCTTTCCTGGGCTCCCAATAAAGACACTGTTGTTTGTTGTCCAAGCCAGAGCCATGGCATGTCAGAGCTGTCATGGAAGATTCCTAGCAGAAGGGGAGCGCAGGGAAAGGTGTGAATCTCCTCAAGATTTCCAGCTCCAGAAGCTCAGTGTTTTGTGGAATTAGTACTTCCAAATTTTTCCTCTTTCCTTTATGGGCAGCATTTGTAAGTGACTTGACATGTTTGGAAGTATTTAAAGTTTCAGACAAAACAGGAACTGTTTTACCTCTAGATAATATCTCTGTTGTCATCAGAGACAAGCTTCATTGCTGGTCTAAGCAGGTGCAAGTGTATTGACTTGAGAGAAGTTGCACATATATTTGCCAGAGGTGAACATCTCTTCTTTCCACCCACATAACAGTTGGGTAAATAATGATGCACACAGTTCTCATAAGGGGATTACAGCAAAGCCACAATGGAGTTTATTCAGTTTTGATAGAATCAAGTGACTTCACTTTATAGGCTGATAATGTGATTTACTACCATACCAAGGATTCAGGTCTGAACCAGATACAACTCGTTTCACTTGTGCACACAAAGCATTTCACTGAGTTTGAGATATGTGTTTTCTGTCAGCTCACTTATGAGTTATTTGGTGCAGGCATGTTTAGGATCAACCATCCAAGTTCCTCTTATGTCTAGAAGGGACTAAATTAAGAGCTTGTGATGCAGCAGTTGTTACTGGCATGGGATGTATACAGAGGTGAAAATAAAATAATAAACTTTTCTGCAAGCATGTCTTAAGTCATATTGGTATGTTTATTTGGGACTTAGTATGAGGGGGTAGGCAGGGGGGCTTGTCTTTCCCAGGCTCTGTACACACTTCATTAAGGTTACTTTATTTATATTGCAAGGTCAAATGCAATCTTGGTGCACGGGCCTCTGACTGAAACAGAAATTCGCTTGATTGTTAGTGATGCTTTTTTTGCTCCCCCCCTCCAGGTTACTCTCTGAGTCTGGCCTGATTGAAAACAGGCAGAAACTGGCACAGAGCAATATTATGTCATCCTTTGCTTATATTTCCTACCCACTCATTCTTTATTTTAATGTTATATGAGGTCTTCAGCAGAGTGTGACATATTGTTATAATTACATCATTTGGAAATGTGTTTATCCCCAAGAGTTGTAATTTGATTTAGGAACTGTTTTCCTTGCTTTCAGTCTGTTATTCATAGCATAGCATGACCATCAGGCTTCTGCAGCAGGACTTGACACACCACTTTAAATATTTGCAAACCATAACACAGGAGTCCATTGATGCATGTGGGGAGGAAAGAAGGAAGGGAACATGATTTAAGATTTGATAAAATTCTTGCAGGTTGAATAAACTCTAATAATATTATGGTAGTTTCTATGACAAGCATTCTTTTATTCATATCTCTTTGCCATATAAACAAATGCATTTTTGTGAGTGTTTTTGTATGTTTCTGTAGGGTGCTTATAATATGGCTACATGTCTGGCCCTTAGCCTTGTGTAATGGGAAGCAATAGCTCTTGGAGTATGTTTGTTAAGAAAATTGCTGTGACTTTTAACCATGTGTTTTGATGCCTGTAGAAAAACTTATTTAGTTAGAACGCAGAAGTCAAGAAAACTTCAAAATAGTGTTCAAAAACATGTCAGATCTGCTCTGTGAATTAAACAGCTGTGTAAACGTGGGAAACTGCCATTTTTATGATAAGAAGGGGAGTTCTGTGATGCTCCTCAGGCGTGGAAGAGCTGCCCTCAGAAATGTGAATTTTAAACTTGCTCCACGTTTCTGAGTTCTGCTGTTGGACAAAATGCATGTGTCATAGCAATATATCAAAAAAGTGAGTTATGCATTTAGAACAAGTAAACTAGAGCTCTTCCTGCAGCATTGTTCTACCGTCTCTGGTGATCCTGTTTGCTTTTCAACTTCCTGCTTAATAAATATTGTTGGGTTTTATATCGATTCATATGAATTGAGACAGAACATCAAAACAAATGAATTAAGGCCCACTAATCTCATTTTTTGTAACTGTTACGGGATTGCTCATGTGAAAGGAACTTGGTAGGGCTGTATCTGGGATTGTGTTGTTTTGCACTGAATTATTAGAGCATTGCATATTTATTTCACTTACATTTTCCTTCAAGGAAGAAACATTTACTACATATTGATCAAGACATAAAGTTCAGGCATAGAAAAAGAGTAGGGCTTAACTTTTCCCACACTTGAATCTAAACTGGATCAGAATACATTTGTCTCTGTATTAAGCCTAGACTAATCAAATGGTGACTCCTGACCTCTTGATTTTCAGAGAAGCATGGCCTTATGTAAAGGTGGACTCCACAGAGTCTTCATAAAACACATATGTCCCCCAGGGGAAATTTTGGCTTCTCTGCTGGCTTGACTCTGCTATCAGCCTGTGCAACTATCAGTGACAGTGTATCTTATGCAAAAATTTCTTCTTTATGTCTAAGAATAAAAGTTCTTGCTTTATACAAAATGTAGTATTATGACTGTTTACTGCTTTTGTCAGGTAATTCTCAAGGAACAATAGTGTTTATTGGGGTCTAAAGAATTTGCTCTCAGAGCAAAGTACAGGTCACATTCAGGATTAGATGTATGAAAACATACACCTTGCAGAGCTTCAGGTCAATAATCTTGGTTTCTGACACCTTCCAGTCTTTTAAGCTGTTAAAAAGTGTTTGGTGTTTTTCTTGTTATTCTGCATAGCATACACGTAAATTTGCTTGGTTATCTGAGCTTCTGAGTTCTTCATCAGCTCAGGCAGACATTGAAATTCCTCTTACACTCTGTCAAACTCCTTTTAACTGGGTTTGTCTTTTGTCCAAGCATAGGAAACAAATTCAGGGACTCTTACTAGTCTGTTTTCTGGTTTTTCTCTTTCTTGCACTGCTTTTGTGGTGGATTTCAAAATTTTGCTAGAGTTACTTGTTAATGAGATTTCCATGTCATAAACCTGTTCATTGAAGAATTTCATGCCATATATGCATAGAGAAACTCCATGCAAAATCCTGTTTTTCTTCTGCCAGAGCCTTGTGGTCCAGGTGTGTGTTTATGAATGGGCTTTGCTTTTCTGTTTCTTGGAAAATGTATGAAAGGTGTTAGGGTAACAATTTTCTCTTTATTGTGCTGTTTGCTTCTAGGCACTTCTTGCTTTCTGTAAAAAATTCTCTTTGCCCTGTACTCTTAAGTTTCCCTCTGGCCATTGTTCTTCATTGTCAGTTTAAACTGCTGCTGTAAATTACCTCTCTTTTTTAAACTTGCTTTTTTAGTTTTCACTTGGGGGATTGGTGTGAAAAAGGTGAATGGTTTCAGATTATTGCTTGACATACTTGCATTAAATCTTGACTCTAAAGCCAGAGAAAATTAGTTCTTCACAATCATTCTCACAGGGAAAACTTGGAATTATTTTCAGTGTTGCATAACAATGAAGTGCAGCACAGCTGTTGGAGAAGAGCTGGAGGCTGGCATTAATAAGTCTGGTATTATGCTGGGCAGGAACAAGTGTGATGCTTAATCAAGAAATCTGTTTTGACATTGTGGAGTAACATCAGTGGATATGAATGTTAAAGAGAAACCATTGAAGTTAGATGTAGATATTTGAAATAATTTCTTTTTACAATGGCAAATAAATTGAAAGCAGCTGTGTCATTGAAATGAGCAGAACCCAAATATATTTGGTTTTCTATGTTTAAAAAAACCTTTTTGTAAACAATGCATCCCTCAACCTCCTAAACAGTTTTTTTTTTTTCTCTCTCTCTTTGTAAATTCACTTGAAAACTATAGTAGTTCATGTCTTTGAACTTATAGTTACCTTCAGAAGTTTTGTTTACATGCTAAGGGGCCATGTGCAAAATGCTTTCTTTGAGGTTTTTTAATCTTGGGGAAAATGGGAACACCGGTGTCTTCTTAAGAGAACCTATTCTATTACATAAATAACTAAATGTAGTTTGTAATACAATAGTGCATTTGCTACAAAGTCATGAAACTTCTTTTTATTTTTTTTTTGGCTTATCAATGGGAAATGAATTCTGCTGAGATCTTAAATCTGCACAAAATGCGGTTTATTTCAAAATTATTTTGGTAAATTATTTATGAAGTGGTGATTTGTATTAATGTGTAGAACTTGTTATTGTCACCTCACTTCTGCTGTGTTTCATTATATTTAAAATCTTAAACTTACTTGCTGGGGATGTTTAGTGGATGTCATGGTCAGAGTGGGTCAGCAAACACTGTATTTTTTGGTGTATTTTTTTCTTGCCTCTCATTTCTGGACTTAGTCATGTTTATATGTTGTAAAGTTGTGGCAAGTAATGCTAGATGACATGGTTACAGGAAAAGATTACAAAGAATGGGAAGAAATGTTCAAGTCAGAGTGAGTTGCAGATCTTGCTTCCTCCTTTTGAGGAAAGTGCAGGTACCCTTTTGCAATAGTCAGCTTGTATATATTGACCAAAGTCTAAGGTTCCCTTTAGCTTCAGATGATCACTTTTCATGTACATACCTACTGCATATTGAAGTGTTCTGGTATTTGTAGAGGGGTTTTTTTGAGGACAGTATTTCATAAACACTGAGGAAGAGCAAAGTATTAATGCTGTTCCTCAGATGTTTACCTAATAGAAGAATGCACTGAACTAACAAATATTGAAGAGGAATATGTCCAAAACCCCAAGCTTTTCAGCCTTGTGTTTATTGTCATCCTTAGGCTCTTGGCTAATTTCTAGTTTTGTGTAATGTCTCAAACCCAGGGCACTAATTCAGAGGTAATTATCATATGATCAAACTGTAGTTGTTATTTTAGTGCAGATTTGGGAAATTAAAGCTGACAGCTGTTTTCCAGCTGCATTTCAGCTGCACTCTGTTAAAAGGAAACAGAACAGAGGAGCAGCAGCTTTACAGTTTTTTCCATCATTGCTGAGTTTGGTGAAGTTGCCATATCTGGTTGCCCTGTGAAATATTTACCATGTGTCTTTGGAACCTAAGTAAATAAAACAGGAAAAGGAGGTTCAATAAATAGATGGAAAGATTGAAAGTAGTAGACTGAACACAGAAACATATGTATGTGCACTTGGCTCTGCTGAATATTTAAGAGCTCAGCTATTAATTCCTGCCAGACTTTTGCATAGGATGGATCAGAGGTTACTAGAGAGGTCAGTTCCCTGAAGTAAACTAAGTTCAGGATACATTCAGTAACTTCCCTGTCACTTCTTATTGAAAGGTCTCATATAGCTGATATATAGAAAACAATTAAGAATTTTAATAGGCTGTGATTTTTCTAAAAGAACTGAATAGCTTTGGTCATTAATTGCTAAAGCTGGAAACCCTGGATCAGTACTGAAAACTAGAGCTATAACTGATTGCTCTGTAGAAATGCAAAATGTCCAAGCTCTGCAGATGAAAACTGAGGTACACAGACAATTTGGGCTTCCGTTCTAAAATTTAAATTCCATTTAGAAGTATTTGATTATCATAGGGGTGATATTTTTCAAAAGCTGCCAACTGATTCAAGAGCTACTGATGCTAAGGCAATATTCTGTAGTATGTAATTATTTTGATGCAATGTTTTCTAATTTTCTCAGATTTGTTTTTCTGGATTTTTATTTAGGTTCTTAAATATCTTTCACCATTTGTTTGTGTTTTAACTGAAAAGAATGCCCAGTGTTTGTGTCCTCTCTACCACTCCAGTCTGTATTTCATGCACATGGTAGAGTTGAAATCTGTTTCTTTGATACCTGGATGCAAACTTTGTGGTTTGGATATTTGAGAGGAAAGTATCAGATGTTTGTTTTCAGAGTTACAAGTTGAAGTACTTGTGAGGTGATGCTAAAGAACTGCTGCTACTCAAATTTATCTCTAACCTCTCCAGTGCAAAAAGAATCTGTTTTCTAGAAAAAATAAAGATGCCATTCCTCTGGGTGGCAAACAGTCCAGAAAAAGAAAAGGCACAGTGGATCAGCTTTGGAAAAATGGCTGATGAATGATTGTGAGTGTCTTTTTCTTCTTGATATCCTGTAATTTATCTTCAAAATTGCAGGATATTTATGAAATAATCAATTAAAGAGATAATAAATCTTCTAGTCATCTTCTAGTGCCATCTTTAACTGCTGTGCTGCTGCATGGTGTGAATGCAGGACTTTGAAGAAAGCCAGGAGCAGTGGCATGAGGATAGGGACCACATGGACCACACTGACAGGAAGCATATAATTGATACTTGAGCAGCGTTGAGTGAGGTTGATGAATAATGACCATAAGTAGTATATACATTAATAATATGACTGGGGCTCTTGGCAACTGAATGGCTGCCTCTGTGTCTTTCTTTGCTGGAGCTTGCAGGATGCATATACAGTGATGCTAATGAGTGGGGAAACAAAGGGGTATAGCTGAAGTTAGTCCTTTCATTACCTTGTTAAGCAATCCTAACTTATGCCTGTTAACACAGAAGAATGTGGCATGTTTGAAACTTGAATGTTTAAATGAAAAAAATTAATAAAGCAAAACCACTTCTCACAGAATTTGAGCTGACTGGTTCCACAGTACATAAAGCTCCCTTTTTAAGGAATTGCTGCATTTTTTTCATATTTTGTAGATGGAACTGTTACAATGACAAAGCACTCACAATTGTCTTTTCTTCACTTAAGTCCTAGAGTTATTCTGTAATGTGTTTCATATTAAATAAGTTGTAACTATTTCTCTGATCAACATCTCAAATAAGAAGTGATCCCATCTTCTGAGTTAGACAAGTCAATCACAAATCTTTCCCATGCTCATCCTTTCCTGCCTAAAAGACTAATTATCTGTTGTAGAAATAATCATTCTGAAATCTAGTTTATTTCAACAAAAACAGATTTCCTTCTGTGTTGACAAATATTTCACTTGGGGTTTTATTTATTTATATGTTTTAGTAACAGCTGTTGTACTGCAAGAGAACAACAGTAGTTTGTGTCTGGGAGCAGTGCCATGCCTGCTCTTCTTTACAAACTTCTGAATATTATTTATGGAGGGGATGGAAAGTTAATGATGAGAAAATTGATGGAGGGGATTGTGCCCATCAAACTGAGGAATTGGAGAGTATGCACATGGTTTCTGTGCTGAGTGTACATATACCAACAGGATAAAGTTTGCAGTTCCATAAAAACATGTGAACTTTGATGGTGGGAAAAGGCTATAAGACTTCAATCAGTACTACATTTTACCTTTCCAATCCCAGTCAGGCCAAGATAACTCCCAGTGTGCTGCAAATCAAAATAGGCAGATTATAAAGGACTCTTATGTAGCCATTTTTGGAAGCTTTCAGCAAAGGACAGATTTCAGAAGTAAAACAAAATGGTTGTAGTTGAAAGGTTAGAGCCGAGGCAATTTGGTGGAGGCAGAAAACATGTAGGGAATCTTCCATCCAAATGTGCAATGGAAAAATACCAAAAGGGATAGCTGCAGATTTCATAGGGTAATTGGATGTTCATGGCCTAGGTACAGTTTTCAAAAGTGATTCAGGTCAAAACCCCCAAATCTTTTAAGTCAGTGACATGTTGCAAATTAAATACCTTGGCCACTTGTTAAGAGAGCTGAATTCTTCAGCCATTTATGGCCTTGTGTGGCTGAGTAGAGCAATGTCAATCTGTAACCTCCATGAAGTCTGTACAGAAAAACCTGGCAACTTAGGCTCAGTCTTTCAAGTACAGAATCCAGTCTTATAACAGTCAATTAGTGAAAAACTAATACTGGAGTTTTCAACCCTCTGACTGAAGTTTATCGTCAATGGATGTTTGTTTGAACCTTTCGTCATCTAGAGCGGTTTCTCCGTTTGAAGGCTTATGCATATTTCATGGTAGGTTAGCTGAAAAGCAGGAGTAGCTTGTCTGACCTGAAAGAACACTCGTTGTGTTGGGATTTTAATGAATACATTGCAGAACATTCTGCAGCTGTTGCCCTGAAGAGGAAAATTACCAGGGTCTGTTGAGCAGACAGAATTATTTTTAAAACCACCAAACTGTGTGCTCTAATACCAAGCAGATAAGTTTATCTGTGACGCTTAATAGAAACAATTGCATTAGGACAAAGGTGGAAAATTTATTAAGTTTGTATAGCTGAGATGTGACAGGATGCAGTGGAGGAGGATGCAGTTTCTTGTGACTTCATTGCAGTTCATCAGGATTTTGCTGCTGGGAGAAGTATGTGATGACCAAGTCAGTCAATGAAAATGCTGACAATATTTTTGCCAGCTCATTGGCTACTGCAGCACATCTGTGAGTAAAATCTCTGATGCACAATTGAAGGAAATGTGCAGGTGATCTTGTCAACATACTTTATCCTATATTTTTTGTCTTGCTGCATTGTCTGTTACACTAATTTATTGTGTTTTATTTCTGATTAGACTGTAAACTCAGTGTACATGAGTCATTGTAGCTGACTCCTTGTTTATGTAGATTTTTATATAACAGAATAAAGCAGTCTTTTTCCTTGTCAAATCCTTTTACTCATGCAGTGAGATACTGCATTCTGCTTTTCAGATCACTTAAGTTCCAATAGAGTTTTGAATTTTATCTGAAAAAAATAGACTAAGGCCTCCAAAATTGTTCTTTGGTATCAGCATATGTAACAAATGGAGTGTGAGATTCTACCTTCAAAAATCAAAACATCAGCCAGGAGAACAGTTCTTTAAAAAATTGGTCCTTCTTATCACATGACAAGATAGTTCTTATATTTATTCCATGAAATAGAAGCCTGAAGATTGGGATAGCTTTACATTTTCAATGAAAATATGGTTTAAGTGGTCAGGATAGGCAAAGCGGAAAAACGGGAAAGCCACATGTACTGTGTAGCTGCCTAATGGAGCTAAAGCAGCTGGTTTTGCTCGTCACATTGGAGTTTTTACCAGGATATAGCTGATGTTGCTGCTCTTGTTTGAGTCTTAAGATGATGTCGCAGCCCTCTGTTTGCATAGATTAATTCTTCAGTGCCGATTCAGTTTAAAAGATAATTAAAATATTTCTGTGTGGACGAGTGGACATTGATGGCTAATGGAGATTATTTGGTGTTGGCAGTGTTAGGCAATTTTACAGTTGATACTGCGTAATTTCCAAAGTTGTCAAAGAAATTGGTGTTGGGCTGGAATGATTTCAGTACAGTGCTGTGAGGGCTGAGACTAAAGTTTAGGAATATTTCAGCTTTGTGTTCAGAGCTGGCATGTCATACACTGTTTCATAGAAAAGATTTATATGAATCTAGGGCTTAATAGCATGAGATGATCCATGACTGGACTTAAAAGCAGAGATGGGCTTAACAAACTTTTGAAGCCAGAAAACAAGTAAGCAAGGTAGGGTATGGATGGACACAGGAGTATTTTTTCTGGCCATGAATTTAGGAAAAGGGATTCTTGAGTCCAGTTCAACAGGGAAAAAAACCAGTTCAGAGGAGAGAAGTAGGCACAGATACTGCTCTGTCTGCTGTAGTATTTTTCATACCTTATATATGCAATTTTTCTGCTGCTGTTTAAAAAAAGAAGTCCCTAGATAACTATTTGTACATACTTTGGGTAGTAGATGAGATAAAATTAGTTGCTTTTAAATTTGCTATGAAGCTTTGTTAAATCTTGAAAAATCATGGGAGCAGTGGATAAACAACTAAAGAAGAGCATCTTGAGCTCTGAGTCTTCCTTAGCTTAATATGAAGTAATATTACACTTGTGGGTGATATACACCACCACCCCCCAGGTGGGGAAAAACATGGTTTTGTCATGTAGCATTCAGGTTTGTTCAAGTTGCAAAGATTGCACAATGTCAACTCAACTTTTTGTCCTGCTGAGAAGGGAAACTGGAGGTGTTTCACTGGAGGTCTTTCCTCATATTTTTACTTTAGAGCTCTCAGGACACTGTACAAGAATGGATACTGAAGTTTAATGAACTAAGTACCAAAAAGACTTCGTAGAAGCAGTTTGGATTTCTACATGGTTGGGGCAGTTGCACATCAATGCTTAGAGGTGATTCAGAGCAGCAGATTCCCCTGACTGCTGCTCCTTTACATAGTCCATGAAGAGCTCTCCATTTGCCTGCTTTTCTGAGGCATTGAATTGGAAAGGACTCTAGATCTCCTTTTTTTATGCTTTTTGAAAGTGTTATTGAAAACGTTTGTATGTAAGCTGCTGTTACCCAGATCACAACCAGCGAAGAATTTTATCTTTCCTCAGTCACTGGGTTTCCCTTATCTTCCATTTATTTCTGTGAGATCTTTATGCTGTGGGCAGGCTTGCTGCATGTTTGGCTGTACCAGTGCAAGAAATTAACCTGGTGTTGCTTGTTATTATCACCAAGTTGGCAAACAGATTGCATAAATACTCTTTGGGCCATTCATCAGAAAGTCATCTGGGCTGGCTTACATGGGAGCTTGCACTGAAGCAGATGGGAGCATCACCTGATCTGTTAAATCAGTGACTGAGGTGGAACAGGTTTAACAGGGGTTAAACCACTTTCGTTTTTCCAAACGGCAGGACTTGTCTTTGTCCTAATTCAACACTGATCTATGCTTCCTCAGCTATATCTGACTTGTGAACAGTGTGGAGCACCACTGTGAAAGCTAATTCTGCTCTCATTCATTGCTCTGTACCCTGTTGGAATGTGCCTATGCTATAAAGGAGGATATTCCTATTTTCCCAGTTGTGGACAACTCATTTTATAATCAAATGGCTTATAAATAATTCCCAGCTAAGAGTTTAGCCTGAGTACTGAAAACTACATTATATGTTTAATTGCTGACAGTATTTTTATGGATCACTAATACTTAAAAGGCACAGTTTATATGTTTTTAGGTTATTTGGAAGAAGGACTGTTGTTTATGCAGCTGAAGTTAAGCTGTGATGCTCCCTGGCGAGAATTTGGGTACAAACCAAAGATTTCATGGGATTTTGTAAAAAGAGACAGGAGTGACCTCAGTTTGTTTCTCAGGACAAGCACTACTGTGCTGAGTTAATGTTTGTGATTTCTGCTCTGTTTGTTGGGACACAATGTCTTCCAACCCATTTAATAGACAGATTTGACAACCTGTAAGGAAATATAAAGAGTTTTTTTTTAATTGGCATTTGCTTTGTTCTTTGAGACATTGTGTGGTGTAGTTTCTTGTCTCAGGTTAATAAAGACTCTGTATGTTACTTTATCATTTGGTAACAAGCATTTTCCCATTGACTGTTTCTTCTGAAGTGTAAAATTAAAATAAAATTGCATTTAAAGAATCCAAATTATTTTCCACTCTTCTGTGTTTAGCACTTGCTTGGCAATAATAGCAGCCTATTACTGGTTTGCCTCTTTTAATCTTGTTTTAATTATTTCTCCTCCTTGCCATGCTTAAAGGATAGCCAACTGTGATATGAGCTTGCAAAATTTGTTTCACTTGGAAGGAACGATGCAAAGGAAAACACAGTGGCCATTTCTTAGCTGGTAAAAAGAAATTATTTTAGAGCTTATAATACAAGGAAGTTACAGTTTGAGGAATTTTAAGTATTCAGTCTTTGTGTTAACTTAAAAATATACTTCCTTCAATAGATTTAAATGACACATGGATTAAATACTACTGTGGACCATCTGCATGAGGTTTTGGGGTTTTTTCCCTTTTTTTGTGGGGCTTGTTCTAGCATTTTTTATTATGTACTCATATCCTTCAAGGCTCTACTCTTTCCACTGTCCTTTTTGTACTCCTGTGATATCTTCCCTTTTGAATTTAACTGCTCACTCCAGGTTGAAAGCTTTTATGTCTGTCCTGTTCTGTTTAATTTCAAATCTGAAACTGTTCCTGGACCTTGTAGCACAGCTCAGACTCAGTTCAGTGTTGAAATCCTTGACAATCTTGACCTGGCTCCTCCCTGGCATCACAGATGTGCTGATGTGACATCTCTAAAAGACCCGAATGACTCTGGGAAACCACATAGCTAGAAAAGAGTTAATCTCTGTAATTCTTGATCTGAAGTCCAGGGCTGCAGAGCTGATCTGATGTCTGGAGAATGCTCTGCTCCTCAGTGTGGTGTAGCTCTTATATGCCTTCAGATGCTTCTTCCCATGAGAGATTCCATAATACATTTTGTTCCTAAAGGCCTTTACTCCCAACCAGAAGCATGTGTTTCTGAAAGTTGTAAGATATGCTACCACAAAATCTAGTTCAAACCAATACTCAGAGTTATGTATAACTCCTGAAAAGACCCATGCTGTTGTCCAGTTTGACTGCAACCATGCAATGACTTGTGTTTCAGAAAGTGATTTGCAAGCATTTTGTCTGCCAGGGAACCTTCAAAAAGTGTTTTCTTTGTATCTTTTCTTTCAAGTGTCAGGAAAAATGGATGTAATAAATAATTACCTGCTGGCCATGTCTAGGCTTCATGTTCTTTTTTCCTCAAGCTTTCTCTTGAGAGTATTAAATTGTAGTTTTGGCTTTTAATAGCAGAATATGATAACAGTTTTTCCTTGTCAACTGTTACGGTTGTTTATACTACACAATACATGACAGGTTTTGGTAAGACTTTTAGGCCCTTCTTGTAGCTGAGTGTGTGATCTTCCCTTTCAGTAATTTTATATCTGGAATTCAGTCTGGTCTGTTACTTTCCTACTTCTATGCATGTTCACTTTTAAAATTATACTCAGTACATCAGTAACTCATGTTTTGCTAGGACCTTCTGAATTCACTCTTTTCTTGCCTGATTTTCCTTAAGTCTACTTTGTTTTACTTATTCTTGTGACCCATTTCTGCTTTGTTTAGTATTGTTCTAAACCACTGCAAAGCTTTTATTGCTCCAACTCAGAGATTTACGACTTCTGGCAGGGTTTAAGAATGGGATTTTCCTAACATCTAGGTCAGAAGTAAGTCAGGAGCGAAGCAATGAATGGGGAAAAACAGCCGGAGGCTGAACCTTGAGTTACTGTAACTATAGGATGGAGTAAGAAGTTGCATACAGCTATATTAGTGTACTTTTTACCCAGTCTCTTGTATGCTGTTACTGTGAGCTGCAGAAGAGCTGCTGTGTTCAATTCCAGATGTACTGTGTGTTTTCAGATCATTGGACATGAAAGGCTTGGCAGAAACAAAAGTTCCTCTTCTTACTTTTACCCTCTGTATAATTAATTTCTCTTTAGGGAAGTAGAACAAGATAAGAACACAGTTTCAGCTCAACAGAATTTGAGGCACAGGAACATATGTCCCACTGGTCAACATTACTCCAAACACAAATATTTGAGGGTGGAGGGAGCAGTGCAAAAGCAAATGAACTGTGTGCCATTCTATCCTCCTGTGCTTGAGAGCAAGCTGTGTGTTTGTTGAAGGAAATGGTTCTGCTGAACTAGTCTTGGTGCTGTTTCAAGCCAATTGGTGATTACTTTTTCCATGGGGATTGAAATGAATGTGTTATACTTCAAAATAAGCTGCTGCTGCTATTCAGAATTTCTGTCTGTTAGTTGTTTGTTCAGCTGGGCTTGACAGCTTCTGTTGTAATTGCATAGAGAGGCACTAGCTCAGCTTTAGTTTGGCTTAAGTCCCCTCTACTTTTCCCTCTCACATTAGTGTGCTTATTTTTTTCTGATCTTGAGACCAGTAATATACGATGAAGGATGTCTATAAATATTAAATTCAAAATGAATCAACATTTATTCTGTACGGCTGCAAAAGAAATAATGCATGGATTTATTGAAATCTGGGAAGTTCTTCTAAATTTCTGGGTACTCAGCCCAGTCCCCAAAAAATGTTGTTGGTTTGGAGCCAATTAGTGTACAACCTGGAGTGGAGAGGAAGGGAGAAAGAGAGAGAAGATCAAAAAGGTGAAGTCACATTTCTTGAGTGTTAGTTCATCTACAAGGTTGAATTTGTCCCAAATGGGTCTGGGATCTGATTCAAATTTTAATTTCCTCAGACTAAGGGGGAAAGGGTGCTTCCCTTTTAAGTGAACAGACTTGGACATTTGAAGGAGAGTTAAAATCTGAAATCAGAAATACTCAAATGTGGGTAAACTAAGGTCTACATTTTGGTTCATATGTGTCTTATTTCATTATCAATTAGTGCAACAAGATAGTAGTAACCAATACTAAGATCTACTCTGTTACCCAGATTGTTTGGGTTGTGCTGAGGGTAGGTTTTGAGTACAGGTAATTTTATCAAAGAACTGCATGTAAAGTATATGGCTTTTTCTTGTGCTCCATAGAGGAAAATTTGCTGTCCATAGTGATGAATAGACTGCTGTCAGTGGTCTAATTGAAGTGGTCTCTGTGAACCCAAGATTATTTTCTTTGTTTTCTTCTCATGGTTATTTATCATTATTTCTAAACGAATGGATAACCCTTGTGGAAATTTTTGGTTAGATGATAGATCTTTTAATTTATCTGATGTAAGCAATTCATCCTTGTTGAAGCTTTGACATAAGTGTTGTTTCCCATTATCTAGGCAACAGAATGGACCTCTGTCTGTGTGTGTACAATTTAAAAGGTGCTGCAGTGGTTAATGTTTTTTTTGTCAGGTTAAGTATTTTTGGTTTAAGCATTCTGATAGCTGAGGCACCAAAACCAGTAATGAATAATGCAGTAAGTAGGGATTTAGGTATTCAGACAATATTTTTCTTTTAGCTTCCTGTCACTCTCCTCTGTTTCAGACAAAGGATAGAAGACTTTAGTGAGTGTATATGGTGAATAAATCATCTGGTGGAAGGTCCAAAGTACATGCAAACTAGTTCCAGTTTAAAACAAATTTGTAACTCTCTAAATACGTACAGTAAGCAAAATAAAGTAGATACAGTCTGAACTGTTGGTTTCTGAACATACAGCAGAGGTGATGACCAGCTAGTCAAAATTCTCATTGAAGAAATAAATACTCCAGTATAAGTGTAATTATATTAATATAGTCTTAGATACTGTGTTGAGGGTATGTTTCTGAAGGAAATAGTGAATGAGATATCTCATTGCTGCTAAACTCTCAGCAGATGATCATGATTGTGTTTGTTTTCCAGACCTAAAGATTTGTGCTTTCATGAAATGTATGTCTTTTATCCATCTACATAGATTTGTAGTATGAGGAACAATGGAAGAGTAAGAGTTCCTTCATTTTATGATGTTTACATTCAATTCCTTAAAGAATAACTTTCTCAGGTACAGTTGCATTTCAGAGGTGAAGCAGAGCTGATGGAGCTTACAAACTGAAGTGTGAAAAAACACAGGGAAGTAACTAATTATACACTTTATGGCTCATACAGTAGTTTCTTTGTGTACTGCGATAGGGTCTGAGAGTCCTAAGCACTGAGATCTGAATATTGGTAGGTTGTTAGACCCCAGAATTTTTCTGTTTAATTAAAAAAGTAATGACAGCACTGTCTGTGCAAACTGATCTTGGCTTCTTTAAACTTAGTAATAAATATATAGGCCTTCATGTACATTATCTGTCATTTTCCTGCCAGAAAGTTTTGCTTACTTGACATATAAAATAGTGACTGAATTAACATCACAGTTCACTGTATATGTATACTTTCTAAACGTATGACTGACCATAGATATCATCCATCAATGCTCAGGAGTTCCTCTTGAGTTTTGTTAAATTGTATCCTATCCTCATTATAGAATTACTTGTTCAAAAAGCCTCAGGTCTTAGTTTCTCTCTCAGCAGTCCATATCTGCCTCATCATGTGACTGATGTGTTATTCTGCACCCCTGCTTTATGTATATATAAACTCATTCTTCTCTGCCTTTTCCTGTGCATCAAGCCTGAGCCCTGTGAGTGCAGGAAGAGGCCTTGGAGCTGCCTTGGTCTTGTAGGACGTTTTAGGTCATTGGCCTGCAATTTGTGGCAAAAGCTTTGTGTGCCTTTTTTTAAAATGTGGTATGCAGCCAGTTGCTGGAGGCAGTAAAGCTGCCATTTGAGTGAGCAGAGCAGCATTGCATAAGCCTGTGGGATGTCTAATATCAAATATCCACCGTACAGTTAAAACTTCACAAGGCTTTGAGATAAGCTGAGGTTAAATATCCCTGGAATTTAACACAAACAGTGACAACACTTTTGTTTCTGGCAGACTTCCATGAAAGTCTTTGTACTCAATGATACTGGTTTATCATTTGTCTCTCACACATGGTCTTGCAAAAGGATGTGTGTTTAATCATTGGTGCTGTTTCCTTCAGCATCACAAATCTAAATTTGCTGGCAATGACAAATAGCTTTTGTCATCCTGATGGCTGTGGTGCAAAGATCTGT
The DNA here is from genome assembly GCF_036417665.1 of Passer domesticus. Lineage (NCBI taxonomy): Eukaryota > Metazoa > Chordata > Aves > Passeriformes > Passeridae > Passer > Passer domesticus. The sequence goes on from NC_087479.1 coordinate 33,321,987, forward strand.
GTGTGGTGGTCAGGGAACCTGGAGCACACCTTTGTAGGTGGTGGTTTGGGATTTTTAGTTCCCTCAGAGGCACCTGCCCAGCAGAGATCAGTTCAATTTTGAGCAGTGCAAGGGTGGAACTGGCCAAAAAGCCATGGATTGCTGATACCTCCAAACCTCCTGTTTATGTAGTTAAAGCAGCTTTTGTCCGTAATTGTTAAAGTAATCAAGGTGAAGACAAAATCAGTCCCCTTAAGATTTGTCACAAATTCTTTCTGAACTACTAGAGTACAACTTGCTTTCTATTAACATAGCTCTGGCAGAGCTAAAGTACAAGGGCAAGATGATAGCTCTTAAGTGTAATTGTTCTTCTTTCTGATGTGCTAACTGCCAAAATTGGAACCATTTACAGTTTCCACATTCCTAGTATTTTGGTTGGAGTGAGCATACTTCCTTCAGGAAATAAGTGCAGCTCCACCTAAGGTTTTGCAGACACAACTATATGCAATAATATAAAATTAGGATGATAGCAATTTTCAGTAGTAAAAACTGGACTTCTTTAAAAAAACACTTAAGGAAACAAAGATGAAAAAACTAGACTTTGTTTGGAGCATATGCTGACTGAAAACCAAAATCAGAGAAACTTAACAGGTGAATGATGTCAATGAGAGAATAATTTCTGCCTGGAGAACACTGGTTTATATTAAGTACATAGCAAATTTTTGACACAATTCTTTAGCCTGCAAGTGTCTGCTATAAATAATTTTATCAATAGGGCCTTTTCCCCCTCAAAATTAATATTTGGCTCTACAGAGAATATGGTATGGGCCTTTGAGATTCTTTTGCTGTGCTTTGCCTGTTACTAATTGTAGTATGTTTCTACCGACAAAGAAAATTCAGTAAAGGAAAACAGTCTAAAATGTGAACAGAGCTGAGCTGATTGATTTAAATTTTTTTTCCCTACTGATTACTAAATAATGATATTTTAAGTTATCTTGTAAAACAGTTTTCTCTGTTGTGGTGATGCTTAATAAGAACTTGAAATAGCCATGTGTGAAGTAGTGTCAGGAACTGGTACATGTTATAATGCAAACACTTCCACACCTTTAATTCTGATACTGGCTCTTCCTTGCACCAGGAATTGCCTGTCTTAGTAATGTGATAACATGATATTCATGAAAATGTGAGTCTGAATCCTTAGTTCTGTTTTGTTGTCTTCAATCTTGTATCATTATTTTTTTATTTTGGGCATTAGGTTCAATAAACCCACTTGGATGCTGCTGGTCGTATAACAGGGTTGTGTGGCTGTGTTGGGTTTACACAGCAAGGTTTGGGTAGCTGGGTGAGCTGCAGGGGCAGGATCTCTTGAGTAGATACTGGGGGCTGCCCACTTGTCAGACAGCTAATTGTTAGATCTGTAGCATGCACAGAACTCAGAAGAGTCCAAAACTGCTTTGCTGTTGGTAGACACACTTGGCTCAATGTGGCCATGGCTGTCATTTACACACTTACACATTCAGTGCTGTCCACAGAGAGGGTGATCTCTACCACTGCTATGGTTTTCTGGCTTGTCCTCTGTGCCCAGAGTGTAGCTCTGTACTTGTTTTCATTCAGTGTATTGCCTGCTCTTGAGATCTTCCTGTCTTTGTGGGATTTTACCCAAGACTAGAGGATCTGAATGTTTCACAAATAGTTGGCTTTTCATGGTATTTCAATGGCAATGGCATATTATCAACAGCATTTTAGAAAAAGAAGCAGATGAGAGATACATAAGGCAGATAAGACATACTAATTTTGAAAAATTTGAGCACCCTGTTTTGAAATCCCTTTGACCTGTTAGATTTGGTGTGGAATGTGTTATACTTGTGATAGACTAAGTTGAGGCCTTGAGCCAAGAAATTAATTGAACAAGCAACAACAACTAGCAGATCCTCAAAATTTGGTCCAAACAACTTTCAAAAATATTTTCACAGATTTGAGAAACAAAAATAATAATTTCTCTTTACTGGGCGCTAAGTCAGAAAAATTCCAGTTAAATTCTTTGTGGGTTTTTTAAAATTTTACTCAGCTGGTCTGCAGGTGTTGAGTATTTTGGCCAAGGTTTCAACTGTTGGAGGCTACAGTCATTACTAAAACTCCTGGGCACACATTTCTGTTGGAATGCAGCTGATGTCATGGAAAACAAGGACCTTTTTGGTAACCCCTAACAACCAGAAGTGCAGTAAACAGTAAATATTACCTCCACTGAGATACTTGCTTTTAAAGAGACTTGTTAGGATGGTGCCTGTGTGCCAAGAAATATAAACTTTTACTGATTTAACAACGTTTTTCCTAAAAACACAAGCCTACTACTGAGGTTTAGACATGATTTTGATATGCCTAATAAAACCAGAAATAGTTCTGTTTAAATCCTAAAATACCCAGAATTTACTGTTCTTTCCACCACCTAACAGTTTCACAGTCTTTCACATCAGAAATCAGTGATGATATGTTAGTTGCAAGGGAAATAGCACTGTAATTTTCATGATTTGCAAAACATAGGGTTTTTCCGAGGTATATTTTCCATCTAATTAAATGAGTGAACTGATTTTCTTTTCTCGTAGAGTTTTGTAGAAATGTAGAACTGTTCAAATATTTTTTCAATTTAGTTTGTTTTTAAAAAGTCCATTCTCAGCTTCAAGCTGTGCTTTCATGGGGTTACTCGTGACTTCCAAGGTAATTTAGGTGTTTGTCGTCCAAGGGTAATGAATTCCTTTACATGATTCATGTTTTCTTTTTTTTTTTTTTTTGCTTCTGTTGATAGAAATACTGACACCACACCTGTGAAAGCCCCACCACTGCCACCTTACTATATAAAACTTCACCTTCCTGTATAAGCAGACAGTAAAGTGGGGAGAAGTCTGAGCAGCCTAACATACAGTGATACATTGTTTTTTGAGAGCACCTGAATAGCTCCTAGTATACTTTTTGTGACCAAGTTGACCACTAGATACTGTATGCATTTTATTCTTCAGCTTAGTGTTAAGTTTGCTGTCAGTTTCTTTCTTATAAAAGGGGAGATACCTATCCATAAATTACAGTTGTCCACTAAATTGCTCCTAGGAAGGATGATTCAGATGGTAAAGCACTGTCTGCAAATGCCATTTCCTTTCCCCAGTATTAAATAAGCCGAGTAATGAACTTAATGGTTGTGGGATTTTTCTTGGCAGTACATTTACATTACCCTTTACTGTAAATCATCTCAGATCTTTGCTATACTTTTAAAAGCTTGCAAGCATTAAGCATTTAGCAATGGAGGCAGAAGCCTTTAAAATAGTAGTTGCCTAAAAACAATTTAAAAAACTGTTCTATTCTCAGTTTTTTTATATTGCCATATTTTTCTAGGTTTTTAGACGTTTGTATTTTCCACATTTTACTTATGTATTTAAGGTAAAAAACTATGTTATGAGTGTTATGATTCAAATAGGATCCACATAGCAAGAAAAGTGCCAAGCATGAAATGTTCAACATTAAATGAGAAGAACTGTCATGATAATGTATAAGTTAATTATTTCTTTCCTTAATGAAACTGTGTTTCAGTTTCTTACAGGTGTTTATATATGACCATACTTTGTTAATATTTTCTAATAAATGTTTAGCATTTTTATTCTCTCTAGTTCTTGCATAATTTTTTACCACTCCTTTCAGAAATATTTTTTTTCCCCCATGACTTAGTGTTTGACATACTTACTAAACAAAAAATTGCTATTTTAATTCTGCTGTTTATTGCTTTTTTGCTCTGTGGTCTTGCTGCCTAGATACTAGCAAGTTGTATTGACCTTATTTTTTCCAGTCACACTTTCTAAAAAGAGAAGTAGTAGATTCTGTAAATCATGGGAGAATAGCAATTAAAACATGGAACTCTTTGATTTGATGTTTTCAGTTACTTCCCAGACAGACATTGTATTTGGAACTAGGACTGGCATTGCTTGTCCTGAATTTTTGCTCCTACTTGCCTTTATGCAGAAGAATTGCATTCTGCTTCCTAAATATTATCTGAAATAATATCTTCTAGTTGTTTTAGAAAATGTAAGGGCCAGAAGATACAGAAAATAATGTCATGTGCATTTTTTTAATGTGGATTTCACTTAAATGCAGGGATTTAGTAGTTACAATACCTGTATACATCAATGTTTTAAGTATGACTTTGTTATTTTTAACTAGGAATTTTGGGGATATTGTAGCTTACAAGATTCTATATGTAGAATATAGAAAGAAACCATAGCTTCAGTAGTTGTCCACATCATTCAATGTATATGTCAAAGCAAAACAGAACACTTCCACTACTTCTCAGAATGTAATATCCAAATAATCTCACTTGCTCTTCAAATCAGGCATTATATAGTCTTTGTCTAACAACGCAGTGTACAGTGCTAAATAGAAGTCAACAATTACCATGCAGGTAACTCTTTTGTAATGCAGAGTGTGAAGGAAGCTGACACACTGGCTGGTGCTGCTGTGTCTGTTTTGCCCCAGCATCCCTGAGCATGTGCTTGTGTGTGTGGGTGGTGTTGGCCTGCTGTAAAGCACACTGCAAATAAAGAGAGTACTTCACCCTGGTCAGAGTTTTTCTGGCTCACAGAGGTGCCATCCACATACTCCTTTAAAGTCTTTGGCGTTTATCACTAGAAAGCTTCTCTGAAATTTATGTTAGGTAAGACCGAGGTCAATATGCCCTGTCTGAAGCCTAGATTTACACCGCTTTGGTAGGAATTTTAATAAAAAGCTCTCATCTTTTGTCATATGTGGGTTTGCTCTTGCAAACCTGTGATGAACTAGGTAAGACTGAAATGCCTTTTTTTTTTTTTTTTTTTTTTTTTTTTTGTTACTTGAATTAACTTCTCTGCACAACAGTTCTGAGTAGAAGTGTCCTTTTCCCCTGTTCCGGGGGCTATTTCTGTTTTGCTTTCTAGCAGTGTACTGCTAATGACAGTTGTGAACGTGACTCCAGGCAGAAGCACTGCTCAAGTGCCTCATAACCCTCAGTAACTGATAGGAGATTGCTTTGGACTTCCAACCCTGTAAATTTTCCGAATAATGTTTTCTGAGTTTAGAATGCATGAATGGGTGTTCCCTTATCTGGCTTAAATATCTAGTCAGATTTTTATCTGAAGGCTGTTGGGTGGTTCTGGAAACACACATAGATATATCACTGATCTATCCTGGTGAGAGGGAATTATGCCTCAATCTCAAGCAGAGAGCACAGTGCTCAAGACATGTACCAGTGTCTTCTGAAAAGTTTTTACCAAAACTGTGTAATATCTTCTAAATAAGGAATTGTTGTAGGAAACTGCTGCTTAAAATGGCTGATTTACATTGACTGACTGTAGCAGACTGCTTTAAATGAGGATATTGTGTTGTTCTTGTTGGGGAAGAGAGGTGAAAAGAGGAAGTGGACTATTTCTTCATTTGACTATGAGTTCTTGGAAAAGAATGAAGGTAATTGTGTGACAACTCCCATCACCCAGCAGGTTGCAAAGTACTGAGCAGGAGGCTGCCAAACTCCATGTCTGTGCATACAGAGCTACATTAGAGGCCATAGGTTACTCTGAACTTTGTGTCCTAGCAGTGAAAGTTCAGGTGCTGGTCATTGCTAGAAGCAAGATCGCAGATTAGCTGGCCAGTGGCCTGGGTTATCCCATTGCTGTGGTGCCAAGGGTCATGGAGAGATATCAGTCAAGAAAACCAAGAGTTGTCACTGGTTTACAGGTCGGATTTTGGTATGCAGCTGTATTTGTTTATCTTCAGTCCTGCCTTCTGTATGCCATTTGAAATCTGGAATTTAGATGATGCAAGGTAGCCAGTTTTAATTTCTCAAGGGTTTTGCCTCTTTTTAAAACCCAGAGCAAGTATGTATTAAGTTTAGTTTGTTTTTCATAGGTTGTTTGCTGGGGACTGAATGGAACATTGCTGCCTAGCAGCAGAGGAATTCACATTAAACAACATTCATTTTCACACAGAATTGTTTATGCTGGAAAGGACTTCTTGACATCATCTAGTCCAATGCTGAACTTCCTGCATCATCCAAACATTAAGCAGTAACTAGACTGATGTGGGCCAAATTTATTATCAGTCAGTGCTGTATACTTTTTAAAATCAGTCTTTACACCAGGCTTTTCAACAAGCATGCGGTAAAAGAAGCCATAATGGTAATAATTGCAAAAAAATTTTAGAAATTATTTTTGAGCTGTCACACCCACTTGAGCAGTCTTTCATATACTTGCTCAAATATACTTGGATTGATGAAACAGAAGCAAGTTATGCAGTATATCAGTGACAAGTGGCCAGTACAAAGTATTTTGTATGGGAATTCATTGTTAACAAGGAAAATTTTTCTGGCTGAATTGTGACAGCATATCAGTTTACGCATGCAAAAACTCTCCATGTTTCATTCCTGGGTTCTTTGCTCTGTTGATGAGCCTCAGTTTATTTCTGCTTTGTTAAATACCTTCCTCTTGCAATACTGGTCCAAAATATGCTTTAGGAGATAGATTTAGCAACTTGGATATAAATTTTATATTAGTATTGCTATTTCTAGCACCCATTTATCCATGATGACTCCTTGTTTGTGGAATTCAGATTTTCAGTAGTGGTCTTGGGACAGTCTAGTCTTCACAGCTGAGTACATGCATCATGAATGCTTTTTCTGCAGTGTGATTATGGATTAGAAGCATCACTTCGGGCTTGTGTGCCTATTTTTGATCATCAGGTGAAGTAGAGATCTTACAAGTTTTTGGATTTGAAGTTTTTTACTGGAGAGGATTTTTCATGTCTGCCATTTGTTGCAAATCTCTTTTCATAGTGTTATTTGTGGCTGGCCCATCAGAGGCCAGCTACTGGCACCGAGGAGGCCATGGTAATGCAAATGGCAGAGGCAGTAAGGGGCTGCTCCTTTTGGCCATGGTGTGGCCTAATCAGCTGAAGCCAACCTGAAGATGCAGCCAAACTGAAATACTTGCTGTCAAACAGAACAGCTTCTATGAAAATACAAGCAAAAGTAATGGATGTCACTTAAGCACTAGAGTCTCTTTCCCATTCTCTGCTTGGATAATTTGTTACTGCTGAAGGATACAAGCTTTTGCTTTGAGCTGTAGACTTCTGTCTCCAGTACCTTTCAGTAGATAGACACTAGTTTATACAATGTACAATTGTGTATTTCACCCTTGCCTTTACACTCACTGGAAGAATCTTCTGGAGGTTTGCTGCATTGTTGCAGACAGTGCCCGAGACTGCAGACATGATTCCTGATCAGGTGGGAAAAGAGTAAGTTAGAGAATATTTGGCCTACACGTGAGGAGTGACGCCTCCAGCTGCAGTGTTGCTAGGAGTCAGGAGAGGCAATGCCATTGCAGTAAAGCATGTAAAGGAAAGAAGTCTGCCTTCTAGTCAGGCATCTTTTAAGACAGCCTTACAGCTAAGGTACAAAGACTAACCACAGATACTGTGTGCTGGAAGTTGATCGCTTCCTGTGGTAGTTTGTTTTAATGTGTATTAAACAATAGCAGAAGCAATCGTTTCTACCACAAGAACTCTGTGAGTTCTCAGACTTTCATGCAGGCAGTCCAAAAGAAACAAATTTGGTATTTGCTCTTCGTGGTGGTTCCTGGTGCTGTTTGCCAAATGCTGCCCAATTCCAGACCGTGGTTTGGGAATCAGTGCTACGGAGAGTCATTGAGAAAATGTTAGGAAGATGGTGAGCTTAAGTCTGTCCCAAAGACCATGGAAGTTCCTAGAGGGCCAAATGCATCAGTCCCAGCTGCTCTGCTGATCTGGATGCAGTGCCTGTTTTGCAAATTTGACAGCTATAAGACTATGCTATATATTTAGTAACTTCCCTATACACAGGTGAGCTGATCTGCATCTCTGAGCCCAAGAACAACTCTGAAACACCCATTCCTTTTGTTCTCTTTTGGAACAAAGTTGAATCCTTTGGTAGAGACCAAGTGGGGGTGTCAAAGATGGCCACTTCCTGCACCGCTAGGAAAGGTAATGCTCCTGGGGAGTTTTTTCCTGTAGGTCATTATTTCAGAATCAGATACAAGAAACTTTTTTCTTCTTGCCTTGCCTGCTTCTCTCTCAGCCTCTTCTAAAAAATGCCTGGCACTTCGCAAGTTGGCTTTGCACATTAAACCTTCCTATTTGTGGCTATCCGCTCTCTGGAAGGTGGGTGAGAAGGAGAGAGGGTGAGCATAATTACAAATACACCTACGCTTTTGTAGAGCTGGCCTCAGGCTAAAACAAAGGGCTTGGGAAATTTGAGACCTCCTGGATGCCTCCTGGATTCTTCTCCTATTGTGTCATTTCCTTTTCAGCAGTGTTTGAACCTTTAAGCTCACCTGGGTGTGTTCAGAGGCAGCCAGACCGGTATTGTGAAAGAGAAATTAGGCACTTAGCCTTGGCAAAAATTAACTCCCATGGCTTGTTTGTACCGCTTTGTCATGCATTTATTGTCCCTTGTTTGCTCACTTCTAAGGAAATTCTTTTTGGCATTTTATCAGGTTTTTATGAATCAGAACAAGTGCAGAATTAAATCACTAGGCATGGATGCAGAGGAGCCTCTCCTCTCCTCTCCTCTCCTCTCCTCTCCTCTCCTCTCCTCTCCTCTCCTCTCCTCTCCTCTCCTCTCCTCTCCTCTCCTCTCCTCTCCTCTCCTCTCCTCTCCTCTCCTCTCCTCTCCTCTCCTCTCCTCTCCTCTCCTCTCCTCTCCTCTCCTCTCCTCTCCTCTCCTCTCCTCTCCTCTCCTCTCCTCTCCTCTCCTCTCCTCTCCTCTCCTCTCCTCTCCTCTCCTCTCCTCTCCTCTCCTCTCCTCTCCTCTCCTCTCCTCTCCTCTCCTCTCCTCTCCTCTCCTCTCCTCTCCTCTCCTCTCCTCTCCTCTCCTCTCCTCTCCTCTTTTGTGTAGAGTTTCTTGCTAAAAGCCTGCTTGAGAAACCCATAATCCCGTCTTCCAGACTGATGACCTTCTTACCCTCAGCAGGATGAGGAGGACTGAGTGAATTGCTCTGCTCTTTGTGTAATGTGTGCTGAGCCCTGCAGAAAGGTAACTGGTATCTCCCCTTGCCAATACTGATATGTCAGGGCAAATAACCCCAAAACCAGCAAGCCTGGCTATTTAAGTGTTGTGCTCCCTGACAGAAAATGGTGAAAACCATCATCTTGAATGCACAAATTCTCTCAATTATTTAAAACCTGATTAAAACCAGAGTCTTTTCCAAGGTGACTTAAAACTAGGGCCTCTTGCTTTGTCTTTTTTTGTGTACACACAGTGCTTTGCAATACACTGGTACCTGCTTAACAAAGCAATGCTTGACAACTGATAAAAAGAAGCAATTCACAGCTATTGAGGGATACTTGATCATATGGGAGTGAGGCTTGATATTTGTGTTTTAAAAAATATTTTGAAGTGGAATATTATATATATATACACACACATTTTTGGTGCTCGTTTTGCATTGGAGACTATATCGGAAGCAGGATTTGGGTCTGTGTTGAAGCAGTCCAAATTGACTTGACTTTACAGTCAAATTCTCATTATTTACTGCTGCATGTGCAGTGAAATTCTTCTCTTAAATTTCCCATAAAAATGTCTCAAGACAACTTGGTTGTACCTAGGCTGCAGTTCCAAGGAGCAAAGGGGGATGATGTACTGGTCTTTTCACCCAGTGCTCTGCCCCTCTGACATACCTTTGTCTAGCTTCTGTGTTCACTGTACCTAGAAAAAAAAAATTCCTAGATGGTTTTCTCAGCTTCTCCCCTTTGCACTGGCTTCAGTGCTTGTCTGGTCTTCTGCTGAGCTGTTGTATACACTAGCACAAGAAGAAAGTACATGTAGCAAAACAAGTGGTTAATTTTCTGTAGGTTAGCATGCTGAAATGGCTTAGTGCAGGGTTCAGTGAGCAGAGAAGTTAATATGAGCAAGTGGAAACATTTGAGTAGGGATCATGGGAAGATCTCCAGTATTTAGGGAGCCCTGAAAGTTTAAGTTGATTCCTGATGTGCCTGTTGATGCTGCTATCAAAAATGCTATTTTGAGATTTCATTATCCTGTGTGAGTTTAGCGGCCTTACTGAAACTGCAGTCCAGAAGTCATATCCTGTTTTGAAATGCATAATCTTCCAGATGGTATCTTTTTTGTATCTTGCATAATACTATTTTAATTTCATTATTGTTGTCATTTTTCAGATGCTGTCAGAGAATTTGGATGACTTGTAGTGGTAACTTAAGATATTAATAACTACAGGTAGTCCTGGTATTTGTTGTGGAGCTAATTAAAAAGCTGGATATTAGCTCCCCTCCCTGTGCTGTGCTTCACGGCCCCTTCAATGCCAGCCTAAGGGTTTATGGTGCCATGCAGTCAAATAGTTTGCTGAAATAATCAAGGTTAAAAATAACCTTCTGAAAAAACTTGGCATGAGACAATAAAGAGTAGCTGAAGGTAAGGGTGGTGATTTTTTAAGCCTGCTTTGCAGCTGAAACAGAGGCATTAAGTAACTGCCGTGACAGTGATTATTCCCATCCATAAATGCTAAAAGGACTGTGGCAATCTTTGTGGTGTCTTCAGTGCTTACTGGTGTCATCTAAAAGGCCACTTCTGTGATGCACTTCTCCCCTTGTGGATTCAGTTTGGTTGGTGCAGCTCTCTCAGGGGCCACCTGTGAGCTGGGTCAAGAAACAGAAATGAATCTTAAAAGGCCATGTAGAAAGGAGAAAAGATGGGGTTAGTTTGAATTCTGACCACTCTCCGAGCTTGACATGTGGTGCTGCAGAAGCAGTACTGGAGTGAGCTGCTCAGGCTGTCAGTGCTGTACAGGGAAGCATCTGTGGAAGCATTGCCTGGGCCTCTGGGGGTCTTTGAGAAGGTCCTAAATTGCTGGAAGCATATGTTAAAACTTGGTACTATTAAAAGCATACATGTAAAACTGGTATATTTGACTGTATTTTTGCCATTTACTACCTATAATATATATTAAAAAAATTCTGGCAGGACAAAATGCTGTACACCCAGTTTTACTTAGGTCTGCCATAAGCTTTCTGTTAAAGAATCTTTTACGATGATGATGTGGACACACAGAGGAACTGCAAAGCGTTGAACAAGCCACATCTTAATCTCTAATGTGCAGCTCAGACTGTCATGTTCTATGTCCCCATTTGATGTGGACAATTGTTTGACATCAGACCTCTTCATGAGAGGTGCTCCAGCTCTCTTATCTTCATGGCCTACCTCTGCTTTGCTCCAGCAGATCAGAAATTTAAAGACAGCTAATAGAAATCCAGTATTTCAGTTGTTAGGGTGGAAAAACAGACTTTCACTAAAAACTCTTCTTTCACATCTGAAGAGTAATTATTTTGAATTGCTTTTTTAATTAAAAACGCATGTTCCCTTAAATGCTGTAATTATTCTGTGTCCAGATTCTGCACTTGGCAAAAGTAACATTTCCCATGAGCGTGGGTGTTACTTGTGTTTCATCCACGTCTCAGTGACATTGCCTGCTACATTTTCTCAGAATTTCATGTGTTTGTAGCATTTCTATTTTCTGCCCCAAACTGTGCTGTGATGTTTGTGAATATGCAGTGCATTGTCTTCAGCTTTGTTTCATAACCATTTCTATGGATTTGTGTTTGTTTAAAATAGTAAAGATTGACTCAACATAGTACTCTGAAAATTATTAACAGTTAGTCTGTAGGCCATTACGTCATGAGGAAACCAAAGCACACTTGGAGAGCACTCAATTTTTTTCTCTCAGGATTGCTGAAATACAAAATACAGCTGTTCAGCAGTGCATGTAATATTTGCTAGCAGTACTAGAAGAGAAGAAACAATACTGGAGAAATGCAATGCTGAGAAAAATCTTCATTTTTTTAATAGAAAAAACTGTATCTCTGAATACAGATTTTACTAAAAATTAGTAGTGTTAAAATGCGATAAAGCTGTGCATCAGAATTTTAGCTAGTGAACTGCTCATAACCTTTCAGTACTTCTCTTTTCTAGTATTTTCTATATAAGAATTACTAATATTTTGTGTGTATCTGATTCTATAATCAGTGTGTGTCACTGAATGCCTGTGCTTAATATTTCATTTATATCACTTAATGTGCAGTGCTCACCTGATATTCATATAATAGGTGAAATGGAAACATAGATTTAATATTAATTGCAAATTGTATTGCTTTTTCTATTACTTTCCACTGCCATATCAGCTTTCTACATCTGGTTTAGATAAGCACGTGGTGGGATGGTCAATGTAGAGGCATCTCTTGCAGCTAAGTGTTTTACATATCTCTTAGAACCCAAGATTGCTTCCATGCAGATCAATTTTTAGAGATATCTGTGAATAAGTAAATGGCAAATTATGTCCTTTAATTGAAATAGTAAGTAAAAATATCTTAAGCCTCTAGAAGGTGAGCTTTTTTTGATAGTATTACCTTTATTACTATTCCAGGTCCGATTGAATCAGCTCTGATAGACATTTGTTCTAAGTAACCATTTCTTGAAGCAAAAGGTCTGTTAGAAATCAAATTCTTTTCTATTACACTAAATTAATTGCTGCTTTCTGCTTGCCAGAGGCACTGCTTCAAAACAAAAGCAACCCAACTCACAGGGAGTTAAAATATTCTAGTCCTAAGTCGTCATGTCTGGCTGTGGAGTGACCTCAGGCTTCTCCTGCTCTGAATCATTGTTGAGAACTCACGTGGTCTAAATAGACTGAGGTAGGTTTCAGTCCCAGAAACTGTTTGTCTTTTCATGTGTCCTGGCTAAATGAGTACAAAATCACCTTGACATCGTTGGAAAGGGCACAGCTACACCCAGTTACTGTAGGTGTAGTAGCAGATTAACCACTCTAACTACTTTCATGTGTGTAATCTGTCTAATCTTGATCAAGTGACCATGTTGCCTTTCTCCTGTGGCACGTAGAGGGAGCTTGATTGTGGTTTTAGTCCTGAAGCTGGTTTTATGGTGGTAGGCAGACGGAAAGAAAGGTAAAAGATATTGCATATAATGTTAAGAGGGTTAGGCTGCAGTTATGGGAAAAAACATAATGTATTTGAATTAAAGGAAGTTAGTAAAGTGATCCTTCAAGAAATATCTGAGAGCGGTGCTTTTCATACTTACTCAAATTAATGTGGGCATGATGCAGTCTTTGAGAAAACCAGCAGAGTTTCTGGCAGTAATATGTCAGAGAAGGGACTTTGGAAGCAAAGAAGTTTTCCTGACTGACATTTCTTGCATTCAGAACCAAAACCATAAATTGTGCAATTACAAAACTTATTGGTGAAAAAGCTGTTAACACCTTCCCTTGCTGTTACCCATTAGAGTATGAAAAAGAATTTCTTTCCTTTTAAAAGCAGAAAGGAGAGCTGGTTTCTCCTGGTACTTGTGAGTTGCAATAATCCTAGTTAGGCTGTTTCAAATTTGCAAAAGTTTCTTTTGATCTTATTAGTTTTGCTTTCTGTTTTGCCAGCAAAGAAGAGCTTTGAGAAAAGTACCTCCTTAGTTGCTTCCAGCTCTTTGTTTTCTTCTACAGGTTTTGTTGTCTCCAAAAGGGAGTAACAATTTCTTGAGCAGGTTGTTGTTTTTTTTTTTTTCTTTGGGTAGCTTTCCTGAGCTTATGTTTTCCTGTAATGGGGGTGTCCTCTACTCTCCATTACTTACACTGTCACTCACTCTGTGACCTCAATCCAAAACATATTCAGGATGTCTAAGATACAGTCTAACAAGCAGTGTTAAGGTCTAGTGAAAGAGTACATCGTTGTAGTGTATGGTGAATATATTAGCTGAGTAACTCTGTACTGTGTTAAATACGACAATAAAACTATGGTTTTATCATGCTTGCAGTTTAGAAGAATAAACATGAAGCCTTCAATTTAGAAAATAATGGAGATCAAATACAGTAGCAGTTGCCATTGGAGCTGCATCCACAAGTTGCTTCTGTCATGTGCAACAGCTACCTTATGCTTTATACTTACTCTATACTTTATACTCCTGCTTTATATTTACTTTTTTATCCTTGTGATATCTAAGCATTAAATGATGTTAATGTCAGTACGCTACTGACATTAATATGAATGCTGTTACCAACCCGTTTCATGCAACTTACTCTGTTTTGAATGTAAGATGGGTGGGGTTTTTTAGACATAATCTATTTGGGAGTAATACTATTTGTATTAGCAGATGTCTAGGAAATAGTCTTTATACATACTTCTGTGTAAGACAGTGTCATGGTTTAACCCCAGCCAGCAGCCAAGGCCCAAGCAGCTGCTTGCTCACTTCCCCCACCAGTGGGATTAGGGAGAAAATCAGAAGGGTAAAAGCCAGAAAACCCCTGGATTGAGACAAAGACAGTTTAATAGGGAAAGCAAAAGCTGTGCACACCAGCAAAGCAAAACAAGGAATGAACTCAGTGCTGCCCATGGGCAGGCAGGTGCTCAGCCATCCCCAGGAGAGCAGGGCCCCAGCACCTGTAATGGTGAATGGAAGACAAACACCATCACTCCAAATGTCCCCCCTTCCTTCTTCCCCCAATTTGATATACTGAGCATGATGTCATATGGTCTGGAATGTCCCTTTGGTCAGCTGGGGTCACCTGCCCTGGCTGTGTCACCTCCCAGCCTCCCATGGATTCCCAACTTCCTCAGCAGTGCAGCCATATGGGAAGCAGAAAAGGCCTTGGCTCTGTGTAAACCCTCAGTAATAAAAAAGCCCCATCTCTATGTTATTAAGTCTCTGTTCAGCACAAATCCAAAACATAGTTCTGTACTAGCCACTGTGAAGAAAATAAACTCTAATCCAACTGAAACCAGCAGAGACATTCCTAAGCCTGAAACTGTAAAACAAATTGCCATAAAAGCTGTAACCATACCATGGCTCTCATGGCCCTGCCACTTCCAGAATAAATGGACAGTAAGGAACAATAGAGAGAAGTGGGAACTTATCAGGATAGAAGTTAGCACTGTATAAACATACTTTTTTTGTTCAGCAGGGCCCAAAGAGATCACAGTGTCAGCCAGGCAAGACTGTGGTACAGTGCTGGTGCAGAAGTGCCTGATGTCCTCTGTCCCAGTCCATTAGCATAATATATTTGCAGTGTTGAGTGGGTATTTCTGGAAAGGAAATCTGCTTTGAAGTGCAGTAACACAGACTATAAGTTTCCATTGAGCCTTCCATAACCTAATCAAATACAGCCTTCAGTGTTGGAGAGAGTAAAGATTAAAGCTTTATGTTTATAAATAAAATACCTGTCTTGTGCTTTATGGAAGGTATTCATTGTCATTAATATTTAAGAACATTGTCCTGTACATTTAGTCTGTTAAGTAAGAGAGCACTGGGAGCAGAGAGGTGGAGCATGCCAACAAGTGAAATTCTGTCTGTTTGGCTTCTCAAATAGCAGATCTCTTTAATGCAGTCCATGTGTTCAATGTTTCTTGCCTTTAAGTGGTAGAGTTTTCATACTGGGGGAAGTAATGATTTGCAAATAACTATTAATTTGCAATTCAGTACTATGATGTATGTGTAGAGTTAGCTAGAAAGAGCTCATTGCCTTTGCACAGGGACCAGAAAACTGTAATATTGAGGGTTTTTAGTTTTGGTTTTATTTCAGTGCTCATTTACTCAATGACACAATAACCCTCTTTGTACATACACTTCATGCATGAATGGAAGTGTGAGCAGAACCAAAAGCAGGTGTTGTTTTACAGGGGGGAAAGTTAAAACAATATTTATAGGCTATTCATTTATTATTTGAGTTATTTGAAGTTGTTCCATAAGGTAGAAGTTGAAGTAGAAAACAGCCAAGTCCACCTTTATCTAGAGGATTGGTCTCAGCCTTGCTTCAAACTGCATGATTAAACAGATGTTCACAGGAGATTGTTTCTTCTATTAATTTTTAGCTTGGAGTCTGATTCTGCCCTTTTTGTAGTGCCTTATTCAAGCGTTAAAACTAACTGTGGGTACTCTCCATAAACTTCTGTGTAATGTAACTATTTGGCATGCAAAGTACTCCTCAGGACTGTGAAATTGGGTCCATTGGTGTTGTAGGAGAAGAATGACAGCTCACAGACTTATGCCTGTAAATGTTAGTGGTGGATAAGCATGACAAGCCAGTAAATGGATTTATGTCTTTGCTTGTCCACTACTTACTGTTCTGTATGGAAATACATGAGGTGGGTGGTACTTCAGTTTGTGCTTTGTTTGTAATACCCCTTCAGCTTGTTCAGTAAATGTATGTGTCAGAGTGAACCTCTTCAGCCAATGACAATGTGGGAAATAGATAAGTAAAATTTTACCTGATACATATGACTGCAACATGGATAGGAACTTCATTAGAACCAATTAACTAACAGCATCAGTTCCTTTTTTCTTCTTTTCCCCCTCCACTTTTTTTTTCATGGAAGGGGGTGTATTTAAAGTGTTGGTTTGGCCAGAAATTTGACTAAAAATTATATTCATTTCTGTATCATTTTGGAAGTCAGATATGCAGAATTAACTTCTGTAGCTTGGTTCAGGGGGACAAGCACATCTTTAAGAAAACAATAAATTCAGACTATTTGTCTTTCGTGAATTAATATTTAATTTTCAAGTGAAAAATTGTTTAATTACTGGTATGATGTCAGAGATGTGACTCCATGTAAAATTTACAGCCTGATTGTGGTAAAAAGGCTGCCTGACACATGGATTTGTAAATTGGGTGTGTTAGCCAGGAATCATAAGGGGAAAAAATGATGGAACCTTCTCTTGTCACTTATCCCTTTGGTTTTCTGGTAGAAACAGGCATTTTAAGATATAGCAAGGCTCAAGAGGGGACAGGCCATCTTTTCCAAGAAGTAGCTTTTAGATTCTGAGAAGTACACCTACTTTACTTAATGATGTGAAGAGAGGAATAATTCTCTACATTTTATATAACTTCCCAGTATAACATTACATTTAAGGGATTGTTTGGAGAGCTGGTTAGGACTGTAGCACATTATTTTTTAAGATCCTGTTTCTATGTGCTCTGATTTCCATGACACTATTCTTTAGGGACAGCACATTTGTTATAGGAGGCTAAATTGTTTCCTTTTGCAAAGCCTTACAGGCTCTGAAACTCTCACTGGCTGCTGTCCAGAAAGAAAGATTTGTGGGTTCTGCCCAGTGTCTGCAAATGTGTGATGATATTTATATCCATTGAGTTGTTTTCACTGCAGCTAGATCTGGTAAAATGCTTGTGGCTTTGCTGCAACTGGGAGACTTCTGGTAAAGACTGAGATCTTTGAAATTAAGTTTTGTGCTCGAAGAGATGTTCTGACTTCCACTGCATCCGTGATTTCTGGGTGGGAAGAAGGATCAGCCTAGCTACACATCAGCCTTTGCAGACAGGAGAAAAGTTAGCAAACTTTTAAAGGAAGAAGTAAAACTTCCTTTTCTTTTTTATAGCACTAAAACTGTTTAAGTGTGGACAAAAGGAGAATATTGTCTCAACTATGACTTCAAAAGTGATTCACAGTTTTTTTTATTGGTAGAGTCATTAAAATCCAATTAATTCTGCACAGCTGTAAGTTGTGTTGATTCAAAAGTCTTCCACATTAGGACTTCAGAAAGAAAAATATGCCATTTTTTCTTATATTTTTCTAAACTGGTGAGAACAAAAAGAAGGGCAGATGTTTCACTTCTGTGTATACTTTCATGTCTTCTTTCTCTTTTCCTCTTCAAGAAACTTCCACTAAGAAGAGAAAAAAGGCCAGTGACCAAATCTCTTTGTTCTGGGAAGCATTTCCAAGCATAAAAATAATACCAATGTGGTGCTTTCATGGAAAAAGTTTTGCTTAAATTGCTGATGATTCACTTGATCTTCTTTGGAAATATTTTCATGCTACTTGCCACTTCCTCCAGATACAGCTTAATTGAATGGTTCTTTCAGATTTTTCTATATGGTGTTCCCTTTCCTTCCTCTTTCCCACTTGGTATATCATAAAGAAAGGATGGTCATGGCCCCTTGAAACTTTACCACCTTTGAGCTTGAAAATCCCTAGTGGAATTGGTGGATAAGGGTACTGTGCAGGCCTGACCTTGCTCCTGGCTTTGCCCTATGCTTTCTGTGTAGTCTTAAATATAGGCAGTGGTCAGTCCATGTTTCCTACTTTCTGAAACAAGACATATGACTACCTTAATATCTCCTGATTTCCATTTTTATTTGAAGATAATGAAGCCTGACATTGAGATCCTTAGAAGGATGTTTGTATATGGAAATAATTTTCTTTGAATATTTTCTTCCAACTGAACACTTTTCAAATGGATTTATGGCATTAGGTCTAGAAATAAGTTGTATTGGATGAAGGATGTGTAGCATAACTGGCTCGGTTCAGTATGTGTGACTGTGACTGGCTGAGGATCCAAGTACTAGTGAAAGGATGTGGTAAATTTTCCTTGGAGCTGGCAGAAGTTCCCGTATTTGGAACTTTTAAAAACAACTACGTTGGTATACTGAAAACATACTGCAGAGAAGACAGTGCTTTATTGGTAGAAAAACAGGCTGGTTTTTCCTGTAGGCCTTTCTGTGTACAGCTGATGAAGTTGTGAATGACAGCTATTCTAATTTGCCTTCATTTTGTCCATTTTGTTGGATGTGACCTACAGTATGATGGAAGCCCTCAGTCTCATGCCAGTGAGAACAGCGACTGACATTTCCTTGTTTAGTTTCTCTTGTTAAGTGCAGGGTGAGACTTCCAAGGGAGTAGCTAAGAAAATACCGGGTTTTTTTTTTTATTTTTTTTTTCCCCTCCAGATGAAAAGTTGCAAGCATCTGACAGTAGGGTGGAATAGAAAAGTTATCTTGATTGTGTAACTCCAGCCTTTGGCTGTGCAACCCTGAGAACACTGGAGCAGGAGATGAATGCTGTGTGCTGTTGACTAGGTAATGTTGTTTTTAGGCTGTGGACTGCAGACTGATTGGCACACCAGGAATGGCGTGGTGCTTTCCCACACTTGCAGCATCGCTGGTTTTGCAGCTGTACAGCACGTTTTGTGTGCAGGGGTAAATGACAGCTGGAATGGCCTCCGCTGAGGTCGGCCATCAGCTGGGGGAGGCCGCGCGCTGCCCCACCGGCAGTGCCCGTCAGCGTGAGGGGGCCGCGCAGTCTGTTTGAAACATACACCACCGGCTTATGGCTGGGACTTCTCTCAGCTGTGGATTCATAACCTGCTCCTCTCCAGCCTGAGTTTCTGGGACTTCCTCCTGCAGCAAGTGCGGCTGAGAGGGCATCTGGAGGAACTGGGAGCCTGACTTGGTCTCACAAAGGGTTTCAAGTGGGCTTGGGTCAGATGGATGACAGTGCTCGGATGTGCGGGTGCAGATGGGCACAGCTGTGATTAACTCGGGGTGTACCTGCAACACCTGGATATTTGTGCTTTAAGGCCCTCGGGCTGAGAGCTTGCTGAGGAGCCTGCTCCAGAGCTCTGTGTGCACATGTGGTGCTGGCAGTGAGGCCTTTGGAGCTCGTTTTGTTCAGCTCTGGAGCTAGAGGGGCTCCTTCTTCATTTACATTTTTCTTCATTCAGCCTTAGAAATGGCAGATACAAGTCATGGAACTTTGATGTAGAAATTGATTTAATCTAATGAAATCTCCTAGGAAATTTGTCCTGCAGTTAAAGCTGCTTTCTTTTGCTTGATAGAGTTGAATTGAGTGTTCTGGAAGGAAAGGAATTAAAGGTCTGAACTGTTGAGCACTGGAGTTCTTTGTGGTGTTGGCCTAGGAAAACATTTCCAAGAACAATAGCTGAGATTTTGAGTCTCAGTATAGTATTGTATTTTTGGCGGGTTTATGTAAGAATAAATGTTCAAAAAAGTGTTTTTACTTTTGTCAATCTTGTGTAATCCAGGACCAGTTTATATTGCTGATTGCTACAAGTTATCTGTTTTGACCTGGGAGGAAGTGGTTGAGTAAAATGAGTAGCAGAACAGTTCACAACTATTTTTGTGGCAGAACTTGCTGGTATTTGTTGGTTTTGAGAGACTGCAAGCCTCAGTGTAACCTATACTATACCAAAAATCAAGGTGAAGCATCATTATTGTTAGAAGTGGCATGAATTAATACTGAGTTGAATGAATTTATGATACATGTACCTGTGTAGGCAGGGTTTCAAAGGACTAGAAAATAAAGGAAAAAATATTATGAGGGGATGTTTTCATCACTGTAGCAGGAGCAGAGCTGTAGTCCTGTGAAGGGTGGTGTGGATGTGTGGTACTTCTCTTCTGCTGTTGTTGTCATGCTGTGTTACTGAGCCCCAGCTTCCCAAAAGTCAGCACATGTACATAATACCTTTTAGGAAACTAGTGCATTATTTGGTTTTGTATACCCATCCTGCCAAGGGATCACAAAGTTCACTTTTTTACCTGGAGCTTTGGAAAACACTCTGGAGTCACACAGTGCAATAATGCCACTCTTTGATGTTTATACTAGCTGCTTTTCCTTTTTAATAATGAGAGCAGGAGGAAATGTGTGAAATCAGCTGCATGGCAGAAAGAATTCATTAAAGAGAATAAACTGAGTTCTGCTCAAGTTTCAAGCTTCTGGGTTGGAGTCACAAAGCAATAAACATATTCTAACTGTTTTTAATTATGTATTTTGTGGCAGCTTCCTTGTCCATGCAACTGGTATTTACTGTGGGTAAGCCTAAGAAAATGAGCAATGCTACTGAGGCTTTGAGAAGTGTAAACATCAACAAGAACATTTCTGTTGTAGGCTCTGATGTGTTTGTCAAGTCCAAAGCGGGGGAGAGTGAATGAATCAGGATGTCATATTGGGTCTGTGTGGCATATCTTTTTTTTTTTTTTTCAGACTTCCCATGACTACACAGTAGTCCCAGATATCTCTGTTTCTTCCAAGAAATAATGTTCTCTTGCATCTTTTTCCCTGTTACTCTAAAGGAATCCTGGGAAGGGGCAGATCCCAAGCCCATGCAGATAACTGAGGTACCTAGCTGAGGTGAATTTGAGCTTTACCTTCCACATATTTTGGTCCTTATCTGCAAGGAAGTGGTCTTTTTTTTTTTTTTTTTTTTTACATAGGCTGATTACTTAAGATGGGTTGCTTTTATGTAGTTCTTCTTTAACATAATGTGTGTACCTAAGGCTAATGAGTAATGAGCGTGGCTTGAAAAAGCACATGTAAGTGTAGCACATGTAAGACTTGCATTACTGATGACTGAAAAGTGTGTTTATACTGATTCCAGAAGCAAGTGTCAGAAAAACTTTAAAATAAGATATTTATGTCCATTATTGAAAATGAAAAAAACTTAAAGAAAATGCTATCTAGAAATCAGGTGCAAGTGAGGCCAGGCATATTCAAAAACACATGCTAGTGACAGATTCTAAAGGGAATAGATAGAGATGCCCGCCAAAATTGCTAGCTGGTAAGGACTTTTAGGAGGAATAGCTCAGCCACCTTCCAAAGTATCACACGCTCTCTTGCTGCCACTATCAGGGACAAGGTGCTGGATTAGATAAACCATTGCTCTGACCCCACTGTGAAGAGAAACTACTTCCTTGTGCACAGCATGCAGCAGGCAGAATTGCATTGGACTCTCTGGATGAGTGTTCACTGAAGGCCTTTTGAAGCAGGACAGGTTTGTTGTCCATCTGTTCATTTAGGTTGCACAGCATAGGATGTGCAGCACAGTCTTGATTTGTGACAGTTTATGGCACTAACATAACACAAATGATACTGCTGGTGTACATGTCTGGGTAATGGGCTGCTGTAGGAGTCAGTGTGGTGGGAGCAAGATCTGACATACGTGGACTTGAGAGGGAAGAGTGAAGAGTCTGACTGTAATCATTAGCGTGCTGTTTTGAAATAACAGTCCTAGATCCTGCTCAGACTGGTGTTCTGTGCAAATGGACATTTTTGTAAGTAACATCTGTGTATAAACTGGTGTGTGTTCAAGAGGAGTAGAGGCCAGAGATGGACAGAAGGGCATAGAGAGTCTGGATTACATCTACTCATATTTTGACTGGGAGAACTTTTTCATTTTGAAGTGGGGATTGTAAGATTGAATCCATCTAACGTAGGTAGATGCTTGTAATCAGCTTCTGGGATAGACATCTGTTGGATCGTGATTACTTGACTGAGATCCACAGGGCATTAGCAGCAGCCTGAACAATCTACAAACCACATTGTCTCATTCTGGTTTTTTGTTACATTTGAACAGTGTTTGATTTAGCATGGTGTTCTTGCTACATTCATGTATTACACAAGCAGTTATTTTAAAATTGTATCTAATCCTATATTGTGTTGCAAGATAGCTATGGATATGAAGTATGGCTATACAGGTGATCTCCAAATTTTTTCTGGTTGTTTCAGTGATATTTTTTGCTTTGGCGGTTCTGATAGCAGTTGGTTTTAAGAGTTTCTGTAGCTGTACAAGGAAAATGCAGACACTTCCTAAGAAACAGGCCCACCTGAGGTTTGGTGTTGAGCTACAGTCTTAACATATTAAGTAGAAAGGACATCGCTATTTACGTGAACTAGACACTTAGAAAATGTTCCTCTTCAAAATAAATCTAGAAGCAACCATCAATTTTATTTTTTTAGTGCATCACAGAAAGTGTGATTTAAAAGTGACAAGGAAAACATTTCAACTGCTACTAAGTATTTCTTCTCCCTATTGGTTTCCAAAAGTCCAATCAAGTGTTTATATAATGTGATATGATTAGCTTTGAGAAGCTGTTGAGAAGACTACGTCAGCATGCCCAGTATAGCACTGTATGCATTACATTTTAAATCCTGTTTCTCTACAACCACTCAAATTGCTCAAAACCACTCTCTAGACTCAAATTATGGCAGGGTTAACTTAATCCTCTGTTCTTCCATAGTCAATAGGAGTTGTCCAGTGCCCTAAATATCTCTCCACTCTTTATTTTTCATCAGTGCTTTTCTTCACCTTTATGCTCTGTTACCACGAGGCATTTGTTGTTTTTGTTGTTTTATTGTTTTTGTTTTGTTTTGTTTTTTCATAAAAGCCAGCTGGTAAACTTTACTCAGTTGGTTTTGGGCAGTTTTTTTTCTGAGGTAAATATAAATAATTAAATAAATCTTCAAAGTACAGTTCGTTGTAGAAGAATAAGTCATTTGTCTGTTGATAGTTTTGGTTTTTTATACTCTTTTGCTGTCTATTGTCCCTCTTCCTAGGCTTTGTTATTTAAAGGAGCTCTGTAATAACTTCTTTAAATCTTTCATCGATCTCTTCAGTCATTAAAACTTTTTTATTTCTTTTAGAACTTTTTCCTGACAAGTTGTCACCGTCCTTTTCAAAATACCTGGGGGCTGGGTGTGCTCTCTGTTTGAAGGCAGCTCCCTTTGTGCTACAGTCATTCTGAAGTGCCACCATTGCTGGGTATCAGGTTATGAATTTGCCAGATAATCCAGGAGAGAGTGAATAGGGCTGCGACACTGTTTGCCAGAGCAGTCTCAAACTGCTTTTCTTCCTAGTTGGTAGGAAAGTATGATGGGACAATAGATCTTGGAATAAAGTTTAAGAGAGTACTACATGGTTTAAAGTCAGGTTTTATTAAGAAGGGTGAAGCCAAGCCCAGATTATGGGCTTTGCTATAGCTAAAAAACTTTGCTATGGCTAAAGTTTTTATTTTAGGTTGTTTTTTTTTTTTTTTTACAGATTCTTGTTAAAGTAGCTGAATTTTCTTTACTTATATTGTCCTTGCTGTATAAGATATGGCTTTTGGAATTTTGTGATAAGCAGTTGGGAAACATTCATGCTCTTGAAAAGCAGCTTTCTTCTTCCATCAGGTGTTGCTATACTTCAGTGACAGTATGGAACTTACGTTTACTCTCAAGAGTCATCTTTTAACATCCAAGTGTTAAAAAATACAAAATGTCTATTTAGTTTAAATTGTAATTCCATAATGTCTTTCATTGAACAGCTTTACTGGAAAAATCAGTGCTATTCTCTCTCTTCACAAGGTGCTGATGTTTTCTCTGCCTTCAAGAGAGTAGTGCTGTTGATCTTCATTTGACATCAGCATCACATTACACTCTAGTAAAATGTTAGTAGAAATCCATCCTACAGGAAGCCTATGGAACTAGGTTGTATAATTTACTTTTTTGGAATGAAAGACTTTTAGAAATTAAGATATCAGTATAACAGCTCTTGGCATGCTGTGTGTTTTAATCCAAAGAAGTTTCCTTAACTACTACTTGAGTAACTTCAGATACTAAAATAGTTTTTGAAAGTGCTCTCTTTCCATCTGGTGACAGTGATTACCCTGGACTTACCCTGTTTGTGACAACCACAGATAACATGTATGGTTTGTTAAAATTGAGAAATACCCATCCTTAATTCATGGATATATGCTTTAAGGGATATACAAGCACTACAGAAAAGGGCAGATAGCTGAGAACAGTTCAGTGGCCTTCCCCTACCCTTCCTTCACAGAGCACTGCTGGATGTGTGTGTTGGCAGAGATTCAACAGCTTGGTCTTGCTGGGGTTTTGTTTTTAGTGAGGTTTTCTGGGTTGTTTTGGTGGGGTTTTTTTCCCCTGTTCTTCAGAACCCTGCCAAGTTTTAAGATACCTATGTTGCTTTGTCCACTGGTTTAAAATTTTATAGCAGCTAAATCTGATGACTTTAGAAAAGCTGTACATGTCATAACAAACAGAGTTGTGTAGCATTCCTGTATAAGTTGCTTTTTAAAATGTCGAGGCTCATGGCTGACTGATCAGTCATTAAATCTTCTAATCTTGCCTAGTGAGATTTGGAGAAACTAGGAACTATTTTTGCAAGCAGAAAAAAAAACAAACCAGTGCAGATGTGAATGCTATATTTTCTTTATTAAAATCAGACAAATATATTATCTCTCAGGACATTAGCAATATATTTTTCACCTCTCCTTCAGAATTAATAGATTCAAAACAAAAACCGCTGCTTTTGAAGCACGTGACCTTAACAGACCAATTCTCTGATGAGTTTTCTTTCTTTTATTAATCTCATATAGATTTAGTTAGACTAGTATTTTTGTCTGGATGCTTAGTCCTCCTGTGTAAATTTTGGTTTGTGAAACAAAAGCCATGGAGAACTCAAAAATTTATTTGTCTAAATTCTTTATTGCAAAATTATAAGATACTGAGCAAGTTTTTAAAACTAAGTAAATAAATGTTATTTTAATATACATTCTCTGAAATGGGAAACAGAGTACTATCCAGCTTGCCTTTGTGTAATTGTTTTGATGCTATTTGTGCCAAGAAAAGTTAGGTTTGCTTTTGTTGTTCAGTCACAGCTGAAATACAATTTAAATTGCTCAGTGAGTTGGTATATTGAATTAAAAATATCTAATGGTGCCATTTCACTATATGACTCTATGCTAAATGTGTGTGAAATAAAAGGAATATAGGGTAGCACTGTGAAAATGTCCCTGGGGAATCCTGCTTGGTGACAAATCAAAATGTGTCAGCAGTGCCCTGGCAGCCAGGAGAACCAACTATGTCCTGAGGTGCACCAGGCACAGCATCACAGCTGGGCAAGAGAGGGGATTGTCCTGCTCTGCTCTGAGCTGAGACAGCCTCACCTCCACTGCTGGGGGCAGTTTTGGCACCACAATATAAAAGAGACATTAAGCAATTACAGTGTCCAAAGAAGGGCCATGAGGATGATGAAGAGGCTGGAGGAGAAGCCACGTGAGGAGTGTCTGAGGTCACTCTGTCTGTTCAGCCTGGAGGAGACTGAGGGGAGACCTCATTGTGATCTTCAGCATCCTCATGAGAGGAAGCATCAGAGCAGGTGCTGATCTCTCCTTTCTGGTGACCAGTGACAGGGCCTGAAGGAATGGCCTGAAGTTGTGTCAGGAGATGTTTAGGAAAAGATTCTTCACCTAGAGAGTTGTTGGATGCTGGAACAGGCTCCCCAGGGAAGTGGTCACAGCACCAAGCCTGACAGAGTTCAGGAAGTGTTTGGACAATGCTCTTGGGCACCGGACGTGGTTGTTAGGGTGTCCTGTGTAGTTCCAAGAATTGGACTTTGGTGATCCTTGTGGGTTCCTTCCAGCTCAGGTTATTCTATGACTCTGATATGAGTTCTATTCTATGACTCTGAGTTCAGAATGAAAACATTCCAGGTTGTCAGGGAAAAGCAAGATGGCATTTACCTTATGGCTTCCTTTAAAGGTATTTGTGCTTGAATATCTGCATATATTAAATGTGAAACAATGTATATGCTGTAGTGTTTGGCTTTTTTCAGTGGGGTAACCTTTGAAACATAATTACTCAATGTAGCGAACCTGCTGTTAAGCATTGTTGTTCATCTATTAAGTTTTTTTTAAAAAAAACCCTTTCACTTTTCACAGCTCTTTTTAGAACTAATTTAAGGCTCATAGCAGTGTCCTAACTTGGGTCTTGCATGTAGTTGTTCCCCGCTACGTTGGGCCTGTTATGCTAAGATGAATTATTTTTTCTGCTAATAACTATATTTAATGTCAGTTTAATATTTTAGGATCAGATCTACTCAGAATAAGAAACCAGTGCTATAAATTCCATGTGCCCTTTGAGGCTTCAGAGCTGAAATTCACAGGAGGGTGAATTATCAGAATGGAGATAGTAAAGTCACTGATTGTCCCAGGGGCTGAAATCTCTGCTTTCTTTACCTCTACCAGAATGACAGACCCAGAGGCATTGCAAACTTTTCCTCTCCCTTATGCAAACTTGCTTTTATTGACTTTTGAAATTGTGACCAGTTCTGTAGGAGGGCGAGGTTTAGTCTTCAGTTTTGTTTGGTCCTTCGCCTGCTGAAAGCCGCTAACAAGAGCTGTGGTTGGTGCCAATTGCAGTATTTTGTTTTCTTTTTCTGTGATCCCAAGAAATGTCTAGTACAAACCAGACCATGACCACCCACTCATTTCACATGAGCCATGGATCACTTGCCAGATGGCAAAGGCTAAGGAACATAAGATTTAATACAGCAGATCTGTCTGTCTTATTTATTCTGTTTAGCTCAGAATAAGGCACCATCTCCTTGCTTGCCTTACTCACCCTGTCCTTGCAGTCAAGGGTTGAGTAGACAAACACTCCCATGACAACTGTGGCAACTGTTTATATTCTGAGGTATGAGATTTTGTTGTCCTTATATGAGTTTGCATAAATATGGTGTTAGTTTTGGTTCATCATATCTTTCCTAAAGGAACACTGTATTATAATGTTACATTATAATATTGGCCCAGGCTGAGTTCTAGCAAATAAAAATCCCCCCAAAAAACTTTTCCTCTAGTGGAGAGTCTAGGCCTCTAGTGAAGTGATATATTTCTGTCGCTGTATAAAAAAATCTGTTGAAAAAGGAAGGTTTAGGTAATGCATTTTGAGAGTTTGCCACACACATCACTGTGTTAGTGGTAATACATGAATGTGAATTGACTACAGATACATACAAATTCATCGAAGTACAACTTCTGTCCAAGCTGAACAAAATGCCTAAAGTAGGCCTGAAATCTTGCTGGATAAAAGATCATTTCAGTAGATGATAATGCTGATGGAGGAAGACTCACATTTTGAATTCAGTCATTCTTAATATCTGGTTAAAGTCCATAGTTTAGGTGTCTCTAAATCATGCTCTCTGGAAAGACCTTAGTATTTTTGCTTTGCATCTGGAAAATATAGAGAAGCAGAGTTAACACAGGTGTGGTGCATTATAAACCTTACACATTTCAGTCACCCTGATTTTTGCAGTTCACATTTTTTAGAGGAGAATTGAGTATGTCTTTCTAATCTCCTGATGCTTGCCAAAAATAGATTAAAAGAAGGAAAATTCTGAAATTATTTTGAATAATCATTTCTTCTACTATTACACTTGTCTTAACTGTTGTCAATGAAGGATTTTAATTTCTCGGAAGAATGGAAGGAAAGAGCAATGTTTGTGATTAGCTCACAGTCATGTGAGATTTTTGTCTGGAGGCTGTCTGTAAACAGTACGTCCCTTTCCCTTACCTGTGTGGCAGCTGCACAGTTTCTAACACTGTGGAGATGTCTGTGTCCTAGTGATAATGCAGAGTGTTATGAACTTGAAAGCAAAGCTTGAACATGTTTCCCAAAGGCAGAGGTGGAGTGTGTGGCACATTCACGTGGGAGTTTTCACTGGTCTAATTTGCCTTACAAAAAGGCCATTTGATAATTATAGTTGCTGTGCTAGTCTCATCATCACTTCTACACAGAAGAAACTTGAGCGATGTCCTCTAGAGCTGTTTAAAATGCAGATGAAATTTGAAATATCTTCGTCTGATAGGAATAGTTACAGTAGAAGTTGCCTTTAATTAATTGAGAGCACTGTTGCAGGTAATGAACCTGTAATTGGTGTTGAATCCAGCCAAGCTTGGAAGCAATCCCCTGCTTTGCTTTGGGGGAAGGAATGCCCAGTAAAAGGTGACATCAGACTGTTGGCTGGCTGCTGCTTCTTGCAAGTGTTGCCTTTGCAAAGATCATCTAACGTGATCTAAAGCTGGCTTTCATTTGTGTCAGGAGGGATTGCATGAAACTAAGCAGAGGCTGCAAGACACACAGGACACCTTGCAACTTCTCCAATGGTCTTGTGTGTTTTCATAGAGAAAAATTTGAAAGGGACTACGGGGACTCATGTCACTCTGCTATCCCAAAACAGGATATAAGTAATGTATGCGTGTGCTTGGATCCAAGCATTAATGAGGAGAGGAGATGGGATTGGGCTTTACTGAATTTAAGGTCATCTTGGAAGAAGAAAATTTTCTCACTGTTGATTCTGTGTCAGGAGCTTGTGAGGGGAGTCAGAGTCAATAAAACAGGGCAGAATTAATTCTTCTAGGTCCTCTGCACTGCTCAAAATCACTGCATAATTTGAGGTGATGAAAACTGCCAGGAGCTCCTACACTATAAATTCAGCCTTTCTTGAAGTCTCTAAGCAGACTCTTTCATCAGGGTCAGCTGTTAAAGAGAAAGATTTAAGGCCCAGTTTAAGTAAATGATCACCACTGATTTTTTTCCTGTTAGTGGGTGACCTAATAAAGTCACTGAGTATCCCTTTCTTTAGGTGTGATCACAGTGTCCATTGTTATGGGTGGTAGGTTCCATACTCCAGAACATAAACTGATATTCCCAATCTGCTTTTGAGTCTGGTTTCTCCACCTCTTGTGAGGCTGTGAAGGGTGGTCCTGTAATGTCTTTAGGAGGTGCTATTTTGGATTTTGTTAAGGTGGTGATCCCTGGTCAATTCAAATATAATTGTAAGGAGATTTGCTAAGTAAACAGGACTACTGTAACTCTAGCTTAATTGGAAGGATGCAAGGAAGAAACAAAGAATGGGCAAGAAAAACATTTCATTTTTCCAAGTTTAAATTAAGAGTCTTATCAGTGACTGCTCACTCAGCCAAAACATATTAAACTATACTCCTCTGGTTATTGCCAGGTGATCGGTGCACAGAAATTACAATCATCTAGTTGTTCTTTCATGTATGTGAAATTTGTTGCACATATTTGGCAGGACAAACACTGTCCTTTGTTCAGCAGCTGAGGATTCAATGTTTACAGAGGAAGAATTTGACCAGAGGTAGTTTAGCAGCTCTGGGATAAGGTAGCATGGAAAAAAATTATTTTGCCCTGTCCCTGTTGTCAGTAATCTCTGTGGTGAAGCTCTTGTTGTCTAAGACTATAACAATGGCAGCATTCAGAAAAAAATACATTTTGTCTAAAAGTGGAAGATGTTCCCTATATAAACTATAGATGTGTTTATACATATTAAAATGGGTTTTAACTTCAATATGTATATTCTAAAATAGATAAATATGTAAAAGATAGAATGAGGGGAATTTTAAGTAAGAGTTCTGAGCACTGCAAGCTTATTATTGTAGCAAAGAAAATAGTTTTTTGTGGAAAGCAAATTCTTTTGAGTTTTATTTACTTGTGCCTAAGTGTGCTTCTTTGTTTCATACATGTTTTCACAGAGGAGTAGCTGAGTGCCAGACCTCAAAACTGTTGACTTTGTCTCTTTCTCTTCCCTTTAAATAATGCTGCATAGCACCTTTGCAGTTTAAGACACAGAAAATAGGTGTAAAATCTATCATCATTTGAGTGCCACATCTCTCTTAGAGCATTCATACTTAGAATACTGCCATGGATTTACATGGATGAACACTAGATAACTAGCATTAGTTATAACTAGCGTCCTTTTTTAACTGATAACTAGCATCCTTTTTTAACTGATACTGGCTGTGGCCATGCTTTAATTACTTTGAGGCTCCAGCAGGCACAGGAGTCAAGTACCAGCATCTTCCCTAGCTGCTTATGTTGTCTTTTTAGCTGGGCAGGAGAGTCTGGTGCAAGGTGCCTCTCTATAGCAGCAAATGTAAACATGTGTCATTTACAGCCCTGCTCTTTTCCTCCACACCATGCCAGTATCTAGGGCTGCAGGTAGATGTGGTTTGCTTTGAAGCCTGATGAGATGTGCTGTGTGTTAGCTTGGTCTCAGCATTGCAATAACGTGTTTTCCATTCTGCTCGGACCACAGGCACAGCAGGATTGTGTTCACCTACAAAAGGTCATAGAACTGTGCCCTGTAGATCTCTTGGGCTGAATGTAGCATCAGAGATAAATAGCCATTGTCTATCTGTCTACTGTTCTTACCACAATGTTGAGAGACAAATAGCAAAGCACCCCAGTATTATCAGTCTGTGGAAAGCCCCAGCTTTACAAATGGTGCAATCCTTGCTTTACACAGACTTTACTTATGGCAATTTTCTTGCAACTTTTAAACCTCTTCATTTGAGTTAATCATTTTCATGTCTTGACTTATTAAATCTCAAGGAAATAGCTTGAGGTCCTGGCTGCATTGCACTATGTATCAGGTAAGCTGGATAAGCTGACTTGTTGATGTGTAGCGGAATGGAAGCACTGCCAGAAGTATCTAAGCATGCTGGGCTGAGATGTCGTCAGGGGCTACTGTGGATCAGCCACTATTCAAAACAGGATGTTAATTGGAAGGCCTTTTTATATGTATTGTGAAATGTTTGTTTTCACATTTTTCGGGCCCTGCAACATATATTTATTAATAGGTTACTGCACTTTCTTTACTGCACTTTCTATTAATAGGTTACTTTACACTTTCTTTAATGAAAGGTGCATAATGTTCAGGTTATGTAGCTACACCTCCTCAGGCTGTGATTTTTGTCACAATTTGCAAATGAAGCAAGGTTGAGTCTGGACAATAATTGGATGGGTGACTGCTGCCCTGTGTAGGGTGGGTGTGTGGGTAACAAACCTGTACTCGGGGGCTGTTGCTGGCAGTTTCTGGTTAGAAGTGTTCTTCCCTCTGAGTCAGCTCTGAGCCTGTGTCCTGGAGTAAAAGATTACTGCTGGAAAGGGTGCGTGATGGATGAGCTGCAAACCCATGATTTCAACATCTTGTGCTCACCAAGGTACCCGGTGTCCTTTGGATAGAGACCTAGGTGTTTCAAATAAATTCTGAAAGACCATCCCTGTTTTCTTCCCTAAAATAATCTTCAGATTTGACTTGACAGAAGGGCTTTTGCTTTTCCTTTCATAGGTATTACACTGTATTGTAATTTAATGACTCAGTCACAGCACAGCAAAGCATGAAGTTCAGCGGCACTATAAATAATTTCTTGACAATGTATGGTAGTTGATACAGCATAATGATTTTTTCAGTGTATGAGAAATTATTCAGTAGATTCTGTATGGTCTTTGGATAGCTTTTAATGCACTGGACAACAGCACTTCTGCTGCTCCACTTTCGTTAGGATCTCTTAGTGTATACATAGAAGAATTAATGAACTAATGGGTAAGAGACCATGAGAGAAGCATTCCTTCTGGAGATTGAAACTAAATCAAAGGGAATCATGATTTTCTTCCTGCTGCAGCTGTTATGGATTATTTTAACTCAGTAATGGACAGTAGGATTTGATTTTGTCTTTCTAGTGGTGGTTATTTATTAACATGCAATGGAATGAGGTGAGGACTGTGTCAAAAATGCCTTTGCTCTGATAAGAGTCTGTCACGTGTAATTTCTGCAGTATTAAATGCAAGAAAATAAACATTTTAAATCGCTATAGGGAGGATGCACAGTCCAGCCATGATACAGCTTGTGATGTCATCTGCTTGCCCTCTCTTTTTGTGCACTATCCAGGTGTGTTTCCTTACAAAACTGAAGTCCCAAGTGTGATTAAAAAGAGGTTGGAGAACAAATTAATCAAATCATAGGGTGTGGCCTTGGTAGCACATGTTGTTTCATCAATAGATAATCTGGCTTCAGGAGAA
This sequence comes from Passer domesticus, assembly GCF_036417665.1. Taxonomy (NCBI): domain Eukaryota; kingdom Metazoa; phylum Chordata; class Aves; order Passeriformes; family Passeridae; genus Passer; species Passer domesticus. The sequence goes on from NC_087479.1 coordinate 33,354,264, forward strand.
AAGTACTTAATTATCTACCTTGTTGAAAGGGACAAGAGTTATATGAACAGGGCACTGCATGGAATAACATTCCTTATAGAAATTCCTATAGGAAAATACCTTATGTGGGGAAAAATGGAATTCATCATGCCAGAATGCAATAGCTGGAAGAAATGCTATTTGGCTTCCATCTATGGCACAAACAAGGGAATTATCTTACTGTAAAAGGTAAAACATCAGCATAAATCTTAAGGTAACAACTGCATATACACATGCAGCAAATGATAACAAAATTCAGGAGCAGAAAAAACTACTGAGTTGAGTTTGTACAGGATGACCTTCCATTTTAGTACAGAAAACAACTCTGAAACCAGATCTAGTAAAAATACTTTTTTAAAAACTTGATTTTTATGCATGAATGTGCTATTTTCCAGGTTTATTTAGTGTTCATTACAAGGGAAAGACAGACCAAGATCTGTATTAGGAACTAGATCTCCTACAGGTTTTTGTTGCTTATGTCTTAATCTCTTTTTCCATTCTGCTTCAAAAAAATAGCGCTCTTAATGCTTAGCATATATAAATTATTTTACACATGGAGAGGTGAAAGTGGATGGGTTTATATAAATACATCAAGGTCTGTTAAAGTCTCCTTCCCACGATATGCAAATTAGAAATAGAATTTAACTTGTAAATGAAAAGCAGTAATTAATGTTGCAACTCTGCTCACTGGCCTGAGCAATGAGACAAATCTACTTAAAATCAGGTAAGCAAGAGACAAAACCACTGCTGAACTTGATGCCTCCGTTTTTAGCTTTTATGTTTTTTGGATTCTGTGCTGCTTTTGTGTGTAGTTCTAAGCTTCATTATCTACTCTCTTCTCAGAGCAGGTAGACAAAACAATTCTTTCTCTAGCTGGGGACCAAGGACACATGATCCAAATCTCAGGCCCAAGAGCATAAACAATTGCAGAATGAAGAAAAAAACAAGAATGATGGGACTTCATAACCTAAAGCTGACAATTAACTCCAATATGCTAATTGATCAGAACTTATAAAAGTGAGAGACCTCGTGACTGGATGTCCATGTTGTGACCATTTTGGTTCATCTTGTGTGTAGCCCTGGTTGGGATCTTGTGCTGCCCAGGGTGTACATTGAGGCCTTTTAATAAATACCTACTTTATTCTTTAGCTCTGTCTAGCCTCTGGTCTAGGTCAGCCTTCACAAGGCATCAAGCTCATCTAACTTGGCCAACAAGTCCTTACCCCTTTCCCATCCCAGGAATGGGATGGGCACAGCTGTGTGGGGCTCCCTGCAGCAGGTGAGATGCTCTTTCACTCAGGGGCTGCTGGAGCACTTCCCTGAGAAGAACAACAGTGAAATGCAGAGCTGTTTGGAGAGCTAATTCTTGTACTTGACCAGGGGCCAAAACACAAATTGCTGGGAGGCTTCATTTAAGAGTGTGAGGCTGCCATGCAGGTACTGCTTGCAAACAGGGGTTGTACTCCTGTCTAATGCATAACAGGCAACAGGATATCAAAGGGATGAAGAGCCTAAAGAAACAGCTGAATATTCATTGTAAATGGCAGTGGGTATCTGCCAAAGCAGAGCAAGCTTTTAGTAGTGCTCCAAATGAAGAGTAGACCAAGTGGATATGTTTCGTACAATGAGTGGTTAACCCTGTTGTCCCCCTCTGGTCTCTGGAGCTAAGGAAGTTTAGTTCAATGTGTTTGGATGAGAGGCAGCTCTCTTGTCCCATTATTATGAGGAACCCTTTGTAGGACAGAGTAGGGATGTGTTGCATGGATATTTGTTTTGTGGAATCAGAGTTTCTGTCTCTGGTCAGGGATTTATTTTTTTTATCCTGCAGTTTAAGTTACCTCTAGAGTTTTATCCTTCATTAATTACAATAATCAAAACCAAAAGCATTTTTCAAGTGAGTGGATAATCTTTCAGCAAGTAACTCTGCTTTCCCTGACTTGCCTCTGCAGTTCTTTTGGGTGTCCCATCTTTTTTCCATCCTTTCCCCAAACTCTTCCTATACTAATAATACCTGCCTGTACTGTGGACAAGTATCTAAGCATGTGCAAAGCAATGGGCAACGTAAAGGCAGCATGCGATGTAGCCCCTCTAGTTCTGTGGAAAGGTTTTGTGCATGGCCATATATGAGGGGATGGCACTTGCTAATATCCCAAAAGTAAGGATGGGTGCTGGTGGCTGGGATGGCCACCTTTTTGTCACTTGCTTTTTGGAGCAGGACTTTGTCAAGTTTGCTAAACTATCAGCTGTATTACTGACAGAACTGAAAATGTAAGAGGAGCTGCCTTTTCAATACCACTTGCTCTAGTTTCTCCCCCACTCAGACAGTGAGTGTAAACTGGTGAATTTCAGTATTTCATTTAACCTGTTCTTTGATTTGATACAGTAATCCAACAGTGTTTAGGATTGCAGTTTTCAGACTAGAAGGGTTTTAGACAATTATTCATGTGTGAATTTTATGACACTCATGAAAATACTTTGATTTATGAGGTTTTAGAGTTCTTTCCTTCCATATGTTTTTTCTCTCTCTTTTTTTTTTTTTTTTGAACCACAGGTTTTTCCCTTGTTCAAGGCCCTCCTCCTAACCCCTGACCCCCTCAGTCTTGGTGATAAGCATATTTGGGTCACATTCTTGAGAAATCAAAAAGCGGAAAAAAGTCTAATATATTAATGGTTCATAATTAATAATCAGTTTTTCTCCAGTGAGGAAATATCTCCCTTTTTATTAGTTTTTTTTTAATTGAAAATATTCAGATTTAAATATCTAGTATGTCCATAAATGCAACAGCAGGTGGCAGAATAACTTCGCTAGAAGTTGATTTCTTGGCATGCTGAACTTTCTTTCAATGAACTTGGAGAGAAAAACAGATGCCTCTATGTGAGATGTGACCAATTGCTATTCTAAATAGCTGTCTTAACAGAATGTAACAGGCAATTCCCAACACATGGAATTGTGTGCTACAAGGTTTTCTTCAATTTTTAATCTGTTTGCTTTTTATTTCTGTAGAATAATTAAATGCTTATTAAACAGAAAGTTTCTGAAGAGATTATAAGTGGTGCCTTGCTGTTGCAGAATGGGCAGTGTGTTAGTCACCAGCTGAAGTGTAGCAAATGCTATTTTCAGCAAAAGTGGATCTGTGTAAATATTACCTAGATATAATACTTTCCTTTTAGAGAAAAGCCACAAAATGCATTGTTCTGATGAGCAGTCTTGCTGTAATCTTTGAAGAAATAAGCTCCCTGGGAAATTACTAGTAAATCTCGACCAGTGTTGTACAACAATCAAAGCCTAAAGACTGTGTGAAAGATGTATCTTGTGGGTTGGAGAATGGGGAGGCTGCAGCTGTGAATTGCATTTAATATCTCATGGTCTGTTTAGCAGCTCCTTGGCTTTCTCATCTGCATCTCCCTGGGAAAAAGTTACAGTGTTCAAAATTCTGAACACCTCCAGACAATACCATTTAAAATAAATAAGACAAATAGGCAGCCTATTAGGTAACGGCTTCCTTCACCTTTCTCAAGCAGGATGAGAGTTTGAGGTATGCACTCGGCTGTAGCCAATTCTTCAGTCATAGCTGGCTGGTCTAAACCTTTGAGAACTACCAGGACCAGAAACAAGGATGTAATGAAATGGTGTTTTCCCACATTGTAGCAATGGAAAAGAGCCTAACATAGGGGCAGTTACAATTCTTGTTCTCCTTTGAAAGTCTGAAACCATAGCAGTGGTGGGATATTTTATTCTCTTGTTTTTGGCCCTGATGTGACCTCTGCATTAGGGTAGATTCTTATCCTATAATTCTACAAATGTTCTGTGCACACAGTAACACAGCATTTCTGATGGCTGAAAGGAGCCATCCCATTCTCCTTCCATCCAGCCTGGGCAACTGCATCAGTTTAGGCCTGTTCGGTGTAAATCCACAGGAATGTCCTCCTGCATGGAATGGCAGCAGTTCAGGGATGGAAATGAGATACCGGAGAGGGCAGAGTAGCTTCTCATTTCAGTCCCATCTTACTCCATTTAAAACATATGTAAACATATGTGAAAATACAGTCTCATAGTGTAGAAAAGATACTAGAAGTCATAGAGATTAGAGTTGTCGGGGTTTTTCCCATAATGGGTACCAATAAAGATGTCCCCAAGGGAGCACAGGAGCAGTAGTTGTGTTAATACTGTGTTTTCTTATTTTAAAAACATGTCTGAAATGGTTTTATGAAAAAAAATTCTATTCAGGTTGCATTTGATATTATCTTCAATGGCTGAAAATGGCCTACACACAGATGGTAAAACCTCAAAATAGAGATATCACAAACTTACATAAATGTTCTTTATTATACAGTGCATGTGTTGAAATGTGAGATGTGCTCCTGTAATATACATTATACCAATCAACATTGTGAAAGAGAAGGAAAAGAACTCCCAGATATCTCAGCCCAAATGACCTCACATTGCACATTTGGTGCATCAAATGGTGAGTTTGTGGAGGCCTGAGAACAAGGGAGATGCAGGTGGCTTTATGCCAATGCTTATGAGAGAATTTTATTTTGTGTTGTAAAAAAAGTAATGATATGGAGCATAAGTGTACAAGTGGGCAAAAATATGGTGCCTGTATGGAGTGAGAAGAGGAACTTGGGTGTGTTTATGTATGTTGGGATGCTGCTGTTTTACAGTGGAATTTGAAAGAGTTAATCCTCTTCAGTGTGAACTTTGCCACTTCCCACCCCCCACCAAGGCTACCCTCTTGATGCATTTTGCTTTACTATCTTTTTTGATCCCCTGATTCCTGGAAATGCCTCATCTCAGTTACTTAAAAATAGCTGTGGGATCAGGATAAGTATTTGTGTGAAATTTTTCGTTGAGAATTTCTTTAACACAGTCGTATTGCTTCTGTAAGCGAGCCTTATCCCCTTTCTCTTTTTTCTTGCCAGTAGATTCTTTGTTGACTTGCTTTAGACATACTTCAGGAGTTTTTGATTTTATGTCTTCATTGATTTCCTTTTTCAGTTCATCACAGCTCCCTAGATTTTATTCTTATGTATTGACCGTTATAGTTAATTTTCCTCTCAATCTGCTGTATTAGTCTGAATGTTCATTTTCTAAGGTCTAGTTGTTCATGAAAAATTATGTTTAAATCTTTGCCTCTATTATTAGGGCTGTCTGTGTTTTCTGAGATGTAGTCCTTCTGTAAAAACTGCAGGTTTGTAAAATAACTTTTGAGCTGAAATCCTTTTAACTTCATCTCTCTTTTTTGAATTTATCATTGCTAGGCTAGCATCTGAAGTTTTCGGTTGTGGGGGTACTGGTGTCAGATTGTTTGTGATATTTCCCAGTAATGCCAGGTATCTCTGAAATGCTCAGTGCTGACCATTGATTACAGTTTGTAAATGAAATTATTAAAAGCAATTATCTTAATAGACTTCATTGTCTTAATTGTTAGTAGGAATATTGGTGTTATTAGTCTCAACTTTTATACTCATTATCCTTCTCCTGAAGTATGGAGGAGAATTATAACTCTTGGTGTAACCTCATTATATTTTTGTGGCTTGGGTTTGTCTTAAGGAAGATTCAACAATATAATACCTTCTCTGCTCTTTCTCAGTGCAGTATTACTGTGATCTACTCAAAACCTACTTCCTCCTCTGTAGCCAGATACTGATTTTTGTTCCATAGCCCTTTTTTTTAAGCATAAAAGCTTGCCTAAATTTTGTTCTGTTGCTACATCCTCTGATTTGGGCCATTTCCATTAAGCTCTTAATAGTGGTATGGTAAATGTACATGTATTTTAAAAAGTGCATATTTCAAGAATTTACTTGGTAAGACATTGTTGAAACACCTTGTTTCTGTGATCTCTGTCCATCTTCCAGTTCTGCTATAATGCTTTTTTTTCCTTTGAAGTACTAATTCTTATGACTGCAATTCCAGAGTGTAGTAGCCAGGTTGGCTGCAACTTACACTTGCAAGAACACACAGCCTCTGCCTCATACAGCAATTTGTCTTTAAATAACTGTTTTGCATTCCAGCATTAAATAAAATGCTACAAATACTGCCAAAATTTTGCATCAATGTCTGATTCAATTATTTGATATCAACTCAGGAAAGCACTTAAACATACTTTAGTTAGTGTTTTAAGCATATACTTTAAATTGAGTATATGCTTAAGTGCTGCCTTGAGTAGGAATACTTGTTGAGATTGTTCTTTTTGCTCTTTCTTTTGATGTTTTGTTTTCTAGAAATATGTGTGAATTCTGCACTACTAACTTGTTCTGGGCCCAACATTTTATACTATCTCCAATGAACTGAGAAGAAATTTTAGAAGGGTTTTAGACACTTCTCTTACAATCTTCTCCTGCTTTTAGTGAACTTCACAACTTTCAAAACAGAAAAACTGTGTCTATGTTTCTGAGGGGAGGTAGGCTTTGTCTGGTTTAGAGAAATCTGCAAGTGCTTTTCTGACTTCTCAATTGTAATTAAAAGAATTCTTCCAATCCTGGTTGAGTGTTCTAAAGCATTTTGTGTTTGTTTCAATAATATTTCTGAAAATAGTGAAGTCAAAAGAATGATTGTTGGGAACAAAGTCCATAAGGGCCTAAAAAGATGTGTAATGCAAAACCATTATGTTCAGCTGGGATAAGGAGAAGGAAAGGAACACAAATACATCCCTTTTGAATTATAGCTCTTGGAGCATTTATTACAATTTCCTGATCCATGGTTTTCCTGGAAGTGTTTAGCATAAACTTTGTTTGATCCAACAACACAGAAATACTTGTGACAATTAGAAAAGCTTTCTAATTTTGCATATCAGCTTGTTCCAGTATCTCCAGCATCCAGGCTTAGGCAAGTAAAATACAGTTGGGAGGGGTGATTTGCAAACTTTCTGCAAGGATGTGATTTATCTGAGTCTTCCCCAATATGTCTTTTTTTTCCTGACTTGAAACCTCTTAACTTCAAGAAAAAGAGAAAAATTGGGACATGCAGGATGTCTTAGCTGCTAACTTATTTATACACTGTGTGCCAGACTTCATAGTGCATGTTCAGTGTCCTAGACATGTTAGATTTGCTTTTATATACTGCATAACACATATTCTTACTTCTTACCTATTAAAGATGATTTGTTGGCCCATTGATGGCCTCAGATAGGGCTGAACAGAGAGGAAACAATACTATGTTCACTGTTTTTCTTGGTCAACTGAAAGTGTTAAGATAGGCCTGTACTACCATTATTTCAGTGTATTTATAAGATACTTACATAGTATTAATACACTCTTCATTACCCATTTGGTTATAAGAATTATCTCTCAATGTTCATTCAGTTGCAATGATAATGAGAAAAAAAAAGGTGAATCAAAACCCACCCTATCTTTGTGAAACACTGACGTAAACTGCATCAGTGTACATATAAAGCTGCTTGGTTTTTTGGCAGTCTGAAGTTTCATTTTTAAAGGTATTTGACACTGAGAAATGTCATATGGCCTCATATAGAGAATTATTTCTGAGTACATAGCTACAAAAGTTCCAGGTAAACTATCATTATCTTTGAGTGGTGAGTAAACCAAATCAGAAAAGTGTAGAAGTAATTTTTTAGTCAGATTAATCATTCTTTCTGTCACGTGAAAATACTATTCAAAAAGTTCTTTTAGGAGATTTAAGTAAGAGTATACTATGGTCTGCCTGGTCTTTTTAATAAATATGTGTGTTATTGTCCTTTCCTGCACAACCACATAGTCCCAACTATGATGCTGTTAGACAACAGTCTGAACAATTTTGGGCAGTCTGTCTCTGAATGTTTTGCTCTGAAGCTTTGAATTTTAAAGCCATCTGCTAAAACACCTTCCTTCAGCACATTTTTTTTTCACTTTCTAACAAACGCTTGTGTAGTTTCCTATTTTCTTGCTAGAAAAGAGAAGGGAGAAGGTACTGGCAAACTTATGCTTTGTACTTTATAAAATTCAGGTACTGTGGATCAGTGGGCATTTTGTAAAAATCTGCAGTTTTTGTTCCCTGAAACTGTTCTTCATTTCTTTAGATTTGCTGCCTTTTTATTGTCTTTTATAAAGACCTCTTAGATACTTGATGCCCTTTAATGCTTACAAAGTCTCCCAGACTTTTCTTCATTTTCTTGACTGTAAAATGTTTTGTGAGTCTCTTATGAAAAATATCATACAAGGACAATTTTTGGGTTTGGGCTTTTTGTTTTGGGGAGCATTGTCTGTGTTTGTTGGGTGGCTCATATATAACTCATGGCTCATACTCATATATATGAGTAACTGCTTGTGTGAATATCGAGGGCATATTACAGTGTTCATACTGTTGAGTACTTATTTAATCTGAAGGTGGTTTCTGCCTCAATTTATACTTTTCCATCTTTTGCACAGGCAGTTTTAGATGCAGGCAAAGAAAGCAGCTGTGCAGGGAGGCAGAGTGGCAGGCTTAGCAAAATACTTCTATTACTGGGCAAGCATAACTCTGCTGCATTGTTCTTCTTATGTTTGAATGCTGTGTCCCTGGTTTGAGAAGGGAGATGGAAGGAATTTTTGTGGTAGCACAGAGCTGAGTGGCATTGCCCTTCTCCAGCCTACAATGTCACACTGCAAGGCGGGGGAATTTTTGAGTTCTGGTTTGACCTGGGACAGGAATTGGGAAGGGAGTGATTATGCCTGGGCAAGCCTCTGACATAATCCACATCTGAGGCAAAGAACATGTACATGCTGTGTGTACACGTGTGTGTGTGTTATAAAATTATGGTTGTAGGTTTCAGAATTGAACTGTGTCATGGCTAGACTACTTGGTAAACTAGATTTGTAGTGCAAAGGGAGCTAATAGTTAGCTTTTTTCTACTTTGTTTTTATGGGTTCTCAAGATTTCACTATGAATCCCACAGTAATGGTTATCTGAGATGTTTCATGCACTCCTCTTACATTAGTTGTTTCAATGTTATAGGAGCTTATGAAAAAATTTTAATCTCCAAGAATAGAGAGAATCTGCTTATGACACAAACCAGAATGCAACTAAGAATACAATCCTATACAATGCATTATTAACTCTTCCCTTATATCCTCAAAGTACTACAAGTTTTAAGGAAAATGAGGAATGGGCATTGTTTGACCTTGTTCATTTGCATAAAATGTCTTCCTAGTATTCTAGTTCCCCGAAATAATGCTGCACATTGGCAAGGTGGAGTTGGCAACTATCTGTATCTAGATTATCTTTTAATCACCTAAATCTGATGCTATCCACACAGAATTTCAGAAATATGTTTCACAGAGCTTGTAGTTTAGTACTATCTGTGGAATTTGGGCTACTGTGACCCATTTAGTCATTGGTCATTTTTATCAAATTGAAAAGCATTTAGATGTGTTGGTCTGCATTTATTCTTGAGGCTGGCTCTTGCTATTTGTAATCAGAATAAAAACTGGCAAAATGAATGGTGAATCTTGTGATGGTCATTGCAAGAACAGTTCTCAGTCTGTACTGCTGAGTAGATGGCTTCTTGCTTGGTGAGAATGGCTTTTCTGTTTATGGCCTCATTCTTTGAAGTGTCGTGAAACTTGAAGCAGGCGCTTTGCCTCCAAAGCAGCAATTTTCAAGACTCTGTGCCCTGCCATGTTCTAGATGTGCCAATTCTGTTCCTCTCATTTATATTTGCTGCTGATATTCCAGGCAGTGTTCATTCCTGGAAGAAGTTTATTTTCTGTAAATCATGCCTTCTCTTTTATTATTTGTTTCTCTTCCCCTTTCTCTTGGAAACTTTAGAGCAGGCACAGCTTTCAGTGAGCTGTTGCAGGCTGCATTTTCCTCAGCAACAATTCTTGGCTGTTGAGCTGGAGTTTGGACTGAAATATAGGTAATTGCTGATATTTTTTCCAGCCTGTTAAAAAGTCAGCTTTTACATCTGAGATGGAGTATTTTATTTCAGCAGTGACCTGATCATTCTGTGTGTCTGTGTTTTATCCTGTTCTTTTGCAGAGAGGAACAGAATATTTTTTTGTGCTGCTTATTCTGATATATACAGCTCCTTATTGAGCCTCATGTTTAAAAAGTAGTCCAAAGTCTGTACTTGTTGATCTTGTAACACCCTAAAAAATAACTATTTATTTGCCTTTTACTGGCACAGGAATGATCTGAGTTATCCAGTTCAAAAAATAAATTGGTACAGGGCTGATTTGAAGCTATTCTGCATTGCTGTTATTTTGTTTTCTTTGCTGTTCTGGAACTATTCAGTACTCCCTGCTCTATTAAACAGCTCTTTAAAACACCCTCAGTAAGCTCAAGAGAGACCAAAACTTGTTTCCAAGAACACAGTTCATAGCTAACATCTAAATAATCTGGCATCTATTTGTTACTTTCCGTCTGTTTTAAATACAGTGCTAATACTTTACAGAATGTTGTACACCATACCAGAAGTTGAGCCACGAGGAATTTTTCAGATTTACCCTTCCCAAACTTGCAGTGCAAACCAGTGATGCTTTCACTCCCAACTCAAGCAAAGGAGAAGGATTTTAAAAAACAGATCAACTCCTCCCCCTACCCAGCCAAAAAAGAAGAAAAAAAGGAAAAAAAAAAAAAAAGCCAGTGGGTTTTCTGGAGGGAAGTTTTAAGACTTTTGTTACAAGACCAACAAGCCCATGCATAGAACCTACAGAGGTCAACTATTACTGGTAAATTGTATTTAGATGTTGCCCAGATATACATTGGAAGACTCTGGGAACACAGGGTGGTTTGTGGTGGTGCACTGTGATTTTAATCACACTTCATGCACTGAGTTCAAAGCATTAGGAAAGCAAAATACTGAATCCCACAATACTCTTATGGGGTAGGCATTAGGCCTACTTTGAAAAGAGGGCACAAAGAATTTATTGTATCTGTAAGCAGTTGCAGCTACTTAGCCTCAGAACCAGATTAGAAAACATGCGATTGGACTTCTGCTCCCCCCTGTTCTTGCTTGAATATTAATCGAGGTGAAGAGTTAATAAGAAGAGAAAAAGTCTGAACTGATTGTTTCTCTGTGAATGTATTTATGCACAAAAGGATGAATCTGGGCAGAGACAAATCTCTGATCATGTTTCACTTTGATGTAACTCCTTTAGGATCAATAAAACTAGCCTTGCAATAAATCTTACATAGTCTGGAAAAAAAACTGAGTAATATTAATAAAATTCAAAATGAGAACTTACCTTGTCAGGCTTTCTACAGTGAGTATCTAATTTTCTGGAGGACGAGATAAGTCTAAGAGGCAGCTGGAGTATAATCTATCCATTACATGATGTTCCTCTCATGCATGGAATTTTAAGGCTTGGTAACAGCAGACAGGGATTGCTTTAAATAGAAAAACAATAAGAAATAGAGAAACTTTTTAAGGAGAAATTTAATGTAAAACAAGCTATACTTATCTTTAATTAGACCCAAGGAATAGCCAATGAAAAAAGAACTTTATTGAATTGATAGCATTACTACTGAAAACAATTTTCTAGAGTCAATATGTTTGGATGATGGCAGGAATCAGACAGCGTAACTGAAGGGTTGTCTGCTATAAATGCCCTTCTGTCTCAGAATCTGTACATCTCCACACCACACTAGTTATTTTGTAAATTAGTATCCAGCAAAACATGAAAAAATTTTCACTGAGATTCAGATATTATTGAGCAGTTAGCTTTAATCTGTCACACACTCTGCTCTGCTACTGCACCGTGCTTTGAAGTTCAAGTATCTTGCATTGAATTACTTTAATCTTCATTTTAGAGACCCTGCAAGTACATCCTATCCTTTCCTGAGAAAGTCACTGACCTACTATTCTGCTGTCAGCACCAATCCCAGTGTCTCAGCATCTTGAGCTGCTGCCTCGGGACCCACACCCAGTGCATCTGAAGATGCACTTCCTGCCTGACTGGAATATTATAAGAGGAAAATGTCAAAGCTTAAGCTCTTAACTGTCTAGGTCTGCAGGTTTAGGAGATGGATAAAATATACCCAAGTACTCTTCTTTTACATAAAAATATTGCACTGCATTTTAGAAGTTTGTTGATATATTAGAAAGCTCAAAAAGCTAGGTGGTAAAACTTGGAGTTTCAGTCCAATTGGAGTAAAATATGTTGGTTATGAAAACAGTCACTGGTACAGAAGTACTGCCCAGTGTTCACACTGGTGTGTTTTGCATTGTTGCATTTTAAGGGAGGCTGAGGCTACTGATGGTTTTGTAATACTACAAATATTTCTGGCACAGAAAGATTATTGGTTAAACTGTAGGTTAGGCACTAAAGGTGTAAATGCAATTCAGTGTATGAAAATGTCTAAAGTGAAATGTTAATAGATATCTACAGCTTGTAATACATCTAATTCATTCTCACCTCTTCTTTCCTAGCTTTCTGAGCACTGACTCAGAAGGAAGGGAAACTGATAGCAACTCGAGAGGCTGTTTGTTTCAGCATCTGGGTATTTTGTTTCTTGTATGACTTCTACTTTTTTGCAGCCATTACAGCCGTAGAGGTTGATAACTGAACTTTAAAATCAGCAGGAACACAGCGTTCACTACATCAGCCATAGCTGCACTAAATGCTGCTGTCAGTTGTAGGCACACAGCTTGTGGTAACTGGGAGTGGGGCTGTGCTGAGCCTCATCCCCAATGGGCTGCAGCTGTGAGCAGCAGGTGAGCAGCACTGGAGGGAATGACACCTGGAGTGCTGAGGTGCACTGACCAATCAGTAAAGGGCACACAGGTGCAGTGCATGAACGTGAGGGGTATAAAAGGTTGCGCTAAAGACAAAGCAGGGCAGATGCTTGCAGCCTTCTGAAGTGATCTGATGTTCCTCTGTATGGGTAGGCACCTCAAGCCTTCTGCTGTGCTGTGGTGTTAGTGTCTATGGGTTGGAGCTTTCTGAAGCTGTATGGGGATACTCTGTGTATTGTGGCAGTCTCAACTGTGGCATATACTGTGTGTATGCTGTGCCAGTCAGTGTCTAGTTTGTTTTGTAAAAATTATATATTTATATAATATATAAATATATATAATAAATATAATATACAAAATATATGTATATATATTGGTTGTCAGACTTCTGTGCAGTATCAGTCACTACCTTAATACTCTACAGACCTGTCAAATTGCTTGGGTGAATGGGAGAATGCAGTTATATATCCAAATTCCCTGTTACTCAAACCTACTGTACTTCAAACCTACTGACTGCTACATACACTAAAATAAAGCCTACATGATTATCTAAGCACAGCCATTAGACAAGTACAAAAATCCTGGGTCTTGAAATATGTTCAGTGAAAGGCCATAACACAGTAAGGAAAGTTTTCTAACAGGTGTGGTGTAAAACAGTCTGTGTTCTCTAACGTAACCATAGGCTAGAAAAGGTTTGCTCTGTTTCTGTGGTGCTGATAAAGTATGTTGTATATAAAAGGAAGTAAGCCATGTGATGGTGGTAGTAGTTACCTGCACGTAACATTTAATGAATGGACAAAGGGAACAAATATTCTAGCACATTCTAGAAGTACTTTCTGCTGCTTTTTCTCCTGCTTCCACAAGATACCAAGCAGAGGTCTAAACTAACACTGTCCTCCTTTTAAGAACGTTGGAATAGAGTCATATTGTGGGATTAGGTAGAGCTAGGGAAAGTGTTTTTACAACTGTTCAGCAAAGCTGTAAATTACAGTAGCCCATTGAGCTGTTTCTGTTTGTATCCAAGATTCAGTGAGACTCCTGTAACCCACTGCCTCGAAGGCTTGAAGGAACTAATTGGAAAATCTCTGAGGAATTAATGACATGAAGTACTGCTGTATATGTTATATCTCTCTAGACCTGAATGTGTATATTAGTATAAATGGTCTTTCTGATGGGTTTGTCAAAACATCAAAATGAAATAAAAATGCTGGTATACTAATTACCAACATGAAATGGGCCGTGAGCCCTAAGCAGACCTTGTTAGGAGTATTCATTAGTTTAGTAATGAATAATAGACACTTCTCCAATTACTTCATGTTGCCATTGAGTTGTTAAGAAAAAAGCTAAGTATAGACAGGTATTAAAAAACCTAATTAAGATAAAGCCCAAATATGGAAAGAATTATAAATATATAATTTTCTGAGTACAAACGACATAGTTTAAGGTGTTCTAGAGTGCTTTGGGGAGTATGACCCTTTCCAACTTTTAACTCTGCTCTTAAAATCAGGGTTTAGGAATGGTAGTAAACATTTGTGGTACCTTTAGTCAGTTTGTTCAGTGTCTGTGCATCTGTCTCTACAATAGGGCCAACAATACATTTATTTCACCAGCAGGTAGAGAGATTTAATGCCAACGAATTTGTGTAGGTCTAGGTAAACTTTAAGTGCTGGATGAAGGAGGGTAGATGCATGGCAGAAGGTCTGAACACAGCAAGTGAAAGAGCCTTCAGTCTGTTTTCATCTGTCAATGACAAGTGCCAATAAATTTAACTAGGTTTTTAATAGGGAAAAAAAGTGAGCATAAATTTTTACTTCCTTGCAGTCTTATGAAAGTGTAGGAGATGTCTCTCCTCTCAGTCAAGAGCATGCCAGTGCAGAACTGAAATTCTGTATGACTTTGCTGGTGTTCCATTCTTCCCTGTCCTTCAAAACAAAACATTCAACCAACCAAAAGCACTGTGGCAGAGAACATCAGAGTCTAAGAGTGAACTTTGAGTTTGTAATTTTATTTTATTTATTCTGTTACAAGACAATTTGGCATTTCTCAGCAAACTCCCTTTTAAGCAGTGGTGCTCGCTGCTTTGAGTGAAGCAGGTTTTGGCTGTAAAACTTGCCTGTGGATTACAGCGATTTCCTGAGAGGTACTTTGTGTTTCCTCAGCCAGTGTCAGAGCAGTCTTACTGTGGCCCATCTCTAGCTACACACACAAGAAAGCTCAATTCAGAAAGCCATCATTAAGCAGGGGCTGGAGAAGAGGTGGAGGAGAGGAAGATCTGCTGGAAACTGAACAGGGAGCTCTGGGCCCCTGCCAGGCCATGAAGGCGGGTGGCCATCCCTCTTGGGGGATGCACATCTCTGCAAACAGGTCTGTGCAGGCTGCTGGATGTGAAGGCCTTGCAGGCACACAAACCCTTCTCCTGGGCAGCATGGCACAAGGGTGCTGTGGTGGGGATTTTGAAGGTTACGTTTATGTTGGCTGCATTCCTTGTTCACAGAGTAGGAAAGGCTAAAGACCTCAGGCTGTTGCTGGGTGGTAGCTATTTCAACTTGAAGGCTTGTAGCTGCCTAAGAACAGCATGCTTTTGTTTTGCTTTGTTTCTTTTTCTTTTTTTTTTTTCTGGTGGGAGTTTTAATTCATTGTGATGCTTTTTAAGCAGCTGGCAGAGACGTGAATAGACACTTCTTCAAAAGGCTTATGGCACAGAATTGCATAACTTTGTACTTTTCCTATGCAAAGCTAATAAATTCGATGTAAATACAGTGACTAGTGTCTGAAGAATACCTTGTCTTCTTCCATGAAATCCAATAACTATAAAACCACCTCTGCTTCTATGAGGGGTGAAAGAGGAGAAGTTTGAGTAGTGATACCTTAGCAAAACAAGAGCTGCAAGTTCTCTCTCTCCTAAGAGCTCTAATAAGGTTGCAGCTAGCCAACAGTGTCCTGATCAACAAGTCTCTAATCTTTTAAAAGGTGTTAGTGAGCATTCCAGAGAATTGTGCTTTTTTGTTTCTGTGCTGTTAAATTGCTTTTATTTTTTTCCCCTCTGGATTCTGATTACAATAGGTGCAATTGAAATTCCTCTGAGGCAAGGCCAGCACTTGTTGGAGTATACATTGCATATGGGATTAGGAAGTGGTTCTCAATAGACTTCCAGTGGTTTATGTGTATATATCTGTTATTCAGGGAATTATGCCAAATTCTGGTCATATTGGTTGAGATGTGAATTCTAACAGCTCTTGGCTTTGCCTTCAGTCAGGGTAGCTGCTATGCTGTGTCTGAAAATATCAGCCTGCTTCCTTCCAGTCTATGTCTCACTGTTACCAGCCTGTTCCTCTGTCGTGTTATGGGCAAGATGGCTGTAATGGGTACTTTGTCTTTCAGCTGATTTGGGTTAGCAACAGCTGATAAATGTGGGCATTTGTGTATTGGTCATGCCTGCAGCGAAGCAGCTTTGTGCTACAACCATTTTAGTAAAACATGTAAAGATATTTTTGAGTATCTTAGTTAGGCCTTGATTAAACACCAGAAGTGGTGTTTGACTTCGGATATGGAAATTCCATGTATTAGAAATTTTTTTTACTTGTGATGTCTGGGCTTTGTAGCGTATTTGACATTATTTACATTGTTCGCCACAGAAACCTGAGCTTCTGGGGCTGGTGGCTGCTCAGCTTAGGAATACAGGACACCTAGTGGGATAAGTGTTGGGTGGGGTGGTGATTTACTTGGATTTGAGATGATAAACTGTTGGGTGTTTTCTTTTGTATTTGGTTTATTTGAGCCAAAATAGTTTGCGTTTTCTAAGAATGAAGATATGTATATATATTTAATCTGTTGTCAATATAGTAGTTGTGATATAAATATGTTTAATTTGGTCCAGGAGCCCAGAGCTGTCGGACTGTCTAGAGGTTTTTGTCACTAAAAGCCAGTCTCGTGTGAGGTGAGGCCCTGTGGAGCAGTGACTGGCTTCAAGTGCTGCTGTAGCTGTGGGCACTTGACATTCTCCCTTGAAAACTTGGTGCTTCCAAAACTTGTCTTTTGGTTAGGAGCTCTTGGTATTGCATTCAGACCTTTCTTTTTTGCTGTTTGTAACTCCATGATTTCACCAAAAATGCTCAGTTTTAAGCACATTTTATTCCTTGTGAATATTAAGTAGAAGTTTTGCTGAGGTCTTGAACAACTTTTGTGTCAAATGTTGTGTCACTGATGCTGAAGAAAATCTCCCCAAAGAAACAGAAGTTGAAGAAAAAGCTAATTCATTGTGTAGCTTAGATGAATGCCACAAATACCCTGTTACTGTCACAGATAGTGATTATTTTGGATTCTTCCTTGAGCAGACTGATGCCAGTCTTGATTTAACAGGTTTTCAAGGAGAAGGCTGTTGCTCTCACAGCTGTTTGAAGCATGATTTTTCACCCTATTTTTCTCACTGTTCCCTTTTGCTGTTTTCAGGCTTGCTGCCAGCCCCATCTGACTTTGTGGTATTGCTTGGTGCACTGTCCTCTGTTGTTTTGAGCCATTACTTGAATACCTCATGAAAAGCTCTGTTCTTCAGGGAAAGGAGAGAGGTGCCTTCTCAGGGATGGGAAGGAAGATTGGCTGGGGATCAGTAAAACTTCCTTCCCTCCTCCTCCAGCATGCAGGGTCATCATCCCAGCCCCACTGACTTGTCACTTGTGCCTGGTGCTCTCTAGTGACGTTTCTTGGGCACAGTGGAAACCACAAAATTCATGGGCTAATAAGGGTGGAGTACTGTGGGATTATTGCAAGTGTTCTTGTGCTTGCTCTCCCAGCTCAATAGGAAGCCTTTAATAAGAATTTTCCTAATTAATGTTGCATGCAAAATGGGGATTTCTGCTTCACTCTTTTAACAAACAGCCGTTTCATGAAATAGTGTGGGTTTTTGCCTTTTGGTACATTCCAGAAGACTTTCTACCTTTGCTGGTTACTGATTGATAGTTCCGTGCTGAACTCCCTTTAATTTTGCAATAAACTAACAAGGAGGCTGAGACCACAAGTTTACAGAAAGCAGCTTATTTACTCAACTGGATTTACAAGGATGACAAAGTCAGGTTTTGTAATTTCAGTGTGGTCTAGGATGGGCAGGAGGAGTACTTGAAAAATTGTACTGTATAAATAACCAAACAAAAAATAGTTTGCTTATTCTTCTGTGTGAAGTTCTTAGGCCAACTCTCTCCCAGGACCTGCAGGGATTTTCTGAATATGCAGGAACTTTCCTATTCCCAATAAATGAGGGTGTTGTGAGTTTAGGAACAATAAATAAGTTTTTTTAACTTTTCTAATATGCTTCCAAAAAAACTAGCATCTGCGGAAATCACATCAGTGGAAGGTGACTGTTTTCACAACAACATATAAAGATTTTATTGGGATAGTAACACTGTTGTTGACTTTTAGATTAAATCTTAGTAGTAACAATGATCTATGTGGAAACTGAATCTGTTTTCCTTGAGAAATCCTTGTGTCCATTTTTTCCCAGGTATTATAAAAAGTGAGAAAGTAATCAGAGGAGGAAGTTGTGGTGTTTTTCTAACATGTCAAAAATTAGGAAGTTGAGAAAGTGTTCCCACTGTCTAATTGTGTTTGTCTCTGGGTTTTCTAATTCTTCTTGCTGTCATAACATTTCTAATGGTTAGATGGGGTTATTTTACAACCTGAGGTAGCTATGCTGCAGTAAAATTTGAAGTAAAAGATTTGGAAATTGTGTGTTCCATCATTTGTGTGGTGTTTTAAGTAGTAGACTTTTTCCCAGAAAGGATTTTGAAATCTGAATTGGAGTTAATTTCCCAAAGAGTTGGTAATTCTGTCAGAATTGGAAAGCTGAGGACTGTAAATTTTCACTTGTTAAATAGCTCTCTTAACCAATGGCAAAGGAGTAGGCTGAAAGTTAAAGGCAGTGAAGGCAGTGGTCTGTTGAACTCCATGGGAGGCTGCATTGAGGCATGTTTCTAGTGTTACTGAGCTGTCTAGCTGACTCTTTTCCCTCTTTTAGGAGTGGAGTGTTTTTCATTCAGGCACAGTTGCTGACTGAAGAAGCTTGCACCCTTTGTTCATCAGGAAGTAGGAATAGAAAAGCAATAACAAAGCTTCTTTACTTGTTGCACATGTTGGGGGACAGTTGTGTGTGGAGAGGTATGATGGCTTTATGTGAGTCTTAGTGGCAGTGAAAATATTTTGTTCCATTAGTTGATGTTGGAAATAGGAGCTCCTCTTAAAATACTGGTTGTTTTTTAAATGCAATATATTTTAAAGTACTGTGTATTTCAGTATGATAACATCAAAATACCGTATTAAAATATTCTCACCACTGAGTGTTCTGCTGGAAGTTAATAAACATATGACTGGCTTTGAACTTCTTGAAAGGAAGCTGTGCTTGGCTGGTAAACTGTCCAGTATTTGTCCAAAGGAACCCCCAACAGAGGCTAATTTTCCTTACCCACTTTGCTTGAGGACCTGGCATGCCTCCTGTGCTAAACAGGTTAAATTAATGGCAGATCTACAATGAAGAGTTGAAGTGCTATTGCTAGTTCAGTGTACTCTCTAGTAAGTCTGCTTGGACTGACAGCCCAGCTTGTTTCCAAGCACTGTTTAGCAGGTAGTTTCTCTCAAGTGTGACACCCATCAGACCGACCCAGACTTTCTTTTTGAGTGGTTTGTAAGAAACAGCATAATAAACATCAAAACCAGCATGATAGGCTGAGCACACGTGTATGAAGCAATGTGTGAGACTCAGCTGATGCTGTCCATGCACAAATATGATTCCTCACCAGGAAGTCACAGAGCTGTTTGGCATCAGATCTCCTTTGTCTGCCGGATGTTCTCTCCATATCACCCACAAGTTTAACCATTCCCTCAGACACCTATTTGCAGCTCTCTGAATACATCAAGTCATTTCAAAGGATGGCAGAATGGAATATAAGCATTTCTTTCAAATGCATGAAGGAGACTTTGGGGAAAAATGAATATATTTTTAAATGTGCCACTGGAGTCATGTGATACCAGTACTCAGGGCTTCAAGTTGAACGCCTGTAAAGACTTGTGACTGCTGAAAATGTATGGTCTCGTTAAAATTGCACTTTTCACTGCCCAAAGTTTTACTCGTGGAGAAGTAAAACTTGGCACTTTGCAGTAAGGGCATAAGGGTTGAAGTTTTGAAGACAGATGTATCTGTTCTGAGGAGTTTGCTGAATCTGGGTGCCTTTTTTTCCCATAACTGCAGCAAAGGAGCAGCTCTTTTCTTTTGTTAGTGACCCACAGCGTGTTTGAGTTAGTGAGAGTTTGGAGTACTCTGCACACTCAAAGTGAGCTTCAGACTGTATCATGGGAGCTGCACAAAGATATGTGAACATACATACATACATACATATATATATATATATATATGATAATAGGAATACCTGTACCCGACAAAAGAATTTTATAGTAAGTGGGGCTGCAGAAGTGTGACAGGGAATTTGATGCCAAATTTAGTGCTTAACTAACAGCTTTGTCTTGTGGCTGAATTCATCTTATGGGAGAACTGCATCCACGTTGGTTCTGCAGGCTTGGAGAAATGGGGAATAATTTTCAATTAATTCCAAAATAAGCATTCTGTATATGCATATCGTTTCATCTCAGAGGAAGTGTACTTATTCAAGATAGTATTTAGATATGTATTTAAGCAAATGTGTAACTGTCAGTGAAGTCATAGGACTCAGAATATGCTTAATTTCCATCCTCAGAGCAAGTTGGAGAGGAACATTTACTTGGGTAAGACTCTGCTTTTTTAAACTGATTTTTTTGAACAGTATGGGAGTGAATTTAGGATATTAGTATTGAATAGTTACTGAAGGATACATCAGAAATTGAAATCTAGATTCAGAGGCATAGCTTGGCTTAAATATAAAAGGTGAAGAAGACTTTCAGTCCTACAGCTAACAGTGCTGTGAAGTTCCTGGTTAAGGAGGATTCTGGAAGATTATTAAAAAAAGCAGTTGCATTATTCTTCTTGTTCATTTTTCTTTTGTTATTTATTTTTTTTTAAAGCCTTCAAAGTTAGTTTTCTTTGAAGGAAAGCAATATGAAATATAGTGTGCTTAGGTATTTTTTCTATTAAAAACATTCCTTAATCATGGTAACATTTCTTTAAAATGTGGCGCATAAATAATAAAATACGTGATGGCACAGCACAAAGATTATCTTGGCACGAGTCTGCGGTGACTGAATCACTTAGAGAGCTTGATACTTGTTAATAATGTGATCATTGCAAAGTGTGCCAATGAAAACTTCATACCTCACCAGTACGTGTGAGTATAAGTTTGTTAGTGTGTTCTGTTTCAGCACATTTTCTAGTACTGGATACTCTGAATTTGTGAGTCTGTGGCTTTTGTGACACAGTGGAAGCAAAGTGAGAATGGTTTCAAGAAGGAAAAGTCTCACATCTTTTCTTACCCTAATGACTCTTGACTGCCTACTCCTTTAATTTGCCTTGAACTGGTTTTGATGCCCATCCTATCCTAAGGATGAACTAGCTCACTAAAATGGAAGACCAGTATCCTAGCAAGAAGAAAGGGAAAAGTGATTTATTTTTTTTTCTTTATTAATAAATTGAATTCTCCTACCCTGTAATCTTATGAACTAGTCAGCCATCAGTGGCAGCAAGGAGTTGTGTGTACCAGACCCTTTGCTGTCTGCTTTTGGGTGCTTATAGGTGCACATAGCAACTCTGGGGGAAACAGCAGCAGGGTGTAACGTGTTTCTTGTGCGATTGGTGTTAGCAGTATTGCAAGCTGTACCTTAGCCAAGGTGTATGACCAAGCAAGGCTGTTATCTACTGTGTCCATGTTCACTGCAGTCATCATAAATGCCCAGTCCCAAAAGCTGCATCCTGTGGTTATGCTGTGCAGAGCGATCACAGCTAGCTCAAGTTTGTTCAGAACTTTGCAGTCAGTAGCAGATGAGCATGAGGGGCACCACTATGGAGTTCTGAAGGTCTTGAACTCCTGTTGAGTAAGTGAAGATTTGACTTAGGCACTTCTCAGTTTAGTCCTGTTGATACAGTCCATACAGCTCTCGGGCACCATCATGCCTCTTTGCAGCACTGAGCTGGGTGGGCTGCCATGAGCAGGGAGGTAGAGTCTTGTAAAGGTCATGTACTGCATCACCCTGCTGGCACCTCATGTCTGCTGCCTGAAGGAGACACAATGCCCTGCAGCACCACTGCTGGGGTCACAACTTGTTGGTCTGAAACAGCTTGTGTGGGGTCTCAAAACGGGAAAAGAGAGGGGAGAGAGTGTCATATCTTACTGCTGGAAGTGTTAGAAAGCAGGAAGAAGCCATGATCAGAGGGAGGGACAAGTAGTGGAGGGAATGGCAGAGAAATTCCTCTTCTTTTAGCAATGGTAATCTCTTCATTTATTCCAGTAAATTCCAGTGAAACTGCATTCAACCAAGTATTGTGTAGGATTCCTTTCTCCCTTGTCAAATACAGCTGAAGACAGGCCATTAATTTGAAAGAGAGTTTGTTTGGAGTGTGTCTGCTCTCAGTGCAAGTAGAAGAATCATTTTGGTTCTTTAAAAAAAATTTTTTTGAAGTTTATGTCAGTCAGCAAAGTGGAGACCAACTGTTAATGCAGAAAGTGCAGCTGTTTAGAGATCCAAAGCATTGCAAGATAACTGTGGCTATAGCTATGCTCTTCTCTCCGTGGTGTTTGCTCTGTTTGCTTAATGTTTTCTGTTACTAAAAACCAGTCTGTGTTCAGAGGTGCAAGAAATTGTTCATCTCTTGTAGGCATGACTATTGCTCATGCTGTCAGAGGAGAGCACTGTGGGTATTATAGTTATGTTTATCAGCATCTTGTGATCCTGAAAAACACTAAAAAATCCCCTTTTGTAAAGATAGCCCTGTAACATTTAGTGCTTTTGTGCTTCAGATCAGTGGGGGTGTACCCCTACCACACCTTTCTCCAGAGCAGTGTGCTTCAGCCAAAGGAACAAAGTGTGTCAATTGTGTGGAAATTACTTGGAAAATAATTTCCTATTTGCCTGTGAAGAAAATGGTGGGTTTTTGTAAGAAGCATCAAAGTGTTCATGGAATATGAGCAAAAGATGAAGCTCTTTAAAGCAGTAGTTTCATTTAAGGTGCCTGTATGTATCAGCATACCTTTGTTCAGTATTTCATCTTTTAAACAATATCCCTTTTCCTCCACTTCTTGTAATTGACTCTTTCAGTTTCTGCAGGTAGTTCAAAATATTCTGAGTGTTGAATTTGCTCAAGATCAGAATAGAGTGTCATCTCAATGCTATGCCTGGAGGATTCCAGTCCTGGGCTTCTCTCTGCCTTCCAGTAGCTACAAAAATTCATTTCCCATCCCCCTGTCCTTGTCTGTTTGCAGGTTATCTTGACGAATCAGATTACCACAGCGCTGAGCAGTGGCCCCGGGGTCCAGGCAGACCTGGTGTCTCCAGCTGATGATTTGTCCCTGTCTGAAGGTAAGAAATCCCTTCCATCAGAACTGAAACTCTACACGGCCACAAATCCACACTGTAACTTGCAGTCTTGTGTTGAAATACAGGGGGCTGAGAGAGTCAATTTATCAAGTCTAACCTAACACAGTCTTGAAACAAAATTATTTTCCAGTTTCTCTGAAAATCCATTTATAATTAAAAAGAAAGTATGTGAAGTTGCTAAAAGGATCAGACACTTACTAAAGGCTGGGAATGTATTTTTGAGCCATGTCAGTTTCTCAGCATTGTACTGTCACTCACGTACATTTAAAGCATTATTTTTTCAGTCTTCTAAAGCTGCTTCAAGGGGAAATACACAGGCTACTCTACAAATTTCATCTTATCTAATGGCTATCATAGATTCCAAGGAGAAACAACTGCTCACAAAGGAAGGAAAAGCAGATCCTCTGTCCTGTTCCTTGAATTATGCTTGTTTGGTTTTCAAATATAGTGCCTCAGACTGCATCTCTCTGTTTTGTGACTATAATAATGGGATTTTTGTGATGCCATATATTACTTTACACCTTTGTGCTTCTGTTTTCTGTGCAGAATTAGAAAAAAACACTTTTTTTGAGTAATAGTGAGGACTTAGTGTGCTAAGAAGAAAAGATAATTCTGAATCAAGGTTTACAAAGTAATATAATAATTCTGGTTTTCTCCACTTGCAAAGAATAGTCAGAGTACCCTCGTGAGGGGCAAATGCAGAGAAATGTGTTATTTAGTGTTCAGTTCATGCACAGACCCAAATGTATGATGCTCAGCAATGCTCATCTTTCCTGCAAAGGCTTGATAATTGCATGTAGACTTTCCACTTTGCATTACATGGGTATTTTCCCTCTTTGTCTCCTTGCTGCACTTTCTGGTGATTTTGATCAGCTTCTCTGTGTTCTGGTTGATCACATACAATTGTCTCAAGCTTGTCTGACTTTACAGAAGTACAGCTTAGTGGCAAAAATAACTGGGCAGTGGTTAAAACTGATGTTATTTCTGCAATTCAGTGGACAAGGGAAAGAGGTTGAATGTAGATTTAAACAAAATGTCAGGGAGTAGCAAGTAACTTCAGTGCAAAGCTTAACACTGATTAATATGTTTACTTCATAATTTTGTCAATAGGAGTCTGGCAAAGCCTGGCTCATTAAATAATTTTGGAATTGAGCTTGTGGCTTTTATTGGTTCCACCCATTGCCAAAGTATTTCTGAAGTACATGGCTCAAATACTACTCCCTACCTCTGGCAGAAACATTTGAAATTTGGTAACTAGATTTGGAAGATATGGGCATAATTTTTCAATTTTATAATTTCCTTCTTGGCACAAAGTTGTTGTGCGTTGTCTTATTACATTGTCTTGATCACAGTGCCTCTCCTTGTGCTTTAGAATTGCTATGGATGAGCTTCCTCTGGAAAAAGGCACAGCTGATTCTGATGTGGGAGTAATGACAAAATATGTTTTCAGTAAAACATATTTTTGTCCTGTGGCTAAAATATTTGAAGATATTAAGAATTCTACTTAGGAAAAACACATGGAATAGTTGAAATGTTTCTGAATTTCCCAGCACATATGAAAGATTCTCAGTGCTGTGTACAAGCCGAAGTTCAAGAATATTCTAGAATCAGGGCTACTCCAGAGATGGCATAATGTTTTTTCTAGCAGTTACAGGTTTTTAATTAATCTATTTTGTTGCGCCTAAACTACCACGACTGTTTTTCACCTTTTAGCTTAAGAGTGAGTTAAAATGTATTGGTGCTCTGTTTTATTGCTCTCATTCCTTGTTTTTAATTAAGGTGAAGTAGCAAAATGCATCAGCATCACATTTTTTGAAAATGGAAACGTTTGATTTTGCCACAGGACAAGAACAGTACAGACAGCAGTGCAGGCTCCTTTGGAAATTCAAGTTTTATCAAGGGATGTAGGACTGATAAACTCCTTTCCTTCTCTCCCTTCCCTCCTTTCTTGACTAACATTGATATGGTATTTACTTACTGTGTTGTGTAATGGAAGAGCACAGTGCATCTCCACACTACAGGCTTTTCTCTCTGTCGTCCTGGATTTCCATTTTTTGTCTTGTAACCCCCGCTGTCTATCTGTGAGTAAATGTGGAATTTCAGGCTCATTCAACATTTGATTTCCATGTTTATCTTCCTATCAAAAGACACAGCTGTATTCAGTGTGTTTTGGTGGGTTCTTTTAACATGACAGTGTTGATCTGTCCTGAGAAAGTTCCCCCTTAATGTATTTGGGTGTTAGTGCTTGAACAGCCTGAAAGTGTCAATAAACTTCTTATAATCTTTTGTAGTTTCAGAATCTTAAATTAATTAGTCTTGTAGAGTGGGTATGATAGTAATAATACTTACTACTCTTTTATAGTTGTAGAATTTACTGGAAAGAGTAGTTAGGGGAGTAGCCCAAGTGCACAAAGTGTATATGTTGCAGAGTCAGGGATAAGAGGCCAGATTTGTGACTGGATTCTTACCTCATTGTTCCATGTCACTCATCACCAACTAAAGCTGAATTTGAACCAGTGACCTAGATGTGAAAGGACCCATAACACATTATTAGTCCTGTTCGCAACTCAGACTGCTTGGTTTGTATATGTCTAATATGTTGTTTTAATCCTATCTGAAATCAGAGTCCCTTCACTATAAATGGTTTGCTAAAAGGGTAATATTTCTTAGATAGAGGTAGAAATGAAAATTTTGAACTAAATGTGCTATTAGAAAGAAGTGGAATGTTATAGTGTCCTTTGTTTTTGCTTCTGATTGTGCTTGAGAATTGCTTGGGTTATGTGTTAGATTAGGCAAGGAACCAAGGAAGCTGTTCATCTGATGTGTGACAGAAAGTTAATCTGATGAACAAGCTGAAAGGACATTGTCAAGCTGTTTCAGGCTCAGAGTTTGTCTTCTGTAAAGCTGTAATCTGGTGCATGAAAACTTGTGTCCTAAAGTAAAAAAAAATACCTTAGATTTTTATGAGAACATTAATGGATTTAAAAAAGCAGTGCTGGCTGTAAAATCCCACCACTTATGTAGCAATATAAGAATTCATGAACTGTTTGTTAGTATTTCTTTCAGGAAATGGTTATGTCCAGCTAAATTCCCAGATCTGTGCATACTTTTGCTTCCGGATAGACAAAAAAAAGAGCATAGCTTGCCACAAATAAAGTGATGAATACAATACCAAAGTTTCTCTACTTATAGTCTGAGTCCTTGCATTCATTTGGCCTTTACATACTTGTCAGATTATTAACTGAAGGAGTTAGGACTAATAATCATTTCCTCTAGCTCCAAAATCCTCAGACTTGTGATGCTGTCACTTCTTCCCTAGGAACCAAACTCAGTTTTCACTTGTAACTTCACCATTTTTACATAGCCATCTCTCAAACTGTCATCAGAGAGGATAGTCTGGAGGATGATGGTGGACATTGCTATTTACCTTACATTCTTGCTTTGTAGAATAGCCTCTGTTTAGTTCTTCCAGTCAAAGACAATTTGGAGAAGCCTAAATTTATTTTACATTGCTGGGGTGGTCAGACAAGCCCAGGAGTACCTTAAGAACTAATGCTTTATCATTTAAATGTTAAAGAAATAGTTCTTACCCAATTAAAACAATATCTTATTTTTAAAAAAAGTTTAAGCTTCGTTAGGCTTCATGAGTAGTAGAAATATTTTGTGTGACTGTTAATGGGTTTTTTTAAACAAGTTATCTGTGCCTATGACTGTACTATTTTTGCTATTTCTGTGAAGGTCACATGACTAAATTTTATCTAATATAAGTCTTTAGAAACTAATTCTAAGCCTGTGTATTTTCGCACTAGGTGGACAAGGGAATTTGTGTTTCATTTGTGTGCTGCAAAGAGATAGGCTAAGGTGACCCACTTGAGGTCCCTTCTAGTCCACCAGTGCCTATGCTATTAATGTAGCTGCCAGCTGCAAGCTCTAACTTCCTCTAACAGACATCAAAGCCAAACTCCATCTTTCGTGGAAAAAATTCAGGGGCGTGTTGGTATGAACAAGAACAGTATCCTCCTCCCACCCTGCACAAAGTGTCAAGCAAAAAAAGAAATGCTCTCTTGATCTTCTTCAGTCTCAGCTGGTACTTCCAAATATTTGTTTGAAAAAGTCAGAATTATTCCGTGTTTAAAATTGTCTCTAAACTTGCACTAGATCTGGGGAGGTCAGTGTTCACTCTTCTGCCTTTTGTGTTCATCAAGTGGTTTGTCATAGCATTGTATATTTTTAGTGCACAGTGTGAGCAATGAGTTTAGTCTGACCTTTTCATCTTTGTTGCTCTGATCTTGAATTCTTTTAAGCTGTTGAGCAGAAGTAGGCTTTTGTGTTGTGGAGACTGGAGAGCACTAAGCTACCATAATATCTTCCACCCACAGGATTTTCCTACTTTCATTTAGGAGTGGAAGGTTTGAAGCTGGAATCTTCAGCTTCTCTTCCTTGCTTTGCCCTTGATCTCTTGACATATTGTGGTGAAATTGTTTTATTCTTCCAGCCTCAGTTTACAGTTTTAAAATTTGGGCCTTTATTTTTATTCTGTAACCTTTTTTCCCTTTAATATTTCAAGTATTATTATTTTCCTTAATAGTTTAATATTTCTATGGGGAAAATAATGATTTTACCTTCTTTTCACCTCAGTAAGATCAGTTCTGTAGTTTATTACTTCTCTCCCTTCAAATCTTCTTTTTTCAGTCCTGGTGCCAAATGGAGTGAAAAGACTGAAGGAATTATCAAGTGAACTGAGGAGCCCCCAGAGATCAGAGGCTGTTGCTCAGTTTAGATTTGTTTATTTGTTGATTTATGTATATACTTAATGCTTGGACTCACAGGTGATTTAATTAAAATAAAAAAGTATATTCGGTGAAGCATAAACATACCTGTTATACAGGAACCATGAGTTTATGAATCAAGTTGCTGTTAAACAAGTTTCTAAAACACTTAGTGTAGTTTTAAAGCTAATGCAGAATACTTCATGTCCCTGTGAAGTTCTCCAGAATGATAGGAATTTAAATGCATTGGAAAATATTAGAAAAGTTTGGCATGTTTTAGGCCTTTAGTATTTTAGCTGAATGCTCTGTAAATTAGGCCCTGTCTATGCATACTGAAGGGTAAATTTCCCAATTGAGACTAGTGTGTGTGTGTGTGTGAACCCTAAAAATTAAAGCACGTTTCTGTAAAGAGGGGACAGTACCAGTGTATGTAAATGCTTGAAGGGAGAGTACCAAGAGGATGCAGTCAGGCTTTCTTGGTGATGTCAAGCAGTAGGACAAGAGTTAATGGGCAAAAACAGGTTCACAGCAAGTTCCATGTGAACATGAGGAAGAACTTCTTTACTGTGTGAGTGAGCATGCATTGGAACAAATTGGCCAGAGATATTATGGAGTCTCCCTCACTGGAGGTATTTAAGAAGCATCTGGATGCAATCCTGTGCAATGTGCCCTAGCATGACCCTGCTTGAGCAGGGAGGTTGGACCAGATGAGCCACTGTGGTCGCTTCCAGCCCTCCCATTCTGTGATGCAGTTCTCTTCTTGGTTTATGGAGATCAGGAGGTGCTACAGTACAGCTTTTGCTGCATGATTTTGCTACAGTCTTGATGATACAGAGAAGCATAGTGAGATTTGCATCTGTGTTTGCTTTGATATAAATTACTATTCTCACCTGAAGGTTTGATCAGTATTTAGGGCTGACATCAGGAACCCTTCCGTGATGGGACAAGAGAGCTCAGTGAGCCACAGGATTTTGCCTTCAGATCTGAGCCCTGGGCATCTCTGACTTCAGTGGTAGAGTTGACATGGTTGCTTAAGTCACTGGTTCTAGTGCATGTGACCCCAGTAATGAAACAGCTGTAGTTGTTTCTTTTTAATTCTTTATTTTGCTGCTGGACTTGATGTCTCAGCTGCATTTTAAGAATCTGCTCCAGCAGAGACCCTGTAATCCTCTTCACCAGCTAACAATTCTGTGGGAAGCTTTTTATTCCTTCAGTCTGCTCTGTCTTTGAGTTACTTCTTCAATTTTCATAAAAAAGCATCGTTAGCTGTAGGTACTCTCAAAGGTGAGAAGGAGCTCATGTTCCTTAACCTGCTGGAAGTACAACATAGTACATCCACTTCAGGACAGGTAAACAGAGGGCATCAAAAAGAGAAGCAACTTTGATAAAACTCATTAATACATGTTGTAGAGAAAAATAAGCCTTCTTAAAATAGGATTTCATTCTTGTGTTTTCTCTATATTCACATTTCTTGTAACTCTGAGCTCTTAGTGGAGTCTGCACTCTTGTGCTTCAGTGGAAGAAAAAAAGCTCTTCTGGTTGTAGAGGGCAGCACAGGGCCTGAAAGGAATGATATTAACCATTAGGGGAAATGATACCCTGGCTGTTTCTGCAGGAGGCAGGGTTGTGGTGGTATGGAGCAGTTAGATTTCACAATAACAGTTGCCATGTTTGCCTGTGCTAATTTTGATGCTATATTTCACCAAGTGGGAAGTAATGACATAATAACATCCAGCCAAATTTTAACGGCTTTTTAATCAAAAGATAAATCTCTCAGTAAAGCAGTGTCACAGAGACTGTATGTGTCTATGGAGGTTCCAGCTTGAATGACATATGCATAATCACTTGATCTAGACTACAGAAAGGTTGAAAACTGTCAGCAGGAGCATTCAAAGACCCATATATCAGTTTAAGAGAATCTCCATTCCTCATATCCTACTTGCCACAATGAGAGCGTACGAAGTTTTACTGCTTTGTTGTGGTTTCTTTCTGAAGATGTGATGGGACTTAGAATTATTAATCAACTATTTGTAATCCAAAAACCCTTCAGGTACATTTTCTGGGAATCATTCATTTATGTAATGAGAAGCACAGTAACAGAAGTGATTATAGTCATAGCTAAGTGATTAGAAGTTGCTGCCTCTCAGCTGCTATATATCTTGCCTCCACTGAGAAAAAGTGAGCACATGCTACACCTTCCAGTGGAAAGCAGGTGGGTTTCCATGAATCCTGCTGCACACCTCAGCTTACTCCTGTGTTCCTGTAACTGCTTGAGAGCATGCACGGGTCACTGAACTTCAGTTGATGGCAGGTAGGTGTAAAGTACTGTAAGAATTTGCTGTTGGTCATTTCCTTACACCCTAAAAATGTTTCAAAGTAAGGTTAATTGATATTTCAGTGTGGGTGAATACAGAACTTTTTCTGTGGTCCTGCACATCAGTGGTTTAAATCAGAAACATGAGACCTGACTTGGTTCGAATTCCTTCTGCAGCCCTACACATTACACCTCAGTGTTGGTGGACCTTATCTTTCAAATTACATTGTTAAGAAATGAATTCAAGGGTAAGAAAGAGCAAAACACCACTTGCCCTTGTGCACAACGACCAATTAAATTCTGTCTTAACTCACTGTGGGTTATGCTTAAATCTGTACAGAAGTTGGGGACAAAATATTCAGCAATCTGTAGCATTCAGTCCCATTTCTTCTGGAGTTTTATAGTACCACCACTAGATCTTTCTTCTGATGGAGCTGGAAGGGACTAGAAGGATTTTGATACACAGAAAAACATCACTATGGGAATTACATTAGGCTTGTGGCATTACACAAAACATATGGCTCACCTGCAGAACTTGAAGCAGTTAAGAGTGACCTGAGGTGCAAATGCTATACCAAAAGGGAAGGCAAGGGTGAGGGAACAGAGAATAATTTTAGAGTCTCATGCCTATATTCTAGTTGCAGTTCCAGCTGGGTTTCCTCTGGGTTTACTGCAGGATGTTTGAAAAAAGTGGCTCCTTGTTAATCTCAGGCAGTTTCTATGATTGATGATTCCCCTTAATCGTAAAAAGAGCACATTGGTGTTTCTGCTTAATTTGTGTCTATTTCCTGCTTTATTATTGCAATAATAATTTATTGCCTTAAATTATGGAAGTTTATAACCTGTTAGCCTTTTTTGGAAGTTGAACTTGGGTGCTCTGTCATGTGAATGAACTTCTTCCCAGTGACAGTCTGCTCCTGAAACATTACATTGCAATGCAAACATTACACAACAATAAAAGACAGTATATGGTTGGTGCATTATTTCTTAATTAAAATAGAGAGCATGAGCAGATTTTGCATGCTTCACATGAACAAGATTCATATAGTCTGGACTCTACTAGTCTTCTCATAGTATCAGTTACACTAAAAAATAAAAAAAGAAACATTCAGATGAGAGCAACCAAAGTGGTCGCAGTGCAGTACAAGAAGATGGGTGAAGAAATGGTAGAAAGAGAAAATGCCCAGAGCTTAACTAAAGGGAAGATATGTTTTTAATAATTTCTACTCTCCTAATATGTTCTGCTGTTGCTCCAGTTCCTCAGGCAACCTACAGAATATTCCTGCATGAGCTGATGCCGAACTAGCACCCGGAAGGGTAGAAAAGGCAATGGCTCAAGTATGAATAGCTGCTCTGTTAACAATGGAAAATTTGTCACAGAGAAAGCAAACCAGATGTTACTACTGAGTAAGCAGCCATGATTCTTTAGGAGTAATTTGAGCCAGTCTAATACCTGGCAGGGGAGTCCTTGTTTCAGGCTGGCACATGGATATGCAAGGCAGTAGTTTGGGCATGTTTTAGCTGAATATCCGGAAGTTGTTTTTGAGCGCAAAATCTGTTAGGCCAGCTGTTCCCAAATGGTTTGGGTTTGTGCCTCTGTTTTTGGTGGTGAACTCACCCCAGCCAAACTTGCGACCCTAAAGACTAACACAAACAATCACATCTCTGTCAGGCTTGTGACCCCACTCTGTGCGGGTGTGACCCTGCTGGAGGTTACAACCCCGGGTTGGGAATTGTTGGGGCAGACTGTCAGATAGCCCTGCTGGGGGAGCGCTGATATGCCCCATCCAGGCCAGGATCATCACAACAAATGCCTTCAGATCTCACAGTAATTTGTAGGCCCCTGCCACCAGTCTGAGAGTGCAGCTTATTAGAGCTGACATGTCACTTTGGTACATCAGGAACATCTCGGGGATCAAAAGGTCATAGTCCTCCCACGCTGCCGCAGTCTTTCTTCATGGACTCGCCTCTCCTTCCCTGTCAGTTGGCTGGCAGCGAGCCCCGGCGCCCTCGTGGCGCGACTCGGCCACGGCTGCTGGATGGGTACCAGCTGCCACTTCTGCCACAAACCACCCTTTCCAAAACCGTTCTCCCCAAGTACTCCTTGCCTTAATGAAAGGATTGATGTCTGTCTCTCTCTGCTGAAATAATTAAACATTTTGTTAAAAGTAATTAAAAGTTATATAGGGCAGTGTTAGTGGAGATGGGCTAAGCCTTCCCCTCTATTTTGTAAAATTAATTCTGTTATTTGTATAGCTATGCATATGAGCACAGTTATGGATGTAGGATGATGGAGAAATAAATGCAAGGTAGCCTTGTGTGATGGCTGGTGTAGCCTGCAAAGCTAAGGGCTTGATAAGCCATGCTAACAGCCTTTTTAGCATAAAATGACATGTTACACATGTCCTAATTAGAAATCTGATTTTTAAGCCTTCTTCTGACGCAATTTTAAGTGGAGTTTATAAACAAAATAAAAATAGATTTCAAATTTGTTCTTTTGAAAGCATTCATTACCATAATGGAAAATAGTAATGTTTTAATAGCTAACCAATAGTCCAAGACCAGTGACTTGTTAATTTACAGGCATGGAAGTTTGACAGTGGCATTGTTCTGTAAATCCAAGAAGGGGAGGAGCCTGCAATGGTGATTTATTTTTACTTACAGTTTTGTCAACAGATCCTGAAAATTGCCAATGATGGCAAGAAGGAAAGAGGAGGTTATGGTGCAGAAAAATATTAAAATTGCCTATCATTTGGATTAAAACCTGCATTGCATAAAATTAGCCCAGAATTCAGTCTGCAAAAGTCTAGTTTCAGAGCTCTATGTGAAGTGCTTTGTTTAAGGACGTTGCTGGACTGATTTTCTGTCAGCTGGGTGCATAGAAAGAATGACACTGAAAATGAGAACAGCAGTCAATTTGTGGACTGTGTAAGCCACTCAAGTAAATGGTCATAAAATCTGTTGTTACTGGTCACTGTACATGTACTGTAAAAAAGAAAAAAATGTTTGAAACTTTGCCTCTGTAACTTGATCGTCCCTTAAATCCTAATTACACATCAGAAAATGGAGCATAAAGTCTCCTCCATCTGTCCAGGTTTGATTTGGTGCACAAAGGAACAGATCCAATTCATAGTACCTCTTAGGTAATCAGATTAATATCTCCTGAACTGAATTTACCCTTTTGATAGTGAGTCTTTCATATGCTATGTTTCACATATCACATTCGGTTGAATCTCTGTGGCTTTTCAGTAATTTCCTTGAAGTCTATATGTGGTATGTCTACCCTCTTTTGAGCTGTTCTTGGGACACGCATCAATTAGATGTGTTTCTGGCACTCTCTTAATGGCATAGTTTCCCTGGAGTCAAAAACTGATCCAAAAACTGAGATCATTTGTTTAATTTGAAAGCAAAAGGGTATGGAACTACAATTTCAGGCTTCAACAGCTATGCTTCTGTAGCTTTGAAGGAATGGGGAAAATTTTTTGATGTCTTGCACACAAAATAAATAAATTCTAGAGTTGTTAAAATATCCAGTTTTTTTCTTCCCTTGCTTATCTTTCAGAAATTTCTTTTTTAAAAATAGTAGATTTTTGACTTGTCAAATTTCATTGCTTATTGGTTTTACTTAGCAAAACAAAAGGCTGGGTTTTGTAATTTGGATCTAAGGAAGAACTGTAAATTATGCAGGATGGTGCATAATTAAAATTTGTTATAAGCAATCTGAATACAGAATTCTATTTCAAGTGTTTGAACCTTTTGGCTCCAAGATTTTCTGGGAATGTGTACTGTATAGGAGGTCCTGTATTTTTTCAAGTCAACTGAAAGCATGGAAACTCCCATTTTCAACCAGCTCCTCCAATAAGATTCATTTGAACCTCAAATTTCTTCCAGCCTGCATCTGCAGTGGGCTTTTCACTGAGATTTTGAAAGAAGTCCTCAATGATCTTTGTTGCTGCGTGCTTGTTCATTATGTGGGGTGGTTTTGATGTGCATAAACTAGAGAACTTTTATAAGAAATTAAACCAGAGATTTTGGTGATAGCTAGCTCCAGTAGTGCTCAAAGCCATCTTGATGGCAGAAAAATATAAGCCAATTGCTGGTCATCAAGCCACAGCCAGATTAGGGACATTCTCTCAGGGAACCAGAGCAGGCCAGTTTGGAACAGAACAATGATGCATTGACAGGGTAGTTAGAGGGGGATCAACACCAACTCTTTTGGTTGTCTGACACTGCTGTGCCAAATTATTCGCTAATGGGGACTTGCTTTTTAAACAAAAATATGAAATGTTTTCTCTTGTGTGTTCTTGTGAGAGTCAGGCAATACAGACCACTTCCAAAGATCAGTAGGAGGGTTTAATAATAAGCTCTTAATGCCTGTAGCCTGACTTGTGGTTACTGAGCTCAGGTAATACTTGAGCACAAGAAACAACAGTAGGCATTTCAGCAGGGTAACAGTTCAAATCCTAGCTGATGGGATTTGACAAGCTCATTTGTGCTGAAGCCTGAGCTGCCATGTCTTTCATGTACTGTTGTTTATGCTATGAAATATGACATTTTGTCTCCCTTTGGCCTACAATCACATCTCAGTGGCAGTAAACATTTGCCTCAAGTACCAAATTCCTGGGTTCAGTCATCATCGGCATCTGCTGCTGAATGATCTTTCATAAATACCACCCAACTCAATTTTCCCTTGCTGTCCTCTCTGTTTTAACTTCAAACTGATAATGTTGATGTTTTAAGAATAGAAACAAGGCCTGTCATGTTTGAGAGTTATGCTATCCACTGAAGGGCAAATGACTAAGAAGATGGGCCTGCAGGGGTTTTTTGAGCTTTAGAAGTTTGTAAATCTTTTCTTGTTAATGTTTGGTAGGAATGAAGTTTAGGACAAACTTCAGTGCCTTCAAGCTAATAGAGTGCCTGTCAGTGACCAAATCTGAACCTCAAGAGGAAAAGTTCACAGTGGGTTCAGCTAAAAATGCCAAAAATCTCATGGGGTCTTTAGTTTGTTCTTTTGACTGTGCACCAGAATCATGCAAACGAGCAAAGACTGGTGACATTATTTTCCTCCAGGTTAGTATGAGGTAACTCTGAACAGCATGGGATCAGCATGTCAAATCCTTAATGGCTTTTGGCCAAGCCCTTCTCTTGGTTTACCATCCAAAACTGCCCAGTTCTGCTTTTCCTGAGGGTGCATCTGCTTCTTAGTCAGCTCTGTTATAGTCTTGTGAGCTAGCGTGAAAGGAGCTGCTGGGATCCAGAGGGTTCCAGCAGCAGATGAGTCACAGAGGCAGAGAGGTCAGCACAGCATAATCTTTCTAGCATTTACCACACACAGTGTAGATATATCCTGGGATGAACCTGCCTTCTGTTAAAATGAAGTGCCCAGATGAGAAGATCCTATGGATGAGAGGAGGTTATCTCACCTTAGTGCCATAATGACAGTGCAAAGGACTTGGAAAACTTATTTTAATGATGTGTGGATTTTCCTTGGGGATACTTTGTTTTCCTCCCTTGTTCTAACAAGGTATTTGTGTCCTGTAGGCTGAATGGTAATTGAAAGCAAGTTCATTGGTATGTAATATGTGCCCATGCAATATAGGGCAACTTTGACTTTATTATAGCTTGAGCCAGGATTTGGTGGTTCTTTTTAAGGTGGTAGAAGGTCACCTGCATTTTGGTATAGTGCAATTTTGAGTCAAAAGCATTTTGAACAAATAAGTAATGATTGCAACTTTGTGTCTGTAAAACAGTGGATTTTCAGCAGATCTCAATATGATCAAGTACTCATTTTGATTGTGGTGAATTTTTTTGTGACAACTGCGATATGAATGAAAACAAAAATGTGTTTTATCCAAAGTAGCATATTCTGTGGAAATGTGTTTTTGCTGGTAAAACAAAAATCTTGAACCCCAAAAGGAGACAAGACAGAGGTTCTTGATCATAACTAGAGACATATTACACAAAATAACATCTGGGTTATTGTCTGGATCTTTCCTTTTTTTCTCTGTCTCGCCATTCTTACACCCTTCAAATTAAAAATATGTTGTTTTGCAAGGTTTTACTTTTGCTAAACCAGTAGAAGAATAAAACAAAAATAAAACTGTTTCCTGGTTGGCCCCGCTTCTTAGTTCCATATGAAATTACGTGGTGTTTGTCTTGCATTTTGCACAGGTACCTGTGGTAGTGGTGTGCCATATTCTAATTGCTCTGATAAACAATACCTTGCCAGTGCTTGCCTTGCATATAGTCATGAACAGTTCCTATACTCAATGGTGCCATTGAAAATGTTTGAGAAATTGCTGTCCAGTTCCAGCACTTTAATTGCTAATATGTGTTATTACTTCAGAATTTAATAGCTGTTTCTGGTTATGATACAGTTGGTTTAAGCCTGCAAGCTTTTTGAAACTGCTTTTGCCGCTTCCTTTTTGCGGTGTGGTTTCCTCCTTTGCTACCTTCAAAACATTGTGGTCCAGGGTGTTGGGTGAGGTGACATGTCCTATTTACACTCAGCTGGAAAAGACTGCGTCATGGGCACTTGAAGCTCTGTGGGGTTTTCTTAGTTCAGATGCTCAGATGTGGCTTCCTGTCATCACCTGATTACTCACTTTGAATGCTAAAATAATCTTGCTACCTTTGGTATTATTATCTGAACCTTAAAAGAGGACAGGCATGTGGAACGAGCACGGCGATCATCAAAACATTACATGGCATATGCTCCCTCATAGTTAACCTCAGAAGAAGGCCTCTTATTTGTCTCATTGGCTGCCTCTGCTGCCTTTCCAGTCTCCTCTCCATCTCCAGGGACACAATTCCATATTGATTCAATTATTGAGGCAGTCACGCTCTTGTTGATGACACACAGGTCTTTCAAACATTAGAACAAGACATCAAGACCTAGTGATAGCAAGTCACGTCAGTAAGAAAAGGTAGCAGGGTCTGAAGGGAAAATATTTTTTTATCCCTTAGTCTTATAGAATCCTGTGATGCCTGGACTGATTGTGGTCAGTATAAACTCTTCCAGCCAGGGCCTTGTGCCTTCAGTGTCTGAGCTGTAATAGCTCTGTGAATCTTGTTACTATCAGTTAATAAACCAAGTGGTGATAATTTTGTTCTTCCATTTTTGTCTTCATCTGGCTTGACCGTGTAGTGGCAGCAGAGTTTGATAGCAAGCATTCTTCCTCCTCCCCATTTCCAACAACACTAAAGCTGAGCTGTGCTTGAAGGTTCTGTGATCAGAATTGTAATAACAGAACAAATAGGTCAGGAAACAAAACTTAAAATGTTTATCTAAATCTCTCAATTCACCAGCCCTAAAAATGACCCTGCCATGCTTCCCAGCAATTTCCCAGTTCCTTAAAATGGGAAACATTAAAAGAGGCATATAGTAGATGTGTTAGTGGGAGGGCTCACGATCAGCTTTGTATCTGATGGAACTACAAAGTTCAACATACAAAATAATGTCATTCATTGTTTATCCTCAAGGTTTTGGCAGAGATGTGTCAAACACAGCTCAGCAGGATTGCTGCAGCCTACCTGTTTGAAAGCAGCTGGTGATTTGAGGTATCTCAGGTTCTGGAGTCTATGCTGAGGTGGCTTAAAGGGCATAAAGATTTTCTGGTTTGTTTTGGTTTTGGATTGTTGTTTTATTTTATAAAATCAAGGATTAAAGAATCAGACCCTTCATATTAGGCTTCTGGATAAATTGAAGTATTAAAAAACATTTTCCTGTACTTGGTTAGCTGTTTTTAAAATAACTGTATTTTCTTCCCTTACCCTTTTTTTCCTTTCTGTGACAGTCACTTTGAGATTCTTTTGTGTTTCCTTCTGCATTTTCTGTACTGCCTGTTTCTTTCTGTCCCTTTACACTCTGAACACTACAGACTGTCTTGTAGCTGTACTGTCTGTTTCATCAGCAGTTTTCAAAATCTGGATGGGTAAAGGCCTGAGTAAGCTGGTCTGAGATAGCTGTCCCAGATACAGGAGGTAGGATGGGAGACCTGAGATCCTTTCTTGATGGAAATATTCTTGGAGCTTATGTTGCTACATTTTAGTCTGTTCTGTACTTTTCATTATTACCGTCATTTTCTATATATGCTCTTTTTTGTTATGCTGTTTGTTATACCTATTTATCAATGTATACACAAGGTTATGCATTTTGATGAATCTCTAATATGTACTGGGTCTGTTATCTGGGACTCCTTCAAAAGACAAGGATCTTAATTCTCATAATAGCTAATTCTCTAGTTATAAATCTACTTGCTTTGATGCTGTTAAATGTGGTGATGGTTTGAAGATTATCTTTTCTGTCAACTCAGGTTAGTAAATACTTAATAAATTTTGAGATGGAATAGTGCTGCTTTGAAGGCAGGAGTAGAAAAATAGTTTCTCTTCTGAAGCCTTCTGTCTGATTTTAGAATGTATTTAAGAGAACTTGAAGAAATTCTGGGGTTTTTTCCCCCCCAAATCTGAACACTGCAGATAGGATAATTCTTTTCCTCTTGAAATGACAAGGAATTTTTAATGGAAAAACTACCTTTGTTGGTAAGCCCCAGGTAGTGATTAATAGCATACATACAGACCTAAGACATTCCTAATTTTGGTTTAATGAGAACTCTGGCCTGCCAAATCTCTTGCAGTACACATCCCCTTGTAACTCGCATCCCACTTCTCTCCTCTCATATTAATCCCAGGATAACACTAAACTGCCAGTGAGTTACAGCCCTCAAATGTTGACGTTCCTTGAAAAAGTAACTGGGCGTAACATCAGTGATGAACTTACTGTAACTAACCAGATGTAACCAAGGTGTGTTTAAAGAGACTCTTTTAATCACACCTCATGGTCAACATGGATGTTTTCCTAGTACCTAATATAGGCTAGATGAAAAGAGTTTTGGTGCTTTCAGGGTATTGACAGAAACAGCTGTGCCTTCCACTAACATCTGTAGTTAGGAAAATATTTGCTAAAAAGAGACTGTAATTTTTAATATATTTTAGTATTACTGTAAGGCACTAAGCTGAGCTCTCTGCAAACTGTAGTCTCTTTCCTCTTGTCCTTGGACTGTTGAACACAAGCTGTGGTGATACAAGCTGTTCTACTGGCTTATCAGTGTATTTCAGCTTTATTTTGGAGACTCCACATCCCATCACTCAGGATGGAAGCTCAGGCTCTCATGTAGTCCTTTGCTGAATGCCTAAGGTTGTTGTGAAGGTCATTGATTATGTAGATCCCACAGTATGCAATGAAACTGGTAACTTGGCAAATTAATTTGCATCAGACAGTAAACAGCTGTCTGATGGTTATGGCATTCAGCTACTACTGACCTGTATTGGATGCAAACCAGTGACCTAAAGGTGAAACATTTCTTCTACAGCCAGTCAGTTTCTTGACTTAGGCCAAACTAACAGCAAGACCTTTACTTCACTCCATGAAGACCTGTACTTCACTCAGCCAAAGACTGAGTCAGAAATTCTAAGTAACTACAGTCTTCAGTCAATAGACCACAGTTTTTTGAACTTTAAGCACTTGGGCACAAAAAGCTCAGAGAAGTTGCAGCCATAAGCTGGCAGATAAACCTGATTTTCTGACCATCCCTTACTAGCAGTTTCCACCAGCAGGTTCTCTGTTAAGGCCCTGTGTATGGGGTGTGTGTGTGCATGGGTGTGCTTATAGCAAGCAATCTTGATACTTACATTAGTTTGAGTTATTTCCTTGTTAGTGAAGAAGGAATGTGTATGTAAGCAAAGGCTGTGGCTCCCTGTGCAGACTGTTCTCCCAGAAGGCTTACTGATAGGGTAATCCAGTGTCTGTGAAGTCAGTCAGTGATGGTGCTGGGGAACCTACTTCTGGCCACTGGATAAATCTTGGAGAAGACAGGTCACTGATAAGGAAGCATCATTCTGTTTATACTTTCATGCTTGTGCAACAAATGTTGCAAAATGAAACAAATAAAAGATAATGTAACATAGTTCTTAAAGTTTGGCCTTTGGCCCTTGGGCTTTACAGATAAATAGCTGATGGACCATGGGGGAACAGGGTAAGTCCATGTGTTACACTCCTCTTGACTGTTTTCATTTCAAGATACAATCTGTTGCCATAAAATTAAAGTTTCAACCTCTACTGAAGACTGCTGTAAATGCATACGACTGAAACTGATTAATAAAATGTGTCCATGCTCCCCAAAATGTCCAAATTATTTGAAGTAACAGTGCATACAAGAATGCTGGGATGCTAGAATGAAGGGACACTTTCCTTCTAAATACTGCAGCAACTAGTAACTATTTTGAGGATTAATTTTCAGTTGTGAATTTAATTTTGTGGAATGGTGCCAGATCCATTCCATCAATGTGATGGTTTGCCAGGAAATTTCCAAGATGGACAATGGGACAGAATGCTTTCCCCTTTTTGACTCACAGCATACTTGCACACAACTTTTATAGGACATGTTCATGATTTAATGGGTTATTCAGTTTCTCTCCTTGTCTGGTTTTTAGCTCCTTTTTCAAGATTAGCCATCATTCTGTGTAGTTCTACTGTAGCCAAGTAAAGACAATGTAAATCAGGGGAGGAATGCAAGTTTGTGCACACAGCATAAGAAACAGCCTTAAACCATGATCCAGAGATTATCCCAGGGTGGGAAAGTAGTTGCAACTTCCTCAGCAGAAGCTGTCTTTCTAATCAGCTTTGGCCAAGAGCCCCTTGATGGGATCATGATATGCTTTAACAGGATTTCCAAACAGAAAGGAAGAATGCTGCTTGTTTCTGTACCCAGGATTGGTAGAATTCTGCTGGAATTTATGTTCCATTTTAATTCTCAGAATTTAGTCAGGGTATGGAGAATACTGCAGGAGACCACAAAAACCTGTCCATGTTGTAGAAGTCTTTCCATAAAAGGCTTTAGCAGTCTGGTCACAATGGGAGTCTACAGTGGTACTTGTGCCTGGACTTGTTATTTGGCAGTTCAGTCTTCTTGTATGAGTGTGCAGTGACTGGAACAAGTGGTAAACTTCAGCCTTAGAAAGATACAGCTTCGTAACAGTGTGGGTGACAACTATGGAACAGCTCACCTGTGAAGCTGATGTGGAAGTTATTGATGTATTTAAGACCACACGGAACATCTGTATAGAAAGAGTCCTTAACCCATCTTCTTGAGGTTTAGGCTAGGGTAAATGCTCACAGGTAACTCTGCTGACTATATGTGCAGCCATGAAAGGGGAAGGGAAAATGAGACTGGAAAATGAAAGACCAGCTGAATGCAGTCTATTTGGTATGTTTTATAGATGAAGGCATAAGATTATTTTGCAGTGTAATCATTCAGCATCTGAACAGTCTTGTCAGAACCTGGCAAAGAAATGCATCTGTGGAAGAAATGAAGATCTGAAATCATCCTAAGGCATGTAGTAAAGTGCATACTTATAACTCTGCACTTCACTAACAATATTTATATGTTTTTCTAGAAGTTTTTATAGAATATTTTCACAGAAAACTTTTCTTTCAATTTCCTAGGCATTATGCCTAGAAAATTGAAAGAAGTTAGGAGTAACTTATTCCTTCTCACTGATAGCATGTTTGTATTCTGTTGCTTTCTGCACACAGTGACATGTGAGCTTGGTGAGGTGCACAAAAACCATGTGTTCTTCTGAAACATGGAACTTCCGGGTTTCTGAGAAAGGATGGATGGGTACAAATTACAGTTTCTGAATATATAAAGTAGAACTTTTGTATAAAAAGTTGTTGTGGAAGAGCTTAACTTCCTTTTTTACTGCCTCTCCAGGCAGAAGTTTTCATAGCGTCTTGATGGATGCAGCTTTTCCTGGCCACATGCTGCTCAGTCCTTTGCATTTGTAGCAGAGATCAAAAGCACAGAAAAGTTCCTTTGAGCTGTGGCCAGAAATATTTACAAAACAAACAATCATGCACTGAGAAGCTGGATAGCTCAGGAAGCTCTCTATGTTTGCCAGTGTGCTGGATGCAGAGGGCCCAGATGAAAACCATGGGTCAGATTTTCAAAATGTGTGGTGAGGTTTGACTGCTGCCCTGTTTTAAGGGGAATATTCAAGTGATTGATTGCTGTCACTGTCATTGTAAAAGTTGTTCATTTGTGATCTATAAACATTAAAAGTATGTCCAAAATAATACCTGCCTCTTTAGAAATACCACTTTAGAAACCAAGTGGGATTTCTAAATTGTACTGAGGCCATCAATGACTTCCACAGCTATAAGTGAGTTTACCTTTGCTAGCTGGTTCTGTATAGTTTTCTCTGTAGGCGGATGTAGATTATTGCTGTGAAAAGTGATGATCCAGTGCAGAAACAGGTCCTGATGAGATTAGCTGCTTATATAAAGTGGGATTTTATTATTTTCTATCACATTACATATCACAGAACTATGTTAAAATATGTCAGGAGATATTTTGTGAATAGTGAGCATGGCCCAGCATCCCTCATCAGTCTCAAGAACCTGATCACTTATAGGAGCAGGAGAACAAAGAATGCGTAGTCTGGGTTTCCCTATAGAAGACTCAAGATTTTTTTCTTTGCAGAAATTGTTGTCACGGTAAATATCTTAACAATAAAAGCAGTGATGATGAAAATAGCTGTTGTAGCCATGGCTCTTGAAATATTTACCAATGTGTTAGTCCCTGGTGCCCCCTAGTATGGTCAGCTGGCAGCCTAGAAACACCAGCACTGGGCTGGCAGCCTGGAAGTTGATATTCAGGGAAAAAAAAAAAAAGATTAGTTTTTAACATAGCAAAGTAATATCCAGTTACTTCACTATATTATTGGCAGAGGATAGTTTGAAGATATGTTGATGCCAGGAATGGTGGTTTATGAAAATGTCTATGTAGGCCAAGTTCCCTCTGTGGGCTACAGAGTAAACTGCACTGTAAAGTAGTAAAGAAGTGGAAGGAACTTGAACAGTATGTACTCAAAAGACTGTAGGTTCCCAGCTTAAGGTTGAGAGCATTAGGTCTAGGTGAAGGCCTTCTAGTCAAAGAACACAGCCCAAATGCTCAAACTTCTCTCATAACAGGTAAACTCTGGTTTATACCTATATATAGATGTATTGTGATGCATTTCACAAATTGGCCTATTCTTTGAAGTCTCTGTTTAAGAGACTGGTTGTTTGAAAGTAGAACATTAGGTTGGTTTCTGGATGAAGACATTGATGGAATTTGGAGGTATCTGATAGAAATCTGTGTGTTCTCTCATATTATGTCAAGTTAGGACAAGGAAAGTTTTTACCATGGAACCATTGAAAGCAACAGGAATGAGCCTTGAATCCTGGTTTGTTAGCTGAAGCAGTACTCAGGATCTCACTTGGCAATCCATGGCTCATAAAAACTTTAGCTAAAACTATTTACAGAAGTGAAAATTTGCAGTGAAGCCCTGAAGTCCATAAATTAAAAGATGGCAAGGATAAACCACAGGAGAGACCCTCTGGATTTGTCTTTCCTTTGGGTGACCAAATTTCATGTGTTTAGATTAATGAGATGATGCCTAATGGAAGGTACTGAAAGGGACTGGAAATTTTTGGAGCTACTTCATCCAGTTTACTGAGAAAGCACAACTTAGTCCTTATGGTCTCTGCACAAGTGTTTATACATTCTGACTTGGGTAAGACCTGCTTTCA
Organism: Passer domesticus; assembly: GCF_036417665.1. Classification (NCBI taxonomy): domain Eukaryota; kingdom Metazoa; phylum Chordata; class Aves; order Passeriformes; family Passeridae; genus Passer; species Passer domesticus. The sequence goes on from NC_087479.1 coordinate 33,398,154, forward strand.
GCTTGAGTATGTTTTTTTTTTACTTGCTGGGTCAAAATTAAATACCAGATACAGTATTGTAACCTTTAAAATGTTCTGTGAATGAAGATTTTGGGGAGGCAAGCTTCGTATTTATTAAGCCTTATGGTACTCTGGGTTGTTCTTTTTTCCCCAGTAAGTACTTAATACTTATACTTCATACTCCAGACTGCTCAGTAGGAGGAACTGAAGGATGCAAATGAGAAGAGATGCAGTTCTCCTCTGTCCACTCAGGAGGAACTGGGTGCTTCTTTCTCAGCACTTCTTTCCCAACATACCCAAGCCCTGCTATGTTTGGAAATGGAATTTAGATTAAAAGTGACCTTGCTTTGTGATTTTTGTGCATTCAGAAAGAAGTTATCTGTCTTGCAAATGGCATGTTCTTGCTACATCTGGCAAGAAAGAAGGAGAGTCAGCAAACAGAGGCTGTCGCTTGTGTCTTTCTGTGAATTAACATCTCATTTTTCGATTGGCTTCCTGTTTTCTGCCAGAACTTTTGTGTAACCTCACTTCCTCAGAAATAACTGTCTCTCCTGAGTATCTCATGGTGAAGTGGTGGTTTCAACTTCCTTTTGACTGAGTTCCAACTTAAAGGATAATGAATCTTTCTGTTCTATTTGGTTGCTGCACTCCACACTCATCTTCACAGTTGTTACTGAAATTGCTGAATTATTTCCCAATGCATGCAGTGGTCTCCTCCGTGTCTCCAAGAATAGTTTAAAATGTTCAATTACTAGCTTGACTGGGTTACAAATTGCAATGCAAGTGCTGTCCAGTTTATTATTATTATTTCACCTTTGTTTATACTTGATTCTGCTGTAAACAATTCCATATAGAAATTAATCATCATCTTTGATCTGAGAGATTTTTTCAGGAAGTCAAAGAGGTGAAGTTGCAGAGGATAAAGCTGTGCAGAATGATATATTAATATATTTTCAGAGAAAATGCTTAGTAGAGATAGTTTCTCCAAATACGATTATTTCTTGTTGTTCTGGGAGTGTTGAAGAATGAAGAAAAAATAGGGAAGTTATTCAGTAAAGTTAAAGGAAACTCTCCGCTTACACGTGTAATGCCTTTTTATTTAGCTGCTTTGGCTGAGCTAAAAATATTTTAAATCCCATTTCCATACTTGCTCAACTTAGGCTTCTTCAAAAGACAGGAGTATCAAATTCTAATGTGTAGTTTCCTTTCAAAATATATATTCTTCAGGAGATGAGTGTCTGAACCAGCTGTGACTTTCACATTCCACCAACTTCTCCTAAATAAACACAAAGCTGGTTTAGTATATAATAGAAGAGATAGTTATCTATGTGCCTGTGCATGGGTATATACATGTAGATAGATTAATTGATAACCACACAGAGGTCTACAAAAGAAGTCTTTTCCAATTGATCTGTTGGGGCAATTTGGATGAAAGATCATTCCTTTTATGGTTTTTCTTTTTGGAGTTGTTATGATTATCAAATCTTTTTCCATCTACTAGTGAAATACTTTACTTTGGGAAATTGCAGAGCAGTCTGTGGTCAACCACTCATTGATTTAAAACAACAACAACAAAACACCCAACTAAACCACAAAAAAACCCCAAAATGGCCTTTAGAGCCAAAAGCTAAGCACCAGTATCTTCAGGTGCGTTTGTCCAAGACAGAATTTGAAGATGGAGACGCTAGTCATAATTCTGAGAGAATATGTGTCAAAAAATTTGCATATGTAAGTGTTGTCAATTAGGAAATTTCAGGCATTATCGGTTCTTTTGCTGAACACATCATACGCTTCATGTCTTGCCTTTTGTGATATTTGCAATTCCAGCATTAAACACATATAACTTTCTGTTTAGACCATAAAAAAACTTCCTAGGCCCCGGTTCTCAAAAAAAAAAGATATCTTTGAAATTTGTTTATATGGATTAAATGTCTGGAACAGTGTCCTCCTAGAACACAACACAATAAAAGATGAAGGTTGTGGTTGGTGGTAAATTATATGTGGTAAATGTTGCTGAAGGAGTGACTTGTGTACCCTAAGGAATACATGGAGAGCAGATAATTTCCCTTATTGTATGAAGTCTTCTCTTTAAAAAAGAAGTACTATTAAATGGCAAGCCAATCAAAACAAACCTTCTAAAGGAACATTCTGCCATGCTTAGGTCTGTTTTTACTGCCCTATGCAGTATCAGGACTAATGACAAAGCTAGAATTACATTAGCACAAAAGTGTTCAGCTAAGAGAGGTAAAAAGCTGCATCCCATACAAACTTTAGTCACTAACAAAATTAATCCATTGTACATGCAGGGGGCTCTTTTGCTCTCTTGGATTGTAAACGTTTGTAATAATAATTCTGCTGCCACTTTACAGTGTGTAAAGCTTGCATACAAATGCTGGCTTGTAAAAACAACCCTCTGTTCTGCCCAGATTTGCCATTTTCATCCTTTTTTTTTTCCTTGCTGCTTTTTGCTTAATCTCGTATCCTTAAATTTGTTTCTTGAAGGGACTATTTAAAAATGGATTTTTTCCTAATAAAACACAATTGTCTGAAACCACAGATCTCAGATGATTGAAAGAAATTTTTTTCTCTATGATTGTAACAGATTCAGTGTGTCCAATCACAAAAAACCCCATATCACATTATCTTCAAATAGATGAGTGCATTCATTTAGGGTTCTGTTTCAGCACTGAATGTTAGCAATGTTTAAAAACAGTGTCTTTGAATAAAAGACAAATGAACAAAAGTAACTAACCTTTAGGGATCTAAACTTCAGTTTTGAAATAAGTCAATACCAGTGCAAAATGATTGGAAGTTTTCTGTTGCATCTAAATCTGGTCTTGTATTTTTATGAGAGGTGATGAGGTCAAACCTTCAAATAGTAATGGTTAGCGTATAATGTCTTCATAGGTATTTTTGTCAGAGGGAAAAAAGATTATGTTCATAAATACAGTTTTTTCTATCATTAGCATTGGATTTCTCTCTGTAAGTAACTTTTCTTTCTGACTCTGCTTGGCATCTTATCAAATACAAAATCAAGGCTTATATTACATTAATCCTGAGAAAGAAAAAAACCCTGAAGAATCTTCAATACTGGAGTTATTACACATCTCTTCTTTTTTTCCACATGGTTTAAGAATTTCAATTTAGCTAATAAGTAAGTCAAAATTCTAGAGCCCATCTTCTGAAAATGTAAAGGATAATTTAAAATGCTCACAGACAGATGCTGATAATGATTCTGGTTCTTCTTATGATTTACTCATTATAATAACTGTAGATTCTCTATTCCAGCCCAAGTTGTTGTGTGAGGGGAAAAATGAGACAAAGCTCAGTAAGGTCTCAAAAAGTTAAAAAGTGATTTCTTTAATAGGCATGATCTTCTGAGCACAAAGGGCAGAAAAGTCAGCAGAAAAGAAATATATATTGTGAACTGGAAAAAAATGGGTGTCTTTGAAATTTAATCCCTTGCTTTGCCCTAAATCTAACTGAAGCTTTTAGCTTCCACCACATGTTTACATTGGAAATCTCTCTTTGTGCATATAGAGTTTGTTCTCTTATGAAATTACATCTCAAGGGAAGGATAATTTAAAGCCATTTCCATTTGTTATGTCTATGCTGAACTAGGCTATTAGGGGCTGTTAATGCTGGATAAAATCAAAACCTACAAGTGCCTTCATCTGTGGATTACAGAATCTCTCCAACAAATTGCATGCTGATATTACCAGAATAAGGAACTACAGGCAGTTCCATGTTGGAGCCGACACTGGCACAATTTTATAGTGTAGCCAATATCAGTGTTGTGCTGATGATCAATGATGTGCAGATGTGCCTCTGACTTCACTTTATGGAGGCTGTTTTTGAAGTTCAAGTGTGATGATAGCCAATGTAGGTTTAGGTTTCTAGGTTAGGAGCTCTTGCTGGACAGCCTTGGAGAAAATATGGGTTGTGGGTTTTGTAATTCTAGACCTAGCATCAAGTTATTTTGCATAATTATAGCTTCAAGCCCTAAGCAGAGGACAAGTTGTGCACTGTTCATGAGAAGTAGCCACAGATAGCACTGAAAGCTGGAGGCTCATCACTAAGCTGAAGTTTTTCTTTCTTCTATGCTTGGGCAAGACAATGATCATGTAACAGTGACACATTGGCTTATTTTAGCCATGAATTACATTTTTTTCATCATTTCAGACCACAGTTTAATGAGTTTTTTGTCTGGGAGGCAAGAACCAGTGCATTCATTGTTCATCTCTACCTGATCCTTCTTATCTCTCTGACCAACAGTTTTAGCTCATTATGAATAATCAGTGCTTGAATAATTATGGAAGCTTTATGAGTTTAAGGTTCTTCAATTTCAACTTTCCCAAATAGTATCCAGAAGTTTCTTGACTCATTCAGAGCAATTACCTGTGAAGGAAGCATGTAAAATCTGGTCCTGTATTCTGTAGATTAAGTACAATATGGAAGAAGGAGAGGGTTATACATGTGGAGGGTTTCATGTGCATGACAAGCTTTTTTGTCAGAATGATGGGGGAAAAGAAATTTACCAATTTCCCATCAGTGCCGAGTCAGTGATTACTACTGATAATGGGGAACTGATTTTTAACTGACAGATATGGCTCTTCTTTACTAAATGCCTTTTTTTACTACACGTTTGGGTTTACTGTGGGGTTCTCTTTCACCTTGGAGAACTCTGGGTGGAGTCACATGTCTCTGTCAGAACAAGGAGAATACTACTTGGGAACTGTGATCATGAGTCTCAGTTTCCTCAGCTGCTCAGTGGGAAAAACACTTGCACAGTGCAGGTATTATCTCAGCCTTTATGTCATGAGGCAGAAACTATTCATTAAGTTAACTGCAAATCCTCCAAAGACCTGTGCTTCATATTGATTTTGTGGTTTAATCCTTCTGATTTTGAGCATATCCTTTCAATAACATTCAGAGGAGGGCTAACTTTATGATTATCTCAGCTATGCTTGTGTTTCTTCTTTGTAGATGTTGGTTAATGACACTGAAAAAAATTCTTGAATTTACATCTTTGTAAGTTTGAAAGGATAACTGACATTCGAAGGCAATTTATTCCGTGTTGTTTTATTAATTTTATTTTGGTTAATTTATTTTACTTTTATAATCACAGTGTGATTAAATATACTACTTTTTTTGCTTGGATTTCTTCCTTTTTTTGAAGGTGAAGGCAATTTGGACAGTAAAGTTCAGTGTTGAATGTACTGGGACCTGATTAGGAGGCATTGTCATGCATTCCTCATATTACATCAATGACAATTGCAACATTCACTTCAACACAAGTGGAGTTATTTTAATTATTTAAGTTGCATATTGCACCTTTTTGAGTTGGATTACACAAAATATAGACATCAGTATCACTGTGATGTTTTCCTATAAGAGAAATTTGAAAAATTCATGTCAGGTATTTAAAATTAAATATAAGTTGCACATAAAGTTCAGCTGGAATGTTTTATCCAATTGTCTTACTCATTGCTGCTCATTTGTAAGTTTTGAAAATAATTACATATTCAACTCCTGAAAGTGTGTCTATTTAGAAACCAAAATTACAAATATATAAAGAATGCTCTGTTCTTAGATTCTTTTCTTTATTGTTTTCATTTGCAGGGCTTTTAATCAATCCAATACAAATAGTGTGGTATGTCTGTATAAACTTACACGCTTAGCTTTTGGCATTCCTCCATGTAATAAACTGCATTTGCCTGGGAAGAATAACCTAGATTATGAAACCCAAGGACTGCTTGTTGTATAAGGGTGCTGTGTGCAATTTTGAACTTGTGTTCAAGGCAAAAGACCCAAGAAGTTAATGAAGAGGGGAATTAATCTTCCCTCATGTTCACTCGATAGGATCATGAGCTTGAGGTTTTGAGGAGATAGAATAAAAAAGATCTTTTGCTGATAGTGGCCATCAGGTTGAAATACTTTTATTCTCTAGAGAGCCAGAACTCATTTGCAACTTCCCCTCATTTAAACTCAAGACACTTCAGTTTCCTGTTTAGTTTGTATCTAAGTGGATTTTCTTTTATATTGTAGATAGTTGTTTGTGTATTTTTTGCTAAGGGTTATTATTTTTTCCTTTAGCTGCTGTCTTGGGAATTGCCTGAACAGTGTTGCTTTATTGTAAAGGATTATGCAGTACCTTGGCTGGGGAATCCCAGAGGAAGCAGATACCATATAAAAATGAAAACACAATGTCTCCAGGTTTCCACTTGCTGAGTCTTTTAGCAGTGATCTAGTAACCTTGTGGGGGAACAAAGTTTTAGTGGTTCTTAATATCTGCAGCACTACTTGCAATGACAGAACATGGAGAAACTCTATTCCTGTTAGTACAACAATGGGAATCTCTGAGTCTGGCACACAGCTGCTCCTGGTCATACTGTTTTTTATTTTTCTGTTGTTTGTTGCATTGATGTCCTCCCTCCATCAGTCTGTAGACTAGTATGAGTTTGTTTACATTCCCTTTGTGGCCTTCACTAGTGTTTTGTTTAGCAAAGCACCTGTGAGACTATGTAAGATTTTTCTGAAGACCTAAGTCTTCAAATTTGCCCTGGAATTCTTGGTGGAATGAGGAAGACTTCATTAACTAAACTGCCTCACATTACCTGTCTTCAAGAGAAAAGGCTGTGCTCCTTGCAAGTCAACTAAAAGCCTCCAGTGCCTGCTGCTGTATCACTTCTAGTGGGGTTTTCTAGTGTATTAGCTCTTTGATGGTTTGTTTTTTTTCTAGAAGAGAAAAAACTTGGTGGCACAATTCTGGTTTTGTAGATCACATAGCCATTTCTTGGGGAGGCTTTGTGGACAGGAATGGCAAAGATTGCACAGTGTTAAGTGTTTCTGTGAAGGAGAGAAGCTGAACTGGCTCAGAGGTTTCTGCTACAAAATACAAGAGGTGAATATGCTGCTAGGCAATGATCAGGAGAAGGAACTACTTGGTAGTTGCTTCTCACTAAGATACACTTTTCTGCCTTTTCAAGTCTAGAACTGCAGCATTTAAACTCACCTGCTTCTCCTTCTAAAGCTGATGTACACAGCAGTGCAAGAAACATAAATCTTGGCCAGCATACATTCCATTTTGACTCCTTATGGGGCACACCATTGGTATAATTGTGTTTAATTCACTTCTAGAGAAATGAGGAACTGGTCTTTTTTTGTGACAAACTAACATTTGCATGTATTGCATATGTACATGCCTTGTAGTTGTGAGGAGCAGCTCCAAACAGGCCAAGGTTACTACAAAGCTAAATATGGAGAGGAGCTCACATGTTCTCTTCAACCTCTAAGTAAGTGCCATCATACAAGTGTTCATACAGGAAAAATGGTTCTATATTTTCATACTGGAAAAATGTAGTCTGTTGCTAGAAAAACAACATCCTTCTCTCTGGATTGCCCAACTTTGTTTTATAGTAGAGTTGAACTAATATTTTGTTATGTGTCTGCATATGCAGTGGGGAAAAAGCTAGAGGATGTAGGCACATGAGACGGAACATAATTTGGAGAGAGAAGAATAAAGAAAACTGACTCCCAGGCCATTTTGAGTTTGAAGTTTGTTACTGAGCTCAGTATATTGACCCAGGATGGAGAATGCTGCAAACTATAAAACTGGTTTTCTCAAAAAGCATGCCTCTCAAATCCCCTGGATCCGCTGAGGGCCTCTTCGTAATGTTGTAAAAGATCTGTTTTCCAGAGTGATTTGATTCCCATAGCCATGGGCAAAGGCACCCAAGCAGCTCTTGTTTGATTAAAAAGCTGAATTGTTTGTTGGTAACTGTAAACACAAACAGCTGTTTCCTGGAACACAAAAATGAGAGCCAGATTGGTACTTCTGCTGTAGGACAGAATTTTAAACAAACTGCTAGCTATCTGGGAATATTTTCTTTGGGAAATTAATTGCAATGCATGTTAATAAGTGCTGAATATAATGTGTAAGTATTTAGCTCACCTTCACTCTGCCCTGATTATTTTTGATGCAATCTGATCCATCAGCTTTTGTTCTTAGGGCAGGACAAAAGTGTCTTTGTTTTTAGGGGACTTGAAAATACAATTAAAAAAAAACCTTACAGAATCAGTCAACACTGCCTATTTTCCATTTTGTAGTGACTTTATTTGCTTTGAGCTGAGGAAAGAGGAAGATATTCTTGGGGACCTTATGCTGGCCTCACTTCACTTAAATGCTTGTCCTTAGACTGGTTTTGTTGATTTTTATGATCATGTTTTTCTACCTGCAGAGTACATAAGTAGTGTATAACTGTACTCAGGGATGTGGTCTCCTGGGTTTCAATGTTTATATTTAATCTGTTTTAGTGTTCTTTGGCACTAGTTAATCTGAAGGTTATGGACTGTCTTTCCCATGTCATTGTGTAGCTACTGTGCTTAGCAAATATTATTCCATAGATTGCACAGTCATTTTCATTAACTTTGTTTTGTTTAGGTGCTTATTGAAATGACCATCAGCAAGATAAATAGAAAGCATTAGACAATTTCCTATCTGAGGCTACTAAATGCTGTGTTTAATCCTGTTTACTAGCTCACTACTTTCTGTTGATTTGATTTTTTTCCTTTCATTCTGAATGGATAGTGAAAACCACTTGTCTAATTGTTGTTTGCCAAGAATAGGGAGCATGAAAAGCAGTATGTAAAGCCCAGTTTTATTGCAGAGGTTTAACTTCCATTTCTCAGCTGCTAGCTCATACCTCTGTACTGTGGTTAGGTTCTTAACTCTCAGATGCAGTCCGTGTATGTAGTGACACTTATGCATTTATTGTATATTGACATTGCTTTCAAATGCACACAAGTCTTTTCAGAACTATCCTGAAGTTACAGGACTAGGCATCTGGAGACCTGGCTTCTGTATGGCTTTATCATAACTTCCTGAAGGACTTAAGCAAAGTTTGAAAGTGGGGCTTTTTTACACAATTACATTGTACAGTGCATAATCCTGTTCTGGGGAATAACAAATGTCAGTATAAATCTGTGCTGCTTTGTGGATTCTGCTCTCCCCTGATGGATTGTGAGCTAGGCCTGTTGAGGACTTGTCCAGCTTTTCGCTTTCCTTGTTGCATGACTCTGTGTCCTGGATACATTTTACTACTTTTAATTCAAGTTTTGTTGGTTTGAATGTGTTTAGCTGTTGACCTGCTAAAAGGGCAGCACTTCTCTCCCATCTCTATTTTTCCTTCTGCAGTGTAACCTGTGGGTTATAACTACCCCAAAGCAGTCTTTCTGTTGATTCTCCTTTTATGTGCACTGTGGATAATGCAGCTTTTCTAAAGAGACCACAAGACTTGATTCATTGATGTTGTAAGAACTGTCAAAATCTTGTGACAGAAGCGGAAAATTTTGTTGACATTGGAAAGAGAGGTGGCTAGAGCTGTAGTCCGGGTTCCAGCTGTAGGGGTATTTCTATTAACTAAAAAGGGATTCAGAACCTTATACAGAGCTGTTTTTATGAATTTAAAATAATTAAGAACAGTTTTGTTTAGCCCTGGGTATTTCCTGAATGCCTTTGCAAGTCAGACAGTGTAGTGCTGGGCTTAAAAGTCTGTCTTCAGCTTGAGTTGTATTGAACAAAATAGCCAAAGAGAATTTTTCATGGGAAAGTACATTAACATTTTTTTGAAGTAGGTTACATTTAGTGTTGCTGTTAGTAAAGCCAGCTGTATACTTTTTAATTACAAATATAATGTATTTTAGAATTGTCTGTGAAAGAAATCCCTTGCGTATGGAGTTTTCTCCATGCACTAAGTGCATGGAGAAGTGCCACCAAGTGTCTGAGCATCTCCTAAATCTTTAAATACAGAAATAAGGTTAGTGATAATAGTCTTTTCTTCTTCAGCTTGTAAAGAAGGGAACTTTCTGGTGTCGTGGTTAGAGGTTTTGAAGATTCAGTGGAAGCTAAGTTGAATGTTGTCTATAGCTCTGAACAGAGTTATATCCATGCTATTCTCTCTTTCTCCAAGAGAGAGTTTCCTCCGTGGTACAGCCAAGAGCATTCTCTAGCTCTCTCTAGCTCTGGCAGCCTTGCCTGAATTTTGGCTTTGCAAAGTAATGATTGCTTCAAGGCAGAAAGCTTGAATCAGATGCTGAGTGGAAAACTGAGTTAGGAGAAATTTATATTCCTGGACCAATGGACTTCCCAAAGGTGCTGGACTTCACATCTTGGTAGAATTTAGCCTGATCAAAAATAATAGTCTTGTTCTTAAGAACAGAGTTGAATATAATAGAGGACAGTGTTCTGTTTAGGTGTAAAAGACTAAAGATTGATCAAATGACTGGAAGAAAGCTTATGAGGAGTGAGTAAAAAAGGAAGAGACCAGAAAGAATAAATTAGTGTGTTTTATATTCAGAGTAGCATGGGGAATATGTGTGCTTGCATACTGTATAACTCACCTTTGCATCTCCCAGCATCTCTCATAACCAAAAACTCAGTAAAGGACGTGGGATAAGCATTGGCTATAGATACTTGTCTTCTACACCAATCTTTTCTGTCCCTTTTTCTCTGTGCTCCATTTATTTGTTTCTCTTCTGTTTGTTCCTGTCTACCCTTTTTCCAAGTGAGACAGGATTTTTTTTTCCTTATTAATGGTATGAAAAAGAACAAATGAAAAGCAGAAGGTCTGAAGCATACCTTCAACCATTAAGCTTGAGTAACCAGCCAGGCAGCCAGATGGAAAACCCCTTGTGCTGGTAGGGAAGGGTGTCTTGCATTTTATTGCTGCCGGGGCTGCAGCAGGAGCTGCGTGGAGGCATGTGAAACACCTCCATGCTGTGCACTGGGATGGCATGGTGGGGATGTTGTTGGAAGAGTGGAGAGTGAGGATGCTGGCCCTCCCATGGAACCCCTCCCTCTCCCCCTTCCTTTTCTTTCGCAGTTGCACACAGCGCTGTGGCTCGGAGGTCATTTGTTTCCCACAGCTTCACAGACCACTGTAGCAGAAAGGGAGACAATGGTCCCTTACAAGGGATGATGTGAGCCTTCTTTCATCTCTAATAAGCCCCTGGTTTGCACTGTGAGGCCTGTTGTGTGTTTGTGTGTGTGCACAATTCCAGTGTGAACTGCTCTGCAGCTTCCACTGATATAAAGCAACCAGGTTTTTTGTTTTGTTTTTCAAATGGACAACTCTTGGTATGTCACATCCTGAGGTGGGTTTTCTGTTCAGTACAAGCACATCAGGAGACATCCCTTCTTCTTTTCACATAGCTTTTAAAATCTAGGGCCCATCTGGTGAACATCGGTTGTCAGAAAGACCGAACTCAGAAAGCAAGGAAAGGAGGGACAGCTGTCTTTAGCTCCCCTGTGCTGAGCACAAGCTCTGCCTGTTGCTGTGCTTGGGCATGGCTGCTGAATGAGCATGCCACAAGAGCCCCGTGAGAACAACCACTCTGGCAAAGCAATGGACATCACAGAATCTGCAAGCAGAGGGGCAATTTGAGACCTTTTTCTTCTCTATTACCCTGCTATAATGAGTAGAAAAGAAAACGGAAAAAACAATATGATGAAATTTTAAGGAGCAGGAGTTTGGAGCAGTGGTTCTTCTAGTCTGAGATACCGTTTTTACCATATCTTCTGCCTGATCCTTTAAAATCACACTCCTCAGTCTGGAGAACTTTCCTGCTACATGAAACAGGAATTTTTTAGCTGCCTTCTGTGCAGCAAAAAGTTTGTGCTCCAGTGGTTCTCCCTTGTCTAAGCCTCATGTGCTTGGACTAGGAAGGTAGGTTCATGCTGGTCATGAAGGTCCTACTCTCCATCCCCTTGCTTAGCCTGGACAGCTTCTTGCTGCAGTTTATTCCAAGGGCTCTCTGTGAGACCCTGTTCAAATTCAGTGCAGGCTTACCTTAGGAAATGGCTTTGGTAGTCCAGGTCTGCTAAGGCTTTGTGTGTTACATGTACAGTGTTACTTCAGCCAAGGAAAACAAAGTCCATCTTTTCACTTGTCTGTTCAGCTGTTGGAGTTCTTGGCTACTTAACATCATTCAGCCTCATGTTTCCCCCCAGCATCCCTGGATGTTGTAATGGTCCTGGTGTGAACTTCTCCTCAACCTTGAGACCTGGCCTCTCTTTCCTTAACTTAATCAGGTTCCCAGGCTGTTTAACATAGCACAGCCTGGGAAAGACATTGAAGTACATCAAGAAACAGTTATGGAAAACTGACAGACTCAGATTTCAGCTATACACTGCTGCATGCTTTTCTCCACAGAACAATTATCTTATACTTGCACCGAGTCTGACTCTGAACCATTTTGAGCAAAGTTTGAGACCAATTTCTCAAAAATGTGAGCTGAAGAAACAGTAAGTCAGATGATTCCAGGCAAGGCAACTGGACTTTTAGAGATTACTTGGCATTTATAAGCTGGACAGCTGAGGGGTCAGTATGCAAACCCCTTTTCTATCAATATCCAGATGAAAATGAACCAGTTTTTTGGTACTTTCAAATACATTAAATAGAACAAGTGAAAAAGTGCCTTCAGAACAATTGCTTTTAGTGGCTGATGTTTTGTTGTTTAGTTGATTTTAGTGGCTGATGCATTGCTGTGGCAACTGGCAGACACTCCACAGTAATACACAGTTTGGTCTCTGAGATGCTGCGAATTCTAGGGAAGAATAGAGGTTAGACTTTGTTGAAAAGTTAGAAATGGACAGTCTTTGGAAAAAGTGTGTCTTCCTGATATCTCCCAAAAATGAGTGTCCATAATTTGTTACTCTCAGACAGGTACAGAGCACTGATGGATACATGAAATTAGCATGCAGCATTAAGCATAAACGTGTTTGTATGTGTTAGTTTTGGTAGATGCTGTGAAACAGTTGAATGTTTGATCTAGAGAAGACGTGGTATCTTTGAGACAAATAACATTTTTCTGAGTTCTTCATACATTCATATTTTCATCTTCCCTGGGCTCACAAGGAAGATGCCACAGTAATGGAATTGTAACTTGTCTAATTTTGGCGTGATATCTGTAGATATGTGCCTTTCTTCTGCTTAAATGCTGTTGCATAACTTCCTGCAACAGCTATTGTCTTTTGGAATATATCACTTAACCTTTTTGCTTGCCTGAGCAGAACACTAAATGCACCTGTTTTCATATGATGGAAATATAGTAGCTTCATTAAGTGAGGGTGCCATGGCAAGAATCTAGTTCTTTCACTAGTTTTGAAATTAATTAAACTGTGAATTAATTAAACTGCTTGTGAACACAAAGCACATACCTCTCTAACAGAAGTAAAGAAAAGTGGGGAAAAAAGGGCAAGAAACCACAATTATTTTAAATTCAGTACTAGCTGGACTTATAGAGCTCAGCTAATAGGTATTTCAAATTGCTGTGGGTATACTATCTATTTTTCAATGCAAAGACCCAGCAAGTCTTATGCACTCTGTATGAGAAGACAGGTTATTGTTTGCTTTTCAGGTGAAGTGGGGAAAAGTCTTGACACTTGAGGGTCTTCTCTGAACATGAATAGGTATTTCTGAGAATATGAAGAGGTGTTTAGTGACAGTGTTTTCAGTTCATCTCCACAGCCCTGTTAGAGCATGAAAATATCCTCCTAAGGATTCAGAGAAGATTACAAAAACCTCCACAGTGAATTTTACAAAATACAATCAGCACAGTGTAATAAAAAAGTATCAGAAACTTTTTAAAAATTAATGTGGTTTGTGGAGTACAGGTGCAGTACATAAACATGTCTGTGCTCTGTGAAGTTTCGAGGAGCCGTGAAAAGAGAGTCTTGTGGAGTCTTTACCTGTTGTGCTTTTCAGTTGACATGCTAGCATAAGGAAGCCGTTACTGTTGCTTAGAGCTGTCTATAAGTTTTGCAGTCTCACCTGAAAGACCTCTGGACTTTAAGCAGATGAGAGGTAAGAGCTGTGATACCTTGTGGATCAGTACTCGGTTCATTTTTTGCAATACTGTTATTCAATCTGAGTCAAATTTTCACATCTTTAAAATACACTGTTTCAATAGCACTAGAAAGTCTTTCCCTTGGCTTCCTCACATGACCTGGAGTGCAGTATGCTCGTTGCTTTATGCAGCCCTGTCTCCTTCTCATGATGCTTTCCCAGCTCCAGCCGGTTAACCGTTCCCTGCTGTCACAGCTCAGCCATCTCCACCCAGCTCCATTTCCTGCCACTGACCCTGTTTCAGTCTTGGCTCCCCACTCTGATTTTTGTTCTCCCTCCTCCCTTCCCTTCCCACTGGCATATCTTCTTCCTGAAGCCATCCAAAAGTGAAGTAAGAGGATTATTGTACAAAATACTCATTCCTAGGTAGTAACTGGTTATTAGCTAAACCTTGGAGGGCAATGACATGTTCACAGTGCAAAGTAAATGGTGTTCTGAATACTCTCAAAGCTGGATTACAAATGGGGAACAATGAACCTGCTTTTAGTGAGACGGCCTGAGATATACTTGGGACAACAATTTAATTTCTCTTTTCTCTTTATGCATTCAACTGGCATCTACAGACAAACAAAATCCTCCTGTTAGGGTGTTTTCCATTTAATCCATCCAACAGTCCCCTTCGATGAGGACGTGTTTATTCTGAGCAGGGTGCGTGATTCATCACCCTTGGGAGATGAGGCAAAGTTTGGTGCTGACCTCAGGCAATTTATCTCCCCTTGCACCCCACCCTCCCCCTCTTCCCCCCCAGATGTGTGAAGCAGTTTTATACTAGGAAACTGCATCACTGATAAAATCTTTTGAGGGGAACATCCGCCACATTATTACTTTCCATGTCATAGAGAACTCCTGCTGTTGCATGATAGTGAAGAAAATTTATTAGAAGTTTAATTGGACAAAGCAGAGGGCACAAGTAGATGCTGAGAAGTGTTACTTTGTTGTGGAATCTCGCTGAAGCTAATAAAAAGTAGACTTGTCCTGGGTGGGAGTGGGAGAAATGCAGAAGAGGGGGCGGAAGGGACAATACTACTACAAATGTCAGAAAATTCAGAGTCATGCTTCAGATCCCTGGAGACTGTAGTTTCTTTACCTTTGGGAATCAGCTAAGCAAGAAGAACCTAAATCAAAATTTTTGAAATAAATATAGATCTTTATCTTGCAGAGAGAGTGGGATGTAATGTTCTGCTGGGAGGGTTAACACGTGCAACAGATTTCCTTACTGTGCTGGAGCAGGCAGGACTTTACAAGTCCCACACATGTATGCTTGATGTGATTTTAATCGATTAAATGAGACATATAAAAAGAATGAATAGTCAAGTCATTACCGTTTGGTCTGTAGTCCAATACTGCCCAGTATGAAAGGGAAATAGTTATAGCTGAGTTGATAAATATTTATTTCAGTGTTACTTATTTTGGAGTTGCTTAAATGGAGAACTTGAACATCCCAAGCAATACATTCTTCTGGGCCAATGCTGAAATGCTGCGTGTCCTCCACAGTGAACCACTGCTGCTAGATAGTCCAGCTTTAACATGGAAAGCAGAACTGAGACACAAGAACCTTTAAAATAATTTAAGAACTCATGCAAGCAAAAGAAAAGCAGCATGTTAATTCCATTAATGTGGCAGAACTCCCTTATGGGTAATAGCCAAGACTGTGCGATGTGGTTGCCAGAAAATCCAAAAGGTACACAGAATTTATTTGTGTGTTTAAAATTCATTGCAAGCTCAGTTAATCTGAGGACTCATTACAGTGTACTTAGTGCAGTCTCTGATTTTATGGCTTTATTTGGTATGATTCTATTTGGATGAAACTACTTTTCAAAAGAACTTTGATTTAGGTTTTCCAGGACTGTTTCGCATCTGTAACTTTAAAAGAGAAATCCAGAAGCAGCAGCAGTGTAGGGCAAGTGCCTGCATTGTAGTTGTACACTTAATTAAAAAAAAAAAACCAAAAAAGAAAAAAAGCCTCAAAAAAAAACCCCCAGAAAGACCAAACCTAACCTAACTCACCCCCCTCACACCCCCAAACCCTTCAAGCTTCTGCCTGTTATATCAGATGTCTAATAAACACTCTGTATTGTTATAAATGTCTTGCTATAACAAAGTTTTTGCTGATTTTTATGATAGGTACTCAATGTAATGAGTCACCCTTGTGACAGAGTTCACGTCATTGTTCTGCGCATATATATATTCTGGGTTTTTTTCTGGCTTGTAGGTATGAGTTGTTGAATACAGCTTCATTCTCTTCTTAGCCCAAGCTGCTAAGCAGTTGTGGAGCTGCTAAGCAGGCATTGAACAACAGCCTCAAGTACAACAGTTAAAAGAAGTGACTTGTGTGCTATAGAGAGCATAAAGGAATTTTATGCATGCACTGTTCCAGCAAATATGGTCAGATTTGCTTTATGTTCATCCTTCTTTTTCTTAAATAAAGTTTGAGTCAGAGTACCTAAAATCTGAAATATTTATCTGCTTACAGATGAGATAAAGATGGAGCTGTGAAAAACATTGATTTGAAAAAACCTTAATGTTTAAAGCAGTAAAACATGAACACATTTACAGAGAAACATAGTTTTTGGCTGATTGTTTTTAGAAAATAATTACTAAGATCCAAGAACACCAATGGAAATACCAGTGTTGTGTTGGGGGAGCAAGCAAGACTCAGTATTTTCCATTGATGTACCTAATTTATGTATATGGTTTTGAAGCCAACACCAAATTTAGGATGGAAAGGAGTTGAATTCTTCCATTCTGAAGTCATTATCAACACTGATATAAATATTAGCACTAACTGTTTGATGTGTTCTGAGTTTGATATGTTGCTGTGTTTGGCTTGGAAAGCATTCAGTTTTACAAGAGAATGGGTAAGTTTCTGCATATATATTTCACTGCAGAGTTCTGTGCAGTAAGTGAACCTGAGTTCATTTCTCTTTGCCTGCTCCTGAAGGTGGTGAGCTTGTAAGCAATGAAATGATGGCCCAAGAGCACAAGGGTAGGGCTTCAAACACTCTGCCTCTTTGTTTTCTTTCTTTTTTCCATGGATGTTTTCCTCTAGGGAAAAAAGCTGAGACAGTATAATGGCTAGAATGAGAACAATTTGGCTGTTTAGCAGCCAATACATATCTTAGTTTTGTAATATTATATTCCAAATTGTTTCATATACTACATGCATTTTGCTTTGGATATGGCAAGACACTTATGGTGTGGCAAATTCCTTTATGCTGCCTTATTTACTCTTCTGTCTCTGAGCTGACAAGATACCACGCAGCTCTGTTAGCAAACTCAGCACTATGTGTTGGTTCTTAAGGAGAAAACTAAAGCTGGGGTGTGTTGCACTGACAGCAGCCTCCTGCCACTGACCATGGCTTTCAATTCCAGTCTTCATTCTGTGAAGGGTCTGCCACTAATAACCTCAAAGCAAAAAAAAAATGTATCATTGTAGGTTTAACCCCACAGTAATGCCTTTGGAGACCATACTAATACAGTTAAATGTTACTGGTGTTTGAAAACTCTTTCTGTACCTTCTGTAATTTCACCAGAGTTGCAAAGGTTATTGCTTAAATAAGTCACTGCATCTGAAGAGAAAGGCTAGAGAAGCCACTGGCGAATGACTAATTTCAATTTTTCATGAATGACTTCTTGCTATAGTCAGCTGTGAGTGTTAATTGACAAATGACTCTGCTGCCTCTAGCTCTTATCTTGCTAGGTCTTGTAAATAAAATAGGACAGGGCTGAAATGATCATGATAAGCTTTTGTTAGGCACAGAATAATAATGTTGGTTGTTCAGTAAGCATCCTATTTTCTGCTAGATTAGCATTGAGACAGTCACCTGGAGTGACATAAAGAGTGACTCTTTTTGCTGAAACACTATATTTCACATGAAGCACAAGTCTGTTATTTTTATTGTTTGAACTTATTGAAATTCCTGTGGCACTTCTTACAAGAGATAGGATATAACATGTCTTGGCTAAATTCAAAAACCTGATCATGCAAGCCTAGCCAAGTAGTTTGTTTTTCTTTGGGAGTGCTTGCCTTTGAAAGAAGGATTATATTAACACTGACTAGGGACATACCAGGAAAAGTGGTAAAGTTTATTAATATCTATGAAGTTGGGCACCTCTTTCAAAGCTTTATGCTGTTTCTGCCACTGTGACCTATGAATAGCAACAAATGTGTTTGAGCCATAGCTGCCCCCATATATCATGTGCAAAATAAGTCCACATTCAGAGTTAAGTATCATGGAAGTAGGTACCAGTTGATCAGTAGTAATTACCAGTTCTTTCTAAGGTACTCCAGGGGTATGTTATGTCTGCGTATAAGCAAAGGTAAGGGTTGATAATTTATCAGATGAACCCCTGTTGCCCAATTTCTGTCAGACCTTTCATAATGTAAATTGGTCTTGCAAATTGCCTCTTCCTTCTTGAAAGGCATTTGGTTATAGTCTGAACAGTGTTTGAGCACTGTCCCAGCCAACAATGACCAGATGTTAGAGTAGGAGAGAAGTAGCAGTAGTAGTCTTAGATGACCTAGATTACAGTATGACTCCAGGTAAGAATGAAAATTTCATAGTGGAGTGAAGGGAGGGAAAAGGGAAGGGCAATTGAAAGGCAGTTGATCTGCTTTCCAGTAAAGGATTAATACTGTTGTTCTTTGTAATAGGAGTGGCTGGTAACTTATATTCCTTGTTGTGCAATAATTCCTGGGTTTTCAGAAAATACTTTTAATTGGAAAGACAAGTATTTAAGTGTTTACTCAGAGTTACAACATATATTTTTTTAAAATATGTGAATGTGCATGCCCTCCCCTATTCTTACACTGCTCAATCTGTTTCCTTGGAAGTCCTGGTTCCTTGGTCCAGACCTGTTGTTTGGGCAGGCTGCCAGAGAGTGGGCTGGACAGTAGCAAGGTTCAGCAGGAAATCTGCTTGGCAGGTATCAGCATGGCCTCTGTCTAAATCAGAAGATTTACTGGCATTTACAGATTTTAAGGAGGCATCTATTCTTTAGCAGATTGATTGATTTTAATAATCAGGTTTAGGTTTTGGTGTTTTTTTACTAGCCCTGGTTAGGAAATATTGCTGGCATAGTCAGCGTTGGAGTGTAGAATATACAAACTGTTAATTTGATTCCGTGGGCATGAATGTAGGCTAGGCATGGCTGCAAGCTGTTGATATGCTTCTCTTCATGGAAATGCTGGAAACTACAGGTATAAAACTAGGCTCAAATTTGCCACTAAAGGTATTCCTGCAAATCCTACTGCCTGCAGAAGCAGCTGAGTGCATGTACCTATCCAGAGGGGGAAATTAGAAAGCTGTAATACAAGGCTGCAGTTAGTAACAAGGCTTTGAATACAAGTACTCACCCAAGTGAGCAAGTACAGGAGAGCACTTCCATTTTCTGACTTTTGTGCATGAGCTGTCGTTTTAATAAAAGTTGGAAATGTGAATATCATAAAGGTGAACCTCTTATCAAACCCTGGGTTTCCAAGGTAGCTTAATAATGTTGACTGACTTCAGATCTACATGGTGATATAGTTACATGACCTCAGTTTTGAACTGACCACATACTATAAATTTTATTTTACCTAAGTTGATACTAGCAAGAGCAACACTTATACCTGCATGTTGTTCCAAAATAAATTATGGAAATATTATTACTCCTTTACAGAATCAGTTATTTAATTTCATATGATTCATTTGCATGCAGGATTTTTTAGAAATTGTTTTGAGGATTAGTTTCTCTTACTGGAAAAAAAAGTTAGAAGTTAGGGAAAGAACAGTCTAGTCTGGTTACCTAGTTTGAGCAGTCGTAAACCTCTTCCAGGAATTACTTTACTGGAAGAACTAAGGCACATTTGTTAGAACCAACATTAAAAACTTTGAAGAATGGCTGATCTCCAGTAGGTACGAAATATCTAGACATTATTTATTTCTGGCTGAAAGCTTAGCCTGTGTAAGTAGATAGTAACATGCAAGATGCCTCACATATGGGCACCCCCACTGACAGTAGAGGAAGTTATAGAGTGTTGTGGTGATCAACACTATCCACAAGGCACTTTCCTATTACTTTCTAAACAGTTTTCTTTTTATCATGATTATAGCATGATAATTAAATGAAGAATCTTGTTACGTTTCGAATTATCGAATATGTGATGTATTTGGCAAATGAATATGTAGAGCACACTCATGTCATATCAGAGTGATACCAAGCTAGGCTCCCTAAACTGTCACTAACTTTCATCCATCCAGCATCTATAAGATGATTGTGGGCACTGCCCTTCAGAAAAGAATGCCTGCTTTCTTCTAAGAAAATAGAGTGTCACAGTTCACTATGTGCTTGCCAGGTCTCCTGTGCCTCAATAGCAAGTTAGTTGTATTTTGTCATGCAGTGTCCTCATAGAGCAATTCTACGTATTCTTTTGTCCTTTTGTCCTGTCTTGAAAATGTGCAGATAATAAATAGATTTTTCCACTTCCCCAAACCTTGTTGATGCCTTGTGAAGGCTGACCTAGAACAGAGGCTAGACAGTTAAAGAATAAAGTAGGTATTTATTAAAAGGTCTCAATGGATACACCTTGGGCCGTACAGGAGTCCAGCCAGGGCTGCACCCAAGATGAACCAAAATGGTCACAAAATGGATGACTGGTCATGAGGTCTCTCACTTTTATAAGTTCTGGTTCATTAGCATATTGGAGTTAATTGTCCAGTTACAGCTTAGGTTATGCCTAAGAGTTCCATCCTTCTTGTTCTTCTCTCTTCAGTTCACATTGTTTATACTCTTGGGCCTGAAATTTGGGTGATTGTCCTTGGTCCCAAGCTTGGAAAGGAATTGTTTTGTCTAGCTACTCTGTGAAGAGAGCTTACCATCCTTTAATATGAAGCTCAGAACTACACACTAAAGCAGTACACAATTTGCAAAGTATAAAAGCTAAAAGCTAAGGCATCATGTTTTATGGAGGAAATGAGTCTTTCCACATTATTTGGGCCTCCAACTTTTTGTTGACATTTTACTTCATGCATGAGTTTGGATGTAAGGCTCTGTGAGATGACTCTGTGCTGTTGTGGGTTAGCTGTGAATCTCACATTCCATTCACCTAGGCCACCTGTAGCCTTCTGTCAGTTACAGAAACTTTCTACCAGTGCAGAGCTTTTATGGGAACTTATATAAGGGCAGCATTCAAAGTTGGCTTCACAAGCCGGTCAAGTTGTGTAACCACATTCACTAACACACTACTTAGCCCATATTTAGTCCTTTCTTATGTATAACAAGTATATTATCTTTAATCGTATTTATTGTTACTTGGTAACAAAGTTCATCTCATAATTCTACTTTTTAATTACTGTTCTGTCTCATTTGCATTTTAATTACTGTTCTTGTTCATTTGCTTTTCAAAGTCAAGTGCTCCATGGTACAAGTTCTGCTTGGGAAACACATGTGGTGTTCCCCAGGGATTGTATTCCATCACAGCACTCAAATTATTTGTTTTGCATACTCCTAGCCTAAGTGTGAAGAAATTTGAATTGTTTCAAAGTGCAATGTAATCACATCATAGAGTTTATGCCTAAAATAGGATAGGCAGCTCCAGAACAGAGGGGAAAACAACAGTTACTTCATTTTGCTATGTGGAATAGATGGTATTCCCATTGTATGTTTTTTTTGTCACATCAGGCAGAATGAACTTGCCCATGGTGTTGCTTTCTAGAAGCAGAAGTCAGTTGGCTTCATTGATTCCAGGACGTATAGTGAAATCACAGTGCTGCTTTTTGGAGAGGATGGATTAAGAGAATGAAGTAAAAATGCCTGGAATTACCTAATTGGTCAATGACTGAAGTTGCTTTACTTTCTGGCAACTAGGTTACGCTGGAAAACAGATACATGCTTCATATCACTGGATGTGCAGCTTAGCAAGTCACTCCTAATTCAGAAGTTCAGAGCAACAGTAGTATAGAAAGGATGGAAATATGTCACAACTTAGGGAACAGTCCTTGCAGGGTGCTACTGGCATAGTCATCTGCCAAGTAGCCATTCCTTGGTGAAAGTAAAAAACTAGGGTATTGTTTTTCTCATATGGCATATGATACTATTTTTATGTGTCTAATAGGACTGTTTATTTCCAGGCTAGGATGGTGTGACATAGTACTTCCTGCAAATCTTTGTTATCATCTTTCATTTACGTGAACACAGCAGCATTTGAATGCAAGTTTACTTTAATTTTCAGTGGTCTTTCAGCCATTAGTAGCCTCTTATTTTGCAGAATTAAAGCATGCTAACATCTCTGCTTCAGAAATGTTTTTCAAAAGGTAGGATTTAAAAGTTAAGTGGAACTCCCACAGTTCTCATCTCTCTGGCTTCTGCTGCGGTACCCAGTGACGATCCTCAGCATGGTTGTCCCTCTTTATTTTATCTTGTCTTTCCAGCTCTTGCTGTGGTGAGAGCATGTCAGAGCCTGTGTGGAGTTTATGATGATTGAGTCTGAGTTCTTTGCTTTTACAAAAACCCCTAAAATCCTCTTGTTTGTTGGTCTGTGCCAGTTATTATATATCCAGTTGTGGTTTTGGTGAAGGTGTCTATATCCTCATTCATATCCAGCATCGCTTTGCCATTATGCACTGTTGAGAATCTGTGCCTTGCAGTCAGTGTTTCTTTAGGGCTGGACAAAGGCAGCCTCTCTTCCAAAACTAACTGGGGTGAGTTTGGTTAAATTCCCAAGTTTCAGTCTTGGCTCCATGGGAAGCCCTTAGACATCTACTCTGTAGATGTTCTAGTATTTGAACGTGGTCACACGGTGACATCCTTTGCCATGAGGCATGTCTGGGGGTCTGTCACACAGGGTTCCCCTATAAAATTTCAGTGTAGCTCAGATTAGAGGATTGATTTTTAATTAGAAAAAAAAACCAAAACAGCAGCAACAAAAGACTGTGCACTTGTTTCTGTTGCATGGTTGTGGAGATCATGTTTGTACTGCTAATATCTCATATGATGAGATATAAGCTTTCCTAACTGATGGGTGTGGTTGTGCTGGCAAAGTACTTGAAGGAATGTCATTATCTTGTTGGAAATGACATTGGCCATGCAGCAGGGGCCGGTCTCCTGTTACAGTCTGTAACAAGCTGGTGCCCAGTGGAGCTGCAGTGCTGGTTCAGCCAGATGTGCCAGCTTCTGCCCGAGCTGCAGAGCAGACTCCCAGCTGCTGGTAGCTGCTGCCATCTCGCAGCACTTTGAGCGAGAGCAGGAATTTCAGCCCTTGCCCAAGCACAGCCCAGGCAGTTATTTTCTGCCTTCTGTGAGTAGCCTGCTGGTTAAGATGCAATTAATACTTTGAATTTCCTCACTTCAGATCTTGACCAATGGCTCTGTTAAGTGAGAAGAAATATTTGCAGCCATACATTTTTAAAGTACATTGCTCAGATTCATTCTTGTATGGGGGGGAAAAAAAGGCATCTAGTGTTTCCATGCCTGCTATAGGCCAACACTAAACTCCTATAAAATTCAAACCCAGATTGCTTATACATACATGGGAGATGTTTTGATTAATTTTTTTAAGCAGATAGAGGGGTTTGTATGGTGAGAAAATGTGTGAATCACCTTAACTCTTTAATTTTTAAAAATTCCCTGTAGATCAGCAGATTCTTGTGGGAGAAAAAAGGTCATCTCTAGATTCAGTTTTATTGTTTGGGCTGTTACAGCTGTTATAAATTAATTCTCAAGTTATCTTCTCTACAAGATAGCTGTAGAGTATAACGAATTAAGATTGAGCTCTTTTTTGAAATTTATAATCTTGTTGAAATGACAGAGAGCTCATGTGGCATACAAGGTCAGTTGCTATGTTATATATAACTTCTTGTTTTCATCTCCTACTGTTCTTGCAGGGAACTAAAAATGTTTTAGACAACAGATGTGGAACACTTAAAATATTTGGAATGTGTGGGAATATACTGAGGGACCACCTGTCCTGCAACGTGAAAGACAGAATTGGTTGTGAGCGTTATTGGTTACTCCTGCAGTGAACAAAAGGACTCATATATTAAAAGTAAAGCAGAATGAAAACTATGGGGGACTAGGTTGGCTTTACTCAAGGAAACATGGGGAAGAAAGTTGAAATCCACAAGTTAAATACTTCTTCGTATTTAGCCAATAATCCACATTTCAGTTTCCCTTTGTAAGTGTAGCCTGAAGCAGTTACTCAGTCTTAGGAAGCTCATGGTTAAGAAGAAAAGAAACAGAATTTATCTGATTTAACCTAAAATAAGGTATTTCATTTATTGTGTGACTACTTCCACTAGTCAGATTCTATCTGCTTAGTTACTAATTAACGATTGCAACTAGTAATAACTACATTGGCTATCCTTTGTGAAACCAACTAAACCCCACAAATTATTTATTTATATTGTAGAAAATTAATTGGATTGCTAAGGATGTTGAGCTGGTTTCTTCCTGCTGTCTATTTTTCTACACTTTTACTACTCATTGACTAAAGTAAACAAATGGTATTTCACAGATGAGGGAACAAAGACACAGATAGGATCAGTATGTAGCATTTGCATTTCTTCATTTGGAGTTCTGGCATGTGAGCACCCACAGGTCTTTATTATCTTTTTCCTTCAATGATTTTTAAAAAGGAGGATATTAAAATTGAGATGATAGCCACTTCCCTGCCTCAGGGAAGGATTGTGAAGATAGTTAATGTTTATACCATATACCCCCTCTTTCCCTCCCTGCAACTGTAGGGTGAAACTGCCATTGCTCTGGTCCTCACTGCAGTGAAAAGGGAAGGTATCACTCAGTGCTTCTGTCCATGGGCAAGCTCTGGCTGGGAAACAGGCAGTGCCTCAGGCTCTGCCTGTATCATAAAAATTATACAGGAAATCAGAGAGAAATTCACAAACTGAGATTCATCCTTTCTTTTATGGACTTTGGAAACAGTGATGTCTGGTTACAGTAAATGGCTCAGGTTCCTCTTCAAATTTTGGGTGTAGGTGTGAAGCTGTCCTTCAAAACTGAAATCTCTGTGTGATACCACATATCCAGAGCTGGTGAATGAAACAGCTATTTATGCACTCTCTTGATAAGATTAATAGAAAAGTCAGGACACACATAAGCAGTGTTTCCCACAGCAGATGCAATTTTCTCTGCCCTCACATATAATGGTTTTCTTCTGTATTCTATGCAAACAAATTATAGATACTGTGAGAGCCACTACTTTAAATTTCTCTGCCTTTTTGCATGCAAAAATCCAGCATTAATAATGCATTTTTATGTTTAGAGTTCTTCATAGTTTGCTGGAGGGAGGTCTTTGTGATTAAAGGAAGCAGGTTTCATTGAGCCAGACTTGAGCTCTGGTCTGTCCTCTTTTTCACCTCCCCTTAGGGCAAAGACCAACAGCTTGAGGGTGACCCCTTCAAGAAGTTTTTACCGAAAAGGAAGATGAGAAAGAGCCTGTCCAGCCTTTCTAATGCTCTGTGCTGGAGCCAGGAAAAGGCAGCTGTTTCTAGCCTTTCTGATGTTTGGGTTTGGTTGGGGGGTTTTTTTGTTTGTTTTTGGGGTTTTTTTCCCTTTCCTGGTGGCTGGGATCTGGGCTTGCTGCCATATCTGTTTGTCTGTCTCATGTTGTTTTTCTCAGAGAGCTTCAGAGGCCAGTTGCCCATAGTCAGTTGCTGGGAACAGAGGTTGTTCCTTGTATCGTCTTAACTCTCCATGCCAGAATGTTCATGCTTGAATAGGAAACAGCGAGATCTGTCAAAATAGCCCTTTTCTTTAGGGCTCTGAGGCTGCATTCTCCATGGCCATCTGTTCCCTTTCACCCTTTTGGACAATGTTGCTATTTGAAACGAACCACTCTTTGCTCTCTCCCTTTCCCTTTGCCCTCCCCCTGCCCCCCCAAACCTGGGAGGAAAAAAAAAAAAATTGTTTCTGGCCCTGACTGGCCTCTGGAGGATTCAACCATTTTTTAGTCCAAGGATTAAAAGTGATATTTTGCAATTTTTTTATTTTTCACTGACTTTAAAAAATGTAATACATCTCAGGAGAAAAGAGTCACTGCAGTCAAACGATCATTTTGGATTTATACATTAGTCTCCACAGAGCACTTTGCTGTCTTGTCGCTGCCTGATGCAGACTACCGTGAAAATTTGGCACATCTTGGAATATTTTGCATTATAGCAGGAGCGGAAGGAACCTCCTATAGTTAAGGGTGTATAACTGTTTCCCTTCTAACCCTCTGTCATCAGTCAGAAACACTTATCAGGATGAAATTTTCCAGTCTTTGTTGTTGTCCAAAATTGAATTTATTTGCTTAATTCAGATAAAGTAAGTAATTCCTTTTTGAGAATGAGATTAAGAAAAAAAGCATATACCTCCTTTGCTTTAGGATGGGCGACGAGGCTGTGAAGAGAAGGACTGACTAGCTGGAAAACTCCTGGAAAGTCTGCATCAGTTAGAGAGTGAAGCCAGACCCCTGCAATTGTCAGTCATTTCAACATCCTGCATGTTTTATACTGCCTCTGTGTGTGTGTGTGTGCCTAAGTACATATATATATATATGTATTTTCAGCATTGGAGATGAGTCAGTTCTGAACAGTGAGCCCTGTGGCGTCTGCATGTACTAAAATATTTTGTCATACATCTTACAGTGAGAGGGAATGCATTTTATATACATGGGTATACTGGCTGTTGAAAAAAAAAAGTGAAAGCGTCCATTTAATTTATGTTCAGAAGCTACTCCAAGCTGGGTTTTGAAGGTGCTCTGATTACTCAGTTGCATCTGCTAGGTCAATATGTAAGGTTTGATGGGCCAGCGCAGAAGATACTTTGTTAGAGAAGAGGTTGCATCCTCGTGTCAGGAGCCACTCTGTGCTGAGAAATAGATACAGCCAGAGAAACCAATATTGGCAAGTGCAGACTTGTGGTTAAATACCAGTCAAGAAATGCCACAGTCAACGGTAATGATGCCCATTGGGAAAAATAATTGAATCCGTTGTTGTGTTTGAAAGGCAGAGTTGAAATTGCACATAGCGGTTTTTTGCATTTAATATTTTCTAACTTTTATGTTCTTAGTCACACAACCAAAACATTCTTCCAGTTCAGCTTTTGTGATTGATAGTATTAAACACTTGGCCAAATCTGAACTCCAGATGTGAACAGCTGTAATTTGCAAACAGTCATCTCTATCCCCCAAATGTTTGGCTGACCTCTGTTTCCGTGTTGCAGGCTGAAGGAGGATTGCTTCCTTCTGGAATTTCAGTTTTGATAACTCTGGCTCATGAGCCAAGCTTTACAGCTCTAAGATGGTTGTTTTTATTTACACCTAAAGGGAATTCTTGCAACTGTAATGTATGGGACCAGTGTTAAGAATGCTGAAGGCTAAATTTTCAAAGAAATTATGATGGTCATCAAGCAAGTAAAGTAGTTTGCTCGGTTTGAATCTTAACCTGAAGTACTATTTAACACTGCTTTTTAAACATAGTCCTTGTAGTTATCAGCCCCACTGTGGGTTTTAATTATTGCATGTTTCAACTCACTGTGTAAAGAAGTTGTCACTAAATTTGAAAATTATTTGGAAAGATACTACTAAAATACTCCTGTGCTCAGGAGTAAAAAGGATGTATAACTTTATTCACTAGTTCAAAGCCATGTTACTAGGCTGTGATCAGAAATTGTTATTCATTTAGACATTTTATGCCCAGTATATTGAGAAAATCCACCCCAGTGTAGGCTGTTAGCACTAGTGTTAATTGAGCAAACTCAGGTGCTGGCAGTGATCTTACTGTAGCAGTGCAATGCTCCCTGTGGCTTCTTAGCAGGATATATTTACCAAGGAAGAGGTCAGTGCTATTGAAAACTAGCCTGCATACACCTACTGTCCTGTTCCATCTGCCATGTGGGCACACAGCATCAGCCCTCTCCTTGGGAGATGGGCAGCCGTGTCAGAAATTCCCTGGGTAAATTAGTGCTAATTGGTGCTTTTATTGGCCACTTTGCTGGAGAACTCATTGTGCAACAGAAACTGGACTCTCTCTCCCTCCCACCCCCATTGCCCTGCTGTACCGTGACTGAATTTAAGGTTCATTTGCAGACTGGAGTGCTGCTGCTTTTGCATGCACTGTGACAGTTTCCTGGGTATGAGAACTAAATTGTCATGGCACTGTTTCTTTACCAACACATATTTTATGGGAAAAAATGTCAACTGTGGGAATAATCTGCCTCTCAGACTGCAGCATCCTAACGCGACCATGTTGCTGTGAACTGCACTCTGAAACTCACTGCACTTTCAGAGCTCTGTCTCACTCTCCTCCCCCAGCTGTATTAACTTTTGTTCTGCCTTTCTGGGATTCAGCCAGTTAGGCTTCCAGGCTTCAGGCTGTTATGGAGGGGTGAGTGTGACAGCGGGTTTATTCAGTTCTAGTCTGGAAAGTTCAGAAGTGACAAATCCAGATGATGGGTAAACATAGCAGAGAGTGATGAAGTTTAGCAGCTGAGATGAACTATCCTGGGAAAATCAGATATGATAATGCCATGGCTGTGTAGGTCAGAGGGCTGAAGCTTGCAGCATGCAAGGCTTCAGTTGCTCTGACAGTGGGATTCTAAATCTCATTTCTTTATTCAAACCTTAAGGGACTTACATACATGTAATTCTAGCATTCTGCCCCCTCCCTCCTACATACCTTCTGATTAATATCATGATCTCTTTAATTCCCTGAGGGAACTTAAGCAAAAAAATTACAGCAGTAACTTGTAGCATGATTGGTGAGGTGATAATTAAAGGCATTTTCTGGATCACAGGGCCCTAGCATTGCCAGATCCCATGATTGGGCAAGCTTTGTTTTTCAGCGTATGTATCCTTTATATGTACAGGCAGATAAAATGCCAGATCTGGGTTGTTTGGGTTTTGGTTTTTTTTCCTCCCTTAGCTCAATGGTTTGTGATTTTATTGTCTAGTCTTGGAGAGACAGAAAGAAGTGACTGCATAGGAGAGGTTCAAAAGAAGAAGCTGCTTTAAGTTTTAACGACGAGCAATGTGGCAAAGAGCTCTGGATACTGAGAGAGTGGTGTAAATTAGTATAATTCTAGATTTTAGAAAAGGAAGGAATTTCTCAAAGACTGCTGTTAGGGGAAGGAGGTTTATCTGAGGGGTAAAATATTTATCCTTGGATACAGAAGGGAATTGACTTAACTGCTTTCTTCTACTTGTGCCTCACCATCCCTCCCACCAAATCACTGCTTCTGTCATTTGCAGTAGCACTGCAGCAGTGATAGAGAGCTGGAAACTCACCACTTTGTAGTGTGGTGTCAGGAAACAGAGGCAGAACATTTTCACCAGTAAAAAGAAGTATCTGTTCCCAAGGCTCTCAGCTCCACAATTCCCTGATTTGGGCCCTGTTTCAGGTGCTGTAAACCACCAGCTGTCTTCCCACCTCCACAGATCTCCTGAGACTTGATTGTTTTGGTCATGGCTGGTAGATTGTCTGGCAAGAAATCAAACCAGCTGGATTTTTTCATTTCTTAATGTCAGTTCCTGTTTTAGGTCATCAGGCAGGAGTCTCAGTGCTAGCATATGTGTGTGTCTCTTTCTCAGCTCAGAAGAGAATTGACATGAGCTCACCAATGACTTCAATGAGGGAATGAGATCTGGTGTAAACCACACTGGTAATAGTAGGCATACTGGGTGGGATTAAAATAAACCACCATCTCTCCAGTTCTCTGATGGACCCTTCCTAAATTTTGAGCTGCATAAAGGTCCCTGCTGATTTTTTTGGGGTAGAATAAAAGTTAACATTACTTATTTGAAAAAACTTCAAATATTTCATGAGGAATACTGAAAGTCCTTATTTATACACAGTTTTTATGGACTGTCATGTATTTTGGTGTATTCTCTCTCATCTCTTAGGGAAGGTTCTTTGTAAGTGGGGAATAATCATCAGCAGCTAAGAGATTTGTAATCTGCAATTCTCATAAAAAGATCTTTAGGTCAGGAGCTATCTTTTTATTCTCTATTTGTCTAGTGGTTTGCATCTTGAAGATGAGAGCTCTAGGAGTTGTTGCAATGGAAATAATGAATGACTGGGGGGAAAATAACAGCAAAAAGGACCTTAATCTTGATCTAATATCAGATTAATCATGTAAAAATCACCCAGAGTGTGGACACATAAAGACATAAATATGATAAATAAAAAAGTGTGAAAACTCACCTGTTTGGAGCATATGAGATAAATGAACTCTGTTTTCCAAAATGAGAAGTGAGCTCATTCCCTTTCTATTGCATTCACTGCTGGCTCCATCAGAACTTTGCACCTGGAGTCTGTAACTGGCAGGTTTTGGTCTCATGATGATGATGGCTGAATCAAACAGCCTGTTTAGTGCAATCTCAAGTCAGCACATAACACATTTGTGGTTTTTTTTTTTAAACGGGATTAGTAGGGGTTTACATTTAATTGCTTTGTTTGTTAAGTATATTTTGATGACTTTGCTTTGAAAAAAAAGGAAAACTAAATAACATGTCATTGATTACTGGACAACTCCAACTTCCAGATAAAATATTTCTACTTAATTGAAATTTGAAGTAATATGGAATAATCTGGGGGAGGGTGTAGTTTGTAAAGATTTAGAACTAGGAGGTTTTAGAAGTAAAACTGCCAGATTTCCTCTCATAATAAAAGGGAGAGCATAAGCATTTTAAAAGTTAGCATTTTCCCATGGCTAGTCTTGTGGCCAAGCTTGATTTCTTACAGCAGCAACTCTTTTTCCTGCCATGTGTCCTAAATAATAAAAGACTGTGTGAAGTCAATAGTGTGCTTTGAGACATACCTTAGCTGAGCAGTACAGAGTGAGACAGTCACCACTGTAGGGTAAGAGAATCAGAAGCACCTTTTGACTTAAGGAACAGCTGTGGAGAAGGGCTGAAAAGGGCAGAAGCCAACAGTGGGAGTTTGAAGAGTGCTGTGGTTAGTTACCTCACAGATGAGTTTGTCCTGTGGGTTGTGTTTTATTGTGTGATGGGTTTTTCCACCGTTGCGTATTTTTATACTTGTACTTTCTGAATAGGTGACATTGGAAAAATAGATTAGGGGTTGAAGGGGATTTTTTCTTCTTTTTCTTCTGGTCTCATTGTTAGAGATCTGCACCAGAAATACAGACTAAATGCCATGCAGGTGAAAAGTAGTGGTCTTTGAGCTCTGCCAGTGAACCGGAAAGCTGCACAGCCTGAGTGAGAGGCAAAGTACTTTCATTCTTATTGCATGGTGTGCTGTTTTTGTTGAGCTCAGTGGTTTAATTCTTTATAAATATTTTCTTTGTACTTTCAGAGAGATTTTTTTCCTTCTTTTTGATAGGCCAGGTTTTAATCAAGATGGTATGATGTTAAGATTTGAAAGATTTGGGAACTTGTTGCTTCACTATTTTGTTATTTCATTGTCATTTAGTTCATCAATCCATTTTTAACATTTGATGAGAAAATATTTTTAAATTACCAATTGATAGACCTTGCAAAGGGTCCAGTGTTGGGGATGAACCTGCCAGGCAATGGTTCACCTGGGCAGAAAAAAAAAATCAATATGTGAGAATGTGTACAAGGTGGAACTAATTGTTCTGTGCAGTTATACCAACAAGGAACATGTTGGGTTTTTTTTAATCAAGACTATAGTCACATTCTGCCTGCACAGACTTCTTGCATTAAAAAAAGACTGGTTTAGGACAATTTTTTTCATTTGATTCAAGATACTGGTCTAGTTATCCAAAATTTCCTTGGATAAGAAACCAATGGAACTGGAGTGTCTTTATTACTACATCACCTTCCAACATAGTTGCAACAACTGGGAGTTGGTTACATGAGGATTCAGTCTCTAAAATGTACCACCGTATATGCAGGGGACAAGAAGGTCTTTGAGACCAGCTCTGTATTTGCAGTGCTCTGGTTTGGCATAATAGAATAATCCCACAAGCACTATTGAGCTGAATAGATTTAATCCTGCTGTTCCCTCCAGTGAAAAATGGAAGGTGAAATAAAACCACTTTCCCCATCCTGCCTATATGTGTCATTTCTCTCAGTGACAGGGAAGTTACTTATAGAAAGTTTGTTTTGATTGCATTGATAGGCAGAAACAAAATGAATCTAGTTCTCATGTATAAGTAGGGCCAAGGGTTGTAGCCCAGTTCTACTGACAGTTCCTTCCTGGGCATTGGAACCCAGTGTGAGCTTCTTCTGCTTGGAAGCAGCACTGTGGGCCACAGTTGAAGAATCACCCTTTCTTCTTTGTTTTTCCCCTGGTTGTGGAGAGGCATTTACTTTGCATTTGACTCAGACCACAAGCAGGTTTGTTTTGACTTGTGACAGCTGTTCAGTGAGAGTGAAGCAGCCAGTTCCTCCTCTGTTTGCAGTCCAGAACAGATACGGTGTCTGCTGGTGTCTCTGCCAGTGCTCTGAAAAGTTCACTTTCCCAGGAGACAGTGGAAAAGGCATCTCATACAGTCCTTGGCCTGTCTGCTTTGAAGATTAGTTTCATTGTATTTTGTGTGTGTGTGAGGAAGGAGGGAGTGTTTACAGGAATTGAAATCACCCATTTTACTAGAGCTGCACCTGATTCAGAAAGCAGGGAGTTGTTCAGACATCTTCTTCCAGCCTTCTAACATTCACCTTCCCCTCCCCATGCTAGGATCCCATCTCTGTGCTTTGGGACACCCACTCCCTTACTGCATGCATATACTGAGATGTCACCTTTCTCTCATCTGTATATCAGCTCTGTTTTCTTACTTTCCCCAATCCCTACACTCCCTGTATCAGCTGTGTCCTGAGCATAAACCATGATGCCAGCAGTGACTGGGGTAAGAACTGGCTTTAAGCCCACTGGAGACACTGGAACTGCTGCCCAACAACTGACTGCACATTGTGGGTGCAGTGGAAGCATCTACCCCACAGCATGGGTAAGCACTCCATACCACTCTGCCGTGGTTCAGCTTGGAGAGTTTGGGGACCTCTTGGAGAGCAGAGACCACAGTCTTGTAAGCCTGTTTTCTTCTTGGGCCAATGTTGGTGTGATACTCCCATCTCTAAGCATGAAAACATCAGGGTTTGGAAGCACAATGCAATGCCATGCTGGAAAAAAAGCAATCACTCTCTCTGAACAATGTTATTTATCCACTTCCTTTGTCCAGTTCATTAATGTCTAAGTAGTGGTTGAAATAACAGAAAAGATAAGTCCAAGGTTTTTTTAAGGCCATGTTTCAACATAAATCTGTTTTCTTAACATATCCTCTTTCCTTCCTCTGAGACATTTACTATCTTTGTGTTTAGAGCAAGAAGTAGGAATGCAGCACATGTTGTCACTGCCCTTGAACTTCTTTGCAAAGCTGGCGCTGCTTCCTCCTGTTTGCTTCACTTCTTGTTGTACCTCTATATCTGCCTAATGCATCAGTTTGCAGGAGGATCCCTTATAAAATGAAAACCTTTCCAGTGAGGCATTCCCTTTCACCTTGCAAAAAGTCTTTGCTGTAAATTTGCTCCAGGTTTGCTAACTGCTTTGCACCAAAGTCATAAATTTTAATAACTTGGCAGAAGAGGATTTGCCCTCTTCAGATAGGGGCTGACACAGTATGGTACAATGTGCTTTCTCCTGTATAAGAAAATAACATAAATTACAGCAATTAGCTTGTCCTGCCACAAACCTTGCACACTTCTGTTCACTTAGGGACAAGTTTTAGGCCTGAAGGAATGCAGAATTAGGAATTGCTGAGAAGTGATATCTCCGTAGTGCAAGAGCAGCAGGTTCCAGACATTTAACCATTTAAATGCCTGGCTCAGGATTGCAACAGCAATATGTTACTCCTTCTGTTACATAATAGCAGATAAATTATTTGAGGGAAGTTTGGTGTGAATTTTGTGGCTGTTTTATGCCAACATTAGCTACTTCTGGAATGTATGGGCCCTTTGTAGTGAGGAGCCCACCAGCAGGGGTGTGTGAATTGCTTCTTGGTGGTGTGGGATGGTGGCTCCCAGCTCTAAACAGGAGTACAGTTACATCAGCAACATCTCCTTAATTCTTGGCACTTATCAATGATGTCAGAGGCTGAGATAGAGAACTCACACTACAGTTGTATAAAAACATCAGAAAGGTAGGAAATTAATGCAACACTGCCATCTCTAAAGTGCTATTTGTAATTACCTAGCTTAGGGAATAATCTGAGATGTCTGATGAAGTTTCAGTTCTGAACCCTTTTCTGTGCCACAGTCCTGATGTAGTTTCTATCATGTTTATCTTCAGGATCTTCTGTGAGTGGGAAGAGGGATTCTGGTTATGTCACAGCAGCCCTTGGCAACACGTGGAGTCACAGCGTCAACACCAGGCTCATACTACAATACCATGACTTGCCAACAAGACAGGTGAGAACTTAACAGCAAAGAGAATTTAAATAAAGCTACACCAACAGTGCTTGGTCAGATGGGCTGTGTCCTTCAGCCTTTCTGGTTATGCTACAGGTGTCGAGAACTTGGTAGCTGAGAGCCCAATTGTTTATTTGGGGTGGAGGTCCGTCAGTGTCCTTTGTTTTTAAGGGATGACCAGCACTCCAGTGCCTCCAGGTATTAGGACAGGCCTTTCTGAGTCACAGCTGATACAAATGTACGAGTTTCTTGAGCCTTTAGAGCATTCTGCATCATGGAGATGAAAGGTAATCCTTAAAGTGCTTTCTGCACAGGAATTTGAGGACAGGAGAAACCTAGTCTTTTCACTGCCATGATTGTTTTGCTGTCATGCTGTCCACTCTTTGTGCCCAATTTCAGCTGTGACTGTTAGGACAGGGAGCACTCTGTTTTCTGTGACTGCTGTTTGTTAGTAGAAGCTTGCTGCCTGCACCAGCAAGCTTAACTTTGAGCAGTAGGAATCGTACCAATTTCCCAGAAGTATGCCTGCAAGTAGGAGAATAGTCACCTTTTTTCACTGAGAGACTTTATGCTTTTAAGTGAAACATAGTAGCATCTTTTACTGCAATCTTCACCTCTTAATTTAAAAACTGGAAAAACTGGGAGACAAGACATTTGGGGTATGATTGAGGGAATGACTTTTTTTTGTTTTTAAAAACATCATAATGCATGATTTCATCTGTCCCTTGGGATATCTGTGGTTATAATCTCTTTTGGCTTTGTCTGTTCTGTTTTTGCATTGATGTAACTCTTTCCAAAGGCTGTGACCCTAAGTCTTAATGTTATTGATTTCCTGCCAGTTAAAATAGAGAGCTGTCAGAAAAATTGCTACGTGATATTTGTACCATCTTACTCCTATACCATTACTACCCGTGCGCAGCCAGGTTGGTGCTCCTGGGTTTACTGTCACAATACAGTTTCTCACTTTTAAATTGCAGTCTTTAGAGCCAGAGGAGAGGAAGCCATCTGGTTTTATTAGAGAATTATTTGTTAGAAGTAAAATTTTAACGATAGCACTCCTGTTTCTTCAGTAGTCGTGGACTACTTCGAAGCAGTAGTCCTCTGGACTTTGAAGTAGAAGGTTAAGTGTGTCAAATGCAGGTAGAAAAGGCATCCTCTGTACTTACTTCTAAAGGCTATGCATAGAAATATAGTCTTACTGATACTGGTCTTAGAAATTTTCGTATGTACTGCTTCATATTCTGGTCTGTAATGAGTTCTCCTTTTTTATAGAAATACTAAGTTTGCAAAATACAAAGCTGTTCATAAATTTCCTGGATCACTTCAGAGTTACATGAGAGGTGGAGTTGGCAGAGGGTAAAGGGCAGAAACTGGGCTTTGTGCTACTTCATGATGCACAAAGTCAGCTAAAACAGATTAAGAACATTGCTCTGGTAGTGGAAAAAAGGAGACAGCTTTCTTAAGGAAAATTCAGATATTACATGTAGTTTTTCCTGATTTTTTTTTCTAAGAAATAGATCACAAATCTATGAAAAGTTGTGTTCAAGCCTTTGAAATTATGGTCTGCTTAATAGAGTTTTCCTCTCTTCCTTACTGGATTTATCAGGTGCACCATTTTGCTTACAGGTGAAGCTATGTGCTCATTCTGTTTTAATTAAGCAAAGGAATGAAAGTGAAAAAAAAAAACAACCCTAAAGTAAATGTTAGTATATATTATTAAAACCAAAGTAATTTGAAACAGAAGTGTGATATAAATAGTGATGTGCCTGTGAAGTCCATGACTGAAATGGGATATGTCCATGATGTCCTGTAGGTATTTTCCTGTAGCTGATATTTGTGTCCTTTTTCAGATAAATCCTTGTTCCTTAAACTCATAGAAATGTTTCAGCTAGACATGCAGTTTCCAGTTAGAGGAAGGCATCTGGAGTTACCCTACCTATCACAGCACTGTATTGATCAAATTACTATCATTTTACACACATATGCTCCTTTATAATTGCTTTAGACCCACTTTCAGAAATGAACTGTGAATAAAGGTGCCTCAGTTCTTGAGATGCCATTTCAGTCATTGTAAAGTGGTTCTGCCAGGAGGTATTAGATATCAGTGCTTTGAAAGCCAGCACTTTTTAAAGAAGCTTAACAGGAAGATTCAAAAATTACCAAGTCAGTAATCACATTTACAAATTCTCATACTAAAAAAAAACCAAAACACAAGAAACCCAACAACCAAACAACAAAAAAAAAACCCAAACAAAAAACCAAACAAACAAAAAAACCCCCCAAAAAAAACAACAACAAAAAAAAAACTTGTGATTATCTGTAGTCTTAGTTTTAAAGTGAAATTTTGCCCCAGGGAATTACTGAAAGCACACAGTTGGTCTGGAGATTAGGGTGAAAAGTAGTTTCAAAACCAAGTTTTTCCTGCTTTTCTACATTTGTAACCTTACAGAATCGATACTGTATAAGGAATGAGCTTTCCATAGTAAGATAGAAACCATAGAATCATAGAAACTTCACATAGTTGGTGATTTCCCATCTCTAATTTCTCGAGGTCTCTCTGCAGGGCCTCCATGCCTCTGAGGGAGTCAACAGCTCCTCACAATGCAGTGCCATTGGCAAATTTATGTAGTATCCCTTGGAATCGTGCATCCTGGTCATTAATGAAGATGCTGAAGAGCACAGGGCTGAGGATGGAGCCCTGCAGAACCCCACTAGTGACAGGTCCCCACTCTGATGTCACTCTGCTCACTACAGCTCTGTGTGCCTGACCTATGAGCCAGTTGCTCACCCAGTGCATGATGTATTTATCCATCTGTGGCCTGGACAATTCATCCAAAAGGATACTGAAAGCTTTGCAGAAGTCCAAGAGGATTACATCTGCCAGATTTCCTAGGCCTTTTAGGTGGGTTGCCCTGTTGTAGAAGGAAATGAGGTTCAACAAGCAGGACTTACCCCTTATGGAGCCATGCTGGCTGTGATCAACGACTGCATTTTCTTCCAGGTGTTTTTCAGCACTTCCCAGAATAATCTTTTCCATTATTTTACTAGGCACTGAATTGAGACTGCCAGGCCTGTAGTTTCTGAGGTCCTCCTTCTTGGCCTTATTGAAAATCAGGGTAATGTTTGCCAGCTTCCTGTCAGATGGGACCTCTCAGGATTCCCAAGACTGCGGAAAATCATTGAGGACAGACTTTGTGATGACATCAGCTAGCTCCTCACATGAGTACAATCAGGCCCCATAGATGGGACAATTCACAACTGATGAATTGTGAATTCATCACAATTTCAGGGTCAGCTGGGAATTGATCATTCTTGCAGTCATGGTCCTCTAGCTCAGGACTAGAGGCTCCCATGGCCCATCATGCATGTTGAAAATGTAGGCAAAGAATGCATTTAAACACCTCTGCCTTGTCCACATCCTTGTTTGTGAGGTTGACAATCTGCATCCTGTAATGGGATGATGTTATTTCTATGCTGCCTTTTGCCATTAAAGTATTTGAAAAAAAACTCTTTGTATTGTCCACCACAGTTCTGGTCTGCTTTATCTCCAACTGAGCTTTGACCACACAAATTTTCCCCCTACCATGGCCAGTAGCATTTCTGTATTCTTCCCATGTCGTCTGACCTTGCTTCCACCAGACATACATGTCCCTTTTCCTTCCACAGTGGATACAATTTGTTTTTTCAAAAGGTAAAATTCATTCTTTAGTCAGTCACTTGATCTCCAGAATATTCTCTTTCTGCATCTACTTTCTCTCTTTCTTTCTGTGGGGGAGCTGGAGTGGTGGCAACAGTCTGAGACACTTTCCCTTATTATATCCGACTTCCAAGGTAGCAGACCCAGTGTGCGGATCCTTGCTGCAGAATGCAGATTGTTCAGGAAGATTCAATAAAGCTGTTTTCCAGAGCTGTGGTATCTCCTGGACAGCCCAGTGGGCTGCTAGATGCTTGTTCTTAGTCATGCAGTATTTGTTTCTGGGAAAACTCATGGACATAGTCCCTGTTCCTGAAACCTTGGGGAATGCCAGGGCAGCAGGTGGCAGAGCAAGTATGTAACAAACCTTAAGAAACTGAACATAGAATTCCTACACGTTTGGGATTTTTTAATATATTAAGTAAAACATTTATTTTGTTTGTCCAGTAGATATTTTCCAGCCAACTATCCCTTTTTCCACCCCACCCTTCCTATGTCTGGTGAACATTAATAAGACAGCAGCCAGTTCAGCAAAGTAATGAAATTTCTGGGATGTCCTGCCTGCCTGAAAATCAGTTAGGTTTGCTTTATTGCTAGGAGAGGAACAGCTTTCTGAACAAACAGATGAACTTTGCTCTTTTGTTTCCTTCTAGAAGCCAGGGTTCTGGTTTTTGTTTCCTCCAGGACAGAAGCAGCACCACTAGGGGAGGGGCAAAAGAGATTTCTAGTCTGCATTTAGATTAATTTATGTCACCAAAACCCACAAGCATGGACAACAGCAGGCAGGAGTCTTTTAGCTACTGAGGTAAGACTGAGCTGTATAGTTTCAACAGCAGCACAGTGGCATAAGAACATGTGAGAACATGGGAAAAGTTAATTGCTTCACACAAATACCTTCATGAAGGGAATTATCTTTTTGGATACTGATACGTCATTCTCCCTAAGCACTCTTTTAAGTAGCTAACCATGACATTTTCCTGAAATGCATACATAAACATGCAGCCTCTTTGAGTTTGGGCCAAAACCAACGGGCCTGCACTAGAAACTATCAGACTCCTCAGTTATCCCTATGTATATAATTATCCTTCTTTCCTGAACTGGAGTCAGCAGGCTTTAAGGTTACTGTTTTCCATGTGTTCTCAGCTGTCTTTGGTAGGGTTAAATACATTGCCATGCTATATTTAATGTTTTGTTCTTGTCCAGGAGGCAGGATCCTGAATTACATGAGACAGTACCCAGACCTGGTATGGCAACTTCTGTGGGCCTGGTTTATTTTATGGTTTTCAAGGGATTTGTGAGACTTGTAGTATTGTGTTAATCTCTGTACCATGTTTTGAAATTCTCGGAGGAAAAAATGCATGTAGAAGTGTTATAGCAACCCAGTGCTTTCCTGTGGTATTTTCAAGAAAGAGCATTTAGAATCACAGAATCATGCACATTGGAACCTTTAAGAATATTGATTTCAACCATTAACCCAGCACTGCCAAGTCCATGACTATACCATGTCCCCAAGTGCCATATCTACATGTCTTTTAAATATCTTCAGGGATGGAAACTCCATCACTTCCCTGAGCAGCCTGTTCCCATGCTTGACAACCCTTTCTGTGAAGATATTTTCCCAATAACCAATCTAAACCTCCCTTGGCACAACCTGAGGCCATTTCCTCTTGTTCTGTTACATGTTACCTGGCAGAAGAGACCAACCTCTACCCACCTCCAACCTCCTTTCAGGGAGTTGTAGAGAGCAATCAGGTCTGCTCTGACTCTTCTTTTCTCCAGGCTGAACAAGTCTCGCTCCCTCAGACACTCGTCATCAGCTCCAGACCTTTCACCAGCCTTGTTGCCCTTCTCTGGACCTGCTCCAGCACCTCAGTCCTTCTTGTATGGAGGAGCCCAGAACAGGACAGGATTTGTGGTGTAGCCTCACCAGCGCCAAGTACAGAGGGACAATCACTGCCCTGGTCCTGCTGGCCACACAGTTTCTGATACAGGCCAGAATGACACTGGCCTTCTTGGCCACCTGGACTGCTGGATCATGTTCAGCTAGTTGTCAACCTGTGCCCCCAGCCACTCTTCCCCCAGCCTCTAGCATTGCCTGGGGTTGTTGTGATGCAAGTGCAGAACCCAGCGCTTCACCTTATTGAATGCCATATAACTGGCCCATCAATCCAACCTGTCCAGGTCCCTCTGCACAGCATTCCTAGCCTTCAATAGATCAGCATTGCTGCCCAACGTGCTGTTGCCTGCAAATTGACTGGCAGTGCACTTTATCCTCTAAGACAATTGATGAAGACGTTAAATAGGTCTGGCCCTAATACTGAGCCCTGGGGAGCAC
This sequence comes from Passer domesticus, assembly GCF_036417665.1. Taxonomy (NCBI): domain Eukaryota; kingdom Metazoa; phylum Chordata; class Aves; order Passeriformes; family Passeridae; genus Passer; species Passer domesticus. Next base: position 33,438,452 of record NC_087479.1, read on the forward strand.
CACTGGTGGCTGGTCACCAACTGGACGTAGCACCATGCACCACCACTCTCTGGGCCTGGCCTCCCGGGCAGTGTTTCACCTAGCAACCAGTACACCCATCTGCACCATGGGAAGCCAATTTCTCCATGAGAATGCTGTGGAAAACAGTGTCAAAAACTCTACTCGAGTCTAGGTAGTGACATCCACAGATATTACTTCCTCCACTGAGCAGGTCACTTGTCACAGAAAGAGATCAGGGTGGTCAAGCAGGGCCTGCCTTTCACAAACCCATGCTGTCTGGGCCTGTCCTCTGGTTGTCCTGCATGTGTTGTGTGATGGTGCTCAGGATGGTCTGCTCCATGAGCTTCCCCAGCTCCAAGGTCAGGATGACAGGTCTGTAGTTCCCAGGTCCTCCTCTGGCCCTTGTAGATGGTGCCACGTTTGCCAGGTTCTCGTCACCTGGGATCTCCCCGGGTGACCAGGGCTGCAGGTGACTGATGGGCAGTGGCTCAGTGAGCTCTTCCAACAGCTCCCTCAGTACCCTCAGGTGGATTCCCCCTGGCCCTGCAGACCTGTCTGTGTCTAGGTGGCAAAGCAGGTCACTGGGCATTGCCCCTTGGGTTTTGGGGGTTTCATTCTGCTCCTCATCCATGTCTTCCTGTTCTGGAGTCAGATTATCTGGACAACAACTGGTTTTAGGATTGAGATTTGGGCTGAAGCTTTCAAGACGTGCTAAGTGAGCTCTTGGGCAGGAATTTTCCTGGTAAAATGGTAAAGTGTGCAGGTAAAGTGTTTCAAATGCATAAGTGCATGGTGACTCATTCTGAATAAAACAAAACAGAACAAAACCCCCTTATCTCGTACAGACTAATGCCAGACATAACTTTTGTTGTGTCCTTGGTTACAGACCAGCTGTTTCATCTTGCTCTGCTTACTATCGTATGAATAAGCCCTGAATAAGCATTCCAAAGTGACTGTGGTGAAGTAACCCTGGTACTTGCTGGATGGGGGAAGGGCTGGAAGAGAGCAAAGGGGAGTCAAAATGTACAAAATGTACAATATTTGGCTATAACTTCACCAGGAGATGGCTATTGGAAGGGTTGTAAAGTGTGTATCTGTTCTGAGCCATCTTCTTATATAATATGCTTTTCATATGGAAAGTCAATTCTGTAAAAACACAAAGAGATATTTTAATAATTCTTTTTAAGATAAAAATGATGGTGAGGAGTCATGCAAGGAAAAAATAGGAAATTTCACAGGAAAGTAGATTTTTTTTCAAGTGAGATTAATTTTTTGCAGTTGTCCATTATGTTTATTTTGAAAAAAATAGCTGTGAAGACTGCAGAAGCACATAATCAAATCCTGCAAACCCTTCCATGTAAAGAAATGGTTTTTTCCTAGGATACACAGTTTACTTCAGAGACTTTTGCCTTGCCTCAACTATTGATTGAATATTTTTAATCAGGACACGCTATTGTTATGGCTTTAAATTTCCATGCATGTTTACAAACCACATCCTTAAAAAGACATAAATAAGCTTATGGGGTTTTTTCTGATTAAAGTGCTGTTGACTGATAACCCTTATGACAGAAGTCTTTTGCTTATCCATAGATCATATACAAGCATAAGCAGCAATATAATCTTGAATAGCATGAGAACAGTATGAAACTGGACACAAGGCACAACTGTAGCATAAACAGATGGTTATCAACATAGCACAATACTGACTTAATCCAGCAAAGTGCCAAATGAAAGGATGCCAGAAAAATAGCGACGGTTCATTAACAAGTGTTTGGAGCTCAGACATCACCTGGTGAACTTACTTGGCTGACCTGTTTGTTCATGTCTCTCTTTGCAGCAAGCCTTCTTCTTAATGAACTTTTGGGGGGTGGTCATACAATATAGCCATCACCAGAGCCCTGTCTACACTAAATGGGTCTGGATTCTGGATATGTGGCCCTCTCTTGTTAACAGGACACTTTTAGAGGGAAATGTTTCCATCATTCTTGAACAAGAATTCACTTTTTCATGTGCTTATAAAACAATAACCAATTTGTTATCTAGGAATCTAAATAGAAATGAAAAGGCTCTATGTCAAATAGAAAAGAGCAGAAGAAACCTTGAAATAGTTCATCTTGTTCTGTTTTCTGTTACTTCTTTAATAACTACTGCAAGTTTTCTTAATGAGGATTATTCTGCTGTCAGATAGACAAAATATAGGAGCAGCTGTACAAGCTTCAAACTCACTCACCTGTAGTTCAAAGCATCCTAAACAGAGAAGCAGGGACATCCCTGAGGCAGAGAGGCAAACTCAGCATTAAGTTACACTGAGGCCTTCCTGCTGAGGCTGGTGGCAGAGATGGGCTCTTTCTGGTAGGTATTTCTGGCTGACAGATCAGCCCACTCTCAGAAGAGCCTGCTCCTTGGTTGCTGCTAACCTACACAGTTACAAGTTAACCATCTCCTCTTATGTGATATTTTCAAAGTACTATGCAAAAGCATTTGCAGACTGATCTGTGCAGTGCCCTTGCCAGGTGCTCATAACCGAGGAAACCGAATCATATCTGAGTGACTGAGCTCTTGCAGCTGGGAGCAGAGCTGGAGTCTCTCCACTGCCACTGAGTGCCAACAAGCTTGATCTTACTTAACATTTATTGCCTTTGTTTCAGGCACTTACAAGTCTTAATATCTGCTGGTACTATATAGTGAAGGTACTCCTGCTTCTTGCTCCAACTAGCTCAGTACATTGACACACCTGCTGATCTGACATTCAGTGTGGTCATGAGTTCAGTCTCGAATCTCTCCTCAGCATGCCATAAACTTTTCTTCATAAGCAAATGTTATTGAAACTGGGAGTTGACTGGAGTTTTATGGCAGAACTTTTTCTCCAATTCCTTGTATCCAGTTTCTGTTGATACCAGAGGTGATTTTTTTCTAAGCCTCAGCTCTAGAAGTCATCTTGCATTTCTCTCTCCTCTTTGCAGATATCAAAACTATTCTAAACTGCAAGTACCCAATGAAGACAGTAGCTAGCACTTAAATTTTTAGATTATTAAAATGCTTGTCTGCCCTCTTATCTCCAGTAGTGGTTAATGCAACATTTCTAGTATTATCAATACCTTTTTTCCCTCTTTCAAACCCACCACAGAAAATAGAATTGTTACCTTGATGAGACCTACTTAGTCACAGAGATGCTGTTGTTTTAATTTGTACATATTTTTTCAGTTCTGTAACTGAGGAAATGGTATTTTGCCTTGGTCTAATTGATAATTGTGCACCTTCATGTTAATCAGATAGAAATTTTCAGAAATTTGGGCTATACCTCTTGTTTTTTATTGGGAGCCACTTAAAAGTCAGAATGGGAGGAGTAAGATTACTGTAATAAAATCTGTTCTGAATACAAAAGAGAGCTTCTGTCTATGATGCTATTAATCCAACACCCTTTACAAACATTGTACTTACAGTTAAGTAAAACAGCATAAAAATGGGAGAGAGAAAGAACCAGATGGGACTTTTAGGCTCTGGTCTGAATTGTCTGAAGAATGTTCTGTTTGTAAGCTTAAGTTCCTTTGCTCTGAGGAAATGAATGCAAATTCCCATTCTGTTTATACAGAATCACTTCTCTGATTTTGATTTGACTTTTGTGTGTGTTTTTCCCTCAAAACAGAGGGGAATTAACCTAGGGCAGCTTCTCTCATCAATAACTGAAATATCATCACTCCTAAAGAGTGGTAATGACCAAAGTTGTTTATCTTTGGAATGATGTGGCAAATCCCCTTGCCTCCTGTCTTCTACCAAGTTCTCCTTTTTCCTTTTTTTTAATTTCTTTTTTTTTCTTTTTATTTTTAAATATGAAAACAGAGGGAAGCAATGCCTAACTCAACTTTAAGTGTTAATTATTCAGAAAAGTTCTGCTGAGTCTGTCTTGGAATATACTATATTTAAAGACATTCTTAATAATGAAAAATATCAGAAAATCATTGTGAGTGAACTGGACAATCTCAAGTAATAAAAATATAGTGGAATATAAGATTCCTAATAGAAATAATTTCCAAAATAATATTGGGCATTACAAATGAGTTTCTGTTTTACTTAAGGAGCAGACAAGTTCAAAATGAAGCTAATATACTGGAGTGGTTTAGTTTATCACAGAAAGACTAACTCAACACTAATGTAACCATGTGGGCTATCCTAGAATATATCAGGCAAGGTATTCTCCAATGGAAAATGTTTGTATCCTTGTGGAAAGGTACTGGGGACATATCTGGGATACTGTATATAGCCTGAAAATGTTTGTTCAAGCTTCTTTCTACTTTCTTCTCCATCTACTTTCTTCCCAGCCAAGGTCTGTGCTAGGTAGAATACATTTATTGACATAGTAACAAGTTTGAGCTGCAACTGGTAAAAAAAAGTAGACCTTAGGTAAAGTATTAAAACCAGACAAACTTTGACACATTGACTTCAGCGGGCAAAATGCATGGCATCTTGTGTGAAAAGGTAGGGATCAGGCATGACTCTCATTTTCAGGCATTACAACTTTTATGATTCTCTAAACATATTTAGGGAGAATCATGTCAGGAGTTTGTATATCTAGGATATTGTACTCTGAACTTGAATTTTTGTTTGTTTTATGAATCTAAAGTCATTGAACTGTTCTAGATTGACAAGACAGTAGAATGGCAGCCAGTGAGTGATTTTTAAAATCTACTGCAGAGAGAACAATGTGGGGTTTTCAGCTCAGTTTTATCAGTATATCTACCCTGGGTAGGTTCAATTCATCTAGAGGAGTTTGCTCTACGTAGACTTTTTAATCTTTGATCTGTCATTCCTGTGCCTTTAGCTGTGATGTAAAAACAGGCTGAAAAAGAACAAAACCTTCTTAACTGCTTAGCTGCTGAATGCAGACTACTGACCCACCTTAAGGAATAAAACCCATTTTGACATACGACTGCCTGAGATGGACTGCACTTGAAAACACAGGGAGTTATGATTATCTCCAATGTTGCAGACTTAATGGGAGCTGCCTGGCCAGCTTTATCATATCCACCCATCATAATGCATCAAGAAGGTAATAAAATAGATAGTTTTCAAAATATTACTGTCCTTTGGACTGATTGTTGTAACTGTTGGAAAAATACCATGGGTTTCTACTCAGTAAGGAATGGAAAGGCTGTGTGCAGGAGGTGATAGTGTATTCTACCCACATGGTAGAAACGCTGGAAGATACTTATGACTAAAAGGTAAAAGGCATTATAAATAGCTACCTGAGCCATCCTGCTTCCAGCTCTCACAGGTACTTTGATTGGGGAGAGATACATCCTTTGGCTGCATATTAACAGAAAGCCATAAATTCCTCAATCTGTGTGTTGAAGTTCAGTGTTTCTGACAGACTGTGATTGATGGGTAGCTTCAACTTTTCCAACACTGGTAAGAAGTACTGTAAAGTACAGCTCAGTTAATGAATTACTTCTTCCTTGAGTATTCATATTGGAGCAACACCAACTTGGAAATTACTAATGAGGTCACTTATCAATAAATCCCCCTGTCTCATCAAAGAAAGTGATAAACTTAGGTTGCAGTGTGGTGTATGAGTCACTACTGAAGTTCTGCACTGGAAAGAGCTCATTAGATTTATCTTGGGTTTGCAAGGCCCTTTCACATTTGCGTAACAGTGATGGTTCATGGTCTCTCTTATCAGTCATTTCCTACCAGTGAGTCTGGAATCTCTGGCAGAAGTTCTTGCACTAGTCCTGAGTGAACAATCAGTCTAATTTTTTTCTGCCATTTGATTTCATTTGTGTGTGCAGATATCTTCTGCAGGTCAGGGTGTTTACATACTGCACGGTGTTGAAGTGGAAGTTACGGACTTCAGGACACTTGAGCTGGCCTTGTGCAGAGCTGACAGTGGTCAGGAAGGTTTGGTTTGGAGTCTGAGCCAGTAAAACCTTATCATGTCTGAGCCAGCATTGACATTTATTTCAGCACATTGATGGTTCTGGTCCAAGTGATATGTTTGTTCTTCAGTGTACGTCACTGAACTTGTTTCTTTTAGCATCAGTCTTTATTTATCTATCTAACAGTAATATAAAACTCTGTACCCACAGTCATCTCAAGCTACAGATAAAAAATCACCTGATCCTCTCTTAAATTGTGTTGATATTTACAATTGGATGTGGTACATTTCATATCAAAAACAAGAGGAAACTACTTTTTTCTCCTTTTTTCATATGTTTTTGTCTTGCTGCTCACTTGTGATCTTATAATGGCCATCTCATTTGAAATAACTGAGCAAGCTGAAAATAGAAAAGTGTCCACAAGCCCAAAAAAATCCAAGACATTCTTACTAATCTTACTAAGATAATACCAGATATACTTAATTGGTATTAAATATATAGAAGAAAGGTAAACAACTTACTGTAAGACATGTACTAAAGGTTGCCATATGGTTGCCACTGCAGGAAAGAAGAGGTTGAGATTTTTTTTTTCCCCTGCAGTTTTGCATTTTCTTAGTAATAGCTACATTTTTGTCCTTTGAACATAACTAAACTTTTCTAAACTTCACATGTAGTTAGGATTCCTAAAATCTGAATTTCTTAAGCATAATTCCCATGCAAGAGAATATCTAAGAGCTATAAATGCTGTTCCCAGTAATTTTGTGCAAATAAGGATCATTACACATGATCTTTGCTTCTGCTTCTTCTCCAAACACAAAAAGATTTGTTAACCTACTGGTCATTGTTAGTGGCATGTTGTCATCAAAAATTTCTGACCACATGTGTTATAAAGCAATATTTGAGGTCTTAAAGTGCATCTGTGCCATGCACTGGAACAGGAATGTTTTCCTTTGACTGCTGGGGCTTCTTGGATATCCACTGCCCTGTAGAAATATAAATTAAGCCTTCTAGAACAGTTCATGTTTGTTAGAGAAAAGTTTTTCTAGAATTTTGTTATTCAGGGGTTGTACATTCAGCAATACAGATGGTGTTTATAAGGCAAATGATTTCCAATTCATTAGTCAAATTCTCTCCAGCTAACGTTCTTGCTGGAGAAAATCTGACTCTTGTAGAAAGATTGAAATTAAATTTCAAATTAACTCTGTCACCTTTTTTTTTAACATCAGTAGAGCATGACAGTACTCCAAGAGCACACATATTACATCTGTGTCTATTAGCTCACAGGTCTGTTAGTATGACTTTTTTTTCTTGTCCTTGTTGTGTGATGCCTAGTGGGCTCTACAATACACTCTGCTGAGGCTTTGTGTAAGATCATATTGCTGTGTTTCCCATGTGAAATTAGCAGTGTTGTGTTAGCTTGTCTCCAGGGTCTTTGCTTTTAGGAATGGAACAAAGTGAACACACAAAAAGAGTTGGAAAGGGCTTTTGTTTGTTTCATGTCAAAAGCATTTTGCAGCCACTAGTGTGGGTAAAAAATATTTATGCTATGATCTAGGACTTTTGCTTGGTTGAATCCCAAGCTTTTGGCCCAGGGCTGGGATTTGAGGATTATGCCTTTACCTCAAGGACACTTGTTTTCACTGATGTTCAAAACCTTTTAGTGGAGAATAGGAAGAGCCCACTTCTGATGCTATTTTATAATGGATTCATTTCCTTTCAATTTATAAATAATAATATTGGTGTTTTTCAAAATTTAGAAAATGAAAAGAAAGTTAAAGTAGGAACGAGTATTGTTTAAATAAAGATTTGGGACTCATTAGAAACAGGCATTGAAGTTGAATTTACAGCACATACTTTTTGTCTGTAGAAGATAAGCATTTTGCTAAAATTGTAATTATAGATATTCAAAGAATGATAAAAGTAATAAATCACGATGGCAATGCACATACTAATTACATACTTAATGTACATTCCTCACGTTGTGCTGCTGAATTACACCGAGCTGATTTGCTCTGTGCAGTGACATGGGCAGGGGAGCCAGTGGCATCTCTGAACATGCAGCTCCTGGGCTTCCAAGCTGTGCTCCCTGCTGATCCCATCGCTTCCAGCCATGTCTGGCAGGCTGGGTGGAAGCAGCCATGCTTCTGAGAAGAGCTGCTCTGCTGCTATTGTCCTGGTACTCCCTTAGGAGTCCTCCACAATTTAGGACATAAGATCTCTGGGATAAAGCAGTGTTCAGTGTGTGTCATAAATAAGCATTGTATCCTTCAGCTTTTTCTTTACTTGCAGAACTGGAGTGAAAGGGAACAGTGTACAAGGCTCTGAAAAGCTACGTGAACTATTTTCTGTTCTTCTCACTACTGGTATACTGTAAATCTCATGAGTGACCACAAGTTGCCGCATAAGAGAATTCCCATAGGAGTCTGTGTTTATGTTGCCCAACTACTTTATCCAGCCACAGCACCATCCTCAGATCCCTTTTCTTGGTGCTGTTTGATTGTGGTAAGCAGGACACTCTTGCTGGCTGGCTGCTTTCCTGCTTAGTAAAAGCTACAAGCATTTTCTCCTGAATTAGCCTTCACATTGGACAATTATCAGGGGTTTGAGCCTCAAAAATGTTATAGCATAGGCTATCATGATGGCCAAGTTCTTGTGAAGTGTCTTGGCCTATAGAGAACTCTCCACTGGGAAAATTAGGAGATGCTCAGAAACAGAAAAGGTCACAAAATTCATTTTGCAAACTAGGAAACAAGTCATGTGGCAGGGAGACAGAAAATGCTTCTGAGGAGAGGAATTTTGTAGGATCTGGTGTTTCATGAGCTGAAGGGAGCTGACTACCCTGCATACCCTCCCTGTATTTCACCCAGGGGAAGTTTCACCAGAAGTCTGACTTCAGCAAAGTAAACTGGAGGCAGCCTGGTTTTGTGCAGTTCTGGCTATGCTGCTGCAGTTCAGACACCATTTGAATACACATGTGGGATTTCATTTTCTTTTCCAATTAAAACTTGCTGTTTGCCTGGGTAATGCAGTTCCCTGCCACTGAAGTTATTGTTAAGTTATGTACATCAGGCAAGAAAAGGCTCTGGGTATAAGGGCTCAGGAATGTGCTGGCAGTCTGGGAAAGGACAGCTAAGGAAAAGCAGCATTTTGTAAGATTTGGCCTATTGCATTCAGGACAGTGGTTACTCTGGAGCACATCAGGACAGTTCACCTTGGAAAGTTTTGGTTTTGTTGTCTATGTTTGTCTTTGATACTCATTAGAGGTTTTGATGATTTTCTTCCACTGAAGATATGTTTACCCAGTCCAAGGATACTCAGAGCTCCTCATTATAGTGCCTGATGCTAAAACCATGCCTAAATGGCACTACATATTTCATGCTGACCTCTGTCACTTGAAATCTAATGTTTGGCACACCACAAAAGCTGAAACAATTTGCAGAGCGGTCATCCAGTGCTAGCAACTGCCTGGACAGGCTCAGCCAAAACACATGCCTTTGTTCTGGTTTTATGGGAAGGGGAGGAATGAACCCCACTGAAAAGAGATAGCAGAACTGTTGCTTATTGAGCCTTCTGGGTTGTAGCCTCTGGGTACAGGAAAGCAGGGTACATCTGGAGCTGTGCCTACCTGGCAGAAAATTAATGCAGTGGAGTTGCTACAGATGTCTTATGTCCATGTATGATTTTCATGTAATTGCTCAAAAAGCAGTGGCAAAGTTAGGAAGAAAACTCATGAATTCTGATTCCCAGTTCCTGACATTGTGCACTGTGAATAAGTGCTCTATACATATATTGCTTTTTATAAGGAGCACCTGAAGCCAGGCAGGTATAGCTGGCTTGAGATTTGCAGTGTCCTATTTCCTGACTTGTCCTCTCTGTTTCTCCTCTATTCTTAAAATATTCTTGGTTTTCATTTCTATCTCCTTCTTTTGTTTGTTTTCCTTCCATTTCTTTCCTTTGCAAGTATTGAATGTCTCCTGTGGGAGTAAGCCCAGCCACATGTGCATGCAATGATGGTTTATTTTTATTGGAGTCATTGCCTGTGACTGTTATTCATTACTATAGGAAGAACTGCACTAACAAACTGCTCTGAGAGCTTTTTTTTTCTGCTGTAAAAAGTCCTGTTTTGTCCATAGCCATTGAGAGTATCTAGTGCCATTATGAAGATATTGAGGGTTCAGAGCTCAGACACTAGTACTGCCTCCTGAATGTCCTGTCTGGGGTTGAAAAGCAGAATCTCAGCACCTCAGCTTCTTTGCACGGTGTCTCTTAGGTCAGCTTTTGAACCATCTGTCCACCTCTGCCACCTAAGCAACTCAATTGACCTCTGCTTGGGGAAGAATTTGTGGTTGCACAAAGTGCAAGCACAGTCACTGGCTACTGTGTACTCTTATGATAATAGAGTGTACAGCCAGAACATCACCAAGCCAGGTCTGCCTGAGATTCTGCTGATTCAGAAAAGGCAAGTAAAAAGTACCACAAAATGCTTCTAGCTCACCTGCACTTCTAGCCTTCACACTGGATAAGTAATCGTCATTTTTGTTTCAAGTTATCACATATTTGTGTTACCACGGGCAAGACCATGATGTCCCAGAATTCCTGGTACTTCTTTAAGATTAATGTCTAACATAAATAATAAAACTATTGGTAGTTGAGTTAGGAGCATATGCTTAACATAAATGTAAGCTAGAACTTAGGTATATAAGCAGACTAAATAATTTCACATAAGAAATACAGAGGTGTAGAATTAATTTTTATTAATTAACTTCTTCTGAGAGTGGAGCACAGAGAGGAAGATGAAGTGGTCTGCCTAGGCTTACACAAAAGAAAATATGATCATATCCTAGAAGTTATTGCTAGAATGAAACAAAAAGACAAGAAGTGATTTATCTGAAATTTGGCTATTCTTACATAGCTTCATGGTTTCTAGAGATTTGTTTTAAATATTTCAAAAGATCTGCTTCGCACTAGCACAGACTCTTATAATTAAAGGTAATCTGTTGGAATTTGTCTGAGAAAGTTTAATCTCTTTGATAGTAATTTACATTTGTTGATATAAGTGTCATGCTGATATTTCAGGATAGAGATTTCTTTGAATTCTTTCTCCCATGCTGAATCCATTATATGTTTTCCCTTGAGCTTTTGAAGACTTTCTCTTCATTAATTTTCTTACTCAAATCAGCACCCATGGTTGCTGTTTTCCCTGTAAAAATGTCTTAAGTGCATCTGCCTTTCTCCCTCACTCATTTTTTCTCAAGATGATAAACAGGGAACTCTTGGTTTTGCACTCTTAGCAATGTTTTTAATATATGAAATTTGTATGCATTGCACTAAAAGAAAATGAACAGATGTGCTGCTGCATTTTGAGGGATTGCGACGACAGCAGGATGGTCAGTTGCCTTTTGAGTCCATTCACTCTGCTGTTTTTTCCAGATGTGTGCTAATGGACATTTTTAGGATGTACACAAACTCTGCTTGCCTACTTTTCTGCACTAATTGGTTTGGGTTTATGGAATGTCTCTCATAAATCGTCTCTAGCTGCTGTTGTTGCTTTTCCATAAAGTACTAGAAAGGAAACTTGTTCCTAAACAGTTCCCTCTAGGTGTGATTTTCTTGTGGGGAAAGAGGAGATACAATCCATTTAAACTGCTCTATAAAGAATTTTATTGAGTTGTAGCCCTTTAACCTAGCCTTGATGAAACCAGTTTTCAAACAGCTGGACTGCAGAGAACCACATCTCTCAGGTGCTATGTATGGCACAAATTAAATTATAGTTTCCTAAGAAATAATTTTAATACAAATGGCAATAGGTTTTCAAACTTTTTTTTTTTCCTGCATTTATGAAAGCAGTAGGGGACTCCACATCTACTCCCAGTACTGGGGCATGTTTGTAGCCCCACCTCTCATAGTTCACTCTCTAGTGCTCAGGACATCTTATGCTGTTTCAATGCACTTTTTTTTTTCTTTTTTTTTTTTCTTTTTTTTAACACAGAGAATACATGTGTGGGCTCCAGATCTTTGGCAAGACTGAAGAATGATGGCATGTATCTCTTTTTCCTCAGCCTGTCTGGTTTACCTCCTTATTCCCAATAATTGCCCAGCCTGCCCAGCCTGTAGCCTTTCTTACTGACAAGTGTGTGGGTGCAGACAGTACAGCTGGAGTGGCTGAGCTTTCTTGCTTGAAAGGAGAAAATTTGTGCATGGAGGACTTTTCCTCGCAGTGAGGTTTGGAGGGAGATACAAAGCAGAGGATAATTGTTTCTGTAAGAAAACGTGAGGTCCTGATAAAGTCAAACTCTACAGTGATTTGCTTACGAAGGCAATAGGATTTAATAATGTTATTCAGATTTTTGTACTGATAGAATCTATGAAATCTTTAGGACTGTATTTAAGTTATGAGCCTCAATTTACCCAAGTGCATAATGGGGTTATTTTTTCCCCACCATTCTAAGGCCTTTTTAAAGTCTGTAGATTAAGCACCATATAAGTGTGAAATGTTGTTATCCAAAGAATCATTTGCTATCAGAGATCAGTTTATTGTTTATAGGTATATCTCATGAGCTTAATAAATGATTGCAGGAGACCTAAACTACTTCTGTTCCACCATAACACTGGAAAGGCATTAGGGTCACTCTGTTTCTGCAACAAGGGGCAGTTGTTGTTTCCCAAGTCAAATCAGAGCCCATGGTGGGACTGAAGCCTCAGAGAGCTCCAAGGTCCAAGGAGCATTGGTGTTTGGTAAAGCTTGGCAGGAAACACAACCATTTTTTCTCTTATGTTGTAAAAAGCCCTCCCATTGCCCTAAAGGATGCCTCAGTGTAAAGAGGGAGTAGGGAACAACTCTGTGAAGCCTTAATGCCACCACCAGGGTGTTGGTGCCCTTTAGGGAACTCTTGGTTCTCTCCTTGGGTACCTTTCTGGTGGGCTAGAGGCAGTGTGAGCTGTGGGACTGAGAAACAGAGCTGGCCCTGGGAACTGGGTTGCAGCTCCTACTCAGAAATAAACTATCTGCAGAATAAGGACTGCTGCTTTCATTTCTAGAATATATCAAATTCCGGCACACTGGGCCTGAGAAGTAGCAGAAGGGAGGGCAGAAAAAACAGTTACGAAGTTTGCTGGGATATCTGATGCAAAATCAACTTTGTTGTTTTCCTTCCTGGCTTTTTCCTGGGCTCTATTGCAGCTGAAAAAACAACCCTTCTGATCTACAATAAGAGGGGAAATTCTGGCATGAAGATTGTCCACCCAGTCAATTTGGCACAATCATGGGAAAGATTTGTTTAGCTTAGCACTGATTTTATTAGTACATGAGTCTAATCAAACCTTGAGAGATAGTATTCTTGCTGCTGAGTGACCCTGTCAGTGGTGTAGGCTTCCTGCTCAATTCTCCTGCTCTTTCAAGTGAATGTGGTGTTACTGAAGAGTTCTCCTGAAATGCACCAGCTCTTAGCAAAGCTTGTTCACTGCAATAGGACAGCAACAAGAATTAGCAAAATGTCCCAGCAAGCCAGCATTGTTTCAGTAAGGGCCACAAGAGCACTGAGAGCCAGACTCCTTTCACAGGTCTCTGGTATTCAGTCAGTAGACCCGAATTCTAAAATATTTATAGACTGTAAATGTGGATTTGCTTTTCATTCAGTCCCTAGTGCAAATTGTATGCATTTTGTCAGTACAATAGACAAGAATAATATGAGTCAAGGAGAAAAGACAGTGTAAGAAAAAGCTTGACATAGAATAAAATAAAAAGAGAAGAATCTGTCCATTGATAAGAAACTGACATACTTTAAAGGAGGCTTCAAATAGTTTTATTTGTGTTCCTTAGTCATTGCTAAAAAACAATTTCTTGTAATAGTTCCCATAAAAAATAGGAACAAAAGTCATTGTCTTTCCAGTCTAAATGGAAATGATGTATTAAATGTTAATACAGATGATTTTCTCAAGTATTTCATTGAAATAACTTAGTCCATTAGTTTTGTTAAAATCATTGGTTTTCCATTATAAAATCATAATTTTTCAGTCACATGAGAACTCAGTCAAAATTATCTTGTTATTTCACTATTTGGTAGTTTATCATCCTGGCATTTTGATAACTACTTTGATATAAGACTCTGTCCCCTTCATCATCTTTACTCTTTTTTTTTTGGCAGAACATTGCCTTGATTTCTGGTTGTCAGAAGCCTTCTGAAAGTTCATCCAGTGCCTTTTCCAATTCATCACTTCCCTTGCTATTGACAGGAGGTGTTGTCCCAATAATTACTGTTTTCTGCTGGGCTTCTGCAATCAATTCTGTGATTCATCTCTTCTATAAAACTTATAAATAATAAAATGTATTATTAAAAATGCTTTCCCTAACTAAAGCAAACATTAATGTACAATATTTCTGCTGTCATCATCAATTCTCTCTCAGCTGCTCTGCTTGTCTCACATTTATCTTCCTTTATCTAATCTAATGGCATCTATCCAATTTCTATTCACTTTTCATCAAAGTGATATATTTCCTCTTACATAGTACCTTTGTGTTCTTAGCATGCCTTATGGCAGAAATGATTTTCGAGTCATTTAATATTTATTCTACATTGTTGTCAAATAATAAATATTTATTACAAGCCTCTTGACAGGGAAATGTGATGCTAGAAAGAAAAGAAAGGAAGCTAAGATTTGACCATTTTATAGAGGTTGGACTTGGCAAAACTTGAAATTGCTTTCATTTTTACTTCCCTCATCAATCTCTATCATTTGCACTTTATAGGGACAGCAGCATAAATAACTAGATGGATTTTATATCCCATTCCATTCCAGAAGCCCATGGGTAGCTCATGGAGAGCATTTTGGAAATATCATAGGATGAATTAGAAAGACTCAGTACTGTTTCATCATTTTTTTTAATGTCTGTTTTCTATTAATTTCACTATTGAAAAAATAATATTTGTATTCAAAATGCCTGTTAATTTCTTTAGCCTATTACTTACCATTACTGTTTACTCATCTCAAAATGTGTATACTTTTGGTGCAACTTTAACTGCACTGAAGTGTTAATAGGAAAAGAAATTGATGGGGCCTGGATTCATTTTTGATTCCATGATTAAATAGTGTTTATCACTAAAGGTGTATCTTTCACTTATCTGGCTAGGAAAGAGTGCAATAAATTCCTTTACATATATCAGGAATATTAGTGGAGTTCTATTTTCTTTTTTTTTTTTTCCTGAAGTGAAAAAGGAACCCAGGAAATCTATGTTGGACTGAAAATTTTGGTTCATGATCTTAAGTTTTATAAAGTAAGATTTTGGAAAGAGATCTGTGTTTCAGCTTCTTATTAAATAATTCTGAATTCAGATCCAGGTTCAGATAACACATCTCTCTGTACTCTCCCCTGTTTTCAGCGAGGAGTGATTTGGAATTGAAATAAGACATATACTTGAATATATGTGAGTTTTATAAATTCCTAGTCTGCCTGTGTTGCCTACTTCTGAATTCTTCTGGAAGATCCCATGTGTTCTCCACATCCTCAGGTGGCTGTTAGGTATCTTATGGAAAGAAGCAGATGCTCACAAGAAGATATAGATGAGAAGACTTTAAATCACAGATTCTGTATTTGAAAACCAGCAACTTTTTCTTGGTTTATTCACCACAAAGATCCTTAGTTGCATGTCAGCCATCAAAGGACATTGTTAGCATGCATTGTTCCAACTCTGTCAGTTCTATCAGCATAAAACATGGGTTGGCAGGGCTTTGATGCTGTCAGGAAGCCCATAGGACTTGAAGAGACTTAACAGGTCATGATATGCTCCCAAGGCACTGCTTCATATCCCTTTCATAAGTATTTTAATCTGAATCCTAAAAACAAAGATTAACATTTTGCTTTACCTCTTTGAGCTGAAGGCTCTTCCAGAGTCTCACTTTATTGATAGTTATGAACTTTAAAATTTCCAGCCAAAATGTCTTTATGGCTGCAAATCTGTTCTCCTACCAGTGTTGTCAGTTTGAGAAGTTCTTCTTTTTCTTCCGGCTTCATTCTCTCATTTCCTGTTTTCCCATTCACTTACACACACAGACACTGTCAGCCTTCATTTTTGCTAGATTCACTGAGCTAATGTTTTTCTAGTGCTGTCTCTGATGAGCACTCCAGTCTCCTTGCCAGCATAGAGCAGTTTGGATTCATAAGTGACCTGTACAATACACAGTCTCCCCGATTAAGCCTTGCTGGTGTCTTTTGCAGAAGCACCCAGGTGACCCTGGTTTTACCAGGTGTGGGTGATGGTGCACCATACAACTGGGTCTGTCACTGTCTTGACTACATCATCTTATGGGTCAGTCTGGGATACTAATATCTCAGGTACACCCAGGAAGTATCTTCTTTCCAATAACTGTTTCCCCTTTTGTCTTACAGCTTATCCTTGTTTTCTTCATTATGAGTTCCCATTTAGCAGAGTTAAAAGCTTTACAGAGATCTGAAGAGATGAGTTCAAATTTATATCAGACTTCTAAGAAAAAGTCAAAGAAGAATGTCATGTATGTCTGGCATGACAGCCATGTTTTCTTTTACCCCATTTTCCAAGACTGTAGTTCATGGAATCATAGAATATCCTGAGTTGGAAGGAACTTGTAAGGGTCACAGAGTCCAGCTCCTGGCTCTGCATAGGACAGTCCAAGGATCACACCACGTGCCTGAGACTGTTGCCCAAATGCTTCTTGAACTCTGTCAGGCTGGTGCTGTGAGACTTCCCTGGGGAGCCTCTGCTAATGCCCAGCCACCCTCTGGGTGAAGAATTTTGTTATAATGTCTGACCTAAACTTCTTCTGACACAACTTCAGCCATTCCATCCTGTCACTGGTCACCAGAGGGAAGAGGTTGATGCGTGCCCCTCCTCTTCCCCTCACGAGGAAGTTGTAGACTGCAATGAGGTCCCCCCTCAGTCTCCCCTTCTCCAGGCTGAGCAGACCAAGTGACCTTAGCTGTTCCTCTTACGTATTCCCTTCAAGATGCTTCACAATCTTTGTAGCCCTCCTTTGGACACTCTCTTATACCTTTTGTATGCTTCTTATGCTGCCAGCACCCAAAACTGCCCCCAGCACTGGAGGTGAGGCTGCCCCAGAGCAGAGCAGAAGGGACAATCCCCTCTCTTGCCCAGCTGTGATGCTGTGCCTGGTGCCCCCCAGGACAGAGTTGGCCCTCCTGGCTGCCAGGGCACTGCTGACTCCTGTTCAGCTTGCCACAGACCAGGACCCCCAGGTCCCTTTCTGCAGCACTGCTCTCCAGACTCATTCCCGGGTCTGTCTTTACATTCAGTGTGGCCCCATCCTGGGTGCAGAAACCAGCACTTCCCGTTAAAGTGGGTGATTGCCCAGTCCCCTAAATTTTCAAGGTTTCTGCGCAGGACCTCCCTGTCTCCCAGAGAGTCAACAGCTCCTCACAATTTTGTATCATCAGCAAATTTACTTACTATGCATTTGAGTCCTGCATCCAAGTTGTATTATTCCTCACTTCAAAATTTCTTCTAAAGACCTGCATGGTACTATCAGGGCATCAACTCACTTGTTTACATTTTTTTTTTCTCTTCCCTTATGGGGACTAAGTTTGCTGCTTCTCAGTTACGTTGAATCATCTTCAAGTTCATAGGAAAGTGACATATACTGGCTCTCAGGCCTAAATTCACATGCTGTTTCTTAGAATGGTTCCCAATAGAGATTATCTACTTCTGCTGAATGTGCTAAATTCCTGGAGTTTTCATTCTATTCAGTTGTTATTTCTATACCAATGTGATACGGATAATTCCCTTTACCTGCCTTTTCTTCTTTTTCAGTATTGTCTTGCTTGAGGAATTTTTTTTTCCACTGACATCCAGGAATAAATTTAATCACTGCCCCAATGCCATTTCATTATAAATCCAACTTTTATTTACTTTTTGCTATTGCTAATAATCTTTCCAGAGTCAACATTACCTAATTTTTGGTAATCCTTGATTTATACTTCTACTTCCTGGCCTTCAAAATATCATTTTCTTCTTTTGATAAGTATTTCCTTCCATGCTTTATAAGTTCCTTGTCTATATGTAAGAACCTACTCTATGCTGACTGTTCCAGCTAGAGGATAGTTTGCAGTGAATTTTTACAGTTTTTTGATTTTGCTTGAAAACAAATTTAAATACATATTTACTTCTTTTTTTAATGTTATGTTAAATACTATAGTTTGATGTTATAAAAATGAATTCTCTGTACTCTGCTTGTGAAATGTGCAGTTGTACTTAAAAGGTTCTTTTTCTCAGTGGGCAAACATTCAATATAAAGCAATACCTTTGAATGTTCTGAGCTGTTTCCATTTCACTGAAAAGGAAGCTAATTCAGAGTCTCAGATGTAGCTGTGCAGCAGCCACCTTTCAGAGGGGCCCTGTGATGTGCTGCTGAAAGGAAGTGATTTATTATAGGTTTTCATTGCTATACATAGCTATGCACATACTGTAACTGAATAAAAATGCAGTAACAGAATGTACATAGAGTTATTTGAATGTCTATCCATGTGCATGTGTTACTGTGCCTAGTGCACATGCATATATAGGTTAGTATTTATGTGCATAGTAGTGCACGGAATGCCAAAAATTTGACCTTAGATGTCAGAATTGTAACTGTTTCACTTCAGGCCTTTCCAATTAAACAGCCAACTGTTGTGGGAGATCTACGTGAGTGTTTGCACCGTTTTTCCATTCCATCCTCTCCCTTGTACTTTCAAAGCTGAGGGAGTGTGCAAAGCACCTGGAGGCAACTTCTTTTCACTCTACTTTCTTCCTGGCAGTCTTCCTCCTGCTGTCTCTGTGGTAACCAGAGACAGGACCTGAGGAAATGGCCTGAAGTTGTGTCAGGGGAGGTTTAGGTTAGCTATTGGAATAACACTCTTCATGCAGAAGGTGATTGGGCCCTGGAACAGGCTCCCCAGGGCTGTGGTCACAGCATCAAGCCTGTTCAAGAGGTGTTTAGGAAAATGCCCTCAGGTACATGGTGTGACTCCTGGTCCTGTACAGAGCTGGGAGTTGGATTCGATGAACCTTGTGCATCCCTTCCAGCTCAGCTTATTCTGTGATGACAGGCAAGGGAATTCAGCTTTTGTTAGAGTGCATCAGGCATGTGGGATGTGACTTGCCACCCTTTTCTCCAGAAGATAATCCCAGAGAGAATAACATGATAATTAACATGGAAGAGGAGAAACCTACTATGGCAGGTTTCCTACTTGGAGTATTCACAAAGTATTCACGGTATCATATCCTGGTTTGAGGTTGTAAAAATGTCACTTTCATGCAGGTGACGGCATGAGGGTTATGTTAGGCAAGCTGTGGAGGAACAGTCCTTGGCAATGAGCAAAAATCAAACAGGCAAGCAATAGAGCTGGGCACATTTGTGTGAGTTTGCCACCTGCAGGTCCCACATTCCCCACTCTGCCCATTTCTGTCTCTGCAGTTCTGCAGGCTTGTCTTCCACAGAGGACAGTTCTACCATAGTGGAGCCAGGGAGCTGGGTTTGTTTCTGGTGTCACCCTAATGCCAACCTAAATTCAATTGCACTATACACCCACCTGGAGGGAATTCCAGTTCCTATTTTGATATTTCAAGTACAAGATCCTTGAATAAAGTTTGACATGATCATTACCCGTTTTGCAGAAGAGGACATCCAGATACTTGCAATGGCATGTTACCATCCCCAGTGTGATGGCACATGAGTAGACATGCTGCTTCCAGGGGCAGGGTAAAGACAGTGGGTGGAGTTCTTGGAGAAGCCAATGGGGGCATATCTGTGGAATGGCTAATGGCAATTGAAAAATCCCTGTATATGGCAGTGGCAGTTTTGTTCAAAATCGTCTTTGGGTGCAAAAGCCTGAACCAGCAGGAATGGTTAAGCTTAACAGGATGGCAGTAAGGCAAACAAAACGTACTGCTTCCATCATGGTGTTTTTTTAGGACCTGTAAATCCTTTTAAAATTGCAGCATGATCTGTATATGTGTATGAGAAGATCTCAATTACTTAGAAGCAATAGGGCTAGATCAGTAACTACATGTTTTTTCTGAAGTGTGCTTTATTACTTCTGGAAGTTAAATCTGGTGAGATGTTTTTGCAGATTTGAGCTTTGATCAGTATGTTATAAAGATGCATACTTACATCATATATTTGCTTTGCAGCTTCTGGTTGCTAAATCACCTGTTGCTCCATTCTCCACATTTTTCTACACCATTGAGAAATCAGGCTTGATTCTTCAGGGTAAGACCAGAGCATTGGTTGTTTTGCCTTTTCAATTAGTATTTTAAGCAGACTGAATGTAGATAACAACTGTTGTTGAAAATGGTGCTGTTTATACCGAATTAAAACCCCACACATTTAAACATTCTGGTTAACATGGGGAGCATTCTGCTGAAATCACTGTTTTTTCTTGGATTACACTAAATTAGTTCTTGCATATTTCCATGGATCTAGAAGTGGGCCCTGAAATTTTTAACCAGGGCTCCCTGTTTTTCTCCAAGGTAAAGTGGAATGGTTTGGGTAACAATGGGTCATATGTGATGGGCTTCTTCAGGAGCATACCCATCTATCATTAATAACCTGTTTTAATAAATAGTTCTTTAGCAAATGGCTTGGCATCAGTAAGAATACAGAAAATTAATATCTGTTTTCTGGTTTTGTGATCATTTTAATGCTAATGCCCAATGGTCTTTAATTATCCTCAGACTCTCTAGGTATGAAGTAGTATATTGAAAAGCTGGATATTGCTACCATGCTGACAGGGAACTTGGATTCCTAGTGGCTGTGTCCTGAATCATGTACTTTTAGACACAGCAAAGAGGGAAGTTCAACTCTTCCCTTCTTTTCCCATTTATCCCAACAAACATCCTTACTTTTTGACAAACATTCATAGATAAATTTTGTTTAGTTGATGTCTTTTGATATGCAGCCTGGCTCCTTATCACTGCATCAGTTTAACAGACTGAATAAAACTAGTCAGTGCCTGTCACTTTCTTTTCAGGGAGGACACTATGATATGCAGCCAGGGCAATAAGACAAGTGAGTATAGCTGGTTCTCAGTTTCCAGTGATGGAGAATCACTGATCCCATGAGGCACTATGGACATTTTAAGGGATGTGAGCAGTTCTCCGTCTGATTGCACATTTCTCACATTCAAACAGGCTGTACCAGACTAATGACATATTTATATTTCCTAGTGACTCAATATGCTTACATCTCAGGTAAGGCAAAATGTCAGAAAACAAACAAAATGAAAGTTTTATGGTGCATTTCTGCTTCTATTTGCTACAGCTACAGCTAATTGTAATGAGGGGGGGAGGTGTTTATACAGTATTTCCTAAGCCTTTGGATACTGTGTTCAGTATATGTTTAGGTAGTTTTTTTGATCTGCTTTATTTGGTACCAGTAATTCTAAAAGTCTGCAGAAACTAGAAACAATTTTTATTAGTTTAACCGGAGGCTGCTTGCAAGAGTTGGTCTTGATGTGTTTTGTTTCAGTATAGGGCAGATGATAAACTACTTGGCTATCTTGAGTTACATAGATGTTTCTGGTCATTATTAAAAAAGGCAGACAGTTTCCTGCTCTGTCCTCAGGCACTAATGTAGTGAAACTTTGGGAAAGAAAGTTTTCCTATTTCAGAAATTGAGAGAATTTGTTCAGAGGCAATCTTAATTTTTTCAACTCTTTTCTGTGAGCCATGAATGTAGCTTTCCCAGCACTGAACCATACCTTTAAAGAACAAATAGGCCTGGTTACACATAATGATGGAGCAGCACTCTGATAAGAGGATATCACTGGTTTAAAAGTGTGGCAATTGCTCTTCTCCCTGTACCCATATGTTTCTGGGATATACATATAAAACATCATTTGCCATTTTTGTACAAACAGATAAAATACCAGTTTGGATTTCTTTAAGTAAATTGTGTATTGATATCAGGCATTCTTTGTGCATTTTGAAAGGCAACAAGAATGTCTTCTCTGTGTGAGCCCTTTATTACTTTCTGGCTACATTATTATGTTTTTATTTTAGGTATTTTTCTCCAAGATGGGTAGCAGGGAAGGGTATGGTTCCCCTGATAATCTGGCCCAGACTCTCTCGCAGAGACTTGTAAGCACTTACACATGAACCATCTCACTGATTCGTAAAAGTAAATATTGCATGGTCTCATCCCACATTTCAGTGATCATTATTTCTGTGGAATCAGGAAGCAAGCAAATCACCAGGAAATGTCTGGTTTGGATAGGATGCAGAAAGTGCCACCAGGCTGCCTTGTTCAAAAGAGGCTAGAGCTTTTCTGAGGGTTGTACTTGGTGCTTCTTTCCAAAGGGAAGCTGGATGCAAGGTAAGATGACAGTCAGGCACGTAGCCATGGGCCAGCCGGTGGCTGCTAGAGGGACACCACGCAGCACTAAGCAGTGGGATCTGTCCCCCAGCCTGCTCGCAAAGGCAACTTCCCATTCAGGCTTTGTAGTTTAATTCCCTTGGTGTCAGGAGGTGAGCACATTGAGGGTGGCTGATGGGAGCAAGTGGGTGGATGTGGGAACTGGTGAGAAGCAGCAGCTGGCTGAAGTGCCCAGGATTCTTTCTTTTTACTCAGGGGGTCCCATCCCGGGACCATTAACCAATAGGCCATAAACAAATTGATATCGGAAAATGTGGCTGGAAGCTCCCTGATTAGCAAGGGTGAATGGGGAATGAAAGACAAAGTGAAAGTGTGATTTAACAGTTCCACAAGCAATTTCTATTGCCACCTCTGAGGGATTAGGATGTGTGGAATAGACTAAAAAAAAAAAATAGGAGGAGCTCCCCCCTGCTTTGTTCTGTGGGCTGGAGGATAATAAAACGGCAGGAGAGGCAGTGCGGCTAGTTAGGGATTTCACAGACTGCTATTTGATGCAGTTTAAGGAGCCCTTCTGCTATTGTTGCAGTTAAAATGGGAAGCGGAACTGTTCTCCATTTGCAAAAATCTCCAGCGTCCTCAGGAAGAGGGCTGAGAGCAAAAGGCTATTAAGATGGTAATGCTGCCCCATTTGGAGGAGTGTATCAAAATCCTCTTTGTCAATGTAAATTGCTGCTCTGTTTCCCTGGTATCTTTGCATCTCATAGCCTCAGTGCAAGCACAGAAATTTAGGAGGAGACCCTAGTGAAGGCAGAACTTCTCTTTTATTGTCAGAAGAGACCTCCAGATTGTGCAAGGGTCCCTTGGAGAAAACTTCTTTGCTTTTATAAACCTGAAGTTTTCAGGGATGAAGAGAATCCATTTAAACACTCACTCTTTTATTTCCACTTTCAGACTAGAGAAATGAAATGGGATTATTGAAAATCAAGATTGGACAGTCAGAAATTTAGCAAAGTCTGCAGCCTCCTCCTTTCATTGCTTCAAATTGCTCCATGCTATCAGGGCAGTGGACTGCAACCCCAAAAATACCCTGAGCTGCCTTTGCATTGCAATGCAGTGTCATGTTATGTTCTGCCAGTGTCATTCTTTGATGAACCTGAATTGTGAGCGAAGAATCCAGTCTGACAGCCAATCTCTATTTTGTAGAGATCTTAGACAAAAAGGCAGAAACCTGGATCAAGTACTGCAAAATATTGGAAGTTTTACTGTCAGCGTGTGTTTACTGTTCTAGGAACTTGCTGTGCTTCCCTGTTTCAACCAGCTACAGCGAGTGAAGTCATATTGTTAAAAAGAAGAATAAATTTAAAAGAGCTCCAGATCTACTTGATTAAGAGTGCAGGTTGTAAGATTATTTTTCTCCTTGGCTAGATATAATTTCTGTTTTGATTGGAAATTGCTAGCTGGTAATTCTGTTCTGGTATAACAGAAGAAATTCTGAGCTGCTCTTGCCTAATTGTAGTTTCATTTAAATTGAATGTAATACTGGGTTAGGCCAGCTGAACTGGAAGATGCTACTTAGGTTTGTGCACACATATGCAAAAAAGATAGGCTGAATGAAACTGAATTGAAGGTGTGTGCTGTGGGTGATCATCCAAGTCTAGCTTTAAAAGCAGCAGTGTTCTGGGGTATAAATACAAGTAGGCAACAAGCCTAGCTGTTACCTACCAACAGCTCAGCTGTTTGTGGAAGTCTCATTCCATCTCACTTAAGCAAATGCCTTCTGTTACCAAGAGGATGCTGCTGAGAAAGGAGTCGGGACACGGTGCTGTGTGCCAGCTGAAGAGTCTATTGGCACTGAATGCTTTAACCAAGTGATTAACATTGCTCTTCCTGGAGAAACTCAGAAGCACTGAAAACATAAGGCAAATTATATTAGTGAGCTAGGACATGCTTTTGAGTAATGATATCTTTTCAGTTTCACAGGGTTTAAACATGGATAGAATTATCAGTTCATCCAAACTGACCTCCCATGTATCATACATGTTTCTTTCAGGTACCTGATAACTTTGTTGCACTGAATAATTTCTTCTAGAAAAGTAATCACTATTACTTGCAGACATAAAGAAATGTGAGTTCCTGCTTTGCCTTCACAGTGTTTTCCAGTTTTAGCTACCTTGCTGCAAAGCCCTTGTTCTGTATTTCAGATTAGAATGTGTCTGCCTTCAGCTTTCAGCCTCAGTTCTTGTAATGACCTTCAGTGCTAAAAACCGCAGCGTTGCTGTTAAATGGTTGCTATTTTTCATGAGAGTACTTGGCATAATGATTTATCATGCTATGTTTTACTCTTCCTTGTTAAAAGGTATAACTGTAAAAAGGTCTGTAAATTTTCTGTCAAAAAACTGTCAAAATTTTGTGTCTCCTGCTGACTGGCTCCCCTTACTACTCAAAGAAAGAACACAATACTTTGTATTGCTAAAGGGAAGAGTTTGAGGGTTGTGCCACAGGACTGGATAATTAGTTTGTTAATTCACCCTTTCTGGTGCCCTCTTTTTCACTGCACACAACCTGTCTGCACACAAATGTGCTCACCTTGCATGTAATGTCCTATTGAGAAAGGTAACTTATTATATCTAGAAACAAAAGACTGTGACACTTGGAAGAGAGTGTCTTAAATTTCACAGTAGTAAGGGAAAAGATCTAGTAACAGCTACATCTAGGGAAACCTTGGTACATTATGTTTCATTTGTCACTAAGGTAATGAAAGAGGCTCATTTTGATCTCTAAATAGCATAGGGTCTGGGTTTGTAGTACAGCATGGCAAACTGTCTCCAAAGTGCTATAACTAATTTCTATGGCTGAAGCAAGTGAAAAGTGCCTCATTTTATTTTGTAAAGAAACAAGTAGTGAGGTAGAAAAGGAATTCTGAAAGAAAGGGCAGCATTATTTGTATTGTATTGTGTGGGTTTGAACAGTGAAAGACAATGATTTACTGCATCAAAAGCTTTTATTCAATTGAAGAACTGTAACTATAAAGTGACCTTTGTCTGGAGCAACATGGATATAATCTGTAAAATGAAGGAGAGTTGTACTCGATGTGTGAATGGGTGGAAGACAGATTAATGGGAATAGAGTTGTGCATTGCTATTGAGATGGTAAAAGATTTGCAGTGCCACTGGTGATTTCCAGCCCTATTGGAGGGATAAAGATGAACTGGTCATTGTTAGGATCTCTGTGGGGTGGAACCGTTTTTGCTGTATTCCCCACAGGACACTGAGAGTCTCATGCTATTTCTAACAGGTTTGTAATAATGAGAGCAAAGAACCACTATCAATTTGTAGGTTAAGTCCATCCTGGGAATAAGGCATGAGAAAAAATAAGACTGCCATCATCCCAATGCCAGCAACATCACCCACACAGATATAGCTGACATCAATGAAAGTATCCTTTTGTTCAGGCAATTCGTGGCATTTTGAGGAGTGGGTTACTAAACCTGGCCCAGGAATGGTGTTTGCTTGGGTGAGGGTATCCTCATTAGGTGGGTTTGTGGGAATTCCTCTACTGCTCTGCAGCAGCACTGTCAAAGGATTGCTGGAGTTGCCAAACTCCATGGCTGTCAAATGAAGGAGGGCAGAGAAACAGAGCACAGATGTAAAACCAAGTAAAAATGTTTATGATGAGAAATTGAAGGAAAACATTTTAATGGTGAAGGAAGACTAGAGGCATCTTGGGTTTAGATCCAGTATAAACCAAATAAACTGTAATTTCAATAAAATTGTTTCTCTCTGCAAAAGTAACCTTTCACATAGTGGCGTAGTAGATAGGCAGTAGATTGATAAAGTTTCTGGCCATGCTTGTTCCTGTGAGCTTAACTTGTGTGAGGATATTCTGCTGGATAAATCCAGTTTAGCACAGTGTTTTGAATTACCTCCTTATTTCTAAAGGTGCATGTAAAGATACTGAAGACACAGTACTGCTGTCTTGCACTTAAAGCCAAACATGTTGCTAAGTGCTTTACTAGATTGCAACTGGAGTGCCAGCATTTAATTTGTCTGAAGTTCTACTAAATGTAATACAAAAAAAGTTTTAGTGCAAGTGGTATGCCAAATCTCTTCTCATTTATACAAGTGCAAATCAAAACTAATTTCTTTTAATCCAGTGTTGTTAAAACAATGAGCTGAAGAGTGTAAGTCTGTTACCCTCTTTTCAAGGCTGGCATAGGCTTCCTGGGACAAAATGATCTCACTTCAGAGAAATCTTCTCCTTACCAACCTCTTTGTAATGAATTCCTGATCAAAGTGGGCTGCTCCCCTGGGTTTTCAGCATAGTGCTAAAGCAAATGGCCTTTTTTCCAAAAGGCTTTTAACATAAGGAGTGTAATTGTCTGTTGATTAGAGGTAGTGTCTGTGATTTGTGACAATATATTGTTCTGGGAACTGAACGTTGTCATGGAGGACTAAGACTTTACTAGTAATTGCCTGGATTTAATGTAGATGTAACATCTTTCAAGCTACAGATTTGTAAAATAAGGTCAAATGTACCTAAAATGGTCTTAATGTTCTTAAGTGAACACATTAAAGAGTAGGAAGCTAAATAAATGTCTGTTCAAAAACATGTTTTTCAGCCAGAGTAAAGTCTCATGCATTGTGTGCAGCTTATGAAGGTAAAAGACAGTTAAGTCTCAGTGACTTCTTTTCTCATGTAGGCACAAATAAGTTTCTTTTGCTGTCCTCAAAGGTTATGTCTGTACTGGCTTCACCTCTACCATGTTTGCTGAAGCCATCACTGGTGTCATTTGATCTTGTGAAAATGTAGTTAGCAATAGAGGACTATGACCCAAATTCCTTACCCTTGGTAATACCTGGAACTTTTCTTTAGCTATAGGAATTTATGTATTACTAAAATCTTGTAAAATCCCTAAGTGTACAGCCTGTTTTCCAAAGAGAAATGCAGGACACTTCATTGTTGCTTTTGCTGAGGAGATCCAAGAGTTACGTACAGTCTAAACTCTGGAAGTCTCCAGAGTGCAGTTCTGTGTAGGCAAGCACACTTGAATAGCACTTCACTGAAACTAGAAAACTTTGCCTGAGGAGAGGCTTACTAGCATAGTAAAGCCCATTTTACAAATAGGGCTTCCACTGCTTTGACCCCAGTGCTGTTTTTCTTTGAAACTTTCTCTATGTTTTGAGAATTAACACATCCTGAACAACTTCATGTATCTCTGCATCTGATGTGTTGACTTGCCCTGTCACAGATTTAAATTATCTTCTCGTATAATCTTAAATCTATCTTGATAAGATGGAATAGGAATATATAGCACTTTCTTAGAAACAGGCACACGTGATAAACCCTCTCAGAAAACAGTGGTTTAATTCAAATGCTTTTTCTCATTACAGTCTTTCCCTAAAATCCATAATGTTGGGCTGTTACTGTAAAGTATTTTCTGCAATGTTCCTTTGAACTTTAGCACGGCTCCTCGGTGTTTATGTTGTAATGAAACCAAACCTGGTCATTTGTCATTCAGTTCTGTGAAGACCTCTGAAAAACGTTTGAGATTAAATTTCAGGGCCAGATAGAGTTAAAGAAGCATTATAGAGATAAGCAACAAGGTTAGTCAGCAGTTTGCTAGAGTGTGGTGTATCAGCCCAGGCTGTCCCTTGGTTTGCCACCTGAATAACCCTAGAGGGTGTGCCTTAGGGCTCAGCACATAGGCAAGGCAGCACAAGCCTGCAGGCGTGAAGAGGAAGCAAAGGCAAACGATGCTGCAATGAACAGTTCAACAAAAGATGTTGTTGAAAAGATTTTACTTTATTGTCCACTGAATCTCAATTTCATGTAAACTTCCTAGTTTTTCAACTACAGAAACATTCTCCCGTACTCTCCCAATGCTCTGTGAAGGTGCACTTCCCAGAAGCAGCAGCTGAGATGTGAGGAGTGACATTTCTAGAAAATACTGGGGAGTATTCAAGTCTGACTAGTCTGAACTGAGTGCTGTGTGCTGTTGTGGAGACCTCAGCTGAGATATGCCTTACTGTTCACGGAATAAGCAGGCTGAAATACAAAGTTGTGAACACCAAGTGTTGTACTGGTGAAGATGTTCTGAGTGAATTTAGGGATGGGATGAGATAATTTCTTAGTAACATATATAAATAACACATTCCTCCTTCAGACTGTGTATGCTTGATGAAGGACTGCAGTCTTGAGACACGACAGGTGGGACCTGCACACCACATCTTTTACTTTTCTTCATGCTATATTTGTGCTGTGAGTGAATTACCCAAAACAAGGTGTTGGGCAGCCAGGCACATACATTGCAGCTGTGAGCTAGACCATATCCTGTCTGCCATGCCATTTGCTGCAGTCCACAGAGGAGCAGAACATCCTGTTTGCTTAGTTTTCTTTTGTCTGCCCCATATCAGCACAGGGAGAATATTACTCTATATCTTTCCTCTTCTGCTCTGAAATTGGATCACAGCACTCATGATTGTGTTCAATAGCTGGAAATGCTGAGGATATCCGATTGCTGAGGTCTCTTATTTTAAACACCACATGCCAGGAAAAGTATGTTGGATCCCACCAGCTTAGCACTGGAGGGTGCAGGATGCATCAACAGGAAAACCAAACAAAACATGAAGTGAAATTCATTTGAAAAGGGAAGGGACTCACAGACCACCAATCAGTAGTGTTTTAACTCTTCATAACTACACAATAAGCCTTTTATTTTCCTTCAGTTCTTCTCAATGTGCAAACTATCTTAAACTGATTTTTAGAGCCGCAGCTGTCACCAGAGGCAGTGGGACCTGTAGGTGCTCATTACCTTTGAAAATGAAGCCAATGTATTTGAATGTGGTAGTAAAACCAAAAGCACTAAATCAGGATGGTGAAAGCATAACTTTGATAGTTCTGTTATATGATCCTAGCCACCTTCATGCTGGATACAGAGGCAGGGCCTCACACAGAGCACACCAGAGCTCAAAGGTATGTTTCTTCTTTGCCTTTCAGACTTCCTTCCCCTACAATTCTGTTGCCTTGCTTCATCACTGCAGTCCTTCTAGCTGAGTAACAGTGGATAGAGTGTTACTTTTATTAGAGTTTAACAGAACTTAGATGAACTTTTATTCATCCAGAATACTTTCTTTTCCTTGAGAAACAGGGCTTTTTAGCCAAGTGGTCCAATTTGGCTAGCAGTACAAGGCAGCAGCAGCAAGGATGAGCAGCCACCTGAGTCACAGTTTGACTTTCATTTGGAAGACTTGTTGTGCCCTAGGAAAGGTTTGTAAGTAATGGATAAAAGTCAGAGGAAGCCCTGATTACTCTGGTGTAGAATGAACTAAATTCC
The DNA here is from genome assembly GCF_036417665.1 of Passer domesticus. Taxonomy (NCBI): domain Eukaryota; kingdom Metazoa; phylum Chordata; class Aves; order Passeriformes; family Passeridae; genus Passer; species Passer domesticus. The sequence continues at coordinate 33,467,999 of NC_087479.1, forward strand.
ATTGTCACATCTGAGCACAAAGGGAGTAAGGTGTCCTTCAAGCTGGTCCCAGCTGCCTGGGCTCAGGAAGGACACCATTTACGGCTCTGTCACTAAAGTGTACAGGAGAAGTTAAACAGAATTTGCAAATTCAAGGTCTCTTCTGGCAGAAGAGGTAAGAGAGCTGGTCCACTGAGGGCTGCATCCAACAGTGGGGCATTAATTTGGAGGGAAAGCTCATTTAACTGGCCTTCTGTTACTGCTTGCCTCAGACTGGAAGCTTTCTCAATTCGTTGGGTGTCTTTTTTTTTTTCATAGTGCCACATATTGTTGGTAAAATACGGAAACTTGAAAACAGAGGAAGTAGGGGTAATGTTGATCTTGAAACACCAGCAATTGAAAAGACCATTCACAGTTTCCTTTAAAACAAAACCAAGGGGTAAGATAATGCTAACCAGGGCTGGGTGCCCAAGAGAGCATCATAATGAAGCATCCACTGTTATTGTTCAACTCAGTGTTTGTTCTTCATGTGAACAAAAGGAAGGAAGAGCTCTGCTATCAGGCTGGAGAGGAAGGAGTCTTTGTTGCCCTTGGCTACCCTAGCTTTAAATGTGAGGAAGCACAGGGCACAGCAACATAACCTTTCTGCAGTATTAGATGAGGAAAATTGATAGTTCAGGAGGTTAAGGGCAGACACTCTGTTTCTCTAGGCTTCCCTTTCATGACAGCCCCAAATCACGTATGGCAGTGCTAGTATTTATTTAGGTCACGTGAGGTTTTAAAAACCTGGGTTTAAACCCTGGTACTTCTGCTTTGCTGCTTCTAGGCCATGTGATTGTTCCTCTGCATTGTTGCTCACCACAGGAGCAGTTAGAGATGCTATTTCCTTATTGAATGTGACAGGCACCCAGTGTCCTGAGTGTAAAGTTCACTCATGTTGCTGAATGTATCTGCTAGACACTGAGTCAGGTTTACTGTACTTTTCTGTTCCTGCTCCACCCATAAATTTGTCTGCTGAAGTGGCAGAATTCCTGCTGTCCCTCTCCCCAACTTTCAAGTCATGAGGATGACACACTGTCAGATTAGTGATAAAGTTTACCATGCTCAGAGCCATTGTTTCAGATTTTCAGATGACTCAGGCAATGACTGTGTCATCAACTAACCTCAGGTTACAAATAAAGATACTCCTGCAATCATGAAATTCTGATTAGCTTGCTGTGTGTTAGTCCTACTCTGGCTTTGTCTAGTCCATGTACTACCTGTGCATACCCAGAGACACTGGAGAAACAGATTTGCATCCCATTAGAGGCAATGCTGTGATGCTGGAATGTTTGAAAAATGTAGGTGCATATTTTGATTCTGATATACAGAGTTCATTCCTTTTATGTGATGTTTTGAAATTTCTGGACAGACAATAAAAACAGCCCACAAATACATATTAGCTTTGTCTCCCATTCAAGGTGCATCCCTGCATTGATTTTCTGTTAATTCAAGGTTACCATGGTGCCTGATGTACAAAATGACACTTCCACACATTTATGTTAAAGTTTGTTTTTGTAATCCTGAAATCTAATTTTTCTCACAACAGTATGTTTTGTGAAAGTTCTACCAACATTACTGTAGACAGAAAAAGAACATTACTTAGCTAGAATAGCCTTCTTTTGTTTGATGCAAGTGATCTGAGGGCTTGGTCATTTGTCATAGTGAAAACATTTGGTAAGAATGCAAAGAGAATAGGGAGAATCCCATGAAACTACTGAGAGCATCAAGTGTAAGAAATATTCTTTAAGGTGTCATAGTGGGTCAACTATATACTATTAAAGGCAGGAGAATTAGGGCTGGGCTCAAATTAGGTATTTGAGGTATGATCGATTTGTGTGTAAAACCATGCTAGATACAGGAAGAAATAAATACCATATTACATTGTTGGTATTGTGGCTCTGAAAACCCACTAAGTTCAACACAGAAAATGGAAAAAAAGCTCTGAATGTCCTGAGAAATTAAATTAAGAAATAAAATTAATTCAAACCACTCACCAAAGTAGCCTTCTGAAAACAGGTTGGTTTTTATTTCCTATAATAGATACAAGAGCTCAGTAAAATGCTGAAAATCCAGATGGGCCAGTGGGGGAATGCTTCTGCCTGTACTTAATTTTCTTATGTTACTAGCATCTTGAAGTGTGGAGGTTCTTTGAAGAAAAAAATTGCAAGATTAGATTTAGCACATTTTAGTCAGGCCACAGCAAGTATACTCTGTTTACAAATACAAATGTTTTCTGTTTATTTTCCTAATTACTATCCCTAGAAATTATTTGTTTCTTAAAAGCTAAAAGTACTTCTTTCCTTCTCACATATCATCATGCGTGGTTTTAATAGAATAAATTGTGTCTTTGCCAGTTTAAACAGTTGTCTTCAGTTAGGCCAGTCATGGTGGCTTATGTATACAGTTACAGTTTTTGTACTTGGGTGTTAAAATAAATCTGAAGAGGCATGGAAGAAATAGAATTTACTTAGGTTTTTGGTGACCCCTTTTCTGAACAGAACTAGCAAGGCTGAGTGAGTAACTATCATTCATTAGTGTGGCTGAAGACAATAGATGAGCTTCTGAGTACTGTCAGGGAACAATTATCTTCAATAAAAGTAGGTGCTGGTTTGATGCATCCATAATTAGAACTGTCTAGCACTGTGGAAAGGGTTTCCTCTCCCTCTTAGGGCTAGAGGGCTTGGCAAAATCTCCTTTGAAACTAGAGCATTTATCTGAAAGGCTTCTTGGGTAAAGGACAACCCTATGACTTTCTTTATATAAACTGCTTTTATGACCATCCATATGTATCTGTAATAATTTCAACTTGCAGAGGATGTAAAAAACCATGTGGCAGATACAAGAGGATTGGAAGCCTTCTATCAAAGCCGTGCCTGATGGAATTGCTTTTTGTTGGAGTAGTATCTTTGACAGACTTTAGCAGCGGTTTTAATTAAGAGTAAGGGTCCCATTATAATAGATTTGAGGGGTGGCAGTGGATAAGGCCGTGATCTAACTGGAAAGAAGAGGAGAATCATGGATGGCAGAGTTCTGTGTTGCACTGCAGCAGCACACATCTTGCAGGTCGTTAGTGGAAGGGGGTAGGCTAAGCTGTTGCAGCATTCCCCTTCCCACTTTGTACCTGTTTGGAAGGGGAAGGCTCATACAATACCATGTTACAGCACAAATCAAAAGACTTTGATATAATGAAATTGGGTGTAATTTCTTCCTTTCCCTTGGATAGAGAATTACTTGGACATGAGGAGAGAGGTGCAGTCTTTACATGCCTTCTCTAATGAATTTTCTCACCAATGGACTAAACTTGGTAACAGCTTGCTGTAGGAGAAGGCTGAATCCTGTCTCTGCCCAGACAGAAGCCTTTTATAAAAGAATCCTGTTAAAAAGAGTAAACCTGTTACCAGGAAGAAATCAAGTGAACTGGTGTGACAGAAGAAACAAGAATAGACGACACAGTGTTAGTGAAAAACCGTTCTTTAAAGAAGCAAAATGGTTTTGTTTACACAAGCTAGCAAAAGGGATATTGGTTGCTGCAGCAGGAATCTAATGGCATCAGATTCACCAGCCTGGTTGTTTATTTCTAGAGATATGTTCAGTGAACATTTCAAGCACTCCAGGAAAAAAAGAGAGACTGAGGACTTAGCTATGTTTTATTAACATTTTGTTTCCAATAGAAATCAAACTGAAGAAGACAACAGATAAATCCTGATTTCACTTTAGTTGTTGAGATATGCATTTATCAGAAGAAATGAGAAACAGATTACACCAGCAAACACATCTGGCCTTAGACTGGCCTTCAAGTCATCCAAAAAGAAGCACAAAATATGGAGTTGTTTACAGCCAGGCACTTAAAATCCCACACAGCTGCAAGGGTGAGAGGCAGCAGAATAAACTCGCAAGACAAGCTGACAACAGCTCCACTGCCGGGGTGCCCCTTTTGCAGACGAGACAACAACAGATGAAGAAATCTTGAGAATGACCCAGAGCAGTGCTCATTAGTGAATGAAGCACAGGCAGGAAATGGGACAAGATTTCTTTTGTCATAGTTTTTCACCCAGCTGTCTGCCTGTCCCACAGCCACCCACATGTAATCAAATATAGTCATAGTCAACCTCCAGAAAAGTTATACAAATAAAACCTCCAGTGATTGCATACAGACTCCTTCCAAGTTACATTAGCAAGGAAAGAAAAATTACTGGGTTTAATCCAGGCACGTTTATCATTGCAATTGAAACTTATTAGGAGGGGTTGTATTCAGGTAAATCTGATAGAACCATATGATTCCTCTTAGTGCTGTCATCTGGACATCTGTTTCTCTGCATATCTACTATTTATTATCAATTTACTAACACTTTTACTACTTCTACTTGGTTCCTTCTTATGGCAAAGCTGTGATTTTTACTTTTATACTGGTGTAAACTCTCTTTGTGTTAAACAGATGTGTGCAATACCCAAAAGGAGAGCATTAATAAGAAGAGAAAATAATTTCTGGACTTCTGAAATGGAATCTGTGGAATCAAATGCTATTTTGAGATTTTTAAGTTATCATAATGACTTTGAGACTCTAGCTTCTTTGGGCCCTTTCTTTTGCAAGTACAGCTCAATTAACATCTTGCTCATAGGCTATAAAAAACATTTGGTTTCTCTTATGGATTGAGTGCAGTTTTTCATCTGTATTTTTCAGCTGGAGTTAAATAACAGAAGTCTGTTACGGAGAATTCTGTTAACTCTTGTTTTTCCAAATGGCAGCCATCCTGTTGCTCTCCACCAGGAGCCACCAGTCTGTAGAATACTGTGAGTAGTTACATTCTGCTCTGGTGCTGTTCATTCTGCCTTCATGTTTGGCTTTGCTGCTCAGCTGCAGTGGCCATTTTTAAATGGAGCAGTTGTCTATGAGCTATTCATGAGAGTCTTCTAAATGGAGACTTTGAACACATCAGCACTGAGATTAAGCATCAATAAAAACAAGTGTCATATTTGTAGCCTATAGCAATTATTTAAAAAATCGTGGATTCAGTCTTGAGCCATCCAGTGTGTAGATTTCCAGAGTGACATTAGGCAGACAGAGAATTCAAGCTGGCATTAGAAAAAAAGAAAAAAAGCCCCTTCCCACCCAAAATTATGTCAGCACCGACGTGAGACAACACTCTCTAAAAATCCCACTTGAATCAGTCCATATGAGTATCGTGGCATTCTTTCACACTCTAAAGTATCTACAAGGAGCTGGTCTGAGACCAACTTATTCCACCCTAGCTAGCAGAGAGACCTGAAATACAATGAGCTCATAAATGCTAATCAAAGTGATTTTATATTTAATGGGGAGGGGTTGCTGCAAACTATCAGAACAGTCTTTGAGGCATCTGGTTTGTTGCTTTTGGAGTCCCATTAAAATCTCTTCTGTGCTATTACAATGGTAATGGCGGCTATCAGACATTACTGCATCTCCTCTTACCACTGTGTCTGGGTGCAGTATCACTAGAGCTTTTAGTTGTGTATTTTTCTCCCCACATCTCTCATTTCTCATCTTTATTTGAATCACAGTCTTGTTCAGCAGGTCAGCTAATGGAGAGCAGATTTTTTTACTTATTCTGGTTCTTTTTTTCCCTTTTCCCTCTATTTATACAACACACAATTTGTAATCTTTTTTAAACCAAAGAAGAGAGAAGTCTTGAGTTCATCTAGATTAAAATCAGCTGCAGCCTATTAATGGACTCAGCCCAAGATTGAGACTTTAGGAAACAAAAACACTGGACTAAATTATACTGAACTGGCCTCTGTCTCCTGGTGAGGGGATTCATATAGCAAGAGGAAAGGGGAAAAGGGGGGTAAAGGGAGAGGATCTCCATGTGGTTTTAATTCATTTTGATTCTCTTCCTGAAGCTAATTTACCCAACACAAAGGCTCTGTAGTGGGCAGCCAGCTTTTTAGAAGTTTGGCTTTCACTGATAAACAACTCAGTTCCTGTTCTGAAGGTCCGAGATAGCTCAGACCTGTGTGTAATCAGCCAAAGTTTAATGTGAGTATTTTGGTACAGGGTATTGCAATTACATATTAGAGTCCTTTCATCATCTGTCAGAGTGTATCCTGAAGACTCTCAGATAATTGATCTAACTCTTCCATTCATTCTGTCCCCAGAAACAGACAGTGAATTGTCTCATTGAAGAATGAGAATAGGAGACACATGCAAGTCAAGCCAAAAGTGCTTCTACTGGCATGGCACTCACAGAAGGCAGTTCTGAACTTCTACTGGGCATAGGAGCCTTTGCCACCAGAGTAGCAATGTACTGTTCTCTGCTAAAGGGAAAATACTCATTGATTCTATTCATCCCCTTCAACATTAAATCTTTTTTATTGCATTCTTAGTCCCATTACTGTGTGTAGTCCTGCAGCAACATGCAAGTAGTTATGTCTTTGCCCTAAAAAAGCCAGACAGTGGGTGGACAAGTGAAGCAAACAGTAAATCATTAGCTGGAAATTACTTGATTCATTATGTTAGGCCCAGACTGTCTTTGGTTACAGTTTTCATGTATTTAGTGACAATAACTTGTAATCTAAACAAAGCTAGAAGGCAAATGGGGAGATTAATGAAGGGACTGAGATGGAGGAGGGAGTGGAACTCAGCCTTGGAAGGAAGGGTTGACTTGAGACAATAGCTGTCCATGTATGGCTTCCCAGTGCTTCAGTCCCACGTGCAAATATTTGTAATGGGAAATGAGTAAAAGCATGGCCCAAATCTATCACTGCCTAATAAACCATGACAATCAGCACCAGTTGTTCACTGCTCTGTTAATGTGTCCTAGGAATGAGTAACATCAAAGCAAATACAGTTTTAAGATTGAAATCTGGGGATATCTGGCTTCAACTGCTAATTCTTGCTGGTTTTGTGTAATAATGGGCAAAAGAATTTCACCATGTCCTGTTTTCAATCTTCTAATTTACAGAGATGCTGAAATGTTCAGCATTATGTGAAGGACACTCCATTTTTACAGTGTTTCATTCTGTACACATATAATCCAGTTACTGTGTAGTTGTTCAGGAAGCCTTATATATCTTTATCTGGGCATGTTTTTCCAAAGTGAATTTTACATTTTCATGGCTTTCCTGCTTTATGAGTCAGTTCAAGCAAAGGTTTAAATACAGAGAGAATCCCTTCTACTTTGCTTGACAAATAATTTCTCACATTTATAGCAAGTCATCTGGAGACTAGGGGGAAGCAGCACATGGGATTCTCCCGTAGTTCTTCCTCCTCCTAAGCACATGCTGTACCTCTCCCACCAGCATCCAGTTCACCTCCTGTGTGCCACAGTGCTCTGAAAACGGGCCAGAGCTGCTACAAAGCTTTCAGGAATTAGACTGGGTTTTTTTAAGATAAATCAAGTTTCAGTTGATGTACTGGAAATCTTCTTAGTATTTCCTGCCTGTATTTCTTCTTTCCAAAACTTTTAAGGCATGATGTAGCTGAAATAAAGCAACCCACAGGCTTTTGGATACTCTAAGGTGTTTCACTTTTTCCCTTGGCCTTCCTCAAATGCTGCTGGAAGCAAATTGGTTTGCTGTCCTTTTTCGTTACTTTGTTTTGTTCTTCTGCTTTTATTCTGTCAGTAAGTCTGTTTTTTGCCTAATGCTCAGACAGATCACTTTCTCCCCTCACCCCAACCTGTTAGATATGGATGACTCCAACAGAAGTAGTTAAAACTTTATTCAGAAATAACTGGAAGTAATTAGCCATCTAGGACTTGGCTGGAGATTTATTTTAAGGCTCAAAGTGACCTAATAGTATTCTGAGAGAGTAAACTTAATTTTGGATAACTTTAGATTACTTTTGTAAGAAGAAACTGTTTTTGGTATTCTTTACACACACACACATACAGGCACCCCAACAAAAACAAAAAGTAAAATAAACAGTTTTGTGTTTTTACTATTCCACAGCTAGCAAGTTACCAAAGAAACAATTACAGTAGTTCGATATAGTAAAATTTGTGTGAGTAACATTGGCTTACCGTAAGCTTCACATGCTAGGATATGCTTCCTCTGTCGACAAAGATACCATATTCATCCCCAACACTTGTAGAAGCAGAGCTGCCTTTCTCATTGCCCTAATCTCCACATTTGTGGCATCTGTTCCCATGATTCCCTTTGTCTTGTGAGGTCCAGACCCTGCACAGCCTGTGTCTTTTTGTAGTCTTTTGTTTTTAGTAATTACTAAACAAAGCAGAATTTAACTGTAGCTTTATTTAGCTTGAAAGGAAATGCAATGCTAGAGGCAACCAGTTTCAATAGGTTTTAACCCTAGACATTATAAAAAGCCTTAGTATTTTTCTTTTATTTATTCCAACCTGAAAAAACCAGATAGTTCAAACAAAAAACTTATGAAAAGAATGGGGTTCAGTCATTTCAAGGCATCATGTTGTGAGATAATTTTGAGAAACCTATTTTAGTGTGTTTGCAGACTTGAATATTACTTACTCTTGGTTCCTAACGTAAAAGTTGTCATCACAACCATAAAGCTAGAAATGCGCTTTTGAAAAAGACAGAAAAAAATTGACAGCACAATATTCAGTTACTATGAAAATCTTTTATCTTGATATTCTACTCTGACTCTGTCCAATTTTATGCTTTGCTATCATATAAAATGGTGTAGTTGGTAAGGTGTTGATCCTGGAGTTTCCCAGGGATCTGGCACAGCAGAAATGATGTGTTATTACCAGGCTGAGCTCTAGTCACCTGTGCACTGTTAAGGGCCTGCAATTTGCTCACATTTTACTTGTAGAGAGGAAAAATCTCTTTTTTTTTTCAGTTTTCAACTGCATAATGTTCTCTGTGTAGAGGAAGAACATGGAGAGAGACATCTTGCTTTCATGTTCTTCTCATGGTCCTGTAGCTGGCTGCACGAGCACGTGGGCAGCCACCTGTGCCAAGGCACCCTGAGCTCAGAGCTCTTGTGCAGAGCAGCACCCGTGCACTTACGTGACTCAGACTAAGTTTCACTCCTCTGCTCTGGTGGCTGCCACAGGACAGGAAGAAGGGCCCGCTGGGAAGGTTTATTTTAAGAAGTTGCTGTATGATTTTGGTTCCTTTTGGCCGCAGTGTTCATTGTAAGCATAGAGCAAGAAAGCAGGAGCTGTCTTGGGGGTGCTCTGTGCAAGCTGTGTGGCTGTCGTTGTTTCTCATTTGCCCTCTGTGCTCCAAACTTAGTGTGGATTCAGAGCACTCTGCAGATCAGGTCAAGCTCCTTGGTTTCCACTTCTCAGATAAGCAGGAGCAGTTCACCCTGGCTGCTGTCAAACTGTTCAACTTTCCTTTAAACTATTCCTACCAGTGTAACAGTCTACCAGTATTTTACCATGGAACAGATATTCTTTGGAGATATCTGCATCTGTGGTAATCTGAGGAAGCTATGGGCAGAAGCTGCTATACAAGGTGTACATGTGCTCACAGTCTGAAACTGAATTTAAGAATAAAGGGAAGAATCACATACATATGCATCCTGTAATATGATAGGGGTTTTACAGAAATTCCATTTGGAGGATATTTATAGTGATTGGCATACTTTGCCTGGCATGCTTTTTAATAGTTTTTGAAATGAGATGGCTTTATTGTTTAGAGAGCTCTAAGAAATAAAATTGTTCTTGGCTTGGGAGTTTTGCTGCTGGTGTCTCTAGCAGCTGTTGAAGAACAGGCCACGAGTTCTTCCTTATCACTTCTGCCTGTTGGTGAGCAATGCATTGGAGCTGTTTCATTTTGCTTTTAGTGTTGGGGAACATTGCTATACAGCCTAAAGCATAATGGTGGAGGAAGAGTGAAGTTATTAGCTTTGGTCATCATCAGTTTTTAAGAAAACTAAGATGGCTCAGTCTGGCCCATTTGTCATTAATTAAGTGTACTGTACATTGCTTTCAAGATTTTTGTGCTGGGCAGCACTTTGTAGATCTTTGGTACACTTAGACTTCCAGGCAATATAGACTTCCCAGGGTAGGTCAAATTCTCTTACACTTTCTCTCTTCTTTTGTGCAGCACTTTCCACAAAAGTATTCTGATAGTATCAGATAATTTGTTTCTTTTCCTGAATTACTAGTTCTAAAACATCTTTCTCATACTGTTCAGAGAAAAACAGTCTAGTCAATAAAAGCAGAAATTGGAGAACAGTTGTCTGTTTTAAGTAGAGCTTTGAGAATCCAGTCATGCTGGTTTTCTGGGTCTACTTAGCATTTTACTTTGATGCTTCACCTGTGAAGGGTGAATACAAAAGTAGAATGTTGGTGCTAGTCCAAAACTTTGTTTATCATTCGTTACCTGAATTTCACATAACTGTAAAACTGTGCCTGAGGTTCCACAAAAGAAGTTTTCTTTTGAGGTTTTTGCTTTGATTTGGGTTGGATCTATCCAGAAAATGTCTTGTGGAATATTACTTGAATTTTTGCAGGTGTTTTTGTCCATCAGGAAATAAATTTCCTGAAATTTTTAGCCAGCAGAAGAAGGTGAAATAAGATAGAATATGGTCATGTAGACAACTTCATGTTTGTTCAGAGAATTAGTCTTCAGATTTTTGCCAAGTTTCATATAAAAGTTTGGTCTGGCTCTGATGTAATCCCCTGTGATTCATCTGCTTCCCACTGTCTCCCAAGAGGATGAATCACACTGTATATCTCCAAGACAAACTATCAACATACATTGACAGAGGTGTCATTCAGGTAAAGAACGATAAACAAATGACACTAGAAAATATACTGTCCTGAGGTCAAACCTTTCCCTGTAAGTGACAACTAGCAAATACATGGAAATGTCCTTTACTGGCTCTAGATTTGTCTGTTTTGTATTTCCTCTGCCTAGAAAAAGATGAGACTGAGAAGCAGACAGGAATAAGTTTCTTTCCTGATGTTGAGCACCATAGTTGGGCAGGTTATTTTCTTCTTCCTGCTAAGTACCCTGGCATGTGTTTTTTTCCTCTGATATTGCTTGGCAGTATTTGCTGGAAGAGATGGTTCTGTTTGGGATGAAACCTTATTTATTTCCCCCCCACTCCCATTTCTTTTTTTTTTCTTTTTTTATACTAGACTAGACAACTATGTCATTTGAAGAATAAAAATCAATTTTCTATTTCTGTATCAGATTTTCTCCCCAACCTTTTATCTACTGATTTGACTGATTTGCAGCCCTTCTTTCCCTCTCTCCTTGCTGATAACTAATGGCCTTTGGTATTAAGCCAGCCTTTCAGTGCATACACCACCATGCCAACGAGAGTGTGTGCAGCTATTCTGTCTGCTTTGGAGGCCTACAGATGCAGCCAGAGCTAGAACAATTCCCGTATTGATCCCACACTTGTCAGTTAATCCGTCATAAGGCATGGGAATCTTAGCCCTATCCACATCTGCCTGCATAACTGCAGGGGGAAAACCAATTCTCTGAAGCTCTCACCAGGAAACAAGAAAGCAAAGAGAAATGGGAGCTTGCTGGGAGAGAGGGCTGTAAGCTGCTGGGCCAGAGGGCCGTGAGATTGCCTACCTGCTCCACCCTTTCCCCCTGACTCCTTTTCATCCTCCTGCAGGTCAGCAGGATCAGGTTTATGTTAGTGAACCATGAAGCTTATCAAATAAATGTTGCAGCAGCAGGTGTTTGGCTCTCTCCGCAGGCCAAGTCTAACAAGGTTGATATTGTGTCTGTGGCCAAAGTAATGCAGTAATTACTTTTCTGGGCTTGGAACGCCCAAGAGATTTCTGGGAACCAGTTAGAAAAACAAACCTTGCTAAGAGTAGGGAATTTTTAAAAAGGAACAGTGGTGCTCTCTGTGCCAGAAGGAGAGGACAGGCATTTTGAGTGCAGCATCCAGTGTGGTGCCCCATCCCCTCACAGACTGCTCATGTTACAGGGGCCTGGAACAGAGGCAAAGTGCTTGAGTTTCGTTGCTCACGTTGGGATGGGCAGCTTATTTTGGCCCATGGTGGCATTTGGAAAGGCAACTGCTTCCTTTAAAATCATTTATGTGTACTGTAAGAGTTGCACAGCATAGCATTCCCACTGCTGTCTGTTTCTTGCTCTGTGCATTTCCCTTGTAAGCTCTGAACACAGGTACTGAGTTGTAGGACATGAGGCAGCTTAATTACCCTAGAGGAAGAATGAGATCTCACAGCACAGCTCTGCTGTGCCCTGCCCCTTTATCTCATGTAGTCCCTCTCAGGCCAGGCAGGAGAAAGTTAAAACAGGTCTGTACAGTGATGACATTTAAAAGCAGCAATCTCCATGATTTTTTTAAAGAGTATTGATCACTTAGACCAAAGCTTTTTCCCTGCAGCTGATTATTATATGTGATAATGTTACCATAATGTCATTTAAACCAACTTAAGTAATTGCAAAAATGGCCTGAACTACTGGAAATTTCTTCTGTTGCTGTCTGATTGTTCTGGAGACCAGAATTTGAAAGTGAGAAGAGGAAGAAAGCAAAACTGATTAGACATTCATAGGGTTGCACATTAGACTTGAACCTGGTATGTTTAAAAAATTACTTTTTATATAAAAAAACCTATACAATTCTTAATACCTATAAATAATTCTATAGGTATCCTTCTGTGCTGTTGAACCATGCTACAAAGCAATGCCTTCACAGTGATGAATGAATTTTCCCAAGCTAGGAAAGTTAGCATTTCATTAATATATCTGGCAATGCTTTTCCATCCCTACTGTTTATTTTAAGCTGTGGTTTTGCATATCACTTTGTATTCTGAAGACCTGATGCATTGGTGGAGGTCCAAAGATACCACACCATTCTGTCAGTGTTCTCAGAAGCTCAGCAGTTTCTTGCTGAGCTGCTTTGTTCTGGGTGCTTTGTGCTGGGCACACGGTGACCGAGGGTGCTGTGACTGCCATGGCCAGTCCCCAGGGCTGGACTCTGGGCCAGGGGTACTGCAAGGTGAGTGCTGTGGGTAGGTGGGACGCTGCTTCCTCAAGGTGTTCAGTGACTTCCCATAAACACTGAGTGTAGCAGATAGTGAAGAACTGCTGTACTAAGACTGCTGGACGGGAAAGCAGTGGAATTTGTCTCAGCATTATTGCATTTAGGGCAAACCTTGTCTGCTCTTGAAAAATGGCACCAGGGTTCCTTCCGCAGCAATTTCCCCATTACAAATGCAAAACAGATCAGCCAAAAATCAGGCAGTTTATGTATGACCTAAGATGGCTTAGGTGGTCCTTATAGAGCTCTCTCCTTCAATCTGGGACACATTTGCATGATATAGTTTTTTAAACATGGTCCTTTAATTTGATTTTTTATATACATTGTTGGAACCCTTGTTAAGCATTTGGAAGGACACATTAATCAGCTTAACTAGGACAGACTTTTTCATCATGTACTCTGTAAATATTCAGGAATGATGTTCTGAAAATTCTCATTTGAAGGAAACATTGCTGCAGAATTTGGCCTACTGGCCTATCTGAAGTATCAGATTCTGAGGGAAGATGAAGCCCATATATTTATTTTTCTATAAAAAGCAAAGACCAACTATGGCCAACTCTAATAAATCTCCACTGGAGAGTAGTGTGTCAGCAAGAAGCCATTCAGGACTGAGCTGTATGGCAATGTTAAAGAGAGCCTGGAGGCATGTTAGGATTGGTGTTGCAGTGCCAGAGCTATGTATGAGAACTTCACACGTGACTTATCAGTGTTCACCTGAGTGTAACCAGACATGAACCAGAATATATTTGCTATTAATATTGCAGCTGGGACTTTTTTCTTTACTTTTGTGATTAGGAGAATGTGCCAGCTGTGTGCATGTGTGTCTTCTGGCAATGAAGGGATGACAGTGCTTACAGTTTCCATATGAAAGCAAGAGCATGCCTTCTCTAGGCCCAAAACATTTGCAAAAGTACTTCATAAAGCTTAAGAAATAATAACAAAGAGGAAAATAAGTGGCACTGGATTAGATCGAGGTATTTTATGTACTGTGATGTTTTGTATAATCATCTGGAAAGAAATGGAAAAGATCTTTTGAAGATCATTGATTGGAAACAATCTTTATTACTGATCAAGTTCACCTTTGTGAAAAAAGGCTATTTAAATATTAGGCATCTTTTACTCCCATGGCACAAAACTGATTCAAAGACTTGCTCTGATAGATAAGCTGTTAAATGGCTTGTTAGATTAGATAAGGGAATTGTAATGTTTTTGATGTTAAAATTACATCCCTACACATGAAATCTCTCCTCATCTAGCAACTAGAAAAAGATATTACCTGCGTATAGGAGGTCATCTGCATGTTGTGTAGTTTTCTGAAGGCTGGGGATTGGTTTGGACATTACTTTTGTGGTTACTACTTTTTATCCCTAGTGGAAAAAAAATGTTTTTATTGGCTATATGGAGGTGAAAATATGTTGAAGTTTTCAGGTATTGGTAATGGACACCAGAGTTCTCACCTGATAGTTTACATTAAGATCTTGGCTACATCAGAAAGAGGAAAAAAGGACTGCTAACCAACCTAAGGGAGTTATATCATTCCATTCTTTAATGGGACAGATTATTCCTGGTCTATTAATGCAGAAGTTGTCAACACAAATGGAATTACAGAGACCCCTGCAAAGACCCTCCTCTAATATCAAACACCTGATATTGTCCTTTTTTGTCAGATTCCTGAAACAAGGTAATGATTGACTTACTTGACAAGGATGCTAAAACCACATCTACCACTGAAATTAATTAATTCTTTTTTCCTTCATTAAGAAGTTCTATTACTCCATAGCCCAGAATAATCAAATTATTTTTTTTCTGTAACCCATTTCCATTCATGGCTTATGGTCAAACCAGGAGTTTAAATACCCATAATTAATCTTAAGCCCTTAATACATCACATGATTTCTGACCAGCAAGGACTTGGATCTCACAGTAACATATGCAGCAACAAAGTGATATCAGTGTTCCTGTTTCTTGTCTGAGCCTGCCAAGAGCCACTGTGGATACAAGTCCGACAGAATACCGCTGCCATTGCTGAAGATGTTATCAGTGATTCCAGTGGGACTCCTAAAAATCAGAATGAAACGAAGTCTTCTTCCTTGAACTGTTGATCAATTGATCATGAGAATGAAAAGGTTTTACTTGTAATTTTGCTTTTTATTGTGTTTTCTAAGCCTGTGGGGAGTAATCATAAACAGTGACAGGTTACTAGCATGGTGTGTGCGTGTACTTTGTATTTGGGAGCAGTCCTGGCGTGACTGGGAAGTATGCTTAAAGGCTGCCTAAGCAGAGTTTCTCTTCTTCTGGGCAGCATTGTATTTTGAGCTTTTAAGCATCATTTGAACACTCAGTGTTGCTTGCCATACCCATCCCAAGTCTTTTGCATTCTCATCATGGACAATTATTTTTTTAGTGAGATGCTTTCAATTAAAAGTGATAAAGTCAGCCCTTGAAAGGTTTAGAAATAAATAATTTCAAGTTCTCATATATTCCAAAAAGTGAGTCTAAAGCAGTGGTTGGAAGCTCTTTCTGAAACATGAAGATAAGCACTCTCAGAAAAATCCACTGTGGAGGCTCTCTTGAACAACTGCCTGTGCAGAACTGCTTCTTGTCATCCCCAAGATAAGTGGTTACCACTGTGATTTCAAGTCTCTGGAGACAGTGAGACAAATTTTATGAAACATACCCAGCAGAAGATACTCAGGCCTTTATAGGTTAGTCTGAGTAGCCTTGGGAATGCACACAAAACTATGCGGTGCTTGCTGTGAACAGTGGGAGACTTAGTCTGACTTTCAATTTTAAAAATTCAAATAAAATTTAAGACAGTTTTAACTGGAATGCTGAGAATTTTCCTGTTGATTTTTGGGACTGTAAGCCATCTTATAAATGGTTCAAGCAGTTAATGCTAAAAATAATAGGAGTTTTGAGGTCCATTCCATGGGAAATATATGACGTTTGTAGTTTCAGAAGGAAGACTGGTGTGCCTGGAAATCATAGACTCCAATTTTCCAGGTTAAGCCATTTAATTTGTCTCATTTCCCCTCTTTCTGAAGTTATCTTGCTCAAAAGTCCTCATTTAGTCCATTTTACCTTACATGTATGTTCTCTGTGCTAATTTCTGAGGAGCTGGCAAGAGTATTAAAATATATGTGTATATAAATTTCTACATTATTTACGAATATAAACAAAAAATTCCTTCTCTTCTTTGGAATAGTGGTCTTAGGCAACTGTTAGGATTCCTATTTCCCAATCATTTAATACATTGGAATTTTAATCAAGGGATATCAAAGAATATATCTTTGGCCAGGGAAAAATAGTTTGGCAACGAAAAGGTAGGAATGTTAGATATAGGAGGTTTTTTAATATGTTTCAATAGGAAAGGACAGAAAGAAAACAAATGCAAAAGAAGACTAAAGGAAAGAAAAGAACCATAAGGCTGAAAAAATTAAAGGACAGTGCCCAAACTGAAAAGCCATTGAGGAGAAAGAATCATCTAAGAAACTCCAAAGGGTGGGGAATGGAAAACTGGAATTAGGAAGAGACCTTAAAAAAAGCCTAAAGCTTTGTCCATGCTGCCAACAAATCTATTTTGCTCAATTTTGGCTAAGCTGGATAAACATTTTTTCTGGCACGTATAGGTGGTTGCCCAAATTTGTTTGTTACAAGTAGGTTGGAACAAACCTCCCAAAAATGTTTTTCCCTAGTCTCGTGAATTTTGCTAAATCATATTTTTACTTTGAGTCAAAAAAAATTTTGGCCCCACAGAGGCCAGCCAAACACCAAGGCAGCTCAGACAGTTGGATTTCACAGCTGTTTTTACATTCTGTGGTTTAAGCTGTGGGGATGTGGCTTAACTGCAACATCCCGCCAGATCTCCGAGGGAAGGAGCACCCCAAGGTAGCATTCTCCAGCTCTGCCAAACATCAGGATCAGCATAAGCAAGGGAGCCCTCAATGCTCTTGATGTCTGTAGTAGAAAATTGCAACAAAAATGCCTGCAAAAGACTGTAACACAAAGAAATCAAAGACACGCACAGTCACCATGAATGTGCTTACTCTACACAGCAGTGTTTAGCTCTGCCTTGTACAACTGCAGTGGGGCTGGGGCTCAAGGTGGGTCAGAATCCTGCTTGAAGAGGGAAGAAAAGTGGCCTTCACAAAAGTTTGTTTCTCACTCAGAGTGGCACTGCATGCTGTGCCTCCTAAGGGAACCATTCTGAGTGAGAGTCACCAGATACAGATGTTTGATTGTGACCACCCACCTAAGACCCATAGCCAGGCTTCAGGTTGTAATAATGCTGATCTCTTATCTCCTGGTCATCAACAGATGTCCAAACCAAGGCCAACTGCTGTATCACTTCTGGTACTCATCAGACCCCTCAGTGAATCATCTATGGGAAATAAGTAATCTGTTTGCTTTGTACTTGTGGATTAGCCGTTTGACACCTTTGCTGCCTGAACTGATTTCTTGTGGACTGAGATGAGCACTAGTGTGAGGAAATCAGGTGAGGCTGGGTGAAAGAGAGATGGAGGACATGGAAAGAGAGACAGGGCCATGTCTTCTGTTAACAATTTACAGTTAGAGAAATTTGGCTCCAGTATCAAACCATGTGGGACAATGAAGTTAAGCTACTTGTTTCAGGACAGCTGCAGGTGCTGCATTGCAGTGATCGAAAAGACTAATGGCAGAATCCCAACAAAGCTGTATGTTTCCACTTTTTTTCCTAAGAAATAGGCAACTTTGAGGTTTTTTTGTAAACTGTGGTGAACGTATGAGCGCAGGAAAAACTAATAAAATGTGGCTTGGTACAGATCTGTACCTTGTGGTTGGTTGACTGTATCTACAAGTCTTTCCTGTGGTTGGTACTCAGAAGTCCTCTTTGTGGATTTCATGGAATCTAATAATGCGTAACTTAACAAGCCGGCCAGGGATATTTGCAGTCAATCTCTCTTCTACTTGTTCACTGCTTTTCACTGAATTTTGGTAATCTCACTTATGTTTGAGAAGCCCTATCCTTTGTCAGACTTGGTTGAAAAAGTTATTGGGATAAAAGCTAGTGGTGTATGGAATGTGACTCCAAAAGTGCTGTCTGTGTAGAAAACAAGACTTAAACAACCTGATAAACAGTATTAGAAGGAAAATGACACAACTGTATTGTTTGACATTAGTGATTGCAAACATGATTTTCTCATTTCTTCCTTCAAGCAATGTCCAATGTCCTACTGTTTCAATTCATCTGAAGGTTGCAACCTGAATCTGTTAGTTTTTAGTTGAGCTGAGAAAAGACTGGGCTTGTAAGTGCCAGTCTAACTCTTCTTATGTCTGTTCCAGCACATGCAAAAGGACTAACAGGGATGTGTTTGGCCGTTAGAAATATGGTCTGCATCCGTGGTCCTTAGGAAGCTTTAAAGGCTCCCAGTACTCCGTGGGATGTAGGACGTTAGTTTGGGGCAGCTAGTTAAGGCATCTTCATCCTATTCAGCACCATTTTCTCTGGCATGCCTCAGTTGAGAGGTAATTGAGGAACAATGGTGGATTGAACCGCTCAGCCTGATTTTTCTGACAGTCCGAGTACCTAAAGGTCCTTATGCTGTTACTGGTTGTTTTGTGATAGCATCTGTGACCCCTATTCAGCATCCAAAGCTCCACAATGTAAGGCAGTGTGTACTCACAAAGAATAAAACTATGGCCCTTGCCCTTGCTGACTTTAAATATGGTTTATGGTTCATTCAGCAACTCACTGTGTCAAACTGAGCACCAAAACTAATGGTCAACAAATTCGCAAACCACTTGAAACCAAACAGCAGCTTCAAAAGTCCACATGGATCACCATGTAAACATTGTCCTGTTTAACACTGGAAACATTTCTGACTTCTGTTAGCATGTTGATAAATTCCTGCAACCAACATCATGTGACAAGGGATAACCTAACATCCAGGATTCCTAAATGCTCATAAATGGGACCACACTTCTTTACAAACTCTCAGAAATGGAAAATATATTTTTTTAATTGCCATATTGGCAAGTAGGAGGGACAAACAGGGAAAACCAACAACAACATATTTAGCTGCAGTACGTGCCCAAAACAAATTACAGTGCTTTATGACTGCTGCAAACAATTTGAGCAGTCCATTTTTCTTACAGAATTATCTAGTCATAAGCTATTCCCAGTAGATGAACAGTGCCCACCAGTGTTTGCCAACCAAAGAAAAAGAGGGAAAAAACTTTGCACTTAGGTTGCTGTGGTCCATTTTTGCTTTGCAGTAGTTTTGCAAAGCAGTGTTCACAGTCATTTGTTCTGTTTTCAGCAGTGTCCTTGACCATACCCCCTGCCAGTAACAGGACCTTTAAGACCAAGAGAAAGAAACAACTTTTTTTTTTTTTTTTTTTTTTTTACCCAACTAGCAGAGGATGTGCTGAGCCAAAATAGAAATAGCAAGGTCAGGTCAGGGCAAGGCCCTGCATTTCATTAGCTAGGCCTGGCTAGGAGTGATTAAATATGTACAAGAGGCTTTGAATAGATTCAGGGAGGAGGGATGACATTGTGGAATACAGAAAAATCATTCTTTGGTGCTGTCAAATGACTAAATACAGGATGGTACTTAATTAGAGATATAAAAAGAATTTAATTATTTTATTTCTGCACAAAAGAGGGGATTTTTTATTTTCTGTTGAGTGTTTTGAAGAGAAGGAGAGGAGGATCTGGACAAAATACGTCAGCCAGGCTTAACAGAATCCAGATTGCCTCGAGATATGCATTGACCAAGCCTGCAGTTCTCATTAATTTAACTTGATGAAGACTCAGTAAAAATACAAAATTATATTGGGAATGAAACCAAGGCTCTGATAAATTTTGAAGGTGCTCTGGTTAGAAACTGAGGACCTTCAGAGCACATTGCTCTGTTTCATCAGACATGTTAGAGAATTGGAAAGAATGGAGTTTTGAAGCTGGAAAAAGTACTGTGTAAAGTATTGCTCTGGTTGCCCAGCTTGAATTTGCTTTTGGGGCTGCCTGACTTTACTGGCATTTTATAACTGTATTGTAATTCTTTTATAACAATCACATTGTTGAAAAGGCACCTGGGCACTGAATCCCCACAGTTTGTAATCCTTTTCCATAGAAAATGCCAGCCCAGCTGGTAGAAGTATGTTTACATTTGTCCAGAGCACCAACAATAATGTCTTTGCAAAATTTCTAGGGGGTATTTTTTAGACAAGCCCACTGGAATATTTCCACTTTATAACTCTGAAAGACGATTCCTGCAGCAACATAATACTCCTTAATGTCATGTTGGAAGGTCAATTCAGAATCAGCTAGGGATTTCTGCATAGTCATTTTTGCATGAATGTAACTTAAAACATTTTGAAAGCCTGGATTTAGTTGCAGTAGTGCAATCTCTGTGTCTAGACATTAGTGTATTTACAGTAGTATAGGGATACTAGTATCATTCATACTGTTTCTTGTTACATAAATAGTATATTTTTCCTTCTGGTTCAGTATGTCTTAACTGCCCAAAAAGTGTTTTCTTGGGCAATGTTGTATCTTCTTTGCTCTATCACAGAAAATAAGAAGCTTATGAAAAATCTTCCACTTTTCTGAAAGTTATTTGATAGCAAAGCTGACATTAATGGTCAGTTCACTGACAGGGATATATGGTTTGATTTATATGTTTTCTTGCTAAGATGTCAGATTGACAGCCCTGGGAACAGAAATCCTCAGCTAATTACCCAAACATGCAGCATATTGCAAACTTTGCCAACCTTTCACAGCGATAGTATCTTGATCCTTGAGCGTGAGAGCATATCTAAGCCTTCAGTGGGCATTCAGTGCTGAACCTGATAGGGCATAAGAAGTACTTTTTGTTAGCTCTCTTCATGATTCACGAAGGTAAACAATGACCCTGAGTTTCCTTTGTAAAGCTATTGAACAGCCAGCCTGGCAATAACAGCTCCGAGTCAGAATTAACAAGAGCTACGTTTCAAGCTGTGGTAACTTTATTATGAAAGACTGCAGATCCCACTTTCCATCCCGTGAATGAGCACTTGCCCCTGCTCATTGTATCTCTCCCTGTTGTTCCACTACCAGGAATGACCAGTTGTGGGCCTGGAAAGTTTAGATCACACATTCTTGAAGATTTCTAAACTAGCACTAGTGTAAATTTAGTCTCTGAGGCTTGGTCAGAAGCAGCATTTGTCAATAAATGGTCTCTGCATCAACATGGATATTCTCAAGTACCCATGACGGCGAGTCCTAACTGCTGACTGATTGTGAAACTTATCATTCTTTCCCTGACCCTTCCTGCATCTGCTCTTCTCCTCCTTTTCAGGTTTTCCCCCTGCTGTTTCTCTCACCCATGACCTTTGCCATTTCTCTTCACCTTCCCCCCAGCCACTCCTTTTCCATTTTTCTGTCCTGCTCTTGTCAATTCCTCTTGCATGCCCTTGTTCCTGCTACTCTCCCTTTCCTGAAATATATTTTTTCCTTCAAACATCCCCACATATTCTTAATTTACTCATCTTCCTACTGCTTTCTATCTCCCTCCCCTCATTGTCACATGGAATAAGAAGTGGTGTTCTGACAAGGGGGGGTGCTATCAGCCGCACTGCAATCAGTCTATTCTGCATCACTCCTCTGTCTTATCCTCAGAGTTTCTTCTTACCAGTTGCCTTGATGTATTTGATATATTGAATTTTATTCTTTTTTCTTCCTTTTCATTAGGAATCTGGGGGAAGGAGGACAAGCAATAGGGGTGTGCTTATTTGTCATTTTTTTGTGCATAAGAAGTGGTAGAGACCCTGTCTTGAAAAACTTGGCTCTTTCTTTCCTTTAGGTTTTCTTCCAGGCCCTTTTCTAAGTGAAAGGAGAGGAGTGATTTTCTTGTATCACCGGCATTCTTTCCTTTCCCTCCTCCTCTCTGCCTAGTCACGTCCCTAATTAATTGAATTCCCTACTAGATCTTTTGTGAGTCATTTCAATTACCCATTAGTGAAGCAGCCTGGGATTTCTGCTGTGTTTTCACTCATCTTCCTGGAATTTCTCTTCTCCTCCCTCCCCCTCCTTCCCCTTTTAGTCACTCTGCTCTGTGAAAAGCATTAGATGGACTTGAGCGCCGAGTGCCTATATTGTTTGCAGGCCCAGCTGCATACTTCCACACTCTGCCTTGTGCGTCACAGCTATTCATCTTGTTTTGTACTTGGCTCTGCTGCAGATGCTGTAAATATGGTAATTTTAGATTCCCTGATTGGAAAGGGTTGCAGGGCGGGTCTAAGTGGTAAGAGCACTGTTTGATTTACGCTAGTTCATTCCGGTTTCTCAGGGTTTGGGATTTATGGATACAACTGAAATGAAACGTGGTTGTAAAAGCAGTCTCTTTTTTAGGGTTAGGAGAAGGATAAATGTGAGGGTATCTTTGTGTACAGCAATGCAAAAGTGCTGCCTCAGAAATTCTAGGGAGACTGGAAAGAAATAAAGCAAAAGCAGGAGGTAACTCCTCAGATTATTATGTAGGATGCCTTCACACCCAGATAGCTGCAAAACATGGATGGCTCTGCAAAAATGGAAAAGATCCAAGTGAGAGAACTGTGAAAGGCAATCTGGAAACTGACAGTGCCATCAGTACCTCAAGTACTGTAGACTTATGGCAATCCCTGAAGAACAAAATCAATGAGCAGCTTATTTGTAAAAAATTTTTGAAATGCTGGATAGGAGTGTAGCGGGTAATATTCATTATATTTCTGAGGAGAACAAGGCAGTGATAAAGCCAGCTTGCTAAAATTATGATGGATGCAGTGACCGCCTGAAATCTGATATATGGAGAATTGCATTTCTATCCTAAAATTGAGTTTTTACAGCACATGAATCTTTCATGCTTGGGTTAATTTTCCAGTGATACAGAGAGGCAAACAGCATCACTGGGAACCAGCCTGCCGGAAATGCACCCCACACGTCCCAAGTTACTAAAGTAATTTACAATGCTCAAGCTATTATGATACTTTCATATTATTATGATACTTGTCCCTGTGAGGTTAGAATATTTCACAAGAGAACAAACTTTTGCTAATCAGGCTGTTGTGAGAAGACCCTCTCTCATGACTTCCCAGGGGGAGCTCATTTGTTGGACTGACAGGAAGTGAATTTACGAGGGCTCCCTGCACATCGGTATTCATAGGTATTTTTTTTTCTCCTCTGAGCTCTTTATCCAGGCAAAGGAGAGAGGAAGGCAACAGTGTGAAAATACCACTCAGTACAGACACATTAAGATGTTCTTAGGAAACCTACTGGGAATTATTTTACCTTTAATATCTTGAAATTTTGGCCCCCTGTTAAGCAGTGGTGGATTTCAGAGGTTCATTAGATGGCTCTGGAGTTCTGCCACTTCACGGGGTGATGTTACTTGAGTCAAAACTGTAAAAGTGCGAAAGGAGCTAGTGAAGAGTTGTGTGTGTGAGCCCCCTTTTTCTTTACAGGGCACCCAGCAGCAGAGCCTATAAAATTTTATCTGAAGTTATCAGGTCATGACAACACTTTTTTTTATCTGTCTGTGGTGTTGCTCTATTTTCTTGCACATACCATTGCTAGTATCACATTACGAGGTTTAGTGATTTTGCAGTTCTTACACCTTTTCATTTCTTACATATCCTTTTAGATTAAGTTTTCCACTGCAGAGTTAGCCTGGTGAGGACTGCTACCCAACTTCTGAGCTGAGAAGCAGCAGCAGCATCTGAAATGGAGCTTTGGGCCTGCTGTCATTTCACCTGATAAGCTGTCCAGTGTGTGCCAGAGGATGCCAACTGTGCCAGATATTCTGATTGAACTGCCCACGCTCTGGGCAGCTTTCTGCACCTTTCCATAGTAACTACTTTCTTTTCCCAAGCGTATGCAGTGGGACAGAAGACTTCTGCTTCACTAGGCTGAGAAAAGCCATTTGTCACAGCACAGAGCTGGCTTCTGTACCACTGGCAAGATGGCACATACACTGCAGGCGAAAACCCCCTTAGCCCTTCCATGCCAAAGAGTATTTAATGCTCCTTTACCTCATGTGTTCCTTTACATTTACCTAAATTCTCCTCCTGTAATGTTATTGGATTTCTTCATATGTTTTTTGCCACTGTGTAACACTGCTTGGCTCCTACAAAGTACTGCTGTGTTTCGCTCCACAGTTGTTTGCATCTTAGCAGATGAAAAACATGACACAAACTTAAATTATGTAGTTAGTTCAGTTGGTTAGTAAAGGAGCTAAAGAAATTTTAAGTTTATTGTATTCATAAACTCTTGGAGTTTTCACTGATAGGTTGGATATATATAAAAAATCCACAATTTCTGGAAAATATTGTTTGTTGTGGAGATATTTTGGACTTCCAGGGTTCTATGCTATAAAATGCTCTAGAGCCTTATAGATTCCCAGTTACAGGCTATTTTCATTCCTGTGTTTTTTTGACAGAGCAGTAAGAAAAACAATGATTTCTCAAACAACTGAACAGTGACTGGGTTTTCTATTTTTACTTCTGTTTGATACACAAAAAATAGATTTAAAATATGTCCACTAAATTCCTCTACACTGTAAAAAGCAAATTATAAAGATGATTTTAATTCCTCTCATCTCAGGACTGTTCAAGAGACTGGCTCAATCTCTGCACACGTATCACATGCTAGTGATTGCTCCAGTGTATGCCCATTTATAGCATTTCTCTTACAACACCTTCTCACTTGACTATCTGTCACTGCTTGTACTCTAGACAAGGTGCACTGTTTGGAAAAGGATGTGTGACATGAGAATCACCATGTGCCAATGTAGTTTTCAAGGATCTTTAGTGGTTATCGAAGTTATAGGTATCTAATACAAAGGCTATGCAAGCACACCCATAAGATGTAAATACAAAATTAAATATCATCTGCCCAATCTCTTCATTTGCATGCTGGCAAATTGCTTGGTGGTTTAGAGAGAGAAATAGTTCTTTGAATGGGACTTGTCAGGAGAAAGGGAAAGGTGTCCACGTGTGCAGCCATAAGGTTTCTGCTTTATCTGCGCTCTGTACGAGCAGTTGGTTACTCCTCAGAGCTGTGGAGCTGAAGACAGGATAGGCCCATGATGAGTAAGTAGGGAGGGAAATTATGTGTTGCTTTAGTGAAGGATGTAAGGGACATCAAGGAGAAAAGAATTCATTGAAAAGGGAAGTTCTGGGAAAGAAGTTACAATGTACTGATGGGGAAGTAAGACCTTGCTAGATGTATTATTTTTAGAAGATGAAGAGGAGATCAGATTAGGATTATCTGAGAGATCAGGGAGGGAGAGATGATTTGTACAGACCAAATATAAGCATGATTCTTCCAGTGACCTGTTGCCAGATTTGTGATCAAATTAGGTTGGGTATATTATCAAATTAAATGTGTACATGCATGTAAAATATATATTCAAGGATACTTCGCAGAGCTGGACTCAATACTGTGTAGTACAGAGAATTCTTAACTCCTTCTGACCTTCCTAGCACCTTCCAGGAACTACTCAATACTTCGTTTTGTTCCCAAATTAGCTTTGCTTTAGCACAACCCTCATCCCCACTGGCAGCTCTTCCCATCTCCAAGTTGCTTAGTACACATGGCAGCTTTCAGGGCTTCAGGCTTCATTCACATGCCACTTGGAAGTAAACTGGCATGGCTTACACGTGTAACAGAGTGAGCCCATTGCCAGCTCTTGTCCTTGCCCTGCCTGTTGTCGTTTGATGCATGAGAATGGTGGTGAAAAGTGTCTTGCCCAGTGTCCTTAATGGGGTTAGTATTCAACTGTAGGGTAGTCTTTGAGCCGGTTTATCCAGAACTTCCTAGGTCCCAATTCTGTACCTAATTCTTCTCCAGAACAGATGTCTAATCTAGTTCAGTCCATCTGTTGGGTTCCAAATGTCATGTTAAATCACATACATGAAACATAGTCATTTAATAGGGCATGCAGTTTAAGGGTGAAAATGGGGAGAAATCTCATTTTGGTTGATTCTCTTACATAGAACTTGTACACAGACATTTCATTTTAAAAATAAATTACTAATCACACTACCCTTTTTTATTTAAGCAGCTGGATGGCAAAGGTCTGGTCTAGTCACCCACTGTATTTGATTTTGCAAAGAATTGGTGCTTTGAGAGGGTCAGTTTGCATTTCTCTCTCCATTATGTTGTGTGCTTAGAGGGGTTTGTGTGGGCTATTACACTTGGCTCCCACGAGATCCCACATCTGGTAAAGGATAGAGTGTATGACCCTGCTCTCAGCCTCCTCCTTACCTCCTGCCTCCCCCCATCATCTGAGAAGGTTAAACTAAAAGCAACATGTATGATGGCAAAGGTCCAAGTTTGAAATGTGTCCATTGTATGTGTTCAGTTCAAAAACAACATATCAAGGAGAGTGCAGTCCTTACAAGTGGCACCCCTGGGCCTTCTTTTATTCCAAAGCAGCGATATTTACCCAAGGAAAAGATGGAAGTGATGGGGTAACAGAGTACACATGTTGGGAAAATATGCAGGCAGAGACTGAAGAAAAAATAACATTCTGCCACAAGTAGCTGCCTTGTTCCTCTACTTTTTTTTCCCCTTCAGATTAGAACCAGCCATTTCTTGTGCTCTTTCAAGCACCTTCTGTGGTTTCCTGACAGCTGGCTAGAGAGGATTGAAATCTGGCTTGAAAAATAGGCCATGGGTCATGTTATTTTCAAGAGCAGAGAAGCAAAAATTCCCATAATGGTCAAAATTCACAGGCTTGAGTTTTGTTGGGTTGTTGTTCTGTAGCACATCATTGTTGGAAATTTTAATAAATAACTTCAGTTAAAAATTCATAATAAAGAACAACTACAGATTAAGCTTTTTGTTTCTCTTCCCTCTGATTTATAATGGCATGCAGTATTTTGTTTGGAGTTGCAGCATGTCCTTTTTTTCTGGAGTATGACAGGGAAATGTTCAGCTTCATAAAAGACTATGCTGGGGGTTTATGAAAGTATTTTTTGTTTGTTTTTTAAGAACATGGTAACACTTGTCTTGCAAATACTGATTCATTAACAGAAAGATAAGTCTGAGTAACAGCCTGCAGACCGGTGTTCTTTTTCCCAGCTCTCCTGACCCTGAATTGAAAATACCAATACATTCTCAGCAGATGGTTTCTGTTAGGAGTTATAAACCTTTCTGGAGTTTTGTTCTTTTGTGAACAAGTTCTCTTTTTAAAATATTATAAAAAGAGAATACTTGGTTCACAGAAGTGCTAACTTGCTCAACCTGCATTTTAGGGCTTGAGGCTGCTTCTTAGCAATACAGTTCACTACTCCTGTAGTCAAAGGGTACAGCCTAAAAGGCAGTCCTGTCAAGTGGGTGGGTGGGTGGGTGGGTGGGTGGGTGGGTGGGTGGAAGGAAGGAAGGAAGGAAGGAAGGAAGGAAGGAAGGAAGGAAGGAAGGAAGGAAGGAAGGAAGGAAGGAAGGAAGGAAGGAAGGAAGGAAGGAAGGAAGGAAGGAAGGAAGGAAGGAGCAGAGCAAGAAGTACAAGAGAAAAATGTCAATAGGAGGCAGAAAGTAGAAAAAGTCAACTATCATGCCCTGCTATATGGGGAGAGTCAGGAATTCCAGTCAAAATTGTATTATAGTAGAGCATGAGGAAGGTGAAAGTGTTGATTGACTCCTGACTTTTGAACAGATGGATGAACTAAACAACCCCAGGCAGTGGCAGAGCATGACTGAGTCATGTACAGCATCACAGGGAGTGCAGGAACTGAATGAGTGGAGAGCTGGGACCATGGCACCTGACCAGGGCATACCCTGCATCAGCAACTCTGCATCCTCCAGAAATGTCATTCAGAGCATCCTTCTTCTCTTAGCTTTAATAATGTGTTACAGTCCCTTCCATAGAAAAACTAGAATGGTGTCAAAGGAGAGTATTGTCATCACTAGCCAGTCCATCCATAACACTTCTAGAGACTCTTTAAGGGCAATTTTAACAAGGGTGTTTTTTGTGTTATGAACAGACATTCTCTAAGAACTGCAATAGAAGCCCATGCCATACAGCCCATTCACTGAATAAAAGGGTTTTTGATGGGTAACTGAGATAAAAATAGTCCTCAATTCTTACTCCTAGCCAACTCCTTCAGAATGTGAGTAAGCAGCACAGTCTAATGGGTGGAAGGTATTGGAAACTAGGAGCTCAGTTCTAATGTTTGCTCAGGTCTGGACTTGTTGAGGGAAAATGGCTAACACTGGTGAACAGTTCCAGCTAGTAGTTAGCAATATTGAACTGCTTTGTGAAAATGCATGGAACAATTAGCATCTGCAAAATGTTTGAAGATAACCAGTTTCCATATTTCCATATTCCCATGTGCTGTTATGGTGGCAGTGCATCATAGTGCATGGTGTAAAAGAGATCTGTTAAATTAACTAAATAGATGAATGTGTCTCATCAGTTCCCCTCATGTCCATGGTACAAGTGATAAAAACCCATTGATAACAGATTAAACTGATGGAATTAAATTTTTTCCTCCCATGACTGAGTTTACACTGATTGACATGAAGCTTTGCCCATCTGTAATGATTTTGCTTAGTAGGTCCACTGGCTTTATAAACAAAATTTATAAATACAAAATTTATCAAGTGAAAGGCTCTGGTGTCATAACCTATGTCTATTTTCATTAGGGATTTCTGCACCAGAGGTACAAAAATCCTTGTGCAAGTATGTTTTATCGTCTTCAGTTCTGAAGTGAACCCTTTCAGAGATATTAATGGTCCCACAGTTATACCAGAAAGTTGACTTTGTTTCTGGAAGTAGTATTGAGTGCCAAACCAGATTACTACTGTGTAACCAGTTTTCACCTGTTTTTGTGTACTAAGGCATTAATGAAAGAAATACTTCTTGGAACAGTTTAATGGTTAGAGGAAGGTAGTGCTATTCATGGTTTTGCTAGGCAGTAGCCTAGGTACACTTATTTGCAAACCACAACAAACCACTTTAGCTATCTGTAAAGAGCCTTCCCTGTCAGAAAAATGGATGTAAGAATATTACCACTTTTCAGGCTTTGTTACTCATAAGCTGAAATGCTTAATGATCCAAATCACTAGCTATTCTTACTGTAGCCCCACTTCTTTTTTTGAAGTCTTATTTTGCTGTTTCTGGTATGATTGACTATCATAGCACTAGCCCTGTTCTTCATATGACATACTGCACTCACTATTGTTTGAAATTGCCATTAGAACATTTGACAATAACGTTTTCTTTCCAAACTGACTTGTATTTTTTCCAGCCCTGATTTTTTTTTTCCTCTTCCTTTCCTGTTTATCTAAAATAGCTGAAGGAAAAGGACACATTGCGTCAAGGCCGATAGGACAAGAATTAGACCTACTGTATGTGCTGGTTGCATTCAGACCTGTGAGCACTTCCTTTCTCCTCCCCCATAACCAAACCCAGCTCTGCTCCATTCTTTGGAGCAGGCAGGATATTAAGATTTACAAGGCCTTTAGTCTTTGATGTACTGCGAGACCATGGCTCTTCCTCATTTCTTTAGAAAGCCTGAGCCTGAGGAAAACAGGTACAGGGATCATGAGGATGGAAAACTTCATATTCTCAGCATTTCAGGCAGTGTGTTTGCCCTGAGAGTGATAGTAAAGGAAATATACAAGGTTTGCTGTGATTTGGTGCTTGGGATTGGTTACAATCTAAAACTTGGTGCAGAGCCAAATCCTGAAGTGATTTAGTCCTGTTGCTTACATGTTTACTCCTGCATGGATATAGACATAATGGGAGAATTTGCCCTTATGGAGTTGCAAAAGATTTGTTAACACATGGAATTCCCACTGGTTTAATTTAAATAAACTTAATAGGTTTACTGGAACTTGTGCCACACCCATGTTCCTCCTCTGTTTAAGCTGCATTTCACTAAGTGCTTACACAAGGGTTTGCAATAGTTTAGGTAAATTGGATATAAACTGTGCATTTACTTAAAGCAGAGTAATTTCCCTATGTAAACAAGAGTGAAGTCAAAACCCATGGACAACCCCTTCCTCCGGACGCAGCTGGAAGGCGTTGCTGAGATCAGTTACTTACCACAGTCCTCTGTTGGCCACTGCCAACTGCTCAGCCACGGACAGGGTTTGCGTGTACGCTCCCCAGAATGTTTTGCGGTGTAGGGTAAAGGTGTACCAGCTCAAACCACTCATTTACACTGATGTGGCGGAGCCTGCCTGGAAGCGCTCACACCGGTGGCTCTGCTGGGGAGACAGCAGCCCTGAGCGGGGTGGCAGGCAGAGGCAGCTGGAGGGCAGCAGTCTCTCAGACTAGGACTGCTGTACGCAGAGGGAGCGTCTCCCCATCAGCTAACTTCCACACAGGCTAGGGTCCCTTCAGCCAGCTTGTTCACACTTTGCCCTTTACTAAAGACTTCACAGCTGATTTAATTTACGAGTCAAGGAGCATCGACTTCTATCCATTACTGTGTCACTTCTACCCACTGCATTCAAGCTGTCAGACATCAGGAGATTTGTCTACAGTGAATCGTTGCCATTTCCCATTTAGCAGTGCCGAATATTCAAGAGAGCAGGTTTCAGTTCAAAATCCAAAGGGGCTTCACTTGCCATTTCTCTTCAGGGTTTCTTTACTGTCTGTAATTCTAATTGTAGAATGTCTTTGCACAGCTGCTTTTCAGTTTCACTCCTTGCTTGGTTTGCCATTGTTGACTGAAAGCAGCCTGTTTTCTTTCCACTGCCTTCAGTGGAAGTGCTGTAGGATCCAGTTACCTCTGTGATAATCAGGGAAGGTCTTTTATAAATATCTGAAAAAGTGCTTTAGCATTAAGAAGTGAACATGTAGGAGCTCATGTGCTACATTCAGCAGTGACTGAAAAGTGGATCAGACTTCCCTGGTTTAGCTCCATAGCAGTTTAAACTGCTCCGTCTGCTGTGCTCCTACTCATTCAGCTCCCGGCTCCCTCTCCTTCTCTTGCTCTGGTGCTTTTCTGACCTGAATAGTTGCACAAACTGGCTTAAACTGGCTGAAGAACAATCCAGGGGGATTTTTTAGGCCACTCAGCTGAGACTGGTTGAAGGTGCCATGGAATGGCATCTTTAGATAATCGTTCATCAGTTCCTCTAAGCTTTCCTGTTACATAAGACAGTACTGGCTGGTGCTGTTTCCAGGACAGTTTCTGAATTTGGTGGCCTGTGTTTCACAGCTAACTTACAAATGCAATTCTTCATGCAGCCAGGACCTTCCATAAAAATGTACTAACATGTATTCTTAAAACAACTGAAAAGAGAGTCCTATGTTAATTTTTGAATAGGTTCTTTAGCATCATGAAAAGTTCAGTTTCAGTAGGACAGTGTAAGTCTCCAGACTCATGTCAGATATTTTGCTCTGTAAGATTGGGCTACTTTGTCTCTAAGAGTCACTAACAGTAAACTAACAGTTTGAATGCATTTGCCTTTCAGAAGAAAGAGCAGGGGATAGAATTCTCATTGCTGCAGTCTGTTTCTTTTCCCTCCCAGCAGACAGCAATTGATCACTTTGATTCCCTCCATAAGGGATCCTTACTCCATGTTGATATACAGGACTGCAGAGCAGCATACATATCTGGGATGGGACCTAGACCTATACTCCTTCTTCTCATCTTTGGTCTTTCTGAAAAGGGTCAGTGGTCCAACATGATGTTAACCAGGGAAAACTACCTGAGACCTTTGTCACTAATATCAGCAGAGAATGAATGGTCAGAGGCAACACATTATTCCTGTCATTAGTCTTCCTCTGCCTGAGTGACCATGCTGTGTCAGACAGTAGGGAAGCTTGTGCTGCTGCTCATCTCTCACATGTGTTTTGTAGTTAGATCCCAGCATTCTTTGACCCTTTTATTTTTATGTGGCAGTAATTTTCAGGATAAGAATAAAACAGAATAAAAAACTTTGATGAAGCAATCCTGGTTTGTTTTCACTATGTTTTCTGTTTCTCTGTGTATCTCTTGAGTAATCTCTGGCAAAGGAGGGTGATAATAATGAGTTCATGGATGGCTGTGTTTTTGAGCACAGAAGCATGCACCACTATACCTGCAATACCAGAAAGCATCTACAACAAAGTTGCAGACACACAAAAGCCCAGGCAATGACTTCCAAAGGAAGTACATGGGTTAAGATTAGTGCAGATATAGGCATGGAATTGCCCCTGTTATCTGGGAAGCAGGAAGCATGGTGTATCAATGTATCCTGAGTGATCTGTTAAGGACTTTAAGCTCATTTTTGAATGTGTTTGGTCTTGTAGACATTTGGAATTGCTGTCACCTTATTGTTGATGGACAGGCAGAGATATTCATCCCATGATTGTTGCAGTTGTCTTAGACCTTCCACTATAAAATCCTGTTTTCATCTAATTATAATTTACCATAACATTTGAGCCAAGAAGGCTAATATAAGGGACTTGTTTCTGAATGGTTTTGATAGAAAACTTCTTCCAAAAGTTTGTTTTGAGTTATGAAGAAAATGGTTGTTCTACAAGTGATTGAAACCAATTCTTCTTTTCTAGAAAGATTCTATGGCCTCCATTTTTGGCCATGAATTGCACATTATTGATGGATAAATGGGAATAGGAGAAAATTGATTAGGAGAAAAAAAGGGAAGGAGTTTTATTTTCACATAAAAATTACCCCAAACAGTCATATTCTAGGCAAGCTCCAGCACAAGGTTGAGTCCATTTTCTTTTGAAATTCCTTTTTTCTAACCTTTAAGAACTGTTAGTCACTGTAAGGCAGTATTAGGACACAGGAAATGAGGATGTGTCCCCAGTTTCACAGTACACATCTGGGCATCTTGAAGGACCCAGAGTGGAAAGCAGCAAGCTGTAGACTCATGGCGATGATGAGCTGGGAACCTGTTGAAGCAGAAGACTGTGGAAGTAACAGCCATGATGAGGTTTCAAACTGGTGTGGCAAAAGAGGAGATCCATGTAGGAAGGTACAGCTTAAAGGAACACTCCAGACCTTAAATATATACTGAGGTGTTTGAATCTTGCTGTATTTCACTGTTGCATAGCAATTGGCTGACAAGATATTTGCTTCATTTCCCTCTTACCTTTAGAAAGAACAGCGTGCTTCCAATTTGTGCATGCAGTTTATACAATAGTATACACCTTAGATCTAAAGCTACCCAAACCCTAGAAATACCAGCATTTTTCTCTAATGGAATGCAATTTGACATTTTAAATCAATGTGTGTTTGACAACACTAAATCAAAACCTGATATTTTCGCTCTAGGATTTGATGTCTAATACAACTGAAACTCAGTAAATTTTGGGGCAAGATGCCATGTATGGCAAAAAATCCGAACATTGATGTCTATTTTGTGAAAACATTAAGGGCATCTCATTTATGAATGCTCTGAAGAAAGCAGTTCAGTAGTTCTGTCCTGAGCAAGGGGGACTTCTGCTGAACTACAAGGCAAGAATTCTATCTAAATATCAACTTAACTTTTAACGATTTCTTTGGTAAAATTTTATCTATTTCTTCAGCACAAATGAGTTCATGGTAAGGACATCTTTTTTACTTTCTTTTCTTAAGTTTCTTTAAACTTTTGGAGTGCTTGTGAATGTAATTTGAGTTTGACCTATTTCTAGCAATCACAGAACTTGCTTCAAAACTTTGGCTGTTCTAAAAATGCTGTTTTGACATTGACAGCATTTAAACCCTTCTCATTTCCTCCCCAAAACTGGAAACTCTCCCTTGATTTGTGAGGGGTAAGGAGTGGCCTAAATGATAAAATTGTCTTAAGAGACTATAACATTTATCATGAGATGGAGTTCTATTAGCATGTAAAATTGTCTTTGGCTTGATTGTATCTCAAAGTTTAACAGAACATACTCAAATAGTTTCTAGTTCTAAGAAATGTGTAGACCTCAGTTTTATATATGGCTGTCTCTCCAAACCACAAGTCACTAAAGAATGTCAGTGTGATGTTTGGCGAGTTAAAGGAGGGCAGCACTCCTAAAGCAGACTTGTGGTTTTAACCCTGCAGTAAGAAGACTCAAATGTTAGAGAGATTATTTTCTTTCACATGTATTATATTTTTTATTTTTTTTTATTAAATTTTATTTTTTTCCACAGTCTGAAGTAGCAGCACCTGTGTAACCTTATTTAACTGCCTTTACACATATTTCTTTCCCTCAGCTAATATTCTGCCAAAGTGACAAACTTTCCTCACTTTGAACTGCAGAACACCATGAAAGCCAGCATGTCTCAACCTTGTCCAATACTGTAAGTCTTCTACGCAGAGTTCATTGGGAGCTGTCATATTATTAATGCTGTAAGAACATGACTGCTCTAAAACAAGAGTATATCTTAGAAAGAGCTAAAATGAAAAAAAAAAAAAGAAAGAAAAAAGGTTGATGTTTATCTACCGTTTGCTTAGGCCTGAGTCTTTCCCAAGAGTGGATCATTCCAGATAACTTGCTGCTGTTCTTTGATTAAGAATTTTCTCTCCAGCAGGGGCCGTGAGGATCATAGATCCATAGACTTGAATTCAGTGTTAACAAGGACTTGTTAAAAAACAGAAATTATGTTTCCTTACCTTTAGGTTGAACAAAAAACCCCAACCTTTAAGTCCTTCTTCATCATCTGGGGACCTGAAGGATGTTCATTCAATTTTTGGATTCTCAGCTCATTCTGATAATGAGAATGATAGTTAGGCAGGGGTATTTGAAACATGTATATAAGTTCACCAAGGACAAGAGAGGCCTGGGACTTGTCACATATTTAATTTCTACTCTCTGGGACACTACAGAAAAATTATTATAATCACCGTTTACACACGAACCAAGAAATCTTGTCTCCATTCCAGTTCATTTTCCACTCACAAGATTCTATCCTTTTCTATCACAATAGGGGTGGTAGTTCACAGCAAATGATCTGCCATGTGGGTAAGTGGCATTCACTTCCTCACTTGCTTGCTTCTGCCATCTGGTGCTATTGCTTTGCTATCTGTTACTTCTTATCCAGCCTAACAGAGCTCACTATCCTTGGAATGGCCTAGAATTGATTTCAATGAAATGCAGGTCTCTGAAAAGATAGGTATAAATCCCAAAGAGAAGCCAATTCATAGCTTCTTTAATAGTCTTCTTTTGAGACCAAAGTGCCTGCCTTCCATGACCAAAAAGTCTTATTTTTATGGTGAACAGCCTTTTTGTTAAAGGTCTTACTAACACAGGGAATGAAATTTGTTAAAATACTGATTTTATTTCCATACTATCACTTTAAACATGAGCCAACTCTATGTTTTCCTGAGAACCAATGAGGCTTGACATTTTTTTAATTAAAAGCCAGCAAAGGTGGGGGTTTTATTTCCTTTCCCGTTGAATGCATTTGAAGCACCTCTGTCTCCAGCTGGCTGTGGGAGCACAGCCAGCCCATAATGGTTTCAAGCCCAGTGTGTGCATAGGGGAAAGGGTTTTAACCTGATTGATGACTCTGGAAGTGCTTGCAGCACAGAGTGCTGAAGCTGGTAGCACTGGAGTTGTTTATAAGATAGGAGAGAGGCGGTGGATGTGTTTTTCAAAAGCTGGCAATTCTTCCCAGTCAAGTGCAGTAAATATTTCATGAACGGTCTAATTTCATTGGCTTGTGGGCACTCACCTCCATGAAACCCTTTGAAATAGTTGCCAGAGGTTGAAGCTGAGATTGGTTGAACTTTCTTGCTGTCCTGACCACTGGTTTTACAGCCATTCCTTCAGGTACACTGTTAAAAGTTTTATTACTGGGCCTATCTATCCTTTATGACTTTGCAAGAGTAGGCCTGAAATGTATTGTTCACCATGTGCTGCTTAAAAATGCAAAGCAATGTGACATTGAAATATCTTCCACAATCATGGTATCCTTTCCAACTTTACATAAGATTTACTGCTTTCCAGGCCTCATATTGCTCTAGTTTTAGCATGGATTTCTTAGGAAATTCATAGTATCTTATCTCTACCTGATCCATTGCACAATGGCCACATTGTCATTTCCTTAGGTATGATAACATTATTGGCCGGAGTGACTTAACTTGCTTTAGGGCCTTGTGATCTTGCAGTCATCTTCCTAGCACCTCTCTAGTGGGAATGCTTCCAGCAGTATGCTGTAAAGGAGAAGAAAAAACATCTTTGTAAAGGAGTCTGCTCTCAATCATCACATGTGGATAGAAGTGAGGTGTATTATGTTCAAGGTTCACAGGTTAGAGGACCAGGAAAAAGGATAGATTGTTAAGCAGAATATGAAATGGCCCCAGGGTGGCACTCTGGAGGAATTGACTATTCTTTGAGTGGGGAGGACAAGACTTCTTCAGGAGCACTTAAAAGTACAAATAAGGTAAAGGAAATATGGAGACTAGAGAGAGGGGAAGGAGACTGAGAAAAGTGCAAAGAGAAAGGTGGCACACATCTTGCTCATGTGTCTGTAAAAATGGAGTTGGATATTTGAGAATGTCCTTGTCTGCAGGTTTTCAGGTTCTTGCTTCTCACCAGCTCAGAAGCTGCATGCATGGCCTGTTTCATGATAGATTAGTGTTTCTGTGTGGAACCATAAAGCGCAGACATGCTTGAAGATGGGCAGGTGGCAAGAGAAATTATCTGAGCTTCGTGAAAAGCCAAAAATTCATGGAGACAGACGTTTGGTTTCAGTTCTGGGCAGATGCTCAGGTCAAGTCTTATTTTGTCCAAACCACTTCCCCTACCCTTAGGCGTGATATTTTCAGAGTGAAAGGACAGGCAAAGCCCAGGGAGATTCCAGAGCACGGCTTGTTTGCAGCTGGCTGGACATGGAATTCATCAGCAACAAAGCAAGACTCGCTCTTCTGCGGATATGGGGAGAACTTGGATTTGTGCACACACACACCAGAACAAACCAGTTCTTCCCTGTCTGCTGGGGAGGCTTCAGTTACAGTATCTGAAGCCAGAGATTTCATTTAAGCCATTTGGACCCATTCGGACTCTGAGTGCTGTAGCCTTGCCTGCCTCCTTCCTCTCTCAGATCCCAGCCAGAAAAATCCTCCCCCTCACTGCCCTCCCTTTCCTGCACACACAACACAGAAAGCAAAAACCGACCCAAGCTTGCCTTTGCAGCTGGGACTTATCAGCCAGAACACACACATGTAGGTCATCCATGGGAACTCAGCAAAGTGTTGGATCAACAAGAGCACCGGGGTTGGCGGGGGGATTGTGCAGGGCAGCAGGAGGAGCAGGGACAGAATCTTTTTTTATCATTATTATTATTATTTTTATTATTGTCTGTTTTTTTAGAAAGGAAAAGGAAGAAAGATTACAGCAGCTTTTCTATTAAATGAAAAGATTAGCATGCCGTGGATGCTTTGCAGGGGCGTGATGAGATTTGCAGCAGATGAGTTGGTTGCTAGGCAATGCTAATGAAAAGCAGGCTTTCAAAACTTCTGTGCCGTGTGGGCCCAAAAGTTATCTAGCCTGCCTCCTGCAGCCTCCACTCCCCCCAGCTATCCCCCCCTGCCCCATGCAACCTCCCAAATATTTATAAAATCCTCACCAGGAACAAGAAAGATAAATGCTGGAGTGGGCTTCTCACTCTTCCTGAGCTACTCAGGACACACACACATACACACAAGTTTGCTGATTTTCTTTTCCTCCTTAGAAAGGTAAAAAATAAAAGCCCACCCCCCAAATCAAATCAAACCCAAAAATGAAGCAAACAAAAAAAAAGGAGAGAAGAAGAAAAGTTAGCAGTGGCTTCCAAAGCAGCTTGGTCTCCGATTTCAGAGTTCAGTCAGAGTTTAGGGCTTGCATGTGTGTGCGTGTGCACGCTGGGGGTAGGTACATGTTTGTTTTTGATTTCTCTCCATGCGTTTTCAAGCTGCGCTTTGGCTCTTCCCCTCCTCCCATCCTGCTGCAAGCCTCCTTTCCCTTTCAAGGCCTTCTGACACAATGAGCTTATTTTCCCATGCTCCCTGTGAAAGCCGGGGTATGTGTGTGAAAGCTGCAGCCTCAGAGGACTTTTTTAAATACAGAAATTGAACGTTGCTGAAGTTACAGACAGGGTTTCTGCTATTTTTACAAATGACCCATGTCTTGCTCCCCTTCTCAGAAGTATCAGCATTCTTAGA
This sequence comes from Passer domesticus, assembly GCF_036417665.1. NCBI lineage: Eukaryota > Metazoa > Chordata > Aves > Passeriformes > Passeridae > Passer > Passer domesticus. The sequence continues at coordinate 33,506,038 of NC_087479.1, forward strand.
TATCTTACCATCTGTCTCTCTCAACTGTTTTTTTAAGTGAGTTTAATGTTGGTATGACAGCATTGAAGACTGGTGTTTACTGCTTTCTCCATGTTCTCCTTAATGCTGTGGCTTGTGTGCCTCATTCCTCAGGCAAAGTCCTTTCATATGAGCAAAAAAGGGTGTTTCCATGCTCAGTTCTAGGCTAAAACTGTCAGAGGCATCATTTAACAAGATCTACTTCTAAATAATCCAATGGATTAATATAGTTCTGTCATGAAAAAGCAACATTTCAAAGTTACTGAGCTATCTTGGGCCTGTAGATTGGACAGGGGAAGCTGCAGAAGCAGAGCTTCACTGCACTGCCTATTTTGAGATTCACCCATCCCCTGCTGCAGTATATCGCATTGGATGTAAAGTCTTCCTTCAAAACCAGTGTTTATTTTTCATGAATCCTTCTGGGGAAGTAAGAGGTTAGCATGAATTGGAAACAAAATTTAAAATTACTGTGCAGAGTGAATACAAGTGTCATATGGTGGTCCCGTATAGTCCACGTTTGACAGTTAATGATCTTGGTTGAGGTCTGCAGAAGTCAGTGGCACTTGGCCTAGTGAAAACAAGAGCCTTTGGGGGGAAATGTGAGATTTTTTTTTGTTTTGTTTTAAATCATGCTGGAGCAGCTTTGTTTTGCCTGAACTCTTTCTCACTGATGCCAGTATGAAGTGTTAATCAATAAGATATTCCTTGGGCAGACAGATTTTATGGGGCTGCTGCAGTGACCTCTTCATATCATATTTCAGATGGCAGCGGCCTATATGTTCTTTCTTTTTTGTTTTCTTCTTTTTTTCTACCATCAACTCTGTTTTAGTCAGTACAGTGTGAATAGTTGATATATTAAGCCAATGTCCTAATCATATGTGGTCCGTGAACATCTCAAGGCATTCCCTCCAGAAGTTAATCTTTCAGTTATCAGTTAGGGGAATTAATTTCAGCCTCCATAAATTCCCCCATTGTTTCAATTAAATAAGGATGGCAAATTTCTAAATGCTTGGGAATACAGCCAGCTGCTGTGTGCATACTGTGGGATGATTATTCAGGTAACACTCCATTATTTGCAGTAAGAATTTTGGCCCTGCAGGACATATAGGACATGTTAGGAAGTCTAGTAAGGGCAAAACTACCATGTGCCCTTCTTCCTTTCCTTTGTCAGGCTAAGCAAATGCCTAGATACTACTACATTTTTGAAATGTGGCTCCAGGCATTCCAGGTCTGTACAGACATGCCTGCAAAGTATTGTTGGCCATTAGAAAGGCAAACTTATTTGTCATGTTTTTCCTAAGCTGTGGTACACTGCCATCCATGTAGCTAACTGCTGTCCGCAGCTCCATTTCAGTTGTGGATATAGGCACTCCTTTGTGTAGCTTGGTCCTCTCTACTGTGATATTTTCTAGATTAAAAAACTACGTACAGATTAAAAATAGGGGCATCTCTGAAAAAAAATTATGTTCTATACTCTGAAATCAAACCCACAGGTTTGATTTCACCAGAGTGGTGTCCCAAAGCCTTGCATGCACACATTGTCTGGAGTCACTCCATATACTGCATGTCTTGGCAAGTGACCAAAGTGCTGCAAAAATGCTTTGTTTAGTAATGTTAACAGAATTGCATAATAAATGCAAAAAATGGCAACTTTTCATTCACACATGACTGCAATTTTTTGCTTTTACACAAGCAGCTATGAATTTTGACCAGTCAGGTCTTACCAACATGCTGGTCATTAGGGAACACGTTTGATGGTCATCTCTCTGACCACTGTGCATGCCATATCTTGTATTCACATATGCAAGGATTCATAAAGAAAGTGCTAACCCCTTCAAGAAAAAGGAGCCAAACCATATGATTTATCTGTATTACTTGTGGGAGATCAAGTTGGGATAAATCAGGTCAAATATTTTATCCTTTAGGCTTCAAGATGTTTGATTTGCTTAAAGAGTAGCTGGCACATTTCAAATGTGTGGCTGAAAGACTCCTCATAGCAAAATTTCTGTCACAGAAGACTTGCCTCTGTGCCCACTGGAGTCAGTGGACTTTCTAGGGACTAAGACAGCACAATAGATTTGGGGGTGAGTACTAGATCTACACAAGCAGAGCAGTATTTGCTGATCAAGAGACAGCAAAAAATAAATTTTTTCACTAAAGAAATGCTATGTCACTGAAATTTGCTTTGAATTTCTGGTTCTGTGACTGCCACTACCATCCCTACTGATTGTTTGGAGAAGGTCCTCTGCAGGTTCACGTACACTCAATTGATCATGAATGAAACTAAGAGCAGTTATTAATCTTACTGCCTGGTTGCACTCTAAACCGCCTTCTAATCCTGCCTCTGTTCTCTTAGACAAAGAATGCAGTGAGATGAAGGCAGGATCAATGCCAGCATGGAGCTGCCCTTTTTTGTAGTTGTTGTGGCAGGGTTTTATACATCAGCAACAGTGAGTAGTTCCCAGTGTACTGGGGGAGAAGGGAGAGAAGATGAATTAAAAGGGTCAGATGTTGTGTGCTCCTGAAGGGATGGCAGAGTCCCATCCTGACTCTTGGTCTCTGGTGAATTTTTCAGTTCCTTGTATTTAATGACTGACCTAACGAGACATTACAGCCCTACTGCCCTTTGGAGATCCATGAAGAGCTCAACACAAGCTAAGAAAGGGTGCATTGTGTCTTTGATCCAATGGGCAGTATTTCACAGGCTGGCAGATTTAATAAAATCTCAGAGGAACCTCAGCTCATTTTTTAAGAGGCTTAACATTGAGTTAAAAGTTCCCTTTACTCCTGCATTGTTGGAGACCATTCCCTTCTTGTGTGCTGCCAGAGGACCTGCAGGGAACTGGGGCTTCCTGAGACCAGATTGGATGTAGGCAGCTGGTTGAGACTGGTTAGAAATCTGCAGGAGCAATAACGGGATGTAAGATGCTTTCTAAGCCTTTTTGTTTCTCAGTCTTTGAAGTGATCCAGTGCCTCACATGCAGTATGACAACTTTGCTCCACACCTGAAAGGAAAGCTGAGCTACTGATAAGGCCTTTTGATCAGTAATTGTCAGCTGCACGACATGAAAAACTGTGTAATACCACTGCTTCTAGCAATGTTATTTGTCCCACCATTAACACTAAGTTATCCAGATGACTTCACAACTAGAAACATGAACAAGTTCACTGTCACAAAGTCCTCCCCTGGTACAATGTTTTTGGACATAGCTAAAAAGGAAGTATGAAGGTAGACAATATCTTACAGACTGATCAATGGATCCTTGGAACTTTACATAGTGCCATAGTTTCTTGTTGAAAGCTGTTCCTGGTGGGCTGGAACAGATTCCTTGAGCAGCATGCTTTCTTTGATGTTCAGTGCTGAGAACTTGGGGACTTCTGCACCAGGAAGCAAATCATACTGTAACATTTTGGAGTGCAGGTCTAGAGCAGCTCAAAATCTGAACACTGATGAATACTGAGAACTGGATAGTTTGTTTTTGACCACCTGAACACTTAAACCTCTACTCTGCTCACTTCTGCTGCTGTTATGGAGGTGCTGGTTGAGGACTGCATGAGTAATTTCACAGCAAGAGTTCCAGTGTAAGCCATCAGTCTAAATTTATATAGAACAACTATTGCTAGTAAAATGTTAGTAATTATCTTAATGGGGAAAAAGAATTTTGCTTAGATTTTCAAAAGTGCAGGGTAAATACTTCCAAAGTACCAAGCACTCAAACACTAACCTTCTTTGAGAAATGAAGTATAGGTTGCATGGTATTTCAGCCACCACTAGCACTAAAGTAAAATCCTTTGCAAACTCAGAAATTCACTGCTAGGTTACTGCCTACTCCCTTGGATATGGCAGGCTGCTGGAGTTTTACATTTGCAGCAAAAATGGAACCTCCACCTAAGGACCAGTAGTTAAAACTTTTATACTCATTGATTGAAGTTTGGCCTTCTTGGTCAATAAATGTTCACATTCTGTAAGAAGCTTTGACATAAGCAATTAGTCAAAATTGGCACCTGAAACGATTGGAGATGGGAAAGAGAATGCTCCAAACCCTACTTTATAAGAACTTTTGCCAATGTATACATTTCCTGTAATATAGCTGTTGAGGCCCCCAATGATTGATCCTTGTAAGATCCAGCAGAATCATGCTCCCTTCCGGCTGGCAGATGCAGATCCAGCAGAGATGGACAAAATACAGTCTCCAGAGATATTTTTAAGATAACATCTTTTTTGAGAGAAGACAGAGAAGGGGGACAAATGCTTTCAGAAAGTAGAAATTGATGTTTGGAACTGGTATGTCTAGGGGCACTTGAATATTAAGAGAAAACAAAGTTAAATGAACTATCACAAAGGAAGAGGCAGTCATGTAAAAGGCAAAGATGTTTTGTGAGATTTTGCAATAGCCTCCCAAGGGAAGCGAGGCCTTTTGCTTGAGACATTTAAAATTAGACTGGACAGAGCAATGGAAATTCAGTGTATGAGCACCCCATGGGACAGAGTGCATAAGCCACTGGGTCTCCCTTTGCATGATCCCTTACTCTTTTGTAACTCTTCCTGAATACCTCCATTCCAAATAATAATTTGTTTTCCCCAGATGCCCATCCTGGTTCTCTGTTCCTCCCCTTTTCCCCTTTAAGAAAGGAGCTGTGTTTGATTCATGGTGTCAGCTATCTTCCAAGCTCTGATCCAGTCCCAGGGGTGGGAGCTCATGGGACTGATGAGGGTAGGAGTGATCAACTGCAGACTTTCCTGTTGCTGAGCTTGCTGCAGGCCTGACTGTTTTTAAGACCTCAACAGATGTTTCTGCTTAGAAACTATTGGCATCTTTATGGACTGTTTTTTCCATTCTTCCCTCCCGGCCCATGTCCAAGCAGCAATGAATTATGTAAGACTACATTCTAGCCTCTTCTTTATTATTATTTCTGTAGATGCATCTCTAAGAAGTACATCTACAGTTCCCTATACCTAGTTTTAGATGCATCAGCTTTTTCTTTGACCAAAACACCCAACTACTCTTAAAAACACTTGTGTGCCTTTTCCTCATCTTTCAGACACAGATGCCAAAAATATAAACACTACAATCCTAACTCGTGGTTTCGGATTTAAGATGTCTCTCACAGTTCATACTGTGGTTTTAATCAATATGCAACTTACTTAAAAGTTAACCCCTTGCTATGGAGCTGCCTGTATTTGTCTCTTACTGCCGGTACTTAGTGAACAGTAATTAATATTAATCAATTTAGAAACTGCTGCTGGAGCTAAAATGGCTCCAACAAGCATCATCCCTACCTGGTTTAGTGGTTTATCTGCCAGTTATTAGAAATAAACACATTTCAGACAGTCTTGAGTAGAATAAAAGCACTGAGCTGATTTATTTGCACTGTTGATAAGTACTTGTAATCCTGCAAAATACATGGTTTAATGTGTGCAGGGCACCTGATACAGTCTGGGTAGTCTTAACACTTTACCATTGTACAGCAAAACTTCAAAGCTCAAGACTGGCTAGATTTTCTTTAAAAGATGATGTAAGTAATATGTGCAAGACCACATGGAGATTACTTTAACTCAGAAGACAGAAATTTTCTGCGTTGGAAAATTTGGCAGACTACTACTTAATTTCAAATGTACTATAGTAGCAGAAATGAACTGTTTCCTTCTTTGGGAACACACAACTACAAGGAGACAAAGTAGTTTAGTCAGTGTGCCACAGCCAAATGTGGGATTTTCATGCAGGCCTATGTTTAGTTATTACAGCAAAGAGTTGCTGTAAATCCTCTTGATGCACTTAGCAACTGAATTCCCACTGGAAGAAAAGCACATCTTTTCCAGTGTAACACTCTCATTGTTCACCACCTCAAACTCTGTGATTTTGCTGCTCTGACAAGGCACAATGCCATTGCAAGTCATCCTCTTGGCATTTTACCCTTTCAGCAATCTAGTGGTGCTGATATAAAGTTACTGAGTAGAGGACTTCCTGTTATTTGCAGTATATGTATACTGCTCGAGTATCAGCCAAGCAGTTACATGTTGTCCTACCCAGGTACCTCTGCACTGCTTTTACAGGACTGTGAGGGCTAAAAAAAGATTCAGTCCTGTCTTGGTACCTTGTCTGAGACTGCCCAGCAAAAGAGTCAGTGGTACTGGTGGATGTGATGTGGCTTTGGCTCATGGAGAGAAGCAAGACTAGTTGTCCAGCCACTGGAGTCCCGCTCTGAAGAGAGCAGAGTGCAGTGCTGTCAGCGCATGCACTGGATGTGCCTCAGCTGGCCCATGTGGCCTGGGCTCACAAAAGCCCTCACTGAAGTATCCTGCATTGTTCCTCCTGAAAGCAGAGTGCTGAATCTCACCTGGTGAGGACTGAAAGATATACAGTAGGAGAATAAGAGTTAAATTGCCCCATGTTTTTCTGACTTCCAGTAGAAAGCCATACAATAAGGATTGTGAGGTCAACCAGTTTGGCATCTTTTTTCAGTAATTGCGTTTGTGTGAGAATTGCATCAGCAGGCATTATGGTAAACAAGCATTAAAATATTTATTTAATGGAAGATAAAGCATAGCTAATGGGAACAGGCATTTCCCTGGATTTGAACAGCGAGTGCCATTGTAATTGTCAAGATTTTGTTGACTAATGTAAAGAAGACATAAGCTCTTGTGCCCTAAAGTTCATAAAGCTTGACATTGCAGAAACATCATTTTATACATCCTTACTGCTGCCTGGTTTTGCTGTTACTGTTACGATTCTACTGGTGAAGAATCACCACAAACTGAAGAGGCAAGATCTAAACTCAAGAATTCCTGTGCTTGCTCCTTTAGACAATGCTGTTTTCCTTAGGAGTATTTAATTCACTTCAGGATCCAGGAGACTTATGAGCCAAGCTTTGAGCTAACACTATCCACTAACAAAAATCTGCAATAATAGCAAATGGAGCATGTAAGCTGCCTTGCCAAGGAACTTGATGCTCTCTTTTCTCAGAGGTCTCTGTGCTGAAGGTCTCCCCAGATCTCTTCCTGTTAAATATGAAATCTCTTAGCTCCCCAGAGCCTACGGCTGACCCCCTGGCTAATGGCTTTTTGCCAGTCCTGTTTTGTATGTTATATTGTTGGCTGACACTGCATTTTTACAGTTTTGTTTCTCATGCTCTTAGAAGTGGCCATTTTAATTTCAGTAAATATATCTCTTTGCCCAGTACACAGTATTCTCCTGGCAGCTTGCTGCTCACAGACTATAGGGAGCTGTAAACAACACTGTTTATACTTTCTGCTGATACCAGAACATTAGCATATAAATAGGGGAGAGATTTAAACAGGCTAAAACAACTCCAGCCTGGCCTATTGGGAAGGGCGGACAGTCTGCTTTTCACTCTCCTTGCCAAGGATGTCAACTTTTCTGTGGGACTATTGCAAGAATGAAGGGCTTAAAGAGATGGGAAGCTTTTATCTGACAAAAGAAAGGTCGATGAGCCTTAGAAATGCAGAAATACACTGAATAACAGTCTGCCTGTAGGGATTTCCTTGTAAGCCCTGTTGGTGTTAGTGTGGGCATGTGGAGGGAGGGGAATTACTTAAAAATCACCACAGAGTTGTTGGATAAAAGCTTCCTTTAAATGGAACTTGCAGCAAAGTGTTAAAAATATTATAATTACAGCTGCAATGAACATATTGCTTTAGAAGTTCTTTCATTTACCCTAAAGAAGCATATCATGGATCTTTACATTTTTTAGCTGCAGAGTATTTCAGAAACATGGTACAGCCAAATACTAAATCAAATAACCTCACATATCTTATCTGACTATTGAATTATTAAAATTCCAATCACCTTTGGCACCAGTGAGAGGCACAAATGCTGCAGTTACCATCAAATTGCTTGAGTCCTTTTTTCATGCAGTGGAAGTTTGATTTTACTTTTTGTCATAGAATAGGTAAAGCAGGGTTAACAGGAACATAGATACAAGGGAGAAAATAGTTCTCAGTTAACAGTCCATTGGAAACCAGAGACCAAGACAAGGGAAAAAAAAACAGCCAGCGATGATATTTCCAGGTGAGAAAGAGGTACTGTGGGATTGTAAAGAAAGCTGTCACATGAAGAGTGGGGGTGAAACTGTGAAACAGAACTTGACTGTGTTGGAATTTGTTGTGGGCTTTGCAGATGTGCCCCAGCGGCCTGTAGACCTTTGGACAGACTTCCATTTCAGGGCTGGACAGCTTTGTGTGGAGCAGCCACTTGCCCCATTTTCCTTGTCTCTGATGGAAGGGGGAATGTTTGTGATGTTAATTTTCCTCTTCAGAAGGAATTAAGTTTTGTGTCAAAACAAGAAATTCCCATGGTTGTTTTGTACCATCACCTTTCTGCTCTAATAAAAAGAGTGCTTTCAAAGTTACATTGCCAAAACTGGTAGAAACACTGTGATTTGCACAGTGTTTACAACACGGCAATTGCTGTAGGAATGTCCTGCGTAGCCACCACAAATATGGTAGTGAGTGGGGCACATGAAAAAGAGGAGGAGATGGAAACTGAACTGGCTTTTACTCTAGGCCTCTTGTAGAGCTCTTCATTTGCTGCATCTGCATTTGGTCTTCCCAGTGGTTTGACTCAAGTCCTGGAATAACTGGCAGTGGTGGTAAAACACAAGGCACATTTCAAATCAAACTGCAGTGCACACACAAGCTCGTGTCTGTGCAATCAGGAGCTAATGCAAGCAGGAAGAAAACATGTTACTTGCTTGGGGTGCACATTGCCAGTAAACCACTGCCTTTTTGGGTAGGCATGACAACTGCACACTGCTGGGGTGGCTCCATGAGAAAAGGAGACGTTTCTGTGCTGGGGGACAGTGGATGTCCCAGAAAGGGAGAGGCATTAGGACTGAGGACTGCAGAAGACTCTTGTATTTCAAAAAGGCCTTCATCACAAAGCCCCCATATTCTCCCACAGGATTAGTTGCCCTTAAATTAACCTAATTTACAGTAATTATGAAGTCTGACACATTTCTCTGTCGTTATCTCCCATGTATCAAGTCATAGGATTTCTTCCCCTTGCTTCTGTCTTTTTATCTGTCTGTTGGATTAGAGACCAGAGGTTTTCACTATGTTATCTCTCAAGGTTTTTAACTCCAATGTAAACTAGCCAGTTTTAGCCCAGGATACATTGCAGTGATCAAAGTTTAGTATCTCACTTTTGTCAGGCAAATGTGAGATGAAAGGGACAGCTAGTCGTTGTTCAGATAGTAGCCTTAATACCACTGGGGGTAAAACTGTGCTTTGTCTTGAGGCTGAAATTCCTGTCCCATGGTTTTTATCAATCTTTAATGAGTGTGGGCCTGGAAGAATGTTCTCCATCTTACGGAATTTCCGTGTCTCATTTGGGAAGGAGATGGCTAGAGCACAACTGTCCTGGTGACTTGAGGTAAATATTAATTAAGTACCAAGACTCTTGTGTTCAAAGCAGGGTGGTCAACTAAAGACTTAACAGAGGAGAGGAGCTAGAAAGTGCATATACACTAATTTAATTTGTTTAAAGGATGTTGTGTCCAAACGGCAGAGGAAGGATTCTTTTCAAACCTGGCAAATGTAAAAACTATGCTTAGATGCTCTTAGCTACTGTGGATCTCCAGCACTAAAACCAGAGTGAAACAGGAATTGTGGCATTGGGACGAAGTAAGCTCCTTGATCATGCAGTCTCCGTGCTGGATTTAAAGTATGACAGTGGATATTAATTTTTCTTGTGCTCAAAGATCAGGAAGCAGAGGGAAACCAGAGCAATGCTGTAATCATTAAAAGCCCAAGACAGATAAATGATACCTGGAGCTAAGCTATATAAATTGTTCCCTCCTGCTCCATAAACTCAGTTTATGTTATATGTGACAAGATAACCGGGAGTTTTCCCTTTCTCAGTTTGACTGCCACTTGTAACCAAGGCAGATCCCATTTGTTCTCCCTCAAAAAAAAAAAAAAAAAAAAAAAAAAAAAAAAAAAAAAAAGCCCCTGTTGTATAAACTCCTCTCACCAGAGGGCAATGAAGTCAAATCTGTTAGTATAGGCCTGTCTGGCATTACATAAGCGGTGCCCCCTGTGTGCTGAAACCCAAGAATACCACCTGACTAGGCAATAGTATTTGAATAGAAAGGTGGCACTGGGTCAGGGTGACTCCAGCACAACAGGTGGCACACAGATAAGCAGCCTGCCCCAATTGTCCGCACAACAGCATGGGATACGAATGGGAGGACTTGGCAACCGTCACTGCAGGAGTAACTGGCATTCACACCTACTTTGTGGCAGATAAACTTATCTGGTCTCAGTAAATCTGCTTCCAAAGTGGCTTTAATAGCCTGCATTAATAAGCCTGATGCATTACAAAAACAATGGGGTTTGGTGGCAAGACGCTTCCAGTCCATGCAATTGGATTCAACCTGAAGCATAGTTCAAGTGCAGAAAAGCTGTGACGGACAGAAGGCCTGCAGGAAGCCAAATGGGAAAAGACTAGAGCATGAGCTGCTGCCTGTCCTTGGAGGATTTTAAAGAGGGTTGATGTGAACTGATCGAATCAAAAGTGAATGGGAGAGGTTAACGAATGCAAAGAACTGCATTTGTAATGTGTTCATTTTTCCATCACCTTTCCTCATTCTCTCTAGAGCACTGCTATTCCATCTCACAGCAATAAGCAGCTCAGCCAAGGACTGTCATTTTGTATTCTAGTCTGACCCAGTATTTTGCAGGGTGCCAAACAACCACAGTGTGGATGCCTCAACCCTCCCCCCAGCCCCAACACACAGAGGAGCATCTATGCAAAGCCTTACAAAGCCTTTCAAATGTCCTGCAAGTGGGACAAAGATAGGAGGAAATGAGATCTCTTCTCAGATTTCAAGAGTCCATTTAAATTTTATACTATGTGGGTGAACTGAGGTTCTCACCAGCAGGCTTTGGGAAATGAAATTTTTGCTTTTGTGTACCAGCTTGACATTAATTCAGGAGTGCCATCCAGCTACTATTTAACATTTGACTTGGAGACTGTTGGAGAGGAATGCGTTTGGAGAGTGTTTTGAGGGACAGTGACTTTCTGTGAAGCCTTGTGGCCAGGTTACAGCTGAATCTGAACCTGTTCAAATAGGTGATCCTATTTCTTATCAGAGTGGGCTAAGGGCAGGATAGGCTATGGAGAACTAGCTCCCACTCCCTCCTGGTACAACTAAATGGTGTGTTGCCTCACAGCTCTTGCTCATACTTGTGCTGTGGTGAAGGATTTTGGCCTCTGGAGCTATTGATCCATCAACATGCACGAACACAAAAGGTGTATTTGCTACAAAAGCACTGACCTGGGAAGATGGCGGCTTGGCCAGGCCAAGCTGGGGTGCACCCGCTGTGCCTTCCCTACTTGCCACTTGATAAATACCCCACTCCTTCCCCCACCCTCCTGCCCATTTTCCAGAGCAGAGAGCAGACACAAGGGGACCCTTTCATCTTGGCACATCCCCTTGCTGATTAATGTGATGCAATGTTCCCACAACACCACCACTATGCCGGCCATGTAATTAGGCAGGAGATAATGAATGCTTCAGAGACTATTCAGGCAGCAGTGCCCGCCTCCCTGCCGAACAAGCTCCTTTCTCAGCAGTGAAGCCAAGTGGAAGGAGCAGCAGCAGAAATGCCATTGGTGCCGCGCTTAATTGTGCAGGAATCGGGGGCTCTCGCAGCAGAAAATAGAGTAAGGGCCAGTGGGAGAGATGGGCAAGTGGATCTACTCTGATATCTTGGGGCCAAACTCCTTTTTGTGTCTTTTCATGTGTTTGACCTTATGGCAGGGGAAGCCTTAAATGTGCACATCTCTGGTTTTCTATGTGTGTGCCTTTTTTGTTTCAAATCATTAGGGAAAGACATCATTTAATAAGCATAGGAGTCTGTCTTCTCAGTAACCCAGAGGCAAAGATGCTGGTGCTACTTAGTGGCCTTTGAAATGTGGGAAACACACTGGGGACACAATAGGCTTATTCTCTTTTAGGGGGCTTTACAGTTAAGCTGCCATTGTCTGGCTAACATTAGCAAGAAAGATACTCTCCTTTCTCCCCCGACCTCTATGTGGACTCTGAGAAAACAACCAATTGGTTTAAAATGCACTATCCAAATGCCTTTAGATGACGCGAGACAAAAGCCAGCAAGGAGCTGGAAGTCTGTCTCATCAGCTGGAAACCAAAGAATCTACTGTCAAAGGTCTTAGCAGAAATTCAGTCTTCAGCTCAAATTGCTTTCTGCACTTTTTTATTATTTTGTTTGCTAATGCAAAATCTTTTTAGACCTCATACCTGACCGTACTACCTACTAAATGTAAGCAGCGTAACCTGCTATAAGCAACTGGTAAAGCTCATCATAAACTGACTTCAGTAGTTATAAAAATGAAAGGGTAACTGAAATTTTGTGTTCAGGACAAATAGGTAGAAAACAGCTGTTGTGATAGTGATGAATCAGGGAAGCTCAGTTTCTGTGAGGATTAGGTTAATTTCTGAGCAAAAGGTCACTGGAGGGTGGAGTACATCAGAAAGAGGAATTTACAAGTTATAAAATTGAAAAATTCATATGCACACTCACATTTAAGCCTGCTTCACTCCAACAACCTCTAAAGCCATAATGTGTCCTTTTGTAAATAAGTAGGTTCCCAGGCAGACTCACTGATCACCCTACTGAATTAAGTGACAGACTCTTTTGTGCATCCCTTCTTGAATGACAGATGGATGCAAGTTATATTATTCTATTGCTTAAACACATTTTCTGATCAATTTATATATAACGTGCTGCATGTCACTGCTGTGCATTTTGTCTCTACATCAGAAAATTCTTAGGCTTTCCTAGTATCTGTAGCGTCAAGAAGAGATTTCACTGAGAATCTTATCATGTTGCAAAAGTAATACTAGAGTTGTGACCAAAAAATAAAAAATATGGCAGGGAGAACAGCTCTTACAAAGAAAATCAGTTCCACTAGTTCCATCTCCACAGAGCTGCCTGGTGGTGTGCATAGTCGTGTGCCTCCATGTCGTACACACTGCACTCTGTGGCTGTGCCACGCCGTTGTGTCCTGAAGCAGACGCACAGGCTCACTGTAACCCCCGGATCATGTGTCATTTATTTCTCCTCCCTCTGTCACATGCACAAACACGGCCTACAGACTCTATATGAGAAACAGAGAAGGGAAACAGATGATACGTGATGAGAGCATTACAGTGCTTCTAACATTGATGGTCAGCATTTTATTGGTGTCAAGGACTCAAAGTTTAAGAGGCAAAAGAACCACTGAGGAGCCGCATTGTTCCTGCTCAGAACTGGGAAAGAACTCTGTACTGAAAAGATGTTTAAATGTTTTCCATCTGTCTATGCTATTTGCCTGCATGGAATAATGCTCTAACACCAACCTAGGTCAGTAGTTCTCTCAGCATGATGTCCTCCAGAGGAACATAGAGACAGTGTCAGCATTTACTCTGATTTCTAACCTGGACCTATATTCAAGAGTGCCAAACAGGCTAAGGTAAAGGTATTTGATATGATCTTACTGACAACTTGAGGCAACATCCTATAGCAGTGAGCATGTCCAACAGGTTTCAATAGGAATGAAAACAAGCACTAGTCATGCAGGATCTATGAGACCAGCTTACTCTCATAAAGTAGGGTATCTCCTTGTGATATCTTTCTTTCCTCTGCGTAAGTTAACAAAGCAAATTGCATCAAACTCCAGCATGCACTGCACATCTGGGAGTGAATTTTCCAGGACAAAAGCCATTCAGTCACCGAGAGTTCAGTGACATGACCTTTCTCAGAGCAACCCACAAAGAGATTGGTGCTTCTAGAATTATGTGATTTTGACAGCATCTGGAGTTCAGTTGTCTCTGATAAAACAGATGTTTCACTTCTGCTGATCACAAATTTCTCCCCATGTTCACCATTTTAAGTTCTGTTTCAAGTAGTATTCAGCCAAGAAATGAACATAAATTTGCTTGGAAACTGTTCCAAAGAATCTGCTATGTGAACTTCAGAATGTTTTGCTACTTTACTTGCTCTTGACAAGCTCTGAAACCCATCCAGATCTCTAGTTGGGATGGAATCTCTTTGCACTTTTTCTATAAGCCCAAGTGATGTGAGGACCATCCCAGTGAAACACTGATAGTGTGGGAGGAATTAAAAAAGTAAAGGAAGTCTGTCTGTTTTTCCCTTGCTGTTACTCGAACAAGGAAGGAGTAATGCAGCAACCTACACTCCCAAATTGTACTAAATCTGGACCATATTCTGGTCTCTTCACGGCTGTTGCAAAATATATCAGAAGATAAGTTAGGTAGGAATAATGATACTAAGTAGCGCCATGATCACAGAGCCTTTATGGGCTTTTGCTGTAGCTTGTGTAGACTTACAAGTTCCTGCAGACAGAATACAGTGTGTTAAGAAGTCAATAGCATAATAGTTCATAATTCAATTTTCGTTTGCTTTGCATTTTACTCTTTTAATAAGAGTGAAAAGCTAAAAGAAGCTCTTTTCTGGCACAGCATAAGAGGTTCACCAACCATTTCTGGAGTGTTTCAGAGTTGAGGAACCTCAAAACTGACGCAAGAAATTAAACCAGGAGAAGGAGACATGAGCAAAGTACATCTCCAGCAAACCTCAGCACCTAGGGCAGTATTTCCACACAGTTCTGAGCAGGTGTGGGAAGGAATGCCATTTGTACCAGGTAGAGTGCTGTGACTGTAAGATGACAGTTTTGCTGGGAAATAGAAGAGAGAAAAGGGAGCAGCAGGAGGACTGGCACAGTACTGAGCTTAGTCCTGACTCTGCACCCCAGCTCTGGCAACAGTACCATCCTCTGGCCCTGTGCTCCCTGTCCTCCCATGCCCAGCACAATACCAGCCACATGTGAAACTACTGACTCACACCCATGGCCAAGAACAGTCTTGGTTTTACCTGTATTTGGTTCCCCATGCAGCACTGCATGGTCATGTCTTGTACAAAATCCTGTCTCTTAAGTGCTGCAGTTTCTCTCTGTTCTAGCTTTGCATGACAACCCACTGCCCATCTGAAAAACATATTTCTACTGCTACTAAGTACTTCCTACTAGTACTTCTTCATTCTACTAACTTCTCCCCTGTATAAAACTTCCCTACCTTGAAAACAAACTGGAGCAGGAAGAGGGCTGTTGGAAAAAAACAGTGGTTTTAGATAAGCAGTTGCATAACCAGCTATAGCAAGGGCACAAAAGAGGGGTGAAAGCAAGCTTATAGGAAGCTTCTGCACTTGCCAACCACAACAGGCAGGTGTTTTGCCAGAGTTGAGAGCTCATAAATAAGGGGACACTAAAGAGTTAAAAAGATTTTCAGGGAAAGCTGGGCTGATGAGAGAAGGGGAAAAGAGGAGGAGCAGTCCTCTTGTGCAAAGATTTTCCAGAACCTCCAGAGACCCAGTAAGCCTCAGGATGCTTTTCTTTTCGATATTTTAATTTAAATGGTTGGCATCTAAATAGATAATAATTTACCCTAAAATTGATGTATGGGGACAGGATATAACTTGTCATAGCAATCAGAACTGCAACAAATGACTGAAATTCAATCCTCATATTCAGCCTAAAACTCAGCCTGAGAGTGAGTGAATCTTACAAGCATATTCAGAAACAAGCAGTTCTTTGCTGTGAGTCATTAAAAATTTGAGATCTGACAAGGTGCCAAAATAGCTCAGATATGCTCCTATATGTGTCACACTTACTCATATCTTACCAGTTCCTGGTAGCCAGCCTTTCTCTTGTTTAATTTCATCTCATTACCCAAAGATATGCCCCTTGTGTGTTTATTTTGTTAATGAAATGCTAGCTTTATTGGAATATCAGCTCTGTAGGGGTTGCCAGGACATATAAAAAAGAACAGCCATAAACTATGTTCATTATTATTGCAGTGCAATGCCAGGTCTGGTACTGCTTTCCAAAAAGTAGGAAAGGGAGAACAGAATTTAACATGTCCCTGACCTGTCCAGAGGGACAAAACAGAGAGCTTTTATTTTATTTGTTTCTACAGTGACTCAGTCTGTAGTAACTGGGTTAAAGTCCACTTAGAAACGAATAGAACAAAAGGCCTCCTGTTAGTGCTGGACATTTTCCCTCTTCAGATATCACCAGAAGGATTTTTTTAAAAAGGAAAAAGAAAAAGAAAAAAAGCCCTCTAACAGAATGCAGGAAACCACAAGCTTATGGGAATGTAGCAGCACTTTGGAAAGGAAAACACTGCCTCAGACTTTCATCTGCAGGGCTTGCACTTTTTTCCCATTTTTTCCTTACCTTCTTTTCATCTCCTTACAGCTAGAAGCATTTGCCAGGTCAACACACAGCCTGGAGAAAAGGCTGGTGGGGAGAGCAGTTAAGTTGCAGGGGGCCATTGCCAGATCCCAGACAGAGAGGAAAAAAATTGGTTTGTGCCGATCACTGTAGTCTGCAAAGGGATTCCAGCATAGAGGGAGAGAGCTTTGGTACAGCTGGAACTTGCAATAGTTACTTGCCAGACTGAGGGTCTTAGCAGGGTCAGAGCCCTGCATCCTACAAGGAGGGAAAAGAGGCATTTTAATATTTTTTATTTTGTATGTCTAGTCTTTTTTTTTCCTTCTTTTTTTAGCTTAATGGCATCTAAGTAACAAATTACATAATAGTCTCTAAGACTGTAAAAAATAGCTGAAATGCTTTCTCTGTTCCATTCTAAGTATTGTTATGACATGCCTATATTTTCGTTATAAAGAAAACATTTTCCAGAAAACATTCACTGAATTCCATTAATTTTCACTTCAACTTCTTCCTAAGGAAGAACTGGCAGTAACAGAGAAAGCATGTTGACGTTTTATTTTACATATAAGAACGATCGCTTTATTGAATCTTCCAAAACTTCACACAATCCCCTCAGCTCCCACATCTGAGGAAAATTGCAGCTGTCTAAAATGAAATGGGAAATTGAAATTAAATATTATTTCTTGCCTATAGCTTTAGCTATTATTGTGATCCTATTTAGTATAAAGACCATGTTAATTTTTGCTAGGTGAGCTTTATGTTGAGCAGGGAAACAGCTTGGTAAAAGGTGTAGTGTTGGGTGTAAGGGAAGAATGGGAATGCATAGCCAGAGCTGTACCACATAAGCCATAAGCCAACTGTTATTTTAATTTCAACTGCTGCAAAGCCATAATCTCTGGTTGTAAGCTTTGGAGTGACTTGACCAAGACCGCATTGCACATAAGTAGTTACTTTATTTAGTTAGCTGACTGAGTCCGTGCTGAGTTAGAGAAGTTTGTCTTTTGTGTTCATAGTTAATAGGTAATAAGAGTCGACCTTGCCATGCCTTTTTCACTGAGAACTGATGACACCAAGCAGAAAATTCTTTAAAACAAATTTCCATTGTTAATACTATGTGAATCAGTTCCTTGTAGTACTTGGTGATGTGTTATATTCAGGGTCCCCTGTCAAGGTCTTTTGGGCTGTTTTCCATATAAGAAAAAATAATCAAAAATCAAATGACTGGTTTCATATTGACCATTCAATATGAAGTGAGTTATTCCAGATCCTAGTGATAAATTATCTTATAAAAAGCATCTAAATTTTGCTTGTTAATCAGCATTTTCATCAAAATAATAAAATTCAAATACTTTGTTTTCTCATACAAACTCTCCTGCCTTAGCCCTCTCTAGGCTGAAGAATTTGAGCTCTCCCAGCCTTTCTTATATGCCAGCCTCTAACCATTTTAGGGTCCCCCCACTAGACTTCAGCTTGCAAATGTCTTTCTTGCAGTGTATGCAGTGAGCTGAACGCAATATCCCAGTCTTTGTTGACTAACACATGGTTAAAGGCTATTTTGTCCTTAGTGTGATCACAGCTGGTCACAGTTGAAAGCATATTTTCAAACCCTGTCCAGAGTTAGGCTGAGTAGCCAGGGTGTTTTAAAACACAGTTGGGACTACTTACACTGAAAAATTCCAACAGCTTACAACATATGCTAACACACTATTTAGCACTTAGATAAGAAGTGTGACTCTTCCTACCTGGATAGTTTTAAGTCCAAGTCTGAGGAGTTATTATAATTTAAATTTAAATTTAGCATCATCCCAGTGAACAGATGTTCTAACACAAAACCATATTCTAGTGCATATGTGCTGACTTGGAGCACATTTGGTAGCTAGTCCAGTTTATTACGTGATGCACTTCAATTTCATCTTTATGCATCAACCATCCAGTTGGAAATGGAAACATGTTGCTGGTTCATAAGGGAGAAGGCTTGCACAGCTCTGGGGGGTAACTGGACACTCCGCTGTGTCACTGTAAAGGCATTGCATTGCCAGGTGCGCAAAGGCATTCATTGCTTTTCAAGGTCCAAATTGTCCTTGATAACCAGCACTACCAATACCAGTGTTCACAGGGAACAGGGAATGGAGAAATTCCCTGAAATTTGTTTAAGGTTCAGAGCTTTTTAACTCTCTTTCCTGGGCTGAAAGAGAAACATTTTTTCTCCACTCCATCTGGTACAGCTGTCTGGAAATCTTCAGCTTGGCCCACGCCCTCCTCAGACCCTGAACTTTGTAATTTTTCAGCTGCCAGAATCACTAACTGCCCAGTTTTATGTAACTCCAAGTATCTGCAGTGGAGCTGGAGAATACACACATGGAGGAGGTTTTGTGGCTTTTAAACTATGCCCAGAAGTTTGCCTTTTTTTTTTTTTTCCTTTTTTTTTTTGTGGGAGGGGGAAGAAGAGGAATGCAGTAGGTATACACAGGACTTTTCAAAATAGAATGGAAATTCTGTCTGCTGTGAGCTTTGCTTTTGAAATCCCCCTTTTATTGGAAGGGGCCTGAAACACGTTTCAGGAGGAGGGGCTTGGTCTTATATTTGATAAGTGTAAATGCATCCATAGTAATTTTTAGAGGTTTTCAGTTGTTTGTGTTGCCTGTTGCTCAGAAAGCCAAATCCAGCTTGTTAAAGCTATTGTCAAAGTCTGTATAGCCAAAAGGAATGAGCGATTTCCCCCAGCCCCAACCAGTATCTTCCCAGATGAATATGCTGTGCCTGAGTTTCTGCAGCCAAGCAAAGCAAACAGTCATACAGCTTTTGTGGCACTTGGAGCTTTTTATTCCAGTACCACAGAAAAAATGGCAAACACTCAGAGAAGTCAGGCGGGGCAGGGAGGCTGCATTTCCAGGATCTGTAACCCCCTTTTCTCTTATTCCCTTTCAAATTGTTTGCAAACCCCAAGTAAATTTTTGTGTTGGCCATTTCAAACTAAATATGTTGTGGTGGTGGTGTGTGTGTGTGAAAGGCAGCAAACTGCAAAAATGAGGCTTCAGCACTATAATAACAAAACAGCAAACAGCCTATGAAGCCAGGGACAACCCTGCAATAAACTAGTGAATCCAGAGCTTTAATCACAAGTGACCTAGCAATAACAAATCAGTGTATGCCTGTGGGTGTGGGAGAGACAGGAGCAGAAGTGAAAGAGATACATTCATTCTCTGCCCCAGAAGGGCAGAGAAAGAGAGCAGAAATATTGAGGTGTGGAGGAGGTAAACAGGAGGAGCATGTACTTTGATTGTGCTGTTTGTGCATGTACATTCTAAACAGTTGAAGCTTTCTTCCTGTTTCCTACAACATGCAGAATTTCATGCATTTGTCAAATGTTGAAACAGGAGCAAAAATCAGCATCAGTTCATCTTGAAACACAATTAAAGCTGCATGAAAACAGCAAACTGTTAATAAACACAACATCCAAGTCAGAGTTGTTATCTGCAGGCTAGTTGTGGTAGTAATGAGGAGCCAGAGGTAGGGTGTCACAGGGGATGAAATAAATAAAAAACAAAATAGAAGTTACAAAAGTAAATTGTCCAAAAGATTCGTTTTAAAGGGATGTGGTTAAAGAGAAATACCAAACTGTGCATAGCAGAGATGTGTTAATGAACTGCTGTCTTTCCAGTGATAGAATCCAGTAAAATTGTAGATGTGGAGGTATTATTCTCTTGCCATGTAACTGAAATCGTCTCGCAGCTTGCAAGACTACCTTCTTGGATGTAAATAAAATGGAGCTTTGGTTAGGACTGCTGTGTGTCTCCCAGGGACAAGGAGTGGCTGAAATAGCAAGAGAAGAGTGGACATGCGTACAGAGTGATTCATGACTGTGTGTATCCTCTGTTCAGGGGAGAGACAAATGTGTCAATGCAAACAGAACTGCTGCTTCGCAATCCTTAGTGAGGTTTTTTTCCTGTGACCCACTGGGGCCATGTTGGTGCACAGCCTGTGTGCTGGAGGCTGAATTGGTTCAAGCGCACTTAGTATTCAAAGACATTAATAATTTAGGGCTGTCTGCCACAGCTTCATTTGATGTGACTGGGGCTTCTGACCTCCCCAGGCTCTAATTCCCAAAAAGCAAGGGACTGGAGAGAACAAGGACAAGGCACAGAGGGTGCTCAGCTGTGGAACAACCTACTTTTCTGGGTATGACTATGGACTCCAGGGAGAGCCTTCCAAGCAGACTGAGATTAGTGTTTGGCAAGGACAAGAGTTACTTTACTGAAGTCCATTTTTTTATCAAATGTCTTCACCATGTTGCTGTTGTGGAGCCAGACTGGTTAGGGGTCAGAACAAACATTGTTCTGCTTGCTTCCCATATCTTCTTATGGCTTTTAAGGAGGTTGATGAGTTGTTTGGTCTCTGCCATGTAAACAGAGCCTGCATGTAAACAGGGTGCTATCTGGTGTGTCCTTAGCCAGTGCCAGCCTCATAGGGCGATAGAGCCGACTCAGAAAGCTCTAATGGAGTTAACGACTTTGCTTACAGCAAAGGTCAGGGACAAGAGAGCAGCCCATCTTTGGGGAAGGCCCTACATTGTTGCAAGTTCAAACTGGAGAAAGGAGCAAATGGCTATATTTGTTTTCTCCTTTTCTTCCAGGGTTGACTTGGGAGGCTGAGTGACTGAAGTCACTATATACTGAACCTTACACATTCCAGACTGCGTACCGATCAAAGCTGTCCAGGGACATTGGTTGTGCAGAGCTGGGAAGTGGTGCCCTGTGTGTGTTGTCACATTAAAGGCTTTTTTTCTCCTGAATCAAATTTGGACACTGTACTGGCATAGGACTCCTTCCCTCTCCACCCTCCCCAGGCCAGCTGGCTCATGGCTCTAGAGTTCAGCAGATATGTTTTGGGCCGGGTGCATATCAATAGTGTCCACCCTCTCTTGAAATTCTTAGTTTTATTTGAACTGCTGTTGAAAGAGGAGAGTTATTTGTGCAGAGGATGAGAAGAACTGGGAAGATAGGGGAGGTCAATAAGTGCAGCTTTGAGCACACATGCAAAACTCCTCCATGGAGGGTGGCAGGAATGACAGAAATGACAAGAGCAGCGAGTTTGTCATGTGGTGCTGATAAGAGGCAGAGGGCCAGAGCCTCTCCCTGAAATTGCACAGGATAGATGAGCCAGGCTCCCTCTTACTCCCTGGTGTGGGATGGCTTCTGAGAGGTCAGTCCTGGCGAGGCACATCATTACCCTGTACTTCCAAGGCCAAAGTTGCCCAATATCCCCTGTGACCTGGGAGAGGTGCATGCACAGTGGAGGGCAGTCTGTGCACCCAAAGGCTCCCAGTTTCCACTACTGCCAAATGAAGGAAGCCAAAACTGGCTTTGCTTTATGGTGCCAGGATGAAGCTCAGAGGATGTGCATATATTTTTCTAAGCTACGCAAATTGACACAGCAAACAGTCCCAGCATGGGAGGAAAAGGTAAAACATAGTGACCTAATTTCAACAAAAAAAATAACTTGTAATGCAGAGAAGTTAGTAAAAAGCATGGTGATTAAAAATGTGCTAGCAAATAACTTCAAATCCTAAGTCACCCATGCCCAAAAAAAGCAGTACCTGCACCCATTTGGAGGAAAAGATAGTGCTTCATGGTTTTTCCTTTCAGTCTGTGCAGCCTCTGAATCCTCAACAGCCAACTTGCTTCTTTGGCCTTCCTTACCAGAGGCAAAGAGTTAATTTCAGGAAAAAGGAGTATTTCTCTCTCTTTGGATGATAAAAATTATAAGGCAAAATCCCAGTGTGCTTGCCCGTGTTTGGAATGAAGTTGTTAAGTCCCAGCTTTGCACCCTGAAAATTAGCACTCTGATAATTAGGACCTGTAGTATCTCAAGTGACAGGTGATATTCCAAATCTGCAGGTAGCACGTTTTTGTGAAATTTAGCAGTTGCCCTTAGAAAAGTGTTTTGTCAATTTCCTTTTTAATTCCCATATCCTTATTTTTATTTTGTTTCTGCTGAAGATGAAGCAACAGATTCAGAGCTTTAACTTTTGTGTCAGATGCATTCAGATTTCTAATGGGATTAATGCAGCAAAATAATGGGTTAAATCAAAACACATGCAAACCAAAACATTCCTGTTTTCTAAGAAAGTTTGACTGTAGATTCAAACATATTTAAATTAAATTCTTGTTTCTGCTACTATCCAGAAACCATGGTGAGATAAATGAAATTTTGTGGGGGGTAAAAGGAGGCAGAAGAATTCTCAGTATAACAATGTTTCTTTGGCTGCCCTATCAGGAAAGGAAAGAAAATAGAGGAATATTTCTGTCCAGTCTGCTTTGCAACTGGCTAGGTACACTAACTTATTTTGTTTTCTTCTGAATGAGTTGACTTTTGCAGGAAACAGACTACTTGCATGGTGTGGTACAAGAACCTTGTGTTATTGTCTGCCTGGCCTCTCTTACTGGGCAGATCCAACATGGCTTTCAGCAAAAATGCTGCCTGCCTCCACTGTCTTGTGCTCAGTTACTAGCAATGATGAGCTTGTGTAGCAGCTGCTAGGAAGGCCTCGAGTCTCACTGTGAGCAAAGTCTCCCAAAATTGTGAAAAGCAGATTGTATGACAGGGTGATGACAAGGCCAAAGAATGGGCCTGATGGAAGGAATAGGTGGCAGGGGAGAGGGAGATGGATCTACTATGTGCTTATCCTACACAACATAATGTAATCACAAAATTCTATGAGGGAAAATGAAATTCCAGTTATTTGTGTTTCAGTGAAAAGCAAAGTGAAAATCTGGTGACAGAGAGGAGAAAGTCCCACATATTGGACTGGAGTTGAAGGCATTATATAGATAATTCCTGTCTGAGGCCTTGGTTTCTGTATGGGGTGGTGCAAACCACTCGGACCCCACTAGTTCCCCCAGCACCTTCTCAGGGTTACAACAAGCCTCAAGGAGTGCCAGAAGTGCGCCTTCAGCCTGAGTGGACAAGCGTGGTGGTCTTTATCCTTGTACAGGAACAGCAAGACTTGAGACCTGGAGTCACACAGTGGGTCTGGCTGTCTCTTGTTACTATTGCACAGGGCTGTGACACCATCAACAGCAGAGGATTCACTCCGACTTGTGACTGTGTGGGAAAGAGGTGTTAACCCAAGGAAGTCCATAGCAAAGCACACAGCTGAGGATTCCTGATGGCCTGGTGCAAATTTGTGTTGTGGCATTGCATTGTTTCTTTCATCTGTATTGGAAAAGGTGCACCCACCCTTTGCAGGGAGCAAAACCTTGACAGCGTTCTCACCTCCCTTGCACTGCGTCAGCTGGCACCGCCTCTGTCTCTCTGGGCACACATTCTCATTGCACAAGAAACCACGAGCGCATTGAGGCTGCGCTGCTGCAAGCAGAACAACGCTCAGTCACCCCAGCGGGGACAAAGTGCAGAGCCCTTTCCCCGCCCCGCTGCTGCTCCCGCTCCCGGGACAGACGCCATCAGCTGTCTGCTCCTGCAGCTTACCCCGGGTCTTGTCCCTGCGTCTCCCAAAGTGCATCTTAAGTTTCTGGCAGCCGGGCTTGGAGGACCCAGAAACAGACCTTCTGCTGCTTCGGCAGCTCCACATCGTGCCTGCCTAGTGCTGACCTTCCCTGCCCTCCGGCCTCTGCCCTTGCCTCTCGACCTGTGGGATTACTCCTGCTGTGCCTTCTCCAGAAGAAGGCCCCTCAGCTACTGCTATACTGTCGAGGGTGACTATGAGAGAAGAAAGAAGAAAATCCCCCTCCAGAGATTTGCTTTTGTGGTGGGCAGAAATCAACACCCTGGGCACACGGCTGAAGCGCCATTGGAGAAACATGGTTATCCCTCTGTGCACTGACCTCCCTCAGGCCACTATTTCCCCCCAACAGCAGCTCAGCTGCCCTTGTTTCCATCCATGAGGTCCCTTACAATACCAAATTCTGCCCATCCTGCCCTATTTTCTAGTTTTGGTCTGAAGAACAAGACTGGAGTTGGGATTTTAGCTGGAGTTTATCCTTGCCCAGCCTTCATCTCCTGAAGGCTGGCTGCCAGCAATGGGACGAGCCGCTTCCTTGGTTACTGCACCACAGGCCATGGGTGCTGGAAGGGGGAAGCAGGGGGGATGTTTTGTTTGTTTGTTTGCTTTTCCCTGAACCGTGAAGCTCTGGGCAGTGCTGAAGGCAGGATACAGGGTCTGACGGACAGGATCTGGTTTTAGCCCATTCTCCCTCCCCTCTCCTGGAGGAGTGGGCTTGTGGCCCCAGCAGTCTTTCAGGCCGTGCCAGCGGGGGAGTGAGAACTAGGCCCACAGATTGCATCAGGAGTCTTTTTTCTGGTCATGCTGGTTGGTTATAATGAGAAAATACTCTAAATTCCTAGTGAAAAATCCTTTCTTCTTTTCATTATTACAGGGCCAGACAAGCTAAGCTAGCACCAGAGCCCTGAATGGTGGCTGGCTAGTGGTGCACACGGTGGTGCCAGGGTGGGAGGCAGGGCTCCTGAATCCTCATCCCAGCATAGCTCTGTGGTTTTTTATATAAACCCCAAAAAATCATATAACTCATTGTACATTCTGTCTGAACATATCTGGGCATGAAACAGGATCAGTGATACAATCCCAAGTGCTGTTTAAAAGCTCAGTTAGCTAAGTAAGTAAAAAAGACCTCGCTGTGAAAGATACTTAAATGCAAAGTGGTGGGACTGTCTCAAATTTCATTTCTGAGTAAAGCTGCCTTCAGATGCAGGAGCAAGTACCTTAAAAATATCCTTAGTTGGTTTTTTTGGTTTTTTTTCAGATTCCTCTTCTTCATTCTGTTTCACAGAAATTTAATTTATGTTCTAGACCGTAGGTTGTATCCAAAACAGATGAAGACTTCAATTCAAGGTGTCTTGCCTCACCACTGAGGCATTTGTAGCAAGGTGTGATTGGAGGTAGTCAGGAATGCAAGTTTTTCTGGAGAATGTACTGGTTAAATCTTACTGGTGGACTGTGAAATGTAAACAAATTAAAGTTTAGGAAAGATTTTATGATTTTTCAGCTGCAAACCTGAGTATATGCTCAGTAGTTAATAGACTTGTCATTGAGGCATGAAGACAACCTGTCTAGTCCTCACAGGCACTAAACTGAGGGGATTTATCTTCATTTATTTCTCACTTGATTATCTTTGCTTCTTTCTCAGGGTTTTTTTTTTAATACTTTTGTGTGTGTGTGTGATTTAGATTATCATGTTAACTCCTGGGAACTCTGAGAAAAAGTTTTTTTACTCCTAGGAGAGGAACACTAAATTTCTTACGGAATTGGTTTGATCACTGTGAAATCAACAGTGACACTGAAGTACTCATTCTCACTATAGATGCACTTCACCTGTGGGCGTTTTACTTCAAAGCATAAAGAAGAATAGGATCCAGGATTTGTGTATATACAATGTTGCCAGTTTCTGTCCTGTTATGTAGAGATAACCTTCAATTCCCTCCCTGTATGTTTCTCATTGTCTTTTTTATTTTTTGTTTCAAATCAAAATTTTTCCATGCTTTTCTTTAGCCTTCTCTAAATATTTTTAAAATACTCATTAGCTTCTTAATAATCCTCTTAGATAAGTAAATGTCTTTTAACAGTAAATTCTTCTCAAGGTGGGAAAAATGAGGTACAGGATATTAAAAAATATAATTACTTAGTGAACTCAAACATGCTTCAGAACTTCTGAGTAGCTTTTCTTGTCAGCCTTTGAGCATTCTTTAAATTCTAAAAACATCAACTGTGTGACGATGGGCAAGGAGCAGATACTGAACATCATCATTTTGGAGAAAATCCCTAGAAATTCCAAACACCCATCATAACTCCAGATGGCCTGAAGGTCATGTTTTATATTGCAGTATTTCCACAGATTTTTGAAATGGTTTTGAGACATTTCCAGATGTCTTGATTGGAAAAGATGCTGCTAAAGGCTGAAACTTGGATCACCACTATAAAGATATAAGAACGTCATGGGAAAAAATCCTATCCTTCTTTCTTTTGGTGCTTATGTAGCCCCTTTCAAAATAGTATCTGAGCATCTCATACATATTTAAAAATAGAAATAACAATAACAAACCTTCTGTCTCTCTTTTCTTCCCAGTCTGTAAGTGAAATAGCTTGATTTGTTCAAAGGCCTTTTTCCTTGTGGGTTCTAAATATTTAGCTGTGGTTTTCCACAGTTTATCTACTGTTCCATTACTCCACTGAGAGGAGGAAAGAAAGATGCCATTTCCATTATTTTGTAGAACTCAAAAAGCCACAGTGTTATTTGTTCCCTCTACTGGTTCTCATGTAGAACATAACCAACACCATTCCCAGAGCTGTGCATTCATGACTTTATTGATGCATAACCAGGGATGTTTTGGCAGGATTCAGTGTTGTGTAAGCCACATGTGATGTTAGAGCAGTGCTATTATATAGGAGGGCTGTATATGTTAATTGCAGCCAGGCACAGGATGGGTCTGGAGGTTTAATATTTAACTGTAGAATATGTTTGAGAAATCATTATATTCCCTTATTAATACTCTGTGGTTGACTAAGCAGTGCGGTTTTTCTTTGGGTCTTTTTTTTTCTGAGCTGAGGAATTCAGATGTCTGGAGTATGGTGCTATTTGTTGTAAAGTGAAGGCAGTATGTAGCTAGGTGTTATCAGTGCTCTCCTGGCATCCAAGGGTGCCATCTCTCACTTATTTATACATTTCTTATGGTATGGGAAAGATAACTGAGCCATGTGGGCCTCTGTGGTTGCAGAGATGTGCTAGTGTATCCTGACCCTTTGGGAGGAGAAGGAATGTGAAATGAGTCTTGGTCTTTTGCATTCACATGCAGCTAAGTGTTAAAGAGAGGCAGCAGCATTTTGTGATCATTACAGCTAAAGATTACTGAGAAATGCTATTATCTGAGTACTTTCCACCTCTTTCCTCGTGGTAAAAAATAAATTTCCGTATTAAAAAATATTTCTCTTTTAGAAGTGTCACATTATTTCCAAGTTGCACAATCTAACAGTAGGAAAAAGTAATTATGAATAACACAGAAACAGTCCTGTTTCAGAAATAGGATGCAGCAATTTGTCCGAATGTATCATCTGCAGTACACTTTATGAAACATTGACTTTCCCGTAAGAACCTCTGTGATGCTTCCAGTTCTCTTTTACCCCTAAAAATGTATCATTTTTGACTGCTGTCCAAAGAAGGATCTCACAGCTAATAATAGTTTTAAAGACCTATCAGTGTTTAAGTGGAAACTTCAAAAAGTGCTTTTCTTTTGTAAGTTAGTTCAGCCAATATGGCAATTTTACTGTCATTCTTTAGTGAAAATACCTACCGTTTGGAAACAGGATATCTTGCCTGTCTCTGTGCTTGTGGTATCTGAACATGCAATTTTTGATTTGGGAAATTATTCTCCCTTTCCTTTACAAATTCAAGAACATACAAATATTCCAGCACAAGTCTGTCTGCTCATCTGTAAAAAATGTAGTACTTCCATTGCTGCTATCCTAAGTCCTTTATTTACACCCATCTGTTTTGGGATCTATTTTGGAATCATTCCCACTATGGTAAGAACCTTTCAATGACTTAAGAAGATTTAGGTCAGTGGCTTAGTTTACCTTTATTCTGGCCTAATTCTCTTCATCTTGCCCCAGCCTTATCTGCCATTGTGTACACTTTCCCCACCATTGCTATAACCTTCACCTTCTTTTACCTTCCTTTCTCTCTGACCATCTAATTCCAGACACCAAGTGCTTCCTCTCTATCTACAAGGCAAATTCTGCTCTTTTAAGTAGTAGGAGTATGGGAGTAGAAATGTCATGAGTAATAAGCCTGACACCCAAATTTATTTAACTTTCATGTCTTGATTGTTTCCCTGGGTGACTAAGCAGAAAAATAATCTCTGGTTAAATGTGGGCTTAATTAGATGTTGGTTTATGAGCTACTAACATTAAAATACAGGCAACAGTATGGCTGCTGGAGAGTTTAACCACAAATATCTCTTTCAGTGCCTCTCTTTTTCTTTTAACTTAACAGACATTAACTTTTTAACTTTATAACTTAATAGTTCTACATCTCAAAGTTTATGAAAGACACCACAACAGATCTTCTGAAAATACAATTGCAAATATTTAAAGTTATGTCTAAAAAATTTACTTTGTGCATTAGCAAAACAGAAAAGTAAGAATACTTTGCCCTTCTCAATCGCTTGGCACTAAACAACGAAGCCCTGCAGTTTAGGCCTTGGTCCTTTGTCTGTATTCCTCACATCATGTGAATGAGAAGTTTTATTGCCTGAATGCATGGAACATTGCCTAGTTACAGGCAACACATTTTAGCCATAGCTCTCCAAGAACTTCACCAAGTGCACATACAGTGATCTTTGTTTTATGGTATATGGTAGGATGTAGCATTAGCCATCCAGGGGTTCCTGGGTCTCTTCTCCCTGGTCTAACAAGGGGGAGCTTTAATAGCAGTCTGTGCATCCTCCATTTTACAATATGGAGAGGCAATGGCAGTGGTCTTTTAAACAATCCCCTTTATATTCACTGCTTGAATCAAGGGAGATGCAGAAGACTATAGGATGAGTAAGGTGAGAATGAGTTTTCTAATTCTTTCATGCTTAATAACTTCTACTGTTTATAGCAAAACAAATGTGTACTCACAAATTGACAAGCAGTTGCCCACAGCACATAATCAGCCTTTCATGACTGAAGTTGCATGCATGTACAAGACAGCAGAAGTGAAACCAGTGTGAGTCCCCTCAGGATTCATAAATGAGGGAGGACTTAAAGAGTTAAGAAAAACCCTCTGCATATACCTGGTATATAAAACTGTCATGTAATCAAATGCGAGGAATGCACTCCACTGTGTACATTAGCAAACACTCCATGCAAGCCGGCTGGCAGAGATTCAGGGTTTTCAGTGCTGCCTCGCATTACAAAGCCCTTCTTTGTTCTCTCAGCTCTGTTTTAAATATCTGATGACTATTCCACACCATGTTAGTGCCAGATCCCCAGCTTCACTGCAAACTCTTTACAACAGCATATTGTGGGCAGATTGGATGAGGACGGGCTGGTAGAATGTGGGTATCTCCCCTTTCTTTGCTTCTCAGGCAAGTACTCTCACCAACTCTGCCATCTCCCTGTAATTTCTGTAGCCCCTTGTGCAGCCACCTGGATAGTGTTCAAAGCCAGAAAAAATCACTAGGGTATGCAGAAATTGAACTTGAATCCTCTGACATGGCAACGGCACTCCACAAATGTGCATCAGGATGGGTGTAGTCGAGGTTCAGCCAAGGAAGAGCAAATGAATCAAAGAGTGTTCATGCAACAAATATTTTTGTTGAAACTTGTTGTGCCTATACTGTTTTTGGCTGGATCTTGCCTGAGCTTGCTGGCCAAGTGGGATTTGGCTTTGAAAAAAATTAGATGAAAGATTTCCTATGAACATGCACACAGAAAGGCAGGAAGTGATGCTGATGATTCAAGAGATGGTGATGTTCCTTCTTGATTTGGAATTAAAGCACTTCCCTGGGAGGATGTTAACACTGCAGCACACATCTCGGCCTCTTACATTAGATGATGTGTTAAGCCAGGGCCTCGTCTGCTCATGCTTGTTAAGGATGCTTTTTCCTAAGACTTTTACTTATATTTTAGTTTAGAAACGTGGTGTTCTAGTTTGGCATCTAGTACTGGTGTGCTGGAAACTTAGCTGTGCAGTGGATGGCTCTAGTGTGTTCTAAAATAAACCAACCTGTTTTAATTAAAATTTCTGCATTTCACATGCAAATATTTCATGGTGGACTCAGTAAGAAACCCTTTCTAAAGAAAATCTTATTTATTAAGGGCCATTTGAAGGTGCATTGTAACACTTTTGCTTAATCACTTAAAATCTACAAAAGCTGAGATCATTGAAAGTCACTGCAGGAGCCTTGTAAGGCTGTATTTGCCACTAAAGCAATTGTGTCATTGTGTAATGAATTGCATATCAGAATTCTTCAGGGGGCTTGTGATGTCTGCTTAGGCTGTGCAGGTGCAGACGTTCTTGTCTTTGCCATGTTTGCTTCCCTAGCACAGAATTGAGTACAAATAGGAATTAATATCTCTATGGTAAAGTATTAATATAGGGTGAGAGGGTGTTATTGTCATCTTACTCAGAAGGAATACATGAAAGCATTGAAGGGGTCTCTTGGTGAAGTCTTCTTTTATAGAAGTCTGTACCAGAATCAGAAATTGAATCCACATGTCGTATGGTCCAGTCTTACTCAGTAAACTGTTGGCTCTTATGTTGCATACTATCTTCTGTCACATACAGTGCCCCAGGAAAGTTCACAAAAAAGACCCTGTTCCGTTGGGCAGAGTGTGACCCGACAGTGAGTGTCTCACTTTTAAGTCTGTCACAGGGACTATGAATAGTGTACAGGGCCCTTTTAAAGAAGAAGAAAATACCATGGGGCTTTTTAAATGTTCTCCTAGAGTCTGGTGGAAACTCTGTATATGGGGGGAATCAGTTAGCCTTTTATGATACTTCCAAGAGATTCCTGCTTCCTTTCCTTGTTGTGGCCTCTTTGCTGTCCCATTGCAGAAACAGTCCTTGGGCAGCACATAGCCATCCACTGGGTCTTGGTCAGTTCACCACAGCTGAATGAGCAAAAGGTGCAAGAGGGATCGGCACTAAAGAAATCTTTTCCTTTGAGCACTAGATTCTTTTATTTTCAGGATTTTTCTGACCTTTTTATCCCTTCTCACACATCTTTACATGCTTCTCCTCAGCCCCCTGCTTCAAAGCCCTTGCATGTACATAGTGCCCACTGAGCTGTTTCCATAGTGGTGCTCTAGAACATCTGGCAGGGAGGTAAAAACTCTGTCATTTACTGTTATTTGGTTTCTAAGTCCATTTCAAGTGTGCTTGTATGGAGACTTTCCCTATTTCAGCACAGAGAGAGAGAGAGTTATCTGGCTTTTCCAACTTTAACATTGACCGGAAGAGATCACAGAAAGTCAAAGTTTTGAGAGACAAAGCTAAGACCGGTACCTTACCTTCAGGTGGTGCCTGTGCAGGCTGTCAGGAAGAAAGGTAATGTCAGAAGTGGAAGGACTTAGGAAATGCTCCAGCTGTAAAATTCTCCAAATGTAGATGTATTTGTTTCTACAAGAAGCAAGTTGCTCTCTGGAGAAGGAATTCAGCTGGCGTTAACCAAGGGAATCTACAAAGAACTGCACCAAAAAAGCAGCAGCCAAGTAAAAAGAAGACTGCGTGTTAAAGACCTAACTGTATTTTGTTAGGAATAGCTGAATTAAGCTGTTTTCCTGGCAGTTATTGTTTGGTGGAGCTGAAAGAATGAGCCAGGTATTATGCCGTTTCTTTGAGCTGAAACATTTGGGAGAGATTAAATATATGTGCTCACTCACAAAATACATTTGAGCCTTAACTCAAGAGTAAGGAGTTCAGCAATGAATGCAGAGCCAGAGCAACCAGGAAGGTCAAGAGGGATTCTTGACTTAAGGTGGTTTAGCTGAGCAAGGGGTTATCACTACATGTAAAAGTTCTCTTTTTACTCC
Source organism: Passer domesticus (assembly GCF_036417665.1). Lineage (NCBI taxonomy): Eukaryota > Metazoa > Chordata > Aves > Passeriformes > Passeridae > Passer > Passer domesticus. The sequence goes on from NC_087479.1 coordinate 33,537,880, forward strand.
TAGTGAGGACTCTGCTTTCCCACAAGTAAGGGTACAGGTCCCATTTACTTGCAGGCAGGTTGAATATCATATGGGTTTTGCTTCCATCTCTGATCTGGCTGTGTCTGTAAACAGCTGCTTGTTGCCATTCATAGGAAGATGCGATCGTGAAGAAATCCAGCTGTATCTGTCTAGTACTGTACTGATAATGTAGTGTCATCTGCTTCCTTCCAAACTAGCACCTCCTTCTTTGCTTTCAGACTTTACCTGACACAGTGGCAGATGCTCTAGTAACTACACATCTCACATTCCAAATCTTCTGGCACCTAACATCTTGGACTTTCTTGTCAGCTACTGCATATTTGGTCCAAATCCTTCAGTCCTATGAGTTCCCATTTAAGTCAATCATTGCATAATGTGAGCACAGCTCACAGGCTCTCTCTTGTCTTTTCTCCAAATACCAAGAGCAAATCTTTTATGAACTGGTTGAAAATGTGCTGTGGATTGGAGGAAGAGCAAATGAATTAAAAATTCCTAATATGTACATGTAATGAAATAGCACCTCAGTGCTCCAATATAGTACATCCCAACAAAGAGCCTGCAGAAGAAAAATTTCACTACACTGTTTAAAGTGAAAAGATCCTTCACTTCTTTCCAGTGTAAAATATATGCCTGGGAGATGTACTATGTGAAGATTTGTTTTCTTTGACAGTATGACTGTACTGCACTGAGGAAGAAGAAGATTTCAAGTGGCTTTTCTCCACTTTGTTGGCAAGTCAGCCCCTTTATCTCCAAGGATAACAGGAGTGCCTGATACACTGAGCAGATGAGCCTTGAAGGATGTGCGGAAAGCTACCATACTGGGATCAATAGCATACTTTTTCCTTCCGTAGCATGCAAGCATTTTACCTGACAAAGACTAGAAATTCCTCATCTGCTTTTTCCTTTTTATTTCTCTTTAAAGAACTTCTGAATATCTTTTTTGTGCTTGTGGGGAAGTCCATATGTGTATACTCCCTTGGGAAGTCCCGTCTCTGTTTGTTTGGGAAATCAGAGAGATATTTAAATGTAAGTTTTACATTGATTCTGTTTACATTTACCTGAAATATATACTGAGGTCAGAAAAAATAAGAGTTTTACCAATGACATGTGAGTTACATACAGTGTGCTGCAGACCCTGCTAAGGAGACCTCAGCTCATTAGTAGAGTATTTTTATGTGTTTTGAATGTTTGTGGGCCTCTTACAGAAAAGTGCTTCCAACGACAATCTGTGTTTAAATGTTTTGCTCTCCAAGATATATATTTTCATGAAGAGAATGACTTGGTGAATGTATTCAATTGTTTCTTATTTTAACCAGCAGTACTTTCCATTTGATCAAAATTGGAAAGAAGTATCATCTGACAAATGAAACTATAAGACTGATCTTTTTTGGAAGAGCTGATGTTTTGTTCCTGAGACATACTTTGCATATGCACTACTAATGCAGTGCTGAATCAAACATCATTCATCTGCAGGAGCAGTGGAGCTGAAGGTCAAGGAACAGACTCTGCAGGTGTCTTCCCCCAGGGAACTTTTCATACCTGTTTGGTGCAACCTAACCTATTACATAAGTGAGAATTTGTTCTTCTGAGGATTGTTAATGATCTTCAAGGATTGTATTGTGTTGGCAGGGGTGATTTAGAAGGATTCAGAGTGAATATGGGAGGCAAAAAGCAGCCTTCATCTACTGCCATATGTTGGATGGTGCTGTTTGACCATGAAGGTGTCTGATCCTTCTCCAAAACATCAGTGGTACAACTGCTCTCCAGTACTCATAGATAAATCAACAAAGAATATATATTTTCTCTTTCCTTTTGTATCTATTTTTAAGTAGATTTGAACCTGATGAAAAGTACTGGAGTGATTTCACTCTTCTATTCCAAAACCAAGATGAGTAGAAGCCAGGAGAACACTGCACTGACACGAAGGGAAGAGTATGCCTTTTCAGATTGCTGACACCTACTGAGACAGTTTGGAGCAGACCTGGCTTATGATTTGCTCTTCTGTCACTGGAAACGAAGAGGGAAGGAAAGATTGTGCTGTTTTAGTTGGCAAGAGGACAGCACACCAGCATTTGAAGAACTGGCTGCAGTTACAAAAGAGAACTACTTAAGATGGTTGCATGGTATCTCTTTTCATCTTCTCAAAAAATCAAAACACACAGTCAGTGAAGTTCATTATTAGCCTGGAATGACTTAGACAGATGAGGGCTCCTGGTAGTGAAAGAAAAACTGCACTTGTTGTAGAGACACATTAATTTTAGGGGAGCTGCCTGAAATCCATGTAGTTTCAACTAAGCCTAATTTGGCCCTTGCCTCTGAGTCAGCTTGTAGAGGCACACAGTCTGTCATATATTTAGAAAACTTTTTGCTCTACCAGAGAATCCATCAGGATGTGTCAGTGAGTAGTTCTAATGTCTGCTCTACCTGTTCCTGCTAGGAACAAAACACTATACTACTGACAACTCAGTGCATTCCATATGCAGTATTATTTTCATCTTTGGTTGGTTTGTTGGGTTTTTTTGTGGTTGCTGGTATAATATCATATCAAACCTATCTTTCTGGAGTACAGAGGCAGTAGTGCTGACCTTCTGGCTCAGAAGCCTGCCCCAGTGTTACAATACAGTCTATAAAAGGGTGCTGTAGATGATCCAAGAGGGAACACAAGGCAGTGATTCACTGAAGGAGTTGTGCTGACATCCTGGACTGTGAAAGCACAGCTGGGGCAGTTTAAGAGCAGCAGTCAAGTTCCAACAGGGAAGCCAGACTTTTATAATTCACACTACAGTCACCTGTTGTTTTGTTTCTTGTTTTCTCAAGATATTTAGACATGTCTGGTGGCCAGAAAAGTGAAACACTGGGAGTGCCAGCTCCAGGCAGGCATAACAGTTCCAGGTATAGTGAAAACTTCCTCCTCACAGTTCTGCTTCTGCTATTTCACAACAAAGGTGTAGCTCCTGCCTGTGCTTTTGGTCCTGAATCTCATAACCAAAGCACCTTCAGTCTGGCCTGCACACATTTGGATAATTTTGGTGTGTAATCCCACATAGCACTGCTGGATCACCTCAAGTTTAGTCAAGAGAGGTGAGGCCAGGATGTGTTTTAAAATGGAATTGAAAGTTGGACTTAATTAAACAGTGTTCTGCAATGATTTTATGATAGCAGCTGAAGGCTAACATAATCCTTCATGACTTTAATTTCAGCTGGGATTCTGGACAGAAGTCAATACATAAGTACATAAATGTCTTTTCACAACTTCAAAAGGATACTGTTAATGAAACCAAAATACTTAGTATTTGTTGGCTGAATAAAACCCAACAATTATAATTCTCTGGTCTATTAAGCCATGTGAAAGTATAAAATGGCCTTAGGACAGTCAGCTACCCATTAAAAAATTCTTCCCACTTAGGGTTTCATTGATGAGAACAGACAGCTGCTCATTCCCTCCCTTGTAATTGTCTATAAGAAAACAATTTGAAATAAATCTAGGTATGCTTTGTCATCTGCTGGATTAATACTTTGGGGTAGTCATGTTATGAATGATAGCTTGGCACCTCAGGGGCAAATATCTGCAAATAGCTTGTCTTTGTGTGCCCTAGCTTCTCCTCTAACCCACTGTCAGAGAGACTGGAGAAGCCATTTTTACTCTAGTAAAAACTTCTGAGTAATTTCTCTTATTACAGAGCTCATGCCAATTCCACATAGATCCAGAATGTGACATTGTGCTATCATTGAAGTCTAGGGACCCTCTTCTTCACTGGTATAATCCACAGGGTGGCATTTGGGCTGCAGCATGGATTGTTTTATAGAATCTGAATACTGTCTGAATTAATGTGCCAGAAATTCCTTTTATATCACCCAGGGTGACACCTTTCTTTCAAGTTCCAGACAGCCCAGTGCAGATTGTTTACATAAAATTTAATGGGTGCACTTAGTTTCTCATGCTAAATAAAGGTAATCTAATGGTAAATGGAAAAATCACCTGCCTGACAATGGAGGTGGGAGTTACCTGGTGTTCTAGGGGACACAGAGGAAAAAAGTTTTGGTTTGCTTTTTAAAAGCATTCTAGATTGGTATCTTCAGCTATCTGAATATAACCTACAGTTATATGTAACCTCCTCTGCAGCCTCACCAAGTTCAGGCCCCTAGTTGTGTCTTGCTTCTTCCCATGCAACACCACTGAGATAGATTTTTATTTTAGAATTTACTGAGGAGGTGAAGTGATTCATGCAAACCTTTTGATACAACAACAGGTGTTTCTCCTTTCTGGTGCCAGTTGTTATCTTTCCCTTCATGAAGTTGGACTCTTTGGGGCTGGTAGTGATCAGCAGCGTCAAATAACAGTAAAAAATGTGTTATTTCTGCAAGTAGAAAAGTACTGTCCTTTTTTTATGCATCTGCATCTTCTGCCATATTAGGAAATCCTCTGGCTGCTGCTGGTGAAAATTAGCATTGGGTGGAGATGAGCCACTGGTGAAAAGGTTTTCCATTCAAGGGCAGACTGGGACAAGCAGTGTTTGGCACTGCTCAGAAACCAGAAGCAGAAATCTGCAAGGCTGCAGCAAAATCCCATCTGGTGCCAGCACATGCTACTGGCATCCCCTAACAATACAAAACAACGGGTTTGCTTCCTGTCCTGCAGACGGTGTCAGCTATGCCAGAGTAAGGGCACTCCACTCCTGCTTTCTGCCAGTCCCTGTCAATACCATAAATGCATGCTTTGGGAGTTGGTTTCAGGGAATGTTCTGCAGGTATCCTTATGCCAGGATAAACAGGGATAAAGTTTATAGCCACAGGCAAAGGCCAGGATTTCAGGTTACGTTTCCATCCTGCTTTACCCTTACAGTTACTGCTGCCCTGCCTGCTCCTCTGCCTGTGCACTTTGCTGTGTAAGCTGTGACCATACATCTGTGTGATGGCGATGTGTTCCACATCTGGGGTTTAGATGGTTTTTGTCTAATCAAACTACCCCTAAATCAGTTTGTTTCTTTTATTCACTACCACAGCCATGAATAAAAGCTGTGGAGGGAGTTGTGCTGCATCAAGACTGGAGAGGTACACCATGCATGAATGTGTCAATTATTATTTTTTTAAAAGTAATATAAAATAATAAATGTAAAGATATTGACTCCATGAGCTACTCATGTTTCATCCCTTCTATCATGATGCTAGGGGAGATTTCTGTTTCGAAAAACGAACAATATGCCAGTGATAATACAGGAGATTCATAGACAATGTATTGAATTCCTAGGACTGCAGGTACCAGCTTTTAGCAAAAGCAGTGGGAGTTTTTAGGTATAGTGATTGTACCTAATATTATATGAATACTTATTGTATTATTATATTATTGTATTTATTGTTCCATTTTTTTGAGAACAAAAAACAGCCAAATGCGCTTTAACAAAGTGTTACATAATAATTTAAATATTTACAATGAGTAATTTTAAAATGTGTGAGAGTTAACTTTGTACTCACTTGTTTCTACACTTTTCACATCATTGCTGATTTTACAAAACTCATGGATGAGTGATGTTTCTAGCTTCATGAGTGCTAACATCTCTGTCATGAATGTAGGTGACATGCTGATGGACCACATTACATTTTCATTCCTAGTTAAAGAATACCACATTGAGAAGTGAATATCTAATCTATTGGTATTAACCTTGCTAATAAAGAGCCTGATGGAATTAGAAGAGTTGGACTGTAATTGTTTTACCATTACTTTTCTCCAAGTACAGGTCATAGGCAGTGCCTGGATAATCTAATCCTGCACTGTTTTGTCCAGTTCAGATTTACTGAACTGGAGGGTAGAGCAGGAAGGTTTTTTGCCTTTTCCTCTGCAAAGAGTTTATGCTTTTTGAGCTTTTGCTTTGCAAACTGTCTGTGGGAAGTGTCTGCTCACACCTGGGGGAAATACACAAAGCAAAGTGCCTTTAATTGCTTCTGGAACAGTACAGAGAATTGTTTAGACTAGATTTACTTTTCTGATTTGTGCTTAGAGACAGAGCTGACCTCTGCCAGAACTACAAAGAGCACCCAGCTGAGGCTGTTAACATCTCTTAGGAAACTGTTCAGGAATGAGCCTAGCTCACTGCCCAGTGCTGTAGTGATTACAGTAAATCCTCATCTTCTGCTGACTTCAGCAGGGTGTTTGCAGACAGCAGTTCTGGTTCAAATGGGATCTCAGACCCCAAAGAATGTAAAACATGTATCAAAATCTACTCATTCGTAATAGCAGTTTTCTTTAGCAGATTTCATTTATAGTATTTCAAACATATGTTTTTCCTTGAAAACAGGACGTGTGTGACCGGCCTGCTTGAGGGGAGTGTGCGAAAAAGAAAGCTCCATGCCATGTCTGATGAGAGCAGCAGTGCTTTCTTGTCTTTTTCCTTGGGCACTGTGGTCTCACCTAGTAGGACAAGTCAGATCCCATCACAGAGCTGTGCTCCAGTGTCTGCATTGTCCAGTTAAGTGTCCTTATTTCCCTAGTTCCCTATATCAACTGAAGGACTGAGACAGTAATTTACATTACTGTTTCTGACATTGCCCTTGCAGATGGTATTATGGGAATTGCTACAGTTTCTCTGGAGTTACTTCAATCCTTACCTCCTTCTATTTGGCATCCTTTTCTCTCCTTGTTTTGTGAATCTCTTATGTTGCCCTGTTTCCACTCTGCTTCCAAGGTAGTAAAGGTACCTACTGCCCATCCTTTTTGTTGCTGGATTATCTGTGGGTCTAAAAAGAGATAGAGTGCTGGTGTCATCCCTTGTACTGCATTGAAAAATTGTTCATTGTTTTAAATTATGCATGTATATTGTATGACTGGTGAAGTGCATGAGACACTTGCAGAATAGGTACCTCAGTTACAGCTCTGCAGTTTCTGTGAGTAGGTTTGGTCTAGCTCCAGCTCATATGCACGTGTCACAAATGCTGGTACATTAATTAGTAGAGTCTAGTCTAGAAACTACATATTTAGTGCAATGAGGAACAAGGTCTCTCCTTTTATCTTAGGGACAGCACAGCAGGACATATAAGTAATACATCTGTCTAATACATGGAGAACCAGCAAGACTACATCTCAAAAGCAGCCTGTAGCCTGTACACAAGGCACATGAGAGCACTAATTTAGAGAGAGACACAACTTGAAGTTTACAAATAAGTGGCTATACAGGTCCTTACAAATGTTAACTGATCTGGAAGCCAGATGGAAAATGGCTGCTGTTTTTTGACTTTCTCCCAAACTGCCTGTTACAGAAAGTAATTTTTTCTTTTTTTTTTTTTTTGGCTGTTATTTGTAGATACAAGTGAAGTACAGACTGATAGCTAAAGCAGCCAAATCACAGAAGTACTCCTTCCTTCTTCTCAAAATGTCTGCTGCTCTGGTCTGTGGCAATATTATGCTCTTTGCCTGGCACTGCATGCATGACCCAGCTTCTCCCAGCTCACAGGCCCCAGATCTCTTGCTGTCTTTCACCAAGCTTAGAGAATTGCTACCTGGGCCCAGGTAACACTTTCTGCTCCCTCTTCTGCTCAACACTTTTGGTGTCTCTCTCTTGGCCATACATCATCTTTTGGCAGAACATTACTTCCTAGAAGCTGTAAACTAGATTCGTTTGAACACCAGAAAATACTTTGACATTTATGAATATAATAATCTTTTTACTGTTTTGTCAGTAATGATGTTTACTTTCATTTTAGTTGTCCTTTACACGGCATCACTGTGCCTGAGATGTGTGCCTCAGTTTTAACTGGTTATGTTTGTTATTTGAGATTTCCTTTAAAGTGATGAAGGTGGAGGCTCTGGAATCCTGGCATCTCAGGTCTGAGAAAGTGCCAGGACATGAATGACACTGAAGAGTTAGTGTATGGAATGTTTAAGTCAAGTGAAGGATAAAACAAAAACTATGTAAGTGATAGAAGGGGAATGTGACTGTTCAGTACCTTTTTTTTATTAAGAGCAATAAGGAACTTAAGAAGTGTTACACCATTATTATTTTGAATGCACTGCAGCAGTGAAAGTTAGCCTTTTACTTGGTGCTTGTTCTGTTCACAAATAGGTATAGGGGAGCACTCAGTAATCTCTACATGCTTTGCAAGGAGTTCAGAACACATTCATAACCGAGTACAGTCAAAATGTGGAGTACTCTTGCAGATGCAGTTACCATATGGAAAAAGTTTCCCATGCCTAACTGAGGAATATATTTAGGCCATTGCAGCCACATAAAGGAAATGAATGTACAGCAGAGGTCAGTGCCCTAACTGTTCTGTGCCAGAAATTTTTAGAGGTGGTATTTATACTGAAGTATGCATTATCTATAACATGTTTATAAATATGTCTGCTAACTCTATACAACATTTCTGCTTGTAGAAGCTCTTATAATAACATATACCCCAGGGTTCCATTTATCCTTCTACCAGCCTCATTGTTCTTTTTTCTTTATAATTAATTTAATTGTCCAAAACTGCCATCTTAAGTTTTGTTCTTTTTTGTTCCTCTCTGCTCCCTCCCCAGATTATTGCAAGTCATTGTGCACTAAATATAGTTCTGCTTTCTGCTTTCCAGATGCTGGGAGCTTGGCTGACATCCTTATAGCATTCCAGACTAATTCTCTCTCTGTCACACTCACTGACGTTTATTCAAAGCAAATTTATTGAGTTCAGTGTGTTAAGAAAATTCTGATTCTGATTGTTTTCTCTGTAGAATACAGATTTAGGTTTCGTAAAATTTACTCATGTTAATTTTTTTCTGGCTTTATACTCAGTTGCTTTACCCCATATTCATTGTTGTGATGGCACAATATATGTTTTTTTCTTTCTTACATATTTCATAAAATATTTAATCTATGTACACATCTTACTGTGCATTTCAATTATTTAGGTCTGATCTAGCCAGGAAAAATTCACTTCTGGTGCAGCTGTAGAACACTGGAATATCAGGACCAGATTCAAGGGTGTTTTGGCCCAAAATGCAGAAGTTTCACTGCAAAAGTCTGTAGACTGGGAAAGTATATACAAATTTGAGACACAGCTGCAGAACCAGTTAGGATGTGATTAGAAACTTATTACAGCTATCCAAGTCAACACTAATTTTCAGGAAAATTACCTTCTGCTCTATTTCTTTTGTGAGCTGGTGCTGGTATGCTCATAAGAGCTTCCCACCAGGCAAGTGACTGTTTTGGTAATGGTAAGTAGTTCCCATATAGGGTATATAGTATTCCTAGCTTATAAAGCAGTTTGGACTAGCAAAAGACACAGAACAAATATGTAGCTTTCATTTATCAACAATTAGTTATGTCTTGCACCAGTGCAGTATTTTTTAATTGGAAGGATCACAATTTCAGGTCCATATTTACACTGAAATTTGCTAGAACCAATGTATTTGGATCCTTTGTGCGCTATTGAAATGCAGCTGTGGTACAACATGGCAAGTGTTTAGAGCAGGAAGCAAGGAAATTATGTCTAATCAAAATTGCAGTGGGAATTGATTGGCAAAGCATACTTACCCTGAAGATGAGGGTGTACTGCCAAACATTGGGCAATCCTGGTTGGTGCTTTGGCACAGTAATTCAATACAAATGCAAAGAACAATTAGATGTGAGACTTGGTAATGCACCAGGGTTAAATTTCTCTGCCTCAAATCTGTGTTGGCCATGGCTTTTTCTCCCTCCAGACAGCACTCTGCTTTCCCTCAGAATATTGCCTTGGAGAAGACTGAGCCTTGTCCCACCACTAACCCCCTTGCTTACAGCATCTGCTCCTGAGAATTGCAACAGCCTAGCTGTGAGAATGGCTGGGAAAAACAGAGGGCTCTGGCTCTGTGCCATTGCTTCATTTCCATAATGCTTACTTAATGTCATAAACATACAAAGCCTACAAAACATCAGCAAAGTTGTGAGGCCAGATAAAATCTGGTTCCTGGGATCTCTGCAATCCAGTGAGTGCACTATGAGGCTGATGAGAAGCAGCTTCCCTGGAGGTTTCCAGCCCTTGGGATTCCAGAGGCACCATGGCCCCAGGTGCTGCTGCTAGGGCTGCCCCGTGGCAGCTTGCACATAAATATTAGCATCAGCCTGACACTTGCTGTGCACCCACTTCCAAAGAGGCTGCAACAGTCCCCACCCAGAGTCTCTCACAACACAAGGAGTATGTCATTCAAACCAGAAAATAGCTGCGGTTCAGCACAGGGTTGGTGGGAAAGGATCATGCAGGACATGTTACAGAAGCTGTCCTGGCATCCTGCTCTGCTGAAGACTGGCAGGGAGAGGCTGAAGGCGATGGCTGTTCTCAGAGCCTAACAAGGGGCTGCATTGTTCCTGGGCCTATCAGTTGGTTTCTGATTCACCCGCAGCCAATGTGCCATGATCAGATCACAGCTGGCCCAAGGATATGCTTTCCAGTGCATTTAGTGCTTGGAACAGCCCCAGGTTTCAGGAACACATGGCGAGGAGGAAGGGACAGCTGTGAGACAGAGAAGGGAGCTGATTTTTTCTTTGTCTCAAGATGAGCTTTTCTTTCATAATTTGATTGTGTTAACCGCATTCCAGGTAGTAAAATTAATTTGGAGCCTATATTGACCTGGATGAGGGGCAGACAGCCAGAGAGGTGGGTAGAGGAGGCAGTGGTTGTTTGCATGGCTGCATGCCCCCACCAGCAATGCCCTCTCTCGCTGGCCAGCTGTGCAACTGCTCATGACAGATCATAGATGGATCCTGATGGATCAGCCTGCCTCCTCTTTCTGTTCCAAGCTCTGAGATAGCTTTGTTTGTCTCTGTCCTGGAGTTTGTGTAGCTGCTATGTCCCAGTGGACGTATCTGGCAGTAGCTGAGCTTCCTTGTATGTGAGCAGTGACCGACTTCATGGTGCGAGAGGGGAATGTCCTGAGTGTGACTGGGGACAGAGCAGGACTTAAGTTCCAGAGGCAAACCTTTTAGTTTATCATTGCAGCACAGTGCTTCTGAGTGATTCCTGACTTTTTGTTCCAATTTCCTCTTAAGCAATAACACACCATTCCTCACCTCCTATCCTAAGCGTCCCTGGGTTTTATAATCAGTTTTGCTGTTTCACCTAGAAGTGGCTGCAATTCAGGGAGAAATTAACTGGTGCCTGCCTGTTTACAGATCCTTAAAACAAATATGTAATCTCCTTGTCATCCTGCAAGTCCTTCACTTCCAGCAAAAATTTTCATCTCTCCTTCCCAATCTTCCAAAGCCAGCCTGAGAAAGGCAGATAAATGCAAGTGGAATGTGCTGTCATCTTCCACTGCAGAATGTCAGTAATAAACTATACCTTGTCAGGGAAATCTGCAATTCTCTACCCACAGTCTATACTTTGTAGGCCTGTAAAGTACTTTAATGCTTGAGAAAATTGATCTGTTAATCAACAAAGGTAATAAGCCAACATTTGTTCTCCTTCCCTTTACAGGGCCCCAATTCTATAAGGAGTCATAGAAGTTATGCATTGAAAAAGACCTGCAGTGTAATTGAGTCCATCTCCTAGTAGTGTGGGGGTGTTCTCTACTACAGATTTTTATTGTTGTGTCAGCCTGGTTTTAAACGACCTCTGCAGCATGATTTATGTATTTTCTGGACATATTATGCTTAGCCTAACACATCCCAACATTTTGAAGGTTTTCCTGATACACTTATCTAATTGGTTACTCTAAAAGTTAATCCAGTTTATTTCAGTTAAACCTTTCCTCTTCTGCAGCATAGTTCATTCTACTGAAAAAACAATTCCCTTTTCCTTTAAAGGGGCTAGTGGGACAGCAAGTCTGCTGTTTGGCCCGGCTGCAGTCGGATCTCATTTTTCAACCCCACCCTTCCTCTTCTCTGAGAAGGAGGGGCAGTCTTCATATTTTCCCTTTAAGCTGAGCTGTGAAAAATAACTGTTTGCCAAGATCTTTCACCTTGGCCGTATACCCTCACAGATGTTTTCTGCAGCATAAACAAAGCAGCAAAGAATGTCGGGGCACGAGGGAGTCACGATAGTTGGGATGAGAGATCAGGCTGGAGAATTATAACTCCAGCCACTTGGCTGTAGTTTGCCTTTCAGAAATGCACAAGAGCTGCTCCCACTGCTCAAGGAGCAGAGCCAGCTGTAAAGCTATCCACAGCTTGATATAGTATGAGCTTTCAGCCATGCAGTCTAAGCATATGTAATGCACACGTCACTATTGCAGTGCAAATTAAGAATAGTGATAAATCTCACTGGTAAGACCAAGTTCCCAGCTGTTCCTCAGCCATCTCCCTGCTCAGAGAGAGATGGTGCCAGCCATTGCAATTGGGAGAATAGGGAAAAATTGTGGGAAGAATTGTGTTGTATATTATACCAAATGAATGGCAAAATCTGGCTTCACACCCCCAGGCTTAAATTGTACTCTTAATAGTGTCCAGAACTTCACCGTTTTATCATGCACTTTGCCAGCTCCAAGTGTCTATTGACTACAGCTGTGTCAGTGAAACAGAGTATAGGTCTTGAGTACCACAGCCTTATCATGTAAGAGAATTTGTTGAAGCAAGTGAAACATCCTGAGTTTTGTTGGGGCACAATGTCACTTTGTCTATTCTGCCCTGACCAATTAAATGTTCAGATGACTGTTTAGTAGGTTCCTGCTGCAGATTTTGACAGGAATCAACTTGGATGAAATAAAGGCAAGATTTGTTAGGACTGCCAACTTACATGAAAACAAGGAGATACTCTTCCTATAACAAGTATTTCTAACTGATTGAATACAATGCACAGCCATGAGTCCTGTATGGTCCTGACGAGATTCTGACAGCAGGAGATGGTGATGGTAATGTGGCTGTTCACCTAAGCCTCATTGTTGATTCAAAATACTACTTTGAGCCATTGGAAAAGTTTCTTACTGTAAACAAATTTAGCTCCTAGCAGCCTTGAAAGGAAATTCATAATTACCAGTGCAAACCACCTGGTGCAGATGAAAGGCATCAGGAATCTGGGCAATACTTAAGCAATTGAAGGCTTGGAAGGGAACCTCAAAACCTCTCCTGTTGTTACATATGAAACACAAAGAACATATTGGTTGTGTTTGTGTATATCCCAGAGGATCACTTTTTTAAGCCCTCCTGCATATTCTGGTGGGTTGAGAGGCACCAAAACAAAGGAGACCATGCCTGGAAAGATTTGCATATTAAGGAAAAGAATGTGGAATGTATGTATTATGTGTAGCAAGATTGTGGAACTAATGGCTTATGACAGGGATACAGCTATGGAATTAATGTGATTTGGCAGGCAGGCATTAATATGGAATGGACAATTTTGGAGGAAGCAGAACAGGGATGCAAAAGACTGTAACTGAAGCTAGGTCCTTGCATAGGAGCTGTATGGAGAGAAGGTTTCTTACACATATATATGCAAGAGTGAGCAGAGTTTATCCCTATCTCATTATTTATTAGGAAGTAGATAAAGATCTTTTATTTGTATTTGTAGGGTATAAGAAGCGTTTACTCTCTATTGACTTGGCATGAAGAGGCCTTTTGAGCATACATCCTGCTGTTTTGTGTGGCTATGATTTAACTGCTGTCATAGTTTCATTGTTTGGACCTCCTAAATATATTTAAGTTTTTCTATGGAGTAAACTGAGATTAATATATTTATGACTATCAAACATATTGGAGATAAATATAATTATTGTGTATACCAATCCCAAGATCTACTGCTCTAAATACTCTCAAGCATCCTGCCAGCTTAAAGGGTGATCAAGTTGGTTCATGGAGGTCCCAGAACTCACTGGTAGTCCTGGTGTTAGGGTTGTATCAGTCAAAATTCCTGAGAAACAGCCCCTGTTAAAAATATCACAACATTTTTCAAAATTATCTCATTCTTTAAGTATTTTTCTGTGCCTGTGTAAGGTCTCATGTTAAGACTCTCAGCTGCTCAATATTTGTTCAAGCTAATATACAAGAGAAAATAATCTCTGAAATGTTATTTGTAGTCATTTGGAAGTCCACATCAGTACATGTCACACTGACATAAATTGTGGTTAGGGCCTTTTTCAAGGAAAATAATTTCTTTATCATGTTGGTAGCTCCAGGTGATATGCTGTGATTCTTAGATCAAGCTCCATTTCTCCACTGTGAGTTCAGCTCTTCTCCTGGCAGTTTTTAGAGAACGTAATTTGTTCAGAGACATCTCAACTTGTATTTGCTGATGAAGAAATTCTCACCTGGGGCCAGCATACTCCTGATTCTCTCTATGTCCAACTAGTACATGCACTTCTTGGGTTCCATCATCTCTTTGTTAAAAGCAGGGAATGTACAGAGATTATGACAGGGATTAAAGGGATGGCAGAAATAAGTGTATTGTAGCAGTGGGAGAGCTGGTTCTGAACTGGGGGGAAAAAACGTGTCTGCCAGGAACAAACCAGCAAAGAGCTATGGATGAATGAAGTGTGGCAGAACTGTGCAAATGGTGTTTTTGTGGAAAGGATTTTGTCTGTTCTGTGCATATTTCTACTGTGTCTGCCAGCCTGTGTAGAAATGTCTGCCCTGAATTACCAGCTTTTCCATGACTCTAGCATGTTCCTGCAGCCAGTCCAGTCTGGGATCTGTCTTCCTGGGTAGTGGAAGAATACAGACTCTTCTGGTCTCTTTAGTGTCAGAAGCAGCTAAATATAATTGTCCTGAAAGCAGGAAACAAAATGTTGAGGTATATGCCAGCCTGCAACTCTGCCATAAACCTGCCCTCTTTGAACAACACCTCAGCATGCCAGTGAACAAATACTTAACACAATTGCTCTCTCACCACTGCTAGAAAAGAGTGGCACAAGAACACTGCAGGAGACTAACACCTTCTCTTGGCTGAAGCCTTGGTTGCATAAGGAAATTGAGCAGCATCACCATTCTGTAATTACTGCCACCTCAGAAACAGTATTTCACACTATCTCTGCCATTCAGTCTCTGTTCAAAAGGAGACTTGACGTGTAGGTATGGGAGGCCTCCACTCAGACAGTTTGCTCCGCATAAGCCATTCCAACCTTCCAGCTTGGTAGATGTTACTGGCCATGGCATCTCACCCTACAAGGTCCTTTCAAAACATGGTTTGTCAGCTCAGCTCTGGGATCCAGAGACATAGCATCATAGAAATGTAGGTTAAGGAAGGGCCTCTGGAGGTCTCCATCCCAACATCCTGATAAAAGCAGAACTTTGCTAGCACTTAACAGGTCAGCTGTGATTTTGTCTAGCCAAATACTGAAACCATACAAGGATGGGGATTGCACAACTTCTCTGGGTAACCCATTCCAGCAATGTACTGCTCACCCAGCAAAAAGGTTTTTTCTGATGCTCAATGCAAACTCAGTAGTAGAAGATCCTCCATGCTTATACTGACATATTGAAATATCCACAGGTGGAATAAGACATACCTGATCCTCTGAAGTTCACATCCATCTCTCACCACCACAGCTCTGCCATGTTGCTTCTGTTGCTGCTTTCACCAGTCATTACAGCTACATGTCACGTAGCAAACAGGCACAGGCAACTAAAAACTCGACCTGAAAGCTGATGAGCACTATCCAGATAGAAGGTTGTTCACTTGGATATTTTTTGCATCTACTGATGGTAGAATTATATCATTGAAAAAACCCTCTACAGAACCAAGGATGACCTGTATAACACTGACCACAGACTCTTCTCTAGTCACTCTGCCACAAACATAATGCCCTATACTTGACCTAAGGAATTCCTACAAAGCAATGTTTTGAAGATGTTAAGAAATAGAGAATAGGAGAGTACTTTGGCATTGCACTACTTTAACTTGGCAGCAGCCTTTTTGAGGAGCCAGATACAGGGTTTGGATGGAACAGTACTCATATTGCTTGTAGCTGCTGTGAACCTTAGGTAGTAATTTTATGGCTTTGGGAGAAAGGTGTTAATTGTCAGCCGCTCCTCACAGTGTAGAATGGCACAAAGCAGCCCTCCATAGCCCTAGGTGATGTTTACTACTAAAGATTTGCAGAATCTAATACAAAACCTAGCAGTGAGTCTTTTTCATTCCTCTGATTACATGTGCAGATATTGGAGTCACTCCTGTGCTTTCTTTATGTGTGGAGAAAGCTTTGCTGGAATTTCCAAATTATTTCCCTTGCAGCTCTAGTTTCTTACTAGAAGGAAATCATCTCAAGAGCTGATAATAGCAACTGAAAGTGGTTTTGCCTTCTTGTCACCTATCCCACTCCACTGTTAGACACCATAAACTGTCACCATAACATTTTTTGACTAATTAATCCATTGGTTCTTTACTTATTAAAAAGAGTCCTCACTTTCATTTTTGTACCAGTAAGTTTTCCCTTTCTGTACCCTTAGAAATAAAATCACTTTTCTTTCATGTCCAAAATATATTTCTGAAGAAACAACTTTAAAATTGTTCTCAAGATGATCCCTGGCTGAATCATCAGCACTGCTTCCTGCTTCACCCTCCACTCTCCCTGGAGTTCTCTCAGTCACATACCTGACCTGAGCCTAATTAGTTTGTGAGAGTTTAGAAAGTTTGCCGCCCGCGGTGTGGCTGTGGGCCAGACAGGCAGAGTTCTCTGCGCCTGGTACTGTAATTGTTGTGAAATCTTGCTTGATGGACAGAAGGTTATTCTGTTGTTTGGATTTTTTTTTCCCCCCACAAATGTCCTGGAAACATTTAGGAGCTCAGAGATTTGACTCTTTACAGGCTGTGGTACCAGAAAGATCTTATGTCCTTAACGTTGCTGGGAGCAAAGTGGATCAAGAGGACTTTCATTTTGAAGAATATTTTTTTAAAACTTTATGCATTTTGTCCTGCTTTTACAAAAGTCCATATTATTTTGTAAGGTCTGTTTGTGACTCTTGTCACATAGCAGAACCTTTATTAGGTACTCAGGTGTGGAGGCCCTGAGGGGCATCCGCTAAGTTAGGGAGACACAAGAAGCTTCCCTCAAAGCTGTTACACCCCGTTGGCTCCTTCTCCTGTTCCTATGTCTGTTCCTATGTCCCGGAGCTACTCCCTCCCTATTCCCTGACTGGCCCTTATCTTTGTACCGCCCGAGACCAGGGTCAGCCCCCAAGCCCCTGGGGAGAGAAAGCTGGACCCTGAATGTGTCTGTGCCTGGGACCTGAACATCTCACCGTGTGGCTGAATTAAATATCTGTGGATATATATATATTTGCTTCTTTATCCTGAACTTTACTAGCAATTCAGGCTGCTACACTCAGGAGTAGTGTTTATGTTGCTAGAACAACAGGACTTATTGCAGTACTTCTCTTTATCAAAATAAGGGGCTCATTTTGCAACATGACCTCTTATAATCAGTCATCATGAATAGTCTTGTTGACTTCTTCAAGGTTGCTTGTGTCTGTAAGGATTATGGTATTGAGTGCTGCTCTTTGTAAAACCATAGAACTCAAGCGTGGTGGGGAAGAGTCCTTCTGCCATCATCTGCACAACAGAGGAACAAAGTGCAGTCTGGTGGTGTGGGCCACTTTGTTAGTATCTTGCTTAACTATGTCTATTTCCTTCCCTCTACTAAGGCCCTGTGGATTTTTCCAAAGTATGTACTACTAAACAGTAAATGTGCTCCTTGTTCATGTGGCTATTGTGCTGTAATCTTCTCTCCCTCCTGAATCATCAGCTTCAATATCATTCTTCGTTTTTGTTGGGAGAATGCAGCACTTGGAAAACGAGGGCCTAGACAGCATGTAAGAGCCAGACATTGTGTGGACAGGCTCTGTGCAGCATCCACAATGTAGTTCTACCAGTTTGGCTCAGACTCAGCTAGTCTTGCTCTTACAATCTGGAGTTCTCAGCTTTGCTACTCATGTACCCTGGTCCCAGGTTGCAGTATATTTGTTTGTCCAGTCCTTGTGCTCTATCAAGCTGGTACTCATTCCACACACTCTCTTGAATCTACTGGTGCCTAGTCCTTGTTTCTAGGCCTAAATATCCCCCAGAATCTCTATGTAATTTACCTGTCAGACTGTCAAGCCTTTAATCAGTCAGACCTTTACGTGATGCTCTAGAAATATCCCCTGAATTTCACAATGACTTGTACTGACTACTGATCTGGAGGTTCTGCTTTGGAAATCGAATCTTTAATGAACTGCTGCAAGCAGCTTTTTGTTAAGTCACCCCATATGTTTTTAACTACTCTGCCCACAGAGTAGTTAAAGTACAATTCCACATCCATTCCAGCTAACCTTAATCGGGGCTGCTATTGCCCAGCCATGCTGCAGTGTTTCATCAATTCAAGCAATGGTTTGTATCTGACCCTGGAATACCACAGTTCAGGAAGCTAAACTGGATGAAAGTTAACGCTGCAAAAAAGTAAGTTTTCAAATCCTCTGGACCAAGTTTTTACAAGGCTGGATGAGCACCAGTAGAGCACAAGAAAGGAGATTAAGAACTGTAATCAGGAGCTATCAGAAGCATAGTTGTTGCAGCCACAGTTTAGGTCAGATTATACTGTTGCAGAATCACAGACTTTCTCACTGGTTTTTACCTTTGTGTGTTCACAATGTAAGAAGCACTAAAAGTCACTAAAGATTTGATTGTAAGGAAGAAATCAGATTATTTGGATAAGGAAGCTCAAACACAACCAGAATTAGAGATTATAATTATTAGATACATGTATGGCATGATTGAATTTTCAAGATTAAGAGTTCAATGCTGATCTGAGTCTTTAATTCAGTCTGGTAGTAAAGTTAAAATCAAGAACAAATTAACATAATTCCTAGAAAGACAGTGGGAGGTATTTCCACTACTGAGTTGAATGTAGTCCTAAGTATTTTCTGGACTTTAGGAAACCTAACAAATAATTTTGGTTGTAATTGGTTGAATCCTTGTTTT
This sequence comes from Passer domesticus, assembly GCF_036417665.1. Lineage (NCBI taxonomy): Eukaryota > Metazoa > Chordata > Aves > Passeriformes > Passeridae > Passer > Passer domesticus. The sequence continues at coordinate 33,556,729 of NC_087479.1, forward strand.
GTCAGCACATGAGAGTGTGAATAACTAACGTTAAAACCACTATATCAGCGATTTTAATCCCATTGCCCATGGTTCCATCAGGGTCCACTGACTTTTAAGCAGTCTGCAAAAGATAAACAAAAACACAAAAACACTGCCAGGAGACTTAAATTCACAACATGGTGGTGAGGCACTTCTTTGGAAAATGGCCCCTGTTCCAGGTAATTTTTGCAAATGAGAAACTTAAACAGCAGGGAAGAAATTATCAGTTGCAGATCACTATCATGTGTCCAACCTCAGGCTGTTAGGGATGTATGGGAATCAATCCCATCTGATAGCAATTTAGGCACCATTATAAATGAGTTGTTTCTGTAAAGGTCCTTGAGAATGGATGACTGCATCACAAAAAACAGCTTTACATTTTGGATTAAATGGATTGATGATGGTAATCCCAACAGAAAAAGAATAAGAGGAAAACTGTAATCGGAGCTGAACAAGCCTTTCTGCTCTGGAATTGATCCATTTGTTGTGAGAATGGTGGGAGAGGTTTGAACCAGTCTTGAGCTTTCTGTAAAAAGAGTATTCAACTTAACTCTTCATCAACATTAAGCTTTGTTTAAAAATTAAGGCTGCAAAAGTTAAGTTGTTTTAAAAGTTCTTCAGTTCTAGAAATGTGCTCCTACCTTTTCTCTTATGTTTGGAATTGCTAGTTTATCCAGCATAAAAAAATTCACAGACAAATTTGGTCTTCAAGATCTGTGAGTCTGATCCGTGCTTTAAAAGCCCTGGAAGCAATGGCTGTGTTTATTTCTAGAAGTCCAAGAATAAGCTGATATTGCTATTTTTAATCTATCCGGAAATATGCAAAGAAGAGAGCTTAATTGCAAACAGACCAAACCTTATATAGGAAATGGGTACATCCCTCGGGGCCACCTAAAACATGAATGTCTGAAATTAAATTCATATACTCTTCTCCCTTGCTCCCTGAAGCACGTCCTCTTGGAATGAAAGGGAAGGCTTTGGGCTACCATCATATCCCAGTAGTTTCTATCTATTATAACACTCTGGCTATCTTAATATTCAATTAACAGATGTTTCCCAGCATATATGAGCTCAAGGTGACTAGCTGTATGTCTTTGTAATGAAACCATTAAAAAGAACAGAGAAAAATTAGAAAAATAATTGCTGTCTTTCTTGGACCATAATGTGGTTTCCAGAGAAAAATGAAGCAGGAGTATTGTAATTCCAAAATTTCACCTACACTTTTCTCAACAAAGGGTTACCACATCCAGCAAATGAAAACCAGTAGTCTCACTTCATGGACACAGTTCCCATCACCTGCCTAATGATTCTGAAATCAGGGTTATCCTGTTCTCAGCTTCCAAACATTATACTCTGTAATGGGTAATGTATAGGGTCCTAAGGTAGACCAGGTGCAAATGGCTTCACTAAAAACTTCATCCACCCATGGAAAAAGAGGGAATGACATTTTCTTTGTAGAGGCTCAGCAGCAAACACTGATTGCCAGTGCCATTTTAGTGTTAGCACTTCCCCTAGCTGTTGCATTGGGCACATCTCGTACTCTGTATGTGCCCTATGCTGCATCCTGGAGCTTGAATAAAGCACTTCCCCAGTCTGTGTGTTATATCAAGTCTGGAAGCAAGTCCATCCCAAAGCTTCTCAGATGACCCTGCCTGGTGCCTGCTTCCTTCAGTGCAAAAAACTTTGTGATGCCCCATGCTTCTGCTGTGTTCTCTGAGCCGTTGTATCTTTTGAATCTTAGTTGTAGCCTCCATGTTCTGTGGTCTTATAACTGAAATTATCTGGGTAAAAACCTAAATGCTGAGTGGCCTGCAGAAAAGTGTGCACACAGGGGACCCAAGAGCTGTAGATTTATTGCTTGTAAACCAAAAATCGTATTGAAGAAAGCAGAGATAAAAATAGATGGGGAGCTTGGGGACCAGAAAAGCAGCCAGTGGAGATTAGATGCACTGCTGGTTGACTCATCCAGCTTGTTTTATTGTAGCACAGTTCCAATAACAACTGTATTATTTCAGCTTTTGTGCAGTGAGCAGACATTTGTTTTGCATCGAAGGTTTTTCTCATAAATGTGCTCAATTTTTTCATTTCTTCTTGTATTTCCCAGTGTTTCTACTGGCAATTACCAATGGGAGAGTTGATGGCTTCAAAAGCATATTGGCCAACTTCTCAGCTGGTATAAATCAGCAACACCCCTTGGTATTTAATAGAACTGTGCAGCTTTATACACATTGAATCTGCACCAACTGTTCTTTTAAAACATGTCCCACCTTATAAAGAGTTTTCTTCAGTAGTGGATTCTGAAATTAATGAGAACCATTGAGCAAAATGCCTCATGGACTGTGCACAGTGCGCAACTTGGCAGCATCTGCTTTCTAATCTGTGGCTCTGCTCAGCCTAGGGGACTTCTTTGTGAGAGACACCAATGAGTAATGGTGCCTGTTGTGTCCTGTCTGCTGGCCCTGGCCTGTGATCCACTGCCTTGCAGAAGATGGACACACAGCCCATCCACTGCCTGCTAGCTCAGTGTCTCACAGTGCTTTTAGCTTCTTCTTCACTGCAATTCATTAAAAACCCTTCTGTGCTCATGTGCAAGTGGCTGTGAGGAACAGTTACAGTGAAAATATGGGGAATGTGCATCAGGCTTTGTTAGCTGTTTGCAGCTTGCATCATGACTTGGAAAGTACTGTCCTGCCAACTTGGGCTCCAGAGGCAGAGAGGAGTTCTGTAGAAATGAGTTTGAAAATGACCACAGGGAAGGAGGAGAAGTATTTACCTCAATTGATATGAGATCAGCTGGATCTACGTGTGTGGTGGAGGCTGTGCATTTGTTACAACATGGTGCTCTTCTGCCATTCCTAGAGTATGTGCAGACTGAAGGAACACATTGGGTTCTGTGCAGCTTTTCAGAAAAGTCCATTTAAAGGTGATTTCATGAGGTAAAACCTAGTGATCAGTTGGGCCACTTATTCATGTTTCTACATCTCTCATCAGCTGTTGAGCAAGCTAGCCTCTGCCATGTTGACTATTGAGAACTAGATGGCTGTATATTTTTACTGGGATTTTGCTATGGTTTTACTTGAGATGTTTATTTGCACTAATGTCACCTCCGTCAGTTTCTCTACACAAATGACACAACATGTTCTGGACTGTGTTGCTATGCTAAACAGAAAAAGTGCCTTTCTCTCTTTCATTCTTTTCATAATATTATGGAAGTGGGAGGGAGAATCTGCCAAAATGTGACTTTGTTTTATCAGAATCTGTTCCCTTATATTGGAAGCTCTATGATAAGAAGCTTCTTTATGGCCAGTGTGTGAGTAGTGTGTGTAAATTTCAGCCCACCCCTACAAAAGACATACACAGATACTTTAAAAACCCCAATTTTAAGACTCAGGCAGCTGTATAACCAAAAAGGTCTAAACTGATACACAATCCATTTCTATCAATGTATATGAATTAAGTTACTTTTTAAGTAACAACACAGAAGACGATGTTTTTTTCATAAACTTGTCAGGCTTATGAATTTCTGGTGACAGTCATTTTCAGGAATAAATGTTGAGGTAACATCAGCTTTGTGTAGGATTGAGATAAATTTGGGTCAAAACTAAATTAAGGCCTCGATAGAGGTAGAATTAGGAAATAAGTGTGTGGGAAAATTGGACTGAGTGAGAAGGCAGCAGGGAAAAGGAAGCCACAGTACAAATTAAAGATTGCAAGTAACAGGGCTAGATGCCAAGAGCCTCAGAAAAGAAAAGAAAATTTCTTGATTAGCTCAACTGTTTGCTTTACTATATAAAAAACTGACCTCCTTGAGGAGCCCTGAGCCCCGGCCCCTGGGAGTCGGAGTACGTGTGAGCGAGCTGCTGCCTCGCTGAGGGCAACGCAAATGCTCCAGCGCAGTCCCTGCCTCATGGACTTCCAGGTGCAAATGCTTCATCTGGCAGGAGTTCTGCCCACATCAAACTGAAAGTGTCTAAATGTTTTATCTAACCTGGCATTATACATTTTCCCTTTCTCAAACTGCTGCAATAATTCCAGTTCCATTAGCTATGTGTGAGCATGTGTGTTGAAGGGAACCACTGTCTCTCCGAGTGGCTGTAACATGCGGGCTGAGCGTGACTTCCAAGGGGACAGATGAAGGACAGAGCTGGCAGGACAAACCCATGCCTCCAGGCAAGCTCTGACCCCAGTTCTTGTGCAGCAGCCAGTGGGGCTCCCCAGCTGCCCTCAGCTCCTGGACACTGCTTAGTGTACATTGCCCTCATTGTGAGCCCCACTCCATAGGAGCACCCCCAGCCTCCAGCCCTAAGTTCTGTATCCTGTGTAGGAGGTGCACAGAGATCCTTATGGAAAACCACCAACTAGACTTGAAACATGCCACCTTAGTGCAAATGCTCATTAGTGCCATCATTAATGAGCTGCTGTTGCAAATACTGATATTACTGTCATTCTTCTCCTGAGCCATTCACATTGCTATCACCAAGGTGAATCATTGCTACAAAGTGGGAAATTCAACAGCTACATGGATTGTGCTTGAGGACCTGACATTTGTGTGGGTGTGCTTTTCACACCTGCTGATACTTTTTGATTGTGAGCTGTTCTGTGGTAGACACACTGTCAAAGAGGAGCTATCACAGACAGAGCTGTCCCAAGAGCAGAGGGGAAAGAGTTATTTATGGAAACCTTTTGTCAGCATGTCCCTCACTTTTACTCACAAAATAGTTACTTGCTGTCTAAATACCCATCTTCCTCCACTCTGTAACAACAAAAAGGAGTTATATAAGAGAGGTTTGCTCATACAACTAGCCTGTACAATTCAATTAAATAATTTAAAGGCTGCGAGAGAAAACAATCTTTTTAACAGGAGAGGATGGAAGAATTGCAGGGCTTCTTTGTAATAGAATAGAATCAAAACAACTGATATTTAACATTTGTTAAAACTTCTAGAAATGAACATTTCTAAACCCCTCTATTATGAGAGAATATTATAATCCCAGTTTTAGAGATGGAAAAACAAAGATGATGTTGTACTTACAAGGCCTCTTGAAGGCAGATAGACACAGAACTCAGTTCCTGAAGCAAAATGTGTATCCAGGCTTGTAACTATATCTCACTATCAAGAGCTAGAAATTCTGCTTTTTCTTGTAAATCTGCAAACACATAAGCATATAGTAACAGCTTTTTTCTATGAAGCAAAACTTATCTACATTAAATCGTTTGCTGTGGCAGAGAATGCTGTCTGACCTTCAAAATGCACAGGGTTGCAGGGTGTGTAAAAATGCATGTATTAAATTGTTCTCACTATCCTTGGCTGAGGATATTAAAAAAGATGGGGAAGGTCAGGTGGAAGTGGTTACCAGGGGCCTTGAGAGTGAAGTTTCTGGACACGTGAGATTTGCTATGCTTTACTGTGTATTCCTGTATGCTTCTACTATATATGAGGAAGGAAACAAAGATTTTAAGCCCAAGTGAAATCAAATCCCTCAAGCAAGCTTAACTCAGGAATGTGAGAGCACAATGCCGACAACACCGGGGTGTCACCAAGAGAAAGATGGGGTGTCACCAACAGAAAGATACAGTGTCACCTGGCTTCTGTTCATACTGCAGTGTTTATCTAAGAATCTCCAAAGTCTTCAGGAATGCAAATGAACTCAAAGTACTTGCTGCACCACTGAGTGTTTCTGTCTACATGTTATAGTTGAAGAAACAGAGGCACAGGAGGCCATGTGGCCATTGTGTAACAAGTTACATTTTGGGTGAAGCTACATCATGTAGTTAGCAGATGCCTAATTTAGACCTCATCTGACATTTAGTTTCAGAAAATACTAATACTAATACTCCTCAGGTCAAAGACAGTCCAGTCCTTCTGCTTGCCTAGGTAACACACTCCCTTTTAGTTGTTTTTGCAGGATTCAGCAAAAGGGGAGAGAAAATCTCCAAACTGTCTCATAATTGTAACCTGTTGAGATATAGTTTGGTTATTTCTGCTGATGAGGTGAGATTTTCCAGGCTCAGGACAGTATCAGAACAGAAAATGAAGGCAGCCAGGAGCCTGAATGCAAGGCAACTGTCATGTTCCAGAACACAGCGTCCAGGACAGGCTGCTAGTGGGTAAAGTATGCCCAGAATTCAAAACTATACCTCATGTTAACTAGACAAAGAGAAAGGGAACATGAATGAACACTTTCTGAGTATGAGCAAGCTGCACACACAGGAGCAATTTCCATCACAAGTTTTTTTATTCTGCAAGTTTTTTTGAACGTGTCAGACTGCTGTTCCAGCACAGAGCGATGACATTTGGAATTGCAGTGTGATTGGCGTAGCAAAACCAGGAAAACAATAACATGAATAACATGAGTTTGTCACATAAGAATAAATTAAATTGAGTCTGTGTAGTGTTTTCATCTCAAAGTACTTGAGAAGTTTGTTTATAAATTGATTATTTCCCTGTGGCTCAAATGCAGCCACCTCTGGGCTGAAATGCAGTTGTCATCATTGCACATCCAGTGTTTAGGCTGGCTATGAAGGATTTGCTTTATTACACATCTGGTTTCATGCAGCTGTTCATAATAAAATGAGAACTTAGTAGTACCTCAGGCAGATTCTCAGACTGGAAGGGCAGTTGTTAGTGTCAGAAGTCCTAAAGTCACTGAATTTTCCAAGACAAAATTCAGACAAGTTGTGCTGATATGTAACTGCAAGTAGTTACAACCAACGTCACACAAACTGTGCTTGGTGAATCGTGAGGACTGGGCAGTTGTTCTTATGTCTCTGATACTGGAATATCACAGCTACAGTTGTCAGGGAGGCAAGTTACGTTATTCTAATTTTTTTGTGCCTTGGCTGTTACTTTACTGTTCTTCAAGACCTCCATGATTTTGATGACATCCTTGAAGATGTCAGGGAATTGAAAGACTGCAAGAATGAAAATAGTTTCCAATTTTGTTTTGGGGGTTTTTTGTCAAGCAAAATGTCAGTGGTTGACTGACTTCCTATGTTCCACCTTGATATGTTGATATAATAGACCTAAAATCAGATCACAGCCTAATTCCACATTCTTTTGAGTAGTAGCAATTTTTTTTGGCACTACGTCCTATCTCATTGATTAAGAGTAATAGAACTAGAGTGGTAGAGCTGAGTCTGATTCTGCTGAAGACATCTCACATTTATTCCTATTTATTTATATTATCTCACATTATGCTATATTGTCAGATCTTGTTTACCTTAGCAGGTACAGGATGTGTGGTAGTGATAAGCTTCATATACTATGCTGCCTGTTTAGTTGTACTACCTTGTAGTAAGATTACCTCAGGGAAGTACAAATAAGCATCAAGAGAGGTTATATAATTTTTCCTAGCCAGGATACAGTAGTCATACTCCACCCAAAGTCAGCAACAAGGCTGAGAATATTCTCAGTGACAGGCTCATATATTTTCCGCTGGGTTTTATCACCATCACAAGCAAAAAATTTTAAGCAAATCATCACATACAAAGTCTAGCTCTGGACTTTGCATCATTGCTTTTTCATCAAATGCTTGAGTGATTCGTTTTGAACCTACCAAATCTCTCCCAATCTGCAAATCATAAATTTATAAGTGAAGCAAATAAATCCATGTATGCATGAGGAGAGGGAGCTTTGCCAGGCCATTTTGGCAATTGCAGTAAGTGGGTTATGGTCCGTTTTCTAAAACAGTCTTCTCATAAAAGACAAAAAAGGAGGACAGGAAACTTTTTACATTCACGGACAAGTGCCAAATCCTTCTTTTATCAGAATGCACTGACACTCAGCTTTTGTCAGCATTCATTGCACAGAACTTAATGATCTCCAGTTTTGACCACATAGCTGCAAGAGGGTTAGGCTAGTTCTTTTTTGGGGATGGCTCTGTCTCATGTAGTTTTAAGATACCTCAGGGCTGCATCCCCTTTATCCTTCAGTCTCTGGAATTGTTGAACTTTGTAGTCAAAGTCTACTGCCAGTATATTTGCAGCAATGCCTTGGTGTTCTCAGGTCATGCAGCCAGGTTACACACACATCTCCCATTCCAACGAATCCTGGTGAATCCTCTGCACCCAGTCTACCTCCTTGGTAACTTTGCTGTATAGTTTGGCCAGGATTTTAGAGCTGTTGAGAGAAATTAACTTTTTTTCTGTCTAACCCAGTTTAAGTTTTTTTCAGGACAGATCTGAAGACTTCTACTGTGTTATTCTGTTAGTTTTTTCTGCTGATCTTAACATTATCTGATCTGTGTAAATGCTGAAAACTTGGTACATCATCAAACATCTGATGTATTTTTAGAGAAATGTCTCTAGTTTGGTGAAGCAATCTAAATCACTAGAATTGTGATTCTCAATTTGCACAAAATGCATGCTCTGTTTTTTAAGGGATTCTGCCAGATCCTGCTGACACATGAAGCATAAGAAAATATTTGGCATCAGCTACTTCCCCAGAGATTTTTCCTCTTCTAGGTAGTGGAAAATGATCTCTCTGTACACATGTATTCAATTCTTTTAGGTCTGTTCATAAGCAAAGGTTCCATCTCTTTTTTTAGCATACACATATAGTGATGGTTCCTCTGTGCAGTTTATGGTAATGAATATATTCACCTCCTTTTTTAGCCTCTGCTACAGGCACAGAAAACCATGCCAGCATTGCAGATTACAGAGTAGCCCTCAAACTCTCCTTCAATGACTTGATACCCCAGCTTTCCAAAGAAAAGGGTCTTTAGAGAAGACTAAAGAATGGCTCCCACTTCTTGTAGATCATGTTCTTTGGGGCTATTGTTTACCTGTCTGGTTGAGTTTTAACCTCCTTGCAGGAATAAACCCGCCACTACTAGTCTGAAGTTGTACCTGTTGCCCCTGTGGCAGGGCTGGTGCTGGCACTGCAGCTGCCAGCACACAGGCTCCTGCAGCAGTGCCCACCCTCAGGCCACTAAATGCCATCTTTGCTTTGTCGAGGCTGTGGGAGCACTTCACAGCTCAGACAGCTCAGTCAGCTCACTGTGCCCCCACACAGGGCTCAGCACCACTGCTCTTTAGGGTGGGCATCTCCAAAGGATGACAGGACCCTGCTCCCATAGATACTTTATCCAACCTTTATCCTCCCATATCCAGCTTTATCCTCCCATTAGATACTTTGTCCAACACCATCCAGTACTGAGAGGGAGCTCAGGGCTTCTTTGCACTGAGTTATGGGGTTAAGGACCTGCCATGGAGCTTGGATGCGCAGTTCCTCTTCCATTTCAGGGGAGGTTCAGGTCCTGGCCTATCTGCTGTTACCCAGAAAGCTCAACAAAGCAGACTTACAAAGCAGGTCAAATGCAAACAACATTTAAAACTCCATGGCCCCTTACTAATGGGACTGTGCTGCGTCAAGTCTCAATAGCTCACACTTAACAGCCATGTCCTTATGGGGTATGGGCACACAACTGCTAAGGAGAGAGCAAGGAAAAATAATAAAAAAGACAACAAGCAAAAGGCTAAGGAGGCCCCTGGTTTCCTTAATGGAATTAGTCCTTCCTTTATGAATTCCAGGGTTAAATGCTATAAATGTGATTCGCATACTCCCTCCCCTCAGCAAAGCAGAAAGATCTGCTAGACACATGTTCGGAGCAGAAAGGGGAAGATATGACGTGACTCAAGAGCCTGGAAGGCTGAAAGGAGTAGATGAGGGAGAGCTCTGCGGCCCTTGATCTTTTTAAGATTTACTGCCTTTGCCCCTTGCAAGGATTTTTTTTTTCCTGGAAAATTCTAGCTTCTAGCAATTTAAAAAAAAAAAAAATTGGCTAGGGCAATAAACAAGATCTTTGAAGGGGGAAGGAAGCCAAGAGAAAGTCAGGCCCATTAGTCACGCAGCTGCATTTCCTGTCACAAAGGACCCCAGTTGAGTAATCACTCAAAATATGCTTGTTATTTTTTCCTATTTTATTTCAACTTTCAGCCTGCCAATATGTACTGCAAGAAAAAAATAAACCAAGAATAAGTCTTTTAGTTTCAGAGGGGAAAACAATGTACTACCAGACACTGATTTACATTCTTTTTCCTTTTCTTTAATTTTCATAGCCTAAAAAGGCTTCAGTGCTACTAGAGAAATGTTGGTAGGACACAATGGGTCTGAGACAGTCCTCATATTTTCAGGGCTTATGGTTTCAGCAGAAGCATGGGTGTCAAAGTCCCTGGGCTACATTTCCAACTGCTATCATTGATTCACAGTACGACCTTGATTTAGTCATGTATTCATTTATCTATCATTTACCATGAAACATAAAGATGATAACAGTTTTTGCATAATTGTTTTGTTGGGCTTCATTAATGGTGCTTATAAGTAACATTAGGTCCTCTGATGAAAGTTCTGTACAAATATTTTTCTAAAGAAAAATGCAGTCAAGACTGAAAAGAAATCAACTTGTAATTTAAAGCAGAACATTGCCATTACTAGATTTTAAAAGTACTTACATAAAAAGAGGTGAAAATAGGAGCAATTCTATGGAATAGAAGGAGGAAAGTCTTGCTGACACTGTCTTTTGAGACACTCGGAGGAAGAGAAGTACAGCACAGGGGACAACCCCTTTCACAGTGTTGAAAGAGATTGATTATACCAGCTCCCACCCCTGCCTCCAGATCCTGGATTAGAAAGTGCTGGCTGTGGTCAATCTGGTATTGACTTCTAAAAGAAGTCACAGATACACAACGGAGTGAAGCTGGAAAACCTCTGTTTTCCCAGATTGCTGATTCCTTTATCAACAAGCACAACTACAAAATATGAAACCCTGCCCTTAATTTACTCAAAAGTAATGAGTCTGGTGACCAGGCCACCTATAAAGAAGGGCCATAAACATGCTTCAGGGCACATAACAGTTTGGAACTTACATTCTTGACGGGGTACCTGAGTACATGGCTCTGTGAACATGATTGCAAAGGGATTGCAAATCTCTGTTTGGATTGCTGTCTAAGTAGAGAGTAGATGATTGTATTTTATGCTACGTAATAACATGACTTCAAATGCCACACAAAAAATGAAGCTTACATTGCTTACATTTGCGTGCAAGTGTCTGGGTATGTCATATAATTCTCTAATTTGCACACATTTGATACCTCAGATGTGCGATGTTTTCAAACCACAGGTTATGAGCAGATGTGATTTACACAGCAATATAAATCACAGCTTCCTAATGCTAGTTAAAGGGTGTAAACTCAAACAAATGTGAGATTTACACCAATTTGGTTTAAGAGAGACTTTGAAAGTCTATTTACCTCTATGTTTAAAAGCAATTCAGAATGATTATTTATGCATGTTTACACTGAATGGAAAAGTAAAAATCTTATGAATCATAACTCCAATGTGAAAAATTCCATGCTAGATTATCTTTATAAATTATGCTCAACCTTTGTCTTTCCTAATAGCAGGCAAGACAATCTGTGCTCCTCAGTGGAACACAAGTACACACTCCTGGTCTGTGGTCAGAGCTAGCATGATGGCATAGGGGCTGTTTGCTACTCTCATACCACATGACTTCCACTGCTGCGTGTGCCAGTCTACTGGATCCCCACATCATATGACATTATATGCTATAGCAATAGGCTTATGTCCTAAAACTAATGTCCTATCTCTGCCATGAGGATAAAGGCCATTTCCAATGATTACTGTTACCTACACAGATTTGAAATCATATACTGGTAGGTATGAATGAATGGAAATTATTTGTTTACAAGGTCAGCATAAACTTTGTACTTTTTTCTTTATGACTGCCTGGGTATGTGATAATATTTCCTATATCAGTATTGTAGAGATGTATTGGTATCAATCAGACCAGTATCTAAAACATCAGACAGTGTAAATAATAACCACCAATTAAATGAATTATACTGGTAAATATGCAGGGTAGCAACTCATTTTCTCTTTACTTACCTGGTTATCCTAGGAATTTGTATGGCTCTATAGCCATGGTATTTGAGTATCTCCAAACCTCTGAGTCTGTGATCTCCATGCAGGTCTGATGCATATTAGTCCAATTAGCCCTGTATAGGTGTGCCACTTAAGCCCTAAGATGAATGATTGACTCAGAATAATCTCAGAAGTCTATGACCTCTTGATTCACCTGCTGGCTGCGAAGGATTAGTCTCCCTCTTGAATAGATGGGAAGCTGAGTCATAAAGAACTAAAGTTACATGCCCATAAACACGTAAATAGCAACAGAAATGGAATCAGAACTCATGATGTACAGATCCTCAGTCCCTGTCTAGTTGCATTGAGTTACTCTCTCCCCTGTCTTCAGAGAACTGATCATATTTGGTAAAATAGCCAGCAGTTGTTGCTCTTTGCTGTGCACTGCTCTGTGATGTGTGTGGACTTAGAAATAACTGCTTATCAGAAAGTTAAATTAATTGGGTAACAACACAGTTGCTTAGTGCATTGACAATGGAATTTATCAGCTCTTTTGCTAAACTGCTGCATGAATTTGGGCAATTACTTCACATGCTGCCATTTTTCTAATTGAATATAGGAATAATAACATTATTGGGCATACAGGCACAAAAATCACTGCATAGTGCTGCTCTCTTTCTCTTTTAAGACATTGAAATGAGAAAAGGAAAGGGGCATAGAGAATAGTAAGTTTTCCCATTTAGTTGAATGAAGTTTCTATGACACAACTCAAAAATTTCTTGAAAGAAAACAGTTGGTAAGAACATTTCAGTTTTAAGTTTTACCAACAGACATGTCATTCCAGGGCTGTTGTGCTTCTATGGAGACTACAGCCTCTGCAGCTGTGGTTCTGCACCCTTTGCCAGTCAGCACAGGATGGAGCTCTCTGGGTGTGTCTCAGGGCTGTTTTTCTTTTCCTCCAAATACAGTATAGGAGTGTGGAATTTGACTATATGTAGCAGACACATTACCTCATTTTGACAGCAAAACTGGCTATAAAAGGGTTAACCTGACTGATGGAAACATTTCAGTAAAATTGAGGGAGGTGGAACTTAAGTCTCAAGTCTTAATAAAATGCAGGTGTTTTATTGTTAGGTTTAAAATATCTTAAGACTCCAGCAAGCATTTGAAAACAAGGGGAAAAAATGTGCTGTTGAATAAGAAACATAACAAGAGGTAGTGCAAGGCATCTACAGAGAATTCAGTTTTCACTGGCTAAGGTCTGCCTTAAAGTTCACAGACTGAAAACAAAACATAAATGTTAACTGAATAACATCTCTCACAACGTGCATCTGACTTCTGAGGTATTACACCTGGGATTAACTTTTGACATTCTCCTTTCCACCATTGTGACTTTGCTGTCTTACTGGCTCCATGCAGAGTATTTATACTTATTTTGCAATCTTTCTTCTTCTTTCCCAGTCTGTTTGGGGTGTTGATGGGGTGACAGGTAGTGTGAGGACTGCATTCACAGTGTACAGAAAGCTCTGCTAAATCATTTCCAACTGCTTTTATGTCAGGAATATAAATTTTTTTGTGTGTTGGGGGGAACCAAACTACTTATAGAATAAGCTAATAAAAAGAAGTTGTAAATAAATCACCAATCACTATTTTCTTCTCTTTCAATTCCTTTTCCTTATCACAAATAATTGGGGGGAGCATTTGTCGGTAAACTGCACTGCTTAGATCACAGCGTAGAAGGATTGCACTGAACTTTGATCTTTAACTTCAAGTTCTTAACATATTTGGTGAATTAACATAGATACAACTTTCTAAAGGGAAATGGAACCTGAAGAACCAGAGAAGACTAAATGTACTTACGACTACCCAAGATTACTGCACCAATAACCCTAGAGCCTTAATTAGCGTGGGGTTTTTTGGGACCTGTGTGGTGAAAACAGTAACTAATTACTATCCATAAAAACTCAGCCCTGAGAGAAAATCAGGCATTGATTTTCCTAGCCTTAGCCTTGAGGATGTAAATAAGCTGTTACTACTAGAGGAGAAGGACAGAAGTAGTCTTTGGAGTACCTGATAGGATGGAAAACAAAAGAGTAACTTGGGTTTTGATGTGAGAGTTTTACAGCTGCAGTGTAGTAGGAAACAGAGAAGCAACAGTGAAATTGCACTGACAGATGAAATATAAACAATACTAAACAAAAAATATATGGCATATAGAAAAGTCTAAGGCAATGAATAAAAATTAAGCTTATGGAGCAGTGGAGCTAATAAACCTGAGAACCTTCCAGGTCTTGTTTTACATGGAGTAGAGTGCTCAGGACAGCTTGAATAAATAATTCAGAATACCAAACAACAAAAAATAAACCCCTCCATTATCAGAACAGGAAATCCAAAAAAGGCCAGGCTGTGTGCCTTCTGTGCACCACTGCCCTGCATCCTTGCTACAGGTCACTGGCCATCCAAACTCTTGAGGCTGGAATACAGGCATCAGACTGTTGTGGCAGAGATGAAGGAGGGGGAAGTGTAGATCTTTCTTCACGCAACTTTCATAATAAACCTTTTTTACTGTCAGCCATCATCAAAATTAGGTGTATTTTTGAGAATCATTTTCTGAAGATGCAGTGGAAACAGACTACATCTAAAGAGAGGGGCAAAGAGTAGAAATCTTCACTAATAGTATCTCAAAAACCTTGGTAGGAATCTTCAAGTTGGAAATCTGAACGTGCTCAGGATCATACCCTTGAGGAAACAAGTATTTGTCAGCATTTGTTAGCTGCTCACAATTTTAGATCTTCCCTGGCCTTCTCATTTCCTCCTTTGCTTTGTAAGACTGCTTTCATCCCACTCCTACTCAACTTTGCAGATGCCAGTTCCTGTTTCTAATGTCAGCAGTTCTCAATCTTCTCAGATAACCCTGTTGTTGTTTGTGCCTTGCAACGTGAGGGAAACAACCCGTGCTTTCTGTTCCCTCCTAAAAAGTCACTCCTGCTCTAGCTCCAACAAACCTAACCCAGCCCCTGCTCTGCTCAACTTCTGCCCAAATCCAGCATGTCAGATTGCAGAAACTGGCAATGCCTCTGGTCTCAGTGTGGGGAAATAACCAAAATCAGTGTTAGAAGCATGGGTTCTTTATTCTCCATCAAACTGGCCTTTATTTTTTCTTTCTAGCCTTGCAATTATTCTTGAATTTTCTGATGTATGTTGTCTCTGGGAGCCACTAAAAAGTAGTGGATGAATTTGCAATAAAATATGTACAGCTCTGCTAAAGTGGTTTTACATCAGTTTGTATCAACTCTGAGCTAATAGTGACATCAGTCATTGAAAAACTCCAGACAAGTACTTTGTACTAGTGCTAAATATTAGCAATAATTGTTAGTTATAGACCTCTTAGTTATCTTTGCAGATACTGCTAACTATTCCATATCATACAAGAGAAAGAAAGATTCTTCCTCTAAACATTTTATGTACTGTAAAATTGTGTTGTATTTGACTCAAAGAACTAACCAATAACCTTTGTATCCTGTCTCCTCCATCTTTGCATGATGAAAGTTCTCCTTCCAAATTTCATTTACTTCATGTATATTTATTTTAAATGCCTGAAATGAAAACAAATTTCTTCACAGCTTTCTTCTATACATAAGAAAAATGTAGTTAACTGCTTGTAAAAGGAGCGAAGATTCCCATATAAAATAATAACAATAATAATAATTATTTCACTCTGAAAGGTGGCATCAAGAGTAAGATTGTGCTAATAGCACAGAGAATAGAAAATATTAATATCAGAATATCGAAGAAGACAAAAATCTTTGCTTTTATGCTACTCTTCCAATAGCATCTTAGTGTATTTTAAGGAAGGGTTAAGGGTATTTTTAATCTTAGTCTTCAATTTTTGTAAGTGGAGCTAAGAATTGTTTCCCTTAGTTTATTTTTTATTTCCTCTAGCCTAGTCTAAAATATCTTAGCATTGTACCTTTCACAGGTGACCTGTAGCTTTTTTATGAGAGTGAAATGCCTGAAGTGCTTGCATGCAGAGCAGCAGGACCTGGTGCCCTTCATTTCACAACAGCTTAGAAATAGGCTTAAATGGCAATAGTGCTGATGCCTCCACCCAAGCCAGGGCTCAGAAGGGATAGGTACAAGTGTGTACAGAACTGTTTGCTTTCCCTTTCCCCTGCTTTACTGTGGGATACCCACAAACATTTAATTAAAGCTATTGTATGCATGCTTAACTTGGAGATATCTGTGCTTCCTTGAAACCGTTACGCAGAAGCACCAAAGAAAATACAAGGGAGTCGCTGAAGGAAAATACAAATGAATTAGAAAAGCATAGCAACCAGAGAATACATTTCCCATAATACAACAGTCAAAGGTCATGAGATCACAGATGCTCAGTTGCTCATGCATATCATCTATTCTCTCCACTTGCATGCTTGCTCCGGAGAGGGCAAAGATTTAATGAGGATGGGGCTAGCATTAGCAATTCTCACCCTGCCTCACACCCTACATCTCAAAGAGCATTGAAAGCCTCTTTGAAGTTGGAATAGACACACATTGAACTGTCCCAATGCACACACACAATCTGGAGTTTTCTCATCAGGTACAAAAATACAAGGTGACTGTTCTCTTCCGGCTGCTCTGGATGTGAACAAAGCTCTCGAATCAAAGACTTGCTGAATTGAGGAGTTGAAAGAAGTTTCTCCATTGCATCTGTCTTTTCAACCTGCAGTAGCAGCCCTTCTCAGTCTCACGGTTTCTATTAGCCCGTTCATTTTTCCCAGCTCCTCAAGAAGAAATCCTGTTCAGACAAAACAGCACTCTATTTACAGGAAGCTTGCAGGGTCAAAAAGTGACTGTAAAACAGATCTCTTGTTAAAACACATATACAGCATTTGCTCTGATGTAGATACAGCTAGGACTCAGCAATCTCTGATTTGCTATCAAGGCCTTGAAGGTGATCTCAGAGTCAGATTTGTTAAACTTGGTGACATTGTGTTGTTATCACTTAGCAGAGCTAACTCAGTTGCTCCAAGTCCCATTTAATCTGTGCAGCTCACTACCCACAGCTTCTGACCTACTTAGTCACTTCCGGTCTTTGATTTTAGTCTTAAAGCCTCTTTTCTGTGTTGGCATGTGACTGCCATTTAATCTTATTCAAACTTCCTTGAACTTCCATTACTGTCAAGTGCAGCTTCTCTCACTGTAATACCCACCCTTCTGAGTGCAAGAAAACTGATTTACAGCCAACAGTCTGCCACTTCTCTTATGGTCTGTGTTCATCTTTGCTTTGTTTTTCTTCCCGTATGAGTCACTTCTTCCCCCTCTCTGACACATCATGCTACACTTGGTTTCCCTCGATCTGTCAGTGGCTGAGATGCTGCCCTGCACATCTTTACTGCAGAGGTCTGGTGAGTATTATTATAGTGTGTGCCCAGCTACCGTGTGCAGATTCAGAAAAAGCTAAACACAAAGAAATGGAGTTGGCCACAGGCTGTTTCAGAAAGTCAGCTCATTTAATACGCTTTTGCCTCTGACCAGAAATGATGACTGACTCGGTTCCCCTATGCCTCGCTTAAGAGCTCCTTATGCAAAACACAGCTGTTTAACCTACGCCTCCCCACCTACTATCTCCCCTGTTACTTCAGGGCATTTGTTAACTTTACAGATGCTGAAAGTCCTTACCAGTTTAAGGACTTTCCCAGTTCACACTGGTTCTGTATGCTGCAGTAATGGGCCTTTGAAATAGACTCCTTCAGCCAGTTTCCTTCCATGACCAGAATCCAATCTAAAGACGTTAATGTACCACTACCATGGTGATTTTTGCCTACACAGGGGCACTTCTGAACTGATGGGGTCTGTTCATTTTCGAGATTCTTTCACCAGGACAGAGACGTTCAAATTTGTGGTCTGGTGCTCTTAGTGGCCCAATGCTCTTTGAATGTCAGATACAAAACATTTACTGGCAATGTCATCTGCATGTAACGCATTGGAGAGATTTGTTCAGTCCCCTCCTGCATGTGTGCTCTTTCCTGGCCTTTTTCAATATGCCCACTTCTGCTTTGCTCTCTTCCTCATATTTCTGTACTCATCAGCATTCATCCACTTTTGGGTCTTGATATTAACATCTGGAGGTTATGTGACCCATCACTGAGTACAGCCTTGTCCTCTTATGAGGCAGAAAATACTATACGTTTTGGAAGGACAAATTAGCTACAGGCCATTCTTACTAAGCCTCTCCTTCAACTTATCTCAAATGGTATTTTTGAACTGCAGTCACTACACACTGTAAGTTGAAAACAACCACTTGAGCCCTTTCCAGCAAAGCTTTGATAGTAGGCCTGGAGGAGAGATAAGCAGCACATTGAAGTTGTGGTATCACTGTAACTGAAGGCAAAGAATGAATGGAAACATACCCTCCTTCTGGCACTGCCTGGCTCTGGATGAGGGGAGAGGCTCAAGCTGAGCAGCTTGGGTTCACACGCATGGCGGGAGCCAGCGGCCTCTCAGCTGATGACAGATTAGACTCAGGGCCTGGGTAGTGGGAAGCCTGTGATTAGACTTCAGCAACATCTGTCTCTAGCACTAAAGGAATCAATGTTGTGGGCTGTGATTTTCTCAGCAAACTGTAATTATACCAGGAACCTCATTCCTGCTATTTTTCTCAACAACTTAAGTGCAAAAAAAAAAAAAAGTGAGTAAGGGTGCAGGAAAGCTGAAACTGTGAAAGGAGCAGGAAAGAGGTACCTGTTTATTTTTGTTCAGCCCATTCCAATTATTTTCTCTCCATTTCTTAGATTTGTATGAATCACAGACTGTTTTTACCTGGAAGTCAGTGCCAAGGTTTATCTACCTGAAGTTGGCCTGCCATCCACCTGAAGCTGATAGCACACATCCTCGTATGTCCCGTGGCATCTTAGACAAGTGTGGTGGCACTTGCAGAAGGTGTCATACCAACCTTTTCTTGGCAGTGCCACCTCTTTCCTCCCATGGGGACAGCAGTATAAAGTGCTGCTCTCTGATCACAGCTGTTCTCAGGACATTCCCAGGAAGGTATAGCCTGGGCAGAAGTGTGGGATATGGGAGATTGCTCAGGGTGAGTTTAAACCTTACTCCCAAAGGTCCTGTCTAGACTAGGATTTAAGAGTTTGAACTTAAAAAGTGTTAGGTTGTATACACTAACTCTCTGTTTTAAAAGATACAGAAAAGGCAGTAAAAGTTTGAACTCCCAGTAACACCTGGTAAATTTTGCCAAAAAAACAATGTCAAAAAAGAGCAGGATTTCCTTGCAAAATTTCTCTGCCAGAGAAGTCTTTTTGTTTGTGCAGTTGTAAGTCCATGGTTGCTCATTTGCCATTCTTTGCTCAGAATATAAGAAGAAACAGATTTTTTTTTTTCATGTATGTGTAGGAGAGGAGGAGAAATATCTAAGGGATAGAATTCTCTCTCTCTAAGTAGAGAGAGAATTTGCCAACAGAGCTTTACCATTCAATACTTAAAATGTAGACAAGGTCAAAATTATTCCAACTAATTCATGTACTTCTTAAATTTTCTCACAGCACTAATGTGACTTTTAGCATACTTTGAGGGCAAGAGTGTCTTGTTTATGTTAAGCAATTTTATATCAACACCATACTCATCTAGAAGAAAGCAGCTGAGTAATTGTTCCTTACCAGCATGTCTGCCCTTCATCCTGCAACACATCTGGCAGCACAGCCAGGGATGAGAGTGTGGCAGCAGGAACTTGACCCTTGGGTCTGAAAGCACTGGGAAGGCTGCACATTGGCAAGCAGACCCCTATCTCCAGAGCCAAGCCTCTGCAGACTGGTGACACATCTGGAGTAGTCTGGAATTGGCACAAATGTCTGTGGATGAGGAGGAGAGAGGAAAGGTTAGAAGGAAAGTGGAAAAAATGCCTCTTGCACATTTCACTTTCTTTTCCATCTGCTTGTGTGCTGTTGCTGTGAACTATTAAACAGCTGCAGTGCTCTCTCCCAGAAGGGACTGTGAGTCAGTGGAGATGGAGAATGATCCCTACAGCTTAGGGCTTCAGGAGCCCCCTTGAATGGAAGGGGCCATAGGAGTAATGCTTCTCTGATTGACTATTCTATTAAATGCACTCGGGAATTTGGCACCCGGGGCAGTAGCCAGAGATGCTGTTCTGGCTCCTCAGACCCAAAACTTGTTTCTTGCCTTCCAAGCAGAACCTCCCAACTCTCCTGAACTGGTTCCAAATTTCAAGGAGAGCAGACTACTCAAGCAAAAGGTGTTTGCAGACTTTGAGGCTGTAGCTTGGGAAGATAAAGGTAGAGAGGGAGGACCAGGAGAAGGTGGAGTGGGCCTACAGTCACTGCCAAGGTCTGAGCAAAAGAGCAGTTTTTTTGCATCCATTCAGACACTCAGCAATTTCCTGCATTGTTCCTGCAATCAGCATGCTCCACCTGCTTTTACTTAACCATTTCCTGTTTACGGCTTCCAAAAACTTTCTGGTGAAATCACTAATCTGCCACAAGATCAGTCTTTATGTTTCCTTTCGAGCAGGCTTCACTCACTTTTTTTCTCTGTCTTCAGTACACAGATCTTTCAGATTGAGGCTCTGTGTGCTGTGTGTGCATGTCTGCATGTGTATGTGCTTGCAGCCAGTAGTTATGTCAGGAGCTTGTGCTTGCTCATTAGCTCTTTCTCTTAACATATGCCCCTTCTTTTCCTTCTAATGCTTGCTGGTTTTTGCAGATTTGGTCAAAGAAACACACAGTAGGACTGAGGGCTGGTGCCTCCTTCTGTAAAATAGAGGGCTCCAGATATTTAGAGGAAGGACTCTTCCCATTATTTTCAAGATCTAAGTGCTCTCCCACCAATGAGGAATTTGTTCTCTGCATAGCTTGCCCATGCTTCGAATTATTTTCTAGATTTGAAAACAGTGAGGCAATTTCTTCTAGTCTACTGTTCAGTTTCTCAGATGTGAAAGGGAAGGTGTCAGGAGAAGGAAGAGTGAACCAAAGAAAAAGAAATCTCTTTCTTACAGTGTAGATGGCTCCCACAAGTGCCCATCACACACTTAATCATATCTTGCAGAAATCAATAGAAATGCCTGCATGCTTCAGTCTACTCTCCTTAGCTATATTGCAGCTAGCAGCCACCACTAAAATCAAATTTATTTTTCACTGCTTTTTCTGTTTGTTTACTCTTTTTATTTCCCTTCTGAAGCAGTGAAAATAGATTCTTAAGTTTCCTCTCTGATTCTCATGCTCTTGCACAGTGCTGCAATGTTTGGGTTGTGGTGAGCACTGCAGGGGAATGTTCTCTTCTTAAAATAAATCATGGAAACATTTCTGTTGGAATCAGGACTTGTAGAAGTTTACTTTTTTTAAAAAAAGAAGAACGTCAGGCCAGCTTTGGCCTGGCACTATATCCCTTTAGAAGGAACAGGCTTCTGATGCATGTCAGTGTATATGTACTGATGTATGTGTGTGTGCATGTGTGTATATGTATATGTGTGAGTGTACATACATACACACACACACACACCAGTATACATGCCAGTTACACTGGTATAACTGAGCACTGAAATCATCTGTCTGACAGGACCATCACTGGACATGTTGGCAAATTCCTTGACTATCTCTGCTGCAAGTCAATGTTAGTCAGGATGCTTTCTCTGACAACTTAGGTGTAGAAGGAGTTGATCTATCATGTGCACCGGCACTGCTGCTGAGCTGTGTCACACTTTGGAAATTAATTTGATGCTCTCACACTCTCACATGTTTCTGGATATTTTAACAAGAACACTAAAGCCCCACTCCCTGCTTTAGCTGTAATAATATTCTTCTTGAAGAATAAACATGCAGCAGTCTCGCTTCTGTGTGGGTTATAAGGGATGGTCTGGGCATCGCTGGTGTCCAGGCAGCTGTCTGCTGTGGGCATAGCACAACCCCACTTAGATCAGAGTTTGCTGATTTGTGAGCAGCTTTTGAACTTCCATCTGGGAAAGGAAGCAGTTGTTTTCTGTGCAGAAATCTCTTTCAGATTGACCCAAGTATATAAAATGGTTACTTTGGTTCCCATCCAGCACAATTCATTCAATATTTTGTGTCAGGGTGCTTGTTGTCAGTGGCATTTGCCCAGGGTGAGTCACACCTACCCAAGCAATGATCTGAGAGAGCCCTCAAATCTTTCTCATTTTCATTTTACAGGGCCCTGGTAAATTCATGATCATATTGGACCACACAGCACTTTATAGAGCAGCTCCTTTTCTTCTAACCAGATTTCAGCCCAAGAGGCAACTGTTCCAAAAGAGATTCTCTGGTCTAGTGTCCATCTTTGTTTTCCAAATCTTTCTTTCACCACATGGCTTTCTGGTTACACTGTAAATTTGGGTGTACTCAAGATATTTTTGCCTTCTTCCTCCACCCCAAAATTGGAGGAAAGCTGAACTATATGAAAATGAAGTGAGAATTGAGACCCTTAAGGAAAACAGCAAGAGGTGTAGAGGACCATGCAAGACTCTTTCCAGGAAATGGGCAGAAGGTTCATCACATGAGTCAGTGTAACCTTAGATGACTAAATTCTTGAAGAATAAACTGTCAGGAATATGATGCTGCTCAGGACGGTTCCAGAGGGACATGAAACCTTCTTAAATAGCTGTTGTTTGGTTTTTTGTTCGTGATTCATTCCTGAGGAAATTGCTGAGTCTCTGGCCAGGAATGGGGCGGGGGAAGTGCAGGCAGTGCCAACCCTCCTTGGTAGAGGCAGCAGGCAAAGCATGCTGGGTTGCACATCCTGCTGCTCCTGGCACCAGCTCTCCTGTCCAAGGAGCTGAGAAGGGATCAGGAGCACTCCATGGCTGTCCTGCCCAAGTGAATAGAGTACAATAGGATCACTAGTGCTCATCTGCCAACTGAATCAATTCACAGCATGTTTTTATTGTTCCAGCAGGTATGAGACCAAGAGGAAATGAAAGTATTAAAACTCTAATTCCAGCTCCTTTTAAAAAGTTTTCTTGCTCTACCTTTCTAGCTCTTGTTCCAACCAGTTAACCAAGTTCTATCAATAAAACTGGCCCAAAGCTCTGAATTTGGATTTCAGAGATGGTCTTAAGATTTGAGCCAGTAACAGCAGAGGCAGTCAGATGCCCTCCAGAACTACCTCCAGAGGAGCTGAACTAGCATTAACAGCACTGGGAATGTTTGCAGTAGTACCTTGAGTGTGGAGAAACCCTAATGTTCCAGCATGCTGCTGTCAGTTCCCATCTTGATGAGTTTCACCCAAGCATTTAACATTTCAGCATTAGTTCCATGTCTCATAATACCATTTATGTAATGATTGCTCATTTGGTTTCCATTAAAATAATGGTATTTCTTCTTCAAACCACTGCCTGTAAAAATCAAGCCACCCAGTTTCTCTTTAGATTGTAATAATGGAAATAAATAGTAGGATACACACTGTAATTCCCAGAGAATGGGGGGGCTTTCTTTCCCCTCTTCAACCTACAAAATTCAGACATCAGAATCAGGAACGTGAAAGATCTGTTAAGGGCTGATGAATCCATCTTCTGCAAAAACACAGTGTAGTTACTCCCCAGCAGATGTTCCTCAGATACTATATTGATAAAGGAGTCTACAGCTCTCCATAGTCAGAGAGAGTAATTTCTCTCTTAAAACTGAAGAAATGGAAGTTGCAGTTCTCTCAGGTCATCACAGTGCCACTGCACTTTGAGACAGTGTAGAATATTCCTTGTATTGTATATACCAGCGCTTTGAGGAGTTCAGTTTCACATGTCTCAAACAATGGGGGTTTCATCGCTTCCTGTGGGAGCCTGCTCTGCAGCCTAACTCGTTTCACCATCTGGAGCTTTTTCCTGAGTGTCTGCCCACTTTAAACTTTCTTTTAATTATGTACCCACTATTTCTTCTTAGAGGTAATTTGCCAAAAGTTTCTGTTGTGTGAAATTCACATTCTGTTGTGCTTTTTTATTTTTTTATGAGGATTGAGAAAACCCTGAAAGATTGATGACTTCTTCTCTTTGGTTTTTCTTCCTCAGAAATAATAAGTAATTAATAATATATTACTGCTTTTTTAGCCATTCATCTCAGTGATTTACAAGGAAGATCAACATTGTTGTACTCTTTTTACAGATGGGAAAAATTGAAGCACAGGGCAGGAAACAACTTGTCTGAGATCATTCAATGAGCCCATAGCAAGACTTGGATTTTTAAGCAGGTCTCCACAGTACTGCCCTACTTTTTTCTTACTTTTTTATTTTTTTGGCCCAGTCTAGTTCCCTTTGGCTTTGTTGGAGTACCTAGGAAGGACAAACTTTCCATGAACTTTATTCAGCATTGCAATATTGTAACTGAAAGGTCAGCTTGTTGAATATTTAACAGTTACTATCTTTCCAGTGTGTTGGTCAAGCATCCTAATTAAGTAGTGATAAATAAAACCAACAAAGCATTTTAACAGACTAATTCAGTCCCTAGGGCCCCTGAGCTGAATTTCCTTCAGCTAGCCTGTGTTTTCCCAGTTGCAGATTGTGCAGATTGAACACTGTATATATCAAGCACACTCTTATCAGCACACTGCAGGGAGATTTCCTTCCTCCTCAGTGCCACCGTGCTTACTTCACCTGTCGTATTTCCCTTAGCTTAGTGGTTTTCAGTAAGTGAGCTTCTCAGAATCTGAATAGTTGCTGAATTATAAATCTTCCCATTTGGAATCATAACACCACAATGTGTACAGCATGATACACATTGTGGTGAGTGACACTCAGCAGAGCCCTGAGCAGGCTTACCTGGGTGTCAGAACTCTCTGTGGGCTGCTAAAAGATAGAGGATTTCTCTTACTTGCCTTGAAGCTTCTAGCTGTCCAGCCTGTAATTTCAGTGAATATCTTGGGTGGCACTGGAGACACCTGAGCAGATGGAAGGTGAGTGTTGTTCCTCACCTCCACGTGGCGAGGTGAGGGCAGCCAGTTGTGTGTGCTTGCACTCTGGTGTGCAGGGGCCTCGTAAGTGCCCCACGCTCTGAACTGACAGTGCTCACCACACATGAGGTGCATCACTCTGTGTGGATTGAGAACTGAGAAACCAGGGCTCTGGGTAGGCCAGAGTTAGAGCTGAGGGACAGCACACAGAACCTCCTGGCTGCTGACCATTGTCAAAGTATGCCAGCATGCCAGCAAATGACGTCTGTAACATTATTCCCCTACTGCTTCAGGCCTCCTTCATTCCAGATGTCATTGCAGCAGCATCTGAGGATTTGCTGAAAGCCACAGGACTGCTGTAGGTCGCTGAGCACATTATGTTCGCTTTCAAACTGAGTTTGAGAAACTACCAAGCAGTGCCAGGCCTATGTCTCCTGGCTATGTGAATAGAGGAAGCTAAGAAGCAACAATGATTACATAAAGCAGGGAATCCCCCAGACTTCTCCCAGACTACCTCAAACTGAAGCTGATTTGCATACATTCAGTACAAATAACTTTGCAGTGGCTTCTAGGCCCATGAAAGGGTTACATGTCCTTGCTTATATAATCATGTCCTGGCTGATCTAATCAGGCCAGTTCTCAAAGTTGAATCTCTGGGAGAAGATAACAAAAGATCAAATCACAGCCTATGAAGAAATCTAAGCTTCAGGTGCAGATACAACTGGGGATTGCTATTCCACACAAAATCAATGGGAACTGTTTAGTACCTGTTAGTAACCAGCAGTTATTCTAGAAAAACAGTGTGGAAAAAACCCTGTGTTGTGTTTCATAATGTGGATTTATAATTTGGTGTCATTGTAGTTAAAAACTATGGTCATCTACTTTACAAAACCTGAGATTCATTTGGCCTGGAATTCCTGAGTGATGCTGTTCAAAAGGCAGTGGTGTTAAATAGACTTCCAAGATTCCTGTGATTTGTTTTAAACATCATGGTTTAACAGAAACAAATGAGTAAGCAAAAAGAGACAGCACATCAAAAATGCACATGGGCTATCTAAAGCTCAAACGTGTGGTTGGCTAATATGACACTACAAAACCATTTTTTGTTAGAATGACAATGTTCATAAGCCTACTATATAATGACTATGGAATGCCTGGATCCTTCTTGAAGACAGGTGGTATTTTCTGTTCCCTTGCTTAGACAGTGGGACTTAGGGATTTGTGTGTGTTTGTTTGTTTGTTTGCTTGTTTGTTTGTTTGTTTTAATAGGATGATAATCTAGACTTCTCAGAGGCTCACTGTGAGCTGCGTCTTTGGAAAGAATTGCTTGCTTACTCTTTCCTACCTTTTTATTGAAATAAGTTCTCAGATACATTTCCTGTCAGCCCTCTCCCAAAGCTAGATGGAGTATAGACAACTTCACTTATTCTCTCCCAGTAAATTCACAGAGGACTTCCTGTACTTTTTTTGGGTTGTCAAGCCAGCTCTATATTAACATTAAGTACAGCTGGGTAATGCTGTAGGTGCCTTGCAGTAAATACCAAAGCTGTTTTAAGCAGTCTTAGAGGTGCTTTTGTCAGTGTAGAATATTTCCCTTGAGGAATATGGGAGATGAGAGTTATCATCATTGTCAGTATGGTTATACCAGGACAGCTATATGAGCAACTCTTTGCTTTCTCATATAGTTAACAAACAGGGCTAAAGAGCAAGAGGAAAACTGAGACACAGCTTACTTTGACAAGCTGTGTAATAAACCTTGTGTTTCTTCTACATATCCTCTATGTAGAGGATATCACCTCTGTTAATTATGGCTTGTTACTGTGAAATACCCTGCCTTTTACTTTCCTCCTTTCAGGTTTATTGACTTTCTTTAAAGCTTTGGTACAGCACAGTAGGAATCAGCCCAGGTATGAGCTGGCTATTCTGCAGAGTCCTTCAGGCACCTCAGGGCTCTGTGTGCTTTGATGGAGTTGTTTGTCTCAGTGGGTCAGCTGCAGAGACTGGAAAAGAAATACATATTTGAAAAGGCCCGAGATGCCTTGCAACACAGTTAATAGCAGCAAACCTGAGGGCATGACATGATCTGACTGATGCTTAGTACCTTGGATATTTTGGTCCTGTAACTGTGTGTTTCTTCAGTTTGTGTTTGTCACCTTGCAGGTTGCTCAGGAAGGTTTTCATTTTGGTTTTAAATATTTCCTCTCACAAACAACAGTCTGTTTTCTACATAAAGTGTCTAATCATAGTCATATAATATCCTTTATTTACGTAGAGAGCTTCATCCCAAAGCACTTTACAGTCTGTCATTGACAGAGGTCTAAGACTAGAAGAGGAGCAGATTACAGTGATTGGGAGCAGGCTCTGATCTCATCCTAGGTATTAATAAAACATGTAAAGTGGAGCCATAATATTCTCTCTGAATCCAAGGCAATTTGCTATTACTTAGAAAATATATTGCTATAAGCTGTGCTCCGTTTAACTCTAGAAAATGTGTTTGAGCTGTCGAACATGAGCTGTGGTAGAGAATGTCCATCTTCTTGCACATCCCATTCTCTGTTCAGGTACTGGCTACCAAAAATCAGTTTTATTGGAAAACTAAGGTGGTGCAAAGTACCCTAGCAAGTACAGTATTCTCAGCAATACATGCTTGCTTTTGGAGAGCTCTGGCAAAGAATGGTAAAGGGGCCTCGACTAGTCTAAAGTTTGGCTCTAGAGCAGATCAGAAAATTTGCCAGTCAGAATGAGGAGAGCTTGGACACTGGTAACTAGAAGGACAACCAGACAGGCATTAAAAAGAGGATAATTACATGCATGTCAAACTATTTTCAGCAGATCTTTGCAATCTCATGCAGAAATATTGTGATTAAGGTGTCTTGTCTTTATTTTGTGTTTCAGACCAAAAGGATCAAACTAATTTAGTTTGGGAAGGAACCAATCCTGCCCTGCAACCCATACGAGTGAGGAACACTGCCTTGAAAGATACTTCATATGATGCTGCTTTACCCAGCACTACTAGTGAGACTTCAAGAAATACATCAAATCTATAGAAAGAACAAATGAAACATCCCCAAAGACTTGAATGAATGATTACATTGGTTTTCAAAAATCTGGTGAAGCAGAGATTGAACATTCTTCTTCTTTCGTCTCTTCAAAGACTAACTTTAAAACCGAGTGCTGTTCTTTGTATATGTGGGGCCATACTTAACTCTGAATTGTGAAAAACCTGTATTTTGTTTAGGTTAATTTAAGTGACATAATAACAAAAGCCTCTGAACAACATACTGAAGAAGCATAGGCCACATGTGCCTTCCTAATTCACCTCACCACCTCATCAATTTGGAGGAACCAAAGGCCAAGCACAGGAGTGTCCACAGCCCAAAACACAGTGAAATGTTCACTTATTTGTTTTTAAGAGAATGATAAGCCCATTCGGTGGCTTGATTACAAAGCAATAGTACAGTAAATACTCCTGTAACTCACTTGGAAATCATCAGAGATGATGTAAGAGTTACAAATAGCTGGGCTCTGACTGTTCAGAGTGTTAGGAGAACAGGTAGCAATCTAAACAGTGGGAAGATCGATGTGTATTACAGCTGCTCAGCTTTCTCTGTCTTCAAAGCACTTTTGAAGTACTCACAACATGACTGCAAACCACAGACCTGTTTACTCACCTTACAAACTTAGAGAATGTATGACTTGCTCAAGGCCACTAAAAGCATCGCTGGCAGTGCTGTGATCAGGATCTGTTCCCAGCTCTCAAGCCTACAGAAAAGCCATGGGTTCAGTTAGTGCCAGCTGCCACTGAAGTCACCATTGGCCTGAGAGGCTGGCTCTGTCCTCTGCCATCAGAGGGAAAGCCTCCCTGAGCACCCTCTTGAGAAGCAGAGTAACCTGTACAGAAATATGAGAGGTCTGAAGTACTGCCGAAGTGGCTGTAGGTAAGCCAGCAAGGAAATGAGCTGCAGTGAGGCCACCTCGGGCAGCCAGGCAGGCAGGTTGCCATCTGCTCTTTGCTGGGCAGTCTGGGGGTGACGAGAGAATTCCTGGGAGCATGTGGCCCCTACTAAAAAGTACTGCACACCATTAAGGCTGGCAGTGCCAGAGATGTGGAACCTGATGTTGCATCACTCCCAGCCACCAGGCAGGATGGCTTGGAGAGGCCATCTATCTGCTTGCATGCCTGCTCACACAGCTTTGGACTCTCTGTAACAAGGAAGTTTCCATCACAACGAGGAAGCTACTGCATTTCAATAAGCTGCTTCTAAAAGTAATACATTTCACCCTGGGGAAGAGCAATTTTCCAGCTTCAGTGTTACTAGTTTTGTGCTTTGAGGAGACCTTTGTAACATGTACTTTTAATTCTGTTTTAGCTAAGATTTAGATTTTCTTCTTGACAGTGCTGCACTACCAGCCACTCAAACCCTGCTGAACTTGCTTGTAGCCATTTTATCTGAGTATCTTGTAAATATTTGGTAGAGCACTCAGACAGAGAAGTGTTTTTTGCTCTTACAGTCACATGCCTGGTTCCAGGACCTTTAAGAAGGACAATAGACTGAAGGCAGGGAAAATTCCACTGAGATGCATTCAAGTCTCCAGGGAGCAACTGCACTCTGTTTAGACTAAAATTTCTCATTGCTGTCTCTCCCTATTAAAAAAGAAAAACATGGAAGGATTGAGAGGGGAAGCTAGAGGATTTCATTATTATAAACACCAGAATGCAAGCAGTTTTCACTCATTTCTGTCATATTGCAGAGCCATTTGCAGTTGGAGAGGGAGATAAGCTTTTCAATGCTCTTTGCATTACCTGGGAAATTTCCATCAAGTTTCAAAATGTTTTACAAACATTAATGAATTAAAGCTTAATCCCCTTCTTCTCATCCCCATGAAGCAAGTACAGTTTAAAGAGAGGGCTAATGAGACTAAAATAGTTGTGCTTTGCTGAGGTCACAGGGGCAGCGTGGTAACAGAACTTGTGTCTTTGAGTCCCAGCTTTCTTACACCAAAAACAACACACATTCCCTCCCTTTCCAAGACTTGCTGTATTTCCTTCCTAAGATATAGTGGAAACATGTTGGCATCACACCTTGAGACAACCTTGGGTTTTCCCTCTTGCTCACGACTGCTGTCCCATGGAATTAAGATGTTGAAAAGATCAAAGAGGGATGTGAGGTGGGGAAAAAAAGATCAAGTCACTGCTCTATCTGCCTTGAGCATGCTCTGCCTCCATTGCTGCCAGTGGAGTTGGTGTTCTGTTGGGAGCAACCTCAAACATGTTTGTATGTACTTCCATATAATATTCAGGCAGCACTGTGGTAAAAATCATCATTAACAAGAGAGCTTGGCTGACAAGAAAATTGGACAGATGAGCCAATAAGTCACTCCTGTATTGAATAGATGTAATTTCATTATCCTTCTGTATGTGACCTGCATTTCTTACTGCTTCTTATTATTAGCATCCTGTAACTACAGCCGCAGCCATCTCTTTCACCTCCTCAGAAGAGAGGGATAATCCATCAGCCAGTTCTTCTCCAGCAGTATGAGTGAGATTTTTACCAGAGGGATTAATGGTTAGTTGAAGAGAGTTGTTCGTAACAGGGCCAAGCAAAAAGCAACGTGCATGAGATGAAGTGGAAGAAAAGGAAACAAATCTATAGATTTAAAGCTCTTAAATTATTTTCCTCTTAGCTTGCCTCGTTCACACTGATAGATAACCAGACATGCAAAGCTGGATTTATATTGACAGTGACCAGTGTAAGCAGGACTGAGATCTTCTCATACTGTGCAAACAAACCTTAAGTCAGTCAGCTACCAAAAGCAGATCAGTATGTACCAGCTATTCCAGTCCTTGTAGATGAGAGACACTGTGGGAGGAAAATCAGTCCTCCTGTCTCTCCTGTGACCTTACGACGTATCCCAGCACTAGAACCTTTGGCCTCTTAACGCTGTTGCCTTTTGTGACAAGGCTCCAGCACTGGTCCTTGTGTAGGCTGCTTCTCTAGCACCCTTCCCTGCAGAGGATCTGGACTCAGTGCAAATGCTGTGCACAGTGCTCATTTCATTCCCTGCTGAAAGGCAGCCAGGCCTGAGGTGGAACATGGCAAGCGCCTCGCCGCACCTGGCAACTCCACACAGCTGCTGAAAACAAGCGAGGAAGAAAGCAGTGTACAAATGCAGGGGAATTTTCACATAGGCAGGATGTAATTAGCAGAACTGGAATTTGGCCAGAACACTGGGGTTAAAACACTGGCTTGCAGGTTACACACTGGGATCTTTCATAATTCAAATGCTCAGGATCTCCCATTTCCATTTTACCTGGAAGATATCAGAGGACTGTTCCCTATTTAGTGGTCATGGGCAGCTCTCGAACATCTGACACAAAGGAAGAAGTGTCTAAATGGTGCTGCACCTGCAGAGCTTGTCTGCCAGCAACTGCCCACCAGGAACAATAGCTGAAAAGATCACATCCTGATAGGACCACGGCTGCACCACTGTAAAACACACCTCCATGCCTTGGGGTTCACTTCACCCCTAACTCTCGTTATTCAGTTTTCAGGTCAAATCCCTTCCAAACAGAAAGAAAGATGATAAAATTAGGGCAGCACCTTACACACAAAACACAAAAAAGAGACTATTACCATTAGATGCTGCTTCAACCTTATTTTCTGTCATTTGAAATCATACCAGATAGCTATTGGACAACAGAGAATTTAGATGGAAGCACTTCTCCCCAGTGTTGATGAGTGAGCTTTTCCAACTAGCATTGCTGGTAATACACTGAGCATGAAGAGCTTTTGCTGCCTTCTTCCTTCCAGGAGGGAAGTCATGTTCAATGTAGCAAAACATTTTTTTCCACTTCATGATCTCACTTTTGGTAAAAGCAATTTTTCTGTTTACTACAAGCATGTCCACAAAAGATCAGCAGAGTCACTCATGAACCTCACATGTGTAAAGTCTGCATGATGTTTCTACCATAATGTGGCCCACAGTCTGAAATATAAATAATTGCAAATCTCTAATCCCTTGTCAGTCAGGCCTGCAGACGTGTCAACTCAAAGAGCTGACTTTCCCTGTGTGGTGCAGTGTGTGCAAGCAAAACAAAGTGTTCCTGCCATCTGAAAAAGCATAATCTCTGCATCAGTAAGTCATGAAAAAGGGACCCCTCTTCTGCCTCTGAGGGCTTACCATGCCAGCCTTTGGTTTACTTGAGGAGGGGGATGGTTTGTATGCCCAGGCTGCCATGGAAGCCCCCTCTGTCAAGTGTTGTTTAATACAACCACCAACCAAACTTGATGAGAGTACCTCAGTCAGTGGGACAACAAACCTCCAGCCAGCCTCTCGTGGCAAAATGCACTGGGGAGAGTAAAGAACGGGCAGCTGCAGGCAACAGGAAATCCAGCACTAATAAATAAAACGTCTTATAGCCAGAAAGAGGAAATAAACAGCAGCAGCACAAACTGAGAGGACAGAAGAGAGCATAACTGTGGCATGGGAATCACTGAGTTACAGTGAGCTTATTTTTACAGAACGTTGTCCCAGTTTGTTATGTGTTCAGACTGCAAAAAGAGTGGGGGAGTGGGGGGACTGCTCAAAGAGAGGGTCTCTATCAGAAGTTGTCAACAACCACTGTAATTAAGGAAGCAGCCAGAGCACACACAACCAGAGCTGCTGCCAAAGTGAAATGAAAGCATTTTTTGTTTTCAGCTGTAGCCCCAAAGGATAATAAAAGATGGTTCTACTATGCCAACTGAGGAGCTTCAGGGACACCATTTCTAGATGACCCTCCTCCCATCTTTCCAAAATTATACACTGTTGGGAAGCAGCAAGTTACTGTTCCTAAGTGTGTTTTCAAAGCCCATGCCTGCACACCCCATCTGACTGCAGCCACCTGGGAAGGCCAGCCGCAAGACAGGTGGGCCCCCACCCACCATGGTGACAATGGAGGTGTCACCAGCTGAGCTCTGCCCTCAGTGGGCTGTTCTGGCACTGCTTGGTTCAGACTGCTGAAGCAGCAACACTGAATTCTTCTCCCCTTGCCCTCAGCTATGGGTTTCACCCACAGCAGTGCCACCACCAGTGGGAGCTGCCGCGTTCAGAGGAGCCACACCCCGCTTTCCTCCTGAGGGTAGCTGCATTTACGGGGCTCACTGGTGTCCTGGCAAGGACCCTCGGTGGCACACCAGCACCGTGCTCTTCCTGCTGCTGACAGCATAGGTGGCCCATGCAGCAGCAGGTGGGCTGGGAGAGCCAAAGGGATGGATCTTCTCAACCGTGGGATGTGAGGCTTTCACTGGTGGCTGCAGAAACTGGTGTGCAGGTTCAGCAAGGGGAAAGAATTAGTTCAGAAATTGCATGCGTATTTCTGAATTCATTCATTGCGTGGCGTTTGCCTTTCATCCTCCCCCCAGGCTCTGTGTGCATTGCTGGCATTCTCTCCCAATCCTATATAATAATTCCCAGGCCTCCACAAGCCACTCCGTGCCAATGGAGCCCACAGTCACTGGCCCGCCAGCCCGGTCACATGAAAAGTTACATGTGAAGGTTTAATGCTTTCTCCTGACCCCAGCCCCTGTTCCTGTGAATCCCTTGCAGTGTTTTCTTAATCAGGTGCCAGGGAAGCTTTGCACTGAGCAGGGTGCTAAGAAGGTGGCTGTTTAGCTGCAGCATTTCCACACTCTGAGCTCTCTCCTGAGCTGTGAATGCAAGCAGGGGAAGCAGGTCAGTGTTGGAAGAGGCTGCCATTTAGAGCTGAAGCTGCTTTCCAACCAAAGGCACATTGTGGTTGCCTCACTTGCTCTGTCCCAGCTGCTGCACTAATGGTTAATTTCTTCAGCAGGTATGGAAATGACTTCTCAAAGCCTGCATACAAGGCACACAGCTATGGCCCAATAGAATTTTAGCCTTCGCTGGACATTGACAATTTGTCTGTTACTAGGGAGTCAAAAAGAAAATACAGCTCTTCCTTGACCAAATTCTAGATGATGCAGGTATTTAGTTCATCACACAGCTTGTGAAAGTGGTAACATATTTACTTTTGTGTCACCCTTATATATGACATATCAGAAAAAACACATGCTTTTGGAGAATCTCAAATGGAAGTGATCTTTTACTAAATCTGGATGACAGGCAGAAATATTCAAGGGCTGTTTCTGATGTATCAGCAGCTACAGTCGTTTCCTGCTATCAGGGTTTCATGAGGGAGGGCATGTATCTCCTGCAGGAAGAGTTCTTGTCCTCCACCTGATGTTTTCATGTAGGATTTCACACATGGCAGTGTATGATTCATGCTCAGCTTTTGGAAGCATGGGAGCTGTGTCTAGCAGTCAGGGCCTAATGTTCCTCTGGGTTTCATTCAGACCACAGAAAGACAAGCCAATTGCACCTTTGTGCCAAACAGTTGTATAATCAAACTGAGCATTTTATTTCAGTTTTTGTTCTTTTTTTTTTTTAAGGGGAAGGGTCCAGCTTGTTATGAATTCCAGTCTATACTTACATTTTTGTGGGTTCAAATGAAAAAACCAGGTAAAGTTTTGAGTTGCAGTCTGTTCACATTGTTCTGATTTAAGCTCTATCATTATCAACATATCTTTAAAAAAAAAATCCCCCAAACTGACAGTGTTTTTCAAATTCTCTGCTTTTCTCATAATTTTCAAAACTGTAGTGTATTCAAAAGTGTAAGCCTGTCCTGCTTGGCTGACTGGCTTGTTTGATTACTTCTTTATGTTATATTACATTGTTTCATTCTTAACTGTAAGCCATCAAAATCATAAAATCTGAGTTCTAGTCTCAGTTACACTCAAACATAGCTACTGAAAAGGTTTGTCTAACTTCTTAGTATATATGGCATATAACAAACTTTGCTTAAATTTGTATTCCCAACTCAATCCAAACAGGAGTTGAGAAATCTTGCTTCTCCCAGATGAGAGCACGCCTGAATAATATAGGAATTACTTTTCTCACTCAAAAGCATTAACAAAATACATGCATAAGTACTGGGGTTTAATCAGCCAGTGCTGTCTCTTTACTTAAAGGAAAAACTTATTTGTTCCTTTGGGAGAGATTCAAGCTACCAGTGACAATGGAGACGGGTCTGAGCACCCAGATGGTAAGGTATGTAGAAAAAAGTGTAAGTCAGTGATGTCTGTGGCTGTAGACAGCTGGCATTGTCCACCCTGCCACACAACAGCCAGGAGACCAGCAAGGAGGATTTTCCATTTCTGGAAAGTGTGGTGAAATAGGGGAACACAGCGATCTCCAAATTGTCTTTCCTTCTATGAAGTATTGTCTTCAGGATACTGCTTGACATTCATTCCGTCAAATATTTTGACAATTTGAACAAATAAGCAGGAAATGGTTTTGATTTTTGGCTCCAGTGGGCCATTTGTGAAGAAGAATAAGTAGCGCAGCATGTGCCATGTCTCTTAAATACCCTTGTTTGCCAGAAACATATGCAGTGTGTTTCCCAGGCTGTGGAAACAGTTATCATTTCCAGTCCTCCGAGTCACCCTTCTCTCTCCACACACCATCCCCAACCCCACATCGGGCTGGGGTGAAAGGAAGCATCCCTCTGAATTACTCTGCTGTTACCTGTTGGTGAGCAGAGGGTGCCTGTGCACATAACACGTTATTCTGTGCACGTTTCTGAGAAGGATTGTGGTTACAGTCACTCCACAGTGGCACAAAAGAGGAGTAGCAAGCCAAGGTGGGGCATGCACAGGCACCTGAGAGCCAAAGCTGCCCCTCTCTCCACGCTGCTCTGCAGAGCCAGGCGGGTCTGTGAGCGTGCTGCAGCATGGGGAGATGCCAGAGGAGCTTTTGTCTGTGCAGTTTAAGTAGTTCGATTAGCATTTGGGTCAGAGCACATGGAGCAGCCCCAGCTGGGGTGGGAGAAGTCACACTGTGAGGCCACACTTGAACGTGGCCACTTTACTGCACCACCCCGGGTACAAAGCCTGCTTGTGTGGGGCACGTCCCGTCGTGCGTCACACTTTGGTTGTCAGTGGCAGCCATGGGTTGCTGGGGGGTGACACAATAACCTCTTTATGCTTAAAAGAATAGTGGGGGGAATTGCAGGAGACCATTGGAAACACTGCAGCAAAGAAGTGGTTTGGCTTTTGTGTGTCCCTCAAGGTAAGGTACCCAGGCAGTCGCTGAGCTGCCTCTGCTGTGCTGGAAGGAGACCAAGCATCAAGGATGGATGCAGGGCTTTGGGTGTCTGGGTGGGAGAAGACTTAAAGAAACACCCAAGGAAGACCCCATGGTATCTCTGTGGTAAAAACATGATAAAACTGCTTATTTAGGGTAGAGTTTTACAGCAGCTCACTCTAAAGTCTGGGCTGCTGCAGCCTTGTCTCCCCCACTGTCTTCAACATAAGAGCAGCCACACAGGGAATGAGCTCAAAGAGCTGATCTGTCTGGAAATTAAACTGTGTTTTTAATTACCAAATAAAAGTTTGCTTTACTAGAATGTCTCAAAGTTTCATTCAAAGAGAACTGGAAAAATAAAAAGATGAGGAACTGAAAAGGGTCAAAACAGAGAGAAATTTGAAAAAATACTGATACAAACTATAAAAATTAGTTAAATCTCTTACTGTATCTGTCACTGTCTCCTTTGTCAGCCCCTCAGTCATACGCTCCACAAAGCAGTAAGCCCAAACAATTCAGATATGCTAAGCAAAGCTTACTCTGAATATGGCTTCTAGCCTAATAAGTCAGAGCCTTATCCAGTTCCCATGAAAAACATCAGGAAAGTTTCCTTCAACACTAATAGACATAAGATTGGATTGCAGAACAACCACATAACTTTTGACCAAAAAGTGAAGTTTTCCTAAAGCACTGATAAAATATTCATGCAGGAGAATGTGGAAACTCTGACTGGAACAGTCCCATTGCTAAACATATTTCAAGCTAGCATAATAATTTTTGAAACCATGCTCAGTCTCACTAGTGATGTGTGTTCTAAGGGGAAAATACAAAACCAACCTTTTTTTTTAATAGGAAAAAAGTATTTATAATTTCTTTATTGTGGATGTGCAGAAAGATTCCCCCTCTGCTGCTGGGAAAAAACAGTTTCTGCTTAATAAGCAGTAAAGCACATCCTAATTTTTAAAAAGCATTTGTTAGGCAAAACAAGACTTTTTTACAATGCTTTCATTTTTTTGCAGTTGGAGTCTTTCTGTTGATGCCAGCTGCTTTAGTTGTAGGTATTTTCTGGGAGGTGGTGTCTGTCAGTCCCACGTGGGGTGTCCCCTTGGCTATCTCTCATAGCCGCCCTTCTATAAATCACAGCATATTAAAAAAAAGGGGATAATGCTGACATGTGAACTAATCCCCACATCAAAGAGAGCAATTCTCCCTCCTCCAAACACCCACCCCCCTCTTTTGCTGGGAAAAGTCTAACGCCTAGAAGGTGATTTACACAAAACTTCATCCCAGTTGTTAGGAAACTCGCAGTGCCTCTTACTTGCCAGCTGCAGGAGAAACCTGGGAATCAGGGTAACCACAATAGCTAGCCTGCGGCTTCCAGCATTTGGCAATTCAGGAGAGGAAAAAAAATTGGCTTGTTTCAACAGACTTGTGTATATGTTGATTGCATGGCAGAATAGGCATGCATATAGACAGATGTAAACGTGACTAGTAATGTGGGTCTGCCTGGGCACATCTGGGTCTGCATGGGCACATCTATATCTGCGTGTGCTCACAAGCACTTGTACAGGCACAGGGCTCCTGGCCTGGCACACACAAGACACACCGAAGCACACAGAAATACCTCTCTCCTTCTGCTCCTCGGAGAAAAGAGGGACAATGGGGATATACATTAAAAACATAAGCCCCTATGGGCATCCAGTGGTCTAGACATGGAGAGGGCTATCTTAAGCTATTCATTCCAGCTGTAGGCCTGCCTTTGAGCTAACAGTTCAAATGCTGGGAATAGAAGAAAAAAGGGAATGCTGTGTCTGAGACAGGATTAAAGCATACACTCACTGCTGCCTTTGGAAATTATTCCTGTGCATTGATTAAGCACACAAGATATTTCCAAATAATTGTTTGCCTTTGAAATGCAACTTAAAGGAGGCAAAAATGCCTCTGTCTGGCTAGGTAACTCTCTTTTCCCAACTTAACACTTAGCCTGAACCTGTGCTGGGCACACATCCTTCAGACATACCAACAAAGCATATGTAGCATGGAAAAGACTGCACAGGTGGCTCTGGATTCATAATCAATAAGCAAAAATACCTGCCTCATGTGAAATTGGTTGCAGTAAAGTGCATTTCCGTAAATATATGTATGCATGTGAACTAGATACTTCCACCAGTATGGAAGCTTCTGGTTGATTAATTCTGTTTACTTGCTGCTTTCTCCTGCCACCCACACCGGCAGGCAGAAATGCCCTGGGGCCAGCAGGGCCCTCCCCACCCAGGTCATCTCCTGCCCCAGGCCAAAGGGCCATGAATGTCTCTCCCAATAAGTCAGCACCACTGCCAAAAGAGGCACACGAGGTTCACTCCCAGTGCAAGAGAATGAACTGGAGTGGGGAAGCACAGGACTTAAAAAATGCATCCTTTTTGTATCCTCGGTTGGTTGTCGTCCAGCTGCACTCACCGATGCACTTCAGTATGATTGCACAAGAGCTGAGGAGAGGAAGCAAGTAGTCAGGGGCAGTGAGAACTCAGGCAGCTCCCATGTCAGTGACAAGTGCTGGCTTAAAACATTCATGAAAATACAGCCAGAGGGACAGCATCAGACATATTGAGAGACCCACGTTTCCCACTCCACTGACAGGAAGGGCATGGCACATGCATGGGGGGAAGATAGAGACCAAAAGTTTTGTTGTTCCAATGCTGCCTCCACGTAGATGTGCAGCTCTGCATGTGTCTGTGCCTGTCCCCTGCCCTGTGTCAAGTGGAGAGGATGTGAAAGAAACTCCAGCATGGTTGAGCCCTCACCTCCAGTACATGGAAAAACAAACACAGCCATTCTCTTGTTTGTTGATTTAGTTCAGAGTGCTCCTTCCATTACAAAACCAT
Organism: Passer domesticus; assembly: GCF_036417665.1. NCBI lineage: Eukaryota > Metazoa > Chordata > Aves > Passeriformes > Passeridae > Passer > Passer domesticus. The sequence continues at coordinate 33,595,567 of NC_087479.1, forward strand.
TTCCCTGCAGGCGACAGGCTAAAACCTATTTGTTTATTACTCTGCAAAAGAAAATGATGGGTGCAATTTTCAAGCACCTCTTCTGTTGATAGACACAGAGATTGAAAGGACAGAGCCCTCCCAGCTCCCTCTCAGCTGTGATTTATTGCTGGGCATAATTTTCATGTTTTCTAGTTCAGAAACACATGCCACATGTATCTTCTCTTTTCTTCTCTTCTTGAAATATACATCTCTTTATGGGACAGCTTTGTGCTTGGAAAATGAACCATGTGCTTCATCACAGATGTTTACATAGCGATGGGCTGACCCCTGAAAGCTGCATCCAGAGCTGCAATTGGCAGGACAGCACATACCCCACACACCCCACTGCACCCTCTGTAATGAGTCAAAACCCCAGAAATGAGCACTTGTGAACAGGGGAGAGGTTTCCTCCTGCTGCTCAGGCTGATGGCTGCCTCAGTTTCCACACAGGACGGTGTAAATACCAACCCAGCTCGTGGAACTGCCACAGCTAAGTGGAGCTCTGGGTGCAAGATACGTCCTGGTTCAAGGCAAACTCACAGGAAACATACCACAAGTCTCTTCTAGCCTGTTTTTACTGATGAGATGCACCCGTTGGCAGTTCCTGGTGCTGACTGGGACAAGTCTGGATAAAAACTGTAAAAGGAGTAGCAGAGTTTATCTAGAGCTGGCACAAGTTTTGGTGCTTGGCTGAATGAGCTGTTTCTGCTGGGTCCAGAGCTCTTTCTTTGTGCAACACAACCACCTGCCCTCACCCTCCACCCCAAAAATAATCAAACTAGTCTCAACACCTTTTTTTTTGTCAGGTTAAATCACTTCTCTACCAGCTGGTCTTTTAGATGGGAATTCTTCTGACTGGCCTTTTAGGTGGCTGGCACTTTACACTCCTCACAAATCCAACCCAACTGCATTAAAAGGTGAATTTACATTGCAGGGCTGTGGGGGGAGGGTGCCCCAGGCAATGTCAAAGAAAAAGCGGATCAAAAAGAGCTGCTAGTATTGGATACGTGGGCTGTCTTTTCAGCTGCTTTGGGCAACGTCCTTTCAGCACAAGAAAAGCTCAAAAGAATTCAGTTAATCTGTTGTTAAACAGAGTCTGTGATGGGAGACTGGTCTGTCATCCTCCAGGCAGGGAACTGAACCTCCCTGTCATGGCTGGGAGCTCCTTTGCCCTTTCCCAGCATTTCATATCCATAGTGGCAGTGAGTTCATGGACTGGCATCTTGCTGGCCTTGCACGGATTGTCTCTCAGCCTTGTGATGCCAGAACCCCTTCCCTCTGGCTGCTCTCAGGAGAAGCAGCAGCTCACAGCATGTGCACTACATAGCACAGCACACCCGAGGGCTGTGGCACCCAAAAGTCCCTCTCCATAACTCTCCTGCTTCACACAAGCTCAGAAGTGCCTTACAGGGTGCTGGTGGTGGCTAACCTGCTGCTGGTGGTGATTTCAAAGAGCTAGTAGGTCAACTGAAGTCCTAAGGCAAGAGCTTTGGCATGATTTTCAGTTCTAAGTCTGAATATAGAGATGTAAGAGCAGCCTGACCCGCGCTAAGGTGTGGCCCCCGTGATGTCCCACAGCCCCGGTGCTCAGTGCCACAGCACAGCTCCGAATGTTAAACACAGATGGTGAGTGGCCCATAGATTTGCCAGCCTACACGTAATTTACCACATGAGGAATATCACATGTATACTGCTTCAACTTAAATGAATCCCTCCTTCCAGCTGGAAAAAAGGTCTTTTTTCTTCCTCAGAGTGGAGGATCCTATAGATCCCTACAGAGTAAAACAGCTATTCTTTTTTAAGATTTAAAGACATTACTTCTTTTTTTGTTCATGTATCACATTTCAGTGTCTTCTAAACAAGAGGGAGCTTAATGTTTTTGTGTAACCTTGAACTGGCTAGTACACAACTTTTATTGCTTCATCCTTGAGCTTCTATGAGCTACATTATGTTCTACTATGAACAGAACGTTCTACTTAGGATTGTGTGGCACATGCTTTGGTTGCAACAGCTTCCTAGTTCTTTCTTTGGCCTGCATGTATACGTAGTTGTATGCATACCTACACGTGTGTATATGTATGTGTTCATTTCTAATTATGAAATTATGCAATGAAAATTTCCAATTCCGAAAATTTTTGTTTCATTTCCTTCTTTCTCCACTGCTGTTCAGCTAAGCACACTGGCAGCGTGTTCTAAGGAACAGGATAATTCCCATCTATGACTCATTTCTAAGGTCTCCCAGGCAGGATTCAGTACGATGGTGTCAGTGTTTGCTGCAAGAGCTGTTTAAATATCTCTGCACGTATTGGGCAGTGAAGTGCTGATCTCAGGCAGGGGGGCTTGGAATGTCAGGGTCTGTTTAATATTCACTGGGGATCTTCCTAAAAAGTCAATTAACCTCCCTACAGTGTTGTGATCTGGCTGAGCATTACCATGCAGTTGTATCAGCTTTTATTTTAGTGCATGAGGAGCATTGTCCTGTGAAAGGGAACTTTCTGGGTTTGTTTTAATGGCAGACTGTAATTTGATTTTAAATTATCTACTGTCAAGCCTTTCACAAGTGAATCGAACACACATGCATTTTCTCCATAACACATTTGACTGTCTGGAGAAACAAAGGTGGGTAATTAAGCTCACAGCAGTTGATAAGGACAGGGCTTAGGCAAGGCCTGAAACCTCAACAAGTTAGAGCCTTAATTTCTGGATACTTACCAAAACCAAACCCTTGACTTGGCACAGCTTGCCCATTCTGGATAATCTGGCTCTTTGATTCCTTGGGGAGGCTGCTGGGCTGTCCTGTGGGAAGTCAGCACCTCGGTATGACAGGGAGGGATGCCAAACAAGCAGACATCACTCCAGGGTAACCAGCTATGCCAAGGCAAATTCAGCAAGCTCACGGTTAAATATGGGAGATCCATTTCTCTCCAGCCAATGCATGAGTTCCCAGCACCTTTTGTACTTTGAAATACCATTAATTAATATTTATCAGATGTAAAATGTGACACTAGCTACTTGGTACAGTATGCCTTTAAGCATTGTATTACTATTCCTTTTTAAGCATATCTACAGACAGGTTGAGGCAGGCAATCACAAATGTCACCAACAGCAAACACCCCTCAGCTGGAGGCAGCTTTTAAAACCCATCCAGGCCTTCAACCAGACTGTCCTCAGTGCAGAACAAAGCCCATTAGCAGGAGACTGGGACCTGCCACATTACCCATGGCTGCTTACATGGTTTAAGAAACACAAATCATCGTGTACTCTTTTTTTTTTTTTTTTTAAACAGCATTTTTGCTCCAAACTCACATGGATGTTTGGAAAGCGCCTCTGCTCATGTCTCTCTGCCGTGACCTTCTTTCACACCAGGGCTCAGCTGTGCAGGGGGAGGTGTGCCAGGGCAGACGGGCCATGCTGTGCCTTACTGTGCTGTGCCTGGGCACCATGGGCACCCTCGCTCCTCGCTGACCCCCGGCTGCCCTTGCTGTGTCACCCAGAAGCAAATCTTTGGCGCTTTGCTGGTGCACAGTCCCCGTGTCCTAATGTGTTTGATAGTGCTGGTACCTTGAGAGCACTGTGGCAGGGGCTTCCCAGCAGTTCAGCTCCCGAGGCCACAGCCTCTGGATAACTTCCACCCCAAATGTATGTCACATTTCCTTCCAGTGAAAGCAAAATATTTACACTAAGCCAGGGTCACCTGGCGGCCACCGCGCTATCGCAGGCGGAGGCGGCTGCGATACTGTAAACAGAGGGGCGTGAGGGCCGAGGGAATTGCCTGGGCCTCCAAAACAAACGGCGCAGCTGGGCCGCGCTGCTGGGAGCGCTGGGCACCAGGGAGGCGGGCACCATCAGGGCGGGATGGCGGCTGGCAGCGGGGCCTGTGGCTCAGGGACAGCGAGCCAGGATGGCAATGGCTGAGCAGAGCAGGTACAGGGGCCAGGGAAAGAAAATTCACAGAGTCTGGACAGACATGTCCAGCATCCCCACCAGCCACACTTCCCACCCATCCCCATGTGGTCCCAGCATGTTCAGTACCTGAGGCTGTGGCCACACCAACCCTGCTGCTTTACCTGCCTTCAAGGAGCTGTTGGAAATACTCCTCTGTTCTTCATGAGTGCTATGGGCCCAGTGAAACCATCCTGGAAGTTGCTGGGCAAGACTTGCCCTATGAAAATGCATTGAATTCAATGTTTTAAACTTGTAAACTTGAACTACAGGACTCACAGCCCCTGTATTCCCAGACACACAAGAGAAAGGGTGACAGTTACCATTGCAGTAGCTTGCATACAAGACATCTTCCTGAGACAGGACTTCCCACCTCTTCACAGCCTAAATCTCTCCCATATGTTGCCAGAATTTCCTTCTTTATCCCATATTGCACTGTTGATCAGCACCTGAATTTTCTGCTGCATATTGTAACACATGCATGAGTCAAGGACAAAGTGGCTGGCAGCTCCTGGCTGCCCACCCATCTGACCACTGACTTCTCAGTTCCACTGTCCTATTCCCTGCCCAAAGTGACGACCTATCCAGAGTTTCACATGTGACCAATGGCATGTGGGCTCAGGAAAGCCTCCACCAGGCAATAAACAAAATGGTGCTCGTTTTGCAGGCCTTGAACCCACTCTGGGGACTTGAGGACTCTAAGCCTCCCAGCGCCTGGGCTGCTTCAGAAAGCCTTCACTCACTTGCAAAGATAGATGTGAATGTCAGGCAGGGGCCACAGTGGAGCTGTGCTGAGCCCCTCTGATGAAACAAGCCCATAAGGAGCAGCAGAGGGGTTTGAATAATCCCACAAGCTCTTCTACTTTTGTTATGCTGCTGCTCTTCTCCCAGCAAGGCTCACATGTAAGCATGTGGAGTAACCAAAATATTAAAGGACATTCCAGTTATTCTTGGCTGTCTAAGGGAGAGGTGATTGCACTTTTTGCATCCAATCATTTTCCACTGGCACTTCTCATAATGATTATCACAGTGTCAATATCTGAGATGTCAGTATCAGACCAAAGCTGAGGAGGGTGGCATTTGGCCACTTGGGAGAAACGGTTTTCCCCAGCTTTGCAGAAAAGTTTCTTTATGCCAGTTACTAAGCTGTTAGGTATGCAAGGCATAACTATAGCAGAAGGGGATTTCTGTGTGGGAGGAACAGTATGATTCATATTGTCTCACCAGCCTTGCAAAACAAAATGTCCAGTCATACGCTTTTGTGATGCAGCCACTCATTTCTCCACCTTTATTTTGTACACAGCCATAATCCCAGTGCACTGGGACCTGAGAATCAGCAGAGCAAGCTACAGGAGAATCGGCCAAGAAAACAGGAAGCACCGGGATGACTTAATACTCCAACAGCATTTTCCTCCCCGGGAGCAAAGTCCAGAGCATGGCAGGGGAAGGAGTGACCGGGTGCTGTTCTCAAGCATCTGACTAGCACCTCTTGTAACAGCTCCTTGAGACAGCTGGCATGGAAAGTGGTAACAGGAATGCCATCCCAGCTTTGGAAACTTGCCCGCTTCACAGCCAACCCCTTATCTGGAGCACAGAATGTGGCTGGATATCATTGTGAATAGCACCTACTGCATTGCATTGGTGGTTTAAAGGGGTTCATTAATGCAGCTGAGGCAGAAGTTGGCAATTGCTGGATATTTATTTTGGAGCAGCCTTCAGGAATGTACCAGCCTTCATTTTCTGGGGTTGCAAAGGAGGATGGTAAGGGCAGAGGAAAACCACTGATTTCAAGAAAAGAATTCTAAGCTGAAGCACTCTCTACCTGAGAGTTAATCACTATCTTACAGGGAAAAATACTTCTTGAAACACTGCACTTACGCATTAAAAATAAAATAATATCAGGACCTTTTTATTATTTTCCTCCCCCGAAAATTCAAATTTAAGGGAAATTGAAAGAATTCCCAATGTTTTAACAAACATGGAAGTTTACATGTAGGTACCAGCTGGCTCTTCCCAATTATGTCCCTGAGAAAAATCCAAGCCATCCAGACACACTTCCTCATTATCAGGGATCACAAAAAGCAGAATGCTTTCATCTTACTCATGTGGAGACTGGGCCTTTTCCAGTCCTCACTACCAGTATACAGGGATTTGGTTTTAGCACATTCCTGACAACACAAATGGCACAGAGGAGGCAAATGCTTTTCAGCCTTCTTCTTAAAGGCCGGCTCAGAGAGCCAGAACTTCGCACACCTCAGTGTGATACAGCAGCCTCATATCTCACTATATTAAACACAGAACTAGCATGAGTCTTTACATACTTTCATGGACTTCACACATTCTTTTCACATGTGTTACTGACATAAAAATTACACTATTGTAGATGCTTTTTTGTGAAGTCAGCTAAAAGGCAGTGTGCATGTGTCATATTTGCAGTGCTTTAGACACCCTGAAGAAAGGATGGGGAAGAGGGCAGGCTGCAGCGTGCTTACTTAATAACATGCAAAACCTTTAAATCTCAGGTTACAGTAAGTATTTTGGCTCCAAACTCCAGCTATAAAGCAAATAGCCCAAGGACTCTCCCTAGAACTGTAGTGGCAAATTTTAATAACATATAAAGTGCAATGATGAAGCTCCTCTATGCCAAAAGAATCTGTTGGCCATAAAATATCAAAAATTACACTTGCAAAATAAGTAATTTTAAGACCTCCTATATCAAAAGCAATGCCACCAGCAGGCATCACCTCACCTCCTTCTGGAAATGCCTTGAGGGTGAGACTTGCCCCATTTCCCTTTGTTATAGCATATGGGTCCTGCCTGATGGCAGCTTTAGTGCTGTCCTCTCAAGCACACTGGCTCTGTGTGACCCCCTGGCTCTGTTATGATCTCTGACAAGTCTTCTGCCAACCCCTGCAGCACAAGGGAGTGCTTAATGGAAGAGCAGACTGACCACTTCTGTCTGGGGTCTAATCCCCTTGGGTGTGAGAAAACTCTTCTAATGTTTTACCAAAGGGACTGAACTCTGCAAAAGACCTTGAAAAATATACCTCCCAAGGTAACATAAAGACATATGATAACTGACAAACCTGAAAAAAAAAGAAGTCCAAAAGTGTGAAGGGTTTTTCTACCAAGTTTCATAACAGAGTGCAATTAGGCCCTATATAACCTAACCTTGGCCATGCTGCAGTAGTTTAATGGGGCAATATCCAGTAAAAAGATAAATTAAATTGTGCCAGCATGAAGAGGTCATTCTCTTCTCAGCACCTAAATTCTCCTCCAAATGGGAGCACTTCCTTTTTCCAGATTCATGTACAAAATGATGGCTCAGTGCCTTCCTAGAAATGGAAAGGCCCATCCTTCCTCACTTTACTCTTTCAGTGAAAACACACATGATGAGAACCACACACACACACACACACAGACGGGTTGGGGAGAGCCCCAGTGTGGGCACAGATGGTGGGTCTGAATGAATGGACACACAGAGGTCTCTGTGTAGTAAAAATGTTTACTGTGTGTAGTGCTGGGAATCACATGCAGGATTCCAGGTAAACCCACAAGACTGGCTGTAAGATGTTGTAATGTAAAGATCCTTTCTTGTATGTCAGAGCCCTAAAGTTTTGTGCCATTGGGATGATGTCATCTGGAGTTCAAAGATGAAGCAGGCTGCAGGTAGGAAACAATTTCTAAATAATTTTTTGCAGAGGACTTCTGCAAAAAGTGTTAAGGTATCTTCAGCAGACCAAGCCATTGGATCTAAGTCAGTCTTTATCTGATTTTTCTAATTAATGCCTGTTTGACAGAGTGGTAGACAAATCACTAGATTGTCCTAGTTGGGTATAAGCCACTATCCCTGTTTTGCCCAAGGCTAAAATGTCCTCATTGCAATTTTAGGTAGGCAGATTCAACCCTTGAAGTATTTGGCACCTTGCACCAAACTACACACTGGCCACAGGGTTCAACCTGTTTTGTCTAAAATCAGCTGCAGCAAGTGCTGTGCCAGTGCTTCAGAAATCACACAAAGGGTCATGTGGTTCACTTCCCTCATGTTCAGAAAGAAACTCAGGCCAGGTTAGATGAGCTGCATATGGAAAGGAAAGTGAGAGCACACAGGGCAAAGGGATAACAGATTCTTGAACTGACTTCACCTTTAATATTCTGCAGTTGTTTAAAGGAGAAGGCAACAGGAGCTTTGTCACAGGTATGAGTGAAAGTTTATTTTAGAACCTCTGTTTAAGAAAAAAAAGTATTTTTGAAGATATTATTCAAACAAATTAATTCATTTAACATCAGTGTAATTCTACAATATTTTTCTTCCTGTGTGGTCCTTTCTCATATATTATTCTCACTCAGACAATATATTTTTGATGGGAAAGTAGTCATTCTTCTACTTTTCCATTCTCTGCTGGCCTCCTTAAAATCTCCCATTGTAAATTTGCATCAGATTACTATCATGGTAATTTCTAGCTCAAGTGAAATCAACAAACTTCCTCTCTCATCTTTCCTTCTGATCTTTAAGGCATTCTAGAAAGCCCAAGTGCCCTGGTGGCCAGCTCCCTGCTCAGCATCCCAAAAGGCCTGTCTTCATTTTTTTGATCTTAGCTCTGTGCAAGGATTTTTGCCTTCACTCCTCTTTGGCTAAGTCAGTAATTCTCGGTTCTTTCTAATCATTGAATCCCTTCTGCTCCTATGACTTACACCAAGCTGGAAGGTGGAGATGAGTTCCTCCCCAGCTGTTTGTTTGTCAGGTTTTGCTGCCTTTAAGAATGCTGCTGCTCTTTGGTGTGCAGATTTGGAGTCAGGCATTTGGAGTGAGGCTGATAGGGATGTTCTCCAGACTTGACCTGGACAAGGAAATACAATTCCCTCAGAGAGGTTTCTTTTGACAGGCCCAGCTATTGTCCATGTCCTGTAGATGGACGGTTCAGGCACAGTTATAAATTGTTATATGTTTATATACATGTTAAACATAAACTGATTATATGTGAACCCCTACTTTTGCTGAAGCTCAGGTGACATTTACTGCTTCACTCTCCCCCTGAACTGCTTAGTGTGGAAGAAAAACTAAACCAAAACAAAATAAACCACAAATCCATGCCAGTTTCAGCACCTTTGCCCTTATGATTGACAGCTTTCCTCCACTGCTGGGTTAAGACCGCTGCAAGTGGGAATTCCTTCTCCTGAATTAATTAAATCTGTATTGTTATTGCCTTTGATCTACTGCCATAGGAACCGGAAAGAGCACTGGAAAACCTCCATTTTTGTCCATTTCTTACACAAATAGGTCTGGACAGATTATTAAAAGGACCATTTAGAAGATGGTGGGCAGAATAGTCCCCTCCCAAAGTTGCCCTTGACACTGACAGTTTCTGTGGAAACTGCATGGGAACAATTACAGACCTCTAGTGGCTCTATTTATGTAGCTCATCTATTTCCTAATTGCTCACCAGCACAGTATTTTGGAAAGCCATATAGAGATTTCTCATAAGGATTACAACACTGCGTCATTTCATCTTCTCTGCATTTCCCATCCGTTGTCTGTTTTATCTTCCTCACCATAACATGTGTCCCATCTCTGAGAGATTTCACAATTGGAAACCTGCTATAAATTATGACACAGAGTTAAAGGACTTCAGTGTTTTCCCTCTGCTATTTTTTTCAAGGGACTTTGGATTAACCACCTCTTTAAAATAAGCCTCTTTTTTTCTCTTTTTTTCTTTTTTTTTTTTCTTTTTTTTTTTTGGCTATTTATATACTAGTGTTTGTAAAAGCTATCTTTGGAAACTGGAAAAAAAAAAAAAAGAATATTTCTGTCCTTCCTGCTTGTATCCTTTTCCATTTATCTTCCATGGAGTTCCTAGAGAAACACAAACTTCTGTAAGTGCTTGCATAAAATAATCTTTAGCAAGCTCTGTCCCTAATGGCCTGCAGGGACTCCAGATAAAAAACCAGTTTCTCATATTTCTGTTCCCCAGCATCTGACACTGTGGAAGCTTTATGGCTCCAAGTGGCAGGCTGTGTCACTGCTCCCAGGGCTGCAGGATGAACTGGCCTCTGGTTCCAACCAAAACAGAAGCAGGAGTCCTGAATTATATAAAGGCCAGGCTACTCTGGTTGGCTCCACAGGAGGCTGCAATAGCATGCAGTCCTAGGAACAGTCAGAGTGACAAAGTTTCAGCTTTACAGACTCTTTTTGTACTGATCAATCAAGGTTAGTGTCACATATCATCACCTGTGGGAACCAGAGACATTTAAATGAGAGATCAAACATACAGGACTATATTCTCACAATCCAAGGACATCTGAGTCTTTGGTGACTTCACCTGTCACTGCAGCATTTTTTTCTCTGAACCAGAAAGGAGTACACATATCTCCTGCTCTTGGTTCTCACTCACAAATGAGATCACTGCAAACCACAAGCATGGAGCACTTGCAATGCTGCACAACATCAGCCTTGCTTCCTCCAGCAGCCAGGAGAGAAAAAGAGATTCATACGGCTGGGAGGAATCTCAGAAAATCACTCAGTCCAGACTCATGTCCCAGGGCAGGATCATTATACTTATGTCACACTTGGCAAGTGCCTGTCTAACCTCTTTCTAAAAGCAGAATGGTGATTCCACACCCTCCTCAGATACGTCTGTGTGTAATTACCCTTACTGCTTGCCATCTTCCAACATCCAACCCCAATCTCCTTTTCTGTAGTTTAAGCTCATTACTTGTCCTATCCATCATCTATATGGCGAACAATTTATTCCCCTTTTCTTCCCAGCCACCTTTCATGTATTTGACAGCAGCAACCCTATCTTGCCCCAGTCTTCTCTAGACTTAAGTCAATTTGTTCATTCGTCCTCCTAGCTCTGTTTTGCAAGACCTCTGATCATCCCCCAGTTGTCCTCTGGACCTTGTGTTGAGGACAGCACCCAAAGCTGGACATTACACTCCAATTGCTCACAGACAACTGAGTAGAATGATTATTTGAGGAGTTCATCTCTAAGCACAAATCCTAGTAAAGCACTTGTCCTTTTTACATTAGCAATTAACTCATATTTGGATTGTGACCTGGAACATCTCTCAGATCTTTTTATGCACTGTTGCTACTTACTCAAAAATTCACTGCCCTATATAAATAGAATTAATTATTCCTGGTGATGCCCAAGCATAGAAACTGAGAACTCTCCTTACTGAAATGAATCCTATTTTTAAGGCTGTTTGTCTAAATATTTTTTAATTGTAACCTTGTATTTCAGATTACCCATAGTACCCTTCTAGATTTGTGGTAGCCAGGAATGTAATATTTTCTATTCCATTGTCTAAGCTGTTTGTAATCCCCTTAAATCAGACTGAACAGTATAGACTCCCACCAACTCTTCTTGATCCATCTTTCCCTGTTAAAAGTATAGGTAATAACTCTTCATGGAGTTTTCCAATCAGCATTCCATCATCCCAGACCAGTTCCTCTACCACAGACTCCTTTAATTAAATTTGCTTTGGAGTATCATGTTACCCTGTGACAAATCCTCACCACCATCAAAATATAGGAATACTATTGGTTCTCCCTTATCAATGAGGTTTCTTTATTCTGTCATGAAAGGAAATTTGACCTGTTTTGCACAATTTGTTTTTGACAAATCTATACTGGCCATTATTCATCTCTTTGTTTTGTTTTAGGTTCTTACCAAAGTTTTATTGTTTGTTCCAGTATTTTCCGGGAATTGAAGTCAAACTGAACAATCTGTAATCCCTGGCTCCTCCTTTTTTCCCTTTTAAAGACCGGAACTACGTCTGCGCTTTTCCAGGCTTCCAAGTATGATCTCTGGGCTCTGTAAAAAACATCCCAGGAGCTGGGCGAGGTTACACTTAGAGCTTTTGTGGTTAAATAACTAACTGGCTGTAGCAATTACCCGAGGATGAAATTCATCTGGCCCAAACAGCTTCAACACTATCTGAAGGATCTTTTGATCTAACCCTTGTTATAGTTTTGTGATCTCACCCCTCTCTGTCATTGACATTGATTGCAATATTTGTCTGAAGTGATAACAAATGCAAAAAGGGTATGAAGCACCCTGGCACTCTAGCCAGGAACAGTCTGGAGCCTTTCTTCCCCAATAGGCAGCATGTTTTTGGTCACCTATATCTGCCTCTTACTGCTGAAGTATTGATGGGAAAATTAATTGTCATTTAAAGTCTCTTGCTAATTGGCTCCCATTTTGCTGCATGACCTTTGTGATTGTATTGTCATATATCTAGACCAGCTTCTGCATGCTCATTTCCTCAAGGCTGAGATCAAAGCAGAGCTGATGATTTCTCAGAGTGGATCTGTTGTTATATCTCCTATGGATAGCTGATGCTTGTTACTGTTCTCTCCAAGGTGCTTTTTACATAACCAGAGCTTCTCCCTTGCCCAGGTTCCAAAATTATGTGCTTTTAGTTACTGAGTAAATAGTTTTAATGGAGTCACTACTGCTTTTCTTGGTCTAGGAAAGACCAGAAACTTGATCTTTGTTTCCATCTCTTACCAACCGTTAAGCTCTACCTGGGAACATTCAGTCTCTGCTAGTCAAATATTGTTTAACTTCACAGCCTTAGCATAAGTGATAAGTGTAAATAACAGTATTTTTTAACCCAGATCATAATTTTACATAGTCCCAAATACTGGAAGTGTTTACAGCCAGAAGTATTCCTCAGTTTCATCCCAGCTGCTCATTAGAAAATCATATTTTCTCATTTGGGTACTTTTTTTTGTTGGCTTCCCTCAGCTGGCCTGCCAGGCTTGAAGGCAGAACAGACTAGGCTGATGGAGAGGGGAATATGTTTTTATTTTCATACACATGAAAAACTAAAAATTCACTGGTAATGTAATGCCACTGAAGTCATGCCTGGACAAAAACTCTAACCTTCCACTGTCACATATTCTTCTCACCAGTAAAGACACTCAAAAGGTCTCTGCTCAAGGAAGCTGAAGCAGTACCACCAATTCTGTAAATAAAGCGGTGTTGCACTGCTATAATGGTGCTCTGACAAAAGAGCAGCCGGAGCAGCCAAAAGGGGAAGGAGTTCAGCTGGTCCTTCTGTTGCCCAAGAGGAAGCAAATTTCAGATAGTGCTTCAGTTCCCTTCAGTTATGATTCACCACAAATGAACAGCTAAAACATCGGTTGATAGTAAGGCCATGCAAACAGGGACTTCCACAAGTGGAGACTCAGAGGAAAAAGCAGAGAAAGCTGGCCCCTTGCCTAACTGTGAGTCGCCTTCCTTCCCATTATGCTGCTTTTGTTTTTAGGGTTCCTGTGTGTTTTGCAGCGTCAGCCAGTTGCCAGAGAGGAGAAGACAGCCTTGCATGGGTTTTAGTTATGCCTCAGACCCCAGGCACCACCCAGACCCTACTGTGGGACACGTTCTCTGCTACCAACTGCTGTTAAACCAGAGCAACCTAGACTATAAATCAAGTAACAGAACACCCTGCTGATAAACTGCAGTATACAGAAACTTGCACAATATTTATGGTTTGTTACAGGTTTACACTAGAAGGATCAAACCATAAGGGCTGTGTTGCCCTCTTGTAACAGGGTTCTTATCCAATCTTATCATGACAACTTTCCATGATAGAAAAATTGCTTCTTCTTCTTCTCAGCCTGGACAAATTGCACCATTAGCACAATATCCCCTGTTCAGCCACCCTTAATGTGCTTACTGGTGTGAATTTGTTCTGCTTTCAGTCATTGAATCTTGTTTTGACTTGTGGTACTTCTTCTTCACGTCAATATGCAAAGATCAGGTGTGACTCTTGTGTAAAGACCTTGATACGTGGAGGCACTTAATATATCACATCTAAAATGCAAGAGAGCATGACAGCAACGATTCCAGTTCTTACAAAGAATTGCTGGAGACTACTTGTCAAGAAACAAGTTAAAAAACATCATGCTTGGAAAGAAGGGAGAGAAGGGTGTTGTCAAGCTGACAAAGGTAGGCATTAAGTAACTCAAACAACAGACAAGTTTTCCACTGTCCTGTACATGTTACCACTGTTAACACCGGGTACAAAGTTAGCATCAAGTGAATTAAACCAGACAGTGCTATAGGGTAAGGGATGAGACTGACAGAAGACTACAATGGCCTGTCTTTCCATCTCTATTTTACAAATCCATTGAGCAAACAAAGCCTCGCTGCACTTGCATTTGCCTGCTCTGCATGAGACCCCAAATGAGTGGAGATGTGTAGAGTGAATGAAGGAGCAGCATGAAAATTTGTGTGCCCATACACACACATATGACACCAGGGTTAATGAAAGGTCCTTAAAAAGTTTCTCCTTACCAGTATGTCCCATTAGATAAACCTGTGTTTATGTGAGGAATGCATTTACTAATTCAGACCATATTAGCAAAATCAGCCTGTTTGTTAACATGGGTCAGCCTAGCACAGTAAGGCATAACAGTGACATCCCACCCACCCATGTCTCAGCATACCTTTGGGTACAGTTCCACTGAAAAAAAATTTGAGAGAAGAACACTGGAGCATAGGGAAATGAGAGTGGGGGATGTGCTAGATGCCAAACACCTGATCCCTCTTAAGAAGAAATCCCTCCGGGGGTGGGGGGGGGAAGGTTTTCTTAAAACAGCCTGCAGAAGGATGGGCTGATAGCTGAAGGAGATTAAGCCAGTAAAGCTGTACTAAGGCTGAACTTCCATGTGTAAAATCCAGCACCTTCCAATGCAGCAAGGCTCTCTGTGTGCTCCTATGGCTGGAGGGGAGGGGAAACTATTGAAAGTAGGAGGAGAGATTAATAAAAACATTCACACATTTAAAGGCTGCTCTTATCTTTGGAAATAGCTAACTTTATCCCTTGCAGTACAAGTGAGCAGTCATTGTCATCACCTGCATAGCAGGAGTGGAATTCTTGGCCAGGGGGAAGTACTAAGGTAGGGAGAAAGTCCTCCAGGGGAGGGAGGCTAAAATATTTATTTACAATAATGGATTGCTTTTTAATAAGAACTATGAGGTGGCTTTCCAAAGCCTGCTTTGGGGTTCATGAAAGAAAGGATCAAGTAAAACCATCAAACATCCCTAAAAAAATTTTGCTAGGTCTGGTGGAGTTTTGCAGAGACAAAAGCATGCCTTTTGCCGCTGGTGCCCCACCCCAGTGCCCAGAGCTGTTCTGGCTGGCACAGCTGCAGTGACACCACCCCTTCTGTCCCCACAAGAAAGTGAGTGCTCATCTCATTACTCTGTGAGTAAGAGGCTGCACGGGGCAGGTGCTCACTTCTGTTTTGTGGTCCATCATTTATGCAGGCTTTCAAAATGGAGCTCTGGTTAGCAATCTGAATAATTTTCAGATGGAAAGAAAGAATGCACTGTCCATCACTTCACTCTCCCACTGTGTTGCCAGCAAAGGGTTAAACCCTACCCTGGTTTCCTCTCTGAGCACAGACACAGGAAGGTTCCCTATTAGTCTGCAGCCTCCTACATTCTGTAGCTCTTCAATTTATCTGCACTCACTGAGACATGCTGTGGTGGGATTCTTTACTTCTGAGGCAGCCAGCACAGGCCACAGTCCTCTGGCACTTCCCAGAGATCCCAAGGAAATCACTGTGTGAGGTTTAGCTAGGCAGCACTTTGTTTCTATACATGAATCCTCTCAATCACATGCTTGCTCTGGTTTTGTAAAGGCAGATCAAATGAAGTAAGCAAAACTACTTCCAAGGCAAACATTTCACATTTACATTCATACTTGACATCTGAGATCCCTGAGGTCCATGTGTCTTACTTAACTTCTATCTTGCTATTCCTCAGAAGGCTGGATGAGCTGAGAGAAGGAAACAATAATGGGCTGTGGGACCGCTTTCACTTGGAGCCCACTCTTCTCTCAAGCAGTGCCCTTTGTTGAGGCTCCAGTTTGCTTTACAGATGTTTAAAGGGTTGATTTTTGAAAAAAAACTTCTAGGAAAACAATTATACATTGATTTCTATCAAACATTTTGCAAGGAAATGATCCTTCCTGCCCCCAATTCAATAAAATAATTCCCCATCATGGGGGTGTCAGGAGAAAGAGAGTGAAATAAGATAACTCTGCTCAGCTTGCCTCAATTTAATGAGCTCCTTTAGGCCTTATCATTCACCGTGTGCTTTCCCTCGTTGTAAACTTCTCAGCCTCATCAAAAAGAGCTCTTTTCTTTTTTTCTTCTATTCTTTTTTTTTTTAATCAGATTTTGTTTGATCAGCCCTTTCCCCTTTCTTTCCACAATCCCCCACATCACGCTGGAACTGGTACCACTGGTGCATGTCAGCATGCCCTAGCAACAGAGAGATTAAAGAAACACCAGCTCCAGAGGACAGGCCAGCTCGGACTTACTAATTAACTGCAGTGAAAGAAGTGAATGAGAACAGCCTTTTCTTTTGGGCAGAGGAGGCACTAGAGGTGGATGAAGGAGTTCAGCTAAATGAAGCTTTCCCTCCCCCAAAACATGTGTCAACATTCAGAGCAATCCTTTCTTAATAAGACTTTGTGTACGTACAGGGTTTGTATGGATGGGAAAAGGCTGACAGCAGTCAAGGCTGATGCAGAAATACACAGATGAGAGTGATTTCAAACCATGGCTGCCCCTGCCTCAAGCACCCAGCTTCCTCTCATTGCTGGGACTCATGCATCCGATGTTGGTCACTCTTGAGAGGCAGATCTGAGCGTGGCCCTGTGGGATGTGCATGGCCCAGGCCGTGCCCACCCCGCAGGCACTGCAGCCCACTGTGCCACACTGCTGCCCACTGTGCCACACTGCAGGCCACTGTGCCACACTGCTGGCCCTGGGCTCCACGGGGCTTGTGGCACGGTGGCAGCAGCAGGCTCAAAGCTGTGACCCCCAGGAGTGTGCAAGACAGGGCTGTGGCTCAGCAAGGAAGGTCAGACAGGTCTGCAGAGGCAGGGCTGCCACACGGGGGGTCAGGCAGGACCCTCCAGGGGTTTGTAAGGAAACACAAGCAGTCCTCCTGTGCCCTCCAAACCTTGGCATGTTCCTGGTCTCCACCATTACCAACCACACCCAGGAACATCAGGATTTGGTTCCTTTCACACTGAATCCCATCAGAGCCTGTCCATTTTCTCTCACTTGTAGCCCCTGCTGGTAAATCTTTTCTGAATTATGAAACGCTTATGTCTCTTTTTTTTCCTTTTTTTAAACTGTTACTTTTTGTTGCTGCTTACTGGTGTTTTGCTGTGGGCTGGGTGTGGAAGTGAAACTGCTGATATTCCTGTGAGCAGGGCAGGGCAGCTGGCGTTCCTGACCCCAGCAGGAAGCACCAGACACGATGACGGGCAGCAACTTCTGGTTATTCTCCAGCCCGTTGTGCTAATCCACAAAGGCTTAGCCAAACTGGGTAAGTTTTTAAATCTTTGCAGCTCGGTGGTTTATCCAAACCGAGCAGGTATCGCCTCACAGGCGCTGCAGTAGGGCGGCTGGCATGGGCCCCATGTCCCTGCAGGCGGGCAGGAAAGGGGGAGCCTGGCCATCGGGAATGCCCTGCTGTGCCATGGCTGCTGAGTCGGCTTCTCCTGTAGACAGCACCTCCCAGAAGCCCACAAACCTCCCAGGTGGGGTGAATCCGAAGCCCGGGAGCTTTGTTTCCTGATCAAACACAAGGAACACCAGTCCACCGGTGGCTCAGGATCCCCGTCCCACATCGTTTTCCCTGGCATGCAGTGCCTGCAGCAGGCAGCGAGGCCATGGCAGCTGACAGCCTGTGGGAGGACAGGGCAGGCATGTGGGCTCCTGGGACATGGCGCTCCCCTGGGACATGGCGCATCCCGTGCACAGCACGGCACACACAACGCTGGGTACAGCACGTTCATGGCCTGGGGAAGGCTTACATGACTCGTGAGCCTTTTCCCCACTTCCCTTAGCAATACACAAATCTCCCCGAATATTCCAAAAAGGGAACTTTATTCAGTAGCAGTTCTGCACCTCATTCTGAGTGTGTTATCTTCTCTGAGAAAAGGCTACGGAAAAATGGTACAATCTTTCAAAACAGAATTGTGCCTTTGCATATTTAGCTTTGGATCTGTTGGTATTAGAAACAAAGTCGGATTTTATTACTTTTTATTTCTTCTAGCCCTGCAGCACCAACACAGACAAGCCATGTAATAAACTGCAGAATCTTTTCTTTATTGAGAACCACAAGTGATTTCTTTTTTTTTTTTCCTGTATACTGGTTCAACCCTAGCTTTGCTAACACACCGTAAGTCATATATACTATTTTGTAGCTTCATAAAACTTGTAATTCTTTTTTATTCTGGTGTACTGCTTTCTTGAGTTAATCTCTGTGGACTTCAATTAAATTTGCCTGGCCTGCTGTTGATTTCATATTCTTAAATTTTGCAGGAGCTTGCCATATGTATTTGTACACAATAATTTTTCAGCTCAGTACTGTATTTGAAATCTGCTACTGCCTGCAATGTTCTGGTGCTTGAGAAGGGAAGAAACACTCCAGAGCTGCAGGTCACCGATGGAAACAAGAAGGGTTAACTGGCTGCTGCCGGCAGAGACTATTTCATGGGACTCTTCAGATCTCAAATGCTGAAAAAGGACATGAAACAATAATCCCTTAGAGACCATGCTAAAATAATTCAAGACTAGTTAAAAACAAAACAAAACAAAAAAACCCAACACAACAAAATAAAAACAAAACACCTTTAAAGTATTTTATTGCAAGAGTTTGGCCTTTCTTAATAATATAGCTGGGAGGAACAGGCTATCTGGCTGCCTTCCGAAAGTCCTTGGTATTTAATAAACCCCAGGGATCCTTACACTATAAGTGTGCATCATGTTTATGTGGATGCATTGGGCAACCTATTACAATGCTAGGGGTTAAAAGTCATTTCCTTGGATTCCCAACCAAGATAAACTCATCCACACCCCGAGGTGAATAGTACTTAAAGCCGCGTTTGTAGAAAGAAGGCAGTCAGGTTTTCCAGCACCTGGAAAATGGCAGGCTTATCTGTTAGTTATCTCTCACGTTGGCTTTTATATGTAAATTTGTCTGCAGGAGCAGTAATGGATAGCCCGTGCTCTCCGTGTCCCGGGGCTGGGCCAGCCCCTGCCGCAGGTGCAGGCAGCAGCTGGAGGGCAGCCAGCCCAGAGCCCGCTCCCACGGGACCGGGCCGGGAGCAGCGCCCTCCATCCCGCAGCTCCTTAGCCTGGCTCCCCTTGGACCACCAGAACCTGCCAGCCGGAGCCGGATGAATGTCATAAACCCCTTCCAGACAGAATACAAAGAGAAGGTTCAGACCATTTTACACTGCTTGGCTCAACTAGATTATTGCCAGATAATGGAATATTCTAATAGTACCTAAATTAAGCGGGATATTTTTAACACACACGTGTGTGTGTGTATAAACACAAACGCCCACCCATGGAAATATAGCTGGGGTGACTCTCTTAAGTTTTCTGAGAAAAGGACTGTGGGTTGAGATCAAATGCGGAAACATTACCCAGAAAGTGTTGGAGAAAGAAGGAACAAAAACCCCCGATGCCTCACGTGCAGTAAAAGTTGCTGTTACGTCCATCACAGACACACAAACAGGAAACAGCTTCCCTCGTCATGCCGCGGAGAGACCGCTGGAACGAAAGCACCGTGCCCTGCAAGACTGAAAAAACCACAGTGGGCTCTCAGACGAGAGTCACCGAGTGCGAACACCTCGGACCAGCCTGTTGCAAGGATGGGGGCAAAAGCCAGCTGCTAGCGGGCAGCACAGCAGGGCAAGGAACAGCCCTGCCGAAAGAATGGTTAAATGGGGTTTAACCATTGCAGGCGCTCGGGCCACCTCGTTTGAGAGCTGCAGTGTGCACTGTAAATAGCTGCAGACTGCTTTTCCTCCCTGACAGAACAAGCTGCTTCTTGCTTCCACCTTCTCAAATTTCCGCATAGCCCACAGGCAAAACCGAGTGCCTTTGGTTCGGAAAGCAGAGCATTCCTTGCCGGCATCAAAGGGGCACGGGGAGCGTGTGGTGGCCACTTCACACACACACACCGAGGTGCATTTCTCGCTAGCGGCTTCCAGAGCCGCCTGTGCAGTGACTTGCCTCAGCCTGCTCTGTTCATTAGCACACAGAGGCGTGTACGCCCTTAAACCAACATTACATCACCTGGGATGCTGGAAGTCAGCTGCCCAGTTCCTCACATGGGGCACGCCGGGCTCTGCCAAGTTCCTTGGACGTCACTTTTCTTTCTTCCGTATTTCACGGTTCGTGTGTTGGGGTTTTTTCTCTTTCAATATTTGCTTCCCAAGAAAGATTAGGTGTGATGGGTGCGGGGTGGATTGCACCGGCACTGTTGTGTGAAGGAAAGGGATCCATCCATAGGAAAGACATGTGTTGTTTATTAGCAGTTTACATGACCCCAGAATCCCAAAGCAATATGCTCGACTCCAGCAGCACAGTGACTACACAGAATTACGCTCTGTGTAATGGCAGAGTAGGCCCAGCTTGGGCATTAATATGGCTCCAAGGACAACACTTCATTTCACATCTCTGATGGAAAGCTTTTGTAAGAAGTCAAGTACCCACATGGGATTAGAATAATAATAATCTCTTGCACTTCAGTACAAAAAATAGGGTGTGAAATCAAGCAGCTGATCAGTGGTCACAACTTTTACCTCAGCTGCTATATTCCATTCAACAAACCAAAAGAATTTATGCAGTCCTTACAGCACCAGGAACATAGTTCTTCATCTTGCTTTTACCCACAGGAAATGTGGAATCTCAACAAAACTGGTATTTTTCTGCCAAAGACTTGTGGAAACTGCTTGCCTGGATGGAGAGGGGTGCTAGAGGAAACCAGGCCAGCCCCCCGCCCCAAGCCATGCCTGGAGAGGAGTGTGGCTCAGCTGCAGAAGCTCCTTTTTATCAGTGAACTCAGCAGCTGTGCCTGCTAGTACCCAGCTCTGACCTATTTCACCAGGCACACATGCCAGTTTTACACTGGCATCAGCCCAGTGACATCAGTGGGATTGCTCCATCCCTGCTTTAGATAAAACTTGGGTGTACAGAAGATTCACTGAAGAGGAGGATGCTCTTGTAACATGTTTTGTAGCCCAGACGTCCGTGCAGGAGACAAAATTCGGGGGTTTTGAATTTGTTCTTTTTATATCTCAAAGTATTTGTGTTTCAGGAGGTCCCAGCACCAAGCCAGCATGTTGCCCCTCAGTGTGTGTTTACAGTGTCTCCTACAGAGAGATCCCAGTCAACAAGTGACTGAGTTGCAATGCCTGATGTACCTACATGACATAAACACCAGTGAAAGTGCACTGAACTGGGGGCTGCTGAAAGACCAGAGAGCCCCACCAGGAGCAGGGACAGTGGCTTGTCTGTAGCACCATGCGGCCATCACACCTTGTCCCTTCTTGATCAGTCCCTGCAGGACAATGCCAAGGTCCCACAAGGGTGAGCCTCTGGGGTCTAGACATGAAGCAGGGCAGGGGAAGCTCATCCACAGGCTTGCTTGTTAGTGCTGTATTGCATGGTCTTTCCTGTTTTCACCTCCAGACTGAGATATTTTCTTTGTTTTCTCTGTTTTGTTTTCTTTCATCTGTTTTTCCTCGTTTTTTCTCATGGCCTGACCTTTCTTTCTACTCTGGATGTTCTTTTTCCTTATGACCCTTTAGATTCTTTGCAGCTCCTTTCTCCCTTGCACCCCTCCTTGTGCTTCCTGACATTACCAAGGTCACACATATTTTTTTCCTTCTAAGCTCACTCACTAAGTTCTTGTCTTCCATTTTTCACTTCCATTTTCAGGATTTCCTTCCATATCTTTTCTCCATTCATTCCATTCACTTCCATTTGTCAGAAGGCACAAGGATCTTCAGCCAGCCCTTTAGCTAACAGTTATGGGGATGCTGGAATCCAGGCCAGCAGAGCCTCTGGAACATATTAAAATAAGTAGATGGTGAGATTGGAAAGATGTTCAGAAGCAGAGTGAGCTTGTGGTGTCAGATCAGGGAGCTAAACCCTTTGGTTTTAAGTGGTACTGCTGCCAACAGCAGTGCTGTCTGTTCTTGCCAGAAGATAGGTGTGCCTCCATGCCTCAGCCACGGGATTTTCAAACCTCCTGCAGCAAGGACCTGGATAGGCTGCATAGGCAGTTTAGACCTAGAGCCACTATTGCTGTTGACTACCCATAGCACAAAGCTACACTCAGAGTTCAATAAGAATGAAAATCCAAGTTCCTCTGTTTAGAAAAAGTCAGGCTTATGATGCTGGTGAAACCATAACTCAGTCCCTGCCACATGCATGCTATAGCCTTTTCTTGCCCAAGACCCTGCAGGAAGCCTGTTGTAGAGCAGTGCTCTGGGATATGGGACAATGTCACAGTGCTCTGGGATATGGGACAGTGTCACAGGAGGGAACCCTTCTGCCCTCACCTCCCATCCTGCGCCTCAAATGGGGCGGGCGTCTCACAGAGCAAGTAGTATGTGGTCACATAATTACAGCCTGTGCTGTGATACATGCTCACGGTGTCAGAGCAGCATTAAGGCTGAGCAGGCAGTTACAAGCACCATTACATCATTAGATTAATCTCTCCTTGGCTGGCTAAGAGGGACCTCATCTGTTCCCACTGAAGCCAAAAGACTGTACCTCTATCCACTTGAGTGAAAGTTGGCTTGGCTCGCCCCAAGGCTCATTTATTGCTGTTAGCTGCTAGTTGAGGCTCTACCCCTGAATTCATTAAACTTTTCAAGCATAACTCATCTACCACACCTAACACTCTCTGATTCAAGCAGAGACTTCAGCTGGGGTACTGTGGCTAGTGGAGTGTGAGGGGAACTTGCTCTGCCACCATGCTGCCCTACCTGTTGAGCCTGTTGAGTTGTTAAATGCCCTCAGTGGTTGTTTGCAGCTGATCAGGAGGTGAAGAAGGGCTGGCTGCTCCTGCCCTGCACAGCCCACAGCCAAAGCACTCCCAACCACAGCCAGCTTGTGAAGGCTGCTCCTCCACCGTGGGGCAGCACAAGCGCAGGGTGGCTGGGCAGCTGGGGTCGGGATGTGGTGGAAGGCCCACCCTTCCCTGTGCCCGCGGAGCCTGGTCCCCAGGACAGCCAGCAGCCGTGGACAGCGGTGGCAGGGCTGAGGGCTCCGCGCTCCGTGCCAGCGCCGTGGCGCCAGGCAGGTGCCCGTGCTCCTCCGGGCCAAGCAGCTGCTGGGCTGTGCGCTTGCTCCTCAGAGCAGATCTCCTGACCTTTACCACCTCCCCAACCTCCATGGATTTCCTTGCAGGACATGTGCCTGAATATGTGAGTTAGTTGTTTTTTTTTTCCACTTCCATAGCCTTCATTTTAACTCCAAAGTGCAATTTTTGAAAAGGGTCCAAAAGTCTCATGTCTACAGAGGATCCTCCAGTGGGGGATAACCTAAAGGTAAGAAACCTTCACATGTGAATGCATCTTAACCTCAAGCCTCTTTGTTTGTTTCTTCAAAATATTGCACACGGTCATTGGAATTTTCCTTCACAACCACCTCCCAGGTGGCCTTTTTATCACCTCAGGAAACCTCTTACCATTTCTGACATCTCTGCCCCCGTGGTTTCCCATGTTGCTGATTTCAGAGTTGCACACATCAAAGTGATGAAGACACACCTCACTCTAGGGACAGAGAAGCATTATCACTCCCAAAAAATCATGTCCAGTTCAGCCACTGCCCTTGAGAAACAAATTATTCCTCAATCTGACAGACTGAGGATGCTTATCCTGTTATTTCATCTAATGCTTTCCTTTGTTTAATTTAAACTGATTTGTTTTAACTCTCTTTTCTTGCATAATAAGAAAGAACTCCTTCATCTTTTTCTGTTTATCCATGAAGGAATGGATGAGGTCATTTTATATTTCTCTCCATACTGTCATACAGAATGAAGGCAAGTGTTTGTGGCTCTGCAATCTACACACATAGAACAGAGGTGGAGAAGCATAAATTAAAAAAAAAAAAAAAAATCAAAACCAAAGACAACAAATAAAAGAAACTGAAAGGAAAAGGAGCGGAAAGGGCAAAAGAGAAACTCAAAAATATATAAAGTATATGCACAGATATGTTCAAGGTCATGTACACTGGCATACTGAGGCGTGCTCTCCCCATCACCTGAGAAGCCTGATGTCAGGACAGATGTTCAGCTGTTTCTAATACATAGCGTAGAAAAACTCTAGCTGAAGAAACATCTTGTTTTAACAATGAGTCATCCATGAGAAAAATGTGGGTGTAGCTTTCAGGGAAGGGGCTGGGGGAGGCTTATGAAGTCTAATTTTGCAAACCCTCATATAGAAAGATGCATGACGTTGATGAAGACACAAAGCGGGTCCCTCCCTCCCTCCCAGACATGACTGAGGGTAATCGGCTCCCAGTGAGAGTTGGATTGCAACACTTGTCCTGTGCTGTGTGTGTCCCGCCCTGGAGAGACCCCTGGAGAGGGGCAGTGGGAAAGTTCAGGGCTGACCTCACCACGGTAGCCCCAGGCACATGATACTACTGATACCAGCTTTGGGCAATGCCTGATGCAAGGACCAACCTGTACCGGCCTTACCTTGGGACACTGCTGACCACCTGGAATTTTTTCCAATTCTTCTCTGACCAAATTTTTATACAGTTCTGATACATGTGCACTTATGCTCATGTTTTACCTAAGCATCAGTTGGTCTTGAGAGCCACGCTTCTGCTGCTGGACAAATGTTTTTAAAGCTGGAATAGGTCAGGTTTCCTCTGGTGTCAATGAAACGTGGTCAATGAGACCAGGCCTCCAGGGCTGAGGGTTTCCTTCCAGCCCCTTCACCAGCACAAGTACCAAACACATCCCAGGGGCCATTATCCCAGCACATCTGTAAGCAGAGGCTGGGAACTGTAAACACCTCCTCAGGTTGTGAAATGCCCATTTATTCTCCCAAAGTGTAAACACCATGGGAAGAAAGGTGGCTATTGCTTAGGAATGACAGCCTGAAGATACAGCCTTCTCCCTTGGCTATCCTGTAGCCTTTCTATGAGAGCACAAATTCAGATGTCCCAGTTTTCTCACCAGTTAAGTGGAGTGACTAAAGCAGACAAGATTTCCCTGGAAGGGCTACACACTATTCATGGGTGCTGCACTGAGCACTCTGATGGTTAGCATTTTTCTGATGGGGAAATCCACTGAGAACCAGAGTTGTGTTATTGTTAATTATTCCTTGGTGTGATTCAAGAAGGCACAGCCAAGAACGGCACTAAAATGAGCAGCAGACCACTTAGCAGGGCCAAATCTAGGAGAGTGTCAAGTTGCCGGGGGAAGGGAAAAGGTAAGGACTTCCATGGGCAAATTAAAAAATGACTGACTAATAGGTATACCACCACAAATATTTTGTAGGCAGCAATGCTTTTTGGCTTCTTTAAAATGAACTATCTGGCTTAGCCATAGGGTGGCTGAATCTTCAAACTCTGTTATACCCATGTGACTGTAGATAAATGCTTTCTTACTCTAATTACATTATTCCTTATAAACACCAGGATAGTGAGAGAGGATTTGTCTCTGGGTCTTTTCTGTCTGTTAAGCTCCAGGGTTTGTGATTCACTTTAGAAAAACAAGGGTGGTTGAAAAAAAAAAAGAGTTGTTTTCAGCTGTGTGGTGATGAAATACAGTAACTGAAAATGCTGTGGGTTTTGAGGTTGGATTTTGAGATTAAAATATTGTGGGGTTCAGGATAGGATTGGCTGGCAAAATGAGTTACAGTAAGACATTGTGCTTTCACCTCTAGAAAGCTGAGTTCAAGCCCTGTTTAAGATCACAAAGCAGTAAGTAGTTCAGGATGATTAACAGTTTCTGAAGGAGCGAGGCAGGACAGGAGCACACAGGGACCAGGAAGGTCCAGTTTGATTCCCACCACCAGCACTGCCTCTGTGGGGTCCCAGCTGCAAGCAGAGAAGGGCGCTGCAGGGAAGAAAGGAGATCTCTCCTGGTGTGGAGACAGGTGGAGCAAAGATCGGATTTACAGGAGGTGCTGCGGGTCTGGGTGAGGGCTGTGCAGCCACGGGGTCATGGCAGGTGCCACATGGGCCACCAACAGCTTGATCTTGTTTTGTGCCAACCAGTCTATGACAAGCAGGCATGACCCTGCTGCTTCTGAAAAATGGCACAACGTCAGAGGCTCTTGGGCACGTCTTCCTATCTTCGGTATCCAGTTCAATCCTTACATCAAGCATATTTCATTTTGCAAGCTGTTTAAGTTAAGCATCACAAGCTGCTGATTCAAACAGCCAAGTTGCAGAAACATGACTGGAGCCCTCTCGAGCTCATTTTCTCCACACAGTTTCAGTTTAAGCCTATCTTAACAAGACATGTACTCTCATCAAAAACACAGCTTGTATGCAGCTTACACAAATGCAGACCAGGCAGCTGCAATCAGTTTCAGGGCCTTCCAAAGTGCTACATGCAAAGCAGTGCACCCAAGAAGATCTGCTTTGCTCTGTTGTGGAGCTGCCAAGGCCAAACCTCTGCCAGGTATCACTTGCACTTGAAATAAAATATAGACAGGGTGTTAGGGGTACCTCAGCTCTGGACTGGAGCTCTGCAGTTACTCTAAGTGCAGTTAATGTGGTTACTATTTGCTAATGGTTACAGATCTACCCACAAGCTACTAGCTTTGTTCAGATGTCCCAGTTATCTGAAAATAAAAATGAGCTTTTTCACAACATATTACCCGGTATTTTCTGTTACTTCTGGGATTTTGCAAAGTACTGTCACAATGGGTTCTTCTTTGGTTTTTTTTTCTTCCTTAATTACAATGATTCCTAGAATGAAACAAGAGTTTGATCCAGTTCCAACTTGAGTACCCTATTGAATTAAAATGCTTTCTTTTAACACTTGCAGATCTTTCTAAAGTTTATCTGTAATTTTGGCTTACATGAGGAGTTACAAACCAAATCAAAACCACAACGTGATTCCAAAGTGCTTTGTGGAGTTGGGTATTATTTGAGCCTTTTTTCAGAGTGGTCCTCACCGCTTTGTAGAGCAAAGCCTGACTCTAGCCGTGTCTCCCTTATGGTAATCACCAGTTCACAGCATCCTTCACAGGAGCTTAGCTCAGCTCAGCTCAGCTAGTCAGTGCTGTAGAGGAATTGTATGGAGGTTTTTTGGTTTTTTTTTTTTTTGTTTTTTTTTTTTTTTAGTAAAGAAAAATCTGTCCAGGGCTCTGGATAACCCAAAAAGCAATTAACGAATCCATTCAATTTCAGCAATAAGAAAATATCAGGCTCACCAGTCAGGTGAACACCAGTAAGGTGGCACTGCCAGAAATCCTTTTCAGTGTTTTCCTCATCCTGGAGATCAGACTTTTTCCCCCCACAAAACTTGAATGTCCCCAAAATTTGGCTTTAGAAGTAGGACTGGAGAACCAGCAAATTCAGGTCAGTCCTGGCAGGGGTTTCCTGCATCCCACTGTGTCCCAGTGCCCCTACAGAGACATTCCCTTTTCCAGCAAGGGTGCTCCAGCACACATCCCTGCTGCCAGTTGCTGTGACAGTGCAGCAGGGAGAGTCAGACGCTCATTACAGCCAATTGTGGGCCATTCAGTTTTTTATGGGAACCAACCAACACCCAAAACTGCACCCAGAAACTGATGAGCCACAGGACTATTTCCTGGAGGGACATGGGCATCCTGTGCCCCCAAGGAGATGACCCCTTGGACAAATGCACTGGGCTTCTGCAGCGGATGCCGTCTCTGAGAGGGTTTAAGATGTGACCTCAGGAAGGACCAGTGCAGCAATCTAAATCTGCCAGGCTGGGAAATGTGGGTAAAGCCCTGTCAAAGGGCAGCATTGCAAAACTGTGGCCCTTTCCACCAGAAGGGTTCCCAGTGCACCTTTACTTCTGCATTGCTCTTCCTTGAACTCCTCCAGGTTAAGTCACTGTTTTCCCTGAACTCTCCATGGGATAACATAGCACAGCTCCAGGGAGGCTTAAGGTCTCTTTGAGAAACACCCAGCTTGGCTGAATGAGGATTCACAGATTAGATGGCCTGTTGGTCTAACCCAGAACATCCTTGTCTGTGTCTGTGGCAGAAACTCCACTTTCCTCCCAGATATGATTGTTTTGGAAAGCAAAAGCAAGGGAGAACGTGTATGGCTGCTGAGGCAGATCAGACTGCTCACCCTGATGAAAGCCAGGAGTCCCCACAGCTGTGCCATGCTACCTCCCTGTCCCAGCAGCCGTAGCCTCTGCAGCAGCACAGAATCCCAAGTGGTGAGAGGCAGCGTGGTTACCAACACCCAGGACACCCCATTCCCGACCTCTTTGTGCCCCGGTGCCGGGAGTGGCACAGCTCCCAAAACCCCAGTTCAGGAGGAAGTGGGGCAATGGCTGAGGGGTCACCAGACCCTCCCATTGCAGTTGATGGATATAAGCACGGCACACTGCACTGACACTTCTCTCAGCACCTGCAGCTAAAGTTATCTCCAGAGTGCAAGTAAGGATGCATTTCCCACAAGGGAAAACTGGCAGGGGCCATGACACTCCCATCTCCCCATTTGAGAAACAGGAGTGATGAGGTGGGGCTGTCTGCACGGGGGTGTCTCTAGTAAGCTCTGTTTATGACTTTGATGCCAGACACAAGGTACAATTCCTATTACAGCTCTCATTTCCATGCCCTGCTGTTTAATCCAAGTGCGTCAATGCATCACCGGCATGTGAGCTGAAAACATCCAATTGGTGTTGAGTCACAGGCAGCATCTCAGTGGTGCTTTGGATCCCAGCACCACTGAATCCTGACACACCACAAAGGCCAGGACAAACTCCAGCACCAAAGGGATTACACACAGTCACCCATTGCACTGCTACTCCCTGAGACATGGAAATTTGGTAGGAAACATCTTGGCAAGCACGTTGGAGGGCAGGACAGGACTTTTCCTGGTGTGCATGGATGGCATGGGCAGGGAAGGACAGGGAAAGACAGAGAGGGGGGGTAGGAAGGAATAAAGGTGCTGGCCTGACCCCCTGCATGGATCCCACACCATCCCTGCCTCGGGATGGCTGCGCTCAGGCCCTGTGTGGGCAGGGCTGACAACACCTGGAAAGCTCCCTTCAAGGCAAAGGGCTTGCAGTAAGGCAGGACTTGCACTTCTTTCTCCCAGCATACATCTGGTTTCAAGACAAAAATTCCTTTACACTTTTTTATGTGGTTTTTTTTTTCCACTTGAGAATACCTCGAGGGAAATTCTGAATACCTCGCTGTATGGGTTCATTGATATTTATATCTGAGCTGCAGTAGCAGAGTTGCATGAATATTGAGTAATGTTCCAGGCAGAACTCAAATAAAAATAATTGAGTTTCCTCATCGAACAGAACCTGCTTCCCCACCTAAACAGTAATTCTCTATTCAGGGAAGCACCCGGGGCTTAATCTGTTATTTTCCTTCTCTTTTATTGTATTTTTTTTTTTCCCCAAGAGGTTGTTCCATTTAGAGATTATTAAAATGTAATCAAACCCTATGTCAGAAAATCATTCTAAAATGAAAACCAGTACTTAAATACTGCTGCACTTAAGCATGGCAATCGTTTTCAGCATCTTCTGATAAAGCTTCTAGCAAACATGGTATACGTTCTTTTCTGGCCTGAAGTAGCACAGAATCAATTTTCAAAACAAAATAATGTGCCCAGCACTATTTGATATTGTTCTCTTAGTATGTAATTGTTCAGGTAACACTAATGAAAAACGTTGCCTTGATATCAAGTCCATGGAAGCAGAAGAGTTTTGTTTGATCAATGATTCACAGTGTCAAAAAAAGCAGTGCTGGCTTCCCTTCTCTGTTGTCAGTGCAGTCCCCCAGAGGGCCTGGGAGGCTGCCAGGGTGAAGGGGAATTCTGTTTCCATGACTCATCCATTCCTGGGCTGCAGCGGAGACAGCCAGCAAGTGGTCAATCAGTGGCAATTGTCATGGGGAGTTGATGATGTGGATGCTCAGACCATCAGCATATTTCACAGGAGCCATTCAAAAGCCCTTCCTCCTCAGGAGTGGGACCAGAAGCTGTCTGTAAACCTGAAAAATCCCACCTGTGTTTCCTACCAAACCCCGACCTCAACAACCTGTCACTGTGTCCTTTATTTAAAAGTGGGTTTTTACAGTATTTTTAGCAACGATGAGAGCAAATCAACTAAAGCACTAACTGAGTAATGTAGCAGAGCCGGGTAAGAGCCCGGGGTCTATCAGGCAGAAAAAAGCAAGTGTGCTTCTGAACAGGAATATTTTAGAAAACATTGTAGGAGAAGAATTTTTTTAATTGTTCCATTTTCTAATCATGTCTTTCTGTAACTCCTTCCCCTATGGCACATTGTGTTCTCAGTGCTCCTTAAAGTTCATCAAGACAAAGAAATACGTTCAACAAAATAGACAATAGCGCTATGCCTCAAAAACCACTACGAGTTCCCCACACTTGTTCGGGGAGGCTTCCAGCAGTCCCACAACACAGCTGGATTTATCTAAAGCTCTATCTTAAAAGGCAAGTCTTAATTCCACCAGGCTTTGCAGCCCATCCCTCGAGCCAAGCCCTCACGGAGACAGTAACACGGAAGGCCGTGTATTTTCCTTCGGCTGGGTGTTTTCAGCCTGCCCGGGCTGCCGAAGGAGCCGGTGCCCATGGGTGCCCATGGCTGCCATCCTGGCGGGGTGATGGAGGGCAGGGAGCCGCAGAGTTTGTGGCAGCAGCGAGCGTGTCCTGCGAGACAGGGTCTCTTGGGCAAAGCAGCCCCCAAATCCGTGTGACAGGTGCGGGGACACTCAAAATGCCCGGAGCGCCGCTGGCCGGGTGCCAGCAGGCAGCAGGGCCCGCCGAGCCCGCATGGCCCGGGGCTCTAATGGACACTCCGCAGCCGTGCTGGGTCGCCCTGCTTTGCAGCTATGCATGCATTCAGCGTTTAAATCTGGCCTGATCTCCCTCTGAAAGCTTGCATTGCAGCTAAAAACAAACCAACCAAAACCCAAACATTAAAAGCAGAGGGTGTTTTTAAGAACAATTTTGTAGCAGGGCGAACTGGAAGAAGGAGTAGGCTCACTCATGCTGGGTTCTGTACAAACACAAAGGCAGCTCTTGAATGAATGTGGTCCCATATGATCTTCTTTTGTCCAAGGCATAAGGAAGCAGCTCCAGATGACTGGTAATCTTTTTCCATGCTGCTATCCAGGTCTGAAATAACTGGGGTGTGGTAAATCTATGCTGACGTAAATGAGAGAAGGTGTTTTGAAGAACCCAGGACAGGGAGAACAAATTAAAACCAGAGAAGTTTGCTGAATGTTACACAAGAAAAGCGTACTCTATTTTCTGTTTCTCTTGTGACTGTAGAAATTCTCATTTTAAATTACAGAAAGGAGGCCAGAAGGCCAGAGCCAGTATGATTTGCCTTGTGAGCTAGCAGTAACCCAACAAGAAGACTGGCAATGAACCAGCCATGATAAAGTTTAGAGATTCAGAGCTCCACCGACATAGGATGAACCTAGACCTCACAGCCACACACAACTGAACGTGGGGGAATTCCAGCCCGAGCTGGAAGTGGGGCTCTGTACCAAATCACCAGTGGCACCGTCCCCAAGGCAGCGACAATGTCTTAGTTTGACCTTCCCCCCCCCCTCAAAGCTACAGAAAGCTGTGGAGCAGACTTGTGGTACTTGCTGAGGGCAAAAACCTCCTCTGACTGCTGCATTCGTTTGCTAAATTGCACTACGGCCTGTCAGGAACATTCAGAAACATTGTTTGGGCTTGATTTTTGTATTCCTTTTCCTCTAGCAAAGTACCTGCAAGTTTAGTACAAACAGATCAGCACAGCTTGCAGCCTAGCTACATACTTGGGTCTTGAGCTCCTGAGGTTTTGGATGATGTCAGTCTGCTCTGCCGAGGGCTGCTGCTGTCATCAGATGGTGGGGCTGATAAGGCACATGTTATGATGAGGCGTGCTGTTGGTTTTAATCACAGTATCGTGCATGAAGTAGGAAAGAAAGCGCTGTATTTCCTGGTACAGTACCTTGATAAGGCTCTCACTGCTTCATAGGTATTTCCACCACACTGTCCTCTGCTCAGCACGCTACAGATTGCTGACAATCTGAAAGTACAAACAGTGCTAGGGTACAAAAACCCAGTTCCTCCATCAAAAACATGTTTATTTGGGACACTTTCTTTTCCCCATCTCAATTTCAATCACTCTTTTATGTTTCCTTTTTTTTTTCTTTTATTTTTTAAAAAAATGATTTAATCTTTTGCGAAGTAAGACCCAAAACAGCTGTTGAGTGCTGGACAAAATACAGTCAGTTCCTAGAGCAGGTTTTTCCCTGTCCCTTATTCCCCACTGCATTTGGGAATCACATGAGATCTAGCACAGCCTGTGAGTTAGGGGCCCTTGGCTGGATTTGCAGGCTCCAGTCCCCACCAGCACTTGCTCCACACTGCTCAGATGCTTACTGCTGAATTGCAGTTTCTTCCTCTCTTCCTGGTTTGCTTCATATTGAACATTATGATTTGTTTTTCTAGCAGACCAAATGACAGCAGTTCAAGGACCAATTGTATGTGTCAGAGAGTACTGAAAAGGAGCTGATACATTGCCTTTACCTGGAGCTGGACTGGATTTTACTTTTTTGCATTCATGTTTCTTGTCCACTTTTGTGTTTTACTTAGCTTAAGCAGAGGAGCAGGCTGGACCCCTGATCAATTTTCATTGCCACATGCGGGAAAGTCATGGCATTCCCAGTCCTACCAGCGGGAGCACATAGCAAGATGTGCAAATATTGAAGAAATCCACATTTCTGCCAGCTCTGCCTTTTCACAGTTAATCTCTATGTACCAGAAAATGGGGCATAATATATTATTTTGAAATTCTAATTATATAAATTGTCATCTTGGCCTTGCTATCTGCCAGTTTTTGAATGAAGAAAGAGACACATCACTGCCTACACTCACCAACAGAAATAAAGCGCAGATACCATTGCTAGAACAATGCTTGTCTGATATTGCTGGTTGTCCAGCTCATCTACTCCTTATGGGTATTTAGACTCATAATTTCTGTTTTAGCAACTAAAATAAGATTTTATTGGTTTGGGGTTTTTATTTGGATACGCTAAGCATCTGGTCTATCCTCTTTCCTTATGGTACCACAATTGGAAACCAGATTCTCGTTGCTGAAATCCTAACACAGGTCAAGAGTGATTCCTAAACCCAGCCAGCCTGCCACTCGGCTTCCAGATTCCTAGAACCAGCCAGCCTGCCACTCACCTTTCAGATGAGGCAGATGTTAAGGGAAAATATTTTACTTGCAGTATAGCCAGAGGTGATCCAAAATCCCGCAGTGAGGATCATCACTGCTTTGCCAAGGAACCTCCTCTCCAGGGCAGAACCTGATTCTAAAATGTTGGTGACGTGGTGGCCGCTGGTGAGGGATGGTGGATGACTTGGTTGGTTTAAATACCTTGGCAGAGTAATTCAGAAGGGTGAAGCAGTGCATGGTGAAAAGTTTGCTGTACTTTTCTACAGTGAGCAACACTAAGCAGGCAGCTACTGATACAATGGGGAGGTGGCCATTTGTGATGAACAAGATCGTTTCTTTTCCCAGTGCATGTTTGCCCCTTGGAAATGAGCTGATCAGGGAGGCCACAGGACCAAATTCTACAGCTGAATTTTTTTGAAGCCAGATAATTTTATGACTGCTGTTAAGAGCTGTAATTTACTTAAACCAAGATAATGGTAAATGGAAACAAATCAGCTCCGGGTTTCAAAGCTGATGTTCCCTGGGGATAGGGAATAATGTCTCTCCTTCATGAGGAAAACCAAAGGGCAGGAGTATGGCTTCCTTTGAGTGCACTGGTGGGGGCCCCAGGCTGCTCCAGCCTGACAGCGGGGTGACAGCCCAGGGACCCTGGGTGCTGTGAAGCACAGTGCTAATAGCAGAGCTAGTTACTAGATATTAGGTATGCACACTTATTCATACATGCAAGCCACTGGGGATAAACTCTGCATAATGAGGCACCCACCAGGGCCAGGCTGAGTGAGGGCAGCCAGGACGGCCCACAGTAATGGGGCAGGGCCCTGGTTGGCAGCACAGTGCTGTGACAGGAGGTGGAACTCTGATTCCCACTGTATTGCTAGCAGAACCAGTATAATTTGACATGGTGCTTTTCTCCTGACCTCATCCCACATTAGGTCAGGAAGGTTAAATTTAGCACCTCAAGAACCAAAGGCAGGACAGCATCACCAAGTGCAGAGCCAGGCTTAAAATGAAAGTCCAGGGTGGGTCTAGGACCACCTATATTTCTAGCAGGCATGTGAAGAGAAGCATGAAAATGTTTTGAAAATGACATTCCCTGGGAACAGGCTGGAGAAGAGAACAGCTGGCAGGAAAGCTGAAAGGTAAAACCACACGTGCCATTTTGCAGGACTTTGTCTGGAAATTGGGCTCCAGTCTTGTTAATCAAAGGCAACAGGACAAAAAGTTAGTGGCCACAAACCTCTGCAGGAGACATTCAGGTTCAGTATAAGTTAATACAGAGAAGTTAAAACTGCCTGAGCCTTGGAACTCCCTGACAAGGGAATGCTGTGCACGCCTCGGTGCTGGAGACATTCAAGGCTATCAATAGTCAACCCCCTCTGCCTGAGAGGTGGTGTGACAACAGGGAGTGCAGCCCTGCCACAGTTAAAAGAGAAGGTCTGAATGATTCACTGGAAGGCCCTGCCAGTCTGGATGACACACTGATAACCCCACAGGCCAGGCCATGGACCACTGGCCTCCCCCAGGCTGTCTGCCCTCTATTTCTTACCAACTGCTCGCTTTTGAAACAAACTTCTGCATGTTTTCAAAACATCTCCGGTTCTGTTTTCATCCACACTGGAAGTGTTTGTCTGGTCAGAAAATTGCTGGAAGAAAGAAAATATATTGGTCAGCAGGTTCAGTCAATGAACCCAAAACCCACATTACCTAAACCTAAGAGGAAAATTATTTTCTGCAGCTCTTCTAGCTCTTTTGGCTGGGCACCCTGAAGAGGGGGTGAATTAGGACTGTTCTCAGCTTTTCAAT
This sequence comes from Passer domesticus, assembly GCF_036417665.1. Taxonomy (NCBI): domain Eukaryota; kingdom Metazoa; phylum Chordata; class Aves; order Passeriformes; family Passeridae; genus Passer; species Passer domesticus. Next base: position 33,630,561 of record NC_087479.1, read on the forward strand.
CTCATTATAAGTTTGTAAGTATAATAATAGGGGCAAATGGGGTTATTTGTAAATACAGCACAGAATATCTGAGACTCAGGGATAATAAACAGGGTGCCTCTTTGCACCCAGTTTATTTTCACTGCCATTCTTTTTCCAAGCAAGTGTGCCTTTTATGCTCTGCTGTGGGCCTTTAACAACAGCTATTTTAACAAAAGCTCTCCTCATATCTTGTGATGATAACTTCTCAGTAAATCAGAACTTTGCTGGTGCTCAAAAGCCCTAGCAGCATCTCCAGAGCTGGGAAACACAGTATATTCCATCCACTTAGCTGTAATCAAGGTAAATCACAAAGGTTCCCACCTAAGGCTTCTCAAGAAATCTCTTTATAGCAAACACAGCAAGAGCTTTAAGAGCTTCATTGGCGTTTGTTCCATATTGCTTAATGTCTCCTTAGGGGCCGTGGCTACCATCCCAAACAACATTTCTATGGCTTGCGTGGCTACATCCTTTTCCTGTGAATCAACGTTGGCATCTGCTCATCCAGAGTATTCAGGAGAAATATTTGCTGTTGCCTGGAGACTATGACAGGAGAAAAAGTATCAGGAGTCCTGAATTATTTTTGCAGTTCTTACTGCGATACTGTGCCACCGCCAAACAATCCCCTTTACCTGGCAGTTGTATCTCTAACAGGGTTCCAAAACCTGTGGAATAGGTACAGACCTATTTGCCAAATGCCCAAAATACCTGTAAAGTCCTCCCAGGCCCACAGGTGAAAGGCATCATGTAGAAATTACAAAACACATCTGCATAGGCCAAGCAGACCCCATCCGTCTGTGTGGATACCGTCATTGCTTGTGCTTTCTGTCCTCGCTGGGAGGGAGACAAGCCCTGCGGGGAGAGCAGGGCTCTGGAGAAGCCCCTGTCCGGCTCATGTGCCGAGCAGGGTCTGGCAGCGCCGAGGCACCGCAAACGTGCCAGACCTACGGCCGTGCCGGGACTCCAAACACACACAGGAATGCCGCCGAGCCCTGAAACGTTCCACCAACTCCAGTTGTTCAAACCTTCCACATCCCACCGGCAACCGCTCGCATGTGTGGGGGATGAGAAAACTTCCTTCCACCCAGAGGTGCAAGAAAACTCTGGAGCTGGCAGTCACGTGCTCCACAACAGCCTTACAACCCGCAGGATCCTGGATGGAAAAATTTCACTTCCATGTGTTGACTGAGTTAATGTGGTGGGGATAGTGGGCGGACATAAAACGAAACTATGAAAAGAGATTAATTGGCAGCTGGAGCCCAGGCAGGGAGAATTCCAGTCCTCTGTTTGCTCAGAAAACGGCAGCTATTACCAAAACCCAGTCAAAAAGAAGAGGTTAGGGCAGTGGTAATAAAAAAAGAAAAAAAAAATTATGAAAACCGGGGCGGGCGGCGGGGGGGGGGGGGGGGGGGGGGCAGCAAAAGTGAAACAAAGCCTCTCTGGAAATTCACATGTGGAATTCAAAACATTTGCAGTATAATAAACCCAGGCGAGCCCATAAAGCTGCACTGGCCAAAAGGAGCTGTGTTCGGCCTGCGAGGAAGCCCGCAGCGGTGTCAGGGCCGGCAGCGGCCGCGCTCCCCCCGAGCAGCGCGGAGCGGGCAGCGCGGAGCGGGCAGCGCGGGGGGAGCAGCGCGGAGCGGGCAGCGCGGGGGGAGCAGCGCGGGGGGAGCAGCGCGGGGCAGGCAGCGCGGAGCGGGCAGCGCGGGGGGAGCAGCGCGGAGCGGGCAGCGCGGGGGGAGCAGCGCGGGGGGAGCAGCGCGCCCCGGCCGCGCTCAACGCCGCGCCCGCTCCCACTCCAACCCCTCCGGCGAGGAGCAGGAGCACATAAATCAGCTGCGGAGCTGCCCACAGGGCTTAGTCACAGCAGGTATTGGTTTAGGGCGTCTAAGAGGAACTTTTTTTTTTTCCCTCTGTAAGTATTCTAGGGAATAAGCATCGGCTTTGTGAGGAAAAGGCGTTGCTGAATGGGCCAAAGAGTCTCTAAACAAAGGACATTTTGCATCTCCAGGCAGAATCATCTTCTAACATTTTGGAGTGGACTCAGCCTCGAGGGGAAGAGCTGTTCTGTGGGTTCCCAGCAGACTCCTGAAGTGTCCCCCCACCAAGCCAGTCTCACCATCTGTCCCAGTGTTCCCAGCCCAAGACACGCTCTACAACTCCTTCACCCCTTCCTCCCACCTATCTCCTTCCTAACACTGCTTTTGCTGCATTCTTCCTGTTTGTGCCTGGTTCATGCCCCTCAAACTGCTTCTGCTGTGAGCTCCTCCTGACCCCTCTTCTGTGGGGCCCAGGTAAGAAAGGCACGGTCCTTCACTTAAATTTTTTGCCTGTTTTCACTTCACTGACCACACTTTTGCTTGTTGCTGGAGCATGTGGTCACTCGGCACACCAGCTCTCTGCAGCAGAACTGCCTCATCAGCCCCCCGGGAGGCACCAGACCTCACACCTTCGTGTTTGCCTGTTCTAATGCAGGGCGTGAGGAGCCTCCCTGCAGCACAAGTCTCTCTCTCCCTCCCAGGCAGTGTTTTTGTGTCACTGCTGCCCCTGGGCATGTCTTCAGCCTCCAGCCCCAACACACCCCCAGCACTGAAGTCAGGAGCCTCTTTGTTCACACACTGACCACAGCACCTTCTCCCAAAGCCTCTTTCTCCAGACTCAAGCACATGCTAGCTTTCCCCAACACAGACCACACAAATTGCAGCAATTAGCACGTGTAAAGGGCATGCTGTGGTTTTTGCCTGTATGACTGCATCTTAATAGTCATTCATATCCTTGGGCATGGTCATCAGATAGTGTCCAGCAGGCTACATTATCCAGACCTTCCCCTCAATTTGATGCTCTTGAGCCCCAGTGGATAGAGCCAGATTATTGGCTTTATGCACTTGAACATGAGTAGTCTTCAGACTCTAGACAGCAGGGCTTCTTTCTCTCCCATGCTATCCCCACGCTGCATGGGCTCAGTCTCTGGCTCTTGATCTCCAGTGGTGACCCCACCCTTTCCTGCCCCACTGCCACGTCCCCTCTGCTGTGCAAAGGCCTGGCAGAGCCCATTCTTCCCGAGGTGATTTGCAGCAGGAGCCCAAGTCCCATCCACAGACCACTGCATTTACTGCATGGGAACCATATGGACTGAAAATTTGAGCCAGCTGGTAACAGTCCTCCCAGCGTATTTCTTCTCCAAATTCTTTCCCTCTCTGTCTCCCAATTTCATGACTATACTGATGAGACAAACTCTGTCAGGACCAGGAACTTGGAAAATTTCAAGGCTCCTTTTAAATGATATTTTTCATCTCCTGCAATCTGGCACACCATATCTATGTACAAGTGATACTAAACAAAAGTTGGCCAAAATCAGACATTTAAATTCCCAACTGCCTTTAAAAACAAAATCATCAGCAATAACAAAGAACCCCTATTTGACTTTTCATCTCTCTCCTATGATGTTCAGGAAATGAGATAGGGCCTGTAGAAGCAGAGGCTAAGTGCAGAACTGAAGGTGTTTTGGCACAAGAGCCACAGCTAGTCCATAGCAAAGCAGTGAGCAGTCGATAGTGTCTCTGGGACACATACAGCTCTTGCAGGAGTTAGGAAGGGGGGAGGCAGGTACCAGGGTGGGATCTGAGCCACCGATCAAAGTCATCACATTATTCCATACCAAGAGGCAACTGGCACAGCCAGCCATACACAATGGCTCTAATTTCCAAGACATATTGAGGGTGGATAGCGCTAGACACACCTGACTTCAAAGCCAGAAAACAGCAATGCTTGTAGCCCAGAGGCATAGACCAAGTCCTTTCTTAGGAGCCCACAGCAAGCGACATGACTACAACAAAATGTATGCAGAGAGAAGCACAGCCACGTCCCCTGCCCCACAGTGTGAACTGTAAGCACAGCCTGTGCAGTGTACAGAGGCACACTTTGCCATGGCACCTTACAGGCTTCTTGTTCTTGTGGGTGCTTCTCTCTGCCCTGCCACAGCAGGCATGCCAGGAGCAACTGCTCTGGTGCACAGGCCCAGCCCTGCTTTATGGCCACTCTGAAAGTCCCATGCACTAAATCAATAAGCCAGAGTGAAGGAATCCTCAAGTCAGAGGAATGTGTGTCTCAAAACTATCATGTCAGAACAGGCTATTTATACTTTTCTGAGCCTTGCCTAGGCAATTACCAGCCATTACCAGTAGCTTCACCTAAACAACTAGGTGAACTTGCTAACCCTTTGAGAAAGAGCATGAACAACTCATCCATGGTAAACACAGGGAAGGAGAGACACTCTAGAGTGTCTGCTGCCACATACCAAAGCTGCAATGAATCCTAATGGTATCATTTCAGGTAAATCCTTTCACTGCTGAAGGCTCTTGCATCCTGTTCTGCTCTTCTCTATCCCCTGCACAAAGCAGATCAAGGTTAGTTTCAAAAAGCAAAACACAGAGTGACCAAGCGTATATAATTAATAAACTCACAGAAGAAAAACAGTGCTGGCTTCCCGGAATCAGTGCACTTGAAGGGCAAGGGAAGTACCCAAATACCATGGGCAAAGACCTACTTTTAGCACAGCTTCCTGGTTGTTTGTCATACCAATAGCATTGTGCAACTGATACAGCTATAATTCATCAATTATTAACTGGTCAAAGACTATTTGTTTGAAGAGCTGCACTGAAAGTCCAGAAAGGAAGCAAGCAGTTTGAAGCTTCATGTTTGTGCCCTGCAGTAGACCTGGGATCCCCTCCAGATCAGATACTCTCACTCTTCAGGGGCGGACAGCTTGATTCCCAGCAGCTGAGGAGGCACACCTGGGCACTTGATTCAACCAGGCACGAGTTTCCCAGTCAGAACCCATCCCTCACGTGGGGCTCATTGCCTTTATGCCCAGGAGCAAGGCTGCAGTCAAAGGTACTGCTGAAGGCCAGCAGTGCTGAAGCTGTGCCTGAGGCTCTTCTCTCAGAGATCAGCATACAGACCACACCATGCACTAATTTACATCAGTATCTGCCAAAGAAACTCCCCACATAGCTTTTGCAGTGTTCAAGGGAAGCAGCTTCCATCAGCAACTCTTCTTCCTCCGTGTTTCCTCCACCCAGCTCACCTTTAGTGCCAGACCACACAAGTGCATAGAGCTAACCGCAGAGAAGGTTGGTTCACCCGTGTAAGCCTTGAGGTATCCTACAGCTTTTGTTTGGCAGGAACTTTTCCAACATGAATTAGGAAATCTGAACATTGAGGCATGTTAAGACAGCTGAAGGATTGGTGGTTCAGCAGCAACATTTCAGCCTCAGTTTGGAAGCAAAAGCTTGCTCCACAGAGGAGCTCAAAGGTGAAAACACAAGACTGAACACCACGAGCAGCGCTGGCAAGGATGTGCTCCTAAACAAAACTAATGATCTGAGAAGTTTCTGGGATTGCTGAAACTTCAAAATGTACAAAGGCTTAAATGGGATAGCAGGGTGATGTGTGCATACACTTGAGCCTTCACTGGGGGTTCATGTTCCTCTCCCCCACAAAGCACCAAAGAGCCCCTCTGTGCAAGCAGACCAGTACCACCAAGAAGCCAGGACTGAGATTTGGAGTATCTCTAACACTTTGACATCCCACTTTAGCCTCACTCAAAACACACATAAGCCCTCATTGAAGAGGAATGAGCTGTGCAGGAACACACAAAACATGCAAGCAACAAAAGCCAATCCCAGGTTTAAGCAATGCTCATCAGAAAGAACTCGTCAGGAGCACACTGACTGACTCAAGCACTCCATAAGAGACAGAGAAGGTTAGAGGCCACCAGGGGAGGGCACACCAGGTATTTGCTGCCACTGATCTGCTCCCAAGCACTTGCATGGCTGACCTGCTGCATCAGTGAGGAAGGATGGACGCCTGGGCACACTGCAGGCACTTCAAGGGTCAAGAGAAGAGAAGCACCTGCATTGGTGGGGCTGTCTAAACCAGCCCCTCAATTTCTGCAAGTAAAACCAGCTCCACTGTCAGTTTATTGAAAAAACTTGGGGTTTATTGATTTAAACTGCAAACAGTCATTACAAAAGAGATTCTCTTTTAAATAAACTCACACAAAGAGGAAGAAAAAGCAGTGTAGCGAACAGTAACAGGGGGGAAAAAAAAAATTACATTCATTATTCTCTTTGTGCCAGTCCCATTCACCTTGGCAAGGAAAACTCCAAACTTGGAATACAGAAATGCAAAGACAAACTGTATTTGGAATGTCTTCAGATAGGCACTTTGAGCCCAAGGCTTTTCTCCTTGAAGAATCTATACAATAAGAGGAAGATAAAGGTCTTCCTTCCACGTTGTTTCGCAACAGAGTTCAGGTATGTACATTCTAAAGCCCAGGTAGGCAAGACCCGGGAGAGGAGAAGAGGAGGAGAAGAGAAAAGGCAAAGATGCACAACAACTCCATTTGCAGTCCAACACAAAAAAGGGGGAGGGAGTTCTAAAATAAATAATCCAAACACAGTTTTTGCATTTTTTTAAATTAATTTTTCATTTTTTAAAATAAAATAACCAAAAAAGTGTAAAGTTACAAAAATGTCATTGTAGTATAATATATTAAACTGTGGGGAAAAAAGGAAAAAAGACACTTCACAATCTTAAGATTAATATGGAAGATCATAATTTAAACATAAAAGAATATATTCTATGGATTCATCATCCCGATAAATATGAACAAAATTAAAAAGCAAAGGTTTTGGCAATAAATACGTTTTGATAAGTTAAATAAGCTTTTTATATTGTTGTGCAGTGACAAGCAAAATTTGCTCTCCAATTTCTGAAAAGTTATACAAAATCAAAAACCCAGAAAAAAATAACAAAAAGCTTGGCGTGAGTGCTCTAAGATAGGTCTAAAGTACTCTAGAGCAAAACCATTAAAGCTATGTCTACTGGAACTTTGTTTACACGAACTTGTGTGTGTGGAATGACTTCTGTTAGCCCCACCCCTCTATTTCTTTATTTGTTTTAAGATGTCACATGTATACACGGGGAACTTTTAGCACCAAAATCAAGTCTCTCATAGTCCATCTGTTTTTTGCTTTTCTTTTTTTGTTTTCTTCCTCCCAGTCGAAGTCCCACTCATGTTACAATCTTTGTCCGTTCTCAGCTTTTCTTCCCGCAGACCTGAGCGGATCCAGGCAAGATTTAGTCTTTTAAGGGGAGGGGAGAAAGAGGACTGGATGTTAACACTTGCCCACATGCCTGCAGCCTAGCAGAAACTGGCCAGTCGGGAAGGGACTGGGAGAGGGCGATGCAGTACATGGCCAGTGGAGGGAGCCGGATTCGGACATTTCCTGCACATCTGGAAGTGCACAGAGCTGCTGGTGCCCTCTGCAGCTGGAGAGGTAATACAGTCACAGTGAAAAGTGTTAAAAGGCACTAATTTTGTAAACGTTATTGCTTCTCATCGTAATTTTGGCACTTAAGGTTTAAGCCAGTGGGTATCGGGCAGGCAGGTGGACATGTTAACATCCAGCTTGAACTACCGGGGACAAGGTGGGGGGAGTTCAGCTTAACATCGTAATAGAGGTGGGGAGGGGCAAGAGTAAACCCCAGATTAGTCGTCGGAGATGGAGAGTCTGCTGAAGATGGGAAGACGTCTTGAGGTGTCCAGGATTGGGGAATCTGAGCCGCTGTGGCTGCTGCTGGAGCTGCTCAGATAGCCCTCCTGGTCAGAGAGGGAGTCCTGAGGACTGGGTGGCGAGTCAAACATGTTGGGGGACTCGGACATGGGCCTGAACAAGAAGGTGGTGGGGGAGCTCCCGCTGGGCACCTGCACCCCCATGCTGGGGGCAAAGAGACTGACCAGCTCCTGGCTGGAGAAGGTGAAAGGGTTGCTGGCGCAGTCAGGCAAGGTGGGGGAGCCCAGCAGGTCGTCGGCGCTCAGCATGGGCGGCGGTGTGATGGAAGTGGGGCTGTCCAGCAGCCCGCTGGCAGCAGTGCTGGGGAAGCCGGCGAAGCTGAAGCTGTGCTGCAGGCGGGGTCTGTCGGTGACGGCGGGCTCCCGGCTCCCCGCCACGGCGCGGCGCTCCTCCGCGTTGTGGATGAAGTGGCAGCGCGGCCCATAGGGACAGAAGCCGATGGTGTGGAAAGTGCGGCACAGCTCGGTCTTGTACTTGGGGTGACGGGTGAGGCTCCGCAGCTCGTGGATGCCGTGGGCGAACTGGCACTTGTCACCGTACTTGCAGGCGCCGTTCTCCTCGAAGGGGCGGCACAGCTCCGTCTTGTAGCGGCTGGAATTGACCTGTCCCCCGGGCTGCTTTTGCTGCAGTAGGCGCTCGCCACCCTCGGAGAAGGAGCGGTCCCGGAAGCGGCTTTCGCGGGGGCCCAGCATGGGAGCCGGCTCCCCTTTCAGGCTGCTGAGGAGCTGGTTCTGGTGAAACTTGGAGTTGGGCAGGGTGACAGAGTGCCTCCTAGGGAAACCCCCGCCCGCCGGGGTGCCCACCGCCTTCCTGTCCAGCAGGCACCCGCTGACACCCGAGGGGCTGTAATTCAACATCTTGTTGCTCTGCGGGGACAAAGCAAGAGCCGGTCAACGTCACTGCTACTGCCGCCACCTCCTCCGACATCCCCACGGAGCCCCCCACGGAGCCCGGCGAGCGCGGTGCGGCACCCCACCGCCCGCCCCTGCCGCGGCCCGGGGAGCGGCGGCGGCCGCCCTGCCCCGAGAGCCCCCCCGCAGCCACATCTGCTGCGGCCCCTCCGCCGCGCCCCTCCCCGTCCGTGGCGCGGAGCGGTCCCGGCCGGCCGAGCGCGGGGGGGCGCCGCAAGCGCCGCGCGACGGGAGCGCTGCCCTGGGAGCGCCCCGGGGCCGGCGGCGCGCGGGAAGGGCAGCGCGCGGCGCCCGCCCGCCCAACCGCTCCCGCAGCGCGGCCGGCCAGGGGCGGCCGAGCCCCGCGGGGAGCGAGCCCGCCCGGCCGCCCGCTCTTCCCCGCCCGGCCCCGCGGCAGCGCCGCCGCCCTCCGCGCCGCGCCCGGGCGTGTTGTAGCGCGGCGGCCCCGGGGGCACGGGAAGGATCCGGCCCCCCTGCTCGGCGCCGCGGCTGAGCCCGCCGGGAGCGCGGGCGGCTCCCCCACCCTTCCTCCTCCGGAGCGGCCGAGGCGGGAAACGAGGGCGGGAGAGACCCCGGCGTCCCGAAACGGGGTGGCCGCGCTCGGTTCCCGCCCTGCGCCCTCCGGTCCCGGCGCCGAACTCGCCCACGACCAGAAAACGAAGTGGGGGGAGGGGAAGGGGGAAGCCCGAACACGAACCCTAAGGAAGCTGAAAAGCCCCGAAGTTGGCGGCGCCCGCCCTTACCTTGCATAAAACTTCGCTCAAGTCGAAGATGGTGGGCGACACCAGGGCTGTGGACATCTTCGGCGAGCGAGGGGGGAAGCGAGTGGGGCAGCGGCACTCGGACACGAGGAGTCACGGCGTGGGTAAGGCACAGCCTCCAGCGCCCCTGCTCGCAGCCTCCCCCCGCCGCCGACGCCGCCACCAGCCCGCCCGGCCGCCGCGCCCGCTCGCCGCTTCCAGGGGGCTGGGGGAAAGCTCAACTTATAAAGTTTGCGACTTACCCCCGGGAGGCGGAGCCCGGCGGCGGGAAAGGGGAGGAGGAGGAGGGCAGGGTGATTGACACCGCGACTGAATCACCCGGGCGGCCAGGCCCAAAAAAACTTTCGGGAGGAAGGAGAGGGGGAGGGACAAGGGGAAGGGGGGAGGGGGGAAGAGAACGCGGAGCGGCCGGCGGGCGGGTGGGCGGCTGTGCCGGGCCGGGCCCGCCCTGCCCCGCGCTGCGCTGCGCCGGATGGGGCGGTTGTGCGGCCGCTCCGAGCGGCTCCGCGCGCCTCTGCGCGCGTGTCCGTTCCTGCTCGCGTCTCCGCGCGCGCGCCCCCGTGCGCGTGTGCCCGCGCGCTCCTCCGCGTGCGTCCACGTTGTGCGCGTGTGTCCGCGTGCGTGCGTGCGCGCGTTGAACTCGGCGCGCGGCCGTCCCGTCCCGCTGCGCGCGGGGGGAGCGGCGGCCGCGCGCCCAACGGCCGAGCGCGCGCGCGCGCAGAGCGCGGCGGAGAGCCCCGGGCCGCGGTGCGGCAGCGCCGCTCCGAGCCGGGCACCCCGCCGCCCTCCTGCCCCCCTCGGAGCCGTGCGCCCTCCTTCGCATCTTCACTGAAACCGGGCAGGCTCCGCAAGGGGAAATAGCTCACATCCCCAGCAATTTAAGTTGTTAAAGTGCGTGTCTGCCCTTTTAAAAAGGGTGTTTGATAAGTCCTGCCTTTCCTCCCAGGACCCAACACTCCTAAAACTCAAAAAAAAAAAAAAAAAAAGAAAAGAAAAAGAAAATAAATTGTCTCTAAGCAAGTGACCTGTTCCAGGTTTTAGTAAACAAAGTGTGATTCAGTGATTCATACTGATATCGGTGCGGCAGAGCAGGGGGGACAATGGTGTCAGTTTCTGTATAAAAATAAAAATGAGCCCAACTGTTGAGAGCTGGTCAGTAGCAGGGCTCGGTGCCTGCCCAGTGACCCCCTGGCCCAGCTATGGCTGCAGAGGCTGTTCCATGCTAGGCTGAGCAATGGCATCTGGGCCCTTTTCCCCGCGCGGGCAGGCAGGGGGGCCCTGCCCCGGCACTGCAGGCTCTTCCTCCTTCCCTGCACTCGGGCTTGGCTGGGGGAACAGAAACCCCTGCCTTGGGCTGCAGAGCGCTGACCCCAGCGGCCATCGCTCCGAAAGCTTCAAACAAATGATCCACTTCCTCCTCTGTTTGCTTTGGAGTCGCGGCATCTGGACTTTGCGCTGGCGGCTGATTTTTTTCCCCTCCTCTGGTCTTCAAGAACAACCAAAATAACCAACCAGAGAAATGCCCACAGGCTCGAGCTATTCCAGATTTTATTTTTTTTTATGATAATTATTATTATTATTTCCTTAAGGAGAGCAATCAGGTTCCTCGAATTTCCTTCTCTTTATAGTTTCTTTTTTTTTTTTCCCTCGCCTTGGCCAGAAGTGTGGAGTAGACCGGGGAGCGAACAGCCTATTATTTTCTGCAGTTGTTTACTCGTTCTGTAGATGGTGCTTGTTCCCAGGGCTCTAAGCCTCTCTATAATTAAACCCATTTTAATTGTTAGTTAGAAACGTCATTTCGGGGACTTTCCAAGAGTTACGGAGAAAGCCAGCCGAGATAACTATTTCACTACCGAGTCGCTCGCAGCCTGGTTTCTGCCCGGTTCCTCCTGCGGCCCAGGCACGGCATGGGGCTGATCTCGGAGCGGGATTGCGGCCGGCCCAGGGCCAGCAGCCCCTCCGCCAGCACAGCCCGCTGCCCTGCTGCTTTTGTGCTAGTCGCTTGTCCCCTGTGCATTTGTTTTGGAAACTTGGGGTTTAAGGCTGCACATTTCCGCGGATCAAGTGGCAAAGGCTGAAGCCGAGAAGGAATTTTTTCCAGTGATTTAGCTTGGCAAACCCCGACTCCATGGTGGTCTGCCTTGCATTGCCTGCGCACATGCTCAGCTCAGGAATTTAGCTGCTCACCCCACCTCGTGGCTAAAAGTCAGAGCCCTCCGGGCCAGAGTGGGAATTTGTGTGGGCATGAATTCACACCGAGCGGAGGAATGAAAAGATTGGAGCCTTACACCGCCCGCCAGAGCCGTGCCAGAACTTTGATAGATGCAAATGAATAAAGATAGGTAAATGAATAAATGAAAGTCAATTATTAAAGACGATTACTGGAAAAGTGAATGAATGCAATGCCATGCTCACTAGCCTTCTTGTATGAGTCAGTCCATCCAGGCCCAGCAGATTCCAGATGGGATACTACAGCTGGGCCTGGGAAGCAGGAATAAATGTCCAGAACCTCCCAAGCCCTTCTCAAACTTGTCCTCAGCACAGGAGGTGCTTTTGGACCCCTCTCCTTCCCTGGGTCAAATGCAAGCAGATGCTAAACTTGTCACAAAATACAGAGGGATAAGATTCTGCATTAGACCTGTGCCCACATTTAGCAGAGGAATTAAGAACCACTTTCATGCACGAGAGCTGAAGCAGGCCAGAGTGGCCAGAAGGCGGAGAAGAAGAAGGGGGCAGCGAATGAAATGATAAAGGCAGGAGATTTAAAGGATTACTTTTTCCAATTGCGTGTGTGTATAAAACTGTGGGCTCGTTGGCACATGATGCTGTAAAGGTCAAAAGTATAAAACAGGTCAAAAAAGCAATTTGACAAATTTATGGAGGAAAAGTCCCTGGAGGTTTACTAAAGGCAAAGGCAGACCTCTGCAACATGTTGCTGGACAACGCACAGCAAAAGTATCACTCTCTCATCCCCGTTTTCCCCCATAAGCATTGACTGCTCTTGGAGGTGAGAGCCACAACAGACCTTTGGTCTGATCCAGTTTGGCACTGGGATGTTCAAATCAGCACTATCTTGTCCCCGAGCCACGGAGCACGGGTTCACACGCTGGCCTCTGCTGAAGGCTGGAGAGCAGTCTCATGGGGTGGCTGCACTCTTTGCCCAGTTTAACTCCCCGCCAGGGTAATAAGAGGTTACTTTGAGCACTGAGTGTAAACTGAATCCAAGTGCCAGCTTTGCCACAAATATATTTGATGATGGTGCAGCTCCCGTGGCAAAAGAACAAGGTTGCTATCTTAAGACACCTGCACTTCCCCTCACCTGGAGCCATTTGGCAGTGGGAAGCCTGCAGATCTACTTGCGTCAGAGTTACTGAGCAAGAACTTGAGTATGAAAAAGCCTGAATTGTTGAAAACAAGGTGGGGGTGGGGTGTTTTGGTTTATTCCCCCTCCTACCACTCAGTTCCCAAAGTTTCAAGGTAGGAAAGGGAAGTGCTTTCGTCACAAGCAACGTTTTCCGCTGTGAGTTTCAGATGAGTTGGGCATTTCACTCCCCTGGTCCCATGGGAATCCTCAGGTAAACAGACATGTCTTGTCTGCAGCGGTGCTCCGATGTACAGCGGCTGGGAGCAGAGGAAGGACAAACCTCCTGACTTTATTTTTGCTGGGGGTGTAAAATGAGCCAAGGCTTTCTGCAGTCACTATTCTATACATATCTTTTGGGTCTGATGCTATTTTTGTTGGCTGTGACCCTGGAGGTGTAGGTGTGGAAGTGCCTTTCTGCTGCTTTCTGCATGCGGGTGTAGATGTTTCCTCTGTTCCAGGCACCTCCTCAGACTCTGTGGCCTTTCAGGGGGAGTAGGCGGATGTCAGCGTGGCCTTTCCCCACCTGTCTGTAACTTTTTAATACTTCTTTTTATTTTGGCCTTGCGCTTCTTCCATGGAACATCTCTGGGTAGCCACTGGGAGGTGTAAATGGCTTGAGATGGAAACCACAGCTTGTAGGTGCGCCCTCTGCCAGGCTTTTCTGGCACCCGAGGAAGTCAGGTCTGTGCCTGCTCCCAAGCAAAAGGGATATTACCAGCTGCTCGGTGAGAAAACAAATTCACAGAGATACAGGAAAGTGTGTTAAGGTGGTGGGAAGCAACGGGAGTGAGATTCCTGGCAGCTCGGGTATGTAAACATTCATAAAATAGAGAGTGTGTGCATGTGTGTACTTTGTGGTGGCAGGAAACCCAAGAAGCTAGCTCCATTATTTTTGCTGGAATTGGTAGCAGCCGTACCAGACAAATATTATAAGCCCTTAATCCTCCTGACTTTACACCTGTGAATGACCTAAAGACCATCCAAGGTGATCTAAATTACAGCACATCTTTACTAATTAGTAATGGGGTTTGGGATCTGATTTAGTTGTTTGTAAAAAGGGCTTTCTTGTTTCTCAGTAGCTCAGATGTTGGACTACCTCTGGGGGAAGTGAGGGGAAGGCAGGAGGTGGAGGTAATGTGTGGCCTCTTCTGAAGTGTCACATGGATGTGACTAGCCTGCCACAAATTTAGCTCCGGTGGCACTGACAAGACACTGCAGTGGAAAAAGCAGAGATGTCCTTTTAAGCAGACGCAGGGTAAGGAAATTGGCTGAAGCTAATGGATCTAAGTTATAATTTCCAGTGGAAATACTAATGCAATTAATGTATTTCCACACAGCAGGACAGCAAGCCCATGCAAGTGTTTAGCTGTTTGTCATGACTGCTCAGCAGGCTGGCCTAGCCACGTCCTGGGGTCTGTCCAGCTGCACCCAGACACATGCAGCCTGTGCTGAGGGTGGGTGCAGGGCTGAGACACACGCCAGTGTGGCAGTAGGTTTGAGGGGCTGGAGGAGAAGACCATCACCAGGACCAGCTGCTGCATGGGTGTGGAAAGTGAAGGCGCCTGACCAGGAACATCTGTCTCCCTGCTTGTGACCTGGGTGTGGGGCTGTTACTTCACCCCAGCTCCGTGGCAGTGCAGTCCCCAGCTGGGGTCTGCACATCCTGTCTGGACACAAGGACAAGCAGGAAAGCCCAACAGCCTCCTCACACTGCGCCACAGATCTCCCTTGCTGCTGCACCCACCACCTCCTGCAGAGAAATCTCTCTTGTTAGGGGTGTGCCTGTTCTCAGTGAAGTTGCAAACCCTCTAGGGCAAGGCGCAAGACTCGTCTGATCTCCTCCCTGAACATGCCACAAGTGCGTGAAGCTAGAGGAGGGATTTCCATCCTGCCAGTGTGGTAATGGGAGCTGAGGAGGTGCCCAGCCTGGCTGCAGCAAGGCGAGGTATGGAGCGAGATGTGTTTCTCATCAGTGGTGGAGCAGAGCCACGAAGCTGCTGTTGGGGAGACTGCAGTTCTATCCTGCCCCATCCCCTCCCTGTGGAGAGTCCACATCCATGGGACAGCCTGTGCAGCCAGGTGCCAGCATCCTCTTTCCTCCAGCTCTCAGCTGGGCACATGGTGGTCCTGAGGTCCCCAGCATCCCTGCTGGGCCCAGCCTCAGGAGCAGATTATCGTGTGCAGCAAAGGCACAGCTTCAAATAGGTGTCCTTAACCTGGCCTAATCTGCACAGGGCTCTGTGCCTGCCAGGGCAGAGGGAAGTCAGCTATATCTCACCTCCATAAATTGTTGTTCAGATTAAGGGAAGTGCCAGAAGCTTTAAAGAGGCTGTTGGCAGATTCCAGAAAAAAAGAAACAAGTGACACCTGCTGCACATCAAAACAGCAATTACCTTTGTATCAGTAAGATGGTTAATGCATGTAACAAGTGGCTGGAGATATGGAAGGGCATAGATCTCAGAAACCAGGACAAAATCAGTTTTTTCAAATCCTGCATCCATGGTCCTGAGCTGATATACAAGCAAGATGATAATGCAGCACAGTGGTTTTTGTTGGCCTCTGCCTGTTTCCAGCCACAGCAGCCCTGGCTGCTGATTATTCAGCAGACATTAACCAGTGGAATGTTTCTGTGATTTTTTTTCTCAAATAAAGAGTGCTGGGAAAAAATGCTTTCATGTTTTTATTTTCTTTTTTGAGAAAGTCTAAGACAACTCCGGAGCCTTTCAGATCATGACATTTATGTGACATGCAGTGCTGGTGTCAGAAATTGTTGCTTGCTGTGCTGGTGGCCACTTACTTCCAACAGGCTCAGCTGTAACCTTCTGAAAAATACCATTTTGTCCTTTCACAGTGGAGCTTGTCATAACCTTATTTCCAAACACATGGGTTGCACTCCACACATCTTACAGCTCCGTGAGATATTTGCATTAGGGAGGCAGCTTGCTTTCCCGCCTATCCCGTTCCATCAAAACACACTTTTAGCACCAGGCAGGAAGCCAAGGTCAAGTCTCCTTTTCTTTTTTTTTTTGTTCCTCTTGCCTGCTCTGAATGCATGATAATACAGACTTCAGCTCCATTATTATATCTTTTCCCACAAGACCGTTGCCTCATTCAGACCTCAGCAGGGAACATGTTTTCACTTCTGCCAGCTGGGCATGGCTGGAGAGCCCTATGCCCGTAGGAGCTCCAAGGGGGAGGACACGGAGGTGAGGCTTTGCAGAGAGGATAGAGGAGTTTGGTTAGCTCCAGATCTGGTAGGGCATTTCCAGGGAGCCTCTCCCACTGCCTCCCTTGTCAGGCCAGTAATGAAGAATGTCAATGACGATGGGATTCCTCTCATCTCTTTTTAAGTGCCTAAAAGTTAGGTGTCTAATCCTAATTAGTTAGACAGGCTTCCTGCATAGCCAATGGAGACAAATAGGCACCTCCAGTGTATGATTCATTTCACATATCTTGAAGTTTATCTTGAGAAGGGCTGACTCACCTGACAGCCAAGCACCCGCTTCTCTTCTGTGGCTGTAAAGGCAGATCGGCAACTTGCTGAGGATTTGACAGCTACGTTTTGGATGTCCCAAGCGGGCAAGGTGAGTCCTACTGCCAGCTGCGGCAGTGGCTATGGCAAGTATCATCACTTGGCTGCTATGGCTTGCCCCCCTCCCACCCTGTTTCCCACAGAGAAGGTCCATTTGCAACCCTGCCCAAGCAGGGCTGGGTTTTAGTCTGTCCAAATCACATTATCAGCCCTTATCACGTTATCAGACCAAGTTAAATATTTATAAAGCACCTGGGGGCAGGGTCCACATCTTTCTTCAGCTTGTATATTCCCTCGAGGAGCAAAGCCCCTGTGCTGGTTTGCAACCCTTTGCAGGCTGGTGCAATACAGCACCATGAGTCCGTGTGCCAATCTGCATGTCTTGACAAAATGCAGCTGGGAATGCAGAAAGACCTCATGGACATTGGGAAATAGGCAGGAGTGAATCATAAGAGTCAGGAGAAGCAACTAATGTGTGGGAAAAAGGCAAATGTGCTACCTCTGCACAAACATACAATAAGGAAGTATGTAATAATAATTATTGTTATTGTAATACGGCCTGGGTGAGCATTTGGGAAAAAGATATCTAATAACTGACAAGCGACGTGGCTCGGTTTGTTTTGATCTGAAATTCAAACAATGGTTGTGTTTATAAGGCAATAATACGCAGGGTACTGGCACCACACCAACTATGCACTCCCCAAGTCGGGTTTATATAGGTCATGCCAAACAAATAATAGTGTTCTTCAATATAATTACTGATTCATTACAGAAAGAGAATGTAATTGAGTCTGTTTGGATTTCAGGGAGGCGTTAGATGTAGTAAATTCATACATTTGAGCTCAGATTGGGAAAGCTTTGTGTGCTCGCCTAGTTCTGCTCATCTAGGAGTCTGAGATAAAATTCCCACTGCAGCCTGCCCGGCAGCATGAGAGCTTTCCCTCAGGCTTCAGCAGTTGCTCATGCTCCTGCTGCCCTTTGCAAACTTTTTCAGTGCCCTTTGAAGCACTTCACAGATAAACTGGAAAATGAAACTAATGTTAGAGCAAAACTCAGATCCAAATATGCTGGACATGGCTTTTACCTCAGGCAATAGCACCTACCCCCTTGATCCTGGGGACATGCTGGCCCCTCCACTTCTGAACCTCCTGGTCCATGGCCCACTTCTGGATGTGTCTCTTGACACACATCATGTCAGTGTTACTGCAGGGGAAAGCAGCAAAAGGCAGAGGATGGGATAGGCTGGCAGTGCCCACCAGTTCCCTGGACAAAGACACCCCAGCTTAACTGGCACATTTGGCCACAGGAGAGTTAAACTGTGTTGTTCTCATCCTGGCACGAGGGTGGGGTTGGACAGTGGCAGGGCCATGATGCCACGCAGCATGGCAAGCAGGTGCTACCAGCACTCAGTGTCACAGGACAAGCGCTGGCCTCCGAAGGTGAGGGAGCACCAGGGCTGCTGCTCTGGTGGCTTTTGAATGGCTTTGCCACATGCCGTTCCCTGGGGCATTGTGGCTGCAGCACTCTGCTTTCCCCAGGGAGACCTGGGCAGTCCTACTCTGGTCTGAGGTGTTTCCTGCCAGCCTTAACCCTGTGGGGACCCTGCACAGCACACAGGGATGGATGATAGTGCCCAGAGTAGCATCCTCAGCACCTGGCACAGCTGCCAGTACCAGTGACAGGGCATTGCTGTGTGTGACACCTGGGCTCAAGGGGTTTACCCAGGAAAACAGAAGGCATTGTGGCACAGCCTTGGAGTCAGCACCCCTCATGTCCATCACCGGCCCTGCTGCTGCTCCCCGCAGTACAAAGGGCAGAACCCCTGTCTCCTTCCTCCCTCCTGCCCTGCCCCAGGTAGCAGCTGCCTTTTAAAGAAAGGCCAGACAGGGCATAATATCAGGTGTCCAGAAAAGCAGGGACCGTGCTGGTCACCCTGGTGAGCCAGCACCCAGCAGAAGGGTAGAGCACTGATGGAGCTCTAGACCCACTAGGCAGTTGACTTCTGCCAGCTTCTGAAGAAGTTCATCAGGAACAAGCAGAGACCATAGTAATTTATGCTTTCAAAAGGTCTTTTGATAAAAGCCTTTCCAAGAATGAAACAAACTTGGCAGCCATGGTATGAAAAGTCCCATAATGAATTGAAAATTGAGTCAGAACTGGTAGAATGGGGGGAAAATCCATTACAAGTAAAAGGCCAGTGTTCCAGTTGAGGAAGAAGAGTTTACTGGGTGGAAGGGGCTGGTGGGACCATGCCTAGCAGAGATGAAAGCAGCCCTCTGAATACTATTACAAAAATCAGTGAAGGGGGAAGAAGGATAAAAAGGCAACAGCATCTGCTGCCAACAGCGAACCATGCATTATAAATGCAAGCAAGTCTTGGCAGGACTGGGAGGGACTCCAGAAGATTCTAACTAAACTTGGAAACCAAACCACCATGATGGAGAAAGTTCAGTGCACACAAATGCCAAAGCAAGCTGGTTTAGAAAAAACTGGGCAAGTTTCTTACTCTGAATTAGAAGTTGTGTTGTGGGGGTGAGCAGCAGACAGGGCAATGACTGTTCAAGCATCACACATAAGACACTTGCAACATGGGTCAGCATGAAAACCATGTCATCATATAACCTGGGTACCCATCACAGTCCGTGCCCACTTGCCCCTGTGGGGCAAGAAACATTGCAAGATGGACCATACTGAGTCAAGGTCAAAAGTCCATCAAAGGCACCATGGAAGAATAGAAACAGGATCAGAACTGGATGGGGGACTTTTTCTGTGAAGGGAGGTTGAGGAATATAATATTTCATTTGCAGCGGGGATGAGGAAGGCTACAAAACAATAGTTCCCTTTAGCAACAACTGGCTGATGCTTTTGGTTTATTTGTGCTCTGCAAGTTGAAAAGAGAGATGTAAAGGTGCTTTTAAAAATAGTTGCAAGGAAGTTTGTGCTTTGCCACTGCCTCAGTACTGTTCCTGGCTGGATGCGATGTGCTGATAAGCTCATACCTGGCCTGAACTCAGCCAGCCCTGCGTGCCAAGCCACCCGGAGCAGTGCACCGGCTCAGGAAGGTTGCCAGCACCCACTGGATGCAATTGCCTTGTGGGCAGCCTCCAGCCCTGGGCAGCAGCTGGTGAAGCCCTGCCTGTGCACTGAAAGCCTGCTCACATCAGTGCCCAGCTGTCACGGAGTGGGGACTACACTGCAGGGCCAAATGTGGTCCCTGGCAGGGCGTGGTGACACCGAGACCCATGCAGTAAGAAATGGAAAGGGGGTCTGTGTGTAAATAATTTACTAGGATGACCTGGCTATCAGGCCCTTGTTTATTTTTATGAAGTTACTAAAGAATCATGTTGATTTTGAAACAAGTTTGGGGGACCAGAGAAGCAAAGGCATCTATCTGTCCCCTGTGTGTGGCAAGGCAGCCGGATTGGGAGGGGACAGATGCCTTCTGAATTTCCAACTTTTCCTGCATACAGAAACCTTTGTGGAGAAACCAGAGAGGGAGAAATGCCACACATTCTACAGGTGGCTGAACCAGAAAGGTGGGAGCTTTGGCACACACTCTGTGGATGACCAGGGAGGGGAAATCGTTGGCTGGATAATGTTTGTCACTATTTCAGTCAGGGCTTCTGGGTGCCCCCAGCTGCCAGTGCTGTGCCGGGGCCATGGATCCACAAGAGAGGTAGGCTTTTGGCGGAGAAACAAAAGCAAAACATGGAATTACTGTCATCAGAGGAGCTAATCATGCTCCTGCCAAGAGCAGAGACATTGGGCCTGGTGCCTGGGCTACCGTGCAGTGCAGGTAGTGAGCACTGGGGATGATGTGATGCCCTGCTCCACAGCGCAGTTTCCTTGGTGTGGTGAAGCCCGGGCAGCCTTGAAGATCCACAGCAGGATGCTTCCTCCTTACCTCCTTATCTCCTTACCAATCCTTTGCTTTCTATAAGGGGATAAAAGGTGTTGCAGACATATGAGACATTGATTGCTGGCAACTGGGGCTGAAAAAAGAGAAAAAGGCTAATCCTCCTATTTTCCTACTCTTTTTCTTTTTCTCTAAGTCTCTGTTCCATACATCATGTGATCATAAGCGAATCTAATTATTCAGCTAAGAAAAGCATGCTGTTCATATTAGCTAGCACAGAGAAAAACATGAAAACTCTGAAGTGTGAGTCAAAGATTCAAAAGCAAATGTATAGAATTCGATGTTACTGGTTTTATATTTTTCTTAGTTATGTTCCTTAGGTGACTGACAGTATTTTGGAACCTGTTTGTCAAGCATTTGGGATTAGCTTTCTTGGAAGGGCATGGATGTGGGCCCTCTAGTGCCACTTGGGAAATGCCAAGATACCAGCCCACAGCTCTTCAGGGGGAGTTGTTCCTTGGCAAGTACCAAGAGCATAATCAGAAATTTGGGAGCACTTCAGATGGTCAAGGAGAAAAACAGATCAGTTTTTCTCTTTATGTCTCCTGCGTGTGGCTGGTCCAACTGGATAATAGATCCAGCAGTACCTCATAGCAGCAGAACCTGCCGGTTCAATGGTTGCCTGATGTCCTCTGTGAAATGAGAGTTCAGCCAGTGCTGCTTTGTTTGTCTGTGGATGGACACTTGCTATCTCCAGGCCTACAGAGCAAGCAGTGTTAGACATATCAAAATAATTTTTAAGAAGTCTTCTGACTCCAAAGCTCAGTGCCTTTCAGTTTGTGTGCACTGAGCTGAGAAAACATGCCCACTAATTGTTACTGAAGTCAGCAGTGGTTGGCCCACCAGTACAATGCCAGGATGCTGGGCAAACTTCTGTCCCTCCTCCCAAGTTCAGGTGTGTTTGAGATGTGCAGCTCAAAAATGACCAGTCTGTTACCTCTGATATTGTCGATGGGTAAAAATCTACAGGTTCAGGATGTGGTGGATGTGACTGTGTCTGTTGCAAATGGAGCTGTTCCAAAATGCATACCAGAACTTCTAAGTGTCATTAAAATGCTGAAGACTCATTGAGGAGCAGGTGTTGGGTGGTAGGTGGTAAAGGCTTTCTTAGTGAAACTGTTCATAAGAGGAAGTCTGCTGATGGAGGGAGGATCCTACGGTTGCCTCCAACAGTATAAGCAGAATGAAAAGGAGCAGCAGCAGCAGCAAAAGCCAGTAATGCACCAGAAGATGTGTTCAGCCTAAATCAGACCAATTAATTAGCTGTACTGATGAATTAATATGCTAACTAATCCACATCTCCTCTGAACCCTCAGCTCCAAAGCTCATCCCAGGCAAAAGGTTATTGCAATAATGATGCTATGGAGAGGCCTGGAGCTCTGTCCCAGAGCTGAGTTGTGCATCTGTATGACCAGTTTGCATTTGTGAAGTGCATACCTTTCATGGAATCATAGAATCATTAAGGTTGGAAAAGACCCCAAGATTATTGAGTCCAACCTTTGACCAAACACTACCATGTCAACTGAGCCACAGCATTAGGTTCTAGATCCAGTCATTTCTTGAATGCTTCCAGGAATGGTGACTCCACAGCCTTCCTGAGCAGCTCATTCCAATGCTTGACAACCCTTTCAGTGAAGAAATTCTTCCTGATGTCCAACCAGAACCTCCCATGCTGCAGCCTAAGTCCATTTCCTCTTGTCACTTGTCACCTGGGTGAAGAGACCAACCCCCACCTGGCTACAGCCTCCTTTCAGGTGGTTATAAAGAGTAATGCATCTCTCCTGAGCTTCTTTTTCTCCAGGCTAAACACCCCCAGCTCCCTCAGCTGCTTGTCATCAGACTTACTCTCCAGACCCTTCACCAGCTCCACTGCTGCAGAACAGAACACAGGTTTCAGGGTGTGGCCTCACCAGTGCCGAGTGCAGGGGGACAGTCACTGCTCCTGCTGGCCACACTATTGCTGATACAGGCCAGGATGCCACTGGCCTTCCTGGCTGCCTGGGCACATGCTGGCTCATGTTCAGCCATCTGTTGACCAGCACCCCCAGGTCCTGTTCTGCTGAGCAGCTTGCCAGCCTCTCTTCCCCCAGCTCCATGGGGTTGTTGTGTCCCAAGTGCAGCACCCAACACTTTGCCTTAGTGAATCTCATACCACTGGCCTCAGCCAATGATCCAGCCTGTCCAGATCCCTCTGCAGATCCTCTCTTTTGTACCAGAAAAAGTAAACAATAAGTGGTTCTGTGCACGTATTAGACTAAGAAGAGTGTCCATATTTGTGTGTGCTTGTGCTGGCTTAAGGAATTGTGTATGTGCATAAGAACGAGTGCTAGTGAACACGTAGCAAGACACTGAGCAGCCATCACACATCTGCGAGTGAAACTGTGGCACAAACAGTGTGAGCTACGACAGGGAGCAAGGGTGAGCAGGGCTGTGGGAGTGCTCATTCACTGCCAGAGCTCACGGGGAGGTTTTGCCAGCCGTGGGGAGTGTGGGTCTGTACCAAGAGCGGGGCAGAGGAGCAGTACTGTGGGCACGGGCACCCACACACATGGGAAGGCAGCAGGACGGGCGCGTGGCACTGCAGTGCTGGAGGGGAGATGCAGGAAGGCTTTTTCCCAACTGTTTATACAACATGATTTGACTCAGCGAAGAATTAACATGGTAAAGAAAAATCTAGAAGGACTCTTGCCAGCTACAAGCAGAGTGATCAGCATACACAGGATGTGGTAAGAGCTAAAGGCGTCCCGTTATTAACTTCACTTTTATTTCAAGGGGATTCACTTCTCTGTTCTGGCTCTCATTTGAGAAGTGAAACCCAAGGTCACGGTACCATCACAAAAGAAATACTGGTCACAGCTCATTTGTTTTTCTGCTTTATTATTATCTTTTAAAAGGTTACTCTGCTTTTCCTTGAATGGAATTTATTGAAATTGCTGGTAATGTGAAGTCCTCACTCTCTGTTTCTCTCCTGAGGAATTATCCCATTTGCTCTCATTTGAAACTGTTGACTCTGAGGGGAGTGTTTATACCTCGCAGTATGGTGCAACCCAGAGCAGAGGGAAAAACGCAGGTTCCTTCTAAGCACATCCAGAGCCTGTGCACTGCTCACAAGGTGCTTTGTAAACATTTATTCATTCTTGTACACACGCTCCCTTCCCTCCCCCATCAGGTGAGGAAATATTATTGTCACCATTTCACAGATGGAAGAAGTGAATGCAGATAGGTCTGGTGACTCACCCGTAACCGCTGAGGCTGATTTAGAGCTGAGGCGTTAAGCTCCCAGCCACCTAATTTAATCCAGCAGGTCACGTTCCCACCCAGGCCTGACAATATAGGCAGTGCCAGCTCCATCTACCTGCCACCCACTGGTCCTGTGAAGCAGCAACACTCATCTCTGCGTTTGCAGAATGAGATCAGATTGCTGCGGCTTACTCCATGCGGTGTTGTCATCAGAGCGCGATATATCATTATGATATCATGATGTTATTAGGCCTGAAACTAACGCAAGGCCACGCACAGAACAGAGGTAGGCAGTGGAAAATCAGCGACCGTGTGCTCCTCCACCACATCACAGGCACACACCCTGTACCAGGGTGTTGGTTGATTCCACCACACTGCAAGGAACTGCAAGCAATCTGCGTGCTGGGCAGGGTCTCCCCACCTTCTCTTTTGGGGCCTGGGTTAATTTCTGCCCATACAGTCCTGGTGCAATTGTCTGAGGGAGGAAAGAAGGCACTGTGAGGAGATGGAAGGAAAATGTTTGCCTCTCGAGTGGAAATGGCTCTCATAGCACATGGTCAGGAGACAAAGATCATGGCCCCAGCTCTTTGTGAGGGTAGCTGTTTTTAAGTGCTGAGCACTTAATGGAAACTAAGCCTCCTGAAAGTGGTTCACTACAAGCATTGGGAAACAGAGCTTTCAGTGTCTCATCACAGCTGAACATCCAGGGCCACATGTTGCCACTGCTGTTTGCTTTTGCTTTGCTATTTAAAATCCTCACCTATGTTGTTACCCTCTCCCACACAGAATCAAGAACAACAACAATAATAAAAAAACCCCAGCTCCTTATCATCTTCCTTTGCTTTTCACACTGTTTACACAGGGCATGATTTCACTCATGCCCAGCTCATTGCAGACGACTCAGATTAGTCAGTTCCCCTTTCTGAGACTGGCTGGTCTGGCTGGCTGGGACTTGGGCCACATGAGATGCTGCTGCACCCAGCTTCACGCTGCTGAAGGGGAGGTCAGCTTTCCTTGCATAAATCTTAACTTCTGTTTTGAAATAAAACACTTGGTATTTTCATCTTTGGAATATAACCTTTGTAATAGGTCATTTCAGTGAATCTGGTGTTGCTTTTTTTGCCTTGTCACATGAAAAACTTGTTTGCATTGCCACGACAAAGTTTGCAGAAAGATTTATCTTGATTTTTGTGGGCTTGGTACCTGTCTTTCAGGGGCTGCTACTGTACCTGTTAAGAACAATGGCAAAACATCCACAAATTTCAAGGTGTGTGAGATAAAAAGTACTCAAAAGTACTTCACAGTGGGAAGGGAATGCATTTGAGTGCCAGGACTGTTCAGAGGCCTCTCTACATCTCTTTCAACCATCATGTGTGGGTTTGAGGTGCATTGGGACTTTGTAGGGAAATGGGTGAGTCTTAAGCATCTAGAAGGCAGATGGGTAGTTCTTCCTGTGACCCTCCTTTAGGAACTAAGTGCCACTCACACTGTGCCAGAGACAGGAGCTGTAGAGAGTCAGGACAACACCTTTCTGGGCTGTTGTCTCTGCAGTTGAGGTTTCTTTTCCTGCCTGAGGGTTAAATGTGGGTTTTCCTTGGAGGGCAGAGTAACTAGTGGCAGGAGAGCTTGGACTGGCATGTGGAAGAGCCTCAAGTCAGTACCGTTCATCCACAGAAACAGAAGATTCATTGCTGTTGAACTGGCAGAAATTTAATCTCCTAGTTAAAATATTACTGGGCTCTACTTGCTCTTATCCTTGCACAGTGCAAGGGGCAAGGGGCTCAGTAGGTCAGCTGGCTATTACCTGGCAGCAACTGCAGGGACCCGGTCAAGGCCCAGAGTGTGACCTGTGCCTCCTTGGTTAGATCCTTTTCCACAGTTCATGTTGTTCTTTTATAGCCCCTGTTCACGCTTCAGTGTGTTTTGTGCTAAACAGAACAAAGTAAGAACCCTGCAGAGAAGAAAGCCCAAGCCAAAGCTAGGTATGGTCAGCACATCAGCTGTCCTGCAGTAACAGAGTGCACAGCATCAGCACCTGCTGAGAAAGGGAACTCCAGTCCTTAGAACAGTGCAAAACACAGTGCCTAAATTGCAGAGGTCCCCAGTAGGGAAGGCAGCTGTGCCAGCTGTGAGAGACAAATACAATGACTAGTTGAGGAGTCACAAATTCAGAGCAAACACCCAGGTAATACTCCACCTTCTTCTAAGTGGCATAAGTCAACACCCAGTGGTAATCAGAGCCCTGAACAGCACAGGGCTTGTTTGCTGCTGGTGTAGCTGTTGTGCCTACCCCAGCCACAGACCCCTGCTCCCAGACCTAATCCACCAAGACAGCAAGGTACAGTTTTGCTGGCCAAAAAATTTCTAAATGGGAACAGGGAGCAATCTTCACTATCTCTTGCAGGTTCCAGCTCAGCAATGTGTGCTACACCCATTCATCTAAATGCAGAATTAGTTCTGAAACTAATGATAAGGCTTTAAATGACATTTCACACAGCTAATTTATTTCCCCACTGTCCCAAAGTGCTTCCCAGGTGCTGAAAAGCTTAGCTGCCAAAATCTCCATGGCCTTTGTTGTCAACCTCAGCAAGACAGCTCTGCATTGCACCATCTTTCCTATTCATGTTGGGTTTCAACCCTTAATGTGCCAAGCCTCAGAGCCCCCAGCAGTGGGGGAGGGGAGGTGGGGGGAGGGAGGCTGTTCTTCTCTCAGCACAGCCGAGGAGAAGCAACTTCTCCCTGTTCACAGAGGAAGTGGGTGCTGGAGCACCACCATCAGCTATTTCCTCCTGTCTTTCATGTGAGTCTTCCCTCCTCTGAGCAATGTGCTGTACCTTTATGTCAGTGGAGCTGCACAAAAGTGAGCTAGGTGTGATACCACACTACAACACACTGCCTGTGCTGAAGGCACAAGGTCATCCCACCCTTGGGAAGGGGAGGAAGGACACGGGTGTATTTACACACACATGAGCACACCTCGGTGGCTTTGTGTAAACACGTGTACCCACGGAGTTTCCATTTGGAGACGTGCTCCGTGTGGCACGTATCTGTTCAGGCAGAAAAACATCACTGCCCCAGTTCCTGCAGCAGAATCCTTTTTTGTTTTTTTTTTTTTTTTTCTCTCTTGGGTTCTGGAGTTACTTCTGGTTTACAAAAATATCACCACAGGGCAGCCTTCCTGATAGGTGGAATAGTTTCCCCTTGAGAAGAAGCTGGTGGAAATCCCCTCTCTTGAGACATTTTTAACTTTGCCAGAAATGTACGGTGGGAGTGACTGCTTTAACTAGTGAGCTGACTGGGATGAGCTAATGGGTTTTTCCATATCTGGTGTCTAGTTCCAGGGATTTCCATGAATTGCTGTCAGGACAGAAGAAGGCAACAGATTGCAACTGTGGGATCTGCTGTTTCAGCTCCACTGACACGTCATTCCCCCAGGACACCCAGTGACCTGGTTAATCTAGTTCTTTGCTTCTGACTTCTCGTAAATGATTTATCAACTGGCGTGGATCCCTGTTTGCTTAAGGAGGCGTGTGATGACCTCTAGCAGACCGGCTGCTCTGAGATACAGCCCACATTTGGCACCCAGCTGCTGGTCCAGCTCGTGACCCTTGCCACGGGGAGCAGGAGGACAGGGCTCCGGCAGAGCCCAATGGCAAGGGCTCCTGCAGGGAACTGTGGGTGGTGTTTACAGGGTTTTGTGGAGAGCCCTGGTGACTAAGCCGTCAGCTCGTCAGGGAAGGCGCTTGCAGACCTGCCTCGGCCTGTCCTGACCCCCACGGTGTGCAGGTCTGCCTGGGAGACTGGCTGTGTTTGCTGTGTACAGACTGCAGGGTGCAAATCCTGGGAAGCATCAGCTGCTGCACCAGCACCAGCCTTTGGGACCATGTAGTCTAGAGAAAAAATAACACGAGTGTCTGCCACCTTGTCCATCCTCAGTGATGACACCGGTGTCAGAACCAGTTGCAGCTCTGGAGCTCATTGTCATGCACGTGCATCAGTCAATACCCACACACAAAACACTACAGCAAAACAGAACATTGTACAGATCAAAACTCAAGTGCTCAAGCCAGGGAGATGAGGGATGATCCTGCAAGCTTTACATCATGCCTTTGTAGGTGAGGCTAGAGTGTGAAAAGAGATCAGATACCACAAATCAGGCACTCCCCCTAAATACTGCCCCCTAAACACGGGCAACTCCCTACCTGCCTTTCCTCCAGGCCAGTTATTGCTGCTTCCTGCTCTGATTGTTTCAAATCTGGTTATCTTGAGTTATGCCTGTTCTGGCAAATATGGTGCAGCAGAGAGGAGGTCCTGTTCCCATCAATGCTGTATGCATGCCACAGATCACAGAGATTAGCATGGGAGGAACAGCTCAGATGAGCTGCTTGAGGCAGGCATTGGGAAGCTTGCAACAGAGCTGTGTAATGTTTAGAAAAATAAAACTGCTTAACAAAATCTTTGTTATGGAAGATACAGGGCCATACTGAATTTTCAGATGGCTGGAGGCTGTTTCACAGGGGCAGCACCCAGCAGAAGGGGAAGCTGGGGAAGCTGCTCCAGCACCATCTTGGACAGCCCCGCTCCCAAGAGACACAGTGTCACACCACCCTAGGGCCACACATCATCAGGGAGGGCTGGCTCAGGCTGTGGTGAGGAACCTGCAGCCACATGTTGGCAAAAGCACGGGGTGTGTTTTCTTCTCACACAAGGGTGGATCTGGAGCAGCTTTCAGCTTCCTGCGACCTGGGAAGTGGGGCTTTTTTGTTTATAGCCCAAGAGGATGGAGGGCGCAGCTCCTCTTCCCTGTTTTCGGTGGCACACCACCAGCTTCCTTGCCTTGTGCCTCAACAGGAACCTCTGTGTTCATGCATGACAGGCTCCCAGTCTACACCTTGTAAAGCACCCCAGCATCACAGAATGACAGACAGCTGGTGGGATGTGTGAGGGCTGCTCCAACTCACCACGAGCAGTCATAGCTACCCTGTGACTCAAAATGCAAAACCACACCCCCAAAAATGGATTCAGTCTAGGCTGAGCCTACATTCCCTATGATAATCCCAGTCAGAGAGCAGAGAAACAGGACAGGGAAAGAAAGGCTAGCAAATTATCCCAAGTTATATTTCCAACCTTTAAATGTGGGTGGAGGTACTGTAGGTATAACCTTCAATGTGAATTTCCAAGTATTGATAGATATTTATATGGGCAAGTGAGGGTTCAGTCTTAGTTTCAAGCCCAAACTCACAGTTTGTACCACCTCTTCCACACACAGACTTACTCTCCAAACAACAGAAAAGATCCAGATCCGTGTAGAAATTATGTCCTTACCTGAAACACAGGTGCTCCAGGCTCAAACCTCTTGGCTTTGCAAACTCAAACTGGTTTGCTGAGGACATCACAGATGTAGAGTGATGCAAGTGCAAAACTCCCCCAAAGCATTCCTCTGTCCCTAGGGCAATGAAACAAGAGCTGAGTTTTCTCATTGAACTGTTTTGTAGCAGTGGCCCATTAAAAAGAATACCCAGTCTTTGGTAGAGCTGGGATTGGAACCTGCTTCCTCTCATCTCCAGTCTCCCAGACTAGGGGACAGATTGCTTCCAGGTGCCTGGCTATGTTCTAGTCCTGGCAATATAAGGCCATTTTCTGGTCCATTATCTGCCTATTCCAAAGGGGTCTTATTTTGCACTTTTTGATTACAACCAAACTATTTTATTGAGCTGTTCTGGTTTTGCTGTGCTAAAATCACCCACCTGGTGGAGCAGTTCAGTGCAAGACAGAGAGGTCACACCTCTGAGCTGGGTGTTACCATAAGAGATCCTACCTGGATGCTCTGGCCAAGGTTGCAGCTACCTGCCATGTAGTCGAGGCATCCTCCTTTACCACCACTGTCCTTGAAACACTGGCTCACAGTTAAGAGGCAGCTGATCCCAGTGTCTTATCCAGGTCCACTGCTGATGAGGCTCACATTAAATCTACTAGCAAGATTTAACAAAACTGCAAGCAGAAGGGAACCGTTATGGATTAATAGAAGTTAAGGGAATAATAACCTGCTTTTCTTGGACCTGGTCCAGTATTCACTAAAGGGATTTCCATAAGCATTAGTAGGATTCAAATCAGACCATAAATTTCTTGCAAATTTTCTTTTGCTTTATTAAAGCAGGAGAAAACCCCGAACAACCAAACTAAAAAACTATCTTAAAAGTTGTTTCCCCTTTTTCTTATATATTTATTCTCCTTTACGCTTCTTGGCACTGGGAAAAGTATATCCACTCTGAGAAGCCCGTGATCTGAGAACTTCCCGTAACATGAGAAACGCATTCCTGAGCTCCCCAGCTTTGTAGGCCCTGCAGAACTGCCTTAGCCCTGCTCCACTTCCAGGCCTGCCACTTGTACCAGGCACCAGCACAAGAGAATTACACACCAAGAGGAGATACTTCCTATCTTATTATCACCTTCCCAAGCTATCAATTAAAAAATGTCAGATTTCTGTACCCTGTGGATGTCATGTGCCTTGTTTGCACAGTTTGTTCTTGCAGGGTTTTGACACACACTTCCCAAATTGTTTGAGGAGTAGTGCTGCAGGTATCAAGGCACTTGAAGATGCTGTCATAGTGTCTAATTGGATTTCTAAAGGGCATTGCTCCTGCTGCCTTTTGATGTCAGTGCAGGTTGGGCAACTATACCGCAGTCCCCATCTCTAGGTACTGAACACCTTTCAAGTCTGGGTTACAGTGTCACTCACCTCTTAGAATACAGTATGTACCTCTCAGGATGTTGCTTGTGAGGGTGCAAGAAGTGATGATTATGAGTTTTCAGGAAATACAGAAATGGGATACTTCCAAGTAAGTTAACTAAGTAACTTTAATAAGAAAGACAATTTATTAACATTTTCTGCTAATAGCCAGCTCTGTAGATTCCCATGATTCCCACTGCCAACATCTTTGATACAGAAATATTTGTGACCCCTCTCCTTCAGAAGGCTGGGTTTTATCTCATTTAAAATAGAGAGAATGAAGATTCATCTGTCAGTGTTAACTATGTTAACTCTCCCTTTTTGTCCCCATGCTTCAAAAAGAATAGAAGCATTCAAACCTTAAAATGGAGTCACGGAGAGTTGCAGAGGCTATGAGCCATTAAAAGCTTGGCTGTATTTTTTTATTGAAACTATTAAAGCAATTTATTGTACAGGTAGCTTTGGCAAAGTAGGGTTTAGATTCTTGTTAGGTTCACAGCCCTGTATCCCCAGAGGTCAAGTACGATGCGCTAAGGAGGCTCTGGCTCTCCCCCCAGGAGAGCTGCCAGTGCATCAGCCAGAGCACGAAAAGCGTGTGCAAGTGTGAGGCCTAATGGAGCTGCTACTGCTCTGATTTCCAGAGAGAAAAAAAGCCCAAAGAGTTTGTTAGAATGCAGGTTTTGGGTAGAGAGTGTGAGGCCTGTGTTTATGGCCCACTTTTGAAAGGAAGGCGTTTCTGTCTCCGGCACG
Source organism: Passer domesticus (assembly GCF_036417665.1). Classification (NCBI taxonomy): domain Eukaryota; kingdom Metazoa; phylum Chordata; class Aves; order Passeriformes; family Passeridae; genus Passer; species Passer domesticus. The sequence continues at coordinate 33,661,423 of NC_087479.1, forward strand.
CTGGGGGGAAGCAATAGGGCTGCCATCTAGAGGCCAAAGGGACCTTCCAGCACATTCCCTTGGACAGCAGCGCACTGGCCATCACCTGCTCTCCTCACCACCTACGTACAAAGGATTCCCCATTTCTAAGTTAAACTGCCACACTACAAAGCATTTCTCCATCCACATCTCTCATTCAAGGATTGTATATATTGTATATATGTATATAAATATATATATGTATATATTGTAATCCATCCAGCTTAAGAATAGCCTATATAGATAATTGATGCATCTGCCATGGGGATGAAAGACAGTATGAAATATGAGATACAAAGCAGAATCTTGCAGAAATACTTGAGAGACTCTGAGGAGCTCTAGGTTTCTGGGAATGGTGTTAAATGTGTGGTATCAAAAGATTATTAGCAGGAAGACTCAAGCATGGTACAGGGTTTGTGTTGCCTATTAGGCACATCAAGCCCTATAGCCAGAGTAAGCATGATTTTCATCTGCTCATCCCATTGCTACTCCTTACTATTGCCAGGCTTTGGAAGAGTTTGCTCTGGAAATGCCCCAGAACTGTATCTGGTTTGGCTCAGAATGTGCTTTTCTCCCATCCCTACAGTGATCTCATTCTTCTCTGACAATAAGGTTTGCTGTGGCCAGGAGCAAGCTCTGGGTGCCTGGGTCTGGACACTGTCCTTCCCAACCTGTTCCTAAACTGCACACTGCAAGTCAAACCAATCTGAACCCCTGGCAACTGGAGCCTGTCTGTAACATGTTTTGATGGTTACAACCTGTTCAGAAAAGTCATATCTTACCTGTTGCTTCTTTACCATGGCTGCTCCTCTACTTTGCCGCCTCATCTTCTCTCTCATCTGGCTTAGGAATGGCCTCTCCCCTATGCATTTCCCTACAGCAGGCGTAGGAGTCATTTAGCACCGACAAATGTTAAAGGGAAACAGGCAGAGGACTCTCATGGCAGCCTACTGCTCTCCAGAGTGCCCCATGCTAATGTGAGGTGTGTTAAACCCTGCCACCTCCACACAGCTTGAGCACATGAGGAGGCTGAAGTGGAGTAGGAAAGTGAGGGTTGCAGGGCAATGATACCCTTGTCTTGTAGCTGGAGAAGTTCAACCAAAGGCCCTCACAAAGCACTTCAGTTCTGCTTGCACACTGCCTGCCCTGCACCCTCCACATTGCAAAATCCCCTGCTGATGTGACTAAGAGTCACGTTCTGCGGCCTCAGCATCAGTTTCCACCTCTCACAGCCCTGAAATGGAGACAGGGGTGTGTGATTTGCTTTCTCTTCTCCTTACTCTCTGACCATAGGTGATTTATGCCCAAGGGGCTGGAGGGACATTTCTGTCAGTATTGTTGTATTGGCTAAATAAAAACAGATCTGAACCTCACCAGTGCTGCTTACATAAAGGAAAGAGGAAGCAGCCACTGACTCCAGCAAGCTCTAGCAAAGTTCTGCAAGAAGCTGCTAAAAATAGGGCTACCCCTACATTTCCATCCTGCCTTTGACACAGTCACGGCTTTCACATCCCACTGGCCTCGCCATTTCCTTGTGGCGGGCTTGCCTCACGCCCCAGCGTCACCGACAGCCCTTCCTGCCTGCGGACAGCCTGGGGAGCTTTGAAGTGCAGGCAGCTCCTTCCCACCCTGCTGCAAGCAGACACTTCCCCTGCCCTCTTTACATGTCCCTCAAAGGAGAAGTGGGGCAAGCCCCAGTGGCAATCTCGCCCTAAAAGTCCCAGAGATACTGAAGACCAGAAAAGCTTTCCACAGTGGAGGGTTTTCTCAGTAAATGAAAGGTGGAAAGTGTTTTTTTGAGTACCGTGGGTTAATATTCCCAAACATTACCTTTTGACTGTGGTACTTATTCTTGGAGGACTTGGAGCTGAAAATTACCAGAACCTGCTTCTTGGAGTAAAAAGGAAAACAAGTGAACCCAGGGTAGAGGATGGGATGTGAAGAGGAGCCCTTCTGTGTGATCTGAGGCTCAGGAGCCCCCATCCCTGGAGGCAGGGAGGTGGCTGTTAGCCAGCAATGATGCCGTGTGCGTGCTGGATGACAGCACGTGGAAGATGGAGGTGCCTTGGCAATGTACTATAGGAAGAGCAAGAGTGTTGCCAGTTCTGCTGGTGATGTTCTTGAGAGTTGAATTCAGAGTGGATGGCATCACTGTTGAGCTGAGGAGAAAGCAATAAAGTCTGTGAAGCCAGGTGAAATGGAGACTGTTGAAAATTACCCGTGTTGTTTGCGCAAGGTTTTCCAGATCCTGGGGAAGTAATGCCCATGGGAATTTGGGCCAACAGAAAGATAACTAACATTTCTGTTTTCCCTGCTTTTCAATCCAGCAGGTACCAGAAAGGGCAAGGCAGCACATGCTGGACTCCTGAGAGACAAGAGGGATCAGGGAAATCCAAGACCAGAGCTCTGCCTTCCTCTTTGGACCATAAGATGATTAAGATCTGACCACCTTGTTGCCATGCTGCTGGAGTAGGGGTCCAGAAAGTCTGGAAGCTGATTCATTCCTCCATGAGTTTGGAGTCTGGCTGTTCTGGCCTCAAGCTCTCAAGCAGACGGATGGGATCTTGAAATTTCACAAATCCTGATGCTTCTTCCAGGTATCAAGAGTGAACCGAGAAAGCCAGCTGAGTCCCCTTGAAGTAGAAAGACTGATGATGAAGAAGACCTGAACTCATTCTCCAGGGGCTGTGGATGTTGTCTTGGGGTAGCCCTGACTTTGAAACAGGACTGGAGTGTGGAGAGGCTGCTTTGAGGAGTTTATTCACCCAGAGGTCTTGGGTGAAGGCAGGGAAAGAGCCCTCAGCCAGCCTGCAGGACAGCCTACAGGAGTAACAGCCCTGTTGGAGGCACGGGGTGGTAAAACATAGCAGAAGACCATTCTGCTCACAAGTCACACCTAGGCAACAAGAAATTTTCCCCAGACAAAGCCAGAAGTTATTTCCTGAAGCATCTTTGTCACCAGACTCTTTTGGAGGAGGGCAATATTCAGCGTATGCCTAGCGCCGTCTGGAAACCGGCCATGGCAGAAGGGTGCAGCCCCAGCTCTGGGCAGCTCCTGTGGGTACACGTGAAGGGGGAGGAAGAGGATGGGGGTGGCAGCTTCCTCAGCAGACAGTTTTGTTTCTCACTCTACTGCAGCAGAGAAGCATTTGTTAGCTCTCACTACTTCTGAGCCTTTGTAACCACTCTCCTCTCGAGATTAGCCTGTGTAGGTTTCCTGGGGGGCTGCAGTTTAATACCTGGATCTTAATTCAGTCTCCATCTCGCTCCCCCACGCTGCCGGAGCTCACAAAGGTGGGCAGCCCGACCCTTGGTGAAGCTGTCGGTCCGGTCGCTCAGATGTTGTGGGGACTGGGGGAGCGGCCCTGGAACCACCACTGGGCTGGAGAAACAGGTCCACAGCCCTTCGGAGCATTTCTCAGGGTGGCCGTCACGGCAGACTTCCAAAGGCTCGAGGAAATGCCAGGGAGTCAAAATGATGGGACCTGGATTATCTGCACACACAGACGTGCCTTCAACAAACAGGTCCTTCGGGAGATCTGCACATGGCTCACCTCCGTGGCTGAGTTTTGAGCCCCCCCTGCCGCTCCTCCACCTTTTCCTTCCGCTCCCCGGCAGGTGAACGTGCTGAAAACCGCATAGGGGGCGAGGACAGAGCTCTGTGTGTGTGTGGGTGTGTCGCGGGGCTCCGCAAAGGCAGAGCTCTGGGTCACCAGCGCGATTTTGAGGCGATTTTGGCGTTTCCAGAAGCGCGGTCTCCGTGAGGCGGTGCCACAGCGCCACCTGGCGGGCCGGCCGCCAGCTTCCCGGGATCCGCCCCGTGGGAAGCCGTGATGGCGCTTCCCGCTGGGATCGCGCTGCTGACGCGCCGGGCGAGCCCCGCTGCCACCCAAACAGCGCCGTCACGGTGAAGAAGCGCGTGGGCAGCCCAGAGCCCGGCCCAAGGCAGCCCGAGTGCTCCGCCGTAAGCACACGCGTACGCCGCTCCCAGCACTCTCCTCTTCCACGCACCGCACTGCTGCTGTCCAGGTAGCAGAGACGCTTGTAGGAGGGCGGGGAAGCGCACAGCACAGGTTTGCGAGGTCTTCGCAGAGTTAAGTAAATTCACTCACAGGTTTTGAGGTGTTTGCGGTGGGATTTGGGGTCTCACAATATACTGTGTCATCGATTCTTACTGGGAAATACAGCATAGTGCAATAATTTTGGGGCTCACAGATAACAGAGACAAGCTACTAGACTAAAGGAAATTCAAGAGAGTGCGTACAATAAGCAGATGTGGGTTTTAGACCATCCAAGTGCCAGAACTGGGGAAAGGTAAAAGTATATGGAAACAAACAGAGGGCAAGTGTGGGCAGAAATCTTGCAGCAAGCATTTTGGGTGAACCTGGAAAACCAGTGTACATGATCAGTAATGGTTCTTGCACAGTGCTGGAATACAGGCTGTGACAATCTGAATGAAAAGAACAGGGAAACTTTTTAAACATGTAAGAAAACTCGGGGGTTTCTGAGCACATCACTTTTCATTAAGGCATTCACAGGAAGTGGCAGTGATGCAGGGAACACGGCCATGGCTGTATGTGGAAGAGACAGCAGAGCTGCTTGCCTATAGTTTTTGTTAAAATAGCCAGTGTGACCCAAAGCTTTACTGGAAAAAATACATACAAGAGACAAAACCAGTGCAACCAGTACCAACATTTCAGACTGAAGCACTAGATATGGCATTTAAGTCCAGCTCTGGTAAATTCCATTTTTGGCTGGAGGCATGAAAGGGATAGGCTGTCAAGAGGCCAGATACTGATTGTGTGCTGGTCAGTACCAGCAGAAGGACAGACTGCCCATGGCCTAAGCACAGTCTGCTCTGGAGAGAGAGCTCTGCCTGGTAGCTGGAATGCTGCTGGCCTAGACTCCTGGTAGCCTGAAGCACTTGGAAAATCCCAGTCAGAAGTCACAATGGGGCCTACATCCATAGTCTCATTCACCGAGTTTGAGGACTAATTCCTTCAGCTGTAGATGTGAATGCAAAGACTTCATCACGTTTCCTTTCTTTTACTGTGTATGTTTCCCTAAAGTCTCCTTCTTGTCATTGCTGTGCCAGCATATGCTGCACCAGTGCTACTCTGTCCCCCTGGCTCAAATTTTAACAAGTTTAGGGTACCTCTTCTTGTCAAGGCTAGAGACAGAGAGCCTTTTCAGATTATAACTTCAGCTATACCAATGGGTGCTCATTTACCTTAAGAGAGTATCCTGGAGCATTCTACCACTATGAACCACAGAGTAATATCCACGGGATTCTGATCGAGGAGAATCAGCTGCCTTAGAACACCAGAGAACTGGTTGTTGGGTAAAACAAATCCAGCATGTGTGTAGGACCCTGCTGAACCTGATCTCAGGGTCTGCAGTGATGTATCACACCTACATACACACATACAGAGAGAAACTCTAAGTACTGAAACATCTGCTCTGGATCTTTCCATATCCACACAGCACAAGAGATTTCTAGAGTAGAAAAGAACTGGGAATGACCACGTTCATCCTGGTTACAAGAAAATGCCATCACACTACACAAAAATATCATTAATTACCACTGAAACTCTCTATTTTAAGTCCTTTGTTAATCCTGAAAAACAAGTTTTGCCACACATTATTCCCTCCCTCATCACTCCCTCATGGTTTTAGGCCCAGCAAATCAATAGTAGTGAATATCCTTTGAACATCTTGAGACTACCCAGACAAGAGTTGCCATTAGCTAGTATTTCACTACAGCATATAATTGGCCTTATTCCTAATCCCAGCCTTGTTCCTAACCTCAGCCTGTTAACCCTTGCACTTTCCTCTTGGTGCTGACTCTAAGGCCTGAACAGCTCCCTGACGTTTCTGCTGTATCCCCTCCTTTAGGCTGGCATGCATGGAGCCTTCTGCCAGGTATAACTGTTGGCTAATCAATGTTATTGTCCTAGTAAATCACCCGGGGTGAAAGGCTAACAACTCTCCAGAAGGTTTGCAGAGAGAGGTGGTGAAGGGGGAACTGATTGCAGGGCTGGAAAATGGGAAACTTGCCCTCAGGTACTGGATGCACAAAGCACTTAGTCTGCCAGCAAACAATGGCTATGGAGTGGAAATGAGTGAAACAGATGGAAAATTACATGCCTCCAAAACCTCTGTAAGAAGACTAATTCCACTTAGGAACTACAAGTTAGCTCTCAGATCGGGGTGTGGCAGGAGGAGCTGGCAGGGCGCAGAGATTCCACCCCTGGCACTCAAGGCCCTTGATCCTTTGCTGGAGCAGGGGCAGAGAGATGCAGGTACAGATCCTGGGGCATTTCTTCCTACTCGGAATCACATTGCTCCTTCCCCCACCGCAGTTTTCAAAGAGAAATGTCTTGTCCTCAAACACAAGGCACACCCTTCCAGGAGCAGTGGCACAAGGACAGCCAGTAGATGGCATGAGCCGGAGCCAAACCTGCTCAGTGAGGAATCCTGGCCTTCCTGGTAGGAATATTCCTCATCCTCCTCCTCATCCCCTTTTGTCTGGCAACCACAGGTGAGCAAGCACCACACTCATTTCCATTTTCTCATCAATAAAGCAGAGATGTGATGTGGCCAAGTACAATAAAGTTTATCTTCATGAACCACTGGGATATCCTTGGATGAAAAGCTGTGTGTTAAACTGACAAAAACGTAGTTAGTAATAAAGAAGTGCCATAAACATCACAGAAAATACGCAGCCAGTTGCTGAAATGCAACTAACTGCAGTGCTTGACTTCCAGGTGGGCATGCCTTGTGCTGCAAGCAATTGCATGCTGTAGGATGAGGCTTCCTTCCCCTAGGAGGAAATGTCCTGTGGCAAGAGAACTGCTAGCATATTCAGATCACATCATGGCAAACATGCAAAGAATGGAAGAATAGTATGGGTGGCAAGGAACCCTAAAAATCTAGTTCCAAGCCCCTGCCATGGGCAGGATCACCAGTAACTTGGCTTTATAAAGGGTGTTAGCCTTGAAGACTTTTATGTACACAAGTTGTGTAGGCAATGTAAGAATCTCTAGCACAGCATTTCAAAAGTGACAAATTAATTTACCTATAGGAAGAGTCCAACACCCATGGCCATTTGGTTGTTGGTTCTTCTGTTGAAGTGTCAGAGCAGAAGGTATCACACAAACCTGTTTGCAAGGACTGCAGAAAGAATCCTTTTGCCATTTATTCAAACAGCCACTGCTGGCCACAACAGTAAAATCCTGTCCTGTCCTCCAGTTAGTCAGCATCTGGTCACTTATATATCATAACTGGTTTCTAGTTTCCGTTTTCTTGCTTCCATACAGGTATAACTACAAATAACTACAAATATCTTTATGATCATGTCAGAAAGACTGAAGTGAGCAACAGCAACAACAATTAAAACAAAACTGCAAAATAAGCCAGAAAAAGGATTGATTTTATTAGGAATGGTACATTTAAATACATGTAAGACTTTGGGATTAATTTACATATTTCTTCCAAAAATGTTTCCCTTCTTTGACAATACAGAAGTTAAAAAAAAATATCTAATTCCAAATTGTAAGAACAACAGTATTTGCAGTGGAAATTCCTATTAATCAAAACAACTGTGCATTCCGGAGATTTTGACTACACTTTTCCTGGGAATTTTTTTTGCTGCTCTCATTACTAAAATAACCTTCCTTTCCATCAAGACTATTGCTAGTCATACACATGTTATTTAGTATCACACTTTGGGGTATGAAAGCTATGTCACTTTTATAAACATCAAAAACATGGACATGCATATTGACATTTCTGTGCAGTTTTATGAAGTCACCTGTCAAATAAGGCCTATACATACAATACCACATACTAGTGAATTACTGTAAAATTATTATAATGGATTCCCAATAAACCTGACATCTGGATGGTATGTCTCATTTTAACAGAAAATTCCAGCTTTCATTACTGCTTAACATTGTATTAATCCATTATCCAAGTGAGCAATATTCAACTAACCAATGTGTATTCCTGAAAGTCTTTTGCAAATTAAGCATATTGTCAAGGTCATGTAAAGCTGGAACTTAAACAGCCTGTTAAGCCAAGCAACAGGGAAAAAGGGGAACTCTAAACTAATTTTATCTGGTCCATTCATTCTCGCACAGAAAAGTAGCCACAGAACCTTAAAGGAATTAAATCTATACTTCCTGTTCTCAGACTTAATACCAAGGACAAAAGCTAACATAGTATTTTGGAAGTCAAAGGCCTTGGAGGTGGAGGGGAAAGTAGGGGCAAGAGAGGGAGAAAGCAGCGTATTGTCTCATCCCATTACCTCAGCATTATGTGTACATAATATATCTATGATAGAAATGTTTACTAATAGCAGGGAAAAAAAATAAAAAAGACTTCCCACTCCAGACTTCACTGAAAGAAGAAAGCTGACAGCCAGCCCCTCCTCACAGAGATGGCCTATTTGATGACAGGCACTTTGGCAATGTAAGAGGAGGTCACCCTTTCATCATGTTAACTCTTCCCCTCCCAGATCTCACATATAACTCATCTCAAGTCTTGAAGAAACTTGAATCAAATTAATTAATACATCTCTCAAAGCAGGTTAACTACGGCTATGAGCAGAGCTCGACCTAGAACGAGATTTTCTTTTAGAAGAAGAGGGAGAGGGGGAAGAAGCTATCAAGCTGGAGCGGTGGCTTTTGTGGGAGTAACTCTTTTTAGGAGTACGACTGCGAGAACGAGAGCGGGATCGAGAGCGAGATCGGGATCGAGAGCGAGACCTGGACCTGGACCGGGACCTTGATCGGGACCGGGACCGCGAGTCCGATCTGGAGGATCCTGTAGACCTGGACCTGCTGCGAGATCTTGAGTAACTCCTTGATCGAGATCTGCTTCTAGAAAGACATAATTAAAGGCTGTAGTCTCACGTCTTACTAAATTTAAAACAATAATGTAAAATTCTCAACTACTTTGTACACACAGCACGCCCATCTGAACACGTGAAAGCGCTATTCACAGCATTCAGCCATTTCACAGTGCTGCCACATTTCCGCTATGCTCCATCTTGACAGTACTGCTTAGGAATAATGCAAGCAAGCTAACTGATTTTCTTATTCTCATGAACAAGGTGGCTTTCACAACTATTTGAGAAATATTTTACAGTACTGTGAAACAGCCTTCCTTTAAGTTAAACATTTTTAATACCAAAATTCATGTTTTAAGAAGTTTTTTATAATACCACATTTTGTCTTTTAAAAAAAACCTTAATCTCATCCAAAAGTGTTCTATTTACCCTGTTTCAGCAAGTTAGTTCTTATCTTAATCTGTTTACACTGCTAGAAAGTGGTTCTGTGCAGTGATATTTAGCTTGGGGCCAAAAAAACGACACAATCAAATTTTGGCACCAATACTACTCAAACCCATGTCCTCAGCAGAATTTTATCATGCCAGGTGACATACCGATGCCTTCTGTGGTCTTCAGTCAGTTTAATTCTGCGTCCATTCAGCTCAGTGCCATCCAGTTTTTCCAGTGCACTCTTCATGTCACTGTAAGATGCAAACTCCACAACCCTGTATACCATAATGAAATTAAAGAAAAGTTTCAGAGAAACAAAAAAAGTAAGGAAAGCAGGTGTGGCCCTTTTTAATCTGTTGATTCACAGCTTTCTGTTTTATCTTCTGAAAGCTAGTTTTTAACACGGTTAGTAAGAAAATATGACACAACAGTCCTAGCTATCAACACCACTCACATCTACTTAAACAATACCAGAACTGCCATCTGCAAGATGGAGAAAATGCAGGAAGCTACACAAACCTGCACCAGCTGAGGAAATACCTTTCAGTCCTAAACTGCACTCCAAAGCTTTCCCTGAAACAATACAAGTTTGCACTCTTCTGCCCTATTAAAGAATTTTAATAGTGAATAAAAAGTCTGGTCTTTGTGGTTTTTAAAATCTGAACTCAAAAAAGGGTGTGTTGTATTGGTTTGCAGTGGCCCTAGAGCAGTTTTGCCAGCACAGAAACTCTATTCACACTTCCTTCCCTCCTGCTTTGTTGTGCAGGACCTTTGTAGTCTGCAGGACTGAGAACAGAGAGTGGGCAGGTAGGTGTTCCCCATGGAAGTTGATGATATTAATTTCCCATGACTTTGACTGCTGAACCAGTGTAAAGCAGCCACAGGCAGGAGGTGTTTTAGCCTCAGGCCTCAGATCATAAATCATTATGTAAGACAGCAGGACTTAACATTTGAAAGGAACTCTCCCTTCCTTTCCTGCTTTCCTATATTGGTTTCATGTTAGAGAATAGAGACTGAACTCCTTCTCACTGACAGTTCGTGTTTTGGATTGTTTTGGTTCTTGAACTGGAAAAATTTCAGCATCTGAGCCACCCCATAGATTTATATTTCACTTCTTCTGTATTAGAGGAAAAATCACACCTTCAATAGTTTCAGCTATCACAAAGACAAAAAATCAACTTACCCTTCATTCCTGTTGTTTCTGTGTGCATCCACATAGGTGACCTCCCCTGCCTTTCTCATGACATCTTTCAAGTCCTACAGCAAAAGTTAACATTTTAGTTTGAACAGGACACTAATCAGTCAGGTAGCAGCATACGCCCCTAAAACTCTCTCTGCTGAAACGGCTTAATGCTTTTTCATTTCTATATATTAAAAAAAAAATTAGAAGAGTTTCTGAAACAGCTTATGTAATAGCAGCTGCATACAGAAAGGATCCATGATTTTACAGCTACAGTGAATAAAACACTGCTTTCAAGATAATCCTACATCCCAAAACCAGCTGTTATGAAAATGCAATACTTAAAATACCAACACGTCCCCTGAAATCAGAACTGAGAAGTGCAGTAGTATTAAATCCAGATTTTCGCAACTAATGCCCCAGTTAAATGACATTCCAATAAATGTAGACAAATTCAACCTTTATGCTCACCTCCCCCAGCTTCAAAGCAAAATTAAAAGCAAAAAGGTCTAACTACAATGTAATTAAAAATTTTACAAAGGAATTTTTTCCTTAAATTTCATTTGAGTATCCGTCACACTATAGTGTCACATCAACAGAGATCTTTGTCTTAAACTTAACAGAGGCTAAACGTGGACAAGTAAAATTACTTGCTTAGCAATAGGAGAAAGCACAAAACAAATAATGCAGAAGGTCACAAAAAAGCTAAACATTTGTCTAAGTTAAGGCAGCACTTTTACCCAACAGTATCTGGTATTTTATAATCCCACACTACTTACCGCAGCACACCACAAGAGGCAGGTGATATAAGAAGGTACCTTAAGCAAAGAGCTGCTTGTCCAATACCTAGCTGGCCAAGAGGAACTCTCTTACATGAGAAAGGCAGTGATGGCTCATAGCAATATGCTTCACGGAGGTACCAGAGGCCCTGAAAGCACTGGACATAGTCTCCAGTCTCCAGAAGTGGCTAAAGAACCCGAGGATGATCTGTGCTAGCCAATCGAGATCAAACCCAGGCAAACCAAGATCTAGACTGCCAAAAAACAGGAGTGTCATAGGAACCAAAAGGAAAATTCAGAACAGGCCAAACCCTAGAATTTCAGCCACTAGAAAACCCCCAAATCTTTGGTTCTTTTTCCTCCACACAAGAAAAATGAAGGTTAACCAAATCAAGGTTGTTAGAAGAGGTTCAAAATGCACTTGGTTAGAATTAGAAATATGCTTAAGGAACAAAAGACTACAAAACAAAAAGCCAAGAAAAAACTTTAGAACATTTGCCACAGAATATAAAAAAGCTTAGTTTTGTCTAGTATATTGATTCAATAGTTTGATGTTAAAAACTGGTATATGAAGAGTAGTAGTAGATATTTTCCTTGTTTCACAGGTCTTAATATAAAGAAACACTAACAGCAAATGAAAATTGGTCCCTACTAATACCATTAAAAACAATACTTCAAATTACCTCAATTTAGAGATGATGGACAAAATTTTGGCTCTGCTCAAGTCAATGAGAATTTAACCAGACCAGGACTGGTAAGTCAAAAGGAAGTTAGAAAATGTTAATCTATGCAATTATGTCCCAAATCAGTAACTTAAGGCTTTAAGATTGAGGCTCCCACAATCTTGCCACACTATATGCTGAACCCTAAGAAACATTAACACGAAATATCATTTGTAATCACAATGTCAACATGATTAAGATGCCAACATTATTTCTTAGAGGTAGTGTACATGTGTTATAAAAGCTCCACATTCTGTAATTAGGGGAATGTTTTAAAGTTACCTGGTATCACCTAACCAGTGGAACAATCAAATTTTATCTTAAGTTTACTGTTCTGGGTCACCTTAAATAGCACAAGAAAACCCTGTTGTCCTTAGCAGCAGAGAGGAATAAGGTGTAGGACAACCATAAATAGGAAAATATATCTTGATGTAACACAGACCTACTTTTCTCAACTGCTTGAAAATTTGATACTGGGAAACTGATGAGGGTGGTTGGAAAGCTCTGAACATGCAGAAATACATGTATGCTAAAAAAAAAGGAGAGTTCTAACAGTTTGTCTACTACTTAGAGATGGGATTATCTATTAACAATATAGTCAACAATCTGAGGAAACTGATCTGAATTTTTCTGGCTTTTTCTATGTTTAAATATCCCAACACAGTAACTTTTAAGGGAGATAGATGTTCTCAAAAGTATGGGGACCTGGACACACCAAAGATTAAATTGTGTGCAAGTTTAAAAGCAAGGTTCCATAATGAGTGTGCTTCCTAGCAGGGATTAGAAGGGAAGAATAATGGCACTACTGTTAATGGATTAGCTATTTTAATGTGTTATAAATAGCACAGTTAAAAGTTAAAACACTATAGTCAGTACCAAAGCAGTACAACTTCAAAAGTAAATGCAGCTTGCGTATGGTTGTTACCTTCCAATGATGTCTATTTAGGCAGGTATCGACAGTCTCTTATGCTAACTTACCACGTATTTAAGAGACATTAAAACATTTAATTAGAACACCAAAATATTCACCAGTATGAAATCTGACTTGGGTGGGCTTCAGATTAAAATGTTAAGTACACATAAAGCCATTATAAATATTCACAAGTAAAAGAAAGTTACAAAAATGTTAATCTTTTTTCAAGTTATGCATTTAACACTAAACAGCACTGCAGGATTTATTTTCCTTAACACTCCATTATAGCTTACTTCTCTGGTCCCTACTGTTGTTTCCAAGTGACAATCTCTTCATATATCTAACTGCATAGCAAACCCAGAAGATATTTAGATTAAATCCAGTTGATCTTCACATGAACTCAGCTGGTTTTCTTTAGTTATTCAATAATTAACGCAACTGTTCTGTTACGAACCCTCTGAACCTGTCATGCAGAAGATAAATTGAGTTGAACTGTTTATCTGCATGGATTGCACCCAACTCTTGCAAAACACATCAGCACAGCTCCAAGCAAACCAACAAGCCTCCCTGTGGGGAAGTAGCTCCAAGACCGAGGCTTTGAACATCCAACATGTCCTACTGCATCTTTCAGACTTTCATCAAAGTCTCTTTATTCAAAAAATACATAGGTTAATGAACAAGACTAAACTCCACTATTCACTCACCTTCTGTAAATACCATCTGTTGCTATGTCCTTACAAAGTGACACTGTACACTACACAGAACACAACTAAAATAACTGATTACATGGCTATTCTGTTAAAAACCAGCTAAATATTAGCAAAACATTAGCAAGAGGTGAAAAAAAAAAAAAAAAAAAGAAAGGTGGCAAAAAAGCTTCAAATTACAAGTACTAAAAGTTTGGGTTTAAAAAAAAAAGTATCTAAAAGAAGCATACTCGACACAGTAGCTCTCTTAAAATTCCCTGTATTAATGACATATTACCAGAATTTTCAATCATTAACTAGGTCACAAAAATATTTTGCAAAACATAAGAGAAGACCACAAATTACAATCAAAACAAAGACATGCACCTCCAGGTGTAACAATACAAAAGAATGACACGGTCTGAATTAATGCAATGTTTCAGTATTTTAGAAATAATCTAGAGTCTTCCAAAGTTTTATTAGCTGGTAAACAGAATTAAGAATCAGTTCCTAATTACAAAATCTACTTACATTATATTTGCACAGCTTTGAAACAAAAGACTTCTGTAAGTGCTTGAATGTTAATTTTTAGCAATCCCTGAAGCTTTTTTTCTTATTTTTTGTTCACATTAAATATTTATGATGGCTTTATTAAGAAATCAGACTGAATGCAGTCTACTTACGGAGTAGTAAAATAAGGTGTAATAAAGAGAAGGTAAGATGCTAACTCACCTGCCAGCTGATACGGGAGGAAAGGTTTTCAACAATGATCCTGTGTTCAGTACGAACAGGAGGCCCATACCGGCTGGAAGAATTCAAAGGAAAAAGAAAAAAATTCTCCAGTGTAATGAATTTAAAACTTAAAGAAATCTGACATTTTCTTCAGTTTGCTGAAAGATTTAAGTAATTTCCTTATTGTTGGACTGCAGGCTTGATTCTTCTTAGTCAAGAGTATATTTAAGACTCCACTGGAGAGGGTCCCAGTTTTTTTCAAAACACCCAGATCCACGATCCAGAGTCACAGAACTGGCAGGGTGAGTCTCGTTTTTCCATTATTGCAAACCTTTTCTTGTCTAGCACTGGCAATCTGACATCATGAACGTGACTACAATGTCAGATGCCCATGACCTTCAATCAAGCAAACTTGCTACTCTGAAAGTCCACTTTTAGCCTGAACCTCAGACCTATTATACCACACCAAGGTTATTGCCATTAAAGTAAAAAACATCTAATTAACATGCTTGCATATGCAGATTAATGCTCCACACATTGGTTGGTAACTGGCAGCAATTCTGACTTTGCAACTAACATGAAGGTTTATGTCCCTTGTATCTTCATTTTTTCTTCCATACTCTACTCTGCATGGGCCACAGCTATGAACGTTTCTACAGAGTAAATTCCTCCACGCATATTTCCTTCACACAGGGTAGATGTGAAGTGAAAAGACGTAATGTGTAGTTGTCTGGCACAATACATGCAAATCTGCAGAACTTTCACTGCATGTTGGCACAAGGTTCACCACTGGCCCTAATCACTGAAAGTGAACAACTCCACAAATACTGCGTGTCCTCTAGAGGTATTCTAGACATGAGCTGTGTCCTGGTTTCCACATTCCATCGCTGGAGAGAGACTCTCCTGCTTGGTCAGCAAACTTAGTCAACTGCTATTTACTGACACGTGCATAACTGTTTATCTTGTGCCCTAGCACTGCTCCTTTTCTAGGTTGTGCTGAAATAAGCATTTTGATAACCATACAACTGGAAATGTGAAAATTTGGTTAGACAGTAAATACCTTGAATTATTGCTCTACAATATCCTACTTATCATGTAAGTTTAATTTGGTGACAAAAGCTGCAATAGAGAAACTCTGCACTTCTCCTGACTTAGGGTTAAAATCAGCCAAACCAACTGCAGCAATACTTCTTCTCATCATTTACATGAGAGCAGGAAGCAAGACCAGCACAGTGGCTATAACATGGTTCACATAATAGGTTTGTGAACCTCTCCAAGACAGTTAAACTGCTTTAAAATCCCCACTCTCCTCAGCCTGAGAAGGCAAGTAATAGTAATGAACCTGCAAGGTCTGAGAACATAAAACTTCTTTTGTGAAGCTACACAGGGAAACAGAGTTGGATCCCTAACTCACAAAAAGAAAACTCCAGTTCCTTTGTTACTGGAAGAGGAAAGGGACAGAGAGCCCAGACCACCTACCTAGATCCACTCTGCGACTGGTAGTAACTGAACCGCTGGGAGAATCTTCCCCTTCCTCTTCGGGCTCGAGCATGTTCAATTGTGACCCTTGTGATAGGAACAAAAAAAAAAAAAAAACCCAAGCACATAAAAAAAATTAAAACAACAAACTTCAAGTATTCGACATTGACTTAAATCTTTTCACAACTGGAAGCAAATGTGCACAAACAAGAATTATCTTGCCCTTGCAAGCAACGATTTATAACACAACCACTGGCATTTCTTAAAGAGCCAGAACACTGTTTTTTCTCATTGGCCTCCCTTGGATTTTCATGAAAATTGTAACGAGTCTGTAATTCAGACAAACACTTGAATTTGCTCAACCAGAGCCCAGGAGTACTCACAGAGAGAAAAGAATACTAAAATAACTAACAACAACCTAATGACCTAAAATACAGCTTTCATAATCACAATAAAAATTACTGCAACATTCAATGACTATAATTCACCTTACTGCAAACTGAAGGGCAACGATCCAAATGATAACAGGCTATCATCAGTTTATTTTCTGGTCAATATACAGAAAAATACTAAACAAGTTCAATTCACTCTTACTAATATTCCTAGTGAGAAGATCCTGAGTTACTCTGAAAGAGAACTAAGTGCAAGTAGAGAAAATGGTCAGCCCTGCTCCAAACCACTCTTCCTCCAGTCCCAAACTCATCTTTGCCTTAAACACGACTGGATACCAATGAATGTCTTTCAAGTTATGGAAGGTATATCCCACCACAGAACCAGGGGAAATGGATGTCAGAGCACAAGATATTGCACTTAGATGCAAAAAACTTTTTCTATTCTTAAGGGAAATTATGGTATCACACTTACCTTTCATCACACAGCTCTTTACCATTTAGTTCATAAATTGCATCATCAGCATCCCTGTGGTCTTCAAATTCCTAAAAAGAAAATAGGAATAAAAAATGCATTTTCCCTCACAGTATATGCAAACACTAATAAATATGCTTTCTTTATAAATTTTACATTTCTACAGCAAATACAAGTATCACCAAGATACAGCAAGCATCATCAACTTTGAATAAGGAAGCTAGTTCCTAGTACATTTATAACTGAAAAGCCAAGATGTTCCTATTCATAATTTCTTCTCCCTCCATCCCACAAACTCCTTTTGCCTCCCCAATTGTTTCAGTATAGCTTATTTGCAGGACCTATTAATTAAATAACCTGGGGTGCTAAGAAGTATCTAAAATACTTTTGGGGAGAGGTGGGGGAAATTACTTAAAGACATATAATTTAAAACACAGCTCCACATACAGGGAAATTGAATATAATAGCATGAGCCGATCAAATGCAGGAGAGTTGTGCACTGCCAAAACTCTTACAAGATAAATTCTTACTGAACTGGCAAAGAAAGAGTGAACCAGAAAAAAGAGCCCTCCTAATTTTTTCTGAGTGAATTCAGTTCACTAGCTGGGCAAAAAGATGCCCATGTAAGAAGAGTATGAAACATAAGCCCTTCCACAGCGCTGGCCACCTGTGATCCAGATCAGCTGTAACCAGCAGAATTCCATTTACTCTTGCAATGGAATCTGTCACTTTGCTTTTGGCAGAAATGCTGCTTTAGGCAGCTCAAGTAGCCTCTGCCCACTATCCAGCCCACTGGTTCTTGGCAAAGCTGCTTGTACAGCTCTGCAGGAAAGTAGGTCAAGAAATTTACCCAGATTAAAAACAGCACACTTTGTGCAGGAAGTGGGGGTCAAAAAGTGTTATTTTTCAACCAGATCAGCTTCTCAGGTAGGTTCATTATATGTGGACAACTGCAGCAACACCATGAGAGGCAAGGGGACAAAGGAAAGAAATAAAACAGAGAGAACAAGCAGCTGGGTAGGGACTGCTGGCAGCAACAGTGCAGATGGAGAGAAAAAAATGTGGAACTGCAGCTTGCAAGGAATGAATGACAGAAAAGAAGCTTCTCAAATTGAAGAAAGTGTTTGCATAACTATAAACTGCTTTTCAGAAGCAATACTGGCTTAAGCAATCTTCCCCCTTCTGCACTGGAATTTGTTTCACTACCAAGTTGAACATCACACATCCTTGCATGATGATGCAAAGATTATCTTAAGACACATAACTTAGGTCCAGCATTTGAAAGTATCTGTCGTTGGCAATTACAAGTCCCATTATGTCAACTACTTTCTAACAAACTGAACATCTGCAAGTCTATCTAGCTTTATGTTTTGATGTTTGAAAACCCTATGCCCTGAAATCTACAAAATTTAAGTAAATATAGTTAGTTTCAAAGATTAAGCAATGATTTCAATCAAGCACAACAAAACATGTTTTGAACACTACAACAATGTTCACTTGGTTTTGCAATGTTTTATAAATACAAGTCTTAAATAACAGAAATTAACGATGAACTGACAGCAGGAGGCCAGTAGAGTGCCATGAAGGATAATGCCATTCCATGTGTTTATAAATGACATGGCTGACAGGATCAAGCACAGCCTCAGCAGTTTTATGTTTGACATCGAAGTGGGAGGACAAATGGATATACCAGAATGAAAAACCATCCCACAAAAAGACCTTGATAGGCTGAAAGATTAAGCAAGCAAGAATCACAAGTCTTAACGAAAGATAAAACATGAAGTGCTGCATGTGGCATAAGACAATCCTAAGCAGCAGAATGCTGCTGAAAAGGACATGGAAATCCTCGTGGAGAGTCAGCTAAGCATGAGTCAGCAGCTGGCCTTGCTGCAATGACAGCACATGGTAGCCTGGGCTGCATCCGTAGCAGTACAACCAGCAGACCAAGGGCTGCTATTATTACACCCTACTTGGCATTCGTTAGGCCACACCTGGAACACTGTGTCCAGTTTTGGTCTCTCCAGCTCATAAAAGACATTGAAAAATTGAACTGAGACTAGCAGAGAGCAACCAAAACTCATCAGAAGGCTGGATAACAAAGAAAGGTTGAGAGAGCTGTGTTTGTTCAGCAGGAAGAAAAGGCAGCTTCAAGGGAATACAGTCAGCCTTCCAAAACCTACAACACAGTTTCACAAACAATGGAAGTGATTTCTGATATGGGTGTACAATGATGGGATGGCAAGTATGGTAGCTGTTTAGCTGCAAAGAAAAAAAAAATTCTGAGAACAATTACATTATTTATATAAATTTATAAGAGAATTATTCAAACTTATTAGTGATCTTTGAAAAGAAAATGGTTCCACCTAGGAACTAGAGGACGGATGAGTGACTGACTTGCTTACAAGAGCTGAACAGAAGCTGTTCCTGAATGAGTCAACAGCCCTGCTCAGGAAGAGAAGAGGAACACTCAAGGAAAGGGGACTGAGAAAATGCAGCAACTGGAAAGAGCACTCTAAATATAAACTGAGGCTCCTGTCTACATCAGCCATTCACCTCCAGACTTTTAAGAGACAGGTATTTACCTGCTGGCAGTCAATAAGAAGCAGCTCATAATGCAGGGGAACCAGAAACCATCATGTGTAGGAGTAAAGGAGCAATAGTCACATGAAACTAAAGTAGGCAAAGCCTGTCCTTTTGTTCCTTTCCAGTAACTTCACTCCAGGGATTGATCTTGGCAGAAAGGGTGACATGTAAGCCTGCCATTATATGCGAGGGCAGTATCAGCCTTTCAAGTCTGAACTAAGTGCTGCACAACAGCTAATTCTCAATTCTCTGAGATAATAGTTAAAACACAGGCTGATTCTGAGTCAATCTGTGAATCTGTAAAGCTGCAAAATTTGGACATTTAGGAGCACAGAGCTCTAGAAAGCAGTGGTAGGTAACTGAGATACAGTGAACTGTCTATTTAATCTAATAGTCTGACAGACAATTATGCCCTATAAACATGTACTGATGATGGGTATGTTGAACTTCAGCTGCACAAGACCTCAAAGCTGTGCTGCTTGGATCCACCAGGCAGCACCTACCACACCTGTTGTCTTAGCCAACTACTCTGCTTTTATGTCAGGCCATTATTTAAGAAGTATCACCAAGCAGACTGCAAGGGCTGAGAGAGGTGCTTAAGAGGTTCTTATAAACTTTTCTTGCAGTCAAGACTGCAAAATTTTGTACTGCCATAACAGAATATTTATAAAGTCTTCAGAAATGAGGGGTAAATTTTAAATCCATAGAAGACTATAATCAAACACTGTATTTAATGTAGCTGGAATATTACCAAGATTTTGAGCAAAACCTGGCCAAAACTGTAACCCAAAATTATGAAAAGCCTTCTGAAATGTTTATCAATATTTTCTATTTCCCACTGCAACTATTATCTTAAACATCTTTCTTTTCTTGACATCATCCTAGCAAGGTTAGTCCCTGTAAGCAAGAGCAAGGGAAACAAAGCTGTTGCTTACCACAAACCCAAATCCATTTTTTAGGTGGATCTCTCGTATGCGACCGTATCCCTTGAAGAACTTCTCCACATCCCGCTCACGAGCACGTGAGCTCAGGTGCCCAACAAAGACACGGCAGCCACTCATCTTAAGGGTGATGCTAAAAAAGAAAACAGCACTGTTTATCAGATTAACAAACTTAAAATAGCGTGATTAAGATCACTTTTACATCTCAGAAATCTCGGTTAAATAGGATTTGATTTTACTGTCCTCCAGGTACACATGGTAAAAGCCTGATTCTCTACAGCCAGAGAAGGGACAAAATCCTGTCTTGCTGACTTCCAGCAGAACCTACAAAGAACTTCAAGGTTTGTACTTTTTAATCATGAAACTTAAAATCCCAAAACTGTAACTTCAAAGATTTTACTGGGTTAGCAACAGCTGAAAAAAAACCCGAAAAAACAAAATTCGTATGCTAATTATTAAAATAATAACAAACAACAAAAATTAAAATTAAAAACTTTTGCTTTCATGTAGAAAAATTTCTGCAGTAAAATTTTATTAGCACACAAAGATAAATGGTAGTCATGAAATTATCTCGATTTCCAGTAGCCATAAATATAAGTTATTTTAACAGTCTATCTGGTTTTGAAGAAGAATTTTGCATTATGAGATTTCAACAATAAAATAAAAATTTTAAAATAAAAAGCAAAAATAAAAAAAGCTATTTGAGGCATTCAAATTTTTAAAGCCATCCACTGATCCAGGATACATAATCTGAGATACTCTATGTAAAATTCAATCTTTTACCTTAAGGTGTCACTTTTTCAGTTTACGTGCTTTAAAAATTTTTAAGATCTCATAACTGGAAAATATTAATTATTTGGCTCACTCAATGAGCTTGCTGTCATAGAAAAAAACAAAGAATTCGAGCCCTAAGGAATGGAAATATGACGTGATCTTGCACTACAATACCGGGCTCTAATGCAGGCGGAGTAAACAAACATGTCATGTTAGCTGTGAAAATAATTCCAGTCAGTTTGGATGCACTATTTTGAATTAACGTCATTTGCCTTCTCCGTTAACGTGCACCCATTAGGTTTCTACTGAATACTTTCTTTACTCAGACTCACCACGCCATCAGAGAAGTGCGGGAGTTTTGGAAGCCTGGGCACTGGGCTTTTTACGGGGCGAGGGGGTGAACTGTGCCAGCGCTTACTTAGATCGGCCTCAATCCCCGAACCTCGGAAGAGCCTACGCTGCCCTCTGCAGCCATTCTCTCCTTTGTGCTCACCCGTGCACTGTGATGCCCACAGGGAAATCCAATCCAGGGGCTGGTTCAGCTCCCTCGCCCGGCGGCGTGCCCAGTGCTCCAACACACGGTCTCTTTCCCTGGCGCACCCGTACCACACAAACAGCGGCCAGGCCGGCCGTGGGTATGAAGGGAAAGGCAGGCCCTCGCAGAGGAAGGACAGCCTTACGTAACTGCATGCTTTAAAACACGGCGAGAACAGCCACTTGGGCAACAGCGCTCATTTTGGGAACAACACAGATTTGAAAGATTAAAATGACTGCGTAACTGCTGTTCGATATTTTTAGTTCCAGAAAAATAAAGTGGGGAGAAGAATCAGAGAAAGAAATGTACACGGAGTGGGTGGGTGGAACTGATCACCACTGAAACTGTCAAATATGCTGCGAAAGACTCACGAACAAGCCATCCGCGCGTTATTTACTCATTATCAAGGAGCACAATGGATGCGAGATCGGTATTGACACCTGCGCGGCGCGGCGCTTCACACGTCGCTCCTAGCACAATGAAATCGAGCTCGCTCGCTGACTACCCAGGAGGTGCGGAAAAGCCCTCGGGAAGCACGCACCCGCAGCAAGCGGCCATCTGCTCCTCCCTCCTTCGAGAAGCCGTGAGGATCCGGGACTGCGCCGGGCCTGCGGCCTGCCCAAGGCAGCCGGGCCCTGCTCACGGGCCCGCCGCCATCGCGGCGCCGGCCCACGCAGCGCCGCCGGCCCCTTCGGCTCCTCGAAGCTCCGCGCTCGCCTCCAATCCGCGACGGCTCCTCCCGGCCATCCCGCCGCGATCAGCCCTCCCCGCCCGGAGGATGGATGGATGCATGGATGGCGGTCCCCCCCCTCCTCCCCCCGGCCGCGGCCCCGCCGAGCGCCCGGGCCTGCGGCGCCGCGCGGCGCCAGCGCGGCCTCCGCCCGCCGCCCCCGGGCCTCGGCCCGTTCCCGCCCCGCCGCACGATACCGCCGCCAGAACGCCGCCGGTGGCTCCCCGCGCCCGCCCCGGCCCCCCGCGGCGGAGGGGCGGCCACTCACCGTCGCGGAGCGGCGAGTCCTGCTGGCCGTGAGGGAACCGCTCTGCGGCCGCGGCGACAATGGCTGCCGGCTGCTCCACCGACCGACCGCCGCGCGACCGCCGCGCCTGCGCACTGCCGCCCGCGCCGCCCCACCCGCAGCGCGCCGCGCGGCACGACGGGAGATGTAGGCGTGGGGGGGACAATGGCGGGCGCTTAGAGAGCGGCCCGCTGCCAGCCCCCCGCGGGCAGGGACGTTCCCTGTAGGTGTCCAGAGCCCCGTCCAGCCTGGCCTTGCACACTGCCAGGGATGGGGCAGCCACAGCTTCCCTGGGCAGCCTGCTCGTGCTGAACTGCCCGTGACTTTTTGTCTGAGACATGGCGAAACAGACGGGTCTCAGTTGTGCTCCACCAGCGGAGGCGACCAGGGACAATTCACGTGGCGCTCGGCAGCGCGGCCCTGCCCGCAGCGCTGTGCCGCGGCAGCCCTCAGTCGCTGCCATCTTCCTTCCCTTCGCAGGCAGAAGCTGCGGTGCACGACGCCGCAGGATGGCTGGCGCTGACACCAGGGGGAAGCCTAGGCCGGGAAACGCGCCCGGACAAAATCCAGGCCTGTGTGGCAGAAGCGGTTTGTCCGTGAATAAACAGCACATTCCTGCTGCATCAGTGTCAGATGTAGTCACTTGATGGACTTCTTACCGTGTAATAATGGCAGCTTACAGTATGATGGCCAAGATGAAATTTATGTTTTGTCAATGCTTGTTAAGTTTTCACTGTCCCAATGCTTAAAATACAACTACAGTTTGGTCTGCCTATTTCCCCCCTTGTCTGACAGCATCATGTCTGCATTTCCTGTTTTAACTTGGAGTAAACATCTAAGTTGCACTTATGATATTGTATGTTAGATTCAGGCATCATTCAAATTTATTGCCCTCTCTAGGAGGGAGATAACCTATACATTAAACATACACATAATAAATAGAATATTTTAAGTTGGAAGTGATCCTTTGAGATCATCTGGTCTAATCCCCCAGGATTGCCCAGGACCATGTCCAGCCAGCTTTTTAGTATCTCTCAAGATGTAGGCTCCACAACTTCTCTGGACAACCTGACCTAGTGTTTGACCACTCTTAGAGCACGAAAAAACGTATTTTCTTGTGTTCAGATGAAGCATCATGGGTTTCAGTTGTCAGTGGATGTTACTGAGAAGAGTCTGGCACCCTCCTCTTCATTCCTTCCCATTCAGGTATTGATACACATCCATCCTTCTCCAGGCTGAACAATCCCAGCTCTCTCGGCCTCTCCTTAAATGAGAAGTGCTCCAGTCTCACAGTCATCTTTGTGGTGATGTGCTGGATTTGCTTCAGTACGCCCACGTCTCTTTTGTGGACACAACACTCCAGATGTGGCCTCACCAGGGCTGTGCAGATGGCAGAATCACCTCTCCCGACCCTCCAGTGATGCCCTGGCTAGTGCAGCTGGTGCAGCCCAGGGTGCTGACTGTTGTCACACGGCAGCTGATGTGAACTCTTACTTGGTAGGAAAATGGAGAAATGTGACAACAGAACACAGCTAGCTGTGGTTCAAATAGAAAATGGGTAGCTATAGCTGGTGCAAGTATGTCTTACAATTCTGAATGCAGCGTGTAGTTGTAAGGCTGCTTTACTTCTTTATTTGATAAGACAGTCCAGGACACTCAAAAGGCAGTGCTTTTTGTGCAAATTCTGTGTAGGTGGCAGAGCTGGACTATTACAGGAGCAGCAGTAGAGTCTCTGTGTAACTGTGTGCTTGAACTGCTGCATTAAGAAGCTCAGAAGCAGAAAAAAGCTGCTTAAGTGGCAGTCTTGGAATGGTATGAATGTAATAGGGATTGGAGTTACTGGCAGTAATGAAGATAAGTCATGCTAGAAGCCCAATTAAAGATTTTTGGTTTTATCTTGCTTCTCTTCAGCCTCTGGGATGGTGTCAGCAGGGAAGAATGCAGCTGTGCATCTGGAACACAGCTCCAGCTGCTCTGGTAGTGCCTGAGCCAGCCTGGAGTCCTGCTTTCCCTTTCTTGGCTGTGGACACTCTGCCTGGGTGGTAAAAGGCATGAAATACATCAGTAGGAGAATCTGCAGCATTGCCTTTTGTGTGTGGGTAGTGTTTCTGGGAGCTATCACGTGCAAAATCAACTTTAATAATAATGCTGTCGTTTAGTTCCCTCATTATTTTGCTTGCACAAAAAGATTGGTCTCTCAGAAGCACATGTGAATGCCCACTGGGAACTATTACTGTCCTGACTGCACATCTACAAATGTAAACAAACACTTCTCTGGAATCAGAATACTTAAAAACCACAATCTGTTTATTGTTGGGGTAAATTAACTGCTTTCTCACTTCCCTGAAGAAGAAATTTTATTTTCTCTGTCCCAGAAAGCAGGATGCTGTGGCTCAGCACCACAGATTAAATATTATATTCTATTGATTAAGGAGTGAAAGTCTTCATTAAAGTGATGGTGATGATGCTTGAATGTGCTTAATAAAAAAGGTAGAAAATGCTTTCTTAACTCTTTAGATTAAAGTATTCCTTATTTTTAGGCAAATGTGTACAATGAAAGCCACAGGGTCATACAAAAAAAAAAAAAAAAAAAAAAAAGCCACAACAAAAATTAAGAATCTAGGGGATGGTCTGAGAAAAGGTTTTAACTACTTGGAGGATGACTGCAGCACTCAGACTGGAAGGTGACAGAGCTGGGCCAGTTCATTGCTCCACCATGAACCGTCCTGAGCACCACAGGCAGGTCAGCCCTGGCTGGAGACAATAACCACTGCAGCACTTAACAGGTGCCAGCCACCCAGAAAGAATCCATCCTGAGGAGGGATGAAGTGTTGACTTTGCATTCCTCTACTAATGTGAAGATATTTTAGGCAACTAGGCTTCTGTGGAGCAAATGGGTGGCAAACCCACCTTGAAACTTGGCAAAGGAAGCAGCCAGACTTGCTGGTTTGTACTGCTTTTTTTACATGAGGTGAGATTTGGGGCCCCTGGTGCAAAAGGGGTGTTGGGATCTGAAGGGAACTGTCCCATGGGACCAGGTGTCCAATAGTTTCAATCTCCCACTCCAGCCATGCCCCAGGGTAGAAACAGAGGTGTGAAGAGGATGTTTAAGTGCAACAGGGAAAAGCCTGCTGAGCAATACCTCCAGACCTGAGCACCAGTTTGGATTGTAACTGTAAATAAAGGCTTCATATTTCTACCTTCTAGTGACATCCAGCCCTTTTCCCTCTGTGCCTTCTGTATCTGCACAGTGGGAGTAACACTAGATGCCTGCTGCTGCAGCAGTGAGTGATTGTGCTTTTGCAGGCAGTCTGAGGGTCGTGGTCACTGAGGCAGGATGATACCTAGAGGTCCTCAATATTTTGCTTGAAGGCTGGCTTGGCCACCAGGATGTGAACTACTGACTAGTAGAAAGCAGGTGTAAAGAGACTTGCTGAGAAAAGATGGTGACAGGAGGTAGAGCATTTTGTGCTGACGTATTTTCATGCATGTATGTCCCAGAAGTCAAAGCAGAGAACAAAACTGAGACCCTATTTCCTGGCTGTTGCATGGTATTCAAAGATGGGAAGAATCTATATTAATATCTTATTGGTGAGATCTAGCTCTGAGCCCTCAAAATAGATTATTTTTATCCTGTCATTTTCAGTGGGTTTAAATTGCTGAGATTTAAATCTATCTGAAATATCCTTAGAGGATCCCTCCCTGTACGAGATGCAATCATCCAACTTCATCCTTTGCAATGGCTGACTTCTCTACTGAGTGCAGCACTTAGCACATTTTCTCAGTGTCTGCTGGCCAATGTTCTGATTACCTGTTTGCATCAGGATATGCCCTAGACTTTGTTAATCCATGTTTACTATGCTAAGACTTTCCCAGCAGCTTAGTGCTAATGCAGCAGATTTTAAGGGTTTGCACAGTAGCAACTCTTTCAGTAGCCAGAGCCACCTCAAGGGTTTAATTAATTCAACAGGATTAAGTTTTTTCGTAATCTGTCCTGCCTCAATATCTGTAGTGTGAGTAATGTTGTGCAAATAATCTTCAAGTAATGTTGTACAAATAATCTTCATGTTGTGGTATGAAAATTATATTTGCATTCTGCTTTCTTAACAAAGACATTTTAGTTCAAGCCGTTCCTTTTCACAGCCATTACAACCCCCCACCCACTGCTTTATTTCCCTGATAAGACCAGTCAGTCTGATTCGTCTGGATGGAATCTCCATGGATATAGGAACACTTCTTTGAAACCAAGTTCATTCAAGGTTGCAGACTAGTTTCCTTTCATTGTCTTCTGAGACTCCTGGCTCTGCTCCTGCACTCTGCTCCAAACCAGATGCTGGCAGCTCTGATGACATGCAATGGTCACAAGATTTGAGAAGCTTTGGGAAATGTGGTTGATGTTCTGGCAGGCAAGACAAGACCTGTGTTGTTTGAGCACTGAAGTGTTTTGTGCCCCTGTACTGTCAGAAGTCAGGCTGAATAAGACAGGTCATTTGAGATCTCAGCAGCCAAAGATATCAACAGTCATGAAAGGACTTTCTTGGTTAATTTCTTCAAAAACTACTATTTCAATTTCCACACCTGAAGTAGTGAGGATGGGAAACTGACAGAAATGGTTTACCCCTGAATGGAAGGAGTGAGCTTGAAGTGGATTGTCCACTTTTTCTGTTCCTGGCAGACAAAGGGGCAGTCAGTCACTGACCTGCAAACAGCTGCTTCCAGAGAGGAATTTCTTCAAGGCTGATGCCAGGCCTTGGCTGAAGAATGGCATGTTAGCTGCAAAACCACGAGCTTAATACCAAAAGCTGCTTTCACATTTCAGCATACTAAGTGCCACAGACTGTTAGGCCACACAATTGCAAGATAAATCTTGTGCTGCAAATGAGGAAGGTGAATGTCTTGCAGCAGGTCATGTAAGCTCTAGCCAGTTTGTCAGAGACTGTGCCACCTGAGAAGAAACATAGGCACACCTATTGCCAGTATTTTTAACCCTATTCAAGTGTTCAAGCACTCAGAAGCACAGGCCAGACCCTTCTGTTGCTGTTGACATCTCAGTTTCACCAAAGCAGTGCTGGGGTGCCAGCTTTCACAAGGCTGGAGCCCACACACTGCCACCAATCTGTAGTGTCAGCACGGATGAGCCACCTGCTTTCTGTCATAAAACTAGGAATACTTACACCTAGCTGGTGTAATGTGTGAAACCTGGTCACACATTGCAACATGCCACAGCTCAGAAAAAGATTTTTATGAAAACTTCTGGAATCTCCAAGTACAGACTTGCAGAGCGCTTGTTGCCAGGATCAATCAACATAATTTGGCTTCATTCTCAGAGTGGTACTAGACCTGGGCCCAAAGTGATGGCCCAAGGGGAAGCTATGCTCTTTTCTACCCCTTTTTCAAAATAACATGGATCTTTTCTCCAGACACTGGTCATTTAATAGCCCAACAGATTTTCCCATTCCCATTCTCCTCCATCCCATTTTTATTGTTTAAATAAATAAATATTTATTCAAATATCATTGCATCTTTTGGAAGCAGGTACAACCTACAATTTTTTTTTTTAATAATTTTTTTTTGACAGTGCAAATGTCCTTTTATAGGTGCAGGAAACTAAGGACAGGGCAGCTACTGTAAAAGAGGAAAGAGGGTTACCAAAGCAAGGGCAATGGATATTCAGACACAAACTTCAATATAAATTATCTGTTCAGGCCTCTAGTCATCCTCTCTGCTGTTTCAGCTTTCAAACAGATGAGTACTATGATATATACTTTAAAACATGGCAATGGGAATCAGTATACCATACCTTTGAAGAGGACAGTCCCATTTGCAGCAACACTAGTGACATAGCTGAAAATGCAGAGGATTAAATACTGCTGTGGCTCCAAGTCCTACATTACTGACAATTCACATCAACCCCTCCAGGCTTCTCAGTGTCATGGCTTTCAACACAGGAGGCTTCAGCTCAATTCAAGCCCTCATTAACAACACAATTAAAGCTTAGTTGCACCGAGTGTCTCCTTTGAAGACAAACTCTGTCTATGTATGAAGATAAATGGCATTAATTTACATGTCCCCTGTAAACTCCTTATCCAGCCTGCAGGAGAATGTAGATCTGGTGTATGCTGGAAAGAAGTGTGGTAGCAGACATTAGCATCCCCTCTCCACATACAACGTGCTGCTGTAATTTTTGTGTCCTACTGAAGGTCAGGAATAAACCAGAAAGCTGTGCTGAACCCCAACCCACCAGATACAATACCTTCCTCAGGTAGGTTTGCTGGACCCAACCATCTACAATACCTTCCTCAGGACCCAGCTCTGCCCTGGGGAACAGGGGACAATGTTTCCAAGGAGCTCTTGGTGAATCTGCCCACAAATCCCCCGTTCCTGCAGTCGTTACTTCAAAATAAAATCTGCCTTTGGGACTAGAGTCAGAGGTATGTGCTTATATCTATAAAACACTTACTTGAAACATGTCTTGAAGCAGTAATGTTATTTTAATGTTGTTGCCCCTAACCCTGTGTTTCCTAAGAAAGCTGTGGGATGGCAGGAAATGCACCTGTAATATGAGATGGCTGGAAGGGAGTAGCTGCTTCTCTTTGCTGATTTCTGGACACATGTGTGTGTGTGTTACTTTATGACTCAATAAAAGTCCCACAGGAGCTGTCCTGAAGGCTGCTTTCTTTTGTATGTCCAATAGAAAGATGACCCCTGGAGGAATGTATGATGTCAGAAGATGGGGTATCAAAATCAGTCAGATGCTCAATATTGAGCATGGAACAGTAGATGAATTTTTCATGGATGGTTTAAGATACGGTGGTTGTTTGTACAGCTCTAGTTACTAATTCTGTGCTGGTTTTTAAGGAGTATTTTTAATAATATTGCTTCTAAAGATAGGGATGGCTGGGGATTTAAAGTGGTGATTAAGCTGTGAAAATTTCAACACTATTCAGCAAGAATGAAAAGGTTACGGGGCTGAGAATATACCTTTAAATGTAGCGTAACTTTCAATTAAATCCAATAATTTTGGATTCTCCTTATCATGTTTAACTAAATAGGATTAAACTATTTTACTATACAAATGAATAAAGTCTAGAGTTGTTATCACAAGAAGTTTTTAATATGATTTGTGACAAGCAATATCAAAGTTATCAACTCTCAAGCTTCATGTTCTGAAACCAGACAACTCTCAGCAACAAAAAAAAGTTGTGCACTGATAAACATAGGAGGCGTATTGTATTTTTTAATTAAATATGAAAACATGAGCTGTGTACATTATTTTTTTCCCTAGAAAACACAGCAATTTCAAAAGTTTATCATAAAATATTTTCATGAAATGAGTGAACCAGCAAACACATGCACTTGTGTGCCTTCCCCCCTCCCAAGATAAAAGTGATGAGAGAGACATACGTAAATGTAATAGTTAACAGAACAAGTGGAATTTTGTCATAGTTTGGTTCTTTTTGGAAAGGATGGAATGTAACATTGTGCTTGACTTCCTATGTCACAACAAAAAATATTTGGTGCAATATTTTAACATTTTCTTTTTAAGTTTCAATCTGGTGGAGAAAAATACCTTTTTCTATAATAAAATATGTATGTTCTTCTTAAAACGTAACTTTTTTGCACAAAATAATTTTGTAAACTGTTATTTCAAGGGCAAGGTAGGCGGTCCCGTGTCAATGTCCTCCCCCCCACTTAAAAATGTGATCTGTTATCTGAAGCAAAACAGGAAAACACAAAAAAGAGCGGAGCAGAGGTTGCTTTGCAAAGAGAAGATAGGGTGTGTTGGACGGGGGAGAGGGGAGGGAGCGTGTGGTGCGACAGAAAAAAGTTAAAGGTCACTTTCGCCGTAGAGCGCTGTGGAGAAGGACATGTAGTCCAGGGCACCGGGTACAGCATCACGGCCATTGTAGGGTGCCATCCTAGCAATGCAATATTCAGCCTGGTCAGGAGGCAGCTCCCGCCGCAGCTCATCCACAGTGATGTAGTTCTGCAAAGACGACAAAGGATAAGGCAATCGTTACCTCTGGAAACTGGCTTTTCCCTGAGGGACAAACGCCACCCTGTCACACCGGGGCAGCAGGCAACACTCGGGGTCCCAACAACCAGACCTGTGCTGTACACCCACACAGGCAGCTCTCTGCACTTACACCCTAGCAGGACATGCACTCCTTCCCTACTGTTTGGACAAGCAAATGGTTTTTACAACGAAGATTGGTTTTGTGTGAGAGATGCTGGTGCAGCTAAAGAAAGACCTGGAGCTAAGTCAGGCAAATTTATTAAGACTGTGCCTTCCTGTTGACAAAGGAGGTCCTGCTGAAAGTAAATGGGAGGAACCAGGAATTTAATTTGGATGCTGTTGCTCATCAGCAGGAGGTAACAGCTGCTTGTGCTCCTTGGGAGTTGCCATTCCCTCCCTCCAGAGAAAGGGAAGGGGCCAATCCCCACTAGTTCTTGCTAGTGCACCAATGCAAGCAGCAGACAAGCAAACACTCTGTATTGCTTCCACAGTTCCAGCAACAGTCCTTTCACTGCAGACACTTTCAATAAGCAAGCAAAACTTAGGTAAATTCAGCTTCTGGAGACTGAATGCTCTGAGCTGAGCTAGCTCGGCCTCTCTCCAGGCAGGAGGTAACAGTAGCTGCCTGTTTGCTAATCATAATCACTATGTTGTCTTCAGCTAACTGACTCGTGGCCATTTGCAGTCTGTCTGAGCAATGGCTCAGGTTTCACACCATCCCTCTCTCTCCTGTGACTTGTAATTCCTTTTTCCCTTTCACTTTAATGACTGGAGTATGAGGGACTTTTCTTCATAATGAACTATTAATTCATGTTACAGTCACCAGAGTATGTCTGTTGCTAGGATTTTTAGTGAAAAAGCCTCTGCTAGGATTTTTCCTGTCCTGAGGAGCTGAGAGCCTCAGGAAAGAAATGTAAACAATAACTATCTGCTGCTGTGGAGTGCCACAGGTGAATCTTCCATTGGTCCATGTGAATTGTTTTCAATCAGTGACCAATCACAGCCACCTGTGCCAAGGCTGTGAGCAGTCACAGGATTTTTGTTATTCATTCCTATTCTATTCTTGTCTTTGTAGCCTTCTGATCTTCTTCTCTCTGTTCTTTTTAGTATAGTTATAATGTAGTATTTTAGTGTAATATATATCATAATAAATCAGCCTTCTGATCAACATGGAGTCAAGCCTCGTGTCCTCGCACCAGGGGTCCAAGTGAAAGCAACATATGTCAAACACTGACAAGTATATGTAATATACTATACAGAGTAAAGAATTTAGTAAGTAATACTGCATCTCAAAGTACCTATTTATTCAGTGGTTAGCTTATCTGAATAACATGAAATTTTCAAGCCTCTAAAGACAATAGAACTGGCTTTGGTCAGGGATATGTCTAAAGGACAGGCATCATGGGTTTCTAGATTATGATTAAAAATGTTTCTTAGTGAAAAATGGAAACCTGTACTGGATTGAAGGATAACTCACTACAATCTGAGAAACAGTACCCAACATTTCATGTGATATAACTAAAATCATTAGCAAATAAAGAGATACATTAATATTACATGTACATATTACTTGTTCAGTTATGTAAAAGATTAGTGGGCATTGTTATATAAGAAAAATAAGATTACATTTTTTATCAGCTGCTTCCCCTGATGATGTAAATCCAAAAATTAATACTTTTCATATCACCCTGAATTTTCCTACATTCAAACAATTTCTATGTTTAAAAGATGTCCCCCCGCAGATACAGCATACCCTCAATGAAAGTCTATTGATTGAATAGCCTCAATGAAAATCTATTGTGTAACAATTAATAGTGCCATGTAGATCTGAGAAAGATCATCTCAAGTTTACAGCTGTCAGTAATGAACAGTTTTCAAGCCTAATAAAAAAACCATCTGTTGAACTTGTTAATTTTAAAATAACAAATTGCGACCAAGTTCTTAATTAAAATTTTGAAGCAAGAGTGGGCTGCAAAGTTCTGACTGACAGCTGAGCAAGACTTTTGAGTACCTTAGCAGGCTGCTCATTAACCCACACTTTAACCTTGCACTCCTCCAGCACTACAGAATGCTCCTGTGAAAACACCCTCCCATGGCAGAGTGCTTCCCTTGACACTTTCAGAGACAAGAGAAAAAAGCAAGCAGAAGTTAAGCAGATACAGGAAAGCAAGGTGTCCTGACCTTATCTCCAGCCAGGATCTTGAAGGAAGCCATAACCTGGTCAGCAGTATCTGTATCTGCTGTCTCCCGGGACATGAAGTCGATGAAGGCCTGGAAGGTCACTACACCCAAACGGTTCGGGTCCACGATGCTCATGATGCGGGCAAACTCCGCCTCTCCCTGGAGAGCAAGAGAGTCCTGTCAGCCTGGGGACTTAGGCAGCACTGCTACCAAAGTGAGGAGAAACTGTTCAGCAGCTCATCTCACAGGCTAGAAAACAAAGCCAAATAGAAAACACCTCTGGGGGTTTTTTTAATCAGATGTTCTTTTTTTAGCTTGCTGTTGTGTACAAATGCTTCCCGCTCGTTTGTCCTCTGGAATAAAACATTGCCAGCTATGCCTGAGGATAACAGCAGCTCTAAAACAACACTCCTACTGGGGAACAATACCAACTGACTTCAGAGGAAGACCCAAATTTCTCTATACATGTGCTAGATGTCTGTAGCAGTATTTGAACATCTACACTCCTCAAATCCTTTTACTTTCATTTACTTGAAAGAGAACTTCAACAGATTTTTTCAGCTAACAGAAGAGATGTCTCTGGGATATTTCATAGTATTGTACTCATCTTTAACAGGCAGGCTTTGCAAAGAAGGACTTGCATATCTGGAGTGGCCCAGGGAAATGGTCTCTACAGGGAAGATCCTACAGAGAAGTTTTACTACAGAAACCAAAACCTTGTAGTGTAGTTTTCTTCATTTCCTTCTGCATTTAAAGCAAAGGTCATCTGTTCTCATCTCTGGGATTCCTTCCTCCCCAGGTAAGGAGGGAAGAGCAGAGCAGGGTCTTCTCCTGGGAACAGCTTCTCCTAACACATTTAGAACTGTATACCTTCAAGAGTAATTGATCAAATGTTACAGTCTTGGCACACTACACCAAAGAGTCTGTATTTATACTGGGCTGATGAGTGAGATGATTAAACACTGCTTTGCCTGATATCAGGAACAAAGACATCAAGAGTGCAGATAAATATGCTTGTACTGTGCTCTTCTCCTGCCCTCTGATGAGCATCAGTCTTTGGTGGAGCTCTTCCTATTAGCAGTCATGCCTCTCAAGGTGCCACGCGTTACTGCTCTGAATATTCAGGTATTCTGGTGAGGAAAAGCTACAGGGAGAATGGCTGGAACTTGAGCTTACATGTACAGGAACAGGGATGTGAAACAAATGGCAGGAACAAGAGGAGCAGCATTCTGAGTGTATTCAGAAGTGAGGTCACGTATACTTGCAAATGATTTCAACTGATATTCAGGGCTGGGGGAGGTTGTGCATGCTACACAGAGAGCAGGCACCAGTATGAGGAAGCTTACTGTTTCTTCCACTAGTAGCTACACAGTTTGATAAATACAATTTTTATGTGAAACATACAGGAATTAGACAATTATTTCCATTTTGTACCTTTGGCTAGAGCTGTGAGACAGGAGTTTTACATGTACAACTAAGACTAGATTTACCATTGCTGATACTTCTGGAAAATAAGGTTATATTTACCTTGATTCACTACACATTCTCCCTGTATTTTTGAAGGTGCCTACAGAATCACTTTGAATAGGAGTGACAGAGGGCTCTACATTACCATATTGTAACCCATGGAGATAAGGCAGGCTCGGAAATCTTCACAATCCATCATACCAGTCTTCTTCTACAGAGAATGACGCAAAGATGGAAAAAGCCAAAAGAGAAAAGGGAGACCAGTCCAGGGAGAAATGAACCCACAGGAGACATTACAAAGAATGAGTTTCAAGGAGGAGAGGATAGAAGGAGGATTTACAGGACAATAAAAAGTAACAGAGGAAAGGTAGTTTGTGAAACCATGAAGAAGCAAAGGTGGTTTTTGACACGTAATAGTTTATACACAAGAAACATTGGTGATGAAAAAGGGGCAAGAAGATATTAAGCAAGACAGATTGAGGAATGGACAATGAAAGGAGTTTTAAGTGACACAAAAGTAAAAAGAACAGTTTGGAGACATAAAAGGAATTCTCCCAACACAAAAAATTAAGGAATTAAAAAGAAATAGATAACGAAGTGCATTTAGAGAGGAAGTAGTATAGAAAAGTGATGTATATATAGTCAAACACAAGAACAACAACAACAACAGATGGATTAAGACAAACAAGAAAAGAAAGGGAAAAAACTGTTATTTTTTCACAGTTTAATATCTGGCTGCGTTCACCACTAGCTTTCAGTACCTGTGCATCGTTTCCAATATCGTAACCCAAGCTGATGAGACAGGCTTTGAATTCCTCAGGGCCAAGTGTGCCGGAGTGGTCCTGGTTATGCGGTGTGCCAGGCAGCAGGACATGCAGTGCCAGTGCGGTGACGGTGTGCGGCGGAGGGGAGGGACAACACAGGAGATCAAGGGAGTGAGAGGACAACCAACAGGTGCACCATGCAGTGGGTGAGGAGAGAGGAACGAGAAAAATCACATGCAGATACAAAGAGAGGGAAGAAAAATAAAAAGTGCACAACATTAGATATCACAATGACATTTCCGGATGTGCTAAAACTGCTCTTGGAACAGTTCCTTCTCAGAGAGCTCATCCCATGTTTAGAGCATTTGAATGACAAAAACAGCTGATGCTCAGAAGCCTCAAGATCTCAATCTCCCAAGTGAATTACTTGCATCACTGCTTGTTATCCGGTGTCAGAAGCCCTGTGTTTCACTAGTAACCCAGAGTGCAGGTAAGCAGGCAGAGGCAGTGGGAAGCATTGCCTTAATCTTATAGTCAAAAGTTCCACTAAAGGAGTAGGTGAGGGCAGGTATGTTTGGCAACACACCCAGGGAAGCTTAGCTGTCAGGGCATCCCAGGAACAGACAAAGACAACCAGCTGAAGCTCAGGGGAGCAGCGTTACGGCTGTATATATGAGACCTGCACACAGGGTGGAGCTTTGACTGGCAAAGCTATTTCAAGTGCTGAGCTCTGCCAGCAGCACAGATGTACAGTGCAGCACAACACAGCTTGGCAGCTGCTCCTCCCTTTGCTCATTGCCCGCTCCCCCAGTGTTTGGATGTACCCCACAAATAACACACAAGCTACTACAGGAACTAAGAATCCCCATCCATCCTGCAGAATTTTAGCTCAAAACAGCCCCAAAGCACTGAAGAGCCCCTGCCTGCTGCCACCACCTCTGACCAGATCAAGGAAGCTACAGACAGGATGATGGGGCCAATTTCAAGTGACTTTCTTCAAGAAAACCCAAGTTTTGAAGCCAGTGTTAAGCCTTCATAATCAAATAGTTGAAAGTGGGAAACCCCTGTTCTGTCTGTATTAACATTCAGACTGTTGTGAAGGAAGGGGCAAATGATAGGAAGGTCAAACTATAAAATCTACAGGGCTTCATGTGTCCCTCTCCTAAGAAAAGAACCCATGGTTTATTTTTCTTAGACAGCTAGAGAAGGGCTGAAATAGCCAGTGTTCAGCAATTTAAAAGCATTGCCAATCAATGAGGTCAGGCTGTCCTCAGATATAGCAGAGATGGTATAGAAGCGTGGAGAACAGATGGTCCCAAGAATTCTATAAACCAAATAATAATTTGCTCTCTGGAGAGGAATGGATAAAAGTCTAATTGCCTAAAAAAGCCTTCAAAAAAGACTTCAAAAACCTCTCCATACTCCTTGCTTTACCGGGAAATTTTGCAGTTTCCTATGAACACATACCTCTCCCTAACAACCAGGCTAACAATCACTTGGCAGTCTTCACAGAAATGAGTGATCCACAGGAGTGGCATTTTTAAGAATGAAACATCTTCTGTGACCCTGTTTTATCACAGTGACTGCTTGTTTTTTATTGCACTGTGCATTCCACATGGAAGCGTGTAGCTGCAGTCAGCACTGACTTACCCTGTCAAAGTGGTTGAAAGAAGCCCGGAACTCATTCATCTGTTCCTGGCTGATTCCTTTGGCATCACGAGTCAGGATCTGGTTTTCCACTTCGTTGATGGTTCTAGCAATTGTTGTTAGTAACTGCTCCCAGCCCACACGGATATGCTAGTAAAAGAGGTGAGGACAATGTTGAAATTAAGAAGTCACTCTTCTGCTTCTGAGGCCAGTGGATCAGATGTGCTACTCATTGCAAATTAAATGATCCCAGTGTGCAAGGCAGTCCCTGGTGTCCATTTTCTCAGAAAAGATTCCTTCTAATCTGCAGGTGTTTAAAATCTGAATTTTGACTGAAAAAAACCCATACTGAAGAGGCCAATTTCTGGTCTTTCTTTCTCTTTCTTAAGAAAAACTTGGTCCTATTGCAAAATTCCTTAGCCTGGCCAAAGCAATATATTGGAGGCTTTTAACACAAAGTTTTAACACAAATGAGAGGCAATGCTTCTACAGCTTACTTAAGCAGAAGACTCTCCTGACCAAGAAACTGAATAAAACACAGTGCTTGGAAGACACTGGTGCTCCCCTGCTTCTGCTGTTGCTTAACGGAAATGGCCAGAAACCAAACCAAAAAACAAGTTTCAAAGCCTGTGTTCAGCTGGACTAACGTTGAACACAGATTGCTCCCAAGAAACCTCACATTATCAACACGAAGCCAGTCTCTGACTTTAAAAAAAACTTCTGTTGAACTTTTTTCTTCTGCCAGGTAGTGGCAGCTCAAAATCATCAGCATTTCCCTTTCTAATCCCAGCTAACACAATCAGGTGGCAGGAGAAACGAGACTCGTCAATTTTCCAAGCAACACTGTGGGATCTCTTTCAGGTTGTTTCTGTTGTCTATATTTGGAATGGGTTGGCATTGGAATGGGTTGGCATGAAGTACAGTAGGCAAAAATGAAATTCAATGACATGTCATTGCATGCTTGGCCATATTATCAAGCTCTCCATTTTCCTGAGAACCACAGCACTTTGCCAGAGCT
The DNA here is from genome assembly GCF_036417665.1 of Passer domesticus. NCBI lineage: Eukaryota > Metazoa > Chordata > Aves > Passeriformes > Passeridae > Passer > Passer domesticus. The sequence continues at coordinate 33,699,022 of NC_087479.1, forward strand.
ATATGTGGCTGACACTAACTGGCCACAGCAGATGAAGCTGTCTAGCTGCTGCCAGAACATTTACCTCCATGGTGTAGTTGGTGTGCTTGTTGTCAAAGATAAGAGCTTCCTGGATCAGCTGGTGGTCTCCTTCCAGCTGGTCAATCTTTGGTTTGTAATTCACAATGCTTTTCTCGTACTGCCGCAAGTGGTTCAGCTGGTCCTCCAGGGTCCCGTGCATCTCTATGGAAATGCGGCCAATCTCCTGCGTGTGCAAAGCCAAAGGAGTTAAGACTCCACTGAAAGGACAAGACCCAACATGCCTGACATTTATTGCAGCAGTTTCACTGTCACACAGCACGATGAGTAAAAAAAATAATCTCACGGAGCAGTTACTTCCCAAGAGCTGAGACAGTGTCAGCAAAAAATTTAGCACAGCACTGAACATTTTTCAAGTGAGGTGAATCACATATGATGTGTCTAATACAAGGATACAAAAGAAAAGGAAACTGCAGTCCATAAGCCAGTAATGTACCAACCCAGATCTTTTTCTGGTGTACGGTCTGCCACTAAGTTAGTTCTTCATAGAGACATTTCTGTAATTGCTCTCCTCTTTCCAGCTCCTGCCATCAGTAATAGCTTTGTATTTTTATGTTTTATCAACTCCAATGACTTAAACTAAAATCTAACCTAAAGAGAGATCTCCCTTAAAAATGTCTCCTCTGCAGAAGTTTGGTGTATTAATTATATTTATTTAGTCACATGTACCAAGGCCATTGCTGTGCAAGCAACTACACAAACTGTCTCTGAACTAGGATTTTGAATTTGTTGCATATAAACACAAATCTTAAAATACCAGTGTTCCCCATCTTAAGTAATGCTTTTTTTTCTGGTACTAGAGTAAGAGGAAGAAAAGTACAAGTGCCTCAGTAACCAATATCAATCTTGGGATTCTTGATATTTTCTATGATGTTTCTCTTGCTGTAACTTAAAGGAAGAATGGCTGTGACAGTGGTCAGGAGAGATCAGGAATAAGAGTACCAGTCAAGATCACAGATGAAAACAGTGTTTCAAACTTTGCAAAGCACTACCTCCATCTTGGTCTGGATCCAGGGTCCAATGACATTGGCCTGTGCACCAAACTGTTTACGAAGTCGTTCATTTTGCTGCTGGCGAGCGTGCTCTTCCATCAGGGCTTGATCCCTCCTGGGAACCAGCTGCCGCACCTACAACAAAGAGTAACTCAGTGAGCAGTTTAGACACACAAAGGCACATGTACAGGAAATGCAGAAGTTGCCACAAGGGAGGGAGGAGTGGGTGTTTGCACTGAATACAAGCTGTCATATGATTTAAGTCACAGTGGGCAAGCTCAAATAATGTGAATCCTATCTGCTGCAGGATACACACAAACTCATGTCAGGCCATGGAAGACCAGAAGCAGCTTCCATTCATTATCTGGGTTTTTGGTGGCTCATGATAACTGAGTTGCAGGATTCTGTTCAGATCTCACGTGGGTGATTTTGTTCGGTAGTAAGAACCATATGCACAACAGGTACAGACAGTAGCTGCTCTTTTAGAATTACAGCAGGGAAAGGCTACTTGGTGCAGAGACAGAACATCCAAGGGACTGAATGGTGACAAAGGACACTGATTCACACGCTATACTTACCTGCAGGTCAACTGAAGACTAAAACCCTCAAAGCTTTCAAATCCAGCAACTTTCATTTAAAATTAGCATGTAAAAGGGGGTTTGTGCTTTAGACAATTGTACCAAGTATCTCTTCCACTTTCCAAGTACACAGCAATTGAGCCAAAACCAAATTACTAAACCCCACAAAACTCAGCAGTAAGCACGGGAGGGTAACTGCAGAGTAAATAATCAATTTCCTAGGCCCACAGTGGTTGAGCAGTGACACTATCCCCCACTACCCTGCAAGGCTGGAAAGAACTCACTCACATGTTCCCATTTGCCATTGATCTCATGTGGGGTGATTGTAGTGTAAGGATTCGTTCCTGCCATGTTGACATGGTATGTCTGGACAATCTTTGAGACTTCATTGTGGATTCCCAGGATGGCTTGTCGCTCCTTGTCCGCATCTGGCAACGTGGCTTTGAACTGCTCATGAGCTGTGGTCAATCCCTGCAGAAGGAAGGCAGCAGCAAAGGGAGGGTAAGAACATTTCTCATGAAATAGCCTCTTTAGTGAATGTACTCCTGAAGTGACTGCAAAAGCTAACATACTCCCAGGACACAATGCAGGCTACCTTAAAACACTTTTCAGGTTCTCTCAGTATCACTAAAGGGATGTTTTAAGTAGGTAAATGATGTGAAGTCTTGTTTTCCCTCTCTTTCTGCCCCATATTGACCAGTGACAGCGATCACATACCAAAAAAAGGAATAATAGTGGCTATAATTTAGGGGGAACCATTCTCCAATAATGCTCAGTGACTGCTTGTTAGCCTCTTTGGGGAAGATCTGACTACTAGAATTACTATTAAAAAAAAGTCTCACTAGTTTAAATGCTCTATATGCACTTCTCCCATTAGGTATGCACCACTTCTACACCCAAAGTAACTCCAGGTGAGTACTGAGGGTGAGATTCAATTTGATCAGACTCAGCTAGAACCAGGTGAAGGTCTTCCAGCCAACTGCAAACTTGCACAGGCATCACATGCTCCTGCTGCTGGAAAACAGCTCCTTCTCCCTGACCACAACAGGCCCTTCCTGCTCCCCGTCTCGCTGCGGTGCCCGGGCTGTGCTCCAAGGACTGGTGGCTGGGGAGTGCTTGCTGGTAGTTTGTAGCCAGCTCACAAGCCAGCTGGTCCTGGCTCATCTCCCACTGCTTCTATGAGCCTTTAAGGTACTTCATCCCAGAAACCTAGAAGATCAAGTCTAGGGAAAGAGGCAGGAAAACGCATGGGAAACAGAGGTGTGTGCAGGGATCAGCAAGGGAACAGTGTGGACAGAAGGAGGAATGAAAGTAAACCAGGTGATTGACTGCTCTGTCTCACAACACACACTCTTAACTACTTTCTGTAAAATTCCTTCCTTACAGGGTGACTCATTGCTTTGCAGCTGCTGTAGTGGCCACAGAGATTTAACACAAGTCTGGGGGCTGGGAAAGACATTGCGAACAGTCACAAGGAGACATGGAGATGGTTAAGTGCTGTTTAGATTATTTTGCATTAAGAAAGACTTAATGAACCCCTTTGTTCAGGAGGGAAGGATGGAAGAAACAAGGAACTGTCACTCAGTGACTGTCACTACTGCACTGCAGTCCTGGCTGTGGTGCTCCCTATAGGCTTCCCATTTGCTGCCTCACTGATGGTCACACTCCTGTCAGCCACTCTGGCAGACATGACTTGGATTCTTTTCACAAGCCCATCAAGCAGGTGAAATAGAAGTGCCCACTGCAATCTAGGAAAGAGTAATTCCTACTCTCTAAGGTCTGCAGATTACCTTATAAACCTCAAGCTGCTTCCCTAACACCCTTTCAGAATGGGAAAAACTGAGATGCTGTCTTTGTCGTCTTAGAGAAGGCAAGACAACTTTAAAACAGTAATTGAGCACCAGAGTGGACAATTCTGGTTTTTCTTGTGCTCAGCACCAAAAACCAGCTAGTAGCTCAACTGTCCTCATGGTACAACTTATCACATAGGACCAAATTACCTGGACATGACATTCCATGTGAGAACTGACCTGCAGACCCTGTAAGCAGCACTAAGCTTTGCTCATGGGGGTTAAGAAAAATTCCACAAGGTTCTCTCAGTTTTCAGGTTTCCATTAATATGGCTCTGGAGTTATTCTGAAAAATCTGTTGTCAGTTTTTTGTGTCCAGCTAGGATGATGTATGTATGCTTTATACCTATTCAGATCCAAGTTTTTGGAGAAAAATCAAGGAAAAACATACTCATTTTTGTTTCTCTTGATAAGGCTCACTCAGTAGAGCAGAAGCACCAAAATATAACCTATAAATTCACACCACTCTGAATTCATACAACTCAGGAGACCCCAAACCTCTCACTGTCCCCACCTAACTGGTGCAAATGACTGCTCTGTACCTGGATCTCCTCAATGGTGTGAACGATGAATGTGTCCTGCAGATCCTCCATGGCCCCTTCCATCCAGTTATTGAAGGGGGCAGCTCGTTTGGCATACTCCAGGTACAACTGGTCAATTGTTTCCAATAGTTTCTCTGTCCTCTGTGGATGCACAAAAAGAAACAGAAGAAAGAAAATCAGGAGAGATGGTTAGAGAAGAATAATCACATAGATACATGGGTTGTCTGAGCTGCTCCTTCCTTTCAGACCTTGGTGCTCCCAGGATGGCACATCAGTAACAATCTCAGCTGTTAAGAGATTACACACTGGACAGATTTTTTCCTTCTAAGGGAAATAAAATAAATCCAAGGTCCTTTGAAATAAAACACAACAAGGCAAAATTTTAGGCAGAATGAGATACAAAACGCACTAAAAAGTAAAAATAAATCAATAGCCTGAGGAAACAAATGGCACCATAACTGAGCTGAAGAAAAGCAGCCCAAGTATACTGAAATGCAGCCCATGTTTAGAGTCCAGGATGTTCCAGGAGCTCACAAGTGAGCTGATATTGCTTGTGCCCACTGCAGCCTGGCCCCCATGAACGCAGTACCCAGAAGGCCCAGCTTGTGATGTGTCTCACCTCCAAGGCTTCTCTGCGCTTCTGGGTTAGGGCACCCAGATTATCCCACTGATCACAGATCTTCTGGCACCTGGCATTGACACTGGGAGAGTCGTAATAGTCCAGCTCACTATAAAGGGTGGGAAAAAAAAATGACAAGAAGTCAAATAATGACCCTCCACAAAAATAAGAGTAACATATTAGAAATCTTCAACAGTCTTGAAAACAGATTGAGGCAAAGAGATCATGGTCACTGCAAATAAAGCAAGTCAGGATGATATCAAGATCTACTTTAGGAGACACTGCATTATGTTGAACCAAACAGGACCACCCAAGGCCCCAACAAATCCTGAGGCTGGATACCTGATGGGAATAACTTGCCAAAGGGGGGAGGGAGCATAGACTTTTGCTCAAACTGGAAATAAGCAGATTATGATGAGAGCAATCTGCTCCTATATTCTGCTTAAGAACATTATGCAGTCTAACAAACTGTGACTTACACATCGGAATGGAAACAGAAGATTTTATTAGGAACACTAAGAAACTGCTTAAGATTGTCCTAAGAATTGCATAGTACAGGTGGCAAGGAATAGCTAAATTACATAACCCAGTAAATTTATTTAGGACAATCCCAGAATAACTGTGTAGGTTTCTCTCCTATATGCCTGACAAGAAGTGCTTTGCTGACATGTCTATAGGCTGACATTCAAGGAACACAGGCTGGTAAAAGTATAACTGGGGAAAGGAGAACAAAGGGGCACACTAAAGCTTGCAGCCTTGCATTGCTTCATGCACTGCACGCGGGCAAAGAGGGAGAAATCTGCAGGCAGAGGGAGACCAGCCAATCTGGGAAGTGTCAGCCTTGAAAGAAAAACCCAAAATAAATCACTGGGAATAATTCACTGAGTGACCCTGAGCCATCTGACAAGCAATTCTTTAATCTCTTACACCCCCCAGCCTTGTTTCTTCATGCCATTGTACTGCCCTCCTGGGGTGTGTGGGCACAGCTGTTGGTGGAGTCCTACAGTAAACTAGCCAGTAACTGATGGGGGCTAAAAATAACTTCTTTGCTAGGTTTTTAATCCAGATCAGTTGCTTGATCTACTTTGCTGCAGAGCCAGCACTGCAGATGAAAGAATTCCTTCTGAAAGCCTAACCTGTAACACACCTGTGCTGGACCACTGCAGTTAGGGAGGGCAATGTGCCATGTCCCCAAACATTCCTGCCATGGGCAGCTGCAGTGGCTTCCTCCACCCGCTGCATCTCTCTCTAAGTGTGTCTCTGGGGGAGAAAAGAGCTCTACCATGGTTTTTCAGGGCATGGCCTCTTTGCTGAAATGGAAGATGACTTTTATAACAATAGCAGAGTGTGCTTTTCTTACACTTTAGAAGAAATAACCTCTCCCACAGCTTAGGCCTCAGTCTTCCCTGTTGTTCTTAGAGCTGCGGCTGCTTTGGCTGACATGTAGTGTGTGCTTTCGAAGTGGCAGGTCAGACTGTGTGCTGGTCAGTGGCTGACTAGACAGACTCAGTTTTAATCTTACTGACATGGAGGATTGCCTTGAATCCTCCTCCTGTTCCAAGGTCAATCCTCCAGTGGAAAAGAGAGCAATTCTGTAAATCTCTGTTGTTAAAGAAGATAATGATCTTGATCCAATAATCCTAATTTTTTAGAGAAAAACAGCTCTTCAGCCCAAGAGGACTGATCTTGGCCCAGACATTAACTTCAGATAGGCCAGTGTGATATATAAGTCTTTTAAAAATAGGAAACAGAGTCAAAACCAAGTAGTTTAGACTGTTGCCAAGAAACATGCAGGGTTTCAAAACCTCCCTGTGCTGCAGCTGCTAGCTCTTTGCCTGCCTGCCATCTCTAGCAATCCTGATGAGCCCCCTATTTCTCCTGGTAACCTGTATTATTCAGGTTAATTTTTCCAGGAAAATGAGTGGAGGTGAAGGTTTCAAAGCTGGAGGGAAGCAGGGAAAGAGCTGATCTGCTGCAAGGATGCCCTGCAGCAAATGCTGAACAGAACGCAGGTACTCTCGGGGGAAAGAATGAGGCCACAATGGGCTCAAACAGCTTTCTCCTTGCTGAGATATAAGGAGATAAAATAAGGAGGATTTTTGGTTTTTTTCGTAGAAGAGAGGAAACTGAGACCCTCCTATCCTCTCCTCTTTCCTTCTGGTCCTGGAGAAGTATGACAGTATTACAAGTCTGAAATACAGCATGTGCCAGCAGCAGGTCAGTCTCTTTAGGAAAGGGCTCATGGCAGCATAATGAACTGGAAGAGGATGGAAACTTGGCTTAGGTGCGTAATTCTGCCTCCTCCTCAACAGCACCCACGGCTCATCCATTTTCTGGCCTGCTTTTCTGTGTGTCCAGATACTGGAGAGCAGTATCCTAGATACTGTTTGGAAACACTGGGAATTCCCAGCATTTTTGTACGGGGATGGATTTTTTGCTCTCCAGAGGGCAAAGCCGACTAAGCCTCCCTGGCCCCAAGGATGGGACGTGCGCTGGGTGCCGTACTTGAGCTCTTGTGCAATAGCAGCAATCTGCTCCACGCGGTCCTGGTGTGCAGCCAGGTCACTCTCAAAGGCCTCGTGTTTCTTCAGCAGGGCCTTGATCTCCGACAGGGTTGCAGTTTCGTAATCCTTCTGCTGCAGCATCGCTTCCTTACCTGGGGAGGGAGCCAAAGGACAGAAGAATGAAGGACAGGACCCAGGGTGGCCAAAGCCAGCTCTCGCCACCCAGGCACCCTGGAGGGCCCTCAAAAGGGCATCGCCTCACTCCAGCTGCCCTGCCCGAGGCTTGTCCCCGTGCCTGCTGGCCTAGAGAAGCACAGTGCTCGCTTTCAAACCACGAAGTGTGAGTTTGCCATTAATAACACAGAAGGGCACATAATGCAGCTTAAGCCAGTACTGTCACAGTTTACACTGGACTCGTCTCAGTACATGCAAAATGGGTTATGCTGATCCTGTAAAAGCCAATAGTAGCATTTACTGTAGAGGAACTTTGCTCTGTGGCTGCTCTCTTCTAGCCAAAGTTCTCACTTTGCCACAGTTAGGAAATGCCAATCTTGACTGCATGATGCAGAACCGAGATCAAGCTGGTTTCCATACACTGCTTTCTAATAAAATAAGAAATAAATCTAGCCTTCTCAAGAGGAAACTCTCATGGAAGGACCCATCTCCTCCTCCCTACATAACCGTCAGCACTGTGTCAGGAATAGGAAGCATGTAGGTTGGCATTACCATCTGTCCAGGACTCATGAATGGATGCCTTCTGCCGGAACTTCTCTGCCAGGTGATCCAGCCTCTCTAGCCTCCGGATCTCATTCAATAACCACTCCTCGTAGCCCTTCTCAGCCTGCTCTAGGCCACCCCAGGCATTGTTTATATCCTAGAGACAGAAACATGAGAAGGGAAGGGCAAGTTAGAAGCTGGAGGGAAGATGTTCACCAGCATTCGTCGCAGTGAGCTACATGGCTCCAGCTGATGGGAGAGAGTGAGCATGGGCTTTTCATCTCACAGGGCTTTGCAGACAAGTCAAGGAGACAAAGTGTCAGACTTAAGGCAAGCAGGACTAGAAGTCCAGGATATAACCATTTGCAGAAACAAGCCTCTCTAAACACTTCTGGAGTTTTACAGTTCCCCTACATCAGACTTTAATAAAACTCAACCATTTCTGAACCAGAAAGAACAAAAGCCACCGAGACATCTCCTCATAAAGACATGCAACTTGTGAAGAGTCTCACAGTCTGATTTAGACACAGGGAAGCAACGATCACTTGATCCTCTCCTACCATGGCCTTCCTGATCTGTATTTTTCAGGTTTCCTCTCACGGAGTAGGTCACTATGAAGGTGGGCATTCTCTGTCCACCCATGGGCAGAAAGGGACTCTAGTTTTTTAGGCATGTTTGGGGTATACAGAAGCAGGCACCCCCACTCACCGAGACCATTTTCCCTTCGGAGGGCATGAAGGCTGGCCTATTGCTGAGCCGCAGCTTGGTCTGCAAGGTGTTAAAATTGATCTCAAGTTGGCACTTCTCTTGGACCTTGGGGGGCTTGTGCAGGCGGCGGTAGTCGCGGAAGTCCTCCAGTTTCTGCTGCATGGCTTGCATGGTGTTCTCTGGGGCACGGTTCTCCAGCCAGGGGATGGTGCGACGGATCCACTCCAGCAGCTGGAGAAGCAATGACAACAAGCCCTGAACTGAAAATTGTGCTGAAACTGCAGGTGTTGCTCTGATTTCATAAGGGACCATTTACTTTTATGTTTGCTGTCAGAAAGATTCTGCCACCACCAGCAGGGCTCATAAAGGAAACTTGGCCAGCTTTTTTGGAAGTTCTTTTTTTTAAAATGAGCAGCTTATTCCCTACCACACTAAGTAGTATTGCTTGTTGCAGCAGTGCCAATCCAACATGCTTAAGGCACAGCTTTTGCACAAGCAGGACCAAAACTATATCCTTAGATTATGTTAAAGCCTTGAGAATTTTGCTGGACTGCTGCATAACTAAAAGATGCTATAAGTCATATTATCTCCATAAGAATCTGACAGGAGAAATCAAGTTCTTGCCTTCAGTTCAGCATTACACTTTCCCTTACTCTAGCTTCCTCAAAGTCACTGTTGCTCTTTGAATATACCTCCATAACAAACCTATCTGGACACTTGGCAAAATGCTAATGCAATAGGCAGTCTACAGTGTGAGTGGAGTAGTGTCCTGCTTTTCATATCAGGCTTATGGGTTATGTTTGCCCTTCTATTGTCCATCTTTTCCCTACTTACCTACCACAAACATACTCCAGTCCACATTTGGTCTCTTGTAGTTTCCCTGTTGTCAGTCTGTCAGCCTTCTCAGTTAACAAAAGCAGCCTCCAGCTTGCATCTGACACAGATTCTTTCCATTATCAGCAAATGCATATTTCTTTCCTCAAATATCTCTAACTTTTTTTCTCTGATCCAACTCCTGACTTCTACAGTATATTAACATACAAGCTGTATGGAAGATGTAATGACCTTGTATAGTCCTGACAAATGCAAGTTAAACCAACTTGATTTTTTCTTCCATTTTAGCATTTCTGGGTTGGCTCCTAATAAACTGAGACAATCAAAGCTTCTCTGTGGAAGCTTTCTGTTTTAAAGTAGATTGCTCTTGTCTTTAAGGTGACTTTGGTCTTTAATTTCAAGAGGAAAAACTAATTTTCCAGGGAAAATAGCAGTGGTTCAATAGCACTCCCCAAGATTACTTGTCAGTATTAAATGCAATTCTTTTCTGCATACCACCACTCAGAAAGCAACACCTACATCACTGGCCAGTTTTTCGTAGTCTTCCATGAGCTGTTCATTTTCTTGGTTGACTGCCAGCACCTTGCAGATCCGATTTGCTGCTGTCTCCGCCTGACAAAGAGAAGAAAAATGGAAGAGAAAAATGTGAAAAAAAAAACCCAAATCAAAACTTGTGGCTTAGCTTCCTGCTACATACCTGCAGGTTAAAATCTCCTACCCTTGGCTCTCACAGCCTGTCTGCACTTTGAGACATCTGTCCTGACCTCTCTGCTTTCCATCTGGCCTTCTATAATGATTTGTTTTTTCCCTTCTTCAGAGATTCTCAGCTGTACTGATTCTACCCTGTATGTTGTGGGACAACAAACGTTTCTATGCTTCTTCAGGAGCTGCTTCTGTAAGAGGGCCTTGTTGTTTGCTTCCTACCAGAGGGACCCTGGCTACTTCTTCACAAAGAGAGGGAATTTCTCCTGCCACCTCCACTCCCCACATCAGCATTCTGGAGCAGCAGCAACAGAGTGATGTCAAGCTGATGAGACTGTCTCCATACTTTTAGTCCAAACTGGACTTATGGGAAAACTCCTAATTTTGTTTGGAAGATAAAATGGTAGATACTCCTCTCAAATTCTCCCCAGCAGAACTGTCTTCCAGTTTTCACTGTATTTCTGGCACTGATTACAGGGCCACCTCCTTGGTGAAACATACACCTACCATGTATTCAGAGTCTTATGATCCAGCCAGAAGAGGGTTTCTTTTCCCCCCACTTTTCTGGGGGTTCTTTCTGCTTACTCTTCCAAAACAAGTCTCACAATAAAAAAATATCCTACTGTTACTATTTAGGTTTGGAATTTTTTTCTTTCTTTCTCTCCGTTGTGAGACCAAAACCTGGTTCTCTGCAGGGAGCTCAATGTGTCAGAACATGAAAGTAAGGATCAGAAAAATCCCAGCTATGAACTCAAGCAGTGTTTGGCATGGGGGACATACAAGCAGGCTGATTCTTGCACAGAATGTATCTGTGGCTTATCAGCTCCCTTTATCATTACCATGGTGTGTGCCATGCCACAAAGCCTGAGGAGATACCCCTGTGATACATCAGGGGATTCCTCAGACCCCTCTTAGCACAGTGCAGCTGTGACCCTGGTGCTGAGGGAAACTGTTACAGGTACCCACAGGCCCCCTTGGCAGAGGCTGAGTGCAAATAAGGAGGAGAGGCCAACACACAACAAACCAACTGTGAATGCTGTGTCCTGCCTCAAAACTACATTTAGAACTGATGCCAAAATAAGTTTTGCTGAGTTTATAGCTGGTAAATTTCAACTTTTTTCTATTTTTAGAAGACCTTTTATTATCTGTTTATTCAATCTTCAAGGACATTTGAGAAAAAAACCTCTAACTTTTGCAGCTGATGTAAAGCAGCAAGAATAGCAATAAAGTCATAGGCTGGACAGTGATGTATGGACTGCTAAGGTCCCAGGGGGCACAGCAATCTTATTCATTTGTAGAATGAAATGAAGCTGTTAAAACATCTATTCAGTCATCTGCCCCTTCACTAAAGTGGACCAGCTATGAGATACACAGATTATCAGCTAATTTAAAACACATCAAAGAGACCTGTACAGGAAAAGAAGCAGTTTCACTTAAAAAGAAACCTGCAAAAAGTGCAAACAATGGTTACATTTAAGAAAGCTTGTACTTTGACCTATTTTTAACTAAAGTTTGTACTCTAATGGAGTGTATTTTGATATTCAGAGAAAACTATAGACATGGGACCAAATATTATGTCAAAAAGACATTGCTAGAGCCCTGCCATGATATGCCTAGTGACTGCAGGGAACTGGCAGTACCTAATGTTTATCTCAATCACTCTGGGAGAGGTGCTCATTTAACTTTCTTATTTTTACACCCCATGTGCTCACTGCAGCAGCAGCCAGCTGTGCAGGCAGGATCCCCTTCCACTGAGGCATATTTACATGTATCTGATGATAGACTTTCTCCAGCTGCCCAAGTTTAAATATGTGTGTGTGTATATGGGTGTTGAACAACTGTCCAAACAAAAAGACCCTAAGAATGTCAGCAGTTACGACATTATTTGTGTTATCCTAATGGCAGGAGTGTAGAGGCTTTTTTTCCCCCACCAGTACTTGCCTCCCAATGGTCCCTGCCTTGGAACTGCTACTGCTCCATGCAATAATGTGCTGCTGCTGCTGCCACAGGAAAGGGTCTGTGGCCACAATCACCATTAATGTCACAAGGAACACGTTACACTGTGCTCTGAGCAAGGCAGGACAAAAGGATGCCAGAGCTTTCAGGCACCCTTCACAAATACCCTCCACACTACTGCTAATGAGCTGGTCCATGGTGATGGCAACCTCAAAACTAAAGTGAAACACTTTTAGGTAAAAGAAGAGTGGTACACCAAGATGTTTACATGAGGCCAAGGCAGCTCCCCCTACACCTTCATCAGTTCAGTGGAAAAAGCTATTTTGGCTTCCCCACACTGCTAAAGGCAATGATGCATTTAGGATGTTCATGCTAACTCCAAAAAAGCCAAGATGCCCACAAGGCACAGGGCTGCACTGAGAAGATGCAGAATCCTGGGCTCTGGAAGCTGCACACCTGTATTCTCAGAGAACCTATGTGTGCTCATCAGCTTCAGTGCAGCACCATGCTGACACACTGCACTGCTTGCACTCAGAGTTTTGGGGAGGGCAAGCCCAGGACATTCTCCTTGATACCATGCTGCTGTGTCTATGCACATGCTGTCTGGGGGAATCAAAATGAAAAAAACTGAATGGCAGCAATTTATCTGCCTTTTGTCTTTTCTGTACTTCTCAACCATAACTTGAACTGCTGAGGACAAGTGTAGAGTTTGCACTCTCTCTAGTTCATGGATCCAAGTCTTTCTGCTGAGGAGGATCATGAAGGAAGGCATTCCCACAGTGCACTATGTAGGGATGCCCGCCTGTTGCTCTCCTCTAGCCTCAGGGGAAGATGCCTGGCTGCTGCTGTCCTCTGCCCTCAGAGGACCACTCCAAAATACTATACACCAAACACAATCTCTTAATAAAACAGTAAAACATTAGTTAGAAATTGCCACAAGTTTACAAAATATTAAGCCAACCAGTAGTTGCATGCATTTAGTGTGAAAGTCAGAAGCGGTTAGAAAACAAGCAAACCAACCAAAGCAGTGTATCTACAAATATATATATATATATTTAAAAAACAGCATAGAGAAAAAGCAGCCATCTACATACACATGTCAGGCTGGGGACCCTGTACCTTCAAAGGCTCAGGATAAGAGAATGAAAGAAGCAGAAAGCGGCTCATGGGACTCTCCCTTCAGGCCTGGTGGCAGTAATGAAAAATCTGGATGAAAAATTGAGCGATATCACAGTAAGTCACCTAACCCTGCATGAAGTGGCAACACAGTAACATCTGGGCAGGGGCTTGTACTCAGCAAGGGTCTTGTACTTTGCATTTGCCTGCGGGTTTGAATCAGTGTCATTTAGCAGCTGGCTAATTTATGACTTGGGCAGCTCCAAAAAGGAGCTGTGCCCCTCCTGCCAGGGCACAGTTGAGTTGCTGGCCCATCAGGACTGCTAAAAAATGAAAAATGTATTAAATCTTCCTTGTAAGCCAGTTGGACTACATGGGATTGAAACTTTAATACTGAGACACTTCATCTGTAGTTTTTGCCCCAGCTACTTGGTTCAGGTCCTGAGGCAAGCAGAAGACTGTTTTCAATTATCCCAGCAGACTGAGCATCCACCTAAATTGCTGATCAGAGCATGGAACCTGCTGAGCAGGTTTCCAAATAATGGAATGGGTGCAGAGAGAAAAGGAAGAGATTGGCAAGTGGCATGGCTGTTTCTGCAGCAGGCTACAACCCTCCTCATACTGTGGTTTGATGTTTCCTGGAGTTGCTCAGGTTAAGCAGACTGCATGGAGCAGTCCCTCAGGGGCACCTGGCAAACAGCAGGCCTTATCATGAGGCTGGCATGATTTCTGAAACTACAGTCTTCCTGGGCAAGTATCAGCTGGCTGGAGCTTGCAGACTGGTCTTGAGTGTTTTGAACAAAAAAACCACAGGATCCTAGCGGAAAAGTCATGACTACACAAATTATGCCAAAGGGGCAAGTCTACTGCACTGCCGTGGGACACATTCCCAGTTCCTTGGAAACAAGACAGTATCACGTAATTCATATGAAACTGGGCAAAGAACAAAAAGCTTGAACTAAAGAGCTGCTGCCTGGAAACTACTGCTTGCATTTGCCCTCTGAAAGGCAGCATCAGCATGGAAACTGAATCAATGCTGGGACCATCAGCACTGCTTTGCACAAGAGATGGAATCTTCCTGGAGTCAGATTAGCCCTCAAGCTGGGCAACACGAGCACTGCGTCTCAAATAGAAAAGGCCTGTCCATAACATGAAGAACATAGTCTTGGATTTTGGATTTTACTGGTCCAAAGCCTCCTACTTGAAATTAGCAGTAATCTTGTGGAAGGGCCACAGCCCAGGCAGGTAATGACATGGGAGAAAAGAATTGACCTTTTTCCTTTATACAAAGGATTGCTGGGAAATTGCTTGCCCAAAAGTGACCTGCAACTATTTAGTTCCAAATATCCTGATGTCAGGCAAAGAGACTTTGGAGTAAAGAGGAAGCAGAGGAAGAAGGAAGGCCTGAAGTTATAGAAATGGGCAAGGCAGAGGAAAGCTAAATAAAACACATAGGTGGTTTGGGAAACAGAGGAGAATTACAAGGGAGAAACAAGGAATGGAAAAGCATGTGAGTTTGGGAAAGCTGAAGGCCTGGTAGAACTGAACTTCATGGCTGAAGCACAAAAGTGCTATGTAACCAGCTCATGGATGATTCAGCCTAGGAAAAGACCACTGACCTAGTGGAGGCTGAGTGTGGAAGGCAGGAGGGCAGCCCAAGAGGCTGTGATTTCCTGGAGTGGGAAGATTTGACTGTGGTACTTCTGGAGGTGCATTGCCTGGCCAGGACAATGCCCACTAGTTACTGAAAGGGTACTGCCTCTGTCAGAGCAGACATCCATTTATCTTCCAACGCCAGCTTTACCAAATGCTTTCTCCTCCGCTGTGCTGTGAGACCTGAGGGAAGGAGCAGCTCAAGTCTGTCCGAAAGGACATTTACATTACTTCTCCAGCAAGATTACAGATGGCATATCCAAATGCATCACTGGATGCATTGGCTTCCCTGCAAAGGCCCTGGGCGGACGGGGTGTGGCGTTCCTCACTGGAGAGGACAGGTGGGCAGGGCGGGGTGAAGGGAGGGGTTGTTAGCAGTAAAGTCTCACCTTCTGCGCCCCTGAGAAGGCGTGGTAGTAACATGAGACATAGGTCATTATGGCCTTCTCATCCGGCCTTAGCGTGCCTATAATATCTGTGCAGAGAAGGAAAAGAGGTTGAAAGGATAAAGTAAGAAGCAGCACATAGGATAAAACAAAACAATCATGGGTGGCGTGAGAGAGGGGGAGAAAACTTCCCATCATGCATTGCAGGACAGGCCAAACAGATTTCCATGCGGAGAGCTGGGAATTCGGATCAGAAGGTGGCTAGCAGTGTTGGCTTGTGGCTCAAAGCGGCACCCCTCCCTACCCCCCAATCCAGGGGGATCCTGAGATGAGGATGTGGGCTCTGCACCTTCACAGCTGCGGTCTGGGGGCCTGGCCCAAGGATGCAAACAAGTTTGGAGATCTGAACACCCGCGCTCGAGGCCCTTCGTACGCCAAGGAGCTGGAGATCAGAGCCTTCCCACGCAGAGCGCTTCCTACACAGATCTGCTCTGCTGCAACGTGCACTGCCTGTTCCTAAGGCACTCAAGTACAGGAGGCTGCTTGGTTTTGGCAAGAGATGCATACAAGGTTTCACCCACAAAATGTTTTCCTGAAGTGACTCCATTACCAACAGGAAAATGGCTAAGCCAGAAGTAGTAAGGACTCAACTGCCTGGTTTCCAACACCGGATGAGAAAAGAGGGGAAAAAAAGGAAACAAACGAACAAAACCAGGCATCTCTGTCATAAGCAATGCTCTGTTTACAAAACCACCATGGATGTACTTGTTAGACATGCTTTGTAAGCCCCAGGTGAACTGGGACTGAATTGGTGGCACAGCTTGAGAAAGCAGCAAGTTCAGACCTTAAAGCAAGGGTGCTGGAACCTGCAGCATACATAAGGCAAAAGATAAAGCTTTGGCCATTCATTAAACCCTACATAAAACCCCAGTCAGCTCTGTTTCTCCATCTGTGGAAAGGACAAAAAAAAGAAAAAGAAAAAAAAGGTGAATAGGTGCCTGTGTTATTTCCCATGGGGGCAGGCTGCAGTTTCCTGCTGTGCAGAGCATCTATGTGGTGGTCTTTACTTTTGTAAGACCAATCATCCTAGCTCAGATTTACCAGGATCAAGAGGTCCAGGTTCTTGGCCATCAGGACAGCAGTTCATAAGGCAAACGGAGAAGGCAGAGCTCCCCACTCCCTTAAATTTGCATGTGTGCCGAAGTGTGGCATACCTGAGTGCCACTGGAAGTACTGCTGACTAGAGGGAAATGGAATTCCTGGCTCCCTTGCCCCATGTATTATATTTGGGGCACCACTTTGAACCAACAGCCAACTCTACCAAGAACATAATAATAAAGATGCTCGTAGCTAGAGAGGAGAGAGAGAAAGAAAAAAAGGTTTGGACATTAGCAACGGCACCAGGTGTGCTCTGTGGAGGGAGCTTGGGATCCTGTGATACCTTCTGGGCTCCTGAGAAGGCGTGGTAGAAGCTAGAAACATAGGTCATGATGGCCTTCTCATCAGGACGGGCAGTTCCAACAATGTCTGTCAAAAAAAACCTCACGTTAAGAGCATAATCAACTGATGGGAGGAAAGCAGAGGAGGGGTAGAACCACAAGTGTCC
Organism: Passer domesticus; assembly: GCF_036417665.1. Lineage (NCBI taxonomy): Eukaryota > Metazoa > Chordata > Aves > Passeriformes > Passeridae > Passer > Passer domesticus. Next base: position 33,715,863 of record NC_087479.1, read on the forward strand.
AGGAGCCTGCTGCAGTGTGCGTGTCACAGCGATTCCACAGGGCTCCCCAGTGCTCCCCAGAAGATGTGTGTGTCTCAGGACCCAGCATCACCCTTCTGGTTCCCTCCCTCATCATAAAATTCCCTCCAGAGTCTGGCCAGGCTAAGGCAGCCATATGTCAGCATGTCTTGTGTCACAGCACTTCACTGTCCTGAGAACATTACTGTGATTGGTGGATTGAATCAACCCAAACTGGCATCAGGCTGATGTGACTTCTATAGACATTATACTGCCATTCCTCCGTGCAGTTCTGTTCTTCTGGAAAGATACTTTCTCCCTTCTTTTCCATGTCTCCCTCCTCCATTTCAACACAATGATGGCTTGAATTTCAAAAGGCCCTTTCATTAGTTTCAGTGGAAACTCAACACCTCCAGAGATCAGAATTAATGGTGTGGAGGAATGCACATTAGCTTGACTCCATGAGGGAGGAGAGAGATCAGTAAAGAGCAATGAGAACTCCTGCCAGGGGCCCTCTTCATCACTGCTACTTTTGCCGAGATTTGAAGCTAGATCCGCTTATTTTGGAGGCGTTTGTATTTCCTACAGAATGGCAGGAAACATTTGAATTTACTCTGGAAAGCTCATGAGTTTTTTTTTTAACCTTGGCATGACGGATGCAGGGAAAGCAAAACTCCTCTCTGGGGATGGGAAATACCACCTAGGAATATGAACATCCTAGTTACTGTAATACAGGTTCACTGGGTTTGGCTGTCCCATTCCCACCTTTCCTCTGCTCCTCTCACTCCTTTATTTAACAAAAATGTTTAACTGCTTCCCCTGTCCAACCCAAGTCTGAAATACAGCTTCTACCATTGAAGCCTGCTGACTTTAGGCAAAGAGCCAACAACCAGTGAACTATTTCAGGCTGTTGTTTGTACTCCAGAGTTACAGTCTTCAAAATCTGCTGCCAAGCTGGTCCTGACAAGGCTCTGAAAAGTAATCCTTGCTATCCCAGTGGCCCCAGGGATGCAGTCATAATCAGCAGCAAAAGCATCTCTGAACAACATGGAACTCTACCTTGGTCTCCAGACCCAGTCAGTGAAGGATCTTCATGCCAAACACTTCTGAGTAGTCAAGAAAAAGCAGTCTATAATAATAATAATACCATGCCCTCAAAAGGAAGAACACCAGCAATGTCAGAAAGACCACAGCAAAAAAACCCTGGAGCAAAAGGAACACAAGCCTACACCATCCACTAACTGAGTATTTGGCCTGATAATTGAAAGGGAACACTTCAGTCAGCAGATGACAGGTGTTACTCATCTCTGCCTTGTGTGTCGATCCCAAGCTAAAATCTCCACGCTAGACTCAAAAGACTGAAGGACAGAGGAGGAAGAGGGAAGCAGAATATGTGACTCATTATTCCATTTTAACTTCTTCCCTATACATTTACTACACAGTCACGCAGGGAACATTCAGAGGTTACTGGAATCTTGTACAAAAGGACTCCACCTAGAAGAAGTGGAAAATTTCTTGAAAAAAAACCAAGTTAAAAGCTGTTGGAGTCTACTTTACCTTCTGCATCCAGCATCTTCGGAATATCCAGGTATTTCTCAGCCACATCAAAAGCTGTGTTTAGATTAGTGAGAGGATCATCCTGGGAAAGACATAGAGGAAGAGCATCAGCATCAATTTTTAACAAGGTACACAGCATTTCTCTCAGAAAGAGCTTTGGTTCAGGTAACTGTGCTTGCCAGACAAAATTGTGTGTGAAGCCTCATGCAGCAGGATGAAACAATTAGCTTCCTTTTGAAAGAAGAGCCTGGGGACTCTTGGTGTGATAATCAACATACAGTCTATGCACTTGCAACACAAAAAACAACAACAAAAAAAAATCAATAATGTGTTTTGTCTTGAACCTAGCTGTAAGTAATATTAGCTTCACATCATACTGATAGTAAATGACGAGACCACATCTCACATTTACATCTCATGCTTATATTAGGTTTGCAAGTTCCATTCTAAAGAACTGCAGAGCTGTGTATCTGTTAGAACATCTAAGCAGTACTAAAATAGTAACAACATCTGCAATGAGTGCTGTCCTTAGCTAGTGTACAGTTTGTTGAACACCAGTTGAGTGGGAGGAAGAGAAATGTTTCAACAAATCTCTACAAAATAAATACATATAAAAGTACCCATTTTGCCTTGAGTATGGTTTTTCCTTTTTGTAATTTCCCTGGTACATTTCTATTCCTCTCTATATAAACTTTCTGTAGATTTTAAAGTGCCACACAAGAAAACATGAAAAACAAATGTCATTGAAAATGAAAGACTGAAAATTGTGTCCATTATTCAAACATAATAATCAGCAATAAGACACTTGCCAACCTGTGTAAGATTCTCATGCCAGCTTGCTCCAATATTCCTGTATAACCATGACACTTAATTACTCTGAATGATCAATCTACTTCATGGGTGACATTTACTTTATCAGTTTCTACTGTTGAGACATGTGGCTTCTACAGGATGAAAGGTTGTGCATAAGCTGCTGGTGTTCAGCCATCTTGTTTGGGAGGGAGGAAAGATGGAGTGGTACTCCCCATATTGTCATTTGTGCCATTCACATTGAGACCCTCACAAAAAACCAGGGAAAAGGTAGTAAAACTATTTCACCTTCTTTCTAGAGTGGCATCCATGTTCTGTTTATTTTCTATCTGAACCATGTGCCTTTGCTTATTGCACTGACTTAGAAGATGAAGCTGTGCCTCAACTCTAATCAACGGGCAGTTTCCTTTGAACCCACCCAGCAGGAAAGATGAAGCTAGGCAGGCTTGGGCAGACAGGGTAAGGGCATGAATAAAACTTCCTTTATGGCACTGGTCATTATGTAGCCCTCAGACTACAGCCTTCATGAGCTAGGAAACTAGCTGCTCTGAAAAGCAGTTTCCTGCAGCATTTCCCTAGGAATCAAGCATGTATTAGGCTGGCATCCAATATCAGCAATGTATTCCTCTGGGTGAATGTCTCTCTCAGACAGCAATGTTTCATTTATCAAAGTAAATCACACACAAAGGCCGTGAAAACAGACAGTGAACTGTATTAAATCCACTGGAACAAGTCAATATTAAGCAAGGTAATGCTGCACAGGCATGCTGTGATGAAGCCAGCAGCTGTCAGGTACAGTACAACATAGTGTCAAATCCCTTTATTCCTATATAATACACCTTTAATGGTGACTACATCAGATATATCTACATCCACCTCTTCAGAGCTGAACAGGGGAGGAGGCAGTGGATTTTTACTATTCTCCAGCAACAAAGAACAATCCTATGCCATGGAATTAGAGGAACCATTTCAATTTCAACCTACTTGTCTTCTGTGCCTGGTGAGGAGAAACCCCTATGAACCCACAGCACAACCAAAAGCCCTATCTGAGGAGGTGAGACTAGGTGGTATATAACCTGCTTTGTTCACTGAGTGCAGACATGGCCCTAGCTTCATTTCGGGAGAAAAAAAATAACAGATTTCCTTTCACTCAAGTGCAGGAGCATGCAGAAATACCAAGTGGCAGCTCCCTTGCCAGTCTTCCCCTAGTTCATGTGCCATTTTCTATTTCTGTAGAAATGTCACCACTGTGTAGCAAATTTGACCCCATGCTGACCGTGACCATCACGGTTATTAACACCCTGACAGAGTGTTTAGTATTAACACAAACTCCTCCTTAGCACAGACCCATCTGAACAAGCTGCATGAAGATCTGCCAGCCTCTCCTGGAGGAAAGGAGGAGCAAATCTCTCCCTGCAGATAGCTTTCCTATCAGTTTGCAAGTAACAACACCAGGAGCACCATTGCCAAAGGTTAAAAAGAAATTTTTGGCTGAGAGTTGGGAGAGGTTTCCTGATGGGAAAACTTACTGGGCTTGGGCAGTCCCAAAGGAAGGGCTGGAATTTTTAACATGTGGGAAACTGGAGACTCATCTAGATAAAGCCAGCATATTTCTACTTCAAATGCAAGAAAGATGTGTGATCACAATATCTCTTAGGGAATGAAACTAAAGATAGCACTACTGAAAGCAAGCTACTTAAGTCTAGCTAAGGGATGAGCAGAGAGCTACACTTGAGCAAGACTGTTTCCTGTAGGAAAACCTTCACCCCTCAAGAACAGTGGAGCAGCTCATCCCAACTATGATGCTTCTTCGTGCATGAGTTAGGGTTCCCCTGGGGCTTTTCCAAGACTATAACAGGATCTCAAGCCCTATGAAATTCCTCCCAATTCTAACACTTTCAGTTCCATCCTACTGTACACCAGCTAATCATTATTTCAAATCATCTGTTTCATCTGATGCCTGTGAAAAGGGGCAATGTAACAAAGACTGGCCAAGCAGCTCCAAGCCTCACACAAGCACCATGGCTGCAGGCACACCTTAGGGACCCAAACACAGCAGATCAAACAAAAGACAAGTCACCTGTCCCCTGATTCCTTCCACAGCTGAAACACACATCCAGAAGAGCACTATCCCACATGAGGCTGTGGAGGTGTCTTGGTTGCAATTCCATTTACAGGAACATAACAACGGCAGAGGCATGAAAAGGAACAGTAACTTGCCAGACTCTAGCTGAGCTAGCCACAAGGAAATCTACAGCTTTACCATGGAGGAGGTATTTTGTTTTAGTGGCAGCAGACAGCAAACCTGCCCTGGACAGATGCCAACCTGGCTCATTCTCTGCTTTTGCTGACTAAAGATTATCATGGCTCTTCATCTTTCACCACAACCCTAATTCATGCAGGGACTCCTCTCTTCCTCCAGCTATTTCCAAGTCCTTGCAGCACACAAGGTTGCCAAGGCAATTATTGCAATGTAACATAAAAAACATCATCTATTAACTAGCAATCAGGAAAGGAGATGGAGGGGAAGGAAAATTCAGAGAGAGGAAGCACTTATTATATTTGCCAGAATTGAAGACATTAGGAAAGAAATCCAAAACTCATGTTTTCAGAAATATCTGCATATAACACAGCAGTACACAGACCACAGCTCCATACATAGTGTGGTATATGAGGGGGTGTCAGAGCCAGCAGTCAATCACTGTCAATACTGACAAAAATATCTTAGATGTAGCTCCCAGCTGAGCTACAGTCAGGGTAAAAGGAGGAAGGGAAACCCCATGCTCTGCATACCTCTCACTTGCACACCACGAGCTGATCCCAAGACCTTATCTACAGTGAGCTGAGTGATAGCAGACACATCTGCACTACATAGAAACTATCTAACCAATTAGCTGGGGTGTCAGGGAATCACCAACACCAAGCTGGACTTGCACCTGCCATCTGGAGGCCTGGACTATACAAATAACTTTAGCTAAGCAGAAAAGAGTTGTGCTTGTCCCTAATACAGCTAGACTAGGAAAAATAGCTAGGAACAAACTCAATACAAAACAGTGCTGACAAAAGAAGTCGCTAAATTTTGGGAACATATGTCTACTACACACTGGCTACCTTTTCCAAGTATACACTGCTAATACAGGTCTGTAGCCTAGACACACCCTCTGTGACAGAGCAGAAAACCCAAGCTGCAGAAGAATGCTGCGCAAACAAGAAGTACAGTGCAGAATTCTGGGCAGTTTGGACTGATTTCACTTCTTTATCGCATAGATTTGTGTGTCTGTGTATACACAGAAACACACACACAGCATTGCCAAAGGCACACACGACTGAGATGCCACTAATTGCCCCCTAGAGCTGGAAAAGAACTTGAGGTGGATCTCTACTATCCACTGCAATGACTGCTTCTCAGCAGCCTCCTCTGTGTTTACATATACCACAAATGGTTTCAAATATCTAGCATAGAAGAGGTTAACTTCCCTTCAGCACACATCAACTGCCACAGCTACGGACCAGGCCCTCAAGTTCCTCCCAGCTATTTGCTCAAGACTTCAGCTGTTGTAGAGTTCTCTACATACATATAGTTTCATCTCTTTAGAGTAACTGAGGCAGAACAACAATAAAAATGATACAGAGAGTATGAGAAGACTTCAGAAGGACAGAGGGAACCAGATGAAGGATGGGATCAAAAGCAAGCAGAGATCAAAAGATGCTGGTTACATTTACCCTTACTCCAAATAGGAAAAATCCCCTCTCATGTTCATTGAATTTGGCTAGAACAATCACCCTGTATTTCACCCTAAAAAGTCTGCAGTCAATATCAACAAATAACTCACTTTCCTTCACTCTGTTTTTGCTTGGCTTTGGCCTAGGGCTTTGTTGATAACAGAGTGCACTATAGCATTTACCTGCCTGGGTTTGTCAGGCACACATTGCTTAGCTGAGTTATTTTCCCAAGATGAGGCATGGAAAATGTTACTCTAGTAATTCCTTTTCTTCTTGCTGCTGTTTATGTAAACAGGTACAGTCTTCCCCCACTGTTTATTCACCATGTGCTGACTCCAGACACTAAAACTGATCAGAAAAACTGACTGCTCTGGAAGACAGCAAAGATCTAAAAGGTTATTGAAAAGCAGGTCAGACATTGTACAATTCATTGCCTCTGGGATTTGACTGCAGCTAATTTGATTAGGTCATTTACATTTTGTCCATTTGCATGGTGATCCAAGAGCCCAGGTCTGCTGGTGATGGGCTTCTATGTTTATTTCCCTGTCAAGAACACATGCACTTAAAACACACAGTCTAGAAGACCTGATGGACAAGCTTTTTGTGCTAGCCCCAGCAATGATACATGAATGGTAACATTTCATTATGCTCTTGGGCACAGACACAGTGAAACTGGATCTCAGCAGACTGCAGGAATGCTGGTAGGGTAAGAGCCCAGTTTGATCTTCTATGGCACTGCTGGGTCAAGACATTGGGAGCAGCACAAACCACTAAGTGGTCATAGTTATCATCCATTCAGCAATCTTGTCTCCAAACCACACAGGGAGTAAGATTTGGAGAAGCTTGGTAGCATGCTACCAAAACAAGTATTCAAGTAAAGTTGAGTTTTATGACAAATGCTTTTTTGGCACCTGATACCTACATGCTAGGAGAAGCCCAGAAGCACTGCAGATGACTGAGTGCTAAGCTGGAAGCATGTGACAAGTGTCCAGTGAGGGCACACAAACCCCTGAACGAACATTTTGAACACCAGATAACTGGTTTCCATCCAGCTCTCCACAGAAATGTTAAGCCTGATTTGACTCACTAGTCTGTGACATTAGCACAGAACTATTCTCACATTTGGTGTTACTGAGTTTGCCAGCTTTTGCTCATCAGCTGAGATTGGGGCACGTGTGTCTCACACAAGGCAGCGTGAAAGCAGGGAAAGTCAAGCAGGAAGCTCATTAAGTTCATGCTTCACTAAGAAGCTTGAATGTACTGATTCACCCCTCCTTCCTTCTCCCCCAATCCTGCAACTCCCAGCTTGTGCTGAAGTTCTTCAATTATGTTTATCAAGCTAATTCTTTTCCCTCTTTACTTCTAAGGTAAAGCATCTGGTCTGACAGACAAATGGATTTGTACCTTTCGTAGCTTCCCGTAGTCGATGAGCTCTGGACGGTGTCTATGAATTAAAGCACAGAAACCAAGGCCATCCTTCCAACTATGAGAGAAACACAAGAGAGAACAATGAACATTGTTCAGCCACGGAGACACACAGTGATGAGCATGAGGGAAGGCACCAAGGCAGTGAGATAACTAATTCTGGTTTAGTTCCCAACTAACAGTGCTTCTGTAAGTGCTGGGAATGAGAGGTGTCTTGTACATGCACGAGACTGCAATAAAGATTCCTTTCAACCCCTACAAAAATTCACTGTAATTAAGACTTGCCCATTGAGTTGGGACCTCGTTTTTGGCAGTTCTCTGTGCATGTCCTGTGCAGCACACGAGCTTGAGGTTGAAAAAAGGTGTAGACACAAGCCATAAAGGAGGAACAAGGACACTCCTTAGGGAAAAGGCAGATGTCCCCAGCTAGCTGCACTGCTGGCAGTTAAGCTTACAAGTGCTTTACATTATGTGGCTCATACAAGACTCCAAGACATGCTGGGAAAAACACTATTATGCAGAGTGGAACATCTGCCAGCTTGGAAATATGAAAAACAGAGCAAGAGAACCTATTGTTCCTTCCCAGCTTTGCCATACTACAAAAGTTAGGAGGCAGTCCTTTCTTCATGGCTGCTAAAGCGTTCTGAGTTTTCACAGAGCAAAAGCTCTCTTGCTTAGCCCATGCCACAAATGCTGCTCTTGGAGGACTTAATGCCCTGAAGAACTTTATGAGAGCAGCAACTGTAACCTGAATGCGTTACTTGCACCCTCTTAGAACCTCTGCCTTCATCTTCCTAGGCATCTCTCTGGACCACACTGTTACTTGTGTAAGGTGCATGTGCATTGCCTTGGAAGGTCTGTCAGGAATAGTGTTGAACATACTGAGAGACATAGGAAAATAACACAGATTGTAAAGCTCAGTTCTTGCCTGTAACTCACCTGATATGGAAGTTCTGGATGTTTACATTTTTGTAGGGGGCTGTCTTCCTCTGACACCATAACAAAAGTCCTTCTTTAGCAGATGTTTCTAGGGAAAGAAAGAAGGAAAATACATAATTAACTCATTTTCTTAGAAAACAGGAGTCTCAGGAGCATGTGCTAGAAAGCCATCACCAAATCCTCTTTGGTAGAGACTGCACTAAATTATGTTTTATTTAACTTCACTCATCAGAGAATTTCTTGTTTGGAAAAGCCTACTAGCATAGTTTTGTTACTATTACCTTCTTAATTAGGCTCAGTAATAAGGAGATAGCTTTTTGGAACTAGAGAGTCTTGCAGGACTCTTAAGTGATAAGTATATTTTCAGGCTTAGTCATCCTTTTGAGCTACCCTTGAAATCTCTTGTAAGAGAAGCATCTGAAAAACTCATCTCAGTGTGCTTGAGCTTGGCCATAAATGCTCATGAGCTGTCAGGGTAACTTGGGAAAGGCAACTTCCAAGGAATCTTCAGTGACTCACTTAAGAGGACATTTTGGGCCATTTAAGTGGCAAAGCCATTTAGTTACTCCAGTTGTCCATTACTGAACAGTGGCAGAAAACAATTAAAATTTACCTTCAACTGAGATATCCTGAATGGCAAAACGAAGGATGATGGTCCAGATCATTCCAAGGGTCATTTTAACATTGCCATCCACGATTTCTATGGGGGAAAAAAAAATAAAGAGAAGAAATAGACAAAGTTGCAACTGCAAATCCTTGTAAAACAGGAGCATTGGGGAACACTTCCTTTTGCAGATGGGAGAAATGGAACTCCTGCTAAAAACTGTTTTTCCCTGCCTTCCCAGATGCTCTGCTGATAGGTACAGTACCCCATAATCAGACTTTTGTAGTACAGTACTGAGAGCAAAACAGACACAGACGATCCCACAGACTGGGAACAAGCACTAATTTAGATCAGTGTAATTCCCCACATGGGCCTAAAAGCACCTTCCTCAGGTATAATTACTACTACTTAGAAGTCAGAGAAGCCAAACTGAGAAAAGGGAAAGCCTTCCTTCTCTTATCCCATATCTACTCCCAGTCACCTACAGAACTGCCCCAGCATAAATACACCAGAAGAACCAGAGACAATTCCCAGAGCAGATGAGCTCTGACAGCTGGTTTTGTCCTGTGAACAAGATATCACCAAGAAAACCATACACCATAAACATTTTAATTTCAAACAAGCCTAAACACATCAGACTTCCAATACAGGACTTCTTTCAGTCATGTAAATGCCAAAAGACACAACAGAGTATTTCTCAAAGTCCATGCAGCCTGCTGGAAGAGGAAGCAAGGACTCATGCTGACCAGTCAGCACAGAACATAACATAAACCATGACTGTGAGCAGCCTGTGCTTTACTGCTCATTAGATTCCACAATATAAATCAGCAAGGGTCAACAACTTGGAGGTTTTACAAGGCAACTGCTTGCATATGTGAGGTATGATCTGTTTAGGATGAAGGATCAAGGTCCTAAGAACAACTGGTGCTTGGGGCAACGCTAACCCAGAAAGAAGCTTCCACCACGTATGGACTAGAGCCAAACAGTCAGCAGATGGGTCTCAAGTACTGATCCTCATCATCTACAAAAATTCCACAGATATATATATATATATATATATCTAGACACACACACAGAGTTACAGAATTTACAGCCTTCACATTTTTGGATAGTGAAACCAGCTGAGCTGTTTTCTCCTACTCATTCTCTGACAGGTCTCTGTACGGCAGGATCTTTCACAAATAAATGACAAATTACAAGAGTATTTTCAGTAAGAAAATGTTTGGAGGTAGAATAATTCCAGTCCCAAGAAGACTGTCAGAAACCATTTTTGTATTACTGTAGACACCTCCATACCACTTCTTTCATAAAGCTGCCCAGCAGGAATTGTGTTCCTGCCCAGCAGGAACTGTGAGGCAAGCACAATTTGCAGTATAGGCAATTGACACCTGTCTGGATAGCACCAGCAAAAGTAACAATATTTAAATCTTTCCTTTTAAGCTGTTAAAAAATGCTTTTCTTCTTATGAAAAAATTTCAAAATGTGAACCTCATTGTATTCAAAACCAACAGACCAGCAGCACACACCCCAAAACCAGATATTCAGAAATCGCGTCCAAATTCCTGAAAACTTGTGATTTTGAGATACATGTCATGCAACTTCCAGTGTAAATCAGAATTATAAGCTCTACTGTCTTTTGACATACATCTGAATTAGTGATTTACAGATGCAAAAGACAGAAAACAAGACATGCTACCTTGTTCTACTGCAGTAAAACTCTGTCTCTGCTCTTTTCTAAACTTCAGAGTACACGAAGATCTCTTACTTAATTCTTTGCCCAGAATTAAACAGTCAACAACTTTTCAGTTCAGTACAAAAAAACTACAGTTACTTTTGCTGGCATGAAAGAACTGTGTTTGTCTGTTGACGGTTTTCACACAAATTAATTTTTTACAGACATTTTGAGGTCAGGGGGTTGTCTGCTAGGCTGATGCAAGAAAATGTCATGCAATGGCAAGTGTACTCAGTTCTGTACTTTCTGCATTCTTCATCCCTCCAATAAAGCAGTGCAATCAATTTAAAGGAGAAGCCTCACTATTTTTACAAATACCTGAGATACTGCAGCTAAAATATACAAGAAAGCATCTGTATTTTCAGCTTATTTTGTTAACGTGATTGATATTCACAGAGATCTTCAGAAATTAAAAAACTCAGTGCTTGTAAAACACCCAACAGTTGGCAGGACTCTTCTAGGATATATTTAAGACTTGAAACTAAATTGAGCTCTTTGGGCTTGATTAAAATCAGATGACAATACTTGAATGCTGAAAATGCTTCATGAATAGTAATAAATCAATCAGTGAGCTGAAACAGGTAATTAATATTACTGCTCCATGGATTTAAATTGGAAATAAAGGTCCAGACACTTATATAAAACCGACAGTGTAAAGTCGCTAACATCGCACAAGAACTCAGCACTATGTTCTGGTCACATTCAAAAATTCTGGTTTTATGAAGTCAGTTGATGGAATTAAGGTGGAAGCATCCCTTCTTTCCCAGTCCTCTTCACAGCACAACCCATTTAAAAAGAAAGATGTGCTCCCTGTTCCCATACCTGACTATTCTTTAGCAGTGCACCAAAACAAAGCTGTTGTGGAGGAAATCCAGAATATTTCTAATACTTCATCTCTACATGCCATTTTACTTTATACAGTACCACCATGTACCAAGCAGATACTGACGTCAGTGATTTTAGTGAGTGATCCATCCCAGGATACACATTCAACAAGCTACAGAATCCTATATCCTTTTTTTTTGTTGTTGTTGTTCTCGTTGCTCTTTGAAATAGACTTGACAAAATGGTTATTATTTATTAGAAGCAGGTAAGCATTTTTCACTTCCAGTGCTAAAAATCTTCTCCTGGAAACCTGGTTACAAATTTAACCAGCCTGATCAGAAGACTCTATGCTCTTTGGCCCTCACTCACTTGGTTTTCCATCCCATATTCCCTGCTGCCAATCCCCTTTTCCTTCAGAACTGACAACCCTGCATCTGCCAGTCTCCTTCTAGTAAAGTAGAACAGGCCAAGAAACAAAAGCAAAAAACATGCTTGCAAAACAGGTTTGCGTGAAGCTTTCTGCTTTCTGGTGATGAAGAAAAAGAAACTCCACAGGAATTGTTAAAAAGTGGAATGCAACACTACAAAGCCAGAACAATCTAATGTTTAATTAAAGACAGTATGCTTGGTCCCTGCTGATATAAGGAAGACTCAGTAATGTGAGAGCAGTTCACGTATAAAAAGGCTTGTAATCAGACAGTATTTTCTAAAAGCCTGACTCTGCTTTCCAAGTGCTCTTTCTAGGCAGGGCCTCTGCAAGCACTGTGTGCACTTCACACCAGCAGCTGTTGAAGGAACAGCAGCAGTAAGCACATGTTATCAATGTGATTTACATTCAGCTTGAGGGTTGATCAATTGCTGGCTAAAGCTGGTGAAGCATCTGCATCCACTAGAAGGAAATTTGCACCAGTGAATATGCTTCCACACAGCTCCTATCATTGCACCAAGTAACAAGTAGGCAAGAACTACAGTACTGGTTGGTCACAGAGATGTGCCTTTTGAAATGCCACCACCTCTTTTAAATGCGTGAACTCATTTTGAAAAATGCAAGAATTATTAAGCTTCCTTTCCTGCCATGGATAGTTAGAATCAACAACACAGAAACTGTTATCCCCTCCTAGATACTTCTGAGCTGCCCATGAGACCAGAGCCTTTGGTTACCCCATGGAGAGAAGAATTTGGCATGAACAAATGGCAGGATAGCATTATGGTCTGGGAATTGGAGACCTGGAACAACAATGGTGACAACATAAAGGCTGCTCTGCATTCTGTTTGTCAAACAAAAGCTGAATTCAGCAGGACAACTACCCATGCCCCTGTCTTCAGAAAGCATCTTGCTCCTGATGATCCTGTCAGATTTAGGACAGATAGATGGCATTGTTAGTGAGGGTGTAACCCTCAAGTTCCTAACACAGGGGACAGGACATAGGGACAAATAAAATGCTAAGCTTCTCTCACTGACATAGGGAGACCCTATTTTCCCCTTTTTTTAAATAGTGAAATAAATGTATGCTTGCACTGCCTGGTGCTTCAGTAGGTGTTTTACTCAGATGGGACTTTTGCAATCATTGAAATCCCTAAGCTTTATTTCTCCTTTTACTTGTGCAGGTGAGAATAGGAGTCAGTTCATCCAAAGTTATCTGTTTAAGAAAACAGAAACTTTCTATGCAGATTTCAGATAAAAATAAACCAGTCCCAGGGTGACATACTTGACCTATTGAGCCTGTTAAGTCCCAGGAGCATTTGACATGAATACGGAATCTATTACAGCAAAAGAAGGCTCTTGAGGTGTCAGATGACAGTGAGATTTAAAAGCAGATGAAAACCATTTGGCTAGAGTCTTCCTTGATCCAGATTTACACAGATCTGTTGAATACCACAACATACTTTGATTTTATGGACTCCGGCTAACAAAATGTTTAGATTAAAACAAAGCAAAACCAAACCCCCCAAGAAACCAGGACATTGATGGCCAGTATGTACAGAGAACTACAGCTGGACTGCAGACCCTTCACACAGGACCTTGCTGCCCAGCAGACACCCAGAGATGAAACAAGCCCCTGAGGTAAGGAGTGTGCTCCCTCAGCCAGTACCACCACACTGCTGCTGCATGGTGGTTTCTTCTCTGGGAGAAAAGCTCCTTAGAAAACCTTCCATATCAGTCCAACCTGACCAAGGCATCTACAGCTCATTGTCTTGGTGCAGAATTATTACCAGCTCATTGGTTGTGACCTCTACCTTGCCACTGCATGATGCCTTTTAAAAGTCTCAAAGCAAGCCCCTAAAATTCATGCTTCACAAAGGTTCATAATCCCTGTCATAGACAGAACAAACTTCTGTGCTGTCCAAAGTAAATTCCATTTTTATAGCTGATGTGAAGTTTACTGCCCACCAAGCACCTGACAGACTGGCAGAAGTCCCTGCAGCAGGTTATGTTCCTTGGTGACAAGCAGAGTGGCCGGGCTTGGTGTGTGTGCATGGGCAGGCACTGGGGCAGGCACGTCCATGCTGTGACCACACTCACGCAGCCTGAGCTGGCATCACAGCACAGGGCCAAAGCACTCTGTACAAAAATCAAAGCAAACCTTAGACTAAACTGCAGTGCTGTGCCACCTTTGGTAGTTTAAAGAAAGCTATATGCATTGTCCATGTAGCTGCACAGGCACTAGGACAAAGGAAAGCCAGGAAACATTTGGCAGGGGAGTTCAAGATCACTATTCAGATTGATATGGATCATACTTCTGTCACAAAATGGCACTTCACAGCCTATTTCTGAACTGGGGTGAGTCCATACTGAATAAGTGGGTCCTGGTGATCTTTGGTCACAGATCATTTGACTTGCAAATGACTTCTAAGTGCTGTGAGATGCAGTCACAGCTGACTCAGGAAGAGAGATAAAAAAATAAACCCCTCAGAAAAAGAGGAGAAGAAACTAGCGCCAGAGAGAACAGAATCAGAAGGGAAAAAAAGGGGGAATTTAGGAAGAAAGATAGAGTTACCTATACTCTGGAAAATAGGAGCTGTCTTAAGGTAGAACATCTCTAGGTCCAGATCCAGCTTCCAGTTTTCTGCTCAGAAAAGGGTCCTATACAGATATGACTATTGTATCAGACACTGGATGCATCAGTCTTTTTGTAAGGGCACAAAATGACCTTAGATGTGTATTTGTGTTCCATAAACAGTACTCACAGCCAACAATAGCCTCAACTACTGCTGAAAAAGCTGAGAAATTTGAAGGAAAGTTTTGCATGCAAAATATCAGTATAATTCAGCTACTGACCTCTTGCATTTTGCTCTTCAATACCAAACACAGTGAAGAGGCATCTGCAATGTCCCTGACATAGTTCTAAGTTATTCCAAAGTCTGAAGTTAAAGCAGTATGCTGAGGTAAAGGTTTTGGTAAGGCAAACATAAGCACCTGCAGTGGCTGAGGTAATCTGCCTGATCTGACATGGAACAAATGAACCATAGGGTAAGTACAGGTCTTGGAGATGCCCCAAGAGAATGCTTGAAAAATGCTTGCATGGGGACATCATGCCAAGGCTGCACTGACCTCATGAGCTGAGAACAGGCAGAGCTCAGCCCTGTAGCCCCAGGACTCTCCCAAAGAAGGAATACACATCCAGAACTGTATCATGGACTCATTTCCTGGCTGTGTCATGAGTTTCCCTAGAGAAACCAAGTATTTCCATCTGCAAGGTGGAGATAACAAACCTCCCTCATTTTCCATGGTCAAAGACAAACCTAGAAATATCTCAGAAGCAGAGTGTCTCCACAGCAACAATGACAACCTGAATCCATAGGAAGGACTTACAAACAGATCCAGAACAGAGAAAGTGTCGCAAAAACCTGTAAGCCCTTCTGGGACTTGGGACCTTACATATCTGTAAAACACCCACCATCTCTGCTAAAAAGATAAAAATCCTACACACCTGCCTGCTTCCTGCATGATCTGCAAGCTCTCGAGGGCATCCAGGTGCTGCCCACACTGGTCTCTACACAGTGATACAAGGCTTCCAGCCAGAGCATCCAGCTAGGCAGGGTGCACAACCAGAAGCCTGGAAGCCATGAAAATTTGGAACCTCTGGAGTCCCTGTCCTATGCTGGGGACTGCACTTGGTTTTGACCCATGCAATGCCTTCCAGCAATAGATCCTCTCCAGCAGCTCTGAAATAAGTTAAATATGAATAGCTGCTATGCTTCAATTCAGAGTTTTCTTCATTTGAGAAATATCTCAATTAATTTGTTTCTGCCATTGCTGAAAGTTTTCCTTAATTCACGAGAGCCAGGAGAAAAGCAGGATGACATGACCAATAATCCCAAACGGAAATCATGTTTGGCAGCTTGGTGTGAAGGCAGGATTTAAATTCAGAGTAAAGGCCTACTATATCCCATTTTTAACTCAATTGTTTATTCTACAAGAACACAGTAGGGGCTAGGGAGGTGCAAAGGGAAATGACATGCTGCTATGAAAGAAAGGCAAGGGCTAAGCACAGCTTGGGCTCAGAAAAATCAGATGGTTTCTTTACCTTCTGCTCCAATGGATACTAGCTTGACTCCTTTGCTGGCAATGAAATCCAAGGCCTTGTTCACATTGGATATTTTGTGCACTCGCATTTTGCCTCTTTCAGGCTTCGCCAGACGTTCTCCTATTAAGAAAAGAGGCAAAAAAAATAGTATTTAAAAACAATTCTGAACCTGCTCATCCCTGGTGCATGTTTCCTGTGGTGTGGCTCCCACTGCTCGGCCTGGCAGAGAGATCTCCCTGCATCCTTTCAGGACAGCCACACTCTGGTTTAAGCACCCCCAGAAAGAATCAGACAGAAAAGTATCTTTTTAATGTACCACAGGTAAGTTGGTAACAGAGAACCTGTCCTTTTCAGAGGAGGTTTTCATCAGATAGGAAAAAAATCTGTTAAAACTCCACTGAGCTAGGCAGTAGAACCAACCTCCTCTAGCCACAGATAACGATGCCTGGAAAGAGCCCAAACTTCCCTTCCCTCAACAAAGACAGGTGAGGAGCTGTCCTCCAGCATTTGCAAAACCCAACTTACAGGCAAATCTCTCCTTGGAACTACCTACAGTCAAGTATGAAGGTGATCTTGTACCTTGCTTTTTCTTTCCCCCTGCCAAGATTCAGACCTCCTACCTCTCTAGTCTCTCCACTGAATGGCCAAAACTGCCTGTAGCAAGAAATAAAATTACTTCTGTGGCAAAGTGGCTTTATAATTGTAAGGACTGTCACATTAACTTCTTTCCATTAAGTCTGATGTATTTCTAACTTTACACTAGGTCTTTTACACAAGTGCATTTTAAATGTTTATACTGAAGCACAAACAAGGAAGCAGCCTAGCCCTGAGGAAAGAACAGGTCAATCTCTGATAGAAATCAGTCTTAGAATAACACCCAGCTCCTGACTGCAATAAAGCTGGTAGATTTGGAAAAGCACTTTCCAACCTTATTTATTTGAAAGAGGTACATTAAGTGCAGTGCTCTCCTTCTTGATAGGTTGTTGTAACTACAGTCTGCTTTTACTAATAATAACCCAAACACTCAGAGTAAGCAAATTAAAGCTTGGACAGGTGGACTTTCCAAAGAAACCTCTAACAGAAATATAATTAGATGGGATTTCAGGAACCACCTGTATATGACAACATTAGAAGTGAAGAGAACATTCACTTCCAAATCAAAAGCTCCAGAATACAAAAACAATCCAAAGAAAACCCAAGCTGGTTTTGTACATTAAAAAGGTATAATTAAAAGGAGATCAAATGGGCAAGTCTAGGCAAATCACTTGACCTATTCAGTTCCAAAAGTCTCCTGCTATATCTTGAACTGAATTTTTACATCAATGTAAGCTGACTCAAACCCTTTATTTGAGGTTTAAGTGTCAGAAAGAAAAGTACTTGGCTTGTTTCCTAACACAGGTGTGAGGAAAAGCTAAAACAGAGAAGAGAACAGTATCTCCACAACCATGCCCTCTAAAGGAAAAATGTCTGAAAATTACAATCCTTTAAGTGTTTCAGTGATTACTGTAAACCTAGTGCATTACCTCTTACACTGAAGGATAAAACCAGATTCATTTTTAAAAGAAAACACCGATGTCTGACAATTTAAGTAAAAGGATGCTTTATGGTACTGCCTCCTTCCTAGGATTAAAAGAAAAACCCAACTCTTTTGCTTTAATGGAACCTCAAGTACATGTCACAGTACACTGCTTTATTTTTCCATTTGGATAATGCCAGTCATTCTGAAGAAAAGTTGAAGCATTTTTATGACAGTTATTTGCGACAGTTTCACAGTGACATTTTAATGTGTAATTTTACAATAAGACTTAAGTCTTATGCAGCCAAATGTCAACAAATGGGTTGAGCCAGCTAAAACCCAGCCATTTCCTTCAGTTCAGTGTGACTGTAAACTAGCCTTGCAAAAAGAAAAATAAAGACAAGGATTAGGTTTCGGCTGGAATAGCAAGCTGATCCAATTCACCTTGTGGCCGCATGAGCAATGCCAGTGCAGTGGAGAGCACCTGAACTGCTCTCCCTGGGGCTGGGGACAGCAGGACTGCTCCCCCTGGCAGCCATGAGATCCTCAAGTCACTAATGGTGATTGCAAACCTCTCTCAGATTCAAATCCTTTCTCTGTGAACTTTTTTAGCTTTCAAAATCCAGTGACTGTTTCCTTCAGACACCATTAGAGACTTAGATTTCCAGAAAAAAGCATCATCTCTTTCCATGCCATACATTATTAACAATGCAGACTGCTAAAAGGAAGCCTGATAGAAATATATTCTACTTTGAGCTACTGGCATCACTGGCTTTTCTTCTCAGTACTTCTCCTAGCTGACAAAAGGACCACTACTCGCTTCCATTCTCTGACTCTCATGTAGTAGCCCAAGGCTGTGCTGTAAAAGCCAAGCGATGCAATGATGTGCTGCCATAGAAGTTGTTCCCTGCAAATTTGTTTAGGAAAAATTTCAATTAGTGACTCTGTTTGAAGGGGGAAAAAAGCACCGTACAACTTTATTTTAAAAGTACTAAATGTAAGTTCAAGCTTTTTCAGTCTTGTATTATTTTTAAAATGGCTTTATCAGGGGAAGGAAACATATATGGTAAAAAATGAAAGTGTATCTTTAGGGGCAGTTTCTAAGGGGGGCTGCAGCTGTTACTTCCACCCACAGAGGCCAATCAGACAGGACCCACAATGAGGAAGTCCCAGGACAGTCCATGGAACTTCCCCTACTGTGCAGTGACTGGGGAACAAGGGGCTCTTGTGGGGCTGAAAAGGGACCTGTCAGCAGCACAGCTCACCACCAGAAGGTACCACACTGAGTAAAACCGAAGCACTCTCCTCTTGCAGACCATCACTGCTTCCCATACTTTGGGAAACAGCACTGGGTGGGAAAGCTGCCTCCTACTTGCCCCAGATGCCTGGCACCAATGTGTTCCCAAGGACACATGTGAGGGTCTCCCTCCCTGAAACAGGTTTCCCACAGTCACAGCAGCAGTCCCTCTTCCACTGCAGGGTCTCAGGAAGCTTCCCTGGTGCAGACTGCATCCCTCCTGCCATGGCAGAGTGGCAGCAGCCCCCCTGCAGCAGGGGCAGAGGGAGGTAGTGCTCCCTCACCCCCACAGCTCCCAGCCAGGGTCGGAGGAGGCACTCAGCTCCACACGGCTCTCAGCCAAGCTGACCCAGCACTCTCACGGCTGAAAGCTCTTATGGCCTCCTACTCTGGGTTAGAGGGGATCAGCCTGACACAGAGTTACCCTGCCCATGCCAAATTCCCATCAGCAGCTCTGCAGTCCCCCAGAATACATGACGAGGAAGTGAGAGCCAGGAGCTGAAAGGAAGGCCAGAAGCTGGAACTGGAGGGCTAACAGCACCCAGAGACCCACCATTTTGGCAGATGATGAGTGGCCATGGCAAAAACATACAGCTGAGCCCTTGCACACATCAGGAGACTCCTGACCCTAATACACTGCTCCCCAAAGGGGCTGCTACTGCCCCACCTATGGACTGAAGGGGTTGCTAGAGGAGCTGGCAGCTGGAAGGAGGCTCTGTATGAGCAGTGGGGCTCACAATGGATAAGGGAACTGCAATGCTGGAAGTGAAATGAGGAAAACATGTGCTACGTTTCTCTTTTTTTGCCACTGTACTCAGAAGAGCTGCATTCTAGATTCTGTGGCCTCTAGGGAAAAGATGCTCAGTCTTAAGTGTGTGAAGGACCAGGGCCCCTGGTGGGATGCAGTCCCCAGCTGTCCCCCACACCTGTGCCCACTGGCCACACAGCAGCAGGCCGCAGGCACACAGCCATGCCATGCCCATGCCAGTGCAATTGGAGGCCACTGGCTTCTTCTCAGAGGTGGATCTGACAGGCCTTGCCAGTGGGCTGCCAAAGGGACAACAGCAGAGGAAGAGTGGGAGATGATGCAAGGAAGTTAAGCAGCATGAGATACAAGATCCCCTGCTTTAGCACCAAGCCTCATCGGCCTTCTCCTGCACATCCTTCTCTTCCCTATCCTCCAATCCAGCTATTAGAAGCTAAGCCATCAAGGATCCATCTGCCCCAGTGTTCAGGCTGCAGACCTGCCTCTCTGAGGAACATACACAGAAAATAGAGGACTCTGCCACCTCACTTCTTGCAAGCACTGCAGAAACAATGTGCACACTGCAAAGTATTGATAGTGTTTCAAACTCAGAGCCCTCCAAACCACTGGCATGGGCAAACTCCCTGAGATTTCATTCTATATTCATAACTTCTTGAAAAACACTGACAATATACTGGCAGAATCTTGACATAAAATGGAAAATGGGAGGGTAAGGAAAGAAAAGCAACATAGGAAAGGCAGTCTAAGTGCTACTATCATGCCCATTTAATTGGAAAATATACCAAGGTCAGGAATTCACTGGATTGCTGTAACTGGCTCAAAAGTCTGTGAGCTGGGGTTAACAATCCTTGTTTGATACAGTCTTGCCCTCCTTCAATCCCTCCTGCAACACTTTACTAAGGTATTTATTTCATGAGCACATCAAAAGGGATTAATGCTTACATGAAATAATCCCTGGGAGATATCTGTCTAGTAGTGGGACAATTGTGACATGGAGTAAAAACAAATCTGACCTAACTTGTTCATGCCATTGCTTTTATTTCAGAGGGATTTTGATTTTCTTTGGGATTTGTTTTTTCCCCATGAAGGTTTGTGCATTGAGCCCAGACTGAAACTAGAATGGAAAAACTTGAGTCATGGCTGAAACTGAATGACACAGAAGATTTACTGATTTGACTCCCTTCTTCCAGTAAATTCTATCATACTCCCACTGCCATGCGGCTCTGGTATGATTTCCTAGTGCAGCATTCCCACACTTCCCAGAGCTGCTTCATCAGCCCTGCCAAGCAGTAAGAGCCACTGCCTGGACCTTCACAGGAGGCTGTGCATTCCTGACAGGCAGAGAAAAGCCAAGAAGCCAGAGCAGGAATGCAATAGGCAGCCTGCACAGGTCATGAACTCCGGAGTACATTCCAAAATGGCCAGTGCTGGAGACATATATTTGTTAGGGAGAAATTTGTTCCAAATCAGGAAGCAGCTGTTCTTCCATTCCAGCAAAAACTGCAGCATTACAGCCCTTGCAATGAGTACCCTGCACGGGCAGCACCACACAGAACCTCTCTCACCTGAAATGACTTCCAGAAGTAACATGAGTTTAAGACCATCCCTGAAATCTTCCTCTATGTTCTCAATCTGTGTCCCAGCCTTGCGGAGGTGAGAATTACACCATGCTGTAAATGTCTAAAACACAGAAAAGGAAAGGGGAAAAAAAAAAAAAGCAGTCAGTATTCTTCCCACAAACCAAATAACAGTTCCCAACCAAATCAGTGCAGTTAAGTACCATGACAAACACTCATTAAGTTATCATCTCTCCATCCAATGTCCCTGTGGAGCACAAGCATTTGCACCCAACTTACTACTCAAAGAAGTTGCAGGATGTTTCTGTAGCAGAGGGAATCTGAGACAGTCATTTTACAGCTCCAGCACATCTGATGTTCTGGAGAGGTTTCCCATTTTCTGTTTGGCTTAGAATACCTTGAAAGTGATTTTTAAGCATGCTAAGTGCTTAGATTCCTAAAGATTTCCAGTGGCATTAGATAGCACGTATTAATATGAAGGACAACAGAGAACAGCATTCCAGATGTTCTTGTCTCTAGAGAAGTGCTTGAGAAAAAAAACCCGTTCTTCAACTGCCTCTGGTCTACTCCATCCCCAGCAACCCTTACACACTGAAGGAGAGCATGCTGAGCTCCTCAGGCAGGCACATAAATCACACCCCAGTAGTGTCTGTCCTGCTGCCACCATTCTCACTGACTAACTGCTAAGCAGACCTCCCTTTCCTGTGATCATCCCACCTTTCCTCCTACATCACATGGAGGAATAAATACTTTCTGAATGAGGATATCACCCATCTCAGCAGAAGTTCAGGTCCTAGAAAGGACAGAGGTAACCATCACTTAGTGACACTACGGTCTAGCACAGCCCCAAACTCCTACTTGAGAGCCTCTGGCAGAAGCATCATTGCAGCCATCTCAGAAGTAACATCACAGCCACTCCGTAATTAGTGATACCATGCACCACCACTGGAATAATAATCCAGGTCTGAAGTGCAGGACAGACTGAGACCCAAACTGCAATACAGCCAGTACTATGCAGGCTAAACAAAACTTTTTTGAAAGCACCTTCTGACCTCAACTAGTCAAGAAGAGTCAAGACAGAAGCATCTCTCATGTGAGAGAAATTAATTTCACCACAACAGATGACAACACATTTTTTGTGGTTGCAATCTGTAAGCTCATGCTCTGAACAATGGGCACGTGGGGCACTGACAGGGGAGAGACCATCTCCTACAAGAGACGTGACAAGAGTTATCTCGAAAGAGTACCATGTGAACTAGTCTGAAAGAGTAAAGTTTGATGGTCAAAGCACAAGAAGCAAATACAAAACATCTCAGACACCTCAGCGTGGCACAGGCTTAGATAGGTGAATCAAAGAGCTGAATCTCATCTGAACTTGAAGAAGCTCTGATACAAAACTACTGTTTGAAGAGTAAATGGAAGCAACCAGGGGGACAAGTTTGTTCAAGTGCTAATGAATGTGTTTCCCAGTGTTTGAACAGCAGACCAAGTAAACCCTTTCCTTTGTACAACCTGATAACCCCTCTATCACTCTCTAAATACAAGGCTGAGGTTACTCAAAAATGAATGTATCCAAAAGCTCAGTGTTACCACAAGGAAAGTCTTCCCTCCCTCTCCCAGATGTGGTCCTAGAGCCAATTCAACTCACTGACCCTGCAAAGAAAATTGTTTACTTTCTTAACATTGGTCTTCTGCTTGGTAGTGCATGGAGGCAGTTCAGCAGAATTTTAACAAGCCTCTAAAAAAAAAAATATGGGCACACAAGGGCCAAGCAGGAGGGTGGAGTGGACCACAGCAGCCATGACATTTTAAGCTGCTGGGGAACCACAGAACGAAGGACTCATTTAATACTGAATCACAGCATGGCAAAAATTTAGAAGTGCTTTACTACTTATACCATGCATGGGATTTCAAAAGAAAGATTACTCCAAATGACAACAGGATTGTTCTTCATTGTCTCAGAGCTGGGCTTTCACTACTAACCTGCTCTCATTTGAGTTTACCAGACCACAAATAGTGTGGCAGAATCTTTCCTTGGAAAAAGCATTGCTCAACAGCTGCCAAGCCTTCCACTGCTGTGCTCTGGCCTTATTCTCCATTGGGACTGTGGAATGGAGCAGGAAAACACAGCTGTAAATACTTTTATGGCAATGGCTCTTTGGACAGATGCATGCATTGTGAAAGTCTGGGATCTCTTTCTTCAAAATGGCCTGGTTTCCTTCCAGATTTGGAAGCTTGAAAAAAAAAAGAGTAAGTAATTAAGCACCTTTTATTGCTTTTTATTGTTAATCCCCCAAGGAAAAAAAAGAGGTGGTGGGGGTTTTTTTTGGAGTAAAAGTGGTTTTATTTGGAAAAGGGCCCTGTATCCTGAAGTACATCCTTTTGGTGCTATTTTCTTCATTCTACTGTTTGAGCTGTATTACAAGAAGAGAGGTTAATTTATTTGGCTCCCTTTTGTAGCCAGGCTACTTCACTCTTCCAGAAAGGGAAAACGAGAGCAGAGATGCTTTCAAATGCTACATCATCATCACATGTCAAAGTATGAGAGCAAGTTTTGTCAGAAGGGTTGGGGATGCCCATGAACCTCCTTCTCATATCTGGAAAGCAGACAAAGCAAAATACCTTGAGCTAGTGCCTGGACCTGGGTGACATTACAAAATTAATGTTGATTTGAGGAGGAGCCCTGAGATCTAACTCACACGCCACAAGGCTGCACTTTTATTTCTTGTCTGACTTCTCTCAAGACATTTCAGTTTTGTGCTCCATCAGCTCAAATCAGATCAGACATCTCTGCTTTAAATCACTGATAATTCCAAGAGAGCTCTACAGGGCAGCCCTCAGCACAGTTTGAAGGTGGAAGAGAGTCACCAGTTTCACACTTCCAAGAAACACAGACGAAGTTAAATGCAAACCACAGATCTTCTAAACTCTGCTTTATTAAAAAGCCTGGCAGGATAACTAGATCAGTGAGAGTATTTTTATTGCTGCAAGAATCATCTAGGGCTTGGTAGAAAACAAAGTCCCAGAGCCAGCATCAACTTCTCATCTGGAACCATCCCCATCTCATCATGGCCTAGAGAGGCTGAAGTGACACAATTCCACAGAACACAGCCATGAGTGGCAGAATGGACACTTCAGCTTCTCAAGAACACAGTCCATGAAGGGTGAATAGATGGAGCACACAGTTTCCATGAGAGAATTCCCAGATGTGCAGACATTTTCTCAAGGCATCTTCAGGTCCCAGAGGAATTCCAACAAGCATAATAGCATAAGCAGCACAATAGCATATGGGAACAGCAACAATCAGTATCCCAGTGTGGATGCATTAGGCCATTTTAAAAGAAAGCAGCATTATGAATGTGTTTAATAACTGTAGTAGGAGTCACAAACTGTATTCACCACAGATCAACCCAGAGCAAAATCTATCAAAACATAATCATCAGGTAATAGCTTCATGTTGCATTTACTGTACATACTGCAGAGGGGTAAAACACCCTCATAGTTCAAAGTAGTAAACTGGAAAGAGATTTCACAGGTAGGAGAAGCCTGGAGAAATGCATCAGAAAAGCAGAGGGAAGCAAAAGAAGGGAAAGCTGAAATTTTTGCTGTCCACTCAATCTTGCAATCCTGGCAGCCTTGTTTAGAGCCATTTTTACTGACTTGGCTTCATGCATCTGCATAGCATCCTTTTTGTTATTCTAGGAAACCTACTGAAACCTCCCACTCACCCCAGCCACCTTCTGGGCAACTCAGCCACTCCTCCCCATGCCTTGAGTCACAGCTACTGGCTCGGTGGCAGCTCAGCCCTGCTGTGCTGCCTGGCACCAGCAAACAAGTTTTCAAAAGTGGAAAGGGCTGTCAAAAGCAGCCAGCCACCTTTCTGGTGCAGGCCTAGCCCTGGGAGCAGCCAGGTAAGGAAAAAACCCACAAAAAGCCACCACACCTGCATTTGTTCTGGTAAGGTGACTTGCACCCAGTTCAGAGGGCAAAAATACACTGCCAGGCAGGAAGCTACCTGGAAACAGCAGAGGTTCTTCCTTGCTGTTTGCAGACACAGAAGTCTGAAGATTATTCTTCTGCTTACTTCTAACTCCCTGTCCCAAAGACAAGAAAAGAAATAGTCTGTTAATCTTGAGGCTTATGAAAGTTTCAGAGCTGGAAAACTACTTAGTGTTAAATAATAGCACGGAAACCTCACACCATAAATTTTCTGTGGCAACTGCACAAGAGGTGCAAACAGAGCTGTGTTTCTTGGCCCTTGGACCTTTCCATATATTGTACTTGCAATTTTATTTTTGGACACAACAGATTGTCAGGATACCGCTGCAGGTCTGCCTCTTGTTCACTGTTCACTATGGAAGATGTCTGATGAAGGAGCACATGTGTTTGCATGCATATGGATGCATTTCCCATCGCTGCTCTCTGTACTCCCTGCTCCTATCTAGCTATGATATGTAGTTTTTTGGGTTTTTTTTTCTTTTTACAGCCCAGCCTAATCAAAGATCCTTGACATCAAAATCAACTCTTGCTATTTGGCTGCTGAGTCCTGCACAAAGAATAGCATATTGGTATTCTACCACAGTACAACCTGTCAGATAATAAAACAATAACAAATGTTATTAAAAGCAAGCAAATATGATTAACTATTCTGCTGCCTCATCATATTTCCTGTTGGGGTATCCTCTGCAAGGCTACCTGCATACCTATTTTAGCAGTCATGCACACCCTTCACTGTATTAACCCTTTCCCAGCCACAAGCTAGTTGAACAACAGCCAGGTGATAGCCAGTCCTGCAACCAAAACTCTAATGAGGTACCATCTTCAGCTAGGTCCTTCCAGGCGTCTCCAGTCCTGTCAACTGCAAACCCACCCACACCACTTGTGCATACACACATGCACTCTCTGGTATTCTTTGACTTCCCCAATATTTGCTTTTGTTCCTGAAAGCCAATAACCTTTCCCCTCCACACTTATTTCCAATCTGAGTACCCTTCTGGTACCAAAGTGGCTCAGGCAGTAATCTTGAAGCCTAGGGAAGCAGGACAGTAAGTGAACATTTTAAAGAATGTTTCTGCCTCAAAAGCAGCAGCACCAATACCACTTGGAGCAAATCTAGAGAGCTCTTTGCTGAAAGAAGGCAGTCATAAGGTACTTTAGCTGCTGAGCAATTTTAGCAGTGTAAATGTCGAAGCTACCACAGCCACATAAATGACAGATACTAAAAAAAAATAAATAAATGGTCAGTTTAATCTCTTTGTGGCTGCAACATTCCAGCTTTATCTGACCTTTCCAGATGCTCTTTACTTCTCCCCTTGCTAAATCACCCTTCCACACAGCCCTGCTTTCCATGGGTGAATGTAAACTCTCTGGCACAGCCAAGAGACTGCCATATTTGTGTAACAGCCCTGGAGAAGCTGTAACTGAGCCAGAGCTCAGTTACCTCTCTTCTGTCAGGAGAAAGGTCTGGCTTAAGCAGAAGAATTCACTGGAGCACTGCCCCTCCAGACCACTACCACTGTGCTCAAAGAGCAGCAGTGTTCACAGCCACCAAGGCAGCCCCATTCCTTGTGTTTACACTGGGGATGAATTTTAATCAAGTACTTCAACACAGCTCTGCTGTTGAGATTTGTCCACAAAGGTTTGGCTCCTGTTAAGAGGGGGATGGAGCTGCTAGCACACAAATCTCAGTCTAGTAGCACAGTTTGATGCTGTCTACACATGTGCTCTGCAAAGGGAGGTCTTGAGCGAGCTGAAAACTATGGGTGCTAGCCCAGGCTTTCTCCTGGTGTTGCAGGGGAAATGACAGCAGGACTCCCTTTCCAGTCACCAGAAAAGAAAGCAGGATGTTCAAACAACACTTCATACATGGCTGAAAAACAAAATCAATTTACCCAGCTGCAAGTGCTGCACTTCTGCTACTCCTGCAGTCAGCAGTGCCCCTGGGTTTCTGACTGCACAGCCAGGCTGCATTCCCTGCCTTGCCTGACACAAACCCTCTGTGGCTCCTGCTCACTGCAACACCATACATTCCTTACAGGACTGCTGGGGCAAAGCAGCTAATTCTTGCAACAAATTTTACACCCAAATCCATGCTGAAAAGAATTTTATTTAAATTATCTGAAACAAGGACTGCAATCATCTAATGACATTTAATAGTTTATTATAGCAGGCAGAAAACTGCACATACAGCTTTTTTTAAGCAACAGGATTACTAATAAAGCAGTCCAGCTGCCCCATAATGGGATCCTTTTCACCTTGGTAGCCTGGAAGCTGAACATATTGGGTCAATTAAGGAGGCTGCTAGTCCACAGCCACCACAACTCTCTCTCTTGCTACTTGAACAGAGAGACGAGGCCATCATCAACTTACTAACTGGAAGGATTTGGCTGGGGAGGCCATGAAAAATAAAGCTCTACAATCCACTTCCAGTTTCCCCTCATTCAGCAGTAACTCATTTACTAGCATTACCTCTCAGGGTCTCATGTGATTTTCCCTTCCTAATGCTACTGCTCTGAATCCTCCTTTCACATCTTAAAGCACTTGGAAGAAATGCTGGGGTCTCGTGGGTGGCTGCTTAACACTCTCCCCACACTCAACAGAGACTCAACTGACAGGCTTGGTTGCAGCTTCTTTTTCTGCACAAGTCTGTGATAAAAGCTGACAAGAAGGGGCTCATTTAATTGGGCAGTAATTACAAAGTAATCCCAGATCCTGTCAGCACCCTGGCACTAGAAAGGCTATGGCTGGACATAACAGATCACACCAACAACCCCAGTGAAGAAAGCTGGGCATTAAAAAGGCTATTCATGAGATACAATTGGCCCATTGAATATCTTCTCTGCCCATGTGCTACAAGTGACAGAAGCTTTATACACATACATATTATTGGTTTTTAATAGTGATGGAGGAAGTGCAGACCTTCTACAGCCCTACTTATGTATACTACACCTCCTGGATTGCTCCTTGGTGTGCTTGGATGTCCGCTAGAATGCCCAGAAACACCCAAAAATGGTTGTCCTCTCCCCTGAGGGGAGCCCTAGGAATTGCAAATCCTCTATACAAACCTCATCACAAGTATAAGGAGCCACCCAAAGTGCCTTTTATTGAACCTGAATTAGGAGAAAAGTCACCATCTGCCATACTCCCCAATCTCACCTTCTAACCTGAAATACCTTCAATACATATTGCTTCGCATTGGAAGCCACATTACAATTTTGAAAAGAAGAAAGGCATTTGATAAGCCCTTTTGGTATTTATGTTCCAAGCCCAGTCTCCAGGACACAAGGGTAGTTCAAAGAGCTTGGTTTGTGTTGACAAGCTACATTATCAGCAGCTGACCTCTAAAGAATTACAGGTATGATGCTCAATTTGATGAAGGCTGCACAATGAAGAGCTTTGCTTTCTAATAGAGTTGGCCTTTTAGAAGGGCTGAAGGAATTATATGGATATTCAGAAGGAACCATTAGACACAACCATCAGCACAGTTTCACCACCTCCACAGAAGGAGCTCAGTACTACTAGCATCAGTGCTAATGTGCTGTTCTGGCTTAATTGCAGCTGCTGAGTTCCAAGCTGAAAGACAAAATATAGCCCACACCACTTTCTCAAGTGCTATGCCCTGAAAACAGGAGGTATCATTAGTACCAGCATCTGCTCAAAGAACCAACTGGTGGCTGCATAAAGATTTACTGAAGGTGAAAAGGCAAATTGTAAGTCTAGTTGCATTTATCAACCCCAGGGCACAGCCTCTGCAATTTGGAAACACGGAACTCAGTCACTTTCCAGCCACTTTCCAAACCCATCTCTGCAGCTCAGGATGACAACAACAGTAAAGCAGCAAGAGCTCCATCCCCAAGTGTAACTGCATAAGCCAGCTTGGATCTCACTGGTAGTGTGAAGCTCTCCACAGAAGTCTCTCTGTACAGAGGACCTAGGAGCTGCTGCATAGAGAAAATAAACTCTTCTGACAGCCAATTCATCCTTTTGGACACTGACAATGAATCAGCAGCACATCACTTGCAAGAAGCACCAAGTAAATTCAGTGCAGGAGTTTTCATTTTTGCTCACTGGAATACAGTGTTTTGCACAGTTTTTAATTCTCATATCCTAGAAGACAGGACAAAAAATTAAAAACCCAAAGTCTGTTCCACACTGGTTTCCCAGTGCATGGTGTTAACTGCTTTGGAGGCAGAACACGCCCTTTTATTAGCTAACAACAGGCTGAAGTGGCAAGGGCAGAAATCTCAATCCAGCACACTTCCTGTCCAACACAGGGTAAATATTTGTTCTCCTCCACATTTGTGCCTCTGAAGCCTTTAACTCCACTTCTGCTACAAAGCTGCACCATTTCATGAAGAATCTGCTTCTGGTATTTGAAAGCTACTGACCATTAAATCAATGAGTTGATTGGTATTTCAGACCAGTAAAATAAAAACTCTTTTTACTCCTGAGTTACCAGAGAGCACTAATAGCTAGGAAAACACAAGAAGCCTTTGAACATGCAAAAACAATGAAAAAAAACCCCAAAACTATACAAGGATATCAACTGGCTAGAAGAAAGGTCTTTAAGAGTTTATCACGAAGTTCAGACGAGCAAGACTCTTCATTACACTCCTCTCTCCTATGAAATCAGCTCATAAATGTCAACTTGCCTCCAAGCTCTCTCGTAACAAAAATTAAACAGAGCTTGTCTCTGCATTTTATATGCTGAATTTCCCACGTGCTTTATAGCTTTTCAAGATATACTGGAAAAAATCACTTTACCACACTAGGATGCAACTATTTATAGACTGAGAAGTGGCAACAAACCACTGAAAGCCAGACTGTTCGATTCCTGGAAGCTGAACTCCAACTGCTCAGCACAGGATAGCGCCAAGACACCAGGATGAAAACCTCAACAAGCAGCCTTATATTCCTGATGGCAGGCCTGCACTTTATATCTTTATAAAGATATAAAGTGCAGACCCAGTACTGATTTCATCATGAAGGTGAGGTGTCACCCACCTGGGCCCAGGAACAGGCTGGGGGGAGGACAGAGAACACCTGGCACTGTAACACAAAGCAGGACATGCAGCTCTGCTCCAGCTCTGGCCTATCTGAGAGCATGGTGCAAGACTTCTTTCAACTTGAAGCAGGTCAGGGAAGCACCTTCACTCTGGTGGATTCCACAGGCAGACACAAACAAAACTGCTCCAATGAAAGCTTGTCCTGCTTCTGCCATGAAGGAATACATGTGGGGCCTGACAATTTATTCTAAGTCCAGAGAGCCAGCAGTGCAGGAGCTGATCTGGCTAAAAGCCCTTCTGCCGTGTAGGTTCAGAGACATCTGGGACTGCCCAGAGCTTCCTGGGAGGATTCACAGGTGGTGTTTTTTCTGTGGCCCTTCTTTGGCTGTTTACATTGCTGATGATGGGAAAGGGAGGAAGAGGAAGTTACAGCTTCATTTGTCCAGGTTTTTTAAATACAGAGCTATGTAAACAGGTTGACTAATTGAAACAACTGAACGTATTGACCACTGTTCTGTATGGATGTTGCAAAACTAGCACAAAGCACTGGCAAAAAGTTTAGGGACTCTGCAGCTCTAGAACATAAAAATCTTGAAATAATCTGGTTTTCTACGGGATGATGGCAAATGTTTTGGATAAAAGAAATGATAGCTGCATTCAAGCAAGAAAGAGCCTCCAAAACAGTGTTTGGCATGCAGCCTTAGAGCTCTCTGTCAAAGAGCAAGGAATCAGAAAGGATAGGCTACATGGCATAGATGTACTGTGTATTGGGCCTTCACTCCCATCACCAGTAACACCAACTTTGGATAAAACTTGCAAAAAAAGAAGTAAGATTTTTGGATACATTTATCCCCTTAGCCATCATCACTGTCCCTGACACAATGTACTGTCAACATTCAGAGCTTTCAAAGTCATTTGCAACTGTGAAATGCGTAATTCCCAGCTCCAGAGAGGTCATTCCCAGCTCCAGAAGAGTGCCTTTTGAACAAGGTCTGCAATTGTTAAGGTCATTCACCTGAAATGGGATTTTTCAAAATTAAGAAAATTGCTCCTGGGTCAAGATGACTCTGATTCACATGCGCTACCAAAGAAGTAAGGGCTCTGAAGATGCACAGGGATCTTACTGTGCTAGGAACTACCACACACAGGGTGAAAAGCTGCTCTGTGCTCCAAAGCACTTCAACGTGAGACTTGAGATGAGGGTGGAAGTAGGCAGTGTTAGTCAGGGTGCTTGGCAGTGGTCTCAGCACACCCACAGCCTACCTCTTGTCATTTTCCATATCAAGATCATAGTAAACTAGAGACACTTGATCCACAAAGACTGATCCTATGTGAAGAAAGAACAAACAGTTCACAACCCCTACAAGCGACACAAAGGTGTCTGAACTGCAGCCTCCTATGCCTGAATGCCCCCACTCTCCAATGCTTGGAGCCACCAGGCTGCTCTCAACAGCTACATCCATGCCAGAGTGCATTCTGCTCTGGTTTGGTCCGTGCTGCTCGTGCTGCCAGCCTAACCTAAGGGAAACAATCGAACTGTGCCAGTCTACAGCAGATCACACCTCAGCAAGTGAGGCAGCACAAAGAGGAGCAAGAAAGCAATTGGAAATGCAATGAGCAGACAGCTGGCATCAGGGGCTGATACAAGTGCAGGCTGACATCTCACAGCAGAGGTTGAAATAGGGCCTTAAAAGAAAGATAGGTACCTTATATTTGACAAGATGAAGAAAGGGATGGTACTGAAGAGACATGAACTGAAGGGCATGTTTAAAAGTGATGGATGACAAAAATTACTGCTGCAGCTGTTTGGGTGAGTGTGATTGGATTGCTTCATGGAGGTTAGGAAAAAAAGAACTGCCATTACTCAAACATATGATAATTGAGAGTCTGTGTGAGAGCTGCATGGAGATTCATCAGCCATTCTAGAATAAATAAAATGTCAGGTCAGAGCAGGGAATGTCACACCTATTGTTGGATAAAAGGATTTAACTGATCTGGGAAAAGGCAAGATATTGAATGTTTACATGAAGGCACTGTAAGAAAGTCTCACTGCTAACCCATGTGAGCAGTAAATGTCTTCTGAAGTGCAAAATACAGAACTGATCCTTGTGAACCCTGAAAAAGGACCACCTGAGCACACTTTCTTCCTCCCACCTCCACCCCTGCTACACAGAACAACACAGAGACTGAGAAGGTGGAACTGCTCCTCCATCTATCCCCAAGCAGATATGGTCCTTTCATTCACACAGAGAGCAGGAGTTATCACCTTTTACTGCTGTTCCTCTGTAAAGCCAGCACAGACAACTAGGATGGGACTGAGATCTCCACTTTCTCAGGAATGAAGAGGAGGTAAGTCTTTAGCAAGGCACAAGCTTTCCAGTGTGTCCATTCCGTGCCTAATTGAACGTGCAGGCCTTCAACAGTGCACAGACAAGCAGTGTCAGGATGATCAGATCCTCAGTGAATTACTGGGAGTTGACCACAGGAATTTCACCTCCCAGGCTTTAACTCTTAGGTGGCCTCACATATTTGCACAATTGTAGGCTCAACAGTTTTTTCACTTACAGTTTAAATGAAACCACTAGTAACAACAAAAAATTTATATAGATCAGCGTCTCTGTGTCCTGTGGTTGTGGGAATGAGTATTTATTAAGGTAATGCCCATATTTAAAATTGAATTGCATTGCCACTTTCTTTTAAATGGATACCAAAAGTACGAGAGCTACTATGGGTGGTGGGATTATAAAGATGGTCTTTTCTGGAATCTTAAGACATATTCTGTGCTTAGGCATGAATGTGTCATCTAAGAGTAGAATACAACAGGATTTAAACTCTCTACAATAGCACTGAATAGCAAGCTATTTCTCAGTGAACATCACAGCCCAGGAGGGGTCTAATTAGTGAGCATCTCCCTGGGCCTCAAGGCGTCTGCATGCCACTGCAAGCTTCCAGCACTGACTTACCACCACACACACTGCAAATGATGGGATCTCCCATCTTCACGCAGTAAATATAGTCCTGACTGGTACTGAGGTGAGCTTTGAGTGACCTGTGCCAAGCCTGTGAGTACACCTGGACAGCACAGTGAAAGCAGTGTAGAGCATCTAATCCAAGGCAGCAGAAACAGTGGTGGTGGTACAGCACAGCTTAGCAATGGCTATCTGACACAGGAGCTGTCACAGGGCACAGTCCCCCACAGAGATTAGGGCCCAGCAAACATGGGAACTGAGGCTGAGCAGTACAACAAAGCAAAGGGGAGTTCACATCTTCCCAGCATGTTGCATTCAGACCAGGATGTAGAGCTTAAAACAAAGTAAGAAAAAAGGACAGCTGAAGATTAAAAATTATGATAGGGCATAATTATAGCAGGAGTTTTGTTCCAGACTGCTGTGGTTCAATGTTTCAGACATCCCAAGAGACCAGCAATTGCATTAAGAGAGATGGAGGCAATGCTGGCTCACCCAACATAACATCTGGCTGAGGACAGCACAGCGCTCTCCCATGCGTCCTTCAATTTGCTGTCTTTGCTCCAGATTCACGCTCCTTGGCCCTGCCCACAGCCACCAAAAATTCAGGCTGGGAGCCTAGGGACAATATACTTAACTTTAAGGGGATGCAATCTTTAAAGAGTGTCTTGATCTCATGAGCAAAACCTTGTATTTTTATTTGTTTTTATATTAATTATATTGTCTTGAGACTGTTTATGTAGTTTATCAAAGCAAGAAACACTACCTAAATGAAGTCAGATGTGGGACTGATACCAAGGACTAAAACCAAAAGAGAAACATTCCAGTTTGTTGGGTATTTTTGTCTTCTTCTTTCTTTGATCTTTTTATTCAACCGGAACCATTAGCAAAGGCAGTTCCAGTTCTTAGTAGCACAGTAGCTCTGAGCTAACATCTATTAGTATTGTTTGCTATTTTAAAAAGTTGTGCTACAGGTTTATAGTCTGATTTTCCAAAACTTTTACGAAAAGGAAAAAAGGAAGCAAGATTTAAAGACACATGCACCAGGGATCTGCAGTACTTTGGGAGGGTGTTGAGCTTGTTAGAATAGCTGCCCTAGGTAAAGCCTGGGAAAGGCAGCAAACTTTCTGGACTTAATCCAAAGGCTACCAAGGAGAATGTTTCCACTGACTGCTGGGAGTTGGGTTTAGGCCCTGCACTGTGGGGGAGAGTGGCAGAATGACAGAAGTCTGATGACTCTAACCACGTCCAAAGGAGCCGTAAGGAGCTGCTGCATTATTTAAAAGCAGTCACATAGAACACTTTACCAGATATTATTGGAGAAAAATTGATCTCTTTTTAAACTTAGCAGCAAGATTTTCACCATCCTGATGACAGGAAAGCCTAAGGGAACATAGCAGGAAACACACTGCAGGAGGAACTGGGAGGAAAACACTGCTAACCAGCCAGTTCAGCCCATCAGGAAATGTTTACTCTTTTTTATTTTTCCATGTCAAAATGCTGGAGGCTTCAAACTATGCTCTGAGAGAAGAGAACAAAGGGACATAGGAGTCACAAGTCTCAGCATCAATGTCCTGGCCAAACAGACATTGCCATTGACTGGTGAGGACTTGGGGACCAGCCCAGGACTGCCTTCTGTTAAAGTCATATTCTGCTCCACAGTCACCCTCTGAAAAGATGTGACAAGCCCAAATGTAACCTATATTACTAACACCACTCTGCTGTGTCTGGCTTGGGACACAGGCACACAGGGCAGCCAGGAAACCACATGAAATATTTGAATGAAGAAGGATTCAAATATTGAATCCTGAATCGGCTGAGCTGACTGTGATTTAAGCACTAGCCACAGACACAGTCAAATTCTTGCATTTTCTCATTTCTAGGAGATGAGGTCAGAGAGCTCACCACAAGAGAGGACATATAATGTAAAATGGATGGTGAGTGCCAGAACTATGCTGGGGGCTTTTTCTTCCTGTGCTCCACACATATCCAAAGCCTTTCCGTTTATAGGAAAGGCATTGGTATAAAAGGTGCATTCTACATCAGACCAGAGGAGGCATCATTCTGGGTATGAAAATATTAACTCAGTTAAGGAATAGGAGGAAAATCTCCAATGTTTTCCCTCACTAAGAGGAGCATTCAGATGCACAGAGGACTGAAGGAGAAAAGAAGCATCATGTATTTTCACCAAGGAAAATGAATATACCTCTGTGTTTATGGTGTGCTAGCAATTTCTAATAAAAAGCACTAGATAGCCTTTTTTTTCCCCCTTAAACCAGCTTTAGACTGGAAAAAAGAGGATTGGAATAATTCTTATTTGCCATGACAAATGTCCC
This sequence comes from Passer domesticus, assembly GCF_036417665.1. Classification (NCBI taxonomy): domain Eukaryota; kingdom Metazoa; phylum Chordata; class Aves; order Passeriformes; family Passeridae; genus Passer; species Passer domesticus. The sequence continues at coordinate 33,751,467 of NC_087479.1, forward strand.
AAGTTATGTGTATAAATGCAAATATCTTAGAAAAGAGCAAAGACAGAAGAAAAGTAAAATTCCAGCAGAACCAAAGTTAATTTTTTACAGGTAACTTTACATTATTTGTTAGCATTTCCCTTTTCTTACTGCAGCTCCATTTCAACCCTAATCACACTCCCATATACTTGCTTCCTAAATTGTGAGTGCTCCCAGTTGATGGCTGCAAATTCCCCATTTTCAGAAAAGCCAGTTGCAGGATAGCTCTGACAATTTGGCCTTTTTTCTGCTCTACATAAAAGGGTCTGTTTACAGCAAAGGTGTATATAATAAAAATAATTTGCTACAAGTTGCAGAATTTTGCTCTAGCAGTGGCACTGTGATATCTTTTGGGAACTTTAGTTCAAATGCCTTATGCTCCCCCTTTCTTGTGGAAAGAAAGTGGGAGTTCTGCAGGAACTTGTTTAAAGGCACTGTCCACAATAAGCTATGCAGTAGGATGGTACTTTGCAGAGGTCTAATGGGTGCACATAATGGGAGATGTAATTCCCCTTGGAAACTACCTCACAGATACAATTGAGGAACTGCTGATGGACCCCTTACATACCAGCATTCCCCAAAGCACTGTCAAGGCACAGGGCACACACACAGTGCTGCCACTTTTGCCATCAATCATGCAGTTCCTCAATGCAGTGACAGCAGGCTGTCTGTAAGAGGACAGTCACTGGGAAGTGAATGTGGCAGCTCAAAAGATGGGAGTTTGCTGAAAGAGGAGGGCTGAGAGGAAATGGTAAGGTTTCAATTTCAATTCACCTGTAGGGAGATGGATGATGAATAGTTGAGGTGACCAATGTGAATAGGGTCAGGCAAAGATTAATTATTATTTACCTCTGCTACTGTTTAAAGAGAAGAGGTGATGAAAATTGCAAGATGAAAACTGTTACTGACTTGTTCAGGAACAGGAGGACAAAAAAGGGGAGATGGGGGCTCTAGTTTTGTGTTTTCTTGCATGAGAGAAATTGCAAAAATAGCTGAGTGAAGAGGGTTGTGTTACAAGTGTTAATCTCAGTCTGGTAGTGGTGGCAACAGGCTTTGGTCCAGCAGCAGCTGGAGAGAATGACCATATGAAAAAATCTTTACTATACATGAACATAAATATAGAATTTTCCATTTCTCTTCCTTTTTCCTGGAAGCATATGGCATTTATTCCCAAAAGTTTCAAATAGCAGACACTGAAATGATCATTAGCTCTATGAGCAAGGAATTATTTCTCCACCTAAAAAAAATTGTATTTTAGCCTTGAACATAATGAAATCCTGCAAGACGAGATATATTATCAGGTGATATGTAAATCAAATTAATTTTTAACCTCCCTGTCAAACAGAGCACAGGAGCTCACTGTGAGTCCAGCTGTACATTTACAGCATTCATGACCACAGGAGCAGTCAGTCCTTAGGGAGATACACTACAGGATGTGCAAGCTACTGGTGGAGGTGAGCATTTGCACAGGTTGCATCCACACGTCTCTGTAAAACTGTTCTGAAGAGCAGCTCACCCCACTACTGCTACTGGTTCAGGTTTACTTTTGGCGCTGGGCTCTGCAGAAACTGCTCAGAAACCACAAACCACACTTTAATAAACAAAACACATACACACAAAATAGAAATTCCACCACAACTAAAACCCAGCCATCCTTCTGCTCTTTCCACCTCCCACACTGAGCTTTAAACTTGTATTTAGAAAAAACCAAAGTGACCAGCTCTGTTCAAAGCATTAGAACAGCTGGAACACAGACACATCAGCAGTTCTAGTCTTTGTACGTAGCCACTGGTAATATGTCTGCATAAACTCGTTATAAGGGTTTCTGTATTTGCTTCCATTTCTAGGCTGAGCAGAATGGGAAGAAGCCACAATAAGAAGCAGTATTAGAGAACTCCAAAAGCTGGAGTGCTGTGCTCAGACCCCTCAATCCCCCAACAGGGCACCCCTCAGCTCTGCTCAACAGCTGAGATGGGATTAGTTAAAGAGGCCAGAGGGAGACATGGAGATGGCTGCAAGGCATACCCTCAGATCAGAGATCCCCAGAAACAAACAGTCTGAGCACCCCCCTTGTTATGCACTGGAGAGCTTCACTGTAAACACACCCTCTACTGAGGCAGAGAGCAGTAATACAAACCAGATGCTGTAGGGAATTTTTTCCCTCTTCGTCTGCACTAAATTTAAATACTGAGCTCTTCTTTTGCCAATTTATTCTTAAAGGGCCTGTATGCTACTCTTCATCTCTATCCCACTTGCTTGAATTTAACAGAGAATTCAGTAACACTCTGTGCACCTCAACCACCCTGAGAAACTCGTGTTCTTCACAAGGTCTTGAAAGCTGAGTCCTAGCTTTCCAGCTACTCGGCCAGGACCCCTCAAAGCTTCTCTACCCTCTAACCTGAGAACAAATGGAACCTTGCAGGTGAAATCATGGCCCTTAAAAAGCTTCCTCCTCCTTGATAAAAAATCTACTTCAGGTCTTTATCTTCTGAAGAGTGGTGTGGTGGATTCAACACAGGAGCTTAATTCTCACTTAGACAAAGTGTTTTTATTTGCTTTCAAAAACTGTGCCAGACCCGATGAACACCAAGAAAGCCCCACCAAGAAGTTAGTTTTACTATAGTGCCAAGGGCAATCCAAGGGCAATGCACCAGCCTTCTAGCCAGGTGACCAAAACCATACTTATCCAACCACAGGCCTTGCATCCGAGGCAAAGGACTGGAAATCCATTGCTTCAGAAACACTGTCTCACAGCAGGGAGGACAACACCCAAAGAGCAGTGCCCTGCAGGCAATGGGCTCCCCCCAACACTACCCCCATGGCACTCCAGTGTCCCCACTACCACAGTACAGCTCAAGTGACTGCACCTGCCACAGGCACGAAGCCAGCACCACCTTCCTAGTGAAGGCTTTTTAAGGGATCATGGCTAATCGTAAAAATGGAATCGAGGTGAAGAATCATGGAGCTGTGGCCCTGGCTCCTCTTCCCTTTGCTGGGCTATCAAAACCACAGCTGCTTTGGTTATCAGGAGAGCTTATTTTCCCAGGAAGCTGCCTTAGCCACTGACCACCTCTAAACATCAGCTGTCCTCAGCAACTCACAGAAATCACACGTAGTGAAACAGACAACATGTCATTCCTGAAAGATGCAAAATAATGCCAGTGCACATTTTCCTGCATTCTGTTGTGTTCAATTCCAATTGGTTTCAACTCTTCTTGAAAAGTAATGCTTCATCCTCAAAGTAAAATATTAACTTATTTATTCTTTGATAACGAGCCTTGAGGAAGCAGCAGTACTAACGAATTCTGGCTCCCTGCACTGCCCCAGTGTGCTGGTGTCTAGGTAAGGAACAAACGTAGGTGGCTCACTCCATCATGCCACACCTGTAGAAACAAGATGCAGCTTTCAGCTTTCCTCTTTGATGCCAAACTTTCACTTATTTTCTCCACTGACATAATTGACTTTTCACACAGAAACAGCCCTTCTGGAATATAAACTAGCTAAAGGAAAATGGAAGCGTAAAGTGGCCAGTCTCCATTGTGGGGAAAACTAAGTAGAGGGTTACACAAAATCTCATACAAGCACAAACATCACCTGATGTAATTACCAGTGATAGAGAAAAAGAAGATGATCAGTAAGGTGTAAACATATTTTGGTTTATAAATCCTAGCTGTGAAGAACTAGATTTAATCAAAGACAGGTGAGTAACAACAACAAAAGTCACAGGTGATAATTCCCCAAGGATTCAGCTGTATTGAAACTACACAAACATCTTACTGAATCCCAAATTAACTCAAAATAAACTGGGACAAAACAGGGAAGAGCCATAAACTCATCCCCTTAAGAAAGAGCAATGCCCCATATGTGAAACTGCAAGTACAGGTGAGGAGGGAACAGTATGAACAAGAATTATGGGCATCACAGTAAGAGCACTCTGCTCATGCTGAGCCTGCATGCAGAGCACAGTGAGGTCCTGAACCTGCACAACCAGACAGCAGGAACAAAACATTTTTGTAAGCAAACTCCTTAAATCATCTGAGGTGTCCAATGTACTTCTGTTTTACAGTTCAGCAGGAAAGGGGAAGACAGAATTATGCAGCAATTGTTCCATATATTTATGTAGAGTTTGACTTAAGTGAAGGTCAGATCAATATTCTGTGGCTTACAGTTAGTTTGCTTAGGTCTTTTAAGGCAATACAAAGGAAATCTGTCCTTTCCTGCCCCTCCCCTGCCACTCTTGGAAAAGACATTGTCAAGGTACAGAAATAATTGTGGAAACCTAGACTCTCTGTGGACATTATGGTTGCATATTAACCACCAGTGACAATAGCAGCTCTGAGGGCAGCACAGGGAGGTGCCCTTCTCTCACACACAAAATTGAAACCATTCAAAGGCTGGGATACTTTTTTACCTTGTGTACTTCAAGTTCTGAAATGGTCTTACAAAGATATAAATTTTGGGTTGATATCAGAACTGGGCTGTTTCATATAGTAGTGCCTCAGCATCCCCCACAAAGCAGGGCATCAAAACCAGTGTGAATCATCACAACACATTATTTGCCTAGACTGAGCATGCATGCAATCGTATCTCTTAACTCATACCCTTCCTCAGAGTTTTTTCTTCCTTTGTAGTAAGCTCTGATCTCATCTGAAATGTATGCTCTTTTAGCTGCAAGGTCCCCAACTGGCATATGCTGCCTTTGAAACTCTCAGATGTGGCTCCTGACCACAGGAAGCCATTTGCAGTCTGGCTTGCAGTCAAGAAGAACAAAGTACAAGGATGCCTGCTGCTTTATACTTGCAAATGGGTAGCTGGAACCACTACTTTTACCTAGGACAACAGGCACACCTTGTTTTCTGTGATGCACAGAATCACAGAACAGTTCCGGTTGCAGTGGACCTTTAATCTAGTCCACCCTCCCTGCAGTGAGCTGGGACATCCTCAGCTACATCAGGCTGCTCAGAGGCCCATCCAATCTGACTTTAAATGTTTCCAATTAACGTTTCTATCCAACACCTCTCTGAGCAGCCTGTTCCAGTGTTTTAGCACCTTTATTGTAAAAACCTTCTCTCTTATATCTAATTTAAACCAACCCTCTTGCCTGCACTGCAGAGGCCCTGGAAGCTACACAGGGTGCCTGCCTACACACCCCATTCACTTGTTAGACACCATTTGCTTTCCACCAGCTGTGCAGCCTTTGGAAAAGCAGGTGCACGCAAGTAGCACTTTTTTTAGAAGTCTTTTTTATTAATTGCAAGGAAAGGAGTCAGCAACAACAGCACAGGCTTCTCCAGTGTCTGCCAGCAGCACCTGCCTCCTCCAGCAGCTTTGGAGAAACCCCAGGGCCTGTTTCACACTATGCTCATATGTATGGTGATGGAGGAGACACAGGAGGGATCAACTGCAGCACTACTTCTGTGACAGAGCAACACACACCCCTTACTACAATGACTGAAACCCCACGGGTACAGCAGGGAATGAGGCTGGAGTTGCTCCCACTTCTGATGTGAAGGATAAACATGAGGTCTCTGCTCAGGGAAAGGCAAATTATTTACACAAGACATTTCATTTGAGAGTAGGATGAGGCAGCAGGGACTCTGCCTTTATTTGTAAGCTTGCAACAAAGAGTATTCCTGATAAGAGGACACAAAACCATATGGGGCAGACAGAATGATGTAACTGCAAGCCCAAAGCACAGCAAGTGGCACACCAGTGCTCATACCAGATCTGCTGAGACTCATCACAGTGATGGGTCTTCTCTCCAAATCATCTCTGGTATCCTTCCATCACAAGGGACAGGACTTGCAGAAATATCCAGGCCTCAGGTAGGAAGCAAATTTCAGAAAAAGATAACACCTTCCTGAGAACAGTTTCCTGCACGGCCTGGTTCAAACATGGAAGTGTTCATATTGGAGAGCTCTTGCTTGAGCTGGGCTGTGACCCAAGAAAAACAGCAATTCTCCCTGCCACATGATACACATTTGAGACAGGCAAGGAGGAAAATGCAGCTACTGAGGAGAGCATGCTCTGGTTCCAACTGAGCACTGGCCTGTAAGGGCAATGGAAGTACTGTAAAACCTCACTGCAACAGCAGGATACTGGGAAAAACAAAACCTCTACTTCAAGACTGGGCAAGCAGTCGGGCAGATTACTACTAAGATGTACCTTGACTCTTCCTTACATAACTTTTTTTTTTGCATAGAATTTAATAATCAAGTAAAAACTAGTCTGTAAAACATGTGCCAAGCACCCTCTCACATACAGCAGTAGAAAGGCTCCTGCACACTCTGATGTGCATCACATGTGCTAGTTCAAGGTAGGTTTATTTTGCCTTTAATCATTTCTCCCATGAATAAGTAACACCTAATGAAAGTGCTCTTACGCTGACAGCATTTGTATTCTGATACCCAACTGCTACTCATATGCCTCTCCTTAGACAGCCTCTTGTTAAGATTACAGCTGTAAGGGCAGCAGACATGTGAACACAGACTCTGCTTAACTTAAGTGCCCAAAGCAGTTGTTTAGCTTAGTACCGATTTCTTAATTCAGACTTTATGCCCAAAGACTGCTGAATTAGTCCCCATCATGGAGACTTGAAACACAGCATCCTCTGCAATATGTGCACACCTATACATGACAAAACTAAGCCTACTTCATTGTAGATTCACACTCCAGCTCCACAGCCAGTACTACTGAACAAGGACTTCTGCAGACACCACTCAGGGTCACTCTCCATTTTGCCCTGTCTTGCTCTGTATTTAATAGTGGACACAACAGTACCTCATTCATAATCAAGCTCACATCACCATCAACCTTGGAATAATCCCACAGAAGGGAAATCTCAAATACAGTACTGGTCATGGTCCTTGCAGTAAATCATGTATTTTAGGGGAAAAGGTGTGGTTTCATGAGGAAGAATGACTAAGCCAACCAGATTTCTTCAGTTACCATGGTTGGATGGCCACTCAAATTCTTCTGCTACCAATCCTTAGGCAGCAGTGAAGTTACCATCATATCAAGCTCTTCAATCCTGCTTCCCTTTATTGGTAAACTGCATGCAAATATCTACTATACACAGAAAGCCAGGCTAGCAAGAGCATTGGCAGACCTAGGGGATTAGACTGAACTTGCTTTGATGTCTATTCATAAACGCTCATATTCTTACATGTTTGTGTAAGAAAATGCCAAATCACTTAGTCACAGATAACACGTCAGAGTACAGCTCATCTCTCACAAAGACTGCCTTCCATACTCACCATTCCTAATTTTGCTGTTGCCTGACAATTTTCCTTTGCAACAGTTGCTAAGCAAAACATTTGCAGTTCAGCTTAGTATCACAACTGACACTTGATGACTGTCCTAATGGTTACACACAAAGAAATGCATAGCTTTTCAGTCTGGTTCAAACCACTGACAAGAAATAGGTAACTCAAATGGAGGACATGCAGTTCATGTGCAGTCCTGATTACTGCCATTATGTTTGCTGTCTGTTTTCTCAAATAAAGAATCTTCTGAGCAAGGCAAGGTACACGCAGATAACAGACAGCATTGGAAGTTACCATGTGGAAGTCAAATTACCTTAGTACAAACAGTCAAGGAACATTTCCTGTCACTTGTTTCAGAAGACCTAAATATTATATTTCAGAAATGTCCATAAAAGGTCTGTCAATATCTACTGAAAATAGGTATCTTGCTAGCACCCTAAGACATCTACACAAGTCTTCTAATTAGAGGAGTTTGACAGTATTTCTGGAAGTTCAAGTAGCTTTCTCTTACAAGAGTGCAGTTAAGTGTAAGACCAAAATAAAAAAGATAATTCAAGACAGACTCAATGTGCTATATTTTTAATATCTGTGGCTAAGAAACTGTACCATACATTAGCAGCCACAGTCAGCACTCAACAGAATAGAAAGCAGGAATTAATCTCCTTTCCTCCTGAAATACAAAGGAGTAAAGAGTCACTGAGGTTGAGAAAAGAAAAGGAGGGTCCTTCTGACACTACTAGCAGACATATGGAGAGGTTTATTTCAAGATTGTGGTTAGATCAGAAAACCTCTCCTAATTCTCTTCAGCCCAAGAGTTTCCTAAGCAGGTAGACCCCAATAACAAACAGGACGGTCAAGAGAAATTATTTTTCCATTAGCACTGGATTCATCAAAGGGAAGTGGGGAAAAGGTAGATGTCTTCATCCTTCCTCTCCCACATTTACTTTGTGTAAATGTTATCCATGGATGATGATGTGACTTTTCAGATAAGACAGAAAGAAGGGGGATGGAAAAAGACCTATAGAAGCAAGGGAAAAAACAGACTTCTACAATCTGTCTTCAGAAATGGCTGCAACGCAGGTTGCTGCCAAGCGCTGAAGCTTTAAGGAGGACAAATGACCTGCTACTACACCAGAGAATGGACAAGCCACATGTTGTGTATCAGCAGAGATGAGTTTGCTAGGAGGGAGAAAAAGACAGAGAGAACTGCCTTGTGCAAAAGGAGTAATAGAAAGGTAAATCACAACCTGCCTTGGGCCCCATGGAAGTTTGCTACAGTAATGCCCATGCTGATAGCAAGAATAAGGTATAGACTGTGCTGTGAAATTACACCTTTCCTCTTATCCAAAACCACACCTCAAAAACTAATGTGAATTTTATACTTAGCTCACCACCACCACAGCTTGTACTCAGCACTGAACAAAACCCATCCAAACCCCTAAGACAAGGGGCACAGACTCATTTCCCTCATATCCCCTGTCACTGTCGAGCTGTGCTCTAATTTCAGACCAGGGTAAGGCAAGCACCTCTTCTGGTAGAGATCAGGTTGTTATCGTGTAAGTAAGTAAAAGTAATTTCTGGCAAAATTCTCCTGGCTTCAAGCTTAGATTAAGATGAATATAGTTCAGTCCAACCCAGCCTTTGTCATAAAATTGTTCATTTTCTGCTCTCCCCATAGCTCCCCTGGAAGGCTGCAAGGAGAATCATGTCTCTGCAAGAGAAATGGTGGCAGACTGCATAGCTTCAGAGGAATACAAACATGACACACATTGTTTCAGGGTCTTTGGTTAAGTGCTAATCATCTGGATTTGGATGCCAGTCCCGATTATGAGAAATATGTAGTAAACAGAATCACGCCATGTGATATGCAGGCTTAACCCTCTTCCTGCTGGCAGCTGCACGTCAGCACAAAGCTGCAGTGGGAACAGCAAAACAGTCTCCACAAACCTGCCAGCCTTTTGTCCTCAGCTTGGCGCTTGCTGCTGTCTCCTCTGAAGAGCCACACCCACACAACAGAAGGTCGCTGAAGGATGTGTGCAAGTTCGACCATAATCAGACCCCTGGACACATGATGTTTGGTGATCTCCCCTGCTCTGACACAGGCATATGGCTGGGCAAGACTACGTGCAGCTTCACAGGGAAGGGGGTATGGGTAATTAAGATGCCACAGTGATAGGCTCAAGCTGATCCTGTCTGCGGGCCAGGAAGAAACAATCCCACTCCCAACATGCTGAATAAGCCATGGGTGGGCTCGAAGGGCAAGGGTACGGCTGTCGCCAGCCTTTCCCCAGCAAGCAATCACAGGATTGTTACACACTGCAGTGGGTACTGGCCCTGGCCCAGGGACACCAGCGCTGGCACACGAGCACCCGGCACAGGCAGTGCTGCTCCCGCGCCAGCTGCGCCACACCTCACACAGCCACGGCCACACCGCCCTGCACCGGCACCACCACAGGCTGCGAAGAGTGAGGGACCTGAAACAGCAGGCTAGAAAATTCTAAGGAAAGAATTTCAGTCCTCTGCTCCCGTGGCATTCTCTTTCCTTCCATGGGATCACATATGCTATCATCAAGGCACGCAGGACCTAACCTTTGCAAGACTCATACTTCCTCTTATGTACTCAGATGGCCTTGTGCATGTAAGTGAAATACCTTCTTTCTGCAGAAATCAGACAATCCAACTCAGAAAGTAGAGTTTTCACAGATTAAATTTAACTTGACAAAACTTAACAAGCCTAGCTACACTTATTAGTGGCCCAGGACCTCCTCACATCCTACCTCCTACATCCTATGCAGCATACTGGCATTGCCAGAGGAAGTTAGTCATTTCCACATTAGACAGCCTCCCATGCCATGAGCCAGCCAGCTCATTTCTGCACACAGGTAAGGTATTGTTAAGTGAATTAGAATTTATTTCTTCCCTTCTCAGCTGCCAAAAGTGCTAAACCACTTGCATTGCTTAGCAGGCTACTCCAGCACTTTTTTTCCCCTGATTTCCTGACGCTTAAGAACCCAACCCTGATAATTTAGAGCCTGTCTCCAGCTCTCTGTGTGGTTTCTCTGTATTTAGGACTGCCGTAGGCTGAGGTCTACCCAGGAAAACTCAGAACAGAGCCCTGACATGCTCATGCTGTTGACTTTGAACCACATTTGAAGCAACAGCTAGGAGAACAATAGATGTTCATATGAACAGTGACAGGGTAGCAAAAGCAGATCAGATCAGAGCCCTATGCATTTGACATGGGATAAAGAGCCAGGCATCCATCAGTGGAGCCACGGCAGCAAAGCATCTCCCTGCTGACAGGGAATTCCCTGTAGCAGCAACCAGCCCTGTTGTATTAACCCAAGAGGGGAGCACCAGCTCCCAGGCATGAGGGGCCAACCCATAGTACAACCCTGTGTTCCCCGAGCTCCCTACAGCAGTCTGGCCCCTCTTCAAAGACAGGGGATCAGACTACTGGTACCTGCTCATGGAAGAAGTCTGGTATCCTGCAAAGCAGCATGGCAAAGTCTTCAGGTTTTGAGCTTTCAGTCTTGGAGGGCTAAAAGACTGCACTTGCTCAGCAGCTTTGTTGCCTCAAAGCCTCAGCAACTGGGTTCATGAGAGCTTCACTGAGCTCTGGCAATCTCTGCAGGGCCTAACCGGAGGCAGTTACTGTTCCTGCACAGGCAACAGCAGCAGCTTCTTTCCCAGCTCAGCAGCTGCTGTGCAGCAGTTCTTTGACCAGACATCAAGCACTCACTTCCAGAAGGCAGGAGACTGCACTGGACTTGAAAGTGAGACAGATGCCAAATCCCAGTCCAGGGCCAATGCTTGGGGAATCAGGCAATGTGATGTTCAGAACACAGATGTGTCAGTATTTATTTCCACATGAAAAACAGTCCAAATTGTTTTTTTTCTTAAGACTCTTTCCAGCTCTTTCCCATTCTCCTGCTGCTCCTCCACTGTGGAGAGCTATCAAATTTAACTCTTTTTCTTCTCATTGTTTTGGTAAATTAATTTAAACACAAATTAAGATTTTTCGTCTGGCTCACAGTTCATGTCCACAAGTAGTAAACGTGGGAGCAATGTAGAGGCTGTGACTTGCAAGGCAGGGAACAAACAGCTATTTCTCAGGCATCTGTGGCTAGTTCAGCCCACTTGCTCTATCAATCAGTAAGCACAGTCTCACTGCTTCCAACATCAACTTTTGTCAGGCAGATTTCCATTCCCTACTTCAAAACCTTTCCTATCTCAGATATTTGCATGGCTAGAGGTGGGCAAGTTTTAAGCTGCATTCCTACCTATGGAGATTTGGCAGACACTTCATTCTTTTCACATGCAAACTAGAACTATCACCTGGACCAAGCTGCAAAAATTCAAGGAATTTGGGCAGGGCTTAAAATGAAGTGGGAAAGCATTGCTGTGCTTTCCAACACAGCAAAAGATATTCAGAAGCCTGGAACAAAGCACAGACTTCTAGCTCTTTTGGCTGCCAGGAGCCAGGTCCCCTCTCCATTTGCTGCAGCTCCAAAGGGATTGTTTTGGTGGCTGACATTGACCACTTTACTTGACAAGCCACCATTGAAGTGGGCAGCCTCACTCTGCACTTACCCTTCACTTCCCCCACCCTGCTACCTCCTTCTCTTTACCTTAGGCTCAGCAGTGATCAACTCTGATCTGGCTCAAAGCTCACTTTTCCACAGCACATTCAGGCACTGATGCATCCAGCTGAGAAAAAGTGACAGACAAGCACAGTCTGACTGAACTAAAGACTCTGAAACTGCATCTGGAGTTAGTCTTGTCCCAAGTAAATGGAGGAAGGGAGAACATTCAGCATATGCCAAAGTTAAATAAATTAGGTGTGAAACAAGATTTTGGCGGGTATTTGGAATCATCAGGAACTGTAAATTTGAATATACTTTATGTCACCCTCTGGCAAATTCTCTAGAATTCACTTTACAGACAGCAGTTACACAATACATTTATTCACTCCTTTTGTAAGGCTGCAGAAGTAGCAAAGTTTACAAGCCAAAAAGCAGATAAGCACTATATAAACTACATTAAGAGCTCTGGAGTGCATTATCCTGAATATTCATATGTGAAATATTCTGACCACTAATATCTTCCTGGAAAGCAAAGCAGGCAGCAAATTGGGGGGGTGTAAATTAGATCCCAGTTAGCTTGATAGAAACAAGCATGTCTAGTCAATATTTTTATTTTATTCTCTTCTACTAAGACCAGAAGGGTGGTGGCTGTTCTGGGCATTGCAGTTTCATGACAAATAAGCATCCCTAAAAAACTGTGTTAAGGGTTCACATGAGAAGAGGTCATAGGAGAAGATGACCTACCAGTCCACCACACAGGAAGGTCAGAGTGGAACAGAAACCCAAGTGAGCTCTGCAGACGCCTCACTCTCCATGACAGCATGAGGACAATACTCATTCCCAGAGGCACTCTTACCCAAAGGACACCTCTTACAGTGGACTTGTGCACTGTGTACAGCACCGATGAAGGAAGAGCTTTGCTCTCTGCCTAGAGAGCTGCTCCTTTGGATGGGCTGTGCACCCTGAACACACACCTTCAATTCCCACAGCCTGACTGTGCCCAGTACAAACACTCCTGTACCTCAAGCCTCCCTGCTGCTGCTCCACTCAGAAGCAGAGCAATGCTTGCTCAGGGGCTGCTGGAGCCCACTCCCACTGGGGGGGCTTCCAAATAACCTCCAAAGGACTGCGACACCACCAAAACAGTCTCTAGATCAAAGAGATACAGGTAATTAATACAACCTTACTAACAAAAAGTTTCAAAAGCTCTCTCCAGCAGCACATCATTTTGTTAATGTATCAGACCATGAAAGCCAGCAACTCACCTAAGCAGAACAGCAATCTTCAATCCAAAGCACGTGAGATCACTGAACACAGTGGCAGAATAAGATGGGAACACATTTCCCTTCCCAGCGCCTGTTAATGAAGGTGAGGCAAGAAAAGAAAGGAAGAAGAGGAGCAGGTAGAATTTGGGATAGGGATATACAGGTAGAAAAAGATATCAAGGAGTACTATAAAAGCAAAGCAAAATTTAACAAAAAATAGTATGCTGTGATTTTATTCTCTGGTTACACCCACGTCAGAAACACACTACCAAATATTGCTGTACTATGCTAGAAGAGTTGAAAGAGTGTGAAGAAAGGGATTTGTAGTGATGTAGTGAAAGCAAATATCTGAAGCTAAACATCACAGACTTACAGAAGAACCCCTTTGAAGTGGCCTATTACTAAGCTTGATCCTGAAGAGACACTTGGGAGCACTTAATCAGGGTGTGCTGACAGTAGCTGCAGCAGCGCCTAAAACCAAGTCAAACACATGGTGATAGTGCAGAAGAACCTGGAAGTGAAAATAATTTCTTTGAATCAACTGCATTACACCCAAGCAGGATGTACTCAGCACAAGTAGTTTTAAAGTAACATGTAAAAGCAAAACAAACTAAGATAAATCTAAAATCAGCTGCCATCTTTTCAGTACTTGTCGCCTTGCATCACCTGGGAACCACGGCCACAGATCAGAGTTCTGTGGTGCAGGCAGGTGTACAAACATAGCAGAAACACGGTCCCTTTCCCCAGTTATCCTGCATGCTACCAGCCCAGCAAGAGTGCAGGAAGATGCAGGGAGCTGCACAGGCAGCGCACAAGCCAACAATCAGACTCTGCTCAGGCCAGCAGGCAGAGATCTTGGCACATCTCTGGCCACTGGCACTCTAGCATTTCCTCCCCAGCTTACTGACCACTGTGCCCTGTATGGCAACAAGGACATTTTCAACCTTTCACACAGCTCTGGGACAAGTATAGGGCAGCAGCAGTGGAGGATGACAACATGCACAGGGTCCTAAGGTGTAAGACCATCTCCTCCGTCCTAGGCTAAATCCAGAGCACATGGAAGAAATGCATTCTCATCAGAAGTTCTTTTTCTCCATTTGACCTGCCACGGGCCATGGTGCAGACCTGCCTCTATTGCCCAGTACCACACAGGAATAAAGCCTGGAGACTGCACAATAATTTCTTGAGAGCAAAGTGAAAACCCTGCAGTGGGAGTGGATTTTGGGTGGATGCGTTTGGTGTAATTTTGGAGAGGTTTTTTGAGGGTGGCAGTAGTAATCGTGTTTATTTGAATTGGGTTTTGCTGGTGGTGGTGTTTTTTTTAAAAAACCTCCTCCTTAGGCCAGAAAGATTTTTAATTTTTCTGACCCCATCACAGGCCAAATATTGCCAACAAATACCTCCCTCAGCTGCCGAGTACAGCATGCCTGCCAGCTGGACAGCAAGGTATTTTACCACTACATGGAAGTACAGCCTTTGCTCGCTGTACTTCCATGTAGTCACCCACCCTCACTCCTTCTCATCCAGCAGGGCTCCCCATTGCAAAAGCTGCCCACACTTGATCCTCACCATGGCCCTCCTCCTCCTCAAGAAGGAAGAGCTCAAGTTGCAGCAGGCTTCATCTCAGGAGGTAAACACGAGGAAAGGTAACAAAGGCCAGTGACAAGCACGCTGACACTGCCCTCCTGTCAGGGGATACAGGGGAGAGCAGGCGGAGCCCTCAGGAAAGCTGTCTCATTGCTCTCAAGAGGAGAAGTGGCTGAAGAATGCAGCAAGGCATGTGTCTGCCTGGAAACTCTGCAGGAATGAATCTGCAGGGCCGGAAGCTGAAGTCCCTTGGCCTTGCCCATGAATTTAGTGCTTTGGCAGGTGGAGGGAGACCACATGCACTGCACATTGGGACAAGAGGGTATCCTGACAGCAAGCAGACACTGAGCCTGCTGTGACAGTGATTTTCTACCCTGTATAAACCAAACATTAAATGCTAACACATCACTCCTTCAATGCCACCAGCTGCCCTGAGAGTTCCACCCAAGGCCACCATCTTCTCCTGCAGCTTGCAAAAAGAAGGTTCCTTTTCGGCAGCAGATCACCACCCACAGCTAGGCACACCTCACATTCATGGGGCTCTGACGCATCCCCCTGCTGTGGAAAAGCCACATGGCAACCACTAGGGCTTGGCACAAGAGGCAGTGGCAGCTGTGCCAAGCTTGCCCTGTGTCCCCTGCACCCCTCTGAGCCATCAGCAGCAACTACCTCTCACAGGACTGCAGGCAGAAGTTGTTCCAAGCTCTGCAATCAGAGGATATTCTGCTTCAAGTGCTTTAATTACTGTAAGCAGTTCACTAATTACAGTAGTAATGATTGGATTATGGCCAGTTAACAGCTTTAAAGAAATAAGCCATTATAGGAGGGGGAGAGAAACACTCCTTTGGGTTTAGGACAGAAACAGATTTCAGCAGCCCACCCTGCAGGAGGCTCTTAGTAACTGACTGGGTCAGACTACTTGCAACAAACTGCAACAGCAAGGAGCTGTGTCAAGTGTCACTAAATGGGATGTTGGCACATGAAAATTATCAGGGCTGGAGGAGGTGTGTTTGCAGGAACAGAAGGTCTTCTGTTAATGTGCTGACCCCACATGCTCCAACACCTCTCCATGACTGGGCCCAAAAGACAGGATGCAGACAGGTGTGTGCGTGCTACATTACTGACACCATACCATACCATATCATGCCTGAGATGCTTTATTTCATCATGCAAGTCATGAATACAGGCCTTTTAGAATGTTTTAAGAGAGACCTGCTAGCTTGAACCAAACAGCTAAAGGCAATCACTCACACTACCAAAAGCCAAAGGCACTCACCAAAAAGAACAGAAATTTCCTTTCATTAGCAATTGTTGCCAGCATTGGGAGGACCAGAAATTCATACAAGTAATAGGCAGGGAGGCTCCTTCCACACCTGACACATACACCTCCTCACTCTTTCCCAGAGTCTGACTATAGAGCAGCCTGCAGAAAAGCAACTGGACTAATGGATCCCTGCAAGGAGTCCTATCCCAAAGGGGAACTACCAGCTCCGGAAGATGAAGATTTTTGTGGCCATCCCTTTGAAGACTCACAGATATGAGGTAGGCAAGATTACCAGATACACAGCCTCCCCACCCTGAAAGGCACCTTCCACAAAACAGGAAAGCAAGATCCTACTTGACAGAAGAAATCCCGTGTGTTGAAACTGCAATAAAGGCAACAATACTCATTCACAGACGGCTATCCTGATGGCACTGCCAGCCAGCAGTATGCCATGGCCCTGTGGGTCAGGTAGCTCTGCCTAACCAAGACAAGCCAAGCCTTTGCACCACCACCAGCCACTTTTACATGTCTACTCGCCCTAGGAAAAGCAGGTCTCTATGCCTCTTGTCTGCCCTCACCCACAACAGCCAGCCCTCCGTGGTAACACCACCATTGTATCCCCTGCACAAGCTCTTCAGTTATTCCCCTTGTCTCCCCTCAGAAGTATCTCGTTTTGCTTGGTTTCCTTGTTCTCTTTTCCCTTCAGAGGTCTTCAGATGAGGACTGGCAGAAACTGAGCTTGGTATCGCTGGCTGGAGGGTGAGGATTTCTGGCAAGAGAAAACCAGTAGATCTGGGCATCTTGCCCAGAGTGAGTTCACACTTGGCTCACCACAGCTGGAAATAGTCTCATCTCTGGCCAGAGTTCCCCAACGGCGCAACAAAACCCTTGGGAAACAGCAAGTTTCCACACGCTGACCATTTTGAAACAGACAAACAGCGGTGCTCATGACTGCGCTGCACCCAGCCAGGCTGCTCCGCACAGCGCCACTCCCAAGGGTGCCTGACGAGCAAGCTCTGATGGAGCACAGGCTCTCTGGCTTTGTGTGCAGAACCAGGTGGGGCTAAGACCAACGCTTCCTCTGGAGATGCTCCTCTTGTACAGCAATACTGCGAGCAGGGCTAGAGGGAAGGGAGAGGCTAGCCTGGCATAGATCCGGTCTAAACAGCTTTAAACACCCTCCTTTTTTGGCACTGTCTACCAGTTAAGAAATTTGCTTGTTTTTTTTCAATCATGGAGTCACTTTTTACAGTTTTCTTGGGGATAACACATTTAAGTACCAGAACTAACTTGCCATGTACTGAAGGGTAGATTTAAATAAAGTGAGTGAGGGGGATTACAGGTAAGTAAGTACTTCAGTAGCAAGATAAACTTGGCTGCTGTAGAGCCAAGGAATCTGGCCAGGAAACAGGGCTCTAGGATGTACACATAATTTTCCATGATGAAGAAAAGAGCACTCAGCTGGGATGCAGAGACCATACATGGTTCTCTCACTCTCTCGCATCTCTCGGAGGCCTTTACAGGCCAGCTCCTGCAGGGAAGATGTAACAGCACAACTTCCATTTACAGCAGCAGCGCAGTTCAAATGCTTAGCATCATATGAGTGAAGAGTAGCAAGTGCCCTGGCTGCCTCATCCAAAGGACATGGAAAGCAGAAGTCCTTCCTCTACTGCCAACTGGCCTTGGTTCAGCACCTCTGTAGGACATGAGGGTCATCCTCAGCGTTATAAAAGGAAACATCAGTATTCTGTGTGAAATTTCTCCAGCCATCCAGCACTGTGTTCATGGAAGGAGCAGAGCAAACCAGCTGCCCATTCACACTATGCTGTGTGCCACATACAAGATTTCACAAGGGTCCCTCTGAAAAATGAGGGCCAGGCATAAGACACATGAACAGAGCTCACTTGTGCTATCCTGAAGGGCAGACCCCACACTGCAGCAGTGCAGTCACTGCCAAGTCGGGTAGACTGACAAAGAAGCAATCAGCTGATCCACCAAGTCATCCCTTCCTTCCTACTGACCACATAAGCTATCTAGGAGGATATGGAAAAAGTTGCTGCTTAAGAAGTCCACCCTGCAGTCTCACATGCCTGTGAACTACTCACACTGGTGCTGCCAGTAGCCCTGGATTGCTGGTATTCAGAGACCTACTTGAAATCACTCCAATCTGACTGACAGACAGGTGATACAGAGACACACAGTGGTGTTCACTGTAGTGAGTGTAGCCAAGACACGGTCTTTCCACTTGCCAACACTTCCCATCTTGGCTCTAATACCATAGAAAAATGACAGGTTTGCTGCCATTTCTCACACCACAAGGTTGAACACATTGCCAGGGCACACAGATAGAATGAGAACTCAAAGACTTATCTGGATGAAAGACCAAAATTCCCTCTGTTTATGCAGCCATTCCCCAGCCCTACGGGAGCTCCCTGCCAACAGGAGCTGTTTCAGATCACTGAGGGTTGAGAATGCCTCTGCAGAGTCTCACTCATGTTGTAGCGCTTCAAAGCAGCCATGGATTTGGAAGCAGCAAAAGAGAGGACAATTGCAGGCAAAAGCATGAAGACAGCAAGCTGCAGTACGTATGAGAGTTGGCTTTCAAAGGCCTGACCCAGCCCTTACCAGCAAGATACACTCCTTGCCAGCTGAATGGCAAAGACACAACAACAGTAAGAGCAGAACCATTTTTCCCCCACAACATGGGGGGAAAATGGTTCTGCTCTACTGCCTAGTAGGGAGCCAAGAGGTTAAACTGGCACCAGGCCATACCACATCCTATGACCAAATTCTGCTCTCATACAGTAGGGGAATGAGTGCAGGGAAGGCAATAGCAGGAAGGGAACTGGAAGTAATTTAATTAAACATATTCTTAATTAATTTTTTAATTAATCATA
The DNA here is from genome assembly GCF_036417665.1 of Passer domesticus. NCBI lineage: Eukaryota > Metazoa > Chordata > Aves > Passeriformes > Passeridae > Passer > Passer domesticus. Next base: position 33,770,349 of record NC_087479.1, read on the forward strand.
TTAATGCTAGTGCCTTTGTTCACCTAAGCATTTCTTTGATTGGCCCAAAAAGTCCCCAGCTCTGTCTCAGGGATCTGAGTGACTATTGGGAACCCGTACGACAGTCCCTTGCACCGAGGTCAAAAAGAAGCGGTGGGTGGTTCCACACACTTTAATAGAAGGCTCTTCTGGCATGACTAACACCAGACAGACAGTACTGCTGCTGACAAGTCTATCCCACCACTCTTCACCAACTCATCCCCACAGATGCAATCTCTGAGTAACAATGCTTCAGCCCCAAAATCCCAGATTTAGAGTAAATCCTACACCTCTATGAAGAAAAGTTGACTACCTTTCTTGCTGACGTTATGTTTTTCCCACCTTGGCAGTTGTCATACCTGCTTTTCCCGCCTTGAGGCACAGTTCACATATTGCTTTGATGGGATAACAGGGTTTTACACTGCTATAGAAGATTTGTAGAAGTCATGCTAAGCACATTCCTTATGATAACCATCATGCTTCCAACAGTCACACATGGCAAGAAATCAGTTTTATATTCTCATACAGAAGAAGAGTAAACTCTTGCACAGTCTTCCATCCTCCTCAAACACCATTTCTCAGACTGTACAAAATACCTCTAAAAATCACAGCAATCCATCCAGCAAGCCCCTGGGGCTGACACGACACATTCAAGTGAGACTAGTCCATTGTATGTCGTATTTTTGCAGCTTCCCAATGTTTCCCCAGACAGTTCTCCAGCCTCTTTTCTACACTGACTGCTTTCTGCACCTCATTGTCAGAAAGAGCACAGCCATTCTCCAACAGCATAAGTGCACCCTAGAGAACAGCCTAAGTGTCAGGCACAACAGTGATAATCCACAGCCAGATGGAAAATGCTCTCAGTCCTTCACCAGCACAGCCGTGCAAGTTTTCACCATCTCTGTCACTGCTGTTTGTGCCAACCTTAAGAACTCCAGGTCAATGTTTTTAGTGGATTCCAGTGAGTAACCACAGAAAAGCACACAGGCTCACAAACTGGCCGGGGAGGCCAAATGAACCCTGCTCCTCCTCCTGACAGTGCATGAGAGCTGCACCTCTCGCACAGCACACATGGAAAGAGTGAAGTGCCTGCAGCAGGAGCAAGAGGGCCTCAGGGACCTCAGGGCTAGGAAGAATATTCACTGGGTCGCTACTGTAACATACGGTTTCTAGAAGTGTGATTCCGGTGCTCAGGAACACTTTTACCCAACAGATTTACTGTCCCACGTTCTCACGTACCACCCAGTTATACCTGAATTATACAGGCAACACTATCTCACACAAAAGCGTGTGCTTCCCAGGGGACAAGAGGGACAAGTTCTTGCCTGAGGGGACAAGAGGGGACAAGTTCTTGCCCACGCACAATAAAACTGGTTTCCAAGCGGCTTCTTCTTAAGGATGCCCTAAGTAGCATGTCACATGCCCCAAGCTACAAGCACTGCAAGCGGTCAGGGTAGAAAACAATGTTATCCTCTCTAGCCTTTGCACTCAATGCACTGAAAAAATGTCATTACTAAATCACATGCACAAGAATTTAAACTGGTTGCCTGAAGCAGTCAGCAAGAAATTCCCCAGACAGACACACTTTACATCACTGGGCTGGTAGCTGGATGCCTTTGAGGTGTTTCAGCCTTCTCTGGAGGACTGGAAGGATAAATTCAGTACAGATTGATGAGTACCATGTTTTCATTAACTGATCCTTGGGATCTGTTACAGACTCCCCCTGAAAGAATCTCCAGTCTCCATCTTAACCCATGCCTGCTTTCTCCTTAGACTGCCCCCTTACACAGAATTCTGAATAGGAGGGTAAGTCACAGCAAAACACACATGCCTCATTCATCATCCACCATGAGGTTACAATGAATAATAATATTCTTGTTAAAAAAACCAAACACGCACATCCTGACAAAACCTGACCACAGAAAGTATGAGGCAGCTCCCACACTCAAGGACAAATAACTGATCTACAAAGCCAGATATTTCCAGAGTTCCCTACAGCAACTTCTGCGTTTAATGTTTTGAAAAGCAAGTATCTGGCAACAAGATACCTATGTTAAACAACAAAAGCTTGATCTGAAAGATAGGAGATATCTGGTGACCTATATTGCCTGCCTGCAAAAGAGGAGCTGAGTAAGCATCCTTACAAATTTGACCATTCTGCTTCAGTATCAGTGCTGGTCAGTGTGAATTAAAGCACGTAGGACACTCGGGTGCATCAGGGCCACCTTCCCTGCAGCACACCCCACTGCAAAGACCATGCAAGGACTATCCCTTGCTATGGCCCACAGGGTGCTATGCAGTGTCACAGCAGGAACAAAGCAACCCAGTGCAGTGCATTCATCAGCAATGCACATTTATTTACTTTATGGCTGAATCTATGATGGCACTGAAAGAAATTTCAGCAAACTTCAGTTTAGGAGTGGTATCACACCTTTCTGCGGGTCCACAGCAGCTACCACAACAGTAGCTTTCCGGAAGTTTCGATACCTTTCTCAAAATAGACCATATCTGGCAAAGAGGACAGAACCCAAGTGAAAAGGAAACTATGATTGTGGCTTTTACATTTTGTCAGAGATAATAGTCACACTCATACCACCTAACTGGAGCATGCTTACCAGCAGGCTTGGAGGTGGGGTGTTTCCATCACGGCCCTATTTAATGGGTACTTTCTATCATTAGCAACTTTCTGTCGTTAACAACCCCACCTCTGAGAGGTGATTACAACAGCAAAATTCAAATCATAAGAGCAGTAAGGCCTGCAGGGCACAGACACAGTAGGGCCATGAGACTCATGCCTTTTTTTACCTTTGCATTTATGTGTATCTTTACATGCAGAGCATGGCACAGAATAGTGAGAGAGATTTAAGAAGACTTGGGTTTCTAACAGGAAATTTCCGTAAATTCATGAACAACTGCACTTAGAAAGCACTTCTCTGGCACAGAAAAGGTGCCACTAAAGTCTGTGCTATCACTGCTTCTCCAGCACCACAAATCTGACCAGTCCAGTTCTCTAAGCCAGAGATATCATTTACTGCCACACTGTCAGATGCCAACATGGCAAGGCAGAGCAAGAGTGGATAAAGCACATGGCACATTAATTTCATCATTAATATTTTTCATAATTTTTGATTTTTTAAAAATAAAGATAAGCATTATCATCATTCCTCATAGCATTAAAGTTGCATATGGCTATCTTCTACACACTGCAAATGAACACTGCTTCCTAAGAAAGCAGTTGGCATTTAAAGTTTCCCTGCCAGCTCTACAGCTGAGACAAGTTGCTTCAGGCAAGATTTTGAAATAAACCTGAAGTAGCTGTACCTTGAGCAACGAGCTCATTGAAAGAGATGGTCCACATGAGAGACTGCTGTAGGCAGGACCGGAAGGCTGACCCCTACCAGCACCCCCAAACAAACCCAGCTTCACCCAGAGTTATTCCTGACACTAAGGAGACAGTGGCTGGAGATGTTCCTTCTCACCATCACCCTTCACCTCATCTGTGAAGATGAGCCAGGAATGCTGAACACCACCTGGCCCACCTAGTCCCTCACACCAAACCCACCAGGAAAAGCCTGAATGCTACAGCTGGTACCTTGTCATCAGGAGGTAGAAATGTCCTTGTGGGCACAAGTGACAATCTCTTGGCCACTAAACACCCACATATGTACTTCTTACTAAGCAACCTTGTCTGTCTTGACAGCTAGGTGAGTCCACTGCAATGGCTTTCAGCAAATTTTGCCTTGCAAATCTGGGAAATTCCAGATCAATCCTGTTATGCCTTAGGTACTGCTACTTTGAGGCTTGACTCCAGACAGGAAAGAAGAGAAGGCAGAGAGAAAAAAAGGCTGTTACAAGAAACTGCTGAGATGAGTTCAACAGTTCAAACTACTGAGATGTAGTTCAAAGGAGAAAGTATTTTAATTCCCAGAACAGACCCCTGCTCCTGTACAAAAGATTGTGCAGAGGCTTGTATCAGGTAAAAAAGTAGCTGAATTTGTTCTGCACAATTTTTTTTTTTTTCTGCTTAAGAATAGCAATGCTGTGATGAGCTCTTTAAAACCTCTTAGAGAGTCACTTCTGATAGACATGAAAAATTGGCTTCACGTGGAAAGCTGCTTTCCTCCCAGGAACTGTCACTTTATCCCTACATTGTAAAACAGCAGCTTCCCAGGAAAGGGCAGGTAGGCAGGTGTGAAACCAGTGCTTCTCCTCTGTATCACATTCAAGAGGCCAACTTTCATCCTCCAAATATGAAATTTATTCTGCAGTTTGCCTATTTACCCATTTCAAAGCAGCATTCCAGACAGCAAAGGCTGTAATATCTGTCTCAGCACAGGTAGGAAACCTGCAAACCCACTCCCAAAAGCTCAGCAAACTTGTCCTTATAATGCTCCTGTAGAAGACATCACTAAAATTCAGTAATCCTCCCACTTTTGATGTCTGCTGTGAGTTCTGCTGAGCCCGTGCATCCAGGAGAAGGGGAGCTGGACTTAATTCACATTTGAGTAACATTACTAGACTGCTCGCTTCCCAAGTCTCAATGAGTCCCAGCTGCACAAAACCTGGCAGGACAGCAATGTGGCACAGCTATGCACAGCCTACAGGGCCTTACTGAGCCAGGACACCAGGGGCTGGGTTGGAAATAGCTGGCAAGACACAGACACTTCTTGCATAGACATTTGCTCGCTGCATTACTGGCTGTGCCACCACTTTAGACATGCTGTCCTTGCTCCCAGAGAGGGCCCAAGAAGCAAAGTTTCAAGTCTGCCTCACCAGCTGGCCTCAGCGTTATAAAGAATAATGATGATAATTCAGCAGCACTTAATTGAGACTTAGGTGAAGAAAAACCTAAAATATAGGTTTTTATTGACTTTGTATAGTCAACAAGACTGAGCCTGAAAAGAATCTACAGGAATATTTGGTAGGCATCAATCTCTCCTATTTCTCTCAGTAAGCTACTAGCTAACATGTACTGTACTGAACATTCAACCTTAATTACTGCAGCGATTTCATTTCACAGGTAAGAAGGACTGACAGTTTTACTACACCACACTTTTTGCTTGGTGGATACTGTTGCCTTCTTACATCTGAAGGAAACAAGCCCCAAGACCCCAACAGGGCTTTTGGTCACATTCAGACCCCCAGAAATCCCTCAATCTATGCACAGCCTGCCCTGGCTGGGGTCCAATCACCAACTCCTCCGAGGGGATATTAGCCTGATGGGCTGCAAGTGGGAAGAGCCATCACTCCCAGACCTGATCCTCCTGACTACAGGGTGGGGGGGTCGCCACAAAACTTTGAGCTTGCACCCACTGCAGAAGGGAGAAAGAGAAATAATAAAGTGATCCCACCACCAGGGACAGACATTTAACTATATAGAGGCCTCCAGTCCAGCAAGCTGGACAGTGACTCCCACCACGTCAAATTCAACTGGCAGCTACTGACCAGCACAAGAAGTTGGCTTTCATTACTTAAAACTCCCTCTTGGCTTCTTCCCTCTGCACAAGTAACCCATGTTAACAGAACAGCTCTCTGTCACCCTCTTGTGATAGGACCAAGAGGACTTAAAATCTCCTGAAAGGAGGTAATACTAAAAGAACATGACATTTACAGCATGTAAAAAAACCTTGGGTTTAATACTTTTGAGTCCAAAGGTTCCACTCCTGCTTCTCACAACCAAACCAGTGTCCCCCTACATATAAAATATTTTACCTCACCCGGCACCATAAAAGGCAAAAAACCCTACAGCCTAACAATCATTTCCCTTCACGGCCGTCAGCAAGGCTGGCGATCTTGCTCTGGGCCCCAGTAGCTGTTTCTAGATGGGTTGGCCAGATACAGACACAGGACTGGAAACAGAGATTGCAGCCAGGCAGATCTTTTGAAAAGGAAGAAACTTTCCTCCTCAAAGGAGCAGAGCTCTGACTTCCAATAAGCCATCCACCACTCACAGTCGAGACCAAGACTGCATTCCTCGCTTTTCCTTTGCTGAAATATAACCTCCCACACCATCAACTCCTTCTCCAGTAAATGCTCTTATTTATATACTTTAGTTCTCAGGCTGTCTACTCTCAGCGCTCAAGTCCCTGAGCAAGGAAACCACTGACAGCAGCTCTATAGCTACCACGTTCAATTAACTCAGAGGAAAAACTTCTCAGTGGCACCATTTCAGACAGCTCTGAACAGGAAAACCTGAACACCTTTGATCTGGAAGTAGAGGAGGGGAAGAGGAGAAGGGTTAAAGAGGAATAATCATCTTCTCACTGTTGTGTACTCCTTCCCAACTGTTCCCAGCTTTCTACACCTCAGGCTACATTATATATGTTAATATATCATTTGTGCATAAAGAAGCACTATCATCCCCCGTCTCAGGGAAGATCTGGGATTCTTCTGCCTGCTCACAGTAAGGGGAGAGCACGGCAGGATCCAAAACACGAGCCAGTGACTGGCTGGGAAGCCAGCGGGAGCCTGCTGCACCCCAAAGTGCCCCTGCCATGCCAGCATCAGTGCCGTTCCAAATTCTGCTTTACTGTTGTCTGATGGAGTGACTAAAACGGAAATGTTTCGGGGATTAGGATTCCTGAGTGATCTAATACAGGATGCTTTTGGTTTAAAGGAGGAGGGGAAAAAAAAAATATAACTAGCTAGCAGCGAGGCTGGAGCTCCTCCTGAGCTCCCCTCCCCACCGCCACCCTTTCTGTTTAAAAAGGGGCCGAATGTTACCATTTTTGGACATGAGCTCCGCGCAAGCCCTGCCCTAAACCACACCATTCAAACAGCAGCCAGTTACCGTCCCGCCGCCGGCCGGCGGGGCCGGGGCGCGGGCGGGGGTGCGGGGGGATGCGGCGGGGCCCCGCCACCGCCGCCGGCCCGCGGCCCCGCCCGGGCGCACCTGCGGGCCGGCAGCCCGCGGCCCGGCCGCCGCCGCCGCTGCTGCGGGGACCCGCCGCGGCACCTCCCTGCGCCCCGCCGTCACCTGCCCGCCCCCGCGCCCCCGCCGCCTCGCCCCGCCACGCCGCGCGGCGCCAGCCCCGGGCCGGCGCGCACCGGCCCCGCCGCAGCGGCGGAGCGGGCGGCGGGGCCGGTGCCGGCAGCCCCGCGGGATGCGTGCCAGGAGAGAGCACGGGGGTGCGCCCACCTTCCTCTGCTGCTTCTCCCAGGCTGGGTCGAGGAGCAGGTCCCGGTCCCAGTCCTCCTCCGGCTGCATGTAGTCATTGGTCTGCTGCGGGTCGTAGTGATCCATGGCTGCGGCCGCTGCTGCCGTCGCGTCGCGTCCCGCCGGTGCCGCTGCCCGCTCTGTCCGTCCCGGCCCCGCGGCCGCTCAGCCCGAGCGCGCGGCGGCGGCGCCCGCTCCCACCTCTCTGCCTCGGCCGCGCGCAGCGCCGCGGGGGCGGGACGCCCCGCCCACCGCCCGCCTCCGCGCCTCTCATTGGCCGCCATCCGCGCGGCCGAGCCCCGGCCCCCGAGGGCGAGCTCCTGTTTCATTGGTCATTACAGGCGTCAATCACAAGATCCGTGTGCCGTGATAGGCGGTTTGCGGCAGTCCCGCCCTACTCGCGGCCCGGGCCGGCACCTCGCCGGCGTGGGGCTGGGGCCGCGGGCGGCTGTGCCGTGACATGCGATGGGGCTGACTGCCATGTCGGGCAGCTCCGCGAGGGCTCCGCGGCTGCCTGGGGCGCGGGAGCCTCTACTGGGGCATCCCCACCGGCGGATACGGGCAGCATTTTGTCACAGAATCCCAGAATACTCTTGAGCTGAAAGAGACCCACAAGGACCATCGAGTCCAGCTCCTGGCCCCACACGGGACACCCCAAGAGTCACACCCTGTGCCTGAGAGCATTGCCCAAACGCTGCTTGAGTGCTGTGGCCACTGCCCTGGGGAGCCTGTTCCAGTGCCCAGTCACCTTCTGGGTGAAGAACCTTTTCCTGATATGTTATGAATAGAAAGTTATCTTTTTTTTTTTAGGTTGCAGAGTTAAAAACAAGTCAGACCAGTTGCTGTAAGTTAGTTTCACTGCTAAAGAGGAGTTCTTCAATTACCTGTTAATGGCTGGTGATTAACCATTGTCCCCCTGATGCTGGCCGCTTGCCAGGGAGGGACACCAGGACAGACCCTCCAGGTAGGAGGAGAATGGGAGTGACATCAGAGCCAGTATGCAGATGAGAAATGGATTGCACCCCGAATTTTTACAGTTTTCCCAGGAAAACCCCTAAAATTACGAGCCAACAAGTGACCTAAGTGACGTCTAAGGATGGGAGCGTAGTCCCGTACCTGCTTGGATCCTTTTTGCTTCTCACCCTAACCTGAAAAGATGTTGATTAAAGAGACGCCCCGGGGTGTTAGACAAAAAAGTAGGACTCTGCTAATCTCCCGTGAGGACGGAATCCCCAGCTCTGTCTGCAGACCAGCAGACAAAGCTGCATCACCCTCCTTCTCCGTGCCACGCCTGGGAGCAGCGGCGGCGTGGGCGTGACCCATCGATTTCTCCCCACCTGAGCTTATTCTTCTTAATAAAGGCATTAAAAAGGAGAAAGATCTCCTGCCCATTTATTTCATGATACACATCCTAAACTTTCCCTGATACAACCTAAACTTTCCCTGATACAACTTCAGGTCCCTCAAACCCTGTCAGTGTGAGGCTCCTTTCGTGAGGCACAGCCCATGGTGGCGGCCCTGACGCGAGTGCTCAGCGACAGCCCCACAGCCCTGCTGCCCGACTCAGACACAGCTGGTGGGGCTGTGCAGGGGTGCCCGCACCTAGGGTGCAAAAAGAAAGGGTTGTGCCGCCCTGTCCCTGGCCGGCAGGCGCTGGCCAAGGCTGGAGTGCTCCGGGCCGGGGCGTGCGGCAGCCGCGGGGCACCAGCGCCGCGCCAGGGCCTCCCAGACGCACCTGCTGCTGTCTGCCCACAAATATCCTGTTTGACAGGAAAACGCTGCGCTAAAGTGCGCTTGGCTCATCGAGCAGCTTCCTAGAAGGGAAACACAACGTGTTAAGGAGTGTACCAACACGCAAATACTTGACATGGCTTCCGTCAGTTAAACAAGTAGAGGGGGAAAAGGACAGCAGCATTGTTTGTTCCCCCTGGTCGTCTCGCTGAGAAGCACTGTGGCATCTCTCACAGAAGTGAGAGGAAGCCCAAGGAAACGCCCTTCCATAGCATCGTGCAGGGCAGAGCTTGTGTCCCAATTCCTCTGATACAGAGGAAGCAGAGAGTTTGGAGCCCAGGAATGTGGGAGAGGGGGTAGCTGAGAATGGACTAGAAGGATGCTGCAAAGCACCAAGTTCAATTGAGCTGAAATGTTCCACATCAAGCTAGATTTAGCCCTAAATCACACAAATGAGCTCCACTTGCAAAAAAACGGGATTTTTTTTCCCGGCTTCTTAACAAACATTGGAGGTGAAATTGGATATATTCTTTACTTCTTGGCATAAATAACTGTGCAGTCTATAATGAACAGATGTATGGTATAATGGTACTCTGTACTGTACTCCGTCTTCATGCGTCATATGATGTTCCTTTATGTACACTTGCAGATATCAAAACCACAAATAAAATTATCAGAATTATAACGGTTCTGCACCATTCAGAGACTGGTATTCTCTCTACCATGCATCACTCAGATGAAGAAAGATGATTTAAATATGTAAGTACAGTAACATTCATAATTTTGAAGAGGAAGGGCCAATTTTTATTTCTTACAACCATTTGATGAACCCCCAGTAACAGAAAATATGAACCAACAGCTACAGCCTGATCACAGACTGACAGAGAAACATGATGATAGAGAAACAACAAAGACGTCTAAACATTTTGTATCTTCTGGTTTTTATTATTTATGAAGATATTTTCCACCTAAGGAATCTGGAAGAGTATGGGAATTAGCAGAGATCTGGAGGAAAAAAAGGAGGAGGGAAACAAACACATTCCTTGAGAGAAGTCTTAAGCTTTGTATTTTAGGGCAGGGGGTCCTATTTGCTTCACCACCCCTATATTTTAGGAGCCCATTATTGAAAGCCACTTTTCAGACCTTCACAAATGTGGTGAGAGGTCTCATCTGCCTTTTAGCTAGTCGGGATTCTCAGCATTTCCCAGGAAATGCTCAGCACCATGGAGGTCCAAACCCTGAGACATACAGTGGGTTTCTGTGAGGCTGAATCTTCCAGATGCTGCCTCTTTGGTTACTTGGAGCTGAGTTGCAAAGCAACTGTGTCCATACTCACAAAGTTACTATTCTTACCTGTGTGAAACACACCCAGTGATCTCTTACAGAGACTGATGATACTATAAATAGAAAAATGTTTTTAGTTGCCAGTATCCTGTTCATGTACCTATTTCTTCTTGCACAGGGCAAAGGATGGATTAGACAATTTAATAGACAACATAAGTGCAATAAACTGTTATACAATCAAGAACTAGTGTGAGGTTTCTAGTGCCTCTCTCCTAATTGTCTCTGACATTTGTATTTCTAACTTCATCATTCTTGCTTCTCAAAATTCTTTCTTGGATTTCTGAGAAGTACTTAGTTTTTCACTCCTAAGTCCATCCCAACTATTATCTTTTTACAAACTCCTTAACAAAAGGAAGTGAGTGTTCTTGGCCAGTTTTATGAACTTATGAGCAATAGCAAGGAGGGGGGGGAAAGACTGTTTCCAAACTTGGGATAGTTCCTGGATCCACTTGACCTCTGCCCTTGCAAAGAGTAGTACCAGCACCATGAAGGGGAAGAGACCAGCACCAGCCTGCAATGGGAGAGGGAAGCACAGCAGCAACAGGACCTACAGAGCCCAGTGCTACTGATGGGAGAGGTGCCTCTAACCCCAGCAGTACTCTGGGCTTCCATGCTTCCTGTCATTACTCCTGGAGTTCTCCTCTCTGCACAAGATTGCTGCTGACTTCCCTGGGCATTATTCCAGCCCTGCTGGACCAAGCGGGTCTCCAGTAAAGTCTTTCAGATCCAATGAAAAGAGAGTGGGCTTTCTGCAGGGCAGGGGACAGAGTCACCATGAGAACAGTTGGACGTACATCCCACTTCTTCAGCCTGCAACAGATGAAAAGAGGAACAAGACCAAAGGCATGAGGGTATTTCTGGTTACTGTTTTTGCTGCTCATTCTCTTTGTGCTTTGCATATTGGCTACAGGTCACGAGCTTCCCTGGGGACATATCTTGTTTTCTTGCCAAGAACATCCATAAGCTTCTGTAATGAGGCCCGGCAGGTGAGCTCAGTCACTGTACAACAGTGAACAAGGCTCTTGGAATGGCCCTTGACTTTTGTTTTGGGAAGTCTCACAGCCGAGTTTAGCACTTATATTCTGCAGATGCACAAAAGCTTTGTTGCTCAGAGATTTGGCACTTAAATTTGAACTGTATGTTGGGCCGTCACAGTAGAGAATTCAACAAGTTATATTATTTTTCCTAATTTCTATGTCACCAGTTCAGGATAGACTACCAGTAGGAGGTCAGGCCCTGGGAAATGCAGGCATTAATTTGGTTGAGCTCAGTGGGGTATACCACGCTTCATGGAATCTAGGGAGAAAGGGGCTTGGGCCCAGGGATTGGGTAGAATTTTCATTTTTAAGAAGTGTCATGGAATAACTGCCATGGTCATCCAGGGTAAGGTGGGGAAAAAAAGGAACAACCAAGGTAGAAATGGTGTGTTTTGACAAAAGAAAAAAGAGGCCCAAATGAAGCTCCTAAGTACAAAACATTTTCTGTCCTTCAGGGCCTCTTCACCCAAGTTGCATTTCCTCTTCTACCAGGACCCTAACATCCTAAGTCCTCTTTTCCTTTATTTCCCCACCGATCTTCCAAAACTGGCTCCCAGTCCTTCACCCTAAACTGGGGGATTGTGCACGTACCTGAAGAGGATGTCATCTCCTCCTTCTACTGAGGAGGTCAACCACACTTGTTCAGAATATGAACTTTAAAACCAGTGACTTACAGAGCAGTCTTCATATATATTTGCTTATATTGTTTGATGTGGGCTGTTTTGTGAAAGTGTGGGTTTTTTTCCCCTGTAAAAATCCTGATTTTACTTTTCTAGCAGGGAATACCCTAGATTGCTCCCTTTGCTTTCACAGTGTCACTTAAACAACAATAGAATCGGGAATGACACCTCTAGTCCTATATTCCTGTTATCACATACCCCTATCTACTCTCATCATTCAAGGACTACTTGGCCAACATTGCCCATATAACACCCCACTTTATCCCTGAAGGGAAAGGTGTTTGCTGCTCAGAAATGCACAGGAACATCATGCAACCAAAGCAACTTGGGCAGCTGCTGAGCTCGTTCTGCAGAGGCACATAGGGAGTAAAACCATCCAGTGGCGCTGACAGAGTCATGTTAGATGACCATGAAACGCATTGTACAGTGAAATGCCCACCTCACTGGGGTTACCATCCTTATTCTATGATATGGGCATAGAGACTTTCAGTCATCCAGGGTTAGTACTTCTCATGTTTTGCCTGCAAGTTGCCCTTTACTGAGGGGAAGGTCTTTGTGTAAGCTTTTTTTGCTCTTTTTTGTTTTCTGTGTCAGTCTTTAAAGGACATTCCATTTCACAGTGCTGATACAGTACCTCTGTCTGGCCCAAACAATAAAGAGTCTCAGGAACCAGAGAAGATAAAGACAATAACATTTTCCATGTTCCTACAGTGGTCTGTAGCTGTCTGCAGACCCCAGGCTCCCTCCATGGGACAGTTTTGCACAAAAGAAGCATTCCTGGGGGGAGATCTGCAGGATAGTGCCACAGAAATGCATCACCAGAGTTCTCAGAGGTCACACAGTCCTATCATCCCTGACAGGTTGCAGAGAACTGATGTAAGACCTGACCATGCATGAAGTTCACTTGCTCGTAATTTCTGCTCCATGAATGATGCAGGCCTGGGATAATCCTGTAGGGGAAACCATGGAGGGTGATGGATGGAAGACATTTGATACAATGCACACTGTGATACAAGCAGGCCAGGCGTGTACTGCAGTCTTTAATTCTTTGTGGAGAAATGCATGGTGTGAGAGTTGAGGCTATGTGGGTTACATATGTGGAGCAAACACAGAAGAGCACACCTCAACAGATCTGGAGCAGACTGTACTGTCAGCAGCCAGGGAATGCTATGCAACTGCAGCAGCATGGCAAGGCATGAGTGCTATGCAGGCAGATGGTAATGCCAGAGCTGCAGCTCTCTCAGGCCTTTCCCCAGGAAATCCATGTCCAGAAGTGCATGTACAAAGCAGTGTCATTTGTAGAACACGAAAAGCAAACCTTCTGTTCCCCTCAGCATTTGTAAGGCCGTGGGTGGAGTCCTGTGTCTAGCTCTGAGGGCCAGTTTTTAAGACAGATACACATCAGTTGGAGAGAGTCCAAAGGAGACGAACAAGAAGGCTCAGAGGTCTAGAAAACCTGACCTTTGAAAGGAGACTGGAAGAAGCCGGCTTTGTTTAGTCTAGAGAAGAAAAAATTGAAGTGAGACACAGTACCAGTACTCAAATATGTCAAAGCTTACTGCAAAGAGTAACACATTATGTCATTTGCCATGGCCACTGGCGAATCTGTGAACGGCCAGGATAACAAAGAGCTTCAGGAGGCCACCAAAGGAAGGTGCTGAATTTCCACTGCTGGAGATTTTAAAGAACAAGTAGGACAGTTATAAGAAAGGCTAAACTTTAGGAACAATCAACCTCACCATGAGCTTGGAAGGTGAACCCTTCAACTTGCTTTCATACTATGCAATACCATCAGCTTCAGAGGTTAAGACAGTACCATGAAGCAACATGATTGTAAAGAGACTAATGATTGAAGAAAAGTTTTTAGAGCTACAGGAAAATAAAAACATAAAATCAGACATATGGAACCCAACCTAGATAGTCTCCACAGACACCCATGTGTAAAGCACATTGCAACACAACTGCTGCAGGATCTTGACTCAGCTGAGAGAGGTGAGTAAGGTGAAAGGGGCTGCGGGAAAAAATGTATTTTTATACACTTCCATGAACAACAACTACTTTAAATCCATTTCCAGCTGCCTGATAAAGGAAGTGGCAGTTCTTTGTGTTACAGCTACCAGCAAAACTTATCATCACTTCAAATACTGACAGGAGATGCTTCACTCCTGGTTTTGGCTTTTAAGTGCACCTCTCATGGTCCCTCCATCTCCTCATGCTTGTAACATCAATTGTTTATTTCAATAGTGAGATGGGTCACAGTGTCATCAAACTGCAAACTATATTCATAATCCATGCTTGGGTATGGAGCCACAATGACAGATAGTTCATAAAGGCTAAGAAAATGCAGATCCATGTCACTCTAGAGAGGCCCACAGTGCACCAACAGGACATGAATGCTCCAAAATGCTCTAAACTAAAACTAAGGGCAGAGGAAGTTGGTTGATTCTTACCTGTTATCTGTGGTCTTCAGGATGCTAATCAAGACTCTCGTAGTATCATCTAGTGCTCCTAAGGCTGCCCTGGGAGATCTGGAAGAAACACCTGAGATTTTCAGTTTTTTCTGTACAACGCCAAGCCACCTGCCTCTACCAGCAACAGAGCTGGCATGGCTTAGCACAGCCTGGTGTGGAGGAAGGGCTCATGCCCTTTAGAAAAGTAGTTGTTACAGCTGAAAATCATACCAACAGCCTTCCAGGCATGTCAGCTTGTTCTCAGCACACAGTGGTCCAGCAGTGAGTGGGGAACATGATACTGAGTCAGTGAGGCTGAAATCCAGAGTCAAACTTTTCTCAGAATTGGAGCAGGACCCACACACTGAGCCTAAAGTCATTGCTCCATTAGCTTGTGTTCCCAAAATAGACTTCCTGCTTCCTGGAGCCTAAAGCTACCCTTTCACAGCTATGGGCTTTGCTTGAAGAAATCCCTTCACCCCACTTCTCTGGAGGGTTCAGGGAGCACCTGGGCGGTTGGCAGCCTGCCTGTCTGTGCAAAACAGGTTAAGCTTCTGTGCTCCTTAAGCAAAAACTGCTCATAGAAGCAGCTATGGGTTATGCATGCCTTTGTACAGAAAATCATCTTGTGTTCATTATTCTTGTCTCCTCACTAGCTTATGGCTGTTTCTTCTCTGTACAGTGGGAGCAACTCTGCACAGCTACTGGAAATCAAACTGCACAGTGCAGTTACCTCTTGTATCAGAAAGCTTCTTATTTGGAAAGCTTCAGAGAACATCATACCTTTACATTTGCAGTGGCTCCACTTTGAGGAAGGTGACACTTGTGGAGCAGTATGCTCAGTGCTGTCAGACAAGTGAGGAGGATGCTGCTGGGCAGCACCAACAGCATACAGCAGGGGCAGCCACTCAGTAGGCAAACTAGGTGAGCTGCTTCCCCAGCTTCCTTTAATCTCTTCTCTCAGAGGAGGCTCCAAACCAGCTGTGCAAGCCCTGCACTCCCCTGTAGTGCTTTGACTCTCTGAGCCATGACTACCCACTTGTGCCTTCCCTGCAAGACTCTCATTAAATTAGTCTTGATACACGGCAAGTAAAGAGGGATGTGAGAAATGCAGACAGTGGCACTTTCAGACCAAAGCAAGGAGGCTCTCGGGGCAGCCCAGCCACCACCTCATTCAGGCTGGGCTGCTGCCTGTGTGCATGTTCTGTCTGTGCTCTCTGTGGCTGTAGCACAGTAGTCAGGGCCCGAGGTCATCTTTACCATTTAGAGTTTGTTCCATAAACAGGTCTTCTCCCATCCCTAGGGGCCCTTCCCAGGGCATCCTGCTCTCCATTTATATATTGTACTTTTAAATCCTTTTTTCCTGTGAGAAAGCCTAATCTATTTCTTCAATAGCAGAGAGGGAGATGAAGTAGCTGAGGAGTAATAAATAATATTGAGTGGCGGAGCAGACCTCACATGAAGCCTGAAGTCTACATATCAAGACATCAATCTGTCATGTCTTTTGTTGGACCAACAAGTTAACCCCAGTGAATCGGTGCATGTTTCTTTCCTGCCTTTTAAAAAATTATTTATTTATTTAATAATTTTTGCAGGGCAGGCATCAAGCAAAGGCTAGTCGTGCCCCTGTTCCAGGAAGGACGGATGCACTTCCATGTGGGATGTCTGGGAATCAAACTGTAGGCTTTCTACATGAAAGCTTTAAGCAGAATTAGTATGGCTGCCGTCCAGCCCAGCAGTCGGTGACCCTGGATGAGTGATGCACACGAGCTGGATCCCGGCAGCCCTGGTGGATGGACGCCCCTCGGTCACTCTGTCTCTCCCCGGCCCCAGCGGTGGCTGGTGCTTGTGTAGGGACAAAAGCCGAGAGTCCCTGGTGGGCCGTGCCACTGCCCCCGCCAGGTTTTCCCACCCTGGGCTGTGCCTGGCCCCGCGGCCTCGGCCGGGAGCTTGAGGGTTTCCACAGCCATCTGCGGCCAGGCTGGCTCCCGCGGGCCGGCTCGCCGCCCTGCACGAGAGGTGGGACCCGTGCAGCCTCGTGAGGAGCGGCAGCGGGGCCAGGCGGTCCCGCCGGGGCCGGGGCTCCCGGGGCAGCTCCTCCCGCCGGGGCGCGGGCTCCCGGGGCAGCTCCTCTCCTCCCGCCGGGGCCCGGGCTCCCGGGGCAGCTCCTCTCCTCCCGCCGGGGCCCGGGCTCCCGGGGCAGCTCCTCTCCTCCCGCCGGGGCCCGGGCTCCCGGGGCAGCTCCTCCCGCGGCCGCCGCAGCGCCCGGCTCCGCCTCCCGCCACAGCGCCGGGCCTCGGGGCCTGAGCTGGGAAATGGAGGGGCGAGCCCCCGCCGTGTGCAGGAGGGAGAAACACCGAATGGGGAATTTGGGGCTGGGCTCACTGCTTCAGACGTGCGCTGTTTAAATAACTGTCTAGGTAAAGATGTGATGCCGTATATTGCTTTCCAGGACACAGGCGGAAAGCAGTGGTGCTCTCCTCTCTGGAAAGCAAAAGCTGCCCTCACAGCTTCCCTGGGTCGTCCCCTGCTGAAGAAGGAGAGTCACTTGTTAACATAAAAGAAGATGTGTTTTTTCCTCGTGTTCTGCCAACAGCAAACTCACCATCACTGTTCCTGTCCAAAAATACCCTGAACATCCCTATCCCACCCCCTTCACAGGGCAGTAGATGTGGTTTCAGCACTCTCAGCTGCTGGGAGGCACCTTCCACAGCAACAGCAGCCTGGCCTCTGACCCTATATATTTACTGAGAGCAGTGCTGTAGGAGAGCTTGACAGCTTTGGAGTAAGTGGGAGCCTCATCATAGGCAGAATGGTTCTGGCGTTGGGGCTGACACAGTGGGGCCTACTCCCACTGGGAAGAGGTGGTTTCAGTCCCCACATGTGCCTAGTACGTCTCCTCTGACACTGAATCACTGGCCCCATCTCATGTGACCCACACAGGCCTTAGCTCAAAACACACTGGATGGCAAACACCTGCCTTTCTTCAATCTGCAAAGAAGAGTTGGAATCCATTTTCATGCAAATTCCCAGAGAAAGGCTAAAGACTGAAGTGTTATCTATCTCCCCATCCCAAGCAGCAATATGCTACCTCATGGCAGTCATATCTTCCAGAGGAATTAGCTTTACAGAGAGCGGTGGCAGCTGGCTGTCATTGCTGTCATTTGGAAGAACAGGGCCAGTCTCACCCACAGAAGCAGGCCTGTGGCTGTTGTGCATCCAGCATTTTTCCACTCAGGGAAGGCCATTTCCCCAGCTAAGATGCCTGTTACCGTGGTCTCCTTCTCCATCTTAGTGTTATCTTTGGTGATATGCAGCCTGGTATATCTTGCTTATAGCCACAGGTCTGAGAAGCTGATCCCAAGCAGTCACCACTGCCTCAAAGCCATTGGATAAGAAGTTAAGGACATCCCCATCTGGGGAAAAGAGAGATGATGAGAATGAGCCACAAGGTCAGTGTGCTGGACTCTTTCTCTTGATTACTTAATCTCTGACTTTAAAAAAAAAAAATTCTTCATCTCACAGAGTGTTTTTTACTGCAGTAACTCCTGTGATATCTGAGGTTGCAGGTATTGGGAAATAGAGTTATAGTCAGGGACAGCAGAAGACCTTCCACTCTTGGTGGCAGTGCACAGACCATGGGGCAGAAATATCATCAAGGATTTTTCTCTTGCCATAATCCCTATGTAGGTTATGCACATTGTACCTAACTGGTTATGGAGAAGCTGAGCTAATGAAGCTAATGAAGCATGAGCCTCAGAAAACTTCCTTGTACCATTGTGATAAAGAAACACAGGTGCTCTTTAATCTCTCTTGTAAGGTTGAGCTGAAAAAAATGCCTTTCAGATACTGCATCAGCCATGACTTTGAAAAGTAGTGGTGAAAATAAAAGCCTGGGAAGAAAAAGAAAGGGACCTGGTCTTACTATGAGACTTGGCAGCTCTGGGGCTGAGTTTTTGGCACTGTCCTGTTCCTCTGTTCACTGCAGTCTAGTAGACTAGAAATTTGAAATGCCAAGATATTGAGATCTTGTGAAATATCCTGGTTATGTCTTATGATGTCCCATTCCATATCCTTCACTTGTATTAGACAATTCTCAAGATAAGCCCCAGGCAAGAGCCCTATATTATAATCTTTCTTTATAGCAAAATCCACATAAAAGAAAAACTCTTGTGGCATAGTCTACCTGTCTGTGTATAAAGGTGGTTTGCTCCTTTTACAATGGCAAGTATTTTCTGAAGGCAAAAATGGGAAAAAATAAGAGAGCTGCGAATTGTGTGAAATGAACCGACAATGTTTGTATGGGAAACACAGTGAAATGTATTATTTTCCACTACAAATCATTATAACCACTGATATGCACAGAACTAATGGTCATAACCATCTCAGGTACAGAGCCAGAAATATGCTCTATGAGAAACATTTCTAGTTCCCTGCTGATAGACCTCTAGCTACAGCTAATGAAGCATATTTTAATCCCTATTTCTTTCAGACCCAAGCTACATATGTGCACCTCAGGTACCTCAAGTGTGTGGTACCCTGAAGAATAATGGAAATCAAAACCAAAAAGGTGTGCATATTTGGCTAAGAACACAAGGGAACTTACATGCAAATTACACTTTTGCAAACCATTGCCAAGGCAGTGCCAAATTCAGCCCTAGCACTACAGAAATATATATCAACTTGGTTGATGAGGGGGTTGGTTGAAAAGTTAGGGTTAACTCCTGTCCTGACAGCATCTTGTTGTAGTATCCTGTGACAGGACAGAAGACAAAATTTGGAAATAATTTTCATAGTGTGCTTGCATAGACTCTGTTCCACATACTCATAATTTCTGGAACATACTGCTTTGGGGTTAATAATGTTTCTGGGATCTTTATTCAAGGATGGTTTTTTGCTAAGGCAAAGAAAGTAACCAAACATCCCCCTGAATCCCCCTGAATCCCTAAACCATCATTCTTTGAAGGACAGACAGTGTGACAAGCAAAAAGTACACAACTGATACAGTAGAAAATCAAGATGAGTATTTCTTCATCACCTGACTCAAGTAAGGCTCCGTTTTGGACTTTGAAAATACCCAGGTCTCCCTTGTGCTGAGTTCAGTTCAGCATCATAGCACTCCCTTCAATGAGAGGAAAGCAGAGAGTGTATGAGGCTAAGGTGATGGGAATTCCACTTTATAACATGCTCAAATAGTGTCTGTTAATAGAAAAGCTGAGCAGAGCTCACAGCATTGTGTCATCTCTGTGCCCGGGGCTTAGGCTGGGGCTGCAGAGCTGGAACAGGCTGTGTGGGTCTTGCTGAGAGACATAAATAGCTGCACTCCTTTCTGATTCTGTTTTAGTAAACCATTACATTAGCCACAAATTACATTGCCTTAGCTAAAAATAAATGTAAATATCAGGGTTTGTCTGCAGACATCTAGTCTCTTTGTGACTGGCACCTGAGATCCCTACACATGAGAAACAAAGTGCAGAGCACAAGGCTCCCTATTTTCTCCATGCTTTTGTGGTTTATAGTCTCTGGACATTTGTCAGCACTGTGCAATTGCTGAGTTTCCTGTCCAGGGCCAGTTTCCTTGTTTGCCCAGGACAAGGGGAGAAAAAATCCAACCCCTGGGGAGGGGGAGAAAAGGGAGAGAAATGGGGAGAAAAAGTCCAACCCCTCCTGTATGACCCCAACGGAGGAGAAGTGAGTCCCAGCCCAGCTGTGCAGATTTTTTTTGGGGGCATGACCAACACTTAGGGCTCTGGTGCTTCTTTTGGAGCACAGCAATGGCACAACGTTTGCCAATGGCATCTGGTTTGGAGTGAATCCCTGACCCTTATTATTTTGCAGCATGACCCATCTCAGGGCAGTTGCATCCCAGCCCTTGGGCACTCTCTGGGAGTGACTCCCATTTGCATCATAGCTTTTGCATGCAAGGGAAAAAACCACAACTATATACAACAATGGTGGTAATTATGGCAAGAACAATTAAAAAAGGAGGGAGAAAGAGGGTCTGGGCTCCATCCAAATTATGTATGCCCAATACCAAAACTAGCATTAGCTTGAATGGGACTGAGTACTGGTTTCTTCCTGATTCCCAAATAAAGCTACAGAGGAGGCACACCTTGGATTTACAGCAATATTTTCTCTTGTACCTGTTCATCTCCTTTGTTCATTTATCTGTGACTTAACATTCATATTTCCAAAATCCAGCCCATCCAACAGGTTTCTGGGAGCATAGTCACAGTCTATTGCATGCATCTAAAACACCCTGAGAGAAAAAAAACAGCTCCAAGGGCTTTTAAAACATCAATTGACTTCGGTTCTGCTGGAGTGCTGGTGGAAGAAATTAGAGGTGGGTGCAAATGGATGAAAAATTCCTGCCACTGTTCTCCAGTCTGGTTCAGCAGAAGTACCAGTCTCCTTGGGGCAAACTTATCCTTCCTGACAGCAGGTCCATTTCCCCTGGTCCCTGTCTGCACAAGCCAGACCTCCAGCCCTCCGTGGTCATTACTGGTCTGGGTGTTTCCCCTGAGCACAGCCCAGAGCTGCATGTATGTGCACCCCTTGACACTGGTACCATCCTCTTCTGTTGGTGCATTCAGACCAGCCTGATTCCAGTGTAGGTCTCTATTTTCAAATTAGCCTGGGATGGATGCTCTGAAGAAGGAACAGGACCAGTACTTGCCTTCCAGCTTCCCTCTAAGAATAGAAGCAGCATTCACTCTACACGTAGTCCCACTGAGAAAAATTCAAGCCTTGCATTTGGATATATAGCTACACACACATCTCTCACTCCTTCCAGCTCTGATAGAAGTCTTGGAAAGAGCTACCACTGCACTGTGTAGCTTTCAGGGAGGACATGCACATGCATGGACTGCCAGATAGGAGGCACTCCCTGAACCTCTAGGCCAGGGGGTTGGCTGCTGGGGAGCACCACACCAGGGGATACCCTGGGCTTGATGAAAAACAAAACCAGAAAACCACATTGAGTCCTGGGCTTGTAATTCAAAATAGAATTAAGATCTTGAATCTCACTCTGATTTACTTTTTGTGGAAGTTCAAGTCAAATTTTTGTGCAGGCCAGTAGAAGTCCGTCATTCTTGAGCACAGTCAGGAAATCCAGTTTGGAAGGGGCCCTGGGAGGACAGCAGGTCCAGCTGCCAGCTCAGAGCAGGGCCAGTTTTCATCAGGCTACTCAGGCCAAAAAAAGCAGGATTCCACTGACTCTCTTTTTCATCCTATCTGCTGGCTTGAGAGACTGGATTGTGTTTTTACCACATTTTAGTTACACTAGCAATAGAGAAACCACTGCAGCTCTGCCCAGCTGACTAGTCAGGTTCTGTTTTGCTTTTTGCCCTGGTTTATATGAAAATGGCAATTGGTAAGAGCCCAAACTGTCCTCAGCTCTACCAGAACAATGGCCATTGTCCTGGAAAAAAGTAAATCATGCTGATCCCCGTTATGCTACTTCTAGTGGCCACATTGTCTTTGATAAAAATAACCCAGGGCTATTCTTTAAAAAAACATCCTTTTCATGAAGGATGAGGCTTCTCGATAAAAAGCCATGCCTGAATAGCATGGCTTCACAGCCCCACAACTACAGTACTGCTGGTGACCTCTTCCTGTGGTACCTGGGTTTTGTTTTGGAGATATCATGGCCAAACAGGGAGTGTTGGGCTGTTGGGTCCATGCTTCCTGGGGACCAGGTGAGACTGTGGCCCTTCCCTCAGAGCCCTCTGGTTTCACCGGGAGTCCTATGCCTTGAAACTGCTTTTTCTGGGGTCCACGGACTGGACAAGGGATGATTGATGCCTGGCTTTCCGTCACACTGTGCTGAAAAGCAGCATTTCAGCCAAGCACTGAGACCAGGCAAAAGGAAACATGGGGAAGGAGAGGCTGTAAAGAGGTAAAACACAACATAGGCAGGAACAGTGGCATGAGGGATGGAAGCAAGAGGGTTTTGATGGCAAGATGAACCAGGGAGCATGCAGAGAGACACTGCCTGAAGTGACGTGTCAAGAGAAGCTGAGGACCACACAGGCTCTTACAATGGGACAAGATGTTTCTAGCTAGGCTGTGGAAAGAGTGTGGAGGAAATAGATGGAATTTAACACCTGGCTTATATTCTATACCAAGAAATAACATTTTCCTCTTCGCTTTTAAAGACAAGCCATCTTAAAACGAGGTTTAAATGATTGAAAAATCTCTTCCAGGCAAACTTTGTGGGTGTCAGGTAAGAGGCAAATGAACTGTTTTGATAGTACAGCATCTTCCCCCACTGTACTTTCAGAGGCATAGGGGGTGCTACTTTCAGAAAAAAATTGTATGAGGGAAATGACAACTGATAGATTGAAAGGCTTATCTCAAAATCCTCCCTCACTTTCTCCCAGTTCAATGTCAAAGATAGACATAAACAAGCCAAAACAGAGATGAGGTCAAAAATAGAGATGGCACACTTGAGGGTCCTAAGGACTCTGGATTTTTTCATCTTGTCATTCAGCTGACAGATTCAAGCTTCCAGTCAATGATTTTTAAAATCGATATTGTATTCATGTCAGTGTAATCCTCCAAGGCACAAAATAGGACACAGGCAAGCAGGCAGATTTCCAAATGTCTGGCCTCTTTACATCATTTCCTTCTCGTAACTCATCCTGTGTATTGTACCTCTGACTTGACATCTCCAGCTTCCTTTAGATAAGAGAGAAATTCTTCTTGTGTCACGTGAACTTCTTCAGTTTTATCGCCAGTTTCTCAGATAAAGGGCTCACGTGAAGCAATCCTTGCCGAGCCCACATTCCTATCTTCTAACAGCAGAACATGGAGCTTTCCCACCTTATAAGGATGGGTTCCACTGCGTGTTTGAAAGGTGCTGCAACTGCTTTAAAAGATTGCAGGGCCTGAGTATTACAGAAGAAAATGTACCTGGTACTTGCCTTTCTGGATTAGCCAGCATCCTGGCATTCCTGCAACGCTGTTCTGTGCTCAAGAGCAAAGACCATTTGGAAGGTCGCATTCCATACTTTTTTATAGACAGATTTTCATCCATCTCCCAGCACAAGCCAAGGCTGGCTGCATTTAATGGAATAAGTCAGAAAATTTCTTCATTGATTCAGGAACTGCTTTCATAGATGGGAATTCCATTCCCCAAAGTCTGTTCTCCTCACTCCATGGTTGAACTCCAGGCTCTGAGTACATCTGCTACTGGTGCCTAAAAATCAAGCACTTTAATGTGCTTCCATGTAGAAGAGCCTCAAAGCATTTCCTTTTTACTACATGTGAAGAAAATTGGAATGTAAATATATTAACACAATAAGCACTGGCATTTAAAATGAAGCAGAGAAACCAGATGCTCTGTCTCTTTCATTATGCAAAGAAAGAAGGAAGTGTCCCAAGAAACACCAAATGGCACCTGTTGTATGGAGACCAGACTGCCTATTCAGATATTTATGCAATAAAATGGACACTTTAAGATTTACCAAATACACAAATTCAGCTTTTTAATTTTCTTTCATTTTTGTTTCCAGTTTTCAGGCTACAAGTCCTTGTTCCACTCATAGTAAAAAAAATATCTGTTTTGGAAGCCAAGGACTGGGGAGGAGGTGAGAGGCTCTCTCTTTGGCAGCTCATTTAAAATCCAGGCTGTGATGATGAGTGATGCACTACAGGCCATTTCATCACGGGCCATGCTGTTCTCACAAAGCTTCCTATTTATCACAAGCCTCCTTGCTCATGGAAAGGAAAGCTCAAGAGCAGAGCTGCACAGGGTGCCATGCTCCTCTTCACTCCTGGGCAGACATGGGGCTGTGTAGGGCTGATCTGTAAGAACTCAGCTGCTCTCTGCTTTCCTCCTCTCTGCATTTTCTTCTAGCTCCACTCATGTGAGATTTCTCAGTAGGACAGGTCAGGAGCAGTAGGACAGTCCTCAAGGGTTACACTGAGTGACAGGCAAGCAGAAAGGTCATCTCTGGGTGGGAGCAAGGGCAGGTCAGAGAAGTTGGAGGTCGGTGTCCAACTCCAACTGCTTCAGCCAAAACTGATGCCAGGAGAAGAGTAGGTTATTTTTAATTAAACTAACAACGGAGAAGGACCCATGATATTGTTCTTGAATAGAAACTATTTAGAGGAATAAATCATCACCATGGAAACGGGGAGCTTTGCCAGAGTAAGGCAGGAAACGAAGCACAGAGAGAAATACCCAAGGAATTTTCAGTCATGATAACTGCAGCAACTGCTCTTTTTGGGGTTGCACCTTTGGTCTAGGGGACCCCAAGTTGCCTTCCTAAGCTCATGGGGCACAGGGAAGTCAATCAACTTAGGAGCTTGTGGTGGGATGCAGCACCTATGCAAAGCTACCCACCAGCACCAGCACTATGTATGCCTGAGGTGGGACATGAAGAAGAACAAAGCCTGCAACAAGAGCCTGCAAAACATCTTTGGGATGTAAAATTAACTACACAGGGATTAAACCAAAATGAATCCAGAGAGCTTGAAGCCTTGAAATGTTATCAGCTTGTCTGTTTCTCTAAGTCCTCATTAGGTCCAAATGCCAGTTCTTTATCTTGAAGTCCCAAAAGGCAAGGACAAGAGCTTAGCTGAAAGGCAACACAGCCTTCATCACATTTAATAATTTGTTATGTTCCTCACACTCATGCTACCACTACAGAGAAAATATGGTCACCCCATTTTTGGCTGTTTGTGCTGTCAGAGAGGATGACTCCTGAGTATATCTTTTCACTCAATATGATTTTGTCTATTTTTGAGCCATTTCCATACTCAGGAGTCTAGCCTGGGCAGCTGTCGTCTCCTCCACTGCATTTGAAACTGAGCAGGATATATGGGCAGCTGCTTCACGTTCTTTGTTGTGTGCCTCTTCAATGCAATTCCAGCCATGAGTGTGTAGGCAGAACCAAAGTTAAAGGCACAGAAAACCCAGAAAAAAATATCCATTTGTATAAAACAATCTGGAGAAGTGACAGCATCAGAACTCCAGGCAACACTATCGTAGCCAGAAGGCTTAGGTAAGCCCAAAGGAGCAGCACCACCACCAGCTCAAGCAGAACAAGCAGCCCTCATTCTTGCTTGATTGCAAGTGCAATAGCTGAGACTCATTGACACTTATCCTAATAGTTCATGTTGTGACAAGAAACTCCATCACTTGTGCATGAAAGCCAATATGCAGCAAAGGCACTGGCAACCTCAGAAGTGACCCCAGTTTAAGTGGCAGTCATCTGCCTGCAAGCCAGCCTGGAGGCTTGCTGCCATGAACAGGTGTCTGTAGGCTCTTCAAAATCCATCATGAGCAGCAGCTCTTGGGTGTGATGGAAGAATGTTCTCTGTGTACAACACATGGGATTTAATGCAGGTTCCAGATCCCAGGACAAGGCCTCAGTAGCTTAGCCCTCCAGGTGGATTGAAGCAAAGCTGGGGAACCTGCTGTATCTGAGGAACAGAGGGTTTGTTATGTGCCTAAGCAGTGGGGAGTAGTGAGTGCAGTGTCCTCGTTGTGCATCTCCTCTCCTTGGATGGGAGCAGCACCTTGGATGGGAGCAGCCTGGAGACACATGGCACCAGAGCGCCTGCGCTGGGCCTCGGGCAGCAGGGCTGCGCCCCAGGCCAAGGCAGCAGCACACCAGACAGAGGCTAATATTACTCTTCCCAGAGGTTCAGTAGGTCACTGCTTCATCCTGTGAGCAACTCCAGATTTCAGGGCAGTGAGAGAATTGTTTACATTGGCTACTTGTATGAATGCTAAAAAAAAAAAGGGTATTATGGGACTTCTGTTCTTTAATTCCAAAAAGAAATCAAACATGTCTAGATTGCTGTATGCATGTGGCTTTCCTCCAGGCTTCTCCCACCTGGAGCAATAAGCAGGCTGGAAATTCTCCATAAAAGAGTTTTCAACACCCATTTTAAAATGCTGTCACCCCAGGCATACTAACCGGTACTGACCAGTCAAGTTCTATTAGGAGGCAACATCAGATAGAAAAAAAGTTTTCAGGCACAGGCCACAGAGATCCTCTGTGATTTCCTCACACCCTTTCAGCTGAGGGAGACTGTGGAACCAGCTGGCAGCTCGCCCCGGCCAGAGTCCAGGCAGCGCAGGGGGATGGATGTGCCTGCCTGCATTCCTGCAGCGAGGCTGTGGGAGCAGCAGCCTCACAGCCACCCCACGGGGCACTCACTGCCCTCCTGCAGCCACAGCTCCGTCCCCAGGGACTCATCCCTGCACCAGACCCTGTGAAACAGGGCTGCAGTTTGGGTGTGGGCTTTTGTTATTGCTGTTACCTGGTGAATTTGAAATTGCTGCTGACAAGAGGTGTCCAAGCTGGTTGTGGAGAAAGACATTTTCCCTTTAGGCCGGAATCTGTCCAAGTTCAGACTTCATTGATACCAGCTCACTGAGGAGCCAGGATGGCAGAGGTGGGGGAGGACCAGCAGTCAGGGAATGGGTACTCAGTCCTTGCAGGTTATCTAGCCTATCTTCCTTGACAAGGCTGATGGCCGGGGAGGTAGGAGGGCTGTGGAAAATGATTAGCAGAAGGGACAAGGGAATTACCATGTTGATTGAAGCCTGACAAGTCTACCTTGTCTGGCAGCAGCCCCAGCACAGCAGCTCAGAGGGAAATGGAGAACTGTGTAGTCAGGCAGATGTCAAACCATCACATACTGTAAGTCACTCTTGTTCTTTTGTGAGGTTTCCTGAATCTCATAAACTCTCAAGCTACCATGACCGGTGTTGTATTCAATCTTCTTGCCTAAGTTACCAGTCCCAGACTTTTCATTCTTTCCTCTCCTACTGAAGGCAAGATTCTTCTTAGCCCAGTGCTGTAGACGTTTGTCCAGCAGAGACTGAGGTCAGACACCAGAGTACCTACATAACAGTCAGAGATGGGAGCAACCATAGCAGCTGGCTCGGGAATGCCCCAGGACTCCAATCCCTCCTTTTTCTTGGCAGATCTATGGAACTACCTTTAACTGTTTTCCCTGCATGACCTTCTTTACAAAGCTGTAACTCTTTGCCATCATCACCATTATCCAGACTTTCCACAGCTCCCAGGGACATGGATAGAGAGTTTTGCCGTGTGTGAAGAAGAGGCCCAGGGAAACAGGCAGTGTTTTTCACAGTCTCTAGTCCAAAAAGAGGTCCAGATTGTAATTTTCTGGACATGATGCAATAGATAAATATTTGAGAGAGATTTTGAGAGATCTGCTCCCACAATGATGAAGAGCTTCTGAACTCAGACAGCAAGTTTAGTCCCTGAATGAAATATTGCTTAGCACTGGTGGAATGTTACTACACAGCAGTGGGGTGTAAATAGACCTAGATCATCAGACAGGAATTTTTCTAAAGCTATAAAACTTGAAATAAACAGAGAACTGGGGGCAGGCTGGGTCAGTTCCCCAGGGCTGGGGACTAGCAAGGAAGAGCCCCCTGCTTGGGAAGGGGGTGCTGAGCCTGTCTGCTGGCAATGTGCTCTGTCTGAGCACACATGGGGCTGGGGTCAGTCTGCACAGCTGAGGGTAACCAGCCCTGCAGGTAAGTTGGGCAGCCCCAGTCCTGCACATACTTTACAGACTTGCAGGGAGCTCTGCACAAGGAATAAAGGTAGAGATCTCTAGGAGATTTGATGCTTTTTGACTGGGTCCCTGCAGAGAGGTGAGGAGAGGAGCTTGGACTGTGACCGCATTTGTTGTCTGGATTCCACTTCCATGAGTGCAGCCCTGCATTGCTTCTCCACAAACCCACTTCTAAAGACACCAGGCCCAGCCCTCGGCCAGTGATGATTTGTTTCCTGAGAGTCTGTGTGCTCCAGCCTGAGTGCAGAGCCCTCTGCTCCCAGCTGCCTGTGGCAGATGGCACTGTGGCACACAGGCTGCAGAGTGCCCAGGGTGAAAGGGTCACACTTACTTGAATGCCAGTCCAGGTGCTGGGGATGGGAGCCCCAATCCTGCCTGCCCAAGGGACAGAGGGGACCATCACTGCTAATTCAGCACTGAGCACAGGATGTGCACCCACCCTGCTACCAACTCACCATGCTGGTGGTCCAGCCCTCTCCCCCTTCCTACAACCACAGCTGCATAAAAGCACGAGCAGCAGCTTCTCAGCAGGCCTCAGCAGGCCCCCCCATGGGGGAGTCAGGAACCATCCTCGCCAGCTACCTGTGACCACTGTGGTCCAAGACCTACCATGCTGCAGTTCCCTGATGCTCTGGGGCTGCCACCTGTCCCGCAGGGCCAGTGTGGTACTAAACACCAGGGGAAGCTGACCAGGGCAGGATGGAGAGATGGAAACACTTGTCCCAGTGCGATGCTCATACCTGAGTTTTCCCCCTTCTATGGCACCTCTGCTGGGATGGAGGCCACCCCAGTGTGGGATGTCTGACACAGGAGGAAGACAAGCGCAGCTGGGCCGTGCAGGAGCAGACGTTTCCCATCTGGCGCAGCCGGCAGCCCGGAGGCGGGGGGATAACACTGTGGTTACACAGATATGCTCTGTCCAAGCAGCGCTTCATACATAATTCAGGACGTATGTGATGACATGCTTTAAGCCCTGTAGAAGAATCCAAGATATGTGTGAGACTACCAAGCACTTGCTTTGATGAGTTATCCCAGCTGGCTGCCTTGGTGGCATCCTTGTGCTAAGAACCAGCCATATCCCCCTGTCCAGCATCACTCCTCTGCCACGGTGATTTTCCATGGTTAGGAGCAAGATGGATGGAACGAGGTAGGGAAATTATAATCATCAACATCCTCTAAAAATTATTTCTTTGAGAAGCTGAGTAATTTGATCAGATGCTTCTATCTTCTACCAATTGCCCAAGGCCAAGCACACTGCTTTCTTCACCAGCAGGACATTGTCTTGCTAATATTACAGGAGTTATAAAAGGATGAATGAGTGATACCTGTAATTTGATTCAATTTCCTGCATGGAAAAAGCATAATTAGATTTATTTAAGAAAAGAAGAACAACTGAGATATTATTCATCACAAAGCAGTCCACTGGAAACTCCTACAAAGCAAAAGAGAAAAAGCCAAGCCCCAGAGTCAACTCTCTGAGTTGAAGTAATAACATTTCTCCAGGAACATTCATAGATCTTTCACTGATGCTAATTCAGCCTCTTCCTCTGTTTATGCAATGATGAATTCTCTGACTGAATAAATCAGCTCCCCCATCATACTTTTCATGAGAAGAGAACTTAAATCAATTCACTTTGTTGAAGGTAATTAAGAACCACCTTAAGCAAAACCCAAGTGTTTGGAGAAAAATCCTCAAGCTGCTGCTACTTTTCATAGATAACAAACCCAGTGAACAACAGCACGACTGTTTAGTGAATTAGTTTGTTAATTCTCAAAGAGCTCAAATGCCACCACATATGAGAACAGACTGTGAAGCCAAAATATCTGTATATTCCATCCTTCTTTACTCTTGTCATACAGAACCAGATGCCCTCATGCTTATTTTCCAAAGAGCTGTTTGTGTTCATCAACTTGGAAACATTAACGATCGGGCTAACAAGAAATGGTCTCAGCACAGTGCTCCGAGCAGCTCCTCAGAGAAGGACACAATGATGTTATGATCAGAGCCCTGATGCTGGGCTCTCTCCCATCTCCTTGTCTGGTCATTTAGCACTGGTGAGGTTTTGCTGCTGCCCAGCAGGGTGCTGCTGGCATGGATGGCTCCAGCTGCCTGCTCAGCAGAGCAGGGCTGAGCAGCACAAGGGGTAGGGGAACAGTGGAGAGAAACTGCAAAGAGAAGAATCACAACCTGCCTTAGCAAAGCTAAGGGCTGAAAGGGGCTTTTGTCTTTGTACACAAGGCAAATATGGCTTTCACTTCAGTTAAAAAGCAGGAAACTGGACCAGTCAGCTGCAGTACTTTAGGAATGGCACCTGTGGGCTTAATGTAGCTTCTGAAGGATGCATGCAGAGTAGTCATCTGAAAAAAAAAATCAAAATGCTTTTTCAGAGGTTTCTCAGCTTGCCTCTCGAGTACATCAGGTAGGTGCAGGTTTACCTCTGCAGAGCATTATGCACTGCACCATTAACTTCCAGAAGGAAGTGAGGCTGTCCAGTACAAGATTACAGGGACAAATGTCTGCACTGCTCACGTGTCAGTGGAATACCTGCAGAAGTGTTGGCATCACACAGCCACCCAGGCACAGCGCTGTGGGAAAACTGCTCCCTCTGTGAGAAGCCCCAGCTCTGACTGGGACTGTGCTGCACCGATTAACAGATAGCAATGAAACACACTGCGGGTGGAAACTGCTTGGAGTCTGGTTTCACCTAATTATCCTAAAAGTGTTAGGAAAAGGTAGCATTGACTTGTCCTTTTTATATCCCTCAACCATACAAATCCTTGCTTTTCTGGCTGTTTTTTTCCCATACCCACGTGGCCCAGGTTTATCAGGGCCTGATCTGGGGCGTGATCTGGGGCAGGCTGCTTGGCTGCTGAGCCATGTTGTTCTTGCTGACTATCTTTTCTGCTTGTAATACAGGCTGCAAAGGACATAGTCACCCTTGTGCATGTTGCCCAGCCATTAATAAAGACATTGATAGATGTATCAGTACCCGTTTGAGGCCCTGCTGTCCAGTAAAAGTGTCACTAATGATTTGCTGCTTGGGGTTAATGTTGATTAATGATGAATGCACTGAATGTGGATCGCTCTGGTTTAATAGACAATGCTTGGGCCCTAGGACACTGACAACACCTCTCTAGTAGCCCAAGTATTGTTGCAACTTCTACATTTATCAGCTGAGCTTGAAAATATGCTTAGTCAACACAACCCATTTTCCACACCATTCCCTATCAGTTTGCACTATTTAATTAGCCATGATGATATTTTCTTGCTTCTCTTTTACCATTTGCCTCATGTCAAATCTTCATTCTGCTGGCACTGAAAGCAAGCCAGTGGGACTGGAATTAGGTCATCCTGTTTCCATGGCTGCTTCTCAGACCCCCAGAGCTTTCCTGAGCAGCAAGGCTTGTTGATACCCCCCACACTATATTAGCAGTTCAGAGGTCTCTCTGGTGTGGTTAGCTGAAAACTCCCAAGTGCAAACTATCCATTGCTGTTGGTTTGAAGGAACAGGAGCCACAGCTGCTCACTGGCTTTCCTGGGGCAGGACAGCTCACCTCAGCGTCCTGCCCACCCTGTGCTACTGCAGACAAACTGTACTTTCAGCTCTTGGGAAAACAGCAGGTTCCTTCTGATCTGAATTTGACCAAATAGTCTTACTTGTCCTATACTCTTTTTTTTTTTTTCTCCTTAGGATGTTTGTTTCCCTCATTGCTTGCCCATATTTCCTCATTTCTAATTCATATTTATTGCAGTGAACTTCCCCTTTTCACTGTTTGCTAATTGTAAATATGTACTTTATTAGTGCATTTACTGCCCCTGAACCCAAGTGCATTTGCAAATCAGCAGTACCCTGCTGTATTGCACTAAACAGTTATTTAGTTATTTGCACACAGTACCCAGCTGTCTCAGTGTGGTATTTGGACTTTCCGGGCTAACATCCTAAAACCACTTTTAATCAGGGCTGGGTAGAAGGAAGCCACAGCTACCCAGGCAGCTCCATTATAGGCTGCTATCAACAGCAGTGAAACGAGCTCTTCACATCCTGATATCACAAGCAAAGATGCCATAACAAGTGGAATTGGTGAGGGAGGGAACTGAAGTCCTGGTAACTCCCTGCCCCTCCTTTCCCAGTGAATCACTCCTCCATGGGGCAATGCTTTTGTGGAAGAGTTACCGGGTACTGTGGCCAGCAGGGTGAGGAAGGGGATTCTCCCCCCCTACCCTGCTCTGCTCTGGTGAGACCCCACCTGTAGTGCTGCATCCAGCTCTGGGGCTCTGAGCATAAGGACTCTCCCTGCTGGAGTGAGTCCAGAGGAGCGCCACGAGGATGATCAGAGGGATGGAGAACATCTCCTGTGGGGAAAGGCTGAAACTCTCAGAGCTGGGGTTGTTCAGTCTGGAGGTCTGAGGAGACCTCAGGGGGCTACAGGAAATGTGGAGAGGGACTTTTTACAAGGGTATGTACTGATAGGACAAGGGGTAATGCCTTTCAACTGAAGGAAGGTAGGTTTGGATTAGATATTAGGCAGAAATTCTTTACTGTGAAGGTAGTGAGGCACTGGAACAGGTGCCCAGAGAATTTGCAGATTCCCCATCCCAGGAGGTGTTCAGGGCCAGATTGGATAGGAGTTTGAGCAGCCTGGTCTGGTGGAAGGTGTCCCTGGCCATGGCAGGAGGGTTGGAATCAGATGATCTTTAAGGTGCCATCCAAAGCATGCTGTGATTCTAAGAGCTCCCTCATTAGCCACTGATGACAGGAGGAGTCACAGCACCCCTCTTTGAGCCTGGCTACCACCAAACACTGCAAATGCTCCTTTTGGGGCTTTCCTTTTGAGTCAGCAAGCACGAACCTGTCAGCTTTCCATGGGCTTTGGAAGTAGAACTGCTTCACATAGCAGCACAGGACTGCCTGCCTGTCCTGGAGGTTTCCCCTCTGCAGCAGCTTCATAGTAGTAGATCTCAGCTGCTTATGCAACCATCAGCTTCCTTTTTACTCAGAGTTTGTAGTTTAGAATATTTGGGGATTTTTTTGTTTGTTTGGTTGGTTTGGTTTTTTGTTTCCCAGCTGTAGACAAATTAAATCCTTCCCTTTAGGCAGTATAATTGTATAGTATGATCAGCTGAGTATTTAATTTGGTTTAAACTTCAGAAATGTAATCAGCTAAGCAATACACTGACTTTAAGTTCTAAAATAATTTTCATCTGGCAAGAGTAAGATTAGAGTAGGCTTACCCTTGGGCTGGAAACAAACACTGGCTTTGGAGACGATAGCATAAAATTGGAGAAACATCAAAGATGTTTCAGGCCTAGCCATATGAGACCTCAAGATGTGTCACTCAGACTGAGACCTTCCCATGTTTTTGCAGATTTTCAACTTCAGAGCGTAGATTAATGAGCCATTTTTTCCTGCTGTCTGCTGCAATTTGTGTGTCTCTAGCAAGATGGTCTACTGTCCCAGCATGTTCATTAACTGCTGGGCAGATGGGTCACAAATTATCTGTACCTTTTGCATCTGTATCATTAGTGGAGGTTATTAGCAGAGGGAAGGAGAAAGTTGGAAAACAGAGGGGAGATGAAAGGTGAAGAGCCCTTGAGCTGGATGACGAACTGCAAAAGTTTTGACTTTAAAAGTATGTGTAAGTAAATAAAAATCTCCATCTAAGGCTGCAAATTGCTTCAAGTGTTCCTCAGATAGATTATCATTCAGTCAGCCATTCAGGAATTCAAAACATTGCTACAGCCTTTCCCAGATCAAAAATAAATCTTCCACATCATCAGAAACATGTATGAGCTAAAAAAAGCTTATTTATGGAAAGACTAGAGATCTGCCCCGTCAGACAGACTGAAGCACCCTCAGTCCCTGAATTAAAGGAGATGCAGGACTTCTGCTGCTGTCATCCCTGCATGCAGATAAGTGCACTGCACTGCAGAGTTGGGGTGTGTGTGTAATACAAACTTTGGGAATAGGGGACTTATAACCAGCTTTAAACTTGTACATCCTTTCATTCAGACTGTTGGAGCTTAGACTATCTCTCCTTTCTCTCCCTCCAAAGCTTAGATATGTGGGAAGCACACTTTGTTCATGCTTTGCAGAAAATTGTATTCAAGGATATAATTCCAAGCCAGGAAATGCCAAGTCTGGCCATAATATACTGTAAGTGCCACTGAAGCAGAGCTATGAAGTTTAATTTTTTGCTTTCTAGCTATCCAACACTGGAAGTCTCTCCAGGTTCTAGATATGAGAAAAATGTACAAGACTCCTGGAGGAGACGTAGAAATCTCAGGAAGAGAAAGAGTAAGTCAGAGGAGGCTCATGTCTTGTACTCCTGTGTTCCTCCTGCAAGGATGCATTTATTTTCCTCATTTTAATAGGCTGCATAAAGATCATCCTGCAACGTAGCCCCAGACCTTCCCTCCAAGATCCAAAGGCAGACATCAACTAAGGTCTGTAGAGGAAAGCACTTCAGGTTTTCTTCAGCACATCCCAGGCAATACGAAGCTAAACCAGACAGCTGCAGATAAAACAAGACAGAATCAGCTGGTCAGAGCCTGGGGCAGCCTTGCTGCTGACAGCCACGCTGGCTGCCCATGGAAGAGTGACCCCAACTGGGTAACAGCGTGTGGCAGGCCCGTCAAGAGAGCTGCTGTGGCTTTCTGGCTTCTTCAGATCAGTGGGTTTGAGCTGTCAAGCTCAAGAGTGAGAAGTCAATTCTGTTAACTTATTGCTGAGGCTTTTCGAAGTCACTCTTTGAAGCAGGCAATGAACTTCTATTCAAAATTTAATGGGTATGAGGGGCTTGTTTGTTTTTTTTTAAATACATTTCAACTCCTTTCCTATTTCCTGACAGAATTCAGTTCTGAAGCTCATGCTGATTCCTTTTCTGCCGCACAGCCACATTTTAAAGAGTTCAAAATGTATCTCATGAGTATTTAACCTTAAGTGCTGAATTAAAGCAAAGCTGTTTGAAAATATGCATGAGGCTTTCCTTGAAGCAACTTTTGTTTCAGCCTTTGTTCTGGAAGCAGAACACTGACACATAAGGCCTTCCCAAAGATCATGTGGTTTGACCATTTAGGAGTGGCCAGAAGGTGGGCCCTGGAGGTACTTAGGAGCTGTTAACGCTGCTAATAAGAAGCTGTGGTTTGTGAAGTAAAATACAGTCCTGGGACTACATTACTCCTGGAAACCTGCAACTCCCGTAGCATCCAAGCACAGAAGTGCTAGACACAGCCAGAGGCACCGTCCGGCTGTGATGGACCTGCTCCCCCTTCAAAAGTTCCAATACTGGCATTTTTTGCATGCTTGTAGGAGCATTTTTACTCATTTGTACCACATAGCTCCAAGCAGCCAGAGTGCAAACAGCAGCTTCAGGAAAGGCACAACTCTGATCAGCTCTGGAAGCTGCAACAGTGCCAACCTACATCTGCAAAGCAATGCCAGAGCTGCTAATGAGACCATGCAAGACTAGAACTTAATGGGAAAATATCCCTGAGACAGAGAAGCTGAGCTTGCCAGCCATATCCCAGAACAAACAGCTCACTGACTTGGCCAGTCAACTCAGGAGGTAGGTATTATGTGTCTACAACAAAATAATAATATAAAAAAAATCATACCCACACCACCCAATTTGGAAAGGTTCATTCTCCCACATTCAAGACAATGGTACAGAGCTGTGTCAGCATCTCCGTCTGCTCTCTGGAACAAAGATCACACAAGGTGGAGAAGGGAGAAAAGGTCCTCCAGCATTTTCTCACCAAACCATAAACCAGCAGGGCTGGGCTAGAGGCTCTGCTCCAGGTATTTGTGTGTTGGAACTCAGGAACTGTGGAAGGAACTGCTTCTGTTTCCTTTTCCCTTTGCATTTCAGACAAAAGAGGAACAAACCCCATCCTGAATAATGCAGTAGGCTGATGCACTGGATGCTCAAGTGAAAGGTAGGAAGCCCAAGTTCAAGTACTTGACTTCAATCAGGCAAAGTAGAAGCATCAAATTAAAATTATTTCCTCTGATCACAGAAAACACTGACATCTGGGATTTATCTGCTTTTGATCTACACAACCACTGAAGAAAACTTTGGCAAACTTGGAGCCTCCCATAACCAGTGGGATGCTGGTTTAGGTTTTTTACTGAGAGGGGGGTGGTGGTGGTGGGGTTTATTTTCTCTCCTTTTTTCCCCTTCAAGAATTGCCATTTTCTCAGATGTTTGAAACAGAGTTCTTGCTCATAAGAGTAGAGCGTTAGCTGGGCTAATTAGTGCATCCTGACACAGCTGCAGGAGTGTGCTGATGTGTTTTATAAATTATGTATGTGCTAGGATTAGTTTATTGAAGAATTCCTGAAGAACCATGTGCATGTGCATATAGTAATTCAGCTGTTGAAACCACTTGCATTTCTCTGGTACTCTCAAGATCCTGCAGCACAGCCCTGAGCTTCCCAGGTCTGACAAAGACACACAGATAATCTGAGTGGCTGAAAAGGAGAGAAAGCATCAGGTGGACAGGGTACCTCTGCCAGTACCAGTGCCTGTAAAAAGGAGATGAAAATTCACTAATAAAGAGCATTTTAACTCAATGGGGTAATAACAATCTGGTCCTGCTCTCTTCCACAAACAGCAACATAAATTAACTGCAAAGGAAAGCAGCCCAAGACTTCAGAAATATCAGCCACATCAGCTTGTGATGGCCACAGTGAGCAAGACACCTCTATGTGTTCATGAGGATGTGACAATGCAGGCAAGTACTAGACCTCAGAAGTGGACCTAACCACATTTATCTGCTATATATATGTTTGAGGAACAGTAATTTCCCAGCTATCAAGTGACATAGGTTATAAGCAGAGATTAGGATCAGGTTTCAGTCACTTATTCTATTATGAAAATTAGCAGGAAAAATCCACTGCAAATTTTGGAAGAAAGGTTCTGAAATAAGTTGTCCTTCCCATTTGTTACTCCAGCTGAGACAGGCTGGATTTCAGAATTTTCTGCAAGCAACTGGTAAAAACCTTGCCTTCTCGAGGCAGCCATGTCTTTCTATTCATGCCTAGTCTGTGAGAGCTGCTTCTAAACAGCAAAGTGTCATCTCCATTGAGCCACTCACCTTGGAGAAGACTCACCAGCTTTGGTAAAATGTTCACTGGAGAGCTGGAAAAACCTCAGATGAACTTTGGTTGATAGATCTCATGTCCTCCTGCATCTCTACAAGCAGCTAATACCCCAGGCCAGACGAGCCTCATGCTTGCTCTTCAGAGGAAGAGTCAGCTTTGACTCTATCTTTACACAGAGAAAGCTGAAATAAGCAAATACAATCTGTGACCTTGTAGAAATATAAGAAAACTTCATTAAAAATCAGTATTTCTCTGTCTAACATGTTCTGGGGAGATGTAAGGGAGGGTTTTCTTCTCCACTGATAAGATTCTCTGGACATGAACTGTACAAGGTGGCCTAGCAAATTTCCTGCCATAACAAGCTGCATGGTAAGCAAATAGTGACTAACAGGGTAGTTCAATATTTACACAACCTTTTCGGTTTTAAGTGCATGGCAGATTATTAGTAAAGGTAAAATCTCTTCCGATAAATTAGTAAGATTTTCCACCCAACAGTTTACTCTTTCCCCAGAAGTAGGGAGTGACAATTCCAAGCACACAGCAGAGCTCAGATGGAAACTGTGGGCACACAGCAGGACGAGCAACCCAGTGTGGGGGTGGAGAGCAAATACACAGGATCAATGACACAGTGAAGCAACCTGCACAGAGCACCTCTTCTCAGTGTTGGCTACCTGAAAGGGACATGCTGCTGCCTCCTGGCTTGCTTTTTTGGGGCTCTTTACCACATAATGCAGCTGCCTAATGCTGATAACATTAGTTATGTGAGGAGGTGAATGCACTGCTTCAGAAGCTGCAGTTCTTGTGTGCACTGAAATTGCCTGTGAGCAAAAGGCTAAGATTGCAGCTTGTCTTCCTCCTCCTGCCTGACAGAAACTAGAAATAACAAGAATGCAGACAGCATGGGAGGTTTTCTTTGGGGAAACCACAGCAATCCTTTAAGCCCAGAGTACAGGAGCAGGGAGGTTGGATTAGATGACCAGTGGTCTCTTCCAACCTTACCCATTCTGTGATTCGGTAACGCCAATTCTGGGAGCTTTTATTCTGCTTTTTAGAACAAACAAAAGAAACAGAAAGTGAGACCACTGGGCATTTGGGAAATCCCAGCAAAAGATGACCATGTCAAAGAAGAGTAGAGATGCTCACTCACTAGAAGTGAGGGATGAGAAAATTTTCCAATAAAGTTTTGACTCGGCAACCTCAAGATCTTGGCTAAACCTCAGAATTTACAGTTTGATGTTTATACAACTAATGAAAACACCCCTATAGTGATCTTGATTGCAGGGATGTACAGTATAGTAAGTACAGAACAATTTTTTCAATAAGATAACAATGTATCAGAGCTTGCTCTAAATGCCACCGTTGCCTGTGTTTGCAAACATCCCTTTGCCTTTCTCACCTAGAAAAGCAGAGCCAGTGTGGGCAGACAGCCTATGACAGACTACTTACAGTAGTTGTAAGACAATGTTTCAGGTCGTGTTCTTCACTCTCCCTCCCACACCTATCCCTCACAGCATCCCTTCCAAAATGCTCCTTCACTGTTTTAACAGGGCTTTTTCCTACTTTCCTAAGGTACCTAAGAGAGTTGTGGATATGAAATAATTATTCTGAGGCCACTGCTCTACAGCAATGTACTGCTAGAGTTGTATTGAAAGCAAAAATTTCCAATTCCTTAAAATAAACTAACCCTTCCTCAGTAATGGGCTTGAAAGCCTTTGAAAATGACTGGGGTTCAAAGAAGCCTCTTTTTCTGTTGCACATAGATGTAGATTTTGTATCCTTTATAGATGGTTTGTTTTCCCTTCACACAGTGACTCCTCTTACCTTGTTGCTAGGGAAGCAAGAGCAATTCCACCAATTCTAGCATGCCAGAACTTAGATGACTCACCAGATACTCCACTCACAGTGTCCTGGCAAGAAACAACTGTGTCCACCACAGAGTACTCCAGTTCTTGGCAGCAAAAGCTGTGCTTTTGTGCAAGTTCTGATTGCCAGACTTCAACACCCAGGCTCCCCACATTTGGGGACAGTTCCCTGAAGCTCTCCCTTCTATGCAGAACTCTGCTGAACACATCTACCCATCTCCAATTTCAAATATTAGCAGCACAGTGGTGGAAAACCAACCCTGATCTGCAATCCCAACCTGGTTTGGGCTGCAAAAACTGCTAAAAAAGCATTTTCCAGACTTTACCAAATGTTGCTGTTAACATGAATCAGTTACATTATCCATACTTCAGTTATTTGCTGTTTGGCCTACTGCTTCCCAAAAGTAAGAACATGGGGGAAGGGTGGACACAGTCAAGATATATCCCAACACCCAGAACCATATTCTTAATAATAATAATAATAATAATAATAATAATAATAATAATGAGGAAAAATAATCTCTATGTGTTAAGATCACAGAAAGGCATGTTTCAATGCCTGATTTTTAAAAGCCCTTGTCTAGAATGAGGTCTACAGCATAATACCTGCCTCTTGCCAACAGTCATACTTCTATATAGTGATGACACTGTGTTATTCAGCTCTTTTCTTTAAAAAAGCCCACAAAATTGAATGTCACCATGGGAACAGTCTAAAGTTGGTTTTGGAAAGAAGCTCATTTCCTATAGCTTTTCTGTTGGCATAAAAATAATGTCACTGTACTGTATCAGAAGTGAGTGCTTTATGAAGAATCATCTCTGAAGATACCATCCAGTTCTGAAAATATCCTCCCTAATGGTTGCATTTCTTTACTTTCTGAAGCAGAATAAACGGCCCAGAAACACTTCTTCCCTGTTTTCCTCAATAAGAAACACACCCTAATTGTGTGATCTACCAGCAGTGTGATCTAATTCCACCATTCTTCAGCCTGCAATATGTAGTGTCAGTATGGAAAACTTCCTCTTCAGAAGAACAATTAAACTTTAAAGGAGTTATCCTGGTTGGCTGGCTGAACAAATGACACATGTTCACACAAGAATTATTCAGTCAACCATCTTAATAAGGATTTACTTTAAACAGAACCTTGTATGGGTACACTAGACTCAGTCTCATTAAGGAGCAAGTTGGATTTTTATACAGCATGAACCACTGGCAATCTAAAACAGACCCACTGAAGAATGGAATGGAGAATCAAACGCAATGTTTCAGACCCAAGCTCTATGTGCCTTTAATACTTTCTTTTTCCTTTTCTTTCTGAGAGAGTGCACACTACGACAGACATTTGCATTTATCATGTTTTTAACTTCTTTTCTAAAGATGAACTCTCTGAATCTGCATCTTCCAACTCCGCTCTGTGTCTTTTCAGTCCTCCAAGAGATTGAGTGCTCTCACTGCCCGCGGGATGCAGGTCAGCAGTATCCTCTCTTGTGCTCACATTGTAGCTGTTGGAGTCCATTTCAGACAGGCAGCAGTCTCTGTGCAAGGTCACACCCACCTGTACAAGGTTGCCATTATCAGCATTTGAGTGCACCTGTAGTCCTTGTGTCACAGCCTCCTGCTCTCCAAAACTCTGTCCATTGTTGAAGCAGGAAGGGTGAAGATGCAAGTGGCCATTATTGTGGCTAACGCAGGAGGGGTCGAAGCTCCTCTCCTCACTGCCATCAGTCTGGTTTCTGGAGCAGTGACCTGACATGCTACAGATGGCAACAGCGGAGAACGGAGGGACCACTGAGTGATGGCTTGGTGCTGGTTGACAGTTCTGGCTATTTTTCTGTTCCACAAGTCCTGTGGTCTGAATGCAAGGTTCTTCTGTACAGCTATTTAGCCCTTTGCAGTTAGCTTTACCATTGAGCTTTTTAGTCTCAAAAGAATGCTCTACACCTCCACTGCTCGTGTCTTCTGATGTGTTTTCTTGACCCTCCATCCGCCGTTGATTGTCACAGTCATGAGCTTGACCATTACTAGAATTTTCTATCACACCACATTCTTTTAAATTTTCTCTGTTGTGGTTTTCAGCAGAAAGAGCTGAGGAACCCTGAGGAACTACTGAACTTAAGTTCCTAGCATCTTCCTTAGTTAGCGAGCATGTTGCACTGTGCCTTCCGCTGGTTCCTGGTTTCCCTTCATCATTTTCTCCATCTCCTCTGGAGGATTCACCATCTTTACTAGCTGAATATGATATGTAAGAATAATGGAGCCATTTGTAAGCTTTGTAAATCTTTCTCTCCACTGATTCACTGTCTGAACAAGGGGATGTCCTTTCTTTAAGAACTTCTTTGTTGGCTGAACTCCTTTCTGGTGAAGAAGCTGGAGAGGAAGAAAGATCATCTACTTTGATCTGGGGGTAATCATATATGTCCTCACCTATGTAAGGGGTTACACTCTCTGTGTTAGTGCTAGTCCTTTCCTCCTTTTGCACCTTCTGTCTGCGCCTCAGTGCGTTGCGTTGCCTCATCGATGTGCGTCTTTCATTCAGCTCCTCTTCATCTTCTGTACTGCTGCTGCTGCTGGAACTGCTGGATTCATTCTCCTCAGGACTTGGAGATGGTGGCCGTGGGAAAAGGTCTGTATCTAATTCTGCCTCACAGGTATTGTCATCAGAGTCAGACTCATTGGAAAGAGCCAGGAGACGTTTGTCCTGATACTTTCTCAGTGCAGAGAGCCTCTGCTGACGGGAAGCCGCATCTTCTCTGGCTGAGGGGGATGCAGTTGATCTTAAGGCCCTTAAGTTATAGGCAGTTTCTTCAGTCTCTTCAGCCCCATGTGGTGGGGAGTGATGCAGAGAGGTGGAGGACTCCGACTCGCTGTAAGCGGAGCGTTCACTCACTCCTGCGTGGAGCTGCAGGATTGTGCTCTCACTGAGGTCGCTGTCTGAATCAGAACTCCAGCCCTCGATCTCCCGGCGCACCAGAGAGTCAAAAAAGGCCATCATCCGTGGATCTTCCTGGACTGATTGGTTGGCATAATCATGGGACAAACCACTACCACTGTTCAGCACAAGACTGATGTACTCTTCATGAGTGTAGAGGCAACGTGAATCATCCTCAATTCTACCATCCAGGTCCCCTGTGCAGTCAGGC
The DNA here is from genome assembly GCF_036417665.1 of Passer domesticus. NCBI lineage: Eukaryota > Metazoa > Chordata > Aves > Passeriformes > Passeridae > Passer > Passer domesticus. The sequence goes on from NC_087479.1 coordinate 33,812,438, forward strand.
TGCTTGTAAGGACTCCAGATCTGTAACAGAAAATTTAAAAAAACCAAACATATATATTTGAATTCATAAACTGTTATAAGCATTTGAAATAGAACAGTAGCTCAAATACACAGAATAGCTGCAGGTTGCAGATTGTTTTTATTAATTTTTACCCCTCAGTACCATACTTAAAAGTATTACAGAGCTGTGGGATTTTTTCATCCCCTTCACAAATACGTTTTTTCTGCATTTATTTCACCCATACAGAATATAAAAGCTCTCACACTGCAAATTATCCATCATTTTGGTAATTCATTGTGTGATAATTTCTCCCAAATTGCAGGGCTCTATTTTTATGTAATAAGGAATGCTTACTCACTAACAGTAAGAATAGTTTGTTGCCTACAATACAGTCTTAGCACTAATGAAAGCACTTGTTTCCCAGGAAACTAGAGTTGCTGGTGCTAGTGGTGTAGAGTAACATTTCACCCAGCTACGTAGTGAATCCCACCTGATCAGCAGGCAAGGAGTGGAATGCATGGAGGTGAAAAGTAGAGCTGCACTACTCTCTTCAGGAAACAATTACAAAGAAGAGAAATATTCCAACATCCTCTGAAGACACAGCAGCAATTTTAATAGGTGAAGTTGAAGAGTTTTACTGAAAGCTACTTTTGAAGTATACTGATTTCACCAACAGCAACAGTCTTGACTATGCTGTCCATCTATCCTTCAGTCAATTTCCCTGGTATGGAGAGGAAAAGGGAGGAAAAAAGCTCCAAAAGAAGATCCCTCAATATCCCTAAGAAACTGGTAATCCATAGCAAACACAATAGTTGGATATCCTCACCCGTCTCAGATTTACTCACAGATTTGAGGGCAATGTGATTATGACATTGTGTGGACAACCACTATCACTTTGGATCAATGGTTAATGGAATGAACAATGCCTTACTGTAAGCAGAGCCAGTATGTATCCTATCTACAACAATGCCTTAATGTTCTGCTTAGAAAAGATCTGATCTCAGCCATGCTTTGGTTTTATCATGCTAACAAGCTCAGGGGAAAAAATTCTATGCCAGCTCTCTATACCAGGTTGGACTTTTGGGGTCGTCTTTGGGAAAAAAATCTAACAATTTTCCCAACAGAAATTAATTAAGTTTTGTTGCAAACAGACAAAACTGCTAACAAAAAGTGTTTGCATGTATAAATGATATAATCAGCACTCATCTTACAGAGTGATGATTATTTGTTAGCCTAATTAACACATGCAACATAACCTGATACTACCGTGACAAGCAACATTAGAAAAGCCCACAAGAATGCCAATTACTCTGTATTCACCGACATTTTCAACAGCGTACAAAAAAACCTTACACCTTTAATAATTGAAGCAAAATGAAATAAATTGCCTTGCAACTACTTGTTTTGTCCAGAACAGCTGGGTTTAAGATGAACAAATAAACTTTAAAATCTCCCAAATTTGAAAGCTTTTACTTTGCATTCTCTGTAATTTATGGTTAACAGAGCTTCCACATATGATCTGGCTAGATAGATAAAAGAAACACTATTCAAAAATTAAACTGCTGCAGTTATACTTTCTTCTGCAGACAGTGATCAAGCTGCCTTTCAGAGCAAAGGGAAAGGAACTTTATATTGTGTTACATCAGGCTGTTTCTAGGAAGATCTCAACATCAAGGTGTATCTGTTATTGGTACTTAATTGCTTTTTTTATTATTTGCAATACTTCACCAAATTCCCAGTGCAGTCCTTTAATATGACACTTGAAACCAGAATGAAGACAGTTCTCTGTTGCTTGGTTCCAGCACTGCACTTACCAGACAGCCAAAAGGACAAGCATCATGTTTGGATGAAGATAACGAAACCCAATTGAAGCCTACTATGTACAGAATTTCAGCAACCAAACTTAACCTTTTTGAACTGTTCAAGAGAACAGAAAGAATCACTCTCCATTCTCAATTTCCCAGGCACCACTTCCTAAAGACAACATAGGAAACAGTTTTATCTCAATGAATCCATGAGAGATATTATTGATTGGTGGATACATCACGGTTTTTTAATAGAAAAATAGAACTCTACTTGCTTAGACAGGCAGGCTGGCATGCCCCTTTCTCAAATAATCTTAGCAGTGTTAGGCTGATCACTAGGTTTTATAAAGCCTTTTTCAGTTTTTAAGCAAGAGAATTGGAAAATGCTTAGATCTAATATGAACTAATATAAGTGGAGGAGAGGTAGTCGGCTCTGAAGTCCCTCTGAGAAAGGTCTGTTTGCAATGAAATTAATCTAAAAAGGTATGTAAAGTGTGCACAGAGATATTCTACATCCTTTGTAGCACTACCACATCTTTCTGCTCTCTCACAAGCATCAGCAAAAACAGAGCAGTATAAAATGTTGAAAAAATAGCTACAGAATGTCCACAGTGAGGCTTTTCCCTTCCAAGAGAGATTTGTTCACAGAGAAGTAAGTAATAAAGAAAAGTCAAGGGAATTCAGGATGAATACCTTGTTTGTATGGGACCAGTTGTCTTTGGAGAATGATATCCCTGAATTTTAGATATTTTGTTATGAGGGAGTGCGAAGGCCTGCCAGAGTCACAGAAAGAAATCGGACTAAGATTCTATCATTGGCAGAACAGGGAAGTCTTTAAACTGGTATCAACTGATCCAGTGGCACCTGAAATGGGCTTCTTTGTAAATGGAATGCCTTTGCCTGTTTCTCACCCTCTGACTGATGCCATGTCGAGGAATAATGTGATCAAACTGGAGAAAATAAGTTGGCAAATCAGCCCACTGAAGTAACAATATATCAAGTTCTTTCTCTGTCAGAAGATTAAGGAGATGAATATTACTCACTGATGACCTGAGTACAGATATAAAAATAGGAACAATAACAGAAAATGGGAATACAAAACTGCTTCTCTAGTTCAGTAGATATCTATTCACAGCATCTTTGAATTGCTTGTATTCCAGGGTGGCAAACCCCCAAATTTTAAAACAAGAAAGTAGTTATGCCGGTAGCGTGAGAATAATTAAAACCACTTATATGAGATTATCTGATTAGGCAGAGGCAGATAGTCACAATGACATTAATCTGTCACCATAGCAACGTGTGCAAATAGACTTTGTTATCTCCGACACACTTATGATTTTTTAAACAAATGGGACCCACAACAGTTGTTCTCTGTTACACAATATTCCATTTTCAATACAAATCAGAATTTTTTTTCCTGAAAATTGTTATGTATTTCATCTATTTTTGTCTTTCCTGTAACTGTCTCCTAACTGTCTCCATGGCCCTCCTCTAAGCCCAACACATCAGAGGGAATGCCACATTTATTTCTTCTGCAGTGTAATCTGTTTTCCTGCCAGCACATCCCAATGCCTTGCACACTTAACTGAGGGGAAAGTGGTATTTTTCTGTTTAATATTGCTTTAGCCCTTGTGGTGAGTGCTTGATGCAAATGATTATTTTAGTTTGCAGCTGCACTTTATCATACAATTTTACTGAAGTTCAGTAAATGAAGGGCAATGAACAATTCATTTGGGTTGATGTGTCCACCACACATTGTCTGGAGTCGAGGCTCTGAATGTCTTCTGTTAATAAGATTGTTGGGTCTTATTTTTGGTCCTAGCAGAAATCAAACCCTCAACCAACAAATTACTGAATTGTATTCTTGAGGATGCTTTACATCAAAATAAAACTAAAGTAAAAAAAAAAAACCATAACCACAAACATCAAAATAATTCTTGTGAATACTACTCTTTTCTGTGGGGCTGGGCCTGAGATTAATTTGTATCTCATTTGCATTAAAATAGCAAATGTGTTGGCAGAAGCTCATGGAACTATTGAATGGCTTGATGGTGCTGCTATCAGTTCCTCCCTTCTTGAAGTACTAAATTTAGGACAGCTACTCTAAAAATTAAGAGCTCAGACAAGCAACTACCTGCATCCGCATTTTTAACACATCACCATGTCTCTACAATCGTTTCTACAATTGCAACCAACCATAGTGAAGTTATCTTCTGTGATTTAATTCCAGAAAGGTTTTTTTTTGAGGGATAATAAAAAGGGGGACACCTTTTAGGAAAGTGATTAAAACAAATAAACAAAAAGGAATAAAATAAGAAAACATTAAAAATTTAACTATTATTTTTATTTATTGTTCCTTCTCTGGTCATCTCAATTTCTCTGAGCAAGCACATCAAGCACTTATCTAGGGGAAAGAAAGACAGCCATGCAAAGGAAAGGTTTGTGTTTCCAGCTGTTTTAATGCAATAAATAGCCCCTCAGAACTGCTGGTGTTGTTTTTCTTGTTTTGCCCTCCTGCTAGTGGCAGTTACTAGTCTCCAACTTATCCACAGGAGTTGCTGGGATGAAGAAGAAACCACCTTTGCACAGTCACCTGCAAACTGCTGTGCACTGAAGCAGCACCTTTAGAGAGTGAAGTCACTTTTAGAGAGTGAAGATGTGAGCACTGAAACAACCCCAGCCCCAAACAAGGCACATTACAAGCTGAGACAAAAGGACACACAACAAAAGGGTAAGAAGTTCTGGCTGGCCAGTAAACTTAATACATTAAATACCTTTGCCTTAATTTGTTTCTAGCTTGAAATGTCTGGGGAATTCAGTTCCTTCAGAGCAGCTGCACAAGTCCTACTGCACACACAGTGACACAACAGGAGTTCTCTTCTAAGGAAGCGCTCAAGCAGAGGTGTCTTTGAAAAAGTTACACAACCTGTGACTGCAGCCTTAATCAAACTAACCTTTTAATCACTAGGCAAAAAAAAAGCCCCGCCAAAACCCTAGCAGAAGTACACAAAAGCAACACAGGGGATGTTTATACCAATGCTAATCCAACAGTCTAAGCACACTCATGCAAGAAGGATTCATAGGGTGAAGGGTCAGCAGATCCAGAATCCAAAAGGGAAAATCCAGGCTGCATGAATCAAGTTCCCAAAGCAAAAAAAAAAAAAAAAAGCCTCTGGCAAAACTGTTGTTAAACAGTGGCAGTTTGACTGCTTGGAAATTGAAAAATCAGTGAGCTGCTAAGACTGTTCAATGCACTTTTGTTCAAAGCCTGTATTTAATATATTTGTGATCAAACCTGTCAAGCAGGCAGCACAGATGAAGAGAAAAGAACTAAAGTACTGGGGGAAGACAGGAGAGAAGGAAAGCTGAACTACAGTCAGAACCCAAATGCTGACAGTAGCTGCAATGCAAGCAATGCAGCAGGGCACTGAGCCATGGTCCCAGGATTTTGGGTCAGTTCTGGTCCATGAGTTGTACATCACTAAAACACTCCTTTGCAGGACAAGTTCATGCTGTCAGCTTGTACCGGGCAAAAGCATTTACAGTATTCTAACACCATTATTTACAGCCATATGCAGGTAAGATTTTCATGAAGACATTCAACAAATAGGATCAACAGCAGTTTTTTTTATTCTATTTAGAAATTAAATAGTTGTGGCTTTTTCTACCCTGTTGGTAGACCTAAATTGTAGCAAAATATCTATGGCAGCAGCATGCAAATTACATTAGTGTAGCATAATCCTCTGCCTTCCCAACCCTCAAATAACAAAATTGGTTTTGCCTTGCTCCCACAATATTGACTGTCTTTCCTTAAGGAAAGAAAATTTCAGAACCTAACAAAGGTTCTTATCTCTTTCAGTTACACAGAGAAAGGTAAAAAACTTCCTAAAAGTACTGTACATTGTTAAAGGATTCAGAAAGACATTGTGCAAGGTATTAAGAGTTCTTCTTCTGGAAGTCACAGAAGAGGTACATTGAATTGATTCAATGCACAAACACGTACAAAGGACATAGAAGGCCTTCTGAGGCATTATTCAGCCAGGTCAGTCTAGGCTAAGGTTCATCTCTTTGGAGATATTTTTATTAAACTTTAGACCAGAGTAGTACAAGTTGTAGGAGATCACATTAGAAGTGTAACCAAACTCACCTGAGCAAACGAGACAAAACATTTTATAAAACAATAAGAGAAGACAGAGGGGGTGTGGACCAGAATGATGCTGAGCAAAACAAAGCATTTCTTCCTGAAAGATTGAAAGAACACATTTTCTGATAACTAATCTTACCTTTATAATCTTTTCAACGCCAGAAGAACAGATCATGTAGGTGTGAGGATTAAACCGCACTTGGTTTACAATTGACCGATGACCTTTCAGTACCATGAAAGCACCATTGACAACCCTGCCGATGCCACCTAGGGGAAAACAAGCACACGTGGACATGAGTAATTAAATCTTCATATTACTTTCAGTCATAGTCGTTTAAAGTCCTATTATATTTGACAATTCATTTCAGCTTTATCTTGCAGTATTTTAAGGCCTGTGCTGGCTGCAGAATTCCAATGTTATGAGCAATGCCCCTATGAGAAGCTGCAAGTTTGATGAAAAGCATCCTTCCTGCAAATTAGGACTTAGAGGCTTGCTTTGATTCATCTAAACAAACAATGAAGGTTTTTGACCTAATATGACAAATATGTGAATGAGAACAACATACATAATGAAATCACCAGGGAAACCTAAGGCATGACACAGACAGTTTGTAAATCTGAAGCAGAGACAAATAAAGAGGTTGGCTTTTAACAGCAATACTATTTTTCAAATTTATTTTTTAAATCAGCAATTTATTGCTGCTACAGTTGAGTCTAGTCTGATGAATAGGAAGGACCTGAAATAACACATCTGAACAGTGGGTTATATCATTCTTTGTCACAAGGCAGTGAATTAGCCAAAGAGGAATGCTTTTGTGCTAATGGTAAAACTCAGAACAGAAGCCAATTAACTTTTCTGCTTGGTCATTGACTCTTACTATGTCTATACACCAAAGCAAGAAACAGTCACACAGTATTTTTTTTTAATGTTCATAGACTAACACAGTTAAAACTACAAATTTGTTAGACAGCACAGCTGTGTATTCAAATAAACAAGTGTCCATCAACATGCAATATCTGTCCATCAACATGCTATGACTTAATATTTTCAGTGAAAGAAAACAAAACTTTTAAATGCCAGAAAGTAAAAACTGACAATCACTTCAGATGAGAATCAACTTGCTATTTAAAACTTAATGTGTTGTAAGTACAACTTACAGAAAACTAAAATAATTTCACTAGCTTCTGTGCTGCTTGCAGTGATATTTACACTAAACAAACTTTATGTTCCTCTTGTTAAAAATGTTTGCTATCTTTCTTTGACCCCAACAGGAGCTATTTCAGCTGAAACAGTTGCTGGTTTAAGCCCTGTGTTGAACAACTTGTGTTCTAAAACAGTCAGAGTTCTCCTATAATTCACACTTCCTAAAGAAAAAACTTGTGTTACCACTGAAGAGTAGCAAGATAGATGGGTCAAGAAAAAAAATTAAAAAGAAAAAACCATTCTCATATCACCTTCCAATTGTTAGGTTACACAAATGGTGAAAACAACTGCAGCTAATGACCTCGTGTACAGCCCCTCTCCTCTTAGAAAGTGTTCTATCCCTTTCACTCACTATAGCTGCACTCAAAGAACTGACTGATGTTTAACATGGAGAACAAGCCATGAGAAGGATCTAGAAACAAGGTGTCATCTAAGCCCTAAAAATCCAGAGACTGATATTTTACTGCTTCTGGAAAGTGTTCTGCTTTGCACAATTTTTGCACACCAAACTACTGTCTCATGGCACCTTGGGATAGAGAAATAAAGCACCCGAGAAAGGGGAAAGTGATGGCAAGTAACTCCAGGGACCAAAATGCATGGCTCACTGCACTGAAACTGCACCGAGACTGAGTTACCTGCACCAAGTTCTCCTATTGGGTACATTTGTATTTTCTTTAAAGATTCAGGGATTTGTTCTGCCTTCAGCCACTGGAGCAAGATTTCACCACTGTCAGCAAATTTGATTAAGAAGTAACTGATTGGAGAGCAAGTTCATTAAATGCCAAATTAAGCTCTTTTGATTTTCTTTTCAATTTAATGAGAATCCTCAAGTCCTTTCACTCTGCTGCTCCTTCTAGACACTTATGGCTGATGGTAAATTGCCCTACTCCCACAGCATTCCTTCCAGCCAAATCAGAGCTGTCAGTCCAATTGTATCTATCAAGCCAACAGCAGATGGTTACATCAAGACCAGTTCTCAACACATCTTGTCTTAGCAGACAAATATTCCAAGAAAGAGGGCCTTGGGAATGAAGAGAGAGTTCACTTAGGAAATGTTTCCAAGCCTGTAAGTAATGTCTAAAACAAGTTTTAACTATCCATGGACTGTAGCTGCATGAATTCTGTACAAAACGAGAAACATGCCCTATAAGTCACTAACTAAAGAGTCAGAGGGACTATGAGCAAAGAAAGAATTATAATGGAGATGAAACAAATACTGTATACCAGTATCTTGGGCTGCATTTCTAAGTCACTTGTTGGCCTTTTGTGCTACTGTTGGCAGTGTGAATTAACCCATGGTTATTTTCCTAGTAGAACAGTGAGAAGACTCATTTAATGCCAGAAGTGCCTTCTGGGACCTCCTGCACAAGAAATACCTGGAGGTGTTGAAATGGGTCCAGAGGAGGGCCACAAAAATGATCAGAGTGAAGGAACACCTCTCCTACAAGAACAGCTGAGAGATTGGGGTTGTTTAGTTGGGACAAAAGAAGACTCCAGGAGAACTTATTGCAGCCTTTCAATAAAGGGGACTTATAGGAAAGACAGACAATTTTTACGAAGGCCTGTAGTGACAGAAAAAGGGGCAACAGTTTTAAGCTGAAAGAGTGTAGGATTATATTGGATATAATGAAAGCATTTTGTCAAATGAGGGTGATGAGACACTGAAATAGGTTGCCCAGAGAAGTTGTGGTTGCCCCATCCCTGGAAGTGTTCAAGGCCAGGTTGGATGTGGCTTTCAGCAAGCTGGTCTCATGGAAGGTGTCCCTACCTTTGGACACTTCCATCCCAACCCATTCTATGATTCTATGGTTTTATAATTCTGTGAAGGAACTCCAAAGCTTTCTGATTATTTTGAATAAAATAATAAAATTTTGAATAAAAGCTTCTGATAATATTGAAGTTCCCTGAACTCCTTTTAAGCAGCTATCAGTAAATTCAGAGAAGGCATAGTAATAGGACATACTTCACTCCTCTTAAAATGAAGGTGAACTTCCCCACAAGGCTCCTTAAAAAAAACTGCCCAGTTACATGAAATTGCCCCAGGAGAAGTACAAATCTTAGCAGTGAGCTTTTACCAATGTTATGGGAGGTTTCAATAATTTAAACCAGAAAGTACTGACTCCAAAAATACTCTGATAATCTTTGTGTCAAATACAAGAGACTGCCCCAGAACCTCATTTTTGGACAATCCCTTGCTTGATGCAAGTTTAGTCTACCAACTCCTTTGTGTTTAAGCGACACCTTTAAGTAAGCTCTTAATGCAAAGTCTTCTACATCCTTATCTTGAAAGCAGTCCCTCTATTTTATACTAGCCCACCACAGTTGTCATCATATTAATGTGGTAGTTTTGCTTCAGAGGCATTCACCAAAACTACTGCAACTACTTTAGTATCTGCATGGCAGAAACCTGCCTGTGTCCAGACTTGTCTGGAATCCCCATGTCTCTCAGCAGAGACTTAGCTGCAGCCATACAGCCTGTAGCCATCTCAGAGTGTGAGGTAAGTTTACTCATCTCTACTGGCAAAAAAAAAAAAGTGCATTTGTATATTAAGTGGAGGCTAGCCATAAACTGCTCAAATTCCTGATGATATCTTCATTTTTTCCATTCCAATAAATTCCATATCCTTTTGCTGTCTTCCCTTGAAATGGTATTTTTATTGTATTGTTTCAGCAGAATTGACTTCTGCTATCCTAAATCCACTCAAATTTTTCTTTTGAGGTTTGGGGTTTTTTTAGTGGAAGGGGATGTTATTTTTTTGCTTTTAAATTTAGTAGCATGCATGAGTTCTGCAACTCTTTAAGCATGGCAGCTTTTATATTCTTAGCTAGCTCCAACATGTATAGGCAGTGTTCATACAGAAGTCATTAGCTTACATATCTGTTATTAATAACATATAAAAAAATAAATCCTACAGTCTTCAGAGGCTGACTATGCCAATTTTAGGAGGTTATAATTTTATAACCTCTAAGTACTGAAGGGAAGAGATGGATATGTTCTAGCTGATTTTGCAATACTACCCAAATTGCTCTGCTTTAAGACAGTCCTGAGTAGTGGTCTAGAGTTCTAGCTGTGCTGGTCAATGGGGGTTTTTTGGTCTGCTTTTATTTGATACTCAAAGTGAAATGTAAGAAAACCACTCTTAATTTATACCCTGCAAGTAAGTGTTCCAAAGAAGAGAAATAAAAAAAGCTCAAAAAGTCCTTTAAGTAATATCCTACTGTGATATCTGATCAGCTTAAAGACATAACTTATAAAAGGCTAAATCTAATGTGCACATTTTAAAACAGATTTCCTGTACATGTTTGACAAGAATACATTTGCAACACAAGGTCACTCTACAGGCTCCTGTACAGAGGAAGGAATAATACAGTGTTTTGTAGCAGTTGATGTCTTCTGAGTGGCCAAAGTTATTTCTTCTTTGTTTGCTTTATACATTTATGTGTTAGGCTAATGAACTACTTCTTAATTATGTGGGTTTGTAGATACCTATGTGAATGATTTGACATTTGACATATTATAAACATGCTGAATAGTACATCCCAATAAGTTTTAAAAACTCTAGTAAATTGTGATGAAGGAGACTGGCAAATTTAGACATCAATCTGACTTCCCCTGCATGAGTTCTACAACAAGAAGCAATGTTTAGAAAAAGCCAGAATAAATTATTTGAAGGCTAAAGAAAAAGTGAAAGTGATAGATTACTGAGAAAAGTGTTCTAGTGCAGAAATCCTGTAGGAATGTAGAACAGTCTCCAAACTAAGGAAGCTGCATTGTTCCAAACATTAAAAAAAACCTGTTAAAATGCCAGAGAACTTGCTGGGATAAGGAACTATTCTCCCCTGGCTCTGTAACAGAGGAGTTAAATGACCTCATTCAGAAGCCTTTTCTATCTAGGACACTGGAAAAGAAATCCCACTGTTTGTTCATATAAGGTAGAAAGACATTCCACAGACTAAAGCATAACTTCATACAAGCCTTGTGAATTACTCAAAGTGCTGAAAACTCCTGAGAAGAACCAGATATTTGCAGCTGCTACCAGTGTACCATAGCATACCATTCCACTGCAGTACTTGGCACTACAGTGGTAGCTCATTTAAAGTTAATTTAGTTTTCATTAGTAATAATCCAGGGTACATTTAGACCGTGGGCCACTACTTTGCATTTGAATCCTATGAGATCACGATGTGTTAACAAAGAGAGATACCATAGTTTGGAAAGCAAATGCACAGCACAATAAAAGCAAACATGCTTAGCATATAGGGCCTCTGCCTTCAGTGCAGCAGATTTTGTTTAGGTACCTTAAAAGTCTCTCTGGTCACTCACACACCTGTATTTGTTTCATACAATGGATGCCAGTAGATGGTTTTGCTCCTCAGAGACCCATCTGCAGAAAAGCTAGATTTAACACAAGCACCTTCTCCCTGAGAGCACAGGGTCCTGCAGCATCCCTTCTTCTGGGATCAGGAATTGACTCCAGCTCTGGCAGCAGCCAGACTTACTAAAGTTTTCTCAGCAGCACAAGCAAAACTGACTTTGATCCCATCAAATATGGGGTGAGAACAGGAAGGGGTGCCCAACATCCCTTCTCCTCCTAGCATGGTAAAAGGAGACCTCGAAGTACCAAGTGTCCCCTCATAAGAAAGCAGCTTCAACTCCATTTGCAGACTGCTTCCTTTGACACCTGTGAACACTCCCTCCAGCTTCCAGGTGAGGTGAAAAGATCAGCATGGCCTTGCAGAGCTTAAGGGAAAGCACAGGGAGCAGTCAGCTGGTAGCAGCCTGTGCCCAGACAACGTGCTCTTCCAGGCAATCAACTGCTTTGCCTGGCCTATGCCTAGAACCAGTCCCACAGTGGTCTTGTATCTCTGTGAAGGTTCCAAAAGCCAAAAAGTAATATTTAAACATGAAAAGACATGCATAAAATTGTAGTGGTAGTGGCTATTTTTGGATGTGTATTTTCTCCCTCCTTTTGTTGCTTCTAAATATCTGCCATACACCTTATCTATCCCAACCCTCCCAGTGTTGTTATCACCAGTATAGCTGAACAACAACATGAAAGCTAGGACAAAATTACTATAGAAATAAACTTTAGCACACCCTTCCCACTCTTTTCCCCTTCCCGGTCTGCGAGACACTTCTTTTATGCTGTACTTAATGGCATAGGTTGCAACAGGTTTCACAATGTTATTGGAATTGTGCAAATTGCCACCAACAACTATGCTTTCTGAACATAACAGATATAAACGTAAGTGAAATTATCTCACAACCAATAGCTGTCTGCTTGGGGGTTTTTTTTGTTTGCTATTTTGTGGTTGGGTTTGGGTTTTATTTAATGGAAGTGTGAACTGCTTGGCTGTGCATTTCTTTTGCACTGGTGGCTGCAAACATTTTCAATACAACCAAGAGAAAGGAGCTTTGGTACAATTAGATGGCCAGTTGCTAGGGACTAAAGCTTCTCCAGCCTCTCCCAGTGCTCAGTGTTATCTTCAGCTTTCTATTCCTGAATTAGACATTTAATGTACTAACGCTGGTGAGGGAAACACTCCTGCATGCTGAATTTTCTTTCACTTGTCTACAGCACTACAAAGCACCCAGCACTGCCTTGTTTTCTGATAGATGCCACTTGGCCAGTACATTCCACAGGTCCGTGGTGTTATTACAATCCAAATGCCACAGAAACCAGTCCCAATTCCCCTGAATATAAAACCTTTTCTACAACCACCCAGCACTTACTCGCTGTGTTCATCAAACAACTGTTCCATAGCACAATTTGGTCAACACTGACTGACCTGAAGAAAAAGACAAACTACAGTCCTAAATGTAAAACAGTTTATATCCCAAGACCACACCTCAGAAATTTTTTTTTTTTTAAAAACCACAAACCTTCCAGAGCATGCTCCCCACTGGGTCAGATGGCTTCCCCCTGCCCCAACCAAGTGGTATGCATATATGCATATGTACCCATATATAAAATATCTCAAAAATAGCTAAAGACATTAAGAAACACTTAATAATTTTTATTCATCTTCATTTATCAGCCCAGAACTTTGAGAACTTAAACCACAAGATGTCTCCAATGAGATAGCCATGTTCAAGTATTCTGAAAAGATCTGTTCCTGCATTCTTCAGGCCTGAAGAAGTGCCAGCATTTACAAAGACCAAGGAGGAGGAAAAAAAGGAAGAAAAATTGCATCAGTTCTACTGAAAATTTGTGCAATTAGTTTAGTAACTGGACCACAATGACTGGCCCTTTCTTGCTTGCAGTTACAGTCAAAGGCAGAATTAAAAAGAAGTTTTGAAATGCAGTTTGCTGTTCTGATTTAGTAAAGTTTTCCAGAAGCTGGTGACAGCTTGCTCACATGAACTGAAGGATCCCCAGCTGTCTTCTCAATCCCAAATAATACCATATCCCTCACACAGCAGCTTTGAGTAATATTTCAAAAGCAAGAATTGCATAGATGATTCAGAGTAGTGAGTGAGGAATGTAAATTCCATTTTGAAAACTTTTTGTCTACTAAACCCTCTCTTACTCCACAAGGCATGTCAGGTTCTGTCTCGAACAGGGGTTCTTTACCAGCTAGTAGGCCATGTTTACTGCTGTTAGGTTTGATAATGTCTTAAGTGCTCATATGTTAATAGGCTTGCTGGACAAGTCATGTAGGACTGATGTCTCTTCTCACTTCCAGCTTGCACTGGAGTCAGGTAAAAGCTGTGGAAACTCAGGACTGCTTTTCTTCTGCCAAACTTATGTATTAACTTTGCTAGAAGCTGCCTCTGAAAAAACTCTGATACTTTCATGGATTACTTTAAAGAAGAAACTGGCTAACAAATTCATGAAACATTTGGCAATTACTTCTAAAGCACAGTGGATAGTACTTGGATGGAGATGAAAGTGGAAAAATGAGCAAACTATTCCATCTTTAAGAAACCACAAAAGGTGGTAAAAAAGCGACCAACCTTCTGGCATAGGAAATCCCAGGCTATTCAGAGTAATCTAAGACTATAGAGGGACACAGTCAGTAAAACTCTTCAACAGAATGGCTTCCTAAGCAATTTAGGAAATACCTTTTTTCACATACCTCCCTGCCCCAAAGGGGGCAAAAATCCTGCCTAATTATTGGACCAAACAAAACCTCTTGCAGATTCCAGCTGATTATGGGAATGATTTAAAGCAACCTACTGGAAGGACACTTCTAAACTATGACTATCTGAAAAAAAACCCAGCAGAACTTGTTCTATCCTCCTGGCAAAATACCAGTACAGGTAACCACATTTCTCCAACTTGAAATATGTTTGCAGCTGTCTGACTGGTATGTTCCTTCACACTTTTCTTCATCTTTTGTTCACTAGTGTTGCTAACCAATTTGACAACCAGTACTTGGTGCACCTATAACAAAATCATTTCAGAGCTATTGTTAAGGATGCAGCTGTTTAAAAATATATAAACTTTAAAAAAACTTCCCTATTTTCAAATAACTGATACAATTTAAGGGAGTTGTATCATAAATATTTATAGCAACACAATGACTGAGTTCAACCGGAAGGCAGAAATCAGTTAGAGAGATATTTTTATTTAAAATACCAACCAACAGTACAGGACATTACATCAGCCTGTCTAGTTTGCACACTATTTTAAGTGAAAGACCACATTCCACTCTCTCAGATCACAAACCCAAAGGCACTCCTATTTTAGCTAGAACATAAGAACAAGGAGTTTTCCACTGAAGCAAAAGTTTTCCAAAGTCTTTACATCCCTATGGCAAGACTGATTCTCCAAGAAGAAGCACAGCTACATCTCTCTCTGGCAATTATTCTGAACAGCAGGATAAGATTTAAGAAAGGGCATTTCATCACATTCAAAATGGGCACAACCCTTCAAGGAGAGCTGAATGAAGAAAAGAAAAGCTTCAATAAGCCTATCACAGGTGATCTGGATACCCAATCAGTTATTTGCCATAGAAGTGGACCTCTGGGTCTAACAAAACCAAGCTTGTGAGTTTGGCTAAAATATTTCAAAAAGAGAACTGCTCGAGTTATGAGACATTAAGACATACACATTCCTACTCCTGGATCTTCTGATTTGTTAAGCAACCACTGAGGGCAATTGATATTAAGTAATTAATTTTGTAACTGAAATGTTGCAAGTGTACTGACATCCTTCCTGAAGTTACAAGAACCAGAGACAAGAAACCTGACTAAAACAGATATGACATTGTTATGTGGTAAATCAAACAAATTTACAATTTAATTTGTGATCAAAATGTATCACCTATTTGTAAATAGCAACTATTTTTGCAAGCATATATCTTTTTTACAGAGTAGCATCCTTAACAACTACTCTGAACCAGATTATTTTGCTTAATAATAATTTTGCTTACAGGTGCAACAAGTACTAGCTATCATCCTTGTGCAAAAGTCCCAGATAAAAAGTTTGTCACATGCAGATGTCTAGGAAAAAAGTTTTCAAGAGCATCACAGCCATATAAACAGAAAATCTTAAATCCAGATTTTACAAAGGAAGTCAGGACAGTATGGTGATACATGCAGAAAATACAACTCTACAGTCCACACAATAAAACTTACAAACAAGTAACTAATATTAATGTATGTAATCTTTGCTTTAACTAAGGGGAAAAATCCATTAGTAGTAGTAAAGCAGTGTCAAATGTACAAGAAAATCACACAAATTAAAAAAATTAAAAAAAAAAAGCAGGGAGATATCCCTATAAACTCCATACAAAGATAGGCCAAGCTACTGGTATTTAGCAGGACCATCTTCAGGGCTTGTGGACTGCAACATGAAATGCTGGTTAACTAAGCAAAAACCCCAAAATTAGAATGTAATTTCCCTCAAAACCCTGCTATTAACTGAAGGCTATTCATCCTCTCAGCTGTGGATTATACAGCTGTTATTAACAACCTTTGAAAATGAAACAAACTATTTTCATTTTACCTCTAACATAGCTTGTAATTTTCTCTCACTATTGCTAAAGTGTCTGATCCACAGGATAGCCCTCAGTTGTACTTAATATCACTAAAATGTACAGTTTAAAGAGGCAGAGCCACTAAAAATGAAAACACTAGTACAGTTTTGAAAGTCTTGACTCTTTCAATTAAAATTTAACACCCTTCTAGAAGTGCATGATCTGTTTTAACAGAGACAGATGCTGATGCTGTATGGCTGAGAATGTCATATTGCCAAACCCCACACCTTAGTAGACCACATCAAATTATACACTGACCAACAGTGGCATTCACAATGGGATTGTTTCACTGCCCCCACACTGCTGCTTTTCTTCAATATCCCTCCCCTGTACTTCCATACAGAGCTGTGCTATGGCTATTTGCTTACCATGTCTGCCCCAGCATGGAAATGGGTCAGAATTTAGTCAAAAGTGGACATTTCCACCAGCTGATAGTGCTCCTCCACCCAGAAAGTAAAAAAGCATAACTCCTCTGCACTGGAAATCAGTGGGAAGATTTTGGTATAAGAGGAATGAGAGGGGAAAAGAGGTCAATGCACTGGAGCTGTAAGGAACACCCTGTGAACCCAGCACCATTTTATGCTTCAAGTTTTATTATGGGAGGAATGATCATTACATGAGAAGGGAAAAAAATAGAAAATCATTATGAGAAAACATTCAAATGGCATTGACCACAGTTATCCAGACATTGGATAAGGCATTTGTAAACTCTCCCTACCCAGCTTTCCTCAGAGTTGCTCTAGATTCACAATGTGAGAACAGCAATTTTTTTGAAATACCAGTTTAGTGTTTGTCAGACACCTGCCCCCCCACTCTTCCTTCCCCATCTAAAACAGCATCAACACTTACCTGCTTCTGGATCTGGAGGAATCCTCCACATATACAAATTGAAGTCATCAGAGCCCGAAAGGATGTACTGTTAAGAATAAAAATAAAAGCAGTTTACAACAAAGTATCACCTGAATGATGCTATTTTACTATTGATCTACTTCCTCCTAACCAAAAATGAGAAAAAAGAATAATTTGCATAATTTTTTGCACCTCACTGATCAGTTTACATTTAAATGGGGATGAAGTACCAGAACAAAAGTGTTGCCTGCATAAATGGACCAAAATTGAAAAGCACACTTCATATATCTAATACCTACTGCCCAAAGTGTATGTTTGCTTTGCTAAATAAGGCTATGAATTTTGGTTGGCTTTAATATAAGCATATCTCGGTCTAGATCACACTCTCTAATTTTCAGCCTGCATCTCTGGTCTTTTTTTGATGTTGAAGCCTTTCATAGTTTTTTTATCATCTCCAGAACTACCAAGGAAAACTCCATCACATCCTAAGAAGAAAGCTGCCATGTTCATTACACACAAGCATGTCCATTACTCATTAAGCCAGACCTGTCTACCAAGACCATCAAAAGTCAGTCACTGAGAATAATCTTGAACACCAAACAAAAAACAAAGCTAAACATTCACTGTCAGCAAGTCTCAAGTGGTTTAAAGCCGTGCCCCTCCACCCCATTTATCACACTATTTGTTTTTTTCCTGGTCATAGTTACTCTGAAGAGATGGAAGGCTGCTCTTTTTCAGCAGTACACAAATGATAAACAATGTCTTTATTGTGTAGAACTACAGGCAATATGCAATTTAAAGTAGCTTAATATACTACAAGCAGGCACTGGAATGACAGGTGACATTTGACGTGGCAAAAAGCTTACGCCTCTCAGCTCTGAGAGGCCACAAACTGTGCCTTGCCTCCAAATATTTATTCTCCCATAAATGGGAGAGAGTACAGTTTATTTCTCTCCCAAATTAGAGATTAAATGACACGTAGTGGAGGCAATGGCAGATTTCAATTCCAGTTATACTGGTGTAGACAGTGTAAATAAATCTCTCTCCCTCCACTAATGTTAGGCTGCAGTTTAATCAATGCAGCCAAGAAGCTGGGTTTTTAATTTTATTATTATTATTAGGTAAGGGGAAAGGGAGAAAAATAAAGAAATGGACCCAGTTTGTCCCTTTTCTAACCTTTCATGAGGGACAAATTATGTTTTGCTTGGCTCAAATATAGTTGGTTTCTGCCTTTCATTCTCCAGGGAAACATAAAATCATCAGGCAAAGTAACACCAAGCAGTGAGGAGACAAGTTCTGGAATAACACAGGACTCAGAAGCAAACAAACAGAAAATATACACTTTCACAGAAAAAAATAGCTATCAATTTGCACATATTCTGTTTGCAATGCTAATTACATTAGTGCAGTGTTTGGATGTTTCCTATAACACAAATGCAATAACGAATCACTAAAATCCCTTCTCTGGTTCCCTGCTATCATAATCCAACCATTCTTTTTTCCCTCATCTTTAAGAGTGCAGGATGTGAGTAAGCACTTATGAATGCAATTCTGCTCGTTTTCTGACAGGTAAGAAGCACTGATCAAACAAAAGCTCCTTTAAAAGCTTGTGCACACTAGTTCAGAATCACTCATAAACCCATACTTTCCAAGCCAGAAAGTTATTTCTACAAGCCAACATGTTCAAGTGCTTAGGCAATTTACCTTCCAAGCTGACCTGATGGTGCCAGGAATATGTGCTTCCCCTTTCATTTGACTGCTCATAAAATGTTAGCCCACAGCAGGCTGAGCTGCTGTGCCAAAACTCCAAGGATTAGGGCTTATATAGGAAACATCTCAGCAATTAGAAAGAAAGAACCTCTAATATGTTTTGTTAAAGAAATGCTACATGGAAAAAAAGTCTTACTTGTATAGAAATGTTGCCAGTTGTTACTATTTATTTCCAAATTGTATTGTTGAAGCAGCAACTAGTTTGCCAAGAACACATGGCTAAAAACAGACTTGTAATTAAAACACCTAGAAAACTCAGCATCTTGAATTTATGACCGTATCTTTTTTTTTCTTTTTCCTTTTTCCCCACATATCATAAACTAACATGATAGGATCCCAAAGTGACAGATTTCAGATATCCTGCATGAGGCACACAGGACAGAAAAAATATGTACATGCCAGGAATGGAGTGTCTGTGAGACCCTTCAAACCTCCTTCAAAATTATTTGCAGAGGAAATAATGTGTGTGTCCTGTAAGACTCAATGACCAATTGTGCAGGAAATGTCATGTCACTGCCCACAGAAAGCAATATACTACCTGCAAACAAAGACCATTGACCCCAGTATACTCTGGGGGTATATTGCCTTTTTTTTTTTCTTTTTTCTTTTTTTTTTCTTTTTTGCTTTGGAGATAGCAAAATTTAGAGTGCCCTTGCAGTGATGTGTAGTTACAGCAACTTGATGCACTGTCAAGGGTGTAAACAGGAGGACAAGACAAGAGATTTTTCCCCTTATCTGGCACTTTTTTGAAACCACACCTGGGGTATTGTGCCTGGCTTGGGTCCCCCAATACAAGTGTTACTAACAAATTGGACAGAGAGTGGACAAGAGGCCTGCTGCAGCTGAAGGCCTGTGACCTGCAGGGAAAACCTAAGAGAATTGTTTTGTTTAGCCAGGAGAAAGGGAAGGGACAGAGTGGACCTCAACGGTTTCCCACTCTTCAAAGGAATACTGAGCAACCAGGGACAGGCTCTCCTCAGAGGCATGCAGTGGGTACCCAGGAAGCAACAGTCACAAGTCACAGCAAGGGAAATTCCAGCTGAGCACAAAGGAACATCAAGTTCAGGAGCCTAAAAAACACTGCAACTCAGCACCAGAAAGATGGTGGAATCTCCACTCTTGCAAATCCAAAATTTACCTGAACAATTCCCTGAGCAATTGGATCTGACTTTGAAGATGCTCTGCTCTGAGAAGCAACTAAAGTTGAGGTGATCTCCAGAGCTCTCTTCTGACTGTTTTTTTTTCAAAGATTGCCAAAATAAAAAGGGAAATAATTGTCTTGGTGGATTAGGGTTGGGCTTTGGGTTACAGGGGCAAGGGGAAGAAGGAGGGGAGAAGTGAACAGTGTCAGGAAAATGCCCACCTGAAACCTTTTCGCTCCATCGTGAAAGTACTAACGGCAAGACAGGCCACAGTGACAGGATCTGCAGCTCAGCACACGGACTTGCAGAAATTAAAGTGATCACAATTTGGGGAACTTAAAGGAAGAAATTTATGAAGCACCTTAAAATGGTTTACAGAATCATAGAAGGGATGAGCCTGGAAGGGACCTTTGGAAGTCATCTGGTCCAAGCCACCTGCTCAAGCAGGGCCACCCAGGAGCTAACTTCCCAGGACCGTGTCCACATGCTCTAGAGTATCTCCAGTGGCAAAGACATTCAATCCAATCCTACCTACTTAAAAGAACCATGAAGACCTTCCTTATCATTTTCAAGCCTAATGCCATTTACACTGATCAAACACACTTGGCTGTTGGAATAAATCAGCCAAGACTCCATTTTCTTCATGCAGAAAGCCAATCCTTTATTCACAAAGCTCATATTTGTATGAAATATCAGAAGACACTGTGTTAAACCTAATTAGTCAACAATACAGTGAAACTCAGTTCATTGGTCAGTAAGGGCTGTTGTATATGTCTATCAAATTTTCTGTCTCTAGATATGTTTACATTTTTCCTTTGTGGGTTGTCATGGGACAAATCTTATTGTCTACAGAGATGAATTTGTTTTTCACCTTCAGAATAGATTGTTGTGTTGCACAAACTTCTCATTCTCAAAACAGCTTCACATAGGAACTTGCAAATTGCTTGTTAGCTGCACTTAGAAGAAATGACAGGCCAGCTTTGGCAATTTTAGCAGAGCAAGGCCTGATTTCATAAGGCCTTTCTTTAAAAATTTTTCTACCTGTCTACAACATCTCACTCTTTCTGTTAATTTCAAGAAGGATCATATGTTCTGATGTTAAAAAAGCTCTTGTGAGGGTATTATCTCATTAAGGTTATCATTGGTTACCTACTAGATATGGGATAAGATACATTAAAAAATAACATCTTACGAATAATGCCAATTATAAAATCAGTAAATTCACAACACGTAATCAATGTATCAGCAGTAATCACCTTAGGAAGTTGAGATAACACCTTTCTAAACACTCATGTACTTATGGCAGTAAAATGAAACAAAGGAAAACACTAGAACAGCTTACAATCAATAAAAGCCATAATGTAGAATCAGAGCCATCTTATTTCTTAAAAGAAAACAACTATATATCTTACAATGTAGGAAAGCAATATTTAACTGTCTTAGATTGCAATGCAAGATGTAACCAGAAGTATACATTCTATCACCATCTGTTAAAACCAGGTGGGGAAGTATTCTTTATCTCTTCCATGACCCTGCATCCCTCAGAACTCCGGGGAGATATCTTCTGTTAAAGGGCCAGCTGTTAAAACCAGGTGGGCAGTGTTCTTTATCTATTCCAGACCCATGCCCTCCTGCCCGCTGAAGGTGCAGCCATGGCAGAGCACATCACAGCAGGGAAACTCATTCCCCACAGAGGTGAACTCAGCTTGACAAGTTAAGATCTCGCATCGTTTGAGAGCTCTGGTTGTGTCCTGCGTGGCAGCAGACATCGCTGCATGGAAGCTGCGCGTCTGTGTAAAGAGAACCAGATCTACAGCACAGATGAAAAGAGAGCTCTGGCATCCTTCAACCAGGATGAGAGGAGGAAATGAAAGAATAAGATCCTTGCAAGCTTTTGAGAGATGGTCTATAGAAAGACTAAAGAAAAATAATGCTTCATTTGAGCTGTGCACCACGTGGTGCTTGCACTACGTGGCCGCTAACCCAGTCCAGCTGTGATTTGAAAAAAGCTGCAGGTGCTGCAGCACCTTTCACCCAACAGGGCCAAGCCTCAGGATTGGATTACTTGTGTCAAGGAAACAGAGTTATTGTCATCAGATTTTCTTGGATGGTTTGTTTACCATCTACAAGGAATCCCTGTAAAAAGAAAGGCTACAAGGCAGGAACAGGCGGGGAAGATCAGAGGTGTCAATGTTCTGTGGTCACTTTGAATCAGACAAGCCAAAGTGTCCCACGGGAAGGTTTTGTTACCTAATGCCAATAAGCATGATTTTTAAAATTCCATTTATTTTTATTAATGATAGGCTCATTTAGCCTGGGAAAGACCTTTAACAATCTACAAGCACCAGCAGGAAAAATGAAGGAACTCCTAAGTTCCTGTTTTAAGATCCAGGACTGTCCACCTTCACTATTATTTCACAAGTCTTATAGATTTAGGTTTCTCTGCAAAACAGTTGAGTTTGGTTTGTGATTCAAACCAGATGTAAATATTTTGTAAAAGAATTTGTAATTTAATATGGATGGGCTTCAGTTACTTTAGAGCAAGCAAATCACAACTGAGGTATAAAGTAACAGTAATAGAAGGGTCTGATCTTCCCTCCACTGAAACACATGGTGAAGAGCTAAGTGGCTTGCTTCCTTTTCTCCTGCGTTATACATAGGCATCAGTGCAGTGGGGTGCAGTGATTGGAACCCCTGGATGTACACAGGTGGTAGCAAGGATGTATCTGTTAATTTATTTGAAATGTTTTTGTTTATGGAAGTGTTCTAGATTAAACCCTTGTTTTAACTCCTGTAGTATTTTACTTTGGTCTGTTTCAGCAGTATTACATGGCTTGCTTTAACCTCTGTGCTTGGAGGCTTTGCTTATGTGGTGGTTATCTTTGCTTCAACTGCAAATTTACAGACATATCTCCCAGAACTTCTTTTTCTCAAATGTTTTTGAAAACAAAATGGTTTTGAGAGGTGGGTTGTTTGTTTTTTGCTCTCCTAATTTTTTTTTGGTTCCTCTAAGTCTAGCAGCAGAAATGTCTTGTATATTTGTATCAGGAAAATAAAAGTCCTAAATTCCTTTAAAAAAAGGGGCCTTTCCTTTACAATTCTTCACTTGGCTAAAGTATTCTGGAGTGAATTAAGAGAAAACAAGTAGGAATGAATTAAACATCTGCAACGCAATTATGTCCAGCCACAGAACAAGCTCAGCTCGGGATCTGAGCTGAAAAACTCCTTACGGCTTTAATCTTGACACAAAACAGCCATTAGTAAATGCCAAAAGCATTAACTGATAAAGTCATGTATACAAGTTTGCTGTTGTAAGCAATGTGCTGTGAGTAGTGAACTTTTTATAGAAAATTAAATTATATTTTGATGGTTGGGTCTGCCAATAATCACCAGAAATTGATCATATTCCACAAAATATCCAAGTATTTTGTATCTCTGCCATTACACTGCCACCACTGTAACAGCCAGCAATGTTTTCCACTCTCTTTCCCTCTAAGGATACCTCTGGGGTACATGTTTTCCTTCTGTTCTCATAACATAGGATTGCATTCCTAAATGCATTTATCTTTTTCTGTAAGACTAGATGATATGGGTCTGAAAAGTAGAAAGCAGCTTTTCTGGTCAAGACTAAGAGATTGCCAGAACCTCATGACTGCAGCCATTGCAAGAACAATGTGCCACATGAAGCTTCAAGGGCAGACACCCAAGCTGCCAAAGTCACAAACATGCCTGATATCACTTGCATGACATTTGGAAAACAATCCTCAATTCCATTTAGTACTCTCTGCACAAGACAATCAGAACTTAAGGCCTCTAGAGAGCACAGCTGGACTGATGTTACTAGGACACTTACAGGACGATTTGTGAAAATTTTTCTTTGATATATTCATTACAAATATAACAATAAACCAATAGTTCACTGCACTAGTTCACCATTGTAGAATAAGGATTAAGAAAACAAAGAAATCAGTCCCTATTACTAGAAAAAGAAATAATTACTATTAAGTTCACCAAACTCGAGTTAATAAGGCTCAAATCCTGATAGAATGGAGTAGACTTCTTAAAATTAAGGAACAGAAAGGAAAAAATATAAGGGCTTGAGGAAGGGTAGATGAAAGAATGTCATCCTGCACATGGTTAGGCTCCACTTTGATTGTGAACAAGGATTTTTGGTCCCGAGGGGATAGATTCCTAGCAGAGTACCTTCTATTCACTCACTTTAAGAACAAAAGCCCAGATAATCAAATCACAGAGGCAAGCCAGGGGGAGGCAAAAACTGTCTCTGTGCATTCACAGAGACAACTAAATAGCTAAGACATCAGGCACTGTCCTCCTTCCACCCTCCCCGCTAAAGACAAACTCAAGCTGAACCTCAAGAACCACTGCAGTGCTGAATTAGACCCTGCATGAGGAGCTCAGATGTCTGGGGGGAACAGACCAATATTAAACCCACCTGTTTCACTGTCTGCCTTTTTGCTGCTGTATCTGACCAGGACTTCAGAAATCAACATTTACAATATTCATGCAACCACAGGATTAGACAGAAAAAAACCCTTGCTGTTAATACTGGAATTTTTTTGGAAGGACAGAGTCAGCTTCTATGCCTAGCTGTTAGCAACTATGACAGGAAAAGGCTTCCAGATGACTTGAGCTGCTGATTCAGAAGTTTGCCTTAGAAGGAAGAAAACTCTCAGGCATGGTTAGAGTCTGCTCCTGGGAGAAAACACCAATTCAGTCTGAGTTTCAAGTACACATAAAATGCTTAAAATGAACCACCATCAGGAATCTGAAAGAATTACGTTGGACTAGCACTCCCCACTCATTCCACTGTAACTCTTCTCATTTTCTCTTTCCCCAAGGAAATTACAGCAGTTGATATAAATAAATGAAGATCTAATCTGCTTCTGTAGTCTAGTAACAGTAGCATTAGCATTGCATTTTGCAGAGTACTACTACTCTAGGGAATTTATTTTTTGTTCATAGCACTGCCAATTTGAAAGCTTTCAAAATCCCACAAGCTAAATTTCTTCAGGTGCTACTAAATATGGATTATTTCAATAAAATGTTAGCTAAATTGCACCTTATTTTAGTCTCCAATACCCACATTTTCTGCCCCCATAAAATGTCCTATTGCTTATCACCTATATCAGAGAGATTTTTGAGCTTTTGGCCCTAGATAAAGGACTAGCAGACATGGACCATTCTTCCAAGAGTATCAGCAAGTCTCTTGAATGGCCCTACCAATGTAGGAGAGAACAAGAAGAATATAGGAGCCTGTCTTACATGCACAAATCAAAAAGCACCATCACCATATAATTATAAAAGCATGCACAAACAACAGATAAAGGCACAGAAATTATAACCATTTTAAAAGCAAGTACTGCTAAGTTACTAGCAGGAAAATGCTTGTCAGACTCGAATTCATGCTGCTGTTTACAGCTTTGAAAGAGACTAAACTTCTTAAATCTCAATTCCCACTCACTTGGGCATGTCTGCCCTTTCTTCAGAAGGGCCAATGAAACTTGGTGCAGAAAAGATCAGAGCAGACAGAATTTTTCTCAGGGTTTTAGTGAGCTGTCCCTTGGCTTTGTCAAGTGGTGCAAAACCCACATGCTGGGAGAGAAGCACAGAGGCATCCAAATTTGAAACAGGCTGGTGCTTTGCATATGTTCTTTAAGAGACAGGATGTACAGGCCCTTTATTTTACCTGTAACACAACATAATTAATTGGTGGGGTGTGGACTTTTGGTTCTTTTCCTATGATAACACATAAAGAATCTGCAGTCTGCTAGGCTCAAGTTGTAATTCCTCAAGACTCACACCACTTCTGTGGTGGAATATGCACTGATAAGCATTGAGGAAAACACAGTTTGACATGAAGCATCACTGAAGTCTGAAAAACATTGTTTGTCCAAAATAGACTGGAATTGACAGCAATCAGCTGTGGAAAATGAATCCATTTACATGAAGAATATAAAAACTGTGTATTTATCCAGGGAGGAAAGGTTTCCTAAGTAAACAGGTCTTATGCCATTTTGTTCTTTGTGACCGCTGTCTCCTCTTCTAAGCCCAACAGCCAATTTCAAATTTAATAAAGAAGCTGAGGATTCTGGAATTATGGACTGTACAGAAATATTCTTTTGCAAAAGGGCAGCTGTCACACAGAAGGGAGAGAGATACCCTGCAAGTAGCCACTGAAAACAAAGCAGTACCATAGACCCACTAACTAAACATCAGGAAACTCCAAAGAGTTGAACCCAACAAAATCCCAGGGTGAACATGACAATCTGCTTCTCATGGAGCTATTTCAAGGGGGATAAGCAAGCTATAAACAAAAAGAAGAAAAGTGTAAGAAAGCTGCCCTCATACACACTGTGTGTGATTGTGTATGCGT
Organism: Passer domesticus; assembly: GCF_036417665.1. Classification (NCBI taxonomy): domain Eukaryota; kingdom Metazoa; phylum Chordata; class Aves; order Passeriformes; family Passeridae; genus Passer; species Passer domesticus. Next base: position 33,838,731 of record NC_087479.1, read on the forward strand.
GTATATATAAATGTAGGTATATAAAAACCACAACCATGAACACCAGTCTTGTTAAACATTACATTTTGTATGAGAAGTATTTGACAAAAGACAAGCAAAATTTTTTTAGAGTTGCTTCTAGACCTTTTGTGGTGTCAAGACTGCTCTACACATCTTATGAAAAAAAGCTTCCCCTGCTATTTTTCCATTTCTAAAAATTACTGATAATTTACAATTTGATCATAATTTCACATTGTCCGCATTTTCTGTAGGTAGAAAACCCACAGATTTACTTTCAATCCATTTGTATTGTTGGATTATCTACTAACCAGATAAGAAACAAAGTAGGGACACAACTATGGAGCAGGAAAAGACATTTTCCTATTCCAAAAGAATCAAGAAACAAACAAGCAAGGAAACAACAAGGAAAAACAATTAAGGACAACAGTCAATTAGTCAAGTATTTCCATTTATTTGCAATTCCTGATCTGCCAGGCTGGTACCTTTATGTTGATGAATCTAGGTGTTGATGAATCTAGGTTTTTAGTATAGAATTCCCTCTGAGTACAGCTTGAAAACCTGCTGTAATCTTCACTGGCTGACTTCCCCAGCAGGTCTGTTCCCACCCACATGTCTTCTGCTAACACTGGAACCCCTAACAGCAGTGGTCTGATTCAGTAGCTACAGCAGTAAAACCTCACACAAATTGTCATGAGTCATTCAATATAGTATAGCCATTTTTGTATTTCAGCCAGATTCTACAGGGTCAGATGGGTGCCAGCACAGCCAAGGGAAGTACAGGATGTCCCCTGAAGGGCACACGGCCTTGTTGGTACCTCAAACTGCAACCCCAGAGTGGCTGCCTCCCTGTAGCAGCTCTCATTGTCACCAACCAGAGATCCTTCTCTCCACAGCAGTCAACCAGGAGATGACAAAATAATGAGCAGTCACCTGTGCAAGCCACTAACCTCTTATTCCTGTGTTTCAAAGAAAAAACCTAAAGTAAGAGGAGCTATAACTGAGGACGCTCTCTCTAAGATATGTTTTGGAGAACTTACAGCTAAGAAAAGAATTTCCCTACAAGGTATCTACACAGACAACCTTTTATCTTCTACTTGATAATAAATTCTGGGGCACAAATTATGTTGGTTTTTTTTTTTTTTCAATACCTAACAAATTCAAAGAGGGGTCACAACACTGTGAAAACAGACATCTTTTTTCACACCAGCCAGGACAGCCTGTACTCTTTACATACTATCCTGTACTCCTTGAAACCGTTTTTCAAGAGGCTGAAACTGGCACAAAAAAAGAGCTTAAATGTTTTCCATCTCAGCCAGAGAATCAAACAGGTGAGTCCAAAAGGCTTTAAACAACAGAAGCTTTGTTCCTCCTTAAGAAGCATGCCTATCTCATGAGCTGGAAAAAGTAAAGCTGTGAGACACAGCAGACTAGAGAAATACAAATTGCTTCTAGTACATAAATTTCAAAGCCAAAAATTTGTATTCCCACTCCCTAAATCCCTACTCTTACAAGCAGCCAACTCTGTGAGGGACAGTTTCAAATGCTTACAGAACCATCATTGAGAATAATCCATCAACATTTTTACAGCTGTCTTTTTGTAATGCAGAAAGGCCATAACAGGAATTTTATTAATGAACAAAAGCAACTTAAAAATCCTTACTGAGGATTTCTATGGCAGGGAAAACATCTCTATTACATTACAAAGAAATCAAACAAGTTTATCTGAGCATATGAGAGGTGCCACTAACTACAGATCTCCCATGATGTACTATGAGGAACACAAAGCTATGAGGAAATTCAAAGTCTCCTGAGTCTGAGTTCCACTCCACCAGAATTTAATTTCAGTATGTGTCCTTTTGGGCTTATGTATTGCTGTGCAGATGTCTAAAATCCTCCTCCAAGGGCTTATAGGAACTCAGAAAAGGGAGACAGGAAATGGGGCTGGCAGGGTGCACCAGGAATGGGGGAAAAGGCAATCAGAACAAGAATGGTTAAAGAAAACTCATGGCTCCTGCTGTTGAGACCTTGCCTCAGAAGAGGCACTTTGAGTATGACCCTCCCAATGTCAATTACCAAAAATAAAGGGGGAAAATTAATAAATTATTTCACTGCTAGATAAATGTCATGCATGGACTTTATATGTATGTATTATGCATATAGATAGAACTTAAACTGCTATTTAGGTAAAGCAAAAACCAAAATACAGTGTCATCAATAATTCATGGAAGAAACCAAATTTAAGACAGAGTAAGACATTGATTTTCTTTTTATCCAAGCACGGCAACATATTTGCACACTGAATGTTTTTCATATAATAAGAAATGCTGACTGCAATAAGCTACTATTCATTAGGAAGTCTTCCGTGCACAGGAAGCTTAAAATGTATTCTCTAAAATAATAATTCCCTTTCATCTTGCTATTTCTTAAACCTAGACATTGATAAGCATTACTTCCTGTGATAAATGACCTTCAAATTAGATGACACAAGGAACACCACTGAAGAAAAGTTCTCTTTCTTTGCAAAGGCAATATACAACCATAAAAGACCCCTGGCACCTATACAGGTAACCTCGTTTTTGGAAGAGTTACATTCATGAAATAATTCTGTCCTGCAAAATGCTGCCTTGTCCCTAACCAGGACTATTCAGAACGTGAATTTCTACATAATGAGGGCTGTAACTTTATAGGGAGTTGGAGCAGCCTTGCAGTACCGTAAGCAGTGCATTCCTGAAACTCTCCTATACCAGTGTAATGTCAACAGAAAAGGCTGAGTGGTGATGTAATGTCTGAGGGCATGCCAGAGTCAAGACACTTTTTGTTTGATTCACAGGGTACAAGTTATTTCTCCCCACCCCCGCCTTTTTAAAACAGGCAATACGCAGTTGATTTTACAACCACAAGCCTTATAGAGCCTCACATTATCTACACAGGGAAAAACAGGAATGAACTGATAGCATTCGTCATTGTGACACAGGCAACAATTCTTGAGCAAGAAAACCTTTTGGACTATTTTAGTTTGGAGAGTGGTTGTGTTTTGTGGTTTCTTTCTGGGCCTTTTTTTTGCTGTTGCCCATCACTATAGTCCCTGAGGCTCCTACACTCAAATACACATTTGGTTGTGTACTTAAAGTCCTGCAATTCTTTCTGTATCCTCAGATATAGGATATTTTCTATACCAGTCTAGCAACTAAAAATCCTTAGTATTTAATCAACATTTCCCAAATTCTAATGCTGACAAGAAGAATAGAAACTCACCCAGCACTGTGACATGACTAGACAGTGTCACACATTTAATATTTGTATATAATTAAACACTTGTGCATACTAAAGTCAGTGGGACTTGGGCGTATAAATAAACTGTTTTTAAAATTGTGGACCTGGATGCCCAGAAGAATGGATAAATGATGTTCTTACACAAATCTCTATAGCCAACAAAGGCAATGGGTAGCTGAGAGTCATGCTTGATCCATCCAGCCTACCTTACCCTTCCTCTCTTTCACAGCTGTATGACTCAAGTGAGCTCCTGGATAATGCAAACACCTTGCCATTTTGAACCTGTTCATCAACCAACGTCAGAGCTCTTCCTCAAAAAGTAGAAAAATTGGTGTCATGTGAATAGGTCATTACACCAATGACAAGGACAAAAGAAAAAATTCTGAGAGGAGCACATGAAGGTAAGTTTAAATGGGTGCAAATAAAATATCAGCTAAACAACACCTCTCAAGCTTTGGTAGTTGCAAGAAACAAGAAAATCATGATTGTGGCATTTCTGGGAAAAATGCACATGTATATTTAAAAAAAAATAATAAAATGTGTATATGTACACACATTGCTCATTGACTGTGAAGTCAGGCTCACAAGGACTAGGACAATAATGCTTTTGGAGGCAAACAATAGTTTGCAAGGCCACTAAGAGAAACAAAGCTGTTCATCCTCTAAGATCCCCATCACTTAGCTTGTGCTGCAACCCACAATACCTGCAACAACTCAAAATCACATAGCATTTCAGAACGTGGTCTTAAAAAAAAAACCAAAAACCAAAAAACCATTGTAGTTAACAAGGGAATCTTCCCAGATTTGGTACCTTAAAGCATTAATGATATATCATTCTTTGCTAAGAAGTTTTAATCTACTTGCATCTCAGATGCTGCAGTAAAAGGGGATGGTAACAGATCACTGCACACCTGCTGGCAGCAGGCTTCCCTCTAGAGTGACACTTCAGGAGTTCTGGCTCCAAGTCCTTTTGAGTACCTATCAAAATCTGTGAGCACTAAAAAATTAGTACTGAGAAAATATTAGAAAGTCTAACCCCCATCAACAGACAAACCAATCAAACTGTTCCCCAACTAGTAGTCTGTGTTTTGTTTCTGCAAAGAAATTTCATCAATTTAACACACATACCTTGTCAAAGTAAGAACAACACTTCTAGTCATTTTGGGAACTTAAGCATTTGGCTTCTTAAGATATAAGGGCAATCTTCAAGAGAACTCTTAAGCTGTGTGCTTGCAGCTCAGAATGTGCTCATTTCTGCCATACCAGAATGCAATCCATACTGAACAGGGTGCTATTTACCTTTACTGTAGATTTTCACCACTGTATTAAAACAAATTTCCAAAGGCCACCCAAAACTAACAGTTATGGGGTTTTAAACCCTGGTGGCCATAACTTACAAGAAAACTTCCTATGAGCAAACCATTTGCTATGTAATAACTTCAGAGGAAGATTAGCAAAGGCTACAGTTCTGTGAGAAGCTGAGTCTCACAGAGCCGAAAGGCCATCTCTCCATCTCCCATCTATCTTCTGATCCCTATATCACATCCAAATGCTTGTCAGAGCTCTCTGACTGTCAGTACGAGTCATTAACCCAGGGAAATATGTAAATGCTGTTGCCAAGTTAGGAAGTGGTATCAGTGAAAGGTCTTACATTACCTCTGCTGGACAAGAAAGACCTCCCCCTTTCAGCAGCTCACTTCTTTCCCAATGCAATTGCATTCTAAACAGTGATGAGTTAAGGATAATCCTTTCTTATTAGAGTTAAAATATAGTATAGAAACGCAACTTTATGAGGTGAACTACTTGTGCAGACAACACATAATAGTTGTTGAACACAGGAGACCCCATTTTTAATTTACTGTGCTCTGTAACCTGACTATTTAAAACAGCTTAAAAGAGAAAAAAAAATCAAGTTGGCAGTTTAATAAAGATGAAAAGAAGAATTGAAGACAGAGAAAATCAGAGGTTCAATGTGAAAAAACTGCTAAAGGAGCCTTCCTACCACAATTTGAAAGCAACTTTCTTAGCCACCTTCAAATGAAGTCCTTTCAAAGAGCCTTAGCCCATACAAAATTTTGATCCTATGAGGAAATACAAGCAAGGTATTCTGGGATGCTTACTTTGCATGGATCTCAAATGAAAGACATTCTTTATAAAGGCTAAGAACAGCAATATTAAAAGGGAGAGGCAACTGGAGCTAGATTAAATTGGATACAGAATTATTTCTTCTTTTGATAAATTCTGATTTGCAGGGGTGAAGACTTGTGTACATTATACAAAGCACACTCTTTGTATAGAAGGACAAATCTCAAAAAATGTGTTATTTTTTTTATTCACCTTGTCTATCTTACAGTGGTTCCAACTCCAATCTTCTTTTCTAGATATACCTGCAACTGGAATTGGGTTCCCTGTAAAAGGCAGTCCCTAAGGGCCATCCCTAGTGTTGACAGTCTTAGCCACTGAATTTGAACATTACTGGATGGTTTCAGACAGAGTTGGAGCATGTGTTGGCCTTTTCTGCATTCATTATCATTTTTCCTTCCAGTTGGAAGATGGCTATGAGCTTGTATCTAAATGTCAAATTCCACATCTCTCTAACATTCCATGGAAAAGTTCATCTTCTCTATTAGCTCCGTATTGTTTTATGAGAGACTGTAACTGTCTTTTGCTAATTTCCAACTCATTAGCAGCATTACCTGCTGCTACTTATCCGAACAGAAAGTCTGTCAAGCCACAAGAATATAAAGTTTTTAAAAAATGCAGGCTCCTGAAGTATCGAATCAGCCTGATACAGAACAGACATACTCCTCCTGTTATACCCATAAGAAAGTGCCTTAGAAAGCAGAGCAACATATACTTAGACTTTTCTCTATATCTTTAGTAACAAATGAGAAGCTAAATTATGTGTCAGCCTGTACACATAATTTAAGCTCTACACTGAGTTCCAGAGAAGAAAAGTGTGTTATCTTTAGGCTGACTAAATAATGGACCACAAATTGTCAGGGGTTTTCTTCTTAACCAACACGTGTGTTTTCCAATGCTTTATAGTAAGTCACTCAATTGTTTTAAATGAGTTTCATTATCACATTTTCACATTCTTGTCAAATAATATTGAGAACTAAGGAAGACTGCTCAAGCTCAGTGACATGAATGCATGTCCTACTTGCAATCTGAAAGAAGCTCAACTCTGCCTCCTGCAGCAGCAGCAATAGAATTAGTGATGAAATTCTGACTGCAAGAATTTTGCTGATGACAGTTAAGAAATTTTCAGATCATAGTTTGATACTATCATAGCTTGAAAATACATCTTTTGTCCTTAAACAGTACCTTTGGTTATTAAATACAGCTGTCCAAAGACAATATCTGGCTCTAGAATCATATGAACTTCTGTTAGCCACTTTATGTGTGACCTATTTCTTTGTGATCAGTAGTAGGGACAGAGCCCTGCCTCAGTCAAATAACAGACTATTCCTTCCTAACCACCTGCCATCACCACTTACAGAACACTGACTACAAAGACCTATCCTACGTGATCTAGAAGTATTAAAAGAGAAACATTATAATTTGAAATAAGAATTAATAACTCCATAAATACACAATATTTAAATTTTGTGGGATTGCCTCTATGCCACTATGTAACAAAATTGAAATGCAAGGAAGATGCTTCCTTATCATATGTAGATGAGTAGATAACATTGTATTAATTGGACCTAAAAAGACAGGGAATATTTTCTTCTGCATATACTCTTCCAAGTAAGTATTAGATCACATCAAACACCAGGCAAAACTTCTCATGTGTTTTGGTATATGTTTTCCTTCTTTCCACATTGCAAAACAGTTGTGAATAAGCCTGTACGTGTCCTGCTTCCTGTGTTATCTGCTGAATCAGAAAGAAGCCACCCTCACAAAGGTGTTCTCAAACAGTCATGGAAACCCTGGAGACTCAGGGCAGCACTGCTTGCTCATTACCTGATCACGATCACCTGCAAAGCAGCAGCTCTTCATGGTGCAGGAGTTGAAGTAGCCTTGGTTGTCAAACTGGAAGACGGGCAGGCGGCAGTGGATGTCGTAGAGCACGGGGGGCAGGCGCCGCCGCAGCGCCAGCAGCTGGGTGCCATTGCTGTTGAACCGCACGCTCATGGCGCTCTGCAGGGAGAGGTTCCCACCATAGCGGAGCAGGGAACTGCGGAAAGACAAGTGGGAGTGGGTCAGATGGGCTGCACAAGCCAACTTAACTACTTAAAGACAGAACACGCTTTAATCTCACTGAGGCTTTTCAAACAAACAAGCCCAGGAAACTATAATCTTATTTAGTTTCTGCTTTCAATTCCTGAAAAATCTTAATATGAAACCTGAATGACAAGCTATCAAAATGTAAATGTTTGTAAGGTTTTCAGAACAGAGAAGTTAAAGACTGTGAATAGTTTTGTTAATAAAAAGTACATTTCCAGCATAGGAGCCAAGTTGGGCAGAGCACTTAGCCTTTAAAAGGCTGTCCTTTTACTTCTGGGATGTCTGCCTTTGAGACTGACCCTACCAGCACTCAACCCTTTTTGCTAGCTGGTTCTTGAACCAAGCAGTCTTTTACCCTTGCTCTGGCACCAGATGGCATTTTCTCCAAATGTAGACAGGCTGGCCATTCTCTCTCTTCGGCTTCTATTTATATCTCTACAGGGCATCAGAGGATGTTTAAACTCCACAATCAGTTCCAGATGTCTTAAATAAAAGGACATCTTACTAACATGTTATTGCAAGAAATGCTAAAATAAGTCACTTAGCTAATCTTGAACTAGCTTCATCTAAAAATACTGCCAAGTAGGCAAGACAATTATGTTATCACATGACATTATTATCTAAAACTCTCATGTGGCAGGATTAGCTGGTTTCCTTGTCCCATATAAGGCTGTATATCCAGAGCTGGAGTATTTGTATCCATTCTTATTGACATACACAAAACAAACCCAAAGGTTCACACATTTCCAGACTCTCTTTAAAAAAGTAACAGAAACGGAACTTGTTCCATAAAGGAAGCTAAAGTTAATCAAAGCACACCTTAGATGCAACTTGTACAGATTTTCTGTTCTCAAAGACTTCATTCAATCTGTGTACTTGAAATGATTGTGTATATGGAAAGCGAGGCAAAGATGGAAGACATTTTATCTCCTTTTTTTTCAGTGATCACTGAAACCTTCCTAAACAGGACTACAGCTCAATTTTTTGTTAACACTTCTGTTTTGAGCAATAACCATCAAATCTTGTTGAGAGCTGTGACTTTTATGCCCCTTCTGGACCAGAAAAAGCATGCCAGCTCAGAATTTGTAAATTCTAGAGGGAAGCTTACTCATAGATTTTAATGCATACCACCTTCTGATATAGCCCTTTGCCCCAACAACTGCAAAGAATGAGTCACTCCACATGGATGGGAAGCCACATTCCATGCAGGTCAAAACATGCATCATTGCCTGAGATACCGTAAAGTTAAAAAACCATTGTTCCTAAGCCAGAGTTAAACAAAAGCAACGCAAAATATAAGACTCTACATAATGAATGCCCGAGAAATATGCTGCTCTCTCTCACACACACTCTTTGTGCACTGAACAGTCAAAGCCAGGGTGACACAAAGGCACCAAAAGTCACATTTTCAAAGCCAACTAACTAGTAACTTCTTAAGGCTGGGCACCAAAACTTCAGAACACTTCTATCAGCGTGAACAGTCCTGGTGTCTCATGTTCTCCTCCTCCAAGGCAAAGTTGCCAAGCTTTTATTAATCATGTTGAAGGTATTTAATTAAAACATGAGAGAATTTAATACTAGAAACTGTAAGATTAGAGACAAGGATTTAGGATCCCTCCCATGAGCCCTAGTTTCTGTTAATTGAGATCAATAAAGTACTCACCTCAAAATACTCAGTCAGACATTAAAAATCAAGACAAAACAAGATAACCAAAAGACATATGATATTTTTGCCTTCCCTTTACTGATAGGTCTTAGCAAGCCATTTATTTTTCTATGGAATTTTCCACTTTCTTCAAAAAGGACAAACAAATAAGCTAAAACATCTTAAACCCACCAAAACCCCAACCCAACCAAGAACTCAACACAAAAAAACAGGCAGAAGAAACAATTCCAGATTTTTTTGGCTAAGAAAAGTTAATTTTTAATAAAAAATATATGTGTTGTCCAACATGAATAAGAAGGTCATAAGAAATATGCACCAACCAGACTTAATTTAGGTGCAACCTAAAGATTAAGCTTCTCTCCTCATTACCAGTTCTCTCCCTTAATCCAAATCACAGCCCAGAATTCAGTGTGAAAAAGTTCCAAAAGAATGTTTTACTTCAGAGATTAAAGGAAGTAACAGAGACTAGAACTTCAGAAAAAAATATCCACACATGAAAAATCTAGAATTAAGGAGCTGCACAGCTAATACTTCTCAAAAGATCTACAGCTTTGCCTGCCTCTGACCCTCACTCCACACAATTCAGCCACACATGTGATGAAAATAAAGTTCCCACTGCAGTTTTTTAAAACATTAGGCTCAAACAAAAAAAAAAGAAAACCAAACAAAAAATTAAACCCCCTCACTAACAAAAAAAGCAGTGAGCTAGTTTGGCTGATACAGAAAGAAATACTAAAACAGCTGTTTGCTATTCATTTATAATGTAAGAGTAATGACTTTCCCCACTTGCCTTAATTCTGGCCCCAAAAGCCTGACACTATAGCTCCAAGCGCAGCATTTCGCTGTACTAATCACAAGACAGTAGTTTTCTGTTTTCCCCACTCTGCTGTGTCCTGATTGCTTCCTCTCTGCCTCTTTGAAAGGACTTGTTCAATTAACTGCACAGTGTTTTCCTTTAAGAAACTCCGAAAAGAGGCAGCAAGTAGTTCAGGTGGGGATGAAGTGACCAAACTGACACAAGCCCCCACCAAACATCCACTTCTTGATCCAAACAGCGGAAAAATATTTGCTTGCTCTCTCTTTCCTCCTAGGACAGAACATCTCAGAGATATGTTCACAAATAAGAGGGGGGGATGTGTATGTCATGGCTCTATCTTGGTGGCAAAGCTGCTCACCTAGGTCACAAACAGAGGACATATAAGGGATTTGAGAAACCTCTTTCTCTGCCTCATGCTGCAGGCAGAGCACATGGTAGCAGTACTGAGAACTGAGGAACCCTAAGACTTCAGTAACTTGCATCATAAAATATTGGTGATTTTAAAACACTCATGATGATTTTAGGGAAAAAATAATAATTGCCTGAGATTCCTTCTAGAGTATCCATCTCCATCAAAATTGCAGAAAAAAAGGGAGACAGCCCTCTCCAAGAAAAAAGCCAACAGAAGTTATTTTTTACAGTATGAAGCCACTACTAATACACGTTAGTATTAAAGAGGATGTCTGAATCAAGAAGCTCTAAAGACTTTCAAATTAATCAGAATGAGAGCTTTTGCACTTTCTTTTTTTGGGGAGTGGGAGGGAAGGGGAAGAGAAGTGCTGTGTTTAAAGCATGTTCAAATGACTATATTCCCTTTCTCAGTTGCACCAGGGTGTTGTGCTGTACTTTTAGTCAGTGCTACTTTTGGATTTTTTCACACAGGATTATGTGGGGCAGGGTAGACATGTTTGGATACGTTGCTTATGTTAGAACTGCCACTTACTGCACGCACTAACAAAGGAGTTTCAGAGGCAACACCTTGTCGCAGTTTCTAAAAGTTTACTGATGCATCACACCAGAAACAATACTCTCATCTTGACACAGACCGTGACAGCTAGTGAGAAATCTGAAGGCAATACTAAAAGGACACTTCTGAACAAGATAAGTGCTCTTTCTGCCAGAGGCATTATTTTTATGAATCCAAAGCCAGACTACTCGGATTTACTTTGCTTCCAAATTTGGCTCACCCAGACAGCTGTGGAATGCTGATGTTGCCTACCAGCTCTGGAAGCAATATAGAGAGAGACACATGCATTTTTGAGTTTTTTAAAAAGTCATATTGTATGATTAAGAGAAATATTTAGGCCACAGATGGAACATTGCAATCCAAACACACATGCTGGAGCTGGAGGGAGGCTGAGGAGGGAGGGCATGGACGATTCTATGCAATATGGTCATTTCCGTAGCTGGATACGCAGCACACAGGCAGCGGGCAAGGGCTAACGAAATACAGCTCAGCCAAACAATGGAAGGCTTTCAATCCACGAGCAGCACCACTAATGTAAACAATTTGGTTAACTGGCAGTTAGTGGAGCAAGGCAAGGAGCAGCATCGCTGCATTGCAGTACAGACACTGTCCTTGGGACAGGGCTGTCATTTAAGACAAGAAATTAATTAAGCAAGGGAAAAGTGTCGGTGTCATAAACAGCAGTGAGCGAGACTAAGTTAATGAAAGAATGACCTTAAAAGGAAAGAATGAACTGAATGCTTGTAACTAATACACACCATTGCATACAACTGTGTTTGTCAGCAATTCTGTAACCACAAAATTGAGAAACTTCTAACTGTGCAAAAAAATAACTGGAATGAAACTTGGCAAACAGGATTTTGGCCTGGAAAACTGCGGAAAAGTTTGGGGGTTTATTTGCAAGAAAAATACTGTGTGTTTAAAAGGACACAATTCATATAGAGTCTGAAGCAAACACTTAAGAGCCAAATTAACCAATAACAGAAAAGTCAGCACAATATTGAGCACAGTCTGCTCAATAATCATGCAAAGCTTTTTAAAGCAGATTATGAGTCTCAGAAATCTCAAGATAGATTTTGTCTAAGTGTACAACATTTCACTATAAGTATTATAAGTGATGTGAAGGAAGTCCATCCATGTCTGAAGGTATACAAGCCATACTGAATATTTTATTATTTTTCAGAAACAAGCTCATTTTTCTAAATTCTGTCATCACTATTATCTTGTCTATCTTATCACTACTACCCTCACAAGAATTGTCTCCAAGAATCCTTACCAAGAAGTAAGGGGTATTTGCTTGGACATTAAACAATAACCAAATAAAATAAAGGCTGTGCATTATTGGCAAAATTAATATCTTTGCTTTCCTTCAAAAAGAAAGTACAATTAAAATCAATTCCATCCATCAAGATAGGAAAAGTACAGAATTCAGAGTGAAGATTCAGCATATTCAAGAACGTGACATTTCTTTGCTGTTTACTGTTAGTGTCAGAAACATATAAACTAGTTCAAAATGGAATCTCCCCATCATTAATGAACTTTCATGCATGGCAAACTCAAAGGTGAATAGAATCTTTGCTGTTTCCTCCAAACCACGAGGGCAATATTTTAATTTTTTAAAAATAACTGAGATTCTTAGCTGAAAACAGAAACTGGAGCCTTAAAGACATCAAACATCATCATTTATGTACCCAGAAACCCAAAAATGTACCAGCAAAGGCTTGCCTAGTTTGGCCCTTATGACCTAATTGCATCACTGAATGAAAAAATTGCTACATCAGTGATCTCAGGCAGCTCTCCAGAATGCATTATGATTTCCTGTATTCTGCCTTTATTCACAGGAAAATAGCTCAAGAATTTCAGTATTCTGAGGAAGATGGCAAGAGCAGAGGTGTAAAGTTTACTAAATTCTCCCCTCATCTGTATTACTTTTATCCTTTCAGGATTTAAGGTTTCCTCTGCCATTACAAAGATTGAACAGTAGCAAATGACAGCAAACAAAAAAAAAATCCTGTTTGTTTGGATGCTTCACATCCTCCTCCAGCTCGAGCCAAGGTTTGTTTAAGTCTTATTACAGACCTGTTCACAAACATTCTCCTGCCCTAGAGGCTTGCCCTCACTACAGATCTGTGGGTCACCAGGCACAAGAGAGTCCTATTCTCACTCTCTGCTTGAATCATGTAGGTGTTACTGTAATGTAAGCAATAAATGAGATCTAATAAGCAGACAATTAGTTTTTCAGGGGAAAAAAAAAAAAACCTAACCAAAACCCAATAAAATTTATCTTGATTTAAAAAAAAAAAAAGAAACTTGAGAATACAATGTAAAAAGCAACTGTCCAACAGCCACAAACAAACTAGCTGAAACACCTGATCTTTTCCATCCTTTTCTAATCCCTAAATTCTCTGATCAGAGTCCATTATGCAGTCTGTTCAGAAATAGCACCTTGTAGGATGGAGTACAGACTGTGACAGGGAACACTGCTCAGCTAAATCCAGCAAAACACAAAAGAACAGGTTCCATCAGATAACCAGATAGAGAAGATACAAATACAGCCAGACATGGCATGGGAAGATGACCTCTAGGTCAAATGAAGGAGCAGGATGTGTTCCCAAAACCAAGCCTTCACCAAAGTCCTCACAGCACAAAGAACACAGATATCAGAGAATGTTACCTTAGAAAAATAATCTCAGTGTAAAAGTTGGCAATTCCTCCTGAAGAATGAAGCCATTTTCATACCTTATGCAGAATCAGTCTTGTGTCAATACTGCAGTCCCACAATACATCTTTCCTGCACATTTCTGTGCTGCAATTGTTGTCTTGCATTAGGAAAGCTTATGAGTAACATCAGCCACAGATTTGTTCTCTTATCCCATTATATATATATATATATATGCACACACACACACTCACTTCCCTGCTTTTCTCTAGTTAAGCTACAAGAATTTTTAATTTACAAAAACTACACAAGTAGCTATTAAAGAAAATAGCAGCAAGAAAAAAGTAGGCCTTTCTTTTGACAGGAAAATTGGCAAGATCCAAAATGTTCCAGCAGTAGAAGAGTCCAGTCTTAAACTAGCAAAGCTTTTGTCTCTAGTAGGTAAAAGATGAACATAAATTTTCACCTAAAGCTAAGTGAATACAACTGCAGACGTAACTTTGGACTAATCAGGTTCTATCACAATTTACCCTGGACCGATGTTTCAAAGACTAATTTCCTTCTCTTAAAATAGGGTTAAGCTAATTTTTCATATATTCTTCTAGTAAATGCACTAAGAGGCTCTTTCTTTTGATTTCAGTCACCAATATTTTTTTTAATTTTCCTTTCTCCCTTTTTTCCTTTTTAGACAAAAAAAGTTTCTCTTTTAATTCCCTCCATATTAAATTGAGGTATAGATGTGATTAGGGCAAGATTTACAATGATTACTGCCTTAAGAAAGCAGTCTACAAAAACCCATACAATCGGAGCTTCTTTTGAGCAACAGATTATACTTTTAAAATTTGCATTACAAGGAAAATGCTTTGCACTTTAAGCTCTTGCTTTAGAAAGACCTGGGTGCTAAAGTACTTCAAAGCTAACAAAAAGATTAAGCACCATGAGGCTTTTGAAGTAGGCAGTTTTCCCTTTTCTTGATACAGGAAAAACCGAGGGCAAGAAAGGTCAACCAACAGACCTAACCAACACTGTGAAACAAAACCAGGTTTCCTGACTTCTTGTTTACAGTTACACACAGTGCTGAATATCTAAAACCCGAATAGCACCTCTGCTTGTAGGAGCAAGCTGGATCCCACAGAGCAAAGGGACAGTATTGAGCTTAAAGTGCCTGCCAGAACCTAGAGTGCTAATGTGAGAATGCTGACAGGTGTGAAGAAGTTTCATCTTCAAATCAGAAAATCCCCGTGCATATGATGGAGAACAATCAAGACAGAAGAGGCCAAACAGAAGAATGACCAAAACCCTATTTGAGAACAGCAAAGAATTAAAAGTTGAGCTACTAAGAACACTCTATTATACAATTTGAATCTCAGTTCTCCACAATTCAGCTGTGTCTGTTCAACAAATCCAGGGATCCTAGAGGAAAGTTAAAAATCTTTCTAAATACACTCCACTCCAAGAAGGACACCAGACTAAACACAGAGACAGCTAAGCTAAACCCTCTATCCCAAGAGGCCTGACAAGATCATGCATAAAGCAAGACTGCAAATGAAATATGGAGTGTGTACATTTAGAACAGAAGCTAAGTGAGAGGGCACTTCCTACGGTACCATCCCAGTAAACTCCACAATAAGGACAAGGCATAAGGGTGGGGAAAAGAGACTACAGTACCTGTTTCACACATGTAAATACCAGGCAGTATTTGGTAGACTTGCAAACTTAAGTATTTCCAGACTATCTCTCAGGTGGTGCTTACACCAGCAACAGAAATTACTGCTTCAGAATAAAAAAAATTGTTTAACAATAAATTCACTGATTTACATATTTCAAAACTTTAGGCTGCGCTCCTGTCTTTAAAAAAAAAAAAAAAGGAAAATAAAAAGCACCAAATGTCTGAA
The DNA here is from genome assembly GCF_036417665.1 of Passer domesticus. NCBI lineage: Eukaryota > Metazoa > Chordata > Aves > Passeriformes > Passeridae > Passer > Passer domesticus. The sequence goes on from NC_087479.1 coordinate 33,854,241, forward strand.
GCTGGCAATGACAAAAAAAAGTCTCCTCAGGCAGGAAAGTCACCAACATGACTAAAGCCTTGTCACCATCTCTCCTTGCCCAAAGTCAGAAAAGACTCATTTGCAAGTACTCCCTTTTTTCCCTTCAGTGAGCAGAAAGAAGGAAAGTCTGAGTAAACTACCTTAGATATTTCTAAGTCTAAATAAGTAGTTGATTTTGGCTAAGTTTGTGGCAAATATTTTTGAGATTTATGTTTACAATACAGAAATCAAAGCCAAAAGCCATCCGAAAAGTACTACTCCCCCAGATGCCATTACTACTCCAATGTTCCTTCAATGCATCCCAAAGATTCTCAGAAAAATTCAATCCCCATGAACTTAAGCAATAATCAGTTCACTTTCTAGAAGTTCTAAAGGGAAGTTTTGAGAAATAATGGAAGACAAATAGGGGGGAAGTATCTACATTTAGGTTCTGTGTAATTTGGAGCTAATATGCCAAGTTGTATCTGGTTAGATCTTTAAATTCTAGGTTGAGAAACTGATCAGTTGAGCTGCCTCAGTAGCACAGAAGTGTAACATATGAGGATGGTACATGTGTGGGATGAGTTCTATTTCCTGAATTGCAAGAGAAGACAAATAGTTATTTGAACTATTTGAGGTGGTATGGTTGACCCATATTGGTGAGTTCCAAAACAGCACTTAAAATTTGTTAAACTGTAGCCTAAGTGGATTACTTTAAGCAACACCAAGTCAGTCAAAATTCACAACAAATTATTCCACTGGGAAGAGAAAGAAATTATAAACCTGACAATGCACAAGTGCTTGCCAAGATACACACATTTCTCCTGCAGTCTTTAATACAGTGCTCTGCTCAAAGCAGGACTGACAAAGGTCTCCAAACAGAAACATGCAGCACACTTCTATTGCATTGAAATAATTGAAACAGGTATTTGTCAATTCAATGATGTAGTGAGCTGTTCCACCTGCAGGGGCTTTGGGAATTCCAAAGCATTCACACTGGAAGTGATGACAATCAGAAGCTTCTTTCCTTCACAAGAAAAGTCAAAATGTAAAACAGTTAAAGTAAAATTTTAAATATCCTCATACTATTCCTGCCATCATGTATCACCTACAGATTCTGTATGAAGAAAATTCCCAATTCACTATCACTAGCTTTTAAGGAAAGAGCCCTGAACCTCGGTAAGCTCAGTGTCAGAAGTAAACCCTGTGGCTGGTCCCTGAATTAATATCTCCAACACAATCACCAACAATACTGATCCCTCACACTTGCAGAAGCTCAGTATTTCATCCAACATACCAGACATCTTAGTAACACACAGATAAAAAAGGGCAACTGTTACTTTGTAGAGTGAGCTCAGGAAGGGAAGCTAGAAAGGATAAAAATTCAGCACATGTGTGAGCATTACTGAGAAAATAACTGCCATCTCTGTTCTTATTGTGTGATCTCTAAGGATCAAATACTTTGAAGGTATGACCCTAGAAACTAAAATTGGCAACCATTGGAGACCTCAATCTATGGGCTTTTACTCAGTTATGATGCTGTGTTTATGACCTTAGAATACCTTCAACAACACCACACAGGTTTTCTAAAGTCCTCTGCTCTGAACTGCAGTTACTTGTCAGCTAAGACAAAGAAAGAAATCAAAGCTGAAATAATGTTCCTTTTGGATTTATCTGTAAAGAATTGATGAAAAACACCAAAACTGACATTCCTTTAACTTGGGCTTATTATAATTTGTATGGTCCAAAAAAAATTAGCTTTTGAAATATGCCATAAGGATTACAATGACCAAGGAATACCAGGCTTGCCCTGTTGCTCAAGGATTTTTTTAACTTATCATTGGACTTTTTGAGTACATGGACTTGTAACTATGCAGACAGCACAACTCTCCTCTATGTTTAGAAGAATCTTAAAAAGGTCTGTTGTGTATAAGCATTTCTACCTCACTCAGAGTTGAATGCAGTACTTGAATTAGGGGGACAAATGCATTTCCAGATCCCAAAACTAAAGTCTGAGGCTCTGGAACAGTGTTTTACTCCAGGAGCACAAAAGTCAAATGACAAAAAGAAAAACTCCCTGCTTATAGTTTATTCTTATGAAACATGCAGACTTGGAAGGTAAATCATCCCCAGCTTTGGTCAGGTTCCACTTCTACTTTGTAAAAATCTTGTAAAGAACATGCTGAGGAGGCAAAAAAGGGGAAGGTTAGTGCAGCAAAAGAAACCAAAGCAAGTAAAACAGAATGAGCAGAATGCCACAAACAGCTGAACATATCTAATAGTTCACTGCTCCTCAAAAGAGGACATGTTTCATTCTTGTGTCCCTTGTCAGCCTTACAGGCCTTACTCCCTCTTCTCAATGGTTTACAGTTGCCACTGGACCCTCCCTGAACCAAGTTCAACTTGCTAGGGCATAAGAGAGCTACAAAGTCTTTCCAGCTTATTTTTCTAACTTCTAGAAGTTTGAGTTGGCTCAAAAAACAGGTCAAACACATAATTATGCAACAGACATAGGAATGAGGGCCTGGTAGTTTTTTGATAAGCCCTCCCAGACTCACCTAAAATACCCCAAGATTTGTATTTATGACAAAAGACATAAGACTATCTTAACCCTTGAACTGGACATACCAGTGGATCCCAGTGTGCATAAAGTACTGGCTCAATGTTCCCATCAGAAGCAGAACACACTTCTGTGAACAGCCTTTTTGCAGCATGAAGATCAGTTTAAAAATATGTGATGGTCATTAATAGGACAAACCAATATAATTTTGATCTCAAAAACTTCCACATATGTTGACATAAGTGGTGGATCAGAGGGAACATAGAAAAAGAAAGCATTAAGGGGACAATGATAATATTTTCTTAAGAGAAAAAGCAATCTTTGTATTTCAGTAAAAAGAAGGAGATGGTCATGGAGCTGCATGGAAAAAGAGAAGGAGAACATGAGTACCTAACAACAGCTGAAGTAACGTAGTCTTTGCTTGAAATATATAGGTACTCTAGCTTGCTGAATTTCCCCCAGCATTCTGTAACAATATTTGTAATACATATTTTATTGTAAATAACTGAAGAAGCACAGACCTCCCTTTTTGAACTTTCTTTTAAAAAGGCACAGCTTCCAGACCCCATCTAGTGGTGTGAATGCCTTACAGCAGCCTCCTCAACCAAAACCACATTTAAAGCTTTTCAATGCCCTCTTTTAAAAAAGAAACAATACAGATGGTTTCAGTTTAACGTCCACCTGAAGAAATAAAAACACTTACACGTTCTAAAAATAGAAAAATAAGATTTGCAGACTCACTAGTCAGCTTATAATTGCAGAATTATATGAGTTCTATATTTATAACACTTCATATGCTATTTTGAGGAGACAACCCACCATATCCAGATCTTATTACTATACTGGGATAGGAGGAGAGAATCTCAACTGCTGCAGTAAATCTGAGACAGCAGAGATATCAAGCTGTGAATGAACTTTGGGAAAAAGAAAAATGAATCCGCCTCTGTATCCTGACTCAGTCAGCAAGACTAATCAAATTATGATTATTTGAAGTGAGCTAAACTTTCCACAATTCAGAGCTGTGCAACTGTCTCTAAATTTCTCCATGCATGCCAAGATATGCTGGCTTTTCAATCACCTCCTTCACCATAGCAGCCAAGAATAAAGCACTCCCAGCTTCCTATTAGAAAGTTAACCAATTCCACGGTATATTAATAAAATCTACTCATTATCAGGACTTCTTTCCTAGCCCTAAAAGTATTCAATTTAAAATTTTTAGGGGTGATTAATGTTGCCTGAGTAAAGAAGGGGACAAAACCAACTTTCCTGGCTGGAGGCATACAACAGCAAGCTGAAACAAATTCTCCCATAACTCAGTTGGAGAAGAGCCATGTATTTTGCAGAAAAATACACTGCTGTAAAACTCCACATATTTTCAGGATAAATAAGTAGATACAGCTCATTTGTTCCTGTCAAGCAATGGAATCTATATCTGAATTCTCTAGCCTACAAGGACATTACTGCTCTCTTCAATGTTTTGAAAATGTAGAGCTATTAGTTTTAAACACAATTAGCCATATTTCACTGATTGACATACAAGTTTAGAAGTTAACAGCAAATCTCCCCTTTTCTGATAGTCCATTATCAAGCTGAACAGTATCAAAGAAAAACTGTACTTCCCCTGAGGAGCCTTTGCTGATTGAAACAAGAAATTCAGCATCAAGCCTGATACCCTTCACATGAATAAAGGCCAGCCAATTCCTGTCAGTTTTATCAAACCTCACCTATATCTGTAAAAAGTCTCAACACACATAGTGCTGTTGGCTGCAACATGTGCTGTGTGAAGGTATTGCTAACTACAGTACTGCTACTGGCCACAAACAGCTAGTCTTTGGAATTCCAAGCTTCTCACTTGCTGGATTTTGCAGACAAGCAGCAGCAAGATTCCCCATAGCAGCCTCCAGTTATGAAGCAGAAAGCAGTGCCTGCATTATCTAATTCTGCCTCCTTCTGAGAACAGACAGGAGTTGGGGAAATCAGTTTTACAGCAAGTGTTATACCAACAGCAAATTATTAACTACATGTAACCATTTCCCATGTTCCATATTGGAAGAGTGCTGTGGTCCAGCCTAACCCATTGGGAGTTAAAATTTTGGCAACCCGCAGTAAACATTTAAAAGTATCTACACTTCTTCCTCTTCTTTCTACCCATTTAACCTCTAATCAAAACCACACTAGCACACAATGTGACAAAGCAGCCAAAGTTGAACTGATCAAGTATTTTCTATTGGCACCATGGATGGAATGACAGGACTGAAAACCTTCCACAGTGGCCTCAGCGTTATGATGGACTACATCCATACTGAAAGAAAGGAGGAATTTCCCTTGATGGCTTAAGGTGTAAAAATCCCTCACAGGAGAATGTCATGTGCAGCAATGTAAATTAAAATGTAGACTAGAGAAGAAATAGACAGATCTAGCAATTTTGTACTGTTGTTATTTATACATTATGCAATTCAACAATCCCAGCAAAAATTCAATAATCACACAAATTCTTGTCCCCTCAAATCATGTCCCTCAAAAACCTCAATTCCTTCATCCTACCTACACTTCAGGAAGTAATACATTCTCTTGGATATCAAAGACAGTATAAAAGAGAGCTACGGACATGTAGGGAAGCAAGAATTTTTACTGTTAGCAGACTTTTTTGACAGTGAGGAAAGCATCTGATGCAGTAGCCTTCTTTGCTGTGCTAGTGGCATGCTTACACGGGCAGTATCCTGTTTATCCCTAGATTATGGAGAATTTCAGGGCTCTTTAACCCATTCTGCCTATAAAACTCACCAACTAAAGTGCTTTTGGCAGATCTTACCTGCACTACAGCTTCCTTTATTATTAATAAGAATATGGAAAATATGCACAAACTCCCACACATACCAACTTCAGTTTTATGCAGTCTACCACAAGTACTTACAGCATTATGTGGATTATTTTATCTTTAACAAGAACTATTTTTACCCTCTGATAATTAAGTGTGTCTTCCCCAGAAGAGAATGTAACAAACTGAAATACACAGGTAGATGTATAAGTTCTGGCTTCCACTTCCTTACCAGAGTGAGGATTGTATCTTTACTGATCTAAAATTATTTTTTTTCCTCATATGACAAAGTTAATTTGCCACAAATACATTTAAAAAAAACAGTTCCAGCTTTCTGGATTAGCAAATTAGATCAACAGAGACAAGTAGAAGTTTTGTCAAATGCTCTGTTACTTTAAATAGACTAAAAATCCAGCATAATTTATTTAAATATGAGAGATTCTGATTTTGGCAGCCCACTAGAAGGACACACATCATTCTGAAGAGTCCTCTTTCCTAAGAGTTTGATGGGGAAAAAATCTGCAGTGGTAGCAGCTTTAGATCCATTTTATTTTCCTAAGCCAAGCATACACCCTTCTCACTGTGTTTTGGACACATCTCTGATCAAGCATAGGAGGAGAGCTAATGGCTGTCCCAGAAAAATGGTAGCTGAAAGCAGACTTAACTCCTGCATTCATTTATGTTACAGCTGGCAAGCAGCCAGACAGCCCACCACAGATTTTTATGATGGAAAAATGAACATTCACAGTCTGAAAGACTGAATCTCTCATGCATGCCAAAGTCTGGTATCAGACATTGCATACATCCACTTTAGAACCCAGTCTAACCATATTTCAAACTGCAGCCTAATTCTCTTAACTTGTTTTTAGCTCTATGCAAATCTGGAAGCACATTAGACAGCCAAATGATTATACAGATGTCTGTATCACTTAGGAAGCCACATTAAACTCATAAGCACTGAGTAAAAAGCTGCCTTGACCACACTCTCTACTCAGCCAATAAAAACTGAGCTGGGCAGGAAAAACAACTGTAAACCAGACAGTGCCCACCACAGCTTCTTCCAGTAGTATCAAAAGAGTGTTAAATATAATGATGAGAACTTGACACAACATCCAAGCTAATTTGCAGTGGTGAGGCCAGGCAGGCTTTGGAACCTTGACTTACCTTAAAAGTCACTTACCTTAACACTGAAGATTTAGCCCCATTTTAAATCAAATTAGACCACAAGTATGAAGAAGAATATTAATTATGCAAAATAATTTATTAACGACACTGCTATGAACTTTGTTCTGCATCTTTTCTTACTACCATATATACTGACTTAAAAAAAATCAGCATGCCATCACCTCCCAAGGGAAAGAAATAACACACCATAAAACAAGGACAGCCAGATCATACCTCTGAGGCTTACGGATGTCCCAGAGTCCCACACCTTCCTTCGAGTTGGCAGTAGCCAGTAATCTGGGTTCTACTGGATTAAACATCACACTGTGAAAGGCTGATGGGTAGTGTGCCAAGCAGAAGGGCTCTGTTGAAAAAGTTGAAATTTCAGACATAAGAACAAACAATGCATTCAACTGTTCAATGCAAGGAGTTTGGCAGCTGAATATGGAAACAGCATAACAAGATCTGAAGATATGGAGACATGTTCAAACCACTTCTCAAGCTGACACATCCAAAGCAATATAAAACCTGAAGTTTTAAAATCCACCCACATGTACATTAATTCTGTCTAAATATGGAAAAGGACACACACTGAATTTCAAGACACCATTTTCTTTATGGAAGGTTATCAGAGTTTAAAACTAGCTGTTCAAAGATCAAATACTTGAATCCTTTTAAGGTTCATGACCAAATGCTCATCTGACAAAGGCTATACATGGAGGAGCTTCTGAAGTCTTCCTAGGATTATATGCCTGAGAGTTTCCACAGCCTCTGCTGATTACCCAAGCCATAAATGTAGCAGCAATTGCTTCTAAGGGAGAATAATATTACAAGAAGTGAAATAAATTTGTATGAAACTCAGCTTAAAGCAAACTGCTAACTCTGGGGAAAAGAAGCTTACCACCTCTTAAGTGCTGTAATAGCAGACAAGAAGGGTGCTCTTCTTGCATAAAAAAAATGTTAACAGCTCTTGCTGTTCATACACAGAGTAGAAAACATGCTCATTGAGACTCTCCCTCTCATAAGACTGTGTTTGGGCTGCTACTGTGCCTTATTTATTCCATCAAAATACTGTCTCCATGAAGAGTGGGGAAAAGCCTTGACTCTGTTACCTTCACTCTGCTTCTGTGAGCTTTACATCTTTAAGCACAGTCTAATTCTCTTCCTTGTTTGCATCTTTTGTGGCATGCTGCCACTCTTTAAATCAACGAAGAAACCAGAATCAATCTCTATTTTGAGCCAGGGATTTGGCCAGACTTTCCCATTCACTGTTTGCTTTCCCATTCACTTTGCTTTCCTGTGTCACTAGTGTGCTAGGGAGACAGTTATTGTCCCTATCTGAGCCACTGAGTGCAGCCCTTGTAGCCCCACAAGCACCTCCAGATATGTCATTTTCTTTCCTCACTTGCCTCATTACCACATATAAAACAGGGTTAAGCAGGCAATCCTCTCAAATTCTCAATACCTTGAAATCATTGCCTATGGTTTCAATGAGACAGAAGTAACATTTATTTGTCTTGTCTGTACCCTCCTTCCATGCTCTATTACGAGTATTTTCATCAGTCATTTTCCTTCTAAGAGTTTCTTTACCAGTGATGAAAACAAAGGTCTCTGACCACAGATGAAGCTCCATGGTGTTATTCATTGCCATAAGTCAAAAGTAAAAACAAGAAAATAAGCCAACTTTTGTTCTGCTAGTCTGCCCAAAGGCTTTAGAAATTGCTGCTGGTCTGCCAGCAGCTCCAAATAAGGTTTAACACCAAAACTGACCTTCTATGTTTGCATCATCAAATCAGAATCCTGCTGGGACATAAAAGGCTGTGTTATTAAAATGGCAGCCCCCACTGAGAAGCAAAGGCCTGCATCAGCTGAGTGGAGAAACAAATATCAGATTGCCAAAGGGGCTGGGTTTTAAAATAAACTTTAAATTTATGTATTTTTCCTTAGTCAAATCATTCACTAATCAGTCACTAATTACTGGTGCTTCCCTTCCTACCTTTATTATAAATAGATTGGCACCACAGTTTCTTCTAAGATATCAAAAGTTGCCTTTCAGCCTGTCAAAGAGAGATTACAGGAGCTAAACTAATGAGGCACTAAGTAATTTTAGTGAAAAGTAGGGGGATTACTTTTCTATTGTTCCTTATGCTCATTCACAATTGTAGCTCTTATACACTGGAGTATTAACATGTTTCTGAAGTGAGTAGCTCAACACCATCTTCAATAAAAATTATTAGGCATTTAAGACAGTAACAGAACTGTAAAGACCAGGGCTTGCCAATCATTGGCCAAAAGAATTATGCCTCACTTTCACCTTTCTCCAAGAGTCACTGTATCAACTGTCCCAGATAAACATAAATTTTTCTTCCTTGCCTTAATGAATTCTTCCTAAATCAATTCTATTTTCCTTCTAGAGATCTTACCTCCATGGGAAGACTCTCGGATGTCCCAGATCAGAACCCGGCCATCATCTGATGAGCTAGCAAAGATGTTGTCATTTACTGGGCTCACTGAAAGGCCATACACTGCATCTTCATGGGCAAACACATCCAAGGTCTCAGTGCTGGAAGAGAGACACAACACTATCATTCTTCCTTCTTTTGCTATTGTTTTTTTTAAACTGAAGTATTTACTGCTTACCTACCTAGTCATACTTTGTGACAAAGTTTCTGTAATTTCACAAGAAGACCCTTGTGTTTAATTAGAGTAAAAACCAAACAAAATACCCACATACATTTCCATCATGCTATGAGGAAAAAAACCCCTCAATATAAATATTGTATTGTCAAAACAATACAGAACCCAAGTGCTGAAAAAGAATATGGGATGATAGGAAATACTTAATTCCAGTTATGAATTTAGATAAATAAAAAACAAATTTCAGTATTAAAACACTGTTCTCCTAAACCATTAATTTAACACAGAAAATGCCTCTAGTGAGTTGACATTAAAGGAGTTCTTGAAGCAGTGGAACACAGTGTATTTACCTTTCAACATCATGAAGTATAACTTGCTCATCATTGCCTGAAAAGAGAAATATAAGCAATTAACACAATGTTCTAGTGGTTAAAAAGCATTATTGTGAAAAAACCCCAAACCACTTTTTTTTTAAAAAAAATTACAATTTCAAAACTGATATTGAAACAGAGAAGACCAGCTCAGTTGCTACATGGTTACCCTCTGCTCAGTTATATGAAAGGTTCCAGGTGATACCACCAGTCACAACCAAATGCACCAACTGTTTCATCTGCTACTGCTCAACAAATGATTCTATTTAAATATGCTACTTATCATTCTTTGTCCAGTTTGAGCTTAAGTTTTGGGAGATTTGAAATAAAGACTATTACATAAAGCAGCAGAGCACTTTAAACTCTGATGAAAATACATCTTTCTTCCTGCTCAAAGGATGCTCCATAAAAAGATTGTGAAAGGTGAAAAGAGATGTCATAAATGAAATGCACGTGGCTCCCTGATCAAATATTGCCAGCTAACACTGTCAGCACTCCGGGTTTTGCAACCATTGAGAGGGCATGAACGTGGCAGCCAATGTAATTTTTTCTGTATTAATAAAAACCAAACCAAGTAACCAGAAAATCATGTCACTTCTCTTTGATCACACCAATTGAATACAATGGAAACTAACCACATGTGCACAGGCTAAGAGGGTCACAGCCGCCAGGTAATTCCAATAGCTCATGCAGAGTTTTTCAAGCTATAACAATACATTATTTTTTTCAGTCTATGTGCTGAATATTTTATTACCTAAATTTGGCACCTCCTCTTTAGAAATATTTAAGGACACACACACACACTTTTATATTTAATTCAGAAAAAACACCCCATAACCAGAAAGCAAAGTTATATTTTTATGCTCTGCATGTCTTTGTAGTTGTGATGTAGAGTTGTGACACTTTCCTAATGTACACTAAAGACAGAGGTTCAGAAGGAGCAAGGTTTCGTGTTATGAACATTCTTAAATGTTCAATTGCCTCAGTTTTAATTTGTCCCATACATATTTCAGTTGTATTCTGTCTCAACAGAGAAATATGAGAAAGTTTCTCTTTGACTAAGGAAGTATGAGATCTTCTACAACCATTTTCTGTTTGCCCAGACCCCCAGTAAAATCATGCCAGCCTTAGATTACTGCAGTAGCTCATCCTTTCCATGGTACAATAAACAAGTCATTTAAGTGTAAGTGTCCTTTTAATTGTATTTTGAACTGTCCATTATATATTGCCACATACTGTTTATACCTAGTAAACAACTCTAGTGCCTACGTATTTCACCAATGAAAAACATTGGTGAAATGTTTTCATTCAGCCCAGTTTCTCCAATGACAAAACCTCCTCCAGAGGACACTCCTGGCTCTTCAGTCTCCATCCATTATGAACAAAAGAATCATTCCAGTTGCTTAGTTTCAGGCATCCAGACATCATGGCATCAAATTCCCTTCCAGCACAAGCTCCAAAATGGGAAAGAAAGAATGAGAGTGGAATAACCACTGTTTTTCTCTGTTGTGCGTGTGGGAGGAGAAAATGGTGACAAAAATCTAACCACAAACTGGATGCTTCTGGTAAGGATTCATCCCTGCAGAAAACACCACTGCTGTTCAGCCCAGGGAGGGATTCCCACTTACACTTTTTACTTTAACACTGGAGACTTCATTCTTCAATGAGACTTACTGTGTCATTTATAATCTCTCTTGTTTTGACAACTGCAGTTACAACAATCGGGAAGACAGGAAGAACCTGCCATTCCCTTCAGTTAAACTTCTAAGATGAAATACCACAGAGCACATACAGAGGAGCACAGGTAAGGTGGCCTAAACCCCACATCTGTCATATAAGCGCTAAAAAACAAATTGAATTTCGTGTAGGTTTATTTCAGCTTTTCATATACCTAACATTAAGTGCAAATCAAAAAAAAGTCCATGCAGATTACTAGGAAGGGATCTTGCATTTCAAATGCTGCTGTTCTCTTAGTGTGTGTGGACAGAGAAGGGCAAAAATATTCTTCAGAGATGGGAACTTTTCTGGGACAGTTTTTTCTTCCAGAGATTACATGCAAAACATTGTCCACTCAGTTCCTGCCTTCCATTTTTGTAATGGCTACATGGGGTGCTTCCTCCTTCAAAGCAAAGAGCTCTGAAATTCCTTGGATACAATCCAATTTGTACTGAAGTGGAAAATCCCTTCTCCTCTATTATCAAGAGTTGCTTTAGAGAAAGGTCATCAGATCCTAAGTCATTAGTCATTGGCAGTCATTTATTTACAGAATAAATTGAGTTCCATGTGACTTGTGCTAGTCTACATATGCTAATTTTTAGGTTTGGAGTTTTTTAAAGTATTAATTTTTAAGTATTCCAACTTCTGTGATTTAAAAACAACTCCAAACTCAGGTGTGGGTGACTGTGTGACAACCACTAGATCTTAGAACCCACAATTCTTTCAGAATTTTAATAATCTCTCAGAACATCATTGAGTGAATAAATATAGCTAGCCCCATTTTACCAGCAGAGATAAAACAGATGGTACATCTAGGCCATGCAGCAAAATGACTCTTTACAAGGGATCCAAGAGTCAGACTCATAGCCCTTGCAGATGAGCTCACTTGATGGAGGAACTGAAAGAGTTCCTGACTCCTCCAATGGAAATAATTTCTGGCAGAGGCACAGGGTTTTCATGCAAACTGGAGGAGGAAAAATATATGAGAATGGCCAGTTTCTCTGTGCATCAGCTGTCACAGCTCATCTAACCTGGCATCTTAGCAAAAATCCACTATAATCAATTATATATATCTTTAACTGCAGGTGTTAAATTCAGCAACAAGGTACAATCAAGACACTCTTTTGCTTTTCCTGTGAAAAACAGCAGCCTCTGACAGCAAAGCCCGATAGACAGAGAGCTGAGTTGGACATGAGAAAATACCATTCCAGCTGGACAAGCAAGATTTGGCACACTAAATTTCTTGAATATTCATGTAAGGTTCCATTTGTCTAAATTCAAACTAAAGTAAAAGAGACTCTGGCCCAAAATTCTCTGGAACCACTTGTGCAGATATATTAATGTGCTGCTATTTTCCTCATAACACTAACAGCAGTCCCCAGAATAAGAAGACAGGCATTGCTATTTGAAAGTCTAGGGGTTTATTCCACCTGAGAATATAACTGAATCATTTCATCCTTGAAATTTGACACCAGCTTAAGCTTTGCCATGTTTTTTTTCCTAAGGGATATTATCATTTTAACACAACATTGAAGGATGAGAAGCTTCCACCATTCACATGCACTCAGAATCAATCTCTAGCATTGATTTACAGTTCACAAATCTTGGGTCAAAAAGGTAATGGAGGGCTTTGACCCAGGAATCTCATAGTACCCTAAAATAAGTCTAGCTGTATGTTAATGGACATATTGATGAAAGATACAAATTCTCACCTATTCTGTGACCACGTTAGATTGTGGAAATGAAGTCCAGCAGAACATGGCACTTAACTGCATTGACACTTCTGTGCCTTTTTTCCCCCCAGTTCAGTTTTCCTGCCTACCTCAGCACTTGATTTTTAAAGTGGTGAAATGGACCTAAATAACAGAAACTATTACCCCAGAACAAGTATATGTCCACTTCCCTTACCTTAGTTTTAAGACCAAATTAAACTTTCTATTAAAAAGTAGATTTATATTAAAAAGAAATGAGAGCATTGAGGGTTATCAGAGCCCAATGTGCCAACAGCTTTAAAAGGCAGAGGCTTACCAGTAAGAACTGAAACGTGGTCTAAGAAAACATCATCCACCAATAGATGGCAATAGTCCTTCATGAGCCATCTAAAGGTGCATTGAAATCAGACAGCAGCAGAAAAGATTTTCAAGCATCAGGCTTGAGTGCCAGAGAGAATGCAGGGTCTGCTCTCAGCACAGTTAAGAGGGAATAATAAAGACAATGTTTTCCACAGTCTTTAGCACAACTAGAGGCAGACTGGACCCAGGATTTTCATGATGGTTTGAGACATGATGAGCTTACACCAGGGTTTGGAAAAAGGCATGACAAAATTGAAAATGTTGTGCTAGCTAAAGGATTCCCTGTTCCCAAAAAATTACAATTGCTGATTAAGAACACCTTCCAGATCTCATGTGGGGCAGGATCTCACTCACTCATGGCATCTACTCCAAGGCATTCACAATACATATTCATGTGAAATCAGGACACTCTTCCTTCCTTACCTCCAGAGAACACCTTTGTATTGCCACTGTTAAAAGCCAGGCAGAAAATGTTAGAGTGATGCTCCCCTTTCAACTGAATTGGTTTGACTCTTGAGTGGATGGCTTCTTCCATATGCCAAAGTAAGACTCGACGGTCATCCCCTCCTAGAAGAAATAAAGGAAATGTGCATTACTGCCTGAGCCTGGTGCAAATTGATTATAGACAAATTATTTAACTCTGCAGCTATTCATAGAAAGCTTTGCTAAAACCTTAATTAGCATAAAAAATGTATGCCTTCTTGGATATATAGACACACATTTACATTAAGATGTCATGCAGTCAGGTATTCAATTAAAATTTATGACAACAGAGCAATCAGCAGGAAAAGTTTGAATTAAACAGTTGCCATTCTGCCAACACATAGTGACAACCTATAGCAACCTGAAAACTCAAAAATTTACTGCTATGTAAAATTACATGCCAAATCCACATATGCATGTTAGCAAAATGCTTCTACAGTAACTCCTTTTTGCCAGCATTTCTTATGTAATTCATGAAACATGAACTTTTTCCCCCTTTCATTGACAACTATATATCCTCCAGCAGTCTTTGCAAAGTCTTCATAGCATAGGTTGGCCCAGGACTGATAAAAGATAAAAAAATTTACTGAAGCATTCAGAAGTCTTCAAGACACACAGTTATGCCAGGTGTCTAGACCTGTAAAGGTTAAGACAGATATTTCTGTGAGGTGAAGTCCTGACAAAGAGAGTACCTGGAGAAAGGAAGTTCAAATCTCTTGCTTTATATCTTGCTGTACTCCTAATTGTTTGCCTACATGCAGTTCTCAGTTCAGAGCTCTAAGTGCTTCCTTCTCTGTATGGCAAACAGTTATACATAAAATAAATATTAGACTGTTTGTGTTTCAACTGCATTAAGTTATTATTTTTTAGGAAAAGAAAAAAAAATCAGGATATTATTGTACTGGTCAGCATTCTCAGCAGCAATTTTAAATATGTGAAAATTCTGAATAAGGTTTCTCCAAGTCAGACTCAAAATATTTTTGGTATCTGTCTTTAATAACAAATGAAAGAGAATGGCATCACAATTGAAAAGTGACACCAGAAACATGCTGATTACAGTTAAAACATTTTACTTATTCTTTGCACAAGCAAAAGCCTAAACTCAGAGCCTTTTGAGCTGCTCTCCAGAGGGCAAAGGCATCAAAAGACAAAAAAAAAAAGAAACAAAAATTACTTGGCCTGCTGTTTACTTACAAAAAAGGTAAATGCATTAATATATTTCATTACTACTGTTAATCAGATTTCTTAGAATTTTCACATCATACGTTGCTATTAAGAAATTTTCCCGTGGAACTGAGTTATGTCAAACATCCTACAAGCAAACAGTCTCTCAGCCCTTGAGTCTCCTAACAGATTTTATGACACTTTGATAGACAGCACAGCAGCATGTTATGATTACCCATGCTCCATGAAACTGCATTCCTCCTCCTGATTTTGTGCTTCACACATCAAACAAGAGTACATGATACAAAGATTTGTGATGCATTTGATAGCTGCTAAGAACAACTCAAATTTGATGGATCCAAAATCTCACAGTAATTTATGGTCAACTAAACTGATGGAAACTTATATTCCTTTCTGTCTAGAAATAGGAGAGAAAGTTGTATTTGCACTCTAGTGATTGCAGATGAACTTGTAATAAGGAGACATAGAAATACATGAGTGTTGAAACATATGACCACATGATTCAAGTTAAGATTAAGAAGTAACTGTCACACTGAACATAACTACTTCCCAAAGCTGCCAACCACCATGTCATAATGTTATCACTACCTGAAAAATAATTTAAGCAACATTTAACACAGGTGAACGCCAACATTGCTTCTATCAGACTTCATTTATTGCCTTCTGTAAAAGACATTTCAGGGCAAAACATAGTAACATATTGTTGTTATTTGTTACCATAGTAAAGTAATTTGCAAAACCACTGCAGAAAGTCTACACATCCTCCTACCTAACAGCACAGCCATCTAGGTGTCTCACTTTAACAGTAAACTCATAATCATTTACACCAACCACTGTCCAGATTAAAAAAAAAAAAAAGATATCTATATAAAACAAGCATTACTGTGGCTCCCAACACACATACAGCATGGTAGGAGTAGGATAATTTGCAGCCTGTGCAGAAAATGTTTGATAGTGTGAAAAGTTGCCACTACCTTCTATTTTATAAGCTCCTATGCCTTAGTGCCTGTTTATCTTCAAAACTACTTTTCCTATTGAATACAAATGTCTCTCTCTTCCCAGACACCTAGATTCCCATGAAACTTTGATGGTGGCACATTGCATATCTTAGGAACTTTTAAATGCTCCCCCCACTCATGCAGTGCTGTCCTTCCTCCATCTATGCACTCCCTATGCCTTTGGGAACTGCTACACCTTCTCACGCCTCAGTTTTATTCCTCTCATATCCCACTGAGACATAAAAGTTTAACAAAGTAATAAATTTACTGTGTTGAAAGTGTGTTCCCTTCTAATTCCAATTTAGCTATTCTAGAAATACTTCTAACTCAAGGCCAGTCCTACCAGAAAGAAAAAGTTACCCAATGTGTTGAGCCACAGAGGATTTGTGGCAAACAAGACACTTTAGCAATCCCTACACCCTCACACAAGAGAACAAGCAGTGTTAAGTCACAGGCAAATAATATCCAAGAAAAGGCAAATCTTAAGTGACAGAAACCAACAAATGCAATCTCCATCACCCAAACCTGGCTCTTACCATAAGAGGGAAGAAAAGAGGGAGGTGCACATGTATGAGCAGGTATACAGGGGGAAAGTAAAGAAAATGTGAATATATAGTTTTTATGCTCTGTAGAAAGGAACTATGATTCATCAGACAAACTGCATACACATTACGCAACATAAGGTACAAGTCTGAGAATTACAGGAAACTTCAGGTCTGTAGGATTTGTTCTGTGCAGTAGATTGGCAAATGCAGATTAATTAAAACACTCTTAAGTTATGGTGAATTCACTGTGCATGTACATCAACTCTACAACTGAAGTGGAAGCCACATTCTTCAAATAATATAGAGCATATGCCAACAGCAACAGGTTCATCATATCTGGAAAACCTGGATATATAGCTTAATATCCAAATACCTTAGCAAAGCTCCACATGTGGATTTTCTGGAAATTGAAGATCCACAGAGAATTTGTAATTTTTCAGTCCATGGTGTCAGAAACAGTAAGTTTGACACCTACAATGAGGAAATAGCTTCACTTTCATCTTATTCTGCAGATTCTGTTTAGGACTGTATGACTGACAATTTGAAAAGTAAAAGTTTGTGTGACCCAGCTAAGAACTACACAATGCCTTTCTACAGTTATTTTTCAGAAAGGAATCACATTTAAAAAGATTTCATTAGTCAAGTACTTCAGTACTTGTTACAGGAGCAGGGTCAAACCTGTAGAAACATTCAAACCCAAAGAGACACAGTAAGAGAAATCTATTTGTTTTAGACATAAAATAGTTTGAAGGGGGCCAGAACATACGCTTGCCAAAAGTAAATCTAGTCCAAACAGTATGTGCATAACTCATGCAACACACTTGAGCTCCTGTGTACTAACAGAAGCACTTCAAATCATACCATCAGTACAGAAAAACTACAGTTTTAAAGTTCATTAACCTTGCTGGTTGTGGACAAAGCTCCAAACCACAAGTCCCCTTTATCTCCCATATACCAGGTCCATTGTTAAAAGAACTTCCATGGCAAAAGGGCAATACTTCTAAATCATAACATGAAAGATCAGTCTTATTGCTTCAGTATCTACTTCAAAAGTTGCATGAACCACAGAAAGTAGGATTGGATGGTATTTCAAGAAGCTGATCACTTAGTTGGCCTTGGCCAAAGGCAAAAGGCCAGGCTCTGTCAGAATTATTCCCAGAAGACAAGTCTGTAGTTTGCTCTTAAAAAAATACTGCTGAGGAAGATTTCATACCTTTCTTAGGCAGCCTATTTCAGTTTTTCATTATCCTTGCCATTAGGCAGATTACCCTGTTATATCAAGCCTGAGGGTGCAGTTTGACATGACACGTAATCCCACTCCCCCTTGCCATGTGCTCCTGCTACTTTCCCTTCCATTGGATTCAGTGGCTGTTCATGCATAGGGTAAATTAAAGAAGTTGACCTGACAGAAAATCAGCTGACAGACAAACAACCCCTCTACACCCGTTCTGTCCCCCTGATCAGATGCTTCCATCATACCAGTTTCAGGCTTTAAATAACGAAAGTGCCACTGTGCAAATAATAAAGAAGAGAAATAAGTGAATGAGTTACAGGATGAAGAGAAAGTACAATATCAAACAGCACCCTAAAATCTTTCTTCCTATAATTTGAGACCATTTCTTCATCCTATTCCCAGCAGACAAAAAGAGTTTACAACTTCACATAATAATAATTAAAACCACCTTTATGCAGCTCAGGACTTGCATTTCTACTCAGCTGTTCTTTCTGTAGATTAAATGGACCCCTTTCTTTCACCATTTCATTTTTCTAGGCCTCTGATCATTCTTCGTGCCCTCTTCTGAATTTTCTCAGTTTGGGCACATCTTTCTCAACCAAAACTGAGCACAGCACTCCATTTGAGGCCCCAACAGCACCACAGCAGGTTGATGTCACATACTATGTCATGTCTGATCATATTTATGTTGTGATATTTATGCATTTGGATCCTTTTCTACATGACTATGGGCTAGTCTCCATGGTGTATTTGTAGAGTCAACCATTTTTATTCACATGCTTTAGGTTGTACTTGTCCCTCTCAAAACACGTGACATTTTTTCCCACGTAATGTATCTTAATTAACTTGAAATTCAACTCCTATTCCCTGAAATTTTTGCTGCCTGATCCTATCTTTCCTGAGAAATTTTATCATTTCTCAGACATTAATTAAAACATGATGCAATAACTGAACCTAATATCCCTCCTCACACAGAATTCTGCTTGATACAAACAGACTAAGATCAGAGCATCCCTCCTTAAAACATACTTGATAAACAATCCCCTTATTCAGCATAACACTCCACAACTTTTGCTAAAGTCACCTCATTCCCCTCTTTTAGGTTCATGCTCCTTCAGATTTATGTAAAAACTAAATGACAGATGCACTTCCAATACTTTCTATCACCCTCAGAAATTTAGGATCTTAGAGCAGCTATTAACTTTTGCATTATCTGGTAGCAGGGGAAAAAAAAGCCAAGAGAAAACTTCTGGGAAGTACTGTAATTATCTGGAACATGCAGTTTAAAATATGGGAAAAAAAAAAGAAAAAAGTGGGAGGTTCTGATAAAGATACTCATGTTTGTAAAAGATAGCGGGCATGAAAAATGACAGTCAGATAAACAAACAGGAAAACATATCCACCAAACCTAAAGATGGGAGAAAGTCTATTACACAGACCAAGTAAAGCTGAGTTTTAAGAAGTCAATTTGCAGGAGATACTTGGCAAATGTGAGGGAAGCAGTTGGTTGCATACCATTGGTATGGTATACCATAGTTGCATACCATGGTTTTAATTTCCATGCATGGACAATCACATGTTTCTCAAACTGTTAAAAGAAAAAAACACTGTCTAGTACATGAAGTGTTGCAAAGACACATTCTGCCCAACAGAATCTTTCAACTCCATCCACAAGCAAGTTTTAACCAATTTCAACCCACTTAGACATTTTTTATATGTTAAGCTTTCCTCTTCCCTTGTGTCATTCTACAGGTAGTTTTTTTATGCTTGTCACACTACATCTTCTCCGGAATGTCCACCTCCTCCTTCCAATTACTTCAATTTTTAGAAATTCTTGTTCTTATGTCACTCCCTTCTTCTAGCACCCCTGTTCCAAAACATTAATCTCTGCCCTTCTTCCCCTCTACAAAGTGACACTGTTGAAGTGTCACACAGGCACAGAAAGAACCTCTAGACTGTCCTCCAATTCAATCTGTGGACCTCAACTTTTTAACTTTGAAACATGGTTAAGAACAAAAATAAATACTATTAAACATGTACTTTCCAATACAAGATTTAAAGAAATTAAGATACCAAAAAGTTTCAAACATGCTTTCGGAGGGCCTGCTGAGGCTTGTCCACACCAAAGTTCTCTCCAGAATCCTAAAAGGAAAATTATCTGTAACTGCAATACAAACCTTGTTTAAGCAGTTTGAATTGTTTACTGCAGCAGTAATCATTAGCTTTACAGACTTGCTTCTGTGAGACACATTAAAAAAAAAAAAAGAAAGAAAAAAAGTGGGACACATACCCAAGGAAAGTATTCCAGCCAAGTGATGAGAACAGCACTAACTAGGATGCAGGCTAGTATTTCAATGGCGTTGGTGTAGCCACTATGAATGCACTGTACCAGCTGTACTTAAAAGAGTTTTAACAAGGTTTAAGTTGTTAACACGTCAATCAGCCAAAGCAGACTTCTCTAGGTTAAGAATATACATATTACTTAAGACAGAACAAGTGAAAAGACTGCTCACACTCTCCCTTTTCATGCACTCCAGAATAGCTGTTAACTCTCCTAGCTGCTATACATGCAGTTAGAAGCACCCAACAGCTCATCCTTCTCTCTGATGACTGTTTTGAGGGATGAGAGACTCTCATGCCACCAATTCTAAGGCTTTATCTGCATTTGGAAGTCTTTTGAAGCAAGTTTTCTACAAAACTTCAGAGTAGAGGCCACTTCCACCTTTCCTTTACCTTTCCTCGTTGCTTTTCTTCCTGCTGTTGCTATTTCTCAGAGCTTTAGGATCAAGTATGGCCTTTAAGAGGAGTGCTTTGAGTGTAATTTTAATGAAGCTTAGTCTTATAATGGGATGCAATTTAACAGAGTATCCATAAATATTTGGACTTTTAATTTCTTCTTTTTGACCGAAGCACATAGCTGTTGCTGTGGCCCATAAAGCATTCTAGATATTATGGTCATGGACAATGTGAAAATTTTTAAAAAGAAAGTTAGCATAATTAGAGCTCTTCATTTTCTTAGGGCATCAGCAGAAGGTCAGACTTAAGGTGATCTGTTCTTGGTTGTCCCAAAGTTATGTACTGCTAGCACATGTAATTTTTTCTTTTTTTTAGGAGGGTAGAACTCCATTAGCATGTAAATGGAGGAAAACCCTACCCTCTTTGAACATTCTGAAGCTCTACGACATGTTAGGAAATTGAAAACTGGACATCGCTTGAAAGCATTCCTTTTACACACACTTTTTAGATATCCACTAGATGAGAACTCTGCCTTCGTTCTTTCATTGCACCTACCTTGATTCAGGCAGTTTGGACAAAATTAATTCTTAAAAGTCCATTCCAGTCCTGGACTGTTTATGCTTATACCTAAAGAATGGATGTCAACATAGCTAAGTGCATTGATGATATGGCAAGACCTAAAGTATATCCTGAGGCCTTCTTGAGCAAGAACAACAGAAAATACTAGTGGCACTTCCATCACTTATTATGGAAAATTTTAAAAAAAGCAGACACACTTGTAACCCTTTATAAGTAAAAATACACCACTCTACTTTCTACTGGAGAAGGACCAGTACAAACCAGTATAACTAACAACTGGGATAAACAGGAACTTCAGAATGGGGGAATCAGCATTCCCTTCCAATACACACTCACGTTTATATACATATATATGTGTGTGTGTATGTATGTATACACACATATATTCACAAGCTAAATGGACACATATCTCAGAAGAAGCTGCATGTGCACAAAGATAAAAGAATGCCTAACAGCAACACTGAGATCCTTCATTGCCACTTCAGAAATCACTGGAAATATGCTTGAAGTTTCTTCAGGTAAGAATGTTAAATTTAGGAAGGTTTCAGTGTATCAGCTTCCACTCCATGTTTATACAGGGTTTCTATTCTGCCCTTGCTTAAAAGTAACCAGTCGCAAAAACTTTTATTGAATGCTCCTTGAAGTTATTACTGATACCATTGTGTGATACAGTTCACCTCTGCCCAGACGCGGGCAGTACACTGCTCAGCCATGCCCCCACCAAATTCCTCAGCAGCCCCTATCGCCCCTTACAAGGTGGACAGGCAAAACCGAGGCTCCAGGTTAATAACCAGGTCAGCAACCCCCAGGCAAGCGAGACCACTCTCCACAGAGCTGCCGAGGACCTCTGCGATTCCCCCGAGGGCAGCTGCCCCGCACGAGAGGGAACGGGCTTTTCCCGCTGCCGCGGGAAGGGAGGGCCCTGTCGGCAGCCCCAGCCGCGGGAAGGGGGCCGCTCCCTCCGGCCGCTTTCCCGGGGGCGAGGGGCGGCCGGGACACAACGCCCCCCGGCCGCGGCCTGCAATGGACACCGCGCTCGGCGGCCCTGCCCTGCCCTGCCCGGGGCGGCGCGACACGAGCGGTCCCTCCGGGGCCGGCAGCTCCCTCCCCGCCGCTCCAAGGTCTCTGCCCCCTCGCCGAGGAGCGCGGGGTCCGAGGGCTTGGCGGGAGAAGAGCGCCGCGACCCCTCAGCGCCCGAGCCCCCGGGGCGCCGCGGGCGGGATCGGCCCGCGATTCCCCGGCCTGTCGCTAAGAGCCGCCCGAGGAGACCGCGGCCTGCAGCGCCCGGCCAGGCCCCGGCCTCAAGTTGCCTCCTTCCCCTGCCGCCCCTCGGAGCCCGGAGGCGGGGAAGCAGGAAGAGGCACCTGCGCCAAGCACTGCTGGGGTGGGGGGAGGCGGTCAGCCGGCCGCCGAGCCCCGCAGCCCCTCCCTGGCTGGGGGTGCAGAGCCTTTCCCCGTCCTCGGTGTCGCAGCTGATGTCAAGCCCTCGCCTCCCTCCTACCTGACAGCATCCCCCACCCCTATGGCTCCCTCAGCCCGAGCAGGCAACAGAGGGGACCTTAAGCCAAAACCCATCACCACAAATATCTCCCCATCTTTCACAAACGCGCCCTGCAAGTGGAGGGAGGAGGAACAAAACAAAACCCGACTCCCCTCCCCCAAAAGAAGATGAGGTAGGGGTGGCCCCAAAGTGACCAGTCCCTCGATTAAACAGATCCGGTTCCCGCCCGATGCCGAGCGGTACTGCAGCCCCCCGGCCAAAGTCGGGGCCGCCGCCCGCCCCCGGCAGCGATTGCTGACCCCCGGCCCGGGGCACGGCGCTGACAAATGTCACCCGGTGCCCACAATGAGCGCCGCGGGGATGCTTCTTCTGCCCCGTCGTCGTCTCCCCAAAATAAGAAAATCCTCTTTTAAGAGGAAAAACACGCGAGGCATCAAATAAAAGAGCACCCCTAGCTCCCACCCCCAGCGCCCGGGAAACACTCTCGTAAAAACTTTGACCAGGGCTCCCCCCACTATAATAGTAGAATTTAAAACCTGTCAACCATTTTAGATCCCTACTTGAGAAAACATCATTCCCCGGCACCGGTGGATTTGGCAAACGGCTCTGAGCAGCGCTGCCGCGGCTTCCCTCCCCCGGGCCGCAGGGGAGGCGGCCGGGGAGGAAGATGCTTCCTGGGGAGGGGGTGGCGGGAGGGGGCGAGGGACGGGAGCGTTCGCTTTACCTGAGACCAGCCACTGGCCTCCATTGTTGGAGAATTCAATGGCATTGACACAGCCGAAGTGGCCCAGGAGGTCCTTCTTGTAGAGGTTCCTGCAGCCCCGCAGGCGTCTTCGCTGGAAGTCTTGGGTGAGCAGGGGGTCCCCCTCCAAGCCCCGCTGGGACAGGAACCCCACCACCGACCGCATGCTGCCCCCCCGGCTGCCTCTCCTCCTCATGCTGCCGCCTGCGCCGCTCCCCGCCGCTCCTTCCCCCGCCGCCCCTTCCCCCGCCGCCGCCTCCCCTCCCCCGCTTCCCCCCTTGTTATGGTTATGATGATTTTTCTTTAGCCAGCCATGGCAGAGAGGTGTTAGACACTCCGCCGCTTCCTGATCCCGCTGGCTCCTCCCCGCTTCCCTCAGCAGCTGATCCTCAGCTGCAGCCCGCGCCGCCCGGCCCGGCTCTAGCGTGGCGCCGCCGCCGGTTAACTCGCTGCTGGAGCGGCGCGGGGGGACAGGCACCCTCGCCCCTGCGGGGGACGGTAACGTTCGCCACTCCGGGCACCGACGGACGCGTTCGCCACTCCAAGGACCTCCTGGGGCAAGGACACATTCGCCGCTGCGGGAACTTGCAGGGGCCGGACACACTCGTCGCTCCGGGGACCTTTTGGGCGAAGGATACGGTCGCCACTCGGAGGACCTGCCGGGGAGCGGGTACGCCCGTGCCTCGGAGGAGCCGCGGGAGGACGCGTCCCGCCGCCGCTCAGCCGGCCCGGCTGAGTGAGCTGTGCCGCCTGCAGCCCCGCGGCCGGCGGGGAGGCGGCGGCGGGCGGGCAGGTGCTCCCGCGGAGCGGTGAGTGGCAAGGCAGCGCTCCGGAGCCGCGGCCCGCCCGCCTTGAGGCAACGGGCGACGCACCGGAGGGAAGATGAGGGGAAAAACAGCTCAAGTGCGGGGGCGGTTTGCAGTGGGGCTTGTCTTCTGTAAATGCTGAGTGATTTCTACAGGAATTCAAAGCATTATGGCTTTAGAATTTAGTTTGGGGGTTTTTTTGTTATTTTTGTTATTATAGTTATTATGGGTTTCATAGCTTCCTCTCTCGTGCTCTTTCCCGAGTAACACTGAAAACAGGAGGGTTGCCCCATCACAAGTGAGTCAGTAGACCCTTCTGCAGCCCTTGGAAGACTGCTTGAAGTACAAATGAATTTTCTTCTTTTACCCTGCAGTATCAACTAAACCCCAAAACATAGCTGGCTAACCAGGTGGAAGTGACCTGTGTTATCCTTCACTGTTTAACAATTCCCCAACCTTTACCTTACTGGAATATCTCTTTCTCAGGACCCTGTACTTCTCAGGTAACATCTGATACCACATTAGACAACAGGAGTGTTATTCAAAGGGTGATGTCCCTGAGGTGCTGCACAGACCCCCAGTCCCACCTTGCAGCTGACTGCATGCTGTCTGTGCACAAAATGAGCAGCTTGAAACTTTCAGGTCTGTATTTCCCCATGGCACCAGTACCTAGGGAAGATACAGTTTTCAGGTGAGAGGAATTAGCCTGACCATCCTGGCCATCTTTGTGTAGCACTGCATCTGCTGGGAATTAGGAGTCCTGAAACTTTAAAATAAGCAGGGGGGAAAACCCTCCCTGACATAAACTGTGATGTGGCAAGGTGACTGAGTACTCTTAGACTGCTGCCATATTCCAGTGACAGTTTCCCATAGAAATATAAATTATTTCATTATAAAAAGTCAGTTAAGTGCTTTGGGTTTCTTCTTGATTAAGATTATAGGAAGAGCAGCAAATCCTGCATAGACCAAGCTTTTAATTTGACAACCCTATAGCCTTAATTTTAACATATAACAAAAGTAAATAAAAAACTTTCTCTTCTAATTTGGAATAAAAAAATAATGTAAGAAGTTACATTTACAGTGTTAACATTAACAGTGAAACAACTGAAGTGAAAACAAAGCAGTTAATCTCTTCTAATCTGAACTGTACATAAGGATGTTTTCTAGTTACAGTTGTTGATGGCCAACTACTGCAATGTAACATGTCTAGCCACCCCCCAAATAAAGAGGCAAAGACTCTGTCCATCATGGTTTGTGTTTATTGTCTTAACTTCAGACACAGGTAATCTTCAGACATTGCTATAAAATCATGTTTTATATCTTTGTTGTTTGCATGCCATGACATTCTGCACCATTGCAATTATATCAGAAAATGTTGCCCACTCAGCAAGATTTCACTTTTTCCCCTTTCCTAAAGTATTGTTCAGATTTAATATCTTTGATTACCTTTTGTTTCTGTACTGAAATAAATATGCAATATAATAAAATCTCTTCTCCACATTCTGGATCCAGTCTCTAGGAAAGATGTGCACTGAAATGGTTTTGCATAGAAATAAAATTATTTCCTAAGCCCCCAGTTCCAGGATTTTTAAGAAATATTTAACTAAGTTTGGTTTTGTTTTGTTGGGGTTTTTCTCCTTGTTTTTGTGGTGTCTTTTAAATCACATTTCTAAGCAGTCAGAATTTAAAAGAAAAATAATAGCAGACTGTCAATCTGTTCTGATCAATGACATGACCATATAGGTGAAAAACCAGTACTGGTAAGCATTCTTTTCACTCTCTTGATTCCTTTCTTTCAATTAATTTTGAGTATAGCACCTAAGGAAGTTACCATAGCCAATACAGGTAATATCTTCCTTGGAAAATGACCAGTGTCTATGTTAATAAAGCCAGAGTGCTGTTATCTCTCCAAAGCACATGCACTCTTGTCCTGAGTCATACTGAAGTAGCATCAGTGAAGCATCTTTGTCTCCTTTAATGGGAACATTGTGCAGCTTGCAATGGAATCAATCTACTGGCAGTAGTTAGTCAAACAGATCAAACTTCATCAAGTTGCTGTTCTGGGTACATGTCAGCATGGGAGGTGCTGTACTGAGACTGGTTGTCACAACCAAATTGGATTGAACCTGGCCAGACTCAAAGGGCACAGGAAGCCAGAATCTGCCTGCGCACACTGCTTGAGCTGCCTAATTCTGTAGCATGTTCACAGTCTCCTCCATGTCTCAAAAGCAGCATGAAATCAAGCACAACAAATGTTTTGCCTGGAATTTCAACAAGTAGGCAACAGAGTGGAGGAGTCAAGTGGAAAGGAAATGGGAGATAATGAACACGGTGGTGACTTGCTGTAGATGTCCTTGGGAATGAAGGTAAGTAAATAATGTTTGATGCAATACAGAAGAGGGAACTAGGAGAATCCTTAAAATAGAGAAGTGATGTAGTTAATGATCTATGTAAACAATCTTGGGTTGCAGTTTCAGAGTTCTTAATTCCAAGGTTGTGCAGAGCTCAGTCTCGCAGCAGTACTAAATTGATCTGGATGAGATGTGGCCATGGTGTCACATTACTCTCATATTAGCTTCTGTCCATGCTACAGATTTCTTGTTCTGCCTCTGGAAGGACTGACAATAACTGATTGGGGTTTACTGTCTATGGTTTACTGTCTATAACAAAGTTATCCCTTCAACATTTTTCTGAACAAATTTGAATTGGGAGAATCAGTTAAATTGCATTAATTGTTTCCATTTGATGGCTGTGGTCATTAATTTGATCATTAATAGGAGGGCTACAGTCAGCTTTGCTCTGTTGTCAGACTGTGGCGTTTCCATTGGTCAATGGCTGTTGTGTTAGGAGCTGTGTTGGTTAATACTGAAGGAAGAGGTATTAGGGCAGTCTGTATATCAGCAAGAGAACAAGGGTCTTAGCTGCAAGGATGTTCTGGAGGGCTGTTTTGGAGTTGTCACATGGAAGTATATACCCTGGGTGCTAGGATCTACAAAGACATTTCAGTCAGACCTGACAGCTGACAAACAAGTTTGAGTAGCAGATAAACTGGTGATGCTATCCAAGGATACTCACAAAGAAGATAATAAGAGGGCTTTCAGGGAAACGTTCTAGCTCTGCTGAGCTCTAATTTCCTGCTAGTCATTCACAGAAGAGAGAAGACTATGTTTTGAGTTTGGACAGGGGGAAGTATCTCATCTGAAAAATAAATTAATATCTCTCTACAGATGATTTATGGATCTGCTCCTTTCCCGAGTGCTAATTCAGAGATAATGTAGGAGGGTAACAGAAGACCAAGAATACAGTTCTCTGAGAGTCTGTCAAACACTAGGAAGTCTTAAATAGGTAAAAAGTATTTAAGTGAAGCATGATTGATTGTGTCAGGCAAGAAAGGATGACATTTAAATACTCTTTTTGGGGTACTGTTGAACCTTTGGTTAATCCAGAGTGGAAACTGAGAAGTTTGGACACTGATAGCTGGATGTCTGTGGAGTGAGTCAGAGAGAGTGAATGCATAATTAGGAAAGTGGAGTTAAGTCAAGGCTTTTTATTAATTTATTTATACCAATATTTTTTATTTTTGAGGGGCAATAGAAAGAAAGAGTAAACCAAGAAGACTACACAATATTTTAGCCATATAATTTTTTAAAAAATAATTTTGCTTGTGTAATTTATTCCCTCTAGTGAAAATTTAGTGGCTGCTGGGCTTTTCTCCTTTTGCTTACTTCAATGGACCAGAAAGGCAGGAAAACCAAGGATTTTTTTCACAAATGTCTCCCCTTGGGCTTACTGTTCTGCTATGTAGGTTTAACATACAGGTAAGCCAATCTAATGATTTGTGGCCACTGAAAGGTGGCTTTATTTTTTTGTGGCTCTGTGTTCTGTCCCTTTCCTTGTGCTGATGCTGCTACTTACTGGACCTGCTTGTCTGCCATGTGTTTATTTGGCTCATGGAAATGTCCCAAGGAATGCCAAAATCAGCACAAGCTAGTCTGGAGTGCCCAGCTGGGAGATGACTTTGGAGATGGGGGATGTCATATTCTTAGCAGCCATAAACGGTGAGGCTGACTCAGAATGCCTTCTGGACTGAACTACTGGGGTAAGCTAAGCAGCTCTTCAAGAAACGGAATTGTGAAATTCATCTCTCTGTATAAGCAATGAAAAGAGTTGGCAATTAAGGCAGAAATACATTGATGATGATTGATGTTAATACAACTCGTCCTCATGGGATTATCTGGCATTTTACACTTCTGAGTTTTTTTCAGATTCTTTGCAAAACCTGCAAACTCTGTCAGATCCCTTCAGTGAGCTACCATGACTCATCTTTTGGCTTAAGATGTAGTTTCACTGAGATCTGGCTGTATGATGAGTTAGTACCAGGAGTTAAACCAGAAGAAAACCCAGTTTTTTGCTGTGCTAGCTTTCTGCTCACTTAATTCCTTGAATCAAGAAGGCACCAGTATTTGCAGAATTGAGGCTGACGAAGAATGCAGACAGGGAGAAGAAGGAAGCAGAATTGCCTTTTCAACAAAAGCTAAACCTTCCATCCACCTGGTTGGAGTGTGAGACTCCATCTTTAGGATGGGGCCTCACAGTTGATTGAAACTGCTCTCATTCTGACTTCTTGAGGAAAGAAACCCTCCTGCCTTCCTGGTATGAACCCTGTTAAAACAAACCCTGCTCAAAAGGGCTTGTTTGCATATGTAGTCATGGTGTTATCAGCATCGACAGAAGGAAGATAAATCACATTAGGAGTTGAAATGTGAGTTTGGCTTTTTTCTATAGCTTGGGATGGAGCCCCAAAGAGAGTGTTATTAATGAGCTAGTGGGGACTACACGCAGCTCTCTGCTCATTGTCTGCTACCAGCAATTTAAGTCTTCACTGGAGCCTCTCTCCTTTGATATTCCACAATCATTGATTTTCCTTTGAACACTGACTCATTTACCATAGTCTTCTCCCTCCTAAAGGATGAGCTAATGTCATTATAAAAATAATTCTTTTTTCTGTGATCAGCAGAACAAGTGAAGCCTGGTTTCCTATGGATTTCTCCTGATGTGGTACTGCTGTGTGGGTTCTCATATGTATACTAAGCAGCATCAGCACATGCTTACCATTTTGTCAGTGACAGCTTTATCAGGACCTGTTTCATCCATTTGGCTTTGCATTTCACTTGTTACCTTTGTACAAATTTAGGTGGAATTTAGCAATGGTTTAAACATGCTTTTTTTTGGCAAAGAAAGCAGGGGAAGTAATGGGACCTAGAGGCAGAAACAATAACATCGTGTAATTTCATAAGCCTTCTTTTCTTAGGAAATCAGGCTAAAAATTAGTCTTTTAACAGAGACCTCTGCAGAGATCTCATGTCAGGCTACAGACACAGAAAAGTTTACCATGTAAAGGCTTCCAGTTACCTGCTGTAACAGATTTCTTACAAGTAAGACTAAGCCAGCAGTTGCTGCTTATTCACTTGGTTATCTTACCTTCAGCAATGTCCCTATCAGGTTTTGGGAACTTGTGGTTTGTTTGGTTTTGGTTTGGCTTGTTTGTTTTGTTTTTTGAGGGTTTTTGTTTGTTTGTTGGGTTTTGTTTTGTTTTGTTTTTTTGCCAGAGTGCATTAATGAGTAAGTTGCTTTCATTTATTTTTAATTTAATCCTTATACTTGAATAAATGGCTATGTAGGTATAAGACAAGCTGTTAGAGACTTGTGGCTTACAAGACTCTGTAATTTCAGTGATGCCATGAAAAATAAAGGTTTTAAATGCAAGCAGGGATACAATCCTCTTACTTGGAGAAAAGTTAGCATCTTCTCTGTGACATTTTCACTGTGTGATAAATATTGGGGTATTTTATTGTATTTTTCTTTATTGTATCTTCACACTTCTATTGATTTAGAAACTAAAATAAACCATTTATTTGCAGGTTTGTTCAGTATTTTGGGCTTATCTTGAGCTCTGACAGAGTTCTCTTAAGGATGCCTTGCCTACTACACAGTAGGGCAGCTGGATCCTGGAGCCCAGCTGCATCATCTTCTTGGTTCTTTTTCCAATCACTTGGGCCTTGAAGTGTCTGTTGTGTCCCCAGGTGTTACCTTTTGTCCTTGAACTAGTTTACATGATCAGTTCCATGATTTTCTGACCCTGTAATTACAGGTATGTGGGTGCTGGAGCAAGGGAGCAGGGAGTGAGCAGCCAGTCACAGCTACAACAGGAAACGTGGGACTATCCATCCAAGTGGCAACCCAGGTTTATTCTAGATTCCAATGACCATACAAAACAAAGCACTCTACCTTGAAGGATATGTGTAAAGGGAAGAGAGAGAGAGAGAAACGGGCAGAACATGTCCATCTGACTGTGGGAACTCAGAAACCCTCCAGGTTTCTCTCCTGAGCATGCACATGATGCACCTTTCCTCTGAGCACAAGTCATGTGAGAAACTTCAGAGCAGTGCTAGCTCCTGCTTGGTGACCTGCATTCAGCTGGGCAGCTGTGTCGGTGCATCGGAGCACAGGGGATGGATGGAGAAGCTGGGGCCGGGCTGTGACTGAAAGGGAGATGCAGACCTTCCCTCCAGAGGAGAACGAAGCAGAGACAAAGTGTGAGTTACTGCAGTGACATTGCAATGCTTCGTAACTCAGTGAATTAATACAAAAATGGATAAAAATCTCGCTGTACAGCAAGACTGAGAGGCTTTGCAGAAACACTTATGATACAGAAGCTGTAATGATAAGGTATAAAGCATTTGTACATTCAAAATACAGATGCAATCTCAGAGATACTGGGAATTGCAAAGGAATTTGAAGAAATTGGGTGCTCAGATCCTCTCATCTGCAATGGAATTTGGGCTGGAAACTTGTTTGCTTTTTAACAGTGATGGCCTCAAACCTTGATGACGCTCTGGATACAGCAGCTGCCTGCATACTCACTGTCCAGGTTTTGTGGTGTCACTCTTCTAACGTTCGTATTTCCCCCACACACGGGGGAAACAATCTCTTGTTATGATTAAGTGACATGTTCCTCTGTTAATTTCTTAAAACTCTCCACTTGATGAGTTCCCTCTTTGTTTTCTTCCAGTTTGCCACTCTGTAGGTGGCTGCGATTTGCCATTTATTTTCCCGGCTGCCTTTGTTCTGTGCTTCCCATTCTGCCTGGTCCCTCCTGCCCCAGGGGTTCCCCGGTGCTCCGCGTGTGGGTGACTTCACACCCGCTGCGGCTCGCTCCTCAAGCCCTCCCTAGTGGCAGACAACAAACCGCACTTTTCACTCCAAAAATCTCCTTTAAAAAGAGCTAGCTCTTCAGTACTCTTGACAGCATTTTGCCAGGCCGAAGGCACCTTGGCGCTTGCCCAGCGACACAGCCGCCCCGCCACTAGCTGCCGTACAACATGGCGGCGCCCACCGCCCACTCGCACCGCCGGCACAGAGGAAGCGTCCGCCACTCTAAGGCTCCCGGTGTGTGTGGCGACTGCCCCGCGGGGCGTTCCTGCAGCCGGACGCAGCCGTTCCGCGGGACGCAGGCAGCGGGCGGATCGGTGGGCGCCCGGCGGGGCCGCGGGCGGGCGGCGGGGCCGGGCGCGGGGGAGAGGCTGCTGCGCGCATCCCGGAGAGGCCGCGGCTGCAGGCGGGCCGGTGCGCGGGCCGGTGCGCCCGCGGCCTCCCGCATGCTCGCTCCCGGCGTTCGGGCCTCTTCCCGGGGTAGATAATCGCGACCGAGCCGAGAGCGGGCAGCGCGTTCCCCCTGCTGCCCAGCGGAGCCGCGGCCGCCCCCGCCTGCTCCCATCCCGGCGGGGCTGGCAGCGGCCCGGAGGAGCGCTCGGCTGGGATCCCGGGCCCGCCCCCGGGCCCTGGCGCGCCGCTGCCGCCGGGGCTGAGCCGGGCCGGCGCCTTACCGGGGCTTCTGCTGCCCCGGCGGGGGATCCACGCAAGGATCACGGGCAGCCCCGGCTCCCAGAGCGGTTCTGGCTGTTGCACCCAGGGAGAGGCCGTCGCTCGGGCGGGCTCGTTGCAGCCGGTGTTCGCGCTCAGTTTACGGGGGGCAGTGAAGGACCTGTTGCTTCGGGGGTGCTCAGGCAGGTGCCCCGGCTGTGCTCGGGGTGTTGGGAGCGGCTGTGCAGCATCCATGCTGGAGCAGCACCGACACTTCTCCTTGGTGGGAAGTGTGCGCAAGGGCAGCCCTTCAGAAACAACGCGGTGGGTTGGGATGGAGGAGCAGGATTGATTTCACTTTATTGAAGGGGTACTCAGCTTCTGTATGATGGAGGGACAGCTATGTTAAAAATAAGATGCTGCTGTTCTAGGGCTTTCCAGTGCCTGAAGGGCCATTTGACCCTAGTATGGATGTGAATGTAATGGACAAATAAATGCCTGTTGTTTACTAATGCGTGAACAGACATGCTTATTCTGCAGCAATTTCATTTTGGCCTTGTTTAGGTTGATCTAGTTACAAACTGAGCTAAAAGGTGTTGATCATAACTGTGACTAGTTTCTTTTTGGAATAGCAGAATTTGTGGAAGCACCGAGTTGCACCAGTTTAACTGAATGGATTCCCTTTAAGGTTTTTAGTGGCGTGATCAACAGCAGCATTCAGTCTCCTCTTCCTGCCCAATCCATCGCTGCAGCTGTCTGTCCCCAGGCCCCCAGTCTATCAAAGTGGGGACCTTTTTTCTGCCAGGATTACCACTTATGGCTAGAACCTTGTTATGATAGCATTGCATGTGTTTAATATCTCTAAACACATTTTATTAAGTTGTCTTTAATTTCTTCCTCTCTTATTTTTCTCGGCAGGCCATGATGAAATCCCACAATGCCGTTTTGAGAGGATGAGGTGAAGGGGGAGAAAGGGCAATAAAAAATGGCCAAGCAAACAGCCGTGACGATTACTTTGGCGACCCTGCTGGGTGTTGCATTGGGGGGGCTGGTTTTGTGGAAAGCGACCCAGCATCGGAAAGGAAAAACACGCTGTCGTAGTCAGCAAGAGGAAGCAGCAGTAAAGTCAGGAGATGAGAAACTCGTTAAGGCGGAGGATAAGAAGGTGCTTTCCTTCTTCAGATCTCCCACTTTCTTCTGGATAGAGAGGACCCTTGGTGCAGACATAGTGATAGTTTCAGAGCAGGAGGAGTGGGATCATGTTGAACCATTGCTGAAGAAGGAGCTGGAGAAGTGGCCGGTTCTTGGAATTGATTGTGAGTGGGTGAGTGATCAAGAAGCGCCTCTCCTTCCTTTACATTGCAAATTGCTTGGGGAAATCATTGAGGGTGGAGCAATTTGTTGCTTAAACAGATACCATTGTTGACTATTGAAACTGTGATTGTCTGTGAAGCAGATGCTAATTTTGATTCTTCTTACGTTTAAATATGCTGACTTTTTCATTCACTAGATGTATTTGTTTACTGAGTTGCTGTGATAAATCGACTACTATATATAGTAACAGTTGTATGGCTAAATATAGCACTATGTGTTTTGTGTAACATCTCTTTAAAGGTGATTTACTAGAAGTAGCTTGGGCTTACACTATTTTAAATCCAGCTACATATTTAAGAAACAATATCTTAAGAATGTTAACTCCAAAAAGGAGGGTAATGCTGATACATAGATAAAATTCACTGGGACGATGAGAAAACAAAGTTCCTCTTCTGCTTGTACATTTGCATGCGTGCTATCTCAAACAGGCTTAAAGTAATTAATAAAGCCTGGCTTTGCCAGTGTTTTGACTGGAAATTTATTCACCCCACAGTATAAGCCACAGCTAAACAATATATTTGCCACACACATTTATATAGTGGGTGGCTTTATGCTGATGTAGATTCAAAAATGTTTCTGATTTCTTCCACCAGCTCAGCTATGAAGGGGAAGGGTGAAAGGGGGAAAGATTGTAATGTGGGAATGGGGCAAGAAGTCGCTTGGGCACAGTAATACTGTGAAAAAGACCATGTAATTTGCCGTGAATTTTTAGAGATATATAACAATACTTGACTGTGTAAACTGATAAGTGTTTCCTGCTTTCAGTGGCCTTTTTTGCAATTTGCTTCAGTTCCGGGATTACTAATAATACATTAAGCTGGACTCTCATTTTTTATTTCATTACAGGTATCTGTGGAGGGAAAAGCAAATCCTGTATCCCTGTTACAGATGGCTTCTTCCAGTGGCCTGTGCATTCTTGTTCGGTTGCCCAGGCTTGTTGCCAGTGGCCAGACTCTTCCAAAGACCCTGGTGGACATCATGGTAGATAGTGCTGTGTTGAAAGTTGGTGTAGGATGCTGGGAAGATGCTTGCAAATTGCTTCATGATTATGGTCTTCCAGTGAAAGGGAGCATGGATCTCCGGTATTTAGCCATGAGACAGAGGTAGGTCCTTTTGAGGCACCATTTGAGTTGGAAATATATCTTTGGTGATTTGCATAAGCTGAATGATATCACGCTGGTATGTCTGGAATTCTTAGGGTGGCTTTAGAAAATGGGCATTGATAGTGCAGCCCAGGAGCATGTCATGCTTCTATTCTGTAATCTTAATGGAAATGAAATCTTAATGAGGATTTAGTTTGCTAATTGTGTCCGTTAGTCTTCTCTCACAGACTGATACCTTTGTGGACTTCTCTGTGTACCATGCTTCAGCTTTTAAGAAGTCCAGGCACAGTGATGTAATGCAGTAAGAATGAACACTGTGTCAGCAGATGTTTGAATACACTGCCAAGAAGTGTGAGTTAAGTGTGCACAGGACATGTAAGTGGAACTGTTGAATTTCAAGATTTCTTGAAAAATTACTAAATAAACCAGTTCCAATTTTCTCTTTTAATAGCAATTCTTCTATGGAAATGTTACACTTGTGATGCCATTTTCTTATCTTTCACTCTTCCTGAAACAAGATGTTTTACTTGCAAATATTCTTCAGGTACAATTATATGCGTGCCTGGGTGTGGTGTTAGGGATCTGGGCTGTGCGTTTGCTGACCTATTGGTGCCTTCTTAGCACTGAGGATGGACTTGTTGTTTCTAGTGGACAGGATTCTTCTGAGTCATTCCTGGTTCTTGGGCTTCTCAGGAATCCCTCGGACAAGTAGTCCATCAGTGTATGATGGACCTCTTTAGTTCAGAAGGGAGTAGTTCAGAGCCAAACACTTCAGTCTTAAATGTTACTAACTCCCAGCCTCACCTGCTTTGCATATTGCAGGCACGAGATAATTACTAAATCTAGAAGGGACATTTTAATACAGGGGAGGAGAAGGCCTGTAAAGCTGACAGGCAAACAGCTGTGTGCTGTTTGAGTCATGCATCATGTGCATTGTGTTCTCGCAGGTTCAGGCTGTATGAGGCCATCTGAATTTGCATGAGTGTATAGTTTCATTTTTAATATATTTGTTTCACTTTGTTGAATTGAAGGAAGGATCTACTTCACAACTGCCTTAGCCTTAAGTCTTTAGCTGAAAAAGTCCTGAACTTCCCGCTTGAGAAATCTCCTCATGTGCGTTGCAGCAACTGGGAAGCAGAAGAACTGACACAAGATCAGGTGCGTTTTCCACTTCAACTTACTGCTTTGGGAGGAAAAGTAACCTTCTTAGTTGCAAAAGAGGCTTTACAATAGGGAGATGTGAGCCTTTTCAAATTATACCTCAAAATCTTATGTGTGACAGGGCCTAAAGTTAATTTCAGACTCACTGCCTGCATTTCCTTCCTTTTCCATGAAGATAATTTTCTGCTATTCTCCTTGGATTCTTTACCCTTGTTTTGTTTTAGTCCTGAAAGATCTATGAGGCAAGATCCCTTGAAGAAGTGTTTCCAAAACCTCACTTTTTTATTATTTTCTTCAGTCTGTAGTAGTCAGTGCAATATTAGAGAGACACTGGAAATCTTGTTCACCTTCTTTAGAGTGCTGAGTTTTCCCTGCCTGCCCAGTTTCTTTAGTCACGTTGCACATGCTTGCAGAAGCCGTGACCAGCAGAGGGAGTGACAGGACAGAAAAACCCCATGCTGAATACTCTTAGCCAGTGGCCAAAAGGGAACTTTTTATGAGGGAGGGATTGGTGGGATATTAGGATGTCTGACCTAAATATATTTTCAGTCCCTTGCAGTTCCTGGGGGCATTACACCAAGGTAGTGGGATGTGGTGTTGTTATCAAAGTGTCACTCAACTGGCAAAACTTCATGTGGACTTCAAAAGGAAATGAATCCAGCTTCTGGTTTTACTGTACTGTGTGCTAAAGACTGATCATGTTGGGAGTATTTGCTGTTTGTCAGTATCTTAGTTTCTGTGCTTTTCTGCAGGTTCTCTATGCTGCTAGGGATGCCCAGGTCTCAGTGGCTCTGTTCTTCCATTTGCTGGGATTTACCAGCCTCCCTGCTACATCTGAAGGTGAAAACTCTGTCACTGCTTGGGAGAAAGCATGGGGTAAATGCCAGGGTTTGGTGGATATCCCATTTAGAGGAAGAAAGAGTGGCAGCACAGGAGAGGAGAAGAGTGGAGAGGGACGTTCCCCTCAGAAAACAAAGAATCGGAAATCTTGGGTGAATGGCCAGCCCTCTGGCAATCAGCAAATGAGAGATCCACGGAGGCAGAAGCGAAAGCCTCTGGGTGTGGGATATTCTGCAAGGTGAGTATGTGAGCACATCTTACTCTTTGCATTGCACGTGGAAAGCCCTGAGTGTTGCCTCATGCTCTAGTCATTAAACAGAGTAGCTCATATGAGCTCAGAAAGGGAACACAGGACCTGACAGTTGTGGGTCAGATCCTGTTTCTGTTTTCCTCATTTTCCTCTAGGCGGTATTGAAAGCTTAGATCTCTACTTAGATCATGAGCAGGTTGAGGTGTTGTCTTTAAATTTTACCCTTCCTTCCCCTGTGGAAGCATTAGCCAGAGTCCTAGCAGGAGGCAGTTGGCTTTCCAGATGTAATTCTTGGGTGTCCAGGGTGTCCTGAGCAGGGCTATGAGTTGGACTCAGTGATCCTGGGGGGTTCCTTCCAACTTGGCATGTTCTATGATTCTGTGGTTCTGCTGCTCAAACAGCTGTGCCCTGTCTGCTCCAAGGAAAAGGGGCAACTGCACAGAGCTTGTCCTTTCATCAGGATCTGCCTCATGGATTGTTGTTTTTCCTGTGCTGTCCCATGTCACCATGGCCCTAGAGATGGCAGGGCTGAAAGCTGAGGTTATCAGGGGTAAGACATGTTATGTTAGGTGCCAGAGGGCACAGGGAGGAACAGCCTGTGGTAGCAGCAAAGCAGTTGGCCAGGGGGTGAGAGGAAAGAATAGTGCTTCTTTAGCCTTGCAGAGGCAGCTATTGCTGGATTCAGGATTACCATCCTTGCAGGCGATTTTTTGGAGTGAATCCTAAATTCTTATGAGCTTTTGCTAGCAAGAGTTCAGTTGTTTTTAAATTGAAAACAAGTTTGAAAAGTTGCTTTAAGCTCAGTGTAGTGGAAGGTGTGGGGTATCTGTATGTTTGCTTTTGTTAGGATACAATCTAATAAAATTTGTCATTGGACATAACTAAAATTACATGTGAATATCATTGGGAAAGAAATAATTTTTTATATTTGTTTTCTTCTTTTTCAGTTTATTGGATTGGCAACAGAGAAATTTTAGTGTAGTCAATAGTATTGATTTCATTAGCAGTGATTAACAGTATAATGTTTTACAGAGCAAGTCCCTCATATTTCTTTTTAATTTTTTTTGGAGGCTGTGTAATACAAAACAGGAGGACTGCATCTCATGGGAGGATTAAAATTTAAACAAAATTACATTCCAAGATAAATTAAGATCTCCCCATATTTGTTTTTTTGTTTGGTTTGGTTTGTTTGTTTGTTTGTTTGGGTTTTTTTTGTTTTGTTTTTAACTGTGCTTGACTTCATGAGAGATCTGTAGACTCACTGCTTTTTACAGTATTTACTGCAGTGTGGCTCTGGTCTGTGATAACACTGGATGTGGTTTCAAAAGTCCTTTTTCACTTTTTCTTTCTGTTTAAGTCTGTTTAGTTTTAATGTTTATTCATTTAGAGTTGGGAAGTACTGAAATTATCATGGTGGCTGAGTTGAACTGTGGATGCTCAGTGGAAGGAGATATCCTATGAATCAAACTTTTTAGCTGGTAGAGCTCTGCTGGTAGAGCTCTCACTTTCTTCCCTGCAGTGAGATTGTACAAATTAGTACAATCTCACTGCAGAGAGGAAAGGAAACTTTTCTGCAGTGTATTGTGCCATGTCTGGCCAGTTCCTCCCACGTCCTCTCTGAGCCCAGCCTGCTCCACGCTTCAGTTTTGTTTGAAGGAGGTTGGCAGAGTGAGGAAATGTTTTCTGCAAAACAGAGCCCTTCCACACACTGCCACAAACTGCCAGAGACTGCTCACACAGGACTTCTTGTCACTGCCAAACATTGGGACCCATGTTTGAGGGTGTCAGCTCAGCTTTGTTGCTCTCCTGAACTCATCTGTTCCAGTTCCCAGTGCTGAACTCATGTGTTCAAATTCCCAGTGGAGGAGTGGTTTTGGACCATTTCTCTTGGGTGAATAAAGTAATTGCTATTCACATTAAATTTTAGAAAAGTTTTCATAAAAATCATTAAAATCCAGGCTTAGGCAGGTGATTCTTGAAACTACCTTGCTGTAAGTTGATGCTCTCTTTGAGCTTACTCTTAGCTCATCATCCTTTGTGACTTCAATTCTCTTTTGTTTTCTATTTCAATTTTTTTTAAAATGCTGTCTTCAGTGATGGCATCTCTTGAAAACTGGGATTCAAGAGTTACAATTCTGTTGACAGCAGGAGAGCAAAGATACCTTAGAGTCAGTTGGTGAGCCCTGGATAAATTTTCAGATATACTGTTACCCTAAGCAGCAGACTGTGGAGTCTCAGCAGCCTCAAGTTTGTGTTTGGGGGTACTCCTGTGATTCGGAGGAAGCTGCCTGAACTGCAGTGAGGCACTCAGGGCTATAGAAAGCTCTGGGGTTTTTTGCATGCTATTAGATCTGCTGTAATACTGGCCTTGTTTCATAGGAAATCTCCACTGTATGACAACTGCTTCCTGCATGCACCAGATGGACAGCCCCTGTGCACTTGTGATCGCAAGAAGGCTCAGTGGTATTTGGACAAGGGGATTGGAGGTAGGCATACCAGTTTTCCTGTTGGAATTTTAAATGCTCCTCTCTCTCTCTCTCCCCTCTTTCTCTTCTTCCTAATGGAGCATGATTTTTTTGGTATCCGTTCTTATTGGAGGTACTGTTGGGGATTCACTAGGATGACTCTTACATTGTAGCATTGTTATTTTAGCTCTCCAATACAATTTGTCTGGAATATTTTCTCTTTGCCTTTATCCTTTTAGAGCTAGTTAGCACAGACCCTTTTGTTGTGAAGCTGCGTTTTGAGCCTTCAGGACGTCCCGAGTCCCAAGTTGATTATTATCTGACAGTCAAAGAAAACCTCTGTGTTGTATGTGGCAAGCGAGAATCCTATATCCGGTGAGTTGTTTAGTGGGTAGGGGAAACATGCATCTTCTAAAACAGGGCTGAGGTCTGCATCAAGTTTAGCATCCAGAAGCTTGGTTGGTGACCTGAAACATTTTGCTTGTTCATGTCCTGGATGGGATACTGTTTGAGTGCTCTGCAGTTGTTTGGCTGTGTGAGACACTGATGAGACCAGCCTTTTCTCTTACAGAGGCAGGAGGTATTGATCCTAGGAGAGACCAAAGCATATGGAACATGTATGTGCTGCAGTTTGAGTGACAGGGGCAGCGGTGTGCTGACACACACTGGGTGGGTGGCATACCCTTCCAAAAAGAGCTGTACTATTCCTTCCACTACTTAATCCTTTATTTTTGAAAGGTTTAGGTGAACCTAATGCTCATGAGGTCATAAAGAACAAGATTTTTCTCTTTTTCTTTTTTTCTGCTACTGATTAGTTGAGAAGTATACTTCTCATAGCACATTACTTAATTATTTTTTTCTTTACAGTATGAATCTTTAATTGATAGTGGTGAATTTTTTGAAAGGAAAATAGAGAAATGCAGAAAATCTGACAAGAGAGCTACAAATGAAAAGAATAAAAATAATCACTTGCTGTACTACGCATCCTGGTAATCTTTGCTTACCTGGACTTTTAGTTTTAGCTGACCCTTTCTGGGGCAGGAAGAGGAGGAACTGGGGAGCAGCAGCTCCAGACAAATGCAATGAGCTGTCTGTTTTGTCTTCTCTAGGAAGAATGTTGTTCCTCATGAATACAGAAGACACTTCCCCATCCAGATGAAGGACCACAACTCACATGACGTGCTCCTACTCTGCACGTCCTGCCATGCCATCTCCAATTACTATGACAACCACCTGAAGCAGCAGCTGGCCCAGGAGTTTGGGGCTCCGATCGGCTCCGAGGAAGGTGTGCGTCTCCTGGAGGACCCTCTGCGCAGGCAAGTGCGCTCGGGGGCGCGCGCCCTGCTGAACGCAGACAGCCTGCCCGAGCCCCGCAGGGCAGAGCTGCTGCAAGGCATCAAGGACTTCTATAACACTGACACTGTCACTCCAGAGATGCTCCAGGCAGCAGCTGGTCTGGAAACCAGGTATAGCAAGCCCATCTAGGTTGGATGTAAGGTTTTTGGTTGTTTATATTGCATTTCTTACTGGTTTTGTTTTTGTTTATACCCATCTCCACTCAATTCACCACTGCTCTCTGAACTGCAGCTTTTGTTTCTTTTCCTCTTTCTCTTCCTCCTCACCAGTCTTCTGTTCTTGCTGTCCATCTTCCCCTCCAACATTTTTATACTTCTTCTGAAGGACAGGTCAGGAAAAGAGTGAAGGATAGTCATATTGGAAATCTTCTCTTCTTCACTTTCTCAAAGTCTCCCCAAATATCTTTTCTTAATAAGTATCTAGTCTCTGCTTGAAATGAGTATCTTCTCCTTGTTATGCTCGCTGTTGTTTGTAAAGTGCAGATGTTGTAACACAGAACCTATCCAGGCAGGGAATTTAGTGACAGGCTCAGCACTCTGAAGGGTCATATAATTCTTGCCTTGAGAAATTTGCAGTCTCTTGAGGAGCTTGTAATGGACCTTAAGAGCTTTGTTCAGTGTTGCTCTAAAGAAGAACACTTTCTCTGTTCAGAGAAACCAGCTTTACAGTGTGTGTTCCAGAAAACAGTCTGGCATTGAAGCAAAGCTTAAAACTCTCCCTCTTGATTACCTTACCCTTTGTCTGTAATTAAACTCTGCAGCTGAAAGTATCTTCAGTGTCTTGCTGTTCACTGGAGACAGATCTGGAGTCTGACAGCGGGCTTGTGTGAAAATAAATTGTGCTTGTGTCCTGGCAGGATCTGCAATGAGAGCTACGTGCCACATGGACTGAAGGTGGTGCAGTGTTGTGCTAAAGGAGGCCTGCACTCTCTCATGCAGCTGGAAAGACGCTGGAGGCAGCATTTCTTGGACAGCATGAAGCCCAAACACCTCCCAGAGCAATGGTCAGTGGACCATAACCATGTGAAGTTGATCCAGAAGTATGGGGAGGATCTTCAGATCAAGCTGTCATGAAACTGACTTCCTGGACTCTGGATAGTGTCTGATGGACATGTGTAACTGAAGATGGAAAGACTGTTTTTATTTCTATGTCTCCACTAACACCTGGGGCCTGGCTTTGCAAAAAGGCAGCAGTAGATCTGCCAGATTTGCCAGTTAAAGTTTAATTTGGCAATTTATAGAATTAAATCCATTGACTCGAACCTTCAGGTAGTTTGGAAGTTTAATCCTAGTCTGTCACTTACTAGTTCAGGGCAAGAGTGATTGATATTAAGGGAACTTGTCTTCTCAAAGTGACTATGAAGAATCTTTTTCTTGCTCCCAGGATGTCTGATGCCTCCAGACCATCTCTCATAATAAAGTGAGTTCAGAGAAAGGCAACAAAAGCACAATAGATAAAAGTTTCTAGATTTTTCTGGCATACACATTTGTGCCCTTGGCTTTACCTTGAGGCCAGCAGTAGCAGGGATGTCATTGTTCCCCTGTACTCAGCACTGGTGAGGCTGCACCTTGAATGCTGTGTCCAATTCTGGCCCCTCAGTTTGGGAAGGACCTGAGACACTTGAGCGTGTCCAGAGGAGGGAACAAGGCTGGTGAGGGGCTGGGAACACAAGCCCTGTGAGGAATGACTGAGGGAGCTGGGGGTGGTTAGCCTGGAAAAGAGGAGACTCAGAGGTGACCTTACAACTTCTCTGCAACTTCCTGAAAGGTGATTGTAGTCTGGTGGGGGTTGGTCTCTTTCTTCAGGCAGCAGCTGACAGAGCAAGAGGTCACAGTCCGAAGCTGTGCCAAGGGAAATGTAGGTTGGGTATTAGGAAAATGTTTTTTACAGAAAGGGTGATAAAATATTGGAATACTTTGCCTGGGGTGGTGGTAGAGTCACCATCCCTGGATATGTTTAAAAAAATTGAGGCGTTAGGGCTGGGTTGGACGTGATGAGCTTGAAGGTCTCTTCAACCTAGTGATTCGGTGAGGGTCTTCTTGATAAAAATCTTTCTTTGTTTTCAGTGCAATGGTATTCATAAGAGTTCTTTCTAGAGAAGACCCCTTGCCACAGAGAGAAATTCCTTGTATGGAAGAAGAAAAGAAGCTTTATTTTTTTGCAGATTCTGAGCTGTCCCAGCATTGCAGATAGGCCTCAGAAAGATTCCTGGTGGCAGGTGCCTGATGAGAAGTGACACTTGGCAGTATGGAAGTACCCATGCCAAGTCTTTGGTTAAACAGCTTCTGGTAACACAGCGTTTATAAGAAATGTTTTTCCTAATTCTGCTTGTTTGTCGCGAGTGCACTCACGCGTGCAGGGCTGTTACAGAGATGGAGTGAAATAACTCCTATGACTGGAGTGTTGGAATGGCAGGATGGAGGCCCTTTGGGAAGAACAGGCACTGGAGGCAAGGAGGAGGTGTCACCTTCTGTGTCAGTGATTGGTTGGAGTGCATGGAGCTCCATCTGCAGTGCATGGAGCTCAGCCTAGGGATGGAGGAGGAGTCCATCAAGAGCTTACAGGTCAGGATTGAAGGGAGGGCAGGGACAGGTGACAGAGGGGATCTGCTATAGGTAACCCAGCCAGGAAGACTGAGTGGATGAAGCCCTCTATAGATTTGAGCAACCTTGTGTTCACAAGGCTTAGTCTTCTTGGGGGACTTCAGCCAGCTCATATCTGTTGGAGAGGCAACACAGCAGGCCATAAGCAATTCAGAAGGTTCCTGGAATGCGTTGATTACTTTTCCAGAAAGCCAGCTGCATCATGGGATGCATCAAAAGAGGCATGACCAGCAGATCAAGGGAGGTGATTCATCCCCTCTATTCTGCTCTTGTGAGTCCACCTGGAGTACTGTGTCCAGCTCTGTGGCCCCCAGCATAATAGAGCAAGTCAATAGGAGGACTACAAAGATTATCACATGGC
Source organism: Passer domesticus (assembly GCF_036417665.1). Classification (NCBI taxonomy): domain Eukaryota; kingdom Metazoa; phylum Chordata; class Aves; order Passeriformes; family Passeridae; genus Passer; species Passer domesticus. The sequence continues at coordinate 33,897,764 of NC_087479.1, forward strand.
TGCAGCACCTCTCCTATGACTTTTTACAAGAGCATGTAGTGATAGAACAAAGGTTAATGGCTTTAAACTGGAAGAGGCTAGGTTTAAATTAGGTATTGGGAAGAAATTCTTTACTGTGAGGGTGTGAGGCACTGTAACAGCTTGCCAGAGAAGCTGTGGATGCCTCATCCCTGCAAGTGTTCAAAGCCAGGCTGGATGGAGCTATGAACAACCTGGTCTGGTGGAAGGTGTCCCATTCCAGGACAGGGATGTTGGAACTGGATGTTCTTTAGAGGCCCTTCCAACCCAAACTATTCGGTGACTCTTTGAATAGCACTTGGTGAGTACCTTTTCATATCAGACTGAAATAAGGACAGGTGTCTTAAAAGGGATGAGAGGAAACAAATTAAAGACCAGAAGCTTTTAAGAGATCTGACCACACATGGCAAAAAATGGAAAATCTGACATTCTGTACCTGGATTTGACATGTGTGGTGGTGAGCAGGTTATACTCTCTTCATGCCTGTTTCTCTGTCTCTAAAATGGGACTAATAATGCTTAACTATCTCACAAGGATGTTGTGAGGCTTAATTAATTCATGTTTTTGTAAAATGCTTTGAAAATATAAGCTAGTGTGTGCTAATTATTGTTGTTTTTTAAGATGTGCTGCTGTCTAACTTACTTAAATATTCACGTTTTTTGTCCTGTGCTAGACCTTAGTTAAAGATAACTTTTTAAAAATACACACTCCTTTCTGTACAATCCCTTTTGATGATTTTGATTGCATGATATGAGTGTGCTTCTACTGAATGATGAATCTATGCTCAACTTTTATATGCCTCTGTAAAGAAGTTTCAGTAAAACCCTTATCTTCACTGCTGTGTATAGCGCAGTTGACCCACATTTTTTTATAACATTTGGGCAGAATCCCGGACCTGCTGTGATTGTGGCTGAAACTGGCCCTTATCAGATAATTTAAGAAATTTCACAGGCCAGGGGTAAAAACCCTGTTTGTAGCAGAGACTGTTTGAGATAAGTAGGAGCCATGGAGAGAAATGGTACATTAATGCCATCCCAGAGGAGCTGCAATAACAGCATGAGGAATCAAAGATTCATGATAAATACTATTTATCACAGAGCTGCAAATGAGATAATTTTCATTATAAGGGCAATCTTTTCCCCTGTACCACTGGCAAGTCTTAAAGAAAAAATCATCTAGCCAAATGTGGTATGTCTCTGTGCTCATTCACACAGCTGATTATAATCCCAGCATGACCTTCCTGCCTACAGCAGCAGTTTGGATATAACTTTTTCTCTCCAAAGCATTTAGAGCATGTGTTCAGATAGTGCTATATCCTGTCTCCATCTGATCGGGGTGTTGAGAGCTCTCTGCGTGACTCAGAAACTCCTTTTCTGTCATCAGGAGTACAAGGTGTCCATTTCACCTCTTTGTTCTGCTTTGTTTTTTCTGCCTTTGTTCTGATACAGGAACTCCTGATCAAACTCTTTAATGGAACTGACTGGCTGACCACAGGGTCAGGTCTTTTCTGTTTGTGAGACAAGAAAGTAATGTGGAGATAAGAACTGGACTGCACATCCTCTATTTTTGTGGAGCCAGTAGTGTCATTGAAGAGGATTTTTTCCGAATCACTTGTTCAGAAATAGAAACTAGCAAGGAGAACTTCCTTCACAAATATTTTCTAAACTAAGATTCTTTGTTGTTTGTAAGATACCCTTAACCTGCATAATTTTAATTCAATCTGAAAGAAGAGGGGAAGCAATATATTTATTATGCAGAAATAGATTGGCTTTATTTTATTATGATTTTAAATTTTCTACTAGTCTATAGATAAAACTTCTTTGTATGTCTCTGTTGCTAATTGTTACATTCCATAAAAATTCACTCTTTTACCAGACTTACCACTTTTGAAGTTCTCTTGTTCCTTTCTTGCATGCTTGCGTTTTCTCTTCTTTCCTTGTGTCTTACCCAGTCCTTACAGGTCCATTGTTCCTTACAGTAACACCTGGACCTCACCCTCCGAGTTTCCCTTTCCAGTTGCCTTCCCTGATTTGTGTGTCAGAGATCAGCTGTGGAAGAGCCCATGCTGGCACCAATCCTGTACTTCTAAGCAATGGGATAGTGAGCTTGCTCAGGTATGTTTGAACAGTGGATTCAGGTGCTGTCCTTGGCCTGGTCATTTTTGGTCATGGCTACAGGTCTACATTTGTTCAAATGAAACCTTAGATTTTTCTCAGCCTGAGTATTCATCTAGGTTGCCCAAGTATTTTATCTTAACTGGGACAGTCCTGCACTTAACCACACACATCCATTTTATCTGTGCAGGGGGAGAATTGACAATGCTTTCTGTATGGACTGGCTTTCACAACATGGGTTTTTTCTTTCTGTTGCTTGTCACTTCACATTTTTAAGTTTGTCCAAAGTATGCTGCCAGAGATGGGGGAGAGAAAATTTCCCTTTTGCCTGGTGCTTGGTGCCACCTGCCTCAAACTGGTTCTTGCAGGTCAGTGGGGAGCACACCAGATCTGCTGAGATCCCCAAACCTGTCTTGGCTTATGGATTCCCTGCAGAACTTGCTTCCATCCTTTTTGTTTCATATGTTCTGCCCATGTGAAACAGATGTTCTTCTGTAAGAATACGACTGGCTACAAATTTCCAGAGGCATGCCTCAGGAGTGGGAGAAGCAATGGCTTTGAAGCCCTTCCTCCGTGGGCTACAAACTGATTTCTGTCTTTCTGAACTCTACAGTTTGTGTTTTTTCTTATTTTTTTCAGTCACTTAGACATTATTGCAAGGTGCAGGATTTACCAGCTGGGCAGCATTGTCTGTTGGAGGTGCAGTAGGTGCTGCATTTTTGAGCATGGTCATACATGACATGTTAATTATGCTGCTGACAGTCTTGGCATTTGGAGTGCCTTGGTTTTCCTCCTTTGACAGTCGCTAAAGGTCCCAGCTGTCACATCTGTGACTGACAGGACAGAAGACAACATATCCCTGTGGGCTTGAATTCTCTGTTTGGAATTCAGTAATGGCAGGCATGGGAAGCTCTCTTCCTGTTGCATTTCTATTGCTCTGGCTCCTTAGGGAGTGTTTAAACTCTGCACTGTCTGTAACATGGTTTTGGTGGGAGTTTTTCCATGAAGGCAATATGGTTGCCTTGAGAAGCACCTCACTGCCTTGGCCCCGTGCCTGAATGTCTTGGAGGAACTAGATCTTTTCATGTGCAAAGGGAGCCTCTGTAACAAGGAGTCACCTGCCTGTCTGCAGTGTTCTGTATGGATTTAGAGGCACCTCTAGTGTGAACCAGAAAGTCAATTCTCATCACCTCTCCTTGATCTCCTTCTTTTGGGCCCCCACAGTTGTCCAGACCTGTAAGACAGGCTGCCATCCCCTTTGATGTTTTTTGGGTGTAGGGGCCATTACAAAGAACTTTCTTCTACTTAGTGCCATACTGTTGGTATAACGACTTTTCCTCACCCTGAGGGGTACATTGTTCTGGAGAAAGGCAGAGGCAGTTTGAGCTAAATGCAAAGAAGACAGATCCAGCTTTCCTTGGGACTTATTAAAGGAGCCACAGTGAGCCCTCTTGTATTAGCCCTGCATCAAGGGGGTTTTGTTTAAGGCTTTTACAGGTAAAGAGGGTAATGCAAGTGACACAACATGGTTAAGCTTAGTAGAGGGGAAAAAAGAAAACCCAAAAGCCAACTAAACATACATGGAACATAATTTCTCTTAATCAAAACATATTCCTCTATCACTGTGAATTCTACCATGAAGAGCAGGCAGCTCTGGCAAGGATTTTCTGTGCCAAGGTTACTGCTGCATCCTCTCTTGCCGCTTAACTGTAATGGAACTTGTTTCTGTCTTGAATTAGCCAGTGTGATGATACCTGGGGTCTCAGTGGTGTTGGTCGCCAGGAAACAAAGCAAAACAATCTTTCTCTTATTACTTTCCTTTGCAAGCTATTGGATATGTTCAGCTTTGAGACAGGAGGGAGTAAGTAGAACAGAAAAAAAATAGGATGGAGGCTTTTACTGTAAAATAGAGATGTCGTCTTCAGATAACAAGAAGCCATTTCCTTGTACAGGAAAAATTTTGGCTTCATCTATAGATGATAGGAAATATGGCTTCTATCTTTCTTTTCTTAAAAAAGTGAAAGATTGTGCAAAAAACAAGGAAAAAAGGAGAAGGCATTTATATATCTTGGTACAAATGTGACAAGCCTGTGAAAAAGGGTACTAGGCAGCTGTCAGAAATGCAGGCTTAAAGGAAAAACTGCCTGTCCAAACTCCCTTCACAAAAAATCCTGCTGCTCTAAGAAGCTGCTTCACATTGTATCATGCTCTGTGGGGATCTGAAATGTATCTGTTTCACAGTGATTAACAGCAAGTCCTTTGCAATTGATTGTTCTTTGAAAAATGTCAGACAGTACTTTGCATTAGCTGAGATCTGCCAGTTGCTTTTCCTTTTTCCTCTGTGCCCTGACTCTGTCCAGGACTTCTAGCCGTAAATAAAAGCAGAGAGACTGTCTGGCTGCTGGGGCGTGTGAAAATATGAGTGGGACTCCCTTTCAGTGAACTATGAATAAAAAAATCATTATCCCTACTTATCTAGCAAGGGCTGTGGAGAGTTCAAATATGAGCTGTAAGCATGTGTATGTAGTTTTATGTCATATTTTTGCTATTTAGATAATGTTTTCCATATGTTTTAAAGGCTTTATGCTATCTCCTGTCCCCCTCTGGTTCTCCTGTGATATATGAGTAGTAAGACTAGATGTTGTTCAGCTCCATGTCTCAAAGCACTGTGCTGATGTTTTAAAGACCAGTTCCATTTTACAGATATTTTCTCCACACTAGAAGTAGAGCTGGTCCAAGCAGTAAAACTGGAACTTAAGAAATCCTTACAGAGCTCTGGAAAACATCAGACTAGACTGCCTGTCTCTTGACAAAGTGTTTATGGGGGAGAAAACTGCCTTCAAGTGCATCTTCTGTGCACCATAGGTGATGGTGAATGTTAGATCCTCAAGAATATCCAAGTACCCCTTTTTTCCAGCCTTGCAGATGGGCATTGGGACTCTTAATGTCATGGGGCTCTGGCCACATTGGCTCCATGCCCCAGTTATGCTTTGCTGCTTTCAAGGTTTCCAGTGTATAGTGAAATATTGGACTGTGTAAGGCCTGCTCCAATTTTGGAAAAAGAAGGCAGGAGGTGAGGTAAATACAGCTAGATAAACATAAGAGCTAAAAAAGGCGAGTTATCTGTGTTTCACTCAATTGGAGTAATCACCGATTAAAACCAGAAAGACTTCCTGCTAGCCACCAACCTTTTGCTGGATGTGTTTCACTGCCAGCTGTGCCCAGTCAGTGAGTTCACAGCAAAAGCTTATCCTCATGGTGGGCTGTAGTAGGGGACAAGGAAGAGAAATGGCCATGGCTAGTGGGTTGGCACTCAGCTACTAACCTTGATTGTCTCTCAGCCTGCCTTGCCCTAACCTGTAAGGGAAAGGGGCAGAGGGAAGCCTGAATGGGTTCTTGCCCTCATCACTGCCTCTTTTGCTGAAAACTCATCACTCTGGAAGGTGAGTCCTGTGCTCTGCAGGGAACATCAGTGGGGAAATGTGGCTTATGAGCAAAGTCTAGAAGAACTGAGTTTGTCTTTTTTAGGGGAAACAATAGAGGGACAAAGAGGTAAATCAGAAACATGTTGTGCTGAAGAGGAGGGGGATTTTTGTGGTGTGCCTTCTAGTCTAGCTAGGAAAGGAGGTTAGGGACTTAAATGCCAGCAAAGGAGATTTGTGCTAGTCATGAAGAAAAGCTTCCTTACTGTATGCACTGCTTCACAACACAGGTCACATTGCTTTCTTAGCAGCACACTGACTGGCTCCCCAGCTGCAAACCATCTGTGCTGCCCACTGACAGACCCAGAGGTGATAAAAACGAAAATATTTTTGCTAACTCTGTGTATGGATGTCCTGCTCCTCTACGTGCTATGTGCCTTTCAGTCATCCGCTGCCAAGACAGGCACGCAGAGCTTCTCTCTGAACTACTTTAATTAATATGTGCCTGCTCTGTATTTTTATAGCTCTTAAAAAGTAGCTGTGAATGGTGTCTTGTATCAGAGGGAGGTTTTATATCACTGCTGTGAAGCTTGCCATGGCTACTGCTGTGGAGGTGACCTTGGCACGTGTTCCCTCCCCTTCACTCCTCACACTATGTGTTAACATCACACTTGGCACTTCCAGTCAAACGCTTCAAAACAAGACACAGAAGCCAAATGAGGATTTATTTTTTTAAATGAAACTTAATAGCTTTCAAAAAATCCCTACTTCCTTGAGAAAAATTACAAAAACAGACCTCCAGACCTAAATGAACTTCCCCTTCCCAAGTATGTACTAATTTTTTTTTTTTAAATCTCAGAACTTCACTTAAGGGAGACAATGGAGTCAGTAACCTCACCAGCCTTATTTTTCTATAAAATTTCTGAGAGTTTGCTGGGGAAATTTCACCACCACCCCCACGGCATGAAGTTAAATGGAACTGCTGTACAAAGAAACAAGTTGAACTGGAATCAAGATGGGAAATACATGCCAGTAAAACCAGCATGATTTTCTCACTTGCCTCCTGAATAAAGATGAAGGCAAAAGCCTGAAAAATACAATCAATTTGAAGGGAATTCCAAAAGCCAAGGGGTGTGTTAGGCACACTACAGGAAAAATATCCCATATGATCCATGAGGGCAAGGATAGACATGTAGGAATTGCTGTGCTGGACTGAACCCAAAGTCTAGTTAGTTCAAGACAGTTTCACTGACCTTACTAGTCAGTAGTGTGAGCTTAGTTCTCCCCAGATAGTTTGTTTTTCACACTTCATGTTTGCAGGGTGAAAACTGACTGATGGTTCCTATGGTAGTTTGAGGACAGCTTGGCAGAATTTTTTTAACAAGTCACCAAGATATGGGGCAGTCCCTGCTTTGCTGGGGCTGAGCTTTATGGCCAGCAGGATTTAATTTCACCTTCCCCTCTCTAAATACCCAGCAGTGAGTAGACTCTCAATGAGTTGCCTGTCTGAAAAATGTCAGCTAAAGTGACTGCACTGTTTCTGCCAACACGAATTCCCAATCTGCATTTAGGGTTTGATGAGGGAGGAGAAAGTCCCTGATGATACAATGCTGCTTCAGTTTGCTTCAGAAGGGCTCCTGCACAGAGGAACTGTCGGTGAGTTAACAGAGCGTTTTACAAGGAAGAACTTCAAAGTCTTCATGCAGAGTGAACTTTGAAGTATTCTATGCTGTAGCTGACACTTTGTTTCTTTCAAGGATGGGCAGATGTAGAGAGTAATAGTAAATATACAGTCTGTGGATGAAATTATGGTTCAGGCAGATTTGGTGGTAACAAGCTATTTTGCATGTTTTAATCCCAAAAATTCAGTGCTCGAAGTGTGTTGATTTGATAAGGAAGAGAGGGGCTTCTCCACCCTCCCTCCTGTATTTGTCAGTGAATTGTGGTGATAGTGACATAAAAAGATGTTGAGGAACATTGCCAGAAACCCATAGCCAGCCTTCCCAATTTCAGTGTGTGGCATAGAAGTAGAAACTCATTCTCTGTGTGCTAAACTCACTGCTCTGCAGATTTGACATGAAGGAGACAAAAAAGGCATTAGATCTGCTTTTGTGGTCCTTATTGCCCCTGCTGAAACCGCCTGCCTATCAACAGCAGCACTGTGTGAATGAGACACTTGCAAGGTAGCTGGATGATGAGCCAGCTGGGGAGATGGACATTAGTGGCAAGGAGACAGATGAACACGTACCCTTTGTTCAGGCTTGAGGAAATCTTGGCTGTGTTTTCAGCAGTGAAGTACTGAATGTCACTGGTCTTCACTGGCTATGGCCTGTTAATGCTCACTGAGATGCATCAAGGGACCTATTTTCTAAGCTAGTACAGACCATCTGGAGAGGACCCTCTGGATGCATCTGTCTCTGCCATGATAGCCAGAAATTCAGACCTTGCATAGTGTTATTATTTTGATTGGAAGTGCACTTCTGGATGGTCTTTTTGTTTATGTAACTGAAATGTGACCTGATGCTGTCAGGGGGGTGCAAAGGCCTGTTACGTGTTTATAGCTTGTTCCCCTGGCAATGTCATGCTATAAACACCTTGAATCCAGCAGCTGGGACCATCCTGAGGAAGCTGCACTGGTTTAATGCTATCAGTATACTGAGGCAGTATTACTTTTGTATCGACAAGCTCCTCTCTATTAGCAGTGAATAGCAGTAGTAAGTAAATTACATTTTTCTGACAAAAGAGGATAAAAGGCATTACATCTGTGTGTCTCCACCTCAGGCTCCGGGCCATGTGCATTTATGCACTGCTGGCAGCCTGCATTCCTGCTGAGACACAGCAGCCTGGTACAAAGGAGCCTGCTAGGGAATTGGGCACTGGAGTGTCACTGAACTGAGGTGGAAGGTTGTCACATCACCAGGGGCCAGCAGGAGCAGAGGAGTAAGAGGCTTTAGCAGGGAATGGACCTCTTGACTTCCATCCCTGCAGACCTCACAATTTCAGCTGTTGCTCCTGTTCCCTGTTAATTTCATATCAAGGGGCCCAAAACACGCACAATGAATGTGGGAAATGTATCACTGCTCCTTCAGGCAGCTCCCATGGGGAAGGCTGTTCTTGTTATTTCTAAAACCTCAAGTTCTTGGAAAGGGGTGCTGCCTCAGTAGCTGAGCTCATACTTCAGCAGGTGGGGTGGTGGTAGGGCATTGCACCTCAAGTGCAGCACAGCTGGAAACAGTGTAACAGGCCTGGAAAAAATTATTCCCAAATGCAGCAGGATATTTAGGGGTTGGGGAGGATAAATAGAGAGAGATTGGGACATTTTGAGGAGACCAAGCTGCTGAACAGAATTTTCAGAGCCACAGCTGATCAGTCTTCAGAGACGGGAGGAAAATTCTTTCCTTAAGGTGTGCCTCTTGTGCTCCACTTCATCATTTCTGACCTCTCTTGCATCTATAAACTATATTTCTTGCTCCAAGCTGTGAAATCTTGACTTCAATAAATCTCCATCCAAAACATGATGCATGGGCTGAGATCGAGAAATTACAAATTCAGCAGAGGTATAAAATTAAAAGTACCATCAAACCCTTCTAAATCTCAATGCACTGGCTATAGCTCATTTATTGACTTCTGCTCAGTCTGGGGGCAGAAAATGAATATGCACAGTCTGCCTCAGTTCAGTCCATGGAAGACAGTGCCAGGTCACTGATATCAATGTTTTATTAGTGAAAGAACTGCATATGAGCCAGAAATTAATTACAGGTTTTGTTATTTGGAAATTTGGGTGAGCCCCAGCTCATGATGAATGATGATGACCTAATAGTCTGATGTCATCACAAATAATTTCTGTTGCAGATGATTTAAAACAACTTCAGATTTAGATGTATATGGTGCTAGCTGCACCCCAGACAGCAGATGGGCTGTCATTATTTTTATTCTCCCATGGGACCCCAGATTCACCACGTTTTTGTAAGGCACTTTATTCTGTTTTCTTTGCAGTAAGAGCAATCCACTTTTTGTTCTCCCTCTTCTTTCTTATCATACAACTAACGTTTATTTGCTTTTGTAACTGGGCTCCTTCCTCTTTACAGCAGACTTGTTCTGAAGCAGCCAATGCAGTACTGAGTGTGCCTGGGAGAGGAACAGCCTCCTAGATTTTCTCTGTAAACTACAGGACACCTGACTGAGGAATTCCTAGTTTTCTCCAAAATCGCTCCTCTGGTGAACAGTGTCTTTTTGCACCTCCCTCTGGGACTCTGTGAGGCTGGACTTTAATTTCCAGATCCAACTGATATTTTTCATTGTGATTCTCATTTGACATTCTCAGCTTTACTGGTTGAGACTTTTGATTTCCCACTTCCTTGCATCACAGAGGGCCTTCAACCTGTGATAACTGAGTTTTCTATCTAAGGCTGGTTTTCTGCTAGCAAGCAGAAAGCACATCTCTTCCTTCACTGTTGATCACACTCTCAACTGGATTATTCTAAGCTTTGTTTGTTTGGTTGGTTGTTTTTTAATGAAGACTATGAGGAAGGATAAGGCAGGCAGACGGAGATGGAAAGATGTGGAGCATATGTTTCTCCCTGCTAAGGGAAGTTGCAGAAGTTCCTGAGGGCTGGAAAGGTATCAAAGCAAACTCATCCTTCAGAGTTTGTTGGGGACCAAACGTCCCTGTGAATCACATCTGTCCTGTTGAGCTCCTCCCTGTACATGATGATAAAGAGAACCTGGTGCCTCCTTCCTTGTGTCTGCTGCACTCAGCTGTCCCTGGGGCTGCCAAGTAGAGAACAGCTCCCATCTCTGGAGACACAGGTGCAGGGGCTGATGCTGCCCAGCTGAGGCAGGAACATGGTGTATAAGAGAGCCCGTGAAGTGCTGTGATGGTGGAGTCTGAGTTTGCTTTGTGCTGGAGTTCAGGCAAAGCCTGTCTGCCTGGCTGAGCTGGCTGCTTGGAGCAGAAACAAAGCCAGGCAGTGAAGCAGGAAAGACCAGTATGACATGTATGCATAACTGTTGGCAGGCTGAGACTGCATGTCCTGTGCATGGGGATTTAAAACTTGGACCTATTGATATGGTTATTTTTGTCTGTATAGATTTTACTGCAGTAAAATAACCATTAAGTGTACTTCAGTATGCCATTAAGCAATATGGTTATAATTGTTGCACAGAGCCTTTTCATCCTCTGTCTGTGGGGAAAGGTATGCTGCAGTGGACACATTTGTAAAGGAATTAGTTATTTGTTTGCTAGATATGGCACATTTCTTGGATCTTGCTGTGACCTTCAAACAGAAATGGTTAGGCTTGCAATGGCTCTTAACTCCTGTGGGAGATATTTTCCTCATCTTCAGCCAGCACCAGAGAAAGTGTTATCTGCTGCAAACTTGAGTTAGACTTGAAACAAATCTAAGGGTGTGGAACACATATGCATGCCTTTATATGCAGGTCAGGATGTATCTCTGCATCTGAAAATGGGATGTGCTGAGGTCTCTGCAGGCATGCAAGTGTTCATTGAAATCAGAGTACCACTTCCATTCACAGCGGCTTAAGCATTTTCTGCCACTTCTCACTCGTTTTTCTGGCTGCTGTGCTCACAGTGACAGCTCGTCATTGCCAAACCATGCATTCAGGTACTGAAGATAATTACAAGGAAAAATTAGGGGTAATTTTTTAGAGAGTAAAATTTTTTACTTCATAATTTCCATCCCCCCTTCTATACCAAAATGGTGGAGGCCATTTTGTTCAGCACATCTAAAGCATTTACCTTTAGGAGGGGATAACAATATTTGTCCTAAAATATGAATATTTAAAGAAGTATTTTCTAAAGTCAGGAAAAGGACAACAGCTCCATTTCTGCGTGAGCTTCCAAAGAATTTAGCAGCATACTTGTGGAAGCTTAGCAATACCTTGGTTGCTGTTTCTAGAGGAATGCTGCAAGGCTCAGACTGTGCACCTTATTCTTTAACCAGAAGTGGTGTCATACTGTCTGTGTGCCGCCCTGTGAAGCCTTCCAGACTGACATAGCTGCTTGCTGGCCTGATGCAGGTCAGCAGTTCTTAATGGCTGCAATTCCACCACGGCTGTCATTTCAATAAATACTCGTGCCATCCTTGATGTCTGCTTCATCCACCTTCCTGGAAGCAAAGATGTTCCAACAGAACACAGATAGAAATGGTAGAAACTTATAAATATTTAATATTACATTGATCTGCCTGGACTGTGCTCCTGACATTTCAAGGATATCTGATGTCCTCTGAACTCCAACCCCTTTCCTGGCTTTTTTACACATTCCAGGTTCCACCTGGAGATGGACCTGGATCCCAGTAGGCAGATTATGGCATCAGGCTCACTGAAACAGCACTGCAGTGCCTCTGGAGTTGACTGATCCATGGCTCCTATTTCTGGACATCCTTCAGCCTAAAGTTTCTCATGCTTAGTGCCAGGGCTGGAATGTTTTGGAAACTTTTCCATTAATTATCCAATCTATTTTCAGTGATAGAGCTTCAAAAATAAATATATTGCTGTGATTTTTAGGAAAGCTAGACATTTCTCATTGCACTCTATTCAAGCCCAGTCTGCTGTGCAGGGTGCCAGCTCCTTTTATGGAATGTGTGAGAAACTGGGTTGGATGTTTTTCACAGGTTATTTCCCAGATTGTTGTGTTTTCACATGAAATTCCTCTGTAGTGGGAGACAGGAGTTTCATCATTTTGCCAGATGAGCATTTCAAACTGCTTCTCCTTTGCAGCCAAGAGGACTGTTACAAGTACTAACCTGGTAGCTACACTAAGCTGTAAAAGCTTTGAATTTCTATGAGGATTAAATTGCAGTTCAAGTCACAGTCAGGGCTGTGATGGGATGCCAGTAAAGGAGAGCAAATTGTCCTCAGATTGTAATAAAAAGATTTTTATTGTTAATTAATTCTGAGCACCAGAAAAAGTGCTACGTGCTTTACCATGAAGTTGGGAAATAAATCTATGTCCTAGAAAAGATGCAGAAAGGAAGTGAAGCAAATGGCTTGGGGTAAGAAAAGGAGGTAAGAAAAGTAGGTAGGATGGAGAGCAAAAATTTGTATCATGCTCATAAAATGAATCAGGTTGATTCTATGTGGATGTTCAAGTTAATAAGTTGTATTAATATGTAATTATTACAACTTAAATATGTATTTTGTTTCTACACTTTTAAAAGGTTATATGAACTTTGAACATTTTTCTGGGCTGTTGATCACTCCTGCCTGATTCTACCATAACTCCACTCCTAAGGCCCACCTTGTCTTGCGGTGACAGACAGGGGGTTACCTGGCTTACAGGGGATTAATGGCACCATCTCCCATCCTGAATCCCAGCCAAGCACTCTGAAGGCTTTCCTGGCTCTTACACACTGTCAAAGCATATTCATCTTCTTAGTCTTTTAGCAGATTTTTTTTCTTCATACTTGAAGAGCACAAGTGCAACAAACTGTTAATTATAGCTTAATTATTAGACTTATTGTGAAGTCTTCTCCATGCTCTCATTTTTCTTTAAAAAACATGCTCATGGAAGTATGTTAAGACTACAGTGACCTTAACATCACTTCAGACAATGTTTAATTGCACAATTTAAAGCAACTGAAATCCTGGTTCCCAGTTAACTCTGTGCTGCTTGCCTTAACTTTTACTGCCCTCCACCACCTTACTTGTTTACATGCTGGCCAGAAACAAGGGCCCAGAAGACACGTGTATGCTGGTCAGCATATGTGACACCCCAGACACCTTATCTTCTCTTAAATGCAGAACTAAATGTCATCTACCTGCTGACTGGGCATCAGGACAAATTGAGGCACTCCTAGGGAGTGATTTATCTGACTGGCCTTTTTATGGTTCCTGTGGCACTAGAGGGCTGGAGACTACTTGAACAGTGTCTAGCTCTAGGCAGGACATGATCAAGACAAGCTTTTGGACCTTTGGTGCACCTTTTGGTTTCCCAGTGGTGTCTGAGGCCAGGGATGTGGAGGGTGATATATGACAGCAATATGGATTTTCCAAAGCCCACACACACACCCATGCCCTCTGACCAGTATAAGAAAGCTTTTTCAGACAAGGAGAGTGCTTCAGGCAGTGTAGAAATTTGGCCAATGTAGATGAGTCATGAAGATTACATTTTTCTTTTTCTTTTCAACAGCTGTGTAGTGGAGGATGATGGCACACACTGTTATCTTGGCATTACAGTACGGGTGAATGTGTCTCAGAGGTTTTATAGGGGTAAGATCTGGATGAAGAGCATGGTGAGATGTCATGGTCAGACTGTCAGAGGTGCCTCTTCTCCATTAGGGGGCAAGAGCTTCGGCTCTTTCTGTCCATTGAAGCAAATATTTTCCCTTTTCCCTCTCTTTCTTGAATTGAAATCAGAGATGAGCTGTGAGTCCTCTCCCTTCAATTGCTTTCACCCACTCCTACCAACATCTTCCTGACCTGGAAGCAAACCACTGCCCCTGCTTGGGAAAAGATCCGGAGCTTCACCAGGAAGGGTGAGTGTCCGGCCTAGGGGTGGGCCAGAGGAAGGAGTCACTGGGTAGCAGCAAGTTCACAGAAGATCATCCTAAGATGTCTCATCTCCTTTACACCCTGCTCTGCCCATGCAGGAGGAACTCTCTGAAGAGTTATCTTTCGTGAAAAATCCCTGAAAAGTCCCTGAACTGGGAGTACTCTTCCCTAGATGCAAGGTGGAGCTCAGCTCCTGGCTGGCTGTGGGGAGGCAGAGCTGCCTCTCTCTGAACAAGTCTTCTCATCCCACCTCATCATCATAACATGCTACTCTCATTTCTCTCTGGAGCATGACCTGCTTCAGTCCCTGAACTCTAATGCTAATTTTCTTCAAATATTCGTAGCTAGACTATGGATGAATTTACTCAAACACTTTCCAGAGTCCAGACAGACCTTATGTTCCTGTTTCAGACAGCACTTCCTTGCCTGGAGGCCACAAATCTCACAGACCTGATTTCTCAGATCAGAGTAGTGCTAAGAAAAACCTTTTGGTGTTCTCCAGATGTTTCATAGTTGAAAGCTCAGCCATGTTTTAAGTCAGATGACTGCAAAAACATTCACTGTGTCTCACCATAACTATAAAGCAGCCACATTTCATTTTTCTGAAGACAAATCTGGATGATGCTTGTCCTTTCCCCTGCAATAACAATCATCTCAATTTTATCTGGGCAATTTGAAACACTATGTGTGTTCTTCTAGATGATGTGACCTGATCTGTCAGACAAAGACAAAACTGGCTTTTCAAGAGCACCTTTTAATATTCATAGCCTTAGGAGATCTCTTTTCATTGAAGGTGATGCTGGTTAGGGCCTTGGTGTTTATTTTAAAAAAAAGTTCTCAAACCTCACACAAAATTTTCGTTGTAGTTGGTTATATTCCTCCTCTTGTTCTCTGTCTTTATTATTCACCAAATAGTTAGTGCTTATGCTAAAATCCAGCCACCTGGGTTGTCACGAGGTCCCTTATTCCACTGTACAAAGTTTGTCACAAAATAATAAAAGAGTTAACATTTCTATGATGGAACTGAAAAAGAGCAAACCCCGTAATTCTGATATGGGGTTTGAATAATCTTGATTTGTTTAGTTTATGATATTATGTTTCTCAGGTCACTTAGGGCATTTCTTGAATTAGTTGATGCTTTTGCAATGATAATCAATGAAGTATTTGTTATCACTGTTAATATTCATTGTATGTCTACTTTGCCAGTTGTGTGGTGTAGAGATCTCCATGCCAGACTGTTTCTGGCATTCTTTTCTCAGATGGGCAGGTGCTAATATCTGCATGCAGCATTGCAGCTTACAGGATAGCTATACCTGAACAGGACAATTTATATTGTCAGAGATCCCTGTAGAATAAAAGGTTAGAAGTGTGCTGTCTTTTAAAAGAAATATGAGATTCTGGAGCAAAGCTTGGTGGTCAGAGATTAAATCATTGCAAGTTCTGGCTGCAGTAAAAGGAACCTTCAGTACCAATAGCTTGGACTTGCAAGCTGGTAATCCTACAGTGAAATATGTGGGCCCTGGAGTTGACACATTGCTGCATTACTTTCAAAGCATGTGGAAGCTTGCTGCTAGGGAAGTACATGCTTTTTCTTCTGGAGCTGTGTTGAAGGTCCTGTCTCCTTCAGGTCAGCTAGCTCTAGTGCCCCAACCAGCACCTCCCAACACTCTTCAGCTCAAATAGGTACCAAAGCTCAGGCAACATAAATCAAGGACCTCTGCAAATCTGTGCTGAACTGGATCTGCTGGCATGGTGAGCTGCTCTGCCACCAGCTTTGAGGGTGGGTAACACAGTTCTTGTGTGCCCTTCACTGTGATTGTGGGCTTCCCTGCCCAGCATTCTGAATGTGTTTCTGCAGGAATAGACGCTGCCTTTTACTGCTGATTCCTGCAGGGAAAGGAGAGTAAAAACATCTTCCCCCTAGGAGAAAGACCTCTTGACCTGGCTTCTGTCTGGGACCCTGCTGAAGCTTGCCTACAGAGCACTCTGCTCGTTTCTGAGACTTCCCTACACACCACCCCTTAAGAGGCAATGGTAAGCATGGCAGCTTATTGGATGTGCTAGCGGGGTGGGGGGGCAACACAGGAAGAAAATTAATGGCTGCAGTGGAAAAGGGAAGCAGCATGCTTGGAAAAGCAGAAGGCAGTCTGTTTAGTTCAAGTCTTGGGGCAGAGGATTTTCTCCTGTTTCAGACAAAAGTCTCCATTGTTGTTTGTGATTTGCTTTTCTGTAGTGAATCCCATCAAAGGTGAGAAAAGACTAAGAAGGAATCAAGCATAGTCTGGTATGGTCTGCACTGTGTGAAAGAGAAGACACTCTGCCTGGCTCTGCTGTCACATGGATATGAATACATCTTACTTCCTGTCTTCCTCTTTTCTGATTTCTTGGTACAGCTCCTCTGCCTCTCTTCATGTGCCTCTGCAGCCCAGGCAGCTGCTGCATCCAAACCCACACAGGAGAGCAGATGCTCTTTTTCCAGTAAGACTGTGAAAGAGATTGAAAATAGTGGGAGCCCAGCTTCCACAGGATGTGGACTGGACAGCTTAGACTAGTTATGTTTTTTTGATCCCTTAGAAGACTTAGGTTTTTAAAGGTCTCAAACTTCCCCTTGACACTAGTCAGCCTGGGAAGCTGTGTGTGGTTGACAGGTCTTTGGGAAAGGTATCTAGGAGGATGTGAGATGCTTTCTAACATTTTCTACATCAGGCCTGCAGTGTGCTTTGCAGGGAGGTTGATGTGGAGCCGTGCTGCAGCCCTGGGAGGTGGTGGTCCTGGAAACAGCATTCTGAGTGCCCACAGAATGAGTCTGGCAAATGAATTTTGTACTGTGCTGTACTTCAGGAAACAAGCAGTGTGCAGGTAAATCTCAAAGGGCAATTTAGCAGAGCAGGTTGCAATTACACTTAGAGGCATGTGGTCAGGAGGAAAGTAGGGCAAAACGTTATTTAGAAGCCCTGATGACATTTTCCATACTGTAACGCAAATACTCTAATCCCCTCATCGGGTGCCTTGGAAGCACCCACATTTTCTATCTAGGCCTGTTATCAGGTGCCTTGGAAGCACCTTTGTTTTCTAAACATTTGTTTTCCCTGTAAGTTTTCTCGGTACCTCCTCCTGCTCTTTCAAACCTTAAAGCCATAGTTGCTCAGTAGCTGCACTGTGCCTAAATGTCACTTGGTTTCACAAGCTGCATGCTCTGTTGTTTAAGCTGCCCGCAGGGCTGGATTCAGTGAGTTTTTTACCGCTACAGCTTTAGCAGTGCCCTGTAATGTGGAATTGTACCATCGCTGCCTCTCCAGTGCCATGCTTGTCCTCCCGCAGGGCTTGAAAGGCCTCGAGGCTGTGGCGCTGGCCCGGGTGCCAGCCCTTGTGCCACTGCGTGACTGTCGCGCGTGGCAGCGATGGGAGCGGCTGCTCGGGCAGCTCCAGTGTCAGCCCAAGAGCCTTGCTCCCGTCAACCACCACAGCTTCAGTGGCAGATGGGCTCATCTCCATGGAGTGTGCCTACATCCCGTCTGCCATGGGCCGCCACGGTGTATTCGCTGGCCGCCTGCCTTACGGGCACCACTGTGGCAGCACAGGCACGAGTGCCACCGGGGCAGCGGTGCGGAGGGCAGGCTGGTGCGCTGCCATGCCAGCAGCCATCTCCCGGGTGAGCCCGTGTCACCCGCTCCCCGCCACCGGGCCCAGCCGCTCCGTGGCCGCCGCAGCCCCTTCGGCAGCCGGGCCCCGCGGCCCGCGCCGGCCCGGCCGGCAGGAGGAGGAGCAGGAGGAGGCGCGGAGCCCTCCGCCCCCTGCGGCGGAGCGGGAGACGCGTTAGGACCCGGCGGCGGCGGCTGGGCGGTGCGGGCCGGGGCCGGGGCCGGGGCCGGAGCGGTGAGGGGCGGGGGAGCCGCGCCGCCGCCTCCTGCTCGCCTCTTCTTCCTCCCGCAGCCGCCCCTGCCCGTCGAGGCAGCGCTCCCAGGCTCCCCCGGGGCGCTCGGCATGAGGAGGATCAGGGCTAATGCCATCGCCATCCTGACCGTCGCCTGGATCTTGGGCACTTTCTACTACTTATGGCAGGACAACAAGCCCCGCTCGGCGGCTGCCGGCAGGTCCGCCGGGGGCGGTAGCGGCGGCGCCCGGAGCGGGCAGAGGGCGGCCGGCAGGCTGGAGCTGCGCCGGGAGGAGAGGACCATCCCCCTGATCGTGAGTGAGCGGCGGCCGCCTGCATCCCGTCCTGCCGCGGCCGGGAGGATGCTCGGGGAGGGAGCCGCCGGCGCGGGGCTGCGCTTTGCCTTCGGGTTGCTTTCTGTTTATTTTAGCATTCGTGCTTGTCACCATGGCAGCCGCTACAATCGGGGAGCAGGGTGGGCACTCTCGGGGGAATAGAGTAATGCTGTGGGTAAAGTGTTTGCGAGTTGGCTCCGCCGCTCTCAGCCCGGGCTCTGCTCCTCCGGCTGAGAGCGGCTGCCCTTGGCCGGGGAAAAAGGCGGGTGAAGCAGCTGGAAGGATTTTAGTTCGCGTTCAGAAGGTGCTCCCATACAGATATGTATCACAACGCATGTGTGCGATCACAGTGCTTTCCCGTCAGGAGCGGCTGAGAGCCATGACCTCTCGCAAGCCCTTCCCCCGGCCAGCCGGGCTGCGGGCGCCGGGCCGGGGGGTGCGAGTGGCCGCCGCTGGTACCAGCCTCTGCCTCGCCCCTCCGCCCGGCTGCCAGCGCGGGCACCGGGCGCCCCTCGGGACTTCAGTCAGTTTCACACCAGAGGCAGCAGTCTGAGGCGGGCTCAGGCTAGATTTGGGCAGGGAGATGGCGGGAGCCCCCAGAGCTCCATTCCTAACCCGGGGAGAGGTAGCAGTGCCCTGATGTGCTACTTCAGTTTTGTTGAAAGCACCACACTCTGCCCTCCTTGGGTATCTGTAGGCTCAGTAGGGGGATAAAATTGAGCTCCTGACTTGAGGATGATGACGACCTTTCTGCTCTGTCCGTGGGGGTGATTTGTTCTCCCTTCAGCTTGTATAATAGCACCAATAAAGCTTTCCCAACTCTAGGCAATCGCTTCATAAAAAATAAATCAGCCCCTGGAGCAAGAAGTGGCCCAGCAATACCATTCCCAGGAGTGATCCAGCTGAAGCTGTTCGGGAGCTGCACTGTGTGTCACTCTTTGGCTGTGAATCCGTTTGTCAGCTGGTTACGCACACATGGAAGCGAACAAAAGCAGCAGCCCGGTCAGAGTCGAGCAGGGGCCAGGCGCCAGGGCTGCCCGCCTCCCTCCTTGGCTGGCACTGGGATTTTTTGGCCCATGTCTCGCTTTCTTTCACCTGTAAAGCGGGGATGGGAAGTGTTTATAGGTGTTTGGGAAGCCCTGTGAATGTTTGGAAAATGCTGTCAGAGCAGTCCCAGCCCTCAGGCAGCAGGGTGGAAACTCTTGAGCTGAGCCCCTTGGCCATTGCTTGCAGCTGCTGAAACTCAAAAGTCAAGGCTGAGGCTCTTGGACAGAGCACTCCTGTTATTTGCTGCTCACTAGGGCTGGGGGCTGCCGGCAGTTCAGGCTGCTCTGCTTTGGAGCCTCTGAGGAGCAGGACTGTGGAAGTGAACACGGTGAGGAGCTCTGTGCAAGTGCTGCTGTTGCTGAAGCCCTTTGGGTGCACTGGGAAATGCTCTTAGGCTGGCCAGGGCTGAGTTGAGGATTTGGAGCAGTCCTGCTTTTTTGATTCCACCTTAGTGGCAGAGGAAGCTGCCCCTGAGCCTCTGATTTCTTGTGTGAGCTTGAACATGCTGGTGTAGCAGTTTTATTTCTCTGTTCCCCCGCTTATCCCTTCTGGTTTTTTATAGCATTTACTTTACTCCCTCTCAGAGGGCTTGTGAGGTTACATGAATCCATATTGTCTGCCAAGCACCTTAAAATCCTCATGAAGAGGATGCTGTGGCAGTGCCACACGTGATTATGTTGCTGCTGTTTGGGGGGGCAGTATGTGCTCATGGCTAACCACAAAGCCTCTCCTTACAAGATACACTGCTGCACAACAGCCACTCCAAATCTGGTCCTGCTCTCCAAACCGTGTAAATCATTCCAGTGCTGCTCCATGCCTGAAATCCCTTAGCAAAGAAAAACAATCATCCTTTGCATCTCAAGCCCCTCTGTAACTGGGGTCCTAGGATGTGCCAGCCCTCCCACCAGGGCTTTCAGTAGCAGCTGAGATGAAGGAGGACCTTCTCCTTATGCACCTGGTAGTGGGGCATGGTGCGAATTTCACATCCTGACCTGCCATGATGTATTTGGATAGAGAAGGAAACAGGAAGGGTTTGTGGTGTTTGGGTTTTCCCTCATGCACGCAGGTTTCCCAAGGGTTTGGTGGGTTGCTGTGAGAGGCAAGGTGGTAAAATGCAGTGTGTGTACTCATGTAACTATGCAGTGCTATGGCTGTGGGAGCCTGACAGGCTTAGCAGTGATGAGGCTTGCACAATGAGCTGTCCCAGCCTTGGCCTCTGCCTGCGCTGCTGGGGCAGGAGCAGGGAGGTGACTGCGTGTGGGCACAGGGCAGGAAGGTTGGTGGAGCTGTGGGGACAGCACTGTCCCTCGGAGTGTGGCATCTAGCAGGGTCTGAGCAGTGAGCCTGAGGGCTGGTCAGGCCAGGGCAGTAGCTGTGCAGACTGTCCTCAGCATGTGGCCACCTTTGTTCCCCAGCAAAGAGCACTACCCTCTCCCAGCCAGCACAGGAAATGTGCCAGTTCCATTGCCCCAGTGGAGAAATAACAAACCTAGAGAAGCAGCTGTCCTTTGGCAGCAGAGCCCTCAACCCCGAGTTCATTCCCCTCAAAGTCAGATTATCTGATTAATGCACGATGGTGGTCGTGTATAAAGGGCGGTGTGCTCGTGCTCTGCGTGCTCTCTATCCCCTGGCTTTCTGCAGAGCCAGAGACAAGCTGCCCATTTGGATTCAGCTTCTGGTTTCCTCTGCTTGCCTGAGTGATGATGTTGGAGTTCAGGTTTGGGCTCATCTGCAAATAAGGGTGACTCATGTGACTTATGGGTCTCTGGAAAAATATTTTTTCAATTTTCTAAAATTGGCTGCTCTTCTGTCTGGGAAAAAGAAAAAAATCTCTCTTTTGGATGAGTGAGTCCAAGAGTTCTGCTCTTGCATCTATGCTATGACATTTCAAATCCTGGGCAAGTGAAAGTGTATTGCATGGGTTTAAAAACTGAAGTGCTTTCTGGGCTTCTGTTTTTCTTCTTTATTCTCTCTTAATGTGAAGAATAAAAATCATCTCAGTTAAAACTGTAGTCAATTGCAAG
Organism: Passer domesticus; assembly: GCF_036417665.1. Lineage (NCBI taxonomy): Eukaryota > Metazoa > Chordata > Aves > Passeriformes > Passeridae > Passer > Passer domesticus. Next base: position 33,919,112 of record NC_087479.1, read on the forward strand.
TCTCAGCTTGAAACAGTTTTTTGTTTGTTGACCTCATATTTATTAGCACAACTTTGAACTTAAAATCTGGATGTCTGACTCCTGGAGTCAGCAGGGAAATCTTTGAATATTTAAGCTGAGGCATGGAGCTGTCAGAGATCAGTGTCCCAGAAACAGCTCGTGCATTAATAGTGATCCTACAGATATCTGCTTTATAGATAGAAATCTTGACATGTGGCCTCTCTGCAATAAGCTCTTCACAAACAGGCTCCACAGATGCTTGAAATGAAAATTCAGATATTGGCAAATGGCAGGGCTCACTTGGTGACATGACAAGCCCCTGCATGCTTCTCCTTCCACTTACCACGGAGAGTAGAAACACAAGTGAGTACCACACTCCTAGAAATACATTTTTTTCTCCAGAGCACAGCATAGTTTCATATAGATTAGAAGGAGCCCTAAGACCTCTGAGAGTTAGCTTGTGTGTTTTTGGAAGATGAGCTTCCTCCCTGGACTCTTTTCTGTCTTTTCTAGGCAAAAGGTTGTTTCCTGTCTCCAGAAAATTTCCAAAGGCCAGAAGCTGTGCTATGTCTCTTTAGAAGGGCTTTGGCATCATTCCTGCACTATGTACAGGTGGTTAATTGTTCACCACGTGCTGCATATTGCTTTAGGATGGCAGTGATGAGCAGAGCCCAGGGCTCTGATACTCCCTGTGCAAAGACTGCAGCAAGGCAGGCTCGCCCAGCACGCTCGTGTCCCAGTGAAGAGACGAGGCCTTTGCTGCAGCGTGGGCAAAGCTTGTTAGCAGGAGGGATGGTTGGTAGGCAGCTTTGAAAGAGGGATTTTTCTGTTGGCTGACTGTGAGCTGAGGGTGGGAGTATTTTCTCCTTTTCCCTAGTCAAATGCAGGATGTGAGGTTGCCCACAGGGTTCTCCAGCTTGCTGACTTCTCTGGGGTGGCAGGGAAACAGCAACATGCCTGGAAGGTGGAGATAAAAGTGTCATTATTTAAATGCTCTGAATTGTTTTAGGCTCGTGCCCTGTTGCTCTTTGGAGCAGGTATGATGCCTCTTATCTTTGTAAATTGCTCTTTGGATTTTGGTGTGTTGTCTCTTGTCTCCATCCTGCCAGCTTTGTGAGCTGTGTAGCTGCTCTGTGAGCCCACTGGAGCCAGTCTGGCAGTGGAGAGGCCCTGGATTGTAATGCTGGCTCAGGTGACCTGAGCTCAGCCCTCCTGGCTGCTCCCTACCTCTGTGCTCAGCCATGTAAAATGAGCACTGGGGAGATGAGATCAAGGCACTCTTTTTCCTTGTAGCTAAGGGTTTCTAAATGCACTGCAAACAGCACTGAACTGTGTGTCACAAGCCTGTGGTGAGACAGCAAGCAGGAGACTCCACTGGGATGCTTGGCTCAGAACAGGTGGTGTGTGTAGGCAAAGAACAAGTTGGCGAGGAAAGATGTCAATTGTTTAATTCCCACATCTTGTTTAGCCAGAAAACAGGCGGTGGCTGGGCTTTACCTGCTTCTCTGAATTGCCAAACTGGCGCATTTAGCCATGCTTGTATTTGCCATCAAGTAAGACCACCTTGATGTATGCTCTTCAGACCCTGGAACATCTAGTTAACAGCATGCTCTGCTGCTTTTGTTTTGTATTGCCTTTGGCTCCTGGGTATCTGAACCCACAGAGCAGGTGCTGGCTGATGTTCACCACTTGGTCATGCATGAATTTATTCTCATCCCTTCATCACATTTCCTCTGTGCACAGCTTTCAGAGGATGCTGTTTTCCTCACAACTGGGATAAGCTGCAACTTTAATGGTTTGCTAAATGATACCATTTTTCAGGGACCTGTATCCCATGAGGCTCCTGCATGTGTGCCTCCCTGGAGGCAGGTCTTGTAGCCTCAGGAATGTAACTCTGGAAACAGGTGGATCCTTAATAAATAAAAAACCCCAACAAACACTGCAAGAGAGGGATCAGCACTATTTCCTTGCATTGGCATATTGTCAGGCTTAATTTCATGACCTGCTGTTCTATGAAGAGAAAAGGCCTAATTTTTAATGAGGTGCCACAGTTCATTTGAACAGCTTCCTTACCATTTTACTCACAGCAGGTTGGTCCTTCTTGAGTCTCCTGCCTTTTGGGGCAAGGATCACGTATATGGCTCTGTAGGCTTCTTTCTGCTCTTATGCTGAGTGTCTGTGTTGAGTTTGCACACGTGGGCAGAGCACGGGAGGCTCTGTGGTCTCCCCAGGGCTGTGATGCTGCCCGTAAGCCAGACCACCATGGCAGCAGCAGCAGCACACCTTGAGGCCAGGAAGGTACAGTGAGCAAACCAGTGAAGTTGCCATGTTCAACAGCTCGCAAAATGCTCTTGTTTTCTTGAAACATCTTCCTTTCAAGTAAAAGGAAAAGTGGAGGAAACTTCATCTCTCTTGTCCTACCATCCTGCAAAGCAGTTCTGCTCCCTGTGGCTCTGCAGATACCTGGGCTGTTGGAAATGAGATGGAAAAGAAGCTGCCAGTTGCTGGGTTTGTCTGTGCTGTTCAGCCTGGCCCATTCCACTGCCAAAATCCAGCACCTGCCTGGCTCTTCCCAGCACCTGTATGGCCTCTGCTCTTCCCAGTTTGCATCAGGGTGGGGGACACAGCCCTTAATGCTTGGAGTTTTGTGCCAGCCATTCATGCTGTGGCCAGAACCTTGCAGTACTGATTTTTTTTTTTTTTTTGGATCTCTGGCATCTCTCTTATGGCACATGGGGCCTGTGCCAGCTCCCTGGGAAAGGATGACTTGGTAACTTTTCTCTGAGCGTATTGCTGCAGGAGGAAGATTCAGTGACAGCTTGATGGTGTAATGTTTTATTTACAATGTTTATGTTTTAAAAATGTGGGAATGGCTGCTGTTTGCCTAAGTGGCAGAAAATTATTTTATATTTATTTTGTCCCAGGGGCCCTTGTGATGCATAAAAATGAAATAGAAATGAAGGAAATTGTTCACAACGGTAATGTTAATAAAATCCAATTGGAACCACTGGCCTTAATTGTTAATCAAAATGATGCTGTAGCTGCAGTGAGGTAGCTGGGGCTTGGGGAACGTGGTGGTCTGGGCAGCCTGGGAGGGTGTGTAGAGGTGAGGGGAGGACCAGTGCAGTGCTCCTGAACATGATTTATTTTACTAGAGCCTTTTCATTAAATCAGTGGGTGAAGCAGTTGCAAGTTTTAGCGAGCTGAAGCATTCTTTAGTATGCAGCCTCTTCCTCAGTTAGATCTTTGCATATACAAAACTGTCTTAAGATTTAAAACCTAAAAATGTAATGGTGTTGCTGGAAAGAGAAAGCTTTGATAGATATCTCAGGTTGCTGTTTGCCATGGTGAAACTTTGTTCAGACACTTTATCCCAAAGCAGGCAGGTTGAGAGTCACTTAAAAGGCAAGGGGAGAAGATGTTTTGTTTCTGTGGCACTGAACTGGCACTGAATACTGACTTAATTATTCCTGTTAGAAAAGCACTCAGAGCACAAAGGCAATGAAACAAACAGAGGCAAATGTACTGGGGATGAAGGATGGGACAGCAGGGGACCCTGGCTCAGCTGTGCACTGTCTCACTTCTGCAGGGGAAGCCCAGGGCAGAGCCCAGCAAAGTGGGACCTCTTGCTCTTCCTTGGCTCCCCATAGAATGCCAGCTGGTTGTTCCTATTCCATGTCACCTCAGTGTGAGTCCCAGGACCTTGCTTTCTCTTTGCTCGTGGATGCTGCTCTCATGTGCCACTCCAGCCCTGTCTGCCAGCTCCTGCAGTGGGCTTGTGGGCTCCTTGGGGTTGTCCTGTCAGCTGGCACTGCTGGCACTGTGTCTGGTGCCCAGGCCATGATCCACAGCACTCCCCATACTGTTGCATTAAGGTAAAGATTGAAGCACAGTGAGACCCGTGGAGTGGGAGCTGAGCTGCCTTATTGACTGAGCTGAACTCATCTTCCTTACAGGCTCTTCATATACCTCTGTTTCCCCAAAGTCTAAAATGAAAATTTTATCTACTTCACAGGGCTTTTGGGCAGCTTAGCTTGCACATTTTGTAAAGGGCTGGAGATGACAGAGATAACCTTAGCAAAACATGTGGTTGAGTCCTCCCTTTGTATATCCTCTGAACAAGGAACAGGATTAGCAGAAATGTAGCAGGTCAGGGCCGATCTGCTGCAAGAGGAAGGTGTTGAAGGCACAGCACAGGCTGCTTCATGCACTGAACAATGGGATTTGTTAGAAAAGACTGTGTATTACCCACTGCTGTCTTTTGCCGTGTCTTTACAAGCACATATTCTTGCAACTAATAAAAATGATAAAGGACTGCAGGTGGACTGTCCGCTTCAGATTTCCATGTCCCAGTTGTGTCTGGGGCTGTGGAGACAAGTAAAAAAGAATATAGTGGTCTCTTGGGCCCTGTCTCTGCAGAGAAATTACCCATGTTGTGATGTGCTTGGAGCATATGGGTAATTTCTCAGTGTTGGTAGAGACCAGGTTTCTGATAGGCAGCTGCACGCTCCCTTTGGCGCTGCTTTCTTTCGCCTCCTTCAGGGGCATGGTCCCTGCAGAGACCTGCCTCAGCTGCCTCCGCAGTGCCACTGTGTCCCTGTGCATCCCCAGGATGTGAATGAGGCTGCCACATGCGGCTGCCCCTGGGCTGGGAAGCTGTTTTGGCTGGTGAGATGATGCTTGGTTGGTTGTCCTGCCATGGTGGAGCTGGAGGGTTGACTTTGCAGCTCAGGCTTCAAGGCTGCCATGGTTGGGCTGGGGCAGTGCTCTAACTTCTATCTGTTAAAGCATGGTCACTGATGACATTCAGCTAAAGCCACAGAAAATTACCCACTTTAACCTCTTGTTTTCAATTTTCCCACTTTACAAATTTTTCATCTGTAAGCTGTAATACGATCTTTTTGAGGAGGCTTTGTTTAACAGTAGCAGAGAGAGAAAGCACCTGTGCTGAAATCTGTATCAGACATTTTGTGAGGAAAAAGAAGGACTCTTTTTCTTGCCTTTATTGTTTTGGATAACTGCCCTGAAACAGCTACGGCTTGGCTGGAAAAGTGCTTCTAACCAATGAAAGTGTCTTCAGAGGTTCTCTGAAAAAATCTTTCTGCAGCACAAAACTGGAAAAATAAAGCTTGCTTGCCTGCTGAGTACCCTGAACAAAGTATTTGGTGCCAGAGAATGTCATGCCCAGTAATGCCATGCTGTAACTTTGTGCCTTTTGGTATCAAGTATGCAGCAAAAAGTGTAATGAGTAAGGAAGAGTGTATAAGAGCTTTAAGAAGCAGTGCAGCTCCTTGGGTAACTGCTCAGTTAATCTCTGAATACAGGAATCTGGATACAGTGGCAGTAAAAATGGGAGCCATCACATCCACACAATGAAATTGAAATAATTGTGTGCTTCCTATGTAGTTCCCTGTAGTCTTTTGAAATTGTGAAAAATAATGGTAAAGTATTGGAGTTAAAAACTGTGAATGGTGCAAGGGCTCACTGCCAAGTCCTGGTGTGTGTGATCATGCTGTATTTCCCAGGTGCTGTAATATGTATGTCATTTTTGGTGGATTTTTTTTTCTTTGTACCTTTCAGTGAGATTGATTCACATCTGGTTGTGTGGTAGGAATTACCAGCCACCAGACTGCTGATGGAGTAGGCTGTGTTTGTCTCCCAACCTTCTGAAATGTCTCCATTTGGCTGAACTACTTGTTTTATGCCTAAAGGTAGGGAGCAGCCTCTCACAGTGACCTCTGAGGGGTTGGCAGGAGCAGTGAAAAACAGGGGGCATATCCCTGTTTCTGGCCTAGGGATGCTCCGTTGCCACATCCCTGTTGGTGCTTCACTTGCAGAGCTGGCTTCTCTGTCAGGGGCAGGCTGGGGTGAGCACAGGGGTGTTTCTCTCATTGCCCAGGTGCAGGGTGATGTTTATACTGAGCTTGGGTTGGCAGCAGAAGGATGGATGCTCTGCAATGAGGTAACCCTTCCAAAAATTCTCTTGGAACAAATCTGAATGAACTTGATGTCTGTTTGTATCCTCCCTGCGTTTGGTTGAGCTGTGCCTTGGAATGCCACATTGCTGTGCCATGCCTGCTAGCTGAGTGGCCCCATGGGACCTTTCAGGGCATTTCCAGTCTGGGAAATGCATTTCTGGCTGGGAAAACTGGCTGGCAAAACTGGACCACACTGGCTGGGCAGCCCAAAAGGAAATTTGGGAAGGGCTGGGAAATCAGTATTCCATCAGGACTAACTGAATCTATCAGGCCAGGCAATGATGAGATGAGGTCAAGTGAGGTCTGGCCTTGGAGAAGCTGCCCAAGCACCTATCAAAAGCTGCCTTTGGCTGAGTGTGAAAGGATTTTAAGTGAGCAGTTGGACTGCTGGCTCAGGTCAGGTTCTTGAACAGACATCAGTCTCATGCTGCATGTTAGGTGAGCCATGAGGAGGTAGCTAACAGTGAAAGCAAACACTGTCCTTACAGCACAGGATACAGATTGAGTCACATCAGGTGATAGGAAAAATCTGCTGATCTGCCTGCATCACTCTCCTGACAGCATTATTAAAAATTATGCATTGTAAATTATTTACTCATTAATTTTCCTGGGCCTAAAGCTTCATTTTCAGGGAAGATATGTTGGAGTAGAAAGTAAACATGGTGGGGTGATACAAATCATTGTGTGTGGCAGGGCTAATGTGAATTACAAGTTATGGCTATTCTTCTCTCTGCTGCTGTTCAGCTGTTAATTGTGCATCACTGCCCTGGGTGGCTGGTACCTCTGCTACCCCTTGCATCTGCTGCTCAAAAGGGCTACCTGCGTGCTTCTGCCACCCCATGGGTTTGGATGCATCAGTCATGGCATGGTAGTGTCATGGCAGTAGTGTTCTCTTGCCCACTGCCAGCATCCTTGGGACAGTGGGTCTCCACTTGCACTGAGGAATTGGAGGGGACAGTGTTCTTGTGAGGATTTTGTGAGACATTTGATATGTGCAAAGCTGAGCCCTTTAAATCTTGATGCCCTAGTTAACGGGGATTTAGTCCTTCCAACCTGTCACAGTCCATCTCATTTTTCCCCCTCTTTCCTTTTAGTTAGAGGATTAAAATTGTCGCATTGAGCTTAAAGGGGATTGGAATGCTCTGTATTTTTCTTCTGCTTTTGCCCAATAGCTCCTAAGAGACATCATAAAGAATGGCCAAGAATGGATAAACAGGTATTAACACCACTGCAAGTGCTGAAGAAAAGGTGAGAAAACTCTCCCTACCGTGTTGTGCCCGCATTATTGCAGGGTCTGAGCAGGAGGTTTTCATTAGTCTGTGTCCACAGACTGCCGGGGGCAGGAGCACAGAGCTGGGCAGGACCAGCAGCTGCAGCAGGGGAGAGTGGTGGTGGGAGCTGGATGTATCAAGGAGTGCCCTTCTTATTCTTCTGTGCCTCCTGTACCCATGGAGCCGTGTAAGGCTGCCCAGTTCACCAGTGTACAAGAGGAACTTGCTCCTGCCAGGGGGCTGCACGTTCAGAAACCCCAGTACACAGTTCTGCACAGCTCCTTCATCTTGGCTTCAGAAGAATCCAAGATCTGAACTTTAAATGAAGAATCTTGACTTGGTTTTTTGGGGGGACAGGAGGGAGGGGTGTGGCTGGCTGGTGCTGTTCACCATGAAAGAATACTTGAAAGTGTTACAAAGTAGAAATGCAGGGTGACCATTTGGATTCCCTAGTTCATGTAGCAGTCAATCTAAGAATTTAGGAAATAATGCTGCACATGGTGTTTTTTAAACATCCAGGAAATTGCTAAACTAAGTCTTGTGATAGAGTCATAAAGACTAGGTAAATTTTGAGTATCCACAATACGTCATCAATTTTCTTGTCCAGCTTTCTGCTGGTACTTTTATAATTCGGTAGAAATACATCTCCCACTGTTGCATTTAATTTGCTGGCCCTGTGCAGAGCTTAAAGTGTGGTCTTCACCATTCTGTGTGGCAAGGACAGCCATGAAACATGTTGCCAGAAGGTTATTTTGAATCATTAGAGACAATGTCTATCTTTGTGGTCTTGAGCAGGTGAGTGAGTTGAATTTGAATGGAAAATATTTCCATTGAGGTCAGAATTTGCTTTAAATTTTCTGTTCAATATTTTTCTTCCCAAGGTAAATTCCCATATCACTGTCCCTTATCTGAAAGGGATAAATTTAGACGCATTTTGATCAGTGCCTGTCAGTTGTGAGCCATTTGAGTCAGATGCTGCTTATCCTGGGGTGGGCTCAGCATCTGTGCAATGCAGAGACCAGATTTGCCCTGGGTTGCCATGGGGGTGACTCCAGCCATTACCTGGAACTTCTTGGTAGGAGTTGGGTGAGGCTTGGCAATGTGCTGAGGGTTCAGGTGCAAAAGGACAGACCTGGGGAGAAGCTGTTCTCCATGAAAACTCCTTTTCCCTGCCCTAGGTGTAACTCTGTGTACAAGGGGAGTGCACAGCTCACAGCTGCATGTGTGTCTCTGTAGCGGGGTCTTTCTGGATGTGGGGGACATGTTCTGTGAAGAGAGAGTGAGACAGGGAGACCAGTTGAATAATTAAACCATTAGGGGCTACCACAAGCCTGCTTGGAGTTACCAGTTGCCTTGCCATCCTTTTTCAAGCAATTTGCATGTAAGAGTTGTGTGACATCTCCCATTTGTCTTGCTCCTATCCCAGACCTCACACAAGGCCTGTACTGCTGGGTGCTTCCTGTTTATCTGCAGATCTCTTTGACTGTCCAGACTGCAGGCTCTTTTGTGCAAATGTGAACAGAAAAGACAGCTTCTGTCCTGGAGTTTATAACCTCTGTACATGAGTGAGATAAAGAGTTGGGGATATAAAACATTCTTTCCCCCATTCCCCTGATGGAGAGCTGAGGCTAAGCCTTGAGCTCTGATGAAAGGAAACAAAGCATTATTGAGAGCTGCTAACCTCTGGTTATTAACTCTGATGAAAATACCAGTGAAGCCAAGACAGCTTGGATATTAATTGTGTACCAACATATTAAATGAATTTGCTACTGGATTCCAGTTACTATCCCAGAGACAATTAAAACTCTGTCCTGTGGTAGCTCCTATTGTAACTGGCCATCCCTCATTACATTTTGCATTGATAATATATTTGGATCACCTCCCCACCCCTCATAATTTCTGTGACCAGTGATGTGTTGGCCACCTAAAACCACTTTGGCACATATTTTATGTAACATGAGTGAACTGAGACACCTTGGGGGGAAACAAATATGGGTTGTGGCTGGAGGGAGCATCCTGGGAAATCCCTTCTCCCTGATTACCTCAGTTACCTCAAATGCCACCTTGTGTTTTGGTTGTGCATTTCTTTTTGCACGTTCATTTTCAGGGAAGAAGTAGCATTTGAGAACAAGCTGCTAGGACACGAGACAGGTTAGAAAAAACTTCCTGGTGATGTGCAAATGTTAATCATTAAACCTGTTACCGCGTAGCAACATGACTTCTCATAATGATTAACTTCCTCACCAGGCTGTAGTGGAGTAAATCTCAGGGTGTTTGCTGAGCTCTGGAAGCTTCAGCTTCTCCCACTGCAGCCCAGCTGCTGAATAGGGTTGAAACACTCCTTGACTGGCTGGGGTGATGAACAGCAGGGCTTCTTGGGGCTGACGGTGCTTCTTCATTTCAATTCTGCTTTTGAAGACTTACATTCTCAACCTAATCAGGGTGAAGTGAGGTGCCTTGTGTTACATTGTTTTTAATGCCAAATCACATCCTTAACCACGTGCTTAAACCAGTATTCTGTGTAATTCACTCTTCTGAGTGGAAAATACACTGTAACACTTTTAATCATTCTCTCTGCAGGAAGAAAAAAGAGTTTTCATCAGGGAATACGTTCCTGGAGTTTGCAGCACACACTCGTTCATTGTCTTGCTGCCCTGTTCTTTGTGCAGATAAAAGCAGAGTGCTGGATGCTGAAATTCTTGTATGCCTGGTTGGTGGCATGTGGCACAAGTTGTCACGGGCACTACCATCTGACTGGGCATGTGGCCTTTTCCCCACGGGTTATTAATAGTCAAATGCAAGTGCAGCAACATTGTCTGCTTTTTTAGGAGCAGAATTTTACACGGGTGAATTAGGCTGGTTGTTCTCATTTTCCTTCAGACAGGAGTCTGAATGTCAGGCATCTGCTGCTGCCACTGCAGACCCAGCTTTGTGCTGAGAAGGGGTGCTTGCCCAGTTCAGGCTCCAGCAGTCTGGACAACATCAGCTGGAAGATGAGGAGTTACAAATGGATGGCCAGGGCTTTACCACTGTTGTTTTGGCGAGTGATACTGGGTCATATTGCCAATAATTCTGTATTGCAGACAGGGAGAACTTGGCACTCTTAAGTGAGGGGCCCCAGGGTACAGCCTGTACCTGAGCTGGATAACCCATTCTGCAGCATGCTGGAGAGCACCTCTCCTGATCAGAGGGGTGAGGAGTGATGTTTCTAGGTCAGCAGCACTATGCCACCTCGAGAAAGCTCCTAACAAGCACAAGCAACTCAACATCCTTCAGTAAGTCTGTCCTGTTTGACACAGACTTGCTATTGCTTCTTGAATATCTCCACATGGTGCTGTTGGGGTAGTGGGAGTGGAACAGAATTTGTTCTGCAGAATTGGTTTTTCAGAATGACTCTGCACTGTAAGCAGAAATGGGCTCTTTGGACTTACTTGAGGGGAAAAGATGGCCAAAATAGACCAAAAGCCTGATCTAAAAGAAATACCTTTGCTTCTGAAAAGGGTGAGTAAAAAATCCCCACCTGTTTGGTAGTGCCATCCAGGCTCCCTATAGGCTGTGCTTCCAGAAGAACTGTGTACAATTCTCCTGCCAGTTCAGTACCTCCAGTGTTACCAAAGTGTGTGATAAACAACTGCATGGGAATGTCTTCAGTGTTAGAGGGCAGCTCAGCGATCTGTTTTCAGGACAGACACCAAGGCTGGCAAGGAGGAAGGTATTTATACTGTGCTTTAGTAATTGTTGACCTGAAAGAACTTGTCACTGTCCATTTCTCAAAAACATGTTTTAAAAAACCTCCATTAGCTTTAATGAAATTGATTTGGTGCATTTCTCAGAGTGTGATGGTGTGATGGCAGTATTCTCCTTGATTTACTGAACTAGCTTATCTGAATTGGAGGAGTTTGCTTGGTGCTTCTTTGGGATGAGAAAGATGTTTGAAGAAGTGTGGAGTGCAAGACTTTTTGTCTTTATTGTGTTCTCCTAGGATAGAGAAAGTGTGGAAGTATTAAAATATATTTAAAACTATTTTAATACATTTTAAATATTTAATTGTTCACTGAAATGTGGACTCTTAATATTGCCTTAAAATAACTGCAGCCTCCCTGCAGATGCCGACTGCCTCCTGCAAAAATGACACCATGGCTTCTGGGGCTTCTGGCTTGCTTTGGGAGGTACAGAAACTATCTGATAGCTCTTCCTTTCCCCTGTTCCATTAAATAGGTTGCCAGTATAAAATGCAGTAAGCACAATGCTATGGTTTTATCTATATTAGTGTATATTGAGCCAGATTGGAACCAGTGTCTGGAACCAGCAGGAAAGATTATCTGAGGATGCTGGGGTTACAGAGCAGAATTCAATGTGACTGGGCTGGAGCTGGCTGCCCTTTAAAGATGTGTGGTTTGGGAAGAGAGGATTGCTGTTAGAGAGGCCTGTCTGCTCCTTCAGAGGTAATTTAACAGCCTGCCTTGCATTCAGGCAAGGGAAATGCTATCAGTGGATTTTTTCCTATTGTATTAAATGACCTGTCTGTATGTCATGGCCTAATTGTGTTACCCCAGAGAGCAGTGGATAGAGGATGATTTTCTTTGAAAGTTTTCTTTGCTGCATTGGAAAGGGGCTACTCCCATCTGATTCAGCTGCCAGGCAGCCAGATTTCTCTCTGCTGGTCAATAAACAGAAACTGTGGTTTTATGCACCAGAAGCTGGGATACTGGCTGCTGTAGTTATGACTTAATTGCTGTCAGAAGTGTCAGATTAGTAGGAATTGGATATTGCATCAAGCTAAGGGTCTATCTACCAGAGATGTACACGTTGAAAGTGAATCCATATATCTATATTAAACAGATTTGTAGTGGCATCTGTTCTGCCCAATGGTTTTTACAGGGAAAACAGTCCACAGACAATAAGACTGAAACACTTCTATTGGTACTTTCAGTAATAAACATTTTTTGCATTGACAGGTCATGTGCACTTGAGTCTTCAGAAATGTGGTAAGTGTTTAAGCATCTTCGTTTACAGATCAAGAGTCTGAAGGAGGCTCAGAAAGGTTAAAGTCTTGATTTACACTGATTGCTCAGGCTCCATTGACTTTCTCTTTGAATGTCTTTCCCGCTGGGCATTTAACTGACATCCCCTTCCTTGGAGCTTCAGTGCATGTTTAAATAGTCATGGCTCTTCCGCAGGGAAGGCAGGGCTAATAAGGAAAATTGAAGTGAATACACCCTGCTGATGCACAGTGCCAGCATGCTTTGCCCTGAGGATGATGCCTCTCCTCACTGGGTATCTTTAGGAGGCAGCATTCAGAGTGCAGGTCTCTGTTTGCAAGTGGGACATCTTGCAATGCTGCGAGGTGAAGGCTCTTGTAAAAGTGGCTCAAATGAGGCAGACAGTAACGAGTTGTCCAGGAATGGTTCATTGGCTCCTGCCTGGCAGAGGGAAGAGTGTCCCTGTGATTTGTGCTTACCTTGCTATGCAATTGAATTTTATCCTTGAACTTGGTTTCTGGTTCAGACAAAAGCCCTCATGTGAAACACATGCCATTTGCACAGGGTTCTTAATTAGAAGAATTCATCATAAACATGGACATCTTTCTCTTGTTGTTATGGCAGGGGATAGCGATTAATCACATCCTCAGAAATTCCTCAGAAATGTGTCTGTTCTTGTTTACTATTTCTATATCCTTTCGGTCCTTGATGTCTGCAGAAAGATGAGGTCCCTTATGACATTGCTGTGCTACTATTTAAAAATGTGGGTGTTAGAATGGTAGAGAATTCATGGGATACTATAACCATTATTGTGCTTTTAATTAGTTAATGAACTAGTGACTTTTGAGTTGTGGTAGTTCCACAAGGCTTGCTATCTGTTGATCAGCAAATGCTTAAAACTTGCATATTCAAAAATATCTTTATCTGCTGGGATAAAGGGGGAAAATCACAGCATGCTGAAATCTTAACAGCTGCCCTCTCCTAAAACATCTATGTGCTCTTCTCCCATACTGCCACTAGAAAGGAAGGGATAGAGTGCAAAAAAATAATTTGCTATGATAATTTAAAATTGAGCAACTTGGCTTGGGGTACATCTTGCACCCTGCTTTTTCTCTCTGCCCTCCCTCAGGTGGCCAAGACATGCTATTTTGGAAGCATTCAAAGAAGAGAAAGTCCATTTTCTGTGCAAAGTTCAAGAATTAGGGGTTCAAAACGGCTTATTAGGTTCTTCTGTGTGAATACTAGCTTCCAGCACCAGGGATTAATTGCTTACCTTCAGGTTTTGAAAGGTCTGTGTCTTTTGCAAAGAATAAAGCAAGAACATCTTGCAGGCTGCAAAGCACATCAGCCTTATTGAAATGTTTGCTGGGGGTGCAGCAGGGCCCTTCTCCTAAGCTAGGAACTACTGGACTACTGCAGAATTGATTTTGGTGGGTTTTTTAGCCAATAACCCCCATTTATCTCCTTGGGGAAATTTTCTTTTAGCTGGTTTGTCTCCTTTCTTCCTCTCCAGATGGATATCATGGTATTAACAGATGGCTAAGGAGAAACGTTTCCTTCCCTGACTAAAAAGGAAGTGAACGTATGGAAGCTGTCTCAGACATGAGTTTTGAGCCCTTTTCTAACTTGGCAAAGACTTTGTCCTCAGCCCTGGAGCCTTGAGGACCAGTGTGGCAGGCAGAGGCAGATGGGGAAGCCCACAAGGGTGGCTTACAGGGGGAATGGAGAAAGTGTGTTTTGAGAAGGCCAGCGCTGTAGCAGGTGGGCTCACTTGTACTGTACTGGGCCAAATCCCACTCTGACTCTCACAGTATGTCACAGCTGGTATTTTCAGCTGTCCTTTAAGCATAAAAGCTAGGTCAATGTGTTTCATGAAGACCTGCTCTTCAGTGGCTGCTTTGCGCTGCTGGAAGCAGTTAATTAAATCAAACACTGTGGGTTGCAGAATAGCAAGGTCTTTTGGGTGAAGGACTTGGGTAGATCTGGAAGCAGACATTTGATGAAGCCATTTTGTGCTCTGCAGTGTTCCCTTTAAGCTGAGATGGAAAGGGAGTGTTAATCTATTTCTCAAGGGTGCTGGAAGAATGACTGCAGTCTTGTGAACATCACTGATTGTGTCCTCTAAAAGATCTTTATGGGACCACACAAATGACAGAAGCAGTAGATAGGTGTGGTGGCTTGCTGAAAGAAGTGAGAATATTTGATTTGAGATCCTGCAGGCAAGCTCCTCTTGCTCTGAGAGGGCACAAATCTTATATTTTGCTCTGCAGGTTACGATGAGCAACCTATGCCATTCCTCCAGATTTTGCCAGGTGCTGGTAGAGACACTTTTTGGATGGTTGTGAAATGCAGGAGAAACTATTCTTACCAAGATACCCCTCCATCTGTCTGCAAATAATGCCTGTATTACCTTGTCCCTGGGTACTGCCTCCCCTTTGAGAGAGGCAGAGGCTGAGCCAGTGCAGTCCCATACCTGCAGGAGATGTGGGCCCTGTTACGTCTAGAGACAGAGGTCATCTTCCAGTAGCTGGACTGAGAAAACACTGAGGGATGTTAGTTGTATTTGGAAGGAGTGTGGGGGGGAACAGAAGCAAAAGCCAGGTTATCTCTATCAGATGCTGGCTGTGGTCCCTGAGGAAAACTGCTTTTGCTCTGTTGCCATGATGTTTGTACTCAAGGTTAAAGCACTTGGGTGGAGGTGAAGACACCATTCTGGTAGTGTTTTGCTTCAGGTGGGTTGACTGCAAAGAAAACTCCTGTTGTTAGCCTGGTATTCCCGGGGGGTATGGGAGGCATGATGTCTGTTACCTGCGTGGTAACATGAAAGTGTGCAGTGAAGGGTAACATAAAGTCATTATTAACTAAAATAAGTTGACGGAGTTCTTCCCCCTCTTGGTTAAAAATTTACTGCTTCACACAGGTTAACACAGTGCTCTGGGGAGAGATTGAAGGGATGAATGTGTGTAGGAAAGCAGAGGGTGGGGATGGGTGTTCTATATATGCTTTTCCCACTTGCTGCTTCCCTACAAAATGTATCAGTCATTTGGAAATTGGTTCTGGCAATACTGCTCTCTATGTTATAAGAGGAGGAGTCTGTTAAGGGCATATCTGATGGGTGAGGGAGTAAGCGTAGGATCTTTCATGTGTTGAGGTGTTACCAGGTTAGAGATGGTTGTTTGCTGGGGCAGTTGCTGCAGCCCCAGCTCCAGCTGAGTGCTGAGTGGAGGACAGGGTGGAAAGGTGCCCCAGTTGGACTAGCAGCTCTCAGTTCAGCTCCAAGGACAGCTGGGGCAGCCTTGCTGGGAATATCCTGCAGTGTGAGCCACTGGCCTACAAGGCTCCATAACTGAGAGAGAATATTAACCTGTAGATAGAAAGTCTGACAGCCTCTGACTCAGAGCATCTAAGTGATGTGGGATGGGAAGAGCTTGCAGGGGGCCTGGCAGGATGGATAAAGGAAAATAATTTGGAGGGGAAGTACATTGCAAGTAGCAAGATAGGACCAACTTTGCTTTCTTTTGCTTTTCCCCCTGGCTCTAGACTGCAGATAACAGCAGCTATTTAACATTCCTGTAGATCTTCCTTGCTTTCAGATGAGGAAAAAAAAAAGAACAATTTTTTTTTTTTTTAAGGAAACCAAAGATATGGCTACATTCACAGTTTCTGAACTGAGTTGTGTGGGAGATTTGTACATGTTATTTGTGTCTGTATATACTGAAAGCCTTGAGGTTCTTGTTGCAGAGCTTTTTTTCAGTACAGAGGATTTTTATTATCTTTGTACTTACTTTGCTGTTTTGTTCAAAGTACCAATTCAGTTCTATAGTTTCTCCTACTCTTTGAGTGGTACAAACAAAATACTGGCAAGCAATTTGGACACCTGAGCCAAAGTACTGGAGATCAGAATGCCTCCCTGAATTTAACAAAATAATTGACATACCTAATAAGATGCCAAACCTGATCAATTTGGCTGATGCACTTCCATCCCCATCAAGCAGAGGTTTGTCTTGAATACCTTTAGTTTAAAGCCCCAGAGGCATCCTGCAGAAATGGATGGTGGAGCTGCCTTCCTTCCTCTCCAGCTTCTCTTGTCTTGGGCACCCGTAAGCAAGATTTGGGGCATCCCAGAACTGGGGACAAGCCAGGTTACCCTCCTGTGTGAGGGTGAGCTTGCTCAAGATGGGATCACTCACACATATATCTTTTGATAAAGTCACCAGTGGCTTGCAGTGGGTAGACCCCTCTTTAGCTGGAGGTGATCTCTGAGCCTTGCAGCACCACCAGCCAAACCAATGAAATGCTTTCAACTCCACTGGTTAAAACCACAATGAATGAGCATTTACTTGTGATTGCTATGAGAGTTGCAGTACCTCCGCCCATGAGATTTTAATGGATTTTTTTAGTGTTCCCAAGTTAATCAGCCTCCTTGAGACAGGTATCTTTTCTCTTGACACCTATCAGCATGTCTTAGACCTGGCACAGTAGGATTTGAACTGTTGACACTGCTTAATGCAGAGATATAAATTGCTCTTGCATTGCCTTCACCACAGTGCATGGTCCGTGTCAATTGTCTTTCTCAAAGGCAGCCATTTCTGAAGCAGTCTTTCTCATATTACAATTTTGCCTTCAGTGAGGAAAATCACTTTTCTGCAATGAGAAACATGATTTCTTCCCTAATCTCTGACTAAAGATCAGTGAACTTTTGAGAGGTACCTTTCTGCTGTCTTGTAATGAAATTATTCATTTTCTTGTTCTGCATGGCTGACAGATATCTATCAATTCCAGGCCTTTAGTGTTGCAGTACAAACGTGTGCTGCCTGTGTTTAAGGAATGATTCTTCATTTGCAGGAGCCATACCAGGCCGTTACCCTCTGTGAACTGGCATACACACGTGGGTTGTGTGCATCAGCAGGATAGGTGTGCAAAAATTGTTCCATTTTATGATGGACATAACTCACAAGGTTTGATGGTGAGAGACAATTTTCTGTTGTTTAACTTCACTGGTTTCTAATGAAGTGTGCTGCTAAGCTCTTCTGCTCCACTAGCTTGGGGCATTGGTTGCTAAAGTGCCAGCTTTCCAAAACTACCCAAATGTACCAAGTGTTTGACTCTTAAAAAAGGTATAATAAATCTGCTGGCAAAAGAATGTATTTCTTTCTGCTTCTGGAAGGATTCTCCTGTGGATAGCCTTGATTCTGAACATGACTACAGTTAATTATATTAGAGGAGTAAATAGCTGTCAGTCAGCTTTTTTTGTCTTTTTCACATGCTTTGAGTAGCCTGTAAATGGTATGCTGAAAAAAAGCTGTTGTCCAAGCTGTGTGTTGATATGGCAGGCCTGGAAAACAGTCTTAGGGTAGCTGTTTTAAGGCTTCTGTAGATCACTACCAGACACTGAAGTAAACTCTAGCATTGAAGAAAAAGTTGGCTTTACGTTATTTGTGATGGTCTTGTAAGCTGCTTTTGGCTGAGCTGTTTGAGTAAGAAGCTGAAAGTGGATGCTCCTAAGAATCCGATGGGTGTTCTGAGAAAAGTTAATCACAAGAGCTCCCCAAGAGGCAAGAAGTGCAGTGATGTGGTGCTGATCAGCGTGGGTAGGAAGCGACACCATGCTGGGTGCAGGCGTCAGCAATGGCTTTGGTGAACGAAGCACACAGAGCCCTGCAGTCACAGTGGGGCTGAGGCAGGAGCTGAGCATCTCCTCCCAGCACCCTGCTCCCAGGCAGGAGGTTCTGCCACATCCACGGCACACTGTCAGCTTTCCTTCTCACACAACTGGGAATTGGCTCTGTGTGCACCGGATAGGGACTTTAAAAAACCCAAAAGCAACAAAACAAGCTAAAAAGCACTGTGGTATTGCTATGGTAACAAACATCTAAAAATGCAGGCAGATCTCTGTATTAACTGTAGGCTTGGGCTTTATAGCCTGTGCCCTGGTGGTTGCATATGCAATCAGAGACAGAAATGTGCTGTAAAGGGAAACTGCAGCAGGTTTATGATACCTTGGGATCTTTCCAAATATGAGACCTACTGTTCCCTCTGCTTGAGGCAGGCTAGCAGCAGTTGCAGGCTGTTGGTGTGTGTCTGTCACTGCCTGTCTGCTACCCATCCAGGCAATGAGAGATGAGTGGTCAAATGCATTCTGGAGCATTGGAATGTCCTGCAGTTTGAGTTTAAGAATAGCTTGGGTCTTTCATCTGACATTCAGAGGGCTTAGACTAGTTGGAGGAAATGGGTATCTCTTGTTACTTCCAGCAGCACATTCAGTGGCAGGTCTGGGAGAAGGCAAAGGGAGTTCAGCTTCTTCCCTGGTGTGGTGCTTATTTGTGTGTGCAGTAGTTCTGGGTTTTGCTGTGGTTTCAATCTTGTTTTCCATTTTTCCACTGTTTTGGGCAGTGTTAAAATCCTTCTAGAGGGAAGGTAGTGGAGCACATTGAGTTTCTGGCAGAGATGGAGCAGGCCCTTCTACAACAATGGCATGGGGTTTCTTGGTAGCTTGGATAGCCATTTCCCTCTCCACAAGCATCCACTGGAAAATACTGCAGGACTGGGCAATAGATAAAGAGAAGGGAAGGAACTTCCAGAATGGCAATTACAGAGGTGTAGGGGACCCTGCTATAATTATAGAGGCTGATGTTAGAGGAGGAAAAGACCTGTCCTGAGAAGGCCTGGCTTTGAAGAGGAGAAAAGACCTCAAAATGACAAAGACAATGAGGGAACTAGACCATCTCCCTTGTGAAGAAACGCTGAGAGAGCTGGGCCTGCTCAGCCTCCAGAAGAGATGACTGAGAGGAGACCTTTTCAGTCTTGAGGACTGTGTCAGAGGCTCTGCTCGATGGTGCTGAGCAATAGGACAAGAGGCAATGGGCAGGAAATGATGCACCTAAACAGGAGGAGGAACTTCTGTCCTCTGTGGGTGACCATCCACATGGAACAGATTTCTCAGAGAGGTTGTGGAGTCTTCCTCACTGGAGATATTCAAGAACCATTTGGACACAGTCCTGTGCAATGTGCTCTAGGATCACCCTGCTTGAGCAGGGAGGTTGGACCAGATCACCCACTGTGATCCCTTCCAATTTTACCCATTCTGTGATTCTGTGATAATGCTGCCTCCTAAAATAGAAAAGTCTTGTTTCCTGCATCCCTTTCTAAGGGTCATGCTGACAGGATTCTAGCATGTGTAAAGGAAGCTGCCCCTTGGAATGCAAAGACTTCTCTGGCTTACTGATGCTCTGGCTCCCCTTGAGACCAAGTTGCAGGCCTGACTATGATTTCAGGCTTCAAATTTTTTAAAGCTACAGTGTGTGAGATATCAGTGGGGCCTTGATCTGGACACTTTTGGCATGCCACTTGTTTCTGTTGTACTTTGCACATGATTGCAGGGAAGCAGAGGAAGAACTCCATAGAGTTCAGTCTCCTGCATGAGGACACACATTGGCATGTAATTATGTGCAGTCATGCCAGGTAAAGCTTTTAGTGGATGTGCATGGTAGAAGTAGCTTTGTATTGACACTTACAATTCAGGATTGCCCTTTTTGTTGAGTCCCTAACCCTACAACCTTAAATATGGCTTTTTTATATTGGCTTGGGGAGGAAGGGACGAGAGAGAGAGCTGTAAGCTGTAAGCTGTATGAGTGACAGCTGTATAAAAAGCTGTATATATTGACATAGGAAGGTCATGTCCTTCAGTCCTTCATCAGTTAATGTTGCTTAAATATCTTAAATAGGGAGAAAGATTGAAGAATGCTGTCCTGGCAGTTGGCTGGAATCTGAGCAGTGAATGCTACTGGGCATGAGAGCTAATGTTCATGTTGTGGTTGCAGGGACTCACTGGCAACTGCCTTTGTGCTAATCAAAAATAAGATTTGAGCAGTTAAGTCTGTTTTGTTCCGTACAAGGTGCTCTGCTGAAGAGTGTTGCTCTTTATTGGCATTTGGGTGTGTGGCTGGTCTGACCACCTCCAGCACTGGCAGAGAGAAGCTGCCTGGAACGGGGCATGGAGATGAATACACTGCCTGTGTGCCACTGGTCCACAGTCTTGCCATGGGCAGACTCGTACAGAACACTTTTCACATTCAACCAGCTGAGGTAAGAAATGCTCATTCTAGACTGTGATGCAGAATTACAAGCTAATTTCTCTTTCTCATTAACCTTTTGTAATGAGGGACAGGCCTCCTACTCCGTATCTATAACAGCCCTTTCAAGTTTTTGTGGGTTTTCAGGGTTTGGAGTTTTTAAAGTTTATTTTAAGATATCTTTGATGCTTGAAAAAACAGTTCTGCTTTTGGTTTTATGATTTTTTTTTAAAAATCTACTTTGAACAAACCTCTAAGCACATTTTTTTTGTTCATGTTTGTTCATTACCCATGTTCCTTTGTGGAGCCAGAAATGCTGAAACCCAACAAGAGCAAGATAGAAATGTGAAGAATGTCTCAACTTTTTTTTTTCTGGTTTGGAGAAAAAGCTGTTTTACAGACTTCATACCTCAAGCTGTTTTGCTTTTTATCTTTACATCACCACCACAACTTCCAGCTAGAAATTTATACATTATTTGTCTTCTAGGTAATGAAAGCCATTTACAACATAGTTAAAATGGTTTTAAACAAGAGCCATTTTCCAGAGCAAATAAAGAGTTGTAAGAAAGGGAACCTTAGTGTGCTAAGCAGTTTAATTTTTCTAAAATTCTGAAAGATAGCAGGAAATTGGGTCCTCTGTGAGTGCTCTGTATGTGTTTTTTTTCTCACTATTTTTATTTTTGTTGTAGCTGAATTTCTGCTGATGTCACTGGCAATTTTACCACTGAATTTAGCTAATAATTTACAATCACTCAGACTTTTACACTGTGTTTTTCTGAAGACAAACAATGCCTATGTGCTTCGTGCAGCTTTGTGTGGAGAGGAGAAAGCAGAACTCACCGAGCAGTCCTCATCCTCATGAGCAAGCCTGTGGGTTTCATGGAGCTGTGACAGGACTGGATGTGTCTAAGTTTATTTTTCATTCATATTTAGGAAGGCTGCTGAAGGCCTGGGCAAGGTTCTTTGACAAGTGGATTTTGGAGCTGTTCTCTCTCTTTGGTGAAAGAGGTCTGTGTGGTGGAAAATGCACCTGCCCAGTGCTCCTTAGGCTGTGGGAGGTCAGTGAGGCTGTTGTGTTGCCCAGGGCTGTGAGTGGAGATCACTCAATCCTGCTGGTTATACTCAGCCGTCATACTTTGGAAGAGGAGAATTTTTTAAAAGATCAGGTCTTGAAAAGGGAAAACTGTCTTCTTGACAGTGTTGGTTATACTCACACAACACCCTTGAGAAGCCAAAGGCTGGGATCACAGCCCCAGCTATTCTTGCTGTGACCCATACATGAACTTTGAAAAGTGAAATCTTGCTCCCAGAGTGGAAACTGCTGAGCTGATCACTGGGTGAGCTGGGTGGCCAGGAGAGGAGTCTGGTATGTCAGGAGTAGTTTTTGGGTGAGAGGGAATTGGGACTTGGTTGCATGACTGAAAGTTTTAAAAAAATGGAATTTGGGCAAAATTTCATTAATTGAATAAGTGGAGAAAAATTCCAGATATACCTTTTCATAAATGAGCTCAAAACCAGCAGCTCCAAAATCTGACTGATTATATGGTTAAGCCAGGCCAAAAGAAACTGCTATAGCCCAAGGTTTCTGTAGTGGTGTTATTGCTGACAAAACATTCAAACATTACTTGGTTTGAAAATCAAGTTCTGTGTTACTTACCTTCTGGGTTTTGAATTTCTAGGTATCCAGTTTTTTCTTTTTTGCAACTTTGACAGCAAAAATTTGTCCTATCCATAGAAAAGCTGTGAGTTGTCCTAACAACATAACCCAGGAGTTGTATCTTTACAAGATGTTCTTACAATTCAGAACTTTGAGCATTGTGTGTGGACAATCAGATGATGCCCTTTGTATTGGACAGGGATTGATTGAGTAATAGATTTTAAAGATCCTCACTATCACTGACTTTGTTTTGCTGCAGTTTGCACCTGCAGAATGAGACAAGAGGGTGTGTGAGGGGCTGTGGCACATTGTGCATGGGTGGAACTGTATTTCCATGAGCAGTGGTTGTAGCCATACCTGTCCTGAGTGTATTTTTGTGATGCTTCAGTGTTTCTGCTCTTTCTTATGTGCCCAGCTCTTTCCTGGTTGACAGTGACTAAATGCCAGAGCTGAGGGGCTGTTGAGGGAGCCTCTATTATTAGTGTGATTGAAGCCTAGAATGACAGAGGCCTGCATAGCATAACACAGGTGTTTTTCATATTTGACAGGCATATATGAGCCCATTGCACGATTCTTCATTGGTATGCATCCTTGATTAAATTTGCTGTTGGGGAGGTGAATTTAATGCCTTTGCAAATGGAGACCCAAACAGAAGCAGAGTGCAGCTCTGAGGGTTTTGTCAGTTCACATTGATTGCTAAGTCCTGGAATTGGAGCAATGCAGTCACTGAAAAATTAATCAATTAAAATGGAATATTATTTGGCTCCTAAACAAAATGGCAATGGCCTGATAGTCTCAAATCTTCACGGACGAATAGGCAGTGAGTTTTTCCACTATTAGAAAACAATGTTGCATACCTCAGCGCTGAATGCCTAGCAGAGATGTCTGAGTGAAGAAGGGCTTATACGCAGGGACTCATTTTTGTAATAAATCATGGATGTATATGCACCATTGCTATTGTCACTACAGAAGGAATGTCTGTACAGTCTTTGGGAGTAGATCTCATAACTTCAAACCTCCAAAATACAAGTTTACATTGTGAGCTGAAGGTCATTCTTGAAATTCTCTAAGAAACCAGGTCATGATTCAGCAGCGACATGAGGAGCTATATTAAGTCACTCTGCTAAATGTCACTTTGGTTGTTGGTTTACAGACAATTTGCATTTTCATCTTGGGCTTGTCTGACTCCCAAACAATATGTCCTGTCTAAAGTCTTTCTCTGTGATGTTCAAAATTTAATGTGAGGAGGAGCTGTGTGTGTGAAGCATTGTGGTAAATTACTTGACTCATCAAGGTCAGAAGCTGTTCAGGTGTTATCTCCTGGGAAGACAAGGTCGGTGCAGACTCTGGGGCTGTGGGCCAGTGTGGTACTGGGCCCAGCTGGCACAAAGGCAGGGAGGAGTGTGGCTCCTGGGGCCAGACTGCACCCGGCTCCATCTGCAGGATGTGCAGTGCTTCTCACCTGCCTGGTGCAGCTACCTGTGAGAGGTGTGACAGGGTCAGTCTGGTCAGTTTGGAGCAGAATTGGTTTATATTTAAAACCATGACTGTTTGAGCAAGACCTGCTAACAAAAACACATTAGAGAAAAATCTTTCCTTGTCGGAAGACAGGGAGAAATTCCCCCTCCTGCTGTGGGGCTGGCTTTGCCCCTGGTGGAGATGTGAAATCTCCTGAGGTGTCCCTTTATCTTCCTGGCTCAGCTGTGCATGTGCACAGTATTTTTGTGGAGTGTGAATGTTGGCTAGTTGCAAAACCGCACTATTTTATGCTTAATCTTCTAATCTCAATTTAAAGAGATTTAATTCATCCTCATCTCTTGAGGATGAATGATTAAAGAGGTACTTCAGCTTCCTTTCTCTAGCCTTAGAAAAAGCCCTTACAGTGTGATCTTGAAGGCAAAGAAAATGAGCTGCAAGCTTAACATAATTAAATACTTTAATACTTTGGGTGAGTGGTGCCCGCTTCTCAGTGCCAGCTGACCTCTGCTCATCTCTTAGGTAACCAGTTCACTGCTTACTGTGTTAGCAGCCTAGGAGGCCTAAAGTTGCCTTCTCCTTTTCTGTGAAAATATCTGTGGTGGCATCTGTCACTCCAGACAGTTGTGATTCACTGGGAGGAAAGGACTGAATGTAGGTCACTCGAGTTCAAAGGGAATAGATTAGTACCTCAGCAGGCAGGCACATGCACATGTTGTGCCTGTGCAGACAGCGTAGGTGGGGGAGTGGGCAGAGGGAGATGCAGTTTATGTGACTGATGATTTATGAAGACATGGACCACCCTCATTTGAGCTGTCTTGTTGGCTTTTTGGCTGTTACCAGGGGGCCATGGGGGCATCATCTTGATACAGAATGCTATATGTCAGTCTGTCTTGATGCAGGTGCTGTAGATCAGGGTTCAGGTAACACCCAAGTGGCCACTGAGTATCTAAGAATTAGAAGACAAATAACAGGATATTGTTCCTTTTTCTTCTTTGTTTTCCTACTTCAAAACCACTGGGAAATCAGAGGCATTCTTTGCACATTTAAATGTCTATGAAGACAGGGATATATTTGCAAAATAAAAAAATGCTTCTTAACATAGCACCTTTTTTACTCTGAAGGACCTCAAAACACACTTTTAAAGATTGTGTAGGTATGACCTTTAGCAGAGCAGTATTCCTGCCTACAGTAAGTAACCTGGATGGCTTTTGCTGAGTAGATTTCCTGTGTGATACTAAACAGATGTCTGAATGCAGACAGCTCCATGTCCGTGTGACCATCTTCTCTGTGCAAAACCTCCATACCCAGAGGCGCTGTGTCCCAGCTACCTGCTGGGATCTCTTTCTGACAGTGCTGCTGCTTTGATGTGGGTGCCAGCATGAGCAGCCTAGTCCCTTAGGTATTCAAAGAGCGTGCTGTCCTGTCTGTCTTCTCCCTGACACCAGATGTTGTCATGGATATTTATGGATACAGGGGAATGTGCTTGGAAAACAAGTGCTGTTTCAAGAACAGCAACCCTACAGACCTCACACTCCCTGCTTGTACTGGTAGTCAGCAGTTTTGAAATCTGTCCACTCACTATTTCTCATGGGGTTTTCTACATTGTTTTTCTCCTGGAGTGGAATACAACAGCATAAAGGTTCCTATGAGGAAAAGTGGCAGCATTCATGTCACAACAGTTTGCTGAATGGGGACCAATGGCATTATTCCAGGGTATGAGATAAAGACTGAACAAACATAGAAGCCAGATGTATGTGAGTGCTTTTTATACAAAATCAATGTATGTAAATATCATAAGTATATAAAACCAAAAAATTATATTGTACATTTGCATAATAGACATTTGTGTGCATTAGACTTCAAACTGAGGGAAGAAAGGCACCTTGGCAACTGCATTACCTCATCTGGGGTCTGAATTTCTGTGGTTCTGAGCAGCCTTATTTTGTCCAAGCTGTTTGGAAGAGACTGCCCTTAGGCATCTATCTTTGAAGCCCTTTTTGCTTCCATTGCGTTACTTTATTCAACACTCCTGGAAACAAAAGGCCAGAAGGATACCTTAGGGCATCATGTCCCCTCCCTCCAGCTATGGGCAATGTCTTCCTGCCTCTGGGCATCTGGGCCAGAGCACTGGTTAGGGTGTAATCCTTGTTAACTGCTGAAAGGCTCTTCAGGATTGAACAGCTGGGTCAAAGATGGACACACTTGATAGAAGTCATCTCCTTATGCTGTATGTTATATCTACCTATACTATATGTGCCTTGGCCGGCAGCAGAGCAGGATAAAGAGTAATATTGTGCACCTGTCACATGAGAGGTTGTATAATAAATTTCAGCTTCTCAGGTAATCATTCTCCAATGAATACACATCATGACTGTATTCAGAGGGGAATCCACATTGGCAGGGTGTGTGCATTGATTGTTGATCTAGGTGGGCATGAAGAGAGGTTAGTTGGTGTGGAAGCCAGTCACTGCATGTGGCAGTAACTTCTTTGCACACACTGTGATGCTGAGCTCGTGTAAGCAGCACACCAGCAAGTATCCCATGCTCTTTGGGCTGCTGTTTGCAAAATGAGTGACACTGATGTGTGCTCTCGTGCTGGCACTTGTGCACTCTGTTACTTTTGGCCATCTTCCAGTTGTCAACCCATGCTGCATTGCATGTCCTTGAGGTCTGGGCAGAGTGATCCAGCCAGGCTTCCTGGAAGCATCTCTCCCCTCCCAAGGACATGCAGGATCTGGATGAAATATTGTGGGAAGGATGCTTCTCCACAGAGACACTAAAGAGATGGCTAAGTAGAATCATTAGACAGAGGCCACGTGGCTGCCTCAGAAGCCAGACTATGAGTACTTACACAAGATAGCAAGGAGTTGGGAGTGTGGTGGGACAGACACAACCCTTCTGTGTGCTGAGAAGTTGGATGAGGGTATCAGAGAACCACTGCTCGTGATAGAGGCAGTAATTTAATTACTCAAGGGGTTTTTTTGCTGCACCCCCTGTAAACTTCCCACACACAGTTTTGCTCTCTTGTGTTGCTTTCTTCCCTTAAACTGCCCAAAAGACCAGCTGACAAACCATGGCAAGTCTGCTTGAAGGTTAGTGACCAAACCTTGTCCATCAACACACTGTTGTGACCTGTAAGTCAGCAACATCCTGTTTCTGAATTCTTCACACCAACCACCCATGTCTGCTTGTGGCAGACATCATAGAAGCCTGTGATGTTCACACAATCCATGCTGTAGGCAATAACATGGAGTACATTGTGCCATCTTCTGTATCTCTTGGAGGAGGGTCTGAATGTTGCATCCAAAAATTGCTGGTTGTGGGGAGATCATTGCTATGGAAACCAAACACAGAAATGTAATTGTTTCTCCTTTCTTATCTTGTACAGAATTTCTATCTTTGCAGGTCAGATTCTTGAGGATACTTTCTTTGTCAACAACTCAGTGTCTGGCAAAACTGTGAGGGAAGAAGATAACAAAATAGAAAATATTTGGTGGAATGGCATGACTTTCTAGTCATGAGGCAGGCATAGAGATCTCAGGGCAAAACCAGAAGAGAATTGAGATGCAAGTCTTTCAGAGCTGTCAGAGAATTGCCTCTGCATGCACAGAAGGCTATAAACGCCCAGAGACTATAGACAAGAATAAGGAGGTAGAGAGGCACTTTGGGCAAACATCAGTACTGGAAAGCAAACCCCAGCAGACAACCTTGGTTTCTCACTTTCACCATCCCATGGCAACTGCAGCTCTGTCACAGAGCCTTGAGTGTGGATGGATGGAATGTAGGAGAATAGAGATAGCGATGAAGGCAATTTCACCCCTAAGGAGTTACAGCTGCACTAATTACCAAGAATTAGGGACAGGCCTGTCCTTAATAGGCCACAGCTAGGTCCAATTAGGATGGGTATTATAAAAGAGTAGGTTGGTTGGTCGAGAGGTTAGTTAGAATTTGTTGGCTGTGCTGTGAGGAAGGAGGATTCAGTACTGCAAGGAGCTGCCCATAAGAAATCACAGAGAAGGTATGAAACTTTTGAGATAAGAGAACAACAGTGGAGAACCCCTGTGAGCTGGTGACTGTGGACTCTTCTCAGAGGGTATTGGAAATAGCTCCTGCTGGGCATCTGCTGCTGGTCTGTAACTTGGAACTGGCAGCACGCCTCAAGATTGCCCAGTGTTAATGGCAGTAGAAATTCTTTTGTGACCAGCTAAGTGCCATGGGAGCTGATCAAGTTGCTTTACTCTTTCCATTGTGTTACTCCAGTATGTGCAAGCTACAAATGAAACATTCAAATTGGTCTCTGGGCTCTGCTGTCAGCACTTGCACTTCTCAAAGAACAGTGATGGTTCTATTTAATTGTAGTAATTTTTTTTTAAATTTCATAGTAGAAGTTCCATAAGTGCATGGTTCCCAAACCACATTTAAAGTGCTTTACACAGTTTAACAAAGCATGAATAAAATAGGCCCTGTACTGTTAGGCACAGGCTTTTGTCTCTGAGGATTAGGAGCAGTCTTTTGGAGAAGTGTACAGATTTTTCATGAGACATAACAAAAGCCATGTGCACACTGGGATTCCTAGTGCAAACTGGAAATGCAACACACCCTCTCAAGCAAATGATTTTGCCAACAGGCATTTAGCTCATGTGATCTTGCAGGTTCAGCCCATAGAGAGTAGCTTGCTCCCTTGGAATTTTTTGGGAATTCCTGCAGATCTCAGTCCTTGCCCTGTGATCTGTGCCAGTCGTAGCCCATCGTGTGCAGCGTGTGGGTTACAGAGCTGAGCAGCAGCGATCTCTCTAGCATTCCCAAGCACTGCTCTGCTTCCCAGCATCTCACTGTTGGTGCTTGTGCTGTGCTGGCTTGTCCTCTCCTGTGGTTCAGGTCACTGGACAGTGTGTGGAGCATGTGGAGTGAGCCTACAGAGAAATGTCACACCATGCAGGCCCCATCAGCACCAGTGGGGTTTGCAGAGGTGAACCTTTGTCCTGAGGGATGGGGATTTGCACAGCCAGCAAGCTTGTATCTCAATATGATGGGTTGAATTTGGCATTAAACCAGTTCAGAGGAGAGAAATCTGCTGGAGGGTGTTGGACAGGCAGAGCTTGTTGCAAGGGAGGTGCTGGCAGGGTTGTGGGTCATGGCAGTGAAAGCGTGTGAGGCTTGGCAGAGGGGTAAATTGAAGGGGGGCCTCAAGAGGTTTGTTGAAGTTGTTACTCCCTGGCTTGCTTTGCGTCGTATTGGTCAATTAGACCTTCCTGGTCAGTCAGGTCTTCCATGGAAAGACACTTAATGGGGATGGCTTGCAATTGGTGCTTTTCACTTCTGTGGTTTGGCAGAGCTGAGGCAATTGTGAAAATGAGCTTAAAACAAAGGAGAAGCATGGCACCCCCTGCTCCATTTGTTGTACTGGCACTAAATGCTTGTAAGAAGTGCAGGAGCTGCAAAGTGTATGTCCTGTCACATAAAACTGCTGCTGGACTAATTTCACAGTAACTGTAAAATGATTAATTGCACTTACCTTTGAGAGTTTTACATACTTTACTCTAATTAAGTAGTGGTTCCTCATGACCCCTGGAGTATGGTTATTCTTTTTGAATTTGGCCAAGCCTGCTGTTAAAAAGATGCACCTTGGGGTCCTGAATTCCCCAGCTCTGGTTTTAGTGGCTGTTAGCACGAGGTGGCAGCTGGTGTGCTTGTGTCTGATGGCAGACTATGACAATGCACAGAGATGAGTGGCACTGTCTCAATTATAGTCTTGCTATTTCACAAGGAATCAGACCTAGAGGAATATCCCTGTGCTAGTCGAGAAATGAGGCTCTCAAGTTTTTGTAGACATGCATGGCATTAATTCTTTTACCTTAATTCCACGCTTACAAAGTTAATTTTGATATTTAAATAGTTTCTGGTCTCTTGAACAATGTCAAAACACAAATCAGAACATGCTTTCAACAGCAGAAGAGCATCTTAGTCCATTCTGTCACTGAAAGGGAAAAGTATGTGTGAAAATGAGAAATGGTGAAATAAGATTAGAAGGTTTACAGTATTTCCTGAAATTTTCATATGTGAATTTTTTTGGAGGTCTCAGCAATGTTTGGGACAAAACTTAATTTGTGCAAACTGTTTGCTAATCCCTAGTCTAGACACTCACATTTCCAGTGCCTATTCATCTTTATCTCTGCTTTAATGTAGGGGGTGTGGTTTTTTTTTCGGTTGCCCTTTTTTTTTTTTTTTTTTTTAATCTATCAGAGAGTAGCAGACATAAGGAGCTGGACTCTTCCACTGTGCTCTTCTGCTCCCCCAACTTGCACTTGTATTTCCAGCCCCAAGCATGGGGTGCAGGGTGTGTAACTACATCAAGGACCTAGGGGATTGAACTGTCCTGTTGACTCTGCACTCAGCTGTACATAATGTGCCTTTAATACACTAAAGCTAATATCTGCTTATGTTGACCACTTCCTGAAGTGAGAGGTGTTAAGGTGAGGAGACAGAAAGAGGAGGGTAGACATTAGTCTGCCTTTCTGACGGGGTTTAGCAGGGTTTCATAGAGAACCTGTGCTGTCCCTGTCAAGTACCATTTGATTTCACAGCAATAAACGTCCTGTAGTGGAACATCTATGTTCTAGGAATATAATCTGATAAAGCAAGTCAGACCTTACATAAGCTCTATATTCACTTTGTCAGGCTAGTTCATAACTGTCTAGGCTGCACTCAGGATTGTGTTTGCTCTGCTTTTTTAATCTGACTTTTCTATTGTGTAGTTTGTAATGAGCTGTAATGTCTAGGGCTTTTCTGAGGAGTTTCTACTGTGCTGTCTCTGCCATGTTTTGTGTCAGCACAGACCTGGTGAACTGTAAAGGTCTGCAGTGTCCTAATTGAGTTGCTTTTACTGTTTTCAGATATATTTTCTATGTGTTGAGATAATAATCCTGTTACCCAATGTGTTGGGCATTTTTTCTGGATTTCCTATGGATTTGACAAACTTACTGTGTTTGAATCCAAGGTATTTATGAAAATACTGAATAGTGCTGGATCTGGAACAAACCCCTAAGACCTGCTCTTACCCCTGTGCTCAGACAGTGAACAGCTAATAATTGTGCTCTGCCAGCAGCTTTCCAACCACTTTCACCCATTCTGCAGTAGTTTCACCCAGACTATTACTTTTCTAGCTTGCTAATGACAACGTCTTAACAGCCCCTACCAAAAACATTATCAGTGTCATGATGCATCTGTCTCCTCCTTCTCCATACCCTTGAGCCTGATTATTCCATCACAGAAGAAAATTAGAGTGGTCTGACATGACTGGGTCTTGACAAATCTCAGCTCCAGTTTATTACCTTGTTATCTTCTTGGTGCTCATAGATGGATGTTTAGTTACTTGTTGATTGTCTATCGATTAGCTGCTTTTCTGGAAGCTGAAGCCAGGCCCTCCTAGCTATCATCCTCTGAATCCTTCCTTTTCCCATTTGAAGAGAGCACAAAGAGATACTGTCTAAGATAAAACTGCAAGTGGGACTTAACTCTTAACTGACAATCATTTCCTAGTGCTCTTTTACCACTTTTTGATGTATAAGTAATGTGAGAACCATAGTATCTAGAAGAATTACCCCTGAGAGTTCAAGTTTAAATAGGTTATGACTTTTAGGGCAATAAAGGGCCTTCCTGTCCCTGCCCACTCCCTGGGACTGGGAGGAGTCTCCCCAGGGTCTCCAGTGATGCTGCAGCAGGGATGGGAGGAGTCTCCCCAGGGTCTCCAGCTGATGCCCCAGTGATGCTGCAGCAGGGATGGTCTCCAGCTCTCAGTAGCCTTGTCCTGCCCAGCCAGGGGTCCTGTCAGGGTGGGCCCTCATCCTGTCCTTCCCCAGAGAGGTATGGGGATTCCTGGGGGTGGGGCTGCCCTGGTGCCCCTGCCCTGGTGCCCATTTCTGGCTGGGGTGTAGGACTGTCCCTGGCTGCCAGACCCTGCTCTCCACTATAGGGATGCCCAACCCTCACACTGTCCTGGGAAAAATGTCTCCTGAAGATATGTTGTCATTTCCAGCATTTTCTAGTATGTTCCAGGCAACATAAACCAAAACCAACTGTTGCTTTTAGGGGACTTGGAGAGGCAAGAGATGAGTATTTAAAGGTGTGTGATAAGTTGGGCTTCTGCTTCAAATCAGCATTGTTTTCTAGGGCAAAAGGAAAAAGAGAAATGGAAGCTGAGTTCAGCAAAACTCCTTGTACGAATTAAGGAAAGAAAACATTTCAGTTTTTAGAGGTATGGAAGTAATTCTTTTCTCATCATACTGAAAATATAAATTCAAGGAAGATTCTAGGCAGCGGGTTGTGCAACCAGCCATAAAAGTAGCCAAGATGTTCCTGTAACCCAGCACCATGCCCAGGTGATGTGGTGATGGCTGCAAGGGACAGAGGGGATGGCAGCAGCATCCCTGGAGAAGGGGTGGCAGAGCAGGACACTCTCTGCCTGGAGGAGCAGAGCTGAGGCAGATTCACCCACTGGACTGTGCCAATGTCTGTCCTACACAAGGGCAGATCCATAAACATTGGCTTGGTTGTGCAGTGGCTGAAGGAATTTCTCAGTGTTGAAAACAATAGCTTTTTTTTCCCCATGAAAATGTTTGCCTCATTCTTGTATTGTGAGAAAGGGAAATCTGAGCATCAGGCTAACTTTGTCTGTATTAGACATAATTTTATGGGCCGCCTCCATTTTTTTTTCCCCTGACTTAATTAATCTTCTCTCCAGATGCAATAGTCCTAACCTCTAATGTCTCTTCATACTCCAGTAGCTTCCTTCCAGACACAGGTTTGACAGAGCTTGTGCTCTGGCCATGGCTGCTGGGCTGCCACTGATTCCATATAACTGCTCATGATGCTTTCAGTTTTCTCTGTCCCATTTGCAGTGCACTCAATTTGCCACATTTCCCATCTCGGCAGACTGAGTGCAGGGTTTCATTTGAGCTGTCCACAGGGATGCTCAGATTTGTAGCCTGAGTGGTCACGGTTCATTTGAAATCCATCAATGTACATGAGTAGTTCAATTTATTTTTTCTAAGGTTCATTGTCTTGCCCTTCTTTATGCTGAATTTCATTTGCCATCATCTTATCTGACTGTCTGGTTCTCCTAGGGCTGTCTGCACTGAAGGGTAGCCCTTGTCAGAGAAAGTTGCAGAGATGAATGTTCTTCTAAGCGCTCTCCTGCTTAATGAGTTTGCTGTGCTGTTGGGTCTCTTGAATTCTTTCCCAGCCCACTAGGATGGCTCAACCAACATGCTGTGTGATACTGAGGACCATTCTCTGGTCTCTTGCCCTCTGTAATTCCTAAAAGGAGACCTTTAGCAGAGGGAGGAACGTGATCAAGCCTAGTAGTAGAGAGCATCCAAATTATTTTACATAGAAGGATCTCAAGATCTGGAGATTACCCAGTGCTTTGAATGAGATGTGTAGGTGCAAGTATCTGCTTCTTGCAGCAGTTTTAGAGAGCTCTAGCATTCCCTACAAGGCTGGGAGTATTTTGTCTTCATGATTTAGTCTATCAAACCGCTACCACAGGAAATTTGTTAAACTACTTTTATAGTATAAACAGTCTTGATTGCTTTTTAAGCAAGTATTTTAGAGTTTGTAGGTTGTTTCCAAACAGAGTCAGGTACCCAAGAGCGGGCCAGAGCTGTGCCTGTCCGCTCTCCTGATGACCCTAGTGAATACTTTTCAGGTGCTGATATTGGACTGCCTCTGTGGCCTAGGAAAGTTAGAGGAAAATAAGGAGAGGAGAGGGACAGCCCTGGTCTTTTACCTCTTGGGTGGTGCTGGGGTCATGGGCAGCTTTTAACTATATCAAGGACATCTGTGGGACTGGGCAAGTCTGAGCAAAGCATAGCAAGGAACCTATTAAATCAGCTGCCACTCTGTGTGCAGTAGTGATGGTTGGAAGGCTGAAACTGCTTTTCCTCGAAATATGGTGTCTCAGCTACCTTGGCTGGAGACTGCTCTCAGACATTCATTGCCTGGAAGGGTTTCCAAATGCCTGCAGTCTCACACATTCTGTGTAACAGGTGCTAAAGGGAATTTGGCTCTGCCTGTGCAGGAACAGCAGCTTTCATCCCAAGCTCCATCAGTAAGGATAGCGAAGCCTGCAATTTTCCTCAGAGATGGCAATTTAACACCCTGTCTGTGAAGACTCCTGCTTTCCTTTCCAAGCTTTTGACTATCCTGCCTTTGCCTGTACCCAAGTGATTTCCAGATGTGTGCCAATGTCTGAACTTTCTACCTCTGTTTGAACATGGGCGGGCTGCTCTCCCTGATGCTCTGCTGCTTGTCTCTGCTCTAGATGACGAGGGCTCCCCCGGGAGAGAAGAGCAGCCGGCGGGGTTTTGATGAGAAGGCTTACTTGTCCTCCAAGGTGCTGAAGGCTGGAGAAGACCCCTACCGCCAGCACGCTTTCAACCAGCTGGAGAGTGACAAACTCAGCAGCGACCGACCCATCCGGGACACCAGGCACTACAGGTACCCTGCAGCCCTGCTTCGTGCAGGGAGCCCGCTGCTCTCTGCTGCTGGTCTGTAATGCTGGCAAAGCATGTTTTGGGTTTTTCTTTAGCAGCTCTGGTCCATTGTTGCACTGAATTTCATGGTTCAGCTGGAAAGGTCTCAAATGCTTGGAGAGCCTTGACAAATTCAATCCCAGCTTGAGACTTTTTGAACACCTCTTTTTCCAGGTCCAGGCATCAGCTTGTTTTAGCACAGCCCCTCCACTGCAGCTCCGATTGCCCATTGGACAGTTGTGTTTTGCCCAACTGCCCCACGCTCGCGGCTTCCCTCAGCATCCTTCTGTACTGTCTGCAAAGTACACCTTAGTTGCAGTCTTGCTTTATTCTGGTGTTCCTCACCTGCTGTGCCCTGTCTGTCTGAAGATGGTTTGGTGCTTCTTTCCATCCTAAACATCAGCGTGAGGGCTGCTGGGGTAGGGATGAAACTAACAGTGTTCTGTGGCTTGCAAAGTGTTTGTCATTCTGTCCTGGTTTCACTGAGGGTGTGTTTGTTCTGTGAAAAAATTGTCCTTAAATTGCTGATAGTGCTTGGGTAACTATTTTGTAGTTTCTGGAGGACAAAAAGGTAATTTAGTAAAAAAAGATTCTTGAAAACTGTAGTAATAGGATAGTGTAGAATAGTCTACTTCAGTCCTAGTCTCCACCTAGTATTGTGGTAGCGGGCCCTGCCGGGTAATAATGAGTATTGACTTAATGATTGTAGAAGGTTGATTAAATACTTTATTAAGCTATACTATATTATACTATTAAGAGAAACCCATTGCTCTTGCCAGACAGTCTGATACACATGTGGATTTAATTGGTTAATTAATTAAAACACTATCACCAAAGTCTAATTAAGAAATCTCTCTTTAGTAAATAATCTCTCTAACATGTTCCACATGTGCACAACAAGTGTAGTAAATGAAAATAAGAATTGTTTTCACAACTTTCTCTGTTCAGAGAATATGTAATTACCACAGCCTAGAACTATGTATGGTTCTAGGTATGGTTTCAAAGCAACATTTCACAATTCCTGGGAGCAGGAAACCAGGCATCTAACTTGATTGAAATTGTGAAAGGGATGCCAGGAGACATGGAGCTTTGTGAGCCTGCCAGCACTGACAGCTCTCAGAGTGTTTTTCAAAGGCAAGCAGTCAGGACCATGGTTGTGGGATCCAAGTCTTGCGCTGAATTGTATTCTCTGTCTCCTGATGGAGATTCAGTCTATGCAAAGTCTTGAGTTGTTAGAAGTAGGTGTGGTTTCTTCATCAGACAGGAGATTAGAGCACACTGACTGCAGTTTGACACCATCTGGAAGTTAAGAAGGCAGATGCTTTGGAGGAGCAGGTCAACCCAAATCAGCTGTGCTTAGCATCTGCCAGAATTGGATTCAGCATTCACGTCTGTGAGTTGCTCCCCTCACAGAAACTTTGCTTTCCACAGGGAGAAGCAGCCTGGTGCAAGTTAATTCTTGGTTCTGAGTGTGAGAGTGTGTGTATGTATCTAACATTACAAAGTCAGATGAGAAGATAGAAAGAATTGCTCTTCATTGCCAGCAGGTCCATTAGTGTTGAGCCTCAGCAACTCCCCAACACAGACGACAGAACTAGCTGGTGTTTTTCTTTCTGTGAAGTTTGTCCAAAGAATTTGAAGTGCTTTATACAGCAATGCCTGGGTGTACCAGCTCCATGCATCCTTAGCATGTCCATGTCCTGTGCATGAATAAACAAAATTTTATGTGAATCACAGGGACTATGACTGAAACCCAGGGAATCCATGACTGAAACTTAGTTTACTATAAAACCCACATGGCTTCCTTAGCATGAGGTTGGGTATCACAGCCTCCAAATGTTGCTTTTCAATAGGCACAGTTCTTTTTAAGCTCTGCCAGCCTTATTGCAGCTCAACTGTGCTGGTTCTGATTTTAGCATATTACTCTCTTTTAGAAATTGCAGGTACACTGTTGCAGTACTACTGCTAATGTTTGGCTTGCACTTGTGCTCTCCTGTGCTGCAGGTGCACTTCTGTACGCTATGACACTGACTTGCCAGCCACCAGTGTCATCATCACCTTCCACAATGAGGCGCGATCTACCCTGCTCCGCACGGTGAAGAGGTGAGTTCTGCTGGGCTGCTGGGCCTACATGGTGGAGTCTGGGAGTGCTCTGGGGGAAAATTGGGCATTTTGCAGCAGCTAGACAAGCAGGGTGGCTGCAGTTCCCCAAGAGGTAGCATTCTGCTCTCAAGATGGCCCACTAGGACAGGCCAGAGGCTTGGATTGGCATTGTGGGCATATCTTCAAATGCAAAGAGTAGCTGCAGCTAGCCACTGTATGGCTCCAGCTGGGAGAATCATGGGCAGCAAGAAAGGGTAGCTGGGCCTGCATCCACAGGTGAGAACAGTCTCAAGTCTCAACCAAGTGCGAGCTTGGTTTGGAAGACTGAGGGGGGACTAAAGAGAACATTGTGTTGCTAGGTGCAGTGTCCAAGCCCTTGCTCATGGTCCCTTCAATGGCTGAACCTGGTGCCCCACCAGGTGTACCCTGGGCCTTGCACACAGCTCCTGCTGAGCCTGCAGGACACTTGCCATCTTGTACCAGTGTCTCCTCATATCTGAGTGTCAGCAGTGGCCAAATCTAGCTAAGTAAATAGGTGGCATAGGCCTGTCAGCAACCCCAAATAGATGGAGGTTTGCAATCATCTGTACCACAAAGCGATGTTCCAGCTGCTCCTTCACTGCCCTCTTCCATCACCCCCACAGAGCCCAGGGAGGCTCTTTTCCTTTTAGTTCCCAAAGAAAAAAATGCCCTCTGACTTACTTAATTTCTCAAAGGGTCTCTGAAGCCTGCAAGCAGGCCCAGGAACAGCCATTGAGGCTGAAGGGAGAGTGAATTGTCAGTGTAGCAGTTTGAGCTGATGGTATCACTAACAGGAATGCATTATTCATCATTGCCACTTCTTCCCTTGACAGGTCCTGTGGACCTAAGAAATGTGCTATATGAATAAAGAACAGTTTTTTTCAAATTGGCTTCCTGTCTAGAAGGCCGGGTTTCTGCCACCAAGTTTGGTGCTATTGTGTTTTCAGAGACCTGTATATATTGCATTGACATGTTAGGTCTTTTTATTTCTATAATTTTCTTTTCATGTGAGCCATACAATGAGTTCTGCAGAGTCACTGTCCAGAAAATGGGCAGACTTGTTTGGAATTCTGGTGCTGCTAGGGCAGCTGGGGGAGATTTCTGCCTTTTCAGTCATAGGTCAGACAGTAAATAAATGCTGAGAAACCATCTCAGTGGTCCTGAGTATGTCCTACTTTTTCTTGTCCTGGAAAGCCCAGAACTGGACACAGCACTTAAAATGTGATATTACCAGTCTCTCAGATGTGGTCTCCTGCAACCAGAGCCCTCAACAAAGACCTTAAAAATGGGTGACCCATCTATTCAGATTGGTCCCTGCAATGCTGCTGCCCCTGGAGGACTGTTGTTGTGAGGAACTGGCTGCACTCTGCTGTGAATGGTGTAGTGGATGGAATTTCCTTCCAGACCTCTGGCTGCAGCTGCGGTCTTCATTGCCAGATGGTTTACAGCCAGTGCATGTGATGGATTTACACTTTGCTTAAATCACATCAGAAGTGTCAATAATTTATCCCTGTCTCATGAGAGATCCTGAAGGCTGAGTCCTTCTTGGGCTCAGTATCTGCAGTGCCACACTAGCAAGCATTGGCTAGTAGCCTTGTCTTTGAGCACTGAAGGTTTGACAACCATACACAAAGGTAAAGGTTCACGTCATGGCTGCACTGCTAGAACAGGCATAGGCATAAGTCTGACTTGCAGGTTGACACTGATGTTATAGAGAGATTTCACAGAGCTCTTCAGGGCCTCTTCTGTAACCTGAGAGCCCCATCTTTCAGCAAAACTCATCTGAATGTGCCAGGCTGAATTACTGCTGTGAGAGTAATTGTTGTTCAAGTCACACACACAGTCAGTGCACCAGTGCTATGTAATTACTTTGCATCCCTGGCACTTTGGGATAAGTCAAGTATCAAAGGGACAGGACTGTTCTGTTCTGTTGGGTTTATGACCTGGCTGTGAGTCTGCTGAGGACCACAGTAATATTAAGCAGCAGGAAGCATAAAATTGCACTGCCTGCTTACCTGCTGACTAGTCAGGCTTGCAGCTTGTCATTATTTCTATATCTGCAAGAGCTTTCTTAGACCAGGTAGAGCATGATTATTTGGATAATTAGAATGAACCATGTGAGATGCATCTGGTGAAAGTTAAATATGATTCCACTGTTATTATGGGCCTTTTCCCAAGTTCAGTTATCATGATTACACTGTGGGAATGCTGTAAGAGAAATGGGTGTGAAGGAGGAAAACTGATGAAAATGAGCAGCACTAAAAGCAAAATTTTCTATGCCTGAAAACATTTTTAGAGGCCTAATCTTTTGAGGTGAGTAGGAAATGTATTACCAGTTGAAATTTTCATATGTGAGGTCTTTGCAGTTGTGGCTTTTGACTATCACAATTTGGGTACTCAAAAACCAGCCATAAGACTTTTGGAAATTCTAGAATGAAATACATGAAAAGGGTACTGGGATTGAGCTGATCTTAAGCCCAGAGGGAGCCCAAATGCACTCCCCTGAGCCAGATACTGGCTTATTGCAAGGTGATTTTAAAAAGTGGCAATGCTGGTGCCAAAAGGTCTTGGGATGTGACCCAGGGATGATACTCCTGCAGCACAGGCTTATTTCAGGGTGATCTGAACCTGGCAGCTCTAAGGGCCAGGTCCTGATCTGTATATCCTTCTTGCTATCCTCACATGCACATTTGAACACATGGACTTAACTGCTGAGCTGCCAGAGGTGTTTGCCTTATTCTCCCTCCCTCTCTGCTGCTGGGTGGAAGCAACAGGAATGATGTGCTGTTGTTGCTCCTTGAGGATGGGAGAAATGTTTGTGTATGAGGGAGAGGGGGAAAGAGAGGAGTGACCTTGCAGAGGAATAACATATTCCCTCAAGCACCCTGTTGCTTATCCCTCCTCCTCTTCAGAGGCAGCATGGGCTGCATACCTGCCTTCTAGTGTGGACTCCAGCCATATGTTTTCAGGGTAGAGGGAGACAACTAGTTAAAAATATCCAGCAAGAGTCTAAAGAAGGGGAATAGGGGAAAAAATGGGAAATGGGATGTCAGACAAAACCTGTGAATATGCCAGTTCAAATGGCTTGTTGCTGGCATCCTGAGTCCTGCAGGAGATGTGTGTCAGTCAGAGCTGTTTGCCTGCTTTGATCCTTTTTCTTTGTTAGGACATAGCTGTCACTCTCAAATCAGTCACTTGCTTGGCATTCTATTCTCCTTCAGAAACAATTGTCACTCAAAAGGCATTTTATGTGATTGATGTCTATGCATGATTAATCTTTAAGCCATACCTTCACTCTGCTGCCATGACCATTCTTGCAGAACAAAAAGGTCAAGTGCTTTGTTGTTTGGTCCCTCTCTTTCTGATCTCAGGAAGTCAGCATTGCAGGGACCTTTTGGTTTTGGTGCAAATATAAAGGTGAATTGTGAAACTCTTAAGTCACTGGATTTGAACAGCTGTCAGTGGTTCAGTGCCTATGCAGAGGGCCTATGAAAATTCTGATTAAGAGGATGCTGTTGTAATGCTGGAGCATTTGGTGTAGCATCTCATTACAATGACAATTTAAGTAATGGCAAAAAATAATATTATGTTAGAGCAAAGGGAAAAAAATATACTCTTCTGCTAACATCCAGAATAAACAAGATTATCTGGGAACTTAGGCGGGGATGGACAGAGGAGAGGAGCTCATTGGCAGTGCTGATGTCATGTTCATGCAAGAGAGTAAGGACTCTGATATTGAAAGAAGAAGGAAGCTGTGAGAAAAGGCAAAGGAGATAGGGAAGCCATGAGATGAGGGGGAAACAGTCCATATTTCTGCTGTAAAAGGCAATTGTCACTTGGATTTCGGAATTCTAATAATATATTTTTGTGCCTGAAAGTGTTTGTCATGGCATTCTCTGCACCTCAGTGAGGGGAGATATTAGGATTATTGTGCTCCTTGTTAAAAAGACAGGGGTGACAAAGTGCAAAGAAGATTAAGAACCTTTCCCAAGGATCTCAGCTATTGCAGAGCTGAGAGAAGAACAGGGCACTGTACAATGACCTGTGAACTCCTCAAGGGATGTGTTCTCTCTATGGGGGAATCAGTGGACAGGTAAAGAACAGAGAACAAAATGGGGCTTTTTTCCCAGTTATGTGGGGTTGAAAGACCTGAAACTTGTGGAGAAAATGTGTGCATTGGCCATAGTCAAGCTAGTAGAAGGTGTAGAATACCATTTTGCAGCCATTATATTGCAGTCTGTCTGGGTTGTTTTGCATTGTGTTTGCACAGACAACAATTTCAGTGCAGGGCAGCCTTGTCTGTGAAATGTGCAGATGGTGGTTGTGCTGGGAGAAGCTGCACTTAGAATGGCACAGGAACATCCCCCCACCTCCCACCCCACCATACTAGAGGATCCAGAGAGACATGAGCCAAGAGAAGCAAATGAGATTCAGCTTTGGAAAATGCAAGCTCAGTCATCTAGGGACATGTCAGCTCAAAATACAAATACTATGAGAGGTGTATAAAGCAATGTGAATCTGAAATAGAGTGGGATGTGATGCTGAGCAGCAGAACAGTCAGAATTTTGCTTTTTTGCAGAAAGCAGAAAACTCTTCCAAACTGAGGGAACTTTGGTTCTGTGTGCAAAGCATCAGTGGCGTTACTTAACAAGATGGCAATTTATTTCTCTTCATTCCTGGGAGTATGGGACTATTCCTGTTGTCTATTTCCAATATTGAACAACAAAAAGAAAAAAATCCAAAAGAGAAAAAAAGCCAGACTTTTTTCTCCAGTATTGCTCAAAAGGCAGGTGCCACTGAAATGAGACAGGTTGCTGGAACTAGGAGAGCAACGTTTGCCTCTGCTTTTAGTATTAAATTTTGCGTAACTGCCATCTTCATTGGATGCTTCAGCATCACTGAGCAACCTTGTTGAAGGTAATGAGGACCTGCTGTGCACAGAGGTGTTGAAGGAGGCTTGGAGGGGGAATATGCTGCTGATGGTAGTAAAGCAAGAGAAAGATTTGAAGAAGTTCATGGGAAAACAGTTCAAGCATTTTAAATGAATGAGACCGGTAAAGAGGTCAGAACTGAACTGCTCAGACTCCAAAGTACCAGAATGCTTTACATCTGAGGATGGCAGAAGCTTTTCTCTGCTTTCCTCATGAGTGTCCTGCAGATGCAAACCCATTGCAGACCCAAGGGTATTACATGGTATGGTGCAACCAGCCTGAGGAAAGGGGATTCTTTCAGCAAGAGTGGTGCTGGTTTGAAAGACAAACAAAAGAAGGGAAAAAATCCAAATCCAGAATATTGACAATGCTTCCTTCCAAAGAAGGGAATCAGTGAGAAAGCCTGAGCAGGTGGCACCTGTTGCACTGAGGTGGAGGAGCTCCTTGCTGGGCAAAGTGGCAGCTCTTTATGCCCTCCAGCAGTGATGACTTTCACCCAGAGGCTGGCAGATGGGAATGGCCATTGGGCTGCCTTGGGGCAGGTGGTTCTCTCCATTTCACCTCTGTTTAGGGGCAGAGCATGCTGCAGCATCCTTTGCTAGCTGTCCTAGGCAAGTCTCAGTCAGCTCCTGGCTGCGGGTCCTTGTGAGGTCTGGCTGAGTGCCACAGCTCTCTGGGATACTCTCACTTGTAGCTTGGCCCTGCCAATGAACACTGTTACAAGGGCAAGGTCACTGCTTCCACTTTAGTGGAGTTTGGTATTCCTGCTGTAATGCATAGCACAGCAGATTTCTATCAGTCCTAACATTGTCATTGTTATGGCAGCTCACAAAGTGGCTTTTTCTTTCCTGGGTCCCTGCAGTGTTCTGAACCGCACCCCTCCCAGTCTCATCCAGGAGATCATTTTGGTAGATGACTTCAGCTCAGATCGTAAGTTTGGACCTATTTCCTTTACACTTATTTCTTTCCTTTTGTTTTCCCATTTTTTGTTTGCTCTGTTGAGTCCCCTTCCCTCACAGATTCCCTCTTGTCTGTATGCAGGAGAAAAATAAAAGAAAGTAAGTCTGTGTTTAATGTCCATGCATGGCAGAGGCCAGAGCTTCTTCCTCTCTTT
Source organism: Passer domesticus (assembly GCF_036417665.1). NCBI lineage: Eukaryota > Metazoa > Chordata > Aves > Passeriformes > Passeridae > Passer > Passer domesticus. The sequence goes on from NC_087479.1 coordinate 33,961,252, forward strand.
TTTCTTTCCATTGGGTCTTCCATTTCTGTCAGTGTGGCAGTTTCTGCTGGGTTGCCAGAGATCTCTGTCATGTTTCATTATGCACCATTTGGTGAGCTGTTTAGCACAGATATATGTGTAGCAATGCTGTGCATGAGCAGAGCAGGTACTTGCAGACCAAGAGGCAAGAAGAGATGTGGTGTAGCGTACAGAAAATTGCTGCCTGGGGTCCTGCAGGCAGGCTGAGGCGAGACTGGCTGTCTGCCTCCATGTGCCTGGGATCCCAGGTGTCCCTGTGGGAAGCTGTGGCAGAGTTTCTGCTTTGGACAGCACCATACTTTCTTCTGCAGCTTGGTGGAGTGTCTACTGCATCAGTTCCACCAGAGCTGCAGACTGGAGGCTCTGGAGTCTTTCCCTCTGTACAGTTGCTCTTGCTCCTGGCTGTTGTGTAGTAGTAGTGAGGTGGTGGGCATAGAAGACTTCTTGCTTCTCCCATGATGTGTTCTAGACTCAAGGACAATCTAGTTATGTACCATTTATAATGATCAATAATTACTCCTTCAGAGCACTTTACAGATAGCTGCGAGTGCCCACCTTGGCCTGCTGAGGTAAGGAAGCAATGCTATTTTGATTTTGCAGCTAAATGCTTATGTAGCTTTGGCCACAAAAAAACCCCCATATTAAAGGTGGATGCTGAGATGAGGGATTTGAGTTTCTGAGGGCCTTAGAGTTTCGAATAAGTACTGAGCTGTGCTCAGCTGTTTAATTTCAGTGTTTTTGAGTACTTGTCACAAACATGTGTTCCACATCTGCACCTAAAAATTTCAGTTCTTAAGGGGCAAAGGGTTCCAGATCAACAGTGATGGATTTCTGGTACCTGTTCTACACAAGGCTCAACCATAAACTCCCATTTAGGCTCCTCAATAAATAGGAAGATTTTTAAAAGGCTCCATCCTGTCACAGCTGTTATGTTTTTAACTGGCAGCTGGCTATTTGTGGATATAGCCACTTCCCTGAGATACATTCATGAAGGCACTTCAGCACATGTTTGAGGTCTGATACTTAGCTTTCATACTGCCTCAGTTTCTCCAAATATACTGAGAGTTTGTCATCTCTGGCACGTATCTACAGGCAGAGCCATGTGCTCTGCTCCTGCAGAGTGAACGACTGAATAAGGATTCTCATAGCTGAACTTGTGCCTTGGCCAAGATAAGAGCATTGCCTTCCCTTGTAGCAGAATTCCAGCAAAATCTCAATGCTCTATAATTCAGAGCACCTGCCACTTCCCTTGGATGATGCAGGATCTGCCAAAGTGCCAATGTAAGAGCAGTATTTCAGATTGCACGGTTCCTTGAGAATGGAAATGCTTGTACAGGAGTGTGCTAAGAGGTGTACTTTGGCTAAGGGCCTTTGCATCCTCCCCAGAGTGCTCAGTCTGTGCGAAGATGACAGCAGGAAAGAGGGGGCATGAGACATGTAAAGGAATATGGAATAAACAGGGAAATTGGGGTGAATTTGATGGAGCGAGAAAAAAGAGCAAGTTAGAAATTGCTGTTCCTATGACGTCTCCTAGGGTGGGAATAGAGGGGATGACAGAGAAGTAAAGACTCAGTGCTCCTTGGTGTCTGGCTGGAGCAGGTAACTGTTCCTCTCCCTCATCTTCCCTAGGTAGTGTAAATGAGGGATGCCAGGAGTTTCTAGCAAGCTGCCAGCAAAGCCCTTGGTCAGGCATCCATGTGTCAATGTGCTGGTGTCTCTAAGGAAGCAGGTTGCATCCCAGTGGCCTTTATTAAATAAAATCAAGCAGAAACTGCCCTGAGAACAAAAGGCAGGAAATGCCCAGATGAGCCACTGAAGGCAAAGAGAGTGGATAAGATCACTTTGTTACAGAACTCTCTTTTCCTTGGCACTTTGGTGGTTTGCAGTCCTGCTTCCCTGTGTTCCCTCCTTTTCCTTAGTGCCCAGTGCCATGCTGCCAGTACATGCCCCATTGTTCTTGGGAAATGCTGAGCAGGGGAGATGGAGGCCTGGCTGCTCAGAGGATTGGGAAACATGGGCTCAGCTGCTGAGGACAGCAAGCAGGCAGGGCTCTTCTGTGTACTCTGTAGACAACAGGATTGAGGCCATCATGCTGATTAATGTCATGTTAAGCAAAAGCAGAATTTCCCCTCCCATGGAGAAGCAAGAGTACAGTTAGTTGGGGCTTTCTGTTGAAGCCAAATAATTCATGCATGTGTGCTGAATGTCTTTTTTGCCTTTCCCAAGCTGAGGACTGCCAGCTCCTTACCAAGATCCCAAAGGTCAAGTGTCTACGAAACACCCATCGAGAAGGTGAGTGTGGAAAGCTTGTGAAGCACAAAGATCTTGCCTATTTTTCCACATGACCCTGGTGCCTCCCAGCTGCTTACATATTGTTTCCTGTAGTTAGAGTTTATTTTTTCAGTATAAGCATTTGGAAGTTCTGTGGAGGGAGAATACAGCTTATCAACTCTCAGGCTTCGGGGGTCTCATTTAATACTTAAATAATAAGTGGTGTCCAGAGTCCTTGGCTGGAACAAATATCACATTTTAAGATCTTTATGACTAAAGATCCAGGTGCAAGTCTTGTCCTTTTCAACACAAGCTAACTCTTGCACTTTCAAGTGCAAGAAAACAAGCTGTGTAGGAGACATGGGAGAAGGAGAAACAATCATGTATCTATCAAAAAGAGATGCAATTAAGGAAAGTTTTTTGTCATAATTCTTTTACATGCATAAATTACTTTCCCAGCTGCTCTTTAGTTTGACCCACATGTGCTGGCTTATTTCAAAAGCTGTCAGTGCACAGCAGGTTTGGAGCAAGGATCTAGAAGGAGAGACAAAAATCACTGTTTAGTTGACAAAGAGCATCCCACATAGTGGGATGGTCTGTAAGAAAGTAAGGAGTCATCTGAGAGCCAGGCTGATATCTCTGCAGGGCAGAATAAAGGACAAATGGAATAAAGGAGATAAGCAGTAAGGAAGGCAAAAAGCAGAGAGTAGAGTTTGGCCATGGGGAATTGGTGATGAAGGCAGCAGGGTACTCAATGGGAGAGAGAGTCGGCAGCCAGCAGCCAGGTGTCTGTGGGGAAGGCTGGAAGGGAAGAGCAAGGAGCCAGGTGGAAGTTCTGTGTCATGGACAGAAGTGACAGGAGAGCTCATTCATTTTGTGCTGGGAGGGCTCATCTGACTGTCCCCAGGGCATGCCCTACTCTAAAGCTGCTCTCTGCTCCTGATGGAGATGTGATACAGGAGAATCACCTGCTCTTTCCTGCAATGGCCACATAAAGTATTTTTTCTGAAGCAGGCTCAAATGTTTCCTTTCCTAACCTTCCTGCTCCTTTGCTGTCCTTTTCTCCTCGCAGGGCTGATTCGCTCTCGGGTGCGAGGGGCTGAAGTGGCAGCTGCTGACATCCTCACCTTCTTGGACAGTCACTGTGAAGTCAACAGCGAGTGGCTGCAGCCAATGCTTCAGAGAGTGAAAGAGGTGAGCACCATGTCCTGCTCTGAGATGGATGGAGCTGGCCTGGCCTGTGCTGTTGGATCTTCTGCTCTCACATGCCTTGGCAGAACTGGTGAGAACAAGGCCTGCCAAGGTGCTCCTCAGACAGGCTGTTACAGAGGAAGGTACAGCCTGGGCTAGGTGGGAGGGAGATCCCTGATGGGATTCTGTTCTGGCAGTGTGACAAGGCAGGAGGTGCAGAGTGATGGGATGCAATGCTGAGTGCTGGAACCACCAACTTGTACCTCTTGCAGGCATTGTGCTTCCTCATCCTGTTCACCTGTATGTAAGACAGCCCCTTGGGCAGCATACATTGTGCCATTTTTCCATGGTTTCCATCTCCCCTGCTGCTGGACCCTCCCCTCTGCCTTGTCACTGCCAAAATTTTCTTTCTATTAATGTTCCTACTGAGCTGCCACCATACATCACCTGCATGCAGGCAGTTTCCTGTCACAGAGAAGCTGCTTGTGACTGCAGGGATGTTCCCTTGGATGGTTCACTTGGCAAAGGATTGATGGAAGGCTGGAAGAATGAAAATGAGGCAGAAATATGAGCAGCTGTCACCCTGACTGCACTGCAGAGCTGGAGGGAGAGATCATACAGCTCTGCTGCAAGAAAAGGCAGGGAGGAGGGGATGGGAAAAGTCCTGCTTGCAAATGGCTGTGATTGTTCCCCTCTGAAAGGAGGATCCCATGAAGTAATGGACCTTAGGAGAAAGGGTGGAGTCTTTAATTTTGCTTTGTAAGCATGTCTGATTAGCTTAATATGAGGGAGCAGAAGAAGAAGGTGAAACTTCAGAATTGATGAATTAAAAGCTTCTTCTTTTTATTCTTGTTCAATAAAGCCCATAAATGTTTACTTTATTTATTGATCTTTAAGTCAAGCAGCACCAGCAGAAAGAACTTCACTCATTACTTTAGGGAAGGATCTAAAATGTGAAAGCCTGTGTGCTAACTCTAGTATACAAATGTTTTAGTGAGCAGATTTCAAGTCAGCCTATTTCTGACCTACTTTCTACATTTCTGATGTACATTCTATTATAGATTTCAGTCTTGCCCTAGCCAGTGCTGGCACTGATTGGTTGGAGTAGTGGCTGGCACACCAGGCTGCCAGGTGGGTGCTGGAGTCTCAAGCTGTGCAGACACACTCTGGCTGGGCCACCACCACAGCTCAGAGGGGAAAAACATGAATCCTCTTACCAAGGATGTCCCATCCTTGCCAAGTGTGGTACATCATGGGGAAATATTGCAAGGCACAAAATGAAGGTTTGATAGGAAAGCCATGGGTGCTGGCAGCTATCCAATAACAAGGTGCTGTTTCTGGCATTACCAGCTCAGTTTCATCTTACATGGCAGCTGTCACAACACTGTCTTTTAATGCCCTGTCTCATGATGTTGAAAAATTGTTCAACTTCTGTGAACTAAAAGAAAACTGTAAATGTCTGTAAGCCTTAATGGCAATAAAGTACTCACAATATCTTGATATTATAATGTATACAATGTGTCATATATATTATAAAGTTTGCACTATGAAAATTAAATGAGGGTTCTTGATTCATGGTGCTTTGTAGGTAAATGCATTATTAGGGATTTGATAATTTCTAGGCTGATGATAATGAGCTAGTTTAAGGATGGCTGGGCAGGTGTGCTGTCAATAGATATCAAAAGCAAGCACAAAACCCTTGGGACAGTGATTGATACCCTGTGACTTGGGCAGGAAATAAAGAGCTCTTTCTTAGCAGCATTCCTAGGTGTTGGAGTCTGACTCCACTCCCCTCATCCATGGAGTTTTGCTGGCTGGTACCCACCATCTCCATGTTTGGATTTAGTGGCCACAGATCCTTTGCACAGCTGCCAGAACCATAATGGAGAAACCAGACAAAGATTTACATGTTCAGCTTTGTGTTTCCTGATCTCTGGCAGCTTTGCTGGACATTCAAGAAAGCCTGATCCCTTTTTTCCCTCCTTTCTCTCTCTCCCTCAGGATTATACCCGAGTGGTGAGTCCAATCATTGATGTTATCAGCCTGGATAATTTTGCCTACCTGGCAGCATCAGCAGATTTGAGGGGAGGTGAGTATAATGAATGGCTTATGTAAGTTGGCCATAACTGAGGGATGGTGCATGATAAATAAGTTGTGTTCTCTTCAGCTTTCCAAGAAAATAGAGTGATGATCTTTCTGATGGGTTATCTGTCCCTTTTCGTCTGCAACTTGCAAAGTCAGATCTTTTGAAGAGTTAGAACAAAACTCAGCTAGTATTTTCCTCTTGACCTTGAATCACTGTCATAACATTTAGCAGTTTCAGGGCTCAGTTAATTGATTAAATATCTCAGCATGTCATCACTATGCTGCATGCACACTGGAGTCTGATGGGCACTTCCAGTTGCTGCTTTGATCTGGCAGGCTCTCTCGTGGCATCTTCTGAAAAGCATTTACACCTCTCCCCTCACAGCTGAACCCCCTGCAGCTGTTCCTGTCTTCACCCCACCTCCTGGTGCCCTTCTACATCTTTTATGGCTGGGGCTCGCTTCTGCACTGCTTGCCAGCCAAAGGTTACCTGTTCTTTGGCTACCCTTAACAATGGTATAGTGACTGTGCTGTGCTCTACTATCCACCATGGGCTATCTGTAAGTACATGGTAGGCTTGAAGAGCATGGTGGGTACAGTGGTCTGCAGGCCTTTGTTCCCAGAATATATCACATCCTGCAAAGGCCTTTATTAAAGCCTCATAACTTTAGTGGCTGACAGGGTTTGCCTTTGGTAAAACAAACTGGCTAGAATAGAATTACATCTCAGCCTGACAACACTCTCCTGAAGGTGTGGAGTGAAATTGAGGAGACATCTGTAATGCTAAGGAATGATGGTGCCAAGACAGAAGCTGGAGAGGTCTGCGTTAGGATAGGCTATTGCCATTTTGGGAAGACTGTGAGGGAGGTCAGGGAAGGAACATAGGGACAGCCTGTGATATAACAGTGCAGACTCACTGAAAGCTACTAGTACTGTTTTTACAATAAGAAAACCAATTTGGCATGTGTTTTTCCTTTTCAGGGTTTGACTGGAGCCTTCACTTTAAGTGGGAACAGATTCCTATAGAGCAGAAGATGTCCAGAACAGACCCAACTCAGTCTATAAGGTACAGTCTGATGGACACTTCTCCAAATACCTTTACTAAGCCTTCACCAGTGACAAGGAGAGTACAGGGAATGCCTTGCTGAGGACAAAATGCCACAGTGTTGATGATGTTGATGATGACAAACTCTTCATGTTATTTTCTGAATACATTGAGGTGTATACCCTAAGTTTGAGAGAACTGCTCTCTGAATATTGTAAGAATAGTGATTATTTACTATCATGCACACCTACCTCTACAAGCCACCTCTATGTTTGTTCTTGTGTTCTCCCTAACTCAACACCCTGAATGCCTCAGAAATCATTCTGGGGTTTTTTAATTACCTCCATCTTTCAGATGAAAACTTAAAGAATGAAGCAGATAAACAGTCCTTCCACATGTGTAAAGCAGATCAGAAAACTGAATCTTACCTAGTAATGTGGGCATAGAATTACTCCCACCTACTAAATCTGCATGTCCACAGACAAAAGAGGTTCTGTTAGCTGGAACAGTTGTTCCCAGCCTCGCTGCAGGATACATGGCTCTGAGACATGTAGAATGTAACAAATCCTGATATGAGCAGTTATGGTGCTTGTCTTTATAGGCAGACAGCTCCCTGTTTGTAATATGAAGGTATCATTTAATTCCTCTGTGTAATTTGTGAGCCTTGTTTTGCACTCCAGAAGCAGCCAGCTTGCTAACAGCAGAGCAGTACATGCAGCAGCTTGTCACACCATGTCTAATTGGTGAACACAGTCATCAAACAGTGCCCATCATTCCTTCACACTGTGCATATTTGTATAAATGCAGAAGGCACAGCATTACTCTTGTAGTGCTTGCAAGACCATCTAACAAAGGCATGAGGATGATTTAGTGAGAGGCATCTCAGAAACCTGCAGCAGGCTCACATTCCAGCTCTACTACTTTTCTCTTTTAAATGAGGTGTGACTTGTGATGCCTGGACAAATTTGTCTGCCCTTTAAAATTAGCTTTGTGGTTCTACATATATGTGTGATTATTTTTTCTGGATTTCTCTTTTCTGTTCCAGAACCCCTGTCATAGCAGGAGGCATCTTTGTGATTGACAAGTCCTGGTTTAACCACCTGGGAAAATATGATACTCAAATGGACATCTGGGGAGGAGAAAATTTCGGTGAGTTTAGGATGTTTCAAGGGAATGACACACTAACGCAGAACTGCTTCCCTGTCTTCATTGCTTACCAGAGCTTTTTTTGTGAGAGATCTGATCAGCATGTCAGTGTAATGCTGGGGACATGGTCAGGTAATCCCCAAGGTGGTCAGAGCTGTGTCACTGTCAGCATAAAGTCTGTGTGGTCAGGGCTACACTCTCCTACAGGTATATGTGCTATTATACAGGAGCTTCCACGGTACAAGAAAGAAAGAGGAGCCTCCTGATATTTAAATTGTTGCCTGTTTTTGGAGAATATTCTTTCAGATCTTCACATGATATTCTTTGTAGTTCTGAAGTGGGTAGCCACTCCTGCAGCCTCTTCTTATACCTGTTCCTCTCTTGCAGATAAGTCTGAATTGCTCTCTCAGCTTGACAGATCAGAGAGATATTTTTCCTAATTCAACAAGCCTCTTTGTAAAAGGAATTTGGTTACAAATAGACTCAGAATGCAAACATTTAGAAGCAGACTAGGGCATCACAAACATCTGAGGACTTCAGAGGCCCGGAGTAGTCTGTCCACTCAGGTGCTGGTTTAGGGCATGGTGCTTAAATCCATCTCCTTGCATTTAACAGTGGCACAGATATGCCAGGCATCTCTCTTTGCCCCCTGTGAAGGGATGCTGCAATGTCACCAGGTGTTCATGACAAAAGCAAGATGAGTGTTGAAGAGAGGTTCATGGAGACCTGAAGTGTTTGGGACATTAAATTAGAAATGGTGCAGATGGAGCTGAGAAGATAAAAACCTTACTTTTTGTAACCAACTTAAGTAGATATCTCTGTAGCTAACACTGCAAAAAAAAATTCAGTTTCTATAGATTCCATAAATGTCACAGATATGTAAATAAAACCTTTCAAAGAAGGATTTGTATGGTGTTTCCTAGCACCTGAAGAACTAATTAGAAAGAATGAAATAGTCAGGAAGAGGAAACCTTTGTTTCTCTGAACACAGCTGGGAGAGCTGCCTCGTTCTGAGATGCTTTCTAAAACAGTTAAATAATATTTTGGGCTGATAATAGACTCTCAAGGTACCACATTTTAAAAATAAAATATCAAATAATGAGTGTTCTGTTTTCCCAGATCTTGATTCAGTTTTATCGTATTCATTATATTAAAAAGAGATATTAAATGGTGCTTGCATTGGAATCTCAGCAGCCCTAGCAACATCAGCTAAGCACTGTGGCAGAAGTACAGGAAGCCTTACCCAGGCATGAAGATTCCCTCCTTTATGTCCCTCAGGAGCAGAGTCAAACTCAGCTCCTTGCCATCACTAGCCCTGCTCCAGCTGCAAAGCCAGCCACTTGGCCATGCTGCCAGCCTCTGAGCTGTGACTGTGTGAAATCTGTAGACCCCAAAGATGGAGAAGGAATATGTCTTGAGGCTTTTCTCTGTCTGCTTCTGCTCACCTGGGGGTCCAGTGTTGTAGTTTGGTCCATATGTCAGTAGCATGATGCTAAGTAGAGCTCTCTGCCATAAGTAGCAGTACATTATTTGCATGCTCACAGCCATTCTTCCACATAGAGCTGACCAAAAGCACAGAATTGCTCCACAGAATTTGCTTCATTCTCCTTGAAGTAGCTCTTGTAAAGCCTGGCAGTGGCTGGGCCAGGCTGTGTGTGGCTCAGCCACATGTACATGACTTGCAGTTTTGCCTTGTTAGGAGGTTTTTCTGTAAATTCAGTGTCTTTTGTCACTTGTCCCTCATCCTCCATGAAGTCTGTTGCTGCTGAAAGCAGAGGGATAGAAACCAACCTGGGTCTGACAACAAAATGTATTCATTTTCCCTGAAGAATTCAGAATGGTAAATTTAACCACTTAAAAAACCCGTTTACCATACTTACTTGTAAACTGGGTTTTCTGATCAAGGAAAAATATTGATAATGTTCTGAAACATTATTTATACTAAATACTACAATTTTGAGTAGGAATGTACTGCTTGAATTGGGTTTTCATTTGTAGATGAGGTAAGGGAGTGGTTCTGTCCAAGATGGTGTGAGGAATCCTCTCCTTGGAAATGAACATCACTTTCAAATTACACATGCCAGACTGAGTTTTGTTGTAGGCCAAAGTGAGTCAGAAGCTCATTCCAGGAGAGCAGATGTCAGCTGGACACATCACCAGACAGAAACTTAAGTCTTAGGGTTTTTTTTTTTCATTTGTTCATTCCTAAAACCCTTCCTCTCTTCAAATCTGGAACTCCCTGTTAAAAAGAATCTGAAAATAATTAGCTCTGGATAAGAGTCAGGAGAGAAAAGCACTAGTAAGAAATACTACAGAATGCAGTCTAATCAAATGAGGTTTTTTACTGAGAAGCTGCATTAAATACACCATCTCCCCCCACCCTGCAACTCACTGTCTGAACTACCTCTCAGTGTGCAGAGAGGAAAGCTGTGGAGAAGGATGAAGGTTGGGAAGATGTTAGTGTGTGTACATGGTTTCAAACATCCATTAGATCTGGATACCTAATTTCTTTTTAATTTCTAAGCATCAGAGCTGCATAAATTGGGCATTACTGGAGGGAGATCCCAGCTGAGTAAAGATTTTGAAGTAATCAGTCTATACAATCTGAAGCCCTTTTGGAAAAGACTACCTAGCCACCCAGCTAATTTTCATTTTCCTTCTTCCTTCTCTTTTCATCACCACATGAATTGAGAGTGGAAAACCCCTCTGGTGTGGCAGTGATTAAACTTGAGGACAGACCCATAAGCTTGAGAAAGGTCACATACCTTCTGTGATGCAAATAAGTGCCTGCACATCAAAGCTCCATGCTCTTGTAATCCTTTAGCAAAATGTTGAATCTGGCTTCAGGATAGGGTGGATTTCTTCAAGCAGCAGGATTCTCTCTGTATTTTCATAGTCATACTATATGAGACTGGTATCTGCTCTGAGCAGTTCCCCCAGCAGCAGCAACTGCAACACAGGCAGTTGCTCTAGTTCATTAGTAATGGATGGATGAACTAGAAATGTTCATTACAAAATGAGAAGGAACTGTTGGAGGGTAGATAACATTAGAGGTATGAGGGAGAGGGCTTAGCTCTGGACTCCCTATACCCCCATCTTGTTCTGTTCTTTCCCCTTGTCTTATAAACTCCCTTTCTTCCTCACATGATTTTCTTTACACAGTAAATTTCTCCTTTCTAATTCCATCTGCGTGCAGGGATGAGAGTAACAGAAGTCCAAAACGGGCTGTGTGTGGGTCTCAGTCTGTTGCCAGATGCCATCCCGAGGGTCTGACATCCTGAGCAGCCTTGAAGACCTGGTCAAATGCAAAGGTGTCTCACTGAAATGAGACCAAAGAGGAGCAGGACTGGAGAAGGCTTGGAAGTCTCTGAGCTGCAATGGTTGCCTCCATTTTAACAAAGGGAGGACAGTTTCTCTGCTCTCACCATGGCATTGCTTTCCCTGATTTTGCTGTTACAGGCAATAGACGTAGAGCAAAGAGGCAAGAAAATTGCCCTTCTTGGAACTGTTGCAGCTGTATGACTCTTGGGGTCTCTTCCAGAGCTCTCTTTCCGCGTGTGGATGTGTGGTGGCAGCTTGGAGATTGTTCCGTGCAGTCGAGTGGGACACGTGTTCAGGAAGCGCCATCCCTATGACTTCCCTGAGGGCAACGCGCTGACCTACATCAAGTAGGTGTTGGGTAGTTCCTGGTAGCAGCCAGGCCACCTTTGTGTTGGGCATGTCTAAATAAGTCTGAATTCTTTGTTGTGCTTTTCCCTGGTAATGGAGAACAGCTTGTGGCTGAGCATGTGTTCTCAAGGGAAGGATGAGTGGTTGTTTTCTGTGGACAAAACCTGCTCCCTTCTCTGCTGTTTGTATTAGTGTCTCTTATTCCTTCTCAGTCTCTGGTGAGGGGGATAGGGAGCAGTATGCCAGAGAGACACCCTGGCCATTCACAGATGCTGCCCTGTGACATATGTGGGAGTATGAGCAGCCCTTGGACATCTCTGTTGTCTCTCAGCTGTACATGCTCTAAGATATACCCTGAGCACAACTTCTACTGCAGGACAGAGGGGAAGAGAAAAGAGATGAGATGAAGTACTTGACAATGGAAGTGGTCAAGCACTGCTTCAGGGCCCCAGAGAGATGGTGAAATCTCCATCATTTGAGATTTCAAAACTCAACCAGTCAAGACCCTGAACAACATGAAGCTAGTCTGATTACAGCAGGAGATTAGACGTTAGACACAGCTGTTTTCCAAACTGTATTATCCCCTAATGTTAATCAAATCTGGAAAAAGGGGTACTGGAAATGCGTGATGGAGACAATCAGGCCCGGTGTCTCTGCAGAGGAAGTATGTGTGAAAAAGTCATGGTAAACTATGGCTAAGAAATTTTTAATTTCTGAAGTGCTCTTGCAAGGCTTTGTAGATTTAATCAATCTCTACCCATCCATACTGCCTACTGGGTTTCGTGTTTGGGGCTGTCCTGCACAACCTCCTAGCAGACAGGCCTTGGGTCTGCCTGCTGGCAGGGAGGGCAGGGAGGAGGGCAGGTTCTGCAGCATGTACTCCCCCGTGCAGGAACACCAAGCGCACAGCAGAGGTGTGGATGGATGAGTACAAGCAGCACTACTACGAGGCCCGGCCCTCGGCTATTGGCAAGTCCTTCGGAAGGTAAGCTGCCCCAGACCTTGCTAGGAGGGCTCTGCTAAACCCCTTGGTAGCAAGAAGTAGTTTTTAGGTCTTCTCTTGGGCTAAGTGTGAGAAATAGAAGTGCTCTGAATGCCTGCCTTGCCAAGGAGGTTGTAGCTTGATTGTCTGGCTAATGAGGTTTGCTTCTAATTCACTTAATTTTTTCCCCAGTAACACTGCATAAATAATTTGTTAGCAGAAGGCCAGAGGGATCTGTAATGAAATTAAAAGACCAGACATTTGAAGTGGCTAGACAGGAATATTTTCTATCAGAGCATGCAGCTGTTGTGGAAATGTGAGCTGTATCTTGAGCTGAAGTTCCTGTGCAGATGCAGAATCCCAGGGCAAGCATGACTGGCTAGCACATGTTGCACTTGGGCACTCCCCACTTTCCTGTTGGAGGGAAGGTAGTTTGCCTGGTTTGTAGGGCAGGGGAGAACATGGCTGATGGTAAGATTTAGGAACGCAGTCTGCAGAATTGTGCGTCTTACAGCACCTTTGCTAAAGCTGTTTTCAGGCCACATGGGATTCATTGTTATCACTTAACAGTTCCCTGTGATGCAGAAATCAGTGATGGACACCAAACCTGGGATGAGAGGAGAGCTTGCTGTCTGTGCTCTCAAACTCCTATGACTCCCAAATCAATGGAAACATCCCAGGAGTGCTGCATTTCTATGGGTTTTTTCTGCCTGTGAACAAAAGGCTATTGTTGTATCAGTGTGAGGACTTGGCAAATGTGGTTGTATCTAAAATTTGTAGCTGTTTGCACAGGATAATGATGCATCTCCTACTTATTTATGACAACCAGGTCACTTTTCTTGCTGTACACTTTGCTTTATTATCATGATACATTACATATCTTCATGAAAATAGCTTTGCCTACCTAATTTATCAGTCCTTGAGCTGACTGCAGCAACTGGGACCACATAACAAGTAACCCTGCTGCTTGTGAAGGAAACAGACTATTGCATATTCTGTGTGGATATATTGCTCATGTGCTTTAGTGGCAAAATCTGCAGTTCTTGTTTGCCTAGACTTCCTAGTGACTTTACTGGCAGCATTGGCTGAATAAAAGCTGGAGCAGAGCATAAGACTTTGACTTCAGACAATTTTCAGTAGTAACAGCTCAGTGAACCTGCATTAAATCTAGATTTTAGAGTGCAAATGCCTTTGACATCATCACTGATAATTGGCCCTAAAATGGACCCTCCTTCCCCTCAGTTTTGGTGTGGATATAAAATCTAAGAACATTCCCCTGAGGTGTGTGGCCTCATGTATATGTACAGTGGCTTCTGTGGGCTGAGGATGGAGAGGTGCCCAGGTACCACTGAAATGCCTTCCCAACACACAAATGTAGTGTTATAGCTTAAAGACAAGAGTTCCTGGTTTCACTGCTCAGTAGGACTGCTGGAGGGAAATCCTCTTCTTTAGCCAGCTAAAGCCAAACAAATCAGCAGTGGAGGACTGCCACAGCAGACAGCTACTGAGATGTTGAGTTAAGCTTCCCTTTTACTCCCACCTTTTCCCAAAGTGCTTAAGAACAAATAATTAAGTTCTTCAGGTCTCAGTTCCCAACCTGAGCCTGGATCTGATGCCATGAGCTGGACACATGCTTTAGCACACACAGATTAGTCATCTGTATGTACCTGAGCACAAACTCTCCCTAGGCCTTTTCAGCAGCTGTTTGTTGTGCAGGTTTCATGGTATGCTTCTACAGGGGCACCCAGAGGCAGAAACACTTTCCTGATCTTACAGTAGTTTTGCTGCACTGTATTATTTAACAAGGTAAGGCCTGGGCCCTGCCATCGCTCTGAGCCAAGGAAGTGCAAGAACAGCTCTCTGAAGGTGTTTGTTTTCCATTTCTGCTTCCTGCCACTTGCCTCTCTCCTTGTCTTCACCTCAGGTCCCTGCTAGTGCTCTGACCCCAGCAACAGTTACGTGGGAGAATGAGTAATGGCAAAAAGAAATGTAATTTCCCTCAAACCTCCTGGCCAGTCTTCATTGTTCCCCTCCCTCCTGTTCACTGCCTTATTCTCAGCAATCTGCCTGTGTTTCCAGTGTTGCAGACCGAGTGGAGTTACGACACAAGCTGAACTGTAAATCCTTCCAGTGGTATCTGGAGAATGTCTACCCCGAGCTCAAGTGAGTCAGTTGTTCACTTGTAGAAATTTCAGAGGGACTGGGAGGTGGATCACAATGGGAACATGAGCCTTGACAGCAGTGGGCAAGAGAGATTTATGCTTGGAAAAGTTTTTGTCCGTTCTTCTTTTTGGTGAGGAACCTCCTGTGTTTTCCTGGCTTGTATTATCATAGCTCTGCAAAAGGTCTGCCTTCTGTTCTGCCCCACACAGCTGTCCCTTGGAGATGTGCAACACTGGTGTTTTCAGAGATGTGGGGTGCAGACAAATGCCAGTGTGCTACACCCCTCCCAGTTTTGACTTGGCCTTTGCCCACTGGATGCTCTGTCTGGAGGGAGTTGAGCCAAGTAGAACTGGACAGGCTCAGTGCAGAGGTTTGGGCTCTGAGGAATGCCAGAACCAGCTGTCCCTGAGGCTTCCCCTGCCCTGGGTCAGGACACAGTGGTGTTGAGTCCTTGCTCAGCTGGGAGGCAGCCTGGGTAGAGCTGTGTTGTTGGCCTGTGCAAACCAGCACACATCTGTACAGCTCAGAAAAGGCAACACATCTTTACACCTGTCTGTGGCTGTGAGTGGAGGCTGAAACATCCAGCTGTAGTGTGGCCTTGACAGATCTTTCCTGCATTCCTACCAATGAGGCAAAAATATGTGTTAGCAGGGGAGAAGACTGAAAAAGGGGGAGGAAGAAGCAAAGCATATCAGTGTGGATGTGGCTTTTTGCTGGAAACAGCCTCTTTCAGAATTTCAGTCATCACATTAAACTGCTTAGGGTCCCCTAAAGATCCTGGTATTCCTTCTGAAACAAAAGTACTAGTCCTCTGACCAAGTTCTCACTTGATTTTTGCCTCCTCCAGATATTTCTAGTGGATAGCATGATATTGTTCATTTTCTGTAAAATATAGGGAACTGTGTTTAGTCAGGGACAAATTAAGCCCTTATAAATGTAGAAGTACTTTGGTAATTTCTGTGTATGAAGTACCATGCAACTGTCATTTTACTTCAAGGATTCCTGAAAAAGAGTTGATTCCAGGAATAATTAGACAAGGAGGAAGCTGTCTGGAGTCTCAGGCACAGGATACCACAGGGAATGTGTTGGCTGGCATGGGAAACTGTAAAGGGACAGTGAACAATCCACCTGTCACTCAGGTAAGGCAGGCTTCAGTTTGGTGCTTTGCTTCTACCCTTTTAATTACCTGAATGAAGAGGCATCTCTGGCCTTGGTGGGTTGATGTGGAGGTGAAGGAAGGAAGAATTTGACCCTGTAATGGTTTTAGTAGTGAGCAGAAAAAGAAGCCAATCTCTCAGAGCTCTGTTGGCTCAACAGACTCAGCAATCAGGCACAGAATGTGAAGGTTTTCATCTCTCAGGGACAACAGGTGCTTAGATGCTCAGGGAGTGACAGACTCACTGAAAATCATTTTGGGTCTGTGCATGGCTAGTACTCTGGCATGTGGGTATGAGATTTTTTTGGTATTAGAAACATTCCTTGCTCTGCCAGCTCAGCTGTAGCTGCAGATGACTTGAGTTGTGCTGTATTGCAGATGTGCTCCAGTATAAAGCACAAATAGAGTTTAAATAGCTGACCCCAGTGGCAGTAATGTGGTGCAGTTCTCCTAACTGCAGTGGAGCTGTGATGGTACATACAAGCTGAAGATCTGCACTCAGACTCTGTTGGGAAAGCAGCAGGGAAGCAGCTTGAGAAAGTTGGGTATTTTATGCCCGAAAATGCATATGTTGGAAACTAGTTTGCAGCCAGCATTCAGTGTGCCATTTAACCTGACTCGCTGCTCTGTGTCATTACCATTTGAAATCTCTGAAACTTACTGCATTTTGTGTTTCTTCCTTGGGGAAAGTATAGTAGTAACATATGATTGGATCAGGAATCCATCTAGTCAGAGGAAGGAAAAAATTAATCAACTTGTCCCTTATGCACGCTGGTGATATATGGATATGTTTGCATGTGTGTTGCTTTGCTTGGCAATCTATAGGTCCCAGATACCTGTTAGAGAATGTGTGTGCTGTGTAAAATACACAGAAGCAGTTGCACATCAGGTGTGTCAGGGCTCAGGATCCTCCTTGCTTTGTATCTGAATCTGTAAAGCTGCAGAGCTGAGAATTGCATGGGCCCATGGGTTAATCAGACACCTCAGATAGTGAGGGGAGCCAGCTGCAGGCTTTGAAATGGTGATGATGCACCAAGCCTGAGCATAAACTTCTGATCAGATGACATCTTCCCAGAGAGCCTTTTGTAGGAAGACAAGAAAAGATGGAGGTTTTTAAAATATCTGATAGAAAAAGCTCTCTCTCCCTCATCTGATTGCTGTTGGAATCCTAATGGAACCTTTCTTTTTCTTATTCCAAAGGAGTGGATATTCAGTGACCCTTTAATTAGACAGCAGGACAAGTGTCTTTCCATTGCCTCCTTCTCTACTGGTTCTCAAATCACACTGGAAGCTTGCAATCAAAAAGATGGCAGACAGGTAGGTAACTGTGCACCTCTTCCTAATGCCTTCCTTGCCACATGCCAGTGTACCTGCATCAGTGCAGCCAGCAGGGGCAAACCCAGCACTATCAAAGCACATGGAAGTCCTTCCCCTCTTCTGCATCTCCCTCTCTGGTGTGTTTTGTAAGCTTGGATGCGTGACAGTGTGTGACCAAGCAGGAGGTGCAGTATGTGGGTGTGTGCTCTGCCTGGGCCCTTGGCAGCATGGCTGGCTCCAGCTCAGCAGCACCCCAACTTTGCTTCTTGGGCGAGTTTATGTGCAGCCAGATTGGTGCATGGATGAAGCATAGCACCAAAGAGAGGTAGGTGAGGCAACTGCTTTGAGATACCTAAGGGAAGGATGGTGTGTGCTATAATTTATTTAATTTGAAGTGAGATACCTGTGTTCTTTGTGCTGTCTTTGGACACGTGAGCAGACCTTTAAAACTGAGCACATGCATCTCATTTAAGTGATACCAACTGACATAGAGCACTGTATGTTCCACCTGAACTGCTCCCTAGAGATAAAACACACAGCAGCAATGTAACCAACAAAATGCAGCTCTTTGACTTATGCTGTTTCCAAGATGTGCATCCCTGATCTGTCAGGATAAACCAATCCTTTGCCTTGCAACACTAAGTAAGGGATGGCCTCTGCAATGGCTGGGGTGCCCTCAAGAGAGATGTGATGTGCCTTTTTATCAGAACTGGGCAAAGCACAAAAGGCAACAACAGAACACAGGCAGACAGCAGATTGGACTTGTTTCATTCCTAGTTCTCATGCTTCCCTCTACACCAAGAGAGATCACATTTTCTGTCATCTAAGGCTGTGCTGACTCTGCTTTCTGACATGTCTGTTGTTTTGATAGCCCAAAAGTAGAAGATAGCTCAGCTTTGACCAATTCTCAGCAGCATTCTCTTTTTTCAGTACTTTCTAATACTATATGAATTCTTGAAATTAGTTTTTCCTGAAAGAAAGCACTGAAATCCAGTCCTGCCCATTTATGGGAAACCTGTGTAGACTTTCCTCTGGAGGGTTGGTTAATGCAGAAATGTCTTGAAGAGTTGTCACCATGAATACACTGGGAAAACTCTGAGTTTGGATTAATCTGCAAGGGTATCCCAGGTGGGCTGTGCTTGCCTGCTCCTTTTTCTTCTTGGCAATCACTCATCCCATTGCTGTGTAATTAGGTCACTTAGTTTCTCCTTATGTGCAGTATTTTCCTCCCTGGCAGCAGAGAGGACTTCAGCAGCTGCCAAAATCAGCTGTCTTTCCCTGTTTCCTCTGTCACGGAAGGATAAGGGTCCCTCAAGGAGGGTGGAGTCCAGGCTGCATCAGAAGCCAGAAGAGAGATTAATCCACAGTAACACAAGCAGGCATATTCTGCTGCTGGAATAGGATTTATTGAGTCTTGATGTGTTGATTGTATACAGCCTCATTAAAAAGACATACACTTAAGAGTGTGAGCTGTTGTTTTCCATTACCTTATGTGAGCAAACTGCACTTACACCAAGGAGTTGACCTGGCAGATGATTTAACCAACTGACTCTAAGCAAGGATTTGCTTAAGCATTTCAAATAATTAGAGACTGATTTGAATTGCAGATGCCATTCTAAACTGCCTTGCAGCTGAATGGATAAGGTGGGGTAAATACATTTGAATTTTTAATGTAATTTGGGTTTAAATGCTCTTAAACGTTGGGGTCGTTTTTGTAGTCCCAAACTCCCATTTCAGATTTCTGCTTATAAAGCCAATTCTACTTGCAATGCTCAAGTTTGTTGTGTTCCTAGGGAATGTTGTTATGGTTCTTCCTTCCATAAACACAACAGTAATTGTTGTTAACACTGACATTAGTTTTTAATTAGCTAGAAGTCAGTCATCTTGTAAACTATTCCATTCTCTCTCCTCCTAATATTTGAGAGGTTGATTTCCAAGAAAGAGCAAAGCTGGAAGGAACAAATTCCCTCAGCTGCCCTACAGCTTGCCTTGTCTCCCCATGGATACTCACAGCCCCACGTGCAAGTGCTGGGGGAGAGCAGTGCTTCCAAACTGTGCATGAGTGTACCCACTTCTCTGTTCAAGTGGGCTCCTCAGAAAGTCAGAGGAGCTGAATGGAGGGTGGAGAGAGGGCAGCTGAGCTGCTTTGCAGAGCTGGAAATGACAAGCAGGACCCCTGAGTATGTGATGTGGTCTGAGTGGAGGAGGGTGAGCGTGGGCAGCTTGCATCACACACATCACATGTACAGTGTCCTAAGTAATGGAAGTCCAGCTTTGAACATCTTTCCTGTCACTGTCATCAGAGATCTGTGGTGAATGCTGTTTGGATTTGTCTGGATGTAGATTTCATGTCTGTGTCTGAGTCATGAAAAAGCAGCATTTCTGACAAAAGATGATATATGTGGTACCTTTGGTTTTTAGTGTCTTGGGAGTAGATTGGTTACATCATTATGACAGCACCACATGACTCCTAAAGTTGGTTTCTGCTTTCAAGCATGCTGAAGCTGTGCCCATGCTACACAGCTGTTCTGCATTAAGCATGTCCCAAGGACAGATAATTTTTTGTTTATTTTGAGTGCTAAAATCGGTCCATCTGACAAATAGGTAATAGTCTAGCAAAGGCTTTAGAGTGTTGTGATTTGTGGTTAGAGAATTACCTCAAAATAAGTCTCGAATTTTGCAAGCAGGAGGATATGAGACAATAGTCACACTTCAGATGATTTTTGATGCTGTCAGACTCCCTTGGGTTGAAAGAAACCAGAAATGAAATCTATTTGGCAACATGATCCTGTTGATCATTCAACAGCAACAGCTGGCACTGCTAGCAGAAGACCAGCCAAAAGCTATTCTGCATAATCAGAACTAGATTTCAAAGCAGATGGATGTTATCCATAATGTTATTTGGAGAATAGCGTTTTTAGTTGAATGCACAATAAATTATTGCCTTCAGCTTTGTTTTTTGGCTCTGACTGACAGTAGGAGTGGTGTTTTAATTTGTGTTATAGTGAGGACAAATAGAAGGCAAAGTGAGAGTCAGACCCTAAAACAAGAGAATGAAAATGAGAAACATTGGCACAATATTTCCCAGCAGAACAAGAAATGCTGAGAAATCCTATTAAACAGCTATATTTCATTAAAATGTTCTGAAGGCAAGTGACCTCAGCCTGAAAATTAAGACACTGAGTGTTCTTGTGAGACAAACACTATTTGAAATCCTGTGTCCCTTTGTATGCCATTGGGAAATTATTCCCACTTTACTTCTCAGTGAGTATTACCTCAAGATGAATGCAACTTTATATGGAGTATCTGAAAAGGAAAGCAGAGAAAGCCTGTCTATTTTGAAAGCACCTGGCTCAGCACCTTCATGAAAATAAGTAGGTAAAACAATACTGGCAATGTGCTATACCTTAAAAGTAGTTTTCAGGAGACAAAAGTTTCTCTTAGCTGTGATTTAGTTTTACAAATGTAAGTGCTCAAGGGAAGACAATACTTGCTGGATGCTATGTGAGCTTTTCCATCTTCTGTCTCTGCTCATATATTTAAAATTTAGTGTTCAGGACCAGCTTCAGGCTGCCTATGGCTGTCTCTGCCAGATACACTCAATTACAACTTACAACATCCTTGGCTACTCCAGTTATCAGCTCTCCATACATTTCTGTTTGAAGCATCTCAGTTCTCATGAACAAAATTTGCCTTTCTCAGCTGTGCCTCCTGAGCTTGGCCAATTCCATTGTTTCACAGTTAGGATTTTGAGAGAAACCCTGCACTGCCTGGATTACTGGGGGTTAAAAGAAAACTTTTGTTTGCCCTAAAAAATTAGACTAGTGTAAACCATTTCAGCTCGTGTATATATTGGATAGAAGGAGACTGGCTATTTCTGACTTTTCTTTGTTATTACATGTGAAATGCTTCTATCCAGCCACCTAAAACTCATTTGAAATGATAGATGAAAAAGAGGGAGAAAGAGATTTGCAAAAAAAAGTGGGGGAAATTTTGAGTTGACACTGGGGAAGAGGATCAAGACACAATATTTCAAATTAAAAATGGATTCTTTTTTTTTCTTTCTCCATCTTCACTCCAAACCTACTCTGACCAGTAAACTGTACTATCTCCATCTGTACAAGAAAGGGAGACCAAAGAGGATTTTCAAGCCAAAATTTCTCAGATTGTGCAATCTTCCAAAAGCTTTCCTTCCATGTACAGTCCAATTATAATGTCTGGGTGTAAGAGAGGACTCTTCTCCTCTCTTATGCATACTCATAATGTATATGCAGGAGCTGTCTATTCTGTTTATTTTTTTTGCTAAAGATGGTTGTTACTGCTATCATTCAAAACTTACTAGTCCAGGCTTCCCTTGCAGTCTGTGGAGAAAGCTGGGCCCTCCCAGAAGGGGTTTGTACCTTGGACCCCTCCATAACTACATCACCAGGCAACTAGTTTAGACTAAATTGCTCCTTTCTGAGGTGGCTGACAGTGGGAGATGAGTGTCCTCTCTCCTGTTCCCATCCCTTCCTGCTGCCCACCCCCCTGAGAGCTCTGAGATATGATGTGTCCCTGCAGGGCAGGATGCTGGGCTGTTCTTGGTAGTCCTGTGGTCTGCAGTCAGGCCTTGTGAAAGGTTCAGGTGAAGTCAGGGGAGTTGCTTTGGTATCTCATGAAGGGCAGAAAAGCAGAGTGTCTGATCAGAATAGATAAAATTTGTCGTTCTGAAAATAGCCCGTGCATTTGAGATGAGGAGCCCTACTTTGGCTTTTACTGATAGTGTGCTTTATAACAGCTACATACCTGGCACCTCCCTGCAGCCCAGATGAGCCTCACCTTCAGCTCACCTTCTCTCCTCCTTCCCTTCCCCATCTTGTCCCACTTTGCTTTGAACAAAAGGACCTGGGGTGACTTGATGTGCTGGGCTTTCCAGTGGTGTGACTCCCTGAGAAGCTGACTGACTTTGTTAGCAGCAGTAGATGTGCTCTGGGGAGTGTTTGCTGTGTCCTGCTGAGCCTGTTGCTGCAGGCTCTCCCTGCAGGTGTCACAGTGGGTCCCTGCTCAGCATGGCTGGGTGCCACAGTAGCAGGTCTCTCATCTGAAGGAATAACATGAGCAAGCCTCCAGTGGTGCTAGTGTTCTCCTGAATAGTGAGGGGGAAGAAGAAAACCAGTGTCTCTTGGTAATTGGCCTTGTCCTCCATCTCAAATCTCAGCATATTCTTTTCCAGCAGGGTCTCTGGTGAGCTGTGGGGTGTGTGGGAGGGGCAGCTGGCAGGCTTCCTCTCACACAGAACACAGAGAGTGAGAACTCACAAATACAGAGAGGCAGTGGGAGAGTGGAGGGCAAGGAAGTAGGTGTGCTTTGGAGAAGGTCAAAAGGTCTTCCCTGGGGTGTCTGTGAAACTGGGAGATGCTGGTGGGGAGGCTGCTGTGCAGCAATGGCACCAGCCAGGCACAGAGCACAGCTTGCCAGGGGAACAGACCCCCTCCTTTGCACTCCATCATTACAGCTGCTGCTTTATGACATTAACTCTTCCTCAGCTCTTTGTAGGGAGGCTTCTGCCAGATGGGAGCCAGATGGCTCTGGGAGCTGTGTAGGCAGTGGGTGGCAGCAGCTGGTGAGGGCATTGTAGTGCAAAGACTGCATTGTATCTTCCTGTCCATCGTCACTGCATTCCTCTGCCCCCTTCTCCGTTAAAACCAGCTTCTTTCTGCTGCACAAACAGCTCTCCTTCAGTGTTCTCCTGTCAGACAGGGCTAGCCATACTGCTGCCTCTGGTATTTAGACTTGATGAAATACGTGATACAGGAGCAACAGATTCCTGTGGGCTGTGCAACTGCCCTGCCCTCCAAGACACATAACAGCTGCCAGCAATAAGTGGACATAACTGAATACCTTAAACCACACAGCATGTGGCAGTCCTTTTGCTATGCTACCCAAGAATTGAAATGTTTGTAGGTTTTGGCATTGTCCAGATATTGCAGGAAACTCTAAAATTCCCTTTGCATATCTTTTCTGCAATACTTTTGAGGTCCATCAGTATGGTCAAACTGATTTTTTTTTTCTTCATCAGTCTCATGACTTAGCCAAAACATTTTCATAATATTCCTAAGCTCTTTACTAACTGAGCACCCAGACCACAATTCTAGCTGGGTCATCTGTGTGACTGAAAAGAATAAAGGGAAAATCCCTGGAGACTGGACCCCTCAATCTTTTCAACCTCTTGAGCTCAGCTGTGCCCCTCTGAAGATGAATGACACTGCTTCATCTGGGAGATCCCAAATCCACAGATTCATTTCTAGTTTTCATTATTAGCCACAGTGTTCCCTGGTTTGGGGTTTTTTTTTCCAACAGGGATGGAAGGTACAGCCCTTTCCCAATAGAATTTTAAATTCAAGGTTAGGACGTGCTTTTGTTTCCTGGTAAGTATCACTACCGAAGTGGACCTTCAGGAAAGGGTTCTATATGAGACCTTTTGAATTTGATGAAAGAAGAGATGAGGGAACAATGGATAAGAGAGAGATCCAGTCAAACATTAGGAAGTGTGATTTTTGCTTTATGTGGACATGTTGCTTTCAGTGTTGGGAGACATGTCAGTGCTTTGCTTTCCATGGATTGGAAAGCAACCATAGGAAGGTTTCAAATTTTGGCAGGTATCTGTGTGCCCAGAACAGAGAATGGCCTGGAAACTGTGACTATAATATGCTTTGAAAATGCCATTACCTGCTGATTTTTGTGTTGATAGCATTGCACAATCATAGAATACACTGGGTTGGAAGAGACCCATCTGGATCACTGAGTCCAGTTCCTGGCCCTTCACACGACACCCCAAGAGTCACATCCTGTGCCTGGAAGCATTATCCATGTGCCTCTTGAATTCAGCCCAGGCTTGGTGCTGTGACCACTACTGTTGTTTGCTTTCTAGATGATTCTGAGTATCCAGCCCTGTAACTCGGCTAAACCCTAACCCTACCTAACTGCAGGTATCATTTGTACAGGAATGCAGTGATTCAGAGATGCTGCCCCATGCTCAGGTTTTCATTGTCCCCAGCTGTTGGAATTTACTTGAGATTACCCTCAACTTGAAGTCATAGTTCTGTAGGGAAATGGAAGTAACATCCTGTTTTTTCTGTGTCTTCTCACAGAAGTGGAAGATGAAAGGCAGCTTCATTCAACACTTTGTCAGCGGTCTCTGCCTGGAAAACCAGACTGGAAGAGTGGTGACCAACCCCTGTCAAGCAGGTGTACCTGGCCAACAGTGGGAGCTGCTACAAGCAACATGATGGTAGCACAGAGATCTCCTTGTTTCTTTGTGCATGAGACTTTGGGAGCAGAGGGGGATCAGGAAGGGAGAAATGGTTCTGTATATCTGACCCTAAATGTTTTCATTGTGCTCATCAGTAAGCCACTGCTTCAGCTGAGCACTTGATGTTTTGAGCTTTTCAGAGAAGAAGCTGGGGATGAGAGGAATCAGGACAGTTGTCAAAATCTTCCCATCTGTTGTCTTAAGTTCTCCTTTGTAGCTGATACCTGTGCACAGCTGCACCTAGAGATGGAGGAGGACCCAGCCCAATACTTGTAGCTCTCCCCATCCTTTCCTCTCTCTGCATCCAGAGTCCACGACCTTCAGTCCAGCAGCTGAGGTTGTGCTTGTACTGGTAGCTCTTTGGCCTCCCTGACTTTTTGCTCTAACATCATGCATCATTTATGCATATGTCTCTCAGTGAGGACTGGCCAGAAGCATCATCATGATCAGTGGAGAGGCTGGGAAGGAGCTAGCAGATCCCGGGGGCAGATTTGTCACCTCTTTTTGGTGGGCTCCTTCCTTCCTCTGCCCACAGAAGCTGCCCTACAGCCAAATGTGCTGAGGTTGGGCAGTGCTGACAAGAGAGATTGAAAACGGACAGTCTGTTTTACCAGCCTAACCAGGGATTGTTTCAGGGACTATTCCCTGTTGTAGTCTTCCTTCCAGCTTTTTCATGTGTGGAAGGCCAGCCCTGCCTTCAAGAGTGGCCCAATCCTGCAGGTTCAAGGTACCATGTTCTGATGGAGCCAGTCAGAGACAGGTGCCAGCACTTGGGGATGTCAGGGAACAGCCAGGGCTGTTCTCTGGCTGCTCTTCCTGGTGCTTCCAGCCACTGCAGCCCACACCAAAGGTGGGGACAGAGCTGCGTGGGCAGCACACACAGACAGAGGTGCTGCACATGGCTCAGGCTGTGGCAGGAGCCCACCCAGATCCCCACTGTGACAGAAGGGGACAGCACCTAGGTGGTAGCAGACTTCTTGCTGCTGGCTGGGCAGGGCTGCAGTTCTCATGCTTGTCTCTCCAGCTCTGCATAGCCCCTGTGAACAGAGCCTGGCATGACAAACCACCCACTCCCTTGTCTAGTTGCTTTTCCTTCTCTTTGAGAAAGATGAGGCAAAAGGGTTGGGGCTGCTCTACTTTTGACACCCCTCTCACTTTCCAGTGAGCACCTTGGGGAGAGGTGAGCTGGTGAAGTTGAAACTGCCCCCTGCACAAATGCTGCCTGTGTAGGCTGCCCTGAGAGAGGCTCCTTTGTGTTCTGGAAATACCAAAGACACTGGTGGTCTCTAGCTAGCATCCCAATCCTGCTCCCAGTTACCAGTCAGCTCTAGCCACATGTGGGTTTTCAAACCTGCCAAGGGATGCTTATGTATTCAAATAAAGTCCCCACAACTTTACCTTCTCCTAACTAGATTTGTTAAATTTTCCTTTTGAGATAGATTTTGTAAACCAACCCTCCTTTCCAAGAACCTGACAGGGGAGCCAGATGGTGGGACCATCTTCATTGGGCAATTGTTTGCCTGGTTCCTTTCTGATCTGTGTAGAAGAAACAGGTTGTTCATTTGGATTCTGGACAGCTGTTTGCTTTTGATCATGTTTGTATCTCTTTTAAATTCTTTCTCTTAGCTTGGTGTTAGCCCAAACAGTTGACAAAAGAACAGATAATGTTCTTCATACATTGCATGTGCTTAGTGTGAAAACTGGACAATGTTTATTGTTCTTGCTTTAAAAAAATGAAATCCATCATGTGGCAGGAGCTCTTACCCTGTCTCCCCCTTCACTTTGATATCAGATCCCCATCTCAACCCTGATTAGCCAGAAGAATGACCTGCCTGCACTGTGAAAACTCACTTTTGATCCTTACAGAACGGTGCAGCTGCTCTTCTCTGTGGAAATGAGGGCACTGACTCTGCAGTGATTTCTCTTTCCCTGTATAGAAATGCTTTGGGCCAGAACCACTGAGGTCAGGAGAGGGCAGAGAAGGAAGGAAAATAGCCTAGGAATGGAATGAGAGCAGGTCAGACAGACCCATTGAGGGCAGAGATGCCATCCTATTAGCTACTGCATTTTTAAACAAGAATATACAGGAGGTGGTCCTTTCATGGTCCTTTCAGAATAGCATCATTATACAGTAGGAGACAGGAACAGTCAAGTTCTTACCTAACTGGCTTGAAAAATATTGATGCAAAGACAGATGAAGGGCCACTGAGCAGGTACTGTTTGTAAGCTCTGTATACAAGAAAGTGTGAAAGGATTACATGTTTTCATCAAAACACAGCCTAAGTGGACCCTCTGCCCTCCCCCCCATTTCTCTCTCCAGCAGCTTATGTGTTGCAGCTAACAGCATGTTCACTCCTCTACCAGGTACTGCCTCCTTCCTCCCTGCTCCCACCGTGTGTGTGCAGCTTTCTTGCAGTTCCTCCTCCATAACCACTCTGGGACCAGGACCCAGCTCCTCTACAAACAATGCTCCTGACTGCTGCAGACCACAGAAGCTCTGCTCATTTACAGTCTCCAAGCTCTGGGCCAGCCCTAGTTCAAAGGGCTCTTGTCAGCACGATGACTGCTGCCCTTGGCTGTGTGTTTGGCCCCATGCTGGAGGCTGCTGGCTGCTCCTGGGGCACACATACCTGGACTGGCTGTGTTGATTCGTGCCTCTCTTCCTACTGCTCTCCTGGCAGAGTGTGAACTGGCATCCTTTTGGGCTGTAGCTGGGGCTGCTGAAGATGGGACACTGCTTCAGGTGCCGTGGTCTGGGGGAGGAAAGGGCAAAGGTGGACATGTGCTAGATGTCAGTAACTCAAATTGCTTGTGGAGTTTGGAGCTTCATTTTTTTAATTCTACCTGGTTTTGGACATGTTCACCTGAGGTCACCTCCCAACTGCTCACCCTTCTGTCAGCTAAAGCATTGCTTTAGCTCAACTCAGGCCTCCCCACACATCATCTTTTGGAAGCTGTTGGTTTCCACTGTATTTTAGCAGTTGCTGAAAAGGAGGTACATTACAAAAGGCTGCTGTCAAGTGTGGGCAAACTGAACTTCTTCTTGGAATAAACAAGGTCTTGTTCAAACTCAGTATTAGCATACTCTACATTTCCCTTGCACTGAAGGGAAGGAAGAACAAGGTTATCTCTACTTTTTTCCCCATGGTCCACCCACTGCCATGTTTTGTAACAGGTGTCAGGATTTCTCCAAG
The DNA here is from genome assembly GCF_036417665.1 of Passer domesticus. Lineage (NCBI taxonomy): Eukaryota > Metazoa > Chordata > Aves > Passeriformes > Passeridae > Passer > Passer domesticus. Next base: position 33,988,780 of record NC_087479.1, read on the forward strand.
CAAACTGGCTGTAACAGTCAGACCAAGCAGCTGCTCACCCTTGTTTTCCTGTTTACTTTAAACAGCCCCCTAGACTGTCAAGACAGAATTTGCATTGGTAATACCCTAAAAGAAAGCTGTTACTGTATCAGAGCATCCAATGTAATTTCCTGTGCTGTGGACCAATGGGAGTTTATTTAAGAGGAGCTGAATCTACTGTTGTACAGAAATCAGATTCAAAAGGTTTATTTTTCCCACTCACTTGTAAGTTGCACTTTGCCAGATGTAATTTATGTGGAACCCAGATTTGTTTTCCTTTTTCTTCAAAAAAAGCATGTGCCAGAATCTGTTTAATGCCTGGAATAAAATCCATTTTGAAATAAGTGTTTCAGCCTGTTCTTATTCCCCTTTTCTTCCTCTACTGGAGAAGAGCATCCTTTCTTGCCTGGTCCCCTGCTCTGTCTCTCACTGGGGCTGTTCCCAGATGCACATACTCCAGTTCTCTGCATGGGTTTATGGGCTGCCTCGGGGGGATGCTGCTGGAGCAGGCAGAGATCCTTCTAGGATACAGGGGTGTGCCAGTTGAAAGGGACTGGAATAGTCCTTCCAGCTGGGTAGGGAGACAGGTATCCTTCCTGGCACTTTATGGGCTGACTTTCATGCTGAAAGAAATAGCTGGGGTTGTGGGGAATTAATTCTTCCTCTTACTCCCTCCTTGATATTTTCCTTAAGCTAGCAGCCTGCCTATTTTTTATGTAATCCTCCCAAAGACCTTTCTTCTGCTTCTGGCTTGAGGGCAAAGAAGCATCACCACCCACAGATGTTTCCTAGCATGTGCATTGCTGACTTCAAATATTGTGACTCCCCAAGGAGGCTGGTAAGCTTTTCTAACCTCATATTATTTTAAACAAAAAGAGAGGGCAAAAAGAAAAAGAGATAGAAGAAAAAACAAGAGAGAGGGCAAAAAAAGAGAGAAAAAAGAAAGTCTAGCCAGCCAATTTGGAGACTTTGAGTTTAAAATTAAGGCTTAACAGCCTGCCAATTCACCTGGCAGAGGCTTTTTCAAATTAGGATCAGCTGGGTCTGACTGTACAGAAAGCAGCTGTGCCAGAACATCTGTCTGAGGAAGGAGGGTGAAGATATGCTGGAAATCAGCTGGTGTGGGGGGAACCACTGCTTACCCATGCTGATGTTTGAGTGTCGTGGGAACTCAATAAAAAGGAGAAGAGTTGGGGCTTTCTCTCTAGTGCTGCTCTTGTAGCAGGACATATTTGGGCTGTGTCCCTGGAGCCCTGCCTTGCACCCCCTGAGTGATGACCACCAAAGTGCCCTAGAAACCAGGAGGTTCCCAGGCTGTAATGATGGCTGGGGAGACTTCTTTAGTCCTGCCTAGGAATATGATAGGGTTTTGATCTTCTGAAGAGCCAGACTGGGGGGGTTGGGAGGGAAGGAGAAATGGGTGAGGGGTGGGTTACCCTCTGAGGAGGATAGGGTCAGACATGCAGTGGTCTGACACAGAGAGAAGAGTTTGGAGCAGAAACAGGTGCCTCAAAAGAGACTAGAACATCATGTGGGAAGAATTATAGGGAAGTAATTTCTCTGCTGGAGGCCGAAAACCTAGAAACACCATGTCCACAGCAGTCATACAGCTGGGTCAAATGCAGGAGATGATTTTAGTAAAAAGGAAAATCAAGTGTTGTTTGGATTTGTTGTTGTTTTTTGTTTTGTTTTTTTAAAATACTCAAATACTTTATTTGAGAGCTTACAAAGCAGATGGTTTTCTTAGAAATAGAGGTATTCTCCAGGCTGCATTCAGTAACAAATCTAGGTGCTAAGGGTCCATCTTTTTCTGCAATTTGTTAAAAGGTATTTGCTTGATACAGAGCCCTTATGAGAAGATCTCTTAATTCTCAAGACCCTCTGCTGTTGAGCTGCAGGGTGTGTGGAAGGGGATATCTCTAGTCCTCTAACTGGACTTCTTCAGCATTTTGGAAGTACATTCTAAGTTCAGAAGCGTCTGAAAACCTGACTGCTGCTGTTCCCTCGGGCAAGCATCCTAACATATTCCCTGCATTTTTTCTCTTAGTCTCCACTTCTTGGTGAGCGTTCAGACAGAGGCTGAAAAGCTCCTGTATCCCTCCCTTTTAGGGGGCCTAAGATGCATTCCTTCATCGTGACTTGTGAGAACTTTAAACAGCAGCAGATAAGTCCTGGAGAACTGCAAATATTGAAATTAGATGTTTAGATCTACCTGAAACAAAACTTGTTTTCAATGTCTTTGTTTTGCTTCTATAGTGGCAAAAAATCAGCAGTACAGTGCCCTATGAAAATAAACAGGATATTTGCAGCATGCTGGGCTTCTGGCTCTGCTTCTCCAGTGGAGAACTCTGTGCCCATGTGTGGACAGGAGGCATTGCCTTTCCATCACTCTCCCAGCTGGGGTGCAAGGTAGCAGCCATCCCCATTTTAGGGCTTTGTTTCTGTAAGGTGTTTTGCAAACAGCTGTGATATAGTCTAGAGCTGTGTTAAAAAATGTTTCTTTGCTGCAGCATGTTGCAAAAGAGCCACGGGGCAAGGGAAGCCTGGGGACATGAGGGAAGTGAACAACCTTTTGGTTTTTTGACTGATCTGCATCTGTTTGAGAAATACTGCTTAAATCTCACCAGTGACTGACCAGTAATTAAAACCAGGCCAGAACAAGGTAGTATTTCTGTGCTGAAAATGACACTGGTGAAGTGTTCAGACTTGCCTTATTTTCAAACATCCCATCTGAATGGAAATAGCAACTTCTGCTTGACTTATTGATGAAACTGTGCTTTACAAATCTGAGTTGTTAAAATAAATTCAGTTTCATCTGTACTGCATGGTAGGAAAAAACAAGAATGAGAGCAAAGATAACAAAATAATCCACTTGGGACAAAATTGTGTTTTGAATGTGATTTTGGTGGAAACCAGCTTCTCTCTCTTCGATTTCCATGGAAACTAGTACAGTTACCATTGCCTGCAGCAGAGCTGAGCTTGGCAGTAACAGCAGCAGTGTGCTGGCTGATGAGCTGGCCAGTGCCTGGGGGAGGCACAAATTCATGAGCCTGAAATGAACAAAATGGGTTCACTGACCCAAAAGGCCACCCATGAATCCCTCTGCACTTCCAGGTATGTCTACTTTCTTTTCCCAATGGCTCTTCTCCCTGAATTTTTTGTTCAAGAGCTCAGGGCTGCTTTGCCTTTCCCCATCCCAGTCTCAGCTGATGGGTGGATTTCAGTGTGCCCTTCTCAAGCAGCCTGAGCTCCTTGCGAGCATAGTGATTGTGAGCATTCCAGGCTTCATCCCAGCTTTTGAGGCCCCTTTTCACCTCCCGCCTTGGCATTTCTTGTCATTGCCCCTTGGGGCTGCCATGGGGTCTCCTGGTGGTTGTGTAGTTCTGCACTGTGGACCTGCTGCTCTCTGCTATTGGCTTCCCTCCAGCAGCTGGGTACAGAACTGGCCTTGCAGCAAAGCTGTAGTTTGGAAGTGCCCACAGCAGTTTCAAAGAGGGACACCTGCATATAAAGTACAGAGAACAGTTTATTTGAAGAGATGACATATTTTATAGTTCACCAAAGTTTGTGTGAAGTTTTTACCCACCAAAATACCTTGTTTCCCAGTCCTCCCAACATATAATGAGAGCAAGCCAGAAATCATGTCAATGCTGGTGTGTTTTGAAGGTGATGGCTGGCATTTCACCCCTGCTGAAGACATGCAGTGTTGTTCCCAGTGTTGTGGCAAGCAGAAAAGCAATAGACAGGGAAGTGCTGAAGTAGGTCTGAGGTTTGTTTAGGCTAAATCACTGAGGTTTGTTTAGGCTAAATCACTCAGCGTGTGAGAGCTGATGATGTGGCAGCCTGTTGATGAAAATGGAGAATTAAATATGCAACAGGTGTGGCAAAGTCTAAAAATGTACCAAAGGGTCTTCTGCGTGGGGTGGAATTACGGTGGGAATGTTCAAGCTGTACTTTCCCAGCTCCTCTCAGAGCTTCAGTGCAGATTGTTCAATCTCTCAATTTTATCTCTCCTAAACGGTTCTTTAACTGGAGGCTGCCTGTTGTAACGCTGTTTACAAGGACAATGATGTCAAAGTCCCTCTAATTGCCCCAAGATGAAGTGTCTCCTCTGCTTTCTTTCTGAGGAGATGAAAGCAATGTTCAAAGAGAGCCACTTGGTACCGGAGCATTTTTCAAGGCAATCAACTTTTCCAAGCTCTTTTCCCCCCAAGCAATCTAAATGCTAAATAGATCTTTTAAATAATTACCATATCTAAGACGAGGAGCCATTTTTCCCTGCAAACACCTGATGCTCATTAGCAACATTTAACGTGTCACACATCACCTCTGCTTACTCTAAACTTTAATGGCAGGAGTTTGTCAGATATCTGCAAGGACTGAGCTCATGCTGAAGAGTCTGAGAAAGCTCTAGAGCACAAATCCTGTCCTGAGAGGGAAGAGGTCTCTATTTCTTCAGAACTCTTCCACTTCTCCTCTCCCAGTTTCATGTTGATCTTGTCGAAAATAAATAGCGCCATGACCTACAGCAGCCTGGCACCCGTGTAAGCCAGGTACCCAAATCAGAGACGAGCTTAGCCCGGGGCACCAGGATTGTAGAAAAGTTGGCTTCTACCTGTCTTCGCAGCTTCTCTTTCCCAGGTTAACACAGGATACAGCTGGGTCAGCGGTGGGTGCTTGCAGCATCCCAGAGCCCTTGGCAGGACCAGCAGCTGCCAGCGCAGCTGGAGCCCCTTTGCCCAGGGACATCTGTAGCACCTGCTGCGTGTGAATCCCCCAGGGCTGCCACAAAGCTCGTGCTGTGGCTTTCCTGCTAGGGAAATCCATAGGAGGGGGCTGCTCACTGTACCTCGTGTGGCTGGCAGGAATCACCCCCACCCTTGTACCAGTGCAGTGCATCAGAACAGGAACAGACTCTTTGGGAAACTGGGGTTTCCCAAGGTGGAGCTGTTAGCTCTGCCTGCTAAAGCTCTTCTACTTCGGACTTACTGTGATAATAAAGCTTGGTTTGAATAAAGGATGTATGGTTCTAACCTAGTGGTTGAAGAGCTTTCAGTCTCTGGAGCAAGGCCTGGAGCCCAAGATTACTTCAGGAATTACTTTGCATTTTTATTCAGCAACTATTTAATTTCAAGCTTATAAACAGCCTTTGGAACAGTGCCTGGAATGAAAGACCTTCCTGTAAATATCCCAGCTGCTACTAGAAAACTGTAATTACTTTCCCTCTGGTGCAGGTCATCCTCAGATTTTCCACACCAAGGATTTCAAAAGACCCTCATCATAAGACATTCAATATTTTGTCCTTTAATCCCTCTTGCCAGTCCCAGACAAGCCTATACAGATTGGTGAAACAGAGAAAGCTTTGGCTCTTGTCTTTCTATTTATTTGCAATGGCTGTGTTTGGAGGATGCTTATCAAAGCAAGCAAAATGGAGGAACACTTTGTTTATGAGTTCCCTTAGCACTTTCTCACACAGGTGGTCTGAACACAGCTGAGACTGGAGTGCTTCTGTGAGGGTGTTGAAGCAGATCCTGAATTGTGAAGACTGAAATGTGCATATCTGACGTGTATCCAGCTTTGGACAACAACTGAACAGAGACTTTTATAATTCCAAAAATCGAATGATCCAAATGATTCAAATCCCACCTATACCCTTTGGATATAGGCTTCTGGACACCATACATCATCTGGGGTGCAGCCTGGAAGAGTCTGAAATCATCTGACTTTGAGTGGTGTTTTGGCTAGGATGCCACAAATCTCCTTTAATGCACACTTCTTAAACTCCTTATTCAATTGTCTCGTTTGAATAACATGTCCTTCATTACCACAGGGGTTCTTATCCTGTAATGTACTGCAAACAAGGCTGAAGGTTGTTGAGTGAGGGGAGTTTACAGGACCCTTTCATGGGTGTGCTTTCCATGGTAATGCTGTCAGCTGTGACCTCTGTGAGCTCAAGAGCCTCCAGACACCATGTTCATTAGTAAAAAGGACGGTAAAATCTCAGATGATTTTTTGGTGCTGCTCACAGAAAAAGCAGGCACTGCTGTACGAATTCCCTATGAATTAGCAGTAAAACCTGAACCCAGAGGACTGTGAGCATGTGTGAGAAGGGTTGTCCGGGGGCTCTCCCTCATAGCCCAGGGCTCCCACCAGCTGATCTGTTCAATCACATCTTAATCTGACCATAATCCTAGCAAGGGAGTGAAAGGGAACCAGCAGGAAAGGGCCAGTGCCTGCTGCAGTGATGAGTGACCAGGCAGATCCTGAAAGCTGTAAAAGGTTTTAAGGAGATCAATATTCCCTGTGCACTCATTTCTAATTGGGCTTTATTGCAGGTCTCTGATTCATGTAGTTCATTAAATGGACTCAGATGGAGTTTCTATAACTGAGTTTAAACTCCTAAGGCATAGGATCAAAATAGGAGCAGCAAGCAATTGCCAAGGCCCCTAGAACTCATCTGGAGAAGTAATTGCAGGAGTGCTGAAACATTAGACTTCAAAGGAATGCAGATGTGGCTAAATCAGTATTATTAATTACATTTAAGTTTACAAAAAAAGGTTATCTGCCATGTTAAGGGTCACTTTAAAAACTACCCAGTGTCATGAAGTATATATTTCAACTCATTTATTGCACCACTTGCGTTCTGGGGCAAGTATTTTCTGAGTTTTCATGAAGCCCAAGGGGAAACAGCTCCTAAACAGTATCAGCTAGAGTTACATCATCACCAGGTCTCATTCTCAGGACGTCATGCCCAAAACATCAACCTTGTGGAAACAATGAGGAAAATATATGGAAAGGACATGGAAAAAAACACTACCTTTCTACCTTAGGTTTGCATAAACCTTTTCATCTTCCCTGAAAAGTATCTGTAGGAGATGTTTGCCAAGTGAATAAAAAACATTCAGCAAAACCCCCCCAACATCAGAGTTCCTCTGAATATCTGATGAGATACAAGTGCCACAAAGCCCATTAACCTGTTCCTGTCAATGGCCTACACCAAGTGTCTAGGGAAAAGCCTAAGAAAAGGGCAATTGTATGGTTCCCTCTCCCAAAACACTCTCAGGACCCTCAGTTACTTCTGATGCACTGACATCCTGAGGCAAGGCTGTTATCCTTACATTTAACAGCCATAATTTCTCTTTATAAATAGGCTTAGCTAAGTAAATAGGAAGAAGGTGTGTTTCCATTCTCTGAGGATGCTCCGCATTAACTAATTAGCACTACTTATTGCTAGTTAGGGTGAGTATCAGATTTTTGATAAAGGTAGAGCAGGAGATTATCAGTTAGGTCAATGCATGAGTGAGGAGGGAAAAGGAGGAACTGCATCAAAGTGCTTGTTAAACTGCTCAGCTGGCATGGGGCTGAGACCTGCATTTTACTCTTACTTTCTTCCAGGAGTCAAGGGAGAGTCTGGACCAGACACACAGGTACTTTTTTCCATCATAATATGTGTCAGATACATTGATGCTGGATCTCTATTTTCCCTGCAAGTAGGTTGGAGTGATGTCTAACTTCTAAAGACAGCATGCCTGGAGGTAGTCATGAATTTTCTATAGAAATAGTTTAAACAGAGAAGTCAGTTTTATGGAGCTTAAGCTGTGTTATTTGAGGTGTCTTTGGGGGCAGCTGAAGGCTGATAAAAGCCCTACTGGCTGCTGTTCCCTCATGAGAGGCATGTGGGGCTCTAAGTGAGCTGCTGAGGCAGCAAGGAGAAGGGGGTCTGAGGAGTGAGACAGACAGTGAAGGCAGTGAGCAGAGAGCTGCCTGGCTTATGCAACATGCTATCAAAATGTTTAGTCCATTAATTGTAAGATGGAGGGAGGTGCCTGTTTTTCCTTGGACTTTTCAGAAGGGAAATACCTCCTGGAGCTATGGCTGACCTGATTTGGGTCCCTTTCTGCCAAGAAACAGAGCAACACAGTTAAATGTAGCTCTTACTCTGCTTATTTCAGACAAGCTCTGCTTATTTCAGACAAGTTTTGAGTTCCCTGGAATATCTGAGGTGAATGTCTGCATTAAGATCAAATACTTGGTTATTCTCATATGTTTCTTTCTTAAGCTTTCTAGTTGAAGTTATTGAATTTTGCATGAATAATGAGTGCTTTTACTTGGATATGATAGAGGCAAGGAATAGAGGGTACACTGAACAATTGTGTTGTAAACACAAAAACAAAACATGCAATTTTGGAGGGCAATGAATGATTAATTCCTGGTTAAGACTAAAGCAATATCATTACCATGGTATGAAAGACTGGTAGTCTTCATTTGGAGCTGCAGGGGCAGCTGATGCAATGGTTATTTCATTGAACTATGTTCAAAGACAGACAGGAAAACCTGGAGAAAACTACTAGCATTAGCAGGGGAGAAACATAAAGTAAATAGAAATTGAAATTAAACTGACTTGGCCCAGAATTTAGAAGGATACTAATGAAATGAGAAAGAAGACCCTTGCAAGCCAGGCAAGGAAAACAGCACAGATTTGGCACTGGCTAAATTTCTAGAGACTGTGAGGATGGAGAAGAAACAATTCTGGATTTGAGGAATGCACTTTGAAGAGAAGATTTGAACACTGACTCTGTTTGCTGTGTTCTGGTCAGTGCTTCTACTGCCTTCCAGTGGAATAGATGTACAAGCTAAGAATTCCCTTGGGGACCAAGCTAATGTATTGAGAGATAAAGAAATTACCCCCTGCCCCTCATTTCCTTTTTGAACCTGAAAATAGCCATAGTTTAAAAAGAAATGTGAAGCAAGGTTTATGTTTATCTCTGGCAGCATAGACTTTCCACTTTCCCTTGCAAGTACATGACTTGATACTGCCGGAAGATGCCTTTGCCTCAGATGAGGGGCTTGGTGTGGAAGCACAGGTGCAATTGCTTTTGTCTCCATTGCTATGTATGGCTTGCTTCTTACTTTTCCCTGGCATTTTGCAGTGCCTCTGAGCTCTCCATAATACTACATAACATATTTCTGAGGCCTTTTATATATTTTTTCCTTCTTTAACTTGAAATCTGGAAAGGTGTGGGGAGTATGGAGGGTTGCATCTGGGTGGCAAGTCTGATGACCTCTAGGAACTTAACATCTGTGGCAAGGCATTATTCTCAGTGTCCCATGTGAACCTTCATTCACATGAAGAGAATATGAGAACAAAATCAAATTTTACTCTTCTGCACCTTGTCTTTATCACTGGGGAGCAGTTATACTTTCTGTAGCCCAGTGAATGCTACTCTTGTCACCCAAATCCACTCAGGAATACATGATGGCTTACCATTTTCAGCACTGTCCTCAGGGCCTGGGGAATACTGAGTTTGAGCAGCTGGGTGAAACTGGTCAGCGTAGGGACTCAGATTTCTCATTTTTCATGACATGGGATTTTCTAGTAGTGACTCCAATAGCATGATGGATAATTTAGATTGGAAGAGAGGTCCAGAAGTCATCTAGTCAAATGTTGCTCAGAGTGGGTCTAATGGATCTAATCAGATCAGTGCTCTGTCAAGTCTTGAATGTCTCCAAGGATGGATATTCCCCACCTCTCAGGGCAGCAGATTTGTGTTGTATGTGTGTAACCCAGTGCCCATGGTAACTAAGAAAATAATTTAAATTTGGGAGCGTGTTTCCTGCATGGCTAATGAAGTGATGCAGAAGCAGCAATGAAATGCACCAGATGGAAGCACCAGTGCATTAGAGATCAGGGCAACACAAGTGTTGGATCTAGGCAGTGGTAGAGCCCAGACACTACAGCCTCCAAGCACACTGCCACATTTTTCACCTCTGAGGTTCTTGTTGACTTACCTGGGGCAGCCACAGGCAGGCAGCAGCTACAGAGTTCCAGAAGATGTGTGCATGTCACTGACACACACAACAGCCCACAGTAACAGTCTTGGCTGGGCACTGTGGGGACACTGCAGGGGTGCAGCAGCAGATGACTCAGGTGTGTACAAAATTGGTAACAAAACCCTTGCTAATGCTCACCAGGAACAGTGCAGAGCAGGCATATGCAGCATGCAAGTTTTACTTGTGTGTCACTGCAAACTCAGCACAAAGACTTTGAATAAAACCTATGAATTGCAGCTATGCCTAAACTTCATCCAGATAGTGTTCCTACAGGCATAGTTCGGATTACCGTAATGAGAAAACTAATTCCTACAATCTAATGCTTTCCTATGACAAATCAAGACAGGTTTTACCTTAATCCTTTCAGGTATAGAGAGGAAGAAGCATATATTAGTGGGTGATACTAGAGAGCTGCCTTGTACTATGCAAAGCTGAGCATCTCCATTCAGTGAGTTTCAGTGGCAGATTCATTCCCCTGCTGTTTCCATGAATGGTACCTTGTGTTTGGACAACACTGAGTAAAATTATAGCAGACAATACACTCAGTGTGGAAAACTTGAGAGAATTGACTGGTACGACAGAGGTGCAAAATTAATTTTCTATTTTAACAGATGTACTCTTGTTGATTATCTATAGCTAGTACAAATTATTTATCATTTTACCTTGAAGTCCACACTTTTAGACTTCAAAGGCCAATGGGTACTTAACATGAGTGGCTCAGATGCTCACTGAGGCTGAGAATCTTTAGCCTCACCCACAGCCCATCTCCTGCTGGACAATTGCTAACTGAAACTCCCTGCCCCCCTCAACCGATGATAATGGTAAACCAATTTGTTTCAATGCTCACCAGGGTCTAGAAAACACCAGATTAATAGCAACTGAAAAACCAGGAGGTTTTAATTATTTTGCACTTGTAACCCAGCTACTCTTGATTTTTCTGTTTATTAGGTTTTTTTTGATGGATTGAGTTTTCAGTGTAGCTGAGTTCCAGTACAATCAGACCCTTACTCAGTGGGGATTGTAAATGTACATAACTGTTTGTATACTCCAAAGTCAGGTAGCTGGAGCTTTCCCTTCTTCCCTCTGAGAGTAAGTCATCCTAAGAAGCAACCTTGCTTTCGGTGCATCATGAACCAGCACAAATTGCTTGGAATATGATAATGAGAACCCAACCAGCAACCTTACAACTTACCCTTTTCTAGTGCAAGTCAAAAAATATTTCAGCCTTGAAAATATTGTGGGTAGTCAAGTCTCCTTGCTGTAAACAGGTTTATTAGTTACTAAGGAAGATAACAAGTACTACTTTTTCCCTCCACTGTACATTGCCAATGGTGATAAGCACAAGAACAGACCGATCTAGCAATGATGCTACTTTCCTGCTGTGGTTATAATGCATTGTGATGGATGTCAGGATTTCAGTCTATTTTAAAAGAACTTGATGATGGAAGCAATAGCATACAAGTATTTTAACTACCTAGCTTATTATTTCACCCTCAGAGCAGGAAAGCAAACTCAATTCTGCTTTTCACAATTCTCCTTCAGCATACTGAAGGAGGCTGCAGAGTGGGACTCCTGTAAGAATGATCCTGGTATTATTGTGGTGTCAAACACGACTCACATTCTAATCTTAGTGGGATTACTCCCTGACCCAGTGCATTACTGACTGGCAGGAGCTTGCAATGGTAGATAAATGGGTGCTTTATATATTCACCAATTTATCTACCATGCTTGTCCTTGTTCTCAAAATATCAGGTTTTGGGCTTTTTTAAGTGACCAGCTGCTCTGCTTGTTGGTGCTGGCTAGCAGTCCTGTTCTCCCCTTCCCCACAACACCCAGTATCCCTTTTCTACAATAGTGTGAAGCAGAATTAGGCCTTTCAACATCAGGGAACTGCTACTTCAGCTCAGTCACCTCATGTAACTTCACCCTACTATTTGCTTAGTGAACAGCCCTGCCAAGAAATTATTTGTGCCAGTCTGGTCATGTCTCAACTTGAAGTCCATGGCAGGCAGTGCAGAAGCTGTGGGAGGACTTCCCAAGTCTCTGATTAGCAAAGAAGCAGCATGGCTCCACAAGGCAAGGAGAAGTCAGGCAAGAACCTCAATTCCTCTGCAATCCTGGCATACAGCTCATTCAGCTCCTTGGTCTGAGGCTAGGCTTCCTTAATGGACTTGCTTTAAAAAAAATTAAGTATTTCTACACACTTGAAATACTAGGTCTCTGGATTCCATTCTTAATCCCCGTTTTAAAATACTGTACCACTCTCCTGCAGAAGCAGCCAATTAATTTCCTTTGTCATTTACTCCCACACTGCGGCAGGCATGACCAGCACAGTTACTTGTATCTATCCATACCTAAGAAGCACCAGATAATTTGCTTCAGGCAAAGCATGCATGGGATGACAGATTCTTTTTGACACACTTTCTGTAATCACACCAATTTTTTATTGCTTTACCTGCAAAATGCTGCTACTGAACCTCATTTTTATAGTAATTGAACTTGGGCAATTATCAGTATCTTGCTAATAAAGTGCAGATGCCTCTGAGGACAAGTGCAACTGCAGGAGGTACTACATGCCCTGTGCCATCCATTACTCAGTAGGAATAAAGAAGGCAAGTGAAGTCACTGTTCAGAGTCTGCTAGAACAGCCTACATTACTAGAGTGCCAGCCTACTAGCATGTAAGGAGTTTCCAAGTGCTCATAACCCTCTCTACTAAATTTCTGAAGGCACCAGGTGGTTAGTGGGAGACAACTTTCCAGATTCTTCTTTCTAGCTTGTTGCACATTGGATACTGTAGCATTTTTTCTCCCTTCCAGTGTATTTGGTCAGCTGCTCAGCTCAGCAGCAAATCTATTGCTTCATAGTTAATAGAGTAAAATGCAGTTAAGGATTATGGAAAACTGCAGCTCAAGAACTATGCACTAGTTTTAACTAGTGGCTTACTTCAGAAAAAGAAAAAAATACCTGTAGCTGGACGAAAAGAGATGATGCCCAAGTCCCTTCTTCTAAAGTGGCTTACAGGCCACACTTTTCTCTCTGCAGAAGGCCAAATCTGGCTCCAAAGGTATGAAAGGACTACTTACTTGTATTTTCCAATTCTGTAAAAACTTCCATTAGTGAAATGACCACAGCAGTTTGTATATTTTTTAAAAAAAAAGTTAACTAACCTTTAAGTTAAAGATTGCAAACCTTCTGCTTTCCAAAACACTAAAAATCCTATCTTCATGAAGTCCCTTTCAAAAAGCATCTCCTTTAAAGTACTTTCTTCCTATTTTCTGCTCTAATATAAGAAATTTGTATTTTATACTTGGTTACTGGTCTGAGTTTGCAGAGTTATCATAGTAGAGCCAAAATCAAGGCAGATTTTCTTAAATTAGACCAAACATAAGGTACCTTTGAAGGAAGAGCTGTGCTGTGTTCCAGTGCCTGATTACTAAAGATTCAGCATACTCCTTTGTGCTTTTCACAGTAAGGAAAGAGATCACATTGCTGGCTTTTCTTAAATTGAAAGCAAGCCCACAGAATGAGGTAAATGCTTATTTGTCTTAAAGACTGCAAAATTGCATCCAAGAGAATATTGGAAATTTTACAAAAAAAAAATTGAAATTAACCTCAAACATGTTAGCAGAAAACACACTATTTTAGTATGTGCTATTCAGGAGCATACACTATAGAAGCTTTTAAAATAACATTGCTTGTATTAAATCTCAATGTTATTATATGGGCAATAGTGAATATTCTACGTATTACTGTATTTAAGCCAGACATAAAACTTGTATGTCCCAAGTATTTTCAGATTTAATAATCTTAAGTGTACTAATATATTTCTGACCTACAATGTTTTGAAAATCACTATTCATTACAAAGGAAGCATGTTTTGATGTTAGCAGATTGAATTTATTTCTGGTCACCATAAATTCTAGAGCTAGTAGGTCTAATCTCCAACCTGTATTTGTGCTGACAGATTTAACATCCTTACCCAGTTTCTTTTTAAGAATTTATATCCCTGCAGTGATTTGATTCCCAGTCTTTGGCAGCTATTACTTATCACTTAAGTAAAGCTATTTTCATTAAGGCTTTACTACAGACAGTCAGTTTGCCTCAGATTCTTTTCAGCCAGTGCATTTGCTGTGAGGTCCAGGAGAAACTATTGATGTGTATTAGGAAGTTAAGTGCACTGGAGAGAAGTGCATTCCTCTGTCAGTCCCAGAACTGCTCTTGGTCAAGGGTAATTGGTACAGTCTGTTCCTACAGCAGGCAAACTCTTAAGGCACAGAGTACCAATCCAGCCTTTCCTTTCTACCTGCTCTATTTTTTGGCCTGATGTGTCCTCCAATCCAAATCTTTTCAGTACAACAAAATTACAACAACATCAGCATTTAAGATAGATGGAGGCAGATATAACTTATAATGTGGGCAAACAGTTAAGTCTTTATCTTCTGTAAAGAGAAAATTAAGTTGGGGCAGATTTTCATGGGAGCAATCTGCTTTGCCTATTCCTTTCTTGGGGGAAAATGGTAATCAGGCTAATTCAAGTGGCCTGTCATGTCATACATTCAGCCTGCTCTTATCCATCACCAATTCCAGAGCAGACATACCTATATAAAATGCCTCATAGAGAGATCAGCTGTGCAGTGCAAGAGGGTTCCTGTGTTTCCCAAAGATGCTCAGGGAAAAACAGTACCAAAACTAAGGCAGAATTTGAGCTGTTCTCTAATACAGGAAACAACTGCTGGTTCAGTCCACATGACCTTTCAAGCCATATCCTTTGAATAACAGGGAAAAAATATTTGTATTTTTTGTCAGGAACCACAAAATTGAGGACTCAAGTTTAACTAAAGGGTAGATTTTTATTTCCCATTAAGACATCTCAAGGACATAACTGAATGTAAAAAACCCACAGAGGGGCACATACAGCAAATGTGGTGAAGTACAATGTGAACAGCCCCAGGGGTTCAAATAAGGTAGGACCATTAGCAAACTGGAGGAAAAAAAACCCAAAACTCTGCTGAAGATGTTGTACTTTCTTTCCCATTTACACCGAAAAAAATCCCAATCCAACAAAATCCTTGTATCTCTAAAAATACACTCCGTCCTGGCTAACGAGTTTATCAAGATGGCAACAGGATGACTATAATACAAAACGTTCACCACTACACTCTGTACACACCTGTTGTCCAAACCCCCCAAACCCACGCAGCAATGGGGCCCCCATTATTTGCTGGCTTGCTGGGCCTGCCTGCGGAGGAGAACGTAGATCTTCTCCTTTATCCAGTCTTTGTTGTACGGTTGGTACGTCTGAGTATCAGCACGGTAACTGCAGAGGAAACAAAAATGTCAGCCTGCTCTGTAGTACATCTACCAGAAGAACTTCACAAAATTGTCCTCAAGTGTGTGAGGTAGAAGGTAGGGTCAGAAGTAGGTGGGCATTGCCACTTATCACATGGATTTAACCTGTTCTCTAAAATACAGTTGTCCAGCAGATCAGACTGAGCCTGAAACAAAACGAGATGCTCCAAGCACTACTGAGTGACCAGACCACTGTGTTCACATTTTAATTCATGCATTTAAATACTTAAGGGAGACAGCAAGTAGAGAATCTTAGTATTCTAGAGCTCAGCGTGCAGAAAAATAGCTCCACCAGGAAACAATCTAATTTGTCTTAATGAGTCAATCACTACTTCAAAGATTTATTTAAGTTTTCAAGTGTTCAACTTCTGTGTGGAATTTTTTTGAAAATTTTTAAGATCAAATTTTTGCAGGAGCAAAGGCAGACTCACAGATGGATGACAAGGGATTCTTGCCATTGGCACTGAGGACAAGCTTACATCTAACAAGGATACTTCATAAAAAGCAAACTGAAAACAAGAACCCACAGATGCATTTTCTTTGCTATTCAAAGATAGTAGATAAAAGCAGTCCACTAGCAAGGGCCAGAGAATTCAGTTACTCAGGGCATGTTGAATTAAAACAGAATGAGACTGAAAAATGAAAGCAATCTGAATGAAGTTCTGTGTAGATTCATATCCTCCTATGTAATATTTTGTTCATGAAGATGGTACTTTCAGTGAATGATTCAAAAACTACTGAAGTCCTGGTCAGTCTTTAAATCTTGATATACTTTTATTTCTGACAGAAGGGTGAGATGGACAGTGGTAAGAAGGTAAGTAAAAATCACCAGTTAACTCATTCCAGAACAATTCATAGTTCTTACCTAAGGAAAAAACCCTAAGCATGCTGTTTCTAAGGAAGTCTTACTATTTAAACCCCAGCATGACTGGATCAAGGCCAAACAAAGAGCTTCAGTGTATGTTCATACAGCAGTAGTTCTAGTGCAATGTAAGAAATGCTACTTTTAGGAAAAGTTACTGATTTCTACCCTCCATCCCCAAAGCCTTTCATAGTGCTACACAGCAAGAGCAGACATCAAGTACTTCAGGAAATTTCTGTGAACAAGACACGGCTATTACACCTTGTGCTATGTGTGCCATCTGGTGGAAAACTATAAGCTGAAGTAGAATTTGGCATGACACTGCTTTTAGAAGCCTAATTAAGAAAGGCACAAGGCTATCCTAGAAAACAGTTGCTACCTCCTAAAACTAGTGGCTAGTTTCAATCTCTTAGATAAACTTTCATCTTGCTGTATCTTGATCAAAACAAAATTTTGGCTGCAATGCACTTCTGTAGCCTTCTACTCTACCACAAGTACTGCTCTCAGCTGAAAAAAATCTGTAACCATTCTGCCTCTTGAGGAACTGTACCAACAGCACAAAGGGAAATGTAAAGAGATCCTCGTAGTAATAAAATAGTCAGCTGTAGTTAACTGTTGGATTTCAGATGGCTTTAATGTGAGTAAAATCAAAGTGGAACTCTTAGTTTCTAAGCCTTCTTTAGAGGTACCTTGTATCTATGCACTTAATTGGACCAGGCAACTTGCTAGGGCAGCTGCAATACTGCTGCACTACAGTTACTGCTAAAAACCACACAAAACAGCATCATGTTAAACTCACACAGAAGGGTTTAGAGGGAAGACTTGTGACTTTCCTGAGTCACTGAAATGGACTTGTACAACTGAACTTACACAAGACAGCTGAGGTCTGCCAAGTCATCAATGAAGTCAAACAACTGGCTGATATCGTATGTAATGGATGGACTGTTGGGATTCATTCTCTTCAGATGCTCTTCATACATTTTACAGACTCCTACAGAGAAACAAGATTAACCATGCAATATTAAAAGACTATGAGCTGAAACTTTTTCAGCTCTTGATCCACAAATAAAAATTTAGAGAGTACCACTGTAAAAGCAACCAAATTTTCTAGAGCTGAAATTCTTTTGTTCCTAGCAATTTGCACTGAAACATAACAGTATAAAATCAGGTAAGATGCATAGAAAGTAAAGCTTTCATCATCTAGGGGAAAAAGGTTTAATTCTGTCAAATATGTAACTTTCCATGCAGTAAGCTCCAAAGGACATCTGGAACTCCTAATAATTTTAAGACAGCAATTAGAACATATACTCTTACTGCACAAACACCTGCGAAACAGAAGAACTCATAAGAATGACCATTCTTGATCCAAGAGTCAAACTGGGTACTGAGTTAAGAGTGACACCACAAACCTGCATATACATTTAAAGCACTTTTATTCATTTAAACTAGTCTACTAATAATTCAGATAGATTAGAGAAGGATGTAGTATTAAAATGAGCACAGAGACTTTGCATGGTATTGATTATACTTTTGTTTGCCTCAGAAAACCTCCTGCAAGATTAATATTAAGTGAACTACAGCTCTAATATTTCAATCTTCTTTTCATGCTCATTATGTGTATCTAAGTTTTGCAGGATCTTTACTCTGGCACATGTGCTATGAGACTGCAAGTTATGTATCAATTGCACACAATCCTTTATTTAATATAGTATTTTCAGCAGCAATCTTTGCCTTACAGTGCTAGGAAGAGTGAGAATTAAGTGCTGATCCTGCAATGAAATGCATTGCAACAAGTCTGCTGCATGGGCCCAGAAAGAATATCATCTAATCTCCCAAACTGGATGTGGTTTCATCTAGTTAAATAAAAACCAGACATTTAATAGAAAAAGGAAGTTTTAGAAACAAATAATAACTAGTTTTAGTTTGCTAGAACATTAGTGAGCTAAAAGCATGAGGGTTTTTATGAATTACCTTTGAAAAACATGAAGAGCAACTTATTTTCTTACTAAGTTTGTGAATATGTCAAAAATAGGATTTAACAACAGTTTTTAACTCCCACGCTTGCATCCACCCACCTTCCATGCATTCATTCACCGACTCATAATCAGCATATGTTCTGCCTTCTGGCCTCTTGGTAGGCTGGACAAGTAGAATTGTGTGAGACTGGAAAAGAAAACAAATACAAAAATACAGGTGACTTGCACACTTTGAATGATTTTTGTTTGAATTAGGTTATTTATATGAAAGAAGGAGTAAAAAGAAGCATAATAATAAAATACTAGACTAGCAATCAAGGACACAGGCATTTTCCACATAGCATTTACTATTTATATAAGGTGTGTTAGTAAGTTTTGTTTCCAACAAGTCCTATCAATCCTTATGGAACTTTAAAATGCGTAGAATCACTAGAAAAGCAGCTATTGTGTTGAAAAAAAATACCACAGAAACAGTTTCTATTTAGACAGACAAGCAAAGCTATAAAGTCAATGTATAAGAGCTGTGGCATGAGTTCATTTAATTATTTATTTCCAAATGCAGTCTGTTAGTAAAATTTTCAGTGCTCCAATTAAAGAGCAATGAGGGGACCAAACTCAACACACTGCCAGTCTCACCTGAAAGATTTAAACTAAATTAGCTATTTTGAGTTATTGATTTAACTTCAAGGGAACATCAATGATACAATAAATCTGCACTTAGCACTCAAGATTATTTCTTGCAAAACAGATGTACTGGTTTTTCCCACTTCAATGAGTTTACTTAAACAGTAATTACTGCTCAGAAAACTGTTCCAAATGTTGGAGTCCATAAGCTTGTTCTTCTGCAGGGAAAGCTTAGATGACTGTACACTCTGTGGCTTCCATTATTTCCATAACATTTTTCACTTGGCTGCAGCAAGTAATTTGAGCAAAGAAGCAAGATTTTTGAAGTGTACACAATCTGTGATCTAATTAACAGGTTGCACACCACAGAAAGTTTGCAAGCATGCTCCAAATGGCCGTCTCCAGAGCTGCTAGTTGGATCCAACATTTTCAGTGCCAATATACGAGGTGAGCACTCAACTCAGGGGCAACTGCAGAGTCAGACATCATTGGCTTAGATTAATCAGTGGCTGACAGAAAAATCCTGACCCATACTTTGGAAATTAGTGAAGATTATGAATTCAGTGCTCATGAAAAGCAGTGACAGAAAATAGAAATGGCAAATGTTAGGATGTAATGGAAAAAAACCCAAACAACAGGACAAATTCTTATCCCATAACTGACAGTGTTCCCATCCTTGGAATAGTTTTCAGTTATTTAAATTGTCTCAACACAGCAGTAGCAGATTCTGAGAAGTTCAGGAAAATGTTACACAGAGAAAAAGAAGGAGCAAGACTTTTCCTAATCAGAAATAGAAAAAATGGGAATTCTGAGCTGCATACTGTAACAACAAAAATCATATAAAGGAGAGTAGATAATTTAAATCCACTTTCATGTATGCCAGATGATTGATTTGAAGGGAATTCCCCAAGGAGGGCTGGTATCTGGCTGTTCCTAAGTGCATTGTACTTGAACAGGCATCTCTTGGCAGGGAGTCCAAATAACTGCCAAAGATTACCATAAAATCATTTTTGCAGCACCATCATTTTAATTAGATAGCCACTGAGGAGTGCTAAATGAATGTATAAATTCTGAAATTATCCAAGTAATCAGATTATAGAAAAATCAGTGAGCCACACATGAAAGCCATGGCACACATGAAGTTGCTTCAGAACTTCACAGCAGAAATAATTTGTGCTTCTGACTTTAAACCATTTATCACTTCAGACACTATACAATATCCATTATCAGATACTGGCTCAGAAAAATATTTAAATTAATACTCTTGGATCACATGTAGTGTAGAATTAATGCTTTTAAACATTAATTTGGGAACTTGACATTATTTTACTTTAAAGGAAAAAAAAATTGATTTGATAAAATTGCTGGTCCTGTCCTACCACGTAGGTACAAAAAAGGACAGGTTCAGAAGCCTGAGGGAAGTCTCCTCTGACTATTACCTGTCCCGTGAGCCTAGGTGACATTACCAAAACACGGGAAGATCCACAAACCTTTCTGCATGAGCACCAGTTACCTGGAGAAGCCCAATATGGACAGTTATTATGATACATATGTTGAATTTCTTTGCGTTTTCCTTAAAAGCACAGTTGTACTGGCTGCTTTTAAGCAGGACACAGACAGACACCACATGGTTTATATTATACCAATTTCAAACTTCTAGGCAGCGCTTTAGAATTGCTCCTGCTACTGAAGGCAGAGCCCTGTAAAACTGGTTAAGGCAGTGCCAAGAGCCAAACCAGCAGGACTTAAAAGCCACACTGCATCTGCCCAAAGAGGCTTCCACCAATTGTAGTGTGTGTGACAATAAAGCGGAAAGAAAAAAAAACCGCTCTGAAACAATAAAAGTGGAGGATAAACACATAGTGTAAGGGTAAGACGTGCAGTGATGCAAATACCACCCAGCAGCACACTGCAGACATCGACAGGCCAGGCAGAAAGGGGTCTAAGGACCACCCTTCACTCTGGCCAACAGGGACAGGGCTCATCATGGCCGAAGCCAACGGCACCGGAGCAAGGACAGGCAGACGGGAACTTCTCTGCAAGCCGACAGGCAGCTGTCCTCCCACCGCACGGCAGCGACTTGCTTCAGCGCCTCTTCATTTATTACACGAACGCAACAAACCGCGTGGATAGCGAGGCCTTTGCGCTTCAGCGTGCCATTCCCGGAGCCCCCCGAGGCAAGCTCCCGCCTTTCGCTGCTCCGAGCCGAGGGGAGGAGCGGGGAAAGCGGCGCGGAGAGCGCCAATCAGCCATTTAAGGCCGGCCCGCTCGGCGGGCGGCACTCGCGGGAGAGCGCTGGGCTTCCAGCGGCGCCCGGAGAAGGAGCCGAAGCTGCCGGGGCGAGGGGCGGGAGCCTGCAGCGCGCCGCTGCCCGAGCGCCGCCGCCGCCGCCGCCTTTGTGCCCCCGCCCCGTCCGGCCCTGCCCCGCCACAACGTGCAGCCGCCCGCCCGGGCCCGCGCCACCGCCCGCCGCCTTCCCGCCCGCAGTGGCCCGGGGGACAGGGAGCGGAGGGGAAGGGGAGGCTGCCCGGGCGGGCACAGCCCGCGGCGATCCGCCCCGTCCCGTCCCGTTCTCACCATGGCGGCTCCGCTCCCTCAGCACCGCCGGGCAGAAGTGGCGCGCGGCGATCCCCCACAGGCCCCCGCGCCCGCCGGAAGCGCCGCCGCGCCAACGGCCGCCACCATAGAGCCGCTCGCGCCAGAGCGCCGCGCGCGCACGCGCCCGCGGGGCCGGCGGCCAGGCTGGCGGGGGCGGGGCGCGGCCGCCGCCATCTTTGGTGCGGGAGCCGCTCGCGGCCCACGGCGGGCCGAGGCGCCGGCCGCCATGTTGGAGCGGGGCAGCGCGCCGGGCGGGGCGGGCGCGGCCCGGAAGGGGAAGCGCCGCGCTGCCACTTGGCCGTGGGGCAGCGGCCGTGAGGGAGAGGTGGCGGCGCCGGGTGCCCTCGGCCCCGCCTGAGCCTGCCCGTCCTGAGGAGCCGCCCGCGCGCTCGCTGTCCCCAGCCCTCCCTCCCGCCTGCCCCGGGAACAGCACGGTGCGGGTGGAAGTCCCCCCGCCTCAGGTGAGGGCCGGGCCCGCCTGCCGGGGCCGAGCCGCTCCCGCAGCCCCGGCCGGGGGCCGAGCCGGCCGCTGCCGCCCGGAGAGAGAGACATGGCTGAAAGGCTCTCCTGGGAGCTCCGTGTCTGCACGGGTTAAGGCGTGCGGTGGGAGAGGCGGAAAAGTTGCTGTTGGATTTCACTTCAAGGGAGCGGACAGAAAGCGGCGAAATGGATGACTTCCCCTCCATCTGCCTGCTGTCCCTGGCCATGCTGGTCGCCTGCTATGTGGCAGGAATCATACCCTTGGCAGTTAATTTTTCCGAGGTAAGACAAACTGCTCGTTCGTTGCTAAAGGAGAAACCCGGCAGAAATCCCAGCAGGAGGTGGTGCCGTCCCCTTGCTATACCGCAACGCTGTTAAGGATGAAGCTTTACCTTTAAAAGTTATAAGCACAATATTAATTTTCGTTCAAAACTGCCGTGTAAAATTATGCTTGTTTCACAGTGGTCATTTAAACTTGTCAGATTTGAGTCGAATCTCTGCTACAGGTGAAGCCAAGTCTCAGCACGTAGTGTAAGGACACGAATAAGCATGGCTATTCTTAGAAGCTTGTGTAAGAAATGGCTGAAGTCAGTGATTAGCTCTTATGTGCCTGTGGGCTGCTCAAATTAAGGCTTTTGAAAACAATTCCAAGAATATTTTCGGAAAAACTTTGATTCACAATTTTACTCACAGCTTGCACTGTTGAAAATTAAACCTTAGCTCTTTGATTACTATAGAACTTCAAGTTCCTGCCCCGTGTAACTCAAGGCATTCTTTCAGGAAAATATCTTGGATAAATAAGGTACTGTTAAAGGAGAGGGAGGGTTTCAGAGATTGGGTAAGTTCCCAAACAGTACAGGAGTTCCTGATTAAACATCTTTGTGTACTTCTAAGAAATAGTTGTTATCCTCCAATATCCGAGGGGTTTTGCTCTTTCTAAATGATGGTTGTTTTATAGAGGCGTGGTGTAGTGAGAGTTTAGTTGTGCTGTGGTTGTAATAGCCCTCTTCTGAGGGGTTCCCATTCTCTTGGGAAGCAAGGTGCTGCAGGAGAAGTGTGCCTTTGTCTCCCATCAGGTCAGAGGGCTGCGTGGAGTATTAGCACTGCTTACTGTGTTGCTCTTGTTTTTTCACATGCAAATGTATTTAGCAGAAATGGTTTGCTTTCTCATATAAAGGTGTATTCCTTTTGCCTCTTTGTGTAGGCTGTTCTGATTGAATTTCTGTCTTCACTACACCTAGCTATTTTGTACTGAAAAGGAGATGGAGACTTACCTTGAAACAATAACTTGTTCTTTTAATGGATCTTTAAAATTCACAGGTGCCCAAGTGAAGGCAAGCTATACTATGTATTTGCAGTTGTAATAAATCAGTATTCTGACACTTTCCTCTGTGTTTATCTGTGTATGAAAAGAATATTGCAGTGTTGCAGATAAAAATAGTGTTTTTTCCTTGTATGTTACTATATTTTTGCAGAATTACTTTATGAACAGCAGATGTTAACAATTTATCTTCTTGTGTAGATTACCACTGTATGACAGTTTACCAAGTGTAATTATTGTATGTGCAAGTATACAGTGCATGCTTGTGGGAACTTTACACTTGTTTTCATCTCTTGCATGTTACTGTTGGAGTTTTCCCCAGCAGTGCTGCAGTTGTTCCCTTATGGTCACGTTTGGCTTGCTTTCAGGTTGTGCTTCTGCTAGTGCCTCCTGCTTCTTCTGGGCAAGTGCTGCACATTCAGTGAGACTGAACAGTTTGTGTGGTTACAGTGGATGGCATAATAATGATATGCAACAAGTGGTTTCCTGCTATTCACATGCTGACCTCTGTCCCTAGGTCCTCAGTAGTTAACATTAGTGTTTTGGCAGTGCTCAGACTTCTCATTGAACGTGGAAGATGATGATGATTCTTCCACTGGATGTGTGCTGCCCAGTTTTTAGGAGGATCTAAACCTCCATGTTGCTGCATGGTATATGATAGGGGTTCTTACAGGAGTTGAGTAATGGCCTCTGGCAACTGCTGTATTTTAGACCCTGTTTTATGTAGTTGGATTTTAGTATGTGGCTTTGACTTTAGCCTGTTAGCATAGTCAGAAGGATGAATTTATTGGTGGAACAGAATGTAATTAGTTTGGGAGGAAGATATATCTAAGCTTTTTGCCCCAAACTAGAATATAACTAGGAAGATAGCAAGTGCTGAAAAACTGTGTGTGGTTTTTATTTTTGTTATAGAAATTATTCCAAAAATATGAATAAAACTATTATTCTTTACTGTAAAAACATTAGGTTTATCTATTGTTGTTAAGGTTTAATTGCAGCTTCTCAATGTTTATGTAACAAGTAACCCCCTTCCCCAACATCTGTTAATAAAATTTCATTCTTAAAGATGATACTTCTTTTGTGCAGGAGAGATTGAAGTTGGTGACTGTTCTCGGTGCTGGGCTCCTCTGTGGAACTGCCTTGGCTGTCATTGTGCCAGAAGGAGTACATGCACTTTATGAAGACATTTTGGAGGGTAAGAACCAAACCCAGATGGCCTCATTGAAGATAAATTAGCTTGTAGTGTGTTGTGATATACTGAGGCTTCTTTTTGGAGTTTTTAAGAAGAGATTGATGGAAGAGCTTCACAGCAGCATGACACAAAGCAGGCATAGAAATGCAAAACTGCCATAGACATGATATTGCACGTTGAGGGATATGATCAGACTGCAGATTGATGACTCTTGCTGAGTTATCTGATCGTTTGTGGGTCTGGATACTGTAGTGTTCTATGTGTCTGGATACTATACTGTTCATGGAATAACAGCCTTTTATGACAGGTCATGTGTAGTGTTTCTTATTCTGGAGAGTTTAGCTTCCACTGGAACTTCAAAGGAAGTGTAAGGGTGCCTTTGGCAGAGAATGAAATTATGGAGTATTGGCTGCTTCTCTTTGTAGTTCAGACTGCTTCTCATTAAAGCAATTGCAGGAGGTGTTTTACAAATCTATGTCCCTGTCCTAATAAGAATTTCTTCTGAAGCTGAAAAGCATCTTGGAATTAATGTACTTAGCTGAAAATTATGGTTCTATATTATGGTTATATAGCCTTATGGTTATGGTTAATTTACAGAGTAGCAGGCATTTCTTCTTGGGTAGTGTTATACATTACACATCTAAATCTCTGTGTTCAAGCATCCAGTTTTAGTCTGCTGTGACTTGTAGCCACCTCATCATCTCTAATGACGAGCTCAAAGTGAGCAGAGATTGTGTCTTGCAGGGATGTTTGTGTGGAGCATGTCTTGCAGCCAAAAGCCTTAACAGACCTTAAACTGAGGTTATGACATTGTCTCGAATAGCCAGGGCTCATCACCTCTGTTTGGAGTGCACTTCAAATTTTGCTTTTGCTTGCAGACTTGTGCTATTTAGATGGCCCTTGCATTTATGAGATTTTTCCAGTACACTCAGAATCTAAACTCTGAAGGTAAACAGCAATGGTTTACTGATTGCAGGGGAAAGCACTGTTAAGTTGATGCTGTAGAGAACCTTGCAAACATCTGGTGTGCTGTCATTGCTAATCTGGGATTGAGAGGCAATTGTCGTCCTTTGCTTTTCCTGTAGTACTGGGTTTTGTGTTTTTAAACTTCTAAATTTCATTTTAGTAATATGCTTTAATGTATACTGTTTTAGTTTCTACTAAATTTATGTTGCTCTGCTTAGATTTAGAATAAATAGAAGATAATACATAAAATCATCCTTTATCAAGAAGTGAAAGAAGCTGTGATTATGCCTTTTTACTGTACTATAATTTGTGCACTCTGATGTCAGATGTCTCTAATGAGCTGTAGTGGGTTTGCTCTCCATTTAGTTTTAATTCTGGGTAGACTGATTTTCTCTTGTAATGGTACAGCTAGCAGTGAATACAATTGCAGTGAATATTTGTGGATTTTAACACTTTTTCACCAAATGGGGTATGCTGTTCATGCATGATTCAACAGCTTGCTGTGTAGTGCTGTATGGGCTGCAACTTTGTGTAGTGTATGCAAAAAGACACTTCACAGTACTGCAGTAGAATTAGCAGAAGTATTTATCTAGGGGAAAAAAAGTTATTGAATGGCTTCAGACTCAATGTATAACTCACAGTATTGTGTCTAACAACAATCTGATTTTTTTTTTATATTGCAAAGGGACAGAATGAATGGATGTTACTGATTTATCTACAATTATTTCTAATATTTTTCCTAGAAAAGTAGGATATTCAAAATTAAACTTAAGTCTGTGAGAATAGCTTTCTCTTTTTTTTTTGTCAAGTTCACCTATTTACATAATTAAATCTAGAAAGGTGCAACTAAGAGGAACACTGAGGTATAGTCATATAAGTTGAAAAAAGAGAAGTCTTTGTTTTCCCTCTTTCAGGTGTAGCTTAACTCTGACTAGTTCCTTGCTAGCAAGCATTTTAGTGTTTTCCATTGACACAGAAGTAATTTGCTGTTACTTCTGTATTTACCTATGGGTGATCAGGCCATGGAATATAAAACTTCTGATTTTCAACCTTGTAGCTGAGAGCAAACAGCATATCATGACTTGGATTATTCTTTGATTATAAACCTGTGTAGTGAAACCTTGGTTTGGGTGCTACCAGCAAATAAAATTCCTTTGCTGACTTCAGTCCTTTGTTTTAACTGCTGAAAATGTATAATTCCTATCAGAAAGGAATATATAACTGAGTTATACGGTTTTACAGCTTGAAAAGATCTGAAGCAAAGTCAACTTCATAATATAGATGGCAAAAATCTTGTGTGGTCCAAAGTAGTTTTATGGATCAATCTTGTTCAGCAAAGATCTGTGTAAAATGTTTGCCAGCAAGCTTATTCTGATGTGCTTTGACTGTAGTAATGGCATTGTGACATTTTGTGTAGTGGGATGAACATACACTTGTCTCATCCAAGGGGATGTATGAATATTCCAGCAAGACAGTGACTTGCTAGAGTAAGTCAAGTTCTTGGTATAAGCTTTTAAAACTTCTGAAGAGTAGTTGCCATACAAAAGACCTTCTAAAAGTGAAAAAAAAACCCATGGGCAAGTATTATATTATTATTTTTTGAGGTATGTCTAATAAGCTTTTGAAGGAATATAATACACTTAAGATGCCTCAGCTACTTTTGGAGTCACAAAAATAAGCAGGATGGCTTTTGCTGCAGTGTTGGAAACAAAAAGGTTTAATAAAAGGCAAAATAACAAACAGAAAAAAACTGAGCCAGGTGCAAGAGACCTTGCTCCTGGTAAAACACTTCACAGAAGCAATTAGTTTCTTTGTTCACATCCTTTTCTAGTAAACTGCCCAAGCAGGACTTTTTAGCTCTTATCCAATTAGCTACCCTTAAGTTTAAAGTGAACTTTCTAAAGTCCTATGAAGTAGCTTTTCACCTAATCGATAAGAGAAACTTTTTGGCTTCTTTCCTTTTTAAAAAAAACCCCAAAAGATAGTTTTGGCACTCTGTCAACAAAAGGCACACTCCTACAGACAAGCTTTAATAGCTTGTGTAGGGAAAGGAAACCACGCATTGCTCATCCCCCGTGCTTGGACTTTGGGTTTCTGGGATGGTACACACATCTCTAGGTCAGTGTGCCTGACTTAACTGTTGTTGTAGTCTGTATCAGTGGGGTGTATCAATACTAGCTTGTTTATATCTGAGAGTCAGTTAATGTTCTTAAAGATTGTATTAAAACTTTTAGTGGATGGAACCTGTTTTATCTCCTCATTCTGTATTTTCTCACTTAAATGAAGGTAATGAAGTAACTGCCTGACAGGATCTCTGAATATGGACAAAACAGACAACTTCAGTTAAAAAAGGAATTACACAGCAATTTTTGTGAATTAATTTATATTTAAAACACAACCTGGTTTATAATATATTAATGCTTTCTTTGCTTTTCCATGCTGAAGATGTATGAGGAGAAACCAACCAGGCTTTGCTAAGAAAATTGTCTAAGAAAGACCATAACCAAGGACTTGTGTGTGTTGTCCAGGAAAGTGTGAGGAAGGCTTTTGGCAGAGGAGGAAAGGAGTGACTATGTCATGTTTAGTTTCCTGTCTCCTGATCTGTTTGCTTGCCTGTCACAGGAAAGCATCACCCAGCGAGCGAGATGCAGCACGTGATGGAGTCTGAGAAGGCGGCGAAAATCCCAGCGGCGCACGAGCACGGCCACGACCATTCCCGCTTGCACGCCTACATCGGTGTGTCCCTTGTTCTCGGCTTTGTCTTCATGCTGCTGGTGGATCAGATAGGCAGCTCTCATGTGCACTCTACAGATGGTAAGTAAAGATTCACTTCAATTGGGCTTGCTAATTAGTCTTAATTAACAAATTGCCTTTTTTTTTTTTTTAATGCTACCAGGGTGTAATTTGTCCAGTCATGTCCAGAGTTTCAGTAGGTACTTTAAAAACATAAAGTATAAACCATAAACCAAGGTCCATGTGAAATGTTCATCCTGGAAATCTATCTCAGAATTCATCATAATTTGAGAGCTTGCCTCAATAACATGTGTGAACACATGTGCTGTGGGGGTGGAGGGTGACTTGACACTTGAGTTACTGTCTGTTTTACTGTATCACCCATGCAACATTTCTTTGGCTTTTCAAAACCTTCAGGTTAGTCTTACAATCTTTCATTTTTCCTACTTAATTATTGTATATATAGGTAAAATATGCAAAGAACAGCAGGTTATCTTAAGCAAGATGGCAGGAATGATGAGAATTAAACTCTGGTACTTTAACTGCATAGCTGGACCTCCCACACTAGTCTAGAGCCTCACATACTTCAAAATACTTCTTGCTTTATGTAAAGATTTGTGAGCTTTGTGCAAGACTCTAAAAATGCCTACAGTTGCCTTTGTTTCCTGTCTGTGACTTCATGCTGAGAGTGTAGCTTGAAATGCACCAAAGGTGTTCTGTCATTTGAAAAGGTATTTTATTGCCTTTGGCTGCTCATTTCTCATTTTCTTCCACACACAATGTCCTCTGATGCTGGAATTTGGCCCTGAAAAAATAAGGAATTGATCTTAAAGGAAAAGTAAAGCACATACAAAGGCAAGGGGGACTGTTTTGGCTAGATTCTTGTCAGTTCACAGTGCAGCTTGTTTTGTATGGGCATACTGTGGTGGGACAGATGAAAGGCCAGTGCAGGGGCCATGTCACTTGTGGAGTCCTGAAGAAGTGTAAATGGAGCCACAGCCATGGGTAGCTGATTTTCAGAGCTGTTCTAAAGAAACACTGGCAATGAGGATGGCAGGTGAGCAATTTCCAAAAGGATTCTTGGTTTGTATGGGTTATGACCCTTTTCTGCGTCTCTGATCATAGCAAATACCAGGAGGAGACTGTGATCTGTGTTAGAGATACACACTATAAAGTAGAATATGAAATTTTATCTAGCCTCTCCCTGTCACGGGAGATGTAGCAATGTTTTGGTAATATTTTTTAAAGCGAAGTTACTGTAGGTGTGCTTACAGCTGTTTTACAGACCACTGGGATAATTCAGTCATGGCTGTTCAAACTGTCTGAAATTAAACAGTTGAATAATAAGATGTTTCTACGCTTTGTAGGGCTTGATTCTTTGTAATGGTTTCACCACTGATTGTGTAGTGGTGGATATTGATGTTGCCCTATTGTGCTGTGTAATGAGCTAACCTGCAAATGTCAGGTAATTCTGGTCAAAACAGTGGATCTCAAACATCTCCGGCTGCATTTCTCCTTTGTGGTGTATAACATCAAAGGAAAATCTTTGCAACTGGTGCTGTGACAAGTAGACTTTATTGTTTACTAGGAACTGCCAGGGAATCACTGCAACAAAAACTGACCCAGACTGTCACCTGAAGGAAACTACAAACCTTGAGCTGTGTGGGGAAACATCATCCTGACTCTTGAAGCAGCTCTAAATTCTTGGGATCCAAAAATAGCTTTTGTTGTTCTTGGTGGCACAGACCTTTAACATTTCATTTTAGGAGGTTAAGAAAAACATCTGCTTCTCCCTATGAGAGAGATCCTGCAAACTGCAAAGAATTGTCCATGATTCTGTCACTTGTTTTTTAGTAGAACTTCAGGTGACTTGAAAGTGTTAAGTGTCAAACTACTTTGCTGTAAATCTAATGCAGAAATACAGTAGCTGGTAGTCTTGAATAAAACTGCCTAAGCAGCTGGGAGAGATTTGTACAGTGATACTTACAGTATTTTTTTCTAGCATAATATATTCATTTAATCTCTTTATCATAACTGTTCTCATTACTGTTTCAGATCCAGAAACTGCAAGATCAGGCAACTCCAAAATCACCACAACACTGGGACTAGTAGTCCATGCTGCAGGTAATGTGGGACCTAGTATTAGTGGTTATCAAGTGTATGTGTTGGTGTGTGGGTCATCTTTACATGTGATAGAGACGTCTGGGTTTTGCTTTTGGAGGTGGCTTTTTATAAAAGAAAGAAAAAAAAAAAGCAGGGAGAACTACGGATCTTTGCCAGAACTAACTAGGACCTCAGATGGTTCATGAAGTTTTATTTGGGTACAGAATTTTCTCTTTTACTCTTTACTCTACTCTTTTGTTTTTTTCCATCTGAAAGGCTGTGTGATGCTCACTCTCTGCCTCTTCAGTTCTTTTGCTGACTCCTTTAGCTGCTAAATTTCAATACACACTAACAGATTTGATAAGTTGTATGAAACACCTTTGGATTTGCTTCTTGGTTGATGGTTTTTTAAAAAATACTCATTTAAAACAATAGTACCTTGTAGAAAAAAAAAAAGGACATTATAAGGTGGAGCACAAAGACTTGACTGAAACACATTTAGACTGATTTGCAAGGATTGACTGTTAGGTGAGTGTTGCAGTCAAGCCATGTTCACATTGTGATTTTTCAGTATATATGTATAGAATAAATATGGTGCTCTTTCATGTCCTGCTGAAGGTTGTTGTCTAGATAAGTCAGAAGATGTTGATCAAAAAGATACTTCTTCACCAAAAAAGTGTGTATATATTAAGGAGTGCTATAGTATCCTTTTTTTATTTCATTTAGACAGTGTATTTATTGTAAGTGATAAAAATATTTACAACAGTATTTATATTTGAAAAATCATTTAAAGGGTAATAATTAAAATTCTTGCAATGCTTAGTATCTAAACCAGATTTTTTAGTTAGAGGGGAAATCTCTTCTAGTATAGAAGACTAAAACAACTAAACTTGTTACTTGTTCTAATTTGAAGGAATGTGTCAATACAGAGTAGATTCCCATTATGGTTTTTATGGTCTTGGGAAATATGAGACAGCTCTTGTTGAGGGTTTTCTGTTATTCTGAAATGTTATGGCTTGACAAACAAAGGCAAGTGAATCCTCTGTTGGGCTGCTATTGTTAATGGCAATTTTCAGTAATAGAGCTTCTTAAATCAATATGTTTTCTACTGTCAGCCTTTGAGGGGATGGGGAAGCTCATGTAGAAGAATAATCTGTGAATCTGCACTCCTTTTTCAGCTGATGGTGTTGCATTGGGTGCAGCAGCTTCTACTTCTCAGACTAGTGTCCAGTTGATCGTGTTTGTTGCGATCATGTTGCACAAGGTGAGTTATCATCAAAAAAATCTTACTTGTTCTTCAAAAGACTGTTAACACTCGCAGGAATTGCTAAAGATCTACAGTTTCATTTGTGATGTAACACAGAAGTGTTTAATGCCTTTGCAGTGGAGAGGTAAGTGCAGTGTCAAGGACCAAAAATCATGGGTATGAGGTGTGACAGAAGAGCACACGATTGATGCTAAGTCTGAGTGGGGTGCAGAGATTGGGAAAAGTCTCCCAAAAGTAGAGGGGGAAGAGTAGCTCATGAAGAAATGTGTCGGCTTCACACTGACTTCTTCTGAAGCTGGTATGGTAGTGTTTATTTAACAAACAAAAAAACCCAAGGTTGTTACTGCAGTAAGAGGCATATTCCGAGAAGCTCTAAAGGGTGAGGCACAGAAATATATGCTAGTGCATTTGGAGCAAAAGCTGATTACAACAGTCTTAGTTCTGTGATGTTCATCAGAAATGGGGTAGAATACTTGTTGTGAAGGGTTGTAGTGTTTAAAGGGTTAGTCTTGTGAAACCACTGGATATCAGAGTACTAAATTACAACAATTAACTTCTCCTTACCTCTGTTGTAGTAGCTTCGACATCACTCTTATACCATTTTGTAGGAATACAAATGTTTTGCAGATGGTAACAAGCAAAGAGTGGATCTTGAAGATGGAGAGATCTTTCTGAATAGTTGTGTGAATCTGAACCTATTGGATATGTAGGCTCTAAACATACCTATGCAGATGAAATTTGCCTTGTGGTAGCACATGCATGGATTACAGTGGTTAGTCATAAATTCATATCAGAAATCATACATAATTGCATGCTCAAAATGGTAGGAAATGCATCTCTATTATGTCTTTTCTTCATACAAGTCATTGTGGTTTACATAATTTTGAGGGTGGCAATGTCACTGTCTCATCTTGGAGCTTAACTTATGGCTATTGCCACGTGAAACATGCTTTTGTTATTCTTCATGTTCTTAACTGACTTCTGGAATGGTACCATTTTAGAGGAGGAAAATGTCTCCTATGAATATTTGGTAATAGAAGAGAAACTTATTTCTTCTCTGGTGTCTTTTGCTATTCTTCTGATCCTGTCTATTCTTTTGTCTTTCTCATCTTTTTTTCACTCATGATTTCCTTCTATATAAAAAAAAAAAGTTTCTGTGTATAAAAATGCTTAAGGTATTTTAGTTGTATGTCTTGCCTCGGAAATGTCAGGGTGGATTTCTATTGTTTTTATACAAGCAACAGTATAGTAAATTCTGTGAATAGTGGGGCATCTATGCCTTTTGGATAAGAAACTGGATGCCAGCAGAGGGAGAAGGAAGTGTTTGTTTGCTTCCTGGTGAAAACAGGAATGAACTAATCAAAAGAATTCAAGTCTTTGCTAACATGCAGGTTGACTCTTACCTGTCTTTGGGCAATTGTTTCCCTCCCCATGTTAATTGTAGAATTTTCCTACTGCAGATGAAAAAACTGTCTATCTAAGGATGTGTGATAGTAACAGGATGGAAAATGAAATTGCCTAAGTTGATGGAGTCTTAGGAGTTATAGCAATGACTGTAGTCAGAATGAATATTTTAGTATTTATAATGGCTACACAAGTACATGTTTTCTGAGAGCCAGAACATGAGTATCCATTAAGTTTGGTTATTAAGGTGGGGCAGTCAGCGGAATGCTCCTAATTTGGGTTAGCTGCAGCATGCTAGTGCCTGCCCTGAATGTCTTCCAATTCAGTCCATTTCGATGTAGGAAGTCCTATTTCAACCTTTTCTCATTTTTCAGGGGGCTTTAGAAGGTATTGTATTAGCAGTGAATGTTGTTTTTGCAGGCACCAGCTGCCTTTGGCCTGGTTTCCTTCCTGATGCACGCTGGGCTAGAACGGAATCGAATCAGAAAACACTTGCTGGTCTTTGCATTAGCAGCACCTGTTCTGTCAATGGTGACATACTTGGGGCTAAGCAAGGTAAGTCCATGGTTTTGTTCTGCACAAAATCTTGCTTAGTGGTGAAGTCTGGGGAAAGAACTGTGATATGAGTTTCATAATACATAATTCCAAACTGTTTGAGATATTCAGCAGAATGAAGATGTGAGAAAAGTTGATGAAAAGGTAGCAGTATGAATGCAAAAAACAAATAATAATTCATGCATTTCCCATCAGAATCAGACATAACTCCTTTATAAAGTTTGATGAAGTTTTTTTTTAAATAGTCTGATTTCTGCTTTTTATCCTTTCTGCTGCTCCCTGCTGAGAACAATTTATTCATATAGCAGGTTTTATGTGATGCCTCTTTAAATAAGTGATTTTCAGCATTGTTGCATGCATTCTTCCTTTAATATGTGGGTAGGAAATAATCTCCTCCAGCGCCCTCCACCATCCCAGAAGTGGTCCTCTACATTCAAAGTCTGTGTCAGAGGTTGAGTCCTCAGCTAGAACAGTCTTTGTGCCTTACTCCATAAAGCATTGTGTGTCTTTGGTCTGTACAATAAATGGCCTGTGAAGTGGAACACTGCACATGAGTTTATCACCTCTGTCCAAATTAAATGTTTCTGCTTCTCATAGCATATCCTGGGATGCTCCTGTATTTCTCAGCTGTGTGTGTCCTGCTGGTGACATGCTATGGTGGTGTGTTGTAAAGGATGAAATGTGATCTCATGAAACTCAAGGCATGAGAGGAAAGATTAAATAAATCATCTGGGCTAATCCTTTACTTGCTGGATAGGATTTATATTTGACATTACAGTGCAAAAGACAGCAGAAAAAAAGGTTGGGTCTGTAAATAGAAAAGAGAATTCTCTTTGAGCACTGTTTTGAAGTGTCCTCATCAAGGGTTGGGTTTACATTTTGCCCTTCAGAAAGAAGAGAGAATTGATAAGGCATCAGGGCTGTCACAATGGTTTTGTAGTTCCAGCTGATTTATCTTTCTGTTTGGAAAAATGACCTGAGAGTAAACACAAGAGTTAAGATTACACCTCAGTTGGAAAGCATTGAAGAAGCATTTGAATCTGATATGTGTGGGTTTGCATTTCATTGCATTTACTGATCTGTAGCATATCTTAATCCTATTATGAAGAGATGCTCAGTTCTGATGCAGAAGATGCATTTCTTCATGAAGTTCACATGGAAATGCTGGAAATGTTTTGGATGTTTAATTCTACATATAAATGAAGTATTTAATGAGTGCTGTTCTGGGACTTGGTTCCCAAGAGCAGTGGAGAAGATAGGTAAAGTCTAACATCTTATTTGAACCCCTTGTTTAGAAAAAGTGAGGAAAAAAGTCAACCTTGAGAATCTTCCTTAAAATCTATGTCTTTGCAATATGAATTTAATTTTTTTTTCAAAACCTGTTTGCTATATTGGCTGTGAGCTGATTAAACAAGATGCAGACTGTGACTTTCTTTATTTTATAAGGGTTCTTTTGTAAGGGTTTTCTCTTTTGTAAGTCCAAAATGAAGTAACTAACAGGAGGGCTGTCTTTCTGCTCCCCCAGAACTTCAGGGTGCCAGTTACTACATGTAAGATGCAAGACTCAAAAAAATCACACTAAACCATTGTGAGACGAGACTTGATAGAGAACCTGCTGTTCCTGGATACTGGGAGATTTCTATTTTTTTATTACTGATTGAAGAACTTCTGCTTATTCTCACTTTTTCTGCTCTTTGTGTTTCAGAGCAGCAAAGAAGCCCTTTCAGAAGTCAATGCCACTGGAGTTGCTATGCTGTTTTCTGCTGGGACTTTCCTTTATGTTGCCACAGTTCATGTTCTCCCAGAAGTAGGAGGAATTGCTCATAGCCACAAACCTGAATCAACTGGAGGAAAAGGACTCAGTCGTCTGGAGGTGGCAGCCCTAGTATTAGGATGCCTTATTCCTCTAGTTTTGTCTATTGGACACCATCACTAAATGCTCAAATTTCAATGTTCTCTTTGATAAGACATGAGCAGTAAATGTCTGCTGCTCCCTTTATCATTCTTTTACCCATCATTCATCCCATCAACTTTATGAAGTTCAGAGGGAATCTTGATTGCAAAATGAGGAATACTGGGAAAGTTTTTAGTGTAGCAAAATGTACTTTGGCAGCCGGACGCAAATTCTGTGTAATTTTCTTTTCTGAAGACATTTGCTAATTTAATTGTTACTTCTGGCCCTATTCTCAGGGAAGATGGAACTTGAAGTTCAGGAAAGGTGAGCAGGGAAGAACATAGCGACTCCTCCCAAAATTGCAATCACCAAAGTATCCTGCAGTTCAGCTTTCACAGCTGAGAGCAAAACCCGAGGATGGCTGCGTTGTGAGAGGTTCAAGTCTCACTAAGGAAGAAGGGGGCTCTCCCCTGTTGGTTCTGTGTTGTCTGGGCAATGGGACTGGCCCTTGTGATGCTTGTCACTAATTGTATTGCAGAAATGGGCTGCACTGGGAACTCTGTATAACACTGCTGCTGTCACAGAGGTGTCACTTGATATCAAAGAAACTATGTAGACTGTGTAGGATTAGAGGAAATCAGCTGGTTAAGAAAGTGCAAATGAGTTTTGCAGTGTATTCCATCGTTTAAGACAAAGGACAGAAGCAAGAAGAATAGTGTTTTGATTTTTATTCAATTGTTAATAAATTCTAAAAGGCACTGTTTCTTGGGAGATAGTCTTCTGCCAAGTCAGTCAAGTGTTAAGCACCAAAAATATCAGCAGGAATTATGTAGGCTACTGGTATACACTAATGCTTCTGTTGAGAGAGATACCCATAGTGCCCTTTGAAATAGAGCTGTTCTGGGCTGTGATGGGTAGAAATCTGATGGAGACAGCTGTTGAGGGACCAGAGAACTTTACTAGCTCATTTTCAAAAACCTGAACTGCTGAAATCCGTGGGGGGCTGTGTGGGTTTTTCACTAAATAAAGGTATTACGGCTAACAAAACAAGATGTTTAGTTAAATATTTATGCTGCAGATAGAATACAAAGTGTTTCCAAAGGACTTCTGAACAACAAAAACTCAAACCCACCAAAAACCAATCTGGTGGGTTCCCAGTAGACCTGTTAGACATTTTGCTTTTCCTTTGGGAATTGTTCATTTGCCTCCTACTCATAAGCATTAGTTTTGGTGAATTTGTTGGAGGACTTTCTGCCAATTGCTGATGTCTCTCACAACAGAGGAGTGGTAAAAGATCCCTCCATTTTCAAGGCACAGTTTTGTCTTACCAGGCACCATTCCCTTATGCAAAACATGTTATACTCTAATGTGCATTGAAAAGTCAGGAATGCTTGACATGCACAGAATCAGCATAAAATTCTTTCTTTAGGGGAAAACTTTTTAATGCTGATCCCCTTTTAAGCTATACTTTGTCTGCACTTTTTGAAGATAACATTGCCAAATCTATTTTTCTTTTCTCTTTTTGTTGTTTTTTAAAAAAAGAATCTTGAAGAAATATCTTCTTAACTGAAGTGCTTCTTGTTTCCACATGAATGACTGTGACTTTGTCATGCCATTTATTACTTAAACTGCAGAGCCCAATGTGCCTCATAACTTATTTACATTTTTGTTATTGTCCTGTTTGTCTTTTAGTTCAGAGAGTAATGGGTATGGCCTGACTCTTGGACTAGTGATGGCTTTGTCTGTTGGCTCTGTAACAGTACTGATGTATCCCAGGATTGAACCTAGTATTGATTCCCAGGAGTGCTTGTTCATTTCTGTGTTTTACTATGTAAGGTCAGTGCAAAATTATTAGAAGTCGCGTTTTCCCAAAAGAGAGTATTTTCTGATAGAATTAGTGCTTCAGGCCTAAACAAGCTTTTTTTTCTGTTAGACCTTCAATATTGTGTTCTGAAAAGCCCCTGCAAAATTAGTGATGTGGATGGGATTCTCTTCTGTGTGTTTTTCAATTTTTTTTGGTCTGTTTTGGGATTTTTACAACATATGTAATGCAACTGGTAAGTTACTGGTTTAAAAAGTTCAGCAGGACAGGTTCCTAACACATGCAAATGATACACAGGGATGTTTGCTCCAGAGTTCTGTTCTTTCTGATTCCCCCTAATTGCCTTCTTCCTTAATAATCTCACTGTTTTACCATGTTTAATCTTTCCACATAACCATTTCCTAAAGCTGGAGGGTTTTCAAGAGCAGGAGTGCAGTACTAGTGCTTGCATTTCATAAAGCAGTAAGTTTTTATTCTTGAACCTCTGTCCTGTCACTTGCATGTGCACCCTACCCTGGGAGCTGACACCCTGCCCGAATTCCCCTTCAGCCTCACTTTGTGTATGACAATAGCAGCGGTTCCATGCCTTTTGTTCCCGGCTGAAGCACACGGATGGGACCTTCTTACATGGATCACTGTACTGGTGAGGGTGTGGCAGCTGGCTTTTCACTGCTGGCATAACCTCTGGCATATTCATCACCAGTGCCTTGCTGAGGGGTCTTGTCATCTTTCCATTTTCTGTCCTTCACAGCACGTTTCCGGTTTCTGGGGTGGCCATCAGAAATAGTAGTGCTCAGTTTAATGATTCATGAGTATAGGGGCCAAGTTGCAGCAGCAGGTGAAGGAATTTGAATGGGAACATTGGCAACTCAAAATTGGCACAAAAATTCTAAAAACATACATTTTGGCATTTGGTTAAGTGACAGAAGACTTTAATGATTTTTATTTTTTCTTCTGTCTATTTAGAATTAGCAACAGCATGTTATTTTCGTTGCCTGTTATCACTGAATTATTATTTTCAATTCTGTAATTGAAACTGCAGTGACTGGAGAAGCTTATGGTTATGTTGATATGGAAAATACAAAATTTTGTATTATCAAACCTTTCCAAATTTTTAGTACCAAGTTGAGGATTATTATCTCGATGCAGAGTATTTTAATGAGTTAAATTAAATGGTCCATTTTATTATAGCCCTTTCTTTCTACCTATCTCCCCATCTGTCACAGTAAATCCAAGCATTGCATGTAGTCAGGGCCATCTGGTATCATTTTCTACTCCTCTGGAGACCTTGGTGCAAACAAATTCCTCTTACTCTCTTTGGAATAGCCTGTCTGCCTGTTTTTTCTTCTGTGAGGTAGGTGGCAGTAGGTCTAGCAGGTAAATGCTTAAACCAAGTGCCAGCCATGTCCCACTTTCCTTCTGCAAGTCCCTCTAGGAAATCCATAATCTTCTCATCACCTGTTTCTTTTCAGTTAATGATTTCCTAATTGGCAATAGGAATTGGACTGAAGCTGTTACTGTTGATCCTCATGTCTTCAGATACTTCCCCTACTGTTCTACTGCTTTTATTGTTATACAAAGAAGGGAAATATTTCTTTTTCAGCACTTGATGACAGAGGGAGAAGCTGCACTGACATTAATTTAAGTAAGGATGGCAGAACTGTCGCACCAAGACAGGATTTTTTGGTTGTTTTGGCTTGTCAGATGGCTGGGTGTTAAACACAGAAACCCACTGCTGACTCCAAAGAACTATTTCCAGGTGGATTATATAAAAGGCTAATCTTACCCAAGAGGCCCAGGAAAATCACTGTGTTTATTCAGGAGCTAGT
Source organism: Passer domesticus (assembly GCF_036417665.1). Lineage (NCBI taxonomy): Eukaryota > Metazoa > Chordata > Aves > Passeriformes > Passeridae > Passer > Passer domesticus. The sequence continues at coordinate 34,027,606 of NC_087479.1, forward strand.
TCAGAGCCTTCAAGGAGCTTTTGACAGTAGCAGGTGTGTCCATGTGCTGATTGCAGAAAAGAGAGAGATGTTGTGGAATAAATGCTCTTGCTGCTCCCTTCCTGTTCTGTGCTGGCCCTTGGGAAATAGAGAAGGAAAGTGAACTTGTATTCTATTGAGGGTGGAAGGAGGAGGAGTGATTGCAGTATGGTGAGAGAGTTTATGATGAATATTGGATTCTTTACCACAAATTTCAGATTCCTGTTCACATCAAACTTCTTTTAAAATATTTGTTTTCTTTACTGTTATATCTCTTAGCAGCCTTGGCTTTCCAGGGAAAAACATTTTGTGGTCATTGCTGTTTACCTTACATGTTTCTCCATGTATGGAACTGTAATTTTAATGTCTCTTTTCCAAACCATTTGTACACAAAATCATTCCATGAATGGCTGCCTTATAATTTTTCCACTTTAATTGTGAATGGTTAAAATAATATTGCCGTTTTCAATTTGTTTTATTATATTAAATTTTTACTAGGTGCAGTGCTTTGGAGTTGGTTTGTCATTTACTGCATGGGGTTTTCTGACAGCTCCAATGGAGAGAAATGACAGTCTTAAATGGGATGCAAGCGTTGCAGACAATGTTGTATCTTTGTGGGTGTGTGTTTGCTCTTTTTCTTCATGATGTCTGAGCACCTCTTGCAAACTTGGAATGTGAGCTGCATGTTGGGAGGCAACATAGCAGGTGGATTTGGATATGGCTCCCAATGTGTTCAGAGGTATTAATGCAGAGATGATGTGACAGCTCTGCTTTAGTGGGGCATTTGGCAACTGTGTCTGTTACAGAGTGTATAGGGGCTGGCATTGCCCTGAAGCTATCTCCTCCTGCACCCCTAGGGAAATCTCTGGAGCTTACAAGGCTGGGACCTTTGGAGAGTTACAAGGAGATGATGGGCTTAACGTTGCTCTAGACCACTGTTGAAAGGCTTGAGGACCCTTTGGAACTAAAGGAAGTAATCTTTTTTCAATCCTTGCTCTCAATCTCTTGTCAGTCTCAAACCAAAAATCTGGGACTAAGTCTGGCTCCATCCCCTTTGCACCCTTCTCTCAAGTATTTGTATACATTGATGGGATTCCTCTTAGAGCTGCTGAGTTGACATAGTGTACAGATATTCTCCATACTTCCCAGCTGCCCTCTGAGCAGGACTGGGGTTTAGACCTGTATTTTCAGAAAAGAGGAAGGGGAATGGTGCTGTTACAGGATGAGTGATGTATGCATTTACAAACTTCTTGCATCCATTTAAGAGATAGCACTTGATGGAGATGATTCATAAGCAATTCATTAAAAAAATTGATTTATGTTTTTTCTGCTGAGCTTGCTGTCTACAGACTTATCTAAGATCCTGTCACACAGTGATTTAGCTCTGACTCCAGCAATAAGCAATCCTCTCAGCTTGTTGCTTGCATTTGATTTTCTGGTAGTTCATAGGACTTGTGTCTTTAAGAAAGTGTAATCTCTTTATACTGGCTTAAGCACAAGAGAATATGATTAATGTAAAGTCAGTAGGAGAACTAAAGCAAACGACAGAGGTGCTGTTAAAGCTGGTACAAGCAAATGTAAAGCAGTGAGAAGGGAAAGCCAGTATTTTTCCAGGCAGATTTTTTTTTTTGGCAAGTAAAACTCAGTTTTAATGGTAAAGCATTATGCAGTATATTAGCATTCTTTTAGTATATTTAGTAAACATGTCACCTCTGTAACTGGAGATTTAATCACTGTAGTCTGTGGTAAATCCTTTTGGAGATGTGAGGAAGTGCTTTGGGTGCATTTATATTACAAACTTAAATTTAGGAGCTGTGGTGTTGCAGGCTTCCTGGTGATTGTAGAGTGTTCCTTCATTTGTTAAGGAAATAAAAATGTACATCAGCATTTTATGAGCGACTCATTAGGGATGAGCACAGCACCAAGATGATGAGCTGTCATCTATTGTTCCAGCTGACAAATTAAGCCATTCTTCTCCTGATATATGCAAGCCTTATCCAAGTATTCCTGCAGGCAGAATTGCACAACATTCCACCCTCCTTATCACAGTGCTTCTCCCCGTTGTCTGTGATGTTGAGAGATGAATAAACTGTTATTGTGGATGGGGGTTAAAGAAAATTGCCTCCTTCAGAAGAGCTTGTAGACCTAATAAAAATTAATCTGTATCATGTTGACTGCCACCAAAGCTGCATAGTATTTGGAAAATCTAAAAGCAGAACGATATTATTAGGGGGAAAAGACTTATTGTGCATCTGTGTGCCCAGCCAGTATCTGAAGTGGTAGTGAACTGATGATCTATGATTATAGTTATGTTGAAGTCTGTGGAGGTTAATGGGCTTCTGCTGTCTGAAGGAACACTTTCAGTCAGCTACTCCTGGTTACACAGGGTTGAAGAGGCCTGCTAAAAGCCCTGCTTACAAGCCTTGCTGGTACTCCAGGTGAGTCTTACTGTTGCACCTCTTATTCAAGTGTTTTGTGCCCTCAGAGGGTGATGCTATTGGTAGGAGTCAAGTTTTAAGACTGCAATGGATTTCCCATGTTCTGTTCTCTCTTTTTGACAGAGAAACTGAGAGGTGACTGATCTTGAACAAAACTTTGTACCTCTGGTATCTCCTCTGTGCAGACACTTCAAGTGAAGGTGACTGAGTACAAGTGGATGAGTAGGCGGTGGATCTGGGAGCATTTCCGTGTTTATCCCTACAATCTAAACTTCAGCATTATGAAAGAAGCTTCATCTACAAAAGCTGTGTGGCAGCATGGCTCACAGGAGAATAAAAGGAAATTCCCTCTTATGTAGAGAGCAAAGTCCTCTATGCCCTTCCTTGCCAGGCATTTTATTTTTCATTTGGCTGCTGGTTCTCCTCATCGTTGCATTTTGTAATACAGCTGTCATGGTCTGCTGCTATGATAGATGGCAGCAGTAGATCTTTGTGCCTCTGTACTTAGATAACCACTTGAGAATGTGGATAGGAAGGAGGCAAGAGGTGTCTTGTGCCTTCCCTGTGTATGTTTGCAGCAGGAGTCCTGACCTTGCTGTGACTGCCTGGATGAGCAGGACCAGGAAGGAGGAGCTTGAAGTGGTGGCTGCTGCAACTAGAGCTGAGGGGTATTGAACAATGTATAGGGGAAGAATGTGAAGAACACTGGTGGTATGGGCCCTGCAGTTTCCACTCCTGAATGAAGTCCTAATTGTAGTGTCCATACTTTTTAAGGCCTTGCCTTCAGTGATCACAGCAATGGTACGTGAAAGGGAAGCACTGAATGTGTGTGCAAGAGCAATTGTGGTCTCTGTGTGCATGTGTGAGGCATTTTACGAACTTAAGATTAAATAAAAACTGGGGTTGGCCAGTTCTGTTTTCCTGGATATGTATTGTTTAAAAGTTAGGCCTATGAATTTCCATCTTTTGATCAAAGGGAAGAAACTAGGTAGAAATTGGTGGACTGCAATCAATATTGATACCTTTACAGTTGAGAAATAGCAGCAGCTAAACTGTTTTCAGAAACTTGGATAATTCAGATATACTAAGTGGTGTTGAAACAGCCAAAGAGTGTGTTTTTTCCAGAATGGGCAGCCCTGGATCTCATTTGCTCCTTGCTGGACTGTTTTGTCAGATCTAGAATGTACTGGTGATTTTCTGGTTGTTTGCCTGCCTTAATATGTAGAGATACTATGTTTCCCCTCCTCCATTATTCTGTCAGGGAAATGCTAACAATCCTTCTGTTTTGCAGGAAGTTTTTGGCTGCCCATGGTACCCAAACTAGTGCCCTGGTATATGTATTCTTGTGATGTTCTGGATTTAGTACCAGTGTCACACAGGAGGAACAGTGGCTGAGGGAAATCAAGTTACAGGCATAGATTCTGAGTTGGAAGAGACCCACAGTAGTCATCAAAATCCAGCTCCTGGCCCTGCACAGGACAACCTCAGTCAGACAAGCAGCCTGTTTAACTACTGAAGCTCCAAGCATTTTCTGTTTGTCAGCCATGTGATCATTTTGTGGTATTTAGGCTTGATGGGGTAAAAACTGGTGCCTTGCAGGAAGCCTGTGGGCTGTCTTCTGGAGGAAGCCTTCAAAGATAGCTGACCACTCTGATGTATTCTGAATGATGGCTTTTTAGCAGAAATCTTTGTTTAACAAAACAAAATAAAACAAAACACCAGAGTAAATGAGTTTTCTTCCAGAAGAGCTATCTTAGTAGGATTTAAAAAAAGTTTAAATTATCTTCTTTTTGTGCTGAGAGAAATAGTCATTGACTATGGTATCTGTTCCTGAGAAAGCTACCTCCCAAAAGCCAAGCTATTGGCCTGGCTGCTTGCTAGTCTTCCTCTAAGTCTCTCGAAGTGGTGCTATAACCACAGCAAATAGTTGGGTTAGTTATGACTCCTGGGCCATCCAGCATGGATCTGAGTGCATTCAAAGGGCTGGGACAAGTCACTGGGACCATGTAATTCTTACCAAGGGATGATGTTAAATGGGGTTATACATCTCTGAGGGTGATGTCTGATGGGGTTCTACCGAGACACTTGACTTTAATGCCATTTGCTGAGTAACTTGTCTTTGAGTTCTGCAGAACAGGTCCGACTTTCCATCTGACACTGAAGATTTAAACATTGTGCAAAAGAAACATGTTCTGTTAGTGTATGTCACTAGAGGTGAGTTGATGGTAGTTGCTTTTCTACTTAAAATAGCCTCTGCACACAACTGTGCACCCAGGAAGCCAGAGAAGCACTTTGGGGAGTACATGTGATATTTTTTATTTGCAAGAATGATGTATCATAAATTAAACTGGAGCTGGACTTTACTTCTCCACATTGTTTGGATACCTGCTAATAATTCCCATGATTGCTAATGTTTCTCAGGGTTAAAAATTACTTTGGAACCTATCAGAAGCTGTAAAAGCAAAGGGAATCTGCCTTACTGGAAGGTAAGATCTGAATCTCTGCAACTCTGCAATGGCTCTGATCCATCTCAAGTTACTGGCCCCAGCTCAAGAAGCAGTTTGTTCTTCTCTGCATAACACAGTATTGTCAGGGTGCCCAGAACATGAAGGTGTAACTTTCCATGTTAAAAAAAAAATATATAAGCCCCCTCAGCAGCTGAAGTTAGTATGTGTCTCCTTAAACTGAAAGGGAGCATCTTTGAGCTGGAGAGTGACCTGTGATGAAGGGACATGGGGTAACTCTTGGGCAATTCCTGTGCAGGCCTGAGTTGGAGTTGATGCTCCTTGTAGATCCCTTCTGACTCGGGATATTCTGTTAAGAAGTGTTACTTCTGTATAGCTTGCACTGCTGTCTGCTCCAAACATTTATTTTTAGCAAAATTTTATTGGCTTGATGTGTAGGAAAAATAAATACAACATATTAGTAAAATAATTGTCATGCCAGTGCAGCCTGTTGCTCCAAAGAAAGGTTTTCTGATTAAGAGTCCAGTGCTGTCTCTCAAAGATGTACAGATGTTTCCCCTTCATTAGAGTAGTATACACATAAAGGAAATGTTAAAAGAGCCACTATTAATACAAATTACTGTGTCCAGACACCAGCAGTTACAAAATTCACCTTGCTGCTATCTACTGCATTGCTGGCCTGTCACTTGACAAAAGTAAGTTGCTCTTTCCCTCCCCTGGCTTGTTGACTTTAAAGAACTTGCTGTAACTACTCAGTGCCTTGCTTGTCTTAGAGGCCTCCAGAGGAAAAAAAAATTAACTTCTTGATGTTCAGAGCTAGAAACCTCTTTACTCTCTTATTCTGTATGAGGTAAAAATCAGAAAGTTTTTTACCCTTTACTTATTTTTCATTCTGTCTCATTGCAAGGTCGCTGCTGTCAGATCTTTGCATTGTTGGTGCAGTACAGCAGCAGGGGCACTGGATTATTACATGGGAGCTCTGTGGCTTTTCACTGGACATTTATACAGTTAAGTAAGGCTGTAGGGCCCAGAATAATTTTTACCCTTTGTGCAACATAATTTGAGGGGAAATTTTCTTTCTTCTGGTTATGAGTACTATTTCCTTCTTGGTGCTGTGTATGGAATGGCGTCTATGGCATTAATGCTTCTCTTCTGCAATGCAGTATTATATTCAAGAGTGAGAGCTCAGGTGAGATAGAGGCAGTATCTGCTGCTCTCTTCTCTACCCTCTACCTTAATGTCACTCTGAAATGGGGCATGTCCTGTCTGGGACCAAAAGGTTGTTCAAAGCCAGGGCGAGAGGAAGTAACAAATCATGGAGTTTGCTGGCTCTCTCATCTATTGATCAACTGTGACTTTTATCAGGGACTGCATCTCTAATTTCTCTTATAGAGAATGCAGCCTGTGAGCCTGAGGCAGGCTGTCTGCATCTCCTCTCTTTAAGATGCTCTGCAAGTCCCTCTGACTGTATAAAGCTAAGTGAGCCATGTCCTGTGGTGTGACCTGGCCTATAGCACATCCCACATTCCTGATTGGGGATGGGGAAGGACCATGTGTCTGCACTGTGTTTCTTCTGAACATCTGCATTGGGAAGGGCTGACATCTAACAATTACAGCATCAAAATGTATTCATGTGGGATGGCACAGGTTAAATCAGGAGCAGATGCCTCAACATATATAGCATACATGCTATACAGCATGTTCATGTCTGTATTGGTTATAGGATATCCCAAACCACAGATGGTTTAGCAGCTGGGATTCTTCCCTGAATTCTAATCCTGGAGGGTGAGGCAAGATGAAGTATAGAACAATATGAGACTAAACTGGTTTCCTGTGGGCATTGCAAAACACAGGTTCTTTTGGAGAACTGTGTATCTGTACAGGGAGAAGGGGTTTCGAGAGAGAAACAAGGACATAGGGAGCCAGATAAAAAAGCTTGCTGTGGGAGCACCAAGCAGGAGATGAACATGGACCTGAGCTGTGTGACACATTCCTATGTGTCTGTGTTGGGCAAAGAAGGAGCTGGTACCTAAGAGGCAGGGCAGAGGCTGTTTTTGTCACCTCTCCAAGATGCAGCAAAGCATGAAGGCAGGCAGAATTTTATTCTCTAACTTTGATCAGCAATGGCCCTTTAAGGCAGAGCAAGGCGTGCAGTATGGACACTGCCCAGTCCAAACCCAGCAGCCACGTGAACTGTCCCCAGGTGGGCAGTGCCAGGCTGGCACAGCAAGGCCCCCTCACCCTCCCCGATGACAGAGGGAGTCTGACTGAACTTGCTGGCTCCCTCTCACTCTGCCCCAATTTTCCTCAGGACAAATGAGAAGAACCTGTCTCCAAGTGCAAGATTTTGGGAATATGTGTCAGAGATGCCTGTCAGTAAAACATCCGTCTTGCCCTAATTTCTGCATGGAGTGCTGCAATGTCGAGTGAAATAACCTTCCAAGCTGGCTCTGGTGCAGAGGTATTTTGGCTTATGTTATTGCTGAGAGCTTTCTTTCTGATGAGCTCTTTCTGCCTCTCTGTGTTTCTGATGTCTGACTCTCTTCACTCTTCTTTTTCCCTTGGGCTGGGATGTGTGCTGTTTGCAATGCATCAGGAAGTAATACGCAATGAGAAAACTCTCATCATCTGTGCATCAGGGGGAGAATTACTGACTGAGTGCTGAGCAGTCAAGTTATTGATTCAAACCAAAGCCCAGTCTCTCTGTCTGCTGGGCTGGTTACATCCTGCTGGTTCATTGCATTTAATCGGATTCTCTGAGCTGCCACGCAGAGGGGGTGAGTTAGACCCAGATCCATCTATAATGTTTGCTTCAAAATCCAGTTCTGTCTCCCCTTCTCCGTCCATGGAGCAGGCAGATTCGGATGCTCTGGACATCAGCACCAAAGTGCAGCTGTACGGTGTGCTCTGGAAGAGACCCTTTGGGAGGCAGTCAGCCAAATGGTCCAGGAGGTAAGCCACAGCTGCTGAGGGATGCTTGGGTGAAACAAAAAGCTGAAGGGTTCTGGGATAAGTTAAAAGACTGAGTGCTTGGCTCTTCAGTGCAGCCAGCCAGGCAGAGGCTCGGGGTAAAACTTGGGGCATAGCTTCCCTGCTGCTCCGAGTCTGCTTTACACATGTGGCACCCCATTGTGCTCTCTTCTTTCTCTGTGCTATGTGCACTTCTGGGTGGTAATAGAGACTAGCTGCCTCCTCTGAACAATTATGATAGTTTCATGAAAGTCTGTTCATGTATTTTGCCTCTAAACTGCCTGACCTTTTTGTTTTGGCACTCGAAGCTCTTTGAGTCCTTCGGGTGCGAGATGGCAGGGCTGAGCTGACTGCGTGTGGGTCTGTAGTGTGTGTGTGTGGTCTGCAGGGGTCTGTGCACAGCTCCAGTACTGCTGTGCTGCCTGACACTGACAGCATGCTGGGAACAGCACATGCAGACTCTTCCCTGGGGAGAAGGTGGCTCTGAATTCTCTCCCATCTGGTGTTAGGGAGTTGTAAGCTGCTGGATGTTGTCTATCAGCAGCCAGGAAGTTTGGAGCTGGAAAGCATTTGCTATAACCTTTAACCAAGGACAGAAATATGTTCTATAATATACTGAAGTGGTGGGTCGGTTTTAAGTTTAGAGTTGGTGTAGTTTCTTTATGCAAATCACTGAATCTCTGGCACTTACAAGTACCTTTGCTGCAGTCTGCAGAGTAGATACAAACAATCCATTTCTAAAGCCAGCTTTCCCAGTTTTGCTCTCTGTAGTAACCATAGTGCTGCCCAGTCTGTGAAGATGGCATAGCCTGAAAAAAAATGTTACTTGGGAAGCAGTTTTGTGTTTGTAGCAGTCTTTGACCTGTGTGTGTTTTATTCCCTCCCATGCCAAGAACAGCCTATTTTCACCCAGAAAAGAATTTGTGCTGATGCTCCCTACTCAGCTCCCAAATATTGATAAATAAATGAATTATGTCTGGAAACTAATGTGACTGTTACGGAAAAGAAATGGACAGACTAACAGAGGGAAAGGTAATTTGCTATGGAGGAGGCATTCTTAAAAGGCTCTCCCTAATAAAAATTTCTTGCAGGCAAATGGCCTATCTCTGTTCCCTCTGTCATTATTTATTTAGTGCTGTTCTATTCCTAGAAGTCACCCCCATCTTCAGCAAGTGGTAAATGTTTTAGTGATAGCAGCTGGGAGCAGAAGGGGAGGTGACTGTGGGGCAGGGGTGATGTGGAAGGTTAGTTGCAAGCACAGCAGCTGAGGGTCCTGGGGGACCAGACACAGGTCAGTTAGAGTTGAACATGGAATCTGTAGGGTTTGGAAGGAAGTGAGTACTGGGGTAAAAAGACTTGAACAGGGGGAATAATGTGTTGTTGGTTTGTTTGTTTTACCATGGGAGAGACTTGCTTTAAAGTAAAACAACCTTGCATGTTATTATCACAAATCATTATGGGGAGATGACGAGCAATTCATTACTTTCCCCCTCTTTCTTCCCATACCGACCAACACATAGCTGGTCAAGTACAATTTTTTATGAAGAGATGTTTCCCACTCCAGTTAAATTAAGAAAAAAAAATACTATATATATTATATGACTATATAATGATGTCATTAAGGACCTAGTCTCTGATAAATGTAGGTTTTGGCCTGAAATCTTGGACAACAGTACTACTCCCACTCCCAAGGGAAGTCTTTCCAAGGTATGTGACATAAAACTGTGTGTGAGGGGAGGATTGATCTCATTGTGCCGTCAGCCATGAAGATAGGTCTATGTGGGAGATATGTGGTATTTACTGGCTTGATCCCATTCATTTGGCTGTGGCAGCAATGCCTCTGGAGAAACTAAGAAGAAAAGCAACTATTTCAGGGAACAATGGAATCTGACTAGACAGCAGATCAAGGAAAAAGTTTTCAGGCATGGTGTCCAGTACTCTGGTGATGGAAATCCCAGGTTTTGGAATTGTACAGCAATAGAGGTTATGCAGGGTGGAGGGAGGGATACCAGAGCCTTGTTTCAGTCAGGCCTAGATCTGATGACACCTGTGGAGATAGCTGAACTTGACCTGGGGCAGTTGTCTGGAGCATTGTCAGTACTTTATTTTGCCCATGCAAAAGGAGTCTGCTCTGAAGCCCAAATATAATATTTGTGTGCTACCTCAGGTACTATCCAAGAGTGGGCTGGATGTTTCTGGCACTGGACCAGTGTAGGTGTATTTATCTGCCAGGGCTGACATCTGAGCATGCTGCCTTTCAGAGCTTGATTTTTGAAATGCCATTAGCAGCATCCTAATGCCTATCTCTTAAAGAAAGGGAGTTCTATTCCAAATGTGAATTTTCTTTCCTTGTAAAGTAATATCTTTCCAACAGAGAAGCACCTGTATTCTGAGTTTACTGGTGCTTTTGAGCAGTCTAAGCTTGGGTCACTGCTGGAGTGGCTTTGGAAAATCATATTCAGTCCCTGACTAATGGTCCTTCCCTTCCAAACAACTGCACCCCATTCTTCCTTCCAATGCCTAACGAGCAATTTAGCCTCTCCTACTACAAAAGTTTTACTGGTAATGGCACCAGCCTGACACAGAGGCTGGAGTGAAATGCATAATGTGTGTACCCGCCCTGGATATGGCATGAATAGGATGCTGTAGCTTTCCAGCATGAAAGTGGCATATCCTTCTTTACTATGAGTGATCCCAGTCCCATATAGAAATGTCAGGCTTTAACCTGTCATCATCCATGTCTGAGACTTAGGGGTTCAATGGGACAGTGCCAGGAAGGGGCATCTCTTTGGTGGACAGCTGAACATCAGAAAAGCAAGGTGAGAGAGAACAAAACACAAAATGTGCCTAGATCTCTCCATAAATCCATCAGAGATGACAGGTTGGAAGGAAGGAAACACAGCACAGTTAAGAGAGAATTTTTTGTCTTTTCTTGAACCAGTCCTGTCTGTGGCATTGCAAAGCAGGCACGTAACCTTGTCGTCCACAGTGGCTACTAACAGTCATTGTGTGTGGTCACAGGACAGATGGAAAAGGTGATTGTTCATGGCTGCTTTCTGCTCAGAACCCCCAGGAGTCACTCAGCTGCAGAGCAGCATGCGTGTGCGGCACAGGGCAGCAGGGGGGCTGCCAGAGCGTGTGCTTCCCTCTGCTCCTTGGAATCCTCCCATTTGGCTGCTTGTGGTCAGGAAGCATCCTGAACCTCTTCCTGCTCCCAGCCAGGCTGGGTGTGCTCCGGGTGCCAGGGCAGGAGGCAGGCAGGGAAGCCTGGAGCTGTCAGGAGAGGAAGAGCAGGTACTGTGAACTCTGATCTTCATGCAAATGATAAAGATCATTTGCCCATCGCTTTCCTGAGTTGTCCCTGGGGATAGAGCACTGGGCTGATCTAGTAAATGGGATTTGCCCCCTGTGCTCCTGGCCCAGAGAAACACCATCGGAATAAAGGACCAGGGAGACTGCTGCAGTTTTATAGTGTAACTACTTCATCTAGGCCATTGTCATGTCAAAAACTTGTACAAAGATTAGCTAATTAATTTCTTTAGCCCTCTGTAATACAAAGAGTACTTATTCCACAGAGATCAGGTATCTCAATTTGTCCAGTACAGAGCTGTTGTTTCTGCTTTACATCCGAGTCACTCAAATTGTTGCCATTCCTCTGCTATTCCAGTTTAATTACACTGTGGTTTCAGTGGTTCCTTAGAGCAGGATCCAGCAGCAGGCATGGGTGACCAGAGCAGCTGACCACATGAATGGTTCTTGTGTTACCTGTGCTGTTTGTGGAGTGTGGCTGTTCCAGCCTGTCTCACCTCTCACACCTTTGCTGCTATTCTCCAAGGTTTTGAGCTCTGCTCTGTTTTTAAATTGCTCCTTTTTGGGTTCTTGTTTGTATTCAAAATCTTCCCCTGTCTTTACAGCACTCACTTTTCTCCTGCTGCCACATCTGTGCCTAATTCAGACACATGTTCAGTGTCTCCAGTCCTCTAATCACAGTCCTAATGGAGTGTCTCTCCCCATTCTCTCTTGACCATCTTTTCCCTTTCTGCTCTTACTCACCTGCCTCCTGCTTTAGTCTTTAGCCTGCTCTTGAGTCTTGTAACTCTCCTCTATTATTTTACTTCATCCTTGTTTTCACCATGCTGCATCAATTGCCCCTGGATTGTTGCATGCAGACTTTGTCCTGAAGGTCATTTAAAGTGATGGTCTTGGTTGCTCAATGTTGCTTTCCAGGTAAGGATAGGTGAGGGAATATGATCTGAGCATAAATACATTATGTGCACAAGCTAACCAAATTTTCAATGTTTTTCCTTCATTACTTTTCTTATTTTAAATTCTTATTTTGTATATTTTCATTCCAAACCCCCATATTTTCTCTCTACATCACTGAGATCAGGGAACTAAAAGTTCATTTATCTGTGTGAGACACATCAATTTTCAGAGATTTGTGCTATGTTTTTTTCTTATTTTTGCTTTGACTTTGGTTTTCATTGAAGAATAATCTATAATATGAGGATTATCAGCACTGAGTAAGAAAAAGTATGTAACAAACTAAACCATGGCTTTAACTGGGGGATAACATTTAGATTTAAAAAATCACACAGAGTTAAAGATCAATATGGTTACCTGTCTAGCAAATGTTTCTTGAGATTAGTCAGACTGAAAAGAGTGTTGAAAGTGATGATTTGACTTTCTCAGTTTCATGTGGTGTGTTGACTTTTGGCATCTCTAGATTCATACTTGTGCCCACAGTATCTGGTTCCCTATGACTCACTGGACCAAGCACAGGCCCTTGGGGCAGGCAGGTTTGTTCTTTTAAGATGTCATTTCTGTGTCTGTTGTGCAGATGAGCCACATTTCTCTCTAAAGAATGAATTCCTCCTTGAACTAAGCATAGAGTTGGAGAAAACAGAAAGATGCAGCTACTCAAAGGAAAACTTGCTTATATAGAGTTAACGACCAGAGATGTGAGGAAAATTAATCAGAAAGGCACAAGGCTGCTGTTCATAGAAGTGATGTGGACAGGAGGAATCAGGGACAAATCTTGTCTGCTCTCTGGAGGTCTCTGATGTCTGCCTTGCCAAAGTGCATGCTTCTCCCCATCTCTGATGTCAACATGAACAGGTGTAGATGAGAGGGCAAGGAGAAGAAAAAAACTGGGGAACAATAACTGCTGCTGGTGTGTGTATGTTCTGAAGATTTCTGGATGTACGTAAGTACCTGTTCAATGACTGCCACTTTCAAACACTTTGGAGAAGGTACAAAGTGGTCCAGAACTTGAGTCTGCTGCAGACTTGGGGAAGTTTAGCTTTGTTCTTTTATTGCCCCAAGAGTGCCTGGTCTGTTTCCATGGCATTTGGCAATTTCATCTGTGTTGCCAGAGCCATAGCAGAAGAGCAAGCAGTAATGTTTTCACCCAAGTAAAATAATTATAATAATTTTATTAAGAATTATATATATTATTTTATGCTTCTAATTTTCTGCCAGCTTCAACATCTTTCTTTAGCTTTTGGAACTAAACTGGTACCAGATTGCTGTACTCATCTGGACTGGAGGCAGGACTTGGCTCCATCTGACAACCCATTCACTTCAGGAGAGGTCTGGGGGGGATGGGGGCACATGAAGACATTAGAACTGTCCTTGTGGATCAGCCCCTGCAGCCTCTGGCCCATTACTAATGGTGGCTCCAAGGAAAGGTGCAGCAATGTCCAGGCTGCACAAGTGGGCAGCACTGCCTGTAGAGGTCTTCTATTATTCCCTCCCAGAAACAGGAGGGATTCTTGGGAATGTTCTTATTCACAGAAGTGCCTTATCCTTTCCAATTTCCTCATGATCTCTTGTCCTCAGGACCACATGAAAGTGATTTACACAGCTATGTTTTGTACATTTTTAAATAATTTTCACATTCTTGCCTTTTACTTTCTTCTCAAATCCCTCTTTCTTATGTCAGAAAATATGTACAGAACAATACATTTTCTTTCTCATTTACTCTTTTGAAACCTCCCTACTACATTTGTCCCCCTTTTTTTTCAGCTGCTCTTCATAATTTTAGAGTGCTGCAGAGATTTAGACCAAATTGAAACTAAGTCAGGTATCTCTCCCCTGTACCACTGCCTGCAGAGTTTGTGCAACCTCAATTTTTGAAGAGAGGAGGGACACTCCCAGGGGAATTTCAAAAATCCAAATAAGTTAAAGGTGGCACTCCTTTAATCATAATTTTGAGGACACACTCCAGTACGTTAGAGGCTTGGCTTACAGAAGCTGTGATATTTTGTGGTTACTACACAATGATCACCAGAGCATACCTAAGGCTAAGAGAGCAGAACAGGGCCTATTTTGATGTTACACATATGAGAAAAAGAATATTCAATTTCCTTTGTAGTTGTGAAGGTCAGTGACAGGACAGTTTGCCAGGTGCTCTGCTTAAAAATATCTCTCAAATTTATTTCTGCTCCTGAGTGCTTTGGTGGCCAACTTTTGCCTCGAGAGTCACCTGGGGATGCTAGGCTGTGATTCTCTGTTGGACTGGAAACACTTCCCTCTGGCTTATGCTGAGATGGGGGGGAAGAGGGTGGCAGGCAGCATATTGAAAAATATAGCATTTAAGCATTTAGTTGGTCTTAGCCTGTGCAAGAGACCCTTGAATAAAAGAGCAGCTCTCTCCAGTAGGTGGAATTCAACATGAGAGCTAGAGAGGGCACACACATAGAGGTGCCAAAGGTCTGTGCTCCTGTCTGGGGCACAGACTGCTGTCCCAGTGCCCTGTGAGCATGTGGCTTGCCCTCAGCTCTGGTGGGTGCCTGCTGGGGTGGACTGCAAGCACAAAGTACCTCAGCTTGGCACTTGCTGTTAAGCACCAGCTCCTGGCTGTGAGCAGAAGTGAGGCACCTCACTTTAGTCTTAGGTGGGAGTGGTAAACTCTCCTGCTCAGAAAGCAGCTTTACTTAGGTGGGGATTTTCTTGTGCTGTGAACCACAACCCTCATTTCACCAGAATGTATTTCCCTTCTCTGTCTTAAAGGTTCTTCATCATTAAGGAAAGCTTCCTGCTGTACTATGCTGAGAGTGAGAAGAAGAGTTTTGAAAGCAATAAATACTTCAATATCCATCCCAAGGTGAGCAGTGTTTGCACAAGGAAGGAGTTATTCTGTTTCAAGCATTCCCTCCCCCTTCCTCCATGGGCCCAGCAGGTGATGAAGAGGAAAGTCCCAGTAAGCCCCAGGCATCTCACAGGTTCAGGGAAGCCTCAAAAGAGAAGGAATCATGTTGGCACCTTTTCAGGACATTTAATGATTCAGCAGGCATATGACTTCTGGTTTTTATTACCTGATAGTAGATATATTCCCTTAATCAACTAATCTTATGGCTATAAAAATAATGTTGGCAAAGCCAGTGGTGGGGCTAAGAGCTCCATTTGCTTTTTGTTCCTAACCTGTACTTGCACTTGGCAGCAGCTGATGGCCCACCTGCCCTCAGTACCCGAGTGGCGTCTGTAGCTCCAGGGGACCCTCTGTTCTGAGCTGCTTTTGTCCCCTGCAGTCACTGCAGGCTGATGTAGCACATGAGCTTCCGAAGGTGCTGATTCCAGCCATCCTGGCTGTCACAGCCAGCTGCCTTCCCCAATGAATGCACAGCCTCTTCCATGAGAATCTGCAAGGTTTGCCCCTCTTGGGAGATCACTTCCTCTGTGATGAAACAGTTTCTGCTTCCATGTTCTAGCTAACAACAGCTTTCCCTCTGTGCTGAAGGCAGGACTGTCATCCTTACCCCCTTCCAGATACTGGCTGAGGGTTTCCTGGTGGTGATGAGAGTCCCTTTGCTTTGCAGGAACTGTGTGTATTGCACTTCCCGGGATAGCCAAGGCAGGGCAGGGCCAACAAAGTGACTGAAAGTTCAGCTCCTGGTTAGTTGATAGTTATACTTGATTTTTCTGACTGATTAGAGTGCTCTGGTTTATCTCCAGGGTGTCATACCCCTGGGAGGCTGCATCGTGGAGCCCAAAGAAGAGGCCAACATGCCTTATGCCATAAAGATCTCTCATGAAGACTTCCATGTAAGTAGATTTTTCTTCTAAAAAGCTCCAAACACCACAGAACAGGTTAATGCTGATGAGCAGAGCTGGACTGGCAGACTTTTCCCTCCCCACCAAGGTATGCCTACCCTCTCTGGACAGGCTGTCCTGAGGGCAAGGGTCACTTAGCATCCCAAGTCCCCTCAACACTTTGCTGCTGCTGCTTTGACAGTCAACAAGGAAACTTGCACTTTCTGACAGCAGGTTTTAGGATTCTAGCACACCAGTGGACATATTCTCAGGAGCCCTACAGCCCATGTTGCCCTATCAAAATTATTCCAGCTGTGGCTGTTTGCTATGTGCACACTTCCCATTGTGTGGTAGGCCTAGGTCGTATTTGCTCCTGTGTGATGCTTCTTGAGGAGGTGGAAGGCTGTGGTGGGCTCTCCTCCCACCACACTGTGTCCAGTTCATGCCAGGAGTGCACAGAGGTGCATAAGGCACCAGCCTCTCTAATCTGGGTTTTTTCCCCCTCCCCTCTTCCAGGGTAACATTGTTCTAGCAGCCGAATCAGAGTTTGAGCAGGCTCAGTGGCTGGAGATGCTACAGGAGTCTGGAAAAGTGTAAGCTTCTTTCTATTCCTTATTTGCTTTGATCTGCTCTGTAGGTGTATAAAGGATAAAGAGGAAGAAGCCTGACTAGAAGGGTTATGAGGAGCCAGACAAGCTTCTCAAAAACAGTGAGAGCTTTACTTGCCTGCTGGACCCATCCTTACTCTAAAGGGGAGTGCTCCAAAACTGATGCAAAGCTTCCCACCTTGTAGGGCAGTGTGTGTGCAGTGTGTCTCTCTGCTCACCACCCCAGGCTGTCATCTGCCAAATGCTGATACACTGAGTTCCATCTGCTATCCCTCAGAGAGGTGGGAACCCTCCTGGTCCATTTTGTGTGGGAAGCAAGGTTTGCAGGCTTGACAGTAGTGGGAGTCAGACAACCTCTCTATATGAATTTGGGGTAAAGTAAGAGCAGAACAGGCAAGGCGTGAAGCTAGTGAGCAGCTGCCCATGTGGCTCTGTGTCCTGCTATGAGCAGGGACCTCACCAGCACAGCTCTGATCAATAACAGCAATTGTGATGCAGTTCTGTGTCCATGGGGTGTGCATTCCTTCTGCCCTGATCTGGGGGTGTTCAGGCTGTGCAGCAGCAGGATTTGGCCTCTCAAAACAGTTTAATTGTGAAATGTGGAGGCAGCCTAAATCCCAGGAGAGGCAGTGTTAGTAAAGCATTTCCAGCCCACCTGCAGGGGTGAGAGGGTTTGATTGCTCTCTGCATTCAGTACTGGTTCACACTGTGCTGAGAAAGCTGGATGGAGATTTGTAGTTTGTTGGCCTCCAGCTCTGCAATCCCCCAGCACCCAGGAGCCTGCCAGTGCAATGAGCAGCTGTCCTGCAAAGCCAGAGCAGGCTTCTTCTAAATCTCAGCAGATGCAGGAAGAGATAACACTAAAACAGGGATTTGACTTTCCCAAATGAGATATAGAAACTTCCTGGGTTTGTAGGGCAGAGCCTGCTGTTCAGCTCTGAGGCTTAAAGCCATGAGCATTTTACTCTGCCCTTCCTGGCTGCATTACATGTGTGGTCTCTTATCACTGTAGGGACAGAAGCTGTTTAACTTGTAATACCAGTGTATGCATGTATATGTACATGTTAAGGCAATATCTTAGTTAATTTCCATGCTGTGAGGCTCAAAATGTAGATTTGTAATTAATGGGGAGCGTAATGTTATGGTGGATCAGCCCAAGCCAAGCTCTGTGCTGCAGGCTCTGTGCTTGGCTGTGGTGCTGGGGCAAGCTGTTCCCTCTGTGGCAGTGTATGAAGTGCAAGACAAAGCTGTCCATGAAGCTTCATGGGAGCAGGAGTCCCATGGGACACAGGACCCAAGGCAGAGGCCTGCCACCCCCTTGGCACGCGCAGCCTTGGCCACTGCACAGGAGAAGTGACAGACCAGAGTTAGCCCTTGAGCAATGTGGAGATTTTTATTGAATGGCACGGGTCTGCACTCGCCTTTGCCAATGTTAAGATCAGCTATTGCCAAGGGCAGTAATTTGCAACCAAGTTCACCTTTCAGGTGTGTATGAGAGGCAAGGAGGGCAGCACAAGTCTTTATGCAAGAAAGCCCTGCATTGCTGCATTTGTCACAGAGCCAGCCTTTTCTCTAGCCCATGCTTTAATATTCCAGCAGTAGCATTTAAAACTGAAGTTAGAAGTGGCTGCTATCATACAGCAAACCAAGGAAAAGCACAGACTATGTGATTTAATGGGGTCAGGTTGGGAGATCAACAGCAGTCAGGCCAGCATGGGCCAATAAATTGATCTGCAGTGAATAGAAAAGCTAAAAGAATACAGTTTAATTATTCTAGGCAATTATAATGTTCTTTTGTTCCTAGATGGAGATTGTACTGCCAGTGGCACTGCAGCACTTAGCTGGGATCATCCTGCTGTTTTCATCATTATTTAAAGCTAATCAAGAAAGAAAAAAAACAAACTAAAAAACCACAAACAAACAACTTAAAAAAAAAAAGAGCCCAACCCCCAAACAAACTCCATAGACTATAGGTGAATGAGGGAAAACAAATCCAGGCTGGGAAATATCCTCTGTCCTTTATTTCAGTTTTGTCCACTGTCTCTTTCCATCTGGGGTGGATCACGTGTATGTGCCTGCACAACTGGTTATTGCCTCCACCATCACAGTCTGCTTGGGGATCCCTTCAGTTCTTCACTCCTTTCCAAGCCTCCTGCCCTGGTAGGAAAATGGCTTCTTCAATGCAGAGGGGAACTGATGGGATCCCCACACATCCAAAATCTTGTGGCTTGGACTTGCCACATTTGACAGATTGTGCATTTCCAAAAAGCTTTCACAAAGCCCTGACTCCCAGACTGCCAGGCTTTCTTCCCACTTGGAGAGGCTTTGCTGCTGCAAGTGGGGGAGAGGGGCACCCATAACCTCTCTCTGTCCACAGCAGCATTCCCTGAACTGGTATAAAGTAAAGTTGGTGGGCATGCAGGAGAAAAAAGTAACATAGTACTTACATACTGCAGACTATAAAGTGCTAAGTGTCTCCAAAAATTGGCTATGGGTGCTACCAAGAAAGGTAAAATGCAGTGAAAGCTAAAGAGATATTCCCAGTGCTGCAGAAGGACTGAAACAGACAGTGATTGAGGTGTATATGTGATGGAGATTCTCTACAGCTTTGGGGTTGGTTTGCTTTTTTTTTTTGTCAGGCAGGGGCTTTCTACATGTCCCATGAGCCTTCCTGGCTCTGTGTTTTCCAATACTTTAAGCAATATAGCTTTTTCTGATGAAAACTTACTCGTCAAGAAATACAAAATAAAATAAGCTCTTGCTTGCCCCTCAAATGGTACCTCCCTGTGGCTGTGGTTACACCAGCACTGGTTCCAGCAGATGTAGGAATAAAAGCTTAAATGCTGCATGGTGATCCAAGTGCATTTTCAAAGTCACGCAGCAGTGGGTGCAGTAACCTTTGAGTAAGACAGGGAAATGTCTTGTTAGTCTGGGGAAGGGAGGGAGCCCTGAAAAGGTGAATCTGTAAACAGACACCTTAAAGGCTACAGATGTTTTGAAACCCTCCATGTAATCATATGATAAACTCTGTCATTCCCCCGCTCCCATCTTGACCTGTTTGCTTCTCTGGGATCAGATTCGTCCTGTAACAGGGGGTGTTAGTGAGAAAACACGTTCACACCCACATGTTCTCACTCAAGATGAAGATGTCTACCTGTGGGCAAAACAGCACCTTTTAAATTAGCGTTCTAATTTCCTCTCTACTTTAGAAATAGCCTCATTAGCTGACAAGAAACACATATATCTGCAAAGAGCTTGGGCTGCTGGAGCTGTGAGCTGCCTGGTCCCTGGGGTGGTGTGTGTTTAATTTATTCGTCTGGCTTTTATAAGAGACAAAGTACAGCTTGCCTTGAAATTGGAGATTGCCAAATTAACAGTTTCCAAAAAGCTACAATTTCAAATTGTTCACAAAGAGGCTTGGTACAGGAAGCTTTACAGATATTTAATATTTATAAGATCCCTTATGATTTAACAACAATGGCAGAATTTCTGTGCAACAATTGCTGTTCCTGTGTGCACACCTATATGAACGCATTGGAATCAATTTTAGGTATGTTTTAATGTTATGCATTTTATACGTGTAGATTTTTTTCTAATGAAACATGAATAGAAGTGAGCAGCAAACTCCATTTCTGGTTCTATTTTTGGTTTTTGTGTGTGCTTGTCCTTGATGTTTAATATCTGTATTAAAGCCTAGCCTGTCTGTGAACTCAATCAGTAATGGGTATCTGCTCCACAGACCCTTTTTTTAGCTTTGCTTCATAAAGTGTTTAAGAGACCTTGAGATCCTCTGGCCAGTGGCCCTACAATAACACAAGGTGCTCTTTGGATATGCCTGCTTCCTTTAACATTCCCTACTTGCCAGCATCTTTTCTGGCTTTTATCTCTGGTTCATCATTGTCAGGAATTGACTCACAGCATAGGGCCAGACACCAAGCCCTAGTGGCTTACACCTTTAGCAGAGGAGGGGTTGATTGGTTCCAGAATGGATGATGGATACCAGAAAGACTGAAGGTAAAAGGCCATAGGAAGGATTCAAGAAGTGGTTGAAGTTGGAAGGGGAAGAGTGACTCTAACAGCAAAATCTTGGAAAGGCTGAAGAAGACAATGTTGCTGGCAGTGGGAAGTTACTAGAGTTAAAAGCTAAAATCTGGTTCTAAAGTCTGTCATTTAAAGAGTTCCAGGTATATCCTGTTGCAGTTGAAGGCTGTGAATGTGCTGGATTGTTCTGGAGAGCCCTCAAAATTAAGTTCAATATAAAAATCTCAAAAACACTGGAAAAAAAATTTGAATAGCTGTGAGGGGTTGAAATACAGCCAATGTATTAAAAAAAAATACTGAATGCCAGGGAAATTTCTCCAATCCATTTGTGGAGAAAACTTTTAGGGAATTATGGTCCCAGCTGATGAGAGTCTGCATGTTTGAATTCCTTGGTAGTTTGCTAGGCTGAATTCTCTGTCCTAGTCTGTGGGACCCTTAGCTCTCTTACATTGCCTGCTTTGTGTCTGCTCTCCCTAGGACCTGGAAGAATGCCCAGCTGGGAGAAGCCATGATCGAGAGCCTGGAAGCTCAAGGACTACAGCTGGCCAAGGAGAAACAGGAATATTTAGGTAGGAAACTCTTACTTTGAAAAGCCATAAAGGCCAAAATAGTAATTTTGCTTTTCCTGGAGTAGTCAGTGTGGTCAAGACAAGCAGCTACAGGTTTTCTCTGGATGAAGCTTTTGAGCAGTCAGCAGCTGAAATTCGGGTCTGAAGGGAGTCAAAACATGCAAAAGTTAAGGTGGGATCTGGACATCTGTGTGGAGTGTGAAGGAGGAACATGCCTTGCCCAACATTCTGCAGTCCTCCATGGCTCATCTGTACAAACATTTGCCACCCCTGAGAGGTTTGGATGTGCTAGTTTCAGCTGCTCACAAGCAAACAGACAATACCTTTGTCTCCCTCAATCAGACAGGACTGATACTTCTGAGGTTGGTCACAGATTTTCATATATGAGTTTTCTTCACCTAGCTGGTGTTTTATTTGGTCTTACTCTACTTGCTCACTGTTCATATTGGAAGTGGGAGCATTTACATGGGCTTGTTTGAGGTATCTAATGGCAGTAGTTAATTTGTCAGTGCTCTCTGTAAACAGTGGAGAAAGAACAGATGAACGTGAAGTAATCTAGGTATGAAGAGAGGTAGATTATGTAATCCAGTTCCCTATTTGGGAGCCAACCTCTGCATGGCCTGATACCTTGGATGCTCTGACTGCCTTGGGAGGTCCAGTTATTTCTTTCCCTCGTTGCCTATAGGAAGAGTCAAGGGAGAGTAGCCCTTTTAATCCAGATGCCCTCTGAGTTACAGCATTCCCCAGGTCTAAGAGACCTTCTGACCTGGGGGCTGCAGGTCACAAGTGTGGGCCCAGTGACTTGTCTGGAGAGTTATCTGCTTTAAATAAGATAGCAGAAATTTGGGTGCTTCAGGTTGATGATGCCTTGAGCAGGAGCTCATTCTTCTACTCCTAATTGTCAAGCCACTGGAGGAATCTTAAGGAGCTTTTTGCATTTCTGCATCCATGCTGATCAGGGCTGATCTCAGTATATGGTCTTACAAGTGACAGTGATCATAGCTCAAGTATGTATCAAGGCATGTTTACTCTGTCCATCTGAACATCATTCACCCATGTGAGGTGATGGATGGGCTCATACGTGAGGCAGGCAGGGAGAAGTGGTTCCACACTTGACAAAGGAATAACGGGGGCTACTGAGAGGAGGACCTGGAGGGACAGAAAGAGGAGGAAAATTAGAAACAGGAAAGTTTCATCAAAACATTATTTTGCAACCAGCAGAGCAAATGAAAAGGCTTTAAAGACTAAAGAACTCTTTAGTATGATAAAAGAAAAGGGGTGGAGAAATAGAGGAATACACATTCTGTGGCAAACAGGAGATATTTGGAATATAAAATATATGTTTCACTGGGTTCTTTGGTCCATGACAAGAACATTCAGAGCTGGTCAATTGTCACAGTTGATTACTTTCCTTTGATATGAACTGTCTATTTCTATATAAGTGCTAAGGCTTCTGCCTCATTAGCCTTACCTTCAATGATCTGTGTCCACCCTGTAGTCAAGCTTTGAGGTCAGGCACTGTTCCTGAAAGCAGGTCAAGGTTCTCTGGACAAACACTGCTCTGAGGAATTTCTTGAATCCACACTGAGTTATCTTCCAGCCAGCTGGGATCCAGGTTTCACTGTCACACATGGACATTACAGAAGCCATCAGGTCCAGGGCTGGGACCCCCCAGGAGTGGCAGAAGAGGGAGGGTGGGAGAGCCTCTGTTAGTACAGTGCATCTGTGCTGAGCTCTGGCCAGGGAGAAGAGGGAGAGAGTGGGAAAGAAAGGCATCAGTGGTGCTCAGCAGAGCTTGGGTAATGTAACACTATTTCTCTGGCACCAGGAGCCCTGCTCTGGGCAGGAGGTAGAGGTCTGCATTCCTCCTAGAAGTAGTAATGCTGCCAGCAGCAGGAACCTTGTCAGGTCCTCAGTACCAGGGAAACCAGTAGCGCCTCACTCACCTCTCAAGAGGAAGACAGAAGTGCTCCAGTCAATCTGCCCTGCTCCCGTGGCAGCCAGGTGGCAGAGCTGAGAGCTAAACCCGAGGCTTGACCACCAGAAGCGTTTCTCTCCGGGTTCCTGTAAGTGTGGCTAAGAGCTGCCCGAGGCAGAGCTGCTGAGCTTGGAGCTGGCACAGCAGAGGTGATCAGGCTGCAGCGTGAGGACAGAGCACAGCCTCTGCTGGGGGTGTGTGTGTGTGTTCAGAGGACAAGAGCAACTGATGTTGAGGGGAACTGCTCTGTACAGCAGAAGTTTTGTGGCTAAGTTAGGGATTGATTTCTGGGCTTGGCTGAGACATCCCAAGGTGATGATAGGAAGTTGGCAGTGCTGCCCAAGAGGGCTGAGGAGAGGATGATGGACTAGGCAGGTGAGCTGCAGGAAAACTGACTGCTTCTACATGTGGTGTGACCCTCTGCACTCACTTGACCTTTCTGTGCCTTGTTCCTTATCTGTGAAGCAGAGATAAGAATATTTTCCTGACTCAGCTGGAGGATGGTGAAGGATGGTTCATTAATGCTCTTTAAGAACATCGAGAGGAAACCTTAGAGGGAGTACAAAGCAATATGCTTGTTTAGTTGATTAAGTTGTTTTGCGGGAGGGAAGTTATAGAACATCCCATTAGTGCCATCTCAGCCTTTGGAGCCTCCCAGACAGACTCACACAAAGGAATAGGGAATGCTGCATTTTCAGGCTTCAAAAATTCAGTGTTTCTTGTTTGTAAATATCCTGAGGATATAAAATGCTTTTCTCTGTGCTTGGACTTTTTTTGTGTGCTTGCAGATAAACTAATGGAAGAAACAGAGGAGCTATGTCTGCAGAGGGAGCAAAAAGAGGTGAGTTCATCACAAGCCAATTTCCTTCAGCTGCCATGTGGCAGGGCTGGGAGGTTGGGACTTGTTGGTTTGAAGGCATGTCAATGTTCCGGGAGAGAGGCTTGTGGAGGCTCAAGATTTTTCAGCCAACCTCTGGGTCCTGTGGCTGAAAAGACAAGTAAGACTTGTGCCTGAGATGGGTCATGGAGATGTTTCCCTGCTCCCTTTCCCTGTTACTTTCCATGCAGCAGGTTTGTCATTATGACTCCAGGAGGACCAGGGAGGAAGATCAAATGAAAATCATACTCACTGGACTGAATTACACAATTGTTGTTTGGCAGATTCAAGAAGATTTTGGCAATTAATGTGGCCATCTCCACAATTAGAAAACAAGTAAACAAACATTGTTTTAGCATAAAGATACTGTTGTGAGAAACAAGGAGCACAAAAAACAATATGGTTTGTTCTTTGGACACAACAGAGATGGGGAGAATAAAAAATGTTGCACTGGGGAAAAATCAAGAGAGCACTCCCTTAGATGTGACTGTTATACCTTAATTTACCTTAGAATAGAATGGCTTGGGTTGGAAGGGACCTTAAAGATAATCTTGTAACAACTCCCCTGCCATCGGCAGGGAGGGACATTCACTAGGCCAGGCTGCTTTATCAAGTTTATAATTGCTTTTCAAACTATTCCTAGCTTGTAATTGCTTAATATAAAAAGTAGCACATCCTTATATTTACTGAGCCAAATCTATACTGATTTTTATAGCATCATCATAAAGTCATGGCAAAATAGCTGTGCAAACGGATTGTCCAGTTGGAAAGTCTGCATGGATATGGACCACCATGTCACAACATTGCAAAGTGCCTCATGCTCTTTTCCAGTTAATCCAAAATGACTGCTGCCTCTCCTTAGGAAAAGATGGAAATGCTGACCTAGGCTTCTCAAGCCTTTTCTTGCATACATTTCTGGAGAGCGAAAATCCAAAAGTGGCTTGGACACTTGCTTAGGGCTAAGCTCCTTTTGCCTTTGCAGAGAGACATCTCCCTCTGGTGAGATGGTGAGGTGGCCTGCTGCACAGCCCACAGCCACAGTGGGGGAAATGACCTTGTCTGAAGATTTTGGAACAAATCTCTGCTCTTCCAAAGCCATACACAGTAACTCCATTGCCCACAAAGAGCAGATGGGGCTGGGTTCATTTGAAGGAGTTTGGTGCTGTGAAGGACTGAATGTAGATCTCACTGAAGTTTGTGGTTTGACCCTCTGGGACCCTGAAGGCTTCAGAGCAGTATGTTGGGAAAGCAGCTCCAACTGTGTACCTGCACCACAGAGCAAGAGTCTTATTATGAATTTATCCAGTGCCAACACTGTTCTGTGACTGGCAGGGGCCTGTAGCAGGAGCTCTGCACAGCCACTATGGCTGCAAGTGGACCTGACCAGGAGAGGGAGGGATCCTTACTGAGTTTTGGTTTTATCAGCACAAAGATAGTGACAGGCTGATTAAACTGTGACAAAGCTGTAACTGAATGGTTTGTGTTTTCCTGCCCCAGTTGGGGTGGGAAGAAAGGCTGAGCTGGTAGAAGTATCACAGTTCAGGCACAGAAATCCCAGAGCTGCTGCATTCTGAGGCTGTCTGGCTTTTCTGTGTCTGTATGTGTGGGTGCCTGAAACATACAAGTGAAAATGGTACATACAAGTAAGTCCAGCATTCTCAGGGAGTTTTGGACCTTTTTTATATATGTGGCCGAGCTGACCTCTGCAAGGAGCATGTCTGAGATTTCCAGGTGCTTGGTAACCTGCCTGGGGCTTCTGGATGTTTGAAAATCCTCAGGCAACCCCAAATCCTTCTAATTGCCCCTGGACAAAAGCGTGGTGGAGTCAGACACCCTGTAGCTCTACACAGCTTGGGTTAAGTGCCATGTTAAAAGTCCCAGGCACTGTTAACAGAGGAGCCTCTCCTAACTGTGTTGGCAGAGTACATTCCTGTCTTCTCGTTTGGGACAGGAACTCGAGCGTCTGAACCAGATCCTGGAAGCAGAGAAGCAGCGTTTTGAAGAGGTGGTGCGGGAGCTGCGCCTGGAGCAGGAGGAGATCAGGCGGTATGGCTGCAGGGCAGAAGGGACACAGCTCCCTCACCAGGCAAAAGCACACTGTGGTGGAGAATCCAAACTGTCTGCAAAATCCACCTGGTTTGTGCATGTAGGAAGGAGATGCTGCCTTGACCGAAACAGGAATATCTGTGGGCTCTTCACCTGCATTTGCTATTGCTTATGGCCGATAGAACACAGCTTAGCTTCATTTTGCACTCAGGCCTCCAGCAATTTAATTTCAAAGTGCTGGAACACAAGCAACCCTCAGATTAGTTGGGGTAGCATGGCAAGGGACAGGTGCAAGAGAAGATTTCAGAGAGGCAATTAGCTCAGCTGACTGAGCAGCTCTGTGGAGTCCAGCTGAATGACTGTGGATATATGATGATACATAGACTAGTAAGATCACTAAGATTAACTTTGTCATTTTGAAAGTTAACTATGCAAAATATTAGCAGCAAATGTACTTAGAAGGATCCAAGTACTTTGCCACAGGTGTTGAAAGGGCATTTTTTACTATTGCTCTCTTTTTTTTTTTTCTTTCTCCCTAAGTAACATCTCAGAAAAGCTAGGGTGATTTTGCAAACCATTTTTGTTCTCACAGGCTCTGCTTAGATGTGACTGCCCTGTCTGAGCTCTTTCAGTTGCAACCATGGCTCTGCCCTTGCTGGCGAAGCACAGTGACTGTTGGGTTGGGTTTGATGATCAGGAGGCACAGAAGAGTTCCTGGACACCTGTAGTGTGTCCAAGGCAGGATGTGATGCTTCCTGGCAAACTCCTGGCTCTCCAGGACTGGCTGTACCAGCTGATGGTTGCAGGTCCTGCACCAGGAGACCCACAGCCCGCACAGCCTGGGCATGGTCTGCAGGGCTATTTGTACCCCTGCAATAGCTGTCACTCCTTTTGCTTCTTCAGGGAGCTGGAGCTCACAGCCCGCTCCCTTAAAGGAGTGGAGGAAGAGAAGAAGGAGTTGCGAAGCCTGACAGAGTCCTTACAGAACACCCTAGAGGTGAGTGACTGCTCCTCCCCTCTGAGTGACAGCATTTGGGCCTGAAAGCAATGCTGTCACATGGAATAATCCAACATCCGCTAATGCCAGAGCTGAAGTGCTGTACAGATGAACAGGTTCATTTGGTAGCTGATATGAACACCAAAATCCCCTGCAGAAAAGGATGAGAAATGACACAGAGCACAACTGAACCAAGATTTTCTCAGCAGTACCAGGTGATATGGTGGTAGGACAATAACCATGATAAGCTGTAGTTTAGGAAGCTTGGGTGGAACAGTAGGGAGAGAATTTTCACCAGATGGGCAGGCAGGCAGTTGGAGAGGCTGTGGAACCTTTGTCATGGGCTGTTGTCAGACTGTAAACAGCCACCGCTGACCATATCCTGCTGTGCTGGCACACTGGCCCTGAACAGCAAGCTGGGCAGGAGGCTAGTGGAAGGTCCCTTCCAACCAACGTGACTGTAAGTCTGTGATGAGCTTTTTTTTTTTTTTAAATTAACTGCACCTCCCTACCATCTGGTGGAATTTGAAGCAGCAGAGGGGCGTTCTTTCTTCACAGAAGGGAGCATGATTCCCAAGGAAATAATGTACCACATGGGAATCTAGGAAACAGAGTTTTGATGAATTAAAATCTTTCCTTACTGGTGGATTTGTGGATATTGTTGTGAAATTGCCACACAGCTGGCATTCTGAAGCTGCAAGGTCATCTTTAAGGTTTCTGTCAGATCCTGCAAGTTTGTCCAAAAATCTGTTCCTTTGCACTCTTCTCCTTGCCAACAGTTATGACAAAAAGAACTGGAAAGCTGGGGAAGTACCATTCCTGCCCTGTTTGCACACTGAACACTTCAGAGACAAACAGCATGATGTGTCCCATTGCCCACAGTTAAAAGTGCCACAGAGGGGATGCCTCCAGTTCCCACTAAGGAGCAAGCAGAGCAGGGAAGGAAGGGAAGCTGCCTGCATCTGTGATGCACCAGGGAAGCACAAGTTCCAGTCCCTGAGCTGTGTCCTTACTAGCATATCACATCAAAGGAGCCTGCTAGTTCACCCCTTTGTAGCAAAGGCTATGTTGGAGGCTTGCTCCCCGTGAAGCAGGTATGAAATAAAACCCAAATTTTGTTATTCCTGTGTTTACCTGAATGAGGAATGTGGATGTAAGGATGGAGGTACTCAGTAAGGAAGAACCAGGCAGGAACAGGAGCAGAAACATTACACTTGGCTGATACTCACAATCTCTTGTCCTTCTTCAAGGAGCTTTCCCTGGAAAAACAGCAAATGCTGAAGATTCTGGAAGAAAACGAGAGCCAGGTCCCACCTCCAACCAGCCCCAGCACAGAGCAAAGCCCCATCTGGGGACTGCACTGCAGCCTGCGACAGATTGAAGAGAAGATGCAGCAACTTCTGCAGGAGAAACTCCTGGCAGAGAAAAGGTGAAGTGGGGAGAGAGAACACTTCTGCTCAGGCTTAGTGGTGCTGAATGATGTGACTGTCTGCTGACTTGTTTTTTGGTTGCCAGCATTGGACAAATCTGGAAGCTTGTCTGGTTCCAATGGCAGGAGTTCAGGTTACAAATCCTTCAAAGGAGACAGAGTGAGGCAGGGCAGCTGAACTTGGTCCCAGTTGGGTCTGTTCCTTTCAAACCAGGACTTGGGCACGTGAAGGTGTTCTTGGCCTGTCCATAAGGAGTGTTTGGTGCTCCTGGGCCTCATCTGGGAGCTGAGAATGTTCCATTTAAGAACTGTCCACCTGCTTTCTCCAGCAATGCCTGTGTTACTGGAATGGAGCACACAGAGCTCCTGTTAGTGTCTCTTTGCTCTGGGCAGTCAGGTAGCTGAGCATGCCCCATCATGATACTGAGCTCCTTTCCTTCCTGTGGGTTGTGTTTGGGTGGGAATGGTCATCTTTGTTTGCTGTGCCGTGCACCAGGATGAAGGAGAACGAGGAGCGGTCTCGAGCACTGGAGGAGGAGCGGGAGTTTTACTCTTCCCAGTCGCAAGCGCTGCAGAACTCGCTCTCGGAGCTGACTGCAGAGAAGCAGCAGGCAGAGAGAGACCTCAAGGTATCCCCTGCATACGTCACATATTGCTGTCCCTGGGCTCAGAGTGCTTCTGTTTTCTCTTTCAATTCATTCCCTATCAAGCCAAACTCTTGGTTTTATTTAGTTTTCACATTTTGGTCATAAATCTTCATTAGCTGTGCTTCATATTGCCAACTGTATCCTGACCTGCATCCAAAGCAGAGTAGCAGGCAGGGCGAGGGAGGTGATTCTGTCCCTCTGCTCCACTCTGGTGAGACCCCACCTGCAGTGCTTCATCCAGCTCTGGAAGGACATTGATCTGTTGGAGTGAGTCCAGAGGAGGACCACCAAGGTGCTTGGAGGGCTGGAGCACCTCTGCTGCGAAGACAGGCTGAGAGAGTTGGGGCTGTTTGGCCTAGGGAAGAGAAGGCTTTGAGATGGAAACTTTGTAGGAATTTTTACAAGGACATGTAGAGATAGGACAGGTGAGATTGGTTTCAAACTGAAAAAGGAGACGTTTAGATTAGGTATTACAAAGAAATTCTTTTATGTGAGGGTGGTGAGACATTGAAACAAGTTTCTTAGAGGCATGGGTATTCCATTCTGGAAGTGTTCAGGACCAGGCTGGATGGAGCTCTGAGAAACCTGGTCGAGTGACATTTATCCTTCCCCATGGCCAAGGGGTTGGAATGAGATGATCTTTAAGGTCTCTTCCTACCCAAAGCACTATGATATCATGGTAATACATGAAATTGCTATCTTATATCTATGTAGTACTACTGTTTATTTTTGTATCCTGAAGCCTGATTAATCCATTCAGTGCAAGTCTTACTTTGCTACTGTGAAAGCATAATCTATAGATGGAGGGAAGGAAAAAAAGTAAAAGAGGAAAGTAGAAACAATCAAGAATAAAGATAATTTCAAATAAATGCAAATATGGATGTTGCAGAACTGAGCAGACATCTTCCCTCCTCACTTGTGCTCAGAAAACCAACCTTAAAACTTTTAAATCTTCAGTAACCTCTGCAAGAACTTCGGTTCAAAAGCAGAGGAATTCAGCTGAGGGACCATCCCTCTTTTGTAACAGACAATATATTAATCTGTGCAAAGGTAACTGGACAAATATGGTCTTTTATTTAAATCTAAACAATGTAAAGGTTATGTTAATAATTGGCTGTTTGGCACTCAAACTTATTATACAAATATTTTGTGCAAAAAAAACCAAACCCTGAGTTATTTTTTCCTGAACCTCCAATATTTTCTTATCTTGTAACCTTCTACTTGGCCAAACTAAAGCTAAGTTGACCTAAGCTGTGTAGCCCTTCTCATTTGCTAAACTAGTACAGTATTTCTAACTTCTCTTGTGTTTTGTTTCTGAAACTGAGCACTGTGCATCCCTTTGACTGCCTTTATCTCAAGTCTGTCTCAGCTGGATTGATGTCCTTCTGTTCCTGCTAAGCTGCAAGTGCTTGCATTAGCACAAATTCATGTGTTGAAATACCATCTCTGATTCCATATGGTTTATGCAATGGGAGGAAAACTGTGAAAAATTAAGTCAGAGTAAAGGAAAATTACTGCCATACTCTGGGCTTCAGATTCTGTCTGAAGACATGAGAAATGCCTTTATATTGCCTTGAAATATCTCTAAGGATTTCCATCACTGTTGTCTTTTCATTTTCATCCATGGCAAGTCCTTCACAGACCTTGTGAGTTACCAGGATGTTTACTGAGAAATAAGCTGTTTTCCAGCAATTCTTATTTTCTTCCTCAGGCTGAAGTGAAGGTACGCATGGATCTGGAGAAGAGACTGAGAGAGGCTGAGGAAGCCTTGCAGAGCTTGGAGCAAGGCTTAAATTCTCTGAATTGCAACAAGGAGAAAGAGAAGAAGATGAAAGCAGATGTCAGTAACTTGAGAAGTAAGTTAGTCATCCATGCTTTCTACTGATGAGCAAACTCAAGAGAGGAAATATTTTTACATATCTTCCTAGCTACACAAAGAAGATTCCAAATTAGGAAAGCTGCAGATAAATGTGGTCTCTCTCTTTTGTACCTCCACCAGACCTTCCCTTTGAGGAGCCATAACGTGCTATGCAGGTAGTTGGTGTTTTGCCTCCAAAGGAGGCTGAAATTATTCCAGCCTCTCAAAGGAGCATGAAATTATTCCAGCCTTCTCTCTTGGGTGGAAGGCAAACCTAGAGATGAGCAAATATTTTCCAAAATGTCAAACAGGGAAGCTGTAGCAGAACTATAAAAACTGACTGCTGACTAGGTCTGTGTTATATGGAGTCCTCTCATTCCCCTCAAGGCTTTCTCAGCCTTGGTTAAAAGAATATCACCAGTTTAAGGAGGTCCGTGGTTGCTGTAGCAACGTGCTGGTGGGTGACCCAGAAGGTGAAGTCTGGATCTTTACTCAGAGCTGAATCACAGCATCAGTTCAGCACTGCAGTGCAGCGGTCAGGTGTAAGACTGATGTTCCTCACAAGTTATCCCTGTTTCTTTGCCTTTTTTGGTTTGTTTGGGTTCTCTTGTGGGGCATTACCCTGGCATTTGAGTCAGGCTTGGGAACTGACATAAGCAGCTTCAATTGAGTCAAATCTTGCTTGTTTTTCATGCTCAAGTTATAATGCAGGGAGAATTGTTTATTAAGCTGCTGGGTCTCTACAGTTAAGGCTTCATTTCAGTGAAAGGTGGATGTACTGGGTCAATACAGAAAAGTCAAAAAGTCCTGTGGTATTCTGAGCACTGTTAGGTAAATAGGGAAAATAAATTTATAAATAGTTTTATATCTATTCACATACTTATAATTTATACATATTTAAATGAAAAAAAGCATTATTCAGTAGTTTCTACATAAGATTTCTAAATGGGGAAAAACAGTCATGATTCTGAGCTTCATCTCATTGGCTCAGAGCCATGGTGAGAAAACAGAACTAAAGTGGATGTGTTGAGCTCAGCATTCAAGCAGAGCGTCAGAGGGCATAAATGAGTAACTGGTACTGAATGTCTCCTGATATTTCCAACCTTAGATTTTGGGAGATGTTTTTTTCAAAAGAGTAAAAATGTACTGATGAGTAGAGCACTAGAGAAAATAAGGGACCAGCAATGTTTCCCATAACATTAGTCCCAGTACAGATTGCCTCAGTCCTTCCTAGTGGTTCCTGCAGCTCTGCCCTGCCCTTTATAGAAGAGTTTGGGCACATTAGCACATGATGCTTTTGAACAGCAAAGGACCAGCAACAGGCAGGAGGACAGCAAGGCTGGAATGGCAGAATAGACATTGGTCAGACCATAAGAGGGGAAATGGGCCAGGAAGAGCCGTTTGTGTGGCAGATCAGGGCAGAATAACGTCAGAGTTTTGACATGGGGCTTTTCTTGGAGCCCATAAGATATGTAACTATGTGCTAGTATTTGCTATGCTATTAAGGAATCCCCTACCATGTTTGCCTGTGCTAGTGTTGCCAACACCTTCCTTTTCCAGTTAGACCTGACTGGTTTTAGAGGTCCTTCAAAGAAAGTATGACGAGCAAGGCTTCAGAATTGAGAAGTTTTATCACAGTATCAAAGGCTTTTGGCAGTTGAGTTGGGAGCAGTTGTGAGAATTACTGATGTGGAATGGATGGCTGCAGTTCTTTCTAAATTTGAGTATGCATTTGTTAGGAACTGGAGGTTTTTGTCGCTTTGAAAATGAACATTTGAAAACGTTCTTTCTGATGATATTCTGGAGCTTTATGGATTGTTGTTCATGAAGGTCATCATTACCTGGCTCAGCCCATCAACGAGTGCAGTCCCTTGTGACTGGCTCCTGCCTTGGAGTGTCTGCCCCATCACTGTAACAGTGGTGTTCTCTTCCCAGAGTTCTTTGAAGAGTGCATCCGCAACGCTGAGCTGGAGGCCAAGATGCCTGTGATCATGAAGAACTCCGTGTACATCCACAAGGCCGCCACTCGCCGCATAAAGAGCTGCCGCTTCCGCTGCCGGAGAACCAGCGCTTCCTGGAATGACAGTAGGTGTTGGGCAGCCTCCTGCTTCATATCCTGCAGGAGCAGATACGTGCCAATGGGGCTGGCAGAACAGTAAAGTCTGCAATGTTGTTTGTATTTCGTGTTCCTTAGCAGCAGAATGGAGCCACAGTGCTACTTGTAGCTTCCGTACTCAGAGCACAGGCACTGAGCTTGTGTACTTGTTGCCTATTTCTTTATAGATGTTGAAAGCTAAACTTCTGTGATGGTCCTGGGCCCTAAAAACATACTTAAATATGACTTCATCAGAATGCCTAATCACAGACTGAGTTAGGCTCAGACATGTTGGTTACACGGCTCGTGAACTCTAGTGAAGCTTTATCTTCAGTTTGTGTCCCTGGTGGAGAGTGCTTACCTTTCTGTGCTGTTCTTGTTTCAGTGAAACAGTCACAGTCCTTCATCTTCTCACATGCAGAAGCTGAAAATATTGAAGAGCTGAAAGAAGCAGCCAAAAGACTGAGCCGGGACCAGCGCTTTAGGAAAACTATCTATCAAATCATGAGGTCACAAAAGGATTCTGCTTCAGGGGACAAAAAGTGACTCTTCCTGGGAGGGGGCTTCTGAGATCAACCTGCCATTCAGCTCTGCAAAAGTTACAGCCTTGGGCATGAGGCTCAGAAGGGAGATCTGGCATTTGGTGGGGAAGGTGGGGGAGAGTTGTGTGTAGGCAATCCCTTCAGTTATTGGCTTTGCTTTAGTTTGAGTGCTCCCTGCAGCCCGGCAGACCTTCTCTGCTGATCACTCCAGACCTGTTTGCTTCAGCTGCTTGCATTAAGCCATGTTTGGCCAAGGTGCCACAGTCAGTGTTAAAGTGAACTAGAGACCGTAGCTTAGGAAGAGCCTCTCCTTTCCTTCCCTGTCTAGTCTGTCTGCCAAACACAAGTGCTTTGAGGAAACCTTTAGCAGTCTATGATCCAGCTAGTGTAATCTCCTCAGCTGAACATAGCTCACCCTGTTCTGCCTGATCCCCTCTAGGGGTTGGCTCGCTGCACACCCTCAGTCAATCAGCACTTCGGTGGGGCACATTTCCTGAAGACTGCAGCAGTCACAGCCTCCCTAGCACAGGCAAAAGTATCAAACACAGGGCCAAACTTTTTGTCTTGATGCTACATCATTTCAAGCAAACAGCAACAACACAAGGTGAAGACAACAGGAGGATGCTGTGGATTTGGGTCCAAGGAGGATCATGTACAGAGAAGAGCTTATAGGTAACTCAAAGGCATTGATGCAAGCTAGAGGGAGGTTTCTGTTGTGTTGGTGGTGGGCAGAACATTCCAGGGCCACCTTTGCACATTTTTTGCACTGGGACATCTAGCTGTGTCAGAGCTAGGGAAGGTGTTAGCTATTGGCTGTCCATTCCTCAGTGTGAAGAAGCCTTTGACTCAGTTTTGATGGCTTCCTCAAGACCTCTGTAAAATGAGTTGGAGGGCAGGAGGGTGAGGACTGTCCAGCAACAAAACCCACTGCCATTTCAGGCAAGCTGTAAGAGCTGTGGAAGAGGAGTCCAGGAGAGGAGTTACTTTGTTGTGGAGCCCCTTGCAGCCTCCCCCACCTATTTTGAGCAAGCAGTTGGCTAATAATTACCCATGCTGTAGGAACAGCACTGCCTGGTGCTTGCAGACCACAGGATAAGCACACTCGGAGTGACGCCCTGTTTTCTCCTGCATATTAATTGGAAAATAAAGAAATAGACAATACAAAGGTGAATAAAGTAAGCAGCAGAAGTACAGTTAGGGGTTAGGGGAATGGTAAACTGCAGACTTACTTTACCTTTCATGGCATCAGGGCCCCCGGGTATTATGTATGTACAGTGACACATAGGTAGTTACTTGCTACTGTCCTGTTCAGACTGTGACAGTGTCTTCTCACAGCCTTTGGCTTCTAGCCACCTACATAATCCCCTATAAATTTAGTGTTGTTCCTAGGGAGAAGTCAAGGATGTGGCTGGGAAGCAAACTTTGGCTTACCAGCCAGAGGAGAGTGGTTAATGCTGGGTGGAGGAACATCCTGTGACAGTGCTCCTGGATGGAATCACTCTAGTGTGACCAGAGGGAAAGCTTTGAAAGCACAGCTTGTACTTCCCATTTTAGTCAGTTACTGACTAGTATCCTTCTGCCAAGCACTGGGATGTTTCATCCAGTCAGAGGATCCAGCTCTGAAGGAGGATTTTTTTGTGCTAATGGGTGATACAGTAGGAGAAGATTGTTTCCATCCTTCCTCAGCATACCTGATCCTTCTGTGGTTCATCTGGTTGTGTTTATATGCTAGAAAGCCACAAATTAATTCTTGCTCCTACAAGGCTGAAGGGCTGTGTCAAAGCAATACAGAAATGGTTTTTTCCTTTATGCTGCTCCCAAATCATCTCTGGCTATTTTCCAGTTACAAGGTCTATATTAGGTGATGCTGGAAGGGACAGAATAAAGGATAGCTAGGGAATGCATCTGTAATTCGGGCAGTTAGAAAAATCACCCTGTGGCCTGTGAATACAGCATTTTTGTTCTATTACCATGAAAGCCACAATATCTGACTCTTCAGAAGTATTCTATGCAGGAGGTAGCCACATCAGGTCTTCCTTTACTGTGCATATTGACAGCAATAAGTAAATAAAAGTTATGCTGACACTAGAATGAATTCCTGTGTGTTCTTCATACACTGTCACCAAAATGATGTTAAATTGTCTCTGTAGGAGCTCAAACAAATCATTGTGACACTCTCATTTACTGCCAGCACAGTTCCTCTGCTTCACTGAGTTGTTGTGTTACGTGCTTAACATCACCTCTCAGAAGGATTGGCTCTATGTAAAAAGCTTTCACCCTCGCTACCACTTCCACTTGTAAATTGTGCATAAAGTTCAAGCAGAATGTATCACATCTGAAGTAAAAAGCTCCCGCTTGCTTACCTGAAGTCAGTGAACAGCTCTGTGTGTAACCAGCAAGATGTGCCCTGAGCCACCTGTGAGGAGGTGCTTTCCATCAGTCATCCCCTGCTGCACAGGAATCTGCTACCCTGTAATCTCCCCGGCAGAGCCAGCATGGAGCTGTGGCTGTGCACCACAGCATCTAAATTAAGTGACTGTCTCCTTTCAAAGGACACAGAAATTACTGATTCCAATTTTCTCTGCGTATTTTTAACGCAATGCAGTAACAGGAAGATGGCTTAGGAAGCTCACCTTTGTTCAAATAACTTCTACTAGTAACCCTAGATTGCTTTCTTCTGCTGGGAAAACTGGGAAGGAGGAATAACTTCCTCCAATGAGAAGAGTTCTCTAACTTGTTCTCTTGTGTCTGAGGATAGAAGAAAATACAGGATGGTTTGCATCTTTAAGATCTCACTTCAGGAGTTGCAGAACACCTAGACTGGCTCTGAAAAGCCTGTGGCCATTCTTCAGCACCTCTGCCTTCTGCGTAACATGAGGTAACTTCTTTTCTCTCTGAAGATGCTCCCTGTTGTTCCTGTCAGAGACACTGCCAAATGTGAAGACTGCTGATTTCCTCTGCATTGTCTTGGCTACTTTTCACAGTGTGAAGGATGGATCCTGTTAAAGGTTCAATTAGCTGATTGAAGGGTTAACTTCATCCTCCTTATAAGATGTATAGGCTGTTTCAGTCCCTGGTGAAGAAGAGTGGTTCCTGCTGGAGTGCCCACTGCCCCAAGGCTTTGCTCTTGCACAGAAGTTAATGACAGAGAAAGAAAGGCAGCCCTAGCCCTGTTGCCCCGGTCTGTGCTGCTTCTAAAGCAGAGAAAGGGGATAAGAAATGGAAATTGCCCTTGGGGTCAGAAGTGGATAATAAAGGATAAATGGTTGCTGGTGCATGTTGGGCATTGCTGCGCGTGGCACACAAGTGACATAAGCTGGTAGCAGTTTTCAGCAACAAAGTATGACTTTTTTTTAGCTCCAGATAGTAGGCAGGCTTTCTTCTTGGGACTTAGTGTAATATTAGTGTATCTCTATGGAAATAAGATGATAGATTTCCATAGGAATAGTCTGTTTTGAATCTTTTCAATGCAGTCCCTTTTTGTGGTTGTTAGAGGGACAGAAGCTGGATAATTTTGTATCCAGTAAGGAGAAGTTTGCTCCTGGGAAAGTGGCCCATGTCTGAAAGTCTTGCCCAAGGCAGGGGCTTGCCTGGACACTCAGTGCTCCTTGGTGATGGTATGTCTGTGAAGGATGTGTTAATTCTGGCATCATCTTCCTCATGCACAAGGACAACTCTGCAGTTTTTTGCCTAGTCTGTGTACAATTTTTTACCACCTAGTCCAAGCATGGATTTGAATGGGTGAAATGACCAAGCAAGAGGAATTGTTGTAGTGAGTCACCTGAGCTGGGTCTGAGGTGGCCTGTTGGGGTGACAGTCACCATGAGTTCCGCCACTATGTATGGTTTGTTGAACAAACCAGTGCAGTGCATTTCTGTGTACTGAGACAACATCCCTTTTTCTATATTAAGTAACACTTCTTGTTGCAGGCTTACCTCCACAGCCAAAATGCAGAAAGATCCAGTTAAGTACTCAGGTCTGTGAGTCCTTCCTGCTCTTTGCAGGATGCACTGTAGTGCTTGAACCAACATACAGATTGTGGGGTTTATTCTAGTATTGGCAGATCTGGCACTTCAAAGGAAGAAAAATTATAAAGGACATTTTGTGGGAGTAACAAAGGCACCTTTTGCTAACTCAGAGGTGTTGCAGAAAATAACTCAGCAGGGTCATGTGCTCTTATTTTGCTGTATTCTGAAAAGTGCAAACTTTGCATTGCTTAAATTACTAAGTGAACTCTGCTTACCCTTGAGTTCTTCTTGACTGCATCCCTGCCTCAGACCTCTCTGTGGAAAGCACCCAAGAGTGGCAGGATATGTCCTCTCCTAGAGCTGCTCTTCTCATTGGTTTCTTCATCATTAATTCTGGGGTGGGAGAGAGCTCCCTGTTCCTCCACACATCAGTGGCTGCCCACAGAAGGTACAGCCCCTGCCTCTCCAACATGAGGAAAACAGGTTCTGTTTTTTGTTGTGGGGTTTTTTATCTAAGTTTTGCAGAACAGGAATTAATATTTTTACATCTCCGTGTTAATAACGGGGTTTGGAAACAAGCTCTTTGTGGTGAGTGTGAGCAAACTGACTCCCTGCAATGGAATTAGGCCCTGTTCAAAAGAGGTTCTGGCTCTCAGCCTTGATGGAGTAAGGCTGGAGGTTTGTGTCAGTTACTGCTGAAAGCCATGATCACGGCCATAGCATGTTTGGCAGAACTCTGTCTTTGGGACAGTTCACAGAGCATTCAAGGTCCCTGGGTGGCAGAGATGGGCTGTGCTTTTAGGTACACTAATCTTACCAGCAATAAAAATGACATAGCAAGAAGGTGAGAATGCTGTGGCTTTTGTAGCAAAGTAGAGGAGCAGGCTTTTAATCCAAAGATGCCAGAGATTGATTGGATTGTAACTTGCTTGGGAGTAGCCACCGTTTTAATTTCTCCTTTCCTTTCCTGATTGTGCCAAAGGCACACTGCATGCTTCTTGCAGGCAATGGGAATGTGAGGAGGCTCCAAGAGGAAGGAGATTGAAAGGCAGGAGTGTAGCAGGTGTGACTAAAAGCTGGAGCACTGCTGTCAGTTGCTGTGCTTCAAAAACAAAGTGTGCGCTATGGAAAGTGCATTTCAATAACCTGAAGACAGCTGTTCAATTTCCCAGTAAGCAAAAAGCCTACTGGATCCAACCAAGGAGTCCAGCCCCAGGTGCTCAGAGGAAAGGAGTCTGCAGGTAAGGCCCTTTCCCCCTCTCCCCAGTTTACATGAGGTGTGCCCTGTGATGCAGGAATTTGATCCCTGTGATTCAGGGATACACTTATGGTTATACTTTGTGAGTAGCTGTGTTTACATAGAAGCTGCTCAGGGCAGCTGGAAAGGTGCTGGAAATGTTTTGGGTATCTAAACATGTACTGGAAGATATTGGAAACTCCTGCAACTCTTGAGGGATTTGGATGTTCAGAAACTCCTCAGGCCTGGAGCAGCAGCCCTCTAGGTCCCTCTCTGATCAAGTGTGTGATATTTCAGAGAGATGCTGCAACCCACGAAGGGATGTGGGCAATGGCAGTGAAGGCTGCTTTTCCTTCTGCTTCTTCTCCCTCTCCTAAATTTCTCTTGCAGTGGTTTTCTCCCTCACACAAATACAGATCAAGTGTGGTTTAATGTGGAACTTATTTTAGATTAAGAGAAAGAATGTGCAGGCAGAGCTATATTTCCTGCCTGTGTAGGGGGAACGTGGGCTCTAAAATGAGGACAGAAAATTCTCAGCCATTCAAAGGTATCACAGATGGGTAAAATAATTGTGCTTATCACATATATCAAGCATGGATAAGGGGGAGTAGTGGGATACACTGTATTTGAAGCTTGAAGCTTTGCAGTAAGAGAAAATGAATTTGGTGAAGGAAATGTTTTATAGTCCCTTGCCGATGCTGAAGGAAGTAGAAGAGAAGGTGCACACTTAGTCCACTTCAGCATGTGGCTGGCTCCTGGTGCTGGCATGGAATTAGTTTTGATGGCTGCTAGCTACAC
The DNA here is from genome assembly GCF_036417665.1 of Passer domesticus. Lineage (NCBI taxonomy): Eukaryota > Metazoa > Chordata > Aves > Passeriformes > Passeridae > Passer > Passer domesticus. The sequence goes on from NC_087479.1 coordinate 34,067,221, forward strand.
AGAAAATCCCTCCAGCTGTGACCACCTGCTGCAGAGTTGTAGCCTTGTTCAGAAACAGCGGTAGTTGCTGTGGATCCAGAGAGCACCCTCAGACCTGGATGCCCCATAGAATGTGTATGGTACCTCTCCTGACACGGACACACTCACAGCACCTCCACATCATGGGAGCCTTTGGCTTCCCCTTGCAGGCAGGCATGAGCTCAGCTGGCAGCTCTGCTGCCACCCAGGAGCAGAGAGCCCCATGCCCACAGCTTGAGCTGCTCCTGCCATCTCAGGCCTGTTGGATTCCAGCATGCTGAGGCAGACCTTGCCACCAAGATTTCAGCAGCAGAATGGAAGGAAGCAGGTTAGTCAGCCAGCCTTAGGAAAGGCTACTGGGAACAGGGGTGGGAGCTACTGTATTCCCTTCCTGAAGGGAGAAGAGCATCTCCTGATCCTGGTCCCCACAGTGCTCTGCTGTGAGCTCCTGGTTCAGCTCCTAAGTGCAGCCTGGCTGTCAGGGGAGCTGTGCGTGGGCTCTGCTTCATCCCCAGGCCAGGGAACCAGAGAAGGACAAGAAAGAGCTGTTGCTTTTCGGGTAAATGGGAAAGAAAGATCTGTCCTACCAGGGAAGCAAAGAAGAGCTGTTGTGGGTAGAACTCTGCAAAGAAGTGAAGTATCCAGAAGACAGGAGGGAACAGACCTGAAATACACTTCTGGGCCTTGGTTCTGGTGCACTGCCCATAGCCAGAGTTTCTATCCTGTCTGTGCTTGAAGAGGATCACAGATCTAGCAAAAAAATACTGCTTTACACAGTGAGTATACACCCTGCCTTGTCTATCCAGCTCTCCCTAGCTTTGAACAGGATTGCAAGCAGGCTGTTCCTCACCTTCCCCTCCAGGCTGCTCCCTCAGCTTTCTGTTTATTTTTCTTTGCTTAACTGGGTCTGTCTCCACCAGGTGGAAATTAGCCTCTCCCTGGTGGGGTTTGCAGCACCCAGGAGCAGTGGGAGGACAGTTCTGCCATGGTGGGGATGGGGGGCTGCTCTCTTTGGAGTGCAAAGGAGGTGAGACACGCCCTCATAGCTGCTCATGCTTTTTTTCATAACACTGGCTTCTTGTCTAGAAATATAATTCATCCTGATCCAAAGTCTTTCCGACTTGAGCATTTCATGTAGAAAATGCACAGCGATGGGCAGTGAACACCCCGGGCTCTGAACCAGGCACCTTCCCTCCCTCCTTCACAGCCCACCTCACATGTGGCTGTGGGCCACATGTGGGTACAGAGCTGGGCAGGGTGGTGCTGGTGTCCCCTCACCTCGGACATGCAGACTGAGCCATTTTGGAGTCTTTGTGCCAGGTCCTGTCCCAGTGTGTTTCACAGGGGCGAGGGGCAGGCAGAGGAACCAGTCCCCTCCACTGGACTTTCACTCAGAGGAGTTTGTCATCTATTCAAAGAAATATTTCATAATTTGGTTTTAAAATAATTTTTATTATTTTCCCTGAAAATAATTTATGCAAAAGTAATTTGTGGTTTTTCCTCAGAGGCAAAGAGCAGACCAGAAGGTTTTACCTTCAGATGAAGCTTGGTGTGCTTTGTAACTGCAGGTGGCCCTGTGGCTGTGTCTCTGCTGTAGCTGCACTGCCAGACCCACAGACAAGGCCGTGTGTGGGCAAGCAGCCCTGGCAAGGACAGCAGCCTGTTAATCCTGCATTAGAGACACTAATGTGTCTGTGCCTCCACTCTGCAGCTGCCAGGTCAGCTCTGGCTTCAGCTTTTCCAAGTCTTTCAGCAACCTGCTAAAGGCAGGCAGCTGAGCACCTTCCCAGCTGCCCTGGATGAGCAGTGGGGACAGCTCTCTGTGATCGGGGCTGGGCACGCAGCTCCCATGCTGGGGAAGGGGGCAGGCAGCCTGTCCCAGAGCAGGGGCTGGGGCATGAGGCTCGGGGATAATGTGGTTTCTGAAGCTAAGCACATAGAAAGCCTGATGTGCCCTTTTCCTTGCTGCTGCTTTTCCCTGGAAAAGCAGTCTCAAATCACAAGGGCTATAAAACTAGTGCATTTCCTAGCTCTAGCATCATGTAAATAAGTCAGGTCAGACAGCTGGTGTGCCAGAAATTTCCTCAACATTTTCCTATCTGCATGATTTAACAGACTGCAGCTATATCCTAAGAGCCATGGAAAGACATCCCTCTTACATTCACCAGGGATGTTTTAAGTATCTCTGAATGTCACTGGAAAAAACCAATAAACTGTTTCCTTGGAGGAGACGGCATGTGTGTCCCAGACAGTGGGCTCATGGGGAAAATGGAGGGATGGAGCTGCTGACTTCTTGTAGCTGCAGTGCAGTAAGGGAGAGGTGGTGTTATAAAGACTTCTCGGTTTAAGGCTCTGAATTAATTTGAATTGTTTTGCAGAATAATGGGCTTGCATTTACTACTGCTGTAATGGGATAGCCAGAGAATCAGAAGCTGTGGCTGCCTCTGCAGCAGGAGACATCAATTATGAAGAAGGAGGCTGTGCTGTATAAGGTCAGAAGACAGTAGGACAGACAGGACTATATTCAGCTTTTTCTCTGCCTGTCCGTGTGATGTTTGCCATGGCAGGGTGTGAGTTTCCAAGGTAACGTGAAATGAATCCTGTCTCCTTTCTAAGGAGAAATGGGTGAATATTTGCCATCCCCACAGCCTGCCATGTTATGAATGCTAGTTACAGTAGTGAAGCCATAACTTCAGCTCACTTTCTGGAGGCTGTGTGTGGAGAAATGTGAATTGTACAGAAGTGGGATGTGGGTACTCATCTTTAGATAGGCAGCTGTGCCAAAGACAAATCAGATTTTACTTTATGGAATCTCCTTTCTCCTTAATCTTCAGAGATTTATTGAAAACAGCCTCTAATCTCTTCTGCTTGCCAAGACAAGTACGTTTTACCTACTTACTACAGGGTGAATTTTAGTGCCATTCTTAATCTATGGTAAAAAAGGCTTGGGAACAGGATCTGTGGCATGTTGTCTCTGGCATACATTGGGGATTTCCTCAGCTGCATGAAATGCTGCCTGGGCCAACACATTCCCACACACAGCCAGCACAGCCCCTCCAGGAGGTATTCAGGAGCAGCAGCTCTCTGGGGAGCACATGGGCTAGCAGGCTTGGCTGTGCGCTGGGAGCAGGAAGGCAGAGGAGCTCCCAAGGGAAACCTGGCAAACCCAGCTGGCAGTGCCTGAGCAAGGGGAAGGGCAGGAACCAGAGTGCTTGGTGGCAGTGAGCCCATCTCACACAGCAGCCAGGATCTGGTACCAATAATGGAGAGAAGAAAAGCAGTTGATGTCCCAGGCCCTTAGACTTACTATGGAAAGGCTACATTTAATTACATACATTTTCCAAGAACTATTGATATCTAAACATATATGGACCATTTTGGGGGGAAGATTAATTTTTATCCAGGCTAGGTGCTGTAACCTTTGGAAGCTGAAGGTTGGTGAATCTTCTGGAAGAGATGCTACTCTTTTTGGTGGCCACACTGTCATTTGGAACATGGTAGAAATGTAGAGAAGTCATGATTAAAGTCTGCTTGTAGGGAGGAAGTAAAACTTAATGAAATGGAAAAACTAGTAAGTAGAGGTGCCAGACTGGAGCTCCATGGGAGGAGAAAGCAGCTCATGCCATTCCCCAGCTGACCTGGTGAACCTGTGCAGCCATTTCCCTTTCTGGGGAGCACCTTGTAGCTTGGTCAGAACAAGCTCTGGTTGCATACCCAGCTGCATTTCAGAGCCACATTCCTGTGGATGCTTTATTAGTGCTCTGTTTTCCACAGAGCACTGTGGGCTGCTGTCTCTTTTGCCTGAGAGAAGAACTAAGGGAAATTGACCTTTATTTGCAGCTAGAACATCCAGGCCCCTTGCACAGCAGGCAGGTTATTTACTCTGCCTGCCAGTCCTGCCTGTGTCAGTGCTGTGCCTTAGCTGCTAGGTTGGAGGTGGGTGTATGGAAAGGGCTCTGATACCTGTGCCCTGTCCCAGGAGGATGAACAGCATGCACATAACCTCAGTGAGCTCTTTGGAGGATCCACGAAGCTTAATAGAGACAGACATCTCAGAGACAATCAGACCCTTCATGTTCTGAGCTAAAGTAACAAAAACCATTTTTTGTTTTGATTTATAGATGAAGAACAGTGAAATTTGCTAAGATGTGTTAACCTTGTGCTTTAAGGTGGGAGCTGCTGCTCTCACATTCCACACCAGTGCTGCAGGAAGCATCTCCTGGTGGGAAGATGGAGAAGAGCAGTGCCCCTGGCTGCAGTGCGGCCCTTGCTGTTCACAGGTAAAGCACGCAGACTTGGCAGGGTATGAATGTTGCACAGACAAATGGTAACAACCGGGGCCTTTAGGGACAGCTGGACTGCAAAAGGCAAGATGTACTGAGGGAGGTGAGAAGATGTCATTTTACTGCTTAGCTGTTTTTGAAAGGTACAACAAGGAAGATTTAGCACAGGTGTAATTTCAACCAGTCTTCAGGACCTAGACTCTTGTAGAGATGAGAATTCCTCCTCTGGAGTTCCTGTCATGTATGTGACCATGAGGAAGTCACCTGGAGAGCTGCAAGCTATTTGTGTTACCCAGCTTCGGGTAGAGAGCCTCAACCTCTCAGCCTGTTTCTGTAATCTCAGTTTACACCTTTCCCTTCTATGAAAAGGCTCTTGGCAGTCACCAGGTAGGAGACCATGGCTTATCCTGCCTGGCTGTGTGCAGAGGGTCCTGAGGCACTCACAGCAATGCTGTGGGAGCTGATGCCCTGTGCTAGTGCCTAGTGAGAGCCTCACTTTGTTGTTCTCTGTGTCAGGAGTTTTCCTCACTCTCTTATGGTGGCAGCAGACCTGGGCTCTCTATATTTAAGTCTCCAATGAAGAACTTTTCCCCCCATGGGTGTGAGTTGCCCTCTTGCTGTGCAGTGAGCTGTGGGGCTGGCAGGCCTGCAGCTCTGCCCTAACAGGCCAGCTTACACAGGAATAGGACTTCCCACCTTCTGCTGAAACTGACTGTAGAATCCATGTCCTCTGAAACTGTATTTCTAGATATGTATGTTTCCCCCAAGGTCACTTCTCTTTTGGCCCAGTCTTAGTGCTCAGTTAGTTCTTCAATCTCTTTAGTACGCAGTGCCAAAAACATTTAACCATCACAACCTCTTGCTCTCAGAGGGACAGGTTTGGAATAAGGAGTGTTTAAGAGAGGGGGATGTATGTACCCAAAAATGAATACCATTTTTGCTGTGTTTCTCTTCCCGTGACACCAAAAGACATTTGGGGCAGGTGAGAAGAGTCACACTGCATTTCCACAGCATCTTAGCAGCACTACTCCCCCAGGAAGAGCAATAAAACTGTGGCTTGTGGGCTTGCAATGACAGTTCAGCTCCTCATTTTGTTCCAAGCCCTGGCTGCGCTGTCAGGAAGATAATTCCTTGACCTTGTGGTCAGGGGATGAGTGCTTTGCTTAGTGATTAAGCCACTGCAGTAGATAACATGCTGTGTTTAATCCCTTTGGTAGCTGCTCCTGGAGAGGGGCAGGAGGGGCTGCAAAAATACAGTGGCTTGCAGTGGCTTCTGGAGACCTCAGAAACGGTGGGAACAATGCAGAAACTGTGGCTGTATGTGCCCATCCTCCGAAGTTAATTGGTAGCAGGCTGGAAAACAACCAGCCTATCTAGGGCACTATTTTGTCAAGTGATAGAGCCATATGGTGCAAAAACCCCACAGTCGTCTGAGGGCTTAGGCATGTCAGAAATCAGGGAGTCCCTCTGAGCACTGATCCTGTCTGCTAGCTGGCATATATAAAAAGAAGGTTTATAATTATTTTCCCTGCTGATGGGGGAAGGGACTCTGAATAAACAACTAATCCTGCTGATTTGAACTGGGAGAGAATGAGATAGAACCTTTCCTGCTGCTTCAAAGCTGTGGCTGGGGTATGGCTGTGAAGCATGCAGCTGGCATGCTGGAATGCCCCACAAGCCTGCCTTATTCCAAACAAGTGCAGCAAATGCATCAGAGCATGGGTGCATGACCAGCTTTCAGGCTGTACAAATAGAGGGTTGAAGCCCACTCTTCCAGTGGTATTTAGGGTTCTGTCTGCAAGTGAAATCAGGGAGAACTTTGACTGACAGGGTCTCACCTAGAAGGTTTCATCCCCACAGCCAGACTTCTGTCCCCTGCATTTTGCTGTAATTCTGCTTCTTCCCTCTTCCAGAGAAGAAGATGGAGACATGATCCCACATCCAGCATGACAGCAGTGAGGCACTGTCATTTTTGAGGGAAGTCCCTTGGGGTTTTTGAGCAAACCTCTCTTCCCAGGCTGTGCAGCCATCACTGCATAGTTAAGGATTATGATTCCCCTTTAATCTGGCTTTTCCCTTTCATGACGTCCCTGCTGTCTTTGGAACAGCCCCAGCCACAGATTACCTCTGGCTGTGGTGCCTCCTCTGTTGGGCACAGGAATGTGCTAGCTGTCACCATGTGCTTGCCCTTGGGCAATTGACTTTAGCAGGCAGGAACCAATCCCGGGTCTGGTGGCTCAATGGAAATGGTTGATTACAAATAAAGGCGGGTATGGATCTGGTTTTTGCAAAACACTGGCAGCCAGCAATCCAGTTCCCTAATGAGAACAGGACTATGGGCATGCTGTGGGTCTCTACCAAACCCTGGAAGTTTGATATTAAATTTGGTCTTTGAGGAAGGAAGAAAAAAACTAAACAACTTAAAAAGAAAAATAAAAGAAAATGAAACAAAAAACCTAAAACCAAACAAAAACCCCCCAAACAACAACAAAACCCCAAAGCAAAAAAAAAAGCCCCAAACCTAAACAAACAAATCCCCCAAAAAACCCAACCAAAAAAAAATCCCAACACCCTCCCCACACCCCACCTCTCCAAAAAATGAGCAGAACTAAAACAGTGTTTAGTAGAAAAGTGGTTTTTTATCCTGTGATCTTGAGATACATACCTCTTCTTAGTTCATCCTCCTGATCCTAGCACTGACACACAGTAAAATCTTTTCTCTGCCAGCCCAGATTCAAATACTAAAAGAGGTGCTCCTCATCACCTCCTGCTTCACAGGAGAACCCTGGGCACTCTTGGCTGCTGCCCTAGAGCCCAAAGGGAGGTGGTTTAGCTCAGGCTCCTTCCTAACATTGTGGGATGCTGCCTGACAGATGCCTGGAACAGCACCCATGCAGGCCTGGGGTAGAGCAAGCCACTGGGCTGGGGTGCTCCAGAAGGCATTTCTCTGCTGCTGCAATGGAGGAGCCTTCACCAGGAAGGAAACCTAAAAAATTTCACAATTCATCATGATTTTCATGTAGGATCCCAGATTTATTTTCATTATTTTATATATTTGTTTAAGTCCTGTATGTGCTTATCCCAGGCTTCTCTCTTCCATCCTTACTCCCATCATTCATTCAGGACATGCTCCTTTGCTGTAGTGGTATGAGAGCCATCATAGTTGGAGATGTCTAGAACAGTTTTCTTGCAGTTTTTCACTTTAGCCAACCCTAACTCTTGTTGGGAAACATCATTCCTTTCTCACCTTAGGTCCTAAGTACTTTCCACCATTCTTCATTCCCTGAGGGTACCTAAAATGTGTGAATCTGCTTGGCCATGTATGTCTGTCGCATGAGACATATAAACCATGTCTCCTATGATTTTAGGGATATTTAAATAAGTCATTTTGTTATTTCTTTCTTCTTCAGACATTCTTTCCTTTCCTCTGGGGAGTAATTTTGTGCCTCCAATTTCTCCATGGAAAAACTTATGCTGAAATTATTCTCTGTACATCTGATCCATCGAGTCCCTGGCCATCCTTGCCTGCTTGCAAGATGCCTGCCTGTACCTGAGGACACTGCAGTGCGTTGCCATGGAGAGGACTCAGCCAGCATTACTGGGTCAGCAGCAGGTACTGTACAGGGAGTTTATACAGCCCTGGCATCAGGAGGGAGGGAAAGGGCCCTGTGGGTTCCAGGAGACTCTGCAGAAATTCCCCTGGTAGCTTACAGCAAGTTTTCTGTGCATCTGGGGACTCACAGGCTGTGACTGAATCGTGTGGCAGCTACATTATGGTACAGTGGCTTTGCAGGGAGGGATCTGCAGCTTCCCAGAGACAGCAGGAGCTGCAAGAAATCTCTGGAGTAGCACAGTGCAGTCTGATCAGAGACACTTGGAGAGGAGAGCAGCTCTGGGTGTGAGCATCATTGCCTTCAGGAATCTCTACTTCTACAATTTTTTTGATGGAACCATAAGTAAAATGCATTGAAATACCTGATTCTGCAAACAGATTGTGCAGGTTTTTTAAAAATTATAAGAATCACAGAAAACTTCTGTTACAAGACAGAGTGCCTTCTGCCTGGAAAATATTAGGACTCACAGCATCCAAGAGATGTAAGCTGGAGTGACAGCTACCATGAAAAGGGATATGGAGTGTATCTACAGCTAACCTAAGATGTCAGGTGTTCTAGTGTTGCACAAAGCCCTGAAGCTCTCAGCTTGCCTACCTGCCTACCGTTTTCTGAGAGCAGGCAGGTCATCTCTGGTTTATTGAAACAATCCTCCCTTGGCTTTACTTCCTCCTGAGCAGCAGCAGGTGAAACTGATAACAGAAAAAGCAACAGGATGACATATAGCTGTTACAACACCTAAAATCCCTGTCATGACAGGTCATGCAGACCTTTATGAGCTAGGTACGAACTTACTGGTAGAGTCCAGGTCATAAGGAGAAGCTGGTGATAGGATGGATGTATCTTAGGATGCCAGCCTGCCTGAGCACCTGTGTATGATGTGATGCTGACTGCAGAAAGGAAAGCTTCCCTCTCAGGCAAGAAGGGTCACAAGCATTGGTCTAAGTGGGGAGGGCAACAGCTAAGCACTTCCACTGGGGCTGTGAATGCTGCCCCATTCATGGTACTGTCTGGGAAAGCAATGCAGGGGAAGTAAATTAGCAGTAGTGTTTGATAATTAAAAATAAAACTGTAGCATCCCTTTGCTGTGCCACAACACCCCAGTTCTCCTGTCGGTTTTCAATCTACTGCACCCAAAGCCCAGATTCAGACAGTTCTTGTAGTTGTTTGTGCACAGACATGCCCCAGTTTAAGGAAGAGCAGGGCAAATTAGTTTTCTTGAAGCCTTTGCAGATATGTGGAGACTTGCACCCTATGGTCAGCTCCCCAGCTACCTAGGTGCAGGCAACAGAAGCAGGAGCCTCAGGATCTAACTGGGACACAAGGACATCTTGACAGCTTCAGATGGAAGCTGAAAATGGTGCAGAGGCTCCTAGACTGTCTGGATCAGGGCTGCTGAAATTCCCTGATGAGAACAAAGTACCACTCTTCCATCAGGGTTCATGTCAGATGTGGACTGAGTCCACCCAGGCTGGCTGTGTAGTGGTCCCTCTATAGTGAAAATGGTGCCTGTTCATGCATCTCACATTTTCCTTGAAATCTGAAGAAACAGCTGTTGCTGGGAGGTAAACAAGCAGCCTGTCTTGTCACCATGTACAGGAGGCAGATGTATAAGTAGCAAAGCTTGTGAACAGAGTGGTCCCCTCCTAGGGTCTAAGAAATTGCATGCAAAACAGCACTTAACAAAACCTTTGCCTGCTGGGATAATATGACTTTTTTCAGGAGGGAAAGAAAAATGGCTTTCAGCTTTACCTACACATCTGTGTTTTGTGCTTCCTTCCTCATTTATTTTCCTGCCTCTTATAAATCATTAAATAATTGTCAAAAATAGCACAGCTTACTTTGGAGGTGATTAAAAAAGAGATTAAATTATCACATCACCCTCCTACAAACCAAAACATTCCCAGTAGTGCCCAACAGACACAGAGCCAAATCTTACTCCCAGCTGTTTAACTTATTGTCTGACAAGGTACTTCTATGCCAGCTGCTCTTCCCCTAGGCTGCACTGAGCTGCTTAAGCAGACATTGCTTTGTAAACACCCAGGAACACAGCATCCAGCACCAGGGTATTGACAAATTTGTCACCCAGTCTAAAAATATCAGCTGATAAGTGAAGCTCCCATCCCAGTGCCTTGGTACAGTTCAGGCAGGAGGAAATTTCCACCGAGCTCTTGAAAGCATAAGCTCTGCCAAGCCACTGTGATTTACATAAATAATGAAAAGTTTAATATATCTAGACTGTATTCACTCCTGGAATAACTCTGCTGGCTCTAGAGAGGTAACTAATGGGATGAACTGGGCCCTGTAAGTTTAATGTGCTGAAAGAAAGTGTTATTGTATGCTGTCATATAGAGATCTAAGTGATTCTAGCTAGCCAAGATGGTATAAGGATACTTAGTCCATGTTTACTCATTCATTTAACGTCTCCATTTGTAGCTCCTGCCCATTTCTGCTAATGCACCTTCCTCTCACCCTGCCCCTGTCCTGGGCTCCCAGTGCAGCCTTATACAACCTTCAGACCACCCCTACTTAGAAGTGTTTTAGGGCTTGTAGACAATGCCCAGAAGTGGCGGCTGGTGGTTTAAAACCTTTCTCCTCCATGATGCACCAGCTGCAGGTCAGGAGTCAGGGGAGCTGCCACAGCAGGGGCACAGGGATATCCCTCCCCTGCAGCCAGAAGAGGTCAATTAGAGGACTGCATGGGGATTAGAGAGGACGTGAGTGAGAGCTCCAGCTAGATCAGGGAGGCCAACGTAGCCTGGGGCAAATCACATCCGTTCTTTCTGCTTCAGTTTGCTTGTACTTAGGCTGGGGGCGATAACTAGTTTACCTCACAGCCAGGTCCTGAGATTAGATGCAGGGAGCTGCATAAAGCACATAAGAATAAAATAGCACTGGCAGTTTGGTTTTGTAACACAGGATGATTCTTCCTGCCAGGGTGGTTTTGCAATGCAGAGGACTCCTTGCTGAATGACAGGGATGTAGGAGATGAGTTTAAAGTTACAGAGAAAGACTTGGGTCCTTTCAGACAAGAATCTTACAATAACACGGTAATGTTTCACAGTAACGATGTATGCTCAAAGAATGGGCTAAGGACAAAGAAGTCAGACCTAGAAACAATTTTTTTTTCATGTCCTAGTGTTAAGAGGCATGTGGGATGTGGGGCATATTTCATTATGAAGGCTCTGAAGACTGGCCTCCCCAGAGTGCTAGATGGTCTCCATGAATGGATAATCTCTTTCCAGGTGTCCTGTGTTGGAAGAGTTTTGCTTCTTTTTTTTCTTGTTCCCAGTGTTTTCTCTTCAAACCCCCACCTACTAATATCTCACCAAAAAGGAGGGCAGAGCTGCTGTCTGCCTAGAAGCCAGAAGCATTATGATTTTCTGTATCTGCCTCTGTACTGGCTCTTCAGAGTGGGTGCTACTTGCTTCCAAGGACTTGTGGGCTGCACTCCCCCAAGCAGTCGTATTAGAGCTCCGTCAGCTCCCACCACAACCTCCCTGCACCGTGCTGCAAAGCAGGTGTCTGGGGCTGACTTCTAGAAGGACTGGGCTAAGCCAGTGTCTTCCTCTTCTTTGCCTACAATAGCCTTCTTTTACAACTATGCAGGCTACATCCAGTCCTAACAAACTATATTCCCCTGGAGCTTGACTCAGCAAAGCTTTAGAGCTTACACTGGATTGCTTTGAAGGGAGCCTGTGTGACCTGAGAACCGATGACAGAGCATCTCTGCTCTCCTGGATGTAGTGGCTGCTCTACTAAACAGCAGCACAGTCTCAGGTCCACAGAGCAGAATTTCATGTGAAGACACCAGTTACCATCTGTAATGTGCTGCATCTAACTAGCTTTGTACCTCATCCTTACATCTCCCTGCATCTTCTTTAAAACAAAACCCCAACAAAACCAAAGAATGCCCAAGCCAAAAAAACCCATGTTTGAAATGGCATTTCAACTACTACATTTTTGTCTTTACCTGCAGAAGGACGCCCGCAGCTGAAAGCAAGCCTTTCTTTGATGCAACAACTGTGGCAATGAGAAGCTATCCTCAGGTAGGGTGTGGTAAGCCAGCCTATGTATTGCAAATTCTGTTTCCCACACCTCCCTCTCTAGCCTTGGCTTAATAAAGACATGTAGATTTCTTTAACTAAGTCCCCTCTCAAACCTGTGAGCACTGCATATTCAGCATTTGTTTAGCAAACAGAATCCCCCTGGTATCAGGAGAAATTTTAGCACAGAATGAGTCTGGAGCACCATAAGCGTCCTAAGAGGAAAACAGATAACCAAGGCAAGAAATGTAATCCTCACATCCCTCTTACTCATGTGGAGAAAGAACTTAGTATAAACTGGCTTAAAATTTACCTTGTAAAATATTAACCAGTGGTGGTGCAGCTGCTCCTCCTAACAGCTTTTAGATGTATCTGCCAAATTCAACCTTGACAGAGAGAATGAGTTTTAGTGATGAATTTTGCGTGAAGAGGAAGCACACGGCTGGGATTGTTGGCACTCTCTCTGGCACTGAAGGGCTCCAGTTTCAGCCCAGATGCCATTAAAGACAAGACAATCCACATAAACAAGTTTCTGAACATACAAAATGTGTTCCATTGTGTTCCAAAATTCCTCCACAGCTCAGCCAAAAGAAACTGCTCCTTAGTCAGTGCTTCTCCTCCATGTTGATTGCTTTTTTAGTTCTCCCTAACCTGCAGCTCAATTGCAAAAAAACCAAAATAAGCCCCATCTAAAAGGGCCATACCTTTTACATGTGACCCACTGTTTCTGTTCCTACAGAAATCCAGCAGTAGAATTCCTTCTCAAATAAACAGAAGCATAAGCAGACCTAAGAAATACCTATCATGCCTCCATCCAAACTGCTGACTTAAAATTTTCCATGCTGCAGTTTTAAACTCATAGAATTCACTGAATTTCATGGACTTTGGACTTAAACCACTACAGAAATAAAAAAAATATCCATACACAGATCAGTGTCTTTTGAAAAAAAAATATTTTTTTCTCAGATTGCACATTCAAAACTTGAGCTGTACACTGCACAGTAGAGGAACACTAGTTTGCCAATCCAATTACCTTCACGTAGGTTTGTGTTGATTAGTTCAGCTGTAGCCCCAGGGTGTCAAACTCAGTCAGCAGCAAGAGATGGACCCCAGGTGTAATTACAGTCAGTGGCCAAGCCATATCTCCTGGGCTGCAGAATGTCCGTCTGGAAATGCCCTTGTCAGAGGGAGGTTTGGACAGTCTTCAGGTAGACTGCAGTAGAGCTTTAGGGAAAACATGCTCCTCCAGTTAGAGGCTGCCTGCTCATTCACCCATCACCATTTGCCTTCTTTCCAGTCTCCCAGCTCTCCCCCTTTTTCCTCTGTTAAATGAACCAACCAGTGAATTTCCACCCCAATGCAATGACACAGGAAGCAAAACCCCTTGTATACATGCTGGCAGGCTTGCTCTGCAGCCCCAAGGGCTACAAACTAGATGAAACATTGGCTATGCTGGAGTCACTGCAGGTGTCATCCCAACTCTAGTGCTGTCAGGGAGCAAGGGCAGTTTTGCAGCGGATGGATTTGGGCCACTGGCCATCTCTTTTCTAGGTCTCTGCAGCTACGAGGGCAGACATAAATCACTGAGGCATGGACAACTTGTGGAGAAGTCTGCGTTTTTTCAAGGACCTTGTCCAGTGTTAGAACAGGATTTGTTTCACTGTTCTAATTGCTGCTTTGAGGATGAAGATGAGGGGACAGACTCCCTACTGGAAACACTAATGCAGTTGTCCTTCCCACAGTTACCAGATTTGGGTGTTAATGCTTTTCACCAAGGGATGTTTTACTTTAATAACCACTCAAATAAATAAATAAATACATAAATACATAAATAAATATTACTTTGTACTTTATAAGCAACATTTGTCCAAAGTCTTTGAAGTGCTTTGCCAATCAGAGTCTTTTCCTGTGAGTCCCAAGAGCCCAACTCTGCTTCCGTATATATCAATAGGAGCAGGTTCAGCCTCTGAGGACTTGCCTGGAATTACACAGTGAGCCAATGACTGACAGAGCAAACATTGCTCAGATGCCCTAATTCCTACTTTCATGCTGCCTGCCCTTTACACCACCAATCATACTTTCATTCAAAGATCAAGTCCTATAAAAATAAAAAAAAAATATCTATGTCTTAATTTTCAACACTGTGTAATGTCTCTAGCCTTGCAGGGCACCAAAGTGTATTTGGTCGATTGTTAGTGTTCATTTAACAACTTCTTTAAAGCCTTCTAGGAGGGCTCTGACCTGCTGTTACCTCCTGGGACATTCTGGTAAGCAATCTATGCATGCTAGACTGCATGTCTGTGCCATATGTCAGCCCTCTCCTGGTTGTCTCTTCTACTATGTTGTATGTCAGAGACATCTGCAAAGAAACGAGATCCTGTCTTTTCTTGCTGCTTCTCCTCCATGCTCCAGGTCTGACTGCTATCACCAGAGCAACCCAATACGGCATCACGGAGGGTGGAACAGGGAGATGATGTTGCCTGGAGCCAGAAAGAAACCAAACCAAGGTGCCTGCTTTGGATGTGTGCTTACAACTCCAACTCAACAAAGAGTAACTGTGGAAACCTGGAGCAGAATGCTGTTGTACTTGAATGCTGTGCACAGGGCTCAGGTAGGCTTTTCACATTTCTGTTGTATTTAATCGCAGAAAGACTCAGTTCCTCCAAAATAGTATTGAGTTAGCTCTTATAAAAAAGACATGATCCTCATCTAAGAGAATCTGTAATGTACCTTAATTTGTGCATCTACTCTTTCTTGTGCTCTATGTAAGAATACAACTCTTAGCACCAGTGGCAGAGAAATGCTGCCCTGCTCAGTAGACACTGATAAGAGCTGGGCAAACGTGTCATCGTATGCAGCTCATGAGAACTACAAGGTTGGAACTCTGGAGAACATCTGGTCCAACCTCCCGCTCAAGATAGGGCAAACTGGATAAGGTGGCTGAGGGTCTTCTTGAGTTTTGAGAATTCCTGAGGGTGGTGATTTCCATTTACAAGTGACCTCTGTGTTTCCCCCAAAGTCCAGATTCCACACGTTCATTCATTTTTATATTTTAATGAACAAGTGGCTTGTGTGGGTGCTCGTCGGTTTGTGGACTGTCCACAAATTTCTCTCCTTTTCTTCCTCCTCCAAAAGAAATGAGGGAATTCTACAGATGTTGGTAAGAGAAACTTGGAAAGAGAGGGAGAGGTGAGGATACCTTGGGAGGGGTAACAGCAAAAAAGAAATTGTGTTTGTGAGCACTTTCAGACAGCTTCTGCCCAGCTCTGATCATGGTGTCTACTTACATGGCCTTGATCTGTGCTTTCCCTAGCTTGGTACTAGCAGCAGCCAAGGGGCACACAGGGTATATGGCATTCTGCACTCCAGCCTTCCTCACCTTCAGCATGGGATTGCAGCAGCCTGGAAAATGCAGTCCCATAACTTTAAACCAAACAGCCCATCACTCCAGGCAGAATCAGCTAGGGTGGTTTTGGTTCTTATTCAGCAGGCTCCAGTAGTTAGTAACCTCTGTTTGCATTTCCAGCTGGAGATTGCAGCTGTAATCATCTCTGGTGTAAACAATCAATCAGTAACTCAGAGGCTTCAAGCAGATTTTGCAGCCCTCTCTGAAAAAAATGCATGTGCTTGTGGGGTGGAGGACAGAAAAACTTGCTTCCTCTCTGTAAAGATGACTGAGGTCAGTTTTTAAAACACACCCAGAACGAAAGATGTATTTAAAACAGTATGTGAAATAGCTGCCACATTTTTGTGCGGTACCCCGCTCCCCCAAAATACGAATTTAGGGTGGATGTTGGTTTTCGTTGTTTTTAAATGCTCATGCCAAGGAGCTCTCTGTCACGTTACGACGGACAACCAGTGGTGCATCCTCACTCATCCATGACAAGATCTTTCATTTCTTACTAAGCTGAGCATGCAGTTCTGCTTCGAAGGCCATCTTGTCAAAGGTGCGTGTGTTCGTCTCCTCCCGCACCTTTTCCCGGACATGGAAGGATGCTCGAGCAACAGATCTGGCATTTTCTAAGACAGTCTTCTTCTCCTTAAAGATCTGCTCACTTCTCTCCAGCTTCCTCTCTATAGAGAGGAGAATTTCCCTGCGCCTTAAGTCCTCATACTGTTCCACCTTTTGCTTGTTCATCTTCTGCACCTTTTCCTTTTCCAGACGGCTCAAGACCACTTTGCGGGCTTTTTCTTGGACAGCCTCTTCAGCCACCTGGGCAGCATGCTGGAGCTTTCTCTCTGTCTCTCTAGCCAGTGCTTCCAAGTGTTCCTTCTGCTCTCTTTCCTTCTTCTCTGCTGCCAGTTTAGCTCTCTGGATCTGCATGTCCTCACGCCTGGCTTTCTCCCTCAGCTCCTGGTTCCTCTTCTCCACAAGTTGTTCATAGTTCTCCTGAGCCTTTGTCAAACTCATCTTCAGGGACGCCTTCAGCATTTCCTTCTCTTCTGCCTCCTGCTTGGCCAGTTCCTTGAGCAAGGCCTCATGCTTCAGCTTCTCTGCTTGGTTGAACAGTCTCTTTTCCTTCTGCAGCTGCACCTCCTTTTTCAGCCTCTTCTGTGCAGCTGTGGACAGCTTCTCTTGCAGGAGCTGCTCCTCTCGCTCCTGGTGCTCCTTCTTGACCTCCTCCTTTGCCTTCAGGTTGAGCTCTTGATGGAGCTTTTTCTGCCTGTCTTCCTTGATGGCCCTCTCCAGCCTCTCCCTCCGCAGCCGCTCCTGCTTCTCCGCTTGCTCCCGCCACCTCTCCTCACACACCAGGAGCTGCTTCTGCTTCATCAGGGCAGCTTCCTCCTGCTCCTGGTTCAGTCTCCCTCGCCGCTTCTCCACCTGGCTCTCCCACATCCGCTGACCCTGCAGGAGGGCCCTTTGCTTCTCCTTCTCCTCCTGCTCCTTCCGCTGCTCAGCCAGGCGCCGCTGGCTGTCCCACTGCAGGTGAGCTGCCTGCCGCTGCTCCCGCAGGATGTTGGCCTCCTGGTGCTTGGCGATCATCAGTGCCGCGATCTTCTTGTCTCTCTCTGGCACCTCCGAGAGACCCTTCTTCCTCTTCACCTCCCTGACGATCCTCTCGACTCTCTGGGCAGTCTGTGGTGAGTGGCTGAGGTCGCCCAGGCTGAAGCTGCGCCCCAGCAGAGTCCCATTGGCGGCGGCTGCCCCCCGACCCCGGCCGCACACCTTGCCCCCGCGCTCCCGCAGGCTCTCCCCGCTGTAGGACGACGAAGCGCCCGACTCAGAGGAGGTCTTGCCCCAGCTACCCTCGCGCCGCTTCTGCAGCGAGTCCAGGGAGTGGCTCTTGCCCTTGGCACCCCTCGATGCCCTGGCCTTCCCCCCGCCATGGGTCCGGGGCCCGCCGGCCGCTCCGGCCGCAGCCCGGGAGGAGACGCGGGCGGCGGGCGAAGGCGGCAGGCTGCCGAGGGGCGCGAGGATCCGCCTCTTCTCCTCCCGGATAATCCTCTCCCGCTCCTCCCGGCACTGCTGCAGCTTGCGGCGGCGCTCCCGCTCGTAGGCCTCGTAGAGGCCGGCGGCCACCCGCATGGAGCGCCCGGGCGCCTCTCTCAGCAGGTCCCCCAGCGCCCGCGGCAGCAGCTCCACGGGCCGCACGGCGCAGCGGGCGCAGGCCTCCAGCGACCGCGGGCTGGTCAGCACGTACCGGCTGCCCTCCGCCGCCGCGCAGTCGAAGTTGTACAGGTCCAGGTGCAGCAGCGGCGACTGCTCTCCAGGACGGGCCGGCTCTCCCCCCGCTGCCCCCCCGGGCGTCGGGCAGGGCTGCGGGGGAGGCTCGGCCGGCGGCTCCACCATGGCTCGGCCTGCGGGGCAGAGAGCGGCGGCGGGTGAGCGGGCGGGCAGCGGGCGCACGGACCCCTTTGTGTGCCCGGGGCAGGGGCGGGGAGCGGCTGGGAGGGGCGGCGAGGGTGCCTGGGCTGGGCTGTGTTTGTGCAGGAAGGGGGCAGGTGGCGGCAGGTGCGGGGCGCGGAGGGGCAGTGTCCGGGGGCGGGGGTGCCCGGGGCGGGGAGCCGCGTTTGGGCGGTCGGGCACAGGGGCGTGGTGCGGGAGCCTTCGGGACGCGCGGGTTGCGCCCTGTGGTGCGCGGGGGCGTTTGGGGTGACAGGGTGTGCGGGGTGACGCGGGGGCGTTCAGGGTCCTCCGGCAGGATCGGGCAGAGGGCGCAGAATCGTTCGGCAAGGAGCGGGGGTGCTGGGGGCGCACGGCGTGTCTGGCCGGGAGGGCAGTCTGGGCGGAGGGTAGCCGGCTATGAACGGGGATGCCGCAGGTGCGCTGGGCTTGGCGGGCTGGCGGACAAGGGTGTCCGCGCATGAATGGGCGAACGGAGAAAGGGGTGCCAGGCAGGGCTGGCAGCGGGACCGAGACCCGGGCCGCGGCGCAAGACGGAGCCCCCCGCCCGCCCCGGTTCCCCGCGCACTCACCGGGCGGGCGCGGGCGCAGCCCCGCTCTTTGTCTCGGTGCCGGCGGCCGCGGGGCTCAGGCGGGCGGCGGCTCCTCCATGGCACCCGGGCCCCGCGCGGCGCCCCCAGCTGCGGGGCGGCGGGCACGGCGGCCGCCCGCAGGCTGCGGCGCCCCGCGCTGCCCGCTGCGGCCCCGCGCGGGGGGCGGGCGGAGGCGGGCGCGGGGGAGCCCGCCCCGCAGCCCCGCCGCGCCGCCGGGCCGGGGGCAGCGCTGCGGCCGGGCGGGGACCGCCCCCGCCTCCCCGCCGCGAGGGGCCGGGCCCGGCGCTGCTGCGGCGAGCGCGGCGCGGGGCTAGCTCGGGTGGCGGGTAAGCGCCCGGCCCGCCAGGAGAGTGTCCTTCCCTGCAGGCATCCCCGCTCCTTGTCTGCGCATCCCTTAATCCGTACGTCCTGCCCTGCAGCTGCCCCTCCGAGCTCGCGTCTTTCCCTGCAGACCATCCCTAAATGAGCGGTCGTGCGCCGTTTTGCACTGTACCTGCGCACAAACAAGCCCATCTGTATTTACCGTTAATATAGATAAGGATAAAAAGGGTGTAAAAAAGAACAGGAGATGCTAACCCAGTTTTACAGATGGCAAACTGAGCCCCAGGGAGATGAAGATGCCTGCCTTGGGCCGCCTAGGGAATTCACGCCAGAGCTGGAAAGGGATGGCAAAGCTCTCAGATTTCAGTTCAAAGCAGTTTCCAGCCATGAAACCTTATTCCCTTTTGTGCTAGTGTAAGCTATTGCTTGACGCAAAGATGTGTCAGGCAATACAGTACACCTTTTTGAGTACCCACTTTGAATGTGGTGCTTGCCGTTACTTTGAAATATCCCTGGTTTCTACAGGAATCCTGGGCTCAACAGCCTCAGTGAGTTGAGAAATGCTTTGCTCTGGAAATACCATTCAGCCAAAAGAGGATCACTGCTGCTTGTGGAGCTGCAGAGCATCTGTGCCACTTAGTGGAGCAACTCTGATTTTTTCAGGCAGAGGACAGGAGTAGTAAATGCACCATTAGTCACTGTGTTATGAAGTCAATGCTTTTCAGCAATTTCTCATTTAACTTCTACAGGTATGTCTTAATATGCTTTGCTTTAATAAGGAAGGATATGGTGCTCACCAAACGAATTTTCAGGATGGCCCAGGACAAGGATACAGAGCAAAAGAAGGACCCAAAAAGGGCTTGGGAGCTCTTAGTGGAGAGCTGATGAGCTGGAGGTTGGTTGTCATTTCATATTGTACAGGCAAAGACTGTGCTGATGAATGCACAGGGTAATGATGCATCCACAGCAAGTGAGCAAACTCTGCCAATAAGCCATATTGACTAATCTGATCTCATTCATTCATCATCATGATAGTCTGCAGGGGACAGTTATAAAGTTTGGTTATTACTCACGTGAAAAATCCTCAGGCCAGGGAACAGCTCTGCCATATGGAGAGCCCAGCCTTCTGGCTGATGGGGCTAACCATTAATACTTGCTGCAGCATGCAGCACCATAGCTGTGGAGCCATAGCTGTGTTCCCTCCTCATGGGAAGTATTAAGCTGGTAAGTGCATATGCCAGGTAAGGTGTAGGCTGCTCCAAGCTTTTGGCATGTTGCTTTTTCAGCCTTCATCAGAGCTGTGTTTGGGCCTTGATATTTTCAGGTTTCCATGTGGATCTTTGGGAGCCCTGTAAGTGGTCTCCCAGATGCAATTAAAAAAGGATTTATCATGAGATTTTTAGAAGCAGCTGGATGTGACTTTAGGAGACATTAACACACACTATCCAAACATGGAGTCATATCCCTACCTCACCAAGACTAAAGGAGTTTTGGGGTGGGGAAGGAGGGAATCACTGGAGGAGTTTAAGTGGATCACTGCTAGTGACTCATTTTCCCAGACACAATTATAAAGCCTAATTCTCTGTTGGCTAGATATGTCTAGAAATCTGTGTGCTCAGGTGGAGCAGTACTATAACATTATTCTTTAATAAACATTTCCAATTTTGCCTCGCTACTAATGATAGCAAGAGATGCAGGGCAGTGGAAAACTGGAACTACAGACTGAGTGGGTGCAAATTTTTGTATCACTTCAAGAAATTCTTCCATATGCCTTCTATTGCTCATGTATTATTTCCTTTATTCCCATCTAACTTTAAAACTGCCCATACTAGGGTTCTTCTCTGCTCTCTTCATCCGAGCTATTTCACAACCTACTGCAAATCATTGGTAAAAGCTGTTGAGTTACTTTCAGCTTTGGTTTTCCCTCTCTTTGTTTTGACTTCTCTAAGTAATTTGCACTCCCTCCTGCTTGGGTGTATGCCTTACAAATGTTTGTAAACTGTTTCTATGTCCCTCAGAGACAAGGAACACATAGTGTCATCACAAATCAATCCCCCACAGTTGCACGGGGAGCTGTTGCCTTCTGTCTCCTCCCAGGGTGTCAGACTCTCATGGTAGCCACAGCCCTGAACCAAGCACGGGTTCCTGCCCAGCACTCAGCTCCCTGTTGCCTGGCAGGGTAGCTCTGTGCACATTCCTGGTGCTGGTGCATTGCCCTCCTCCTCTCTAGCTAATTTCTTTGTGTCCCCTTCTCTAATTTTCTAGCTCTCCTAAGGCTAGATTAATATAGTTTGACTTTCCAGAACTCTTCCCCCCTCTGCCAAGAGGAACACTGGTTGATGAATTATTTCCCCCTTGCTAAATAGCCTTTGTTTTCCAGGTTGAATCCTATCTTAACCTAGTTTGCAATTTCTACTCTCTGTCTCAGGAATTTTATACTGTTTTTGGGACAACACTGACCTATTGTGTAGCTACCTCAACTCTCAGCCTATTCCCTCTTCCTTAGACTCTTCCAGATTTTGCAACAGAATATTCCTGCACCTTCCTGAGCCCTGTGGATAAGGGGAAAGTGACAGCCTTGGGGAGAGGAGATTAAGGAGGCCTCTGACACAGTTTTTGCTGTTATCTCCCAAGCATATTGCCCTTCTCTTCCTAGCTGCTGCTGGGATACAAGCACCAAGCATCTGCCCAAATATGTCCCTTCCCTGTCCAGATGCAGCTCCTGCCTCTCTCCCAGGACACACCAGAGCCTCTCCAGCTCAACCTTGTTTTGTCAGCTGGATGGTTTAAGCACTAATTTAAAACTTTAATGAGGCACTCAATCTAATGTTTTACTGATCCCCAGCACCATGGTATCCCTGGTTCCTTCCCTCTGAACAGCCACTTGTAACATGCCATATCCTTTGTTTACAGTCCTGCAGCCCATCCACCTGAGTGATTTTACAGACTGCTGTGTGATAATGCTGAACATAAAGTCCCATTTGACTTTATACATTGGGCTTGCCCGATAGCTAAGGTCCAAAGCCCAGCATGCCACAATGTCAGTGTAACAACCTGACAAAAGCCAAAGTCCTGTGTGAGATTTCAGTGTTGGCTCCTTTTTTACATTTCCCATTGGTTTGGTTTTTTTTACATTTCCCATTGGGTTTTTTTTTTTTTTTACATTTGCCTTTGGTTTTTGTCACTCTGTGCTTCTGCTCTGCCTGCAGTCCTGGCACAGCTTGCCTTTTCCTTCCTCCATGGATGGCAGGATGGACATTTGCTTTCCTCCTGCCACCACAGACTGCCTGCTGACAGACATGGCAAGGCATCCCTCCTCTGTTGCGCCCTGCCAGGCTGTTCTGGTGTGGTGAGTGCACAGCATCCTGAGAGACTTCAAAGTAACTGCCCGAAGCTGAGGCACCGTCCCCACAGCTCACAGCCCAGAGTCTTTGCCTAATGTTGTCATCTGTGGCTGACCCTCATCCGAGTCTCTAGGGAAATGCTGCTTCTGGCTGGGGCAGATGCCCAGAGCAGGGAAGCAGAGAAGAGATGGGCCATGAGGAGGTGGCTGGGAATGGTGACATATGGTGAGGGGTGATGCAGAGGGCTACTGCCGGAAGCAAAATGTTTGGCAGCCACTGGGGACAGACTTGTATTGCAAATACTATATCTTTCACTCTAATATAAAGCTGGAGTCTAAGGCCAGTGTGCTGATGGTGAGTTATTTGTGTTCATCTTGCTGGGAAACACCATTGTGTGTGCTGTTTGCTGTCTCACTGAAACTAGTCAGTCCTCAGTAATGAAAAGATTTTGTTGGTCCCTGGCTGAAGGGATCTGCAGAGAGTTGTCTGTCTCTGTGTTGAGGGCTGGCAGCAGTCTTGCTGTATAGATGCTTTTTTGAAGTCATGCTGAACAGCTCTCTATTTGGCTTTGTGTAAGTTTGGCACATCTGCAGTAGTTTTATATTTGGGTAAACCTAGTCAGTTACCATGGCTGTTTGAACAAAACTATGGTAGGCTGGCAGAGAAAATGAGGGGAAAAAACCTTGTCACTGCATATTTCCATGGAAACAAGTATAGATATTAGGAGAGATTTTATTTGGTTTTCGAGATATTCTGTTGTCAATGGTTATTTCTGGAGCAATTAGAATGTTGGCATATGTTGGCAGAAACCAAACCTCAGATGTGTCTGTTGAACCTAATGCAAGCAGTTCTTCTGGTCAGGCTTGGCTTCTTTAGAGAACTCATGGGTCATGAGGGAGTTATGGAACCCTTGGACACAATGAATCATGGAGGATTTGGCCCCAAGGTCATAGAGCAAACTTCAGATGAGGTAAACAAATAGCTGAAATGAGTATGAGGATGTCTCTATTATGAGAGGTCAGAATACAGCACTGGAGTGATCCATGCAGGGCTACAAACTCTATGTACGTGAGCTACTCTACATATACAAATAGTGCAGTGACCCAGAATCATCTCTAATAAGCAAGTGCCATTGAGTGTAAACTCAACAGGAAGGCTACATCCTAATGCTACATGGTTACATTTTCAAGCTGAAACTGAAATGCAATTACATCCCATTCATTTACTTGAAAACTGTTGGTTTTGAGCAAATGATCAGTCTTGCATGCTGCTTCAGTTTCCAAGCTGTGCTATTTATTCTAGCACAGCCTGGAAATCACAACGTGAAGCTATTGAAGAACAGTGGGAAATGTGACATTGCTGGTGATGCTCTTCCAGGGAAGTAAAATGCAAAGTGTAATCAAACAGAACAAACTGTCAGATTAGGACTGGAGATTTTAAATTATTTCCATTTAAACTAATCTGAGGTGTTTATTAGCTGAATAGTAAGATTATTTCTCTTTTGGTATGATTTTTACCTTCACCACTGCTTGGATTGTATCTGTTAGGTATTTTTAGAACTGCAGAAATCTCACATCACTCCTCTTTTGCCTATTGGAAGCTACATCAGAACATAGTATTCTAGGATCTAGTATTTAATGTTCCAATTTAAGTATGAGCTGCTTTTCCATTCCTGGATTGTACTTGGTCTTGCCTGATGGTGCTGTGCCAAGGAGCTGGCAGCCAGCAGGAAGAGAGATCCACTCTCATCTGGGAGTGTTGCACAGCAGGGAGCACGAGAGGGATCAGGAGCTGGCAGCTGGACCTTTCCTTGTTTTGTTATCCGTACACCATGCTTATGGAGTGTAAAGGATGTATATGGGGGCAACACACTCAGCCTGCACTGCTGTCTATTATGGCCTGAGGAGAAAGGCAGAGGTGTTAAACCCATGATGCCTGCTCTTGAATTCAGGAGAACTGGAAGACAAATATCCTGCTCATGAAGGCAAAGTGAACACACATGGGCAGGGTTGCATCACTCTCCCACATTAGGTCCACAGGAGGAAGTCCAGGGCTGAGTTGCCCCTGCTGTTTTAACACTGTTTAACAATGACCTGAGCTACCGACTGCCATGACTTTGGCCAAAGCCCCTTATGAATAATTCTGCTTAATTATGGGTGAATGTCTGCAGCTGAAACATACTACCCATAATGATAGGATTACATTTAAATTCCTCAAGTTATACCTATAGTTATATACTTAGGTTTTGGAGAGGATAACCTCTATTATTCTTTTACGGCATGAGCAGGGATTCTGAATTCCTTAGGCATCAGAGAGCATCTGTGCAGAACCCCAGAGGCCATACCAGTTCCAGTGCCGTTCAGAACCCATCATGTGAATTGCATGTCAGCAAAACCTCCCCAAGGGGGAAACTGTTCTACCTGAAGAATGAGTAATTGCAACTGGGGACAGTGCCAAATAGATTTTTCTTTTCCAATGGGCTGATTTCTGGGAATAAAGCCAACTAGAAAACTGCTAGAAGAAAATCTTCTTAACTGATCATATTTGCAATCAATTTTTTATGCCAGATGTTGCCTCAGAAAATATTAAAGTCAGCAGACAGTAGTTCTAGTATGCAACTTGAAAAGGACTGATTTTTATATAAAGAAAAGAAAATTAATATTTGCTGCTTTCTTGAGGTGTACAGAGTCTGTATGTAGCCAAACAATGCAAAATCGTGTGGAAAGGACAGGTGGGAATCCAAGAAGTTAACAAATGTCCTGTAGCAAAAACCTACTGTGTAATA
This sequence comes from Passer domesticus, assembly GCF_036417665.1. Lineage (NCBI taxonomy): Eukaryota > Metazoa > Chordata > Aves > Passeriformes > Passeridae > Passer > Passer domesticus. The sequence goes on from NC_087479.1 coordinate 34,092,067, forward strand.
GAAAGACTTCTACAGCTACCCTTTATTTTGAAGAATTAGCCAAGAGATGCCTAACTTTCTTAATTTAATTTTCAGAGTTGACAGAGGAGAAGCTGAGAGTAAATTGGGGTGCTTTTTGGGAAATCGTGGAACATGAAGTTGTTGGAAAGAAGGAAGGGTTGAGAACAATGGATGTTATACAGGAACAGGTTCAGTTCTTTGTCACTTTTTTGCTAAGCAAATGGTATGAGTTGGTATCTATGGGATCTGTACCACCCTCTTCCATCTGTGAAGAGGAATAATAGCACCTTCCCTAGGCAGTGCATAGTCAATGTGATAATGAAGCTGAATAATAAGCACATTTGATAAACTTGGCAGTGGGAGGATTTTAAGATGGTTGGAAGGTAACTTAAATTGCTTACAGGATTTTATGGTGAAGGAGATTTTGTCCTTCATCATCTTTGATCCCCTTTACCTCTCTACTGTAACACATAAGCAGTGATGCAGCTACTGCATCACTGAACCTACTAAAGGGGTTGGGATGATGGATAATTTACCATACCAGTTTTGTAGAATTGGTGCTTTCTACACATGTGTATGTAGGTCAGATCCTGCACTTTCTGTCCTTGAACTAACAGGCTCACTGTACTCAGTGATTTTGGTTTTGTTGTACAATTTTTTCTTCCAACTTTCATGCTTTTTAGCACAGTGTAGGGATAAGATTCATGAGATGGTGCTAGTACTGGTCCCTGGCACTGAAGAACACCACAGTGAGTAGCTGTGCAGGATGGCTGCTGTACAGTGGCACTGTGTTCAGGGAAATTGTTCTCCTGGGTTTTGAGTGTCATTCTCTGGGACATGGGGCGGGTGCTGATTGTACCCAAAGCAAGCAAATGCTAAGAAGGCAAATGTGATCTTCTGATTTATTGGGCAAAGTGTCTCTGATAGAAAGGGAATACACCACTGGTTAGCAAGATACTGAGGAGATCCTGTCCAGAGCACTGTGTATTATTCCAGTGTTGGGAAATCCTGCAGGCAAGACTCTGGTGTTAAAAAAGATTAAATTAAGTTTGAGACAGCAGGGCTAGTTAGGATGATCAGTGAACCAGTGAGCTAGCCTTAGGACAGGGCACTAAAAGCGCTTCTATCTTTGAGCCTGTAAAATGAAATTTGAGGCAGGATGTGGCAGACCTTTAAAAATATGCAAAGGACCAGGCAATTTGCTCAGCCAGTACTTTTCATGTATTTTCATTTTGCTCTGCTAACCTAGGGACATGTCACAGTCACCCCCAGAAATGCAGACTCTGAAGAAACTGCTCCTGTGAAAACCAGGGTGGTTTGGTTGTTGTCTTCCACCGTAGCAAGACCTCAGGAAACTCCCTTTTCCTTGCTCTGAACATTTAGCCCTTAAGTGAAGTGGAATTAATACCATTGTGCTGTGTGGCTTGAAACTAGCACAACTGGAGCAGAAGTCAATTTGCTGTATTTGAAAGAAAATTAATTAAGGCCTCATTTGTTTCCCTCAGAGAGAAAAGCTCTGGGTAGTTTCCAGGAGATGATTTTTTTTTAGCTTCTCTGGTACAGGCCTATATGTACAGAACAAATGTAGTGCAGCTTCAAGACCCAAACTCCAGGTTGTGATCTGAGTCTTCTTGCTCCCATGACAGCATGACAACCCTGGTGACTGCTCCACAACTATATGCTGCATTTCAGGTCACAGAAATAAAAAAAAATCTCTTTTAATAAATAAATGCAATGCATGTTTGTGGTACTCTGAGAAAGGAATTGTCAGGGCAAGGATGATGCTCATAGCCAGGTTTAGTCTTACCTGTTCTTCATCAGCAGACTGTGAACTCAAGTGCCCTAACAAGGCAAAAGGGTGGATGGTGTGCCAAGATTACCCTTTTATTCTTGCATTTCCCATGTTGCTTTAATAGTCTTTTGGAGATGAGCTGCTCTATTTACATCTACTCTGAGTATTAATAATGAATAATGCCCTGCCAAACACAAAAAATGTGCGTGGATTCCAGTGTTTGATACTAGAAGTGTAACTGAGGGCTAGCAGGCCAGGAGATGTGTGCAGAAAAAATGAAAGCAAAACAAGAGAGTTATAGTCTACAGGAGGCTAATGGGCTGTGAGGATTTTGAAAGTGCTTAAAAACTGATTTACTCCTGCACAAATCCCATTTCAAACAGTTGCCAATGAAAAGGTCACAGAGATGTTAGCAGCAAGAAGGCAAAGGAGGAACAAGGGTGTGTGTGGCTGTCATGTATGCCCAAGTGGGAGATGCTGTTTGCTAGAATGAGGCCTGGCATGCTGGCAGCTCCAAGAAACAGAAGGAGCTCTGGTGTGATGCCAGCTACCTGCTTTCCCACTGGAATCTGGATGTGGGGTGTTGATGGAAACAAAAATGTGAGTAGTTCTCCTGCATCTTAGCAGTAAGAGCTCTCTCTGAGAAAAAAAGGTTTTGTGAGAGAGTCATCTGAAACCAAAAAGTCTGATGAATGAGCTGGGAGCTCAGGGTGTCTGTAGCAGCCTATCCTTAGAGTGAAGCTGTCTTAGTCTTTTGGTTTGCTGGCTGGGCAGCAATGTGGAGGAGAGAACAAATGGCATGGAGCAGGTACAGCACTCCCTCTTTGGCTGCCCGGGAGAAGGAGGTCACATAGGATGGTAACATTACCAAGGCTCTTGGCCAAGGATAGATTGTGTGACAGTCTAAAGTAACATTATCTCTTAGATTATGTTTTTGCTCCTCTGATAGTGCTTAGACTGTCATGAGACTTACTCTAGTTGAGCCCTACCATCAGAAATCATATGTTATCAATGGCTTCTCTCAGAAGTGAATTTATTTTGAAATTGGAGTAATGTTACATATGTGGCATCTGAACAGAGTTCAGTAATTCTTGAAGTGGTATTGGGTTTGCATGGCCAAACTTAGGTAGCACTGGGGAGGGGTACATGGGTGGTTGCTGTGAGAAGCTGCTATAAGCTTCCTTCATGTTCAGCAGAACCAATCCCTGGTGGCTCCACAGATGGATGTGCCTTTGATCAAGGCTAAACACCAGTTAGAAATGGTGGAAATGCCTGTCCTCAAAGGCCTGCACCCCGTGGAAGAGTGACCCACACTGCAGCAGTTTGAGCAGGGCTGTTGTCTGTGGGATGGACTCAGGTTGTGGCAGTTCACAGAGAGGTGTTGCTTGTGACATGGACTCAGGCTGGAGAAGTTCATGGAGACCTGTCTCCTGTGGGAGTGACCCACAGTGGAATAGGAGAAGGATTCCTCTCCCTGTGCAGTGTGAGAAGCTGTGGCTGATGAACTGACCATGGCCCTCATTCCCTGTCTTCCTGTGCTGCTGGGGGAGGAAGTAGAACTCAGGAAGGAGGAAGGGGTGGAGGGAAGGTGTTTCAAAGGTTTTATTTTACTTATTATCCTGCTCTAATTTTTTTTTTATTTTTACTAAGAAATTCAATTAATATCTATCATTCTATCCTGTTTTTTCTGTGCTGGTATTTGATGAGTGATCTCTCCTGGTCCTTATTGCAACTCATGAACCCTTTGTTTTATTTTCTCTCTCCTGTCCAGCTGCAGAGGGGAGTGACAGAGGGGCTTTGGTGGGTGCCTGGAATCCAGCCAGCATCAACCTACTACAGAAGTCCACCATGGGAGGGAAGGAGTGGGCAGATGTGTGCAGGAGGGTAAGAAGTACCATTTGTTTTCACAAGGCTGTGAAAGGCTTTTTGAATGGCAGGATACAAATTTCAAGTCTGGGATTAAAACTATGTTTGTTTTATCTGATTAATCCAGTGGCAGAGATCTGGATCTGGAGGGCACCCACTGTCCCTGTGGGGTCTGTCAAGGTGTGCAGAACAGTGTGCATTTGCATCACTGTGAGAGATGTTTTATATTGTTGTAAAACATGTCCTCTCTAGCCCAGCTTCCATTGCCATTTCACTGCTGCAGGTTTGCCAAAAGAACCAGGGCTAAATGTGGTGTGGGCTGTCTCACTGCCCTTTCCCCAGCCCTGTGCTAGTGAGTCTGACCAAATCCCATCCGTGTCTCTGCCAGAAAGGAGTGTATTGATGGACTAGGACTTATGTCACAGTAAAACTCTTCTGTGGAGTAAAAGCAACATCCATAACCACTGGATAAGAAATTAGTTATTTAATCAGGTGGGGCCACACAAAATAAACATGCTTTGACCTTCTGGTGGAGTTTGGCAGCTTTTATGCTTTAAAATTTCTATTACTGAAAATGAAATGTTTCAATGAATTATTGATTTTCATCTCCATTCAAGCAGCTGGAAAATAAACATTAGGAAAATTGTGCCAAAATACCTGGGCTGAGACCCTTTGTGCCTTAGGGAGAGGTGCTCTGATGGTAGCAGCTCCCAACCTTCCTTTGTTGACACATGTAATAATGAGAAAATGTTTCACCTCCTTCTTCAGAGCCTGGAGCCTGAAGAGATTGGAACCAGTTGGTCACAGGCATTTGCCTGGAAGAAGGATGTAACTGTTTTGGGGGCAGTTGCTGGCATTTACTTCCTCTGCAGCATTGGCAGTTGGCTATTGTTGGTAACAGGATGTTGGATTAGACTGGCTGGTGGTCTGATGCAGTGTGGCAAATCCAATGTAAAAGGCATTAGTTAATGCCTGTGTGATACCTTGGACATTTAAGATGGTCTGTGAATGCTGATTTCTGTGATATGATACACTAATTTGGCTGTGCTTATTTTTTTGTTTTGTTTATCTGATGCCTCAAAGGAAGAATATAATGTTTTTTATTATGGCTTGATGCAGTTATAAAGAGAAATGTGTATGAATGAAAATTATGGAAACAAAGTAATGTATAGAAATAAAACAATATTTGTTTAAAAAAGTTGAACTGGTTAAAGCCAAAAATGTGATGAATCAGCCTCTAGAGAGAGGTCGTTTTAGTGAGAATTTGCCAGGAATGACACCTTTCTCTGTGCATTAATGCCACGAGCAGAGGGAGTACTCTTCACAGTACTCTTTTATTTCAGAGCCTCTTCACAACTCTTTTATTTCAGAGGTACAAAGGTTTCTGAACTTTTCCTTCAGGCCCAGGACAGCTGCACTAATTGATCAAAGTACAGCAAAACAGAGGCCAATATTTTCACTCCGTGCCTTCCACCACTGCATCTGAGATGTCACAAAAAGAACAGCTGTGTGAATCAGCAGGTTTGCGTGCAGCTCAAGCTCCCACTCTTCCTTCCTGCCTTTAGGCATGTAGTCTGGATGATGATGTCGTTTTTTCCTGCTTTTTGGTGTCGAAGTGCTTACAAGGGGAGTATTTATAGGGAATGTTTTGTGATGTATCATATTCATTTCCTACATTGATGAAATGATGGTAAGCCATTGGTAAGCTATAACCTGTTATGGGCTTTTACTATGAATGGTCACTGTACTACTGCAGAAAAGTAGGTAAACTTCCCTTCATCTTCCCAGTTGAACTACATATGGCTCCTTCCCCATAGAAGACGGAGAGGAGCTCACTCTCCACAGCAAAATATGACTAATGTAGCAGATCTATACAAGGTAGGTGTTAATTCAAGCAATAGAAAGGAAAGCAAAGCAAGGAATCCTTCCTTGATTCCCTGAAGGCACTTTTGGATACAGGAGTGTTGTGTTGGGAGCAGCTGTAAAAAGCAGATGAAGAGGGAGGAGGTGGCAGGGCGTAAGCATCCCCCTACCCCTGCATGCACTAAACCCCTGCGAGCGTGAGTGTGGCCTCCAGCCGGGACCTTTCAGCCAGCAGTCTGGCTCTGCCGGTGCTGCCCAGCGGGACGGACCCCGCTGCGCCCCGTGCTGCCTGTGCTGCCTTGGCAGGCTGTCACCAGCGCAAGGGTGTGCCAGCAGGGGAGCCGGTGGGACAGGGCAGGAACGGGCTGGCAGGAGTGTGCCTGCTGCGAGAGCGCTGGCACGGCTTCTGTGCCGCCGGGGCCAGCAGCGCGCCCGTGGCCGAGTGTCCGCGCTGCCCGGGCTCTGCGGTGCCTCCGCAGCCGCGACCAAGGCCAGGGACACCCTCACGGTGCGCTGCCCCGCGGCCCGGCCAGAAGGGGCCGGCAGGCAAGGACGCGGCCGGGGCTGTGCGATACCGCTCTCCGCTGCGGCTGCGGAGCGGCAAAGGCCGGAGCGGGCTCCAGCTCCGCTCACAGCCCTTGCTCTCCGGTGCCGAGGGCGAGTGCCACGTGTCCGTGCAGCCGCACGCCGCCCCGCGGAGAGGCGTGGAGGCTCGCAGCGCTCCCGCGGCTCCCAACAGCGGCCGTCGCTGCCTGCGGTGGGGCTGGGCTCGGCTCCGCTCCGCCCCGCCCCGTCCCCTCCCTCAGCGCGGCCGCCGCTCCCGGGCCGCGCTCCGCCCCCCGCGGGCCGCGCCGCAGCGCCCCCCTGCGGCCGCGCCCCTTCGCGCGGCTCCTTTAAGGGCTGCCCCGCCCCGCCCCGCCGCGCCCCGCGCGCCGCCGGGCCCAGCTCGCGGGGCGGGGCGGGGCCTGGCGCGCGGCGGCGGCCGGGGCGTTGGGCGGGCGAGACGCCGGGGCGGCCGGGGCGCGCGGCCGCCGACCTGCAGCGCCAGCGGCACCGCCGCCCCAGCCCGCCCGCCGAGCCCGCCCGGCCCGCCGGTGAGCACCCGCCGCCGCCGCGCAGGGGGAGGGCGCGCAGCCGAGGGGCCGCCGGGCGCGGGGCGGGGGCAGCGGGCTGGTTGCGCGGGGCGCCGAGCCGGGCCCGCCGCCGGGGAGCGCGGAGCGTGTGCTGGGCGGGGGCCGGGAGGCGGAAGGTGTCGGCGGCGCTCTCCGGTGGCCCGGGAGGGGAGCCCTGCCCGGGTGCGGCCCCGCGCGGAGCTCGCGGCTCTCGGGGCTGCGGCGGGAGCGCTGCCCGGCCGCCTGCCCGGCCGCCTGCCTTACATAATGTCACCTGCGGTACCTGCGGCTCCTCGTGTCTCCGCGGCGGGTGGTCGGCCGTGACGGCAGGGCCGGGCTGCCTCTGAGGGCAGCGGTCTCAAAGTGTGTGTGTGGCTTCGGGCGTGAGGATTCGCTTGGTGCGGGATGAACCTCTAGGATTTAAAACCCCTAAGTAACCGCGGATAAGCGTTCACCGCGGGCTTGGCTTTTTCCTTTCGTAGAGCTTTTGGGTGCGTGGGGAGACACAGGGAAAGCGGTGTGTGAGATCAAGGTGGTAGTGGAGGCACTGCTGCGGACAATTCAGCGTGAGAAACTTTGTGTTTGTTAGGTTTTCATCTTTGCTTTCTTCTTTGTGGTGCTTTAACACTGGCCAGAGGTCAGAGCTTCCCTAGCAGCTGCCTTTACACGTGTGCAGTGCTTAGGCTGAGCCTCTACATGTGCGTGTAACAAATCTATGGTCAATCTCCCGTGGAAGACCTGGAACTCAAAAATAGCCGTGCTAGGCTTCTCAGAACCGACAAGCAGTAATTGTTCTAAGTATCCCTAAAATTGGGTAAAGGATGAAAAAATACCATAATAAATTGTTCTTATTTCTAATACACGAATGGAAATAGTGATACAGATTTTCAGCTTTGTAGTGTTCTTTTAAACAGATTAATGCAAATACAGTAGTTTCAAGTGGGCGTATTCTCAAGGGGGTTACGTTTTTGTGGGGAATAGACGTGATCTCAGTGTAGTTACAGTAACACAGATTTTGCTGAGTGGAAGGGGGTGAGAGGAAGTAAATATATAAATTTAAAATATTCTGAAGTAGTCAAGAGCTAAACTGAGCCGATGGGCAGAGGGGATCTTGCACTTGTCTGCGCTTCCCAGTGGCTTTTTGTGCGTGTTCCCATAAAAGCTATTATGTAATGGTGCTTCTCTTGGCAGGAATCTATTGTCACCGTAATTCCTAAGGTTTCTGGAGCAATGCGGCTTGTTCGGAAGGGTCGTGGTCAGAACAATGGCAGGAAAAGTTCTTAAGAGGAGGTGTTTAACCTCCTTAATTTTTCATGCAGTAGGACTAAGCTCGAGACATCTGGATCTTTTCCAGAGTGTCTTTGCCATCCTCTGTTGTTCAGCTTGTCTTTCTCTTCTCCTAGGCTGCGCTATAGCTGTCGGGCACCAGCTAGCTGCTTACATCTGCATCAGAGCTGGGAAAACATTGACTCTCTCCTTTAATAATATTTGTTATGCTTCTCTTTCTAGTGGTTTTTTTTTCTTTTCCCCTCTGAACAGAGGCAAAAGTGATATAGTTGGAGCACTTAACTGTTGCTTAGACAAGAAAAAAACTTGAGATAATGGAGAAAGGAAGCTCTCCCAGTTCTCATCTCTAGTTTGAACTTGTCTGTGTACATCAAAGGGAGGCAAAACGCCTAAGTAGAGCAGGAATTTACATATTAAATGCCAATGCTCTAAGGATCGGTGCTCTGTGGTGTCTGTAGTTTATCGTTGATTTCATCCACCTCCTCTTCAGGTGTCTGCCATAAATCACTTTGCAAGTCTGCCTCCTTGTCTTCTTTTCACAACGTGCTTTTTCGATGGCATATTTTGATGAAGAGGGAATAATTCTTTCTAGCAGTGTAATCTGGTGGCCTGTTGTGGCACTGGCAGCTTTACAGATCACACTTGTGTCTTGCTAACTTTCATGTTGTTTCTGGCAGTAATTCTCTAAGCAAAACTTTGAGAAAGATCTACTTTTATTTTTCTTGTTTGCAGTTTCATCTTCCCTCTTACATTGGCTTGTCCTGTTATTTAAATGAGTGTTTTATGGATCACTAGAAAAGACTGTACCATCTGAAGGTAGGAAAGTATGTTTCTTTAAGGGCCTCTGGGTGAAGGATGTGCTTGAAAGATCTGCAGCTTAATCTAGATTTTAAAATTGAAGGTCACTGTGGAGCAAAGTAGAACATGATAAGGGGGCCATAACTTCCTCTTAGACAAGTTTCTGTCAAAACCCAGGTGCCCCCATATCCTCTTTAAAGGCAGATTACTCTGCAGTATGGGTCTGGGAAAGTACTAATCTGGAGGCAGAAATTTCCCAACCACAAGTGTAGCAGAGACTTTGGCTCTGACCCTTCTCTCTCTGCTTGTCATGCAAATTGACCACCTGCAGATTTTGAGGAGGACCCAGTGTCCTTGAGTTGTGCAGTGCTCCGTGTCTCTGCTGAAACAGTTTGCACACAGTTATCAGCAGTTTATATTTAGTGCAGTGTGTGAAGGTGGACTGAAATGGCTGCTTGAGCACAGCTGCCTGGGCAGTCAGCAAGTAATGGTAACTGGAGTGTCACTAAATGTGTGTCCTGCCTGCAGGGTAGTGGTTTTGGTGGAATTCCTTCTGTCTTGGGGTCAGGGTTGTTTTCTGCTGCTTTGCTCCTTCCTCGAGAAGCCATGGTCTTAACCTCAGCTCTTCACTGCCCATCCTACCCATAGATTTGGGTTTCTGTGACTGTTCCCATTGCGTCACTTCTGCTTTTTATCCGTGTACTGGCTCACAGCACAGCCGCCTACTGCTGTACCACCCAAATATGCCTCTTGCTTGTTCTGCTTTTGTGAGCGAGCGGATGTAAGTTGTTAGCCTCTGTCAGTCCAGGAAGGTTGGATGCTGCACTTGGGGTCTGTGTCAGGCCACTGCTGTTGTATTTTTTTTTCCCCTTTTGAAAGTTGCTTCTCTTTTTGCCTGCCTAAGAGACTTCCAGAGAAGCCTATTATCTATGAATAACTGCATGAAAGGGCAGTAGCTTGGAAGCCTTGCTCCAAAGTTTCCTGGACTGTGTCCTTTTGTGCACTCTGCTTGGCACAGGGACTCCCTGCAGCTCTTCTGCCCTCTGAGCCACTTGTTGGCTGCTGTAACCAGCTGATCCCAGCTGATCAGGCTTAGCTGGGAGAAGCATCTTTCACTGGCATGGTTGGTCCCACAACCTGTTTGCCTGAAAGACTGGGAAGGAGGGAGGAGAGGCAGCAGGGATTGAATTCTGCTTTAGGATTATGTAAATATAAACATGAAGGCATTTCCTAGAGCAGGAAAAGGGAAAAATTAACCCATATATAGCAAAGGTATTGTGGTATTACTTACAGTAGATTTCTTTTGCCAAATACAGTAGTCTACAATTATGTGTAGTTGTTATAACAAGTGTCATGTCCTTAGAAATGCCATCATACATGTTTAGTCTCTTGTCATTAAGTTACTCTGGGTACAAATAGAGTTATTTCAGATGTAACAGTTTAACCTCCAACACAGAATGTTGTAGTTGGGAACAGGTAGGTTACTCTAGTGAAGCACTCTGTCTTTTTAAGCCCATCTGTGTAATTCATCTGGCTTTGCTGGTCTGCAGTTAATATAGATGATATTTCCCTGACTCTGCTAGAAGTCTTGTTTATGCAGCTGCAAAAATTGATTTTAACTAATCAGTAGAAGTACTTCCTATAAATGTCAGGAAGTGAGCTTTTGTATGTATCAGAAAAAGTTTTCATCTGCCATTCATATGCTGGCTGTTTTGTTACTGAGCAGTGGCAGCTACTACTCTCTCACAGGAAGCTTAGTGCTCTCACATGGCTTACTGCATGATGCAGTCTGCAAAGTCTGTTTTCAGACCAAGCATAGTGATGCTAATAATGGACCAGTGAAAGCCTGGCCTGTTGTTTGCTTGCTTATTTATTTATTTTAAATATTTATGTGTAGTAATTGCAGACAGTTTTTTGAGGAAGCTCACACTGAAGGTGTGAGCAGGACCAGGAGTTAGAGGTGTAAAACCCCTACCTCTTTCCCACTGTCTTGTTGTCCCCCCAGCTTCTGTCTTTTCCTGTATGTTGAACAGTGGGCAGGCTCCAGAAGTGGAGTGTGCATGGAGAACTTTGTCTGCAGCACAAGGGACCTCTGTGTCTGGTGTCCCTCTGGTGATTCCCTGAGGGGAGCTGCTGGCGTGGCAGCCAGCCCGCCAGCAGTGCATTGGCTTCCTGGTGTGAGTGAGTGTTGGGTGGAATGGGTTGGTCATCACTGCTGTGGTAACCTTGTAACAAGGCAAAGTACAGCTTTGAGCGGAGTCAAGGGAAGTTGGCCACTGGAATAATTTTTATGTGGTAAATAAAATGCCACGTCATATTTGTGCTACAGAGTAGAATGGCTTTCATTCTTACAGTGTACACTTGCCATAGGAGTAACTTCCTTGTAGGCAGTTGAACTTTGCAGGGCTGAAATGTGCTCCGTTTTAACCCCATGCTCAGAAGTGAACCAGCTTCAGTACTGTGTCTCTGTTCATAGCTCCCTTAGCTTAGACTTCAGAAGTGCCAGGACCATTTGGAAAACTTTAAAGCCATTTACATTTTTCCTCAATTAATTTTCTTCACAGTTTATGATATTGCTGTGCTTCACTGCTGTTCCTGTTTTTTCCTTGCATTGATTTAATGGAATTTTGTAATAAAATGAGTGAGAATTGCAAGAATTTCTGATCAAAACCAAGTTCGCAGCTTGTTTGGGAATGAAGATAGAAGTTATGTTGGTATATTTTAAATCTCTTTCTGCAGGACCTTTAGGGCTACATAAGTTTTAAGAGGAAAACCCTGTGGATAAATCAGGGTTTTAAGTCTTTAAAAGATAAGCAAGCAAACCAAAACCAAACAACACCCTTCCCAGCCCTCCAATTCCTGTAAGTGAGCTTGAGAATGATCTTACTTTATATAAAAAGCAGATCTTTCAATAGCTAGACTTGTAATGTGATTTCTAACAGTAGTTGTTAAAGGCTGCTCACTTTGAAAAGAGCTATAGTTTGTATGTGTAGTGCTAAACCTATAGATTAGTGAAATGCTTGAATGTCTTTGACCTATTTATGCTCTTTGGATTTTCTTTTCTCTGTAAATAACTTCTTAAAGGTCTTGAAGGACAATATATTAGAGCAGCTCCCACTAATAGAGTTTTATGGAGGGACTGTGTTAGAATCCCCTTTGGGTATTGGAGCCCATTTGTGCCGACCACTCTCAAAAGACATTTTATTTGTTAGACCCAGTAAGGTGCACTAATGTTAATTAAAACACTTCCCCCCATCCCTCCTTTAAAGGAAAGTGCATACTGGGTATGTGTTGCTCTCTAATGAGCCGAAAGCCAGCTGATGGTCATTGCAGACAGCAGTAAGTTATCATTCTCTGCTGTCTATGGATTCATTATATTTGAAAGCTAAGACAGAAACTGCCTCTAAAATACCCTGTATAGGTTTTCCTTTGGTGTTGATATGCAGACAGAGGAGAATCTCTTCTCTGCCAAAACACCAGCCTGGGAGGGTGATTGACATATCTGCTTTTCAAGAGAAGTGTCAGAATTGCAGAGCATTGCTCAGAGGGTATGAAAGCTTCACTTCTCCATCTGCTGCCGCATATGCCACCGGCGAGCCAGTGGCCATATGTGCAATCATCCTGAAAGCTTTAAAGCCAGCGTCTCTCAGAGGGCCCCTCACTCCTTTTCAGAGTCCAAAAAGGGCATGCTGCTTGCTCCAGGAAAGGGAGGGTCCTGTTTTCCCCTAAGGAAAATCGAGTAGTATGTCTTTATAAGCTAAAGCACTATTGCAAAGAGCTGCGTGATCCTGAAATGCTGCAGACTCATTCTGTGATGTGCAACAAAAGCGTGCTGGAGACTCATTGCAAGCTTTGCCCTGGCATATAAGTAGACTACAAAACCACACAAACTTACTAACAGAGATTAATTTAAAAGAATTTCATGGGAACAAGGTTGTAAGATCAGGGTTTGTGTCTTTTTGTAAGCATATCGGAGATGTGAAGAGCAGTTTGCTAGGTTTGCTTTTCATTTCATTAGCTGTGAGAACCTTCATCTCAAGTCTGTTTGTGGTTTCCTGTCTTGCAGGGCTTGCACAGTTCTGTGACTTAAAAAGCTGACATTTAAATGTGACAATGAAATGTTTAGCAACAAAGGAGATCTTTAAGCAGGCTAGACAAAAATTCCTTTCAGCTGCAGCTTTCAGCTTTTGCTCTCACTTAGATGACCAATTTTCCCAGTTCTCAGTTTGTTGTTGTACTTCCCAAAGTGGAGAAGGTTTGCCTTATTAATAACCATCTTTTTAAGTATTGGGATTTTTAGTAGTAATGCTGAACAAAAAGAGTGTATACAGTGATGGGACAATGAAACATACCTGTGAATTTTGGCACTGTAGAAGTAAATTTCTGTTATACTTATCTGGGAAGTATGCAGTATTTGCAATCACTGAAAGTGCCTGTGTGTATCTGATAGCTGGACTTGATTTAAATAGTTTTAGTTTTATTTAGTAGTTATTATTTTGATTTTAGTAGTTTTAATATGTGTATTTTGGGTAACTTCTGGGAAGTTTCTGTCCCACTGAAAAAAACCCCATCAAGCAAGCTTGAATGCTGCTGAAAAATGTTTTTGGTAACATTCTGCTACACTTGAAACTGTTCTCTTCTTATTCTTGAGATTTTAAAATGGAATGTGTGAGGATAGTTTAGATATTCTTTGATTTTTGAGTAGCTTGTGCAGTATATCTCAGACCCAGATCTGAATTTGTAACACCTGTACCAGAAGCATAGCTGTGTGCCTGTGTCCTAAAAACATAATAGAACCACTTCCACTCCTCAAGCCTCCTGCTCTTTTATGTGACAGAGTGCCTTTCTTAGTACTTACAGGGCTAATACCTACTTTTTTGGTGCAGTTCTAGGTGTGTGAATCAACCTATCATCACCGAATCGTCAGTTTAATCTGCCTAACTTGACAACTGTTGAATGCCAGCCTGTGTCAATACCAGGTAAGATGAAAGCTGATGCTGTTACTTTGTTTTTTTCCTGAGTTTTTGCTTTTAAAATGTGCATTTTGTCCAAATGCCACGACTCTTCTGTAAACTGAAGGCAGAATATGCTGCCTTCCATGTTGTCATCCTGCAGTGAGACAGCCACTTGTTTTAGCATCTCTAGCTTTTGAAACAGGAAGTATTCTAAAATGTTCTTAGGTTCTGTCTTCTTTGTAGCTATGCCTTAGCATTTTTCTTTACTCCTCTGTTAACCTGGCTTTTGTGGTGTTCAGATACCACAAGCTGTGTTTTTTTCCCTTGTATTCTTCACTCCTGTACCACTCCCTGGTTTTGCTGAAGAAACTACTGAAGTCCTTCCTGCCTTCCAGAGTTAAGCATGCATGATAAGTCACCTGTGCTATATGACCTTTTCTCTTGAACAAAAAATGGGTTTTGTTTTGATTTGATTTTTTTCCCCTACCTGCTCCCAAGTGTTACCTTTGAAAACTTATCACAGAAGGATCTTACTTGGGTATTATATATTGGGTATTATTTGATGTTTTAGTTGTAAAAAGCTACCCAGATATGTCTTTCAGAGAATTAAACATAAAGCTGTTATTTGCACCTCATCCTTTTATCCCCCTTTAGAGAAGGGGTGTAGATTGCAGGGGTTGAAGTGGGGAGGAAATCCCTTTAATGCTTTCAAGAAGGTTATTATCCAGCACTCTAGGGGAGTCCTAGTGCAGACAAACTAATATGAGCCTTTGTTCTGATGCTAATCAAGATAGAGATAATTCTTCTGACTACGCCCTCTTCCCCTCAGAACCCTCTAGCATTGATAAGGCATTAAGCTCCTTTGCTGCCTCTCTTTTTTCTGTGCCTGCCTGATGTCCTTGTTTTCTGTAACTGCTACCTTGAGTGCAAAGTTTCGAGTTTTAAGAAGGCCTCATTAGGAATGTTTACTTAAATATTATGAGATTTTTTTGGTTGCTCTTGGGTGGTACTTCTACACTTCAGTTTAATGTATATCTTGATGGCTATATGTGTGTGTTTATTTTTTGAATCATTAAGTTAAAAATCCCAACTCTTTGTTGATGCAAGACACATTGGATTGAATGCAGTGCCATCTTTTGCTACATGTTGGGGGCATGTAATTCAAATTTAGAAGATAATTTTCATTCTGCCTCTTCTTGGCCAAAGCAAAGAAGTATTGTTTCTCAGATGTTTTTAAGGATTCCTTACGAGACTAACTTCTGATCCCTACTCCAAAGAGCTCTGTAAGTTTTCTAGAGTGAGTGTGTGTGCAACCTAGCTAATGTTTTGGTTTATGCCAGTAATCTGCTTTTAGCCTAAACATAATCTGCACAGCATCAGAGATAAGCTTGAAACCTACATATATAGTGCAATTGACTCTGCCTGTGATGTAACACAGAATATAGTGCCTCTTCACCACATCTTATTTATGACAAGGGGGAAAGGAAGGTGGTGGAAATATGGTTATGTCTCATGTGAAATGCTTGCATCAGACAGAGCTATTAAAAAATATCATGCAGATCAAGAAGAGGGAGGAAGTGTTTGGAGTTAGCCTCTTTAGCCTTTCCTTGGCAGTAAGAAGCTGATGAGAAGCTCATCCTTGTGCTCCTAAAACCAGGTCTGCTAGTATAGCTGTGCTGTTAGTGATAGTGGGCTCTCTGAGGATCGATGGTGGCAATCCTCCATGGATAATCTGTCCTGGTTCTGGCTGGGCTGGCCTTCTGGTGGATTTGTGAGGGAGTTTGCAGTCTTTTGCTAGGAGATGTTCCCTTCACATGGTGGTTTGAGACCCTTTTTGGTATCAGTACAGAACAGAAGGATGGGAAGGATTTAGACAAATTAAAGATCTTCCCTAGAAGACAGACTGCACATGTGTGCACAGCTAGTGTGAGCATATTGGTGCAATGCTCTCATGTTTCATTTTGGTGGACTGTTTTTCCTTAATGCAGAATTGGAGAAGTCCTGCAGTGATGATGTAAATATCTGATTTCTTTGCAAACTGTCCAATTTTTGCCTATGTAGACATAGAATATCTAGAGAAGTTGAGCCAAAAAACATGTGAAAAGGTAATGGGGCAGAGGGAGAAAGGCTGCATCAGAAGATGCTCAACTGAGGTGACTGACTTGAAGTGCTTTCTGCCAGTCTAAACACAGATGCAGGGTGTACATTTCAAACTAATCCAGCTTGGCTTCTTGATGCAAACCTGCATGGAAACATTAGCTGTGAGAAAGGGTTTATCAGCACTTCTAAACAATGTTGTTTTTTAAGTTTGATTCTGCTGACAATGTCGTGAAGAGACATCACAACCAGATACAGTACATTTTGTGTGGATAAAATTATGGGCTAGGTGTAACTGCCTTTGCCTAGTGCTATGAACCCAACAACTGTTAAATCCCAGGAAATGCTCATTTTCAGAGTGATTGCTTTTACAACCTGAAAATAAAACCTGGAAGATGTATGTGGTGTTGGTTTTATCTTTTCTTTACCCTTGATTTGCATATGCAGGACATTTCCTGCAAATGAGTGCCCTCTACTTAGTTATTCATATTCTGTCACTTTTCAACATCCTGCTCATCTTTTGTGATTTGAAACAAAGTAAGCTGATCTCTGTTAGCTTGGTAGACATAGCTGTGCCCAGTGTTTTCCACCATCCCCAGCTGGGCATCTTACAGAGTGATGTGCATGCTGCAGGCTTTCCAGGCATTGTTCCAGACAAGCCTTGCTGAATTTGAGATATGTGATAAGATTTATTTTTATTGTCTGATATACTTGGTGTCGAGCGACTGTACTTGCTAAAGCAAGCTGGTATTTTATAATCCTCTTGTGTTGTGCATTTAATTGCTGCATAACTGATTCCTTCTGTGTCAAGTGTACATTGATTTTGTGGGTTTTATGCCAAAATTGATTTTGGGGGTTTTTATACCATTTGTTTAACAGTCTCCCAGTACTTAGGGAAATTTTGCACCCTCTTTCTACTTGAAATAGTACTTGGAGCTGTTGAGAGGTGTTCAGCTTAGAAAACATAGTGCTGTGTCTTAACAAGGGCTTGTGTATATCTTAAACTGTGTAGATACAGCCAGGCACTGTCAGGGTGCTCAGAGAAGTTAAAGGCAACACTTTCTTCCCTTTCAGCAACTCACACAGACTGTTCAATTTGTTTAATTCCCCTAAGTGGTGAATTTTATAGGATAGATACACTAACAGAGGGTTTGTTTTTTTTTTTTTTTTTTGTCTTCCATATCACAAAGATCAATATTAAGTGAAAATCAATAACTTTTATCTGCGTGGTTTTTCCTCTAGGACTCACAATTACTTTAGTCTTTTTTGTTGTTGACTTCTTCTTGGCTATGGAGCCAAAAATGTTATATGTGATGATGGTAGAATTCCCTCTAAGTATAGAAGGCAGCCTGTTTCTCAAATTGAAAAAAAAGGTTTTGAATGTAGGTGAGGTTCAGGAGGACAGTGAGATATTTGAAGGAAGCTTTCTGAAGCTGGCTTAATACTTTAGTATACTGAGATTATCCATGAGTTCAGTAGAGTTACTTCAGAGTTGCACCATGAAGGTGATTGCTGTTATACCCTCACCTGATCTTGGAAAGACTATTGCAGAGATCCTCTCCCCTTTTGTCCAAGGGAAGTACAACAAGAATGTTGCACCCAGAGTGTGGAATGCCTTGAGGAGTGTGACTCTGTGCCTGCTAGCCAGGAATTGGATACTGAGAAAGCTATTTGACTTGCACTGCCTGTAAGAACAGAGACTGGTAGGTCTGGAGGCTGAGGCTCTGTTAGTGTCTCAGGAAAGATACCTGTGAGGTTAGGGAGGGTGATTAGTGTAGGCAGCATTAATGCAAGCTTTGTGTAGTGCCACGAATGTTGTGTAGCTGTTGCCTGGCTTCTCTGTGAGCTTCCTGCCTTTCAAAGCACCTGCAGGAAATGGCAGAGTAAATTAGATGAGCTTGTTTTGATCACTTGTGGGTTTTTGCACACCTATATGTGTGCAATTTTTGAGGGTAGATCAGTTTCCTCAGTTTATATCTGTCTGTAATCTACAGTGTGTTAGGCAGCGCTCCCAAGTGAGAACACAAATCCCAGTCAAAGGCCAGTAACATGCAGTGGGGGAAAGTAAGGGGTGGGGGAAAGGCATGTGAAAATGTAAACTAAAACTGAAATAGCTTGTTTCTTTTATGTGACCTTACTCTTAAGATGTTGGTGATATGAGTACATTTGGGAAGACAAACCTTGCAACAATCCACCAGTCTTCTGACGTTCAGGAGCTAGTTCTTGGAATGCAATGATGTTCATTAGCTTTCTGTAAGGAAGAATTATCATTTGGCTGTAGGTTTTTGCCTTTAGGCTATGTTTGACAAAATAAGTTTTAGGTAAATTTAATCCAGTTTGCTTTTTATGGATATTAAAACTTAAGTCCCATTCATTCTTCTTGGTCTTTCTATGATGAAGACATTGCTGGGGTGAGCCTTGCACTTGGATAATTTTTCTGTGTTCTATAGGTAGTTCTGTAGCAAAGGATGGGCTTATTTCATGTCTTCTGGAAGTAAAATAGCTGAAGTACATAAGCAAAAGCTCATTGATTAAGAATTATATGCTTCCACAATTAATGGCTGTTTCCAGTGTAACAGGGTGTAACATGTGGCTGCTGCATGCCTTGTACTGCTGCATGCCTGTGTGTGACTTCATTATGTTGTGGTTTTCCCATGTTGTGGTTTTCCCAATGTGTAAGGCTGTAAGGTTGCCAAGCTGGTGTAGGGTTGTGCCAGCCACGCCTGGCACACGGGGAGGAGGTGACCTTGTAGGTGTGCAGGGCACGGGCAGCCGCAGGGAGGAGAAGCATTTAGGTGCTGCTGCTGATTTCTTTCTAGACCTTACATCCTTTTCCATCAACAGGAGCCTCCTCACCAGACTTCACTGGGCAGGAAAGCTGAAATATTGGTGTTCCAAAAACCAAAATCCTTTTGCTCTGGGGTTTCTTAATGCCTCATGAGCAGACTATGTAAAGGGACTTGGTCAACTGAAAATTGCTATCTTTGCAGAAGTTTCTCTATATTTGTTTGTGTAAGATTATGAAAAAGTTTGGAGGGTGGAATGTTACTTTACTTTTCAGATCATAGTGTGCTCATTGATATAGATATGGTTACTTTGGTATCCCACAGAATACATCTGGTCCTTCCAAATTTGAAGGCCTGGCTATGCTACTGCTTTTCTTCTCTGTGCTACATGAGGTGATGAGCAACCAAGCTGTCCTGTAGCTAAAGTTCAGACTTTGGCAGAGCAGCTGGGTGGCATTGCTTATACCTGAAGCTTCTTTTAATTTGCAGGGAAAAAAATCCTTTAATTGTTGGGTAGGTGACAAATACACAGATCAAAGTGAGACTTTTGAGGCAAAGCTTGGCTTATAAGGTAGAAGTAATCATGGCTCTTGTAATGAAGTTTAATGTTGGCACTACAGAAGTGAGGACAGACTTGGGAAAAGACAATGTAAAAGTCTTTTGTCTGTCCTGTGATATATTGGCCTTGTCCCCTCGACCTTATCCTTGGCAGAGGGCAGGTGCCACGTGCAGAGTAACTTCAGCGACTGTCATTTTCTGCAGTCCTGTGTGCTTCTGCTGAGGTGACACACACAACTGCTGGTCTGCTCTGACCTTTTCTTCTTAGGCTTCCACATGCAAAGGGATCACTGTCCAGCTCTGGTTTCAGGTGATACTAAATAGACAAGCTATCCCAAGTTTCACACAGGAAAACAATGGATTTTTGTTGTGTCCACAAAATCTGCCTTTTCTGGAAACTGTAGCAAGTCTGCTATGGTTTGACTGCTGTTAGCCTCAAGCAGAGTGAATGATACTAGACAAAAAAAAAGCCTAGGAGTATTTGTTATGGAAGTCCATATTAAATCTCTCCCTGTAGCCTTTGGCTTGCTACAGCCTTTCTGATTTGCTAAAACTGTGCTACAACCTTTCTGGTTTCCCAGACTATTGATTGCCCTGTGTCTGAAAATGCATTTAATTATGAGATGCTTTTATAGGCAATAGTCTTCCTTCTCACATGGAAGAAACGGAGACTAGAGATCTTGCAACAAATTGATTGTGAGTTTACTTCTAGTGACACAGAAAAACTTACATAACAATAACATAAACTGTGTGCAGAAGCCTGAGTTGTAGAAGGCTTTAGGTTCAGAAGCCTGCATTCACCTTTCAGTTTCCATAGGTTTCTACACCACACAAGTGCACTGTTTCTGCTGCACTTTGGTGTGAAATGTATCCTTTTATAGTAAGATCATCAGTAAATGATGAAGGCAAAACATGTAAAAAAATGACACTTTGTTCTACAAATGCATCATCAAAAGCTGGCTTTCATAAACTTAAAAGATAAAACGCCTGGTCCTCAGATGAGACTTCCAGACAACTCTCCTAGGAAGCACTTAACCTAGCAGTAGCTAAAATTCTGACATGTCATCTCCTCTTGCCTCTGGCACTTTCTGGCTGTGGGGCTGTTAAGCCAGACACTGGCTGTCTGGGTCTCTTCTGTGCTGCATTGCTTTTCCACCTACTGCTTGGGAGGAGGCTGAAGAAGCCTTGCTGTCTCAGCAGTGGACTTGGACCCCACACAAGAGTGTACACCAGGTACCTGGGACACTGCCTTTGTGTCTTCCTGTAAACAAATGCTTGGCTCTGCTGGACATGCTTATGGATTACTGTTCATGTAAGAATATTTATCTCTGGCTTCCTTCCTGAATTCCCTTCTGTAGGCAGAGAGCAGATACAAAGTGAGATGTATGGGTCAGGGCAATAATATACTTGGATTCACACGGGAGTGTTTTAAATAGGTGGAGAGGGGAGCCTGGGACATGTGACATTAATGGATCTGGGAAGTAATGCTGGCATAGTTAACCTGGCCTGTCATTTTTCATTTTATTTACTCCTGGCACTTGGTTGTCAGACTAGACTTTTATACTGTGTTCTCTTTGTGGCTTAGACTGCTCAGCACTGCTGCAAAGTCCTTCTAATCCTTTTACTATCTGTCTCTGGCAACGAAAACTCAATTGACAGAGTGAATACTTGAATTCCAGAGAGCAAGTGTGGATTCAGGCTTGGGAAGAATGAAGAACCAATAAATATGGCAAAATCTCATTGGGAAGGAGGGACTCTTACAGAGGTGAATTGTGTGCTCTAGCTTGGCAGCTGAGGGCCTTTGCTAGTGTCAGGGGTCTTAGCTGCTTCCACACCTAAATGGTACCCACCAACAGAATAGAATTTATTTTCTATTTCAAAATAGAAAAAGACCTTATTGATCTGGTTTGGGTTTTTTGATGAGACAATGAGAATGCATTAAGATTGTCCCTCTTGCCTTGTAACTTTGCTGCATGGCAGATCCATGTGTGTGTAGCACTGCAGAAGTAGAAGCTTTCTCAGCTGACAGGCAAGTGTTCTGCAAGATGTTAGAAACATTGCTGCCATGTTCCTGCCCTCACGTTTGTTGAAGAAAAATGTGTTTCTGGGTGCTCTGATTGGAACCAACTGTGTTGATTGCAATTCTGATCAGTTCTTTCAGGAACTGAAGATTGCTTCACCATATTGGTTGAGAAGTACTATGCTAACCATGCTTACTGCTGCCAAATGCTGCAGAGCTCCAGAGTGTTAACTGTAATCTGCTGGTGACAAAACTGGTCTTTCAGTGTTGCAGCTCTGACTCGGCTGTGGATAAACCAGACTTATGTTAGGACTAAGCAAAACTCCTACATAAACATTCTTATCCTTCTCTTTCTGGCATCTGGATATATTCTGGCCCTGAGTTTGACAGTCTGGGCCAGAATACTGACCATACTAGTTCCTTGGAAGGCCATATCTGAACTGGGAATGCTGTGTCTGTAACAGGGAAAGGGGAACAGGCATTTTTCCTCTTAACTTGGATGGAATGACCTATTACTTTTGCATTTAAATATGAATGAACTCATTCTCCTTACCTCAGATATTGGCCATATGGTATTCCTGCTAAAAGTAGCAGATGTTCTGCTTCTGCTGTGTTTTGCTTTGGTACACAATTTCTCTTTGTTTTCTTTCTGTCCTGTCTGCAGTGGGCTGTGATATTGCTCATCTTTAGTGTATCAGGTTATTGCCCTGATTTTCTAAATGTTCATTTAGGGATAAGACAGGGGGTGCATGAAATGTTGCTTGGGTAGTGGATCTGATGTGTGTGCATGTATAGGTGGTTAAAACCATGGTTCACTATGCTCAGCTCAATAGCTTCTTCTGTTTTACTGTTACTTATGACCTTTGCACTTTGGTCTTCAACATAAGAATGTGTTCCACCCCATCATGACATTTGGCAGTCTGGATGCAGGAGTTTGATGACTGCACCCATAAAGTGTTGTTCTCTGTGGTGTCTTTTGTTTGCGTGGAATGTGAAGTACTTGACAAAACACTCACTTGTGACCAGTATGTTGATACTTTATCTCTTGCTTTAGTTCAGAAGGCCTGTGTGTGACACGGGGTGATTCCCCTTTGGGGAAAACATGGGTCTCTAGAGGACAGATTCTGTCTTTCTGATGAAAGAAACAGAAGTGGGGAGGTGCTTACCTCAGGGCCCAAAGGGTTTGCCTCAGATCACGCACTGAAGAAATGTGTAGTAAGGAACTGCCCTTCCTGTGTTGAGAAACCACTAGTCCTACCTGGAATACTTGTGTCTGGGTGCTCTTGGGCCTGTTTTCTGTTTGTTGGTGTAAGTTACCTGTGATGGTTTGTGCACTCTGCTTAGCATGTGAGGGCTTGTATTCTCACATTCAGTGAGACAAGCTGGTTTTGTAGGAAGCTTTAACTGCAAAATACTGATACTTGCAGGTACTTCCAAGCTTTGTGTGGCCCCTTAGCAGACTGAACTCTTTTAAGCATCTGCTGGTGAAGGAGATAAGACAAAGCACTCTAGATTTTCAAAGGGGGAAAGTCTGTTTGATGACGGTAGGATTAATGGTAGAGTTGTTCAGTTATGATAGATCGCTCTAAAATTTTAATACTACTCTTACCAGAAGACAAAACCACAAGAGTGAAGCCTCCTGATAACTTGGGAGCAGACTCATGTTCCCTAAGAATCCCACTGGGCCCAGTTATAAGGATGCAACAAAGCTATGTTTCATCTTTGTCCATAATCAAAAGAGGAACAGCTGCTCTGGGGGATAAAATGCAAGGAAAGGCTAGATAAATTCTAAGACATTGAGAAGAGACAGATTTTCTTTGTAATAGTCTCATTTGTATTTACAGAGTTACTGCAGTCCTTGAAGTACTGACAATATACACAGTTTAAGCAAAAACAACAACAACAACAAAAAAGGTTGTTTAAACTCTGATGGACAAGATCGGTGTTCAAAATGGCTGGAGATGTTCTGTAGGAATTGGGTGTTTCTCTGTCCCACTGCTCTCAATAATTTACCCTGCACTGTCATTGTATCACCCCATGTTCCATGCTGCAGGAATGCTTTGGCCTAATATCAAGCTCTGAAAGATGTTCAGTAGCAGCTCATGATCGCAGCCAAGGAGGGGGTGTATGCTTTATGCTTGTGTAGGTTCTGTCTCTTAAAGAGGCATGGCTAAACCAAAACAGGTAAAAAAAGATTACAAAATAAAACCCCTACACCCCATTCCCATCTCTCCTCCACCCCTGCACCCAGCACCTCTTCCTACCACAAAACCTGCACACTTTCTGAAAGCTCATCTGGCATGGGAGTGAAGAGTTTGCACTTTTTCCAAAGGAGCAGGAGATTCCTTTGTGGTTGTTTAGGGAAGCCTTTTGCAGGTATCTCCAGGGTGGTGATAATCCCTTGCACGAAGGCACACAGCCCCAGTGCCGGTGTGCAGCTCCCCTGAGTGCCAGGCTCTGGAGCGGGGCCCTGCTTGGCGCTGCTGTGCCCGCACTCGCCTCCCTGCATTGCTGCTGCTGCTGCAGCGCACAGGGCCTTGGCGAAATGCACAAAGTAACTGCCCTCAAAACCTTGCAGATTCATTCCTCTCTGCCCGAGGGCGATTTTTTTCCAATCACGGGAAGTCCTGGAGACATTGTTAATGAGTTCATCTGAGGAAATCACACAAGGAACTGTGGGAGAGGGAAGGCTCCTTCTTGCGTGCCAAGCGTGAGCTAGAATGTGTGCAGAGAGGGTAGGGAGCTGTGGTGAAAATCTTACGAAGGAATGAAAGAAATGAAACAGAGGCGAGGCGTTGTTAAGACTTGAAAACAAAGGAAAAGAGCTAGAAACTGGAGAAGGTAGCCATTGGCAAAAAAAGTCTTAGTTTTTAGTCCTTTCATAAATGTAATTTTATAAGTCAATAAATATCAAGTTCATGTCAGTGACTGTAGCTACAAAATATAAAGGGGGTTAAAAATTTACAGACAAGAATTTGAGGGAAAACATGTTTTCATGAAGTTTTGCTCTTTGATTCCTGCTACTGAGTCAAATTATTGGCATATTTGGGACAGAAATAGCTCATGTGTCTGAGTGACCTTTAATTTCCTTTTCAGTCTTCTGAACTGTAGTAAGTAATGAACTGTACTGAACAAAGAAAGCATTAAGAACAGGCGTGGTGCAGATTTTATTGCATGTTTGCAGTAGAGCTCTGTATTTCTTTGGGTGTGATATGGCAAGAACCTGCTGTGAGAGTTAAGATCTCTGGGACTGGTGATCGCTCAGATTAAAGAGGTGGTTTCTCTCCACGTGATGGTACCTTACCATATCCGTGTAGCAGTGATCTTTTTTTTTTTCCCCCTCAGTGTTTATACAGCGACCTAGCACAGCATGGTCTGATTTGTAGGCTCTGATTTCTGCTTGTCTTTGACCTGCAAGTGTTAATGAGGCAAGAAGTGCTCGTGTAGGGCTTTTTTTTTGCCTGGTCGCATACCTGTCTGAAAGCAAAAGTTTATCCTTTGGCATGTGCCCCAGGCTTCCTGTCTGCAGCTCTTCCTTTGCAGGGTCCTCTGCAGGAGTCACAGCAGCGAGCAGTTTTGTAGGAAAAAGGATGTTGGAAAGCATGTGCTGAAGGGAAGGGATGGGAAATGACGTCTCAGCCGAGAGGCTTTCATTGTATGAGGGGAGGAGCATGCAGCAGAGGGGGAGCAGCGTGAGGCCGTGGGCTTTTTATTGCACAGCATGAAAAGATCCCACGACTAAAATCTGATCTAACCTTTGCTTCCTGTGTGTCTTACAAGAAATGTTTTCCATGTAAGGCAAGGAGAGCCTGCAGTAAGGAAGCATGTGGCTGTCATTTATTTCAGAAAATGTGTCTCACTATTCAGCTGTAGAAAAACAGACCAAAGAAACCTGTGGTAGCTGCAGCCTTTGTTGCCCACGCTCATACTATTTAAAGACTAGTCTCCTCCAGCTTGATTCTGGGGAAATAGCAGCCTTGCCTAAAGTCTACTGACTACTTGTAGGTGAGGGGATTTAGCCAGGCATTACTGGAGATAGGCCTGACATTTCTCAAGTCAACACAATTGGATTATTCAGCTGATGGTTAAGCCAACACCTTTCCAGAAGGTTTCTAGAGCTCTGGTTTGACTCTTTGTAAACGATTTCTTACGCAAGTCACCTATACAAGGCCACCTACACTTCAGGTGTGGTTTTAAAAAGAATGTTGATTATATTAATCACCTCTCTGAAGTTCTTTAAGACTTTTATTCCTGATCCCTTCCCCCTCATACTTCCTTGACTTACAATAGTGGAAGAAAAAACATATTCTGTCTCAGAAATGGGGATTTAATAATTTTCTTGGCTGAAGAAGCCAAGGATTCTTTTTTGCATCTTGAAATGAAGGTGTTTGCAGGCCTTGGATTATCTTAATGTCTAAAAAATAGTTTCAAATCTGAACTTCAGCTAATGTCAGGAACCAGACCTTCCCAGGATTGATGACATTAAGGCAGTAATGTGCATGTCCCCTGTTTCCTCCTCAGCTTTTTTTTTAGTCTTCTGAGAATTCAGAGTCTCATTATAGATCGTACATCTTTCTTTTGTTGCAATCTCTTTCACTTTACTATCATTTGTCTTAACTCAAACCCATTGCATTTTGGGTGAGCACTTGTACAAGGGAGCTGGGATCCCGCTGCATGTTCTGTCTGACTGATTTGCAGGTGAGCTCTGTAGCCTGTTCTCAGGAATGTGCAGTGAGTGTTGAGCATGACTGTGCTCTGAGATGACATGGCTCTCACAAGGCCAGTTCTTTTTTCTTTCTGCACTTCTTCATTCCCATCAGATCAGGAGTCCTTCCTGCAGTTAGGAAGTCAAGATTATTTCCCCAGAAAAGAAGGCAAGCAAAAATGTTGGGTCAGGCATCTTGGAACTATTGGTGTTGCAGACCATCACCTGCTCTGCATTTCTTCTTGCTGATGGAAGTACTTTCAGTGTTTGCAAGGAATAATGTTCCCTTGATGATGGTAGTGTTGAGGTAGTACCTGTAAATTTCTATAAGGCCTCCCTCCTGAGAGCATTTGCCTTTAGGGAAGAGTAACCTTTTATGTCATGACTTCTGAGAGTGAAACGTGCTGTTGGTCTAGTTACAAAACCCAGCAGTTTTCCTTGGTCAGTAATAAAAATTTATCAGTAGGACTCCTTCTTCAAAGAACTTAAACTCCTGCCCAATTTCACTTATTTTGTAGCAAATGTAACCAAAATATAATTAGCTTTTTCAAATCAAATTTTAGATTTGATTTGTCTGCAAGGAGCTTGTAAAGACTATTGATGCCTTTGATGTAAATAAAGCATGGCTGTTCTTGGCAGAGATGATGAAGCTTAACCTTGGTCGCTCAGAAGTACGTTGAGTTCTATCCTTACCAGCATGTGTTCCTACCTTTCAAAAGGGCTCACAGTAGTGTTTCACTGGGATTTATTTTCATTTTCAGGGGTGGTGTGAAGCAGCCTCTGCAGTGATTTCCAGCAGCCATACTCAAGTATAGCTGGAGCAGGACTTGGAGGTGGAGGCTGTGGCAGTGTTGCTAGAGACCAGGGAAGGGTATGTGAGTGTTGGAGAAAAGGCTCCTGATAACTATTGTGCTCTGTAGTATGCTGTAAAGAAGGGTGGTTTCCTCAAAATGTGCCTTGCAGTGTCCTGTGGAGCTATTTATTTTCCACAATGCAGGCTTGTCTTTGTCCTCCCCCATCTCCCAGTTCATGTGAAAGGGTGATTCTCCTTCAGGAGGAGAGCAGAACATGAGGTGCAAAAGGAGACAAATGGAGATCCTTTGTTATCCAGAGCCAACTGTTGCTTACACCTGTTAAATGCAATGTTTGGCTTACCTAGAAAAGCAGCTCTAAGTGAGTTAGAATGTGTGTAAAACATGCAGAGACTAGTCTTTTTGCAAAATGAAGCTTGCAAGTGGCTTTTTAAAGTATGCCAATGGAAATCCAGATAATTGCAAGTGATGGACCACCAACTCCTCTGGATATAGCTGCTGTGATGTTCGCGCGATACAGTCTCTCTCTGAACCTTATAGGTGGAGCTACAGATGACATTTGGTGTTTTGTTGGCTTTTTTTAACTGTTGTTACTCTGCGTATAGTGAAGAGAAGTGAGATTATCAAAAAAATAACCAACCCTCCCCCCTGTTATTGGTCAATTCCTATGCAGGGACCTGTTCTGAAAACTGCATGGTTTTTTTTTTCTTATGCATAAGAACAAGAAGCTCAGTTAACCTGTGCATTTGAGACCATTGCCAGCCTCATATTGATACTTAGACCTTTTTGCAAGATTCAGGGTTTTTTATTTATAAAGCGTGCCTTAATTTAAATGATTGCTCTGTTTCTTTTAAACTGTTGCACCAGTGTCCATTACTTTCCTGTTACTTCCTCTTGTCTGTTCAAGAGATGTCAGGGAATTGTTGAGCAAGTGTCTGATCCTGATGTCAAGCTGTTTTCACTCCTCTACATACATGTAGCATTTGTAGAAACTAACATTTATCTCTGTATGGGTTTTATTTAGAATGTTTGGCTTTAGAGGAAAAGAAAATTAGTAACACTGAAAGATGGTGTTAATGGATTTAAGCAGTTGTTTTGCAGCAAATCCTTGAACTGCAGAGGCAAAAGGAAAACAGCTTTGGTTATGGCAATGACTGACTCTCAAAAGACTAAATTGCATACCCTTTGAGAAACTAATTTCAAAATAGATTAAGTAAACATAAAAATGTTTTGCTGTTGAAAGTAATTGTAAATCGCCTTCTTGCTCTTTGGTGGGTCTTGCATATTAATTTTGTTATGATGTAAGCTCTTGTAGCTGTTCTCTTTGTCCTGCTGCTCAGAGCACTGTGTTACAGGTAAAAACATGAAGAGCAGGACTTTTAAACAAGCTTGCTTTATACTAATTCTAATAACCTTTATTTAATCAATTCAGTCTGAGGGAACCTTGTTTCCAGAGACAGGAAATTGCTTGAGGATTACTGGCTGTGGCAGGACCTTCGTATTTATTTGCAAAATGTCTGGAGAAAAATAATAATAGAATCAGTCTTCCTTTAAAGGCAGTTGAAACTGGAGTTGCTGAGCTTTTCCCATGAGGCTGGGTAGAGGTCACTGGTCACATTCACTAGAATGTTTTTTCTGGAGAAAGAGTTTCATGGCTTCGATGTACTCATGGAGGGTACTTGGAGACACCTCAAAACCCCAAGCAAAGCAGGGAGTGACCTGTTTCCCAAGTGGATGTACTGTTCACTTAGCTGCTAGTTGCTTGACATACTTATTCCTTACCTTCAGGTAGTAGAGAGTTAAATATGCCTGCTCTATAATGCACTTTTTAGAGGGATTGGGGAAGGATCTTCCATTTTTCAGGTCTGTGTGTGCAAGAGGAGCAAGGCATGGGGGTATCTGAGACCGCACGTGTGGTATCTTTCATGTTCATGTGCTCAGCCTGTTGGCATTTGAATACAAGTATGCTGGACAAGTGAAAAAAAAAGTAGAAATCCAAAAGACTCCATAATCTGTCTTCTTGCTTGTGTTTCATGGATAGTTGCCTGGTAGCTGGCCCATTCAGGCATGGAGGACTGTGACTGGAGCCAGGAGGCAGGCAGCACCTGGGAGTGGTGTGCTTGGCTGAGGGAGAAAGGCAGGGAAGCACGTGCTCAGGTCAATAACAGGATTTACCTCTACGTTCTGGTCCCTGGTGAAAAGGTGCTGCCTGTGCCTTTATCCAGAGTTTGTCTTAGCACATTTTGAGTATCAGGAGGGAACATGATCTTCGGAAGGGTTTTCCCTAGAGTTTTGAGGTAGGTTGGACTAAGCCTAGCTGTGCTTTTGCAGTCCTAGGTGGTCTAGCAAAACAGCCAAAGTGTGATGTAGAATATTAAACAATCTGTATGCTCTGACTTGTGGGTGGATCTCCTTCTACCTAGCATAGGCATGTCTGTGATTCTTGCTTGTGTGCAGCACCACTTCATAGCCCTGCACAAAACTGTAAGATTTACTGCTGAGCATTTGCTGACTCTTGCTGTTCTGCCTTGTGTAACTTTCCCCTCTCTTTTGGCTTTGATTTCATTTGCCTGCCTCTAGCTCTAACAAGCCTGTGTTACCTTTGGCTATTTTGGAGCACACTCCCGCAGCTTTCTGGCTTTTAATCTGCATGGAAACCATGATGCTGGATCCATGATTTAGGGGAATGATTTCGATATAGAGTATCTTTATGCATAGTAAATTATTTTTTCCACACTTCAGTGTGAATTGAAAATTGAGATGGTTTTAGGAGCAAGAAGCCTCTACAATTTCTTGGCCCAGCATATTGGGCTGCTTGCTTAAGTCAGAGAGTGGTTTCAGACACTTCAGGCATTGGCAGCAAATCTGAGTTGGGAGTGTTTCCCCTGCTGCTGCTTCCACTGGCCCCAGAGCTGTCCTTGTGCAAGGCTCGGTTTCTCCCAGAAGTTCCCAAAAGTCTCATCATTGTTGCAAAGGGGATGTTTAGCTGTGAGGTGGGTGTGGGAGCAGCAGCATGGGGGTGTCTAGTCACCCAGAGGCAAGGGGTCCTTCTTCAGCCCAGGTAGCCTGTAAGAGGTGGAGGGACAACCCCAGCTGGCTCTACCAAGGGGAGATGCTGATGTACAAGAGGTGGACTAGACTGCAGGTCAGTAAGGGGTGAGGAACCATTTCTACTATATGAACAAGGTGCTGAGAGCTGCTAAATGAGCAGCTACTGTCAGGCACTGCTCCTTGGCTGCTTCAGTATCCTTTGCTTAACATTTTGTTTGAGTTTGATAACAGCTTGACAGAGGCCCGTCCCTGGGGACTGGAGAAATGGGGATCCCTCTGACACTTGCAGGGTGGTGCAGAAGACTGGTTGTGCTCCCTCTCCTGCTGCAAGTCAGAGCATCCTGTGTCCTACTTCTGGGCTACCCTAGTTCCTGCTAACAGTGATTTATTTTTTAAAATATTTTTTTCCTCTATTTAGCCATGTTCTGTAAAGCCTAAATGTCACTGAGTCAGGTGAGGAAGAATTTGAAGCTTTAAACTGACCTTCTATTGAGGTAGAGCAAATAGGTTTTATTTATGAAAAGTTTTGTTCTGCAAACTCTTACTTCTCTACACTTCTTTCTGGCATGCTTCTCTCCCACCCCAATTTGGTGGTGGAAATCTTTAACACAAAATCTAAATCTTTAACACTCAATCTTTGCATCATGGTTGTAGGTCTCGGATGATGGTTTGCTACTCTGCTGGTAAGGGATCTATCCTCAGGATTCTGCTTGGACCACTTGGCCTTATCATGGTGTGTGTATGTCCCCTTGTGACATGTAACTGTCCTTCTAGGAATGTCTATCTGACTTGATTGTTCTGGCTTGTGCTGCTCAAATCAGAATGTAATTGCAGCTAATCTCTTGTAAGAAAATCAAGTTAAGCATAGCCTGTTGAGGGAAACTAGTTAGAGGAAAAAAGGCTGTGAGGGTCTTCTGCATAGTGATGTGTCTTCTCTGTGAGTAATTCTGGTAATTGTGAGAGTGATTTAAAAGAAAGCAAGCTGTCTGGGCTCCTTTTCCCCACCCCCTCTTCTCTTCGTCCTTTTGACTTTTGAAATTAGTTTATGTTAACTTGCTTGAAGTCTGAAATCTACGTGTTGAGATGGAGGCTGTGTGGGGTGTGCCTGCTGCTGCTCAGGGTGCTCTGCTGGGGGACCTCCCGGGGATGCTGGCAGTGTGCTGATTGTCCTGTGGCCTTAATTGCAAGGAGGTTGAATGGGGATACAAATTTTTTTCTTTTTTCATTGTACACTGGCAAGAGTGATGTGGCACTGTGGAATAAAAGCTGCTCAGTGCCCCTGGCATGGATGTCTGCTGCAGTGAGGGGTTTGTGGCAGTACACATGCATCTATGCTTTTAGCACAGTGCATCCCAAGGAGGAAAAGCAGTAAGAAACATCTAGAAACTTTGCAGCTGCTAAGAAACAGAAGTAAAGGGAAATAGTGGGCTAATGGATGCACAACCGAGCCATAGTGCTGAGACCTTTTGAAGGCCTGCCTTATTAAGATCTATTGAAGTCATTCTCTTCTGTGTTAGAATCCCAAATGCAGTCTTAAGGCCAAAACCAAAATTTAAAACTTTTTTGGTTTTGTCAATGATTTATGTTGTTGGAAGATTAAGTTTTCAGAGGACTTAAGGGACAGTCTTATTTTTGAGTTTTTATATGTGTGTGTTTATCACTGAAAAGATCTATATGGTGACAGACATTCAAACATTAAGGATTTGTTAGCCTGGAATCTTCTGATACAACAACATGTCTCTTGCTGAGAACCTTCTTTATAAGGTGAAATACAAATAACAAGCACTGTACAATATTTGTCACCATTCCTTGGAAGTGGGTGATACTTCTCTATAGTGCATATTTTTATATCTGGAAAATGTAATCATTTTAAACTTGAGTTGTGTCTCACAGCTGTGCTTTTAGGAATAAATGTAAGAGTTCCTTCATCTCCTAGTATAGTTCCTTACTTAAATGTCAGACTGCTTCACTGAAGTTTATATTTAGAGGACTTTGATAGGAAAAAGACTTCCAAATGGATGTCCTCTCAAGTGGCTGTGCAACGTGGTGGTGTTGTAGCTGCATGCATAGCAGAGTCATGTTTTTAGCCTCGTTATTTGAAATGAAAGCACAAGAAATGGTAAGGATAGGGAGAGGCATGTTCTAGTAGTGAGAGATTATAAAACAAGCCTTTACTGTACCTGGGCTATCATTCTCTGAAACAGATTAAGATAGCTGCATAAATGAGGATAGCATCCGGGATATACAAGTGACTTTACCAATCCAGTGCTTCTTTCTCAGCCCTGTTACTGAAAGTAACATTTCAAGCTTGGATGTGGTTGCAAGAAGTTCTGCCTTTGCACGGCTTTTCTTTATTCTCCTTCCCTGAAACCATTCCAGTTTACAGTGAGTTTTCTTTTTTAGGACTTATTATTTTTGGAAGGCATTCTGGAACATTTTGTGCATATGGTCCTCTGTAAATGTGCTGTTGTACTGATTAAAGCTGAAAGTATGAAACCTAGCTTTTCTGATGCAGTGCGGCAGAGGAAAAATGCTGAAACAATGGTTTCTAAAGGGAATGCTTTTCCAAATAAAGACATTTTCAAAAAACCCACAAACAACAAAAAATCACCCAAACCCAAAACCGGGACAGATTGTGAGAGATTTGTTTTCCACAATACCCTGATCTCTAGTTCCTCCCATAGATTGCATAGATGACAGTATATAAAAAAAATCCTTTAAAGCAGATCCGGCACTTGTTTTTAAATAACTGTTTTCTTTTCATTCACTGTTGACATGATCCCACTGCTATAAGCATTTTTGTAATAGTGCAGAAATCTGCAGTGCACTGGAGCTGTGTGCATTAACCTAGCTCTTCCACTGCTCCACTCCAGCTCTGTTTTCTTCTTACTGGTTCCTGGAAGTTCACAGCCTGCCCATAACTAACTTCTTCCTAATTTGGAAGGATAATGGATTTTGATCTCTTATCTTCCTCTTCCCAAGTAAAACAGAAAAATTTTCCAGTGAAATTCTGTGACTTTAAAGAAAACGTCTTAAAATCTAGGGAGCTAACGATATTTAGGGCTTTCTCTTGGGTTTACCAAAGCAAGGAAAATTGGATTTTATATATATTTTTTTAAGTAATATAATTTGAATCTTCTGTGAGTGTGTCAGACCTGTCATCACAACCATGGTACATGGAAGTGGGGAAGGATCACACAATACTGAGACTGTTTCTAATAGTTTGTCTCTGATTCTAAAAGTGTGAGTGCTATTTGTAAGAAGGAAAACTGAGCCCTGTTTGGCAGTTGTTAATCCACACTAACTTGGGCATTTCCATCATGCAATGGACAGTGAAAGGTACTGAACACCACCCCTTTTCCCCATGGCAACCTTGCGTCTCTGCTTTGCACACACCTTGGAAAGTCTGTTCCTTCCTTGTTGCTTACATTAAAAAGGAGTGTTGAAGCTTGTTTGGTCCCTGCAGGAGTATCTTTGAACCTGCTGTCCATTTCTCTGGGCTGCAGCAGGGAAGAAGCTGGTATACCAAGGCTTGCACCCAGCATGGGAGGGGAAGAGCTGGAGAAAGTGCTCCCTGCAATCAGCCACAGGAAACTATGCTCAGCTAACCTCAGGATGGTTAGAGGAGCATCAAGTGAGATAAGGAGACAAACAGGGGAGGGGTCCAAAAGCAGGATCTAGGTGCCAAAAGGACTTTAACCTGTGATAGGAAGGGTAGAGAGAAGGAAGCTGGAGAGTAAGCTGTGCAAATTGGTGAATCTTGCAGGTTTATTTACTTGAGGTAGGAATATTGGTGTGACTTTATCAGTTGTAAGGTACTAATTATCCAATAGTGAAAAATCCAGTTCCCTGGCTTAAAGCTTGGGTGTGCCTCAGTCTTGGGTCTGTGGAGAGTGAGGTACATGCCATTTATCAGAGATTAAAATGGAATTTTAGAGTTTAACCTGTCCAGCAGGCTTCTCTCTTTGCAAACTCCAAGGCTCTCTCTTGAAAATAGAAGTTGTGTATTGCCAATTGTTGGTTTAGTTTGTTGGGATTTTTTAAAAAAATTAACATTTTAAAATTTAATAGAAGTGTTCTAGAAACCTTCATGGGAGACAGCAGGTAAAAGGTAAATCCAACAATTATATGAAAGAAACAGCCAGATTTGAAGGTCATAGGCCAAACCCTCGGCACAGCTGGGGAATGAGGAAGGAAATCCAGCTATTCGGATTCCACTTCAGCTGTGGGTTTGTTTGCAGTAGGGTGTGTGCTGATTCCCATGTCCAGAATAAGTGGTCTTTCCTAGTGATTCTTCTTTGTAGCAGGGAATATGTGCAGTTTGCATATTTGCTTTATGCTGTGACTGTGGTATGCAGAAACCTGCCTTTTTATAATTCAAATATGAGGGTGTAAAATGAAGCTACCAAACACATCATCTGGTTACAGAACAAGAGGAGTGTTGCATGTTGTTTGGCTTTTCATATTTCCTCCTTTCCTCTTCCACCTTTTTCCATTATCCTGAATAATTGAGAGTTGTCTGTGCTGAAAAGTCAGATTATTAAGATTTTTCTGAACTGCCTGCAGGTAACATCAAAGGCATTGGTTTTTTCCTTTGTTCCTTACTTAAACTGAACAGTGTAATCGAATTGTGATGCTATTCCTAAATGTTAAAAACACAATTCTGTTTTTTAAAGCTTTCTACTAAACTGATTTAACCACAGAAAGTAAGTGGAATGAAGGATTTTCCTCTGCTGTCACTTGAACTTGATTTTTCTGGTTTTTTTTTTTAATTTAGCCACCAAGAGGATGGCTTTTTTTGCTTTAAAGCTTAACTGTTATTTGAAAGCAGGCAAAATAAGGATACAACAAAACCAGCAACTGAGGGTGAAGGTTAAATCTCTGAACCACACTGCTTACATTAGATTCCACTTGCAGTATGACCATGAGGCAAGAACAGCACTTGTGCTTAGCTTTTCAAAAGCTATGCTGTGCACACCCATCACTCATGTCACTGCTAAGATCTTTGCTGTGTGCATTCAAGAGTTAGGAAGCAATGTCTGAGTATTATTCTGTGAGGGGGAAATCATGTGGATAAAATAGAGATTTCTTACATGCATGCGGATAGCTGATTTTCTTTTGCTAAGTTTCAAGTATGGTATTTAAAAGCAAGCCAGTAGCATTCCAAATATTCTGAGCACTTCCCTAAATAAACTTTGAAGAATTCAGGTTGAAGACCTGTTTTCCAACAGCAGTGACACAGGACATAACTGTGCCAGGCATTTTGAGTAACTAGAGAGCTTCAGACTGTTCAGTCTCTGGTTGTCCATAGCATGTCCTGAACATATGACCTTCCAAAGAATGCTTTTCCCTGTGGACCTAGGAGTCCTGTGACAAAATGAGAAAATTAAGTCATAATACTGTGAAAATTTACACATGCTTACAAAGGGATCTTGGATCAAGGCATATGAATTGGCAGCTTCTGAAGGTCTGGAAGATAAATGGCCAAGGTCCCCGAGGAGCTTATCTTAAAGAGAGCTCCTGCCATGTATAAGTGTGTCATCTTTGGAAAGGGCTGCTGGTGGTGTGAGAGCAAGCAGGGAGTCTGGCCTGCATGGTGTCACTGGGAGTTAATGTCTGCTTGAGGACTTCATGTAGAAGCAAACTACTGTTCCCTGTGCAGGCAGGGCTGGCCATGCAGCAAGGGGGACTCTTGTTGAAGCATCACTGGGAAGCTTGCTTGATGCCTAGACTTGAAGAAGGAGCTGGAGATGTACCTAACCTGGGAGCATGGGTAACTTCCTAATTTGTTCATAGCATTCCCTAAGAGGGTGTGTGGCTGTTGACTTTGTGGATACAGAGGATGGCTTATTGTCTTATCCATATTTAGGAAGTGTTTTTCAAGGTTCACATTATAAAGAAAGCAAAAAATCCTCCACTTTTATTGACTGATATACTTTTAATAGAGAAAAATCTCCTCCACTCCTGTATCCTGCTGGCTGTACAGGATATTATCTTTGTAAACATCTTTGTTTAAACTTAATCCTTACATAACCCTTCAGCCTAGGCTGTGGCACATGAAATGAGTCTGAAATGTCCTTGCTCTTCATACTTGAGTTACTGTCAGCTTCTGCCTTATTGTTCATAGTATCCATTAAAGAAAGCAGCCTGTTCCTTAGTGCTTTGTGTACACTTTGATTCTCCCAAACCCCCAAATTGTTAAGCTACACCCCTGGGAGTATGTCTGACAGATGTGTGTGATCTACACTGCGCTCCAGCTAACTTCAGGCAGTGGAGGCCTGAGGAGTTCTTATGAAAGCTGCTTCCCCCTGAGCTGTAGGTATAAGGAGTGTGCTAAGACAACAGTCAATTTTCAGAGAATTGAATGTCTGTCTAAATAGTCTCAAAATCAGCTCTCCTCTGGGAAAAAGGGATAGTTTCTTATCTAATCAGAACCTCTCTCTTCTAATTTTTCCGGGAACAGTCAAGGCTGGGAACAAGTTTTGTAAACTTGGCTGAAGCCCTAAGGGAGGGTCCTCGCAAGCGGTACCTGTATCCCATGTCTCCTAACAACCCTGAGGGGTTTGTCTATGGCTGTCACCCACTGATTGGGCTGGCTACCCTTGTGTCTCCTTCAAATCCACACCAAGCTAAATCAGCTTAGTGGGATGTTTCTGTAGGCATAGCAGCATCAATTTACAGCATTCCTGGAGTGGCAGCCCCAGGCCTGTGGTAGACAAGGATATGTGGTAACCTGCAATTCGAGTGACTTGGTAGCTAAAAAGAGGTGTGGAAACCATGTGTGATTTAAAAGAAAGGAGAAGAAACAGTGCTGTGCTTTGGTGCAATCTGTTAGTGAATCAAGAATAAGCAATAAATTATTCCCCCTGAAGCTATTCTTGGTTTAGGTATTTCTAACTTGTTTGCTGTTCAGAGAGCAGAGCTGGACTGCTGACTTCTAGGTGTTCTTTGGGGGAGGAAAATGCCTCTGGGGAAAGGTAGCACACCTCAGGTGGCTCAGCAAATTTTGTGATAATTGCATGGCCTCTTCCTACCTCTGCTGGCTGCTACTATGCCACCTGACATGCATTGTTCCAAGGGCAGGGAGGGCCACCTTTAAAAAATACTGTGGCAGTACTTTCAGAGGTTCTTATACTAATGAGGCTTCATTAAATTGGAACAGGGAGGACAGAGCTTTCTTAGTCTAATCAGAAGGGCATTTGTTGAAGATGGTGCACTGCTTTTTCAGAGCTGTAGTTCTGTGTAGAGCAGTAACTCTTGGAGGAGAGCAGCCATCTGTTGGCCTGGAGTATAAGCTGGCCTCTTCTCATTGAACACAAATTTAGATGCTGTGCAGGAGGTCCGACTTGAGAGGACAGGGCAGATGTACAGATTAACTGGCTTGGCTTTCTTCACATAGAGTATTTTTTTCATTCCATGGTCTAATGCTACTGAAGGTATTCTAACAGGTAAGTGGAAGTATCCTTATTCCGTTCAGCATGGTGGAAGTTTGCTAACAAAGCATTGGGTCCTTATTCGTGAATACATGAGAATCTCTAGGCTGTGCTACAGGCAGAGTGATACAGATTCACTCCTCTCCCTCCCCTCTAAATGAAGCA
Organism: Passer domesticus; assembly: GCF_036417665.1. Classification (NCBI taxonomy): domain Eukaryota; kingdom Metazoa; phylum Chordata; class Aves; order Passeriformes; family Passeridae; genus Passer; species Passer domesticus. Next base: position 34,129,367 of record NC_087479.1, read on the forward strand.
AAAAACAAAAGGGGTAGACACAGAGTTTATTGTAGCAGCAGCTCCAATACACGTGACACTTGTCATCTTGAAATGACATTTCAAGGCAGGGTGTATGCAGACAAAGAATTTTTCTTTAAGAAAGATCCTAATTTTAAAGATAGCTCTTTTGTGAAGTATAAGCATAGTAGTGACACGGAACTAAGGGAAAAACCCTCTCTTCAATAGAATGGCTACCAGGTTTATTGACAAATGTACGTATTCCCTCCCGTAGTGTATCTGGTGTTTTGCCTGAGTAATTGGAAATGTGAGTTGTGGCTGAGTTGTGTGTTTCTCTAGTCAGTGCTGGTGTATTGCTTTAATCTCTAAAGTACTTAAGGATCTGAAGGTTCTGCCTTCCCCAGTAGTAGGAGTGCTAACCCAGATGTCCTGTTTGTCCTCACAAGGTGCAAAATAATACAATACCTGCCTCTGCACTTCTCACATCTCTTTGAGATTATCCAGCAGTTTCAGATTTCCTTGGGAAACTTGGCCAAATAAAAAACTTAGTCCTCCTTCAGTCAGCATGTTCATCTAACTGATGAAGCTGTGGCTGAATGGGGTTTTCCTCAGAATTAAAAATATTCCTGTTGTCAGGTGTAAAAACCATTAATTTTGACAAATTTGTTTTCACCTGAGAGCTTCAGATGTGTAATGAATAGCAGGATACAAGTATTGAAATGTGTTTCCATGTGGGTTTTCTTTTTTTGGTTGTCTTTATTTTATTGGTTGATTTGTTTTTCCAGGGTGTTTTTTGGGTGGTTGGTTGGTTGGTGCTGTGTTTACCATTAGAGGCCTTGCAAGTTAAAACTATGGTGAAATGTGTTCTGCTGGGTCTTCATTAAAAGTAAGGGTTCAGCTTTGTGCTTTCTCTGTTTGCCAGCTGTGCTATGTGTGTTTGTGTACAAGGCTGGTTTTGCTGTGACAGTGCCTCGTAGGCTGTGGGTGAATCCCTCAGTCCTCAGGTATGAGCAGTGTCACATCCTGCAATTTTAATTGCTGTGCTCTGTCCTGTCAGATCATTATACCTGAGGTTTGCAAGTTGTTTTACATTCCTCCTCACAAGCGTGTGTTTGCCTGCCAGCTGCCTGTCAGCATTGCTGTGCCTCTCCAGGTGGCTGCAGGAGCATTTGATTGATTTATCCTACAGTCTGCTGTGTCTCAGAGACCTTCTGAAAAGTGGTGGGAGTGGAGGAAGACTGGCTGTCTTGAAGAATTTTTGAAACAAATCCTCCAGATGCTATGTCCTGTGGGACTGTCTTGAAAGGAAAAGCTAAAATTAATTGTAAGCTAGGCAGTCTTCACATTTGAAACATCAGTGAGTGAAAAGTTACGGTCTTTCTCTAATACTGCTCCTTTTAGTCTTTCCTGTGTAGAAGATGGCTTTTTCAGCTCCTGTTACCTTGAGAACTGTGAATACTTAGTAAGATTCCTAAGTGCTAGAATATATAAAAGGTTTCTCTTTGTTTCTAACTTTCCCTTTTCCCTCTCCAGGTGATATAGGTGTTTGGCTCAACATTTTTTTCTTGCTTTGTCTGTTTTTTTTAGACCAAGGTGCTCCTGATCAACCAGATCTTTCAGAAATTTTTAAAAAGGAAACCTTGGTGGGTGAAAGATGTGCCATGGAATGGTAGCATCAAAGAGCAACACAGGATCATCTCTTGCCTTGACTGGCCATGGGTTATTTCGTCTGCTAGTTATCTTTGGTTCCTTTATCTTGGAAGCACAGTCCACAGGTAAGTGAAACCTTTATATATGATACAGGGACGGGGAGGTATATCAGTTTGGAAGTGGCTGTATATTTTCAGGTGAAAACTGGTGATTCAGGTTGATATATTTGTATGCATCTTTCAGTACTCACAGGAAAAATTCCATCACTACTTGTTGAGCAGAGCAGGAAGTGTCTGAACTGAACAAGTCTTGCGTATTAGTAAATAAGTGCTTGTTCTTCATCCTGTAGTTTTGATTCCCATGGTTTTTTTTGCTCTCCATTCTCATCCCTTCACTGCAGCTGGGGACACTTGGGGCATCTCAAGAGCACAGACTGTGTTTTTGTTGAGTGAGATTCTCATGCAGACAGTGTTATCTGTGTGCCTTGAAGCAACTGCTCATGTGAAGGGGTAGAAGCAGAGATTGTGCTCAGCTCTTTTGCACAGCTGATGAATCTGTTCAGTGTTTCCTTGTATGCTATCTTCTGACACCTTAACACCTGCTACCTGTGCCCCACTACTGGTTCCTCTTTTCAGCTTAAATTTTCCCTCTGCCCTCATCTCTTGATGTTTTTTGGATGGATGAGTGTTGTGAATAGTGTAAAAAACAGTGGAATGGGATGATATGAAAAATGTCATCAGAGATGGGAGATCTGCCTCTTAGAATTGAGTGGCGGAAGGAAATGTACTGGATACTCAGAAGGTAGTATGTGATGTGAAGTATGTGCTTGGTTACCCAGTATACCCTGAAATATGTCTTTTTCTCAGACCAGCCACGATTTAGTTTTTGTCTGTAGAGAGATGTCTGGTCATAAGGAGGCATGAGATGAAAGGAGGAACTTTATTTTCTTTTGCAAGAGCATTGAAGGAGTTAATCCCAAAAAGACAGATTTTACTTGAGTAGCTGTTGTAACATAGAGCATTAGCTTGCCTATGTAAAGAAAACCTCAGGCCTTGACATAACTCTAAAAAGTCCTATTTATTTGACTTATCATGGCACCTGAGAATGTCCTGTGACCAACATTCCTTAGCATCAGCATGGTACAGCAGAATAAACATTAGCTGGCAAATGCAGTCAAAGTTGAGGTGATCGTGTATGGAAAAGTCTGCTGGTGCTGAAAACTTCTGGAGGAGGAATTGATTTCCTTTTACTATTCCTGGCTCTTTGAGTTGGAAGGGAGAGACTACTGAAATCAGATATCTGAGGCTTATATGTCTTCCTGACCTGATTTTGGCCTTGTAGGTAATGAGGGGGTGGGGAAGACACCCTTAAGAGCATGACAATTTGTCATGAATAGTTAGTGACAGTGGGAAAGGGACAAGATCTTTTTGGATCTGGGGTATCCATGCTTTTTTTCCAGCCTTGTTGTTGTTGGTGATAGTGTCAGTGCCTCATTTCAGATGTAGGCCTGTCAGCTACGCCATCTGAAACCCCCATTAGGCACTGCAGCACCTTCAGCTGAGACTGCAATAAGTATGCAAATGCCTTGTGCTGCATGGACTGCTGGATGGGGAAAAGCTGCCACAGTACTGGCAATCCTTTTTAAGGATTTGAGACATCCAATCACATTAAAAGCACTAGCTAGGCATGCCAGAAAACCCAAGAGTGATTCTGCATTGTGTTTCCCTTTCTGTGTTCTTTTTGCTTCAGGATCTGAAACCAGTTGTGTTGAACTGATCAAGGCAGATCATCAGCTAAACAGGATTATAGTGCTAGGCAGGAACCATTTCCTGCAGGGGAAGTGAGAAAACAGGGGGGAGCCAGAATCATAGCAGAGGGCAAAACATGCAGGGGAAGAAATCCTGGGGAAGGGCTTGCTGAGGAGCACTTCCTTCCATGTATGGTTTTTGTGAGACTGGGATGTAGCAACCCAAAAGGCAATTGCTGGGAGGGACGGGGGTGCTCAGGGATGCGTCATGGGCCCAGGGAGCTGCACCTGCAGCAGCGTGCCAGCCATGAGTAACATTAATGAGCAAGTCAGCTGAGGAGCAGAGAGCCAGATGGAGACACAAAGAGTACTGGCGAGGCACTTGGAAAATCAGTTTTCCCTCATCTTGGTCCCCCAGCCACCTTGCCATCCTCACTTTATTACTTTGCATAGCAAAGTCATTCAGAGCAAGCAGAGCAAAACGATGTTAACACGAAGCAGGAGACTGTATTAAATCTCATGGTGGTAATGCTTATCTTGAATGTGGAGCCAGTGTGACAAGCTCAAAATTGCTACAAAAGCTGAAGAATGTTCTCATAAAAAGACAAGCATGGAGACAATGCCTAGTTCATCCCTGAGTAAGAAAGCAGAGCTTGTGATTCGTATGTATAAAACCATCTGAGTGTATTGTATTGCAATCATTTTGCTGCTTAGAAATTCTATTGCTTAAGTTCCAGGAAGCTTAGAGACATATTCATGATCTGGGCAGGAAGATGTTCTCTTTGCCATGTGGTTAATGCAGAGAGCAGAGTAATTTTCAGTCAGCAAGCATCTGCTCTGTCCTCTGGTAATAAATCAGTTTTATTTATGCATGAATTTTTAAGAAAAATCCTCAGCACTTTGTCTCCAGCAATCTATCCAAATATCCTCAAGTGCAATGAGATGAATATAAGTTGCTTAGTCACTAAACATACTGCAGAATTTGGGGAAACTGTTCCCTTTTCGTAGGAAGATATGCATGAATATGAAAATAACCACTGCATGTATTTTAACACAAAACAAATGCAGCATTTGGTAATAGGCAAGCAGTGAAGCTGTGTCAGAAGAGGAGGATTTATGGAAACTTGAGTGCTGCTCAGGAATATTCTTTGAGTTTTATCACTGTTGCAGTGTTTTTCCTTGTCTGGCAAGTTCTCCAAGATTAGTTGTGGGAAATAATGAAGGAATGAGCAAGCAAGAAGACTTGGAAAGCTCCTCAGTAATACTGAGGCTTAGTTCTTCATCTGTCTTTTCTGTTTCTTTGAAGGTTCAACTGGAATGTAGCTAAGAGCCAGGATGCTTAGTAGATAGAGATGGGGAGTTTTTGAAGTATTGGAGAAGAGCAGTGACAACCTTTTTATCTGCATTTCCACAGATAATACTTCTCCATTTTTTCTTTGTTGCTGTGACTTTTGTAATTTTACCCCCTCTCCCTCCCATCTCTGTCCCTTAAGGCCTTGGATTTAGATCTCATTCACAATGGTCCTCCTGCCTGGCTAGGCTATTTTAAGAAGAATGACTGTGGATCAGATTAAATTGTTCATTAAATTTTAACATGTGGTCTGTAAAATACTCTGAAAGCTTCCTATGATTTATGTTCCAAATGTGCAATCTCTCTTGGATTCATGACTGGCTTTGTCAGAAACCTATCAAAACAGGTTGGGCCTTTCATTATTAATAATAGCATCATCTGATCCTGGGAAATGCAAGTAAATGTGTTGATAAAAGTATGAAACATCCCAAATTAAGCAAATATCAATACCCATAAAGGAGAGAGCGTAAATACTAACTTTTAAAAATAGATAGTAATGCAGGCTTGGTGAATCTAAGTCCATTTAGATTTAGACACAGTCTGATTTTTGTTGACTGCACATGCAAAATGCTATAAAGTTAGCTCTTTAATTTTTAGGATTGCCATTAAAGTGATAAATTGAGCTTGAATAAACTGAAACGACTTCATTCCTGTGTGTTGTCAGTGACGCAAATGCAGCCAATGTGCTGCTTGCTGTTCTAAGGTCTTTTCAGTGCCAAGGTTACTCTGCACAGCAGCTCTTGGATACTGCTGCTATTTGTTTGCATTGCACAGAGCAGCTTGTTAGAGCGCACTCTGCTCATTGAGCAGATTCAGACTTGTTCTTATTCTTTGGGAATCTCTGTGAAGCAGAGCTTTCCTTTGTCTCTGATTGTGCAGCTGAAAGAAAGGCGTTTATACAGCTAGGGATGAATTCAATGGCCCTGAAAACAAGGACACTGCAGCGCTGGATGGCCAGACAGAAATGTGGAAAGTGTCATGCATGAACAGATCTTGAGTCTAACCTGTATGCTTCATGTAAGTGTGGGTTTGGAGAAATTACAGTGTCAGCCCAAAGCAGTGTGGCCGTCTTTGCAGAGAGAAGAGGGAACATTTTCAGGAGCAATTCTTCTTTCTAGTCCCTTTTTAGAGCTTAATAAGAGCAGAGTGGTGTAGAAGAGCATGGTGAGGAGCTGCAGAATAATGGCCAGGCTGCAAAGATGGCTAGGGAGCAGACGTAGGTAGGCTCAGAATTAGACTATTCATATAATGGTAATAATATTCACACTGCTACACACACTGACCCAGGCAGTGTTACTTAAGTAAATGCCTTGAAGGGAGTAATGAGGATCTCAAGAAGCCACATAACATTTTAAATTTTAATGAGTTCTGGTGGCTGAAGAATGAATTAAAGCTTTGTGATGTTTCACCAACTGCTGGCTTAAACTATGATAGCATAATAATAATCCTGAATTTTCCTTTTGTCTGTCCTAGGTTGGCTAAGCAAATCCAAAGGACCTGCATGTGAGTAAACTTACATTCACTGCTGTACTATGAGAAATGAGTGTGATATTTTACTGGTTGGTATAAGTGTCTGTGAGCTAGGGTTCCCATTATACTTTTTGCTGTGTTAGATAGGCTTGAGATTAATCTCTATGTCCCATTTCTTTTTTGACCCTTGGATTTCGGAATGACAGCTGCCCTCATTTTGAGAAAGGGAGATCAGCTTCCCACTTTTCACTGTGCTTGGAAGGGATCCTTGTGCCTTCTACAGCATTTAACTTCAAATGACTCAAGGAAACAACAAATCAGAATAAATTGTTCATTAAATGCAGAGGCATGCTGCTTGTGAGAGTTTTGAGAGTCTGACACAGTATTGAGGGGACAGGGAGCTCAGGCTGAGGTAAAAAAATATTTCATTTCCTTGTAATCAAGAAAAGTGAACATCTCAGCATGATTCTTGATATATTCCATTGGATACCCCTGCTTTTAATTTCATGTGCTCAGAAAAAGTTTAAAGTTCTTCCAGTGGCCATGTTATGGATGCATGCAATGTTATGGATGCTTGCAATTTTGGAAGCAGTTGGGAAGCATATTTGATTTCCTTATCTCTTCTAAATAAATAAAATAAAATTTTCCGGTTTTGTTAAACTCTGAAATAGGATTTGTTTAGTCTGAACTTTCCCCCTCCTCTGAAAAAAACAAAACCAAAACACCACAGAAACAAAATCTGAGGGGAATGTTTTCATGAAGAAGAATTTCAAGGCGTGGGAGGGGAATTTTACCACCTACCAAGTTTTCATCTTCAGAATGTGGGGGTTAAGAGACGTTGCTGATGGGACCATCTGAATCCTCTATTTTTATTCAATGCCTCAATATTACTCCTGGCAAGAAGAGCGGTATCACATACACATATTTTTAAGAGGCTTTCAATTCTTGGCTATGGTTGCTACCTGGAAAATCAGCTATTTTAGGAAAAACCTCAAGAGTTGTCTGGTCCAATTCATTGTAGATTCTTGGGTTAGAATGTGAAAGATGGAAACTGGTATGAGTTTCATTGTAGAGGGAGGCAGGAGGAGTCCTAAGTGCCATTTGTTCTTCAGGAGAAACTAGTGAACTACAATCCAGGTTCCGATTCATCACCTTCCTGGTGTTCCTTGAGGACTGCTGCCTGCTAGGCTGAAGATACAGATTTCTCTGTCTCTTCCTATTTTCACTCAGTCTTTTCCTTTTTATTTGCTAGAGGCAATCATTTGGGAAGAGTTTGGGTTTTTCCCTAGTATTACAGGAAAACTCCTGACAGTGAGATTGAAGAAAGTTTGCTTGTTTATTGCCTTGTCCCAGTTCCTTTCCTGCTTTCTGTCCCTTTTGAGTCCTGCACTGGTTCCCAGAGCAGCTGAGGCACTATTTTTTTAGACTATGTGGAATGTTTTTCATCTGTGCAACCCATGTCGGCCATTGCTTCTCCAGCCCTAATGTTTAACTGAAGTACCACAAGTAGTTAGCACGTCCTGTTCATGCTGCCAGCTGATAGTGATTCTGCAGTGGGGATGGCAAAGCAAGAAGTACTTTTGCTGTGGAACTGTGGCAAACTTCAGCCTGGGCTGTTACTGCAAATACTGCTGGAATAGCTGGTGTGTGGTGTGGAAAGCTGTGGGTATGGCCTCAGCATACTGACATGCATGGCAAGCAAGAAACAAGTGGTAGGGCAAGGTAGGAAACTGTAGATTGATGAATCTTCAGCTTTTGTGGTCAAATCTGTCAAGGTTCTGCTAAACCTGGGAATCTGTGTGTAGATGAGGACTGCTGAAACACTGCTGGTAACAAGCTGCCAATAGTCAGGAGTGAAGATTGTACTAAAGGCACTTGAACAGCAAGCTCAAAAATGTTTGTACCTTTGTGAAAGTAATTGGAAGAGGATTATGGCATTGTCATAAGAAATTGTATACCTGCTTATCTGTGTGTGCTGGTCTGCATATAAAACCACATTTTCCTTTTAATGAACTGAAACCTCTGGGGAGCGTTCTTCTTCCCCTGCAGACAGGAATTCCTGAGGCTCTGCTTCTGTAAAGTGTTGCATTGGAGTTGGAGGATGCATCCAGATGTTGTTAAAGGGATTTGAAGTAACCCCTTAGGTGTGGGGCTGCATGGATGAGTTACAGGATACACCAGGTGGATTGGGCTGTAGCAGGCTTGTTGCTAAACTGCTGAAGAATAAAATGAGCTTTTGGCCCAGCCTAGTACAGTGGAATGGGGAGGGGAACTTCTGGATTTCTTGTACTGAGAAGAGTGCCTAATCTCCACAGATTGTTGGGATGCTCCCTCATTGCTTGTGTACTTTGGCATGGCTGGTGCTGGCTGGAGATGTCTCCTGTGTTTCTTCTCCATAGCTCCAGGGCTGTGAATGCAAAAAGAAGTGTGTTTATCCACCTGGCATAGTAAGAAGCGTTTCAGTGGGAGCATAAGCCAAAGAATTTAACAGTAGGGTAACAAAAGAGCATCTTGAAATACTGTGGGTTCAGCATTTTAGGTCTAGCCAGTCATCTTAATTCAATTGGGAAAATATTTCTTGTTTGAAAGCAAAAAAATGCCATCGCTGCTGCTTTTGAGATACATCTTTTACTTCATCAGTAAAGGGAAAAATGTGTCTTACTTGAAAAATGTTGCCTTGCTGTACAGTGAGATAAGCACCTCTGGTGGATGTTGTCTTGAGTTTCCAGCCCACAGACAGGGATGAAACATGGTAAGCTTTGACACATGCAGAGTCATAATTAGAAAGTCGAATGCTGCTGCTGCATTTCTGGCTAGAAAGACAATTTTCTATCTCCTGTGAAAAAGACCAACATGGTATGCAAAGAATTTTGTGTCAGACATGTCCTTAGACACTGATAAAATTGCCCAGAAAGAGAATAAAATTTTTTTGTGCTCTTACCAGTGTTGTAAGGCAAATGGGGATTTGTAGGAAGGTGATAGAAGAGATTGAACGTGAATGAGGCTCAGTAGAGAATAAAATTCTAGGAAGGAGAGGAGGGGGACAGGAGTGCAACAAAACAGGAGAGTGACTGTTTCCAGAAGTGGAGTTGTGACAAATATCCTAGTGGTTTATAAAGCAATTAGTGGCTTGGTGGTTAAATAGTGCAAATCCTAAAAGAAGGTAATGTTTTATTTAGGCAAGTAGATTAGAACAGTTGAGAATCATATGGCCTTGGGAGGGAGAGCTCTAGTAGACAAATATATGTGTGTTTGTTTTTTAAGGGTTAGGTAAGAGTCAGTGCAGGAGGATGCCTCTACAGCATTGGGGTTTTGAAGCTTTTCTGTAGGCAGCAACACTGACTTGTGAGACACTGGCGGCAAGTTTAAGAATTTAAAGTTTACGAAGTGGGTGTGCCCTCCAGGGACTGAAGTGCAGAAATCTGAGGCAGAAACAGATCAAGGTGAAGACACCAGTTACTGGAGCACTGGCTGTGCCTGTATATAAGTGCTCTAACATCATGGATGGTGATCTGGGGAGTGAGAAATTATATAGCAGTTTTCTGTGAAAGATAATGTAGGGAGGAATTTCAAGTGGAAGCTGCTGCCATGTTTAGAGTAGTATCTGACTTTCTCAAAGTTCTGCTTTTCTTAGTTTGTCTTCACTTTAATAGTTAAAAGGTGCTTTGCTCTTTCCCCTATCCTGCATTTGTTTGGCTGCTTCACCCCTGTAGAGGAACCCCTTTTGTAAAGAAGATAAACTATTAAAGCTGCCTAACTCTAGATCCTTGTCAACACTCCTTGCTGATGATGATCCCTTCCAGGTGGTGTCTGTATGTCACTGTAAGTGTGCAATGAAATTATGTTAGAGTGGGTAAGTGACTTCTAGTGCTGCCTTTATTCTGGACCTCCAGCATGCTGGAGACTTCACCTCCAGGAGACTTAGCTGATGCTGCAGAGGCCTTTGGTAATGTCCTTCTGGTGTGTCATACAAAACTTACAGCTGTTAATATATCTCTGTCATGGGAGGAGAGAAATGTGAATTTCTAAGAGTTTCCTTGTGCCCATTCCTCTTGTAACTTCAGAGCAGCTATTTTTGAAACTCGGAGCCCTGGGGATGCCCCTGCTGTGTAACTAGTCTCCAGTAGTTCAAGTTTTGGGCCTGTTGGTGTGCTTTTTGAAAAGGAGCCATACTGTATGAGTTGTGCTGAGCCATGCTTTGTGCTGCAGCACATCTTCTATTTTGCACATGCAAAGTGTGTAAAGTATCTGTAATGCTCTGTGTTATCCTGAAGCTAGTACTTCCCTTCTGTCCTTGGTTTTGCTTTCCTGAGCAAAAGTAACAGCTGAATGTGCCTGGAGGACAACCTTCAGGTTTCATTGTAAACACTTTCTTTGGTGTAAATGACTTAGGTTATAAGATAGTAAGAAAAGGTAAAAGGTTTATAATTTGCCTGTTTGGGTTCAGCTGCCACTTTTCTCTCAAATGAGGAAATTAGTAATTTTTCACATGTAAGCTGAGAAATTTGAATATCATCATAAGCTGCAATAAGTATGCCTTTAAGAGCAAGTCTTAGTGAAATCCATGAAAGTGGCAAGTTTGGTTTTTTACATTTTATTGTTTTAGTCCTCCAGTTCTTTGCTTTTCCCAGCAAACTAGTCTTGCTGCAAATGTTAATGCCATTAGCACAAAGCAGGGTTGACCTTTGAGCCTTCTCACTTTGAATCTCTTTATTTGCATTAACTTCCCAAATATTTAAATGTTATCTTTGAGTTGACAGTTCGTGCTTTGGTTGTGACTGTTTCCTCCATGGAACTCATTAAGCTGGACTCCACTTTTGGAACAGTTGAGGGGAGATGTACAGTGCTGGGAGAGCTGAGTTCTCTGTTGGTACAGGATCTTCACAATTTTTTTGTCACTGGAGCAGTAGTGAAACACATAGAGGCAGATGACAAGACTGGCAGGGCAGGCCCTGTTAGTGCCCTTGTGCAGTGTGGGAGAGGAGGTGCGGCAGTGATGGCCTGATTGCTGTCTGCTGGCACCAGGCCATGCCTCTGCTGGGCAAACACACTGGAAGTGCAGTGTGGGGCTGTGCTGGAAGAAGTTAGCTCCTGTGGGAAGTTCTATCTCCCTGCCTCCTCTTAGCACCCTGGAGAACTGACTGCCTCTTGGCACATGCCTCCAGCTGTGGAAACTCCTCAGGGCTAGAGCACCTTTTTAGAAAATTGGATTTTTTTTTGTTTGTTTGTTTTGTTGGTTTTTTGGGGTTTGTTTGGTTGGTTTTTTGTTGTTGTATATTTTTCCTGTCAGTATTGCATTGGTCATGTCTGGTCCCACTTTAACCAGGTCTTTCCTGTCATGAGCTGATCCTATGTATGAGTTGAGTCCTTGGGCAGGCAGTGGTATGACTGCATGGGGGATGAGGAACTTTGCAGTCTGTCATCTGGGACGCAGGTAGGGCTGCTTTCAGCATCCTTGACTCTTGCTGTTAGTAAAAAAAAGAGGGATTGGTATAAGCTGCAAACTAGGGGTGTTGTAAAGAGATTAATTCTCTGACTACGGTCAAGGTGAATGAATTCATAGCTATTTTACTGCATACCTCTGGCCAGTTGTCTGAGGCAGCTCAGGAGTATTTCATGCTTGGCTGCATTGGCTGCCATGGAGGGATTTGAGAGGATGAAAATTAATGTCTGTTCTACATCCTCTGACAGCAGGAAAGCATCTTATCATTAAGTCTGTTTCCATCCGCTCAACTCTTGACTTAATTAGTTGCTTCAGATTAAGGAAATTTTTCTCCTGACTTTTGTTAGGAGCACCAAGGGAGGATGCCTGCAGAATCTGAGCTTTTGTGGTTTTATTTCTAAAAGCTGCCACTGAATCCAGAGTTTCGAACCTGCTTGCCAGCATACACTGTGCACAAATGAAATCAAACACATCTCTCTTTCCAGAGAAGTCTGTCACCTTTCTTCTTTCTGTGGCAGTAGAGGCTGGCCTCCTCATTAAATGCAGATACTTCTCTATAGGTAAGAGTTAAAACACCTAAGCAGGAGTGAGATGAGGGGCTCTTACATATTATTTCATAGACTCATAGGATATGCTGAGTTGGAAGAGATTCATCAGGAACATTAAGTCCAACTCCTGGCCCTGTGCAGAACACCCCAAGAGTTGCACCATGGGCCTGAGAGCCTTGTCCAAATGCTTCTTGAACTCTCTCGGCTTAGTACTGTGACCACTTCACTGAGGAGCCTGTTCCAGTGCCCAAACGCCCTCTTGAAATATTTTTCCTGATATCCAACCTAAACCTCCCTTGACACAACTTCATGTCATTTTCTCAAGTCCTGTCATGAGAGTGAAGAGATTGGTGCCCGCACCTCCATTTCCCCTCGTGAGGATGCTGGCGACCACAGTGAGGTCTCCCCTCAGTCTCCTCCAGGCTGAACAGACAGAGTGACCTCAGCCACTCCTCGCGTGGCTTCTCCTCCAGACTCTTCACCATCCTCATGGCCCTTCTTTGGACACTGTAATTGCTTAATGCCTTTTTTATATTGTGGTGCCAAAACTGCACACAGGACTGGAAGTGAGGCCACAGCAGAGCAGAGCAGGACAATTCCCTGCTTTGACTGTGGGCTTAGGGTAGCTTCACCCATTGTCATGGTGAAGTGAGAATTGCAGCAGTGTTTGTGAATGGCAAATGTTTCAGTCTGTACTTTGCTTTTCCAGTTAATCTGTATTCCACTTGGTGTGAAACTTAGCTTGATTTACTTCTCAGGCATTGTAGCGATGATTTGTTTTTTCATTCAGTGGGAGATGATAGGAAATGGTAAGTTACAGGAAACACTTTTGCAGTAAATCCTGTAGTATTTACAACAGAATCATCACTTGAAGTTGGTTTTCAGTGACTGGTATCAGAGGTAATGAAAACTGAATTGAAAACAAAACTAGAAAGCCCTCTGGTAACCATCTGTCAGTTGTTAAATATGTGATGGCAAGATGAAACTTGTGGTGCCTGGTGTGGTCTCCAATCTCATCACAGCAAATAGTTCCAGTTTCTTTTGCCGGGGAGGTTGACTGTTCCCTGTGCCTTTGGAGTAACTTTCTCCATGGGAAGGGATTTCTTCCCGAGGCTGAGCTGGTTCCCCGGGCGGAAGGATAGATGTATTTATGCTGATTAGTTTCTTTGAGCGGTGCTCTTCTACACTGATATGTGCTGTGCCCAGCTTAATGACCAGCTCTAATGATTTTTACTGTTGTGCAGTTGTTTAGCAGTAGCAAGAGAGCAGTCGGGGACCTTTTGCTTTGTCTTGTTTCAAGCCTTCCCCGAGCCCCTCTTTGTCCTGGCATCAGAGCTAAGGCTGCAGCACACGGCTGCTGCGCCCTGGCCTGCACGCATCAATTCATCAGCTTGATCTTTGCACCCCTGCTCCTCGGGAGGGTCGGATGGCAGCTGCACCTCCTGTCAGGCATGATGCCGGGCATGGAGCTTCAGGCTGGAGAGTTACAAAAGACTCAGTTTAAATAATCTGTGTAAGGGCGCAGCAGAAGCTCTGTCACTCAGGCCCCATGCTTGTCTTCTGGTGCTATGGTTGTAATGATATTAGCATTTCAAAAAGGGGATTACCACAACCCCCGGGTTCTGAGGGGAGGGTATTTTGGCTGTTATTTGAAAAGCTGCTTTCTGGTTACCTTGGTCAATTTTCCCCCTCCCTCCCCCATAGATTCTGAAGGGTTGATGAAGGTATACGTGCCATGTTAAAAATGAGTTGTTGTTGCTGCAAGGAAGCTGGTTGTTTATTGGCCTAAATGTGGGCTGGCAGATAAAAGGTTGTTTCTGATAGCATTCTTCTTACTGATTTGGAGTGACTGCCTGATTTCCTGACGGAAAAGTTAAAGGACCTGTGTTGTGATCATAGCTGTGTGCTAGAGAGCTATCCTGTAGTCATGCGTACAGGAAGAAGTTACGTTATACTAGTTTGTCTTGTGTATTTCAACCAAAGGAAATGAGCAGCTGCTCATGCATCCTATTCATTGTCTGCCTTCCACTCATCTTGTGTCATTAAAAAATCCTTTCTGTGCTCAGGCACAGGATTTCAGGGTGGTTCCTTGGGAACTGATTGTATTTTTATAAGGTCTTCTTTAGCAACAAAAATTATTTTGTGAAACTTGACTCCTGACTCTTGCAATTCTGTTGCATTACCCTCACCTCTGATCAATATTCAGTTGATTACTTTTCACTAAGTTCACTTATGCTTTGTGATGTTAGTTGTGCTGGAAACTTGCATTAAGGCTCTAAAAATGCTGGAGTCTGGTGGAAAATCCATGTGGTTGCTACTTCCTCTTCAGTTCCATTAGCTATAGAAATGACAGGTCCGGCCAGACAGATTGGTTGACAGTCCCTGAGGAACAGAGCAAAGGGAATTGCCATCTTTCCCTGCCGGAGTGAGGCAGGACTACTTTTATAACCTCTCCAAATGTGTGGGCCCTAAAATTGTTAGCTGGCCCACAGTGTCCAAAACAGAAACCCCTAACTTTGACTGAGCACACTTGGAGGGCGTGCAGCAGGAAATGCTGGTGGTTGCCTGGAGCTTTGTCTGGAGCAGTATTGCCAGTGCTGTGTGTATTGTACTGTTGAATCAGCAGGGAAAGGTGTGTATGGAAGAGACATTATTATATGTGTAGGCTGTGTAGGTCTTCATGTTTGTGTGTGCCCATAAGGACTTGTCTTGCATATTCACATAGGATGTAGTTGAAGAAGTGGCTCTGCAGAGCAGTGCTGAGGTGTCTGGGTGTCCCTTGCTCGGGGTGCCACTGGGAGCGGGGCCTTCTCCGATGACTCATGGCTCCTGCCCAGCTGTGGCTCTTCCTGAGGGAGACGGCAGGCCTGAGCCAGAGATAAGCTGTCCTTCTGGGAACCAGGGAGGAGCTGGAGTAGTTTCCTCTGTAAACACAGTGCAGGGTATTTGGTGTGCTGAGAAAAGGAGGCATTTAACTTATCTGTGTGAAAACAGGAACTGTGGAAGGCCTTCCAGTAGCGTGGTGGCTGCTGACAATGTGTGTGTGCTTACTCAGTGTCTTTTGAGCTCTGCCCATCTGCAGGCATGTTCTAATCTGCGTATTTCTGTGGAGGGCACTTCTGTCTATAAACTTCAACAAGGATGGACTTTCGTAGACATTAGGTGTTCAATTGAACCTGTACAGAGGAAAGGTGGAGCTTCTGGGTGTCCTGTGCTGGACAGAAAGCTGTGGTTGTTCTGTCTTGTCCTGTCCTTTTCTTTGTTTCTGTCTATGCAGCAGCACACACAGCTATGCAAAGCGACCAGCTGTCTCCTTGGGATGTTAGTCACTGAGTTGCTGTGCTACCAGCTCTAGTTGTACAGGCTTTTGAATTTACAGCTCAGCTTAGCTCCTGTGCACCTTTGTGTGTCTGGTCTTGGGATGTGTGAGCTTCTGCATGCTCTTTTCAAAACTCCTTTTCTGGTAGTGATGATAGAAATTAAATATTCCGTATCGTGGGGAAGCAGGCTGCAGAAAAAGGAAAACTGTTAATCTGAATACTGTGAACTAAAAACTGAAGAACTGAAGACTGCAAGAAGCAGCAAACAGCCTTGTTTCTGAGAGGCTGATGAAGTTTGAGGTTTACTGTGGGGAAAACCCTCTTATTCTTTTCGATTTCAGGGCAATTACTGTTTTAAGGCTTGCAAAAGAAAGATAAGGACAGCAGAAACCCGAATGAATAAGCACTGGTCATAATATTTTGTGAGTTAAGAGTATTTATAATTATTATTGAGTAAGAGGATGGGGAAAAAGCATGAAGGAGAAAGTAGTTTTATTTCCCTTGCTCCCTGTTTGGATTAATGAATTTAATTACTTGGAAATAGCTAGTAGCAAACTTGTGGCTTTTTTCAAATGTACTTCTTATAAGACTGCAAATTTTAATAGAAGAGGCACTTCAGTAAAAATAATTGAAGACATGAGACCTTAACCGCTATATCCCTCATTGCAAGTGCTTTGTGTCAGATGTTGAGAACTGAATTAATTTGCCTCTGATACATTGACAGGGAGAAACCAGGGCAATATACGATGCAATTCTAAATGCAGGGAAGCAAGCGAGATACTGATTTTTAAATAGATGCTTATAATAATAAAGTTATTTCTTTTGTTCCTGTTAGCAAAAAATAGAGACAAATATGGAAAGGAAATGGTGTATGAAGTAATGGGATTCTGTATAACAAGCAGCAAGAGTGCATGAGGTGAGAGAAAGGAGATGGGGCAGATTGCCAGGAAGGGGTCTTAGTACAATAAATAAAGCATGTGTCAGAAATTTCTCACTTCTTGATGGTATAGTTTAGATTCTACTAAATTGTTCTTTTGTCAGCTTGAACAGGTCTTTATAAAGACCTACTTTATAATATAGCAACTAAGCAAGTAAATAGCAAAGAAAAACAGTAGTGCATCTTCTTTAAATTAGGAAGATACCTGGTGGGATGGTTCTGATGTCAGGTACATTACCACAAATGAAATTTTCCAAAGTGTTCATGTCCCACTGGTAATCAGTTGGGAGAGGATGTCTCAAATCATGCAAACGCTGCTGAAAATTTTGCTCAGCGTGTTTAACAATCTGCAAGAGTGATTTAGTATTCTACTGCTTAAGATTGTAGGCAATGTATTACTGAAGGAGAGCTGCAAAATTCCCCATGAGAACTGAGTAACATGAGATTACTCTAACAGAGCAAGTAACATTTGGAAATCCATGAACAGACACTAAAGCTGGCTTTCTCCAAAGGTTGCTTGACCATAAGCAGTCTGAGGAAGCATTTGAAAGAAGGCTTAACTCCATTTCCTTAAACAATTTGCAGTGATAGCAATCTGTTCTGAGTTGTTTCAGGAAGGCAGTGTAGTGCTGTATGCCTTTTCCTCTTGGTGTCTATGTATCCCCAGACAATACCATCTGCACCTATTGCAAAACCATCCTTGCTGTTCCTCTCAGCCACTGCAGCCCTGGAGATCTCCTTTACTGCAGTATGGCCCTGCCTGTTGCAGGCATTTTGCACGTCTAGGCAGAAACTCGCTATGGTCTTGTTGTTCAAGGGGCCTGCCATGTTATGTCCCCATTGCCATGAACCTCGCTTTTGACCATTTTTACTGAGGAGAGCAAGTCACTTGTTATATCCACATTTTCTGTCTGCAGCTGCATGACCTCCTGTCAGAATGGACTGTTATGGAAAAAAACCTACTTTTCTGGGAGCTTTTTGCAGAGTGTAGAGTGGAAATGTGTTGCCAGTACATGTGCGAGACTGAGATTAGAAGTTTACAAGCAGTGGTCTTTGGAACACCTGACATTAGCCCATGTAGTTTTGCCTGCCAAATGATGGCAGCTTCTTACTTTCAGACTGCTCTGATTGTGTTAAAATAAAGCTTTGAATGTTTCTTTGCTGTTCAGTGCAAGCAATTTCTGTACTTGGCAGAGGTATTTGCCCTTGAATAAGAAGGTGTGTGGTCACAAACTGCCTCTGTAACAGAGAAATGCTCTTGTTGGAGTGTGTTCTACACACTTCCACTGTGATGAGGAGTTTAAAAACAACAGTAAGAGATAACTTCAAAAAGCACAGCTATTAAGAGGAAAATAGTTGGAGTAGGCGTGGTAGTGTGGTTGTTGCAGGGTAGTGTGGGATCAGTGCCTTACCAGAGCAGCAGAAGGGATATTGTGATTTGGTTTCTGTTTACGCTGTGAGCTAAAGAGTGAATGTCAACTGTCTGTTTGTGTCTTCTCCCCTGAGAATGAGTGACAGTGACAGCTTTGATGTGCAATAACTAGGTTGCTGTGATTTGTGTTTAGAGTTTTAAGTTTGGATGCTTGTGGCGGCAGGGCTATGAAAGTAGAACATGGCATTTGATATAAGCAGACACCTCTACCCTACTTGCTGATAAAGCCATACAGACTGGGAGGAAAAATGGGAGAGAAAAAGGTCCAGTGTCATAATCCAGGACTTCTCTCAGTGTCTGGGAGACTTCTGCTTTCTTTGTCCTCAGGCAAGATACCAAAAAAAAGGCATCAAGAAGAGAAGTCAGTCTTTTGAGGAGCACTCTAGTTTTCCAGACATTAAATACTCTTTCTGTTTCTTGGGAAATAATTTTGACTTCTTGTGGGAGTTCACACAGTATAGTGGTGTTTAGCCACAAAATAACCTTTACACAATAGCAGTATTAGGTTATGAACTGAGAATCTATTTTGAGGTTTGTTGCTGGGTGACTGTGAGAGAATGAAAATATATATCTTGACAGTGCTAATTCTTGAACATGTATTTTAGAAATAGTGATTTAGAAATGCTTGGATCCTGGGTAAAAAGATCTATGTAATCCAGAGATTTTGGAAAAGGGCTTTTCCTACGTTGGTACTAATATATCCCTTGTGAGATTTTAGAAGGCTCTTATGTGCATGCACAGAAGAAAGTGTTACTAGCTGGAGGATGTGTTGTCAAACTCCAGTTGAGTATTCCAGTCAATAAGTAGTGATTTGGAGGACAACAAGAATTCTTAAGTTTAAATGGGACTATTAAGTACTTCATTAATACCCTGATGAAAGATACAGATTATTTATTTATTATTATTACATATTATTACAGATTATTTATTTATTATTTGGGAGGTAGGTACTTTTAATACTTCTCCCTTCTTTCCCAAACTTGAGCTACTTTCAGCAGAGGCTAAGCTGTCTCGTAAGAACATTGTCATCTGCTCTCCATGTCAGCTGCCAGAATGTAGCTGCTTTTGCAAGTAGCATCCTCAATACTAAGTGTGGCTAAAGTAGCCTTTTCTAAGAAGTTAACAGAAAAGGCAGGGGTAGACAAGGGGCAGAGTGAAGGATGGTGCTTCAGGCTGTCTAACATGATATGAGTGCTGTGTGATTGAGCACAAAAGGCTTCAGAGAGTCTTTGACTATAACTGACAAGAGGAAGAAAGTTCTGACAGTGTCTGTGGGATCTATGTGGTAAGAAATTCCTGTATGCTGAGCAAACTGTATGGGGGTAGAGGAGATTGGAAGAATAGAAAAATACCAAAAGTTTGAAAGAAGGGACTGTGGCATTTTTATGCGGCCATTTGTCCTGGTAGCTCCCTGCTGCCAGCTGAACATGGTTCTGCAGTGCCTGTTACCTTCCTACTAAGACAGGGGTTTTGTCTTATTTCCTTCCCCAAAAAACTTCAAATATAATTTTCCCCAATCATATGGAGGAGATAGGGAAACAAATGAACAAACCCAGGAAAGGTCTGGGTTATGGAGTTCTGTCTTTAGTATCAGAATCACTTTGTAATACCTGCTGCTGGTCTGTTAGGCTTCCTAGATGGTACGTGTTCAAGACCCACTGTGTTCCTAGCAACCTTGACCCAAGTGCTCAGATTTGGGTTTGGAGCTCTCAGATTGCTTGCTAAGTATTACATTGTTTCCATGTAATACTTATTCTTCCTGATTAAATGCATGTGCTGTTCTGTGAAATTTTCTATATTGGTATGAAAAAGAAATCAGTTACAGAACAGTAACTGATTGATTTAGTAAGTGGATTCCTGTTTTTTCTCTGGATCTGTCTTTTACACTCTGGATGTTCATTTGTCAGCATCAAATAACTTTCCTCCATGCTGTTTTAGCCGCTAGTTCCCAGGCATGTTATTTAAGCATTCTCAAGGAGTCTGCATACTCAGCTGGGAGAGTTCCCAAGTGTGTCTCTCTCTGGGGGGCAGTGGTTTTGCTATTTTTAGCATGATTTCTTCAAATCTTCCATTTCCTTTGTGTGAGAAACTTTTACTAATTGTAAAGAGGTTGAACCGTATAGTAAATGGATCTCAAATTTGCCTGGGAAGCTTCCGCTCCACTACCAAGAAACCTATCAGCAATGTCTGGGCATCATTGCCAAACCCTCTGATAGACTGAGCTACTCCAAGCAGCTGCAGAGATGTTAGAGTGTAGCCTGACACAGACGTTCTACAGCTCAGAAAGAGTTGTTGTAGGGATGCTATCTGTGCACTCTTTATTTTCACTGTGTTTGGGGTCTTCATTTTTGTCTGCTGGTGACATTCATCTGGCCATAACTCTTGGTGGTTTATTGCCTCTCTACTGAATTACACTCCAGAAGATGTGACAAGAGAAATTACAATATCTGCCGCAGAAAGAAAAACTGCATTAACTAGTGAATATTTACATGAGGAAGAAAGACTTCTTAGTTCAGGAATTGAATGGGCATTGGAACTGTTCAGATGTAGACCTGGTGACAGAGAGTGGTCTGAAGTCAGTGGCCTGCATGTTTGGCTAAACTTCAGCTCCTTTCTGGAAGGGTGCAGGGCTCCTGAAGGCGCTGTGCCTTGTCTGCCAGCCTCGTGTGGGTGGCTGGTGCCTCAGAACTAACTGAGCCCTCTCTCTGGGGAATCCTGTGCAGGAAGGGCTTTCTTCAGCTCCCTGAGAAAGTGACCTGGGAAAATGCGTGAGAATATGGTTTGCCTTATATGTGGAGAGATGTTGTGTTTTTCTTGGAAGTGTGGGATACCTGCTTGTGAGCTGCATCCTCTCAGAAGTGGGGCTTGCTGAGTCAGTGCCCAGGGCCTGTACCTGTCCGATGTCAGGACTGATGGCAGAAGCCTGGTGAGGACTGGGAAGGTGTAAGGCAGGTTCAGCACCTGGTTCTATGGAGAGAGCAAGCATAACCTCTGCCCTCCCCTCCTTTGGGTTTGGGGTTTTTTTGCTGGGTTCAGGGAGTATTAGATGGAAGCACTGATACTGGGAAAGAGCTGGGATTTGGATACTTGCTTCCTACCATGTATGTTCATGTGATGTGGGAGGCAGATCTGGGTCCAGCTGTGTGAGGGTGAGGACTCCCCAGGGTGTTCTCAGCATTCCTCTGAGCTCTGAGGAAGCTGGGAGTGCTCATGAATGTTTCTCTTTTGTGCTCAGCAGAGCACTTCCTGTGGCACTCAGGCATGCTGCAACAGCTTCCTCTGCTGCATTCTTCCCAGGGGAGCATCTGAAACAGGCTTTTCTTTTCTGTGTAGGAACTTGAAACTGCTTTGTTCTTGCATGATTTGGGAAAGATTATGTTGTTTTTAGCTGACAGGCTGTAACTTCTCCCACCGTTTGGTTGCTCTTGCTTACTGTTTTCCTTCCATAGCCTGAGTCAGGTGGTGGTTGTGAAATCTGTCTGCTAAATCAGTGTCTGTGTTGACCTAGGTAGTGGAACAGATTTTATGCTCTAGGCAATCATGAACCTATAAATAAATAAATCCTTTAAGTAATTATTTTGTGGGTTGTTTTGAATAATCTGGCTCTCTCACCTCATCTTTTTCAGAGGATCACAGAATTAAGCTATTATAATGACATCTTGCAGCGTAAAATCAGCATTTCATTCTGATAGGTCTCTCTGTGATAACATGGTTTTGCAGCTCTCGAAATAAAGTTTGAAATATTGTCCTGCTGAATTTCACAATTTAGACAAAAAAGGAGCAAGTAACAATGTAGTGGATACTATTGTCTACTAACATAGTAGTAACATCAAACATTGGTGAAACGTGTCAAAACTCTCCTTGCAGTTAAATGCTTTTAAAAAAACCCCAAATCCTGTTACTTAAAGTACCCAACCCAAATGAAAACAAAACACACCTTGCAAACCCCAGTTAACAACGCTGTCTCTTTTAAGGAGCTCAGTAGTTGAAACAGAAGTTAAAACTATTGTCTGATGTGAGGGAATGTTGGGAGCTGAGCAGGAATTTACTCATGTGTGTAAAGATGGCTGTGAGGAGGGGCAGTAAAATTTGAGTTGGGAGGAGAAAAATCTGTAAGAAACTCAGGAGGGACTTGAAATAACTCCTACTTGATGCTGTAAATGCTGTGTGGAATTACATAGGACAACAAACAAAATTGTCTCATGTTGTTTTGGTTCTTGTGGTAGTCAAGGAAACAGGGTTTGGAACAGCATCTGAAAATCAGCTGAATTGTCTGGAAGAACCTGGCCTGCAACAGTCTCTCCTTTTCAATCAGGTATTGTCCTAGACCTCAAGTTCTGGCTGGCAGGAAATTATAATTGTATCTGTCTGAGTTGGCCTGTTGAAGTCAAGAATGGTCCAGGTAAAATGCAGTCACTGAGGTGTGATACTTGGTGCTTTATGGAACCAAAATTCAATTAAGCATTTTCACACTGTTGTCATCCTGTTAAATGTACATTGCCGTGAGAAATACTGCTGGTGTAGCAAGAGCTGCTCTGACAGGACTAATGATGCTGTATAGATAAGATGTAGCTGAAGGAAGCCACTGGAGAATGCTGAGCAAATAAGTGCCTCAGAACAATAAATGAAACTTAATGAAATGTCACAAATAATATTAAAAAAACCAGCTGGCATGCAAGAAGTGGAAGAAGAGAGGGTACCATTACAAGATCTAGTGGAAAGTGTCCTTGCCCATCACAGGGGGTTTGAAATTAGGTGATCTTCAGGGTCCCTTTCAACCCAAACCTTCCTATGAAAAGCAACCCCATAATAAAGCATTGGGACAATCTTTGTTTTGTTTCATGGCTTTAACTTGGCTTTTTAAATTATTACAGAACAAAGAACCTCTCTTTGCAAGATTGCAAGGGAATATAAACAAGAAGCAAGGGATATGTATAGTCTTGTATTTCTTATTGCTTAAAAGCAGTGAATTGCAGAGAAACAAGATTGAAGTTTAGTCCTTGAGGAGACTTGATTTCTTTCTTGAAACCATTTTTTGAAAATGGTTACACTGTAGGGTTTGGGGTTGTATGTTTTATAATTTCTTTTTACGTCAAATGGACAGAATGGTATTTCATCTTTTCCTACATTTTTATGAGGCATCAAGGGCTACAAATGAGTTATTGGCAGTTGCTACTTGTGACTTTTTTAAATTATTGTTACATGCATTTTCAGCTGGATATTTTGCCATGCCTGTCTTTTGGTTCCAGTGGCTATAGTGAAAGTGTCAAAGGACAAATAGTATTTCAAAGGGTGAGAAATCTTTTTACACATCTTCTCTGAACACTTTTCTTGCCAGCTGTGGAAGGAGCTTGTTTTTTGAACAGTTTCCCAATCCTGGCTTGTTTCAGTTCAGCTGTGTTTACCCTGTGGGTGTTTGGGATGAGAAGCTACAAAGACAGAAAGGAGGAATTCACGTTTGCTGCTAGGAATGCTTTTGACAATTGCTATTTCATATCCATTGATTTGCTTAGAGATGTTGGTAGGGACTGGGAAAATGAAGATGAAACAAGCACTTTGAAATAAGTACATCTGTATAGCAAGACAGTCTTCTCAAAGAAGGTGGTTGATAATCTGAATTTTCTATACACTGCATTTGTATGCATAATACTAAGTTGCTATTTTCTTACTATGTACCATTTGATCCCCAGCAGACTCTGAGTTGGTGGAATGTGTGGGACTTTGCCTGTTCTGCCAGAGCTGATCATGTCTTCTGTGACTAGTAAATCAAAGTAGCAGCAGCATCCCACCAGACCTTGATGCCTCTTGCTAGTCATGCTCCAGTCACAAAGCTGATAGCTTCACTGGATTTCCCCCCTTCTTGCCAAAAAATACTCTCATTATTTATATTGCCAGTAAATAGAGATTACTTACTGAGTGGGTGTTAAGTTTCAGTGCAGGTTATACAGGGTCTGACACCACCTTTCCTACTATCACCTCCCTAGCTCTTGCTGTGATGCTGTTCAAGTGTCAGGCAGTTTAGAGAGGTGTGTCACAGCTAGCTCGTTTCAGTTGAAGAAACTTCTTACTTTTCTTTGAAGAGTGAAGCTGAAGAACTCATCTATCTTAGAGCTTTTGAATTTATTAGAGGTTGGATTGGGTCTGTATCAGCTGTCCATTCAAGAAAGTGAAGCTCAGACTGACTGAACTTGCATAAGTGGGAGTCTGTAGGACTGAGGTCTCTGGGAAGGATGTGTTTGCCATGTGCAGTACCTCTGTTACTGTGCAGTCTGACATGCCTCCCGCTTTGAACGGGATGACTTGAGTGTTCAGGTGGGTCTGGGGTTTTTCTTCTTTCTATCGTGCTGGACTCTGTAGAGAAGTTGTTTGTGATGCTGAGCTTCTCTAAAGCTGCTAGGAAAGATGACTTAATACTTACAGCTACACTAACCACATCTAGACTGAAAATATAACTGTGCTCAAGAAAGGCTTTCCAGTGAGACAAGGATAATTAGTCTTTGCAGTTCTGCCCAGTCAGTGGTAAATTATCTGAGTGCTTATTTTGACAAGTCGCGTGATACAGATGAGTCATTCTTAAAGGATAAACAAATCTGCCCAGACATTATATTCTGTTATGTTCAGTGGTCCTGAGCAGAGCCAAAAGCCAGAAGAGAAATAGCATGGCAGAATGAAAAAGTACTCTCCTCTGTGTGTTGTTGTATCAGATTGGAATTTCAGGATCACTGTCCTTACCCACCTTTCCCTAGCAAATCTGGCAGTAGATGAATTGCATGAGAAAACTTCAGTAACCCAAGGCTCTGAGCTTCCAGTTTGATTTCCACACAGATGAAGGTGGACAAGATTTAGTGCACAGTGCTCCCCTGTGCACAAGCCATTACTAGATCAGCCTTGGCCAAACTTCCAAATCAGTACATTTTGGATAGGCTGAGTCAGAGGCAACAGCTGGTGCTGCTGAAAGGATGAAAAATGAATCAGTTGCAAAAGGTTCATTAGTGAACGAAGGAGGCCTGCCAGGGCAGTGGCTTGGCTAAGTGTATCTAAACTCAAAAATTATTACTTCAGATTCCCATGTCCCCTTGGACTTCAGGACTGCCTTATGAGCAGACTTATGACTGTGCATTGATCTTTGTCAAGAGTAACCCCTAACAGCACTGGGATTAGAAGGTGGGTATGAACTGGCCTCTAGGGTAAGGGGAAGCCAGTTGTTGTGATGGTTGATGGTGTCTGCCCGAGTTCCATCTCATGGTGGACAGGGAGGGAGCAAGGGACTCCTACTGTTGGTGTTGTCAAGTGGTATGTGTCATCCTGAGCTTGAGTGGCTATGCTGGAGTCCACAACCGGGACATATTTTGGGAAACTCTCATAGCAAGAACTTCTAAGGCCTTATTGAGAAAAGGAGTCTGATTGCTCTACTAGGCTGGAGTTTCAGGAGTGGAAGTTTTGTAGACATATGGAAATCCACAAGCAAGTTTCTTGAGGCACTGCTAAATTGAAGGCCTTGTGTCACTTGCTGGGAGAGACAAGTTTTGCTCTGCTGTGTCTTTAAGGTATGTTTCCCTGGTGCCCTCACCTAGTGTCAATAGAGGAACTGTATGCATTTCAGTCAGGTCTTTACAGACCAGTTGCCTGTGTCCTGTCAAAACCTGGTGTCCTAAATCAGTATGAATATCATGTTATGCTGAAGAGCATAGTTATGCTTTTTCCTATACTGTTTCATTATTTTTCATTACACCAGAGCCCCATAGTGTGTGTCAGGGTATTGCTATATCCAAACTCAAAACCCACTTAGGAACAGACAGGGAAACAGTGGGGTACATGTGCAGGTTACCCCTGAACCAAGACCAGTTTTTAGTTTTGTAAGTTTTGAGAAACAGGTAAGCAGGGACAAGATGACAAATCAAAGCTGTATGAGGTAAGTTCCTGCACAGCTGTTTCTTTTTTGTAAGACCATCAACTTATTTTGACAATTCTTACTATTTTTAAATAATCTCCTCTTTGTTGCAATATAAAAAAAATCTAGAACTGGAAGAGCCCACAAGGCTACTGGATTTTGGGTTCAAAAGCAGAATCTTTAACCTTTTGATTATACAAAGTGTTTTTACAGCACTTGCTTAATTTCCTTCTTGTAACATGTGAAAATAATTATAGAGTGGCTGGAAGAAGGCACAGGGAGGCAGGAAACAGCCTTAGAAAACAAAAGCAAATGAAATGTGGCCACTTGGAAAGTTGCACTGTGCCCATGGGTGAGAGCAAGTTTCTGTATTAAATTGGCTTTTTTGCAGCCACTGTACTGCTGACTCCAGCTGCAGCCCAGATGCAAATTGTTTATACTGTCCTGGCAGTATGGGATGCTGTAAACTACTGGTCAGCTGCTTTCATCTTTGTGGGACATAAAAAAGCTTCATGAGCTTCCACACACATCACCAATAATTTTAATTTGTGTGTATACAGCAGTAAGATTTCTGTATCAGATCTTAAAAGTACTTCTGCAGTTGTTCCCGGTTTGCTTCCTCCTCCTTATTAATGTTTCCGGAATTAATTTATCATCCTGGCCTTGTTTGGAAGCACCAGCTTTTTGTCTTATGATTTGGTGTTATCCTGATGTCCAGAATGCCTGGCACGGATGAGAGCCCTGTGCAAACATAACACAGAGCCAACTCTGAAAAACCTGGCAGTGTTGGTCTCGAGGCCTGTCAGGCTGAATCACTCGGGAATGTATCTGAGGGGACCACATTTCAGATGGGCTTGTTACAGGGAAAATAGTGCGGTTGTCACAGTGCGTAGCACTCTTCTAGGGAGGCAGATGTGCTGCTGGAGTGCAGTTGTGTTTGGTTGCTGCTTTCCATCGCAGAAATCTTCCTTTCACAGATGTGGTTTTTGTTAGAACTGGAATTTGCGTCTTGGTTTTCCAACTGCTTAGCATACAGCAAAGTCTGTCCTGTTTTGAAGAGGGAAAGAAACTTGAAAGGCATAACATTTATTTTTCTCCCAAAATATCAGTGACACTGGGAGTTCTTGAACTGAAGCAAGGCTTTCTAAGGGGCAGAGAGAAGTATGTTTTATATCCAGACAATCTGTAGCACTGTAGAAGCACCAGTGGCACTTCATATAGCCTAAACATTTTGACTCTTGTAGAACGTAAATATAATTTGCATTTTAGCACAAGCTTTGATGCTAATGGTTTTCTTTTTAGGAGATAGATAAGCTACTGGGGGTAAAAAAAAAATCATATTTCTAATAGAAAGACAGACAAGACCCATAATTAATGTAGCACTAGCAGGCTTCCTCCGTGGTTGGCTAATCACAGCTGAGTGTTAATAAGCGTAGAGTTTTTTTTAAATACTGTTGTAACATGTTAATTAAGATAATTCGTCTCCATGTGTCTCTTGAGTTACCAGATGGCGACTGCATTGGTGGAAGGCTGCAATTAGAGTCTTTTCTTTCTTGCTTTTTCTTCCCCTGCCCTAAGGGGAAAAAAAATAAAGAAGGAAAAAGAAAAAAAAATGCAGCTTTACTGTGTATGGGATGGCTGTGAGGGGTGCCTGTTACTGTACACATTTTAAGTGCTTGTGTCTAATTATGTAAATGCACAGCTATATGATTATATATACAAATCTCTTTGCTTTGGTTCTTCTCATTTACCCACATTATGACATTAAAAAAAAATAAGCCTCCTTTTCAGAGTATGCCCTTGCTGGGGAAACTGTAATTTCCCTGTGAAGACTCCAGTCCTGCTCAGTTTGGTTTTCTGTCTGTGACTTCAGAATAAGCAGCATCTGGAGCCAGTAAAGACAGAGAGCGTATTTTTCAGTGGACTTGGCTCCTGCTTAATACACAGAACCCAAAAGAGGGTTATGTTTTGCAGTGTGTTTTTAGGAAGGCTTAAAATATTTTAGGGGCAGGGTCAGTGAGAAGTGTGTGCACTCACAATGGAGGCCTTTTATTGACTTCTGCCTCCTGTAAGTTAAATATAAAGAGGTCCTTTAGCCTCAGCTGTTGTGGCTAGGCCCCAGCAGCAGCTGCTGTATCAGGTTTGCCCCTTTGGGAAATGACCCATCTGCTAGAAAAAGCCAGAGTGCTGAAAAGGAGAAGATAAAAAATCTGTTCTCCTGCTTCCAATCCCCATCCCCTCCCCAGAAATTACAGACCAGTGGAAAACCTGGGCATCTGGTAATCTGTGTTTTACAGAGTGAATCCTGTCTCTGGCTAGAAATGCACCAGGTTGTCAGCTGTTGCCAGCTGGCAGAGGATGGCTTCAGCCTGGGTCCCTTTTCACATGTTTTATCTGCAGCTACTGTGTTTGCATAGTTAAAACACACAGGCTAGTACACTGGTGGGCAGTAAACAAAAAAAACCCCACTAATATCTCGAGCTACCTGACAGGGGAGCAAAGCATGCTTCACCTCTGCCAGGAGAGACCCTCTTGTCCTCCAGGGAAAAGGCTTTCTAATGACTGCAGCACACATTTGTGCTGGAATTTCATTGTGTGGACCTAAAATGCTCTAAAGATGCTGGAAGAGGATAACATCTCAAATATTATTTGCAGATCAGGTCATTGTGCTTCTTAGAGCCAGCCTGCCAAGAGAAACCCTGGTGTAAAGTATGTGGCTCTTTGTGTTCAGCACAAACCTGCTGTTAAAAGCAGTGACGTTTGTCCCTGAAATACTTGATGAGCAATTTCCTAGCCTAATATTATTCCAGGCTCTCTGCCTGGGAAGGACAATGCAGGAGCAGAGGGTGCATAGTGGGAAGCTGCTGTGCTGAAAGCTTTTGAGTACATCCAGACAAGCATGGTTAGTTGGAAACCTGAAGGTATTTAGCATTCAGAAATGGAACTGGCACTCTTGTTGGAAAATGTGGGTGGGGGTGACTGGTTTTCTATCTACCACTAAAGCACATCCCCTTGTTATTGCTTTCTCAACAGGAAGGAAGGTGTGGGTGGGGAGCGGCAGTGCTGTTGATCAAAGTTTATCAAGGTACTTTTTCTCTCCAGACCAACTGCCTATAGGAAGTGTTTCTTTCTTTGGTAAAAGATGGTGTTTAGTTGACATAGCTAGTCTAAAAGTGGTATGAAATTGTAACAGACTTGTTTCTTACTAAAACTGAAGAGCTGCTGAGGGAGGGGCTGCCAAAAGTGGCTTCTGCCGTTTATAGGCTGGT
Source organism: Passer domesticus (assembly GCF_036417665.1). NCBI lineage: Eukaryota > Metazoa > Chordata > Aves > Passeriformes > Passeridae > Passer > Passer domesticus. The sequence continues at coordinate 34,158,404 of NC_087479.1, forward strand.
TTGTGTGTGCAAGGGAGGAGAGGAAAAAACAAGGATATTGCCTCTCTGGATTTCACACTGAAAGCAAAGCTGGCTAGTCATCTTCCTCCATCAGTTCCCTCTCTGCAGAAGGCTCCTGGAGCCAAACACCAGTCCTCTCTCAGGCAGAAGGAAATCTTGTGTGACTGAAGGCCCTGGTTTAAGAAGAAAAAATTCCTTACTGGAAAAGAAGCTTGTGGAATGTTTTTGTTCTTCAGTCAGCCTGTTTTCCCCTGTTCCCCCAGAGAATGACACAGCAGGAGATTTGGGTTAGAGGGACATGACAAGTAGCTGTATGTTCTTTGAATAAAATAGGTGTGTGTATATATCTGCAGAGCATAGGGGATAAAGCAGCTAACTTGGACAGTGAATCTCCTGTCCAATAGTTTCAAAGGACTTATAAAAAAAGTACTTGTTTTTGAAAATGGCACATATGCCAGTTGCATGTGTGCCTTTAGTTTTGGCGCTACATTTTGTGGTTTTTTCTCTCAGTAGGTGCATAGTGGGGTTTGAGTTCATCATATGCTAGATAAGGATCTGTCCTGCCTTAGCAAATGTGGAAGTGTTTGAGACAATGTCTTCCCTGAGAGGAAAAGTTATACTGAAAACCAAGAAAAACCCCCAGACCCCAACAAACACACCAAAACAAAACAAATGAACACCCAAACCAAACACATTTAATTAAAGTTACTTGCAGTGTGTTCTGTTAGGTGCAACCTGAGGCACTGGAGGCAGTCTGCAGCACTGTGGGGCTGATGGGCTCCTGTTGTTGCTCAAGAAGCTGCTAAGTCAGCTCGGGCTGTGGCTGACTGCCCTGCTCTGTAGCTAGGGACAGCACTGATGCTGTTATCTGGTTGGATCACATTCATGCTCTGAGTACTGGTGGCAGAAGTTAGGGGTATATCCAAGAAATGGGCAAAGGGAGGAGTAAATTCTTTCCTTATTGGCTTACTAAACAACCAGGAGATTAGTGGAGAGGTCAGGTAGCACCCTGCTGGCAAGAACTGAAACTCTGCAAGGAGAGAAGAAAGTGTCTCTTTCTGTTAGCAAATATGGCCAGAGCTCTTGTTAGGAAGCAACTGAATGCATTTGCTGAGGCCAAACCAATGTTCAGTGTCACCCCTGAGTGGGATCCATGGGCAGCACTCTACCAGAACTGCCAGGCCCTGTAGAAGCTGAAGTGAGCATTCTTGCTGCTCCCTGGCTTGCACTTCTAGCCTGCTGACTGCATCAGGCTGTCATGTTTTTATTGTGAAAAAGCATTGTGTAACAAAAGATGAAGCCCTGTGTATGAATTTGCATGCAAATTGCGATTGATAAAAACCCCACTATTGCTGCAAGCCCATTCAGGGTACTAACTGGAAAGGAACTGTGAATCTGGCTCTGTTGTTTTCAGCATGGTGTTAACCCTGAACCTCAAGTCTGAGATGCTGAAAATGACAGCCTCTCCAGAAGGCTTCAGATGGAATTAGTATTTCAGACCACCCATTTAGCTGTGGCAAGACCCAGATTGAAGGTGGGAGTAGAGAGGGAGGGTTTCTCCCTTAGAGTTTGGGGTTGTTTGGAAGGTCCTTGCCAGAAATTAGTAATAGCTTTTGCAGTTCCCTCAGCTATACTGAGGTGATAAACACACAAATTATCCAAGTTGAAAATTGAAGTCTCTGTAGCAGGGACAAGTAACTGCAAGATGGGGATATCTTGTGTTTATTTTGGGTGCTTTTCTAGATATGCTGTTTCTAAGGCTGGTGGCAAGTCCTGTCCAAAGGAATGAAGGTGACAGTATTTTTGGAGAACTGGAGACTTGGACAGAGAAGTTCTCCTTGCCGCTGTGGAGTGTGCTGAAGCACAACTTGTAAGAGAGTGAACAAGAAATGACCGTGACCAGGAGGAAACCTTCCTATGTGACAGGAGATACAAGAAGAGACAAAAAGATGGCAGGCCTTGAGGCAAGCCAATGTTTTCTGAGCTGTTCGACAGAAATCCTACTGTAGGGCAGTCAAAGTGGTACAAGGAAGTTAGGATCAGGCTTCAGGAGAAGCAGCATGAAAACAATGGCATGGCCTCTAGCACTGGGACAATTTAATTGGGTGCTTCTGTGTTCTGCTTCACAGAGATGTTTGCTCACCAGGTAAGACCTGCTGACATGAGACATCATGACAAGTTTAACCAGACTAGCCAGGGGGATACTTATCTTGATTAGGAGGGTGGTTTTTGTTTGTAGGATGTTTTTCTTCTGTCTTGATAGTATCTGTTAAATGGAGTAAATGTTGCAGATGAAAAAAGAGAAGTACTGAGCTTAGCAGCTTCCATTTCTAGTTTCCACATCACAAAAAAATTGTGGTATGTCTAAAAGGCCAGGAGGTGTTAACAGTATCCAAGCAGGGCACACGCTCAGGGCATCCAGCAGAGCAGTTGTAAGCACAAATGGCTTCCAAAGTGCTTCAGCATAGATCTATAAAGGTCCTCTGCCACTGCTCTGAGGATAGTCAAACCTGCTAGAGCACTTGTATAGTCATTGAGGGATTTACCTGAGGCTGTGTCCAGCTTCCTCTTGAAGTTGCTGGGATTTGAGCCTGACTCATGTAAATAGCATCTTTATTTTGTCAGAACTGTTCCTGTTCTGGTTTTAGTGACCTTTGTGCCCTGCTGTGGAGAAGAACTACTGTTACTGGGTGTTCAGTGTGAAGCATCCTGTCGTTAAACAGTGCTATACCCAATTGTCTGCCCACATGAGGGGAACAATGCCGTGGCTTGTTCTCCCTCAGTTACAAACTTACACTTACGCACTCTGGTAGATCATTATTAGAAGGGTTTTTTTGTTTGTTTCCTTGGTTTATTGGTTGATTGGGGTTTTTTTTCGGTTTTTGGAGTTTTTTTTCGGTTTTTTTTTTTTTTTTTGGTTGGTTGGGTTTTTTTGGGTTTTTTTTTTTGTTTGTTTGTTTTTGGTTTTTGTTTAGTTGTTTGTTTAGATTTTGGGGGTTTTTCTCATAAAAATGCATTTTTTAAGGAGGATTTGGTTTTCATCTCTGCATAGTCAGACTGCCCAGTATAACAAACAGATTAATGACTGAAAACCAGTTCAGCTTGGTGCAGAAGAGAGGGGTGTAAGACCCCTCATAGAGTCCATGAATACTACTGATTGAAAAAAATAGAGACAGTGCCAAGCAAATTAGACTGTAGAGAGGTCTTAGACTTCTATGTGGTGTTGTGCCTGTGCAAAAAAGAAGCACATAATTCTGTGACAATTACCCAGTCAGATTGAAATATGATTTAATCTTTCTTTGTATGTGTGAGTGGAGCGTATTGTTCTTCATGCTTGCCACAACAGACTCATCCTGCTTGAGCTTTGTAAATCTTCTGCTTATCTGTGAATTTCACTTTCACTGATCAAGGCTCAACTGTGCTTCTGTGGTTTATGTTCTGAGCACTTAAGCCCCTCACTTTTGTGTCAGCACACAGACCATATGCTTCATCTGTGGCATTACATATGACCATAGCTCGGGTTTGTGTCTTTGTTGCATTATGCTGGAAATGCTTTCAGTTCTGCATCAGGTTGGCATTCAAGACCACTGCTCAGCTTCAGCTCAGCCAGGACATGAAAGAACCATTTCATCCTTTGGTGATTAGATTAATCAGTTTGGTCAACTGACATCTCTTACTGTCTCTAAAAGAAGCTAGATTCCAGTTCCTCACAGCTGTCTGTGAATCTGGTGGAGGCGGAAGCAAGTGAGGATTGCTGCTTGAAGGAGAGCCATGGAAGAGGGAGCTGGTGAGGGTTCAATGTGGTGTTGCTGTAACAAAAAAGAGGTTCCTTAGTGTTGCGGTGGTTATTGTCAAGCTGGTGACAGCTATTCAAAGAACATCAGAGCAGTTAACCCTCCTTGAAGGAGGACAGTATTTTTTTCATGTGACCAAACCAGGTTTGCTTATAGGTGATTTGGTGGGATGCTGGGTAGAGGTACATACTGGCTTAGTATTTTTTCATTTACATATTTAAAAACTGTATATGAAATTCTTGGTGGTTTGGAATGGCATTTGCAGAAGCTCCAGTGCATAACTTAATTTCTGCCTTTCAGTCTGGAAATGACAATTTCTTTACCTCTGAATGGAGTTCAATGATGTTCTAAGTATTTGGATTCTGTTTCCTTTCTGTTTTCCAGCAGTGTATGCTGGCAGAGAACCACCTCTCTCAGGAGATGTCATAAGCTTCAGTACCTCCTAGAAACAGGGCCTTTGGGAGTATTTGCTCCCTTTGCACAAAGTGGAGAAATGCTTAAAACCTGTTTCTGTGCATCCTGAAAGCTTGATGAATCAAGATCCTGGCAATAGCTTTGCAAGCCTAGAATGTTAGTAACCCCATAGGAAGTTGGTGACTTCTGTAACTTGGCTCTCTTACTCTTCCCTCCCCAGCATGAACATTTGTCTTAAGATTTGTCTCACAAGCCCTGGGATACTTCCAAAAATACGTGTTTCAGGGAGGGAGTTGATGAAATTCCTGCGTGTATCTTTCTGTTCCCAGTACTGAAGCATCCAACACAGCCGTGCTCCAGAGTGATACCAAACAGTTCACACGGGCTGCTCTGTGTGTGTGTCCTGGCAGCAGTCAGTACCCAGCTCTTCTCACCCCTGAAGTGTCAGTGGGTTATTCTGTGGACAGCAGTAAATGGGATGCTCTGCCTTGTTCTGTGTTGCTGTAAACATACCAGTGCTGCAAATTTGGGCATAAGCTCTGCTGCTGGAGACTAAAGGATGGTGCAGAATCAAACTTTTACTTTGTCTTCTATTAGCCCCAGTTTAGAGTGCACATATGAAGGCAGTTGAAGAAACCTATTATGGGAGATAGTGAAAGCTGAGGGCAGTGAAAGCTTAGGAAACAGGTTGCTGCACTGTCTGTCCCAGGCATTCTGGATGCCTTTGTTATGCTGGACTGGGCCCTGGTTTGCAGAGGTACTGCATTCTGTCAGAGATGCCAGGGATAGAGAGCTGGTCTAGTAAGGAGCAGAGGTATTTGACTTCCTCAGTTTTTCAGGTACCACCAGTCCATCATCTTACCCACCCAAGCCTTGCCTTCAGCAATTTTCAATGCCATCAACAGTGTCTAGTAGACCTCCCCAAAGCTGCAGGCTCTGAGAAGCTTTGTTCCCCTGAGGCTGCCTTGCAAAGGACAGTCCAGGATCAGCTCAATCGTGGTGAGGATGGAAGGTGTCGATGTTCTGACTGCCTAATCCAGACCTTTTCTATCTATTTCACAGCACACGTGCAGTGTTCTTCCATCACAGTGAAGGTGACATTTTAAAATACTTATGTACTCCTGGATGCTGTGATGACACATGAAGGTTGGGAGTAGAGGGAAGGGGAAGTGGCTGATTCTGTAGTCCCTTCCCTGTGAATAGGATGTCAGGCATAACTGCCTGAACACACTTACCAGCTGCTTCTCTCCTTTTCTGTCCAAGTGGTCTGTGGAGGTGAGGAGGAACCCAGTTTGCAGTTGAATAGTTGTGCATCTCCTGAAGACCTTATCTGAGAAGACCAGATCAGGGTTCTACAGGTGCCTGATGTGGTGGTGTTCCCAAGCCTTTGAGAGTGCTATTGCAAAGTAAATGAGTGCCTGTTTCTTGTTGGCTGGCTGACTTTTGTACATAACTGAGAAAATTTATCATTGTAAGGGGGCACTTTATGATAGAAGGGGAACCAAGAGTGAGCTGCTTCTGTGTGCAGAAGGGCTCCTAGTACAGTGGCCAGGCTTACACATGGGCACAGCTCAGGAGAAAAGGGAACCGCGGGACTGAGCTCCTTGCTGCAGTCAGCAGAAAGATGCAATTCCGGGCACCTGCTGTGGTATAAAAAGTGTAGGGAAGTTGTCCTGTCTGCTCTTGAGTTTTGGCCATTACTGTGGTGACGCTGTCTTTTACCCACTGCTCTGCACCAGTGCCAGGAGAGGTACCTAGTGAATTGCTAAAAATATCTTTGGTGCTCATGTGGTTTTGCAATTTAGCACAAAAACCTCTCCTGGCCTGCAGATGAATCAGGACATTTGTCTATGTGTTTGAATGTGAAATGTGCTGCTAATCTGTTGCTTTGGCTGATCCCAACTGCCCTATGATGTTTCAGAGGTTCACAGTGAAAGGAAGTTCAGCCTCATAAAGTGCAGGATTAAAACACTGGTTACAAAATTATTGCAGAAAGAAAAGATGAAAAGCACAGAAGAAGTAACAGTTAAAACTCATGAGGCACAGGACAGTGGCTTCTCTGAAGCTTATTTAAGAATAAATCTCAAGAACAAAGTCCTCTTGAAAAGCTGCTGCTTAGACCCCTGTTAACCTTTTCTGAAGAAGTAAATTGAATTGCAGTTATAAAGCTGGCAGAGCATTTTTGGCTTCAGTCAGCACTTCATCTCAGGGTTTATTGGCATTTGCAAGCACTACCTGTGCTGCATTCTCACACGTGTTTAGGTTTAAGAGTTGTTTGCATTAAGGTAATGGGGCAAATTTTTCCACAGTGAATGAATCTCAAGTTTTCTTTTACTTCTTAAATCGTACTAAAAATCCAGTTACTTGAACTTTGTGCAGGTGTTTGTTGCTGTTTGTCCCACAGTAAGTGGGTCACTTAGAGGTAGAACATGGGAGAATTTGTGCTCTGGGGTTTAAGGACAGGCCTGGTTCACCATGCTCTGATGGAACACCCTGGGTCGGTTGACTGATTTTCCATGCCCCAAAACGTCTCAAGAGGCATCTGTGATGTATTTTCTTCTATGAAGTCTGGGAAGCTGATGTGAATTTTAAGGGAAAAATCTGGATTTCCACATCTTTCAGCCGGGCAGATACATGTCAGCGGAAGTTGTTGGGGCTGTTCTGAAGGGTCATTGTGACCTGTCAGAAGAGAGGAAGTTCTGAGCAAGACAAATATCCTGTTTTTAGTGAAGTTTCCTCAATTTTGGTTTGTTGTTTTTATTTGAATGGCTATTGAAAATTCTGCAAGGAAAATTCTGTCATGTGCCAGATACTACATGTGCCTATACCCACTAGTCAGGGTAATGGAGGTGTAAAAAGGAATGGGAAGCACTTTTAACACTCATACAGGTAAACAGAGGGGTTTTTAAAGAAATGTTTTCATAATACACTGAATTATTTTTTAAAAGTAGATTAGAACATTTGGTCTTAGGAGAAGTCCTCTTGAGATGATCAAGTCCAACCTTTGATGGAACACCACCATGTAACTAAACCATAGCACTAAGTGTCGTGTCCAGTTGTTTCTTGAACTCTTCCAGGGATGGTGACTTCACCATCCCATGTGCAGCCTGTTTCAACTCCATACCACCCTTCCAGTGAAGAAGTTTATCTTAGTGCAACAAAGCTCTGTTGCCAATCTTGTTGGTGGCATAGCTACATGAACTAGTCAAAATCTGTGTGCTTTTACAGGCTTCTAGGGTGCCTTATGATGGGGCAGGTCTGCACCTTGGCACTGTGTACCCATAGAACAGAGGGGTTTTGCATTCCTCATTCCTTTCAGTATGTCTCCTGCTCTTCCCCTGCCAAACTAATAGGAAAGCCTGGTTGTTAGGTTCACCCCAGTCTCTAGTGAGGCAGCTGTGGGGAGAAGATAGCAGTAAGGATTTCCTGGGCCTCTCTCATGTGGAATCTGTGTTGTGTCACTGTTCAAAAATATCACCAGTTTGGTGCCTGCCAGTTAGACTGTACTACTGGGATAATAAGCAGTATTTAACAATCAGAGAAGCTTTATCAGAGGTGTTCTCTGCCATTGTGTAACAGCCTTTCTTGTTGATTTTAGTAGTTTCCTAATTTAGTGGGTGTTTGTAGGTGGAAGTCTGCCTATGTTTCATGTATACCATGTAATGGGTGTCTTCCTCTGAGATGTCCTTCACGATACTTTCTTTTTTACCAGATTGTCCCCAGCCACCACAACCTGAGAATGGAGGCTATAAATGCCACCCTAGCCCCTGCAACAACCCTCTGACTTCAGGCAGTGTCATAGAGTATCTGTGTGTTGAAGGCTACATGCTGAAAGGAGATTATAAATACTTGACATGCAAGAATGGAGAGTGGAACCCAGCCATGGAAGTCAGCTGCAGACTCAGCCCAGGTGAGTGCTCCCTGACTCTAGAATTGCCCTTACACTGCCTTTTCAGATTATCCTTAAGCACTTAGTGTGATGCTGAGGAAGTCCATATGGCTCTCTCTCATTGCTCCAGCAATTTCATAAATGCAGCTCACAGTCTTAAAAGTGTCTCTTCAGTAGCAGCCCATCAGATGCAGACTTAGTCTCTAACACAAGGAGAAAAGCCATGGACAGGACTATAAAGTAGGCAGCTTGTTACTTATGTGGAGCTTCTTATCTGGAGGCTCTCATCCCAGGGATGCTGGAAGCCCTAACAGTAGCATTTTCCATGCTTTCTAGTTTTCCTTGATGGATTTGACAGTACATCTCCCTCAGTGAGTCTGTGCATGTGTGTGTGTAGAGTCAATCTTCCTTGCAAACAGGTTAAGTAACTGTTGGTTTCCTGTGCTGAAAAGATTGATGGTGCTGCTTTTCACTGTACTGGTGGGAAAGGACATTGCTAACAAATGATTCCTGCTTCTCTCCAAGTAGAAGTGGACAGCTTTTGTTTTGTCTCCCCAGCTGAACAGGAATTCCTCTATCAAAGCAGCAAAATAAAAAGATTTACAGGAAAATGTTCATCATACAGCTCTTAATTTGCCTACTACTCTTTTGCTCTTAACAGTAGGTATATTGAATAAAAGAACTCTCTCCCCTCTTCTAGGTGGGTTCTATCAGCCCACCCAGAAGAGGGGAGAGAGTTGTGCTGAGCCAGCAGGATGTACACTTTGGAATTAAGTCTCATAATACATAAAGCAAAATGTGTCAGCTTAATTGGAAAGAAACGGAAAAAAAAATAGTACCTTCATCAAACTCTTTATGGAGCTCACTGCATACCTGTGATCTCTGGAACATCCTGTCCTGTCTCAAAGACACTGTCTTTTTATGCCACTCCAATAGCCCCTTCCTATGATTTATAAGGAAGGATCAAGGAGTTTACCTGGCAGCAAATAGATCCTGAAGAGGTTTTCAAATTCACCTTAAGCTTCCTTTCTGCAGTGATCCCCATGCCCCTTGCAGCCAGGCTGGAGAGCAAAGCTGTGCTATTGCACATTGCCCTGAGTGGCATTCCTGCATGGTGGCACTTGGTCTAGCTGAGGGATTGTGTTGTGATGAGCAGAAATCCCTCAAAGTTCTGTAGCATCTTGAAGGGTCAGTGACATTAGCAAAAATATGGTACCTCAAAAGTCTCACCCAATGAAAAAGTCCTTGCTTTCACAACACAAGCTTTGAATCAACTGTTCAGGGTCAGAGATAGCTGACTCTTAACTAGTGGGTCTCCTTCAAAAGCCTCAGAGAAGGGGAAGGAGGTAGGAGACTCTAGAAAAGCAGTAGTCTCAAAATTATTGGTAAGGGTAAGATCCTACCTGCTCCATGTAGGATAAAGTAAGTCCCGAACAGTTATCACGTGTTTTGTGCAGCTCTGAGCCTGTCAGCCCTATAGCCTTTCGGCAGTTTATTGTATGAGGTAGTGACATTTTTTTGGCATATGAGATGGTAAATGTTCTGGAGTGCGCCCTGGATAGTGAGCAGTTTGACAGCATCATGTACTGATCCTGAAAATGGGGCATCTCTATTTGCCTTCCCTTGTTCCTGTTAGTGCCCTGAGAAATGCTGGAAGTTAAAATCCTTACTCAACCCTATTTGCCATAGGGAAAAATGTGATAGTCACTGTTTTGGTTTTTTGTTTTTTTGGGTTTTTTCCTGTGGAGGGGTCAAGCTGCTTCTAAAAGATTTCAAAGAAACAAGTTCAAAACAACTAAACCAAGTAGGTTTGACCCCAAGAGATGATGCAGAAAATTGCAAACTAGGTTTCCATCTTAAATGCCTGTTTTGGGCATAGATTTCAGGCTGTAGGCATAAAAATAATGATCCTCCAACTCTTTTTCTTCCCTGTTTACCTGTTGCTCTTCCTCTTATCCCTCGTTGCGTGTCCTGAATTCCCTCTGCAGTCTGAACCCTGTACTCCTAAAGAATGTTTTGGGTATAGAAAGAGGAGCTGAGGAATTACGTAACTCAAATGTGCAATTCACAGTATATTTGCTGAGGGGTAGGTGAGGGTTTTTGGATCTCTACCAAAGACACAAATTAGGGACAGAAACAACACATAGAGACAATTATTTCCTCTGGAGAGGTGAAAGGACTAGTGTAGCCTTCTAGGCATGGTATGCAGTGCTCAGCAATACCACCTCCAAGCCATTCTCTCTTCACTCCCAGTTTATCCCTGCACAGATCCTTTAAAAGCCAAATGGGTTTCCGTGCAGTCACACAGCACAGCTGCAGAAGGGTGGGAAAGAGTAATGTGGGCACATGTATCTAACACTGAAAACTCAGCACCCTGAAAGAACATCTGCCTTCCTTCTCTATCCTCTGGCATATGTTTGTGTGTGAGAGAAACTTAATATTTTCTGTGTGTGAATTGTAATAAGTGCATAATAATACCCAGCCAGTTGACTTCCACCCCTCTTTGCAATGCTGTTATATTAGTTGAGAAAAAATGGGTTTTGGAACTTTTTCTTCTGTTTGGCCTAAAATATGCTGCTTATTGTGTTAGACAATTATTGGCCTTGCTGGTTACATCATGACATTCTCTTGCTTTTGCTCAGACAGATCTATATATAACATGACCCTTACACCATCAGTCAGTCCCCATGGCCTGCTTCCACTGCTTTTCTGTTTGCTCTGTGTTTTTCCAAAGGACCCTTGTATGTGCCTGTTTTATTTTGGGTTCCCTTTACAGCTGATGGAGAGGTGTCAGCTTGAGCTGCAGACTGAGATAGGTGGTGTGTCTTGTATGGCAAATGTGGGTTCCTTACACACGCATCCAGGAGTAAGTCCTGAGGAGCAGTGTGAATGTTTTTCCTTCTCTATGGCAGTTCCACATTTTACCTTGTGTTCCCCTTGGTTTTGTAGAAAAGGACTCTCCTCCCACAATTGGAGTGCCCACGCTGTCCATAGTAGCCTCCACAGCGAGCTCCGTCGCCCTGATTCTGCTGTTGGTTGTGCTGTTTGTTTTGCTGCAGCCAAAGCTGAAGTCGTTCCATCACAGCAGGTAAGTGTAGCTGGGGTTTGGAGGGGCTCAGAGGCTCCCCGTTTCTTTGCAGCAGAAACCCATGCAGGTACGTGGGTCAGACCTTCATTTTGGAGCAACTTGGCTCCTCACTTCTCCGTTCCTCTTTTCATCACCTCAGGGACATCTCTGCCCCATCCTACTGATCCAGCACTTTTCTGAAATGGTGGTCTATGATGCCCACCTGCAGTCCCCAGTCTTGTGTGCCACCCAACGAGTGACTTCCTTATGCTGTTGCCTTGGCTTTGAATGGAAAAAGTTATGATATTTAGTAGCCTGGCTGTAGATCAGTTTCCTACCTCTTCTAGCCTTGGATAGCTACTGAAGTCTATGTCTGGGTGTATATATCTGCATCTTTCCCTGACTGCTTGAGGTCCTGTGGACCCAAAATTAAGCTGTACTGCTCTTCATGTGCATGTGCGAGTCTGCCATCCTTCTCTGCTGCAGGAGGAGAACCCTCCTGGCCTGGGTTTGTAGGTGAGAGGAGGGACCCAGCCATAACACTGCTGCCAGCTAAGGCAGAGACACTCAAGCAGTGGGGAGGTTGAGAGGTAGGGCCCTGCAGTCTGCCCCCTTCTGAAAAGGCCCAAACTACTGGAAAGGAAAAATTTTCTCTCAGGTCTTACAAGGCCAGGTGATTCATGCTGTGCCAGAGCTGTCTTCCCCATCCTGCCAGAGGTTATCTGGCCAGAGGCAGCAGAACAGACAGTGCTGGGTGTTGTGGAATGTAGAAGTGCACCAGGCTGGCCTCAACAGTGCTCTTTGGCAAAAGCATGGAGCTGAGTCATGACCTATGTCAAATTTAGCTATGGAGGTAAGTGGGGGGTGATAGGAATTGTAACCTTTTCAGCTCTTGCTGCTAAATCCATCGGGTGCTGTGAATATACAGCCCCTGCTCATATTTAGTGGCAATTCGCAGTCGGGCTCCAAGACTGCTTCCTTGACCTTTTTAAATCAAGTTTCTGTCCTTCCCTAAATATGGTGAGAGTTAGAGTTCTGCCAAGGGAGGTTACTGGGGTTCTTGGTAATTTATATATATAGTAAAATAAATACTTATCTTGATTGATTTTTTCCTCCTCCCCCATCTTTTTTTTTGTTCCTTTTTTTTTTGAGGCGGGACCAAGGTGTGTCTGGAGATCAGGTCTCTATTATGGTGGATGGTGTCCAAGTGGCTTTGCCATCCTATGAAGAAGCAGTATATGGCAGCACAGGGAATTGCATTCCACCCTCAGACTCCCGAGTGCAGATTGTGCTGTCAGAGGGAGCTGGACAGAATGGACCCAGAGAGATACAGCAGCCGGACCAGGGCCCTCGCAATACCTTTGAAAGAGAAGATGAAGCCCCTGGACATTCTGGACTGTGTGAAGCCAGTGGCTCTCAGCGCTCTGAAACTGTTCTTGTGCATCAGGCTGCTACCTCTTCCTGGGTAGCTGGCATGGCTAGCAGTAGACCTGTACACAAAGAGGCCCAAGATTCAGAAAGCAGTGACATACAGAGCCTTTTATCACTCACTTCCTCTGAGGAATACACAGATGGTAAGTGACTTGTGCAAGGAGCACTAAATGAGACCCTTTTAAGAGCAGGTTCTGAGTTGATTATCTAGGGTGAAAAATGGCAGGGATGCCCCTATGTGTGTCTGTCACTAGAGCAGCTTTTGAAAAGATCCAGTCTCTGTAGCATGTTTCACCTCTTAAACATGTAAGCAGTATTTAATACCTTCTGAAGAATTCACTATTCTCAGACTGGGAGCTTAGGGCAGTCTGAGCAAGTTTGTCTACTGCTTACACTTTTTAAACAAAGGGTTTTCAGAGAAATCCAGCCTCTAGCACCATAGTACAAAAGCAGTAAAATACTGTTTGTGGAAACTAAGTTGGTGGGAGTGGGAGGACATGCTTGGAATACAAACCCTTTGTGATGTTTGGGCTGCTTAACTTTTAGACTATTCTAGTAAGCAGCTTTCTGCCACAAAGCATTCAGTGCTGCAGCCTTAGCCTGCAAGACCTAAGAGGGATGTCCTTGAACTTACTGTAGAGGGCAGAGGGGCAAGTCTGTTGAACAATCAAAACATCTTTTATTCCTCACTTCTGTGCTGTCCTGAAGGAGTGGCTTTGCAATGCCAGAGCTGATGTGAAGGTGTAGCTTAAAGTTTCTTTTGCAGGGACTGCTGTGTCTTAGGCAAGAAATGTGACTGGCTTGTAGATAGCTCAGGGTAGAACTTCTCCTTTCTATGATATTAAGAAATATTTTGTGCTAGGAGGGTATTGCAGGGCCAGATATACACCCAGAGTGGTGATGGAATCTGTCCTTGGAGTTTTTCAAGGCTGGAGCCAGCTGGTCCCAGTCTCAGGGGCAGGTTGGAGCAGAGTCCTCCAGAGTTCCTTTGTGATGTGATGAGAGGGAGACCACTGCATTGTCATGTTAGGAAAGCAGGAGCCTGTCTTGCTTTCAATAGTACTTTTTCTGGTGTGTGTTGAACTACAGAACTTTGACTACTTATTCTTTTTTTTTTCTCTCCCCACCGTTCAGATATTCCCTTATTGAAGGAAGCATGAGGTCTGCTGTGTTTGTCTAGTTTTCTCCATCTTGGATTTCTTCCTCTTCTCTCCCTGCCTTTGGGACAGAAGCACTCTGTGCAGTCTTCCCCATCCTCGCAAGCTGTACCCTGGATACCTCCAAGAAGAGATGCCCTCAGCTGAAGATCCAAAGGATGTTGCCAGGTTGCCTCCTGGATGCACCAGTGGAGTTGGTGCAGCACTGGCTTCCCCATTCCATCAGCATCAGGGGCTCAAGGAACAGAGTGGATTTGAGCTCTCCTCTTCCCCAGCCAGATGTTTGACAGCAGTCTCTGATGAGCTGCTCTTTTCTCGTGCCTTTCTCCTCCTCACACCGGCTTGTTGCAGCTTATCAGCCTTTCTAGCCCTTCTGCGGCCCAGAGAGCAGGAGCTCAACCTGCTTGCTCTCTGGGTGCAGACATAGTTTAAATATACACATATATGTTATATAGGCTCTTCTTCCAGCATCCTCTTTGTGATAGGGCAGGACAAAATGCCTCACTAGTGCTGACATTGGGCTTGGGAGGGCTCGCAGTTAAGGGGCAGCTTGTGGTGTCTAGAAGCACCTCAGATGAGATGGGCTGTGTGACAGCTTAGCCCTGCAGGAGCAGTTCACTGAGAATTGCTTAAACACTGAAGGATGAGAAGTACAACATGTAGGAATGCCCTCTGTCTCATCTCTGCAGGAGTCCATTCCTGAAAATCACTTTTGTCTCCTCCTTCTTCCTCTACCAGTGCAGCCCACTGGAAAAGGTTCAGGTGTTTGAAAATACCAAGACAAAAAAATGCCTGTAGGTAGTGAATTCCTAGTGCCATTGGTGCAATCCCTAATTCCTTTTCCAGCCATAGTAGGTACTTGAGTCCTGGGTAGCTGCCATCACATAGGCTGGTGCGTCTTCCTCGCTTCATTCAGCAAAGGCTCTGCTGCTCTAACCTGGTGGGCTCCAGTGGCCCACAGAGAAGGGCTCCTCCCTTGTGGCTGGGGGTGAGCAGCTTTTGTAAAGCTTCTCCTAACCACGCTGCCAGCCTGTTGCTGTGAGGGAAAGTCAAGTACACTGACAGCAGTGCTAGAGGACACCACAGCTCAATGCTGAAGTTTTGAGGATTGTTTCAAGTTCTGATAGGAGGGAAGAGAAAATTCAGAAATAAGTGTGCCTCTGCCTGCCACAGGTCAGATTGTCTGTGTTGGGACTCTATAACTGCAGGAAGCCACATTTGTCTGGGGTAGACAGTCCAAGTCCAGGTGCTGTGGTGGTTGTAAGGTTGCTCACTGAGGTCTGGACACTGTTCCATGGGATTGGTTTCAGCAAGAAGAGTTGGCTTCTTAGATGCATGTACCTTGTCGTAACTGTCTTGAAGTAACCAGGGAAGTGTTTGCCCTGTGAGAAGCTGCTACATTTTTGAGTTGAAGGAGCAAAATGTCATGGCCTTACACATCATGTGGTAATGTACAGGTAAACAGGGATGCTGTCTTTGCTGCTTTGCTTTTGGTTTGCAGTCCTCACCATCCTTATCCTCGTTGCTACAGTAGAAAAACATTACAGCACTTGACAACAATGATAAACATCTTTATGTATAAAATCACTGTGGCTTAGCTCCAGTTCTTTGAAATGGGTATTGGCCATAGTGCCCAGCTGTGTATTTGCTATTCCTTTTCCTGAATAGCTGTTAAATCCCAGGACACATGGGACAGTGTGTGCCTGTGGATGGAAGAATCCTTTTTTCCCCTATCCTTGTTATAGAGGGATGTTAATTTAAAATTAAAGTGTTTTAAACATCCTTCCCTGTTGCTCATGTTACCTTGCATTAACACAGGAATTTGATAAATCCCATTTGGGTGGTTTAGGTATTTTTTTTTAAGTTTGGATAGTGAAAATCTTGTGTCATTTTACAGTGGGCTGTGGTGTCTCAGCTTCAAGAGCTGTAGAGGACAAATGTTGTTTACACATCTGCCATTGGAATTTTTAAAAATAAGCATAGGGACAATTGTATTTAGCTTTTTGACTGTTGGAAATAAGCTTGAGTAAATTCTCCTTCATTGGTTTATTGGAGGGGTTGAGCAAGTGTAGTGGTAAGGGAGTGGGGAGGAAAGTCTGTGTGACTTTCCTGCTTCCTAAACAGCATAGAGCAGGAGTTGCTTTTTATGCATTTAAGGTCCTGTCTGCTCAAACTGACCCTCTGCAAACCAAGGTATAGAAGTTGGGAATGTGTTGCCTTCCTGAAAGGGGTAATGCTGGTTCTGGGTTTGTGGGAGAAGCTGGAAGCTGATCCCAAGGCCTAACCTTGTGCTGGACAAGCACCTGCACCACCATCCTCTGTGGCCTGGCCTCCTCTCTGCTGTTGTAAAACAAACAACTGCCAGCTTGGAAGAGAAAATTCGGTTTGAGTGGGGAAGAAAAGGAAGCAATCTCTCCAAAGAGGGAGTACTTTAATTTCACAGAAACCCACACAGAATTAAGTAGGCTGGAAAAGACCTTTAAGACCATCAAGTCCAACCTGTGACTGAGCACCACTTTGTCAACTAGACCATGGCATTGAGTGCCACCTCCAGGGATGGTGACTCCACCACCTCCCTAGGCAGCCCATCCCAATGCCCAGTCACTCTTTCTGTGAAGAATTTCTTCCTAATGTCCAGCCTGAACTTCCCCTGGCACAGCTTAAGACTTTACCTGAGATTGGAAACTGACCCCCCACCTGGCTACACCCTCTTTTCAGGGAGTTGTGAACAGTTTTAAAGTGTCTTTGAGCCTTCTCTTCTCCAGGCTGCACAACCCCAGCTTCCTCAGCCTCCTCGTAGAATTTGTGGTCCAGACTCTTCACCAGCCTTGTTGCTCTTACTTGGATGCATTTGAGCATCTCAATGTCCTTCCTAAATTGGGGGGCCCAGAACAGGACACAGCACTCAAAGTGGGGCCTCACTTTGCCAAGTGCAGGGGGACAATCCCTGCCCTGGTCCTGCTGCCAATTGCTCCTGCTACAGGCCAGGATGCCATTGGGTACATGCTGGCTGCATGTTCAGGCTGACATCAGTCAGTGAACCCAGGTCCTTTTCTGCCTGGCAGCTGTCCAGCAGCTCTTCCCCCAGCCTGTAGCACTGCAGGGCGTTGTTGTGGCCAAAGTGCAGGACCTGGCACTTGGTCTTGTTAAAGCTTATATCATTTGATTCTATAGAAATTGTTGGAAATGGCTTTACTAATGAGTTGGGGAAATGCAGAGGTGCAGGAGGAAAATATGCAAGTGTAGCTATTGTGATCAAGCATAAACAGGCAGCTTCTGTTGGCTTCTTGAGGGTGAGCCAGCAGCTTCCAGGCCAGTCTCTGTGCTGGCTGGTAATCCCATCTGATTATTCCAGATCCTGCAGAAGAGCTCTGTTCCCTGCAGCAAATCTTCTGGGAACAGGCCCCAAGGATCTGTGTGAGCCAGAATATGGAACACAGTTTGGAGGCTCACACTGCTCATCTACATCCTCAGTTAATTTGTGTATAAAATGAGGTGAAACAGCAGGGGAGGAACTCAAAAGACATCTGACAACTTTTTCAAGGGGGAGGTAGAGCAAGGCCTCACTTTACTGGTTATCAAATGGTTATTATTCATTCATATTTGTTTTAATTCTGCAGAGGCTGAAGGACTGAGAAGTCTTTGGGTAGAGATACAGGAAAACCTACTTTGCACAGTCCTATCTTCACTTAGGGGAGGATGGCTGAAGCCTAAAGATTGCTCAGATGTGAGCTGTGCTCTGCCTCAGAAGTGTTCATTATCTCTGAGCTGAGTGTGTTCTCTCTGGATTTTGCCATAAGTAGGTGCAGCCTGGATCTCAGTGTTGTGGATAGGAAGCACAGAGGCTCAGCCTTGTGAGATGTAGTACAGTAAATGGGTTTTTCCTTTTTTTTTTTTTTCCCTGATGGAGCCACAGTCTCCATACCTTTTCTTCCACCACTTATGTCTGGCAAAGGATTTCAAAGGGAGGCATTCTTTCTTATTAAACACTCCCAACATAATCATCTCATGCTTTGTCATATGTGCTGGATCCTGTGATATTCAAGAACATTAACATTATTTAATTATGCTGAGAAAAATAAAAATAGCACTTATTTTAAAATTTTCAATTATTTTTGGAGTCTGATAGTTGTGGGGGGGAAAGGGCATTTCAGAAATTCAGGATATTATGTGCAATAGAAAAACTTCCTTGCTCCTTTACAGTTCTGCAGTTCTTTTAGAAAATAAATGCAACTCATTGCAGTGTTTACAGCCCAAGCATTGTAGAACTGGACCAGCCTGAGAGAACCAGGATGTGAAGTTGGCAGTGACCCATGGGGAAGTGGCCAGCCTCTCATCAGGTCTGCATCATGAAGCTCCCCTCAAATGATGAGCCAGCTGATGTGTCAGAGCCTCCTGCAGCCTTGAAGGGAGTCAGCAGCACTGGTGAGATAGGGGTTTGTGTGTTCTTGTTTTAAATAGCTTGTGCCTCCCCACCATTAACTGCAGAAGATGTAAAAATTAAGTCAGGAGAGATGCACCTGAAGCGTGTGAGCCTTTGGAGTTGTTGCTGTGTTCATGAGTTTGGGAGGGAGAAGAGCTTAATGCATTTTTATCCTTAACCACCAGGGAAGTTGCTGGGTAGCAGAATGTTACTCAGCAAGCAGAGTGCTTTTCACCCCTTGGACATCTCTGCTGAGGTTTCTCCTTGGCCTTTCAGCTCTGGCATGGTGAATTGTTTACTGCATCTGGAGTCTTAATTTAGCCTTTCAGTGTGTGGAGAACTTGGGTGTGTTAGGAAGAAATATGTTCCACATGCTTTGGGAAGAAACATCCCAAGGTACTCCAAGAGGTGGATGGCTTGGGTCAATACTGAGCAGTGGGGCTAAGACAGCAACTGGCTCAGCCGTTGGAAATAATCTGGGATGGTTAGGTCATTTGCAGCACAGAAAGGGAACACAAGGACTTGTCTAAGGAAGAGCAGAAAACAGAGATTTACTACAGGCTAATGAGCTAATGCAATCATGACCAGGTTGTAAGGAAGCTTGTGCTTTGTTAGATGATTTAGCATACACCAGCAGGCTTGCTGTATAAAAAAAAATTAATGTACAACTGCTTGGACACACTGAGCTGTCCTTGCTGACCTTTTTAGAACATACTTGCAAAAAAAGTGGTTTTACTGTTCTGATAGCAGTTTAAACAAAAGAAATCTGCCTTGTTACTCTATCCAGATATCTATTTAAATAAATTCACTTTGGTTTTTTGTATATAAATGCAATAAATCCCATTCATTTTGCACATCCTGCCTCACCCCGTCCTCACCCTTCAGTCCTTACCAGGGAACAGCAGATTGAATTTGCTCTATGTGAAAACCTTTGCTTGCAGAATAACTTCATTAGAAAATGGCTTTTCTCTGCTATAGGTTTTAAAAGTGCAAAGCGGTTTCCTAGAGCAGGCTTCATTTTGAGGTGTATTTTTATACAAGAGGTAAGCCTTTTTCCAGTCCTAGCACACCAGGACAGAACATGCCACTTCCCACACTTCAGGGCCCTGCGTTCAGCACTGCTTTCAAACTCAACCCTCTGCAGGTGATGTTCAGGTCTGGGTACCCACCAGAACATGTTCTGTTATGCTCTGCACATGCTTTCTGTGAGCTATGCTTTTGCTTCTGTCCTTGAGTGAGAACAGACAGAGGCAACTGAGATCTGCTGGAAAATGTTTTAGTTCAGTTCTCAAAGTTGCTTCCTTCCAAAAGAAAACAAAGCAAAGGTGTCTATGAAGCAGGAGTCCAATGATGTGGTGGGTAGACTGCTGGTAGTTGCTGATCCAAGTGCAAGGGGAGCTTGATTGCCTTTCTGCTTTAATATTTTCTTTCCTATACGTGTTTTCTTTTTATCTGAATTGCACCACTATGGAATTATTTGCAGAATGGTACTCCATATATATGTGGGATTTAAAACCATAACTGATGCTGTGCAGGATGTCACTCAATCTGTTTTATTTTGCTTTATTTTATATGTATTTTCTGGTATCCTGTACATTGCAGTGGGTGTGAAAATAGTATTTTAATATTTGTACAAAGTTTAATTTAATTGTTCTATGTATATAACTGCATTTCTAAATTAAAAAAATTCTTTTGAAGTGAAGCTGTAGTTTCTTCTGTTTATTTGGTGGGGGGTTTTTAACTGCTTAGGCCTTGTGGCCTGGAAATCCAGTAGATCATTAATTAATATGTTGCAGTTGTGAAAACCAGGATGAAGCTAAACCTAGGGAAGCTCAAGTGGTTTGGGGAAGAGAGGTTCAGAGTTGGTGCAGCCTTAGCAGGATCAAGTTTCCAAGTTCAGAAGCAAAGGCTGCCCTTGGTGTGCTTGCATAGAATTCCTTGAGGAATGAGGCCAGGCTGGGCAGGGGGGAAAGGTTTAAAGAGATTATGTATGGTATGAGTGGATTTCAGAGAGGAAGACAGGGTAAATATAATAAATGGCTAATTAATTTTTGAATCTGTGTAAGAAGAGTAATGTATAGGAAGAGAGTGCTATTTTTAGAGGGGAGATGGCTTTCATTGGTGAAATAATAATCCCAAGTGAGTACCAGATCAGTATAGGAGACATCAGAGAGATCTACAGATAGGTGGGTGAGTGCATCTGTGAGTGCAGAGGGGAGGCTGGGCAGGCTCTGCTCTTCCCTCTTCTGTTATTGTGCTGCATTGGGAGGGTGGGAGAAGCAGGAACTGCAGAGGAGGAGACACTTACTGTTCTTTCAGCGGGATATAGTTAATTACTATGTTTATTAATGTTTGTTTTGCTTCAAAAACTAAGGTAACTCTTTTCAGGTAAGTGTAGTAATGAGTGTTCCTTTCTTTTAACAGAATCCACCAGTAATGTAATAGGGAAGGGAAGGAGGGACGAGATCCTTTTGGCCAGCTTGTTCAAAGCAGTCCTCAAAGATGTGAAGATTTTGCGTCATTACAGACATAACATTTATTCTTTGGGAAGGAACAGCCAGGTTAAAGAGAAGGAGTGACATCTACCTTCCTCCTATTTCCATTTGTTCCAGAAATTATTCCCACACAGGAAGCAGATCTCACTGTAATTTTACTACTGCAAAACTGGATCTCCCTGGTCTGTGCATAACTTCCTGTACCAGATAGTTGGCACATGGGAGTCATTGGCCTCCAGGAATTGTTTTTAATTATTGTTTTTCACTGGGTGATCGTCTCCTGCCACAGCAATTCTGGCAGCCAGGAGTGTACCTTTCTTGACTCATTGGAAATTATTTGTCACCTCTGGTTTGTACTGGCAATGAGAAATGACTGTGGGAGACAAGCCTGAAGGGAGGCAGCCTGCGGTGAGTGGTCTGGGCAATCTTCCTCGACAGCCAGCCCTTTGGTGAAGGGCAAGAAGGGCAGAAAGGCCAGGGCACACAGGAACATCTGCTCCAGAAAAGCAGCCCCGTCACAAAGACCGAGCCCGCCACAAAGCCCCTTGGAGAAGCTCGCTCAGGAAAGGGACAGAGGGGCTACTGCCCTCCCCAGGCGGCCTGCCAGCCGCACGCCGCGCTGCCGGGCTCGCAGCCGGGCTGTTCCGTGCCCGTGGGGTGTCCGGGGGCACGGAGCCGGGGCCCCGGAGCAGCCGTGCGGGGCCGCGTCCCGCAGCGCCGCCGCCGGGAAGCTGCCCCGGCCGGGACCCTCCCTCCCCTGCACTAAGAGCTCCCCCAGCCGCTGGCTTGTTTTTAAGGGCGTCGTGAAAATGCAGATTCCCCCTCCCGAAAGCAGAATGCCCGCAGGCTGCGTGCCAGCCAGCCCCGTGCTTCACAAGGCGTTAGCGCATCCTCACCTGCCAGCGCCGTGCAGAGCTCCTTACGGAGCTGCCATGGAGAGGAGAGCAGGACACGCTGCCAGCCGCCGATCCTCAGCGGTGGCGGTGCTTGGCAAAACTGAATGGTCTCTCTTGGCACCAAGCTGGGCTGAAGGGGGAGGGATGGGAAAGCACATGCAATGACTTCCCAGTTCTCTCTGTTCCTTTTTGCAGGACGATGATGTTTACCAGCAAACTCCTCACCTTAACCCTCTGTGAGACACAGGCAGAGCTGAGCAGCCCTGAGAGTACCTTGGCATAAGGTGATTGTCCTTTGACAGTTCTTTGTCATGTGGTCCATGCTGAGCCCATGGTGCATTTGTGGGATATAGCTCAGGCTTTTCATGTTACACCAGTGAGCAAAAAAAAAGATTTTGGGGCAAGAGGGCACAGACTGGTTCCAGTAGTCAAGGCACAAATACCCTTGACTCCTTGTCCAGACATGCCGTCTGATCTGGCAGCTCTTCTAGTGGTTGGTGTTTGAGATCACGCTGAGTTTAGCAGCTCTGTGTGGCACACAGGGTTTATCTTCCAGGCTCATGTATCCCAGTGAGGCTGGGGGACACACTTCGTGGGACAGACATTCTCTCCCTTGTTCCCACATGTGTCAAACCACAGCACCCAGTGGTTTGAGCAGCCGAGCAGCACTGGGCACAGAGCTGATGCTCCCAGGGAAGGAGACGGGAGCTGTTGGGGGCCAGAGCATCCTCTGAATTCCAAAGAGCATCAGGGAGACCTGTCTTATTCATGGGGTTCAGTGGCAGCTGGGGGTGAGAGGGCAGGTGGGAGAGCTGGCAGTGGCAGTGCACGACCTTCCTGACAGGTCAGTGGCAGCTGGGGGTGCTGTTGGCTGGACTGGGCAGAGCTGCTGGCTGCTTTGCTGGATTTGCTTCTGCCCCAGCTCTGGCCATCAGGCAGATCCTCCACTAAGAAGGGGTAACGTTACCTGTAATTAGAAGGTATATATGTCCATCTTTAAGTTCACATTTAAAAATCTCCTCATGTTGAGAAGATCAGGGGCCAGATTTGGGAGTAGCAGAGCTTTCCTAGGGAGCCAGAAGTGGAAGCTCGTGGATGGGAGCCAGAAGTGGAAGCCTGGTACCCAAGAGTGCAGATATGCTGGGTTTCCCATTTTGTACTCTTCTCCCTGGGTGCTGCAGGGCAGTATAGGGCTTCTTGTGGGTGACAGGACTCCAAACTTGCATCACTTTCCTCCATCTCCATGAGCCGCCCGCAGAGAATGGCAGTTTCGTGGAGATTTATTATCCTGGGTTCAACTCTGCAAGATAGAGTTGTTACCATCCTACAGTCTGTTTCCCCTCATAAATGTAACCTGGCTCCAAATAATTGCTTCCTTCAGGAAGCTTTAAAATAGTTGATTTGTTAGTGAAACTCTTCAGTATTTCTCTTATTGCCTCCCTGCGCTTTATTCAACAGTTTTACAAATAACTGGGAATTTTATCTTTGTGGCATCTCCATGGGTGGAAAGGCCCACACTGCCCTTATTGATGGAGAGGGGAAAAAACAAAAGCACAGAAAACTGAAGTAACCTTCTCCAGGTCATACCAGACCTGTTGCAGGCAGGGAAACAAATGCTTTTAATGACACCTTCCCCATGTCTTCCTCCAGACCTCTGCTTTAGCTGTGAGCTCCTGTTTGTTCTGCACGCGGTGACTGAGGGATGGCCCCTTTATTCCAGCCAGGCTGCTCCCTGGGGAATGGCTGCAGTGGTAATTCAGAGATGTTGATTGTCCTGTCGTGGAGCCAAGGGTAGCACCTGCTACATAATCACTCTCTTCTTGCTCTGCCCTGTGGCTAATGGGTTTGAGATAAACCAGTCGGGGCCCTGCCCTCGGTATAAGGTGGAGGCCCTGCTGTTCCCAGCCTAAGAAGGGTCAGTGGGGACCCTAGCAGTCGTGCAGGGAGGCTGCTTTTCTTCTTTACTGAATTTTGGCAGCAAAATCAGGAATTCCAGAACAAGGTGGTAAAAATGCAGTGGAGGGTGGGAGGGGTCTGGGTGCAGGGGCATGTGGTGCTGTTCATCTGAGGCACTGGAATAGGGTTTTCTCACTTATTACTGCAATAGAGAACAAAGTGTGTTGCTGTTTTGGTCAGTTTATCAATTAATGGGCTGGTCCTGGTCCCAGTGAGTTGAGAAGCAAGGATTAATGCCTTGTAGCTTCCTCATGCAATTAGCAAAGATAATTATGAGAGATTCAGAGAGATTAAATGTTTTTTTTTTTTTCCTTCTCCCTCTGTTCTGCATGTGTATGAAGTCATCTTCACTTTACACCTAGGGTTACTTTTTGTAGTTTCTGAGGATGCCCATCACCGTTGCATTTGGGCCCTTCCCCCAGGAGCACAAACCCACCAGCAGCATCTTATTGCTAACCTGAAGCCTAGGGGGTGAGGAAGGGATGTAAATGGGGCAAGAGAAATCACTCTTTGCAGTCTCTCTCCGGCAGTGTCAGGGGTGACACTGCAACCCAAACATGATCTCTCAGGGCATAGGGGAGATGATTTGCCACCCAGCTTAATGACTGAGTTAATAAATTCTCCAAACACGATGCCCTTCTGGGCACTTGATGCAGTTTCCTTTGAAATTTTCAAAATTACAAAGTATGATTTTTTTGTTTTTTAAAGCCCAAAAGATCTTTATTATTTTATTGTGTTCCATAACCAAGAAAAAAAAAGTTATAAATAACTTTTATGTGTCTCCTTTTTAGTCTGGTGAGGGAGCAGAGGAATATTACTGCTTGAGGGGGATTCCCACCCTCCCCTGCTTCTCAAAGAAAGCTTGCCTTGTTTTAAGTGTTTTCCTTCTGCCTGTCTCCATAGAAAATATAAGGGATATGGGATCTGGTATTCATTATAAGCTCCCAACAGAGTAAGATCAATGAAACTTTAAATAAAGCAGCTGTGAGCCAGTATGTTATTTAGCTGCTGAAGTTAAAAACATGCTTAACAAAAGCAGAGCATAATCATTTGGTGAGGGTCTTTATTCCCTCTTTCAGAAGCTTCTGTGATACCATCTTGTGGCTGGTGCTTCATAGCCACCCAAGGCAGATCTTGCCTGAATTTTCATCTGTGTACCTACCTGTCTACTAGAGTGTGGAGCCTGTCTACTAGATCATGAAGCACCTGGCTAATACATAGCCATGGCTACTTTTACCTTTGAAATTAGGGATGTCAGTTTAAGCATAAAACCACCCTTTTCTTCATTGAATGTGAAAAGGATTTGGTAAAACAAAACAAAAAAAAACCCTTAAAATTGTATTTTCTTTAAATAGGGAATGAATTTTTTAATGCTCTTCTTTGTTTTGTTTTTCTTCCTTTTTTGTTCTAGCTTTGGGAGAAAAAAACCCCAAAAAACCAACAACCCAACCCAAAATGGGATTGAAGCCCAGTGCAGCTGTCAGGAACACTTCAAGTTTCCCTGTGTGTAGAGTTTGGTCAGTGTGTTATACTTTGAGTGCAGAGCCCATCAGTATTTTGCCCGAGTCACTCCTCTTCCATGAAGCTGCCTGCCAGAGCCAGTGCTTTATGTCCATATTTCCATTTCAGACAGCAGAGTTAGGGTCATGGAGAGCATTTTTCACCAGACAGGGAGTTCATTTTCCTTCCTCTCAGCAGCACAGTCCAGAGCAGCAGAGGATGATCAGGCCAGCCTTGTAACATGAATTCAGCCTAGCCTGAAGAAAAGGTTTCTGAGCTTCCAGGAGACACCCTCCCAGCAACAGATGAGGAGGGGTGGGAGTCACCTGTGGGAGCAGCAACATATTTAAGCATCTTGATAATTATAAATTTTATCAGCTGTCTTGCAGCTGAGTCTAAGACATGGGAAAAACAAAGCAAGGGTCACTCAAGACCAATGACATTATCAGAGGCTGGAAGGACTTACAAGAAAAGATGAAAAGAGATAACTGTGTATGTCAGCTATGCAGGACAGCTAAGGAGGGTTGTTATTACCATTCAAAAGGAACAGTCCCCAGGGAAGAAAAAGGAGCCTTTATCCTATTCCAAGGGCTTGTAACTCAATGTGACAGGAGAAATTCTGAAACATAAACATGGGTTAAACAGACAAAAAATAAAGTGTCTTGTAATGGCATTTGTTAAACTGAAGTGACTTCCCACAGAGAGTAGCAACAGCCAAGACTCTTGGCTTATCTCTGTGCTGGAGAGGGGACATATTTTCCTTTGGAAAGGCAGAAGGTGGTGGTGAGGAGACAGAGCAAGTAATGAAGAGTGGACTGACCTGCCAGGCTCTTTGTGTTCCAGCTTTCTGCTGTCCAGAATAGCCTGTGCCAGTTGCTTCCCCTCCTTGCCATTCAATGCCTGAATTTGACAGTAGTCACAAGAGGACTTTTCTGCTTGTGTATATGCTGGGAGCCAGCAAACTAGGGATGCTGGAGAGTCATGTAGCACTATGAGACCCTTGGCAAAGCTGTTGTGGCATTACTTAATGCTGTGCAGCTCAGGGGGCTGCATGAGAGAAGCCATGGCTGTTTTAGAGCTGCAGAAATGGTGCCAAATAGAAAAGAGATCTGCACAGTCATGTCTTTTGTTTTGGGCAGACGCATATTCAGAACACTGTGGTGGCCAAACACTTCACTCTAGAGCAATAGGTGGAACATGTGCTTGAGTAACTGTGCTTTGCAGCCTGGCATGCACTGCAGCTCACTGCACATCACTGTCAGGGCTCTGAGGTTAACTTAGTTTGAGCTGACCCTCATACAGCCCTTTAAATCCACACAGAGAGTAGCGGGCTTCAGACAAATCCCTATGCTTAAGAAATAAGAGCTGAACCACTGCCGAGGTGTCCCCTGAGCCTTCCAGCTGCTGCACCCCGGGAGCTGTCCCACCTTTCATCTGTAGTGTCTGGTGCTGATCATCCTTAATGCCTGCAGATGACAGTGCTTTGTGGCACCAAACACCCCTTGCTCATGAAGGGCTTCTTGCAGATAGAATCCGTGTCTGAGGATAATACAACCCAAAATCTGCTTAATTTTCTCTTACATTTAGACAACCTTTCCAGCACTTGTGGCTGCAAGGGAAATTTTCAGAGAATTAATTGTCTTCTTGAGGGTTTGGCTGGCTGGCATTATGGGTTTGCAGAAGGGTGAATTCCAGTGCCCTCACTAATTATTCTAGCTCTGTGTTGTTGTATTTGTCACATAGATTATGGGATAGTGTAAAGCTCAAGGGCCTGATGTTACCTGGTGGCACAGTCCCCAGCAGGGAATGAGCACTTCAGAGATAAATTCCCTGGTGTGGATATGGTGAGATGTGGACCTCATTAGTACCCCTCTGACAGCAGAGCCCTGTCAAGGGGGAGGAGTGATAGTTCTGGTTCAAAAAAACCCAAAATAATTCTTATTAGAGTATCTCTGAAAGCTGAGTTGGTAAAATGGAAGGAGAGGGAACAGCAAGAATGAGAAGCTGGGAGCAGAAACCTCCAGAAACAGGCCTGTCACTGAATTGACTATAGCATCAAATGACATCTACAGAAAGATCAGGTATACATGTACTTTAGGCAATATGAAAAGAAACACCTTGGTATTGGTATGAGAACATTCAAAGGGTTATCATGCTTGTATATACACACACCTTTTCAAAGTAACTCAAGTGACATATAAATAAAATACAAGTTATGCATCATTCCTGGATGGTTAAAAAGGTACTGAAAATACAGTTTGCTTTCCAGCAACATCCGTCAGAAGGCTGAAGAAAGCATAATGTCATATATATGTGTGTGTATATATATATATATATTTTCCAGGTCTTTTCAGGAAAGGGAATGAAATCTTGTCATTTCAATGAGGATCAATTTCAATGAGGCAAGCTTTGGTCCCTTTCCTTGCACTTCAGGTCATCCCATTCACTTTTACTGTTTTTGTTCATTTCAGTTTTTTCTTTTAATTTTTTTTTTAGCATTTCATTTCTTCAGTTTCTTCTCTTGTCTCTCTATTTACCTTTCTGGCCTGCTTTTGGGATTTCAATGGGAAAAATTTCAGCAACTTTCAGTCCTTTTCACTGCACCTCTTTTCATCTCAGTAATTTGGTTGTAGTCATGCCATTTGCAAATTTTCTGGACTTTTTCAGTTGCACCTGATTTGATCATATCTCCTTTCCAGAGCATTTGTTACTTTAGGTTCTCTGATTTCAATATTTAATTCCCTTTCCTGAAAGGTAGAATATATATTTTTGTGTAAGTTTTTTCCTTTTTTGTTTTTGTTTTAATATATGTAATGTGACCTCTATTTTAAACAGTCTCTTGTACTTACAGCCTATTGACATTTTTCCTGGACTGGGGACGTATGTGGTAGAATGTTTTAATGTTGTTTTTCCTCAATTTAACTGTGTTCTAACAATAAGAAATAAACACAGCATTGATTGGGCTTGTATTGTCCTCCCCCGACTTGAACTGCATGGAAAATAGGGTGGGATGAACAGAAGGAACTTACAGCATTCATAACACTCCAACCTTCCATGAAGGTTTGACTTCTATTCATCAAATATAGCAGAAAACAATATATATTCCTCTTTATGAATAGTGTGGCATTCTGTGGTGAGGAAACTGAAGTTATTGTTAAATCTTGTCTGTCATTCTGCCATTCACTTCATAACTTGGCCCTTAAATATCACACCCTCTTTTCTTATCTTCAGAGAATTTGAAACTCTTCCAGCCTGATTCATCGGCATGTTTTAACACTGCATGCTCTAATCTGTTTAACAAATTATTAATGCAGGTATTGAATGATTCCATGCTCAGAAGAGACCCCTGATTCCCCAAAGGCACTGCCTCTAGGCTTGTCAAGGAGCTATTTTGAGTGCAAACTGAAAAAGTTGTACTTTCAGCTTACAATGAATTTTATTTTGCCATTTTTCTAGTTGCTTAAATATGGACTAAGAGATTTATTATGGTCAGGGTTAACACATCTCTATTTCCCCCCCTTGCCTGATAAGTTAGTTATTGCAGTAAGGAGTGTTGTATTCACTTGAAACATCTTGATCTTGACTGCCTGCCCTGTTGGCAGAAGCTGCTGACCAGTCTACTGAATGAAAGTGTGTAAAAATTGATGATTTAATCTTTTGTTCCATTGCCTGACCTTTGAAGTCTGCCAATCGAAAAATCACTGCACCACTGGGAAATTAGCATTTGGTATTGTACTAGAGATTTCTCAGAAATGGTTCATTAGTTACTTCACAGAGTATAAGGATTAAAAGTGCTGTTTTCTTGAGAAAAGGTGAACTTTCTTCATCCTATTCTTCCCCTATTATGACCTATATCCTTCATACTCTGTTTAAAGTGAGTACTGTGTCTCAGTTAAGCAAAAGGTGAAGACAACATGCTCAGTGTTTGCAATCTGCCCTCTGCTGAAAACAAAAACTGTTGCCAGTGTTAGTCCCTGGGTCTCTGTACACAGAGAAGGTGGTTTGTCAAAACAAAGACACAGTATGATTGAAGCTGCTTGGAAATGTAATGGCAGACCATGGCAGTTGTTTGGGGGGCAGCTCTGACCTGAAGTTAAATCATGGCTTTCAGAAAAGGGCCAGACAAGGAAGGCCACATGATCCTGCAGATGATCTCCTGTTACCCTCGGGAGGTTTATAAATAGCTTTGACCCCATAAGGTGTTTTTGCAGCAGTCTACAGCTTGCTCTCACAGTGTTCTGAGATTTCCTCACGTGTTTGCATTCAGCATCTAAAAGTAAACACACTGAGCTGTGTAAGCTTGTTCTGATGATTCAAATATTAACCCAAGGAAAAAAACATCCTTTCCACTTCGTACCTGTAATCTTCATGCTGGACCAGGTTCCAGCTGCCCATCTGCAGCTGGCATAAATTTGCATAAAAGCTAACCTAAACCTTGTTGCATTTATAGATCATGTAAAAATGTGATGGTGCATAAGGCCTTGTCATTATTAAATTTCTACTGGGATATGATCTGATGTGATGGTGCACTACTCTGTTGTCAATCTGCCTTGACTGCTTCACACAGTGGCAAACTGCAGAGACATCAGCAGTGCCTGCTCCCTGTCCAGAAGAGGGGATGGTCAGTTCCTGCCTCTGCTCCCTCCTCCTGAGCCACAGCCATGGAAGACACATACTCACCTGAGCTAAAAGGTAAAGTCTGCAACTTCACTGTTGAGCTACAGATCCCCTGCACCTAAGGTACCTTCAGGACGAGCTTAATACTGCTGCTGGGCTATAATTAATGGGATGTTAATTATTACGTTTGGCTAGAAAAGATGAGTGTGAGGAGCTGTTATCCAGGGCGTTCTGGCAGGAGGCAGCTGAAACAAGGCAGGTCAGGCTGTGAGGGTCTGTCGGGACTGTGGAAGAGCAGCCTCAGTCAGGCTCCCTAACTCTACTGCCTGCTCAGTGATACAGCCCCAGGGCAGCACGTTTCACCCTGAGTTACAGTCTGCCAAAAAAAAGGATTCTACTTGCTAAATATACTTCTGGGTGGTGGGCAAGGGCTCTCAGCCTGACACAAAGATATAAGAAATCTATATTTTTAGATTTGAGCAATTTGAAAAGCTTAGCTTTTCCAGAAAGTGGAAAAACAAAAAAAAACAAACCTGTGAAAAACTAATTTCTGAATGTGCTATTCTGTTATTTTTTGTCAGTTTCCATTTTCTTTCTCCAAATATTTTGAAGAAAAGCAATTGGTGCTCAATTATTAAATTCTCTATTCAGTGTTTGCCACCTACTTGAGACTTTTGTAAAGCTGTTCTTGAACCCTCATTGCTGCTACTTCTAAGAGAGCTACACTTCTGTAGCAGTAACAGAAATATGTTAGTTTAGTTAGTCATGGAGCTTTGGAAAAAACAGAACAGAGAATGCAAAGGTAACTAAGAGTACAGGAAAGGAGAAAACAAAGAACAGTAGAAGAGATTAACACAGATAACCTAGTGGATAACATAGTGGAAGAAGTAACAAATATATTCACCAGCAGCAGGAGAGGATGCCAGCTACACTTCTGCTTTCATTCAAGAAGTCTTGTAGGACTGGGCAAAGTGCTGAGTCTCTGGCTCCAAGGCTTACAGCAGCTTCACTGTGGATCTGTGGAACAGCAGGTTTTGTGGAGGGTCTTCAGCAGTGCTAGACAGTCTCTGAACTGGAGTCTCTATTTTCCCTCTCTCACTCCTTTTTTCCCTGTTTCCTCCTCCTCCCTGGTTTAAAACTATCTCTAGGGTGAGGCCATATAAACTTCTTGTATCCTGAGCATCCTGCAGCAAGTTATGCTAGAGGTCTACTATCAGTTGGTGAGGAACCACCTCTTTTTGTACCTTTTGACTTGGACTCCATTAGTTTCATTTGATTACTTTTTTTTTTTTAATTTGGAAGAGACAGCAAAGAGTTATTCCTTGTCAACTGTTTTCAACAAGCAGACATTAATGGTATATGAGACTTTGTTTCAACTTTCATTTCATCTTCCTCTGCCTCATGACCTTCTCACTTCCAAACAGTAACTGTATTTCCTTAGTTACCTTGATTAATAAACTACAAGGATTTCAGCCAGCT
Source organism: Passer domesticus (assembly GCF_036417665.1). Classification (NCBI taxonomy): domain Eukaryota; kingdom Metazoa; phylum Chordata; class Aves; order Passeriformes; family Passeridae; genus Passer; species Passer domesticus. The sequence continues at coordinate 34,189,522 of NC_087479.1, forward strand.
TGTGTGGCTCCCAACAACCAGAACTGCAGGAAGGTGGACGCTACTGGGCTAGCCAGCAGCAATAATATTAAGTCTGGTGGTCTTCGGACAACCTCAAGCCAAAGGAGAAACAGTACTGCCTGTTTACATAAAACTTGGAGAAACTGGGTAGGAAACAAATCTGCTTGCTCATGACCCTCACATGAGAAATCCATGAGAATAGAAGAGCGTGTGACCAAAATTTTTGCTGGTAACAGCCTTAGATAACACAGGAATGTCCTAAAGAGGGATTGTCATCTCCCGAATCTCCTCCTGACTTTTGATGCTTTTCCTCCAGTGTTCCAATGCAGGGGGATTTCTGCTTGGCATTACAAGGACAAGGCTTTTTAAACTGCAGTTTTGCACTGCTAAATTGAACAGCCCTTCCTTAAAGGGGCACTTCTGCCCCTTCCCCTCTTCTCCATTCAGTGCTAACCCTTGTTTTTATCCCTCTCCAAGCTGGTTTTCATGGAGTTAAACCTTCTGCTTGCTGCCTTTTCCAGCACTACCTTTTGCTGGTTTAGCTTTGTGCACCAGCTCACTCTGCAGACAGGAGAGTCCTGGTGTTGGCAGGAACAGAACTGCCTGTTCCCATGGCACCTGTTAAAGCTCTGTAACTCCCTATGAAATTAGCACTCTTATATGTTAGATGGCACATCTCAATGTATCTTCCTCAGCAGGCAAAGGCTATGATCCACAGGGATAATCCCAGCATTGTCTTTTCTTGCTCAAAGGAAAGTCCTCAGGTCCTCCCTGTACTGCAGATTTTCCCCTCTGTGCATCATCCTGGCTCTCCTCGCAGATGCTGCCTCTGCACAGGATGGAAATGTGCATTTTTGGAACCCAAGAGAGAAGCAAGTGATGCAGACAGTGCCCTTGCCGAACCTTTAGCTACACGGTAACCTTTCCATCACTGCCTGCAGCAGAAATAACTTTCCCATCTTTGGTACTCTGCTGCTGTTGCGGTTTGAGGAGTGACTATGGGGGCAGTCGTGCAAAGCTATGATGTCAGCACCATCACGTGCTGCATTGTTCCAGGGAAACAGATGTCGGTGACTAAGCACGGAAAAGAGAAATTCATCCCACAGAGGTCATTAATAACAGAGCCTGGGTGTAACAAAGACGGCCCACAAAGGGAAGGGGTAGGGCTGGGACTCAGGGCAGCACGGGACTTCAGGTGACAAGTCAGGAAAATGCTATTTATAGGATGATACTGTAATTATCAAAATGCACCAAAAGAGGCAGCCTGCTGCAGCTGTATCTGCTGGCTTTTTGTGTAAAGTCAACAGATCCAGCAGTGCACAGATCTGGTAAGGACGGTCACAGAGCTGCATCCTCTGTCTGTACTGAAAAACAGCAGGTGAATCTTCAACTTTCAGATGTCTTCATTTCAAATATGCCTTGGGACAATCTCTTGCCATTACTGCAACCACCTAGAAGCCAAGGTGTGATAAATTCTGCAGAGTTATGTAAAATGGAGACAAAGCTCAGCTCTCTCCCTTGTCACCACACATTTGATTCCAAATGAGGATTTAAGCAGATCAGGATCTCATCTATTTTCCTCCCCTCATTCTTTGTTCAGCAGGGGCCAGAAACGCCTGACGCAAGCCCTTGCCCGCACCCAAGGTTTTAGCCTGCTGTGCAGTGGATGGGTAAAGCCCATGGTTGTGTTCCAGCCCTGAGCGCAGCGTTCCGCCCCAGGCCCCGCGGCCGCCCCAACATGGCTGCCGCATGAGGGGCGCGGGCGCGGCCCCCGCGCCGACCTGGATTCCCCGGGGAGGGGCGTGGCCGCCGCCTCCGCCAATGGCCGCGCGGGGCGGCGCTGACGCGCGGGGCCGCCTCCATTTCGCGGTGCGGCGCCGCTGTTGCGCAGCAGTCGGAGCCGTCTGTCGCCCGGGGAGGACGCGTCTGCCCCACCGACCCGCCGACCGTCTGCCGCGCCGCACCGCGCCGCCGTCCGGCTCGGCCTGCACCGAGACCCACAGCCCAGGTTCGTAAAAGCTCCGGGGGCTTCCCCGCAGAGCGGAGCGCGGGGGAAGCCGAGCGTGTGCGGTGCGGGGCGCTTCTGCTGTGTGCCCGGCCGGCCCGCGGACCCGCGGCCGGCGTTGTCACCGCTCCGTTCCGCTCGGTGCACGCCGCGGCGGGGTCGCCGCCGGAGGCGGGTGCGGCACGGCCGCCATTTTGTGGCAGAGCGATGGCGTTTGCTTTTCTTCTTGGGCTGGGGGCGGGGCTAGCGGGGAGGGACGACGGCTGGGCGGGGCCGGAGGCCGAGCGCCGGGCTCCTATTGGGCGAGGCTGAGGCGGTGTCCGCCCGGCGCCTTGCCATTGGCTGCAGGCGGGGGCGGGGCCGGCTGGCGCAGTGCGGTGCTGAGTCACCGGGCGGGCCTGACGCGCCTGTCCCGCAGCAGGGCCGCGCACACACCGCCATGAGCGGCTGCCGCGTCTTCATCGGGAGGCTGAACCCGGCCGCCAGGGAGAAGGATGTGGAGAGGTTCTTCAAAGGGTATGGTCGCATCCGAGACATCGACCTCAAAAGGGGCTTCGGCTTCGTGGTGAGTGCGCCCCCTCTCCCTTCCCCACCCCCTTAATGCTCGGTCGCGTTTGAGATTTATGAAGCTATTTCGAAAGAAAATCATTAGTGCGCCCATCAAGGCACACCACGTGACAAATAAGCAGCTGCTCGTTCATTGGAATGTAATTGCTGGGTTTTGTTGTCTTGGTTCTGCAGGAGTTTGAGGATCCGAGGGATGCAGACGATGCTGTTTATGAATTGGATGGAAAAGAACTTTGCAGTGAAAGGTGAGGTGTCTTATTTCATGGCTATACAACCTTGGGCATCTAAAAAAAAGTCAATTTCAGTTTGAATTGTGTTATCAGTATTGGTCAAACTCTTTTGTTGTTCTTTGGTTTGTCTTTTCCTGGGAATGACAACTGTATACAAAAGAAGAAATATGTAAAAACACATCTTCTGTTTTGTGTTTCTGTTCCCAGGGTGACCATTGAGCATGCCAGAGCACGCTCGAGGGGCAGAGGCAGAGGGAGGTACTCTGACCGGTTCAGTAGCCGCCGCCCGCGCAGTGACAGGAGGTACGTGCAGCTTTGAGCCAGTGCAGTTTAAAAAAAGAATGCCTTGGGCTCATCTTGGAGAATGTGAGCTGCAATGAGCTATTAAAAGGTGTTATTTGCCTTCTAATTTTGTTAGATGTGGCAGCAGGATAGCGAAGATTACAGAACTTCTCAGATATGCCTGTCATCCTCACGTTCTGTTCCCTCCCTTACGTACTTAATGCCTGCCCTAGATTGCTCGAGCCATTACATAGCTCAGGTCAATAGTACTAATGATGATATGCTCATATCAGCTCTTGGTACAGCCCTTGTTAACGTTGACATGGTTATATGGTGTTTACTAATAGACGTCTGAATTGTTTGTTTCAAAACAGAAACGCCCCACCTCTCAGAACAGAAAACCGCCTCATAGTGGAAAATTTGTCTTCCCGTGTCAGCTGGCAGGTTTGTTGAAACATGATTAACTATTTTAACTTCATTTAATGGGTACGTAATGTAATTATTTTGTAAAATAATTAATTAAATTTAAACCTAGCTTATTAAAATGTTTATGTAATTAATATGATTTTTAGTAATGTAACTTAAATATTTTGAATGAAAGCTAGTTAACGTTAATTCGTAATAATAATAAACTTATATGTTTGAGGATATATATTTATTTTTTTTCTTGTTTTTAAAATCCATTTTAACCACATATTAAACCCTTTATTTGCCAGCCTATCTGTGTCGTTGGCCTTATGACGAGGAGTGCCTGTGGGTTATCCTAATCGTTCTGTCTTGGTCACTCTTGGTCGGGCCTGGTTGACTTTCCAGTCAGCTCCTACAATGTCACTTGGCCACCTCTAGATCTGTGTTTGCCGGTCTAGACGTAATCGATGCACTCCTTAAAGTGCCACATTGCAGCGGTCCCAGAGCGTTAACGAGATCTGATTCCTAAGTTGAGAGCTGTTCTTCCTGTAACGCTTCCGAATAACGAGGTCCTGGTCGAAAAGAGTTGAAAGATTGGAAATTAGGTGGTCGTTGGAATCCTGATCGCAGTAAAGTGGTCCTTGGTGACATGAAGCATAGAGAATGGATCCATCCATAGTCTCCTGATAGGGAGGGCAGTGCGATTAATGGCTTCCATCGACTGGGTAGTGTTCGGCAAGTGGGTGGCGAAGAGCCAGTCGGGCATATGTCATGACGGTATCTCCGGTCGCTTAATGCAGTTTGCTGCTTGGCTAGCCTAGGGAAATGTTTATAAAGGTAAAGTAAACTATATTTTTAATGACATATGGGGCACAAAATAATTGGTGTTATGTAAATGTAATTTTGTATTCATATAAGACTTGTAATGTAAATGGAGATTGAAATAGTCCAAAAATACATGGGTAGTATTTCAAAGTCAATTCAGTAGATATAAAAATGTGCTTTTTATTTCTTTTTTTCTCTCTCTTTCTTTCTCTTTGTAATTTAATCTATAAAATCATTTTAGACTAATATTTACCTTAATGTTAAGACCCTTTATTAGCATTTTGCTTAAAGCAATATGCTTTTCTCATTTATTTCGTGCCCTGATACAGATCGTGATACAGATAATGCAATTTTGATTACAAGTATGGCAGTTGCCATGTTTGTGATTTATCTAACAACTTCTCTTTCAGTAGTCATAAGTATCTTTTGTTTGCTTTAAACTACTTTTGTATAAGTAAATGTTAATTTCACTTCTTTGCGTAACAAAAATGGTCTTGTGTTAGGATCTCAAAGACTTCATGAGGCAAGCCGGGGAAGTAACCTTTGCAGATGCACACAGACCTAAGTTAAATGAAGGGTAAGCCTATCAAGTGATCTCTTGAAAACTGTAGAGTAACCTGTATATGTAATATCTGGGGAGTGAACCTGGCAGCTTTCAGTGTTAGCAGCTGTTCATGGCTTAATTTAGCTATCCTTTGAAAATGCATGTGGGAAATGTTTGGGATGGGGAATTTTTCATGCTTCAGTGATGACAAGGGATAATTACCTGAGCAGTGTAGGTTTTGGGGTTTTGTTTGGTTTATTCCCAGTGTAAATTTTGTTTGTATTGGTAACTACTACTTGTAATAGTGAGCTTTATGTTTGTTTGTTTGTTTTTTCCATAGGGTGGTTGAATTTGCCTCTTACAGTGATTTAAAGAATGCTATCGAAAAGCTTTCTGGTAAAGAAATTAATGGAAGGAAAATCAAACTAATTGAAGGCAGCAAAAGGCACAGGTATGGATTTCTACTCTCTTAATAATGCTTAAACATTCCCTGAGAACCTTTGAAGTCGCTGACTGCAAAGGCGAGCTGGGGGCTGTGCCTGGCCTGCCTGGGGCCGTGCGGTTCCGCAGCTGGCGCTGACTGGCGCTCCTCTGGACTCCTCAGTAGGTCCAGGAGCCGCTCGCGGTCGCGCAGCAGGAGCTCCTCCGGGTCCCGCAGCCGCTCGCGGTCCCGCAGCCGCAAGTCCTACAGCAGGTCCCGCAGCAGGAGCCGCAGCAAGTCGCGGTCAGTCAGCAGATCTCCCCTGCCGCACAAGAGCCAGAAACGTGCTTCTTCCAGCAGATCCAAATCTCCGTCATCCGTAGACCGGCAGAGGTCTAGATCAAGGTCCAGATCTGTTGACAGTGGCAACTGAACTATAAGTAACTTGCCCAGCGGGCTCTTTTTTAAACCATACTTGCTAAAACTTTGGTAAGTATGTGACTTTCTGTGGGAAAGGGTTTGGATGGGGAGAGGGGAGGGAAGGGGGAACTTTGTAGATGTGGACCATGGTGGGAAGGGTTATTGACTAATTGTATTAAATGTTTTTGATAACCCTTTTCTTGCTCACATTTTTTTGTGAATGTCTGAAGTGTATAGTTTGTGTATATTGGCAGAGCTCTTTATAACTAAAGAAGACAAATTTTTTTGTACTTTAAAGTCATCTGAACACTTAATTCTCAGTATATTCAACTGTGAATAGCAACTAAAAGCATTAATGTCTCTGACTAATAGTTTTAGACATCTAAGAGAGCTCTATATGTGCTGTACATAAAGCTTTATTTCAGAGGGTATTTTTTTGTGCTTTTGAGACATTGTTTCAGCTATGGGCCAGCAGATTAAGTGCTGGTCAGTACTGGTAATAAAACTTTATTTTAAAATATTTTCATTTAATATGACTTGCACTACACTAAGAAAATGCCCATTTCACTGCCCTGTGGTAATAATATTCTATAAAGCACTCTTATTTCTTGATACCTAAGAATAAAATAGTTCAAATAAAGTATAAAGAAACATTTCTGCCTCTACTTTGTTTCTTGGTGTTCATAAAGTGGTTGTGACTGTGAACATTTTAAAACTTAAAATTGTTCTTAAAGATGGAGCTGTGCCCAAGTAATAACTGTTTTGGGCAGGGATGAGAATTAGAATCCTTCTAAATACATTGTGTGATGTCCTTGGCTGTGTCTGTTCTGAAATAAGAACATGGATAATCAGGCTGTCACAGTTCCTAGCAGAAAGTGGAGTGGATGAGTCATTCAGCTTTTAATGACTTGGGATAAGAAGTGTGGAGTGGTAAAGACAGATGTAGACAGCATTCTTCATTGGTGTATTTGTGCATGTTCGTATGAGAACACTGAAGTGTAGATAAACCATTTTTGTAAGCATTAGTCCTCATTCTGAGGGAAGAGGGATTTTTAAGTCAATGGGTGGGAGTAATGCAGCAGTAGTACCATGAGGTTCTGTCTTTTAGTGTTTGTGCCTTCCAGTGGCAGCAGTCCTCTGCAGTCCCTGTATTTCTCAAGCCCTCAACCACAAGAACTTAGGAATTAAATTTTTTAAAAAATGTGTTTTCTCATAAAGTGGTTTACAAAGCTATTGTAGCAATCTGTAGAAACCTTTAAAAAGGCTAGGCTCAGATTTGGATAGATTGTAGAAAGTGCAGCAAGGTCTGGCCTTGTGGGAGGTTGGGCATTGGCCTCTGCAGCCCTGGTGCCCTTTCTCCCTGCTGCTGCAGAGGTCTCTGGTGCCAAGCTAAGGAAGGAGGAGGAGCTCTTGTACTGCGTGGGTCTGTCTGTTGAGGTGTCAGTGTGTTGGGCTGAGAGCAGGCCTTAGAGGGGGTAGGATCCACAGTTAACTGGGTTGTTGCCAGTCAACTCTGGGGAATGGGAGGCTTCATTCTCAGAGCCATAGTGGTGCAGATGCTGGATCACCCCAAGAGGTGTGTAGCAAGAGGGCTGTAACTTGCAGGGGTAAAACAGCCTTCACGCTCATAAGGGTGGAAGGTCAGCTGTGTAGAGATCTCAAGTCAGTTGATCCTACTAACTTAGATGATGATGGGCATCTGTGTCCAACTGGGACTTGGCTTCAGCTGGAACCCAGGTGGCTGAAGGCACTTGATGTGATGAAAGGGATCACAGACTTCTGTCAGGCTAAATGTGAGTATTATCTGCTCTATAAATAGTTGTTCTGGATTGTGTTTCTAGACCGCACCGCTTACTTGCCGTGCAAGCAGCATGAGCAGGTGCCTGCATTTTCCCTGGGGAGCTGGCTGTTGTATGAGCTTTCTATTAAACTCCCAGGCTTTGCAGTATAGAGGCTTATGTTGATTTCTGGCATAAGAAATTGCAGTTTATTTAGTGTAGGTTCTTGATACAAACCGGTTTAGTCTTAATTAAGATGAACTACTTTGGGTTACAAGGCATAGTGTGGACATTGGAGATGCTGATGCCAGCTTTCCTGGTGCTGTGTGGGTAGTGTGACCATACCCAGGTGGTGTCTAGAACAGGTGTGGTGTTGAGTTCTCAGACTGCTACAAAAGAAGGCACATTTAAAGTTCATCTGGTGTTGGAGGTACAGCTTGCTGGGCCCAAACTCGGCATACAAAGGCAGTTTGTGTAGCCACGATCATGGTTTGTGTGGCCTCTGCTCTGGGGGATCAGTGATACCTGTTGGACAATGGGAGAAACCAACAGCCCATGGGCTGCTTGGCTGTGCATTTGATCTCACTGGCTTCTGCACGGAGGAACTTTCACAGCTCATTCTGGGCCTGTTAGAGAAAGTACATTAATGTCAGGACCTGCTTCCATGCAGTTACAGGTAAGTGAAATTAAGAAAGGCAACTGATGTACACAGTGATTTTCTTGTAGGTAAAACGGGGACAGTCACTTGTCATGTTTTTCAGCTGTCCCAGAGGGTTGTCACAATGACTTTGAAAGTCAGTGAAAGTCTCCTTTCTGAGCTGACAGAACGAGGCTTAGTCTGGAGCAAGGTCTTTGGGGAATAACAGTGTGGGTGCAGATGGCTGTGGCTGCTGTGAAGTGCGCATACTGGTAAGTTGACAGAAGAGCTGGACACCTATGAGCTGGCTGCAGAAGGTAGAGCTTGGAGGGTTGTGAGAGCAACTGCTGTAGAATCCATACATTGTTTTCCCGGTTTTCCACTGTTTCTGCAATGTCTTGACACTGATTTCATTTCTTGAGCACTAAATGTGTCCACACCTGCACAGATAATTTTTGCTCCATCTGAAGAAAGAGAAAAATGTGAGAAGAGGCAATTCTGAAGCCAGGTGAGGGAAAGATTGTGACAGCTAGGACTGGAATTACTGGGTCATTTAAAAGAAGAGGAAGGCATTTGGGATTCCTGCTGAAAGACTGAAGCCAGTTTGTTTCCAGTCATTTATGACCTGGAGGCTGGAATACAACCTTTTTGTTACAGTCTTGCCAGCACCTGCATGTCTGTTTCCAGTATCAACTGCTTTGCTCTGAACACACACCCAAGTGTCCAGATGTGTGTGTTGTCCCCCCCAAAATTAAGTTGTCCTCCAGCATAGCTATGAGATGTGGTAAAGTGATCCTGAAGCAGCTCTGTATCAGCTACTCTGCTGCATCTGTCTCAAGGCAGTGGAGAAAAGCTGGACTGGCAGCATCAGAGGGGTGGAGGATCTCATTTAGTCGTCTGTGCAGTCAGCTGAGCTTGGAATTAGGAACCTGCTGGAGTTGGAGAAGAGTCTATTTCACATCTGTACCAATATTGTATATATTTAAGAATGAAGTTTCAATCTCTTTATGTACTTTTCTAGCAAGAGACCCAAATGTTTCATTCCTTTGGCTGCAGTATTTGGCAGTTCTGTCCTCTCAGGGAATCACTTAACAGCTTGAAGCAAAGCTGGGATTCGTTGCATTAAAGAATATGTAATTTTTTTGTGTAGTTTTAGCCACACACAAACACCTCTGTACTTTGCATGTGCTTAGTGCAAGTCATGACTTTCACAGGGTAGCTTAAAGCGCCAGACTGTGAAAACCTGAGCACTGATAGTTTTGATAGTACGTAGCTGTATGAAACATCCTGCTGATGCAAGAGTCCATGGAATTTCTAAGGTCTTCAGTTACCTCTGAATTTTTGACTCTGATTTGAATTTAATGTGCTGGGTATGTAATCCCTAGTTAAAGAGCAACTGGATTCTGCCTTTATAAAGCAGCGATGCATTGGTAGTTACATTGTAAGCATGTATGGTTTAGCGAGGAAAGTGTAAGAAATAAAGGAGCAAAGCTGTACTTGCCGTTGGCTTGCTTTATCCTGTCATGGATCCGAAAGACCAGGATGAGCAGAAATCCTTCTCCAAGCTGGAAGAGCAAGTAGAGTAGTGGGAAGAAGTACAGGGGGCCAATGATCTCTGGGGCAAAGGTGACCTTGAGGATAGCTGAGCCAAGCTGTACATTCTGGCTGCCAGTTTCCATGCACACTGTCCGCCTGCACCTGAAGGAAAAAAAAATAGATTACAGATCTAAATTGCTTTCAAACAACTGAAACAGAGTCCTGCCCACCTTGCTGGTGCACTTGCCTGTGGCTAAAAGGTGCTCTGTCAGGAACAACACTGCAATCCCTAGAAGGTTTTGCCTCCTGCTCCATTGGCAATGGGCAGAGACAGATCATGTTACAAATGTGAACTTTGTTCATAATGGTATCAGAGCCTTGTGTCCTGCTCTGGACTCTGCAGCTTCCTGCAGGGAAGTAAGGAGGATGGTAGGAGTCCAAAATATGAAGGTATAAAATAGGACTAGGAGGATACCTACCTTGTTTATGTAGCATGAGGAGAAAAGGAGGAGCAGGTTTTATATATCAGGTTTTCATTCTAAATTCCTGGGGCTGCAGCTGAGAAAGCAGTGACTGATTTGAGGTGGTAATCAGCTGGGGAATAATCGTGTCACCTGGGGTTTGAGCTCTTGGTATTTCTCAGTGTTTGGGTTTTTTTCTGGTGTTAATAATGTTTTCCCCCCAACTTCATTACCAAGGGCAGAGGGTTGGTAATACGTTTAGCAGGTCACTAGTGACCTTAAGCCAAAACCATCCATCACCTACTTGTTCAATAAACCTTCCATGGTGATCGGGTGCCTGTGCCAGAAACACCTGCTTAGCTATTCCTCCCCTCTCAGTTGAGCCAAGCAGAGGTTAAATTTCTCTTCCCACTCAAGCTGTGGGAGTCACTGGCTTGGGACCAGCTTGTACTGTGTCTGGTTGTATTTCTAGATCCTATTTGGGTGAATGGGGTCAGTGTCCTACAAAAGTATATTCCTAAAATTCATGTTTTCACCATTGCTCCGCAAAGCAGAGCTGCCAAACTCTCTGTTCCTGATGAGAGAGAGAGGGGAGGGAGGCGTGGAAGAACAAAGAACATACCGGTCATCAAGCTTGAAGGCTGCAGAGACAGCGTAGCCCAGCAGGAATCCAGTAAGTGGCATTAAGGCAGAGGTTCCCAGGAGAGGTGGTGAGAAGACAACCATGATACAGCTTCCCATATTGGCCACAGACAGAACAATTATGACAGCAGATGACAGTAGAAGCATAACCATCCCTGCCTAAAATAAAAGTGATTGAGGTGTGGACAAGAGAGAAATCCCCAGCAAAATTTGCCTCAGCTGTTAGAAGCAGCTGTACCCAGTTCTTTGTCCATCCTGTGAGGTACACAGAGGGCATAGGTGCTTTTCATGGACATAAATGTTATCAGTAATCAACAAGAGACCATCCTGGGCTAGTACTGAGAGAGACCTTAAATAACCAAATACCTTTCTAGTCTATGTGCAAAATGACTGCTCTTGCTGCAGAAGCTGCTTGTTTCTCAGGCATTGCTACTTGTCTCTGCCCAGGTCCCTTTGTGGCTCTAGTCTACCCCCAGCAGGTGCTGAGGAAACCACTTTACCCACAGCTAGAGCCTAGTGGAGTTCTTGAGTTAGACAATGGTGTATCTGGTTGTCTGTATTTCTGTTCTGCTGTTTAAATGCCTGATGTATAAAGGGGGCAGGGACATGATTCCAGGCATAAGTGGGCACTTGGTGATACAGTGGCCGCTGTTGGATAGGTATCTCAATGATTTAAGCGGCAATTTTGTGATTTGATTTTTGCCTTGTGCTAGACCTCTAAGAACAGACCTCTGGGGTGATTTTAATTTGTTTTGGGATAGTTATTGTTGTTTGGTTGATTTTTATCTGAGTTCTGCTTTGGTAGCAGCAGTAGTTTGGGGCAGTGCCTATGAGGTTCTTTAGTGCTGATGTAGCAAAAAATTTACAAAGTTAAAATTGAAGCAAAAGGAGAGCAACTTAGGAAATTGGCCACAAAATGTCTGCCTGGAAAAGATGGAGGACTTCTTGAGCAAATATTTTAACCATTGAAGGGGTGAAGTGGATGTCTTGAGCTCTAGGCTCAACCCTTTCATTGATTTATGGCATGTCTTAAAGAAGTTAATATGTCTGTAATTTTATTTTTGAAAACTTCCTCAAGGCCCTTGATTGAAAGGCAACTAGCAAAGGATACTTCTTACCTTGGAGATAAGGCCAGTGTACTGTGGTTTCCTCTCATTCAAGATGATGCCGATGGCACAGGGGATTAGCATCAGCACCAGGGAGGTGATTATTCCTTTGTAAGGTACCTTGCCCTCCAAATCACCCTCATACAGTCCTCCCGAGTAAAGGTACAGAAGCAGTGGCATTAATCCAGTTGCCAGGACCATGGAGCATGCAGTCATTACAACACTGAGATGAAGAAAAGACCCCTCAGTAGAAGAACAACACTTTTTAAAAATGGACTATGCTTTTCTGATTACTTGCCTGGACAGATTATTACCTTGCTTTTTCCCAACTTGTCTCAGATCTCCCCAATATCACTGTCAGATTGTAGAAGGATGTGATATGAATGGAGAAGGGAGAAGATGACTCAAGTTTCATACATGCTGAGAAAGGGTACACACATACCCATGACAAGGGTACAGTTCACATTTCAGGAATTCACAACTGAGAGAAAAAGTAATACTCTGTATTTTTGTGCTGGATCTTGTTTTATCGCTAGGGTTTGTTGGAGAGCAGTGTTCTGCTATTTCAACATTTCTCACTGATGCAGCCTCTTCAGGCAGCATGGTCAGTTTACACAGAACTTATTTATTTATTTATTTATTTATATGCTCTATATACTGCTATGTGCTGAACCCATGTCATCAAAAGCAGCATGCTAATGATTCAGAGAAAGGTACCCATTGTAAAATAGGGACAAATTAACTTACTGAGCAATATGGGTACTTTAAAAATGTTTTGGACTTAGTATTTCAGTCTTTGTCCAGCTTCTTGAGGCCTCCTAAAGTTTATTAAATTAGTTTCTGAATCAGCCATATAACTAGATTGGCCTGGACAATGAACAGGTACATAGCTTTCCTTACCTGAGGTTCATGTCCCCTCTCAGTGCCAGGCTAAAGATGTTGGAGAGGTTTCCCCCTGGGCAGCAGCCACAGATGAGGATGGCCAGGGATTCTGAGGTGCCCAGCTGGAAGAGCTTGCCTAATATGAATGCTGTCAAAGGCATGATACTGTACTGAGCCAATATGGCTATTGCCACACCTTTAGGTCTCCTGAGGTGAGTTGTGATCTTGGCTATCTCCATTGTACATCCCAGAGACACCATGATGACCAGGAGGACAGTGATAAGGATTACGTTCAGGGCTGTGTCCATAGCCTGCTGTCCAAATGCAAAGGGTGGTGCCAGACTGCTCAGGGAGGTGCTGCTCTGCGTGCAACCTGGGCTCCAAAGTTCTGGGCTATCAAAAGCTCCCTTGGTCTTGTTCATCCTGCTGAGGGGTTTGGAGGTCCCTTCTGCTGTAAGTGGCTGGGAAGGTGAGGGAAGGATTGATTCAGAAGTCCAAATAAAGTTAAATTAATGGAAGCAAAACATGAGCTCTCTTTCAGGACACCAATCTTAGCCTTCAGCACCTGTTGAAACAGAAATCTGCATTTAGAGCAATCAGCTGTGAATCCCATACATTCTGGAAATATCCTGTGCAGTTTGTGTATCTTCTGCTCTGGTCCTCCACTTCTTCCAGCATCCACCCTTGCAATGAGACAGCTGGTGAGAGCAAGAGGGAGACAGCTCAAGGTGGGTAGAGAAGACAGGAAAAGATTGCACTTCATACAAATGAAAATGAACCAGAGCTGCTCTCATTCACAAGACACCAGATACTGCTGAGGCCAATACTTGAAAACATGATGCATTAAAAACTTTGTTTTTAATGAGATTATAAAATACTTATTCTTCTGGCCATAAATAAAGCTTTTGATAGCGAGGTCTAGGAAGATGTTACTACATGGATGAGTAATTTCTCTAGTAAACTTTTAGGGGCCTTTATGTCTTTTCCTGATGTGCTAAATCTGACACAGTCTAGAAAGTTTTTGTTTGCATATAGGAATTCATTCTCCAAGCCTTACCAACATTGAAAATATTATTCCCTCCTTGGTACTGAGGGAAGGTTCTGCATGGTAGGTACCTCAACTGACCTCTGCAGTGCAAGGCTGGGCCCCGTGTTCACAGCAGTGCTGCATTCAGGATCTGGGGTGTTGTGCATTGTGATCCAGCCAGGGCTGCAGATATCACACAAACTCTCTGAGCAAAGCCAAACAGGCAGCTGCTCCCCACCCCAGACTGGTACCTGCCCTGTGCTTTCAGTGCAAGGCTGCACGACATGGCATGCGTTCAGTGTTCTGGTGTTTGGGGAAGCAGGGCCTGGGCAGCTGGTGCTGGGGCAGGAAGAGGGACTGGTAAAGTGGTTGATCCTCCAGCTTCTGCAAGGGTGACTACTGCTCATCCTGCCACTGCTCCCTGTCCCTGGCTGTAAGAGGGGATGTGCTTCCCTACACCTGCCACGCCCTCAGGTGCCATAATTCATGATCTCTCAGCAGGTTTTGCCTTCATTTAAGACATTTATTGTCTTCAGATTGACCTGAGCCATCCCCTAGGTCAAGGGAGGCACTCTAGAAACAGAGCAGAGCATGTTAAACTAGAGCAGAGCATGTTAAACTAGAGCAAAATGACTGCTGTTACCTTAGTGCTGGTGGATGTGGCTGTAGGAAGCTTTGGCAGATCACCCGCTGCTCCGTCCTTTCCTGGCTGGCCTTGGTGAGCGGCAGTACTCTTCAGTCCTCCTGCTTCAAGAAAATCCCCCTTGGTAAAATCCCATCCTCTGCTTGCAGGATATAAAGCCTGGGTCTAAAAGAGGCTCACAGAGAGGGAAGTTGCAGTTCTTTGGTACTTGTACTAACGGGACTGGGGAAGGGATTTTAACCGGGGAGATTTGCTGCACTATGGCTGAGCTCTAATTCCTTTGCTGAAGGCTATTACGCTGCTGCAGTAGCATGTCCATTGCTTCTATTCATCTGGGAGCTCAGCAGGCCCAGCCTCTGCAGCCCTATTGCTCTGGAAACATTGCTGGAGGCAGGCAGGAATGTCAGAGCTGTTCTCCGTGTTCCTCCCCACTTGCTCTTGCTTTGGTTGGGAACTTTGTTTTCCAGGCTGGCAGCCAGGCCGGAAAAGCACCAACAAGAGCTCAGGAGGCCAGCACGGGCATCCCCATCGGGTGGGAAAGAGCAGTGCCTGTGGCTCTCAGTGGCTCTGCACATCCATGCCCACGGCTTTTCCTACACCTTTGTGAGCACCACAGTGCCATTCCTGGGGACAAGGGGCCCTCCAGTAAGTCACAGGGGGTGCCTTGAGCCCCTTGTGTCACTGTGGTGGCACAGTAGTGCCTTGGCTCGCTGCTGGGCTCTGGCTGAGCAGGTGGGGTGAGGAGGCCTGTAGCACTGTGTGCATTTTGATCTTCTGTAGGCATCTGCAAGACTACCAGGCACCAGCAAGGGCTGCCCAAGTAGCACATGGGCAAGATCCATAAGAATTAAGTGCAGGAGCAAAGCCCACAGCAATTCTTTATCCTTCTCTTCAGGATTTTTTTCCCTGTGAAACCCCAGCCTTCCAGAAGAAATGCTTGTTTTTCACCATGTTTGCCTTTCCACTGTGTGCTGAATTTTGTGAGAAACACAGAAAGAGTCAAGCCAAACAATTAAGTGCTTATAAAGTGCTACTGCTTCAGCAGCACCTCCTCTTCCCCTAAACTCAGTGTAGCTCAGGCTTTTAAAATGACAATGTTCCAACATTCTCACCCTTTTCAGGACTGTTTAAATGACTCTAATAATTTTAAAAAAGCCTGCTAGTTGTTAATTGTTCAAGCGTTCCTACTGGTTCCTGGTAGTTAATGGAGGAAACACCACAGGAGCCAAGGAAGAGACCGGTAGAAGAAAGCAGAGTAAATTAGGATCATTATTTCACCCTGGTTCATGCTTGGACATTTACTTATTTGACGTGGGCACAGAGCTGGGAGTTTGCATTTCAGTGTGGCCGAGGAGCTGTATCTCAGCTGTGAAGCTGCTGCTCCCCTTGGCAGGACCTGGGCGGTGGGATGGCTGAGGGAAGGCTGGAGGAAGGAGTGGGACATTTACTTATTTGACATGGGCACCAAAGCTGGGAGTTTGCATTTCAGTGTGGCCAAGGAGCTGTATCTCAGCTGTGGAACTGCTGCTCGCCGCTGGCGGTGGGAAGGCTGAGGGAAGGCTGGAGGAACAGCGCTCCCACTGCCAGGGCAGCGGGCCCGGTGTGCACGGCCACGGCCTGGCTGACCCGCGGCCCAAGTACCAGCCTTGCTTCAGGGGAGCCCCTGGGCAAAGCGCGCCTTTCCCTTCCTTTGGCCACTCCCTGGAAGGGCGCAGCTCCTGAAAGGTGAGCTCCCAGGTGCTCCAACAGCGCTCCCCGCCTTCCCGTGCCAGCTGAGGGGAGCTGCAGCAGCCGGGCCCGGCGCAGCGCTGGCCCCGGAGCCGCGGCGGGCCCGGCCCGTGCCGTGCCGCTGGAGGGCAGTGGTCGCATGCCCGGCGAGGAGAGCGCACCGCCCAGAGACTGCTTCGATCGCCTTCACGGGCTGAGACACTCCAAACTCACAGGTGCGGTCTAACGCAGCAGGCACCAAGCGATGCTTAGCAAGCCGGAGGCATTGAAGAAAGTGTTTAAAAAAAGAATAAGAAAATGTATACGACTTTGCAGACTTCCTGTTGGAGCTCAAAATGAGCTGTGTTGTGGATTTTTTTTTTGGAAGGAGTTAATGCTTCATGCTTTCATAATGCAGCTTCATAAATTCATCTGATAAATACAAAATGGCTTATGTGCCCCTTTCAGTGGTAGGAGGCTGAAGTCCAATTTCTTAATTTGCAGCAGGGATCATCATCTCTCCTGTGTTTTTAGAATTTAACATAACCTGAGCTCAGTCCAGTGGCTGCCCAAAGGCCCTGCTTCAGCGGATGTGCCTGGCAGGAGCAGTGGTGCTTGATTTATGTCAGATTTCACACTGTTGGCCCACAGTACAAGATGTATCTTTGACCTCTGGTGCCCACATTTTGCTCAGGTAAGAGTTGTGAAAACAGTGAGAACTCTACTGTTATGTGCTTGGCTAATCAGTTTGCTCATTTCTGTGTGATTTTGAGGCACTTTGCCCACCACAGCCCTGCCCACATGCAGGCACTATGCTGGAGTGGGAATGGAACAAGGAGAGCTTCTTCAGAGACAATCATGGCTTGTCATGACTTGTTCCAGCTGTGGCTGAGGGCTTTGTCCCAGCTGGAGACCCAGGGTGGTCTCAGCAATGTCAGCCAGAGCATGCCCCAATTTTTCAGCAGTGAAAAAGAAGCTTGCTCTGATGCCTCTTCTCTGTCAGATTATTTTAAATTTGAGTTTGCTGGGCAGGTAGGCATTGTTTTTACCCTGAGCAATGTAGGAAACTGTAGAAAGAAATGCTGCTCCTGAGAGCGTGAGGTGCTTCAGTCATTTAGACCAACATTTCTATCATACCAGTATTGAGTATTCCCTCTCAATTTCTAGAGCGAGGCTTTCCACCAGCCCTGGGAATTACTTAAGGACCTTGGTGGGTGGGAAGGGTCCTACTCCATCCTTCCAGTGGTGATACTACCCTAAGGGATTTTAAGTTGCTCCACACAGAGAGCTCTGGAGAAGGGTTGTGTTTATGGTAGGAAAGCCCAGGCTGCCGTGATAGATTTTGTTTCCCTGAGGAACGTGTAGCAGTGGCCAATGTGATGATACATGGCAAAGACTGTTGTCCCTTGGTGGGAAGCAAGGTGCAGGTCTGGGGCAGAAACCCCTCTGCTGATGGGTTGAGGGGAGCACTGGGGGCATCCCATATTCCCAGATACAAAGGGTGTCTCTGTTTTTCCTACCTCTGCCTGCAGGAAGGGTGTCAGTGTGGTGTTGAAGCAGGTTCACCTCAAGAGCAGATTTTTAATGAAAAACTCTACAGAAGGAAGTCTGTTCATGTCTGTGATGCTTATTTTTCTCTGTAGGAAGAGATATTTTTATTGTCCATTGTAGTTAGTTATTTACTATGCAATTAGTGGTTCTAGTTAATCTTGAATGTTTCATTTCTTTAGGGACCAGATGTCAAAGACAGCTTCAGAAAAATTGGACAGCTTAAGTTTTCTTGTAACTTTGATAAAAAGCTGTCAGCAGGATATTTCCCTAAACCTGTCTCCAGTCTGTATAGCCTTGACTATTGCTCTTAGCTTCAGAGGAGAAATGAACATTGGCTACTGTTCTTTGACCTTTGCAGGGTGATAACTTTAGAGAAAATTCTGTGTTCTCTCTGAGTCGTGTGAGAAACCTCTTTGGCATGAGCTTGTGAGAGCTGCTGTGGGCAGCAGAAGGTTGCCCACTTGTTTGCCTAACTTCCATCTGTAGATGCTGTACACCTACAAAAGATAATTGCACCTTCAGCTGAGGCGAGTGTGCTTATTTTGTATCAAAGCTTATATTTTAAATTATTTAATTTGGTAGATTGTGCTCAAGTTCTAACATCATAGCTTTAAAATGCTCAGTTCATGACATGCACTAATCCTTCTTCCTACATAATGAATATGAAGATTTAATACAGGAGATGGTTAGGAAAATGGAAAGTAAGAAATAAGGTGTTCAGGAATAGCCAAGGATTAATGAAAGAGTCTGAGACCCTTATGCATGCACTCACAGGACACTCACTGGGGTGTCCTGAGGGATCCAGCCCAAGGGAGTACCCCAAGTGGGCATGGAGGACAGCAGGGATTCACAAGGCAGCACCACAGCTAAGGGGCACCTGAAGCCACCTCCCCAGGGATGTTTGAAGCCTGGATAGTCCTGGACTGCTGGCCAAGCTCTTGTGATCCACAGTCCATCAGCAGAGAAATCATAAATAAGTATCTGTGTGTTCAGCAGCACTTGGATATGGGGAGCTGTTTGTTTAGAGTGTGAGCTCTGTGAGTGCTCAGTGCTGTGGCTATGCCACTGCTTTTTAGTTTGGATTTGTGCACTTCATTTACTTTGTACTTGTGGTGACTGGACCCTGATTCAGTCTGAAGAGGCAGGATGTGCAGAATTTATGGTCTTCACTTGCAGGGCAAGAGAGCTGGACTTATTTCCTTGCTTAGCATTGTGCTGTAAGACGCAGGCAAGCCAATTTCTGCCTCTCTTCCACCATCCTGCTAAAACCCTGTTACTGCCTGCCTGGACTGAGCTATTGGCTTTTTTGCATGGTGCAGATGTGCCACAAAAATTTCAAGAGGACTGTTGAAAACCCTTTGCTTATTTGTGTACTTTACCCATCTGCCATTATTGGCAGCTCCTTAGGCCCATGTGGGCTGAGGTCTGTCTAGAACAGCAGCCTCTGGGTGGCTGGATCCCAGTCTGGGTGCCAAACATATTCCTATTCCTCCTGAATGTTTTGCTGAGTTTCTGGGCTGCTGGAAAGCTTGTGTAGTAGGCACTGCTGTGTTATTGGTATTCCTGTGGTCAGCCCCTGTGCTTGGGGCCTCTCCAGGCACCCAGGCAATGGCAAGCCAAACCCAGCAGTGCAGTGCTTTTGTCTTGCTTTAATTAATTAATGTAGGACACAACTATTAGCAGAGTGTTTTTGTTTCCATTTGTTCATTCTGACAGCAACCAAAGGAAGCCATTATCTCTGTGAGAGGATGTTTCAGCAAGTGTTATGGTAAATAAAGCTAACAGGATCAGTGCAAAGGAGAGGATCACATTCTCTTAAGGACAGCAATCGATAATCAGGCTGTTACATGCCAAATCCTTTCAACAGGCATGATAGCAAGCTCACACTCAGATCGGCCTTTAATCTTGGAGGATCACTGACCTCTTTTCTGGCTGATGTATTTCCCACAGTCTACCTGCTCTGTGACACAGGTCTCCCTCTAAGACATGCAGCAGTTCTTTCAGCACCCACCTGCCCCTTTTGGTCAAGACTTTCTGTATGGATCAGGCTACAGATGGAAGGCCAGTCTGGGCTTGACACTGGATGATATTTAACAGCCTTCCCTGTTCCATGAGCAGCAGCAGTGTTGAGCAAACCATAGGGTCCTAGAAACTGTGTGCTCCTCTGGCCCCTAATACGGGGAGAGCAGCCTCAGTTTTAACTTTCCTGCAGTGCTTGGCTGCAAGCAACATTATTATTGGAACCAAAATGACACTGAAAACCTGTTCTTCGTGCTGACAAATAAAATACTTAAGCAATGTGATAGAAGTTAAAACATCTTAACATTTTTTTGTGCAACCCTGGAGAAAAATGACGAGACTTAGACTGCAGGGTGTTCATTCTTGAGATCTCCAGTGTTTCCTATACTCCTCATTTTAGTGTAAGTCTTTTGATCTTTGTTGTGTAAGGTGTGGGCATTAGGTGAGCTACTCAATTTTATTTTATTAAAAAAAAAGAAGTTTGTAACCCTCAGGGATTTGCAGAAAAGTTTGAAAATGTGATCATAAACTTCAGGAAGCCAGAGTGCAAGTAGGAAAGCTCAAATGTTTATAATTTTCTGTAAAAAACAGAACAAAATGCCTTGCAGTTTTAAAGCTGTGATTCTCTGGAGCCTGATGCATAATTTTTGAGTATGTGGAGTTGGCAGTGCTGGGAAGGATGCTTTTCTCTCCCCAGATCATATTTTTCTGCTGGGAATTTTAATTTCTAGCTTTAACTCTTTCTGCACCTTTTTCTTGGCCAGCCTCTCCTGCAGCTGAGGAGCCTCGCCCATATCCAGGGGCTTGGAAGGGCAGCCAAAGGTGGTGACAACGACCAGGATTCCCCCAGTGGCAGAGGCTGGGCTGCCCTGCCTTGTTTTGTCTGGCCACATCCTTGAGATGTGCTGGGCAGCAAAACCTCTCCAAGGTCTTGCAGCCTGCTGTCCTGGTGGGGAAGGTCCAGGGAGCTCACCAGGGGCAGGAGCACCCCTTGCCCCCTCTCAGTTGCAGCCAGGGTGTGAACAGCTTGGCTTGAAGAATTATCCCCCACCTGCAAAGCTTGCTGTAGGGATGTGATCTTCCCTGAGGACTCATGAAGGACAGGGGCTCTTTCCTCCAGGGGCTTGTTTGCATGGCTGGTGACTCCTCTGAGCAGGGCCCCAGTGTGACCCTGCTCTCAGCAAGGCACAGAAAGGCATAGTGCCTTCCCAGAAATCCTGCAGGGATACAGCGGCACTGCTGGGCTCTTCCCTCTGCTTCTCCCTTCCCAAGCCACCTCCCTTGGGCACTGCTCTTTCATATTTTTAGAAAGCACAGTTGATGTTTTTCAGCGCTGGCTTTGCACGTCAGCAGCCATTGCACAACGAGCTCTCAGGGGCCATTTATTTCACAAGCAAGGCTCATACCCTGTGACAGCATTTTCCGTCACCTCCTCAAGAGCACTCTGGGCTCTAGCTGCTTCAAAATGGCAGCTATTGTTCAGTGTCCCATGCCCTGCTTGAAACCAGGCCTCCCCCAGACACGTTTCAATAGCTCTTCTCTGTGATCTATTTATCCCCCACGTGCTTTCAGGGGAAGTGGGGAAGGGCTCATTCCTGTTTTAGGGACACCAACATGCTGCAAGCAGCCCCTTGCTGCCTCCCAGCTTTCTAAGCTAGTCCTAATTTAATATAGTATGAGCCCCTTGCAGAGCTGGAGGATCTGGAGGCTGGCCATACTCACTTTAACAAGGTCTGTGCTGCATGGGCATGGACCAGCCCATCCTTTACAGAATGATGCCTGCAAATGGGGAAGTTATTATTTGAATTTATTTAAAAAAAAAATAAAAAACAGCCCCCTGGATAAAGGAGGGCAACAATGAGCAGCACTTTGTTTTTAAAGCTAGAGGGCAACTGTGGAGACTGGGGGACAAATTTATTACCTTTGGTAAGAGAATTGGAAAGACAAATAGAAAACTTCAGAGGCTACAGGCTGGATGCCCTCCCTCACTGGCTGGGCTTGTGGACTCTTACGTTAATATGGTGCTCCCATATTAACATTGTATATCCATCATTTCCCACAAAAAAATCTTATTACACACAGCTTGTTTCTCCACCCCTCTATTGTAAGAACCTGTGAAACGTGTGGGTCCTGTGGAACCAACCTTAGCTAACCCATGCCACCTCTAACTAATCTTTCAGGGCTCTGACTGTTTTCACATTTTCCCAGCTGGGCTGAGCGCCCTTCCAAATTGTCAGCCTGGTGCCACCCACACTGATTTATATTCCCTGAGAAACACAGACATAACTATTTCAATTACAAGAGACCTCGAAACCATAAATGCCTCCTAAGTTGTGAAGAATGCCCCAGTCTGGGACCACAATAATCCTGCCTTCCTAAATTTTTCTCTTTATATTTTCCTGAATTTGCCTGCATCTGATACTTCAGCTGGAATGATGTATTCCATTCCATATGTACTTCCAGCATGTGCACATCTGCATGGCACACTACCTGCTTCCCCTTGCATGATGGCCACACTTCCAGACCATACTCTTTTCTCCCACTAAAGCTTCTCTCTAGGAAGCACATATTTGGTTTGTCCTGTTCCTCCCTCTATTTGTTCATCCAGTTTGAAAATAAGCTCTCCATAACCCAGGATGTTATTCGTATTTGTTTTGGGCTGGTTCAGGGTTTTGCTAGCAAAGAGGGCACAATTCTTGCAGGTTCTTAGGACAATGTGCTTTATTTCAGGCACAAGCAAACCCGTTGCGTGTAGCATGTGCAGCACTGCATTCACCCACAGAGGTATATAAAGGGTAATGATAATGCTGCCCAGAAGGCTAACACATCAAAGGCCAAGGAGCAGTTAAAATGTATTATGAGCTGTTGGCAGTGGTTGTGGGGGGTATTCGTGTGTTGCTGATTTGGACGGCCTGAGTAAATGAAAACCCTCTGGATTAATTGGTACACCAAAGAGATTTGGAGGAAAATGGAAGCTGATGGAAAATGACAAACACGGGCAAACACAGATAGCTGGGTGTGCTGACCTGCTCTGGGGCACTGCTGATTAACTTGCAGCTCCCTACTGTGCCCAGGAAAGCCAGGCAGAGCTGGGGGTGCCCCGCCAGCAGCTCACCCAGCACTTTGGTGGGAGCGGAGTGAGCCCCACCGGCAGCATCTGCAGTGCTGCTATTCCAGCACAGCCAAGGGGGTAGTTAGAGGTGAGACTTACCAGGTGTCTTGTGACACCTGGACACCACAGGACAAGAGTTTAATTACTTTTAATGATGTGGGGTGCTGGGGGAGGGAAGGAGGCTGTGTGGTGCCTGGTGTCACAGAGTAACTGAAGCCGGGAACTTCAAAATGGGTTTGCAGAGTCTGCTGGCTGAATCAGATGACAACCAGAATTGAATTATATGCTCCCATCTGTAGCTAGGATACCCGTATTCCAACTACTCTTTTGTGGTTTATTACTGACACTTCAATTTTACCTAAATGGCATTTAATACTGTAACCTAAAGTGTTAGAGTGGCAGCCATACACACTCCAATTGTACCAGCTCAGTCCCAAGCTAATTGAGCAGCTGGAGCAGGAGTGCTCAGCACCAGGTAAGTCATGCCCTTACAGACCACCTAGTGCTGAAGATAGTGGTCAACTGGAGGTCTTTCATACATTCACACTGGGGCTACAAAAGAGGGTCCCTGTCTTCTTTCTGATCAGCAGCTGTGTTCACCAATGGGTTTCTAAAAGAATTGTGCCTAAGCCAACCTGCCACAACTTGTGCTGGTATCAGTGATCTCTCATCTGGACATCACATGGCTCATCCTGCCAAGTACTTCTGTCTTGTCATGGTCTGACCTACTCATCGCTGACTCTGGTAGAGACTCTTTTTACTGCTAGTCTTGATGGGACACCTCCAGTTTGGGTGGTTTTCTGTTCTATTCTACCAGTTCCTCCTGCAGCTCAGGAGTTTGTTTCATTCCTGTACTCAACTCCGCACTTTGCATATTTCTCTCTTGCAGGCTTGAGGAATCCTTGTCACGGGAAGAAAAGCGCAGAAGGTGATGTGCATCTGGTCACCTCGTGATTTACAAGGTCTCTTTCTTCTCTCATTATCATTTCAGGGCATGGAAGAGGGGAAGAAAGAGGCTGCTCTAACTGGCAGGTTCTCCCAACCATGTGTCCTTCCGGCAGCTGTGTGGGTGTCATGGGGATTGAAGGTAAAACAACACAATTCCAGAGGGGTCTTTCTCTGTCCTTTTCCTAAATATAGTTATAAGAAAACTAGCCAAGTCAAATTAGCAGAAAGACAGAGAAGGAAAGTGTGTTGCTGTAGGATAGGATTATAGGATGGGTAGGATTTCTCCTTTCCCCAGGACCTTGACCCAAGCCTGTCAGGCTCCTGTCTTGTCTCCCAGCTCATTGTCACAGATTATTTAAAACATGGCCCAGCTTTGCAGCCTCTGTCACTACCCATCCCACTGTCCTTCTGCTGGCCGTATCCTCTTCTGTGGGTGTTACAGGAAAAAATCTTGCCTTCTACTTGTGTCGGGGGGCATTGTAGCAGGGTGGGAGAACACATTTTTAATATAGTGAGGCCATGAGAATGAGCATCACCAACTTTTTTTCCTGACATGATTCTGAAATATTCCTTGCTTTTCCTATAAATCCAAGACATATATAAAGAATCTGTTTTCAGTCTTGAAGCTGAAGTCAAGTATCAATTTTAAAATCTATTTTTAAAGCAAATAGCATTGTAATTTATAATGTTAAACTTAAATTTTTTAAGTGCTCTCATCCTTGGAAAAAAGAGAACACTTCATTTTTTGGTGACTAATGATGAAGTGTTTTCTAAAGGTGACTAAGCATAGCACAAAATGTCCTAAATATATTTATTAGCTTATCAAATGTAATTAATTGAATTTGGTTGCTAATGGCTATGACTTTGCAAGTGAAAAGCACTTTTGGTTAGCTAGACAGTTTCTTATCAAAGAACAAAAAGTCAACATTAAAACATATGCAGCTTACTGAATAATCTTGTTATTTGTCAGACAAGAAAAAGTATCATCACTGAAGTGTTCCCAAATGCCAGATTGGATAATACACATAATTAGGCCCCATTTGATTAGATATATGCCCATGGTAACAGCCACACTCAAGATCCATATAATAGTACAGTCTTTAAATAATTTTCAAGGGGGATGATGGCAACATCTGAAGCTTCACTGAGGAGACTTTTGGAACCTAACCTATGCACCAATTTTTTCTGTTCCTGTGGTTATTCTTTATCTTATTATAGTCTATTTTTAAAACAATGCATACCTTGGTTCTCTAAGGGGGTATACTGCTTCCTTGAAGTGTCAGTACACTTCTGTCCCTACAAGGAAGATCTCTTACTCATCTTCATCGTATAAAGCCGAAACCATCCTATATTTAGGGATGAAACCTAGCAATTGGCAAGGCTGCTGCAAGCTGTTTCTAGGAGGTGGCTGCAATCATCACCTGGAAGGCAGCCCATCTCAGATCCACTCTCCTCCTGCAGCCAGGGACTGCCCTGTGATGGACAAAGTCTTCTGCAAGTTCTTTTAGCCTTTTGCAGGAGCCTTGTGAAGAAACTGCAACGTCTCAGCAAGAAACTGATTTTGCTGAGATAACTGATCAGATACAAGCCTCAGAGAGCCTGTAAGACCTGAGCTACTGCCAACCCACGGGGAAAGAGTCCAGAGGGTACTGTTTGGGCAGCCATGGAGTGCAAGAGAGTGTTCAGCTGTAGATGCAATATGAATTGTCCCTGCAGTTTATTTTTACTTGCTTAGAGGATGAATGAGCTTGGAAGTGTTAGAGAATCAGAGAATTAGCAGAATGAAATATTATTATGCGTTATTTATTAAAAAAAAGAGAAATATATCTTCTGGTGCAACACTGTATGTCCAGGGATGATGATAGGTGCTGCTTTTGCAGAAATGCCAGCTGGGAAATATTTAAAAGAAGGTTTTTTTCCCTCAGTAAGGAAGAGACCAAGATATAGAAAATTCCCCCAGGTGAAGGTATCAGGGAATGACTGGTCTATAGCAGGATAGCAGGGAGACTGAGGCAATGGGTGCTGAGAGTCTGGCAGGAGAGGAGCTTAGAGTCTCAGTCCTGGCCAGTTTGGTCTAGAGGGCTAAGGTGTATGTGGCTAATCCGGCCATGTCAGTGATCCCACCAATGCAAGAGAGCCACAGGGGACCCCTTACAGTGTCCTCAGCTGACAGGAACAACGACCAGGGGACTCTAAGATATGTCATGGAGAGGAAGTCAACACTGAAAGACTGTGAAAAATAAATGTACAAAGATGTTTTAGAATGCCTTATAACTTTTTGAAAGAAGAAGGCTATCCTAAGCAAATGGGAAACAGAACAGCTAAAAAGCTTTGGTGGGCAGAGAGGGAGCACAGGGGAAGATTTTATTCCCTGGTTTAGCTGTTACTTGGCACAGAGAACTCCTGGGAGCACTTTCTCTAAGGGCCCAGTGACACAGCCAGCCATATTTGTAGCCCTCAGCTGGACAGCAAGAACACTGTCGGAGAGTCCATACAAAGTCATGAGACTGTTACTGGATGCAGTGTTAGGATTACACTTACTGAGGTGAAAGTAGATACATGGATCCACCTTGGGCATGCAGTGCATGATTAGGAGCATGTCATCTTTCTCCATATTAGCATGTTCTTAATTATGCTCAGGGGAGGGGATCCTCAGCAATATAAATTAACATCACAGGTCAAATTATGCTGAAGCTGCGAAATTCCTACACCCTTCCCTCTTTTTTTTTTAAGTACATGCTGGTTTTAACACTTGTTCCCAAAACAGGAGATTATTCAAACCAGTTTCTTGCTATTCACATCAGCACCAAACTATGAGGTCTGAAATTAGTCAGACCAAACCCTGGGTCTGCCCTGGAGGAGAGCAGGAGGACTCTAAACTGGGTTGTGTGTGAACCCTGTGGTGATGGTAGAGATGGCTATGCCAGCCCTAAACACCCTGTTTTAAGGTACCTTGTGGACAGCCACCACCTGTGTTTGACAGTGCACTTGTACTAATATTCCCAGGCATGTGGGACCTCCTACAGACTGAAGGATATTCTCTGGTCACGGGGCTGGAGGTCTGGCAGCTCTTTGGTGGTGAAACCAGCCCTGAGAGAGTCCTGGGATTGCCACTGAAAGGCATGGTGGATGTGCTGTGTGTGGGGGTTACAGTGCTCACACACACATGCATGTACAGGCAGTACTGGTCCCTCCTGTGATAAATGGCTCTAACTACAGCTTTATGAAATTTTGAATTTCTGTTTTTCAGAACAGAACAAACTGGGGCAAAAATTAGGAAAAATTGTTTCCTGGAATTATAACAGTCATATTCAGAAATGTTTCCCTGTTCTGTTTTGACATTTTTTTGGATCAAAGTGAAGCATTTTGACATTTCTGAGGTAGGAATGTTTTGTTTCAATTTGTTGAACTGACATGAAATGTTTAGTTTCAAGTCTGCTTAACATTAAAACAGGCAGTGCCTTTCCTTGTGTTTGGGTCCCATTCTCTCCTCTGGGCTGTGCTCTTGGGAGCTCTGCCCAGCTCCCATAAAGCTTGGGCAAGGTCCACGTTGTTCTCAGTGAGTGCTCAGCCACAACCCCAAGCACAGGGAAAAAAAAAACAAAAAAACAAAAAAAACAACCAAAAAAGAGGCCTTTTCGGGAAAGTTCCGTTCCATGCTGAACTCAGCTGAAATGAAAAAAAAAAATGTGGCAGTTGAAGCAAAGTGCTCGGTTCCAGTTCACTGCAACAAAACATCATTTCTTGTCAGCAGCATCCCTGTCTTCCCTGTCAACACTTTGTGTGTTGCAGAAACTGTTAGGTGTTGATGTGATCTACACCAATAAGCTCCAGAAGGTCTACAGGCTGGGTGTAGTGGAGGAGCTGCCCTTTGGTGTTGGTTCAACAGATTTCCCAACAAGCTAAAAACCCCATTTGCCTATTTGGGGGCTGGCTGGGGCTGGGTCCCCAAGAGAGGTGAGGAGGCTGCAATAGGGAGTGTCTCCTGGGAATCCAGCAGACTCTGCTCTTTTCTGCAGGTGGGTCTAAGGTCTTTCTGGGATTTCTTATGAAATTTACATAAAAGTCAGTTCAGAAGTTGCTTTGGTTCATTCTCAACAGCTCTTTATAGGATGAAGCAGATCCTACTACTTACTGTGAGGGATAATTGAACTCCTTGCCCTCCCCCTTTCCTGGGCAACAGCTTCAAAAGATCTCTGATTTTGCTCACCAGTCAAGCAATCTCATTTGCAAAACAACTGCAAGGGCCCTGCAAAAGCAGAAGGACAGCTCCTTTGTTAAAGAGTGCTTTTTGGTGACACAAAGGAATCATAAAGGTGATGGGGCTGCAGACTGGACAGCCACGTTTCCTGGACTGTGCAGTCTGGCCTCCCTCCCCCTCCCAGCTGAAATTTCAGACCCCGAGTCTAAGGATTATGCAAGGCTCGAGCCCAGTGAGAACAAGATGCACTGCAACTATTCTTAGCTGCAGAAATTATTCCTGGCTCTGCTTTGAAATCTGAACCAGGGTTAATTTCTCTCCCCCTTCCCCCGGCCTGTTTCCTCTCCTCTTTCATGTACCTATTTGCATAGACTGTCATCGTTAGAATTTCCATTAAAATTGAAAGCCTCCTTCCTGCATGTCACCTCTCGCAGCCCCCTTCCGCTTGCCCTGTGTGACTTTTGGAGGGCTGGAGAGCAAAGGTCCTGTGCTAGCATTGCCTCTGAGCCCTGCCTTCCCCCTGCCCTCAGTCCTGCTCCTCTGTTGCTATAGGAACATCCATCAACTTGGGAGTGCCAGAGAAAAAGAACAGAGAGTTATCTTAATTATTTAATGATTGATTAATATATGTTTATAGAGCACTTCAAAACAGTGCATAATTTTGTGAATTGTTTATTAACTGGGCTAGTAGTATCATTTGCTGAACATCCTCCACTCTCATTTTTTCAACAGGAGGAAGGGATGGTAGGCAGCTTGCAGGTTTTGTAATAGTTATATTACTAAGAGCACTAATAGTTCTGCTTCAGGAAAATAATTTAAATCAGGAGCCTTCAGCTCAAGTTTTCATAGGCAGGGCTGCTCTCAACACCTGCCATTAAGGTTACTCAAACACCTCCATTATAAAGACCTATGTTCAGCTGTTCTTTGGCAAGTTTCACCCACCTGGAAAGAAGGATTGAGTTTACTTCTCCTAAAGGCTGAATAAAAAGAGGAGACAGAGAGTGCTTGCAGCTGGTGGTGAAACACGGCTGGCTGGTACAGGAGCCTCAGCTGCACCACTCTGCTGAGTGATGGTGTTTTTGCCAGAAGGCCACAGTGGCCTTTTGATAAAACGTGTTCTCTGTGCCTGTAGTATCAGGTTGGAAGGACTGTGTAAGCAGGCTCTGTCAGCTGATGAGGAAGGATGGGGTGAGTAGCATGGTGCTGGTGTTGTGGTGTACTGCTGTGTTCTCACATGCGCTTGAGGCTGCCAGCTAGGCCAATATCTGTTGCCCATGCTGGCTGTGAATCCTGAGCTCTACCCAGCCTGAGCCAGGCAAGCTGCTGAAGCCAGCCTGCTTCTGCTCTCTCCAGCCCCCAGGGCCTTCTTTGGTTCTGACTTTCCCTGATGCCTGTCAGCTCCCTGGCTTCCTCCCTCTCCTGCTGATGACTCCTGCACAGAGGGACACAAGGTAAATGTAGACTGGCCACCTCAGCACGGGAGAGTCTGGGACATGCAGCACACACTGCCATGCATGCTTGAGAACTAAGATTCGCAGTCAGTGTGATTTTGGTGCAAGCTGTCATGCACCTTGCAGACCTGTAGGGCTGGTACACCCTTGGTGTCAGGCCTGATGGTCCTTGTAGGTGAGGCAGGATAATGCAATGGAATACAGAAAGCTGGTGCTGCCTGCCTGGCTCAGCCAGGCTCCTTACCTGAATAAGGCCTGCAAGACCATGGCTGCTGTGGTGGAGGATCACTGGGAGGGTAGTAATTCTAGCCGGTGCTCAGGGAGGGGCTGTTTTGCCCAGGTGCTTGGTATGAAGCACTGAAGACCTGTGATGCCATGGGATAGGTGTTGATCATGTGTGTGATGTGTACAGCTCCCTAGTTTTTAAGAGGAAGTACAGAATGAATAAGGAATGAATAAGGAGACTTGCTAGATGAAACAAATTTGTCCTGGATTCACACTGGTATTTAGGAAGTATTGAAATCTTGTTAATTTTATGGACTCCTGGATTTTTCAGCCCCTGTGAATGTATCTTCTGTAGAGCAATCATCCCCTAAAGGTGCCTTCTCATGTGGTAACTGTCCTTCAGGTTTTTTATGGAGTTTAATTATGGATTGCTGCAGAAAGGTCTCTGCTCCACTTGAAGAAAGCAGTAGCAACATTAGGTTGTTATTCTGTAGTAGTTCAGCACTAGAGGGGGATGTAGCACGTGCTTTACATCCAGCAGGTTTCCTACACACATGCAACAATATTTTACAACGGTGTTTAGGAGGAGGCTGTTTCTTTAATTGCCAACATAAAGATTTTTGTCTTGCAGGGGCAATTTTCTTGCATTGAATGAAAATCAGAGAGGCTGCTATTTGCCAAGCCTTAAAAGACTGTGCTTGTAGTCAATTAATTTTGTAATGTTTCATGTGTGTCTTGGATATTGGGGCCTCAGAACTTTCCTTCAGGCAATTTTCAGGTGTTTTTCTTTTTTTTGGGTTTGTTTGTTTTTTGTTCTTTGGTGGGTTTTTTTGGTGTATGGCTGACATGAGCAAGCCGAGGCTACTCTTTAGTTTGGCTATAGCTCTAATGCAGGCTGCTGGCTGGAAGAGTCTGAGCTCTGCCCTTCTTACCAAGGGGACATTTCGTGTGCTATGCTGTGGGACTGCAGTTTGTTGTGGTAGCGAGTCCTGCAAGTAGCTGAACAAAGATGTAAAGCCAAATCCACACAGCTCCACTTGCTTGGAAAGCTGCACATTTCTGTTTTCAGCAAAAATGGCTCTTCAACTTTGAAGAGGTCCCAGTAATAAAAACCAGTTGTCTACTTCATGCATGAGCAAAATACTTGGCAAAAAGAGCTGCTGCCTTGAGGTTTTGCAGAAGCTGGTCAAATTCCTGTCCTCTTGTTTTCCTCCTGATCTCCAGTGAGCAATTCTTATTCCATGTTTTACACAACAGTGCAGGAGTGTGCCTGTGTGAGGAGGTGACTTGCTAGCCTGTTAGCCAGGGAATTTCTCTGTTTGCCTTTGGGAATGGCACTTTGTGAGAGGAGCAACCAGGCAGCGTATGCTATGTTTATGTACAAAGGTGGCTGTAGTAGAAGGTGAGAATGTCATTTGCTGAAGGAAACCTATATTCAAGCCAGTGGCTAGAGACACTCACAGATCCAAATGTTGGCAGTTTGCTCTATGGGAGATCATCATGTGTGCCCCCATACCCTCCTCTCCTTTTTCCTGCTTGTACCCTGGAATTGCACACGGCTGTGGTTCCCACCTCGCGCTGAGAGAAATGTCGGCTAGCCAGAAAAGATGTCCCCATTCACATTTCCACACAGAAACTTTTCTTTCCCTATTTTAGTGCCTGTAATTACTTCTTTACTCCAGTGCCAGCAATCTTCCATCAGGCATCGTTATTAATGGAGAGAAAAGAGAAGGGAAGGGAGGGAGAGAAAGAGAGAGTGCCACAAAACTTAATTTAATCGCAGCACCCCATGCTCAATTTAACAGACACAACAGCTCAGAATGGGGTCCCTGTGCAACGGGAGGGCAGGCAGTGGAGCGTCCCTGGAAAGAATTAATTGTGGATGACAATGTGTAAACAGTGCAGATGAATAGGGCATGCAGGTGTGAGGCACCGGGGCCATCCCGGGGACTTTTTCACACGAATTTCAGCTCCTTCACTGCTGACCTGCTCCCGAAAACGTGATTAGTGTCGGCGTTGGGAAACCATTCAGGGTGTCAGGATTTGGCACATATTAACTAGCCCTGGGGAAGAGGGGAGGGAGCACATGGGGGCTATGAAAGGAGGAAGTCTGGCGGACAAGGGGATTGTTAAAGGGCCAGAAAATCCTCATTGCTCTGAGGTGCCCTTGCTGCTTGGAGGAAAATGGAAGGGAGCCGAAGCAGAATAGAGCTCTAAGGCACTCTAGCCCTTACTGAGCTATGTGGAAAACAAGATAATGCATTGTGAAATACTTTTCTTTGAGTGTCTTCATAAATATTAGTGATATTTGTATTAATGACTTTTCTTGGCTGTGGCTTTCCCAGTTCTGGACTCTTCAGCTTGAGAGACAAACAGTCAAAACAACCAGGAAAGTTAATGACACAACAGTGCTGAGAACAGGGAATATCTCCTGGGTATCATATGGAGATTGTTCAGAGGGCAAAAATGCAGCTTCATAATTATGTACTCTATATGTACAGTGATACAGACAGGGGGTTGTACAATGGGCCCAATCTACCAAGCCTGGGTCAGATGCTCTTAAATTATGCTCCTTGTGCCAGCCTGGCTTTCTGCATCCAAGCAGGGGAGTTGCATGCAGAGAGTAGACAAGGTTACTGATATATTTTCCTACTTGTAAGAGTGATGCAAGGGGAAGGATGGAACCTGATGAGGACTACCATAAATACCAGTGCTTCTGCTGGATTCTATTATGCTCTTTCTTCCTTGCTGGAAATCCTTTCCCTGCCTGCCTTGTGACTTGGGCAGCATGGCAGGAGTGCTGTGTAGGTGTCTCCTGAGATTCACAGCTTTGAGCTCCCTAGACCACTGCAGCCCAAAGACTTGGGTCTCACATAATATAGCAAAAATAAAAGTTACTCTAATTGCAAACATACTTGTGGATGTGAAGGTGAGGTTGGATTCTTGCTGGCCTGGTGATGAAAAAGGGCATGGCCATCGGTGCTGGTTTGGCAGTGCAGATATCTGTGTGGGTGGCAAAGTGGATCAGCCTCTTCCTAGGCTGTTTTGGCTTGGAGAGATGGAGTAGGTGGCGAGGGGAGGACATGAAACATCATCACAGAAACCACGAAGGCAAGTGTAGAAATCCCACCTCCAATTCAGAATTGCTCTTAGTCGCTGTTGGAAAATTACCTGCTTACTTTGCTTAGTAACTCACAATTGTATGACAGACTAGCTCATCATCCTTTTGAAAAAAGGCTGGTAGTGGTCATAGCTGCCTCCAAGGCATGTTGTGGGGCTGAGGGAACAGAGAACTTCTGTGCTTGGGTCATGGAAGTCGTGCCTTTAGTCCTGATTGTGGCAACTGGAGATGATTTCTGTGGTAAATCTTTGGAAACTAGCAATGGCTATGTGGGAAAGTTACTCCTTAAGCACTAAAGTAACCTGGCAATGCCTGTATGCTCAGTTAAATTGTTAATGGGCAAGAAAGTGGATGTGACATGGAAAGCTGAATGCGAGAGGGAGTATTGTGAGAATCTGGCAAAACTCGATTGCCATTAAACCCAGGGATATCTAGATTAATAAGAAATAATGGCACAGGCTTTATGCAGTACAAGCCTACAGAAAGGCCATGTTGAGTTGTGTTAGCTCAGGCATGGAGGAGATGGGGCTAAGGGAAGCTCAGTAATTTGCACGCAGTGAAAATTGGACAGCTGAAGAAAGTGAGGATGTGTGTCCCCAGTCAGTTGTGTTAAACTTAAGACCATAGCTCTAGTTTGAAATTTTATAGAATCCTCACACCAGGTGTTTAACATGGTGCTGCATGTGAAATATGCTCCTGTGGAAACAAATTGTCTTTTCTTGTGAGGATGCCAAATTAATACAGAGGTTCTCAGGCTTCATGAGAAATCGGAGCAAGGGGGGAGGTTTAGAAGCCATACAGGGATGTACCCCTTCTCGAGGCAGTTCTGCTGTTGTCAGTGGTACCTAGCATGGGGTCTGGGCCTGGCCAGGGTGATGATGATGGGGCTGGGCTCCGGGGCATTGTGATCTTTGTAAAGGTGCTGGTTGGGTTGTGGTGCAAGTGGGAGGATCTGCTGCCCTTCTAGGCTGCAGAAAGTCTTGAATACAAGCTCATTGTGACTGTGAGTTGAGTGATGGATTTACCCACAACAATCTGAACTGTTTACATTAGAATTCCTGATGCTAGTCCCAAGTTATTGTGCAGTTCTTGTAGCTCTTCTTCTTAGTGCTTTTTCCTCACATCACGTGCCCTTTTTCAGATCTATCAGTTTATTGATAAAGACCCTCAAGCATCCTGGGCCATGACTTCTGATCCATCCCACTAGTTAACCAGGGGGACAGCTCGGATCTAAAAGCAGATGTAGCTGAAAATCAGCTTAGTTGCCTGACTTTTCTTTTTAATGTGAAAATGTGACTCGATGTGACAAAAGGAGATATATACTCTTCTCCGAAATCAAGGCAACAATATTGAAAAATCTTAACTCTGAGGAAAAACATCTCAGAGGGGGAAAAAGGCATGTTGCTTAAAATTAAATAAAGACTCAATTGGATAAATAGTTCAAATTGTGTAAAATTCTTAATGGTGGCTCATTTGCCCAGCTCTGCTAAAAGTCCCCAGCTTTCTCACAAACACTTCTGCAGTTGATATTGGTTATCATATCTGATGAATTTGACGATATACAAAGTCCAGCTTTGCATGTGTTTGTGTGCTGTGAGAGAGCATTAAGCAAAAAAACTTGTCTGCTTTCAGCCCTCTGCCAGTGCCCAGGCAACACTGGAATACAGTGTTGGTGCTGTAGATACAGAATCTAAGTAACTTATTTTCCTGGTAACGAGGCTGGAGCAAAGGTGCCTTCAGAACAGGTTACAGCAGGGGGCAAGAATCAGGAACTCTAGAGTGAGATGGAGCAGTCTGCCCTAGGAAAGAAGACCTGAAGCTCTGGGTGAATAGAGCCACTGGCACCAGGTGAGGATAAACCCTGGATCTGCCAGGGGGAGGAGACTTGGGAACATCGAGAAAAGGCTGTGAGGGTGAATTCACTCAGGCCAGTGAGAGATCTCACAGCTTATTCTCTGTGGGGTCATTAATCACCTTATCTTAGCTGGTCTGCTTGCAAGTAGTGCTGGTCTGGCTGCAGCACAGAAATGCAGTGGTATGGCAACACCGATACAGAGAAATTTTGAAAAGCACAGCCTCTGCTGATTTGTGGGTGATCTGAGATATAATTAAATGTTGTAGAGCTTACAGACAAGATATATTTCTCTCAAGCTGGAGATGGGTTGAGTAATTTCAGTAAAATAAATCTGTATGAAGCGTTCAGCCAATGCTCAGATGAAGTACATTCTGAGTAACTTGCTTTTTTCTGACAAGTTTTTGAAGTCTGCATTTATAACTTCTGCTGGGAGTGCCTGCAGAACTTTTAAGCCTCACTTCACAGAAAGGCTTATTGCATATTTTTTATTTTCTAATCAGTGCCTACACTAAGGCAGAGGACTTGCAGTACTGATTTCTCAGTGCAAATGGTTTTCCTGGAAAATATTTTTCTTGGGTGTAGACCATGAGTTTGAAGGTAAACAAGGCACCTTCTTTAGTTCCAATAGTTTAACTGTATTAATTGAACTGAAAACCAAAAACCCATTAATCCTAGCTGTTACACAGTGGTGGATGGCTACTAATGCCATCTGTTCTGGAACAGGCACCAAACTGGTTCTGCTGGGATGCTCAGTCTGACTGTCCAGCTAGAGAAAGCCAATCCCCTGCACTGCTAAGCCCTGTCCTCTGGCTGGGATGGTCTGACTCTGCTGGCATGGTCAGAAACAAAGAGTTTGGTTCATTGCTGGCTCCAGCTGCAGTGGTCAAGCATAGGGCTGCTTGACAAATGCTCCCAGACATGAATCGTGTGTCTTATTATCCATTTCTGTGTTCCTTGAACTCTTTCTTTACCACCCCTGCATCTCCATTTCCATTCCTCAATTGAGAGAGACAACCTGCACCTAACTAGTTTTCCCTTGTAGTCCTGGTTATGCCATATATCCATTTTTGAGTTTGCTATTTCTGATACTGCTAAGCAGGCTATCTCAGGCTGATATGCTCTTACAGGTATGGCTACCAGGCATGCTGGCCTGGCAAGGCCCCATTTCCCAGAATGTTCCCCAGTGCTCCACTCCAGCTGTCTTGTGGTTCGGCTGTTGCTCACACACGTTCCCCATAACCACATGAGGGATCCAGCCAGCCCTCACAGCACCACCTGTACCCTTTGCCAGCTTCTCACAATATTCCCTCTCACATTCAGCTTTCCACGTCATATCCACTTTCTTGCCTGTTAGCTTCCAGACTCCCTCCAGGTAGCTCAACCTCAGGCCATGGACCAGCTGGCAGTTTGGTGCCCATGTGTTAGCCCCATCCTCCCACCTGTGGAGTTATTATTTGCTCGTAAATAATCCATATGAAGACTATTAATATATTTATTGGATGACATAAATCAACTTGTTACTGAAAAGTCTTGCCTTTTTGAGGATATACGACAAGAAAGCCAAGGCAGAGGTCCTGTCTGAGCAGTTGTATGTTCTGCTTTCCAGCTAATGCCAAAAGGCAGGACTGTTTAATAACAAAGCGGACTCAAAGGAGGTGGTCGTGAAATGTTTGTGGATGTCCCTGCATGTTCCTTGGCAAGTCTATGGTATCACCTCTTGTACCCTGAGGGTGGTGAAACGATTCAGCTTGGTTGTTTCTTTCACACCTTCAAGAATGTGTGAGGTGTCATTTTGGATCTGCTAAGCAATGCTGGATGCCTGCCCAAACAAAATTGCTGGCCATGGGAACAGTTGAAGTCCTTATGAGAGAGGCTTGGGGGAGAGGGCGTGAAAGCAGCCAATGGCAAAAGCACCCATGAGGTGTTGTCTGTGTCTCTGCCCTTCCCTCAGCACTCCAATTTTGCATCTCTGCTGAGCCCCAGTGAAGCAGTTCCTCCTGCCCAGCCAAGGGCAGGGAGAAGTGTTCTCCATTCAGGGGTGCTGGGTGAGCTGAAGCACCTGCAGCCACACCGCTTGCTCCCAAGAGAGACAGCTGCTGCAGCTCTGCTCTCACCCTCCTGCCATCTACCTGCTCACCTCCAGCTGGCAGCCACAGACCTGTGCCAGGCACTGCTGGGCTCTTTATGCCCTGGAGGTTGGCACGCCTGGGGAAAGATCCTTTATGAGATGGACTCTCATGCGTCTTGGACATGAGGACCACAAAATTTATAATAAGGTAAAGAACTTGTTGTGAGACCACAAATGAATAGGTAACCCACACCTGAGGGGAATGGGTCTACCTTAGTTTTCTGCCTTCAAAACTAAGTGAGATTATCCTAGCTGTGAGTGCCCATTAGATTTGTATTCATCCATATGCTTCAAATGGATTGCAGCAGAAGCACTCCTTAAATTTTCATTTGCAAACTAAATTCCTGCT
This sequence comes from Passer domesticus, assembly GCF_036417665.1. NCBI lineage: Eukaryota > Metazoa > Chordata > Aves > Passeriformes > Passeridae > Passer > Passer domesticus. The sequence continues at coordinate 34,226,603 of NC_087479.1, forward strand.
GGATTAAACCTATTAGAGAATATGAGCTCTTTATGCACAAACAGTCTGTTTGACCTCTGTTTGCATGGCAAGATTTTGGCCTGTAATTATTTCCCAAATATGTTGGGCTACTATGTATCCTAGGTAATAATAACATAATTTATATTACCTACTTTAAAAAGCCAGAGAAATTGGATTTTTTAAAAGAGAAGGTAATGTTTAGAGAGAGAGAGTAAGATGCTGAAAGATCTGAAAATATCTCATAATAGAAATGCACAGAAAGCTCTTTTAACCACACCAAAGAGTCTCATTCTCTCCATATTTTGAGCACCTTTGGCTTCCTTTGCATATATAAAAGGTGAAGTATTTGGCTAGTTCCCAGCCAAGACTGCACACCCAGGATTCCACCCAGCTTCTCCACTCCAGTCGTGCACACAGTTTTACCTGTTTTGCCAATGAAGGAGCTGGTGGGCTGTGCAGCCTTGGCTGGTGCCAATGCTTGGCCTCAAAAATTTTAGTGGTTAGGTGTTGGTGGCCACACGCTGGGATGGTTGCAAAAAGTTTGGCTGAAAAATGTTTTCTGAAAAATGTACGAGGATCAGTCCTCTGACAGCATACACTTCTGCTCTACCAACTAAACTTACTGAAGAATCAACCTTTTCTTTGATGCATGGAGCCTGGCAATGTATCTCCATCTTTGGGTCACATTCAGGAGACTGATTATTACTGCTGTCAATGAGAAAGGACATTTTACAGCAGGCCTGATGGCTTGCATAGGTATTTAGGGCCAGACCAGAGATCAGTGCCAGTATCTGGCACAGCTGGTACTGCCACATCTGAGACAGCCCCATGGGTGCCCCTAGCAGTGATTTCCTGTCTGGGCTTTTTGGAGCCCAGAAGGGACTTACAGGCTGATTCAGGTATCAGAGAGGCAACCATTAGTAAAAAAAAAGATGTGTTGCACATATAAGTGGGGAGTGGCTGTCTCTCTGGGGGAGGGAAGCTCCACCACTGGGTAGCTGGCACATGAACAAACTCTTTCTGTACCTCAAATGTGAAGCAAGGCCTGGGGTTCTAATATAATGCCCGACCAAAAGCTTGTTTTAGTAAATGGAGAGTACTCTGAAAACTTTGTTGTAGGCCTGAGACAAAAATAGTGCATACTTTGGGGAGGACTTGCACAGTCCAGAAGCAATGGAGGCTCTTCACAAAAGTGGGGCAGGTCCTGTGCTGCCAGCAAGTCCCTGCACCCACATGGGTATTGTCACTAAGTAGGTTTGTGGAAGAGAAGTCTCTTTGGCTATGCTGGAATGACATGGGATTGTGTTCCTCCTGCAACCTGAGAGCATTTCTGAAGAGCTTCATGGGCTGTGTGGATCAGGAAGAGACTGTAATGAACACATTAGAGATCTACAAGTTCTGAGGAGACCATAGGTATGCCTCCGAAGAGGTCTGTTCTTTAAGTCAAGTGGCACATTCTGTGAGGACTCTTGTTTTCTAAGGAGCAGCTTTGGCAGAGGTGCCATATGCACGGGGCTCTGGCATCCACCTGCTGTGCTGCTAGAACAGGTGTGTGTATTTGGGAGGCATTTCTACACACACACAGCAGGGTCCTTGTACACAAATGTATGTGTGTCTGTCTCTTATGTGGCTGTGTTCCTTTGAACTGATCCAGTGAGGTGAATGGGAGGTGGGTAAAGCCTGCAAGCCTGCTCATGGGAGTACCACTTTGCATGAGACATCCTTGTTTTGAAGCAGACGACTGTTCTCAGCAGACTGCAGCCTTTTCCCCTTCTCCTTTTGTATTTTTCAGTATGAAAATACTGAATATACTTTGCCTTTCTGAGGTTTTCCTTGCGATACAAGAAACACATCTTTGTCAGTGCTTTATGTAGCCCTAACACCTGAGGAAGCAAATGGCAAGCAGTGGAGCCTGATGGTGCTCAGCACACTCCTGGGAAGTCTTCTTGATCAGCCCCATAAGCTGTGTTCTCTCTTCCTGCTCTCCGCTTTATCCCCAGTGTGTATTACACTTGCCCCAGCTTTGCAGAGATAATTTGCACTCTCCTAGTTCATTAGCTGCTACCCCCTCCTGTCTATGGGCAAAAAAAAGCCCTTACTGTTCAAAAGAACACATGCAGCAATCATTAATGCTGACCCTAATTGTGCCAATTCAAACCACTCAATAGCTCTAATTAAAACCTCTCTTGTGCAGGGCACTGAACAGTAACAAAACTGTCACCCTGAACAATCAAATCATGGAGCTAAGAAATTTTTTTCCCTCTGTTGTTCAAATGTTGTTGCTGCTGTCGGAAGGGTCATCTGAAGGGATTAAGTATGGGGCTTTTGTAGCCTGCAAAGCTGGTGGGAGTAGGTGGGGGAATATCTAAACCCAACCAATATCTTTTGGTCACAGTTTGAAATCAGAAGACGCCAACTTTTTTCCAGGTCTCCTTTCATCCACTTTACCCACCCCCATACAGCAAGCAACACCTGCAAAGTAGACAGGCTGTTGGTTATGAGACACATGGACACCACAAGTCAACTTAAACATCTGCAAAGGAGGGGGTGAGGGGGAAACCCAGGCGTTCCTATCCCTACAACCTTGTTTCTCAGGGTCCTGACTACACTTTCCTGTGCACCATAAATAACTCTGCAATTACATTAATTGGTTGCATATTTGTTGACACAGGGGTGGACAAGGGTAGGTTATGGTGGGAGGATTTTTTGCTTTCAGTGCAATTTTATACTACTTTCTTCAGATGTGCTTTAATCCCCACTTTCCCTCCCCCCATTATTTAGAGTTCTCATGTCTTTCAGAATAACTTTATAAGCATGTGGGTGGGAGGGGGGAGCAGGAAAAAAAGAGCGTTAAAATTAATTTGATGGCACCCATGCACACACATCTGTTCTGCTGTGTTTCTCTAGCAAAGTCTATCAATCAAAAGGAAAAGGTTGATATGTATCACAGTGGGATATTTCAAAAAGCTGGATGCAACCAATTGCGTGCTGGAAGGTTTTATTCTGCACTGAGTTTCTGATAAGAATAAAAAGATCAAAACGGTGTGCATGTATACCCATATTTTATTTAATATTTCCCATTTTTTTGAGAAGGTGGTGAAATTAATGGAGCAATAGAGTTAACTACCAAAAATTCCAGTCTTGGTATATTTCTGTTTATTGTTGTGCGTGTTGTGATCCCAGGTTTGGGCTTCAGAGGTAGGAGCCTGACAGTGCTGCAAGCACTTTTGTATCTGTGCTTCTGTTTTAGATCATTACAGGAACACATGCTAGCTACGCTATGTGGTTCTGGGTTCAAACCACCATCTCAGAGTACTTGGTATGGGGTACTTCACTGAGTCTTTCCTTCCAGTGCCTCCTTGACTTGCTTTCTTTTGCTAGTAGTAATCAGAGTTGCAGTGAGAAAGTTCATGGCATGTTGTGTTTCATCTTTCCTCCTTTCTTCTCTTCTTAGCTGACACCATAGAGTGCTGGCAGTCTGCCTCTTCAAACACGCTGAGCACTTCGCTAGAAACCACCTTGGTTGTTTCTTGTTCTGACTGCTGGGCTGTGCTGTGTGCTGGTACAACATTGCCTTGTCTCAGCAGCGAAGCTGTTTCATTTAGTGATGGATTAAACAGCCCATACTTAGAGTACAGCTTGACTCAGCCTTTAAGCATTTAGCATTGGTTAGTGATGAAGCACAAAATCTTGATGCATGAAGACATATTCATATGTATAGAAGCAACAGTACAAAACCTAAGAATGTTTTTAAAACATTTTGAGGTGAACAGTCTCTTGTGCAAAACTCTTTGCAGACTTGGCCATATGAGCAGATAGGTTCAGGATATGGTCTATTTTTACCAGTTTGCCTCAGACCCTGTGAGTACTAGCCTGGAGTCACTAGGAGGACCACACTCTTTTCTAAAATGGGTTGTGTTGCACTGTGTGTGATGATGCTGACCCACTTCTGCCCTTGTGCCACCACTGAGTGATAATGAAACACTCTGTAGCTTCCAGTAGCAATGTGCTCTTACAATGGGATGAAGAGAAATAGTGACACTACTATATAGCATTCAAATGAGTACATTTCAGAGCAAGGTCACTTCATCAGCAGCACTGGAGAGAAGAAACCAGAGCTCTTTGACAGTTTTGTTGTCTATTGGGGGCAATGGGACATAGCAAACATGTCTTATACTTCTTTACACTCGCTCAAGAAGGGGAAATAAGGCAGGGGGGGTTTTGACCAGCCCTAGGTGCTTTCAGCCAAGCTGAGAACAAACCCCAGGATCCTAGTATCTCATCTAGCTTCTGGAAAGCAGCAGCTCTTTTTCTGAGCTGATTCTCTCCTGTGCTCATATAGGAAGCTCTGTGTGTCTCTGTTATCTGTTGAGCTGAGGATAGGGGATTTCTGCAAAACAGACTCCAGTGTAGATTCCCATCACTTTCTGTACGGATCTCCCACGGTCCTGTCTGCCCTTCCGTCTCATTCCTTGCCCCCATTTTCTAGGCAGCAATGCTGGAGTCTAGCCTCTTGACTAAGCTGTTGCACTTTAATTTTCAACAGGCCCCTATTGCTCTTGCACCTTGTGTGTGGTCTTTGAACGTTATGTGGCTCGGCAGCTGGGAATAGTGAGTGGGTGGGCAATTTAAAACAGAAAAGACTCTGTATCAGCACAGGGCTGAGGTTTGAACTCTGCTCAGCTTTGGATACATGTAGCTGGTTCTCAGGGCTGTGATTTAAGTGCCGTTTTGCTGGTGTCAGTGTGAAAATTAAATCAGTGCTAAGAAACTGGTAGGGAAGAAAAAACAAACTTTCCTTGCCTGATAACAAGTGTTACTCTTGGCCCCGGTGAAATATTGAGGGATCAAGGCAACTTAGAATGTATTCTGCTATTTTGTCACCATTTTGCCTCTACAGCTGAGAAGACAAAGAGTGCCTAATTTGATATCAGGATTTCTTTGCTGGAATATATTTCCAAGCTGTTTCATGCCATTTAGAACATAAATCTGATTCTGAGTTTCCTGAAGATATGGACTGCTAATGGAGAGAGGCAGATGAGGGGGGTGCTAAACCCATGAGAAAAAATACTTCATTGCATTCGTCTGAGCGTTTCTGTGAGGCAAGGTAAATGTGCTCAAGCAACAAAATATAGTCCCAATATCATAACTTTCTGAACTCACAGGGTCTGGTCCTCAGTTGCTTGCCTCTCCTTTTTGTTGCTGTCTGTGCTGGTGGATGATCACATGGAGGGGAGGTCAGGCAAAAGACCCTGCCTCCCATGAGCCCTGGCCTGATTCCCACACACACTTCTTTTGCACTTCTGATGGTGAGCCCACTCGGCATGGGTATAGAGTTCTCATGTATGGGGGGATTCACTAGCTGTTCTCCTTCGCATTTGCAGCCCAGAGTACCAAGTCCTCAAAATTTCAGAGGTTGTTTTTTCCCCACCCACTTTCCATCTATCCCACCCAGGTAGACAGGATGAGCAGAAGGAATCCTTGCCTTGATAAGATTGATAAATGAGGTTGGAACAGATCTCTTTTCTGGAGTCCATATGGAGTCCAACCCAACTTCAAAATCATAGCTGACAAAATAAGAAAAAAAAAATTGGCAAGTCACTAAGTACTTCTAAAGATTCTAAAGGTTAAAGATATGGTCGATTGGCATTCTGTTTAGAGCCTGGAGTGATATTATATTTGCTTTACAGAATTCAAAGGAGTGCACAATTTACATTAGAAATCTATTAGATAGATATTTGGAAGAGTCATTTAATTTTCCAGTGCCACATATATACCCATCATTCACTACCACTGCAGTGGGCCTCATATTGATTTTTAGCATTATACCCTATAATTTGCAAAACACAAGTAAGAGTAAAAAGGCCAAACAATGAGAATATCCTTGTTTTCAAAGAGCTGGCAGATTACAGACTAACTTCAGCTATGTCATTGTAGTGATTCCACCCTTAAAAATAGGTATGTACTGAAGTACCATGAAAAAACATACTGAAGATTAAATGAGCAGTACTGCCTCTTTACTACATCTTGCACCTTACTGCATTCCTTTCTTTTTGGTTTCATTTTGTTCTGTTTTCACAATAATACTGGGGTATGGCCAACAGTCTCTTCCCATGATGGAATAATATAGGTGCATGAAGGTATGCCTGGGGTATTAGGATCAGATGGATGGGCACTAGTGAGAGGTGAGGGTCTGGCATGGTGGGAACTAATCAGGACTACTAGCAACTCTTTGGGAAGCCGAAGTAGTGCAACCAGGACCAATACAATTTAATATACCTTCTAGAGAAAAAATCTGAACAGAATTTCTCTATGAAGTATAATTAATGAAGTGGCAGACTCTGAATGGATTTCATGGGAAAAGGTTTGAAATCCTGTTTGACAAAGCTTTTTGTTCAAGTATAAGTGAATATTCTACAAAGAGCTTCCAGGATGAAAAGCCCAATAAGACACTTATTTTTTACTAACAGGGTTTCTGTTTCATTCAAGCATATATATATATATATACATACTAATTAGCTTCCATGAAACTCTGAGACTCTCTTTTTTTTACATAATCCAGCAAATACACCCCAAAACATGCTGAACACCCCAAAGCAATGCATCTCTGCTTCTGAACAAGTGTCAGTACTTTGCAGTAGCAGCAACTGACTGTTCTTCCATAATGGGAAGAGGTTGTTTGCCATACACCAGTACTATTATGAAAACAAAAAAGAAAGGAATGCAGTAGAATGTCAGATGTAGTAAAAAGCTGTGTTGACAGTGGGAGACACTGTAAAATTGCTGTATGCTGTGATTTGAAACTTTTTGAACCCAATGATGTCTGATTTCCACCCTCATAATCAATGAGTCAAACTTAGTCCTCCCCACACTCCACTAACTCTACTTATGGCTGGAAAGCTGGGGAAATTGTATTCCACCTCATTTTAGGGTGACTGAACAGATTCTCTCTTTCTGTGGTTGCTGTTCTTCATAGGGTCATGAATGTGCTCAGCTGTGGCTTTTCAGTCTTTTCTCTGGACTGCCCCAAACTTGCCTCTAGATGGAGATTTGCAGGTGTCAGCATAGTAGAAAAGGTTCTTCTGCTACTGCAGGTTCTCAGCAATTAAGACCTGGCAGCAATGGATGATTCTCTGATTAAAATCGTCCAAATGATTCAATGGGCACAAAGTTACAAAAAAAACCCCACCAAACAAACCCAAAAACAAACAAAAAACACCCCCAAACAAACAAACAAAAAGCTCTAAATTTTGTATTGTTACAACCCACAAAAACAAATTATACAGCAAATTTCCCACATTCTTCTCTACCTCTTTTTAAAATTGTGACAACAAGTGACATCTAAACCTCTCGCAGGAGTGATTGTAGCATCTACTGACTTAAAAAAGAACCTCTAACAGTAAATTAGTCCCTAAAAGCAATTACATCGTATTTGGATTATTCAGAATAATCTGAATTTGCAGATTATTCTCTATTGAAAGTTGAATAATCATTTCTACTAAACATGTGCAAGAGGGGATTTGTGCCCTGATGGAAGCTGAGGCAGATAAATCACATGATGGTTCTGAGTGCCAATACTGTTTAAAAGAGGACAGTGATCTTCTGAAACTTGTTTGAGGACAAGACAAGTAGAAGCAGAGGCAAATAATCAAAGCAATCAAACAGTTCTCCCTGAGCAGCTGTCAAGACCACCAATATACACGTCCTGTGCCATGAGTTTGTGGTGATGCATGTGATATGCAAGCACCATAGCAACGAGATATTAATCATCGACACAGACGGGCACAGGCTGGGCTAAGTCCTCAGAGGTGCAGGTCGTAGGCTGCATCTCATGTACACAACAAGCCCCAGCGGTACCAGTTTCAGTGCTACCTTACCAGCATTGCATAGCTGAATTTATTATGGCTCAACTTACATCTTCCTCTGAAGGATCCATGTGTTGGGCCTGGTGTACAAATGCCTGGACATGAAGAACAACTTCTTTTCCTGTTCTGTGTCCCTCTCTCTTTGTGGTTTTTAGTTACAGACTCTGGGCAAGTTTGCTAGTGAGACATCACTGATTGAAGTGGCTCTGTGCCAGCAGTATTTGGCACTCTGAGTGATGGCAGGGTTTCTCAGAAGAGTTCAAGTGAGAAGATTAGGTGTCCAATTCCTCTTATGTTTGGTCAATGGCTTTCTCTTGGCTCATCAGCATCTCTGCAATGCCAATGACACCCAGTGCAGGCACTTCATACTTGCCAGCAACCTGAGACAAACAACAGACAATTTAATGGCCCAAAGCTTTCTGTTTCTCTAGTTTATTCTATTTACCTAGAGTTTTCTTTGATGACACACCAGTAAAGTGCACCTATACAAACTAGAGTGCCGGACACAGTGTGCCAAAGAGTTAGGCACACATTTTCAATGGTGAAAGTGACCACTGGGAAAGACTTGTGCATTTTCTGTCTTAATGGTGTCTTTAAACAGAGCTTAGATATCCCTCCAGTCTCCTGAATGGTGACTTTCTGAAATTTTTGGGGTCAGAACAGCTCAGTAAGATTTAGTGGTGATACATAGGCCAGGCTATGAAGTCTCTTCTGCACTAAGGCAGTTACTGTCCACAAGGGAAATATTTCTCACTACAGAGAAATACCTGGCCATGGCTGGGAGTACATGTGGCAAGGCTATGAACAAGGCTTTGACAATGAAGGGGTTTCTGTATTTGGGAATTTCTGAACCTCTCTGGAACTTTTACTTGGTGTTAAGGTGCTGCTGGTGTCAGAGCCTCATAGGCACTGGTGTATAGGTTTCCAGTGTAGCTGGTATTCTCTATTAGGGATTAAGAAAACAATTACTTTTTCATGGTGGTAACAAACATCTAGCATAGAGATCCTGATATCCTTGTGTTTGTGTGTGAAAAATACACCAAAGAAAGGTATTCATGTTTAAAGTACAAGTGATAACACATGAAGACAAAACACAAAATAGGTCAGATGCAAAAATCCCCCTACGAAATTGGAGAGGAGAATGTAGGCAAGTGTAATATTGTTATCTGGACTGGAATTTAATCAAGACTTAAGTATGAGGTGATGTGGTACTTCAGTGGCGGGATCACTGCCTCAACAAAACCGTACTAGATTCTGCCTGTCTTTTCACAGATTCAGGTGTGCACAAGCATAACTTGCCCAACCTCAACCAAGCTGATCCTGATATCCACAAGGACATTCATATTCAGATCTCCCAGCTCTTCCCCTCCTCTTCCTTTCAAGGTCTCTCTGCTTGTGTCATGTGGAATGGCATATGTTCAGGTGTGGATCAGACAGACTTTGAAATGGAAAATCAGAGGATACCACAGGCCATACCAGAGAAGAGCTGGCAAAGCTTAGAACCAGGCTGGCAGAGTGGTGAGGGTTAGCACTAAGGTAGGCTTGTATGGGGTGCTGTTTTTGGAGTCCCAGAGAAATCTGTAAGCCAACAATAATGAATACTGGCAGAGCTCCATGTGAGTAACAAATGGCTTATCCTGTCTAGGCCAATGACAAAAATGTTACATATTGGCATTTTTAATTTTTTTTAATTTTTTTTTTTTAAGAAAAGGGAGATTAAAGCAACCGCTATACCTAACCACTCTGCTTTGCTCTGATAAGATGCCAGAATTACATGACTTCTACTGTGTAACAAGGTTCTTTGTGTGGGTGTAGCAGCCCCTCCCCATACCTAGCGGATACACTCCAGGGAATTTTTGCAAGTGTGAGTATTGCCTCTTGTAAGGTCACTGAGTAAAGAAAGGTAATACACTGTGTGAAAAAATGTCATGTTTTGTGTGTTTCCATAAAAGCACCACAAACCAGTCCTACGTAAAGGTTATTATCACTATTACATGTAGAGCAATGACCTCCCATGTATATTACTCTGCAGTATGTTGGGCCTCTGTCCTGCCCTCCATCAAACTCAACCCAGTAATTTGAAAATTAAGGACTCGATGTAAATGCAAGCCAGGCTAGTTCACAAGATCTCTCCACTGCTCAGTCTCTCTGTCAGGTTGGCTTGGCATTACTCGCTGTCTCCAATGCTCAGGCTCTACAGCTTACTGCCATTACAATGCCATGGTACTGCTCCCTCTTTAGACATGCCTGTAGATACTGGGCCTTGCTGGTAGATGTATCTCCATTTTCCCCCTCTTCTCCTGCTTCTGCTCCACGGCTGCACTAACTTGTATGATGATGCTCACTTTCTACCCAAACTTCCCATTACTGAGTGCCTGGTGCTTGGACGAACTGGGACCCACGTGCAGTCTCTAAGGGCTTGTCATCTCAAGCGGTACCAAACCTGGACTTGGGATATTTTCCCCAGGTGCAAGGCATGTATTACCAAAGACCCTGAACACATCACCTGCATGAGATCTGAAGGATTTGCTGGGCAATACAAAGCACTGGGTGCCGGGGCTACCTGTGCGGCTGGGAAGGGAGAAGATCTTCAGGGAGAGGTAGGCTGTGGCTGTAGCTCAGCCCTGCCTCGGCACGGAGGTGACACGAGCATCTGCGCTCCCTGAGACAGGAGCTTGCTCCTACAGCAGCCTTGGCCCCAGAGCCAGGACCAAATGAACGCGGTTTGTGGACCCTGCGGTGGTTTCCTGCGCCCAATTTACTGCTCGCCTGCCCGGCTCAGCTGTCACTGCCCCGCCCGGGGCTGGGGCCGGCTATGCCCTGCATGGCTTTGGGGCGGGCGGCGCAGCCCGGCAGCCCCGCGGGGAGTGCCGGCCGTACCCCCCGGCCCCGGCACACACCCCCGGCCGCCGCGGGCTCCAGGTGCCGCCGGGATCTCCAGCTGCCACCGAGGGCTCCAGGTGCCGCCGCCCGCCCCACGCCCGCCCGGTGGCGAGGGGCCGGGCGAGAGGCGGCGCGGCCCCGCCATTGGCGGCGGCCGCACGGCGATAGGCGCACGGCGCGGTCAGTGCCGGCCGGCCCCGCCCCGCCGCGGCTTTATAACGGGCATCCCCATGGCCGAGGCGGGGAACCTGCTGCCGGGGGACCGGCTGCGCCGCACCGCCCGAGAGAGCCGCCTCTGGTGGCCGCAGAGCCGCGCCGCCCCGAGGGACGAAGATGCCGCGGGCCTGGCGCAGCGCGGGGGCTCGCCCGTTCCTGCTGGCGCTGCTGCTGGTGCATCTGCCGCCGGGCCGCAGCCACCGAGCCACGGGGCCCCGGGTAAGTGAGCTGCCGCCCGGCGCGGCAGGTTGCAGCGCCCTGCCCCGGCCCGCCGCCCCCGCGCCCTGTCAGCGCCGCAGGTGGAGCCGCGGCCGCCGGGCAGCGCCCCCGGCCCCGCGCGCAGCCCTCGCAAGGGCCTCCCCCGCTCCCTTATTAAAAGCCGGGTATCGGCTGCATGCGAGAAGTTCATACACCGGTTATTAACTTGTTGGTATTTATTGCAGAAAAACACGGGAGGGGGGAGGTTGGCAGGCTGTGTTTTTATATTGCTCGACTTGCATTTAATGTAGCCCCTGTTTCCAGCACATAGCTTTAGGACTTTTTTTATGTTCCCAAGCAGGGATTAAATGAATCCTTCCAATAAAGCTAGATCCCTTCAGCCCAAGTTTCTCCCTGTAGGAGTCTTAGGAGTCTAGCTCTGTTGGGTTTCTTTGGTGTTTTTTTTTTTTTTTTTTTTTTAATCTGACAATGCCTGACTCTTACTGGGGCTGTTCATTTCACTTACCAAACTATTACATTGCTCTGGGGGGGAACCCAGTATTTTTCTAAATATGGTTCTCCCAGTGAGTGAGTGTTACCACTGCAGCTCAACTACGGAGTAGCGTGAGAGTTTTCAATTATGAAGCTGCAAAACAGTAGCTGTTCTTCAGCCAATGTTGCTGCATAGCTCTGGGTAAGTGGAACAAACTTACCACTCTGCTGGCATGTTGGATGCATTGGCCATGTGCATTTTTGACCCAGCCATCTAAAATGCTTGAAGTGTAGTACCTAATTAACTTAGACCATAGTTAGGCACGACTAGGAATCTTTGAAATCCCTACTTGGCCAAAGTATAACAACAAGGGACTTTAGTGAAATGCTCTTTTTTTTTTTTTTTTCCTTCCTAATGGAAGTGTTGTTTGACCATGAAGGCTATTAAATGCTTCTCAGAGCTATGGAAAGCACACTACTGGCTGCAATGATGTTGTTGTGTTCAGCTGTGCTGTGTAGCCTCTTTTATGGCCAGATGTGTAACAGCAGCTGTTAGTTCTGATCTCACTAGTTCTAAGTCAGAACTGGTGTGTGCCATAAATTACTGAGACCTGCTTTAAAAGATCAGGAAACACAGGGGGGTTATGTATATATCTTTATTACCTGATACCAAGCATAAACCTCAAAATCAGAGTGATTTCAAATAGAGAGGAACTTGAAATGTGATAAGTAAGAGTCTCACTGGATGACAAGGGTCTTCATCAGCACCAGTATCTGAGGGCTTTAGTGAAGCACAATTGAAACAAAAAATCCTGATGGTAGGACATGATTGTACAATGAGCCCATATACCAAACAGTTTTCCTATATACCCTTTTTTGTACTGTACTTTACAAGGCAGTTTAATTGCTCCCTGTGCTGGGTTGTCTTGGAGTGGGAGCTACTTCAGGGGAGTGGGAAACCAAATACAGAGGACTACTGATTTACTTCTTGCTTGAAGTAAGTAAACTGACTTTGCTATTTCTTCCTTCACTACTGGGGAGAATATCAGCTGTGAACACTAACATCTGTAGTTCTGTTGGAAGATATGCCTTAAAGTTTTAACTTAGTATTTTAACTTATGAGCTCTTAAATGGAAAGCTGTATATTTCCAGGATGTCTTACTCATGAAATCTGTCTTTTGGCCCCTCAAAGTATCATGTGAAGGTGAGGAGTTTGGTTTGCTTGCTTGCAACCAGGTTGATTGATATAAGTCCCTGAGCTTCATCTCTTGCAGCGATTAGACACTGCCAATAAAGTTGTCATTAATATAAATGTGGCCAATAGGTTCCAATAAAAACAAAAATACTTTATTATTAATTTCTTAAATAATGACTACCAGGTTACACCAGTATGTATTTCTCATGCGGACTTGTGATCAAGAGCGTATCCCTGCCAGAAAGTCTCCCTGGCCAGGTGTCAGTGTTGCAGTTCTGGGGATCTGATCTTGTAGGTGTTCAAGTGCTATGTGTGATACCTGCTCTTTCACACTCTCTTCTGTATGGTAAGTGCTAGAACTACAATATTTGCAAGCTGAAATTCTTTTAAAGATGAACAACAGATTTTAGTCCTACTCAGTGAATTCAAATGACCAGCAATAATGCTTGAATCAAGTTCTAGATTTTCCTCCTTGCATTTCTCTTGCTACTGTAGTGTCCTAAGATAGGCAGCCAGTACTGTTATTAAATACATAAACAGAAGAGAATGGCTACTACTGTTTGCAGAAAATGTTGAAAAACTAGAGGTATCGAAGAGAAATAGGTGTATCTACATCTCTTGTGCCAATAAGGGATGAAACTTTCAGATTGAATGAGTTGTGGATAATTACTTGAATACCAAGGTAAATTAAAAGTGCAGCTAGTACCTACAGGTCTGTTGAGGAACTTCTGGCTCTCAAAAGGTGTACAAAGCTTGCTGTTTCTTGTTATAGTGAAACTATGAGCAGTGATGTGAATTCCTTAGGCTTGGTGTCAGTGGCTTGTAGGAAACATCTGGCTCTTGCATATTTGCTATTGCCCAATGACAGTTAATAACAACTGTCCCAAGTGAAGCCCCATAGGAAGTCTAATATCTATGTCTTTCTAATATCTAGAAATAACTTGGCAGCTCAAGGCTGCTGTGTGACTTGTTTCCTCACTTGACAGACTCTAGTAAAGCCTCTGCTGTGTTACACAATCACCTGGTCGCTTCTACTTCTGTAGCTCAGAAGAGCATTGTAGGACTATATTTGAAAGATGTATGTTTGAAGAATGCTACCTTCTGGAAAAAGATAATCAGGCTTTATTTTATATTCATACTATCTTCCTGTGTGCCTCTTTCTCTCTGCTGGCATGAGATCTGGGGTGTGGGACAAGCCAGGTCTTGCTGTTTCCCCTCTCCTTGAACCCGAAGCGATAGATGGGGAGCTTGACCAGGCTGGCTCTTGCATCTCCTTTTGTGTGGTGCATTTAAGCAGTATTCTTTCGTAGCAGATTAAATAGATTGTGCCACAAAGCTTCATTTTCCTCCATCTGGACAATTAAGTGTGACCTTAGTTTTTTCTAGTTCAGGGAGAGATCTGTCTTGGCCCTCTGCTTTCTGAGTAATACTCCTGACCATTATGAACTTCATGTATGGCAGAGAACTGTTGGTGGCAGTAATGACAAATACTAGCACAGAGAAGTGGTGGATGCTTGCAGAAGGCACACAATGTGACTGCAGCAGTCAAAAGATGTCCTATGAGTGGGCTTGGATTTCTGGAAGACTGGGGACCTGCACCCCTCCAGTGACTTCAGAGGACTAAAAGATGATAGGCGGGGACAGGGTAGTCACTGTAACATTCTTCCTATTTCATGCATGGGAATGTGTCATATCCTCCCCTGAGAGGCATGTTGGTTGGACACAGTGGAGGACCTTGCAGTTCAGTGCTGTTAAAAAGGAAGGTAGTAAATAGCAAAATTGTGATGCTACCGCAGATTCCAGTGCATCAATTGGAGTGCCACAGAGCATTGGGAATTTCCTGCTGCAGTTGGCTGCTAGCTAGAACACCAAATAAGAGTCTTGGTAAAAAGTGCTGAAAAGGCCCCTGTAGCTTTGTTGTCCCCTCTGGGAGGAGGCAGCAGCATTGCAGCTTATGCAGGAGTGGCACAAGAAGTGTGTTCTGCTCTGTGTTCACTGCAGCCCCACAAGAAGGGTTCTGCAAAGCAGGTGTCTTTATGCATACCAAAATTAGGGAGTCTGTGTTCTTTATGGTGGTAAGGAATTATAAAAGCATGTGTAATAAGAGTATAAGGCAGAGGGCTTCATTCACAGGGGGTCTAGAACAGAAGAATGAATGTTAGGATAGGTTTCAATGACTGAATTTTGTTTCTTGTTTGAGCTTAATCACCACTCTGCCTTGCAAGGGTCTACACTAGTAACCAGTGATTGAAGCACTTGAGTGCTTTTAGATTTCTTTACCATTGGAGAGATTAATTTAATGAAGAAACAAGTACCCAAAGGCAAGTCTTTAGAAAAAGAGATAGGACAGATTTGTTACTCTATGGCAAACAGCTTGTTTTGGTTGGGTGAGGGATGTTTTTTATGCAGGTGGAAACTAATTATATATGGAGCTATGTTGCTTTTTTCTCCTTCTCCTTGCTCCTTTCTAGACCTTTAATGTTCGCTGAATTAGTTTGTGTACTAAAGAAACTGCTCTGACTTGTGTTTTTTAAACAGTATGTAACTGTGTTGAAGAACAGGATTAGTTCTTGTGTGGAGAAGTATTAAAACATTATGTTCGTATTGGAACAGCAGGCCCTGTTCTAAACAGAAAAATGCAGGATTTCACTTGATTTTTGTAGTCTTAGAGTTGGTGTTCTAATTGCCTGAGCTTCACAGTTGGCTACAAGAATATTCCCACTCATGTTAATGAGCTATGCTGTTAATGAAAGATTTCTGGCCAGCAAAAGATTAGGTACAGAAAAAGAAGCTGCTCGTGTATTTTTGCTGGTGGTGGCAGCAAGTTCTGTAGCTGGTGGAACACCTACAATGATAACCTCTTGGACTAGTTTTCTAGTTTCTAGCTCTAGTGTGCTAAGGTAATCTTTACAGTGCAGAGCAGATGCTCTCTTGGCTTCTTTCATTTCCAGATGGCCTGAAGCAATTGGTAAGATGACTGTAAACTCATTTCAGTAGTGTGGTAGCTCTAAAATATTAATACTGCTATTTAAATATCTTAGATGTTCTTATCCTGCCATCTCAAACTAATTGCGACATTACTATGTCAAAA
Organism: Passer domesticus; assembly: GCF_036417665.1. NCBI lineage: Eukaryota > Metazoa > Chordata > Aves > Passeriformes > Passeridae > Passer > Passer domesticus. The sequence goes on from NC_087479.1 coordinate 34,242,543, forward strand.
AAACCCCAAACAAACAAAACCCCATTTGTCTCTTACTTGGCTGGTGAATCCCAGTTCTTCTGGTGCTGGCACATCTGACAGTGCAGTTAAGTGTTACACAATAAGCTTTATGCTAACATTAAAAGCTAAACGTGGAAGCAATACAGGTGGAACTAAAGCTGATCCCTGAAGGCTGCTGTGCTGAATGTCATACTTAAGCATCCTGTGTGACAGTGTGGTGGCTTCCTGTCAGAGTGCCCTGGCAGCTGCCATGATGTCTCTGGTACTGATGAACCATCCAGGGACTTTGTGGCACAGCAGACCTTGAGCTGAGCTTGGTGTGCAGGGGGGGTGGTTTACTGCTTTGGTCCTCATGTGATGCTCTGGCAGAATGGCAGCTGTTGTGATTTGAACTATGAAGCTTACAAGCTTAAGTAATGTCATTGCATTGGTGGGACTCTAAGCTTCCCATGCACTTTTGTGAGGAGCTCATGTTTGTGAAGTTCTCGCTCTAACAGGGAAGGCTGCCATTGGTGTGGGTGAATCTATTTCATGCTGGAGCTTTCTGGATAAGGTGGGAGGTCAGTGTGAGATGTTTGCTTATGCAGAGAAACTGCCAGGATGTGATGGAAGTAGTATGTAACTGGCTGCTTCTTCTGACTGGCTCACGTGAGCAGTCACAACTTGTGTTCAGCAGCTTATATGTGAACCATGTGAAGCTTTCTGTGTGTGATGACTTTACTGCTTGTAAGTATGAGGAAGAAGTAAAGAAGTATTCTGGCACCAAAACCTTGACTAAGAATGCAATTCTGTGCTCTTTTTTTTTTTTTTTCTCTCTGTTGAGGGGAGGAAGCATTGTAGCTTTAGGAGAGTAACAACAGGAAAGCATAGCTAGTCACACTAGGGTGTAAAGTTTTATTCAGGACAGTGAAAACCACCCACCATACAAAAGAGTTCTTTGTATATGGCCTCATACAGACTATCAGCAGCTCTTCAGCCTGAGAGCAGCTTTCCCAGGATAAGGCCTTACCTTGAAACCAGCCTCATGCCTCATATCCTGGATGTTTTTTTCTCTTTATTAAAGTAGGTTCCTGATGCAACTTAGGCTCCTGTGGGATGCTGCAACATCCCAACAATATAGATAATGTTAGCAATATTCCTGGGTTTTACAAAAGAGTCATCTGCTTGTTCGGTGAGGAAAACGTTGCCTCATATAGCGGGCCTGCCCTCTGACCAATGCTATTTCTTAAAAAGTTGCGGTGACAAATACAGTTGTTATGGTTTTCTACAAGAGCTGCTCCAAGGGAAGCCTGTGCTGTCTGGGTAGAAGGCCTTCATGCTGAAAGTGCAGTCCTACAGTGTTGTGGGTGACGATGGAGCAAACTGGCTTTGGTTTATGGAGCGATTTATTCTCTAGGCTGTGTGGCACTTTCAGGGTACTCTGGAGACTGGCCTGAGCCTGACTGGATGATGCCAAGGCATCAGCAGTAGCCTGGAATAACACCCTTGGTGGAAGGATGCCTTGTCTGCCTCACTAGAGATATTCAAGTACTGTGTGGATGCAGTCCTGTGCCACGTGCTCTAAGATGACCCTGCATGAGCAGGGAGGTGGGACAGATGAGCCACTGTGGTCCCTCCCAACCTGACCCACTCTGTGACTGTCAGATGTTTCTGTTCTGAGTCTGTCCTTAGAACTGTGGCCTAGAAGGCCTCATAAGCCTCCTGCTGCCTGGACTGTCAGACTCTTCACTGGTGGTCCCCCAGCTGTAGCCTGCTCAGTAGGATATGCCTGCATGTTGGGTTTGTGCATTTTTGCCTCCCACTGGCTTGTGGTTGGGCCAGCTGCTTTGAGGGCCCACTGACAGAGGTTTTCATTTGGAGTGGCACGTAGCCGTGCAGCGGGCAAGTGAGTGGTAGGTGTGAAATGAGAACAAACTTAAGTACTTCCCCCCAAGGTCTGTGCCTAGAGATAGGAAAATAACACTAGTTGCTATAGTAACAGAGGCTGCATCATTAAAGGTTGGCTCAGGGTTTTGGCAAGTGGAGTCTGGCAGCGAAGCCTAGACAAGCAACCCACCAGTGCTGCTGGCAGAGTCTTCGTGCAGGTGGAGGAAGTCATACAGAAACTGGTGTGTGTAGGCAGATAACTTGCTCTGCCATGGGCACCTGGACTCCCCTCTTGGGCTGGCACTGGAGTTCTGTGGCCTCTGGATGAAGGAAATGAATGAATGTGAGCAGGGCATTGTACCTGAGTAACTGCTGCTGCTCACTGCTTGAGTATAGATCCAGAGCTTGTGCCAGGGTTCTGTAAACTGGGTTGCCTCACCCTGTACACTTTGACTTGAAGTGGCTAAGAGGAAGGAAGCAGACTGTTTGTGTGCAACATTCCTTCTGTGCAAGGCATAGACTATTGAGATTCTGTCTATGAATCTGTTGAGATTGGCTCTGTAGGCTGCATGGCAGCCCTTGTCAGTCTGAAGTTAAATTTGATTCACTGCTATAAGACCATTGGCCTAATAGAATTTTTCTCTATTCTGAGTCTTGTGACAAACTAAAATAATATAATTTTACCCTATTCAGTGTGGAAGAAGCATACTCTTTCTGTGCCACTGAGATGCTGATTAAAGATGGGGTTGAGGGGCTGAAAAAAGTGAGGACTTTCTCATGGGAGACCCTCTGATAGAGTTATAGTAAGGGGAAGGGAAGGTGTGTTGGGATAAGAAAGATGGGGAAGTAGGACAGATGAAATAACTTGTTTTTCTAAGGTTTTTCTTGGCCACTGGTCTAGTTAATGATAGTTGGAATCATATCCAGAGGGAAGTGCTGATCCTCAAATAGGGAGGAGAGGTTCCAAACACTTAGTGGGCAGATTCTGTTTCAGAGTTTCTCTTGGCCATCAGTCCTCTGTTACCATTGCTTGGGTCACAGACCAGAAGGAACGTGGAAAATGTTATCCATCCCTGTTTCATGACTGAGAATTATCATTTGAATTGCACAGGAAAGCCATATTCTGCCTTTTCATGAGCAAAGTCCACTAACTTAGCTGCTGTATGTAGGCTTGTGATGCATGGAATAGTGCTTGTTCTATAATTTCATGGAGTCCAGAATAGTTGATTAACAACTTTTTTCTTTGGTTATATAGAGAACCCAAAATATAAGATCACATGATCCTTCAGTTGTAATGCTAATACTTTAGGGTTTGATGCTCCAACAAATTAAAACAATCCAATACAGCCTTAATGTACAGGTAACTGTCTCAGATTCTATGGCTGTTGTGGGTTGCACAAGAAGCAGTGTGACCACATATGGTATGGAGGGGGAGTGAGCCAGGAATCAAATAGATAAGGAAGCATCCTTAGGTGAAAACACCTGGTAGAGGTAGTGGTATCCTTTAATGTCCAGATGTACACTATCTCTAGATCTTGCTTCTGTGTATACCATATACATGCTAGTAAGAAACATGTAGTATGGTAATCTTTTGTTGCAGCATAGACTACCTTGAGTAGCATGAAGATTAAAGAACCTACTCTAGCTAGTACATCAAACCACTTCCCTTCCCATTTCTTTGAAGCAGATTTATATGCATTCTACACTTGGGCTTAAACAAATACGTGGTGGAACTAGGTGCAAGTTAAGAACGAAAAAGCCAGAAGCTCTTGGGTATAATTTCCAAGTGGAGGATGTTAAATGAGTTGGAGTTTGTGGATACTAGCCAGATAAAGGAGTTTCTGTCTGAGCCAAGAAGCTGCTTCTGATTTGGGTTTAGTTACCATACAGAATGGCAGTAACTGTTGTTGGCTTCTGCCTGGAGTTTTGCATTTGGCTTATTCTTTTGCCCTTAAAAGTAAGCAGACAAGTGTTGCAAAAGTAGATAGGCTGTATGCAAAATTGGCTTTTAAAAATGTGTATGCTTCCGGAACACTAGAGTATTATTAACTCCAAACTTGTAGGGAAATGTGAGTTTTAATGTGTGTGCATCTCAGGCTTAGTGGCAGCAAATTATTTTTAACATAGAAATCTGTGAGACTGGTATGTGTAAAATGAACAGGGGTGTTAATGCAATAATTTTTTTGCTCCACAGTTCTGGAAATTAGCTTGACTTATTTCCCTTTCTGTGTCTTAACGTCAAAATATGTAAATCTAGAAGAACTTGATCCACCTTTTAAAATTAAAAACAATACCAGTATCTGCAGCCAAGGCTTTGGAGTTCTGTCAGGTAAGGGATTGGGTGTAAGTGCTGCCATATCTTCCTGCTGTTGTAGTAAACTGTAGCCAACTGGATTCTCAGTGCTTCAGCTGGTGGTGTTATTTGCCCTCAATTAGCTGCAATGCATTTGAAATATTCCTGGAAATTAAGCTAGATGCAGAAATCTGTCTTACTAGAGCTTTAACATAACTTCTGAAAGTGCTTGCTATGGGATAGGATTTCTTAAATGCACTGCACCTGTGTAGCTGTCCAGGGGTTTAGTTTTTGACTGTAAGAGAATGGTGCTTCTGGCTGCTATACCTGAAGGCCTCAGGTTATTCTAGAGGTGCTATCCTGCAGCTTTGTCAGTAAAAATCTGAAGTGATGGCCAAGTAATGCTGCTTATCTGGATAGGTAATATCTCATGGTGGAATAAGGTATTTCAGTGGTGGCTGTGCTACCTGACATGTCTCATGCTTTCCATAAAGGGGGTGAACATTGAAGAATTTTGTTATGATTTTTTAATCAGGGTTGCTACACTAGCATTCCCCTGACTTGTTGGTGTCGATGGGCTGTCTTTCCTTCTTTATTATTGCATAAGTGCAGTGAGAATTTTTATGAGCAGGGCTCGTACCCCTAGGTTTGAAAGTCAAAGCTGTCTTTTGTGGGCTTTATCTTGTTAGGTGCTCTGTAGAGCCAGGGATGTTCTGCTTCATAGAGTCAGGACATTCTTTCAATGGCAGTAACTGCTCTTGGACTGCCTTTACTTTCCCAGTTTGAGCTTGAACCATAGAAGGAGTAGTAGTTTCAATTTCTACAGACTTTTACAAAATGGACATAATTTGCTGGTGGTAGTGAATTAATGATTGTTAAATCCATTGTCTACAAGTACAGGGCAGTATGTCAGCCCAGAGTTTTTGTTTTGTGTGCTCCTCTTCAGGAGTTTCCAGGGAGCTGGGTGTTTTCTTCACCGTGAAAGAAAGTGCTTTATGCTCCAACTTGGTGGTGCTTTTCTTTTTCTAAATTAAGGACTCGTACATCGAGGTAGTCTAGTTGGCTCTGAAGTAGTCTGAATGTTACTAGTTGTAGCTGTGGAAGACTTAAGTTTTCCAAGGCTGTCAGGCTTTGTTCTCTTCTCAGTTACCCTGAAGTAACAAATGTATTAGAAAAAAAAATTGTGCTTTGCTGGATTTGAGCTGTCACCTAAGCTATTACTCTACTTAAAATGTGAGGAGTTATTAAAATCTAGCTGTTGGAGCTCTCCTGAACTTCCCAGCTCACCTATTAGTCATGTATACCCTGAAAAATAAATTAAATTTATGGTGGCTGATAGAGCTTTAAATAACTAGACAAGGTAAACATTTGCCATTTTGTTACTAAAATAAGGTGTCTCTTAAGGGTGAATAGGACAGGGAGTAGAAAGCAATCGGCGTGAAACTTTGGCTTTTCTTGTCTTGCTCTTCAGTTGTCAGTGAGACTATATAAATTTCAGGATTTTTATTGTGAACAATAGGTACCTAAAGGAGCTCCAAACTAGCTGGGTTGTGAAGAGAAGTTAAGCTTTTCTTTACCACAAAAGTGCTTCTTCACCTGAAGCGCTTTGGCAGCAGTACTGGAGCTGAAACTCGCTGTTGCTTATTAGCATACTGCAGTGTATGTTTTGCAGGTTTCTAATCTGGATTTGAATGCACCCATAGGATGAAGCATCCTAACTCATTTGCACTGTTTTGTAAAATCTTAGTGTGTAAACAGGTATGATGTGTAGCTGTTAGCTTTTATCCTAGGAGGATGAAGCTATCCTGGTTTGTATGTGGTTCTTGCATGCAAGTAATTTTAAAAAAAGTCAGTCCCAACTTCCAAATCGAGTTTTGCCTGTGTAATTAACTTAAGAAAAACACATTATATCTTCTAGAACACTAGTAGCTTTTTGGTGCTGCAACTGGAACTGAGTGGGAGGAAAAAAATTTACCACACTTGAATAAATTTAAGCATTCCTAAAACCTGTCCCTCAACGTTTCTGGATTTCGCCCAATTGTATGACAAGTATATTTTGAGTCCAAAGATTTTCGGATCTAGCTTGAATAGCTGGTGTCATGAGCAAACTAAGTTTTTGAGTTTCCTGTTGGAACTCTAAGAATTTACCTAAAAGCCCTCAAGTTTTGCTTCTAGTTCTGTTGGCAAAAAAACCCACAAATGTTTCCACAGTTGCTTCACATAATTGAGGGACTTTTTCCCCAGCCCTTGCTGAAGTCCCATAACCGGGGAGAGTTCAGTAGTAGAACCTCATGCAATATGAAGACAAATGTCTGATAAAAAAAAAACAAACCAAGCAACAGTATGCTCTTAAGTGAATGACAATCCCAAATAAAAAGATTAACTTCAACTCTAGGCAAGTTTTTCTCTGTAGCAAAGAAAAATAAGCTACAGAGGCATAGCTCCTTTTTTCCCCCATGTTTAAAAAAGGTAGGTATTTTACCATAGAAACTGTTCTGGCTGTTAAACTTCAAGCCTTCTCAGGTATCCCATGCAACTCTTAGCTCCTTATTGCTTTTCTTAAGGAAATTTCCACATCTGACCTTAAGTGGAAAGCTTCTACTAGAACTACTTCCAACTTAGCCTGCCCATTAATAGTGGCACCTACAGAATAGCTTCTGACTAGCTTTTCCTTTGTCTAGACTCCTGTCAAATCTGCTTCATTCCCTCTAAGATATATACTCCCTGGGTGTGCCTCTGTTCAGGCAGGACAATGGGAGTGGGAGAACAATTCTGAACTTGGTAGTTTTTGCTGAACTGTGCCTGAAGCCTTCCTCTTGGTAAAGGTGTGTCCAATTTCAGGAATTCATGCTTTTCTTTGGAATCACTGGGGCAAGTAAATCAAGTTAAACTACATGTATATTCCACTTGACATGTTTTCCTTCAGTTTGTTCAGCATTGATAAACTTACTTATAAAGATATAACCAAATTTTCAGGGCAATGATTAAGTATTGCATGTCAGAGCAAAAGCTAAAAATTACTTTCACTTCTTTCCTTGTCTTTACCTTTCATGAAACTGTGGAGAATATAAGCATTTGTATTCAGGAAGTGCCAGAAGGCTGATTATAGACGTGATGAGGTCACCTCCGATTAAGAGGACAAAATAGGGTGTTATCTTTGGCTTGTCTCTGGTTAGTATTTATTAGAAAGCAAACCTAGGGATTACCACAAACAGCCTAAGCCAAGCATTTCAGTTCTTCACTGTATGGTAGACTGATGTTCACGCATATCCATGCATTTCCTAAGGCAACCAATTAGGATCAAATGAGAAGAGATAATCTTGTTAAATCTCATGCCAGTGTTCAGATGGGTAGAATTGTACTTATCTAAAATTGCTTTAGTGGGACTTGCTAGTGGCTTTTGTTTCACTAGCAGATGTTGATTTAAAAATACAAGACTCTCTTGGCATCTGTTTTATTGTGAGGTGATTGACACCAGTGCTAGGAATTGTTTACACAAAACATCTGAATGTAGTCACAACTGGATTCAACAAGATACGAAGTGAAGACAGCATTTATAAATGCTGACACTGATGAAGCTTGTTTAGTTGATGACCTATACTAAATTGCAATCAGGATTTAATGGATTTGAATAGAGGAAAACTCTTAAAATAGGAAAAGGACTGAGTTTGAGGAAGCGTTTCTTATGCAAAGTGCAGGGAGTGCTTTCTCTTATTTTCCCCAGCTCTGAGCTTCTTTTTTTGATGAAACAGCTGCTGTAGTATCCACTCTTGAACTGAAACTCTTATCAAGCTGCTGCCCTGGCTTCTTGTTCATCTTGAACACTTGGCTTAGAGGTTCACATCCCTGAAGTGAAGGAAAAGCACTATGAAGTTTCCCCTTACTTTAGGAGCAATGTGCCTCTATCTTAAGTATTCATTGGGGAGGAAGTTGATGGTACCCAGTGACATCTTGTTCTCAGCTGGGGATTATTAGAATTCACAGCTGACTCTTGGGAAATATTTCTGGGTGTATTATAGGGCAACACCTATGTTATATCTAGTGCTGTATGCAGAATCTGCTCGGCTCGAACAGTTTTAGTTAGATTTACTGCTTTCAGACAGTGAGCTTGATTTTGTCGGAAGCTTCCCTTCAAATGTGATTCCTGTTTGGGGAAAGTTTTTGTGGAAATTGAGTAAGATTATAAAGTCATCCCACTTTAAAGCTCAAATGGCACTGATTCAACAAATGCTACAAGATACTAAAGAGACAATTGTGAAGGGTTGAATGAATATCTGGCAAGTGTCTGTTTCAATTGAAGCTTGTAATCCGCTTTGGTTATTGCAATATAAAAGGTCAACAGTTCTGGAAAGACAGGATAGCTCAAAACTCCGAGTTGGTGTCAGACAGTGACAAAATTAAACAGAACTTTAATTAATCGCTTGCATTCACTTAATTCCCATTCCTTCCCTTGGTTGATTTATTTTCTGGTTCATTCACTTATGCCAGGGAAAGCTGCCTTTCTAGATTTCAGACCATCCCTGTATTTCTTAAGCCTCACTGATGCTACAGTACCTCTAATGACGAGCAAGCACCAAGTTGTCCACAGAACCAAACAGCATGCATTGTTCTTGGCTGGAGTATGAGGATTGTGCCTAGAATCTGCAAATTTGAAATGTTCTGCCAGACCCATCCTCATTTCTTCCTATGCTCCAGCATAGGAGTTTTTCTTAGCAACTTCAGTCTTCCAGAAAAAATCTGCTCCGTCATGGCTTCTCCATGGGGTGCAGGTTCCTTCAGAAAATGCTGGCCCGCTGTGCTGTGGCGTCTTTCCAGGGACTGCAGGGCAATATCTGCTCCTCCGTGTTTTTTTTCTGTGAACTGCAGAGGAATCTCTACTTTGATACCAAAGACTCCTTCATTGATCTCGATTGTGCTGTGGCTTCTCACTTCCCATCCTGCTCCCCATGTGACGTTTTGCCCTTTAAGTTTGCTCTCAGAGGCACTGTCAGCCTGGCTGATGGGCTGCCCTTTGGCCTGCAGTGGGTGTGGTATGCAACCAGCTGTGTCCAGCACAGGGCAGCCCCTGTCTTCTCAGGGAGACCCCCTCTGCAGCTGCTACCAAAACTTTGCCATGTAAACCCAATACAGGTGGTGAGACAAGGCTCTACCCTGTGAGTCAGCATTGCTGCTTCTGCAATGCTGCCTTGGATTGCAAAGATCCCAGCAGAGTTAGCAATGGTTTTGCTTTGAAAGTACCACCAACATGGAGTTCACACATCAAACTGGTTGTGCCTTGAAGTCACCTGCTTCAGTCCTTGTCAAGGCAGTGTGGATGTCTAGGAAAGACTCCATGTGGTTTCCCTGTGAAAGGTGACAGTATACCTAAGCAGCATCAGAGAAGATGTTGTCTAGCCTATGTTCTAATATCTGCTTTTAATTTTTTAAGATGTAGCCTCAAATTGACTGAATACTTTCAAGTTCTGTTCCCATATGAATGTAGATTTCAGGTTGATTGTGTTACTCTGTTTTTCCATATGAATGCCTTTACCTCCAGAGCAGTGCAGTTCTGTACAATTTGCAAACAGCTGCTTTGCAGGTATGTGTGTGACTTATGGGGGGTGACTTTCATAGTAAGGAAGTGGAAAGCCTGATCACCTTGAAGTTCTTTGGGATTTTAGCTTCTACACACTACAGGTGTTTCAGATCATGGAATATAGATGCAGGTTCTCTGGCAGTTGAGTGCTAAATCCTACATGAATTCAAGCACCTACATGCTATTCATTTCTGGCTCCATGAAGAGCTTCTGAAAATTTTGATATGGCAGGGCTGTCACGTCCAACGGTAGGGACTGGCTTTGTATTTTCCCCATTTGGAAGGGGAAGAGACCACACAGTTAATGGTAAGTGCTATAACTGGTCCTGGTACTGAATAATTTTGAAAAAAGGACTGCCAAATATTGTATCTCCTGACAAACTTTGACCTGGTAAACTTGTAGAAGCTAGTAATTTTGGTCACCTACAATCTCCAAACAGGATAGGAATAAATGTTTTTAAGTTTCCAGAATCTGACAACGTCTACATTTTAATCTGAGGGTTTAAGCCTTTACCAAATAGTTTCTCAAAGCCCCATGAAGACTAAGCCACTGCAGTAATTCACAAACACAAACCTTACACTTTAAAGCAGTAATGAAACTCTATTACTTTACTTGTATTATGTGAGTCCTTTTGGCAGGATATAGGGAACAGTACAAACTTTAAGTAAAATATAGTAATAATAATAATAATAAAAAATCCTAGATATAGAAGTACCACTGCTTGAGTTAAGATTGTTAGCATTTCAGTGCAATAGGCAACAAGTTTAGTTGGGTACTCTCAAGCTGTAACAACCTCCTGTTTCCAAGTTGTTTTTCTGCTCAGAAACCATCATTTATGCTGCATCCATTCTGTGGTTTGTGTTTCCAAGCTCATGTCCAGGCATGTCTTCTGATCCCTGCCTATGTGTTGAGTATGTTGCTTTGGCCTGCTGTGAGTTACAGCCAGACCACAGCTGTGGCTGGACTGACCAGTTTTGTCTTCTGGTTGTGAGGCTGGGGTTGGATTTAGTCACTTGCCTTGGTGGTCAAGTCTGGATGAAGAACAGCTACTGAAGGTGGTCTAGGCAGCTCTAGCCTCCTGCTTGAAGTGCTGACATATTGTGGAAGTGGAGCAGCTTTTAGAGTGTAGAGCTCTCATTATGATACTGCAGTTGCTGACAGCCAGCCTGTGCTGGCTCTAGGGATGGACCATGCTGAAAATGAGCTCTTTGTTTCTACTGGCTTAGCACCTCTAGTTATCAGGCAATTTAAAACACTTGGAAGTGCTTCACGTATTCCTTCTGTGTCACATACTAGTGAATTAAATAAAGTTAACCTTTCAAATAGCGTCTAAAAGCACAGTAATTAAAAATTCCATGTCTGCTTGCAGCTGTTATCTTTGGGAGACTGGACTCTCAGCTTAGTGACAGTAGGTGCATTTCTCTGTTTCTGAAACCCAGCTTCTTGACTGTTCTGAAAGACTAGTTTATTAACTCATCCCACCATCCATATGCTTGTACATCACTGGATTAGAGATGTTGGTTCAGTGATAGTACCTGGTATTTGTCTCTAAGCAAGAGGTGATGGTGTGACTTAGGAGCAATTAGGTGCACCAGCTGAAGTCTGGAAGTGCTAGTTACGAACTTTACTGCTGTCCTATTATATAACTCCCGTGGAAAAAGGATTTACAGCTCTGATGTTCTGGTGCAAGTTAAAGCATTGCTTTCCTTTCCTGTACTCTTAGGGAGCTGTACTGCTATAACTATGCAGTATACCCTTACTGCATAGTTATAGCAGTAACTTACCCTCTGTTCAGAGTAATGAGTTCCAACTTCTTTTGCTGTTGTTTGTAATACAAAGTTCTTCATGCTGGCTCCTTTGAGAAAGAAGAACTTGTGTACTCACCATGAGTTGACAGCTAAGGAAAGGAACAAATGTTCATTCTACTGAAATCACAGTAGACCCCTAGTCCACCTAGATTTATGTTAAAAGTTGCGGTGTTCTGTTATGTTCCAGCCAAGTGTTACATGTATGAGAAGTAACTTTACTTCCAATGAAGGGTAAGACAAACTATTTCTTTAGGCTTTTGGAGTAGGCTGAGATTCTATGTGGAACTTGTTGAATAGAGAGGATTTTATCCCCCCTCTTCCCCATGAATAGGGTCTATGTCTCAAAGCAAGAGCAAATTTCTTTGCTAATGTGCAGTGATGAAGACCAGTTCAGTGTGAGACTAGTTAAGGTGTCTTGGCTGACTTTAGTTGAAGACTCTGCTTTCATCACAGGCACACTTTGCTGGTGTCCTGTGCTGGCAAAACTTCCTATCTGTGCTGCACCTAGTGTAGGTCTAATTGAGCACAGGGCTATCTACAAGAATTTATCTTCTAGAAGAAAACTATCCATCTCTCCAAATGAGATCTGGGGTGACTCGTATGTCCCAACCTTGGCATTATAATTAGTTTTATCCTGCCACTTGTTTGGAAATTTTCCCTGCAAGTCTAGTGTAGTGGTTGTCGGGTAGATCCAGATTATTTACATGTACTTTTGAACTTTGCCAGCAGTTGTACAAGACATATCTGTGATCTGGTAAGGGTATTGCCTGGACTTCATGAGGCTGGTTATAACCTGGAGGTGCTTTGAACTAGCATACCTGGTCATGTTGTACTTCCACTTAATGAACTGCACAGTGGGATAGTATCACACTGGTTATGACACTGCTGTGTGCTGCCCTGGGCAAGCTGGTTTCAAACTGAATGTGTAGCAGCACTTGAGGGGATAATGTGGCTCCTCAGAACATAGAAGAGTTATATAATCCACAGTGCACTAGGAACTGAATTTTCAAGAGGTGTTGGTGGATTGCTTTGGCTCCATATGTACCCTGAAAAGTCTTTGAATAGGGAAAGGAAACCAACTCTCACGTGTGATGGACTAGATCTAGCCTAGCTAGGGCATGCTATTAATTTAGGCTCTTAACATCTACATTCTCTCTGCTATTAAGACCTATGGCCAACCTGTGCAAAGCTTTTGACAGCTGCTTTTTATTTTCCATTGTCAAGTATTTAAGTACTTCCTTGAAGTAGAATATTGAGATGACTCTGGTGAGTGCAGGACTTCTCTGTTCATCTGTTGTTTGTTAAATATGAATGCAGGATTGTCAATTGCCTTCAGTTCTTGTTTAGGTTTGCAGCATGGGAAAGTGGAAATCTGTCGTGGGTGTCTGTAAACACAGTATGTTAAAATATTGTCTGCAAGTGTGAACAAGGTCGTGCTGGAAATGAGGGAAGTAGATCTGAAATTTGTAGTGATGTTGAATTTAGCCTGAAAGGAAAGAAGAGATTGTTGGTGTCAGCATATGAGGCAGAGAATGCTCAGAAATCTTTTCTGCTGTCTAAATTACCAAAGAACTTGAAATAGGATGGCAAAAACTTGACCAATGTACATAGCAGCATGTCAGGATGGGAATATGTGGGTTGATGTGATTTTTGGCTTGATTAGGTGAATTGGCTGATGTAAGCTGAAGGCTGAAATCTTGCATGGAGGCAGCTATGATAACCACAGGATATTTTTCATGTGGTTCTAGGCATGAGCATCCAGTGGTGGTGTGATCCCTGTGGAGAGGGAACTTTGTGTAGAGGGAACTGATAGGGAAGTCTGGCTTCCCTATGAAGCAGAGGGCCAGGTGTGTCCCTCGTCCTGAGTCCTGCCCTCTCGTGGCCCTGGCTGGGCAGGGAGTGGCTGCCTTGTGACCCCGAGCACCAGCCTGGGGCATGCTGCTGGAGGGGTGTGCTGAGCACACAGCTGTGCTCTGCCGTGTGACAGACATGTGAGGAGGAACAATGGAAATCATCCAGGAAACACTTCCCAAGTTGAATTATTAAATTTTATGGGATGCCATCCAGAAGCATGATTTGGGGATGCTCACACCTTTTTAGTCTGAGAATAAGCCCTTTCTGAGAGGAGCCCACTGTGGAAGAGTGGCAGCATTCCCTTCTCTAAAAGCCTGGAGGTTTGAGCAAAGAATCAGATACTTTGATGGTAAAATGGAAAGCTAGCCAAAACAGAATTTCAGAATCACACAGTGCAGGACTGCATCAGCAGTGTGGTAAAACCTGTTTTACCTCAAACCATGTAGATAAAATGCACATCACTTTATTTACAGTATCATGGAAGACTGTGCAGACTTGGGAACTTGGAGCAGCTGGAGGTCTGTATGTGCAAGTTAGGAGACTACTCCTGTAGCTAACCTTTAGGTTAATCTCCTAAAGGAGCTGCTTAGCTTTGAATGCTGTTGCCTGTGTGCTAACACTTTCTTGTTCTTTTGAAGAACAAAACTTAGGATGTTCAATGTTTGTGTGGCTATAGAAGGTTAAAAGGCGTTTGGTTGCATAATTGGCTGTCTCTACTTGCTTACTACCAAGAAGGAAAACTGGTATGTGCCTTGACTTTCCAAGATCAAAACTGCTTGCAAGACTCTGCCTTTAATCTTTAAATTTTCTGTGGCTTCTAGTAATGATGTATTAGTTCAACTTTCATTCAGCATGCTGTTGGTGAAAGTTAATTAGATGCTTTAATGCCACTTGAATAGTCTGCCTGACCAATAATATAATTAATTGACCATTTGTGCCATTTAGAGGTGTAAGCATTGGTGTGCAGCATACTGATAAGGTATCTCAGCGATGGCCTTTTAGCATGCTTAGTTATAAAGTGCTTTGAACTGGAAATTGAGCAATTACCTCTGGAAGTAACTAAAAAAGGCCAGTGGAAGATGTAGCTGGATTATAGTACTGAATGAACAAAGATTGGGTTATGCATCTGGCTTTTGAAGACAGTCTCAAGTCCCATCTGAGCGTGCTTTTGGATTGGAGGATTGCTGTTCTGGTAATTTGCTCAGGTTGTCTTAAGTCGGACAACTCCTAAGTAGCTTCAACATGGTAAAAAACTAAGCCTAAAATGCAGTAAGACTTGTATTTTCTCTTTAGACTGTATTCTTGAAGTGGTGCTCCCCCAGTGTGTTAAGGCTTTGCACCAGAAATTGAAGGATTTAAATTCACTAGGCTTAGGATCTTTACTCTTCAACAAAGTAAATCACAGACTTTGTAAGACTTTGTTTTAAGGGTACCCTGTCCTATACTAATATAGTGAGCGTATAATGCCAAAAAACACACCTGATGCTTATTTTTTCTGTTCAGTGATTTGTTTACTTCAGTAGTAAGAGAATGCAGTTGTTGAACAACTCAGTGGGGTGTCTCTTTTTCCTATCAAGGCTACTGCATCTTTGCATTTCCTAGTTACAAAGTATCTAAACTTAACTTGCCAGGTAGTACTTCTGCACCTGCAGGGCTGGACGACTGAGGAGTTAAAGCAGATGCTGACTACTGCATCAGTCTCTACAAGGTGGGCTTGTCCAAATAAGAAATTGGGGAAGATAGAAACAAGGAAGACTTCTGCTCAAGTCTAGTAACTGAGTTTAGCAGGTGAGAAAATCCTTTAAGGCTCTCAATCACACTTTCAGCAGATCTTTGCTCCAGTAATTAAGTGTTGAATTGGAACTGTTCAGCTTCTGGTTTTATTATGGTTACTACACTTGATTATGGTTGTGTGGCTGCATTTATCCAGCCAACCCTGTTTGATACTGAGCTTGGTGGACGTTGCTGTGCTGCATAGGAAAGAGAAATACTGAGGTGGCAAAACAGTTCCTAAAGCAGGCATGCAACTTCTGTAGCCTCTTTGAGCAGTTGGCTTGGGTTCATCTGCCAAAGCCTAAAACTGCTGGTCTCCCACAAAGGTACATGCCTGATGTGATATTTTTAACTCTGGGCTTGTCAGCAGCTGAGTGGATTTCTTTGTGAAAGGGAATGATGTCAACAGTACTCCTACTTGATCTTCTCTTCCTGCATAAGTATACTAAGGTGGATTGTCAAAAGTGTGCATATTGTGCCACAGATTTGTAGAGTGGGAACAATCCAAAGGAATTGCCCTGAAAGTTTTCTGCAAGAAACTATACAAGTTGTGGGACATCTTGAGAATTAAATGCCACATTCTCTGGTTTTGTCTGCCCTTTTTAGATTGAGAATTTGAAGGAGGTATTTGCCTTTTAGAATGTGCTTCCCCATTGCTTGTTTTGGGTGCCTTACTCTATTTCTGTTACTAGTTAAGTGGATAAGTGTTTATTTTTTCTTTTGCAGAGGATCTACCATGTGTTTCTAGCCTTAGGGCTGAGAGGAAGTGCCATCACTGGAAGCAAAACCAAACTCATCCTTCACTGCCTCTCCCAGTGCCTTCTATTCCACAAGTTAGGTAATAGGGAAGGACAGTGCCTGGATCTTCTAAGTTGTGCTAACCTCAAAGGGTACTCTGAGATCCTAAATGTTACTTGGCTCTACTGTAGTTGTGTTGGTGCCCTGTTCACACTTAGTTTGCCCCAAAGGTGGGAAAGAGAAGGCAGGAATGTCAAGTATCTTCAATTTGCCAGAGGATGTGATTAGGTAACTTAAGAGGATTTTCAAGTCTTTCAAACAGTGAGTACACATGTCAAATGTGATGGAAAGCTCCAGAGTCTTACATGGTTAGTGTTTTATGGTTTTTGGGTAAGCTACTAATGAAATTATAAGTTTTGTTTTATAACAAATACTGACATGTTACTCGTAGGTGAAATTTGAGACTTGGATCCATGCAGTGTAATTCTTGTATTTATTACATATATAACCTCTTTAAAAGCCCAAACAAATCAAATAACTCCACAATAAGCATGCCACTTAGCCACTCAACTGGACTGACTCTAGCTTTGGTACCTTTGGTTCCTTTTTTGCATATTTCTACCCAACCTTTACTTGACAGATAAAAAATTGAGGACAGTACATAGTGGTAATCTGTCTTGTCCACAGTGCAATACTCATGCAAGAGTATAAGAGAATAGTGATAGGTTTTTGGTTAACCATCCCTCTTGAAGGGTATTGGCTGTACTGGTTAAGTTAAAGCAATAACACTGCTTCATTTCCTGCTGTCCAGTGTTATCCTCTTATTTTCTATGTTAGACACTCGGGCTGAATCAGCAAGTGCTTCCCTGTAGTTCAAACACTGCATATAAATGAAGCCACAGCTGTAATTGCTCTGAGGTGTAAGGAGTTAACTACATGCTACACCTGACCTACACAGTTCTACATTATCTACTTTCTTCTTGGATGTGCTTTTGGTTAGTAGCTATGAACATGACTGGAGGCTGAGGGAGAATGGCTTTCCAGGCATCAAATTCCTGAAGAATGGTGATAGATTGTGCTCTCTTTTATCTTTTCTACTAGCTTGTTTTGTGAATTTGAGTGAGTTACCATCTCTAAAGCTTTTCACCAAGAGTGGGGTAATGCCTGCCTTACAGGTATGTGTCAGAGCCCTTTTCCTAGTAAATGTGCTGTAGTCCACAGATAAAAGGAGTCTCAGAAGTGCAAAACCTCTGAAGCTGCACAGCATGCGTATAATATATCCCCATTAAACAGCTATTTGGCAATGTGTAATGCACTTTCAGTTAATGAGGGATGTTTTAAATTGGTTTTTTTTACAAGTCTTTATTTCATAAGAGTCAGCCAAGTATGTATCGTGTTGCATTTGATAGGATCCTTGTCGTTCCTGTTCCTAAGTAGGACCTCAAATTATTCTTGTTCAAGTGATGCACAGCACCCAAGAGAATTCCTGCCTAAAAGCTCAAACAAGAGCAAAAAATGTTTAGGGTGTGTTTGTGTCTGTGTTGGCTTGGGAACTGCAGAGTTGAAGCTCTTTGCTGTTTTAGGCTTGGGTACCAACTTGGTGCCACATATTATCACCATGTAAAACAATTCTTAAGACACTAGAAAGTTACAGGATTTCTCTGGTGTTTCTCATTTATCAACAGTTTAATTTCATTAAGAATAAATAAATTACCTTTCTCAGGCAACATTTCTTCAGCCTTCTTGGGAAGAACTTAAGCTTAGCAAGCTGAAGAGGTCAGTGGACTTGAGAATCCCACTTCCACGTGGTTAGAATGCATAGATATTCTTCCAGAACCTGAACCCAGTGCAGACAGTTTAGATGGTAGGACGAATTCTAGAAGTTAGTGAATGGTTCTTCTCACGATGACTGTAAAAATAAGTTCTCTCACAAACAAGCTGTTGAAAAAAAACTCAAACTGATTTCTTTATAAAAAGGCACACAGCAACAAGAAAGTTAGGGAATTGTCCCATTCAACTACCTGCTGTCTTGTGATTGCTAGTTTAATTCTTTGATATCTGACTCTACAAAAATGAAAGTAACTTCTGTATTTGGAGAAATATCCTTTGCATACATGGACATTGCATAAAGGTAATAGAAATATGTAGCTGAGTAGTCAGAACATCTGTGAAGAAAGTTATTGTAGGAGCTTATCAAGTGCTTGTTAGGTACCTCAAAACAGACCTTAAGTGATACTTCTGCAGTGGAAGTGTGGTATATATTTTTGGGGGACAGTTTGCTGTGGCTCTAGCATCCTGTATTCCAGTTAGTGAATGAATGCAAAAAGCAGTGTGTTCAGGGTTGTGGGGCTGCTGCTTTTGATGGGCTGGTGCTGATCAAAGGGGTGGAAGAATTGCCGATTTTTGGTGCTCCTGGGGAGAAGAATGATTGGTGTAAGCCTGAAAGGGGTAAACTTTATGAGAAAAGACTGTTATACTGGGGAGATGATTTTAAGTAGAAATGGAATGAGATGCTCAGGGACAAAGTGAGAAGTCGTAAGTCAACAAGCTGGCTGGAGTGAACCTGCCAGGCAGGTCCCTAATGATAAATTACCTGAATTAATCCATTATGACACAAGTCCATTTGAGTAGCCATTGCTGTGGGTGTTGACTCCCTGTTTTGAGGAATCCTGGCTAAGTACTGAGACGAAGATGAGCAGTTCCAGTATCTGTTTCTGAATCTGTCTTGTGGCACCACTGTGAGGAATAGTGCTACTCCAAACCAGTAACAATCTCTTTCTGCCTGAACTATTTAATACTAGTGGGAAGAATTTTGTTTTGAAATAATGTTTATCATGGACTGCCTCTGCTGCTCAAAATGGCTTATGCTTGTAAAAAAAATGAGGAAAGAATAGGATGGGTCTTTCCTATGTACTTACCATGTGCCTGATGAATTTGACCAATAATTCAGGTTAATTGCTACCTGAATTATGCTAATTGTAAAATTTTGCAAAGGCCAAGTGATTTATGCATCCTTCTGTAAGAGCAATCTCCTGGTTTTGAGCTAAAAAGGAGTCTTTTGGCATTTTTTTCCTTGCAGAGTGCTGTTTTGGTGAAAGTACACTTTTTTCCTCTTTTAAGTTGACACAAATGTTGAACAAGAGCTCTTTTCTGTATAAAAATACTAAAATAAGAGCTGCTGCCGTTTCACAGAATTGTCAGGTCTTTGAACTTTCCTAGGAAAACAACAGTAATAATCTTCTAACAAAAATCTCATCTCTAAATTCACATTATACTGAGTTTCTATGAGGATGCTGTTTCCATTCCTTAGTTTGATCTTTTCCCAGTACAAGCTAAGCCTCTTTTTATTAGTACTTAGTCACCTGAAGCATTACACACCTTCAGAGCATGCCAGTTCAGAGAACTGACTTGAAGAAAAATGTTTGGGGCAAGTGTTGTTATCACAAGGTTACCTGTGTTTTGGGGAGACCAGGCACTCCAGCTTGGCTTTGTGCTCTTTAGCAATTCAGTCAGTAACAGGCTTTTAAGGATTCATACTTACATCCTGGCACTTCTGTAAAAGCTTCTTTCTATGCTCAAGGATGTATGCAGGTCCTGCTTCAGAATTTCTTATGAAAGTTACTTCTAGAAGCAGTTCATTTGTTGAGTGCAGGCCCAGGGTTTATCTCATTTTGAGGACTTTAGGTGATTCCATTTTAAGAAGAATTCTCAGATGAAGATACCTCTGTGATGCAGTCCTCACACTTTGTAATGGAATCTACTTCTGAATATGAGCATAGAGAACGGTGAAAAAAGCAAGGGATATTAATCTGTATTGTAGCCAAAAACTGCTGTCAGTCTATTTGCGTGCAAACCAGACTTTCCTCCCTTACACCTTGCTCACAGGTGTTCAGAATCTGGCTCTGGTTTGACCTCCTAAAGTGTTCCGTCCCTTTTACCTAGGGGTTAATGATGACTAAATTTTCTTGCAAACCTTTTTCTAAGAAGTTTGTGTTGGGCTTTGCTCACTAATGAGGGAATTCCAGTGAGGGAGGGAGAGGGAAGAAGGAAGCTCCTTGGCCAAACCTTCACAGGCAGACTTGGAAATTGCAATAAATCCTAGTCCTGTGTGAGCCCTAATGTACTTGTGCTCTTAGCAGGCTATGGTGACACAGGATGAAGCTAGTTGAATCCAGAGAGTGAAGTCTCTGCCGGACAGCTAAATATTATTTTCTGATGGTTTGTATTTTCTTAAGAATAAGTCAAATTTGCATTTTTTTTCACGTTCTTTTCCATTCTGTTTTTATTTTGGGTAATGCTAATGCTTTCTTGATGCTGCCTTGATATCCAGGTGTAACTGTAGTAGGTGCTTCTAAAAATATTTGCAAGAAACTAAGCTGCTGATTCACTGCCCTGTGGCCAACAGCTCGGTGTCATCCAGGGGCTTGTTAGTAAAGGGAAATTAGGCTACACTTATCTTTCTCTCTTACTGAAAACTAACAGGAATAAAATCTCAGATTTCAAGATGTAAAATTTGTCATCTGGCTTGATTGATCAAAAACACACTAATGCTGAACTGCCTTATTTCTCTGTAGTCTGGAGTCAGAAGTCTTGAAAAACAAAGGAATATGGTGGTACTTGAGCTGTAACCAGTAATGGAGGGCTGGGGTTCAAAAAATAACCAGTGATAGAGCTGAGTTACTGAGTATAATTAGAGTTTTTGAGGGGCTGGTTAATAACTTCCTCCTTCTACTTGAATTCTAAATGAAGCTGGCTAGTGAAATTATTTGGGTTTGTAACTGTAAGTGGGGGGAGAGAAAGGCCCAGGAAACTGCAGAAGTTCAGGTGAACATGGAGGACCTAGAACAGTGGGGAGGGATAGAAGTCAGCTGGCAGCCTGGGATGCAGATAAACCTGGGGAGAAGATGCTTGGTGCTGGAGCTGGTGACAATATTTGCATAGGTAAGATGTTAATGTTATTGCTAGGGGAAAATGTCTTTCGAGAGTCAGGTACAGAGTGGTCTTTCTGTGCGAGAGCTGGCAGACTTCAGCTGGAGGATCAGAGATGACTCTTCCTGATTTTAATCGTTTCCTTGAAGGTTTCAGTGTTTTCCAGTTGGGCACTGAAAGAGAGCAGATGAAATGTGTAAGACCTGTCTGAATCTTAAAAAGATTGGATTTAAAAAGGAGCAAAGGCAAAGTGTCAGCAAGTAAGAGTGAGAAAAGGGAAGTGTCTAGTTACAGGGAGACTTGAGTGGAGAAACATGTGGAACAACCAGTCATGGCAAAATCAGGGTTGACAAGGATAAGCAACTTGATTCCATCTGGAATCTTTACTGGTGCCTACATCTTTAAGGTCCAGGAAACCTTACAGCAAGGCCAGACACACAGCCATTTCTCATGTACCCATTAAACCAATTTTAATGAAACTGTCACTCTAAGTTCTTAAACCCAGGTGTTTTGTTTTTTTTTCCTTGGGTAACAGTTGACCTAAACTGACCTAGTATCTGCCTGGCATCTTAGCAAACAACATAAAATAATTTTCTTAACTCTTCCCTTCCTATTTGTACAGCTGGATTTCCTTACCTTTCTTAAAGTTGATTACCCCTTCAATTATCTCTTGTCCCCTGGTATAGACCAAAAAGCTTCTAAACAGTGGAATTATATCTGATTCAGCATGTCAAGATTTTTTTCAGGTGAAACTAGGATTTAGCAATGTTTGCTAAGACAGCTAGTGCCTGGGATAACTCTTCAGCTTGAAGAGGTTCCTAAACTCAGGGGAGAGGAGAAGAGAGAGGTCCTTTGCACCAGAACAGGCTCCTCCTCAGCTGGAAGTCTGCTGAGAGCAGACTTGCTAACATTTATACAGTTCTGAGCTGCTTTTTGGGCAGTGTGTGCCAATAACCACAATCTAGGCCTTCATTATTGCCATCTATCTATGTGTTTTTAAATGAACCTCAACTGGTGCATGCAGCACTTTATAGCTATAGTGACTAGACCTCTCCTGAGGCTTACATTTGAGCAGAGTGAGGGCATGTAATTTGTTGTTGTTGTCTTATTTGGATGAGAGGAAATATATGGTGTAATTCTTGCATGGCTGGCTGCAGGTGAATGGGGAGAAGGGATTAGTAATACTTCAGCTCCCTTGTTCCCTGCCAATGCTTGCCTGCTATCCCCTGAAGCAGCATGGTATTGCATGAGCAGTAGGCAGCCTACCCTTCAGTTGTGCTATTCAGTGATAAAGCAAGTCCTGCTGCTTCTGATCCTTTCTGCTGGAGTCACTTCTTCCTGGGATCATCTTATTGGCCACAGTACAGGCTGCTGTAAAGGCAGGCAATGTCTTCCAGTGAGAAGAGGAACATCAATTATTTGGGTCAGAAAAGGACATTTCTTCAGATGGAATTGGCCCAGTAGCCTCTTAAGCTATATAATGCATGAAGAAAGAAAGAGAGAAAGCTGTTTAACCCTTTACAGAAGCTCATTGTACTCTTGTAGATGTGGTGATGGTGTGAGTACTCTTCACAGTCTGAAGCAGTCCCAAAGCTGTATGAAGCTGCTATCACAGCCTGCTTTAAGTCTGTCAGCTAAGAATGTTAGTTTGGTCTTTGTCCACTGTGAGAAGCCTGACCAGTAAGCCTGAGTATGTGTTTGTACTGAGGCCAGGTCTTAGACCAGACGGAAAGAGATCCAGAAAATCCGAGGAATCCAGATAAAACCGCAGATGTTTTCCCATAGCTTTTTCAATAACATGCCCTGAAAAGGAAGATGAGGGACTGCAATAATCTTGCCAATTATCTGTGTCAAAGATTTATTGTGTAAAGGTCTCATATTTGCTTATATTAAGACTGATGTTCTACTCCCTTCAGGGAGGCAGACAGCAAAAACAGACTGATGCGTATATTAGACATTTTTTTAGCCTCCATTAGAGAGATGCACAAATCGCAGCACAAAGTTGGCTGAGCACTTCCAGAGTCCCAGTGAAGTGCAACTGGAGGAAAGTTAACCTGGCGAGTGCTGTGTGAATTTGGACTAGAGATGTCTACTTGCATGGAATGCTGTGAGTCCCAGACAGAACAACTCATGTATGAAACTACCAAAAAAGATACCTAAAATACCCAAGCCCACTGGCTTGGATAGCTTTTGACAATGAAAGTCAACTTCACTTGTGTTTAAAGTGAAATACTGGAAATACTTAAAACTTATTTCCCCAGAAAATAAGGAAAGCATGTCTGCTTTTAGCAATAAGGAAGCAGTATGACTATTCTGCAGCTCCTCACAAAAAGTGTGAAAAATTCCGTGTAGCTAGAATTGCCCTTTCTGTAGCATGAAAGTAAACACACTAAAATAAATGGTTCTATAGTACAAAATGTTCTGAAAAAGCTGTCACCCTGAGAGTGAGCAGCCTGTATTAAGATCAGTCACTAACACCTTTCTGCTTGAGAGTGGAGGGTTAAGTGTATGTATAACACTGTGGGAGGAAGGGAGGTGCTTTGGTGGAAAAGAGATTTTGTATCTTGCTGGGGAAACTAATATCAACAGTTACAGTCATATCATAGCAGTATCAAGATACCTGTAAATTTTTCTTCTTTTGAAGACACCACTGTCCTTGCTTCCCATTCTGCATGATAAAACTGCAGACCTCATAGTAGCAACGTGACAGCTTAGAGATGTATTCCCCTTGCTACAAGAAAGACACTGAAGGGCTGAAGTGTGTCCAGAGAAGGGGGGTGAAATTGGGAAGGGTCTTGAGCACAAGTCTGAGAAGCAGCTGAGGGAACTGGGGTTATTTAGTCTGGAGAAAAGGAGGCTCAGGGTGACCTTATTGCTCTCTACAACTCCCTGAAAGGAGGCTGTAGCCAGGTGGTGGTTAGTCTCTTCTTTCAGGTAACAAGTGACAGCACAAAAGGAAATGGCCTAAAGTTGCACCAGGGGAGGCTTATATTGGATATGAGGAAATGTTTTTTCACTGAAATTATTGCCAAGTATTGGAACAGGCTGCCCAGGAAAGTGGTTGAGTCACCATCCCTGGAGGCATTTAAAAGATTTGTAGATATGGTGTTTAGGGACATGGTTTAGTGGAGAACTTGGCAGTGCTGGGTTAATGGTTGGACTTGATTATAGAGGTCTTTTCCAAACTAAATGATTCTGTTCTGTGATTCCTTGTAGAGCTCAGCAGGAGAGGTTCTGCTGGGAACATCATACAAACCACATCTGTCACTTCAGTATGGAAAATATGCCTGACCTGTGTAAACAGATTTTCATGCAAAAGCAGGTTTTCATGCTAGTGTGGAGTAATATGGCTGAGTAGTTCAGCAGCAGTGCTAAAATACAGCATTTTACTCCCAAGCTCTATTGGAAGGCATGTGAATTGTTCAGTTGAACAGTCTGGAAAGCCTTGCACACTTACAACTTACTAGTTTGGAGTGGTGTTGTCTAGTTTGGCTCTTCAGTGAATGGCAGTGCTGTAGAGATGCTTGACCTGTTTTTCTTTCCTCTCAAAGTTTAGCAGTCAGCACCTATGTTACTGCCACAATTTTTAAGAAAGGCACAGTACTTACTGTAAACAAATCCTGTCTGCAGAAATTGGAAAGTATACTTAGTCTTCTGAATGTTGTCTGTCACAGAGAGAAGATGATGGCATTAGAGCCTAACCATGGTGCCGCTGACAAGGGTCCTTCCTTCTTGGCTCACACAAGCACTTTATCTTGGAAGTGTTTCTCTGTAGCACTTCCAACTCCTGAAGTAACCAGTTCATGCATCTTGTCTGTTATGCAAAGGTTTTTATCACATATTTAGACTGTCATAATAACTGACTATTTTCTTTAGGCAGGAGCAGAGAGCAGAGAATTAGTTTCATGCCAGCAGAATGGAAGTTCCTATCCTGAAGCTTTTCTTCACAGCAGCTTCTTAAATTTGTGATCCAGAAGGATCTTGTTGGGGAAAGCTTCTCTGCTACTGCCTATGCTGTCCAAAAGGCTAAACTGCCTGACAGTCTAAAAAAGCATTGTCCAGCACTGTCTTCCCAGGGCTAAACTCTGGATGGTTATGCCTACAAAACTGAGGGAAGCATTTAATTTAAATCTAAGTAGAAAGATGAGAATTACTGTTAAACACTGTAAAATACAATGCAAACAGAACTACAGAATGACATAATGAAACAATGAATCTTTCCCTTAGGGTGTTGGGAGGAAAAGTTTACTTTTTCTGAATTTTTACAGGCTTTCCTTTCTGTTTTGTACTTCCTTTCCTGATTCTTTCCCTCTTGGTCTAAATTCCTGGCTGGCACACTTTTTTCTTGGTTATCAGGATTGGGTTATTTCACTCTGAATTTAAAACTTGCCTTGTGTTTAATGTGTCTATCTGTGTCACTGTGGAATACATCAAGGTGGGTTTGGCCCTTGAAGCAGTGAATATTAAGCCAAGCCTGGGATCTTTATGATGTCAACAGCATCCTACTGAAGGGCTGTTCAGAAGACTCTCTGCTGGCCTGCTGAAGCAAGAGTTAAGATTTCTAAATGGTGTTTTTAGAAGTTGTCATTTGACTTGTAGAAAGCTGAGTCTCTGAAACTGCTTGTCTGTAGGTCAGATGCATGATCTTAGTGTTAAATAACTGCATGTGTTGGTAGGTGGACATCACTACTGCAGTGAGACATAGGGGGAGTGACTAGCATCTCATGGCAATTAACTGAGTAGTTAATTTATCTATTAACCAACCAGTTCTCTTGTGATAAGGAGAATGTCTTTATTGTTGCCAATTAATCTACAAACTAGAAGTCCAGGGATAACACATACTCTATGATGTTAGGAAAACCCTTTCTTTTCTAACAGTACTGGAATAATATTAATAATAAGTGTAAGAAAGTGTTGCTGCTTTCACAAGCTACTCTGTATTTAATAAGAGTACATGATATTATGTATGAACAAGGTGAAATTCCAGTTTTTTCTTCAGTTTTGCTGTCTCTGACACTTCAGAGGACTAATACAGCAATAGGGGCAACTTCTTTTATTGCTCTGTACAGTTGTGAGGCCTGTGGGGGCTGTGAAGGCTATTCCTCTGTATAGCTGATGGGGCCACAACCCAGCTCTGAACATCTCTGGAGATGGCAAGGTAGGCCCATAGAAGGAGATGTCAGTTTTGTCCCCAGACAGTGCTTCAGAAGCTTTGGCACTGGGGTGCTGATGATAGTAGATGTAAAGCTGCATGAAGTGGGGAGAAGCTCCTGATGCAGCCATCTTCAGTTAAGCATTGTCTTTCAATCATAAAGGGGTAAGAATATAGTTAAGAAAAGTGAACCCTTGAGTGTTCTCAGTATCTCCTTTTTTAATATCCCTTCTGTGCAACGGAATTTGAGACTTGGCATTCATTTAGTATGTGTCTCCTGATGGGCAGCCAGCCCTTGATAGGTTTTGAACTAATGAGATCAGCTATTTCTAATATCTACTTCTTGGTTCTGCTGTTGGCAGCAGTTACACCAAACATAATGAAGGCTGGATGCCAGCTTCAATCTGAATGCCGCTTTCAGCATTTTTGAGGAATTGATTTAGGGACCAAAGTTTGTAGAGCTATTGAGTTATAATGGGTGGCATTCTCCATCCTGGAAGATCTACAAGGACAGATAATTTGTGATGGAAGAAGTGCCTTTGTATAGTTTTATTTCCATTGGAGCTCAACCCTGAAGATGGGGCTGCCAAACTGAGTTTGTAAACTATGTTCAATCATCATGTCTCCCTACGAGATTATCTTCTAGGAGAATAGAGCAGTTCCAGAGGTGGTGGTGGTCCTCATACACCTGCTTTGTCTACAGTTATAGCATCTAATACATATGGCTGTGGCTGAAGGGTGACAATGGTTGTGGTGTAGACTAGAAATTGGGAAAGGGTATCTGGCTTGAGGTAAACTCAGTTGTATGTCTTGCTGTGTGTACTTACATAATGTGCCTTGTGTGTGTGCCAAAGGGAATGGTATTTATGTAGGAGACAGTGTTCAGGAGGTTATGAAGCCATCTTTGGTGAGACTTGATACCTGCTTTTTGTAGTGGGCTGTCTCTGGCATGGCTAGAAACCTTTGTGTTATTGGGAAAAAGGGGTTATGGGAGGAGAACATGTCATTTTTATCTTCAGTCTCCATGATTCGAGAGAGCTGGGGCCGAGAGGGAAGAGTCTGTGCAGTTGTTGGAAGCATTCAGTATGCTAATGTTTGGGAAGCATGGGGATCACTCTTCATGGAAATCTTGCTTGAATTACTGTCCTTTGCTGAAGTATACACCTGGTATTACTTCAACTCTTCTGCTTTCTGGGAGCTTCTTTGAGAAAAACATATCCCATTACGATGGAATCGCTGACTTCTCACCTAGTGACAGCGCGAAGTTGTAATCCTGCTACATTTGCTAGTGGAGATCAACAGCTTCAGCTATCATTATGACAGACTAAAGTAGGGGATACAGTTACTGAGAGATTAACTTGGCATAAGGTATAGAGTAGGATGTTTTGAGTTTGTTTTTTGAGTTATGCTGAATAAGCACAGGACTCCTTAAACTGGAAAGACTGGATCGTATTATTAAACAATGCAATTTAGTGAATACAAGATTCCACATTTTATATTAAAGGAAGTTCTGCTGTTATTGTCTTGGGACATGAAGTTCATTGCTTGACTGTTCAAACATTTGGATTTTCTATCTGGTTCAACATGTATAGTAGCAAAGGTAGGGAGAAGGAATAGTCCAAGTTAAACATACCTTTTCTTGTCAATGTGTTTGACAAATTAAATTTAATCTTAAATTTGTTCTAGGCTTACATGTTACCTTGGCTGCAGGAATACTTTGAGTAGGAGATTTAACAGAAACCGAAGTAATTACTTCGAATAAATTAAATAATTCTCTACCTTAATACTGCCAGACTTACTAGAAAGATTTAAAAGTTGTGTGTTAGAAATGTGAGACTTAAGATGAAGTTCTTGTTTTGTGTTTTAAGTTTTGGTTTCCTCCTCTGTTCAGAGATGTGTACTCAACTTACGAGATGCTTAAACTTGTGACTTAAAAAACTGAAGCTGGATTTTATGAAGGTGATAACAGGCATGTGGATATAAAAATTGTGTGGGAGAGGGGATTATTTTAAAATATGAAATGAATTTCTTGTTCCCAGTGTCTCTGGCATTTTCTTTCCCACAAGTAAATGTAGTTAGGCATTCCATAAACTTGCATGTCAAAAACAAAAAGAGAGAACTTTAAAAGTTCATTCCCTGACTGCAATGACTTTTTTTTTTTCTATGAACAATTGAATCACAACAAGAAAAAGCCCAGAGAGCTGCTCTGAGATGAAGTGCAATTCTAAGGGTTTTTCCCAAACCCTTGGTGGGCTTTTCTCCCAAACCTTTGGTGGGCACTTCAAATCCTCCATTAGGCAGCTTCTCTGGATCTAGTACCTCAACTTCTAAAAACAGAACACAGCTGCTGCATCAGGTTTGGGGATCAGTTTGCAAAGAAAACGAAAGTATTATTTCCTAGCCAAAAGTAATCTAGCAGATGAAGCATAATCCTTTACTGCTGCCTTTCATTGTAATGGTTTACACAAAGCAAAGATTGAGGGGAGGAAAAATCACTGTAGAAAAATGAGGTTTCTAGCCTGTAAGAGCAAAAAACTGTCTTGAATTCAACACATGCAAATAAATCTAGAGTTTGCTGGCTTTGCAATGTGTTCCCATACATTTGCTCAGCCTTTACCGTCCTCAAGCACAGCCTCTGTGCTTTGAACCCATTCTTATTTGCACAGCTGGAGGCTTGGGGTTGAAACATAAGTGGTGCTTTAACTTAGGCTAGACTCTTCACTTTTCAGGAGGGTGACTCAAGAAATAAAAGTTTTACAATATCTTTCTTGGAAGTACCTTCTACCTGGGGGAAGTGCCCTTCTGAAATTTCTTGGGAAAGCCTTAAGTCTTGGTATAAAACTGTAGGATGCTAAAAAGCCCAACCCAAGGACTGGAACTTCTTAAGATGCAGGACTTTGAGAACCTTTGTGTTAATAAGTTATCCAGGTGCCAGTGAAGTACAAACTTGTGAGCGTTTCCAAAAAGGGTATATGAAAATAAATAAATCTCTTCCTTCCCCTGCCCCAAAACACATGACAAACTTCCCAGGAAGTTCACTTCAAAAGCCTTTTTTCACTTGCTCGATTCTGAGGCTGTGTGGGCGCTTTCAGGACAGAGGCTGGGCAGCCTGGTCAGCTCTTGGGAGTTTGGTGGCCCTGGTTGATATCTTCCTGCATGTGTAAGATGGCAAACCCTGAGAGAGTTTTTAAGACTTTCAAATTCTCCTCTTTGTATTACTAGAAGTGAGGCATTTTGGGTCTCTGGCTCAGAGCAGGATCTCTGACCTCTGTGAAACCTGCTAGGCTTATGGTTCCATGGCAGAAAATTTGGCTGAAGTCCAAAACGAGAGGTTGAAATTGAAGTCCTTGTGCCCTGTAGGCAACCTGCCATGGGGCTGAGTCTAGCCATGATTAAAACTGGAACTTGGCTCCAGTTCTGCCTCCAGAATGGCTGGTCTCACCAGTTTGGAGCCTGAAACCAAGGCATAAAAATGTGAAATGATTCTTTCCAACAGCAACAAAAATGTCGAGAAGTTTATGGTCTCCCTTAATGTGTAAAATGGTATGGTTTTCCTGGGGAATTCTCTCTGGGAAGGACTTGCTCATTTGTACTTAAGTCAGGCCAGTCTGAGTACTTTGACTAATGAGTGGATGATCTGTGCCATATGAATATACCTAGATGAATCACCTTTCCCAAGACGTGTTCTAAGGGTCTTCAAACTTGAAATCTGCCAAAACAGGAGTAAAGTATTGCATGTGCTGTTTGTAACTCAGTTTTGTTAGGCAGCAGCACTCTGCAGTACTAATCTGAAATGAAGCTGCTAAGTAGCAGAGGCACCTCTGTTTTGATCTATAGTGAACTCTAGATTTGTTTCTCAATAGATTTCCACTTTCTCACGTTTGTGTCATTTGTGTTCCTCGCTCCCTCTTTTCCCTGAAGCCTTGCTAAGGCATGTTACTGTGGTACTACAATGCCTTGGATATTTCTCGTTACCTCCATCACAAAAGGCTGTGCTGTTCTGTTTGTGCTTATAATGTACCCAGATGGTGAATAGAATGAGTGACCACCAAGCTCATTTTCACTTGTGGGGTCAGACCTTTTTCTGCTAAATAACACAAGTGTTCCCAGCTGCTGTGCAGCTGCAGGGAGTCTGCTTTCCTTCACAGGCATTAAAAACCCTTTAATCAGTGTTTGTTGTTTGTCAGCAGTGGTGTTGAGGTGTGGAGAAAAAGAACAGATATGCTTTGTTGGCAAAGTTAACTTCATTCTGACCTCTTATCTTTCCTTTTTCTTTTCAAGTCTGAAGAAGTGGAAAGCAGTTTGGGAAGTGGTTTCTGCAAGCACCTGTGTAAATGTATTTGCTAAAGGAGGAGGTTTGTGTCCTTATACAGATAGAACATTTGACATAAAAAGATGCTCTGAGAGCTGCATTGAACTGGAAACTCTTTAGGGCAGGGACTCAAACTGGCTGGAATAGGCACTGTGCAGACTCCCTTAGTGTAAATAAATGTTACATAAATACAAATACTGTTGCTTAATACTAGTGTTACTTATCTTAGTATTGAGTCTATATTCAGTGGATCCCATTTGCAATCTGGTCAATTTTAACTTTTTTTCTGTAAAATAGATTATTTATTTATTATAGTTTTGGAAGGGGGTTTGTTTGTTTTAGTTTTTTTAGCTGGCGTTTTGTGTTTGTGGTGGTTTGTTTGTTTTTCTTTTAGCTCTACTTTTAATAGCTTTCTTCTCATGAAGGAAAAGGGAGGAGATAAAGAGCTGATAAGCTGTCTCCAATCCGTTTGCTTTGGATGTAGGCTGTTCTGAAACAAATGGAACACAGAAATCAAGAAGCTTTGAGAAATTTCAGAGCTAAGATAATTATTTTCATCTTCTTTCTAGATGAAGCTTGGAAACCTGCTGGTGCTGCATGTGTTTGCAGGTTTGCTTTTTCCCCGAGTCCAGGTTTGCTCGCACTGTGTGTCTGTGTAGATCACCAAGCGCTGCTCTGTGAGTCGGGATTCTGTTATTTGCAAAGTCTGTCTGTGTGTGCATCCTGAGGCTTTTGGGACATCAGGCTTTGATTTGAGCTTCGAAAGTCATCGTAGGACATTTGGCATTAAAGGCAGAATATTTACCTTGCTGCTCTTCCCCTGGAAAGACCAGAGGATCACATTCCTGTCTCGGCTGTGTGTGGGGAGGGTGGGTACCAGGCATTAGGGCACATTCCTCACAGCCCTCAGCCCAGCTCAGCAGGATCTCCAGCAGTGACCAAGGGGCTCTTATGGAGCAGGGCTGTGCCCTAGGGAAAGTAGTGCCTGCTTGCTCAAAGTAGGAATTATGAAATAAAAATCAAACTGACTGTATATGGATTGTGGTCCTAGCTGTTAAAATTACAGAACCAAGTGGTCTCCCCATGGCAGACACATTTTAGCATTCATCTGTTCTTTTTCTTCATGCAGCTGAAGTTGCTTACAGTGGAGGTCGTGCTCATAGACCAGCAAAATGCTAAAGGAAGGCTTTTTGTGCTGGGCAGGAGGAGATGTACACTCAAAACATTTAGTATATTACATGTCTGTGAGTGGTCTTTACTGACCATCACTTCTGTAACATGAATGCTTGTGTGCTAGAAAGGGGACAAAGAGCCACCATTTTATACCTGAATGCTGTCAGGGCTGCTGACCAAAGATATGGGCTGTGAGCTACACTGGAGCAGGTACCGTACTCTGAGAGGGGATTTTTGAAGCCCTTTGGATCTCCTGGAGATACTGCTGGCTTTTCTGGCAGCGTGATTTGCTTGCGTGAGAAGAGCTCTGATCAGACAGGTGTGATCCTGGATCCTTCTTGAATTTACTGCAGACTTACTCAGTTACAATCTACCTGAACAAAACAAGCACCATCTTGTGCAACTACGTAAACCATAAACTTTTTTGGGCAAGGCAGGTGTGGCATCTTCAGTGTCTGGAAAGCACCGAACATGCTGTGTGGGCGCCCTAGTGTAATCCAAATTACAAATGCTAAAAAGGCTTTTGATTTTTTTAATTTTTTTTTCTAATAACGTGATTCTTGGCTTAATTTGGGTAGGCAAGAACTTCACAGACTGCGTTGGGATGCTCTGCATGTTTCCTCAGGCCCTCATAATTAATCAATGTCGAGTTGTTTCTCTGTCTGCAAGGAGGCACCTGAGGAAAGCGCTTCCACAGCCTTAGGTTTAACTTGTTTGTCAGCCCTGAGAACGACTTGCTGTTCTTTAGAATGAAGAAGGGGGTTTCTTCATGTACAAGTGCCCTCTATAGTAAGTATTTTGGTACAGGCTGAAGAAGGCTTGAGTTTTCATGATACAAGATGACTTTCAATAAATTGGTAATAATGTTTGATGCTGAGAACCAGTATTCCAAATCTTCTTGTTGAACCTCTGGCTAACTCACACCTGTGGAACTCAGTTTCTGACAAGGAATTGGCAAAAAGTTTTCAAGTCTCCAATTGTGATAAATAGGAGATCTGTGTATTCCTTCTAAACCAGAATGGTTCTTGTGTTGAACTGAAGACTTAATTGCTGCATATGCACCATACCGTCCTATCAGGCAGCTCTGCTTTGAAAGTCTGTTTATACATACAAAAACCTGAAAAGCCTTATGAGTCTTTCAGTGTCTGACATCACAAGGTGGGAGGAGGCTTCAGCGTCTTCAGTCTGTTGCTCTTTGCTGAATGTTTACAGTCACTACCAATATTTGCATTTTGGGAGCAACAGAAAGACATTACTGTAGCCAGAGCAATTCCAAGTTAAGTTGTGATAGTCCAACCACTGAAAAGAAAAAAATCTGGTCCAGCTTTACAGTATTTTTATAGTCTAGTCCAGGTCTCTATAAACAATTTAAAATTGCCTTCAGGTTTAAATTTTCCAATTTCCCATTTGGAGCAGGTGTTGCCAGGTTATAGAATGTGTTGCAGAAAAGGAACAAAAACATTTCAAAAACACTGTGCTGTAACAAATATGTCAGGTCTGTGACAGATGAGATTTTAAAAAATGTTTGCCCCACCAAAAGTAAAATGCATGCAAACCTTGCTTACTTTTCCAGCTGACATGTTTAAATAGGGGGTTTAGTAATGTATTGGTCTTCAAAAGATTCAGCAGTACAGCATGAAAATATGAAACTTCTCAATTGTTTTTCATTTAACTGGGGAGAAAAGATTTTTTTTTTTTTGTAATGAAAAAACCTACCAGCAACTAAATTTCAGAGATGCATGTTCTCGGAGTGGTAAAAACTAACCCAAACTAGGCTTCAGGCAATGTTTTTTCAACAGTTTTAACCTCAAAGCATAGAGTAGACAGCTTTGTAGGAAACTGTAACACCAAGGTGATTATGGCAGTGACTCACACTTCCCTGTAAGGCATCCAGCTATCAACACACTTGGAGAGCTGTGGCTTTGTGCATGCAGGCAGGGTGTCAGTCAGTGCCCATTTGCCAGCCAGCTCTGAACTGCTGAGCTCAGAACTGCTTTGACAGTGGGCTGGGATATCTGTGTGTTAAGAGAACAGCTCTGGTGCCCCCAGGCTTGCAAGAGGCTGTAGAAATGGGAGGTAGGGATGGGGAAGTGCAAGGCAGGTTTGACTTGCCTTTTCTTTGCTTAATCCTCATGGAACTTGTTTGAAGAGTCCTCTGAAATCTTCCTGTGAGCAGGTGATTGGGTTTGGGCAATAGTTAAAGGTCTGACAGACCACTAAGTGGGGTAGTATGGAAAGAGAAAAAGGCTGCTACTATCATGACTTGCCAAAAATTTCTGTAAGCAAGTAGTTATGGAAAGATGACCATCAGTTTGGATCATCAGGAAAACATTATGAATGTGGGAAAAAGACCTGGGTGTCCCTATAGGCAGTTCAGAGTAGAGTTGAGGGTACAGCATTAAACTCCTCCCAGATGTTGGGATTTGCAAGGAACAAGCAGACAAAAGATGGGGACTCATGTGTGTTGTGGGTTTCCCCATCACCAAAAATAAGGCAGAATGCCAAGGAAGACAGTAGGGATCATGATATGGAGAGAAGTGGTCTGGGTGAGAAATAGGAAGGTTGGGATTTTTCAAACTGTGCAAGACTGGCAAGTGATGCTGCATTTGTACAAAATGCATCATAATGGAATGCTCAGGAAGAAGAGGTATGCAGAAATATGATATAAATTCAAACTTCTGAAAGGAAATAGATTTTCACATAGGTGCAATTTGATTGTGGGATGCATGGAGTGCAGTTGCCAGCTGTGCTGGGTGTCATCAGGGGGGAACAAAAGGTGACTTAGGGAGTGTGCAGGTATGCTCTAGCAGGTGGTATTCAGAGATGATATAAACAATGCTTTCAAAGGCATCACTGGTGATATAAAACTGGTCTCATGCATGGTTCAACTACTAAGGCTGATCTTGATAGTTTATTTGTATTCCTCTGTCTTTGGTGATAAATTTTTTATATCTCTGACTAAAATTGTCTAGTACCAGATACTGTTTGTGGCACAGCACTGGGCAAGCTAGGCTGTTGTGACTCAGTATTGCCCTTCCCGTGTGGGTTGTGTTTGGCTTTGCACATCTTACTTTTTTAGAGGTGAGGCAGAGTGAGTAATGTTTCCATTTTATTAAAAAGAATGGAATAGACCGTTAATATTTTTTAAAGATGTACGTGTTTCATTTAAAGTTCCCTTCAGGCAAAGTCAGCTTTTTTAGGCAGTTTAAAATGCATTATAGTCGTATTGCTATTGTCATAAAAAGATACACCATGCTCAGTTTTGGGAAACCAAACAAAACCACTGTCTTTTTTTCTCCCTCCTTTTTTCACTTCCTTCAGTTTTTAATAAGCGACCGTGACAGAGACCCGCAGTGTAACCTGCACTGCTCCAGGTCCCAGTCCAAAGCGCTGTGTGCCTCTGACGGCAGAACCTACGAGTCCATGTGCGACTACCAGAGAGCCAAGTGCCGCGAGCCGAGCCTGAGCGTCGCTCATCGTGGCCGCTGCAAAGGTAGGTGCATTCCAAATGCCTCTGAGAGGAGAAACGGGGGGCCTGCCTCGTAAGAAACTGAATTCTTAGAACTCTGAGTTTAGTGCTGTGCTCTGAGAGTAATCTGATTTGGAATTGTGCATTCCTGCAAGCCTGGTCTTGGGAGTCTCGGTTTAGGCAGTAGAGTATGAGCTGACTGAATTATCAATGGAGAAAGGCAAAGGAGCCACGGACATCACTGGAAAAGGGCTGAAATATATTTCTGCAGACAAAAACAGCTGGCCCCATGGAAGTACAAAACTAAATCCTGAAAGACTTCTTCCTTGCTTCCTGTGCTGATGAGGAATCAAGACACCTTTGACTGGCGGGAATTTGGAGTGGGGAAGAATATGATGCACACTAGATGTCTAGTCCCTTTTCAGACATACACAGCCTTTCTGTTCTGAGCTAATTAAGAAGGCAGTGCATGCAAGGCTTTACATGTTGGGTTTTTTTTCTGTTTGCTGTTACACATCTACTTAGAAGTGCAGTATTACAGTATTGTCCCTCAGTTCAGCTCCTTGGCACAGTCTAAATATGAAGTTGAAACTTTTTTAAGGGGTTATTGGTGTCTTGTCACACAAATGATTTGCGTTTATAATGAAGTGAAAAATAAAGTAGAGTTCATTTTCTGAGAGCACAGTTAGCTCAGAGGGCAGATGGCACAGGTGTTTTTGGCAGTGGATTAATGTGACAGGAGACTCATTAAAATCCATGTGACAGAATAAAAAGAACTCATTTAAGCCTGGAATTTGTTTATAAAGGCCTTTTTTTACTATTGTAAAAACATATCTTTGTTAGAATTACTTTATATAAAGTCGAAATCTCCTTTCAGTGTATTGACAGACTTTATAGTCTAGGTGAATTATAAGCCTGACTTCAAATATTGGTCTCTTTTAAGCAGTTTCTCATTGGAAAAAACTTACTAGTATGATTTTTTTGTTAGTTTGTTTTTCGCCACTGCTGAGTTGGTTTATGGCAGCTTCTCCACAGATTGAGGCCTTTGAATCAGGCTTCTTTATAAATACAGAAAATCTAGAACCTTTCTTCACACAGCTTAAGAAGCACTTGGGTTGTTATTGCAAGTGATGCATTTTTGAGTATCACAATAAGAAGCAGCATGGTGACAGTCCTGTTTTTGCTTTCATTCCTTGAGCAGGAATGAAAGATAGATAAGCAGCTCCATAGCAGATATTCGCATGTAAACTGGCACTGTTCAGTTGCTTAAACCATGAAATCTGAAATGCAGTACATCCATATACCAAACTGTCTGTGGAAGTAGACAAAATTTGCTTCCCAAACTACAGGACCTACTGCATATTTTGATTCCAGAGTCCCAGAGAAGTAACGAGACTTTTTTTTTTGTCTTGGGCACAGGTAAAGTATACATTATTTCTGCCCTCTGATGCAACTGTAATGTTTAGTTGATGATAACTTACATTCTCCTTTCCTTTCTCCTCTTACCCTGTGGTACTATGCAGTACCTAACAGCCTGGGAGTGTTTGTAAACTGCAAGTCTTGCTTTTAACCCACTGACACTCCTGCCAATCTCTGTGAAGTAGGAATATTCTTTCAACTATCACATGCAAATTTAACCTGGTAATTTCCATGTATGCAGTTCTTTAAAGGTATTTTGTTTTTCTAGCTGCATTAGGAACATGATCTCTAGTGCATGATGATCACAGTTATTGGCAAATCCGGGCAGTTGTGATACAGCTGTGCTGAACTACAGGCTGTTGGCTGGGTCTGTATTGTGTACTTGCAAAAAGGAAGGCATTTCCAACAGTGTTTGAGCATCCTGTACTGTAGCAGGACGTTGGGTATACCCTGAACAGCCTTCACTCCTCCTGCACGACAGATGCTCTACAGGAGAGCTCCCATGGAACTGTAAGGGATCCCATGAGCCATCGAGCTCAGTCACATACAGGTGTGATAGATACTGCACCCAAGAGCTTATCCTTATGGAATGAAAAGTTTTAACTTGTGCTTCACTCTCTGAAGGGGGAAAAACAGCAGGCAACTAAAATAAGTAGAAGAGAAAGTATACTGTGGACAGCAAGGCATAGCTGGTTCTGCAGCCCAGATTATCATAGGCTTCCAGTGTATATGCTGATGGCTTGAACTGTGCATGTGCCAAGGAAAACAGAATGGTTTCCATAGTGAGAACAGAACCTTTTTGATTCAAGTTAATGCTCTGTTCTCTCTCAAGAATCTAAGGACCTTTAAAGATGAAATCTTGCCAGCCCTTTGGGAGCTATAACCCTTATTCAGCTCTCGTTTGTTGCTAGCTTCCTCATGTGCTTTTCAATGAAATTCCTTCAGTGCTAAATTATCTGAACTCCCTCCAAACTCTCATGCATCACAAAGGGTTAAAAGTCAGAAGTAGCTTAAAATTATCAAATTATGGCATCCCTGACAAATGGAGCCTCACTGATGAGATTCTAGAGAATAGTTCCAGATGCTATAGCCGTGTCTAAAATACACAGCCAAGCAATGCTACCTGGATCTTTTCTCAGGATCATAATATCTGATGTTAAATAAGAGTTATACCTCAAAACTTTGCAGGAGTGGGGGAAGGACAAATACTTGTTAATCTTGACAGCTTGCCAAGAGTCATTTAAGCAGTGATTGTTTTACTGGTATGTATCTGTGGCTTGGAATACATTAAAATTCTGTGTTAACTGGTTGATTTCTAGGAGCTTCTTTGGCTTATTTAATTACTGTGTGGGAGTGTTCTAAAAATTTTCTTTATATTTATTAATTGGATTAATAAGTCTGCTGGTACAGAGTTTGTTCTTATCACAGTCACTGTGTAGAGTGAACCTATCTGTAAGTTACTGGTGGAGATTGTAAGAGGACCTTCAGCGTTTCTTCTGGGACACAGTAAATGAACACAGCTTTTGGCTAATGTGCTAGAAAGACAGGTCTTCTGACTGATGGGTTATTTGAAGATAATCTTCTCTACCTACTATTTTCATTGGACAGGAGATGGTATTTTGAAACCACTTTGTCTGCTCACTAGATCCATGTGTTTTGTCTTCAAATTTACTTTATTCTCCCTTGGTTGTGAGTAAGAATGTCCTTCCTTGGCAGCAGTTAATAAAATCTAAAATGTCTCTTTCAATCACTTTGCAAATTTAGGCATGTTCTGAATAAATTAGGGAACTCTGGAGTAGGAATGCAATGTGGATATCAAAAAAGGAACAAAGTGCATTGATGTGAAAGGAAGACAAGAAGGTGACCAGGAGTAGTCAGTGTGGATGGGGAAGTCATGCTTAACCAACCAGATTGCCCTCTATGGTGGGTCAACTGGCTGGATAGATGAGGGAAGGGTAGTGGGTGTTGTTCACCTGGGCTTCAGGAAGGCTTTTCACACCCTCTCCCATGATATCCTCACAGGAAAGCTCAGGGAGTGCATGACGTGTGGACAGTGAAGTGGTTTGAGAGCTGTGTGAACACCATATCTCAGGGGACAGCTGTGGTTGGATGCCTGTCACTAGTGGTGTACCTCAAGGTTCAATATTGAGTCCATTATTGTTTAATTTGTTCATCAGTGACTTGGATGAAGGGACAGATGCCTCTGAAGCAAGTTTGTTGATGATTCGAAGCTGGGAGGGCTGTGGAACTCTTCAGAGAGATCTGAGGGCTGGAGGGATGAAGAGAGTGGAAATTTACTGAAATTCAAGAGAGTATGGGGTCCTGTGCCTGGGAAGGAATGACTTCCTGCACCAGTACATGCTGGGTGCACACCTGCTGGAAAGCAGCTCTGTGGAGAAGGACCTGGGGGTCCTGGTGGACAACAAGATGTCCATGAACCAGAAGTGCTCTTGTAGCCAAGAAGGCAAATGGGATCCCGGTGTGCATCAGAGCACTGCCAGCAGGTCAAAGGAAGCGATTCTGCCCCTCTGCTCAGCCCTGGTGGGGCCACATCAAGAGTGCTGTGTCCAGTTTTGGGCTCCTCAGTAGCAGAGAGACATGGAGATTCCGGAGAGTCCAGCAGAGGATGACAAAGATAATGAGGGGCTGAAGCACCTCACTTGTGAGGAAACACTGAGGGGTCTGGGCCTATTTATCCTGGAGAAGATATGACTGAGAGGGGACCTCATCAGTGCATATAAGTGTCTTGAAAGGAACATGTCACAGGATGGATCCAGGTGTGCCAAGCAATAGGGCAAGAGTCAGTGAGCAGAAACTGGAACACAGGTAGTTCCAGCTGAACATGAGGAAGAACATTTTTGCTGTGAAGGTAACTGAACACTGGAACAGCTGCCCAAAGAGGCTGTACAGTTTCTTCCCCTGGAGATATCTGTAGCTGTCTCTACTCAGTCCTGAGTAGCGTGCTCCAAGGGACCCTGTGTTAGCAGGAAGTTTGGACAAGATGACCTCCAGTGGTCCCTACCAACCTGAACCATTCTCTGTGGGTGAGCAGGTTTGAGATTCCAGGTGTAGGACTTGACCCAAATTAAGTGAAAAACAGTGAGGGGAGTGACTAATGATTGATATCCTGTACAATAGACAGGCATGTTTTTGTAATTTGCTGAGATGCATTTTTGCCTGTTTTATGCAAATACACAGATAATTGAGTAGATGGTTGTGAACCTGCTGACTTTAGTGTAGCTGAACTGCTTCATGTCTGGTGGAGACCTGGCCTGTATGAGACCGTTACCTAATGGAACTGAAAATAGATAAAAAGCTGCTTGAATCAATTTTTGCTATTTGAACTTGGGATATGAACATAGGAGAATTAAAATTACGTAGCTTTAATAGATTTTAGTGGTTACATTGTATTGATTTGCTGATAGTGTTATGTGAATCCTGGAGATATTTTTACGTTGTGTTCTTCGGAGAGCTTGGGTCTTCATACCATGATGGTGTATGGTGTCAATACTGCCTCTGCCTGCTGAAGAGAGGATGCTGGAATTCTTGGAGCCTATTCAGGAGTGCAGTGTGTATATTATGAGGGACACGGTGGTCTCGTTTGAATAAACTATTCATGGATAAGATCAGCCATGGTAACTAGCCAATGTCATTGCAAAATCCAAATTATGTGCACCTGCATTGTGCTGATTAGGCCAGGGATGTCAAAAATATCACTTGTAATTAACAATCTCCTGGTTGCCAGCTGCCAGCTTGAGAATTAATTTTCTTTAAAAGGCAGCTT
Source organism: Passer domesticus (assembly GCF_036417665.1). Lineage (NCBI taxonomy): Eukaryota > Metazoa > Chordata > Aves > Passeriformes > Passeridae > Passer > Passer domesticus. The sequence goes on from NC_087479.1 coordinate 34,282,688, forward strand.
TCTGAGCTGCAATGAATCTGTCCCAAGTTTGAAGACATTTAAAGTAAAATTCAGCAAGTCTGCCTTCAAAAGCAGTTAAGCTGTTTTGGTTTTTCGCCTAATGTAATGGAGGGAAAAGTGTCCAATTTAGTCTGCTTGAACCATGAAACTGGAATGCATTAATGCCATTCTGGTTTATAAACATGGTGTTTGATATTCCAGATAACATTTCTAAAAACAGACAAGAAAGTGCTGAAACACTTGGGTAAGCAGTCAAAATGCAGAATAAGGTATATGAACCTACAATCATAAGATCATGCTTTAGTAAAATTTGTAATGCATCTTATTTGGGGTGAGCTATTTGACAGTTACTTTTTAAACACTTGGCACTTATGTAATACTTTACATTTTCTAATTAACAAAGCAAAAATAGCAAGGTGAAGTCATCCCACTGAAATCACATGTTGATGCAAACATTATAAAAATACCAGCCTGTGGAGTGAGGAAGAGAAGGATTGACAGTCCTTTTAAAAACAAACTGGTAAATGTTGATCTTAAAGGCACTGTTTTTACTGGAACTGATCTGTGGAAGACTGACAAAAAAGATAGCAATATGCATGCACCTCTCCACCCAGCGTGGTATAAAGGTGTTCCAAATCAAGGCTGTAAAAGGACTGGCATGCCCTTTGGAAATTGGTGAGGGAGGATGGGAGAAGTAATCAGCCCTGAGTGTTCATGAACAGGAGAAAAACTCTGTCTTCTCTGTTCTTCAGCAGCAATTTGGGAAGAGTCACCACTTGAGCCAACAATTGAAGTGCAGAAGATGCTGCAACAGCGAAGAGCTCTTCAATGCTGTGATGTAGTGGTGCTGTGCTCTGAAGTGTGCTCTGCTGGGTGGGAGTAGAGTTCAATCTATAAGGGCCAGTTAAAATTGCCAGGCTACACGTCGTGTAGCCTTAGCAGTAATGTGTTTATATTATCTTCTGAAAGTAAGGGCTTGGTCTTGTGCATGTTTCTTTGTTCATTACACAAATTGGACCAAGAAATGGGTTAGTTTCCCTTCTGCCTGGACTTCTAATGTATTTGTACTGCAAGGGATGTCACAAAATGCTTGTTTCCACCAGCTCAGTGCTGATGCATCCAGTTTCAATCATGTAGTTGTGACTGTGCCAGCACTAAAGCAGATGCTGTGTGGAAGTGCTTTATGCTTCTGTTTTATGTTCAGGAGAGGAACCAGAAATGCCTGTCTGCAGTCTTGTATCCTCATATATAGAGACTAGAAAACACTTTCAGACTTGTGGTTTGATTGTCATATAAGAAATTCACACCTGGTTTTTTTCTTGCAAGTGCACATCTCCATAATCTATTCTGATTTCTTTTTTTTTTTTTTTTTGCTATGTAGTTGTTTCCTATGAAGCAGAAGTTGAAAGTGTTTTCAGTCAGGCAGATATGAAACAAAGTGCAGGCACACCATCTGGTTTCGTAGTAATGTCCTCTGTCATGCCAAGCAAGATTAGATTCTTAGATTCTTAAGCTTGAGCAGGAGATCTGCAGGTGATAGGTGTTCCAGTTAAAAGCATTGCAAGTTCTTCCTTTTCAGCTGAAAGAGTGAGCACATGTTTGGAAGGATCAGTTGGCAGGACTATCCTCCACTGGAGATGTGCAAACAAGGTCTGATCGTCTGGTCACATTGGCAAGCAGGCAAAAAGGAAATTCCATGTCAAAGCTGATGGATAACTAGAAAAAAAAATACAGTGTAAATTTTATTCAAGTCTTTTTTATTCTGTAACAATTTCACTCTTTATGGGTGCATAATGGGCCCACCTGAGATCAAAGTTCCATGTGCTTTGGTATTGTACAAACACCCAACAAACAAATTAGTCTAAAGATAGGTGACATAGGATCAGAAGGGACATAAGGTCACACAGGGGTGCGGTGACCAACTTATAGTCACTCAGTGATCATTGGCAGAATTGATCCAGGTGCTGTTGCTTTCTAATGCAGGGCCTAAGCAGTTGGCATCTTTGCTGTATACTATTGCTATGAATCATTCTTTTTCCAGAGAGAACAGTTTAATTTTCATAATTTCAGAAGCCTTGTGAAATCTTTCTTGGGAAGTAATGTGATATGTTTAAAATGAAACTGTGTTGACAAAAACTTAATCTCTCAAGTCATCAGATGTATAAATAAAGTACTCGGCCTGAAAGCTGTGGTCTGTCTTTATCAAAACTATTTACAGCATTGTCATTGATTTCTGTGTCTAGAGATGCCTGGATGGAAGTTACTTTTATTGCTACACAATATGAACTCAGTTGCTGTAAGAATCCAGACTGACTTTCTAATTTAGTGCTGGTATTAGTGATTCTGTTGTCAAAGTTCATGTGATTGATGAAACAGAATGTGGTCTTCAGGGATCCAGTGGAATTTTTTGTTAACCAATATGATTTCCATGCCTGGTACAATGAGGATTGAAACTTGTTCACCCTGCATTGTGCTGCTAAAAGATTTTGAAGTTTCTGCACTGAAAATCTTCAGTCAGTGGATTCATGGGAGAAGAATGAAGGTGCCAGTTCTGGTGTCAGAGTGCCATGGAAACAGATGTTCACTGTTTTCCTTCTCTTTCTAGACTGAACAGCAGTATTGTTAGACCTGATGTTTTAAAATATAAACACTGAGTCAAACTGGATCTCTGCAGGGCACAACTTCCCTCTTTTTACTCATCAGTCATTAGAGTTAGACTTACCTGGGTATACTCTGTAACTGTGAGCTTGACCTAGAAGGGGTTAAGGTCATGCTACACTTTGCCATCATCTGAAGTAAGAACTGAGATCTTAACCCCTTCAAACTCTGCTTGCAGAGCAATTTTTTTTCTTGTCTCCAAAGTGAGTAACTGATATGAGAAAGTTGTAATGCACACCTGGCTGTAAGCACTGGGACTGGAGGTAAAAGCTGAGTTTCAGGAAAGCACAGGAAATAGTGTATCTGCCTCATCTGAACCACACAGAGGGGGAAGTTCATATGGATGACTGGATATTTTAGCATCTTCCTGGGAGAGTTACTCAGAGAAGAGGGGGTCATCACTTTTCCAAGTTGGTCACTGCTTGGCCTGAATTATTTGGTGATACTCAGCCGTCCAGTTTCAGGCTGTTAATGGCCTTTCATTGTGTGGGCATTGTGCTCCAATGCTGGTTGAAAGAAGCTTCCAGGATCCTTAGATGACCATAAAAACAATTGACTAGGAAATTAGGCAGCTCTTAATTAACTGGCTTGTAATTTCATTGTCTGGGTTCATATTTGTCTTTAGGATCATGAGTGTTAGCTCCATACCTACCTTGTGAATGCGCAGGTAATGGTCTTTTATGCTTTATATTTATTTCTTTTGGGGGTTTTTCCCTCGCAGCTTCATGGGTCATCTGGTAGCTTTTGGAGGGGCAATGTAAGTGAGTTTTGCTTTGTAAGTGAGTTTTGTTTTTCTCTTTGTAGATGCTGGCCAAAGCAAGTGTCGATTAGAGAGAGCTCAAGCACTGGAACAGGCAAAGAAGCCTCAGGAAGCAGTCTTCATCCCAGAATGCAATGAGGATGGATCGTTCATGCAGGTAAAATTTCTATTTGCTTCATTCAGCCAGGCTTCAGGTGTCTGTGGGAGATTCAGTGTTAAGGCATGAGCCAAGTGATGATAGCAGAATGGCTGCAAAATCTGACCCAGTTACTTGGGTAAAAATTTGAAAGCTGGGAACTTCGTTAACCAAATGGAAGGTTTGATTCAGCCACAATACCTTAAAAGACATACACATATGCAATAGCATGCAGCTCCAGTGTAATACAGAAAAAAATGGCATTGATTTTCAGCATTGCATAGAAAGAAAAACAGTTGTAGGGAAGGTCAATTTTTCCATGAAGAGGGGCTGTAAAGAGAGCTGTGGCTTACACACTCAGAGTAGGGTGGATGCAGCTGATTCTGCTATTACCTCTCCTTCATCTATCCCAGGAAAAAAAGCAGTCTGTTCAGCCTGTTCCTTCTGCTGGTTACTTCTTGTACTATATGTCCTGTAGTGATTTGGAGGACTGGCAGAGAGGAGATGAGACTGCTTTGTTTGGGTTTTGATTCCTCACTGTTCCAGTTGCTGAAGTTTGCCAGAGCAGGGTAGAAATGAAGAGCAATACCTGGTTCTGTTACCACTAGCATATTGAGCAGTGTCCTAGTGCTGACTGAACTGGCTGTTAAAAATGGCTCATGCACAGTTTCTTGACACAGTTTCATGCTGTCTGCTTAGTTTTGCATGCATATAAAAAGCCAAAAACCTGCAACCCTGTGACTTCTACTTTGTGGGTTTAGATAAATCACAGAATGTTTTTTGCCTAACCTTCCATACATTTTGTACTGCTCTAGATACCTTCTTTCTTGCAGAAATTTTAGGATACATTGGTTGTTTGCAAGGTCTTCTGAAGGTAAAAGAAAGTCCAAAACAAAATCAATATTGTCTTAAAAAAAGATGAGAACAGCAGAGAACTTTGGATTTGGTTCAAACATTTTGTGATGCCTGGGGGGATAGGAGAGGAAAGATTTTTTTTTGTGATAACCCACCAAAAATTTTATTTCCCTCCTCAGTCTTACCCCCTCCCATTATCTGGTATGTGGGAGTGTTTTTGTTTTGTTTTTGTTTTTTGATGGTGATGTAGAAAAAGTTGTATTAATCCTGCAAACTCTGCATGCTTCTTTAGAGCAGCATTCTGTTTCTGTACTGTGTGGACCATCATGGTAAGGTTGGGAAAAGAGAAGATGGCTGCAGTTTCTAGCAATTGAAGTGCACTTTCAATTGTTGAAATTTGATTTTGTGTTGAGCTTCTCAGATTCTGTTGGCACTGGAGGCTAATGTTTATAAAAGCTAGCACAGTGGGCCAACATGGAACAAAGTGTTCCATGTTAAACTTCATAGTTCAAGAAAAAAGGGGGGAGGAAAGCAGACTTTGAAATGTCTATTGCCTGTCCATCAACCTCTTGGAGAGGAAAGTAGGTGAAATTTTTATCCTTATAAGAGATAAGGCTGGACTGATAGTATAGTTGATAAAACTTTGTTTCAGACAGGTTTATTTTGAAGGTTGGTACCAGCGTTTGGATTGTGGAGAAGTTGCTGGACTTTTCCTTGGCACATTCCTTAGCCAGTGTTGGTTGCCAGTTGAAGGGCAGCATGAACTGCTTACAAAAGTTGTGTGGTGTCAGTTGGCAGCCAAGTGATATTTCACATTCTTCCTCCATTCAGTTCTATCTGTGAACACTAAAGTGCTTTTGTTTTACCTGGCAAGATGAAGGAAACCTCTGATCTCTTTGTATCTGGAATTAACTGAAATTCATATAATTCCTTGGTTCATAAAAATACCCTGTGTTCCACATACCTCATGAACCAGCTTCATCAGTTATATTGCAGCATTTAAGGTAATTGTCCCTGCATAAGATTTAAGTGAAAAATAATGTCCAAGAAAGCTAACTAGTTTCAACAGGCTTTTGAGACAAATATTTCCTTTCACTTCTGGTAAAAAGGAATTAAATTTTGATTTAAAAAAAGATGTATAAAGACTAGAATTTTGGTGAACACTCTAAACAGTTTTGCTTCCAGCAACTCATGAATAGATTTCATCTGGTGGAGGTATTTTTGATACTGCTTCTCTTGTGCAGAGAATTTAAGCTCCTGGGTTCTGCTCTACAGGGAAACTGTGTTCTTGTGAAGTCCCTGAGGCCTTGTTGAAGTCAGCTCTGGGCTGTTGTGAGTTTATTCTGGTTCAATACCCAGGATGTTGCTTCATCTAGACTCCAAAATCTCAGATGGGAAATCTACAACAGAACAGCATCTCTCAATGAAGTTTCTAGGAAAAATACCCACTGTGCTCTTCAACATGGAATCCCCATCCCAACAAGAGACTAAGCAGATGCACATGTTTCAGGGTATATAAAGTTGGCTAGGGAGACTTTTTCAACAACTTCCCCCTTTCTGTGTAACTGTTATTGAAAGGGAGTTTTATGTAGAGGAAAAATTCTGATCAAAGATGCATGCATATATTTAGAATATCAAATGTCTGAATTGTTACAGCACTCATTCAAGATGTAGATGATGTTCTTTCAGGTCATCTTGCTGAGCCAAATGAACACAGTAGGTATTCAGGCCTACATCAGTGTCCTTGCCATCGGACTTCAAGAGTCTGATTTTTAATTTAACTAATGAATTAATTGTTGGAAGTTCTTGAAATTTTTGTAGGACTGAAAAACAAGAGCAGTACAGATGTGGGAGAATTAGATAGTAGTGACTATGTTCAGAAAACCTGCTTGACCTTTACTAGATTGAACTTTACTTTTGTAGTTCATCATAATTATCTTGATTAAAACTAAACTGCAGTCACTCTGGGTAAACACTGAAAGTGGGGCTGTTCCTCTGAAAGCAGCTCAAGTTTGCCCTTTCCAGCTGCCAGAGCTGTAGCCAGATCAATGCTGAATTTGGGGCTGCATGCGCTGCAGGGGCTGATGAGAACACAGCTCCTCTGCCACTCTGCAGGAGGAAGACCATGCTCATCTTCCTCCTGCTTCCCTGCAGGGTTAGATCTACCATAGTTAGATGTGGCAACAAGGGTGAAAGGGAGAAGGGCCTAAAGGCAAAGGCCTTAGTTTGGCTTGCATTTAAACCCTCTTGTAGACAGACATCATGCGTGTCTTAAAACACTTGTATGATCTGTCTGGTTTTCGTTGTCTGTGAAATTTAGACCAAAATCAGTGTTGCCTCCAATTCTGTTGCTCGCTGATCAGTTTTCCAGTTTTCTTATGCATAACGAGGTATAATGGGGTTTGTGTACTGCATTTAGAGGAGCTGGCACTTGTCAATTCACTGGCTGGCTGTGCAACATGTGTGCTGCTTCCCTTATTGTTGAGTTATGTATTGCAAAGATCTTATCAAATCCCCTTTTAGTGCTACTTATGCATCTACAAATATGACATAGATTTCCAGGATGAAGAAGAGGTGTCACTTGCAGGCATGATGGGATGACTGTAAATGGGAAGCAGACTTGATTAATTCCTCTGGACTTGCTATGTCTTTATATTTCAATCTGTGTGGGGAATATTACTTCCTATAACAAAATCGCTCTACACTTAGCCCACAGTAATATAAGGAGGCAGATAAAATTTGAGTTATTCACAACATAAGAATGTTTGTTAGATACGAGTAACTTGATTAATTGTAGAAAACTGAGGTCACATACTGTTGTGCAAAACTAACCATGACTAAAACCAGTTTGTGTTCCCAAGACTCTTGCCTTTTTGCTGGTATGCTGTATTTTCCATAAATGCCATTCCTTTTCCATGCTGCACTTAACCTGCTGTGATCTGTTCTTCGTAAACAACAGGCACTAGTGGGTAATCTGCACACTTTCTTTTGCTGCCTAGTGCCATTGGGCTTGTTGCCATGGGCTGAGGGAGACTTGCATTCTTCATAGTTTTTCCCCAAGTGGTTGTTCAGAAAAGGTTGCTGAGATTTTAAATGGGATCTGTTTCAGACAGATTAATATGAACATGAATAATGTTAATCCTGCCTTGGGGGTGTAGTTTTGTGGGACTTTGTGGTCTTGCTGTTTGCTGCCACCTTCCACTGTCTACTTGTGGTTTCTTTTCCTCACAAGTCTGCATAAAACTGAGGGCAAATCTCCTTGGAAAGTTTCTTTGAGTTTAGAGTTCTTAAAATCTGGCTCCTCGTGCAGTTATGATGTAGCACTGAGATTTTTCTTAAAGTGAGTGCATCAGTCATGTGGTCTTACAATAGGTCTGATAGTCAGCCCCTCTTAGGCTGACTATCAGAGCAGTTCTTCTTTATCACATAGCTTCCAGAGTGTTACCACAACTTGTAATATAAGTCTGCTTGGAAAGAGTGATCTATATTATGGTCCACACTAGTAGTTTTGCTCCACACGATGCTAATGCCCATTAAAATTCTGTTTTCTCCCAGGTTTCCCAAACAGCCCTTTCTAAAGATGTGGGGAACCCTTTCAGCTTTCAGTGTGACATTATCATCCAAGTCTGCTCCTCTGTATTGGCTAGTGTAGCATGATGCTGGGCAGAATTACAAACTCACTTCTTAATGCAGCAAGGTACTGTGTAGACATGTCCTTCATTCCCTGGATGCTGTCTGTTATTCCATTATTCAGTGTTCAGATTCCAGCAATACTAAGCTCTCAAAGAATTCACCTCTCCTTTCAGAAGAACACAGTCTATCTTGCTAGATTAAAAAAACTCTTTATAAAGCATCTGATTTTTAAATGGCAGGTAGTTCTGTTTTTTTTTAAATTAAAAGATATCCCTTCTATAAAAGATAGTAGCTGTAGCTTTCTGTGAGTACTGCTCTGGAGGTTTGCTGCTTAAACACTTGCTTTCTTCCTGTGGCTTTCATTGTGTTTCTCATTTGTATGTTATGCTAAAGATAAACCATGAGTGGGTAAGGAGGTAAGAACTTTGCTTATTTATGGCATTTCTTCAAAGAAGTACCAGTTGAGATAGCAAAGGAACAGGTTCTTAAAGAGAGAGTGGACATACTTAAGGGAGGTGACAATGTAAGGTCATTCTTAGCTTCAAAGTGTCACATTCTGTGTCAGAAGCAGAAAGCCTCTCTTGAGGACCCTTTTCCTGAACTAAAAATAACATATGTGCCAGCGTGTGTGATGGAGATGCCTTTGATCATGATTAAGATTCTTTTGCTTCAGATCATTTCTTTCCCTGGTTATATGAACAGTGAAATTCCCATGGAGGAAGCATTTCTTGAGTGGTGCATAGACTTGAGGGAGGTGGGTGCTGTGTAAAGCCCTGGTGGGAACATTTGCACAACACCCTTTGTGAAGGATTTAATATGAGTGGAGAACAGAAAAAGTGACAAGAATTGTTTAAGGGGCTGCAGTCCCAAAGAGGCTGAAACACAAGATGCAGACTAATTCATAGCTCCCCTAAAATTGCCTATAAAGTTAAGGTAGCTTCTGACAATAATCAGCTGACTCCTAATGTAGCAAAAAGTATAACAAGATGAAGGGTCTAAGCATTACAGCAAGGCATGTGAACCAGAACAGAGGATCACCATGCAGAGTTGAGATAAACAGCCATCAGGCCAGTGTGCAGTTGTGTACCACTAACTTGGGTTCAGAGGACTTGTCTAGCTGAGCCTCAGAGGCTTGAACAAAGGAAAGACTTGATTAAAGAATTGCTGTGTCACACTGGCTTCTGCTCCCTGGGTCTGACTAGATGACCTGCTGGCTTGGAGCTATTTATTCAGCTGTTTTTACAGTGTTTACAAGGAGCACCTGGATGCAGCCAGGATTTGGAGCCTTGCCTGGTGCTATGAGTGCAGTCAGTAGCTCTGCTGCCTGCCCTTAGCCTCAGCAGTGCCATTCAAAACCTGGATGTGTTTTTCCTTTTCTCATAGAAGTATAGCTTTCAGTACAGAATTAATGTTCTTCCCTTCTCATCTCTACCCTCCATTGTGGAAGGAGCCAGGAAATCCCATCTATGATGGGATAGGAATGGGTTGCTAAACATTTCATCTGAACAGCAGTGAGAGGCTAGTCTGAGTACTCCTGTTGTCAGGCCAGTGCTTGTCCAAGGTTACTTCAAGCAAACTACCTCTTCTTGTAACTCCATGGAAACTGGTTTCAGCCATCACAGAATTGCTGCTTTGCCTCTGTTCTCTCCATCATATGTGTATACAATTTCTCTCTCACTTCCAGTTTCTATCTGAGCAACATCCCCTTGATCCTCATTTGTTCAATAGCTATAAAGGCATGCTGCTTGCTTGTCTAGAAGCTTGCTTGTTTAGAAGCTTTACTTAGAATCAGGTTCTGGCATTGCCAGTGAGATACTGAAGAAACCCAAAGAATGGCTTCTTTTCCCCCTGAGGAACTTGAGTCAGAGTTATCACCCAATGACTACTCTTTAATACTTACATATTGTAAGGAATTTTGAGAGCAGGTGTTTAATCATATGGCCAGTATATTGGCTGCTGTTTGATTTAACACATTGCAATGGCAGGGTGGAATAGGGAAACTGCTGCTACACTTTTAATTTGGGGAGTGGTGATATAGAGCAATTTTTCTTGGGTTTGTCCCTCATGCTTTTCATCCTTCAGTTGAGACACAGGTAAGATGACCTATCTCTCCATGAAAAATAGGAACAGTGTCCTTCTGCATGATCAGGGATTTGGCTGCTTGCAGTGCTTTAAAATGCAATTAGATTTTTTTAAAAATATATGTAGATGTTATTGGGGAATCTGTTGAAGACCTTGAATTATTTACAGGTTTTATTTACCTGATTTCCTATTATGTAACTTACAATACAGCTGTTGGACAGGTGTGTGTTAATCTGAGATACCAAATTCTGTCATGTGCCTTTCCAGCAGTAACAGGCATTCTGTAGTTGCAGCTTGGTTAAATCAAGTCTATTAAGTATATAAAATTGTATTTTAGTATATAAGATTGTATTTCCTCTGCCTCAGTGCTTAGCTTTAGAAGACTGAGAGCCAAAAAAGTCAAACACACTATTTCTAACATGTATTGAGTCAAAATTAACTCAATAACTGAAGATTAGATCTGTGCAGTAAACATCTGTCATGCTTTTGCATACTTACTTTCCTGGTGATAAGTGTTTAAAAATCTCACTACTTTGGGACTAGGATGAGAATGAGGTTGAATTTTGGGTTGACAATTGAAATTTTATTTAGAAATAAAAGCTCAAATATAAGATCAATGGAAAATTTTAAAGTAAACCCCCAAATTTTGGATATTTACTGCCAGAGGTGCTCTGAAATAGTTGACATTTTATGTTTGTTTACACACAGTGCTTAGAAAGGGTACTGGATCAGCTGTTGCCTTTACACTTTTTTCAGTGTTATACCAGTCTTATGTAAGTGGTGAAGAGTTTACTGTCTCTCCCAGTCTTTAAGCTGCAAACTCTAGGCTGTAGGCCACTGTTGTTATGACCCTGAATTGTGCTGAGACCTGGTCAGGTATCATGCTGAAAGGTCTCAGTGTGAGGACATTCAGGAAAAACAATTGCACTGATTCTGGAGATTTCTGCAGTGCCCATTCTTCATGGGTAGCTGTCTGGTCTTCGGGATAATGGCTGAGCTTTAATTGCAGCTGTTATCTGTAGAAGGGAAGTCCTTTTGTACTGCAGTAAAACATATGGTTGTGGTTGTTGTGAAAGTGCTGAGTGCTGTCAGTCTCAGATTTTTTTCTCCCTTTTTTAATGGCAATTTCTTTCTTAATGGCAACAAGGCGGGGGGAAAGGTCATGGGATACCAGTCCAAGGAAGACTAGCATTTCTTAGCCTAGTTATTTACAAAATTACTTCACTTTTTTTCATGGATGTAATGTGCTTGGCTTGCATAAATGAGTGTGTGTAATTCGCAGCTCTCCACTGAGCTGAGTTACATAACATACTTAGTTAATGCATCTATCCTGAATTTATGTCAATATATTTTTTCAGGACTCCTCTACCATGTACTTTATTTTTCTGAAGGCTTGGCTAAAGGACTATCAAGTGACTAATACTTGAGTTTTTTTAAATGCTGGGTACACTGGATTTTTTTATATAGTGTAACATGGAATGGTCTTGCCCTAAAAATTTGAGACCCTATCCTGGCATTTAGCTCTATCCCTTGGTAGGATTTTTAGAATTAATGCAATGTAAAGACTGCTTCTTGTGCTGTTGGGAATGCAGTCTTGTGTGTGTGTGATCAGCAAAGATAAACTCTAAACACAAACCCAAGCAGATCCATCACATTTATTTTGAGTGTTCAGTTGATTTCATTGAGCAATAACAAATATTTTCTAACTTGATTATTGCTTATTGTAGTCATAATACTTTTGAGTAATTTGGAATCAATATTGTGATATATTGAGAGAAGGAAAATTAATCTGCAAATAGCAGTGACAGTGACTGCAGTAACATGGCTACATGAGATGACTGTTGATTTTGGCTACTAAAAGTAAATGCTTGAGGCAAAATGATTGATTTGCACTTTAGTAAAACCCAAGATAAACAAGTAAAACCCAAGATAAACACGACGTACTGTGTTATAATTGCTCTTAGATCATGTTTTATGTGATATTCAAAGCCTTTTAAAAAAACTGTCATTAAGTCTCTGAACAAACTTCGCTACCTTAGGGCATTGAAGCCAGCTGTCAGCGAGGGGGAATGACTGGTTTTGCTCTGAAGGATCCTTAATGAGGGGACCAGCACAAACACCCCATCACTTTTCTCTTCTCTGTGAAGAGGACTGGAATTGGAAATTGGTTTCAATGAACTTGTTTGGAAAAAGAGAGAACGGTCAGAATTCATTTTACAAGTAAAATAAAAGGCAGCTTCTGAAATGGTCTCATTTAATGGCTTTTTTTCTGAAATGTATTGAAGGAGCCATCTCTAGGTTATAGTAACAGGATGCACTTCTCTACTATTTAAAGGTATTGATGTGCACATTTAACTCCATCTGAAAGTATGCTGGTTAGAAAGAATTTTGGGACTGGTTAGTGTTTACACAGATGCCTGTACAATGGTAGTTTACTTTGATCTCAAAGATGTCAAAGGCATCCTGAATTTCATCCAGTTGCCGGCTACTCTGGAAGCTGAGGCAAAGGCTGTCGTTAGATTTGTTAGGCTGAATGAAATTTTAGTGGTGCTGAATTAATATCTACATAAATGTTACGAAGATCAGTCTGCTAGATCAGAACTTATTTATTCTTACTTGAGAGGTTCTGTATCTGAATTTGTAATTGTGGTGTCTTTCTGTGGTGAAGGAAGGAACTGGGCAACTCTAGATGTTCAGTTCAGAAGTAGAGCTTTAAAGTCGATCAAGATGAATTTTAAACTGTGTACCTTTGGACTCACTAGAACCTTCCTCAAAAGTTCTTAAGTCCACGTGAATATATGAGGAGCAAGCATGTTGGGTCTTGCTCCATCTGTGTAGTTTGACATAATGACACAATAGAGCTTAAATCTACCGGAGAAGGTTTGTTAACCAAGTCAGTATTGTGCTTTTCCAGCCATGTTACTGAACAAAATGCTTCTGAAATGCCTACAGATGCTGCTCTCAAGCAGTGGCTATAGAATTTGGGATAGGGTGACCTTTCCATAACCCAGCTGGGATGCAGCGGGACAAGTTTATAATAGTAAATAGTAAGTGGGATGTAGCAGAGGATGGAATGAACTGAGACACAACTGCTGTATCTCCCAACTAAAGTGTTCTCAGATGGTTACTTGTAACTTTTGCCTCCTGAATTTTCAGCTACAGGAGTTGGAGTAGGAGAAATCTCCTTCCTTTGGGTGGGGGGGAAGTGTGGGAAGAAAAGGTAATGATATCAGAGGAAGTCTTCTGTAAGACCTCGTCGCTCTGAAGCATGTGTTTGTGACTCCTCTGGGTTGGGACTTCCAATAAGATGCTGAATGATAATAAAGTGGTTGGTGATAGAGCGAGAAATGAAATGCCTGCTCTTTGTTTTATTAAACAGGTGCAGTGCCATACCTACACTGGATACTGCTGGTGTGTGACACCTGATGGAAAGCCTATTAGCGGCTCTTCTGTACAGAACAAAACTCCTGTATGTTCAGGTACTGTGGGAGTGGCTTCAGCAAATACTAACTTTATAACCAGAGGGTTGGGGTGAATGCATCCTTCTGAGAGCCTAATCTTCCAGGTGACTTGGCCAATTTACCCCACTTAATGCTGTACTTTGGACTCTGGCATGTCCACCCTGCAATTAGGATACAGACACTTCTGCGAGGCTCAGTAAGAAAAAAGCACTAAGGTGACAACCTGTGGCAGCCAAGACAAGAGCCAGTGTTGCTGTGTACACCAACACTGAAGATTTGCTGAACAGATGGGATAACTTTTTTCCATGAGCTATATTGTAATGAAATGGTTCTTGGGCTGTATTTTGAGAAACATGGAGTAATTTTTTTGTACAGAGTGATTTCAGTTAATTCCTGAAGGTGGTCCTCTGCAAAACTGTCAGTTTCTGGGGTCCTGCTGTTATAATGAATTTGGGTCTTTTGGCCACGTTGCTTAGTTTAGGATCCCTGTGTTTGTGTCTTGGTGTGGACAACACTGGGCTTGCGCCACAGCTCACAAGAGGGTGGTTCAGACCCGGGCTGTTACTCATGTTTATTAAGTGATGTGTTTCTGGGTACTCAGCCTGACATTACTTTGTTGCCCAGCAGTTTGAGACCAAAACCGTAAGTTTCTTTAAAAAATAGTAAGGTGTTTTTTTATACCTCCACACCGTTTGATATGGTAGTCTATGGCTCAAGTGGAATGAGGTTGGGCTCCAGATTTTCATATGGACCTGATCAATAGTGGTCTAGTTTTGTGAGCTGTTATGAACAGTCCTGCTGTGACAACACCACAGTAAACGCAGGCAGGGTTATTCTGTACTTTGGGGAGAATTGAAGGACAACACTGAAATTGTGCTGCCCTTCTCACTTTCCTGTCTCCCCCCCAAAAAAATTAAAGAAGGAAAAGGCAGTAAGCATAGGAGTTTGTTATAACATGTTTAGTGATGCCACATGGCTTCATGCTCTACAATCTGCACCTCAGGGGTTTTTAGTATAGTTCTGTCACACCTTGCAGCATTTGCCCTTTAGGTTGGAGCATGACAGCAGTCAAACCTTTGGGATTTTGATTTTTTTCTCACCTTATACGGTGTCCTCTTGGCTGTAGGGTGTTCTGTGGTAATAAGCAAACTTGCACTAATTACTTGTGGTAATAAGTATAAGGGTTTGAGTTGAGTGGGAGAGCTGTCTGAGAACCAGTGACCCAATGTACCTTGAGGAGATGCTTGCTTTTTCACAGGCATGTGGAAAGAAAAAAAATTAATATCCTATTTTATTAGTGCAATCCTACAATAATTTGGCTTAAACCTTTAGAATATGACATTATGACGCCATTTCCAGTATATCATTTTGGTAGGGCTTGTTTTAGACTTTTACTGATCTATTCAGTTAGTCTTGTGCTGCTTATGAAATTGTGTTGCGGAAAAGTGAAGTCATTTTGTACTGTAGGACACAGATGTTAGACATATGATGACTGAGTTTGTGCTTACTACTTGTAATTCAGCCGTAGATCTGTGTGAACTGATATGCAAGTGAAAGTGTCCAGGCAATAGTTTTTTAGAGTTTGTCTTGATCAGATTCTTGGGGCTGTCAGGGCTACCTTCTTTAAAGCTGACTTTTGATCCATGTTTCCTAAATGTTCAGTAATCATTGGAATTGTGTAGTAATGGTGCATGGAAGAATCAGTTTCCTGTGTATAAAGCTATTAAAAAAAAAAACCAACCAACCAAAATAACAACAAACAAACAAACAAAAACAACTTGTCACAGATTTCTATACATTTTGGTAATGGATTTATTTGAAAAGCTTTTATTACTTGTTCAAATTTTAGTAGAAAACTGTGATGAAGCACTAAAGCAGACTGCAGAACCAAGCATAGAATCGTATATACTATGTAAAGATGCTAGTTATAGTAAACAACCCAAGATATGTTCTGTTCAAGTACATGCTGGATCTTATTCAGTGTCCCATTTCAAACAGCTGGGGATGTTCAGGGGTTGGTTGAAATCCATTTTCTGCAAATTGTCCCACTTAATCCCTTTCCTCTGGAATACTGTGCTTGCATTCCCTGCACACTCTCCCCATCTGCTTTTGATTTGTTCTTCCTGACATTTGCAAGTGAAAGAAGTGACTCTTACTGATCTTTCCTTCTTGCTCTTGGATTTATTCCAGGTTTCTTACTAACATGATGCTCTGTTGAAGTCTTTCAAATCACTAGATCCAGCTACTAAAGACTTCTTGTTTACCCTTATCCCAATTTAATGTCTTCATGCATAAAACTTCCTTATACTTTTCAATTTGGTTGAAGCCACAGGCTCTCTGAGTCTTAAATGGAACTGTTGACAAGTAAAATAGATGCTTTATGGGTTGAGATATTGACTGTATTATTGTGACAGCATATGCTCTGTGTGATCATGCAGCATCTAAATGAATATATTTTCTTCTTTTTTTTCCTCCCTTTAGGTTCTGTAACTGATAAACCATCAAGCCAGGGTAATTCGGGAAGGAAAGGTGAGTGGAGTCCTGTGCTTCACCAACTTTTGTAAGAGCAGCTGCCCAGCCAAGTCCCTTAAGACAGCTCAGAACATGGGTTCCTAACCAGCTCCAGGGTGCAGGGGTGGATGTGCCACTAGAGCTCCCCTTTCAGGAGGAGGAATAAGGTGACTGTTCTGCTCCCTGTGGAGTAGAAAAGCGTGTTCTCTGCTCTGTGCTTCTCAGCTAAGTTGAAGTACAAGAAATCTGAGCTTCCCAAAAAATGGATGGTCCAGAATAACCTCTGCTTGTTCACCTTGAAGTAATATGCTGAGCATTTCTCAGTAAAATCCCTAGAAAGTAGGAAGGCTGTCAGTATGATCTGTATTCTGGGAAACAGGAGTGCCAATGTCATGGTTGTGGCTTTGTATGCGTTGAAAGTTGGGGTTTTTTAACAGAGCATAAAACTTTCTGGCCAGTTGGAGCAGTGCTGAATTAAACCTTATCAGTGCTTGGAAACCTCACAGGCATTGATGCTCCTTCTTTAGACTCCTGTCTTCAGTCCTTGCCCTTCCTGATCAAGTCATTAGGTGGGTCATTGTTCTTCTCCTGTGAGTATTCGTAGCTCTTCCCTGTGTCCTCTGATTTGCATTTGCTGCAATGGTTTTGGGAGGGTTGACCACTGAAGTATATATAGAGGAGCACTCAAATATGTCTTTAGGCCTTTTCCACACCCTAATTTTCAGCCTTTCCCCCCCCTAGCCCCAGTGGAGAGTCAGCTTTTGAGTGTGTCTCCGTACTCCAGGAAAGCTGTGCTGAATGCATCCTCACTTCTGCTGGTGAGGATGAATGCTCTTTCCTGGGAGAAGTTCCTGTTTTGATAACCAAAGCAGGATTTTGAGTGCTAACTGTGTAAACCAGTTATTCCTGACACTTCAGAATGAAGGAAAACACTGACTTTGATGCCAATACTTTGAGGGACATCTTCCATGCTGGAAATATCAATCAGGCCCTGAAAACACTTAATGGGGATTCAGAGTAGAGATGTATTTTGAGCACATCTGCTCTGCAGCCTATTGCTTGTATATAATAGCTTAAGTTAAGGAGAAGAAATATGCAAGGAAAACTACTTAGCTGAGACTGAATGCTGAAGCCTGTTTCTTATTTTAAGTAAGGACATGTCTCTTTAAACCTGTAATTATGCATTAATGTGTAATTGGCACCTGAACACATGGTTATAATTCTGTTAATGCAATCATTGCCAGTCTAGCCTGAAGTACAAGCAAATCAAATAGCTCTTGAAATCTGCATTATTTTGGAGTTATTTGTAGGCTTTTTACCTGGGTAGTCCTGGTCTGTTCTAGAATTGAAAGCAGCTGACATTGGATTTCATGAGAAACAGGAGCAAAAGGGGAAAACATCTGAAATTGTTTTTTCTTCTGCACTCCCTTTATTAACTGAGGGGTTGGAACATGCAAAAAGAAAACTCTAAATGGTATGAACTAATTTAAAATTTGTAATATAAATTGATTCTCCTTGGCGCTGCCTGTGGCATCCTGTTTTAAGGATGGTATGCTTGGTCCTGTGGCTGCAGAAACGTCCTGTGCAGTAGCTGTCAAAGGGGAAACATTTCCCTTTGGGCCAGAATGCTTCAAGCAGTCATGTAAAGTTTCTGTCTCCTGCAGTTCTGAATCTGTTCATATCTGCTAGAAACCCACACATAAGCAAGTCTGGCCCTATTCCATTGTGTTAGAAAAATACTTATGAACAGCTATTTAATGGATCTTTGAAAATCAAGAGGGCTTTTAGAAGATGTAATAATTTAGTTTAAAATTTGATGGACACAGCATTACTTTTTCATCTTGTGTGAAAATGACTAATCTAAAGATGAATTCGTCCTTCTTATCATTTTTTCCCCTTGCCTTAAGTTACCTTGATTCAAAATTCCGGTATCAGGTCCTGTTGGAAGGAAGCTGGAATCAAGAACAGCCTGGCTTTCTTGAAGCAAGGTGGTTGCTGCAGGTCTGGCTTCTCTGAATACTGGTGGCAAGCCATCATGCACATAACTATTTGTTCTCTCTGGGTGTTCAGACACTTGCTGCAAAGATTGCCCTTTGCAGGGTGACAAAAGGGGCAGGATGAAGACAGGTCCAGCAGGAACTGGGTCAGTGATGACTCTTCTGTTGCAGAGGCACAGCCTGGAAACTTCTGATATCTCTTTGGGCAACTGCCATCTGATTTGGGAGCTTTTGGAATTTTCCTATTGCACAGCAGACTCCCCCCTCTCTCCATCCCTGAGTGAGGGTCTTATAGTCAAGGAGCATATCTGGCACAGAATAGGTACTCTGAGGAAGACAAAGACTAGCTAAGACTTTCAAAAGTGATTTTTTTTTTTCTCATTCATACAGGAATGTAAAATATGAGCTAATAAACTTCGTGCCTTTCAAGTCTTCAGGGCAAAAGGGTGGAGGCTGCTCTGCCTTAGAAACAGCGTGGATGGGTAGGCTTATGCTGCTGGGTAATAAATGAAGACTTTACTAGCACATTAGCTCTCCTTTAGAAGAAACAAATTAATATTGGAAGGAGAAAAAGGCTGGTTATTGGTAATAACTCTTTCTCCAGATCTTTTTCCCTCTTTTCCTTCCTGTTGAGCTCTAATTTCTGGGGCTCAGTAGGTATGTTGGAGTACCAGAAGATATGAGGTAGCACATGATTCTGCTCACAGGCTCTCTCATTACTGATGGGAAGAAAACAAAATGGCTTTATGTTCATGTGGCTTGGCATGTAGTTCCAGAAAGTGGTTCTGTGGAGCTTTCTACAGAGAACAGGCAAGCATGCTGGCAAGAGGTACTTCTTATTTCTAAATTCCGTGCTCTGGTTATCCATTTTTTATATTGCTGCTATTGCTGTATGATGCAATGCCAGTTAATCATACAATTTGCCCCATAAGGTAATTTAAATCAAATTGAATTGGCACCAAACCTAAAACTTTAAAATAGGCCATATTGATTTGTTCTGTGTCTGAGAAGTGTTCAGTTGCTGGGAGGCAGAGCAGACCTGGGCCTGAGGAGATGGATGTGTGTTTGCATGAGGTGGAATGGAAACCTAGGCCCTCCAGGGCATGCTTGCTTTGTGACTTTTCAGCTCAGACACTTACCAATGTCCTTTTTGTGCTGAATTTTTCCCACAAGTGAAGAACAAGTTCCCAAGAAATGTAATTGCTCTTCTGTGAGATTAGGGTATCCAGAACCTGCAGATTTCTTTTGCTCTTTGTACAGTCCTTTCTCATAAGGAGCTTCTTGCATTAATTTTCTCCAGTTGCTGCTTAGTTTGATGATCCTGAGACACTAGGAAAATGCATGCTGTCCTCTACAGGTCTGGATCTCCCCAGTCTCTCCCATTAGGATGTTGTTAATGTTTTAAGAAGCAGTGAAAGGCATCCTTGGAGCCAACCTTACTGGATTTCTTCCCTGCCTAAAGAATGCAGAGCATTCCTTTCCAGCCACAGGGATATTGTGCCATACTTTGAGACAAAAGAAGTAAACATGGAACAAAATAAAGTTTTATTTTCTTTATCTGGGAAGTGTTGGGGTTTTAGCTCAGATTTAGCATATTGCAATCAGGAGTAGTGTCTTTTACAGTCACCAAGAAGGTTTTAAAAGTAGTCTGCCTAGGAATCAGAGGGATGTAAAAAACAACCATGTAACTGCTTATCTCTGTAAATTCACCTGGTCTTCTGTCTTAAAACTGGAAACAGAAAATTAAAAGTGAGCAAAGAGGAAGTATATTGAAGTGGGGATACCGGTTCATTAGTGCTAGTTTACTGTTCTGGACACTGTATGGTACCATTTTTAAACCAACTGAATGAAGGAAATGGAAAAGGATGGATCCCAGTAATGTGGGATTTAAAGGTGATACAACTGCAGTGTAAATTTGGGCTGGAGTACCTTTCAGTGTCAGTCATGAAGAGTCTTGAGTGATACGAACTCCCTTTTTCTTGTATAAAGTCTTTAGCAGTGCAAAATGTTCCAGGCCTGTTTTGACTTGTCTTGTTTCCCTATTGCAAAAGCTGACAATAGCATCTGCAATTGCCTGAACAGTTGTTGGTGAAATGTAATGGCCCTGCAGAAGAGCAAAGCCCAGGCTGAGCTTGTTGTACACTCACTATCTTACATGTTGACATGACTCTCGTATGGAGCTGCAAAAAGCCTTTTCTCTTTGAGTTTTGCAGCATGCAATAAAACACTGAAACAGTTTGAGAAACCTAAGATGAACAACTTGAAATTCCTGCTGAGAAACCGAAGATGAGCAACTTGAAATTCCTGCCAATTAAACATGTAGAATTGGGTTCCTTTTTGTGGGTTTAACTGTCAGAAATTAGTTTAAAGGCAGGCTTTGTTGGCAGGAAAATTCTGGGCTGCAATTGTGGGCTAGTTGGCCCATTCTGTGGCTTTTTTCGTGCTTTTTTCCAAGAGTCTTACCTCTAGAAAATGCTAATGGCCCAGTTATGCAGCCAAGAGACTGAGCAATTTGAATCAGTAATGAGCCATTAGTGTGAGTCAGTAATTAGGCTGAGCGGTAAAGGGCGAACACTCTCCTCAGGCAAACCCAGGCGAAGGAGGCTTGTGCTGAGGAAAATAAATGGAGCCACTTGTACCTGGGGACTTGGAAGCTGTGTCTGCTGGTGGTAAGAAGTCAGGTGCAGGTGGCCCTAACTCACCTGCCCTCAGCTTGCAGGGAGAGGAGCACGTGGCCTCCACAGGATGTCTCACAGAAGACAGATAATACCTGCCAAATTGAAATGTGACTAAAGCATCAGACTGGGACTTTGGTCTTCACTTTCTCCAGGTCTTTCTGGATTCAACTCAGTACTATATTGAAACACAATATTATATTGAAACACAATATTATACTTATTATAATATAATAATATTATACTTATTATAATATAATAATATTATAATAATATTATACAATATTATACTGAAACACAATACTATATTGAAACTGTATTGAGACACAACTGTGCTGTTACACAGATTGAGCTTCAGCTGTGTCTCCAGCCTCATAAACACTGAGAAAATGCATTGGTGTCTTTAGCAATTAGTGGAGAATACAGCAAATAAAGAGAAATATTGTGTGGCCTTCATCGATAAGATGAAGTAAATACAAGTTTACCGAGGAAGTATGAAGTTAAGTGTTGGTTCTAGTTGGTGAACACCATCTCATGTTTAATTTCTTGTAGAACATTAGCAGGTAGCAAGTCTGCAGAGCTACCCAAAGAATTCATCTGGATCCCTTATGTTTAATGTATATATTTTAATTAAAAATATATGCTAATTTAGAAATCCGGATGGAGAATTTTCATGCAAGTATCATTTTCTGAACTGTTTTAGCTTCATCATGTGATGTTCCTAGACTAGGACTGGTGTTTTTCAGATCTTTCATGGGTAAAAGATACACGTGTGCTGAAAATGTGCACAAACAATTTGATGCTTGTGGGTAGAGCTGGGTGTGTAGTGTAGCTCAGTGGAAATTCAGACTCTACTATGCATATGTAATAAGCCTGCTTCCTGAAAGCAACCAGTTTGCTATGTGTGTGTGCTACAGGAGTGCTGCAAGTCCTTCAGATGTGCAAAAGCTTGATTTGTTCTACCACATATTGATGGTGGCAGTTTCTCAGTCTACCCTGTTAAAGTCAGGGAGTTAGGAAACAGTCTATGGGAAAAACATGAATATGTGCTGCTTTTTGTGAAACTAGGATAAAAGCTCAGTTGACTGAGAAGTTAAGGGGAGGTTAGTGTAAAAAAAAAAGCAGTCCTGCAATAGCTCAAGTGAGCTGTGAGCAAAATTTCTGTAGATGGAATTTGTAGCACATAAGATTTTGGTTAGCTCATATTTTTATTTCCAAGCAAACTTAGCAGTAGAATTGAAGTTTGCTTCCCTATTATAAGAATGGTTCTGTAAAAAATACTATTAACTTAATCAGGAGGTTTGCCAGCTTGTAAATAGTCAGAATTCTCTCTGATTCCTATTGCTGTCTCTATACTGTATATCATCTAGAAAAGTATTTCTTAAGTTCCAGTTAAATGTAACTGTAGAAAGCAAGTCAATTTCACAGGTATAGTAGACTGTAGTTTGCCAACATAACAGATTTTATTATATAGCAAGAACCCAGCTTTTAAATGGGAATTGTGATCAATTTTTTGAAAACAGAGGAATGTAATTTTACAATACTGTGTATTTTGGATAACTTTCCCAGAGCAATGTTCTAAAAACGCTTAGATATATCACATGAAGCAAACAGATTTTTGAAATATTAAAGTCTAGAAGTAAAACTTCAAATTTGTTACATAAACAGTAGAACTAAAACAAATCCCTTTGGTTCCTCACATCGCTGCCTTGTCTGAAATTGTTTAGTTTTCATCAAGACTTTTTTGTGGGCCTCAGAACATATGTATCAAATTTGAGACTGAAGAAAGTTTCATTGGCAAGTATAAAAGAAGGCAAATTCTGTTTTAAAGTGTATTTTGTTTGATACAATGCAAGAATTCTGCTTTCATCTATAAAGTAGCAGTTCCAATCGGTAGCTTAGTCTATATAATATGACTTAATAAAATTGTAGTTTACAAGTGTTATTATAGCAATCTACAGACAAGTCCTGTCTGTAATGCCTTAAGAACAGCTGTAAAGGTTTTAAAATTATTAAGTCATAGTATTGAGCAACCTGGTGAGTAGATCTAATAAGTAGACTAACAATTGATTAAACAACATCTATTAAGTTATTATTAACTGTTTATGTGCTATACATGGATTTCTGGTGTCTGATCATTACAGCTTGCAGAGAAATGGAACAACTTTGGGGTCTGTCAGTTGGTTTTGTTGTTAAAATACTTTATGTAGGCTCAAAACCTTTTTTTTTTTTTAAGAGTTGTTGACATTATTCTTCGCATGCTTTATACAATCTAGACATCTGAATGTTAGTGTTGTTTTCTTTCAAATCAGAGTAATGCACCAGGAAATGTGTTTTGTCGTGGTGCAGGTGTTTGGTCAAGGGGCTGGAAATACTTTCCTTTCAACTCCTTTGCCCCATGAGCTCTGTCAAAGTTTCTCTATAAGAGAAATAAACTATGAAATTGTGATGGGAAATCTTGAATGCATGCAGACCATGTGTGCCCTTAAATAAGGTAGAGAGAAGCTGGAGCGACAACCTCAATGTTTGTTCAAGTTCCTGAGATGGCACCTAAGGGAATTAAAGCTTCTTTACAACAGATCTATCTGTAATAACAGCTTTCCTCTGTGTGCTCATCTGGACTTTTGTTCTATGTTGACAGCAAGGGAGCTGCACTGCAAAATGCTTTGGTAAAGGCTAAGGATGGGAGAAGTCTTCCCCACTGACTGAATTTTTCTGGGCAGTGTTGTGTCTTTTATTACATGTTCCTGGGCTCAGCCTGGTGCTCAGTTTCTGATGGGACCTTCAGGTGCTGCAGCAAAGCAATTTGTGTAAGGGCTTGACAGGTTTCATCTTGACTGTTCAGCTTCTCACAAATACGCCATTAAATGAGATGATTCTTAAAATCAGCTGTCTCTGGTTCATTTTGAACAATACACCTGTGGATGTCTGACAGTCTGTAACTTGAAGATTGACCTTCACCTTGAAATAAAAATATGTTAATGTTTAGAATGTGTTGTCACTTATGCCCTGTGTACACTGAGATGCTTTATTCTGTACATACACACTTCCTTCTGAAACACATTAGATCGCTTGGAGGTCTTTCCAGCAGTACTGTTACCATACTTGATTCCCTCTCTTCTCCATTCCATTCCTTCCCTCACAGTGAAGAACTGTTCCTTTGGTGTCATAATCAAATAGAAAACCTCCTTTTGATAATATTCAGATTCTGGGGTGAAAAAGCTGGGTCTATGTATTTAGAGAGCAAAATTGTGCTCACTCACAAAGCTCTGACACTCCTCTTTAATGATCCAGGGAGGAAAAAACCTGTGGAAACAAGCAGTGGAAAAACATATATTCCCCCTCCCCTCCTTTTTCTTCATTTTCACACATGCAATACAGATATAACAGTGAGGTATCCATTCTCTTTGCCTGCGAGGAAATGAAAAGGCGTATTGTAAGCCCAAGGCTAGTCTGGTTGTCAGCCAGGAATTAGTCCTCTAAAGGAGAAAGGGAGAGGGGCTGGCGAGAGAAGAAGCTGGAAATGAGGAGCTGGAAGGGGGAAAGTACACTCTGAGATGGGTTGGCTGCACATGGCTAGAGGTGGCAGGGGTCTTGTGCTTCCTCAGTGTGCAGGTGTTGGGAGAAAGGAAGGCAGCTTATACACAGGCATGTGTCTGGGGGAGCAGGGTCAAAAATTTAGACTATTTACTTAATCCCTTGGAAAGGCTTTTTTCTCTTCTGTTTTCTTTTTGTGTTTAACAGACTGCTTTACAGGGGACACGTGTGGTAATTAACACATGCAGCTGTAGGGCTTCAGCCATATGTCTGAATTTCAAATGGCCATTGATCTGGCAAATTTGCTGCTGTCTCCAACCCCCCACTTATAGGCCTTGAAGATGTGGGAGAATTTATAGAGTCTTTACCTTGAAGAAACCAGAGCTGGAAGGAGAGGAGTGAAAGGGAATGTGAGTGATACTGGGGAGAGAAGGAAGAAAGTGTGGTACTGCAACCACACTCTTCCACACCTCGTGCCCCAGCTCACCATGTATTACCAGCTAGCTTCAGAAAGGTTTCCAAAGCTAGGGGTCTTGTTATTACTATATAAAGCTTGCAAAACAATTGTTGGGGTTTTTTTTTCTTAATCAGAATCACAGTGTTCTTGTGGGCATTTCAGATGTGCTCCCTTTTCCACAGCTGCAGCTATCTGGGCCCTTGCACAGCTTAGAAGTGACAAGGTGGTAGTTGATTTTGGACTTTGAGCAGCCTTTCTGGGGAGGTAGTTGAGGAGGGGGTGTCTATTGGGCTATGTGGAAACAGAGAATACTTCACATCAAAGCAGAGGCTCCTGGAAAAGAAGAAAAAAAAAAGTGATATATTGTAGGTAGAATAAAACCAGAGAGGCTAAACTAAACAATCATAAGGTTGTTGTTGCTTTTGCCAGCAGTGATCATGCAGCTGTTGACAGTGCTATAGAGCTTTTTGCAAACTTTGCTCAAAGTGTAGGGCTATGTCAAATGCTAAAAATCTTGCTATGAGATATGGTGCCTTAAACAAAATATTTCTTTGTGTGGAAACATTTTTGCTCCCTGTTTTATTTCAAATGTCACTCAAGGCAGTGTGCCAAATGGAAGATGGTTCAAAATTAAGATACTGTAGCTTAAAATTCTGCAGTATCTATAATACTTGTAGTGTTTACAGGGTGAGAAATAAAAAAGTTCTTCTACCAAGTACGAAACTATAAAAATGTTAAGCATCTCTTCCTTTACTTCCCCTCCTTCAATCTATTTTTAAACATTCCCAGTGCTAGCTATTGCTGATTTTTTTGATCTCATCACTCACTCTACAGTGTAAGTAATACTGACACTTTGGAGGTGTTTCTGCTTTGGATAAAAAAAACCCAAATCCACCAACAAGCACTCCTTACAGTCTATAGACCAGCTTTTGCTGACTGTGATTTACCCAGGCTGTATAATATTGCTAGTCTGTTTCTCTGTCTTGTGCCTCTTCTCTCTAGTTTCCCTGTGAAGCTTAGTGCCAGGACTCTGGAGCAGCCATGTATTACATTGCCTCTTCTAATTCACCTCCCTTTCCTCAGTTCATTAATACAGACAGTGCTCCTTCTTGGAGGAAGATGGCCTTATATCCCTTGTATGGATTGGCACCAGCTTTTCCAAATAATTTGGTTGTAGCTTATATTGATATGCACTTGGATGCAGTTTTTATTGCACAGACATAGAGCCTAATTCTTTATTCAGTGTTTATTACAGTTTATTTCCTTTCAATTGTTAATCTCCCTGAAGAATAAGGTCATTTCAGTTCTTCCCCTCATCTTCACTGCCTTGATCCTTTTCTGTAGAAAAAAAAGAAGTGCTGGATTTACAGCTGTATAATTGCTGGGTTGTATTTACCACAGCAAAGCTTTTCTATGCCATTTGACCTGTGAAGGTGTCTGCTGGTCAAAATGAGCCTTGGAGACTCTGCTTTGAAACTGACTGCCATCCCTACAGCCAGCTGCCACTGGTAATTGGTAAATATGTCATCATTCCTCAGCAAATGTGTTAGGTAGTCGTGATTTTTGGTAATAGGTAGTTTTTGGTGCTATATGTTATGAGCATGCCAAAAAACCATTTAGTCCCCCTGATTCTTTTAGCTGTGTCTCCATTTCCCCTCAGGTGTGTGTCTCGGTAGGGGGATGGCATTAGACTCTTGAAGGACAGCTTAAGTACACAGCTGAATGAAAAATATTCTTTGCTCCCATTGGGAGCCTCTTTCTGCAGCCTGTGCGTGTTTTTTAGTTTTGAAGGCATTCCAATAGCCTTCCCAGGTGTTGTCGTAGCTGATTTTTTACATACTGAAATTGTTGCTGGTTCATAAGGAGAAGAGCCACTTTCCATGGTGGTCGAGGTTCATTTCTTTAGTGTGCAGAACATTGCTAGCAGCTGTGAAACATCAGTCTGCAATGACAGGCAGGCTGAGATCCTGTCTGAAAATTTACCAGATGACAGAAGCAGAGCTGGGACTCTGGGCTTTGTTCCCCTTCTCCTTTCCCAAAAAGTAGTTGAACTATAGTGTTTTAAACATTCTTACATTGCTGGTGAGGATGGGCTCATAGTTTGGCTGCTGCTAGATACTATGATCTGAAATTATCTTAATTATTCATTAGTATTGTGAAATAAACATACAAGTCAATATATGGCACTTATATGTTGCATTTCTAGGTAAGCTGTTCAGTGGGGCTAATGGACTCTAATCCAAAGAGGGATTTTAGTGTTGTCCCTGCTGCTGCATAACTTACTTCAGAAGATATGTGAACAAAGTAAAAGAATGAATTTTGAAACCATGGGATTGGGAATACGGTCATCTTTCAAGCTAAAAGTATTGTATAGTTTATACAGTACTTAAAAAAAGGAGAACATTTTGGTTTTTAACTCAGTAATGTAGCCAGAACAGCAGTTGGATAGAAAAATACAGCAATGCCAGGGAAATAGTCCTTTCTTCCAAAGAATTGCAGTACTTTACCTATGATGGAAGAGAGGGACTAAGCTCAAAGAGAGAAGGGCTTGAATCTGATAGAGTGGAAATGGTAGATTAAGAAAAATTACTTGTATCATAGCAGCTCCCTCAAGAGCATTTGAATGGATATGCAGGTTCTTTTTTTTCTTCTTTTTTTTTTTTTTTTCTTTTCTCCTTCTCCTGGAATTTGAGCCACTCTGGAGGTGAAGTAAAGGTTTTTTTACTTAAGACAATTAAAATGATTGGCAACCTAGTTGCCATTATCTTTGAGGCAGTGGCATAACTGGAGGCTTGATTCTATAGGTCAGAGCTGGATGACAGGACCATGTATTTCTAAGTCACAGGATGATTTCTGTTTGCTTAAGGAATAAAACTGCTGCTGGGATTGTTACAGAAGGGTGTGAATAAGAAGCCTCTGCAAGTGGGGGAGGATACAGTGGGGACAATGTCTTCACAGCTTGACAGTGATTCAATGTTGATCAAAAAGAAAGCTTTTTGTGCAAATCTAAACTGAAGATGGTCTCAAAAGTAACCTGACCTTTATTACCTGCTTCACCTTTTTAACAGATAAGGTTCAAATCTGGCTTTGGGCATTTATTTTTCCTGTTATTTCCAAATCTTTGAAGAGACCTATTTTGCCGTTTGGGAAGGAGTTTGGCTGTGAAATCTGAACACTGTAAGACTGCAGGAAGGTAAATCTATGTGCAGTGACAGGTGTTCTCCATTTAAGCTTCCTTGCATTTGACCTCAGAAATGCTCTGATAACCAAACTAAGATCTGGTCATGTGCTTCTTTATCCCATATCTTATGTACAAATTGCTTTTGTAGAGAAGATCATCTCTGTGTTGGAGTTTGGCCCAAAAATGAACTGAGAAGTCTGGTTCTAAACAACAGGACTGTGTACAGGTTCCTTATTCTGAGTTACATCAGTACTCAGGCTACCTGTGGGGTACTGCTGCTTCTTGTCCAAAAGTCCAGGCCTGCAAAGCTGGTTAAGACTGTGGTTTACTGTTTACAGTTTGGAGAGAAACTGGCTGCAAACCAAGAAATCTTATTTTTGAGGTTTTGAATCTCTCACTTATTACTCAGTAGAACAAAAGAGAGATCACACAAACTTGTGGCTCCCTTCTGTCCTCCTAAATGAGTTGATTGCCCTATATTGGGGATTTTAGCTTGAGAAAGGGGAGAGCAGAGGGTGAGTCTCAAGCTTGAATTAGGTGAGTGCTCTTAAATAATGGCTTTAATAATCTTCAGGTAGCTTGTCTTTTGCTCGGAAGCGTGCCCATACACTTGAGAAAAATGTGCTTTGGAATGATAGATTTTTGTAGGTCTGTTAAAACAACAACTTTTCACAAGTAGTGAAGCAAATTTGCTTGATGAGAAAGTTCACTAACAGTTCAGCTTAATTCTCTGATCTTTGTAGCTGCTGCTTGTTCAAGTAACATGTAGTGTCTCTGCATTGGCACCAAAATCCCTAGGAGTTTTGCCATCAAAGTGGTGAAGTCTAATGGCTCGGTTTTCAACTGCCTTGTCTTCCATGCAGCAGCACTAGGAAGATTTTTTTCTCCCCAGAAAGGTTTGCACAACTTACAGAAGGGAGTCAGGTATTTTAAGTGGTAATTACCTTAAGGGCTTGGTTCAACCTACAAAGTTCAAATCTGAATCTGGATCTGAACTTCCCCAGAGCCAGGGGGTGGTTTTGGACGTTGTATTGGTTTGACCTGTTATAGTGCAAGCTCTGAAATACACATCCAGATGTGGGCTGGGATTTTGTATCTTTCCAAGTATGAGATATTAAGGGTCACTTTTACATGACACATAATTGAAATAATATAAAACTGGATCTCATGTTGGGGAAGGTGTCTACAGCATTATGTTTGAAGGGTAATACCTTGCTATGTCTTAATTTTTCAAAAGAAGCTGTTTAAAGGCTGCAGAGACTGAGAGGTTAGAGGCGAGGTTTCTTTTGGCTAATTACTGTAGAACTCCCTTTAGAACTTAGGCAGTAAATAAGGACTTTGGATTTTAGAGAGATTCTGTCTGAATCTCAAGATTCAATAGTTTTAAAGCCACTGAACCCCAGAGACTAGAGCATTGCTATTAATGAGTGCTGCTCCAGACTGCTTTTGACACGTTTGCTTTTGAAGGACTAGACCCAGGAAGAGGGAGCTCTTTGTTTGTGGTCAGAATAAACTCATTGTACACCCAGACAATTAACTCTTCAGTCGACTTGCCAGCCTCTGTAAAGCACTCCACTCCCCTCTCTGTCTACCTCCAGTTCTATTCAGACACTTAAGCACACCAGTGTTTTTTGTTTATTATTCTGAAAAAGTCCTTCACAAGAATAGTCGAGCAGATCAACATTGTCCTCCCAGCAGCATTTATCTCTGCCTGGCAGTGAGTGTGTCAATCAGGAATCAAAAAGCCAAACAGAGGAGGCTTTGAATTGTGTCACAGGGGTCAGAGTTACTTCCAGCTGTCTGTGCATGGGATAGGCTTTCTTGCAGGGCGAAGAATTGTGCTGCCAAACAAACACTGAGTACATTGGACCACAAAGTCCTTGGGGCTTCAGTGGCTTTTTTCATGTTGATGCACCTGCGAGGGAGATGTGGGAAGGAAGTGGGGGGGGAACTAATGCCTTCCAGAAGGCACAGGGAAAGGCTCCTTATCCTATCTGATTGATATCTGGAATGCAGTGCTGAAGTAAAGGCTGCCCATATCCATATGGCATACAGAATAGATGACATAGGAAGAGAAAAATTACTGCAGTGACAGTGCAAGTCAACCTTTGCAGTTAGGAGCTCATTAAGCCCTACAGAGCCCTTGAATGTTTAGGCATATTTTCCCCTTTTTAAGCAAAATTTTACTTCACTTGTCCATATCCAAGTGTTTGGGGGTTGTTATATCTATCCAAAGGCAGCACATTGCTGCTGTTTCTTAAAATTAAAGCAATAAAGAGTGAGAATGTGGCTTTTGCTGATTTGGTTTAAAAAGTTGGGTTTTTTTCATAACAGCTGTGGGATCTCCATGCATAGAAGTGGTTGGACTTGATGATCTTAGAGGTCTCTTTCAACCTAAATGATTTTATGGACAGGAGTGTGAAAACTTGGCAGGGGAGTCTATCTGCACTGGTGTGTTTCTATTTCAGCTGCTTGCAAAAACTTACCTTGTTTGGCCAGATTGAAGGAATTTCTTTGAATAAATGCTAACTTTCTGCACTTATGTTGGCAATATATGTCTGTACATAAAAGTTGCATAGACTATTAAATTAATTATGACTTGCTGAAATTGTTTCATTTAATTTAGGGAAGGATTGTGGTTAAGGCAACAATTTGCTCCTCCCCTGCAATACTAGAAGGGACATGTATTTTTGTCTAAGACCCCATGCAGTGCAAACACAAAACACAAGATTTGTTGTCTTTTTTCTTTTTTCTTCTTCTTCTTCTTTTTTTTTTAATACTTAAAATACCCTGGATCTGGGGGTAATACATAGAAATGTCAAAGTCAAAACTGCATCTTCAAGATTCAGGAGCTGCATGGATAGAAGGAGCTTAATTGACCTGGTGGCTCTTTGTTCATCTGACCAGAGCTACTAAAGCTGCAGGAATGAGTATGTATGACTTGAGTCCCTCAGGAGTACTGGAGCCTAGGTCAGCTCTTCTCTCTTGTTGTTGGCTTGACATCTTTGCTAAGGGTGGGCTTTGCTGCATCATACAGGACCTGCTAAGAGTTCACTCATTGTCCTGGCTCTCTGTGCTCTAAGTTACCAATTTAGCTTCAGCTGTGCTCTCTAATGACTCAGCCAAAACCAGATGATGGTAAGTGAAGGAACCACTTGACACTGGAAGAAGGCTGCCTCTTCCCATAGCAGAGCTATGCACTTAAAATTGTCATCTGCTTATTCTATCAGTCTGACTCAAGTCTGGGAATCATTGATGTTCAAGCTATAGGCTTTCAAAAAAGATTAGATTTTGTATATAGCCTGGATGATGGACTCCATAAACACCTGTAATCTTCAAAATTAAAAAAAATGTTTACAGATTGCCTCATGGATTCCAGTCAGAAGAGAACATTAGCCTCCCACATCACATCTCCTACCCAGGAAAAATATACTCACTGCACAAGTCATCTGAGTACTTGCATCTTCACATTAGCAGACCAAGACCTGTGTGCTTCCCCAGCAACATCAACCTTCAGTATACCTTCAGCATACTTTTATCTCCTAACTTTTCCCCTTTCTGCACCTTCCATTAGGTAGCTTGAGTTGAGAATGGTAATTCACAGCAGCAGGCAATTACTTCACATTTTTCCAAGGAATACTGCTTTTTTATGTCAAGGAGTTTATTTTTCTCCTGACATAATCTAAGTTGCTCATGGTCTAGTGCTTGTCACTCAGAGTAAAATGGTCACTTTAACAGGTGTCCTTTGCATGACCTGGATCTCCTTCTCCCCCAGCCCCAGTGTACACTACAGTCATTGCAGATGTGGATGCTTGCTAGATGTTTTGCAAGGACAAGACATGGGGAGGGTATTCTAGTGAGACCATAAAGAGTTCTTGCCCAGCACTAGTAGTAGATCAGGATGTGCAAGTAATTGTCCCAGTTTCAAGTTAATGTCAGTCAAGTGCAATAAAAACTGTTCTTGCTTATGAGCTTCTTATAGTAGTAGTGGAATTCTAGTTTATATCCAAGATAGCTTAATGTGAAAATGGTTTAGGGAATCTTATTTAGACCTGCCTGTTTCACTCTTGTCCTGAGGCAAGATAAAAATACCATTTTAAAGTTGACAGCAGTTGAGCCAGAAAAATCTGCTGTCAACTTTTGCAAGTGTACCCTAGGAAGAGGACACTTACTAGAGGAGTTTTATAGCTTTAAAATGTCCAATGAGGAGGTATTCTGCTGAGTGATACTGTCTGTAGACAGTGGTCTTGGAAAAAGAAAGTGAGTATTCATGCTGGGTTGTAAAACTTGGAAGAGAAGTATGCCAGTGAACTCCTCCTCAAGGCTCTGAAAGTATTTTGCAGCCAAGGGATGTGGTTCTGAATTGCATGAGTTCTGATCTGGGAGCATTGCTATCTAGAGGGATTAGGAAGTAACACTTGATCTGTTTAATCTCTGTGACATGCTGTGTATAAGGAACTATTGCAGTGGCATGCCTCTTTTGAAAGTGTGGAATTTAACAGCTCTTTGAAGAAAGGAAGAGACTGTACCCAGTGAACATACTTCATTACCTTTGTACCCAAAGTAACAGTATTCTGTACTTCTCATATAGTGTCACAGGAGACCTTAGGCCTCTGGAATAGTTAAGGGTTTTGTTCTACGTTGAAGTTTTTATTTAAGGAATACAAATGGTTTTTCAAAACTTTAGGTAAAATAGAACTTATGCCCTGTTTGTGAGGAGCGAACAGAGCAGTGGAACAAATGTTCAGTGTGACAAACGGAGTATTGAGCGAGAGGAAAAATCAAATAAGAGCAGGCAAGTATTAGGGTGGTTTTTCTGCTGTGAGGGAACAGCAGTGAAACTTGACGTAAGCTAATTTGGAACACTGAGACTTGCTGAGAATTCTTCAGTTTAAGGAAAGAAATTGGTAGTTTCAGAGTAAGAAGCTGGCAGCTGGGAAGTGAGCATGGTGTTTTTAATGAAGTGCAATTTTTGTCTTTTATTGACTATTTCATGACCTTTAAAAAACAATCAGAAATATCCCTGGCTTTTGATTTTTGAAATCTGGTGAATGTAATTACAGGGCTCTTGCCTATTGCATTTTTTTTCTTGTATATGTGATGAAAGAACTGTACTTCCTTGAACAACAGGGGAGTAATTATACTTCTCTCTATTTGCAAAACCCTTAATACTGTGCTGGGTGCTGCTACAATGTGGACTTAGTGACAATTTGGCTTTAGTAATCCAGTAAGGAAATGATTGTGTAATCCATTGAGCCATTTTACTGAGATTATCTTAAACAATAGCTTTGAACTGAAAGGTTTGTTTAATACTCTCCAGTAGCTTAATGGCTAACTTCATACAAAAGCTGCTGCAGAATTCTCTTTAAGAAGAACGTATTTGACAAATTGTAATTGCTGCTGTGTTCCTTGCACATACATGAATGTGAAAGAATTCCCCTGAACCTGAAACATCCTGTGTTCTGCCAAATTTCAAATAATGATTTGGATCAAGTGCTGTGGCTCAGATCCACTTCTGATTTTCCGCCATTGTTGGCTTCCAGGTTGCTGCTTTAAATCTGAAAAGCAATTCTGTAATTACTTGGTGCAGAAGCATTCATGAGAGCAACAAGAAACTTATTATTGCACTGGTCTTTTTTTAACACCAGGTCTCTTCCTGTTTTGTATAACTTGAGAATTATTCACCTTTCTAGTTGTTCTTTGAGTGTCTTCAGCAGTTTGTGGTTGCCTTCTCAATCTTTAAAGCCAGTCATGCTAATTACCTTCTGTTCACTGTTTTGTTACAGTGTAAAGTGCCATCCTAAATAAGTAACAAGACATAGCTGTGGCTCCTGGAGTCTTGCAAAAGCAGAGCAACCTATTCTAACACTGAAAGTGCAGATCAGCTATTTACTTCTATCCAAAGAGCCTTTAAAGGGCAAAACCTTCCTCCATATAATTTAAGAAATATTCAGGATTTTTTTCCAAATCAGTTGCTCAAACTTTAGAAAAAATAAATACTGCTTATCCAGGTTACTGGTAATGCCCAGTAATAGAAAAGCTCAGAACAAGAGCTGACTGAGGAATGGTGAGTATTTTTTCTTCTAAGTATTTTTTGTTACACTTGCAGTTTAGCATAAAACCAAATACAGTGATGAAGAGGAACACGACAACAGGGTGTCTCATTTCTGTCAATGTCCTTTACTTCAGTGGATCTCTGAGGTCAAAATGGAATTATCAGCATGTTTTTGCTTTCTGTGAACTAGACTACTTTTTTTGGAAATGCATAAAATAAATGAACTGTGGAAGAGGTGTTCAAGCTTTTCCTCACTTAAAAAAACTGCAAATACAGGTATGGGTGGAAAAAGTCTACAAGCTTCTGTTTTCCATCTCAGCCCTTCCCTTCCTTTTCCAGTGGTCTTTTACTTCTGTAAATGGAGCTGATATAAGAGAAGGCTAAGGGCAGATATTGCTTCCTCTAGGAAGAACTGTCCCATGTATGTTTCCTCCAAAGAGTGTTTGCCCTGTGCTTCTGATGGTCATGGAGAGAGGCAAGCCTGTATTTTCTGTTGGACTCCTCCCTCCAACAGATTTTCACTGTGCAACTTTACATTTTAGGTTCCTGCCCACTTTGCTGCTTAGTGTCATTCTTGCCAATAACACATGCAAAGAATAGTTACTAGAAATCAGAGGTTTTAAGTCACTATAATTCAAGCAGGAAAAAAAGCCCAATTCTAGGTGTAGTAGGCTGACCCTGGCTAGATGCTAGGCACTCACCAAAGCTGCTCTCTTACTGTGCTCTGGAACTGGATAGGGGAGAAAATGTATCAAAAGTTTGTGAGTTAAGGTCCAGGAGAGATCACTCACCAAATACTGTCATGGGCAATACAGACTCACTAAACCTAAACCTAATGTAAGAGAAATTGTTCCACAATTTTCCATTGAAAGATATTGTCACCACATTGCAATTAGAGAACACTTTGATGCAGTCATTGTGAATAAAAAAGATTTGCTATTGACCATCCCCTTCTAACAGCTCTGCAGTAAATGCTGGTGCCAACTCTACACAGGTAAGTTTCAGAAGAAGAATTTTTCTTTTGAACAAAAGGAATGAGGAGAAAGACGCAACAGGACAGCAATCTCCAGAACCTTTGCTGTCTCAGGAAATGGCCTGTGTAAAACTAAACTGACCTGAGACTAAAAAGGCAATTAATTGCCTTCTGGGGAGACTACCAGGTGATAAACACCAGTGGTTTGAGGAGGGAGGGGGGAGGCTTTTTAAGTGTATCAAAAGGGCTTGATGCATATTTTATGTAAAATGTTATTGCTTTTAGCATGAAATGATTTTGTTCTGTCTGTCTTCTCTCTCTTCTGGACTTGGCCGGGCCATGTACAAATCCCAATCATTCAACAGTACTGGAGAGTAGATAGTATTTACCTCAATAATGGTAGTTTCTTTTCGATTCTTTCTAACCCTCAATTCAGATGATGGTTCGAAGCCAACGCCTACCATGGAAACCCAGCCTATTTTCGATGGAGAAGGTAAGAACATCCCTTAAAATAACAACAAAAAAGCTACTTCCCTCTCCCTTTTCTCTAGGATTTATGGTTCAAATGCTTTCTATATCCTGCAAAGCGGACAAGCCAGTGAATCTCATAAGTTATCCAAATTTTAGAGTGCCCTTGGGACCTCTGGCATTTTCCCTAATCCTTTTACATCCTCCCCACTTTTCTGGAATCCAGCAATAACATCAGTTGATCAGACTCCTGGTGTAATCTTGGAGGGAAAAGTGTGTCCCAGCAAGTAAAAAAAAGGTGCATCAAATCAGAAGTGGCCACTTCCTTTAGACTGTCCTTACCCCTTACTATCTCTATTAGTATCTGGTGATACTAATACTGGGAGTTTCATAACCTCTGCAATGTGTTACAGCTTCACAAAAGGAAGGGTAATGCTAAACCACAGCTTGTGAATGTTGACTTGGAAGAAAATTGCTGGGAGGTTTCTTTATTTAGCAAATGCTTTCATTGACGCACATACTATTTAAGCAAATGAAGTCATTGTCCTGGGCCCACTTAATTCATGGCCCACCCAGGCAGTTTCCTTCTCAAACAGGCAATCTTGCAATTGTATTATTTTGGAGAGGGAATATCGGACCTTAGTCTATTGGAAGCCTTTAAACAAGGATAAAATGGCTGTCATCACAGAGAGTTCAAGCCTTTTACGCATACAAACATAAAGACCAGTGGGAATAATGTTCCTTTGGTAGTGAATGGGCCTAACAGCAGCTGCTTATATCTTGCATATTGCTTGGAAGTAGTGCCTGTTTTCTACAGGTTAAACCCACAACCATTATAGTGAAGCTATGGGCAGAAGTATGAACCACTCTGTAACCCATCTGAAACTGTAGACAGTGAGGGCAGTGAGGGAAAGCCTATGCATCTTCATAGGGGACTGCTGTACTTCATGCCTTATTTAAGCTGGATCAAAGGCAGAAGTGAAGACTACTGAGCAAGAGCAGGAGGTACTTTTCTGTTGATATTTCCAGCTTTCTTGTAGAAATGGGTGCTGTGGTGGGGTTTTATTGTTGCTAAAATAAACATATTTAATGGCAAGATGCTATAGTCCTATCACTTCATATTTAGTGATAGTAGATTTGTAACAATCTTCTTGTGAGCTTTAAGAAACAGTAAAGCTCTCAGAGAAAAAACACTCTCAAATAAACAAAGGAGACTGAAGCCATGCTGGCTCTCTCTTGTTTGTATCAAAAGAGGGTTCCTCCTGGCAGTAAGCTGATATTGTATTAAATTACTGTTGGAAATCACAAACTTCTGACCTTAAAGTTTTCCCCTGAGAGGGTACCCATAGGTATTTAAAGAAAATACGCACATAAAGAATGTGCTAGTAGAATCTAGGAGTGAGATGATATGGTTAATACAGCCTGGTCAGAAGCTCCTTCTAGGAGAGTTTCAATGTTTTGGTCATTCAAATAGAATTGGACAAAGTTCTTTAAGTGGTGTAGTGAAGACGCCTTTTCTGGTGATGGACAGAATCTGAAAAAAAGTGTTATTCTACTTTCCATGAAAAACAATTTCAAGCAAAAACCTTCCCATTGATCTGTAGGTGAACTCCAGTCTGATAAATGGGGACTGAACGATGAGAGATTGACTCTCAAAAACATTGCAATGTGTTATTCAAGACCTTATCTCCTGGACTTTTGGAGGGAATGACTAGTGCCATGGCCTGACTCTGGAGGACAGATGGACAGGCAGGTTAATCAGGCTATGCATTGATGAATAATCTCTTTGAAATTTGTCACTCTGTATTTTGTAATCTCTATTAGTAAAATAGGACTAAGTAGATTTCAGTGGTGGCTGTAAGAATAAACAATTAATGGTGTGATTCTTGGGGTGTCCTGTGCCACACCAGGAGCTCGACTTTAATGATTCTTGCAGGTACCTTCCAGCTCAGGATATTTTGTGATTCTAAAGTACTGAGCAACCTGCTCTGTTCTTGAAGCTGACCCTGTCTGGAGCAGAAGATTGGACCAGACACCTCAGGATGTCATCCTGAACAATCCCTTGATCCTATCTGAGCAAACATGTTGTGATACTTCACTAGAAGACTCTCCCAGTGGCTTGGACAGGTCTTCCTCAGGAATGGCTTGTACTTGGTGTCTGACACAAATGACAGAAAAGGGCAAAACAGTTATCCTTTCGCCTGTCAGGTCTGAAATCTTCATAGATGTTCAAAGGCATTAAAGTTCAGATCACATTCCACTTCAGTGAATTTGAGAACTGATGGGTTCCTGTAAACCTGTGTATTCAAAGTCAGGCAGCCAGGGTGGAGCTGCTACCAGCATGAATGGACAATAACAATGTCGGGGTTTTTTTTGCATGTTTTGCCTTTTGTTGCCTACCTTCCATACACAAGGGGTTGACTTTTTTCAAAGGGCATTACATACACTCAGCTGCCCCTGAAATGTGTGATACCTCTTGGACTTCAGCAACTCTAAGATGAAGATTCACCTTTCCCATGTTTTCATCTACATTAGAGGATAATGAAAATTCACATTTCATGCATAAGTTCCCCTCCCACTCCCTACCATCTTCCCTGAGGGCATAACAGAGCAGTGCTAGAGATAATGTAAATCAGATAATTTAAACTCTCCCATCCAAGGTTTGAATCATAACACAGCCATCTCTCTAAAAATTATTTCATATTATTATAATGCAGATCTTAGAGATGTTTATAGTGAATCTTTTTTTAGGACAACATTCTCCTCTGCTGAAGATTGTTTTATTAATGTCCTTGGTATAGTTTTAAAATCTTATATTCCCTCCTGCACTTCTAGGCTTTGTTATTTTGTTTTCACCATCTATTTAGTTTCCATGTGCAAGATGTAATAATTTCCTAAAGATATCTTCTTTACACATCTCTTCTTTTTGGTAAACTTCGCCTCTTAATTCAGTGGGAAACTACTCTTTCCACAGATCTGTTGTTCAGAGGTGCCTGTAATCCAAAAAGAAGTCCGGGTTACCTGGATTGAAAATACACTTTTATGGTAGATTCCAAGGAATTAATTTCCTTTTCTTTATCTTTCTCTTTTTTTCACAGAATTCCTTTTTGTGCATCTTTCAGCCTCACTGTATTTCTAAAGGCCTTCATCATTCTTCAGCATCTTGTGACTTTGATTGTCCCTCATTTTTCAGCTGTAGACATACCTGGTCCATATGGTGCAGATTAAGAGCTAAATTTCATCCCAGATATAGGAGTTTAAACCTGTTTTGGGGAGAACTTCCTCAAATTAAACAGTAGGGAAGAGCTAGGAGGGAAAGAAACACAAAAGTAGAAATAGTCCATAAACCAAAGCATGTAGGCATATGTATTTATAGAAGCATATGATGGCTGAATGTTGATAAAATAGTGTAGTAAAGTGGCAGATAAGGCAATTTTTTGTATGTTAGCAGCAGTAAAAGTTTGTTTAACAGTGTTCAACCTACACTTCCTTGTGAAGAAAATGCCCTGAACACAATTACTATGATGCCTTCAGTCAGTGTGGCTGAAAATATTTATGGAGGAGAAATTAATTTTCTTTTTTTTCATGTTCTTGTAATTCATAATCAGTTTCTCTTTACTCAGCCATCTTCTCCCTTTGCTGAGCAGATCCATGTAAATGTCAACGAGGAAGCAGGAAAACTCATGTGAAAAGTTCTTAGAGGAAAACCTCAGGATGTACTATTTAAGTTGTGCTCTTGTGGAAACTGAACTTTTTTTCAGAAACTATCAGCCCTGAAAATGTCACATGGGGTGTCCATGGTAGCAAGTACTGCTTTGCTCAGTTCTAATCAAATGCTGAGGTTATGACATTTCTGTGGCTTAGGGCAGGTTCAGATATGTTTTGAAGTTGATTATAACACCTAAGAGGAGGTGCTCTAAGCACTTTTTTTTTTTCCACACATTTATGTTTGGATGTCTTGGTTAGTGCATCAGACATGCTTTTCTAACCAGAACCTATTTCTTTAATAGACTTGCTTTCAAGTCTTTCCAGAAATATCTTCATGTCTCTGCCTATTTATTTCGGATTTTGTTGTTGCTTGTTTCAGGGAACTTACTGTGGCCAGACTTTCTTGGGCCGTTAAAGCAATACTTAA
Organism: Passer domesticus; assembly: GCF_036417665.1. Classification (NCBI taxonomy): domain Eukaryota; kingdom Metazoa; phylum Chordata; class Aves; order Passeriformes; family Passeridae; genus Passer; species Passer domesticus. Next base: position 34,322,262 of record NC_087479.1, read on the forward strand.
GGTCTGGACTGACTTTTTAAAATCTGGATTTCTTTTGTTCTTGCACTTTTGGGGGAAACAGCATGTACTATAGCACCCAATGCAATGTTTGTGATCTCTGAGTCTTGAGGAAAAAGATTTTTTGAGAATTTAGGAAGTGGGGATTAGAGGGAGGAAAAAAAATGTTTTGCCAGCAGAGATATGCTTTCTGAAACAGGAAGGTAATGAGAGAACCTTGTGGAAGATTTACAGATGCTGGTTCATAAGAGTTGGAAGAGCTCACCAGGGGATGAACCTCTTTGAACAAAGATGATAGATCAGTCATGGAGTCATTGTAGCTGACATCTTGTTTTCTATGAAGAGAGACTGAGAGAGTTGAGGTTGTTTAGAAGACACCTTCTAGCACATTCCAGTCCCTGAAGCCAGCCTACAAGAGAGCTGGAGAGGGACTTTTTACAAGAGCATGTAGTGACAGGACAAGGGGGAACAGCTTTGAACTGAAAGGGAGTAGGTTTGGATTAGGTATGAGGAAAAAACTCTTTACTGTGAGGGTGGTGAGGCACTGGAACAGGTTGCCCAGAGAAGCTGTGGCTGCCCCATCATTGGAAGTGTTCAAGACCAGGTTGGATGGAACTTGGAGCAACCTGGGATATTGGAAGGTGTCCCTACCCATGCCAGGGGAGTGGGAATAAGAGTTCTTTAAGGTCCCTTCCAACCCAAACCATTCAGTGATTCTGAGTAACTATCATGTGTATTTTTACTAGTTGCTGCAGTTTCTTTAAGGCTGTTCTTTTTATTCTTTCAGAAATCACAGCACCCACCCTTTGGATTAAGCACTTGGTCATCAAAGATTCCAAAATGAACAACTCTAATATAAGGAATTCAGGTAATGTTCCATCTAAAAAAATTATTCTTTTAACTAGTCTGCAACTCCTCACATCTGTTCTTGTTTCATTCTCTTTGTTGTAGCTATCAAGCTGCTAGAGTTACTTGCAGCCCAGGCTATAATGTAATTTCAGATAAGATCCTTTTTTGTGGCCAAAGGGCCATAATCAGTGTGTGATGAAGGATGTTTGTTTCTACAAACCATTACTGGGGAATCTCTTAATTTCTTAATCTGTTAATTCATTTTAGTCATCTGTCATCTTTATTCTGTTTGCTGTTCAGCATGAATATATGAATTGAGGCATTTGGCTGAAAGATCTGGGCTGTCATTTTGGTCTAAGCAGTTGAAAAAATTACAAAAAGGGGCTTCTTTGCTAGTGAATTCAAGATTCTTCTCTGCAGGGGATATTTTTTGATAGAGAAATTAACAGATTATTTCACAACTAAAGGTGGTTTAATTGTGTGTGAGCCTAAGAAAACTGAGATTGTTTTGTGTGTAGTGGAGTGGATGGGGGAAGACTAAAGCCTAAAAAATAGCAAAGAAGAGATTATGAACATGAGTGGGAAAAGGGGAAGCAGGAGGACATGAAGTCAGAGTGCAAAATTTGAGATTGGAGATGCTGGTGAAATGGTGGAGTGGAGTCATTGAAATGAGAAGAAACTGGAGAATCTGAAGAGGAAGGTTAGGGATTCTTAGTAAGAATGATTTCTGTCTGATATTTTTACTGAGTGGGAGAAATTAAGAAATTCTTTAATAATATAAAATATAAGAATATAAAAGAACAAAATTGCTTTAAGAAGCCATGTGTTTACTTTAAGATTTGAATAGGAGATTCTACTATTGCTTATATTTTATGAAACATACATGCCTAGAACAGCTGTTGGAATAATTCCAGTCACCTAAACAGATAAATTGTGATATCTTGGAGTGCCTCATCATCTGGTATTTCTGGATTAACTAGAGAGTATTCATGACAGTTCCTTTAACCTTCCTCTGCCACTTCCAAGCTGCAGGGTGAAATCAGTGCTAGACTGGGTGAAACTCTCTTGCTGCAGAATGAAGAGCTCTTGGCAGGAGGACAGCCAGCATTGCCCAGACTACAGTTTTAACAAGTCTCTTGAGCTTCACCTCCCAGCTGTTTTTGTAGCAGGGTGGTCTGTGTAGGATCTGCCAGCGGGAGTCATCCAGAAGCTTCAGATGATGTGTGAGTATCAGCATCCTACTTTAAGGATGTCTTTCAGGGGAGAGCAAACGCAGCTTCTGTTTTTTGTCAGCTGCTGGGACTACCAGCATCTGGCAGTACATTCAAGGTGACAGTGTAATATTAAAATCCTTTGTAATGGTCCTACCTATCTTGGAGACCAGCTTTCCTTCTAATACAGAAAACCTCACAGCTGTAATAGAAAGAACAGTGAGTGCTAAGGGGTTGCAAAGGGACTTGGGAGCAGGAGGGTCTGTCTTTCACCGTTTCTTGGCCTGACAGAGCCAAAGTAGGCTGGCTTGCATGTTGTAAAGGCAATCACTTTGTTTAGTCAGGAAGCTGCCTGATGTGAACTGGAATTTTGTCCAGAAGGGTTCCTTGTGTGGCTTTGCTTTTGCTCACTTTTTTCAATTGTTTCTGATGTCAGTTCTGTTACTCAGACAAAATTGTTGTGAGTGCATGCTAGAAATGAAAAATAAATGATCTTGTGGAAAATTCAAGAGCTGTGTAAAAGGTGGTTTATACAGCAAGCTAAAAGGAGACATGTGGTTCATCTGACTCAGCCTTACTGATTGCTCTGATGCTCACTTGCTGTAAGGTCTTGTTAAAAGACTGGGTTGCCAACTTTTATCCCCAAATTTCCCCACTGGGCCGTACAGATACACAGCGATTTCAGTTTCTCACAAATTATTAAGAAATACTGCCTAGAGCTGTGGTTTAGGTGTTATAAAGTGTGGGCTACTTCACTCTTTTTTTTTTTTTTCAAATAGTGAAGCCTAGTCACCTTTTTTGGTATCTTTCATTCTTTTCATCCCTTGTAATATATGTTAAAGGCAATGTACAGTAGGTAGGATCAAACTCCAGAGAACTGGGGGGGGGGGTAATTATAATTTAGAATCATGTTTCTTCAAGTGTCTTCGAGTCTGTCTTGGCTGTAGATGATGAAACAGCTGTCATGAAATGGGCATGCAAAACTGGGGGATGTTTTTAACTGCCTTTGGCCCAACTTGAAATGCTAATGCTAAGCATATTTTCCATTTTTAAAATTTATTTTTAAAAGGTTAGGATAAGTTTTGCTAGCAGAAGATTTGGATTCTTCAGTTTATTGTTGCCTCAGCTGTATTGTCTATCCAAGCTTACAGTCTTGGAGCAGATACAGCCTTGTATGCTTTTGCAGCAGTTTAATGTTTTATCACTGAAATTGGAAGTGAGAAAAGAGTAAAGACCTGGTAGGTCGTCTAATCTACTGCCTTAGGGCTGGTGAATGTTTATACTGTAAGGAGAGCAGCATTTTCTACTGTACCAAAAATGCCTTAGATAATAAAAGATTTTATTTCTTCCCAAAGGAAATTGCTCTGCTGTCTGAATTCAATCTCAGATTTTTTTCTTTTTGTAATATCCAGCCTAACTCTTCTTTTACTTCCTATCCCTTGGAGTTAGTATAGTGAAATACTTAGCTCTGATCTCTCTTCTCCCTGTGGTGATTATATGGCCCTGTCCTTTTCAGGTACTGCTGTCAGAGGATGTGTGCTGTTCTCTAATCAGCACTGACACTGGACATCTTGGAAAGCAAGAACCATTGCTATGTCAGCCAAGAGGAGAATTTCAGAATTGCTATATGGAGTCAAATAGACTCTTTAATTCGCTGCCATTGTCTCTGGTCAGTGTTAGGTGAGCCACCCACCAGGCAGCTGAGCACTGCAGAGCTGGTGGCACCCCATGTAATATATGCTGCCTGTCTCCTGTGAGGACTGCATTTGAAATCTGAGTATTCCATCTTCTGTTTAGTGTTGACAAACAGAAGAGGTTCTTCTGAAACTGATCTCTTTTTTTTTTTTTTTTTTGGAGCACTTACATTTTGTTTGGCATGTGTAAATCCTAATTAAGCTAGGGATCAGGAAAAGCAGAATGACTCCAGCCTGGTGATTAGAGCACTTGACTGAGAATCTATATGTCTCCAGGCATTTTGCCAGTGAGTTTTTCTATGCTCAGTAAAAGAGCATTGCTAGGAGGGATTGCTAGTGCTGTTACTCCAGCCCACCCTAAAGAACTAAATGGCACCCTTTTCTCAGTAGGTTCAAACCTTCTCAGCCAGAGGCAGGAACCAAAATATGAACATCTGGGCTGTTGCACAGCAGAAAAGTTGTTTTTTCTACACTTAAAAACTACATTTTCTGTCTGTATGAATCCTGCAAGTCCCGAATTTTTCTTTTTGGGGCAAGTGAAAGGCCTAGATCAACACAATATTGTTGTGTCAACATGACAAAAATATTTTTTGCTGCTTCTCCCCTTTCCGAAACATGCACATGCACATGGATACCTTAAGCTAACTAAGACAGTTACCTAGCACTGCTCTCTGTGATGTTTTTAACACTGCCAGAGCAGGAGGTGTTTCATGTGGGGTTCTTGCAATGGCTATTCTCTAATCAGCATGGCTGGCAACTGTCTTTTCATTCTACTTTTACTGTTCCAGCCTCTTCCCCTCACCCCCAACCTATTTCAGCCTGAAACAGTCCAAGTGATTATTTTTTCTTAAGTTCTTAATCTAGGGAAGCATTTGATAATGTTTTCCTCTTCCAAGAAATCTAACGGCTGCATAGTTAGGAGCACCCCAGCTCCACTGAGGAATCCAGGGATTTTCCTCACTTCCAGAGTTGGGTTATCTCCAAATTCATTTGTGCTACTTACTGATTTGGTTTTAGTTAGCAAGAGTTTCCAGCCTGTATCCAGCTTACCGTGACAACCTTTAAGAAAACCACAGAATGATGTAATGAGCCCCTGCATGGAAAAATAAACAACTCTGGAGAAACCAGCAGTAGCAGCCTCAAGTAAATATTCTTCAGTCACTGGGGTTTTGAAAATGACGTTATTTGAAAGGAAGAATGAGTAATATATTAAGGTTAGCAGCTGAAGACAGGTTTCTCTGTGCTGTGCCTAGTTCAAAAAAAAAAAAAAAAAGAAAAGAAAAAACCCATAGCTGTTTGGTTCAAAATCTTGCTTGGTGAATGGGGACCAGTTCCATGTGGCCTGTTCTGTTCAGCTCTGGCACTCAGGCATCATGCTGGCATCTCATGATGGCATTCCAGTAATAGATCTTTCTCCTGTCAGGAGTTCTTAGTGGACAGAGTATAACTGAATGAGCTTTGAAAACAAGAATGGTGGCATTCACATTTCTTTTTCTTAATTGGGTCAACTTGAAGCCCAAAATTAAGGGCTTTTCAAAGGAGTGAACAACTTCATACCTGTATGTGTTTCTCCCTCCACCTGAAAGGGAGTCTCTTAATTCTTGAGTGCAGTTTGTCTCCAGAGATCTGCACAGTGAAGTGGGATATGATTATATCAAGTGTTATTACCAGGACCTGAGTTCTTTGGTTTGCCTGTGTTCCTTAAGGGGTCTTTTTTCCCACTTGCAGGAAAAAAAAAGATAAGAAAACATCCATGGCGGCACCCCCAAAAACATTCTCTCTAGTGCTCATTTTCCTGCATGCCTTTCTTACTGATCAGGAGTAGTAACTACCCCAAGGGCTAATGTACTCATGGGTATATTGCCTTATCTATATGGAGGCTTTCTGCAATCACATACATTAAAAAGGAGTCTGCTTGAGACCATATTGCCAATCCCTGTAGTTCCTCTTGATCAGGTGAGATGAACATGTAATGAGAAAGAGCTTGAGAAGGAGGCTCTTTTCAATAGTGGGATACCCCAAAAATAGCCAAGGTTAGACAAGAGTTTAATTTGTTATTATTAGAACTTTACTTTTCAGAAGTGAGGATAAACAGAAAGAGCTTGAATGCCTATGTTATTTTCTAGAGTGGGGAGACCTTGCACCTATCTGTTGAATATACAGTTATCTGGAGTTGGAGCAAATTTCTTTATGCGTTGGAAATGTGGAACACTGCAGAGAACAGGGAGCCACAGGTAGATTCAGATGAGTTTCTTAAAAAACAAAACAATGTTGTTAATGGGGGTAATTCCACACCTGTCTTTATCCTGCCTTCTCAGCCTTATTCCTTAGGTGTCTTGCCCTACTCTTGGTGGACAGCACTTTCCACCTTGTTATTTAAAGCCATGAGACCATGGACTTCTGCTTCTGCTGCTGCTTTTTCCCATTTTCCACTACTACTAAACTAGTTGTGTTAGTTTGAAACTGGCTGGCTTTCTCTCCATGCCAGTTTTGTTACTGTTACTGTCCAAATGTTAAATTCAGGATTGTAGGCTCTTCCCCCAGATGTGTGGCTGGTTAGTGTTAGTCAGGATACTGAGGAAAGGATATAGTTATTACTTTGACAGGAAAGTAGGTTGGTTTTAAAGGGGCTGTAGTCAGGAATAATTGTGCTTTAGGGACATCTGAATAAGATGTTATAGTGGCATTTGAATTGGAAAATTTTGGTGCCTATGGATGGCATTATAATGCTGACTGCAGTCCTCCTTGGTAGACATTTTTTGCTTCTGTCTCCTCTGGGCATAACACCTGGGATAAGTTAAAGGCTTTTGAATTTCTCCCTAGCTGAAAAGGAAAAAAGTGTCATTGATGGTCTCAAGAACAAGAGTCCATGAGAGGGAACCAGTGTGTCAGAAAGCTTTTGTCTTTTCTACTGTCCTCTTTTAATCCTTCTTGGTTCTTTTCCTGCATCTTGAGCCAGTACCTCCCAACACTGTGCTCCTCTAAGCTGTCAAAACTATTGGGCTAAAAGTCTGTGACTATTGTCCCATCTGCCACAACTATTTATCTTCAGACCTTTGCGTTAGTCCTCCCAGCCCTTCTTTTGGTGAGGATTTGTTTTGGTTTTGTTTTCAATTAATTTTAGCTTAGATTCTGGCTTGATACCAAATAAAGCAATTTCAAGAGAAGCTCCCGTTGAGTATGAAATGAAAACTTACTAATTCCATTACATTTTTACAACAAATATATATGTTCTTTGCTGAGTTCCTGTTTCCTTGCAAGCCAAAATGTGGTGTTTCTTCCTTACTTATTATCCCTCCCTTCCCTCTGGCTCCATCTGTGGTGCAGGCATCCTTTCCTGTCTTGGCTGCTGCTTGGGAGGCCGCTTTCTATTCTTCCCTTCTGGAAGTTCAGAGAAGGATGATATGTGTGATGCCCAAGGGTGATTCTCCCACAGTCTCAGGATGACAGGTGTGTGTGCTGAAGAAGGGAGTATGTAGGAGAGAGCAGAAGCAGGGGAAATGGAAGAATCTAGGACCAGGACCCTTCCCAGACAGCCAGCAAACAAAGTCATAAATAACATGCCATTGGGGACCAGTTAATCTGCTCTATGAAAAGGTGCAAAGTATACAAGTGGGAAAAATAACATTGTATAATAATCAGCATGCAACCATAGGTGTTAAACCATATGCAGCTAGGCAAATAAATGAAGCTCCCCCTGAGAGCTGTGCAATAAATCATTCCCAAAGAATTCAGTCACTCCCCCCTCCTTATCCCCCAAAGAAAGAAAATAAATTACTTTAGATGTGGAGTCATAACTACTACTCTGCAGCTGCCAGTTAAGGCCAGTGGACAAGGAGCAGTAGGAGAAGGGGCAAAGATATAAGAAGCTGGAGTAAAAGGGGAAATGAAAACAGCGCCGCTTTTAAAACCACTGGGGATTTGGTGGGGAAGGGAAAGCTCCAGCACCAGGCATTACCTGAACATACAGACACAAACTGAGAGTGGTCAACTCTGTGGAGTTTGTTTTGCTTTTTAGCAGAAGCCAGTTCAGATTGAAGGGGCTGCACTGATTTGCTGAAGCAATTTCTTAGCAGCACAGTGTCCTTGCTGTTTGTAATAGCAGCATGCAGCACAGGCTCGTTTGTGCATCTGCACTTCAGACAGCCATGTCAATGTATGCTGATACCTGCAGAAAGGCTGCACATATTGACTCACCTTCCCACCTCTCTTGAAACGTTCCTGTCAAATTCACCACATTTCTGAGCTACCACAATTAAGGATGAGTTGTTTCAAGGTAACTGCCATTACTAGCTCCTAGATAACCTCTGGAAAATGTTTAGACCTAGGTAGGCTTCTCCTGAAACCAAAAGCCCTGGTGGGGCTTGCAAGTGACAAGTGAAGGAAAAGAGACAAGTGAAGAAAAAAAGGGTTATAAACACAGGTCATTGTATCCCTATGAGCATCTGCTACCCACAGAGTTGTCCAAGAGGGCCATGAATATTGCCTAGTACAGCATAAGGCTGTGAAGGAGAAGAGCTGCATTCCAGAGCTTTGGAAAACCCTACCCCTCCATAGGGATGTCTGCTGGGCATTCATCTCATGGCACTGATGAGGTAGGAGCAGTTTCTCTGTGCCATGGCTGATGTCTGAATCCCATGTTACATCACTGAACTTCCAGAGCCTGGGTATTCTATGCGGAGAATTCTACAGTTGACTCTAGGTAGATATCCAAAAGTGACTGCTACCTTCCTGTCAGAGGCAATTCCCTCTGCCTCCTTGTAAAGTGCAAAATACTACAGAAAATAGTGCTCTGTCACTGCATGAAAAGGCTCATCACACTATAAACCTTTCTTGCCTTCTGTTCCTCACTGTAGTAGCATTAAACATAATGTTTCTGTAGGTAGAAAGACCAATCTGAACGACTTTTTACCTCCCTGTGGCAGTTTTCAAAGACTTTCTGTTTGGTGTCCTATAATTGCAGAGTAACAATACTGTAAAAATAGTGTGCTTGTGTACTCTAGCTGGAAGAGTTAGGCAAGTTCTCCAATAATTGCTGTACTAGTTGTTCCAAGGACTATTAAAAACAGGTGTGGAAGTGAAAAGAGTTCCCCAATAATGCTAAGGCTCCAGTGGAAACACCTACTTTTTTGTTTTATTGAACAGAATTCCTCAGTGTGGAAAGAGTGCAGTGAAAAAGGAGTATAGGGAAAATGAATGTGTTCAGAGACAGGTGGCTTATGTCAAAGCTAGGTACGCCACAAGCTCACAGTGCTTAGAAACTATGTGAAATGGAAAAGAGGCATTAGAGAAGAAAAAACACAGACTGTGGAGCTTTGTCTCAAAATGACAAGGGCAGTGTCTAAGGTTGAAAGTTTTTTTATACTGCTGAGGAACCATCCTGATGTCAAGAAGTGAAGAGGCTGCATTTTGATGCCAGATTTTCTCTGTTCAGACTATGGAAACTGTTTTCACTGTGAAGGTGCTGCACAGGTACAGCTGTGATAAAGGGTGTGGAAGCCAGATGCATTAGAGGGGATCAGACCCCAAAATTTGGAAACTTAAACCAGATGAAATATCTTCAAGATTTTAGTCTGCATTAGAACAAAAGGTTGCCTCAATCATTGAGGATCTGCTGGAGCTTCTCAGCCTGCATGAGGTGAGCAAAAATGACCTGAAGACATTCATGTGGTTTTCTCTCTTTGTTTTAACACAGGGTTATATCCAAATAATAGCAGCTCTGACACACTTAATCTGTTCATAATCTGGCAACAGAGATCCCACTGCCTCTCCAATGAGTGAACAGTTAATCACTAGGGCTTTTTTATATCAAACCTAAATCTCCTTTCTCCAAGTAAGCAGTCTGCTACTTGAACTACCCATGGGGAAGGAAAAAAAATTATCTGTGGCTATCTTTTTTTTTTTTTCTTATAGAACAGCTTTCATGTCTCAGAAGACTGAATGTCATCCCTAGACTAAACAAATTGAATTCTTTTAGCCTTTTCTCATAGATCATGTTTCGTAGACCTTTGCCTGTTCCCCTTGCTCTCTCATGCCCTCTTGCCACACAATCCTCCTGTCCCTCAGTGTGCAGTGCCCAGTGCTTGTACACAGGGCTGATTTAACAGATTACCAGTACTTAGTGCCCGTTCCTTATGTGAAGTCCCCATCATTACATTCCATGGCTGGATTTACCTGTTTTCATTCTTTTTGTTGTTGTTTGCAATGTCATGACTTTTTTTGTGCAGACTCTTTTTGTGGTCTTCCTAAGCTGCTGACCATTTTTTCCGAGTCTCGCTGTCTCGCCAGTAATTTCCTCCCCATGTGCTGGATTTCTCCTTGCTGGTTGTTATGGTTTGTACTTGTAAGTTGTGATTACACTGATTCAAAACCGTTTATCAATGTGACTTTGAATTCTTTCCTGAAGTTCAGTCTGTAAATTGGATGCTCTGTTCCATTGGCCAGAGTGGTCATTTAATTTGATACGAGTCTTATGGTAGCTTTCAAAATATAGAACTTCTGAGACCTCTTGTCTTGGAGAGCATCTTTTTCTTAACCTGCTGTGTTAGGTAGCTATCTCGTAGTAATTGTATGTAGCTTGCATTTTCCTCATTTGGTTATGGGAACAACACAACTTAAAATATGCTCTAATGAACCAGAATTCATTCAGAGCTGTAATGCGTTGTATATGAACATGAAAATATTGTCAGTTTTTTCCAGGATGATGTACCACAGCCATAAAAAAAGCATTGCTCTTTTTCTGCCATCCTTCAGCTAGTGTGGCTATAGCTCTAGGTTGGCTAGGACTGTGTGACTGACTGCTTGTGAGATGGGATGTTATAAAAAGTCCAAGGCCTGCCTGGAAAGCAGTTCTGTTAGAATTGCAAGGACAGGTAGCTTTCAATGGACAGGTTTCAAGATGTGCAAGTGTGGATCTTTATTCCTGTGTGAGTTGGGAACCCTGTGGAACATAGTCTTTTCTTGGCTGGGCAGGGCACAATGCCCACAGGTTCTGCAAAAGGAGCATAAATTGTGCATCAGAAAGTCCCTCACTAAGTTTGCTGTAATTCATGACATGGTGCTTCCTTCAGCCAGTCCTCCTCATTGCAAGCTAGAGGGTCGATATTGAATAGGCTTCTCATCATATAACAGTGGTGGGAATGCAGTGCAGCCTTATCTCCTAGAGCAGAAGGAAAATGGCAGGGGAAGGATTTGTTCCTGGATAGCTGAAGTTTAATGAGCCACTTGGAATAATGCATTTTTGAATATTATAACCCACCTGTTAAACCTTTGCATTGTTCAGCACTGGAACATGTAGTACTATCTGCTTCCTCTGTAGCCTATGCCTTGAGAAATGAAATTGAGTACCAAGGTAAAGCAAAGGCTGCTCAACTGGTACAGTATGGGAACACCTGCAAGGTTTGTTTTTCTTTTTACCTTCACGTTAGCCAGAAAACTCTGGAGGGACCATGATCCCAGACAGAACAGGGTGGAGTGGCTATCAGTACTGATGACTAACAGAGGTGTGGAGAGATTTATGCTATCCCCATGAGCCGTATTTGCTCAGCTGTTATTGTGCTCCCAGTAAACACAGAAGGGGTTGTTTCTCTCTCTCCACCCACAGCCCTGCTCAGGGGACAGGCAATAAGGGCCTATTTACTGCATTGCTTTGCTAGTCCTGCCAGCACTTGTGCATGTCTGTACTTAAGGCTTTTCAAATGCTCTTTCCCCTCCGAGGAGGGAAGGATGCAGGTTTGGGTTGCTGAGGTAACCTGTGCTGAACTTGCTTTCTGCCCACAGCTTTTGTAAGCTCCGTACTGGGATGAGGTACCTGTTCTCCTGGAGTGGACCTGGGTCCTGTTCACATTAGAGCTTCCTTAGACAATGTAAAAGCAGCTTGAAGCTGATGTGAAATAAGCTATGGTAAAATAACCAGTTCAAAGCTCTTGCTGTCTGCCACAGCAGTGTAAAGACACATAAGAAATTGACCCTGTCTGAATTAAGCTCCTCTGGGAGACAGGCAAACACTTTTCCTCATTGAAAGGAGAACTGAGGGACAAAGACACTTAGTCCTCATGTTTGGGTTGGCACAGGAGGTCAATAGGAACTTGGCACTAGATATCCATGCTGCTCCCCTTTGTTCTATGCTGCACTAATGTCTCACTGAGAGGAAAGTTGGGAGTTGAACAAAAAAATTTGGGGGAGATGTGTTTGAGGGGTTTTTTAAATGGTTTTTTGAAATGAGGTCCCTGTTGCAGCACTAACAATGGGGATTGGTCAAGAATTCTTCTTCTAAAAGACCTTTTCCTCCCCTTGTGATGAATGCTTGTTCATTAAAACTAAAGCTTTTTGTGGGAATTCCATGGGAAAAGTTTTGCTGGTCCAGACAGAATTTCTGGTCAAAAGAAATGAGGGAGAGAGAGAGAGAAAGAGAAGGAAATCTGCCCTGCCTGGTACAGCCTGTAGCTCTGGGGTTAGGCTGTTCACATGGGTTCATTTGGGCTGGGCAGAAGCATAGAGGGAGGTTAGACCCTCTCTCTTTTGCCTGATTTGGAAGAATGAATCCTGTCTCTTAAGGGTGTAGGAATCTCTCCAAGGTGGTTGGTTTTGGTGCCACAGTCTCCATCTTCTTTTTATGAGAAAATATTTGGGTGCAGAAGACCAAAGTTCAAAAAATAATCTGCTGTAGTTGGATGGCAGATGTTCCCTGTTGTCCCACCATAATCACCCACAGCATCTTCACAGCCCTGGTGAATGATGCTCGGTGCCTTGGCTTTGGTGGCAATGAGAGTTGTTCCATGTCAGGAGAGCAGCTGGGGAAGGCTGCCTCATCCCCAGTGGCTTCACATAGCCCTGCAAGGTGAGCATGAGATCTGTTAAGCACAAGCCTTTGGCTAGATGCTACTAGACACCCTCTCTTCTCAGCTTTGTGGGGTAAACAAGCACCCCATCTCTTTAATAACCATACAGTTTATTACACAGTCAGACAAGTCCCTTACTTTGTCCATAATTTTGATCTTTATTGTGCAGGCATTAAATGTATGTTTGAATGTGTGTACTTAAGGGACCAGGAATGAGAGACCTTTTCATTTATCTGGCCAAGTATTCCTCAGAAGGCCATTACTAGGGCAAAATTGTTGCATAAATAATGTGCAACTGCAGATGTCCAAGCCCTGTTTTCCTGCCATAGCTCATGGCTTCAGAGACACTACTTTAAAAATATGTTTTAATGAGTGGTCGAAGCAGTCAAGAGCAAGAAGGAACAGTTAGCATTTTAGAGCTGAGCAGTTGAGGTAAAATGGATATTTCTGCCAATGATTCTTCTCTTTGTGTATTAATACATTCCCTATTCATTTTTTTTTCTGTAATTTGTTTTTTTTTTAATCTAGGTTTGCTGTCTCACAAAGGTTTCACTCCCCAGCAGCAGCAAGTTGGCAAGTGTTATTTGGTTTCTTTGCTGATGGTCAAGTCAAAGCAAAGATGGCAGAAGACAGTGGAATGAGACAGCACCTTTAAAATAAATTATTAAATGGGTATAATATTATTATTTTTTCTAGGAAGACTGTGTCCCACTGACTTGCTGTCTTAAATGTTCTTTCTCTAAGAAAAGTTTAGTTTAGGCAAAGAAGGAAAACCTTTCTTTCTCTGCCTGCAACTCCCATTAACAAGGAATAGGCTTTTAAGTACCCTGCATGTATAATAAATATATGCTGGTTTCTAAGATGACAGCTTAATTTCATAGCTGGCATTAAACTTTCTAGCTTTGCCATAGGCTTTCTCTATTCTCCATTAACCTGGCCTTGGCAACAACAGCAAAGTTTCCAGTAAGCAGTTTGACTGGAACAGGAGGACTTCAGTGTCCTGGAGCTGGGATAACATTTGATGAGCCCTTTGTTACCCATGAGACAATCTTTCAGGGTGACACTGCATGCAGTTCATGCCAAGTCCCAGACTAGGGAAGCTGATGGTGTGGATTTTCCAGCTGATTTTGCTGGCTTTTGAATACCCAACTGTTAATATGAATGTTTATTTTTTAAGGGAATTAAGTGCTGTTAGAGTGGTAGCCTGGAGGAAAGAGTCTCTTCGGGAACTAGTGCTAGTTAATACATTCTGCTTAGCAGACAGATGTCACTGAAGGAAATTTCCACAAGGCTGTTGTCAGAGTCAATGTGTTTGCTATTCTGATCTCCTCGAGCTCAGGGAAGGCTTGGTGGATCTGGAAGGGGTTCAGAGAAGGACTGTGCCATGTAGGACTCTCAATCGTGTAAATGACATGAAGTAGAGATCTGTAAAGCAGGGAGGAACTTCCACAGCAGCTACTTCTAGATGTACATTAGAACTGAGTAAAGTATGATCCCTGATGCTTCAGCTGTACCACTGTCATTGCTAGTGATGGGCTACTGAATGCTGGTGACAGAGTCTGCATCATTACATCTGTCTGATAATAACTGAACAAAGCCTCTAAGATTTGTTTCACTCAGCCTTTAAGCAGCAACAACTACCAGTTAGTTATGTATTCTGGTAGTAAATGTGACTATTCAGTTCCCACAAATTTCTGTTAATATGTGCAGAGAATTTTTTCCATTTTTTAATACCATAGCACAGATGTGTAAATATGTAGATTTATTCTGTGTAATTTGCATACCTAACTGCAAATGTGTGTAAAATAACATACTAATTTATTAAAGAAATGTATTATTTTTTCTCTTTATTTCAATAAAAGTGGCTTATTTCTTTGTTCTAGCACATACTTTATTTTTTTCAGAGTAATTTTACTGAGAGTTTTGCAAGACTCAAAGGACTTGAGAAATCTTGGTTTGACTTTGTGCACTCGGGAAGCTTTTGGGATTTAGATAGAAAAATTCCTGGAATGTAGTTCTGTTTAGCAGAAGTTTTTCTTCCTTTTACTTGTAATATAATGATGATAGAGAATTTTGCCCCTGCTTTTTTGCTTCCCCCAAGCTGCCTGAGTGATTTGCCTCACCTGATGGCCAGGAGGTGAATTGCTGTCAGCAGACTGTGGGTAAGTGGGGCACTTTGATGTCAGTGGTTTGTTAGGGATCTGGCAGGCCTCTGGCTCAGTGACTTCTCTGTCCATGTACATCTTGGGAACAGTCTTCTTTTTCTTTTTTTCTTTTTTTTTCTTTTTTTTCTTTTTCTTTTTTTCACAGATGTGAAATCTGTCAGCAAAGTGAACTCAGCTTAAATATCAGCTGAGGCTTGGGTTCCCTTTCAATTTTGTTGACTTTATCCCTTCCTGCTCCTGCCTGGTCAAGTTTCTCTCTGCTTGAGTCAGACTTACCAACACTTAATTCTGTGTTTGTATTGTATGGATTTGTATGTGGCAAAGTTCAGGTGCCCTTCACATTCCCAGCCCTTGACAGTGATCTGAAATGCTGAGGAGAGTGAGACTTTTTGGGGTCTCTAAGACTCTTTCAGATGCTACAGTTCAATTAGAAACCATTAAAAATGTTTCTGGTTCCCAGACATGCTCTACTCAGGTGATGCTGTGCAGACCTGCTGGAGTTTCATGTGTGTGCTGTTACCAAGCTGTAAATTGACACCCTTTCTGTTCCCCAAATATGGAACAAAACTTATTCTCTCCACAGTGTAATTTATCACCAAAATACAAGATATAACTAATGGCAGGCAAAATAGAAGGAACCTCTGCACATGTTAGTGGTGTGCTAAGCCAGTCACAGGAGCAGGATGCTGAGGTTATGCCATGTCTGTTGGCTGATGATGCAAATATCTACAGATTTGGGGTGAACCTGTGGTGTCATTGCTGGTCAGTTGGAGCATTTGATGTATCGAAGGCTTGAGGTGGCTCTTGGCAAGGAATGACAGGTCTTGTGACATATTTGTAAAAATAAAATTAAAACTACAGCAAACTGCAGGGGAGAGGAAGGCTAGGGAAGAAGAGGACAGCTGTTTTTCCTGCTTGTTTTTCATCACTCTCCTAAGGACAAAAGTTAGGAGTTAGATTGTTGTCTTTTGTTACCCTAGACTTGGATGTGTTTTCAGCTGTCTTGATTGCTTTCTTTTCCTCAGTGTGATACTTTCAGGTGTTTACAAAGTTGAAATAATTTTTCTGCTTGTCAAAAGGCCAGAATACCTGAAGAGTTATAATTGAGAATTTCTGGCAGTTGAGCCAAATAAGTCCTATCATTGTGCAGGTGTTCTGTGCTTCTCTTCCCCCTTAGATGGCTGGTCCATGTGAGAGGCAGCAGCCTGGCACTGTCCCTGCACCCTACACTCCTTTGTGGGCAGTGTTTGGGCTCTGTGTGCCAGGCTGGCTGCAGAAGCTGCTTCTGAGCTTCTTCCCGTTCTTTGGTGCATGCCACTACTGTTCTCTTTGACAGTGTCTTTGGAAATAGCTTTTCCAGTGTGATAGGTTCTTAAGGCACAGGGCCTTACCTGCTGCTCAGTAGACAGCAGTGTTGGGTGCCCCATGTTTGCCAGGTGAGGACAGCAGTGGAGAGTGCTGGAGAGGTGATGGCAGTGGGGGTCGAGTGGGATATCCCATTCTGTTCCCTGCTGAGGTGTGTGCAGATGCTGTCTGCCCTGGATAAAGCTGTGTTAAAACATAACCTGCTCCTCTTGGGATCATGTTGGAGAGGTGGTATTGAGGGGGAGGAGTGTTTTGCAGTCTGGAGAAAGAGACGGAGGGGCAGGGCAGGGTGTTTGTGTCCTTTGTTTAACTGGAAAATACAAGTCACAGTTGAGGATCTCTCAGCTTGCGAAAACAATCTGGGAAATGCTTACCTCATGGCTGCATTAATAGTGAATTATTTTTACCTGACAGTTCATTTCCAAAACCCAAGTGATCAAGAAGAGTTTTTTCTGTTGTTTCTGGCATCTTGAGCACCTGACAGTCAATGTCTTTAGTCCATAATCCTGTTGTGTCACAGCTACATGTAGGAGAAAGTTCTGAGCCCAGAAGTCCCTCAGTCCCTGTGAGGATGTAGACATACTGACATTTGATGAGAAGGAAACAGACACAAATGGCTCCTGATGTGAAGGATACCCACACCCCGCTGACCTGAGCAACATGATCTTGATTTGATTCTTTTTCCACCCTCTCCACCCTCCCTTCTGTCTTCCAGAAAAAGTTCACTCCTGTGACCAGGAGAGGCAGAGCGCCTTGGAGGAGGCCAGGCAGAACCCCCGGGAGGGGATCGTCATCCCCGAGTGCGCTCCTGGAGGACTTTACAAACCAGTGCAATGCCACCAGTCGACTGGGTACTGCTGGTGTGTCCTGGTGGACACGGGACGTCCCCTGCCTGGTACTTCCACACGGTGAGAGCTACAGGCAGGCCTGGGAAGGTGCCTGGCTGCAGAAGATGAGATGTAAAAAATACTACTGCAATATGAAACCAGTTGCTCACTCTAGAGCAGTCAGCTCTACACTGCTTTCCCTAGAGCAAGCAATGCTGTATGTGATGTTCCCTGTTGAGTGTTACTATGCAGCTCCCTCTCTGTAGGAGTTGGTTGATATTAACTACTGTCCATACTTTTCCCAGGCCTTTTCTCTGTGTTAAGTATTCATGCAAAGCTGCCTTTTTTTCTTCTGGCTTGCTTTTATGAAGTAGAAGGAATGGGGGCTTTGCTTAAGGGTACAGATTATGGGCACAAGCAGTGAAAAGACAAGTGTCTTTGTTGCATTATCATCTGCTTTATATTTCCATGCTGCAGCCACTTGAATCCTGACCAGTAGGGAATTAGAAGACTGCTTGCTGTGCATGGGTAGATTTTAAACCAGAGATAATTTTTTTTTTTTCATTCACTCTCTACCTTGAAACTACCTAAGGAATCTTTTCTCACTTGGAGTTTGGAAATAAATTGTGGGTCTGGAAAGTTGTAAAAACAGGCGAGTAAGAGCTGGGACTTAAACTTGGCTAGATATAGTGATTCTGCAAAGCATGGACAGCTTTGAAAAAAAATTCCAGCCTATGCCCACAAGAATTGGAAGAGGGCCCTGTGCTGTTTTTGAGTTTCAGTTGATAGCTGGTCCTGGACTTCAAAGTAAGTTCTTCTCTCTCTTTCCACTTCTGCTGCTGTTGCTGACTGTCCATAAACAGTCAGATGCATGAGAGTTGTATTTCTTCTGGAGGTTTATTGGTTTCCCCTGCAGTGAGCAGACAAGGCACAAGTCATTGACATGAGATTAGCTCAGCTGGTCAAAGCATAGTGCTAATGATGGTGTGGTTGTGGATTTGATCTCTGTATTGGCCACTCACTCAAGAGCTGGACTCAATGATCCTTGCTGGTCCCTTCCAGCTCAGAATAGTCTGTGATTAGTCACTGTGTGATGTTACATAGTTTAGCTTCTGCTGTTCTCCTTTTTTCAGGTATGAGACCCCAGTGTGTGAAAGTGATGCCAGATCGAAGAGCACAGAGATTGATGATCCCTTCAAGGACAGAGAACTTCCAGGTTAGAGGACCAAGATCCTGTCTCTGCCTTCTTACCTTGTCTCACCTTGGGCCTCTTAAGAGGCCAAGAATATTGTTGAGGAGATAGGGGATTTTCCTCGTAGTGCATGCTTTACCATGGGGTTTATTCTGTGGGTTTTTTAAGATCAGTTTCAACAGTGAACTGGAAAGGCTGGCTCTGTCTTGGGTGTGTTTATTGCCTCTCTGCCCTTTGAAAACATTTCTGGGATTAGAATTTTCTGCAGAGAAACCAGGATGCCTGGAGATATCCTGGGGGAAGAATAAGATCAACACTGAATGTTCCTTAAAGCCTGACCAGGACAAGATCCTTTCTGTTTAGCAGGGCTTTTCAGCAGCTTGATGCTCCCTGAGTCACAGAAGAGGACAAAACAGCCAATTGTCAGTGGACTGATTTGCATGGACCAGGCAGGACAACCCTCATGGTGTGCTAAGGTCCCTTACCTAATGGTGGCTTCTCACTTAGCTGGACTTTATTCCTCCTTTTCTGCCTGGGATATGTTTTATTTCCTACTGCTCCTTGTTTTATATTCTGTTTTTCCCTCTTCACAGAGTGGCAAGCATAATTTGCTATTTGCCTACCTTTTTTCTGCTAGGAACATGTGCTGGGCATTGGTGTCAGCATAGCTCTTAAAAATGCTATCCCACCTGCCTGTGCTCTGTGTTTTCCTTCTGGCTTCCTTCTAAGGAGCAGAGTGAGGGGCCTTCACTGACAGGTCAACCATTGCTGTCCTGGGTGGGGGCTGCACAAGCTACAGTGGATCCCTCTGCACCATGAGGGTGTGGTGGACACCACTAATTCTGCAGAAATAGCTGGTGACTCTGGATCAGCATAACGTTCTATGGGGAGCATAAAGTGAGTTGTTCCTGAGCTGGTTAGCAAAGGAAATGAGATTTGTTCCAGATCCACTTTGTGTGTCTCCTAATTGTGGTCCTGCTGGCTGCTGACTTCAGACCCTAGACCTTTCTGCTTAGCAGCTCTGCCCTCAGCAGGACTCTCTTCTATGCAGCTCCTCATTTTCACGAGTCATGTAGGATTTTTCCTATTGCCTCCCTTTCACATTCAAAGGAAATCAACCAACTGGTTCAAATATTATGTTGGGGGGCAGGGGGAGGGAAGCCGGCTAAATGGATTACATTAAGGCTCATTTCTGTAGGAAATCACACTAAAATGGAATAACCTTACATCCTTAATTCCATATCCCCACTCCCATTACTTTACCATCTATCCTTGCACTTCTTCCCTGCCTCTACAGAAATACTCTGCAGAAATCCTTTGCACTTTGACTTTTTCTTTGAGACTCTATTTCTGATCTCAAGAAGACAGATTGGTTTTGTTTCCCTTCTCCTTTCCCTCTCCACTGAAGCCAGACAAGGGGACAGGAACTGCTCAATGCAGAAGAGGACATGGGATGCTCTGTAGCTTAGCAGTCTGGTCCCAATATCAAAATCAAGGAGAACTTCCCTCTCAGTTCAATCCAGTTTTCTGTACCTGTGTAAACTTCAAGCTCTGTTTGGCTGCACTGGTTGGTATGATTGTTGTCCAGAGATGTTTTGAGTGCCCCATCCCTGGAAGTGCTCAAGGCTGGATTGGATGGGATCCTGAGCAACCTGATCTAGTGAATGGCATCCCTGCCCCTAGCAGGAGGGTTGAAGCTAGATGATCTTTAAGGTCCCTTTTAACCCTAGCCACATTCCATGATTCTGTGACTCCTATCACTGAAAATACCCCTATGCAGAGGTGGGAGACAGAGGATCTGATCCTGGTTTGTCTGCCTGAGAAATGCTGTGCTGCATGAACTTCTTATGCAATCTTGAGGTTTGTTTGATTAGCTGCTCTTGTATGCAAAAATTTACTGATGAGCCAGAACTGCAGGGGGTGAGAGAGAATGTTTCTTTTTTTTTTTCCCTGCTCTCATTTCTTAGCAGGATTGAATGTCAAGAAAACTTCCTGCTTTAATTTGAGACAGACTGCATCATTTGCACTCAGTTCAGTCAGGGGGACCCCTTACTTTATTCCTCTTGTAGAGGTTTGCCCATTCTTTAGACTCTCAGTGCTGCAGGCAGTGTGCTTCTTGGCCTTTGTGAAGAGACCCTGCAGAGGCCCAGGTGGGAAAGACATAAGTTCAGATCCTTGCACACCTACACATACTTTCTTCACAACCCGTCATGGCTGTGGCCAAAAGTAAAAAAGAAAGAAGGAAGGAAAATGTTGCTTATACATAGCAAATGGCAAACTGCTAATTCCTGCAGATGGTAGATGCTGGGAGCCCAGGGAGATGACTTCTAGCAAATAGTTCTTCAGCCTTTTCATTACCTCAACAAAAAGCTCCTTTAAGTGAGTGGTCTACTCTGGCTGCAATAGCAGCTTACCCATTACAATGCTGACATTTTCTGGAGCATATGCCAAATGACTGCTGAGGGGTGTGCATGTGTGCAGTGTACGTAATACAGAGACGGGCTAGGGACTGTTGGTTAGCCACTGCAGAGGACAGAGCCTGTAATACTGCAAAGGAGGGACTTTTGTTAGATCAGTTTGCAAGCTGCTTTCAGCTGTCAAGGGATTACAGTAAGTTTCCGGTGCTCTGTTTGTGGTACATGTTCTTCTTTGCTTGTTCAGGAAAAGCAGAAAGTGTTGACGTTGCTCTATGTTGCTGTGGGAGGCTGTTTGCTGACCTCTGCTGACCTAATTAGCTGAATAATTGATAGTGCATGGTGCTTTGGGGGGTTTGGGGAAAGAGGTGAGGGATATGGTGATGCTTTCTCTGTCACATCAAGAGAAGACAACTGGATGGCAGGTGATGGGTTTTGAACAACAGTTTTGACAATAGTGTGTTGAAGTTAAGCACTCCTGTTCTTGGTTCCTTGTTCCTTATCGTGTTCCAGACTATAAGAGTTGTCACAGTGTTCATAGGGTAGTAAATGAAGCTTACTTTAAGCAACAAGGAAACACCATAGATTGCCTTTTAAAGGTGAAGAGATGGAGAGTTTCACTGCAACAGGCTGCCACTGTTTAGGATAGAAGGCTCTGTCAGTCTGTGGTTATGATGATGGGGAAATAGACAGCCTCAGCACTAAGTAATGGAAATGGTTACCAAGCTCATCTTCAACCCACTTTGTCCTGCTTAAGCCAGCAGTGACTGGAGGTGACTACCACATACCAGCTCAGTTTGACGTATTTCCTATGTAGAATGGTCATGCAAAGAATGAGTTATTGTGGTAGGTGCTGGCAGGCAGTGCTTTCTGTGCCTGAAGAGGAGAGTGCAAGCAGCAGACCTTGCCTTGTGCTCTGGGATACTTTAATCTGTCAATTAGGGCCTCAGAACAGCCACATTTGCCTCAGAAGATGATCCAGGAGGTAATGAATTGTTTTGTAAACTTCTCTGCAAGTGTCACCATGGGAACTCGCGTCTGCCAGGCACTTCCAGCGCATCCCTGCGGTTTTGCTGGTAGAGAGCTGGGTGAGACCGTAAAGCTAACCACACAGTCTTCCTGCCAGATATTGTTGATTACCCTGCATGTGCCTGGACAAAAGCTGCAGGACAAATTGCCACACAGAGAAACCCACTGAGGAATTCTGCCTTTCCTTAGGGACTGTGTTGATGGTTGTTGCTGTCTTAAAAACAAAGGCGGTTCTGACTGATCCTTGCTGAATTGGGGTAGGAGACTAAGCCTATGTGTTGGTGCATTAAACCTCCTGTTTTCTTTCTGCAGGCTGCCCAGAAGGGAAGAAAGTTGAATTTATTACCAGCTTACTTGATGCTCTGACTACGGACATGGTACAGGCTATTAACTCAGCAGCACCTACTGGGGGTGGGAGGTGAGTCCAGAAAGCATGGCTGAATGCCACCCAGGTGGCTGCAGAGCTCTGGGTGCCCCTGAGGTGGGGGCAGGTGGGAAAGGTGTTGCTCTGACTGATTCGGGTTCCTCTGGGTTGCTGGGAGAGGATCTGAGGCTGCTTTGTCCTGTCATCTAGCTCTGCTTGCCTCCTCCTGCCCCTCCTCCCTGGCAGCTGCTCCACCATAAAGGTTAGTATAGCCCATTTGAAGTGTGAAATGAGAGCACAGTGGGAGGAAGTGGCTTGTTCTTTTGTCCCTTGGTGCATGAAAAGACCTAATAAAATGCAAATGGATTGAAGGAGACCGTGTGGCCTAGTGGCTACCACAGGGAGTGAAGAATGTGAACCAAATTCTTGGCAGGACCAGCGCTGTGGCTTTGCTGAGAGGCTGCAGCCAGCCTGCCGATGAGGAGAGGAGCTGTTTTTCATGGCCCTCCCCTCTGACCAGCTGTCACCCCTTTTGGAAGGAGCAACAGGTCAGGCCTGTTACAAGAGGTGGGCAGAAGTCTGTGTTCCTGGGGAACTGGAGGAAAGTTGAGGCTGTGTCTCCCCCTCCTGCTTGATAACAGCAGATCCCTGCAGCGCTGCCTCGGGACAGGCATTGTGAAGGAACTGTGGTGGATTTAAAAAGTGCCACACTGCCCACACTGCCTCAGCTAGGCAAGGCTCCTGTGGGTCTGGATTTGCCTGACTATAAAAGGAGTCAGTGCTGGGGCAGCTTGCAGGGATGGCACAATGACTGATGTGCCCAGGGTCTGGAGATGGAAGTGCCTCTGCACAAATGTTACTGCTGTGGGTATTCCTCCAATGTGTTGACAGTAATGTTGATCCCCTGCTTTCCTCTTTCATAATGGAGAAGGAATCAGTGCCATCTTTTATCTACTCAAGACTATTCAAGGTCCTGGCTGGCATGGCTGTGTCCCTTGGCTTCAGTATGGACTAAAACTGAATTCATATGGTTTTAGGGTTCACATTCAGACCTTACAAATCAGGCCAGTGACTTGTATGTGTGCCTGCGTGCTGAATATTCTGTAACCCGCTGAATTAGTGCTGTATGCCTAACATGTCTGTATTCATATAAACAGGATGAAAAATGCCCCAAGGATGGGAAATACATCGTTCTCGCCCAGACTTAGGCATTCCAATGTCAATTCTGTCTAATTTGCATGGTTCAAATGCACCGGGTAGGGGTAGTAAGAAGCCCTGGAGAGTATTTGATATTTATTTGGCATCTTTGGCACTGGGACTGAAACACAGCCAATGTAATCATCACTCTTAAAATAAAGCTTAGTATAAACCAATGTTGTAGAGACCAGAGATGTATGCCCCCACTGCGCTTCTATAAACCAGCAGGCTTGCTTCCTAATGTTCCCCAGGCTTTGTGTATTTCTCAGCTTTCAATAGAGGCCTTTCTGGTGGAATTTTTCACTGCCCAGCTCTTCACACAGTCATCACATTGATTTATTTTCCACTCCAATGTCAGCAGCCCAGTTGTAAGGGGGGGAAAATTAAATCTTTTAGCAGGCTGTCCTTGGTAAGGCAAAAGACTGCTACCACCCAAATACTCTGCCTGCCCACAGCCATGATTAAATTCAGATAACTGCTCTGGTTTAATTTTCCATGTGCCTCAGCTAGACTAAGCATGTACCCCAAAGAACATGTGTCAAGCTTTTCCAACCCAACAGGTCATGATGGGACCATTTTTATTTTTTTAAAAAAAGTCATTTCAGGGAATTTTTGATATTTATATAAAAAAATTATCAGTACATATTTCATGTGGGCTTGTGGAGTTGGGAAGCTGTCTCTGTGCAGTAAGTCCTGCTTTTCAAGAGTCTCAAGGTAAGGAATATCCTGAGTTCTCTCTTCAGGAATTGGCTTCTGATGGTGTGAACAGGTGTATTCTTTGCTGGGTAAAAAATGGCTGGAGTGGCTGGTGGCCAGTCACAGGTGGTGCCCCCCAGGGCTCAGTATTGGACCCAGCCCTGTGTAATATCATCTTCAAGAACCTGGACAAGGGGATTGAGTGCCCCCTTATCCCACCGTGCTGTATTGGAGTGTTGACCTGCGGAAGGCGAGAGGGATCTGGACAGGCTGGATCCAGGGCCAAGGCCATTGTATGAGGTTGAGCAAGGTCAAGTGCCAGATCCTGCACTTGGGTCACAACAGCCCCAGGCAGTGCTACAGGATGGGGGATGAGGGACTGGAAAGCTGCCTGGCAGAAAAGGACCTGAGAGAGCTGGTCTGCAGCAGCTGAACAGGAGCCAGAGGTGGCCAGTACATAGAGGCATACAGAATCCATCTTTAGTATCAACATTAAAGTAAAGGACCAAAGGAAGAGAAGAGCCTTTCCAAAGTGTCCAGGACAAAAAAGCTTAACAGTGAGAGTCTTAAGGAGCTCAGACTTCCTTAGGGTATTGAAAGAAGAAAAAGGTTGGAAGTTCATTTTGTAAAATCTGAGTATCTCTGTAGAGACAAAGGCTCTGGGGGCTCTTAAGTCTAGCGGGGAAGAACGTGATTTACTGAATATAAACAAACTTGTGATCAAAATTTCTTTAAAGTGAGGGCAGTTCTAAGCCAGAGTGAAGTCATGAGGGACGTGACTGATTCCCTCTCTCTAAAGCTTTCATCTTAGGCCTGATGTGTTTCAGAAGGAATTGCTTTAGTCAAACCTGAGTTATGGTCCCAAGAATAATTTGATTCACATTCTGTGACTATCATATACAGGAAATCAGATTAGATTACTCTGCTGCCTTCAGTCTGAATTTGGATATGTGAGTGAAAACTTCTGTGTTTGCTGAGTGTCTTTGCAATTAATATCCATATTAGCTTTTGGGGGTTTTTTTGGGAGTGGGGCAGGGGGAGGAGGAGGGAGTGGGGGGTGATGAGGGAGAAGCATGGGAAGAAATTAGAGATTGGCATTTGAAATACTACATAGAGCTGTGCTAAATTGCCCCCAAAAACAATGTAGTAGCAGCAAAGTGAGGTGGTAGCTTGGATTCTTGCAGGCCATGTAAGCAAAACCTGAGGAGACTCTTTTTTTTTTAAACTGGGCATGCTTAAAACAACCTTGTAATCCCTTATAGGTCTTGTCTTGTTTAAGGGAGTTCAAAGCTATTGACTTTAATTGAGTTACTCTTGCTTTACAATAAAGTAAATAATGTAAATGAGATGAGAACTTCCTCATGGCCCTGGTTTATATTACAGCATAATAGCCAAATAGACTTCATTTATAGTTTTGAAACAGAAAATCTCTGGTAAAATTCATTCTTAATTTTAAGTTTATGTTATAACTCCAATACACATCTTGTTACTCTATGTTTTCAAAGTAATTAAGGGAGCACTTGTAGAGAATTGGTTTATTAGCCAGTACATTGTATCCTTTCTGAAAAAAAAATCATTGTTGAAATTTTTCACAAGTGAGTACTATGTAATAGGAACAGCACTTAAAAATTTAGACTTAGCTTTAGTACATTTTAGTCTCTTTTCTAATTCTGATATAGTCATATTACAGAGGGGCTAAATTAAACTAGATCATAGGGAATCCCAGCCTGGGTTTCTGTTATCTGAGAAATTCTCTTTGGTCCCTGCCAATTCAGAAATGAGTTTTAGTTGCCAAAATTTGTGCATTATGGCTTGCTACATTATCAGCAAAAATATTGCTGCCCTGTGGAATTTGAGGTAAATGGGCAGCTTACAGCAGCCACCCTTATCATGTAAAACGGCAACTATCAGTCCCTTAATTTAAAGTTGCCACTTATTCCTCATGTAATAGCCCCAAAAAGTACTCCAGAAAATGGCCCTGAGGTTCCATTTCATGCTCTAGTTGAGCAGTTTGAAGCAGGCAAGCACAGCTCAGCACATCTCCAGGGTGTTCTGAAGCCAATCCACGTTTTAATAAAGACTGACACTTTTAAACAGTGCAGGGAAGTTGATGCTCAACTCCTATTGCATTTCAACTGAAGTTGGATACCAACTTCCCTTTGTCCTCTTGTGGAAATTCTAGCCTAATTAAAGATACAGGAGAGTTCATGTAAGAGGAGGGTCTTTGAACAGTCAGTGAGGAATGAGGGGAGGCAATTTTTTAACCTTCTAAATTATTTATCCTACAATCTTCAGAAAAACTGTGTTCAGAATAATGTTTCATGTACAACTTAGCCTGAAGAGAGAAAGAAACTGGCCTGTAACAGGGGAGATAACTTTTAACTATAGAGGAATTATGCATTTCCCATAATTAATTTGGACTGGGTAGCACCCTTTTGTTTAGTCTGAACAGAGCTTAGTTTTTTGTTGGCTTCTTGATTCCTTGGCTACAGGAAAAGAGGAATAATAAAACAAATGCAGGATCCTTTTGCAATTCCATTATAGTAATTCTCTCTGATTCAAACCATGTTCCACTGTTACAGACTTTAGGCAACTGCAAAGAACAACAAAATGGGAGTAAGAAGTGGAAGCAGAGCAAGATCAATTTTGAATTTTACCTCAGTTTGTTAAACTCATTGCTTTCCACTGCTTAGTGCTGGCACTTTGGTGGTCTTCATCAGTGCTGTCATGGGCATTGGCTGGAGGGGTCAGTCACTCTCCATCCATTCTTCATTCAGCAGCAGCACCAAGCAGGGTAGAGATATCCTTGCAAAATATTTAAAAGTCATACAAACTTACAGCTCTAAGTCCTTTAGACACCCTGACCACAAACATACCCTGTGTGTGTGTTGAGAATGAAAGCTGGACTAATTAATTTTTTCACTCTGTAGCATTTGCTACCAGCTTCTTGTGCATCAGTGTTCTTCCATCCTGGAATAGGTCCCTCTGGTTTATAGGCTCTGCAGTCCAGATAGGTGATGGGCTGATCTTACTGCCCTTATGTCTTTCTGCCTCAGCTGCTGATGTTGCTACATAAAGTTTGTAGTACAAAAGAATAGATTTTCTACGTCTTCAAACAGGTGCCTGATGGGTACTTCAGAGACTGCAGCCTGTGCAGTGAGGCTGAAAGGGTTCAGGGAGCAAAGGACCAGCTTTGGTAGGAATGGACTTCAATTTATTTAGTAAAATGTCATGGCACATACTACCCTTTGACTGCACAGTTCTGTGGAGCATAATGTGATTGCACACTGTACATGGCTCTTTAGGGGAGTCATGTCTCACATTTGCAGCTCTTGTATTCTTTAGCCTATATTCCTCCCCTAATTCCCTGCTCCTTCACACTGAGCTAACTGCTCCTTTCTCACAAGGGCCTTGAGGGCTGAAAAGCATTACAGATTGCATGCACAGTGCATATTCAAGCTGCCTATTTGATATTTTGGCAGTCATTCTCTGATCCAGTATTCAGTGCAGCTTATAAAAGTGTATGTCCATGGTTTTGCCCAGCCTCTTTCTGTTCTTCAGTGACACCAGATGATGTGAAGGTACTCTGTGGAAGTGTGCCTCATCTGGAAGATAGCATTGTTAGAAGTTTCTGTACCTTAACACACATACCTCCAAGCATAGCCACCTAAGAAATGAATGTTCTGCTGTGAGGGAGCTCTTAGAACATTATACAGAAAGAGGAGCAAGAGCCTATTTGGAGAAGACTGTATACTTGATGCCAACAAACTTTTAAGAAAGCTGGTTTGCTCTCTTAGGCTGTTAATGACAGACCATGCTTTTCTTCACTGTTGGAATATTGCTGGACTTATGCTGCTTAATTGAGCTAAACTTGCTGGCTTTTGTACAAAAGCAGTCCAGCAACAGCAGGTTACATTTGGAAAATCAGTTTACACAGACCTCCTTTCTTCACTAGTTCTCATTCTTTAGGACTGACTGTTTTGCCACAGAGTGCTAAAGAGGAACAATTAGGCAGAAAAGTAAGTACAGCTGTAATGCAGTCAACATGAGAAGGCTGTCTTCATTTTAATAATTCT
The DNA here is from genome assembly GCF_036417665.1 of Passer domesticus. Lineage (NCBI taxonomy): Eukaryota > Metazoa > Chordata > Aves > Passeriformes > Passeridae > Passer > Passer domesticus. The sequence continues at coordinate 34,350,178 of NC_087479.1, forward strand.
TACTGTGTCTTACAAAACTGCTACAGCACCGAAGCCAGGTACTGGAATTCAGTGGGTTTTAGTGTGATTGGTGTTGGAGCAACAGATGTTGGAAATTGAGAATGTACAGGACAGCTTTGTTCTGTCTTGATTTCTTGATTTTTCTGATTCCTTTATGGTCTGAATGAGAGGCAGCCCAATAAATGAAGTTTATATCTGAGGGCAGATTTACTTCTCTTGAAATGGTATGGGGAGGAAGTGGAGGGACAATGCCCTGGACTACTGCCAACTCTGTGCTCACAGGGCAGTTGGAGCCCCAGACCTGTCTGAGCTGAGCTGGCAGGCATGGCTGGTGCCATGGCACATCAGCAAAGCTAAGTGGCCTAGCAGGGCTGTGTAGTTGCATTAATTCATGTTTCATGGGTGGTGCCTAAGCACCTTCCATGGGCGGTGGTCAAAGTCAAGGTAGTTAAATACAGCACTGTAACTTCATCCTTCTGTAGTGTATCATGGAATTTCATGAGCCAGGGATATATGGCCACCCTGAGATGATGGGGATGCTTCCTGTGCTCTGATTCTGGATGATAACCAGAGATGGCAGGCAACCAACCATCTCAGGAACTGCAGTCCTGCTAAGCCAGCCAACAGAAAGTGGTAAAAACTCAGAAATGGCTGTATCTTCCTTTTTCCTAAAGTCATAGCCATTAAACTAATTCCTTTTAGCTCTATTAGCATGCTGCAGTTTTCATCATGAGCTCTCAGCATGTTTGTAATGGCAAAGATTGATTTATTGTCACCTCATGAGTCAATGTATTTGTATTAGCCTCTGAATGTCCCTCATTTTCTTTGTGGAAGTGCTGAAGAGAGCCATGTTGCCTTTCTTCATAACTCACAAAAGCTCCTCCTTGGTGTGCCCCTGGAAAAGAGGCACTTTAAAATCCTGCTTCTGAGTGCCTCTTCAGTAGGTAGTGAAAAGCTCTTGTCTGTTGTCTTTCTGCTGTTGGTTCTAAGATGCTCTGCTGTTTTCTCCAGTTCTGCCTCTCCAGCTGTGGGCCTTCAGTAAATGAGGGCAAGCCAAGGTGTGAGCAAGGGCAATCTCACATGCAAAAGCTCAGGTTTTATTCTTCTATCTTAGCAAAGGCAGAGTATTGCTGCTGGCAATACAGAACTCCTCTGAGGCTGTTGGAAACATGCTAGTCTTCAAATGACAGCCAGCTTCTTTCCAAAAGGGAGGGAGACCAATAGCTATGTTAATAAATGTCATAAAAACAAGACACAGGATGTGTTTCTGTTCTCTCCTGTCATCCTGGTCAGTGCATACAGTTTAGAAAATCAGGACACTTCCTTAACTTCTGGGGTGGGGGGGAGGTGTGTGGGGGGAATTTTGCAATTTTTGCTTGTCTATAGGTGATTCCTGGTGCTTGCCTGGTATTTTGGTTCCCCAAACTAAGACAGACTTATTCCTAACCCCTTCTTCCTCCTGCACAGTGTTTTTCCCGTTGTACATTCACCAGATGCTGTGACTGAATGCCAGCCTGCCTCTCAGTTAAGAATTAAATGAAGGAAATAGTTTCAAGTAAAACCCTGGGAAAAATGTTATACAGTTTATCTGCCTCTCTGTACTGTGTGTGTTTACTTGTTACAAGAATTCATATGCCTCTGGATAGGGGCTACCTTTGTAATTTCTATCCTTATTTGTAAAAGCCATCAGAAAAGGATAATGAGTATCTCAGTTTCCACTTAAATTCCAGTTCTTGCTTTCTGCATGCTGCAGAGCCCTCCTCACAAATGATTTAATTTACCATAGGGATAGCATGTGTGAGGGGGTATTTTTCAGGCTGTGTAGCTACATTTTAAAGGCAAAACTTTTCACACCAGAAAGTCAAAATAATTTTCTCTCTCCTAGTTCCCAACAAAAAAAAACTTCAGTGACCATATATGTATAGATTCTACTAGTTCCTGAAACAAGGTCAACAGCAGTCTTGGAGAGAATTTTATAGGATACTTGGGTTTATATTTCTCCATCAGCTAGAATGCCCCAAACTCACACCAGAATCTGGCTGCCTGCAGCAGGCAACTGTTCCTCTCTCCTTCCTGGGGAAGGAATTTATGCAGCAGCTGGATATGTCTTCTGGAATAAGTCAGAGCAATCAGTGCCAGTGTAGCATGTTTGACTACCTATCCACTAATTTCCATGCACTAATGTGCTTTATTCTTGGAAGGAAAAAAAGGTTCAGGCCTCAGCCTCATTTCAGCATCTTTTCAGGTTTCTCTGTTGGCATGCTCATCACATGGAGAAAAGACAGACTAGCTTAGAGTTTCTTCCCTGTTCTCAGTATCCCTGAGGGATAACCCCCTTTCCCACTGCTGCTGCAAAGCACCAGACACTGCTTAAATGGTATGATATAACAGTACCTGTTCAGTGATGGCATCATGTTGAAAGGCAGCATTCTGTATTTGTGTGTCTGTTGCTGTTGCTGCTCGTCATTTTTTTCTTCTTTTCCTCTCTGATATTGTTATTTTCTACAGAAGGAAAAAGTGAGTCAAATAGCATCAAACTTGTAACACCACAATGATTAAGAAATGAAACAAACTGAAGTTGCCAGCTCTGTAGTACTGCTTTTAATGGATTTGTGGTTTTTATCTTCTGTGGAACTCTTGTGTGTAAATCAGGTGTGTGAAAAGCATGAAAAATGCAGAAAATATAGCAGAGGAGTTCAGATTATGTAAACAGATACAGGGAGAAGAATATTGTGTCTTGCCAAGGACATTTTCAAATAATGAATGTGTCTTGCATTAAATTGATTTGTTCCCTTTCTGAACTCTAGATGTTACTGTCACAGAAACTACCACGACAGCTGACACTCATGGCTCTCTTGCTGGTAATTTGAATGGGAGCACAAGGGCCAAAAGGCCAAAGGAAATTGTCTCTTGCCCTCTAATGAGGATGGTTCTGGGATTAGGCAGTTTCAGCAACTGGTGTGAGGAGAACCTAAGCTACTGATGGTATCAGACTCCAAGATTCTCTTGGCAATTCACTTGTTAATGCTAAAGGACATTTTTAGAAAAAGTTCATCTGTCTCAAAAGAGCCCATCTAAAAGGAGGAGATTAGAAGACCTGTGTTTTTTGCTTATTTTGAACACGGCATAGCACTTGTTTGATTCAATGAGCAGCTCTTGCTCCTCAGCGTGTGCTTGACCATGTTGGTGAGAGCACTCCCTTGTCGGGGGCCTGTGCTTCCTCTGTTCCAGGTTCTCTGAGCCAGACCCCAGCCACACACTAGAGGAGCGAGTGGTGCACTGGTATTTCAGCCAGCTGGACAACAACAGCAGCAATGACATCAACAAGCGGGAGCTAAAGCCTTTCAAGCGTTATGTGAAGAAGAAAGCCAAGCCCAAGAAATGTGCCCGGCGTTTCACTGACTACTGTGACCTCAACAAGGACAAGTCCATCTCGCTTCAAGAGCTGAAAGGGTGTTTGGGAGTCAGCAAGGAAGGAGGTGGGTGCCTTTTCTTCCTCATTGCACCACAGTAAAAACTGACAAACAAACTTGACGAATAAAACTGAGTTACAGCAAATTCAGAAATCCATTTTCTCCCAGCTGTTTCAAAAGTGCCACAGTTTGTGTGAGCAAATGAGTGGGATTAGCATACTGCCGTGCAAATGTAGTTTGTTACTTGTGTTATGGCTCCATCCTCTATGCTTTATCACAGACCTCTGTGCTAAGCACTATACAGAGACAGGACAACAGATAAGAGTTCTTGGCCAGTCTTATTCCTAACTTAGTCTGCTTGTACTGTTGATATCCTTGGAAACTGTAGTTGAGATCAGGTCCCTTCTGAGCAATACCCTGCTAACAAGATTCTGTTGTCTCAGCCATGCAGGTTGGATGATGTATGAGCCAGCACAGACCCAGTCCTTCTCTGGAGACCCTGTTTACTAACAGAAATAATATTTATTTTCATTGCTAAATTCAGCATGCAGGAGAGTGAATGATGCAAAGAGAACAACTCAGAAAGCAAGCATAGGGCTCTGTACTGTTGCCCCTTTTCAAACTTAAATTGTGCTTTGAGATTGGTAGAGAAATGAGGCATGTGAGTAACCTATTTTTCCTTTCTGTTTAGTGTCTGAGCAATCAACCCACCCTCCTGCCTTTTCTTCCTTTTTTCATCTTCACCTCATCATCTGCTGGGACTCGAACCAAACTGATATTTTTGGAAATTTTAGGAATTGAAACAGTTCAACCCAAATTCAATAATTATCAGTCATTCTTGACTGTGGGCAGACTTGCTTGGCAGGAGAAGGCAAACAGGGAGATTCCAGGGGACTAATTTCCTGTGCAGGTGTTTTGGCTTTGCAGCTGTTGTTATATGTGTGTCATGGTAGCTGGAAAGGGTGGATAGCTTTTTTTTTTCTCCCATCTTAATCTTTCTTTAGTTCTTTTCTCAAGTTTAGCATGAGTGGGAAGGGAGTTGGTACATTTGGGTGTTGGGAAGTTGCATTTGCTAGGTGCTTTGCAAACATTTTAGTTACCATAAGCATATAGCATTACTTGTCAGCTGTGAGAAGCATTCAGCTTCCCTAGCCCTGTGGAGGTGTTTTTTTAGTCATCAGTACCTTACTGAGGAATGACATACCAAAATAGCAATCTTTAATTTTATTGCCTTCCCAATAAGATGAATATGCCAAATGAATTTTATTGCTATTTGGCCTGGAATAAGACTCTCTGGAATCTGCTGCCCTGGCCAACTGAATGTTCAAAATTTAGTTTATGGAAGGGGAAAAAAATCAAAGGGAGAGAAGAAAGAAAATGTGAAACTTTGAGCCCATGTGAAGGGGAAAGAAGGCAGCATGACATTGTTGTGAGTGCCTGATTGTCCAGCTGTTTGCTGAACACATCCTTGACCTTTCATGGTTTCTTCTGTTGTATGAGGACAGGACTGTGGTCAAAAAAGGGACTCTGATCTTATTCTCCCATACAGCTTCACATACCTACTACAAACCTGATAAGCCTTGAGGACCAAAGATAAAGGGATAAGTTAAAGGATGGTGAGGACTAAGAAGCAGGGCAGGGGGCAGTGCAGACAGCAGGTACTAACATGGAAGAAAGAATTGAGTTAGAGTGCTCCAGAGGTGCAATAAACAAGTTTGTAATGGATCTTTTCTATGAAGTATTGAAGTTGTGAGGTGGTAGATGGCATGTTTCCTATGCTTTCTATTCAAAATAACTGCTTAATTTAGAAACAGTCAGTATCTTTGCCTTTGACATGGTCTTCCCCAAGTCCTCTCTATACCGGAGAGAGATGGTTGGGTTATTGGGTGGATAAGGAATTGGGTGGATGGTCACACCCAGAGGGTGGAGGTCAACATCTCAGAGTCCTGATAGACATCAGGGACAAATGATGTCCCTTGGGATTCATACTGGACCAGTGTTATTTAATATCTTCATTAATGACATAGTGGGATTGAGTGCACCCTCGGCAAATTAGCAGATGACACCAAGCTGAGAGGTGCAGTTGCCATGCCTGAATGATGGGATGCCATCAAGAAGGATGTGGACAAGCTCAAGATGTGGCCCCACAAGAATCTCATAAAGTTTAAGACAACCAAGGGCAAGGTCCTGCGCCTGGTTAAGGGCAATCCCCAATATCAACACAGGCTATGGATGAACACATCCGAGCACCCCCGCCCAGAGGAACTTGGGGGTGCTGGTGGGTGAGAGGCTGGACATGACCCAGCCATGGGCACTCCCAGCCCAGAGAGCCAAACGTGTCCTGGGCTGCATCCAGAGCAGCATGGGCAGCAGGGGAGGGAGGGGATTCTGCCCCTTTGCTCTGCTCTGCTGAGACCCCACTGCAGGGCTGCATCAGCTCTGGGGTGCCAGCACAGGAAGGACAAGGACCTGTTGGAGTGACTCCAGAAGAGGCCACCAAGATGATTAGAGGGTCAGAGCATCTCTGGTGTGAGGAAAGGCTGAGAGAACTGGGATTGTTCACCCTGTAAGACAAGGCTTGGGGTGACCTAATTGTGGCCTTACAGTACCTGAAGGGAGCCTATAAGAAAGAGGGAGAGGGACTTTTTACAAGAGCACAGAGTGACAGGACAGGGGGAAATAACTTCAAGCAAAAATGGAGTAAGGTTAGCTTGACTGTGAGAAGAAAATTCTTTACTGTGAGGGTGTGGAACAGGTTGCCCAGAGAAGCTGTGGATGCCTCATTACTGGAAGTGTTCAAGGCCAGGTTGGATGGGGCTCTAAGTAGCCTGGTTTAGTGAGAAGTGTCCTTGCCCATGTCAGGGGAGTTGGAACGAGATTAACTTTAAAGGTGCCTTCCAACCCAAACCATTCTATGATTCTGCCATCCTACCCTTTCTCTAAGTTTCCTTTATCTGGATCATAGGTGCATGTAGTCACTCCCTGTATTTTGATGTCTGTTTCTTTGTACCATGGCCTCCAAAGATCTGTTGGGGCTGAGGTCACTGTGGGTTCAGGCCAAGAGCTAGCTGGAAACCTTTTTAATGATGTACTTTCAGCTGTAAACTGCTAGTCAGATGAAGACAGAACTTTTCATGGAAATGTTTCTGTTTCAACAAAAGCCTTGTTTGCAAGGTTCTTCTGGTCTACCTTGGATGGGGAAAGGTTGGAGGAAGTCAAGGAAGGTTATAATTTCCCCTTGATATACTTCATTACAAGTGAACTTAGCTCAGATCTTCCAAATCCTTTTTTGGTGTCCAGTAGCATAAGGACTAAACTGAAGTAGGTCATCATTCCAGGTGAGTATGCTTCTTGCTAGGCAAATTGAACATTTGTAATAATTTTGAAAATAAAACACAATACAAATTTTGTAGTATTTGGGATTCTGAAGAAAACAGATACTAATAATAGATATTAGGAATGCATTCTGCATTTTTGTCAGTGTTTTGCTTTACTTTTTTTTTGGTAGCCAGTTCCATCCAAACGTGGAAATAGAGCTGCTTAAAGGAAGCATAGAGCAGAGATAACACACTACTGTTATGTGCTTCTCAGGATCTCAAGAGTCCAAATAAGATATATATGTGGGGATTCAGCTGGGATATTTGTAAGGACAAACCTGAATCTGAGCTCTTTCCAGCTTAGAATTAAACTTGTTCGAGATGCATAGTTGTGTCTGTCTTCCCTTCCTCAGCAGTCTCTTCATGCCTGTGGTTACCTAATACGTGGGTACTGCCAACCAGTGGTTCTCCAGCGAGGAAGTTAGCTGCCCAGTCTATCAGAAACCCTTCCCTTTTCCATCCTTATGGTGACCCAAAAAGCTGCTGGCAAATCTGCTAGGTCTGGTAGCCACTTTGCACAGCTCTTGTCCCTCTCTTTAAACCAGATTTGTTTTTATCAGAGGCTATTTACATGGAAAAATGCCATTCTTGGATCTCAGAATGGTGTGGCCACATAAGAGTCAGCCTTTGAGTGTTTGCAGAAGCCTGCAAATGACTTCTTAAACTGGGGCAGAGCAGGTAGGCAGGGCTTTCAGCTTAGAGTATGCCAGAAACAGCCTTTGCCATCACTTGATCTAAGATTGTCTGTTTGAGGAATTGTGGAAGGAAAGCAGACTGATTTACAGCCTGTTAAAAGTTAGCATTCCTCAGCATAGTCTGCACAGCCTGAGTTAAGGGGGGAACCATCTGTGATCAAAGAACAAAGGCAGAGAGAGTATCTCTCTGCATTAGTCAAAAGACAGGATCCTTGAGAGGAGATAGACACACATCATAACGCTTTGCTGGAAAGTTACTGGACCTGACATTAATTGGAGTCCAGTGATGCTGGAGAGGAGGGCTGTAGATCTGAGTGAGGCTTATGCTAGTTGTGCTGGCTACAAAATGTTGGAGTTGAGTTTTACTTCTATATTCTTCCAAGTTCAGGAGACAAAGTCAGCATTTTGTGCCTGCCCAAAGAGGAGCTAAGGGAATAAGCAGCAAAGAAATGTCCCTCTGCCAACTGACGGGAAGTTCCCTTCTGCCAGCTCAGATCCTGTGATTGCTTTGCTATCCAAGAGCTTGTCAGATGGTGGGTGTTGGGCACGCTTCACAGGACATGAGGACATCTGAGGTGGAACCCAGCCACCAAGAGCCAGTCCAGAAACAGGATCGAAACATCTTCATTAAAAAGTGTATGCGTGTGTAATTAAACAGAATGTCACTTTCTTCTGAATCTGAGGAAATGTTACAGAAAGAAGGAAAAATAGACAGGCAATCTGAACAGCAGATTTCATTCAGTGATGTTTTGGACCTTTCTGTCTTCAGAAGTAACTGCATGCTTGGGAGGCTGGGAATGAGTGGCTCTATATCATTACTGTACAAGTCGTTGTGTGAGAGAAGGTAGCAAAGAGCAGTCACCTGGGAAAGGCCTCTGCACCAGTGATGATAGAAAATAACAATCTGAGTGTCCATGAGTAAACTGTAACCAGGTAATGACTGAATTAAAAAGAAATTTCAAAGTACGTTTATGTGCTATTAGATTAGATTTAAAGGAGCTGTACTGGTTCAGTGCTTCGTTTTGTTTGTCTTGTTAAGATACTCCCCTTTGGAGCTTTATAGAGGTGCTATAATTTGCCTTTAATCTTGACAAAACTAAGTGATAATATGAACCAGGACATCAGTATTGTGTTGAGAACACAAGATAAGGCTGTTTCTCTCCCCAAAAGGTGAACGGTTTGCTCAGTATGTCTGAAGAATAATAATTTCCTATTAAAAGCTGCTGGGGTTTCCTTGGGGCTTTTTCTTTTGAAAGACACCTGCCCTAATCTAATGTGACTAGAACTGTTATCCAAGAGAGTGTACTTGTGAGGATGAGCAAATCCTCAGCTTTGTGAAGCTTGCCAAATGATGGGATGTTACCCCATAATGCCCAAGGGCTTCCCAGCTGTATGTCAGTAACCCACGCACCGCCTGCCCTATTCCTTCCTCTCCCTTGTGTCAGCAGTTAGGTGTTGCTGTGGCAGGGTTTTGCCTTCGATGGGGACCCATGGCTGGCCTGGTTTGTAGGGCAGGCGGGCAGCTGAGGGCGGTGCTCTCTGCCCCAGAGCAGCAGGGGATGAGCCCCAGCGCGTTTCCCACACGGCTGCACGGGCCATGTGCTCGAGCATACCGGCCACGGCACGGAGGGATGCTCCTGCCTTCTGAACACACCATCTTGCCAAAGACAGGCAGTGCTCACTCAGCTCTTTCCAAGGATGGGTTGTGCTCATGCACAGCACTGTGCTGCAGGCTTACCTGCTCTGCGTGGTAAAGGTGAGAGGGTTCTTTGGGATGCCCTCTGGCTTCCCCAGGCTGCCAGCCAGGGCACTGATGCCCTGCGGGGCCCTGGCAGCTGCCCATGAAGGGCCCGGGCTGTGAGTGGCAGTCAGCCCAGGCAGATCCTCTGGCCTGGCAGTGGAGCCTCTGCCCACGGCAGCAGAGCCGCGTTTGACACCGGGCATCAGTGAGCCGCGGTTCTGCTGATCCCGGCAGGGCAGGTGGCTGCTACTGGCTGTTCAGGGCCTTGGAATAACCTCCTGTGCTTACACAGTTTCTTATTAATGTTCTCTAAAGCCAACAGGCTGTGCTTTGTGACCCATTTCAGCTTTGGCCACTGACACCTTTTTCCCTCTGGCTTTTTCTTCTCAGCAGCTCCATTCCTATTGTACAGCCCAGCCTCCTGGCCCTTGGGGCTTCCTACACCTCGACCCTGCCCTCTGAGCTTCCCCTCTGAGCTTCTGCCCATCTTGTTCCTGCACAGAGCAGCATGTGCAGTAGAGTACTTGATGTGCAGAGCGAGCTGTGCAGTCAGGCCATGTGCATGCACAAATCAAAGTCATGGAGTGGAGGATGGCAACAGGCTTACAGCTGCTGGCTGGGAGCAGGAGCTCCCATTTTCAGCTAAGCCCTGCTCTCACATCAAACCAGCTCGCAGGAAGTGTGACAACTCCTGTAATCCCTGAGCTGGCTGTACCCAGTGCAGAGGCCCTTGCCATGAGCTCCATCTGGTGTAGGGTACATGTGCCTGTTATCTCATGACACAGTCACAGCTCTGCCCTTCTGCCAGGTAGAAGTTCAGGTCTTTGGTTTTAGGCACTTGTTTGTTTGATTCAAGTGAAATATTTAATAAACCTGGGCTGTCTGTATTGCCTGTACCTTCACTCTCTTCTGGCTTCCCCCTTTCTACATGGCATTATTTTGCTTGCTTGGGGAAACTTCAGAACACTACTTGCATCCTTCCTTTCTTCTTTTTCCTTCCACTCCTCAGTTTAACCTTGTAATTGTTGTTTCTTGTCCATGTCAAACCTCTGGATTTCATGATACTCAGCTACTACAACACCAGGTATTTAACATTTCTCATCTCAGGCACACTGGTTAGACTCTTGCATGTGAATCCTGTTGGCTGGACTTGCTGTGAGCATGTTCACAGTGGGTGCTTTGAACCTGCTCTCTGGCAACAGACAAGGGAAGGCTCCTTTGTCATGCCATGGCATTTACTTCCTTTAATGTGGTTCTTGGATTTTACAGGTAGCCTGAGCAGTTTGCCCAATGGAAAAAGACAAGGCCTCAACCCTTTCAGTGAGTATCTTGTCAAAATGTTTTATTTTTTCCTGTGATAAGCATGTATTGCGGAATTCATTCTCCCCTGTTCTCTTATGTTCATGAACAACAGTATAGAAACAGCTGGAAACCAAAGTTGTTCTTAAGAGGTATAAATACACCAACGTGCAGCTCCATTGCATCATTTCAAAGTCCAGCTCTCTGTCTTTTGCTGGAACAGATTACATGTGGCTAAGGAATTAGAATAGGATAAAGCAGCTGTAGGATGACTACTCTCCTATCCTATTCTTCCTTCTTCTATCAAGCAGTAATTTATGTGGTTTGTTGTGTTTACATTCCATTACTCCATGGATAAGTTCCCATGAAGACTGTTCTCTGTCATGGTAAAGGTCTGATCTCCTCTGTATTTTGGGCATTGAGTCACATGGACCCTTTCATCAGACATGAACAATAACATCATTTGCTTTGCCTTTAGACTTGTTGCCTCATGGTTTTGTTGGGTACTTCTCATTTGGACTGTAAGAAACAGTGAGAAGTTCTCCCCTGCCTACATCTTCTGCCATTTGTTTTATAGCTGTCCTACATATGTCTGGCTAGACTCCTTTTTGTGTTGAGGAGACCTAGGCTGTGTATTTGTTTAATGCCAGAAGTCTTCCTATACCTCTTGCTATGTTCCTTGTCTTTCTGGGGAATGTATTATCTGGTCCTGGTGAGATGGGCTGAACAGAGAACTGAAGATAAAGATCAGCTACACCTTGTACATTGATAATGTGATGTTTCCTGGTGTGTCCTCCACTCTGAGCACGTATTTGGTTTTTGCCTGCTGCTAAAAGCTGAGCAGGGGCATTTGAACAACTGCTGTAGCTCCAGCCCCTTCCTTGTCACTCAGAGTGCTCAGTGTAGGACAGATCATCTGCACCCCCACGCTACACTGCACTTACAGACATGGAAAACAATCTGTTGTTTTTATGAGCTGGTCATTGAGCACTGCAGGCACATTCGCAGAGCTGTGCAATTGATTGCAAATATGGCTACCTGAAATATTTTTGCATTTGACAATGTTTGCCCCACTGTGACAGGGCATGTTGATCAGCACTGATCTCACTGAGGCCTTTCCTCCCAGTGAGGTAACCTTTTCCCCTCAAATCCCTACTTTAGTATGTTTTCACCTGTAATTAATCCACAGAGCTCTAGCTCTAGCTCTGATCCCATAAGAGCTTTGGTTCTTAAGAACCTTTGGTGAGGGGCTTAACAAAAGCTTTCTGAAGAAAGGCCTCCTCCAAGACCTGCTTGTCTGCTAGGGCAGGAGGCAGCTGCCTGTGGCTGATGGGGAGATGGTGGCAGGGCAGCCTGGCAGCAGTGGGTTTCTGCATCAGCTGTGCCAGGCAGAAGAGCAGAGCGAGGGATGTTGGACCAGTTGTTTCCCTAGACTGCATGCCCATTTCCAAGGAGGGGGAGGAAAGTGGTGTTTTGTGTTTAAAAATATGTCAGTCCCTAAGGCTCCATGTGACTCATTCAGTGCTTTTTCCAGCAAGGCTATCTCCTTAGCCCCTGGTTGTTTTCAGCCTCACAGCTTATTCTGGGATCTCAGCTTTCTGGGACCATGGCTTCAGCAGAGGCTATACTGGATCTTTATCAGTCAGGTTTCTTTTTGTTCTAATTTGCCTTTTCCCCTTACTTTTTCTGCTTCTGTTCTGTTTTTCCCTCCTTGCCCACCCCACCCTACTCTTTCAGTAGGTCGCCTGGTGTAGCAGCAGAAGACAAGAAGGGAAGGCAGGAGCTGACCCCAGGAAGAAGAGATCCAGTGACAGACAGACAGACACCTTGCTGCTTGTGAGCAAGCACGCAGCATCAGCAACATCCAGCGTAGCAGAAGTGGCACCCAGAACGTTTGCACTTTTAAAAAATTGGTTTGGATTTTTTTTTAATTGCTTTTCAATGCCATTATCTAATACTTTGGAAAGTGGAGGGAAGCAGGATCATGGCTTTTTAAAATTGGAACAGCTACTGATGATGTAAAATTGAGTTCACTGGAACTCAAAGAATTTTATATACTGTATATAAATATATATGTAAATTGTACAGTTGTCTTGTACAGGGGTTGGAGTCACTGTTCTGTTCCTCTCTTTGCTTTTGAAGGCTGTTAGGGTTAGAGGGACTCTTTGCATTTAATGGATTATAGTAATGCATTCATTTCTGCCACCAAACCATCATTCAGTGGTGAGCCTTAACAGCACCTCCATGCAGGAAGGAGCCAGTGTATCAGCATGAATTCTTGCAGATGTGCACACAGTGCCTCAGATATCAAATGCTTCTTGAGAGCAGCTGAACCCCTTTTTTTACCATAAAGCTCTCTGCAACCCAGGCAATTGGGCTGGGCAATTGAGAGCACAGATTTCATGTAAGTATTGGTGCACTGCAAAGCTGCTTAAAGTAGGGATAGAAAAGGGTTCTATTAGGGATGTACAATAGTAGTGTGTGCACCTGTTGCAAGTTGGGCAGAAATTAAATACAAATGCATTGCTATTCATGCTCAGATAACATGCTTAGCAAAGATGCTCCATGCCTCTGGAATCTAAAGCTGTAAGAAAGGTGTGGGAGCCATAGGCCTAGTAGAGTCAGTGGAGTGAAGTCTTGCATCTTCTGCTCTGGCAAAAAGTGTTCATCTGTATGTTGTACAGCAATAAACATTTGGAGAAGCCTGCTAAAAGCAGCATTAGCCTGCCTTGTGCTTTGCTGAAGAGCAAAGGACTTACTTGTCAGTGCAGACAGACACATTTGCTGCTGTCCCCAGGAGTCTGCTTTACTTATGTTTCAGCAGTACAGCTTGGGCCATGCTCACTGGTGAAGGTCTGCCAGCAGTGGCTTTCTTGTCCTTGGTGGTTGTGAATCCAAGCTCTCCTCCTGCACAGTGGTGTGCCTGCCCACTTTGCCTGGTTTGCTGTTGCCAGTACCTCCTGGGTGCTGTGGCACTGGGGTGTGATTAGCAGTGACAGTGAAGGCTTGGAGAGAGGAGTCTGGTGTTCTCGGAGGCCACAGGGGCTGTGTCAAGCACTAGCAGTTTTAGTAGAGTAGTTTTTTTTGGCAGGGGTGCCCATATCAGCAATCCTAGATTTGGGCAGTGTGATGGGACACTCAGAGTTTTGTTTTGTGTATTTCCAACCACTGGCAGCACTCGCCTGTTCTGAGCAGCCTCCCACTTCTGATCCTTCTGCCACTTATCTCTGGACCAAGAACCTGTTAGAAGAAACTGTAGTGAAGATGATGAAATAACATGTTAATATGAGATCACACCAACAATTACTTGTAACAGCAATAGGTAACTTCAGAGACTGGACTCATCCTTCAGGGCTCTCTTGTTTTGGTAAAAGATGATACAACGCAGCACCTTCACTCTGTCATGTCATTGTGGCAATAGCATGAGATAAATACAGCACCAAAATAAAGTGTCCTGATGCAGTAAGTTAGTGCTTGTTGACAAAATTGAAAGTTAAATAAAATAAAAACTAACAAGCCTTTCTATAAATAGCTGTTTAAGAGTAGTAATAACTCTTCCTCTGGGAAGTATATTGGAGCTAATTAAAGCATATGGCATGGTTAAAAACGCTTCTGGTAATATCTGAAATATACATCATACCATAATAATACAGCAAAGTAATCTCTTTAGCAAGAGCAGATCCTGCTGCTGGATCTTCATGGTTTCTCACATACAATGTATGTGCTTTTTTGGCCTGCAAGCTCCCACCTTCTTGATTGCTTCTTCTTATCTTGTTCTTTGGGTGGTTTTTTTTGTTTTGTTTTGTTTTTTTTCTTTTTTTTTTTTTTGTTTATGGGGGTTGTTTTGTTTTGTTTTAGTGCCCTGGGCACATCTTTTGTGTGTTGAAATAATTTGGTTTAGTGTATAGTTAGAAATGTCCATGCCACACTCACTAATCCTATTGTAGGGAGTAAAGAATAAAACCAACTGTATAAAAAAAAAAAACAAAACTCTTCTCTATTTTAATATTCTAGTTTTAGGAATTAAAAATTCTGACTGCTAGGTTGGATGGTGTTTGGTGGTTTGGAGTTTTTTGGGTTTTCGGGGGTGGGATTTTTCTTTGGTTGGGTTTTTTTTAATGTATAGTTCTACCCAGCAGAAACAGACAATTGTATGTCTCTAGGAATTCTCTCAGCCAAGCACTGGGGCTGGGAAATGCCCCACAAGATTGTGAGGGGACTGCAGACCTGCTAAAACTCACTGCATTTTCTTCTGGGAATAAACCAGCCAGTCACCACTCCTGCTTGTTATATAAATCCTTCTGCTGACCTCCTTTTTCTCATCCTTGTGCCCTTCCCCTCCAAAAGGCCTGCATTCACATGTTGTTTGCAACTGAAATTGGGTCAGTTCTTCAAGGAAGGCAAACACAGGGTGGCTGTTGGTTAACTTTGGTATTTGTGGGTATTCCTGTTGCTAGGCTAGGGCTGACTTTATGGATGGATTGGGGGCCAGGCATTACATTGCTTTCCTCTGTCACAAGGCAATTCCAAGTCCCTGAATCCTGACTTGCTGAATTTGCGTGGTCTCCGAGCAGCTTCTGGCAGGGCCAACCAGCACGATTGTGTAATGTCCAGTAGAGGTCAGGTTTCTTGTTCTGGGTTTGTGTTGGAGGATTGTGCAGACCACGCTGGTCCTGACTGACACAGCCCATGCTGTGAGCTGTCCAACAACCTGTGCTTGTCAGATGAGAGCAGTGCCTCAGCTGCCTTTTTCCCTCTCGGTTTTATTGCTACTCCACCTGCCTGCTAGGCCAAACCATCCTCATCTGGTGGTTGTAAGCAATCTTCATCTCTGCCTTACATCAGTAGCATCTTTCTGAAGCTGGGACACAGGGAGTGTCAGTGTTGTGTCTGAAAGCAGACCCTGGGCATGTGTCTCCTCCTCCTTCAAGTCCTGCTGGGCCTCTCCAGCTCTGCTTTGAATGACGGCTGAAAACGGCTGGGACAGAGAAGAGAACCAGGACTCGACAGTGCAAGTCATCTGTTTGTCCTGCCAGAAGTAAAAAATCATTCTTTCTTGCTGATCTTCCAAGGACATAGTGTGTTGTAGGAAATTGCATTTCAGTGGGATTCATTTGTGTGAAGGCACTGCTTTCCATGGCCTGAGTTTATATTGAACTTATCCTGCCCCAGCACATTTCTGCCTCTGGTAAATTTGTTAAACTGAAAGGCATCTGTTTGGTTTTGGTTTTGTAATAAAATAGATAATTTTGGCTCCAGTGTCTTGTGGTGGTTACTTGTTGAATCTTGATTTCCAGTTATTCCTACAGTGCTGTAGGAGAGGGAAGGGGACTTTGCTCCTTGCAGAGTCAAGTGTCAGTCGGTGGTTGGGTTTGGAGGTCTGTGATGTTTCTCCCTGGTGTGTAGCCTCCAGGCTGAATTAAAACAAGCTCCAGAGTGCATCTCTGTGGTTTGATGACAGCTGTCTGAATCTGCCCAGCCTGCTTAGAAAGGCTGTGAAGCTTCAGCAGGAGATGATTGTAGAAGGTGGGCTGTGGGACAGTCTCCCCACACCACAGGCAGGAGACAGGCTCTGCACCTTGCATGTCCTCACAGCTCCCTTTCACCTGGGAGCCTCATACTTTACTTTGCAAGTCATGCCTTGCTACATGGGAGCCTGAAATAGTATCTTTTAGCTGTTGTCCAAAACCTTTTGATCCTCAAAGATGGTGAGTAACAAGCCATGCTGGAAAGCTGCTGCTGTTGTAAAACAGGTTTTTCTAGGCTACAAGGAAGGGCAATTCATCAGAGGCTGCAGCACCAGGTTCATGGCAGAGGAGGCCACACACTGCTCCTTCCAAGTGCATTTGACCAGCTTTGTCATCACTGTCATTTCACTTGATCACATGTAAATCTTTTGCAATGAGTAAGGAGCCAACTCATTTATTGCACATGGAAGGCAAGGCAAATGCAGTCCCAGGGGAGGGTTTCTGCTTGTATGGTAGTCACAGGCTGGATTGTTTGTAGGTGGTCAGAGAGAGCTCTGCTAAGTCTTTCAGTGCAAATTCAACAATAAAAGAGGGAAATGCAGAGGTGTGACAGCCAGTGTGCATCTGTCAAGAATGAACTGGCCAGCCAAGTTAATTTCCTTGTATTACCAAGGGTAACAAGTTCTGGGGCTAAGGGAAGAGCAGTAATTGTTATTTCTGGGGTCCTGCAAGACTTAAACCAGAAAAAGGATATTTTGAAAAAGAAAATACCTATTCCTTGGCCATGCTTCCTGGTTGTGGAGGGGATATAAGGTACTGAAGAGGCCTTCCCTTGAGGGTACTCAAGGCCCTCTCCTTGGCAGTGCTGCCATTCTGTACCCAAGTCAAAAGGACTGAAAAGGGCTTGTTTCTGCCTCTGCTTCCACCAGTGATACTGCCATTCTCTTCCTTCTCCCCCAGCCTTTTTTCCTCTTATCTGTGACATAACTAACAAAATTAACATGCAGAATGTTGATCTTCTGAATTCTCAGCTGCCAGCCCTTACAAGCCATTTCTGGGAAAATACCTTGGAAACTTAGTTTCCTTAGTTTGGAAAACACCTTGAATAGGAAATGGGTTTGAAAAATGCCAGCTTAGGAACCAGGAGTCTTAACAGCAAGTGTTTTGTATGGTTTGCCAGAAAATCCAAGACTGGCTACTTTGGAAAGCAATTGTGCTTTTTGTAATTCTGCTGAGGGCCTTCTTACTGATGGTAATGTGGGTTTTGTTATTCAAAGGGACCTTGTCTGTGCAGTCCAGGAGTTGTCTAGCTTTCCTTCAGAAAACGCCTCAAACTCTATGCTATGTGTTGTAGCACAAACCTATATCCCCATCTCCTGCAAAAGCGTAAATGAACATTTATTCCACATTATGGTTTCTTTCAGCACATTGGGACTGGGCTGAGCATCTCCAGCTGAGGTGGAGGAGCCATGGCCCAGCGTGTGCTCAGTCAGCCCACGGACAGGCAGTGGTGGTGGGTGGCTCTGTGCCCCAGCTGAGCTGGACCTGCAGTGTGCTGCAGGCTCAGGTGTGCACTGGGCAATGAGGGAGGCAGCTGCTTGTGGTTGAGTGGAGATGGAGGTTTCCACACCTTGCCTCCTCTCTGGTGCCAGCAGGAATAGCTCTGGTCTCCTGCATATGACTCATGACTAGGTGGCCCCAGTTTGGACCTCAGAGTAGTTTCTTGGTGCAAGATCTGGGAGTCTCAAGTACAGATGAATACAGCTCTCCTTATTAAAATAAAGAAATTCAGTCCCAGTACAAAACAGATCCTTAACTCATTGCTTTATGGTGTGTGAACAAAGGACTCTGGTGAAACAAGTTCTCTCTGTAGCATCTCTATGCTGTACTTCAAGCACTTAAAACCTACAGTTTGAGTGTCCAGTGTCCCATTTCACAGCACAGCTCTGGCCTTGCACAGCACAAAGTGCCACTGCTATCTCCCTCAGTCATGATTTTGGCTGGGACCACTGAAGGGATTCCTGCTGGCTTCACCATGTCAGAAAAGAGCTGACACAGCATCTGGCAGAAGGCAGAGAGCTATTTCTGAAGTGACTTGGATGTTCCCACTCTGAGCTGGCAGCTTGTTTCAGAGAAAGCTGTATGAAGGTGGCTGAGGCTGGATTTGTTCACCTGCAGCCCAACATAAAGGTGAATTTTTGCATCTCTGGAGCTGTTAAAATTGTTTCAAGTTAATGGCTTGAACATTGCAAAAATTATCAGAGGACTTCTGGCCACTCTAGGAGACTGCAAAGAAACCTTGTTGTCCATGTGTGATCACGGAAGTCCACCCCTCCCCAAATATGCCTGCTAACTGGAATTTGGACTGGGCAGGAACTTAAGGGAGATACTGTTGTCCAGTCATCCCAGGTCTGGGGAGAAAAGTGTATTCACCAGTGACACTGGAAGAGAGACTGGGATGCTGATGGCTCCAACATTCTTGGGGCGAGCTGCAGGTGAACAATCCAGCCTCAGCCACCTTCGCACGGCTGGCTTTCTGAGACAGGCTGCCAGCTCAGAGTGGGAACATCCAAGTCACTTCAGAAATAGCTCTCTGCCTTCTGCCAGATGCTGTGTCAGCTCTTTTCTGATGAGGAAAGAGGCAAACCCTGTGAGGAGGGTACTGTCTCTTTGTCCTTACTCAAGTGAACTCAGCTGTGATAACTCCCCAGCTGGGGAAGCACCGGGACATTCATACATAGCCTGAAGGTTTTCATCTCTGCTGATGGGCCCTAACGGGCCATCATGGACTCACCTTCCTGATGTTATGGGTGGGTGTATTGTCTTAGAAGGTGTCAAAGACTCATCCAATTGCAACTCTTTGCCCCAGGGGAGGTACCTGAGTGTTCCTACTTGAACTGGAGTGAATGTAACCCCAGCAGATGTTGTGTTTTGGGGATTTCTCCCCACCACTTCTTTGGGAGGTCCCCACCATATGATGGAGCCAGTCTACAACCATCACTTTGACCAAGAAACATGAAAATTGCAACAACCCAGTCTCATTGTGACGCCTACAGGTGGCATTTCTACTGTTATCCTTTCCTTGTCTTTCTTACCCATTTTCTTAAGCAGTATTTTTATGCTTTGTATTGCATTATTACGATACATTACAATAACAAAAATGGCTGTTTTACAATGCAACCAAATGGTTCTACAATAAACCCTACATGTGTATATTTACAAACACCACTTGTTCAGTGTCATTTCACTCCAGTTTGCCCCAAGAGATCTGTTAGCAAAAACCTTGCTTGATCTCTAGGCTACCTTGCCTTCTGCAGTGGGTCCTAACACAAGTGTTGAGATGTCTGCACAAGTGTTCAGATGTCTGTTTTTCTCCTCAAAATGCACTTGGATACCAGACCTTGGTAAAATGAATCAATCTGAAGTACTTAGACTCCAAAAACCAAAACATCAAATTAATAAATTAATTCAGAAAACTCATAGGCAGGATCTGTGAAAAGATGTCCTAAATGATAAAAGAGATCTGGGGACTGATAAAAGGAGTCATAGTCCAAATAAGAAACTATGCTGCTGCAAGAAAAATGAAGGGATTGTAAGCAGAGATCAATAAAGTGGATCAAGAGCTCTTCAACAGCCTGAAGCATGAGAAGAAAAAATATGAAATGTGGGATGGGTGCTGAAGCATTGCAGACTACATGTGAGCTGCCAGGGGACTTAAAGAGAGCATGGCAACATCACCTAACTGGTGACAAAGAAAAACCTAGGGAATTACAGACCTGATATCTCTCTGTGAAAACCTTAAGGAGCAAGCTACTGACCAGTTATTCTCTAATCCTCTAAAGATTTATAAATTTGTAAATAAATGGCAGGAATGGGTTTGTTGAGGTTTCACTAAGGACAAATAATTTCAAACTAATTTGATTCCATTCTTTGACAGGATAATTCGCCTCGTGGCTAGGGGGGAGCAGCACTGGATGTGATATGTCTTGACTTTGGAGAGGCTTCTGGCACTGTCCCAGAAGACATTCTCGTAAGTGAACCGAGGAACTGCAGCCTATTTAGATTCACAATACGTTGAATTCAGTGTCAAAGTCAGAGAGCTTTCTGGGGAAGTCTTCCCAGTTATGGTCCAGAGTCCAGATCTATTCAGTATTTTCAGCAGTAACTTTTAGAAATTGTTTTGCTATAAATTCTCCTGGTGATACCCGGTGTGGGGTGGGGTACTGGGGGGCCTGGGGGAGGTGTCTGTCAGTGTCTATGGAGGGTAGAACATGACTGGTTGATAATTTGAAGAAAAAATCCCAGTCAACAGGATGTTTCAGCAGAGGCATGGGATAATCCTGTAGAAGTGGCTTCTCAGAAGCTGGGAAAAGAAAAAGTGGAGAATCTGAAGGACTGTGCCATATACAAAATCCTCTTACCATAACATAACAGTGAGCTGTTTTCTATGCCCTTGTCAATGAAACAAAGAAAAAAAATAGCGATGCCAACAAAACCCCACATGTGGCTTTGCTTTTCGTTTCTGCCCAAGATGTTCCATAAGAAGAGGAGGTAATCAAATCTCTTTTGGTAGCTTGAAAAGCTTATTTGGACACCCCTTTTGTTAACAGAGACACAAAGGTGCTTTCTACAATATGTACATCCCTTGTGCCGAGGATGTGCCATGGGGACTTTCTGAGAATACCTTTGAAGCTTCTGTGTTGAGATGTTATTCCCCCCAGAGCTTATTCATGCACACAGGTTGTACTTATGATTCCCATGGGATGGGACCAGTGTTTCTGTAATGGAAGCTTATTTTCTTCAGCATCAGAGGCATCTTCCTGGGAAGGTATTTGTAACTTCACAACTTACACCCTAAAAAAAAAAAAATCTGTTTGAAGGGTTTATTTCTTTAATTCACCCAAATTTCACAAGTTTTTCAAAGTACTTCCTAGGCCTGTGAAGTTTTTTATTGCATTCTTGAAACTGGGCTGATTTCTGAGTGCATGCCCAGCACTGAGTACTAAGTAAGTCACTATTATTCTTTTAGCCACAGCTCCCACTGAGCTTGCCATGTACATGGCAACAGCAATGGTGCAGCCTGGGACATGGGAGAGTGCTTACATTGAAGTGCAGTGGGAACATCTGCTGAGCTCATCTACCTCACATCACGCCTTTAGACTCCATGTCTAAGCTCAGACTACACCCCAGGGCACATGTAGGTGAGTGCAGTGTAGAAAAGGCACCAAGGGTATCTGCTGTTGGCAGTGGGACAAAAATATGAGCAAACTCCACCAGCCATCTGCAGGGATGCCCTGGGGCCCTTGGGGCTGGTCTGCCCCTGCCACCTACCTCTGGGCAAAGCCAAGACCTCCTGGGTGAAGGGAAGGCAGGGAGGAGGGACAAATTCACTTATGGTGTTAATTAGCAATGTATTTAAAATTACTTATTTAAATACCAGGAGGTGCTTATCCCCTCCTGTGACAGAGGCAGGTTGGGAGCACTGTGTGCTCTGCTGGGCACTGGCACACACAGCTCTGTCATTAGCAAGCTGGCTGCTGCTGGCACATGCACACGGATGACAGTGTCATTAAAAACATTTTTTCCAGTATTAACTCCAAAGGTTATTCTTGGTGACAAGTACTTTCCAGCTTGTGGCTGAGACTGCTTGCTCCCATTTGTGCAGGCTGGCTCCTACACTGAGTCCATATTCAGGCATGACCAGGTCTCTTGGATGCCTTTCTGTTACCATCTACATCTATACCTGTCAAGAGGTGGATGAGATGAACTGGAGCTGAACAAAGGTCTTGTTGCCTCTAGTTTATCTCACCAGTGTCCAGGTACAACAGAACTGGGTGTCCTCCAAAATGTTTTCCCAAAGCAAAGGGCTGTGCTGGTGGAGATAACCAGGTAGGCATCATCCCATCACAGCAGCTGAAGCCTGGAGAGGCACATGCAGCTGATGGGGACTTCTCCTTGCAGATGGTGCTGTGAAGAGGCATCCTGTTGGTACTTTGGGATGGAGAGTAGTAGAGGGCTCCTTCCATGCCAGGGACAAGTGACCTACAAACCAGTCCAGCAGCCCCAGACATGGAATCAGAGGAAATATGCATCACAGATTTATGTGTTTTGTCTGAGCTTGTCCAGAAGAGTCCTGATCACACCAACACCACAATAATTGCCAGAAAGGCAACAAAATCCAATCCACGTGCTGCAAATGCCTCCTTCCTAACTTAAAACCTTTGGTCAGTGTCCCTAACAAAAACTTCAATTTCTCACTGTACCATAATAGATTCCTGATGCTTGCACACACTCCTCTTACTAAACCCAGCTTTCTCTGGCTTGGCTCCCTTTGGTCCTGGATCTAACACTCCAAACCTGTGGGAACCAGGATACTTCTGTGCAGCAGTGGCAGCAAACCAGCCCCAAAGAGCTCCAATGAGCCCTAACACCCCCTACAAATCCTTTTGGTCCCATCAGTGGAGTCAAAGATGAGCCAGAGCCAGAGCTGGAACTTGTGTGTTTGCCCTTAGGTCAGGAGCAGGTGTGCTCTCTTTGGGCAGGAGCTGTCCAGCAGGGCAAGAGGTGGGAAGTGACCCCACAGGCCTGTGGAATGGGGTGGGAGTGTGCAGGACCCACTAGGGCAGTGGTCTCTTTTGCTTTGCCAAGCTCTGGTTGGCCAAGAAAGCAACATCCAGGGCAGCCTTGCCACGGCTGCTCTGCCAGGGCTGCCTTTCCTGTGAGTGCCCAGCTGGGAATTCTTCCACCCCACCTGGTCATTTTGCATTGCACTGTGAGGTGGCCAAGCCCCAGTCTCCCCTGGAGCCCCATAACTGGAGTTAACATAACACCCATGCTGCCAGGCAAAGACAGGAGGCTGGGGTTATGGGCTGCACCAGCTGCCCCTATGCTTCAGAGGACAGGTAGGAACAGCTCTGGCTCAAGGGCCACTGTCAAGGGCATTGGAGGTTCAGGTGTCCAAATGCAAGTGGAAAAAATCAGTCAGTGATGACACTGGGTGAGGAGGCAGCATGGTACTGGCCAAAACTGGGGCACAGTTCCTGGACAGCTTTTGGGGGACAGGTGAGTGTCTCCTTGCCAAACTCTTCTTTACCCAAAGGCTGATTTTTGAGCAGCACCCATGCAGTGCAGCATCACTAGGACAGCAAAACCCGTGGGGTGCTGTGGGTCCCCATTGTGGCAACAGTGATGGGAAGGCAGCCAGAGGCACCCCTGTCCCCACACCATGCATGGCCCTTGGACTACATCCCCATGCCATGGTAGGCCCCAGGGACAAAGCAGCTCCTTTGATCCCCTTGGCCTTTCCCTCCTGATGTCAGGACATGTTATTTACTCTCAACCACAGCAGTGATGCAGGGGAGGAGGCAGAAAGGGAAGATGTGCAGCCCAGAGCACTAGGGCTGTTGGGAGGGGCCAGCAGTTGTTATTGCAGGCTGCCATGGGAAGCTGATGGGAGAAACAAAGGGGAAAGGTCATCAGCAACAAAAACAGCTGCAAAACCTCCTCTCTGCCAGCTAGACAGGGCCAAGGGCTGCAGTGTCCTCCCAGCAGCACCAAACCAGAGGGCTGGGGTGGTGGGGTGGGGGACCAAACCAGCCAGAGCCATTGCAACCAAGTCCAGACAGCTGCCCCAAGGAAAACAGAAGCAAGCAGAGAGAAAGACCTGAAATGAAACAACAGCTTCAGAAAAAAAAAATCCCCAAAGGCACCAAACCTGTTGTGTTTTTTTAGCTTGCATATTTTTTAATGGAGTAAAAAAAAAAAAAGTGAAAGGAACATGCCACAGATGTCAGCCTGGTGCAGATCACCCTTCTGCATGGGGGGCACCAGGGGCCCCATTCGGTTCCCTCACGGCAGCCAGTCCTACCCCACACCCCTTCCCTGCAGTCAGCTGGAGAAGAAGTGGATAAAAAGCACACGGTGGACACAGCACAAGCACAGAAGAAGTGCACAGCAGCATCCCAGGCTGGGCTTTAGCCAGGGATGGCTATGCTGGCACGGGCAAAATAAAAGTTCAATGGACTCTGTACGTCCCAATTAAAAACAGCAACAACAACAATCTCCCCTTGAGAGCTGCACGTTAAGCCCCCACAAAAAACATTTGGGGACTCTTGCAATTTTTGCTTTAGTGTCACACATATGAGCTCTGGGGCTGATGGGCCACGTGGCAGTGGCAGCAGCTGCTCTTGGTGGCTGCTGGCACTACTGGAGCCAGAAGGACCCGCGAGTTCAGTGGGAGCCTGGCCTTGGGGTCTCTTGTCCATCTTTTTCAGGTCCTTCCCCAAAGGCATGGCAAAGGGAGGGTAAGGAGGCAGGGTTGGATACTTAGCTTCAAACCCAGTGGCTTTCACTCATTGTCGGCTCCCACCAACAAAGCTCTGGCTGCACATCTGAGAAGGATCCCTCTTCTCTGCCTCATGTATACACATTTATATATAGATATCTGATAAACATTTTGTATGAAAATAAATACTTCATCTGTGTTTTAAGAACCATCATTGCCTCCATCTAGTCACCTGCTATAATGTTACATCTTTTTGTCCACGATAATCTTGTTCCCATTGCTTTTTCCCTAATCCATGGGCACCTCCCCCTATCTCCTGGGGCAGCCAAAAGCACTGCAGCAGGCAGAACTGTACCTTTTGGCAGCCCTCTCTTATTGCTGCCTCCCAAAGTTTAGCTTATGTTGGGGAACTTGATGAAAATTGCTCCCTTTTACAGCACCTGTTTCATGATAGAAGAAATTATCTTCATCTCAAAAACACTTTACAAAGAGTAGGATTTTAACATTCTCTTACAGGGCTCTTAATTAAGAAATATGTTTCTAGATAGCACTGTTTATATAGATATAGGTATAGGTTTTATTTATTTTATTATCAACCCAACATTTCAATTTGCAGCTGTTGATGTAACTCATGACATACTCTCATGGTGGTGGGTTTTTGTCTTCTTTATCCTTAAAAAGAAATGCATTTCAAATTAAAATGGTGCTTTTTTGTCTGTCTAGTGTTTAAAAGGTACTTGAGATGATGTAGGAGTCCTGACGTGGGTGGCAGTTTTTCAGCCCGTACCTGTCAATGGCCTGGAGACCACCAGCGAGGTGCAGGTGCTCTGAAAAATGGAGTAGCAATGGAATGGAAGGGCAGCCACGCCACAGATCGGGGTGGGATGGGCTGGGAACACATGGGCACGCTATCCAGGTTCTCCTGAATTCATTTCCACCTCTGAGCAGGAGGACCACGCAGCAAACCTGCCACCACCACCATCCCAAGGAGCCAGTGCTGTTTTCCCTGTCCCCCTTGCTCCCCCCAGGGCAGCATGTTTTATTTCTTTAACAGTTGTAAATTAACATAATCTCTCTCCCTGCAGTACCGCGAGCTCAAAGTTAATTATACAAAGAGAAATGCCATAGTCAAAATATACATGACACATATTGTATTAGAGGGTTGGGGTTTTTCTTTCCTTCCTTTTTTCTTAGCCCAGGCAGGTGATTGAGATGCTACATGCTCCAGCTTTTGTCACTAAATGTGTGTGACTGTGTGTCTGTGTTTGTATTAAAAATATATCAGTCTTGTGATGTTCTTAAAAAAGAAAGAAATGGAAGGCGGCAGGGGAGGAAACGGGTAATAGTGAAAAAGTTTTTTGACTGTGTCAGTCTTTTGTGGCTTCAGAAATACACATGTTCAGTTCCAGCACTGATGGCAGCTTGAAGCTTTGAGTTTAACTTTTTAACATTTTTCAGATTAAGTAGTAAAAAAGAAAAAAAAAAAAAAAGAAGAATAAGCGTGCTCCCCCAGAACCAAAAAGCAACGAGCAAACAGAAAAAAAAAAAAGAAAAAAAACCCCACAAATTCCTGAATCAGACTTCTGCAATTCTCAACTATTAAAAATGAGGAAACATCTCCTTACAGTGGAGGGGTGCTCGGCAGGAAAGGAGATGACCCCCTATGGGAGAGGTGGCCTTTGGAGATGGTTGAAACTTCATAATTTCATTGAATAGGGTCAGTGCCTGGGTTTATTGTGTTTTATTTCAACACTTGCCATTGTTGCTTTCTTTTGTACCATTTTTGGATGGGTTTTGTCTCTGTTTTTTTCACTCTGTGATGGTTTTGCCCTTTTGGCACGCAGCTGTCCGAGCGTCTGGGCAGCGGCAGCCCTGGCAGACAGCCGTGCCTCCAGTGAAACCGCGCTTCCAGGACTGGCGTCCGGTGAGGTAACGGAGGAGGGTCCCTCCCCCGGCAGCGCCGTCCCTCCGCCGCCTAAAACCCCTTGATGTAGCAATAGGCCTCCAGCGTGGCGAAGAGGATGTAGAGCAGCCAGAGGCTGACGAAGAGCAATGTCGTGGCCACTTTGCACCCTCGGGGGCCGCCCAGCTCCCCCCCGAGGTGGGGTCGCCGGCGGTAGAGGAGGACGCTGATGCAGATGAAGGCGAAGATGGTGAAGAGGGTGACAGAGAACGCCAGGGTGCCTGCTGACACCTGGAACTCCTGCCCCTGCGACGCCCAGTAGATCGCTGCCACTGACCACGCCAGCCCGATGCCCAGGAAGACGTTGACAGCGTTGCTGCCTGTGACGTTGGTGATGGAGGCATCAGCGTACATGTCCTGGATGGCTGCGGCTTTGCTGGCAAAGGTGTCTGGGGTTGAGGGAGGAGGGAAGGAGAAATCACTGAGGGTCCAACAGGAGAAACAGACAACCCTTCATGCCTGGGGGACAAGGGAGGCTCAGGTGTGTCACCAACCAGGTTAGGACACAGAGCAAGAGGTGCACAGTCCCCTCCTAGGTTCAGAGATCCCATGTTGTCACATGTTGTTGTCACAAAGCAAGGTGCAGACCTTGCCTGGGGACAGCGCTTTGAGGATACCCTTCCCAGCCTGAACCCCATCCCATGACAGAGCTGAAATCAGGAGCATCTCCAGAGGATTTACCTCCCACCCCATCCCCTCCCCATGGCCACCCCACCTGGTACAGAAGTGCCGAAGGCGACGAAGACGACGGCGGTCACCGAGTCCTTGAGGCCAATGGTGCAGCCAAAGTGGGAGGCGAGGTCGCCGATGACGGCCGTGAGCATGCCGATGATGAGGATGGAGACAACAAAGCAGGCCCAGCCGTTGCAGTACTCGGTGGGGGGCACGCAGGCAAACAGCACCTTCCAGAAGACTGTCAGGAAGTGCATCACGTAGTCAAAGCAGGACGGCAGGCGCTCCTCACCAGACTCGTCCTCGTCCTCATCGCCTGCTGCAAACATGGAAGGAGAGGTCCAGCATTCATTCCAATGGGGGAGCTCATGCTTGTTTCCTCCAACCCAAGGCTCCAGGGATTCTGCTCTACTGGGACAAGGTGGTGTGGTGCTGGCCATGACAGTGAATTGAAGGCACACCAGGTCCTTCAGTGATGGGTGAGGCTTGGCAAAAAGAGTACCTCCCAGGCACTCCAGAGCCCTCAGGGATGGGGAGTGATGTAATGGGGCGTGGTACCCACAGAGGGGCAGCCCCATCCCCATCCACAGGCAGTCACACAGGAGGTAGTCAACCTGTGGAGATCACTGGTGAGTGGCATGAAGAAATTACATGGACAAGTGATGTTTTAGGTCAAAACTAGCAGAAAGTAATAGAATTAG
Source organism: Passer domesticus (assembly GCF_036417665.1). Lineage (NCBI taxonomy): Eukaryota > Metazoa > Chordata > Aves > Passeriformes > Passeridae > Passer > Passer domesticus. Next base: position 34,377,791 of record NC_087479.1, read on the forward strand.
GAAATTGGAGAGATCTTTTGATCCTCCTGTTCCAGAGCACAGGCTGGGCCATCCACTGCCTCCTCTACAGCTGGGTGGAAAACACCCTTTTGAGGCAGATGCCAAACCAACCATCAAGGAAAGGTTCAGAAAGATTCCCAACTACCATTAATGGCATAGATATGCCTAAAATATCTTCCCCACAGCTGCCTAGCTCTGAAAGCAGTGAGCTCTCTCATCAGGCAACAGCTGGCAGGTCTCTGGGCCTTTTCCTTCACCAGCTGCTGCCTCATGTGACAACATCTCCAGTCTTCGTGTGGTAACTCTCCCTATTCCCAGGAACTCCACTGGCTATGACAGGACATCTCCCAGTAGGAGCTACCTGCACTGGCCAGGATCCCAGCCAGGATGGGATTTTGCTGCCTGCACACTGCTCATCAGATCACTGAAGCAGCAGGAGCACTGCCAGCTGACGCAGCCTTTGAAAACTGGCCTTCTGGTGGGCTCTGCACCAGAAGATGGATCTCCTGGGCTCCTCACTAATGCACCAGCAAGAGCCCACTATATCTGGAGCAGAGGAGCTCTTTGGACTGGCTTTGCTGATGGATGACCACAGCTGAGCATCACTGGCTAGGGAGATGCTGTCATTCCAGGCTGCATGAATCCTGTGGATGTTCATATGGATTTTCTGATGTCCCGCTCACCTGCGCTCACAGTAATGGCCTCCATGAACTGGTCCCTCCAGGAATGTGTCCCTACAACCAAAGCCAGGTTTGTCTTCCTAATCAGCTTGTCCACGGTGCTCTGTTGAGGGAATAAAGATGCACAGCAATTAAACCAGCTGCTAGTGAGCAAGGATGATCTTGCAATGCACTGTGGTCTCACAGACCCTTTCCAAACTATGGAAGTGTCACAAGCACTCTCCTGCCAGCTAGATTAGGCCACAACTAGGGTTGAGCCTACCTTCTTGCTGGACTGGCTGATCCAGACCTCACCAGAGCCAGCTTGTTTGCCACACCTCAATCCTGATTAAGTTCCTTCTTCCCTCAACCCTGCCTCACCAGAGACAGCTTTGCTCCTGCATCCTCCTGCCCACTGGCTTCTTCTGCTTCCAGCAGGGCCTTCTTGCCTTTCTCCATCCACTCCCACCAACCAGCAGCTGCTACTTTTGACATTTCTTGTAGACTTCACCCACCCTTTACTGCATTACATACATTTCCTCTCTCAACAGCCCTTTTCCTGCACATGCTGCCTCCTCAGCCCTGCTCGACAGTGACACATGGCTTTCCCCTCCTGGAGGACCCCTAGGACACCCACTGACCTTGAACTCATAGGACTCCTCAATGATGACTTCCAGTTTGGGGTGCTCTCCGAGTATTGGCTTGCCCATCTCTGCAATTCTCTTGGCTTCCTCCTCTTCAACTGTCATCTTCCTCTCAGCCACCTCTGTGGAAGCAAGGCCAACACCAGGCTGTGGGCAGCAGCCCTGGACCTCCAGGGCACCGGGGGGGCTTGTCTGCAGGGCCTGAGCACGGGCTCCTGCAGCCCCCTCACAGCTTGCTAAGTTCACAGAGCAGTCTGGGGGGCAGTGGTGGGGTGTTGGACCACAGAAACAAATGACCAAGATTTCTTAATATCAGTCACCAAGAACATAGGCAATATGTTTTTAATTTATCAACAAAAAAACCCTTGAATGTTTCTTCAGTGTGCATTGGTGCTCTCAATTGACACTCTCCCATCACCCCTACAGCAGCCACAGTTTTGGGGAGACCGAGGTACCAAATCATTCTGCCATTTGGCAGAAGTGCCCTTTAAGACACTTCTATCATACACTCCCTCATTTGAATTAACAAGAGACAGAGCCTTTTTTCCCCCTTTGAGTAGAAAATCATGGTTGGCTCCTTGTGCCACTCAGTGCTTGATCTAACACAGTCACAACCACATGTAAACCACACATGAACTGAAAAAATGAACAAGAAGTAATGAAACAAGTATTTTTTTTCCATTCATAATGTTGTGAAGGTACTAAGGCACTGGAACATGTTGTCCAGAGAAGATGTCAATATCCTGTCCCTGGAAGTTCAAGACCAGGTTGGATGTGGTATTTGAGCAACCTAGGGAATGGTGTCCATGGGAGTGGGATTGAAACTAGATAATCTTTAAGATTCTTCCAACTTATTCCATTCTGTAATTCCATATTTAGTTTCTGCTGAAGGAAACTAAACCAGGACCCTGGGTCAGCAGCATGCTGAGATGACCCTGTGTCAGGCTCAATGTTGCTGATGACCCAGCTCACCCAGCAAGGTGCCTCAAGGGGGTTCTGGTTGCCCAGATGGGAAGAAGCATCCCAAACAGCTGGAAGGGTGCCTAGGTCTGGCCCAGGTCTTCTCTTCCACCCACATGCCTAAGTGCAGGAATATGCTGAAGGGCTCTCTGTAAAACTGACACCTCAAGAAAGGGGCTGGGTTTCCCCTGGCTTTCCCGTGCCTGACCAGTCAGAGTGTACCAGCTGCAATACAGGGCCCAGCTGAGCCTGGGAGTGCAAGCTGGAGCTCTTTAGAACCTGGGAAGGCATATCACAAAGGCAGAGCATCTTGTTCTGGCTAAGCAGTGGGTGAGATGTTACCTGAGGTTTCCTGTAGAGGTTACAAATGCCCAGGTAATGCCTCAGATGTGACTAATCCCATGTGGACTCCAGCAGATCTCATACTTTACACTAAAACTCACATAGAAATTATGCAGTGAAATTTATAAACTCTGACTTCTGTCTTCATCTGCCTGGCTAGATTGACTGCAAAGACTGTAAGCCTTGCAAGACCTCCAGTTTATAAAACATAACTCCTGTGGCAGGTGGCATTATTATAACCCATCACAGAAACAGAAAAGTTGCATCCATCATTTAAAATCAATGATGTACATCAAAACCATCACTGCCTAGCTCCAAGACAGCATCATCTGGATTTAGGAATCCCTGATAAGTTTAGAAAAAAATTACACAGGCAGAGGAGAACAGCACCTGGAGAAGAAGAAGGGCAAGCAGGATGCTGGGGGATGAAGGGGGCACACTTTTTCATTGAAAGGTTAGTTAAGCATTGGAATGGGCTGCCCAGGAAGGTGGTGGAGTCACCATCCCTGGAACAGATCAAGAAACAACTGGATGTGGCACTTAGTGCTATGGTTTAGTTGACATAGTGCTGTTTGGTCAAAGGTTAGACACAATGATCTTGGAGGTCCTTTGAAAATGTTCTGCTTTACACTACAGTTGGAGGCATGAATTGATGGTTATCAAGAACAAGATGCAAGGTGCTCATATTCACTGGAACAAGGAGTCAGGTATCATGTACACCTCTTCTTCTAAGACATGGAACAAGAAAGTCCAGTGTCTTGCTCTCCCTGGGAATGTGTGAAGATAAGCTGTATCCATTCATGAAAATGCAGGTGCTCACACGTCAGTTGCCATAGCACATATGACATGACTTTGCTTCTGTCTGAGCTTCTCATAACCTGAAGGTCAGGCGCAAAGGTACCCTGAGCTCCACAAAATCCAGCTTGGCAGATGAGCTTGAGCACATGCCGACATGTGCTGACAATACAGAACTGAGCAAAAGCACTACAGCCATCCCAGCAGGATTGCAAAGCCCAGACTTGGTGACAGTCTGACTCACTACAACCTTTCCTGGAATAAATACATTTGAAAAGCTGCAGTCACAGTTGGCGGCGCAGTCCCTTAGGCTTCTGCCCACTGGCTGCAGTTGCAGAGTGCAGAAAGCAAATGTCTGGAATCTGAGGAAATGCTCTGAAAATAGGGAATATCAGGCAGCATTTCCTCAGCTTAACTCCAGGAGAAATGATGCAATGAAAGCTCGATCCCCAATCTAACTGATTTGAGAAAAGCCTTCAGCATGGTAAGAGAACACAGAGTCTCACACAAATGTTATGCCTCTGGGCAAGGCTGAACTGCAGGCAGGTCTGTAGCACATGCAGTGCAGCAAGTTTTCTTATCTCCATAGGAAATGGTATCCAACACAGCTTTATCCCAGAACCTGGCATGCTGCTTATGCTAATTTATGTACTTGCACCAGGCAGGACAGTGAAAGATGTGAATCCCTCCCTGAGGAGGAAGATCTCCTGTGTCTGCCGCATCCAGAGCTGTTGGGCAGGCTGCATGGGAACGCCTGTGTCCACAGGACCTTGCACCTTCTAGTATGTGGCTTTGTTGTCTCTGCATGCCACCTATGGATCACCTACTGATGCAACAACCAAGGCAATCACTTGCCAGGCAGCTCTTAGAGTAAATCAAGCAACACAACCGTGTCCAAGAGTGTCTGTCAGCCTAGGGGCTAGATGCTAGCATGGGCATGGGACCAGATACTCCACAAAGTGAAGGTGGTAGGAGTCCTGCTATTCCAGAAGGCACCTTGCCAGCAGACTAAGTGCCACCAGAGGCACCTCCAAGCCCTAGGTAAGCCACCAGGAGTGAAGAGACAAGATGACTTGCAATGGAGACCTTCAGCCTACTGACAGCACACCCACGGAGACATGGATAAGGGAGACGCTGATGTCACCTCCTCTTCCATGTGTACAGTGAACTGGGGTGCAGAGAGAAGATGGCACATCAAAGGCATCCTGTGGGGACAGATGATTGAACATGACTGACCAGCTAAGTCCTTCAATGTCAGCTGCAAGCAAACCACAGAGAACAGGCAGAGGGAGCACATCCAAATGGGTTCCTCATAGAAATGTTAATAGCGGAAGCTTTTGGATAAGGAAGAAAGAAGGTAATTCCTTAATGTCTCATTAAAATGCAGTCACATTTGTAAACGTGCAACAGGAAAGCAAAGCACAGAAACCTAACCTAAACCTAAATTTCAAAGCTGCATCTGAAAACATTTAAGCTGCCATTGTATTTTCACTGAGGCTCCATCCTAATGTAGGAGAAAAACACTAGACTCCCATGTCAGTACTGTACTGGATCTTGCTCAATGCACTTATGCAAGTAACCCATAGGTGCTAAATACCAGGCTGCTGACTGTCCTCTGAAATTAAGGCAGCGTCAGGAAGGACAAATTTAAGAGTTCAGCTGATATTTTTTATCCAGAACCTATACTTGCCATACAGTTAAGGTGGGGAGCTAAGCACTTTCAAATAGCAACATGAAGCACCTACATGATTCCACCAATTCTGCCTACCTACTGTTTAGAAGACATGAGCATCTTGTGGTGGGAATCAGTGTCAACCTCTGCACAACACTAGATCCTACCCTAAGCCTGCTGCAGGCCTGTTGGGTCTGCCTGTTTCAATGGAATGCTGAGGGCTGAGTTGAGCCTGTGTGTAATGACCCAACAGCTGAGAAGGAATAAACTCTTGCAAAAAACCCAGTGGCAGAGAACAATCCCAATGCTCTGGCATTTCAGGGAAGCACTTCAGCCAGCACAGGGTGTACCAGCCTGCCTATAGAGGCACAGGAGGTTGCTATCCTCCCTGGCTTCCATCAATCCTTGCAATCCATCAGGCTGCTCACTTAGAGCAAGTGTGGAACATGCTCCCACACAGTCTGGTGTAGGGCTGGGGTTTTGGAGGGTTCCTCCAGAAGCAGAGACAGGACATCTGTGATGTGTCACACATCACCCCAGTATGGCAGCCTGCAAAGAACACTACTAAAGGCTGAGATAAATAAAACACAAAGTAAGGGGGAGTGAGGATGGGGGGATTGTATGTTGGGAGAGAGATATTAATTTGGAAGGTCAAGTCTGTCAAGGTGAATGCTGCCAAGCTGCAGCTTAATTATTAACTAGCCTGATTTCTGTTTGTATCTGCATCAGTACCTACTTTTCAATGTGGATTGCACCCTGGACTCCCTGCTGTCAACTCCAGTTAAGCCTGATAAGGTCTGGCTGTGCCTATCGAGAACAGAACTTGCCAGGGCCTTCTGGGCTGCCTCCACCTCCTCCCTGGGAAGGAGAAGGTGGCAGAGAGGGGTCCCCTAGACCCTGTCTACTCTGGCACTTAAGTATGTGCTACCATTGAGTGTTAGGAACCTCTCTGGGCTGCAGGAGCACACAGGCTGCTGAGACCAGGCAAGCTGGGGCTGCTGTGCCAGGGAGCCAATGAGTTAGAGAGAATATTCTACAAGCAGGTGAGACAACAGTCTGGTAAAATCAAAGGCTGGGTGGGAGAAATGAGGATCAACTACACTTTTGCTTTTGCTGTAGCAACAGCCACAGCTGATACCGACTAGGTGCTGGACTGTGAAGGAAGCAAGAGAAGTTCTTGGATAAACCACTCCATGCTCTCATTTTGCTTTGTTCAGACCCTTAAAGCTATGACAGACAAGGGGGCTGAGCAGCTCCTGGTTGTGGTCCTGCCCCTGCTGTGCTCTGCAGGCCTGGGCAGGTCTCTGCCATGCTCACTGCTCAGCTTTCACCCCACGTCCGCCTCAGTCTGTCTCTCTCAACTTACATCTGCAGGGCCATCCCAGGACTTGAGCTGCCGTGATCTGCAAAGACCTGCACGTGGCAGGCCATTTCTTGGAGTCAAAATACTGTAAGCATATCCCCCCCTCGTTGTATTTCTCCCAGGGAAAGGGGAGCACTGAGATGTGTTCCCACATCATGCATTGCTTGCCCACTCAACCTCCTTCAGACTGGGGGGATCAAATGGGAACTAGACATTGCCTGTGGCCTCTTGGACACATTACAAATCAAAGTTAGATAAAGTCCATTTCTGTGGTGTAATCAGGCCACTGCATCTTTTGAGCTGAATTAGGCAATGGGAAGGCCCTGTAACACCATTAAAGAGGTAGGTACTCATCACCTAGGCAATGCTGCAAAACTACCGAACAACCATGGAGCAGTTTGTATTCCCTGACACTTGCTGAATAAATTGGACTAAAACCAGCAATGTATTCATGAAAGACTGCTGTGAAGGCCTTCTCTTCAAGCTATCTTGTCTCCATCCATTTCTGGAGTGGGAATGTATCTGCATGAAGGTCACCCCTTTTGGAGACTATGCTGCTAGGAAGAAATTAAAACAGGATCTTTTTTTTTTTTGTTGTGGCTTAATAAGATATAACCCTGGCTAAACAAAGTAAATAGAGAGCATGAATGAGTTCCTCTCTCCAGAGCACTGTCAAGCTGTCAGTCACAAGTGGAGAAGACTTCTGGCTAAAAGACACTCTGGCTTTGGAGATTAGCATATGGATATGCCCTTTACAGAAGCACATGCCCACATACAAGCACTGGAGCCTAGGCTGCCTTCTAAAATGTAAGGAATCTGCTTACTTAGCCCTGAAAGCTATTTTTGAGACATGATACATCCCGTATACATGCCCAGCATTCCTTAATGGTAACTGGGAAATGATGCACATTCATGAGAGGGAGGCTAAGGCACAGGGCTGGGAATTGAGCATTATTCCACTCCTGGCTCTGCCTTGAGATTGCTGCTGACATGACCATCCCTGACTGGCCAGACAACTGGCATCTCTGCTCCTTAGTCTTTCCCACTGCTAAGTGGACATGGGAGTTTTAATGCATAAATAAAAAAATATATTTAGAAATAATTTCTTGGAACTGGATGAATATACAGAAATTATGATATAGAAGTATCTACCATTTAGATAATTCCATAGCCCTTTAAGGATCTTGATCACTTGAGCCCAAGAACTTTCAAGCAAAGGCTGCACTCAAGCTTTCAGTGACTTTTGCAAAGGCTGGAAAGACCTTGAGAGCAGCTCTTCCACTGCTGGCAAAGGCAGTCACAACTGGAGTACCTTTGTACTTTGGTATCAAGTATTTCCCTGTGTAAACAGTATAGAGAGACATCATTGCCAGTGTCAAAACAGAAGGTTAAAAAACCCCCCAGACTCTCCACAGTTATGCCATACTACTCTGAAGCCTGAACAGTTGGCGTTGGACACATGGCCAAGCGTTGCATGGCCTTGCAAGTCTGGCTCAGAGACAGAAGAAATTTGGAAGAAATAAATGCTGAGCAGAACCGGTGCCCTGCCCAATTACTTCACCTTGTGTAAAATTCACAGCCCTGTTTTCCTTGGGGGAAGGCTGGGGGGCCAAAGTCAGAATCCCTCATTTCTTCCCAGATAAGGGCTCTTGGGACAAGAGAGGCATTGTCACTTGGGCTCATCCATTAGGGCACCCACCCTTTCTGTGAAGAGAAGGGATCACTCTTGTGATCCGGGGCTGTGCAGCTGCTGGCCCTGCAGGGGCTGCCAAAGCAGTGCCATGGAAAGGGGAATGCCCCAGTGCTGCAGAGGAGAGCCAGGGCACCCAACAGTCCCAAGGACATATCCCCAGGAATGGGATGCTGCCCAGGAAGAGCTGTGCAAGCTGCTCCAGGAAGCAAGGGACGAGGTGTGGGACAGACAGATTCCACTGGAACATTCAATAATGCAGTTTTTAAACAAAGACTCCCATGTGCCAGTGTAACCTAAATCTAACATGACACGGACTAAACGAGGACGTCGCTTCTCTCCGCACTGATTAGCCGTGATTGCTGCTGAGTGACACTCCAGCACGTGCCTGCTTGCCGGCCTGCTGCTGGATTGAAGCACATGTGGGGGCCAAGCACCACGAGCCCAACACCCATCACATACAGAGAGCACCCTGAGGCAGCTGGGCAAGGGGGGCACCCCAGGGACCCCTCACCAGACAGAGAGGAGGCTCTCCCTTATGAACCAAAAAGTAACTTTTCATAGCTGATGACCAACTTCTCCAATAACAGCTGCCAAAAGCAATCAGCCTGGATCAAAACAGAGGGAGGAAAGTTACGTTATTTTAATAGGAATTATTTGGTTCCCGGGGTTCTGATCAAATTAGGCAGCTACTGAATTAAAGTAATGAAATTACTGGGAAGGAGACTGTGCTCAACTTATTTCCAGTCCTCCCGGATCTGAAGAGGTAACAAAGGAAACCGTCCAAACCATTCCGAGGAGTTTTCCATAAACACCCTAAGCTGGTATTTGGGGAACTGGGGATTTCTGCCTGCCACTAGCAATTTCCTAATTAGTCCAACAGCCAACGGGCTCAGGACATCCCCTGTGCAGCAGATTTGGCATCCTCCAAAAAGGGGCCAGACTGAAGGCTGCGTGGCAGATGCTGCTCCTTGGATTTGCAGCACAGCCCAGACATCATGAATGCTTTGGTTTTCAGCTCTGCTCGCAAAACTGTGGGATTTCAAGCTCCTCTCTGCACCCTCCATGCCCAACCTTATCTTTCAAGAAATGCTTCTTTAGTGGAAATTGAACAGTAATCACATCTGGAATTGAAAGAATAACCACAATACAGGAGGCATACACTGCACCATAGTGGGATAAAGACAGACCAGTGTAATGGGGATTTCAGGCAAGGAAGAGGGGCTCTGTATCAATACACATGAAATCCTGACACAGGGACAGGAGATGCAGAATGCAGAACCAGAGCTGAGGGTGAGGAGGGAAATGGAGCTGATCATATTCTGGTAGTACAGCTCTGGTGCTGTGCACACCCTGGGGGCACCCTAGGATGGGAGTGGAGAGCACAGGGGTGAAGGCACTGAGGGGTGACATATGACCCTCCATAGGAAGGGGACACCTGCACAACCTTGTACCCTCACCCACCCCAGGCAACACTGTCCCACACTGCAGAAATGCCACCTCCCTGCAGAAATCCCCATCCTCCCCCGTGCATCAGCACTACCCAAGCACCAGAGTTGCCTAAAAAGAGGCTCGAGTAACAGCTTCAGACCAGGTACAGCTGCATGTGTTGCTTTGCAACTCTGTCTGGATCATTTCCCCCAGACTGCAAGGAAAAATCTGGAATATGGGAAATGCTCTTAGATGTCAGTCAGTCAATCAATCAATCACTGTTATTTTCTTAATTGTACTGCTCTTAACTAAACTAGACACAAACATCATGAGCTGAGGTTGTCTACAACATAACAAACACAAGCAGGGAGGATCTGACCAAAAGGGACAAAAAGAGAGCCAGAGCAGCCAGAGGAAAGGAGAAAAAGCACTTACCTTGTGTGAGCAGCAGGGCTGTGGTGAAAGAACATGAGAAAGACAGAGAAAGAAAAGAAAAAAGAGGGAAGAAGTTAATATCCAACAGGAAAAAGCTGTTTTGCAGATGAAGGCTGTCAGTGAGCAATGGTCATGGTGCAAGGAGCGTGCAAGCTCACCAGGGCTGCATGGTGGGCACAGGCTGGGGAGCAGACACCACAGCAGCAAGATGGAGAGGAGACTGGGGGCTCCAGGGAGCCCCACGGCACTGGCTCCCCAAGGTCACCCCTTCCCCCCCAGCAAAGGCAAAGGGATGGGATGCAGCGGGGGAAGTGGCAAGGAGGGGAAGGGAAAGCAGGGAAGGAGGGCAGTTACACTTGCCACTGGGGCCTGACACAAAGCAAACTGACCCAAAGGCGTCGAGGTGCCCCCGCCTAAGCTGGGTATGTGTGGTTGTGGTGGGGCTTGGCACAACTGAGGAGCCCCAGTAAACCTGCAGGCATTGAGAAGAGGTGATGGGCAGCTCACTGAGAAGAGCAGCATCAGAGGGAGGCATTGATTAAACAGATGGCCTCCAGTGTCAGAAGGGGCAGGGGGTAACACAGCCATGTGTCATCTCTCAGGATGATGCTCTGGCTCACCTTCTCCTATCCCACACCCCACAGGAACCACTTTCAGAGAGTCAGGGTACCTAGAGGAGCATAGCCACATGTAGAGCATCACTGTTTGAGTCCTCCGGGATCTCTTTGTTCCAAATTACTGATCTGCCTGACAGTGCTGCATGGACATAGGCCATGCAATGTCACCATAGTGGGATGCAACTGCCTGTCTGGAAATGTGACTTCATGGTCTCAGGAAATGTAACTGCATGGTCCTCTGAGATTTGAAGTGGGAGAAAAAGAGGAGAAAGGAGCAAAGGTCCTTGTAAGGGATGACCTTATGCTGGCTCTCCATACAGATACAGCCCAGCCCCTTTGGGCAGTGACCCCCTGACCCTCTCCTCTCTTGATTTCCCCACTCCCCAGAGCTATCACAAAGAAACATCTGGCTGGATCCCTCTTAAGTGTAACCCACAGACAGCCACAGCCTACATCCAGCTATCAAACCAGCTACAGCAGAATCCATAGAGCTAAAAAAGTCAAAATGCTCTTTGAGAGGGACCAAGCTCCAAGTCTGTGCCTTAGCTTTAACTTCTACTTGTCTTTCAAACAGCAAACCAATCCCTGAAGACTTGGTTGCATGTGATGACAGTATTGTAATTACTAACACTTATTATCATGCACTTTTAGTCTCAGAAGCTTAAAACTCTGTACAGAGTCAGTATTAACAGCCCTATTTGACAGATGGTGAAGCAAGCAAAAAGAAGCAAAAGGGAACATTTTGCAAACTCAGAAGTGGGCTGGAGTCCAAAAGTGCTAATTTTCCCAGACTTGCTGGTTCGGGCCTCTGAGAAGCAGGCACTTTTATATAGATGAACCCAATTGTATCTGTGCCATTTGAAAGTGATTTCCTAAGCAATTTATCAAAGGTTGCACAGCACATCCATGGCAGAGCCAGGGAAACTAATCCTGAGTCCTGACACCCAGTCACTTCCTTGCTCTGTTGAGCAGCAACCATAGGCACAGCTTTCCCAGCATTCTGCAGGGAGACACTGACCCGGTCGAGATCTTCATCCACTGCTCCATCTCCCCAGCTGTAAGAACTGCGGGCAACCCAAGAGATCTTCCTTGTCCATGTGGGTAGGTAGAGGCACAGTGAAGGGTGAAATGAAGAGGCTTGCTGAGCAACCCTTCTGTTTCAGGGTCAATTCCTTTTGAGAGTCAAAAACTTTGGGGAAACTATTGATGAGTACATTCTGCATTAAGTACAGTGCCACTGAGCCACAAGATGCAAAGGGATGTTTGCTCTGCCTGCACGTCCTGTCATCCACACACCTCCTTGAAGTCTCCAACAGGCTCTTCAGTACCCCTGGTAGCATGAATCTGGAGGTTCTGTCCTGCTGCAGTTCATGCTGTCATGTGACCTTCTTACTGTTCCATGGTCTTCTGGTTCTCCAGACAGTGTACAGAAATTTAATTTGCCTTTTGCAATTACAAGCATTAGTACAATGGGTCGATTTGGTGTTCAAATGTAATATAATGAAATATTACTGGGACCCTAAGCTACTGTGGCTATTAAAAAAACGCATTGGTTCCTCATGTTTTTTAAAACTGTTATTATACTGCTCTGGGATTTGAGTTTATTTTTTTCCCCATTTGCTTGTGAGCCTGAAAAAGAACAATTTTTCTCCCTTTCACTTATGATATGATACATGAATATTTGAAGAAGCCTATAAAGCTATGAATGAAACATCAAGAATACAGCATGCAGAAAGTCAAGGGATTATTTTATCTTTATATTTCTGAGTGAATGCTGTGCATGCAAGCAAGAAAATGATTTCACGGACTAAAGCTTTCTTCCTGCACACACATCTGCTAATGTGCCCTTAGCCCTGACCTGTAATGTTTCCTGACAGCCCATCTGGGGATGCTGTACCTGTACCAGCTTCACTGATGGCCTCCGTGCTGTTCCCATCCCACAAGCCTCCCTCCACTCTCCCCAGCCTGGGCTGCATCCCTCCAGTCCTCCCCAGGGCACCTCTCCCTCTCCTGCACTGCTGCTCTGCACATCACGCTCCTTATGGGGCCAAGCCAGGCCACCTCACTGCTCTTGGCATTTCAGGTAGTCTCAGAGGCTTAACATGTGTACTCTTACAGGAAACTGCTAAAATTAGCTCTGCAGCCAAATCCAAAATAGCAGTCCCAAGTATCCCTTACCTAACCCTTGCATGGTGTGATGGTGGACAAACACGTGTGCCTGCAGATAAGGGGATGTGACGCTGACTCACCCAGGAGGACCCAAAGCCTTTAGCTCTGGATCTCTGTTCCTCCTTCATTGGGGCTTCTCTGCCCTGAAGGCTTGGGTTTGAGTAGGTGAAGTTAAAATTGCATGCATGAACTCTGCTTCCCTTGTAACCCCTGAAAATGGACAATTTAGACCTGAATTTTAAAAAGCTGCTAAAAATCTGTTTACTAATAAGCCATTTAATCTGCGTGTAAAAACATGTATACTTTGAGGTCAAATTCTGCTGTGACATGTATGCTGGTGTGGGTTACAGATTAGGAATTTCATGACCTCCTGCTTTAACTCCAAAAAGCTTAACGCAAGAGGAACCAGGCTTGAGATTGAAGCAGACCAGCAATCCAGCAATCCTGTGCTTACAGCAACCTGATGTGCTGAATGTGTGTCCCGGCCTTTTTCTCAACAGTGAAACACTTTTCTCTGCTGTTTAACTCACTGAGAGATTTGACTATGCTGCATGCTTTATTCTGGACTCATTCTTCATTAACATAAATCTTTGCTAATCAGTATCCCTAAAGACTCAGAGAAGCCACTGTGTAGATAAGAGGATCCTTGTTAAAGGCCTGGGATTTAGAGAGGGAGTTGCAATGAGGGAGAGAAGGATGAATTTTGAGGAAACTCTCAGTCACACAGCAGGGCAGTCACAGGATACCGCAGGCAATGAGAACACACTGCCTCCACCTCCTGCACACTCAAAGGTGACCAAGGAGTGACCATGTGACACACAGGCTCCCTTCCCCAAAGAGATGATGGTCCTCCTCTTCCAGATGTAACTGTCCACAGGCTCTGCCTCCAGATTTGCTCACTGAGGTGAGTAAACTGTTTCCCTAATAGATTGTAAAGAGACCCAAGCATGGGGTTTTTACAGGCTAAACAAGGCAGAGATTTTGCAGCATTAACCAGAATGCTATTATTATTGAAGTCAATAGCAGAGCTCTTGCAGACTCCAAGAAACTCCACCCCATCAGGAAAATCAGCAGCATTCAGCCTAATCACAGAGCTGTGAGCAAATTATTAAACCTTGAAGGAATGAGGTAACAACAATCTAACATTTTTTTGCTACTCTCATCAGCAGCTGATGGAGTTGGTGAAAAAGGAGTTTCCTAGCATCTGTTCACACTTCAGAAAACTGCAGCACATGTATCAATACAGCTTACCTTAAACAGGTATGGATCTTTGTAACAAGTCAAATAATTTCATCAATATTTTGATATAGATAACTTGATGGATCAATCCAAGCTGGGAATCCTTCCTTCTTTGCAGTTCAATCCTTCCTCTGTGACTCCCAGTCACATCCTCCCTCTGGGCACAAAGCTTTCCCATCAGAGGTGCTGATACTTGATTAGAAGGAGATGTATCATGAGATTTGTCTGCACCAGTTGATTCTGTGCTGGGAGGGCTAAGAAGACTTCAGACAAAATCCTCCCAAGCCAGGGCATGCCACCCAGCTGACAAAAGTGTTTGCCAGCCATCTGTACTCCCATTTCCAGCAAAGTCATATCTTGTGGGAGACATGCTTTCTGAAGCAAAACTTCACAGGAAGGTTGTCAGTCTCTTTCACAAAACATAGCCCTCAGTCTCAGCCTTCAGGCATCAGCCCTAAGGTTGAATCTTCTGCCACTGTGCCATGAATTCTCACGAGCTGATTCCCAGTAACCCTCATGCAACATATTTTTCCAAATGCCATTTGCACCATTATCTGCAATCAAGTGAAATCTTCCAAAGTAGCCTCACTTGCCATTCAGGCTGTATCAAACTAAGTTTAGCCACAATTTAAGCAGAAGAGCAACTTCATCCAGGGAATGCAAAGCAAATTCTTCTCCTGTAATCCAGGGCTGAGGAAATACTGTAAAAGGTGATGTGTGAAGAAAGTATTACTCCAAAATCTTGCTGGGACAGGAGCAAAATCTGCATTCCACATTGTGAGCTGACATGATAGCAGAAATGCTATGAGAGCAAGAGTCAAACCAACAGACAGCATCTAGTCATAGAGGAAGACATTCGTTTCCCTGCAGGAACCCTTTAAAAAGGTGCTGACAAAAGGATGCCCAGAAATGTGATGTAGGGTGCAGGGAAGTCGCAAAACCCTGCAGCGCTCAGTAAACAGGGATTCAGGTTACATGACTTTGCATATGGAGGAAAAGTGAGACAAGAAGGATTTGAAGATTAATTTCTTAGAAATTGAGAGGATCAAAAAAGTCAGAAAACCTGGAAAATGACCAGGAGGATAGAGAAAAGCAACATTTACCATCCTGGCCAAGCAAAGAATGTGAGTCTCTCTCTTTGATTTCTTTTTACTCATTCACTAAGATACAACAAGCTTGCAGCAAGCACCATCTTTGCCAGTGCTCTGTGCATCTGATATGCCACTACTGAGTCAGCACTGTTCGTCATCACAGGCCAGGCTGGCAAGATACCAATCTCAGATCTGTTCTCATCTCTTTGAATTATTGGAGCACATCAACAAAAAGAGCTACTACAGTAAAACTACTTGATGTGATTTGTTTGGATGATCAGAAAGACTTTGAAAAACTCCAGCTGCAGAAAGTGATTGGTGAAAAAGAACAGATGACCTGTGAGACAAAGTAGATGTGGCATTTATGTAGCAGGAGTAAGTGGTCAGCTCTCCTTACAGCAAGGGTTAACAGCTGAGTGTCCCAAGGCTCGAAGCAGCATGACTCATGTAACTGGGGATGAACAGTGAGGAGCAGCATCTGCAGATGATGCAAAATATTCCAGTTCAAAGCTGTATCAGTGGCTGGTCTGCATTCTGCAAGCCCTGGTCAACCTCAAGACAGGCATTTGCGTTTGGACCACCACAGGAACACTTCTGTGTAGAGAAGATTTTTCCTCCAGTAAGGTGATAGCAGATGCAGAGAGCAAGAGCAATAGGATGGATGTCATGCTGAGTTCTGTCCCTCACAGAGACCATCCTGGAGATCCCTGTGCCCCACAGCTCTGATCAGAGCCAAGGAGAAGTTCCCTTGACTGGAAGTGACTGCTTTGTATTGGCAGGTGTACAGGGCAGCACAGACAGTAATGCAAATCAACTGTGTGGTAGTAAGCCCTGCTCCCACCTGCCATCCTCCTCCGCTGCATGTCTGTCAGGAACCACTGCCACGGCAGCCTGCAGCAGGGTGGGTACCCTCAGGGACAGCACACTGGGTCTGAACAGCACCAGGCTCTGGAGCAAGTTCTGCATCCCAAAATAAACCACTCAAACTCTGCCCCAGGCTGCTTTGAAAAGCACATACTACTTCTCCCTGTCATCAGCTCGGCCATCACTTCAGGGAACATTTCACCCCTGATTTCATCACTGTCACCTTGTTTGTATCCCTAAGGTAAGCTTGGAGCTGCCCCCTGCATGGAGAGGTCCTGGGCTGGCTGCAGGCCCTCAGCACAAAGCTGTGCTAGTGCAGGCACAACTAGCTATCACTGCGTGACCTGGACTGCAGATTACTTACAAACATGACTGCCATGCATCTGAGGTGCCCAACGCCACCCCACTTTCAGAGGAGCCAGGAGAAGTTTTGAGGATGCTGCAAATAGCTGACAGCATCAGTCCTCCTACAGCACTGAGGCACAGGCTCAGTGTGACACAGCTAAGTGAGGAGTAACAACAAAATGAGGACAAACTGTCAAGAAAACCACATCTTTTGCCGCACTGGGAACAAATGCATGAGTAGCCAAAACCCAGAGAGACTCTACCTCAAAAGCTACTGGGCCTGGGTCCCCAAGGAGAGGCAACAGCTGTGCTTTGCCCTTGCTGAGTGAGTCACGTGGGGGTACATCCACCACCACAACAAAACCCAGCAAAGCCCCTGCTAGGTGACTGTGGTGTGGGATTTTCCCAGTCTGTGGGCACAGAACAATGACAGCACCCTGTGCTGATGCTGGCAGGAACACGTGTCCTGGAGCCAGCACGAGCATCCCTTCCCAGCGCTGTGTGGAACGTCACACGATGCCCGAGCAAGCCCGAGCGTGGCCCAGGCTGCCTCCGCTCCACCGGGAGCCAGCTGGGCATGCATGAATTCTGTGAAGCTGCTGGCCACAGCATCTGCTCTTGATCACTCACAGTGCTCTCTGTGGGAAAGCCTCGTGTAGCTCCTTATTCTTCATGCCAGGCACAAGGCAGGCTCACCGGAGATGCCGCAAAGTACAGCAGTACAGAGCTGGGGATCTTTCCAGATGCCCTGGATTTAGTGTAGCGACTGTGCCACCTTGTGCCAGCAACATTTACAAATGCAGTTTAATCTTCTGCCTCTCAGATTTTAAAACCATGGTGCTCTCACTCTGACATTTCTCTAATGAGGCCAGCCAGGGCCCTGTATCTCCTTCCTGGCATGGTCCTTTACTTCCTCCAGGCAAAAGAGGGTCTGTCCAGGCATGTGCCCTCACCTCCTGGCCTGTAGGCTCTGTGCTGCAGATCAATTTAGTCCAGCTCTGACCTCTTCTCTGCCTCCTGCAAATCAGACAAGCACACTGACTAGAGCTGATATAGATCTAAATAAGAGATATATGATACAGCAAACTGGCTCTGTAGTCCTAGTAAGAATGAGGACATTTTACAACTGGTCCACTTCTGGGACCATCTGGGTTTTTTACAAACACTTGTTCTTATTCAGCCAGGTGCAATGTGACCTGTGCAGGAAAAAGAAATGTGGAACTACATAAAAACAGCCGATTTCTGACTCTGTATTCTGATTCTGCTCATTGTTTGGAAAAGGCTGCAGGATTCACAGAGAACAGACAGCTGAGAAAAAAATTCATTGTGCTGCTCCAAGCTGCCAAGTGCATAAGCAGGAGAAAGCCAGGGGCCTGTGATTTTCCTCCTGGACCTGCTGAGATGGAGGTGGGAGACCCATGGATAGGAAGACATCTCCATACATGTGGAGAGGAGACCCCAGTGTGGTTCTAGGACTGAAGACTTTGATCCAGTACCAAACATTTGGCCTTTACAATATCCAAGAAGAAATCTGAGCATACTGTGGGTGTAGAGAACAGATACCTACATGGAAGCTGTGGCATTATATGGTTCTTTTATATGATGGACAAAAAGTAGTAAAGTAGTGGCTACAAGCTGAAACCAGACAACTTCTACCTAGAAGCCATGCTCACATCTTTACCCTGGAGGGCAACCGATTGCTGGGACATACTCCATGGGATATGGCAAAGTTGATCACTGCCTCTGCTCAAGGGCAGTTGGACTTCAGTGAAAACTGAGGGCTTGTGCTTGACAAAATGGAACCTGATATCCCTTATTGCCTATGGGTTGCAGGAGGCAGTCTAACAGCATTAAAATACGGGTTTACATTTTACAAGGCCACAGATGCTACATGATACTGAAATGCTAACGTAACCTGTGTCTATCCTGAACATCCTGTGAAGCAGTCTGTGGGAGCTTGGACTGGCCAGAGGGCAGCTGCTGTGCTGGTGAGGTAAGAAATAGAAGACATTTCAGCAAGGGAGAGCTGTGCTGAGCAGTGCACGGGCAGCAGCCAGGTGTCCCATCACTGACAGCAGCACCTGAGAGCAGAAATAAGCCTGTGGGCACACACAGCTGGCTCTACGCTCTAACAGGCACCCAGAAGGTGGATTTGAACTCCAATTTAAATCTTGACCCTCCTAGGCCACCCCAAAGCTAGTGAAGCCAGTGGCAAGACTCAGTGAGAAAGGGGTCAAACACATATAGGACAAGAATAAAGGTAGATGTTGGCAAGACACAACTGGAAGTTTGGGTTTATTCCAGCTATGAATCCTGGTCTGCTGGGAGATCTTGGGTCTCACTGCTGATGAAGTAGGACCTCAGTAGAGCTTCACACCCTCTGCATGACAGACTGTGATTGTGACATATTTAAAGGGGTTTTCAAATGAAAGACATGAAGAACCATTTCAAAAAAAAGCAAGCCAAGTTACTTCACACCTCCTCTCTTCTCCTATGGACTTTTCATCACACTTCATAGGGACCCAAGAGCACCAAAGCAGTGCCATTGGAGGCAACAACAGAGGGAAGGACAGGGGGAGTACAGGAGGAGCTGAAGGGGGCAGCCATGCATTACACCCTTCTCTTGCTTTTTGCATTCCCCAAAGTCCTGGCAAAGAAGCAGGAGCAGGGAGAACAGCAAAGGTGTGCTCAGAACAAAAAACATCTCAAGACAAGGAAACCCAATCAAAATAACACAGCCTCTGAGACTCAAGCATTGCACAAAAGGAGGATCAGAAGTAAGCTAGGCTCTTAAGGCAGAGATGACACCGAAACAGGGTAAGAGCAGAATACAGCAGGGCAAAGAGTAAAAGTCAATCCCTCTACAGGAGGAGGAGAAAAGGAGGAAGGGTAAGGAGGAGAAAGAAGGTTATATTTTCTGGATTTGGGGTTTGGATACTTGATTCTGATTTTTTTCTTTTTTGCATTTTTTTCATAAAGGATCTCACACCTGATATTCCTCGTTCCATCCATTGCGGTTCACCAAGGGCAATGAAGAAATTCTCCTGCCTTTCGTATTCCTCCTCATCTACTATCTTAACCCTTATGGTCTTCCTGTAGGGACAACAAGAGAGACAACCGTGTACAGCGGGTCAGCTGGCTGGAGGCGCGGCAGCGGCGGCGGCGTGGGCTCCTGGCACACGGCCCCTTCCCGCCTGTCGGACACAGCATCCTCGCAGCGGCTCCTTGGGAGCGGGGCTGTTAGGGGCACAGGGAGCTGGCAAGGGAGTGAGGAGGCAGGGAAAAGTGGGAGGAGGACCTTGCTGATGGTTAGTGGAAGGTGACTTCTGCAGCGCATTTTTTTCCAGTGTCAGATGGTAATGGAAAGGGTATAAGTTGCCTGAAAAGCATCAGGGACCACCACCCTGAGCTACCCACTGCATTTTAGCTGGAAGACCAATTTCTTCTTACCATAAATAATACCCTCATGATTAATAATAAATCTGCAAAGACTCTGGGCTGGGAACCTGAGGAGAAGAGAGAGACATATTCCCCAGTGCGGTGAGGTAGGTCTCTGCCAGTGGCTACAGCTCCACCAGCTGCTAAGGAGGCTGATGGTTCTAACTCCCATTTTTAAAATGGCACATCTTATTGCTTTCTCTTCTTGATAGTATCTATACATCTTCCTGTCCTGTTCCTCAAATGAAGATGCAGTTTTCCCAGGAAATGGACAACTTTGCTCACAGGGGACACAATGGGCCAATGCCTTCAAGGCTCAAAAGGAAATGCCCTGGGCACTGGAGCAGGTCTAGCCTCTTTCCCCTGAGGCCAGCTTATCTGGCCCCCTCCACTACCCCTGCAATGCACACAGCTGCTGTGAGCCCCCGGGCAAACCAAAGCAGGCCCTGGCTCTTCCTTGCCCTCAGCTCCTGCTCCCAGAGTTGCTCTGTGACAACCAGACCAGAGGTTGCACAGCCTTTGCCCACTGCTTCTCAGAAGTCACTGAGCTGCTTCTCTGCCAGGCCTCAATTCCTCTGTTTTTCTAATACAAGTCTGACTGGAACAACCCATAGGACCAGGGCTAGGGGGATGATCTCCTGAGATGCTGGATGTGTTTCTAGCCAGCATCTTCCCACTGGCACTACAAAATTTTCTTGGGCCCTCCAGTGGGGGTAGCAGAAGTTTCCTCTCAAGTCACCACAGAAATATGGACAAGCAGGATGCTCTCCATCCTTCTCTCTCTCCTCCCCTTGCCACTTTGCCTCTGAGCAGCCCCAGCACCACTCCCCATGCCACCCCATGGGTACCAAGTGACACGGTGTGCGTGCACAGCAGTGTTTAGGGCAGAGCAGTCGGAGACAGAGAGACATCAGAGGAAGAGAAGAGGAGGAAGGAGATGGAAGAAAGGAGGAAAGAACGTTAATGTTAGTCTGCAGGGCCAGTACTACACCTTTCTGTAAACTCATATCCACCATGCGGGGGCTCATCAGCTCAATGAAGAAATTCTTGGTTTTTTCATACTCCTCATCATCAATTACCTTGATGTGAACTGTTTTGCTGTGGATGGAAAAATAATAAGGGTCATAAAGGGGAGAGGGGAACAGAGAAGCAAAAGTCAAGGAAGGACGGAGTTAAATGGGTACATTAGAGAGTCAAAGTTTTCTCACCCACTAAACAAACTCAACATGGCCTTTTGAGAAAGGCTAAAGCCTGCTTTCTGCAAGTGACACTGGCCAATTTTCTGTTTAACCCAAAGGCAGAATAGCAGGCTAAACCAGAAAGTGAAGTTAGACAAAAACAATCCCCCAGCAAACTGGCTCAGGGCTCAGCCTGTGGGCAGTGAGGTCTGATGGCCAGCAGAGAAGCAGGCTTCCCTCACTCTGTTACCCCTGTGCACACACACACACACATGCATGCATGCACACCAGCAGCCACACAAGCACACACACCCTGCTGCACCATGCTGCTGCCTCAGCTGCATTGGCCTGCTCTGAGAAGTGCTGGCTGCTGCTCTGAGCTGCTGGAGCAGGTGGGCAGCAGATCCTGTGTTTCTCCTTTAGCAAAATTCTTACAAGTTTTTGTATCATTTTGTAGGAAAATAAGAGCTCATTGTGCCATGGTTTCCTTCACAGCAAATGCATGCCTTATGCAGAGGTTACTGTCCCACAACTTTCACACCCAAAGAGAACAAGAGAAACAAGTCAAAGACTGCCAACCCACTGCCTCCTTACGGACAGGCTGCACTGACTCTTGCAAGCTCAAAATGACCCCTGCACTCCCCTCATTCTCCCAGTGGCTGCAAAGGTTCATTCAGCCACATCTCTCACTTGTGACTGAAGACATTGGTGCTTTCATTTCAAGCTGCTATGACCCCCTCTTAAATACAACATTGTTTGCACATGTAACTCCTCTGAATGGGTATCTGCTTGCCATCTTGGGGCTCCTGGACTTCTAGTTGATCCCAACCCCAAGCTGGAACTGCATTTTTTAAACCAGAAGTCAGTTCCACATAAAAAGTGTTTCCCTTACCTCAAAACAATTGTCCCTCCTGCCAGTGAAAGATCCCCTGCTTCCCACTGCTCTGTATCCACACATGGCCCTGCAACAACAACCTCCTCTTCTTCTTCCTGCCCATCCTCAGCAGTCAAATCAGGCCCAGGTGGATGTTGTGCACAATCAGTCTTGACTGGCAATGGGAAGGAAGAGAAAAGCAGGACTGGCAATCACAATCACTGGCAATCTGGAAAGATGCGCCCAAATTCACATCTCTATGTGCCTCAGCCTGTAGCCTTTGCAATTAAATCCTGTATCTTTCATCTCACAGTGCTTCAGAGAACAAGCAGTCTAGCTCTGCACCTTGGGAGTACTGTGATCCCCACCCTGGGGATGCTGCCACGGCCAGCAGCCTCTGGAAAATCACCATTTCAGCACAGAATAGGAGAATCATCACTGCAGCTTGCATTCCTACTGATATCAATAATGACCAAAAAATTATTCAGTCATCCTACAGTTTGACCCTCAAGTCAATTCCTCCTGCACTCCAGCTGTGGAAATCCTGTTCCCTGTGCTGACTTTGGTCTTGATCTTGGTCCCAACCCTTCTCTTTCAAATGATGGCACAGGGGTAAAAGTAGAGTTTGGACAACATCTGCCTATCCATCAATGCAGGAATATACAAGAAAAATAACCTCCAATTCTTCTTTCTGAGCTAAATCAGCTTTATTTTGGCAATGCTTGCTTTACCCATACCCTGCACCAATGCCAGCAAGCCTCCTTTCCTTTCTCTAGGCTCTTCAATCTCTGCTAATCCAGCTGAAAAGATTTTAAAAGGTATTTCTCCAGTGTAAATGTTGCTGCTCTGCTAAGACTCCATCATGATGATTTTTTGTTTCATTTTTGTTGGAGGTGTTGAATTTGGCTTTTGAAACAGATTTTATCTGGGCCCCTGATACTTTGCAAAGCTTGTTCAATTTGCTGAGTTAAACCTACAGCTGATTCATAGCTCTGATCTTTCCTTGCTCATTACTACAAAACAGAAGGTGGGATTTTCCAAAGCAGACAGTGCTTCCTGGACGTGGGCTGCTTTTAAATACCCTTTTCATAAGTACCATTGCTTATGGTTTTTCCATTCTAGGAGCTTCGAAATAATTGGTATTGCTCATCTGCAAAAATTTGGAAAAAACACCACAGACCCTGTTTCCTGGGGTCAGCTTATGTACTGTGAAACAGCTATTCTAAGGCTTTGTACAGTTAGCATTATGCATGCAAACCATTTGACCTTCCTTCCTTCCTTCCTTCCTTCCTTCCTTCCTTCCTTCCTTCCTTCCTTCCTTCCTTCCTTCCTTCCTTCCTTCCTTCCTTCCTTCCTTCCTTCCTTCCTTCCTTCCTTCCTTCCTTCCTTCCTTCCTTCCTTCCTTCCTTCCTTCCTTCCTTCCTTCCTTCCTTCCTTCCTTCCTTCCTTCCTTCCTTCCTTCCTTCCTTCCTTCCTTCCTTCCTTCCCTCCTTCCCTCCTTCCCTCCTTCCCTCCTTCCTTCCCACATACATGTTGTTAAGTACAAGGAGCTCTATATGTCCTACCAAGTAGTTCCACAGTGCTGAGATTTCCTTAGAATAGTCTCTGTTTTGATGTAAAAAAACCAGCTCAATAAAGAGAAAGAATGGTTGCTGGGGATCCCTAGAAGCTAGCACGACAAAGCGTTGGCTTTGCAAAAGCAGGTCCCCTCAAGTCAGGAACACAAACTTTTTGGACTCCAAAACCAACTCAGCTCTGCTGCAAACTGGACCACTACCACACACTCAAGCATCAGGTGGCTTTTCCAAAAAGAGAATCTGAATTTGGTTACCCATCCAGTAACTTCCTGGTTTCCTCCTTTGCAACAAGCTTTTAAGGAGAAAAGAACCTTTTACCCAGCTCTGAAACACCAGGTGAAGGACAGATCAAAGCGACAGGCCAAAGCCTCAGGTGCCCTGCATGGACACAGGCTGGGCCTTGCACCCCCTCTCCCCATCTGACTGAATCCCAAAGGAGGTGGGATTGCTGAGAGGTGGTGAGTGCCCAGCAGGTCCTCCATCCCATTAAAGCCCTGGGGACACAGCAGGAGCCTGGAGGTGATGCTTGGGGACCCAGCTGTGATGGGATGGGGGTGATGGGAGCCAAACTGCAGCCACTGCCAGCTCTTGCTCCAGATCAGGGTGTTGCCAGACCTCCCTGTGCAAGGAGAAAAGGAACAGGGCAGAAGTTGGCAAGGACTGTGTAGTGACACGGAGAGGTGGGCGAGGGCTCACAGACTCAGTGCCACATAACGGGGAGAGGTTAACCTTTCCCTGGGATTTTGTGGCAGAGGGAAGAGCAGCATCCCTGCTCCCAGGCCGCTCTGCAGCCTGCACAGATGGGGGCACAGCGCTGGGTTTGCTCCCTTGAGGGGAAGTGCCCTTCTCTCGGCTGGCTGCTCCCGTGACTGTCACCACAGAAAGGTCAGTGCTGACGGAGGGGGGGTTGTGGTGGCCCATCAGGCCACCCCTCCCAGTCCACTGTGGCTGGTGAGGGCTGCCCTTTCCCCCGCTCTGCAGCTTCCCTACCTCTGTGAGCATTCCGCTCAAATCCAGGCCTATGAAAGCAACCATAAATACAGCTGCGTCCTGAGCTGTCATAAATTGTCTGGAGGCCAAAACACAGATTGCTCCCACACAATCTCATCTCTCACCTACAGCCACACTGAGAGCTGCGTCCTCGGAAGGCATGAAGAGTGCAGGAGATGGATGGAGAGAAGGGCTGGAGTGTAACGCTGCCCCGGGAGGACATCACGCTAATGTGAGAGATGTGACAGAAGGACACCGAGAGGCAGAGAGCGTGTGGGAGCGGGAGGCTTGGGAACATTTTGCTGCAAGAACATCATGACAGCTTCTTGAAATTAATGGAGGCAGAGGCGGGCACGAGAGGGGCTGGCCGTGCAGCAGCCCTGATGGGCATGCTCACCACCATGGGAAGCAAGGAACCTGAAGCCTACCTTGCTCAGCTGAGCAGCTTTCATTCCCCAGCCTCTGGCTGCTCCACACAGGGAAAAAAGGACACTTTCCAGCCTTCCCCATTCTCTCTGACAGTTTGACTGGGGCCAAGACACACCTCAGACAGTTCAAAAGCAGAGAACAGCAGAGACCATACAAAAGCCTCTCTTGGCGGCAAGGAGCCACTCTGCAAAATACAAAGCCCCACTGCCAGCACCAAGCCACAGCACAGTCCGATCTCAACACCTGCATGACTACAGTGATGGGAAGGGCTCTTTAATTCAGGGCTCGGTGCAGCTTTCAGCAGACTGAGCAACACTTTCAATTTGGCCTGTGACACAGCAGGGCAAGCCAAAAGCCAGCACTCCCAGGGAACACCTGGCCATACAGAAGACAGGATAGCTGCTCACTTGCTTCTTTTTCTCTGAGGTCATTGCAAGCTGCCACCCAATAGCCTTCAGATGAGGTTCTGCTTTCAACATACACTTAGAAACAACCACTGGTTTTAAAAATCAGGGATGGAAAAGCTCCTCTGGGGAGCAACATTAAGAATGCGATTTCCCTGAGTAAGCAACAGAAGATGAAATGAATTGACATCGATCTTCTCCTAAAGGACTTTGTGCACATGATGTTGCTAAATTCCCCATCTGGGAAGTACAGAGGATAATCTATAAAATCATTTTATTTGACAACATGTCCACTTCCAACACATAAGGCAACAACTGAATGGTTATTTGATTAATGTGCTAGAAAATACCGAGTATTTCTTTGTGTGGACACTCTCATTTGCAGGAATTATTGCTGAGAAGGTTAAGAGGATGTGTCTGTGTGACTCTGGAATGTGAAACAACTCTAAAAACAATGCGAGTCAGGAGATGTCACATAGTGTATACCATTGAAACAGGCAGGGCTGTGCAAGGGCATATTTTAGAGTCCCTGGTCGGACGCTATTAGCCGGGATGAAAAGCAGCCAGGACAGCAAGGTAAACATCCCGGGACAGTGAGATGTATCAGGAGATGTTCAGTAACTCATTAATGTGAATCATTAGTACAGACACTTTGGGTCAAGCCATTCTGTTCTTGACACATCCTGAAAAACCCAAACCTTCATCTGATTTGCTGTGGGTGCAGGTTCCTGCAGCATGAAGTTCAAAGCCTGTGGTACCAGCCTGACTCTTCCCCAGAACTCTGCGCTGGTTTGGGATTTCACTATGAAGCTGCAGATAGGGCCCAGCTACTATGCTAGAAGACCTCATAGAGCAGTCACAGTATCACAGAATATGCTGAGTTGGAAGGGACCCACCACGCTCATCGAGTCAAATTCCTGGCAGGATACCCCAACAAGAGTTATCCTACTTTGTGTAGCAAGCGCATGGGAGACAGCCCCAACAGCTTCACTACCAGCCAGTTGCCTATAAAGTAACATAGTCAGAAGCCATCGCGAGAAAACAAGATTTTTCTCTTCCGTGTTTTCTCTTTTGTCATCAAGTTGTTTTATGGGATAACCAGATGGTAACTGATTATCTTTTAATCAAAATCACCTGATAAATTATTATAAGAAACTATCATCTTATCATTAAAATAAGGTTCTTTGCAGTGCTAATTACTATATGACATACGTATTTCTCCTGTCAAGCCTGAAGCCATACAAGCAAGTCAGTTGATACTTCCATACTTTAGTTTCTATATCCATGCAGTCCCTGTGGTCCTTATTTCTCACAGGGACTTGATAGGGGACAGTCCTTACTTGTTTTGAACTTCTAATGTGGAAGATGCTACAGTGATGCAACCAGAAAGAAGATGAGGGAAGAGAGAAAGAGGGAGCTTGAAGTGGTGGTGGAAGTATCATTTATTCATATGAGTATCAACTTATTCTGGCTTAATCTGACGTGGTTCCCATTTGCAGGAGCTGTGCACTTCTGTAGGGCACCTCCTCTTCCTTGCTAAAGTCTATTTACTTCATGAGGGAACTAAAAGACCTCAGAAAATACGTCTGCAAACAACTATCATCCTGTCTCTGGGCAGAGGCATTTCCACCAAGCCATTCCTCACAAGTAGGTGTTGCCCAACTGCTTTCTAATAGCCACATTACAAAGATGGTTTTCTGGATGATCTTTCCCTATATTTCAACTCTTTACCCCTAGAAAGTCCTTTGCAATGTCCACCCAGACAGACAAAGCAGGAGGGGGAAGAAGCCTTTGGCACTGCCCCCTGGAGTGGCTCCCTGTATCCCTGCTGTTCCTCCCACACAGGCAGAGTCTGAGACTGGCCCAGGAGACCCAGAGCCCTTCTGTAAGCCTCTGTCCCTGCCACACATGCAGCACACGAGGGATCTCTGCTCCACTCCTGCAAGGGCCAGGGCCAGAAACACCCGGCTCTGCTACAGCAGCTCACAGGCAGGGGGAAAGGTTCACTGGAGAAGACACCATGCAAGAAGCAGCTGTACCCCGAGGTGGAGACAATGACCCCAGTCAAAGCCTTGTGTGACCCCTCATGCCCACCCCAGGACTGTGTGGGACAATGTGCAGGACCACCAGGAGCTCAGGGGCTCTGCCTGGCTGGCTGTTGGCAGTGTAGTTTGTTCACATCACACCAGATCTCCTAAGGCATAAAGGAGGAAATATTGACACAGAAAGGCATCTTCCCTTTGTGTATTCCTCATGTAATCTCGGCTAATTAGTAAATTGGCTCATGCTTCAATTAGAACTATTGAAAATGCTTTAGTAGCTGACACATGATAATTAAAGGGACATAGCCAAGACTAAGAGCTGTATTTTTAGTCTTTAGTTGTATAAGAAAATTTAAAGTGTTACAAATAAAAGATTCATAGTGATAGCCATTAAAAAAATAAATCCAAAGTAAAAAAAAAAATAAATTAAAATTGCCTGTCATGGTTTCTCCATCCTAGATGACAACACTAAAGGGGTTTCTTTGTCTTTCTGGTCATCTTCATTTTTCAGTTTGTGCCTGTTTTGTGCACAGCAGCCCAGCCCTTGCTTCCCACTGCCACCCAAGACTGCCAAGAGACATGAAGTGCTGCCAAATTCACATGACAATGTTTCACACCTACTTTGTACCAATGCAAATAACTGTACCAGCAATGAGAAATCAGAGCTGCTAAGTTGCAAGTGAGTCCATTAAGCACTTCCATGCCATCAAAAAAAAAAATCTTTAAGTGTCTAATAAATTCAGGGCAACTCAAGAGATGTGGTATATCCATGTATCAGCCATGGGAATCACCACTGGACCCAGTGAATGGCAAATTCACTCCACTCTCAAGTCTCACACTCAACTTGTAAACCCTGAAGCACCAAAAAATGCTCCATGGGCTTCCATAATGCAGTCAGCCCTGCCAGACAAGATATCCAAAGCACTCTATATTTCACTTTGTTCAAACATGATAAAATGCTCTAATATACAGGATTCTTCAAGGAAAGATGCCACAGTTTGTTTTTAAGAATTTCTGAAAAAAAAGGGAAAATCAGAGTTTGTTAAACCCCCTTCTTTCAGCTGAGTCCATGTTGCTGACCAGCTGAACTATTTAAGTTAGGTTGTACAAGCATAACAGCCCAGCTCCACAGGTTTTCCTTTCCTTATTCAGCTTAATGAAGCTACTTGGGTTTGAATATTGAAGCTGTGTGTACAGATTCATGCGGGCCCTGGTCTGGTCTGCTCCAAGTCAGCTTCTTCTTGCTTACCCTATGAGACTCGATGCTTCAGGGCCAGGGGAGGGCAGACAAAATTTCAACAGCCTGTGGAGCTATTTGTTGAGGTCTGCACAGTAAGTACATGTCTTGTACAAGCAATAATTCAACTTGGCAGCCCATGAAACCAGACGGTTGAGGTGGGTATGAGCCTGGTGTAGGTGCAAAGCAGAGCCAGGGCTCTGGGCATAGACATTTCACCCCTCCCTACCTTGGGCAAGTTCCCAGGGGAACAGCTTTGAGGAGGAGATTCTGTGCCCTTTTTTATCTTAGAAAGGAATTTCAGAAGGAGCAAGACTTCAATCACAACCATACTGTGGGGAGGGATGGAAGGAGAAGGAAGGAAGGAAGGAAGGAAGGAAGGAAGGAAGGAAGGAAGGAAGGAAGGAAGGAAGGAAGGAAGGAAGGAAGGAAGGAAGGAAGGAAGGAAGGAAGGAAGGAAGGAAGGAAGGGAGGAAGGGAGGAAGGGAGGAAGGGAGGAAGGGAGGAAGGGAGGAAGGGAGGAAGGGAGGAAGGGAGGAAGGGAGGAAGGGAGGAAGGGAGGAAGGGAGGAAGGGAGGAAGGGAGGAAGGGAGGAAGGGAGGAAGGGAGGAAGGGAGGAAGGGAGGAAGGGAGGAAGGGAGGAAGGGAGGAAGGGAGGAAGGGAGGAAGGGAGGAAGGGAGGAAGGGAGGAAGGGAGGAAGGGAGGAAGGGAGGAAGGGAGGAAGGGAGGAAGGGAGGAAGGGAGGAAGGGAGGAAGGGAGGAAGGGAGGAAGGGAGGAAGGGAGGAAGGGAGGAAGGGAGGAAGGGAGGAAGGGAGGAAGGGAGGAAGGGAGGAAGGGAGGAAGGGAGGAAGGGAGGAAGGGAGGAAGGGAGGAAGGGAGGAAGGGAGGAAGGGAGGAAGGGAGGAAGGAAGGAAGGAAGGAAGGAAGGAAGGAAGGAAGGAAGGAAGGAAGGAAGGAAGGAAGGAAGGAAGGAAGGAAGGAAGGGACATTTATTCCTTACTAAAGGTCTTTGAATTTTACTGCTTCCATCGGAGTCTGATGTACCACAATAAACACCTATGATATCAAAATGCATCATAGGTATCAATGGCCAAAAAAAAAAACCGGAGATCTTTTTTTTGCTCTGGAGAATAGCTCCAAAGCTTGACAGGGTGCAGGACTGGGAATGCCCCGGACAGGACTGGGTAGGCTGGAGTATCTCAAAGCCTCTTGAGGTGTTCTGAGCAAACACAAAACAGGGATTCATCTGGAAGGGACCCCCTGTCCCACCACAGTGTTCCTGAATTCCAGCTGCAAGACAGACACTTGTCATTGGCTGGTATTGGCAGATCAGTGCTTCAAGCTGTCGCCCCTAGTTTTAGACTTTTTGCTGAAGGCATGTAGATTTGGAAGCTATATTTAGATGTCTTTTCTATTCTTCAGCAACAGGGTTGCCATGGAGATGCTGGTGAGGATGAGAAGGTGGGGACGGAGGGGGGAGGAAGTTGAGGATTGAGAAATACTAGATTCAAAACAATCCTCACCAGCCTGGGAAGGCTTTAAATTCCTCCTCGGGCAAAAACTGCTGGAGCTTGTTAGCCGAAATGAGCCCCTGGCATTGCCTGATTGCATGACCCTGCCATGCATTGCTCAATGCTTTGTCATGGCAGGTTTGAAAAGATACAAGGGGCTGGCCTTTAAGCATTGCTCCTTTGGGAAAGTGTGGCCCCCTTCACCTGAGCTTGCCAAAACCAGAACTCTGGGAACTTCATGAATATCTTGCTGCTGCCATGCTGCTTCACAAGTTCATACTGACATCATACTTGGTCAGCTCCTGCCATAGCTGGGGTGGCTTTGTCTCTGCTGCCAACACTAGAGGCAGACAGGGCGCTGCAGCTGGGGCCAGAGCTGCCCAAGTCTACCCAGAAGCATGGGCAGGGACATGCTAGCACACTAGGGAAACACATCCCAGCACAGGAGCCAGGCTCTGGTGGGAGTAAAGTGGACGACAGGCAGGGAATACAGGTCCTTGATCTCTGCCTGCCAGGCACATCCACATTCCCTGGGATGACACTACCTGCAGGCAAAGGTAGATGTGCAGAATCATACCTACAGCATTGCTCTTCCCAGCAGAGACAACACAGACTAAGGGCTCCTCCTAACATGGCTGTTCAAGACTCACTGTACAATTACTACACTGCTGATGTCCAGGTATTAGAAAGATAAATTACTTGTTGATAGAATTTCCTTGCTAAAAGTTTAGGGCTTGACATGCTTCAGTGATCTCAGACCAAGCGGGAGGTTAACAAAGCTTGGGGAGAAGCATGTACTACTGATAGTGGACACAAAAAATACAGGATTTCCAGGCCACAAGGACATTTGGCAGAAATTCCAAGATAAGGAAGGAACTAATAAAGCCAACTCAGCAACTGTGCTGAAATTGGCTCTGACTGGGCAAGAGGTCATTTTGACAAGAGGAGATTGCAACAATCATTCATGAAGTACCGACTCAGGAAACTGATGGACTCAAAAGAAGAGAAAGACTGAGCATGTGGACTAATTAGCACGAGAACGGATGAAAAGCTGGTAGAGCAGAGGACTGAAATAATTTAACCAACAGACAACAGAATTAATAAGACCACTAACATGCAATTAATTAATTAATTAGAGCATTAATACGGAACTTGTAGGCAATGAACATCAATGCCTTTGTTTGCTAAAATGCATAAATAGTGAAAAGTTTTGACAGTCCTTGTGCTAACTTTGTGGATTTGTCACCCAGCATGCCTTTCTGCACAGAACTGTAAATCAGACAAATACCTTGATTCTGTGTGTGGATCAGCCTCTTGCATACCAGGTGAAAGAACCTGTTTTGGGACAACAATGGCAATGAAATTTGGCTTTTCAAGAAAGGTCAGGATAGTCCCCCCAGTTCCCAGCACGGGAGCTGGCATATCTCAACACTCCACTCTTTTCTGGCTCCTGCATGTGACAGCATCCACAGATTTCAGTGCTCAAAGCACATCAAAAAGGGTGGAGAGCAAAGCCAACTTTCCCATCACAAATGCCTCCAGATACCAGCCTTGCAAGTCCCTCTGTCCCCTCCCTCACCCTGCTCTTCCCACACACCCACGCAGACAGTGCTTTCAGCTCTGCAGGACGGCACTCAGCCCAGCCACTGGAGTTGCACTACATCCAAAGCAGCAAGGCAGCAATCTGTAGGAAATTAATGAGCTGCAAACAACGCTGTGCAGCTGCCAGCCTGAAATGAGCCCGCTCTGCACACTGCAGATACAATTATTATATATGAACAAAAGGAGCTGGAGCCAGAGCTGGGGTGCTTTGGCTCTGGTCACAGGCTTCTTGTGACCAAGATAAGGGGCAGCACAATGAATTGACACAGCCAAATCTAAGTTGCATATCCAATCATTTACATAGAGCCAAGATACTGCATCTTTATCCAAGGCTCTGTGCATTTGATGGGACTCACAGTTCTCCTCTGTAGCACTGAAAATAGGGCAAAAGATACTCAGTTTCACCATTTCATTTTGCTCTTTGGGGCTGTTTTATTTCTGTTTCTTACAGAATAAAAACATACGGGGAAAACCAAACAGGGCTATTTTGTGAATTTTCAGGAACTCATGCCTTAGGAGAAGCTGCAGATTCTCAGAAGGAGGCCAGCTCTGCTGGGCTTTTAGTTTCAGAATCCAGAGCTTTGCACCATTAAAAAACCACCTCCTGATTCATAAACTGAAAGAAATCATGTCATCAGCCAGCTCTGCAGTGAACCAGAGTGATTCAGAAGGGTTAAATCTAGGAGCCTCAACTGATGAGCTTTATCAGCTGCAGTTCACAGAAAGATGGGCTGCTGCACTGCCTCCCTTGCCTTGCCACAGCCCAGCCCTGTGCAGAACAGCCTGGCTCAGCCAGACAGGGGAGTGCTGCACTCTGGCAGGACCCCATCAAACGGACCAAGCACACCACGGCCTGCCCAGCATTCACCCACCCATGCAGGTCTCCCATAGATTCATGGAATCACAGAATGGCCTGGGTTGGAATGGACCTTAAGGATCATCTAGTCCCAACCTTCCTGCTGTGGACAGGGACACCTTTCACTACTAGACCAGGTTGCTCAGCGCTCCAGTCTGGCCTTGAACACCTCTAGAGATGGGGCATCCACAAGTTCTCTGGGCAACTTGTTCCAGTGCCTCACTACCCTCATACGAAGAACTTCCTCCTAATATCTAATCTAAATCTACTCTCTCTCAGTTTGAATCCATTTGCCCTTGTTCTGTTTTTACATGCTCTTGTAAAAAGTCCCTCTCATCTTTCTCATAGGTTCCCTTCAGGTACTGGTACTGGAAGGCCACCATTAGGTCACCTCAAAGCCTTCTCTTTTCCAGGATGAACAATCTCAGTTCTCTCAGCCTTTCCTCACACCAGAGGTGCTCAATTCCTCTAATCATCTTGGTGGCCTCCTCTGGACTCACTCCAGCAGGTCCTTGCCCTTCCTGTGCTGGGACACCAGAGCTGAAGCAGCCCTGCAGGTGGGGTCTCAGCAGAGCAGAGCAGAGGGGCAGAATCCCCTCCCTGGCCCTGCTGGCCCTGCTGCTTTGGATGCAGCCCAAGATACAATTGGCTCTCTGGGCTGGGAATGCACATTGCCTCTCATGCACCAGCACCATCCAGTCCTCGGCAGGGCTCTTGATCTCATTTTGGCTAAGCTGCTAAATGAACCACATGAGAGACAGCTTAAACTCCTCCTGGGGTCTCTGGCTGACAAACAAGAATGTCCTCCTATCTTCTCTACCTTGTGGTAAGAGTTAGCATCAAGGCCCTTCACCCGTCCTAAAAATTTAGCTTACTCTTATTCCAACATGTCCCTCAGCTCTTGTTCCTGTTCTTGCTGTCTAAACCTTCCCACTACAACCCTTTCAACACCTCAAACTTTAATAAATTATGCTCTGTCTTCTCCCTTCCAAGTCTTGATAACACCACTGAACAATTGTATGACTTGACCAGTCCTGTCAAAGACCAGCCACAATCCTGATGCCCTCTGGCATATATCAAACATGACTAAATGCTGGGTTTGTAGGCTGGTCTTACATATTTGTCTCCATCTGCAGTTGGAACTGCAACTAATAAGAAAAATCACTCTCAGCCCTGGTCTGATACCTAGCTTGGTGGCAGGTGCAGCACCCTTCACCCCAGCATCAGCAAACACGCCCTCGGGGGTTTAGCAATGTAACATAACTGCTCTAAAGGCTAAAACCTCATCAAGACTTCTAGGATGAACCCCTTGTAGTGTCAGAGGAAGGGCTGTTGTTTAATGGGCTCCCTCTGCCCTCCTAGCCCATTTATTTAAGAGAAGTAATGCCATGACTCAATCAGGAGTTTTGCCCATTATGGGACCTGGAAAACTTTTTATGACTTGAAATCCCAAAATAAAGATCTTCTAAAGAGAAAGAAAAACCTGAGGGTTTTTTGAGCTGATTTTGGGGTTTTTTTCTGAAAGGAGGTCCCATCCTAGCTCTCTGCCCAGCCAGAACATAATTGAGCTGCAATGCCATTGGTGCCTGAGCATTGTTTCCTCCCTGCTCCAGCCTCTGCTTTCTTCCAGTTCATTTCACATGTGCCCTGCAGTGAGTGTCAGTGCTCTTACAAGGAAACTGCTATACGCCAGGGAGACTGTCAGGAGCAGGAGCCTTCTGCTCTGTCTGTTTACCAGGGTGTCTGTCTATGTTTATCAATGGCTTATTCTATTTTTCAGAGGCTGTCCCTTGCTCCTTGCCATCACATTGCCCCGTGCTTCCTTTGCCACCCTAGAAAGGCAGTGGAGTAAAATATATGCTGAGAAATAAACTGCACATGTTAGAAGCTCTTCAAGCTGATGCCAATCAGACACAAACCAGACCTGAATGTGCACCTCATTCATCTGAGGTTCTCCCCTGGCTTCTCACCTGTGGACAGACTGCACTTATCTTTGCTCTCCAGAAGCAGAGCCGAAGCAGAGAGGATATCAAAGACTTGCTTGGCTTTGCAGGCAGCAATCAGCTGGAGCACATGGCAATGAACACACAAGTGAGATTCCCCACCACTGCTGGCTCCCCAGGCACTTGCCCAGCCTTCCTGCCTCCAGGGAACACCCCCACACCATGGCTGCTGCTGGAATGGTGCTGGCTTAGGCTGCAGCACAGAGCTCTTTCTGTCCACCTGCAGAGTCACTGCTGCCAGGGCCCAACAAGGAGTGCCCTGGGCTCTCCCAGTAGCAATTTGTGCCCTCCTGGGTCGGGGGGTGCTGCCAAGCAGGAGCTTACCAGGCTGGACCTTTGAAACCAGAGTCAGGCTCTGAGCAAGGGTCAGAGGAAATCATTTAGGGCTTTCTGAAGTAGTCTGAAAAGTCCACTTTCACTTGGGCTGTGCAAGACTCACAATCACAATACTGACTCAGGAGAAATGAGGCTGCCTGGGCAAAACAACACTTGGCCTAATCTCATGGCAAGACTGAAGGTGGGTTGCATCTCCTACAATCATAAAGGAGTCCCTGCAAACCTTTTTCAGGTCCTAATGTTGAGAAGAGTCTATGGAGCCAGCCTGGAAGCTGGAAATAACTCCCCATGAAGCAGTCAGAGATGGGCTACAGCCAGAGACAGCTTGCAGCAGCAAAAGCTGGCTCTGTCAGGCACACTTGCCTACAGACAACCAGGTCACATGCCACTTCCAGCAAATCAGAAATAATGCTGGGTTTGGTGGTGTGGTTTTTTGGAGGTTGTTGTTGTTTCCTTTTTTGGTTTTGTTATTAAACATTTATTTACCAGTTGGTGCCTCCTGCAGAGACAGGCATTTGGAGATCTGCAACTGGAAAAGGACAAAAAAGGGCTACTAATGATATTGCCATCTCTTTAAAAAGCAATGATAGTAACGGTCCCTACTAGCCCTTGGAGCTTCACATATGACTCCGCTCTGACAGAGTGTGACTGTACAGGATAGCAGCACTGGGCTCTGTTTAATTTTAGCCCAACTGCTCCAGATCAAATTTTCACAGCCTCCAACGAAAGACATGGCTTTTATTAGAGGCAAAACTTATTAGTTTACAGTCAAGCTGGACTCCTTCCTTCTCATGCCTCAGCACAAATAATAACAGCTTTGCAGGCTAAACAAGGCTCTCCTGGCCATCTGTGAGACCCACTGAAGACTGAAAGATTGCCCAGGTGTAATTCAGGATAAAAATATGATTTTTGGAACATTCAGCACTGCTGGGATTCAGTGCTGAGAGAGAGAGGGCCTAGCTCCATGCTTTGAGCCAAGAAAGCCTGATAGTGCAGAGATGCTAAAACCTCTTTTTTTGTTTTCTACTTTGAGCAACTCTGACTTGAAATGACAAGGAATGAACATGTGGGGCAGTTTGAAGGTTTTCTTTTTTTTTCATAGTGGTTTTTTTTGTTTTATTTTGGTTTGGTTTTCTGGTGTGCGTTTGTACGTTGCTTTTACAGTAAGAGCAGATTTCAGATCGTTCAGTGTCATCTATTTGTCAAACAGGGAGATGGGTTTAAATCCTGTCCTTCCAAAAATGGATTTAGGCAACATTGTACACAAGATTAGATTCACCCTGAGCATCTCTGACACCATCTAGCTCTATTTTCTTCTTTTGGGGGCAATGCACTTAGATGTGGCATTGTTTTTCCCAAAATGTACATGGCTAGGAGTGCAGTGCTGTTCTTCAGCTGTGCTCTGATGAGTTTCTTCCTACCCCTCCAGGTGTTAAGGTTTTGCTCAAGTCAAGAGAGATTTATTATCTTTAGTCTAATCTAAAGAGAGCCTCATTCTCTGGAGCCCCTGGCAGAACTATGCCACCACCCTAAAGCTTGCTTAGCCATTAAGCCAAACTCTGCATGCTGCATCTTCCCCGTGCTCACCTCTAGCAACACTGGGGGCTGCCAAGGGCTGCGTGGCCTGAGAGAGCTTTCCTGAGCAGGACGTGTCTTTTGGCTGGCAGTGGTTCCTGGCAGACTTCCATCAAGGCAAGATACAAGGCACATCCCGGTCCCATCCCGCCCCCCTTACGCAACCACCGCCGGCTAAAAATACAGCCGCAGCCCCTGCAGCCCCGGCCAGGCGAGATGCAGATTTAATGAGGCTTCCATGGCAACGGGCTCCACTTCGGCAGGGACCGGGATGCAGGGGACAGGGATGCTTGGGGGGAGAGGTGCTCCTTGGCTGGGGGAAAGCTGCACAGTTAAAACCTTGTGGCGGTGGGGTTTGAGGGCTTTTTCCTTGCTGATATTAATAAAACTGTGGAGTGTTTGGTTCAGTTAACTGCAGTCAAAGAGGCAAGCTGTGTAGTATTTTTAACAGACAAACCTGGACCTATTTCTGCCAAGAGAATAAATATTTACTAGTCAGCCTTAATTAAACTCCATCACCCACAGGCAAAAATGTTAAAACATGGATAAATCAAGGAGGCTGTTTCATTCTACCTATACTGTAAACAACTTTCTCAGTAAAAAGTGAGTTTCTCACAGGGTTGACAAGATGTAGCCACAGAGCTGGCCGGTACAGACAGGAGACCTGGAGACAGCTAAGGTCACAGAGGAAGTGGTATCAGTTAATGTTTCATGGGTGACATCTTCTGTGCCAGTGCAGGGAGGGGGGGGATCCAGTAAAAAATCAACACTGTTGATGAAAAATCTGGGATAAAAAACCACTGCAAGCATGGCTTTTCAAAGAAGAATAAAACAGAGATTATTGCCTCTTATCCTCCATACTGATCCTCCTACACTGTGTGCAAGAGTAAGGACGTATGCCAGCCAAAAAATCACTTTGGTGTGCATAGCTCTAAGTAACAGATCAGCAGCTGGTATCTTCTGGCTCACAGGTGTTCATAGGTCCATGGATTATTTTTGTGAAATGTGGAAAATACCTTGGACAAGCTAGCCTATAACTAGTCAGATTAAATTTGCTATTCAGAAGGTGACACCTTTGCTGGAGTGTCACAGACCAAAGTCTCTGTTCACATTATAAAGACACAATATTTTTCCAAAATGCAGAATTTTTTCCCCAGGAATTTCCTTCAGACAGCGATATTCGTCCTTGTCCTATGACACAACCTGTCTAAGGACTAATAAGAATAAAAGCAACTCAAAAAATAAAGGTAAATAGTAATATCTTCAGTCATGAGGAACTGAAGCCTGATAAAATATTGTGGGAAAAAAGAATGCCCAACCTCTGCTCAAATCTACATATTTGGTACTAGGAACTCATAAATCAAGGCCCTCAGAATTGTTGTGCATTAATGAAAATTCTAGCAAAACCAGGTGCCTTTAAATGAAGACCCCCCCCCTAAAATCAAACAACCCCACCAGGCACTCAAGAATGGTTTGAACCCAGTATAT
This sequence comes from Passer domesticus, assembly GCF_036417665.1. Lineage (NCBI taxonomy): Eukaryota > Metazoa > Chordata > Aves > Passeriformes > Passeridae > Passer > Passer domesticus. Next base: position 34,415,649 of record NC_087479.1, read on the forward strand.
CTGAATGTTAAAACCAAAAATCCCTGTTTTCCACTTCTTTCTGCTCAGGTCCTTGTATTCAGGCATCCTTCAACTCAAAGCAATCTGCCCAGTACCCTTCTCTCTAGAACGAGCCATTCCTGTGGACATGAAAAGTCATCACTTGGAGGCACTGAACCCTTATATAAGCTGATTTTGTATACATTAACTCCCATTTGTTACATCTCTCCTGCTAAACCAGGTTCATATCCTGCTGTAAGCCAACCAAAACACAACAAGAGGCATTTCCCAAACTGTAATAGAAAATCATCTCTCTGCCCCATGAAGAGGGTTTGCTGCTGGGATGAAACATGGCTCATGTTAAACTACACACAGCACTAAAACTGTTGCCACAAATTAGGATGTCAACAGCACCAGGAAACTTTAAGGGACCCATGCAGAAAACTATCCACAGCTGCTTGCTTAGGCAGAGACATACAAACCTGCTTTCTCGGGATACTGTAGTCTGAACCTTAGTGGTCACATGTCAAGATTTTTCTCCTTTCCCTTGAGAGCTCTATTAAAAATAACTTTTGACATTAAATAAGTCATTTTGCCTTGTACAGTGATGCAGTTCAAAACCCAACCTCATTACCCCAGTGAGTTCTGTAATAAATGAGCAGACATCAAAGTTGTACAGTCCCTTCCCTGCATTGACAGATGCAAAGGAGGAGCTAGTGCAGCATCTTCTTGATCAAAGGAGGTGCCTGCAACGCAGGAGCGCAGCAGCAGTGGGGCATGAGGACATCAGCCATATCCGTACCTTTCCTTACATGAATGACAATTTGCATTTAAAATTACAGCATGACCTACTATCATTCCCTATAACGTGAAATTAAATTACAAATGGCACATAGGGAGAGCAGAGGCCTTTTCCATCTCAAGCTCCTTAGCTAATCTAGATTTCCTAACCAAAAGAACCAGAGCACTGGGGATGCCCCCATACAGCCCTTGCTCTGCTTCTGACAGTGCTCTCTGTTGTGACACTAAGAAAGTCACTTCTGTCCCCACTTGTAAAATGGGAACAAGTGCTTCTTTGTCTCTGAAGCATGCCATAAGTATGAGTGCATTAATATTTCAGAACACTTCAATATATGGGGGAGAGAATACTTGAAATGCATAAATAAAGAAAAGCTAAGTTTTTAAAGAGAGATGCTATGCTTTACTAGCTCAACTAATGTTGCTCTATAAGCTTCTTAACACGTGGGATTTGGGCCCAAAACGTACTCAGTTTCAAAACTGGGACTTCTGTTTGAGCCTGCATAAAAAGGTTTGTATTGCCTTAAATTGTCTTTTCTGTGGAACTCATACGAATCAGCTGGGCTCAAGTTTCCTCTCCCTAGAGACTTATATCCTTAGGCCATCACAGTTTGCAACAACATAAATAGCTAATTAAGGTCTTACTTAAAAGTAAGAAAGCAATAAGAAGGCATCCTCAATTTCTTCTGGAAATACTTGAGCTTTCCACCACAGCTCTGGTTTCAAACAACCTAAGCTGAGACCTACAATATTTGCTGCACCAATATATTCCACCATTATCACACTATATTTGCTGCTCCAGTCATGGGGAAGGCGACACACAGATAAATGCTTTGTCCTATAACCACCCATCTTCCTAAACAAGTTCACACAACCTGGTGAAACAAATGTGAACTCTCACAAAATGGCAAGACATGGAACTTAACAAGCCAAGCCCTTCGGAAGGCTCTTAAATGTCTTGTTCAGTCCTCACCAGGACTGAGAAGAGCCTGACTGAGACAAGCTCCTGTAAGACTGACCTCAGTCTCACAGCAAGGTTAGTTACTAGCTTTTAAGAAATACAAGGGTGCTCCTGGTCTCTTGTAAAGAGCAAGAGCTCAGGTGAGTCTACCAAGGACATCTGAAAAGCACTGTATGTTTGGAGATAAGCAGTCATGCTGCAGGAACTGGAACCACGTAAGCTGTCTTCAGAGCCCAAGGCCCTGCCCTGGAGGATGGGAGAAGAGAAGATAACCCATAGGACATCCCAAAGCATCGTCTCTCCTGTCTGCCTTCCTCCAGTCATGCTGTCATTCCCAGATAGTCTGGAAATCTTGCTTTACTACACATACAAAACGAGATAACACCCTTTTTGGCCCCAAAGCAACTCTCACAGGCTTTGCACATGGGTTGTTTTCACACCTCACTATGAGGCAGAGAACTCTGGCAGGTTTCCACCTCACCAGGCAGCTCAGCCACCTGGCCTCAGATATCCTCCATGCTTTTTGTGTTCTCTCCCTTTCCAGGATTTTTCCTTACGGATGCTCTTAGCAGGGCAGTCTTCCTGGACTGGCCCCATTTTTCTTCTCTTCCCACCCTTTTTGGCTCTACTCCCAGGAGCTCCTGTGCAAGATTCTCTGGATCCCCAGGAGGACCAACATGGGACTAGGCAACAGTACAGAGACAGGCAGGGAGCTGCCTTTAAGGGAGATGAAGCTGTCAAGATGGGACAAGCTTGGCTTCCATGGACCTCCTGTCTGCTGGCAGGAGGATGTCCAGCACATGACACTGAGACAGGGGTATGTGGCACACAACCCCAATGAAGGCTGTGGCTGCCACAGCTCCTCAGTCCATTTCAGGAGCCCTGCTGTGTCCTCAGCTCTCACAAACCAAGAAGTCAGCAGATCTGTCAAGAATGATAAAACCTAGCCACAGACCTCTTAGACCTCTGCTTGTTATCAATTATGGGGCTTGCTGGCAGCACTTAAAGGCTTGCTGTGAATAGGAAGGCCACAGTCATTTCTAGCAATCTGGTCTCTTACAGGACCCCTCATGTCTTAACGTCTCACACACTTCCATGCATTTACCCCTGCAGCATGCCAATGAGACGGGAACCAAAGGAAGAATTAAGGTAGGAGCTGTGACTCCCATCCAGTGTCCAGCTGGCACCACAAAACTCCTGGCTACTGGCTCCTGTCTGGGGACAAGACCCTTCCTTAGAAAAGGGCTGCTATAGATGGCAGCTAGGGATGGGAAAAGATGCCTGAACATTGGAAGGGTCTTCAATCAGATGCCCTCCACCAGATTGTCCAGAGGGATTTTGGTGGCTTAATCTATCACCGCATAAATCAGAAGCATGCATAGCTCCCCGTGGCTGTTCCAGGAATGAACTCCTCTCAGCAAGGCCAGGCTGGCTCCTGGGCAGAAACCTGGTATAGCCAGGACCACCTGAGTTAGAGCTGAACTTATTGTAGAGGCATGTTTTCACACTCAGCAACTGAGAACTGGGCAGCTTGGTTCTTGCACGGAACACTCAGAGCTGGGCCCAAGGCTTGGAGAATGTGCTACAGTTTTGAACCCTTTGCAAAAGCATCTCTTCTACTTCACTGCTTTTCAAACATTAGTAACATGTGGGCAAGGAGGAGTCAAACTTTGCCTTTTATTTCATTTGATTTACAAGAGCTCCTAAGACACGGCTACACACAAAGAAAGAATGGGGCTTTTTTTTGTATTTTGTCTAAAGAATAGGCACACAATATGGTATGCTAGCTGTAAAGGGAAGTCTGTAGTAGATTACACCCTCCTTGCAGGCTGTTATTGCATTTGGGTCAGGCAACAGGAGAAGAAAGAGAGAATAAAATCATCACACTTCTTTTTTTCCCCTTCTCATACTCTGGATTTTAGAGAACGAGCTAGAGATGAAGCTCCTGTTAAAGCACGTTTAACAAGCAACTCTGGTCTGCAGCTCATGCATAAGTGATTCTCTCAATCTGAGTCTTGATCACCTCTGGGGAACAGCCTGCCAGAGGCACCAAAGGTGACAGATGCGTTGTGTGTGTTTTGGATAAAAGCCTATCGTCTGCATAAGGTAGCTAAGAGATGATGCCTAAACTGAGCCTTGCCTTATTACCCAAAATGAAGACATTTATAGGCAGCTATTGTTTTGTGATAGGGAAGGAAAAATAACCTCTGTGATGGAAGAGGAAGGACTATAAGACAAAGACTAAAGTAGCAACAGCAGAAAAACTACAGTCTGAGCAAGAAACAGGATACAGTCTATGCAAATATCTGGTTCTCATCATGCTCTCTTATCTCAGCCAGCTCAGTCCTGGGGCTAGGGACCAGGGGAGGGTTTGCCTTTGGGTTTTGTTATTCAATATAACTGCTCAAGTTAAAAGGGGCTTCATGAATCTATACTGTCAAAAGGAAAATCATTAGCTCCAAGCCCTAAAGAAGACACGTCTGAGGGCTTGTACCAGCTCCCATGACTGCTAGCATGCCACACTCACTTCCTACCCCATTTCAGAAACCTACCCCCTGCTTTAACCTCAATTTCTGAAAAAGCCAAGCACGAATTCACGAGAGAGACCCTGTCTGTTAAGCTCAATGGGAGGGAAGAAAACACCACATAAATGCAGTGGAGATGAGTCAACTCCTCCATACACACAAGAAGCCTGCCCATGCTCCCACCTTATTTGACGCAAGGTGGATCTGCAGTCTCTTTACTCCTAAGATCCAACAAAACAGGCTGCAAGGCTGAGTTTATTGCTCTGTCTGGTATCTTCTCATTTGGCTCTAATCCTCACCAATATATATGCAGTATTTCAAATGCTCTTGTGAAGATGGGGCTTTTCTGAAGACCTGACATGTTTATAGCCCTGGCAAACCATCCATTTCTATTTAATTTAGTTCTTGACAGAAATAAATATATGCACTGAGATTTACATATGGGTAGACAGGCCAATATTTTCAGGCTTGCATGCTGAGGGCTGCATCTGTACTGCAATCACTGCTGTAGATATAGGTGGTGTCAAGCTCCTTGTGTTGCCTACCACCAGCTGCTAGCAATATAGCCACAGCAGTGCAGGGCTCCTCCACAGGCTAAAGACATCTGCAAGTCTGGGGGAAAATTAATTTACACTATTGAGTTCCAGGTTATTGCACTGTTTAAAACTGGTCTCCTTCTAAAAGCTGCAGTCACTGCACAAATGTCTCTAGAATCAGAGGGCTAAAAGAGAGGTTTTATCCTTTCTGCACCACAACCACACCCCAAGATGCTACATGGACGCAGGTCCCACTTCTTCTTCACATTTACAGTAGTCTTGTTTGACAGCCTTGGCTTTAGCTTCTTCAGACTGCTCACTAGGGTATACAAAGCTCCTGCCAGCCCTGGATGGAGGACCTCTGTGATGAAAGGACATAGCTGCTGCCTACACCACCGTGGCTGCCTCTGCTACCCCTGTGGGAAGCAAGGGCTAAGCAGGCAGCACTTGATCTTGTCCCTGCTGAGGGACTGGAGCATCTCTCCTATGTGGAAAAGCTAAGTGAGCCAGGACTGTTCAGCCTAGAGAAGAAAAGGCTTTTATCAATGTATATAAATACCTAGAGTGAAGTTGCAAAGAGGATGAAGCCAGGCTCTTGTCTGCGACACCCAGTAAGTGTATCTGAAGCAATGAGCACAAACCAAAACAGAGAAGATTCCTTGTGAACATCAGGAAACACTTTTTTACAAGGGTGATCAGGAAGGTTGTGTACTTTGCAATCCTGGAGACAGTCAAAATACACCTGGACAAGTTCCTGCATAACAAGCTCTAGATGGCCCTGCTTGAGCAGGGGGATTGGAACAGATGACCTCTGGGAGTCCCTTCCAGCCTCAGCCACTCTGTGATTCTGTGAAAACTGAACAACAGGATGACAAAATGCAAAATGATCCATGTGAGATTCCTCTTTTCAGATGAAATAAACATTCTTCAAAAAGCACAACAAACCAGAAATGGCCCAAATATGCTACCATGTACCGGGAGTAGTGTGAGGAAAACTACTACAGGCAGAGTATGCTCAAGCTGATGTTCTGTCCAGGACTTGTGCAAGGGCTGGTAAGACTCAAGCTGATGGCAGCAATAATGTCTCTTCTGCTCCATTGCACTGGCCTGCATGTTTTAATTAACACACTGGTACCTACCTCCTTCCATCCTGAAAATGCTTGCTATCCCTCTGGATTAACACAGGGAACAATTTCCTCTCTGCTCCCCTGATCCAGTGACATGTCCACAGAGAAAAGAGGATTGGTGACCCTTGTTCTGAGACAGATTAAACCACTGGCTGGACTTCCACAAGCAGATTAAGGGAAATGACTGCCTATCCCTCTGTTCTGAAAGGAAAATTCACCCTGATCGTTATGAAGGCTGAAAATTGTTGAGAGAAAAGTCAAACCTTGCACTCCTGGGATCTTGAACTAGAGCAGCCAACACAAAGTGGTAAAAGGATGTTAAATGTTTCAGTGACTGAAAGACACTGACTGAAAGACAGAAGCCAACTTATTAAAAACCCATGTGGCAGCCAGTGGTGCTTAAATCATGGTCTGTGGGGCACCAGTGGCCTGGACAGTGTCCCTACAGGGTCACCAGGCCTGCTGCTGTTGCAATTAGAAAGTATCTGCCAATTTTTAAACAGGGACCTGCCCTGCTCTTTCTACTCCTGTTCAAGATTCACAGAACTTCCCAAGACTATTTTTGACCAGCTGGGCTAAAAGACAACCTTAGCCTGTCTCTCTGCACCAGGCTGTCCTGAGGCTTCTTTTGATGGCAGATTTGAATGTGTAGAGGGATCCACAAAAATGCCAAGGAGAGGACTAAAAACAATCTCAGGAGCACTGCAACTGGTTCATCAAAGGTTCTGTTAGGAAAGCAAGCAGTGTGTCATGTTGGGCAGGGTACTCTAACCAGCCAGCTGGACCCACTGCTCTGAGATTTTCAGCTTATACTCCACCTATGATTTTCACTAATGTTTCCCTTGTGGATAATTAGCTGTGGCATTGTGCTTACCTAAGGGAAGAAATGGGGTCAAGAAGTGAGATTCTGGAAGAGGAGAGGTAGATGATGGGGAAGCTAAAAATGTCAAAAGGATCAATGACAGGAAATCCCCAGTTGCCACCCTAGTAGATGATTTTCAAAAGCAAAAGAACAGGAATTCCCAAACCCCCCTCATTTTCATCTCACTCTGAAGAGATTCCTTACAGGGTTATCTTGAATTAGATGCAACTCTGATAGAAAAAGCTGACTTGAAATCCTGTAAAAACAAGGTCTCTTATGTTTCTTTATCTTCAGGCCCAGAAAAATCCACATAGCAGTCGTCATCTATTCAGGGTCTGCAAGTGCCTTCTACCCTACGTAACGCTTGTCACGTGTGCTTCACTAGCACTCCCTTTCTCCCCGCAGGCTCTGGGTGCAGCACAGAGTTTTGCCTTTATGGGGTTTAGTGGTTTTCATTTTTCAGGGTACTTGCTGCTGTGTGGTCCTGTTGGCTACAGGAGGGTGCCCCACATTTAGAGAGGGAGGGGGCAATGTCTGGGGAGGTCCCTTGCTCCAGTGAAAAGTGACTCCACTGCCTGGCATGGGCTGCGCCTGGCAGAGCAAATCACACAACACCTTGGCAGGTACAGCTCCAGTCTGCGTTGAATTTAACCACAAACATCACAATTATTGATCCTGAGCATGGGATTAGAGGGGATATACCTCTTACTGGAGGAGAGGACACCTACACCTGACAAACCTGACAACATTGCAGACGCTGTGTGAAACACCTCACTCTAAGCACAACCGGCAGGGGGCTAATCTCACCTGGCACACCAAAACAGGCCAGCTCTAATCAATTCTTGAATCTCCTTCATGACACAAGTAGTTTTAAATCAGGCATCTGAATGAAGTTGGGGCTGTTACAAAGGGAATCTATCCGTAACACATAGAGAATTTTTTCTTTCCTCTCGGTGTGGGCAAACAACATCATGAAAATCCCAGCTACTTCGCTTTGGTGACCTGAGGCAGTAGGTGACCTTATCTCTCAACCAATCTTTGCAGTGCCTCCATCTCCCTCCCCCTCCATGCTGGGGAAGGCAGAGCAGTGCCGCTGGCATGCTCAGTGAGTCAGCAGCCCTGCAACTCCCCGATCATGGAAACGTCCCCATTCCCATGGCTTGCTCACAGCTTTGAAACTAAGATAGGACACCCAGTTTGTGATAAAAAATTGTCTTTGAAAGAAGGCAGGTCCTCCAGTGCAGTCAACACACCCATCAAAATAGCTCTGTCTGGGCCAGGGTATGTGCAGAGAGGTGGTCCTGACCACAAACAGCCAGTAGAGCCTTACCAAGTGCCCTACTTTACAGAGAGAGGAGCCACCTTCTTCCTGTTCTCAGGGCTTGCAGGGCATTCCAGTTGAAGGTGGGATGGGATGGTCATGATGTATTTCTGAGAAGTCAAAACAGTCAGTGAATGAATGATGGGTTTTGAGTTTCTCAGCAAATGCTCTTGTGAGTAAAATGTTATTATAGCTAGGAAAAAATACTCTCTGAATTTTTGTTGCTAGCATCTGACCTGAAGCCCACTCCTGAGATTTCAAAGGAGTTTCTTTAGCTCTTTAACTTTTCACTGCTCTTTGCATTTCCATGCCTGGACAGTGAAAAGGCTAAATAGACTAATGCTGTTTTCACAGTGTGTGGATTGTGTTCAGCATCATACTGGCAATGCCAGGCCTCTTGAAGTTCTAGCCTCAGCTTCTGTGAAGAGACCTGAACTCATTTGAACACTCCAGCTCTGCCTGTGCTTTTAATCAAATCTTTTGAGATCACCTTTGGGGCTCACTGCCTTTGTTCTGCAGCCAAGTGCACGTCCCACACCTTTATGCTGCTCTGGCTTCAGCCATAGTCAGTGGCTCTTTTCAGACCGAGCAGCACTAACCAGTAAGGACCAAACCCAAGGCTTTTGTGTTTGCTTTCTATGGTACCAGCCTGTCCTGCAATAATGAGGCCCCCGTTGCATTTCCATCACAGCTCGGTCACTGTGCATCTAATGACGATATTTCTGAGTTAAGAGGGGCTGAATTCTGACCCATCAATGACAAAGGTGGTCTGCCTTTTTGCCTACCTCTCAGGAGGTCTGGATGTCCCCTATGATGTCTGCATGTCTCTTAAAACAGTTAACTCCTCCCACTGAACTTCTATTGTGTCACCCCCTTTCTGGGCTGGCACCCAGACAGTGTCCTTTACTGGCCACTCACCTTCTCACCAACAGAGATATCACCAGGAAAGCACACTCCTTTGTATCTTGCATAGGAACTGTTGACAGCCTTGAAATGTTGATTTAAGGAAATAGACACCACAGAATTCCACTTACTACTTCCAAATAGTTCGTACTCATTCTTACTGACTTCGACCACACAAGAAATTGTAGTGGTTTAATTAAAATGGGGTTAAAATCTGGTGCAAACCACAGTAGAAACATCAAGCAGATCCCTAGCTTACATATATTTTTAAAGAAATACCATGATTTGTTCCTTGGTGTTCAAGCTACAAGGTTAATCTAGTATTAGCATTCAGATTTGCAAAAAGCAGTAACCTGTTAAAGGGCTATCTGTGCTACATCTGACTGTTGACCACCCTTTTAAATTTAAACAACAGCATATTATGATAGGCTGAGAAAGCTGGGGTTGTTCAGTCTGGAGAAGAGAAGGCTCTGGGGAGACCTTATTGCTGCCTTGCAGTACTTAGATGAGGCTTTGAAAAAGGAGGGAGAGTGACTTTTTACACAGGCAGATAGCAATAGCACAATGGGGAATGGTTTTAAACTAAAAGAGAAGAGATTTAGATTAGATGTTAGGAAGAAATTCTGCTGTGATGGTGGCAAGACACTGGAACAGGTTGCCCAGAGAATTAGTGGCTGTCCCATCCCTGGAAGCATTCAAGGCCACACTGGATGGGGCTTTGAGCATCAGGAATGATACTTAAGGACCTTTCCAACCCAAATCATTCTACAATTCGATGATCACTATTACTGGAAATGGCAATGCAAAACTTAAAAATATTGAAATATTCCCATCAGTCTTTAAAAATCACAATTATATTTTTGAAATTCATCTTGGTCTTAGAATTTGACTCTAAATATCAACCCCCTGCTGTAAATTCACCCCTGAAATCAAATCTGTCAGTGGCATGGAGTTCAATTTGATCCTGTGACTTTCTTCAGTACTTGCTACTAAGCTAACCCATTACATTCTGGACAACATATTAAGCTGTGACATAACAGCAGGGTCACAGAGACATGAGTAAGAAGCAATATGAGAGCCCATAAGCACCCTGATCCTTCACTGCTGCCTGTGCTCTTAGTTACTCATATTCTGCAAGGGCAGAAAGATGATATGGATTTCTGCTCAGAAGCCTGAATCACAGTGCAATAATCAGAAGCCAAAGGTCAGCTTTAGTCAAACACAGAGGTGACTGTATAAGAAATCACCAAGAAAACTCTGACCCAGAAGGTTAGGGTGGAAAAGAGAGAGAGAGAGAGGTGCACTTGGTTTTCAACTACAAGTGGCTCAGCAGGTTGCACATACAAACCTTTGGCAGCTCGTAAAAAGCAGTCATCTACACACACGCCTACTCGTCCCTGTGGTGCAGACTTTCAGACAAGAGGTAGTGCTTCTCTACAGTACAAATGATAGGTGTGGAGATACACACAGCAATGCACGCTTAACAGAGTGTACCAACACTGATACCTACATGCTTAAACATCATCCTCACCGGGAGACACGGGATCTCCTGCCTGCCCACACTGTTTCCTCCAGGAGAGGATGTGCTGCTGTGCCAGACTGCAGTGCCTTTGGCAGCAGCATCACCTACTGATGGGTGAAGGATGGCAACCATCCTGGAGTGGGGAAATGCACGTTAGGCAGAGCATCGTCTTTCCTCCTTCTTGCTGCCCAGGAGGTGAGAGGGAGGAGGAAAGAGGGACGAGGAGACAGAAAGACCATGGATCCATCAAACCAAGTGGTCTCCACAGACCTGGCCTTGGACAAGGTAGCAGGAATCCTGCATATTCAGAAAACCATCCATTGGCCTAAATCTTATGAACAGAATCAACAGCAGGAGAGAAAACTGACGGAGTCTGAGGTCTTTATGGTTTAGACCCATTCATGGTGCAGTTACACTCAGATGGAAGGGCTGAGAGACAACAGCGTGGCACCACCACACAGATAGAGCTGCACTGCTGCTCCACCCTTCTGACTGTGAAGGAGATGGAGAGGCCTGAGTGACAGAAAAGGAGCTGTCCTTCCTTGCTGGTTTGGAGATAAGAGTTCACAGTAGGTAGGATGGAGCTGTTTTGAATTTGTGCTGAAAACAGGCCTTTTCTACGTCTTGTATCACTCCATCTGCCAGTGGGCTGGGGAGAGGCACAAAAGGTTGTGAAGGGACACAGCTGGGACAGGCATAAATGACCACAGGCATATCCCACAGCATATGGCACTCACTCAGCATGTAAACTGGGGGAAGAAGGAAGGAAGGGGGTACATTCACAGTGATGGTGTTTGTCCTCCCAAGTAACCCTCACGTGTGATGGAGCCCTGCCTTTCTGGGGATGGCCAAACACCTGCCTGCCTATGGGAAATGGTGAACTAATTGTTTGTTCTCTTTTATTTGCTTTTGCACTTCCTATTAAACTTTATCTCAACCCATCATTTTTCTCATTTTTACCCTTTTGATTCTCTCCCCAGTCTCACTGAGGGGAGAGAAAGAGAACAGTTGGGTGATGCTTGATTGCTGGCTAGGGCTTAAACATGACAACATTACAAGGAGAATACCATTCAATTTCCACAAACAAACAAAGAGAAGAGGAAGCCGTGTCCTCAGAATCTACAGCAGGAAAGGGTTTGAGCAAATCAGGCTATTAACTCCAATAAAACTCCCACAGAGGACTCTTTCCACCAACTTCTATCTTGGATGCCTGTCCAGGAACAGACAGCATATTCATGCAGGTTCTTCTTCTCTTCTACAGTCATGTATTTCAGACTCTTCTTTGAACAACAAAGACTAGTGATCTCATAGAGATCACCATAATGCATCTTCCAGGTGCAGAGCCAAACCTACTGGAGTCTCAGAGACTACAGATCTCAAATTTTGATTCCTGATTTCAGAGCAAGGATACTCAGATCTGTATCTAGAGTAGCCAGAAATGTAGGGCTGTTGCTCTGGACCACTATGTGACAATACTGGGCATTCACTGCAATGAACAACCAGTGGCACTTGACAAAGCAACTGCTGGAAATCTGGCCAGGCACTAAGGGACTGACCTGAGAACAGTCTTTGGAGAATTTGGCACCTGGAAGTCTGAGAAAAAGACCTCTTAACAAGCTTCTTGTTAGCTTCTTCCTCATGGACATTTTTGGCTCTCATGAATGTAAAATAAGCCTTTTCTATAAAGATGCTGATGACACAGCTAGCAAAATCCTTCCTTAAACATGGTCAGGGAAAACTAAAGAAAGGAAAGACATTTCTGTGGGCTGCTTTGGTCCTCTTAGCATCTCCCACAGCACAGGACCTGAGCTGCTCCACTTCAGGGCAGTGAGCTGCCCCACTTCCCCAAGCTCCAGCCAATGAGGCCTGCTGTGCAGAAGCGAACCAGAAGCAGCCTCAGCAGACAGCTCAAACCAGCTCTCCCCCAGAGCTCCACCCAGGACCTTCATGCTGTCCTTCAGAGGGGAGCTACTTTTCATCTCTTGCCCACAGCCCCTGCCCGAGCTACGCTGCAGGTGTGTCAGTCATGGCTGTGCCTGGCTGCACGTACCCTGCCAATGCCGTTCAGACTGACCCACTCACCATCCCTGTCCCATCACCACAGACCTCTCCTCCTGCACATCCCAGCTTTTCCATCACCAGGCCGTGCTCAACCTGTGCAGCTGCTGTTTACCACTGATACCACATACCACGAGCCCTCTGGCTCCAGGCACATGCAGGCAGCCTGTTCTGTCTTCTGGGCACCACAAAGCAGGACACTAAAGCACATACAGACACATGTGCCTTCTGCTGCATTCTCCCACATACCCTGCCAGATGACTACCTGCAGTGGTGAGGGAGTCCTTGCAACTTAGGCTTGATATTACTCATCCCTTATTTCCAAAGGTGTTGTCCAGTCTGGGAGTGGGAGAGTCTAACAGGTCAGTAAGGTATCCCAAGGTGCCTTCAAGAAAACAGGACACTTATAAAACAGAACTGTGTGGAATATCAGCTGTATTGCACATCATTGCACTAACTGCTACTTGCTCACACCTAGGCAAACAAAGAAGCCAAGTGTGCGCAGCCATTTCATTTTATTAATTAAAGTGACTGGCATTTATACAGCACCAAAGCACTTTGCAAATCTTAATTATGCTTCACAGCAGCTCTGCGAGGTGAAACGTGTTCCCATTTACAAACAGCAAAAACGAGACACAGTGAACTAAGAGACTTGCCAGTGCACTCAGGAGCTCACTGGAAAAATTAGGACAGAATCCTAGATCCCAGTGCCTTCCATTCACATTCCCCAGCTGCTGCTCCCCATGCTGTGTGTTACCCCACGGCTCTAACCTTGATCAGATACCACCACAGGGACCTCTAAGATCAAGCAGCTACATGTGGGTGTGAATAACATTGGCACAGAAAGCGAAATGCTCTGTTCTGCCTAAGAGATGCCTTAGGAATCTGTAATTATTTTATTTTTCATATATTGAAACAGGTGGAGAATCTACAGCCAGAGCTTCAGAATGCCTCCAAAGTTCATTTCACACAACCCAAGGCCACTGATTTTTATTACGCTCACATTGGAGAAGACTAATACTGGGAGTCTTGGCACAGAGTTATTCCTACTGAGAAACATCCCCAGCAGAGGAGATGAAGGGAGATCCAGCCTGGTCTCCCCAGCCTGTCTGCCCTGTCCCAGGGGAGAGCTTCCACACGTGCTCCCCATGGTCAGGCCGGTGCAAGGGTGGCACCAGAGCTGGGGGGGCTGCTGGCAGTGACCCTGCCCAGCCATCAGGATTGGGGAACAGACAGCAAGGGGGTGCCTGAGGGGCAGAGGGCAAAGGGGGAAGGCCACTGCTTGACACAGCATCAGGGGCAGAGTCTGGTTCGTGGGGAGGAGGAGGAGGAGGAGAGGGGAAAGAGCAGTTTGAGACTCCACAGCCACAGCAGGGATCTGCTCCCATCTCTCTTCGGGTGGGACCTTGCTCTGCAAGAGCACTGCTCTGGAAGCGAGTGCCTGCCTGAGGGAAACAAGCTTGACAGATATTTTGCACAAATAATTGAATTATTTTTAGCTGCTCAACACATCCACTTGCAAGACATCTAGCCACACAGAGACGAACAGATCTCACAGCCCCTTGCTAATCCACTGAAACAGCTAATCTCCTTAACCCTTGTAGCTCATGAACAGTGGCAGGCACATGACTTCCCTTGAAAAGGCACTGCACCTCATTACTTCTACCCCAGACACTGGGCCCAGACAAAGGGGACCTGCACCAGGGCTGCCTTTTTTTTTTTTTTTTTTTTTTTTGAGCTTTATTTTACCAGGAGAAAGGTGCATCCAGATAGAATGCCAGCAGAAAGGGACCAGGACAACACAAGTGGGAAAGTGCCCTACAGCAGACAGACCTGTCCTCTCTTCCTTCATTCCGTCCTTTGCTGTTTCTTACAGCTTGACATATGCACAGGCATGATTCATCCCTGCCAAAGTGAAACAGGGTCATCAGCAACCATCCCAAAAGCATGATAGCTGGGTTGAGGGAGAAGAGGTCATACAGCCCCAAGCTCAAAAGTCAAAGGCCTGGTTTGGCTGAGCATGGAAAAGAAACCCCTGGAGTCACCTTCTATTTTTCTTTGACTTTTCTTTACTTTCACTAGAACAATCTGAAGCATATTATTTTGAAAGGCAGCTCAGCCTCAGTGCTCCATGGATAGCGTTGTGCTCAGTTCTGCCCTCACACCTCACAAGACCAAGGGTAGAGTCTGATCCCCATAGGCTGTACCATCACCTTTTTGTCTACAATGCATGTTGTAAACAGCAGGTCTGTAAAATCTTATCAGCTGAAGTAAACCTGTGAGATAAACAGCATATGGAAAAAAAGATCCCTAAATACATGCATACACACATTCAGACAAGGCTCAGGGGAGCCAAGGGCTGTATCTCCAAATTTGTTTTCTTCACATAGCCAGGACATAAAGATAATACCATGATATTTCAATGCTGCTCAGGAAATATCCCAACAAATATGAGTTTGGTTGTATTTCAACTATATCAGCAAATCTGCAAAATTCATGGAATCAGGACAAAAAGGATCACACGATATATTTACAGTGACAAACAGATATTACTGCACCCAGGAGAGATGCAGGAACTGCCCAGTCATGCATGCTGGTATGGCTGTATCAGTTCTGCTTGCTGCTAACTGCTCTGAAGAAACTCTCAGTAGCTACAAGACAGAGAGAGGGGCTGCTCTAAAGCCAAGGCTGCACAATACTTTGACAGAATACATACCTGGATGAATTTCCAGCACAGTTAAGATGTAGAGGCCAAGGGCTGGGGAGAGTGGCATTTCTGCGTCTCATGAAATGAAAGATTTCTTTAAACAGCATGCTCCAACCTGACCAGATCCCTGCTCTGCTGCTGGGAGAACCTGATGAGTTCGGTCAACCAGCTCTGCAGTGTCCCAGCATAACTAGTAATGAGTGTTGCACTGTGTGTATTAGTGCAGAGGAAAAGGCCTAGCCCTTCTCAAGATCTGGCCACAGCACTGCAATCCTGCTTTATCAACCAACATCCACCAAAATATCCCAAAGTTATCAGAGTCCAAGCTCAGCCCAAGGTGCACTGAAAGGAATGCTGAAGTTAGCCCGAAGTTCTGCAGACACAGCACAAGTCCCATCATTGGCAGTGGGTCTACAACAACAAATCTAATTTACAGATCACTTTTCCAAATTCAGCAATATTTTCAACATAATTACATCAGTACAAGACTCAGTGTTCAGGTCTTAGATCTTTAGGCATCCTAGTATCTGTTTATATCTCCTGTTATCTGTGCTGCTGTGCAAACTGCTATTTGTGGAGAGCCTGCGTGCCAACAAGTGGTTTTGCCTACTCTGGAAACATAAACCTGAAAAAAAAAAAAAAACCAAAAAACTGAGCTGCTGTATTGATAAATTAAACTATTACCTCTGGAATGATTATACCTTTTTTTCCTAGACTGAAAAAAAAAAAAAGCCACCACTAGAAGAAAGTGGTGGGTGGGGTTTCTTTCAAAAGCTTTTCTATGCTATTCAAAGAATCACCAAAGTGGATGAATAGTCAATTGAACAGCAGATTTTCCATCAGTTTGCAAAAGTGCACAGCAAAGCTGTGCCCATCGCAGTTTTGTAACACTAACAAGATTTTGTTTTGTTAGGAGTGTCACAGCAGTACCTCCCACCAGTAACAAAGTCAAAATTAATGTTAAATTAGCATTAATATTTAAAGTAAATTATTATATTCCATGCTTCAGTGTTTATGAAGAGATCAGAATAATCTCTCTGAGGATTTCCAGTCAGCTTCCCTGCCAGGGCAACTGCTAGATGACAACTGATACTTACCAGTCTTTGATCTTGTTCAATACTACCCCATCAGGAACATGGTTGAGATGCATGGTTTTTTCAAACAAGTCCTTGCCTCAGACTTCTGAGTGGGCAACATAGTTGGATTACAGGTGAAAATTACATATTTTGGAGCAAAGAAAGGCTCTCTTTCCTGCCTGTCCTTTCCAGCAGCCAGCAGGGGGTGTTCCAATGTGAATCCTGCTTTCACATCTGACTGCGCACCCTGGCTTCCCTCTCCTCTCTCCTGTTCTGCCCAAACTATATGACAAAAGCAAAGTGTCTCCCTGCACTGCCCTGCTTCCTGTACAAGGCTGCTTCTTCCCACAGCTCCCACTGACCAGTCACACTTTCTGACCTTGCCCACAGCCAAAAGAAATTGAAATTGAGAAGTAGCAAGTCAAGAGGAGAGCAACTTGTGATGCTGTCTGCGGCTCACTGCTTCTCTGGCCTTGATGCACAGCTGGGATTACTGGGGACCAGCAAGCTGGATGGATGTTTCTAGCCAGAAACCTTGCCTCTTCCATAACCACATGTCTCCCCTGTGAGACCCCAATGTTTCCCACTGGACACATTGCCCCCTGCAATGTAAGTGCCACTGCAGCAAGGGGAAATAGTGCCAGGACACATCAGCCATTCTAAAAAAATACTCTGAGGATTGCCTGGCAAAGGGACAAATAGTCCCAGGCAAAACTGATGACTGGCTGAAACCATGCAAACACCCATTTAGTATAACTGCTCAGCAGGATTTCTAAAATCAAACCTAAAGTGCATATTAGGTCCCCTCAGAGGGGGTCCCAAAGACAACCTCACATCCTCTCCACCCCAGTCCTGTTAGCATCCTATAGACACCGTGCATGCTTGGCCTCTTCCCAGGAAGGACTTTTGCCAGTGTTGATTGAAGACCCCCTGCCTGGGACAGATGGATCCTACATCTCCAGACACCAGAGTGGGGCACCACATGTCCCCTGTGAAAAACTCCAACATGTCAAATCATCAAGGTTAAACAGCACCAGGCTAGCAAAGGGTTAAATCCAGAGAGGCCATTGCAAAGGCAATATGAGATGGAACAGAGCTCAGCTTTAAAACATGAGAGGGCAAAGGCCTCAGGGTGGCTTTTGCTGAAAATCTTAATAGGATCAGCCTACAGGATTCACTCCCACCAAAGGTCAGTGCCTATGTATCAGCCAGCAAATGGGCTGGATGCCCTCCCTGCACCAGGCTCATCCTTGGGCAGCTCCCTGACCTGCTCCTTCTCAGCAACACTCAGGTAGCTGCTCCCATGCTCCTGGCTTTTCCTGCTCCATAGCCTGGCTGACACCCAGATCTTGCATTCACACTGCCCAGCCTACCTGCTGGCCTAGGATGGGGCACAAGTGAAATTTCCTTCATTGCAATGGCTGTTAAACTAGATCCAGCAAAGAAGCTGCACTCACACTTCTTTCTTTCTCATATTCAGCCTTATACTTCATGGAAATAAGCCTCCAGGGATAATTTCATTTATGCTGCTCACTACTACCAACTCCAATAATGTGTTTCCTCATTTGCATCGCCAAGGGATGTAAATTTGCCCCAAAGAGTCCATGATCCACCCACAAAACTCTCCCCTGAGCCAGACAGAAGGAGCAGAGGGAAGAAAATAATGGCAGGGACAAGATAGAGAAACAGGGGAAAATCCACAAGGAGAAAAATCGTGAAGAAAGGGAGCAGGAATAATCTCCAATGCTGCCTTATGGATTCTTCACGTAAAACTGAAAAATAATGTATTTCAAAAATGCCCCCTGACCTGGGCACACCTCTAGCGACTGCATTTTGCCCTCAGACGCTTGCTGCATTCACAGTGAAACATTAACAAAAAGCATAGAGAAGTGGCCTGTGGAGCTGGGATGCTGGAGTGTCACAGCTCATCATAGGGTGGAGAAAAAAACATCCCCGAGCTCTGACAGCTCAGCTCTGCATGTCACATCAGTGTCCATTGAGGAAAGCAGGCACAGGAGATGTCTCAGAACAAAAAACACTCTACACGACAAAAGACATGTCTATGGGAAGAGGAGGGAGCTCAAGGGGCCAGTGGAGATATGGCAGAGCGAAGAGGAATGAAAGGTTAGATTTTAAGCTACCTAGAAAATTAAAGTTAAAAAGACCATGTCTAGATGTATAGCTTCCTACCAAGGACTAAAATTTCTTTTCCATCACGTTTTCCATAGTGTTGATAGCTGAAGTATCATGCATTATATTTGTGTTGTGGTTAAGACCCTTCCAGGAGGTGAGGAAACACAGATTTGGAGCAGCAGGCTCAGGTCAATGAGTACATCTGAATGGTGACATTAAATTTTTGTGACCCAGTCCTGACTTCCTGAGGGATAAAAGGGAACCCTCTGGGCTCAAGATCACATAGAGCTTGCTCCTGGCTAGGAGGCACTAAGGTGAGTGGCATCAGCATTCCTCTTTTGCACAAAACAGCTGAAAGTGGATCAATCCAAAACACAGAAATATATGGTCCAAGCAGGATCTGTTGAGGGAATGAATGGCAGAAAAGCTGGGATAATTCTCCACTATTTGCAATTTGGAGACCAAATAGTTACAGATCCATTAAAGCATCTCTCCTCCTATGTGCAGTTCCTGGTCTTACCAGGACCATCGTGACCTTATGACATGACCCACACAACATTGTCTCCTTTGGACTTCAGGCACAGACCACGTGAGAACCCACCAAGAGAACTGAGACAAGAGTGTTTTCTGGACAGTTTCCAGGGCCTGGGTAATTTTAGGGCATTGCCAGCAGATCTGGGGGACTTTAATCTTGAAGTGGCTGGTTCCTACACAGCTCCACTAGGAAGGCAGATTAATAGCAACCTGGGGTTCATCTCATATACAATAAACAACTGTGACATCCTAGAAAAAAGAGCAAGCTTCAGACCCACTGAGTGTATCAAAAATATGCAGTTAAAAATAACTAATGCTAGAAATGCTGTGTAAAGCAAACATTTCACCAAAATGCAAGAGTTACCTTTTAGAAGATAATCATGGAAGCAATCTTGTATATACAGCCACAGTGAAGTTTTGTGCAGTTCCTTATGTCTCAGAGGGGTGGGAACAACTCCGAGTTCTCTGCCTGATATCTGCTGTTCAGGCAGTCTCCTAGAAGCACCTCCTGAGATCTTCAAAAAGGCAGAAAGTAAAGGCATCCCAGGCAATCCCTCTACCTCTTTATCTGCAGTTGTCACCAACAGCTGTGCCTGCTTTTCCAAGAGCAAAAGCCAGCTGGAATTCCTTACTTTCCAGAGAGCACTAGACAGATCCTGTCCTTACTGTGCCTCCCATAACAGAATAGCAGACGTCTGTCACATCAAGCAGGTGACCTGTTTGATCCACCTTAACATCCTGGCAGTGCCCAGCTCCAACTGGTTTGGGTATGGTGCCTGCAGCACACCAACCTGTATCAGAGGTCTCTAAAACAGTCTTTGCTTTCTCCTGGCCCCAGCAAGCATTCAGCTCCTGTCTGAGAGCTTGAGGACTCCTTTCATCCTAATTTGTACAACCAGTGATGCTATTCTTATTCAGAGAAATGTCTAATTCATAGCAACATTGTTCACAAATGGGAGCAAAAAGCCTTGTGCACTGGAGGAAAAGCTCTTACCAAATACAGGTTGTAGCAGAGCTCATGCTGTCTCTTCCTGCTGCAGCCCCATCTGTCACAGCTTTGCTACCCTGACAGCATTGTCTGACAGACCATATCCACCTATTCCCTCCTTCCCATCCTTTTTCACTAGTCTTTTTCCTTGGGCTCCCTCCAGTCCTCAACCACAGACCAGATCCACAGACCAATCTAAGATGTTTGGTTTGAGAAAGAAATATCTTCTCCCTACCTCCTCTCCTCAAGATCCCAATGCTCTCTTCAGTTTCTTTCCAATTACCTCAGTGGCTCTTCAACTGACTGCTTATTGGTGTTGTACAATACTGAATTCAGATTTGGCAACAAAAGGCTCCTTCAAGAAATAGCCAGTGCCACCACCTCACTGAGGTGACCACAGGAGAAAACGGAGAGGATTTTTGGAACACATCAGTCATATCTGCTGCTCCAGGTATTCTTCCTGCACACAGCTCTTTGGGGATGGAGGATGTGGCTAAGGGATGGCATCCCTGTCTGAGTTCTCAGAAGGCCTACACAGCTAAGTCCAAGCTGTGTCGGTAGCTCAGCTAAATCAGAGGTGAGAATTCAGCTGTCTTCTCTAAGCTTTGTCTTCTCCAAAACCTTCAAGGACATGGACAAGCAAGGGTGAGACACAGAGAAAAGTAGGAGGCGGCAATAATGAGGGATGAGACCCAGAAGAGTTTAGGGATTTGCCTTGTGCTGTTCACTGAAAGGAGTATCCCATTTGTCCAGGCCTACGTTACACTGGGAGGAAAGACACAGGAAAAAAAAGACAGGTGATGCTGGCCTGGCCTCACAGACACTCACCTCTACAGAGTAGTGCTGGCATGGGAACAAACTCTGATTCCATGAGCTGCAGGCTCATGCATGAACGTGTCTTACATGAATGGACAAGATCCCACAGCAAGGGGAGGCACTAGGAAGGGATGGACTCTGCCAACCCCTGTGAGCAGGGCTGAGTGATGTACCAGCACTAGCCCTGTGTGGTTAGACACCAACAGCTCTGCAAACACACAGGGCACCACAGTGCCTCCCATCCCACTGCCATTTGCACCTTGGGAGAAGCTCATTGTGAAGGTGCAGATCCCACCCTGAGGTCTCCTGGGTCTGTAAGGGGACCAGTGCCAAGACAGTAATGTGACAGCAATGGAGAGCATATCCTGTCTGGTAACCTCCCACTTGTCCTCCATCCAGGGAAGAGCATACCTCTCTCCTTGCTTCATCTTCAAACTAAGGCTTGGTAGGAGTACTGCATCACCTCAGACACATTAGGAGGCTTCTTAATTAGCCAAATGACCTTCAAAAAATAGGATCAAGATGTCTGCCCCAGATCAGCAGAATATTTCAAATATTACCTAGGTATGAAAAAGGATATTTTTTGAATGTTACAGACTTCACAGTTCTTCATTAAATTTGGAGAGCTAGATAGGCACTCCCTGCACCTAGAGGGCTTACAGAGACACCTAAGATGCAACAGAAAGATGTTGGTTTTTGCAGGGAAATAGTTAATTTTCTCCACAGTAGCTAGTATGGGGCTATGCTTGGATATGTGCTGAAAACAGTGTTGATAACACAGGACTGTTTTCACTACTTCCAAGAAGAGCTCAGATAGCATCAAGCCCTTTTCTCCTTCTCACCCCATCCCACCAGTTAAGCCTGGATTGAGGTTTATAAAGACAGATGGGACTCCAGCAGCTTCATAATAGATCATGGATTATAAAGTATGACAAACAACGACCTTCTCATAGGCAAGGTGTGAAGTGAACTGCCCCTAGGCTCAATGGTTTGTGCTCAGCAGCCAGTGCAACCCAGCAGAGGCAGGAAAGCAGATATCCTGGAGGTCATTAAATGAGGAATAGAAGGAATGACAGTGGCACAAAGCTGAGAGGGAGTGATGAGATCAGGAGGAGCAGCCACAGCAGGTATGCCTTTAGCCTCATCAAACAGGGCAAGTTTTGCTGACCACAGAGCTAATTACAGAAACAGATGAGACCCACTTTTAATTGCCAAGGACATGAGACAAAAATAAGGGTTGGAAAGAATGATCTACCAGCATGAGCTGTCAGGACCTACAGAAGGTGGCAGAGATAGACATGGACCAGCTATCCTGGGACTATATCCACCTCTCCATGCTACTTAGAACTTAAAAGGCCTCTGCTGGAATACAGATCCAGTCCAGGGTGCTGTACTTTCACAGAGACATGGACCAAGTCCATGGAAAAACAAAACAATTGGATAGTAAAGGAAGTGCAAATTTCAGGAACAGCATTTCAAAGATGTGAAAGACTTATGCAGGTAGAAAGAAAGAAAGAAATAAAGAAAGGATCTGGCAAAAATGTATTTTCCGTGTCCCTGATGGAGAGAATGAACAATAAGAGGCTGGATTTGGAGTAAGGCCAACTTAGCTCAAAAATCAGAAACCTCTTTCTAATGTGTTAGGATAGTGAATTTCTTAGAGGGTATTGTACATGCCTCTGCACCTAAGATTTTCAAGAACAGACTGGGAAAATATCTGTCAGAAAATACAAAGGTGCAAGTGGCTCTGCCCAAAGCTGAGATCATGTTGCACCTTTTTTTTTAGTTGGCTGTTTCATGCCCATGCTTCTCAGCTGAGTAACCAACAGTTATTGTGCTTAACTGGGACAGCAAAGGAGGGAGAGCCCTCTTCTCAGAGGGATCATCCCTTGAATTCTGTCAGCTGTTGGCCGTCTTGTAACACTCCACAAACTGAGCTGCTTGTCCAGAAGGATTTCACCAAGAGCTGTCTCCTTGCCTGTCCTCTCCCTCTGTAAGACAGGCACTGCATTGACTGCCATTTCTGGGAAGGAGGCTGGCAGCAGGGAAGCCAGAATTTTCTTCCAAGCTAAAGCAGGCATTAATGGTGACTATTGATGGCGAACTACAAGAGCAGAGTAGTGGCATTTTCTATAAATACCAGAGCCAACAAAGGATGAGCAACAAGGCTAATTTGAGAGCTGGCTAGCTGGGAGACAAAAAAACCCCTTTGCTTACCCAGTTTGACCTCAGAATGCCAGAGCACTACACTGCACACACTGTGGTAGAGATGGCATCAATCACCTGCCCTGCCAAGACGTTTGGCCCCACTGCTCAGGTGAGACAGACTATGAATTAAGAATGTGAGAATTGGTTTTACAGAGTTAAGATTCATGTCCATTTTTGTAGCATCACCAGTTTTAGAAACATCATTAAGAATATGGCGTTTTTTAAACTTTCCCCCTATTTCTTTCCACGTTCTCTTGCCAACAAACTGCCAGATCCTGGCTAGAAATTCAGTCAGTGTGCTGAAATTTAATTTGAAAAGATAGTCTTGCTTCTAGCTGAATTGCTATAAGAAGTATCCAAATTTCACAAGAAAGACAGGAACATCCCTTCTAGGTGTGGAGCCTGCGTACAGGCTTCGTAGTCCAGCATTTATCTGTAGGGGAGAAGGAATGAGAGCAGCAGAGGGAGAGGACACAGACTTCTGTGTGCATCTTCCCTGTCCAGGGATGAAGATGCCAGACTGCAAGGATGCTTCCTAATGGGTGCAGAGCCATGTTCTGAAGAGTTCCTTAGGGTGGTAATTAAAGGACATTAAAGCCAGAAGGATGAGCTACAAGCCACATCAATATCTTTCATGCCATGACTTATAAAAGCTGGGTTTTCTATCTTAACAGTCCCTTTGCTAGAGTAACATTTTGCCTCTAATGCTCATTTGAATGACATCAGAGGAAGAAGTGACTGTCATTGCTAGAGGGGCCACAACCACTTCTGTCATTACACTGAGCTGTGATTCTTCTGCCTTTAAAAGAGAGCAGCAAAAACATCACAGAAGCAGAGATGGAGATTCTCATCTAACCTGCTGGACTTAATGGGGGTGGTGTGGGTGGAAAATGACATCCACTGAGAAATCCAAGAAAGTATCTCTTACAGGCAGGCCTCTCTATTACTTGTCTGACCTGGACTGCAGACTAGAGGTTTTGTGATTTATCAGCAACCAAGGATATCACTCTAGCCCTACCCAAACTGCAGAATGTTGCTAGCTGTAGGGATTCTCCTCGACCTGTAGGGACCTGGTTGACACAGTTCTAATGGGCCATGGCAAAAATGAGAGATGAGACATTGTCATTCTTCCCAGCCTAGAGCAATCCAGGTGACACACATCCTCCATTCTGTCCTCACCAAGTCTGAGAAAGCATCTCTGAAATAAGATCAGAGTATGTAATTATGTATGCATGTGCTAAGCTAAGAAGTGCAAGTGTTACACTGCAGCCTCACGTATAAACCTGACAAAGTGGGAAGATCTGCATAGAGAACCATGCTAGATTTAGCTTAATAGCTTCTTCTCAAAAAAGCTATTCATAAGTATTTAAAATACTACTTACAATGTTTTGGTGGGTATTAAATACTTATTTACTACAGAATACAGTTTTCTCTCTGCAGCCTGCTGGGAAGGACAGTTGACACCTACACTCAGAGCTCACATCCATGTGATGACCCCAGGGTCTGACTGCATTAATGCTTTCTGAAAATATATCCAGGGCCTTTGCTCCAGACGTGGGGCAGGAGGAGAGGCAGGGTGCAGATCTACACATGACTCAACATTCCCTATCTCACATCCCTCCAACTGCCCGGCCTGGATCCTGCCATGCTCTCAGAGTGACAGCCTGCACCCTTCCAGAACACACAACCACTGATGCTGCTAACTTTGCTCCAACCAAAACAGTCCCCTCTCCATGTTGCAGGAAGTGCTAGTGCCTAAAGACAGGAATCTCACTGGGGAAATCTGGAAGACTGCCTCAGCAGCACTGACAGCCACCTCCTCAAGGCAACAAAAATTTTACCAGTGCCAGTCCTTCACACTGCTTTTGAGAAACACATAGAAAAAAATTTAACAGGAAAAAAGGCAGTGATCCTAAAAACAAAGATATGTGGGCTTTGGGGCTGTAGGTTTTAGAAAAATATAATTGCTAGCTGCTAACCTTCTGGAAGCCAGGTGGCCAAGTATTCCATCAGTGCCATTCAGGACACTTCAGGGTAGGGGTTTTTTGATCAGATTTGTATCACACCCAGATTGCTGAAGATCTGCAAAGACACACTGACCCAAGCCCTGGAGAAGTGGATGACCTGTCTCGCCCAGCTGCACCATGGCTGTAAGCCCAGCTCCATCTTGAAGCTGAGCTCTGTCTGTAGTGGGGACTGCGGAGCAGCAGTGATCCCATGGGGACTGGGCTGGATCCCCACTGGGGACTCAGTGCTCAGCTCATCGATGCCAGACCACCTCCCACTTCAGATTTACTGCTGCTTCTGGCAGTCAATAAAAGCTTGCAATGCACTAGGCAGGAAACCTCCCCTCTTCAACCCTCCCACCCTTCCAGCTAGAGAAATCTGGGAAGATTTATTACAGCAATAAAAACAAAAGAGACGGAAAGCTCTGGGGGAGTCTCCGAGGCAGGCAGTGCTTCATTAAAGCCCAAGCAGGCTCTTGGGGGGATGCTGATCTCTGGGAGAGACCACACCAAATGGCAGTAAGCAATTCATCCACTGGAAAGGGAAATGTCAGCCCACGCTCATGTGATACCCCAGCAGAAGGCTAGGAGAGATAACTCAAACAGAAGGGAATATTGGGCTCTGGCTTTTCAAGTCCCTGAGTGAAGAGAAACCAGATGGAAAGGGAGATGCTCAAGCAGGGGAGCCAAGAAGCAGCCACATGAGAGCACTCCCTCCTCCTACTCCCATCACTGCATCTCAGGCTCAGGCCATGGTGATAACCATTACTCTAGTCCCAAAACTTCACACACTCCTACCAAGGGACTGCACCCATGGCAGGGCACTGTCTGCTCTCCTGGTGCAGGGTGGCTCGGAGGGTCTGAATGGTTCCCACATCACCACATGCCTTGCACTGCTGCAGGCAGACCTCCAAAAGAGACCCTCTGCAGCAGCCTTTTGCTCACCTCTGCTCCTACACACTGTAGTCCCTTCCTTCCCAGCTCCCAGGTTTCCTTACTAAGGTCTCCTGATACACAGAGCATGAGATCATGTCTCCCTGGATTGTGGCAGGCGACATGCAGGGCTTGCAACTCATTGCCTTCCTTCACACAGCCTCTACAGGTACATGTGCTCCCCATACAGGAATCTAGACACTGGCAGTCTGAAATTCCCTGGGAAACACTCCCTACACATCTCCATCACCCTCAGCACCCAGACTGGCTCCTCATAGCCAGTCTGGCACCCACCAACTTTCTCCCTGGACAGATGCCATACATGATGTAATGTCATGTTAAGCACTGTGCTTTTACATCTAAGAAGAAGGGAGAGAGAAACCCTTTAGGCCTGAGAACAAGGAAAGAGAAAATGTATTCCTTCAAGAGGAAGAAGGGAAAGTAGTGTAGGAGAGAAAAGCCCTTGTGGTCCTCGAGACTTGAGTCCCAATCTTCCCCTCTGCAGAGCTTTATGGTTTAACTTCACAAAACTGCCTTTCTGCCTTTCATCTGCAAAACAGGATGCAAGATCTGTAAGGAATGCTAGAAAGTGCCACTGAAGAGCAAAGTTGCTGCTCTTATGGAGGCTGCAAGGCAGATTCCTTCCCTCCCTTCAGACCTTCCTGTCTGCAGCAGGGCTCCTGCAATGCAGCCTCCTGACGTGGGGCAGGTGGCTCCACAGTGGGGCACCACACCGGGAGTGGGACAATTCAAGAATCCTTTTACTTTTTGAGATTTTCATATTCACAGAAACAGATGCTCCCTGAGGTCAACCACTTCTAACTCAAGCCTGGATTTCCACACAGTAAGGCAAAACACAACATAGCTTCATTAAAAACTATTCTGCACCCCAAATCCTGTCTCAAATGCAGATATGCATTCAAATCTGCATTTTCTGACAACACAGAAACATGTAACCAACATGTACACACTGAAGGACTCTAGATGAAATGTATCTAAGAGTACACACTGAGGTTGTGCTGATCAGCTGCCCTATCCCATCTCAAAGATCTCAAGATACAAGGGCAACTTTGCTCCAGGAGCACTGCACTTCAAGAGAACAAGGGGGAACAGGCAGTTCCTTGGAAATGAACAGGCAGTACCTTGGAAAGCCCATCACAGTAATACCCTAACCCCTTCCAACACTGACTTACTTGGTACTATTGACTAGACAAAAGAAACAACCAAAAAGCAAAGAGTAAATAAAGGAGGAGGTGATTTTCAGTCCTCATTTTCAATAAGTAAGTGCTCAAAGCTTGCTATGCTCTTAAATAGTTGGCTAGTTCTTTCCTCCATGCAAAGCTCTTCAGTTCACCTTTAAAAGAAAGAGATGGATGACTTAGAGTCCAACATTCCAAAAGCAAATCTCCACTCCCCATACAACAGGCAATAATTCAGCATAGCTATGCTGCCACCAGTAATGCTTCTCATCTTCCCAGTGCACTTTGCTGTCACTCTCTGGCAGGGTGAAATGGATGGTAGATGCTCCCTGCTATGTCAGGTTTCAGGGTGGCAAAGACATGAAATGGGTGCAAACACTGCCAGCAAGTCACAGGCGTCAGGCTCAGAGATGACTGGTGGTCTCCTTCATAACTGCATGGCTTTGCTAATTTGACGCCACAAATACCAGAGTGATAGAGGAGGACACATTAAGCTACCGACAGCATGGTCAGTGTTAGAGGGACTCTGTAATTTTTTTGTTGTTGCTGTTGTTGCTGGTATTTATTTGCATGTTTGGGTTTCCCCCTGCA
The DNA here is from genome assembly GCF_036417665.1 of Passer domesticus. Taxonomy (NCBI): domain Eukaryota; kingdom Metazoa; phylum Chordata; class Aves; order Passeriformes; family Passeridae; genus Passer; species Passer domesticus. Next base: position 34,443,432 of record NC_087479.1, read on the forward strand.
ATGGTTCCCATATGAAACAAGACTGAATGAATTGTCAAAAGACTACAATTTTTATTTATTTACTTTTAACTGTCACTTCTCCAAACCCAGCCTAGGATCTGAGAGTCAAACATGACCTTGTCTGCTTTCCCTGGTAATAAAGATCTTGTAATTATATAGGAAAACCTGGTGTTGACAGACAAACCAGAAGACATCCCAGCCTCTTTTTCCACAGTTATCCTGTTTGTGGAGGACAGGGAATAGTTTACCCATGCTTCCCGCACAAACAGAAGCAATTCACACAGAGAAGACCAGGCCTTGGAAAACTTCAAAGTTGAGAAATTGGTAAAAGAAGGGACCAGATACTATTTCTTTAAGCCTGGTATCCATCATGTTGCCTGATTCCCTGAGTGCAGCACAGCTCAGGAAGCACACTACAGCATGCAGTCAACATCAGACCAACCATTCTGCCAAAAGCAGGGAGCTCATGTCCAGTGGGAAAAGCCCACTGTCACAGCATGAGTGCAGCTACCAAGCCTGGAGGAGCCAGTGTACCATTCCCCACCTCTTTCCCAGCATCTCATGGGAAAAGGGCAGATCTCAGGGATCATCCCTTCTCCAGCAGGCTGGAGCAGAACACCTCTCTACCACACGGGAATTCATACCAAACCTTTCCAGGTCTTACCCAAGGCTTCAAGCTGCCACCCTGCCACCATTCAGCTCAATCCGAAGTGAATAGTTTTCTCCATTACCACTAAAAGATATTAAGCTGTGAGCTAATGTGCAGTTCAAGGAACTTACTTGAAAAACAGTTCCTCAGAAGGAAGAGATGCTCAGTCCAGTGGGGGCCACGACACTGAAGAGGCGCTGTCTGACATGGATTTAGTTCTGCATTCCCCTGACTGCAGTCCATGCCACTGGACAGATGTAAGGACTTGACCCTACACAGAGCTCTGCTGAAGCCAGAGTCCTGCCATACCAGCACCCAGTGCAGGACAGATGCCTTTAGCTTTATCCCTACCCATGGGTCTTCTGAGTCAGCTCCAGTTCTCCTCACTCTGACAGTTCTTACATGTCTGCTCTTAGGGCAGAGATTCTCAGACCTAGGCTTCCCTGAACAGAGCAGTGAAGGAAGCAGTGACCAGGGACAACAGACTTTCAATGATATTGCAGCATTAGAAAATGTAATGGCTACTACACTACCCCCATTTTCCCTGTGGGGGAACTGAGGCACAGAGCAGTAATGCAGCTTACCCACAGCTGCACAGCGAATCAGAGGCAGGTCCAGGAGACCACCATTTCCCCCATCTTATGTTACACATCAGTGGTTGAAAAAGGGAATCAGCCAGACAGACCTAAAGTAGCCACAGGCATTTTAACAACAGATTGAAACAGACTTTCCTGCTTGCAGCTGCCTTAGCTGCCCTGCAAGTGCTCCCAGCTCACCAAGCCTGGCCAGTCAAACCACTGCTGCAGTCTTTAAGTTAAATTGCAAACTTTACTCTTGGGTTGCAGCAGATACACCCCTTTACCATTCTGCTGCAAGGACTTACTAGTAAGTGAGAAGAAATTCTTCCTCAACTACTTCCCTTAGAGGTGCGTCACATAAGACTATTAAACATGGCCAGAATGAGAAAAGATCCTCAGCTGCATCACCACTGGGAAAAAATCCCAGCAGAAATTATGTCTAATCTAATCCTAGTCTATTCAGTTACTGTAAATGAAGCCACAATAAAGGTGATATCTTTTTGGCAGCAAGGGGTGGGTGTTGGGAGTACAGTGCAACCAACCTTGGTCAGCCTGAAATCCAAAATCTAAGCTGTGCTTGTACTGGCTGCTCCACAGCTAGCACTGTCATGCATCTCCACTGTTGCCAGAGATTGGGAGTGCTACTGTGTACCCCAGAATAATGGCACAGTCCTAGACAACAGTGCCAAATGGTCTTTGCTGGTTTCTTTGAGAAATCAGGACCTACCACAGCCTGTCTTCTATCCCCATCTTCTATGTTTAGCATGAGGAGATACACGTTTCCAACACCATGTAAGAAAAATATCATCTAGCAACACTGAGAAGGCCTCATCTACCTGGGGATGCTCTGGAAAAATCAAGCTGAATTAATTAGAAATAGGAAGTTAAGGCATGAGAAAGCTCTGGGTTGATGCTCATGCTCTGAAGTAACATGACCTCAGTTCAGTTTAACTTAATCTTCTTGTAAAGGCGATTAAGCTAGAGTGAGGTCCTGGGAATGAGCTCACCCACACAAGGAGTTAACAGACTTTAACTAATGTCTGCACACAAAGCCTCAGTCAATAAAACTAGAACTGGTTCAGCCTGATTTTGACAGGCTCGAGTCTGATTGTGCTCATGGTACAGCCACTAATCCAGACACCAGAACCATCACACTGTGGTTTCATACCTTTTCAAAATTTTTCACCGTTTCTGGTCATATCACTGCCTCTACAGAGCCACCACATACTTCCTGAAGAGCAGCATCACCATAGCCTGTGCTCTACCACTCCAAATACACAGTTGGTACCAACACAGCTAGAAGGTGTTTAAATAGCTATTAACCACTGCAGTCATGCCCGACCCCGCCACCTCTGGTCAGCACAGAACGTTTCTAAATGCCAGCCTATTGCTATCATTTGAATGTTATTTTATTATTTTGTAGTGACAGGATAAGCACTTGTTTCTTGATTGCAACAGTATATCAAGAGAAAGATGTCTGTATTCAACCATTTGAAAAATAAGATCCCCACTTAAAAGCGTGATTTGGTTTTGCCATGGAAAAGGAAGCTTGAGCCTGCGGCCTTAGCACAGCAGCATTCTGGCACACCTAACTAGATCAACCAAATTAAGGGGCAATATCAAGAAGAACACTGTGATGGCAGAATTATTTTTTTGTCCCATGGCTTTCCCAAAAGTAATTCTTACTCTTCACACACAGTGCAGACATCAACAATGCAGCCACATCTCATTATTTAAATCCCGTGAAGCCATAATCTATCAGTCAGTGCAAGACTGCTCAGTACAGCGCATCTATCTCTATGTTCTACAGAACAAACTTCCCAGAGTACCTAATGAGAAAAGAGCTTAGTACACTTCTCTTATACAACATATAAGAAATTAAATATAACAGCACATAATGAGAGAACTGCTGCAGGCTTATTTAGGCCACCAAAGTTTTGCAGCTAAAATAGCTCCAAAGTTAACTGTTTCACCCTCCACAGTGAAGTGCTAATGGACAGTGAATGGCATAATACACAGCCATTGACTTGGAAGGGAATTTTTGCCTAAAAGGCTTGGAGCAGTGGCTTTCAGCCTGCCATTTTGATGGCAGACTGCAGACTGCTCCTGAGGGATTCACAAAAGGTTACTGGAAAAAACAAGATCGTTGTACTCTATAAGACAAAGTCATATGTTTCTAAAGGGGCTAGTATATTCCCCTAGAATATTTTGAAGGCAGCAAAAATTGAGAAAGGCTGACAACCCCTATATGAGGGACAAATGCCTTCTTTTATTTTGCCTGGTTTACACCAGCATAGCTCTCTTAATGTGAAGGGAGCCTCTTCTGATGTACACCACTGGCTCAGTAAAAATTAAGAGAGAATTAGGCACAGGTCAATTCAGCTGCACATGGCAGAATCAGGATAATTAATTTAGTGAGAGTACAAGTACAGCGGATTGCAAAAATCCAACAAGATGTTTCACATATAAACCTCTGCATGTAGAAGACACAGAGTACATTTCATTATCAGATAAACAGTGTATAATTGTGTCATTAAATATCATTTTATAATGACACACACTGGCAGCAGTATTAATGTTCTGCTTGGCATTATTGACTTCTAGGACTTACTAATGCAAATGGGATACTCTCTTAACTAGATTTTTTTTTGAACCACCCCTCTTGAGTTTAAATGGAGACTGAGCAAGACAAAGGGTACTCCTTTCCATCCCAGGGAAGGCTTTCACACAAAAGCACCTTTCACTAGACATACCACATCCTCATCCTGGACAACTGCACTCAGGAGGTCATTGGACTGAGGACACCCCTGCAGATCTCCTTAGCAAGCCTCCTGCCCCAGCTCCCACTTCAGGCAGCCTGCCAAGGTGGGTCACTGGGGCACAACATAGCCATGCTCAGTTCCATGCAGTTTACTACAGAACAAAAGTCATGCTAACAGTGGAGAGGCAGGCTGAGGAGAAGCAAGGCAGCAGTGGCTGCAACAACGCATTGAGTTCATGAACCTTTGTGTCAGAAATAAGCTGTGTCCCAAATCTGTGTTTTGCACTGAACTAAGTTATGATCCCTGAGTGATTCCAGAAGTGCCATCAAATGTCCATCCTGCTTACATGTACCGAACATTAAAAACCATTTATCAAGGCCTGGCAATGTCCCTGTTTGCAATGGTCCTGCGTCAGGGTGCAGCACTCCATGGTCTGTACAGATAATAGCAATGGCATGAGGTACCTTGGCCCTGTCCAGCACCAAGACTAATTCAGAAATGAGCAGAAGGGAATGAGATGGTTTCCCCTCTGTATTTTGGCTCACAGTCATCAGGAGCTAGGGACCACCTGTAGCCCAGTCTGTATCCACCACAGCGTGCTGAACACACAGGGCTCTGTGAGAGACTGCCCTTTGTAAAACCTTAAAGCTCGCTTACTGGAGGTGACACCACCATTATGTAGGATGTTCCCCACCTCTTCTTATATTTGCATTACTTGCCAATCCAGACTTCTTTCTTCAAGGACATTTAAAAACATATGAAGCAGAGGTGCACTTGGAGGTAAAACACACATGGATTGAGAAATAGATGGTTAGAGAAGAAGAGATAAAATATGGGTATAGAAGCATACACAGAGAGGAAAAAGATTATGAAACTCCATCTGGCTTCTATCAAGAAAAATGAAGGCTTGGTCCTGTTCCCAACAGCACAAGCCCCTATTGTTTAATGAAGAATCAGTAGTCAAGCAATAATCACAGTCAGCCCCATTGTACAATATTCAGTTGTTCTGCATGCTCTCAGGGCATGTTTGATGAATTCAGTCAATGCTCCTAACCTTAGGCTGAAACATGGGTGGCTCTGTCACTGGATGGCACAGCTTACACAGGCACAGTGCCAAAAAGTACTAATTTCAAGACTGATCCCTTAAAGCATTGGTCTGGTAGTACAACATGCTGCTATGCCATGCCAGAGCATCCAGAGCATCCCCCTGGGATTTGCAGGCTGCAATTAGCAGGTGAATGTGCCACCTTCCCTGGGGCTGATGAAAGCACCTCAGTCCCTATTGATTGCCAATCAATAGCCACTTCCCATTTCTCCTTCTCAGTTTCTGCAGTAGCAAGTGTTAGTAATCAAATAAGAGTGGCAGGCTGATAAGATCCTGTTATCAGTGCACAAGCAAAATGGGATTCTAGATCTAATCTCTTATGTCACATTTTCAACACAAATCACTGAGATTTAACCCTCTCAATAACAAGCGTGTAGCCACAGTTGCTTGAGAGAAAATTTCCCAATCTCCATCCAGGTCAAGAAAGCCAATGGAAAAGCCAAATTACTGCTCTGACTGAAATCCAGGGAGAACAGGAACAATTGCAGGAAAAAAAAAAAACAACAAAACTCTAATAGTAGGAATTACTGCATTTTCTCATGGCTTCCTATCGTGATTCCAAGTCACCACAAGGAACAAAAATGCTATGCAGCCAAAAGAGCATGAACTGCCCTTTTATTCCATTTTTCACAAAGAAACACTGCTAAAAACTGAGGTTCTCAAAGAATATTTCACAGACTGGTCTTCTGGGCCTGTGAAATTTCCATACCCTTTCAGCTAGGAAAATAAAGTCCTTCCACTCCATAGGGGACTTAAATATTTCAGTTCCTACTTGCACTCCAGTTCTGGCAGACCTTGGTTAAAATCTCATGTAAATAGCCCAATTTCATGGCTATTTACTGACATGTCCTCATGGCACACAGCCATCTAGAGACACCTGGACTGTCTGAGAAAGGAAGCTTTAAATAAGCTGTCATGACTGCATGGTTTGTGCTCTTCCAACCGATCAAGTTCAAATGACATGGAAGTAACTTGTCAACAAAACAGCAAATACCAGCAAAGAGACAGTTAATGCAACTCCCTCCACCCACTCTAACTGTAGGAGTCTTTCTACTACATTTGAGATGCTTGAGCTCAGGCCCTCAGAGGACTACTCTATTTAAAATTGAATGTTGACAGGAAAAAAAAAATCAACCAGACATCAGGGTTCAAAGACAGCCAGGCTGGCTGTTGTGTACTTCACATGAAATACGTATTATCCGAGATACTAAGAAGATGGTGCTTCTTCCCTCCTTGTCTTTAGCCCTTTTTTTACTATTATTTCTGGAAAGCTTCTCCTGCTTTTTATCCCTTTCTGCCAAATCTGCTACACCACCAGTGTCTGGAAGAGAAACTTGCTCTGGGGTTGCCACTACTGGTCTCCAGCCAGTACCACACAGGACATAGACAAGGGGAACTTATTTCTGCCCCACAATTTCAATGTGTGATAGACACTCGAAATTTAGACCTGGAGGTCAAAGCAACAGATCACCTGTTGAGTGGATGAGGATGTTGCTGCATGTCCTCAGCTAGTTCCAGCAGCCAACAATGGTTGTGTACACCTGAGCAGATGGAAAATGAATACCACATGGTGAGTACCTAATACATGTATCATGCAAAGGGATATTATCTAACACTTCCCAGAGGTTCCGCAAGAAGTACATTTGCCAGACTGGGATACAAGCTCTAATTCAGAGCTGTGCTCTACCCAGCTCTGCTACATGTCTAGTAATCACCACCTCAGCTGGTCAGCATGTAAGAGCATTCAACTACTTCAGATGGAAGAAAAAATCACAAAATGAGCATTGGGTGGGAAATTCAAGCTTACCAGCTTTGCCTGAACATTCCCAGACAAGGCGGAGAAGGTGGGCAGCCCAGGGAGACTTTCCCTTGACATCCCAATGAGGGTCAGAGCTGCTTCCATCTTTTACAGGGAATAAACCTCTGCCACTGCCTGCAAAATCCCAAGTCAGTAGCAGTGAGAACTCTGGCTAATATTTAAGACATGCCATGCTGCTGACTATGTCCACAGGGACCACCGGAGTCTCACGGAGCTCACACCAGACACCAATTGCCATTGAGACAGGAACACCAGGGAGGCACATAACTGTGTGTGAGCCTAATTTCTGGGAGTCACTTACAGAAGGACTCTTGGAAATTTGTAGCTGAACACCAGCACTGCATTGGTGTCCAGCACTGTGGTTTCTTCCCTGTGTGCTGATATTGATCCTTATATAGTTCACTGATTGCTGGTTAATTATATGTTGCTGATAAATCAATGCACTGCTTCAATTTTGATTTGTTTTAAACTGCATGAACCAAGCAGTTTCTCCCTGCAGCACAGCTCCTTCACTGCAGAGCCATTCCTAGCCAGCCCACAGACTGCACCAGGGCAATGGTTCACCCCATCCCAGGTACAAGATCTGCATTTCTCTCTCCCAACTTCCCAAGGCCCATTGGTCCCTTTCTGCTGAACACCAAGTTCCCTTTGGCCAGCAACCCACATTCTAGCATACTGACCTTTCCCTTGGACCACAGTGCATATGGGCTCACCAGGACAGGGCTGCATGTTACCCTATGATCCCTGGCATGGATTAGGATGCTGAACTGTCCAGTTCTTATGCTGGCTTCTCAAGGCTGTGATTAGGAACTGGCTACCCATTAAACCTCACAGCACTGACCACCACCTTTTCAGTCTGATAGACGAAACAGCCTGTTAATCCACTCTGTAACACCTATCAAGGCTGTATCTTCCCAGTCTGGCTATAATGATGCCGCCATAGGAGAACACATCAAAAACCAGAAGCCAAGATAAATGTCACCCACTGCTCTGTCCATGGCCACCATCTCGGGCATCTCACCACAGAAAGCCATCAGGTTAGTCAGGCATGATCTGCTGTAGTAAAGTCATGCTGACTGTTCCCAGCCACCTTCTGCAGCTAGAAAGAACACAATCTAGCATATATCCACTCCAGCTGGTTTTCACTGTAAAAAAGCTTCTCCTTGTAGGTTCTCAATTTAGTCAAGGCTAAAGACAATTTAAAGTTGCTAAAGTACCCAAACAGTCTCTGGTGAAAGGACTGGGTGAATAAAGGCTTATAGCACAAGCTGAGATGGGCCTGTACCCATATCACACACCATGATATCAGCAAACAAACAGGCTGGGAGACCCTGACACCATTATGGATGGGACTTCAGTCTCCACAGTTCTCAGAGGTGCTCTAACAACAGTCTAACAACAACTTCCTATTGGGTCAGTACAGGCAGCAAGAGCAGAGGAAACAGCAGTACCACCTTCTGTGCACAAAAACAGTGACGTGCATGTGAGACGAGAGAATGGTGTGCCCAGTTGCTGCAAAAAGGCAAAAACAGATCAACAGTTCCACAGCTGCTAAGGGGTTAGCAAGAGGTTGATGCTTTAAATGGCAGGGCTCTGCTGAGACACTACATCCCTGCAGGAGCCTTGCAGCAATAGCTGACATTCAGACCCAAGCAGGCTCTTTGGAGAGGGCTGTGGGAGCCAGGGTCAGCAGTGCCACAGCATGCCACAAAGCCCACCAACCTATCAGTGTCCCCAAAGAGGATCAATGTGCCCCATCTGGGCATGGCAACAGAAGCATCTCAGGGGTGACCCTGGGCAGGCAACCCCAGGGAGGCTTTTTCCCCAGCACCTGATACCCATGTAGGAATGAAGCTTGTGATTTTTGCAGCAGATCCGTATTCCTAATGAAGAAACTGTCTGGTTTCTAGTCCCTGCATCCCAGCTGTGTCAACCACTCTGCTCTCCAGAGCCTGTGTTTTGAAATGAGTACCACACAAACTCTCCAGTCACCCAGGCAGCACTGAAGGGTGCTCAGCACCCAGGCACTCACACCTGGCTCACTGCATGCTCCCCAAGAGCAGCACACCCCTCCTCGTGGAACAGGCACGCTACTGCTGACCGTGCCAGCCCCCAAACCTGCCCAGCATGGCACCTCCCTGTCCTGATAACCCTCTGCCCTATGGTACCTCACAGGACCACTGGATACCAAACACAGCATGCCTTTGGGCACTCACTTTTTCTCAGTAGATAAAATGATTCTGCTGCTCAATTTGTTGAGTAATTTTCGATTCCCTTCATCCAAAAGGAGAAATAAAAAAACAAAATATCTTCAATTGCTATGAGAAACTGGCCAGGGTCACAAAATAATATTACCTCAAAATTCCTCAGGGCCTCTCAGTGTTCTGCCTACAGGAGGTCAGACAACCTTGACCATGCTACTGTCCCACCTCCTTGTTACAGAAAAAGCATGCAACTGCTCCTAGGGCCAAGTGAAACATGAGCCAGCTGGTAAAAGGACTTTCCCCAGGAACAGAAAGCCAACAAATGTACATGAGCAGTGAACATTACTCCAGAGCTGTGGTGAAAACACAAGTCAAATGCAGCCAGTGGGAGCCTGTCCCAAGTGTTTGCCCAGATCCCCTGTTCTGGACAAGGATATGGTACTCAAGAGCCACCAGGATTTACACATTGATACAGCGTTTTCTTTTATGCCAAAACTCTTGCTTTACTGCAGTGTTTGGAATTGGGGATCATCATTAGAGATACCCAGATGCCAAGAAGAAGGTAAACATGGGGAAGAATCTTGGTTTTCCCTTCACTTCAAGCCATGCTTAACACCAGTGTTGCCTGAAAAAGAACAGATGCCCTCCCAGTTTGCTGAAGCATTCACTGGCACTAGGTAGTGGAAGCAGGTAGGCTCCACAGTGCTAGATTTTTTTCTGGGGTGGGGGAGTAGAGACAGCAGAAAGAGAAGAGATCAGCTCCTCCTTCCCTTGTCTTGCCTCAGCAAGACTGAAATTTCCTTTCCTACCAGGAGAAGAAAATAGGAGATGAATTCATCTGCAAGAAATTCCCACTGACCGAGGAGCCCTGGCTGAAGTGCTGGCCTTGCAAAAGGAAACCCAGCCCCGCATTAGAGGAGAAGACCAAGGCCCCATGGTTCTTAGCAAGGAACTCTCATCCATTTCGTATTCCAGCTATGATGCTCTCTATCTGCCTTTTATCAGATTACTTAGCAATTCACAGCAGAGCTCTACTGAGCCCTGGACACACCTCCACTAGGGGCCTGAGGGCCAGTGATTCCCCATGGAACTGTCCCCAAGGAGAGAATCACACAGAGATCAAAGAATCAATTAGGCTGGAAAAGACCTCTGAGATGCATTGAGTCCAACATGTGACCAAACACCACCTTGTCACCCAGATCAGAGCACTGAGCTCCACTGGCCTTTCCTTAAACACCTCCAGGGAGGTGACTACACCAGAACCTCCCTTCCCTTTCCACTATCCAACCACCATTTCTATGAAGAATTCCTTCCTAAAAAAGATGCTGCACCCTAGTGGAATCTAAAAAAACTCGGCTCCGCCTTTGGTGAGTCACCCCCAAAAAGCCAGTCAAGGACACATATTGGGACTCAGATCTATTGTCCCCAAGTTCAGCATGATGTTCTCCTGCTTTGTAATGGGAGGAAACCTCACTCGTCCACTGTCTCCATTATCTCTCAAAGGTCCTTGTCTCATTTCCAGAGGTGTCCAGCTCCCTTAGAGCTCTGGGATCTGAGGACAAAAAGACACTTGGAGGCTGACCGACAGCAACTCTACAGTACTTACAGCAACTGCAATCCTGTGACAGGTAGATGAGTTTACTCACATGGGTGGATGAGCTTTCTGTGAGAGCCATCTGAGGCTGCTGAACTAACTACAGCAGGATTGGGAGCAGCCCAGTTTTGGCAGAGCACTGTCAGTCCTCTCTAGACTAGGGGTATTCTTCAATCACAAGGCAGACAATGCTGTTTCCCAGCCAACTTCTACTGCGGGTCAGGAAATTCCTCCACAGGATTTCTTTGGGTACTTGAAAGTCACACCAACACCCCACCCTGCTCTCCCTCTACAGTTTTCTGCAGATTGACTGAAGCTGATGCCTCTTCTGAGAGTTAATTGGAATGACAATATCCCACAGAAGTCCTCTCTGTGGTGGTCAGTGTTCCTCACTTCTAGTCTAAAACCTTTTGAGATACTGCAATGCTGTGGTTCACACCAGGGAAACTCATTTCAACTGGTAGTACAATTGCTCCTCTTCCCAGAACATCCCAACTTGTATTAAAATCTTACCCACTATCAGCAGAAAGGTAGGACACTGCCTATTATGGACCTCAATCCCTGCAGCGTACACTGTATCGCTGGCTGTTACTACACAATAAGGGGCAAAAAGACAAGTTTAAAGGCATGAAGAAAACTTCCCGATCTTTAAAATTCCCAAGAAGCTTTAAAGAAGATGGCCCTGGCTGGAGTGGCCTGAAGGCTGGGGAGAGAAATGCGGGTGCAGTGATGCTCACATGCTGCTAACAGGTTTATTCTGCTGGCAGGGATTCCCTTCAGAAGCATTTGGGTAAGTACTGTACACCACCGAGTTCAATCTGTGCTAAGCAGATTAGTTCCTTACCGGTGAAAGGTTCTGGGCAGCAGCAGGCAGTTGCTCACCATGTGATATGAGGGGGCTGTCATTATGTTTCATAGATATGATATAATTATATGCTCCCTGGAGGGTACTTCTAATTGAATTATAGGGTGTCTCACAAGTATTCTGGGCAGCGGTTCGAGGAAGCTCTCACCGCCCAAAACAAGATAGAGATACCCTTTCATTCCATTAGATGTTCTCTCCAGGGAGCAGGCCATTACCTTATACAGCAATTCACTTTAAAAAATCATCTCCCCCCATCAAATTTAAAGAAAGGTACCCTTAGCAGAAGTTTGTTGATGCTGCATACTTGTGCCTCTCCTCCACAACCTCACAGCCCTAAGAAACTCTTTTGCCTGCCACCAGGACAGCCCTACACCACAAAGGAGAAATCCCTTGCCAATGGCAGTCACCATTCCCTGCCCAGGCAACTGCTGGGCTCCATTCCCAGAGTGGGGACAGGAAATACGGCGCCACATGAGGTACAACATGTCAGGCTACGTGTATGAGGGAATCTCAGCCTTCTTCAGAAAGGCTCCAAGCAGCTGTCTCCAAAGGCATTTGGTCTTGTCTCAGGCTAGGGCGTTCAGGGGCTCCAGTCAATACAGCACATGCTGGGAAGGGTCCTCCCTCAGCCTGCTCATCCATTTGTCCTGCCTTCAAATGCCCCAGAGCTCTGAATGACCACCCTGGTCCCTCACAGCCAGACAGAGTGACCCCAGCACAAAGCAGCTTTTTCCCCTGAGGCTGGTCATGCTTCCATTGCCTAGGCACCCAAAGCCAGTGACCTATTTCATCCTTGGACATTGCTCTTCATTTTAGTCTGGACTCAGTTTTTCCATCATGAACCAGATCTTTCCAGGGGAGTTGCAGCACCAGGCTTGCAAACTCAGCTGCCCTGCTGCCTCTGCACCATGGCACCTCACCTCCTCCATCTCCTGGAGGGCAAAAAGCACTGCACAGGAATACAGTGGGGTTCTACTACTCCCCACAAAGCTTAGAGAAGAAAAAAAAACCCACTTGCCACTTACTGATGTTCTTCCAGCACTCCAGGCAGCAGATCCTTTGCTCTTTACCCTCTGTCCTGGGCACTGTGCTCCAAGGAAACCACTCTGCACTTCTCTCCTGCTCGGCCACTGCTGTCTACAGCTTACTGCCAAGCCAGGGGGGATGTCACATCTGTTATGCTGGTTTTTTGCTGCCCTATACCATATAAAGGATGGGTTAATGAGGCCTCTGACTTTTTTTTTTCAGTACCTCAAGGGAAAGCCAGCATCAGCTGCCCACCACAAAGTCTAATGACCTGCTGAAGCTGCCATCAGCTCTGACTCCCACAGACCATGTCTAGCACTGCTCCACTTCTCAGGCCACAAAAAGAGCAAGAAAGACAATTATGTCAAGAATTTGCTAATCACAGAAAATTAAGACTTTGCAATAGGACAGGCACCATGGCACCGAGACAGTGTGCTCAGCTCCTCACGCTTTCCCAGTGCTACAGCTTCTCACACCAGCAGTAGCCAGGCTCTTCCACCCTGCCACAGCTTTCAGGTACTGGTCTGCAGGATCCAGCTGATGAAACCCTGGGAGCCCAGCTACTAGGCAAGCAGTTATTGCTCATACACAGTCAGCTCACTGTTCTTCTGCATTATTCAGAGTTCTGCCCACCTCTGGTGGTGTTAGCTAACAGGACACATCTAGGAAAAACTGCCAATTCACATGCTCCCTCTTCCCAGTTACACTACAGAATGAGAAAACTACTGAGAGCTACCAAAGCCCACCACAACCCACCCCAAAAGTAACCATTTCTGATGTCTTAGAAAACAAAGCATTAGATATCTTGCAAAGCCAATACACTGGTCCCAGCACATCCTTCCTAAGCAGCATTGTGATCTAGTTGTCTTTACTGAGGGAAACAGAGACAACAGTATTAAACCAAAACTCTCAAGCAGATGAGGTAAAGGAGAGACCAACCCAGGAGGGAAGAAAGGTAAAGCAGAGATAAGTGGAGCAAAATTTCTATATTAAATATTGATAGTTTTATCACCCTTAAAAAAAAAAAAGGATAAAAGTGAAGCAGCACAGTGCTCAGGTAGATAATTATCTGAGGGCAGGACACATTTGGCTTGTTGATCTCATGGAAAGAAAAACAGAAGCACAAAAGGTAATTCCTAACCCATTTCACTTTAACAACATACTTTTACATAGAGCACTAAAGAGGTGCAGCAGGAGATAAACCATCAATGACACAGTCAGCCAAACAGCCACAGCACAGGCAGGGGCAACCACTCCTGGATACTCTTTGGAGAGGTGAACAGGGAAGAGAGAAGTCTCTTTCTTCCCCAGCACCTGGAAACACCAAAGGAGATTTTCCACCATCTAACAAAAGGAGCAGGAGAACAGAGCCATGGCTTTTGCTCACATGGAGTAGAGCATCAAGTCCTGGTCTGCTTTTAACACCCAGAAGGTCTCCACATGAGGATGTGGAAGGAGAGAGGCAGGATAAGCAGAGGCTGTCAGGAATGTGCTGTTCAGAGGAGGGTTTCCAGTTACTGCAGTCCAGATGTAGGGCTGCACTATGCTCCACATGAAGCTGCTCAGGCTTTGTGGCACCTCAGCAGATGTCTCCACCGGCCTCCTAAGGACAGTTCCTGCAAAGCCTGGCAGGAAGAACTGGTCCTATCTGATATTCAGACTTCCATCTCACTGCCCTTCCAGCACAATCCACCTAAAGGGTCCAACCCAGGAAGCAGCCAGTGTCTGCTCAACACCAGGACTGACTTCAGCTGAAATGCTCCCAGCAATACATGCTGGCACCCAGCACCCAGGCAGAGACTTGAGGGGCCTCATCTGTCAACAGTCCATCTGCTAAGACAGCTGTAAATATGTATGAGTCCACATTCCTCCCAGCTTTAATTTGCTGTTTTCACTGAAGCTAAATGGAGGATGAACTTGGTCCCTGGTGCTTCAATCAGCTAGCATAGCAAATTCTTTTATCACCTTTTTCCCTGACGTGAGGTAAATAAAAACCAAATCACACTGCTAGCAACAGGTAAATCAGCTCTTATTTCAAACACCTGCCATCTTGCACCAGCATGAGCTGCTTCTCTTTAATCACATCAAAAACATGCTGAAGGACCTCTGGGTGGGGATACTTTAGACGCCATTGTTCTCTTCATCTCATTTACAGAACTATAAGCCCATACTCAACACAAACTCTACTGCCACTCTGATTTGTTAGAAGTCAGAGTCACAGACACTTTATAATGATGCCATAAGCAGCATTCCCACTGTTGGCTTTCAAAAAAAAATCCCAGCACGGATGATGGGATGTCCATCAAGCTTGCCACCAGCATCTCCTCTTAATGCCCTGAAGCTGCATCATTCAAACTGTGCTTTGTCCTTCCTCTTTACATGTGGGAAACAAATACAAGCTGTGCCTCTAACCCTGTGTGCATGACCTCCAAGTTACTCATTTTGCAAAGGTGCTCCACTCAGTAAGGCATGAGTCAGTATGAGCTAAGCAGGCAAAACCACAGAAAACTTGTTTTCTCTTGGATCAGCTCTGGTATTTTGTTTGTTTTTAAACCCAAAACTTGGTTGTGTCATTTGTCAGGGTGAATTTCCCTGTGTTTGCCCTAAACCAGGAATATCACTGCCCCCTCCTACACATCCCAGAATGTCCCTTTGAAGGGCCTTCTACTTGAAGAATCCATAAGCTTCCCAGGAGCTGCTGAAGAGCTGATCTCTGCCACGTGCCTCATTTTTGAGCTGAGGTCCCAGCCCTCCTCTATTTAACGCTGTCACAGAATGCCTCTGAGCAAGAAGTCACAGTCCCTGAGACAGGATGTTGTTTGCCCTTCATGGACAGAGGGCAAGTATATCCCCCTGACACCTGCCAACAGGACTGTCTGGGAAGGTAAAGGTCAGCTCAGGGCTTCTCTTCTTCCCAGTGTGGTGTCAAGGTCTCACATTTCTGCAGGCTGGTTTCACAGACATTCCAGAAACAGTCCCCTGACACCTTACACTAATCCCCTGCAGGTCACATCACCTAGATCTCACAGTGGGACAGACTGTAACAGAAATAAAGCATCTGTGCATGTATGTAAAGGAATTCAGTTAAATTAAATACTGCTGAGATACTGCTAAGAAAACTGACAGGAGTATTTCACAGCAAAAAGCAAATACAACATCTTTTATCAATAGCAAAATAGTGGGGGCAAATTTGCTTAACTGGAGGGCATCTGCTACTGTTTTCCCTTAATGTGAATAGGGATCAAGAACTTCTAATTTAAGTGTAGAAGCAGGAAAAGAAAGCCAGAAGGTGCTTACCCACTAATAGAGACAAACTAGAGAAAAACTTAGAGGATTCAGTCTCGATGGGCTCTAATGGGAAGAAAGCATTCCCTCCTGAGAGAAGGAAAGCATCAGCCTCACATAACAAATTCTCATTGCCTAGAGTCCCACTAATAAGTCTTAATTTTTTGAAGGCTGTCTTCTCAGAACCCAGAGCCTTAGGGTCAGTGTATGGTGTATGACAGCAATTGAACAAGATTTCAAACTAAAGTACCAAAATAATTTTGTTATTACCTTGGTCATTAATTGGAATCATCACACTGATATAAATAAAGCAAAGTCTGCTGATGCAGCAGACCTCCATGTCATGCAGCCAAAATTTAATTTAGGAAAATGAACATCCAAAACTGTAGCTCCTGTTGTCAGCTTGGGGGAATAGTGAGATATTCCAGTTACTGCCTACACCTGTACCATCCTGACTCTCAACAGCTGGAGAGAGGTCAGTGAATCTGCAAAAATTCAATGTGGTCCTGAGTAATGGAAAACTATAAGCTGATGCACACAGACCTTCTCTGGATAGAGCACAGGTCACCAGTTCAGGGAGATCAGTTTTTATTTGTTACTTTGCCTTTGATCTGCTGGGTAACCCAGAAGGAAGAGAAGTCACCTTCTCTGTATTTTTTCCACATCTGCAAAATGGGAATACTGTCTCTCAATCTCCTTTGCAAAGTGCTATGAGATCTACTGAAGAAATACCAAGCAAAAGAGCTAAGCACCAATAATAGCATTCCCCTCAAAATGACACAACCATGACTGTGTAGGTGATCAAATTAAAAAATTAAGGTGACAGTTTCCTCAAGTGCTGCATGGCAAAAAGAAGGCCAGTTAATGATGTTAAACCTCAGCATGACATCCTTCAACTGATCAGAAAACTGATGCTCCCTCTTCTCCCATTCACCAGATCTGCTGAAAGAAGCCAACAGCCATCACGGCAGGCAAGTGAGCAAGGGGTTAGGGCCCAGGGTCTCTGTGCCCAAGCCCTGGTGGACAGGAGGGGAAAAGGAGGGGGAAGGGATACTGACCTTCCTACCAAACAAGGGTGGCACAACACACAGGGGAGAGGGCAGCAGCACCAGCAAGTGCTGTCTGCTCTGGGGCAACTGGTAACCAACAGCCTTGGGGCACAGCACCAAGGTGACCTTGATGCAGACAGGACCACCTCCAGCCACCACATGCACACAAAGACATGCATTTCATGAGCCCCCTGCCAGAAAGTGTCTGAAACCCCCAACAGGAGGATGGTTTTTCACTGCACAGTGCCATGGCAGCCCTTTGGAACACCAGATTACCAAACTAAGCACATCCTGGGATGTGCCCAAGGCTCACAGTGACTCTTGGGGCAGACACAGCCAGGCACACAGCAGCCTGTGGGATTCTCTGGGGAGAAGCAGACAAGGAGAGGCAACATGCAACTTGCACAACATCCTGCCCAAATCCTGAAGGGAAGGAACAGTATCCCAAGTATGCCTATCAAGGCAGGCTTAGTATGTTTGTCTCCAGCAGCCTCTGTGTAAAAGGAGTAACAGCCTTTCTGATATGAAGCACTCTGCCTAACACACACATAGATAAGGGACTCTAGGTTTCCATGTGTTACCAAAGTTTAGCCATGCTGACTCAGGAAAGAGGCTTTGCAGCCCATTGAACACCAGTTCAACACCACAGCATCTCTCAATAGCCTACGACAAGCTGCTGCAAGTGACAGGGCCACAGAAGAACTTCATATTCTAGCATATCAACTAGCTATTGGTAATTTGTGTATCTTTCCAAACGTTCTAAAACAAGACATAAACAAATTTCTATATTAATTTGAACATTTTTAAACAGCAGAAACCATTTAAACAGAGAAAATTTAAATTAAATTTAATGACTTGATAGGAGTTCTCTTTCTAATGTAAAAAGAAAATCCTTTAAAACTCAATTCATTTTTTGCTTCTGGCTCTTAATGATTTCTTTATTGCTTAGACATGATAAAGCAGCAGGGTCAATCATTCTTCTACATTTTCATACCTTCATTTATTTCCATACAAAATCATTCAGTCATCTTGCCAAAAAAAAAAAAAAAAAAAAGCTTTTGGGTTGATTGATCCTTTTAGTCAACAAGAGAGCTAGGATTCCACTTCAGCTGCTTAGGTTGTATCTGGCCCTTACTGGGGCTGGAGTTCAGAAATAACAAATGTCTTGAAAAGGAGGCAGCATAATCAAATATTTGAGATTTGATCAATTCCCTTCTCAACAGACCACAGCATTCAAGATTATATGGCTTGATTCACAGCTATCCCACACTCAAACACATCCATCCATACACACACACACTCTGCACAGAACCATATTTCAGTAATAATGGCATTGTTTCAATACCCCTCATCTCAGCCTGCATTCTCTTATCTCCCACCCAAAAGTGCGTAAGGAAACTTTGACTGTGTTAGTCTAGAAAGAATCACAGAGGCAATAAGCAAGACCCGCTGGCAGGACCCATTTCCCTCTTGTTCTGTAAAGCTCACATCAACTCAGTTTTTTTTGGTCTCATATATTTTAGGGAAAGCCTCTCAAAAACAACCCTGAGACAGTTTATTTCATCTTGTTATATCTAAGTGAAGACCTGTTCTCCAATTAGTTTTCAGGGAAAGTCCTTATCCTTGGCCCTTGGGATCCGGTAGGCAGCAGCGCTTCTCCTACAGTTTGATCTCAGGGTGCTGTGTAATCCAATGGCCCCCAGATTAATTTAGCCATTGCTACACTTCAGGAGGCCAACCTACAAACTGCTTACAGATCACCTGCTGCTGCACAATGTGAGTTTTTAAGTTAATGTGATGGAGAGCAAACTGTGAGCATGAACTGAAGCTGTGCTCTCCTTCAGTTTACACAGATCAGTGCTTCTCTGTGGCTGCAGTTCTGCAGATCCTTGGCATACAGGCAAGGATCCATGGCAAAGCTCAGCGCTGTCTTATGTGTTTGCAAGATGCTGTTAAATAATTTGTCTCTTCCATGAGTCAAAAAATCTTATCAAAGCGACTCCATGAGAAGACTGAGAAGGTTAAGGCAGTAAGGTGGGTACGCTGGTATAGGAGCTTTACACCAGCATGGAAACTAGAGCCCAAATTCCACTTTTCCTAGGCAAGTATCTAAACAGTAGGCTGAAGTGGGGAGCACGTTAATTTCTTGCTGCTTTCTGACTCCCTTTGTATTATCTGCTGATCATCTTAATCTCCCTGCTGTCCTCTCTATTCTGTACTGGGCTTGGTGGGCTCTTGGTTCCCCCTTCAGTGTGCAGGGGATGTCAATACCTCGTGGTGGATCCCCCTCAGTGGCAAGGCATCTAAGAGGCAGAGACTCAAATATTTACCCAGGCAATGCTCTGGCTATTTGGTGACCCAGTGTCTTCAGACAGCCTTGTACCAAGCAATTCTGTAACAAATACACTGCTCTCTGGGTCAGCAAAACTGTACCAAACATCCTACCCATCCATCTTCCCAAACTGGCTGAGCAAACTCTTCATTGGAATAGCAGCATAATGGGTCTGAAGTCCAAAACTCAGATCTAAGTCACTTTAAATTGGTTTGCAGTCTAAATATTTACGCAATTTTTTTTTTTCTGTAGTCAGATTTAGGAAGCAGAGAAGGCAGAAAATATTAAACCCACCTACTACTGCTTCCGGGTTTCTACGGCTGCTACAACCTGGACCTCAAAGAAGAGCTAGCAAAATGCAGAACTGACCTGTGTTCACTGAACTACTGAACTTAAAGGCCAAAGACTGATTACTGAAAATTACCTTCACATTTCCAGACTAAAATTCCATTCCTATAATTCCTGGGGGTATGCAGAAAGGAGTAAATAGGGAGTGAATAAAGATATGTGCCGGCTGATATGATCTCACTCCTTGTCAGGCTTATTAGCTTGATTAAATGCTATGTTGAACCAGTACACTAATTCCAGCTTCAAAATAAATTAAAATTTGCCAGCCACATGACTTTCATGGCCACTCTGGCTAGTGGGCTTTGTTCCCAGCAGGCTTCTGATGCAGAAGTGAAAGTCTCATTAATGCATCAGGTGTGATCACCATTTTAAATACGCTACAAATTAATGTCTATGTTCTAGGCTGCTGCTGGGTCAAAAACTACAGTGTTAAGCAACCTACACATATTTGTTTTCTGGAATTTTTTTATTGGAGTCTGTGCCACAAGGTTCTGCTAAAAGTGATTTGTTTTAACCCAAGTGAAGCAATACATAGGTATGCTCTGACCTTCTGTCACACTTTTCAAATACAAAAAGAAGTCTTCCATTAGCCAGCACATGAGAGAAAGGGAGTGCAGATCGGAGTACTGGTACTCCAATCTGCTGGCCTTTTACTGATGGAGTTCTTCAAGCAAGGAAAGTATCTGCTTCAAGACCTGGTTAAAGCTAAGAACCCATAATATCTTAGGTAGGCTGCTCAAGGAGACTGTAACCATAAACCTAACATTCTTCTTTGCTTTCTCCACAGAAATCAGCTTGTGGTTCAGTTAAGGAGACTGACCTGCATGCCCCATCTTCACAAAAAGGCCAGATTAGGACAGCTGATCCCCCTCCAGCTCTGACAGTGGCTGAAGCCAGCCAACAGGAGCTTCTCTTCCTCTAACAGGAAGAACATACACTTATAATCAAGCATCAAGACTGTGGCTATTAGCTGGATTAAATGGTTTAGTGGGCTAAAACAGAAGAGCCTATCAAATTAGGACATCCCTACTTCAAAGAATTTAATATATTAACATCCTTCTGGGCACAGTACTGGGAGGTTTGGTACAAATATTTCCTTTCTCTGAAGTCAGATGCAAGCCTGCCCAATTCTTCCTGTGATACGTCAAGTGATTAGGTTTTAACAAAAGGAACTAGGCACTTAGTATCAGGAGTTTTAGCACCAGGCTCACACCTCTGTCCTTCTCCCTGCTCAGCTAAGGAATTTTTCTCATTCCTCACTGCTGTTAACAACAGGTACTTAAAGCAATTAGACATTATCGCCTCTCTGGTCTTTATTACTTCCTAGCTTAGCATCAGCTACTTAGTATGCAATAAAAAAAAGCTGAATTAATAGGATGGGTGCTGCTTCCCTTCTTTATTCTGTATGAAAACACTGGGTCATGGAGCCACATGGGCAGGCTGTGATCTGTAATGCTTTAGACCATAATTGCCATTTGCCACAGTATTTTATAAGGGGGAAAACCACAGGTAGCAAATGAACAGACGTCCAGCGACCACAGAGAAGGTGATATAGGGAACACAGGTAGACCATAGAGTCATAAAGGCTGCAAGGATTTCAGGTTCAGCAGAATAGCTTTGCAGCTGTGCCTGTGCTGGGAATTAGCTGCCACACAGACCTGCCAGTTGCACAGGCAAGCCTAGGGATGCAGGTATGAAGTATTGCTCATGTGAAAATAAAACCTGAGGTCTACTGAGCAGCTCTTGCATGCCTGGGAATAATTGTTATGAACCTTTAATATAGGGATTGCAACACAGTCCTGTGTTCCCTATGTCTGGTGTTCAAAAAGAGGCTTTCCTGTATTTGCTCAGCCAAGTAAAACCTCGTCTTTTTCCTTCTTTCTCTACTTTAACTCTCCATTAACCCTTAGCTTTATTACTGGACCTCAGAGAATGATATATTTTATTCCTATCCCCTGGTCCCCAGTATTTTTAAGCCTCAATTTGTCATTCCCAAGAGGGAAGGGACAAGAGCTTTGAGCTCTTAAATCCTGCTGTCGGCTCTTGCCTGATAGAGGTAAGTAGGGAAACTGATAGAAAGCTGAAGAAAGGAGCCTGTTCCTTGTCAGCATTCACCTGTAATGGACTCAAAATGTGGGGTTAAGTACCATAACTAGACCCGAGAACAGAAATGAATGGGCTACTTACACAGTTTCATCATTCTTGAACTCCAACTCCCCGTAAGTGTCTTCAAAGTCTTCGCCACCTCCTTTCGCTGTCCCTTCCACTGTCCTAAATGGCACTATGACTGTACCCCGCGCACCTGATGTCCTTAGGACTTTGACTTCCATCACACCAATGCTCTCACTGACGTGTATAATATCACACTCAAATGTGAAGATGCCAGCGTGGTCATCATCCAGGATAGTCACTGTGGCCACACAAGGAGAAGCCAACATGGCCTTTGGGTACGGGGAGTTACTGAGCTCTGGAGGTTCCTCACTCTCCACCACACGGAGATTACTGAGCCGCACAAAGAAATGCTCATCTTCCTCAAATATGTCATCATCAATAATTCCCACAGAGAACTCCTTCTGGGTCTCCCCAGATTTCAAGACAACAGTCCCCTCTGTGAACTCATAGTCAGCACCAGCATTGGCAGAGCCATCCTCTGTTTTATAGTCCACATAGATGGTCTTAGACATGTCACCTCCTTTCCGCACCACTGTCAGGAGAACCGCACCACAGTTCTCAAGACACTGGTAAGAGCATGGGTCAAAATAAATTTTGGAGATGAATTCCTCAGGTTCTTCTGGCCGTACCTCATGCAAGCTAGTGGTTCTCTTGGCTTGCTCAGCTGCATGCTTTTTCAGAATATTGCCAGCTCCTGTCATCATTCTGGTTGCTTGAATTCGATAAAAGGCTCTGCTCTTCTGCTGGTGAGACAAGGCATAGTAGTTGGCCATCTCCACCAGCTGGTCCAAGTCCTTTTCTGGGTGCTTTTGCTTCAGGTCCTTTAGGATCCGGATCATCTCTTTGCGAGATTCATCTACCTCCTTCCCCTCCATGGTCACTAAGTTCCCATCTAGAAAGTGAGAGTTCATCATCTTGCCATCCATCTCAATTCCCTTAGGGTGATCACCTTCTGACTCTATGATAATGCCCCTGTGCTTATCAGTACGGTACTTTTTGTGCATATACTTGTAGAAAAGCAGACGTCTATCTGCTATCCAAGCCAGAACGACACAAAGAGGAAAGAAGAACAGCGTGAGCAGGCCTTCCCAAACCTGAACCACACCTGGAGAGAAAACAGCAAGGATCATGTACAACCAGATGTAAGCAAAGATGCTCCATGCAGCTGTGACAAAGAAAACCCTCAGGTGTTTTATCTTCCTGGTTTCCCCATCAGGGATCACATAGACACAGATGGCAATGATGATAAACATATTGAAAGCAGCGCTGCCAACAATTGTAGATGGCCCCAGGTCTCCAGCTATGAATCCATGCCCACACACTTCTATCAGAGACAAGAGGATCTCGGGAGCAGAGGAGCCCAGAGCCATGAGAGTCAAGTTGGAAACAGTTTCATTCCAAATGCGAATGGTGGTCGTTGTGGTCTCTCCATTGGGTTTCTTAATTGTTATTTCCTTCTCCTGTGATGTAATGACCTCGATAGATGCCATGAAACGATCTGCAATGATGGAGACTCCAAGGAACATGTAGATCAGCGCTACAAAGTATACAATAACACGGGCAATTTTGTCCCCAAGGGATGGGTTTTCTGGGTACCATATTGGCAGGATAACACCCTCCTTGCAGTCAAAAGATCCTGAACACGAGCTGTTTTGTACTGTACTGGTTGAGTCTCCGGTCAGGCCAGCATCCACCTGCAAACCATGCAAAAACAGCACAAAAGTAACCAGCCCAAAATGGAGGAAGGCCGAGGTGACAGGCTGCAAGCTTAACCACGCCATACACAAGATGCAACTTCCACTGTGTAGATCCAAAAAGGCTGAGAACCTGAAACAAACAAAACAGAGAGGGGGGAGGGAAGCATGAGAGAGAAGGAAGATGCAACATTTACCCAAACGCACTTCAGTATCTCACCACTGAAGAGTAGTGTTACAGATGTATAGGCTCTCTCTCTGCCACTTGGAAGAAGGTATTTAGCAGGGACTCTAACAAACTGCAGCATTTACATGCCCTGCAGACGAAGATCAATTGCTAGAAAAGTAATTCAGAGGAAAAGTGTGTGTGTATGTATATATATACATTTTATATATATATATATATAAAATAGCTCATTCCTGACCTACATTTTGTGCAACAGAAGAACTGACTGCTCAGCTACCACTCACCTAGTGATGCCATGGTGATCCCCAGCACACAGCACTTAACTCAGCACAAGCTGTCAAACCTAAGGACCCCCCTCAACTCAGAACCCAGAGAATAAAACAAGTCAAGCAGCCTCTAGCACACAAAAAAGTACTACTTAAGGCCAGTGACCAATCTCCAAATTAAGTCCATTTGTAGGATGTGATTCAGTCATAAGTCATGGAGTACCTTCGTGGCCAAATCATCCACACAAAGAGCCCCTCCAAACAGGCTGCAGAGTCTCAGAAGTCCTATGGCTCCCCCCAAGCCATAGGACTTCTGCTGCACGGGGAGTCCGTGTTAGAAGGTAAAGGTATCAACTCAGAAATAGGGCAGAAGACTCATGTTCGGCAAAGTGCCAAAGGCCATTTATCAATAGCCTCTCCTCTACCATCTGGACGGTCACATTTTACATCAATAATCATGCTTTTAAATGGTCACAGAAACTTACAAAAATGCCACATTTAGGAAAAGTTGTGCTCATAAAATGCAGAAGACAGAGCAAAATTCATGTACCCACTAACATTCCCTCTGCATCCCTAAGAAATTGATATATTTTCAAATATCTTCTAAAATGAAAGTAATCTCTAACCTAAAATATCATACAAAAACAATGGAGCTGATCGATGTAGCACATAGACTGCCCAATAATACCTTCTATTACTTACAGACTACATTGCTGTGGGGCTTGCACCACTTAAAATTGGATTCTGACCCTGCACATTATCATGGATCACACTATTCTCCTTCCTTCATAACGGGCCTCTGGAAGAATTTGATCTCAGGCTTAACTGACAAATCGCATTTGTGAGTCCAGACACAGGCAAGTATCTCACAGGAAACATCAACCTTAATAGTGGCATTATCTACAGCACTTGGAAGGTTCAAAAGCCTTAACTCCCACTAACTTTCATTGAGGTTTGTACTGCCAAATGAGCAGGCCTGGGATTCATTTCCCCTACTGTAACTACCCAAATCTTGGGCAGCAAGTCAAACCAAGTCTCTCAGGCTCCCTTTGTAGTCAGAGGAAAGAGACACTCATTTCTAGGGAGCAATCCTTCCCATCCTTCCCATCCCACCTCGTGCTGACACAAAAAATGTATTTAAGACCTACATCTCCAGAAGGGATTATGTCCCTTCACACATCTCTCTGCTGTCTCATGAGGGTGCCCAGTCAGGCAGTTTAGAGAAAGATGCCTGAACTTCAGATGACAGAAGTTCAAAGAGATTAACTAGCTCCTGAGCACTTGAGGAGATCCACCCTCCTCTCTGAACTGTAAATATTCCAGACAGCATTATTGTGTTATCAGCAGTAATAAATGCATCTCAAATGGCTATTTTATCATCATATTGTGTTGCTTGCCTATTTCCAAAAGCGGGTGCAATCTTCCCAATATCAACAAAAAACATTTTCAACTTTCAGATAAAAATCTATAAAGACAGCAAAACAGGAGGGAAAGCGTGAACACAGACTGCAAATGAACAAAACTGTTCCTGACAAAGCACAGCAGAGGGAAGATAATTGATTATGCAGTATCAGGATCACAAATCCATATCTGACACCCTTGATATTAAAAAACAATACACTTCTTCATGCTGTGTGGACTAATTCAGAAGAATTAAATTCTCCCATGTTCGCCTACATACCTTCCCAATCCAATGCCTACTGTATCTCACAGCCCTGGTGCCTGATCAAACTTGCATGGATGAGAGGGAGCTCAGCCCCAGTGAGGACTGCTAGACAGCCCCAGCCTTGAAATCTCACTAAAACACCCCACTGCCTGCACAGCTCATGGTCATAGCAAGGACTGAACTGCCCAGCAAATATAAGATTCAGTTTGATGCTCCCATTTTCTCCTCCTTCCCTCTCTGCACAGTATTTGCCTAAATTTTGGGCTGCAGGGTGTTGGGAAACCCCTGAGAAAGGGCCAGTGAACATGTGCAGGCCAGTGACTGAGCAAGCCCAAGATCTCTGGGCTGCAAGGTGGATGTGTGCACATGACATCAAAGATGACACATTCCAGGTGCCTCCGACACAAGGTGCACACAGAGACCAGCTGCACGAGCACAGCAGCTCCAAAAACACCCCAGGCACATCAGATCACCCTTTTCCATACTGCAGCTGCTGGCAGGTATCCACCCACCTCTCGACACTTTCAACTCCCAGCTCCTACTTAACTGTACCACATCCAGTAGGTGCTGTGTCTTCCAAGATCAGCCATGTAGAAATGGCTGACAGAAAGACAGGAATACTTTGAAAAACATATACATGACTCAACCACCTAAATTTGGTTTCAAACATTATTTAGGAGTCTAAGCATCACTTAAATTCAGAGCCTTGTCTAGGAATAGTGCAATGACTAAATGCCCTCTGAAATAAATCACTGCTACCACCAACCTCCTTCTCTGTGGGACAAACAACTTCTGTAATTAACACTGTCTACCTTCTGTAATGCCATGATGGTTTCTATTGCTAGGCATTCCTCGACACACTCCAGGACCTTGCCAGTTCCGCTTAAATTTTTAATTTGACTTTAAGCAGAGGGTAATTTTACTACTATTTATCAAACTAATAGTATGTTATCTCAAAGACAATCTCTGCCAGACTAGCCTCTGTTTATGTGTTAAGATCTCCAAACTCAGGCTATGTGTTGCAGACTAAACTCTCAGAATCTGGGAACATTTTTCATCACTGATTTTCATTTGCTTTGACATCAAGTAGAGGTCACAATCATTTTTCTAAAATGAAACGATAATGACCCGATCCTGCAATTCTTTGCCACAGATAAAACTTCCCAGTGGGATCAACAGGAACTTTGCTCACAGCCATGCTGTCTAATAAGATCTTAATATATGTTCATTAACATGAAAAACAGTAACCTAACCAAACTAAAAAATACAATGGAGCATTCTTATGGTCACCCCACTACTGAGAACTGCTGCAAAAATGCTTTATAACAGAACAAAACCATTAAATTTTAAAACTGGTCTTAAGAAAACATTGAGGTAATGGTTTGATGCTCAGGTGACAGAGGACAGAAGAGTTAAAACTCACTCTCTAGCACCAGGTCAAGGTTGCTTACACAAGGTGCAAGTTCTCCCTAAGATATAGCTACTCAACTCAGTCCAAAAACCAGTGGAGGGAATTCCTGGCCTGTCCAGAGTGCAGCAGACACAGCCCGACTCCTCCTCTAAGCAGCAGCATTGATCTCAGCAGGGCTGACTATGACAGGAGCCAACCTTTAGCATGAGACTTGCTCTGAGCACCAGGCCTCCAGGTGGGCTTGCAGCACAATCCTGAGTCACTCCTCGGCACTCAGGAGTCATGGTGTCACCCTCTGAGACCAGTGCAACAAAACACTTCCACATCTGGCACAGAGAGGTGCCATCCCAGCACTGTCACTGCCCTGGCCCTACAGGATGCAAACAGCAGGAGGCTGCAGCAACAGCACAAAGTTAGTTGGTACTGGGTGATCACAAGGATCATAATTTCCACCATCTCTTTGCTATCAGACATCATTTTCTCCCACAAGTCTCTACCCTGCTACTGCTTCCAAATTGAATACACACAAATGAGGACACTGGCAGTGAGGGGACAGAAAGTGCCCCCTGTATGGTAGGGTAAGTTCAAAGCAATCAGTCAATGCAAAAGAGAGACAAAGTGCTGTAAGCATCACTGCACCAGGATGAGCAAGCATTCAACACCAAGGCTCTGGGAAGACACATAATAGTTATTTTAGCAGAAGGAATTCCTTCTGCAAGAGTTGACAATGGCCACATCATCTATAAATGCATAAATAGAACCCATAAATAAAAATATGAGTCTTGAAATCCTTCTGAAGACAGTCCAGAGAGTAGTATGGACCACGCTTGTCACAATTAAGGTCTCTTCCAACCCAAACCACTTTATGGTTCTACGAGACAATTCTATGATATTTTATAATAGCTGAGTTTCAGAAGACTGATGGTTTGTCTCCTGTGGATTTGTATTTGGCATAAAGGGGGAAAAAGCTCTACTGATCCCTTATAATTTAGCTTTTTGTATACAACTTCTCACATGAATCTAAAGGTAAGGAATTTTCAAAAGGAAGCATTTACAAGAGATTAAATCAAGAGGCAACATAACACAGTGATGGCTGATAATATGCAACCTTTACATATCAAGTTCCTAATATCAATGCTCATTAAATACAAAACCAAAGGCAACCTCCTAAGTCCCTACTAATTTCTTACTTAGGCAAAATGCCCCTTAAAACATCAAAAAGGTCTTTGGATTTGACCTGGAAATAAGATTAAGTCTTCTGGCACCTCCATCTCCTTCCCCTCTTCCTCCCACCTCCCAAATAAATGAGACATGGGAGTACATCTGTGGCCATACATCCTCTCTCCCAGACTTGAGACCAGCCAGGAAAGGCAGCTGATTAAATGTCAGCACGGAGTGAGCCCCACTCAGGCGTGGGTGCTGCACTGGGGCCAGGCAGAGACAGCTCAAGGTGCACTTGGCAAGCATCTGTCCCAGCACAGAGCAGATACGGCACTGCTATCAGCATCATCTCACAGCCCCGCTCCAAAGCTGGGGGAGACAGAAAAAAGGCTCAGCTTAATAACATGACTTCACATTCCTCTGTTCCAAAGCACATAAAAGCTCTTTGATTGAGCATACAAGGTTTTTCATAACCATGAGCTAAAATTGAAATTATAGCCTTTCTGCAAAGAACACAAATAACTGAGTTTTTGCAGAGGAGGTATTATACCTAATGCACAGTCCTCCCTCCCACAAAATAAAAGCACAGCAAAATATTTAATACAAAACAAAGCCTATTTTTCAATTTTCTCCATTGAAATGCTATTGAGCTCTTTGCTCATCACTACAAGAATAGTATCCAGAATGCAAGTTAAGATTTACCTGCAAGCCAAAAGCCACAGCAGTGTAATCAGATCCATTTTGTCTGACAAGTACAAATTTCCAACACAGAGCAGGCCTTAAACTGTCAGACTAATGGCACATGCCTGACTATCTGAAACTAGCACAACCAAGGAGCCCAAGCTGACTTTACACAGATTATGACACAGCAAATAGGTAGTTTACCTCTGTACTACTGCACCAGCTAGGTTTTATGAGGGAAACAGCACTATAACTCATGTCTAGACCATGACAGATCCCCACGGTTCAGTTCGATGGAAAAGTTATGGCAGAGAGCTGTAGGTGCTTGTTGCTTTGCACTTCACAGTAAACATGCCAAAGCCCAGAATTAGCTGCCTATGGATTAATTCCCTTGGTATGTGTCAAAAGCAGCTTTTCTTTTTGCTCAAGATGGTGCAGAAAAAAGCTACCATTAAAAGCTACCAGCTCTCTTAGCAAGTTTAATGTTTACAAGCTAGTGTCTCTACTAATTTGAGCAATACCCACCATTCTAGCATGGTAAATGGATGTTAATTGACATAACAACTCAAGCCCACTAATTCCTTACAGAAATGCTGCAGTGATGAGATCCCATTGTATTTGCTGATCCCAGGGGCTAGCCCAAGCAAAGCACAAGTTTGTGTACAGTTAGGAGCAACCTCCAAACACTCAACTTGCCCTGGGGAGCCAGTCCACACTGTTTTTTCTGTATTTTAGTATCCATGATGCTCCTGGAAAAGCAGGGGCATAAATACCTAACCCATAAAGATGCCTGTACTTAATTGTCCCCTTCCAATATCCCACTGACTGCACTTGACTGGCCAGGCATTTTATTTCCTTGCTCACACCTGACCTGAAAAACATGTGTCTAGGATAGACAGATATATGGATAGCAGAGCTGCAGCACAGCTCTGCACACAGAGTACAGAGCACCTCCTGTGCCTCATGCATAGGAGGTGGCAGACACTGCAGAAAGCCTCCAGTGGGCAGCCACAGCCACACTTTAAGAGCCATCCTTATTTATGGCATGTGGTAGCACAGCCTCATTCAGAGCCACGGTGTGTTCGCTCTTCTGCTCCCCTACACATCCATGTCTGAGATTCCTCAGCCTGACAGACAGCAAGAGTTGCTCTTTTTCCCCCCTCGAACCACAGCCTCTTTTATATTCAAACCCCAAAACCTAGTATTTAGGCTGACATACAGATTAATAGTGGGCATGCTCCTGCTTAAAAGGCAGCATTATCTGCTCAGATACAGATGAGGGTTTTTTCTTTTCATAAGTATGACACAATCTTACTGCTGCTTTTTCCAGGACTTTCACACAGAAGGTAGCAGGGATCTCTGGACGCCATCTACTTCAACCCTCTGGCTCAAATACGGCCACCTAGAGCCAGCTGCCCAGGACCACATGCAGCTGGCTTGTAAATACATTTAAAACATATTCAAAAATATATTTGAGGATACTCAAACACAACCTCTCTGGCCAGCCTGTGCCCGTGCTCAGTCGCCCACATAGTAAGAGACTAAGAAGCACAGTTTCTTGTCCATAGCCTACTTGTGGCCACCACATCCTGCTGCCAGTGCACAGAGATCCAGAGCAAACTCATCCTGTGTACAAACTGCACCTGGAGCTCACTGCAGTGCCTCGGTGACAACCACATGTGCATTTGAGAAAAAGTCACTTTTGTGGCCTTTCAGAAGTCACTGGGAAGCCTCCATTGCATATTTAGAGGCAGACCGTCAAGGATCAGTCTTTTCAACACATTTAGAGGAGTTTCTAAACACAGTTAAAGCCTTTAGGTGCTTGTATCCCATATTACAGGTGAACTCCCCATTCTTCCCAGTGACCGAATAGCCCTAAAATGAGAGGGAAGGTTTGTTTAGGAGGCTGAGGGAAATAGAGAAGTGGCCACCCACTCAGTGGTCCCCCTGCCTCTTGCATGGACTGCGGCTTTAGGAGACAACATGGAGCACTTGACAACACACGGGCTTGCACCAGGCACTGGCTTCTCTGCTGCAGCCTTCAAGGCACTGCTTTCCATCACACTGTCTTGCTGGTTTATAAAGAGTAGTGAAGACCATTTGGGGAGCAGTAGGGGAAAGGGAAAAACATTTCAGCAGTGTGAAGAAAACTTCTTGTCAGTGAAAGACATTTTATGTACTGCCTGTGGCAGCACACAGGGTGTGTTATTTACTGCTCCTGCTTCATAGACATATTATATTGCTGGTTCAGGTGCCACCATCAGAGTGCAACTTATCACCTAGTGACTCACAGCATCCTACAGATGACAGCAGCAACTCTGACATTTCTTTAGCATTCTGGTGACAGATCTGCAACTGTTACAATTAAAGACTCTAGGATTTGTTGTCAACAGTGCACTTACGCCGCAGAGCCCATAGTTATTTGCACACAGAGGCAGGCTAAATGGTACATAAGGAGAGAAGAGGTGTTGTAGTCATACCTCATCTTTAGATCCAGACCTCGTTAATAAAAACACGAGTTTTCTGACAGAAAACACCTATTTGAGGCAAACAAAAACTGTGTGACGTGCTGGATGTGGTGCAACAAAGTAGGCAGGTAGGGAGCCTTTCCTACCTGGCTCACAGACTCTTGGGACAGCTACCAGCAAGCCATGCCGAGTGCTAATCCCAGGAGCTGGGGCACTCACTGTTCCCATCCTCTGGAACAGCCTGTTTATTTCTTAACTTCTCCTTCAAGGAAAAATAAAAACAAAATTTATTACTTTTCTGGTCTATATGCAGCCAAAAAAAAAAGGTTTCACCAAAAATGCCACATCACATAGAAGAGAAATTATAATCCCTCCACAAGTCTGTTCAGAAGGGCCTATTCCTGGCTCAGCAAGAAAGAAAATATTAAAAAAGTGAATGGAGGTAGAAGCAGCAAATGGTGAAGTGGGAGACTGGGCAAAAAAAACAGGAGAGGAGAGGAGAAGGTTACACTTCAGAAAGCATCTTTACTACTGCAGCAAAAACAAGTGGTTCTTGTTTGTCATATTAGAAAAACCCTCAGCCTAATTAGCACAGATTTCATTCTTTTCAGAATTAGCTAGACCAGAGACAGAAGACCTGCCTGGTCCATGCCTCAGGGACTTCCACTGCCTTCTTCCCCTTGTGACCATTATTTCCTAGTACTTTGTCCAGCTGAGTTTTAAATTATCCAAGTGATGGCATTTCCACAACTTCCCATAGAGACTCCGCCATGATGTAATTTATCTTGGAGGCTTTAGCCGTCTTCCTTATATTTAGGATGAAATTAAGAAAATTTATTCTGCTAGTTCTCATTATCATGTCCTTGGAGCACTCTCAACCATTCTCCTCCCTGTCTGAGATTTACATGCTTCAGATACTTGTAAATAGCTCTTCTCCTCCACGGCTTTTCTTTGGCCAAAGCACACAAATTTATTTTAATCTTTATAAATTAGCCCAGGCTGCCCTTTAATCATTTATCTTCATCTCCTCTTGATTCTCCATCTTCGAGGCAGTCAGAAGCAGACGGGTATCTGGGAGAGCCATAGCTCAGTGCCTGCTCCCACCAACACTAACAGCAGATCTGTCCTCTTTGGAGCAGGAAAGACAAGCCTGGGCAGTGAACATTTGCCTCTCAGCTCTGCTATACAGCAGGTTTTCACTAGATACTGGAACGTACAAAGGTTAAATCAAGACTCATATACAGAAACTCGCTGTGTTGCTCACTTTTTAAGATCTCTCCACCTGTTTGCTGTGCACCCCCAGCACAGTGGGGCTGGCACAAGGAGCACAGTGCTGACTGCCATGTGCGGAATGAAAGCAGAGATTTCCAGAGTTTCAACCAAAAAGTCAAGGTCTCCAGCTGAGATGTGGGAAATACACTGTAACACGCCCACTGCTTCTGCAGATCTGAGCACAGCAGGAGGCATGAAAAATGCACTGAGCTATGGGTTATCCTCAAAATACCTCCCACTTCACTTGGAAGGTGCCAAAACCTGTAAATTCACCCAATTTGAATACAGTTATCAAATAAGATTCCACACAGCACCCTCACCCTTTACTGCCACATATCCCCATGTCTCTCTTATTGACAATTTAGATATCTTAATCCTTTGGTGTTTTTTCAGCTGCTAATTCTGCAACTGCTTTAAAATAAAATAAGCCCTCGCATCCACGATGATTAATTCATTCTTCATAAGTCCAGGCTGTTTATTGCTCTTTGTTCATTTCTGCACTAGCTGTTTACAGATTCTCTTTTAATACTAGCTCTGTTATTTGCTAGAGACTCAAGTCATATTTACCATATGGTAATTGCAGAGATGACATGGACAACAAACAGTGGAAGCTGAGCCGCTACGGCAATTACAGTAAGTGGCAGCAGTCTCCAGGCTATCTGCTGCCCCACCTCCATTTCTTCCCTCCCCACCCCCTGATGGCTTTCCCTGTGGGCTGTATAAAGCCATATGCCACTCTGATCTCTACAGCAAAGACAGGCAGAAATTTGTTCTTCGCTACAGAATTACCAGACAGGTTGATTCACCTTTTTCCTTCCAGTTTGTGTTCCAACTGCAGGTCTGCCCTTGCTGGCTGGCTGCCCCGCTCTGTCCTGCCAAGGGCAGGTAATCTGAAATATTGTCTGGAGCTAGACACCCTCAATATCCACATCCTTCTTTCTCACCATTACAGCCTCACTGCCTTCCTCCTCTACCTCATCCATGGTCTCAGTGTGCCTCAGATAGTCCCCCAAAGGAGCTGGAAAGGGCCACATATCAAAGAGTGATTAGAAGCTTAACAGAGCAGCTCCTTTTAACCCACTTGGACACGTGGAACACACTGAAATCACAAATTTTCCAATGGACACCTAAACATGATTTAAAATTCCTGCAGAAAACCAAACAGATGACTATGAGAGACTGCTGCAGTTTTCTCCAAAGAAAGACATTAGGTTATTTCTTTATTCCTACCAAGAGTGTCAAGCAGATTCCATACCCAAATGTAATAGGGCTAAGCCAGGTAAATACATGACTCAGTCCATTAAGAAGATTCAAAAAAAAAATCAAGATTATCCATATGTGTTTGCCAGCTTGGGGGCAGTGCATACAACAAAGCACTTTGTTTGAAAAAAAATGAGACTTCCCCTGTGATTTCCAACACGCCTGCAATGATACACTCCCAATTCCCAGCAGTCAGCAAGTCTTAACTTAGATACCAGTGCAGAACATTTGAAAACTAGATGCAGGACATCAAGTATCTGAAGACTTTTCTAGCAACGTATATAATAATCATACTGCCGTTTATCTCCAAACTGAAGAAACAGCATTCTCCTGGTATTCAGAGCACTTATTTTCTTTCACCAGCTTCCTCCCCTTGACCCTTCCCTCTAAAAGCCTGTTTTTAAACAAAGTCATCTTAAAAACTAGAAGTATCTTTCCAGCCTAGTCAATTTGCATACCATCAGAGGAGGGCTGGCAAGAAAGAAGAGAGACAGAGTACTTAGGACCAGATTTTCTCTGGTGTAAATCAGCATAGGTCCAGTGAGCCCATGTGAGCAGAGCCAGCTTACTCTATTGAAAGAGATGCCTTAGGAACTTTGGCAACATTTCATACAACAGAAACCTTAAAAAGGAAAACTTAATCTATTTCTTCTCCACAACCTACGTCACACACAGCAGCTTGGGGGCATCTTCCTACTTCCTCCATACAACTATATTCCTGCCCATCCTGCTCTGTTTCCTCCCTCATCCCAATACTCTATGCTGGCCCCAAATCTGCCACAACTAGTCCTGCCAACAGGAGCAGCAGCTGAGTCATGGGAGATGACCACTTCAGCCAAATGCACTGAAACCAACAAGAGAAGGAGAATATTCTCCTTCTCCCCACAATCCCAGACTGCAGCACACAAGGCTTGGAGTCTCTCCCGTCCACCATGTGCCCACTGTCACCTTGGATCAGCATGTGAAGTGCCTCATCCTGGAGGTAAAATGACAGGAGTCACTGGCTTAATGCATGTGCTTGGATAATATACTCATCACATGCAGCACTCGCTGTACAATCTATTTAAGCCACCAGGGCAAAGAGAGAGGACAGCTTCTATCCTGCCCCTGAGGGGTACAGCCTCCATTATAGATCCTAGTAGTTCCATATCTCCATCAGTTTCACTCAGGAGTTTGAGTCCCCTTCAGGGACAACAAAAATTATTTTTTCATCCTTTTCTGCAAAGAGAAAATTCAAACTGAGATGCATTTAACTTGCTTTCAAGTCCAAATCTCTCCTAAGACCCTGCTACAGCAAAAAAATTGCAGGGTCCTACTCTTGCTGTGAGTTTCAGTGCAGGACTGACTTGAACAACAGCTGAGGCAGGAATAAACAGGCTGTTTTCACACCCTTACTCAACACTCACTCCCTACCCCTCCTGCCTCAGCCCAGAAAGCTTCTCATGCCCTGCCATGTTTCTGTGGTGGTGCTCTGAACCCAGCTCATCCTGACGCTGATGACAGCAGCTCCTGTCATCTGGGAAACCTGTCACAAGTTACAGGCAAATGCTTTGCCAAATCAGAAGCAACAGTCCCCCAACACCAGCAAGTGAGGAGCAATGGATAGGAAGAGTGTTATCTCAGGCAGAGCCACCATTAGTGTTGCATTCAGGTCAGTGACACGAGCAGGTAAAAGAACAAGCACAAAACATCTTTGACAAAATGATGGTCACTTATCAAGACAAAGCCAAAAACTAATCCACTTTGTAGTGGGAGTTCAATGAGCAGACAAATGAACAAAATGGGTATTGAATTATATAATGAATTTGACACAATGTATTAAAACAACCCTCCACTCTGCAGACATAGAAACACTTCTGGATCATCCCCCTGTCCCCTCCTCCCATAGCACCCTTGTGGTCTTTCCCAAACCCAGCTACAAAGACCATCACCCCTTCAGCTGGGTTGATGGCAACAAGCCCACCATACCTAGTAGCTGCTGGCTCCCATACAGATACTTGCAAATTATGACCAGACCACCTCTTCATGTTCTCTTTTAGCAGTAATTAGGTGAGGTTTCTGGAATACTGCACAACCCAACATAACTCCCACATCCCCTCTCTCAGCCTTCGCTGGGAAATTAACTTTGGTCTGAGGAATAGAGCTGGTCAACCAAGCCAAAAGAAGCTCGATGCTGGGAAGCTAGAAGGCATGGAGTTTTTGAGAAAAGTCAGGAGTTGGGGCAGTTACTGAGAATCATGAAGAAATCTATGTATTTAAGAAGGAAAAGCAGAGGCAGGAAAAGGCTACAGCTGGGGGAAGGAGGGCTGTTTGTGACTCACTAGGATGCACAAACAGCAGAGATGGATCTAGACAGGCAGCAGGCAAACCAGCAGATTTTTGGGTGTGACGTAGGTGCACCAAGTGCAGCGGAGCATCTTCTCACCTTCAGTCTCCTGGTGTGATTCCCTAAAGGGAAGGCAGCTCCATCATGCTCTGAAGGTTAAGCTGTGCCTTCTGCCTGGCACAAGAGCACATTGCAGCCAATGGGTAAAACTGCCTACCTACTTAAAAGCAAACCCCAACACTGCCAGGAGGGACAGGCTTTATTTTTAGCTGGGACATCAGCAGGGTCACTGCTGGTGCTGCATTTCCCCATGGAAGCCAGGGTTTCATGAAGTGTGCTGTGTGCGCTGGGTCACTGCAGGGGAAACATCTGTCAGGTCAGCTTTGGGGAGATGGATTATTTAAGTTAAGAGAAGAGGAAACATTTACTAAAAGAAGTGAACCTGAAACTACTCTGGAAGGTTAAAATGAAAGGAAAAAATGAGGCTTAAAAAGTCAGAGTGGATGGTGATTGGTGTGAGGCCAATGTCTAGTCCACCCATCTCCAAAATTCTCATACAGGAGAATACCTGTGCATGGCTAACTCCAGCAGCATTCCCTCTGCTTGCCTTCTAAGACACAAGCTCTGAAAGGCGCATTCTTGTCTAGGGGCTGCCAAAGCAAAAGCAGCAGCAAGTCGTTATCCCTCATCAGAGTCCTTCACAAAGGAAAAGTACACAGAGACCCACCTTGCCTCACTCCTTGAAGACAGCAACACTGAGAGCTCCACCTCACTCTGGCCCCTGGGTCCTCAGACGGGGCCCCAGTTAGCACCGAGGCCAGCAGCCTCCCCAGGACTCTCACACTGGCCAGGTGAGAGAGTGCACGCTCAGCACCCACGGCGAGTGCATGGCAGCACCCCAAACTGAGCCTGCCACAGTCCCATGGGGACAAGGAGTCAGGTCCTGCCTTGCTAGTGGGCTTTGTGGGTGCAAACCTAATAAAACAGTTGGCACTGCTCCCACTTGCACTGCCAGGGAATGCAGTCGGGAGGCTTCAACATGGAGAGATGGCTGTTGATGAAGTGCTGAGTGCTAGTGTGAAGCTTTCAAGGGACTTGAAAGAACTGAGAGCAGAGGGGAAGTTCTCATTTTATTCTCTTCTTGAAAAACCTGAGTCCATTTGGCATGTTGCATCTGAGAAATAGCTTGGCCTAGACTCTGTGATTTTTTTTTAATCAGGCTCAACCCCTGTGCATGTTCTTGGGAAGATTTTATAATAAAAATTATTTGCTATTTTTTTCCTGCTTTTTGTGCCTCTTAATAGCTTAAGAAGTGCTTTGCAGACCCCATCACTCTTAGATTCTTTGCAACTAATTTGCATTCAGTACTATCCGTTTCATCGAGCATGGACTTCAAGGCTGAACCAACTCCAAGCCTTAACTGCTGCAGGCAATTCAGGCAGAAGCTTCACAGGTGGAAGCAAGGATTCTTAAGCCAACCTGAACATTTGTTACCACTCTGCTCTAGCTCTCTCCTTTCTATTGGTATAACTGTTTGCATGGCTAGGGCATTAATAAGGACCAGGAATCTGTCTGGCAGAAAAGCAAGCAGAACCTACCACTTGGGCACACATGCCACTGTGCCAGTATCCTGCAGGGGTGGGACAGGAGCAGAAACAAGCAGCCAGGGTGGGAAAGCTGTAAAGAACAAGGCCCAGATGACAAGTGGCAAGTGCAATAGCTGTATGGGCAGAAGCAGGTTTGCCTCTTGCAGCAGTGAATCCTGTAACACCTCCTGGACCATGGAACAGCCTGATCCTGCAATGCAAGGGCAGAGACATATCTCTGTCCCCATTTTTCCCAACTAACATGTGTGTTCAAGAGTTACTGCCTAATCCCAACCAAAACCAGAGAAGAGGATAAAGGTGCTTATTAAGGTCAACTTGAAGTTCAACATCAAGATACTGCTTCCCAACAAGAAAGGCCTCCCTCAAGTTGGTAAACCAAGATGTCCACGTCTTAATCACCCAAGACAAATTCTCCTGACAGTAACCAGTATGGAGAGCAAAAGGACAGGTTCTTCAGACCTGAAGCATTACTCCAAGTACCCTCACCTGTGCATGGCAGAGGCAGTGCTGCTTTCGCTAATTTTTGTGTGGGGAGCTGTGGCTCTGGGGCAGTGGTGGAATTCACAGCCTGCCTGGACACTGACAGACTCTCTTCTAGCACTACTCACATTGAGTTGAGCTAGGACACATCCAGAGTGAGCTGCAGCCTGGCTGCAGAGCGAGGTGCAGACATGCTCTAACGCTCCCTGCTTCTGCCCCTGCTCTGGGGATGGAAACCAGCTTTGACCAGCATGCAGCATATGAATGCACTGGCAGGGCACCTTCTGTTGTCAGCACTGGAGCCCCACGTTCACTCCTGGACATGTCACCTTCAACACAACCTCAGCAGTCAGATCTA
This sequence comes from Passer domesticus, assembly GCF_036417665.1. NCBI lineage: Eukaryota > Metazoa > Chordata > Aves > Passeriformes > Passeridae > Passer > Passer domesticus. The sequence goes on from NC_087479.1 coordinate 34,482,057, forward strand.
AGTGCCCTCTCGCAGGTACATCCCTGCATCACTACACTTCTTTTGATTAAAACTCTATTCTGCAATGCTGCTCTTTGCTTTGAGACAGCCTCCAAGTACCAGCCTAGGAGAGGGGAGATGAAAGAAATGGCAATGCAGTCTCATCTGTCTGTAGTTCCTAAAACTCTTTGGCACCTCACTGGTTGCAAAGCATGCCCAGCAGCATAGGATATTTAGTATTTCTGATTGCTCTTGACCTGGCTGTCTCTGCTGCTGTCCTGAGTTAGGAGGCTTAGGTAAAAAGACAGCAGAGTACAGGAAGGCAGCAAACAGAGCAAGCTCAGTCTTGTTGCCTTGAAATAATCTGCTAGTGAATGGAAACAGAAGCTTCTCCCTAAATCTGAGTGCTCTGGAAGAGCTCCCTGTTTTATTATGATGGAAAATCCTCATTGGAGTGTTTCATTAGAAAACAAGCTGTCATAAAAGAAATGTTAAGAGCCCTAAGCTCCCTTCTCTCCCATGATGTCAACTGTCAGAGACATCAATGACAGCTCAGCTGTGTGATCAAAGGCTTCAGCAAGCAGATTTAAAGACAGAATTACCAGAAAATTGAGAGTTGAAGGAGCATGGGGCCATGATAATCACCTATTTATAAATGGGTCTTATGGGGCAAACTAATTACTTTATAATGCTGTACTGCAGGAACAATGGCACCTGGGTCTCATTGTGACACTACCGAGATGGGGGGGTGGTGCTACCTTCAGAATGGTATGACACATCCCTGCTCATGCTTTGTTATTCCTGCAAAACCCTGTGACAGAAGTGCCTCATGGGGAGGTTGGGAGGCCATCATGGTGAACTTCATGCGCTCACATCCATGATGGCCCTCAAGCACAGCTTGCAGCTTAAAGCGTTAAGGCAGAGGGGAAGCAGAGAAGCCAGCTGCAGTCTATACCATGTTAGTGCTCAAGCAGCACTGAAGTAGCAGGAGACTTGAGGTGGTTCCTGGAGCTCATTCTGTAGGTAAGCAGGGACATGACCAGGAGTCTCCTTTCAGCCCCAAACCCCATGTCACTGAAATTAGCAGATTCAGGACCACAAGCTCAGCAATACAGGTGTTTTAAATGTTCCCCAAGAACAGCTTATCATCTCATGTATTTCTCAATGCATTAAATTCTTCAGGACAAAGACTGTAATTTACCAGACATCTGTATGGTGCTTGGAAACATGGGCCCCCAACCAGGCTGATGCCTTTAGGAGTTACTGTTATCTAAACAGTAAATCAACAATAGCATTAATCTATGCCACAATACCTCAACACAGTGGGTGATGGTAGATGAAGCATCACAACTATCAATTTCCTGGCTTCAGAGACTTTTTTCCCTATTAAGAAGATGTTTTTGTCATTGTAATTTAATTTCCTTCACTTTTTTTTTTTAATATAGAATTAGAAATTACTGCCTGGTTTATAAAAAAAAAATTGGCCAGCAATCAAAGCCATCTTTTTTAACTGTGAAGCACATGAAAGGCATTTGAAACATGACAGCAACAAAGAACAAGGAACTATTTGTCAACGCCACTTGGTCATTGGGGAAGCTTAGGGGAGGAGACTGATGCTGTTTGTTTAAAACAAGCAAACAAAACCCTGACAGACAGACCATTTATCTGCATAGTGCTTCACTTGAAAATATTGGCGAAGGGAATACACCTTCACTTGGTTTCTAATAAAAGTGCTGACACACGCTGTTGTGGCCTTGCCCTGCCTTGGGGATAGAGGATGCCTCCCACAGGAAAGACCCTTTAAAAATAAGGGATCAGGCACAACATAGCAGCAGGTCAGCCTAGGCCCTTAGCAATCTCTCTACCTGTCCAACCTGCAATACCACAGCACCTGCCAAGCTCGGACCAGCCTCCTCTGCCTTAAACCCACTGGTTCCAGAGGAAAGCAGAGGAAGCAGGAAGGGTGGATTCATCCATGGGTATCTCTTTCCCTCCTCCAAGTCAGCCAAGCTGAGGAGCAGTGCCTTGAGCATCCTAGGATTGCCATGCAGAACAACTGCCAACAACACAGTGTGCTCCAGTCTGACTGGATCATACAGGGCAGCTCCTGCTCTACAGTGGCCCAGCAAGAAGCTGTGGAGCACAGAACGGTGACCCAGGCTGTGCTGGGTACTGCTGCACATTTGCTCTGCTGTTCTGGGTGCTGAAGACTGCTTCCCACACTGCCCAGAGCAACGGCAAGGACTATCCCACCTGATGATGGCATCTGCCATCCCAGGTACCATCCTGTCAGGTGGCAGCTTTGCAAAGCAAGAGCAGGATCTCTGCAAAATCAAGTGCAGTGCAGAGGGGTATTAGGATGGCTACATATCTGCCTTCCCTCTAACACCCTGTCACCCACTCAGTATTGTAACCACATCCTTACCAAATCCCCACGCAGGAAGAAAAATACCATTCATGATACAAACGAGACCCAGGACCTGAAATGTGTCTTGCAGCACACTGGAGGTATACAAAAAAGCAGAAGCTTACGTGCACTACTACTGCCCTCACGTTAGGCCCTCAGCAGAGGTCTAAAGTCTGTCCTACCTTGGGCATTTGAGCAATACTTAAACTACCCACTTATTAGAGCAGGACTTATATTTGGCTTTAAGGAAAAGAAACCAGACTGCTGTACTGCACCTTTTGTCTAAGGCTCTCTATACCCACCAGTCATCTCCTTCCCAACACTGGTTGATACTACACCCTTCTATTTACAACACAGGGTAGCCAATTTGCCTCATGTTGCACACTCACGGCAGAACTGAGGGCTCCCGGGCTGCTCCCACCCCTCAGCAGTAGCTGGACATGCTCTTTTCCAACATCACTACTTCTATTCAGGAAGCAAGTCTCGTTCCAGTTGAACACAGAAGCACAAACATGAGCACCAAATGTGACTTTCTCAGCTAAACCATGGTCAGGGTAAACAAATGCTTCCAACAGCAGTGGATGGAGCAGGATTAGGGACTCCCTAGAAATGCTGGTGCCGCAGGGAAGTGATGCCTCTCCCTGCTGCACTGAACCTACAGAGCACCTTCAAGGCCTCTGTTTCCCTGCTCTGTGTCTTGTGTCCCCCAAAGCCAGTTCTGCTATCCTGGGCCTCCCACCAGTCTCCCAGGGACCACGAGATGTGTGCTCCAAAATGGGAAGGTGCTACCAACTGTTATCTAAGTTTTCCAACCCTGTCATCTCCAGAAATAAAGAAAACAGCTCAAAAAAAAAAAAATCACTCTTTTGCTTTACAAAGAATTGTGTGGAATTAAAGGAACATACATATAAGTATGAAGAAGGGGGAAACGTGTAAGGCACCTCTTTTCATCCTGACTGTCCCTCCAGCATTTCCCTCTAAATATGAAACAGATTTTTAGGGTAAAAATCCACAGAACAAGCCAAGGAACAACCCAAAAGGTCAGGAACCCAACCATTAAACTACAGCTCCATTGGAGGGGGCAGAGGGGGAAACGGCCATGCTTGTGAATGGCCACGTTTTAGAATAACAGTCAAAAAAAAACCAAAACCAACTGCAATGGTTTCATCTCTCACCCGGGGCGATTGATACTTTAGACACAGGTGAAAAAACAAAAAGCTCTGAAGCAAGGCTGGAGACAGGTAGAGTGTAAACCCAGCCCACATTTAGGTCAGCTCTCACGCGTGTGCATGTGTGTGTGTGTGGAGTTCCCGTCCCCCTGCCGTGGGGGGCTGCGGGCCTGCCGGCGGCCCCGTGCCCTATTTAGGGCAGCGCCTGGCGCAGCAGCTATATTTGACACCCGGGGTAAACAAGCCGGCCCCGGCGGACGGAGCGCGACAGCTGCCCAGGACGGCGGCCCCGGCGCCCCCGCCCCACGGCCGGGGATGGCCCGGCCCGGCCTCTCCCGGCGGAAGAAAAAAAATAAAAATAAAAAGGAAATTTAAAAGGGGGTGGGGGGAATTATAAAAAAGGAAATTTATAGCACTGCATGAGAGCCGCTTCCTCCGCCTGGCAGCCCCGGGCAGAACCACCCCCCCCGGGCTCCCCGGCATCCCTGCGGGCCGCGCCGCGCCGCCGAACCGGGGCACCCCCGCCCGGCGGCGGGAGGGATCCCGGGGCGGCCGCGCACGGTGCCGCGGGACCGGGCAGCTCCTGCCGCGCACGCCCCGCCGGAGCCCGCCCGCTCCGCCAGGCCCCGGCCCCGCAGCGCCCGGCCCGGCCCGGCCCGGCGCCCCCTCCCCGGCGCGCATCCACCCCGCAGCGCCCGCTCCGCGCCGTAGGCAAAGCCCTCCCTCCGCAGCGCACACACACACGCAGCCCCTCACACACACACACACAAACGGGCACGGAGCCGCCACGGCGCCGGGAAGACAGCGGGAATGAAGCGAGCTCCCAGCGCCTGGGCAACGCTAATTCCCCCGCTATCCCGGGAGATGAGCCTGCAAAGAGCTCTCGTCCCCCCACCCCATAGCACCCCCCGCTCCACGGCCATTCGCGTGCAAGGCATGGAGCCCCGATTGGTAGCAGGACACCTGCCCGCCAGCCTCGCGTCTCCCCCGGAGCGGGGGTGGCACCCCCTTACTTACCCTTTCTGGAGGCTTTCCTGACTTTTTTTTGGAGGGTCGGGCTGGGGGATAGGGAGGGGGGGCTCCACTGGCTCCCCAACACAAATCCTTCCGGTTCCTAAAGGGAGCTCATCGCATCTCCCGGTGATTCACCGACGGTGTGTGCGGGTACGGGGGGGTTCGCCTTTGCATGTCAGTCCAAGTTGCCTCGCTCGCTACAAAACCTGTGCTCCCTTTTGCAGCTGTCAGGGAGAGCGGGGAGGTGCATCTGGAAAAGGGGGTGGGGGTGGAGGTAAAATGTTGATAAATCCACCAGCCTTGATCTTCAGCTCCGTGCGGTGGAGTTTGGGGAGGGAAGGGAGATTTGGCGAAGAGGGAGGAGGGCGAGGAGGACGGAGATGAATGGGGGGTCGAGGGAGGGGGAAAGAGAAAATGGATTGTACCCCAGATTGCCACTGAATCTGCTGGGCTTCCCCCGCTCCCGCGCTCACACCATCGGGGCTCGGTGCAGGTTTCCCAGCATTACGGTGCACGGCAAAGCGCTGAGCCTGATTTCTGGGAGCCAGCGAGGTTTGCACAACTGCAGCAAGAAGCCAAATCAAAAAGCCAATCTGCGAGCCTCCAAACTCCACGTCACCTATCAGCTGGGAGCGAGCGCTGCAACAGAATTACAAGCCATGCATATTTATTCCTCTGAATCCGGGGGGGATTTTCGGATCGTTTAAAGCGAGGCACGGCGAAACCAAGGCAAACCCTTTCCAAAATAAATAAAGGCAGAGCACGTCTTGCATGTAACACGCGCACACACACACCTCTAGGAGGTCTCCATCGGTACCTATAGATAGAGATATACACTCACTGAGCAGGGATCACTCCTGTACCATCCAAGTATATTGACTTCACTTTGTGTATTTCAAGCAAGGTGGGGAAAGAACATGGTAGTTGAGCCTCAGAGAAGATATTGATTGCATATTTGAGATTTAAAGCATCTGCCAAACACTTCTGAGAGATTAAATATAGGCAACATAATTACACAGCCAGAGCTGGTCCTGGTATCCATTTGAAGCTGCATCCTTTAGTTTGTGCTTGTGGAAACCACCCAGTTATTTTTTAACCAAAGTAAAATAACAAGTTGTGAGCCAGCAAGTCATTTTAAGGTAAAAAAATACACATTGCCTCCAAAGTTGCTATTTGACTTTGGCAGAAAACTGCTGGGGGCTGGTTTCCAGGACCATGGAACAAAGCAGTACAGTTATGCCTCACACAAGACACATCACAGTATTTGTACACGTTTGTCTCCCATTAGGATCCCCTCTGTTTTTGCCCCAGCAGCTATGGGCAGACATGTGCCTCCAGGAGATTTACCTTCTGGCATGGCTTCTCACTTCTTTAAAGACCAGGTATTACAAGGCAACAATCCCTAACACCAGGCTATCCTGCCAAAGAAAAGTCTGTTTCATCCTCCAGAGAGAAGCTGTCCCCAGTCTGTTTGTCCCCAGTGACTCCCCATACCCCCCGAGGTGATGAAGGCCCAGAAGCTTTCTGGTGAGACCTGAGCACATGTGCAAGTGCAAACCATCCCTGTCAAAAGCAGCTGAGTAAACTGCCATGAGAAACCTGACCCTGAGTCCTACGCTGGGCAAGAACTTTTACCTCAGCCAGGCACAGGCAGCGGACGTACAAAGACAGAAGAGGAAAGGGCAGAACAGTTACTGAGAGGATGACGTGTCTGAGAGTTGCACAGGATTCATGCTGCCAGCAGTGGATAAGAAAAGCTGCAAATGGGCTGTGGTCCCCTGCAGGACAGCACAGACCACTAAGGCCCTGAAAGTCAGCTGGTACATTCCAGTTAATGCTCCATAATAGTTATGGCTCCATAATAAGAGCAGCCTCTGCCCCCACACCTCAGCACAGAAGAGATCCAGAGCAATTATCCATTCTGGTCTGGCTACTCACTGTTATTAGTTAGAACAGGGCATGGAAGTCCAGGACAGACACACAGCAGGAGGAGGCCACAAGGGGACAGATTTGCTGCAAGTAAGTACAAGATGGCGGTACAAAAGATGGCGGCAGAACACCTTGTGGGTCCCAGACTCAGCCTTTTATCACCCCAAATGCCACCTGCCATTCCTGGTGTCCTCAAATAACCCAGCAAGGCAGCTTACCAGGTAGAAACATGGTAAGGGATGCACATGGGCCAGAGACATGGCAAGATCCAACATAAGCAGAAGTGCCTGACCTCAGGGTGCTGGCCAGCCCTGCACAGGGCTGCAACCCTGAATGATGGTCCTGTGTGATGTCAGGGAGGGGAAGGGCTTCCCAGTGTCTGGGGGAACACAGGCACATGTGGCCCATGGCATTTAAATGCCCAGCAGTCTCACCCGAGCTGCAGAAGAACCTTTAGTGACACCAACACACAAAATCAACAGCACAGCATCGGTGGCTGAAACCTAAGTCTGTGTGGATGCAGGGACCCTGGAACTGGCCAGTGTCACCTGATCTCCAGGTGGCCACCTCCAAGCCTCACACCCCTGCCAAGGAGGACAGCCCCAAGGGTGGCAGCTCTCCAGTCACCCCAACACCAAGCAAAGGAAACGACCCCAGCTGGCACAGGGAAACTCTCCCAACCCCTCTCATGCTCACCAACCCATGCCCAGCTCATCATCAGGCAGTTCCAGCCAACCGCTTGTGTTTAAGGCTCAGCAAGGGTGGGTCTGGTGCTGAGGAACTGCAGTACAAAATGCTCATCAGCAGGAGCAAGCCCTGGAGGCAATACACAAATTTACAGTTGACAATAACTTAAGACAGACAGAGCTCTTTATGGTACACAGATGTTTCATTTCACCTCATCCAAGTACATAAAATCATGCCTAATACATTTAAGAAATGCTCCCAGGTGTTTCCCTCTTTCCTTCCTTTCCAGATGGACCTAATCTTATGTTGCTCAGCTCAGGCAAAAAAATTTCATCACAAGAGAGAGTATATGAAATTTTTTATCTCCTTAGTCTTAAAGGTGTGCTTGCAAAGTACTAACCTAAGATGAAATCAAACTGTTTATATAAAAATGCTATCTAAAATTTTTTTAGAAAACCCCAAAACTTCACAAAAAACCAACCATCTCTTGTTTATATTAGCTTTAACAATTAAAATACAGGATGTTCAAATTCCTGGGTTGTTTAGCACAATCTCACTAAACAAGCACGGATATTAGTTTTTAATGACTACCAAGATCACTTGATGTTTCAAGTGTTACCCAAGGACCACAGCTAATGGTTTTAAACTGACAGAGGGCTGATTTAGATTAGATATAAGGAAGAAGTTTTTTACAAAGAGGACAGTGAAATACTGGCCCAGGTTGCCCAGAGAGATGGTAGGCATCCCATCCCTGAAAACATTAAAGGTCAGGTTGGATGGGGCTCTGAGCAACCTGATCTAACTGAAGATGTCCTTGCTCATTGCAGAAGGCTGGAGCTAGATGACCTTTAAAACATCCCTTCCAACTTAAACTATTGTATGATTCTAACCCAAAATCACTGTAATTCTACCAAACAGTGGAATATTAAAAGAACACAGAATGGGTAGGGTTAGAATGGACCACTGGAGGTCATCAGGTCCAACCTCCCTGCTCACACAGGTGCCCTAGAGCGCATTACCTAGGATTGAGTACTGACAGCTTTTGGATATCTCCACAAACTCTATGGGCAACTGTTCCAGTGATCAGTCACCCGTACAGTAAAGAAGTTCTTCATAAAAGTGAGGGGAGTTTTCCCATAAACAACCAGCACCTTAAATACTTCTCTCAATCCGGTCTCTAAGCTCTTGAGATTTGAAGCAGAACAAGAAATGGAGGCTTTGCTCTTCCTTTCCATGTCTACCTAAAACTAGAGATTTTTTTTAACACAATTTTTAATAGTTTCAACATCCCATGACTTCAGCCTTCTGCTGGCAACCATGCTGATAATAAGGATGCTGACAACAGAATGTACTCAACAGCAGTGCTATTGTTAAAGACAATGTGCATAACAGGCATTGACTTGCTCTGCCTGGCCAACAGCATTTATTGACATAAAAACCTGCCAGTGTCCTACAAGTTCCAGAGGAAACTCTGTGAGTGTGTTAGCTAAGTCTGAAAAGACCTGTTCTTTCCCCTTCATTCCCCAGTTATGCACTTCACACATACAGATAAGAATTTCACACAGTTACCATCCAAAATTTCAGATAGATAGGGCTATATTATGGTTTTATTATGGCAGACATGACAAACTGTAGGTTTGGCTCTTCCTTGAAAAATTTCTAGCTGAGCAAGGCTTTAGGAATTTCTCCTACTATTGCTGTCTCTCAATCTTTTGGCCCTTGACCTAACGATGCAATAATTTGATTTAGACTAGATATAAGAAAGAAACAAGCACCATATCAGCCCTTTTTCCTGGAATACAAGCAGACTAACTGTTGCAGACCTCAAGTTTGCACAAAAGGGCTTGGCACAGCCCCCTTCTCTCATTCAAGATCTGATCTTGGTGAACCGGTGTTATGTTTTGGGCTCTTTTTCCATAGCTTTGCTTTTCCTTCCTCACCAGCTTTCAGCAGGTGCCTGATCACATTTGTGTCTGAAGGGATAAGATAATGTGACATTCTATTAATATGATGCATTTGCAGAGCCTTGAAATTAAGTAAGTTTTAAATCTGAGAAAAAAAATATTTTCTAGGCAAAAGAGGAAAGGAGCCACAATGTAGAAGGCAGCTTCAAGCCTATCCATGATTACAGAGCAAATGAACCCAGTTCAAACATAAAATTCTTTATTTTTTCCTCCTATGAAAGCCTGTTTTACAAACATGCTTAGAGCCCTGAAAGCCAACCTGGGCTTTACACACACAACAGTATGAAAATTCTTATCAAACAAGTCATGGGACACCTGAGACAATTCATGCACTCTTCATGGCGTTTCCCCATAACAAGGGGACAATTCCTCCACAGGTCCTAGCAGACAGGGGGCTTGCCAAAGAAGGGTAAAGATTCTTTGTGTATCCTTTGTACAAGGCTCAGAAAGGAGAAAATTATGGGTTTAAACTTTCTGACCCAGAAACGTGTCTGTGACAGCTGTAGGTTGCCATAAGATCCTCTAGTTTCATTGCAGAGCTCCCCAAGAGGTTAAGTCTGGGGTCAGAGGCCACCTTCCTCAGGTCTGGATTACAGTGAAGAGCAATTCTTTGTGTGGTCATCTTCACAAATTATTGCAGAGTAATGTAGAGTCAGCCCACACACAGATGACTGATACCACAAACATGTTCAGGCCTGGGCTTGCCAAGGGTTTTCCATGCAAGGGAACACAGACCTAAAGAAACTTCAGGCAGCACTCAGACCACTATGGAGAAGCCCTCAAAAAGTAAAAATCCTAACTAAGGATAGCAACCAGCTCAGGGCAATTCAAACCCTTGAAAACTTCTGATGAGAAGTGACATCTTCCAAAGACTCTACTAACAACAGAAAATGAGGGTACACCTCACAACCAGATTTTGATCAGGGCAGAATCTAGGACAAATGTTAATTCCAAAGTTTTCCATTTTAGCACTGGCTTCAAAAACTGTGTTGATCCATGGTCCATGGATGGACCACTGCAGGTTGCAGAGAAGTGGACATCTGTAGTGCAGTATACTCTGCTCAGGACAAACACCCTGAGGCTTGGCCTGGCAAGCCAGTGTGTCCTGGGGCAGGAAACAAAACTCATTCAAAGGGAATTTTTTCTGCATTTTAACTGCCATCCATGGCTGGTGGTCAAGGGGATCTTCTCATGCTGAGGAACTCTGAGATTTTCCTTATTTTTGGTGTCTTAGAGCAATGGCTTAGTAGCAACTCCATTACAAATTAGGTTATATGTTTTTGAGGGCTTTTTTCCAGGAAGGACCAATGGGACTCTGGGGCTTACAGCATCAGGCTATGTGCCAGGACAAGGGGCACATTCAAAAAGGCCATTTCAACTGCAGTGACTACTAATGAGCAACCAGCACCAACACTGCTGGAGATACACCCCTTTTCTCAGCTGCAGAACAAGAACATGAGGCTCAGATTCCAGCAGTGGATTGGATCTGCTCCTACCCTACTCTCACTGAAGACCAAGGAACCTGGCCTCAGAGGAAGAGGTTTGGTATGACAGAAGACACCAACAAATAGTTATATGGCAAGAGGTCTGTTAGCACATCAGCACATTCTGATGGATTCTCACACATGTCTTACAAAGCACAGAAGAGGATTTAGCTCACAAAGTTGTCAATTCATTTAACAGCTTCCCAAAATAATTTTGAATTCAAAAAAATCAATGGGAAAAGTTCATATTTCATTGATTTTGAAACCCAACAAAGACAAAAATCAATTGTACCACCACCACTCTGGTTTCCCTGTTAAACACTGGCAGCAAGGTGGTTTTTTTCTGCTTCCTGCACCACATGCTGGCTAATAGCATGAAAAGAAAAAAAAAATCCATGTTTCTTAAACTAATCCAGTGGTTCATAGAGAGGATGATTCACAGTGATTCCAGAGCAGTAGCTGGTGCTTCAGCCATGCACTGCACACAGGCTGGCTCTCTTTCACCTCTTTCAAACACTTGCTGCTGCATCCTGTGCCTTCACTTTCTGGGTAAATTACTCCCTGGCCAGCATGTTTGCTAACAGGTTAAAACTGTGCTGTAATGAAATACGTTTGGGGTTTTGTTATATTGTGGATAGCACAACAGTAGCATGTAATCCCTGTATTAGCTTTCAGCACCTAAGGGTCTTCCACAGCAATTCAGACTCTCCTACAGCCATCCTGTATTTGCCCACCTTCACATGCAGTGGAGTTGTGGGTGCTCAGCTCATGGGCAGGAAGTGCTGGTGTGGCTGAGGGTGGCCCTCCCTTAACCTCACAACAGCTCCTGGCAGGCTGGCAAACAAGGCTTCACACTATCATTTGTCTCCACTTTGAGTATGCAAACTACCAAAGCTGAAGGTCCCCAACTTTGGGAGATGTTACCAGGTAGCACAGCTAGAGACCTTGATAGCACTGTCCAGTGGGGATAACAATAAATGCTGGGTAAAGATTGAATAAGATTTTACAATTCTCCTAAGGTCAGTGTAATAATTTTCTTAGCAAAACAGCTGAGACCTACTAAAAAAAAAAAGTCTCCTGTGGAATGGCGTCTCTTCTTTTACAAATCTGGGACAACGTGAAGAATGCCAGATTGTCTCTTCCCCCTGAGCAGTTAGAAGAAAGCTGTGCTTCCCTCCAGGAGAATCTGATCCAGGTTTATAAAAACACGGGGTGGGGGGCACCCTACATGAAAAATAACTGTAAAGGAAATTAAGATCAGTTGTTAATGAAAGTTAGTGGCTTAATTAAAGGAGTGAGCAGCTTGTGCATGGAGAGACCCATGCATCTCTAGGATACGTGTGGCTTCTGTCCAGATCTGGCAGGATCCAGGAAACACATATGGGATGAGTGCTTCTGGTGCAAAGTCTGACCCCAGACTGCTCTGATGGTGGTGATAAGACAGAGACAATTTCCCTGGGAAGAGTCCTGTCATTATGACACCACACAAGGCCTGCTACCTCCCTCAGCACTGAAGACTTGACTTTAAATATCTAGTTGTGTTGAAAATCATCCTTCTGATATGTGTCATGTTTTGGGATTAAGTGGATGATAAAACACTGGTTATCCCTTTATTAATTTATTCAGGTTCTCCTGAAAGTTTAATTTACAAGAATATTATCTCTTGTTTTAAAAAAGTGCATAGGCAGAAAAGGACTTTGGCACATGCAACATATCAATGACCCATCACAGAACGGGTCAGGTTGGAAGGGACCACACTGGGTCATCTGGTCTAACCTCCCTGCTCAAGCAGGGTCATTCTAGAGCACCTACATACCCAAACATGCTTAGATCCTGCTGAACACAGTCCACATGTCCTCGACATGCCATCACAACCTGAAGCAGTCCCACAGGATTGCTCCAACAACAGGATCCCCCCCTCAGAGCAGTCAAAAGAATTCAGATAGACGAAGTTAATGTGTGGAGAAAGACACAGGTGTGTGCAAAAAACAGGGTGGTCTTTCATAGCCTGGGGTTTTTTTCTAAAGGGGTTTCTTCTACACACAATGTGTATTTTGTCCTGTACTTTGTACAGTCCTATATTCAGCCTCTGCCCCATTCTGTGCACTGTCTCCCACCTGCATGTATTTCTTGCCCTTGCTCCTCTCATCACACACCCTCCTTAAGACCCTCTTCATATTGTTCCTGTGGGGACATGGGTTTAGCTGTTGCTCTTTGCCAACATTTCACATAAACTCCAAACTTGGAGTAACTCTCCCTGATAACTGATTTGTACCCCAGAATGTGCAGAACAAGTTTTGCTCTGGAGATGACAGGGGGAATCATTTTGAATGGCTGAAGCACTTCAGCCTAGAGAGTCTTGGGCCACCTATCTCTGGCTCCCTCCTGGCAGAGGGAGGCTATGGCCACTTTGCACAGGCTCTGGTCTGTGTGGTTTCTGACATTCATTTTTGCACTGCTGACCATCTTGCAGCTACAGAGCAGTCGCTTCCAGAAGTCCTAGTCACAGGAGTTGCTCACAGCATTGTTTGCCAAGTACACCGACCTCACCCTAAAGGCCAGGAGCAGAAACAATGTAGAAAAACCCACCTCATCTCCACATGCCACTAAGAGATTTGTCAGGGCTCACCACTGTACCAGCCACCTGAGCCACACACGACAGGAGTGACCCAGCATCACTCAGCAAAGCTGACAGCAGACAAGACCCAGCTGGCAGCACTGACAGTCTTACAGCAGAGCCCTAATATTCCACGTACTTCCCACAGACTGGGAATTCCAAGCCTCTCCTTCTACCTGCCTAGTTGCTCACAATTAGGGAATTAGGATTTTGGAAACTGCTACCTGGCTACCAAATTTCCCTGCTGTAGGTTAGCAAGTCCCACAGCAGTTGGAGGGACAGACCTGCTGGTCCCAGCCCTGCCCTGGCTTAGTCCAGGAGCTTCAGCAGCACGAGGCAACTCTGCAGTTGCAAGAGGGCCATTACTGCTCTCCCAAAGCCACTACAAGGGCTTATTGCTTGACTCTTGTTGTGATGCTGTCCAGAAGATGAAGGTGTGGTTCAGCACACTCATTCTGCAGCTTATTCCAGAAGCAGTATTTACTGGGCAAGGGAAATGGCATCCCAGAAGTGGCAGCATTACCAGCAGCCTCCTCCCCCAGCATCATGTGGTTTTGCTCACTCTGCAAGAGCAGTAAACCCTGCAGTGATTCCCTTTCAGCTGGTTTTGCTATGAACCACTGCACTCCCCTTTCAGCTGCTGACCCTACTGCCATCACCTCACTGGTTTCAGCTGCATTTAGAAATGGACGGAGCCCTCACTTACTGTATATGGTTACATTCATATGTATGGTCTATTTAACATCTTTCTAGGGCCCCCCATCAAGTACTTTCTTGAGAAGGAGAGTGTAGGGATGGCTCCCTGTCCTACAGGGCACAGACAGCACTGTGATTGCTGCTGGGGATCTAGAGAAAGAAAAGCCATCAGCTGCCAGGGCCATCCCTGGGGAAAAGATCACTGCTCCCCTCTTCTCCACTGGCATCTCCCCCCTGTCCAACATCATCCCATGGATCACCATGCCTCTAGGCATCCAGGCTGCCACCTGTCACCTACTACCCTCAGAAGCCTGGCAGCAGCTCCCTGGCTCAGGTGAGCAACAGAACCACTGTGCTCCCAAGGGAGGTGAAGGGCATAGCCTCCACTTCACATGCTGTAAGCATTTTAATCCCATCCCTGTAACAGCAAGCAGTGACAAAACCATGCAACAGAGCCATGAGATGAGGCTTATTTCATCATGCCTTCAGAAAGGCAAAAAACAGAAAACACCTTTTTTTTCTAGCCCCTGCATAGACAACTTCCTCCTTATCTCTTTATTGGTGGTTTTATAGTTTTTTATACTGCCTTGATAAGACAGAGCTGTTGCCATGTGGTATGGACAGGCTGCAAGAGCAGCTCCCTTGTTGGACTTGTTTGGTAGGTATATTGAGATTGTGCTAGTTTTCATGAACAATTAATGTGTGTTCAGAAAAGGAAAAAAAAAGATAAGAGAAGATATTATTAGAAGGAGCAAAGCCTCAATGAGTCCCATCACTTCCCCAGCTGCTGCTGTGTCTAATCATTTTCATAGTATATCAGGAAGTGTGAAATCACTGATTAATTTCATGACAGAGGTTTTCATCACAGAAGGTGGGGATGTGAAACCACCTTCTGAATGCAATTGCAGCTGTGTATTCATTCTCAGCTACTGAGTCTTCCCCCTTACCCTGGATACCTCTGGGGAAGGATGAGACACAGCTGTCCAAACCAGGTCACCATTTTTCTTTGAAAACAGACAGACAAGTGTCAGTCCTTGCTATAGAAATGTCTCATGGTGCTTGAGATACAGAGCAGGGGAAGTTCCTTCACAGATTTCTCAACAGCACAGAGTACATCAGACACATTCATGTTTCCTCTGGCTCTTGCTCCTCTCAGCAGCAGTGAGGGCAGAGCTCTGAGCTCAGGTGCTCCAGCTGTGGAACATTAAGCACCCAAACTCAGCCTCCAGGCATTGTCTGAGCATTCACTGCTCTTGACTAGGTCAAGGGTCCCCTCATCTTGTAAAACCAATTCAAAAATGCAAACTCATGAACTTTGGACAGCCAGAGGACCTGCAGATAATCCATCCTCACCCACATCCACAGCTGCCAATGTGAGACCTCTCTGTCACCCTCTGCATTTACAGGGAGAAGTGCAACAAGGTTCCAACTAGCCTGTGCTACTGCAGTGCATGGAGGGTGGTACAGAGAACTTCCAGTCCCTGGAGTAGAGTATGTATGAGATCAAGCCAAATCCTGATCCTTTGGAAATCAGCTGGAACTTTTCACTGTGAGAAGTATAGTCCACACCACTCTATGAGAGCTGCTGAAGAGCCAGGAGAAACAGTGCAGAACAGTGAAGGGCAGAAAGGAAAGCATGCTGCATCCAGTTCCTTCCAAGGGGAACTTGCAGAAGCAGAATAAAATCTGTACTCTGATCAGAATGTCATAGCCACCAGTTCCCTCGTGGAGAACAACAGACCTTTAATAACAACTGCTTAGTTGATACCTGCTACTAAAAGGCAAGATGACAGACAAAGAGGTCATTGGTTTGCTCCTGACCTTTAACTGGACTGGAAGTTATTGCAGTCCCACTAGCACTGCCTGACCCTCTCAACAAGGAGAGGGCAACATGCATGGAGACTTCCTGACACAGCCTACATTCCCCTTGTATGCTGCAGGTCCTTCTCCTTCACACACCAGCCTGGCACAAGGTCACCATCCTCCCCGGCATTACCCTCTGACAGTTTGTTGTTTAATAAACCTGGAGAGGAAGGGGCACAAACCTGGTGCAGCATCAATGATCCTGCTTCCTGGCATGCGATGGTGTTAGCCAGCATGAGTGAAGTCCCTCAGGGCACTTGCCTTGGGCCAGGTTAGCACACACCAGTGCAGGTACTGCTTGGTTTTCACCAGTGTCCAAAGCAGACTGACCAGATCAGAACACTGGGACAGAGAGAAACCCATGAGCCAGGATACAAAACTAAATCAAAGTTTTATGGGCTAGGATTAAAGGGGAAGTACTTCAAAGTCTGCAACACATTAATTTTCCTTTCTGCTGTGGTTTTTCTTTCCCCCTTGTTTTAATATGATAGATCACTTGATAATGACAGGAGGTCGCTCTGACTGACATGTTCACCCAGGATAAAGGGGAGCAGGAAATTGGATCTGAGGCTCTGTGTTGTATTTCCGCGAGTTCTGGAGGCACCAGAAAGAGACCCTTGGTCGGGTTGCTAATGCCATCACATTCCCCACAGCTGCAGACATGCAGTCCTGTGTTCAATTTCCTGCAATCACTCCTTGTGTCTAGTGCACAGCCAAAGAACAGTAGTATAAAGTGTATCTGATTTTAAGACATACACTCATCAGGCACAAGCTCTGGCTACAGTAGGAAATTGAACTCTTGATGAAAATGGTTTTCACCAGGGAGCCTCCTTGTCTCTATGGCCTTCCCATTCTGTATTGTCTGGGGTTTAAGGTCACAACTATTGCCTCTTTCACCAAGAGAACTGCTCTAGTATTTGCTTTTCTAGCCCCACTTTTTCTGTCCTCTATGAGGAAAGCTCCTTCAGTGCACTGAGCCCCTTTCCCTCCTGTCCCAGCTGCTCTGGGCCACCGTGGAGGTAATTCACTGAGCACACCACCTTAGTCACCTTTCCTCTGCTGCCTCCTACATCCTTCAGGAAAAGCTGGTTTATCTGCTGAAGGGAGTGGGCCACATCAGAGCAGGGTGAGATCTTCTAATACAAGAAAAAAAACCAACCTCCTTTGGATTCAGATCTGACCTCACAGGAGATATCAGAACACTGGGAATCTGTTCCTGCTGTGGGATTTGCTGGATCCTCAAAGTTAAATCCCCTCCCTTGCTTCCTCAGTTGTCAGGCAGTCAGGAGGACACTTTTCTACAAGGACAACGAGATTTGCAGGGCAAAGACAGCTGTGACATGGCACTAAGTTCTGGATCCTACCCTACTGGTACTTTGAAGGAGATCAAGCCTGTGAATCCCAGACTGGGGAAAGGCATTGCTACTGGTGCCTGTGTCTGAACTGGATTCAAACAGCTTCATATTCTAGAGGCTTCGAAGTGCAAAGCTGGGCTCACAGCCTTCACTCATCCCTTGCTATGGACAGCTTTTTGTACTTCTAGACTGCAACCTGAACAAAGACAGCTATAGTAAAATACTCAGGCAAGGTTTTTGCTCAAGTACAGCCAGGCAGTCCTAAGCAAAACAGCCCAAATATTTCATTAAAACACTGCATTTTTATTTTATGTCTATGGGCTGGACAAGCATCTGAACATGCATAAATTTAAATTGCTTCCCAGCTTTGGGTGATCAGCCCCACATTGCCCAGGAAAGCTACTTTAATTGCCACACCACCTGGAAAACTACCCAGCAACAATATTCTTTGTCTTGCTGCCCCACCAGGCTGGATGGTACAGACAAGATATTGATGCAGCAACCTGATGTAATCAAAAGCTATAAAAGGCAAAGCAGTAAATCATTTTGGATGCAACAGTCTGTCTGTGCACTTAGCCATTTCTTATGTTTTCAAAAACATCCAATAAACAAAATTGCATTTAACCATTAACAGCCACACAGCAATATTCCTTGCAAAGCTTGTGCTCTCACAGTGGGTGGTGATGGGGAAGGAACATGGCTTGGAAGTAGGTCAAGAAGTGTCCAGAATTAGGAATTACTTTACTTTTTTTTCTTTCTAGCAGGTGAATCATCTGAAACTTTTCACTGTTGAGCACAGCTTTTGGAAAAGGTGGCTCTCACTTCTCCTAGCATTAAAGAGTCAACCATATTCTTTACTGAGCTTTCCCACAGTGCTCCTATGACTGACCATCAAGCCCACTTAAAAGACTCAAATGAGAGATACAGCTCTGAGGGAAGCTGGTGCAAAACTAACTTTGCAGAAAGAAAAGGAATGAAGGGTTAGGTCTCCTACACCACAGAACCATCAACCCAAAAGGGCAAGAGCTGCCTGGGCAGAGGCAGAAATGCTGTGGCAGCTTTCCACCTTTTCTCCTAGCAGGAGCTGCCATTCCCCAGAGATGCAGGTTCAGGAAGGCTGAGGAAAAGCACACAAGGGCAGTAGCAAAAGAGCCTCTCTCTAGAGGACCAGGAGGCCAGAGTCCTCTCCACAGCACAGAAGTGGGTCATGGTCCCCTTGCTTCTTGGGACTTGGTATTTCAACAAAACCCATAGAAACACAACACCTGACAGATTTTAGATACTCTAAAGTGCATTTTTGTTCCAGTCCATGAGATGAACTTTGCTTTTTCATTGTATCTCAAGACTCCAGTTTCCAAATAAAGAATCAGTCAAGCTATAAGGAGGGTAAATGAGATCAATAATTCCTATCAGCTTTTACAGTGACTAAAATACAGCTGAGAACCTGGAAAGAACCATACATTAGGCAAAAACACAAGCATTTTCTCATTTTACTTTTGTCTTCATTCCTGAGAAGGAGGGGAAGACAAAGCTTCTCCCTTTACCTACCTAGCCTCAAAAATAAGACAAACTCAGTTGCCTCAGGAGAGAGAAGCACATAGCAGCACCTCAGGCTTTCCCTAAAAATTGTGGCCCACATGGCCAGCCTCTTCCCAGCAGATTCATGGCAGATGAGTGCTATTGAACCAGCACATCTGCAGGTAGGTGGTTGGTGACCAAGCTGCAGAGCTAGTTTAACCTACCCCCGCTGAAATTCCCCCCATTGGCTGACATTTAACTGCCCTGTTTTTCCCAGGATTTATCAAGAAGTCAGGCACTCAAGGTGACTCATCGCCAGCTAAGCCAGAGCCAGCAAGAGCTGTCACAGTGTGCAGTGCTGTGGCTGCCCAGGGGGGCTGTCAGTAAAGCAGTGACCGGATCCTCCCCGGCCTTAACAACTTGGGCATCGGCAGCGTGTGGCAGGGCATCCCTCGGGTTGGATAAGCTCCTCCTGTGCACTAGAAGCATGGATGATGAGGAGCTTCTCCCTCTGTATTGCAATGGGGCAATGCAGCAAAATTCAGTTTTGCCAGAGCACATAGCGAGCATCCCAACTAGCCTGCATGCAGCTACACCCGGATAAATAAGAAGAAAATCCCTAACCATAATCACCTGTCAAATGGCTTGCCCCTTCCTCCACTGCCTGCCAACCTGCTCTTGATTTTCAAAGGGTTTGCAGTCTGTGTAGCCCGAGGATAAAGCTGAGCAGGTGAACTGGAGCAGCAGTACCCACAAAGGCTGGAGCAGGAGGTGGTGCGGGCGCCCAAAGGAGCGGGGCAGCAAGAGGCGCTTCCGCAGCCGGCTCTGGCAGCACGGCCCGGTCCGCACTGCGGCCCGCGGGCCCTGCTCCTCCGGGAACAAGGGCCGGGCCCGGCCCGCGGGCATTTATGGATGCATTTATGGATGGCTGCTGCAGAGCCAGCTGGGCCAAAAGGCACCCAGCCCTGCGGGTGCCCGATAGCAACAAACAGGGCAGCACACAGGCCGTGCGAGGGACGGTGCCACCGCTGCGGCCCACACAGCGGCTGCGGAACAGCCGGCCCACTGGAGCCCTGGCCGTGTGGGCAAAGGGAGGCCGTGGCACTTGGAATTATGCCGAGGGATCCAGGACAGCTCTGCCTGACATTAATATGTTTGGCACGGCATTAAAAAAGAGGAGCAAATGGAATAGGAGGCCAAAGTAGCAGCCTTGATGTAGGACATGAAAGGAGACATTTGCTATCAGATCAGAGACAAGGAGGCGCCTGTGGAAAAAAACAAACAAAAAAAACCCCAACAACTTGAATGGCTGCTGAACAGCTGTGTGATGGGTAGAAATTTGGAAAGAGCTGCTTCTCATTCAAAGACCTACACAAACCTGCCTTTCCTGGCCTATTTCACAGAGGAGTTATGCAGGAAGGAGATGTGGGATGAAGCAGTGTTCAAACAGTGCTACTAAAAGCTGTGGAAGACTGAATTGAGTGCATAGGATGAACAATAACAATGAAGCAACACAAAGTTTGTCAGTGGGATCTCTGTACTGGAAAAAAAAAAAGTGGAAATTACTCAGTGTGGGCAGGTAATCCTCTATTTGAATAAGGGAAACTGCATTTTTACGTTTGCCATGAGAACCAGGTTAGTCCAACAGCACTGAACATAGTGCTCATTTTCTGGGACAGGATCTTTCCTTCTCATTTAGGCTGTAGCAAGTGCCTATTCCAAAGACATATTCTTAGATATATGGTTTGATTCTCCTTGGATACTAGACATACTGTAAATGACAGCATTTAATTGTTGTTCAAGCTGGTTAGCACCTTAGTACAGAGAAAATAAACTGTAAACAGCTTGTTACTGCAGAAACAAGGATATGTACCAGCCATGACGCAGTCCAAGAATCAAATTAAAATCTTCATAAAACTACACAAACCACCCAGAATCAGTCGTTTCACCATGGAAATGAAAAGGTCTGAAAGAGCACAGCAAAGATTTCATTAACCATAGCCATGCCACCATGGAGAAGGCAGCATCCAAATGCCACCGGGGAATACATTTCTGCAGATAAAGGGAAGCCACCAGCACTAGAGTTGCCTAGGGGAAAGCTCCTAGGGGACATGGGATTGTAAACCTGGAAGCATCTGCATAGACAAGTGACATTTGACAGCAAGAATTGGATAGAGTCAGGTCCCAAATGTTGAGTTATTGGAGCAACCAGCCTGTGGTACAATGCATTCTGGAACACAGCTAGCTTTCAGTAACTTAAGATGTTAAAATTAATATCTTATATTTTTAACTGATCTACACTATTTCAAGCAGAAGTTTTTGAGCCTGAGGCAGGGATTACTCAATGTGTTTAGACAGTGTGGCTTGTGTAAGAAGGCAGCCTGGAGGAGGTACAACACTTTTCCAAGCCTTTGTGAACAATGCCAATATCAGAAGAGAGGACTTCTGACAACCCCTGCTATTTGTTTGCACAGCACATACACAGGAAGATCTCTTTCAGCTCTGCTCAGATGGTTGCACATCTTTCTGCCCCTACAATGGGGGCAGAGGAAGAGCTGCCCACAGGAACCACCTACTACTACATCCTGCCTGCAGTAGCACCTTGAGGAGCCCAAAGGGGAAGATGGTGGTGCAAGAGGCACCACAAAGGATCAGGTCCAGTCTGGGCAACAAAGAAAAAAACGCAGAGAGCAAGCAAATATTATTAAAGGGTTTTTAAACCCAAAACCAAACCAACAAACAAACAAAAACAAAGTCCAAAGCAGACCTCTTCTGAGCTGTGGCAAACTGTTCCTGCAAAAGCAGCGCAAATGATTAGAAGATAAAGAAAAACTACCCCCTAAACTGCCTCTTGTATTTAAAAATCACATAAACACTAGATGGACTTTCACTCCTTAATCTACATTCTCCATCTTTACCAATACAGGTCATGCAGATAAAACAAGAAAGGTGAGCGGGGTGACAATGAAGGATAGCTGTGGGCAGTACCAGAGTACACTCCTTTCTTTAGGAGGCAATACAGCTTTCCTCTGACTGCTCTCACGCCATACCCAAAGCTTTCCAAAATCACAGAGGGACTAGGGACTAACCTCTCCCTCTGAAAAGCACTGTTGGGAGACACCAGCATGTAGGAGCTGATGGATACAGGGCATTGCACGTGACTGTTACTGGTTCAGACCCATTCTTACACAGGAGCTCCTTGCTTGCTGCTCTCTGGGTAACCCAAGCAAAATGGTCTTCCTGGGCTGTGGCTGCAGCTCTTTTCACAGAGAGCAGCAGGCACAACCTTCCCAGGATTTCTCCTGGGGAAAGTCTGTGAGAAAACTCAGACAAAGAAGAAAACAATTCTTCTCTTCATTTGCTGTTCCTGTTGTTTGGCACATGTGGAATGTGTTATGGAGATTGTTTACCAAAGAAGGGATTTCTTAATTGGACACTGGTGATGGTTGTTTGGATTGATTGACCAGTTAGGTCAAAGGTGTGTCGTTACTGTCTGAAAAGAGTCACAGGTTTTTCTTTAGTATAGAGTACAGTATTAGTATAGTATGTAATATAATATAGTATAGCTTAATAAAGCAATTGTTCAGCCTTCTCTAATCACTGGAGTCATTGCACGTTATTACCCAGCTGGGGGTTGCCTTGCTGCAATACTGGGCTCATTCTGCAGATGGGTGTCTCCAGGAGGAGGCTGTGGCCACAGGGCCCAGTCAGCCCTCTTTGTTCTGAGCCTTCAATGCTGGTTTAACCACAAGGGAGGTGCAGCTTGCCCTGCCCCAGTGCTGTCCCTGGGATGCTGACAGAGCTGGGAGAAACCACTGGCAGGGGAGGTGCACAAAGGGTTTTGGTCTGCAAAGCTGAGCTTGCTGAACACCACAGAGTCCTTGGCCAGGTGGCAGTTCTGGGACACAAGACTTCCAGTAGCTTGGCTGAGGGCAACTATGGCCGCCAGTTCCTTCCCAACCCACCCACAGAGGGAAAGATGCCTTGAATAAAGACTTTGAGTTGGAGGACAGCCAGGATTTGGCCCTGTGCAACATTTAAATAAGCTTCTTCAGCCATATTTGGATCTCTGAAATATTCCCATGGTTTGAGGTGGTTTCCCGGAACAATGAAGTGTTCTTATGGGTCTGTGTGCTCTGTCCCTCCTCCTATCTCCCTAACACTCCAACCCCAGCTGGAAACATTGCCCAGGCAGAAAAAGACAAGAACACAAGAACTTGCCTGTGGTTTTAGGGAAATGGAAGCAGGATAGCAACCCCCAACCCTACAAATAGTTATCTTTGAGTGCATAATTCTTAATTATATACTTAAGCAAAGCCTAGAGTAATTTAGTAAGTTAAGCATGTAATTCCACTTTAACCGATGGGTGAGTCCCTAAAGCAAATGCTTATGTGTACACAGGGCTGCTCCCTAACTCAGCCAAGACTCACTGGGGAGCCAGAGAGGGCTCGCTCGGGTGGCACTGGGGATGCTTTAGCAAGGCACCATACTGATGTGCACACAAGTGCATGCCCCAAATTTGTACTATGAGCTCAAGTCTCCAAGAGAGCAGCTCTGGGTGAAAATAACGCACTTTTACTGGGAGAAGGGAGGTGGGAGGACAGATGCAGGCTGAGGAAGGCTATCCAGTCCCATTCATACACTGCAGTGGGTAGCCCTAAAGCCTACCCAGCAACTCTGCACCTCTCTACTTGCTAGCATGGCTCCAGCAGCTCTCCAGCACAGAGACTGGGGGACCATGCTGCTGCCCAGCCCAGCTCCCTCCACTGGTGCCTGCTTGCTGGACTTGTGACCTGGCTGCTCTCAAGGAGTCTCATACTCTTAGCATGAAGTTTCCATTTCTACCTTCAGTCAAGTCACAAAGCAGTATATCAAGTGAAAATATACAAGAAAGAGGAGAAAGCCAGCACCATGGCTTAATTAATCTTATGGGTGGCTTCCATGCAGCAGGAGGAAGAGTAAACATGAGACCAAAGTTCTGGCACACTGCAGAAACAACACGCTTCTGCTCCCAGTACTGTGGAGAAGGGAATTAATACAACACACAAGGGAAGAAGTGGAGGGAGGAACAGGGAAGAGATGAAGATTGACTGACACTTTTGGGCACCTAAAGGAAGCTCTGTGACAACAGGGCCTGTTAAAAGGATTACAGCACTAAGTGCACATCCACATTGCTCAGTAAGGAAGGTCACCTGAGCCACAGATGACACCTTCACCAAAGCACAGAGAAGTGCAGTGAATGGATACATGCCTGGACATGTGGCAGCCACGCTCCTCAAGCACTTGGTATCCCTCACGCTTCTTTACCTTGCAGGGTAAATACCCAGCACTGAATAATGTGCTCAAAGCAAGTGCCAACCACTCCTCTCATTCTCACTGCTGGTGCCCCCGTTTCCCTGCCACAGCAGAGCCAGGGGGCAGAGAGTGAGCAGCTACAAGAGACCTCTAAGCACTTGAGCTGCCTGCTAACAGCACCAAGGAATTTATCCACTGCAAAGGATCGTTACTCTGGGTAGTGTGAATTAGGTTTTGTCTTCTTACCAGTGTATGAAGGCTAGCCAAAGGTCAGGAATAAGAAGGAATTACTCCTTTTTTCTGGGTATAGCAAAGACATGATGTGTCTAATTACAAATGGAGACACTGACAGACTTTTTCTACCTCCTTAGAAAATAAGGAACAATTTCATTCAAGAGCAACGTCAGTAATTTCTCCAAGGCCAACAGTCAGTTCAAACTAGACAGCACAAATGCTCATTGGCATTTCAGAGGTGAACAGCAAGTAAACATTCATAGCTGAACAGATACTCTGCTCTCTTCTTTGTGTTAGATATGATTTTTTCATAGGCAAAAGAAAAAGTTGTTGCTAAGTAGCTTCCATCAAGGCATGTAACATCATCTTGCCAGGGCTGCCAACCCTCTGGGTAGGAAACTGGGTGAACATCCCAAAGCATGTTTCACATGCTAGGTTTTATTCCAGCTGGATACAGTTTGGAGGGTAGAATCACCTAGGAAGAGATGTGTGAGGAGACAACCAGCAGAGATGCATGATAGAGGAATCCACATAAAACTGAGGAGCTGAAAGGGGGAGGAGGCATGCAGCAGGAAGGAGATGGGTCCGTCCTGGCCAGCATAAATATCACTCAGTCAATGTGTGACTCAGTCAATCCACCCTGAGCTTGACATTTCTCTTGGTAGAAGATGTCCTCTCCCCACTTTCTCCGGTCTAATGCACTGATGCTTTCATTTCAAAAGGTGACATGATTACAAGGAATGCTAAAAATACACATGGGCTTTCATTCCACTCCCCCGTCGCTGGCGGAACAAAATTTCCAGCTTTCCTGTTAGCCACAAACAGTGATTTAATCTGAAAGGCATGTGGGGGAACAAGACCTCTGCTTTATTTTCATTATCTCCTCCTTTTATGCAACACTATCAACCAAGGCTCAGACTTAGGAATCCAGCCTAGCTGTTTGGATGACCATTAGTCAGCACTCTCTCAGTCCAGCCAAAGGGGAGAGAACCTGTCTCCTGCCTTCAAGATCCTTCAGTCTTCCAGCCCTTCAGCATGATTAAAGGGTGCTCTAGCCCAGTAGCCCTTGCTATTGTCCACTCCTGCTACTCTGAGGTGCTCACAGTCCCTGCCTTGCCGTAAGGCTGAGGATACAGCAGACACACAGAGCCCAGCTTCATCACACGTGCAGCAGCCAGACACTCCCCTAGAACACAAGCCTCCCAGTAGCTGGACACCACAGAGGCCCTGTCAGCTGCCTGACATCCCTAGAAAGCCCTGGGGGCCAGTCCACAGGCTGGGTAAGTTGTCCTTCCTGAGGGAATAGGGCACATGGATGCATAGATCAGGTGCTCCAAGATTCATTCCAGACCAGAGATGAATGCCCAATCAGTCTCTCCTGCACACAGCTGAGCATTTAAAACCAAGAGCAGTTAAGAAAACAAAGAGTTAACTACACAAACATTAAACTTTCCTTGTTGCAAATGCTCAATGCACTTACAATTCTTTGGGGAAAAAAAATTTAAAAATCGGCCTATGGATGATATCAGACAGACTTTTTGCAGAGGAAGTCTCCTAAAGGGTGAGAAAGAATTTAATAAAATTACAGTTTATTCATATAACATTAGGTCACTATAAACTTCGTCTAGCTTTAAATGCTTTTATGTAACATCTGAAACATGTAATTTTTTTTTGCTGTGGTTTGAAAGACATATCAAAATACTAAGTTATGGTAATTCCTGCTTATGCATTAGGTATTCAAAATAGAAGCCTTAATTGCAAGCTGCAAATGCTATAAATGGCAGGCAATAAATCTCAACAACAGGGGATCAAAAGGAAAGAATACCCAGTAACATGGTTGTTTTTATCTAAAACCAGGACACATTAGTCTGGTACAAGACCTCAGTTATTAGAGGGAAAATTTTCCCCTCAAGTGACAGATTCTATGAAATACTTCTGTATCAGGACAATTAAGAAAATACAAACATTTCTACTCAGGATCACTGTCAGCATCCCACAACTCAGAGACTGACATTGTGTTTTCTTTGTCTTTTCAAAAGAAAATGTCTTTATGTCTCTGATTTGTACAGACAAAAAGCACAGGACTATTGAAAGGTACTTGTTTAAATACACACTCCAAAATTTTCAAAATGTCATAGAAGAAAAGGGCAACTGAAAGCATTTTTTGTTGTCCCCAAATTTTTGATTCTCTTAAAACCAGACATTTACTCTTACACATGAGAAAAGCTTTTTGAGGTGGACATTTTGTAGGAGCACATAAGCCTCGTATAACAACTTCATAGTGAAGGCATCTTTATGTACAAACCCAGCATGTTACTTTATGCTGCAGTTATTGATCGAGAGATCATTTAAGTATAGAATTTGTATTAAGGGCTAAGGAATCGCTCCTTTGGGAACACAGATGCAAGTTCCTTAGCAAAATCAGAAACAAGAATTCTCTCCACAGAAAAATTAAGCAGAGAGAAGATGACCTTCTGCTTCAACTACAAGATATAAGAATTCAATACTTTAAGAGATTATTTTATTTAAGGAACTTTCCCATGCGCTTGAACCAACTGAAACAGTTTTTCAGCTCCTATGAAACAAAGTCAAAAGTGAACTGACTATATAATATGTGTGTGTGTACATACATAAATAAAAACTAAGAGAGTTCCAAGAGCTCCGAAGACATTCTGCGGGGCGGCTGCCACAAGGACGGCGCCGCTGACCCCCGCCCCGGCCAGCCCTCCTGTCCGGGTGCTGCCAGGAGCCGGGCCCCGAGCTGCAGCACGGCCGACACTGCCGGCAGCGCTGCCAGGCCCTTTCTGCACGCTGCATTCATTGCATTTGCACGCTGCATTCATTGCAGGGCTCCCCGCCACCGAGCGGGGCCCTCCCAGCGCACATGGCCACTGCTCTGCCTCCAGCAGAACGCGAGCCCGTCCTGCCCAAGGCGCTGCACCGAGCCAGCAGCTTTCCCAGCTCCATTTCCTGACATGGAGACATCCCCTGGCCCCGACATCAGGCGGGCAAGCGGCCGCAGGCTACTGTGACACTTCTCTATTCGGCTTCAATGGGATAATGAAGTGCGATCGCAGGTACTAACAGCTCCTACTCCACATCGCAGGCCTGAGGCCATGTACTCACAGAAGAAAGAAGCTATCCTGGGTAAACAGATTTCACTTGGACTGAAAATTCTCAGTGTTTATTCACCGATTTGTTTTGGGAAAGCTGTTGCATTGGCTTCCCTGCCATTATCGATTCAAATACGTCTGCTAATTATTTGGAACACAGCTAAGATTTGCCCAGATGCTGCAGTTATCTGGGACTCACCTAAGCAGCGTCACCGACTGGCAAATGAGGTTCTCCCATCAGAGAACTCGTGGGATTCTCCCAAATTCTCGTGGGATTACTGGTGCAAGGCTGACTGCTATGCACAGAAATGAGGACTTTCCTATCCCCTAAGGAGAGCCCAAATGCTCCTAGGTCTGCTCAGAGCTCTTCAAAGAAACAGAGATTGCCTTCAAATTAACCATGGCTTATTAGTTGTTTCTACCTTTTCCTTTTTTTAGTAACAAACCAGTCATAATTATTAATCATGATTGTTTTGAGTGAATCTAATTGCAGTGTTCCCTAAAGCATAGCAACACTCCCTCCACACCCAGCCAACCAAAATAGAAAAATCACATCCCAAAAATAGCAGCAAGAGACAGTGAACAAAATCTGGCCTCCAACAATTTGTGTCATTAGACCAGACAGATCTTTGAGACAAAAATCAGCTGAGACACTAACACTCTAGAAGATACTGCAGCCTTCCTACAAAAGCCAGCCAGAGTGTTTTGCAGCAGAAATCCCCTACATCCCTCTCTATGCAAAGGGCTGGCTGGTGCTGACCCAGAATGACTTTGGAGGGCACATGGCCAGCCCTCCCTAGGTGAAAGGCAAATTCACAGCATCCTACATGTACCTCCTCTACAAAGCACAGCTGCAGAGACAAAGGTGGAGTTTTTAATTGATCTCTGCCGACACAAAGACTAGAAGATATCCTACAGTTACTGCGTTTGATGTAGGAATGCTGGAGTGAAATGCCTTTAATTGAGTTACACTGTATCACTTGATGGTCTCTTCTAGAGATAATATATGTTATTTCTGGTTCCACAAGTGAGTTGGGGAAAAACACAAAACATAACAAATCACCCAGATCAAGTTAATAGATCTGTGTATAAAAGCCAGGATTAGATAAGGTTTTCAGGCACTAAGTCTGGCTGGCAATTACTGTGTCCCTTGTGAATACTTAGCTCTGGATTTAGGAAGTTTACAAACCTAGACAGATACAAACATATTATCACAGTATTTTAAGGTCTTCCTACATCAGAGATGTTTTTGCCTGGCCCCAGAACCCCATTCATGCAAGGATGAAAAGCTCTCAAAGGACTTACCTGTGGTTATTTTCCAAAAATGCTGGGGTTATATATCCTCAAAGCAGTCTTTAAAAAGTAAAGACTCTGCTGTAGCAGATAAATGTTTTTAGTGGCTTTCAACAGAAAGGAATCAAGCTACACTACAGTTTCTCCCATTCCAGAGCACCAAGACCCACCTGCCTTTTGAAACAGAAGTAATTCAGGGCAATGCATTTCAGCTGTACTTGCAAGGCACGTTAAACGAAACCTGACTTCTAAAAGCTGCCAGGTCTCTTAAAGAGCAGGAATGATAACAGTTACAGATGGGTAAAAGTTAGGAGGTCACTGAGCCCAGCCTGCTGCCAGGCCAGGCAGAGCCCCCAGAGGCAGCCCAAGCCAAGACTTCAACTGATATGACAATTGATCTTAGCCAAAAGGTCAAGAAGTGATGATGGGGAGGGGGCTGAGGACAAAAGTGACTTAGAGCTGTCTCTATGTCCTCTGCAGAGGAGATGCAGGCAAACCTCTCTGGAATAATACTTAGAATTTATCATGTTAAGCAGATGGTGTTTGACTTGCTGCTCTTAATACATAATCCTGAAAGGTCTGTTGCAGTTATCTACTGTAATAATAATGCTGTTTTGCATGTTGCAAGACACCTGAAGCAGCATCAATAAAGTAGTCTCACAGGGCCAGTTTGCTGACACTCTGTTTGTGCCCTTGCTGTACACAAGGTTATCTTTAATGGCAGAAAGTATTTTTTTATTGCTCTCTGGTGACCTAGAGGAGGCTGTGGATCCTCTGACCTTACTGCCCATACAACATGAGCTTTGGCTGAAGGATGGTCTAAGCAAAACTTTGCTTTTGTAGTAGGAAAGATGTATTTCCTTATTTCATCCAGCAGACAGGACTGCATTCAGTCCTGTCTATAATATGACTTTACCTTTGTCCATGCCTTGATTTTCCAAATTTTGTCAGAAAGGTAGCTTACATACATTGCCTCTATACTAGGCAATGCTGGGATTGCAATTTCTATCTAAACACCAGTGTGACACACTAAGATATTTATTGATCATTGTAATAAGAATTTACTGAGAGAATCTTTTCCTGAGCTGTCAAGAACCACATCAAATTTTCAAGAGAAAGAAGAAATAATAAATTTTTAAAAAATGGCAATATTAGAGCTGGCCAAATTTTCAAACTCATTCAGAGCTAGTAATCCTGTTACCAGAGAGTTAAGGGAGACAGGCCAAAACCACCTGCAGAGGTACACAGGCCTTTGCTGGTTTTGCAAGCACTCATCCCAAACTTTGGCCTTAACATCCATGAAAGCCAAACGAGGAGACTTCTTGGGATCCAGCTCACCCAAAACAAGACTTACAAAGGCAAAGTGATCAAAACTCATCACTCAAGTGCTTTCCAAGATCAGTGGAAGGGGGAAGCAGCAGAGCACAGTTCAACACCCACCTTGGCAGACTCTACCCCGAATGATAGGATCACTGCACGTGACAATGTAAATGTCTGCACAGACACTTGACTTCTATGAAGCTACTACACATCAGTGGGAAAATGAAGTCTCTTCTGTGCAACTTGGGCAGCCAATCCCTGCACAGAGCCAGCTCCTGCTAAGGCAACCATCCTCATCTCTTAGAGGTGATCCCTGCAAGTCCCCACCTTGGCAGGGCATTGATGGTGAAGAGACACTATTCTCCAGATCTCCACTGTAAGTGTACAGAGAGGAAAATACATTCTTTGGGGCTGCCTAAATATGTGTGTTTCTATCTACACGTTTATTTGATTTATAATGCAGGCCCTCTAAGAAACAGCTTTACAGTCATATGTACACGTAAGGATTATGGGTTTAAGGTATTATGTATTTTCTAAATTTCAGATCTTCTGTTACACCCCTAATGCAAAGAAAGCAGAGTTGTGAATCCTCCAAGGGCAAAAGAACAAGGCACAGAGGCACCTTCATCGACTTCTGCAGCAGTTCCTAGATTACAGCATCTCCAAGCAGAGTGCAGAACTAACACCTGTTCTCCCCCTCGTGTCTTGGCACTACCTGAACACACAGAAAGGGAAATACACAAAGACTGCATGGAGTAGGTGAGTACAGTGGCTGTTAAAGAGGATAGTGCATACCAGTGACAGAACTTTTAAGATCATGAGCAGTGTGTGTGAGAAAAATGGACCTGTCAGGTAACACTGCACAACCCTGTGTAGCTTCAAGGGACAAAGACTGCTCAATTTTTAATTTCTGTTGTGAATAATTCATTACAGGGCTAAGAAATCTTCTTGAATAGATGAAAGATAGGAGATAAAGGTCTTCTTCTCCTATTCATCTTCCAAATCCTTGCCCAGCCAACTGGGTCTGTCCATACAAAGTACAAGTTTCCATATCCAGCTTTTTCTTGCGAAGTCAGAAACTTCAGCCCACTTAAAAATGGGCATGTTCTACGCTGGTCCTGGAAGATATACTAAAATTCAAACAGTCAAAGAAATACCTACGATGTGTCAATTTCTGATTATTTAAAATAAAGGGGGTTTTACATTAACAAAAACATACAGTGAATATTCCCAGCTGTTTCTCTGCAATGACTTCTCTAAGCCAAGTTGCAAAACACTGTCTGTCATAACTGTCTTTTAAATCTTCCCAAAAAACCCATATGAGGGCTAGGGTGAACTTTTAAAAATTTGATCAAACTGTATTCAAGTTCATCTTGATTTGAGGGATGATAAAAACAAGACCTACAATTTTTGCTATTATTCCAGCACAGCCAATTAGGATGTTTGTACTTCTCAGGGAGCACTCAGCCCAAGAGGCCTATTATAGGGAGTGTGTAATCTCAGATTTTTGTGCTGAAAATATATG
The DNA here is from genome assembly GCF_036417665.1 of Passer domesticus. Taxonomy (NCBI): domain Eukaryota; kingdom Metazoa; phylum Chordata; class Aves; order Passeriformes; family Passeridae; genus Passer; species Passer domesticus. The sequence continues at coordinate 34,513,519 of NC_087479.1, forward strand.
TTTATCTTTAATCACATCTTTAATTGCATCTGAGTCAGGAGGTTTGCAAGGCAAAAGAGCATCTGTGGTGGTGGGGTGGATAGCCAAATAATGGTAAGACATGAGTCCTGAACTGTATGGACTGTAGACACTTCAAATACACTTTAACATGTGTAGGACTGCAGTACTTCCATCTTTGCCTATTTTTTGCTATACATGCAACTTAAAATTATGGAAACCCTGAAGCATGTAAGCAGCAGTGATGTCTTTTTTTACACTGTGAAAAATCTTGTGTTTCTTCTTAATGTATCCTGACATATGAGCATGCTGTTTGAATATCTAAAAGCGACATAATTTAACAGAAACTGGACAAACAAATTTAGGATGTGGAATTAGCAAAAGCAGGGAGGAAAAGGAACTAATTTTTGAGGAAACTCAAAAACTATCAGTTGGTGTAAAACTTACATTGTCATTACCTGGCATAGCAGAATATTGAATGCAATATGGGGTAGGTCTTTTTTTACAAGTTACTGAGCAGTGAAATGCTCTGTTGAATTACAAGAGTGCCACTTTCTGAATGCAGGTGTGCACATCTGGTGAGGAGAAGGCTGGCAGGCACAGCCACAAGGGTGTGCAGTCATATCCCCATCAGTAAAGAGCATCAGCACTCACCAACTAACAGAGAAACTGACTGGTGAACCCTGAAAAAGATATTTTTTAAAAAATCTGCTTGATTGACATTTTGCAATCTGTTCATTGAGAAAGACCTATTTTTGATAGATTTACTCTTATTGAGAACACTTTCTGTGAAAAGTTTTGAAAACTGTTGAAGCATTTTGTGCTGTCAATCTTTTAAGTCAAAACTACATTTTTAAGATCAGTGGTGGTTTTTCATTTTCAGAGTAAAGGTACTTGACAAAGAAGAATCAAGAATGGAAAAACACGAAAAACCAAATAAAACATTGTACTTCATCCAAATAAAAATATTTCTAAAGCCACTAACTTGAAAAATACTATACCTGACTTTTCATTTGGACCTGAGTATTTTTTGAGCTCAGTAGTTTTTCCTGAGACAAAAATAAGTTTCCTTTCTATTCTATCCAGAGGGACCAGTCAGAAAAAATACTGTTTTCTATTACTATTTTTGTCCCTAAGCGTTTTTGCTTTCCATATTTCTCTTTTTTTTCTCCCTACTTTCCTTCCTTTCCTTTCTTAAAATGTCCTATCTACTAAAAAGCAGAAGAAAATTGATTCTGGAACTGAAGATTCTTTGCTCTTGCTCTCCTCTTTTCCTCTGTTTATTCAGAAGGAGTAAGAAAAAAGCTATATTAAGCTCAAATTTTATTCTGCTGTTTTCTGTTGAGCAAAAGATAGTCCAGTAAAGCCACTAAATCACAGATAACACTTCTCTGGGCAACATTATTAGGAACTGACAGCTGGAGATAGATGAAGATCTCATCTTTTAAAGAAAAAAGTACATTTAATTTCCTTTGTACATAAAATAGAGAGCACAGCATTGTGTATCTGAAGATAAAAAGAGATCCCAGTGTATGCTGGGTGCCATCCTTACAGAGATGTAATACTGGTCTCTGTTCTGAGCTTACATTGAGCTTTAAATTCAAATTCATTTAGAAACAACTATTCTTCAATTCATGGTAGACTGTGAACTTTAAAAAAAGAAGGTGACATTTTACCTTAGAAAAGAACAGCTCACAGAATGAATTGCTACCTTTTGGGAGGAACACTGGAAGACAGGACAGAAAGAGGAGGGAGGATGGATCTGTAGCAGAGATGGGTTTGCCCCTGGTGCTCAAGGGATCATCCTGGGAGCCACTAGGCCTCCTTGAGTTTGATACCATAATGGATTTGATGCTGAACACACACAGTGGAGTTGGTATTGAACATCAAGGATCTCATCAACTGCCTTGAAACAGACATGCTAAAAAGCTATGGTCATTTTTTCCACCAGCTGAGGCACATCATGCCAAGCTCCAAACATGCCAGGTGAAAGGGAATGAATTTCTTCTACAGAGGCACTGGCAGTGTACAGTGTGCCCTTATTTCTGGGGGACTTTTTGGATGTGTTTGTTTTTTTTCCTTGATCAAGGAACCTGTGACTATGACACATATACTATTCACATTTGCAATGTATAAACATATTTCATATGTCCTTTCTGCAGCACTACCCCCTGTTGCTTTGGGTGCATTTGATTTTAGCAGGTCCCAGGCAGCATGGAAACAGTGAGAGGTGAAACTTTGTTTGCCTGGGTTAAGCAAGAAAGTTACACATGTATTTAAACACATGCTTAACAAGAAAATATGGTCAGTCCAATTCCAGTGGTATGAAAGACTGCTTTTGGCTCCTGAGGAGAGTACAAGTTTTAAGAACATCTGTATGGAGGTTTTGTTTCTAAGTCTAGAGACTGTTTGTGTGTTGGCTGAGTCTGGTTACAAGCCCTTGTAAGAAATGAAGGCCTAAACTAAGCAATTACCTTCCCTTGATTAAAGGCTTCTACTCAGCTAGTCTAAAATAAGAGTGGAAATTTTTTTGTGAACCTTACTTCACTGAAGGATGAAAGGTGGTTTTCCACTGAAAACACTGGCAATAAGCAGCCCTTCTAACCATAAAAGCTTGAAGGAAAATTCTTTGACCATCTTAATGTAAAAATAGTTATTCTGCTTTCCTAAGACTTCAAATCATGCCTTTTTTTTTTTTTCAAGTGGACATAGTTTGTAGCAAAGAGTAATATTAGGCTTTGCCATTTATTGCAGAAATAAGTGCCTCTGGAAAATACAGAATATAAAATGACACTTGCCCTGGATTCAAGCTGGAAATGCAAATATAGCAAGTCAGAGCAAATGCAAAATCATCAAGAACTACAAGGGTCTGTGTAGTTATTTCACACAGTGAAAACTATTGTTTTGAGTTTCACCCATACACAGGCAAGCACAGTGAAACACAAAGTGTCCACATAAAACATCCAATGAACACTGACCTTCAAATTTCTCTAAATTGCTGCTTCTCTGTAAAGAAATGGATTTCTTCCTTTGCTTTTTGGGACTGGTCCCCAGCTGATGATGGGATAGACTTAAGTTGCTTTTCAGAAGTCTTTGCATTCTATATTCTGATCTAAAACCTCCATCACTCATGTCTTATTACACCATAACCTATATTTTTTTGGGTACTGAACCCTTTTTCAAGACTTTGGAAGATCACTATGAGCAAGATTGCTCTCTGCATTCTGATTCAGTACGTTTTTAACATCCAACTGCTCCTCCAGATGTATCTAGGAACTTCAAAATTCAACTGCTGTGCTATTCAGTAGTTTTGAAAGCTTTTTTGCATCATAGCAGCTACAGTTTTTACTAAGGCTCTCCTTTATCTGTTAATATCTCTGAACTGAGATAGTGAGCATTTTGGGTCACCCACACATCTGCACATTCAAAGTACAGTAGGAAAACAACTCTCAATAAGCAGGATCCATCTCACACACAGGTCTGGGCAGCATTTTGAGCTGCAGACAGCTGCCACCAGGAACCATCCAGGCAGATACCCACATATCTGTGGTGCTATGCTGACCTCTCCCTGTCCCTGGAGACAGGTGCCCCAGATTTCCTCCAATTCTGTGTCCTGCTGCTTTTCTTGTTATGGAAGATCCTAAAGACCAACCTTGCTACAGTTTCTATGAGAGAGAGAAACACCTCTCCTTTACTGTCAGAACAGGGATTTTGAAACTGATTTTTTAACCCACATACACACAGACATCTAGCCAGGTTTGCTTCTTTTATTTCTAATTTTAGCAACACTGATTACAAGATCTGGCTTCTTCAGTCCTCTCTTTTACCTTGATAATACTGCACATCTCTCACTAAAGCCTTGCTTTCATTCTCCTCAGATCTGTGGATGCCAGTTACCAAAGAAGATGCAAAAGTGTCAATCAGTGTCTCAGACTGACAATTGTACTTAATTACCTCTGACTCCCTCCACTCACAGATGTTTAGAATTATTCTAAATAATTCTAAATTCTTTGTTCAGGAGCTGAACAAAGTTGTCTTCAGGAGCCTTCAAGATAACTACAAGTGCTCTAACTGGCTTTCAAAAGGATAGTTCAAATAAGCAGCCAAACTGAGCATGAGTTCTGAACTAATTGCAGTTTGCCTCTCCTGCTACTGTTATGAACTATAATTCTCCACATTTCTGGAGTGCCTTCTACTCCAGGTTGCATGACAACTTAAGAGACTTAATTGCCTCTCAACATGCCTTTCAAAAGTACTACTTCCAATTCAATGGGTAAGAAAAGCACAGCATAAAACATTAAGCCATTGTTCAAGTACATGGCAATGAAGATGAATTGCTGGAATAGCCCTTCCCATTTTATGAAAAGTACAGGTTCTGTACCAGCTATTATTGGTTTGGCATTTTTTATAATTCATAAATGAGTCAACATTAAAAAAAATTATTAAAATAAGTCATCATTAAAAACATGGTGGGTTTTTATTTTAGTGGACAATCGACAGATATAGGCTGTATTCTAAAATGTAAGTTGAAGAGACGGGCAAGTTGGAAAGTTTTCCAACTGCATATCATTTTTTCTCAGAGATACTAAGATAAATCCATTGCTTTCCAGAGAGGAAAAGGTTATTTCCACTTCAAAAAGGTAGTTACACATATGCTCTCAGAAATATTTAGTGCCTAAGAAAACGGGAATGAGGGGGCACCCCACAATAAGCAATCAACTAAGATTGGGTCCTAAGTTAGGACAGAAGAAATTGCTCCACATAAGTAATTATTTACAACTACACTCCAAACCTGCTGAAATGAGATGACCATTCCCAAAACAATCTTCGCAGAATATCAAATTCCTAAAAATACACAGGATATTTCAGTGAGTGTTTTATTCATCAAGAAAATGGATAAGGGCTTCATGTAAGAGAAATATCTTTGCTTCTTCCCATGGAGAAAGGGGCTGTTTCTCCTCCACATGCTGTTCTTAGAAAGCCATGTGTTTATTTCAGGAGCAGTGCTGGTCCATATTGTGAGCCATCATGCAAGCTGGGAGCTGAGCACGCCTCTCCATATGCAAAGCAGTGGCAGCTTCCCATCTTCAATCAAAGCAGGGAAAAGGAAGCTGTGCATCCTCTCAAAAAGGCAGTGTATTTGCAGAGTCCACACCAGTGGGGAATGTAAAGATACATTTCCAGTGGTCTGGCTTCCACTGTAACAGTAGCAGTGATGCAGCAAGAGTGCTAACTGAGAGAATGCTGTCAGGACAGCCAAAGCTCTGATGTCCTTTGCATAATCAATCTTCCAGTCAGTGGCACTGCACCTGAACTTGAATTTAAGAGTTGAAAAAGTTCTTAACAAGTTATGCAGTATTAATTACTCCTTAGCTGTCATATTTATATTTTATTTGACTAATGACATAACAATTAAACCAATTTCTTCCTTGTCTAGGTTGAGCACAGCTTAATGCCTCTGTATTTTAGCTTTTCACTGGTTTCCCTATAGCATTTATTATTACCTACTCTTGCATTGTTCCTCTTATTCCTCTCCTAGGTGGTTTAATTTGTTCATACTTGATTTAGAAGCAGACATATCTATGACACTGAACAGGGAAATACACTAACACACAGCTCCAACTTTGTTCCAGATTTCATCCACCACTTTCTGATGGTTTTCACAACTCTATCAGAAGAAAACATGCACAAAACAGGACTAAGCTATTTCATGTAATGCTTTATGAATTCCTTTATAACTCCCTAAAAATCAGTGTTAATTCTTCCTCCTGAGTGAAAGACTGGGCCTCACCACTAAAGTCAGTCTAAAGAAATGAAGTGCTGAGAGAAGATCTACATGAGGAGGCTACCCTAAAAAAGTGTCCAAAAGAATATTCAGGTTGCAATTGACACATCCTGTGGAGGGGAGTAAGGCAACACTTTTTGCAAAGACAGTTCCAAAAGGATTTACAAAGAGGTGTCACTGAGAGTTTTGAAATGAGACTCTGCTGTCAATATGTGCTCTACTGCTCCTTTCCTCCTATGAGGAGTTTCACCAGCCTGTTACATACCTTATCAAAACCTTAATTTCATTTGAAAAATTGAGTAGGTGCTTCTTCATTGAACTCTCTCTGCAGAAGGGTCCTGAATGTTAGCACAATGCCCTCTAACAGCTAAGATTTAGCACACAAAGACAAATATAAAAAGAAAAGCATTTCACAAGAATTTACTGGAACATAAAAAATTTCTATGCAGATGCACAAACATACCTGTAAGATGAGCTTTGCCACTGTGTAGTGGTTCAAGAAGATTCTGCTACAGTATTTACTCACAGAGAAGCAGCACAGCTCTTTGTGAGGAAGAGTTCTTCCAATTCAAACTGAGACGTTCCAGAGCAGAGGTCCAGCCTGCATGAAGGTATTGATAAACTAATCACAGAAATTTAATCACCTCTAAACAAAAGTTATTTGACCAATTATCAGCTGACACTCAGTACACGCCTTTTTGCAGTCCCTGCAAATGAAACACAAGAGTATTATTTAGCCAAAATGGGACTCATTGTTCTGAACAGCTCATATGCCTGTAGAGTCCCTTCCAAGCTAAAGAGCCTGAAGTCATGCAGGGGCTCCCTGAAGCAGCACTTATCTGGTCACACACATCTAGATGACAGCACTGTTGTTCTCATTAGGATGACAACTTCTGGTACTGACAAGTGACTCTTGAAATGTTATTCCTTGCTGAAGCAGTTTTGAATGTAAGAGACTGAAAAACAAGGGGATATTCTCGGTAGAATAATCAGCTTTTTTTAATTGAAAATTCACATATACAGCCTGGATGCAATTGGATGCAAACAAAGAGCTTCATATAATACAGTGCCTTTTGGTCTGATCTCACAGTCACTTATATATACACCAGCTGAATTGTACAGTGCAAATGCTCCCATGTCTCTTCCTGACACTGGATTAAAAATTAAGACAGTCCAGCCTGAGACTTTTTTTGACTTTTTTTTTTTTTTCCAGAGGCACCAAAGGCGGCTTTCTTAGTCACTCAGTCTTGAGACGGAGAGCCTCCCGCCGTTGTTTCTGAACCGTCCTGGAATCTTCCCACAGACTGGGTCCTCTGATGTTCTCCCAGTTATCCAAGTTAGATTTTTCAAGCTTCTGCAGACAAACAGCAAAAATAACAGGGGTCACCTTGATGGATCCATGATTTAAAGTACATATGATTCCAAATTGATATTTTTCACAAGAAACTCAATATCACTATTGGGTTGATGAACTTTCAATTACCCTGCATGAGAAGTTCAACAAGGAAGAAAAACCTAGTAGTTATCCATATAGCTACATAAATGACTAAGGTAGGCATTACTGCATCTGCTTGTCAGCAGGTAAGTAGCATTTAAGGACAGGAAGCACTGCAGCATCTGAGCAAGACTGAAGATACCTCGTATTCACTTTTCTCCTCTCACGTTGTTTTCCTGATCTGTTCTTCAACTGCAAGTCTGCCAAACACTGAAGTAGCAGGAGTGACAAGTATAGGTATAGCTCAAACAGAAGGATTAGAAATTAGTGAGCTGAAGTATCCTGTCAACAAAAATACAAAGCATGCTGGAAAAGATTCATTATCTAGCACAAAGAGAGACAGCAACAGTGCAAACCCCTCCAATCCATGTGGTTTTAACTTGAGAGAGGTATGCAATGCTTTCTGCTGACTAGTTTCCCATGGCACCCAGCCACCACAGACAGGCTTCTTACTAAGTCATACATGAGATATGCTACCTGACTGAACTGTCAGGTATTGAAAACTGGATTTAATTACCTTTTTTTTGCCTACTCCTGTCATTCCCCCCTCAGACCTACCAATGACTTAGAGGCAACATAAATGAAGAACAGGCGCCCTACGACCTCACCTACCACATGCTGCAGTCAAAGACCACAAACATTGCATCTCCACAGTCCTGTTGGCAGAGGTGTAGCTTTCCCTTCCCAGGACACAGACCTCAAGTCTCACATGCCAGCTGTGGAACAGCACATTGGACATGGTGGGGAGACTGAGGAGAGGGTCTGCACCACTGCCAGAATCAGTGCTGTCCTTGGTGCTACTAAACAGAGCAACACTGCATTCCAGTAATGAATGGTACTTACTGCAGTGGGACTCAAACCTGACCTGTGATCAAGGCCTCATCTCAGCAAATGCTGTAAAAATACACCAGAAAATACTTCACCCTGCCCTAAGCCTGTGGCCTAATTTGTCTACTATCAATTATTCAAATAAATGGCAAACACCCAGGGACTTGAATAATAGTTGCAGAAAAATTCAACAGCTGTAACAGAATAGACCTACTGCTTAGTTCATTTTATGTGAAAGTTTCCTGACACTTCTACAATTGAGGAAACTGCAATGAGGTTAGTCAGATATCAAAAGAAATTAAGCAACACTCTACAGAAGATATATGAGAACACAGGCACAAACACAGCAGACTTTCACAAGGTAAGAGCAACTGAACTTTTTGTAGAGTTGGCATAGGTCTTTCTGAAGAATTGTCTTTACTACTTTATACATCTTATGCTTAGCTGGTACTTCATTTCCCCAAAAGGGATCTGAACTGACATGAAAGGAGAGAGAAGGAGGAAAGGTACACATCATCCATCAGTGACTATCTCCTCTGATTGCAAATTCAGAATTTAACATCTGATTCTAATGGAGGCTTCAAGGAAACTACACTTAAAATAACCTTGTGCTTTAACTGAAGAGATGCATGCTGATTTAATTCAACACAAAAGTATCACACACCTGTGAGCATCTCAACTATTCCTAAGTTGCTTGTCTCCCGAAGCCAGAACATTAATCAACTTTTAAAGTAAGTACAACAAAACTTGTGGTATCTAAATATAGGCTACGTAAAGAAGTCTATCAAAAGAGACATGAGTGCTGAAGATCTTTACCAAAAAGTTCATATTAATTTGTTCCTGAAACTTCACAGAGGCTTTACAGAGAGAAGGTTTGTCAAAACCAGGATGCATTTAAAAACTATAGTATCCATGCAAACCAGCACCAGAAAGTATCTTGGCAGTTTCCAATAGAAATCATAAAGGTACCTAGAAAACACACTGGGATACACTGACAGAATAAAACAACCAAGGGTTATGTGCAATGAATGGCACTGCCTGAGATGACAAATAAGATCTATTAATCAATTAAGAAATAAAGGTCCTAATGCATACAAGAAGATGATAATTTTTTATTGTCATTGTATTTATAGAGATCATTAACATTTTGTGTCATGTATAAACTCTTTGTAGTATCTTACTGCAATTCAAGAAGAAAGCACCTTCCTTACTACCATGGGACAGTATCTGCAAAAATTTAGTTTATGGGATAGTTATCAGTCATCAGAAGGCAGAATTATTTGACATTCCAACTTTCTGAACTGATGATATCCAATTTTGGAATAACAGAGCACTCCTGTTGCATGTGGATAAGCATAAGAAGGAGTATCACTACTGAAAGGGGACATGAGAATCTGTTCTGCAATGCTCTCCTATGGAACAGCTATTTTCACATATCTCTGCTGGTTCTGGATGGGGTAGAGTTAAATTTTTTTACAGCAGCAAGTAAAGGGATATGTTTTGGATTTGTGTTGGAAACAATGTTGGTAACAGAGGGACGTTTTCATTATGGCTGAGCAGCTCACACAGTGCCAAGGCTGCCTCTGCTTCTCACTCCACCCCACCTGCCAGTGAGCTGAGGGTGCACAGGAGGGGACACAGCTGGGGCAGGTGATCCCAACTGACCACAGGGATATCCCACACCATATGGCACTGTGCTCAGCATGTAAACTGGGGAAGAAGGAGGAACAAGGGGACATTCAGAAAGATGGAGTCTGTCTTTCAAAGCAACCTTTAGATGTGATGGACCCCTGCTCTCCTGGGAATGGCTGAACAGCTGCTGTCCATGGGAACTGGTAAATTAATTCCTTGTTTTGCTTTGCTTACACCAGCACCTTATGCTTTGGCTATTAAACAGTCTTTATCTCAATCTATGAGTTTCCTCACTTTTACCTTCTGAATCTTTCCCCCATCCCACCATGGGGACTGCGTGAGCAGCTGCGTGGGGCTTGGCTGCTGGGGTTAAACCAAGACACCATCTCACATACAACTGAGTAAAACCCTACCCTTTTTGCTCAGTCACTGACATGAAAATTATTACAACAGAATCATCCCAGAATAAATAGCTACATTAGATGTAAGCTAAAGACATGCATGTAGCTACATTTTAAGTTCATCTTAGCGATGAGAATAAAACCAGATTGACAGTCCACTTAATTAGGTGCAGCACAAGCTGCAAAGTCACACAGCTCCTTCAGATTGCCTGAGCTGTACAGTGAGAATCCAGGCAAGCAGCTAGTTCTGATCTCACATGAAGCTGAAGTCAACATCTTTCATTTTATCTGGCTAGGTCTTCTTAATTTCTTATTTCTTTTTTTCATTTGAGCCGCTTCGACTCTGCCTACTTAACTTTATGAAGACATCACATGTTAAACTACTTACAGCTTTTACTAAACTGTAATTCATATGAACTAGAAGGCTAAAATCCAAAATACTTCTTCTCCCAATTCAAATGTACTAAACACTCAATCATTGGAGACTACAATGAAATGTAATCAGATCAGATCAGCAGCACTTTTCTTGCTTGTCTCAAATAGCCCAAAGGATATTGAAAATTAGCTGTTTAAAGTAAGACCAGTATAGTCCATTAAATCTACTGATTCACTCCCTAAATCAGCTAAACTGCCTCCTAAGAGTACAGGACTGACAGAAGCTGTAAATTGAAGGGAAAAAATGCAGTTATTCAGACAGGCACAGTGAAAAAGAAAAATATGCTCAACTGTTTGCCACACTTGACTTTTAAGACTTATTAACTGGCTTGACTGGTGCAAAGATACCAAAAAGGACATAAAAAGACCTTCACTTCTTAATTGCTGGTTCAAATGCTTGCCTTAAGTACAAGTTATAAGCCTTTGACAGCCTTAAAAGAAGATAAAATTTTAAAAAGAGTTTGAATTCTACTCTTGCAGGATAGTCTTCATGCCACAATACACAAGCTGAAATCTGCAGAAATTCATTTAGAACTATTAGTGTTCAGGCTGAGTAAATTCAAGGTGGCCACTTGCAAAAATTCCTAGCTTTAGTCTCAGTTTCTCACATGTGAAAGGAGGGATAAGAGAATCCTGTTCACTTTACAGCTTGATGAAATAAATTCCGTGATGAACACTAGAGAAAGAAATAGCTCTGATATACAGAGCCAATTATTTCCCATCATTATAGTAAGCAAACCCATTTGCAGACAAAAGATGAGCCAGGGAAAAATACCCTCATGGCTGTAAATTAAACCAATTGAACAGTCTGCTTTTTGAAGGTGTCAAAAAAAGCTTGAAGAGACAAAAGGTATATTGAGGAGATCTATAACGATATATAGATGAAGAGATACAGAATTACAGCTAACAATAAATCTGCTGTCTTGTGTATAATTGAAAATCTTAATTTCATCATGACACTGATATGGCTTTAGTGGGGTTTTTTATATAACTCTTTCACAGAGCCATCTTTCTGACATCTCATTTTCTTAATATAAACTGGGTGTTACTTACTTTGCCTAGGAAGTGACATAATTTAATATCTGCAATTAGTGATTTAATAATCTGCAATTTAATAGCCCGTGATTAGTGATTGAATCCTCAGTTCAGAAAGAAGGGTTTTTTCCCAATTAGAGAATGTTTAGTTTTTATGATATTAGAAAACAAGCAAGTTAGTAAGCAGCAAAATATGGCCAGAATAAGATTGGCTTATGTTCATTAAGGGAATAATTGTGGGGGGTGAGGGGTGACTGGCATGTAAGCATCCAGAGAGCTGCTTCTCCTTTTGACTTTACTGAAGACTGGCAAAAACCAATAGAGGCTTTGGTGCTTAGTTCAGTGGGATCCAATAGCATTCATCTATAGCACAATTAATTAAGCTATGATGAACTGGTTTAAGAGACCTTCCCCATGCATTATTTTCCCTTTAATTATGCCAATTCAACCATGTGGGGCTGTGGTCCAACCAGAAACAACAAAACAATTTAGGAAAATAAATCCATACTGCTTATGAAGAAATCCTATAGAAGCACAGGACTATTGAAACACTTGAACTGGCTGAAGGAAACATGGGGTGAAGAGAGAAGAGAAACATCTTTGAGTGACTGTGTCAGAGAAGATGTGTGATGTCTTTATGTGTTGAGGAACTGCACCACCGGTTTGTCTGTGCAACCTTTTCCCTATGCAAAGCGTGTAAACAGGACTTGCCTCCACCTAGGAGGTGTCACAGACTTTAATTAATGTTCACAGAGTACTCTCATAGCTTCATGTGAAGGTGTTATAGTGATACAAGGTGCTCAGTAAACTAAACAATTATATCACTCAGTTAAAACTGCAGGATTACACAGCCTTGCATTTTTAGCATAAGAGAAAATAACATGAGACAGACTTCCATCTGGAATTAGCCCTTGCCATGATTTCCTCCTAATTTACAAGCAGTTTTCCTTCTTAAAATTCAAAATCTCTTAAAAACTACAATAAATCTCAGAGGATAATCCAGTGCCATTTATGCATTACACTTGCAGATCACCCAAGATGGACTTCTCAGTCCAAAAGGTTCATAGGCTTTATGACAAAGTCAAGAGAATGCATGCATGGGTCATTTACTTTCAGTGTGTCTTCTTTTCCTAAGCAAAAATGAAACTCAGAAAGGTCCAACATAAATAATAGCATGATTGCAGCAGTACAACTTCAAGATCAAACATCCCAAATTCAGCAAATTCCACTTTTAACAAAGCAATTAAGTACATTTAGGACAGTTTTCATTTCCCTTGTATAGAAAAGATTTATCAAGCTATGGTTATTCTGCCCCAGAAAGAGAGGTGCTGCTTACTAAGATTTATCTCTAAATTCACTACTTGGGAGACCTAGCCAAGTCAAGTGGACCAAGGAATTTCCCAAATCTGACTGCTTGGTCTTGCTAAGTTTATATCGTATTAAACTTTCTAAAGGGTTGACCTAGTTACTGCAGCACAAGTCTCTAAAATAGGAGCAGCCAGGGACAGACTTTTGGGATGTTTGCAGCACTTTTTCAACTAAATAAACGTGAACTTGACTGAAGGGGATGTGTGATCTTTAACAGTGCAGGAGACCAGCAGAAGTAAAAAATGACATTTCTGTTGCTGCTAAGAAGACCATACAGATTTCTACAGCACATCCCTATCTGGAGCCCAGAAAGCCCTCCTGACACTAATGAAATGGTTTACTTCAAACGACTTCCTAAGACTATGAATACTTCGAAGTGTGGGCAGTTTTTTTTAACTTCTGTATATAAAATCTGGCACAGTCTGTCCTTCTAATAAAGATAAAAAGATACCCTAATAAAAAAAGGATGAGGTGTACCAGGATAAAAAAAATATGAGACCCATGAGTCACACATGGTGTTTTTCCTTCTGAAGTGATATGAAAAACAAGGTTTCTTATGTGAGAGGGAAAAGCTGCAATGAACACCACAGCAAAGGGCTAAGACATTACCACAACAAGAAATGATCAGTTACCACCATGAAACTACTAACAGAAGTGTGTGAGCATAAGAAAAGAAACAACTAGAGAAGGTTTACAACAACAGCGTCAAATTAAACTTAAATCCAGGCCATTAAGAAACTACTTTAAAGTAACCACAGTCCTTTAAATCAGCAGTAAACTTTACCAAGCAGTTGACCCTTCTGAAATTGGTGGGCCCAATCTCCTGCCTCTCACATACTCCCCCCTCTACCCTGGTCTCAGATGGTTCAGGTAACATTCACACAGTTAGTGTAGTTTAGGACTTCTGCTTCTCATCTACACTTCCCTGCTGATTTTCCACTCACCTCTCTTCCAGAATTTGTTTATCAATTTGTATGCTGAAACAGAAGGCTTTTCCCTGTTGAGAAACTATGATTTGGGCTAAATATTAACAGGGCAATTCCAAATCTTTCAGCCATAAATAGTTTTTCAGTAATATCAATGGTTACTGTTTGATTTGTGCTGTTGGGCAATTTCTCATAGGGAAAAAAATCCTCCTGTTTCTTCTCTGCAGCTAACATCCCCTTTCTAATTGATGAAGACAGTAATAGGAGCATTATTCCCATACTGTACTGCCAGTAACAGTAAAGCTACTTCTCAGCAATACTGCTGAATGTACAGTTCACAAATAATATGTGAATAACTCTACCTGTCATTCTATTAGAACCAACAGGTCTTCGAACCAAATCCGAAAGACTTCTGTCTTAGAAAGATCAAGGCATCTTTTAAAATTTTACAAGCATGAAGTTTTAGAAGGTAAGGTCTGGGGTCTTTCTAGAGCTGGAAGCTGAAGTACATTGTGCTTAAAGACCATTTATGTTAGAGCTGTAAGATGGCACAGGGGGACACTGGCTCTCTGATGACTTCAGGGGAAGATGCTATGAGCAAGATGGATTATTACATATTGACTTAGCAACACCATTTCCCTCAGCCTGTGAACTCCTCAGTGATGCCTCCCAGCTATACCTGGGCAAATACCAAGTTTTACCAGACACACAATGAAGTCAGGGGTTCAACTAGGGAACGTCTTCATTCAATTTTTAGAAATCTGATTATTTAGCTAAGAAGTATGCAAACTCCATGGTCAGCCTCCACCAGAATCTTGCATATAATTTTTCTGTTTGATCAGTAAGCCTGTTAGAACAAGCAGCAACTCATTCTCTGACAGTAACTTGCTAAAGCAGAGTACATTTTTATAGTATACTTTTGAACATTAAATTATGATGGGTAACAATAATTTGAGAAGCAAAGAACATGCAAGAATTGTATAATAATTTTTTTAAGCATTTCACAGTTAGACTTGATTGTCCACGTGGACATCATCTGGAAGTACACTGGAAATCACAAAATACTTCAGATAGTGTTTTTGAAATTGGCCAAAAACAGAGGAAAAAAATCTAAGAAAAACAAACAGGATTCTTGCAAAAAGCTACTTTGCCTGGTTGGTGAGACAAGAACTTCCTTCAAAATTATCTGTCCTGCTGTATCATCTTCAGAAGGAGACCATGAGAGAAAATACACGGCCTCAGCTGTGTAGCTGAATTCCCACAGACTACACTAAAGTTACTTCAGAGATATTTCATACCAAAGATCCAACAATTCCCCACTGGAGGACCATTAGCAAGACAGAAGTGCTTAACATTTTCACCTAGCCAGCTGCACAAGTTCCCCATACTGGCTGCCTGGCAGAAGCTAGCAGCATTCCTTAACACAAGAAATGAAAGAATTCAGCCATGATGTGTGCATACAACTTGCCCTACTCAAACTTTTGGGGGTTTTTGTGACTGAGACAACACACAGTGCTGGCCCTAGCATGGTAAGAGGTGGTCAATTCATGTGGCATTAAAAACCAAGAAAACACACATGGAATGCAAGTTGATACTAAGGATTCTCTGTTGGAGAGAGGAGAAAGGGTGATGAGAAGAGATAATTCGTAACACTCCCAACCATGTTTGCTGTCTGACTGATAATCTGACTGATAATCACTCACCTTGTTGTCCATTAGACATCAGTGTCTTCTCACTGGATAAGGAAAGTGCAAATGCAACATATATAAAAGAAAAAGCTCTCAGTTAAGAAAAAATCCTGTGCTAAGAAATGACCACAAAAGAATTTACGGGACTATTAAATAGAGATGCATTCCAGAAACAGCACCAGTAAAAAGTGACACCCTATGAACTTCACTCTGGAGGCTTTCTTCCTGCAAGAGACTTTTCCACCAGAATTCTTCCTGTGACATACCCATCACCAAATTCCACCTTCTTGTGTTTCTCTATGAAAAACTATGAAGATCGTTTAAAAATTGAACACATTGAACTACGGTACAGGAAACTACTGAGATGTCAAGAAGAAAAGGTCAAAACTATAGGTTGGCTATGGACTGTACATCTACTCAGAATAAAATGCCTAACACAAACTATTTGAATTAAAATCCTTTCCCATGGCAGTTTCTATTGATGATAAAATAAGAGAACTTTGTACTTCTCTACAAAACATCGTGTTGAAGAGTCACAAGGAAATAAAAACATAAAAGAGCATTTCACACGTGAATAAACTGAAATACAAGAAACTGAGCTTGTCCCAGACACAACCTGGAGGGCAGTTGGAATCTAATGGCTAGGCTGGACAATGCACCAAGAAAGAAGAATGCATGGAAGGAAAAGAGTGGTTAAAAGAAGAAAAAAAGTATCTCAACTTCTTCCATTTATCTAAACCTATTTATTGTCATGACAGTCACTAAGGAGGGATATCTTCCCAACATCTCTGTCAGCTCTCAAACAGCTCAAGGCATTTAGCCACCAATATCTTCACAGACATTGAAGCAAATCAACTCAGTACATTAATCTGTTAATTCTTGAACAAAATCAGTAATCCTCTTGTACTGATAATGACAGCAACAACACACTTGCAGATGTCAATGACTGGGATCCAGGAATGTCTTTCTAGAGCACTCCTGTTGTCCACACACTTGGATGCAATTACTGTGTTGCTACACTGTCACTCCCTGAAAAAAAAGTTTCATCCATTCTGCTGGCACAACAATCCCTGAAGTTATGTCAAATGAGCAATAAGTGGCCTGAGTCTTTTTCAGAAGAGCTTAATCAAATTCATCTTTTGAGACAGTAAATATATAGGTTATATTCCCAAAACATCTCTCCATATACCTACTTTTATATTTTCAACTGTCCTCAATATACATTTTAATACTGCAATTACAAGTCTTTTGCTGTAATTCTCAGGACAAACAATTAAAACACTTCTATCCCAAGCTATTGTTGACTTTTTGTGATTTATCAAATTATTAGGAACAAAACCTTCTCAACATTCATACTCTTTAAGTCAAGAAAGAAGCATTCTCCAGTCTGACCATTTGCAGACTATTTGACCATTATGTCAATTATGCCATCCTTGCAACCAGTTGAAGAAAAACTTTGTAAAGTTTTACAGTTTTGATATTCTGAAACACAGAAGACTCATTTTTCTTGCTGTTGTAGTCAAATGATGTTCCCAGCTATTAAGAACAGATCTTACTTCTAATTTTACTATATTTTCTGCAGTAAAAAACGTTCAATTGCTATCACCTTCTTCCTATTGAAATATTTATATGAAAACACCATTATTCTCAGTACCTTTAATACTATTTAACTCTTTAATTTCTTTTAAGGAATTTTTAGAGCCCTAAGTTAGTACAGTCAGCCTGTTCAGCAACCTGTTCTTAAAGCCCTGTTCAAAACCCAGATACCAAAAGGAGAACCAGAATTTCAGTCCCAGCCTCATCAGCCTCATCTGCCACACTCAGAAGTAAAATCACCTGTTCCTACATCTACCATTCCTGTTTATATTCATACACTGAATTAGCTATTGTGCCACAAGATCACACTAGAAGATCAAGCTGAATTATTTATTCACTGACTCCTAAATATTTTTCAGAGTTGCTGCATTTTCAGTTTTTTAAATAAATATATTCAGTTACTCTAGAAGGTACTTAGCACTTTTAACAGGCCCATGTTAGCAAATAACATGAACAGCTCTCCCTCCCTGCCACTGGAATATTTTTGTATCACTTGCACATTAGTAATGATTTCACAATTTCTTTCACATCACTGAAAACAGTACCCAATAGTGCCTGTATGTCCCAAATTTCCCAGAACTCTTTTAATAGTATCACTTTCCTGCCTAGTGATGATTCCCAGAGAACCATCATTCCCAGACTGAAATTTTCAGCAGCCACTGAAGTCTTCCAAGCCCATTCTTAGAACACAGCTGTAAACCAGCACAGTCTAGTAGGTATTTAACATCTTGTTTGATTATTAAGGGATTTGGAAGCACATCTGATTCGAACACAAAGGACTTTTTTTCTAAAAAAATACAGATAGGTTTTTGCATGTTGCTACTTTGCCAACATGCTTACTCACTATTTTACATCCTCATTATTTTATTCTTGGTTTGCTGCAACACCATCCTCTTACCCCCATCCTTGTCAGATTACTTATCAGACAGCTCTGATGCCCTTAGCATCTTTTATCAGTCTTCCCTGCTTTATGACTAACTCATTTAGTGTTTCCATAGCAATGGAAACAGTTTTTATTTATTGGAATATTTTTTCCTCTACTTTCAATTGCTATTGATTCCCACTGAATATCACATATTTGATTCAAACTTAAATGATTTTTTTTTTCACAGCAAAGTGTTAGTAAATTCTTAAGGAAGCTTTTATTTGCTAGAAAACCCCTTAACTACAATTTTATATTTTGGGGTCTGATGTAACTGAGGCCAGTTTTTTTGGTGTTTATTAGACCATTAATTTTACAGAAGTACAAAAACCAAGTGCTAGAATAAGGAATGCTGTTTTGAGACAGCATTAAACATATGAAGAGGAATGTACTATGACTGCTAAACAACCACAAGAATGGTTTTCACTCATCATATTAATCAGGTTTTTTATCTCCCTTTTTCAAACAAATATTTGTCCTTTCAAATAAAATACTCAGACTTTTGTCACAGGTCAAACACTCGACATCTTTTACAGTGTGTTCTACAAGGCCCAGCTCAGCAGCAGAACTACATTCACATTAGTACCAGCATCACTAGTGGACAGGGCTGTGATTTATTAGGCAAAGGGGAGCAGCAGGGACTAATTGGTCATATGAGGACACAAAAGCGTGTTAGAGGAATGCATAAACAATGGAGAGTGTATGCAAAGGTAGCCTGCTCCTCTGGCATGGCCCAAGACACAAGATAAATACCATTATTAACAGATCTGAGATAGAAGAAATGCAGTATGAATTCACATGTAAATTCTTCCTTCCTCAACATAGTACCCTGACCAGAAACATTCCTGTACGAAATAAACCTTTTATAGTTTGAGAAGATATAATTTAGTAAATGAGAAGGTAAGAAAATGTCTTCATGTTAATTTCCTCACAATAAATTAGGTCTGTGATTATATCTTTTTACATCATGAACACCACATCAGAGACAAAATGCAGCCTTCAACATGTTTGAAATATTGGCATATATGTATGCTTACAGAAGAAATTATGACATTCTAGAAGAATCCAGTATGAATTCAATATGCACATTTCTGTAAGGACAGTCAGATATTTTTAAAGTCTTGGGGAGGGCCAAAGGACATTTGCATTTTTCAGGCAACCATGCTTCAAAAGAGCTGGCATGGTATCCTCAGTAACAGCTGCAGATATAATGCTAATAATATTGTAAAATAAGGCTTTACATATCGAAACAGCAACTTTTTTTTTAACTGCCCTTGATCTCTTATCACACCATATTTAGTAACAGCCACCCAGTGTAATCCTTCAATGTGACCTATATATTGAATTAGAAGGTGCTCCTAACAACTGTATTTTGGACAAGTCAAAAATAAAGAAAGGAGAAAAATGTCTACCCAAACCCCTCTAGACTGGAAAAGATGGGGTCCACAGAAAACTACTCTCCTAAATGTCAGCTGTAACTGGGTGATTGGTTAGATTTCATCCAACAGAATAAAGAGGTAACAGTGACTTAATATTGTCACACACTTAGTGTAGAGCCTGCAAACTATGTGCATGACTGCTGGTAGTTTCACAAGTTTCACTGAAGAAAGAAATTTAAATGTGCATGCAAGCTGGTGTGCATAATAAAGTATATATTGATATTAGATTTCAAAACAATAATCCAAATCTATTTTCATTACACAAATCCATTTGTTTTGTTGAACTGATCTGCCCTCTATTGCACCCAAACACTACTCTGGAAGAATTTCAGTCTGGGAATTCTCTACAGTTTAGATTAAGAAAAAGTAAGATTGCTTCTGTCATTTCTGTCCATCAGAAAAGAGTCTCATTACCTAAGAAGGCTTGTAATATATTGTTATGCCAGATGTATTTTATTAGCATTGATTTATCCATAAAGATAATGGAATTATGGCTATTTAAATATTATCCTTAACCTATTTACTCATTTCTGAAGAACGAGTATGGTATATCTGAATACAGATCTGTTGATTTTGAGGTTAGATATTGAGTTTGAGATGTGGTTCTTTTTACTGCTTGTGGTTCTTTTCATTTTTTCTTCCACATAAATAAATCAGAGCAGCCTTACAATATATTGAATGGAAACTGAGAGACAGTAATCCCAGAAGCAATCAGAACTTAATGGATTTGTAAGTTTTGAGTCTCCATTGGAACTTTCCATCTTGTTATTCCCTGCATCAGAAATCACAATTCTTTATAGCAGGGGAGAGCCCAAAACTATTTGCAATAATGGTAAAAACTAGCAAATATTTTGTGAAATTAGGCCTGTGAATGTACAAAAAGTAAGTTTTATTTTTATTTCAGACAAATTACAAAAGAGTAATAAAATAGAAAAATTTGATTATCAAGCTCAGGTACTGCAATTTGGACACCTAAGTATGAGAGCAATGGGTGTAATGGAGATCTTCAAAGGCTTGTGACAGAGATGTGGTATGGGAAGAAAACAAAAATCTGTGTTCAGTATAAAAGCCACAGAGATAAATAAAGTGTTAGTTGGACATGTGATTCAAATAATTTTAAAACATTAAGAATAATCTTAAATAGCTATATTCTTTGTTTCTGATCACAGGGAGGCTTTTTTTCTGGTTTTTCTAACATGGCTTTTTGTAGGCCTGAAAATTTATGAGACTGGACACTGAACTGGTTAAAACAGATATTTCAGAACTCAGTAATATTTGAAGAAAATGCTGTGTTGATGGAAGAGCGAACTATTTTTCTATAAAATTTTCTGAAGCCATGTAAAAGGAATGACAGTTGTTTCAAAGATACACATAAATTTCAGAAGCAAGAAATAACATAAAGTACATTGTGCACATTGTTCTGCAATTTGGTCTAATCATCCAAGCTCATGCACTAGAAGTGCTGACTTACATTCACACACACTCCCTCTAAGGCCAACATCAACTCTACATTTATAAACCAGGTTAACCACAGAAACAGTGAATTTATTTGTACCACTGTACTTGACACTGGAAATCAAAGTAAAGCTGTGTTCAGAAAGAAGCACTACGTGTTCAAAAACCTTTCTTTACATAAAACCTTATTTTTATTGGACATCAGTGAGTCAAAGGCAGATGGTTGATCTAATTTTAGTTAGGGACAGATACGACCCACCAGCGGCCAGGGTAATCAAGGGTAGCCAAGGTTATGGGCTCCAGGCAACAAATTTATTTTACCTCATATTCAGATTCCAATGTCACAGGATTCTGTTTTAATTTTTCTTTCAAAGCTGGATCAACCTGAAAGACAAATAAAAATACAGCAAAAATGTTTGTTTTCAAGAATATATTTTTAAAGAACTATTAACCTCAAATAAACTGAATATTGGTACATGCAAACCCTCCTCTAAAAGAGTTTATGTGCTATTTGTTCCAATACAAGGATGATGAACACAGCACAAGAATCGGTCTGAAGAGAAACAGGTCAACTGCCAAATTATTAAATTCCAAAGGAAAACACATTCTTAACTATAGCCCAGTACTAGCATTACCTTAGATACTTAAATCTGTACCTGCTTTGTTTAAAACTGTTAAACTAAACAATGCTTAAATAAATGAAGCAAGCACAAGAAAGATAAAATTGGGATTGTGGAATATATTATACTCCTGAATGATGAATTCAGGGAACGGGTATACAACATATCGTGGTTTTCAAAGTCTAAGCATGAGCTGAATTTCCAATTTTCTTGTGAATGTACAGCTCTTTCCTAGTTTTGATTCTGTACTGACAGTGCTGGTGTTTCCTGCCACCTTTCAGAGATGCTTATTGAAAGAACAAATCTGAGAACAGACATGTCAATGAACCACAGCAGACACATATCACGTTTTAACTTCTGAGCCTGGAAGAAGTGATGTTCATCGCTCCCTTTGCTAAATAACGTCTGTCTCCCACAGGTCTAAGAGCAGAAGCTAAGGGGAAAAAGATAATTAGCATTCGTCACGCTTTGAGAAAGCATTTTACCCTCTTCTCAAACAGCCACATACACTCAGACATAGTCTTTAGGCAATATAATTAAAATACCAAATAAATTCACCATGAGAGAATGATCTCATTTTTACAGCTTAAAAACCAAAATAAATGTGTAAGGAGACTGGTAATGTGTGTAGTTCTACATCCCTTGTACACTAGTCCAACTACAACTGATCCAGTGAAGAAAAGTTGGTACTCTTAATTTGCTGCTTCTTGATCTGAACAAAAAGGGCCCAGTAACCCTCATCACAACCCATGTCCAACATCTGCAAGTAATCTACAAAACAAAAAGGAGGGCATACATACATTTGCCTGGCCAATGAAATGATCCACCTTCAGATTCTCCCCTAACACGAGTTCCTGCTTATCAGAGGCACTCAAAAGTCACATCTACTATGTGAATTGATGGGAATTGCTCTGAAGAATTTCCCTGGCCATAATGTTCCCCTTGATTACAGGCACTGTCTGCTAGTTAGCATGCAGCCTGTGAGACCTCAGTTCCTAAGGATGGATGCTCAGACAGGCAAGTCTAACACCATCTGTGCATGGCCAGAGGTTTGATTTCCCTACCTCATCAGCGATCTGGCCATAGAAATACACACATTTGCAACCTCCAGATTCATTACACATGGGACCTAAGCCAAAATATCTAGAATGGTTAATGTTTGTACCGGATACAGCTCCCACCTTCTCACTAATTAAAAAAGAAATTGTAAAACAAGAGAGTGGCTCTTCACTGGCTCTCTACATCAAACAAAAAATGAAATGCTCCATCTCTGTCTTGGCATCCAAGGCCTCTGTAGAACTGCCCCTCATTAAAGATGGATTGCATTTCTCCTGTGACCACGACCTCCAACAACAGCCATGCTTTATTAGAGCAACGAAGCCATCCATCACATGTGCAGAAATGCAAAGTCTCTGGGCAGCCAGACAAGGCTTTGAAGCTTGCTTTCACAGAGAGAAGAGTGATCACAGACCTCATGGTATTCAGAACTAAGTGCAAACACTATTTGTTATGCTTTGTGTTCTCACAATACACATATGGATAAGAGGAAATAAAAGCTCCAGTAAGTAAGGCAGCAACAGTTTTATTTCATCCTACATTTTCCCTTCACTTAATAAGACAAAGTATCATGGTTGAAATATCATTTTTACTTAATTAAATACAGCCAGAATTTAACTTACAAAGACAGTTCAATAACCCATTACCAAGTTTCATTTTACCAATTTTTAGCGTGTTTGTTTAATGTGTGGTGTTTGCATGGCCACATTTGTGTAAGGCAAAGGCAAACAATCAGTTAAGCTACTGCTGCTTCTCCTTCCTTCCAGCCCTGTCTTCAGACTTTCCCCTGTCTTCATTCTGCTCTGCCTTCACAAAGACAGCTAAAACTGAGACACAGCATTCCAATTTGATGCTGTAACATTAATATTAACAAAAAGGCAGAAATGAAGGAGCCTAGTTGAAATTTCTTTTTAAAAAATCCCTGTAAATGCAAAATGAACAGAGTGCTGCTTCTTCAGAAGCAGAAATTTTATTTGGGAAATTAAGTTAGTTACCCAAAAAAGACAAGTTAAACCCTGTTTTGAGGGCAAACTACATACACACCTTAAGCTCACTCTGTAAAACTCATTCTTTTGCCTCAACTTCCACCAAAAAAAGAGAGAAGCAAGTATGTATTTCCTCTTCTCTTTATCATTTTTTCCCCTACATACGTACTTACTCACACAGAAGAATTAAACATACTTGAGCCTGCCCAGTAATTCAGTCACCTGCATTTTCTAATGCCTTGACTGCAAACCCCAGCTTTTCAGCTACCAAATGAGATAGATGGGATACAAATGGTTTTCGGAACGCATACAGAAGTTGAGAAAAAGTGTATTATAAAGTTTTGTTTCCACTGTGCTTGTACGATGCTGTGCTATCTTTGAAACATCACAAGAAAACCAAACAAAACAAAAAAAGCGGAAAAGAGAATGATGCTCTTTTCATTCTGAAAAGGCAGATAAACATCAATATCAGCCACAATCACAGATCATAACCAGGGAACACTTCAAATGGGGGTAGAGCCAGCAAAGTGCCCATGCCAAAGCAGTAGCTCTGTTGTATTACACATCTGCCACAAGATCCAAATACAAACATACATTTTGCTTCATGATGACTGCTATGCCAACACATACTGCCAAATGAGCTAGAAGTGTTCAGCTACGCACTGGCAAATAGATCTTCAGCTAAATTATGGATACAAATCTGTATTAGTAAATATGATGATGGCAGCAGACAAAGCCCAAATGCTGTAACAGCCTGACAGTGTCCCCTCCACCACTATTTAGGAGGCAGGGAGGAACAGAAAAGGTATTCCTTTAGACTAGAGGACTCTTCTTTTTCGGCAAAATCTCAGCTGCTCCTCTAAGATCCATTTAAATTCAGAGTTTATCTCTATATGTAGCATTCAAAGATGTGTGCATGTGTAATTACAGCATAACTTCACATTAAATTCTCACCAAAAGACTACTGAAATACTTGATGCAAGTATTTAGACAACCTTCATGCGATGCTGTCTGCAAGGCTTTGAAACCAATACTATAAATACAATTTTTAAAGGCTTTACTTATTTTCTTTTTCTGGGTTCCTTTTTTTTTCCTTTTTAGCACTTGCAGCAAAAATGAATAAAACATTCTTCATATTTTGCATTATACAGGCTTTTCTCATATTACATCAACTGAAAGGGCAAGGGCAAGTGCAATATAGAAAAATCTCAGAAAAGGTTTAAGAATCCAGGTTTCAAATTAGAATTTTGTCCCATTTCACACTCCCACCATTCCTTCAGATTTACCCTTACTTAACTTCAAAAGGTTCTCAAAGAAACAGACTTAAAAAAGATTCTTAACAACTAAAAGTAATAGAGGTTAAGCACAGAAACATTCTTAGAAATCTTAGTAGGCAGCTACTTGAGGCTGTAACTAGAAACTTTTGAAACGAGGCTGACACTTCTCATTTTAAGGCTGATTTTTCAGTTTTTCAATTAGAAACTGGACAGCATTTCTAGGTGTTAAAAATGGTGCACCTTGGGGGTAGACAAGAAGCATCATTACACAGCAAAGCAGGGAATAACTGGTGCTTGCAGCCCCTGCCAAACCAGGGACTCCTGCAGTGCCCTGTGAAAAACATACACTCATCTCAGTAAAGAGGATTTTTTGTTTGTGACACAAGTATTTTTGGTACAGTTATAAACCTAAAAGTGAGCTGCTACTAAAAAAATTCTCCACTAACAATTTTGTATTGATAGTCACTGACCACAGTTCATTTTGGCTCAGAAACAAATAATACTGGTAGAGAGGAACTGAGAAATCTGTGAATGGCACTAACTTTAGCTCCAGGATAAGGAAAGGATAGCTCTTCCACGAGGGAAGCCAAAGAATACCATCACTACCCATTCTGAAGTTTAGAGGCATGGAACACCTCTCTGTATGAGGGCAGGCTAAGAACACTTGGTTTGCTCATTCTGGAGAAGAGAAGGCTTTGGGGAAACCTGATTGTGGCCTTCCAGTAAGGGGGCTAACAAGACAGACAAACTTTTCAGTAAAGTGTGTAGCAATAGGACAAGGGCTGACAGTTCTAAAATAAAAGAGGGTAGACTTAGACCAGGTATAAGAAAAAAGCTTTTTATAATGAGTGTGGTGAGACACCGGCCCAGGTTGCCCAGGGAGGTGGTGAATGCCCCATCCCTGGGAACATGCCAGGTCAGGCTGGATGGGGCTCTGACCAATCTGATCTACTTGAAAATCTCCCTGCTCCTTGCAGGACTGTTGGACTAGAAGACTTTTGAAAGTTTCTTCCAACCCAAATTATTATATGGTTCTCTTAAATACAAGAATGCAAAGCAGAATAGCAGTGTCACTCCTGTTGAGCATTCACAGAGGACCACCAAGCTGACTCACATTTTCATTTTCAGGGTAACAACCCAACTGTCCACAGAACACATATGCCTGGATCTGCAACTCAAACAGCCCATCTTCACAAGCAGCCTTTCTCTGCTATAAACATTACTGTTTATTTGTCCAGGTACTATTTGTGGCCATGGGCTTTAGGGCAAACCAAGACTTGAATATATTACATCTTCTAAAATGATGGGTTCAGTTACTATACAAGGAAACTGTCAGGAGACAGCCACATCATGAGAAGAGGACTGTGCTTTTAGCAGCCTCCTCTCACACCAGCCAGTGCAGCACACTGCATACTTGTGTCCTGGCATGTACTGACCAAATGTTTGTATGCCAAAGTTTTACAGAGCCTTCCCTCTAGCAAGCATTTCCAGACAAACAGTAAAAGATATTTCTACCCTAAAACTAGTTTTTTTTACTAAAACATAAGTTTCTGTTCTGACCCTGTCCTCCACAAAATAATATCCCACTGAAAAAGATTTCAGCTTTGGAAATGGGAGAAAACAGTGGCTTGAATTTAATGAACATGAATTAGGATTGAGATTTTCATTTTTTCATCTGTCCTTCTCAGCATGAATAGATGGGACACAATTTTCCTGCAGTATCCACAGTACAGAGAATCCACAAAATTACTGCTTAAATGAAATTTTTCAATTTGCTCTCCCCACCCATTTTTTAAACTTAAGAGTAAACTATAATCACCAATTCCAGCTCTCCCACAGTGTAACTTCTTTGAAAACATTTATCATATGCCTAACTCCTCTAAATGGAAAATCAGCAATCTTGAGTGGATCAGTCAACTTTAATCTTCCTTGAGAAGACTCCCATAAATTGCTACAGAAATCTGTGTCATAAATATTCTAAGTTGTGGTTTATGAGCAGAGTGAGAAGCAGTAGACAGGAGAGGATAAATCCCAGGACTCAGGAAATGCAGTGTAAACTACAGCCAAGCTGAGTGCTGTTCTACTTAAGAAATTAAAGGAACAAAGCTTGTAGAGGTTGTAAGGTACAACAGGGGTTGTACTTATGCCAAGCTCTTTGGCATACAGTCTTAGGTAACAGAGAAGGGCAAGGCAAAACATTCCATTTTTGTGCAACTTCATTCACAACAATCCTTCAATTACATTACTTAAATATTTAATACACAAAAACCACTTGCATAAGGCCACCTTTTTCCCTGTCCAGGTGCTGAGGCACTGGAACAGCTTGCCAGAGAAGCTGTGGATGCCCCATCCCTGTAATTGCTTGAAGCCAGGTTGGATGGAGCTTTGAGCAATCTGGTCTAGAGGAAGGTGCCCCTGCCCATGGCAAGGGGCTGAAACTAGGTGATCTTTAAGGTCCCTTCCAACCCAAACAACTCCATGACTCTGTGATTCTATACTGCACAGGATACCATCCAAGAATATTGACTGGATGGGAATACTTACAAACAGTGGGGAGACAGCTGAAACTAGATGTAACCCCTAGCTTTGTGTCCTTTGACTTTTTCCTATGATCTGCACAGAATACAGACAGCTAAACAAAAAAAAAACCCATTCCATCCAGCCTCTGACAGAAATCGATGCAGACATTTCCAAAGGAGCAATATAAATTGTTGTTACAGCAGCAGCTCCCAGATTTACAGTACACGGTGCACCAGTGATCTCTCAAAATCCAAACCCTGTACTTGCTTCCAGATTGATCAAAAGAAGACCTACAATCCCAAACTCTGGACCAGACTTTTTATGTAATAATGTAATGGAAAATGTAATTAAAGGTTAATATGAGGGCCAAACTATCCCATGCTTCCACAAACATTTAAGTATATCTAGACTTCTCCCATATAAGGTCAATAAAACTAACAGGGACTCTAGAATTTTCAGTTCTGAGCAGGAAGTACTCATAATTTAACTAATTTTGGTATGCTTTCACATCCAGTTTGATTTTCAGTTGCACATTTATTTATATGATTTATACCAAATTTGTGCTGTAAACCTTGGCTCTGAGTATGCTAGCATAAATTTAATTTCACAGCAAGATTCAGTACAAAAAATGTTCCTTTTGGTATAAAAAAAAGGTGTAAATTTGTGATGCCAGTATTTAGGAAAAAAACCCCACCCTTTTGCCTTTAAATAGAGTATACTTAACAGCTGGAAACAATCCAAAATGCAACTCTGGATGCAACTCCAGCAGAGTCAATCTTTTTAGGTCATATTTTTTGAAGATTCCTTTTTAATGGTTATATACCTACTATGCAAGTTCAAGCTGGAAAACTAGTGTAAATATAATTTATAGGGGTTTGTTTTCCTTTATGGCTTCCTTAGTCATATCCTAACTTTGCACAGAATCAACCTTTTTGTTGAGGTTGAAAAACACAAAGGTCACTTAAGTTTCTGTTCAAAGCAAGTAACTTCAAGAGAGAAATCGCGAATTGGCAGCTGAAGCAGCACGGAAGCAGTGTGTGCTCATCCCCTCTGAATCTTTTCAGTGCTGTACTATCAGACAGGAGAGGACTGGAGAGGGTGTCCTCGTTAGTTCTGTCCCCCAGCAGGAACACCTGTGTCCAGGGGCTCACTGCTGCTCAATTAGGCTCACCTGGAAACTGCTCCTGGCAGCAGCTCACTTCGCCAGAGGCACCGTACAATATCCAAAGCACGATTTTTCACTTGGTGTGTCAGCTCAGAAACACAAAGGAATTAATTTAAAGGGAAAAGTCTATCTCATAGGAGACTAAACCATCAATAAAAGCACTGACGCTTCAATAAAATAACACCAAAAATGGTAAAAAAACCCCAGTTCCCAAAGAACTCCAAAGAATCAACGTTCTCATGTAGGAACAGAGATAGTCTGATCCTTCAAACATGATATAAAACACAACACAGTTAAAAAAATGCACAAGCACACTAAGAGATTAGGGATGCTTTCCCTAATCAGAGTTAAACATCTATAAATATAAATGCATTTTTTTTTCTTCTCTGTGTAAGTTAGTGCCTAAGCCCTATCTTGAACTATGTGAAAATATGCTTGCTACCCCCATATGAACAACTCCAGTTCCCAGAAACCAACAGCAAGAAAATATACATCAACATTTTTTTCTCACTGAAAATAAACAAGAATATAAAACAAAACCAAAAAGTCTGCTTTTTTTAACCCTAAAAATAGTTTGAATTATGTTTTAAAACATCATTTGCATTTACAGTACATATCTGGTTTTTTACAGAAATTTACTGAGTAATGAAACAAATTTTACTTTTTATGTCTTTTTGAACAGAAACAATTTTTAGGATTCAGTGTGAACTCATCAAAATTGTTTTCAGTGCTCTGAAAATGCATTTCTACAAATAAAAGACCACCAAATTCTAATAACTGTCATCTTAAAATCTGCATGTGCTGAAGAAATTAACACTTCTTATTCTACAGTTCCCATTGCATTTAAGGGAAAATACTTTCCACACTGACATCTAGTGAAGTTTTATAGTAAGAAAAAAAATCATATTCTAATACTTTGTACTTACAAAAAGCTTTTAATTTCCCAAATCATTATACTTTAAATAACTAGTCTTTGCAACACACTTGTACATCACACACTATTTTCTTTTGAAAGATATTTTGCCACTATTTTTAATAAATAACATGTTTACCTGTCAGAGGATCAGACATTCTGATGGGAAGTTTAGAGAAAGTTATAACGATAAAATCTGGTGTAATTAAGTTCAAAATATGAATAGCAAAGGGTTTTCCTTTTAAGGGCTTAACATAGAACTTTATCAAATCTGATCAAATCAGATTTAGTATCAAATATCTACTAAAATCAATGGGAATTATGAATGCAAAATATTTTAATTCATACATTTTAGATATTAATAAGACAAGCCATCCCTCTTCTCTAAGCAGTATCCAAAAAGGAATTCCTACATGCACTCTGTAATTGAGTTTGGGCTCTGATTGTTTAGATTGCTCAAGTTTGCAACAGCATCATTTGGCTGCAAGCCTCAAAACTCAAAGGAGAAGAAAAGGAAGTTCCATTTATAAGAAATTGCACTTAAAATGGACACATGCCTGGCCAAAAGGTTTTCAACATTTTCTTTGTAAAAACTGTAGTGATCTAGAGCTCCAGAAGATCCCAGGTACTGGGATCTGCTGACATCATGGCTACTGGCTTCCTTAGATGAGTCTGGAAAGCGAAATGTTTTCTGATGCTTGAGGGAGACACTGGGAAAAACAGCTGGATATTAAATTATGTTTTGGCTAAAAACTGCCTGAAGCTAAGTTACACACTTGTAATCACTTCAACTGCAACGCAAAAATGCCAGTAATTAATTTTGGCAAAGTGACAGGATTTAAATAAACCAAACAGAATTCTTGGTAGTATATAAAATGTAAATATCTAAAAACTATCAACATTTTATGTATTGAAATTGCTTCCACTTGCAATGGCATCAGAATGAGTTTCTCCAGTTAATAACCTTCTCTTCATCTGAATCTAAATTTGACAACAGAACCATCAAGTAAAAAATTGAAAAAATGCTTCTGTTTAAAACAAACAACTCTTAGTACTTGCAGTGTATGTTGCATTTCATTACAGAGAGGCTCAATAATGTGAGATAATATCTTAACTCCAAGTCATCCTACAGGGCTGTAAGCTGTCTTTGGTGACAATAAGCACCTGGTCTAGCCAGATCCAATCACTGGAAACCATTCAAAAGTATACACACAGTGTCAGCCTCAGAATGTGGCAACAAAAATCTTACTGAATCCCAGAGCTGACTCTGGTTTTTGCCTTTTACAGAAAAATGGTGGTTTATATACTAAACTGAAAGGATGTCTGAAGAAATGAAACATACATCTCTGTCTGGTATCATAGCAAATTCAGCAGACAGCTCTTCACAGACAATGTAGAGAAGTCATCTGAGCTCAGGTAAAATGGATTAGCTTTTGCTGAAATCAATGCAAAAATCTGAATCAAACACTAGCAGCTGAACCTCAAAATCTTCAAGAATAACATGGATAAAGAGCTCATTTCCATACAATCCTTCTGGACTGAACTGGAAGAGCTCTTGCTACCCCTTTCATTTTGTGCCACACGCAGGACTGAAATTAGTACCTTGGATAGTTCTGAACCATGCTCAAAAAACATAACAAGTTCCAAATTCTGCCTGCAAATAGAAACAAAGTCACTGTAAGGATACCTGTTTAGCCATCAACAAGGAGCCAATCTACCTTTCTAAATATACAATTTCAAACCCTCCCACTAAGCAGGCCATGCCTGAAAGCAAGGTCTGCTGTAATTTAGTAAAATATGCTTCATGATATAAAGGTAACTGATTGACAAAGACTTTTCCCCCACCTATAAGCAAATAATGTTATCCTAAATGTATGCCTCTCACACTCTCTACAGCACCAAACATTTCAGTGTATTATTTTCTTAAGTTTTAGATGACCTAGGGCCAAGCTCAATAATGCATTTAGTCTTTGAAAATCAACTAAATCTACTTATACAAGGAAATTAGCCAGTTTATCATTAGACTTGAGACCCAGGCCAACCTGACCTGCCTAAGAAAAAGAAGAAAACAATAATCACCAACATCAATTCCTTGCCATGCTGCACTTGTGTAATTAGCTTACTGAAACCAATTAAACACAGGAAGATGTAGTTATAAATAAATAAATGCTAAAATGCTAGATGAGAAGACTTGATTATTCTGCCAAGTTCAGTGACAGATGCTAAAATGATTCCACATTCCTTGCCTGACAGGTTTAGAAAGGATACTTTTTCCATCCAAAATATTCCACCAAACACCAAATGAAGATATTCTGATTTTAAACTTAAATCAAGCAGGATGTTTTAAAGACAAACTCCTGTGGAATCAGATTCTCCAGAATACAGGAATGCCTCAGGCACAAACTACAGATTAAATAAGAGTTCCTCTACCTTCAAGACATCTGCTAGTTTGCTAATGAAGCTCCAGCAAAAGACAATCTAGGGCAGGCTTCATCTCAGCAAATTTTATTCATCTGTACTTTTGACTTGAAGCATAAAGTCTCTACTTAGGCTCTTCCTCCAGTCAGCTGTAGAAGGGCATTTCCTGAGAAACTAAGTTCCACTCGAAGATATACACAAAACCATAAATTGTCTGCACCTTGAAGTTAGGTAGAGGTTTATGTCACCTGTTGTTCACTGTTCACAAATAAAGTATATCCATATTCATACACTAAGGAAGATAATTGTCTCACTGCAATAGGGTAATAAAAAAATCTCAAGTTAAATATCTGTTTTTCAATCCATCAAAAAGATTACAACATATTTCTCAAGTATCTACTTTAAGACTGAATGAAACCCATGTTGGGGCATTTCCTCTCAAACCTCCTTTCAGGACTACCTAGATAGCAATTTCAAACTAGGCATTTCACTTAAGGCAATGCAAAAATGAGCAAGATGAAACCCTGACATAGCACCACAAACATACATTCAGATTTAGCTGAGTAGATACTGAAATTTCACTTCCCTGTCTTTAATAATACAAAAAACCCATTCAGAGTCTTTTCAGTATTAACAGTGGTAATTTAAATTGACCTTAGCATTGGTATGGGGTGTTTGCACACCAGGAAGCTTAGAGGATGAGTCTTAATCCATCTAAATCCATTTGGAATAAAATAAAGCAGAAAGCCTGCAGAACACACAAGGTAATTGAATGCACGGGACAATCTGGTAGCAGTAAAGTCCACTAATTGTTATTAGAACACTGTGGACTTTGCCAGTCCAGTCCAATCACAGTGGCTTGTCCTATCCGCATTACTCCTTGAAATGGTGAAGTCCATCAAGTTTTGGTCAGACTGAGGATCTTGGGGAACACCACAGTGTAACAGGATTTCAAACACAGATGTTTATCCACTAAGAATTGCAGTAAATATATCTTGCAGTTTTCAGTCAATAGAAAAGTTTGTGGAAGAAAATTAAAAACACACCTTTTTATCTTGCTACCTATTTCAGTTAAATTCTTAGCATCTTTGGTAGTTTTTCAAATAGAGCAAATACTGGGCTTTAACACAGAAGCAGGTCCTCAAATAAGATAAACAAGTCAGCTTGCAGTAAACCAGATTCATCTAGTAGCTTGCAGTATGTGTCATGATGGAAACCATCCACTGGCATTCCACAAATCTAAGTAAAAATAAATCGTACGTATTGTGCAATTTTAAACACTATAGGCACATTCAGAGGTTTAAGTGATTTTGTTTCAGAATTTTCACCTCATATGAAATATATTATTTAAAAGAAAAAATGATGCAACATATAGAAACACGACATTATTCATAAACCATACTAACATTACACTAAACATTGAAATTACATTTTATTCTGTAATGCTTATTTTTTTGAAACAAACAAACTAAAGAAACAAACCAAACTTTTCCTGGGGCACAGAAATCCTGTCCAGATGGACTTTATAGGCAAGTAAAATGGAAGCAATAACCAAGAGACAGTTTCTACCGCGCTACTCCAGGACATGCCCATATGTGCAACTCCCATAGACATACCTGAGGCAGTTTACATAAGGACAGCAATAGGAATGTGCCAGCCAACAACAAGACACAGCCTTGTCCAGTCACCAGCAGATGTATTCCCTTTTTAGGTGGATGCTGAACTTCATTTAAACACTGTGCTGCTGCAGTTGCAACCACTGGACTCAACAGTGTGAAACTCATTGCAGTACATGTGTGAACAGAGCAATGTTTTGACAGCAACACAAAAGCATTCTAATAGGAGATACCACCTCTTAACTATACACTTATAACAACAAGAAAATGCTGGACTGATTTCCTACACTTTTCTGAGGCAAATGTCTGATGTGTTCTTGCTTGACATAAAGTCTCATGGAAACCTGCCAGCTCTCTGCTCCTATTTCTTCCTAGTTATTTTACCCTGACCCAGAACACTTAAAGTAATGGATCTCGCCTGAGAATATTTTTTAATACTCATGTGAATTTAAATAATTCCTTATATTTGAATTAATTAACTTTCCTATTTCTTGTGTAAAGTGGAGCAGCATTAATTACCTATATTCTACAGACTAAGTAAGTGAGACAGGCAGAGAAGAGCTCTGTGGGGCAGGAGGCAGCTAAAGAGAGAAGCTGAACAAGATGGATATAAAATTTCCAGTGAGAGCAGTGGGTGTTATTTAAATCATAGGCTGCTGTGGGTCTCCTGACACCACTCATGAGATTAAAGACACAATGTTAAAGAACAGCACTAGGGACCAATTAGCAATATTCTAAACCTGTAATCCTGAGTATAACCAACCAGTCAACGTGCTTCCATCACTATCAAACCCCACTATGAGAACTGCTGTAAACTAGAAAAGTCAGAGTGCCATAAGTGCTCATGTTAACTTGCTTTTCTCTTTCATTTTTCAAAGGACAGCAAGATTTCCAGAATAATCTTCGACACACATGTAGCCATGATATTTTATGAAAAATCCTCTGCTAGGATTTTTCCCGTCCTGAGAGCTGAGAGCCTCAGGAAAGAAATGTAAACAATAATTATCTGCTGCTGTGGAAAGCCACAGGTGCATCTTCCATTGGTCCATGTGGATTGTTTTCAATTAGTGACCAATCACAGCCACCTGTGCCAAGGCTGTGAGCAGTCACAGGATTTTGTTATGCATTCTATTCTAGGTCTTGGTAGCCTTCTGATCCTTCTCCTCTCTCTGTTCATTTAGTACATTATTAATGTAGTATTTTAATATCATATATAACATAATAAATCAGCCTTCTGAGAAAAATGGAGTCAAGCCTCGTGTCCTCACACTTGGATGGCCAGCCTCGACACACACATGGCTCTTTTTTCTCAATTCAAGTTCAGGATTGTAAAATGAAAGCTGAGATCCTCACAGTTACATAATTTCTTGAACTAATACCTTAAGACAAAGCAAATATACAGTAAATGAAGATTCACAATGGCAACAATAACACTCTACAGGTGTCAATATGCCATACATCATGGGTAGCTACATGCCACTCAACTGGTCAAAAACACTAGCTAAGAAATGTTAAAGGCAATCCTCAATCTGCATAAAGCAGGCTTTACACTCCTAGTGTGCTTGCTGAGTATGCGTCCATGCACCACCACCATTCTTTTAAACACTTCCTGGGTTTACAGGCTTATTGCTTATAGAGAATGGTGAAAGAACAGGTCAGGAACCTTAATTTTCATCTGGATTTTAACTCCTGGAGCACAATGCAACAGTCATACACATTTAAATGCACAACAATCAATTTGAGGGTAAAACTCATAGAGGAGAAATTGAAATTCTATCATTTTGACTCTTTACTGCCTCCACCTTCTACCTCACTAAGACAGAAAACATTAGTATTATTTCTTAGCATTCTACTTTTGGGGTGCACTCACTTTCCCCAGGACAAAGAAAAAGTGAACAGGATCTTCCTAGCTTGTAAAGAGATAAGTAAGCAACACTATTGTACATAACCCACAGCAGGAAACATTTGCAGACTTCAAAGGGTAATTGATGTTTTGTTTCCTAACAAAATGGCATAGAGATTCCAGCTTTCTTAGATGTGCTTCTGCTGCACTTTACCCTGGAGGAACTCATTCAGTCCTATCCTATGCCAAAAGTCTGAAAACCTGCCTTGCAATAATACTTCTTCAACAGAGTCAATTTAGAGCTTAAAAACTCTCTAAAAGGTTTGCTCATGGGAGAAAAGCATAAACTTTTCCAGGTAGTTAATATATCACTTCCCTTCAATTCTCTACAGCAGCTATTAGCCAGCAGTACAGACCACAACCCATGTTCCACGATTCTTATATCCAAAATTAAATCTGAATCAAGTCTATACAACACCTGGAATGACAACAATGGATGCACAGCATATAAAAATAATTGATTGTTATATAGTTGAAAAAACATTTTCTGTATATTTAATAGAAATTACATTTTCAGTGAAAAAAATATAAATTAAATAAACATCTCCAATTACATACACAAGAAGAAAGACAATGAAAGAGCTTAGTCTTCCATTTATGAATAAAGGCATCTGGAACAATGCCCGTACAAACCTACTAATTTCTTCTCTGTTAATTCCACATGGTTTTCCCATAAGCATACCTGGTTTCTGTAACCAATTTTGATTTGCATAAATTCTTCCCAGAAAGTGAACAATTACCTAACCTAATGATTTCTCCATTAATGGACATTTTGGCAACAACAGATAATGGAGAAATCCTCTATTAGTTTCAGGAGGATTCTGAGTAGCATAAACAAGCATTACATCAGTAAGAGCCTCAGCAAGCTTCCTTTAAAGGCAGGGCATTCATTGTGCTGAGGGAATATGACTGATCTGGGTATTCTGAGAAGATAAAAATGTAGCCAAAATGGTTTTTTGCTTTTGCAAGAGATGGCCATATCTGAGCTCCTGATACTCAAAGATGAACTAAATGGATGAACTATCTGCTCCTTAGATACTAATATGCCCTCTTCAGCTGCAGCTCTAGGCTCTCTACCCTCTGCATTGACTGAGCTGCAGTCCAAGATCCCAAAACACTGTCCAAATGAGCAAGAAGACACACTCCTTTTGCAGCCCCTTCTCAGCCCACTCCACCTGCAGCTGTAGGCTCTGTCTCCCTCCCAACCTAACGCTACCCCAGCCCAATGCATCACAACCAAATCATACTCCCTCAAAGTCCAAACCACCATCTTCTCTTGAATTTTAATACCTTTGTCAGGGAATGTTCTTCAAAAGTCAGTTTGACATCAGTAACATAGTCTTTATTACTAATGCAGCTTTTTTCATTAAGGCACAAGAATCCAAAGTGGAAGCCAACCCCTCAGTCACTGAAACACAGACTACACAGCAGCAGTTCCACTGCAGTGCTGCCTTTGAATATCACTCTTGACTGAGAAGATGCTTACTAATGTGGTTTCCCCCTAAGCACAGTGTGATGTTAAGAGTGAGAAAGGAAAAGAACGGGTACTTCTGAAGGCAAAGGATCATAGTTTGACATCTGAAATGTATTACAGATTTACCACAAAAGGATTTTACCGCAAAAGTTTATTTTTTGTCTTTTTAGCAGTTGAATTAGCAAGAAAACATTCAGGAATCATGCTTACAGAAGGTGACAGACTCAAGTCTGCATATCCTTAAAAAATAATCAAAAAAGACAGGCACTTGGGTGTTATGAATCCTAGCCTGCTTTAGGATTTGTGCAACCTCTGCTTTTTGAGCAGTAAAATGTAAATAATAACCCTACCTTTTCTGGCAGTAGGACCATGAAGCTTAATTCATTTAAATTCTGTGAAAGTCTTCTGAGCTCCTTGTATTGAAACTATTATTTGATTAAATATTTTTATTATGCTGAAGGAGAAGGTGTAACAAAAAAAAAAATCTTATTTCTTTTATTGCTTATTGCATTTTTGCATCCAACCCCCCAATAAGAGCACTAGTCCATCTGTCCCAGTTCTGATAAGGATTTACAATACTAGAACTCTTATAAGAGAAAAGCATCAGGATTTTAACAGCACTTTTAAATTACTCATATTAATGTTCTTTTCCAGAGTTCCATGTACATTTTAAACTAGATTTTTTATCCTTTAAAATACATTCAAGTCTCATTGGCTGTCTTATTTAGTGAATTAGAATGGCTTTCAGCTCTGTTTTTATGGACATAGAAGCAGAAATTAATGAAACACACTGCTTTGATTTGTCCATCTACAAACAAGCCCAAAGTTGCTGTTGCTAGTTCTGAGCCAACACTGCACTGTTCTTTACTTCAATGTCATCTACTTCTGAATAAGGAAAAGAAAAAGAAAACACAAAAGAGATGCTGCAGACTTAAGTAATACTGGCTAGAGCATAAACCAGAAGTCTTCTTTTAGCTTTTCAGAGTTTAAGAACTCCAGGTTGAAGTAGCTTCCACTCAGAGCTTTCATGTACTACTGACTGATTCAGTAATGCTTCCCTTGATTATAGGGGAAACAGTCACATAGACCTGAACTAGCACAACTATTAACAGTGTTTGTCCCTGAGTTGTTGTCACAGTGCAGATCATAGGGGTCAAATGCAATACACTGAGTATGAATCTGACCCAAAAACTAACAGAAACACAACAGGCAAATTCTTGCCCCATTGTGATCCCCCATCTGGTTGGAGAAAAACTTAAAGGCTCCAACTGATCCTAAAGGGCTAGAAATTACAGAAAAAAAAGCACTATTCTCTAGCGCTAGAAGACAGCACTAGAGAAAAGGTTTGTAAGATTACTCTCCCTGATCTACAGGTTCTGTCATACACAGCTCTGAGCAGGAGTGGGCTACAGGCTGCATGGAAGCCATAGCCAGCTATGCAACACAGAGAACCATGAGGAATGATTAACGTCATTTACATGGTCCACAAGTGTCTAAGACAAAACAAAGGGGTTTTTTTCCTCCTGACTCTCAACAGCTGAGGATCTCAAAGACTTCACCACAGTTGAAAGCCTCAGTATTCAGAGTCCTGCACGACTTTTTTTTTCTATGAAGTCGCACAGAGTCTTTAAAACAGCTTTGTGCAACCTGTAAGTCAGCAGCTCTGAGAAACCAGAGAGACCAGAAAGTCTCTCTGCATTGCAATAGCAAACCTGCATATTACCAAACCAAGGAAAGCAAGCCAATATTACTGCTAAACTGACACACTCCTTTCAGATCATTTCATACGCAATTTTGAACTTGGAGGGGTAAATAGCACTAGTAAACATGCTATTTCCCTCAGAAAGAAGGTTTCAGGCTCATTTTTAAAAAGGCTTCTTATTCTTCAGGATATTCTGACACAATGGGTAGAGACTAGCTCCCGTTTCATTCACAAGGCTTAAAGAACAGGATGTAGCACATTGTCAAAGGTACCTGCTTGTCTCAGTCAATGCAGAGCCAAGCCCTGGAAACCATCTAACATTATATGCTCACTGCCAAGTATTGTTTGAAAACCAAACCCTTTAAAACATCAGTTTTCTTAGTCTAAATTGGATACAGTAGCCTTGTAATAACCTCCTTCTGACATGCTGCACTTCCTTCTCAGGATTCAGAATTGCCACTTAGAATGAACCAAATTAACAAAATGTTTCTATTATTTATGTTGATTTTTTCACGGATGGCAAAGGATTCATCATCATGTCGGCCCCTTTATTGTCACCTGCTCTGCCTACTGCCTGTGAGACCCAGCTGTAGCTCAGGGCCAAGCAGTGAAAGGCAAATCTCCTACACCACGTTTGCTTGTCCTATCAATTCTTTAGAAAGCAGCATGTTGGCATAAGGAAATGAAAAGCAAAGAAAATAAATTAAACTACCTTGCCATGTAGTTTGTGAACATCGTATCTTATCTGAGCAAATTCACGGAGTCCAAAAGATCCTCCGATGAGATAGAGCTGAAAACAGAATGAAAACAGATGTCTTAGGACTGTTACAGAAAAGAACATTTTGCACACCTACAAAAAATACTGTGCATACTGACCCAATTCATCTACCAAGGGACTACACAATTTTCCAACAGAAACACCAGGAGCTGAAGAAAAAAATACTTTAGAAAATAAGTATGGGTGCCTTCTTCCACTCTCTTGAGCCTGGATTTCACACATTTCCTCCCCCTTACAAAGACAGCTGCTACATGACTCAGACTTTCCAGGGACTTCCTCTCCTCTTACCCCTCCTTTTCCCTCCCCATGTGGTTTCCTGACATAATGGCAGCAAAGGAACCTTTACCTCACTGCCACAGGTTTTATCCTCATAAATTTTCAAACTCTGTGGGGAAGTAGCAGTGCCACGCTGACTTACTCTGATGTCTGTGGGTAACAGATCTAATTAAGCTTCTGAACAGACCATGACTGTAGCTACAGTTCAATAACATATTATCACCCAGGCTAAGAAATCACATCCAGCACACCTATCCTTTTATTACTCCTTAGTTATCCTGCAATTTCCTCCATGCCTGTGAAGCTTAAGAATAATAAAGGGAGAAAGGGAAGGACTTCATATCCACATAAGAAATCATTATATTATTCTTTCTTATGAGAGAGTGCTATCACAAAACTGCGTATGTATTTTTACCATTAGAAATGGATAGACCATCCAAAGATCAAATATTCTTTAAAAAGAGAAGAGACTTGAAAATTAGCTTAGAAATCTAGCTACTTTGTGTACGAGTCAGGTCCCTTGCTACTGCTCTGACCTCACATCTGCTGTTCTCTGTTAAGGCAGATGCATAGGAGGCCAAAAGGCTTCACATCTAGAGACACACATCTAAGGAAGGTGGAAGCATGAGGAAATTCTAAGGACCTCAGTCAAGATAGGAAAAAAATCCAAACAAAACCCACCACCACCCTCCTTCATCATGCACCTTTGCTGTTACAGTCCTTAAGTACACACTGTAGCTGAACTGCTGTTTTCTACACACTGCTGGCTGAATTCTTACTACATATTAGGTTTGCAGCAATGGCCAGTGTCCAAGAATTGTTATAATATGTGCAGGTAGTCACAGTGCATGTTCATTCTGGAAAGTAGAAGTTCATATCACTGTGGCCATAAAGAATTGGAAATTGGAAACAAAAACCTGCCTTCTACACTTAGTCATTCTCAAAGTTGCAGGACTGCATTACTTCCCACCAAGCAGGTAAAATTGCTCAGAACCACATGAACACTCTCTCCACGCACACACTTCAACACTGCTAAGGTACAGACTGGTACCCCAGAACTGATGGACTCTAACCAAAGAAGAAGAAACCCTTCATCAACAGCCAGGAGTTAAAAGCTCCAGAGCCTCTTTCTGGCCCTTTCAAAAAGCCTTAAAATCCAGCAGATAATAAAAACAATTTTGCAATATGAACACCCAGTTGCTAGGCCACAGACCACTAGTGTCAGAAAGCCAATCAGAAAATCATCATATGGTATCAAGTCCAGCAACTAGAAATATGAATGACCAAAAACTGGATGGCATCATACTTGTGCCATAGATGTTTCAAGGGACTAATGATCTTGCAGATATTGAATCATCAAAATACTCAGTAGGACAAAAAAAAAAAGGAAAGAAAAGTCTTCCTTGTGGCAGTATTATGGTAGGAAAAAAATAACAAAGCAGGAAATAAAGTGTTCTAAATGGATAAAAAGAACTTGGACATTATTCAAGATTTATTCAATCAAATCAGAAGATTTGTCAGATGAAGATATGGTAACACATAATGCTAAAAATCTCAAGGATCAGACTGTAATTGAATTTTAACATGGTTGATGCCTCAGCATAAATTTTCATTAGCTGATCTCCTTTAATTCCTAACAACTATTATGTTAATTTACAGCCACTGTGTTAATAAACTTTAAGTCCTAATAAACACAAATCTGAAATGCTATAGACACGTTTAGGCTATTACAAACCAGAGCTTATTGCCTTTTTTTTGTATTAGCATGTTGTCAAAGAATGTCTATGGCAAGGCAAAAGCACTAGAAATGGTTCAGTTATTAAACCAGGCAGAAAGCAGCAATCACATACGACATCAATTAAAAATTAATCTGCCCAAAAATAAACTTGCATGGAATAAATCCTGTTATGAGATGCAATATGAATAATTGCAAGACTTTGGCTTACAAAGCGATGCTGTAAGCTAAAGAGGAAATATTACATTCTTTAGTTTGGAAACTCTGTAATGTACTGTGCAACTACGAAAAATCAAGTTTTTGCAAGGTTGTTGTATGAAGTAAGTCACATGCTACTCACTTTGTCTCATCACATCCTGTCGTTTGTTTGACAGCACCCATCCACAACACAGTGCATTTTATATTGGCAGCTACACACAGCAGAGAAGCTGATGCACACACCTCTCACCTCCTGTTTTGGAATTCAGGTTTTGGCCTGATGCTGCAGTTTTACTCACAACACCTTGGTACTACTAAGAGGGAAAACCCACTTGGTTTGTGATGTATCTTTGCTCTTCCTACAGCAGAAGCACCGTAACAAGTTGGCACATTTAGCTTATCAGGCATTACCAGTATGGTTGCCTTTACATTTCCAGTACTGCAATGGCTGATTTATCTTACTATGAAACATCAGTTAAGCACCATCAGAGACAAAGCACATTGATGCTGTAAGAAAGTACAAATGCTGCTGAAAAATTACACAGCATAATGCTGGAAGGTTAGGACTAAGATTAAATAGTTTTGCAAAGGATACACACGAAGAATATAAATAATATGTTTACAAGCCCACATGACCAATGTACTAAAGAACCAAAAATGATGTCTGACTTTACTGCAAAACTAGACCAGAATCATTCATACTCAGCACTTATTTAATCAACCATCAGCATATCAATATAGTCAGCTGACAGCCCTGAGCATGAATTGCATTCATCTACACAAGCCAGAGCAGCTATGGACAGCTATTCAGTCAATTATCTTTTTGAAAACTGTGTTCAAAAGCCAATAAAAGAAGGTATAAATGAATTTATGCAACTGTAATACTATTAAAGGTAGCAAAGGACTCGGTGACTGACATGATGCATGGAGTAAAACTCTAAGTCTTGGCTTTAACTGTTTCCTTTCTCTTCTGGTGCACTGAGAAGGAAGATGCCCTCACTACCTTAATTTCAGTTGGCTGTATTTACAGACAACAGTGAACCAGCGAGAATCACCAGTCAAAATAATTAGAAGCAGAATAAGACTCAATTTCCAGCACCATTATTGGCTTGTTGGCTTTGCATAGTTTATGTCTCACATTCTTTTCTAATTGCCCAAACTGTGAAACAAAGATAATCCCTACATTCTTTGCAAAACACTCTTCAGCTAAAAAAGCATTACAACGTACAAATTTGCCCAATGTAACCCAAAAGCAACAGTGAAGTCCAGTATGTTCCATCCACTAGTCCAGGCATAAAAAGACAGTGGAAGCTATTCAGGATGCAATATAAATATAAGTTAGGTTGGCACCATTCTAATGAATTCAGGATCAAGTTCACTCTCCTGTTAACTGAAGAGAGAAAAGTAATGTCACAGATAATAAAAATTAATTTTTTTCATTACAGTTTTAGAATCATACAGATACTTAATATACATGATAAAATATCAAGGCACTGGCATCTGAAGGATATTCAAGCTGCAAAGTTCATATATACCTGCATTCTTTTATTGTGAGGGAACTATTAATTTTATTTGCTTCAGAATGCAGAGAAAAAAACATTATGTAGTGAGCATCATCTACCTTGTTACTTGAATGCTCTCAGCAGATTGATGAAATTATAGTCACTTCCCATTTTTTCCTTTACACCTCAAGTTTAACTTAGGGAGGCAAAGGTCATTAACCATACTAGTTAGCCAGCACTTAACACCAAAGCAAACAGCTTAATAGCACTGCTAGCACAACCCCCATGGAAGATCCCACTTTGGACTATTCCTTTATGTTTCAGTGAGTACACAAAAAACCCCCTACAATGCTGTAATGCAATTATGCATGCATGGAAGACTTGCATGTTCCAAAACAAAATGAAAGATAGGATGTGACATAAGAGCACCATCTGTCACATACACTCAGCAACCTCAATAAACATTTTATGTAAAAAAATGACATAAAATTCTCTTTAATAACATTCTTTAAAAAATTCTATTTGTTCATGTCTCCATTGGAAAGTATGTTATGCAATCAGTTATAGATGGCATGAGACTGATCCCCTGAACCACATCTTAGGATGGGAAATACTTGTATTTGTCACCAGCTGTGGTGGGTGGTCATTGAGGACTCATAACAGCAGAATTTAGGACTTAAAACAGATCCCTCCTTTAGTTTCCTGCATAATGTAAAGTAACCAACTTCAGTTCATCAGGTTAACAAATTATAAGAAACTGCTCCTCTGGCAGTACCAGCAAAATGCCACGTTACAGGCATCCCTGTTGTTAGAGAA
Source organism: Passer domesticus (assembly GCF_036417665.1). Lineage (NCBI taxonomy): Eukaryota > Metazoa > Chordata > Aves > Passeriformes > Passeridae > Passer > Passer domesticus. Next base: position 34,557,476 of record NC_087479.1, read on the forward strand.
AGCCATTCCTACTACAGTAGCAGTCATGAAAGATAATTATAAAGTCATAAATCCCTAAATTAACCAAATCACCATGTTTAGTGCTGCCAACACAAACCATGCAGTGCTAGAAAATGTTATGATATGTATACAAAGAAGGAACGTGGTAATTTTCTAACCTCTTCTTCAAGACTTCTGCTACAAACTCTCCAACTATTCATCAAGAAATTCAAAACTAGAGCAGTAGTGAATTATTTTAGTTTAGTTTGCAGTGATCACAGCAAAGAGAGTTTTGGGGGTTCCTTTATAAAGAACTGTCAGATGTGCAGTGCAAGGCTGGTGAAAGATGGCAATTTGGCAGTCCAGAAGACGGAAGTCTCTTTTCTTTTCCCTAAATAAAGTAGCAGGGCAAACTGCCAGTCCCAGAAAATACCAGGCAAGTCATCTTAACCTGAAGCGCCCCCCTCTGCCAGCTCTAACTCTCAAAAGTTTATTTTCCACAGCCATTCCTGCATTTGGCTCTAACACTGAAACTGCAGAGAAGAGAGAAAAACAGTGCAGCATCTTCTCAGAAACTTACTAAATCCTCTCCTCACCCGCAGTGGAAGAAAAAGAGGGTCTACCTTTACTTCTTGTCGACACAAAATGGAAATAACTAAGTTCACACCAGAGGTCTCCTTTGAAGGAACACAGAAACCAAAGCCATGCACCATCAGGAGTTATTTCATTCATAGGTCCATCAAGTAAGCAAATGCTCTGACTTAATGCACGTGCTAGAATCTCACACTGTAGAAAGGCTGAACTGCACTCAAAAACGGCTGAAACACAGCAGTAGATGACCACATGGATACCATGCTGGCATTCAGGACACAGCTGCTGGTACAAACTGGAGCCAATTGTTACTGACTGATAAAGCAGAGTGTAGTTTGCACAGCATGTAGAACATGTGCAGAATATTAAACTTGGCCCAAGGTATCAGGTTAATTGGCTCAGTAAGAAAATGTTCAAAGCCATGATTTTAAAGATTGCAAATATGAATGGCTACAGGGCAGAGAACCAAAAAAAAGTCCCGTCCATAACCTTTCGATCTTACTATTCAATGTCTTATGAGAAAACAAAACTTTTGTTATTCTGTTATTCTTATTTTATTATTCACAATTTTGTGTGAGTTGTCCAACTCATAACAGGTTTTAAACCAAAGAAAATGCATCTAATAGAAACCAATCTAAGAATAATGCAGAAGAGATAAAAACCCACATGTTCCTCAATGTGAACATGAGCAAAAAAGGGCATTTTCAGCCACAGCATTGTCATTTTGCATTACACACATTGCTTGGGCTGGTAAGACAGCAAAGGAACTTCATTCTACAGCTGCAGATGTTTGAAATCCAAGTCTGTCCTGGTGGTTGAGCTGCAGTTTCTGAACACCACCTTCATTTTCTCCATAAGCTTCTAAAAAACAAAATTTAGATTCCTTATTAAAATTATCATTTCCACAACTCACAGGTTCAAATCTCACCAAGCTAAACTACAATAAGAAAGTGTTTACATCTTGTGGCAAGCTGCTATTCTTGTGATGTGTTAGGCCCTGATCAAAACTGCAATAAACTGAAACTGGCATGAAAGAACATAAAAAGAAACCACAATAAGTATTATTTCCCTATTGATAATCCTGGGCAAGGAATGAAGATTAAACATTCTGTAGAATAAATGTGAATCTTACACTTTTACCATCACAATCCCTTGAAGAAGTGGGAGACCTGGGGCAGGACTAAACACACGCTTGCCTGTGAAAACAGGCAAGTCTGGACTTCTCTTCTGAGGCTCAACAGAGAACCCCAGACCCCCCAAGTGCCAGATTAGTCCATTCTAACAGCATTAAACGATGCAAATGCACCCTTTATGTTTTGAAATGAAAGAGGGAAACTCTGAAGTACTAAAGAGTGCCTGTTTGTTACATATATCTGGAAAACTGTTCTCAAAGATTGAAAATGAAAAATGAAAGGCATTGATTCAAAAGGAGAGCTCAGAAGTTTTAAGACCTGACAGTCAACTGAAAGATGGAAGTCAGCTAATTCAGCCTGCAAAAATTGGACTTCACAGAAGCCCCTTCAGCCTGAACACTCCGGCTTCCACACGAGCACAAACAGCTGCAGGGCTGGTTTTGTCTGGAACAGCTCCACACTGTGGATTCAAACACACACAGATGAACAGGAGATGCAAAGCAGAAGCACAGCCGAAGTCAGACACGTCTCATCATAGGCCTAGAGACCCAACATGTACATTACCAGTCACTGAAGCATAAAAGCAACACTCTGCTATTCACTGATTGAGAGCAACAACTTTTAAATTCTAAAATCAGTTTTGTATTTATTGCTCCTCGAACCTGCAAATGTAATACTTGTGACTTTTACAGGCAATCACAATTTATCAACAAATACTAGAAGTCAGAATTATCTTCTCATGGATGAGTGTTAATTCCTATTCATGTCTCACAAATATATTAACATTTAAATCAACTGTTCTGCACATGTTAAAATTTATTGTGAAGTTACATTAAGTAATAGATATTAATAAAAGTCCTGCAACTCAGTATTATGAACTGTACAATGCAATAATGTAAAAGATGTTAGCAATAACACTGACATATCTAAAAGTGAAAAATACTGATTGCAGTAACCCTCCTTTAAACAATATCAGAACACAATGTAATAACAGTTTCTACTCATGGACACTGATAGCAACAGTAAGATCTCAGAATCATGATTACTCCCAAGAAAAATTGTCCGCATTTCCAGTGTTCATATAATCTTTTTGCAGGCAGATCCTCCAGAATCTGTGGGGGAAAGTGTGCCTTGTATTTAGCACGCTCTAGGCCTCCAAATTGAGCAGTTTTTTATTAAATTAACCAGAAATGTTGAATTTAAAGAAATCTATGAAAATTTAACCCATTAACCCTGCAAACTTTGACTTTAAGTAACTCACAGGACAGCAAAATATAATTTCATATATCTGCAAAACATTTCTGGGCATCAGTCCTTGCTCCCAGATGACCCTGACTTCACACCAGTGAACAAAACCAATCCATGGACATGTAATTTCACATCCTGATGTCTGGAAAAGTTGTTCTGCTTTTGTTTGTCAAAACAACTGGCTCATTAACAAGAGCCTGAGATGCCACTGACCTTCTCTAATAGTGCCTAGAAGCACTGACCACATTGCTGCAGCATTGTTAGGGACTTGATCTAATCTGACCCTTTTCCTAGTCCTGTACCTGACATGCATTCTTGGCATCCCTTGACAAAGTGTTTATCAAAGGAAGCTTGCACTGTCCAAGGCAGCAGCGTACATGTAGTACAGTCTGTGCTAATAATCACTGGTGGAAATAGATTTTAGAATCATATTTATTCACAGTAAAATCTTTCACTGCTCCAAGCTGCCTGTACCTCCCGCTTTGGCAATACTAGACACGACATGTAAAACACCAAAGACAAGATCCAGAAGGAGAAGCAAAGTACTTGTAAAAGCAGTCATTACAGGATGAGGGGGAAAACCCCACATAACCCCAGGAAAAGGAAGTCAAAATCTACAGCAATAGGTATGGAGAATGTTGTAACATAGTGCAAATCTGAAAATCTGCATTACTATACACACAGTGTGATATACTTATTTTAGGTGTGCAATAAAAATCATCAAATGAATCATAGATTATATTTTCCTTCTGCTAGAATGTCACTTCAGATACTCAGAACATAATTTTTTTCCTTGTAACATACTGACAGAACTGGAACTGCACCTATACATTCATTTTGCAGCTTGGAGAGTTTGAAAAATCCTTGCCTCGAATCAGGTGGAGACACAACCACAAAGGCAAGTCTTGGGAAGTGCTGTGAGCATATGAAAGAATAGGGGGGGTTTTAACATGTCTTTTACATTTGTTACTACTTTGCAATTTTTAAATCCAAATTTGTTTCCTTAATGATACAGAGCCATCATTTAAACCTGTTGGAAAAAAATTAACTTCCAGCAGACTTCAAATATTCCAAGTGTACCAGAGAGGTGACCTTACATGTTGAGTGTCCCATAAGGAAGGTGTGATGCTGGATGCACCAGCAGGAAGCCAAGGAGCCTTGCTCTCTCAGGATCTTACAGAAGCATCACTGCAGCAATATGACATTGACAGACACATCCCTTTTGCTCAGGTAGAGTTGGTTGTGGAATATAAAGCAGCAGAAACTGAAGCTGTCCTTTTATAATAGAGCCATGAATGCTGAAGACTTGTAAGTTAAACTTTATGTGATCAGGAAAGAGTTCCTGTAATCAAAACAGCAAACAGAGATGTCAATATAGGTGACAAAGATGTTTAAGTTACCACAGAGGTGGCACAGCCCTCTACTGCAACAGCAAATTTCAGATACACCTGTAAGGTTCCTGGAGCTCATCCCAACATCTACAGATGGTACCATCTTCAGAAATGCTTTGGGACTACTCACTTGATCACATGCAAGCTGCTGAGACATTCCATACCAAGTTACATCACTGTCTCCAGCATGCTTACTGTTCATGCCACACAGAGATACTGTATCTGCAAATTTTATAAAGTTACAGAAAAATTCACAACTCAACGTCTCCTGCAAGTTTAAGTCCCAGCCCCTACAGTTTTGTTGCTGCTCACAAAGACACTTTTTTCAGCTACTGAGAAAGTATGACTGAAAACTGTGATTTACACATCTTACTCTGAAAACTAGTGTCAGTATGAGGTTTAAAGACCAATCATGAAAATTCCTTCTCCACTGAAATATTCTAGCAGCCCCAAGACCAAATGAACAAATAAAAAACTATCAGAATCATTTACACTAAAAAGTAAGAAATCTTATACAGATATATTTTGGGGGGTGGATGATGAGACACCCATTTTCTTTGAATCAGAATCTCTTTGACCTTGCAGCCTTAGCGATTTTGGCACAGGGATTTTTCATTCAAATACGCAGTATAAAAAGGCAAGAAATTAAAGCCATTTGATTGTTTTCCTGCCAATAAAGCAAACATGGTACTGATGAAAAGTTCAGCAGTACTGAAGAATAGTCCTGCATCAGTCTAGAGAGAAGAAAATTATGTACAGAATGTAATAATCTAACAGAAACCTTTGGTTTCAGTATTATTAACAAATTCAGCAGAATTGAAAGGATTGCAGAAGTGAGCTCCTTCTGATTCTTTGCCTAGATTCACTGTCATTTTTGCTGTGATTGATCTTTTAGCACAATTCTGTTCAGCTTAAGAGGTGCCTTCAGAGCTCCGTAGACAGCTGGATAACTGACAATTGCATGAATTTTCCTTTTTCTTACTCCCTGGGAAGCCTTTGGGCAGCAAGTCAGAAACATTCTGAAGTATTCACAAGGGAGAATAATTTTAAGGCAGGGAGACATGAAACCCTGGAAAGAAATATAATAGAATATTTCTCTATATAATATTGTGTCTGGAGGAAAGAGCTCTGTCACAACAGGAACAGAATGAAATTAGGCAGTACAAAGTCAAAGAAACCAGTCTTAAAAATTCCTGCTGTGACCTATGGAAAATCTTGCAAAAACACTGGGGATGGCCAAAAGTATAACCACAGGTCTGGCCTGAGATGCTGAAGTCCTGGCTCCAGCCCTGAAGCAGAACTAAGACAATCCATGCCATTGCTGCCATCTGGTTGTTCAAGCTCACCTTAAAACCCCTAGTTACATATCAGAGAGCTTTGCCAAAAAACAGCAGTATTTTCCTAACACACCATCATCTGTCTTGGGGGGACTTTCCCAAGTGATGAAAGGCAATCACCACTCTCAATGTACAATGTACAGAACTTTGCAGACTTGTCTACAATAAACTAAGTCAATTCCTTCAAGCATTCCTTAAAGGCAGAATGTCAGCTTTACCTTTTATGTTGCTTTCCTCTAGACTTCACAGTTCCTCTTCATCACCTCCACATGGCACCGTGGCAGAATGGCACCACAGAGCTAAAAAGTAACTCCAGCTGAGGACTGAGTACACAGGAAGAATCCTGTTTCATGACTTTACTCTACTTTTGACAAGTTCCTCCATCTTGCAATGACACTTCTGTTTTTTCACGATAATACAGCCCACATTATTTCCATAGGACCTACCTTACCTCCAAAGATGCCTTTTAATTTGGCAAGCATGTGGTAACTACATTTTATACTACCTTTTAAATCCTTTTGAGAACTAAAAAGGTAAGAAACATATATTTGCCCTACTTCTCTGAAATACAATTCTTACAGGGAAGATAATGTAGTAAGTTTTATCAAAATCAGAATCGTGTGTATCAGTTGAATCTCTTCACCTACTATACTAGTTAATCTGATATACTAATTATTAAAAAGCAGTGGTGATTTTTTTCCCTCCACTAGGTCACCACCTCTAAGCATCTATTATTTAATCACATAGTATTTTCCCCAGGCCTTCCACAGAGTTAAAATTGCACCAGAGAATACTAAACTGCCTGATCTTCCCTGATTCTGGAAGTAGCAAGCCCCAAATAATTACATAAATGAAAGCACCGTAAGCTAAAACTATATTCAACCTTTAACATCTAAGCAAGGTGCTGTTAAACTGAAGAATATTGTCAGAGCACTCATACATGAAAAATCCAAAACCAAAATAAATTTGGTTTAAGCATGAAAGCTGCACAGTTCTGGGCAGCCTCTCAGGTACACATGCATGCAAGCAGGATACCTGACAGGCTGTAACACTGTGCATCATCACTTCAGGAGAGGTGCCGTAGGCAGTTTGTGTGCAACAGCAGGGCGTGGAGCTGCTGATGCAAATGATTTCATGTCGTTGTGGTATTATCACACTGTTTTGTTGGTCTGCTTGGCTTAACTGTTTCCATTTCTTAGAAATGCCTTCATCAATATTTCGAGAAAAGATACTTCATCAGTAACTTTTACTATAGAACACCAGTAATATCCCTTTAAAATAATGGCCTTAAACTTTTTTTAACTCTAACAAGTGTCAATGTCCTTCTTTGATCCACTCCATTTTCCAAGGCATGCTGCTGAATATTTGAGGAAGATGGCACTGATTTCTCCAGTAGCTTTATAAAATTGGAATTATCCTTTGCCTTATTCTTTATCCACCTTGACATCTGTTTACCTTTACCAAACCAACAGTATAGACGGATAAGGAGACATGAACTGCGCAAACAGAAACCACACCGGCCTTGGTGCTGCTGTTGTCTTACTTCCTGAGTTTTTATCCATAAGTGCCTCTAAATTTTCATTTTCCCCCTAATGAACACAGGTACTTAGGACAGAGAAGTGCAACCTAATGTGCACGATCCACAGAGGTAGTGTGTGTAAGAGAGTCTTAGAATTTTGTTGTAATCCTTCACCATTAGTGATCTCCCCTAAGCTCAACTGCTCTCAAAGTTATGCCTCACTCTGAGCACAGCTGCCACCTACAACCTAACTCACGTCACTCAAAATCTTTCCGCTTATTTAGATATACAAATTATTACATCAGCAGTGCCACTGCAGTTTAAAATCCAATGAAAAACTAAAGAAAGTAAAACAGGAAACACAAGTGGTGTTTCACAGGAAGAAAACCCAAACCCAAAACAAAACCAAACCACCCGCAAAACGAATTTTCCTCAGCTCCCAGTTAGGAATATTTTGAGGAGTGTGTTTTACAACCGTGTCCCTGAGCTCCGGGCAGCACGCTGCTCCCTCCGCCCCGCACAGCCGCTGCCCAGGAGGGGACAGCCGAGCGCCCGCCCGCGGAGCTCCGCCCGCCGCGGCCCCGGCACCGCCAGCGGCCTCCCCGCGCCCCGCCGCGCCGCTCACCAGCAGGGGCACCCCGAAGGTCATCGTGCGGCTCCTCCACAGCCGCCGCAGCCTCTCCATCCCCCGCTCCCGCCCCACGGGCCCGGCGCCGCCCTCCCGCCTCCGGCCCGGCCCCGGCGCTTCCGGCGGGACGCGGCTCCGCCGCCTCCGCGGCCCCTCCGCCGCGGCACCGCGCCCGGGCACGCCGGTTCCGCTGCGGCCCGCGCGGCGGGCAGCGCCCGCGGCAGCGCTGGGGCTCGGCCACGGCTCAGGCCGGCCCCCTTCCCTCCGCACATCGCCCGACGCTCGCATCCCACACACCGCGTTACGCTTTCCTTCACTGCTCGTTGATGAGCACAGTGAGCGGGCCTAGGCAGGAGCTGCAGCTTTTCATTCTGTAGCCTGCTTTCCTAAGCAAAGAAGGTTGACGACGGTGATCATCTGTTTTTTCTGCATTGTTATCCCTTGTCCCAGTCAAAGTGAACCAAAAAAACCTTTTGAAAACAAAGTTGGCTACAACCGTGCTAGTGAACAGCCTTACTCTAATATTTAGAGCCAATAATCCTTCGTATGTGCTAGGAATGAAATGTGCTGTGCCATCCACCCGAACGCGCCTCAGCCACAGCCACACGCACCGTGTTGGAGCGCTGACCTGATACAGACAAGAGCAGCCATTCCCCAGGCATAGGCGGCAATGTTTTTACAAATTATTTTAGCCAGAGGTTCTGCCCTGTTCTGGTAGCCTGTGACAATCGCCAGATGGAAACCGGAGACTGTCAGGTCCTCTTTTACATTCACATACTTCTGAATCACTACACAGCCTTTTCACATCCCAAGTCATTGCTGATGGCATGCAGGGCAGGGACGAAGTGGATACACCTGCTGCCTCAACTCAAAGAGTAATTTAAAAACATTTGAAGATGGAACATTGATGATCCCTTTCTTTGGTTTTCTCCATTAATCAAGGAAGTGGTGGAGGTACTTAATAAAGTTTTCTGACCATGTTAATTAGATGGCACATATATACAAATTAAAATAAGAATAAAATCAAACACATATAATAAGATAAGCTAATATTATTGCAATCTAATATCCACTGACTTGTTCTGAGAGCCCTACCAATCCAGAGAGAAAGAAACAGAACTGAAGAATAAAAAACAACATGGCAGGCAGTGACTATTTCTTGAGTACCTCAGTAACACAAAGGCAGCATCATGGGTGTGAATTCCAGAGATGGAGATGCAAACTCTCAGCTGGGAGCAGCGAGACAGGAGAACAGGTCTGTCAGTGTCCATCCCCATGCCGTGCTGGGCTGGGATGAACTCATCACAGAGCACAGGCTCAGTGCTGGGAAACCAGCACACCCAGGGCCTCTGAAAGCACAAGTGTCCCTTGTAAAGAGGTTCAGAAAAATAGGCCTCAAATCACAGACTTGTGAAGAGGAAGACAACTGACCAGAAAGAACAATGCCATGAAATTAAGAAAGTTGCTACTATAGATAAAGACATGAGAGAGCTGAGAAATGAGGTTATTACTTGTTTCCCTCCTTTCATGCCTTCCCTAGCAACAGTTTGTTCTGTCCCTCTAATATTCCAGTGTCAGGCTAACCTCACCTCCAGTCTCAGTGTCCCACCTGAATACTATTAGGTCACTGCTAGAGACATAACCCACCGCTGCTGATGCCCATGTGCAGAACTGGTGCCCTCTCATCCCAGCTTCTAAAAATACACCAAAAGTCCTGGCTGTAAGAAGAAGGGTTAAGAGTTTGTTCCACTGCTATGGGGTGCTCTTGTTAAGATTCATATGGTGTTCTTGTTCACTGATAACGGCTGTGGGTATTTAAAATTTTCCACATGGTGTTATGCAGAGAAAGCAGCAAGAGAAAGTAGATGTGTAATTAAATACAAATATGATATAATTATGTAATAACAACAATTTTGTAATAATTGGAAGGATAATAAAAAAGCCTAAGACAAACATGCTGTGCCAGAGATGAACAGTAAATTAGGGTGTTAAAATGTCTTACTGTTTAATAATCTAAAATGCTGTTAAATTACAGAGGTAAAGCCATCATCAATATATATTTTATTTCCACAGTGTCACTTTGTTCTTTTCATTATTGGTTGATCAGTCACCTTGAACAGAGAATATTGAAGATTGGAATATATTCTGGGTTTGATTTACAGCAGAGGTTTGATGCCTCCTTGATGTGACCGATACTGTCATAAACAGACAAACATAAAAGTGGGCAAACAAACATCTGGGGGCTTTATGACATTCACAGCTTGCCCCAAATGTTGTTTCCAATATTTCAAGCACATATTTATGTTCCCAAGTAGGCTAAATGTGGTTTTCTTGTCCAGATTTTCATCCAGTTAAGCATTTTTTTACTTTGTGAAGTACTGTGAGAGGGTTTTCTGTGTGAAATGTGACTCTGGAGCCCATCTCCTAGATGTATACATGATGCTTCATCTGAAGGTGCAGAGCAGAAACACAAGGGTGATGGCTGACTGGCTTTTGTTACAGCAAAGGGAACGAGGTGCTTCTGACTGCAGCTGCCCTGGCCTAGACAAATGCTCTGGGAAAGCCTCTTCTTACTTTTCCCCTGAGAAGGACCTTTAAAATTCATTGCACATAATGTGCTGCTGGCTGTTGGCAGAAACCCTGGGAACTTCAGACAAATGAAGCTTGCAGTGCTACAATGGTTTAGGCTGCAGTGGCCACGACTGCAGGGGAATACAGAGTGAAATGGTACATTGTGCAATATGGTTTCTGGGCAGTGGCATGGAGATCATGATGGAAATCATATTAAACATCCCTGGACAAGCCATGCTAATCAAGGTCAGTATTGGACTGGTTACCAGGAGCTGCAAAATTGCTCACAATGCAGCACTGGCTGTGGGTAGCCAAGGTTAATAAGGAACATGACTTTAGTTCAGTACAGAACTTGCAGCAGTTTGTACAGAGGATGAAAAGGAGAGGCATGTTGTAAAGGTGTTGTTGCCTAAACACACATCACTTCAGGAGGCAATGGAGCAAGGCCATCCTGTGAGTTACATTTCCATCCAGCAGATCTCTCCAGAGCCTCCTGCTTCACTAAGGGCATGCACATATAACAAACCATTAAATGTTGTCTGTGCGGACATGATGCACGTCATAGCTGAGACCTTCAGCCCTGAAAGCACACACTCCTGTATACCTGAGCTAAAGAAACAGCTGATTGGATTTATCATGCATTTGTGACCAAAAAAAAGGAAACAACCAACATCTTAAGGGCTTGTAGCTCCCTCTGGGTTCAGGATGGAAGTTCTGACTTGGTAGTAGCTGTTGAGAACACAATTTCTAAAATGGCAACTCCTTCTCAACACAGTGCCTGTTCCTTTTTCATCCTCCTTTGTGTAGCCAAGAGAAGTTGCAAGGGAGGGAGGGGACCTGGATTTCCCCTTTCATTCTTTCCTACACCTTCTGACTGGAATTCCTAGTGAGGTAATTGAGTGGAAGAGTTAGTGTACATCTCTCCTTTCCTCATTCTGTGCTTTCTCATCAGCTGTCAGAATTAGCATAAATACATCCAAGGACCAGATTCTTGTCAGGAGCCAGCTTGGAGAGGCCAGTGAGCCAGCTCTGTCCATTTTTTGTTCCACACACAGCAGAAGGCACCATGGTGGCCCATGCATTGGAAGGGTCATTTGTGCTTTCCAGATGTGGCCCTAAGATTCCCCCTCCACCTCTGAAAAGAGAGGAGAAAGGAACAGGTTGACATTCTTTGGGTTCACCATTTGTTTTTTACCTTCTTGGGTTGGCTCGAAAATAGGCTAGGGAAGGATGGCTCTGAAGCCATGTTTTTATGTCTGTGAGTGCAGGAGGAAAATCTGAAGGAAATACTGACCTTCCAAACAGATTCACTCTCCTCTTCTGTGTGCTCAGGAAGGCCATTTTCTCAAATACAGCCAGCAAATGTCAGCTAGGAGAGAGACTCCCTGGGGAATCTTGGGGGGGGGGAGGGGTGGAAAGGAAACCAGGAACACTGCCTAGGATTAGGAAAACAGAGGGATCTGTGCCAAAAAGCACCAATATGGTCAAGTCATCTCTGCATCTACTTAGTAGCTGCCTCTAATCACCACAGCCCCATGCTCTTTTTGACCCCAAAGAAAAGCCACAGTAAAACATTCATTTTCTAGGTTCTTTGTTATTATTTTCAAGAGTAGGACAATCATTTAAGCTCTTAAATTTGAGTACTGAAAACAGGTGGTTGTAGAACAGGAGCACCTTTCATTTGTCCTTCACATGAGTTAGAAACCTGATAATTACAAAAGGGATGGATCTGAGTGGAGATTGTTGCTGGTCTAAGAGATGAGAAGGTTGAGTTCTGGCTCTGGTTCCTTCACTGGGTGTGGGCAGGTGATTTGTCATTGGGGAAGCAAAAACCCAGTCAAAATAGAGAAGAGACTGCTGAGCTTAAATGGGTGGAGGGAAAGGTAAAAAGATAAAACAGTTCCAGAGAAGGAACATCACAGTATGTGCACTCTGCCCATACACATGCTCTCATGCCTGAGAGAGTCAGCAGTTCTCTGTAGATCAAGGATCATGGAGGCCCCTGGAGGTGAATACAGTTTAGTCACCACAATCCTCAGTTCTGTGTTGGGGTTCACAGTCATTTTGCCAAGCAACTGTAGTGGCAGTCCTTGGAAAAGGGACTGAAGTGGAAAGGGTCTTCTCTCCCCTCTGTTTTCTGTTGAAGAGAGAAACCAGTGTATGCAAAAGGGTGTGAGAAATAAATACAAGAGAGCAGGGATGTTATCTGGGGGCAAACTAGGCAGTTTAGACCCGTGTATGTCTGCAGGTTCGTGATGTGCCTGAGGCTGAGGGGGCTGCAGAGGTGGAGGGGGACTCCTCATCCGTTGTGTCCCCTTGTTCCTCCTTGTGGAGACCAAGGCTGATGTGGCTCTGCAGGGCTGCTGGGGTCAGCCATTCCTTGGGGAGGCAGCTCTGGAGGAAGGGGATGCATGAGCTGAAGTAGGCCAGGCGATTCACCCAGCGGGGGATCTCTTTCCCACATAATATCTGTGGAGTAAACCAAAAGGGAGCATGGTTAATAGTGCCAAAGCAAGTGTAGAGGCAATGTCATCCCCATCCACACCACCACCTCAACAGGGCGAATTCCCTGTTGCTCAGGACAGAAAGGAGCATCTCCTGCAGTCAGAAACAGCTGTTACTGCCAACTTCCACACTGACATGCACAGGGACCCCTGCCAACTGTAGGTTTTGTCAGCATCATAACAGAGACCAGGAAAAACAGTTCATGGCCCTCAGTGGATTTGGTGACTCTGTTCTCTAGGCAGTCCATGGGTAAAAGAACATTCCTGCTGCTGCTTCTCAACTAAGACGGTGACATTCCTTTAGCAAGTAGCTCAAAAAGTCTGGAAAAAAATATTTAAGCTGTTGCTGGCCAGACCTTGAGGAGCCCAGAAGCTGAGTATGACTAGGTAGATGGAGATGCCTTAGAAGCTGTTCTTGTTCGTCCCTTTTCTTCCTTGGGCTGACACAGTGGTTCAGTCAAATTACAGTATCTGGGCATCCTTTTCCTATCCTGCCATACCACCCTCTTAATTTCTGCTCATATGGTATTTCCTAATGGGGGGGGGGGGGGGGGGGGGCGGAGAAAGCAACAAGAAAAAACCCCAGCCTAGGTTGTAAGTATCTCTGTTCCATCATACACTGATTTGGATTACAGTCTGCTAGCACGGATACTGTTTTCCAAGGTCATATCAAATTCAGCACAATGAAACAACTTGCTTTACACTGCAGACCCTTTATTTTGTAGCATTTAGCCACGCAGACATACGGGTGCCAGATTTTAATAGCTGTGTGGCTTAGACCACATTAAATATGTTTCCCTTTACATTTTACTATATTCCTTACCAGGCACAGAAGAGACACAGGGAACTGATCAGCAGGCATGCCTCAGGAGCCTGTCTTTAGTAAATTTACTGCCTCTGTGTAGGGCCCTACACTGGTATACTAGAGCCTAAAGTCCGTAGCATGTTGAGGAGTCATAATACCTGAACTCTCCTTCCCTCCCTGCGTTGTTTCCAATGGAACAAGAGAGACAGAGAGGAAACTCCACCCCACAGACCTTGTCCCACAATTTACATGAATCAGTGGTTCCAGGGTTGTCCATACTGTACCTTTTGCCAATACTAAATTCCTCTGCTCTTCCTGCCACCCATTTTCTGACTAAAACCACACTTAATTTAATACTAAGTACTGCAAAAACTCAAAGGGTGTTTGTCTGGAGTCCACTAAGATGATGATTTTGTGAGAAGTCTCTTACAGTCCAGGTAATGTAGAGCTTAGAGGTTTCAAGAAGTTTTCAGGGAGAATGGAACATTTTCTAGAGGATGGGCTGTGCTGTGTTACAGCTGATGAGCAGCTGTTCCTTCCTGCATATGGCCTGGGCAGAACGCTCCAAGCTCCACTCCAACACTCACCTTGAGCATAAGGGAATTAGCTTGCTCCAACAGTGTGGCGTTTCCAGTGAGGTGTGGAGAGGGCAGCAAACCTGTGACTGTGCTAATTTGACTACAGAACTCACTTTATTTTGACACGCATTGTTTAAAAATCAATGTGTGAAATTGGAGACATTATCATTAGGTATCAGAGAATGAGCAGAGCCATTTAGCTGCTAAAATTACTTGCAAGCTTTGACTGTTCTTTACCTAATGCACTCCAAGGACTTCTATTTCGGTTCTCACCAATGCTGCATTCCACTTAACCTTAGACACAGCTATATGAATCTGTGTTTTTGAAATTTTTAATCTGGAGACACTTAATTAACAATTTTTTATCTCCATCTAGATTCACTGATTTCTATTGCTAAAGCTATTGCCTGAACCTTTAAGTGGATAACCTCTCCACATATGCTTGAGACTCATTCATAGAAAATTTGGTGATCCATTTGATTTTCTCACCAGACATATCAGACAATTTTCACAAGAATGCTGTTGAAGTTTAAGACTCTATTTGATGTGTTCTACTCAAACACTTTTTACCTACACTACACTACTTTGACCTCAGCCAATCATGAGTTGCACTACAATTTCTCTCAGATTTTGTAGCATTCCTCTTTCTTCCTCTTCAGGAACTTAGGCAACATATTGCCATAGAAAATGTCTCAGGCTCCTTGTGATGTATGCATGCATATGAGTTTAGTTATCAAGCAGTTTAAAGTTTTAATTAAGATTTCCTCCTAGATATTAATAGATAGAACAACGAAACCAAGGTAAGATTCTTTGGAAAATTAGCTGAAATAACAGAACAGCATAAGATAAGATGGCCTGAAATGGAAATACTGTTTTTAAGAGTTGGATTTCTTTTCTAAGCACATCCCCTAGCAACTGAAATAGCACTTCCCAATGTAGAAGCAATGCTGAGGTGTTTGCCTTTTTTTATAGGAGCTTCTTCACCCAGAATGAATCAATAAGGCAAGGAAGAGCCAGAAAAAGAATGAAGATGTGTGGGCATTGGGCCACCAAGCAACAAAGGGCAGTTTGCAGAGCTCAAGGATAATGATGAAGTCAAAGTGGTTTCTCTTACCTCAGTCTTGCTTGTCATGTCACCTCTTGTCAGTGTAGCCTCATTACTATTCCGTGGCAGAACACAATGTTCAATAGGAACAAAAGGGCAATGGCAGGGAATGCTACCAACGCTACAATCTGCTTCTGTGTTTTTCACTCCTTGACGTAAAGCATATTGTGCTGGAGCATCCAGCAGTGCTTAGCTAATGGAGAAGTACCAAATGAACCTGGCTGCCATGGGATTAAGCCAATTGAGTTTAAATAAAACAGCAAAAGCAAGAAAGATGAAGTGGGTGTTTTCCAACTGCATATGAAGTCACAGAAAAATCTACCTACTGCAGCTCTTCTGAGAAATTCTCCACTGAAAACCGCTCTCTGGAACGATAAATTCACTGAATGCTGTCACCACCCATTGTTTCTATCAGCAGAACCCTTTTCCTGATGTTTTTAGAGTTGAAGATTTCACATGGGTTTTTTTTTGTTGAAGAAGTGCGGTTTTCTCTGTTGAAGGGGATTAACTTGTCTGTGCTATGTCATGTACTAACTCTGGCAGGAGATGTAAATAAATAATAAACTGTTACAGGTCAGAAATTGCAGCAAGCACAGCTTCTGATTGCCTGAGACCAGTTCTCGCTTCAGGCACTTGGACAAAGGCTGCATGTACTTGCAGCTTCCACTGAGCAGCACCTGCTGACAGAAAGCCAAGTCTCCCATAGCTGCAGCTTCTTCCAGGGACTCTGTGTAAGAGCTGTGAGTGACCCAGCTGGCACCTGCAGAGTCAAGTGGGAACAGCCATTCAGCCATCCGTGGCTGAAGCCAAATGGGCAGCAGAAATTGGACCTGACAGTTGGGTGCTTTTTCTAGGGAGCTGCCAAACCCACACCAGGATTTCAACTCATCAATAAACAACTAATGTGGAATATGGAAATATCCTCCAAATATCTTAAGCTGTATCATTTTGCACTAAACAGGCAAATGCACAAACCAGTTAAAATGTATAAACTGCTCTGCACCCTCTCCCCTCCCCTAAGTGTCCTAGAAGCTACCTATCCCTGCTGGGCAGGGCTTTTACACTTCCCTGTAAAACTTTGCAGTGGGCAGGGGAACAGCCTGGCAGCTGGGCAATGTGGGCTGAAATACCATCCAGCAATGGAGTATGCTGAGTCTCCTGCCTTCTAGAAGACACTGTTATCAATGTGCTGCATTTTGAGAGTGCTTTGGATCTATGGGCATATACTAATTATCTGATAGTCTAATAGGATGAGCCCTTTCAAAATATAGAGAAAAGCTGATCAGTTGCAGATCCTAAGAGAAAACTCTCAAATGTAGTACGTTCTGTGCTGTGCTGGATAATGCAACTGGGGCAATTCAAACCATGCACAGAAGTGTAACTCAAGGCACTGAGGATATTTTTGTAAGTGAGCCCTCTCAGGGGCACCATGTAGTGCTCCAATCCATGAAAATCATGATGAACAGAACAACATAACATTCCTCAAACAATACAAGCTAACTACTTCAATTCTTGTCTTCAAACTGAGGCTTGGAGAGTTCAGCACTAAACATCTGTTGAACCACCCACTGCCTCTTCCACTTAGCAGACTTGCTAAAGATGAGGTGGCATCCACATGGGGCATGTATCCATTTGAGCTACTGTACAGAATTCCCCTTGGTGTCTCTTAAAGAATGCAGAGGGGTTTTATTGGCGCTTGAGGAGTCTAACACATACCTCAGAGCAATTTAAGAGCAAAGACTTTAGAACTCACGGGGAATCATTACAGTATTTGCATAAAATTGCTGCTACAAGGACTACACAATGCAGCTTAGGGTATCCTCAGCAGAATTTCAGAATAAGGCCATTAGGTGCACAGCAGCATATGCCCAGGCAAGGCCTGCAGGCTATGCTAAAGCAGCCAAAACACATATGTAGAAAGAGAAAATGGCAATTCAATCCATGTAGTTCTTTGACGCATCCTGAATAAACCAGTAACCCAATGCACAGGGGCATCTTTTTTGCCACCTCACGAAAACTAACCTGGCAGCATAACTGCCCAGTGCTGGCAGAGCTAAGGGAACTTGAGTGCATCAACAAGGAACATACCTATAGCTCTAGACCCCAATCAGCTGCTGCACATAGTGTGTACACTGAAAATAACATTTCTGAGACAGAACAGACATCACCACACACCTGAAGGTACAGTCTCACCTTGGTGGACTTGGCATGCTAGGATCAATTGCTTGAAACAGATTTATAGTATACTTATTGTGTAAAAATTACAGTTTCTACTCTAGCAATTTAAGTAGCCTGTGGGAATAAAGAATAGATGAAGTGCCACTGCGCTGTAAAGATGCCTGCAGCACATATTCAGCAGAGACAGGAATGGCCTGTGACTTAGAGAGGAAAGGCTATAGCTGAGAAACTGGAGATGAGGATAAATGAGCTCAGTAATGAAGCTGTGTTCTGGGAGATAGCAACCTGAGTCAAAGTCAGGAAGGTAGAGCCAAGTCAAAGGAATTTTAAATTATTTTAAGCAACTGAAATTCCCCCATTATCCTATGCAATCCTTTTTTGTCCTGCAACTCCTACAGGTCTTCTCCAGGACCATGGGTGTTGTGAAGGAGAGGTAGCATCTGCACCATCTATCTGAGACTAGCCTGGAGTGAAGAAAAAAGGAAAGCATTGAAAGGAGAAGCCAATACCTATGGTCTTGCTCCCCTTGTGAAGCTAGTTAGAAGCATAACAGTCACTTCTGTGGACATGTGGTAGAAGGACAGAGTTGTCTTTCTGCAGCAGTCTGCATGCACAGATGATGGGGTAGGTAGCTCTGGGTCAAATGAGACAGCTGGCTCATAGCACCTCAGCACTCACAGCACTGTTTCAGCTTCACTGGCCAGGCCACCAGTGGAGAGACAGTGGCTGCAAGTGTGACATCTTGTTGAACCACATTCAGAGCTGAGTTCTGAGTGGCACCACTGATTAGTCGTGTACTAACACTGCAGCATGGCAGTGCCCTCTTGAGCATGAAGGTCTTTGTAACAAGCACTTGTAAGTACAGCCAACAGCTTCAGGGTGATAGGGTAGATAGCAAGTGGCCTCATAACAGATGACTATTGGGGGAAAACTGAGTTAATTGAGTCTGGGCTTGTTAATGGCATTTAAAATAAAGAATCTCCCACCAAATGAATGAACAACTGTGATTCATTCCTATTAGCGTGATGGCATGAAGAGGAATTGCCTTCTCCTAGCAGATGCTGTTTCAAGACCACTGGCTGAGAACAGCTGTTGCTTAACAAGGTCATCCTTTCAAGTGTTGTGGACATGCTCAGCATGACCAGGCCAACCCGTAAGCATAGAGGGACAGATATTAAGAGTGTCTATTTTTCCATAGCTATTTCTATTTTTGCATAGCTAACCAGAAAAATCTTGTGTTTCAGTCTCAAGCCTTGTTTCCTAACATTAGTGAGAATCAGGTTGCTGCAGATGGAGATACAATGAGGAGGGACAATACAGGAACTCAGAGAAATGGAGAAAGTTCTTCAGTACGACAGTGTTGGCAGGACTCCCTAAGCAAAAGGTTCCAGTCTCAAAAGCCTTTCAACTTATTCAAACAGTTCGTTACACTCCTCATTCGTTACACATTTATCATCAGGCTGTGGTCAAAAGGACAGGGGTATTTTTTGCCATCTTCATTCATGGAAAGGAGGCACCATTCTCAGGCATTTGCACACACTCAAAGGCTCCATGAGGGTGTAACTAGGAATGAGCTCCCCAGACAGTGTAAATTAATCTAGTCCTAAGGTATTATGCTCATTTATAACTGATAAGGAAGCAGGAGTTTCAGTTTGTTAAGACAGATGCAAAAGCATGTGGATAAACCCATCACATTTACACCAGCCCTAGAGAGCTTAGGATATTTTTCTTTTGTTAAATTTCCTCTTAAAATATCTTCACTTTTATGGATCACATTATATGGAAAACCTAAAATAGCTGCAGAGGTATATATTGCAACAAAATCAGACCTTTTGCAAAAAATTGAAGTGATGTGCTAAAATCTTGCCATTTATGGGGGGAGGGGGATTGATTTCAGTTTCAAGTTACCTGCCAACTCATGTTATTCCCCTGCACAAATAGATAAATGGGGAAAGAAGATGGACTGAGAGCTGAAAAGTACATATAAAAAGTTATCCCAGTAGCAATTTTTGTTGGGCTGTTCAGGATAGTAAGGCTATAGAAGTTAACAGTGGAGGGAAAAACATTTTTATAGAAGTCTTCATTCTGAGGAATTCCCAAAGACTTTATAAATTTCAACTTATACACAACCTACACCTAGAAATGTTGTTTTACTGCTGCAGAGACACCACATCAGGAATGCAATACAGCAATTTATTAAGTGCATGCAGTCAAAACTGTACATGCATATAGGCAGAAACAAGATGAAAAATTACATCCATCTGAAAACATGAGTATAAATTTATGGGTGCAGGGCATCTTTATAAATAAGCTTCTTTTAAACATATGTGGCAGCTAAAAACCAGAAAACAAACACAGCCTGTTCTCCATGGAGCTAACAACATTCAAAGGCTGCTGCAATGAAGCAAGTCTTTCCATCAGCTTCACTGAGGGCTGGCTCGGGCACCAGGAAATAAAGCTTTCCTAATGTTCTTTCATGTCCTGTGGCTGTTTATTTGTTTGTTTCTTCATTTTCTGCTGTCTTTTATGTCTGTTTGGAGCATTGTCTCCCCTGCCATTAACAGAATTGCACATAGATTTTCACTCAACAAAACACCTACCTCCTCGGCAACAGAGGCAGCTGACTAAAGAAGACATCAGAATTATTTGTCTACTTAGGATTTGCTAAAGTTTGGTTTTTATAAACAGCTCTTGCTGCTTTTGACTGTGACTCAAATGCCACCTGAACCTCCTTTCTCTGGTGTTTAATCCTTTCTCTATGATAGCCTTCAGGCTAAGAAGAGCTTCCTAGAATTTAATAACTTTATGATAAGAAGTCACATGTGCCTGGAGATGGACCTGAAAAGCTTTAGTCTTGAATTATTCACTGATTATTTTAAAACTGTTCTCATTTTATCCTTGATTCAGCAAACCTACCTTATTTCAGAGAATTGCTGAAAGTCAAGCTTGTCTGAAGAAGGTTTGTTATGTGCTGTCAGTTTTGCTGTGGCTGAAAAAGGATGGGTGAATATTCAAAGAGAAAATAATATGTACTAACTACCATCTCCTGTCACTTCAGCACAGCTCCACTCTCTCCACACGTAAAATACAATCCCTCTGTTCTACCAAAACTCCAGCCACGTTGACAAAGGACAGCTGGGACAGCCACACCATCAGGGAAGCATACACCAGACACAGCTGTACAGCCAATCACAGAGATGTCTTCTGCTGCACTGCAGTTACAAGAGATGCATATTTCCTGCTATCACATTGACATGCAATGACAATGCCTCCCTCTGCTATTTTCAATAACTCAGATCTCTACCAATAATACAAAGGAAGGGGTAAAGAAGCCCTAGCACCCATCCTAGACCCAGTGATCTGCCTGCAAGCAAACTTGATCACACCAGGATCATCCCCTGCCTCTCAAGGAGATTCAGGTGTGTGGCTTTACCAAGCATTTCCATCTGGCATGCAGGCTTAATAATATCCCTGTGGTGCCAACATCAATATGGATGTGCTAGATGCCTGCAGCAGTCCTTGGTAACCACCAGGATCCACTGTGCAGACTCCATCCGTTAATCTTCAGGGTATTTCCTGCTGGAGACCATCCTTTTGAGCTGATTTCAGAGAGTCTTGGAGAGTTCAGGAGACTAGAAGCTACTTACCTCCCTGGCTGAGCTTTGTAGGGCTGCAGCTCTAGGACTCTCACTGCAGACTATTTGATTGGTACAGAATTCATAATCCCTGCCTTCTAGAATCCAGCCTCATCCAGGATGCTAAAGAATTTTCTAAGGCTGATTTCAGCCACCTCAAATGCTTAGAAGACTCTCTTTTTCTTCTTTGTCAACAAGGAATAGGCCCAGCTCACTTTGTTAAACTCCAGGTGTATTTTCCAAGGCCACTTCAGCCCAAGGACAAGATCACCAGTTCTCGAAAATAATCTTCTCTTTCTAGAAACTTCTGAAAAGGCCACAACTTCAAAATGAGCTTCTAAAACAACAAGGACAAAGATTCCAATTTTGACCTCTCTCTTCTTATGCTGAAATGTGTTATCTCCCTGTTTATGTAAATAATTAAGGTAGGACAGTTCCCACAGGAGAGGCTGAGGGATTCCCTACTTCAGAACATCTTGTGGCTGATATTCCAGAGAACTTTTCCTGAAATGTAGGACAAAAGGCAAATCCTTAGTTCAGCTTGCTCTCCTGCACTTCAGCAATCTTCTGTCTTTCACTTATTTGTGAATGAGTATGTCTCATCAGCTAGAATTTCTGTTTGAACCCACAAAACATCCTAGCAATAGTTTTATTAAAACTATCAGATCCTTCTAAAAGGCTCTGCTTTTGAATACCTGGTTTACTCCAGAAATCCTAGTTCAACTCTAATAATGAGTTCAAATTTTAACCATTTGTCCAGATGGCATCTTTGAGCCCTGTCCTTTAGATCCAATAATTTGGATCAAGAAATGCTGAGCAATAAGGAAACATTTACTATTTGAAGCAGTAAAGGGGTGAAAAGGATCAGTAGGTACAAAAGGAAGCTGGATAATGAGATACCAATCTGTTTTCCCAAATAGTTTTTAATTCCTGATATCCAAATGACCTTAAAAGGCCTTCTGAAGAATGATTAAATGTGGGCACTAGCTTCACAGCTGGGTGTGATACTTTTTAATAGGTTTATCTGGGTTTAAGAGAAAGATGAGGTAATTTAGGAAGAAAATAGGGATTTTTGACAGTGCTTCACCACCCCTCAGTGCTGTAGTGAGATTCTGCTTTCATAAACTCTGAGGGAATTCATACCAGACCATTCAGGTGTTCCTCAGAGGATACAAAGAGTTTTGATCTTTTCCAGTACTTAAGATAAATTACTCATACAAATCAAAAAGCAATTGTTTCTCTTTCAAGAAGATGAAGGAAAGATATCATACAAGAGTAAAACCTTTTGCCACTGCCATCCTCAGGTAAAGCTCCAGCATCAGCAATTTCTAAGGCAAATCAAAAATCACTGCCTCTCAATTAATTTCCTAATTATAATGAGCATAAACTTCAAATGTTATCAAAAGGCCCCATAAGACCCACTGACTTCACTGCTTTCCCACCACTAGTAAGGCTTTTGGGGACTAAAAGGGGCTGCCTTGCCTGATGCTCAGGAGCCACACTTCTTTGATAATAATGTGCTGTAGGTCCTATAGCAAGGTACCGGAGGGTTTCCTTAAATAGGGATAGTTGCTTGGCAGTAATTACATTAATGAAAGAAGAAGGAGCGGTTTCCTTGAGTCATTTCACTTCTCTTCCAGTTATGGTGCTGATTCAGAGGTGTTTTTCTCCCTTCCCGTGGTGGTTTGTCCTTTTCTGAGATGTGTTGTAGCAACTGTCGTCACTCTGGTAAGAACACAGCTCCACAGCTTATTTAGCAAACTGCAGAATTATAGAAAATTGCTGGTGAGAAGTCAAATGAGTTGTCTTCTGTTTGTGAATGGGTTAAGAAGCAAAAGCTTTTTCAGAGTCTTTAAGATCCAGTGACGTGTGATCCTTACACTCAACACTGAGGAATATCACCAGACTGGAGAAGAGCCTCCAAGCAGTAAACCTTCATCCTCCTTCTGATCCTCTAGTTGCTGCTATCTCCTGTGCAGAAGCTGTCCTCAGGCACTGTACACTGTACACACATATGCCCACCCATCCAAAGGGCTCAGATTCTTATATTCCTGAACTCAAACCCTGTCAGTCAACCTTCCACCTTTATGCATGTTTGGAAGTACAGTCTGTACCAAGCATGCTTTTGCCTCACCCAGGAGCTGCCTTCCACAAGTCCAAATTCTGTTGTAGGCTTGCAGGAAAACCATGAGCCATGCTCTTGCACTGAAAAGAGCCTTCTGACAGCAATTTCACAGTTCCCTGTGTCTGCATGCTCCTACCCTAACTTATACCCAAAGAACAGACTTGGTGACAAAGTGTATAACTGAAAGTCCTTCTTGGTATGTCACATCATAATTTCTTGTGGCCCACTGCTGCAGTGACCAGTGCTTCTGCAAAGCAGTGGTAAGGATAGGACCTAAGACCTTCAGGTCCTTGCAAGGGAACTTACAGTACAGGAATTTGAGTTTGTCTTTTCCTTGCCTTTATGTCTTCTTTAGAGCAATTTGTAACTTCTGTCATTTTTCTATCTCACATCTCCATGTTCTAAAAAAATCAGGAAATTCAACAGTTCACATTATGGAAGAAATGAATTATTTTAGTCTTTTATTTTTGTTTTAAGATGCTTTTCTAATGTTCAAAAGCCAGTATTTTTTACCATCTGGCAGAATTTAAACAGTCTTTTTCATCAGCCAGGACAACTCATAAAGAACATAAATATTTTGCAATTACTCGAAGGGCCCTTTGAACATATTGCTGTAGGTATACATTGGGGAGGATTGCAGGGGATTGTTAGGAACAAAGTAACTTAAAACAGCTAATCAAACAGAAGGGCTTTTTCCAGTCTTGACATAGTCCTAACTGAATTCCCCTCACGTGCATAACTTAATCAGAATGAAACCCCCCTGGAGTACTAAAGCACAGAATAGTACATAAACTCCGAATAGGACTGAGATCTGATGATGATGGCTTCACTGATTTTTCTTTGCAAAAATTGTAAGCATAAGTCGTCCAGAGGGATTGCCCATCCTCTTGGTCAGTTTCTTCAGAGTATGATACTGCTTGATTTTGGGGACTGTCAGCATAAACAATGTGAAAGTAGTAAGCTTCTTGCAGGCAAGTTGCTAATCCCCGTTGATAGACCTCTTCATTTGAACCCACAAACAATTTGCTGAAGAGGTTTATAAATGCAGGTATCATGACATCATGTTGCAGGAATCAAGGGCTGAGGCCACCTTGACTAGATTTTGACTGCTTGACTCCAGGGCCTCTCACATTTTCGCACTGACATAGATGAAGGTAAAGGGAGGCTGCAAAGGGGTATGAAGTGGTGTGTAAAGAGTGACCTTAAATTGGAGCTGGGCAAATGCACAGGGAGTGTATCAGATTTCTTTCTTATGATTATCCATCAGGAAATTATGCCCTGCTTTACGTCAGAACTTCCTTCAAAACTAATTAAATGCTGTGCAGGCACTTGTGTTTTCTGGTAGTTCTTCACTCCTTGAATAACCCAAAGTTCCTGGTGAAAAAGAATCCACAGGAAGAGACTCCTGATCATGCAGCATGTTCACTTACTGAGAAAGCTGCCATAAAATTACATTAGAGATGAAGTCTGAACTGCTGCAGCTAAAACTACAGCATTCTTTGTTTCCAGAGAAGCTACTTTGTGAGTAGGCTAAGCCATGCTTCTTTGTTCCAATGGCTGCTTGTTAAAAGTCCATAGGGAACTGGCAAAGCAAGGAGAGAACTGTCTTGAGCAATTTAAATATGCTCAACAGTGTGCAGTAGGGAGTAAGGAAACTTCAGAGCTGAGTGGCAATGAGAGAGTAGCAAAGAAAGCCCCTTGCAGCTTACAGGTGATGTGGGCAGGAGGTTCAGAAGACTCAGAAGAGATGTGTGGATTTAGGGAGAGGCTCAATGCCACAGCAGCACACAATGAGGCTGCAATTGCACTGCAAGGTGAGTTTCTTCAGAGGTAGATAGCAGATCAAAGGCATGCCCAGTGGTTAAGTACAGCTTAGCTGATGGACTTCTATAGCCCAGGGATTTTTCAAGGTGCATGGCCAAATGAGTGGCAGTCACAGGTCCAGACATGCCCCTAACTATCAGCAGTCAGCCTGCATGTAGCTCTTAAACTGTTAGCAGTTATCATGGGGAGACCCAAGGCATCATCATATTAAATGCAAATTTGACAGAAAAAATGTTTCCTAAACAGATGTGGATGGAAGATTTATGAATGGATGTTCTACTTGTTGAGAAAACACAGGTAAAGGAAAAGAAAACAAAAAAACTCTGAAAATAAAGTCTTGTTTCAGGACTTGTTTCAGTCCTTCTGAGGATGAAGGACTTGTTCTACAAGTCCTGGCAATTAGATATGTGACTGTTTTCTTACAACATGATTCTGAGGAAACTGATCCAGGAAGGAGAGCCAATCTTACAGCTCCTTTCCTTTCTCCCTGCAAAATTGTGACCCTAGCCAGCAGCACACATGGCTACATTTACCCTCAGTCTATAAGAGCAGATGGCATTATCCTCCCAGCCTATGGCCCTGCCACAGGGACAGCCCCTGTATGGATACGAATTAGCAAGCCCACAGCCAGCTGAGGAAATTAGGGTGCCTGAGCACAGCTCCCTAGCACAGGGCCTACAACCCTCAAGGCCTGCCAGACAGCTCTGTGTAAACACTCATTAACTCAGACATCACCACTCAGCTGTAAAGCTCTGTCTCTGGTTTTGCATGCTGAAACAGAACAATACAAGCCAAAACCCAGGTAACTAACACTGGCAGATGAGAGAGCCTTCATCAAAATATTTCAGAGCCCTTTTTGAAGGAAGCAAATAACCCAGGATGTGGGGAGGGGGATACTTTGGCACAGCACAGGGATGTGACCTGCCTGGCATTACCCAGGAGGCTCAGAACAACCATCTCTTTAACTGTGCACAATGGTTTATGCCTGTAGAAGAGCCTAAAGGGCTGTTGGGAGCAGAGCTGGGCATTCCCTCTTTCATGCTAAAATCCTCCACCCCAAGCCTTCTCTGGGGTGAAAGGACATTGTGGTACCTATAGCATCACCTTTCAGATGGGCTGCAGCCAACAGAGAGATGGAGAATTTGCACACAAAATCCTTGGTGTCTTTATTTTTGTGGCCGGAATGAAACCCTAGTTCCAGTGCTTCATTATGTTGAGCAAAATTTCTACTTTTTTCTTTTAATTTTTTTAATAATTTTTCCAGTTTACTGTCTTTAACTGACACATAACGTGAGTATACTATAATAGGTGCTAAATAGTTTTGCTGTTATTATTACTCCTTCACAGATGGTGAGTCTGAAGAAAAGAGCAATACAAATACTAAAGAGACACATCTCAGAATTGATTTTTGGGTGCAAATATAATTTCTGTTTTCTGGCCTATATGGTGACACATATCTACACAGGCTTGTGAGCCAGTCATCATGTAGTCAGCATGTTCTGTGCACTGTGAGGATACATCTTGTAGCTCTATGTGGAAGGCACTGGAGCTTCTCAGTGGGGTTATTTTTTGTTTGTTTAGTTTTAATGGGGACTATAGTAAGAAGAAGAGAAAAAAAATCATGTAGGCTGGGAAGTAAAGAAAGCATTCAGATGCTGAGAACAGAAACTTCCAGTTCTGTCTCAATAGGTTTCAAGCAGACTTCTTGCAAAAGGTCAGAAGTAACCCAAGTTAAGCTATGCTACTTCTCAGCTCCAAATTGCCAAAATGACTGTACTTACCAGAATGGATGGGGCTACCTATTGTAAGGCAGCCACATGTATTCCTGATGTTGCTGACTGAGGCTTATAGAATGGCTGGGACTTTTTCTAAGTGTCATTTTTTACTTAATGTTATTTTTATAAGAATTTCAGCTCCCATTTTCCCTGTGCCAGAGACCATCCAGGACATTTGCTCCTGGACTTGCTGTCCAGCTCCTCCGGGTTTGCATTTGTAATGCATTAGAGAGGGTTGATAAACACAGGCATATGTGAAGAGCAACAACAACAAAAAATCCTGCTTGCCTATGAAGGGCTTATTTAAACTGACGTAAATCTTGAGAAAATTCTTCTCCTGGGAGCAGAAGTGTCAGAACCAGCCATTCAGGCTTCTGCTTTACAATCTAGACAGGTTACGGGGCAATGAATGAGTGCTCTGAATCCACCAAGAAAGCTCTTGCAGGGAAACTTAACCCTAAACTCCACTCCTATAAAGATGCCCACTGAAAGCATATTGAAAACAAAATTCAAAATACACTACTAATTCTTCTATAAGATCTCTTACTTGACTTGTGTTAGGAAGGCTGGATGAGGAAGGGGCAGTGAGGGATACACTGATGTGTAGCAGTAGAATCAAGGAAGAATGGCTTTGAGCTTATAGCTTAGAGATAAGACAGACATTTTACCTTTCAAAGTACATAGTAAGCCGTGACTTTATTTCACTGCTGCAGGTAAAGGATTTGTTTATCTTTTCATAATAACCCCACAGCTTTCTCCTCAGTTTCTTTCATAATGATTAAAGTTCCTATTTTCTGTTTTAGTAATTTGATATTTGATTCCAAATTAGTAGTGTGGCTAACATTGGTCTGCTAACTGTACTGCTTGGAACTTCATCCTCTGTTTCTACCAATTAAATTCCTTCCTGTTTGTTTTAATTTACTAACATTTGCAGAAAGGACTCTATGTATAATTAATAAGGATGGAACCAATTGGTTAATAAGGATTAACCAATAGAGAATTGGTGTTCCTAAGAGCCTAAATAGGACTCTTGTAAATCAATTCCTGGTTATCAGATTCACTTGTTTTTTTCTTACAAAATTGTACAGTACTTTTTTCACACATCTCACTTGGGATCTGTGATGGGCTTGTTTGGGGACGAATGACACTTGTGGCAAAAGAGGTTATTGGCATTGGACCCTTGCCCCATATGATGAAGAAAGGCAAGAGATGTGTAATTAATTACAAAGAGGATTCCAGAGGGATTCACTGTTACAGCAGTCCTACCCTATCATGAGAAATTATATTCTCTCCTTGAGTTTGCCATAAAGCAAATATGGAAAGCATGAAAAGAGTTTTTATGGAAGGTCACCTCCATTTTGTGCTTTTCCTATCTTTTCTGACACTGGGTTAATCTGGAAATCAGATTTACACAAATGTTGGATATTCTCATCTTAATTGAAACACACTTTAACCAGCTCATCTGGGAGTTGAGGAGGAAGGCAACTTCCCCCCAAAATAATCACAGCTTTGGGAATCAAAACTCAGATACCCCAAAATCAGCAGATAGGTGGAATAAAATTTGTGTTTCTCTGTGCTTCAGTTGTCTCTGAATAGAAATAACAGCTCTTTTATAATAATTTCTCAAAACTCACAGTGGTTTTGAGAACATGGAAGTGAATAAGCATCTAAGAGGTCCATAAGAAAATCAATTCTTTTTTAATAGGTTTGGATGGTGCAGGTTAGATAAAGAAATTACTCCCGCTCTCTGAATATTACAATTTTTTGTTTCCAGAACACTGATAAACCATTTTTATGCCTTTGCAGATCATACACTGTTATTTATGTTTGTTATAAAAATTATGCATATTTGCGTGCTAACTAGGTCTGTCTCCTTTCAATTCCTGCTCAGTGCCTGTTCAGTGAACCAACTACAAGCATTCCTATTTTCCCACACAGTCTAGACCAAACATGTGATAAACCTTCCACATCTCTACCTCCTTATCCCATCCCTTTCAACAGCAAAGGGCCTCCAGAAATATTAAGGGCAGAGAGAGAATATTCGGCTATGGGCTCTGACCTGGCAGGGTGTGCTGACCCCAGGTCTCTTTCTGTGAACATTACTACAGATCTGAAGCAGTAAAAAATTAATAAATAAACCCTATTTGTGCCAACCTCAGCCAGAGCAGAAGAAAAGTGATTACAGTTCTTGTGCATCAAGTGGTACGCGTTTCCTTTGTATTCCTTGCCCAGCTCTTCCATAATCTTATCCACGTCCTCTTCTGTGAAGTCTGTAGTGCCCAAGGCAATGGATTCTCTAGTTAAAAACAAAACATACAACAGGAAAAACAGAAAGATACAGTGAAAAGTGTGATACATACCAAAGGAGAAGGAAATAATCAGATATTAGCAAGAAGGAGAGGCTTAAAATGTTATGGACATGCATATCTGAGGCTATCAGAGAGACTAACAGAATGGCACAATAATATCCACAGCTTTTCCACAAAGCAAGTTATCACACAGACAACAGTCCTGAGATCTTCTTGCTCACTACCAGGGAAGTCTCAGCTCTGGGCATCTGCTCCTACTCTGCCCATCATCCCAGAAGAGAAATTTCTATTACAAGAGAGGAGATGTTTTTTCCACAACTGAGAGGGTCCCCTGGGCCAGGAAGGAGCAGACTGAAAGCTTCATGCAGAAACCTATTGCTTCTCCCAGTATTCACTCAGTAGCACTTCCTCTAAAATGGCCCTCAACATAAACTGGAAGTCTGGCAAGGTCAAGCCCCCCTGCCACAGTCCCATAGTCCAAGCATCTCAAATAACACAAGAATGCAGCATCCTCTCAAGCTCCTGTAACAGCCAGTCTGTCCCTTGAATGAGCGGCAAAAAACACAGCAGCAAAAACCACAGGCAATGACTTCAGGTACTCTGTGCAGTATCCACAGATAGGGGGTACTCATAAAAGGAGAAGTCTTATTTTTTCCCCCTGTGCATTTGCTCTGTGTAACAGGCAAAACTGGGAGCACAGAAGATGAATAAAACGAGAAGAGTGAACTGCACTCATTCGTAAGTGTACTTTTAATCCCTGACAAACACAGTTCATCACTGTTCCCTCTTTGCTGTACACATTCTTTCATCCACCTCCAAAATCCCTGCGGGGTTGCCTTTGAATCAGGATCATGGAAAGGATGGCAGTGAGGGCACTTATGAGGAGAGTGAAAGGAGGATCCAGAGGACAGGACTTGCCTGCTCCCCCTACACTGACAGCTACCAGGGGCAGAAGGGAAGATGTAGAAAAGGGCCCTTACTTGAATTTAAAGGTCTCGCCAAGCTCTACCGCACTGCCAGGTGTGATCTCGAAAATCCCACTGAAAGGGTAGGGATGCCCTCCATAGGCAAACTCTGACAAGAGAAGAAACAGACTGTGAGTAATTGAATGAACGCCATGTCAGGAAAAAGTCTATGGCAGCTGTCTGCATGGCTCAACATCAGCACCAGGGGCTGGGCTGTTGCCAAAATATGTTTCAGCCAGACTCTGAAAGCTGTTTTCCCTGCCTAGTTACCTTTTGGCCGGAGGATGCCCTCACCACCTCCCTCCATGCTAGCAGTACTGCTTTCCCACAGCACCAGGAAAACTCTCCAAGTCTGTCTCTGTCCCAGTCCAAGTGGCTTTCTCTCAGTGGAAAGTCCTGCACTGAAGAAATCCAGCTAAACTATGAGAGGCTTCCAGTGGTACTATGGAGCTGGAATAAGCTGTTTCTCGAGTAGGGAAAAATCAAATCTTCCAGAGGGATTTACAGGCAGTGGGTGGGAAGTCTTTGCAGAAAGCCAGGCTGATTGTGCTCTGCTGCCTCAGCACACAGGTCAGGCCAGGGAGTCCCTCCATCTCACACAGGCCATCTCACAGGGCCTGGGAAAACCTGTGTGCTCAAGATGGAAATAGCACCAACGGGAGTTCTGGCAACTGCAAGGCACTGCATAAAAATACCATGAGTGTGTAGCCAAGTCATTCCCATTTAGTGCTGAAAAAGGAAACAAAGTCTGTGATGCTAGATCATCCTTCCCCACACTACAGATGTTTTCCAGATCCCTTGACTTTTTAAATGGGTGGCTCTAATCAGCTTGTACCCCATGCAGACAATTTCAAAAGTCTTACATGACATTTTCCTTTCTTTGTAACTCTGCTGTTTCAAATCAACAGTTTCCAGTATCTGGAAACCCAGATTCTGAGATTTCTAGACCACATTGATAAAGAAATAATAGAGAAAAGATTTTTCCTGACGGGGAATTAGCACAAACACATCTGCAGGTCTTAAGACAACCCCCAATCCACCTCTCTTCCTCCTCCCTCATTTCTCCCATTCTCTATCCCCCTCCTTCACCACAGTATGGCTTTCCAGCAGTGCTGCTCCCATCTGCCATCCTGCACAAGCTGTACAGGCTGCAGTTACAGGCAGAATAAGAAGGACTATGTGGGTCATAACAGAACATCACAAGTTCCTCCTAGGCTCCACAATGGACTCTGAAAAGAGAATTTGCTGAGTTTTTCAGTTTTTATCCCTCAAAACATTCCTTGCCAAAAGCTGTAAGTTTGGGGTGCTTTTCCATATCAGACCAGCCATACAGTTGTCCCTATGTTCTGCAGGTAGTAAAAGGGAAATGCTTCATACCTCTGCCGTAGATCTCGATGCCAGAGTGGAAAACCCCAATCCCCAAGGTGGAGGTGTATTCATTTATCCAGTACTGCAGTAAGAGAAAAACCACATTGGGAAGCATTAGTGGAAAAGGAACACATGATCTTGGTTTAGGGTACCTCCCCTATCTCCCCATAAGGAGAAGAGAGATTTTGAAATTATCTTGAGACAAACAAATTGAGACTCTTACAGACCAACAGAAGCGGGCACTGTGTTTATTCAGCTGGACTGGATTAGCTCTCAAAAAAATGCTCATCTAACCTTTTCCACCTAAGGTACTAACCTGTATTAAGATACAACTGGACCTGAACCTGCATAAACCCAGCTACTACAGGATGTGTAATTATTTATCTATCTTCTCACCTAATTCCTGACACTGAGTCAGTTTTATCAATTCACTTGCTTTATTTAACCTTCAAAATCTTCAGTAAGAGAATCCCGTTATTTTCCACACACCTTGTAACATCACCTCCCAGCACCCCTACTTATTATTAGTTTGGTTTTAGGCAAAGAGATCATAGAGATGGAAGTTTGTTGCCCCAATTCTGAGAAATTTTGTTGCTCCAAGGTCAGAGAAATTTTCAAGAGGAGCTGTGCAGTGACTCCTTTGTCTGGAGCCAGCGTTCCCCCCTCACATTTAGAGGAGAGAAGCACTGCAGTCCAGTGCATGCGTGTGACACTCCTCCGCCAAGTGCTGCGCAGGGCCTGTTTCCACCACGCCGTGAAGGACAGTGCAGACACCCAAACAAGTCCCAGCTAAGCTCATTCCAGAGCAAGAGGCTGTATAGCCATGCCAGGGCAATGCTGCATTGGAGATAATTAGCCCTGCTCAGCATCAGTGTTTATTAGGTCAGCTGCAGAGCTGCACTGCTACAGAAATGATGTTTTCAGGCACTGAGGAAGCTGCCCATGCCTGGTATATTTGCAGTTCACTTACAGCTGCTGTGCAATGGAGATCCATCTTCTGGTAACTTCGAGCAACTAAATTCTGTTTTTAATCTACCACTGCGAGGAAAATGAGTGCTGTTCACTTGTTCCTGTACAAGGACATGACAGGCTCATTAAACTAAAATTCTCTTCTGGGTCTGGTAGCAGCTTCTTGTGGAACCAGAATAAGCTGCATCTTCCCTGTGTCTGGTGTCACTGAGCTGCCATGGTATGAGTAAAAGCCCCTCTGCTGTCAGGCAGCCAGAGGTCTGGCAGACTCCAACTACTGGGCTTGCACTACTTGCTCATGTATTTATGATGACTGCAGTAGCTCTATAAATCACCTGAAAATGTTTTGTGCAAAACCACTGCTACTGTGAAAAAACACAGTAGCTTTGATATAAAGCCATAAAACCAAGCCTGACTTAATGCATGGCTAATCTTGATACCTTAAACCATGTCCCCAAAAATGCTTGCCTTTGGCAGAACAGCAGTTCCATTTCCCTCCAGAAAAGGCTGCAATGCTTCTTGTTTCTTTGTGATTTTTTTATCACAAATGATGTATTGTTGCAGAAGGGCAGAAAATTGCCTGACCCCTGGTGGACCTCTGCCTACTGCTCTCTGCAGACCTTGTGTAACCTCCATTTACTTCTTCACCTGAATTACGCAAACTCTTGTTTTTAGGGTCAGGTAGCTCTCAGCCTCTGCCAGCTGGGACAGCACATTAGCCGTGAACCCTGGCTTGAACACCATTCCTGGTATTTAGGTGCCTTTGCCTTCTGCTGCCCTTCCCCACAGTTCTCTGTTGCCTAATAAACATATGCAGGAATATCCCTACTCTGACTGGGGAAGAAGATAGAGGTGGAGGCCACACATGATACCATGGGACAAAAGCCTGTCTCCCCTGGACACAAAACCCTCCATTCAGTTCCTGAATCTCCCACACATCATAGAATTTTTAAGGTTGGAAAATACCCCTAAATCATTAAATCCAGCCACCAATCTAACACCATCACCATGTTCACCACTAAACCATGTCCTCAATGCCATGTCTCATCATTTTTTAAATACTTGCAAGGATGGTGACTCCACTACTTCCTTGTACAGTCTGTTCCAACGCTTGACAATCCTTTTTTTGAGAATATTTTTTCCTAATATCTATTCTGAACCTCCCTTTTCACAGCTTGAGGTCATTTCCATCCTGTCACTTGTTACCTGGGAGAAGAGACCAACCCTCACCTCATTGCAGCCTCCTGTCACGTAGTTGCAAAGAGTGATCAGGTCCCCCCTGAGCCTCATTTCCTCCAAGCTAAACACTCCCAGCTCCCTGAGCTGCTCATCAGACTTGTGCTCCAGACCTTTCACCATCTCTGTTGCCCTTCTTGGACCTGCTCCAACATCTCCATGGCTTTCTTGTAGTGAGGGGCCCAAAACTGGATGCAAGATTTGAAGGGCCTCACCAGTGCCAAATACAGGGGCACAATCACTGCCCTGGCCCTGCTGGCCATGCTATTGCTGATACAGGCCAGGGTGCCATGGGTCTTCTTGGCCACCTGGGCACACTCTGGCTCCTGTTCAGCTGCTGCAGACCAGCTCTCTCAGGTCCTTTTCTGCCAGGCAGCTTTCCAGTCCCTCATCCCCCAGCCTGTAGCACTGCCTGGGGCTGTTGTGACCCAAGTGCAGGACCTGGCATTTCACCTTACTGCCCCTTGTATGGTTTGCCACGGCTCATTGATCCAGCCTGTCTAGATCCCTCTGCAGAGCCTTCCTACCCTCAAGCAGATCAACATTCCTGTCCAACCTGGCCTTGTCTGCAAACTGAAGGGGCACTCATGGGCTAACTCCTTGGATAGTCTCAGTGAGCTTCAGAGAAGCATGGGTTTCTCAAGTCCTACTGAAACAAGTCCCCGATGATATGGGAAGTAGGTTGTCTTCTTCCCTCAGGCTGAGCTGTTGTCTTAGGGCAACAATACAACCAAAACATGCCTAGGTCACGCCAGCTGCTTTGCTTTGAGAAGTAACTAATAGGAAGAGAAGGGAGAGTTTTTAAATCAGAAATACTCTTGCCAGTTATCAAAATCGGGGCTATGTGCAGAGCCTCATCTACGTCAGGCTTTTTATTTCAAACAAGGAAGTTACACCAAAAGCCACTTGCAGCTGTAGCTTTTTATTCTTCCATATTAAAGGTTATGTTGGATCAAAACAACAATAAGCAAACAAGCAAGAAAAAACCCTCTCTTTGACTACTTGTTAATGTTCTGATTCTTGACCACCTCATACATGCAGAGCATTCTCAGATCACAAGCCTGCCCTGTGCCACAAGCACTCTTCTTCACAGCACAGAATTTCAGCCCCTGCAATGCATCCTGCCCAACTCCAGGAGCAGAGAGACAGGTCTCAGAACAGCTCTGAAAGCAGAAGTGAAGAGGAGGCTCCTCCAGATATAAAGAAGAGAGGAGCAAAAGTGTTTCTCTGGCTGATACCAGGCAAGATTATGACTATCACATGGACATTTCTGTAGTTAAATGGTGTATTTTTCAGTATTAATTCCTTTAAATGAACTATTATGGACTGAAGTGCAACAAACTCAACCATACCTAAATTTGAATGAACAGAAGCTATCCTGATTTAATACATTTTTTCAAATAATTTCAATCACACAAGGCTATTATTGAAGCGGGGTCTGATTTGCATCTTGGTTCAATAGATACAATACTGGTATGACCTACTAGCAAGACTGAAGTGCAAGGCAGCTTTGAATCATGGCTGTACTGTCCTCATCTCACCCCTGTCTCCAGGGTGCTGTAGAATCTGCCTGCAGTGTGTGACTGAACTCAGAGTGAACGCCTCACAGCACTTTGGCACAGCCCCCAGCTTGTCTCGGGAGGAAGCTATGCTAAAGTGAACATGTCAGTCACTTGCTGAGCTGGAAAAGAGAATCCAAGCCAGATTTGAAACCAGGTTGGTACACACATGCACGAGCTGGCCTTGTTTTCCAAGGGGTTTGCAATTCTGAGCATAAGAACAGCAGCAACAGTCAGCAAATGCTCATCTCTGGAGTAAATTGTTTATGGCTTAGATTAAAAACAAAAATCGGCAGCCTGTTCAGTGAGATGAAGAGCCAGGGAACTAAATACAGCAATATCTTAAAGGGAGTTTATAAAGTGATTCATGCTTGCATTGCATACTGCCTGGAAAATTGTGCCCTAAACCATACATAGAGAGACTTAGAGCATTCTGTCTCATTGCCATCTTCAACAGAGAACAGCTCAGATGATAACAGAGGCAGGGAGGAAGGCTAACCAGGCTATAATCACTTCATAATAGCAGCAGATAGCCCAAAATCTTCAAACCCAGAGAGGAACCTCTGCATTTAGTTTGTAGTGTATCAGTTAATAGCTTTTAATGAAGGTCTCTGATGAAGTAGAATTTGAAAATTTTCAAGTTTTATTCAGGTTTTCCCTGATTTTTTGTTGGTTTGGTTCAGAGATCAGTAACGATCAGTGAGATAGTTTAGATTCTGGGGGATACTCTGAGTCAGTTCTCGTGCTGTTCCCTTCATTTATCCATCTTACAGAGGTAGAAGTAAAAGACTTAACAGAACAGTGAACCAGGCCCTAACTTTCCAGAAAAGAAAGAAACTAAAAAGCTTCATTATATTGTCTTGCATCTTTTAGGTCTAGAATGGAGAAGCAGATGATGTGATCCTGGCAGATTGTATCATCCTGGGGGTTTTCAGAGCAGGAGTTCCTAGGAACTCGTGCCAGAAACATGAGTGTCCAGATAGAAGAGGCCCATCCATGTGACCACTAACTTCTTCCATCAACTAATACTGTACTATAACATTGAAGTTTGTCACTAACTCTCTTTTCCCTACTTCAGACCTATTTCATTACTTTCCATGGTGTGTCACCAAAATCTTTCCTGCATCAATGTGCTCAGCAGTTTAAGTAAACAGCTCCTCAGATGCTGGAGACGAGATCTCTTCCATGAGTATTGCAGATATTCTGAGCACTCAATACTTTCTCTGAGCAGCCAACACACTAAGCAATATTCCATTTATCACCACAATACTGACTGGATATTCCACTCCACCAGATCCATCCACTACCGAACAGATGCTAAGCTCTCCTTCGTTATGATCTGTATGAACACATAGGAAAGAAATCGACCAGTTGTTAAATAGATCTGATTTCAATAAATAGCTGCAAACTCAGAGTACCCAGTGTCACAGATCCTTGCTGAGAGCTCTGCTCTTCACCAGGCATCACACACAAGCAATGTCTGAGCCAGCATACCAGGCTAGAGAGAGCTTGGCTCTGACCTCACCTGGTGCTCTGATGTCCAGGTATGACCACACACTACTGTGACCGAGACACCTTTACCAGGGATGGGTGCAGATGATGAAACAGTAACTAGCTTGTCCCTGTCTCTTCTCAAAGCACCATCTGCATGTAATTCAAAAGGATTACTTCCTTTTCCCTGTGAGTTCACTGGAAGAGCTTTGCTTCTAGGAGAAAGGAAAAAAAAAACCAACAAAAAAAAAAAAAAAACAAAAAAAAAAAAAACCAAAACCAAACAGTAAATAATGATATTTAGACATTGTAAGGGAGCAAGGAGCATGTTAAGGAACTTGTGGCAACACAAGTCCCATAAGAGACTGTCAGCCCTACCACCTGAGCTTGATTTTAATCCTTTCCTTCTTGAGGGCCAAGTCACACACTGTACTTGGCCCTTTACAGGGATGTCTCCTCTTTACAGGATGGGGAATCTGGCTTGCTGAAGAGACCCTTGGCTGAACAGATGCAAGTGGAGGACACCCAGGGCAGTGCTTGCCCCTGCAGTCAAGTTACCTAAGCAGCCGCATGAAGACATGCAAAGGACTGTGTGCACTAACAAATACATTGCTCAGCTGTATCTCAAACACCAGGAGAATGCTCTGCAATGTTAAGTCTCAGCACAAAAGGCAATCTTTTAAAGGCAACATCAGATTGATGCAGCAGACCAGCTAGGGAACATCAAAGTAATACCTCAGCATTATGTCCTGAGATGCATTGATCCAGAAATTTGAGAGCACAAAAGATAAAACTAGAGGGGAAAGCTAGAGAACAGCATTTCAGGAAACCAGCCAGTAAAATCCCAGCTGTTTACAGCATACAGCCAGCAGCTTCAGAAGAGTTTGTTTCCTCAATATATCTCTCTAAATCAAGATCCAGAATCTTGGGCCCATAGAGGTGGAAGGAAAGGGTCCATAAAAGATCACAGATTATTCCCCAAGTAATGCTTGCAGGGGTGAAGAAAGCTTTATTTCAACTGCAGACATGCAGAACAGGGGGCTTCCTGCAGATCCAGGGCTCTTCAGTCACATTGCAGCAGTGCTCACTTCTGTTCCAAGGCTCCAGGCATGCACACAGTCCTGCAATATGTCCCAGTCCTTCTGCTGCTCACCCTTTCTGCCCTGGAGCTCTATTGAGAAAACCTCACTGTGCTGTGGGATGACATCACATTTTACAGCATGGCTACTATTAGCAGGTTTTCTTTTGCAATTGGGTGAGACTCAAGCTCATTTCAGTGAGACCCATGTCTCTTACACTCCATTCCCCAGGAGTTCAAGGCTTGTGTACTCATCAAGTCTGAAATGCTATTTTCCTAATACTACTGTGAACACAGATTAAGTGGGAAAGGTTTTAAATACATGTGGGCAGAACAGCAACTAAATAAAGCTTAACAGAGTATTGAGGAGTGATGACACAGACCTGTCTTTGCTACTTCACACCTGGGAAAAGCTACCTGGGTGGGTCCTCACTCCAGCACAC
This sequence comes from Passer domesticus, assembly GCF_036417665.1. NCBI lineage: Eukaryota > Metazoa > Chordata > Aves > Passeriformes > Passeridae > Passer > Passer domesticus. Next base: position 34,595,820 of record NC_087479.1, read on the forward strand.
ACAGAACATGGCTCTTCCCAGCTGGAGGATCATCTCCTGTGTCAGGTCCTCTTCACTGTTGGCAAAAGCTATCAATCTGCACGTCAAGGACACGGGTGTGAAAGCCCATCAGGTCACTCCCAATCCAATCAGCCAAAAGCACCTGCTTTAGTCAGGTATGTTAACTTTCAGCTACAATTCCAGACAGTGTTAAAGAAACAAAATGCTGCAGTGAGGAGGTCTGTGTTTACAAACAGGCACATCCCCCAGCTGCAGTAGGCAATAACTTTCAAGTATCAAGAAAAGCAATTCTCAGGGTGTAGTCACTGGCCTGCTTGCAAATAACCCGACTGGCAGAACTTAAAGCTCAGGAACTACAGGTTTTCTTCCATGAGAGCATTCTCAAACACTGAGAACTCTGCAGCTTCAATGCAGCAAGACAGCTTGTAGCTCTGATGAGGCAGGGATACAGGGTGACACAAGGACCCCACACTCAAGAACCCCACTTCATACTCAGATTGGCTGAAGACATCTGAGGAGCAGAGTCACAGAAAGAAGAAAAAGACAAGGCATCCTTTGGCATGCAACTGCCTCTGCTGTGCTGCATTTTGAATGAAAGAAGCTTCTGCTAAAGATACTTCTCCACCCTTCAGGTTAATACACTCTAACAGAATAGAAGTTCTTGGGAAACAACAGCCTTAGATACTTAGAACTGATACTGCTAAACATATTCCCTCCTGCAAACCCACAGATATGAGGAGAGGAGACCTAAGGCAGGATGCTCAATTGCAGCTTTGAGAGGAATGAGAGGACAAGCCTCTGTGGGTTGGCAGCAGCCAACTCTGTCTCAGCAGGTCTTCTAGTTCAGCCAAGTTCTGCTCTGCAAAGGAACTTTTCTTCTCAGGCTGGGCTAAATACATGCCTTGGCTGTCTCCTCAGGAAGAAGTTTTTTGGAGTTTACTGTGGCTTTTCAGACACTATTATAATATGCATCTGAATTGCCTGATGCATGAGCCAACAATAAAACCTTTACAATCAAGAAGCATAAAGAGCTTATTTTAGAGGCTTCTAAAATGCTGTGTGTGGATTAAAAACCAATGCTGCTGCTGAGAGAGATTGGAAATCTACTTATGCTTCAATGTTGTGACGCAATGCGATTTCAGTGAAAGAATAGGAGGACAGAAGAAAATATTAATCATGCTGTGGAAAGGAAACAGTAAGCATTTCACAAGTTAACTTTCGTGTGTATTTGGAATATTTTTAATTAAAAGTCACAAGCAAGATTTAGCTGTGACAAGGGGATACCTCCAGCATTTCCACTTACAGCCTCATCCTATAAATGGTAGGCACAGTTCTAGCTCAGTATACTGGTATTACTTGAAGTCTCTTACAATTGTCTGTTTTTTCCATTACTGTTTACACTTTCTACCCTGTTGCACTGCTGGCAGGTGTTGTCCTGAGCAGAGCTTCCTTCCTGCAGCTACATCTGTGAGGTGTTTACAAGTTGACTGCTGTGCATCCTTGGCCTCAAGGCACGTACATCTGAAGCTGCTGCTCAGAAGACAGCTGACCTGGTGTGCTCTGCATTAAATACAGTTCTCTTGTTGAGGAGAGCCAGCACTCATCCAACTCATGTTTCAGGGCTTGAGTGAGAACCTGCCTCACCAACAGAGACATGGGGCAACTTGCTGGCTGAAATAAACAACTATTTTCTGTCCCTGCAGAATGACCATCCCTGTCTCTTCTGTTTGTAGGTTCACACAAAGCCAGCCCACCAGGCCAAGGGTTTGTCACCAGTCGTAACACTAATGGTCCATATTGGCTGTCTGTGTTCCAAACATAGTATTTATAGCAGACTGTTTACAGCATACAAGAAGCAATATGCCATTTTTCCAGCCTCCACCTGTTTCCCTAAACTTCATTACTGACTGTGCCTGAAGGAGTCAGCTCAGTGAGCCAGGGTGGGACCAGGGACATCAAACAGGAGTCAGTGAGGGGGGTTTGCTGGAGCATGTGCCAGTGCCAAGAGCCTGTCCCACACAGTAATCTTATAAGCAGCCCTGAAGAAGGATAATCCATGCTATTGCACACCCCTTTATATGCTGTATCCCCTTAGCTTGGACACCTTTTATGAAACTCTTCATCTCAAGCATATGAAGCTAGAAAAAAAGCACATCCATTTGCAGGATTACACTGAAATATATTCACTCGTGGAATGTGCCTGAGAAAGTCACATGTGTTAGAAACTTAAGGAAATAATAATACCTTTGCCTTAGATGCATTCACAATGACAAATTGAGAGGTATTGAAAAAGAACAGCAGCAACATGATCAGGGAAGTGGCAAGACTGACATATAAGAATTAATTTAGAAGTGCTAATAGCTTGGCAAAGCAATGACTGCAAATGACAAATCTGCAAACATTTGAAAGGCTGACATGAATTATGGGAGAATACTTCTTAAGAATGATACAAAAGATTCAAGTAGGAGCAACATACTTAGTTTAAAAAGAAGAGAGACTTTGATTAAGTGCTTAGAAGATTCCTGACAGTAAAAAAAGAACAAGAAAACATTTGTATGACTCAAAACCAGATATTGAGAAAGCTTTAGTGTGCCTGTGCAAGACAGAGTATTGAATGGTCTGAACTGTTTTGCTCTGCTAATGTCAAGGAGGCTGTTCACATTCTTGGCTGAGTGTATTTCAGATGCTACACACCTATCTGCATTGTGAGCCCTCAGCCCAGACTGTCAATAAGTAGGCTTCCCATCAAAGAGGATTCAGATGAGCTGAAAAAAAAATGCAAGGGAGATAAATACCCTACAGCTTGGACAGGAGCTGTCTGCAAAAGCACAGTGCAGATGCTTTGGCTCTGGAACCAGACTGACCCTGACATATCTGGTAGTGTCAGCAATACGGCCTTAAGGCTCTCTGTCCTTCCTCTTGCAGAAAGGATGCAATTGAGAACGGTAATAACAAATAGGGCTGTTAAATGATTTTTCAGATGTAGAGTAATGCTATGGCCTTGCTCAGACCAAGAAACATTAACATCTCCTTTTCCTCGTTGGTAAGGATCCTTTGCTGTCTTCTGTGAACCTGTAGCATTGTTTCTCTCCAAAGAAGCAGCTAACCCCATCCTGGTATCCAGCAGTACTGAGAGAAAATAGAAAACATTCAGTGCATCCTTTGCAAACACACTCCAGTTGACTCATCAGTCCTGACCAGGCCAAAGCATCTACTTTGTTCAGAGTATTGGGCTGCAGGTACCATGCACCCCAAGTCCCCCACAGAACAGCTGATCAACAAGCAGCTGCAGCATATCCCTCAAAAACTGTGCTGAAAAGCACAGTTCATCTCTGCTCTGACAGATTATTAGCAGAAATTTGAACTTCAGTCTTTCAAATCCAAGATGAACACCCTGATCACCAGCCATAGCTTCTGCGTCAAAGTAATGCATGCACATGTAAACTGCCCAGCAGAAGACAGTGAGAGATTCATGCCACCAAATAAACCAGCAGCTAAGACTTTTCTTCCAAAGGTTTGTCTGGACCCCTGCTCAGGTTCCTGAATTTCTCTTCCATGATAGCAAAATGGTAATATGACACTGATTCTTCCTTATTGACTTGTCCTTCTTTGCCCAGGATGTTCCTGCCTGGGCAAACACAAAATACCTACTTTTTGGTTAACCCAGGCACACCAACAGTTCATACCTGACCACCAAAGGCAGATTTCTTGTGATCTCTTCTTGGATTTCTAATGAGAACATGAAAAACACTAATCTCTTTCAAGCTACCATATAGTTTCAAACACCCTTCACAATGCTGTTTCCATAGCTAGGATGCCAAACAAGAATTTGAGAGGGTTCCCTGCCCTGCTATGGACATAACACAGATTTACTCCAGACCAAGTGAAATCATACTACATTCAAAACTGTGATCCTTCAAATTCTTCTTCCAATTCCCATTTATCCTGAAGTGTTTAACACCATCATTACCAGCAATCTGAATGGAAGACTTTCCCATTCCACTGCAGTGTGAGCTCCACACTCAGGTAAAGAGAATCCCCAATAAGGATGAAGATCCACGAAGTAGGACTCACAGGGATTCCTAATGGCAGCATTAGCACCTCACAGCCAGGAGTTAAACCTACCCACAGGTGAATCTAGATCCTTACAGGAAAGTAAAAAAAGAATGTAAGATTCCCCAGATTTTCTCTTTGTGCAAGGATTGTGCAGAATCAAAATTATGTGTTGTATAGGCATGTGAATTCTCACTCAGTCTCATTCTGCCAAAACCAGTTTTGTCTGTCCTGTGAGCCAAGAGTAGATCAGAAAAGAGCAGGGTAGGGCCTATTTCCACTAAGCAATCTATACTCCATGCTGGCTTTGGTGGCACACATTCAAAATACCTCATAGTGTCCATGAGAGAAACTGACTGTGTGCCACTAACAATAGTTTGCTATTACAAAAGACAAAAAAAAATCAATATTTGTCTCCAAGCTTCTGAGAAGAGAATCTATTCTGCAGCATAGATGAGGGAAACCCTTTCACAATGTGAGCTGAGGGTTTTTCCTGGAGAGGTTCCAAGGCCCTTGCCTGGCTGGCAGGGTGCCTAACCAGCTTAGCTTAGAAAAAATACTGGGAAATACAGATTCCTGCAGCTAACAACCTGTCCTTTTATCCTACAGTGTTTGTCCTGTCCTGGATAAAACTCTTCAAATACAGTGCCAATGTCATACAGCATCTCATCTCTCTGCACTTCATACAGGTAAATGGATATGTGTGCATTTTTGCCATAATTGTATACTCTCTCTCTGCTCTTCCAGCACATCTACTGAGGAATCGCATTGCAGTGATATCTCCAGATTAGAATGTAAGGAATAAAACAGAAAACAAGGAACCTGAATACAGCAATGATAAAATGCTGCTGTGCCATGGAGAGTCAAACACTTCCCTCAAAACCCACTTCTGTTGGTCTGAAAAAGGAAAAAAAAAAAAAAAACAAAACAGTAAAGCAAGGAACATTTCATTGAGAAGGGAATGGTCTCAAGAAGGGGTAAGTGTATAATCTAGCTCAATGCCAAAATGTGTTGTTGGAATAATTATCATCTACAAGGCACAAAACTGATACAGAAACATCAATCAGGGAAGTTCAGACAGAAAATAGTTTATAACCCATGACCCAAGGGCTTCTGTGCTGAGTGATTGCAACACTATTTAAAATTACCAAAGACAGTAAACATGAATACCGTAGGAAATGAGGAAATTTCTTATTGTTGGAATTTCCCTATTGGATGCTGACAAAGTGTTTTAGGGATAGTTTTGCTCCCCCCATATGAAGATGCAACAGAATGATTAATATGTGCAGCATGCCACTGTGGCTGAGAACAAATTAAAAAGCTGTGGGAGTGTCTTAACAACTCTGATGTAATGTACTCTGCTTTGGTTTGCGTGTAGGCTACAGGAGGTTTGTTTGTTGTTTTTTCCAAGATTTCCCTCTGTCTTTATTTAATGAGCAGCACTGGATGTGCAGCTCCAAATGCATTTAATAGCCAGCCCTTGCTGAAAGACAGAAATGGCTGTTAGGAGCAGTGCCTGGCAATGAGTCAACAGCATTTGGTACTATGAAGATACTGTTTTGTGTGCAAACCAGGTTAAAATGCAGGTGTTTGTCCCTTCAAAGGGACAGCCTCTGTGCTTGCTTTTCCCAAGGGTCACACACACCATGGCACAGGGAGAGGCACAAACCTGACAGTGACGCTTCTTTGGAAAACATTAAGTTGTCCTTTCTTTCTTCTCCTTACCCCCACCTTATAAACAGCACAGCATGTGTTAGACTAGCATTCAGGCTGCCCTAAATATTTCCTTTCTTCTGGGCACAATAGTGATTTTACACTTGTATTAAAGCAAATCTTCTGTGCTAGTCTGCTGTATGTTGCATATATCTAGAAACAGATCTGAAATGACCCAAGAGATTCAGACAACTGCCTCCCTCACGGACTTGTATCTTACAGTATCTCCACATCTGAAATGTACCCAGTAAGATCAGGAATTGAAGGAGAAAAGGTAAGATAAGGAAATGCTTGAATAAGACCAAATAGGAGAATTTGCCTTATGTAACAAGTTTCTCTGGGAATATTCCTCCCTCTGTCTCCTCCTCACCACCCCCATTAGTATTTATTTCTATAAAAATCCATTAGATACTGCAACTACATCTTGGCTCCTGTTTGCTTCAGTGAAAAGAGAAAGGGTTGTATACTTGTACCATGGAGTGCAAATGGTCTTGTCTGCCAGATCCCTCACAAAGCTGCCAAATATTTTTCCTGCATGCAGAGCAGACATCTAATCTGAACTGTGGCCAGGCTGACGTAGGAAAAAGAGGCAAGCACTGTGATGCCTCACCTAGCTCACAACATCCTCTAATATCTAAGACCTCTGCCCTCAGATTAAGCTGTTTCCATAGACTGGCTCTTCTAAGAAGAAAGTATTCTATGATATCTGGACACTTCTAGATGCCTAGATATCTATTGCAGAAAATCAAAGCCTTATTTGGCCTTAGGGGGTCAGTCAACTTTCTCAAAAGCAGATTGCAACTTAGATCGGGAAGTGAAGAAGCACACTCCAAGCACACCCCCATTTTGATTACTATCTAAAATAGGAGCACATGCTCTTAATAGGACACTATACACAATTCATATTCAATACTGACCCAGAAATTCTCAGAGAACCAGAGACCTAAAAAAGTCATCACCCTCTTTCCAGAGTGATCCATAGTGCAGAACGAGGGCAAAACCCCATTCAGTTGGTCTCAGCTTTGATACAGACATGACTTGCATAAATGATTAAGGGTATTGTGCAGCACATGTGGATTTTAGTTCCCTTGAGCTGCTTTTCTGTAAGTTCATTCATGCAAACTAAGGAATACAAATGGTCATAAAGCCATAAATTAAGCTAATTATCCAGTAAAACAAGAGGGAAAAAATATTTATATTCCTAACTAGCAGGGAAGTGATCTGGACACTCTAGCAATGAAAGTCATGTAGGTGATGAATGGATAGGTCTGACACCATTCAGTTCCCATCCATATATCTGCCTTCTTCCAAGTTAGATGGATGCATGCAAGAGGTAAACAGATTCATCAAACAAATAAGATCAGCAGCCCAGCCTGATATATTTCATCTTATGTGAAAGTTCCATTTGCTCTATAAAATACAAGTTCAGTAGCATTTTTGTAATTAATTTTACTGTGATTCCCTTTAACACCACAATAATCTTGTTTAGCTTCTCTTACTGGAAGAGACCACAAAGTAATAAAATTCCCAAAATAATATAAAACTGGGCATCATGACCAAAAGACTGCTTGCATGACTAGGAGCTCTCAGGAGGGGCTAGTGTCACCAGATGGAGTTCATAAACCAATCTCTCTTCTCATGCTTCCTGTCAGATCTAAAGGAGAAGTAGCTCATCATCTCTTTGGAGTCAGAAATCTTTCTCTGGCTCTTATTTGCAAAGTGTCTTTGTGAAATATGATGGAATCCCAGCTCATGGCTGAGGCTCATTGTTGGTATCACAAATGAATCATGAACAGCAAAACAAGGCAAACAACAGCATATTGTAAGCAGGAGAGTACTACCTCCTTCCACAGGAGAACATTGAGAAATCTTCACAAGCAAACAGGACATATTTGCTCATGCACCACCTATGCAAACATAAATACAGTCTGTACAACAAAGCCTTGGAGAACAGCAGTGGTTTAACCCTCTGCTTTCCATCAGGTGGCTAGCTAGCAATATGCAAACACATTCAAGACTGTGCACAAATCCAACGACCAGTCTCCATTCACACATGCTATTTTAGTAATCAAGCCTAGAAACAAGCCAAGTATTGCACCAAAGGTGCAGCACTGCAGATTGGTCCTTGGCAAAACTCCTTATAGGAATAATTTTCTCCTAATCATCTTGTTCCAGATCATTTTTTTCATTCTTAACTTACTTTATCCTCCGAAGTGCATTTGAAAGTGGTAAACAATGAGAGCAAACACCCAGCTTGGTTTCCTACCCTGCAGCAGCAATGTCCAGGTAACCAAGTATGAAAACAGTGCTGGATAGAGAAAAATAGCCAGCAATGCACATATTTTTCCTCTCTCTTTGTAAAAAAAAGACCACCTACTGTGACATGGCCTTCATTTCTATTTTATGTAATTGTGTAGCTGTGGTTTCTACCTCACTTGAACACTAATACCATGGGGTTTGCGCACCCATGTTTGCAAATACCTTCTTTGCTTTCCCTTCCAGCTCAGTGCTAGCAAGGCACGTGCTCCTCATCTGTTTGATCAGATGGCACCACAGAATGGATGTGAGCAAGACCAGCCTGGTGCCAAACTGCTGCACTGGTGCCAGTCCTAAAGAACAGCACTCATGAGAGAAAGAATGCCAGCTAGGTTCAGCAGAGAGATGGGATGGAGAATAACATGATTCATGTCACGAGTGAGCATTTGGAAGATGCTTCAAGTAAACAGGAATCAGTCTTGAGTTTTAAAGCCTTAAGAATAGCCAAGATTTTGGAAGCATTCAGATGCTCTGTTTCTTTGGGATGTGGAACTGCTTGGCATTGTGGCATTCAAATCTTAGTTCAAGTGCAGTCACAATAAAGATTTAGACATCATGAACATACAAATGAGGGGTGGGAGAAACTGAGTGTCCAGCAGAGAGCACTGCAGGCAGCACTCTTACTGATCATTCCTCACTCAAACTATCTCAGGACCCTGTCCTTTCAAGAGTAGATGAAAACATTTTCACTTTTAGCTTCTAGACAGACCTAAAAAAATAGAAGAATAACCTCTCCAGTAACACTTATTTTTTCAACCGTTCCTCCAACAGGTCAGAAGAGAAGTCTTTAGTGATAGCAAAGCTGTAAAAGGAGAACTCAAACTGGACACCCACAGTTACAGAAAAAAATTAATTCAATCTTTCCATCAGAATTTTCTTGTTTCCACCAGAATAAAACTGGTGAGATGCCCATTCTGGAACCTCCAACTTTTATTTTTGTAGAAGTAGGAGGAGTGAGGAAATCAGAAGAGGACTTATCTTTTCACCACCAGGCCTGCAAGCTACTGGCAAGGGCTGTTGATACAGAAGGTTACATTTGCTCAGGAAAACTGAATGGAAGAAAGAGCCACAGAGGCCTAGTAAAGAGGCAGAGGTCAAGCTCAGAGAAGCCCCAGAGCTAAAAATGTGTGAATGTGTTAGAAGGAAGGGCCATATATGCTTGTGCTGCTCCATCTCCCAGTTGTGGCCACAAGCAGGCATTGAGGGAAGAATAATGAAATTGGATTAGATGGATCCTTGGTCTGAAACAGTCTGGCCCTTCCTATGTTTGTGTGTTCTTTTCTGTGAATAAGAATAAAAACATGGAAAGGAAATCTTGGACATACAAGGAGGAGAGGTATTTCAAAAATGGGCTTTCACCTGTCTGAAAGACTGGGCAAGCCTTGTGAACCTGTGGGAGAGAATCTGCCTCACACTTTGGTAGTCAGAATACCATTTAAGCAAAGGTTTTGAGATTACTCTGTAATTGCCCAATTAGCTCTTGCGTGCAAAAGGGATTCTCTTCTATTTATTCATATCCAGCAGGGCAGAAATCCAAAGCTTTCTGCCCACTGTGGATTTACTCTTCCAATTCATTAGGATTAATTTCTTCACCACCCACACAATTCTCTGATTCTCTTCCTCCCCTCCTGCCCCACTGCCACCTGTCAAAGTTATAAACATGACTGGTGCTCCTTAAAAGCAGCACAAAACATCTTTATCCATCTATTTATTGGCAGATGCTTTCTCCCCCCCTGCTCCTTTGCTAAACTAGTTCTTTCCAAAAGCCTGAAGTCTGTCAAGCTGTCCCCAGAGCACATATGAGCATGCAGTGTTTAACCACATCACCTCCTGTAACCCCTGTGTTCTTATCCCCCCAAAATCCTAGGTAGCATTTTATTTTGTCCAGTACCAAGTTCAACAAGAATATTTTCAAATTTATTTGCCATCAAATTAAATTATAACCTGTGTAAACAGATCAGCATAAAGACTTCAGGCTTGTCTAGAGCAATTGTTTTTAATTTCTAAAGCAGAGGATAAATTTTGGTGGATTAACATGAATGTAATCCTGTTGTCAAGCCATTGGGCAGAACTGGGACTGACTGTTTCTCCTTTATCTCCTCCTATCTCAGTCCAAAGCTTATACAGAGCCACAGGGGAAAACGTGGAGCACTAATTGTTCATGCCCTGGCTCATTTACCCCTGTTTATCAAGTGACACCTTTTCAGAAATCTTCTTGAATTGTATTACCAGAGATGCTCTGTAAATTAATCGGTTTGGAAAGTACCATCTCTGATCCTGTTGGCGTCACAGTACGACATTAAACCCTAGGAGTTTTCTTTCAAACAGGAAATCACTGTAACAACAGAGGGCCTGCACTTTCATCTTGAAAAGACTTAGTGCTGGAAGAGTGATTCTGACCCACAGTTCCCTTCAGTGCTAGAAGCTATCTGAACTCTGTCAAAGGACAGCACAGGTAAACTGGGAAGCCTCAATAAAACACTTGGCTTTTAAACATCTATCACAGTCCTTAGAAAGAAATCAGCCCATTTTCAGCAGCCCCAGCTGGAGAATTGCTGCTACACTATAAGAATGGTCTCACAGTCCTAACTCCATATCAAAACCCAAGGGACTGCACAACAAGTTACCTAATCATAGAGTCATAGAATATCTCAAATTGGAGGGGACCCATGAGGATCATGAAGTTCAACTCCTTGCTTCTCTCAGGACTATCTAAAACTAAACTATAATGACTAAAAATGTTGTCCAGACACTCCTTGAACCATGCAAGGCTGGTGCTGTGACCACTTCCCTGAGGAGCCTCTTCCAGTGGCTGATCACCCTCTCAGTGAAAACCTTTCTCCTAATGTCCAGTCTGAATGTCCCCTGACACAGCTTCACTCCCTTCCTCATGTCCTATCATCAGACAAGCCAGCCTCTCTGCAAGCTAGTGCCTCAGCTGTAGATTGGGAATAAAAGCCTTTTCCTTCTCCAGGAACTAATGGCAAGTACACTGGAGAAGACTGAGAAAGGATCATGCCCTGGAGTAGAAAAGGCTAAGCAGATCCCTTGGGTATCCTGTTCCACCCCCTGCAACAGCAACACAGCATGGAGATACATTTGCTTTAAATTGTCGAGCACCATCAGCAAGGTCCAGAGCACAGAACTGCTCAGGAGGAGCTAGTGCATGCTGTCACAAAGCACAGCACACAGCCCCCTCATGCTGCATTGTTTTCTTACCCACCTCTTCTGCATCTTCCATCCCTGGAACAACATCCACCGTGCTGCAACCTGCACCTTTGCAATTCGCACACCATCATTTCGATTTGCCTGGGCTTTCCTGACAGAACTAAATGAATAGCAAATTGAGCTCTGTTTTTCCCTCCCCCACTCTCCCCTTGCTTTTGTACATGCTGAAGGAAAAAGCTTCCTCTGACTCAGATTTCAGCTGTCACAGATTTCAGCAGTTTTCTCCTAGGAAGTCTGGATGCTAATGACAGAAACAGCAGCTGTCTCTAAACACTTCATCTGCTGTCTGTGGTCACAGGGCAGTAAAGGCCAAGACCAGCAGCAGGTGTGGTGGGTGGCTGCTTCAGAAAATCCCCCATCTTCACCAGGCAGGCTCTGGTGAGAAGGGATTGAGACCACCAGCCCCTGATTGACAGGAAGGCCAGGAAGAGCTGCCAGGGCAGGCAGGAGGGATGGAGCAGGAGGGCATGTGCTCACCCAGACACAGGTCAGGCAGCCAGCAGGATGCAGGGCTGCTGCTCCTCAGCTCACTGCCCAGAAATCCTGCTGCTGCCTCCCATTCCAATAGGAATCATTCCCACCCAGGCAGCTACAGGTGCCAAAAAGCAGTCAGTTTTAAACACCTAAGCATCCCATAAACAGGGTATCTTACAGGTGAAATGACTCAAGGCAAAGAGATTGAAGTGGTTTGCTAGACATGCAGTTGAGATGGGAACTAGGACTAAAGTTTGGGTATTTCTCTTTCTCAACATCCAGTGCTTTATTCAAAATGAAGGTTTGGTTGTTCTCGGCCAGAGTCCAAGGACATGCTTTGTTGGCAGCATGAAACAATCTGTTTAGAGCTTTTTGATTCCCACGTGTTCAAAGCACTTGTACTTTCCACAAAACATTGTGGTGTCATTGAACACAACGTTATGTTTGAATTGAAAGGATGAAAAAAAACTCCATCTATTATTACATGTAAATAAGAGTTGGTCTTCTACATAAGATCTTAAAAAAGAATGAAGGAAGAGTGAGTTTGACCCTTGCTATGCTAATTATTTATACTCTACCATCAATTTACTCGGACAAAAAAGCACCCCATCAGATCCACTATAATTTCTTTCACTCTGCATGAAGACATCCTGGGATGGAAGGAAGGGCAGAGGGGAACATAGAGGTACCTGAGGAGCTAATGATATCCCAAGGAGCACAATTTAAGCTGTGTATATCGTCCTGTCTTAATGGATGCAACACCCAAGGCTTCCCACAGTAGGATTTTAAATGGTAGCAGTAAAGTGGAATATTGCCTGAAGCAGAAATAAAGTGCTGTTGCCATTCCATTTCCACTAGAATTGTCCTAGCTAGAAGGAGTTGGGTGTCAGGTTCTCATGTCTGAATATTCCCAATTGTAAGAAGTACCTTAAGAGGAGTTCAGTGATTTTCTTCTTTCACGCCTACTCTTTGGTGTGTCTTTTCTCAGTCTCTCTTTTAGAACAGCACAGAAGCTGAATCAGAGCACAGGTAAGTCCTAGATCTCCATACAATCTCAGGTGTCTGTCTGATTCGAAGCAAATGGCAAGCAACAGCATACCACAGAGAGGCACAACAGCCAGCCAACAGTCACAGAAAATTAGTTGTGCCACCCAGGATTTAACAGCCCAGCAAGTATCTTTAGGGAGCCAAGTACTGAGGGATGTTCCTACGAGTAGGTGTTCATAATGGGCAATATACCTGTAGCTGCAGTAGCATTACAGTTCTCATCCCATGCAATGGTTACAGCACCAGTTCTGTTGCCAGACCCATGAAAGAATCTTAACTTTCTCTTGTGTTTTCCCAGTTTGCACATTTATTTCCCCTGCTAGTACCAGGTCATCTGGTGTGGGCTCAGAGGAGATAACTATCATTTCTGGGGGCTTAAGTTCTTTGACAGAAGAACAGCTTTACAATAATGAGTGGCAGAACACTAAAGCTTTCTTACTTGACTGATGAAACATTTCTCCATGCTTCATGGGCAGTTCAGATGCTTGACACTAGGGATATTGTGATGATTAATAATTAACTGGCTGGAAAGACTGAGAGCTCAAGGACAGATGCTTCCCCATCTGCAATCCCCTGGAGCTGAGGCTGCGCTTTTCAGGAGGGAGGTAGGGGAGCTGGTAGGGTGAGAAGGTGACAAGGTTGGTGTGCCCCTGGAAGTCAGCAGCCTTTTCAAGATACTTTGCTAGTATCTTCCAACACAGAAGAAGCTATTGCCCTGCACTTGTCCAGATGGCTTTCACTATCCCAGGCACTGGGGGACCAGGGCAGCGATGATCCCTGACAGTTCCTGGTGTCAGCTCACCTAAATGAGATGCATCATTAGAAGCTGCATTCATGTATTTAATAGGCTTGAACACTAGCTTTAATGAGACACCTCTGAAATCTCAGGAGAGGTAACAGACAGTTAGAAATATGCTTCAAAGTCCTCTGGGTATGAGAGGTAAAATCCAAGTTCAGAGGTACCAAGTACAGGATTTTTAAGTACCTGATGTGTTAAAGACTATTAAATTGTTCTTTACACTGGCTTTAAAATTTCATCTGCATAAATGTCTTTGATCCACGAATGGCTTTAACCACATTAAAATCAGTCAGAACAGCAGCTGCAACAGGCACCGAACTGCGTATCTCAGAGTAATTACACATTACAAAGGGAATCCTTGAAGCATTTCAATAACATGCCATATTACAAACAGCATTTGAAAAGCCACAGATGGATGTGTGAGCTGTAGAATATCACCTTTACTCCAGCTTGCTTCCTGCTTCCTTGCCTTTCTCTCAAGAGTAGAGGACACTTAAAAGAGTATTGAAAAAGTTTTAGTTGATCCTGTGCAGTTAAAAACTGGAAAACAGATGTGTAAGGAGTCTCTTCCTCCCCATGTCCATCCTTTTTGACTTCCCAATTCAGTGACACCACCCATTCTGGTGACATGTTCCTTCCTATTGGCTCTGCCTGAATTAAAGGGACAGAAGAGTACATGCTCAGCAGTCAGGGGGATGTATAACCAATCTAATTAGCACAGTGCTGGGATCAGCTCCTGTCTGTCCTCCCTTGCCCCCCAGGGGTGTCCTGCCTGTTTGCCAAGGCCTCTGGCTATCATGATATAGAACACCTCCTGCCAGCAGCACTCTGCCCAGGGGAGGAGACAGAATTTGACCCAGACAATCAAAACAACTGAAATTTTTAGGAATTCATGTGGTCTGCATTTTTTTCATCCTTCCAGAGGCTTTTGCTCAGCAGAAGTCACAGCTCTTGTTTATGAGACACACAAGGGGAAATAAAAGGATTTATAGTATTTCTTTATTCTGGTCCCAAGAACACCTGAGCTTGAACTGGATCCATTTAATTTGCCCCTGTTTCTTCTTGGCTTACACTGGAATTCATCAGTTCTGTTTCAATTCAGTACAACCCATTCCTCAATGCCCTGTCCCCCAGTATTCTTGCAGTAGCCAGCACACAAGGCACAGTGCTCCAGCAATAGAGAATAGGTCTATTCCACATCCAAAGAACTGCCAAAGAGAAGATAGCCAGCTGTCTTGGATAACGAGCAGCCATAAAAATTAGAGTGAATAAAAGTACAGCAAATGGTACTGCAATCAAGAACAATGAATGTTAGAGCTGGAGACAGATGGTGGGTGGATTTCAGCCCGGGACATGCATTTTTAGCTCTGGCCTCTATTGATTTGGAGACCTTCAGCACTGCCTTCCCCCCTTTCCACAATATCTCCATCACAGGGTTGCTCTAAAGGTATAACAGCCCTTGAATTCTTAGTGCTGGGACAGACTCGGAAAAAAAGCTCCACAAGTAACTGAACCTGCAGGCTAGGTAGATAGGTAAGGAAGAAAGGGCAGAAATGATCCTCTCAGCACAACAAAGCCTAGCACCTGGCTAAAAATGCCCTGATTGAAAACAAACCAGTAGGATGAGGGAAGAGCAAGCATGACCTCTTAACTCCCAGGAGGAGCAAGTGCTTTCTGTTTGTACCTAATAACCAGGAGCCCAGACACTTGTCCAGGAGGGTACAAACCAACTTTCTAACAACCTCAGCCTGGCAGAAGGAATTTGACTCTCCACCTACCTCAGAGAGAAGCAGCCTGGCTGACCTATCTTAGTGTATCTGGAATCCAGCTTTCTCATTCCTTTGTGGTGAAGCAGTTTTAGAATTGTATAAAGTAGGGAATAGATTCCTTTCATGTAAAATACATGCTCAGTGGGCCATAGAACAAGTGTGAGTAGCACTAAAGCTTGGCTCCAGCCTGGACAACCTCCTGGAACAGCTAGGATTCAATGGAAATATGCACTCTTCTGCTAAGTGAGCGCTTCAAACAATACAGAAATATTTTCACACAAGACACCCAGAACAAGCAAATCCAGAGTTTCCTGCTGTCTGATTCTCTAGCAGACCTGTGTGAAGAGGCAGTTGTATTTGGGACCCCCAGGGATTTTAACCTGGTCTCTGTCAGCCCAGATGCATCAGCACACTAAGTGGTAGAAGCCAAATGCAGAACTAGTACTGTTACTGCCCCAGCAGAAAAGCAGCACTCACCACAGAATCTCTGGGTATGTCATGCCATCTCAAAAGCCCTGAAACAGTCAAGACATCTCTTCAAAGTTGATAGTTATGAAAGAGGATCAATGAGGGCAAATACCTCAACCTTTCCTGAGAGAAATCCAGAGGTCGGCCAAAAATCCTAAAATGTCCTTTTATATTGATGCTTGGCTAGGTAGAGCCTTTCATTTTCTAGATAAGTGATTTGCTAAGAAAGCTGCCAAGCCGTGCCTGAAAATACCCACAACCCAAGCCCCTTCTTATGGAACTACAGCAGATAGCTGAGGCTCTTGCCCCAGTGCTGCCCAAAAGTAGAGGTTAATGAGAGCAGTTATAACTTATCAGATTAATCCCATGGTAAACCTCTTGCTCCTCTCTTTCTGTCAGTTCTCACATTCAGCAGGCCAGTCCAGAGCTGGGGGAGATGACAAATACAAGGCAATTATAAATTCATCAGCTCCAAGCAATCCCAAACAGAGCAAGACATACAGATGAGCCAAGAACAGATGTCTAGGAGAACATTGTGTACCTTGGGAAAGCTAACCTATGGCAAGGCCTGTAATTCACTCTGGAAGGCTACGTTGGGCTCCTTGTACATTCTAAACCCCGAGGCAGCACTCAGCATCTAGGAAGGTTATTTTCTTGCATCAGGATGCAATATAAGTCACTCACTAGCAGATATTGAAAAGAACAGCAAAGGGTTTGATAGTTCCTTGTGGGTTTAAGTATGACCATATGGAAAGCAAAGTAACAGATCCAAGGTTGAAAGTTCAGCAAACCATGTAATCAACAGAGCTGACACTGTGCCAGGTCCTCTCTTTCCCAGAGATGTGGATCTATCAGGAGTCACATGGCATTCAACTCATATGTTGACACACACAATGAAGGCACTAAACAGGCTGAAATGCTTTAAGCATTTCTAGCATCAAACACTTGCTTCTGTAAATCAGTATTATTACCTATCAGAGATCATTTATTTCTCTCAGATTTTCTTCTTCCCTTATCATTGCTTTTCCAGACATTTAAAGATTAATTGTTCAAAAATTAAGTTACCAATTAAAACAATTTTCCAGTCTTAGGATGCAGCCTCATATTTTCCTCTGAGATGAGAAGTCTCACAGATTCACATGCTCACAGATAAAGCTCTGAAGTGAGGAGCTTTCTCTGCTCTGGATAGTCAAAAACATTCAGTGTTTGTCTAGAATGGTAGCAAATATTTTTTCTTTTCTTTCCTAACAGTTTGAGTCCACTTGTTAGAGAAAGAATCATTAGATTTAAGAATTTTGGTTTTTATCTTCCCCAGCAGAAATATAGATTTTTTGGTATTGATTGGTCTCTGCCTCCCTCCCCAGCTCCAGCTACGTCATCTTGGCATAATGACAAGAACAAGAGGGACTGAAACAAACAGAATTAGAATAAGGGCAGCTCAGGTCACTAACATAGCTTTCAGCCCTGAGACACCCATTTAAATTCAGTTCATTGCACTAATGCACAGCTATATACCTGCTGATCACCACACTTGGAAATGGAT
This sequence comes from Passer domesticus, assembly GCF_036417665.1. Lineage (NCBI taxonomy): Eukaryota > Metazoa > Chordata > Aves > Passeriformes > Passeridae > Passer > Passer domesticus. The sequence continues at coordinate 34,613,230 of NC_087479.1, forward strand.
CTGACAGCTGTTCCAACTTAGTAGCTCACTAATGCTCAGCTCTCCCCTGTAGAAGCTCCCACTGCATGTATGACTTATTCCCTGTGGGCTGCCTGAGTAGGAAGCTGGGTGACCAGCTGAGCCATGACACCAGAGCAGCTCAACCTCTACACTAGGGATGAGGTACAAGAGCCAGAAGGGTCTGCTTTCCTACTGCTAGCATAAATTTATTAGTTAGGAGAATGACAATCTCCAGTACTGTCAACACATCAGCTTTCATCAATACTAAGAAGGGTTTGTTTGGTTTGGGGGCTTATTTGTTTGTTTTAAGGAATATCCAAGTGAAATTAGGAGCCTTGACAGCCTAGAGAGCCAGAAGCTAAATCTTGCTGACAGAAGTGTCATGTTCTAAAAGGAATCTGCCTTTCTGTAAGGGGAAAGCCCAAAAAGCACCAGAGAAAAATCACTGGAAATCAACTTCCATATGGTTTCAAGAGGAAACAATCATTTCTCTCAGAGATGCTCAGAGCCAGGCCAGGGGATTGGGACTTTGCCTGCAGATGGGGTTAAAGAACAGCTTCCAGTAACAGCTAAAGTAACTCCGGATCTTCCCTACCTCTGGGTTACAGCTGACCTTACTTTAAGCCCCTGGGCTTACACCTGAAATCCTGCACAGGAGTCTCCTGACCCCACAAGAGTTCAGGCTGCCTTGAAATGAGTGCTTTAGAGACACCAAGCCAGACTGTCACCTGCAGGAACCAACTCAAGAGCACTGATGTGGGAACTGTGGGCTAATGACAGCATCTGTGAGGCTTTTGCTCCAGAAGCAGAGTTCACACAGTTTTTAACACTGTTTTTAGCTTTCCTAGGTTCTCCTCAGGTTTCTTACATTTGCTGGTGTAAAGGAGAGCATTTGTGGAGCAGTTTTCCTAAGGCAAGCAGGACTAGAAGAAGTGACAACTCCCGTGTTGCCCTGGATGAGTCAGTTCCAGCCAGTCCTCTGGGCAACAGAGCACTGGCTCAGCGAGCTTGCTGGTGGGATAAATGCTGGGGCTGGAGAGAGCAATGCCCTGTGTGCAGTCAAGAGACAGCTCTTTAGACACCTCATGCATAAGCATACAGTAGCCAGTGACAGGGCTGCAGTGCTGGGGAAGATCTGCAGTAACACAGACAGGTAGCCGGCTTGTCACCCTGACAACATGCAAACAGACTGCTCCCCCAATGGATAACACATCTCCAGGCTGTTGCTAAGACAACAAAAATTCACTTATTACACATAAATGGGCACACTTCATTGCTGGACTTATTAACTTGGGCCATGCCACTTCCTATTTTTCTTCTTAATTGATTTAAATCAGATGACACGTTTGAATTCCTTCTTCCAGGAGGAAAGGACTCAGCTGCAGCTCGGTGTAATAGTTTTTTTAATCTTTTCTTCCTCCAATTGATTTCCTCTCTCCAAAGACACAAGAGGGGAGGGATGTCTAGTTACATTTCATCATCTTCTCACAGGCTTGAAGCAGGCACTGACTACAACAGTGCTCAGCAGCTCAGCATCACCCAACTGCTTTTCTTGTCCGTCTGCTCCTGCATTCAAGCAGTGCAAGGGAGCAATCCCACTCTGCTGCCCTGCCTGAGGTCAGCCTGGTGTCACTCAAATGAAATTGATGCAGTCTAGGAGAAATAGAGAAGCAGAAACAAAGCCTAGTTTTCCTCACCTGCACAGACTGCCAGGCTGCTCAGCCTGATTTGTTTGAAACCACTAATGTACTGCCATCAGATTTGCCATAACACCTTAAAAAAAAAATTATTCCCCCCCCAAAGTCAAGAGCATTTGCACTGGCAATTGTTGTATCCAAGAAAACTGAAGCAGTCTGGACACACCTCTCATATCTTGGGCTTAGGACTCTGTTGTTATCCAGTGAGAGCAGCTTTTTCTGCTCTCCTCCCTCATTCTCAGCAGTGGTCTATTTAGGCTCTCTGACCTTTAACCAAGAGTCTTCCCAGAAAGTTTTTGGGCCCATAACAGAAAGTATCATAGTATAACAAGATTGATTATGAACCCTGAACCTATTATGCAGCATATGCATAGCTGAATTATCTAAACACAATCCTACCAAACAAAAAACCAGCACCGAAGGCCAACTCAAAGCTCCAGGGAGATGCATAAAACAAGCACCTGAGGGCTTCCTGATCCCTCACACTACCCCCTTTGAGCAGCACTGTGTCTGACTACTCCTAGAAAAAAAAGAGCATTTAGCACTCCTGTGGGATACACTATAGCACTGTGGGGAACCCATTTCCAGGCCCCTGTTAGCTCACCATTCTGCTTTGTTATCCAGTACCCCGTGCTTGATATGATTTGAAGACAGAAGAGTGAATAAGAATCCGGATAATCGAAGAGTCAGTGGTAGAGTAAAATGCTAAACACAAAATCCTTGAGCTTACCTCCACAACAAGCCTGTGAAGATTAAAACACCCCAGATTTTTCTTAGCCAGTTCTTATTCATAGAAGAGGGAATTCTTACGAGTTTTGTGACTGGTCACAGAACAAATAAGAATAGGGTACACCTGCCATGCCCTTCCAAGAACACGGCAAACCTTTGAGTAAACAGTGTGTTCTGGAGAACTGAAATTATTCAGATTTGACTAATAATTTCAGCCAGAGATGACTAACAAATATCTGAAGGAAAATCAAAGCATTTAATTTTATATATACACACATATATATATTCATATATAAATACATACAGACACACACACACATATATATATATATGGAGTTATAATTATAATTATAAATAATTATAAATTATAATTATAAATATATTATAAATTATAATTATAAATAATTATAAATTATAAATTTCTGCCCAAAAGCATTTATGATCTGCATAGAGTTGAGCCCATTTCACTCAGTTTTACTGCAAAAGTCACACGCCAAAAATCAAGATCTTAAAAGATAGTAAGTTTGTTACTTCCACAAAAAAGTATTTCAAACCAATATTAATTTTCCCATATAATTAAAACCACAGTAATTATTTTATAATTACTTATAATTATAAGATGTTAATTTTTAATTAACATCTCCCAAAGGCAATATTTTGCTTTTTGTTCTCTATTTGTTAAATACAAAAAAATAAACGTGTGGTCAACATATGAAACAGGAAAAAAAAATCCTAGTGAGTGTCCAATACTTAATCTTTGAAGACCACAAGTTCTACTACTGACTTAGGGCAACCATTCAGCTCATTACAGCAAGAAATTTCACAGCTATCAACTTACTTGACAAAAAATTCCCCTTTCTCTCCATGTGGCTTCCTGGAATACCAAATAGAGTCAATAGGTGATGCCATGCTTCCCCACACACAGCAGCTCACAAACAACTAACAAGCAGTGCAGAGATGGGGCCACCACCTGCACGAGGATTTTTCACTCTTCTGACTAAGCGAGCTAAGAGCCTCTGAGACTTTCACCTACAGTAAGCACAAACATGTTCACACTTTTGAGTGACTAGACTCATTCTTTCCTCCAGAGACATAATGACATGCTCCATGATCTAGTCAATGCTTTAAAACAATCACTTCACAGAATGAAGTCCTTTGCTTGCAATCCTGTTACTGTTTCTATAATAGACTCAAAGCCCTTATGCACTGAAGACAGAGGCACAAAGCGTCTCTCTTCCTTCACTCCATCTACAGTGACCTGAACATTATTTCCCTCTCCAGAGGGAATGACAAGTAGTGTCAGTGGAATCAATGGAATAACTGTGGGACAAGGCTGAGGAGGAGAGCCCCCCTCTCATTCAAACAGACCCTACATCTCTGCTCCCTGGCTCCCTGCTGACCAGGGCTTCCATTCTCCTCTGCAGCACATCTCAGGGGCTCATTTTCCCCAGCAGAAGGAGTACACAAAAATGCCAGTAGATCAAAACAGTTTTGTATGCTATCAACTGCAAAGACAGGGGAAATTCAGGACAACCTTATCTGTAATAAAAGAGGGACAATAGTGATATGAATATCTTTGCCTCTAATATGATAGCATGAATGTGCTATGCAATAAGCTGAAAATATGAGAGCCCCCAAGCTTGAATCTCTGCCAGGCAAACTATTTTTAGTGGAATATGTTTAGCTTGTTAAAGATTTAAACCCAGGAAATAATTGCAGTTACTCTTCTGCCTGATTGAAGTAGGCAACATTTATTAATGTACAATGACTAAATAAACAATTCCAATGCTAGCCACAAATCTTAGGATAATATCCTGACTTTAAAAAGTCAACCCTGTGCCTGTGCTCTAAGTAAGATCTGTTCCATGATAAACAGCTTATTGAGGCAGACTGGAGGGAAGAGAGCTGCAAGTTATAAAAGGGAATTTGATTTGTCCCTCTGAAGGCAAAGTGGGAACTGACTAATCTGAGCAAACTCTGTCACAAATTTTATAGACCTAGTTATTTCTTGCAGGTCTCCAACCAGCAGATGGCTTAGATTAAGTCCATGCAAGAGCTGAATTCTGACTGGCAAAGAGATTCATCAGTGACCAAATCCATGATCCATGTTGCTATTCTGTGTTCACACTTACACATTAAATCAGAGTTCAGTGTCCTGCATATCTACTCTTTAAATTGTCCTAACTGAGCAGCAAAGTCCACCTGCACTGTCTGATTTGCAAATGTCCAGGTATGTACAAGCTGTTTGGTTGAGATAGGATAGAACCACCCTGTGTGCTGAGGGTGAAGAAAGGTTGCTTTTGATGGCAATATTCAGAACACATGGAATACCCAGTGATTTTTGCTCCATTATTTTATGCTGAAGAAAACAAGCCTACAAATAGCTCTACCTGCTTCAGCAATTTGTGCAAAACACCTCATTAAATAGCAGCACTTTTTTTTTCCTGAAGAAGCCTGCTTCATATCCAATGGGTAAAAGGATAAATGGCTATAATCTTTGAATACACAAGACTACAGAGAGTGGGTATTTCATAGCTACACAAAGCCCATAATTGAACTTCTGCCCTAGGGACAAGTTTTCCTGCAGTGTAAGTGCTTCCAGTTGCCATACGGGGGTCATGTTCTTTGTCAGGAAAGCAGAACTTTACATGAGTTAATTGTTGTTCCCAGCTGTCTTTTTGTTGTTGTTGTTGTTGGGTTTTTTCCACTGAGGCTAGTTTTCCAACAGTCATTCAAGCAAATGTGCTCATTTCCCAGTTCCCCCGCAATTCCCCACCACAGTGTAACAAAGTGCAGATTTTGCATGGCTACATTCCAGGCTTCGTGGTGTTAAAATCATAGCAGCAATGGAAAAGCATGTAGCTGCAATAGTCATAAGGTAGGACTTGAGCTACAGGTGACTCAGTGGTAGTCAAACAGATGCTGTATGAAAATAGATTGGTTTCTGTATACAGACTGGTTAACCCATGGAGTTAGCACTTACACATCAAGATTTCCATGGTTTGCTAAGCAGCAAAAACTACTCAATCTGAAGTAATTTGGTGACCTCAATTCTGTTCACTGTGTCTGGGTGTCCATCTCAGAACACAGTGACCATGAACAGCAAGCTCCTTCTCCCTTAATTACTTTAGGCTTCATCTTTGGTGTCAATCAATCAAACATAAAAAGGTAAAGACCGTGTCCATCCAGTATTTGGATCTCTTCAGCTCAGTGGTGAAACATTCACTGGTTTGGGATGGATCAACGGGGCAGAGAGAAGAAAGCTTAGGCCATAGTCTGCTGCAGAACAAACTGAAAAAATTGCAGGGAAGTCAGCGGATATTATAAAAGGACAACACAACTCCTTTATTTTCCTCAAAGAATTAATGATGATCTCTTGCATGTGCATTTGCAATGTGAGTCCCCTGTTATCAGGCACTAGCTGCCACCTATTTGGGTTGCCAAACCTGTTGGCTGAAGAACTTCTTAGGGGAGTTCACAGTTCAGGCTGCTAAGCAAATGACCAATAAACACTCAAGACCAGTCTTGGGAAGGATTTTACACCAACTTACTCAATTTGACCATAATAGCTCTGGAAGAGGCAGTTCAGTTCACTGTACTTGTGCTTTTTGGACTGCTCACCAATACAGATACAGTCCGACCTAAATAACCTTTACCACTCACTCTTCCCTCAGAAAACAACCCACCTGTTTTAGTTCACAAAAGATCCCTTGATTCTTGTGATAAAAAGACATTTGACTTTTACAGCAACCCACTCCTAATCTCTTTGGTGTCTGTTCTCTGGATTTCCCCAACAGGGAAACCCACACTGTTCCGTGGGCTTCCTGGTAAAAGTTGTCACTGCCTGATGATAAAAAGCAAACGTATGCTGTAATCTTAAAGGTCTGGAGCTGGATATTTAGAGCTCAGTCAGCACCTGGGCCTTGTAAGGTCATATCTTCCCCAGAAAGGTTTATAAAATTTGTGGAAGATCTGAAAACTACATTTTTAAAATCATTAGTTGGTAATCAAAAAACAAAGGTGAAATACATATTCATCAAAACACTCCTCATGTGAACATGATTCTCCTATGGTTCTGTCAGACCAGCAAGCAAATAGGCTGTGCCAAGCCGCCTTCTCCTTGGGGGTTTGTGCCAAGATTTGGACCTTCTGATTTGCTAGCACAGAAAACACCCACTCACATTCCCTCTTGCAAGAAGAGGTCAATGAAAACCACTTGCTACCTTGTGAACTTTCAAGAAATACTGCTGAGCAGCATGTGCCCATGCCCCTTTCTGTGCTGAAACTTCACTAGACAATTTCTTACTCTTATTGCTGCAATGAACCTTCAGAGAACATTATTAACTACAATCTTATGCATATGAGGAATTGATCCAGATTATTGGAAATTATGTTCTTACTGCAACTCTACAGCTGTTTCTCCTTCTGAGATGAAATCCAGACCCCAACCCCACAGCCTGGTAATGCTTGTTCACTTAAAGGAAAATCATCTCTAACACATACAGAGGTGATCACATTTTCTTCCTTAAGTGGGGCAGTGGAAATTAAAGTCCTCTCCTCACCCAGTGCTGCTTCTGAAAAATCTTGCAGAAAATCTGGCACAATACCTGTAATCTGGTTGAATATACTAAACACTGAGAAAAAAAAAAAAAAGGCAGGGTCAGCCTCATCTCTGACATGAGAGGTTGACAGGCTTGGATGAGGAGTTTGGACCAGGGAAAAGAGGGAGGGGGAGAGAATCAGGCTCTCTGGGGATCTGTACTTGGCTCCTCTTTGTACAGTGCCTGCCCTCCAAGCATGAACTCCCACCCAGCCCCACTGCCCCCCAGTCAGTAGTATTTCATACTCACCATGTCATAAACATTCAGAATCACTGGTTCATTTGCCATTGTTGATTGCAGTAGAGGCTGGATTAAAACCTTTCAGTCCCTGCCAGATGTGTGTTGATGCCCTCAGGGTATGCTTTTACCCTGAGCCAGATAGAAGAAAATGCCTCATCCTACAGTCGCTGAAGGAAGGAGGAAAGGAGGGAATTCTCACGGTTGGGTGCGTGTGTGTAAAGTTGGTCGCAGGGAGGCAGGAAGGCCTGGATTGGGTGTGCTAGTTGTATAGGGTTTATTTTAGCCCTCCACTCCGTGGCAGATCCAAGGTTTCTTTTTAACTCTGTAGTGCACCTCGGGGTCTGTAGACTCATACACCACTGTAACCAGGCACCGTCCGAGCTCTTAAATCCCGATCCACAGAAGACAGATTCTGAGCCCAAATACAAGCCCTCTTCTGGCGCCGTGAGCAAGGTGGGTGGCAGTGCGTGCGGGGAGATTTCTCGGCAGAGCCGAGACCCGCTACCGCAGCGGGCTGCCAGCACCACGCAGGAGCCCAGGGCAACCAAGGCACGGAGCGGGGCTGCAGCGGACGCCGAGCAACCTCCCTGCCCCCGCCGGCGGAGCCCGGAGACACCCCGGGATCTGTCCGCGGTGCTGGGGCCGTTGCGCTCCGAGCCGGGATCTGTCCGCGGTGCTGGGGCCGGGATCTGCCCGGAGCCGGGATCTGTCCGCGGTGCTGGGGCCGGTCCCGCTCAGGCACTCGGTTGAGGGCTCTCCGCCGCTGGCAGGACATGGTGAAGAGGCTGTGCCAAAGGGATTCCAGCGCGGGGCTCGGCGGTGGGAGGAAGAGGAGGAGGGGGCTGGCTGCCCCCGGGGCAGAGAGGGGATGCCACGATCCCCATCCTGCCCACGACGTGCAGGCAGACCTGGCGTCGGCGCCGAAGTTAGAAGGCAGTTCTTCGCTGGAGACGAGGCCCCAGACTGGGGCTGGAGGGAGGAAGATGCCGAGCAGGCGATGCTTTCAGGCAAGGTTCTGTGCACTCCAGCTCTCTGTGCTCTGCTCTCCGCAGGGCCGGTCCTTATTTCGCGATCAGCTCGTCCCGAGCCGGGCAGCTCCTACTGACTGACAGCCGAGGGAACCTACCCCGTCCCCTGCTGGCTGCATGCATCGCTGCATGGCACACGGTGGGAGGGCGGGGAAGGGACCAAGCGACTGGGCAGGGCGAGTAGTTTCACTTCTGGCAGCAGCAGGGTCTGGAGTTTCCTCCTGGAGCTACTTTACACTCGTGTTAGGACCGTGAAGCTCTGCAATGTCTTGCCAGCAAACACTCCCCTCCGACCTGGATGTTAGAATCAATTATAAAATGCACTGCGGTAAATTCATCTTCCTTTTGCTCCTCCTCTCTTTTTAAAGGGAGAGCAGAGTCTGTGATGGTGCTGGGAAAGAGTGCAGCTGGGAGAGAGACAAGGGAATTCCTGCTCCCAGAGATTTGCAGTGGTGTGGAAACTAGCACTCTGACCTTAAACGTTCATACACAACAGATTTCTGAAGCGGGAGGAAAAAAAAAAAAAAAGCATGGATGACCTCATCTGAGGTGGAGGCGTATCTGAGGCTGAGGCTCTCTGCCAGCTCACAGCCAACCAGATCTGAATGAAAATTGCAGGGAGCCTGTTACATCAGCAAAGCCCAGCATGCCTCAGCCCTGCCTTCAGCCACATGGGAACCATCCCGTCCGGAGAAGGGCTCACCTCCCTCTGTCAGGAGCAGAAGGACAGGACCATAGAACCGCAGCCTTGTAAAACACTTGTTAAACAGCATGCAGGAGAATTTCTAGTGAAGGCAGGCAGTAGGAAAAGGAAGCGAGTCCATGTCCTGCATAGCTAAGCACCAGCCCAACAAAGTCAGACAGTTTTTTTTCTCCAGACATTGTTAAAGGAGATCCATAACTGCTTTACCCTAACATGCATTTTGAAAGTTCAAAACCACAGCTCAGGCTTGGGCATGATGACATGCAACATGGCAGGGACCCCAGCACAGTATTTTCATCTGGAGTCGTCATTCCATGGGTGGGCTGGATAACTTCACACACATGGTACCGGGACTTGGCCAGCACCCTGACTGCCCCCCCATCCCTAGCTCTCCAACCCCCCAATTCAAACTGTGCCATTACCCATGCGCCTCAGCAGCCTGTGTCTGAAGGAGCAGCTTGTGCAGGTGGGTAAAGGTGCTTCCTCCTCCTTACCATCTCAGAGTCTAGATACTCCTCAGAGGACAGACTGAGCCCCGGCTGTCACTTTAAAGGCTATGGAGCAATGGAGATATTCCTCTGCAAAAGGCTAAGCCGCATGGTTCATGCCCTAACTTGTGAGACAAACCGCCTACTGAAACCCAGAGGCTCCTGCTAAACTGTCACAGATACCCTGAGACTGTCACACTTGGCTATGTGTCCTACTCTAGAGATGGTGATGTTTTAAGGAGACTTGAAAGGAGAGGGAATAGCAGACATTAGACTGATGTTAACTGGAAAAGCAAAGCAGCACTACAAGGTCTTCCCACATTTACCCACATGCTTATTTGCTAAATTAACTCCAATGACTGCTATGCTCACAGTTCACTAAAATCAATTAGAGACTTAAATCAGATACACATTCCAGAGACAGACATCTACAAACACTTAGGATTTGGGAAAGGTGACAGGCAGCCACAAGCTCCAATGTTTTGTCCTGTAAACATTCCAAAATTAGTCACCTGCGGGGGGGGGGGGGGAAGACTACTAGAATTCCAGTTCTAAACTTTAGAGATAGAAGAAGGGGGGAGTTAAAACCAAAACATGTCTTTAAACTAATCATATTGCTTCAAGAGATCAAAGCCAGTCTAAATGTGCATTTGTTATTTAAAGGACTTCTGCTGTAGGAGAGACAGTAAATGTCACTTGCACATTAAGATGTGGATTCTCTCCTCTAACTTGAAACAACTGCGAGAACTACATCACAAATGTCATTGCTTCAGGCTCCCTTTTCTGCCCCTTCACAGAAAGAAGCTGTTCCACATTGTGACTTAGCCTCATCAGTGTTTCAGTGATGCTTTGAAAATTCCTTTTTTAATGCCATTCTATTCAACTTATTCCAGCTCCAAATAGAAGGGATCAGTCTGAATTCAGAGATCTCATTACTACAAGTGTTTTACAGTCACATAAACTCTTCACAAGGCTTGGTTTGCTTTGGGCTGTGTTGAAGCATTTCATCAAGAGCTCAGGCTGATGCCAGTTGAGAAAGTGAACCGCTCTATTTCAGGAGCATGAGTACAATCCCACAGACAGCATTGCTACCTACAGGCACCAGAGCCCACATCTTGTGTTGTAAAAACATTACAATATAAATGAACAGCAAATATAGGGGAAAGGAAGATTCTTCTTACAACTTATTAGAGCAGCTGGAACTAGAGCTTTGGGTTGTGCTTTGAATTCTTCTTTTAAGCACTTATGTTGGTTTTAAGACAAAGCGGGTGCATTTTCCCCATACATACACCTAAAGCTAGACAGCACCTTCATTCACATTTAAGCAGCCTGCTGCAAGCCCAAACTTTCTCAGATTCTCTACATGCTTAGCAGTCCCTTTAAAGGGATTCATATGTTTATCTGAGATCATCCCCACTTACTATTACGGTATATGTATGAGTGCATCCCCAAGGATCGGTGTCTAGAGGAGACAATGTGATCTTAGGTGTGTTCTGTGATTAGAAAAGGGGTGAAAAGAGTTTAAAGGCAATTAGTGCTGCTACCCAGCATGGACTAAAAAAACAAGAAGCAGGTCCAACCTTAAGGAATTACCTAGTTCATTAAGCAAGGCAGTAGGTCAGTAGCTGAGAACTTCAGCCACCTCCTCCAGGCTGCAATCACAAAATTGGCATTGCTGGGCACTGTAAACAGAGCTGAGATATTCCACTGGGAGCAAGAACAAAAGAACAGCAGTGCAACAGAGAAATACTGACTACATCAGAGGTGATGGCCTATCTGTGAGTTTGTCTACTTGTGTTGCTGTTTAGGAATTCTAGTTTAAATTAACACTTTTCTTTAATCTACCCTCATGCACTTTCAAAGAATCAGAAGCAACCCAGCAGACAATGGGGCTTTCAAGTATGTTTCACAGCAGGGCTGCCCAGTTTAAATTCAAGACACTTAATGGTCTCTCCACATCAGGTACACCACCCCTGGCTGTCCATTATATTTTTTGACAACTTGTCATTTTGAATTGTATAAAGTGCTTCTATGCATGTCAAGTTGTCATTATTATCCCATTCTGAGTACATTAGCAAGACTATCCTCCTTAAAGAAAATATAAAACAGCCATTGAAAAAACTAGATACAGTATTTTCTCAGATCCTTGAGAATGGTGGAAGGTATGCAAGAATGAAAAGGGAGTTGCAATTCCTGCTTTCCATCTACAGGAATAAATCATCACCTGGATAGGTGCTGGAGCTTTGTAACCTTATTCTGTGTGTATGAGAGGAGGTATTTTGATTAAGGAGTTTAATCTTCTAACTGAGGCACTTGCATATAGCAAGGATGTGACTGATTCTGGTCAGACCTGAGTATGGGCTATGGGAAAAAATAGGGAGAGAAAATCAGCACAGGATGCCAGCAATGTGCTTTTTCCTTGTGTAAGGCAGCATGTGAAATATTTAACTTTATTGCATCACAAAGACAAAAAAAAAGCAACACTCAAACTGGATTACTTTAATACTTTAAAATATTTCATCCAAGACTGTAGGGATTTGTAGCTCAAAGCTAGGTGCATGTTAGTAGAAGGGGGAAACAAAGTTAATATTTGCATTTAATTCCTCACTGAGTCAATCCTGATTTTACATTTCATTTCCCTTTTCATTGCAGCTACACTTCACAACTTTTTAATATAAAGCTCCTTGTCAGGAAGCACTGAAGGCTGACAGCTCCTAACGTGACTGATAGGGCAGGGTCTCTACCCTGTCCAGGTCTCTGTCCTACAGGCCATGAGCACGGTGTGCAGGGCAGGCCTGCAGATGGCCACCACATTCAGCCACAACTCCAGACCATCAGGCAAGTTTATAAGAATAAGGCAGGTCTAAGGTCAAGCCAGGACATCAGCCCATGGGTTGGGCCCAGCAGAGCAGAGCTGGAGACCAGGATCCCATCTATGTCACAGGGGCAGGGACTTATGGCCCCAGGCTGGGCTGAAATGGTGCTCCTGGGCCATGGAGAGGCCCCAGGGGAGCACAGGACTGTCTCCTCTGTTTACATAAAGCAACACTGTCAAGTGAGAGCCAAACAATGTACACAGAGACTTTCAACCTGGAAACAGGGATGAAAATGCCAAACATTCCTATGCTAAGGATTAGGGAAGTAGTTGTTCTCATTATTGCTATTAAAAATCCACAGCACAAACTATGATGGGTCAAAAGCAGCCAATAGATGCAGTTAAAAGGAACAGTACACAGTAATTTGTGCTGCATTTCTGGGAAGCAAAGTAGGCTTAGTTTCAGAGGGTTTTTCCACAGCAACATCTTCACATTATTTATTTGCATTATGTCATAATAATGTTTGGAAGCTGTGGCAGGGACCCATGCACTGGACACGAGATGAACACAGAGGAGAAGAGTGCACCTTCTCAATGAAAAGTGGTAATTAAAGAGATGTGACAGGCAAATGGCAAGAGAAAAGATACATCATTAACCCCACATCACAGAAGTATGTGGAAGCAAAGTGATCAGACTTCAGCCAAACAGCATAATCTGCTGTATAGTCAGGACCAAAGAGAACTCAAGGGAGGTGCAATGCCACTCTTGTAAAGAAGACAGGAACACATGTCATAAGATGCAATCCAAAAACCCACAATCTGCTCAACCCTGAATGTGTCTAAGCTGCCTCCCTCTTGGACCAGGACAATATTTGTTCTGCTGCTGAGCCTGCCCTGAGCTACCCCAGCTGAGGCACTGTGCTTCTTCACTCCTGCTGAGTGACACAGGCCCAGGAATCAGCATGGTGGCGTGTGATACCCCCAGATCACTCAATCTGCCTGGTGTGCTCTGATACATCCTACTGTGCTGGTTCTGTGCTGAACACAGAATCTTGTAAAAGAGGCCATGCTCCTTCAAAAACACCCTGTTGGGGCCACTGAATCCCCTTTGTATAATCACCTGTTACTTAGATTAGAGGGAACTGGAAGCCCGGTCTTACATTCTCACAACACCTTACGTCCTTCTTGCTCACCACACAGCAAAGGATTCAAGAGGCCTGGGCTTTGTTCCCAAAGAGTTTTATGCATTTAACACTGGGTGAAGACAACTCACAGAAAAGGAGACAGAAGCTCCAGCATTTGTTCCTACTAAGCTACTAAGTGACACTGTTCCAGCACTCTCAAGCTGTCTATGGATTAGTGTCCAGGGTCTCTTTCTCAGTCATATTCTGCAGAAAAGTGATCAAAGCTAGTGGTATAGGATATTAAAGAGATGCATATACTCATCACAGTATCATTCACAGAATTTAGGTATTCCTTTTTCTATATCTAAACCTCTCTTTGCAGTCCTTTCATAGAACCTGGACTTTTTTAAAGAAAATAAAGAAACAAAAAGTATTGAAAGGTATTTCAAAATTGGTCCCAATTTTTAGCTTTCCTATTACTTTTCTAAATTGTTATGTTCAAAGTAGGGTAAAATGCAACTTGCAAGAGCTAGTCTTTACAGCTTGTTAGTGGTTAGTACTTACAGGTGCTCCACTGTCTTCTTTGATTGCATGAATTCCCTTAAAAATCACTGTGGTTGGTTGCTGGGGTTTTTTCACAATTCTGCAATGTAATTCCCTTTCCTTATTTTGCTTGCTGCTCATGTTGGATGATTAGCCAGCACATGGAGTGCTGCGATTCTCTGGGGCTATTATGGCATTCCAACAATATAAGGAACCTTTTAGCTTACAGAATAAAACAAACACCTCAGCTGACAGCAAGTGCACCCACAAGTGCCTTTTGATAGTTTCAATATGACTATTAACACCATACTACTATGACCAGCTTTAGCTGGTTGATTTTTTTACCAGTTTTAACCCCTCACTTAAAAATCCCTGTTATTTTTAAAGAGTGAGCTGTCAATTTACGCCTAAGCAAAAATGGCAACTCTCTAACTCCCCAGGAGTACCTCATCTCCTGTTTGGTTAGATACAGAGACTGGGCAGTTCATTCCCTCAGAAAAGCAAGGTATGGCTTTAGTGTTAGACCTTTAAGTTGATTCATTTGCTCTCTGAATCTGGATAGCTTTTTACAGCTTTACAAGGCTTAGTGATGGGTTTTGTTTAACCCAATAAATTCTGTAAGATGTGCCCAGAGCACTCTAACAGGTCCCTTCATGAAATCCACATGAGCAAACAGGCTGTGCCTAACCATTAGACGTGTGCACTTCTCAAATGACTCAGTCAAGCCAAAACCCACTGCAGTGCCTTCTCAAACAAAACTCATGTACAAAAGCATCATTAAACAGTGAGGAAAGTCTGCTGATAAAGAAGAAAATCTAGCAGGATTTGGAGTATGAAACTCAGTAGATATTTTTCCTCTTATTACTCCCACCCTCAAATTATCATATAAGCCTTCTGTGGTACACATTCTAGGTACCAGTGGTTTTGAGCACTGTTAAAATATAAGCTGAAATCCATACCGAAAAAAACCAGTAATGATGTCCCATCCCATCCCACCCCACCCACACTCGTTGAGCTCAGTCCATGACCTTACTTGGCAATGGCAAATGAGCCCACTGCACAAAGGCAGCCTGTGGCAGTGCATGTTTTCCATTTTCTGCCTATTCTTGTTGGCATCATGAGAGTGGCCCTATGCTCAGGCATCATTTCCAGATTTTCACAAAGGACCTATCTGTTAATCCCTCACAAGTCTAAATGAAGGGAGATTCTGTTTAACTGTGCCGAAGCAAAAGGCTGTGTTTGTTTCTACAGAGCTACTGAAATCCAAAGCTTCAGATTAAATACATTTGTTATTTAGGAAGACAGAAGCTATCACAGATGTCATGGGTATGTATTGGTCAGAAACCAATTATTTTAATAGATCTTCCCCATTTTACATTTATCAGCAATCCTGTAACACAAGTCAGATTATCATCTGAACAGCAAAAAAATGTCAACCCAGCCACCCAAAAGGTGAGGAGAAACAATTCTGTTTTGCAACAGTGATGAGGAAGGTTCAACTGGAGGTAAGGCAGAGAGGCCGGGAGAAGTACAAAGGCCTCTTGCAAAGTTGGTGGAGGATGTGTTTCTTACCCCTCACTAACCTAACTCATCCTGCCAGATTTTGGGATGCTGTTCCTACCCTGCATCCCTGCTAATGTCTCGTCTCTTCCTGCAGTTCCAGGACCATGGTTTTCCATGAAACATGGCCAAACAGCTATGCTGCAGTAGCCACTCTCCAAACCCAAGCACACCAACTTCCTTCCACCCAGTAAAGAATCGGGGAAGGAAGAATGGGAAAGAAACAGCCCTGGCTCCTGATGACATGCATGGACAGGGTAGGCATCAGAGTCTTGGTTCCCCTTTCCCAGGGCAATTTTGCTCCCAGCAATCTGCCCTGTGACCCACCCAAGGACAGATGCCAAATCTACATGATTTCTGCAGGTGGCAGAGATGAGAATATCACCATTCCAGCAAAACTACATTTGCTGACTTCACTACCTTGCATATTTCTAACTCATGAATGCTTTGAAATGCCACAAAGCACTACTGGTATGTCACTAACCACTCTAGCTTCACCACAGAAATGGCAACTCCTGACAGGACTACTATCAATAGTCTCTGAATCATTTTGAGATGAATCAGACTGTTCAAACATTTAATAGTCATGCACCAGCTTTCTGCTTCCTTACAAATTATGAGTAATACTTGCATTGAACAAGGAACTAACATTTTTAAGAAAAATAATCTCTTATTCTCCCTGTTTTTTTCTGCCACTGGCTGATACCAGGGCAATAATTTTCAGACTGCTGAATAAAATCTTTTCATGAGAAGTTATCTTTAAATGACGTGGGGGAAAGATCATTTCATGAATGTTTTTCCTAGTAGTTTTCATCTTCCTAAATATTCCTGCCATATTACCTTCTGCCCAGAGGATGAGGAGGCTAGGTGGCACTGCAGACTAATGGACTAGCTTATTATTATTGGAATTAATTGAGTTTGGTGATCTTCTCAACAAGCGCCATAGCTAACACAGATTTCGTCAGTCCTCAGTCACAGAAGAAATCGAAGGCAATGGGCCTCAGCACATAATTTTTTAAGGCCAGCTCTGGAATGAACAGCCAATAGGAGAGAACACACTGCTCACTCTCATAACTTTGCTTGATGTAACGGAATAAGGATATAAAAATACTGCTTCAGTCAACATTGCTTCAGACATATATCAGAGTTTGCCTGTTGTGCAAGTTCTTCATATAAGGATCACAAACACTAAAGAACACACACTTCCACAGCCATAACCTAACAAAGAGAGTGATATTTGCTTCTTTCTGGTTAAAAAATACCTTAATAAAAAATTAAATAAAGTTAAAAATAAAATAACGGAGCATTTTTCTTCCTACGCTGCCTAGGCAGTATGTCAGTATCAGAGGACTATCTATGCTCCTATTAAGAAAAAATTATTTTATCAGTAAAGATGTTATGCACATATCATCCTGCTGGCTCAAAAAATATATATACAAGAGTCTCTTTCCACCAACAAAGCAAAAACCCCAAAGCAGGCTTGCTCCTCCCTGTGCTTTACCCATACACATGCATCCTCAGTTCTCTGCATTTTCAGACTTCCCCAGACCAAACACTTTAGCCTTGTTCAAGCCCCTTCCTAGAATCTACTGCCTGTTGATTCCACCCCCTGACTCTGGTTATTTTATTCCACAAAGATATTTATCTTTCTGCATCTTGAAAAAACAAAAAGCGTCTTGCCTTGCCCTTACTGGCATCTTAGCACAGCAATAATCACATTCACCTTCTATAGCAACAATAATTCTCGTGTATAAAATAACAGCAAGGAAAAATCTGCAGCTCTGAATAAGGGTGAAGATCTTAGTTTAAAGGACAGGTGTTTCCAGAATAGAAGCTCCTACATGATTATTGCTTAGAAAATGACTCCTTACTGAAAAGCCCAAAACAGTCTTAGCAGTATTCTAACAGAGGTAAGTACAAGCCACAGCACTGGATGACAATAATAGCTAGAGACAGAAAAAAAAAAATCTTCCAGCTTCTCAGATATGACACATCTACTCCTATAGTGTAACTTTTCTTTCCTGCTTTGTGACTAATATTTTGGTTGTCACATGTTAAATCGAACGTTATAACATGCTGTAAAATCACATGAGGATTGTATCTTTCAGTCTCCAGTAAACCTTGTCTAAAGAACCTGGGAATTTAAATTATGCCATCTACTCCAACAGGATAATGCTGTGATCCTCAAAGCACATCACACCTGCTACCTTGATTTCATATGCACTGTTGTTGCAGTTACACCTGAATATTTAGTAAAAACTTAACATCATTGCACTTAAAGAGATAAAATGCTTGTCCTTAAGCTCAAGTTCCAAAGACACCAGTGATAGCCAAACTGCACTCATATCCTTCATATGTCTTACTGGAGCAGAAGGGTATTAACCACTTCCTCAGCTCTCTCCCTTTCTCCTGTCAGAGGGCTGTGAATTCCCAGACCAGCACATCTCTTTCTTTCTAACTCCTAATGTCACCCAGCAGAGGTGGGGAATGGCAGAAGGAATAAGAAGTGTGCATGAAGAAACAGCCTCTACATATCACCCCTACCCCTGAACCAGCAGCATTGTCCTTTTCTTACCAACAGGATGAGAAAATAACTTGTGTTTTCTAGTCTTATCTAATTTCCTCTCAGTTTCCTCTTTCCACAGAAGACATCTTTGAGTCCAAGAGGAAATACTGGCCAAAGAGCTCATGCTGATACAATGATTTCAACATCTCTGCAAGGCTAGAGGGCAGCCCCTCTGCTTCTGTAACCCTGAAGCAGCCAGAAGAGGGAGATGATGTACAGAGAAGCTGATTGGAAAAAAGGCAGAGGCAGCAGCTGAAAACTGACCCTTGTTGAATGCATCCACACCAGGCTCAGCTTCTTATCTGTTCCCAGTCTCTGTTTTGATTTGCACTATGAACTCTGCTTAGTCCTTACTATCTATTATTTGATGAAGAAAAGGGAACTAACCGGGCTGCTAGCAGAATTTTTTTTTTATTTTTAGAAGTGATAAAAAAATTGGTGGGAAAATAAATCAACTGGGTTGTAAATCAATTGAGTTGAATGGGAAGTCCTTGTTGATCTAGAAACCAAATATGTCAAAGTAGCCATGGAAATAGCAACTGCTTCTGGTACTCTTCAAGAGCTACAAAGCTCAGTTACAGCACTGCAGCAGCACCACCTGTGTTCTTTGAGAAACAGACCCAAATGGTGTGTCCTGTACATTTTCTGCTCACCATTAATAAGAAAGATGAAAATGGCTGGCAGGAAGCAGCAGCCCAGCACAAACCCTTTTTTTGGCTTAGATGTGCCAAAGAGATAAAATGGAGCAAATGAGAATTACATCACATTGGCACTACCATCAGAGCACCCTGGCTGGCAGACACATCAGCCTGCTATGTCTGGGACACAATTCTAAGTGGGAACCAACTGAGACCACAATTAATCTATTTATACCAAAGGGAAACTTTACTGAGTGAAAAAGAAGAGATAGTTCTCCCAGTGCCAAAGCAGCAGAACTAAGCCATGCAAGGTTCTGCTGTAACACAAGGGCATGCTTCTGACATAGAACTATGGAGCGACTAAGCCAAGGATATGGCCTTAACAAAAGTAAAACAAAAGAAAAGGAAAACAATCTTTAAAGACACCATATGAAGATATGCTGAAATGAGCGGGTAGAGGGTAATGAAGGAGAAATATGTGATTAAGATTCATCAGGCCTCCCCCATCCTGCCCTGAAATTACCATCTGAAATGCTCTGGAGGCCCCTCTGGGATGGCAGAGACTGTACCAATTTCAGAAAACAAGGATTCAAAGATTATAGGCCAAAAACATCACCAGAGAATGAGGGAGAGGGCAGTCAGACAATGAATGGGTTTAATACAACATAGAGACTGAAACTAACTGAAGGGTAAAGCTACAGGTACAGGTTTTGATTATTCTCAAAGGAACATGGATTATTAGAGCAGAAAAGGAAAGTCTAGTGAAACTAAAAATATTGGAAAGGACATTTTTCCACAAAGGTGCTCAGGCTTTCATGAGCTATATATGCAAATAGGTGTATATCCACATCTACATATAGAACCACATACATATAACCAACTTTTTACTAGAGTTCAGTGCACTGTTATTCTCTGTATAACACTTTGCTAGAATTCTTTTGCTCACTGCCCTGAGTCTCTCCCTGGAAAACGGAGAAGAAGGGAATTTGCTTCTTTTGGTAAATCCCACTGAGACTGTATGGAAAAAGGTTGCCCTGAAAAGGAGAACAAACAAACAAGCAAAAGATCCCAAACAACTAGCCTTTTGGATGAAAAACACAGTTTTTACTAAAAACACATAGAACAACTCTTATCAACACAAAGAAAGGAGCTCCTTGCAAAATGGAATTCCAGCAGGAGATCAACCTTTCTCCTTCCCCAGCTTAAAAGCATCAAGGTCTCAATTAATCCTTAGAAATTCAAGCAGTGCTACTCCCCCTTTAGCTACCAAATCACACACATCCACATCACTCTCTCAGAGGGACATGATGCTAATAATGCAGGGGTGTTGGCTGTGTTTTATATTCTGGGCACACTCCAGAGGGGCTCTTGAAATCTTGCTATGCTGATGGAATTCAGCTTGGCCACATTTGCAATGGTTACCAAGATCCCAAATGGAATCAGATACAGGTCAGTGTTTTCCATTATACTGAAGTACATTGCTTTTGAAATCTGTGTTAATCATATCCCTTGTACCTGGTATGGGAAAAGAAATTCAGATGCTAGATTCTAAAAACTGTTGGTTTGAATGAAATTTCTTAAAATCTGCTTAGTGACATCTCCTGTCCCTGCCACTCAGTTAAACTTATCCAACCCAGAAATGCATCCTGACCCCAGCAGCTGAGGAACAGTAAACAATATCCTCTGCTGCAGCTTGGCTGTGTTACTGCCAAGATACTCCTGTATCAACTGAGAACACCTGAACTATCCATTTGTGAAACCTACTGCTAGCAGAAAGGAAACTCTCATGTGTGAGTTCTTTCAGATATCCATAGGGTGTGTAACAGCAAAGAAGTAACCCTACTTTCCATTCCAACAGCATTTTCATCAGGGCTACATCCCCATCTCCCTTGTATGTACTTTACTCCACCACTCATCACTGGTGAAAGAGGAGCCTGCCTTCCTGGAACTACAATGCAAGAGGGAATCAATCATTTCTGTAGGAACTGAAGAATCACAACAGAACGTAATCTGAAGAGCTCCCTGTAAACTGCCCTGTGTTGCCTCATCACAGCTCTAGAATCTGTGAAGGAGACAGCATCCAGAAGGAAGCAAGTAGGAAATAGTTAAAAGCAGAAAGCATAAATATTTCAAAAACCACCATCCAGCAGAGTCTCTGAGTTTACAGAGATTGGTTAAGGACCACAACAGCACAGAAATTGCAGCGAGTGGGTGTAAGTAGAAAGGTAGGCAAGAGATGAGGATTTATGAGAAAGAGACACAGAGCTATGGGAATCAAGGTGCTATCAGAGGTATGTTTCACATGTACACAATGGCATCTCCAACCACTAGGGATTGCTAGGGACAATATTTGTACAGGTGCTTGCCACACCTGGCAGCTCTACTTTTCCTTGATGTGTGTTCTACTGGAACAGTTACAGAGTCAAAATTCTTTGGTAATCTCATCTTTAGATTTACTCAACAAGGGCCATACCCTATCCAGAGTCTGACTCACTTAGGTCAATCTATAAGGAAATTAATACCTCTGCTCTCATTCATACCAACCTCATCCTTCCAGCATGCTGGCCCAAACCATACTTTGTTCCTTCCTGCAGAGTTATGATGGTCCTTGTGCCTGGAGACTCCCAGTCTCACTGAGTTACACTAGTTTCTAAGGTGAAGGGAGAACATGCATAGGCTCAGCAGGAAACATTCTGGTTTGGGTTTCTGGTGGATACAACGTATTTCCTGGAGGATGCTCCACTATCAGTGCTGCAAGCATGATGCTGTTTCCAATGATCTTCCACTTCCCTTTTGACCAGCTCACATTCACACAGACACTGCCTGGGAAGCACAGCACCCACTCATGAGCAAAGTCTGTAGACTGCAGCTGTTTCTGCTCAAAGTGGGGGAGGACACACTTCACTCTGCTCTCAAAAGTCAGCACCAAGGTTGTTAGATTTATCCCCAGAATAAGCTCTCTGCACTAACAGAAATGAGAGGTTAAAAGAGACCAGATGAAAACTCTACAGGGAACCATTTCAGAGCCAGGTCTTCTAGGAAAGCTTTTGCCTCTCAGAGAATCCCTGGAAGATCAGGAGAAATAAGCTTAGCATCAGATGTCCTTTGCTCAGCCTGAATGTCAGAAGTCTTCTGTTTGCTGGAAAAAGGCCAGGCCAGAGCTCTGAGCACTGGCAGGAGAAACCTGCTCTCACTCAGGAAGACAAAGTCAGCAAGAGGAGAGGACATGGCCACAAACATTTTTCCTTACAGCAACTCAGTTCTAACCCAGCACATGTTGCACCTCCAAACTGCAGAGGTGACAGACATGTTCTGCTTACTAGAAGAGTGCCAAAGAGAAAGGATTCACTGATCACACCTTCTCTTCCTTCTCCATTATCAAAGAAAACACTGTTTACCTAAATGAGGAGGAGGCATTCAGCCACGGGATGGGTGCTCAAAGAATGGATACACCTGTCGCCCTGATTTTTTAAGATTTTCTACACCTTCTGATGTTTGCATTCTTGTAGCAAACTTTCTCACACACTTTCTGTAAACAACTTATTGTTTTGCATTCTTTTATGGAAGAGGAGAAATTTGATGGACTGTTGGTTTATCCAGTGTCATTGGAGAGGTGGCACTTTCACCCTCCAATCCACTGTCACCTTTGGAAATCTATAAATGTTGGAGTCAGAAAATAAACTTCCCTTTTCCCCTTGAGAACATGTTGACGCAGCAGCACGTCTGCGTCGTGTTGTTTCATGTCCTATAGCGACATACACCCAATTGAGCACTGCAGAGTATGGATAAAACAGAAGCCTGCTTCCTGAATAAGCCATACCTGCCAAACAAACTATCTATCTTTTTCTAACACATGGTGCCTTTGACATTTGCCTTCAGTTGTGATGAGACTTATAATTCAGAAGTGCCATAACCATATATATAATTCATCAGCTGTGTCACAGGACTCAAAAATCAAAACCATCATCTGTCTTAAAGATGCTTATTAACATGTTATTCAATGTGCCAAATTAATTTTTCTTTGTGTAGTTAAAGGATTCATTTTTCAGGCTTTTTGGGGTTTTTTTGAAAGCATTTTGCCTTAAAATTAATTACACTTTAAAAGGGATTCCCTGTTCAGAATTTATGTTAGTTGCTTTGCATTTAAAAAACAATGCCCTTCTACCAATATATTGAAACTATGGACAGAAGCCTCACTGAACTCGGAAGCAAAATCAGATCCAAAAGACACAGGGAGAACAGATTTCAGTGCTAGGAAACAAGAGCAATTCACAGGTTTGGGAATCATGGCATGGGGGAAAGAGGAAGGGTCCTAACCATGCCTGGAGAACAAGACAAGGTGTAGGGAAAGAAGGAATGTTAATGTGCCAGTGGAACCTGCATAATGAGGTGCAGCCCAATTCTGCAAAGTGCTCACAGTGAGGAAAACTTGTGGTGCCAAGCCTCTGTTCGCTAAAGCCTAAATGCTCCTATAATGCTTTTAAAAAGGAATTGCCAGTGATTCCTTCCACAAAAAAAAAAAAAAAAAAAAAGGATAACCCTGCTGCTGGGCCTCCTTACAGTTTTCAATATATGCCCACAGGTTGATGCCCACTTATCCTATCTGAACTCACCATGCTCTTTATAGACAGCAGCAGAGTCTGGATGCGAGCATGATTCCAGGGGGCAGGACAGAATAGGCCCTGGGCAGCAGCCCCTGTGTCACACAGCCAGGACTGCATCACTGTGCACATGCTGCTCCATAGAGGAGATCCCTGCCACTGCCTCTACTGATGCCCACACTGCAAACATGCTTCCCAGGAGGCTTTCATTCATGGGCTCTATGCAAGCAGCACTACCACACTTTCTAGGGGAGTTTGTAGAGACTGAAACTCCTTTTCATTCCCGACAAGCTGGGTCACAGCTTGCCCTGAGCACCACAGTTAATTCAGTACTTTTTCACTGCCACATGGTTTCATGCAGCCCGATGCCCCGGCCCCGATTCCTCCACCCTTCCAACCCCAGAGTGCTGTAATGGCTCCAATTCCTTCTGCTCTGCTTCTAGATGGCTGGGAGTAGAAGCTAGCAGGGGCCTAAGTAAGGGTTTTAGCATCTCAGTGCAAGAGGCAGCAGCTGCAGTATTCTGAGATGTCCCAACCCTAAAAGTAATAGTGACTCCAGAAGAGCTGTTCTATTGACACTTGTCACCATACAGCTCGACACATGCTGAGCTGGCCATATCCACTGCTGCTTACAGCAGTTCTATTCATAGCTGCAACCTGGAAGGTATTTTAGGATTAAAGCCAAAGTCTGCCACCAGACACGGACACACATTCTCATACCTTACACGTCTAAATGCTGACTTTTGAATAGCTCTCAGACAAATGGATTTTATAGGTAGTTCATATCTAACTCAGGCATGCAGAAGTCTGGATATTTAAGGTGTACTTTTGCAGGGGATGCTTAGAAACAAAGCTGAGGGCATGAAAATGGAGGTGAAGTAGTTGTCAGCCAGACGTGACAGCCTTCAAATACTATCACTCCTGGTTTAACTTCCATTAAAAACAGCAGGATAAAATGGCTCTCACAACAGTGGTGCTGTGAGAAGGAACTACCAGTGCAGGTACCTCCAAAAAGACACCAGTAGTCTGAAGAGGAACTCAGATTATCAAATTTGTGTAGCTCTACTCCACTTAATTAAAACACTTCTAGTAATTAGGGAACCCCACCGGCTTTCCCTCCTGTCTACCTCTAGATCCTTCTCTTCCTGGAAATTCAAATTTGAACTGCCCTGAAGCATGGAGAATGTTTAAACTCTGGATTAATTTCAAGTTAATAAGCAGATGATGGCAGGCAATGGAGTTTGGATTGGCACTTCAATCAAAGTTAAGAGAGTAAGACTGAGATTGGAAATATGCATTTACCTCCATTCACAGACAACAATGGACATTCAGCCTTTCAATCACATCAAGACAATCTGCCACATTGAACCTGGTAATTCTGCAAAATTCAGATGTGTGGTCAAATAAAGGTAAGTTACCAAACATTGTCATTTTATTGGCAAATTGATTGTAAAATTACCTTCTTTATATCCTGTAACTGGGAAGAGTCTGAGCTAAGGAAACTTTCAGCAGACAAAAGAAAGAAAATAATTCAAACACAATAGAAATATGTCAGAAAAACTGTCTGCAGAGTAAGGGTCCAACAAAAGACACTAGCAGCAGCTGGGACTAAATACAAGTAATATTGGAAATCAAACCCTGGAACACCAGTATTAATTCCATAGCTGTCAAACCTACTTCCCCCCACACACACTTCCTCTCATTTGTGGAAAACCTGCAAGGCTAAAAGAAGGGCATTGCATTAAAGCCAGATTAAGAGAGGCAACGACAATGTCCCTCTTTTTTTCCTTCTTGAAGTAGTCCCGAATCAATAAGTAAGCAACCAGGTCAGAGTTTTGCAGCCCAAACCATGTTTTATCATTTTGTTCTGAAAAACAAATAAGGAAAGCCATTTTAAACCTTAAACTATGTTTTCTGCATTTGCATGCATCACATTGTTCAGCTTTGGTAGACAGTTGAGCATGAGCAGTATCTCACCTCATTAAATCCAGCTACCCTGCAAGCACAAAATGCACTCTATGCCACTGTTAGCAATGTTAGTGCAGTTCTACCACTGTGCTGTAGAATTCAGGAGGGATTCCAGCCTATGTTTCTGCCCATTAGGAAGACTGCCAGCTGCTTATTTGCCTCCCACCTTCCTGTTGCCATAACAGTTGATGCTTGAAAGAGGGAAAGATAAAGCCAAGGAAAGGAAAGGGCATTTTGTAGATAAAAGAACCTTATCTGCCAATATCCTCAAGTGATCTTCAGTTCTGAACAAGATACAAGAGTGTAACAACCTGTAAATGGAAAGCAGCTGTTAGAACACCACTAATTACACGGTTCTCCACAGAAATAAGATAACTACCTCTAATGATCACAAGTATTCCTCCCTCAACACTACAGGGTCACTATAGCTTCATTAAATTGTCCCAGAAAGCAATTCACTACCTGTTGGGAGATCTTCCACTTGCTTCACTGCAATATTAATAGATCATCCCTTCCTGAGTCTCTCTCAGTGCTATCATCTGTAGAGGACTGGCTCCAACCACTATATAGCTTCAAAGTTTGTGGGAGGCACAACCCAGTCTGTGACTCTTCAATGAGCTGAGAACTGACAGCTTCCCAGAGGAGTCCCTTAAAGAGAAACTCCTTCCACAGACAGTCTTTTGGGTTGGCACTCTTCTGACTTGCAAAGTATCAGCAAAAAGACTAGAAAGTTGATACAGCTTTCCACTGGCATCTCAACCAAAAAATCATACCATCTCTTAAGATCAGCTTCGTTCTGGAGGACAGGAGCATAGAAAACACTGTATTGTTACAAAAAGGCACAGGAAGCAATCTGGAAAAGTGTAAGCAGAAAGTCTTACTTTCATTTCTGGTAAATTTGAACAGTGAAGGAATAGGAAAACTGAAGTTCATGGAGGAGTGAAACAACACGAATCTCTTCCCAGGGCTCACATCAACACCCTGAAACCTACTTCCATATGTGGAAGTTCAGCTGACTTGAAGTTTGATAACAAAGGTAAGAATCCATCATAATCAACATAGTACATATTGAAGCTAGTAGAAAAGCTAGAATTATTTAATATGCTCTCTGAACGACTTCAGCAGTCTGCACTCCAAACATAAACAGACATCACTGCCCAAAGCAAAGGCATTTCTGGGATCACTCAGGCACTCTAGAAAAGGGGCTAAGGCTTACATTGCTTTTGGTAGAGGGCTGCACATACAGAGCTGAAGAGAATGAGAGATAAGTCAGGAGAAATACCACAAGAACCAGGAGAGTAGGAGAAGAAAGAAAAAAATCCCAACAGAAAAAGCAGATATAGCTTGAAGATCTATTCAGGGAGTGTTGGGGTGAGATCTGGGTAACTCCTTAAAAGAGACAAGGAGGAAGCATAAACACTACCTGCTGTACTAGATGAGAAAAGGACTTATTTTTTTTTAATTGAAAGGTTCCTATCCTTCCTAAATTCTATTATCACATTATTTAGTATCAACAACCCAAAGGGATTTGGACTGTGTGCAGCAAAGGGTGAGGCCTAGATTTTGAACTTTTAAGTAAGTAGATACACAGTAAAAACATGCAGCCTTATTAAGAGCAGCAACTCTTACACAGAGCTAGATAACAAGCTTGCTTTACCTAATTTCAAAAGATTCCAATAATAATCCGGGCAAGTTAGACCTTGCTCACTTTCTTAATAAATCAGCTGAATGGCTCCTAGAAAGCAGAATCCCAAGGACATCCTACAGGATTACAGTACAAAGAAAAAGCATCCTCTATTGTAAATCTTTGATTCAATCAATAAAATATTTAGCAGGAAAGAACAAGGGAACAACTCCTATCTTTCAGAGGCATCTAATGAAGCACCTCATGGTGCAGTAATGAATAATTTTTATTTGGGTTGCAAGAAGTAAAATTTGATTATTCTGACTCATGACTGAGGGCAGAAAAAGGGGAATAAATGAATAATTTTCCCTCAATGACAGCAGGTCAACAGCAGGATCCATAAACTTTTAACACTTGTATGTATTTTGGTAAAATTTGTGAACTGGAGGAGAAGACTAGTAACACAATAACAGTATTTTAAGTTATATCATTATGTAGGTTTTATACAGGGATGTAAAACTTTTACCAGACTAACTTAAAATACAATACTGTCTTAGCAGGTTTTCTAGTTAGTGGCTTAATTTCCCTTGTGCTAAGCCTCTATTCTAGTAAAGAGTATCACCTATCTAGTTCAATCACTAGTGATGCCTGTTGAAAATTATTTTCAAATATCCAAGAGGTTTGATAAGGTTTTCTCATTAATTTCCAAAAAATGCAAAAGAGTTTCATACTGTTAATAGCAAAGGTTGCAACCAAGAACCATTTAGGAAGCCAAGTATACTTCTTCCTGCAGCATTACACTGGTAGAAAAGCTAGTGGTCAAATTTCTTTTTAATTTCAGATAAAAATTTACTCCTCCACAGGCAGAAAAGCAAAGTTTCATGCAAAGGGTACTAAGATAGAGTTTGTCTTGTCTTACAAAGACAAGGCAAGACACTCTTGCCCAAAGACATCAAAAGCTCTAGATCTTCATGCCACAGCATATGTCAAAGTTGAGACAGCCACATTACACAGACTATCACCATACAAATTCAGAAAGCTTTAAGCATTTGCCCAAACTGAGTAACACCTACCTCATCAGAAGGCTTCAGGTACCTACTAGTGCAAAGTACCATTATGGCACTTGAGAAGGCTGCAGGCATCTGCTCTTTCTTGTTCTTGAGGCCAGCTTTCTATACCCTTATGGTTCATGCACTGCACCTGTGTGCTCTTTGGTGCTTGGTCAGTGCACCTCAGCACTCCAGGTCTCATTCCCTTCAATGCTGCTCACCTGCTGCTCACAGCTGCAGCCCATTGGGGATGAGGCTCAGCACAGCCCCACTCCCACTTACCACAAACTGTGTGCCTACACTTCATGGTGTTTTTATAGGTTGTGCTACTAATGAGCAAAAGAGCACTTAAATATATATTTCATATTGATGACTCTTACATGACTTCAGTATTCTAAGGCTGCTATTGTAGCAGGATTTGTGGCCAGATACAGTTGCTATGGCTCATAGTCAAATTCCTTTCCACATGAGAGCAGATCTTCATTGTTGTGGGGCAGTTGTGCCTTTTGCCGAGTTCCTGTAACCATCTGAGGCATCTTTTGCAATAGCTGACCAGAGGCAAAGTTATCTGTGTGAAGGTTTCTTCCATTCAGAGAGAGGACAGAACTTCAAGAAGCTCTGCAAATCCAAGTCCAAAACCAGGGATTTGGAAAAAGACCAGATTCCTAGAAAACAGTTGGTGCCTGTGAACTATTGCTTAGAGAGCTATGGCATTGTCTCCACTCCAAACAAACACTTGGTCCAGCAAAGACTATTTGAATTTGTACGACATTT
Source organism: Passer domesticus (assembly GCF_036417665.1). Taxonomy (NCBI): domain Eukaryota; kingdom Metazoa; phylum Chordata; class Aves; order Passeriformes; family Passeridae; genus Passer; species Passer domesticus. The sequence continues at coordinate 34,641,978 of NC_087479.1, forward strand.
GGACCCAAGTTCCCTTGTTTGGAATTGTCCCTACCATGCAAATGTTCATTAATATCATGCTGAAAGAAGCACAACCAGTGCAGCCTCTTCTAAAAGTGGGGAACTGTTTAGGCAGTGAAAGAAGTGAAAGGCAAGAAGAACATCCCCTCTGACCCACATAACTCCGCTGATGGGCAGATTTTTCTCCTGCTGTATGTAACTAGACACTTCTAGTGTGCAACTTATTATGGTTTGTAAAGCTAAAGGTGTGCTGGGTGAAATATTAAAGCTAATATTTAATATTAAATATTTACATTAAATATTAAAGGCAGGCCCTCTTCCTGCCTTTTTAAGGTTATTTCAATAATTGACATGTATCCCCTTAGCCAAGGGAAAACAGTACAGTCAGTTCCTGATTCTGGCAGAGATCATCTTGCTGGAGAAGATCTCCATGCAGCCATGTGTGCAAGCAGCTGTGAGCAAGTGGCTATGTGTGTCAGCTCTTCAACAGTCTGTGTTGTTAAAGACTGGGGATAAACACACAGGTCCCCAAATGATAAACCATGCTAACAACTGTTTGAGAAAGAGTTCCTTCATCAATAACAGCTATTAGCACATCCAAGTCTGACTCATCCCTTTCACCATCTGCACTATGTGTCACTTGCACTAATCTCTCGTTTTCTTTGCTCCACATTCTTCTTAGCAGTCATGCTTCCCAACTTGCAGGAACATTTGTATGACCCTTCCTTATAAAACAACAACCACCAATGTGTATTTAGATAACAAGAACATTGCACTAATTTGATATTGCCACCTTGGAAATCAATGGGTTGAGAATTGCTAATAGATCACTAATGCTCAGTAATTGTATCTTCAACAGGGCACTGATTGTACAGACAGGATTTACACAGTATTATTGCATTATTTTAATCCATACTTTGCTACATATTTCAAGCTATGTTCAGATAGATTAAGTGTATCAAGCACCCTCATGAAAAGTATATGTGCAAAAGCAACATAGCATTGCAAAGAATCTACCTGGACAATTGTTAAATGACAGAAATACGCCATCACTGCTGGTTTCACAAAGCAAGCATTCTACTTTCAGCACCTTAGGAGTTAATCCATATGGGAAATGTATGGAATACCTTTAAAAGGCATGTCAAGCAAGTTGAGTTTCTCTCTGAATCAAAATCTCAGGACAGCTTTGTGGCACACTTGGATTGCCCTCCTGTTAACTCATCCCTGTCCCGCAGCTTTCATTTTGGTGATTTTAAAATAGATCAGCACTTGACAAGTAACAGCCATTTGACAACTATCTGCCATCCTCCTTCTCCTCCCACCCCTCCCCACTGCCAGGGGAATCATGGTGGGCACACCAGCTTAACACTGGGGTTTTTCTCAATGCTAGATGTTGAATCTCTGCCTCTTCTGCTGTTTAGTTCTGCATCAGAAATGGTTGCCCCTGTTAAAGGGCAGCCTACAATCTCACCTCTAAAATGTTAAATGACATGACTGTTGGAATCTATTTCAGATAATTGAAGACTTTGAGAACAAATCCCTTTAAATTTAACTGCTTCAAAATCAAGGCCTTATGCAAAAAAATGCATTAAAAACTTTTGGGCAAGTAGGACCTGCTTTGCAAAGAATCAGCACAGATGCTTCCAAGTCATCGACAGAAGCACAAACCTTGTCCTTTAGCAGCAGCTGTTGAATCCTCAGATTTATCCAAGCCCTCCTCCATCTCCAGCCCATCTTCCATCATTAGGGCCTTTCACACCAGCCCACATCTCCATACTGCACTGTTCACCTTGAACAGCAGCATACACGTTCTGGCACCAGCATCTCAAACAGCATTTAAAGACAGCAGTAACAAAGTGCTTTCTCTGAAGCAGCATTTTGGCTAAGTTGTCTTGTTTTATAACCACAGCCACAGAAGTCCATGTGCACGACTGTGTTTAGTTTGTTTTCCAGCTTCATACCACAGCTTCAGAACCACATATTCAGCTGATCAGTGCTCTTACATCCCCTGTTTAGGATTTTTAGGAGTATTTATGCACTATGAACAAACTCAGAAGCAAAAATAGGATATACCAGCAGCTGAAGGAAAGATTAAGTAAAGCTTGAAAAGCATAGAGAACTTGAATACAGAATGAAGAAGGCTTTCTCCTCCTCATCTCAGCATGTCTAAATGTCCATGCAAGAACATCTAACATCCTTTTTCAACCTCTGAGCAAAATGTAGTGGAGTCCATAAAACACTGTGTTGTGTAATTTCAGTACAGATTCAAACACTTTCTTCTAGTTAATATCAGAAGAAAATTAATGATTTTATCAGATTCCTTGACCTACACAGTGCTCCCTAATGGTTTATAGTTAACTGGCAAAAATGGGACCACTGCTAGGTAAATAATTAAAGCAATTTAAGAAAAAAGGACTCCAGACTGATATTTCCTTGCAGAATTGGGATCTTCAAGTGCTGGCCTGGCAGACAAGCTGGCTTTTTGTGGTACTCCTGCCATAATTCAGCCATGTGACAGCTCAAGCTGGAAACTGGAAGGCCTACATGGCTGCAGGGATTGGGATGAAGGGGCCAAGGAGTTTCATTTCTGCAGTGTGTCCTACTCCTTGCTTCTGTGCCTTTTCTGGCTTTACTTCATACCCCATTTCTGCTCCCTTCCCATGCAACCCCAACACAGAAAAGCCAAGAATACTTTGCAAGGATACATGCATACTTCCTATATGTGGGGTTTCAGCTAGGGAGCAGGGCTGAAACCAACACAGATGTGCTACCCTTGGTGGGACAGAAATCATGGCAACAATGAACAGGAGTGTGAGGGGGAAGTGAAAGGAATGTTATACGTTGTTTTAGAGTAGCCAGGTAGAACTGCACCTGCAGAACTGTGGTTAAGCAACATAGTTAAGAGACATGAATGATGTAGTTATTGTTTAGTAGTGGAAAATTTTAGCTGATGTTGTAAAACTATATAAACCCTTCTACACGAAGAATAAACACCTTCTTCTTGCATATGACCCAAGAGATGCCCCATCTCTTTATCAATCGCTGTCAATATGCCTAAGAGCATTTTACAGCCCAAGGCATTACCTTTGCTGTCAGAACGTGTGACCAGCACACCTTTTTCTGCATCAGCTGACAACAGTCTGTGAAGGACCATAAGCAGAACTGCACAAAGTCTTCTTGACATTCACTATAGCCCTACAGCCCCTTTTGAAAAGTATTATTTACACAATGAAAGAAGAAAAACATCCATATAATCATGGATTAATACTTGCCTTTAATAATTAAGTTTCTGAGCCATATTCCAAAACTTTGTATTAACTTGCAATATTTAAAAATGAGGAAGTTATTCAATGTTACAATTATTTTATCCCATTTCTTATTATTTTTTAAAATTATTTTTAAGTTCACTAAAACATGCTGAGGAGCAATGACTGCAATAGACCGTCTGGGGTAACTGTGAACTCGCTATTTCGTACATTGCATCTGGACTCCCATGATGTACTTAAGTGGGACAGCAAATATCTCACTAATTAAGCAAGTAATTCTTTCATACAGTCTCTGGTTCCCCTAGGAATCTCTATACTAACAACTTAACACCAGATTGCTAGTACCTCAAATTTTCTAAATTTAAAATATATCCTTAAGCATCCAGGCCTTTTACTGCTTGAATGAATGTTAATATACACAGAATCATCTAATTTAGACTATTTCCCATTTAACAACTTGGTCTCTTTCAATTTATATCAGCAAACTGCCTTGAAAACTGTGAACCATAAATTTCCAGTGATTCAGGGAAACAGGTTCTAGTCTATTTGTGCTATTAACATCCAGAGTAGCTCTGAGGCTCATCAAGCTCTCATTACTAGTTAGGGTAGCTGAAGTAGGCAGCTACTGTGTCAAAGGTGAAAACACAGCAGTTTATGCCTTTACACTGCTACGTCTGCATTCCCAGAAAACACTGAGTTCAAACCAGCCAGCCCCAGCTGACTTCCCCCTCCCAGCCCTAGCAGTCCTACTGAGCCAGGTTAAGCCATCATTTCTTTTAGATCTGATTTTCTTTTCTTTAGGAGCACACTTTCCTCACACACTCACTATGAGCAAGGACAAACAGGCTTTCTTCAGCCCTTGTTTTTATCCACTTGAAATTTCCCCAGAAAGCTTTTCCGAGGATGTTAGCCACAGATCTACAGATAACCCTGCTCTCCAGCACAAGAACACCTTCTTTCCAAAACTCTGCTCGCCTTTGCTGAACTTTCTTTCTTCCTTCTTCCCTTCTGTCCCAGCAGAGAATGACAAGCTTAGCACAAACTGCACTTTTGCTGCACTTCCCCAAGTGGAGGATACAGTCATCTGCCTGGTTAGCTCTAAGAGCTGTCTATCCTGCACATCCAACCCATGGCAAGAAATGAGATACAGGTCTGATGTCAACTGCCAAGCTCTAACAACGGCAAGCATCAATTCCCCAGCACCACCATGCTCAGGAACTTGGAAAGGTAAGACAGACATGTGGTAAAGACAAAAAAGGGCAGGCCTGAAGCTGTGAGTTGTCACGACATCAACAGAGGTCTTCAGAAGCACTCACAAAACTGGAATCCAGCTGTCACTGCTGTAGAAACCAAACCACCCTGCTTAAGATATTGATACTTAGCAAGATACTTACTTCCTTCTAGCATCCATATCCATGGAGAAAAGCTCTTTGGGCTTCTTTGGGCTCAGTTCAGTGTTGACCAGAGCCTCTTACTGCTCTAACTGTACAGCCTTCCCTACCTCACACACATGCTCATGCTTCCTGTCCTGGTGATCTGTCCTCCAACACTTGACAAACCAGACAGAACAAGGGCAGTCACAGAATTAGGTGCCAACGTTCATGTTCCAAATGGAAGAGAAAATGAAAAAATGACACCAAATCAAACAGCCAGCTCAAAGTAACTAAGAGAACCCGGTTGAATTAACAAGTATCAGTACTTGCTATCACTAAGCAAAAGCAGCAATTTTTTTATAACAATTGCTTTTGTGTCATGGCAAAAAAATGCAAGCCAGGCACAAATGCTAGGCTGCTGAGAGGTGGTAAAGAGAGATGAAAGAGAACTTTACCAAATAAAAACATGGCTAGAAGACTTGGACACAAACACGAGCATACCAGCTTGTTGAACAATCTCCTGTCATCCACACACTGCTTTGAATAATTACCCTGCATAAACATCACAGTTACTCTTCCTTACTAAGAGTTTCAGCCTAGTAAAGTTCGTTTGGGCAGCCAGATAGGAAATATACACTCACTCTGCAGTGAAGTTTGCCCATGATTAGTTACTGCCACAGAAGCAAGGTGAAAAGCTGTCAAATATGACAAGGAAAGCTGTTTTGAGTCTGCTCAACACTGCTGTTCATAAACACTTGTGTATGTTCTCATCACATGTGGCCCTGTCTTGAATGAAGCTTTGAAAGGCCTGGAGTCCTCCTCAGCTGCACAGGCAGAGAGAGCACAGAGCTCCAGAGATGACAGGAACCACCCACAGCAGCATGGATGTAGCAAGAGTCTGCCTCAGTGTCACCAGGAACACCCTGAGGACAAAGGTGTAGTCAAGGCCCTCCTTCAGAATTCTTTGTGTAAGCCTTCCTGGGGGCCCCCAGCCCAGGGGGCACTGTCCCATTAGTAAGTTATCTGTTCCTTCCTTTAACATGAGCATAGAAAAATTACTTCCATAACTAAAGCCCACATCAATAAGTTAGGAAAGAGGATGGGGAAAAACACTGGCTCATAAAACCTACCTGACCTAATCCTTACCCTTGTATCAGCTTCTGTCAGCAAGAGAACAGATGAAGTTTACTTACCACTCAGATATAATCTACTTAGTACTATGCAACATGCTGAAAAAAATAATATATGTATTTTTTAAAAAATCAATGCCATACGCTATCAAAATACATCTGTTAAACAGATAAAGAATCCTAAAATCAGGAGATGCCCACAGCTTCTGAAAACTCCTAACTGTGGGGGGAAGTTGCCCCTGCACTAAACTCCATTCACTATTTTTGTTGATGATCTAGCAGAAGGCAAAACCAGACAGTAATCTTGGCTGGTCAGCACACAGTGAATGCAAACGGGAGGTGCAGTCATTCAACAAAATGCAAAGTCAGACACCTTCCCTCACACCAGGCAGGTCACATTGGGTATGGACAAGGATTTAGAAGCTGGAATATACAGGTGCTTAACACATGTTTCTAGTGTTCCACTATGACCAAATGGAATCACTCTTTTGACCTACAAACTAAGAGAAGTTACTCCTCATGGAGCAAGGGTTTTTTTTACAGACTCCTTAGGGCACTTGAGACAGCACATGAAGAAGGGCAAAGCTGTATGCCACTCCTAAGAGACTTGGAAAAGCTTGTTAAGAAAAAGTAAGCTCTTGGGATTTGGTTTAAATATGCTTTGTGCTTATCCATACCTTAACAAAAAAAATTAAAGTTTGCAGACAAATATGGTATTAAAAGCTCCTTGTATGGGGCATTAGCATGGTTAACAGTGGGAGTCCCATGTGGTTGGGGTGTCTGGATTTTACAAAGCAATACAGAAACTGGAAAGGGTACACAGAACCACAGAAACTACTACAAGGGAGAAAGTATCAAACAGAGAGAATCTGAAAGGGCTCAGTTGGCTTCAGCTCTTAAAAATAATGTGAGGTAAGGCAATTACAACACATAAATCCCCTCAAAGGGAGGGACTATCAGTTATTAGAGGCCTCTTTAATCTAGCACTGAATAACTTAACAAACCAGTTGTTGGAACCTAAAGGCAAACTGAAAGCAAGACAGTTCTCCCTCCCACACACTGCTTTCTAGTTTGTGTTAATTAAAAACTGCCAGAAGTAGTGCATCTACCAATCTTCAGATCAAGTTTAGCTCCTCTCTCTCACTGTTATGCTTTAGTAAAATACATATTATTAGCACATACAATTCTGAAGACTGAGACACAAATGCTTAGAATATACATAAAGTCAAACTAGATAGATTTGTCTTTATAGACCTGAAAATCTATTTTTCAGCAATCAGCACATTCACAATACATTTGAGGGTATGGATGAGAATGGGAGAGAAACATGGGTATTTAAGAGTTTCAGCTGCCCACAATATTAATGGCAAATGAGTTCTTAAACAAAACAAACAGAAATTACAGTTAGGATGCTTTCCGTTTGTCTTCAGGATTTCAACTTATCTTTTGAAAAAAACCCAGAGATTTAAGTTGTAACAAAAGGTAAAAAGCCCTTTCTGATCACTTGCATTTACAAGCTGTCTTCACTAGATTTTTAAAAATTTGCTTCTTCTACAATGATAGAAAATGGATATACAGTATCTAGTGCAAAGATGAAACTCAAGGCTTCAGAAACCACATGGTGAAAAATACTTTGGAAAATCATGGAAAGGTTAGGTAAGACAGTTCAGCTGCTGCAAGAAAGTAGTATGAGCCACAGTTCACAGGACAGTTTGGGGCTGAGGTGTTTTCCACTTAGGTTTTGTCAGTAAATTGGACAAGAGGTGGCTGGGGACTGGAAAAGGGATTGTTTGGTACCAGGCAGGTACACAAAGGTGTTACTTACTTTTAGACTGGATGGTTTACATCCTGAGTAAAAACTACTACCCAGACTTCTGAAAAAACTACTGAGTGGCAGTTCAATAATTGTGAACACCATGCACCAGAAGGGCCTTTTCTTTTTAATAAGCCACATCAATTATCTGAGCATTGAGAACCCTTCCCCTCCCTAATAAACTGCCTGCAGTATAGATGGAAATCGTGTCTGAACAGTATCAAAGTCACAAAGCTGAAAGGTTAAACAAAAAATTCCAAAGGTTTTGCTTTCTCTTACTTCAAATGAATGTTCAATGGTTCGTCTAGAAACTACTAAAACTAACCATTAGCTTCCATAAATTCTCATCCTATCCTGTTCCACATACTACTTCTCATCACAGAAACTCAACTCAGGCAAAAGCTAACAAGACAGCCTCAATTCTAATCATTCATCTTAATACACACATGTGCTGCACATGGACACCACAGCCAAATATGCAGAGCAGGTCACAAACAAGCTGGTTCATGCTATAGCTGCAAAGATCTGTCTACACAGCAGCCCTGCTGCTATCAGGCACAACTGGTTTGTAGGCCAAGGCAAGTCACTGCACGCCTTAGCCCAGGCCAGTCAACATCAATATTGTTCCCAAAGTCCCCCCAAGAACACGGAGCAAAATTCTTCCGGTTTCCTCTTCGCCTTACACTAGAGCAGTCTATATGCCAAAGCAAGATTTCACGTGATCCAAGTGCTCTGAAACTCTGAGGTGATTTAGGAATGCCATGTTCAACAGCATAACCACTTCTGTCTCCAGCAGACAGCAGGAACACAGCCCTGAGCAAACATAATTTCAAATACATCAGCAATGTCCTGCGAGAATAGAGATAAGTAAAGCACCAAGACACCAATTTTTCTTTGAAAACATATATTGCATATGTGATTTCTTCTTTGGCATCATACAGATCAGACCATGCATTTTGCTTTTCTTTTACAAAAACAACAAAACACATTGATTTCTTGGAGACAAGAGAAACAGGTCTTACCCACAGAACTCCTATCAGCTGGGGCATTTAAAACTACTCAAATCACAGTGAGGAGATGAGACCCTGGAGGTAAATTCAGCCATATACTTTCCAGAGGAGGGTCTCTTCCCCCTGGTTTTACCTGCTAGGCTTTACTCTGGCTTAAAGCTGACTGCCCATCTCCTGAACATTACATTTCTCTTCACAAACAAGCAAAAGCCAGGACAATCCCAGCCTGCTCTCAGCTTCTCCCTTTCAATCATCATAAGATTCTCCGGACTGCAGAGAGCAAGTTAGCTGCTATAGAAAACTTTATCTGAAGTATTCCCTGTGCAAAAAATAACCCCCAAACCAGACCTCTAACCTGAGAGATGAAGACTTCAACCTACTTGATGAATGCAGGAACTATTGCTTCACTACTAATTTAAAACTCTTCTGCAGCTTCAGCATGCCTGAATCTCTTGCCAGCACTTATCCTTGCGATTCAGTTGTCTGTCTCTCTCCAGTATGCCAGCATTTTGTGGAAAGCTTTCTCTTACAACTCTGACCCAAAAATGAGCGATCATTTTGACAATCAAAATCTTCTTCTAGCAGCAAGCTATCTTCTATCTTTCCACAACTGGCAAAATGTCTCACCAATACTGCATATTGCTGTTAAATCAGCAGCTACACTGAAGATTTTACCTGTGAAAACACAGATCAGATTTTACACATTTAAGGCATTTATTTAGCAACAACCAACAAAACTTCAATGGGAAAAATAATATATACCCTTTGCATTGCTTCTCTTTATTCGTGGTTTGGACAGAATTCATTAGATTCAAGAAAAAATTCTGTGGAAACAAGGCAAAGCCTCTAGAAAATGTTTTTGATTTAAAACCACCCCACCTCCCACTCCCTTTAACCAAAAGTTAAACCTTAAAATGTGGAATAGATGAGTGTGCTTGAAAGTTCACGGTGCAAAATAGAGGAGGATGGCAAATCCTCCTCAGATTTGTCAAAAAATACAGCTATCCCACTCTTTACATAAACACAGTCCTCTCCCTTCCCTTTTTTCTCTCTGCTTCTATTTACCCTGCAACAAAATCAATATATACGAACATCAGCAGCAACTTTGATGATAGGCAATGATCCTTTTTGGCATCAGTCTGTGACAAGATTGTTGATTCTCTATCTTTAAATTGCATCATAGCTGTGTAAAACACGCAGTGATTTCCCAGCCGTGAACTCTTCACATCCGCTGTCGATACCTCAGCAAGATCCAGACTGCTGCGGCAGCAAGCGCCAGGCCTGGCACAAGAATGGCTGCCAGAGGAAGCCCACCTGATTCTCCATCTCCTCCATGACCCACAGGGCCATTCTGTGGCTGCAACTACAAGAAAAAAAAATTATTTATGTCAGAACCCATAACAAGGGAGCCCCCAGTTCTGTGTCTGGACCAGGTGGTTCTGTAAGAATGGACAAAATAGTTTCCCCAGGTACCTGCAGACTCCACACATGGAGGGTTAAAACAGCTTAGGATGGACTGAACTTAAATGCAGGGTACCCAGTCACTACCAGGCACCTTCGTGTCGCTCTGCCACTTTCTAAACTAGGACTCAAGTGGAGCAGGACACACCTCACACAGCAGAAAAATGACACACACATAGCCAGTCACCCCTAGATGCACTTGCCACCACACAATTTCCTGCTCTCTTTACCAGGAAAAAGGCATCAGTAATTCTCTCTGGTTTTCTTACCGGCCTAATACACTGGTCCAGCAGACATACTCCTTTGTTAAGGGAGTAGAAAAGGGATCTCAAGCCACCTCTCCCCAGCATGCTTTGGGTAGATCAATATTTCTTTTGTCAACTTCCATGCTATCTGGGGATTAAGGGTTTATCTCTTTTTACATCAAAAATGGTGCCAATATATTTAAATACAGCAGTCCGTATTTCCTGTTAGTGTAAAATCATTTATGTTGGAAAGACCCCTAAGTCCAACCATTAACCCAGCACTGCCAAGTATACCATTAAACTAAGCACCACATCTGCACATTTTTTAAATGCCTTCAGGGATGGTGACTCAACCACTTCCCTCAACAGCCTGCTCCACTGCTTGACAACCTTTTTCAGTGAAGAAATTCCTAACACCCAACCTAAACTTGCACTGGTGCAACTTGAGGACGTCTCCATTTGTCCTGTCACTTGTTGGCTGGGAGAAGAGACCAACCCCCACCTGGATACAGCCTCCTTCCAGGCAGTCGTTCAGTGATGACTGAACTAAACAAGAAGCTAAACACCCCCAGCTCCCTCAGGTGCTGCTCATCAGACTTGTGCTCCAGATCCTTCACCTGCTTTATCACCCTTCTCTGGACATGCTCCAGCACCTCAATGCCTGTTGGGATTCAGTTCAACACTAACTTGAGTGATGACTTCTGAAACAAAAGGAGTTGTGTCTCCAGTAAGATTCTGGCCACTGAAATAAAACTGGGCAACTTGAGATTCTGTCTTCAGGCACCAAGTTTTACCTCTGAGAAAGGAGAACAGCGAGCAAACTCAACATACTCCAGCAAAACAAAGACCTGGGACATCTCCAAACCCACCTTTTTATTGATACAAAGGTTACACTGGTTACCAAGTTATACAGAGACAATTACAGCTGAGGCAATGAGAGAAGGTCATAGGTCAAACAAAATTTTTATATGCACATATCACACTGAGCACCTGGACACAGTACTCTTCTTCCTCATGAAACAGCCACCAATTATAGAAACCAGTCTAAACTGAGCCAGAAATAACCTTAAGAAAGAGGTAAAACATACCCTGCGCTGAATTTTGAGAGACACATAATAGCCTGCATTCCTGAACAGCTCCACAGCATCCTTGTGCCGCAAATCCTTCAAGTCTTTGCCGTTGATCTAGCAAAAAAGGAAAAGGAGAGCCACATGCTGAAGGTAAAGAAAGCAAGTTTTTAATGGTGCAGGCTAACATATGAAGGAAACGACATAAAAATCTTCATGTTACACAAAAATCTGCATTTGGGGCATGATACTATAATCATAAAGATCCTAATTAATTAATTAATTAATATTATGATGTATTTTTATATGTTGAGAAAGAACGCGAGAAACTCCAAGTGAAAACAGAGAGGTACTGAAAAAAACTACCTAGAAGCAAAATAAGAATAAAAGACCACAGTTGTGTCAATAGCAACTTCTGATGCTGTTGCTTTACTGGAAACAAATCAAAGGTATGATTCTGACAGCTAATGAACATAAAAGAGCAGCCACAGCAAAATTATTATTTTAAGCCTCTTCCCTTGTTTCATCTACTGGTGTACCTTTGAAATCTCTCTGTTTGAAAGTGTAGTAAACACACTCTTATAAGCACACCGATGTAGCAAAGCCAACAAAAAAAAAATTACATACATACTTCTTAGCATCCACTTGATCCACTTGCAAGTGTTAGGATTTTTCTTAATTTAAAATAATATATAATGGCACGGGGTTTTATAATCCACTTGATTTCATTCACTGAGTGAATTCATCCTACCTTTTCATTTTCACCCCCATTATCCCTAACTGTATCCCCTAAGATCATATCCAGTCCCTCCCTTCTCTTCATAATTAGAGATCCCAAACACAAGTACACAAATATTAAACTGTCAGGAAAAAGAGAATATTCTCTGTTTAACTTAATATCACTTTCTGGATCAATAACGGGCCCCAATTAGTGCAAGGTAGTCTATAGAGGTTAAAAAGATCACATGTAGAACATAATAAATAAGTGTAAAATAAAATTAGGGAGTACAAAAAGGTTGTGTATCATACTAGGAGAGTCTACTTCTTCACCCATCACGTTGTAAAGCTTTTTTGCATGATTGCCAGCTATCTGTAGAACCAGTGGGTGTGAACATCAGACACTTGAAAACAATTTTCTAAAAAGAGAAACAGCCTATGTTATTCTTGAGGAGCTGAAATGAACAGAAGAATATTATGACCTAGAAATTTTATCGTCTAAAAATCCCCCTGTGCAAAAGGATTAGAAATAATGGATTACCAGTCAAAAAAAGGAAATTTAAGAGGCGGAAAACCTTTATTTACATGTGTGTAAATGATAATCCATTGTGAGCAAGAGAATGCTTGATGGATTCTAAAACTTTAGGGAGGCAAGTCACAGAGGAAACACAAGCACAGCACCAGGGAGCACTTGTGTGGCAAATTAAGATGGCAGAGGAGCTAAGCCCCTGGGTAGAGGCACTCACATCCCTGGTGCTCAGAGCTCTCCCCAGACCCTCAAGGCAACTCCTCCACCGAGTTTGCTTGGGATCATCTAACTCATTCACCACATCCCTCCTGTCTATGCACTGTGAAGGAAAACCTGCCTCTCGCATCGCATCACTGATCAAGAACACAGGGGACAACAGAAGAAAGCGCTTACCGCTAAAATTTTATCTCCTTCCTGTAATCGGCCATCAAGGTAAGCTGCCCCATCCTTTTTGATCCAGCTGACATAGATGCTGTTGTCATTGGCAATGTACTGCTGATCTGTCCCTCCAACAATGTTGAAGCCCAACCCTAAGGCAAGCCAAAGAGAAAGCTGATGAGAAAAAGCTCAAAGCTTCAAATGTTCTTGCTATCTTGCTTGTTGGGGACAGAACTCTCCCACACTGTCTTGCTTTCTCCACCATACAAAAACTCACAGCACACAAATCTGCATTATCCTTTCCAACCACCTTTCCATTGTCTAGAAAAGTTATTCACATAAAACTGGTCTTGAAAGCTGCGGAGAGACACTAAATGCCTGAGGACTCCATTTGTGTAATGCTTCATTACACTAAACACCTGTGAGCTGTTGCAGGTGGGTGCTGGGGAACAGTGAGGAGCCTGCCATCATTTCTGAGACACTGATTCAGCCCTCAGCAGGAATAAACTTCTTCAGCACAACATGAAAGAAAATGAAAGTATTCTGCATTTCACATGAGATTATAGTAAATCATTACCTTTGAGCTACAAGAAATCACCTCTGACAAGTGTTTTGTGAGCTAGGACACAGGGTAAGGAAAGGCAAGGAGCATTAGACCCTGTCTACAGATGAGGAAACAAGCAAAGAAAACTGTGCTACCAACTTGAGAGCACCTAGAGCTCAGAAGACTCCCACATCCCAGGAACTGGAAATGGTGTGCTTTGCCTCTAAGAATAAGATTAGGCTCCATGAAACTACTTCAAATTATACACAATCACTTTGTTCTGCTTCATGAACTCAAACACGATAAGAAATAAAGACAAAGTTTGCAGATTTAATGCAAAACAAAAAGGAATATACATACATATATTAAAACTGATGTTCACTATACATTTCTGCCATTTTGTATTATTTTTTAAAGGAAGCCTCAGTTACAGATATCTAACTGGATCCAGCTTCTGGTTTAAAGTTAAGACTTCTTGTTTCACTGAAACCCAGAAGAACAAATTGAATTTAAAATTTGGAAACCTAAAGATTACAAGATTCCCCACTGTACATGCAGCTAAATTCCTCTCTAAATAAAAATGTGTGACAAGGAAAAACTCCCTAAGAGGCTTGCAATGAAAAAAGAACAAAAAGCCAAGGAAAAAGAAGAAAAAAATCAAATACACAATCAAAGTAAATGGGAAAAAATCCCAACTTTTTTTTCTGACATGAACCAGTCATCCAACAGCTATTGTCAAGAACAGCTGAGGGCAACTTCTGCCCACGTTCAGCCAGACTGATTTATTTGTTTTCATTTTCTTTCTTAATTTCTCTCGAACTTGGGACTGGAAACCTTGGGAAGTAGAGCTTCAAATGAAAGTAAAACCACTTTATGCCTGCTGAGAAGCAGCATTTTAAATTAGTCACAGGAGATCAAAGCATTTACAAAATGAGTCATGGTATTTTAAGTGTGCATCTACAGCTGGGAAGTAAAGAAATATTAGCAGCAATTTTGCCACACCTTTTTTTTTTCCTTCCCTTCCTGGTAGCTTCAGACAAGTGGGGGAAAAATGAAAGTGAGAGAAAATTGAAAAAATACTGACATTTCAACTAGAATAATATCTATTCGAAGAAGAACCAGTTGTGCACAGTAATACACCTTTCAATAGGAAATAAAAAGAAAAAAAATTAAAATCCACACTCCTAAAAATTATTTGCCATAAAGCCAATAACTTAGGAAAGGGGAAATCAATACTACAGAAAAATCAAGATTTATTAAAAAGCCAGAAAGAAGGGATCAGGATCTCAGAACACACTGATTTTCTCTCATATATAAAACCTCTGAAATATATATATAGATATATACATATATGAAAAAAGTATACATTTTGCAACTTTTTACCCATAACTGGAAAAATAATCAAGATTCACAGCTTCCATCAGCAGTGGCAGATCTCTGTGACAAAGAGGCAGCAGTTTGTGCTAGACCAAGTTAAGTATTCACAGGGCTTTTTCACTGTGTCTTTCCTTTCCAGCACTCAGACTTGCACTCTGCCTAAAAATATCTTCCCTACCAATCCTCAAGATCTTTGCTATTCTCTTCCTTCCAGTTCATGCAGCCACAGAAAAGAGACACAGCACAACTGGAAGAAAAGGAACAAGGGGAGAGAGCACATAGCACTAAATCTGTTGTCTGTAATGGTCCAGAAGCAGAATGGCAGAGCTTTAAAAGCAGGCACTGGGCTAAACTACTGACCCTCCCTGAGGCTGCAGACCGTCCTGCGCCTCACCCTCTCTGAACCAAAAAAGTCCCTCAAAAATGCCTTAAAAAACAGGACTGGCGGGATTAGGAAATGAGAGACTGATACAGAAGATAATACAAGAAAATTTGAAAAAGAAAAATATACACTGTCCTGCCACTGGAAATACATTCACAATCAATGCAAACTTTTGCCAGAGATGTTTAGAATCAGACCTATTTTAAAAGTTGCAGTCAAAACTCCAACTCAAGAGATTACAGTACCCAACTGTACTTCACAGGTGTTTTGTTCCTTCCACAGAAATGAGTATAATTCACATGGCAAGCGCATCAAGGCCAGAAGGGGATGTAGGACCTTCAAATCAAATAACATAGTTAGAAACCTAAATCTAAAGATGCACAGCCCATCTCAAAGACTGGACAAATGCTGCTCATGGTAATCGAGACTGAAATCACAGTGTTCACATTCAAGACCATTCTCAACTTTGTCCTTTAACATTCCCTTACACTTTCCTTAAAATTTTAGCTCTACAGATGTATGGAAACAGCATTCCCATTGGAACCAGCTTCATTTGGCACAGTTTTCCCTGACCAGCACAGCTTCATTAGTTTAAGCTCATGGCTATGCAGGTAGGGCTACAGATCTTTCAGACCAGAGGTGAATCCGGTGAGCAGGGGAAGCAAAGAGCTGCTCACACCCTCTGGGTCCTGATCACCAGCATGAGAGCTGGGACCAACACCAGCCCTGCACAGGGCCTGCCTCCACCCCAGGGAAAGGAAACACACACACCAACAACGCGGGTGCTGGGGTCTCGGGGGAGCCCCTGGAGCCAAGGCTGGCCAGCAGCCGCAGCCAGCAGTTGTGCACAACAAAAGGGCTGCCACGCTTTCATTCCTACTCGTTTAAATTAAAGAGAAGGCCTCAAACACCAAAGTACAGCTCTAGCTCCAAAAGCCTTCCTGGAGCCTGCCATTCTCTATAGCCAGGATTTTGCTCCAGAGCTGTACATTTCGTGCTAACTTGCCTCACTTCTGAAAGTGTCATTTGTATGGCACCATAAATCCTATAAAAATGTACGGTTTCCATGAGCACACCTGCTGTTCAGACATGAAAAGCAAAGCCAAAAAATGCCCCACGAACTGCCCTATTCGCTCTTCCTTCCAGCCTATGCCCCTCTCTCTAACCACCCCAAAGCATCGCAAGGCACGCTGCACAATGAGCGCCAAGGTGACAACTCGGGACGGCCGCTCGGGCACGTGATTTTCAAATGGCCCCTGACTCAGGGGATCCAACGCGGCTGGGCGCTCAGCGGCTGCCGCCTCACTTGGAAGCAGCAGCTCCACCGGAGACGGCAGCTTCCAGGGAAAACCGGAGGCGAGTTGCCTGCAGGGCCACCGGCCTCTCCCGGAGCTCGCGCAGAGCACGGACTCTGACCCAGCCAGCTCTCCCTCACGCAGCGCACGAGCTTTCCCGCAGCAGCGCATCCAGGCTGCAGCCACGGCTGTCTCCAGGGGAGGCCCCTGGGCCCGGCACCGCTGGGCGCTGCGCTTCTATCCTGGCCGCCGGGACGCTCCCTCCGCCGCTCCGGTGCCCGCCACGGCCGTCCCGCCGGCCGCCGCGACCCCGGGCTTCCGCTCCGGCCTCGCCGGGGGCTGCGCAGGCCTCGGCGCGGCTGCCCCGGCCCGGGAGGGGCCGCGGACCCAGCGCGGAGAGGCCGCCCCCGCCTTACCTGAGGGTCTGCGGGTGAGGCTGATGATCTCCTCGGCGTAGCCGCCGCCCGCCACGCTGCCGTTCATGCTGCGGCCTGCAGGAGAACTCGGCTCCCCGGGCAGCCGCTCTCACCTCCTGGGCCGCCGCCGGGCCGCGCCGCGGAGCGCTGGGAGTTGTAGTCCCCGCGGGACGGGGCTGCTCCCACCGGCGCCCGGCGCCGCCGGCCTCGCCGCAGAGGCGGAAGAGCAGCGGGCCCAGGGGAGCCCGGCACTGCGGCCTCCTGCCCCCGCACCTTCCCAGGCCCCTGCGCGGCATCTGTGCCTCGCCCTGCCTCGCTCCCCAGGCTGGAGCTGGTTTCCTTGAGAAGGTCAAGGAATAGGCCATAGTTGTCTGGGGTAGCCGTAGGAAAGAAGGGAGAGGTATGACCTGTTCCCAGCCTTTTTAACTGTCCTCACAGCAAACTAAAAACAGATCAGACCGTGCTGGGCAGGAACGAAAGCCCAACACAGGCAAGTAGCACAGAGAGCATCCATGCCAACGCCGGTTACCCTGCGGTGCAATAAGGTGATCTAAACTCAGAAACACAAACGGTGGATAGAAACACCGTGCCACTGCTGGGGCAAGAAATACTTAACTAGATCCTGTAGAAGGTGTTTAGTTTGAGGATTTGAGAAATTTCCTCAGAACTCTACAGAACTCTAGATAATTACCTAGCAATAAAGGGCAAAGTAGTTCAACTTGCTGGGTAACAGAGGAGCCACTTGAGCCCAGGACTCTGTACCTCAGGGTTTATTGACCCAATAGATTATCGGGAAATAGCAAGGAAAAATGTATCCTTATCTATTTCAGCACAGGCTACAAGTGTGTCAATACAGACAATGACAACAGGGAACAATGTCAGTTGAACCACCTGACTGCCTGGCACTATGAGGACAGCCCCATCTACCCGCTGCAGGAAGCCCTAGGATGAAAATGAGGAGCAGCTTTTCTGGTCCTCAATGTTACACTACCATTTTATTTGTGTGGTATTGCACTAAAGATAAGATGCTTTTGACTGCATTCATTCCAAGATTATCTGCACTTCTAGATTCCTGAATTTAATAGGGAGAGACAACCTGGACACTGGATCTGACTGCTACAACATTAATGCTTAGTGCTAATCTGAGTGTTATAACACCTGCCTCAGAGGTGGGAGACAGGCGTTCAAGGTCCAATTACACTTGCAGTGATGAGCAAAACCATGACTCGTGTGATCGACTTTTTTGTTGTTGTGAAGTAGCATTCACCCTAAGTTGAGAACCTCCCAGGGTCTCATACTCTGCCAGTGGGGAGGTGCACAAAAGGTGGGAGGGAGCATGGCCAGGACAGGTGGACAAAAGGATATTTCATAGCACAGAATGCCCAGTATGTAAGCTGGGGAAGTTATTTGTAAGGGGGCCCAACACATTCTGGGACAGGCTGGGTATCAGGCAGCATGTGGTGAGCAATTGTACTGTGCTTCACTTGTTTCTCTTGGGTTCTGTTAC
The DNA here is from genome assembly GCF_036417665.1 of Passer domesticus. NCBI lineage: Eukaryota > Metazoa > Chordata > Aves > Passeriformes > Passeridae > Passer > Passer domesticus. Next base: position 34,660,488 of record NC_087479.1, read on the forward strand.
TCTCAACTCCCACCATTATTTATTATTATTATTATTATTATTATTATTATTATTATTATTATTATTATTATTATTATTTTAGTTGTTTCAATTATTAAACTGTTTTTATCTCAACCCACAAGGTTTACCTTTTCTTTCTGAATCTCCTTCCCACTGGGAGGGGTGGGAGGAGAGTGAGCAAGCAGCTGCAAGGTACTTGGCAAACTCCTTCAAGATACACAGTGTTCCTTAGCAGCAATTTAATGTATTTTAGAGATGACAGCCTTGGCTTAGAACAAAACAAATTTTATCTTGATCTGAGATAACTGCAATGTTAAGTGTTTTTAAAAGTTTTCTTTAGTCAGGAAGAGATTTCAAACAGGAAACATGGGTATATTGTAACTTAGTCCTAGGCAGCTCCAGGCATCACCTATCATGACTGGCCTGCCACATATTAACAGCCACCTAAGCCTTAATACCCTCACTGCACTGGCACAGACCATTTCCCAGAACCAGAGAATGGCTTGGTTTGGAAGGGACATTTAAGATCATCTAGTTCCAACCCCCCTGCAATGGGGTCCACTAGTCCAGCTTGTGTCTTCTTATTTCGTCCAGCACCATTTCATGTACTACAGTGACCCACATCTCCTGGGAGATGGTGCAGCAACATTTGCAAATTGCCTCTTCATGTACAAATGGCTTACATATTAACCAAGTGCTCACATCTATTTAAAGCATTTTAAAATGCAGTTAGAACCAGGAGGGGGAAAAAAGGGAAACCAGAAAGGTTAGGACTGAACTTAGACCTGCACCTTCAGAGCAGTGGGGCATTTCTAACAAACCACCAGAAACATCAAGTTTTTCATTGTGTTGAAATCAGAAACAACAATATTTTCAAGGAGAAAATCTCAGAAAGGGAGCTTACACATTTTTTGAAACATAGAGTAGGTTTGTTAGATACATGTTTGTCTTGCTCATAGGGCCCAAGAAGAAATGGAAGAAAAGTATACAGAAATACTCTTATCCAAAGCTCACTGAAAGCCTCCTCCCAGTTAAGTCCTGGTTTTGCAGAACCATCTTTAAGCATAGAGAAAAACAGAAACCACAGCATTTTATTACTTTATCTTTCCCAAAACTGCATTTGCAAGTAAGCTTTCTGGGCCAAATGTGCTTTAATTTACACCTCTGTCTCTTCAGTATGCAGGTCTGTAAACAAGAACTCCCTGACTCCGGTGTTTCTCTGTCTCAGAATAGATCTATACTTGGGAATTTATATTATACTATTGATCAACAATGGCAGGCCATCAAGGTGGCAACCTGAAACTTCTGCCACTCTTTTTGTATTTAAAAAGCAAAATTTAAAAAGTCTTAGTAGGTACTAGATGTGCATAGGTAGTCGGAAGGCGCTTGGTGTAGTGCTTTTATTACTTTTTATCTCCATCTTTCAATTAATTCACATCTCTCTTGTCTGTCTTCTGTCCCTTGTTTGCAACACCTGAATTACAATTGTTATTTCTCAGAGGACACCCCTCCCACTCCCCCAGTCCCCAAAAGAGGTCTCTGGTTATGAGGAATAGATGTGGTGTTAGTCAAGGACAGTTATCTTGTCTTTTGGCATAAATGCAGGACCAAGTTTTCATCATCTAATCAAAACCATCCATGTTCTATCATGACAATAAAAAACAATGTGTTACCTCATTTCTGCAGACAGCCTAGATAAATATATAAGGACCCATTTGCTCTAGACAAAAAGCTGGGAAAAACTGTGAATCATGTGCTTTGTATTTCACATCCCATCATAATGTAATTATCCTTTTTGGATACAGGACACCAAAAAAATACACATTAAAAATTGCAGGAAAATACATATTCTAAAAACATATATTATATATTTGGGAGGCAGCAAGAGTTGACCATAATAATTTGCAGAGTCACCAATATCCTTCTTCCCAAATGTTCCCAAGTGTTGGGAACCCTTCCTTTACAGAATGTTTGCTAAAAGCTTGTTCTTTATTTTCTAAATACAAGTAATTCTTTTGTTAGCAGACAAGTGCATTATACGTTATAGCACTTGCTCTTTATCCTGAAACACCTTTAAAAAAAAGGATTAACTGTGATCTGGACTACAGACCCCTCTTCATGCTGATCTGATAGAACGGTGTAATTACTGCTGTAATACAAATAATAACAATAAAATGTACTGAATGGTATTTCCATGTCCCTAATATTTTTCAGAAATTAGGCATATTTTATGTTATGTTTAAAAAATTAAAATTACAATGTTCTGTGTAGCATTCCATAGAGCTAAGGACACATTCTGTTATAGCTGAAGAAAGAATCAGAGAATAAGCCAAAAGAAACCCCCTAAGATAGTCAGATAAAGTCTGTATCATATATTGCAGATATTCTAGGTAGGGGAGACTTGCAGAATAATTCCAAATACTTTAGAAATTCAGTTAACTTGGGGAGTCCCATAGACAGCTCCACTCAGAGACAGTAAAATACACAGCACTTCTCAGAAGCAGTCAGCAGTCAAGACACTGGAAAATTTCTAGGAAATAAAAACAGTTTGTTCTTGTGAAATGCCAGATTTGGAGTCACTACACTGTTGAGACATATTTTATGGTTCAGAAATGCAATGCTTTCTGGTTGTGATCTGGATAATCCTTCTCTACTCTTCCACGAAAGGAAGACCCTGGTCCCTGTGGTCTACCTCCCTCATGAAGGTTACTCCCTGTAAACAGCTGGAAGCATTTGTAAAACAGACACCTGTATCTCACTGCAATACCTGTTCCTTACCCGTCTGTGTGTCACAGATGTAAATTAAAACACAGAGACACAAAACAGTTTGCCTGGAAGGAGCCGGTGGAGACTGCAAGTGCAATTTTTTCTCTTTGATTGTTAACCAATGACAAAAGATGTTCACAAACATCTCTCTCACTGAATTGAGGAAAACATTAGGTGAAGGAGGAAATTGAAGCAAGTAGCAAGTAGTTTGACAGCTGCTCTTGGCATCCCTACGTGATAGTCGAGACCCCAACAATTTTTATCTCAAACAGGAGTTTGGGACTAGAGTTACATGGTTCTGCAAGAAAGGTATTTTGACTATGTTTTCACACTGAATCCTACCACATCAAACATCTATCTACACCTATTTTAAGAAGTTTGCATTTTTATACTGTCGATATGAAGCATAAACACAATACCTGCAGTTTACTTAATTACATCAATTTAAGAGCTCAGGGTACAAAGAACATCATGCCTTACTGCCTGCATTTATTAACTTAAAAGAAAATATACAGAGATAAGACTTACTCTGCATTTAATGATATCACATTGAGATTAGAGCTGTTCAGAACCTCTTGAATTATTTTGATGAGTTATCAGATGGCTCTGCTAAAGGGGAGAATTTCCTCAAGAGAATCCAAAGATACTGCCTTTTTATCTTTGGTGGATTTTCACTCACCAGCAGGCGACTATCCTTTAGGAACTTGTCTTTTTTTCTGTCTTTGAAAAAACTGCAATATTCTACGGAACTGGGCTTTTATCTTCGCAAGCCATCCCTCTACTTTCTGTCTATAACGTATGGAAAGGGCTACTCCAACAATACACACAGAAAAAAAACCAAATAGTGCTAGTCTTACTATTGCTCTCTCGGTCTTCTTGGCTGGAGGGGGTCCACTGTCAATGCTACCTCCATATCCTTCCAATTCACAATACGGAGGAGCCCAGCCATACTCACAGTGACAGTTCTTGCGATTGTTACACACTCCTCTGTCATGACACTTTGTCATGTTACAGTCGTAGTTCAGCACCAATACACTCATACACGTCCTGTTGATACAAAGCATATCACTACCACATGGTGTGCCATCTTCCACAGCTCCCTCATCTGCTCTTGGCAAACCTACGTGATAGTCGAGACCCCAACAATTTATATCTCGAACAGGAGTTTGGACTACTGTTACATGGTTCTGCAAGAAAGGTATTTTGACTATGTTTTCACACTGAATCCTACCACATAAGACATTCCTCATGCTGCATTTTTCAAAATAGATATTGTCACGAATACCACAATTCCCAAACCGGTCACCTTGAGTATTCACTGCTTTGAAGCAATCTAAAGGGGCAACCTTGGCTTGTTTGCCAAAGAGATGCTGGCACTTTTCTCTGTGGGAAGAACATTTTCCTTGATAGCAATAAACACCATCATTGCAAGGAGCTCCATCTTGTATGTATACATCCACTGGGCACTGAGGGGAAATCCCATTGCAATACTCTGGCAGGTCACAGCTGCCACTACTTGCTCTGCAGAGTGTTCCTGCTGGAAGGACCTTACAGTTCTTGCAGCATTTTCCAGATGCACAGTCTGAACCTGCAGTAAATGTACAGTTTGCGCGGCAACAAGGATCCCTTCGGCAGCTTGCTGCTGAACCACAGTCACATTGCTCTCCACTTTCTACTATCTTATTCCCACAGTATTCACTTCTGCCGGTGTAGAAAGTGCCAGGTGCTGGTGGTTGACGAAGGCACGGAGCACCATTTACAACCAGCTCAAAGTACTGTTTGTAACTGCAGTCACTGAACGAATCCGTTTCAGCATTGTTTTCATACATAATGCACGTCTTGCGTTTACAATTACATTCTGGTTTATCATGGACCATCCCAAGATTATGGCCCAGCTCATGGACAAATGTGATAATAAGTGAAGACAGCTTCAGCGTAGTGAAGGAAACAACAGACGCTGCCCAGTGGCTATCACACACTGCCCCTATATATGCCAATCCCAGGCTGCTTCCAAACCACTGGAATGCAAATAAGTGAGCAATATCGTGGTACATGCGAGGCAACAGGTTTGACTTTCTCCAGGCGTTAAAGTCACTAAGTACCTTGGGAATAGAGTTAGTAATGTTTATAAAGTTTTTTTCAGTCCAGATCTCCAGTCCTATAAGAAAGAGCCGGACAGAAAGCTGTTTGTACAAAATGTCCCCAAGATTGATGACTTGCATGACCTCCTTCAAGACTTGGGATTTGCTCCTGCCTGACTTCACAAACCGCACGTGGTCCACGACCACTACCATCTTCACATACCTGATGTGTGTCCACCAGTCCTTCAGCTTTTCGTTCTCCTCCGCTGCCTTGGGAGCCTTGAACCACGGCAGCACAGCCTTTTGTTGCTGCAGCACGTCCGGCGTCAGCCCGCAGCTGGTTCCCTCGGGGCCGTGGTCCTCCTCCATGCGGTACAGAATGTGCCGGAAGGCCGGATCATTGGGGACGGGCTCGATCTGGTAGGTATCATCCTCCACCCAGAGCATGCCGTGCAGGCCCCTGCCGCAGGTGCTGAGGCCCACAAGGGAGCCGGGGCTCCCCACCACGTCGCCCTGGTAGAAGCAGTTGTCCCGCACGAAGGGGTGCTCCTCCCGGCGGGCCCCATCCCGGCCGTAGGTGACGAGGGTGAAGGGGCGGGAGACCAGGCCCCTCCTGGGCTGCAGGCGCAGCACCCGCGGCCGCCCGGCCACGTTGAGCCAGTAGGAAAGGGCCGGGGTGTCCTCGTCGCCCCGGGGGCTCAGCTGCCGCGGCACCGTCACCCACGCGGCGCGCGGCTCCGCGGGCCGCGCCCCCCGGGCCCCGGGGCACCCCGCCACACCCAGCAGCAGCAGCAGGAGCCCCGGCAGCGGCCCCATGGCGGCCGCCGGCACCGGCCGCCCCCGCCCGAGCGGGGAGAGAACCTGGGAGGGCCCGGCCCGGGCGGAACCGGCCCGAGGCTCCAACTGCCGCCGGGCCGGGCCCCCTCCCCGGGAAACGGCACCTGCGGCATCGCCGAGCGCTGCCCGCGCCTCCAGACAGCCCACCCTGCTCTTTGAGCCGGAACAGAGGCCCTCGCGAGGAGGAATCAGTAAATTTGCCTCTCACAAACACGTTCGCAGGTTTAATAATTTTCATTTCACATTAAAGGGTATTTCTCCCTCTGAGCAGACACAGCAAGGACAAGCCCCAGTTCAGCTTCACACTCCTTGTCACAGATGTTTGTGTTGAGCAATTTGGGTAGACCACAAGTGAGAAAATCTGTTTTAAAATCTCAAAGGGTTGGGTTTTGCTTTTTTTGCAGTTTTTATTACAGGATAATTTGTAAGTGGACATCAGAAACAGGCTATGGGTTAGAGTTAGAAATGAGTAAGTACAGAAATAGTCCCTGTGGTGACCTTAGTACATCCCTACTACAGCATACACACCCTCCAAGAAAAAGGGTGGAACCAGGGGAGAATTCACTTCCACTATGTTCCATAATATAGATGTAAACTAATAGTACTAAGTATAAAATTCTCAACCCTATCTACACCACAGCTGCTACATACCTACAGCAATGCACGTTAATACAGACACCACTTATGCAGCAGCCATTTTCCCACATGATGTCCTCTCTAAATACTTGTGTTTTCATAGCACTGGAAAGAGAACACTTACATCTACCACTGGTACTATCCCCATTTTGGGTTCAGCTCTGGCAAGACACAACCATAAGACAGCGATCAGGGTGGTAAGACAGGATGTCCTGTACAACACAGATATGCATGCTGGTTTTCTAGCACATAGTGCTGGGATTCAACATAGCCACAGCTCTAACCTTTTAGGAACTCTTCACAAATTTCTTTTCAGCACCACTAGCACGTTTGGGATGAAGTCCAAGCTGCTATGGCCCTTATCTTTCTCAACTGCAGGAGGTGTATCCTTCTACCATACCATCTCAGGAATCCTGCTTTTTGTCACCAACTTCTGTGTGCTGGCCATCACCCTGGCACAGGCAGCAACACCTAACATTTCAAACTACTGGAGATAGGCACTGCCCCTCCGGAGGCTGGGCAAAAAAGAAAGAAGCAGATGGCAGAATGCTCAGAGCCTCCTTCTACTGCCTTATGCCCCAGGGTCCTGGAAGGGCTGGTACCTTATGCTGTGCACATGGCAGGCCTAACTAACAGCTGTGGAGATTACCAACTACTGTCCAAAGGTGCTGCAGATTCTGTGGTTTGGTACCTTGCAAGCATGGCCAGCATTAGCAGCACAGACCTTGTAATACACTCAGATTAAAGGAATGAATACAGGATGCCTGCTTCTATTAGGATCCATCTAGGAAGATCTTTCTGGATATCCATCCAAACTCATGACCTATCTATTTTAGCATTACATTTATTTTCCTATTGGTTTTAGAATTATAGAAACTGTTTCTGGTGAAGTCTTTTATGTGCAGCTAGTTGTTGAATGCTTGTCCACTATTTTTCAATTATCAGTTTTGCATTTCAGTATTGAGAACTACATCAGATCATGTCTCTTGAAATAAATATAACCCAGACCAGAGTAATGGAAAAATCCTGTTACCTAATCTGCATGCAGTCTGTACTGCTGTTTTTAAATGCAAGCTTCTGCTGTGTGATCACTCCTTATGCAAAAGACCCTACTAAATCACTCTGCCAGTTTGCAAGAGTCATGTCTTACCACCCCTTCCATCCCTCGACATGAGGTTGCCTACTACTTATTTCTCTTTTAATATAAACATAGCTATAGAGTTAAGACTAGAAAACACTCAGGTCTCAAAGTATTAGTATGAAGCTAATTATCCCCTTTGCCTTGTCCCTCCTATTGCCTATAGAACAGCTTGCTCTGGTAATGACTGACCAGATGGCATCTTTCTTTCCTAGGAAAGGGCTACCAAAATATGAAGTATGGGGGCAGAGTGGCAAAGAGGAATGTGTGAGAGCAACATATAGCCTGGTCAGACCTTACTTAATGAAAAGATGACAAAGATGGTATTTCTGCTGCACCTGAGACACCGTTAGCTTTACACAGTAAACTGAGGCAGCAGTCTAGCTGGATTTTTGCAGGCATGTGTACATATAATTATACATAGCTGTTCATAGGTATGCAAACATCTATATGTACTTTCAGGCTTTGAGGAGAATTGTTTCTGTTAGAGTTCCAGGTAATGTTCAGCTCCTGCTACTCCATGATTTAGGCAAATAAAAGCCCTTTTGAAGTCTGAATGGTTATTATCTAAGAGCAAAACGTAGAGATAGTTCTCTTGTTCATCCAAATCTCTCCTTTACACAGAAGAAAGTGATGCACAAACAAATTTCAGAAGTGCTTGCTTCTTTCCCTTTCATCTACAAGCTACAAATACTGAATGTCGTTTGGAAGCACTTTGGATGTCACAGTCAGACTCTACACCAAGAGAAAAAGGGCTTAGATTTTCACACACTGAAAAACGTTACTGACTACAGGATAATGTGCTTAACATTTCAACAGTAATATCTGACATAATGTCACTTCAGTAAATTAGTATCTCAGCTCCCTTAACTGATGAAATTATTGTAGAATATCTGGTCAGCAATTAACAGGATCAGATCTTTCAGTTCCCCATATAGCAAACCTTCAGCACTGGACAGCTACTAGGAAATCAACACACTGGTAACATCCCTTACTGTTTTAAAATGTAATTTGCTCAGGGAAAGATAATTCCCCTGGAAAAGGTTTATCATATTCAAATGCTTGTTTCATGATTGGAAGCCATTTGCTATTCTCTCAATAGTTTAGATGCTGGCACTTCAACTCAGATGGGATCAGACCAGGAATCCATCCCTTTTAATGCCCTTTGACACCAGCCAACACCAGGCATTTCTGCAGAAGACAGAAAGGCTGCTGAGATATAAATGTGAGGACAATCTGCCCCTTCACGTTCCATCCTTACCTCTGATCAGCTCAAATTGTGAGCATGCAGTATAATGGTTCAGTCCAAATGTAACTCCAATTCACCTTCATTTACATGTGCCTCTCTTCTTGTACTACAAGACAGAATAAGAGTTCTCTACTTTACTATTTGTTACACTATTCAGTTTTATAAAGACTTAATACTTGTCTTCCCAGTGCCATCATAGGAGAAACTCTGTCCTACTCATTTTACTGCCCTTATTCAAACCCTTCTACTTTAGGGAAATTCCTTTTCAGACACTGAATTGCACAACACACTTTATTTCAGGTGAAATCCAGTGACTGATGGAATATTTTGCTCACACGATATTGCAGCATGCATTTTTTGCCACAGCTGTATGTGCCTTCAGCAATAAGTAAGCTTTCTTCTGCTAGTAGTGTTAAATACTTCCTTAGATTCATGAATAGATAATTTTCTCCATTAAAAAAAAGGATAAAGAAAAAAACAAAAACAACCCCCCCCAAAAAAACCAAAAAACAAACAAACAAACAAAAAAACCCCACAAAAAAAAACCACAGAAAAACCCACAAAAAAAAAACACCACCAAAAAACCCACACACAACGAAAGCCCAATACCCTAGATCTTCATTAAGTGCAGTCTGTCATGTGTCTTGGTAACTTTTTCCAAATTACATACAGGTTCTCAGTTCATTTAATGGCCATTTCCATTTATTTTGGCCATCCACAGCAAGGACTGCTGAGGTGCCTCACCATTCATGTCTCCTTTCTGGAAATCCTGCATTTCCTTCATGGGGGTGGATGAGGGAATGGCTTTTGTGCTTCTTCTACTACTTGTTTTCAAAGGAATTTCTATAATACAAGAAAGAACCAAAACCCTTTTGTTCCAAGTATATTCACACCACCTTGTCTGGTTTTGAACATCCCATAGTAATTGCTTTCTACATTTTCACTTGATCTGATAGTTCACACTATTTTCTTATCTACTTTTATCAACATTTTGAGAAATGGCTGTTCAAACCTGATCCAGGTATGAAATAAACCTAATACACATCAAGTACATGAATATATGAATTTCAGATCTGTATCTGCATTAACTGAGAACAGTTATTGGCATATCTGCGTCTTTTAACATTACAGCTTTGGATTATACAACAAAAATGACATGTATAAATAGCCCTGACAGGTCTATCATTCAGTAATAAACAGCTCTGACTGGAGAGCTGTTACTGAAAAGAGTGTCTTGTAACCTGAAGATAAATTTGACACATGTATTGAAGCATACTTTAGTCTTTCTGTGTACAAACCTTTTTCTTGCTAACTACAGTTTACTCCATGAAAATGGGTAACAATTGTGGAAAGAAAGCAAACCATTTCAAGGTTTACTCCATTACTGGTGAAAAAGCAAAACCAAACTAATGGTAATTTCTTTTCAACAGATGATTTCTAATTTTTCTGAGAAAAAAAAATGTTTATGTAAGCAACATGCTTAAATAAGTGTATAGGTGTCAGTGATGTTTCTCTTCCTGTGTCCCACTTCCACAAGCCTAAAAGGCACATGTCTAATGGAGCAAGGAAGTGCCAGGAGCACAGAGGAAGAGATGTGATTGATACATTTGAGTTACAGTAGAAAATTAGAAATATAAACAGCTTCCCTGAGTGTGCAGCATCAAGAGATCTTAGCCTGTTTTACATCATAAATCTCTCACCAAAACACTTACTTCTATAATAAAACTATTAGCTTAACCATTAAGTACAACCCGTGTCCAAGAATATCTAGAAACTGTGACCATTCTGACATCTAACTACATGGATTTGAGGGTCCAGTTAGCAAATCTTTTATCTTTATCCCAAGCAAACTAGAGGCACAGCAATTTGTAGTGGGTAACCTAACTTTTCCTCCTCAAAATAGAAGACAACATATTCCAATGTCCAAGCAAAAAAAAAAATATGCTGCCAGCATATATGACATATTTGCTACTAACAAAACATACATTTAAGAAAGGCATTCCAGCAGCCAGGAGTTTTATTTGCCAAGAATTCAATTTTTTTTTTTATATATAAAAGGGTTTTTTTTTTCTTTTTACATAGGAAACCTAGACACAAAGGATGCAGGAGTTTGTAAAGATTTCAGGAGGCTGCTGAACATGTCCATGTAAAAACCATTCTCAGAAGTCAGCATTCAAAATTAAGATGAAGACTGAAAACAGCTCCTTTGAGGCAACTCACATCTTGACATTAACATTTGCATGAGAGATTTCTACGGAAAAAGCTGTTATAAGGATCTCAGTCCCTGAATTATCAGTCTCAGTGGAAGAGCTTAAATATAAAGAAAAGGGAGCAAGAATCTTCTGTTTCCAGGTTCTGACTAATCCATATGTGCAATAGCTTCTCCCTTCACTGGAGTCTCATTCGTTTTTCAGGTGGTCCTTTAGCACCAGCACTCTGAGCATTCTTTACAGTCTCTTTTTCCTCTGTCTTGACAGCTTCAGGGACTGGTTCTGGTTCCTTTTTGATTTGATCCACTAAAGATGTAACATCAAAAGAAAGTTAAACCTCTGGTTTTCATTCCTAAAACACTCTTCAGAATATTTAGAAAATATTGTTAATGTCACAAGGGCAACATTAATTTCAAAGGTGTAAGAATAATAAGCAGAGAATAAATTCATACTTATATCAGTTAAAAGGTGGAAGAGATTGAAGTGATACAGTTCATGCCTTTCCTGTTTGAGGGTTGCCTATGATAACTCAAAGTCTTCACTCTTATCCATTACTTTGCACAATTAGGTAATGCCAGAATTCTAAACCACCACAGTAGCATCAGCAAGAGCTTACATGGCAACTGAAAGATACTGCATACAGAGCCTATTTTTTAAGTCTTGTAAAAATATTACAGTTTTACCTGGGACAGGCTTTTCTCCGGGCTTTTGCTGTGAGGGAAGAAAGAAAACCAAAACATCAGTTGTAATTCTCAATCCTTCTTGCCATTAATTTAGGAATTAAATGCAAGCAATGCACTCATATGTAAGAGGTGAGGGTAGCATGGGTCACTAAATACACTTTAAACAAAATCCAGTTAATATTTTATAACATCCAGTTTTTTCTCTGACAACTGAAAAACATTAAAGACAAAAATATGCAATTAGCTAGTCTTTCCCAGGACTGGCTGAGGAGCATTTTTGTGAGATGCTGTAAACAATTTCCTTTGCTCCCAAGCAGAAGACTTGGTAGAACAAATGGCTACCAAAGACAATCAGAGGTAACCACAACAACTTCACAGAATGCCAAGAACTTCCACACTAACTAATGAGTCTCTAGAACAATGGAGTAACTAAAAATACTGTGATTGCTTGATTGAGTTCACAAAGGAACTGGAAGCAGCAGCAACATCAGATAGCTGAGAGCAGACCCTCTGTGATCAGATAAGGAAGATAAGGAAGGTGTATAATAAAATTCGCTGTCATAGTTTTGCCAAGGTCTTAATGACTCCAGTAATTACAAACACAGATCCTACACTCTGATATGAGCCTTCCATGTCAAGTTCATAATCTAATCCATGTTACTATTCCAGAAATACACAAAATTCCAATTCAGTTTCACCTGTTTAAATACCTATGACTGTCTTTTAAGTTCTAAGTTACAGTAAAACTGTAGCTTTTGAGTGTCATACCTGAACAAATCTGGGCGGAAACTTTTGTCTTAGGTCTAAAAGCAAAGCATCTACTCGTTGTCTTTGGAAAATAGAGCTTGGTTCCTCTTTCTTCTTGGCTTTTGGTTTAGTTTTCTCTGCAAGTCACAGAAATATTAGAGAAAGATGTATTAAAATTTATTTTCTCTTATCAGCTCTTTGTTGTATGACAAGTTGGTATTTGTCTCTCCTCTGAACTTCACCTCCATTTTCTTACTGACATAAGGTGTGGGGTTTTTTTGTGGAAGACAGATTAATGATGATTCTTACCTCCTGAAAAACTGGTTTGGCTTCTGAAAATGCATTTTGGTCCCCAGTGGGTTGAAGAGTTGCCCACTTTGTTGACACACAGTTCATTATTTTCATCTCCCACCCGTGCCTTGATATTAATTCCCACTAGCACAGAAGGGCAAAATTCCTTTCAGCTCGTAGAGAGCCCTAACTTACCCTTCAGATACTTCATCTCACCTCTCCACCATCACTGTGCATTGCCTCAAGCTTTTCCCTATGTTCCTTTCCTCTCCCAAAGTATGCAGGAGAAACAAGCAGTCATACCTCGTTCTTCCTCATCTTTGAAATGCCACCAGTAGCCCTTGGATGGGTGATAGCGACAGTAGGACATCGCTTCTTCAAAAGCAGACTGAATTCCATGCACTGCAGTGAGCTTTCAGAACAAGGATGCAAAGCAGTGTTCAGAATTCAAGGAGCAAACACAATGCAAATTTTTGAAAATAGGTACTTTAAAATTAATATTCTATATTCATTTTTGTTCTGGAAAGGGAACTTGGAATATCCAGTTTTGGACTGAGAATGTAATTTCTTTAACAGGTTCTCACAAGGCTCTTCTGAAGTGCTTTTCTAAACTGACAGAAAAACTTGCAAAAAACCAATAGTTTACGAGAACAGAAGGAATGAAAACAAACTTGAGCATCCAATTTGATGAGAAATACCATATCAATTGAAAACATATGCCTCATTTAAAAATAAATATTACCTTAAGATTAACTTTCTAAAGCAAGCTTCACTGATTAATTACTATTACATACATATGTAAAATAATTTAAAAATTTTGATCATTCCAACTTCATGCTGTTCTTCCAATTGTGTAGGTTCGGTTATTCTGATCCTTCGTCCTTAAAAAAGTACCCTAGTTTCTGGGCAATACTGCACTCTCACAAGATCCTGCATTTTCACGTGGGGATTAACCAGTGGGGTTTGTTTTAAGTTACTGCACCCTTACTACACAAGATCTTTCCTCAGAATGGTGAAGAGATATTTAAACAGCCTGGGGGGCAACCAAAAGTAAAAATGGATATAAACCAGTACACATCAAATGCACAGAACACTTACAACTCTGGAGTTAATGACAGATCCTAAGTCAGGTGCTTGATAAATCACTCCAGCAATAATGTAGTAGTCAGCCAATGGCATAACTGTGGAAAGGAAAAGGAGAAAGATGTGAGATCAATTTAAAGCTCTGGCCAAAGACTGTCTATTTGTTGCTGAATTTCAGTCATAGCAGGAACTGAGAAATTGCAATATTTCTCTTATCACAAAATTTTCTCTTGTTAACCTTTTTCTTCAAGGTGCTTTATTTGCACCTTAGGCACAGACTGATAAGGAGAGAAAAACCAATGTCTGCTTTACAAATAGAAAAGCATGTGCTGTGAAGTCCTGTCCTACTGCAAGCAAATTATTTGCTTTACAGAACTGGGGTTTTCAGAGTACACTAGAGCTACTACTAGTCAAGTGAACTGCTCTGGAAGTAATTCTACCAGCCTTACATTACACTATAATGTAAGATACCATTGTTCTGGAGTCAGCTTTCTCTAACTTTTACAGTCCTCTCAGCTAGATTTCCCAGACCCAATGGAGTGAAGCACACACAGAGTGTGCTTTTCTAAATTAGTAACATTCTGCTAAAAAAAACTACCTTCCAAAGGCATTTGCTAAATCAGATTTGGAACCTCTACTGACCAATCAAAAATTCTTGTTCATTGGAGCTGCAGTGCAGAGGAACATTACAGTTGCCTCTGTAACTCTGCCAAACACTGTTCATTTGAGAAACCATAGCAATGCTCCCAGCTTCACATTCCTAAGGACATGACCTGTGCACACATGTGTTCCAGGTCCTCCATCTCTACTGACAAGTCACCCAGTACTTCCATTTTATGAAGCTTGGACACCTGCCTAAATTAGCAGTCCCAGACAGTATTACAGCCAGTACCCACTTCTCCTCAAGAGAAAAAGGATGCTTAGCACTTCTTTACAAATGGAGCAAGACACAGAACTGCAGTTCTACTGTCTCACAGCTCTGTACCAGGAGCTACTCTCCTAGACAGGCAACACTCCCTAATCATTAATCTAAAGATTTTTATAATATTACTTCAAACAGGCAAAAGCCTGTCTTCAAGAATTTCAAATATAAATAGATATGTTTTAAAAACACACAGAAATCATAAGACAGGCCTTCATCAGTTGTATTTGAGTATTCTACACTAGCTATGAACTCATTACATTTCACCTTTACATCCCTATTCCTATGTCTCAAATACACTAATTTTTGTACCACAATGAAATAAATGCATGGAAACATCTCAGCTAGGGAATTCTGCAACTCAATTAAGGTACCCAGCACAAACTTTACAGTCACAGCAGGAAAAAACATTACAAAAGAAGTCTCAGTTAAGTTCCACCAAACATACATCTGCCTTACAGCATAAACACACATACTGTGGCAGCTCCAACTCCAGTCTCAATCTAAAAGGTGTCAAAGCCAGAAATTAAGGGCTATATGATAATTTTATACTTGCTTTTAGAAGCTATGTTGAAAATCTCTAATAAAGAAATAAACAATGTACTAAAGAATCAATCATACATGTTTCCTCAATTTGGAACTGCAATGTAAACAGACCATTATTTGATATAAGCAAACAAGAAACATTACAAGACAAGGCAAAGCCCTGTAAAGGCCAAAATGCATATATAGAACCTAAAGCCCTAAGAAAAAGAATTTAAGAAATAAACTAGCACTAACCCTGCCTTTCTTTCCTACAAATCTTACTCTGAGAAAACCTAAATTACGTTATATGAACATGTAGTAAGCAGATAAGACAATCCAATAACTATTGAAATGTGGCTACATATTTGCTTAATCACGCATACACAAACAAATTCAAGGTTAAAAAGGAATAATGAAGCCACTTGCATGCAGATGGGGAAAAAAAAGCTAAGGTGTTTGATTTAAAAACTGGGAAGTGACACTACAGGAAGGAATGGTGCTGTTACCACAAGACTCCATCCCAGCAAGACATGGACACTCTTGCATGGCCTAACAGATAAATGGAATGAATGCTATTAGCAATTTCCTGTAGGAAAATGTAGCACAGGGCAGCACTCTCTCATTCACTGTTCCCATTTCCCCACAAGATGGCACTCCCTGCTGCTGGCACACTGCAGGGAACTGCCGCAGAAAGGATCTCCCCACCACAAAGCATCATACCCTCCCAATTAGACTGGAGATTAGGACAGAAAAGGGGAAGCAGAAATGCTTAGACACAATTTAGGAACTGATAAAACAACTGACTGATTTGGCTTCTCAACAGAGGCAAGGAGTGAGAGACTGTACCTTGTGTTGGAGATTGCCTTTGCTGCTTTCGGATAATGAAGAGAATGGGCTCTTGAGCATGGAGAAGGATGTACTCCACTCCAACCATCTGGCTGAGAAAGAAACAACCAGAGTAAGTATCTTCCTCCAAGTAAAATCTGTAGGATGTGAAGAGTGACCAAAGGGGCCAGCAATAAAGCAACAAAGTTCTGATGCTTTGAAAATTCTTCTTTATAATGTGCAGTAAATAAAGGCAAAGGATTTCATGAGTCAGCTATCAAACCCTAGGTGCACAGACAAGGGGAGTTATAACAACCTGACACAACACGAGTAGAATATATTACCAACAGATAAATAGCAAGAAAGATAACAATCTATCATCATGGAAATGTTATTTAAATACAAAGAACTGGTGTATGATGTGACCATCTGTGTGTCTGATGTAAAGACCTCTCTGCAACAACACTGAGCACAAGTGACTTTACCAATGGACTTCTAGCTCTGCTCGCAAACTCCCTATCATATTGTGGAGTCTTTAAATAGCACAACTCGCTTGTGCTCAGCATAGCAGATGGGGAACTGAAAAGAAAGTTAACTTGCACATGCAATCTCAATACACAACCATATGCGATCAGTTTATTTACAACACTCGCTACTCTTATTATCCATACTAAAAAGCCAGCTCTTAGGAGGAATTATGTACTAATTATGGCACACAGCCAGCAGTATATGGAAACACACATTATTTATGAACTCAAAGTATCCCCTAACATAAACTCTATTCACTTCAGAAGAAACATTTAACTACATTACACTACTCAGGTGCTGTTGAGCAGGAAGAATGAGAGAAGACAGCTTTTCTATGTCAGAGAAATATCTAAAGGGTGATTTACTGGAATCTCAAAAGATACACAGATTCCTTCAAGCTTAACACCTCCTTGAGATGGCATAAGAAGAAGCAGAAAACATCCAAATACAGAAAAAGCTGGGCCACTGGAAAACGATGGGACTAAAGAGCACAGAACAGAATGAGCTTTCCAGCATGCTTCCATTCAGTCACCAAAGCCTCTGAATGCAGGGACAAGGGATACTGCACATCAACCAGATGCAAATTCCAACTTACTTCAAATGGTCCAGGGTCATCCGCTGCATTTTGACGACTTCGTTGTTACATGTTCGGTCATAGAAAGGGTTACTTCGCTCTGAGAAATAGTCCAACACACTCCCATTGTTTAATATTGGAATCCAGGAGCTGTCAACCCAGGAAATTCCCAACAGGTTATCTGGGAAAATAAATCTACATTGAGTACCAAAGCAATCAAAATCACTACAATTACATCCAAGAGTAAATTGACAGCAGTTATCAATTACAGCAGAGAAAGGAGATGGAACACAAACATACCAGTTAACATGAAAGAATTTCATAGAGTTCAAATAAGAATTGATAACCTTTAACCTTCTGCAGGTCTTTTAGCAGTATACAAAAAACAAACAAACAAAACCCCCAACACAATCCAAAAATCAACAGCAAACACAAAGATGCTTTTTTTGGGCAGATGCTTCCCAGTAATCTTGAACAAGAGATTCTACTCCTGACTAAAAAATTAATCTGCCAAATTGCCTGCAGCAAATTACTTGTTCCATAATTCAGTGGATATTACAGGTATCAAACTACCGAACACTAACAATTATAAAAAGAAAAGCAAGCTTTTTAAATTAACATATTTTATAACCTACAAGTCATAATAGGCCAGTTAAATTCTTACAGATTTAGGGAAATAGGAATTAAAGTCCCTGCATTTTGTTATCACGCTGCAGTAAAATGTTCTTCAGGCACATCAAAGAAACCAGTGTCAACCAGTTCCACAGGCAACAAATTGCTAACACTGGAGATCCAGGAGGAACCTTGGAAAAAAACCCTGAAATTCACTGATTTTAAATCGCAGCAGCAGCAAACAGAATTTTCTAGACACAAAAAAGCAGGAAGAGACATGGATTGTTTAGATTAAAAAAACCCTAAGTGATGAGAAGTCATTGAAGACTGATCGAAGATCTCAAATTCCCTACTCACGGGAACCACTCCCTAAAGTTCACACATTATATACATACCCTGAACTCCCACTTACCATTCCAATGAGAATATTTTACTTCTGTGACAATTCAGCATGCTCAAGGATCATTGGATCACTGTCAAAAATATCAGCTCATACACTACCAGCAGCTTCTCTGAGGAAGAGTTATAAAGCAACACTACCTGCTTAGCAAACCAGGAAAAATTCAACAGAAATAACTACATGTAAACCATTTTTCCTAATCTCAGAATTTTTAGCCCAACTGTTTCATGCAGGGCAGGGAAAGGGAGGGAGAAGTCTAGAGGCATTCAAATTATTTCACATAGGCTATTCTCTCTCCTCACTACAGAAAAGGAAATCTCAGAAACATGGCACTAAGATCCATTATTAAGCACCCAAGTTGTGGTAATGCTGTTTATTCCAAATGCCATTCAAATCCAAAAGAGCTCTCCTTTCAAAAAATCTTAAATCTTAAGCACTTGCGTTCTTCTCATAATAAGCTCTCACATTATACTTCAAATACAAACTTTCTTTGTTTGTATGATTAACAATACCTGCATTTCTCAGAGGATTGTTAGGTGAACTTTAGAGAGAGAGATATATAGCTATCATGCTGTATATAGACTGATAAATCTATCATAAAATGGAATATCAAGTTGGACTCCAAGACTCAATTATCCACAGCTGCTTAGTGTCAGTATTTATAATTGCCTTTATAACTAGCAAGACTTTTAACTATTCTTGGAAAGAATAGTTAAAAGCAAGACTTTTAACTATTCTTGTTCTTTTAACTATTCTTGGAAAGAGGAGAGGAAGAATAAAACAAACCGTGAATAGCTGTCATACTGAAGGGTGTACTGTTTATTTTGGGTATAAGAAAGAACAGGGAAGCAGGAATGCCATCCTTTTCAAAAATAGGACATCTTGTGCAAAGCATTTCTTGTGGAATTTGCATCACAAATACAAAAGCAAAGTGCTTGTGACATTACTGCCAATCTGCCATGGCTTTCAAGACAATTTGGAAGACAAGTCAGCAATCCATGGCAAAAAAAGAAGAGTAATTCACACAATGTGCTGAACCTGGCCTTGTTGGCCAGGTAGCCCAGCACTACACTTTGACAAACCAAGAGGAACAGTAAAGTAACCTGACAGTGTTTGCCTGACCAGGTTTGGCAGGTGGAGTTACAGGGGGGCTTCAGTAAGAAGCTGCTGGAAGCTCCCCCATGTCCTGCAGAGACAAGCGCAGTGCATGATAAGGTGGCTGTCCCCCAAAGCAGAGCAGAGATCCAGCTGCAGCCCCTGGAGGACCCTCCACTGGAGCAGGTGTATCCCAAGGGGGATGTGACCCCATGGGAAGCCACGCTGGTGCAGGCTCCTGACAGGACCTCTGGTCCCTTGGACAGAGGAGCCCAAGCTGGAGCAGGTTTGCTGGCAGGACTCGTGACCCTCTGGGGGACCCATGCTGGAGCCCTCTGTTCACATCTCTCCCGATGCCGGGCGCAATACAAGCACGCCAAGCATCCCCACGAGTCACCAGGCCCTGCAGAGCTGCCAGTTGTGTTCACCCGGGCAAAGCAGCCTCAAAGCTGGCCCACAGGCTACGGCAGGTCAGAGACCATGGGCACTTGCCCATCCTGACCCTGCGCTGGGTGCCGCAAAAATCTTGGTAATTTTGGAAAAGTGAGAGATTGCCTGTGTAGGCAAGATAACCATCCTGCACAGAAGGTACTTAAAAACTGTGAGCAGGTTGGATTAAGTGCCAAATATTGATCGGCATTATAACTTCCACCAATTTCAGAGACCAAGATGATGAACAGAATTTCTTGATGACCAGTATTTTAGACCACACAAAATTTCAAAGATTTGTGGAGATAAAATATTCTAATACTCTTGGATTGGTGAAAATGCAGTTATTGTAGTTTCAGAAATATCCATTTTGAATTTAAATGATAGTCCCACAGGATGGTAGGCACATGTAAAATTATACCAACAATTCCATTTTTCAGGCCTGCAAAATTTTGGATTTTTCACTACCAGTTTTGACATGTCATGCAGAGGAATCCGGGATGGTTTTTCATAGGCAGACCCATTGATTATCCAACACTCTCCCTTAATTTCTAACCTTTCTGTTCCCCAAATTCAGGGATTACTATCAGCTTCATCCTTACCTGAGTCCCGTTAATTTTTTAAAAACTTAACCAAAGTGACTAGGCTTAAATCTGTTTTACTGGAATGTGTCAGCTTTTGGAAAATATCATATTGACTAACAACCCTAATTGGGGGAGTTATGCAGGCTATATTGAATACCTGTTTATGGTGAAGAAGAAGAGAATGGTACTAAAGAAGGTGAAAGGAGAGCAATGGGCAGGGGGCACTGGGGTCCCACCCTGTGGCCTGAATCAATGTACTCTTGCTAGGCAGGAAGGGACAATTAGATGTAAACGTTATTTCTGACTGTGAGAGGAGGGGACTGGTGGAAAATGTCAAGGCATTCCTGGCAGACCTTGTAGCTCCAGTACAACCAGAAAATGAAACAACAGACTTCATATTCAGGAACAAACAGAGGCAAGGCCCTACTTTAAAGTAAAGTTACAATACCGATTGCTGAGGCAATGGGAAAAAGGGTTTTATGGCCATTCTTAGAGCTCGTGGACTGTCCCAACTGGACATACTAAACTGACTCATGAGTTTCTATATGCCAGAATAGGCATCTATATGCCATTGTCAGGACAAGGCTTACCATGCAAACTGAATGCTCAAGTAACTTTTTTTGAGAACTGTGTATAGCTATGCATCTCACAGAAAAAGGCATGGAAAACTCAAATCTGCTTATTAATGAACCAGACCCCAAAGGAACCTGAAAAGGACCTCCTGGACATAGTACTGACTGCTGCTCAGAGTATCAATATGAATTTAATACCTGTAAAGAAGCCTTGTTCTCAGGCATATAGGCTGGTACAGGATTTAAGAGCAGTAAATCAGATACCTCAACTCTGTTGTGTGGATGGGCTTCTTAAACCAGGTGAAAAAGCCCATTTCAGAACAACAGCATTGGAGAAATTAATGGGATTGTCTCCCAGGGGAGGGATCCCACCATGGAGCAGTGAAGACTGTCAAGAGTCCTCCTGGTGAGGAGGACAGAGTGACAGTGTCAACATGTGTGAACTGATCACAACCCCATTCCCTGTTCACCTTTGCTGCTTGGGGGAAAGAAGTTAGAGAATTTCAGGGTGAAGTTAAGCCCAAGAAGAAGGGAGTGGTGGAGGTGTTTTTAAGATATGGTATTATTTCTCATTATCTTCCTCTGATCTAATTGGTAATAAATTCAATTAATTTCCCCAAATCAAGTCTGCTTTGCCCAGAACAGTAACTGATGAGTGATCTCTCCCTGCCCTGAACTCAATCCACAAGCCTTTCATTATAGCCTTTCTTACCTGTCCGGTTCAGAAAGGGGGGTGACAAAGTGGCTTTAGTGGGTACCTGGCACCACCCAGTTAATCCACTGCAGATACATTAAAAATAGAAGTATGCCTCAAAATCTACTTAATATATTGAACTATATTAAAGACTTTGAGGGAGCTTAAATTATCTGGAGTAAGACAGAAGGTTCTCACATCAGTTAATAACTTAATACAGCACTCCTTCATCAACTGTCTACCTAGTTCCTTCATGTAATCTCAAACAAGGCAGTCAGAAAAACACAGGACTACACATAATCATTAAGAATTTGAAGACAAAAAAGGAGAGAACCTCTGTGGCATTATGAAAACTAACCCTTCATGAGATTTCCTTAAATACCTGCTCTTGTTCACTCTGAGACTCCACCACACAGGCTTCTGATGTTATTCCGTTCAGACACTCTCATGGAGAAAAATAACTTCCTTTCCTTTGGCCTCTGAACCCCCACTTCTTCTCTCAAAGCTCCACCTCTTCACAACAATTTAACTTCTACTTTGTTTACAACATAAGTATTATTTAACATGTTAGTCAAATATCACTTCTTCTTCTTCTCTTTTCATTAATATCCCTGACTCCACATCCAAATGGTTTTTGTTACTTCAGCTTTCCTTCTGGCTTTCCTAACACCTGGCCTGCCTCACCACATCCACCTAAAGTGCTCTTAAGGTTACCAGCCTCACTCGCTGCTCCGGTCCCGTGCAAGTCCCACACACACGCCAGCGCTTCCCACTTTCCCCCATGCTTCAGAGCTGGAACTCTTTTTTAGCCGCTCCCTTAGGTCGCCATCTCACTGCAGCACCTCTTTATTCCCCCTGAAAAGGCAGAATCTACCAGAAGGAAGCTTGCTTTCCCCAGGCGGCCCTGAGCACACGCTCGCAGCCTGCCGCACAAGCAAGAAAGCTGCTTTTTGGGCAGCTCTTCCGCCCGCCCGTTCCAGCTTCCAAGGACCGTCACAGCACCGCACCGACTCCTCCTGCGGCCGTCCCGCGGAGGGCTCTGCCCGCGGGCAGAGCCCCGAAACCGCGGGGAGAGAGCCCCGAGCACTGCCCTCGCCCCGGGCCTACCTCGGATATCCACAGCTGCCATGGCCGCGCCGCGCACGTCCGGAGCGGGCGGGGCGGCGCGCAGGAAGCGGCCTGGGAGCGGGGAGGCGGAGCGGCGAGGGGGCCGGGCGGCCGAGGGGGCCGGGCGGCCGAGGGGGCCGGGCGGCCGAGGGGGCCGGGCGGCCGAGGGGGCCGGGCGGCCGAGGGGGCCGGGCGGCCGAGGGGGCCGGGCGGCCGAGGGGGCCGGGCGGCCGAGGGGGCCGGGCGGCCGAGGGGGCCGGGCGGCCGAGGGGGCCGGGCGGCCGAGGGGGCCGGGCGGCCGAGGGGGCCGGGCGGCCGAGGGGGCCGGGCGGCCGAGGGGGCCGGGCGGGATCCGTGTGCGGGGAGAACGCCCCTCGTCCCGACACGCCGTCGCTGGCCCGGGAAACACCTTCCTGAAGCGAAGGGTTGTGCTGCCCCAGCGTCCCACCGCAAGTAAAGTGAGCTGCTCTTCGCTTGAGTGGTGCATAACCAGAACGACGGCGCCAGTGCCGAAAATCGACACGCTCATTCGGAGCTGTTTGCTCAAAAGGGGAGATGCCAGGTTTTGCAGTCGTTCTCACCTGACCTTGGCCCGCTGGTATTTGCCGGTCACTTTCAAAGTGAAATAGATGTCGGTCACCGGTTGCTGCTCAGCATCATATCCATTCAGCTTGAGTGGCTGGGATAGCCCTAATTTAGTTAGCCATGGGGGAATAATAGATGTTTTGAGGTCACATCATCAAAATACTGTATTGTGTTTTGATGATATGACCTCCTGTCCTGAGGTATGGTCCTTGCCATTTTGGCTCTTAAGTGAAATCATCAGTCATTAGTCATTCATAGAGTGAAGAACAACACTCAGTGGATGGAGGAATGTACATAAACTGTAGATTAATAAGCTCCATAATTAGATTGACAACTACAGTTTACCAGTGTGTTGTACAGAGTGTCCAATATCCCTGTGTCATGTTAGCTGTACCTCCAGGGACTCACATGCCTGAGCCTTTGCTGCCAAGATCAGCCGTCCCCTTGCTGGCAGTAGCAGAGTCTAAGACAGCCTGGCGTTACCACCTTGCTGATGGCACGTGATCATAACTGCTCTTCCATTAGAGGCCTGTGTGAAAAAAATATAGGAAGTACTTTACTGTGTATGAAGTACTGGAAAGGGATATTATTACTGTACGAGAGCAATCAAGAAGTTAGAGCAAAAGAGAGATCATGCTGCTTATTTGCTCTCTATTCAATCCTCTCATACTAATGCATTAGGAGACAGACTGTAATTGCAAAACCACATAGTCTTTTATTCTTTTCTTCCCAGGATTCCTATCTCGTTCAATGTATTAAAGTCACTGTATCATTTGAGAATATTCTGGGCTTGTTTTCTGTGAAGAAGAGGTGCCTGCAAAACATTTGCTTTACATGTTTTGGGTGTTGAAAGCTGTGAAGGTACCAAGTGAAGGTTACAGAAAGTGACAAGGTCAGACAGAAAAATGCTGGTTTGGAAAACTGGACTCTAGTCTTGTCAGTAGTATAGTCATGCATTAGATTAATGAAGTTTTTTCAGACTCGGATTTATAGATGTGCTGAACCCTCAATACAAATAAAGTAATGCTGGTTATGCTTTGTGTGTTTTGTAATTCCCTGGACACTGAGAAGTTAAGGTCTGTAAAATCTCTCACAGTTTATTATTCAAAATAAGATTTTTCTAATCTCAGTGTCTCACAGCTGCATCTCTACAAGGGAGGTGATAACAGGCCCCTTGGCTCTGAGTGGTTCATGAAAAGAACTTTAATAATATCTGCAAAAATATGAGGCTGGGATGGTAAGTGTTCTGAGAAAATTAATCTTATTTTCAAAAGAAGATTTGTTTAATTGTCAAAGTAAGTAAAAATAAGTAAAAAAGATTGAACAGTGAAAGAAAAAGTACTGAACAGAAGTGCACTGTCCAACTGTAATACTGAATTCAGAAGAAGACATGAAAACACAGTACTTGGTATCATTTAATAGCACAACTAGATTAAAAATCAAATCTAACCTTAATTTTTCAATTTCATGATTCCTGGGTTCATGTCTTTGTCACTTAGATAATATTTTGTGTAATATGTGCTTTTCCATGGGGTAATTCTCGTGTGTGCACACTGCAGATCCCCATTCATTAGTTAGCTGCTACTGGTTAGCAGTTTCTACCTTTGCCAAACACATCTCTCTAGTGCTATCCACACCAGAATGTTTCAAAATAATACTATGAAATAATACTATGATAGGTTCCCATTCTAAACCAAATACCTCTATGATCCTGTCATGAACAATCCTCCTGGAGGGAAAAATGGCACCAGACATAACAGTCATCATTCTAGTGCATCTCTGATGCCCTATTTCATTCTATTTTTGTGCAAACCATTTCTTTTCAGTAGCAAATGTAAATGTGACCTCTATTTTAATTATTCATGTTGCCCATCTTTCCTGCTGACTCTGCACCTCTCCTTAGCAAGTATGTCTTCAGATGAGCAAGGGGCTGAAAAGTAAAGATTCCTGGGTGGGAAATAATGGGACTTGATTGCTGACAATGAATTTTCAATTACATGGTGAGACTAGCCAAAGCACTGCTGGAAAGAATTGTTAATGTGGTAACATTTTCACCTTCTGCTATAGCATAAAAGATGAGGGCTTTTTCACCTGGCTTCCTCTAAAGGGAGAGTCCTAATGAGCACTGGAGTTCTGTCCCTCTTAGCAGGAGATGTGGATTACAGATGGAGAGATAATGAAAGCTATCATATAAAATGGGGAATTTATGTACACAGCTTTTGATGTCAGAGAAAGGCACCTTAAGCAATGAATATTTAGACATATTCGTTCCATTTGTGTGCTTTAAAAATGCATAAAACACTTGGATAAAAGCTGACACCTTTTTAAGTCCTGGTGTTCAGATGTCATTTAGTGTCACTCTCCCTGCAGTGGAATTATTTTTCTGTATTTCTATGGTCAGAGCTAATGAGGAGTCTCATGTTACTACGCTCCCCTGGGTGTAACAGACTGTCTCTGATTTACAGTGTTTGTTATTTCCAGTGGATGCAGGATTGTTAGCGCTGAGTGCTCCAAACCACATTATGGGTACAGCAGGGAGACTACCAAGGAGTCCCTTTATAGTTACAAATAAGCACAGCTAAACTGAGACGACTACATCTAAAAAAGGATGGAAAACCATCTCTGTGCACATTTTTAACAGACTGCAGAGACTGAACAAATAAGCTAGCTATATGCCAGCGGGTGAAAAGTATTGTTTAGGAATACTTATCATTAAACTCTGGGTGGTTTCCAAAACATAGTAGAGGCTCCTGAACAAGGATATCATCGCAGCACCTCAAATTCTGCCCACCTGCATTTGAACTCACAGATTAATAGTAAATATCTCCAAGTCCCATTCTATGTTCCATTAAATCTAGCTCTGCAATGAAGCACAAGGGAAATTTAAATTCTTATGCTAATGAAAAATTGCTGGGCTTGAATTACTTACGAAATGAGCAATTTGCTATTTGTTTATAATAAATAGGAATGGGAAAATATTCTTTTAAGTCCTTATCTCATGGTTTGAGAGAAAGACATGTGAACAAACCAGAGAGAGAAATGTATGGGCAATGCAAAGAAAACGCTGAAATCACAAAATGTGTAAGGAGGGAAAGGAAATGTTTGAGGGGGCTGCTGTGAGTTCATCACCCATATTCTGTTTGAACATTTTTGCTTGTGAAGTTTCTCTCTTTCCACCCTAAAAACACTTATGTTGCTGGTATCTTCAGATGGCATTACACATGCAATCAATTACAAAATAGCTTCCATAGGCCTCAAATGCCATCACTGAATTATGCTTTAGAAACCCACAGCACAGCCAAATTGCAAAATTCTGATTTTTAAATCCTTAATCAGGCACTTTTGCTGACTTCAAAGTCTGTTAATTTCTCCTTTCGCTCAGTGCATCTGCGTGTTCTTTTCCTTTTCCTGAGATGCTGTTTTCTGCACAGTTTTTATAAATACTGCTAATCACATGCATTGACTATAAAAAAAAATAGCCAGGCTTGTAAGCTTTTTTTTTTCCCATGGAAAAATGCCACTGGGAAAATCTAACAGAAGTGGCTGCAATGATGGCTGCAGCCAGTGCCCTTCTCAAAACTGTGACCCCCCCACCGCCCCTTGTTGCTCTCAGCACTGGGCTGCAAAGAGCAGAGGAACTGGGGGACACTAGGAGTAAAGTCCCTGACATCCTCAGAGCATTTTAATAAATCTCATAGTGCTTTATTAGAGTCTCCTGTTTGAAAGCATGGGGAAAGAAAAGATGAAACCCTGCTAACAGTCTAAAAGCTTCCTGAAAACAATTAATCTCCCAGTAAGCCCCAAAAGGCTATCTGTCAAGAAGTTAATAAAGATGAAATGTCAGGATGCCACATGGCTGCTAACAACTGCAGGCAAGAGGGGAAATGAGTTTCCAAGCAAAGAAGCACAAACAATGTCATCTTGCATATGATCATGTATTAAAACCAGCAACTGCAGATGCTGACTTTTGTGTCTCTGCAGACATCTCTGACCTTAGCATCTCTGCTGCTGCATTGGCTTTGTCAGTGTAAAAGCCCATGACAAAGAAGGACGCAGCAAGAACAATCTACAGGTGCTGGATCACCCAGAGGGGACTGGTGGGAGAAGTGGAAAATGTCCCATGTCCCCAGAGCTTCACAGGTCACATACAGGCCAATATCCATAGAGGCAGATGAAGCTGTCAGGCAATTCTGGAGCACAGCCTTTATCCCATACAGCTCTACTTGTGTGCTTTTGTCAGCTGGATTGGAAGTCAACCAATGTTTTATTTCCCCCCCAGTTTCCAAAGGGCAGATCAGGGCCCTGGAGTACAGCCGCGGCCCACTTGCTGCCAACAAGCAAACACTGTCTGCTGACAATGAAGGCTTGCCCAGGACAGGGAAGGGGGAAAAAGCAAAACAATCTTCTCACCATACATCCTATTTATTGCACATGTCTAGCAATCTAATATTCCCAATCTCTGGGCTGCATCACAGCCTTGGCATTTGGTGGATACCTCTCAGCAAGCTTTGAATGCTGTCATTTTACTGTGCATTGTAACCCCAAATATGGCCAAATTGCAAAGACCTTGATTTTTATGCCTTTAAGTCAGGCACTTAACTGATCTGAAAAAGCTCTTTAATAAAATAGAGTCTCTCTAGTCTGATGAAGAAATCAAGATTTATTTTCCTGATTTACTCTATTTTCTATTGAAAAACAGAGGGCTTCAGTTTGGCAGTGAGCCCTGTGCTTCCCAGTGGGAGGATGCAAAACATGGACAGGCTGACCAGATCAGGAAGTGAAAAGAAATACTTAATTTCTATATTTCAAGATTGGAGAGAGCTACAAAATCCAGCAAGCAGTAATGGTGGCAGAACATTAACAAAACTGTCTAGCAATATCTCTGCTTCAACAACTGCAGGCCTCATAAAGCTAAAAGGGGTCTATTTCACTTCACTGAAAAAATTTCATTTCTGCTCTGTCCATTGAGTCACAAATGCTTTTTCTCTACACCTTCCATCTCTCTAAAACAGATATCCTCACCTACCATTAAATCTTAGTGTGAACAATTCATCATTTGTCTCAGCTACCTAATGGGCCAGACAGGTCCTTAATTGGAGGTCTTTTTTACTTCTCTCCTTTTGCATCATTTTTTACTGGTGTTGGTTGCCTGTTAACTCTAATACCTTTGCTTCCTTCAGAAGAATTTTACGTGTCCCCACCACAACAGGTAGTGGAAACAACCATATTATTTCCATCCTGGCTGCACTGTTCTTCTTCATCTGTGCCTCCACACTGTCCAAAGTTGAACACAGGCGAGTGGCCCAAGCGTTGAGCCCAGGTAATGTCTGCATAGCCAGGGCTGCTCATCCCTGAGTCCAGGGAGGAGCAGGAATTTGACACTAATGTCTGAGTTGGGCAACCTGGCCTGTGAAAAATGATCTATAACAAAGTGTTTCTTCCCTGCTGGATAATACTGCATATATCAAAGGTAATTGGACACTGTTCTGGAGAGAGGAAAGGCAACATACCCAGTTTAGTAGAGGTGGCATGAGTTTATGGGGCCTTTCATCTCAACAGCTACATGACCTTTTAACTGCTTAGTCTGATCAAGGTATTTTCAGGGAGAGGATTTCCTTGGTCACTACAAATATGGCTGAGAAGATGTGTGTTCCTTTTCCTTTGCCTTCAGAAGTGGCTGCAGAGAGTGTCATTATAGGCTTCACTTTACGGCCCTATAACCTCTAAGGTGCAAAGTCCTCTATTGGAAATTTGTTGCTGTCCTATTGCAAAGGTTTCATACCTTCTCAGTGGTTTCTCATGAGCAGCTCCTTACAGCACTGACTCCTTCTTCTCAGCACAGGCAACAAACTCCATCTCACCCCTCCACCAGCCAACCTGCTCTTTTATAATACCCTTCTTAACGGGATCCAGCTGTGGCCTATTAAGAGCAGGCGTGTTCTTAATGCTTGATAATTAGCACAGCTGTAACTCCTTAGGGGTGAGATTACTTTCACCACTATCTCTAGTCTCCTGCCTTCTATCTATCCACAGAAATTACTAGTAAATTGGTGATCAGCATGGGCTTTGATATCTACAGTTTACAGAGAAATCCCACTCTCAGGAGAACCTATCCTTTCTTCTGCAGGACTAACAAAATTCCTATCACGGGCTACATTAAAAAATTCCAGATTCTCCTACCCAAATAGAGGTTATCTTATACTTTGTTTCAGTAGGGTCCCAAAGAAGCAAGGTAGATCCCTTGGGTATCAGAACAGTATCAGCCCATCATGCTGGTGCTGCACTGTCCATCATCAGAGACTGAGATCAGAGCTGCTATGCCACTTCACAGAAACTTCCCGAGCCTGCACTTGAGACCCTGAGCTCAGGATGTACAAAGCTGGGACAAAGTAGCTTAGCAGGAGGGCACTTCCCAGTACATTTTGCTCATGTGAGAATCCTCCAATTCTCTCAACCACATCAGCCAAGAGTGAGCCAGCTGTAAATACTTTATACTAGGCTTTGGTAGGAAAGAATAGGTTAAATTAATTAAGCTCACATCACAGGGATTCAGCATCTGCTCCAAACAAGTGATGAACTCACACATACCAGAGCCTATTCTGTACAATGGAAAGAGTCATAGCACCCCTTTACTTTGCAGATCATACTGAAGTCAGCAGGTATGTGGCAACTTACAGAACATGATACTTGCTGGGGTAGTTGCACATCCAGCAAAGAACTAGTCATGTTTTTCCTATCAGTGCAATAGACATTAGAGCAAGGACACTAATGGATTAAAAATCAAATTATCTTATTTGATCATTCCCCCCAGTCTCTTCTCCCCAGTGTTTTAAACATTCTTTTTGTTGAACAGGAAAAAATTAGAGTAGCAAGGCAGGAGATACATTAATAGAGCTGATCTACTGGAGTGAAGCCAAACCAGCAAAGCCAGGAGTGTGTTTCTATAGTACTTAGCACAGTGTGGTGCACTGGGACTCAGAAGCTATCATAATGCAGTGATAAATAATGATAATAGGAACATCAGTAGATGAATACAGACAAAATGTATGACCTAGAAATCAAAAATTTACATTTGCCATCAGCATACACCACATGACTGTCCTTCACAGCTTGATTCAGTGCCATGAAGCATATACTGTTGTCCAAGGGAAAAAACCATAAGGCAGGGCAATGATCACCCTTCATCAAAAGGGCTGTTTCTCCAGGATGGGCTTCCCCAGTATGGGACAAATCAGCAGCAAAATGTTTCTTTCACCTATAGAGTGCTGCATCTGTAAAAAATTGTGTCTGTGGGAAATTGCATTTCTGCCCAGCAGGAAATGTCCTTATATAATCAGCTGGGGCTCTGTACTGAGACAGGACAGCTTGAGCATTACTGAGCTATGCAGTCTTATACAGCTGTACAGCCCCAAAATAATCCTAGTTTGGTGTCTGACACTTTACCAAGTCTCTCTCTATTTTTTTTCCCAAGTCATAACAAGATTTGGATTTAAGGAAGGGTAGGTTAAATGAGTTTTCTTGCCTTTGTAAATCTACTATCAGACCTGTGGTGAAATCAATATCTTCCAGATTTTAGCTCCAGGATTACTGGAGTATATTTTCTATCCATATTATCCATCTATTCAACTCACTGTTGTTTTTCCTTCCTAAAAAGGAAAGGTGAATGGAGAGGAACTTTATATGGCCAATGACTTACTAGCCTTTGAGATGAAACATTGGACTCTATTCTGGGCAGAATAATTGATCACTTCAAACTGATTCTCAGGTGAATATCAAGGACACAGAAGCAGTAGCCCGAATTTTTGTGTTGTTCATGGGTTTTCTACTTTCTCATCCATACCGGATTTTATGGCAGATAAAATTCTCCTCTGTCTTTGAACATTTATGAAAGTGGGCATAGAAAGCTGCATTCATCCCATATTTCTCTTTCTATATGAAATTTCATTTTTTAAAATGCACATGTTTATCTGTTTCATAGTTCTCTTTAATCAAATTTATTCAGTACAATTTACAAAATTCCCAAACCCTTCCAGTACAGAATAAGCAGTCTTGCTAATAAGGTCAAGCATAGCTTATTCTTCTAACTACTCTGCATTTTTTAGCACTGGTATTCTAAGCCTAGAACTGTGATGAAAGCAGTTAAATAATTCTACAACTTTACAAAGGAAGGAAACAGCTCAATGAGAGATTAACCTAGGCTGATCCTCATAAGCAAACCATACTTACTTGAAAACCAGTGGGTTAAGAATTAAATGAAGTGTGGATACTGCAGTCATTAGGTAGTTAGTTGACAGGACATGCAATCAGAGAATCAAGTAGAGGCACAGTCAATGAGTAATTTTCAAAAATCTACATTAATACAGATATTTTCATTTTGGAGGAAAATAGTCCATTTTGATTCTATTCAGTCTCTTCAACACAAGGAAATCTTTATTTGCTGAGCTGCCACGACATTCCTGCTCAGGGCTAAGAAATTATTGTGACAGGTGTGCACAAACAAGTAGGTCCATAAGGACTGCTCATCTGACTCTCCTCAGGGCAATATTGTTAAAGTAAGCTGTGCATGACAGCTTATGGGGAAAGAAATACCTTTCAAACAGCCTAGCAATGCAATAACAGTGTGTTACAAGAACCACTAAATACATTTTCTGCAGTGAAATTCTCAGTGAGCTTCGATTAAATAGGGATAGACTAATATCTACATGTCCACACTTGAGACCTTACACTGGCAATATTATGTGGACCAACTAAATGAGTTTGAAAGTCTTTCACACATCAAGATCCATTAGAATTTCTCTTCTCTTTGTAGGATGAAGCAATGATGTTTCCTCACTCAAAGTTCATTTAAGCTCTCAGTACACACACAGTTATACTGAAACCATGCAATGGCCACCTTCCATCACTGCAGTGTCTTGGAAGATGAGGCCTAGCCTGAAAAGCTGTCTGGATGGGAAACAGAACCATTTTTGCAATAAAATTTGAAAGATGAGAACCTCACATAAACTGCAGGGCTGATGCTACTGGGATCACACACAGATGGTAAGTCTGTGACCACACTGCCTGAGGCTTTGTGCTCACCAGACCTCACAAATTTGTTTGTAGGAAATCTGGGAATGCATGTCCTCAGGAAAACCCCATATGCTGCAGGACAAGTGTTGGAGATACAGCAAGAAGCATTCCTCTTTAATAGTTCTTCTTCCCTTTTCTTGTAAGCAAATCACCCATATATATGGTAAATGAGCTTAACTATCTCCATGCAGCTTTTACTCAAATACTCAAATGGTTTCATTTGAGCACTTTAGATACAAGTATCCCCATGCTCAGAAATGGATCTGTCTCTAGGATGAAGTGAGCCATCTGCTTAGCTGTGCACTGCAGCACCCTCAGCATATTAGGAGAGAGAGAGAAAAGCAAGCAGAATAACTACATCCAACTGGAAAAGCAAGTACAAATGCATTTACACTGAAATTTGACCCAGGCCGTGCAGTTTACCCTTCAAACTCAATAACAGCACAGGCATGTTAAAAGTCAGGACCATAAAACACCTTTGTCTCACCTCTCTTCCAAGGATAGCAGAGCTATCTAAGCTGCAGGGCCTGCCAGTCTGCCGACAGAGTGGCTAAGTGCTCTCTGAGGGGACAGTACCATTTACTGTATTGTGAACCACACTTCCTGAAATAGCCTGTTTCTCCTCAGAGGCCACTCTAATCACCATGAACAACTTGCAGGAACTTTTGAGACCAGACAGGAAAACAGCACAAACTCTCTGACATCAGCCCAATCAAGTATGTCTAGTATAGCAAGAGACTTCCAAGAGGCCAGGGTTTGGTACCCCTCAGGATGACAAAGTTAGTAGGCATTGAACCTTAGTGAAGATTGTGCCATGACATAAGACAATGAAAATGGATGGGATATGCAAGAAAATTCTTGTAAGTCCTGGTTTTCAAAGACATTGCCAAACTAGGAACTTGCCAGATAACTCTGCTTGTTGTGAGATCTTAACTCCTTCTCACACTGCCAGACCAGATATTAAAAAAGCAGACACTTCTCTATCAGGTCTGCTTTCTCTGTAAAATTACTGCTCGTAGTTTTCCTCTTGCAGTTCAGCTGAAGTTGGGAATAGCTATGTCTCACACAAAGCAAGCAATTAGAAGCATAAGCATTTCCATTTGCTCCCATGTGTCATTTTTAATCTCATAAAAAAGACTAAGCCACAAAACTAAGAGAAGGATGGTTAGAGGTAGTTAGATGCACTTTTGATGTGTGCCTTTATGACACCATGGAAGAATTCAGCTGTGTGAGTTACAGCTGTATGTGCAACGTGAACCCAAGGTTGCTGGTGTGAGCTCTTCAGGTAATGGGCAAGTAATGATAAATATGCATTTATCTTGCAATGCAGTTGCAATCACTGCTTGGTTCTGAAGATGTAAGCATGGTGTAAAGACTAGGCAATAGTCCTTATGTAGAAACATAAAGTGAGCATGCTTTACTACTGGTGACCATTGGATGGCGTTTCTCTTCAGGGTACCAGCTATTCAAAGTTCATGGAGAGTCAGTGCATTTTAGGATCCTTTTTTGTGTTTTTCAGTAATTCAGTTTCCAGTTACACTCACATATTGTCTCATTAGACTGGAACCCAAGTGACTCACTTTGTACTCCCATACAGATCTGAACACCTGGTGTCACCTGGTCACTCTTGGAGTTAAGTGATCTTTACTAACGTTGAACTATGTGCCATTTACCTGGGCAGTAGGAGGATGCCAGCGATGAACAGATCTGCAGTAACTGCTTCTGTGAAGTCTCTTATTCCCCACTAATGCTGCTCAATATGCAGTCTTTCAGCATTATGGGAACGAGTGCCTTCACCTCCATGGAGGGTTGGAACAGGCACGCTGCCAGCCTGGTGGAAGAGCTGATGTGCAGTAACTTGAGCCCGTAATGCTGTGGTGCAGCATTAGGCAGCTCTGTAGGTCTTCCTGGGGCAGTACCAACTGACAGTGGAGCGAAGGTCTGCTTCCTTAGGGTCTCAAAAAGCATTGTTCTCAAGTCAGATCTAGGTCACTGCTAAGTAAAAAACCTCACACTACACCCCTTTGCTCATTGTAGATGTGCCTCCAGAATCAGGACATCTTTGGATGCTAGAAGATAAGATAGAGGAAGAATGAGGGCTGAAAGATATAGGAGTGCCTGTTTTGTGGCTCTTAATATCCATCTGATAAGCAAGATCTGGATGTGATTTTTTCCCAATCTACTCTTTTCACACACAACAGAGGAATCAACCTTTCTGCTCTTTAGTCCAGACTGAGTAAAGTGCAAGAGCTACCCAGGACACTGGAGTTTACTTGAGAGATTATAGCTGTAGCCTCATGCCAACAGCCGATTTTAAGAGGTTAAAAGTGTTTTTCAAACTTTTATTTTTTTGCAGCATTTCCTTCCATTATGACTGTTCTGCAAATCAGAGACTTTTTGCACTTTTGCACTTTTAATTAAATTTAATTAAATAATTTTTTTACTTATGGCACTTTTAATTAAAGTGCAAAAAGAAACACTGGGAATGATGTTAAATTGTTGTGATTTGACCTGTCCTGGGTTCATGGGTAAACCTCTTAGTAAGCAATTTGTTACCGCATTTATGAAAAAGAAGGAAAGAATCCAGAATGCTAAAACCAGAATTTGGAACAGTTGTTTTAATTCTGAACAGCTGCTCTGTATAACCATCCACCTCTTAGTATTGTCAGCAAGCATTTTTTGTGACAAAGATGCTGCTTATATACGTACACGTGCAACGGCTTGTCATGGAGACTCTCTTATTTGCCTGCAAACATTTCTGTGGGCTATTCTTCCTTGATTGTATACTATTCCTGGGAGATTCATTGTAGTCCTGATTAGCCATTCTCAACCAGGTGGTCAGCAGGCATCAAAGAGCCTGCAGGATGAACTGACCCAACACAGAACGCAGACTGTGGAAGAAGACATGCACAATGCTCTCCAAGTGCATTGCATTTGATGGACACTTGTAAACAAAGGATCTTATCTTTAAAAAGGAATTTTTGACTGCAGCAAATGATACAGAGAGATCAAAGAAATTTGTACCAAGGTGTTACCTTCTGTTAAATGTGATTTTATTTCCCTTTCCTCTCGTCCTTGGGTATAACTACATAAAACAATTTCCCCAACAAAGGATTTCAGAGGCTTCTCTATTTTTGTTCTCCTAGCCTTTCAGAAGTTCTTTCTCTTCTTTTCCCTGTATATGGACATAAAAGGCTATGCTGCAGAGCTTTACATACAGTTTAGAAATAAATAATGGATGATTGACTAAGCTGGTGACAGACTGTAGCAGCAGCAGCAGCAGCTGTGTATGCTGGAGGCTTGCTGCTGTTTGGGAATTCTGCAGTTGAATTAAGGCAATGAGGGATCTCTTCTGTTCACAGGGAATTGACACCATTTTCATCACAATAGGAAATAGGTGAGGCTTGTGCTTCGGCAGGAAGGAAGGATTTGATGAAACAACTCTCACATAGTCAGCAGTCCCATCAACATGAATGAATGCACAAGAACTGGACTGAAGCCTTATATGCTATACTGCTTTCCAAATTGATACCTGGTTTTCAATATATATAAACTTGCTTCCTCATAGCAGCCTTTAGAGTTCCAATTTATAAAAAGCTCACCTAACAGCATAAATGCTACAGTGGATTCATATCCATCTAGAAGAATCATAGAATGGTTTGGGTTGGAAGCAACCTTAAAGATCACCATGTTCCAGCCTATCTGCCATGGGCACGGGCAACTTCCACTAGCCAGAATTGCTCAAAGCCCCATCCAGCTTGGCCTTGAACACTCCTAGGGATGTGTTCTCTAGAAGGTTCTCTGGGCAACCTGTTCTTGTGCCTCACCCCTTCTCACCAAAGACAAATGTCTTCTTTATGTCCAATAAATCTATCTCTTTCAGTTTGAAGCCATCCCTCCATATCATAACACTACCTGCCCTTGTTAAAAGTCCCTCTCCAGCTCTTTTCTAGCCTCCTTTAGGTACTGAAAGGCTACAATAAGGTCCCCCCCTCCAAGCCTTCTTTTCTTCAGGCTGAACAACCCCAACTCCTTCAGCCTGTCTTCATAGGAAAGATTCTCCAGACCTTCAATGTCTCACTAGAGCCCAAATGCCCAGCTTCCTCAACTGTCTCAGGAGCCTTTCCAATTTCCTTACAGCAATATCCTGAAATGCAGATAATCTGTTCCATATGCCTGTAAATTAATTGTTTTATGTGCAGGCAGAAACAATTGTACCTGGAGGAAGGCTGGGACAGCTCACAGATATGTAAGATCCAGTATTTTTCACAATATTTTCCATTTCCCACACATCTTCCAGCCAAGAATAGGACTCCAAAAAGACTTTTTTCTTCAGGTAATCTGTGAACAGGAAATTATGGTTTAGTGAGTCACAGATCCTAAAATATCCTATGAAGCATGTGACCTCTGCATAATACTACTATTAATAATAATTAAGCAATGTAAGTGTATGCTTTTGGAACATGCTAAGGAAAGCTCAGTGCGGAGGAGGAGAGACAGGCACACTCAGGCAGTTTTGGATACTCACAGCACCTGGGGGCATCCAGATAGACAGGTACACCTCATCTATTACAGAATGGGAGAGATAAGCATGTTCTGCTTCTATGGTCAGAAAATCCCTCACCATTGGGCTAAAGACAGACACAATAGCTAATACTGACCAATACCATAACCTCATCTCATGGCACACAGGTAATGACTGCAAACTGGCTTAATTTTATCTGAATGTATGTATGCTTTATTTCACAGTTCAGTGCATCAATATAATATATAAACTTACTCTTCCTGATGCTTTCAGGTTCCTGTCATGTTTTCAAGCTGAGTATCACTAAAGGTATTGACCACTGGCAAGCCTGTATGAAGAGTCTAGTAGGCCTGAGACAGCTGAAATCTAGACCTGACTATCACGCCATATGTTAAATGAAATGTGAGGTACCTCCCAAGTACAAATCTTGTCTGACTTGGAAAGGTTACAGCTTCTCATGTTTTCCTCCAAGCATATTCCTCCTGAAAAGCAAACAAACAAACAAAAGCAGTCTCTTATGCTGTGGTCAGTGTGGTGACCCTATGTCTGGTGTGATGTTTCCTAAATATTTTAGTACAGCCAACACTACTTCTCTCCAGGAAGAAAGATCTGGTGGACTAAACTGACCTTTGCCAGTCA
This sequence comes from Passer domesticus, assembly GCF_036417665.1. Taxonomy (NCBI): domain Eukaryota; kingdom Metazoa; phylum Chordata; class Aves; order Passeriformes; family Passeridae; genus Passer; species Passer domesticus. The sequence goes on from NC_087479.1 coordinate 34,697,894, forward strand.
TCCTGCACATCTTACGGCAGGTTTGAATTCTCTGGCTGAGAGATCCAGCTCTCAGCTGAGGGATACTCTTTGCTATCAACAAACGGTCTAAGTTGGCCAATAACAGCAACCATTCAGACATTCCTGTTGTGGTATGTTTTGGGATTTACAAGGTTGGGGCATTCATCCTCATAGGCACTAGCAATGTCAGGAAGAGATTTTGGACACTTCTGGAAGAACTACAAGGTGGAAAACTCATTTGGGTGCTTAAGCAACATTTGGGACTAAGCCACAGTTTGGTATGTTCAGTATAGTTCATAATGCAAGGACCACCCAGTTTTATCATTATTTTGTGACCACTTCTGACCAGTGGCCACCATAATGCCAGTGGCCACTACCAAACTCTTTTATACTTTTCATAGCTTGTTTCAGTCTACCACTGTTGATCAGTAACCAAAGGAAGAAATCGCAAAGATCCCTTAAGTAGAGGGGGTGGGAGAGGAGAAAAAGTCACGTATGTCTCAGTGCCCCCTATGCCATGTAACTCCATGGGCTCAGGCAAATGCTGAAAAAGGGAAGCAACTACTCCCAATGTCACTTTGCTACATCACCCTCCAAGAAAACAGCTCCTTCTTCAATAGCTTCTGCAGCTGCTCAGATCTCAGCAATTAATCCTTTGTGGCAATCTCCTTTCCTCTGGCAAAGTCAGCGTTCCAGCACAAGAGATATATGTTGTCCCTGTGAATTCTCCCAAGCAGCAATCAATAATGGTACAATGAAACCTCTGAAATTACTTAAACGTACTTTGTGTAATATGACTAGCAGATTAAAACAATATCCCAACAGGAATTTTCCTTCCTTAATATTTAGGTTCCACACATCAATTCCACTCTAGCTACTGTGACTAATATCCACCACCGCCACACCCGCCCCCCAGGATTTCCTGATTTTAGATCACATGTACTTAGAGCAAGATTTGTAAGTAATTTATCTCACTCTTGGCTTGAGGTTCCTGAAAATGCTGAGCATCCATTTTCATAAAGTAAGATTTCTTGAAGATGTAGCTAGTAGGGCACCTGAAAATGAAAGCACTTGAAATCATGTAATCACTGTTGAATACCTTAGGTATAATTTCTCTTGTGAAAGCATTTTCAAAATTGTACTTCTATCACAATCAGCATGATACTATTTGCTTCTCCTTGTGGCTCTGACTTTTGAATTCAAGTGAGTGTCTGTCCCACACTGTGACCATAACCTCAACAAGGTCCAGAAACTTAGCAGCAGGGACTAACATTACCAATGCATAAAACACAACTCGTTTGCCCTGCTAACAAGAATTATTAATGCAAACCTGCATTAATACCTTTACATGGAGCTATGCCACACAGCTATCCCAGTTTGCCCAGCACTGCAACACCACATGCCACCACAGTAGGCTGTACATACTCCAAAGAGAAACTCAAGTCTCCATTTTAAAATGTTCTCATGGTTGCAGAGAGAAGCTTGAACACATTGCACCACAGCTGCAGCCTTACCATGTAAGAGTTGCATGGGTAACGAAAAGATGCATGCCAATATATTATTGAGAAAAAAAAATCACTGTGGTTTTTTTCATCCATCCTCTAGTTTTTAAGCATGTGGTAAGACCTACAAAATATCTTGGCACAACAATGCATGCAAATACATCCGATGTGCATCAATGCAGACATGGTGTTGGGCCTAACAAAACAATGCCTCATGCTCCACACAGTTTTTCTGCCGTTGGTCTGCAGCAGGAGAGTCACTCACCACTGATACCCCCAGACCAGGACATGTTGTCGACATCAGTGAGCATTGACCCATTTTTCAGCATCACATAGGAAAATCTGTTTCAGGAAAATCAAAGTCCCTGAGTTACTGATGCCAGGGCAATTACTGGCCCTTGGCTTCTGCTGCCCTGATGCAGAGCACACAGGAGATTTCATGATTGGGCACTTCTTTGCCCAGTGATACAGAGTGTACACACCAAGACTCTTCGAGGGACCATGAACAGGTGTTGATGGTGGATGGCCACTGGTGGGATCTGGGAGAGGAGAGATGGAGCCGGTAAACTGGAATGAGGAGGGGAATGGAGGAGGTGGAATCCCAGCCTGCCGACAGGGAGGCGATACCCTCAGGTACGGGAGGGCAAGGCACAGGGGAGCAGAAGGGACGCGACTGTGGCGGCTGGAGTGAGCTCAGGCGCAGGGAGAGCAGGACGGCGGGCGGGGGGCTGTGGGGTCAGCCAGTCCGGGGAGCTCAGTGTCCCGGCGTATGCTCGCCCCTTGCCGGGCCGGCGCGGTGAGCGGTGAGCGGTGAGCGGAGCCGGCGCATCCCCACTGCCGGGACTCGCCCCCGCCGCCCCGCGCTGGGCGGGGGTCTCAGCGGAGCGGGGGGCGGCGGTGCCCGCGGCGGGCGGCGGGGGCGGGCGGAGGCGGGCGCCCCGCGGGCGGCGGGGCGAGGGAGGAGGAGCGGCGGCCGCCGGAGGATGGGAGCGAGCGGCGGAGCCGCGGAGCGGCGCGGGGGCAAGGCCGGGAGCGCGGCGGCGGGCGCCGCGGCATCGCCCGCGTAGGGCGGCGCGGGAGCCGGGCGGCGCCGCGGCCATGGAGAGGGCGAGCCCGGCGGCGGGCAAGCTGAACGCCGGCGGCCGCGGGGCGGGCGATGGGCACGGCCCCACCGGCGGTGCCCAGCCGCGGGCGGCGGCGGCGGGCAGCGCCGAGCCGGGCGAGCTCATCGGACGGGCGCTGGATTTCAAGAGCGAAGGGGCGCAGTGCTACAAGGACAAGAAATTCCGGGAGGCCATCGGCAAGTACCACCGCGCCCTGCTGGAGCTGAAGGCGCTGCTGCTGCTGCTGAGCCAGGAGCCGGCCGGGCAGCGCCCTCCCGCCGCCGCCGCCGCGGCGGGGCTGAGCGAGGAGCAGCGGCAGGCGGTGGAGGCCATCGAGGTCGATTGCTACAACAGCCTGGCAGGTCAGCGGGGCCGCGGGCGGGGGGCGGCGGGTCCCCACCTGCGCCGCGCACACCTCCCTCCCCCTCCGCAGAGCAGCGCTCCGCTCGCCGCATCTCCTTCCCTTCCGCTGGCTTCCATTTTCGCGTTCGCGCTCCCGCTGGGCACAGCCGTGTTGCTCCGGGCAGCGCTGGGGAGGGGGCGCACCGCTGCTCCTGGCGCTCGGGCTCTGCCGCGACCCCCGGCCCTTTTCCCGGGCGGCTCCATCCGCCCCCGATGAATCCGTGCCCTCCTCCCCCGGGAGACAGGTGGCAGGGCGGCAGTGCGTGCGTGGGGCGCTCCGGCTGACAGAAATCGTGGATCGTGAAATGGCCAAGATTGCCTGCTGCGCTGTACCCTCAGCCCGCGATGTCCTTCAGTCCCTTCGCCACAGCTCCGGCTCTGGAGCCTGTAATTAATGGTATTACAGAGAGACGGACTCCTACCACATTTGATGTAAGGAAGGGAAAGGGTTTGGGTGCAACTGCAGTACCTCCAAATAGTTCTACCAGATATAAAAATAATTTTTTGGCTTCTTAGCACTGAAAGTTGAAAGCCAATACAGTCCTGGCTTTTCGCTAGCTTCCAGTCATCACTGTGGTCAGTAGACATTTGATCGTGCCTCCCTTTGCTCCTTGCTATCTGTTTAGAAGTGCTGCAGGAAGATGGAGAGGAGTGGTGAGGGGTTTAACTACTTTGTAGTCTGATTCTGAAGTCCTTACAGAAACAGAACTCCTGTTGACTTCAAGAAGCTTTATCCAAACAAGTGCAGGATCAGATGTTATTTTTGGTCCCCAGCAGCACATGGTTTTTTAATTTTCAAAGCTGAAAGCATCTCTACAACAATAACTTGTGCCTAGGTACGTACAAGGAAGAGAGCAGTCATAACTTGGACAAGATACACAAAATAACAGCATTAAAAAGCTCTGCTGTTTTCCAGAAGATTGAAGGGTCACTCATCACCCTTTATATCCTTGGGGTTAAAAAATGGCACAAATCAGGACATTAGCTTTTGGCATTCTAGACAGAGTTGGTTAGCTTTGTTTCCTGTTCTCTAGTACTGGAAAAGATGCAGTATGAAGTGAATGGTTTGAAACACCAAGCCACCATCCTCTTATCATAATGCATGCCAATCTCTTACATTCAACATGCCTTTGGGATGTCATGGGGAGCACGATTTAGCTCTTTTTCATCATGTTTCCAAATACTCTTCCTTTGAAAGCCTATTGAAATCTCGTAGGTGGAGAGGCAAGTGAGATTTGAGAGTGATACCATAATTGCACAGATGTAATTTTGTCTCTCTACAAATTTCTGTTCACAGGTTTATTAAAATCCATTGATTGTATTTGGCAAGGATCATTTAGATTGGCAGGGTTACACAAAGAGCCCGTAATACTCTGAACAATATAGCTTGGTGAGTTCCTGGGCTTGAAAAAGGGCTCACAGGCACTATCTCTGTTAGATACAAATGAGACGTGGTAGGTAGACAGTAAATGAAGTGGGAGAGAGAAATGGAATTTGCTTCTGAGGCACTTTCTGCCAGTACACAAGTTCCACTTGCTAGAAATGTCTTGACTCCTGCTGATGGAGTTGTCCTATGTCATTATCATTGTCCAGCTCACTTTTTTACAGTTTCATGTTTGTGCAGGGAATTTTTGTCGCTGTTGGTTGTATTTGATCTTGTCAGCAGTAGCAATTGGTGTGAGAAACATTCTCCATCTTTATCCTAGATATGAACAGATTTTTCCCTAAATTTAACCAGTATGAACACAGGAGGAGGTGAGTATAATTAACCCTGGACTTACAAGCAGTACTTTTCCTGGGATAACCTCACAGCAGGTCAAGCTGTCATTTTGCACAGGCGGTTGTCACATGTTTTCAGTAGATGGCATGCACAGAGCAGAGAACACCATTTGTCTCAGAAATGCATAGCTTTGTGTGTGTCTGCTGAGCGATCTGCAAGCAATTTTAAAGAAATTCCCTGCATGCTGGAGAGGGAAGCATGCAGTTCAGCTGGAATTGCACTGTTTTTATTCCTAGCCCAGTCACAGATCTCCCATTCTAGCAGGAGGGTCAGTGAATTCATGTTGAAAGAGAAAAAAAGAGAGGAAAGGGAGTTTCCCCAGAAATGTAACAATAATTATATGTTTCTAATAGCAGCTTCAAGACGTGCAGCAGCGAGACTTCATTTTCTAAGTGTGATGCAGCAGAAGACATCAGTTTCTTTACACTGTGGGCTCTAGCAGAGACACCAGCACGTACTGTTACAGCTGAAATCAGTGTTACTTGACATGGGGAGCAGAGGAGATGCAGGGAGTTTTGCTTCTGAGCACTGTTGGCTGCCTAGAGCTGTTTCTAAAATAAATAAATGTGCATAGTGCAGAAAGCATAACAGCAGTACATGTTAACTCTGGAGAAGGCAGCTTTTCACTTAGCTCTGAAGTATAGCCGGTAGCATTACCAGCTGTCATCTGAGTGTCCTTATTATCAAGTTCTTTTAGCACCTCCGCTGACTCTCTAAGCCTGGCATTTGAGAAGCCCACCTTGCTTTTGCACTGTCGTTTTTCATGTGGGCACCACACATCCACCTGTCAGAGATGCTTTGCATCACAGCTACAGATGCACACACACATTGACTTGTTTAGATGCAGCATGAGAGTTAGAGGAGAGCATCAACTATAGGTAATATACACATAGGTGAGAAATAAACCCAGAGGGGATTTTGTGTGATCTCATGGGTAAAGGCAGGGGTTGTTAGTTTGTTTTTTTTTAAATCTGACCAATTGCATGAGTAGGCACATGTGGGCAAATACTAAATGGTTTTCAGTGCCTGTCATTGCCTGCTGAAGGTAAATTTAGGCAGAGATGTGCATACAGATTCTTGTTTAGGTCCACTTGTTTTGTAGAGCACCTTCAACAGGCAATTCTACTGTAAGATGGGGTGGCGAGCTCGCATATTTATTAAAAGCCCCCCAGTATTTAGTGTGTTTTCCAAGGTCTGCCGTTGTAGAGCTGCGTGGCACACCCACAGCCTAAATTATTTAGCCCATTTCAAAGGATCCCAGATCTTCTGGGTCTTAAGTTCTTGTGATTTTTTAAAAATTGCTATTTTAAATCAGCCAAGGATTTTCAGAACTTGCCATTGGCAGATTTGCTCATGTTTCTTTCACTAAGCTGCTAGCTGGGCTTCATTTTAAGCTCCAAGAGTTTTGCTGTAAAGGGACTGCCCTTCACAACTGTGCTGCTGCATTCTTGCATGGGCCTGCCAATACCCCATCATTTTACCACAAGTCATTCTGATGAATGTCACCAGAGGCAAGGGCAGCAGCATGGCCAAGGCTCCCAGAAAGTGCTAGGGTAGGCAAAGACAAAAGCCTACCAGCAGCGGAGAGCCTTGCGGAATGAATGCAGGGTTGTAATGCAAACAGTCCTTTCTTTATGACTCACTGGCCATCTCTGACCTTGAGGAAGTCATTTGACCTCTTTTTGCCTCTCTCAGCCCGCTGAAACATAAAGAACAAGGACCACAATCTCATCCTGATGGTGCATTCAGCTGAGTTTTCTATGAGTTAGTGGTTTATGTTCTTTTAAAAAACAGATAGATGTACAAAGAATGCTTGTGGAAAAGTGAACTGGCCAAATACACCTCAGGTCTTGATCTCCTTTCCGCTCATACAGCATATTTAGAAGAAGCTCAAATGCTTTACGTACTGCATGCAGATGGGGGTCATTTATCAACTACAAATGCAACCATTAAATGCAATGATTATTTTATGCCACCATTACTGCCTAAAAGTTTACAGGATTAAAAGCACTATGTCTACTCTGCAGAGAGAAACAAGTCCTAGTCATTCTAAAGCAGCAAAATGCTAAGGGTAAGCATAGTTCTAAGCTTTTCTGGTGAGGGAATGTTGCAGTGTGATAAGCAAACCTGATTTTCCTAAGCATGGAGAAATTTTAGAGCTAATTCTGACAGGAGAAACAGAACCAGAGAGAGATCTGGGGATGATGAGTGGCACTGGGGGATCTGATTGCTAATCCTCCCTCTCTGTGCTAACCAGCTGTATTATCTTCACCAAATCTTACGTAAACTTCATTGTATCCGTCTGCATTTTTGACCTCCTGGGAGTACTGTAAAGCTGTTAATTACATGAATGTAAAATAGATGTAGAGTGTTTATATTCCCATTCAGGTACCTGTAGTTTACTATAGGAGTCTTGGCAGAAGAGCACCAATGCCTGGAGAGAGTATTAAAAACTTAGCTCTCCTAGATACATCTCAGTCTGGAAAATGATGTTTGGCTTCTTACACTGGCAGAAATTTGCACTGGTACCATTCCAATGGCTATGTGAAGGTCACAATGACAGTCCCACAGAACATGACACGTCCAGCAGCATTGGAACCTTCTAGCATCCTCAAGCTGTGGTGTAGGTACTACTTCCAATTACCGTCAGTTGCGTGGTCTTCTGTGAGTAGTTCCAGTGAGAAATCCAAATACAAATACTTATGATATGTAATCCAAGTAAAAATGTAACTAAGCTCAAGAAAAGCTGGTAAAACTTTCCACTGACCACCCACTAGGAGACGTCAAAAGGAGTTTCTGCTAAAAGCCCATCCAAGTATATAGCCGTTAGCAAGTACAGACTCTACCAGGACACATGGTTCTGTGGGTGTTAAAGCAGTCTTGGATTGTTGCTTGATGTGATGGTTTTTTTAAATGTACTGCATCAACAAAAACACCCTCTACAAGCATGTCATACAGTGGGAAAGAGGGGCAGCAGCGAACAGAGCAGCAGGATGTGGTCTGCATTTTCACTTCTTGGCACGGGGTGTTTCCTGACACTCTTGTTTTAGATGCATCTGACCAGCCTGAAATGCTTGGAAACTCCTTGTTTTACAGGACTGATGCAATTACTGCTCCAGGGAGGGGCAACTGCAGCAGAGAATAAGCACCAATGACTGTGTGTGGTTTTTTAGTGACAGACCCAAATTCTGACATGTATTTAAGTAAGATGTAGAATTTAAAGCTATTGTCATGAATTGCTCTTTAGAAATACTCAGTATTCACCTATTCCTTTTTATTTAGGATAATGAAGATCTCCCCTGTTCACAGAGTTTATTGTGCATTGAAAGGGCGGTCTGGAAATACATCCAGATGCCAGGGGGGCATGAGGGAGGGAAGAGAAAGGATAGCAAGCTGCCACCAACCTTGGTTTAAGTGATACATGTCTGAGACCATCTCTTGCTAAGGCAGAAGATGTGTTTTTCTCCATATATGTCACTATTCATCCCAAGCCTTTTCAAAACTTAAGGCTCTGTGGGTTGCAGGTTTTTTTGCAGCCACTTCTACCACAAGTTTAATTCCCTTTGCATGAGGAGAAGCCTATCCCAGCTGACCCTGTCAGCATTTGCCTGAAACAGAGAATTGAGAAGGTGTGTGTCCCCTAGCCAGACTGTCCAGAGGAGCTGCAGTCTTGATGACCTGAGAGCCCTCAAAGTTTAGCTATGGCTTGCTATGGGACATGAAACAGGAGATACTGAAAATCACAAAGCTCTCCAAGAACAGAGTGGTTAATTTGTTTACCTAAGATTACTGCTTGTTTTCCACCATGAGAAAGCTGCTGTTTTCTGAGTTCTGTAGTAGCACATCTTTCCAGCTTTACTCCATCCTCTTCTGAAATGTTGTCCAAGAGTTTCCTTCAGGAAGAGTTATGCAATGAGTCACAGCCTCTTACACCTCCACAGGTTTCCATCAGTGCTGTGCTGAAGATGGTTCAGCTGGTTCAGTAAAACCTGGTGTTAAAGCTGGGTCCCAGTCAATTGGCAAATATACCCATGAGCTCCATAGTTACCACCTTTTCTGTGAGCTGGGCCACTTCTGAATGGTTCAGCAGGTGGAACATCCTTCTATTCTTGCTGTTCACTTGGGCTCAGGCCCAGAAATGTTTAACCCAGCTCCAGGCCCCTTTCTCCAGCCTTTCTCTTAGAACTGCTTATCAGTTCAGCAGCACATCCCAAGTTCCTTGTCACTGTCCTCTGGCATTGCAACAGATATTCCAAGAATGGAATATGATGATCAGGAATTCACACATTAGGATTTTAGGATGGTAAAGGAGCTGCTGTGAAGAAAGGAACAACAAAAGTAAACCGTGTAAATGAAAGGGGAGGTCTAAATGTTGCCAGCTTCTTGACATTGTGTTGTGTCTCAGAAAGTAACATACAAAGGACTGTGGATAGAAGAAACAAAATGAAGAAAGGGAGAAAATACTTAATAAACTTTTGAGAAAAATTACTGGCTATTTATTTTTTCTCTTGCTTCATGGATGAGAAATTGATAGAGAAGGAAGACAACTGCTATTAATTCTGGTTTCACCTTACTCCAATGACCACACCAGTGACTAATATTGAGGGTTAAAAATGCTTTGAAAAAAAGTCAGAATTAACTATCATTAACTAGAAAGGTGTTAGTAATGGCTGCTCAGGAATCTCTCTCCTTTTGTTCATTTCTGCACTGCATCTTGGATGGGAAACAGTAGGCTCGGGACATTGATGGATGAATGCAGGAAAATCTTGTGGTGGCATGGAGTGCTACTATTCTGTTCTCTCTAACAAAAATTGTAGAGTCAGTGCAGTTTGTGGAAGCTTTGCTGGAATTGCTGAACATAAATACAGCTGGGGCACACTTGCTTGAGTGAAGCTGAGAGGTGGTAGTATTGCTTTTCTACACTTGCCTAGGCAGCTGAAAATGGTAACCATTGAATGTGAGGCTGGAGCAGAAAAATCCATCTCAGGATAGCCATTTGGAGTTTAGGACACTGCCAGCAACAGCACTAAGACAGTTCATGGAAATGGTTTAGGCACAGTCATGTTTTTTCTCTGATAACCTGTGGCAGAAGTGGCAGCTGGAAGCAGTGGTCTTTAGTTGTCATAGCTTAACATGCCAGAATTCATCTATTACTATGCATAGGCAATAACTGATCTTAACTTCAAAATCTCCATTTTCCCCACTTCCCAAAATTCTTGAAATGCCATTGCCTTGAGGCTCATAGGCTGGATAGCACCATCTGCTTCTCCTTGTCTTTGTCCCTTGTTCTCCCATCATACGTCTCAGCACAGAAGTCGGGGCTGCTTGCACAGTCCATGCCCCTACCCTTTGAATTCCTTTGCTTGCTGTCCCAGTTGCAACACAGCTATGTCAGACTTTTTGACCACCCACACAAAGCTTTGTTCCCTGCCAGACACCCCCCATCTCTGTTATGCCAGTGAGGTCCTCTCATCCCCTCGATGGGTGATGTGACATTTACAGGAAGCCAGTCACTTGGTGCTGGTCACCAGTTTTTGTGTGACCTCTCTACAACAGACTGTATGTGTGCAAGCATGAGACTCTATTCCCCATCTTTACATGCTGTGTCACTCACCTTGATAAAATGACCAACTCTTCCAATCAGGGCCACAAATTCTAACACATGCTTGTCCTGTGTGGCCATGACCACAATTCTGTCCATCACAGTAACACATACTTAACTTGAAAGCCTTAGGCAGTGTAAGTCACCATCACTGAATAGTTCTGCAATAGTTTCCCACCAGAAGTGTGGGGGGAAAAAGCAATCCCATGCTGTTTGCACCTTTAGTAGTTGTGGATGTTTTCCAGAAAACATAATTGCCTGACAAGTCCTGTGTCTCGGGGTCCTGATTATAGTGATATCTCAGTCCTTTTCACTCACACGTACCACCAACAAGGCAGGAACTGCAACCCTGTACGTGTCCTTGGGTGCAGAAAACAACCATCCCTACATTGCTACATAAGCTTTTCAGAACCTAGGACACTGATTGTTGCTTGCAAGGCTACAGCATTTTCCCTTCTCCAGCACATCTGTGTTTGACAGATCAAATCTCTGCCCTACTAAAGCAACTACTTTTATAGCCACTGCTCAGTATTCCCTTTCTTTCTTCAGTGGGAACACTGCCCACTGCATTTACGTGCTGCCAGTTTAGGGGGCTGTCATGTAGATTGTTCTGCATCGATGGCAACAGCAACTCCTTTCATATCAGAGTGGCAGACAGCAAAACTCTGATAATCTGGCTGTCGATCCAGTTGCCTGGGAGCTGCTGGAAAGAAACAGCTGGGTCAGGAAGCAAAGAGCCACCAAACTAGTGTTCCTCAAATTTTGATTTCAAAGCTCCTTTGATGCCCTGATTACAATTGTCAGTTTCCACGCCCCTGGCATTGTTCTGGCCTGGCCACATTAGAGACATCTGACAGAAAGCTCATTTCCTACCTGATGAAACTCAGATGCGTTACCTTGAGTGTAAGTGACCTTATTCTTGCTATTAGTCACCTTATTCAGTAAAGCAAGTGTATTCAGGTCCCTCTTGGTAGAACCCAATCAGGCAATGGTGAAAATCTGCTACCCATCTGATGTGTTTGTAAGGTTTAGCCTAATATATAAAGACTGCTTTCAAATCAGCTCGGTTGGATGCTGCTTATCTTCAGCCTTTTCCAGTTTGAAAGACTCCACTCTAGACAGCAAAGCTGTTTACTTCTACCTGAAGCAGAAGGAGATGAGAATAGAAAACAAGAAGTGGGGTATCCTTTACCCCACAGATTCCCTAGTGTATGGGAGAGGAAATTTACTCCTGGAAGTAAATTAAAAGCTGAGGACATGTGTGGGACTTGAAAATTTGTGTCAGATCTTTAGTGCTTCCTTTGTCTATTCCTGGACCAATGTGACTAACAAACATCTACCCCTGGTGTGCTGTGTTATCCCTGCAGTCACCATGAAATCCAGAAATGTACTGTGGTATGAAAAGCATCTTTATGATATAAAGGACAATCTAAGAATCTTTCAACCAGCTGCAGGGAAGAAGCTGTGAGAATTCACATTCCTCTGCTCACTCCTGCTTCCAGAGAGGAAGAGGGCAGAAAGATTTTATTTCGTCCACACTTTCAGAGAATAAATCCAAGCAAACAGGAGCTTCCCAGGGAGAACATCACACCACCTAGCTGATCATAAAGAAGCAGAACTGCAAGATCAGCTGAAAGAATGAGAGGAGTATCTTAGGGTGCTCTGGAAAACCATCCTAAGTCAGTCCTAGCTGTTGTTCTGCAAAGGCACCTTTTTTGCTGTCTAGTGATTCAAAAAGGATCAAATCAGAATCTCTGTACCATACCTGAAGCAATCATTCTTTCATCAAACAATGTGGTGGAAAGTTAAGCCTCAACTCATTTAGTCACCATGTATTTTTAATACTAACATAATTCAAATCCTAGATTACTGTCCTCTTAAATGCTTTGCAATGATTACTTGCTTAAGACACAGTAGAGTATACGTGTTGCAAGGAAACCAGAACAGTGTAAGATCCTCACCTATACTGGAAGTACAAAGCAAATGGATCAACTTTCCTTTTTACATTCCCTAACTACTGTGATGGAGCTCAAACTGAGGCAGTTCATGGGGTGGGGTGGTGAATTAAATTAATAGATTAATACAAAATAATTTTTAAGCTCCAGGTCTGATTAACTGGGGAGTAAAGTGCCAGAAGGTATCATGGAGTCAAAGAACCTAATATGGTTAGAAAAGAAGGCTTAAACATATAGCTAATCAGAACATTCACTGCCCTATTAAAAAGGATAAAAATTGAAAAGCAAATATTACATTTTCATGCTTGAGAACCACTGCTAACTGGTTTGAATTTTTGAATAAACTTCTCTAAGATTTTAATTTCCCCATCTATGGCCATGTCACATAAGTGACTCAGTCATTCTTTGATCATCTGGTGTATTCACATCCTTTTCGTTTTTTTCCAACTCATGAGCTCAAAAATTTTAGTAAAAAATTCTTAGTATGGTTTTAAAGTTTGTATCACCAAATTCTATTGCAAATAAATTTACTTCTGTGTATCAGGTCGTGTAGTTCTTTATATATGACATTGTCATCCTCACCCCTTTTGACCGTATGTTTGAACTTGACAGTCAGTAGGTCACTCTAACTTTGGCATAGGGCTATTAATAAAGCACTAAACAAGCTCCATTCTGAAATTATTCCTGAGATATTCTACTAGTGATCTCTTTTCAGACCAGTATCCTCCTCAGCAGAACCCATTCACCACATAATTGTTACATTGTATCTTCTGCTTCCTTAGCTTAATCCAAAAGGCACAGTCAAGACAGAGAATTGTATTGATTCAGTACAATGATTTTGGTGTTCCTGGTACCTGAACACAGCGGCTACTGGAGTGGAAGTCACCCCCAGTCAGAGGTGCACTCCTGCCTCATTCTTCCACAGCCGGCAATTATTACATAGATGTGCTTTATGAAGGCTTTGGGAGTGATCTGAGATTTTTACCTGAAGCACTTGGCACAGCTTATATTAAAGAGCAAACATCTTATTAGAGGACTGGCTTATGCTTTTGCATAGTTCAAACCCTGACTTTTTCAAGAAAATAATATTCTGAATCATCCCTCTGGTCTTTAGTTTATTTGTTTTCAGCCTGATTTCCAAAGGAAATGAGTCATAAGTACATATGTTTTCTGCTGTCTGCCTGTCAGTCCCCTCTCAGTAACTTTCAAACCTGTTGGCCAGCTCAATTTGATAGGAAGAGAGATGTATCAATGATACTAAACTAATATGATATAAATGGAAGATAGGGAAGAAGCAGGGACACTAGAGGCTCCACTGCATGACAGGGTGATGCTTTAACTGCCTCTACGTGGCCTGTCAAAGCTCAGGGTTAGTTCGCTGTTGCTGACAAATCACTCTTCTCAGTAAGTTTGTTTAATGCATTTTTAAGGAAAATTAGGTTGAGAACTTTGTTTTACACCTCTCTGCAGTTAGAAAACAGTTAACTTTTGATTTGCCTCTTTGATTCTGTCAGTTGTTTTCTCCGTGCCTCCCACAAAGCATAAAGGTTTCTCTCTGTTTCAAAACATCATTAAAATGGAAAAGCTTTAGGCTACACCGGATCTGGATAAAACATATGAATGAGTAATTAATTTAATGAAGGAAATATTCCTCCTCATTTGACATCTCCATCTTGCCAGATGAATCTTTTCAGCTAGGGAGAGTTCAAGGAAAATCCAAAATCATTTCAGTCCCAATCAATTTTACCTGCCCTCCACTCCTCAGCAGACTCTATGGTCAGCTCTTTCATGTGTCCTGGGAGATGAACCATGAGGCACCACAGGGCACAGCACACAGATATTATCCAGCCACGTCGTCATGCCTTGTTCGAGGTACAGCATAAAGTGCTAGCTTTCATCCCAAACTGAGCATGCTGCAGTAAGCCAGGCTTGAGGCCATCATGGCATGCACAACTGTCTGTGACTTCATTGGAGAGCCTTGATGCTGTTCCAGCTGCATTTCACAGTAGTGCTGTCAGTAGTTTGACCTACTATGAGAAAAGGATGCATTTCTCTTCAGCAGAGAAAGCAGCTTGAAATCCCTCATGTCCTCCAAAGTGCTTCCCTATTTACAGAAGACCCTTTTTGTCTCATATGGGTTTTGAAAAAAATACCATAATTCCATTAAGACCTTAATTTCAGTGTTTAATATATTACAGTAAGAATTATAAATATTTGATAGCAGTTGTTGGAGTTGACTGCTGCTGAACACCAGACATTTACTAGATGGTTGTCTGCTGTAGCTGATCTTTGGTAAAATTCTGTGTACTTTTCCTTATTCAAAACAAGTCAAGAGACAAGATTCCTTCAGTGGGTGTCAGTAGCAACAGGAGGCCAGAGGAGGAAAGTGTACAGTGTAGAGAAGGTGCCACACTGAGAAAGTAAAGCAACACAACGTGAGCAAAAGCAAACAGCACCAAAGAGGCTGTGGAATAAATAGCAACTGGAACAGATCTGAAGGACAAGCATGTCTAGTTGACTGGACTAGACTGGATTAGATGAGCACTGATTCTAAAAGATAAAGACAAAGATAAAGATAAAGATTACTAGACAGTCATAGAGGAGGAAACCTTCAGGGTGTTTAAACTGGCAGATCAACAATAACAGCCTCAGCAAAAACAAACAGAAGGAACTTCCATCTCTTCTAATGTGCTGCAGTGGGAGCTATTATAGAACAGAATTTATTTATAGAATTTATATAATTATATAATTTAGAATTTATAGAATCAAAATGTCATAGTAGTTAAAACCTGACTAAATCTCTTGTTCTGTCAGTGCTTTGATAGGACTTTGCTCCTACCTCTCCTGGCTGAGAAAAATGAAAGTGCAATATGAAGATCATCTCCATGTGAAGGTCTTTATTTTGGTAAAATAAAGATTTGCTGGTACATAACTAGAGGCAGATTTTGGCTTCAGATAGTTCTTGTTTGCTTAAAATCTAGATTTTAACTACTGTTTTAATATTACCACTGCCAAGATTTTTCAGTAAGCCTCTGGTGTTGATTTGAAGGACTAGTAACTACAGGAAGTGGTAGGCCAAAATACTCTTACAAAACAGAAGCTATGGGGATCAGATGAAAAGTTGGCTGAAATTCCTTGCTTCTCAAAGCCTTTGGCTGTTTGAAGGAAAACTGCAGTATTACATCACTGAATTTATGACAAAAAGGAAGCAAAAAGCACCACAGACTTATCTTAAAGTAGCTTAAGAATCATCATACAGAACTAATGAACACTTTTAAATAGGCTCTTCAAACCTACACAAGTATGAGACTGTGGCATATAATCACATAGCAAAGGCTAGCAGTCATGCCAGCTGTTCTTAGATGCTTACCTGTCCCAGTGTCTGGCCAGGATGTTGCTCTGACATCCTCCAACAGGACCTTCAGATAGGAATTAGAACTAAATGGCAGCTGTCAAGGGCAGCCCAGGATGTTCATGCTCTGAGTGTTCAGGACAATCAAGAATGGGACTGACGAGCTGTCAAGAATCTTCTGTCCATACCCATGGGTGGTACAAGCGTACAGATAAGACATATCTCAAGTAACATTTGCTTAACCTGTTCTTAAGTATTTGCAAAGCTATGAACCTTCACAATTTTCCCAAGCAGTCTCTTTCAAAGGTTTACTCTTTTCACTGCTACAGAGCTTTTCCTAGCTGAAATGCAAGCCCTCTTCTTACTTTCTGAGTACAAGGAGAACAGAGAGTTTCCTGGTTATTTGAGTTGCTTTTTTTCTTTTTATGTGGATGAATAGGGTTAGCCTCTCTTCCCTCACTGTCTTGGTGAGGCCCTGTCCTCTCTGGACCACTTGTTATTGTCAGGATCCTCCTGTGGATTTTCAGCAGAATTGCTTTCCAACTATTTGTTCCTCTGCTTGACTTACATAGTTGGGACATAGTTGGGTCTTTTCCTGCATATCTGTAGGACCTTTAACTTGCTGCTATCGAATTGCATCCTGTTTTGTTAGAACACCACCACCAGTTTGTGGGGATCCTTTGGAATTCTGCCCCTACCTTCCAACAGATACTAGCTTCTCACATCCAGAAGTGATCTGCAAATTGACAAGACAGTCTGCAGTCTGTCATTTAGGTCTGTATTGACAATACCAAATGCCATGGGGCCTAGGACACATCAGTGCAAACTACTTAACGTTGCCTTTCATTTTGTTAACGGAATTAAGTCTATTCATTTAGACTATGCTCCTTCAACTTGCTTAAGAAAATGTACTAAAATTTGTCATTTGACTAGCGTAAAAGCCAAGATAGCTACTGTTTTTCCTTTATCATCAAGATTGATCATCCTATCACAGATTGAAGTTAACTGATCAGTTCTGACAGCTCATATTAGTCCTAAGGTAGGCTGCCAGCCACAAAAAGCCTGACACACAGACTCAGCAGCTCCTTTGAGAACTACTAAATACCTTTTAATGTGTACCATGGTGGAAGCACCAGCATACTTCAGTCACTGCTACTGCCTGTCTCTCTCCTAGAAGAGCTAATTGGAATGATGAAGTTGGGATCTTTCTTCTTGAAGGGGTATGAAGGACTCAGGAGCAGCAGAGAACTGAAAGAGACCATGCTATGTATTGGACAGGAAAGCATTGCCAGGATGGCAGGAGGGGGAGGAACAGTTGGTATCTGTTCACAAATTGAGTCAGGCTGAGAAGAAGGGGAAGGCTGTTTGGAAGAGGTGGCTCACTTTGGGCTCTACAAACATTTGTGGATCCACACTTCATTTAGCATTAATCCCTCCCTATGGAGAGAGGCAACCTGTCATACAGTTTGGATTTTAATTTTCCACCCATTTCCCTGCAAGCAGAAACATACGGGTATGTTTAGGCCTTTTTGGTATCTAGAGAGGAGTAAATGAGAGCCACTGGCTGGAAAGTTGTACTGTCATTGTGATATTCCCTTTTCATCCCATTAAGGTTGTTTGGGAACTAGGAGTCAGCTGATCAGATTATTGTCAGACATTATCAAGCTGTCTATAATTAGCTTTTTATTGGTGAGAAGCCAGAAAATTCTCTTTGTTTGCAAGCTTGGACTAGAGAGAAAGAAGAGAAATATTTAATGGAAGAGATTGTTTGGAAACTGTAGATCCTAATTAGTTTCTCAGTCTAGTAGGGAAACTGCAGGCAGCATTTCTCTGAAAAAAAAATAGATATTTTAAGCATCCTCTTTTGAGGAATGCTGGTTTGCATTCTTGAAAGGCACAGCACACATGGAGCTCTGTGGAGATATGGATGCTTTTCTCAGTCCCTCTACTACAGGCTTCTTACATTCACACGTTATATGGTTTCTTTTAGTGCCAATCTATTGAAAATTTAACACAAGTTAAAACATAGGTTAAAGCTTGGGCTGTGCCTTCTACATGTACCCTGTGCAGTTTATAAACTCAGAATCAATAAATCCAGAGAAATTTGGATAAGCATTCCAGTAGCCAGTTCTTTTTATGTTGTATATTAAAATTACAGTATTTAAGTCCAAGGTGACTTTAAATCTAAAATAACCCTTTACATTTTCAGCATCATCTTGTGAGTCACGTTACCTGATTTATTTTAGAAGTTAATTATATCCAAATTACGAATACATGACTGACATTTTCAGTCTCATATATTAATGGTATCCATTTTAATTCTTCCAGTGAACATTATAAACTCCATGTGCTTTTTGTCAACACCATTTACACAGTCTGCAGCAAACAGAGATTAATGATACATGCATTAGTGGCATGGTTAGCAGGTTACTGTCTAATCCAAGACAAATATTTTTTCTTTCCACATCCCCTATCCCCCCCGCTGCCTCCTGTTTGATTTGGGTTTTGTTATTGTTATTATTGTTTTTATATTCCAATGATTTCTCTTCCCAGATGCTTAAACTAGAACTTACCACTACCATGTTTTCTCTTTTCTGAGGGAGAGCATCACCAAGGCTTCTGAAATACAGGACTCTCTTAGTCTGACCTGTTATTTTGAGCCTTAGAGAGATGTGAGAATAAAGCCTGTTCAATGATATATGAAGGTCTTAATCAAATGTCTGAATAAAACCCTGAAGGAATTATATTAAAGTATCAATCATGTTTCCCAAAGTAGAACCCCAGAGCAAGAATAGGAACCATCTTCCTGCAATTAAATAGATTTTAAGTGAACTGTTGGCTGCTATACCTAAGGTGAGATCATATCCGAAAGTGAAGTATTTTGCAGAGTTTAACTGTGGTTATTTCTGGGAATGACACTGGCAATTTCTGAAATACAGGTTGAGATTGTAGTGGCTGGAGTACCTAGCACTTGCTAAAGAGGAACAGTCCACGTATGTTGTTAAATTCTAGTGGTGGAATCAAGAATAAATACAGTAAAGAGGGAAGATCCACTTCAGGTTTAAGCAGTGATTAGTTTAGCTACTTCTCTCTGCATTGCAACTAAACAAATCAATACAGGCTGTTTTTTCCTTCTAAGGGTTGAAAAGAAAGGTCATTTGGATTCAGACCTTTCTGCACAGGTATCTAAGAGTGGTTCAACCACATGACTTATTAACTCTTGTGCAGGACACCTACTCCTTGCAAGGGCAGCCTGTCAGCAGTGCTGGTTAGTGTCCCTTGGTGATATCACATCAGAGAAAAAGGTGATTCAGAGCAGGAATGTGGTTCAGTGATGTGCTAGAGATGTTGCTGTCATACACAGCTAGGAAGACTGGTTTCTGTCTGGATTTCACTGCTATATATGCTCCTCTTGGTCTCCAGGCTGGCTGCACTGTGTACTATGTCCTTAGCACAATGCCCCAAACTCTTAACTTCACATCTCCACCCAGACTTTACCTCCCCAATAGACCTCAGTTCTCACTCATACACTGCTTTCACCAGAAATCCCTTTCTGTGCCTCTGCTCCTCCATCTTTCTGTCATAACTGAAGCAATGCCTCTTAGCTTTGTTTCCACTTTCTGCTCTTTATTCCCGTGACCAGTGAGCCAAAAAGAGGATTTTTATGATCTCAAAGTTTTCAGATCACAACATTTTTCTAGGTCAGATTGTGCCCAGGATAGACTGAATATTCAAAGGATTTGGATACCAGATTCTAAAGCATACCTCTACAGAGTACTATATGCAGTACCATACTGTTTTTATTTTCAGAAGGTTACCAGTTGGTCAGCTCAAGATTACCTTGGGGATAACAGAAGGCAGTTGCTTGACACAAAGGATATCTGCCAGATTTCTGTTTGCAAAGCCAAACGAGAGGGCATGAGATGCATTCAAAGAGGCAGTCACCAGAGATCTTTAACAAGGGAAAAATAAGCTATGTTTCCCTAGCCTGTTTTTTCAAAAATGCCTGAACAGTCTTGTCCAACATTTTCCAAAAGCAGATATCAAAGGTGGATACCACATATGGAATATTTTAGGTCATAAACTTAAAAGACCAGCAAAGTTATAAGCAGATTACTCTCTCAGTGAAAGGCACAAGAAAATCCTAAAAATAGGCAATGCAACCAGCTTACCTGAGTGAAAGCAAACAAAACAGGAGTTTGTGAAACATGAGTTTGCAATCTAATATTTTCCTGTAAGGCAAAGGCATTTTCATCCCAGTGTGCTGAGCCCAAGGAACATGTTGCAGAGTAGGGATGCTTGCACAGCAATTTAGCCCACTCTCTTAAGCATTCTGTAACATGGATAGGCCTTGAGCTTTACCTACAGTGGGAATTTAGCCTGTATAAAATGTGTCTGGACAATTGTTCTGGAATGAAGATTTGCCCTTTGGTGAACATTCCCAGCTAAGCAAGTCTCTTAATATTGTTGTTCAAAATGTCCATGTTAAAGCCTGGACATGCTACTCCCAGAGTTAGTTTTTAGCTCAGCCAAAATTAGAAGCCAAAAGTTAGGGCCAAACTGAGTTTTTTGCATAACCTGCAGAGGTGTTCTCACAGAAGAGATTTCTGTACTAAGATGCTAACTGACAGCACTTTCAGTTGAACTTCATTTTGAGGGTTCAGAGAATGCTATAGAAGTTAGGAAAGCTGAAAAGGTGGTTTTGTTTTTTTTTTAGTAGGAGATTCCAGATGCAACTTTATACAACCTAATAAAGAGAAGATGAAGGACTTGATCAGGGTCTCAAAGTACCAACACAACAAGGTACCTAGGCTTTTCAAGGTAACATGCGGCTACCAAATTGAAGCTAAACAAAAATCAGTATAGAAATGTAGTGATGTTTCCTAAACAATTAAAGTTATTAGCCTTAGAAATAAAAAAGCTGTCAAGGATCCCTTCTCACTGGTACCTGTCAAGCCTAGATAATGTCCTGAAAGATACTCTGAAATTCAAAATTGTTTCAGGGTGGAATAAAGGAGAATCCAAACCCCTCAACTGCCAGGATTTTAGTTATAACTTCCCATCATTGCTCACAACAGCTGTTGGTAAATGTTAAAGTTGTAGATGTATTTTGGCTCCACAGGTGCTTTAATCTTTGTTTTGCTCAGCCTTGTGCTGAATAGGGCTATACAAACTAGCTCACTTATCTACTGGTACCAGATCTGTACTGCACCTCTAAAATGGAGCTGGATGGCATAGATTTGAATCCACTAATTAAAATGTACAAATCTAGGCTTAACATTACTCTTGAGAAGAAAAACAGCCAAATTTTCTATTTGCTTGCTTAAACATCAGCAGGCAGTTGGGAAGTGTGATGGACAGGGCCCCTCCTCTGGAGCTAATAGTATTAGCCTTCTCCCTGTTCCCAAGGCACATTACACCCAGTAGTTTCAAGATGGCTTTTATTTGATTTGATTTTTTTTTTACAGCAGATGGGGATTCTTCATCACTATGTGACATACATAGGCTTAAAAGTTAAGAATTACTTATTGCTTAAGCTGACACAATGAATTAGCTGCCAAATTGAGAACGATAACCAAATATGATGGATAAGTGTCACATGTTGCTGGAAGCAGGGTAAGCAGCCTTTCTGAGTGGGGGAGATGTAATCACCAGGTGCTGTATTACAATGACGACAAGACATGCAGGGAATGGGCAACTGTAGTTTGCCTCTGCAAGTAAAGAGCACCCTTCTAATCACCAGAGGGTTACTAGAGCTGGTGCTGTACAGGATCCAGCCCATTCAGTTTCAAGAAAGCAGAAGGATGGTCTGGATAAACCTCTAGATTTGGTTTCTCTGAGTGAGCTCTGTTCCTCAGCGGGATTCACCGGGGACCTATTATGAAATTAGAAGGAGTGTGAAAAGGTGTTTGATGTGGTAAAGAAACACTCCCAGCCAGAGTTACACATCTGTTTAGGAAAACAACACATTTTCAAAACAATTTTCCCCTGACTGAATTAGGTAAGAAGTACAAAGAGTCCATGTCTCCTCCATTTCTGAAAGCTGAATTACTAACAGCCTCAATATTTTTGTTGAATCACAGTAGATTAAGATCATTTCAGGCCACCAAGAACTGGAAGCACGCATGTCTAAATATTTATAAGGGAGATACTCCCTTCAGGTTCATTTCCAACAGCCGCTTCCAACACTGGCTCTCCAAGTGGCCAGCTCTTCCAGCAGAACTGCTTCCTGCACATCCATCTGCTCTGTTTGTTCAGATACACACACGTCTCTCCTGCTGGCCATGTGGTGCTGACTTCTCCCCGCCACGTGCACAGTTAGCGGGAATGCCCTGCAGAAGCTTTACTGTGAGTATGAGTCACAGAAAGAACCCAGCTGGATATCTGGAAATCCATTTGGGTTTATGAAATAGCAGGATGTGGGAGAGTTTTTCTTCCCTTTTCAATGAATATGTGAAGCAAGTACAGTATGGAATTACTGAGTTAATATACGTGAATAGACCACCTGTCATTTTTCCCAGAGTCGTTTCTGTGACTCTCACTGGAAATACCAAGAAGCAAATGAACAGAGAAACTGAAATCTGGCCCCTAGCTGCTCTGAAAGGCAGAACGTGAAAAGCTGGCTCAGATTGGTAGTGTGCAGAAAGCTACTGCCACTGCTGTACATGTTACTGGCCAGCAGATAAACAAAGCAATCCTGTTTCTGGGGCAATGAAGCCAGCAGTAAATTTACACAGCCATCTTTTCAATAGATTTAAAAAATAAAGAAAAACAAGGCACAGTCATTTCAAGCTCCATTAGAAACAGAGTGAGAAAAATCAATGTGTGACAAATAGGAAGGGACAAACTCTGGATAAGGAAATGCCACTAAGGTTTTAGAAATATATGTTTTTTAACTGGCAATCAAATAAAAAATCAGAATCTTTCAAAATACCTATGCACAAAATGGCAGGAGCTGTTAGAATATATTGACATTCCATTATTAAAGCAAATGGGACACAGCTCTTGTTAGTAATGGCTCTGTCATTAAACAACCTACCTGCAGTGGAACTGCTTCTGCAGTCCTTGTTAAATTAGTCTCTAGCATCAGTGCTCTGTTTATGATTGTTCCCAGTAGGCTGTTTTAAGTTTTGAAGGTGTACCTTGGGCTAGAAATGTATTTTGTCCACATTAAGTAATTGTGGATTTGGACTAATTTAGGTTAGTAAGGAATCTCTGGAAGTCATCTAGCCAGCCTCCTCATAAAGCAAAGTGTGATACAGAAAGGGTCGTAGGGCTTACTCTAGGGGTATGGGGAAAGGGGATGAAGGAGTGCATCACATTTTTGACCCAGCACCACATCCTCTCAGCTGCAGTTACCATGCAAGAAATGAAGTCTGGCTGTTCATTGGTGGCACCTGACCTGTGATGACTTGGATTTTCAGGAGCACTGAAGTCTCCTCCTTGCCAGAGACACACTGAGTAACACCACCTGCCATGGGAAATTTCTCCCCATGCCCTGGCACTTGACACTGCCAGCCTCTGAACTGATCCTTGCAGTGGCATTCTGCCTTCCTTCCCCAAATTGTGTAATTCTCGAAGTTGCCTTGGATTGCAGCACTAGATGGGCTTGTGTTGCAGCACCCTGGAACTGTGACAGCACCATTCCTGTTTTTGTCAGTGTTCCCCAAGCCATTCTTAATGCTCAGGTCACCTGTATGAGGTTTAGCCCACTGGAGTGGGCACTACAGAAAACCATGAGCCCGGCTGTAAAGCGTGGCTCAGGGATCTTCCCCTTTCCTCTTTATTTCACTCCTAGTTGTGGGAAACTCACAACGGCCACTTTCTTCAGCTCCTAGACATTTATGCAGCAACTGTCCTTCAGCACACAGAACCCTCAGCATGTTGTTTATTTACTGTTTGCCTTTTCTTTTAGGAAGTCGGTAGAACTCACCTCTGGGAATGAACTTGTGTTGCAGTGCTTAGCAGAAAGCAGGCAGCATAGCACATTTGTTCCCTGTACTACAGCTCCAGGTGTCTCTGCTTTGCTGACAGCACATTCCAGCAGGGCAGAACCCCTTGCCGTTTCCTATAGCAGAACTCTGTACAGGATCTCATGGATAAAAGGCAATTACATATTATTTTTAAGCCTAAGAGCCCTGGATTAAGCCAAATACGAAATCTGATCCAATTTATCCCCTTTTTCCTTGTCGGATAACTGTTAGTCCACCTTTTTGTACTTTTCAGAGCTCCAGCGCTCAGTCCAGGAGTGATTTCACAACAAATGAAGCCAGCCACTGCCACGAGACTGTGGCATTCCAGATCTGTGGAGGGGTGTTTATGTTCTCCCTCTCTCCCCCGGTGCTTCATGTGCCTATGTCTCCCGGGAGTAAACACAATCCCTTTGCTTTGGAATACCAAAAATAGAAGCATTGGTATTTAAATTGCGAACAATCGGGTTTGGCAAACAATCCCTTTCTGCATCACGGGGCTGAGTCATTTCCCTCACCTAAGCTGCTCTCCGGTGAACATTGCAAGAGCAGGGGAAACTCCAGCACTAATGTTTTCCTGTCTGTCTGTCTGCCATCCTCCCCATGCCCTGCAGCCTGCCTGCTCCAGGCCGAGCTGGTGAATTACGAGCGGGTCAAGGAGTACTGCCTCAAAGTGCTGCAGAAGGAAGGTGAGAACTTCAAGGCGCTCTATCGATCGGGAGTGGCATTTTACCACCTGGGTGACTTCAACAAGGCACTCTACTACCTGAAAGAAGCAAGATCCCGCCAGCCGACAGGTATGGGGAAGGGAGCAGGGATGTGGCTTTTCACTGAGTGCTGTGCTTTTGTATTTCTTCCATGAGATGTCATCTGCCCCTGACTTGATTGCATTGATTTCCACAGGGATGAGCATGCATGACTCACTGTATGTCCTGCCTGGACTCCCCTTCAAGCACTCGTGGGTAGTGCAGCAAGGTCACAGTGCCCAGTGATTAACTGCTGCCAAGGCTGCAGCATGACCTGGAAGAAGACAGTATTGCTGGAATGCTGAGGTGTGGAAGGGATCCTGCCTCTCTTTTCCTCACTAACTTATTTTTGAAGAAGAAAGCAGGGCAGGGAAAGAGTGTACCCCAACCATTACATCTTCTGACTCTCTGAGAAAAAACTTTTTCCCCTTAGCAATGCCAGGAGACTATTTGTTATCCTCAGTAGCCTTCTGGCATCTCAGTAAAGGGTTAGTATTCTACTTTAATCAAAGAGACAGACATTTACCCACAAAGCATTCATCAGGATGCTTCAGCTTCTGCCATGAAATCAGCCAGTTCCTTGTTAACTATCTGTCATCCATCTGTCAAAACCATACAGTTCATTTGGGGACAGCAATAAAATTATATATCCAAACAACTGAGCCTTGCCAGAGCAACCATCTCCACTGCTAACCTGCCCAGCCTCAGAAGGTGGGTGAAAGGCCAGAGATGAGGGTGAGGCAGAGATGATGCTTTTATTTTTCAGAAATCATAGGGAGATAAAACAACACTGTGGTTTTAAATAGAAAGGAATTTTGTAGAACTCAACATTAAAGAATTTCAAGAAAGTAAAATGGAAGCCATGTGCAAAGAAAATCCTACAGAGCAGCTCTTCATATGAATCTGAGAGGAGTGAGAACTGGATGGGAAAAAGGGGCAAGCCTGGGTCCTGGTGGAACTGATAATTATTGAACTAGAGGAGGGAAGGGAGGCTGTTGAAGCTGGCTGTGCTTGATGTCCTACAGGCACTGGCCCTGCAGGGCTCCTGCAGTGGCTGTGCCCTGGGGGACCATCAGGGAGGGTGTGCTTGGGAGTGTGCTGGGATCTCCTTCCTCTTCCCCTAAGGGCGCTTGGTCCCATCTGCCGTGCTTGGCCATGGGCTCCAGGCAGTCTGACAGCACAGCTGTGCACCCCACACTCCCAGAGCAAATGTGTTTCAAAGCTCAGTTTAGCCTATTTTAGTTTACAGTGTGCCCTTCTGCTTTCAGCCCTTGCCAGAGCCAGGAAATGGAGAAGCATATGCAAGAGAAAAGTAGTCAGTGGAAAATAAGTTATCCTAACCTTGAAGTTTTGACTAGATTTAGATGTGAAAAATTTCTTTTAGCTGAACAGCCTAGCTTCCATTTTTTAAATAGGTTTCTGTGCTCCCTTACCACCCCCCTCCTCGTGATACTATTTATTTGGTATTCCTCATTGCTTCTTGAAATACATACTAATTTATTCAAGAGCAACAACTTCAAATACCACTTGCTACAAAAACATACCAGAAAGTGTCCCTAAAGGCCCTTAACATATACAAAACCCAGTTCTGGCCTTCAGCTATGCATCAGACTCTTTCCTGTTATTTGCAGACCATTCAAGGCTGTTGTTCCACTGTTTTATTTATTATTATGGAAAACTTGAAGGGCATTCAGGGGGAAAGAATTGAATATGCACAGTAAAAAAGGATGTGGCTGTTAAAATGCAGTAATAGGAATTAGGCAGCACTATCAAGAATTATTATGTGACCTGGAATAAGTCAGTGTCTCCATTTTAAATGTCTCCATCTGTGAAGTGTGATTGTTTTCCTTTATCTGAGGTTTCACCAGGCTCACTGGTTATTATTGCAGTCATGTTCTGTGTGTTCTTTTTTTTTTTCTAATAAGGAATGTTTTTGGCACAAATCACTGGCAGTTATTCTCTTTGATGGGAGAGCTTTTGAATGGTAAAGAGGAATTAGTTAGCAAAGGGGTTTAGTGTTCTAAAGGGCTGTCAGAACAGCAGATCCCTTTTGGCTATTCACTATCTGCCCAGGATGAAGGAAGGTTGGATTTGGACTGATTTCTTGTGCCACCTCCAAACAAAAATCACAAAAGCAGATCAAAATAACACAAGATAGTTGTATAACCCTCCTACTAAGGGAGAGGGAAGCTGCTGTTAAGTCACATGCAGCATGCATGGACCCTCCATGAGCTCTGTGTCCAGATGTTGGGGCAGCATAGGCAGCCAAACATGCACCTTGCTGCAAGCCTTGTTCAGCCTTCTCCCACTGGGGCTGCATTGTCACGGCAGGGACTGACTGGGGTTGAGACCAGACCATCAGCTGGGAGTGGCCTAGTAATGTCAAACAGTGGTCCCTGCTGTCCCTGCACTGGGAGCCCCCGTTCAGACATCCTGTGGGCTGCCTGGACCAGATGTTTTTTGTGCTGTGCAGCACGGGCTCACAGCTGCGCTCAGGCACTGCCTTCCTGCACCCCTACGGCTCAGAAATCCTAGGAACAAAACCCAGACCATGGTGTCTGCACAGCAGAAAAGCAACTGGGCTCTGAACCCACAGGGGAAGCAGAAATTACCTTTGAAATAGCCTTAGGCCACTCTACAGAGAGATACAGGCACAGTCCTAAGAGCCAGGAAACACATTCCCATTGGAGCTCTAGGAGTACCTCTTTGCATGGGTGTGACCCCTTACCTGAGTTCTTACTTATTTCCACATCAGCCAATGGGGATCACTTTTTCTCCACTGAGAGATCAGTGGATCTGTCTTCTCATTAACATTTCCACATAACTTTGAAATACTTCTGCAGGCAGAGCTAGTACGGTGCAATACTATTTAGTAGAAAATACTTGACAAAGACAGGGCTCCACTCCTGTAAACAGAGTGCTGCTCTCATTATTCTTCCTTAGTAAAATAATGGCCCTCACAAAGGAAGTAAAACATGCCAAAACCAGCCTGAGAAATCTGTAAATAGCTTGTAATGGGAGTGTCTCCCACCCTCTTTTGGGCTACAAATTATTTTGCCCATGGCTTGTTGCCATCTTGCTGCAAAGGTTTCGTACCTTCTTGGTGATTTCTCATGGGCAGCTCCTTACAGCACTGACTCCTTCTTCTTCTGAGCACAGCCAACTCCATGCCACATCTCAACCAGCCAACCTGCTCTTTTACAATACCCCTCTTAATTTGATCCAGCTGTGGCCTATTAAGGGCAGGCTTGTTCTTAATGCTTGATAATTGGCACAGCTGGAACTCCTTAGGGGCCAGATTACCTTCACCATTATCTCTATTCTCCTATATTTAATCTATCCACAATGGCTTGCCAGGTATGTCGAAATCTCCCAGGTGAGTGAAGCTGTGCCATCAGCAGTCACTACCTTACCTGAAAGCCAAAGGAGGGTGCCACTTTTCCCAGTTATGAGCCCACTTCTGCCCCCTCAGTGAGATGCTGGGTCTCTGCGGGCCCAGGCAGATGGGATCTCCTGACATGCCCACAGTTATCCCTTCTCACCTGCACCAGGCAAGCATTCCAAATGTGTGTGTCAGTGGTGGGGATGTATACCCAGAGCACAGCCCATCAGAGCCTAGAAGAGCACAGAGCAGAGGTCACAGTGAAATGCAGGCAGCATGGCAGGACCCTGCTCAGGCTGTGTGTACTGCCCAGCATTCATTTCATTTTAAGTCAGCCAACTGCAGTCATTTCATTTTAAGTCTAAAATTCAGGACTACCCCCTCAACTGAATTTCTTCATTCCAGGAGGCTGCACAACTGAAATAATTCTGTTTTTTAAAAAGCTGCTTTAAAATTTGCTGGGCTGGTAAGAAGTGCTAATGCATAAACAGCCCAGGATGCTGGTGCATCTTGTTTGACAGAAGCAACAACAGAATTCTTAGCTCATTAAAAATGTCCCAAATGGGTCAAGGAGCTTAGTCATCAAATCCCACCCTCTGGAGTGCCTAGGATGATGTACTTGAACCTGCAGAAAACTCAGCAGGGAGACCCACCTCACCAGAGACAACTTGAAAAGTCATAACAACATGGCCATGGCCCACAGATGCCCCATGGCATGTTTGTGGATAGCTCTGTCTGGCAGAAAACTGATCTGTCTGGCACTAATTCAGCACTGGCAGAGAGCACAGCATAGATGTCCTCATCTTTAAAGGAAGCTTTGCACCCACAACTGCTTTGGGGGGTACAATACTCACCCTCACTAGTGCTGGACATGTTCCCAGTAATTTGCTCATCACTTTGAAAGCTGAAGCACTTCTCATTTCCCTAGCTGGTGTGGAACACATTGCAGTTTGAATGGGGAGGAGACAAGATTGTCCTCTGATTGGACTGCATTGCACTTCTGATTGGTGTCTGGGGATCTAATGACTTCAGTGGACCAAACTGACCCTGGTTGGCTGTCAGAGCAAGGCTCTGAGCTAAGAACCATTTTTTAATCAATATAAAAGTGAAAGTGGCTGTGTTTTTACTTGCTTGGTTCTGGTACTACATGGCTTTTGCCACTTGGTGGGTTTCATGAGTGTGTGAAGTTACCCTCGTGATATTTCTATCTGCTTGATTTAAGAGAGAATTGACCATGACTTCAGAATCACTGGCTCTGTCTGGAGACATGTACTCATTTAGATCTACCTGTGATTCCGGGTGAATCAGGTTCCCTTAGGGCTGAGGCCACACATAGTCTGTGTGGTGTGTTGATGCTCTGAAATTCTGGAAGGAACAAGAAGGCTCAGCTTATCACCTGCATGCTGCTGGGATATCACAGCTTTCTACTAGGATGGATCAGTGGTTCTGTACCTCTAAGAACTTCATTAGACAAGACAGACAAGGCAGTATGCACCATATAGCATATGACAGAAATTGCAGAAAGAGTGTAATGGTGGAAGGATATCCAAGCAGAAAATTTAAGGGAAGAAGGGGTATAAGACAATATGAAGGATGCTCTTCCCAATTCTATTCATCATGGAAAAATGTGAAAAGAGTGGAACAGGCTGTAACAGAGGGGGAGAGTGAAAAGGCATAGTGTAACTGTACACAAAATGCCTTTAGGGGCTTGCATGCAGGTACTGCAGGGAGAGAAGCCTATAGAGGTGTGTCATTCCACAAATACAGGCAAGGATGACCTGGATAGTTCCAGCTGTGTGAGTTCAACTGTGCTGACCAAGCATAATCTGACAGAAAGTACAAACTAGCTGAGGCAATACTGTGAGCAACAGGGATGGTGAGTGCAACTCAGACCACGCTCTCCAAAACCAGAGGTTCCAGCTTTGGTTCAGTGCCCCTTCCAATTGCTGCTGTGCAGCACACAGCACTGGAGCCATGCTGCTCCCCTGTAATGTACCAGGGATGAAGGTGCATTCTGTCTGTCTGCCACAGGGAGTTGTGTAACCACCATACCTCTGTGTGTTCTTTCCCTGCAGATACCAATGTCATACGATACATCCAGCTGACAGAGATGAAGCTCAGCAGATGTTCCCAGAGAGAGAAGGAAACCTTGTGAAAATGAAGCCACTTCAGCTGAAGTGCCCAAGGGGGAACATTTCCTTCCTAGAAGCTCATTTGGTGGATTTTCCCATTTGCTCTGCCTCATCCTCATCTCCTCATCCATCCACTCTCCCTTGCTCTTCATTGAATACCAGTTTTGAAATGAAAGAGACTTGGACGCTGGATATGGCTGCTTGCCAGCCATGGTAATACCCCTTCCCCGTGGCAAAAGAGCACAACAACTACAGCCAGCCTTGTTCCCAGACAGTGTCACACACCTGGAGTAGGCAATGCTGGGGGACCTGTCTGGTCCTGAACTGACTGCCTATTACCTATTAGGGAAACAACCTCCAGAACAACGACTTCCTGACCAGGCAAGTTGAAGACAGAGGGTTTCTGCTCTGAGTGATCACTGGAGCTTGGAAGAGCTAAGAAACCAAGAGAGCCACTGGTCATTCCACAGGGAACAGCAAATGCCTTTTTACCATCAGTTCCCTCTGCCTGCTTCTCCAGTGTGTGTTATTGGTCTTCAGTGAGAGCTCACATGCTCCCAGTCTAATGTCAGTGAAAACTGTTTCTAAACATCCTCTTGATGAAAGCACAGAGCACCCTATGAACCCCCTGCAGAGCTGTCCCGGTGCCAGAGGAGAAGGCTGTGGGCCACCACAGAGCGCTGAATGGACTGTGAAAGCATGGTGTACAGTGTGAGGGAAAAACTGTGAAATAATTCATTAAAGGCAAATAAAAATTATTCATAGGCAACAAGTCTGGGCATTGCTTTTCAAAGGAGCCTCTTCGGTTCCCCATGTCCAGACAGGCAACATTATGTAGGGAGGGGCAGCATGGGGTGGGGAACAAGAGACATCTCCATTCTTACCTTGGCTCTACCAATGCCCTGCTGTGTGATCTTGGGCAAGTCACTTTTAGCCTCTTGGTGCCTCGGTTTCCCTATCTGTACACTAGGGATAATAATACTTCCCTACCTCGCAGGGGTGTTGTGAGGATGTATCAGTTAATGTTTGTAAGTAACAGTACAGTGATGTACAGTGCTAAGTATTATTAGTACATTGGATTGAGGTCTTGATTCTCCCACCTTGTGTTGGTTCTTCCTGTGTCCTGTTTTTTTCTTTTGTAGGAAAGTGTGGTGCTGACAACAGGGCAGGACCAACAGCTTTGGAGCCTATTTTGGCAGCCCAGAGGGCCTGTTTAGACCTTCTCCAGCAGTTTGATCTTCTCTGAGAGCTCTGTCTCCTTGGCTCAAAGGTCCTTTTCTGAAACTGCCAATAATGGGATCAGTAAGTGCCACAAACATATTCTCAGTGTGACTTGCCCCAACAGTGGCCCAAAGGGACATGTTCCCAGTTGCAGGATATACATGAGTGGTTTCATCCCATGGTGGTCAGTGTCAAGTGAGTGTAGCCAGAGTTATTTCACTTGGCCCTCAGCTGAAACACAGAAACTGAAACAAAGCTAAACAGACAAAGTTTGGCCAAGTGCTGTGTGCTTTGGTTCCAGCAGACATGGTATCTGCAGACAATTGGCTGTGGCATCTCACATTCCAGCTGTGGTATCTGGCCATATTTTTCTCCAGCCAAAATTCAAGGGAGTTGTTAGAGAAACATCAAGAGAAAAGGGAAATTGAATATAAGCCAAGAGTATGCCCTAGCAGCCAGGAGAGCCAACTATGTCCTGGGGTGTATCAGGCACAGCATTGCCAACTGGGCAAGGGAGGGGATTGTCCCACTCCGCTCTGCACTGGGGCAGCCTCACCTTGAGTGCTGGGGGCAGTTTTGGTCACCACAATAAAAAGATGGTACAAAGCTACTAGAGAGTGTCCAAAGGAGGGCTACAAAGATGGTCAAGGGCCTTGAGGGGAAGCTCTATAAGGAGTAGCTGGGATCACTTGGTCTGTTCAGCCTGGAGGAGACTGACGGGGACCTCATTGTTGCCTTTAACATCCTCACAACATGAAGCAGAAAGGCAGGCACTGATCTCTTTTCTCTAGTAACCAATGACAGGACCCAAGACAACAGCATGAACCTGTGTCAAGAGAGGTTTAAGTTGGATATTAGGAAAAGGTTCTTCACCTAGAGCGTGGTTGGGCACTGGAAGAGGCTCCCAGGGAAGTGGTCACAGCACCAAGCCTGACACAGTTTAAGAAGCTTTTGGACAATGCTCTCAGGCACCTGGTGTGACTCTTGAAGTTGCCTTCTGTTGGGCCAGGAGTTGGACTTGATGATGTTTGTGGGTGCATTCTAGCTCAGGATGTTTATGATTCTACAATTTTATAAAATCTCTGTCATTGTCTCTGAAAAAAAACTTCAGTTGTATTATTTAGTACAGGAACACATTCAGCTCACATTGGCGGTGGGGAAGAGACCATCTAAAAGTCACATATAAGTCCCTGAAATAAAACAGACTTACCTCAGTTGTGTAGAACTTAAGATCAACTGAGATGGCACCAGAAGTTCATGTTACTCAGGTGGGAGATGGAGAGCATCTGCTTCCCAAAATCAGGAACAGTGTGCAGCTACTGTAAAGGAAAGGGTTGCTGGAGACAGCACCGCCACCTTCTTCAGATGGCCCTTGGTTCACACATCTGGGTCACAAACAGCAGGCACCCATGCCCATCACTACAGATATCTAAGCAATAAATGGAACTACAGCTGCTACGAAGATGATTTAAAGACAGAGAGGATAAATGCGGGAAATTCTGTTGTTAACCAGACCAGAAAATAAAGGTTAGGCAGAGATGTGCTTGGGTGCATGTTAAGATGTACCTAGTATTGCATAAAAGGCAGCCTTAGTAAGGTTCTGGTTCTCAGGCACATGCAGTCTTCTATCTCCTAAATATATCACAGCACACAAAAAAATTCAAATAGAGGTGACTCTCCCCTACTTCATATTGCTGATGACAGTTCATCCTGCAGCCGCATGTGTCTCTTCACTAGGAGTGAAATGAGGATTCATCCTGCAGGCAATGCAGAAGAGGACACCACCTACGCAAACAGTCTCTGCCCCAGGAAAGCTCATGCAAGCAGAGGCAGGCTTGTTACTCACGACCTTAATGTAAGAGAAAGGGCATTCTCCAGCCACTGGAGATGTAGGGCCATGACTGTCATTTTTCTGGGAACAATTTTAGCCCTCACAGTGGCTTCACTGACGTACTGTCACTGCATCAGTGCCATGTATATAGTAATATAAAAAGGGCACAGCAGTCTCCAATCTCCACAGTTTTAAGCATCTTTCCCTCCAGGAGCACTGCAAAGGGTAGAGGAAAGAGGGAAGTTTTTGAATGTGCATAAGAAAAATATTTCAGAGACCCTACACAACAACCTGTTTTCTTTCAGAAAACTGTTGTCCTTACATACACTGACACATAGCCAGGGCACCTGTAAACAGTGACACTCGCATCAGAGGCTGGAAGAAGGATGTCACCATAGAGGGAACAGGGTCGGGGACTGTTTCATGCAGTGACACTGAGTTTGAGAGAATTATGGACATACCTTTTCCAGTGAGTGGTCCTTAGCCAGATGTGGAGGTGTGGGCAGAAGCCACCCTAGGTAACCTCTCTGTACACCCTTTTTACACCCTCTTTGTAACCCAAGTTACAAAGACCTTGTTGTAGGGAGTTGGAGCCACATTGTTGGAGGCAGCCATGTCCACTACAAGTTGATGGTATGTTTCTGCAGAGCAGTCAAGTAGCAATGGGAAGATACACTTACAAAAAGTAAACAAAGCTTTAGCTCAGCCAGGTGGTGAATCTGTATGTCAGCATGCAGTACACAGGGAAATGAACACAGACCTCTACCTATACCCAGTAGGGCTAAAATATCCACAGTGCAATGAGAAGTGAGCCCATTCATCCACCTCACGGTCAAACAGCAGGAACAAAATGGCAGGTGCCATGCAGAGCAGTAGGACAGCAAGCAGGAAATGAGGTTGAAAAGAGAAGCATGAGATGATCACGGGATGCAAAATATGAGCCAAACCCAGGTTCATGGGCAAAATGATAATTGAACTAGAAAAAAGTGACCAAAGGCTTAGACACACTATTTGCAGTTCATAACAGGACCCAGTTTTGGCAGGATATACAGCAGGGAAAAAAGACAGCAAGATTAGATGTGATTTTTCCACTTGGAGGGGGCAAAAGAGGTGGAGGCTTCCTTCCTGCTGCACAATCATTTTTGAAAGTGCAAAGAGAGGACAAACAGATGCTGGCTGTGGAAATTTTCCAAATATGTGTTAGCAGTTGCTGTTGGTAAAGGTGGCCTGAACAGAGTGGAGAAATCTTTGTTTAAACTAGGGAAAGAGTATGACTGCTTTCTGGAATGGATGGGAAACAAAGGTCTGGATATTCTTGCTTACTAGTGAAATCCAAGAGCCTCTAAGGTGAAAAGGAGAGTCCTGAGTGCAGAGCAACTCCTTTAGTTGTACATCTCCATTTAGCTTCCCCAGAATTCCTCTGCAAGCCTCATCTGTGTAAATGTTATCCCCAAAATACATTGAGTAGACCCAGGAGTGGCTGTGTTCTCATGCTTCACAGCACATCTCCAGAGCGTTTATCTGCACTATTTTCTTTATGCTCAGTCCCATTATGATAACTTTTTGATTTACCTTTTTCCTAGGAGCAGAAGAAGGGAAAGGAGAGGGTATATACTGGGTGAAGGTGAAATCAAACTAAATTCACACAGGTCCTGCTGACTATCCATCTTCTCTGTTTGTTTATTCACCTTTTCTTCTGCACCCTGAATGACAGTGATGTTCTTCTCAAGTTTCTATGGTGAAGTTTCTTGATCTGCACAGTATTTTAAAAGGCTTGGGCAGGAGTTACTTAAATAAGGAGGAACAGTGGTGAGCTAACATGCCCCCCAGGTGGGATGCTTGGAAGGGTGCAGTAAATGATCAGGTTTCTTAATACTATCCATGTATTTGCATAACCAATTACTAAGATCACTGCAGCTGGTAAGAAGTGGATTCCAGAGATTGTTCTTGAGGAGTTCCTAGGTTACTAAGGTACTGCAGGCTGTACCACCCTCCCCTGCCAACAACAGCTTTGATGCTGCCTCAGTGAAGGTGACGAAAAGACAAGGCACTGTCATGGCTCCTCCCACAGCTGCAATTGAAGGAGGGCAATTCATGTATTCATGATAAGAACATAAGAAGAAACCCGTGGCAGTATGTAACTTTGAGGCAGTTAGCAGCTTGTGAGATGGAAGGGAATATAGGTGGTCCCAGAGATGTAGGGAAGGGAAAACCTTCCCTCTCCTTTGCTTCCCAGACACAGGTGCTCCACCTGTCACAGCACAGGCCAGCTCAAACTGTTCATCCCAGAGAGCTGTGCCTACAGAAACTCTTTCCAGTAGCAGTTGTGGTTGAAATCAGAAATAAATAGACTGTGTAGTACCCAAGAAATTACCTTCTTACTCTACCTTCATGCTCACTCCTTGTCCTTTGGAAAGCATCTGTTGTTACATGACAAACAAGGGGGCATATATGGCAATAGTCAGCCATAACCATGGTGAATGAAGCTGCTCTCCAAGAGAGGCTTCACAGGCCCTACCACAGCCTCCTTTTTTCCTTTACTGCCAGCCAAGTCTTATACACAGCAGCAGCTCTGAAAAACCTACTTCCACAGCTTTTCCTTCCACAGGGCTCCCCTTCACCACATTTTGTCTGGAGGGAACATGAGCCTGTGCCAGCTGGTAGCTACCTCTGGCAGCTCCCCATCACTGCTTAGGAAATAATTTGTAATGCAGCCAGGTGGAACTGGCAAGGGCATCAGGAAATAAGAAAAGGAATTTGGCTGGGGCTTTGGGACCACCACAGATTCTCATACAAGTACTGCCACCAGATCTTCAGTGATTCCACATGCCCAGGTGCAGAATGCCCGGGATCAGCATATATCCATCCACAAGGCACTCAGAGCTCCCCGTTGTGCTCCGCAGCCTACAGAGGAGATTGCAGATGAGCTCAGAGGAAGGGTGAATCACCCATGTACTCTCTGCATTGTACTATTTTCTCCTCAGAGCTGAGCTATCAGAAGCATATGAGCATATATTCTCTTGTCTATTGTCAGAGCTTCAAATCAAAACTGTGATTAATCTGAGACTGTACATTTTTGGTATTAGATCCAGTGTACCTCAGTACTGCAAAGATTTTGTTAACTTTGTGTAATATTGACATCTAAAATGCAAAATGTGAGCACTGAAGATGACAGAACAGCTTTCTATAAAGAATTCTGCCAAGAAAAAATAATTTCAAAACAAAAGGAAAAATACCTATTTACTAATAACAGAAGTGATATTTAATATTAAATCATCTCAACCAGTGATTTTTTTCCCAACATTTATGGAGGCACTCCTCAGTCTCTGCATATGTCAATGTGCATGTGGGTGGGTGCACAAGGGTGTCGTGGGGTGCAGCCCTAGGGGGAGAAATGTACAAGGCAAAGCTGACCCTGACCACATCCTGCTGCCCAGTCCATCCCACAGCAGGACCAGTCAACCAGTCCTGACATGTTCTTCCCAACTACTTGACTCTTTTGAAATGAGATCAGGGCAAATGCTTGGTTGCCAATTGCTGTTGTTACCAGTTACTCGTTCTGCAGAATTTTCTCTGGCCATGAATCTGCCGTGAACATAGTGGCTTACACATGCTCCCCATGGAGAGAGAGGAAGGAGAAGGTATTCCAAGGGAAGCGAGAGCTTCATTGAATGTGAAAGCCAGCCTGAGTTAAAACTCTCATGACAAATCAATAAAAGCACGTGCAATTCAGAGTCTGGGATCCTGTTTGAGCAAGAAAGCAGAATGAGAGTATCTCAAAGGACAGTTTAGGTGGGAAAAGGAACAGGAGAAAGAGACATCAATACCCATATCTGAAAGTCTGAAGGGCCTGACTTCAGGTCAGAAGCTCTGACTCCAGGGCAGAAGAGGGGTTTTTGGAGTGGGAGACACAAGGAATAAAATGCAAGAGGAAATAGAAAAACAGAATGTGGTAGAAAAATTAAAAGATAGAGTTGATAGCAAATCTTCCGACCCCAGTAGGATTTTGGCATCTGGGTAACCAGACCCTACCATAGCTCTGACTCTGGAGGCAGAGGGAGGAAGAGTGAGGACAGTATCATTCTGGGGACACAAGGAGGAGACCTCAGGAGTGGCTGTCTGCTAGATCTTTAAGTTCTGATCCCTTTCTTTTGCCTTTGTATTGCTTTCAATATCGTGAACAGCCCAAATGCCTTATCCCGATGTATTTATTAACACATGACAGCAGCATCAGGGCTGGGGGAACAGGGGTAGCAGGGTCATCATTTTAAGACCTATATTAGCTGGAAATGGTAAGCCACCTTCATTATGTTTTTGAGGACAGAGTTATTCTGAGCCCTGAAACAAAGCAAATGACAGCTTTTTTCCAAGGCTGGTATTTTCTTGATAACTTCGATTTCCAGCCCTTATACCAAAGTTGTCCATAAAATCAGGCTGCTGTTCCAGTTTGGTAGGGGGAGCTATTGCTGTCAACGCTTCTGCTTCAGCACTGGTCCAAACTCAGATGTAGTTGCACCTGGTTCTTCCTGCAGCAGCATCTTTGACTCATGTTCTAAATGTTGCTCAGCATGTGATACTAAAATTAAAGTGTTTTAATGGCCACAAGAAAAAAGTACATATTCAAATTATCCAGGATGAAACAGATGGACTGTTTCCCTGATTTTGCTTAGCAAAGACAGGTGGGGAATTTACAGTTGGGAACAAAGGATTTTCTCTTATCCAGCAATGGATGGTTGGCAGCCAGTCTAGCTGCCAGTGTTATTTTGTGATGGCAGCCCAAAGAAAGCAGCTTAGCATGGCCTGTAACAGCCCCCGGGGAAAGCCATGTGCAGGATGGACCGTATTTTTTGGCTCCCTGAAAAGAGCAGGTGATAGAGCTACAGCCTCTGCAGGCTTCCTCCACTTCACACAGCAGCAGTACAGGGTTGCAGCAGAACTTTTGGCAGCAGATAAACCCCAAGCTGTTTCATATTACCTCCTACAAACTTCTGGTTAGAGAAATGGCCACATACAAATGGCATATTCCTCACTCAGAGGTGGTCTCCCGCATTTTGTTGGGGCTGAATTAGATCCAAAGTAACAGTTGCTGAATTCAGTAGGTTGTCTTTGAGGCTCAGCTGCCTCTTGGCAGGCTCTGAGCATTGACTCAGGGAGAGCATATGAGCCCAAGGACACAAGCCAAGATGCCAGCCCTTTCATGGGGTCCTTTGGATGGCCTTTAGCTGAGCAGGATACGGGGGATGAGCCCGGGTGCTCACAAAAACAAGATCTTGGCCTCAGCTGTGCAGAGCAGATGCGTGACCCTTTCGTGGTCCAGAGGCCAGGCCCTCACATCAGCTCCCCAAGCTGCAGGGCGGTGTCACAAAGCCAGGGCTGACAGCTAGCTGGCACATCCACACTGCTAACAACCCTCACGGGCTTTGACTATCCCAGTCTTTGGTGCTGGGTCTACACTGTCACCCTGAGGACTCTCTAAAAGCACTTTAAAACCTCAGTATTAAGGACTTCAAGCATCAGCAAATAAACTGTAAAAGTCCATGAGGTTTTTTGCAGCTCAGAATGGCTCAGGTTATCAGTTCTTAATGTTTGTGGCAGGCAGTCCTGCCTGCTGTTGTGTCACACAGGCCTGGGCTTCCATATAAACATAGAAAAACAGTTATTTTGTCAGTGGCCCAGAAAAATGGAAGAGCTGAGCAAGAGAAAACCATGCCTTGAGCATCACAAACCAGCATGTCACAGCAACCAAAACTCAAGTTATCACCGCAACCTGGCAAGCTCAAGTTGCTCTTCCACAGGCTGTCAGTCTGGGAGATTTGAATGATGTCTGGAAAATTATTTCCATATGACAGAAGACAAAAAGCTGTACACAGGAATAGAATCTGAATCTGCAGTTTACAGGTAACTGTATAGCTTGACTCTCGGATCAGGGGTTGGGAATGCAACACTCTCGGTTTAGAAAGTCCTGAAACTTACAGCAATACACAGTGTGCTGGTTTTAGTGGGGGTAGAGTTAATTTTCTTCATAGTGGCTGGTATGGGGATGTGTTTTGGATTTATGTTGAACAGTGGGTTGATGATATAGAGATATTTTTGTTATTGCTGAGCAGGGCTTACACAGAGGCAAGGCATTTTCTGCTTTATGTACAGCCACACTGGCAAGGAAGTTTGGGGTGCATGGGAGTTTGGGAGGGGACACAACCAAGGGCAGGTGACCCCAACTGACCAAAGGGACATTCCAGACCATATGACATCATGCTCGGTATATAAAGTTGGGGGAAGAAGGAGGAAGAGGGGGACATTTGAAGTTATGGTATTTGTCTTCCCAAGTCACCGCTGCATGTGATGGGGCTTAACAGAGCCCCATCCCTCCTGGAGATGGCTGAACACCTGCCTGCCCACAGCAAGCACTCAGTTAATTCCCTGTTATGCTCTGCTTGTGTGAACAGCTTCTGCTTTCCCTATTAAACTGTCTTTATCTCAGTCCAGGGGTTTTCTATCTTTTACCCTTCCAAATCTCTTCCCAATCCTGCTGATGGGGGAGTGAGCGAGCGGCTGCATGGGGCTTGGCTGCTGGCTGGGGTTAAACCATGACACACAGTCAAAATTCAAATCAACAGAAAAATGAAGTACCCCACAGTAGCAACAGTACTGGTTCTGATTATAACATGAGCTTCATTTTTCTTCTCAATGAATCTCCTTCTAAGACATATGCTGTTCTTGAGAGATATCCTTCTTATTTTCTGTGTTCTGGGACAGCCATGTCCCACTTCACCTGTTGTTAGTCTACAGACTGATGTGGAGTTCTAGGGATCCCAGATGTTTACATCTTTGTGATGTCAGTGGGACTCACTTCACTAATGAAAGATGGCTGTCTAATAAAAGATAAGATCTCTTCTTTTCACTCAGCAGCAGTATAAACACAAAGTCCCTGCAGGGACTTCACAGCTCTGTTCATAATGAGCAAGCCAAACCAAGCCATGTCATCTCATACTATAAATCTGAGGAAGTACCAGCTCTGAAAATAGGACTTGAAAAGATCCTCAAGAGAGCATGTACATCACCCCATTACCTTAAGGCAATTAGGTCAGATCAAGTTAAACAGCTCCTGAGTTTAGTTTATCTAACCTGTTCTCAAAAGCCTCCTATGACAGAATATCATTGCCTTCATAGATGAAAAGTTAAGAGACTTCTTACTACAGCCTTAATTGTCTTCTTTGCAGTGATTTAAACTAATTACTTCTTGTTTCAGCTGCAGCAGAGATTATCAAAAAGTCTCTGTCTTTCCAGTAAGTCATTATGTTTGTGAAAGGTTCTTCTCTAGGACTGATCTTTCAGCTTTCATCAAGATTTCTTACACTCAGCAAGTTTTTTGGCTCCTTGCTTGTTCTACTCATTCTCCTCTGGAGTTCTTCCAGGTAGTTTACATGTTTATTGGAGTGCAGTGCTGAAAGCAGGACAATTCTCTAGCTCTGGCCTTCCTGCACAAGACAGAGTGGAAGCATTTTCTCAGATAATAATTTCTGATATATGATAGGCCACCTTCCATATCTGCTGTACTATCAAGACATTATTGACTCACATTCAAGTCTCACCCCAGACTGCTTTGACTCACTCCAGTTTTTCTTCTATGTTGTTGTCATGTCCTTTTGTATTTCTGCAGCCAATATTCCTTACTGAATTGCATCCCATGTGACTGAGAAACAGTCAGATTCTGCAAAATCAGACATCACAATTCCTTTTCCATTGAAAGAACAGATCTGCATCTCTGCTTTTTAAAGGATGCATGTGGCCAAATTTTAAGAAGCAAAAGTAAGATTCAGCATAAAGTACCAGGTTTTGGGTGGGGAAAAATCAATATACCTGTTCCACTTCTGTACCATTGTTAACAAGTTCTGCTGCACAAGCTCAGCAGTGCTTTTAGCAGCTACGAAAAACACTTAGAGCTGAGAGTCACAGGCTGTTGGGATCATCACTCACAGTGTCTTTCATCATGCAAAGCAACTCCTCGCTCCTCTAAATTAAGTTGCAGAGTCAGCCACATTCAGATCTTCCAAAATAAGCAGGATTAATAATGCCTGAGCGAGACTGGAACATTGAAGAACCAATGGCACAAAAATCAAGTGTTATTCACCACACCTTGCAAGCCCTTTCCCCAACATATCCCAGTCAGGCAGAAGATTCATGTTTCTTTCAAAACCTTCTAAGCAAAGGTCACAGGCAGTGCAGCCCACAGATTTGAATTTCCAAATCTTCTGTGTGTCTTGGGTTTTTAGCAGCTCATGCACCTGACCATGAACAGAAAGCCAGGTGATGCTCAACAGAAATGAAAACTGAGGATGAAAGATGGAGAAAAAAAAAAATAAGAAAAAAGGAAGAAAATACTAATGGAAGTTAATGGAAGTTTGCACTGATTTCAGCAAAGATTATGGCTTGGCTTCTCTTTATAATTTTTTATTCTTTACTTATGGGTCGTGAGTCACTCAGTGACATCCAGAAAGACATTCTGAATGTCTGATTTGCTGTTTGCTCTTTCCTAGCAAGAGAAAGTGTGTGCAGCTAAGGACTTGGCTTGGTAGGTCATGGGTTGGAATGCACAGATTCCAGTGCTTCTGTCTTTAATCAACATGTAAGAAACAAATATCGGTATCTCCTCAAGGCATTGAAGGAAATAATGCTAATTAGACTAGCTGAGGATCTGGCAGATTTGGTACAGCGTTGAAAGTGGATCAGAGGGGAAGAAAAGTTATGTAGGGTAGTAGAGGCTGGACTTGTTCCCTAGTTCTGCACTCTCACTTAGCCCATGTCAGAGAGCTTGTGAGAGCCTCACTTCTTACTTCATTGAACATGCCCCATCTTCTGTTGCAGAGCATGGAAGAACTCAACAAATAACAGTTCCAGCACACTTTTGAAAGGACCCTATGAGCATGAAGTATTACTGCTGCTGTTGTTAGGATTAAGAACAGAGTCTGCTGCTGAATAATTCATTTGATGTGAAAAACAGCCAGCAAGTTGTTGAACAAAAATGATGTATAATGAGACATAATTACAGAGTGGTTGAGGAGAGCAGGATGCAGATGGAGCTCTCAGGTTGGTTGCTGGTGACATCAGAGCATGGACAAGCACAGATGCGTGTTGGGTTGCATACTTCATTTTCTGAATGATTGTGTCACTTTGCCTTTAATTTTTGAGATTGCCTTTTGAGGGCTGCCTCATTTGGAGGGACCATTTCTGGTGGAGAAAGAGGATTCAGTATTCCCAGTTTTTTAGTACTCAACCATTACTGATAAGGTTCTAGAAGTAGTAATTACTGCTGACAGGGAGGCACTATCTTGTCACATCTATACTGGTTTTCTTGACAGAAGGAATGGGCAGAGCTGCTAATTCCCCACAGATGTTTGGACATCAAAACTTTCTGCAGCAAGTTAAAAAAATTGGAAGGAGATTCTGTGCCTCAGATTGCTGCTTGAAGAAAGATAGCAGGATTCACAGAGCCCAGCCTGCAGTGTGGGAGCTTTAGAGCTGTCTCTGTTTTTCATCAAATCACACAGGAAAAGCTTTCTCTGCCTAGGCTTGGGAAGAAAATGAATTCCTCTCTACTCTGCTTTCTTTACTACCCCACCTAGAGTACTGCATCCAGCTCTGGAGTCCCCAGTATAAGAAGGACATGGATGTCTTGGAGTAGATCCAGAGGAGGACCATGAAGATGACCAGAAGGCTGGAGCATCAGCAAAAAAACCAGGCACTAAATCAAAAACTAAACCAGAAACTGAGACCTACTTCAGCCAATTTGTCATCAGAATTAAACAAACAACCAGAACTTCCAGATACTACTGACAGATTCAAGCCTGGCATGGGAGACTGAAAGACAAAATCCCTCCTGTATCCCAGGTGTCTGGCTATTTCTGACCTGTGAGCCAGATCCAAGGGATGGGGAGCTAGGAAGATATGGATGGCTTGGAGCCAGGGAGAGAAAGTAGAACACGAGAAGAGGCTTTATCATGCGTTTCCTATATAACAGCCAAAATACCCTTCTGTTCCTTCTCATATATCCTAGAGAGCACAGCTGAAGTGTGAAGAACTGTTTAATGGATCTAGTAATGGTATTGATCTTCTGTCGTTTAAAAAGGGTCTCAGGGCCTAATCAGATCTGTAGAAGTGTCTCATTATTTACTTTGCCAAAGGAAAGGATTAGATATAAGAGAAAGAAAAGGCCCTTCTGCAGGCATGGGTTTACTCAGCAGGATGAAAATCCATTCCATTTACTCTTACCTGTGTATGTG
Organism: Passer domesticus; assembly: GCF_036417665.1. Taxonomy (NCBI): domain Eukaryota; kingdom Metazoa; phylum Chordata; class Aves; order Passeriformes; family Passeridae; genus Passer; species Passer domesticus. Next base: position 34,741,152 of record NC_087479.1, read on the forward strand.
TTTAAATAGGAAAAAATCCAAACAACCCTCGATGAGATTCTACTTGGAGGAATCAGTACAGTAGCAATAAACAGAAGTAGAGTCTGTAACACAGTAAATTGACTCTTAGATCTCCAACATCCTGATTTAGCTCCATTATATGGTCACATAAGAAATGTGACCAAATGTGACAATTTCCAGCAGAAATTGTATTGTTGATGACAGAGACAGATTGAACAACTTTTCACCTCCTGAGATACAAAGTGAGAAAGAGTAAGCCAGAAACCCTCTGATAGCATTTTTATAGTCACCTTTGAGACAACAGAAAATTATCTTATCACACCATTGCCTGTAATGCCCCTGCCTCAGAAAACAGTGATGGTTTTATTTCCTTGACACTTGAACCCAAGTTAACTTCCCAACCTGTCTTTCAGGATGGCTGCAGATGAGACATTTTGTACCTATGTTGTGGCACAACTGAAGCTATGCAGACATGGAGTAGCAGCTGTGGAACTGCCTACTCAGCCCATGTTGGGTCTATCAGCAGAGCAAAATATTTCAGGTTGAACACAAACATTGACTTTGCAGTGAGGTTTCTTTTGCAATGATATTTTTTCATGTTAACATTCCAGATATTATCAGTATGTTCTGAGATAGGCACACACACACACACACACACATATATACTTGCATGATAACTATAATGAATAATCTGGTTTGATTTGGCTTGCAGGAGAAACTTTAAACATCTTTTTACTTCAATTCCATGCAAACTCTACACCAGTTTCTACTGCTGAATTCCACAAACAATAGAGTAAATTCAAGAACCTCTGTATTTTCCATCACTGGAAAGATTTTGCATTAGTTCTCTTTCAGTCACTTCTTTTTGGAGACTTTTACTTAAAACACCTCACTGTTTAACACAGGAACCTTGCAGGTCCCTTGCTTTCTTGGATCAACATTCATCTGCCTTGCTTAGCACTGTCATTGTACTTGTTCATCCTGATGCCTACTTGCATTTAGTCATGGATTTGCCATATCCCTGGAGGTTTGTCGTGAAGTTAATGGGCCATTTTATGGGACATGAAGCTTTTGGACATCCCCCGTGTCCCAACTACATATCTGAAGAAAGGAAGGTGCACAAAACTGAATTACCAAGAAAAGGTTAATTCTTTCATTTTTCTAACCATAGAAAACAGGGTTCTTCTTCCAGGGCAGAGATGGGTTAGCAGATGAGCCCCTTGGAGCAGCACAGGCAGGCAATCCCAGTGTGACCTTCAAAGCACAGGGACATGGCTCCCTGAATCAGAGGCTTCAGCATGGGAAAAAGAGCCACTGCCAAATTTTAAGAGAAGCCTGAAAGTGACTGACAAGCGCACAGACTGTGCCAAAGTGCGAAGTGTCAAGAGCAACAGAGGGTGTGCTGCTCTACTGTGGCAGCTCCAGCACTGGAGAGAAGTCCCCAGGATGGTGGCTGCTCCCAGGGCAGAGAGCCCAGAGCTGGCAGCGGAAGCTGGAGTAGCAGGGGGCAAGGAGGAAGGGGTAGTGGGAGTGAAAATTGTCACTCCTTGTATAACCAATGGATTTCACCTGGCAGTCACTGATGGACAATAAATTTAGAAAGAAAGGAACACCATTATTTTAGTGCTACTCTTAAGAAGGTGACAGCATTGGAAAGGCACTATTTATTATTTACCTGCACTGATCAATACCTTACATACTTTAGTCTCACATTAGAGTCCAGTATCTCAGACACACTTCAATAAACCTGTACCTTTGAAAGCCTGATGTAGATTCAAAAAGCCTGCAGAGGCAGGAGTAGCCAGCTGCTACAAATATGTTCTCTGATTACAGGAGTTCCAAGGCAGAGTAGCTTTGTCTAAAAAAAGAACCTTCCCGTTATGCTCAACCATCTATTTTGTGCAATAATTGAATGTCTGCTAAAAACCATCTTGTGATCTGTTGCAATAAAAGGAATATGTTTGATCATAGCTTGGTTGTGCTCCCTGAAATACTGCAGCCCACAGCCTTTAGGGCAGAAAGCCTGACATGTTCCTTCTCAGAGCACCCTTCATTCATACAGAAATGTTTTGGGCCCCTTGCACATTTTGCCTATAGTGCCAAAGCCCTTTCCTTTCTAAAGCAAAAGCCTTCAAGCTCTCCTTCCACTGCTTGAGTACTTCTTACAGGGAAGGGTACCTTGGGCTTTCTATCAGGTTTGTAACCTCCTTCCCAGATTTCATGCTCTGTATTATATCCACAGTTGAACACAAAAATAGACAGCAGTTTTTATTTCATGCTTAGCCTGAACCCTACTGACTTAGCAGGAGCAAGGGAGATGTGGTGAATTTGTCTTAGCTTGTATCATATCCTCTCTGCACTCAGCTATAGGAGGACCTGCCATCTCATGAAAGCAATCTACTGCAGTATGGTCCAGCTTACAGGAGATGCCTCTGCATCAGACAGCAGTAAATATTTTACTTCTATTTTTCTCATTTGTCACCGCGTTTAATCTAAATCAAGTTTTACAGCCTAAAACCAGATATTCCTTGGAACTGCAGGTAATTCAGCACAAGTAAAATGCCTTTTTTAGAACTATATTCAATAACAAGCAAATGTTAGTAGAAGTGCTAAGATCATTAGGAGTGAGGAGATGTTTTGGTTTTAAATTCCTGATTTCATGATGCTGAGAAGCACATCACAGTTGTTCTGTGCTGTACTCCAGTGACTGCTGCAATGCCAGCTGTAACACCCTCTTGGAAACTACAAAGAATGGATGTCCTCTTCTGAGCAGGGTTTGGGTGCCTCTCCCAGATCACACATATTTGGGTGCATGTGTAAGAAAGGACATGAATGCACAGGCACATACACACTTTAGGGGTATTTTATATTCCCCTCAACTGTATCCCACTTGCCAAAGGAGATTGTTGAATAATAGTCTCTGAAGCTCAGTGCGTAGCTATTCCAGCCCTTCCCTGGCTGTTTTCTCCCTCACTGAAACAGATTTTAATTCTACATCAGACTTCCCCTCATGCAGATTAACTTCATCAACTTTTCTTTTGACATAGGTGACCCCCTGACACCAAGAGATCCCTGGTGTCAGCTCAGCAAATCACATCCTTCCTTGGCTATTCTTCATCAGCTCAGCTATTCCCAATGCTCTCAGTGTTACCCCAGGCAATATGACTTGCATGTGAAAGCTTATACATTTTGCTGTTCTTTGGTACAAAGAGGTTGTTAATTGGAGTGATGCCCAGAACATCATTTATCTTGAGCACACTTAGGTAGGAAGGGCAGGAGCATAAGGAGAGAAGGAATTTAAAGTTGTGTCAAGGTCTTGACTTGCCTCTTCTTACCTGGACAGGAGAGTATGTCATCTGTATCACCTACCTTAGGGGAGGTCAGAAATTACTTTCCTTTCCTTGTCTGCCACTGGAGCTAGAACAGCAAAGACTGGGTATGAGAAAGATGTATTCAGCCCACAATGCCAATCGAGGGCCATTAAATGGGACTAAGAAATTAGCACCAAGTAGCTGTTAGGAACACCTGGTACTTCACAAAGTGAAATGAGTGGAAGAGCATCAAACTCCCAGGGTAAGGGCAATTCCAGGATATTTTACGCACAAAGGCAAAAGCACCTCTAGTTCCCTGGGCTCCTGTCCCCTCACTCATTTCCCCCTCAGTGGAGGACAGTAACATACAATGACAGCTTGGGACTTCATGTCTCCTCCATCATTCACATCCTTTAGTTGCTATGCTGGGTCCTAAGGGTAGAGAAAGCACCAGGACTTTTCTTCCTTTAATTATAAGGAAAGTTCTGTTCCTTTCCCCACCAGAAGTTATTTTGCCATTTTTGTTTTTATGTTCGCATTTGATGTTAATCCACAGGTAACTCTATTTCCAGCCTCAAATTGTTTTCTGAGGTCCCGATTCTCAACCAGCATTTCCTTTCTCTCTTTCATGTCATGTAAAGTTTATTCCTTTTCTTTGGATCAATACAGCTTTATTTAGGATGGCATCTTTCACAGAAACTGTATTCTGAAATGCCTGTGAAGAACTCCAGACCATGGCCTATATCTGGGACAAAGTACTGCAAGTGGTAAATATTGCACGGAGTCAAAACATTCAATCACACTTAGTTTCACCAAACCTGATGTCATCAATTCCTCACCTTTTCTGTATCTTAGAGATTTCACATCTGCATACTTTTCCCCTCCCCTCAAAGGCTGGTGTTTCCCTACTTTGTCCTTTATGCAGCTCTGATAACAACCACATAAAATCCTCAGGAAGGAAGATGTTCTCAATTGAAATATGTGCCCAGCCTGTATTTGCAATGGGCATTTGAGATGCCCAGCTAGATAGCTCCTTACCTCCCAGAATATCCAATCTCATTAGCTCTACCTAAGTTATTGAAAGTAGTGCTTATTCAGAAGAGGTTCTGGGTGCTGACCCCAGGACACCAGCACAACACGCTACTGTAAGAAGTACCCAGTAGCATACACTGAAGGACTTGTACCTGCCCTGAGAAGGACACTTTGAGCCCAGGTTTGTCAAGATCTCATCAAACAAAAGGCTATCCTGTAGCACGAAGAGGATGAGAGGCATATAGGTGGCCTTCTGGAGGGCACTAAAAGGGAAAATGACAGTTCTTTCCCAGCAAAGTTTTAGACTTTCTATATTCTCTCCGTATACATCCTATGGCAACCTCCCAACACGCCTCACTGTCTCCATACCCACTGATGCAGGGCTACCAATACTGACTTCTGCAGAGGCATCTCCTGTAAGCTGAGGATTGTCCCCCTGAAATGTCAGCAAAATAAGGGGCAAAATGGGAGGAAAGAAGACTGTCATTAAGACTTATTTGTTTTTATATGACCAGAATGGGAACAGGGATTAAAAAGTATTAGCACATAGAGTGAAAAGTAGAAGCAGCAAAGACCCCATGTGCTCTGATGCCCAAATGATCTGGTTCCCCTCAGGACTCACTGGTGTTAATGATGCTTGTCCTGCCTGCTGGATTGTGTGGCTGATAACCACTGTCTGCCACTGATTGTCAGCACCTGCCTGCATCCCTGCACCTGGGAGACTCAGGAAGCCTGATGCATTTATCTGAAGGGCTGGGAGACCCTGCCACCCCAACAGGTCAGCAGACAGAAACACAGCTCAGGGATCATCTCTGGTGGCATGCATAAGGGGACCCATGGCTTGGACTGTGTGGGCTCAGCACTGCTGCTGAGCAACGCTTTGTGTAACATACCCCACTGCTGAGGGATGCTGACACTCACTGTGTGTTTTAAGTTTTGATCAAGAGAAATGCTTTAACATTATGAATTCACACACCAGTAACCTTCCTTTATTAGCTAAAGCCTGCAAAACTCAACAAAACATTTGACTGATCCTCTGCGTAGAATGCAACATAATATCTTAGGAAACAATTATCAAAATGAAAAAAATAGCCTCAACTTCTTTATGCAATTTTTCTTCTTAATGGGCCATTAAAAGGCTCATTCTTGTGCTGTATTCATCTCTTTCCTGTTAGTGCTGCTCTTATTAGAGCTCTGTAGACCTCTAGAGACATTCAGCCATTTTGTTTTAATATTATTATCCTTGCTAACAGCTGAATGCAATTGTCCAAGAGAGCAAGCTAATGTACAGCTACAGTGAAAAACACTTGCAGAAAATCAAAGAGAGCTGTGGCCAGAGAAGGGAATTAAGAGGCAGGACTCCTAGGATCTACTTCCAGTTCCGCTTAGAGTTTACACATCTGGAAAGATTTTTTTTTAACCTCCTTTTGCCTCAGTTTCCAAACTGTTGAATGATCCATGAAGACCTGGATTTAAGGTACTAAGTGCACTCAAAAAAAGGTTCTCCACACTTCCCGTGCCCCTTAATCACACCACTTTTAACATGTAAATTGGCAATTCTACCCATCTCCTTCTTCCTTTCTCCATCCTCAACTCATCCTTCTTATAAATTTTCCTTCCGTGGGATTAGGATTTCTCCCTTTTTTTTTTTTTTGGTGTGTGGGGGTGGAGGGGTTGGGGTGTGAATTTTCTCCCATTTGCAAAGAGACAATAACAATTGATACTTAGAGAGATAAAAGAAATGGCCAAGGTGAGGGAAGGGTGCAGCTGGCCACTCTCTTACCTGGGTGGTTTTCTCTTTGGAAGGGCAGAGATAGGATGAGATTTTAGCCAGGGGGTGTGGGATGAGATTTTGGCCAGGCGGTGCGGGGCTCACTCTCTCACTGTGGGCATTGGAGGAGAACAATCGAGCTGTTGTTTACTGCGGGGAGATTTCACTGCCAGCACCGGAGCCCAGCCCTCTACTGCTTCTTCCTTACTGTGGGTGCACCTTTGCTTGTAACAGCAGCCATTGAACCTCATTAGCATCCTACCTCACTGGAAAGCACCCTCACCACCTGCTCGGGTGCCTCAGGGGAAACCCTTCCAAAGGATCCTATCCCAGCTGCCTTCGGGAGCCCGGCTGCCACCACCCAGGCCTGCCCTTTCTCTGCCACTGCTCCGGCTTTTTTGCTACACTGGAACCCTTCACCCCGTGCCTGCCAGGACACCCTGCGGCTCCTGCCACAGCTGTGGAGTTTCTGATACATTTCTCTTGCCACACCGGGGTCTGTTCCTCCCCGCCGTTCCAGCCGCTGCTCCGAGGTTCCTCCGACATCCCACTTGGCCATTACCGCGTGAGGGAGCTGGGCTCGCGCCACAGCGCCCCCTGCAGGCGCGGGGGACTGACGGCCCCGCGCTGCCCGGCCCGGAGCCAGCGGCGCCCCTGCCGGCCGTGAGCGGGACCGCACGGGAGGGAAGCGCCCGCGCCGACAGCAGCCTGTGCTTGGGCTGGGCTCTGGTTCTGTCTGCTTGCCTTGTCATACACACTAATAAAGAACTGTTATTCATTTTCCCCTGTCATTGCCCAAAAGCCCCTTAATTTCAAAGTTGTAATAATTCAGAGGGAAGGGGGTCATATTTTTTCCATTCCAAGAGTGGTTCCTGCCTTCTTTAGCACACAGCTGTCTCTCAAACCAAGACACCCTCCTTTTTGGCTGTTATGTGCACTCATTTAAATTGCAGCCAGAGACATCTGTAGTGGATGTTAGGAAAGCAGTTCTAACAGGAAATACAGCGAGGCAATGATCATTTCCCCTGTACTGTAGTTAAAAGAAAGGGAACAAACATGTAGAAATGCCTGCCACACAATCACTCTGTGTAGCTGCAAAGTGCTGTTATCCTCAGGCCACGTGGCCAGAAAGGAGGTCACAGCCACAGAAACCACTGCTGTGGTTTCATGTCCTTACTGCTGCCTCTCAGATGTCCTGCCTGCAGCACCTCAGTTACCTCTCATCCTTCAGTATGTGGCTTGGCTTTGCTTCCGCAAGTTCCTTCACTCCTACCCACGGCCGGGAGTGAGGATGTGCTGCACAGCCTTGCAGAGGCAGAGGCCCTACCTTGTGCTGGTGTGTACTAGCACTTCACTTCTCTGTCTCTCTCCTTGAATATAGAGAAAGTAAAAATTGCTGGTTTTTAGATGTGCTATGGCTATAACCACCTACCAGATGTGGAAAACACAATTCACAGTTCACTGGAGTAATTTAGCCAATGAACAACTTACAGAAACCAGAAGTGCCAGGAAGATATTTTGGGGAGGTGGAAGCACATAATTTGTACTTCAATCATGAATTTCACTGCCAGATAAAATCAGCACAAGCCTTAGCCTGTACCTGGGACAAAAATGACAAATGGTTGATGAGCCTTGATAGACAGAAAATGGAGAAAAAATCTGAGATGTGATTACAGAATTAAATGCAAGCAGTAGCACAAGCTAAGCTCAGTTCTGTGGTGGTCATTCACTCACCTTGCATTATTTTGTACCTTGTTACTAGCCTGTGGTTGGCACCTATAAATGCAAAAAGTCAGCTCTGCTAGAAATAGATGTGCTCTACACCAATCAGTATCTCATCCACTCGAAAATACAGAAAAAGGCACAGCTACATAAGCTGCAAAACTGAGTGCTGGCAGATGAGGCTCTGGAAATGCTTCCAAGAGGATCAGGTGGGAACTGGGAAACAGAATGGCAGCAGGAGGAAAGGAAGGATATGTGGGGGTCATTGCTCCCAGAGTTACCAACAGGAGACAGGGTTTCATGGTGCTCAGTCAGCAGACTTGGATGTGTGCAGGCATCCTTATATCTGACTACTTACTCCTGACTTATGTGTAAGGCTGCTTGGCAAAAAACACTGAAAGCCCAGAGGCTCCTGAGAAAGCTGTCATTTTGCAGCTTTTGAAGGCACTAACAACATGCTGTGAAGCCACTGAATGCCTGCTGTAAAATTCAAGCCCTCGGTGAAATGTGGTTTCTGCACAAGCAGCGTGCCGGACAAGGGGAGGGCAGCAAGGGGCAAGAACATAGCGCACACCTGCTTCCCACAGACCCACAGCTCCCCATCCAGCCTGACAGAGCTCAGCTGATCCATCCCACAGATCCTTTATAGCATCATCTCTTCTCTGCAGGGCTCTGCTTCACTGTGGTTCAGGCTGCAGAACCCAGATGGGAGCTCTGGATGTTTTCCTTTCCACCCACAGAAGCCCTTTTATCTTTCAGCTGCCAAAGAGGCATGTGGATCCTGACAGGAAAACAATCAGCAACTCTCTATCAGCCAGAGACATCAGGACACAGGCATGTTTATATTCTCAGCTGTTATCTGCCCGGATGGAGATGTGTGCCCTTTGAAGAGCCCAAACCTCTCCCTCACTCTGCACAGTGTCCAGAGTGATGATCATTGTCCTGCCCAAATCCCCTGAGAGCTACTTGGCCTAACACCTTGTGCACAGCCCTGCTTTTCTGCCAGCTATCTTGGATGAGTGACAAGGGGTGTTGAATGGAAAGGGAATTGTGACACCCCCATGGGGACCCTTGTGTTTTTTAGCACTGGTGTGGTTCTTCCCACTTCCCCTTCATCTGCTCTGAACTGGCACCAAGTGTGCCACATCACCACTGCTTCTTGCCTAGTAATCATGTAAGAAACCTGCAATCTATTTTCAAAAAAAGGCTGAGTATTCTTAAAGATGAGGTACTGGGACAAGGAATATAACTAAAACAATAAAATGGGAGAGAAAGTACACATGTGTTCCCAGGTCTGCCAATACAAGCTCCAGAAAGGTTATGTAAGGTGCTGCTCACATTCACATTGTGCTGCTGTTTGGAGTTAATGCACAGTCTTGGAGACAAGAAGCTTTCAGCCCTGGAATAGGTGTCCTCAGCCTCTCTGGGCATTGTCCTCCTGTTCTGCCTGGGAGAGAGGCAACTAGCAGCAAAAAGAGCATCTAATCAGCTGTAATTGAAACCAACCAGCTCAAATCCACGACCAGCAAAGGGAAGGGCTTCATTCCAAATGTCCTCTACTCCCGCAAGGAGGTGTCTGTCCTCATGAGCCTCCTGGGAATGAGCAGGAGCCCTCTTCTCACAAGAAGGAAAACTGAGGAGTGTGTGTGCTAACCATAGCTTGCCAAACCATTGCATGGCTGGGCTGGGAGCAGGTCTGTGCAATGCCCTGCTTGTAATGACAGAGTTCCTTCAGGTGTACAACAGGTCTTGAGTGTGGTAGTGGCTTCGGTGTTGTGACTGATAAGGGGAATGAAAAACTCTACAGCAAGGGACTGCATGGCTGCTGGCTACCACAGGACATGAAGCAAATCAAATCCAGTGACCTTTCTGAGCAAGGTTTCTTTGCCCTGTTGTCCAATGCTCATGCAATAAAAGAAACTTATTTTTGACCTGTCACTGAGATGCAGATGTGGTAAACTTTCTCGGGCATTAAAGTGCTGAAATGAAACAGTCATTGCAGCAAGTTTTGTCCTTCAAGTTCTTAAGCAGGACACAGACCATCACATCCTGAGTCATCCAGCCTCACAGCAGCATGAACTTGCTGTCTATACCTTGGGTTGCTTTTTTTACAATAAATCCACTTCCCTATCACCCTGTCACAGCACAAAGCATTTAGCAATGAATAATATTTCTGCACCAGTAGGAACATCCCCTGCAGTTTGAGGATGCAAACAGTTTCTTCCTGGCAATACACAGTGCAGCTGCCAAAGGCTACCAATGTGAGCTGGAGCCTTGGTGTTATTTTAAGCACTGTTGCCAGCTGCAGCAGCACTGTGTTTGCCAAAACCCTTCCTTCTAGAAAGGAAGAAAACTAGCCAGGCCATATGGTGTCTTTCAGGGAGATGAAATGTTGACTTTTCCCAGCATGTCATGAGGATAAAATTAATCCACACTTTAGCATAGCTGGTGAAGAATCTTGCACACCTTTCATGTTCAAACCCATGTGTTTTGCCTGTCCTTTTAACTGTGAATTTATATTTCCCTCAAACTCCAGCTTGATGCCAGGACCCAGATGAATACCTTGTTCATGCCTGTCACTGAACAAATATATGGAACATCCACTGAGCTGTATTAAAAGCCAAAGGTAGGGACCCAACTATAAGTGCAGATAAATGAGGTCTTTGAGGGACAGGAGACTGGTGTCAGACTGACACAGAGCAGAATGCCAAGAATTTGTGCACTTCTGACTCATCTCTGGCTAGGGAAGGGTGATTAAGATAAGGACTCTGCTCCAGGGTTACCAAACATTTCTAGACAAGTCCTGCTGCTTTTCTGGTCCTCTGCCAGAATTGAAAAGCTTAGACACGTCCACCAGGTACCTGGGTATAAAGGTAGACACAGGTAGTAAGTACCCACAGAACCTTCCCAGCTGCCAGCAGAGAGGTTTCCTTCCCATATGCACAGTCATCCCAGGACACAAACCCAAGCAGCTGCTGTTTTAACTACCCATCAAGAGACACACTCAACTATCATCTCGGTCAATTTAGCAAATGTTTGCCTTAGATAAAACAAAACTGAAGAAAGGTGAGAGAGCCTTGTGTAACCTAAATCACATTTACTCCTACACACAGAGTAAATTAAAAAATATTTTATATTGTGCACTGCAACCTATGGAGACATACGTATATAATAAACACCCCCATTCTAGAAGTAGTTAAAGAAGGGGTGTAATGACCCATATAGGAAACACATTGGGAAGATGAATCCAAGTGCTCAGTCAGCTCTAAGATCTCCTAGCTTCAGTCTGCTTTCCTAAGGCAGATCACAGCAGCCAACACCAGCAAACTGAAGCAGACCTGTTGGCAAAGAAAATGGCTGTTTGAGTTACAAGATTAGGCCTGTGGCACTTCAAGTAATGGCTGGCATAGCACTTCAGTCACAAGAGAGAGGCTGATGGGGATATTGCTCAGGGGCAATTCCTCTCAGCTGGTGTTATTTAGATTATGTAGAGGCAACATCCTGATGCACACCAAAACATTTGGAGAATACTTAAGTTTACAAAGGGTCTGACACAAGGTTAAGACTGCCTGTCTGAGATGGAGCTCAAGGTCAGAAGCACTGCATCAAAATAAGGCAGTCTGGATGTGCCATGAAGCCTGAGAGGAATCTTTTGTGGTATGAGAAAAAACAGGAGTTGGACAGAGCTGGTCAGGCCCCCAGATTCCCTTAGCCACATGTTTCCAAAACTCTGTTCTTAGCTTGTGTGCAAGCTTGCTGTTAACCACCCACTGCATAGTTTAGATGAGGAAAGGAAAACAGCTTCCAACACCGTCAGCTGTGGCTTATGCAATACTTAACATTATTGTTGCTCAAAGGCTCTCATAGAAGTTTCTGCTTGGCCCTCCCTAGTCCCAAAAGCCCAGTTCTTGAGAAATATTAGGTAGCACTTACATCTTCAAGGCTCTGTAGATTCAAGTCCAAAAAAGGACTTGCTTAAAGAGCAAGTTATTGCAGCAAATTCCTACACTCCACCAGACATTTTCAGTTGTGCACAGTCCAACAGCACTTTTTAAAAAATCTGTTCCATCTTTAGTTGGATGGGAAAGAATTCGTGATTGACACTTAGACATCTGTTTTTCTGATAGCTGTGTAAGTTGAGGAACTCTACAGACTAAATGGCTGTGATGCCATTTCAGAATTAAGATCTGATAATATTGATTCCTTACCCATGTCTTTAGGCAGGGGGACAGTGGACTTGGCTTGAAATAGTACTGCTGAAAGGTTGTGTATAACTGGTGAGGAAAAAGCATCTGTCCTATCATGCATGTAATTTGTAATAATCAATGCATGTGAAGGGAAAAATACTTCAGGCTAACCCTGAAGAGATGACATGTGGATGCAAGAAGTGTGGTCCTAATCTCAGAATTGAATGCAGGTGAGAAACCAGTTGGCAAACATGGTTATGACAGATTGCTCCAGAGAAAGCTATGTGATTGTAGAAAAGGAGATTGGATTATAAAGACAGAAAATTGCATGAAGGAGAAGAAGGGCAGCCAAGAATCTCAGCTGTTTGTACTGAAGATATGAAGCACTGAGGCTGCAGGAGCTGCTTCATCCACTAGACCCAGCAAAAGCTGAGTTTCTGAAACCCCCAGTGGTCGTGAAATCTCCTGGGCCCTCCTCTCATTCTCTAACTACACTTGATTACAATGCTGAACTGCAGAACTAGAAAAAGATAATGAACTTCAATGGATTTTGAATAGGTGTCTGCCCCAGTAAGTATCCAACAGCCTTTGTAACAACAGTCCCTTCTACAGTTTGGCTGCCTGGGCTCTTGGTCAGCTCAGATACAGTTGTGTAGCTGTGGCTGGGACAAGAGCTATGAGAATCCTCATCATAGCCTGCTCCCATGACCAAGTAGCTTCATTTTCTTGCCCATAATCCTTGCCTCAGCTAGATTATGATTATGACTACACTTGCCCAGTACCTTGCTCACCCAGGCCCCTTTCTGCCTTCCTACCTTGACCTTGGACCTGCCTTATCCCTAAAGACTTGCCTGATGATCACTGGACGGTGACTGGCCCCAGTTACTGTCACTTGACCTGCTCTGCTTACCCTGATCAGGTGCTCTGGGACTGTATCCATGGGGTCACTGCCCTACAGTCACCCTTTGCTCCAGTTCATCTTCCCTTACAGAGTAGCTCATGTCACAAGTCATTATCAAGAAGTTCTCCTTTACAATGCACCAGCTTAGAAGATTCTCTTACCTCTAAATAAGGCCTGAAAGATCTGGGCGTACCTGTAGCAAAAGTGAAAAACCAGATGCACTTGCAGGAAGATCACCAAAAGTAAAAATGCCAGACTGCTGCAGAAATAGTAAGCTCTTTGTACAATGAGCAGTTCTCCAACTACTGTCTCAGGGTCCCATTGGAGAACATGATGGTGTACGACGTTCACATCCAGGAGAGCTGGTTCTTTTGATACTGGCTGCAATCTGTGACAGGTAACCCCATTCATGTTTTTTTAAAAAATTCAAAACCTGTGATTTGTTATAAAGTTAAGATACTGGTGCATGATGTGGGGAGAAAATAATAAAATTCAGAGCAAATTTTGCAGGCATGAAGTGTACAGACTTTGGTTATATTTAGTAAAGCGATTATGGTTCTGTTCTACTTTGTGTCAGAGTGCTATCAGTTGATCCTGCCTCTTTTCATTCCACTCAGATTTGTTCATTGTTAAATTAATGAGGACTTAACAGCAAGTAAATCACATGCCATTTAATAAGATTTCAGATGAAGCAGCAAAGAGGCACAAAGCATGCTCAAGTCTACTTGAAAACACCAGAGCTTTGTTCATCCTTAGTTACAATTATTTTCTTTCCCTGCCAAAGCAAACTGCAGTGTCCATTGTGCCCAAGCATGAAGACAAAGCTTGTTAATCCTTGTTAAAAGACTCTGACATTTGTTATTGTCATGTTCACTCCAGATTTTTTCAAAAGCTTAGTCTGTTTGAGCCTGATAGCAATATGCCTACAAACTTTTCATTTTACATGTAATTAAGCTCTTGTTAAGCCTAGCTTTAGTAGGGACATCTCCCTTTGCTTCCAAGTCAGAAGGACCAAGAATGTCAAAATTTCACTAGAAACAGCAGATTAATTAATCAAATTATATGAGCTGCATGATAGAGGAAAGCCTGCCCTCTTCTCCCTTAATCTGCATGGCCTTGAAAGTCTACTAGAAGTTTTATCAAGGTATGCTATAGACTTTCAGAGCACCACTTGCATGAGCTATTTCAGCATGTGCCATCTGAATATAATGTAATACATGGTGATTTCTTCACCTGAGCACATTCAGAGCTAAAGGCCACATATGATTTGCACTGTCACAGTAGAACTTGTACACCCAACCATTGCCTACACATCAAACAATGAAAAACTGAAGTTGCTCAGCCTAAAGCACTTGCTGGTGTATTTATTCTGCATCAGTGCTGACTTGGCCAGTCTAGATTTAAGATGTTCCTTCTCTGCTAGAAGTTAAGATTTCCCTGCTTAAAAAACTGCTATTTTATTTTCCTCTTCTACCCCAGTGCTTTGTGCTCCAGCCATGTTCTGCAGAGGCTGCAGCTTTTGGTCTGCCATGATGCATGTAGACTTCTGTTGCTGATGAGGTCAGCTTGAGCATTAGGGTAACCTTGTCATCGTGGCAGGTGAGTAAATTCAGCTAGAAAATCTGAATCTTCTAAGACATAATTCTACTTTGCAGAACATTACAGGAGGTAGAAATAATTGTTTCAGTTTGTCACAGTCTGGATTTGGGGAGGAGTGAAAAAGCAATTCATCTTGCATGCTCTTATTTCTAACAAACTTAATTGACTGTCTGTTCACTGTCCTCCTAGTTTATCACAAAACACAGCAGTTCAGCACTCTGAATGGAATATATGACTACAGGTAGCCTACCTATGCATTGCTCAGTCTCCACTTCTGTTGGAAGGGTGAAAGATTTCTTGCATGTACCTGTATTAGAAAAAAAAAATCTTTTTTCAAAGGCAATTATTAAATTTAAGTGCTTGTGGTGCATAGTCCTTCATCAATACAGCTACACTTCTTAAAGCAGAGAAATGTGAAATTATGGTTTTGTGGCAGAGAAGAGCAAAAGTATAATCTAGGATTCAAATACATGACCTAGGAATGAAAACCATGTAGTTCTGGCTTTCACACTGGCAGCAGATGAAAACAGCTTGGAAAGATCCTTGTTCATGTAACTCTGTCTCACTGAATGATGTGGCAGAGACAAAGACACAGCATCACAAGTGAATCTAAACCATCTGTTAAATGTCACCATGCACAAAACATGTTACTGCATAAGCTCCACATCCAGCCATTTAGATTCATATTCTAGCTGGGATATTAAATAAAGAGTAGAAAAACCTCAGGCTAACAGAACAGAAATATTAGCTTTAATAAAAATGGTATGCAATTCATTCTTTAGTTCAGAGAAAAGCCAGAAGGGGCTTAGCAGACAGGTATGTGCCAAGACCTACACTAAACTGAGTTTTCACAAAAACATTTCAAAAGCCCTATGGAGAACCTAGAGCTAGACTAGCTGATCAGGACTGAGGCACCTAGTAGAGAAAAATAAACTTCTTCTTGTACTGGAAAAAATTCTGAAATCCGCATAGCAAGGTAATGCCACTGTCATTCTAAATACCAGTTTGAAATTATTTGGAGCACAAACTCAAGAAGTCAGGGCCTGAAGACAGTTGCTTTTATAACAGTTTTATTCAAGTCTGTGTGCTCTAGTGTTGAGACAAGGCCTAGATCAGCATTACACTGTAATACAATAATTTTAGCCATTGAACCAAGCCTGCTTGGCATCCTTGGTTTACAATTTACAGTACATCCAAAAAAAGAGCAAAGAGAAAATAAATCCCAAAACGTCAACAACTTCCATTAGCTCTTTGCTTCACTTAAATATTGTTCTATAACATAAAATAATTTAATACAAAAAGAACTGTAATCCAAATACACATAATACATTGACACAACAGAGGAAAGATACAGTAGATTATGCACAAGAGTATTCAGTTGATGTGTTACCTACAGTGAAACAAACTGGACATTAATATAATTTAACTATTTAAGCCCAAGAGGGTCAGAGGCAACAAGTCCAGGTCACAAATAAAGCTTTTTAAAAAATAATGCAATCTTCTTTTCCTCTAAGCTTACTGCTGTACAGAAGTTAAAGGAAGGCTCCAACAAATCACTTAATTTGACAACATTTCATCACACAAACAAGAAAAACTTGGTGGCCTCTGTTATTTTACTCAATTCTGGGGTACATTGCCATTTGGTAATTTAACTGCTTCATTGCAGGTTCTTCGGGCAAAACATACCTTCAGGTGCTACTTCCATAGCAACAGACTTTTGAACACCATAAACAGAAGAGAAGACATACAGAGGTCTCCAAAACCAGACTGAAATACTTGAGCTGTAAGATGAATCCCAGTCCTACAGAGTTTGGAGTTCCTTATGAAGTACCCAACACCCTCCACACAGTGATTTCAACACAAGCAGGAACTAGTCCATATCTCAAAGGATCAGACATGGGGGCATGATCTTACACTAGAGAAATCTACTCACCTGGTTATTCAGATTTACAACACTGTACCTAGGAAAGTCAGGTCACCGATTTTTGCATCTGGCTTGAAATAGAAGCAGGAGCAGATCCACAATTGATAAGGCAAAAGAAAGAAGTAGCTTATAAAAAGAAGGAAGAAATACATTCTCTGGCTGAGAAACTCTTGGACTTTCAAAGCCACAGAAGAAACATTGTTAAAAGCACAGGTATTTTCCCTGATTTTTCCACCACTGTTGCCTGCTCACTCTCTAAAAGCCTCTCAACTTAGGTCAGGCAAAATATCTCAGATATTTCCAGCTTGTCCTGAATTTATGACAAAGAAATCAAATATAGCAGCACAGTGTGCTGTGCCGACAGTTGACAGACAAGAATCCTAGAACTCTAGTAAAAGTGGCGGATGTTGATCACCACTGAGCTTGTCAGGTCTGTCCACCAGCCTGGAGGGATGCATTTGTAAAATGAGAAGAAACACTTGAGAATAGGCCTCAGGTTAAACTGCCATTTGCACACACAGCCTTCGGTCACCACTTACTGCCCCTTTACGGCTAGCAATCTGCTAATGCAGAAGTTCTTCACCTCATGTCACAACACATTCTCAAAGCTTACTCCACTAGAGTTAGAAAGTAGCAGTCAAATAGGTATGGCATGTGAAGCCATGGAAAGGCCACAAGAGTCAGCAATCAAACCAGCATTTACCCAGGGGCTTGTTGAGGAACTTTTTCCTCAGGTTAACTGACTTCTTACTCTGACAATCAAGGTAAGAACCTGGTCCTTCACCATCAGTCTCTACACAACAATCCCCCAGTTCAGATTAAAAGAGCTTTGCTCAGCTGGGGCCTTGTGCATTTTGACCCATAAATACATTCCACTGATTTCAGTGATATTTAAGTATGTAATGAAGACCTTTCTGAATTGAGGCCTCTTCCCTTTTAACTTGAAAGTTAATTACCCTAAATACAAACTTTTATTACTAGCTCCTCTTGGGTTTATGTGGTGTCTTCTTGTAACAGACAAACATGATGGGCACCGGTGCCCATGGACTTTACATGAATCTAGGTAAATTCTGCAGTTCAAACCAAGCCATCCCCCAAAGAGATCTATGCTGCAAAAGAATGGATCCTACTCTCTGCCAAGAGCACTGGCCAAATTCAACCAGTTCAACTGGAAAACACTCCTAAATATGACTTCTTTTTTACCTATTATTTTTTCCTGTGGATATACTCTTTACAGTCTGGATATTATAGTTGTCAAGATAACCTTGAAAATAGAGCAATGGCAGAACTGATGGAGTAACAACTGCTGGAGATGCAGTGTGAAAAGTTAGCTCAGAGATATTAGCTGCTCTGCTCAGATACAAATGCTAACCCTGTTGGCACTGTAAGAGCTGTTCACTAAAGCATGCAAGACAGAAGAACAAGCCTACTATGAGTATCTGGGCAATAAGTTGAGTGTGACAGCTGATTTTGTGACATTGACTGGGCCTGGGAGAAAACAAATTACCCAAGCTAAGAAGTGGCCACGTTCACAAATTCCAGCAGAATTCAAGGAAGAACCTCTGTTCACCTCCAGATATACTTGAACTCAAGAAGCTCCATGTGCAACTGAGCTATGCCAAACAGCAATCAGAGGCCAGGTTTGTTCTGTAACTTAATTGCTGCTAGTGGTATTCTTATTAATGAAGCTTGGAACAACACCAGCATGTCCTCCTGCACCATTATAACCTCTCCAGCTAAGATCACAAGACACAAAAGATCAGGACACAGCTAGAGGCATGTTTCTTCTCTCTCAGACCTATATGCCTCTCCAAGACAAGAAGGGCAGTTCTATCCAACCTCAGCATCTGTTCTTGAGAAAACGCTGAATGGAAACAAATCAAAGTAGAACAGGAGACAGTGTTAATCAGTCTAAAATAGCATATATAAAATAAATTATTCTTGTCTTAATATTGAAGTTTCAGCCACATTGAACACAATGTAGATTCTCACTAGCTATCCTGGCAACTAAAGTTTGAGCATGGACAAGATCTGATAGATGTACTTCTGATTAACGAGGGGCCTCCCCGCTGCCTCCCTCCATGCTTATTTTTCAAATTGCTTATTTTAAGCAAACACAACTTTGGCATTGCTCCTGCAGATTTGTTCTAAGGCCCCTTTTCCTAGCTCTGCATCCATCTGACCCATCAGCAAGAGACCTAACAGTAGCCCACTTCAAGCTGGGTTAATAAATCCACCATACTGCACACTAAAAATGTGTCATAGTTCCTTAATATTAGTTCTGTTGGGCTGCCTGCACATTATTAGCATTCTGATACAGTAAGGACTGTAGTAGGAGCTGATACACTAGGAAAACAATACTGCAAATATAGGAAAACAATCAGAATCATGCACAGCTTAAGAGTATATTAAATTATTAAAAAAGAAAAAAAATCTGATTTGAAAAAAGAGTCTATCACTTCTAAAAGCAGTAGTGACCAATATGATATCTCCACCTTTTTGTCTCTAGACAATCAACTCTTCCACGAGTTAGAAACTATCAAGAAAAATGCCCTGCTTTGTCCTTTTATTGTTTATTTTGGAGACATAAATATCTAAAGCAAGTATAATCTTAATAAACTGAATGAACTGGTTTTACTTTTCCATTCAGAATTTGCATGTCAAAGAGCCAAATACAAGTTTGCCTCTGCCTCCCCATCTCATTCCAACCTTAACTGCATACTTAGAGCAATTCTTACCAAAACTTAGACTTTCTGCCCATTCTGTCTCTACAGATGAGGTAGTTCAGGGTAAAACAAAACAAACCAATCAGAAACTGGGTAAGTTGGATGGGGCTGTGAGTAACCTATCTAGTGGAAAGTGTCCCCACCAACAGGAGAGGGACTGGAACTAGATGACCTTTAAGGTCCCTTCCAATCCAAATCATTCTATCAAATTAAGTAACTGTAGACTCCTCAAATTCTTCTTTAGGATCCAACTTAACTATGATGCCAACAGTTTAACAAGTAGCTAGTAACCCTCTGTCCTCTGACTTACATTAAGGAGCATAATTTCACTGTGTTATTTCCTGCCAACCTCCGCTTCCACTTCACCCAGTTGTACCTTATGCTTTTAGTGTGGAGATCTTTTAGGTCAAAGCACATCTGAAATGTGTATGATTTTCTGCCCTACATTTGTTACTATGGCAACAGGAATAAATAACCAACAAAGATGGGATGGGCCAAAACCCTAATGGTGAAACAGGGAGAGGCAGTGGTAGTGTGCAGCTCAACACAGGAGGGTAAATGGGAGGACACAAAAGGTTTCCAGTGATGGTATTTGGCCTGAAAATACTGAAAGCTACAACTAGGAGGTCCCTCCAAAAAACCAACCTCAGGCCCCAGCAAGGAGATATGTGAGATGGAAGGCACCTTGGCATACAAGGATGCACCTAACACACACACACACACACACATATATATATATATATATATATATATATTTGAGAGGCTTAAAAACCAAACCCAAAATAAACACTATCCCCAAACAGAAAACTAACAGACAAAACCACAGAGCTCAAGAAGCCATTCTCAGTAGGAAAATTATTTTCCTGATTAGAAAAAGGAAGATTTTTCACTATGTACAAAGGACCTAAAATGTATTTCTTGTATACAAATGTTGAGGAAGTGCTGAAGAGTTTCCAGTTGCAAAAAATGGGAGGTCCTGGTTAGAAAGGAACAGTAATAATTCCAGTATCTACCTCAAACCCACTACCCAGTCACTTGTTAATTAAGCACAAACCTCCTAGCCTGGGAGTGACTGCTTCCAACATAAAAAAGAAAGTTTATGTAGGTAATTTCGGAAGTTGTGCTCATGTCTGACCAGTAGCAAAACTGTTTAAAAAAGCCAAGCATGGGAAAAACCAAAAGCAAATGCACATTTTAACTGCAGCATGACTTTCTACTAATGAATTAAATAGAGGGAGCACCAGAATAAGCCATAGATTCATGTCCAAAATGCCTCATGAAACTGTGAAAGTGAGGTTAATAAGTTCTTCTCAAGACTGTATTGATTGTTAAACACCAAAAAGACAAAAAATAAAATTTAAACCAAAACCTGGATTGAAAATAAGAGGGGAAAAAAGAAAACTTAGTTAAAGATCCTTTCCGTCTGGCTAGTTACCATGCTAGCTGGCTGTGCAAACCACTGTATTCTAGTACCAAGATAGTAAACTTAAGAAAAAACATAAGAAGGCATTTTTTGCTATAGATATCTTAATTATACCATCAACCAAAGATTCATGAAATCTGAAAGTTATGTTCTTTGACAATATATTTTGGTTCTTGTATTTGCTGTATTTATTGCTTGTTTGCAAATATGTTTTAACACATGTCCATCCTCTCACTTTTAATGTCCAGTTTTACCCAAACTGTAGTCTTAAAGGAGTTCTAAACATGAAAGCTAAGAAACTGTTCTTCAGTGACAGAGTAAGGATCAGAAATATTTCCAAATGTAAATGTCCTTTTTCATACAAAAAAAAAAGCCAAAAGGAGAACTTAAATCACACTGCAAGATATAACCCTTCTTATTCACCTCAGAGTTGGTAAGAGTTCTTGAGAGCATCTCCAAAATGCATGGAAAAGGTTAGAAAGCAAGAAGCATGTTTTCCATGGAGAGACATTTCAAAAACCAAACAGAAACAAACCTATTTACATTAGCTTTAAATTCCTTGCAAAAATAACAGGCTATCACTGAATTTTGGGACATAGGAGTAGGTTTGATTCCATACATCCAATGGGACTCCAGGTCCCATATTCATCCCACAGAGATGAATTAGGTTTCAAATAAAAATTAATCTCAAGATAGAAAAGCGACTCAAGGTCGGAGGTTTCCTACATGTTTTATTGAACAAAACACTCTAAAGGAAAAGACCTTTCTTCACTTGACCATTACTGCCTCACCTTCAACAGAATGAGAGGTGTCCAGTTTTGTGACACATCGAAGTTACATCTCTATGCAGTATTGTCCACAATGTCTTAAGTTAACAGCATGCTATGAAGAGGAAGGCAACTACTCCCATTCCTAGAGGTATAGAAAAAAATGTCATCATAAAACCATGCCACACCAGAACAGGTCTCTCCCCATTATTAACAAAAAATTCACTTTAAAAATACTCATTTTGTTAGAAAACTACTACAAAAAGAGTATTTTCACCAAGGTTCCCTGCCCCATACTGAATATCAACCCATTGCAATAATAAAGTGGAGGCAAAGTATGTATAAAAAGTTACATGTGCACTGCTGAAAATGACTGAGAGGAGATTAAGACCTACTTGCTATAAAAAAAACAACAGTATTAGAAAAGAATCTGTAACTATTTAATCGCCTTAGTTTTGACACAAAAGCTGTCTTCTCTCTACTTGTCCCACACTCAATTTATATGAAACCGGAAGAAATTTAACAAAAAAATTGTCCTTTTTTGCACTGGTTGCTATGTCTGTGCCTTTCCCCAATATCTCTATTATATTCCGATTACAGGAAAACTAAACAGGCTGCAAGGATAGCATACTTTGAAGGGCTGACATACTTCTTTCTATTTCCTAAATCAGCACATCAATTACATAAATTAGTGATACACACTGCCAGCTGAATAAACAAAAATACAAATATATTTCTAAACCACAAACATTTCTCTCAGCTACAATCTCATTATCACTATCAGTTAAAAAACTGCCACTTCCTCTTTGTAAGGCTTGTATTCAAACATATTTTTCTCCATTCTTTTGTCATTGTTTTAGACTGCTCAGTGACGTTCATGTTTTCTTTTTCTCATTTTCTCAGACAAAACAAAAGTGCAACTTATTCACACATTTAGAAAGCAACACAATTATTAGAAATTTTTTAAAGTAAGATTTTCACCATCTTCTCAAGAATACTACTATAAAGGTAGGTCAATGACCAATATTCTGACATTTTTGTTTCCCTGACAACTGGAAATACTAGCAATCAGTAGGAAAAACCAGATTTCTGAGCTGATGGGCTCACATCTTCTCACTGTCTAGTGGAATAGAGTCAACCACTTCTTTAAAGATTTGGAGGTCCCACAAATGGGAAGGAAAAACCCCAACAGATTAAGAAAGCAGAGAACTCAAGCCAGGATGGGACAAATGGATATAGAGAGAAGTTTTGACCTAGCTTAAACATGCACACAGCCTTTGGACCTTAGGACACTGGCTGCAAAAGCTTTTGGAGTGCATAAGGTAAGATACCAGACAACTCTTGAGAGCCCCATCTCTGCCTGCCAGAGAATACCCCACCACCTACTGAAGTCAGGAGCCTTGTTTCCACAACTGACTCCTCTTGCCTGATACCTCAGTTTGGCCACTGGGAGACAGTTATGGGTGGATGCTCAAAGACTTCCTCAGGTTAATTCACATGCTAGATTCAATGACAATAATTGCATCAAGGAAAGGTTAAAATAAAACCCAAATAAAAACCACAAAACAAACACATACCAGCCAGTATGCTTCTAACTAGTCTGTCTGGCAGCTTTATAATAACAGTATCTAGTTTGGTAACCTTGACCTGGATCCTTGACTCTTTCATCTGTCCTACCAAGTTTTTTGATGTAGCAATGTCCACTTGGCATTAAGAGAAGATACCCTTTGGAGCAAAGTACTTGTCAAAGTTCAGCTACATACCACCTTGACCAAATGATTATATAAAAGGGGGAAAGGGGCAAGGGGTGGTTAATTCTTCATCCTCAACTTTCCTAAGTAAAAGAAATAACTGAACAACTTGCCTTTATGTTTGTCTTTCCTGGGAACTTGACAGAAACCTTAGAAGTTCACTTAGTGAAATCAACTGGCCAAATATTACAAAGTTCAGCAGGCTGAGTTATATCAGTTATATAGTGTGACCTAGAAAGGTGTCCTCCCATTTCATGCAAGTAAATGGATTTGAAAGATTTCTGTTGAAAGGGAGCTATTCCAGGTGATGCCTTTGCAGAGCAGATGATTCTCCCTGTGGTTAGCATTCAGGAACCCATAATCATGGAATGATTATGCAGGTGCTTTTACTGAAGAGCTCTGGCTGTCAAGGGCACAGACCCAAATCTGACTTCGACATGGGTTTGGGTAGAACACATTTTTATACCCTTATTGTTATATGACTACTTATTAATTATTAAATTTATATTGTTCTTTTGTATATATTGATTTCATCCAAGCATGGTTTTTTGTAATTTCCATCAAACCCCCCCAACATCATTTCTCATGATTCTTGTTACAATTAGACAATAATTATATACAATTACCAAACATCATCGCATCTAACAATCATATAATTTATCATAGTCATTTAATGATTATACAGGTGCAGCCTAACATTTTCTCAGGGCCTACCTTAGTATTTTCCCAGGGCCTACCAGGCCTATCCTTCCTTTCTAACTCCCCTGAATATGCCATGATTTAGAAACATTTTATCCCTATACTATCACTATGACATTTATAATGATACCTTTTGGATAGAAAACATAACATTTCAGAACAGCTGATCCAGTTTTGTTCCAGACTTTTTAAAATTATAAGGAAGACTACAAAAAATAAATTATTTTCATGTCCTTTCAAATCCCTCTGACACAGCCTCTTACTGAGATTATATTAAGGTTGATTTATAGCACAATCAAAATTAGCAATCTGTTGCATGAGTTTTGCCTTTTTGCTAATGTCTGGGTCACAAGCTGAGTTTTCAGAAATGGAAAGCAAAAGGATGCTTAAGAAATCAATAATGCCGAAGGTCTAAATTTAACAAAATAGTCAGAAATGTTTTCTTTAAGTATCTGAATCCCATCTTGCCTTATCATAATACCTTGTCTAACCAGTCAACAGTCTCTCCAGCTTCAACATCTATGTGTAGCACCATTAAGGCTAGCTCTGGAGCATTTAATAGGCAGCAGAAAGTAATTCTGCCATTAAGCATTTTCCATGGAATGTGATAAATAAAAAACATGTGACCTTTCAAAACAAAATATAGTGTAATTCCTTGATAAAAAAGGTGCACTTGACTAATGGGAACATGCTGGTTTCAGTCCTCACACAGAACTAAAAAGCCTTACATACAGTTCTTCCTCAAACATGCTGGTTTTTGAAATCAGGTTACAAACATCTAAACACACAAGTTCACTGTGCTGACAGCTGCAGGAACTATTGGGCTCTACTGCCTTCACAGCAGGCCTGGACTGCCCCAACAGGCTGAGCACTGCATTGGCAGCACTGTCAAATTACTTATTTGCAACCAAATATCAGCAGATTACCAAAACAAGCACAGATCTGTACAAAACCAGTGGACAGACATGCTGTACCCTGCAATAAAGCAGACTACCCTATCACACTCACATAAAGGCCACATCCCTTATATATAATGCCAAATTTGGGAAAGATTGAAGCTCTCATTACAGCCAGTAAGACATATCTGCAGTGGCACAGACACACTTGAAGTCTTTGTACAGAAAACTCTGAGCACAGGCACACCCTATTTGTGTGACTTCCTCCTTCGAGACAGGGGTCTGTTCTTGCTCCAGATCTAGGAGTGTTTACATATTTGAACAAGAATAAAGTTCTACATATCTATAGTGCCTTTCACTCAAAGATCTCAAAGGACTTTATACCTATTATATATGTCCCAACCCCTCCCCTTGTGAGGTAGGTATTATTCCTATTATTTACAGATGGGGAAATTCAGGCACAGAGGTTACATTATTTGCCCAGGGTCACACAGTGAGTCAGTGACAAAATAAAACAGAATCCAGATGTTCTGATTCCTGTTTGCACAATCCAACTACTAACAAGCCTCATTTTCAAAACAGCCTTAAACAAGTACCAGTGTGCATAAGAACAATCTTGGTTTTCATGGGTCACTCCTGAAAGGCATAAGAAAGGAGAAAAAAAATGAAAGAAAAATATTTGGAAACACATAACTTACTTCCTTCTGCAAGCCAACACATCTTTAAAGAAAGTTTCTGCTAACTCCCCTCCCAAAGCTGAGGCAACTTGACTATGAGCCTGAGAAACAGGGTGGGAAGAAAAGACACTGATTGAATGAAAGTCTGAAACAAAAAACCTCCAAGCTAAACAGCTATACTGTAAGCCTTCATCTTGAAAGCACAGGGTCATAAAATAAATAGGTCTGAGAGGGACCTCAGGAGATCACTGAAGTTCATCCAACCTACCCTGAAGCCAGGATCAGCTACACCTACTTGTTTCCAACAGTCTGGTTCACCTGCTCTCAAAGACCTCCACCAGTGGAGATGCCATGCCCTTCCCCTGCCATCTGTTCCACCTTACGCTATCACATGAGCAAAAGAGGACAAACAAGTCTTAAGATAGCTACTTCTGCTATTTCAGTGGGGGTATGATGATTCCCAGGCCTGTCTAATGATCTGAATGTATTTCAGAGAAGGTAGTCTCCAGATATTTATTTGTTTCTGTTCTGGATTCCTTGGGAAAACATCAAACAGTGATGTTTGCTGTAGTGTAATATTTGAATATTATTTGAAAATACTGATTAATACCAGGATACCGATATACTTACTGCCAAGTGCCAAATCCTACAAGGTCAGTAACAAAAGACTTTGATATGATAATTTCAGCTCATTGCAGATTCTAACTGCAATAAGAGGGTAGGGAAGACTACAGGAAAACCCCACAGCAAAAGTCAGCAGCTCAGAGTTGCCAAGTTTCACCCAAATGCAGACAAAAATCAGGCAGCTGACAACACATCTTCAGCAGAGGCAGCACCATATGATCTCTGTAGCATCCCTCCATCTCATCTGTTTTCAAAGTGCATTCTCAGTGCAAAAAGTAGGATTGAATTTAGAGGAGCTCATTGCCCCCAGTGGTTTCATATTAAGACCAGAATTCTTGCTTGAGTTCATATGCTGCAGCTTTGTGTGTGTTAAGTTCACTTCTGCATAGCGGAATGGTGCTGTCCTGGCTCTGCCCCTCAGCATCCATGTCCAACAGTGTCCGCTCCTCTGCAGGAGGACCCACCTGGAAAGGAAGCAGTGCAGGCAGTCCAGGTCTCTCTTCTACAGTGCTGCTGCTACTAGCAAAACAAGAGTCAAGATTGCTTGGAGTATCAGTACTTGAACTGTTGGCAGAAGATTCACCCTTGGCATTGCTGGGTGACACAAACCACCAGGGATCAAGCCGCTGCCGACCGGCTGCAGGACGTGGCCGGGGTAGGAACTCCAGTGTCTTGGGTCTTTCCAGTGTGGGATCCTGCTGTGCATTCCATCTTCTTGGGGTTGGAGGAAAAACAAGGTTGGGGTCTGGCAAGCGAGGGACCTCACTGGGATCTCTGCTTGGACTAGGTGTTTTTAATACACCTATCCAAAACAGACAATGTAAGAGAAGAGGGAAAAACATGTTAGCTGTCATTGCTAAGTGGTTCCTACAGATCTTAGTTTATTGTATATACAGTGCAAAAACATATTCAAAGCAGAAAGCCTTCATTCAGAATCTACAAACACTGTATCTTCAAGATTATGGCAATCTGAAGATGCTGGAACCAAAACCATTACCGCATTATTCTGTTAGCTACTTGTATAAAGATAGGCTCCGCAAGCAATTCTTGTGGGCTGGTCATCTCAACGAATGTATAAGCAACAAGCAATTATATTGTTTCTGTCTTTACTCTGAAGAGGAAAAGGAAGATGGTTGAAAACCTACCTGTTCCCAGTGCTCCAGTTAAACAGCTACTGGAAGGGCATCCACTGGTTGGGCACCCATTGACAACCAGTCCACCCCCTTTGATGGCTCCATCAGAAGGCGTGCGCCTGTGTCCACTTTGCTGCGTGTGGGAAGAGACCGTCACGTGTGTGGGAGTCAGGGACTGGTTGGGGTCTTGTTTGAACCTCTCAATCTGCACATTGACCAGTGGGTTTGTAATGGCTGGCAAGGGAGCCTTGACTGTCACTGGGCTGACAGGCATCTCATAAACCACAATCTCATCACTGTCTGAGCGCAGCAGGGACCGGGTGGAATTACATTCGGAAATGGAAGACAGGGAAAGAAGGGTGAGGGATGTGGATGGCTCGCCTAGCAACAACAGGGGATCATCCTTCCTGAAGATCTTCCGGGAAGGTGGACTCGTGCTCCTGCGTGGACGTCCAGCTCGCTGAAAAATGCTGTCACGCTTCTTCTTCTCTTCCTTGGGCACCTCTGGCTCTTCCTCAATCAGCAGCTGACACTTCCCTGCTTCTAAGAGATCAAAACCCAGGCCTGCAGCAGCCAGCACTGCTCCACAGCCAAGCAATGCAATCTCACATCGCTTGTGGTGGGAGCCGCTACGTTTGAGGCTGTTGGTGGGTGTCAGCTGTGGGGTACTGGTAGCAGAGTTTACAGGGGTGGACTCCTCATTGGCATCACTAGAAGGGCCATCCCATTCTTCATTCTTCTGAAATGGGATGCAGAGGTATGACTGATTGTGCACAGGTGAAGGGTGCACTTTGCCCTCTCCATTAAAACATTCACTATCCTCATCATCTGGAAAGCAAATGAAAATAGACTTTGTGTCAATGTAACATTTTCACTGGCAAATTTCATTGTCTCACAAATATACTTCAAAATAAGATTCTCCTCAGAAGATGTAACTGTTCTCCTCATAAACATCATTTATCAACTCCCAAATACAGCCTATTGTTTCCAAAGAAGACAGGCTGAGAGAAGTAACTGGAAACACTATCCCAGTGAAAGAAATCATTCATCCACTTGGGATTAATTGCAGAACAGCATTTCAAAGGCAACCTACAACTCAGTAACTTCTAGAGTAAATTTGTGTGTTTGTGAGTGAGAAGCAAAATGCAGAAAAATTTTAAGGATTTCTCCTTTCAAGTGAAGGTGTAAGCATGCAGCACATGTAAATATCATTACTCAGGAGAAGAGCTGAGAGACAGCATGGAGCTAGAGGAGAATTAACAGGAACTTGTTAGCTTGATAGAGGGAAAAGCACAAGCAGTGAGGAGAAAAAGAAGAAAATCCATAAGGACAAAGTGGATACTTGGCAAAGAATAGAGAAAAAGAAAAACATATCGAACAAAATTAAAACATTGCTGTAAGGTACCAGCTGAAGGTCAGGAAACAGGTTCATTGAAATGTGAATGGCAGTGGGGATGAGAGTACCAAGTTCAGAGAATTCTTTTACCCATCTCTGCTAAGCTGGTGAATCCTGGAAAAGCAGGTGCAGTTCTCTGGATCTTCCCAAGATTTGGTGCACTGGATGACCACTGCTTGCATCCTTCCACCAGAGCTTTCAGACTGAAAATAGTAGAAGGATGTGAGAAAATGTACCATGCTCACAACCAGTTTCCATTCTCCCCTCCCTTATATATTCTCTGTTGATTTACTTAGTGTATGCTTGTATCCATCTCAACTATATAGATCTGAAGTCCTCCCACAGCAAGAAATTTTCTGACATCTTTAAAGCACTTTAAAAGAAAAAAAAAAGAGGAAATAAGAAAAAAAGGTCTGTTCCTCATGTGTTATGCTATGGCAGTCAAAAGGCCCCTGCTGATAACCAGCAAGCTATGAATGCAGAATAATAGAAGGCACCACTACAAAAATCAGATGAAAAATTTTCTTTTTAAATCAGGGCATAATCTTTTTAAATCTTAATTCCTTTTTGCAATCAATCTTACCATGGTAGGTAAAAAATAAATTGCTCAGCAAGGGCAGGAGAAAACACCTCCAAAAATGTTTTCATGTGAAACACAAATGAACAATGAAATTCAAACATCACTCACTAGGACAAATAAAATAATAAGCTAAAGTCACTGTAACAGCAAAGCCATGCCCCTCTGTCATAAACCCCAACATTTTTCTTATAAAGAAAACACAGTATTGAAGTACAGTTAAAAGCACAAGTTCTAGACTGTGGGGGAAAAGGTAACTAAAAGGTAAGTAAATTTATAAACCATGTCATTGTTTCTTTTACTTATAAACAAAAAAAGCCCAAGACAAGAACCCAAACCCAAATCCCTACTTTGGCCTGTGTCTAAAGGTATGTTACCAGGCTCCTGAACTTATTAGTGATCTCTATTCATAGGTTTTCATTATCATCATCCTGCACTAATTTCATGACATCAGACATGTCAACAACTTTGGCTAGCAGCAAAACTTTCTGATATATCAATATTCAATGTTTTATTATTCATTTATCAACATCGTTTGAAATGGAAAAATTTTTGTGCCTTTCTCCACAAACTCCAACATGAAACATCACAGTGTTGGTGAAAAGTCACACGCCCTGAAGATAGGCAGAAATTACATGGAAGGAATAAAAAGATCTGCAGATAGTCTGAATGATCTCAACTGGACACACAAAATCATCAATTTGTTATTGAAAGAACAGAAAACTCAAACATAAGTTCTCTTCCAACTCCATTACTAACTTGCACTGTTTTTTGGTAAGCCACATAATTCACTACCATTATTCCCTTAAAGAGAAAGGGAAATAAAACCATATGTAAGTCACCTCTCATGATTCTTATTTTCTATCACAATTATTCTGCATTTCTAAGATAGCCTCCATTCCAGGATTTCAAAAGTTTATTATATGGGGGTATTTTTTTGCCTTGGTAGGAGTTTTTCCTCTACTCTCTACCCAGCTGAGCTGCTGTACTTGTCAACAATACTGCAGCAACAGCAAGGCCACAGGACCTAAACTTGATCCAGCACATGATCAGTTGGTTGATGACTGTGGTATAGACATTACACTAAAAGTATCCTGTGCAGTGCTCAACTGCATTGCAAGGCATCCTCATTAACCATCCTGGCACACGCAGTGCCCTGCTGCGATCTCTAATCGACTGCACAGCACTGAACCCTATTTGTCAAGACAGACAACCCCAGGTTTTATAACACACATGCCATTCAGTGTGTGCATCTGTTCTGATTTACTCCCCCCACAGCTGTGTAAGCCAGCTGTGTAGCACAACACACCAAATAATGTATGTTGGATCTGAATTACCCAGGTGTGCAACATGACTACCTAGGATACATGCTATAAACAGAGATGCATATTAAGGGAAAGCTGGTAAGTGAAAATAGTGTGAAACTGCTAGCGTCCAAAACTGAATCTCAAAGCTCTTATAATATGCAGAGAGAACTACTGAAGAAGGTGAAACTTCCACAGAGCTGGGAAAACACAAACTCGACTTAGTTTGCTCCTTTTTGACTTCTCAGAGCAATCTTCCCTTGCAAAGAACAGACTGAAGGTTTGCTGTTACTGTCAAAGTGCAGCTCAGTGTGAACAAGAAGATAAATAGCTACCAGAATAATTTCAAGGCCACCTACATTTGCCTTAAGGTTATAAAATTTTCATCCTTCCTTTTATTTTTTGCTCCTTCTCTTTTCCCCCCAAAATTACAAGCAGACCTCAAAGAACTGTTCAGAAGATTGTTGCACATCATTTTAGTTAGACAGTGGTGTGCATTTGAAAGAAATTCAAAACATGCTGACTTAGAGAATGCTCCTACTAGAGCAGTATTGTCTGCTATTGCCCTAACGAAAGAGCAACTGCAATGATTTGAAAGCACTAGCACTAAAACTGTATTTCAATCACCAACATAAAAACTCAGGAACCTAAAGACTTCTTACCTCTGATCTATTTAGATTAACTAATCACAAGGTTGGTACTTACTTTGTTGTATTATGACTGAGTCACTTTTCTGTTGCCTTTTTCTACTGGGAAGTCAAAGGAACCTCTTTTTTAGAATGATAAGATGACAAGGTTTATTTGCTCAGCAAATTGCAAAAAACTTCCTTGCAATTTTAAGACAGCATGTCTGGTGTCTCAATACCATTCTGCAATACCATGTTAAGACATTAATACAATACTGTGGTAAATTTTTAAAAGGCTGTTGCCAGGCTCACCCCTATTCAGCTTTCAAGATTTTAAGATATAACTGCCAAAGGATTTTAAGTTACATTCACTATCACCTTCTGTAAAATTAGTAATCTGAACAAAAAGCAGGGTGACCATCACCTGTGCCATAGTAAGCCTGTGACTAATCAATGCCAATTTTAAAGACAATTAAAAGTTCATCATTGAGAATGCACTGTAAGA
This sequence comes from Passer domesticus, assembly GCF_036417665.1. Taxonomy (NCBI): domain Eukaryota; kingdom Metazoa; phylum Chordata; class Aves; order Passeriformes; family Passeridae; genus Passer; species Passer domesticus. The sequence continues at coordinate 34,772,703 of NC_087479.1, forward strand.
TCACAACTGAACTGCCACAGAACTAGTCCAACATAAAGCTTCATCCAGTCTCTGCAACTCAGTACAAAACTCTTCTGCTGCTGTGCATATTCTTTAGGTTCAAAGATAGAGAAGTGTTAATAATCATTGTATTATCTTTTCATGACTGCCTTTACTTGATGTTAATTATAGGTCACTGCAATTCTCACAACGCTATTCTTGAATAAACTTGGAATTATCAGTGATCTGGGTGAGGGCATTGAGGCCATCAGCCATTTGGCAGTGACACTGAGTTGGGTGGAAGTGTTGATCTGCTGGAGGGCAGGAAGCTCTGCAGAGTGATTTGGACAGGCTGCATTGATGATGAATTGAGACCAACTGTATAAGGTACAATAAGGTGAAGTGTTTGGCTCTGCACTTCACTCACAACAACCCCATGCAATGCTACTCATCCCCATCAGTGGAGATGAGTGGCTGGAAAGCTGCTTGATGGAAAAGGACCTGGGGATGCTGGTCAACAGGCAGTTGAACATGAGCCAGCAGTGCACCCAGGTAGCCAAGAAAGCCAACAGCATCCTGGAAGGGAAGTGATTGTTCTCCTGTACTCAGAGCCAGCGAGGGCACACCTTGAATCCTGTGTTCAGTTCTGGGGACCTTAGTACAAGAAAGACACTGAGGAGCTGGAGCATGTTCTGAGAAGGGCGACGGAGCTAGGGAAGGGGAATGTCACGCGTATGAAGCGTACCTGAGAGAGCTGGGGTTGTTTAACCTGCAGAAAAGGGAGCTTGGGGAGACCTTATCACTGTCTACAACTTCCTGAAAGGAGCGTCTAGCCTGGTGGGGTCAGCCTCCTCACCCAAATAACAAGTCATGGGACAAGAGAAATGGCCTCAAGTTGCACCAGGAGAGGTTTAGCTTAAGTATTAGGAGAAATTTCTTCACTGAAAGGGTGGTCAGGCATTGGAACAGGCTGCCCAGGAAAGTGGTGCAATCACCATCCCCAGAAATGTTCCAAAGATGTGTGGATGTGGCACTTGGAGAGATGGTTTATTGGTGAGCAAGGCAGTGTAGGTTCATGGTTTGACTCAATCTTAAATGTCTTTCTCAACCTTAAATATTCAATGAAGTTTTATTGCCTTACCCTGTATAAAATAAGAATTTAAAAATACTAAAAAATATCAAGAACTATCTTTTGCATCACTAATATTTACTGCAACTCTGCTCCCTTTAAATTGAAGTTTGCAGTCTGGCATGACCTCAGCAAGGAGTGGTTCACTGTATGTTAGCCATACTGCCCTCTCAGCAAAAGTCTCATGTTTCAGACACTCTGCAAAATGCGATATCCATATCAAGTCTCCCTAGGAGAGACTCTGAGTACTACAGAACATCTCAGCACAGTTTTATGAGCAACCACAGTTTGCAAGCAACTCCATTCCAGCTGTCTGTGCCCAAAAGCAATCAGCGCTTCCTACTGAGAAGTAATGAATAGAAAATGGAAGAGGTCTATTCCCAGAATTCTAAGAACGTGATTTCAAGGTAGAAATGTTTTTTTCCAGCTTCAGTGATCTCCCCACCTTTTACATAATTAATGATTGTAAAGTGTGACATCTGTTTTAATTCCTTAGAATGCTATCTTATCCTTCATTTGTAGAACAGGTAAAGCACAGCCAGCAGCAAATGAAGCTTCCTCCATATTGTCCTGCCAACATGTCTTGAGTATCTCAGAGAGAGAACATGTTTTAATAGATCCAGGTCCCCTTGCAGGGGACTATAATACTGACGCACTATGCAAACATCAATTTTTCAGGCATTTCACACCTGACCACATAATAGTAAAGATAAAGATTATAACCAGCTATTTTATTTTCCCTGCTAAAAACATGGCAAGGGTCAAACCATCAATTTATCAGGGGGAAAACACTCAAACATTACTAAAAATTACCAAGCATTCAAATCTTTTAGAAGGCCAAAATAGCCCCATGTTTAAAGCAGCATTCCAGGAATGATTCATTGGAGTCCTGGTATAAATAATTCACACAAACAAAGGAAAAAAAAAAAGAAGCCACAGAACAACAACCTATAGAAACAGAGGTACAACCTGTATTTCTGCAAAAGTCACTTTCAGGACTGATTCACTCAAGGCACATGTCGTTTTTAAAAGACTTAAGAGAAGATATTTGCTTGGCTTTACCAGGCACTTTTTATATACTAGAATTTAAGACAATGACACTATAGAAAGCTGAGCCTTAAAACAGAGAAGAACTATTACAGAGTATTGCACAGCTAAGAAGTTTGACAGCTTACAAATACACCTAACAATGTAATACCAGACAGTGAAACATCCGTTGCTAGGCAAATGAACTGAATGCAATTTTGTAAACTGTTCTGAATTTCTAACATCTCTGGCACAGGGAAGAAGTTTGGAAGCAGAAAGGTGTTTGCAAACGGGTAGGCAAATATCCTGTGAGCCAGCTCATGACCACCTTTAGAACCTAGAAATGAGTCTTCCTCCAGGCCCTCTCTTACCCCTCTTCTCCTGCACCTAGCTCCTTGTGGCAAAGTGAGCTTGGTCCCCAAGTGCGTCCCTTTTTCTTCTGGCCTCTCTTCTCTTCTTCCTCTCCTTCCTCCTTTGGAAGGACTGAGCTTCGTCCCCACGTTTTACTGCTTTCAGCAGGTGTCACTTCACAAATGGAAAGAACAGTGGAAAATGGGAAGGAAAAACAGATACACAGATTAAAAGAACTTTATTCTTTATGGCAACATAAAGAATAAAACATAGGCCAGAAGAGGAATAGTAACAAAAGTGATTTTCCCATAATTCTGACCATTTATCAACACAAATCTAACAACCAAATGCTGAATTAAGCATTCCCTAATACTTTCAAGTATAGGTATCCTCCCCAGCTTTATTCCATCACCAGTTTCTCTTTAGAACCACCAGTTTGAAACCAAACACACAAGTGCTGTAATATTTAGTACAAACACTATATATGAGTAAACACGACTTTCATAATTCTAAGACATGTATGTCTGCCTCATTCAGTTTTATTAGGGGAGCATTATTTGCAGGAAAAGTGCCCTTGTTCTTATTTTCTTAAAACAGTAACTTAATACACTACAGCAGTGTTTTACAGATCTACTCTGCAAATTAGTATTTTTCAAATTAACCTGTATACCTATGGAATACATTTTCTATAGAAACAGCAGTATTTCACAAACTTGAGTAGGCATGGTTTTAGCTCCAAATCAGGTGGTACTTCCTCCATCACTAAGACACTCCATTTTTCTCTCCAAATGTATACATGCAAGGCACAAGGCAAACATTTTAAGTGCTTTCTTTAACAGTCCTGTCCTAGATAAGGAATCTTGGCATCTTACCACACTGACAGACTGCACATTTCCCAAATTCAATATTACATTGAGCTCCTTACACTGTATGGCCCTGAGTCTGGGAATAATGGTAGGACTTGCAGGAGGGCTGGAGCAGCTACTGATCAAGCTTTTCCTTTTGTCCATCGTTGGAGAAGCCTGCACAGTGAATTTATGCTGAAAATCTGTTTAGCAAAAGAAAAAAAAAGGCAGAAAGACACAGTTAAAATTCTCTTTTTTAATATAAGAAAAAAAGAAATAACAATTTACGGTAACTTTCAAAGAGTGCAACTTATGAGATCTATGTAGAAATGTAGTTTTACAGCTAATTGCTATTTGCCCATTGTACACAATAAGAATTCAGAAAAAAGATGTGCACTCACAGCCCTGAAAATGTATCTTCTTAGTGTATGTGTGAAACACATATACAGAGACGTTGTGCTGAGTGACATGCCAAATTATATCCCTGTATAAATCCCAGCACCTTACCTCTCACTTTATTAAGCAACACCAAAAATAGGTGTTTGCAGACCTAAAGAAAGGCATAGGCAACATACATATTTTATCATAATTTCTCTTCTGAACAGCCAATGTCTCCCAGAAAACAAAGAATATAGTGCAAGTCATCATCCCTGATGTAACAATGAGCACTAGGTGATGTACAAACCCCAGACATTTGGTTTTTTGACACATTTAAATCTCCATAAAGAATCTGCAGAAGAAATGCTAAGGATTCAATATTTCTGAATATCAGCATCTTCACTCTTAAGAGTGTAGTAAGTTTGCCAACATCTTACTAATATTTAACATTTCTTCCAGAAGTTGCTTCAGTGTTAATAGAAGTTCACATATGAACTACCAGTCTAGGGATTTAGTGTCACAGCTATCAATGTATTTTTGATAATTTTTTATACCAAAAAAAAAATCCAGTAGATTATAGTTTCTCCTGCAGCATTATGTGAAATATTTCCCGAACATCACCATCTTCTATGTACCTCCTTTAAAAAACTGATTATTTTGAGTATTAACATGTTAAACTGCAACACCACATTTTTACAATAAGCCATATACAGCCAACAGCTAACCAACATGTTGCATTTCAAATTTACTTTTGGCCTTCATATTGGAACTTTGGGCAATGCTAGCCACAAGAGCATTAAATCTAGTTTATTGATCCCAAAGAGTCATGTTTTTCCTGAAGTACATCAAATCCTTTCTAGTGCATAAGGGTCAGTAGTATCAAACCTACAGGTTACTCCCATGTCACCACATCACCAACCTGAAGGCAAGCTGATATGATTGCCATCCTTTAACTTGAGCCGGCTCCTCTTGAACTTCCCCATGCGTTTCTTGACCCGAGGCTTCTCCTGACACAGCTGGTGGATGATGATGTTGAGCTCCCTTTCCAGGATGTCAATCTCGCGTTCTGCCAGCTCCTGCTCCCGCCTTCGTAGCAGCTCCTCGTGGTTCTTCTGTTCAACAGCAGCACGAGTCAGCTCTTCTTCCCATGTGCGCAGCTCCTGCAGGGAGATAAGAACGTAGAAACAAAAAGCTGCCTTGTGACCTGTGGGTTAAGACTAACATTACTGGTTCTGAAAGCACAGCTTCAATGGCTTCCACTCACAGAATCACAAACACCACTGGTTAAAGGCTCAGCTGAGAGCCAAAAACATTCCTCAAGGACTTCAATGCTTGCTATTCAAGGCCCCTCGTACCAGTATTAAAATTCAGACACAACCACTTGTGAGGCCACACCTGAAATCCGGTGTCAAATTCTAGGCTCTCCAGTACAAGACAGATATGGACATACCAGAGAGAGTCCAATGAAGGGCCATGAAGGTGATTAAGAGACTGGAGCATCTCTCCTATGAGGAAGGGCTGAGAGAGATGGGACTGTTCATCCTAGCCCACAGAAGGCTTGGGTGGGGTGAAGGGGTATCTTACCAGTGTATATAAAAACCCAAAGGAAGGGTGAAAAAAAGATAAAGCCAGGCTCTCTTCAGCAGTGCCCAGTGGCAGAACAAGAGGCAACAAGCACACACTGAAAAACAGGGGACACTCTCTGAATCCTTTTTTACTGCATTACTGAGCACCAGCACAGGTTACCCAGAGAGGCTGTGGAGTCTCCCTCCTTGGGGATATTCAAAAGCCATCTCAGCATGGTCCTGGCAATGGCACATAAGGCAAACCTTTCGATCTATCCCTTGCTGACAAAACGAATTGACTGAAACTGTCCTTGAAATCCCAAAATCCCACTGTGCTCCTCTCCTCCCACCACAAGGACAAAAGAATTCAGCCCTTTGAATAATTCTCTCCAGATGGCCAATTCTAGTGCAGAAGGCAAAAACTCCCTCAATTAATTCAAGTTAAACATCAGATAGATAATCAAATACATTTTAGTTTAGATGTTTTTAATAATGGCATTGTTACTTGGCTCATCACTAGGGAGATTTCAATAAGTTCAATAATGAATGGCATATAAAATTATTTCCCTATTGCTTAAGAGGAACACAGTACCCAGCCTGAGGGCAGTGCATTTTAAGTACTGTTTGTCTGTTGAAATTTCTGGTTTTCAAAAACTGTTCCAACACAGATACACCATGGGACAACAGTAGCAAGGAAATGCCTATCAGGTAATTTATTTTTCCCAAAAGCTACTAAAATAGATGAATAGAAACATTTTAAGTATTCCTGTAGAAGCTGACTTCTTTCCTCCCACGCAAAGTCTTCTTTTCCTTCTCTCTCTGCCTCCCAAACCCAACCTCTGAGCCCAAATCAAGACAGCTGCTTGTTATGAGTTTACTTTCAGGCAAGAAACTGTGAACTTACAAATATATTATTACATTAGTAATTTTGGTTCTGCTGCAGTTTTTCTTACTACCAACTAAAGACAGTCTCTGTAAGGACCTTAAATTAGATGCAGCAAGCTGCTCTCTGCAAGCATGATTGAAGAAATCGTCAGCTTTGTCACATCTCCTTTTCAAGGCTGATGGTCATCAATCCTGTTATTCCTGCTAACATTTTTGTTTCCTGCTATTTGCCCAGATGGACTTCAGTTATAGCAGTTACTGGACCCTTCCCCTGGTAGCACTCATGTTTATTAGTCCATGCATTTTGGTTGTGCTCAAATCCTTGAAAACACAAACCCAGCAGAAACAAAGCTGCAATGTTAACTAGAGTATATATATGCTGAAACTACCCTCCTACATCTCCTGTTAACAGTTTTCAGTGGGTTTCTCAATTAAGATGCTAATAGTGAATAGTTATCAAATGCAATAAACAATCAACTCATCACAGCAATTTGCACAGAGTATAATGGAAGCTCACTACAATATTAGAAAGAGTAGCAGCTGAGGATGTGGATATTTATTTTTCTCATGATTCTACCCTTGTGTGCATCATAACCTGCCATTGATTCAGGGACTTAATATAAACTCCAGCAAAACACAGACAAAATTAGCTCTGGGATGCATGAAACAGTGATCCCCATTTGAACTATGAAATGGGGAAATTACAATCCAGAGAGCCCAAGCAGGGAGCATTACTCTCTACTTACCTTTTCTTTGGCTCTAAGCTGATCAAACATCTCTTGGATCTCTTGTTTCCAGTCTTCCTGCAGGGAGTGGAAGGAATCTTTGGGCATTTCAAAAAAACCAGACTCTTCTATGGCAGTAAGATGGTCTAGGATAGTGGCAAAGGAAGGTCGTGAGTGCGGGTCAGGGTTCCAGCAATCTAGAACAGAACAAAGACAAACAACTGTCAAGCATCTCTAAGTATGAAGGTCTGAGAGGACAGGTAGTACTTTACTGATCCCCAGTGGCTAAGAGTGGCATACACACTACCTGTGTTACCCCAGCTTTCCCACTGCCCACCTGCACCGACTATTGTCAAATACAGAATTCATGCTTTCATGCTTGTACAATATCCAACAACACTTAAAATCTTGAACTACCTAACTACCTAGGTCTCTAGGTTCTATTGCAATAATACGTCAAGTAAAATATGGATTTATTAATTTTACAGAAGTGTACATCTCAAAGCATTTTTTAAAAATAACAAATAATTTCCTTTAACATTTTGCTTTAAGATGCATATATGTGTTCACAGAGTAGAAATGTTATGCAAGGCTCTTGCAAATACTTCTTTTATAATAGTTACACTGCAGAGTTAACAGTCATACTGCAAGAGGATATCTATCAGGGATTTCCCTGATGCCAAAATCTAATACTGAGCTGAGTCATTATGAATCTTTTCTCAGAACGGAAAACCTCTCCTGCAAAGCAAACTGGGCATAACTTGTGTGAAAATGGGAGATTCAAGTAAATAATGACATCAAATGGTGCATTTGGAGTTCTCCCATTTTTACAGGTCCTTCTTTATTATTTGAGAGAAAATTAATCAGTCATTTTTCTTTTGCTTTTAGGAGAAACCACAGATATAAACAAGTTTTTTTCATTTACAATCTAGTGCAATTATTCAGCCAATTACAGAGCTCTAAAAACAGAACTGCAGGTAGCTATCTTACCACACAAAGCAGCTCAATGAGCAACACTACAAAAGGCAATGTTTTACAGTGATGGGAATTGAACACAGAAACAGAAGATAGTATGAAGTAACCCCCAATCCATTACAAGCAATCTCCCAAACCATGACATCAAAACATTTGATTTAACAACACTTTTGAATAGAAAATTTGCACTCATTCAGACCTCTCTCTTCCTTCTCCCTCATTTCTACTCCAGCAGAAAAAAAAAAATCTCATTCTCATTCTAAGTTGTCCTATACCAGCACTTACACAGGTTCAGGTGTCCTTATTCTCTTTAGTACTGCTAGATGCCTGCATGCCAAAATTCCAGAGCAACCCAACACAAAAACTTCACACTCACATGTATTTGTAAGGAATACAGCTTTTCAGCATGAATGGAAGTAACTAACACATGGGTCTCTCTCAACATACAGCATTGCTCTACATGGTCACGGGACATAAGACAAGCATTACTGCAGCACAAGACATGAATTATAAAAAATGTTCTAAAAGTTTTCTAGACCTTGAAGTGAGAAAAAAAGGGAATATTGTTAAAAATATTAGATGATGTCCTAAAAGAAGTTCATTCATCAGTTTTGTGAACGGAAGTACACCAAGGGGCAGCTGTAATTAAAAATAAAAATCACTTCACAAAACCTGTATACATAAATACATTTGTATTTATGGCTTCTTAATTTGCTTCTTTTTTTCAAAATAGAGAACTGAGGATGTTAAAGAGTGCTGTGATGATCCCCTGCTGCTGGCCAATTAGTAGCAATGGGTGTTACAGCTAGACTGTCAGTGCCATAATCCCTGTCTCTTTACCTCAGGTTTTAAACATGGCAAAGCAAACATGACCCAAAGTAAAACAAAATGCTGCAGCCAGCCAAATGCATGAATGAGTGAACAGGATAACTAGCAGGTGGCCTGTGGCTTTTATTTTCCCAGGCCTAGATCAGCCATTATTTGCACTAATGAGGACAGTTTTAACATAACTTTTCTGTGAAGAGCGAAAGTTCAGCTTTGTTTGAAGACCACCATGGCAGTAATTCAAAAGTGAAAGCACCACTAGGGGAAGAAGAGTTCACCCGAGATGGGAAACAGCCTGTTTGAAACACAGCTTTGGTGAAAGGTCAGAAAGTAATTGGGTTCTTTGTTCCCATCTTCCCCCTGCTCACGGAGAAGCCAGGTGCTCCAAAACGCTCACCCCTAGGCTGCTGGGTTCAGGCACTGGCCAAATGCCTCCACCCAACTTTCCCAATAGAGGGCATGATTTTGAAATCCTCACTTATAGATAAGAAAAGCATGTTGGGAAAGCATGTCAAAATAAACTACCTGGCACAACACTGAGCTGGTAGTTTCACCCACTCTTTCACATGGAGTTTTTCACTTTTCACTGCCTCCAAGCTACTCTACCTGCAACTCTATTGTTTACTGTCCAGTAGGATATTTCTTTGGTAGCAGAACATACATGAAATTTTTCACTTTAAATTAACTGTAGCCTGTAACCCAATGAAAACACCAGAGAAATTAAAAAGTATTCCAAAAGCAGGGAAAAAAAATCCATCAGAAACATTTTCTTTATGATTCATATTCCTTTCCTGAGGCTAGAAACACCACCAGAGGCCACAGAGTAACAATTCTATGTTGAGACTCATTCTTTGGTCACCAAGACTATATAAACCAAGTTTGATTTCTCTTTATCTGTTTTCCTTTCTGACAGATGGGTATAAAAATGTTTATTGCATATAAACACCTACAAATATTTGGGAATAGGGACACTGACAAAAATACTGAAGGTAAGAGAGAGAGGGCAGGAGAAAGGGGGGGAGAAATGGAGAGGAACAACAGAAGCTCAAGAGACATGAAAGCAGTTTCAATGGCGAGCAGACCAGGTCACAAAGTACACATGAAAATAACCTCACACAACCCTTTTTAATAACTAGAGCAGTTCTGATGACTAACTGCTGTATTTCTTTCACCTCTCTGTAGCCCACCTTAGGCACGAACTACCTCCACGGACAAAGCAGAAAATCACATCATTCTGACTGAAAATATGGGTTGTTTTGGAATGTCAAAGCCACATTTAAAACCTCTCCCTGAAATGTCAGTAGGATAAATTTTCATTTCAAACCAATCTGACACTATTAGCAAGATGTTTGAGCTATGAATTTTAAAACAAATTAGACTTCAAACAAGACCTAAATATGTCAAGTTTTGGTGTTGGTCAGTCCTCACTACCAGAAAACAAGCTAAGAGATAACAGCAATAGCTCCCCTTTTCCTACAGAGCCAGTTAATAAAAAATCTTTCATTATTCTGGTAGTAGACTGACTGTCACAGGACACTTACAGTCAGGCCTGGCTCACCTGCACCATTGGATAAAGCCACTGGAGAAATCTGTGCCCTTAGGTGAGAAAACGAACACAAAGAGGCCATGCTCAACAGCAGTCTAGAAACAGCACAAACCACACACACCACAGCAGGCTTACCTTCCATGAGTTTGGCAAAAGGCTCAGGACACGTAGAAGGGATTGGAAGGGCAAGCTTATTCATAGCAACACCATATGCTACTGCAAGACCATCAATTCCTCTGAATGGTACTTCTCCTGTCAGCAGTTCCCAAAGCAGCACACCATAACTATTGGGAAGGAAACAAAAAAGAGAACAGGTGTTTGACTTTAACACAGCCTTTGTTAAGCAACAAGGTACCTGAACCTGGGAGTTTAGTATACTAAAGAAATTGCAGTTTGCAGGACAAGCTTATAATGAGTGCCAAGCTGGTGATCTGCCCTATTCTACCTGCTTTTTTAAGTCTGAAATAAGATTACATTTTCACTTTGTAGGAAAAATAATTTTCTCTCTGAAACTGGGAACAATCTGAAAACCATAAATCTTCTAATTCAGTTTCAAAACAGAACCTCTCAAAACACCCAACAATATGACGAAGATTGTTTGGTGGCTTGTGGTTTCTAAAAATAAGTGAAAAATACTTCTTCAGAATTGAGTTGTTATCTTAAGATAATCTACAAAATACTACCTATGAAGTTATGGAAATAGTTCCAGGACTGTTCTCCCCCAAAGTATATAATGAAAAACATAAGCTCAGAATATTTTTCCTGCTTCTAGGAAATCCAAAACAGAAACTGCTTCTTCACCCTTGGTGACCTGACGGTTTTTTCTTCCGTTGATCTCTTACTCTCTTCTCAACCCATTTACCATCCATTATATTCTGTGGTAGTGAACTCCACAGATTTAATGATGCATTGCCAAAGATTACTTCTGTGTATGTATTTTCAGCTTGACACTTGGTAATTTCATTGGCTTCTCTGTAGTTCTTTCAATACAAGAAAGAGTAAACATATGTTCCCTATTAGCTCCTTCAATGCTGTCCATGATTTCACAGGCTTCCATACATCCTGCCTATATCATCATTTTTCCAGGCCCCCAAATCCTAATCTAGCTAAATCCTAGTCTAATTACTGTCCTGAACAGAAGCCACTTCATATCTTTCATTGACTTTGACATCTTCTGTTGGAATGAGCAAAAGTCACAAAGTTTTAAAGATATGGGTAGAGGCACAAATGATATTGCTTGTTTTCTTTCTTTCCTACTAAATTTTCATTTGCCAGTTGCCTTTCTCACTCTTTACAAAATAAGCTAAATTATCCATAGTAGCTCCAATGTGTTTTTACTGAATCACAACAGTAAAATTTAGAGTCCATAAATTGTACATATGAAATTCTCCCATGGGTACTACTTTGTATTTATTACCATTACCACCTATTTTATCATTCATGATAGTAAAACTTTTCCTCATTTCTCTGCAGTACATTAATTTTTCTTATCCTGAATAACTTGGTATCATCAACCATGCTACCTAACCATGTACTGTTTTTTCAAATCACTTATGATTGTGTTGAACACAGAATTCCCCACCAAGGAAACTGATTCATTATTTTATTAATTAATAACTGATTAAATGATGGGAAAAATACTTGCCCACTTTTCCCACATTGATTTACTTTATTTAAATGCTTATTATGAAGGATTTTGCTTAAAGTCTTTATAAATCTAAATATAAGTATAAGCAACCTCACCACTTATCTACAAATTCAGTATCTCCTTCAAGACTTTTCCCTTTTCACAAGGCATTACATTTTCTTCTAAAAAGCTGGCTCTTCCCCAGATATGCTCACATGTCCACCAGCTCCCTGCTCTATAGTGCTGTTTCTACCATTGAGAAGAACTCAAGATAATACTTGCTAATCCTTAGGAAGCTCTTTTAAGACCTGCCACCATGTCTGCTGCCTTCCATTTCTCTGGTACTACACCAGATTGCACAGCACAGCTACTAACTCAGCTGACTCTCATGTTCTTGTAGAAATCTTGGGTGTTACTGTAAATCTCAGGAATTGTTACTGCTCATTTAATCAGTCATTTTTAGTACCTCTATGAATTTTACTTCAGTAAGATATGTCCTCCAGGCTTGACTCCCTTAAAGAGAAATTTTCAGCTTAAAATGCCTCTTTGCTCTATTCTGGCAGACACAGGTCACTGAGGTTTTTTTCTAGTATAGCCTTATTTTCTTTGCACTCCCACATTTTGCCCACCTCTGGGCTGTTATGTTCTCCTGCAGGGTTCTCACCTGGGCTGCATTTGAAAGCAAGGGATTCGGTTTTATGCTGTAAGAGGACTCTCTTCAAAACCCTTTTATCTTCTTTGTTTTATGTTCAGTTTGAAAGAGCTCTAGTCAATGCATCATCTTCCTCATTTGGATACCGACTGAGCTTTTAAAAATATGTCTTTCAGTAGTCTTTTCTACACTGCCTTCTTCATTCTTTTAAAGGATTTCCCATACATTGAGTCAGAGCTTTAACAGTGTCCTGAAAAGATATCCATGTTGTGTGTTCTGCTTTTGTTGTTTTTACACAAAGTTCCCAATGTTGTCAATAATCCTGAGATTAAACACTACTGTAATGGACTAATTTTTCTTAATTGTGCTTGCAAAATATAAAATCTTAATATACATATATTTGGACCACGTCATACTGTACCACCTTGAAAGCCTCCTAAGCACAACTGAAGACCAAATGAAAAACTGCTTCTCTTCCAACATGCTCCTTCAATAGCTGCTCCATGAAACAGTTAAAATATAAATATAATATAAAGCTAAAAATAGTAAGCTTTTCTTGTTTCAAAGCAAGTTTCCCTATTCATTTGGGAGTACGTTATCACAAACTGTACCCCTGAGATCTCCCTTCCAACCCATCACATCTTTAACATTCACTGTAACTGCTGCTACCTTAGTTGGACACTTTTAACAGTACTTTTCCTACTTAGATAAAGGATTTTAGTAACTAAAGATCCAACCTTTGCTGTTAACACAACAATTTCACTTTATTAAGCAGAATATATTTTTTGTCCTACACAATCTTTTGGTTTTTTTCTTATGTAATTCATACTCCTGAAATTATAATTTATCATTTCTTAGTGTCTCAAAAGCATTATTTGAAAAAATAAACTAGAGTCTAAGTAGTTCCCAATTTCTTCCTGGCCTTCTAGGATTTATAAAACACTCAAAGAAAATGGAAGCTGAACTGAATGTATATTTGGACTGTCTAAATCTGATTGATCATTCATGTTACTTTTCAGTTTGGATATCACTGTTGATAGTAAAAGGTAATAAAATCTACCAAAGAGCTGTATTATTACTTTAACACTAGTATTGGATAAAGCACTACTGATGTGTTCAAAGCACTTTTTCTACAAGGTAATTTTTAAAGGAAAAAGGAATAGACAGATTGGTGTTTCTTCTAATGTGACACTAGAAGTGTATATTGCAGGAAAGGTCACTTTGCTTCTGAGAAAACTCAATGCCACTATACTTACAGCTCATTGCTGAGAATACTGCTTCCACAGAACTGGAGAATACTGCTTTGTGGCACTTGAACAATAATCCCAAGTGAATAAACACCAAGAGAGGTGCTGAACAGTGCTTTCCTATTAACTCTCAAGCAAAAGATTGGGAAGTACAAAGGAAAAAGACAGATCAGAAGACTTACACAAAAAAGGCATAGAAAGAAAGAAAAAAGGGCTTCTACATATTCTCGGTGGGGAGAAGAAAAAGTGATCAAGCTCATTTATTTTCCAGCACCTAGTAGTAATTTTTGGACTTTAATTATGAAATGAACCATGTGACACAACCCATGCATCCAAGTCAACTGACACTTGTGTGAATAATTAACCATCTTTCAGTGATCCAGTAATCCCTTAAGCCATTTAACATCAGGTTCAATCCTACTCATGGATTTTCAGGGCAAGGGAGGCAGGAGGTCTGCAGGATTTCACATGTGATTTTGCCACCTCCCTTGTTAGTCTGTGAACTTTTAAAAAACAAGTAATTGTTTCTCACTGGTACTGTTCCTTGGCATATGCACCATAGGCTTCTCTTATCCATTTCCCCAGGTTCAACACTTTCCATGAGGAAGGAATTATCAGCCCAACAAAAAGATCCCAGCTCCAACAGCAACTAGAACATGGCTTTCATTAAGAAAAAAAACAACCCAAACTTCATTACAGCTGGTATTTTGCATGTTAATGAACTGACAGTTCCAGAGATGACCTTTCCTGCCCATTTCACAACAATCAATATCATGTGCTTCTCCCAAGTGAGTTTCTCCTAATATTGCTAATCAGCATTTACCTGCCAGGTATTGAAATCTTGACCGTGCTTCATTACACACAGAAAACTACAGAAGCCTACAAGCGGTCAGTTGTGGATGAAGGTGCTTGACCAACACCTGATTAAAACCAAATAATCTAATGACTGAAGTTTGTACACCCAGCACTGAATGCCTGAAACTTCCTGATCTGCTCATCTGATGGTTTTAGCTAGAGCTGGTATTCCATTCCTAAATGGAAATTAAATTCCCAATTATTTCACTGGTCTCAGAGTAGATATAGCTTAAAAACATCTAAATTGAGGAGCACAGAGAACCCAGATGATGGTTGTATGGTGCTTTTATGTTCCACACACCAACAGTACTTACAATATGACTGTTGTAAGTAGTACAAGTAAAAAACTATGTGTACAGCAAACAAGAAATATATTTAAACAGCCAAATGACAGAAAAATGTTATTTATATGCCTGCTAACATTAGCATACAGTAGTGGATGAGCTGTAATATCTAAGCTTCAGCTTTACCCTTGTAAATCCAAAGCAAATACAAACACATAACAGATTTACAGGAAGGGACTTATTTAAATAGAACTGTAGTTTCACTGTCCTCTGTACAATATAAGCACAAGGCTCCTACTGTATATCTAGAGCTTGTGAGTACAGCACAGCAAAATTCACAGCAACAAGTTTTCACTAGCAAGATTTACTAAGTACTGGTACTATGAACAAACTCCACAGTGGCCCAGACCCTGGTGATAAATACCATGTGTGGCCATTCCTCACTCTTCTTAAGTTCTTTGCCAACCCTTACTCCAGACTAAGCAGATGGAGCTTTTTTAAATGGAGCTTGAAACATGTTTTGGAAAGATGAAGCAGTCAGTTATGATAAGGCTGACTCAGGAAATTTCAGTCCTAGCATGCATCTTCTTCAGCTGTTTGTGCAGCAAGAACACAAGGAGAACAAGATTCTTGTTCAAAGGCTGGGCAACAGTTCAGCCAGCGGTATTTAATAAGCTTTAAAGAAAAGGTGTTGAAATAAAAGGGTTCACAAACATTAGAGACAATTCTGTTGATGCTGCATGGACTAACTGGAAGGCTGTCAGGCAAAAAAAAACCCTATGACTCCAGTGATTAACCAAGTGGTTGAACTGGACAAGAGGAGGAGCAAGTCTAATAGGATAAAAAAGTTCATCCTGTTAAGAATTTCAGGTTGCATCCTTGGGTGGGGACAGGAATTATTACACAAGTCCATGACCGCTTTTACAAAATCTAGGGCTCACAATCATTGGCAGACTAGAAGTGATCGCACTGGCAAGCATTTGTCCTCTGCATGCTCTTTTCAGCTTGTTTAACTATGAATAGAGGTTTTAGCCAACAGAAGGAAAAAGCTTATTCAGAGACAGTATATAAATTCCCTTAATGGTAATGACTCTCTGTTTAAGGAAGAGTATTGTGAGGAACTCAAGGGAAGACTGGTAACTATAACAAGAGAAAGTGATGAAGGAATCTTAAAAGTAGAAGTAAAGTATTCTGAAAAATGAACAAATAATTTCAGTTATTTACAGTCCTTAAGTCCTGAAGTGATTCACAGTCCTTAAATCAATGACCAAACTGGTACTTTTGCATAGGCATAGAGGCACTTCATGAGAATCACCAACCATCTGGATAATTCTTAACTTTTTTAAAATTAATTCATACTGGTACAGAAAATCTACTGATCTGTTCATAGCATGCCTGGATTACTAAAGTTACAACTACAGGAAAACTGTTCCTCCTTTCCTTTAGGCTACCCTTAAAGGCCCTTCCTGGCACTGTTTCAGAGAACAGCAAGTTTAGGTTTGAGGTTGACAAGCTGTGTACAAACCAGTACCATCATCACATGCACAGAAAAGGTGCACAGCCTTAAAATTTCCATTTCTGCCAGACTTCACTCCAAATAAAAGTCTGGTTCTTGCTCAATCTGTCTCAGATTAGCTACGGAGGCTACCACATTTAATTACAGAATCAGAATTTTATCCACACTATTAAGAGTGCAAAATACAAGTTCAGAGACTTATCACAAGGCAATACATTATCTAATCAGCAAAACTGGACAAGGAAAATTAAAATCTCCACACTAAATAGCTGCCATAAGAGCCAGACATGTCTACCAGCTGAGCTATTTCTTTATCCTGGTGGGTTTTACAGCATGCACTCACTTGTGGAGGAGCATTAGTGACCAGCAACAAAATCTTACTGCTATGAAGACAAAGATCCTGACATTTCAACACATTTTTCTCCACAAGAAAAACAAAATTCTCTCTATTTTATCTGTTTCAGATGTTCAGTACTAATTCTAAATCATCCAACATCCAGAAAAGTCGTTGTCCTAGAGCTATTTACTGAATTCTGTATTTACCAATCCACTTAACAGTGGCATTCAAACTCAATGTCTGGAAGTATATGGGCCAACCCTTACATTCCTCCCCACCAAATTAGCTCATTCACAGAAATTCCAGTGCATGAATCAATAAGACAATATATATATATATATATATATATATATAGATATATATAGATATAGATAGATATATATATAGATATATATAGATATATAGATATATATAGATATATAGATATAGATATATAGATATATAGATATATAGATATATAGATATATAGATATATAGATATATAGATATATAGATATATAGATATGTGTGTGTGTGTGTGCAAGTTACTATTTATGGATTACATACTCAGATGGACCCAGATAAGAGATCTATTATCCTATGTGAAAGACTAGAAGGGTGAAAATAATTAATAAAATTATTATGAAAACAAAAAACATAGTTTTGGGATTGAAACAGGATAGGGAATTCAATTAAGTACAGTGTGTGTGTGCATGTACATTAGTGACAGATTACTACCAAAACAAAGTATTTCAAAATTATCTTGTATGTAAAACAGTATAAAAATAAAGTACTTCTCAGATTGTATTATGGCCTTTGATTATGTCAGTCAATAGCCAAATAAGCCCAAAATGTCTGGTTAAGATAAAGTAGAGGGGATTTGGATTATGGATCTCAAAATAATCTGAATGAAAACTTATAGAACAACAAAAATTTAGAGGCATGCAGTAGCTGGTACACCACTTATTTTCTACAGTAACAATAAGTCTGAGATAAGTCTTACAGATGGAAAGCTGGTGGATAAAGTTTTCATAAGACCTGAGTTTTAATATTTGGTTCACCATTACTCATTCTTACACATAAAAGACTTCCTGGCAGGTCTAGTTACTCTTTAGTATCCAGTGACTTAATGCCAAATCAATACCTCCAAACATCGCTGCCTTTGGAGAACATGGAAGAGCGGATGACCTCAGGAGCCATCCAGGCATATGTCCCAGCTGCGCTCATTTTGGTAGTTTTATGCCACTCCCTGGCCAAGCCGAAATCCGTGATCTTCAACATCTTGTTGCTCAGATCTCCATTTTCCACCTTTTCGAGTATCAGTACTGGAGAAAAGAGGGGGGGTTGGGAATAAAACGTATGCAGAGTAAAGCTAGTATTTATGCAAAAAAGTATTTTCCTGGAGATCCCCCAAATTGGAAGATTTTCTCTGGCTTTTCATTATTCAAACATACATACCCTATTACAGGTTATTTCAGACTGATTCATTCATCTGACAGCTGAACAGTTCTCTAGCAAATAACTTCAAATTTAACCAAAGTACCAAGTCCCAGAGAAGAAATACGTAATAACATAATTATTTAATATAGTGCCTAGTGTCATTCTGTATAATACTCTGCCAAGAGGAAGTGAACCACTGTAACTTCTAGAAATCCAGATAAGGGAAGACATTTCCTAATTAATCCTCTCTCAGCAAGCCAGTAATAGCATCATTTTCTTGAACTGCTTAGAGGACTTTTTTGTAAATCCAGATACACACATAGGCTGGATATACCCTTCATGTAAATGTGTTAGGAGTAGAAGCTCTATGCACAGGTTTTTTTAAAATCACTATTGAAAAAAATTATTTTTGATCAGTAATAACATGCCTAATTCCTGAGGGCATATAGACCCCCATAGGCTCCCTCCCCCATCATTATTAAACAACTTTTTTCTGCCCTGTTTCAGTCCACAGCCAAGAACTTGCAGAACTCAAGAATGCTGATATATAAGATATATTCCTCTGTAGTTGGAAAGTTGTACTGTTACACCACCGAGTGTAAACCAGAGCCCACAAGTATCCACTCTGCTTTAGCAGCACCTCATTATCCTCTTAGGGCAAAGTGACCACACAAGTCACAGTAGCAATGTGACTAAAGAAACATAAGAATATGACTAAAGAAACAGAATATGAGGGCACTAAGCTTCCATAACTAATGGAGCCATAAGCCTCTGAAATGTTTTTAAGTCACTTTGTAAAGCACCACAAAGAAAGAAATATTTTTATTGGTATTATTCCAAAGACTTCACATAAAAAATCACCAAGCCAGTTACACTACACGGCTACTTTGTTTGTAATGTCATTACAGACACAACAGAAAGAGGTTCTTAGAAAACATGAGGATGTTGTTTTCTTTTTCTATGGATATATCAATTGCAAAAAAAAACAAACCAAAAATACCCCCAAACAAAAGAGACCCCATAACCTCCATATCAAACAATCATGGATCATAACAAAACCTATAAAAGGCAAATATGCTGCAAAAATTATAGAAAATAATCTTCAGGACCATTTTCAGCAGTCCATGAAATGAAAAGACTGAAGTGTCAGCCTCAAGCTAATACAGCTTTCTTTTTTTTTTTTTTGGTGGGGGAGGCGGGGCGGGCAGTGTCATTCCTTCCAATAATTAAAATGAGAGTTCCCACCAAATAAAACCCAAATATGTTATTTGAACCCTTCTACATTATAAGTAACACACATTTAAAATGTTAAAATACTGCTTTTACTTAAATAACAGATTTCACAAAATACTACTTCAAAGATTTCTGTGGGACAACTCAAGGTGTGAAGAAATTAGACCTATGGTTAAGCTCCTGGCTCTTGCTTCTTTTGCAAAATTTCTGACATGACTGAATGCTCCTTTTTCCTAATCACAGAGATAAGAGACTGAGGCCTAGTTACTGTTCTCTTCATTTTGGCAAAAAAAAAGCATATTTAGAATACTTCAGTGCACAACAGAACCACCACAAGAAATCAAGGTAGAGAAGGTGCCTTCCTTTAGGCCTCTTCTTCAAATTAAGTCTAACTTTAAGTCTAACTTCATCTAGCAGATGAAGAAGTGCTAAAAGAAATTGCTAGCAAGTCACTCATTGATTGCAAAGTGAAAAGCTTCCTAGAATATACATAGTGTTTCTTTTTCCAGCTTGTACCCATTCTGCCTAAAGAACTGGCAGAATAACAAAATGTAATTTTAAATTTAAATGCAGTAATTTAATTTAGAGATGTACAGTGATGTTGTATAGTTGGAGTAATACTTTGAGACAAGAAAGTATGGGTTTAGGGGGTTTGGGAATTTTTTTGCTTCCCTCCATAATCACAATGAGGAACAAACAAATTTATTGTTCACAGACCATTTCTGTCTGAATGAGGTCAATAGCAGGACAGCGTAGCATATATCAGAACAGATACATACTTTGTACATACCTTCCTGGTAAGAGGTTATTTAAGTCTAATTACCTTGATTTGTATTAAGTTCTAACAAAATAATTAGTACTTCCATAGTTCTTTTGTATCCAGAACTTGTTCTTTTGTCAGATGCAGGATAGTAAGAAAAATTACCATGACAAAAGACCACAGAGAAGGACAACAAAAGAGTCAGATTTATTGCAAGTCTGATTCCTTAGTTATATACTTGGCTCCTTTTCTATTTCCTTGTAATAACTGCTTGGAATAGCAATCTTGAAATCCAAATTTTAAAAAATTAATTTTAAGAATGGTATCTCTTTCCAGCATCTGTTTCAGTTCTCTTTATTGTATTATTCGGCATCAACAGGCTGACTTGCCAGAAGTCTCCCTTGCCCATCTGTCAGACTTTCAAACCAAAAGCCTTGACTCTCTCGTCTTGTTTTTGCCTGAATTTCAATGAAGAACTTGTAAATAGGTGAAATATTAATTTGTTTCAGTCTCCTCCTTAAAAAAAACCAAAACCAAAAACCCCCACTTTTATGGAGAACACAGAGGAGGTTGCTAGGACATTGCACATGCATTTTGCTTATGCTAATCAACATGGTCTCATTTGCTTCTGAGTTTTACCTACAATCAGTTATTACTCCTTGTTTAATACTCTCAGTGCAAGTCCTCTTCTGCAAGTACTACTTCTGCACTTGTATTAGTTCATGACAAAACAAACAAGATACATGAAACACGAACAAGCAACATGCTCTCTACAGTTACAGAATTAATGTACTTTCCCTATTTTAACAGGTTTGATCACTCAGGACTGAGATAACAGTGGACAGATTACTAACATCTGGCATAACTGCATTGAGTTTGCATGGCCAGGTTTTGGTAGTGGGTTGGGTGGAAGATGCTAGAAGCTTTCCCCATGTCTAGCACAGCCAGTCCCTGGTGGCTCCAAGATGGATGTGCCACAGGCCAACAGTGAGCCAATCAGAAGTGACAGTAACACCTTTGTGACAACATATTTCAGAAGAAGAATGAAAAAATAGTTATCGTGCAGATGTAATTGCATCAAGAGAAGAGTGGAGAGAGAATATGTGAGGGAAACAAATCTGGAGACACCAATGTCAGTGCAGAAGGAAGAGGAGGGGAGGAGGTGCTCCAAAGACCAAAGCTGAGCTTTCTATACAGTCCACGAAGGACCACATGGATGCAGAGATCCACCTGTACCACGTGGAGGAGACCCACGCCAGAGCAGGTGGATGCCTGAGGAGGCTCATACTAGAACAGGCTCCTGGCAGGGACCTGCAGATCTGGGGAAAGGTTTCCTGGCAAGACTTGTGACTGCATGGGGGACCCTGAAGGACTGCACCCCTGAGGGAAGAGTGCAGGAAGAGTGACCCATGTTGCAGCAGTTTGTAGAGTTGTTGCCTGTGGGATAGACTCATGTTGGAGAAGAATCTCTGTGGGAGGGACCCCACACCAGAGCAGCAGAAGGACTCCTCCCCCTGAGCACCAGCAGGAACAATGTGCGATGAATTGGGCATAACCCCCATTCACTGCCTCCCTGTGTTGATGGAGAGAGGAAATACAGCTGGGAAGGAGGGAAGATTTGGGTTTTTTTTAAGAAGTTCTTTTACTTCTCATTATCCTGCTCTGAGTTTTTTGCTAAGAAATTCAATTGATATTTCCAATTCAAGTCTGTTTTTGCCCGTAATGGTATTTGATGAGTGATCTCTCCTGGTCCTTATCACAACTCATGAACCCTTTGTTTTATTTTCTCTCCCCTGTGCAGGTGCAGAGGGGGTGACAGAGGGGCTTCCGTGGGTGCCTGTAATCCACCCAGCATCAACCTACTACACTACCAAAACAAGTTCAGGCACAGATATAGAGCACTTACATCAAAACACAGCTAATACACCAAGGAAGTAAATCTCAAACTTGTCTGCTGATTTTAAAGATCTGCAAGTGATACAGAGGTTTAAAATAGGTAGAAAATTTGAAAGAAAATTTTTCACATTCCCAGCCTTCAAAAGAGAGATTGGCAGCAAAGACACTGAACCTAGTCTGCAAGCAACCAGGGAAGAACGAGATCCAAACCAGAAAGAACATGAAGAACATGTATCAGCTTGTTAGGGGCAGATCAGCCTTTCCCTGTTTCAGCAAGGCCCATGCAAGAAATCTCTTCCTATGTGTGCAGGCATAGAGCCAGCCAAATTGCAGATGAAGGTCTGCTATGTACTACTACTCCTCTTCTTCCTCTGTGGCACAGGCTAAAAGCTGATCTTAAGTAGCATGGTAGGAGCCAACCAGCAGTGTGCAAAGGGGACTGGTGAAACAAATCAGGTATTACAAGCACATTCAGACAGCTTTCACCATCCAAAAGCTGCAGCAAAACTACATAATACAGGAAATCACCATGTTCTTTGCTTACTGTGCAAGTACAAAGGAAAGTATGGTGGCCTAAAGTAACTTTAAAATTGTTAGCAACCTTTGGTGAAGTGCACCATGCATGCGTGTCCTTACAGGAGTAATAATCCATTAGTGTTCGTGTATGTTTACATACAGTCCTGAAAGACTTGGAACTTGTCCTCAAGAAAATAAGCATTTGAAAATGAGAAATTAATTACAGCTCAAAGAAATTCTGTTCAGCAAGACAGCTCTTCAGTATCTCCATGTGTCCCAGTGTAGAATGAATATGATCAAATTTGCCTTAGCATATCTTCACAAGATGTTCCTTAGATCAGGCAGTCATCCAGATACAGATACATATGATTTAGCTGTGTAATTTCTACCACTAAGTGTATACCAAGAACTTTATTACCACATGGACCTTCAAGAGTCATTACTGATCCTTGATCTGACCCCACTGTTTTATCCCTCGAGAGCCAGGCAGACTGGGGATTCAGATTCAGATTGCAAGTGCTGAAAGGGGATTCAGACTGCAAGTGCTGAAAGACAACAGTCAATCAAGGCACATTAGAGAGCTGAGACAGAAAGTTAGAAATTAAATACCGAGCCTCCTCTTATCTAGGTTATGATGTGATAGTCCTTTTTCTTTGAAATTGAGATGTTTACTGAGCTTCCTCCATATTCTTCAATAACACTTTCAGTGCCCTACAAGAAGCATCAAGTTATTTTCCTATCAGACTCTTCTGAAAAATAGTCTAATGTGTCATCCTTATATTTTCAGTACTTTTTGACAGAGGTTTCCATCTATGTGATGCTTTGGCTTCTGCTCTGGCCAAAACAAGTTGCAGTAACAAAGGGGAAAGGCAACACTTCATGGCATGCCAGTTTCAATCCCTACAAAGAATGAGAGGGTGTAACTCTGTTAATGCTGGTACCATTTAAAGACGGTTTCTTACTTAGTATGGAAGTGGAAGAACAAATTATCTAATAACAAAAATCCTGTTATGCTTGTCTGTGATTTGTTGTTTTTCAACTCTGCTTTTCTAGCAGAGTTGAAAGCGATGGAAACCAACTTCTTGAGGAGAGGAGAGGTGAAGCCAATTTACCTTCCCCAGTATTAGCACCATTCTGTATGTACATTAATAGCCAGCAGGCTTTCCACACATTCCAATGTCAGTCTTACTGAGAGTTATTAATCTTGTGGAAGCACCCAGATCCTAGTGATAACAGATGTCAAAGGTTTTGGTTCTCAGTTTCATGAGCTACAGCTGTATATCAGTGGCTTCAAGAATAATGAGGGTTACTTTTCTAGAGCCAGGGCCAACTGAGATGCTTTTGTTGCTTAAACAGAGATTTGTACTGAAAACAAACATCACAGGAACAGATCCACCAAAGTACAACTGACACAATGTTATCTGACACTCAGTCAGCTCTTCCTCCTGTTCCACGGAATTCCAAATTATTATGCTTTACTAGAAAGAAAAAAAACATCTGCCTTAGTATTCAAAGCAATACAAAAACCAACTTGGTTAAGATTTCTAAAATACCATCATATCCTTCAGCCTTCATGTAGTTCCTACTGCTGGATCTTCAGTTCCATCTCATCGTCACAAGTCACTATGGAGATAAATGCCTTTCAAAAGGAGAAATCACTGCAGTGAAAATAGTGACACCTGCAGCTTCAAAATTTTATTATTAAGGATACCTATACAGTTACAAAACCACTGATTAGTTCTAGGTGGCAAAACACAGGACCAAAGTATCAAATGGATTCTGAAGAAATACAAACTGAAGTTACAAAAATTAACAGTTTAAATGCTAGCCAAGTTACAACGCTGATATAAATTAGCAGATAAAACTACAGAAGGGTTGCCCTGGAGGCAAATAAACATTTCTATAGAGATTAAATTCTGTCTTGCATGCTTGCAACCTGCCACTGCTTCACATGTTCAAAAGGTGAATTGTCTTCTCCTTCCTGTTCTCCCTAATCTGTAGCTGTGGATCATTACAGTGAAAACTGGCTTACATGAAACTAACTCACAGCATCTCAGAAGGCAGTCTTCCCAGGCTCCAAACAGTCAGAGAAAAGACAAAGCCTCTACAGAAGGGGATTCCAAGCATATATCTAATATACATGTCTGAATTACCCTCCACAGAAGCCTGTCATGACAAGAGGCACATCTGTCCTAAGTGCTTACTCAAGCCACATAAATCTCTCTGCTCTGATATAAACACGCTATTTCAATTACAGAAGTTCCACTACACACAAGATGTTAGAGAAACATCTGGTGAAAACCAATTTACTTATCATTCCAAGATTACCTCAGTGGTCTAAACATGTACAAAATTAAGTAGTCAGAAATATATTGTTCTATTAGTATGACAGTAAAACTGTCCTTTTGTCAACAAAGGCAGCTGAAGGTCATCTCTCATTGCATCTTGCACCATTCACCTTAATAATCACTGAATCCATTGAAAAGTCAAGGGTGAACATCACTGACAAACAAACACCCAAAGTCTTATGCAAGTAAGATATCACTTCCAGATATTATAGAGCTGTGTTTTCACTACTCATGTATCTACTAGAAAGACTTAAGAGCAGATATACAGATACACCAAAACAAAATAAAGATAGCAGGATAAAGATGTATAACCTTTGATGGGCATAAAGCTATATATCATTTGATCTACTTGTACCTATGCTTTAAAACACCTGAAGAGATTGGGTAAACCTCATCTAATATGTATCACTTCTACTTCTCAGCCAACTGCATTAGGAACTTTAAAACTGCAGAGCAAATTTTTTTGGGGAATATTTTAAACTTTGCTATAATGTTGCAATGTAAATAACTGCATTGTTGATATACTCTTCTTTCTACTTAACCCAGCTTATTTGTATTACAATGCTTTTCCTCTTTCCAATTATGCTAGAAGCTGTAAGTCTGAATCTCTTTCCTTCTGCCAGAATATATACATTTGTATCCCTTTCCTTTAATTTTCTTCTTCAACCCATCTACTCTCCTTCTAAACACGCTCCTCTATTCTACACAATCAGAAAAACCATCTGCAGCAAATTTTTCAACCCGAACGCTAAAACAAATATAATGAATCTTTACTTAGGTTTCAAGTTGGTCACTACGAAACCTCAGTCATATACCTCCTATTTTTAATCCAACACTATACTACCTCCTGTATGCACAAAAAAGATAGATTAAAGAGGTAGATTGCTTTCACCAAGGGAAATTTTTCACGAGGTGAATTAAGAAAAAAAAATTAGCAACAAAATTAACGGCTGCTGGTTTAATTCTCTGTTCTGGTCACATTACACCACCTAAAGAAGAAAATTTATTATAACTTCCTTTCACAAAAAGATACTCCCCCTGGAAGGTGGTAACACTGTCAAATTTTTCCTTGTTTCTCTTGGAATGGTTGTTTTAGTTTCCAGATACATTTTTGAACAGTTTGGACAGCATTCTTAGTGGCCAGTGGGCCAAAGCAATGGGGAACTGCTAGTAAGGAAAAATAAACACCTAAACATATTCTCCACTCCAGATGATAGCAACATCAAAGAACTGGTAGAAAATGGCTCCTCAACTGTCAACATTAAGTGTCAAGGCAGCAAAATATGGTCATAATGGCCTTTTTCTGGTTTCTGAGCCTAGAGAAAGGATTAGGTTAATCTGCATAGTTTAGTGCTGAACAGAATACTCCTTTGCTTTGCTTGTGTTACAAGCTGACTCATCACTTCAGAAGTAGAACAACATTCAGGAAGGAACTACTACAGTGTGATCTTCCAGAGCAAAAATATCCCACTTTTATCTATCAAAGTAGAAGAAAGGGGCTGGTGGTCTACTGCACGAAATACTATGAACAGTCAGGCATACCAAAAGCTGGCTTCAGCTTTTTCAACTACTCTGCTGTCATATTCCCAGTTTATTTGGCACGCAGTACACCAAGAAAATAAAGAAGTTCCTGACTTAAAAGGCAAAAGTTGGTAATAACAATACCAAGGAAATCAGGATTACTCTGCAATACCACCACGAGAGTTAACCACCAAACTGCCCACTGCCCCTGTACTTCATGATGACAGCTATATCAACAACTTCATACTCCATTTCCCAGTCCAGAGAATGTGTATGTGTATTAAAAAATGTGAAGATTTTGCAAAAAAATCTAAGACAGTCTCTTGTATGGTCCAGCTCAAACCAAGTCAATTATCTGTGAATAATGCTACTCAGTAAACCTGAAGCACAAGAATAAAAAGCTATTAGCTAATGAATGTCAGGCCTGATGGAAATGGTCACAATAATTAGGTGAAGGAGAAATAGATAAAGAAATAAGAGCAGGACTGAGTGCAGTGAAAACATACAGAAAGAAATATGTAAGGAAGACTGTTAGAAGACAAGGAAACCTACTGTGGGGGAAAAAAGCTGGAATTGTCATCTGGTACACCAGGATATAATTCTAACTTGATGGACGATTGCTGGTTTCATACTTAACTTTCAAATAATGTCTCCCCAGCAGAGACAGTACAACAGGCAGAACATGAAAAAAATTACTACCTAATGATAAGGCAACATTAACTTATGTATTTTACTGTAATATTTTTAAGTTTTATCAATTTTTCATACCATTTAATAGTTTTTCTAGCAGGCCAGGGTGGATATCAATGCTTTGAAACAGGTTTGGAGAACAAAGTATCAGAAGCTCTTTTGCCACAAATGTAAGAAAAATGGACTATAAAAGTTGTCCAAGCAAACCTGAGCTGAGAGGGAGCTCCTGCACCTGGAGACAAAGCAGGTGGTGGATGTCCCAGGTGAGGCCCTGACTGCTGGCCACCAGACACAGCACCTGGAGGATGCAGAGCTGAGAAGGCCTGAAACCCTCAAAGGTGCTGGCAATACCCAAACACCTGCAAGAGTCAGTGCACTTGAGTAGTTCTAGCTCAGTCTTCAACAACATTAGCACTGCTGTGGCCAAGTGCTTTGTCCCTCAACATTCTACAAATGTAGAAAGCAGTCACATCAAAACAAGTGGAAAATCTCAGGAAAAGCACTCAGCCTGTAATCGTATCCCACTCACACCCATTCCCAGGAGTCACGACCCATTACTTTGTGCAGTGCTTTTGTCCCCTTAGGGCCACATCAGCTGATGACATAGGCCAAGAGCTAGATGGTAGCAACAGCAGTGGGTGGGAGTGACAACAGAGGAAGGACTATAAATAAGATAAATGTCATTGTTATTTTACTTGCTTTAGAAACATACAGTTCTAATATTTAAATCATTAACTAGCTGCATGGACTTGGTGAAGATTCTTCCCCAGTCTCCCTTTTTATGTGGACTCTAAACAAGGTCTCTGCTTTACTTCCAATGCTTCAGCACATCTATCTCATTTTGTTAAGATTGAAGAGTGATGAAAAGACCACTAGTTACAACCTGAAAGGCTGAAAAATGTCAAGGGAAGTCAAATTCACATGAAATGACATTATTTCACCTGACTTTTCTCTCCCAGAATAATACCACACCTTTTTGACACAGCTGAATGTTTTTGCAGATCATTCCAGAGCAACTGAAGCATCAGTGTGCACAACAGCCTAGTACCAGATTTGTTTTCCCACAGGCTTTTGCTCATCTGCTACTGTACAATCACTATTTCAAACTTCACTAAAGTGAACTGTAAAGAAGGGAACTAATGCTTACCCTGTCATAGCTGGAATGTGAAAGACCACTGGCTGGAGTACCAGTGTGGGTGGGAATACTGGACACATTTTATTTCTTCCTCCATTTTGAAAACAGAACAGACTACTGTGGCTTTACTGACCAAAATGGAAAATACCAAAATGCAAACTACCAAAAGTGGTCAGATAGTTAATAAGCTTCAGCCCATTAACTGCCTCCATTTAGATAATTCAGGTACTGTAAGGAGATAGATCAGATACTCAGTCCACCAAATCCCAGGTACAGGAACTTTAATGAAAGAACAAAGTAAAACCTTTAAAAACCAATGCTGTTTCATTTCAAGATCCTTAAATGCAAAACATGAGCAGGGTTTCAGTTCTATAATGCAAGTCATTTCTGTGGTATGATTTAAGAGGAATCCAGCCCATACAGGAAGGTGCTACCAATAAAACCTCTCTCTGCCACCAATATAGCAGAAGTCTCAAGTGCAAGAGTTGAAGTAAACAGAAAATATTTTCATTTCCAAACAAATCCAAATTTATCCAAAAATTGCTTAACACAAATCTCCCAAGAAAGCTAAAGGCTTAGTGAAGTCAGAGGGTTGCCAAAGCAGATAAAAGACTGAGTAATATCACAGGATCCAGACTCTGCCACCCACCCACAGCAGAGTATGTCCAAAACTGAGCCAATCTGTTACAGGAAACTTTGTTTTGAACAAAGAATCTTTTCACTCAACCACGTATGTTTTCTAAGGCGTGTTTTTGAGACCACAGAATACCTATGCAAGCAAGGAGAGCTCTGAAAGAGGCTTATTTAATTTTAATTTCTTCTCTGACACACAGAGACCCTGGAATTTCACAAGTGGGACAGACAATTTCAGCCTACAGAATATTTTCCACTCATCTCCCCACAATATAGGTATAATTTGCACTTTGTACAAATCCCTTTCACTGCCTTCTAGATCTATTTCCAGACGAAATACTTGCAACTACTGCAAGGCTGTGAAATTCATGCAAATGTGGATTAATACTTTTAAATTAAGACTAATTCAGAAAAATCAGATAAGCATCTTTTGCTTCTTGCATGGGACAATTGCTACTTTTTCTACTTGCTTTTATCTGAAAAAATAATTAAAAGTTCCACTGTAATCTGAAGAAATGAAATGCAGTCTGAAATCTTCAGGGTTTTTATACAGAAGGTACTATAGTAATACAAGTATTAAACATTCTCCTCTAGCTTTTGAACAGTCCTTACTTCAAGGACACAAATATTCATAGATTAAACAAAAATATTCTTGAATAGAAGGCTGCTTCACTGAAATTACTCTGATTGTTCCAATCCTATTTTTCCCTCCTATAAATAAGGAAAATTTCCCAAGATACATGTTAGCTCAGATGCTGGAGGTGGTAAAACCTGGATGTTAGATAAAAAAATAGCCTTAATATACTGCTTCAAGCTGCTGCATTGTCTCAGAGAGACAGAGGATAGCTATCAAGTCTGCAGTTAGCCTAACAAGTCAAAAAAGCAGCGCTATTGCAAAGGGAACAAGGGACTGAGGTTGCCAGGCAATCTTTTTTTTAGTTATTAAGTCCTATTGGCAGTACACTGGCATTCTGTCTTGAGGATAGAACTAAGCATTTGGGAAAGGATTTCAAAAATTCGCTCCAAAATGAGACCTCATATTGTAGCAGTTTGCCAAAATCTAATTTGCAATTTTAGCTCTACCTTCCACAGTCAGCCAGCACAGCTTTGCTTCACAAGTATCCAGATAATGAGCAATCTGCTCTTGATCCTGCATTCAGAGTACTTAAAGTGATTAACAGATCTGCACATGGAATAAGACCCGGCTTTCCGCATGTAGCCTTTACCTACCTTCTGTTGGGTACTCTGCCATTCATTTCAGCAGGACTGCATCTTTAATATCTGTTTGAGGTATAGAAGGCTAAGTGTTGCATGAGATGCTAGAGAGGACAGAACTTAAGACCCACTCAAAATTTCACATTTTAGAAGCAAAACCAAAACCCACAAATCTTGCTTCCAGTAATAAGCAAATATTTTCTCTCTTATTACTAACCACTCAGCAACAGTACATTAAAAAATGTATGTACACCTTGGAACCAATGCCTTCTTAATTACTAGGTACGAATCAGGGTTCAGCAAATCCATAAAGCTGCATGACTGTCCTCTTCTATCAACCTAAAGGAGGTGATGGATGTGACAGCACAGCAGTTCTTGGATTTTAAGCCATGCAGTACAGTAACTCTAAAGAGCTAATGCATAATGGGGGAGGGGAGAAGAAAGGCCTCCAAAGCCCCGATATATTTAGAATCGATCCTTTCACCTAGCCAGGCTGTAAAAAGTCTTATCGCTTTAGTGATCTGTACAAAACACTTTGAATGCTCAGGTGAGTTTCTGGGAAAAATAGAGCTGTTCAGTTCAGGTTTCAGACTAAATCCTACCATACTGCTGACATTGCAACAACCTCTAGCTCAGGCATGGATTATTGTACTCTTTACAATCAGTTAAATGCTCCAAGGAAAAAATATAATTACATCTGTACTCAACACAGGGCATTGCCAAACTGTATCACTTTGAAACCCTGCAACAAATCAAGAACTCTATTAGGCAGCAACAAAAAAAAAGGAAAGGAAAGAGTAAAATCACATGAATGGTATTCATCATTTATCACTCAAGAGACTGTCTGAAAAGAGATTTAATAGTAATGCTGGTTCAGTGGGAGCCGTTTCCAGGCAAATATAAACATGAAATTAATGATGGAAAAAAGTAGCCCAAATTGTTTTGTTTTGGTTTCAATTAAGACATCTTTATGAAACAGTAAATAACACCAATACCAACTCATTCATGGAATAAGCTGGTGCTCCAAAATCTAGACGGTAAGAAAGACATAACTCCACAGGCAGCAGCACAATCTACACCAGAAGCTGGGGTGTTTTATTGGGTATTTAAAATCAGATTCAACTTAAAATATTTTTAAAAGGCAGAGAGGTATATTTTCATTCATCAGAACAAATGTTAAAAGGCTCTTAGATGCAAAATCAACACCAAGCTAAGTAAAACTCAAGAGTTACTTAGATACTGCCAAGTTTGACCTTAGAGTGAGCAGAACAAGTTGTCAGCTGCTAAGAGGGCATTCCTGCACTATTGTACATGAAAGTCCACATAAGGTAGCAACTCATTAATAGAGCTATCAAAAAGCTGTTGACTTTTTGATGTGCTACATTTCTGTTAGATTTTTTTGACCCAGCTTACCCTGTGATTAATGATTCTAACTACACAATAACCTGATGAAGTCTTAGGAATATTCCATGGTTACCAGATAACCATAATCATATCAAAACCCCACATTAAGTGGCTGCATCAAAAAAGAAAAAGCTAATCAATAAACCCAGGGCAAGACTGGCAACACTTCAACAAGCAGAATTAGGCATATCAAGTTCTAGTTATCAAAGTTATAGTATTTTTCTTATTCTCAGGATCCTTGAACAATGCAAAGTCTAAAGGAACTAAAGACTATTCTCTAACATCTTTCCATAGGCCCATACTCATGAAGGAGAAACAACAAGAAATGCAATGCTTTTGTAGTAAGTGGACCACACTGCCTGGTCCACATACATGTACCATCCTTACAGCAATTATTAATACTAGCATTTCTTTATAGTATACCAGGAAGCTCCCAGGAATCCCCAGTTTAAGCACAGAAATTGTTGCAATAAAATCTTAGTGGTAGAAGTATTTACCTGTTACTGGTAAGTGGAGCTGCTGGCACACTATAATTTGCTACACATCTCAACAATTAGTCTATACATAGGCAAGGAGGAAGCCAGGCTTGCATTTTAGATGTTTCCAGTTGTAATACAAACAGGAGATCCCAGTATTTCTCAATGGCCAAAGCAAAATCCAGGAGCCTGCTGCACAATACATCAAAGATGGACGTACAGAAAACTGGGAGCTTGGCTTGTAGCTGTAAAAATTATCCCAGACGTAAGACATACATCATTCAAAACACCTACAGAATTTCAGAGACAATTTGGAATCCATATGCGCACAAGATAATGCTTTCTCTTTTGGCGGGGGGGGGGGGGTATTTTTGTTTTTAATAAAAAATGGTGTTATAATAAATGTGTGAGCAATACAACAATGCCTCTAGAAAACAAAGTGGAAGGGCTGTGTGTGGAAGTAATACAAACACTTCATAGGAAGGCTGTGTGTCCTCTGGCTACTTCCTTCCCAAGAGGACCCTAAGTGATGCTGCACCAAGCTGCCATTACCACAATGACTATTCTACAGATTGGGACACAACAATTTACTGTTCTGTGGGCAAGAGCTCTTCTTTCTGAACTTAAGAAACAGTGATGAAACCAAACAACATAATTCTGAATTGTTACGCTTTGGAATAGTTAATTTTCTCAGTGCATGAGTTTCTGTTACTGTTTCTTTTTCATATCTGCAAAAAGCTCAGGTCTGAGGAAGACTTTCCATTAGCAGTGGGACAATTAACAAGCAATTAGCTTGACTCCAGTCAACTTTGGCAACCTTTTGGCAATCAAAGTCACACCAACATAAACTATCCTAAAATCAGAAAGCAAACACATACCAAAAAGCAGCTACTTAAAACTGTGTGCTATGCCCTGTATTCTTTCAAACTACTTAAGGTTTCCTTTGTCCTGTCATAAGGAAATGTCCACAGTCATCAAGATGGGATGTAACTTAAAATTAAAGAATTATCTTGGGTAATGGATCATCACTTCAAAGAGCAAGACTGTGTTTTATGTCCGATGCTTCAAGAGCAAGTTTGTTTCAGGTATGTTGAAATTCTGAATGGAATTGTTTGATAAAAAAAGCAAAAGTGAGGCTGCTGACAGAAGTCAGTCAAAATTAAAATTAAGTTTACTGATGTGGAAGAAACGCAAAAAAAAATAAGTGGAGATCAAGGAATTATTCTAGCTTCCCAGAAATACCACAAGGCTGTTCTCACCCTTAACTGGCTCCTTAGAAATTTCAGAAGAACACAGCTCTTTCCCAGCTCTGTCACAGATGGTCAGACGGTGAATTCAGGGGATGCCTACGGACACCTGCTGCATGACCATGCTTAGGTCTGTTCTACGCTGCCATATGCGTAATTTGAATAAAGTGCTTAATGCCACAACTCTAAGCTATTTTTTCATAGGAGCAGAGAGAACCCTGCAAAAAATGTACACAGTGGCTCAATTACATTAAAAGGATATTAGCTAGGGTTTCAAATGTAATAGACAAATTAATCTCTTAAAAACAAGAGGTACTCTTTCCATACTTGTCTATGAGGGTAACAGATTCCACTGGTGAAGTTGCCTTTTTACTACTTAGTATGGGCAGGAGGACACCAAAGTGTTCTTGTAGACACCAAACGTTTCATAAAGATGTCATATTTTTGACTTGCACTTAACTGTGCAGCTATCAATCCATATTCAACTAAAACAAATCATTTAAACAAGATGGATTTCATTTTGAAATTCTCAGAAATCTAGTAAGACATGAAAACAAGACTGCAACCTGAAAGCATCTGTCAAACCTGTCTGAGAGGAAAACTGCTGCACTAATTTACAAAAGCTAATGAAGAAAAAAATCCAATAAATTACCAAAGCACAACACAGAAACTGTCACCCTACTTCTGTGAATTCCTGGTATTTTAACATCTTAAAAATTAGCAACACTTTCAGGCATAACTTACATCTTCTGCACTAATAATACATATTTTTTTTCCATTCTTTTCAGTGAAAATGTGTAGTATTAATGGCATCAATTTCCTCAAGACATTACCACAAGTAAAAAATTATGGCTATTTGGAATTTTTTTCAACTACAATATAAATTACCATCATCCTCCAGCTGTTGTCTTTCACACCACCCATCTCCCCACAAAACATCACCTTTTTACCACTTTCCTCTTACAGGCCAAGGGAATACCCAAGTAAGGCCAGACTAGTTACTCACCCAGTGAAAAGCATTCAGATATCACTGAAATAGCTTCACAATATTCTACATGAAGCATTACTCAGTCATTTAATTGCACTGACAAAGGAAATCTATTCTGATAGAAGGTACAACACTGGAGAGTTAGTCAGCAAATTACACTGAAGTACCAGAAGCAGCAATAATAACTGGGTGGAGTTCCAAACTGCTCTGCTAACACACATTCAGCAGACCCTGGAAGAGTTCTCCTCTACACCTCTGCCAGACAGATGAAGAGGTTTACAAGTACTTTTCCTTCTCTGAAAAGACCAACAGAAAAGGGTCAACTGTGATTGGATTAAAATAAAAAAAACCAAGGAATATTTTAAGTCCTAGGAACAACTATCCATAAACCACATGGAAAGTCAGCTCTACTGGCATCTGTACGAACAGATAAAGGCTTAACTACATTAAACAAGCAAAGCTTATAGTAGAGTTTGGAATTCTTTCAGAAATTTGAATCTCAGGACACCATAAGCTTACATTGGAGGTCCAAAAAGTACGAGAGGTAAAGACTTCAAATGACTTGAAAGGAAAAACTACTGACTTGGCTGAATCAGAATTGTTGGGGTTTATTTTGACCTCTGTCCCTTCCTCTTTCTTTGACCTTGGCGATGTCACTTTGCTGCTAATCTTCTGTGCCACTTTGTGGAACACAACCATGATGACTTTTAAAAAGCACTTTGCTAACTGGCATGAACACCCTCAGCAAAATCTTTAAATGTAGTGCAAATAACAAACATGTTTTGCTGAGACAGTCAAAAAATAATCAAATATGCTTTTGCTAGCTCTCCACAGTACTAGTTAATTTGCTTTATTCCTATAGCAATGCTGGCATATCTAACACTGACAGACAAACAGGACCAACTTTGTTATTTACAATACTTCACTAAAACCAACAGGACTGTCTCTTTTTCATCCTAAGTGCCTAAGCCAGGCACTTTTCTCTAGCCAGAAATAAGACTTGAATCACAGATGAGAGATAAAAGAAAGGGAAACTCTTAAGAGCTATTCTAAGTGCAGTGATGTTGATGACAGTGGGCATTTCTAGTTGCTTTTTTTCCTACAGCCCAGCATTTAGATTATTTAGGTACTTTCACATTGGGGAAGGCCTACTAAGGATTCCATAGCATATGCTCAATGGCTCACCAATGTGCAGCTGAAGAAGGAAAGGTTGGAAATATCAGCACATGAAGAGAAGCAGCAGCAGCCACTGGGGATTCTGTCAGATTAGCAAGATTAATTTTCATATGGAATAACTTGAATCCCTTAAATCAAATGCCCAAATAAAAAGAGAAATACTTATCTCCTCACACAGCAGAACCAAATGGTTTTTTTCTGACATATGAGTTGGTAATGCCATTGGAACACTTGTCTACCAGACTTAATGCCAGCTGAACTCAGACTCAAGAAAATAATTTCAGCCTCTCTAAAACTAAATTAGAGGTGTAGAATTCATTCTGTAAAGACCTTTCTGTACTCATTTCCTGGTTGCATCCCCAAAGCAATAAAACAGGCAGCCCTCAGAACCTCCAAGATTTACAATAAATCTTCCTCAAACAAACATGGTATTAAACATAGAGAGCACTTTTCCTACACTCTAAATGTATTAGTATTAAATGTAAAGTTATGAAAATATACAGAAGAAAAAAAAATTAAAAATATAGAACAAAAAAATTTCCTTCTTTTCATCAAAAAAGATTGATAACAGACAATTGATTGGGAGTGCTTTTTGATGAGGAGTACCTCAAGAAAGGGACACCTGCTGGAATCTTCAAATAATCATCTGAAGTTCAGTTCAGATGAACTAAAGTGAAGTTATCTCCTAAAGTAATCA
Source organism: Passer domesticus (assembly GCF_036417665.1). Lineage (NCBI taxonomy): Eukaryota > Metazoa > Chordata > Aves > Passeriformes > Passeridae > Passer > Passer domesticus. The sequence continues at coordinate 34,808,804 of NC_087479.1, forward strand.
AAACCCTATGTTCTTTATTACACTACCAGAAATGTTGACAACTATTCTGCGTGTTGTTTTGGTACATCATATCTGAGTCCACCAAGCTGCAATAGTTTAAATAAAAAAGGATGTTTTTTTGAAATCCTTATATAATGGGGTAATTTCTCAGACTTGCATTAGGGTGCCCACTTGATAAGTTCAAAATGTAATGTGACCTGCTTAAAAGATTCACCATGAAGTACTGTCCTTATGCATTCTGTGTCTGCCTAAATATAAGCAGACATCTGACAAAAAGGCATTCTCTGATATTCTTCTATTCTAGTAGAAAAATTGATTTTAAATAAGGCAAGTCTGCTCTTTCCCACTGCCCCATCTTGTTCTCTACCTCCCAGATTAACTCATCCTGCAGTTTCAGATGCACTGTGTACATCCCAGCTGGTGCTTGAAGGCAAGATGAGATGTACAAGGATCACAACCTATTACTTACGCAGGCAGTACCAATCAATAGATCAATATAGCAGATGCTCCCATGACAGCTCTGCAGCGCCTGTAGACGTTTAGTACACGTAAGAAATGCATCTGCAAGAATCCTTTCCAAGCTCTTGCAAGCAGAACCTCCTTCCTCACCACAGACACATCACTGCCTGTCACCAAGTGGGTGGTAGCTTGTGCAAAGGAAATGCTACAAGCTTGTAATTCTATAGGCGCAAAGCCAATGAGATAACCTGCTCTCCATTAAACATGGTAATTAAGACAACTAAGCTCATCAGAAAAACAGATAAAATGCAAGCTATATATTAATCAGGATGCAATAATATACTCAGCCCAGTAATCTTTACAAAACTACTATAAAGCTTTCCACAGGAAACAGAGCAGAGAAATTTCTAAGATGGTTATTATATATAAGAGAAAAGGGATTTCAGCAATGCAGTGACAGAGTAATCAAGAAAGACATGACTTAGGCAGCTCAAAGTTTTTCATCCTACAATCCCTTATCCCCACAAAAAAGCTCCACCATTGTCATAATCTAGTATTTATGATGATTGCTCTGTAGATACACTCAGAAAATAACATGTATTTCAAATGTTTAAAATAGCATATATTTTAAATTTCTCTTCAACCACAGAGCACAGAATGAGGAACTTCACTTTGTTTAATAAACAGCTGTTGCAATATGTCAAGCTCATGCCCAAGGCTACTAATTTATGAAATTTCAAGAGAGGAAAACAAACCAATAATTTTTCCTTAAAGTATCTTAAGTCCTTTCCTCCAGTACCAGCTCCTACATTCATTTAGTTTCCCAAAGGTAATAGTGCTTGCTCCAGCCTTATCTGGGATAGAATTTTCCTATACCCATCATTTCTCTACTAGATCTGATACTGTCTTGGTCACAACCACCATGTAAATTCTCTCTTTCCCCTTCAAACACAGAACATCTCTGAATCCTTTCAGAGGTATTCTCACTCATTCTTCCCTTTTCTTTACTATTGCTTCCTCCCAAATTATGGAAATTATAGTAATCCATTTAGGAACTTCTCACTGACCATTTACAGTGCAGCACAATTACACTCTGCTGATTCATTGTGGCAAGAGACATTTACTCTTGCTGCTGACAATCTACATGTTTTCTAGCATCCATATCTGTCTGGATGGCAACACTGTGTACTGGGTGTCCCTCTGGTTGGCCTGGTTCTCTTGCTGAAGCTTTCCCCTTTTACAACTAGAAGTCTCTGGTCTGAATAAAACAGTGAAGTACTACAAGCTAACAGTTTTTTATCTTAGAAATAACTTTCATTCTAAACCTCAAAAATGTTCAACTAGCACTTAGCAAGGAAATCTCAATGGCCTGTTAGCAAAATAAACAAGTAAATAGTTTCTTAGGTAAGGAGGAAATGCACAACACTGAAAGGCAATTATTTCTCTTTCACAGATGCAGCCAGTCATTCATTAAGTCATGCAGCAAATCATTCCTTAATTTTACAATATTTATTAACATGCCCATATATGTGCCATCTGTAAGGGAAGGGTTTAGACATCAGGAAATCTTTATTGACATTAAGACTGCCTTACTCTATGAAAATGGGAAACTTTGTTACTATAAGAACAATACTGTAGAAACTAACTTGAAGGCTCTTATAGTTCCTATTTTTCCACTACCAAAAACTAATAGTACTTTTTTTTATTCTTCCACAACCAACTAAGTAAATTCACGGCCACAATATCTGAGGCCAAAAAAACATAGCAAGATACTGCAAGGCCTGGAAATTTACAGCATTGCAATGGTTATGCTAGTGAATCTATTTAAGCTATTAAAATTCCCATGTATCAGACCTCTTTGCTAATGTCCCTGCCCTCAAAGCAAATGGGAACATATGCCTGCATCCCAGCCACCCAGTTCACAGAGCTTCTTATTAACTCGAGCCATAAATGACAATAAGTTCATACTAACACACCAATCTGAACCACCACATCCAACATGCAGGTCTGTGTTTGCTCTTGCCATCTAGACACAGACAAGCAGAGAGAAAGGCTAAACAGCTGCATACAGGCATCAGGAAAGAAAATTATGATCTTTAAACCACTGCAGAACCACACTCATAAATAACCACACTCATAAATAACCACACTCATAAATAATGTTCTACGTGTGTGTTTGACTTTGAGATGTTAAAGTTTGTGAAAAGAGACACACTATGAGAACAGCACCCAAGCAACACACAGCAGTGCTGTCAGTATTACAGAGCAGCTGAAATCACCATGATTTCCACAATCCTAACTACCAAAGTTCAGTTCCCCTTGCTCTCTAATGGGCGAGCTGTATCATGTAAAGCATCACAAATATCAGCTGAAGTCCTGGGTGTACAAGGACATTTTATTCACGAGTTAATGTTTCTGTCAACACCAGCTCCACGATGGACAAAGAGAAGATCCAATTCAGCTGGGATGGGTTAAATCTCCCATAAAGAAAACAGGCTTGCATCTCATCTATACAGCCAAATCTAGCAAGTATAATGAAAGCCTAGGAGCATTCACCCTTACAAAGAAGCACTTCTTCTTTCAAAAAGTGGAAGAATAATACACATTCTAAGTTCAATAAGGTTTTCTAACATACAGAAGTCTGCTGAAATGCCAATAAAACCTAGACACTACATGAATATGAACTAGTAGCAAAGCATGCTTCATTCACAGTTGCTTTTGTATCCGATTATTTAAGTTGCTTCTACAGATTGAAAACATTTACACAGGAAAGCATGTTTCCTGTGATCTGTAGCACCATACTGTATAAAAATAAACCCTTCTGGGATTGAATTAGAGGATACAGTGGTTCACTAAATTAACATTACTCCCCTCTTTTCTTTGTATGACTTTTTCCCCAAAACCATATCCCGGAACCCTAACTGTTCACTGTGGAGCACTTACTGTTGCTGGACTTGAGGTCACGGTGAATTATGGGAACAATTGCTTCCTCGTGCAGGTAGTTCATTCCCCTGGCAATCTGCACTGCCCAGTTCACCAGTATGTCAGGAGGTATCCTTTTACCAGACAGCACCCTATTGAGCGATCCTCCGCGGGCAAACTCCATGATCAGGCAAAGATTAGGTTCCTTCAAACACACGCCCCTGAGGGCAATGATGTTGGGATGTTTTAACATGGCAAAGAGCTTGGCCTCTTGGCGGACATTCTCAATGGTCTGGCTGATGTCCTCATCAGGGTCATAACGAGCTGCCTTGACAGCAACCTCATCTCCTATCCATATAGCTCGATACACTTTTCCGAAGCCCCCTATGCCAATGATTTCTTCCAGAACAAGCTCTGAGAAGTCGATCTCTAGGACTAGGGAAAGAGGAAAAAAAAGATGTAAGCATTCAGCAACTATGCAGTCTGTACATCAGTCCATGCTGGCCGACCTCACCCCTGCCCTTGGAGGAAGGGCCAATTTTCACTCCAAAACAATACAAAGGAAAGAAGTGGGCCTTTCTGACAACCCTTCAGTGCTGAATAGTATTATGACACTGCCAAATAGGCCTTGCAGTGTCATTAAACTGGCATGAAGTACTCAGTGATAGTGGTAAACAGTTAAACCCTTATAATACTGAAGCCCCTGCCCCTACCCCCCTTAAGGATAACTCTTAGTGACAGTACCAGATTCTGAAAATGAAAAACACACTCACCAACTAATCTTTGCTGTGTTCACAATGCAGTGCTTAATGTAAAATAGCTAAAACTCAACACAAAATGCATCTGCTTCTCCATTTGTCCCTTTTTTGAATGTCTCTTGTTGAACTGCCACAACAATCTTTTAGTCCTTCCCAAATCACACTTATTCTTCCACACCTCTCCAGGCTTTGCAGATTTGTTCCCCACAAGAGATCTGTTAACCAGTTCTGACATTACCAACAGCAGTGTGACAAACAGATGGATCAAACCACATACTGAGTGTGCAGAGCAAGCAATAAGAAAAACATTTCTTGATTAATGCATACTGCATTTTTGTTATAAAAACTTCCTATTCCCGTACACTGACAGCTATACTTAACAGGTTGACACAAAAAGGTCTACAGCTGCAGCTGTCTCAATTCAGCACACAAACTGCACCTGGAGCAAAAGCAATAAGAAAATTATCCCGTACAACTGTACACTAAACACAGTTTATACAGGTGGCAAAAAGAACCCAACCAACACTGACTAATGTAGAATGAAAATTCCACATACTAACCAATGAAAACAGGTTGACACAGCTGAATTTACAGTAGTGGAAGGCTACCACTGATGCTACCGTGTATGACATTTGCATGGTTATCAATTATAGTCAATGACTATAATTTTAAAAAGTTTTCGAGATAGAGTACCATAATGCAAGATTTGAACAAAAGGTCACCAAGTCTTTTAATACTTTCCTGCATTTGAAATGCCAAATTTACCATGGTTCTCCTGCTTTGTTTAGCAGAAAGGAAATTAAGTATGTAAGGGAGCAGGTTAGATCCCACTTAAATGAACTAGTCTCCTTACTCCAATCAAATGCCTTTCCTATGTATAAGCCTACAGTACAAGACTTTGTCACAAAACTGTACAGAGTTAATACAAACTCTTCTATCCACAGCTGCAGGCTTTTATTTTGTCTGAGATCTATCATTCCTGAACATGATTTTTAGAAGTTGGCTTACTTTATTAAGTTAGTCAAGCCTACGAGTTACTTTAATAAGGATGCCTTTGCTGCTTTTCCTAGTGTTCCATGAACAAAAGGATAACAGGAAACAAGATAGAAAACTGACCAAGAAAGTCTGCCAGAAGGAGAAAAGGTCTCTTCCAGTTTAGAACACAAAGAGAATTTATTTTTCTGCTACTGTGAATACATATTTTGGGTAACACTCAAAGCTTCAAGGATTTGGACAACAAAGAAGATTTCAGTGCTACAGTAGCAACCTTGGTGTTCAAATGCTTGAGACAGAGATTACTAGAAAACATGAAAGGAGTAGATTCTGACCAGAAACACTGAAATTTTAGAACAAGACTGCAATGACAATAAGTCCAGATGTGAGACTACCCTGTCACTGAGGATACACCAAGAGTCACTCTTGTATTTCTCACTAGTAAAAGACCTAAAGAAATCAGATGTTGAATATTATCTCTTCAGTCAATAGAATTTCAGCACTGCTGGAATCCTCACTTAACCTGCTCCTAGGGACAAGGCCAGTTAAAAGACTGGAAATGAACAAACACGCACCCCACACCAGCAGGGTGATCTCCTGCCCTGCCAGCTCCGGACAGACAGCGTTCGGGTGCTGCTCACAGCGGGCACTGCTCGCGCATTTCACGGATTAAGAGGACGTCAAGGAGGCGCCGAGCGAGCCGCCCGCCGGCCCGCAGGTGCTGAAGGGACAGCTCCGGCGGCAGCGGGGACGGGACGGGACGGGACGGGACGGGACGGGGACGGGACGGGGACGGGACGGGGACGGGACGGGGACGGGACGGGACGGGGACGGGACAGCCCCATGGGCAGCGCCCCGGCCCTCCCCCTCCACACAACCTTCCCGATGCTGGGAAGAAGCGCGACAGGAAGGTGGCAGGCAGGAGAACGAGATGGGCAAAGGAAGCCGAAGGGCTGGATAGTAGAACACTTCGTGTGCCAACACCCATTTTCCATCAGAAAAAGCACATCCCTGCTGGAGGCGCAAATTAATAGGGGTGGGATGTAAAGCTGAGAGACTTCAGCTTCCACATGAAATCTAATGCAAGACACTGAATGTTCTTTTATCTGGAAGTACGACCTTAGTTTAGTTTAAAAATGCATACTTCTCTAAGGCAAACTGGCCAGCTTACCCTGGTGGGTAGCTTACTCATAAAAACACCCTGATTTTTAAAAATGTTTTCTTTAGGATTTTTAAAAGGTATTTTCTGCTGAATTAGTTTATTCATTTTCATAGTTTGAGTTATACAGGTACATTAGGACACAAAATACTTGCTTTTTGTCACATTTCTAAACACACTAACTCCAGTGTCATTTGGCAGATGTGAAGCATAGGACTGTACAGAATTCAAGAACTGAAGTGCTCTCATTCCTCTGTGGGCTGGTAAGGAATTACAGAGCCTGTATGCCATGAACCAGTGGCCATGTTGACAACTGCAAAGTAGGTGCTGTTTAATCAGCCCTTATTAGACCATATGATTAAACTGTTTAATTCAGTCTTAAGTGTTTAAGAACCCACAGCACAGATGAGAGTCCCTCAAGTTGGCCCACTCCTGAGAGCTACTACAGGCTATTTTTTATCATTCATGGTATCCTCACCAAGGCAAGATTCAAGCATACTACAGGGATGGCTAAAATTACCAGCTAAACTAGGACAGCTCTCAGTAGAAACAGAATCTCTAGGACTTATACTCCCAAATTTTCATTAAATATATGGATAAACTTTAGGAAATCAAGCAAAAATAGGTTCTGTGCTGAGGTGCATGTCCAGAATGACACTTTGCATCACTCCTGCAAAACTGGACTTACGGGACTACGAAGAATTAAACAGTAGATGGTGATTCCTATTCCAAACAGCTATCAAACTAACATCATCAGCTCTAAAAGCGGATTGCATTCCTTGCAAAGGATTTCAATACTCAACTTGAAAATCCAATTCAATGGCAACCAACTTTAACCCCTGTCCACTGTTGTTTTTAAAAAAGCCCCATACTCCTTAAGCACTATACAAACCTCTGGAGAACAGTAAATTCTACACTGTCATGAACATATGGTTGGTGACTTGACAGAAGAGAAGTAGCGTAGTTCTGTAGGGGCATGGGAAGAGTAAGGCAAAGACAAAGGGGGAAGGTACAACTCCACAGCTGTTGGTGAGCTATCAAACCATAGAAAAGGCAGCCAGACAGGAGACTCCACAGTTTCAAAGCCTGAACTTGAACACTCAACACAGGATAGGAGCTGAGGGTTCAAAAAGTTCTATAGAAATGGTTCTCCTAAGTATCTCAAAAGCAAAACCTAATAAGCATTCGTTCACAGCTTTTTCTGTGTGTGGGGAAAAAAATAACTTACCAGTGCTCTTGCAGCATGAAAGAAAGGAATAGCACCTAGTCCTTTCACAAGCCCAAGGGCAATGCTACGAATTTTACCTAAATGCTTTCAAGCAGAATACAAAGTAAGAAAAAAAAGCTATTAGTTGTACTCCTTGGAGATACGGCCTAGATAGGACAAAGCATCTTTTCACTCTTTTACTTTCCAGAAAAGCCTACTAGTCTGAAGATCTTTCTCTGCCCTCCTAAAAAATAAAAGCATCCTTGCCTGAATTGTCAATGGTGATAGATAAACAGGATCTAGAAAGTCATTCCACGTTGTTTCTCTTTCCACAATTGTACATAGTGACTAAAAAAAGTCGAGATGAAACAGCCCTATTCTCTGTCTCCAACAAAGGCTTCAAAACTGCACCGAAATTCAGGGAAACAAACCAATGTCTCAGTGCCTTCAGCATCACAACATAGTCAAGTGACCCTCAGGCAGGCCCAGATACCCAAACGTGGATACAACTCATTCACAGGTATTTCAGGACAGAATTTTTAAGAGGGCAGAGGAACCTGGTAACACAGGTCAACTTAGGAATTTTTCAGTCAGAAATTAAAAGCTTTTGGTTAGTAAGTAGGATAATACTGAACAAGTATTAGCAGTGAATCAAGACTTCAGAAAACAACTGCTTTCCTCCCAGCAACCTTTATTTAAGAATATTCTTAAAGGCAAAATGACCAGAGCCCTGGTGACTCCACCACTGCCCAGCCATCAGGATTTTGTCTCTTGATGAAAATTTACCAGCCCCTGGAAACACAGGTCTTAACAATGGGAAACTGCTCCCGGCGTCGCCGAAACGCCAACACACCGAGCCAAGCTCTGCCTTCCAGGAAGACAGAAGGGCACTGGAGCAGCAGGAATACCTCCGCGGGCGGCAAAGGGAACGCACCGGGGCCTGGGGCGGCCCCAGGGCTGGGGGCTGAGACGCTGTAGCCCCTCTGCCGAAGGCCATCGCAGGCCCCCGCGGCCTCCCACGGCCGCTCGCCATCGGGATGGGCCTTCCCTTCCCCTCAGCGGCGGCACCGGCTTCCAACAGGACCCACGGAAGGGCCGGGACAGTCGGACCGGGCCAGGCCCCTCCCCAGGGACACCGGGAAGGCCGAGCCTCAGGTCTCGCCACAAGCGCGGCAGCCCCGCCGGTCTCTTCCCCCCTCGCATACCCACTCCAGCCCGCGACAGGGGGGCAGGACCGGGCCTCTCCCCTGGCTCCCTCCCTCTCGGCGGAGGGGCCGCGCCGCGCACCGCCCGGGCCCGGGCTCCCTTACGCTGTATGGCGGGGGGCGGCGGGTACCGGGCGCGCAGCTCCGGGCCGCCCCCCGGAACGCCGCTGCTCACGTAGTTGCTGGGGAAGATGCCGACGCGCTGGTCGATCTTGCCCGTCCACCAGCCCTCGTCGCCGGACACGTGCGAGTCCCGGGACAGCACCTGCACCACGTCCCCCGGCCGCAGGCTCAGCTCGTCCTCGCCGCACGCCTCGTACTCGAAGACAGCGGTCCAGAGCGGCCCGTCGCCCGGCGGCTCCCCGCCGCCCGCGCCCTCCTGGCTGAGCTCGGTGAGGGGCTCCATGGCGAGGCTGCTCCATAGGGGGAGGCGCCCGCGGCAGCCGGGCGCTGCGGGGAGCGGCGGGGCCGGGACCGCCGCCTATTGTTCATGCGGCCCGGCGCCCGCCGGCACCAGGTGCCGCTGCCGGGACTTCCCGGCGCGGGGCCGCCTCAGCCTAGCGCGGGCAGGGGCGAGACCAGGCAGCGTGTGCCGTGGAGGAGCCGCCGCATCCCCCCCATCCGCCGCCTCCTCCGTGCCCGCCTCCGCCTCCTGCCGCCGCCGCCGCCGCACATCCCGGAGCCACCTGACTCTCTGGCAGCTTCGGCGGCGCGAGGGGTGGGCAGGGCAGGCCCCGCCCCCGCGCCGCCATTGGCCGCCGCCGCCGCCCGTCAGCTCCGCCCTCACCTGATTGAGGGCCCGCGCCCCCTGGGCCACGCCCCTCCCCGCCCGGCCCCCGGCCCCGGAGTCGCGCACTCACCGGTGTGCCCCCGATTGGCCCCCGCGCGGTCAGCTCTCGCTTCCCATTGGGCCGCGCGCTCCGAGCTCCGCCTTCCCCGCCGCCTCTCATTGGCTGGGGAAAGGGGCATGACACGGGCCAAGGGCGGGGTGGGGCGGCCCGAGGGCGGAGCGGGCAGGCGCCCCCTGGTGGCGGGCGGAGGCGGCGCACACCTGGGCCGGCCCCGCCGCCCCGGGCTCCGTGTCCTGCCTTTGGGGGACAGCCACTGCCCCGCGGGGACAGCCACTGCCCACCGGCACCGCCACGGCCCCCCGGGCACCGCCACTGCCCCGCGGGGACAGCCACTGCCCACCGGCACCGCCACTGCCCCGCGGGGACAGCCACTGCCCACCGGCACCGCCACTGCCCACCGGGGACAGCCACTGCCCCCCGGGCACCGCCACTGCCCGCGGGCCCGGGGGCGGGCCGGGGCTCGAAACCCGACAGAGCCTCTGTTTTCTGTCAGGCCATGGACTTCCATACCCCGTCCGAACTCAAGCACGTGGTGAGATGGTTTCTGCACGAGGTTATCGTGGGTGTATCCCTGCTGAATGCCTCTGTTAAAAACTAACAGAATTTACTTCTCACTCTTGCAATCAGCATGTAGCTGCTCGGTCCTGAAAATCCAAAATGCCTTCTCCATGCTGCCAGGGTTTTCACAGCTTGTGGAGACACCAGATCTCGTCAATGGAATTTGTTTGCACTTGGTGATATTACTGGGAGATTTTCTTTACACTGCACTCCTTTTTTTTTTTTTTTATCCTCATTTGAATTCCAGTGGCAAAACTGGAAATGAAAATTCTCTGTTCATGCTTCATCATAACAAAGCCCACTGATGCCAAAGGAGAAGCCCAAGTACCGTGACCACACCTGATGTCTTCACACTTATACATAAAATGCAGGGCTTCATTATTCTTTATTGTTTACTAAATGCAAATACACAATTCTTCTCTGCAAGACGGATTTTTAAAAAATTCTCCATCCCCGAGTGAGACCTTTGGATGGTTTATGTACAGAGTAGCTCCTAGTAATTCTTACATTTTGTGCATTGTGGTTTTGTCTATTTATCTATCCTTGCATTAGCATTATGCTGTAGTGCCTTTATAGGGAGCCCCAGGGTTTAGGCTTTTAATAGAATGACGAAGATCTTAAATGTAACATGCTCTGAGTTCATTCAAAATCCTTATCACTGTTTGTAAAATATTTGAATTTACTTACATTTACTCTGGGAATACACCTGCTCTCAACTGAACCTTAGTAACAAGTATTGCAGAGAACCCTACTGGGAATTACAATTATTCTATTTTCTCTCTCTTTTCCCCAAACTTCAGAGCCTTTATTTCTCACAGAAGCCAAACAAACATGGTATAGAAAGAGCTGGTATATTAGTATCCTTATTTCACAAATAGAGACCAAAACATGTCCAGTTGAGGTCAGAACTAACATTTCACTGTGACACATGCAAGATTTAGACATGCTTCAGCACAAGTTTTCAATTGAATTTGTCTAAGAACTGAGCTTTGGGTTTTCTCCTCTCTCTCCAATGCCTCTTGTCAGCGAGGGCAGAACTGAGGATGCATCCTCTCCACTATTCCTTTGTTACTTAAGGGTGTGTTTTCACAATTAGTGTAAGCTTATCCAATACCACTCTGTTGCTGAAAGGGACTTTCCTGCCCCTTGTCACATGCTTGACCTGCTTTCCTGATTGCAACACTAGTGACTGTGGCTGTGGAGTCATTTCAGCTCATTTATCTAGCTGAAAGCTAAGCCTCTGAGTAAAAGCAGCTAGTTTTCAATCAGCTTTTAAGGTTGATCTGCCTTGCATTAGGACTGTACACACAGACATTAAAGCCAGCACAAGGAAGCAGGGCAGGTGAAAGGGACAGCCACCTGGCTTTTTCAGGAACATCCATCTTTAGGTTACCTGGTCTTGGTCATGAAGACAAGGAGTAACAAATAGCTGTATTTATGGGTTTGGAGTTCAAATAATAGATTACTGAGATGGAATGTGAAAGTCTGCCATTAATGTTCCTAATTAAAGTAATTGCAGTTGCATGCAATAATTTTCTGTCTAATTTTATGTAGAAAAAAATTATTTATTCACTTCACACGGTGAGAAATGATAATGTTTTACATTAATATGGAGCTATAAATGTTGTAATATAAAAAAAAAAGTGAGACATAAGAAAATAGAGGCCTCCTGTCTTTCAGCTGTTTGCCACTTATTTTGATCACTGCTGTAGAGCACTGATAACTTTAAAGTAGAGAGTTATATTACTGGTGAAAACTGTGATAGGAAAAAATTGCTACTGTAGGAGCTCAGGTTGCCTGCTGTAGTGACCTGCCAAGACAGAACCCTGCCATCTTGTGGAATGCCTTGATATCAAAGTACACAGCTTTGCTTCTCAAAAGACACCTTTTTTTCTCTCTCTCTCTCTTTTTCCCCCCTTTTCTTTATTTTTTATTTCCCGTGATTATATGTTTGTTTCTACAGAAGTGGTGTGACTGGCTCAGGAAGCCGTTTGTGCCTGGAGTGTCCAGGGAAGTACTCCAAAGAGCCATCATAGGATTTTCCCACTCTCATAGACTTCTCTTGGCATCTTTTACCAGCCATGTCAGAAACTGGTTTCTGAATTAAAAGATCTGGCCAGATTGGGTAGGCTGTTCTTAACAGCAAGGTAAATAGAACTGTCAGTAAATGTTAAATTCATATTCCAGTAACTGGCAAAAGGCAGATGAAAAGAACATTAAAGACTGTCTGCACGCAGTCTCTGAAAGATGACATTTTAGCATTGGCAAGATACAGACAGATTTTTTAAATGGTGCATGCCTTTTTGATGAACATATAGCCCAAATGCTACATTGAAAGTTTTTTCTTATACATTTCCTAATAAGACTGTATCTGTTCCCATTATTATGCAGCAGATCTGAATAATGGGAATTAGATTCTGGCTATAACAGATCCAGTTCCTAAAGTCTGTGCTTGAATACACACTCTGCTTCCTAAAGTGTTTTTTTTAATGTTAAGATTTTGTTATGTGTTTCAAAAGAACAGTCTAACCTGCAAAATGCAGATGATACTCTGAATTTAGTTCAAACTTTCTTCAAACTGAGAACTTTGAACCAAAGCTTTTAATTCAGGCACATTTTTGCATCTACATTTTAAAAGTACCAACAAATTATTAGATGGTAAACAAAAAGTCCAGTCTATTCCCAGTCTTTGTTTTAAGAAGCAATGGAAAGTATTCTGCTTATTCAGTATCATTATTAATACAAATTTAGGATTATGAATCTCGGCTTTTGTCCTGTGTTTTCTAGAGGCTTGTGCAGACTACCTCTGGACTTAGCAGCTCTATAACTTATTAAAACTTGGCAGTCCATAGTCACAAATCTAACTGGATATCAAAATGTTGGCAGTCTAGGCTCCTAGTATCTGCGTTCTGTAAAGGCAAAGAAAAAACCAAAACAAACCAGAATGGTGTTAAAAAACAAAAGGAAGAGGAATGTCCAGAAAAAAGGAGACACTGTGGGCACAGTCCAACTACACTGCAGTACTAGAAACATACTGTAATTCCAACTATAGCTACAATGGCAGCACGTCTCTACCAGCACAATAAGAAAGTATAAAAAATTAAGGAGATGCCCCTTGGCACATCTTATTGCAGCTCGCTCCTTTTACATCCTGTGGTAATTTATATTGCATATTAAATTAACACAGCACTCTCATTTGGCTTTTATACATTTCAGAGGACATACCACAGATCTGTTCCATGCCTATATCCCCAGATATAGCCACACATACCACTCTGGAGATGAGCCTCACTCCAGTAGCCAGATTTGTTTGATCAATTGCTGATAATTTCTACTCAAACAATGTAAGCTTTACTGACAAATGGATTTTTTTATCATTAAAAATTGCCTCTCAACATGGCTGTAAAGCTAGATTGGGTTTTTTTCCCCACTTTAGAACAGTACTGCTTTTCCAACATCACTTTAGTGTAGGTTTGTTCTTGACTTGATGAGGGGGAGAGGGGTAAGCCACTGGCAACAGAAGCTTTATGAACCGTGCTGTGCTAGCTAGGAGGCAGGCTGCAAATCTGGGTCTTGAGCATCTGAGTCAGTGAAGAGAGAGCTCTACTCTGCTTCATAAAATATATATGCTAATCTCCCAGATGGCTATATGTTCTTTCTCCATAAAACAGATGACCTGGAAAAATAAAAGATAAAAACACTGGAGAGTGGGAATACTGGGCCAAAATCTGGAAACTTGCAGTAGATTTTACAGACAGACTTGGATTTTAAATTTAGTTTGGATCTGGTTTCATAACAAAATAGAGCAATGGCTATTATAGGTCACAGCATAATTTCACATGCAACATGAATCATTCATACATCTGCATCCCTCTAAGAAAAACATAACAAAGGAACACTTTCAAGTGAGATTTCTGTCTCACTAGAAGATATACACCTAACAGAAATAATGGTTAACTTTGGCTTAGTAATGATTAACATTTGCACACTGTGTATCACCTCAATCCAAGCCACACATACAGCTCTTGTTTGATTAGTCATAGACTGAGTTGCTGCTCCTGTAAGGGAATATCAGAACCATGCTGCCACACTGGCAACATTGTGCCACAGTTTCGCAAATGTGTGGAACAAATATTGAACTTATTTGCAGAACTGTGATTAGCGCAATGCAAATGCTCTCACCAGAACTCAGGAGAGATGCTACAGAAAACTTTTGAGGTTTCTGAAATCTTTATATGTGCTGATAGCCTTGATCTTTGTTTTCATGTGAAAAATAAAGCAGCAGCAGACTACCCTGCAGTGTCATGGCCAGCATATGGTGCAGCACTCACTCAGAGCACCCTGCTCTGCCTCTGGCACCTTGTCTCCCATTCAAGGCCCTCTGCCCATGCAACGACCAAGTCTCCTTCTTTGTGAGGGCAAGTGAGATTTTGTTTGGAAATAACAAAACCAAGAAGGTAAACAAGGTATTTTGTTTAGGTTTTAAGTTTGTCAAACAAAGCCTTTGGGACAGTTTTCAGATCGCCAAAGCTACCCTTGAATAGCTTCAGAAAGACAACACAAAAAATGAAGCATCTGAGTTCAAACCATACAGATGCAAACTTCATTTCTAAATGTACAAAAACACAACATTCATTAGATAACAGCATTCATAGGCAAATCATAGCCTCATACTCAAATCATCACTCTGCTAAATCTGCCATTATAAAGTTATGGACATAGAATAGATAACCTTTTCATTTGGAGTAGCATAATCCTTTTGTCGATTGAGGCTGATTTTTTTTCCCCCAAATTTGTATTTTCTGAGCTAACTTACTATCCAGAATAATAAACCTCAATGTAAAATAAGACCAACTAGGTCATTGCAGTAGTAATTATCATAGAATTATATAATAGCATTGGGTTGGAAGAGACTTTAAAGATACTCTCGTTTCAACCCCCTGCCTTGTTGCAACCCCCTGTCCCAATGGTAGGGACACCTTTCACTAGACAGATGACTCAGAGCCGCATCCAACCTGGTGCTTAACCGTTCCAGGGATGGAGCAGCCACAGCTTTCCTGAGCAACCTGTTCTAGTGTCTAACCACCCTCACCTTCCTAGGAAATTCCTACTAAAGAATTTCTTCTTAATATCTAATCTAGACATACCCTTTGTCATTTTAAAGCCATTACTCCTTGTCCTACCACTACTTGCCCTTGTCAATTGACCCTCTGCAACTCTCCTGGAGCCCCCTTTATGTACTGGAAGGCTGCAATAAGGTCCACCTCCAGCCTTCTCTTCTGTCTCAGTCTTCATTGTCATTTTTTTGACACATTGTCTTGAGATAACAGGTGACATTTGCCTGCTGTGTCCTTTTATTTATGATCCCAGTTTAAATCCTTAGCATAATTAGTTAGAGGAGCCTCTTTAAAAAAAATGGATGACTACTGGAAAATTTTCTGACTTGATTTTTCCTTACAGTGTCTCCTCTTTGCCTGGTGACTAAGCTCAGATATGATACTGTATCCATTCTATTTCATAAGGCAACTAGAAGGAGATTTCCTCATACTTACATGAAAATAGACCTAAGTCTGTTTTGATCTTTTAGTTAAGTGTGGGCAGAGAGACACATCATGTTTTTATTGTGATGCTATCTCTCAGTACTGGCAGCCCCAGATCCACAGACAGCCACAGACATGCACTGAGCAGGAATTTCATGTTATAGCGTTGAAACCATGTCAGGAACTCTGCCTTTACAGTCCAGAATTAATTTGTGTTATCTCTTTACATTATTGTCTTCCTCACATTGGTGGTCTTAATTAGTGGGCTTGGTCGTGCACACCACCAAGGCACTGCACAGTTCACTGTGCAGCTGAGGCTTTTGTAGGACAAGGGAAAAGTGATTCACGGGGGGAGCCTAGCCAGTTCAGTCCCGGACTACAGACTGGTCAGTGTCATTGAGTCTAATTGGCACCTGAGCAGTTTTCAAAATGTAACATAAACATAACCGGCTTACGAAGGATACCTGCCGCCTTCTTTCTCGTGCTGTCGGTAATTCCCCTTCCAATTATGCTGCTAAAAGAGCCGGTTAGCGTATGAACGACAGGATTTTTGCACGTATACATCGCTTGTCCATAACTCGTCCTGCTCGGCTGCCGGCAGGACCTGAAGTGTGGCGGTGCAGCCCGCGGAGCCCTGCGGGGGGCGCCGGCAGCCCGCGCTCCGCCCGCCCCGCAGCGCCCCCGCCGCGCCGCGCCGCGCCCAACAACCGAGGGATCCTCGGCCCCTCTATTCTTGGCCCTGCTGGAGCCTTGCGCTGTTTCCTCAGCGCTCAGAGCTCATTGTTTTTGTTCATTTAGATGAACCAATTGTAGTCTGCATGGGACGTATTTGTTTTCCAGTTTCTCAAACCATTATTACCTTTTTCCTGTTCCTCTTGAGAAAATGGACTTTTGACACCATGCCAGGCTGCATTACTGAATTCCCTTGCCTGTTTCAGGGTGAAATCATGATAAAGGCAGGCGCTTTTACTGAAAGGGGAAAAAAATCGCAGAAAAAAATTGTAGAAGAAAACCTTACTGTGGGAAAAAAAGCAAGTTGCGTAATAGTGAAGAAATGCGGTAGTGTGAGTCATCCCGCTCATGAGCACTTCATCTGGTGAAGTTAGCACCATCCAGGAGGGAATTTGCCAGGCCCTGCTTACATCCCACAACCAGTAAGCCTTGCCAGAGGTACAGCACTGAAAATAGAACTGTATCAAGTAATCCCCCAGCATATATGAGAAACCATATCACAGTTGTCTTCAGTAGAAGCATCAACTCTCCATACCTTCATTTTATTACAAATAACACCACCAGGCCCACCTAGGTCCACAAGGTAGTCTGGAAAATTTAGGTCCACAGGTTCCCCTAAACACCCATTTTGTCTTTGGAAGACCTCTTTTTATGGTCCATGCTTCATACTGCTCTTATTATATTTTTCTCCGGCTTCACCCTCAAAGAAGGTCTTTTATGCTCAGAAACAGGTTGATTTCAGTTCTGTTCTGTTCTCTAGCTTATCCCTTTTAACCTTCTGTGGATTTTAGGATTGCCATTACAAATCCTAAAAGTCATGTAAGAGTGAGAGGAAAGAAATAAACATATGCATTTTGGATATAATCTTGTTTCCTTTTCTTAAAAACTCTGCAGGAGGTAAGGCAGGTTAACTAACTTTCACTTGAGTTTTGAATAGTCTTAATTCAATTGTAGCTGTACATGCACATCTAGGACTTCTGTCTTTTTCCTCAGCTCTGCTACTGATGGATTCAGAGAACGTGACAGGTGTTCAGGTTTGTACACTCAAAGACTGACTAATTCTCAGCTCACTTCTATCCATTATATTGTATAGAAAGTGTTAGAAAGAAAGATGGGTCACAAACACAACAGCCATTGCTATCTCATTGGTGGGGAAAAGATAAAATACAAGATTTCAGTAATGAAATCTCTCCTTTTCCTAAAACTACACAAGGCCACACATGCAGAGTGTGCAGCCGCTTTCTACTGAATTTCTTTGAAGGTCATTCTAGCTAATTGAATTTGATGGATTTTCTGGAGACATCAGTCCCCTTCCTTCTAAACATTTCTAGCCTGGAGCTGATATTCATCTATCACTCCATTAAACTCAGTCCTTCATAGTTGTATTTATGAGCAAATCTGACAATTTAATCACTTGTCTCAAAATTTGTGATATGATGAGGTACACAGAACCAGGAGATGAAATTAGCTAGTGAGAATAGCATCTGACAGAAGCTCCTACCAGGCCTGCCAGTCACACAGAAGTATTTTTGAGAAAGTATGTGTTGTTTAGATCAGTTCTAAGACGTAAGGCAGAAGGGAAGCCAGTGAAAAACCGGATAATTATAAGTTCTGAACTCTTTACTTATAAGATTCAGATCCTAGGCACTTTCTGCATTAAAAGAAAAACAGAGAGATGCACAGTTTTCCTGATGTCAGTAGAAGTAACAGTTGTGAATAAAGATGCTTTTCAATCTAGAACTTTCAAAATTACACCTGAAGCTTTGATTTTTAAAAATTCTAAAATGTTTTACTTGTTTTCCATCATATGTCATTTAAAGATTTACAAGAAAGTATTTTGTTGTATTGCTACAAGCTAACTGTGAAAAAATTCAAAATGCAGCCCAAGAGTTAAATTACTTAGCTACCTGTACTTAATTCTCTTGTTACCACAGTGAAACTGTTTTTCCTATGATTTATGTAATGCTCAATAGTGAATTAAATCTTTGGAACACTTGTTCTACTGCAAAATATCTCTTTGTGGTTAAAATATTTTTTGTAACAAAACTTCCCCTTTTCATGTCACAGCACATGCCGAAACAATGGCAAAAAGATAAATTACTGCAAAACTAATTTTAGCTGCTGTAAATTTTGTAATAGGTTGTAATAGGGATGCTGTAACAGGAGCCCTAATTTCTATAACATTTAGAACACTGTATATAACAGCTATAGGCATATGGCTTACAGATTTCTGACACAACCTTCATTGATATTTCTGGGTTCTGAAAGCAGCACAAAACAGAGCATAAGTCTCTCCAAAAGGGTTGCTTACTCCGCCCTTCCTTTGTTTCAAAGCAGTTGCTGATTTTTTTTTTTGCCTTTAGAGTTATTTTTAATGTTAGATCATTTCCATTGTTTACCTCCAGAAAAGTGTTTCCAGACCATTTTGCAGTCACCACTGTTCTGGAAAGGCCTATGAAAAACTGAAGGTTATACGTTTCCCTGGCAGGTGTGGTCAGAAATATACAACTATTATCAGCATCCTACACCTACAACTAATGTTTTTGCTTTCTAATAGTTTTCTCCCTGATCATTTTTCATTGCTTAATCCATCAAACATTTCCCAAAGGATTGAATATATCTTTCCATGCTGCAGACCAATAAAGAATGCACCAGGACTAGTGCTATTAATATGGACAGTGTTCCGGAGTGAAGAGCACAGCAGCTGCACAAGGCACCCATGCAAGTGGTGTTGGGAAATACAAGCATCTCTGGATGCCTGAGAATTCCCAAGGATCTGCCGTAAGGGATTTACAGGCTGTTACATGATGGGTAAATTCTCTAATTTCTAAGCAAAAGATCAGGAAGAAACTCTTCAAAGGCTTTCACCTTCTCAGAGAGTATCCTGTGGGTTTTTCCACAGAAGGGATGAACAAATGAGCAGTGTTTGTAGAAAACCCTTTAGAGTGGCTGACAGCTGGAATTCATCCACCTGCAATTCTCTGACCTGTGAACTTCACCACTTCTGTGCTGGTCATTATCTGCTTCTGATACGAGCTTGGGAACACTTTTATGGGATAAATATGTATAGGGGAAAGAATAGCCTTACTTTCGTTCCACTGCCTTGTCTCTAAACCAAGAAAAACCTCGCTTGTCTATCACTGACTGTGCAGAAGCTGTGACAGCTTGTGCAGATGTTATGTTCATGTAAAACCTAACTCTGTTTAATGGATGAGGAGGTCTATGTGCTGGATTTGCCTATGATTTACATCATGACCCAGAGCAGATTACTCTATTTGTAACAGTTTTAACATCTCTACAAAGCAATTAAGGATCCCTTCTTTGCAGGTTGCTTTCATCCAGATTAAAAAAATATATCCAACATGCATTATCAGTACCACTTAACAGATAACTTTGAATTGCAAAGAGTTCATCTATTTCTAAGTCCACTTTTCTTGGCTGCACATAGTTCTCTAATCTGTTGCTACTGTGACACTGATCATGATGAGTATTATCAGGCTTTACTTGTGTGGCAAAGAATTCTGATGTCAGACCTCATGGACACAAGGATAAATAGGAAAAGTGAAACCCAGTCTGATGTGAGAAGAGGCTGAAGACTCATGCAGCTGAAAGAAGATTTGCATGAAAAATTAGGCTGTCTCAGAACCTGTGGTGTACCTAGACCTGTGCATGAGCACAGGGGTCTATCTGCAGGTACATGAGATGTTTGTTCACAGGGATTGCCTTACTGGGTTACAGCAGAGAGCTGGCTGAGGGCAGAGCCTCCAAGGAGGGACAAGTTGAACGTGTACAGGTGTTTCTCTATAGCTATGGGTTTCTTTTACACTAAGAGCTTCCTCCCACGTCAGTTTAACATGGAAAGCTGTTTTTGGAGGTCGGCCAAAACCAGTTGCCCATTGAATGGCTGTAACACATATATTCACCCAGCACAAGAAGGAGAAGAGCTTTGTTGCTGCTGTTTCCTTGATGAACACTTGTGTCATCTCCAAGTGGCTTCCAAAGGCCCTTTTCTTTAGAGGCCATATGTCCTCTCTAAGAAAGCTCTCATCACACCTCCTTCAGGCTTCCATCATTCTGCTGTACTTATGCTTGATTTCATTTAGTTCATGAAGCAATGCAACTGTAGGATGATGGCTTTCTTAGCTTGTGCTCAGAGAAAACATGGCCTAGGGAAGAAGAAACAATTGTCTAGGACAGCAAATGTTACTCACTGGGTAGCTTATATGGATTTTCTTTCTAAATAGCTTATTAAAGGGTTGCTGCAACGAAAGTTATTTTAGTTCTGCCATACAGTGGCAGTGTTTTGGGGCACCCCTCTGATTAATAATTTTCACATTCTGAAATCTGTCAACTATACCTCCAGGCACTGCCAATTCAAGCAAATACAAAAGAGTATTCACAACACCTCAGGGCATGATTTAATCTGTTCTTCTACACTAAGCAGGTCTGACCTGCTCAGAATTTTCCTGGGAGACCTCCAGAGAACAGAAAGAAGAGTACAGGAATGGGCAGATCTTGTGAGGCAGCTGAGATTTCTTGCCAATATAAATCATGCAACATCCCTGGGAATTTAAACCTTGGTTGTTTAAAAAATAGCACCACTTCTTCCATGATCAACCTGTATTGGCACTGAAATACTGTATGACTAGAGATGCTACCTTCCAAAAGGGATTTAGAACCGAGATTCTGCAGTTCTTTTCTCAAATTCAAGTTGTTAACTATGGCCACATTCCATCTCAAGGCAATGAATTACATACTGTTTCCAATAGTTTTGAATGTCAAAATTATTCTTCACACCTCCTACTAAAGCACACAGTCACTGCCATGTTCCACTTCAGACAAGGCTGTATTCAGTGAGGAGTCTTACATACACACTTAGCAAAGGAGTTGAAATCAGACAGAAATATGAAGTTACTTTTCTAATTATTCAAAATGAACTTAAAATCCAAGAAAGTTCTAGGGAAACTGCTAAAACTTGCAGGATCTCTCAACTAATTTTTCCAGGCAAATCCTTGTAAGAAATGCAATTACATGAAATTGTGACTTATATTCACTTCCACACTCTCACCTTGCAGTGCCACTAGTTATTACACAGATTTCCACAGCTCCCTGCTGACAACCCAGGTGTCTTAACACTATTCTCTAAATTCTGCCCCATTTCCTCCTCAGAGTTCCTAATTTTTGCCTCTTTTCAGTACCCTGAAATTGATAGGTATTTAATATATGTTGTAATTCTGCCTCTTTCACTGTACTTTAAACCAGAACTGTTTCCTAGGCAGGGACTGACAATACAAAAAGCTGAACTTTCTTAGAAAAATGGCTAAGACGAGCCATAACAGAGAGAAAATCCTTCAAAACTGAGAAGATGCTCTTGGGGGCTCATTATCATACTATGGGAGATTTGTACTTCAGACAGAGAGTTTTAACTGCAAAGATCTTAAATTGCAATTTATCCCAGTGACATCATGAATCATTGTTTGGTTGAAATCTCTTACAGTGAGGCACCACTCTGCTGTACTTTAAAGAATGTGGTATAAATGCTGCTAAAATACTGTCAGCTGAGTGTTTGCATATTCTAATTTTAGCCT
The DNA here is from genome assembly GCF_036417665.1 of Passer domesticus. Lineage (NCBI taxonomy): Eukaryota > Metazoa > Chordata > Aves > Passeriformes > Passeridae > Passer > Passer domesticus. The sequence goes on from NC_087479.1 coordinate 34,830,776, forward strand.
TGTTTATTATGTTTCATCTCCATGGCATTTTTAGGCAATTCATGTACCAGCAGTGCTAGCAAATTCTTCTTTTTCAGAGAGACCTCACGGTCAGTAGGACATTGATGATGCTTCTTGTGATTTCTGTATGGACACATCCACACAATTAGGTCCTTCAATATAAAAGTGCATGATGCTCTTACAATTTTCTTGTAAGAAGTACTGACAGAGCTAATTTTAGGAGGAAAATCCATGTTAAAACTCCACTCTTTCTCCAGCTATGGGACTATTAAGCCATTCTGATTGATTTTTCAACCATGCTGGAGCAGCTACAGGGAGTTAGGATAAGGGAGACTGTGGCCTACATAGCTGTTAAAAGTGTGGAGCTGAAAAACGCATAAATACAAATTCTAACATTAAATAAAAGGAATGGAATTGAAGATACTATTGTTCAAGTGGCAACTTACAGAAAGCTGCTATCAACACATTGGTAAGAATTTGTTTTTATTAGCTGTCACGGGACTTCTTTGTCTGTGTGGATCTATTTTAAACAGTTTTCCCCTTTCAGCACTCCCTGATAATAAGAAACTTATGTAAGTGCTCTTATTCGGAAAGACTCTTGCTTTGGTGTTCTTCTTTTGTTTTGAGAAAAGCAAAGGGCTCAGACAGTGCACTAATAGAGCTTACATACTCAAAAAGTGCAGCAGGCAGCTGAGATGACCTGCAAGGGCAGGATTAGTAGGACTGTAGACTCCACATTTCAGCTGTTTACAGATGAGCAATTAGCATCCTCCACCCAGTAGCAGCAGTATCATCTCCTCAGTAGCACTGTAAGGTAATAAAAAACCAACTAAACAAAACAAACCAAACAAACAAACAAACCCCAAACCAAAAACAAAACAAACAAACAAAAAAATTAAAAAACCACCCCAAACCAAACCTAAACCTTTCCCCCCCTTTCTTCTATTGTGACAGTAAAAACGATGTCCTCCCACACTGAGAGGGAATAGTTTGGCTTTCCCTACAAGGTACTGGGAAGGGTGTAGCCTGAAAGCACAGGTGGATCTGGGAGTGTGATTGGTGGTGTGGCTCTGCAGTAAAGGTGGGTGTGGAGAGTAGCCTGCCATACAGCTGGGGCTGCTGGAGGGGATGCCTGTGGCAAGCCTGCCAGCACAGGGTGGACAGGATGTCTCCTACTATGGGATCTTCCTGCTACTGAATCCCTTCCTGGTCTGTACCAAAACACTAAAGAACAGGTGTATTTTTCATGTTGTTTCTAAAGGTTGTATTCTAGTCTAGGGTTGGGTTTTGTGAAGTAATTTCATAGCAATCCCTTAATGTGCAAAGCTGAATCTGCTGTGACTTCTAGAAATGGGGGCTGTGATGGGATCTGGTTCTTGCTTAGAAGTTTGTTTAAAACCTGTGCAAATAGCAGTCAGGCTGCCATCAGCTGTTGATGATGTGGCAATATGTTGAGTCCTGTAGTTGCTAAAAACCATTCTATTGTAATTAAAAGTTAACCTAGAACAGCTTCCTGATAGGCTTTATAAGAAAATTAGCTGTCTTACAGTGAAGGTTGGCTAGCAAATCTTATTGTAGAATGACTTTCTGCTTTCTCTCACCTTTGGAAATAAGTTTACTTCTTAAGTCTCATAAAACATCAGTGAATAAAACACATCACTGCTCTTTATAGCAATGTTTCAAATTCAGATGAAACATTTTCTAACTTGGTTACAATTATAGGGAATGGTGGGGGAAAAAAGTGAAGACATAAAATTACACAAAGGTTTAATTCCTCAGTAGCAAGTATACATTTTACTGCTGTTTCTTCAGAAAAGCAAAAAGTAGGTGCACTTTTCTCCTAGCCTAATCAATTACATACCAAATTGACTTCTCTCTTTTTCTTGTCTTTTTTTTTTTTTTCTTTTTGTTTTGGTTTAGTTTTTTTTTGAGCCAAAGTTGTTGCTTTGGATACTGTATGCAGTTCACATAGAGTAGTCTGTGTCAGCAGGATGCAAAAATTTGGGTTGAAATGCTGCTGCCTCATTACAGATCCCAAGTCAACAATCAATAGGAAGATATATATAAAAGTTGGTAGTGAGCCACTAAGGCCTAGATTGTCAGTCTTCATCTGAGAATAAACACTTTACCCAGCACAGACACAAGTACTAGCCCTCAGATCTGTAAAGAGAGTAAGTCAGTGCTCTTCTTGTTTTCTGCTGACTATGTTATTAGCTGTTCACAGTTTGGTATCATACAGTAATGAATTACTGTAACAAAAACTTCCAAGTCATAAGCTTTTTTCCTGGACACTAATATGGTTTTGTACAATTTACGCAAAATATTATTTTTAATTTTCTGTTTCATCCCTTGTCTTAATTATAGGTTATGTTTTCATAAAACTTAATGATTCTCTGATAATTAATTTAAAATTATAATTTTGGGTATCCTGTGAAAGATGTCTGGAGGGAAAGTGTAGCACCTCATTTCCCTGAATGAGAAGATGAGAGATTAATGTACTTCTAATGGTGCAAAGCATGCTGCAATATTATTCTTAGAAATAGCAATGTGTCAAAGCATTTTTGTGACAAGTTTCAGTGTTCCATTACTGTTTTTGATAACCTCCTCTTCTTGCAATAGCATACATTGGTTGGTCTCCAATAATTTGATTTAATGCCCACTCTCTGTTTTTTTCTAGAGCAAACAATTTTCCCTGTACCCATCCTGAAGAAAAACTGTAAGGCTAAAGTACAGTGCAGACAATTAGCTCCTGATTCATTGGCATGCACAGATTGAATCTACTGCTGTTACTTTCTGTCTAGGTGTTGATTGTTTGTTTCCCCATGAAAGCTAATAATTTCTTTTTACTTGCTTTGTTAATGATGCCTATGACTGAACTTGTTATCAATTTAACCTTTGGGCATGGATGGATTAAAAAATATTATTCCCCCCCTTGTGTCCTAATGTTTTCAGTCTGTCTGTATTTAAATAGCTAAGCAATGAAACCTTAATTGTCCTCTCAAATGTGTTAATCTCCTTATTTTACTGGTTGCATACTAGATTCTCCCATGATGATGTGCATTTGAACATAGGTTATTCTGTTTTGGATCAGGGTTGAGTCCATAATTTTACTTGTGTTTTTTATATATATATATATATATATATATATATATACACACACATGTTAATTATGTTTTGTTTCCTCTGTTTATTTTTTGCTTTTAATTTCCACACCCTGGCACCCCCCCAGCCATGCAATACCCCCAAGCCTTTATAACATCATGGCTGGTCCAGTGATCCAACAACTTGAGGCTGGGGAAACAGCTAGCAGCTTCCACAGCATTCAGCCTCTTACACAGGGGCACTGTTTAAAATGAATTATTACTAGGATGCTGAGGCTAATCTGTCTAGATTTAATCAAAGGCTCCTAAACAGGAACATAAAGGTTTCTAAAGCATTTATTGTAGCCTTCAGACATGTTATTAATGAATGTTATCCCTCTTGCCTCCCTTTGTGAAGGTGAACAGCTTTTATGTAACATGGATACAACAGCTGCTGAAAGAGCTAACACTTCATAATCCTGATCATCACAGTATCAAAGTATGTGTACGGATAACACAATCTAACAAGTACATCTTTTAACAACTGTTTTTATAATTTTATTTTTTTAATGGCATTTTGGAAAATATTGCTGTTGAAACAGTTTTATTTTTTTTTCTGAGCATACTATAACTGGTGAGGCTTGTCATGCTTGGCTTTAATGCAAAAGGATAAAGGGAATCCCCCCCTCCTCATCCATGATAATCCTCAGTAGTTTTTCACTGTTGGTTTTTTCCCTTCCCCCATCTTTATTTCCTTTAATATCTCAATCCTGTTTGACAGAGTGAAAAAATGCTCTTTTGTAAAATACTGCTCCCAGTTTTGTATTTGAAAATGCACTATACTACAAGTTTTATTATTTTATACTGGGGAAAAAGCCATTGTGTTTGAGACTTTGTGTCCATCCCTTCTCCCTACTTTCTCACTGGCGAAACAAAAAATAGATGAAATACATTTGCTTTGAGTCAGTAACTTCTGTCTTCTGGTTTTCCAAGAATAGCCAAATGCTGCCATTGGCTCACTAACTGTCAGGGAGACAGTGGAGACTGAGGAATTAATGCAGCCTCTTGAAAATACCAGCCCAAATGCATGCTCATCATGAGTCATGGCTGAGTGCTTGGGTTATTTCACTCCTGCAGTTTTTCTGCAGTAGAGACCCAGAGCCACAGAAGGGGTCAGGTTGGAAGAGACCCCCATAGTGGGTCATCTGGTCCAACCTCCCTGCTCAATCAGGGACCTCCTAGAGCACGTGGTAGAGGATTGCATCCAGACATATCTTGAATATCACCTATCAGGGAGCCTCTGCAACATCTCTGGACAGTGTGTTCCAGTGTGTGGTGACCTGTACAGTAAAGAAGTTGTTCCTTGTGTCCCACTGGAACTTCCTGTGCGTTGCTGCTTGTTGCCTCTTGTCCTATTGCTTGGCACCTCAGAAGAGCCTGGGTCTTTTCTCTGACACTTTCCCTTCAGGCACTTATGGACAATGATGTAGTCCCCTCTCAGTCATCTCTTTTTGAGGCTGAACAGGCCCACTTCCCTCAACCTTTCCTGGTGAGATGCTCCAGTCCCCTCATCATCTCTGGAGCCCATAGCATTTGCAGGAAGAGGACTCACGTCCCTTCTTGAGAGCACTGTCTGAACTCTTTCCCTAATCTGTCCCTTTCTAATTAACATGTGACTTTTGGGATGGGAATGCTTAAGGGGAAAGCTTGAAAAGTCAGCACTGACGAGAAGTGATGACATATAAAAATAGGTGAATATGGAAGTCAAAATTTAAATCAGTGAGAGATTTGTGGTGCACCCATGGCCTGCTGTGTTGTTTTCTCTCTGTAAACCCTAATGGTTCTGGCTTTTCAAGTGCTGCAACCTACAACAAACCCTGTAGTGGAGACAGGCATGCCAGGGTTTGGGGACACGATGTATTGAGAGTAAACAGGGGTGGGGGCAGCTAGAGAAATGGTGAGGTTATTGCCTTGCTGTAGGGTTGGATGGAGCCTTAAAGGTGTATGCTGGACAAACTTCTTCCTGCCCTGCTGCAAGGAGAGGATGCAGCCCTTTGCCAGGAGCCAGGGCCTGGGAGAAGGGAAGAAAGGCTTGAGGGGGAAAGGAGCTCGGAGCAGGCTCTCTAGGGGTGAGCCCGGAGATGGCATGCCGTGTCAGGGACAGCGTCCCACCCAGCCGGAGTGCCTCTGCGCCAAGGCCTGCAGCATTTAGGTACAGCTTGGGCACCAGGAAGAGTTTCTTCACAGAAAGGACAATTAGACATTGCCATGGGGTGCCCAGGGCCGTGGTGGAGTCACCGCGCCTAGAGGCCTTCAAGCAAAGAATGGATGCGGTAGTGCCATGGTGTGGTTGATACGGTGGTGTTTGGTCCTAGCTTGGACTGGACGATCCCGGAGTGTTTTCCAAGCTAACCGAACAACCCCTTTCCCAGGCTGTCCCCGTGTCCCACACAGCCGCACCAGGCGGGAGCCGCGCTGGGGGCGGCGCCGAGCCGGGCCGCCAGGGGGCGCTGCGCGGGCAGGCGGGGGCGGGGCTGCGGGCCGGCCGCGCGCAGGCGCAGCGCTGCCCCCCCGGCGGCGGCGGCGGCGCGCGTCCCCTGCCGCAAGGGCCGCCGGTCCGTCGGCGGCGCGGGGGCGGGCGGGCGGCCCGGGCCCGGACATAAGATGGCGGCGGCGTTGCTGGGGCGGCGGCGGCGGCGGTTGCGGCTGTCGCGGAGCGCGGGCGGTGCGCGGCTCTGCCCGGGCTCGCAGGGCGGATAGAGCGGGGCCGGCGCGGCGGAGCGGGGCCGCCATGGGCTCCCAGGTGCTGCAGATCCTGCGCCAGGGCGTGTGGGCGGCGCTGAGCGGCGGCTGGTACCAGGACCCGCACCAGGGCGCGGGGGTCAACGCGCTGCACCTCTACCTGTGGCTCTTCCTGCTCGGCTTCCCCTTCACCCTGTACATGGTGAGCGCAGCCCCGGCCTGCGCCGGGGGTCGGCCGGCCCTTGCGGGGCCCGGAGTGGGGGAGGGCCGGGAGGGGCCGCCGCGCGCGCGCCCCCTGCCCGCGGCGCGGCCCCGGGAGCGGCCCCGGCCCCGCGGCCCGGCCCCCTCCGCTGGGAACGGGCCCCGGCCCCGCCATCGGGCCGCGGCAGCGTCGGCCCCTTCCTGGCCGTCTGTGGGTGGGCGCGATCGGGGCGCGGCGGGGCTATAGGCGCTGGCACTTTGCCTTCGTTTTTCTGTTTACTTTCCTTCAAAATTGGAAATACCTCAGGCAGCTCCCGCTGCTGAGCTCCTGGTAGGTCAGTAAAAAGCAGTTTCTGCAGGATCTGTCAGATTAAGCCAGTGTTTCTGGCTGGCAGCAGTATCGGTTTCTGACTGTGATTCTGGTGGATGTGGTTCCATAACCTAAAAGTTTTATTTGGCTGTAGTGTGGTTTGTTGGCTGGCGGTGTATCTTGATTGTGTGTTATCGACAAGAAGTTAGTCTGGCTTTTTTGTTTGTGTACGGATTTCAGTGCACTTGGTTTGCGAGAATTCCTGTCCTATATATCTTTGTGTCTGACACTTCAGTCAAAGCTGTTAAAATACTAACCTTTAAACCTAGAAACTTTCTTGACATTTGGACTTGAGAGCACATAGAAGAGAGGTGTGATCAGGTACAAGAAAAGGGGGCGGTTTCCTGTTGGCCAGTAGCTTTTTTCCCTGTGTAAGCTGTGTTTGACTTATGAAACGCTAATAGTTTACTTTGGGTTTTTCAATAGAAGAGTGTATCATAATAGTGTATTTTGACCAGTTTTATGCATATGAGGTAGAACATCATTTGCAAGATTGCCAGATGCTGTGACAACCTAAAGTAGACGCTGCCTTCTGAAAATGTAGTTAGTGAATGAAATGTTGGAGATAAAATCATATGCAAGTGCAGTTGCAGAAATTGAGAGCTCTGAGGTCAGGCAGTTGCTTTATTAAAACAATTTGTGAGGTTGCAGTATGAGACACTTCATACTAAGAAATAGCTAGTGTGGAAAAGGAGGTTACAACTCTATGGTTTTTAATTCGTATTACAGTGTCTTGAAAAAGGCAGCTCTAACGTTTTTTGTTTGAAAACTTCTGGGCTGCTGGCAGGGAAACTAAAGTTTGAGACAAATTGCATTTAAAACTGAAGTTACTTGAGAACAGCTAGATAAAACTTTTGACTTAGCAGATACTTTGTATGACAACTATGAATCTGTAGCTATTGAAAGTTCTGCACAGTACGGGAAGAGGAGACACCTTTTGGTTTCAAATATAGCTTTACAATTTTTTAAATAAAAGTACTGCTTTTGTTTTGACAGAACAGTCTGTTTAATTAGTACTGCCTTGCTGAGAAGGCTGACCACACCTCTAGGAACAGCTATATCCTGCATGCACGGGAGACTTTTGAAAGGGGACTGATCTATATTGCACCTAGGTCTTTTGACAAATGGTAAATCTGGGCCAGCATTTGAGTCTCCTGCTGCTCTTAAAACAGTAGGTAAGCTTCAGTTACCCATACAATGGTGTAAGCTTCAGTGTTGCTTAAACAGTTTTTCCTTTGTAAGGGGGAAAGACAGACAGCAGCAAGCTGCTTTGGGTTTTGTTGAGGTCAGAGAAATTCTCTTGCTTCATAGCTCTGGACAAGTTGAAGATGCAACAAGTGCCAACTTCCCTGAGAATAAGTAGGGAGATTAGTCACAAGTTAAAGGAGATTGAATCATATTTGGCCGTTTTCCCTCTTTCCACCCTCTACAGTGTAAGTGTTGTCTAGACATAAACTAAACAGGCAGAACTGTGTTGGTCATCTTAGCTCTTTAGCATCTCGTAAGCTCTTTTTCAGAGTAAAAAGCAGTAAGTGTTGCATTGCTGTAGGACATACATAAATAAGCAGAACTTGCTTTAAAAGTCTTAGGTAATTGTAATCTGAATTCTGAGCATGGCTCACTGGTGTGTAGGAGGGAGTTTCTAAGCTAGCTTCAAGTGACTTGTTGCTGGCAGACAACCTTGTGTGTTTAAAAAATCAAGGTATATAGGAAGACTGCTGACAGGTTTTATATTACTTATAAAACTTCCTTATGTAAAGAATTACAAGATCATAGCATTGCTTTTATGCATTGGATCAGCAATAACTGTAGTTATTTCCAAGTTGTTTTGCAGCAGCAAAGACAAAAGTATCCCCTAAGAACTTTGCTTGTAGCTGGCTCTCAAGCCTGAATGCATTTAGCAGTAGGCTAATCACTTTTTTCCCCCAAATGTTACTTAACCTCTAACAGGAATAAAATGCACCAGGATATAGGAATTTAGGTGCACTTACTGCTTTAAGACTTTGTTTAGTGCATCCAACATTGCTGCTCTTTTTTCCTGTGCATTTGTTTTGTTGCTCTGGTATTTTCACAATGGAATCTGGTAATGATTGTGGTCAGCAAGTAATGCCATAAATCTGTGTGTTCCTTTGTATGTGTATGCCCGTGCTGTTAGGGTTGATGGATTTAATGTGTGGTACAGACCTACTTAAAAAAACTAACATTAGAATTCAATAACCAGCCTTTCTTCCTTAGTCCCGCATCTGCCTTCTGAGCTTAAGCACGTGCAAGTGACTGTTGTACCCTGTACAATGTATGCCTAAACGTACCTATTTTGCCAATCTGGATACTTTTTCTTGTGTATACAGTTAAACTGCCCTTGTTGGAAGTGTTGCAAAATAAACATGTAAATAATGAAGGAACTGGGGTCGGGTAAGATATGCCTGCTTTAGGGAAGCAGCTTGAATCTGTGTTCTTGCATTTGTGGCTTGGCAGTACGTGTACAAAAATTCTGCTTTCTAGACTAGTTAAGTCTATCCTGTTTGTGTACTTGTATTCAGTAACAGACTCAACTGTGCTTGTTGATGTGCCTTTCTATCGTAAGAGCTGATCCCTGCTTTTACTCTGATGCAAAGTTGAAATCGAGAGAAGAAAGTGTGCTTTCTCTATGGGGAAGCCGTCCAATCACTTCGTAAAATCTAGTGGTAGAGTTGAAAAAAATACCCTGAATGCAGAGGCCAATGTGATGCATCCGTGTTGCAGGGGGGAGGGGAAAGAGAGGAGGCTGCCAAAGCACTTCCCCTAGTCGGAATGCTGTTTCAGCCCCACCACGTGTGCATGAGGGGGTGAAGTCTTGGCTCTGGCACTTGTGGAACTTTGCCAGTGACTGAAGAGGAGCCAGGACTGTACCTTGCTTGGGGTGATGGGCTCACATGTACCTACAGAACTTGTCTGTCAAAGTCGAGCTCGTTTAGTCAACAGTTCACTTAATTTCCTGACTTGTGTACATAGTTATAAAAGTAGGTCATATAAATGTAGCTTCACATGGAAGTTTTTTCCACTGAAATTTTTGAAATTGTCCTGTTTCTTAAACTGAGATGTTAAATAATTGAAATTCAATTTGTGATAGCAATCCCTGCTATGCCATATTGTTCTAAGACACTTGTGGTCTCTTGGCTACTCAAGTTTCAGTTGTGTGCTTTGAGGTTTTGGTCAAAAACTAGATAACTTGTAACTTAACTTTCTTCCAGATAATGGCAGTTCTTAAGGGCTCTTTCCATAAAAAAGAATTAAGGACAAAACTATGTCTGTTGTTTTCTGATCCTTCCTCTTTTCCAGTATAAAATTCTGGGTTCAAAATACTTTCAAGTCTTTTCACTGGATGACTTACTCCTTAATGTTTGGGTGATAACTCCTTTATGTAGGAATCTGAAGTCTAGTTTGAAGACTTAGCTGTTAAAAACACTCATAGTAATGCATTTCTTTTTTGAAAATAATCTGGAATTTTTGTTACATCTATGAGGCCTAGCTAAAGCTGGGTAATCAGATTAGGTATGCTCCATATAGTATTAGTTTCTTCGTAAGGATGTTGTATAGCCTGTGATCATTGAAGTTTTCTCTGGTTCCTGGCACATATGTCCTGGAAACATTCATTTGAGATACAGTGACCTTCTGTAGTTTGAATAGAAATATTTTAGTGCTGGAACTGATGGTGGGAGGTTTCTTTTCTATTTTGATCATTGGAATCTAGGAGTGCTTAAACTTTTTTCTGCCTACTCTTTTAGAAAAGGTATGTTGTGATACAAGTGAGCTAATCTAAGAGCTAGGAGGTTTTAGAAGAGGTGGTCCTCCTTGAGTATGCTTTCCTCCTTAACCATCTTACCTTTGTCCATATGTATATCTGGCATTTGTTGACTTGAAATATTTAAATTTGGAAAGTGACTTGTGGGAAAGGTGGTAGAAAATCAGTGTCCTTCCCTCTGCCCCCCCATATTTGAGAGAACTACTTAGCTTACCTTTAAGACTCAGAGAAATCATTTTGGGTAGGAGTTTTGTTCAGTCATTAGATAACTGAAGTTTTCAACAGAACATAATTAAAAGCACACAGTTTTTATATGGTTCTGTGTAGCTCTTTATATTGTACAAGAGCTTCTGTTGTGATGAGTGCTGTGGAGTATGTGTTCTTTTGGTGCTAATGCAAGTGAGTAGAAATGTGCAGTAAAAATGGGTGTTCTCTGAAATATTATTGCAGCTGTAGCCTTGTGGCCTACTGGTGTTGAGTAACAACTCTAGCCTGAGAGTTTTAGTGTGCTGGGCTCAATTAAAATGCTTTAGTATTTGAATTATTTTGATTTTAAGATGCAATGTAGTGGGAAATTTGTGTTCCAGTCTTGAAGGTGGTATCACATGGGATGCTGGTGAGAAACATGTCTTTGCTCAAATGTGGTAACATGCTGAGCACAGTTGGAAATGGTAATCTCACTTTAACTTGCTTTATTTTGTGGGGAGAAGACCCCAAATTTATGTTGAATGCTTCTAAGTTTAGCTTAGAAAAACAGAAGTTGCAAGTGGTTTAGCTTAAGCTGCAGTAAATTTCCTCTTGAGGCTGTGCTGCAGACAAGTTGCTGGTGCCATGGGTGGCAGTGCTGCACCACAGCATGATACTTGATGTCAAGTGTGTTCATATGGCAGACTAAGCTAGCTAGAGTGCCTTCTATTCCAAGAACATATACCCTATTCTGAGATGAGGACCTGCTCCAAATATGAAGAAGGAAAGGTAGTCAGTTACCTCAGCTTTTTAATAATTTTTCTGTGAAAACAGGAAGTGAGAAAAAAGTTTGAATTCCCTGTTAGGTTTGCTGCAAGTTACATGAGGTGTTTTGCCTTTTTTTTTCTTTTTTTTTTTTTTTTTTTTTTTTTTTTTTTTTTTTTTTTTGGTGCTTGTTCTTAAAGCTTTCCTTTGAAAGACCGGATGTGTAGATTTTGCAAGATAAACTGGATATACTGTGACCTCACTGCTGACGGAGTAGCAGGGAGAAATTGATGAGCTCTCTAGACAGAAAAGTACAGGCATATCTTTTATGGAGTAACTGTAGCTTTTGTAATCTAGCATTAGTCTGACTCTTCTGGTAATGGCTTCTGAACACTGGGTGTTCTAAAGGAGAGGAAAGTTGAAGCTGTGTGTGTGATGGGTAGCAGACTGCCTAGCAGGTACAGGAAGTTCATGCATTTTTCCAAAGTTGATAGGCTGGCCCTTGCCTGCAGGGAACCGACTGAAGTTTTTGGAAGTGGAGGCACCTAATTTCTTGAGGAAACCATTCTAGCGTGGCTTCAGGGGTTGTAGGGATGCCATGTCATTGTGGATCCTGTTTGCTTACTGATGCTGGTTTTAAGTAGCTTGGTTTCCTCTTTCTCCTCCTTAGCTGATGCCTGGTGAGTGAATCTCTGTTCATCCTGATGATGTCCAGCTCAGCATACAGAATGAAACATAGCAAACTGCAGCTTAGTTTGCCTGGCCTACTTCAAATGTTATATTTAGTGTTGACTTAACTTGTTTTGGGGGAAAGGTAGGTGTCGATGATAGTTGTCTGATGATGGAGGAATACCTTGCTGGGTTACAAAGAGTCATGGTGATCAAAGTTCCAGGGGCATCTTGAAGAGTCATAAGGGGAAAATGAGTAGAAAACAGAAAAAGGAGGCCTCTCTATTCAGCACATATGACCAGGCTGAGTCCTTGAAAATTGTTTGGCTGACTACTGTGGTTATGTTACTTAAAATCCTTCAAAGATTCAGGTGAATAGTTTTAGGTAGGAGATTGTTACATTGTGTAATGTTATGCTATGTTGTCAGCCAGTCAATTTTAAATGGCTCAAAATGTTTCTATACACTGGTTAGAGAGTCATCTCTGTGTTCTACTCTGAGGATTGTTTTGACTCTGCAGGATGTTCCGAGGGCTTTTTTATCAATGATGACTCTTCCCTTCCCATGGTCTCTAGGGAGATATGAAAATAAGCTGGAATTGTCTTTCAGCCATGAGGTCTAAAAAGACAGCTCATTTGTTCTACTAATTTACTGCATTAATGTTCAAGCTGGATATCATATGTTTAATTTTGTTTGTCACATGTCTGTGTGTATTTTTGTATTTTGGAGGTATATCTCAAACTACACCGTGAGCAGGATAAAGGATGGTGGTGCAGTGAAATACTTCACAACCTAAACTTTTGTTGCTTTTGTAAAGGAAGTTGTCATTTTTTGGATGAATAATGAGACTTAATATCTCGTTTTGTTTAAATCACTGCCTAGGGAAATGGCAAAACTTAAAAACACAAAGCATGTTTTAGAAGAATGAATGCATTGAAGTGAAATCTGAAGTTTAGCCAGTTCTTCAAACACTTCTCCTAAATAGCTGTCAGGCTGGACTTTGTCAATTACCTATTGCTGAAGTGATTGATTTTTAAAAACCTTATTTACCTCTGCAAGAGCTGCATGTGTTCCACTCTTAACTTCGAGTGGAATTTCAAATGTTGCGTTCAGGACTGAGGGGTATTTTTAATGTGGCTTCTGGCTGCCTTTCATACAGACGAACAATTTTCTTCAGAACATGTGCTGGCTACCTTTCCATGGGCGTACAATGATCTAGCACAAATCTTTGCTGCCTGTGGTCTTGCAGGTTGTGTTCTGCTGTGCAGTGTGTGGGTCACACATGCGAGCAACCTCTTTATGTAGGCAAATAGGAAACAGTTTGGCTTTTGTGACTGATCAGTGTCTTGTCATGCAGTAGTAGCTGTTGGAAGGTGACAAGTGAAGTCAAAACACCAATGCTTGGTATCTAAGCAGGTTTTCTCCCATCCAGCCATGCTGTCAAACTTGCATCAAGTTTTTCTGAAATGGACTTGGTGCTGTGTACTAGCCCTGAAATAAGATCTCACCCCATGGTTGGTTGGTTCTTCATGTGCTTAAAATCTTCCCTTCTTTTTCTACTTATAACAATTAAAAATATTTGTCTCACACATGCTAGCTCTAAGCTTCCCAGTCTAGGTCTTCCATTGCAGAAGCATTGGAAGAAGAGAGAGAGTTGTACTTGGTTCTCAAGCTTCAGTCAAACAAGTTTATTTAGTACAATGCTGTGGTGATTTAGTATCTTTGGTAGTGCAATGGTTTCTTTCTTCTGTCTTGCTAGACTTTAACATTTTTCACATGAAGATTTGCTGTAGGTCATGTAACTTTCAGAATTATCATATTTTCTTTATTGTCTCTTATTATGAGACAAACAGTTAAAATCTAGGGAGTGTTCTTATGGATATCTGACCTTGTGTTCATTAACTTTTTCTTACTCTTTTTTTGCAAGGCTCTTCCTTCTTCCATGATGATAGTAGCTGTCTACTGCCCAGTGATAGCAGCTCTCTTTATCGTTTTGAAGATGGTGAATTACCGTTTGCACAGGGCCCTGGATGAGGGAGAAATTGTGGAGAGGAATGCCAGTGAGCATATGGACAGAGGTGCAAAAACAGAACAAAGCAGTGTTTCAGCCAAGAGGAAAGACAGCAATGGGCCCAGGTAAGTTGTCTGCTGAATTTTGCATACTGCTTCAAATGACTAACAGTCCTGTCTTCATCAGCTGTGTAACTGGAATGGTGATTGAGATTAAATATTAGGGAATATAGATACAGACCTCTGTAGTTCTGAAAGATGGTTTTAAGTCTGGTCTTGAAAAGTAGACTTATTTGTGTGTTAGGTTTGAAATTATGCATTCACAGTAATTTCCTAGTACTCCCCCAAAGGACTTCAAGAGCAGTATTGAACATGCTGGAAACAATAGCATGGGAAATGTGAGCTGATTAGGTCACTAAATGTTTAATGAACATAATTAGTACAAGTAATCTAATTTCAGTAGTAGATGTAGTATTAAAAATCTAGCTGTCAAAGATCACATACTACATACTGATTCTTTTCTCACCAGGAGGAGTGTCTGATTGGGTTTGAATTTTAGTATTGCAAAACCAGGACTTGGATACAATGCTTGACTCTAGTCATAGTCTTTTCAAGGAGAATGCTATCCTGTGAATTTGGAAATTCTGGAAATGCTCTGCTCAGTAATGATGATAACGATTCTGAAGTACTGTCAAGAGGAGGTGATTCCTTTCCAGAGATCTCCTTTGTAGCCAGTGTAAAGCAATGCCAGAGATTTTCCTCCTCTGACCAGACTATTTGGAGAAAGAGCAAAAGATGACTCATCAGCAAGGCCAGCTTAACCAGTTTGATCAGACTGTGGATGTTATGAGCTCTAATATCAAAGCCTCTGCCTGCCTTAGATAATTTGAGACCATCTTAAAAGTTAAACTGTGTGAAATAAATCAACCTTGAATTGTTAGCTTTTAGAGATGACCTTTATCTTGTCTCTGAGTTTCCGGTACTAGTAGCCATGAGTAGTTTTCAAAGTGAGATGATTTGTATGCTGTCCTGACTCTTAAAAAGATTGTGTGTCTTACTAAGGAAACGTGGTTGAAAGAAGCCTCTTGAGTATGTTTATTGTGATGCCTTTAAAGAAAGGAAGTGTTAAACTGCTGCTCTTTAAAATGATAAGCCTAAAAGTAAAAGGACATTCCTGTGTATATATGGGGTAGCTTCTCATGGTTCTTGTGTGTCTTCTCAGCTCAGGTATTGTTGGCAAAAGCCATGTCTTAGATTCCTCTAAAGCTGATATACAGTAACTTCTTGTATCAATCTTTTATAAACCTGACCCATTTTCCATGATGTGTTTGGCAACTGAAGCTGCTGATTTTAATTGTGACTCTTTAGATCACCCTGTACCTTACCAACACTGTACTGAGGTATTTTGGCAGACTGCTTCCCTAATTGTATCTTAATGCTTATTCTGCTTAATAAAATTCATGGAAGTAAACTAGTGGTCTGTTCTTTCTCATGCAACCTTGGTTTAGGTGTGATGTCTCATGCATGTTTTAGGTGTGACCTTTAGGCATTTTGTCTGAGTTGTTTTTGGTAGGGCTTTTCTTTTTGTTTGGTGTTTTTGCCATGTAGCTTTTGCTTCCAAAACAGGGGTCTAAAGTTGGTAAGGGAATTTCTCCTAGAGTTGTGAATTACTTCTGGATGTTTCAGTTCTGTTTTGTCTAGGGAGCAGTTGACATGGGAGGAGATACTTCATTATAAGCATTGTGAGCTCAGAAGTAGAGGTTAGTTTAATGCTGTGTGTCCTGCTTGCCAACTAAAGTTTCATTAACTTTTATATGATCCTTGTTCCCACTTTCAGGTCTCTTAACTAGAACTGGGAACAAGGTCAATGCAGAAATTACGGAGTTACTTTTTGGTAAGTGGGATGTACAGTATACACTAATCTTTGCCTGGAAGCTTACAAGAACTCTGGGGTAGCATTCAAACCAGTAGATGGGATGTAGAATGAGTGTTTAATATTGAGCTGTAACCTTCTTAGTGAGTTAAATTGGAGGACTAATAAAAACCCAAACTGGTCTGGGAAGAGAACATGTGTGTAGGGTTTTGTGATTTTTAAACTCGGCTCCCCTAATACGAGGTGGATATAGGGGAGATCTAAGCAGAGATACCTCTAAAATATTTGCATAATACAAATATTAGTTTTGATAGCTTAGGCTACAGCATGTGATACTGAATAAATATGCATATAGTATAGTTTGCAAAGCCATCCTTGAGTTTTTACCCTGCCACATATGCAGTCACAGAGAGCACTTTAGATACAAATCTTAGTATATTTATTTGCAGGATTAAGCAGTGGTTGTGTTCAGGATTCTGTTTAGCTTCTAAGAACTGCTGTTCTTTTTTTCTGAAGATGTTTATCATCCAAGTGGTGCTTTCAGGTATCTAACAAATTATATGCTGTCGTTTGTCGGCTTGCTTGAACTGCTCATTTATCTTCAGTTAATTGTGGTTTGTGGATGGGGGTTTCTTTTCATGAAACTATGGCGTGTTTAAGCAAAGAACAACTTAGCATTTCTTTAGAAATGCCTTGTTTATTTTTTTGCTGTCCTCTTTCTAAAGCTGAAATTCTCTAGTTAATGTTTTTGAAAGAAAGTCTTAATTTAGGGAAAGGAATGTGAGTTGCTGTTTTCATACTTCAGGTGTTAGTATAGTAATGTTTGTGTGAGATTTCATGAAAGCAAGTAGAGGGGATACAGACTCCTGGTCTCATAGAAATACAGAAGAAGCAGTGGAAGCATGATCTTTGTTGTGTATCAGTGGACCCACATAAATAATTTAAAACACTTAAGTCAATCCTTCTTTTGGATATATGAATATAGCTTCTTGTCAGTGGCTGTTATGGTTCAAACTATTATAAAGTGTTCATCTGGTGATGCTTCTGTTCCTGATCTCCCTCAGCATGGGGGAACTCTAATAATGCTACATAAATTTCATGTGTACTTCTACTAAGTAAAGCTAGTAGCTGGAGAATGTTGCATCTTTGAAATATTTAGAGTCTACTTAAATATGAGCAAATAAAATTTAAAAAGGTGATCTCTAAGACTGTTGCCTTGCCTTTGCTATTTATTCTCCCTACAGTTTTCTGTGGCTGGCAGATCTGTTCTTCAATTTGGAGTTAGTTTTTATTTCTGACTATCATTAGTGACTCAAGCTTGGAAGAAGATTTCTCTTAATACTTGAATCTGTTGTGATCTAACATTTGCAGTACATGCAGTGGTTCTTATGTATTTTGACAGCAGCCTCCTGACTAGTTATCCTACTATTTTATTGGACATTAAATAATAAAACTTTTCCTCTGCTGTGTCCAGAAATCAAAGTAACTTACTTCCAATTTCCCTTTGAAGTTCTGAATGTCAGATTACTGTAGTCCATCAGCCTAAGTCAGATTTTAAATTGAATTCATGTAGACTTATGGCTTCTTCAGGCTTTTGGTTAGTCTCTGACATGCTGATGAGATACACATGCAGATAGCAATGTTCATTCGGAGTTACTAATAATTAGAAATAGTAGTTTAATTTGCTTTATGTCTTCTTTGAGTGCTTCTTTCACAGCAGTTTCTATTGCTGGATGTAATTTTTTCAGTCTTCTTGATTTGTGTAGTAACTTCACTGCAGTTATTTTGTTTGCAAACTGTAAAGTGTAACACTTGCCTAAGGAATGAAGACAGCAAACTGTAAGAAACAGATTGTAGAATTTCATATCAGGAAGGCCTGGCCATAGCACTAGTTTCAAGTAGCTCCTAAAGAACTCTGGATGTTGCAAAAGTCCAGGTACTTAGGCATACAGTGGTCGGTCCTAGAGATCTGTTTCCAGCTTCTTCCTGCAGACTTGATTTGTTGATGTTTGTTACTGGCTTTTGTTCATTCGTGTGTGCTATCACAGAATAAAGGAGCTGTGAGTAGAGTGGCGGTGATGGATTTTGTTGTTGTGTATGCTGATATCTGATGGTTCAGTTTTAGACAAAATTGCTGCCTTCTTTGGTTAACTACCTGGTTCTGTGCATGAAAGCTTATTTGCAATGACTTATTTTTCTACTTCATAGGATGTACTTCAATCACATGCAGTGTTTCTCAATGAATTGTTCAAACAGGAAAGGAATTTCATCTTTTTGTGAAAGGCATTCTTTATTACATCTTCAGTTGTTGTTGTAATGTATACTGAACTTAAACATTATGAGAATTTTTCAGTTTAGTCTTTAAATTCATGTTATGTCCTTATGTATTCTTAAAATGCCTACAGAAGGAATGCTTTGGCTGAAGCTGGTGCTGTATCTTTTAAAATAATTTTCCTTACATGCCTCAGCATAATTGATAATACTAGGTCAGAGAGGGCTCTGTAAACAGCCATCTCCAAGGGTATGCCTGTCTCATTGTTGAGCTGTAACAAAATGGTGGCTTCTCACTTCTTTTTTTTTTTTTTTAATTAGCTGGAGTTGGACCATAGTTCTTCTGCTACGTAATAGCTGGTTGTCTTTTAACTTAACTTATTTTTACTGAAGGAATATATTCCTAACTTCAAACTATCCTTTTTTTGTCACCTCTGATGTAGAAAGAATCATGTGTTTCTTATATTATCTAGGGTGATTCCTGGGGTTGTGCCTTTACACCTCTCCAAGATGACAACAGCTTAACATATGCTGCAGGATGAATCATGTGTCAGGTCCTTTAGTGTACAGACAGTTTGTTTACAATATCCTTGATTGATGTCCATGTATTTCAGAAATTATTGGAATCACAGAGTATGCTTAGATGCAAGAGACCCACCAGGATCATCAGTTCAATTCCTGGCCCTGTACAGGGCACCCTATTAAATGTTGTTCTTGTTGTGTAAGATTTTCCTGTAAGACTACTTATCTGTTAAGTAAGCCTTGCAGTGCTTCTGTCCATTTCTGTTCCCTTCTTCAGAGGGCCTTTGTCTTTGGTGTATTTGGTCTGACTGGATGAGCATTGTGCATGTGTATTTTAAGCAAAATGCTGGAATTTGATTGTTGAGAAGATGTTGCTCATGTTTGGGAGGAAGCAGAGAGGATCAGTGTCAAATTACTCTGCAGATACTTCTGTTTAGGAGTCTCCTGGATCAAGGTGCTTGAAGAGAATTTTAATGGGATAGGAAAAAGAGTGCCTCAACTGCTTCTTCTTTGCAGTTAACAATGAGTGCTGGGTTGGATCCTTGTGTTCTAGTCCTCAACTGACTTCAGACTCCATTGTCCTAATGGATGAATCCAACTTGCTTTTGCTTCATAAAATATTTGCCTTTGACAAGCTGAATTCTGTGGAATTACAATTTGATGGTGTTGCTCTAGGAAATACTTTCAAACCAATAGTTATTAATCCTGAAAGGATGAAATCACTAGGATGCAATGATATATATGTTGTACCTCAAATTATTTCTTGGTAGGGACTGTAAAGTATCTGAAGGGAAGTTATTTTTGAGTAGAAAGATGTGGTTTACATCCCTGGGAGAGGTACTATGGCCCTGTATATCTCTGCATGTTTAAAAGCATTCACATGTGGCTTTCTTCATTAGCCATCCTTGCTTTTGCTCCCAGATTCAGGCTAAGGAAAGGACCAGGAGTCCTTTCTATGCTCTGAGTTCTATGTAGTTTTTTTTTCTATGAATTTCTGGGTGTTATAGTTGAACAGCTGATCCAGAAGTAACATGTGTGCACATAAAGGCAGGGAGAATTTAATGTCAGCATTTTGGAATGCTTTATTGGGCCTAAATCTTCATAGCTTGTGTTGGCTGGTGATGGCGGACTTGCGGCAGCAGTTTCTGTGACAGTGTATAGAGTGCTCTGGCTCAGACTGAGCTTCCTGTGTCAAACAGCCAGGGTTCATCCAAGATATGGGGATATATTTGAGTCCCTGATTCTTGAGAAGGGAATATTTGTTTTGCATATGCGCTCAACATAGACAAAATTTTGTTTAACTGGTGGGGATAATGCACTGATTTTTTTTTCTAATGTTTCTCTCAGTGACCCTGGAGGAGGGATTGAGATGTCAGAGTTCATACGAGAAGCAACTCCCCCTGTTGGCTGTAGTTCACGCAATTCTTATGCTGGGATAGACCCAAACAACCAGGTGAGAATTAAAGCTACTACAGTTGTTGCTTTAGTATTGCTGGCTTTGCACTCCGTAGATATTCTCTTATTATTATTTTGTTGAGGTTTTGGGTAATTTATATTAAATAAAGCAATTTTCTGTTCTGTATATAACTGCTTTACTAAGAAGGCATTGCATTCTCCCACAGTGTAACTCTCAACTCATCTTGTACTTAAATTAGGAATGGCTGGATTTTGAAAGGGAACCTACTGTTCCATCAGAAAGTATTCCCTTTTCCTCAGTTAGTTTTCTTCTGATTTAAGAAGTCAGAATGGCTCAGAGTATGGTGAGCTAGGTACTAAGAACCTGCTGTGGTGGAATTCCCTTGTCCCTTTGGGTAGCTCAAGCTGTATCTTCATGCTCGTGTTCTAACTTTGTCTTCCTCCCTTACTTTTGTTTGTTCTGCCATTTAAAGCTTAATCGGTAAATTTAAATGCTGTATTTGGGGAGGCTTCTGTTGTCTTAGAATATTTCCACTGCTGATTATCTCTTGCAGTTGTGAATGGGTTTCTGCAGGTTATTATTCCTGATAGGTCATATTTTGGGGTCAAAAAAGTTAGTTTGCTAAAGTATAAAGAAAGATAAACTGCTGGAAATGGGAAGAATAAAACTGTTTATTTTTTGGATGCCCTCTGTAAAATCTTCACTTCCTTGATTGTTCAGCAGGCTTGGGAAGAAAGCAATAAATAGGGAGTCCTGCCAGATGGAAGTGATGAAGAACGTGACTTTATTACATTTTAATGTAACTTTATTATGCTCTAGTTGGTTGGATTTCACTGGGGAAGTTGCTCTGTTTATGTCTACTAGGTTTATGTGTTCAAATTCCAGAGTGTTGGATGTGCTGTTTCTTCTGTTTGGCTTGTGATATTTAGCTGGTTATGACTAGTTTTTATCAACCCTTCATGAGGACAAGTAGATGAACTGGCCAGGCTGTACAGTTATGTTGATAAGGAACAGTGCAGCATCATAGTAAAGACACACAACCTGTCTTCAAATGACATGGAAGTCCTTGGCATGGTATTGCAATATCATGTTCTTTTAATTAGCTCTCTGAGCAAGCAGTAGATAACGAAGTGCAGTGGTATGCTAATGTTGGTGTTTTATCTGAATCATGCTCAGTTATGCAGCATAGATACTCTTAAGAGATTTTCCTTCAAGAGAGAAAGTGTTTGCTGGTGCAAAGGAATAGGAAGCGATGGTCCATGTAGGAAGATAGAAACATGATGCCCAGACTAGTTGTTTGACTGGTCTTTGGAAAAAATATGTTCCAAACATAAGTGTTTTAATATTAAAGCCTGTGGAGAAGTTCAACCTACTGTGAAAGAAAGTATAGTGTTTAGAATGTATTGGTCCTAAGAAAAGTAATATTCACTGGTCCTCCGTGATTGAATGTGCAGCATCAAAAGGGAACATAAACAGTAAGCATCTGAGTTGTGTTCAGTTGTTCAGTGTGAAATAGCTTTCTTGTGGTGATGCATTTGTATTCAATGACAGCCTTCATCAAAGCATATTATTGAATGGAAAGCTGTTGAAACATGACAAAATGAGTAACTAAAAGTGTGTGTGATGATGTTGTGAAGAAAATGTATTAAACAAGCTCTTAGCTGCTTTTTCAGATTAAACATAAAGCCATTGTTCTTCTGTGCTGCGGCTGAACAGGATCTGCACACATCTTCAGGTTACCTGAAATTGCTGTGCTTACAGAAAATAACTAGTAGAATTATGCTCTTTTCCCCAGAGTAATTTTTACTAGGAATTTTTGGAAAACAGCATCCCAGTAAGTGTACATCTATCAATCAAGTGGCCATCATATTTGTGTATTATAGGTTCAGATTTTGCCTTTGAGTGTTCTTCCTCTATCTTATTTCTGAGTGATTTTATTACCTGACACCTGCATTGTTGTATGCTATTTATAGTTGAGAGATTGTATTGAAAATATTATTGAAGGTAAGACCAAATTCTCTTTAGCATTTCTGCAAAGTAATCTCCAATGGATTGTAGGATATATTTAGAAAGATAGATTGCAAACCTAAATGGTGAAATTTTTTGTACGAGCAGGTACCATGCCTGCTGGTTTGCCACTGAATGTGAAATTAACTGGAAAAATATGTATCTTTTCACATGGGAGCAGTTTTTGGATTTATCTTGGTGTTTACTGTGTTGAACAGATAAGTTTTATACTAAGGTTGATAAGTTTTATACTAAGATTGTTTTCTTGAAGCATTTTAGACAACCAGAATCACAGCATGAAATGTTAAATTTTACAAGTGCAGTTACGAGTGTGGCACTGCACTTGTACTTTGTGGCCACATTAAGTAAGGAGAATTCCTAGATTAGGAACTTTTTAAAGTCAGCATAATAAAGTCTCCATGAATGCTGGCTTTTGAATGGAATAGTGCTGTGAGGTAGTTGGATGCTTAATTACATGACTTTTCATCTCTCTGCAGTGGAAGCATAGTCAGAATTTTACAGCACTGTGCTGCTGGATGCTTTTGTGCCTTTAAAAACCTCTCCTAAGTGTATAGGCAAATGCATCTGTTGGAGTAATAGGAAATAACAATTGTTTATGTCCTGAAAGTTTACAGCTTTTTACATAATTTCCTGTTTCTAGGTTGGATCTGGGTTATCTCGTCTGGGAACAGCAGCAACCATCAAAGGTGAGATTTTTAGCTACTTAAATTACCTTGCAGAAGCACTTCAAATCACTGTTGTTTTCTGTATTGTTTCCAAATGCTGTCTACCTTAGTCATCTTGACTTTTTTTTTCTTTTTTGAGTGAAATAGAGCATTTACTAGTTGGAGGAAGTCTTCTTTGGACATGCAAATGATATGACCAAAACATGAGGAGAGAATATTCTGGGGCCTGTATTCTACTTCCCATGTAATGACAGGTTTTCCATTTGCCTATAAAATGCAGAGCCAAAGGGTTGGTTGGGGTAGACTTCTCTCTAGTATTTTGAGTTCAGTGCAGCCAATGACCCTTCTAGTATTGTATATCAATGACTTGATAACTTCTTGTTGTTTTGACATTTAGCTGAAGTAATTTCCAGCACTAAGATGAAAAGATAACCATTTTGTATATTATGAGTATTTTCTTGTAAATTTTTCTAGCCAATAATAAGGCCAAAAAAATTGAATGCAAATTTTTGTCACCTTGGTTTTGTTTTTCTCCTTACTTTTCTGACCATTACAAGTATTTTCTTAGTCTGGCCCTCCTTTTTTTATGGACAACCATGCAAAAAGAAATATTCCAATAGATACACCTTTAAGGGGAAAAAAAAAATCTTGATTGCCATTGAGTTCTGTGGAAGATAATAGAAATAGAGTAGGCAATACTTGTATCTAAAAGAAATCTTGTCTTATTGTAATTATGTAACTATTGTTACTTACCTATAAATGAAGAAATACAAGCAACAGTCTTTCATGACAATTGAGACTGTAGGTGTATGTGTCAATACTTTGAGCACTAGTACTCTTTTTTTTCTTAAAACTTGCAGGTGATACTGACACTGCCAAGACCTCTGATGATATCAGCTTGAGTCTTGGCCAGAGTTCTAGCCTATGTAAAGAAGGGAGTGAAGAACAAGGTAAAATTTCTTCTTCTCCATATTTAAACATGGTATTTGGTTACCAAAGACCCTGTGCTTATTATGCTAAATAAATTCATGCAGTTTATTGATACCCTTTCTTAGAGTCTATCCTGAAGTTCCCTGTTTCCTTTCTTAATTACTCAAGCTTCTGAGAAGTGTAATTTGAATGCTTATAACTTTATTCTTTAACTCTGTGTTCCTTGTTCTGACATCTTCCAGCAGGTAATAAATATTTACTGTCACCTTACTGCTGAAAGATAGCTAACTTAGATTTCTTTTGACAGTATCTCTTAAACTACAGGTGGCCTGTGGTTAATAGACTTCATTGTAGATTAATTTCCGTTCTTTACGAGTACAGACAAATGTGAATGTGGTGGGCTTTTCTATAAAGCAAATAACCCCATACAGAGCTCTATGTTCTTAGAGCTATAGGCTGCTTCCAAGATGCACATTATCAGAGCTTGATGAATGTTTTAAAACTTTTTTTCTACTATGTAAGGAAACTGTTAGCTTGTGTTCAAACAAAACTCAACAATTTTTTGTTTAGCTTCATTGTCAGGAAAAAGCCTGCTCAGACTAAAACAAAGCGTAAAACCAAAGGGAAATCTTTGCTTATTTTGCTGATTGCTAGGAGGAAATTAACTCTTTATTTTTGCCAGTTTAATCACCGATGGTTGATTAGAAGCATTAGATGGATGATTCAATCATTACTGTGTGATTCAGTGCAAAAAGTGTGTTTGAAATGGAGCATCACAGGTGGCCATGCTGTTGTAATAGGCAGCAGGGTTCTGTGACTTTCAGCTGAGTAATTGTGAAGTCTCTTAAATTGCATGCATTCAGATATACTCTACAGGAATTTAATAGCTGTAGAAACTTAACTTGGCCTCCAGATCTGCTATTTTTACTGACAGTGGCAAAAGGGAAAGTAGCCTGAGTTTTAATGCTGCCGGCAGATGGGCACTTCTACGGGAGACTGCTTGTGATAGGTGACAGGAATGATTGTTTTAACCAAGAGCTAACAAGGAATCTCATGATGTGCTTTAACAACAAAAGCACCTTTTTTTTTTTTTTTTTTTTTTTTTTTTTTTTTTTTTTTTTTTGTTAGAGGTAGTAAAACTCAGTGACTTCATAGGGAGTTTCATTGTAGTACAAAAAGACCCGTGACAGTGATTGCATCCTTGCTAACTGAACTTACTTGGTATCTGGTAGGAAAGGTGATTTTTGCTGGGTTTTTGGTGACTTCAGTGTTAATGGGGTTTACTGTGTTTTCATGAATAGCTTAAAAGTTTGTTTAATGCATGTAGGAACCAAAAAGAAAGGCAGGGTACTCTTTTATAATTAAGAAACTTTGGGATATGTAAAAATATTAAGTCTGAGACACATAAACAATAGAAGAGATTGGGGACTTGTCAGAATTGCCTTATCAGTTGCTAGGGATAAGCTGGTATTGATGGTTTCTTTTTTAATTAAAAAAAGGCCTGTCAAATTTGCCCAAATGTTATAAAATATTTTTAAATGGTAATGTGACAAATTCTTAGTACTTGCAATTGGATTTTTCAGTTCATTTACTTTGTCTGATATAAACAAATAGTTGTAAAGCAAGTTATATGACTTACATGAATATTTTAAAATATGTACTCAAACAGATTTGGCAGCTGATCGGAAGCTTTTTCGTCTGGTGTCGAACGACTCGTTTGTCTCCATCCAACCTTCATTGTCCTCTGGACAGGATTTGCCAAGGGACAGCGGTGACAAAGTGTGCCTCTCGAACAACCAGCTTGTGGACCAGTCTAAAAACAGTGCATGTGACACAGAAGTAGCTTCACTGGTAACTCTACATTCTCACTCCTATAGGAAGGATCATAGACCTCGAGGTGTACCAAGGACTTCTAGCTCTGCTGTTGCTTTTCCAGATGCTTCACTAAATGACTTCCCCCTCTATCAGCAAAAACGAGGACTAGATCCTGTCAGTGAGTTAGAAGCTTCCAAACCCCCTTCTGGATCCCGAGAGTCTTTGGGTGAGAACTCTTGCATTTCAGGAGTTTTTCAATTAGATGACATTCTGAAAAGTAGCAGCCCTCAGCCATTGACTAAAAGTGGGAAGAGCAAATCCTTGAAAGCAGACAAAAGTATGGACAGTCTGAGAAGCCTGAGTACTAGAAGCAGTGGTTCAACAGAAAGCTACTGCAGCGGGACTGATCGTGACACCAACAGTACCATCAGTAGCTATAAAAGTGAACATACTAGCTCAACGCATATAGAAAGTGTATTGTCAGAGCACGAGGAGGAGTCTCCTAGAGAAGAGAAAAAGGATGGTAAGAAAAAAGACTGTGGTGTCGACTCAGAGGATGACAGTGGTTCTACTACTGACAAAAGGACTAGTAGCGAAAGGACTGCTTTGGAAGTGAGTCCTCTGGGTGGTGTTCAAGAGGTAAAGGGTTCTAATGCCTCTGATGAGATGCACAGCCAGAAAGGTCTTGGTGCCTCTGCTTCGGAAGAGGCCAATAAGAACCCACATGCCAATGAATTGACTACACAAGCTGACAGGCCGCATGGGAAGGCTGCTGAACAAAGAGATGAGCAGAGTGAGAAACTAGCTGTGTTAGTAGATTCAAGAGCTGCTAAAGAAACTAGTGGAAAACAAAAAGAAGGAGATGTCCGACCAAAATCTTCTAGTTTAATACATCGAACAGCCTCTACCCACAAATCCAGCCGGAGAAGGACAGGAAAAAAGCGGGCTAGTAGTTTTGATTCAAGTCGGCACAGGGAATATGTTTCCTTCCGAGGTGTATCTGGTACTAAACCTCACAGTGCTGTGTTTTGTCACGATGAGGACTCCAGTGATCAAAGTGACTTGAGCAGGACATCAAGCATGCAGTCAGCTCACCAGTTCAGCAGTGATAGCTCTTCCAGCACCACCTCCCATTCATGCCAGTCTCCTGAGGGAAAATACAGTGCTTTAAAGACCAAATATGTTTCTAAAGACCGTGGGGGCACAGACTCTGAAAATGCTCACAAAACCCACGTAAGCTCTGAAGGAATTAGCAAAAAAAGATCTACACGACGGACTTCTAGCACAAACAGTGCCAAGAATCGTGCCAGAGTGTTAAGCCTGGACAGTGGTACTGTAGCTTGTTTAAATGACCCAAATAGTTTAATGGCACCAGGTAACATAAAACAGTTAACCACTTCAAAATCTGATTTGGAAGCCAAAGAAGGAGAGGTGCTAGATGAGCTATCTCTGTTGGGAAGGGCTTCACACTTAGAGTCAGTCACTCGTTCTAGGAATAGCTTACCAAGCCAGGCTACATTTCCTGAAGGGGAAGAGCAAGAATCAGCAAGTGGAGGTAAGTAAATGACCTACCAGAAGTACCTTGCCATATTTTGTTAATGAGTCTGGTATCTATGACTTAAATTAAAACGATACTTAAGCATCTTCCCTGTTTCTCCAATCTCGCCCAGTAAAACTGAAAATCATTTCCTTTGTAATATGTTGAAAGAGCTACTGAAATGGGTGTTGAATCCAAACAGATTTTACAAAATTTCTAACTAGAGGTGTTAGGGGTTTGTTACCAGCAGTCCTCATTAATTAGAGCTGTATCTTAAAACTATTATTTGTGATCAAATCAAACCTGCTCCATTATACTGAGTAATAAAAACGACTGCAGCCTCTGGCATGGCTTGAGGTGGTATCAAGAAATAAAACCAATCCCAAACTCTTACCATGCTGCCTTTAATTGTGAATTCTTACAATAGTCTAGTTACTAAGTTGAATTCTCCTAGGGATTTAATTTTTGCTTAGCCTTGCTGCTGCTGGCTAGACAGTCTTGTTTACTTTGAGTTTTTGGGGTCTTTTTGTCTTCATTATGTGAACACAATAACCTTCCAGTGCTGGAGAGGAATGTAGTTTCCTCTTATTTTCCCTAACTATTGTTTTGTTTGCTGTAATGTGAACAATAAGGTACCTGGAATAGCTGTTATTAATGCAGATTAGCAGTGGCCTTTAAAACAGAATTTGGAGCTCCTAATATTTTTTGTTTATTGCTTGTTATAATGTTTGTTTCTTTTCTTGGTTAACTATATTGTCTGCCTCAACTGGAAGGCTTTTTGTGTCAAGGTAGATGAGTGTCTTTAAAATACATTTTCAGAACAGTATGAGGTTGCTAATTAACTCAGTCTGACTTTTGGAATTTTCAAAGGCCAATACCTACCAGATAATCTGGATCTTTACATCTAGGTGGACAAACCCTTCATAAAATTGTATTTTAGATCAAGACAGGTGTTTTTAGCAAATTATAGCAAATTTGACTGTTCCTATTATGTAAGCTGCCTAAACAAAATATAGTGATTCATCTTAAAAAGAGGCCCACAGTGAGATAAGATGTATGACCAATAGTGGGATTTTCTTTTTGTTTGGAGTTTTTTATGGAGTTATTTTTGTGGTGTGTCCCCCAGTATTAACAAAACAGCTATAAAAATCAGTACAATTAATTTCTGGGGAGGAAGAGAAACTGTGCCACACTGAAGGTCAGCTGTGTATTGATTATTGATAAATTTTGACTGGTTTACAATTAGTTCAGACCTATTTATATGCCTTCACTTTACCAATGTATGCAGATTTGTTCTTTCTTATTTTACTTTCTCTGTTATTCCTAGTAACAGATTTTTGCAGTAGCTTTAATAAGAGTCAAGGTTACTCTTCTAGTACTAACCCTAGAAGTTAAGCACTTAACACACATTCTTCCTAAGGCCTTGTTGAAGTGACAGCTCTTCATGTCTACTGAGAGTAATTTGACTAATAAAAGGTCTCCTTTATGTATTTACCATTTTGACTCTATGCTTTCCTTAGCACAAAACTTGATTTAATTTTGTTTTGTGTTATTACTGCTTAAAGCTAATAAGATTCTCCCTTTATGTGCAAAGGAGGATTAACATACCTTACGTTTTAGAACATGTCAGACTTTATATGTGCTTACTACTTGTCAGTAGTCTGAAAGAATTAAGGGAAGACAGATGCTGAATATTGTGAAATATTTTGATTGCTCTTTTGGAAAAGTTTGTCTTCCCCACCATTTCACTCAACACATTTCAAAGCAATCTTAAAGGTACAAATCTGTACCAGCTTAAGCGGGAAAGGTTTGCTGTCATTCTTGCTGGCCTGATCCATTTCCAGTTTAAAATTTTACATAAGGGTTATTTGAATTAGTATTTTGACTAAGTGGCAAATACCCAAGCAGTGCTACTCTATGGATTGCAGGCTGTCTTTAAGAAACAATTTGGAATCAAGCTCTCCTCATCTGGTGACATGATATGGTTAATAACACTGGCTGTATATTGTTTCTTCCTACCAAGAGAAAAGGAAGTATTTGCTTTATGATTGTAAGAAATGAATGTCATTCTGCCTTTCTTTTTTTTTTTTTTTTTTTTTTTTTGGAAGCAGAACAAAATTATCACTTAATTGTTCTTTAGCACTGCTTAAACATTTATTCAGTCTTGTGTAGCACCAATGCAGTAATTACATTGCATTTATCTGTTCGTGACCAATCTGAGTAATTCTTTCATAGTGTCCTTCTTTACTGGTTTTTATCTTGTGTGGGTTTGTTGGGTAGTTTTCCCCACAATTTATAGCTTCTATTACAAGTTTTGTAATATCTGTATCTTTAATTGTGGATTTCTTCCTTAGGCTTACCCATTAGTAAGAGTAATGAGAGAAAATGTTTTAACTCTTTAGAATCTAAGTACTTTATAGCCAGTATTTCTTACTACTGAAATGTATTCACCTTTTGGGAGGTTTTTTAAAGACATACATGTGTAATATAAAAATATGTCATATGTATATATGTATAGCATTTTTAAAAAGAAAATTAAGAATTTTTTTTTACTTGTTGGAAGTGAATGACAGAATCAGCTTGGTTTGGATTTTCATAAGATTGGGATATTGGTTGGATGTGCATTTTGGAAGTAGTTGGTCCAACCTCCTGCTGAAAGGAATATTTTGTAATTTTATATGAATATTTAAAAATGTCTGTGATTACTTATGATAACTTTCTGAAACAAATAATTAATAGATGCACACAGGATAACTAAAAGACTCATATTAATACCACCTCCTCTTTTCCAGTCAGCAGTTTCAAATATTATTTAAATCAGTAATTATTACTTCATTTTGTCCTTCAGTCTTTTGAGACTAGAACTACATTCTTGTTTGTGTAAGTGCTAAAATGTGTATCTTAATGGATGTGGTCTTCACTAACCTTCTGCTAAGCAGGATGTTGTACAAACTTGTACATATTTCACTTCTGCAGATACAACTTAGTAGTTTCATTTCTGTATTATTATGCCAGGAAGTGGGGAATGACTCACTTGCTGTGAGATAGTATGTGCATTGTGCATTTGAATAGAAATTGCAATTCATTAAAATGTAGAGAAACAGCATCTGAAAATTCTGAAATTAAGTGTATGTATAATAAAAAAATGGAAGACATCTTATTGTAGTTATCCTTGTTCAACTATTCAGACTCCAAAAGCAGCTAGTGAATTGATGAGTCATGGGTTAGTTGCAATTGCTCCACTGTCTTGTGATACTCTGGAAATACCCTCTTTGCACTGTCCTGTGCCTGGTTTCTGTCAGATGTGTGCTGTTTCTGGATTGCTGTTTGTAACCATTTAAAGAACCACCATAATGCTGTATGTAACACAGTGGTGTTTTGTAAAACTTGAGCTGACCTGAAAAGTCAAGTGTTCCTGCAGTTCTATATTAATTGTAAAATATGTGCTCTTTAAGATTCTGCTGTGTTTTACAGCTTGCTGCAATTTAGGGTTCATTTACTTTTAAGTTCTTGAGATACATACACTTTTGTAAATAAAACTGCATGTAGTGTGATGCATTTTTCCTTCTATACATTGCATAGCAATATTGAAGTAACAGCTCATACTCTTTTCTGTCTTTGAGGTCTGCAGTATATCTCTACAGGCAGGCAAAATAGGGCTTTGTGAATTTGCATTAGGCTTGTGTTTCGTATGACAGATGGAACCCTGTTCACCTCCCCAGTCTGTGTGTATTTGTACATGTACGCTTAGCGTGTCTGCCTGCCTTTGTTACAGTGCAGTTCTCTGTTACTCAGCCAATGGTCATGGCAGCTGCTGCCAACATACTCCCTTTTATGCTAGTGTTGCACATGGTCTGTGTCATGACTTGATTTGCCTGTTTTGCAGAGCTGTTCCATGCTTCTCATGGCTTTAGTTTTTGCTACGTTTTCCTGCAGATAGAATGAATATAATTACAGAATATGGGGCTTCTGATCTTGTTTTCTGTGTGTCTGCCAGTTCATGCTTAAACTACTAAACCAAACAGTTCTGCATGAGAAATTGAAGTTTAGAAATGGTAGAAACTGAAAAATGTGTGAAGTTCCTGTGATTGGGTTGTGTGTATGTTGGCTGTCTCTATTCATGTATTCAGCAGAACCGTGCTGTAACTGGACTCAGGTAAGCAGATCAGCAGTAGAAAGGGCTCTCTTCTTATAAGCATTTTACTGTACTGTCACAGCTTTTGTGTGTGAAGGTTGAGTTTTGCAGAATTCCCTCTCATGTTGGATATCTTGTCATCTCAGTAGAGGTCAGATTGCTACCTTTAAGCACTTAAAGATGTAGTCAGTGTTAGAAATTATATATGAGGCTACTGTAGGATTTCTGCAGTTTTGGAACTTACCAATGAAATAACACCTGGAATTTCTCTTGCATCTATTAATTGTTAACCACTTCCTAGTAAAGCAGAATTTTAGTACGTTTTGTGGGGCTGTGTTTTGTCCCCTTATGGATAATACAGAGGCTTTCATTAGATGTCTTTTGGTTGATTTGGGAAGAGTGATTCCATTTTGTTGACATGTGTTATTCATGTATTTGCTAAGTATTCCATCTCAAACAGGAGTTGAATAGGAATTTTTGGTATTAGATAAAAATGAAGGTGCATCTTCATGCTGGCTTGTAGAGAGGTACCTGGGTTTATTGGTACGCATATAATGAAGAAAGTTCTGAAAGCTTTATCAGCTGTGATGGAATTGCTCACATTGCTACAAAATGTAGCTGTGAGATAAAACTCATTTGTTTATTGAAGTTGGCCACTAATTAATGTTTGAGGTTTTAGTTAAGGCTATGTAATGCAAACATTTCTTTCTGTGTATGATATGCTAACATCGCATGCCACATATGCTGGTAATACTATGTTTTGAAGATTTACAGCATCTTTTCCTTAAGGTGAATAAATCTAAACACAAGGTCAGAACTAACTTTATTAATGTCAATTATGACAAATGAACATTTGTCTGCTACATGAATATAATTCTAGGTATTGATTCCTGAACCCTGAGATACAGGTTCTGGATTGGGCAGGGGGTCAGCTGGGGTTTAGCTGTAGTTCTTTGACCCAAAGTACATCAGCATTATATTCAAGAGGTCTATGTGAGTAGCCCAATGTTTTTAAAAGTGGAATAATTCAAGTAGGAAGTTCAGTGAAGTAGGATAATTAAGACTCCGAGTTTCATCTTTGGCCTTAGTATAAAAATTCTACTGACAAGCTGGTCTGTAAAAATGTTTGGTTCAGAATTCAAACCAGATGGTTTTATTGTCCTGCTTTGTTTCTTCCTTGATAGAGTTTTGCTGTTCAGGTTGTTGTAGTGACTGTTTTGACATAATTGTAAATATTTCTTCAGGCTAGTTTCAGACTGACTTTTTTTCTTTTTTATAAATCACAAAATTGGAGTCCTGGGCTTTACTTTTTCTCCTGAATTGTGTGTTATTTTCTTCTGCACTATTTTCTAGCAAAAGTTTGTAACTTGGAGATATCACACTGTTCTTCATTGTTTCTCCTTTGCTGTGCACATCTCTGTTCTTCAGAAATAGTCATTAGTGATATCTTTCTTGAAATCTCCACAGTAAGTTATAATACTCTGAGCTAATAATTTGATTTTTTCCTCAGAGAAGTATAAGTAATCCCTGCAGCTGTAGGTTTTATTAAGGTGCATAATAATATGGTCATTAACAACTGCATACTGAAGATATGAACTGAACAGACTGCTTCTTTTTACTTGGGTATCTTTCAAGTATGCTTTTTAATATAGTGGTAGAACATGTGAAAATAAGCTATAAATGCCTCAACCATGAGGAGAACAGTAGTGCTAACCCATAAATGCACGTGAGGTACATCTCAGGTTTCCAACACAAATGAGATATAGGTGCTCAATAGAGAAAGACAGCATTTCAGCTGTTTGGTTTGGCAAAATACATCCTGTCTTCGAAGAATTTAATTGCATTTGCAAATTTCATTGCTTATATGAGTACATGAGCCATAAACTATTCATTCCAGCTCTTGCTGAGAACTGGTAGGCTTAGTAATTAGTGATTGAAAATAGATCTGTTTCCCATTTGATAGGGTGAGAAAGGGCATGTCCAAGCATCACTTAGGTTCCGTGGGCACCTTTAACCATGCTTAACCTGACTAATGTTCAAAACCATCTAGGCCTTAAGTGATGGGGAAGGGGTGTTTGGTTTTTTAGCTGTTTTTTTTTTTTTTTTCCCCTGAGAAGAGTGAGGGAGACTTTCTGCTATGGTAGTGTATTTTTTTTCCTTGCTTGCTTTCTAGTTAGAATGATTGCAGTTTTTATCCTATGGACTTTATGGTTTTCCACATGGATACTTCACCCTTGTATTAGTTTCATACCACATCATTCCAGGAATCTTCGTATGAAATTTTTTTCTGTATTTTAGAATTTATCTAAGGCACTGGGTTTAGCATTTGTTTGTAGCAAAATGAAATGGTCTTATTGATGCAGTAAAATTTTGTCAGTTCTGCTTTTTCATGTTGTGCTTCTTAAGCTTCTAAGTTTTGGTTAAAAGTTGTGTTAAGTAGGTGCAGGGAGATGTTGCAAATGTTTTGGCTTGTTTTTATATAAATGTTCCTGTTCAAAGGAAAATATTTGTACTTTGTTTCTTAAAGCTAGGTATTTTCTATAACAGTTGCATAGTTGTGGAATAAAACTGTGAGTCTTCAGGTTCTGTTTAAAACTTAGTAAAACTACAGAAGTGAGCATAAAAAGGTTCAATATAAAGCATCTTTCCAAGTGTCTGATGACAAAATTATATCTTCACGACGTTTTAAGCGTGTAACTGTTTCCAGTCAGAAGTGTTAAACATATTAATTCTAATCAACTGTGCATGCATACACATATTCATTGACAGATACAAGTGTCATTGTTTCTTCTTTGAAAAGAGTTATATTTGGAAATACTTTGAAAAGTATTATATTTGGAAATAGGCATGTGAGAAGTTAAGTTTGCTACAAGGTTGTCACTAGGTCTCCACTTTCTGTTTTATTGATCTCTGGGGTGTAGGTTTGTATTTTCAATTTGTGCACTTTGAACTTCAAACATGATTTTTGTGTTCTTGAAGGTAGATAGTGCTGGAGTCTCATATTCATATGACAGCATGCAGAGGAAATGCTTGAATTTCTTGATATGAAGTGCAGTGATTCTGCATAGAAGTGTAGAATAAAAAAACATAGAGCACCTTTTAGCAAACATTCTGCAAGCTGAAAAGCTTGACTTCCTCTACTTAAAACTGAAGTGTGAACTTCAGAAGTATTACCTGTTTCCTCATGCTGTTACATGTAGATTTTGTACATGACTAGATGTTGGATCTTACATTTCTGGAGTCTAGGATAAGTTGTAAGCAGTATTGGAGAATTGTATGTGACATCATAAATGTTAAAGCTTATTTGTATTGAAACATAATAGAGCTGCTTTCAAATCATGGTAGAGGGAAGTTAGGAACTTCGTCTTATTTCCTACTGGTGAACTCACAAGCAGTTGCACTGCTCCTTCTCATTAAAGGCAAGTAGAAACACAAATAATACAAACTAACATGAATAGCTTTCCGTACTGGTATGTGTACATTTTAAATTGTATGTCTTCTGTGAAATTATATTAAAAACAAACACTCGCTAAAAAGTCTTGGGGAAGAGTGAGCAAATGCAGGGGGCCAATACAATAAACAAAACCAAACCACAGCCCCTCTGGTTTTCCTTTTCAACCAAAAGCAAACTTTCAGCAGTTTAGCTTTCCACACTTTGTGCTAATCCTCTCTGCTCTTTGGTCCTGTTTCTTACATGTAGCTTCTTGCAGTGTTGTGTAATGTTAGCTGACTTGGAGCTTGTTGGTCTGAACAGCCTTTTCAAAAGAACTTGTCGGCTTGTATAGTGACTCTGAATGGCACCACCTGCATTTAGGAAGAATGTGTATAAAAGATGTGCTTTGAACAAAAGTTTCAAGATTTGATAAATCGAGAATCTAGTGGTAAAACAGGTAGAAAACTACACCAAAATCTACTTAGACTTTTAAAAGTTAAAATGAAATAATAAACAGTTAGAAAATGCCAGAGCTGTTTGCCTCTATAGCTTTGAATTTAACCCCCAAGTATATATTAGTTTTTTAAATTTTCTTTTTTTCTTCAAGCATGTTTGTATATCTAGTTTCATCTAGGACACTGTCTCTGTTAGTTCTTGAGACTTGCTTTAGTGTTAAATTTGAGCTATATAGGGAGGACCTATCATGTTTTCATAGTCTCTGTTTCAGTTATTGCAGAACATGACATGTAGCTGTCAGTGTGCTACCTTAAAGAATTGCACTTGAATGCTGCTTTTGCTAAGTAGCTGCAAGTGCTAATTAAGATACAGTGCTGATGTTTTCCATCTTAATGGTAATTCATATATTTACATTTCAGTTAAGACTAGTCACTGTTCCTTATTTTGTGGTGTTTAACTATGGTCTGATTACCAGAATTGCTTTTGCATCTGAACTCAGTGGAAGCTGTGTTGTAAAGATGAATTTTTATATGCTGATGTGTATCCTAGAAAAAATGAGCTATATAAATTGTCATACAAAATTAATGGGTGGCTTTGACCTTGTGTGTCAGGATTCAGTCTGTCTTATTTAGTGTGGTTCACTTGCTTTGTACTTCAAGTGTGAGAGCTGCAAAGAAATGCTTAAAGAAATTAGTGTATTAAAATAAAGCTATGTATTAAACCACAGGAGAAACTTACTGAATTCTTGCTGAAATACCTTGAAAAGGTAGTATAATCTATTGTTACTTAGAATTGTAAAAACACTTGTGGAGGAATGAGGAGAGAATGAGGAAACTCCTGTTTTTTCTGAAAGTACAGGAAAGGACTGAATTAGCATTGCCCTTAACATCGATAGTTTTGACAATGAAATGCTTGTAGCTTGAATGTTGGTGTTAAAGTAAATCTCTTCATGTAGCTTCTTTGTTTTAAAGCAAGCTATAAATTGAAGCTTCAGACAGAGAATTAATTTGGTAACCTGTGGTTCATGCGTGAATGAAACTCTTGTTTCAGCCTTTATTGCTTTAGCTGTGGCAGTAGCACACAACCGTAGTAGGTTGCTATAGGTTGTTGTTCCCTGTAGGCCAGCATTAGAGTCTTTGCTGGTAAGTGTTGAAAGCTTAATGACAGTAGTGTTGGAACTTGAAGTGTGCTGAAGTGCATATGGACTGCTCTGCCTGTAGCATTCCTGCCATTGCTCTCTGTGGGGTTGGTTTTTTTTTTGGTACGGGGGAGAGGGGATGTTTGTTTTTTGTTTGTTTGACACAATTCTTGGTTTTCTCACTCTAGTAACAGGCTTCTTGGCCACCAAGTTGTGACTTCCCTGTCAAGTTTGTGATTTTTCTCTTGCACTGACTTCATGTCAATTTTTTTTTCTCCTCCAATTGCCTGCCAAACCCTATTTTCTCTGTGGCCCATTCATTTGAGCTCTTTAGTGCTCTGCATTCAAATTGACTAGGAGCTTCCTTGGCTCAGGAGGAAGACTTCTCAGATTGTAGACACACCATGAAGCAGTCCAAATCTGAAATTGTTCAGATTGTAGTGCTTAAGGAGCACAGGTGGATTTTGGGGGATAATGTGTGGATAAATATTTTAATCCCTTGAGGACATACAAATTGTTTTTTACGATGTTGCTTTATAAATTCGAACCAAACCTTTTGTTTGGGAACCTGAAATAACAAAACCATCAGTCCTTAAAAATAAGTTATTCTCTTACTTATTCTCAACCTCCTGCCTCTGTGAATTATATTGTAATGAGTCTAGAAGGAGCAACATGTATCCCTTGATGCTTCTGAGAAAAAAAAGCTGCTTTTCTTTTGTCCCCTTAAAGAGTTGTGATGAGGTTAACTTCAACCCTGCCTATTTGGCAGAAGTTAAAAAATTGAGAAGATTCTGGTGAGAAGTGGTAGACAACTTTGCTAGGTAGTTCTTCAGGCTTCTCCTTAATTACCTGTTCAGTGAGATAAAGGGAGAGATCAGGTGTCTCTTCCTGCCATGCATTAACAGAAAAGATTTGGGATATCCAACCTTTTTTACAACCTGGCTATTTGGATCTGGGGGTGAAAAAGCGTAAGCTGTATATTAAAGACCACTCCCCCAAGAACACTCCCCCAGCCACCCAGGTTTTTGCTGATAACTGTGTGTTGTGATCCTGTCTTGAGGCAGCTTGTTGGAACAGTTAGGACTACAGTAAGCTACTTTTGTTGTTGTGAGTCAAGTTCGTTAACTTGGGGAGGGTCAGAGGGAAGAAAGGAGTCTTAAGTTACTGTTGACGTAACTAGGATGGGTTCGTATTTGACCTAAAGTCTGTCTTGATGCAGCAGCACAAGCCAGCGAGGAGACTGTCACATTTCGCCGTGAACGCAGCACATTTAGGCGTCAGGCAGTACGACGCCGGCACAATGCAGGGAGTAACCCTACCCCTCCTACATTGCTCATCGGATCACCCCTCAGGTAGGGTATCTAAATGTTCCACCATATTTAGCATGCATGCAGCAGACCACTTCCCCACACCCACCAGTGTTGCCAGAAAAGCACTTTTTACTTCCTTCCCCACCATAACCTCCTTGAGCTGTCACTGCATGTCACTGTGGGCTTGTTGAATTGTGCATGTATATGTGGCACTATTTTAAAAATGGTCAGGATAGTCAGTCTCTAACATGTTACAGCTATTTTCAGATTGATATAAAAAATAACTAATGCTAACAAACTTAGCCTCAGTGGTCTTTATCAAAAATTTTAGAAACTATTAATTTCAATCAAGAAGAGAAACCCAAGAAAATAGTATCAGCACTCCCCATTTTGGTTTTCTTCTCTTGAAGAATGTAAACATTAGGGACTAGTACTGTGATCACTTTTCACATTTGTAGATTGTGAGAGATAAGCAAAATGATAGAACTTTTATAAAGAGCTAAATATATGCTCCAAAAGAGACTCCAAATCTAAAATACAGGTAAACCTTTCTGAAGATCTTGCAGCTTTTTACAGCAAAAGAGAAATGATGAAGTAAATAGAATGCTCAGTATTGCTTAGTATTAAATATAATTGTGTGGCACTTTGCATGCCTTGGCAATGTTTAAAAGGTACTGTGCACATGTGTCTCAGGAGTCCCCCCAGCCTTTACTGGCCCCTTTGTTTACAAAGCTGAGCCTAGTGGTTTGTTACATACAGCAGCTCTGTTTAATCAATCAGCCTGAACAGTAGAAATAGCAGCCACAATAAGTTTTTAAACATGTGTTTTAAGCCTTTCAATTTCTTGGTTGCTTATGGAATTGGAGAATCTGGTGAGGAGAACATGGCCTGTAGAAGAAGGAACCAGTTCCCTGTGTCGAAGTAATTCTTCCTTCAGTTAGTTGATAAATATGTAGGAGTAATTGCATATGTTATATATTCTTAATGATCTTCCTTCGTATGCTAAACTGTTGTTGTGTTTTGGTAATATTTATGTAGTTTTTTTGAACTAGGAAAACCTGTAGAAATGGAACAAAGAAAATACCTTACAATAGAGGATGGCAGAGGAATTATGCCATCTCTGTCACACCACTAAAATATTTGAGCACTACTTTTGCAGCTTTTCCTCAGGCGGGGGAGTGTAAGAATGGTACCTAGAAATCTAACAGATGAAGGATTGACTTCTGTCTTATCAAGGACTGAAACTAGTTAGGTGTGGTTTTAGTGGCTAATGCAGTATGAGGTAGTAATCATGTCATTTTAGATTTTTCTGTGTTAAGCTTTTGGTCTTGCTGAATGTAGAGTGTTCAGATTCAAGCTAGTGATTTATTTCATAGTGAAGGATGGTAAGTTTGTCTTCTTTCAGATCACCTGGTTGCTTTCACTTGCCTCTGTCTTCTTTTTTCTTTTTTTGGTAAAGGAGGATAGTTCAGCTTTGTGTATTGCAGCATAAGTGGCTATGCAAAGTAATGAAAGCTCCTTAACTGTGTATTAGTTAGAAAACAGTGTTTTCTTTCTTGTCGGTATAGAGTAAGGAAAATACAAAGACTCCGTTTTAAACTGTGGTTGACAGTGGCTTCATTTCCACATGCTAGTGCAGTCATTAAGGTTCCCAGGTCTTAAGCTCGACTTCAGTGAGAGACTATGGAGTAACTTTGTGAATCACGAATTTCACGTTGTGAAGTGGGAGTAACTCTTTAATCAGACAAGATGTTCAAGGGTAAAAAAGCAGATTAAACATTCTAGCCTTGTATTTCCTCTAAGCACCTTTGTTATCTTAATTTGTTCTATTCTAAATTAAAAACCACCCAAAACTGCTCACTGTTCTTTCTGTAACATAATGACATATATTATCAAAAATGCTTTATAATATAAACATATTCAGAATTGAATACTTGTACTGACATCATGCCTGTATACTGTTGGTGAGCTGCCCCAGTCTAGTTTTTGATATTGCTAAGCCATGACTTCAGATATTAAACTTCTAAGAGTATTAGATTTACTAATCTTTAGTTGCCCTGATGTTATGTGTTTCTTATTCTTGTCAGCAAAACTTTAATCTCTAATCTTCTGACTCTTGTCATAAAATTTTATGTTGGGGGAATGTTCTCTAGGACCTGTTGAGTTAAACCTGATTTCTTTTTTAATTTCCTGTCCATGATTGCAATTACTTTTCACTTCCACTGTGAAATATTTAGTGAAAGAGACAGTGGCATTATGTATGAGTGTCTTTGGCAATGGTAGACGAGTCAAACCTGGTCTAGTAAATTCTGTTGGTTTGATGCTAAATTACTCACAAGATTATTTTGCCTGGTAACCTAAAAAAACAAACTCAAAATGCACCATAAAACACCATCCACCCCTGCTTTTGTCTTGTCTAAATGTCAAGTGTGTTGGGCACTTCAAAAATAAGTGTTCATTGGTGTCCCATGTAGTCAATGGTGTATGCATGTGTGTAAGTGACTGTATGAAACAGAATTTTACTCTTAAAATAATCAGGGAGAGAATAAGCTGGGGTTTTTTGCAATTGGTTGACATCAGTATTTTTGTGGGATTTTTTAATTGTGACA
The DNA here is from genome assembly GCF_036417665.1 of Passer domesticus. NCBI lineage: Eukaryota > Metazoa > Chordata > Aves > Passeriformes > Passeridae > Passer > Passer domesticus. The sequence goes on from NC_087479.1 coordinate 34,870,718, forward strand.
GATGTGGATAATATGCAAAGACCAGCTGTGTATATACACCTCTTGACATGTACCTGCTGTTTATGGGAAGGCCATATTGTTTAGCACTGGTTTGGTGTTGCTTAAGGAAGGCAGTGAAGGTTGGCACATCTGTGAACTTCCTTAGGACTTTTGTTGCTGCATAGCTCACTGCAAACCTCATGTACTGCAGCAAATCCTGAATTTAAATTTCAGATGAAAATGTTAGAACACAGTAAATTATGAGTTGCAGTTCTTTTCTTCCTGAGCTGTGTGCATGTCTGCATTATTTTGCATGAGCTTTTCTTAACACCTATTCTTATATCCATATTTTGTTTTCCAGTGATGCTCTAACAAAAGAACTGAAAAGTAGATGATGTAGAAAATACTGTTAAAAGCAAGTACATCAGATATAACCCTTCAACTCTTAGTAAGATCTTGTTTTTTTTTAGTTGCCTCATTTGCCAACTCTAGCATCATGCTGTAAACAGTGAAGTGCTAAACCCAACAGGTGATACATATTGTTTTTCAAAAGAGAGTGTTTAAGCTATTTTCCAGTCTTAAAATACAAAATCTAAGGTAATGCTTTAGCTAATGAATGTATAATGTAACTTCTTTAAATCCACAAAATGAAGGATGATAAAACCACTGCTCTTGCAAAGATGGTATAATATAACTGTAAACATAATGTACTCTGACACTGTCATACCTAATATTAAACAGGCTATTAAAACAATCTAACTTTTGTAAATAGTTTTATTAAGTTAATTTTGCAATTGAAGTCTGTGAAGAGGAGAATTAACATTTTTTTAAACATTGTTTGCTCATGGTTATGAGAAATGTACAAATATCTCTGAAAGCCAGGTTGACTTTTAAAACCTGTGTTTTGGTGGTTCATAAAGCTTTTGCTATAACTTCAAAATAACTTCAGAATCAACTTTACTTTTACAATTAATAACTTTGTATAGAGAGTCTTAATATCTTCAAAATAATTCTGAATCCAAACATATTACTTCAGTTATCTACAGGGTCTGTGGTATCCTGTGGCTATTAACAGAGCTTAAAGATGTTTTCTAGTTAGTGTGAATTAATAATAAGAAAGGTGATGTCTTGGTGACTAGGAAAAAAAGCCCTAAACAGCTGATCAGGTCATACTTGAATAAACAAAAAGGACCCTAGTGATTGTGAGAAGACTGGAATAGTCAGTAGTAAATATAGGTGATACCTTGGGTTAGTCTGTAGTTAAACTAACTGGCAGTAATTTGCTTTTACACCCACAAATTAAGGTGCAGAATATACCTGTTGGGTGACTTGGGGAGATCTTAGAAAGAAATATTGTTTCTAAGAAGTTGACAGGAACAGTATCTCTAGATTACTGCTGTAACTAGGGCCTAAATACTCTGTTACATAGAATGTAGGGATTACTTTAACCCTAACTGTTGGTTGCTTAACGCTACTATTTAAAAGAAAAAATGTTCCCCTTTAAACTGAAAAATCTTGTTTTGCTTCACTTCTGGCTCTTTTTCACTTCTTCCTGGTAATGTGTCCCCAATGCGTGTTTTCTCGTAGCCTTCAAGATGGTCAGCAAGGCCAGCAGTGCTCCTCCCAGGTCAGAGTGCAGTCCTGCCCCCCTTCCCAGGCAGCTGTGCCCGGCGCTAGCGCCTCCTTGCTGGTGAGAAATGGGAGTGTCCACTTAGAAGCATCACATGCCACTGCATCTGCTGTAGGCAGTTTGCACGATGAACTTGGTATGCAGGCCTTATGTAACCTTGGTGACATGGAAGTTTTAATACGGCAGATTTATTGGTAATAATGCACTGAAAATCAGCTAACCTGAGCGTTGTTTCTGAATCTTATAGGTGTGTTTCTAGGAAGGCTATATTGCTCAATCACCTTTCCAGGCAGTTTCGCTAATGAATGCATGATGGGAAATAAGGAGTTATAGGTACAAGTAATGAGGGTGTGAGAGCTTTCTTGATTTGAACAATGTAACACATTTAATGAACCTTTCCTATGGTCCTGCAGGCAATTGAGCAGAGATGGAGACTTTGGGAATCTTCTGGTTTCTGAAAAATAACCAACTTCTTATGGCTCCTAAGAATTCTTGATCTTACCTTTTTTAGATGAGTTGTTTTGCTGCTGTTCAAAAAATAAATACTTCTGTAAATGAATACTTTGTTTTGAATGTACACCTTAATTTAGGAGCTTGGTATTGGAATTAAATCTGGACTCTTCCATATATTGAATGTCATCATTTTATGGAGCTTTATAGTGTCTTCCTAGTTCTTCATGGTCCATTTTATGTGGTATTCTTGATTATTAACTTCTTAATTAACTTCTATGCAACTAATAAAATTGCTTGGAAGAAGTTAAGATGGTCTTAATAAATGAGTGATCTGCCACATAGTGCAGGGACAGGTTTGGACAAATTCCCAGCAGGGATCTTTGCAGCTAACTATACGTGGCCTGAATTACTTATTCCTTCATCATTAATATGTAACTCTTCCTTGAATTATTAAAATGGGCATCTTGAGCACTGACAATTATTAGTGATGGAATTTTGAGCAGCTGTCAGCTCTAAGAACCTAAAAGTACAGGTTTGATCGGAACACTGACAAAACATGTCTTTCAGACCATTGTGTAATCCAGGACTAAAAGATAAATGAGTTGTCTCTTACCCCACTAGAATTGACTCCATGGATTGAGAGTCTGTGCTAATCCTTTAAACGTGAGTTTGACTGAGTCTTCATTCTTCTGAGTCATCTAGTGTAGTATAAGGAAAAATGGAATATAAGCAAAACTGAAAATGACCTTTACCTACTCTGAGATGTTTTATAAGACTTAACTACAAATGCAGTAAATACACATGATCTCATTATCTAACAATTTTTGTTGTAGATTCTGTTGCTTTATTGTTTTCTAGATAGAAGTGTTATTGTTTCAATCTCAGTGCTTGAATCTCTCAACTATGAAAACTTGTTACATGAAACACATTTTTAATTTAATTTGGGCTCTTTTTTAATATTCAAAAAGAAGATATTTGAAATATAACTCTGAAATTGTTATAGTGGTTATTTCTGTCCAAGTTTAATGCTGAGCTATATTCTTGAGGCCGCCATTAATTATTTGAAAGATTTGGTTCATCTTACCCAAAACAGGCAGTTGGGTTCTGTAGTATTTGTCATTTAATATGCAATCTAGGTCTATGTTATTTAAGAGCTTGTATTATTTGCTATAGCAGAAATCAAAGTAGACGATCTATAAAATTCAACATGGCAGTCAGACTCTCTAAAAAGGCATATTCATTGTAATTTTTGTGCATTGGAGTCTTCAGAAATTCATGAGACTCGGTTCTTCTGAAATTTTACCTGTACTGTGCTTACAGTTATATGAGACATCACGTTCTCTTTGGGAGGCACAAAACTTCTGGTATCTGCTAGATAGAAATCTGATGTATAACAGGGATTTGTTTCCTGTTTTGAGACTCTGAGCGTCTAGTTTAGAATCCTTTGAGAAAAAGGAGCTATTATAGGCAGGATCTTCTTGTGTTATTTTAGGAAAACCAAGTTTTCTAGTTTGTGTAGCAGGTTTTGTGGAACAGGTGCTATCTTTTGTTAAGAGTGAAATAGTTGGCAAAATGGTGCAAGCTTTTGTGTGTGTGATTCCTTTATCAGGTGTGACAAGAAAGTATCTTTCCTTATAAGTGGTATGTGGTTGGTTTGGGGTTTTTTGTCGTTTTTTGGGGGGTTTTTTTAACCGTCAGTCAGGGATGAGGAAACACTATTTTTCCATTGAGTCTAAGCAAAATAACTTACAGTGAAAGATGACCCAGTTTGTCTGTGATTTGGGTTGGGAGAAGGTTGTAGTTTGTTTTTCCCTTGATCAGCATCAGAACAAAAGTAAAAGTGATGAAGGAGCTATGACCAGTTCTTTGTTGCTGTGGAAATCATAGTGACTGCCCAACACAAAAAAAAAAAAAAAAAAAAAAAAAAAAAAAAGGAGATACATGGAAACAAAACCTGGTTTACTCCATCTGGAAATACCAGTGACAAACATAGATGGGGTTATATATCTCTGTACAGTGCATAGAAGAGTTTCTTTTGTTAATTCAAATCCTCTTGGAAAGGCAAACAGGGCACGTATTCATTTACTGTAAAAGCCCTCACATATAGGGCTCATATTTTCCTTTACTGGTGCACTTCTACATTTTTTTCTATTCGTGTTGATGTCAAGCTGCAGCACTTAATAAGACACACAATTTTTGGTTTCGTTTGCGTTAAAGTTTCTTTTCTGTTAATTTGATTCTGGTGGCTTATTTTACCTAGGATGAGCCTCACTGTATTACACCTGTCCCACATCCAGTGTGGTGATGATACAGTTATATTTAACTGGACATTGCCCTGGGAGTAAGGCAAGTGATGCTTTGAGGCATTATCTTCAGTCTTCCAGGTTCAAAGTAGGAAGATTTTTATCAGTTATGCTGTTGGAAGGTTGACGGGGGAGAAACTTGAAAGAATGAAAAAGGAGCTTGATGTGGAGTGGTAAACATGAAGTAAATCATAGAAGGAATGCAGGAATGAAAGGAAACTAAATGCCATGATTATAGGCAGGATTGCTATAATACAAATCTCAAAAGCAACAAAACATGTGCCATGACTTAAGTGAATGACAGTTTTCAGAGCAGAGTCTGGCAGTAGTGATTCTTTTTGTTCTAATAGGTGATTGTTTAGACAGGTAGGTAGGATTTTTCAGCCCTTGCAGTGAAGATTGATTAAATTCAAATTGGAATTTGTCAAGTAGTTAGGAATCCAAGTACTGAGTTAGTAGAACAGATGGCCAGTGTCTGAAGCTGGGGTGAAATAACAGACTTGTGTCCTTGGCTAGATGATTTTTTAAAATGGCTTTTGTGCTTAAAGAGAACTGCTCATCTAGAGCTTTACAAGACAGTTATGGTGGTATGGTGGATCTCTGGTTGTATTGTTTATATAACAAGCAATAACCTTTCAGATTTAAGTATTTTAATTTATGAAGGCAGTTAAATGATTTTGAACATCGAAACTTTTATGTAAAGAAAGATGGACATATACACTGGGTATTTATTAGATTAAAACCAATTTAGAAGCACTCACTCAGTACCTTTTGATAATTCAGTATATGTAAGTTATTTGGCATGGATGTGGGAGCATGTTCAAAGGTCTATATGGAAAATAAATATTCACTTCCCATTATTCCTATGGAAAATATCCATTTTGTAGTCTGGAATTTGGGGTAATAGGTACGTTACTGTTTTGGCAAACTTCATGTAGGAACAAAAAATGAACTACTTTGAAGTGTTCTAACTGAAAACATGGACGCCTTCATACCTTAGCTAACGGGAAAATTTTGACCTTTGGAAATAAAACTCCTAGCAGTCTACCAAGTAGTAGTCAATTTCTGATGACTTTGGTTTTGCTAACTATTTAAAAAAAACTGACTGAAGCAGTAAACAAATATATCTTGATCTAATGATGATGTAATTTCATTATGTCAGTAAGCCTTTGCATGTGAACTAGTCTAAGTGGTTTGAAAAAAGTAGTATGTATTGGATGTAAAAACGGGAAGCACACTGAAAATAACTTAGCTGAGAAAACCATTAGAGCACCATTTTAGTTAAATTCTGAGCCACTTGAATCTTCCAGGTTTTATTTGTGTAAGCTCATCAGCCTGTTGCTGTTGTCTGTTGATGCCCTTTACTGTGGGAATATGAGTTTGTACAGTATGAACTGTTACGTGGTTGTTTCTGGATGTGGTGATGAGATATTTTGGTCTTTTGGAACAAGGAAACTTGCTTCAAAGAGCATATATTTTATCTTCTCTCCATGTTAGAACTAAGATGTATTTTGGATTTGTGTGCTTGAGTATCACAGTGTCTTGGTTTGTTATTGTAACCTGGTCCAAATAGAATATTTTTGGGTGTCTTTAATTTGCTCTTTTTTTGTGTGTTTGTGTGCAAAGAAGTTAGACTTTTATGTTGACTGGGCAAACATGCTATTGATCATATTTCTTGATTTGCAACATAATTTTAGAGTCTCCCATTTGTTCACAGCTTGATAAAACTATAGGCTTTAGAGAGAGAAAATCCATTCTTAAGCTTATTCAATGTGGTGCTGTTCCAAGTATCCCACGGAGAATGCTGTGGGAGACAAGAATGAGAAAGAGTCACTAGAAATGCTAGGTATATCCATATGTATTGAATCTTGAGTATTGAAATTCTTTGTTAGAATTTATGTACTGTGAGGAAGCTGTTCCCATCTCACAGAGTTTAAAAATTAAGGATTTTGGAGCTCATTTTATTATCTCCAGTCAGACTTTGGAGTTTGTGTCACCAATAGCAATGAACAGTCCTGTCAAGTTTTCTACTGAGATGAGTTGAGGCTTTTCTGAAAAATCTTTTTATTTAAACCAACCAACCAAAAAACCCCAACAGAAAGACAACAAGAAAACCAAATCAAAAACAGCAAAAGAAAAACAAAGAAAAGGGGGCAGAAAAAGATTTTGAATTAATGAGAAGCTGTGCTGTGCTTGCCAGGGAGCTAACTTTCAATGGAGGGCCTCTTTAAATAGGTGGGTGAATTGCAAGCATGACATATCCTGAGTCCATTTTGTAGTTTGTGTATAAACAGTGGGAGTGGAGTTAAGTGTTCTGTTTGTTTGCTACCTCTGTTATTCAGTTTTGTTATATCCCACTGCAGCAGTGCAGTACTTAGAGCAGCAATATAAATGCAGTAAATTTTGATAGATTCCAAGTTGGGTGACAAGGAACTGAAAAATTGTAATAGTTCAGTAAACTTCCTGAAATAAATACCTGATGTGTTTTCCTCAGCCCAAAGGAAGGGGAAGTTGCATGTCCAAGTAGTATATTCTAACTTCTGTGACTAGAATTTCATTAAGTTAAAAATTAAAAAGTTTAATTTCCAGGATCTCTGTTCAGTAATGCAAAACCGTGAAGAACTTAACCCAAACTTCCTTTTTTTTTAAGGGCTGCTTGCCCAGGAGATTTTTCCATAATAATTAATGCACATTTTTGTTCTGAATAGAGCCTGAAGTGTATTTGTATTGTCCAGTATCTCCATGTTTGCTCTTGAAACTTTATTATTGATGCAGTTAATAAATATACCTTTGTAACCAAGGGGTTTTTTTTGTTGTGGGAAGATTCCCTGTGTTATCTACTAGTTTAATTTTTAAGCTTGAGTTTTAACTGTATACTATACACTGGATTGAAAAACCAAAAGATAATCAGCTAAAGCACTTCATTAAAATCTTACCCAATGAAGAAGAAGCTCTAACAAGTGAGCTTTGTACTTAGGTCTGTGGCAGATGTAATTGAATATCGAGAGGGAGGTGCTGTGCATGCTGTTTGTGCCTCCTGAGCTATGTAGGGGACTGTCTTTGTCACAATGGTGGCTCTGAGCACAGCTGTGGTATTTCCCTGGTTGGTCTGAAGTGCTCCCTCTGAGGGTAGAAAGCTTTATGAAGATATTTTCAGTACACCAGTTCTTTTTCTTCGTTTCTGGTTGTAAGCATCTAGTTTGAGGGATTTAACCTGCTAAGATTCAAATGCTTCTGAATCAAACTTAAATGTCTATGGGTCTCAAGAGAAGCTGCTGCAGGATGATATTGTGTTTAAAAATATTCAAAATCCATGTTATTAGCCAGATGTGCTCTCACAGGAATGGGAAAGATTAGAAGCTCTGATTTTGTTAGGTATTTCTGGGGGGACTGCTTGGTATCTTATCAGCAGAAGGAAAAGCTGCAAGACATACAGATGAGAGGTGTATACAGTTTTTCTTCACGTGCTCCCAAGTGGGATTTTTCTTTTGTTTATATAAGCTAATATTGGAATATTGCATGTTTTGCATCATGACTTAAGAAGGGTTTTAGGCTAGAAGAGATGGAGAAGTTGGCAGATGATTTCATATGAGATCAGTTTCAAAATCAGGTTCTCTGCATTCAGAGCTGAAATATATTGAACCTGGCCTTCAGGGAAAATGAAAATGCTTATCTCTCTGATCAGGCCAATGTTGGGAGGAGGGTACTGTGAAAACATATTTGAGTAAGGTAATTTATCATTTGAGTTATAATCTGTGGCTGCTTTTTAAAATTATGTATTTTGGAAGCAAGTCCAAATGGTTTATCTAAGATGTTGGTTTGCAGTCATTTGTTCTTACGCTGAAGCATTTGTTTCTAGCTTGTAGAATAAATCTCTGCCACACATTCCTTTTTTGAGTTTCCTGGGTTAACTTGGGAAGCATCTCTCACCACTTCTTTCAGTCTCTGTGTTTCTTTTCAAATAGACATGGGTGTCTCAAAATATTTTTATACAGGATAATTGGGTTATGACTGCTGTAGCTAAACATTCTTAGATGCTGATAGTGAATGATTTACTGATAGTGCTGTTGGGGGTGGGAAAGAACTGAACAAGCTGCTCACTGCAAATTTTTCATGTGGTTATTCTCTAAGGGGAAAAAAAAGGCTTACATTGTCTTTATGTTGTGTTAATGGTGGCATCTTGTAAATACAAACTCTTTAATTCAGCACTGCAGTTACAGTACATATGTTACGTAAAATGGTACAAAAGACAGCTGTGTAGCTAATGTCTGTCCTGGTGACACATTCATGACTAATCTCATTTTATATTTTGACACTGATGTAAATTCAGATGTTTGAATTGATCTCTATAGTAAGTTAATGAATAGAAGCTGCTGCCAATGGGATGAAACATGAGGAAATGTTGACCTGCTTTTGACCTTTTCTTTAATAGGTAAGTTCAGTTCTACGCTCTACGAGACAGGGGGCTGCGACATGTCGCTTGTGAACTTTGAGCCAGCTGCAAGAAGAGCATCCAACATCTGGTGTGTGTGAAGGCCAGTCAAGAGTGATGATTCTTGTCTTACTGCAATCCAATCTTTTATTTTAATTTTAAAAGGTTATTTAGTATGGACTACCAAAAAAATAAATACAATCTATTAACCATATACTTTTACTTTTGTGACCCAAGTAATTTTTACTTGAAGATGACATTAAGTTAAATATTGCCTCAGAAAATGAGTACTACTACACTTCCAAACTGAAAACTTGACAAATGCATTTTTTGTTGGCTTATAGAAAGTCTTTGTTAAAGAGTTTAACCCATTTCTGAGAAAGTTAGGTGACTGTTGACCATAATGGCTATTGAACTTCCAGTTGTGAAGCCATTGTAAACTGATAAATTTATTCTCAAGTTTGTAGATGGCATTAAACAGTAAATGGAAATGTTAACATGCCTGAGATTAAAATTTGACTTGCAGCTGAAATAGCCAGCTACATACTGGAAAGTTCATCTGCTGTTGGAAAGATGCCCTTTCTTTCTCTGAAGGGATAGGAGGCAGAAGAAAGGAAAGTAACTCAAAACCTCCTGTGGCTTCCCACCTGCCCCCAGTCTACTCACTATGTAGAAGTGCTCTGAAGCTACTGTATCATGCTGAATGCTGTAATTCATACTACATGTAGGTGGAATTGCTCTTGGAATTATGGAGTAATGAGTATAAAACATCCAATCTTCAAATCTTTCTTGTGAGGGTATGCAAATGCCTTTTGTAGGATTGAACTTTGACAAAAAGTTCTGGATTCCTTCCACAAAGCTGCCAATCCCTGCCTCTACTGCTTGCATGTTCCAGATGCAATGGCTTTGCTGATGGCTGCTGTTATGAAGTTGAATGTGCTAATGGAAGGAACAGACTGGCCACTTCAGATAATCAGATCTCGGCTGTAGAGAGTACTTGAGTTTGAGTGAAGTAAAGTTGATAACAAAGAATGTTTTTATCTTAAGGCAAGGAACTGAAGGAAAGTTGCATAAATTTGATACAAGTCTTACAACCATGTGATTTACATGGAAAACAAACACCCAAAAGCTATCCAAAATTGGGGAAAAAAGCAATGGTTGGATATGGACTCTCATACAGTAAGAGAAATTTCTCTTCATCTCTAATGATTGGAAATTGCAAAGTAATTTTGCTCTTCTTACCAGAGGTTTAACTTTAAGTTTTTCAAAAGCGGTTTCAGTAGCTCATTTTACTTGTGCTAAGTATGTACTATTTTTGGCAGTTTTGGGATCTTGATAAAAACAGCATAGAATTACGAGAAACTGCATGTGAACACCTAGCAGCCTCTGCACTTCTTTAGAGATGTGATGTACTTTACAAATCAGTAGCTAACAGCTTATAAATTTTTTGTTTTTCAAGTGGAATAATGGCTATCATTGTAGTTCTTTTTACACCATTTAGGGACTGGGTGTTGAGAAAATGATAAGTGTAAGATTAAAGAGTCTCCTGGCTTACTATAGCTGTGGAATGCACCACAATACATGAGACTAAGTGGCTGCTTGCATTTATAAGTGAATAAAGGAAAAACTTAAAGATACTTAGATAAAATTCACACGGTATCAAAATTAATTTGGGACACTAGAAAATTAGCGTGACCTGTTGAAATAAAATGTAGTTTATAATCTGAAGTATTTTCCCTGTTCTTATAGTGACACGGACTCTCATGTATCGAGTTCTACCTCAGTTCGCTTTTATCCACATGATCTAGTAAGTTCTTCTTACTTATTTTTAAAGCATGCAAAGAATCAGAAGACTATCCAACTTTATAGCACTGATTAATTATTCTGTGTGGTAGTACTCTGTTCTTATGAAAGAATTTTGTCTGGATTAATGAAGAGGAAGTATTTAGTATTGTAGTGTCTTCATATGTACATATAAATTAATCTTCTTGCATAGCACTTTAAAACTTAGTTGGTTTTCTCTGATCTAAAACCTAGTGATTTTAAAACAGTCATAGAAGTTGTTCTAAGATACCTTATAAAAGTTTCCAAAGATGATGTGTACAATTTGGACAGTTTTCCTTCTGTTTGTTACTGAGGTTAGCAGGCAGCAGAAAGACTAAATGTAGTGTTCTGACCAAAAGACACTTCACTTGAGTAATTTCCCTGAAAGGAATTTAGAAATCTGTCATTGGAGTCTGCTGTAAAAAAACTAAGTTTATATGCAATAAGTGGTTGGCAAAACAAAGCAGAAGCCTACACTGTTTTATACTGCAAATAGCTTTATAATTCCTTAGTTTTATGATCTAAAAGCTTTTGCAGTATTGTCAAGTCCAGGCATACCCATACTCTTAATTCTGAAATCATATTATGTTCTGAGAACAGTGCGAAAGGGCACGATTCTTAAGCTGGCAAACCAAAGAGAAGTATGTTGAAGTACAACAAGATATAATGATATAATCAAGAGGGAGAATGAAACACAGCTTTAGGATTTGGCAGAGGAGCAAGAGACCTCCATTTGCTGCCTCTGACCATGCTTTTGATCAAGAAAGTGCTTTTTAAACTTGGTGTCTGTTTGAGGAACTTGCTTTGCTTTTCGCAGTCCCCCTCAAACATGTAGCCTTCAGAAAAGAAGCTGCATTACCTCTTCTGTGCTCTTGGTTTGCCAATGTAGTCCCAATGGAGGGAATGATTCTGTTTTAAGGCAAATCTGTGACTGTAAAAACTCAGCCCACGCACCTAAATGGAAATTTCCACTGAAATTTATTATTAGTGCCATGCATGTTATGCTGGTTCTACCTTTTAAGAAATGAAGTTTTTAAAAAATCGTCAGAAAAGGATCTGTTTTCTGACACAGCTTTACCTTAAATATTATGGTTTGTGTTTTTGAAATGCCTTTAGAAAGGGGGTGTTCCTGCTTGGTTTTTCATTAGTATTTTTCTAGGAAGGAGAAGCTGGCTAAGCTTCTGATGATATAAGGCGTGATGAAAAGAAAATCTATAAATTAAGAAATTGGATGTTAAACTTAGATGATTGTAGGGAAAAAGCCCCTCTAAACATTAAACCTGTAGTTTTGACACTTGGTGGTGACATGAGTATTGAAGTTTTACTCTTTGCCTTACACATTTGTGAAGCTTTTTCATTAAAGGACATTTTAATAATTATATTGCCGAAGAATAAAGGGCAGTACATCAAGATGTTTCTCAACCTGTTAGAAACTGGATTAGGCTATACAATATGTACTATAGTATCTTATTAGCATCAAGTACTCTCCTTTAGTATCTTTCATGGTTGTTAGTATTATTGTGATTTTCATGAGGACTCTAAACAAACTATAAAATAAGTAATAGCCATAAATAGTACTTGACTGTTTAGGGCAGAGGTTTTTCTTTTGTTCATTTCTGAGTGTATTCTGGATTCAGTGAGTTTGAATTTGACTGCTGGTACACGAGTATGTTGCTTTGTCATGCAAAAAGAACCATTCAGCATGGGTTTGCATGCAGATTAGCCGACTATAAGAAGTGTGTTGTAATTGATTTAAATTAATAATTGGATTATTCTTGTAGTGTATGTTGTCCATGTATCAGTTTACTTGTCTTCAAATTTGAAGTTTTCACAATAAATGGGTTATGTGCTTGGAAGATGCATTCATTTGAAATAAGGCATATACTGAAATGGCAGAGTTGTTGTATGCAAACTGTTATTGCTGCTAGTCCTATTCATGTGCTGTAATAAGGACAGAAAAAGTAAGTAGAAGCCTGTGACATGTAATTCCTCAAAAGCGAAACGAAAGAGTTCTAGCCATTTTCTTTAAAGCAGTATTCTGTATATATACAGTGATGGGATATAAAGGAGTTTTTGTTAATACTAACTTTCTTTTAGCTTTCTCTTCCTCAGATCAGGTTGAACAGGCTGCTAACAATGGACACAGATCTGTTGGAGCAGCAAGATATTGACCTGAGCCCTGACCTTCAGGACCACATGCAGCCTCAAGAGGAAGCAGCTCAAAAAGTCAAGCAGTACTATCGCTTTTGGATCCTGCCTAAACTTTGGATTAGCATCAATTTTGATAGATTAACTCTTCTGGCTTTATTTGATAGGTGAGATCCTTGTATGTTGCCAGACCTCAGAAAACAAAGATGGAAACAGTTACTAAACTGTAATATAGATAAAACTATCCTTAGAGAATGATACTTATTTACTGTACTCTGAAAAATGAAAGAATAGTACTGTATGTAGTTTTTCTAAAATAATGGAGGCTACTCTCATTTTCTTCTGTAGGAATCAAAAAAGGAAACAGAAAACCAACCCTCACTTTGCCTGCATGGGGCAGTAACATATTTGAATGATCAAACAGAAAGATTCATTGCCAATCTTTAAAGCTAGAGTATAGCCTTCTCCAAAAATTAATTAAAGGGTCTACAATCTGGTATGCACTTAGTCTTTTGGTAAACAGAAAGCATTTGCTGCTGTTCCAAAGCATTTTTTTGAAGAATCGTTTAATACTGTGACTTCTTGTCCCTGTACATTTACCTAGAGGAATAAAATTAAGGTGATCCACCAGTTATCAGCTTTTGGAATATGTAGAGTATTTATATTTTGGTAATGAGCCTCCTTGAAATAAACAGGGTAGTAATGATTCTGTCCAGGGAGGAATACTCATAACTCTGTTCCAAAGCATTAACAATATCATAGGGATTTATCTGTATTCCACTTGGCATATCTGACAAAAGCAAGAGTATTTTTAATTTCTTTATTAGAAAATCATGAATGACAGATTATATATACAGGTAAGTTATCATACTTGTGTTTTTTCTTAGGCTTATCATCATCTTGGATAGGCTTTGAATATAGATTTATGTTACAGACATGCTTCTGGTGGAACATTTGAATTATTTCTAAAATTATCTGCTCAAATTATCTTCTGCTGTTTAAAGTAAAATTCCATAAGATACTAACTGCTTTCAGCTATCATTGAAATCCTGGTAGCTCCTAGCTTTGCTAAAGGACAGTGTGCTAGTAGACTGTGGAAGTTCAAATTTATTCTTAACTACTTTGCTACCAGTAGCATAATCCTTGTTAATTTTTGAATCTAAGTGTTCTTTCACAGCTTTTTCTAGACATAGTTAGCTTTAAATTCCTTTTTTTTTCTTTTTTTTTCTCTCCCTTTGAAACAGGAATCGTGAGATCCTTGAGAACGTATTAGCTGTCATCCTAGCTATTCTAGTTGCATTTCTGGGCTCTGTACTTCTAATAGAGGGCTTTTTCAAGGATATTTGGGTCTTCCAGTTTTGCCTGGTCATAGCCAGTTGCCAGTACTCACTGTTGAAGGTATTTCAATTTCTCTTTACTTTCTGCAAGCAGTAGATATACATGCAGTTGGGTGTTGCAGGTTAGTTATGGCTTTAAGGAAAAATGTGCATGCTTATCATTTATAGAGAAATGAGTAAACTTGGCCTTATGGGAAGTTTGATAGATGGTAATGCAAGGGCACATCACTAGAATGATTCTACATTTGCTTGTTAAACAATCCTTTATTTATTGTTCTCATGCATTTTTTTGGTGCATGAAGAAGAGCACATTCTTACTTGTTGAAAACCAACTACAAACTGAACTTGAGGTTTTATTGATTAGGTTTTTAATTTTCTGTCACATCTACAACTCAGAGCATTCTTAGGAGGCAATTATATCTAAACATATTTTTAATCAGATAATTAATTTTTGTTTGACTGATAATGGTTTATTGTAATCTAAGAATGAATCTAAGAAACATCCTTGACTGTTAGGATGGAAATCAGATTTAAAGTTCCTGATGCTGTTAAGAAACAGTAAAAATCCTGAAAATAAGGGGCTTGGGGATTTTTTTAGAATTGTGGTTATAGACATCTACTCTTTGAGTAGATTTAATGGTTTACAACATCGTGATATAAAGGCTGTGATGTGGCTTGACAACTGTAAAATTAATTGTAGAGATTGTTAAAGGAGCTTTAACCAAGATGATGTCCGTAGGGAGGTGAACAGACTTATCTGTAGATTGGGTAACTTTCCTCTTTTTATTTTGGTTTCAGAGCGTTCAGCCAGATTCTTCTTCCCCCCGACATGTAAGTCATGGGCATGTGCCACTGTACTAACCCTGCAGATGCAGAACTCCCACAGAGAATTGATCATTTTTGTGTGATTTTTCTGGCATTTCTCCTGTGTTCCTTCTTACAAGGCACAAAAGGCTTGTAGTTGTCTTAGTGTGTGAGAAGGGACCTGACACTTTCCCCCGGCTGTACTTGTTGTATTTAGCAAATCATGTCCTCCTGTTCTGAGCTTAGCTTTCACTAGGGAGCCATGTCATGATAAGCTTTTTGAGGAGTCTCTACTATTCTAGCAATTGTACTGAGAAGTATTCTTAATGATGTAATTTGCTCTGCTGGTATGATCTGATACAGCTTTGATGTTCTGTTTTAGTCTTGTAGATCATTCAGTTGTCCTAGTGTGCACACCGCTTTATTTTTTCACTCTAATAAGCTGAGTTTGCAATGCTTTAGTGGACATTAATGTTTGAGCACAGACATGTTAATGTTCTAGTATTGCACAGTATGTTTATATTCTGTTGTGCATCTCCTAGATTGCCAAGACAAAATATATGTCCTATATAAGATGATGTCCTATATAAGGTGTTTAAAAGCATTCTTGCTCTGCAGCAAGTCGTTATTTTTGTGTAAGAAGTATTTTGATGAACACCTATATATATTGTTCCCCCATCCAGCAGAAGCAGTATCTAAGTAATAAACTTTAATCCCTTTTTCCTTAAAGGTGATTTATTCTCGGTTGCTTACAAAGCCTAGTCAGAGCTTCTCTAGCATTTAGTACTGCAAGCAACATAGCATAAAATATAGCTGAGACTAAGGATATATATAGCTTAGTCTAATTTAATCTAACTGTTGTGTCCTTGTTATATCAAAGCCACAAAAAGCACAGACTGGTATCACTGCAAGGCAAGGCTTTAGGGATTTTATGAAGAAAACTTTAGGATATGATGAGGTCACAGTATATTAGTTGATGACCAGTGATTAATTTTGATTCTGATGGTATCTGTAGCAGAAAAGTAAAAGTTACTTTTTCCACTAATAATGAACAAATGTTGGTGGTTTTGTGGTTTCTTTTTAAACAGGGTCACAATCGTATCATAGCCTATAGTAGGCCTGTATATTTCTGTTTGTGTTGTGGTCTGATTTGGCTGTTGGATTATGGCAGCAGAAACATATCTACAACAAGATTCAGGTTGTATGGAATGGCTTTCACCAACCCATTGCTGCTGCTGTCAGCCAGGGACTTAGTTATAGGTGAGTAGCTTTTTAATGGATTTGAATTGTTTGCTTTACAACAGTAGAACTTTAGGGGAACATTTTCCCCTTCTGTAGCTTTGCTGTAACAAATGGCAGAGATGCCCTCTACTAAAATTTTTCATTATCTAGTATCTTAGCCCTTATCCTTGAACTTGCTTATTTAACTTGGATCTGCATACACTTCCCTTTGCTGGGACCTAGCTGCTCAGTAGTTAAAACAACATTTTGATTTGGTCTCTTTCACACTCTCTGGAGGGGCTTGTGGCAAATAAGTAGGAGTTCTCTTAAGTCAGGTTATTTGTATTTAGCAATTGGGCAGAACAGCACAGACACAATTTTAAAAAACATGATACACAGGTTAAATCTTATTTAATGTGCTTCTTCTCAGAACAGGCCTATCAGCAATCAGCAGTACCAAAAATACAATTTTTGAGCTGCATTTCCATTTTGAGGTAATCTCATTGTTTTCTGAGCAGCACAGTGCATAAAAAATACTGATGACATTTAACTTTATTACCCCCCCTAAATCTAATGAAAAAATGAACAACATAAACCCCAAAACAACAATCCTTTTCCCTGTTATAAAAATAATAACAGCCCTGTAGTCTCAAACAGAGCCCATAGAAAGGAGAGCGAGACATAAACATTTGAAGACCATCTTATCATGGGAACTTTGTGTATTGCTTTAATGGAGCAAAGTTATTTGGATGATCTTCTATGGATCCCTGCTTTGGGTGGGGTAAGAAAACCATTCATCTAAACTGAATGCACTTGCTTTTCAGTTGTATCAAAATACCTGTGTGTGAAAGACTCCAGCAGTTAAATGTTACATCTCTGTACCCCCAGACCATTTTCTATCCAAGAAAAATGAGAAATTGCTCTCAGTGTGGGTTTTTAAAAATTTTAATTTATTAATAAGAATTACTGACTGAAGCATTTTGGGTGTTAGTTTTTATTACTTGATTTTAGGAACATCCTGTATTTTATGCCTCATTCTGCTTCCTTCTTCAACTTTCTCTGCTAATAATTCTGGATTTAAATACCCAGAGAAAAAATGTCTGAGCTGCATATTTATGAACAGAAATTGTCCAGACATTTTCAAAGGTGCTTTTTGAACAAATTCTTTGGTTCCCTTCATGTACTGGCATACTTGATTCTGTGTGAGTAATAAAAGAAGAAGATAGAAGATACTTTTGACTCATTCACGATAAAAAACTAGCTTAATTTCTCTTGATAATGCTCAATCAGTTTTTGAAGTATTTTCTTCCCTTTTCTACCAGGTGGAGCCATTGCCATAACTACACTCATATCCCCATAAGATCATACATAAATGTACATGGAGGTGGTATGTCCTCCTGTGGAAGTGAGGTACTTTTTAAAAGTACTGAAGAGTGAGTCTTTACCAGTTCTAAAAGATATGGTGGCATTTTCACCAGGCCATGTCCATCTTGACATTAGCTTTTAAAACTTCTTAGTTCAAAAGTTCTAAGCAGGTTTTGATCCTTGTGTATTTTACTCTTCTTCTCAGGTATCTTGCAGCAGCATACGTGGTTTATATTTCTTAGCAGTTCTTCCAATTAAAAAATCAAATTACCAGAACAGCTTAAAGCCCACCCCCCCACAAAAAAACCAAACAAACAAAACAGCTCCCCCAACAATAAAAAAAACAAACCAAACCCAAAGCAAAACTCCAAAAACCAACATGATAAAGCACCAAACAAAAAAACCACCCCGCCAACCTGCACTGCGCATCCGACCCCACTCCCCACATGATACACTTGCCCTTGGAGCAGCTCTTAATGTTGCTGAAGCACTGTTTCAAAAAGCTTTGTGTGTGCTGCAGACCAGGCTGGCTGCTAGCAAACATACTTTGTTAGGTAAAAATCTCAGCTGCCTTTTTTCCTGTTCCCAGGCAAAGAAACTGGAAGAAACAGGTACAGGGCAAGGTGAACTTTGTATTTAGATAATGTAAATGTTGTCTCCTTGCCAACAGACAAGTGAGGACTAGCATAAATGCTTTATTTTGTGTTCCACCTATTGCACTTAATCAATTGCTCTAAATCTACTCCACATTTATAATAATTATTTTATCTTTTCGCCTACTTGGTCACTCCTAGAAAACAAGGATGTTATGGATTGTAAAAGCATCATAAATATTGGCTTTTTCTTGGACTAGTCTTTAAAAATTGTGTGTTCCCAGATCTGTGTAGTAGTTTTGTTTCTAATGGGCCCAAGACAGTCTAGATTACAGACTTTTGGGAAACAACTTTTTAACCTGTTAGTGACAGAATATTGTATTTGCCCTCTGTGTTGACTTCCTTGAGTAATGATTTGAAACAGAGGTTTGCCTCGAGAAGTCTGATAAAGTATTTTCTTCAGATATTGAAGAGCTGGTCTGTAGTCCTATATTTTCTAATTAGTGTCAGTAAAAATACAGGATTCATTGTTTTTCCCAGGCTTACAACCTGCATGTTTTTAGATTATATTGTTTTTTAGCATTGCTATGGAGTTGGGAAAAAAATCAGGTTCTCATTATCTGTCTCACTGTAGTTATTTCTCGTGTGATGTCCTTCAGTGTCCAACCCTTCTGTGCATTTAAAATTAGAAAATTAAATTTGAGACTTGTGGTGTTTTACAAGTTACTTTAAAGTCTGTTTCTTCTTTTGGTCACTGAAGCTACAAGTCAATAAGATGGGAGAAAATCCTGCCTAAACTGCCAGATTGTGTCTGCTAGGGTTATTTTTGTTATTTGATCCTTCTATCCTTCAGAATTTAGAGCTTAAAACTTGTAATCTGCTGTTTCCTGTGAATTAGATCTGAACTGCTATATCTGCACATTGTAGATTATTTCTGCATCTTTTATTCTTTAGGATGGAAAGTAAATTATATGTACACGTGGAGACATAACCATTTTCTGTATTGAAATTAGGTGGCATTCATTTATCTTTGTGTTCTGAAATCCTGTAATTTGCAGGTGATTTCATCATTCATACAGTTGTCTGTTCTTGTTAAAAAAACCCAAACAGAAAACGCAGTCATTTAGGATTGGAATGTTCAGAAGTGGTGTGGGAAAATGGGTAAACTTGTCAGATACTATTAGTAGCAGAAAGCCTGGAGGTGGAGTGCTTGGCCTCCCGTATGTCAGAGTGGCTGGTGTTAGGTTGCTCCTGCAACTCCAGACGGGCAATTAGTCTTACATAGAGTGAGTGAAAACTTACAAGTCTGATCTGTAAACACTCCTGGCTGATCTTTGCTAAATAAAAATGGAAAGCCTGAATTGGCTTGTGTCCATGTCTACAGCAATTAAAAGGAAAGTACTATTGATTTGTATGACCTCTGTATTCAGTCAGTTCTGAGTCACTGAAGTAGGACTTTACATAATATGTATTTTCCTTAGAAATTTATAATAGAAATACTTAAGTCATCTTGGGTTTAAATGGGGTGTGTGATACCCTAGAACTTACACTGAAAAAAATCTTACCATGATATTTTTTTCATATTCACCATTTTTTAAACTTTTTTTTTTTTTCTGTAGTGTTTACACTATGTTTCCCTATAGTATTCTTCATTGGTCTCCTGCCTCAGGTGAATACATTTGTGATGTATCTCTGTGAACAGCTGGACATTCATGTCTTTGGTGGCAATGGTGAGTGCTGTGTTTTTTCAGTGGCAAAAGTATGAGATGTGGAGCAGCCAAGATCAGTATCTTAGCTAAAAAATTTAGTGGCTACACTATTTTCATTCCTACCCTCTAAACATAGAATACTTTAATTGTGTTTTTAAAAAGCCTAAAAGTCTTCTGATTGATTTTTGAGAAATAGAATTACTGGCCTAGTAAGTTTGTCACTTCATCAACTGGTTTCTATTGCAGTTAACTATTCCTATGGTAAAGCTGTTCAATAACTAAGGAGATTAAAAAAGCCACAAAAATGCTTTAATAAAAAAATATTTGTAAGGGAAAATGCAAGTAGCTGCTCTGGTTTGAATTATCTTTTTTTTTTTTTTTTTATCAGAGGAAACTAGACGGCTGATACCTTAACCAAATTGAAGTATTTTGTATTCTAACTTCAGAAGATAACCATGTTTTTTCTTTTCATTTCTATAATATTCAGCTACCACAAGCCTGCTTGCAGCACTTTACAGTTTTATCTGTAGTATTGTGGCAGTTGCATTGTTGTATGGACTGTGCTATGGTGCCCTGAAGGTGAGAAAAACTTTATGCACAGTAAATATATTTTAGGGTTTGTTCTCTGCTTCCTTCTGTATTAAGTAACTAAAGTATGCAACTACTGAACTAGAAATACTAGTTTGATTTACTAGGGTTTTATTCTTGCTTAGCTGTGATGTCAATAGAGGAGATGTAATGCAGGAACAAAATAGATTTTTTTGCTTTTAAAGGTGTGTGATTTGTACCTGCTCTAATGGGCTTTTTTGATTGAAAACACATGACATTTACTATCATTTCTATTCTATATCAATTCTTGAAAATATCATGCAAGAGACTTGTTTCTAGCAGAGTCTGCATGTACTTGTATGTTAACCTCTCAAAGTGGCTTGTGTAAGTTTTTTCTGGTGCTGCAAAAGTGAAATAGTATTTTCTAATTAATATTTATTTGAGAAGAAACCAAGAAATAGTTTGTAGTGTTAAAGTGAAGGTATGTGCCTATCTGAAGGGGAGAGTTAAAGAGTTGGCTTCTCAAGGAACCCCCATACACGGCCCCACACCCACCCTGTTTTCATTGCTTGAAATGTTGTTTGGAAGCAGTATGGAGTGTGATGCTGGTTCTGTTTATTCATTTCAGGTATTTGTCAGTAATCAGACATGCTCAGTTTACAGTGAATTGTAGCATGTGTGGGTCCAACTGAGATTTAGCTGGCTTTTCCATTTTATCACAGAGAGTAGAAGGTTCCTAGAGGGGTTACTCCCATGATACTATCACCTGCAGGACATGATTAGCTTTCTGAGAATTGGTGCATTTGTCTCATTAGCCTTTGGTAAACACATCCATTTAAGACAAACAAGCTTTAGCAAGGAATAACTCTTTCATCTTTGTAGATCCAGTGCAGATCAGGAAAACCCAAATAAAGCCACTGTTTAATCTGCATTCAGCATATTAGGAAAAATAAATCTTGAGTACATGTAACATTCAAAATTAAGAAGTGACTAAATACAGCTCTTAAGAGCCTGTGATCTCAAGGAATGCAGGAAATGCTTCATAAAGGTTATGAGAAATAATGACTGTTTAATGATTAAGATGGTGTAGACTTGAGGGATGTACACTGTGCTAGAGTTTCTGACTATAATTAGACATAGGTAAAGATGGAGCAATATTTTTGTACAAAAAGCCCTGGTTTATTTTTGTGGAGTTGTAGTTAATTACATAATTTTTGTATGTCAGGTAAAGTGGTGTATACTTTGTCTCCTTTTTAGTAACATGTTGTTTCTGTCTCCAGGATTCCTGGGATGGGCAGCATATTCCAGTTCTCTTCTCCATATTTTGTGGTTTGTTAGTGGCAATATCGTATCATCTCAGCAGACAAAGCAGTGACCCTTCTGTACTTTTGTAAGTGACCCAGTTTGTATCTCTTCCTCAATGAAGAAGCAAGTTGCAAGGAAAAACTACAAATAATGTTACTACTTAGTAGTGTTTGAACTTGTACTCACTAGCACTAATCAAAACCAGTGTATTCTTGGTTCAATAGTTAGAAATTCTCACATTTTGCATCTAGTTTATTCTCTAACAATGACCTTTTTTGTGACTTGTGGTAAATCACTTGCATGCCAAAATCTGATTTAACTGGCTGCTGATTTTCTCCAAAATGTCAGTCAGGTGCCATCTTTTTGTGTTTAAAGAGGTGCTCAAGGCACTGGTTTAAGCTGGGGGACTTCTTGAATACTTCCACTTCATTTGTTGATGTATTCTTATATTGAATGTGTGCTCCAAGCACTTGTTGAAATAATTGTGTTAAATTATAAGGATATGTTTTCATGACAGGTATTCCCACATAGCATGCGGAAACAGGTATTCATGTTATTCTGTGCTGGAATAGAGATCTGATGCTGAGGGTGTTTGATTCAGTTAATAGTGATACATTTAAAACAAAATAGTTCCAGCAGGAGAAACACCTCCCCCAGAAAAGCCAATAATAGCTCAGCCACATACCTAGGTGAGGCAGAGCTTGAACTTGGATTTAAATGTAGCCATAACGTTGGATGAATTTGATAAATAGTGGCTTGAAGTACATAGTGAAGGACCTCCTCTGTGAAAAACAAAACTAATGATTCATGAGTGTTTACACTAGAGGAAATTTCTTATCTTTGGGTTGACCACTAAACCTTGTCCAATTACTCTTAGTTGAGTTGATATGAGGTTCTTTTTCCTGGATACTTGTTCTTTTGTTCTTTCAAAAAACTAAAGTCTGGATGGTCATGTTTGACTGTGGGACAGTTAAGCATTGTAATGCATTGCAATATGTAATTTCCTTTGAAGATGTAGGGCTCATTCAGATCAGGTGATCTTCCTGTCCATAAAATGAAATAATATTTGTGCACTTTGTAGGGTGTTGTAAAAAAAAATCACACTGAGAGGTTGTGAGACAGCTTGTTATGACTAGTAACATTGCACATGGGCTTCTAAAAGCTTAGGTGTAAGGTTTTTGAGCTTTAGTATCAGCAAGGCTGCTAAGAATTTAGAAGCTTGGTCAGCATGGCTAATTCATTAATTAAACAGGCTAGAATAGGTTTCTTTTGTTGTTTCTGTTGAATCAAACCAAAGAATTAATGGTTTTTTAAATGGCATTGCCAAATGGACTACTTCCGAATTTTGCACATTTCTGTTCAGTTATTTATGAGTTCAAGTTTTGTTTCATGAATGCTCGATTTCACTTAAAATTCAGTTTTTGTTCAATGACTCCTGTGCTGCTACTAGAGAAACTGCAGTTTGAACATCTGGCTGCTGCTCTTTAATAGTCACTGTTCTGCACACCAGAGAAATAATTATTTTATAAAGTTTGAATCTCTGTAACTTCACTCAGCTAAGTGAAAACACTGATGTACCAAAATTAATTTTTTGTGGTCAATATGTAATAGAACTTCTGCCTCTGTTATTATTATAAAACCACATAGAACAAGACATGCTTTTCAGTGGGATTTTTTTGTCTTTCTTTTAAGCTCTTTAGTGCAATCAAAATTTTTTCCTAATTCTGAAGACAAAAACCCTGAAGATCCTCTGTCTGAAGTAAAAGATCCTTTACCTGAGAAGCTTAGAAATTCTGTGGTAAGTAGGCTTTTTTATCATTTTTCAAATTCCATTTAAGCATTTGCTTTGTGCTGGTTTATGTATCATCCGTCCAGATCTTTCTTAGATCACACTTGTCACTTAGCATGGTTCTAGTTAGAGTGGATATCACAACATTTCCTGTCAATCTGCAGCTGAACTCTGTAGCTAATTAATGTGCTACACCTAGGAGTATAATGCTGAAATTGCAATTTTAAGTTTTTTAAGAGCAGAGAGAGTTAGAATTCCCTAGTGTGGACTCAGTGAAGTATCACTGAGGATCTTCTATTTATCTCATGGATAATAATAGATGATGTTTGTTTTTGTGTAGAAGTTAGTGGGAAAGAGTTAATGGTGGCAAAACTATATTAACTCAGTGTTTCTAATAATTATGAGGAAGAGCTTTGTGTTTGCTGTTCCAGAAGTGGAAATTAAAAATTAAAATATTTGGGGGGTTTTTGTGGTTTGTTTGGGTGGTCTAAATTGTTTTGTTGTTTACTTTCTTTGGAAGCAAATGTAACCTTTCCATTTACTTAAACACTACTTTGAATTTTTAGTACAAATGCACTCTAAATATTTATGGAAGTAGGAATATTTAAACATTATTCTTTTTGACAATGTAGCTATAAGTGAGAGACTTAAGAAGCTTAGTATGTTTAACTTGTACAAAAGAAGCTTGAATATTCATTTAGCTTTGTGTAGGGCTCAGCTTTAGGCTGAGCTGTATAGTTGGGTTTTTCATAATA
Organism: Passer domesticus; assembly: GCF_036417665.1. NCBI lineage: Eukaryota > Metazoa > Chordata > Aves > Passeriformes > Passeridae > Passer > Passer domesticus. The sequence goes on from NC_087479.1 coordinate 34,894,914, forward strand.
CAGCAGTTAGAAGCATGATGAGGTGCAGTGTGTGGAAACTGCAAATAAATATTTAGAGCAGAGAAACTGCAATTATTTTAACATTTAGCAGGAAAGAGTTACCATAGGAGCTACAAGCTCCTCTTTAGCTCTCAAACTGTGGTGTTAGTCTCCAAGGGGGCAGAGGAGCTGAGGATTTTGATAGTCTTTCTTACTGTGGTTTTTAAAATCAGGACAACTGATGAAAAAAGACAGTAAGTTGTAGCCCAAGAAGTTAAGGCTTTGCGGCAATAATTGCTGTGTGTAATTATCTGGCCAATTTTGGAGTAGATAATCCTTTAATGATTTTCTGGGCTGGAAATATTGATGCTGTTTTTACAGAGTGGGAGCAAGCTTAAACTTGAGGCTTCGACTTGCAAGGGCCCTAAGTACGCATTGCCCCCTTGTGGCTGAGCCTGGCATTACTAGTCTTGAGGCGGGGCTTGCCGGTATCACTGGCTTGTTTTCATTTTTTAGGAGTAATGGAAAATTCAGACTTGTTCCTCGGTGTTATTCCAAAGCTCTCCTGTAGCCTTCTGCAAAGAAGGCAGAAAAGGGTTAAAGAGCCTGGTTGTTTCACCTGGTTGGTAGCTTGGCCTCAGCAGCATTCTTCCAGGGCTCTTAATTGCCTTATAGCTTAAACACTTCTTAGATTATAAATGGGAAATTTGATTGTCCCTTCCAGTGCTTTGATCAGGGGATCCTTACACCACATCACAGTCCAGGACTAGAGAATACATTTGATATCTTTTTTTGTCTTGCCCCACTATGAGTCTTTCCCTTTCACTTAGCTGAACTGATGCTCTTAGCTTTAAGGTTTATCTTGTGAAATTTCAAATAACTTCAGTGGAAGTAGTTAACACTATCATAATTAAAAAATCTTTAATCAGTTTCAGTGTTACTGCATTTGTGTATTAAGCAGGTATTGAAAGGCTACACTCAGTATCTTGGGGATATTTTCCAACTTTAATGATTCTAAGAGGTCAGTCAAAGCAGATATTTTCTAAAATTATTTTATTTTGACTCCACAGAGTGAACGATTGCAGTCTGACCTAATAGTGTGTATAGTCATTGGTGTCCTCTATTTTGCAATTCACGTCAGTACAGTATTTACAGTTTTACAGGTAAGACATTACCTCGTGTCTTCAATTTGCCTTCTGCATGCAAATACTGTGGTGTGATATAAAGTGTATTCTGGTAGCTCACTGAGTCTTCTGGCTAATTTTAGATGGTATTTAAACATACAGAGTGATAAGTGCCTGACTGACTGAAGGTCTTCACTTTTAGGTGCTCAAAAGATCATCTTCCTTAGCTCTTTCCTAGTTTTGCCCTATGTTTTAGATTTTCACTATAACCTCTGACACAAAACATCCCCTTTTGAGTCATCAATCTCAAATAGTGTCAGAATTGTTTTGAAATAAGGAAAAATGAAACTCTAAAAAAATGTTTAAAATGTTTAGTGCTTAAAGTTTGAGGGGCTGAACCTTGCCTCAGCAGTTCCATGCTGGCATGGCTCTTTGTAGACTATAGTATAGGGCAGTAAGCCTTTACTGGAATGATTACTTACAGGATTTCAAAGGTCATTTGAGTTTCAAGTTTTTGACTTGTCAGTGTAGCTAGTGCTTTGGATACTTTTAATGTGTGTATGTAGCTCTTGATGAAAATGGCATGGGACTAGATCCTGTGCTTCAGTTTAAGTAAAGCATTTCCCTCAAGAGCTGCAGTTACTGAGTTTCTTATTTTGGTATTCCTATTATGGAACCATTGACTAGCTTATGAATAGCCTTATGTAAGGCAAATGAAAATTTCTGACCTGTATTTTAGAATACAGGCTGCTTCAAGTAAGAAACTAATTTTAAAAAGCATATGCATTTAGGTAATTCCATGTCTTTATGTTGTAGTGCATTACTTAAGCAAGTGTACCTGTGTTTTCTGAGGAAAATATCCCTTCTTTTATTGTGTAGCTGGATTTCAGCACTGCACCTGAATGTTGCTTTCCCCCATGTTTGAGAGACTTGGCTGTATGCTCTTCACCAGTTGTATATTTCAATAGGTTTGGGGTTCATGGAATTCACAAAGAGCTTATGACAAGTTAATGCAATCACAATTTTGCAATTATCTAGACTTACGTAGAAATTTAGAGAAAATTTTAATGTGTAGAAAGCATTATTGTGAAATCCAACCATCATCTCTTGTTAATTGTACAGTATTTTTTTACTTCTGTGGAAGGGATTGGTCTAGTGGGAGGCTTCTTACCTTCTCAAGTGAATGTGAAACTAATGATTTGCTTATACCTCCTTTTATCTAGCAGATGGAAATGTAAATTAGGTTCAGCCTTTAGAGAATAATACCTTTATAAAATGAAATGCATATGGGTCAGAAGCAATGGACTGTGAAAGAATATTGGTGTACTGTTTTTACTTGAAAGTACCTTTCAGCTTAGTGAAAATTTGTTAGATACGAAGGGGTTTTTTTTCTCACGGGGTTTCTTGTTTTATCTTAAAATTGGTAGTACAGTTTCTCATGAAGAGATACATTAGTATTGCAGGAGCACCTGCCCATATGCTAGAAAATACACTAGCAAAACAATATTTTATTTTGTTTATAAAACACAAATCTTAATTTCTTCAATTCTTCTTTTTAGCCTATTTTAAGTTATGTTCTCTATGCATTGGTGGGTACGGTGGGCTTTGTGACCCATTATGTTCTGCCTCAGCTCCGAAAGCAGCTTCCTTGGCATTGCTTTTCTCACCCGCTGCTGAAAACCAAGGAATACCATCAGTTTGAAGTCCGGAGTAAGTATTGTCTGTAACACTTCCTTGAACTTGCTGTCGCTGCTGACCAGTTTGTGTTACCTACTGATACACTTAATTTCTTTACTCTTCTCACCACTGGAATTTTATTACGTCTGATCTATAAATGTATTTGTTTCTCAGTTCGTCATGCTTTGATTCTGTGGCATTTTAACTGATGATGATAATATGAGTGTTAACATTATCTCAGAGCAGTTCCATTAAAACATAGTCCTCAAAATCTTGAGTGGCAAAGTTTGTGCTTGTGATTGCCTCAATGATTTTTCATAAAGATCAAGTGTGTTTCACTATGCATTTCCTCAACATAGCAAATTTTCAGAGGTTTTAGAGGATTAGCTGTGGTGAATGCTGGTGGAGACTTGATCCTGGCACTGATTTGGTTTTTAATAGTATTGTTGACATGTTTAACAACAGAAAATAGCATGAGTGGTCAACTGATAGATGAAGACACCAAGGAACTAGTCTTATAACTTGATCTGCTTAGATAAGTGCTTGCAGCTTGTGCTAAAGCCTGTGTTTTCATGGAATCTTTCCCCAGAGATGCAGAAGAGATGAAGTTACACTGTTTATCACTTTTCCAGAATGTTTTGGTAGATTTTGGGGACTTGACTGTTGGAATGTTTTTGTTGTTAACAGTGGACTTAAGAAGCTCCTGTCTAAAGTGGAAACAACTGAAACCTTTTTGTTTTTTCTTTTGAAATAGTTGTCAAAACAAGAGAGCATTCTGCTGCTTTCAGGAGCAATTATCAGAATTGATTTGCAAACTTTATACCTTTGTAGCAGCAATTCAGTGTGGTCTTTTTGTTTGATGTCTAACTTGTGGGATTTTTTTTTCCCAGTGACTGCATGTAAAGATGGATAAAATGAATAGCAATTGTAGTATGATGTCAGACTTTATCTAGAAAAGTGCAACTGTATGCCTGAAGTCTTTAATCTGTAAAACTAGAAAAGCTACAGTGGTGTCCTTTATGTATGCATCAATGTTTACCACAACTTCTGACATTAAATCTCCTAGCCTATATTGTAGAACAGATTTTTTTATCTTAATTTGCAATAATTTGAAACACACCTTACAATTCTTGGAGAGGTTTAAAAGAAGTTGCTCGAGTGACAGACATTTGTGTTGGTGGGCTCTTCTGTATTGTAGAGTTGTAAACCAGGAGTCCTGCAGATTGAATAGGGTTGAAAAACATCCTTTTGTGTGAGATAAAAGGCATAATTTCAAACAGCTTCACCGATAGTGATGTTGAAATTATTGAAGAGGTGGAACCCAGTTTGTTTCCTTCTGCGTACAGTAAGCAAGTAGCTTCTGTTGTTGTGTGAGCAGTGCAAAAACTCTACTGGCACTACTGACAGGAACTTCTCTTTATTTTGCTTAAATAAAACTACCAAAGTCCATTGTATGAAACCAGTTATTCCAAGCTGATTGGATGAAGAGTCTTTATTTTGTAACCAGACGTTTTTGATTTCACAGTGCCATCTGACTTCTTCTTTTTAATATATCTTTACAGATGCTGCGCATGTTATGTGGTTTGAGAAACTTCACATTTGGCTCCTTTTTGTAGAGAAGAATGTTATCTATCCTCTGATAGTCCTCAATGAGCTTAGTAGCAGCGCTAAGAATATTGCTAGTCCAAAGAAACTGGATACTGAGTAAGTAGAAAAGGCTATGAAGTAATCTTGAGTATGTCTGCTGTGGTGGGAAATTAAATAGTGACTTCTGGCGTCAAGACAAAACACCTCAATGGTATTGTCTTAAGAGTAAGGCAAGGAATAAACAAAGCTTTTCTTTATTTGAAAGCCTGTATAAAGCTAACTGATAGGAGTATTACACTGTTAAACAGGACACTCCTGCAAAGATAAATAATTCAGCTCTTAGCATACACTGTGAAGATGACATGTTGTGGAATTACCTAGTGGTGCAATAAGTTTGCTTGTTGAACTATGGAGTCTATAATATGATTATCCAGATGGCAATGTCAAGATAGTGTTGATATGTTCTGGTAGTTTATCAGATGTAAATTGCAGACTTGTTCTCTGAGTTGGTGTGCCAGTGTGCTGCCCCTCTGCCCCTTTCTTCTCTCATCAAGGAATTCCCCAGGCTTCCTAGCCCCTAAGTATAATCCATATCCAGATGGAATTGCACACTGCTTCTTCAATTGAGTCTTCGTTATAATCCCTTGAGCAGTGTATCTGACTGTCTCAGCAAATGATAGCTCAATAATAAGCCCTGCATTTTTTGCCTCCAAGAAACAGTAACCAGATGTCTTTTTTTGGATTTGAAATTCTATTCATTTAGAACAAAAGACTATAAATATTGAAATTAAACAGAAAATATTTTGGGAGGCAAGTTGTTAGATTAATTTTGTAGGGTGGTGTGTGGCTTTTTTGGCTTTCTTAATTTTAATCCTTGCATCTAGTAAGTTCTTGCTTTGGGCTCATTATCATAGTCACTATGAGACCTTTGGGGGAATGTTGCCATTATGTTACTGTAACTTCTTTTTTTAATAACCGTTTGATATGTCAGTTGCTATGTCTGAGAAAAATTGCTGTTCCCTCAATAGAAATTAGAGCAGTATGGCTGTGCAGGAAATGATAATCCAGTGTTCATTAACATCCTCTTGATGATTAATCTATCATTTTTGCATTTTAGTATTCATAACCTAAATTAAAGACCAGGTTTTTCTTCAGACCACAAGGATATTTCATCTCCTAATTTTTTTTTTTAGTGGCATGCTTAGAAATAATCTTGAATATTGATTGACTTGAGAGTACTGATGAAAAGATTTAGATAGTAACCTTTTTTAAAAAAAGTCAGAAGTTGTCTTTAAAAAAAACAAAACAACAAATCATTAACAACCCCTTGCCCCCAATTCCAAAAGCAAACCCAAATCAAAGTTTGAAAAGATTGGTATTGCATGACAGCACAGCTTAAGTGGTCTTTAAACCCCTTTCAGGTAACAGGTAATAACTGTTTTGTGTGACTTCCTTACACAGGTTGGGTGCTTTAATGATCACAATAGCTGGCTTGAAGTTACTGCGTTCATCATTCAGTAGCCCAACGTGCCAGTATGTCACTGTTATTTTCACAGTGCTCTTCTTTACTTTTGATTACAAAAGTTTTACTGAGACCATGCTGCTAGATCTCTTCTTCATGTCCATACTCTTCAGCAAGGTAACTTTTAACTCTATTTTTAGGTGTTTCAGTTCATCCAAAGGGGAAAACAGATGGATAGTCCTATCTGATAGGTAATCTTGAAGATTCTCAGTCTTTTGTACTGTAACAGATATCCTGTAAGGCAGCTAATACTTCTCTTTCCCAAAACATTTATGTTTGCTTGAGAAACCACATGCAACTTTCTAAACATCTCATGAGTTTGTACGTAGAACAATCAAGTGCATCTCATGTTACTTGCTTTTATAATGACATCTTTTTTTGAAGTCTCAAAGCTTCTGGTAGATCAATTAGAACTTCAGGATAATCAGTAAATTCCTCAGGATGCAAGGCATGTTGATTGTTAGTGAAAACACTGAATTGTTTTTCTCTTTTTTTTCCCCTGTAGCTTTGGGAACTCTTTTATAAATTGAGATTTGTATATACCTACATTGCTCCCTGGCAGATCACATGGGGATCTGCCTTCCATGCTTTTGCCCAGCCCTTTGCTGTGCCACGTATCCTTTGAAAATGCAAACCTTCTGAAGCCATGTATTTATTACTTCTGAGTACTGCATTATAATGGATTCTGTGTTATGGGGTAAAACTCCTGAAGGAACAGGTTTGTCTAGTGAGTATTTACAAAGAAGCTGTGCACACTTTCTGCCTTGTTGCAATGCTGTGAATTATATGGTAATGGCAGGAATAGCATCCTGATGTAAGAAAAACATGGACCAGAAATAATTCTGAAAATCACATTATTTTTCTTTTGATAGTCATTCCCTTTTACAGGAGCCACTCATGGTTTTAGTCCTTGAGTTTTCATTTTACACTTCTGTAGGCTGGTTTGAATGGAGTGTTGAGTTAGTATTTTCAGCTGAATTTTTGGAATGACTGTCATGTCTAGTGCCAGATTTCCATCTATTTCTGTTTTTAAAAACAAAAAATAATCCCCTTATAGCTGGAAATACTACAGACATCTTTGCTGCATAGAAATTCATAAAGGTCTTGTTTTGCTCTTCATTGGTGTTGCTGTCTGTATTGATCACAATCACAGAAGCTAAAAAACAGTAGTTGTTGCTTTGCTTTCCTTAATTCTCTTATCCTACAGATTCTGCCATGTTGTTTGTCCAAGCAGTTGTGTCAGCTTTCTTCTCTACTCCACTGAATCCTTTTCTGGGAAGTGCAATATTCATCACTTCATATGCCAGGCCTGTCAAATTCTGGGAAAGAGACTACAAGTAGGTGTAACAAAAAAGTTTTAAATAATTTGTTTTTAATAGACTAGGTATGTCTGAAATGTTGGTTTGGGGTGTTTGGTTGGGTTTTTTTTAACTTGTGAATTTCTGCTATCGTTTTCCTCCAGAGAAAACTAGTATAAAGCACTGAAAGTTTTCACTCAACTTGTTTCTGAAATATTGTAGCGGCTGTTTCTTACACTAGGATCATTTGCTTCAGCTGCTTAAGCAATTTCTCCATAGCGGTGTGCCATTCTGGTGTTTTAAAACATGGAATTTATGGTGTTGTGAAGTGCAATTTTAATCAGAAAGTGAGTTTATGTATAAAAAGGTTTTGAGGAAAAGTTCATAGGTGTATTTTACCTGTGTTCTTTATCGTTCTGCTCATGGCAGAACTGGCTGACTGAATACAAAAATATTTCAAAGTAAATGGTTTTTTTTAGTTCAAGATGGGATTAGTAGTAAAAGAATCTTCAGGTCAGAATGTTTCTTTTTGTTTCATTTCTCTTAAGCTCCCTTTTGCTGATAGTGTATCAGACTAATAAAATATTACATAAAAAGTGTAGGACAAGTTGAATAGATATTTCTGGTATTTCTTATTTCCCTTTTAACATTAGAACAGTTTAAAATTTCATGTTCCAAATCTTAGATTAAAGCATTGTAGTTGTAATTTCAGATAATGAAAGAACTGTCTAAAAATTAATCTTTCACTAAAGTCTACTGAAATGTTAGCTGGGATGATTTAATTGGTTTTAATTTATTCTCACATCTAAAATTTGATACCTAAGAAAATGTATACACTTTCATCTAAAATGCAAGATTATTCCATCTGCACTATTGGGCAGTAAATAGTAAATAGACAAAAAGTACTTTTGCATATGAGAAGAGCAGAAAATATGCATCTAAAATTATTTTAAAATAACTTTATGCTTTATTTTATTCTTTTCAGCACAAAACGTGTGGATCATTCAAATACTAGACTGGCTTCACAGCTGGATCGGAATCCAGGTAGCTCTCCTAGCTAGATTTTAGTAGCTGGTTTGGAGTTTTTTGGGGCATTTGGGAAGTGGGTTGGTGGGTTTCTTTTTTTTTTTAGGGTGAGCTTTCTTATAGTGGCTTTATTTTCAAATGTAAATGGCTTTTTATTGGATTTTTATAGGATTCATGATCACTTTGCCCTCTGATCTTGTCTAACCATGCCAGCATCTGTCACTCCATCTACTGTTAATTTTTCTTCTGTAATCTTTCTTGCTTTATTCTTCAGGCTCCCATAAGTTTTTTGATTTCACTCTTAGGTTTGTGTTCTTGCTTTACCTTTTTATTTGTAATTGTATCAGGCATTAAGCTGTTTTGCTTTTTATTCTTCAGTAATTAAAAAAGTACCAAGTATTGTTTGAGGGTGTCTCAATGTCATGGTAATGAGTACAACAGACATCACTGAGATATGTCTGTGCTCCATTTGCTTTTGCACTTTATTATCTTGAATAGATTGATGGGAGGTGCATGAGTGGAACTGAAGGAATAATTTGAAAAATGGAGGAGCGACTATGAAAAAATTTGGTTAAAAATACAAATGTTACTTGACATTCATTTGGAGTAGTTGTCCCATAAAAAAGGGCATGTTGGGGGTAGAGTATGACCTTGAAACAGCATTGTGATTAAGAAAAAGATAGGATTCAATGTGAAGTCATCATTTACATTCAAGCTTGATGTTTTTCTGCAACTTCAGATAACCTAAATCCAATCTTCCTGCAGGTTCAGATGACAACAACCTGAATTCTATCTTCTATGAGCATTTAACCCGTTCCCTTCAGCATAGCTTATGTGGAGACTTGTTGCTGGGTCGCTGGGGAAACTACAGTACTGGGGACTGCTTCATCCTAGCCTCTGACTACCTCAATGCACTAGTACACCTTATAGAGATAGGAAACGGCTTGGTCACCTTCCAGCTGAGGGGGCTTGAATTCAGAGGTGAGTGTCTTAGATGTCCTTAGCTGTCTGCACTAGAAAGTAGGCTTCTATTTCAGAAACTGAAGTTGTTTTCAGTTCTATCCTGTTAATAAATTGCTTTGAAAATAGGCTGCAGGGCCTCTTCTTGCTCTTGTCACTTGATGCTAAGTCCCTCTTTCCATTTTAGTGCAACTTGGCTACTTGTTAGTGAAACCTAACTAAAATGGGATCCTAGAGTGATAAATTAAGCTATCTAAATATTTTGTGTTTGTTGGCAGATAGTTCACTTGGTGTTAAAAGAATTTATTGGAAATAGGTTGAATTTTAAAGTCTTCCAAACAGAAAGCAATCATGTAAAGCATTCAACTCTTTCTTCCTTCCTCTGTTTTCTCCTAAGGAACTTACTGTCAGCAACGAGAAGTAGAGGCCATCACTGAAGGTGTAGAGGAAGATGAAGGTTTTTGTTGCTGTGAACCAGGCCACCTTCCTCACATGCTTTCCTTTAATGCAGCCTTTGGGCAGCGTTGGCTGGCTTGGGAAGTGCTTGTAACAAAGTATGTTCTGGAGGGTTACAGCATCACTGACAACAGTGCAGCTTCCATGCTCCAAGTCTTTGATCTCCGGAAAATTCTCACCACTTACTATGTGAAGGTGTGGCTCGGCTCAGTGCAGCCCGTGGGGGGAGGCCGGCTGGGAACTGCTCCATGTCTTGAACCCATAGTGTCTGTCACATGAGGATCATAGGGTGAGGTGATAATTACAGATGAATGAGCACTTTCTGCAAAGGAGGACAGTTTGTTGTACTGATGGTGACTCAGTAGTCCAGCACGTAAGCAGGACAATGACCCTGTACTCCAGATCAGAGAGAGGACACCTCCTAGCTGAAGCTGGAATAGGAACTTTAAAAATGTTACCCAAATACAATACCTGTGTTATAAAAGACAGTTGGTTGGTTAGTTTCTTTAGAGAAAGCCAAGCTGCTTTTGGTCTTCATAAGCTGTCCAAACCCATGTTTAGTTCTTAAAAAAGAAACAAGCCCTCTCTTCCAATTCTAAGATGCCTGTAGCCTCAGATCCTTTCAGGTAATCAGTGTACTAATAGAGATTTTTCATAAGCTACTCTTTGGGAGCTGAAAATTTTCAGGTTAATATATTTCCAAGATACTTACTCACACATACACACAAAGTTGTGTTCCCTAGCACAGCAATCTTAAACTGTTTTGTGTTTTAGATTTTTTTAAAATTTAAATTTCTTTAGAAATTCTGTATCTAAGCCTCTGTGTTAACTAAATAAAATTTCTATGTATTTATTTTCTGCAAAAATTACAGTGAGGATCCTATCCCATCCTTTTTTTTCTTTCCTTATTCCTTCGGTGTAGGCTACAGAAATCCTGACAGTCTTTGAAAAATACTCCTACACACCACCTGTATTGTGTTTTCTATGCAAATCTGTTGTACCTGTGAGCAATATAACTGCTACTGTGTATCAGTTCTGTTAATTTTCACCAAAAAAATTCAAATAAGTTGAAACATTGAGATTGACTGGGTTTTTTTAAATTGCAGTATTGACTCATAGTTTTAACTGCTACTGTTTCAGGGAATCATCTATTATGTCACAACATCCCCCAAGCTGGAGGAATGGTTAGCTAACGAGACAATGCAGGAGGGGCTGCGGCTGTGCACAGACCGCAATTATGTGGATGTAGACCCAACATTTAACCCCAATATTGATGAGGACTATGACCACCGTCTGGCAGGGATCTCACGAGAGAGCTTCTGTATGATATATTTGAACTGGATAGAATATTGCTGCTCTCGAAGAGAAAAGGTAAGGATGGTGTCACTTTTTTTCCTGTTGGTTTGACTAGCAGATGGGTTTAATGCTGATTTTTAAAACAAGTATGTATAATTAAAGTATTTTGATTGAAATTATTTTGATCTTCCAGTTCTGAGATGTGAATTTAATAGATTCCGTAAGTAGTGCACGGTTTAACCATTTCATTAATGAATTTTATTTGCCAGCTCAAATCAAACAGTTGAATCTTAGACATCTACATGCAGAGGGGTATGTCTGCAGAATTGATGTTTCGTACTTAGATATCAGTGTTCACAAATCAACCCTAACTTAAACAAAAAAACTACAAAACAAAAATCCCTAAAACCCAAGATACCCATTTCCAGCTTAAACTCACTTCTCCTTTCTCAGTGATCACATAATACCATTTCCTTGGACCGCTGGAATTGTTGGCTTGTGTAGACAATCATCCTACATTTAACCTTTTCTTCTTTCCACAATCCTTCCACCTTTTAAATAGGCGTATTAGTATGTTTGTATGGAATGAGGAATTGAGGACTGCCTTGACTTTACTGTTTATAAAATAACTGTGTCAAAACAGCTTTGCCTTTGAGAATAAGCGGAAATTGATTGAGGTTAAAGGGACAGGAATATAATTGGAATTTATGTGTTTAATGAGGGATCCAAGACTTAAGGGTTCAGTTTTGCTTTGGAGGTAAAAGATCTGTTAAAGCCTATCTTAACAGGGGTAAGACTTAGTGTCCTGTGGTCAAAGGACAAACAACAGCCAAAGAAAATTATGAAACATGAAATATTTTGTTTATGTATTGAAAATCAGACTTAATCACTTAATTGAATGATGCCGTTTGCTAGGGCATTATATACCCTGGCTATACTACTGGCCTTGAACTGAGGGTAAGTCTTCCCTAACTAATCCCTTGACTAAAACTGTAGTCCAGGGAAGTTGTCAGGTAAATCAGGCTTAAATACTCCTAACTAGTGATAACCCACTGTATTCACAGAAAAATTTTTGTCTAAACCCTATAATTTAGCTAATCAGCAGTTTGCCTGCAAGATACACACCATGAGGAATGCAGCATGCATCTGTTTAGCTTACAGTTTCTTATTTCATATATGTGTGTTCACCTTTACAAGTATTCTTAAATACTTGTAAAACTCTTGCTCAGACTTTGAATCAGAATTGGTTTTTTAAGAGTGACTACTGTGGTAGGCACCTACACTTGAGAACTGCTGTGTTTGGGTCTTTTTACTCCTGGCAGAATCTTCCTTTGCAGTGGCCATTTCTTTTTTCCATTCACCTAACTTATTTTTTCTTTTGTTCTTGCAAGCCACTGGATTCAAGTAAAGACTCACCCCTAGTGACACTGTGTTATGGACTCTGTGTTCTGGGGCGGAGAGCATTGGGAACAGCTTCACATCATATGTCTAGGTAATAAAATGTTGCTGCTGTAAGTTTCCTATCCTCAAAATCCTTCTGAGTTCTTAGATTAGGTTTTAGATGAGTTTCTTTTCATCAAAGAAATAGATAATTAATGCCATCTTGCAATAAACTGGGCAAATGTGCTATGTAACTTCTCTTCATTACAACAGCCAGTGAAATGTAACTAAAGAAGAGCAGATGAGGGAGGACTGGCAGCTAAGCATATTGTTTTATTGAGCTAATTCAAGATGGGAGTTCTGGTATGGGTAAGGACTGGTTATAACCAGTTTAGAACTGAGTTCTAAAAGTAAGCTCCATTTCTTGCACCAACTAGATGTCCTATATGGAAGTTAGGGGAAAAAGAGAAAAGTTCCTTAAAATAAAAAACTGGTGTGTCTTGGTGGATGTTAGATGAGACCATTGTGGTAAATATCACAGTAGGTGGCCCTTTAGCAAGCAGTTGTGTTTCGTACAAATTTTCAGTTCAAATCTGTTGTCATATGGCAACTTTCTTGCAGACTGACAGCCTCAATTTTAGAAAGCAAATGTAAAATACAGCTGTAATATTCAGGAAATAACAAGGTAATGGCTTGAAAAGAAGCATAATTGGATGTGGAAGATATTGGTTAGCTGGATGCTGACTGTAAAACCTGTTCTGCTTCAATTTCAGGACAACTGTTGATTAATTGCTCTAAGTACCAGTCAATTGCCTCTTGAACGTTGTATATATATGGATTTGCAAGATTTATCAGAGCATATATGATTCTTCACTCTTAATGTAGCTTAGTAATTGAAAACAGTGTCTTTTAAGTGTGAAAAGTTAACAACATTTTCATTTTGTAATAAAGCATGGACAGCTGAAGTTGGATACTCTCTTTAATTGGTCTGTTGTGTTATATACCCCGAAAAGTTTTGCCTTTAAAAATCTTCAAAAGAAATCAGGCACTCCTCATGATATTTATTTGCTTTAGTCCATGTAAATAGTCTGTTGCATGTATAGTTTGTCCATTACCTGTTCAGTGCAGGTAGACATCTGCTGTACTAAATTTTTTTACGCACACATCTTTTCCCTGTCTTTGCTTACCTTGGTAGAGAAGAATTGTGTGCCTTTCTGTGCAGCTCAGTAGTTTCTTTTCAGTGATGATAAGTGGATATGTACTTCTGTTAATATTTGGGTTGTTTTCATTTTTTTCCCCCTCAACAGTAACCTGGAATCCTTCTTGTATGGCCTGCATGCCCTATTTAAGGGTGACTTCCGTATATCTTCAATTAGAGATGAATGGATCTTTGCTGACATGGAACTACTGAGGAAAGTAGTGGTCCCTGGAATACGGATGTCACTGAAGCTACATCAAGTGAGAGATTACACAGAAAGATGTGTCCAGTTTTTTATTTCTGTGCATTTTTTCTTTTAAAAATTAGAGGCTGGGAGAGAGGAAAAAGGATGGGAATAAAAGGACTGTGATAGAAATTGACTACTGAAAAGGAGGGACTACTGTGTCTTGTCCTTTGATTTATTACAGCTTTTGTGGAAGGTGGTACAGAGGAAAAGGGAATGCTGTTTATGCTCAGAGCTTGAAAATTACATTAACTGTAGATCAGAGAACATGTCAAGTCCTGTTTCATACTTATCTAGAGATTTCCCTTATGAACAGCTTCTCTGATATTTTCTTTCTTCCTTCCCTACACATGGGTTTAAAAGTTATGCATTCAAAGCTGCATAGTCCTCTCCTCCAGTGGGAGTTGTTTTTCTTGTTTTTTACTTTGAAGTGTTGTAATCACAGGTTTCAGGTGAGAATGAGAAGGTTGCTTTTCCATAAGCTGAAATTAGAGTTTGTCTTTGTAGTGAAGTGTGGGTGAAGAGGAATGATCTCAAATTCTGTCCAGTGCATGTATCAATTCAGCAAGTACAAGAAAACATGTACTTAGTGATAAGCACTCTGTAAGAGGTGGGAAGTGTTGGTACTCAGGAAGAATAGATTGCTTGAAAATCATAAGTAAACCAATCTTAGTTGCAGTTTAAAAATTAATGATACAGGTTTCTTTTTTTGCCTTCATTACAGTCTGGAGTCTCCCAAAACTAGCAGTGATTGAATTAACTTATTCGCATAACACAAACTTTCTGAATCTAGTAGAATGTGTGTGATAGGAGTACCAACAGCAAAGCAGAATAATTACCAAATCATTGTTGAAACCAGCAGAAGTACCACTTGAACAACTCTCTGTGTTCTCAGAGGGCTGCTGTGCAAAATGGGTTTGATTGAAGTCAGAGAATGAAGAGTGAGAGAAAAACAGGTCACACTAACAGCAAAAAAAATACAAGTTCTGAACATTATTCTCTTAATCTGCGAAAGACTATTTAATTCACTTGCAGTGCATCAACATACCCAGGCTTCAGTCAGTGTGGAAATTTAGCTGTTAACCACAATCCTTTTTTACCCAGAAACTACTCTTACTCAATACTGAATTGAACTTGCAGATTTTGTGTTTTCTGTGGTGTTTTGCAGTTTTTATTTGACTGGCAGTAAAGTTGTCTTTATAGTAATGTAAGTTGTCTTGATGCTGAAGAAATTTGTTATCAAGTATTAATGTGAACTTTTTAATAGTAAATATTGTTTTTCTTATTGCTATTTTCATATAGTACAGTCTTAGTGAATAGTCAGTGTTTTGCTTAGGAGTGTTTTACAGTTGGAGGCTTATGAATGAGAAAAAAAGCTAAAACTAAAAAGCTTCTGCCAACAGTATAAATAAATATAAATCTAGTGTAAAATTCATCTAGAAATTTACTTAAATCAGTGATAGGCAGGTCCTTCTAATCATTTTGGTTTTGAGTTGAAAAAGAAGCAAATACAAGCAAACAGAACCAATCTGTTGTAAAAGAAGTCATCTTTAGCCGTGTTCTAAAGTAGGTATTTGATACTTTTGATGGCTAACTTTGTGTAATGCACTGAACATTTAAAAAGTTTGAGGTGGGAAATGTTCTGGTTTTATATGTAGTTACATCTGAAATATTAATCAGAGTTACATCTGAAATATTAATCATACTTTAATTAACATGTATTATTGGAAACAGGATCACTTCACTTCTCCAGATGAATACGATGATCCTTCTGTCCTTTATGAAGCTATAACAACTCATGAAGAAAATCTAGTTATAGCACATGAAGGGGACCCTGCTTGGCGAAGTGCAGTTCTTTCCAATTCTCCATCCCTTCTTGCTCTGCGCCACGTGATGGACGATGGCACCAATGAATATAAAATCATTATGCTCAATAAGCGCTATCTCAGTTTCAGGGTCATTAAGGTAAGCTTTGTGTATGTTTCACAGTTTGACAGCAAGTTGGGGTGTATTTTAATAACTATACCAAACTGCTGCTTCATTGAAATCTTTACTGTTTTGTTATTAATAGGACTGGTTCTTCTCATGCAGTGCAAGTATTGTATCAGAAAATCAGTTCATTCTCACTTATTTCTCATCCCATTCTTAAGTTTTTTTATCCTCACCGTTGCAGCCTGTGTCCCTAAGTTCAGCCTGTAAAGGAGCTGCGTGTGAATGCTGACAGTTCTGCAGTGCAACACTGCATGTGCTCACGAAAGCTTTGGTATAACACAGCAGTCGCCACATGCTCTCATTGCTTCCCTTTCTGACACAGCCTCTCTTCTTGGCTTTTGCAGGTCAATAAGGAGTGTGTACGTGGCCTGTGGGCAGGACAACAGCAGGAGCTTGTCTTCCTGCGTAACCGTAATCCAGAAAGAGGAAGTATCCAAAATGCTAAACAAGCTCTGAGGAACATGATCAACTCTTCTTGTGACCAGCCAATTGGATACCCAATCTATGTCTCACCTTTGACTACTTCCTATTCAGATAGTCATGAGCAGCTAAAGGACATTCTTGGGGGAGCCATCAGCTTAGGAAACATCAGAAACTTCATAGTGTCTACATGGCACAGGTGAGCTGAGGAAAGGGGTCCTCATTAGGTTCTCATTAGTGTTGTGTTCATGCTCTCATATTCCATTAACTAGTTTTGCACAGGCTCAACAGAGCATAATTTATAATATTCAGTCACATTAAAATAAATAAACCTTGACTCTTATTTTAGGCACACCAGTAACATATGGCAGCTGCTTTGGTACAGGATTAATCTCCAAAGCTGAGTAATATACCACAAACTATGTAAATGAGAGCTCAGAGGAAAGAAGACAAAGTCTAGATGCAGGAATTGCAACTTCAGATCTAATGTTAGGTCTTATAATGAGAGACAATGCAACTTCTGTACTGTGTTTTTTCAGTATGATGGCTTTTGCAGTCTATAATACCTTTTAGAATCAGGACTATTTGGTAGGGTTCCTGTCTGGCAGATATGAGAGTGCCTATATTAATGTTTTAGAGCATGCTCATCCATAGTTATGCAAGGTTTAGCTGTTGTTCAAAATCTCATAAGTGCTTGTATGTTATATAATGCAGTATATTAGTGCTGGAACAAGTAACTGCATTGAGATAATTGTTTCCCCACGTGACCCCTGGGTAATCCAGTACAAACACTTGCTGTGCTGTGTTTTATAGGCCATGAGAACTTTTACTGCACTTCTGACCCTCTATGACTGTGGCTCCAAAAGCAACAGTGGCAGTTGTGTGCCATTCAGAAATGTGCATCCCAGTTCTTAGTAGTTCCAGGAGCTTGTGCTGTGGTCTGAACAGTCCTGTAGCTGTTCTGATGGTTGTATTTGTCTGAGACATCTACAGCATATCAGAACAGAACATGCTGCTTCACCCAGAGTGCCAAAAATCCCACATTTACTGCAGTCTGTGGCATTTGTCTCCTATTGCCATCAGCTTGTCCAACTTAGATAGAATAACAGGTGAAAGCTTGACACACAACAGTATTTGAATCTAATGTTTATTCTTCAGGATTCTGTGTCCTGGATCAAAAAAATTGGAAAGGAATGCTCAGTATACTTGAGTGTGAGAGAAACGAAAAATGAAAGTCGGAATTGAAGGGAGGAGGAAATGTGCTCTGGTGTTTGTATCCATTTGCAGCTTATTAGTGTAAACAATGTGGTGAAAAAGATGGGTGGTTATGTATGCTGGAAAATGGTGGCTAACCTACTGTCTGAGTGTTCAGTATGTGCTTCAAACAACTGTGAGTGCTTTACTGAAGATAACAGAAACCAAATACATTAAAAATCCAGGAAACATTTTCCTTTGCTAGTCTGTGTAGACAAAGATTTTGCAGTTTAACAGTTATGACTACTGTGTTAAGTAGCATAAGTTTTACTAAATTGTTCCAAAATAACCAGGATGTTCTATGAGCATTTGAATTGGAATTTTATCACTTTATTGTATTTCGGAGGTGGCATAATTTTTAAAAAGCTAATTTATATGAGCACTTGACTTGTCATAAATAATGTTATTGAATAGCTGTCATGAAAAAATTGCATTAAATCTCTTAGAAAGCAGTGTTTATATTTGCAAAGCATATTCTGAGAAAATAAAGTTTTAACTGATTTTAGGAAGTGCTGTGGATTGTGCTGATCCTTTTGCATGTAATGAGGCATTTCTTAGAACACTAATGATTAGGAGGTGTGCCTTAATGTATCACTTGCATTGTTTCCAGGCTAAGGAAAGGCTGTGGAGCTGGCTGCAATAGTGGTGGAAATATTGAAGATTCAGATGCTGGAGGTGGAGCTTCTTGCACAAGTAACAATGCAACTATCAACGAGTCACAGAGCAGCATGTCACAGGGAGGAGGGAATGCAACTACAGGGCAGGGACCTGGAGCAGTACAGCACCCTCCTGTTGCAGCTCATCCCACAAATTTTCCTGCAGCTCATCCACCAACTCATCCCTCCACTCTGGGTAAAGTTGAAACAAAGAGACAACTTCATACTAATTCAGTCCTATAGCTAGAACGGGCCTTTCAGCTCTTTGGCCTAAGTTAAAAGAAAAAAGCAAACTAAATTCATGTGATTTTATGTTGTGTTAAGAGCTGCGGGATTCATCTCAAACTACAGTACTGTTTTATGCAATACAAGGTTCCCAAACACATCTGATAAATAGGGGTATAGTTGTGCTGACAAATAGATTAAATAACTTTTTAAAACAGATTTTTAGAGACTGGATATTTTTAATTTCTGTTGTTTGCAAATGGTGAACTGATCATTTTTTGCAAATGTTTTTATTTATTATTTATACAGTGAAACATGTTCTCTTGTTTGCACAGTATTCTAGCTGAATCTATCCAAGGGTCCATAGTGAACTGTGGTTAAGGAGGTGACAAATGCTAAAGCTGAGAAAGTCTTTCAAACATTGCCTTTACTCACAAAGAAAATACAGATATATGGAGTTGTATGAACATAATTAGATCTATCAGCTGAGGAGAGTTTTCTGCAAATATTTAGTATAGGAAAAGCAATTACATCAATGCTCATTAACTGCAATTTGTTTTTAATTTCAAGTGTATTAAAGTTGAACTTGTTTAAAAACAGCTTTTGTTCTAACGTATTTTCTGTCCCAAACTTTCAACGTGTAATCAAGAATATTATTTTGAAACATGGGCATCTGTACCTCTCTTATTGCCCTAAGTGTGGTAAACTGAAGTGGTAATATTAAGTAAGAAATTGTTCATGCAGAAAGTGCAAGATTGAAGCATTTTTCAAGGTACTTGTCTGATAGGGATTGTGAATTGAACAGAATATGAAATTCTGAGATAAGATGAATGGAATGTATTGAAATGTTCTGCTATGTGAGATGCAGCAGAGATCTTCTGCAGTACATCTGTTTCAGATGATGATGGTTAGTCCAATCAGTTTTGTGTATCTGTGCACGAAAACATTTGTGTATTGGCAATCTATTGTGTGTGGGAGGCTTTATCAAACTTTCCTGATTGTGTGTCTTTTACTTTTAGGCACCAGTCACAGCTCTCACTCTGTGCAGTCCAGCCTTGTCAGACATTCCCCTGCCCGTGCCTCAGTAGCTAGCCATTCATCCTACTGCTACGGCAGCCGTCACTCATCTCTTCGCACATCCACGACAGGCTTCGTGCCGTGCCGGCGCTCTTCCACCAGTCAGATATCCCTTCGTAACCTCCCATCATCCATCCAGTCCCGCCTGTCTATGGTCAACCAAATGGAACCTACTGGCCAGACTGGGGTCAGCGTGCAGCATGGACTGCCCTCTTCTAGCAGCTCCAGCCAAAGCATCCCAGCCTGTAAACAGCATGCCCTTGTGGGCTTTCTAGGGACAGAAGGAGGGAGTAATGCAGCTGAAACTCAGTCAGGTGGCAGTGCAAGCCCTGCAAACCAAATGCAAGCCAAAAAGGATGACGTTATTTACAGAATCCAGGTGAATAGTCTAGAAGAACAAGTTAACTTATGTTCCCACGTGCTTTTATTAGTTGTTCCTTTGTATGTTGTTGAAATCGCTGCTTGCAAACACACGTTCTAGAATATCTGGTATACAGTTCCTGTGCAGTTATGTTTGGAGAATTAATGTAAAGAAAAGGTTTTCTGGACAAGCAGTCTTCCTATATGTTTCTTGTTTACATTATTTCTATGTTTTGCTCTAGTGCAGCTCTGAGAATGTCAATGGAACTCAGTTCCACTTCATATTTAGTTTACCTTTTATACCTTGTAGCAGGTAAAGCTAAACAGCTTCATTTGCAGGATAGAAAGCTTTATTCTTTGAAGCCAAGTAGATTTTCCACAAAAGTAAGTGTACAATACTTGCTTTCACTTTCATATGTATTTATTCTTTGGTAATATCCACTTCAGGGTTTACTGACCAGCAAACGATTCACTATTGAATAAGTTAATCGTGGCAGCCTTACTTGTTTTTTGAAAATCCAGGGATGTGTGTTCTTGCTTTCTTAGCTTTTATTAGCCCCACATACATGTCTTTGGCATTACACTTGTGGGAAACCTCGAGAAGTCTGTTTAAGCGGTTAGATCATAATAAACATGATTTCATTGCTGATACCATCTCAGTTTAGAGTAATCCTTAGTAAATTGTGTCACGGTTAAATTAATTTTTCAGGTCTGTGCTTAATAGCTTTTGTTTGCAGGCAAGGGCCCTTTTATGAAGCTGCTTACTAATCCTCTGTGTGAGGAGGATAAAGTGGATATGTGCCCTGGGATAGTGGACATTATGGAGTTCTCTCTGTCCTTAAATAGGAAGAATTTTTCAGGAGTTTTCTCCTGCTTGCCCTGTGGAAAGGCCAGTTTACTTCAAAACACGGGGTGGGTCTCAACTAACCATGCTAGTAGATAAACACTTCTTCTGCCTAACAATGAATTCCCCAAGTTTCTTAAAATATTCTGTAAGAAGTAATGAGCCTATTGTAACAGCTCATCATCACTTAACTTTTCCCTGCTACTAGACTGTGTGCTGCCAATGCTTTTTTTGTGCCAGCTCCCCAGTCCTGCCATGAGCTAGTATTACTGAAAGAGGTGGGGAATGGAACCAGAGCTGTTGCTTCAGTGAACTGGCATATTCACCATATGCACTGGTGTCTGAAACCACAGCATAATTTCCAAATTCAGTGCTCTTTGGGCTTGGAGAGCTTGGAGCTCAAGTTTCCTTGAGCTTGAAATTGGTCAGAAATCAATTTCAGTGGGTTAAAGTCAATTATCTGGAATTATGCAAAAGGTTACAGTTTATCTGTTTCTTTTAAATTTTGGCTGAACTAACAGTCAAAACTCAATTCCTACTTATAGTTAATGGATCCCAGTCAAGTACTGGAAGGGATCAACGTGTCAAAAAGGAAAGAGCTGCAGTGGCCAGATGAGGTGATACGGCTAAAAGCTGGAAGAAACAGCTGGAAAGACTGGAGTCCTCAGGAAGGCATGGAAGGCCATGTAAGTTTTGCTTGGAAGTTGGCAAGCTAACCTGAAAAAAGGCAGTGTCTTGATTCTGTGGCAGTCTGCCTATATGTCAAGGCAAAAATCGATGTAGCAGATGAATTAGGTCAGCAGCTGTCCTCAAAGTCACTGTTGCTGGAAGAGCAGGTCTAGAATCCTAATTTGAGGCAGAGCGCTATTTCTGCAACTCTGCAGAAGATGCAGGATGATGTTTCAAGTGTTGTAAGCCACCACTTCTTCCTTGCTTTCTTTCAGCTCATCATGATCTCTCAGGCATTGCTTCCATTCATCCAACATTCATTTTCCTTTCTTTAAGCTGTCAATCCCTGAACAAATTTACTAACAAGTCCTTAATTGAAAGATTAACAGTATTTGATTTTAAATCATTCTGATCAAAATAGAGCCAAATACGATAATCTTTAGATGTCTCTTTATTATATAATAGATACATGGTATGTGTTTACTTTCCTTTAAGAAGGAAATCTGTTCTAACTAAAACTCGTCAAAGCCTATGACTTGAAATTCTGTCTCTTTTCCTATGGATGTTACATCTGCAGTTTACAAAAATTCACTGCATTGGCTAGAAAACTTATCTCCCAATTTAGACTTCTTTTGTGAGCAAAACAGCCCCAGTGTGGTCTTTGAAACCTTTTATTTTTACTGAGATGTACTTTTTTTAAGATCTTGATGTCTGTAAAAATGCTCCAGTATTCTCTCAGTGATAGAGGGAAGAGTCCCTGACGTGGTGTGCAATTGTTCTTCAATACAACTGTATTTTCATTTGGAATAGATCAGTTTTGAAGAAATTTCTTTGACTGTTTACCTCAGTTGGAGGCATTATTTATAAATTGCTTTTAGGGATAGATTTTGCCATTTGAAAGTCCACATCACTGTGGATATATGTGCAAACTTCAGGTAAGAAATGGAGGTATGCCAGTAACACAGTGTGCACTGAATCTAGCTGGCTGTTGCACCCACATGAAGAAAAGGCCCTGGAAACACAATTACTCATGGAAACAGTCTATCAAAGTTGACAGTTCACTCTTAGGACAGTGGGGTCACACACAGGTTACTAACAGGTAACACCTGTTAGTAGAATGCTGTTGTAAATGTTCTCAGTTATCTTGGGTTTAGACATACTGATGCAGATCAAGAATGTGGTAGATAATGAATGTAAAGGGTTATATTAAAACATGTCCTCTTGCCTGGTGTCACTGGACAATTTTTTTCAGGAGTTTGTGGATGTGTTTTGTGAATTGCAGCATGCTGCATGTACATGTACAGTGATTGATGCTATAGAAAGATTAAAACAAGAGGATTTAAAGGTCAGAGTAAGCTGTTGTTCTGAATGCTTCTCATCTATTTTTGGTACAGCATATAGCCAGGTTTTTTTAGAAGAGCATCTTTTAACCTAACAAGAAAGGGGGAAAGCAACAGATTATCCTGTGTGTGATTAGGAGGAAAGGATTTAACTTGATGACACTGCCTGCTTCAGCTGCCTGTGGTTAAACATACTAGTATCAGTAAAGCTCTGAGGACAGTCTTCTGATCCCGTGGCTGTGGTCTTTTCTGCAAATAGGCAGAAATTATTCTTACCTGCTGAGTTGCTGCTCATTAGGCAGTTTACCTTACGTCTGCTCTCAGTATGAAGTTCAGCACTCAGTAGTTTAAAACTTTGCTGTTACATAGAAAAAAAGCATTTTTCCTAATTTAGTATATCTTGCTAAGTGTAATATGTGTATAAGGCAGAAAGACATTATAAGGTTTCTTCAAAGAAATTACATTTAGCAGTCCTCTTTGGAATGTAACTATTTTTTCCTGGTTTTGAGAGGGCATGCCCCGCATTATCTTTCAATGATACGTGATACTGGGGTGTTGAAGAACCTTTTTCCTCCAAGAGATTCTTACCACCTCTTGACTACCTAGTGACAACATTTTCCATGTACCAAATAAATGCCAGTCATTATAGAAGAGATGGTAAAACTGAGTTTGGCAATGTGGCAGTGATGAGTTTTAATCTGTGTGCAACTTTTGGCATATACGCAATTTTTAAGGAGCCATTGTATTGATGCCTGTAGCAATCTCAAAGGCAGCAGTGTTACATTGGACAACAAGAATGTAGTACTTGAGACTTCATTGGAAAACTTTTTATTGTGTCTGGGGACAGGATATTCCTGTTCTCATTCCATACAGCAGCATAAAAATTATATGGACACACTTTGAAGTCAGACTTGAACAGACATTTAAATATCACACTGTTGTATCAGAGGAACTAAAGATGCTGTGTTTCCCTGGCTGAACTGCTCTCCCTGTGTCTATGCAGCATAGATCTCATGCAATGGACAAAGATAAATGTCTTCCACACAGTGTTAAGAGAAATTGCCAGCTGTATATAATTAAGATTGAGTCTCTTGGATTTGATCTTGGAAGACTCTGGTTTTCTGTAATGTTTTTCCCTTTATAGCTTTAGGACTCTAGAAAACTTTATTGCTGTGGAATTTGTAAAAATTAGTTTTACTTGCTTTTTTACTTACTTTGTCTTGAATTAAGAGTTCTTTTCCCACAATTGGGAAATTTGAGATAATTCTCTTTCTGTGAAGCTGATGATAATTACACTCGTGTTAATGGAGCATCCTTATGGTTCCTCTGGGGCACCCAGAAGTTAAGGGTGTTTTTTTAAGGAGGCAGATAAATAGAGACATACAAGGTATGAAAAAGGGATCTTCTGGCAGTCAATATCAGGCAATATCCTTGGAGGTAATATATCAAAGTACTTGAGTTCTGCAGATACAAGGAAGTATGATACAATAATTTGTAGCACTGTTTCTGAATCCCTTCTTCTTTGTAATATTTTTAATTTAAAATTATCCTAGGATAACTTGGTTTAGAAGATCAACCTTGAATTCACAGTGCATAGGTAACAAAATCACGGCAAGAGCTTTAACTTGCAAGAGACAGTAGTTGACACCTGACTCCTGGTGAGCTGTGGTTCTGTGCTGCACAACACTGAGGTGTTTTTAGATTATTACAAATTGAGCATCAAAATATCCCAAATCTGTGTGCCCTTTTTGAGTTGCTGCTCACTTTGGATGAAATGTTTGGTTCTGATTTGGGTCAAGTTGTTCCTACTCAAATCTAAATCAGACTGGCTACTCTCATGGTTGTAAAAGATCTAACTGTGATTTTAAGAAGCAGATCTTCAGCAAGTCTTCAACGTGCAGCTTATCTATGGGTATGCTGTCATTGAAAAATGTGCAGCTAAGTCCTATAGCACCTGCGTTTTTGCTGCTTTGACTCTGTAAGAGTCTTGAGTTATCACAAGCCACAACCTTGATATGACAGCTCTCCTTGTGGAGCTTACAGTTTATTATACTTTGGTTTTTTTTTCCCCCCAGGTGATTCACCGCTGGGTGCCTTGCAGCAGAGATCCAAGTAGTCGGTCACATATAGATAAAACCATCCTGCTGGTTCAAATTGAAGATAAATATGTTGCTGTTGTTGAAACTGGAGTCCTTGAACTTGGGGCTGAAGTGTAAATCTCTTTGAGACTGAAACTTCCCCTTCTCCAATGATTCAGAAGAGAGAGGGGTCCAGAAGAAGCAGCTCCCAGGACACGAAACTTTGGTCTGGTTGTAGGAAAGGACTTGAAACACAGATTTGTCTAAGTCCCTTTCCCCAAATAAACAAGTGTAAGAAATTTTTTTAAGTTGTTAGCTGCTGAAGAAACACTTGCATGAAGGATAGATTTGTTGAGACATATCTTTTGTTTATAAATTTTGTTATGCATTGTGTAATGCTTTAAATCAACAAACTTTTCAGTTCTAAGATCAGAGCACCTCATATTTTTCTAATTGTTTTGCCAAAAATTGCCATGTCTTGTCACAGAGTATGTGGAATTCATCCACCTTATTTTAATGAAATTTACTACAAACCTTCAGTTTGGTGAAACAGTGTAAGGGTTTCATGTGTGGCAAGAAGAGACTGAACAGATGTATAGATTCTTATTCCTTATGAGCTAAACATTAATGAGAACTGCACTAATTTTTTTACAGCAATGCACTAAAAACAACCCTGAGATTGCTGAGAACATTTATTTATATATATAAATATAAGTATATAAAATACCATTATTTAAATTGCCTTTGGGATTAATCCCCTCCCTCTCCATATACATGTTGATGGTAAGGGCTGTGCCATGGGTTTGGTTCTATGTTCTGTATTTCGTACAAGTGCATTTGCTGCATCCTCTTCACAATAAATGGTAAAATAACAAATGTGTAGAAAAGCACCTGAGTATCCCTGTGCTACATCAGACTTTATTGTGGTGGCAGTGGTACCTCAAGCCTGTACAACACATCTAGCTTTAAAGAGGGCCCCAATATGACTTTCCATCTGTCTTCCCTTCATTAGCCATGGCTACTTTGCTTCTTTACACCCAGAGCTGGCTGTGTTGTTTTATTGGCTCTTCTCTGGCAAACACAATGCTTTTAGTTTTGTAGTAGGAGGTGCAGGTCCATGATTATGTCACAGATGCTTGAAGGTTTTTTTTTTTTCTATCCAATTTAAAAAGAAAAAAAAACAGTGACAATTTCCCAAATAAGATGAAAATAGAACCCAACAAAACTTGACTTCTGCTTTCAATGATCTTTTATAGAAGGCACAGCCCTAAACTTGTATCACTTTTACCACCTTGCCTTTTCTTTCCCTTTAGTCTTCATTCTTTTCTATGACTTGAATTTTATTTTCTGTGATTATATATTCTATGTAAGTGTAATTTGAGTATTTATAACTGTGAAGTTGAATTATTCATGTGTTACATATCCTAGGTTTTATTGTATTTTTTTAAAAGTGTGTATTCAGGGAAACAAGTAACTCAGAACTATCATGGGAGTGTGAGAGGGAAGCTGGTTTGTTCTTGACTTGCAGTTCCTATGACTCACTTTTCTTAATCCGTAAGAAAGAAATGTACCTGTTGTGATTGTTTCCTGTTTCTGACCTGTAATTATATAGGACTCTGTGGGGAATTTGCATACAGTTCTAGCTTTTGGGAGCAGCCATCTTCTTCCCAGTCACCTCCACCTCTTTACATGTGTTGTAATTAGAAGACACTTCTGATATACCACAGAGGTTATTATAATTAATTCTCTGACATCAGAGAAACATTGTCCATTATGTACCTAATGCAAGAGTGAAATTACATGGCATAAGAAAAAAGGAAGAAATGGCTACCTAAGAAACACTGGTATTCCAGCTCAAGTCACTGTATGCCATCTGGCCACGAAAGGGTAAGTCTGTGTGCCTGGTAGCTACTCAATTCCAGCCACTGTTCCCAGTGAATGATACTGGGACCTTGCTTGCATCATAGACTACGCAAACTTGTCCTTGAAATGCTGTGCATCTTAAAGTTGCATATTACTGTTCACTTTATTCATACATGGTCCCATTTAATCATGGTAAAAATGCACAGATCTGCCACCCTTGAAACTGTGTGGAACAGCAAAATTATTTATCATATGTATCACATTATAGAGTAGTTGATTAATCTCCTGCATATATGAAAATGTAGTACAGAAGATGAAACTTCTGTAGTGGTCTGGTAATGCTGCTATCAGGATCGAAGAAAATGTGTAGGTTTTGAATTGAAGGCCTTTTAGTGAAGGTTTTATTCTATGTGCTTCCCTTCAGGTAAATACTTTTAATTAATTGAGACCTTTAATAAATTAATACAGGTTTTCTGTATCAATAGGAACATTGCTTCATTTAAAAGGGAGAAGTTTGTTTGACAATAAGCCCCTATTTGACATTAGTTGCACATGGTTGGGTTTTTTTTCCCTTGGACTGAAGCCTTGAAGTAAACAAATGACTGAAAACCAAAATATATAGTTTAGGGGTTTTTGCTTTGTTTTTTTTTTTTTTAAGTTGACTGAAAGAACTTTCAGTATGTTAACCCTGACTGAACAATCTCCCACTCTCTTTGGGGCAAGGTAAGGACAATGTCCATTGCTGGTAAAAGATGTGATAGGAATTAATGGCATGTTAATGTGGAAATTTTAGTGCATATATGTATCTGCCTAAAATTAGATTGGCAAACAACATTTCGGGAAAGAGACTTTTTTTTAAGGACAAAGAGAATTAATGAATATTTCTATTTTTTATAAAGCATAAGGCTTTTGGTATGTTGACTTCAGGAGATGGATTTTAATGTACACAGCTAACAGGTTAACACTTCTTTCCTGGTACTCGGCTTAACATCTGTTGTGAAGCCGTTCACATAGTGCTCATACCTATTCCAGGTCTGTTCAACAGAAGCCACCTAGTTGAAATTTCACTCTTCCATAAGGCTTTGGAATATTAACTTTAAAGATTTTCCTGAACTCATTAAGATTCATATGATTTTATGTTGGTTTGTACAGAGTTTGTCTTTGGTTTCTACTGCGCAAGTGACAAAAAGGTTTTTCTTCTAACTCAGAATCACACAGAATTAACTTGGTTGAAAAAGACCTTTGAGGTCATAGAGTCCAACCTATGACTGAACACCACCTTGTCAACTACTAGACCATGGTACGAAGTGCCACATCCATCTTTTCTTAAACACCTGGGATGGTGACTCAACCGCCTCCCTGGGCAGCCATTGCAATGCCCAATCACTCTTTCTGTGAAGAATTTCTTCCTAATGTCCAGCCTGAACTTCCTCTGGTGCAGCTTAAGGCTGGTTCCTCCCGTCCTGGCACTGATTGCCTGGGAGAAGAGATCAATCCCCACCTGGCTACACCCTCCTTTCAGGGAGTTGTGGAGAGTGATGGGGTTTCCCCTGAACCTGCTCTTCTCCAGGCTGCACAACCCCAGCTTCCTCAGCCTCCTCATAGAATTTGTGGTCCAGACTCTTCACCAGCCTTGTTGCTCTTGTCTGGATGTATTTGAGCATCTCAATGTCCTTCCTAAATTGGGTGGCCCAGAACAGGACACAGCACTCAAGGTAGGGCCTAACCTTGCTAAATACAAGGGGATGATCTCAACCCTGGTCCTGCTGGCCACACAGGCCAGGATACCATTGGCCTTCTTGGCCATGTGGGCACACCTCCCCACAGGATAGACATGTCTGTGGAAACCTCTGTTCTAGATGGAAATTATTTCACCTTTTTTTTTTATTTTCTTGGCCTTTGTCTTGATGTGTAATATTTTTCTGCTGTTGTAAGGATGGAAAAGATGGGTATTTTCAAATTAGTCCTGTCAGTCCAAACTGATCCTTACCATAGAGCAGAATTTTTTAGATCTTTCTAGACTTTTATGAAAACCTTTACAGGTGCTTGCTTTTACTCTGTCCCCTTGCGTTGTGATATTCTCTTGCCATAAGAACATTCCAGTTAAGTCCTACTGTTGTAGCTTCTGGGTAGATCCCAATCTATTATCTTTCTCTCACATTTTTTTGGAGGTTGTATCTATGTGTACATATGTAAGGACTTCTCCCTAGAACATTCAGCTGCAGAAAAGGGCTTGAAAACCCCATTAAGCAGATAATATCATTAGTAAAAATGGCTACTACACGATGTTTCAAAGCCTTTTCTCATTTCACTTCTCTGTGAAATCTTTTGAAATGTTCTGATTAAAAAAACCAAAAACCTAGAACTGTGTATGTGGCACCACTGATGATACCTAGACTTCTGTGCTACTTGCAATGGATGATACTAGTGCTGGATTCTGGGGATCTCTCTCATGATCCAGCATGTGTGAAATGGTTTTAGAGTTTGGGGAGGATGATGGTGATGATTATTTCTTGAGGTAATTCCATGTAGGCTGAATGGTCCTACAGCCACTTTGCATGGGACATTGGCATGTTTGAGTGGTGATGTCAAGAGTCACCACCAGTCATTCCTCATCCCATGGTCACAATGCCTTTGGGAACTGAAGAACTCCTCAAGAAGCTTGGATGACAGGTGAGATGACGATGTGGCATGGGTCTATGCCTTTGGCAAGGGGCTATAAAGTTTGTCTGGATTTGGGCAAGGGCGGGGAAAGAGATGCCTTATGATTGATTCAGCCTTCTCTGATAATGCACACACCACCATGCAACCTAGGAGTGTAGATAACAAAGACACTGCTTTAAAATCCTCTCTCAATTACAAAACTCAATTCACAAAATGGATTTGGATAAACTGCATTTCTTACCATTAACAATATTATTCAACTTCTATTGGATTTGGGGTTGTACCACCACAGGTTTTATGTACTTAATTTTATTAAGGAATTTTATACCTATTATATAGGCATCTATTCTTTTCTTGTCTGGCTTGCTATTTGATATTCTAATGCAGTACATTCAGTGGCGCTGGACTCTTTCAGAAATTATACTGGTAATTCCTGGTGCCTTAGTAAAAAAGTGGGTACATAACACCTTGGTGGAATATAAAGCATGTGACTTGTTTCACCCCAGCATGATATGCATATTTCTTAAAAGGTGATTAAGATGGCTGCCCCAAAAGATTTTGGGAGTATACCTACATCACTTGGTCATGAACATTTGAATATGAGCAATTTTTATGACTTCTGGTATGTACAGTTTGAATAGATAAGCCCAGTACACTTAGGCCACAACTTTGAAAGATGGCAATCAAATAGCTGGATATGTAACTTCTTACGCAGATGCCCTTGAAAGCCTGACAATAGCTGCTGGTTAGGAAATGGAGAGGGGAGTAGAGTATGAAGAGAGGATGGCTTTGGTTTTTAATGGACAATGAAAATATATATTGCCTCTACCAGCAAAAGGTTACCTTGCCAGGGATAGGGATATATGTACCTGCGTGTCTGTGAGTGTGTATGTGTCTGCGTGTGTTATTGGAAACAGCCTGTAAATATTGTAGCTGTTTAAAATGGAAAAGGCAGAGAGTTTTTTTGCAACATGTTGCAGCAAAAGGACAGTATTGACAGTGGAGAAACACTGAGAAATAAAAGAACCTTTTTTCACTTGTTGTCATTTATTGCACAATTACATTCTCCTAAGTTGTCATTCTCACAAATTTCCTATAAGGACTACTTTAAGTTTACTCAAATAATCTTCTAATGAAGGATTCTCTTTGTTTAAAAATTGTCTTTTGTAGCTATGCAAAGAATAGCTCACTTGTTATTTTACTGCCAGCATCATCCCTGTTTTCATGCTTTTGCATAAATAAGTGCCACATGCCCTCTCTTCTACAGTTGAAAAGTTTTGTCTTTGTTGAAGCGTTTTCTCTATCAGTGATTTTCCTACTCTTGAATGTTTTTCAAAGCCCAGAACACTCTTGTACTGTCTTTGTCCTTAGTAATTTTTTATTCATCATACTTTTCTGGGAAATACCTTACCTAGCATGGTTTAATCAGTCTTCTAATTTTCTGTCATCCTGGATCTGATAGCCAAGTGTGGCATTGGGTGGAGTCCTCATGCCTGTGTTTACATGAAACACTTTTTGATACAGTGCTGCTAGTTTAAAAATACTCAGCTGCTGTCTGTCCATTCTCTCAAGTATTCCACAGTCGTAGAGAGGCAACATTATCTTGGACCTTACAGTTTAAAACATCACTTCTAATATAAACAATGGTGATTGGAGAGCTCTGTGTCTTTAAAGATTGGATGTTTCATTTGTATAAAACCTATACAAAGCATCTGCAACTTCTGCTTGCCTGTGCTTCAGGCCTCAGTTTAAGAATGAGAGAGAAGAACACAAAAAGAGCACGTGTTCGTGAGGAAAAACAACTTGTATTTTTTCATGTAAGCAAGTGAGTCTCAGTGAAAAGATTAAAAGTGCTGTAACTGCTGTGTTTGTAAGAAGCAGCTGAGCTTTCAGCTGACAATATCAAAAAAGGAGCAGCACTTCCAGACTGATTTAGGAGTGGCAAAGGGTAAGATTGTTGCTGTAGTCGACCATTTCTTGCTGTTGGTGTCAGCTGATGGCCTGCAACTGGTAAAAATTGGGGAACTGGAGCCCTGGATAGTGGTTGGAGGCTATTTCTTAGGATAGCTTGGCCTGAGAGAAATCCAGTTCACTTATTCCAAGACAATGTATCCCTGTGAGCCTATCAAGGACCTGGGAGCAGTGTCTCTGCTTCTACACCTCACACCTGGTCTGGCCCAGTGGAATGCCTATTGCATGGCTTCCTTGTATAGCCAAGGATGGGCCTCTAGCCTGTTTTTATCTGCACTTCCTATGACCCATAATTCTCGTGTAGAAAGGTGGTACTTGGGTAGTGGCACTTTATAGATCTCCTTGGTTGAATCAGTTTATGTGGATGTTCATCAGAAAGTGGTTTGCGTTTCCCTCCGAGCTCTTGGGGCAGAACGCCGTGTCTTGGTAGAGCGCTGCTGCTGCGGAGGCTGGCCGAGCTGCCGGTGCCAACCCGCGGCACCCGAGCGCTGCTCTGCCGCCTTGGAGCTGCTCCTGCGGGGCCCGTGCCGTGTCCCGGGGGCTGTGCTGTGCCTACAGGAGTCGTGCCGGGTCCCGGGGGCTGTGCTGTGTTCCAGGGACTGTGCCGTGCCGTGCCGTGCCGTGCCACGGAAAGCGGCGCGGCCGGCAGGGGGCGCCGCGGGGCGGCGGGCCCGCTGTGTGGGAGCGGGGCCGGCGGGCGCTGGGCCTGTGCGGGCAGCGGCAGCCCTGGGAGCCGCACCTGCCTTTCCTCCCGCTCCTCGGCTCCGGCCTTGCCTCGGGGTTGTGCTCCCGACGAGGCCGCTTTAATTCCCCCCTCACCGCAGCCTCCATCTGTTCCCGCTAAAGCGATCGGTGAGTCCGCGCTGCTGGGCCGCCCCGGGAACCTGCGCGGCCCCGCGTCCTTCCCTCTGCGCAGGAGGGGGCGATGGATGAGTGAATTTGTCTGCTTGATTTTTTTTTTTCCTTTCTTTTGCACTATTTCATAATGTCTATTAAGATATGACAAAGAAAGGAAGACACCCACCCACCTAATTATTTTTTTTCACGTCAGTGATCCCATGACCAGGGGAGTAAGAAAAAGAGGGGAACAAATAGCAGGAAAAAGGAAGACAAAGATATTGAGGAAATTACAGATGAGGAAAGAGAAAAACCACTTTTGTCTTTCCAGAAGTTGAAGGAGATGGAGTAGGCAGCCCCAATATAATTTTTCAGCCTCTTTCTATTAACCCCTCTATGTCAAAGAGAACCAGAGATGAATTCCTCAAAAGTGCAAATTAATTTTGAGTGTAATTCTGATTTAGCAGACATCAGTCTTAGAAACTACTTTAAAAAGTCATAATGGACACCTTTCTTTTGCTCAGTGTATTGTATAAATTATGGTGTATTGTCACACTCAGGTAAAATTACACCTTAGTTTAAAGGGCACAGCGTTCTTGCCCCTTTGTGATGCTGGGAATGAAATGGCTGCTGGTTCCACATGTGGTTCTTAGGAATGCATGTCTAAATCCTGCAACCCAAATAAGTATCCATACTGCAACAGCAGTAGGAATGTCAGCTGATGAGGCTCTGAGTAGGCTCTCCTGCTTGTTTGGACCCCACATCCGTTCTGCTGTGGCAGGCATGCCAGGATGGCTCAGAGCAGTGTACCCTGACCTTGCTCAGTGTTCATTATCTCTTCTTTACTTCAGCTGTGGAAACAAATTCTTGGGACCTGGGCACTTGTGAAGCTCTGCTGCGAGCTTAGCTGTGCTGTCTGATGCAGGTGCCAGAAAAGGCAGGCAGGACAGTGTTGCCAGGAAATCAATGCTGTCTTCGTAGAACACAATTTTTACCTTGCTGGTAGAGCACATTTTATGCGTTCCAGCAGTGGCTGACAGGGACAGAGAGACCTTAGCGATGTTCCCCAGCAACAGGAACTGTTCCAGCCCTCCTCCTCTTCTCATTGTGGGAGTATTGGAACAGACCAGCTCCCCCTCCCCTGCACTGTCATTGCTGTGGTATGTTAACTTTCTCTCTTGTACCATTTGTATTTACCAGCACCTGGAGCAGTCAGCCCTCTGTGCTCCCTGACTTCCTCTGAGGGAGAAAGCCAGTGTCCTTTGCATCCTCTGTCTTTGCTGGCACATTTGCATGTTCTGCCCATCACTCAGAGGTGTGGAAAGCAAAACTGGTAGCTCGTCCCTCTGCAGGCAACAAGACAGCAGCTGTCTCTGGAAGAAGCAGTGCTCAGATATATTTAGGGCAATTATATATCACACCTTCATGCTTCTTGTCATCCCTGTTGTTTGCTACTAATGGTCCATCGGTGTTGTGTACATCTACAGTGAGACTGGGCTTGTTTCATCCCCTTGATCTGCAAAGCCTCCCTCCCAAGCTCTCTTTCCCAGCTGTGGTAGAGCCCAGAGCTTCTATTCCTTACCTTCTCAGGATCTTTCCTATGAATAACAAGATAACCTCCTTGCTACACACTGATTTTAGTGCTCTTGACTTACCTTTGCCTCTGGATGGTAGCTTCCTGCAGCATTCTTGTCTTTTGTCACTGAATCTATGAAAATGATCCCTGAAAATGATTCTTGACTGTTGCCTGGGTTATCTGCTTTCCTGGGTTATCTGCTTACATGAGTTAAAAGGAAAAAAAAAAAAGTTGTGTTTGGAAAATGCCTTGTACTTCAAGGTAGGTTAGTTGTGTCAGGGAAGTACCTGGGTAAGGTACAGCTCACTGCCATGCAGGGAGCCTGCTGCTGTCCCACCCCACGGCTGCACATGCTGTATGCACCTCCCCCCAGCCCCCTCTGCTTGTCCTGCCCATCAACACACTTGACCACAGTGCCTGCCAGCCCATTTTCCTGCTGCCAGCTCACAGGGAGCCATGTCTGAGGTCTGGGACATCCTTGTTTTTCAATGTTTGGCACGATGCAGAGTGCGTTAGGATCAAGGAAGCCAGCACCCGTGAGAAGAGACGGCCCTCATATAAAAGTGTCTCTGCTGGTGATATTTGAGTCAAATAGGCCCCCTGTGCATGGGCTGTTGTGTGAACCCTCTGTTCCATCTGTTGTGTGGACCCACCAGCCCAGGTAAGGATTAGATGCCACCTGAGAGCTTGCACCTGGATAACTTGTACTGGTTGGGTACCTGTGTGGGGTGTCATCATAGGATGGCTTGGGTTGAAAAGGACCTTCAGAGATTGTCTAATCCAACACCTCTTCCACAAGACCGGGTTGCTCAGAGCTCCGTCCAGCTGGCACTGAACAGTGCCAGGGATGGGGCATCTGCAGCTTCTCTAGGCACCCTGTTCTCACCCCCACCACCCTCATAGTAAAGAATTTCTTCCTGATATCTGATCTAAACCTATTGTCCTTTAGCTTAGAATTGCTGTTTTTCCTCCATTCACTAGGGGCCTTGTTAAAATGTCTCTGTCTTTCTCATAAGCCCCCTTAATACAATGAAAGATGAGGTACATGCTGGATGTGAGAAACTGGGGGGCTCCAGACATCAGAAACAGCGAAGCTGCTCATCAGCTAAGGCTGATTTCAAACAACCAAGCGGGAGGTGCCTGAGGGGTGATTCAGTGAAAGCCCTGTGCATCTCTGCCTGAGCGTCGCTGCCACTTCAGCCTTGCTGTTGTAGCCCCGTGGAGCCCTGAGCGTGTGCTGGGCGATCCCTGGGAGCTCCCAGCCGCTCCACGGCCTCGCCTGGCGCTGTGCGGCGCGTAGTGAGAGCTGCGAGCGCGTGGTGAGAGCTGCAAGTGACCCGTGTGATGAGGAGTTGGCTGGGAGCGACTGCGAGTTTATCTGTGCGTGCTGTGACACTGCTCAGCTCCCCAACTATTTTCAACACAATTGATTTCCATTATGGAAAACGCGTTCCCCGAAGGAGATGGCAGCGGTGATGCGCGGTGGCACAGCAGAGCTGGGCTTCGTCTTGGGCATGAAACACACCATGTAAATACATATCAGTGTCAAGTCTGGGGGAAGTGGTGCTTTTTCCACTGTTGTTCCAAGCCCAAAAATCTATGCTCACCCTTTTCTGTGGCCAGGGAACTGTCAGCACCAGGGGAAAAAGGAGGGAGGGGAACAGCCCCTTGCTTTGCTCATCCCTGGTTACTGCAGCTCCTCAGGGGTGGGAGCACATGGGTCCCCCTGAGCTCACTGTCACCCTCTTCCACACCTGGTACCCTTACTGTAATGGGGGTGAATGCTGTGGTGCTGCCCCTGTGAGCCCTTGGCATGGTCATGTCTGGAAAACTGTATGGGGAATATTCTCCAGCTGCCAGCTCAGGTTTTGGAGGCACACCATGACTTACTGCTAAGGTATTCTCTTTTTTATTAGGTATTTAGCAGTGGCTGTTCTAGAGATTAGTGGAGAATGACAGGGAAAGAAAACCCAAACCCCACAGATGACTTTTACAGTCAGGTTTGGTGTACCAGTACTCCTACACCCGCATTTCTCTCCCAACAGGAGCCAAATTGCACAGCCTTATGTAAGCAGCTATATAAAGAGTGCCTTGAAGGAAGCCTAAAATGCTGCCTAGCCCCACCACCAGCACCCTCACCCCCAGCATCTCTTGCCCTCCTCCAGGTGGGTGGGCTGCCCCTGGCCCAGCTGCCCCTCAAAGGGACCTGCAGCCTGAGTGCTGCCAAAGTGCCATCTCCGTGTGTGATGTGCCCAAGGTGCATCTGTCCCTGTCTGTGCCTTGGGAAACTGCCTCTTGCTCTAGTGTGTCACTGGCTAAGGTGTTTCCATGGTCAGGGGTATGGACAACAAGGAGAGGAAGTTTACACACACCATGAAAAGCATAATCTGGGCAGTGTGTTCAAGCCAAGAGCCTTTGCTTGCCCAGCTACACAAAACATTTGGGGCAGGACAATCATTCCGCCTTGTGGTTTGTCTCTTGCACCTTTCAGAGTAGTGCAGGGGCAGTCCCGGGTTTGCTAAAGTGTTTCCAGGATCTGCTGTTCTGCATAAGTATGTGCATATGTATCTATACAGACACTCCTGAAATGAAGGCTGCCTTACAGAGCTGTGACCTGGGATGTCTGCAGCAAACCAGGCATCACACAGAGATTTAGGCACAAAGCACGTGGGTTGCATGAGCAGGAAGCTGGAACAAAATTGTAGCTGTAACAGTATGCCCGCCTGAGCCTAGCTGGAGGATTTGCTACAGGGTGCTCACACCTTCACTGCAACTGCCTTTTCCTTTTCATCCTGAAAAGGTTTTGCAAACAATGCCTGGGGACAAGCATGGCTTTACCAGGTCTCTCTTTCATAAACATGCAGATGGCTCACCTTTCCTAAACTGTTCTCTAAATGTTTCCCTCACAGCTCTAAATGACACTTGGGAGGATGTGAAAGGCAGCAGTGAAGGGAGCTGTGCCTTCATTGTGTAGATAATTCCAAAACACTCAAGTAAAACACATAACTGCGCAAAAAATGCTTAAAATATGAATTCTAACTCAGCTGGCAGCTGCTGTAGCAGAGGCCAAGAATGCTGTGGGAGAACGTGCCTGTGCAGAGGTTGAAGCTGAGCAACAAGGCACAGGGTGCAGGATTGCTGTCAAAACTCTGCTGCTATGGTGACTTTTGGTTAATTTTAATTGTCTCCACCTCCCTTTTTGTGCCTTTTCATAGATGAAAACAGTTTTATCCGCCTCATGAGAGAGAAGCGTTGTGGGAGGCAATCACATATATATAAAGTCTGTATATATATGTTGTGCTATAAGATTTTTCTAATACCAATGTAGATGGAGACTTCAGATTCTTCTCATTTTTGGGGGGAGGCAGGATTTATGAATTAACTCAGTCAACACTGAGCTAGAAGCCAGCCACGAAAGCAGCCCAGATCCATGAACACTGCCATGCCTAAAGAAAATCCAAACTGCAGTTGTATCACCTTTCCCTACAGCAGCAGAGCCACAGCTCTGAGGTGGAGGCCTTTTTGCAGCCCATGCACCTCACAGGGGTCAGGAGAAAAGCCTTTGCAGTGATATAATCATCCCATGTGCCAGCATAAGTCAGGTTGCCTGTGACAGGGCTGGAGACAGGAAAAGGGTTTTCTGTGAGAAATGCCTGCCCAGGGGAACGGGAGATACTTAGGCTGTTTTCACCACAGTAGCACTGCCTCATGAACTCTTCGCTCTGGACCTCCTTCCCTGTATCACTGCTTCTCATTTTTTCCTTCACCTCCCTTACTGTACTTTGCCATAGGCTACATTCAGCACACAAATCTGTTTTTTTATGTTTGTACAGCTCCTTAGACAATATGGCCTTTGAACACTTATGGTAACATGATTATTTTAGGGCATTGACAGCTGTTCAGATTTCCTTTATAGTATTGTTTAGATCCTTTTCATTGAAATGTGAAAGTACTGCTAATGCAGGCCATGCTGGCAATGCAGACTCAAGCTAGTTTATTTCAATATGTATGTGGTTTCTTCCTATGCAGTACAGGAACCTTCCTGAAGTAGAAATGAGTCATTACTCCTTCATAAACCCACTGCAGACAGTCCCCTCCGCTGGCAGCGCCTCAGAGCCATCTCTGTGTTATGCCACTTGCAAAGAAATGGCTCTGTGTGTGTGTCTCTCTCTGTTTTTCTTCCTTTCCCCCCACTGCCCCTGGCTTTCCACAGTAATTGCCATTCTCCTCCATTCCCAGAAGTACAGGGAGAGCTACAGGAAATTATATTGCTAATTAAGCTATAGAGGAGAATACAAAAGCCCTAAACTATAAATACTCCATCTGTGTTAAAAAACTAGTGACATGTATTGTCCTTGCTGGTTGGAAGCCAGTGCAGCCAAGGAGCTAGGCAGAGACTCTGGGAGCAGGCAGTGCAGGCAGCATGCTCTCAGAGAGCCTCTGGCTGCTGCCCCCGGACTCGAGTCACTGCATCACTGCAGCGAGAAATGACGATCACAAGCAAAGCCACGATTCCATGTTATCCAGCTTTTCTAAATGCAAGCTGCACCAAAGTACAGGTGATGTCTGTCAGGATTTTTATAGTGTCAGGCTTAAAGCAGCACCTTTCTAGCAGCAGTGTAGTCCGTGGTGATGGGATGAAGCTGGAAGGTGGCTCGCAGCCTCTGCAGCTGGTGCCTTAGTGCACCCCAGCCCCCCTGCGCCCCCGCACACCTGGACCTGCTGCATATGCCTGGAGCATCGCCCCGGGCACAGCCTGTAGCAGCTGTCTGGTGCCCAGCTCATCCACACCCAGTGCCTGCAGGTCTTGCCCGGCTGGTGGGGCTGTGGGGACTTCCAGAAGGACAATTCTCAGGGCAAGGGTGTGGGACAGGTGCCTTGCTGGGTGCCATTCATTGCCTCTGAACACACTTCCTGCCACGATGTGCCTTCACAAATCTGTGCTTCCTGTCATCGGCCGATTTCCTGTCTCTAAATCCTGGATTTGTGCAGAGGTGTTAAAACCACTTTGTGATATTTGGTACTGAGGCAAGTGGCTGAAGAGGGAGAGCGGGCATTGGGAATGGTGCCTTCTGCTTACATCACCCACAGGCTGCACCCTGGCTATGAGAGTTTCTTTGCAAGCAAACCAAGTTAGGTTTGGAATAATCCGCACTTTTTTTGGTTTTGATGGAATTTAAGATGTTCCTATTCTTCACAGGCAAGAGATTTAAGAAAAATAGCAAATATTCAGAAAAAAACAATGAACCTTGATACTCAGTGACGCTGTGTGTGCACAAAACTCATATTTTCTAGATCACAGAAATATGAAGAGGAGCAGAGATCTGATTTACAAAAGTACTTACATGATACTACTGATCACTACAAGTGTTTCAGTTCAAAGTCTCAGGCCTCAAGACCTGTGCCAAGATGCTAGTTGGCACATGTGCAGAAATTCATACCCATTAACCAGAGCTACAGGAGGTGCTGGCAGCACTCCTTGGCCCTAAAATGGTGCAGGCAGCACAAGATCAATTAGCTAAAACACCAGACTGTTTATCAGAGGGGATCACAGTGATGCACCCTCATATAAACTTGTGCACAATTGGGCATTGGTTTGGTGTGGTAAATAATTTTTTTGAGGCGGTTTCTCATAGTAAAACCAAAATTACACTAAGAGCTACATGCAAAAGGACATATTTCCTAGTGGAAGCACTCCAAATTCAAACACTTATAAAATTGTGCTTTCCTTCTTAACTTTGACAGTCAATGCCTGTTTGTTACAATGGTGGTTCATTACTTAATTATATGTCTCTTTGGCCCATGTTTCTTGCCTAACACGCTTCATGTTGTGCAGTGAATGAAAAAGAGTTTTGGACAGCCCATGCTGCCTAGAGAATGAGGCAGATGTCCTGCAGGACAATAATACCATAAACAGTTTTATTGTTATTTGTGTATGCCAAGAAGCCAG
Organism: Passer domesticus; assembly: GCF_036417665.1. Taxonomy (NCBI): domain Eukaryota; kingdom Metazoa; phylum Chordata; class Aves; order Passeriformes; family Passeridae; genus Passer; species Passer domesticus. The sequence goes on from NC_087479.1 coordinate 34,934,437, forward strand.
ATCAGTGTTTTAAGCAGGTTTCATCTCACCTCTGTTTAGCACCAAATGGAAATTGGCACCTTGGAGATAATGTGATCAGCTGTGAACAGCTGTCTGCTCCCACTGCCATGGCTCCCAGTCAAGGGGTCCTCTTGCTCCCAGTTTCTGTTCCCCTGGGACTTACAGAGGTTGCCTCTGCCAGCTCAGGGAGCAGAGCCAGCTCAGAGGGCTGCCAGGGCTAATGTCAGTGCAGGGAGGGAAAAGTAGGACTTCTCTCCTTGGCAGCAAGCTGTTAGATCAATGCAAGCCATAAATAATATCAACCACCCTTTCTAAGGAACAAGCACATTGCCCCAGGAAAAGTGCTCTCAGTTCTTAATTAACGGCCCAAGCTACAACACACAAACTCTCTTCTGCATGAAATGAAGTGCCTGCAAAATGGACTGCCCTGCTTACCATGGCCTGTTCTGGGTGAGAGAACTATTTGCCCACAGAGCTTCTGTGTGCAGTTCTGGGGCATCAGGATAGACACTCAGCAGGCACTGATGAAGAACAGAATAGTGCAGGCTCTTCCCCAGTGACATTAGAGGGACCCATCTTCCCCCACACACCACAGGCACCAGCATGTTTTTTCTGGGTAGCAGTAGCTGGTTATCTGCTTACCCAATGAAGCTCAAAGCTCAGCTTGAGCCACTAGATTGCTGCAGTGAGCAGTGATCTGTAGTTCTGTAGGGTTCCTCTGCAGTCAGTGGTGGGAGACAAGCAGAGCAAAGTCATAGAATTACAGAGTAGTTTGGGTTGGAAGAGACCTTGAACGGTCGTCTAGTCCAGCCAGACTGCAATAAGCAGGAACATCAACTATATCAGATTGCTCAGAGACCTGTCCAACCTGACTGAATATTTCCAGGGATAGGACATCTACCATGTCTCTGGGCAACGTCTTCGAGTGTCTTACCACCCTCATTGTAAAAAAACTGCTGCATCTAGCCTAAATCTACCCTCCTTTGGTTTAAAGCCATTAGTGCTTCCTATTGATATAAGCTTTAGTATAAAGTGTGTCCCCATCTTTTTCATAATCCCTGTTGAAGCACTGAAAGGCCACACGGAGATCTCCCTAGAGCCTTGTCTTCTCCAGGCTTTCCTCACAGGAAAAGACCTCCACCCCTTTGATGATTTTTGTGGCCCTCTTCTGAAACTATTGCAACAGGTCCTGTCCTTTCTGTGCTGGGAACCCCAGAGCTGGATGCAGCACTGCAGGTGGGGTCTTCACCACACTGCAGCACCTCAATGTCTTTCTTGTTGGGAGGGGCCCAGAACTGAACACAGGATTTGAGATGCAGCCTGCTGGGTGCTGAGTACAGAGGAGATCACTGCCCTGGTTGTACTGGATGCACTACTGTCCATTATGTCCACCAGCACCCCGAAGTCCTCCTCTACAGGGCTGCTCTCCAACCCTTCAACCCCAGCCTGTGTTGATGCTGCTGGTTGCCCCAGGCCAAGTGCAGGACTCTGCACTTAACCTTATTATTCAGCCTCGTTGAACCTCATGAGTTAACACGGGCCCATCTTGAGCTTATCCAGGTCCCTCTGGATGGCATCCTGCCCCTCGGCATCATTCTCTTTACCTTCCCACAGATGCAATTTAGTTGAATATGGGTTTGCTGAGCCCTGTGTACTTTGCTGCCATGACCCTTTAGCACTTTCAGAATATAACCAATATTTCCTTAGTGTAGTCCTGTAACATACTTTCCCTTTTTATTTGATGGCTTGTTTTAACTAAGCTGACTATCAGAAGGATGGGTGTTCAGTCTCATGACAGCCTCCGTGTTCAGGGTGCCTTCACTTTCAGTACAAACCATTCTTGCGATTTCTCTCTTTGAGAAGCTCCCAGCTGTGCTGTGGAAGTATGAACAAGCCCTCCCCTGACCCATACAATTCTGGTTTGATAGACTGAGCTTGTTAACTACTTCCCTGCTTTTCTTTGCATATCTTAGAAAAATGATGGTCTCCTAGAGAACTAAAAGTGCTTTCTGAGAGTAGGGAAACATCCTCTCTAAAGCAAATGCTGTATATGCTGGAGGGAAAACTAGGGGCTTCCTAATGCAATTGTTAAACCTTTCTCCTCGCTCTGGAGCAGCAGAGCACCAGTAGCTCAAACCTCAACCCACCATGAGCTCAATGCTGAACAGAAAGCATGTCAACATGAGCAACTTTATCAGTCAGAGCCTTGCCCAGCAGCTCTCTGCTATCCAGTGGGAGGGACCCACCTGCATCTTGATAGTCATCGGCAGGCAGGGAGATGAGAATGGTTCCCACGACCATCTTCAAACTCTGATTCTCTTAGGGAAGGAAGGGGCTTTTGGCTGCTCGGTAACACAGCTGGTCTTGAAAGGCACATGGTGTTAGTCCAGGCTGGATAGCTGTCAGGACTGGATTCTACATGCTGTCTGTGCACTGAGGCATCACATTTTTAATGATACAGTTAGAGATGTTTTGGGGTTTTTTTCCCCATTAGATCTTTGTTTCATTAAGAGTCCCACTAGACACACACTAGGAGAAAGAATCATGGCACCTCAAAAAGCTGTCAGTTCATTCCTGTGCAATTTTCAGATGCGTGCATAGCTGTAAACTAACCTGAAACTGGGCTAATGACTTCCATGTGGATAAATGCTGAAGGTGTCATTTCACAGCTGTGCTCTCCTGAAAGCTGAAGTTGGAAAGGGATGATTTATTTCCACCTGTAAAATTCCTGGGTTTGCTAACTGAGATTGTGCTTCTTCTCATTGGTGACTGAAATACTTGTGCTACTTGTGGGTGACATAATGATGCAACCACACATACCTGTGTGATTGATATCTCAAATCATATAAAAATCCTTTCAAAAACCCCAAAGAGTAACTTGTCAGGCTGATACTCATTGTAGGTCTCTTAGAGAGATGCTGTTGCCAAGGGCTAGATCAAATGCTGGTGACAGTTTCTGATAAATTGATATTTACACCATGTTAATACCAAGAAAAAAGGAAAGCATTTGGCAATAAATCTTTCGGGAAAGGACATGGCACAACTAGACAGGAAGGGGTGGTATCATGCTGCCATAATTTATGCCACAAGGTACAGTGAGAAGTGCAAGACTGGAGCCCATATATTCATTACTCCACACAGACATCCCACAGGAGCTGCAGAGGTGAGCTGGAGCTGCACTGGCACAGCCCAGGATGAGGCAGCCCAGGAGCTGAGGGGTAGCAGGTGAAAGCAGCAGTTCAGGGTTGTTGTGCTGCAGAGCGAGCTTCACCCCCTGCATTGTTTTGTATAGGAACAGCAGGAAATGCTCTGCTCTCCTTGCAAAGAGCAATGAAGATTGCATGTAGTGAGTTTTCTTCAGAAGCTTATCATCAAACCCCTCACACAATTTAAGATTCTCCCATGAAATGACAATTTTGTAAATGGATAGGAATCCTATCCTGAGATTTGACAAAGCAATTACTGAAATTTGGGAACTTGGGAACTGTTTGTTTGCTGGATGACATTATTAAAATGCATTGACCTTCATGACAAGCTTGCTGATGAACTAAAATGGACAGGAAGCAGGCAGAAGTGCAACATTCCAGTTGTTGCTGGCCAGTTTTTGTGTCAGATGTACTTCCTTTGTTGCTCTAAAATGGTGCAAGGAAATATATTGATTTTTGAAATTATTTTTTTTTTACTTCTTTAGATATCAGTTCATCACCTGAATTTTTCTTCATATTATTGCACTGCTCTGAGGGACATCTGGCATCTGTTTATTTGTGTGCTGAGAGCTTGCTTCAGTGAACTGCTGATGGAAGAGTTCAGCATTTCTCTGCTCATCAGAGCTGGTTTATTTGTTTAATCAGCAACTCTGTGCTCTTGGTTGTCTGTGCCCTGTGAAGCTGGGACTGTGCTTCCACATCAGTATTAGAGAAGGATTACGTTGCAATTCAGCTGGATCTTTCCATTCAACATGCAGCTATGCCTACTTTTTCATTTGTGTTAGGCCAGACCGTCACATTGCAACAAAGCTACATCAGCTTATGCTGGGTGAGGGGTCCTGCAAATGCTTCAAAGTACTGCCAAAATAATCCCCTGATAGATTAACTGCCCACAGCTGTCAGTGATCAATGCAGTCACTCTCAGGTGAGTCTGTGGAGAGAAAGAGGGGGAAGCCACTGACCACACCATTGCTTGGAGGAGTAACACGTGTGCTTCTTCCTTTGCCTATTGCCGTCTTTGGGGTAAGCACTCATCCCTGGAAACTTATTTTTGTAATGGCAGAAAATTGGATAGAGAGTGCAAAAATATTTACTGCCTACCCTGCATTGCTTACTTGCTGTATTTTTTGGAAGTTACAGAAGGAGGTGATGGTTAACAGTGTTAAGACAGGATGAAGAAAGAGGTCTATTACTACCAGTGAGGGTGCATTTTTAATGGATCTTGTAGCAGACATATTAAAATGGATACATTAATAAAAGGCAGTACCTGCTGTTTTGTCTTTGTAGGAGGAACAGGAAGAAAATTACCTTCAAGAAATGGTTGAATGTAGAATTTTTAAAGGTCTAGAGAGGTTATGTCAGACAGGACTGGTAATGCCATGCAACCATAATGGATGCACTCTTCTAAATGAAAATAATTTGGAGTGGCAAATGTAGAAAGGGTGGCAGAATAAGTATAAATAAGACAAAGAAGGCTGAGGTCCATGTGGAATCAATTGTTGCTATGGATGTCAGGGACAGCAGGAAATATATGTCAATAACAAAAGGAGAATTAAGGATAACACGAGCCTGTTGGCAAATGAAGGATGGGCCCTGATAACAGAAGCACTGAATGCCTTTTTTTGCATTGGTCTTTACTGACAAGACCAGCCATCAGGAAACCCTGACCTGGGAGCCCAGGGTAAAGGAGTGTTGGAAGACTTTTCCTTGGCTAAAGAGGATTGGACTAGAGGACATCCACAAGTCCGTGAGCCCAGGCAGGATGCCTCCATGAGTGCTGAGAGAGCTGGCAGATACCGTACCGGGCTACTCACCATCATCTTTGTGGCAACGAGGAGAGGTACCTAAAAGATTGGAATGTGAATGTGACCTCAGCCTTCAAAAATGGCAAGAAGGAGAACCTAAGGAGCTACTGGCCATTCAGCTTCACCCGAGCTCCTGGAAAAGGAAGGAGTACCTCATTCTGGAGGCCTGCTGGAAAGCATCTCTGTAGAGAAGGAGCTGGGAGCCCTGGTGGACAACAAGCTGTCCATGAGCCAGCAGTGCCCTTGTGAACAAGAAGGACAATAAGGTCCTGTGCTACATTAAGAAGGGCACTGCCAGCAGGTCAAGAGAGGTGATCCTGCCTCTCTGCTCAGCCCTGGTGAGGCCACAACTAGAGTGCTATGTCCAGTTCTGGGCTCCTCAGGACAAGACAGACATGGAGCTCCTGGAGTGGGTCCACCAAAGGGCTACGAAGATGGAGAGCGGATTGAAACGTCTCTCTTACAAGCAAAGACTGAGGGAGCTGGGCCTGTTCAGCCTCAAGAAGAGACCACTGAGAGGGGGACCTCATTAATGTATTTAAGTATCTTAAGGGAGAGTACCAAGAGGATGAAGCCAGGCTGTTCTCTGCCAAAGCAATAGAACAAGAGGCAATGGGCAGAAACTGATGCACGGTAAATTCCGGCAGAACAAAAGGAAAAAAATACGTTTTTACTCTGTGGCTGAGTGTGCACTGTAGCAGTTGTCAGAGAGGTTGTGGAATCTTGCTCACTGCAGATATTTAAGAACCACCTGGATGCAATTCCATGCCATGTGCTCTAGGATGACCCCACTTGAGCATTAAGGTTGGACCAAATGATCCCTTGCAACCTGACCCATTCTGTGACTCTGAAATTATTCATGCACCATTAATAATTCTTGCATAGATATGTGATGTCTGATCATTTTACTGTCCAATATTTTACTGATTCATTTTGTTCCTAATTGATGCTTTCTATTGTCCTAGAGGAAGGCTAGGGGACATGGCATAAGTAACAGCCTGATCCACTGGGTTTTCTGTATTCATGAGCCTCCAATTCCATGAAGAGGAACTGGAAATCCTTTTCACCAGGGGTTAATGTATGAGGCTCAGAGTGGATGAAGTTTGTGTGCTCTTTTTAATAAATGCTGCTTTTCTTTGCATAGACACTCAAGCTGCCTGAATTGGAGCACTGCCTGAAGGGACAGGTATTATGAAAAGAGCTGCCAAAGCCTCTGTGTGTAAGTGGAAAGCCACTGATTATCACAAGAGGATCTAAATTGAAAGGTGACATTCAAAAGACCATTAAGATAAAAGCCAGGATAGATTTCCTTCCAACCTCACTTAATAGAAACTTTAGTTTAAAATCCCCTTTCCTGAGAGAATGTGTGATTTCATATACACAGCTTATTCCTTAATTGGGTACAGTCAGCTGCTTTAGAAAGAGATTGCTTAGCCAGGAGAGGTAGTGAGATTAATTGCATAGGTAATAAGAATGCCAATATATATGACAAATATGTATTTCTAATCTTTCAGCCATGAAAGCCAAGTGGAAAACACAGTACCAGCTACTTCCAGATCATTTTCCGGAATAGCAAGCACAGATATGGTATGGACAAAATTGTCTCTAGTGCATAAACCAGGTTTCCTCATGCATGGTTTTGTGGAACTTCAGGAAATTGAAACGAACGGTGTATATGGTGAATTTTGTTGCTCTGTTTGCTTGTCCTCTGAACTCCCTTCAAACTGTTGCCTACAGTGTGCTCTCCAAGGCTCTACGTAGCCTAGTTTTGAACAAAGCATGAAACTGGGATCTGTCCTTTCTGCCTAAAAACTGTCCCATTATTTCACAGTTCCCTCTTAGTCAGAGCTTGTAGCTGAGAAATGTTTCAGTACTGTCCCATTTTTCCTGTTACAACTGTGTGACTTTTCCCAGAAGAATACATAGGAGTGTGTGTGTGTGTGACTGGTTCTCCCATCTGAGCATTAACCAGATTGCAATGTGAGCTGAGACTTGGAAGTGTGGATTGAAGAAAAAGTGATGACAATCACTGTTGGTAGTTACCATTTGTCAAGCATAAAATATACTTCCATTTTGCCAGTCTTTTCCCTGTAAAGCCAGTGATGCTGTCAGCCTGGCTGGTCCCTGGGGCCTGCTGCTGATCAAAAGCTGCTGCTTTATCCTGCACCTTTGGGATGACTCTGACCAAGATCTCCAGACCCAGACCAGTATCTAAACCATGCTCCTCCTGTGATAACAGTCATTGCAGCAGCACAAATCCAACTTCCCGTGTCTTTTTTATCCCATCATGTCCTACCCATGTGCAAGTCCCAGTATTAGCAGAAACAGGCAGCAAATGGACTGCCTGATTTGCTGAAGTCAGATCTCTAAGTATCACTTGGCTGTATGATGGTGTGCTGCTGCTGCACAGCTGGGCCTTGAAGTTCTCAGCTATTGTTGAAGGAAGTGCATGAAATGAGTAGGTCACTTTGGTTATGTGCCAGTTCAAAAGCCTGCTGTCTTCAGGAGTTATGGCAGACTTTTTCAACAACTTCCTTATTTGCAGAGGGTTGTCTTTGTCTTGTAATGCAAGATCAGGGATCCACCAAACCTGCAACAGGTACAGAGCCAGACCCACAATGTATCACATCATGCCTTCCATCGGATCCTGCTGTGAGTGGTAGCAGCAAGCTGCCCTCGACCCTGCCTCCCACCCAACTTCTTAGCTCACCACCATGTTAAGGCTGCCTGAAACTCAGCACCTGGCTGAGAAGCTTTGCAAAAGAGCTGTTTTAGCCTTCAGAAGTTTAAATACTTACATTAAATTCTCACTATAGTAGGCTTTGATTTTGCTGACCACACTTCATCGAAGTCCTTGCTTCTGTGTGTGATTAATATTTAGCCCAGATGGAAGAAGTTTGTCTTAGGAGGGATTTGAGCAAGAAGCAAAAGATGAAGCAAACTTGGCAAACAGTCCCATCCACTGTCATATTATCAGGGTTGCTCTGGGGAAGGTAGGGGTGGTGACTTTGGGTTTTGCAGGAAATCAGTGATAGAACTCATCACAGCCCAGCCCTGACTTCTATTCCTACAAGAGTATAGCTTTTTTTTTCATCATCTCTTGTAACAAATTGCCTCATTTAGTCTGGCTCCAGAAAATAAATACTGATGACACATCTCTTTTACAAGGCAAAGTAGAAAAGTACTTTTAAATTTCTCTCACACATTTTTTCAGAATTTTGTTTTGTGTTTGATATTTCCGGATTTAGCATAGAGTTCAAAAGCAGTCTTAGTCCTCATGTTTTTTCCTGTTCTTCATAGATCTGTTTGGCAAACAGTCCTAAAATTGCCAGAGCTGGTAGTAGATACAGGCACAGCTCGCTGCTACCTGCTATTCTGTGAAGACTTTTAGTTTCCTGCTTGGAAATAATCATGCTAACAGCCAGCTCCAGGGAGCTGAGGATGAAAATAGCTTGAGTCTGCCTTCCTCCTGCTAGACCAGAACTGTTATCTCTCATTCACTTACTATTGCTTTGTCCAACTTAATTTTAAATGTACCAAGCAGTAGAGCTTCTGTAACATTACTTTTGAGAGACAATTTTGTATACCTCACCACAAATAAGTCCTTCCTCAAACTCTACATTTTCCCTTCCTATCTTTACCCCTGAATGCTAATTTAATCCTGGTGTATTTTGCTGATTGTGTCCTTGCTCTTCATAATATGTAAACCCTCTCAGGTCTTTCCTGTCATCACTTGACTGTGCTACAAGCATTAACCCCTTGAGCCTTAGTCTTCCGTTTGTAAGCAATTCAAGTTTTGTCAACAGCTTAGGAGACAACACCACAAATCTTCAATCCTGCCTCATAGGAAAGGAAATTATTCTTTGAACCACCCCAGTAAAAAAAAAAAAAAGAGAAAAACGTCAGCACAAACAGAAATTTTCTTCCTTTGGAGAAGTAACATAGGTAAGCAATGTTAGTTTTGATGAGAAATTGCAAAATAAAGCTGCTTTGTTTTTAGCAGTCCACCTTGACCTTTTTTGCAGTCATTCATTGCATTGTGTTTTGTTTGTTCCTCTACTTCCACTAACTTCCAGCTACATTAGCTAATGAAAGGGTGCTTAGCCAGGCAGATCATTAAATGCTTGCAGCATCCAAAAGTAAGAAGGTTAATAGTCCAAATGCTCTAGTGTTTGAAGATGCTTATAGCATAAAAGCTTTCTTTTGCATTTTTATTGCTTTAGAAGCCACAGTAGATGATTGGAAAATACTTTGAGGACACACGTTTGGCATGTGTTGAAAGACACATCTCTGCAGTGGTGCATGTGCTGTGTTTCTTGGGGCAGGGGTGAAGGACTCCAGGGGTCTCAGGATCCAGGAGTTCCCATTAAACACTCACTGCAGTAGCTGGTTGGGAGAGGAGGTCTTTGCCTATGAATCTGCTTATTCAAACAGAATCCTCTGAATTGCTGTAGGGGAAGAACAGAGTACTTGGGGGTATTTAAAAGGTCATCTTCCATGACCGACTGTGGTACATCACCAGTCGCTGTCTGTATGCCTGCAGATTCCTTTTGTCACTGATTGTTCACCCTTACCCTGTTCTGAATCTGAGTATTTTGTTATCGGCTCTTCTCTGTCAATAAAACACCTTCCCTTCTGCAACCCTCTCAGTCTTTCTATTGCTTCCAGCTGGGATACCCATATTCTTGACAAACCCTGACCTTGCATGGTACAGAGATACCTGCTTCAGGAAAATCTGCTAATGTGGATGCTGGCACATGGAATAGGTTACAAAGGTCAGGGATGAAACACAATTGTGTTGATCAGGAATCTGCAAGGTGAGGGAAGCAGAGCACAAGCAAATACCTCTCACCTTGTGGGGTGTGCAGCTGTCACTTCAATGTGCATGTACTCATGGCCAGCCACCCCTGGGCTAGCACCCGTGTGTTTTGATAATGCACTGTTTATATAGCCTAAGTCATCCATTATTCCTGTCTGTTCTGGGATTTCTTTACATCTAGAGAGGTTTTTGAATTGGGCTACTCCCTGAATAACAGATATTTTTTAAAAACAGAGAAAAAAAGCCCAAAATCTTCAGCAAGGCTGAATAATTAATATTTTGCACATTTTTACAGACAATCCAAAGCTTTTTCGTAAGTTCTTGGACTGATGTTTTTTCCTACCTCAAGCACTTAAAGAAAACAATGCATGACTTCTTCATCATCAGATGGATATGCTAGAAAACCGTCCAGGAAAATCTGTAGCCTAGTCTTTATCCCACAAGGTAGGTCCTCTGGATGCTGCCCATTTGCCTGAATTGAGCTCCACAGTAGTTGCCAGGGCTGGGAAGAAATCAGATATTCCTGCAGGACTCTGGCAAGGGGAGTACTGGGGCTGGGAGCTTGCAATCACAACCATCTGATCACAGGAATGGAGCAGAAGACAACCTGTGACACACCTGTGATCCATCAGAAGGCAGCATGAAGTTGGAGACTGAAATTGCTTCTAATGATTGCTTCTGCAGGGGCTGGGCGTGAACTGAACCGTTTCGGACTTTGGTCTTCAGACTTCCCAGCAGCAAAAGCTTGCCTAAAAGGCAGTTTCCTCTGAATAGAGGATAAGCAGTCTAGCAAATGTACATATGCCTCAGCAAAATGAATTTTAAATTAATCTACCATGTAGAATTGCAAGTGAAGTAGATTCAAGGAGCATGTGATAAGGTGGAATATATTTGGGTCTCAGTAAAGCATTTAAAAAGAGTTCATCAAAGATGATTCAAATTGCCTTGGTTCTGACATAGACTTAGCCATTTTTAAAACTGCCCAAGATTCTGGCAAGATAGGATAGCTGGCAACAAGGTGTCAGTGCAGAACACAAGGGAATCAGGGAGCGATGATGAGATATGCAATGTTAAATAGTCTGAAATCTGCATTCAGAAAAGTCCCCATGCAGGAACCAAATGAGGGTATGGGCATTACCTGGAAGCTGTTCCTGGAGAGTACTGGACAGCAAGGAGCTGTAGGTTCAGGGAAAGGAAAGATGATAACAAACAATATGATGGTGAAATGTGTGGGAAGTGCAAAATGATCATAAAATATGTCAACTTACTGGGCCAAGCCTGGGGGAAGAAACCCCAAGAGAGTTTTAATCATGGCAACAGTAAATGATACATAAAGCTGCAGTGCAGCAGGCTCACTATGATATTATTTTTACTAATTTCCATGGTATCTGAGCACTGCAGAGATAATCTAAAGAGACACTTTCTGAAGAAACTCTTCTCCCTGCTAGGATACCTTAGGAATTTTATTTACCAGCTTTTATATTTTGCAGTGTTGGGATGGGGTATATTGAGAAGAGAGGCTTGAATTCAGGCTTGGTTACAGTAAGATCATCCTGCTCCTGCGAGAGAAAAAAGAAGCTGTACTTGTAATATTAACTGGCGACACTCCTCTGTCCTGATCTCCTGCAGAGTTTGCCCTGATGCAGAAAGGACCACTGTCCCTGATAAATATTGCTGGTGTGAGTGCCTGTTTCTGCAGCACACTTGTGCTCAGGGGTTGGAGCCTGAATCTGATCTGCTCCCAAAGCAACAGCCCGAGGACTGCCCAAAGCGCTGGTACGGTACCTTCATAGCAGCGTGTGTGGGAGAACATGTGGGCTGCTGAATCTTCTGGCAGATGACATGATATTTTATTTCACTCTATTTCTAGAAACCCCAAACCTTCGTTCCTAAGTGGTGTGTGGTGCATTAGTGATGGTGGGAGGTGACAAATGCATGATTCAGCGGTGCCTGGGTCTTTATCCTTCAGTACAGGCCCTTCATAAACAGTGGGAAGAGCTTCTAGCTGAGGGCTGGAATAGACTATTTGGCTGTGAAGGCAGTCCTGAAGGATGCCCCTGGGAGAGGGGTATGTTCTGCTGCACATGCTCTGTCTCTGTCTTGTAAACCTGGCCTGGCTCCTAACACATCACACTCCACCTAATTTTAGGTATGTTTGAGACCTGTTTCTTACGGAACTTTCATGGGAATCTTGTGGACTACCCTCTATGTCACCCTTATGATTAAACTTGTTAGCCAATTTCAGCCAGAAAGGGGCTCCAAAAATAGTACTGGTTCTCTAAGTTTCACCAAAAAAAGTTGCGTGCAAGAGAAAAGACAAATTGTTCCCAGGATTTCCTCTGAGAGTCACCAGTGCTGCAGCACATGCCAGCTTGCATGTTGTCACCAAAGTATGTTTCTGGGGAGAGCTGTAAGGCAGAAAAAGCTGAAGGGTTAGGAGGGAAGAGTGAATTGTACTGTGATTCACTTAGAAAGCCAGTTATCCCCAGGGCACAAACCCAGAGAGAGCATGGCTGGTCACTTCCATTATTCACTGACTGCTCCCTCCTTGCTCTGGACTTGGCCCAGCCCCAGGCAGCTGGACAGTGCTGGCCGTGTAGGGTCAGGAACTGAGGTTAGGGATAGCTGAACAAACCCTGTGTTTCTGTGCAAAGAGATCTAAATGCAAGGAGGAGAAGGCATCAGCCATGTCCAGGATGTTCCCACACACTACCCTAATGTCCATGAATCATAAGTTGCTCTGCAATCACAAGGCCGAGTCCTGTCTTTTTCCCCCAGTATAATCCTATTAAAGATCACAGGGTTACAGCTCATCGTTGAAAAAGAATTTGACCCGTGCTTCCCCCCAAGCTGCCAAATGAGGGCTAGTCCGTGGTGGGGGTTGTTGCTGTGCTGAGGGGAAGGCAAATGAGGCAGGTGTTCGGGCAAGACATGGTGTTTTCTTAGTTTTTAACTGTTAATAAGCCAGGAGAGGAGAACAGCTTGAATTGATTGATTCAGTGTGCCTTGGGACTGGAAACACCCTCATTTGCAGCTGCAGGAGCTGCTCAGCACTGTTAGCAGGAAAAAATCCAGGACATAAGCTGGAGAAGTGCAGCTTCTGCATGTTTCCTTTCACATAAAAATTACTGTGGTGGGCTTACTCCATGCTCCCTTAGTCTAGCTACAGCTTAAATGCCTTATACCCCCCCCCAGCCCCCCTTCCCCCCGAGAAGAGGATGAACTGGAGCTGAAACATGAACATTTAGTGGCACAGCAATAAAATTACACTCTGAGGTGTGATGGCCCTTCACAGGCACAGGTTCCTCTCAGAAGCAGCACAGTCTGCAAACTAAGATCCCAGCAGAGGGAGTTTTTGTCAGAGAGAACTGTGCAAATTACAGCACATCAGTCCAAGAACATTAGAGGTCAGATAATACTGAGGGGCATTTTACCCCCAAGGGTCCTCAAGCTTCCAGCCTCACAGTCAGATGCCTGCAAGGGTGTCATGCTTCATGGACACTGCCATCTGTGGAGCAGGAAAAAAAGAGAGGAATCTGCCAAATGATTTGCAACCACAATAATCTAGAGATGATAAATGATGAGCAATAGCAGTGTCATCAGCTCTATCCAAACCCAGCATTAACTGTTCCTGCGAGTGTCAATAAAGGAAAAAAGAGAATATTTTATACTGGCCAGGGACATTCTGCTTGCTCTTCATAAACAGTGAATTTCACCTGACTTCCCTGTGTGAGGCAACTTGTGCTATTGCTAATTCACTGTCTGAAAGCCTGGCAGGCAGCATCTTAGTGGTTTGGCTGGGGTTGTGCAACAAACCTCCAAAAGGAGGGTCTTCTGAACAGGGCTGTGCCCTGGCCCTGTAGTAGCCACTGGCTCCCTCCCGGATACTCGGGAAAGCCACCAGTTCATGGCATTCTCAGGGGATTTCAAACAAGTATGAAGCCCTTTAAAACACACCTCAACCTCTTAGAGCAGCACAACTCATGGCCACTGGGAAAACAGTGCTGTCCTCATAGAAAGATGTTAGCTGAGTTAGTCCTAGTACATTTGTCTTAGGTGCATTAAAAAGTCATTGAAAATATTTTACTTTTACCCCTTTCTGTATAGCTCCCAACCCTCTGGAAATGTGCTAGTGATTTAGCTGGATTGAGAAGATCCCCCTCCAGCCTAGGCTAGGTAGGGAGCAGCAAGCATGGCAGGGAACATGTATGTTCATGTGCAGAGGGCTTCTTGAAACTTAGGGAATACTGTTTGTATTAAGCCCTTGTTCTTGGGTTTTGTCCAATGCATAAATGAAGCTACTCTTTCCAGAATTCCCCAGGAACCAAAAATAACTGGAAACATGATGGCAGACATAGTAATTTTTTGCATTCCCTTTGTGAGACACAATTCACAGACCAGGGGTAGCTGCTGCTTTGAAGTGATGGGATCTCTGCTGTTGTAGTAGAGGTCTGAGTGCACATATTCAGCTGCAGAGAGTGGTAGAGATGACAAGGACCATGCCAGTTTTAGTCAGCAGTTGTCAAGGGCTTCCTGAGTTCATATCTCCCAGGAAACACTTTATCAGGGAGTGTAAAAGCCCTGCATTCCCAGCTATCACATCTCTTTCAGAGAGGGGCTGGGGAAGTGCAGTAAATTCTGGTGGGTTCCTGAGGAGCCAGGAAACTTGTGGAGAAAATCCATGTCTGGTACTGATGCAATGCTGCTTGCCAAGCACCTTTGGAAATCTTCCTTCATGTTTGAAATTCCATGGAAAAAGGTTTGAGAGTTATTAGCAACTTAGTATTTTTCCACTGGAAAACATTTTCTTGCAAAATTTACTACTGTTTCCCCTTATGTCTGTAGGGTCTTTATTTGGTGGAAAATGCATCTTGCCCAGCATTATTTTCAACTGGAGACAAACAGCACATAGGTGTCTTCTTAACATGACCTAAGGTTGAAATCCTAGGTCACTGTGGGTACAGAAAATTCCTGTTTAGGACAGACCCTTGGACATGGCAGCATTTGCAGACAAAGCAATTGCAAGCTTTCAAACCAGTCACCAGCACAGAGGTGAGAGTTGTCCTTCTGCTTTTGTACTCAACTTGCTGTCTTACTGAATAACTTGGCTGCAGCTAAACTTGGCTCTGCTATCTGGACTTCTTTTAATAAACTTAAGTCTGTCAGAGTGCTCAGGAAAGTTTGATACGACATCACTGCTGAATCAACAGAAACCAGTGTTGAGTGGATTTGCTTGCAAATGCATTCAAGACCTCAGCTACAATGCCAAAGTTTGGAGTCATTCAAAACACCACAGATCCCTTGTGATTTATAGCCATCTAATTAGTACTTTAAAGCAGTTATGGGCAGAGAAAGCAAGGGTGACATCCCACAAGTATTACTTGCTCATGAGAATAGGAAGAAACTAGAATGAGATCACACCAATTCTGGAAGCAATTTAAAGCCCTGATGTGCCTCTAGATACCATTCTGAAAAGAGATGACCCATAGCCCCAGACTTATGGGAATATTTGTATTCATTTTGATGGAATGGGCTTCAAAGCAAGCACTCTCTTGTGCAGCCCTTCCTGCAGCACTAAACCTTGGCCAGAACCAGGACAAGTCATTCATAATTACCTGCATCAGTCTTTCTCCACTTCACTGCCACCATGTGCCAGCCTCTACTCCACCTCCAGATGATGTGGACAACACAAGGCCAGTTGTTGTTTAAGTGTTTCTAGACTGTCCACAGGGGGGAAAGTTAATCATCATCTGAAAGAGGAAGCTGTATTTTGTGGTTGAAATAGTATTTCCCAACATTGTGGTTACCAGAGTAGTCCCAGAGGGCCTACAGACCAGAGGAAAAGTGCATGGCAAGTGCAAATGGGTAGGGGAAGCTGTGTCTGATGATTGTATGCTTCTGCTGCTTGGATGATAAAAGGATCTTTCTTCTTTTTCTGCCTCTAACACATGTAGATACAGGGTTGTCACAGCAGGCTGCTGCCAAGCAGCTCCCTAGGACAGCACCGTAGGTGACTGTCTTCCAAGCTGCCTTCAGATGGGGAGTGTAGGAGAAGATACCACTGGAGAAAATATCAGCAGTGGAGGAAGAAAAAGAAACAAGTGAGGGTGGGGACAACTGAAAAATAAAGGAAAAAATGCTGGAAGGTAAAAGAAAATAGAGAGGACATTAACAGGAAACTGAACAGCTGAGGAAGGAGATGCCAGTGAACACAAGATATAAGCCAAGTAGCCAGTGGTGAGGTGCTCCAGCTGAGCACTATATATATGGAATGGAATGGCACTATAGGACTGAGGTGGATGCTTGGGAGGTGTCCCCAGCTTACATTTGGTCTCTAGGGTCTGCTGGAGCAGTACACAGAGGAGCTCCCCGAGCAAGCTATAAAAGCAGCAGAGGCAGGTCATCAGCTGGATGTCCAGTCCTGCTGTGTCCTGCACTGACACAGCTGCCACGTGTGCCAGGTCTGCTGGCAGCTCTGGCAGCAGCAGGGATCTTCTTTAGCTCAGGCTCTGACCAGGTGCCCTCATCATGTTGCCTGTCCCAGCACCAGTAACTGGCTCCAGCCTCAGAGCACCTGAACACTGCACGACTTCTTGCTCCAGTGAAGCAGAAAAGAGTTAACTCCTCCTCAGTTCTCATCCAGGAGAGAGAAGATGGAAACGTTTCATACTGTGCTATTTTTAAATCGTTCAAGAAACATATTACTAACAGAAGAACAGCATAACTGACATTTCCCAGAATCAGCTGATGAAAGTGCACAGCACAGCTCCTCTTGGGCAGTCCAGGCAAGGTAGAACAACTTAAAATAGCTTCCAAATAGAAGAAAAATGCAGGAAACCATTATAGAGCTCTGTAGGCAACACCCTGAGTCCACTTTAGTTATTAGCCATTGTACTTAAGGCAATAGAGAGAAATTAAGCAATGAGACCACTGGAAGGTTTGTTTCCCCATTGAATCCTAAAATAGCTTCAACTGATTGCTAGTGAAAGGCATCACAGTGACAGGGCCAAAGACCAGAGGCATCTACCCAGATGTTACATAAACCTCTGTAACAAGAGTCTTGTTTAAAGGAGGGGTCCCCAGGCCTTTAGGCTGTGGGATGGACATTCAGGAGTGATCTGTGGCATTGACATCTCTCCACTGTGGCCTGATCTGAGACCCACAACTGGCTTTAAATGATTTGCCAGATGACTCACATTTTCCTTATGGAAGCTGATTCAGAAACAGGGACAGGTGGGATAGCTCATAACAGCTACATATGCAAGGATAAGAAACGTCCCATGTGATCAAATAATTACTGCTACGCTGAAACAGCAGAACAATGTCTTTCTGAATGCTTTTTACTTCTGATTGCAGTTAAAATTTGCAGAGGTTAGTCCAGACTAATTTTCATGTATAATAAATTCATATGAATCTATATGAAATATAAATTGAGATATGAAAGAACTGGAGCTCTTGTGTGGTCTGCAGGAGGCAGGAGGTCAGACAAAGAGATTACTCTAGCCTTTTCTGAGTTTATAGTGTCAGAAAGAACACAGTTCCTTGTCAAAACACACCAGTGAGCAATAGTGGCAGCACTGCTGGGAGGTGTGCTGCAGTGAAAAACAGGTGTCCTAAAGAGTCTGTGAGGAAATGCTCTTCCTGTTGGAGTGAATAGTAAAATGTCGACCCAGGTAATAAATGTGGCTTCCTCACTTCCCCTTTGTTTTCATTATAGGTTACAAAAAAACCCCAAGCCTTTCTTCCTTTGTTTTAAGGAAGCAAAATGAAATGCAGTTTTTGTGCTGCAGCTGGCTGTGCTCTCATCCTGAGGAGTGAACAGACTCTAAGGTCTTCTTCCAGCTGAGGAACAAAATCCTTTGACAGTGCAGGATGCCCCAAAATGCTTTTGGTGCTACCTTCAAACCTGGCATCTGCAGCAGCCCCCAGAGCAGTGCTGTGCTTCTAATGTCCCGAGCCCAAGCTGGGCTTGCATCATCTCCGTGCTGTGCTGCTGCTGCAGGGGATGCTGGAGAGAGAATCTCCCAGCCTTGGAAGAGCTTGCAGATGAGAGCAAGCTAACAAGCCTGGGAGCAGTACAAGCATATCTAACGTGTGACTAGTTGTGCTTTCCTCACTTACATGCCATCATTTGTAAATATTTGTAGAGGTACCTAGCAGGAGACAGGCAAAAAGCACAGATATAGGGAATTTTTTCTGTCATAAAGAAGCTACCAGTGGTAGCATAGACATGCCCTTGTATAAAATACAGGCACTAGAAACTGCCTGGGGACCTGGTATGGGTTATCCTCTGAACAGCTACTTGCACAAAGTCCCAGTTATGTTTTGATTCAATCTTTTCACTGCAGGGCACCTTTTAGATACAAGGAGCTTATCTTACTGCAGAGCAAGCGCTGCAAGTTAGTTAGAGACAGTTGTTAAAAGATCACTAACATGCTTTATGCTCCAGTAGAAAGGTTGCATTCATTTCATGAAAGAGATCCAGGCCCAGTGGTTACATTTTCAGTCTGGCTGTGATGGTACTGTATGTGGAGAAAAATAGTACTCCTGCAAGAAGGTTTAAGATTTGATGCTCTCTTTTCAGGAGGCTTCTCTGTGCAAACCACAAGTTTTCTTTCATGGTGAGATTCTCTAAAGTGTCAGGAAAATTTGTACAAAAGCACTGGGTCTGTTTTCCTGTGGTCTCCTGTCCTTCTACATGGACTCTGCCAATGCAGGCCACCAGTGGCTTCCTGATTTGGTCCTACACCTTTGATCAGGTGGTGGGGTCATCCTGTTTGGAGTTCCCCTAAAGCAGGGGTTTCAGAGCTGTCCTATCCAGGGAACAGACTGGCAGGGCTCTGGCCTGAACAAACTTAGTCCTTTTCTATCTAACGTCGCCTACTAAAGGAGGTCTAAACTGCTCTGTGAACACTTCACCAGTGAGAAGAGTGGGGGGGTGGAAGGACACTGCTTGTCTCCTGGCCATATAGATGCAGAAGCTGTCTCAAAGAGGGGTTGAGGTATTTATCTGGGGCTGCAAAACAAGTAGGCAGTAGAGCTAGAAGCTGACTCTCACACTTCTCTGACCCAGTCACTAAAGCAATCTTCCTTCCTGGTAAAAAACTTCCAGGAAGGACAGCTCAGAAGGAGTGAGTGAGTGAGTGAGTGAGTGAGTGAGTGAGTGAGTGAGTGAGTGAGTGAGTGAGTGAGTGAGAAACTCTGTGTGTAGGGTAAAAATGAGCATATCCATTGTTATTCTATGTTTTGTGTGTGCAAAGGGGGAAGAGATGGTGCAATTTGCTCAGAGAGCTGTCTCCACAACTGGAAATATTTAATTAATCAAATTACTTTCCTAGTAGTACTTTAAAAGGCATTAGACCTAGCCTGAGCCCCATTTTGATATGCTCAGCGGACTGTGAGGAATTTACTGTCAGATTAAGAAAGACAAAAAAGGTAGAAGTCAAACTGGTGGCAAAATGCAGTTTTTGGCTCCTTGTCAAGGCACCCACATGCCTCATTACCTTGGTTTAAAGCCAACAGACCAGCTTAACAGGGCTGTTTATTACTTCCTCCCCTTCCATCTATACCAAAAATGGGGTTTCAGCTACAAATCCTCCCTTTGCTAAGTTGCACTTTGGTTTTATTTTTTTGGATATACACACTTTCTTAGAGCGCCTCACGGAAGCACAGTGTTTGCATACAGCTGATAAATGCCACCTGCTGAGGACGCCTCTCGGGCCATTTCAAACAATATCCTGTCTCCGTACCAGCTGCTTCTGCTGGGAGCATTATTGTACCCTGCTGCCACTCTTGGAGCCAGATGATCCTAGGGAGGAGGGGAGAGAGTGTTAATGAGATAATAAAAGTATACAGTCACTATTTTCTACTGCAGCATCAATGTGGCTTTTTCTTGACTTTGAAGCCTGTTTAGCCATTGGAACGTGTCTCTGTCAAAAAGAAATGCTGATTCCTCTTTTTATTGCAGCCCTCACAGCACTGCACCGCATGAATTGTCAGCCTTTTCTTTTCCTTTTTACCAGAAAGCATCTGTCCTGTTTTCCTTCATGTCCCATCTAGCACAGACACCCAAGCGTGGTGCTCAATTCCTTTGCACCAACCAACCTGCCATAAAGACACCCCCAGGAGATGGATATAAATGAGGGACATAAATGCCTCTGCTACAGGAGTGTCCCTTATTGCTGAGGGGATGGGACCAGATGAGAGTCTCCAGAGAAAAACATAGCTTCAGGAGAGGAATTAGCTGTAACCTGTCCTAAAATTGTCTGCCCATATTAGGTACAGTAAAAGTTCAACAGGGAAAACAAAGCACAAATGCCACAGCTGGTGCTGGAGCTGCTCAGCCATAGCCCTGCTCCCTTCCCTTTCTACACTGCAAGGGCAGTTCCACACAAGGGGTCAGAAAATGGATACAGACACACAAGTGGCCTTTATTTCCTGCTCATCACTCACTGACTGAGAGCTGGACTTGCACTCCAAACTGCCCACAGAGCCATTAGCCCTTGACCTCTGGATTTATATCCAGCTAAGTGGTTTCTCTTGTAAGGCTGTGCCAGGTCCCCATTGCCAAAGCTTCTCCCTTCTTGCTCTGCAGGCTCTGCTGAGGAACATGTTACTTAGCCTGTATCTACACCCTACAACACAGTGCTTCACAGTGATGGAGTTCCTGCTGTGCTGAGACCACTGCTTGCTGTACAGACAGTGCAGTCTCAGCAGTTTGTGCAGCCTCATTCATATCTGTATCTTTCTCTTCTTCCTATTTATCCCCAGTGTGTCAGCTGTTTGCAGCAGGAACCTTCCATGTAGCTGTCAGCCACCTCCATCATCAATGGCTCCTTAATCACAAAATACTAAAAGTAAGCAATAACGGGGATAGTCATCTTAGGTCAGCATAGTTTAAAAAGTCAGGGTGAATAAGCATATGATTTTGTATTCAGTTATCCTAAATTTTAACAAAGCTTTAGTCTGACCAGTCATGCTGTTCCTATTTATCTTACACTCTTTCCTATCATGAATGATCCTCCTTCATACAAATGCAAGCAGAGGTCCCAGAGAACCAGCCTGTGGACTTAGCTAATTAGTCAGCTTGCTTGCGGGGAGAACAGATTAACACCTGGCTTCATCTCTGCTGATGAGCTGTCTTCAGAAACCTGTTTAGGAGGCAGGGGAGCCCTTCACTGAAAGGAGGTTTTAATAAAGTCTCTGCATGCTCACCCAGAACAGAGAGGTGAGGATTTTGCTCAGCACCTGTACTGCCAACAATATCAAGCAGGGATGTGCAGAGTGGGATGGGGTGATGGGTTCCAGCATCCTGGTCCCTTGTTGCCTGGCAGAGCAAGCAGCACACAGTTGCTTTTCCATCCTCACCTACTTCCCTTTGGTTTTAATAGGGATTTGTTGCAGCTGTAAGCACTACTCCACTTCTTCTGAAGCATTGTGAAAGAATGTGATGATGTTGCTATGCTATTTTTAGCCTATCTTCCAAAGTGAATTATGCTTACACAACTACGTCTCTGCAGCCCTACGCTCCCTGCCCTCACACACAAGCACTCGTAGCTTTTGTGTTCATATGCTAATTTTAAACAAATTTGAGAGGGAGCAGAGGTCTCAGAGCTGTGAAGGATAACTCCCAGCAGTGGCATGTGGGCAGGAGAGAGGTGCATAGGCACACACACACAGCTCATGAGCTTGCTTGCCAGCAGGTAGGCTGGAAAAGCTTGGCCCCAGACTGTGTCACAGGTGGCTCCCAGCCAGCCTGACCTCAGAGGGTGTGGAAAAGACTGGGAGGGGTCAGGCATAGGACACAGGGGAAATATGTGGGGAAGGCTAAAGGATATAGGATGTAGATCTGTGGTAGGCTGGACATCAGCAGTGCTGGCACTGAAGAGCTTCCCATTTTGTCCGAAAGCAATTGCTGCCCTCGGCACAGATCTAAAGAAGTTTGTCTACAGTGTTCCTCAGCAGGACTAAATTCTGCTTGAATGGATTAAGGAAGTGGTGGTAGAACCTGCCTCAACATGTTTGCTGATTCCAGTTCTAGCTTAGGACAAAAAACAACCTAAGCTGAGGGGGAAATGACTGGAGGGTGGGAGTGTGTGTCATTCACTCTTCCTATGAAGAGTATCCTGAAGATGTAAAAGGAAATCTCAAGTTTAGAGTCCCAGGCTTTACCCTTCCAGGTGAAGATCATTCTCCCTTAATGAATGAGGGCTACCAAAGCTCTGAGATGTTGTTAAAACCCATACAAATCCCCATCCAGGTGAGAAATAATTTGCACAGTACTTGTAAAAAGGGTTGTGTGAGTGTGCGTGGGAGCTGCTGCCCTGCTGGGCAGGGACTCCTAAGCCCTCTATGTTGCTAGGCCAGCCTGGCAAAGCTGAGATGCTGCTGTATGTAAAGTACCTCCCAGGGATGTCAACAACCTGTTCATGGTTCTGAGGCTTCACAAGCTGGGGTGAATGGGTGATGGCACTTTCTGGGTAGAAATGCAGGGTACGTGGGTGCCTATGTCACCACTCAACACATCCTAGGCATTTGATATTCAGCATCCACCCGAAAAGTGATAGTCATTAGACATCAGATTTACTGTCTGCAAAGGATGAGGACATAATTAAATTCAAAGGGCTTTTGATGAGTACATGAGGCAGTTTGGCCTTTTATTTCTATCTGAGCATTGTTCTCCAACATTTCCCCAGCAGAGTAGTCCTGCTGGAGAACTGGGTGCTCTCCAAGGGTTATTTCTTTGATGGTGCTGGTATTTAAAGGCAGATAATGCCTTTAATGGTGCTGATATTTAAAGGTAGAGCCACAGCTAACACTGTTTGGTGACACCAAAGTCAGCCCGAGTATAAACTTATTTTTTCTATTTTATAATCCAGACTCTTTAATTTTTTTTTACAGTTACTATGGCCAGTAGCCAATCTTTCAACAATTAGGACATTCTTTCACTGTATCAAGCATAAAGTTTAGAGGAAACTCAATTCCATTTCAAGCACCACAGTGTAAGAGAAAACCTCTTACCTTGAAACTGGAGTGCTGCTGCCTGACTGCTCCTGCAGTCAGGAGACCTGAGCTGCCTGTGGGGTCAGCCTGCCTGTGCCCTGGAGAAAACTACAGGGATCAAGCTCTTTCCTAAGTAACCTTTCATTTTGAAAGTCTTACTATTTGCATGCCTCTCTGGAAAACTCTGATTTCTGTTGTAGAGGTTGCTGACAGTTTTCATCTTCGGTTATTTGTGGTTGCTTCCAGAAATAGAGCATGTGTGTAATCCTTTTATTTTAAAATTTTTATTTCTTTAATTTTTGCCTACATTATCTTTGTGTAATTTTGCTCCCATTACTGTATTGCCATTGACTTTTATAATCACAAGAAGCTTGTAATAAAAGGGAAATGTAAAATTACTAAAATATCATCTTAGCTCTTATTTTTAAACTAAAGTAAGCACTTAAATGAGACAAGTACTTGAAAACAGTCAACTTACTCTGACTGTGATTTCACAGGTCAAATCCAAACCTTATTACAAATCTATAGAAGATGATGCCTTGGCCGCATAAATCAGAAATGCCATTTCACAGGAGCTAAGTGGAGTTCAAAGCAAGCCCTTTCTGCATTTGAAATGCCAAAATCTGATATAATAATATTTAGACCACTCATCAAAATAAAACAAGTCTGCTTCTCCACTATGACTGCAAAATATAACAACTCTTTTATATTTAGCCCATTTAGATGGTAAACTGCCTATCAGTGGGCAATGCCATTCCAAGGAAGTCAAAAGCTACTAAAATCAAGCCAGTCAGTCATAAATTACTCCGGCAGCTAAAATCAAGGAATTAACTGAAAGCACAATAGCTTTTAAAGCCATAAAGCACTGCAAGGATCAGTTTCTACCTATTGTAGAGTATGGTAACGGTCAATAGTGTCTTCTGCTATCATTCCTTTACAAAAGGGAATATTCACAAAGCAGCCTAGGGAAGGTTGGTCCAGCTAAGTGGGACATTCAGGGATCTCTTCAGGTAGTAAGGGGAACAGTGAAAGTTGAGGGGAGTTGCAAAGGACCAGATGCTTGGCCAAAGCTTGATCCTGCTGTACCCTGTCCATGGTGGTTGGACCATAAGAAGCCAGCTGTGCCAGCTGAGTAGTTTCCAGGCATGAAGAAAAGGCAAGCTATTAATGCTGGAGCATTCTGAGCTCTGTATCTGAAATCTTTGCCTTTTAATGTGCAGGGAAAACATAACAGAAAAAGGATGCTTCTCTTGCCCTATCAGTCCACTTGTTCCCATGCTTTGTTGAGGCTGCATGGCCAGATCCAGAGACACCACTTCATGTCTGTAAAACATCACCTCTGACAGTCCCTGTGGCAAGTCCTTTGAATCAGAATTTAGCTTCCCCGTGGCAAGGAAAAGGGACATATTTCTTACCAATGGGGATAACTTCACTGGAATGAAGTGTTTGCATGTACTCTGTGTTTGAATGAAAAATGAGAAAACCCCTCCTATGGACCTTTCCCCCCGCGGCCCACATAACAAGTTTGTCTCACTGTCCCCTTGCAATTATAATCCCACCAGTAAAGGAGCTCTAGGCTCATTACCTAGCTGCATAATGAAGCACATTAGCAGGACAGATGGATAGTTGGCAGTAGAGGCTGAAACAGGCTAAAATCCAAAGTGCTCTGAAATATGCCCTTGGGCTTTCTCCGGAGCCTATTTGCTTTTATAAGAGGATTTTAATATTCAGGACTTCATAAGAAGCTTGCTTGCTTCCAGAATTTGTCATTGTCCATGGTGTAGAAGCCCCAACTGGTGCTTGGATTCTTCATTTGTCAGCTAACCCTGGTAGTTGTTACACTGTCCTTAAGATTTTAAAGTTGAGTCACTCAGGGAGCAGCGCCACTAGTGCCATGGATTGCACCCTCTGCCAGGAGTGATCCTGGGGAAATTCATCATAGAAACCCCACAGAAACCAACCATCCTTTGTACAGAATCTTCTGAAAACTTCCCTGTGGTCCTTAGACCTCAAAGTAGTACTTTATTTTTTTTTTAAATTCTCTTTTCCCACAACTGTTTTGGTAGCCATACCTGTTTCTTTCTCAGGAGGAAAGGAATGTCTGCACTGACATTCCTGACAAATACCAACATACACTGACAGGCAGCACAGGGCTATATATTGACTAGCCAGGGGAACGGAATTGTATCCTACACATCCAAGAGTCTCTTTGTTTAATATTTTCCTAGAGTATGTGCTGATATCCTTGTATATTTTAAAGGCACAGAAATTTTTCTGCTTGTATATAGTAATGTTTCATATCACTGGAAAAAACCATACAGCTGTTGGACTGTGCAGCAGGTGCCTTGTATGGAGATGTACGAGGCATCCTTGCGCTGCCTACAGTGGTATGATGTGCTCCCTTGGCAGTGCCAGCTTTCTGCACTGTGCATGGCAGGCTGGTGCCTTCTGCCAAGAAGGAATCTAGCTTGCTGCACCAGTGACTATGTCTGATGTGTATTAACTGCTCTGCTGAATCACTTGAAGCTCAGAGGCTACAGTTCAGCTGTAACCACTTCAGGAAGTGGTTACAATCATGAAAATAAAAGGACAAGTATCAAAGACAAACCAGTAGCAAAACAAGTCCTATACAAGTGCATAAGAGAGTAAGGTAGGGATAAGCACTACCCCAGCCCCCAAGGTTGCCTGTAAAACCAGGAAAGACCTCAGTTTCTCCTTCAAATCTCATGTGCTATTGGAAGAGTGGTGTCCTTGGGTGTGGTTCCATTATTTAGATTCCTCCTGGTTAGGCTATCAAATCGCTGGCTGTGCTGGTGTGAGGGACCAGAGGGACAGGGTCGTTCCCATTTGGAGCCTGCCTGCCATGCTCAGCTGAGTGGGCTAGGAAGAGGGTTTGTGTTAGAGGTGAAGCCAGCATCCTGTACTGATGAAGTGGAACTGACATTTGTCATTGAAGAGAAAGTACCATCACTTGAGGCTACCCATGCATATGATCTGGCAATACTGAGAACAGGAAACAAATGTTACATGTGTCAGAGTGCACCTGCCACTCAAAGGTTTCAGAAATATTTACAAATCCTGCATTGCTGTATTAGCCTTCCCTAATTACTTTGCAAGACAAGCAAACATGACAGCACCATTCTGCAGAACACTAAAGTAAGGCACGTGGATGCTCCTCTGTAACTCACCAGGCCATGTCCCACTTGGGGCTGATGATGGATAATCCAAATGCTCCTACCCAGTTCCTTTGTCATCATTTGACCATATGGCTTCTCCAACTTCCTTTATCTATTACTTCAAAAGTGTTTCTCTTTGCAATGTTAACTTGAGCTAGAGCACAGGTGTTGCCCTACTTTAGCTGCCATCTGTACCCAAAACCCTGCTGTAGCTTGAATCTCTTGGCTGAGATGGTCAGGTGGACATCTACATACCCTGCTTCGTAGAGTAACTGCAGGCTAATGCTTTAGACCACCTGTGGTCCTCCACAGCTTTCCCAGAATTCTCAGCCAAGCATCCAGAAAGGATAAGCATGTTCTCCCACAACACTATCATTACTATATGTCTGTGATTTGTGCTAGGCCTTGTATTGCACAGAAATGAGCTCAGGGCAGGTGTGGATCATACAGTGTTTCTGCTGTCATGGGTGCCAGCCTCACTCAAGGTCAGCAATGTGAGCATAAGGAACTCAAACTGCAGCTGGGAGGGTACTGCAAAAATGCAGAAGTCAAGAACAGAAATATCTTCATGAAAGGTTTCTGTTATGTAACTTGCTTGACAAAACAAAAAAGGATGAAATTAAGGAAAATCATTAAAAACAAAAACGCAGAGTGAATTCCTTGAAACCATAGGTCTGTAAAGTACTGTATTGGTTTAACCCAAGCCTACAAAAATACTAAATAAGCTGAGTAGCTTAGTCTTGGGGTTTTAAGGAGTGTCTAGGGCATTTGTCTCTCTGCCAAGGGTTTGGGTGAAGTACTGAAAAAACATATCCAGAAAAAAAATGGGAAATTGTGTTTTACTTAAGGAGGAAGAAAGTCAGAGCAATTAATCTGCCAGAGGCCATCTTCTCCTTAAAATGAGTAAGTGTTTATTGCTCCTGAATGGGGTACAGGTGAGATGTACTTTACAGCAGACAAAGATGAATTATCTGGAATAGATAGCGGACATCTGAGCTTATGGAGAGGGTGAGGGGGTCTGTTCATTTTTTCTACAACTGATTCTCTGCTGGGCTGGGAATACACTGGCCAGCAATTCAATATCATGCTACCTAATGCAAGGACAGATTAACTGCTTTTAGCCTTTTTTAAGGCAGTAGTATGTAATGTTGGATTCAGTGCTGTCAGGAAGGCAAGGGTAGGTATGACTCACAGTTTGGTTCACTCCCCCCCAGCTTTTCTTTGTTTTTCTTTGTTTCTGAAGGAGGTGGTCATGTTTTAATTTCCTTGTAATGAACAAGAGGGTAAGCAAGCTAAAAATAATTTTAGGGGAGTATTTTGCAGTCTTTATAACAACAAAACATATAGATATTTCACAGTAAAGCTTTACTAAACTTATGATCTAAGAAGGGACAGGTAGCAATGAAGAACTGAATGCAGTCTGAAAGCATTTTTAAAGCAATGTGCCTTTGTAAGACTGATCAATCCTTCTTTCAGATTTGGATCCAGAAGTTTACATTTCCCTCTGTTTCAATTAAACCTCCCACAGAATATGACTTGAAAACAATACATTTAATGTCTGGCCTTTTTTTTTTTTTTCAATTGTTTGTATCCAAGTTTGTTTGAATGTGGACATGAGTGAAAGCAAAACACAATGGCTCAGATAGCAAAGAACACCATGCATCTTGTCCTAAGACTGTTAATTAAGCCATTAAAGATTGCTGGGGTTGGCAATACCACGTCTGCAGGGAGCTAATTACTTGTGCAACTGATAAAATACCATGACAACAACAAAGAATGATATTTTGTAGACAAGTAACAATGACAAGCTCCTGCCCTGCAGCATGAAGTCGGTAAGGTCAGCTTGTACCCTTCCAAGTCAGGAGGTGTCTCAAGTGAATAAGAGCAACTTAGAATCCAGATTTTTGCTGAGAATGTGATTAGAAAGAATGCAGTAAACTTAATAAATATACAGAATAGAGATGTGTCAATCAGTGCAGATACACTGCAGCTATACAGTACATGTAGTTGTCTACTACTTTAACAGCAGAGCGATGGGCCCAGGGGCCTGCTGATTCACTTTTTCCTGGTTTTCATTTTACACCTTCGTAGAGATCGTGGGCTTGGTTTAAAAGAGCTCTCCAAGAGCATCTGCTTTGGTGTTCTTTTTATCTTTTCTCACCAATACCCCCAAAGGAGTTACTTCCCTTTCTGTGCAGCAACAGCAGCACAGGGGCTCTAATTTGTTTGCTGGAAGCATGTTTTTGTGTTGAGAATCATGTGTGTTCCTCTGAGACCTTTCAAAAGAGCATACCTTGTGTAATTGCAGGATTTCAGCTGAGGTCTGACTGTTGAAGGATCTCTTTTTGCTCAGTAACCTATATCACTTCTTCCCCTGACTATAAGAGCATTGATTTTTAATTAATTTAATATTCATTAAGAACAGAGACTTGTTGAGGCATCTGCTAAAATCTATGCTTGCAGGTTTTTATAGGAAAAGAATTCAAAGCAAATTTTTATGAGGTGGAAGCTTAAAAGCCTTAAGAGTACTGGCATTAAAACATGGACAAATATGGACTGGAAAGAGAATGGATTGAGAGCAGCCCTGAGGAGAAGGATTGGAGGATGTTGGTTAACAAGCTCAACATGAGCTGGTAATGTGCCAGCCAAATTAAAGACAACCATATCCTAGGCTGTGTCAGAAGAAGTGTCAGCAGGTCAGGGGAAGTGATTCTCCCCTCTACTTCACTCTCATGGCACCCCACTTGGAGTAATTGATCCAGCTCTGGGGCCCCCAGCATGAGAAGGACTGGACCTGTTGGAGCAGATCCAGAGGACAGCCATGGAGCTGGAGTGCCTTTTCTTTGAAGACAGGCTGAGAGCTGGGGTTGTTTATCCTGGAGAAGAGAAGGCTCTGGGAAGACCTTACAGCACCTTCAAGTACCTAAATTGGGCTACAAGAGACTTGGAGATGGACTTTTTACAAGGGCCTGCTATAGGACTAGGGGAAATAGCTTTAAACTGAAAGAGTATAGATTTAAATTAGATATTAGGAAGAAATTCTCTACTGTAAGGGTGGTGAGACACTGAAACAGGTCACTAAGAGAAGCTGTCTACACAGTTTTATAGGCCTTGATCACATTCAACCTTGATTTTCCCTCCAAAGAGAGGAACACATGCCTTTTTAGTCTCTTTAAGTCAGCTTCTTTATCCTCTCAGCTGTTCTAGTGCTGCTGTCTTACTCTGCTACATCCCTCCTGAGATGTGGAGACCTAAGCTGCACTCAGCTGCAAGGAGTGCGTCAGGACATTACATAGCAGCAAAATGGTACCTTTTGTCCTGGATCTCAGTGCTCTTTGCGATGACACAGAAGCATTTCATGGTACATGGTGGGTGTCTGTATTGCTATATATATGTCAGGACTAATAGTAAAAAAACTGCAGCTGCTTGCCTATCCAAACAGCACAAAATTCCCTGAAAAATCCATCAGGGGGATATGGATATGTCTAAAGACTGAATTAGCCATTTATTCTGGTGACTGCTGTTTTTCAAATGAGGTAAAGGGAAAAAAATATCCCACAAAATTGAAAACCTGCCTGACACTTCTGTAGCCACCCATTTTTTTCAGCATTGTGGAAAATAACACTCAACAGGAAGGGTCTAAACTCTGAATTGATGCAAAATTGCTAGGCACAATTTGAAATGAGGAATTTTTAAGTCTCTGAGACCTGGACTTCAGCCACCTTCCTGCAGCTCTCCTTCCTTTTCCTAACCCTACTGGGCAGCATAAGGCATCCAGGGAAAGAAAGAGCTGTGGTGACTGGGGACCTAACTATAGTCTCCTGTTTATGGACACCAGCTGGGAATCTGCTTCAAATTAATACCACCTTATTTTTCCTTCAGAAATTATTCTCAAAAAGGCAGTGGCTGGAAGCAGAACTTGTGGCAATCCCACTCCACTGAAAATCTGGTTTGTGAGCCTCAGGAGAGAGGGAGAATGATTCAAAATTATGAGACAGAAAGCTATTGCAGAAACCACACAGTTTTCCTGGCCTTCTCCAATGGATTTTTCCACCAAAAAGAAAAAAGAATGCTTTGGCCTAGCAGCAGTAACTTGAGGTTCAGTATGCCCAGCAAAGAGTTTTCCACACCCAGCTTCCTGTGAAACCCACAGGAGAAGCTGATCTGTTCCACACAGGCACATAGAGGGAAGGCTTGCAAGGACAGACACACAGTGAACTGCCACAAGAAGCACCCAGGTGGGAGTGCTCACAGTGCCAATTCAGCATTGAATTTCAACCACATTGCTTACTAAACTTCCTGTACCTTCAGCATGAGATGCTCTTGGTGCTGTGGAGGTCACATGGAGCAGGATGTTTGGCAGTGAGGGTGCTGTGGTTTCCCTGCTCGCTTCTCTCTCTCTCAGCAGTGGTCAGCTGGGCTGGCTCAAGGTGAATGTTCCTCACTCCTCCACATGACTTATATGGCCTTGCTATGGAGCTAATCTCAGCACTCCTCACTTTGCAGCCTGTTATGTAACATGTTATGCTACCTTTGGCTGGGGTGGAGTTAATTTTTTTCACAGTAGCTAGCATGGGTCCATGTTTTGAATTTGTCCTGGAAACAGTGCTAGTAGTACAGGGATGTTTGGTCACTGCTGAGCAGTGCTCACACAAAGCCAAGGCCTGTTCTGCTTCTTGTACCACCCTGCCAGCCAGTGGCTTCAGAAACACAAGAAGCTGGGAGGGCACACAGCTGGGAGAGCTGAACCCAAGTGACCACAGGCATATTCCACAGGATATGGCACTATGTGCAGCATGGAAAGCTGTAGGAGGAAGGAGGCAGTTCAGAGTGATGTGTCTTCCCAATAAACCATTACACGTGATGGAGTGTTTTCCTGGGGATGGCTGAGCACCTGCCTGCCCATGAGAAGAGGTGAAACAATTCCTTCTTTTGCTTTGCTTGCACCCACAGCTTTTGCATTCCTATTAAAGTGCCTTTATTTCAACCCATCAGTTTTCTCATTTTCACTCTTCTGATTCTCTCCCCCATCCCATCAGGGAGGAGTGATCAATTGAATGTGTGTGGTTTAGTTGCCACCTGGGGTTAAGCAACACATATATATGGACTTGGTATTACAGTTCAGGCTTTACATTCCTGTGTAAGGTGTGTATAGTGCATGTCTTGCTACTACAGGTATGGAATTTACAAGTTTTCAAACAGCCTTTCACTACAGGATGGATGGGTGGATGGATGGATGGATGGATGGATGGATGGATGGATGGATGGATGGATGGATGGAGTAAGTTCCTACTGGATTGGGTTCTGCATGGTAATCTGCTAGAGACTGGTGAACATTATATTGCATACATTAGTCATTTACAGTGAGAATGTGCAATGACATCATGAAACCTCTCTGTCCTTGGAAGGTGACTTTTGTGCTATGCAAGGAAAATGGGGTGGAGCGGGAGGTTGTTGTTTTAATTCTGCAGAGTTACATGTGTCTCAAAGCTTCTCCTAGTTCCCCTTCCTGATAGATCCCTGTTTCTAATAATAGAAATAAGGAATTCTAATAAGGAATGCTGCTCAAGCAAAGATATTTTTTTTGTTGAGCTCTTTGTTTTTCTATTGGTCAGGAAAGATCAGCACTGTCTGTTTAACCTTTGTGCTCAAAGACTATACCATGTTTCCATATACAGATTGGTCTCTTGGTGCTTTTCTGCCCCTTGATGGTTGGCTGATCAAAGGGATTCCCTTGGACATTTATAAACACGTGTAAATACACATTAGACCTCTCTGGTTCATCTCATCCTGTCCTCTTTCTGTAATTGCCCAAAGTGAACATTGCAAGCTCCCAGTATCACTTTATGAGAAGCATATGAGCCTGGATTGTGCACAGGGATGGGAGAACCAGGTTCAGCAGCTTAGCAGCTTCCAGGCAGCTGAAGGAAGACATATTAAAAAGAAATCATGTGAAAGAGTATATAATGTGAGAAAAAGCAACCAGTAATATTGGAGCTAAAGACTGGAAATCAACTTTCCAGAAAAAAAACAGTGAGGAGAATCAAACAGAAATTGAACTCAAATCTCAGTTTTTCATGTTTAAAAACACTTTTTCATTAGTTCCAAGATCCGAGCACTTATCAAAGGAAGAGCCTTTTTGCATCCTCTCTTTTACTATTCAAGTTGAGTACTGCATCCTGACCACAAACTACTGGTGTCACAGTGATTTACCTTTCTGCCACTAGTTATGGTCTTTGCATCCATTTCCAGCTTACTGGGTGAACAGTTTAGCCTTCTGACATTTAGGTGAATATGCCAGTGAACATAAGTTTCAGCAAGAGGAAAATGTAAACAAACAAACAAACAAAAAAATAGAGACTTTAAAAAGGGAGTGGAATCATCTGCATTTAATTTTTGTGTATGAGTGTTCTGAATTCACATTATATAGTCTGCCCTCATGACTCTGAGGGCAAAGAATGCAGATTTTAAGTTCAATCCAACAAAATCCATGTGATTTCAGAATTCACCTTAAAATGACAGTGGCAACACCCATTGCTGTTCCCCAGCTTCATTTCCAAAGTCTGTAACAGCATTAGTGGTTATTTGTAGATGCCCATAACTGTTTCATCACTTAAGTAACTACAATGAGCAGGGCATAGTGTCTCCTGGGAGCGCTAGTGAGGCACTGTAAACAGCACATAATCCTTTTTTTTGTGACAACCTCTAACACTGAAGTCCTGAGAAGAGATGAGTAACTGCTAACATTCCCACAGCTAGGAATTGTGATAAGAGAGTGGTCCAGGCATCTTAATGCCTGATTTTGCAGGGGACTGAGTAAACAGGAGAAGCCAAGTCCTTCCCAAAAGCCCTGGATGGTTGGAGATTTGGGAGAGATGCTGCCCAGCTGATGCTGCCAGCTCCCTGTAGTGAGGGCAGTGGTAACAGCTGTGGCTGAGGCTGGGAGCTGGGATCAGCTCACCCCAGAGCCCCTGGGAGCCTGGGTTGCACAGGCACGCAGCTGGTTGGCCCTGGGGTCAACAAAGCTGTGAAAATGTTGGACTTTGGAGCCTGTCCTTAGGGAACAAGCTTATCGACTGCTGTAGCATGCAAATGTGTAATTGCACTCTAGTGGCCTGTGGACAGCAACAGAGCCAGGACTGTGCAGATGTGATTACAAATATTGTCTACATGGGCAGTTACATTTACAAATGCTACCATGCTTTTATATTGAATCCCTATTTTAAGGTCACGAGAGCATATTAAACTTGAGCTCTGTCCTGCTGGAGCATGGGGGCAGTGCTCTGGCTTCCTCCTGTTCTTTGTGTGTCCTGTGTGCCATAAGGACAGAAAAAAAGAGCCAAGTACTGAGCTGGTATATTCCTATTAATACTGATCCAAGAATTTTGAAACCCCCAATCTATTCTAATGTTCCTTTGCTCAGTCTTATAAATTTAGTTTATTTCCAGAGGCTTTTCAAATCTCTGATAGACTTTTCTCTAGCTTTTTATTTTTCATTACAGCCTTGTTTTATCCATCCCTAGCTTTACTTTTGTCATCAAGTGTGTTTACTCTATGTACATTTTGAATAAGTGAATCTTACCTACTTCCAAAATCTTCTTCACATGGATAATCAAAAAGAAGCCTCTTACTCATAATCATGAAAAGCCACAGAGGAGACTAAGTAAATCAGGGAGTTTGCTTGCTCAGAGTGTTGTGTGCCACAGAATTTGTGTTCCGGCAATGATTTGGAAAGGGACAATATATGCAATAAGCAACGAACAAGCAATAGAAAGAAATTATGTTGTTTTTGTAGACATAGTCAGAAATAGTCTGCAGAATTAATTACTTTAAACAGTTAGGCAAGCTGAAACAATTTAACATCTGTGGATTTATTTTTTTTTGCCTGCGTCTTAGGAGAGATAGCAGTGATTGGCCAGGCATAGCACGGCCATGTGCATGTCAACTAAATGCAGAACAGTTGTTAGTTCCAGATATTTGCTGAGGATAGGCTTTCTGAGCCACAAAAAATGATGCTGACACAAATGCAGTATGCATGAGAGTGAGATGTGAATTCAAGGATAGGACATCATGCCCACGTGGGACTTGCCATAGACTTGTTTTTTAACTTGGCAACTTGAGGCACTGGTCTTTTGTTCCTTTTGATTAAGAGCTTTAGGATCTCTGCTATCTACCCATGAAGTGTATTATTACAAAAGAGTTCCCTTGATTGCCCTTTCCACAGGCAGACTTTGGCCTTTTTCCAAAGGCATATTGTATTTGCATTGATCACACTGCTGACTATATGACCTTGTCATTAGGAAAGCATGAAAGATAAAATATGAGTTACTTGGACTCCTTCTTCTAGTATTATTCATTATTTTAATTTTTGATCTCTGAAAGAGATTGCAGAGCCAGCAGGAGGTCTGTTTGAGACCCGCTGACATAATGGAATTTGTGGTACTTTAATTATCCAAATGATCTAAACAAAAGAAGTTAAACACTGGATAGTGTGTGATGGATTGTTAGCTGTAAACTGCAAAAATTAATTTGGCAGCTGGAATGGTTACATGAAACTCTGGAGGCTGCTCCTCTAACACCCTGACTAGGGCATCAGATTAAATGTGCTGGATGCAAATAAAGCTGGAAGCATTCACAGAAAATTGTTTCTATACTAAAATGCATGCTTCTTTCTCTCTTATATTTCTGTAATGAACTGCTCAGTCATTACAGTGGGTATTCTCATTGTTCTTCAGGTCAGTTTACAGTCCCTGCATCCCTCTTCCCCTTATGTTCTTGAGTGTTTACAGTTTTGTACTCATTTACATGTACACTGATGCATCAAGCCCAGAAAGTCCACATTCCAAAAGTACAGAGAGCAGTGCATTCTACCATAGCACATTAGTCTATGGCTGTGAGTTTTGTATGCCCTGGATGCTAAAAAAATATCCAGATAAAACAAAAAGAAAGATAATATAATATATGAAAAAAAACCCCACAACCAAACAACCCAAATTTCTTGATTATATTTGAGGCAGAAACGTCTGTCAAGGATGATTTAGTTGATATGGGCACAGCAAAGTTAAAGGAGTCCTTAAGCTGCAGCTTGCTAGAGAGTATTCTGGGAAGAATCACCCTGTGCTTGCCCTTTGCTAAACATCCCTTACTGGCAGTAAGACAGTGGCCTTTTCTGGCACCCTCACCTTCTTACAGTTTTGTCCTGAATGTGGAAGGAAGGATTGGATCACAAGGACACTTTTCCCCTTTCACATCACTGCCAGCCTGCTCTTAGGAGACAAGTCAGGCAGTGTTAGGAAACACCATAAACCCAAATGTAGCAATGTAGTTTGCAGTTTCTAGTAAAGTGTTCTTCTTTTTTTCCTTGAAACTGTCTTTAAGAAAAGCCATGTAGCTAATTACCTGAGTGCCTGCAACAATTTTCATCACACTTAGAATATGCAAAGCATCCTACCAAAAATCACAGAAAACTGCCATAATAGAGCACTTACAACAATACTCTGTAACATGGGCTGATCTCAGTATTTATTTGTGTATTTTTAGCATGTAAAAATATGTTTGTCAAAGTCCACAGTGCTACCACTACCTGTGACTTTTAATTCATCTCACAGTACCAAGTATTTTTGTTGGACAGGATTGCTACAATTGACTTCTTAGGAGAATCTTCATCTTCTGAAAGTAGAAACAAATGGGTGGTCATGAAAACTGAATCAGAGGAGAGAAGAGGAATCTGAAACTGACTTGGCAAAGAGTAAGTATTAGGAGCAAGGAAGGCAGAGCTCACAAGAGGTCAAGAGGCAGTGTTCCCATGGCTTAGGAGAGGCAGCTAAGAAACTGCCTGGGATGACTAACAAAATTGCACAAGGTTCCCTAGATGGGAAACTGGGCATCAGCCAAAACACAGGTGAAGCTGACAACAGGAATATACTTAAATTCAGAGAGAAATTTGGGCAAGGACAGGGAGAGGAGGAAATGTACAGACAGTTTGGGAAAAGGGACAGAGGGAAAAAATGGGTAGAGAATCTCTTTCTGTATGCAATCACCTTCCCATTGTTCCACATCACAAGGATGAGGGATTCCCATCACAGTCAGTTATTTTCTTGGTATAAGTAACAGAGGTCTGTGTAGGGTCACCTAAGTGTCATAGGTGATGTGTAACAGCCTGATACTATAACAGGGAATTTCTACTTTTATAATCTGAATAACTATGTACTGTACTCTTTCTGGCCTCACCAGTAAGATTTCAAAGTCAGGTCTTAAATGGCTGGAAACAGCAGGGTTAAGAATGCCTCTGTGTGTATTAAAGGGCCACTGTTAATTCTGTGGTCACACAGGACTCCACAGGGCCTTGCTGCACCCAGTGCACAAGATGGATGAGTCTCATTTAAGGACCAGCTGCTCAGTATTTTTTTCCTTTATTGTTCAGAGTGTGTCTCCATGCCTTACTGACTGCATACTATCTGCATGGAAGGCAATTACTTGCCTCATGAGTTTTTTTGTGCTGCTTATTGCTATAGTAACTGTGTGCCTCACAAATACTAGCTCATCTGTTTTCCTTCTTCCTCTTGGAGATGGCAGTGAACTACCTGTGTTTCATGAATGTAGAGCTGAAGAATGGAGAGCAGAAGCTGAAGGCACTCAAGTGTCCAGTATTAGAGTGGAACTGCATATTGCACAGCATGCTCTAGTCACTCTGCATGCTCTAATTCCAGTTTGCTTTGCCTTTAGTTCTTCAGTATCTCCTGTAATCTCAAAGCCTCAATTTGGGCACCTGGAAAAGAATGAACTACTGACCATCTCTGAAAGTCTGAGTGTGTTAAGCTAATGTCACATATGATATCTGTGTCTCAGATTGGGACAGTATCTATTTGTGCAGCTTGATGTTCATCCACCTGTAACCATGGCACCAGCCAGTCCCCCTCACTCATCCTGTACCATATGTTTTAGGTACATTGCCATGGATTACAGAGGCAAGGGAAGCATGAGCTAATAAAGTAGTACAATGAACTGAAAAAAGTATTGCAAAATAAATGCCAAATAAAAAGAACAAGCCGGTAAGTTATGAATTAGCAGTATGATTGCTTTGTGTGCTTGCACATTGTCTTTTTTCTCTTCTCTGTTGTGTGTTTTAATTCTTTCTATATTATACTCCTCAGGGTTGAGACTGTCATTTTCTGTATTTGCAAAGAATCCTGCATATGCTCCAAATTATTTGAACAGCCTGTGAGATAGGTAAATACCACCAGGTTAGATGGGAGAAACCTAAAGTAAGAGGCTTAAAGTAAAAGAAATAAAAAAGTGTTATCGTGATTGCATATTTGTATTTGTACAAGAAAATAAGCCATTTATGAGCTCACAACTCTACTCCTGTGGTAGGCTGAACAAACAGATGACCACAAGAATGAGGGGTTTAGGTAATGATGTGCATAAGCTGTAAATAATTTAGTGAATACCTATTTAGGAGTGTATAGACATATGTGAGTCACTCAAAGTAACATAGGAAGTCAATCAATCCTGTCATCTAATCAGTATAACAAAGGAAAAATATGTTTTCCTAAAATAGCAAGCAAATCAGTCATGTGAGAGATAATACTTTAAATTTTGCTGAGAGTCTGTAAGTTCTAATAAGCACCAATCTTTCTCACTTAATTACCC
The DNA here is from genome assembly GCF_036417665.1 of Passer domesticus. Taxonomy (NCBI): domain Eukaryota; kingdom Metazoa; phylum Chordata; class Aves; order Passeriformes; family Passeridae; genus Passer; species Passer domesticus. Next base: position 34,972,097 of record NC_087479.1, read on the forward strand.
TCCTTGGGGAGCTATATTGCAGGTGTTTTTCATTATTTTCAGCAGAAGTTTAGCAATTTCTCTTCACTTTGTCTTTTCTCAGGACTAACCTTTGCTTTCCAGCTGGGGATAGTTTCGTTTCTAAATTGTTTCTCTCTTTATCCCTTACACACCATTGGAGAGAAAAGCACTTTCTTCTCCCTGATCATCCTCACGTATTTTCCTGAGGAAGAAGCAGCAATTGTAGGCTGGGAAACAGTGCTGCTGCCTGAAATCTCATTTGTTTGGATGCTAAGCACAAGTACAAATCAATGAAGGAAGAAGATCCTTTTTTCATTATTAGTAATAGCACACTCTTAGCCAGATGCAAGGGAAAATAAGAGTTTCCCATTAAAAGGCTTGACCAACCCTCTGCAAGATTATATTAAGCTGTTTTCAAGGGCTTATGTCTTATTTTAGCAAGTCACATACTCAAATGTCCAGCTGCCCCCCACTCACACAGCTCCAGGTTGGTCAGTTTAATTCACATTCCAAAATGGGAGTGACCTCTTGGCAACAGAAAATATTTGGAAATGTAGTTATGTGGAACAGACAGCCACAGGCTTTCTGTGGGGTGGTTCTTCAGTTCAGGGAGCATTCACGCTCCAAGGTTGGCTCTGGTTTTTGTGATTACATCCTCTAGGGGGATTACATGGCCTTGAGGGTGGATCTCAGACCTATGTTGTGTGCATCCATTCCTTTCCTCTCAAAATGCTTGCTGAAAACTTAACAGCAACATTTTCTGTAAGAAAAAGTTAAAGAAATTAATGCTTTCTGTTGGCATAGGCTGGAAATTGGGTGCCTCTGAATTGCTGTTCTATGCCCTGTGTTTTTAAGCATGCTGAATAAGTGACTCCTAGACACTAAGGGACTTGAAACTATAAAAATATTAATGGTAAATTCAAAATACAAGCATAAACCCAGCTCTATTCTCTAAGATCCTTTGCAAGGCAAGTGAATCTCTAATGGGGGGCATGAAGGACTATGAAGGTGGGTGAGTGTGAAACAGAAAATATATCTGTAGTCTTTCAGTTAACAGAATTAATTTTCCTTTCTGGCAAGGACAGTGGCAGAAGGTCTGTTCAGTGAACTCCCCTGGGATCTGTAGCAAGAGGTAGCTTGGAGTGGATTTCAGCAGCTTTATCTGCAGGCACTCCTCAGTATTTTAACCCACTGACACTCTGTAAGGGGAGGTTTGTTATGTTACCAGATGCCTAACTTGGGCCTTGGAGCAGGGCTTTGCATTTACAGTCCTTTCCTAGCGGGAAAACTCTCACAGCCTGTTGACTAATTAGGTTGTTTTCATTTACAGTAACATTAAGCCCTGATTTTTAAATCTGCTACTGAAATGCTGCCACTGAAACGTCCTTGCCTGCACCTCTAAGTTTGCTTCTGCCAGTGTAAGGCGTGACACAAATCAGGGCATCTCTGACTGGCTGTCTCTTAGCTGTTGCTTTAGTAGGTGTGTGCGGTTTGGCGAGTGGGAGCGGGCAGGAGTGTGCCTGGGGGGCGAGCAGGGATCTGTGAGCCCTGCTCTGTCTGTGCCCTGCTCTGTCTGTGCCCTGCTTTGTCTATGCCCTGCTCAGCCTGTGCCCTGCTCAGCCTGTGCCCTTCCCTGTCTGTGCCCCAAGCTGGGCGGGTGTCCGGCTCACTCCTCTCGGCTGCCGGTGGCTGCCACCGCCCGCACAGCCAAAGGGGCTGGCGGAGCCCCAGCCCTGCCGGGCACCTCTGTCCCCACCCCAGGAGGGCCACGTGGGCAGGTGTCATCCTGCCACCATGCTCAGGTGTCTCGGGACACTCCAGGTCTGGGAATGTGGATGGAGCCCAGCTGAGCTAGCCCGTGAAAGAGCCTCCTTGTTTACCATGTAATGCTGTTTGCTGTGGCTCTCATGTGGTGCTCTGCTGGTTGAGAGCTGCCAAGGCCCAGAAGGAAACATTACCAGTTGATTACATCCACTTTTTTGAAATGGTGACACGCTTTCCTATCATAGTGGAAAGAAATGGTGACTACAGCTTATTATGTATCCTTCTTTGCCTATCCATGGAGACACTTTGCAGCCTCTACCCTAAAGGCAAAGATGCAGTCCTGCCCTAAGGAGACAGATGCACATCTAAAGGTACAAATTCAGCCCATAAGTACCTGATAACTACCTCATACAGTGTGTGCACAAGCATCACGCAGAAGTAAGGAGGTGGAAATGCCCTGAGGAGTGGCATTAACTTTTCGTCTGGTACAGCAATTCACAGGAGCTCATCCCGGCTGTGACCAAACAGTTTCTCCTCTCCTCCTTGAGAAATCAGAGAATCTCTGATGAAATTGGAATAAAACTCTAATCTTAATTCCTTAGATTTTCTGGTCTTAGTCTGAGCCTTAGTTTTGTCACATTTTGTTCAGACCATTACAATGCATCTGATGCTAAACCTCTTTCTGGATATAACAAGACTCTTAAAAAGCAGGTAGAAAATGTTCAGGAAATTTCTGTATGGTATTTTCTGGGTCATCTTATGGTGTTGGTAAATACAGTGGGGAAATAAACACTGGATCTGCCTTTGGCACTATTCATTTTACAAGTAATTTAAAGAATATATATAATATAGGGACCCTATGTATGTTCACATGTGTATAAATTAAGACGTACAGATGTTAAATATTAAGTTAATTAGTAACAAAGCAGCAACATTTACTTCATTTTCAAGATCTGTTTTATGGAATTTATTTAGGACTGTAACAGCAGCCAGTCTACAGCAGTTAGCTTCCAGTCATTTCCAAATGAGTCATTTCCACCTACATTAACACATGTCAAAATGGCTCCTACTGTGTGTCTGCCTACTGGAAATAAACAGAAAATAACTGCTAGTCTGAACTTCTACAGCTTCTTTTACCTTAGGGTCTTAAAAAGGTGTAGAAATAGAGACCTCCCGGCCCTGCTATTGTGTTAAGGTGTTACAATTATACACATTGTGGCATTTTTTAGATGGGGAAACTGAGGCACAAAATAGTTCATTTGGCTAATGTCACATAGCAACTCTGCAAATAGAGTAAAGTTAGGCACAGCTTGCTCCCATAGCTTTGCTGCCTACCCACTGGACGGTACTGTGATTAAATCCCAGAAATCTATTTTTTTTGCTTTATTTCCAGCTGGAAGTGATGAAGGTTTTTTCCTTTCTGTTGCTTAGCTACCCCCTGACCTTTGGATAGTCTTTCTCATTGGCTGGTAAATGCATTTCCCTCCAGCTGCCTGGACACGCACGTGTCTCAGACCTCCCCCTTCGGCAGGATTTCATCAGCTGCCCTGTCTCAACCATGTGTTTCTCTTCCCATCTTGCTGAAAGAAATTTTGTTATTCTGACTCTAGCACTTATCAAACAGTGCTAGAAAGAATGCAGAAACAGCCTTTGTGACTGATGTCTATTTTATCGATTCATTGTATTGCTTAACAACATGTTAATTAATGCTACCCAGTGAATTCTGTGATTCTGGACTTTTCCACAACCTACAGACCAGTGAGTGTAGTGAATGGACCCTTGCTGGACACCAGGTGCCCACCATAGTGCTTGATCTCTCTTCCTCCTCTGGACGAGCTGGACAGAGGAGAGAGAATATAATGAAAGGCTTGTGGGCTGAGATCAGGACAGGGAGAGATCACTCACCGGTTGATGTCATAAGCAAAACAGACTTGACTTGGGGAAATTAATGAAATGTATTACCAATCACACCAGAGTAGGATAATGAGAAATAAACCCAAACGTTAAAACCACCTTCACCCCAACTCTCCCTTCTTCGTGGGCTTAATGTTTCTCCCAAATTCCCTCCCTCCTTCCCCCAGGCGCACAGGGGGATGGGGAACGGGCCGGGCTGCAGCTAGTCCATCACATCTTGTCTCTGCTGCTCCATCCTCCTCAGGGTGAAGACTCCTTACACTCCTCCCTTCCTCCAATGTGGGGTCCCTCCCCAGTAGACAATCTTCCATGAACTTCTCCAGCAGGAGTCCTTCCCACAGGCTGCAGTTCTTCACAAATTGCTCCAGTGTGAGTCCTTTCTACAGGCTGAAGTCCTTCGGAAATAGACTGCTCCAGCATGGATTCCCTCTAGGATCACAAGTTCTGCCAGCAAATCTGCTCAAGCATGGACTTTTCTTCCAGGGGGCCCACAGGTCCTACCAGGAGTTTGGTCAGCCAGACTTCCCATGGGGTCACAACCTCCTGCAGCCTCCACCTGCTCCAGAATGAGGTCCTCCAGGGGCCTCGGGTGGATATCTGCTCCACTGTGGACGTTCATGGGCCACAGGGGGACATCCTGCTTCACCGTGGTCTACAGCATGGGCTGTGGGGGATTTGCTGCTCTGGCACTTAGAACAACTGCTCCCCCTCCTTCTTCACTGACCTTGGTGACTACAGAGCTATTTCTGTCCTGTATTCTCTCTCCTCTCTTACTGTCCACAGTTGCTTTTGGGCAGTAATATTTCCCCCTCCTAACTGTGTTATCTCAGAGGTGCTACCACCCAATGGGCTTGGCCTTAGGCTCACCCAGTGGCCAGTCCACCTTGGGGCCAGCCAGCATTGGCTCTGTCAGCCATGGAGGAAGCTTCAGCAGCTTCTGACAGTAGCCACTCCTGTGGATTTCCCCCCAACCCAACCTTGCCACTCAAAACCAATGCATTGAGATTTCCTGTTCAAAACAGCTAAAACTACAATAGTGTAAAAACACTGAACAAACAGGGATCTGAACTTGAAGACTTGAACATGCATCCACTTGACACATGACTTCGCTGATACTAAAAACATCTCACTAACAAAAATTCTTATGAGAAGGCTACTTGATATAGGGGGTGGTTTAAATCTTTAAATAAGGCATTTGGGAGTGAAATTTTCAGTCTAATTAGTGGCATTTCATATTACTTCTAGGATTAGATTTCTAAACCTATTCTCAGTTTTGGCTCCAGAAACAAAGGCAGATAGAATAATCAGAGATAGCTTATTTTAAATTTTTATTTATTTTTAACCTAACAGCTTGTGTACATTCTTATCTGGAAATATTTTGCCAGTTATCACATTTGCTGGAAGTGGAGAAGCAGTGGTTGGAACAGAAGATGCAAAAGAGAAGAAACATGCCTTGTTAGGCCATTCTGTCACTTTTCTTGAATTAGTTAATCATGGAGGGTTACATCAAATGGACATAAAATGTGGAGCCCTATGTTAGACATGAGCATCCTACAAGCAGCACAAGGACAGAATTAAATTTTCTTTCTAATATGACTTGAACAAATCATAGGATGGAGCTTCCTATGTTCAGCCTTTGATGAACTGGCCAAGAACCGGGAAATGCTGACGATACATAAGCCTTAAATCCACTTCTTTGGGAGGCTTCCAGGAGGCATATTCATCTGTTTGGGATCCATTATGTACGGCTTTCCCTTTAAGGGTTGAGAGGAGGTCACTTTTCTTTTCCAAACTGCCAGAAGGCAAGTTGGGAGCTCATGCTGCTGCAAACCAACCTTTGCAAAACACTGGGCTCCTGGGGTCAGTTTTCACCCCAGTCAGAAATGCTCAAAACTGTCTGTGACCTCTTGGGAAAGTGTTCTTGCTACCAGAGTATTTGGTATTTATCAGAAATAGCTCACATGTGAGAAACTGAGCTTAATTCACAGGAATCTGTACAAACAGTCAAGCTCTTCAGATGGAAGGTACTGCAGAACTGCAAATTATTGTATTTAATCATAGAGCTCTTGAGACTGAGCCCTTTGGAGCCTGGAGGCTTTCATTAGCAACATCATCATGTAATGCCAAGCTCTTAGTTGAACATAATGAAGATATCCTCAGGATGAGAGGAGAAAAGAAGCACCACATTTCCTCTCATGGGAGGGAGCATAAGAAGTAGATATGCAATCCTAACAGATATGTTCCTTCAGGAGAGATGAATTTGTGTATTCCTTCTAGCACCAAAATGAATTTACCAGAAATGTTAAGGCAACCTTGCCCCCTTGCTGATTATGCTCTCAGGTTGTTTTCCCCTTTGTAAGAAAGTGCATCCTGTTTCCCTAATAGACTATGCCAAAATCCCATCTGCAAGCATCCCTAAACAGCAGGAAAGTTTCAGTCAGATTTAAATTTAGGCTCCCACGCTAGCATCCATTCTGTAGAGGGAATGTGATGCTGTAACGCTTTCTTCATGAGGATCTGCTTCTCGGTTTTGAATTGGGCTCTTCTATGACCCTTCATGCTTGCAAATGTCTTGTGACCAAAATAGGCTCTTTACTACACCAGAATCTTAGATCTGTGGTGCACCAGGGGATGACGAAGGGACCCACAGGCACAGTTTGTGCTCTAACCTACTCAGGCCAGGAGCCAAGCAGATGGGCAGGGAGCTTGAAGCGATCAGCAGTGCAGAAGTGAGAACTGTTCTCGCTTTTTTTGTGTGTGTACAATTGAAAAATGTGGATTTAAAGACACTTTGGTGCAAAGATAATAAAGGAAGGGTATATACATAAAGTATCATTAGAAGTGTAAGCATAGCACTGGCGGACACAGCAAGTGCAGGTAGCAGAGCAGCTGTAATACCATGGCCTTAGTTCTGCTGACATAACCCTGCAAGCTTTTCTTTTTCCTTGATATTTGTCACCCATCCATTCATCCAAACAAAAGAAAAAGCCTGGAAAAGATTGTCAATTGTAGCATATTTGCAAATTCTTCTCTTATCAACCAACTTCACTTCTGTAAACAATTTCTGTGCATTACTGACTCTTAAAATACAGTACACATGGAAAAATCATGCCTAAAATGCACTAGTTGGGGAACTGGTTCCAAGGACACATAAATATCAATAACTCCTTTGAAGTTCAGCTGGATAAAAAATTTTTGGAGTGGCTATGAGCTTTCTCCTGGAAGGAAATCAGCTAGCAGTAGGACAACGAGGGAGGCTTTGTGAAATTTTTGACCTTGTAGGGGTTCTGGAAAGCAGTGTATTTACTTAGGATTATTTGAGGGGCTTGGCAAATTGAACAATTAGGGTCTTAGTCATCTTTGCGTGGGAATAGTGTATGCTCTCTTTGTAGCAGCCTTGAAATGAAAAGCCTGCCTGCCTGTCTGCCAAGCAATGGGGCTGTGAGCTGATTCAAGATGGAGACATTGTTTATTCTGGTCCAGATTTGTATCTTGCTTCTTTCTCCATTCTTTCATTTTTTGTTAATCTGCAATAAATCATCCATTCTGGAAGCACATATTTTTCCCTTTGCATTTGGAAACTATTACTCTAGACATCTCTGCTTTCAGCACTGAGCTACATAAGCTGATGTGTATGTGTCACAGATTGTTAAAAGATCAGGAAATTATTATAGGGTTTGGGGATACCTGTAGGCACATGATCTAAAAAGATAGGTGAAATGGTAGCAGTTTTACTTGATCTTTCTAGGTGGTTTTACTTGATCTTTCAACTCATCACTAGTGGGCTGAGTGATGGTCGGCACCCCTGGGGTAGTAGGCAACATGCTGATGGCAGGTCTACCAGTCCCCCATGCCCTGCTCTCCACAGTTCTTCCTCCACTGCAGTGCTTCTGACACCCTGCTTTAAATCTCAGGGATATATTGGTTTGCCAACTGCAGAAAAAGTATTTCCATGTTATTACAGTGCCCATGCAACTGTGTGTCCAGTTTAAACTAACTTGCCTGGCATTTTCTTTCATACCTCTCTGCAAGTTGTTTTTTTCTGATTTAACAACACAAAAGTCATTGTATTCCTTATATTGGAATGTGTTGGCTGTATAAGTAATAATATGAACAGGGCATGAGTATACTAACCTTACTTTATATACCCTGGCACCTGCTGGAATAAACCTTCCTGGAATTCAAAGAAGAAAAGCGGTCTAAGGGGTCTCTGCCTCCTCTGCCTCTCTTCACTGGCTGTTTTTTCCTTCCCTTTTTTTTTCTCTTTTTTTTTTTTTAAATTAAGTGGTAAAAGTAAAGTAATTGCTCCTGTGATGCCTCTGAGATGGGATGATTTATCAGTGTTGTGCAAGGATTAGCTGAATGGGTGGGTTTGGGTGTTATAAATGGGATGTGAGTCTGGATTCCTGGCGGTAAGCGTGGCAGGGTTAACCTGCTTGGCCCTTTGTTCTTGTTAGACAAATAAAATGAGTTTCCTCTGAGTGGGTGGTAGAAGGGTGTATTTTGGATGAAATCTCAAATATGAAGTTCTGTGTGAATGTTTAAATACTCCCTGGCATGTTGTGTGAGAGGAGGGATGGGCTGGAGGAGGAGCAGTGCTCTGTGGCTGCAGGATGCAGTCTAGCCCAGCTGCTGGGAACAGCTTTGGAGGCACCCCACCAGGCAAATATTTGACTGCTGAGAAACCCAGGCCAGTGTTATGTCCTTGTACAGTGAAAACAGTATTTGGTCCTTCTGTATACTCCATCCTGCCTTTCTTTATGTGAGCAGGGAGGTCAGGAAAAAGATGCCTGAAATTTTCTGCTCTACAGGCCACTCACAGCAAAGGCCAGCTGGGGCTGTGACTGAACACCCTGCTGTTGGAGAGATGGTACCTGAGCCTTTTCCCTGGCTCTGGAGGGGTTTTCAGCTTCCTGTTCATCGTGCTTTCCTCTTGGCATGCAGCAGCAGGTACTGGGGATCCTGTGTACTGCTCCTTCCTGGACCAGACCCAAGGAAGGCGGCTGCATGTATTGCCCTCAGGGCCTCTAAACCACTCTGCACAGCTGAGAGATTAAGAAAGTCTCTAGGAACCTCTGCTTCACCACCACAGCTCTACCCTCTTCATTGCTCTAGGTGATGGGGATGGAATTAGGATAATTGGACCAATGGTCTGGGAACAAGGACTGGAGCTTGTAAGAGAGTTTTTGCAGGACAAAATTTATTTTAAAAATGGGAGCAAGGACAAATGTGATAAAAATAATATTAATAACGTGCAAATCTTCCTGCAATGTAAGAGGAAAGGGAGAAGAAAAGGAAACACACAGAAGGAAGAAAATATGACTCTGAGAACTGAAGAGGATGGACTGTAAAAGCAATGCAATAAATAGCTAATAATCAAGATCAAAGAGAAACAGAGTAATGATTAACTTATTTGCAGCATGTAATTGAAGCCTAATCCTTCAAGTGAAAGGAAGACTGAGCAGAGTTCAACTTCTTAACCTTCATATATGGTAACTGGAGCCAGAGGTAAACCAATTTCTGATTTTTTCCTAAGGTTCACAAATTTTAAAAAAAACCTCTGAAATCTTATTATTTTTTTTTTGTAAATACTTTGAGACTCTTAGAGCCATTGTATCCAGGTGGTGCTATATTTAAAGGAATGAACAACCTCTGAAATCCTGCCAATCAAATGGAAACCTCCACGCCCTGCTCATGATGAGCTGTACAGAAGAACAATCATGGCAGGGTTTAGTCAGTTTTTGTGTGCTCAGAGGATACCAGTTTTGTTTCTGGCTCTCTCCTCTGATGAGAGGGGCTCAAGCCCACTTGTCTTACTCAGAGTTGGTGCTAGAGTCAAACTCAACAGGATGATCTCTGTGAGTCACTGCATCGCTGAGTGAGTTACAGTCACAAATGGTTTATCCCAATTACAAATCAAAGAGCACAAATTGCTTCCATTGCTCTTCATCCTTAGCAGCCTGCTACATTTTATTGATGAGCATGTATGGGAAGAAAAGATGCACAAAAAGAGCAGTTTAATGATTACAGCAACCATGGGAGGGTCAGACCCTCCAAACCTGTTATTAGAAGCAGTGCTTCTCCACTTTGTACTGCTGAGGCTTCCTCTTGCAATGGCAACAAGCACATGAAGAGTCAGGAATTCCATATAACTCTTCTAAAAAGCACATCTGTCTCTACTGAATCTTTGGAGTATTAAAAAATTGATTCTAAGCCAACTGCCACACACTTTCCCAGCCAACATCAAATTAAAGTAAGGCATGGTGTCATAATTTCCCATGGCTGTTTTAATCTGTTACAAAAAGAAAGTCCACTCATGAATCATAACCAACCAAATTATAAAATATCTGAATCTCTCACACAATTTTTAATATGTAGATTACCTTTTTAAAGCAAGGCTGTAGTGTAAGATCAATGATGATCACTTCTCACTATACTAGCAATTACTTCACCAATTCCTCTCCAAGTGTGTAATATACTAATATTTGAAGACCATATTCAACAGCAAGGTAAACTGAATGCTGCAAGGAAAGTAATTACTTTTGAATATAATTTTTCAGGCATAATGAAATCTCTTTTAAATTAATTTAGGAATGTTATCAGAGCTCATGTAAGCGCATCTGTTATCAGCTTTGTCTAATTACATGCAAACTGTGTAGTGATACTGCTTATACCAACAAATACTTAAAATATAGCAATTTTACAAGAAAAGTTTGGTTTTGAAGAAGTATCAGCACAGTAATAAACTTTTTCAATAAAAGACAAAACTTTAAACTACCTATTTTTTAATTGTCCCAATAATTATTGCTCTTTGTGGAAGACAGAAGAATAAAGGCAGTCATGACTTAATAGAAAATGTCTGGCTAGAAGAGACATATTTGTAATTTTCTTGACTGGAAATGTAATTTTAATAAGGGATTTGGGTTTGGCTATATTTCTTAGGAAAGATGGTATTCTAAGTTAATTTTTTCTCCAAAATGAAAAACAAACTGAGAGACTGTTGGTCTGTGGAAATAAAAGCTTTTTTACACAAGAGAGTCGTGGAAACATGTAGTAAGTTAAGGTAAGTAAACTTTTCATAGACTCACAGAACATGCTGAGTTGGAAGAGACCCACAAGGATCACTGAGGCCAGCTCCTGGCTCTGCACAGGACACCCCAAGAGTCACAGCCTGTGCCTGAGAGTATTGCCCAAAAGCTACTTGGACTCTGTCACATTTAGTGCTGTGACCCTGGGGAGCCTGTTCCAGTGCTCCACCACCCTCTGGATAAAGAACTTTTTCCTGATATCCAGCCTAAACCTCCCCTAACTCAAATTCATGGTATAGTTATTCATAGCCATATAAAAATGCTGGTGTATACAGGCCAATTATTATTCTACAGAAATAATGAAAAATATTTGGTAATAACACAATGAAAATTTCATCCCTAGCACTGTTGGTTGTCATTACCCCAAGCTTTAACAAATCAGGTAGGCTCTGGCACAGCGAGCACTCTGCATAAAAGTGAGATCCTTCAAAGAGTATAAATTAGTTGCTCAGGTGAGGCTCTGAGGTAGCTGCAGTGTGAGCAATGGGTGAAACCACTTCTCAGCTGATTACTCCAGGAAGAGGATTAAATAATGAGATGTCTGTGAAACCTGTGTGTTGGGTTCTTCAAGTAGCCCTTTCCAGCCTGATATTCCTTGTTCATTTTTCCTGCACTGCCCTGCTTAACAAGGAAGGAGTTTTGTGGGGAGCCTGTCCTTTTGTTTTGTATGAATGAAGGTGGCAGTTTACATCCTTCTTACTTTCTCCTCAACAATCTGTCTGTGTCTCCTGAGAGCAAATTATGGCTCGTGTCGGTGGAGGAGGCTGCAAACCAAAGGAGAGGTTGCAACTGGTAAGCTTTTCTTATGCTTATCTGCGAAGATTAATATTTTTTGCAACTAATAGCTGCTGCACTTTTACCAAAACTGCGGAACTCATGCTTTTATTTCTGGAGTTGTGTAGATCAGTTGTTCTCTGTGTTGGCCAAATGTCCTTATGTGTTTGCTCTGTTTTATAAATAAAGCAACACAGGTCTGTCCTGTAAAGGTGTTACCTGAGCACTCTAGATTTCTGCCAAGACATATTTGCAGCATTAAATTTTGTGTTAGATTTTTTGGTAACTAATCCACTCTTGCTGTGCTTCCTCTGTGCAAAGAAAATATATTGAAAGTAATAGGACTGTATTTTCTGCGGTTCCTGATATTCTTAGGGGCACTACTTTTTAAAGAAACATAGTGAAAAGGAAATCTTCAGCCAAGCAGCTGCTTAGGTGATAGCTTTTTGTGCTAAAGTCCAAAAGACTTGAACTCAGACTTCATGAGTCATTTATAATTTGTTGTATGTTGAGGTATATCTTGCTTTTGGGCTTTGGGCTGAAATGTGAGCTTTCTAGTATAAATAAGCATGCCAGAATTGGCTTTATAACTCACAGGTCTTAGACTGTCCCTGGCTTTGGATTCTGTCCAAGTGTGACATACTGTCGGGAGCTGAATGCTTTTGATAGTTGATGTGTATACCAGCACAGCAATACTAACAGGCTTCTAAATGCCCACAGTAGTAAATTGTAACCAAAACTAAGAGGATATTCTGTCAAAATGTCTATAGAAACTGCCTTAGCTCCTCACTGCTTGGCTTCCTTTTGCTCTTGCTTTTACTCCACTTCCTCCCTCCATTCTGCCCATGTAGTACTGGTGTGCGGTACCTCCATTATGTCCTCCTCCAGTAACAGAGACAGAAGCTGACAGGCAAGCTTCTGCATGTAGCAGGTCACCAAGGGTCTGTAGGCCCTTGAGGAGGGCTGTTCTGAGGAGGTAGATCCCATAAGATGGGATACTCTAGGAGGAGAGCCACCTCCTGCTGCAGCCTTCTCCAAGGAATTACATTCTCCCAAGCTTCAGAGCAGCTGGAAAGTTACTGTTAGGTAGAGGAAAGGGAGAAATTCCATGCCCACATGATCCACCTGTGAAAAGTTCACTTATTCCATCTGAAAGAGTTAATAGCTTTGGACAGCCAGTGGTATTATGAGACTGTGTTTTGCGAATTGTTACTGGGAAAGATGTTACTGCCTGTCATTACGTCTTGGTCCCTGGCAGGCAACACTCAGCACATGACAGGAAAAAGACCAGTGATTCCAGCATGGAAACTCTCCAGGACCAATTTTTCCCATACAAGAAATAGAAATCCTAGCTTGAGTGTCTGAGATTACAGCTTCAGACAAATATCTCTAGACATTACAAAAGTCAAGAGACTGACAGAAAGCATTCTTCTGTGCAAGACATGCTGTTTTTCATGTGGTGATGAACAGCATCTCTTTCCTCATCAAATACCAGGACATTTTGAGGCATACCCATTGATGCTGTTCATGGCAAATAAAGTGATGCTAAAGCAACAGACTTGTGCATACATTCAGCACTGGAAGTTTTTTTTGGGCTCTTGCAGCTGCTATGGTTACCAGTCACGCGGTTGGCCACCTTCTGTAGTGGAAGTACAGAGTGATTATACTGTACATTGTGTGAAGACGTTGGATAGACCTTGGGGGTGTGAGGTGGGTGTGAGTTTCATACCCACTGCAGAAGGATCTGGAATCAAAGTTCTCTGAAAGAAATACATTTCAATGCTAATACTGCCTAAGTGTTTGTACAGCAACTGTCTTTGACTTTTATATTACTTCTAAGGGAAAGAAAATCAACTGCAGATTGGCCTTCAGGAAGGAGCAAAGCACTTTTTGCTCAGACATCATAGTTTAAATCACCATGCTAACGAAAGAGCTGTTCATTTTGCCTGTCCAGGGATATTTTTCCTGACTTTAAACTGGCAGTGTGCCATAGCTGACAGAAACTTGAATTTCTTCTACTTGATGACATTGCAGCTGTTTAGAAGATAGGCTATTTCCACGTAGTTCAACATCCTGCCTTTTGTTGCCATCAACAAATGGTGCTGACACTTGTGCAGCTTTGATTGAGTTTTCACAAAAGCTGTCACTGTGGATGAGACCACCTTTGACTTTTTCTTTGTTTGTCAGTGATGTCTGCTTGTGCTTTTGTCTCCATCTTATTGTATTTCTTTGGGCTTCAGTGGCCTCCACCCAAGATTTACACCTGCCATCACCTAGGTTCAACTGCTGGTGCTGGCACCTGTGAACTCACCGATGACATCAAATCCTCCAAGCCCTCTCATGTTCTTTCCAATTCACTCTTCCATTTCTCACCCTGTTACTGGTATGTTAACTGAGTTGAAATGGTCATATTTATTAGAATGTGTTAAACATAGGATAGGTAGTAGCAATGGCTTGAAATCTTAATGTTTCCTGCTTTCTTACCCTATACAGAATACTCTCTATGTATGCACACCCCCATGGCATGATTGAACTTGTACTTCTCTTGCTGCCTGATACTCAAATCAGTCCATGGAAACTTAAGGTGTCCTTCTTGCTAGTATGTTAAAGAGCAATAGGGGTCCTATATGTAGAAGTCCTGTATAACCCTGAAGGGCATAAAGGAAAACAAGTAGAGTTATGTCAATAACAATTTCATGGGCAATGAAATAGCATATAAAGTGTTGAGAGAGAAATGGTAATAAATCCAGAATAATTTTTTTTTCATTTGTGAAATGTTCTCATATATTTATTTTGTCAGTTTTCCCTTCTCCATGAGGGTAGGAAAAATCCTTCTTTTAAAAAATTTTATTCTGCAAGCTTATTTCAAAAAGGCTACTGGCAGGTTGTCACAGACAGGGAAGATTATGATTAACCGAAATGTCATCAGCCTGTTATTCTCCACAGAAGCCATACGAATGGGAATTAAGTAACAAACTTCTGCAAACGATGATAGAGAAGCAGAGGTAACAGCCTGATTTCTCAGCTAATGCAGGGCTTTGCTAAATGAACGGAAAGTGAGATTTTCCTTTTAACTTCTTACACCTCATCAATTCCTATTATCCAAAAAAGACAAAACTCTCTTGTCAAAAAGAAATCTCTAAGATCATACAAAAGGAAAAATCACATTCCTCTTTATTTGACCAAAATCCTGTATTTCTAAGCTTTGGGTTTCCTATTAATATTGCTGTGGCATCCATGCTGCTAATCCTTTTCCCAATGCTTCGAGATTAAATCATTGCAATGGTAGCTGATGCTTTTTCCTTCACAGCACTAGCACAATGCATATGATATTATCCCATGGGAAGCTCATGCCTGTTTCAATCAGGCATTCTTTAACTTTTTAAAAACTGTTTTATCAAAGGAAAGACAGAGCAGTACATGTTAGTCGATTAAGTTACACATTATAACTTAGGATGGGTTCAAGCCATAGAATCTGGATATGAATTTCAAATGCATCTAAAAAGCGCATGTCACTGTGCTGATATGGGTATATGGCTGGTGTTTGAAGTGTTCAGGGGTTTTGAGGGGAAGTCTCCAGAACAGTCTGCCCTTCTTAATTGGACAAGATACAGACTTTGCCAATACAGCAACAGAAGCGGTAATCCAGCCATGTGACACACAATGGGGGAAAAGTCTCCTGTCAAATGGCAATAAAACTGCTTTCTCTGCAGAGGTTAACATATCTCTATAAGTCTTGTTGACAAGTCAGTTCCTCTGTATGTGAGGGAGCAAGCTGTGCTTTAACACCTTTTGGAATCTGTCCTGCCATGAGCTCTTCATTCTGTGACAGTGGCAGGCCAGGGTCCCAAGAGCCATCTGTTGGGCACAGAAACTTGGCTGTGCTGAAGGAGCCTTTGAACTGTCCATGAGTTATGGTTGAAAACCCCCACAATGTGGCAAAGAAGTGCTGGGCAGAAAAAAAGCTGCAAGGCTGCAGGTCAGATTCCTCTTCCCATTCCCATCCTTCAGGGACACAGGCAGGAGAAACCATCTGCAAGACCATCAATAGCATTCTCAGAATGTAGTGGAGAACTCACAGCTGATTCTTGTGACAGTCCCCATTTTTCTGCCCCTCCCAGCAGGTGCTGAAGAAGTAGACTGCCAGCCACACAAAGCCAGCTCTACAGGTGAGAATCAGCTTCTTTTTGCCTAGAGATATTTAAAAGACATGTAGACGTGGCATTTAGGGACATAGTTAAGTGGTGAATTGGCAGTGTTAGGTTAATGGTTGGGCTTCCTAACCTGCAATGTTTTTTCAAACCTAAATGACTCAAGTACTCCTTTGCTCTTTTTCTTGGTTGTTCTGTGGGAAAAGCATTTGCCCTGCTGTTAGCCTAATCAGTTGGGTTTCCATGTTGCCTTTCGTAAGACCTCCTTACATTATATGGGAAGCAACCAGCTGAGTGATCCATCATTGCCATTTCCACTTCCCTGAGACACACAGAACAGCCCACAGAGGCACAGGAACCAGCTGCAACACAGAACAGGCAGCCCCAGCCTGCAGCATTGCTGGGTTACCTCCAAACTGTTCCAGGTAAGCTGGCAGTAGTGGTGGAGCTTTGTGAGGAGTTCCACATCTTCAGCATGTGGATGAAGTGACAAGATTAGATCATGCATTTCAAAACCTTCAGCATAAAGTCCAAGGACATGTTACCATCTTGTAATAATAATGTAATATTTCTCTCTGACTGAAAGCACACAATTTTCAAACATCACAAGTGGACCTGAGGGCCAGAGGTGGTGGCATCCATTGACACAGTTAAGGGAACTTTGTTCTAATTATTTTATATAAAAAGCAAATAATATTATTTTATATAATAAACTCTTAAAATAACGCTTTCAAACTTACTGGATTTAAGTGCCAAGATTCCATAAAAGGTCACTTTTTCTCTGTCAATTGCTTTCTTTTCTTGTAAGCTGTGGTAATTAGAATCTAAAGAAACTCTAAGCTGAATAGGGGAATTGAAATCTTGCAATTTCTCACAATCACATATCTTAGTGTTTTGAATAAGGCAAATCAATTTTTGACAATGTTGCCTTTGTGATCTCTCCAAAATGCCTTTCCCCAACCCTAGTGTAACTCTCTTCAAATATTTGCCTTTTTTTTCTGATAAGTAATTTTACATTCATTGGCATTGCTTGCTTGTAATCAGAGAACCATTCCAGCAGCCAGCAGATGTTTAAAGACAGCGTCTGCTGTTTTTATTTAAACTGGGGAGGGTTTGATCCCAGATGTCCTACCAAAATCAATGGGACTGCCTGTCTGTTGTAAAATAAATACTCAGTGTCAGGATGGGCAGAACTGAGCTCCAGAGCTTTCAAGGGAATTGAGCAGGTATTCAGAAAGGATTGGTGGAAGCTGATTTTGCAATAGTAATTCCCTTGATAGTACTGGTGCAGGAGTACATTTCAGATGGGTTGTGGAATAAACTGAACGACTGGCAATATTCACTGCTGCCTCCTTCCTGTATGCTGCAATGAGAGCAAGACTGCTTTTGGACAAAGAGCTCGAGTTTCCTATTTCTACTGTGGTTCTTGTAATGTGCTGAAATAGAGTACACTGTAAAGTAGCCAACAGCAAGACCAAGTGTGGAGATGGTGGCAAACAGAGGTAAGCAGATCTTTTTAGAAGAGTGTGGAGCTCAGATGCTACTTTTTTATCTTCATGTGATGGTAGGCTCTCAGCTAGCTGACAGCTGCATCACTTCATACTTGTGGCTGATGTTTGTAATATGTAGCACATGGCAAATGGGTACTTATGTACTTTATTTGTTGACAAAATACGCAACACAGCAGAAAATTTTAACGATGGCCCACATAAATATCTAATGAGGGATTTTCAGTTGCAGTAGTTGTGACAATTAAACAGCAGAGGGAATGAAATGCTATCTGCTCTAGAGAACCTGCTGTGATATATTTAAAGTCTCTGCTAATACATTACACAGGGGCCTGTTCCAGTAGTTTATAACAATCCCTTGTGGCTAATAGCACTGCTGTTCAGGATTGCCCACAAGAGGCTATCTTTAGGATGAACAGGATTTATCTGAATCCAACTTGATATCACAAAAACATCTTTTGCTTGTGGTGTAGTAGATGCCAAAGATGCCAAATGAATTATCACTGCGTAAATTTTACTAAGTTGTAATATGCAGTTCCAATTCCCTGTTTATTCAGGTTTACTACTTTGATATTCACATGTTAGCACCATTTATTGTGAAAACCAATCACCTACTAGACTTGCTCTTCCTTCAAGGGTGTTTTATGTCCTATTAGGTCTTACACAATTTTCAAATATCACTGTTCCCTTTCCTGCTTTCCCATATTGATTTAAGCCATTATATCAGCTGCACAGTATGCACATAACCCCTTGCAAACACTGAACTGCCCCTTTTAAGGCACTCTCAGTATGTCACTTGCTCCCACTTTTCAGGCCATCAGAGACACAAAGGTATTTTTCTTTCAGTGACAATCAGGCCCCATGGTCCAAGTATGAGGTCCTCTTGGCTATAGCTATGTGTTTTAGGAGTATGATAACAGAAGTAACATTACCAAAATGAGCAAATATTGGCTCATCTAGTGACACACCAGCAGTACTTTGGGTTGTCATTAAAAAAAATTTAAAAGTAAAACAAAAAAAAAAAAAAGGCAGGATATTGGGGAGACAGAGTTTCAGAGTTGTGGGAAGCCAGGCTCATCAGGGAAGACAAGTGATTTAACATGGCCCTTCATGGTAAGTGCCTGCAGCTAGCTGATTGCTAAAGCAGCATTGAGAGGATCTGTGGAGGAGATTAAACAATCAACCAGGCCAGCTAGCAAAAAGGATGCTGTGCTGGCAATAGTTGTAGCAGTTTCCATTGGAAAGGAGGCTGATTCCTACCAGTAGTGTTCTTAGACCTCTGAAGATCACTTAGAATAGGCATTACTTGGTGTAGTGTGCATTTCTCAGTTTATCTTGTTTGAAGATTTTTTAGCTTGCTTTCTGTTTGTCTGCCCATAGAGGATAATATGAATTGTTGCTCCTTCACTTGCCTCTATCAGCAATCCTTAAGCCTTTCCATTTCAGGTGCACACAGAGACTTGTACCCTTAGTATGTGAATTGTAGGACAAATACTAAATGTTGTAGGGCTACTCATGCGTAAAGTTAAGCCTGTGTCTGTTCTCTGAGGAAAGAGATAGGAGGGGACATCCTGTCATGAGAACCCATATTTGGTCAGCCAAGAGAGATAGCTACAGAGTAGTTGCTCTTCTGGTAGCATTCCTAAAATCAAATAACCAAAACTGAATTTTGAGGTAGCTGTGCAGAATGCTATCTGCAGACCACAAGGCCCATCCATAAAAGTATAGTTAATGACAATATATTATTTTTTAAAATACGATTTTTCAAACCACCAGCCATAAAAGATAATGATAGTCATAAAGAATAGCAGATGGGAGAGTGTCTTATTCTTTCCTGGTCCCAGACTTTGATTTTGGAGTGCCTGGCAAACACCAAGCTATAAAGGGTTGCGTGCATCTTACATGAAATACGTGGAAGATGTCAAGATTGATTTCTGGGTAGGTTCATCAGCAAGGTTATTTGTGTCACACAGCTTTACCATGTCACCTAGAAATCCTTCTACTACCAATAAGAAATTGCTCCATAAATAGTAAAGGTGTGCCAAAACCCATAAAGCACTGTACAAAGCCGATGCTGTTCCTGCCAGGGCTCAGATGAGTAGTGACTCTCGCTGATCTGAGCTGTGATGTGCATTAAGCTGTGACAGTGTGTGCATATTGACACAAAAAGGGCCTAGATCAATACAGCAACTTGCAAAATGAAGGGGATACATTGATATGGAACTAATATTAGGTAACATAAGAGAGGAAATTTGAGCCAAAGACTTTAGTGAAAATACCGAAGACAGTCAGAAGTGTTATGGGAAGTTTAATATCCACACACAACACAGCTGTACAGGGCTTAAGCGCTCATCTAGAAGATAACATCATGAATATTTTACTCTATGTGCTTGCATTAATTGCAGGTTTACAGTTTTAGAAGGGTATTAGGGACTTTTCAAAAAACAGACAGAAAAGAATTTTCCATCATATCTTACTTTTAACCAAATGTGTTTCTCTAATGTTAGAGCAGGAATCTGATTTCTATTAAACCAGCATAAATCTCAAAACCCTCCATCACTCTAATTTTATGTTGGTGATGGATTTCACTGAACAGCTTTTGTCTCCCCATTTCTCAGAAATAATAAAGATGAAAAAAAAAAAAAAGCTGAAGGATTTACAGCAGCAAAAACCTGCAAAATTATTGCCTGTACATTTTCAGTTATAATAGTCCTGTACAATCATAAACTATCTGCTTGCTTGCAAAATTCTGTAGTGTTATTTGTTCCTTACATAATTGTTGTACTTGTTTCATCAAGGCTTAAAATTGCTAATATAAGCACATTTTCAAGTAATGTCATAGTAGAAAAATAATGCCTTTTTATGCTAGTTGTCAATAAATTGTAATTAAGAGTTCATATAGACATGACATAAAGAATGGAAAGCAAATTACAAAAAGTGACAAAAAGTATTTGTACACAAAACTCATCCCCTGTCATTCTGAAAGTCCAGTCTCAGTAAAAGCCATTTAAATATTTAGGCAAGAAATACCAGTTAGGAAAAATGCACTGCTGCATTTACACCTATTGCATTCAATTTGGAAAGTATTGCCAACAGCACCCCTTGGAAGGAACTTGAGTCTGCTTGGATATAGATTTTCTAATGACTACCCCAGGGCAACTACCAGAGAGGATGGCCACATCTAGGACGTCTAGACAACTAATGCTTGCCTATTTTTACAGTTCACTTACATCTCTATTGAGCCTAAAGATCACAGGAGGGCAGAACATAAAAGTTACTAATCCATTAATGTTTCCCGTTTGTTTCGTGAGAGGGTTATGAATTGTTTCAGTGTTGAAATAGAGTGACTTCAGGGGTTATCAACAGATGTCTCAGATCAATGAGTCATAGTTACTGTAATTCAACTAGGTTGTGTTTTGGGGTTTTTTCCAGACATAAGAAATTAACTCCACCAGACAATATCATAGAAAACAATCACTGCAAATTTAACAGCAATATCTGCCTAGCAGGGCAAGAATGGAAGCTCTGTGTGTATTCTTAGTATGCAAATAAAACACACAAAACTGAAATTGTGGGGGCGGGTTGGGGGAAAGGCAGAGATCATAAAACTTGCAAAGACTCTGTCAAGACAGGAAATCCTGACATCCATGTGCCTCATAAATAGATCTGTGTCATTAGGTGACTTAGGGGACACTGAACTGAAAGAACATGTATTATTCTGCTAAATGGCATATGAATTCCTAGTTTTTTTTTTTTAATACAAAAGCTTGAAATTTGTAAAAGAAAAAGCTTGTTGAAACTCAAAATACCTTTCTGTTGTGGTGCACTAGTCACCTTTCAGTTCTGAAAATATTAGGTTTTCAGGCCACCCAGAGTGAGGAGAAATGTAAGTCTAGAGACTGTGTTTGTGTGTGTGTGTGCACAGTGATGTCACTAGGATGCCTCATTAGGACAGACAGACTGACTTAGATTTTAATCTGAGAAAAGCTTTTAGAAAACTGAGGAAAAAAACATAAGGATTTTTTATAACCCGAAAATGGGTCAGGGAATTCTACAGTTTTGAGAACAGCCTGAAAAACATATCAGTTGCTCTAGATCAGAACTGATAAGAATGTCATGAACTTCCAAGTTTTAATTGAGGGAAACATACACATACATGTAAAATAGTCCAAATCATTTCTGAATAGGTTTTGTACAGTATTATGTAGTGCTTTTATATTTTCTTGAATGAAAATTGGAGACAACCTTTTATTCAGTTTAAAAAAACTTTTGACTCTTAAAATCATTGTTTTTCAGTTTTGATAATGGATAAGACTGAAATACATTTCTTCCCTGCTTTCAGCAGAATGAAATGCACATTTTGGCTTTGGCTGGGATTCTGAGACAAAGTTCATGAGTCTCTTGAAAACTGCAGAAATTTTTTTTCTTAAAACAGGGTCTTCAGGTCACTTTTTTTCTTAGCTCCCTCCTGTGAATAATAGCCCAATGTCCCATTTTACAAGCTCCTGTGTATTTTTTTTTTTCCTGGTGATTTAATACCACTGGGATTTGATAGTCTTAAAACATTGACAGTACCTCAGGCTCTCAAAATTCCAGCCTGGCATTCATGTTCAACAATGTCTGTAGCCACATCTATCTAAAGTTTATGCAAATACACTTGGGCTTGTTCATATAAATAATTTTTGTGTGATTATATAAGCTAATTTAAAAACCATTAAGCACTGAATGAACATTTGTATCAACAAACCAGATTTCTGTACTGTGAAACCACAATTTACAAAAAAAAAAAAATCTTATTGATTCTGCTTGTGAAACTGCAGTGAAACTGGATGAAGGACGTATATGCAAGACTGCATATTTGACCCTTGAGAAGAAAATGTTTATCAAGTAGCAAGGGAATCTTCCCACAGAATATTGTTTTCAGGCCACAGGATGCATTCAAAGCTTTCATGTTTTAACAGAGTAACTCTAGGCTAGGCCAGACCCTTCTATTTTCCACCTTAGCAGCAAAAATAAATCTGTATTGGTGCACTCATATTACTGAAGAGTAATGCATCATACTCACATCCTCATTGATTTAGTTTAAATAACTCCTGAGTTTCTGCAAGCATACTGGCTATAGGTGTAGGTTATAGGTACCATTGCAACATAACTAGTTAATAAAAAGCTTGCAACTCATATTTGTAACTTTTATGACGTGTTAAAGAGTTATGGTAAAGAAATTCTGCAATTCTCCCTCTTTCATGTATTTAATATGAAATACATGCTACAAAAATAAAAGAAAAAAATAACTGTCTGTATACCTGCACTTTTGCTTTACAGATCCCTGCAGTCATCTTTTAAAAACCACTTCTGTTTCCTACTTGTTCTTAAGCTGAATTCCAGTTGCAGTTGTAAGTTGAATGACAGTTGCAGCTCTAACATCTTTTTGTTTCAGTGCACGCTTTTTTGGCAAAATATCTGGAAGATGACTTTAAAGCAGCTGAAACCTGACATACACACAGCAACAGAAGAGAAAGGTGAACACTGAGGTTTGGATGCACAAAGTGGTCTTATGAGATCTTAATTTATCAGTTGCTTCTAAGTAGCCTTCTGACTCCCACATCAAGGTTCTCAGACCCTGTGATTATAAAAGGGTGGTGGCTGGAGCAATCCCACTCTTTGTGGAAATCCTATGGAATTGGTACCAGAGGAGAGGGAATTCTGATTTCTACACCTCTCCCTGCCACCCAAATCTTTCATTTGAACAGAGTGGATACAAGATGAGAAGGAAATGGTAGAGTTGAAGCCTGAGATCTAAAAAAAAAAAGAAAATCTGTTGACCCATAGAGATCTAGGATGAGCCATGAGGAACTGAATAACCGAAACAGAAGTAGAGCTACTCAGCGTAACTTGCTTCATTGAATTGATGTACTCTGTGAGTAGAAATATACTTTTATAATAGGTATAGTAACTATAGGTGGCTCAGCTCTTTCAAAATAGCATGGGAAAAAAAAAAAAATCATGCTTTAGCCATCCTCCAGAATATTTTTGTCAGTTTTTGGACTTCAAAAATAACAAAGTGTTTTCTCCCCTCTTCTTCCTGCTATATGAAATCCTCAGACAAACAAGAGAGTGACTAACACCCTTTGCTATGGAAAGAATGAAACTGAGTATTTAGAGAGTTGCCAAATGCAGAATAAACAAACTGATACAACAATTTCCCCTCTCTATCTAATATGGTGATCTCAGTTGGAGTTTCAACATCAGTCCTGAAATCCTGAGACAGAACAGTCTTCCAAACAAATAACATCTCTTTGAATGTCATTTTAGAAGAAGCAGCTTACTCTGCTGAAAAGTGGAAGCTGCTGATACCACAATATTATCCTCTCATGGTAACAGTATCATCTCTTTTCATGCAATGTAACTGTTTCTTCCTTAGTAATTTAAGCCATGGAGCCCTGTGACTGCAATTTGTGATTCTAAGACGGTTCTCGGAATATTTCCCAGCACTCTCAGTGATTGGCAACTCTGTAAAAAGCGATAGCTAGCCCAACTATCCATCAAACAAATGAGTGGTAAGTCATTTGGAATTTCTCCCAATGCTATTCAGTTTTCTGTTGAATTTAATTCTGTTGTGTGTAGGAGAGGTTTCCCAAAGGTTAATAACTGTGTCATTCTATATTTTGCTCAGAAAACGGAGAGCTAGAAAACCATATTTCAGCCTAATTGTATATAAAATACTTTTAAAAATAGTCACCTTGAATTATGGAAACACAAAAATGAAATGTATCTGAGGGCTTTTTATTTTATATTTTCTTCAGAATGAATCATTCAAGTTTGTTTAAGAATGCTGCTTAAACTTTCTAGAAATTTCAAAGGATACTGGGTTTTGCTTTCCTCCCCTTTTAAATTAATCTACTGTTAACATCAAAGATAAGACTAGGAGATACCTAGACTGGTCATTCCTTAGTATGATCAGCCCACAACCCTTTGCTGGAGAGAAATGCTTGCTACAAGTAGAAATGAGAGGGCATTCTTTCATTTTGAGATGTTGCCAACAGAAGGGGTACTGCTCTTTTCTGCGTGGACTAAACCTTCCTTGAATACAGAGCACTTGGGTTATGTTTCTGTCTGGTCCAGATCAATCTTCAACTACATGTTCTACTTCCCAGGCACATGCTATAAGCATTCTATTGTGAGCTATTCTTGGTGGGAATGTTCTCCATGGCTACTGTTGAAATTTTGCCATTTCCCAGAAAGGAAAGGAAGGATTTCTGGTGCCAGAGCATAAAAGTCAGTACTGAGACACTATGGACTTTACATGAACATCATCCAGATTGTGATCTTTAAAAAACATAGAAACAACCCCTGGGGCAAGAATCAAACCACATTTCCTCCTTCCAGCTCACTTGTCTTAAATATTACACTCATTTGCAGAATAAAATGGACCTCCTTCTCTACAAAGTGCTCACAAAAGCTATGAAGAGATGCCAATTTAAATATTACATTTTAACTCAGTGTATGAGCTCCATCAGTGAAGAACAGTCCCACAGAGAAGGAAGGCTCAAGGGAAACAGGCAGTCAGAAAAGAGAGTTCAGTAGTCTCAAGGCAAAGGGGCAGCTGGACCGAAATGGTGTCCTTTCCACCGCTACCACACTCTATTGCAGTCAGATTTTTCCTTTCAAGTCTAGTCCTTGGACAACACTGATGTGTTTGTGCCCCTCATTCTGAGGTTCAACAATGCTTCTATCCAGAGCAAGCTGCCGCTGCCACTGAGTGAAGGAATCCTACCTGCTTGCCCTCTCACTGTTGGTTTCTGTTCCTGTGTTTTGTCCTATCTTGTATCAAACATTTATGAGACCACAGTCTAAACTGGATCAGGAAACTGATGTGTCTGAATGCTAGTGGTTATTTTTCCTGATGGGTTAGCTTCTAGCTAGGAGAAGATCTCTGAGTTAGTGCCATAGAGTCACATGAACATCTGTGTAAGCACAAAAGCTGGGGCTGCACAGGGCCAGGAACAGGCAACCAAGAGGGAGGAGTAGAGTGTGGAGTAGACAGATCGGCTTCCATTAGCAGTGCCTGTGTATGCCATCTTGTGTTGCTTAAGCCTTGCTCCAGGGAGCCTGGGGCTAGATTTGCAGAAGTATTCACAATTACAAATGAATTCCTGGGGAGATGTGCTTCTGGAAAAGAAGAGCTATCCCTTCCTAACCACATTGGAAAGCCAGGTGGTAGCTATTCGATCTACGAAATGGGGATAACAATATCACCTTACAGGAAAGGGCTAAAAATGTATTTGTTGCTCTTTGTGAAACACTCTGTTCTGATGAACACTTCAGATCAACCTAGCTGGCAACACATCCACCTGTCTTCAGGGCTAGAGAACAACAGTTTGCAGAAAGGAAGGCATGGAGCTGCACTCTGATTTTCCAGGCTTCAGAGAAACTGGGGAGAAAATTATACAATCATGGAATTGCAATTCATATTATAGAGTGGCTATGCCTAAGAAATTTGAAATAAAGGTATATGCAGATTGTATTTGGGATTTATTACTTTTGAGTATTTGAATTTTCATCCTTAATCTTTTAATGCATGGGAAGGGAGTTTTTTTTATTTAATAAAGCAGAGAAATTCTGCTTATGTTGCTTTAAAATACTTGAATAGTATAATTTAATGGCTGACATTGTATCACATCACTTGCAAATTTGAAACAAAGAACCTTTCTCCAGAAACTTCCCTTTTGTTTTACCTTCCTGTCAGGAAAGGAAAATTTCTAATTTTCCTTCTCTTTTCTTGCACTTTCTCCTAAGCCTGTAGCACTGTGATTGCTTGACACATTATGCTGACTTACTGTACATTGGTCTAACCAGCCATGTTCTTGTTCCAGGTACTAAATTAAAACCAAAAGGTAACATCAAAATAATATTTTTAAGTATTCTGATGTGCATCCAAATAAAACGTAGTTTTTTTTTTACAAAAAAACCTTTCAGCCAAGATTATTAACTGTGCCTTTATTATTAGAAGCCTTTTTGATTCATAAAGTTAATGGCTATGTCATGCCTCTGTAAATGCAGACTTGAGACATGCTCTGAATGTGTGTTTTGCAATTCTTTTCTGAGGAATTTACAGCTGTCTAGGTCCTAAGTGGCTCCCATTAGTACAGTTTGTGGGCTTTTTTCTCTGTTCCAGTGGTTTGGCAGACCTTAGAAATGCATAAGAATAACGCAGATCCTTGCTAATTGTGAGAAAGAGGCTGCTGACTGCAAAGCAGGACAGACAGGCTTGGCAGGAGGAAGCAGAAATGTGGTTGGGTGCCTCTGTGAGCCCACAGCTGAGAGGTCACAATTCTGGCCTGTCAGACTTGACACTGATCATTTCATTTTGTACTTCCTACTTGACAATCCCTTTGCACCAGCCTTCAGGCTCACCTGCACACTTTGCTCCATGTGCTGCTTTATTGCATATTCTCCTGCATGCTTTATTTTCAAATTCTTTTTGAGGGAAATCCTTCAATATTTCTACAATGTTAAATTTACCAAAGTGTGAAACATTTCCTTGCATTTATAAAAAAATTACATTTTTCCCACCTCCAGCTAATATGTATTTCTCACATTGAGTTTTAATGACTTCAAATACTTTTATGCCCTATTGGTAATTACCCGTGCCAATTAAATGGAACAGATTTAATTCAGGATGAATTCTTATAAGCTGCAGAGAGTTTCGCTTTAAAATGCCTCTGAAGTCCCTTAGAGAGTTCAAATGATTGTATGAGTTGCCTAGAATTATAACTGGTGAAGTCAGGGAGTGTTTATATCTACTTGATGTCAGAAAAGGCCTGAGTGAAAAAAAAAGAGAAAAAAACCACAGAAGTTATAATTCACAAGATGTTGCCTTTCCTGCCAATGCTGGCTAAAGAAGTTGCCTCTTGTCCCTGTCCCCAGTGCCCCAAAGCACAGCTGGCCTTTCCTTATGGCAGTATAACTGTTTGTGTGCTATAAACTGGATCACTGAAATGATCCATATGAAAGATGGACTCTAATCTCCAGGGCAATAATGCTAGAAAACACTCCAAGAACCTAAAGCCTTCTCCACATACAGAGACTTCCTGAGAGAATGAATATCCTGGAATGCACTGATCTTGGGCTCTACCAAATCATCTCTATGTGAATTGCTTCATCTGTTTTTCTGGGGAGCTGTATATCCAAATTGTAATGCTTCTTGGAAGGGTGTGCTGGATACAAACTTTCACATGTTCATTGTTCATCAGTGAATAAATTACACACTCAGTTTCAGGGTGGTTCAGGTTCTTAGTCAGATTTTCCCTGTGCTTCCAACAGCCCCAGCCAGCTGTACTCAGAAACAGTCCTACATAAAGCCAAATCTTCAGAGAGCAACATAAAATTTAATTTACACTCACCTTGCTCTTCTGAGGTAAATAACTGTGTCATTTTCCCTTTTTGTTTAAAGGACAATACTAAACCAGAAATTGACTTGCCTATGGTAACACAGCAAGTTAGTGGCAGAAGAAGGGTTGGCATTCAAAAATCACTGGAATTTTGAGGCTTTTCTCTACACAGGGAAACCAGCTGTGCATCCTTCATTCTGTAACAGCTCTGTCAAGCAGAGACTAGTGTGTGACTGCTCTATAAAAGAGAAGAGAGTCCTTTTGTTCTGGAATTAGGTGTGCATTATTGAGGCAAGATAATTACTTTGGCGTTATCCTGTATACCCCTGTTATCCTTCTTATTTTAGAACAGCTCTTCTGATGACTTTCTTACATAGGCCGGGGTTAAACTCTAAATTCTCCTTCTCTCCCCACCTCAAGCCTAATTAATAACTGCCTATTATAAAGACACAGCAAAGTTTGTACTTCCACAAAAATAAAATAAATGAGTTCTGGATATTCTGACACCTGTGAGAACACATATTGCTCTTGAGTGCTGCTGGTCCCTAATCACAGTTCTGGATGGGGAGAGTCATGCAAGAGGGAGAGTGTGGTGAGAACAGCATCTCACAGCAGCAGCCCTCACACCAGACCCCTGCAGAAGCAGATGTCATCCTCTCAGGGATTCCCTGGGATTCAGGGAGAAGCTGCAGGGGCCCAGGAGCAGGAGCCAGCTCCTGGCTGGACTGCAGGCAAGGGTGTGTGCAGATAGCACACAGGCTGGGCTGGTGCTGCGTGTCAGAGCCTCTCCCTCCCTGTGCGCCCCTTCTGAATGTCTTCCTCATCTGAAGATCTGACGCAGCAGCAGCAGGGTGTGAAGGAAGATCATACAAACCGTTTGAGAATGTGCTGGCCTCATTAACCTCATTAAAGAAGTTGCAAGCCAGAGCCTCACTATCTAAATTCCTCTGATGAAGGCAAATTCAATAACTGCACTCCACAGTTCCTGATGTTGCAGTCACATCCAGTGCTGTTGTGTGTATGAACCTGAGGCCTCTAAGCCTCTAAGCTGGGGCTCCAGCTGCCAATAAAAAAGTTTTAATTTAAGTGAAAATCAAAAACCCCCACCTTATTTTAAAAGTAAAAAATCACTTCAGGTGGGTGACATAGGAGAAATATATTTAAATACGGAAAAATGTTCCTGCTTTTTTTTTTCCTAGCTTGTCAATTCTGCTTTTTCTTCCATGCAAGAGCAGCACTGGGATCAGTTCTTTGTCCATCCATAATGTTTCTTCTTCTCAGGAAAATGAGATTAGGATTGTTTTTTCTGACCCCATAACACCTGCAGGAGTCACGACTTCAAGTTGAGAACATGTAAAAGAGTGATTGCACTCTGGAAATCCAGATATTTTTACAGTACCAAACACCATGATACTTAAACCATCAGTTTGGAAGATCCATTAGGAACACCTTCAGAAGGTATCAAGCCACATGGGTCCGTGTGTAAGTTTTGTTGGTCTTTGCTGTCTGGACATTCCTGGAAAGTGAACGGGGAGTGAGGCGAGCATCTCTGCGGCAGAGCAGCTGCTCA
Organism: Passer domesticus; assembly: GCF_036417665.1. NCBI lineage: Eukaryota > Metazoa > Chordata > Aves > Passeriformes > Passeridae > Passer > Passer domesticus. Next base: position 35,001,257 of record NC_087479.1, read on the forward strand.
CCGCAGCTCGCTTGCTCTAGCTATCACCATGCTGCACACTGCTGGAACGTCGCCAGTCCAAATCACAGTGTCCTAATTTCAGGGAAAGCTTCACTTAAAGTGGTTTAACTGAGATTGTTAATGTTCTGCCAAGCCAAGGACGGTAACAACCATTAGCATAGCATCCAGAATGTGTTTTACCCGCAGCTTGTGTTCAAAATTCTCGCCATTTGAAAACAGAGCAGCGTTCCTGCAGAGCAAAGGCTGATGTTTACCTATGCTATTTTTCAGATGTGCCTTCCCAGATTTTTAATTTGTTATCTGTTTTGGATATCTAAGGGAGAATCCATTTTAATTTGACTGGCAGCAAAAGACCTTGGGATATACTATCCGTATGGTACCGGTAGATTTTGACTTTGTGTTAGTAACCGCAATGACCTTCTGCCTACAGGTCTCCAGGAGGCTGGAAAAGGATGTAAATATCAAAATGGTAAGAAGTCAATCCAAACGCAGGGAGCTCGGCGCGGGCCTGCGCCGCCCGCTGGGCCCGGCGCTTGGCTGTTGCCATGGGAACGCCGCCGGAGCGCGGGCGGGCCGCGGGCGGCCCCTCTCGCGAGAGCGGCGGCGGGCGGAGCGCGGCGGGGCGGGCGCGGGGTGAGCTCATCCCGGGCTGCGCGGGCGGGGAGCGCCGCGCTCAGCCCAGCCCAGCGAGCGGAGCGGAGCCGAGCCGCCGGCAGCCGCCGCAGCAGCAGCAGCAACAACTTTGTTGGGTGAGTTGCGAGCGGGAGCGTCGAGCCGGGGCGGGCTGCACGCCGCGCCCCCTCCTTCCTGCCGCGGAGCCTGTCGTGGGGAGCCGCCGTGCCGCTGGCCGAAGGGGTGTGCGGGTGGGTGGGTGGGTGTGCGTGCGGGGGAAGGGTAGCGGCCCCCAGCCCCGGGGCTGCGCGGCCCCCTGCCCGACGGGGGTTAACGGCGGCGAGGGCAGCGGGGTCCGGGTCAAAGTGGCCTGCTGCGCTCCTCCCGCCGCAGCGCCCAGACCGGGCGGGGGGTGCCTGCCCTGAGCGCCCCCGGGGCGGTGGGAGCCCGCCGTGCCGGCAGCTCCGGGGCGGGTCGGCGGGCGTCCCCCTGCAGCGAGCCGTGCCGGGTGCTAGGTTCCGGATTTGTGTCCTTTTTCTCCGCAGGAAAGGCAGCCCCGAGCGGGAGCAGCGCGGCGGCGGCCCGGCCCGCCGCGCTCCGAGGCGGCGGCTCCCGCGCTGCCCGTCCGTGCGGAGGCGGCCGCGCCGAGGGCGCCCTGCGGCGGGGGACGCGCTCCCGCGGCCCGGAGCGGCACACGCCGCTCGCCCCCACGGCTCGCTAGATAACTTGTCTCTTGTTCGCCCCCGTAAGTTGCACTTCAACCTCTTTTTTTTTTTTTTTTTTTTTTTTTTCCTTCCCCTTCTTTACTTTTTATAGCCAGCGAGGGTGTAGTGGGACCGGTTTTGTTCCGAGCCGGTGCTGAGACCGCAGTGATGATAACAATTAGGTGATTTGGGGGCAGTGCCGGTGGGGACGTTCTGAATGCTCTGCTCACGAGGAGGCGGGGTGGAGGAACAAAATGTTTGCGGATGGTTGATTTCTTCACTGGGAGCCTGGAAAAGTGGGAAAACAAGGAATGCCTTCAACTGAATCTTAAGGGGAAGGAGGAGGTGGAGAAGCAAGGAAAGGTGGATGCGAAGGCGAATGATTACCTTCGTAAGCCGAGTTTGTTTGCTCTTTCCCTCTTTCATATTGCATGAAGTCCTGATGTTAACGTTCTCATGCTATATTTAAAAATAACTGTGTTGTTTGTACTGGATATCTGTGATGCAGCTTCAGCTCATGTAATGAGAAATGCACTCATTCATGCCTGGTAAAGCAGCGACACAAAATGGGAATTGCTCAACTTAATGAAGATCTCCTTGTATAACCTTGGCCACAACATCTGTATGTTTTAGTTCGAGGAGGCACGTTTTAACCCATAAAAAAAAGCAGATGCTTTTTTTTTTTTGATAATATCGCTTACCAAATCGTGTTTCAAAAATTTTACCTGTAAAATCGCTTTAAAATTTTTGAGTGATGCTGCTTTAATGAACCCGTTACTGCATGCTGAATGAAGTGCATCTGTGAGCACGGAGCCCTAGTTGATAATACAATGCAAATTTGTCTTCGGAGTAAAGGTGTCGGATTTCATTAGGTTCCAGATCTGTACGGATGAAGCAAGATTGGTGTTTGCTTTAGAAAGCAGCCCTTTCATGATGGGATTTTGATTGATCGTTTTTATTTATTTTTCTAACTATGGGAATTAAGCACTTGTTTCCTTTAAATTAAGGCATAAACCAGTTTTGTAAAAGGGAAAAGAGGTTTTGCTGCAAGTACTAACTGGGTAGCAAGTATCGGTGTTCTCTCAGGTGGAGAGTTTGGTTGTTATTTATTTGGAATGTATTGCTGGGTTAGGCTCCATTCCCCTTCAGCTGAAGTGGTGGGAGAGACATGTGAAAGTATTAAGGTCGAAGTTTGTGGCAATTGTAATCGCAGAGATCTCTTAAGCTGTGTTTGTTTCAGTGTCAAGGCTTTTATGCCTTAGGCCATCAGATGCCATACCAGTTATTAATGTAGAAACAGTGTGGGAACTTCACAATGATTTTTTCTTGATTCCAAAAGAACAACCCCATAGGTTCTATTTAGGTGAAGCTAAAAAGAGAATTTTCTTGACTGAATGTTTTGTGTGTATGCTATGTCTCATTTTGGTGATAGGAAGCTAGGGACAGAAGATTTTTTTTTTGCCATTTAAAGTGTTTATTTATGGTCAGTTGATTAAAGGATGTGCACTTAGTTGCTCAACATTGCATTAAGAAGGTTTTACTGATGCTAATAAAATGCTTAGTTTCATCATTGCTATTTGGGATAGGCATACTTAGCTCTCAGTTGTGGTTCATAAAACCTCTTAGATCATGAAGTCAGAAGCAAAATGGGATGTCAGCTCTGACTATTGTAGGGCTGCAGAAATTTGCTTGATGAAAAAGGCTAGCAGGTGTAGAGGCAGGCACTGACACAGACCTGTGAAAGGGTGGAGCTGCAGCCAGGAGTGAAGACTTAGTATGAGGATATGTAATTCATGATCTATTTTTTCTATAATAAAAGGTTTTATTGGAATTTCAGTTGTGCATCATTGGTTCTAGGCTTGAAGAGCTTTTTTCTCCCCCCTATCATGTTTATCTGAAATGTTATTTTAAGGTTTGGGATTAACTTTTGGGTAGCCGTTGTTTTAAAAGCTGTGTTCAAATGTGCCCTCTTCCCCCTCCTGCAGCTTTTCTAGGAGTGCTTTTGTTTTCCATTATGCTTATAAGCATTCTGCTGGCACTTTGGGAGCATTTTGTTCTTGTGTAGCTCTTACTGTCATCTCAGTTTTGCAAATCTGTCTCAAATATATCCTTTAAAATGTTGATTTCAGAACTATTAGTTTTGCTACTATGGCGGAATTTTTTATTTCTAAGATAGGAAAAAAACTTAAGAACATAGAATATTCCAGCTGGTTATTTTGAACTTTAGTAAGTTCAGGAGGATCATTATAGAAATACATTGGGAAAATGTGAGGTAGGCTAGTAAGAGAATGGGTTGAGGCCCAGTTGAATTTCTTTTCTATTCCTCTGTTTTGTCCTATAGCATGTCTATTGTAGAGAAGAAAAAAGAACAGTTTTCTCCATATCAGTAGTTTAATCCCTTCAGCAAGGGGTTTGCTGCAAGCTATTGAGTTCTTTCTGCTACTGGTTAGAAATTGGGGATACCCTACTGGGGTAAAGAAGCAGAGCTTCTGCCTTCATCAAAATTTCAGTCACACAAGTTGGTTTCCCTAATGCTGATGTGTTCAGAGGTTGAAATTTATTGTCATTGACCCTAAGTGTTGGTTGTTTGGCAAAGAGTTTTGGTCTGTTTCCTTGGCTTTCTTGGTTTCAGGCAGATTCTTTTTATTTCTCCCCAGCTCTTTAGTTTAAATATTTAAAAAGTCAATAAAACAAAATTTAGTTATTTTTTTATATCTTGCTCTGTTTACTTCTCTGTCTGTATTTTAGATTTTTGTTTTATTCTTTTATTTTGAAAGCCATTTCTTTTAACTTGTTAATAAGTATGACAGGATTACAGCAATAGTAAGTGCACTTATTTTTTTATCAGTGTAAAAACATAATTTTAAGAGCTGCTAGGTGAGGGTTTTGTTGATTTTGCTTGTAAAATTAATCATATGCTCAGTATCTTTCTGTAAGTGAAAAAAGTTACGTTGTTCTGTATTTTATGTTTCCAGGGAGATTTGACTTCAGTGACTTGATTTCAAATATATCTCTCCTAAATTGCAGCTTTTAAATAATCCTAAGCTTTATATTTCACAAGTGTTCAGTGTAGTATTTGAATGAGTACTCTCAAGCTGGAGGTTTATAAAGTGGGCTTTGATGGCTCTATGAGACTTGAGATATTATCTAATGAAAGGCAATCAGTGTTTTTTTGGGGTGCAGCCTTACCAGTAATGATGACAATAATTTTTTATTTTAAATTCTTACGCAGCTGGCAGCACAGGACTAATGCAGTCTGTAGCAGTTTTGGTGTTAGCTTTGATAGTAGTTTTGCACTGTGAACTTTGGGAAACCCGTTAGGAGTTGCAGGGACTATAACTGTGTTTTTGAATATGAATCAGCAGATAAAATGGTTTTAGATGTCCCTTTTTTGCATATGTAAAGCTAAATTATGTCATTGTCTCAGTCTCTTTAATATTGGATTCTGTGGCACAGTTTACTGAGTGAGTTACTTGATTTAGAGTCTGACACGTCTTTTATGTTAAGTGTTAAGTGAGGCTAAGCATTTACATATCTTTGTTTTCTTTATGGAAGCGTGTTTTAAAGAGCACTTCTTTTGAATGCAGAGACAACACTTTTCATAATCTTGGTAGCTGTTGAATTGTATGATTGCTAACCAAGTATTCGTCATGGTTCTTTCAAGGGTCTGAGTCTGTAAGTGGAGTGGAGTCCTGCAAAGCTGTGTCTTCCTGCTCCTTCCGCTCCTGCTGGATGCTGCAGTGCAGTAGTCATAGCTCTTGTTCCCTGCACAGTGGATGGATGTCTCTTTTCAAGAGAAATCAAGTTCCTGAAAAATGCGTGGCCGTGTAGAAAACTTCTGAAAGTGTATTGTAGAGAAGGGGTTGTTGTTACTGGCACTAGTGGTTCATGCCTAGGCCTGAGAGGCACTTGGAATTTTTTGTTGATGTTTTAATACTCTTTTACATTTGGTCTTAGGCTCTGTAGAATGGGAAGAATGCTTTCTTCACGTGGATTGGAGAGATTAGTGGAATGATTTTCGCAGACCAAGTTTTATTTTATAAGTTTTCAAAACTTAGAGAAGCTACTGGCATGTATCATATAGTTGGTTTAAAGTTGGATTGTTCTTCAGTGTGATGGTTTACCTTCAGTGCTCAAATAGCTTTTGGAGGTGTTTAAATTTTGGGTTGTTTATTTATCTTTTGAGGTCACAGGATTTGTATCTCAAAATACTGACATAAACCTGAGAGACTGGTTGTTACTTTATTACTGCAGCTGTGAGATATTAACTTTGAACAGACTTTTAATTTAGTGAAAGCTTCTTCAGTCAACCCTGAAACAATCCTGTTTTTCCTACCTTGTGACGTTATAGTGGATTAAAAAATCTCAACTAGCCAAAATCATTAGGGGGCAAGTTCTTCTTCCAGGCTGCTAGGAGGTGTGGGTCAGAAGTTGAGCATAACTTGGAGAAAAGTTGCCTGTTGGGTCTGCCTGTGAGACTTGGTTATATTTAATGTGCTTGGCTGGATTATTTTATGGATTTTAATATTTACTTTTCTGGGTGGAGGAAACTGCGAAGCATCTTCCTTTGCTGTGTAGCTGCATTGCTGCCTTCTCTGTGCAGTGGATGGTGAGGTTCCAGGAGGTGCCAAGGGCTGCTTTTGTAGCATGGCTCTGTTCTCTGAGTTTCTCAAGTCATGATGCATTTTACAGCACCGTAAGCTAAATCAATTGTCTTTTGACTTTTGAATAAATGACAGGCTTATTGTATGCTGATGTGATGTGAAATAGGATTAATACAGACCTTTTTTTATGAGTGGCAGATATTATCTGTAAAACGATTGCTGTGGTGGCAGAACTTTCTGTATGCCAGTTGTTCACATCAGCAGCTTTGGTACGTATCTTGGGTTTTCTTGTTAGCAGTCCTACAGACAGCTCTCTCTGAAGACTTACAGACACTTTTAATACATACATTTGTCTATTTGACCAAAGGTTGCTGTTGTGGTTTAACCTCAGCCAGCAACTAAGCACCAGAACTTAGCCCCAAGAACATTTTTATGTTGTTCTTGGAACTTTTTCCAAATGATTGCAATTTTATTTTTGTGTTGTTTTTATTATAAGGTACTGGTCTTGCTTATTCAAAATGAATTCACACTGTCATTGGAAGTATTTGTTGCTGATCTATGTTGATGGTGTTTGTGAAAGGTTATTTCCTGGTTTTAAACTTTTTTTCCTTTCTTTTTGTTTAAAAGAGTACTTTAATTTGATTTCAAAATTGCTGTTTTATATGCATGGTTTTGTCACTTGGTCTTACTGTAGCAAATAATTCAGCACAGTAGACACGGGTCTCTGGCTGAAGGTGGGGGCATCAAGTCTCCCAGATCAAAACTTTTTGCGTTTGAACAATTTTACTTCAAACAGAATTTAGTCTGGTCTCCTGAATTGGGTGTTGTCCACACGGATGTGGTTTGTTGGCTTGGACCTTTGTGGCTGTTAGGGGTTGGGTCACATTTGGTGAACTTCTGGGCTGGGATTTTTAGTTTATTTCCTCTAGGAGAATTCTGGTTTATGGACGCCAGAAAACCTATAGAAGTTAAATAATTCTGAGGGTGACAAAGCATTTAACAGACCACCCCAGAGTGAATGGTGAGTGTCCATCATTGGAGACTTGTAAAGCTTGACAGGACAAAGCCACGAGCTGGTGGAAGCAGTGTGGCAGCCAGCCCTGCTCCAGTGGAGGTTGGACTCCTGGGTTAAACTCTGCTGGCTGCTAGCTGGTGATAGCTGGAGGGCTCCTCAAAGGGCACTGCTGTTGAAAGTGCTATTGTAGGTACAGCTTAAACAACTTCAAAAAAAAATCTGCCTATAAGGATGGTTTTCCTTTTTTGAATTAATGTGAAACACTTTTCCTTTGGTGTCCAGCCCATTTTGTGTCTCTTGCAGGGGCAGCAGCAGCACTGCTGGTGGCTCTCAGGTTGCAAACCTGTGACAGGAAACCCCCTGTCCTTTATCTCCGGGCTCACAAGGGGGGCAGGGGGTTGTGTGGGTACTTATTTATTTTTCCTCAAGAGATTCATGTAAGCAGAAACATACACATCTTGAACATCTGCCTTTTGGCAGGGCCACAGAACAAATTTGCTCTCGCTGGAGAAACTGGCGAAGATCGGACTTGAGGTTTTTCTTTCTTTTGCATTTCTGAAGTGTAACATCACTTTGTCTGCATGTTTAAAAATTAAAGAAGACAATGGGTGGTGAAACTCAGACTGCAGGCTTAAATGTGTTAGTGCTGTATAAAAGTCATTACAGTTCTTATCTCTGAACTGTTTAAAGATCTCATTTTGTTTTTGTGCACAAGGCTTCTCTCCTCACTTCATGAATTACCAATCTATTTTTTTTTAAATTTATAAAAGCTAAAATGTCTGATACTATTTTTGGAATATTTTTGCACATATCAAATAGGAGATAATACTAGACCTTAACAAATAAGTCCAGGAGGGCCTTCCCTCCTTCTGCTGGATGCAGTTGAAATGTCTAAGAGTATTTTTCTTTTCAGATTGTAAGGGCTGACAGGATTTTATGCTTTTAGTCCATGCTGAAGAACTGCATAATTGTGCAGAAGAAAGTTACGGCATTTTCATGCCTTGAAAATAAATATATCTTCATGAACGACGTGGTACTGGCACTGATAATCTACTTTCCAAGTGTATTTAACAGCTTGTTGTATGAATCAGAATAAAATAGTTCAATAGTCTGCACTGTATTGATCATACAGCAGCTGGAAGAAAGAGCGAACCACGATGCTTTCCCACAGCTTTTGCTGAAGGAAACATTTAGAAGTGAGGAGAAAAGGAGATACTTCTGTAAAAGCTGTTAACATAGTTTATCCTTTCCTTGGATTTTTTTTTTCCCTTGACTCTTTCCCTTCTGTTGCCTTTCTTTTGCAGTCTTTGAAGAGGGGACTGTTGACAGAAAGTCAGTTCTAGTTTTTGTTTGACCTTCCTCCCCCTCCCTGACTTCTGCATTGTCTTGCAGTGTAGTCATTGACTGGTACTCGAGGTAGCTCTGGGAATTCCCAAATCTAGTTCTCTTTATTGCATTGCCATACAGAGGTGGTAGGAGAATCTTTGCTAGGATGCCTCTGTTAATATAAACAAAGGGAAAATGCTAGTATCACCTTAAAACGTGCCATCCATTTCAAATTGAAAAAGGCTTTTTTAAAAAATTCAGGTCTGTGGGTTTTTAGTGCTTGCCTGTACAGTCACATGGGTGTTTGTGGTAGTCTGGAGAACTACCTGCAACTATTTGAACTGTGATGCACTGTGGAAAAATTTGAGAGCCTTAAGTTAATTCTTGCCTTATTATACAATTACCTCCCTATCTTGGTAAAGCCAGAATATCTGCAGAACTTCACAGGGTTTTTTATCATGTGCTAAAATGAAGTCATCAGGACTTTTTTTTTTAATCCTGTACTATTGTATTTTTATTTTCAGCTGTAAATTTAAGGTTAATTAATATGCTAGATAACATTTGAGAACAGGGACAGATTATTCTGTCTCCAGACAACAGTTTTGGGATTGGGTGTGAACGTGCAATAATGTACTTTGTGTTCTAGATTTAATCACTTGTGTATGTAGTGTTGATGCAGTAAAGACTTTCAAAGTTGTTGGTAATTTAAAGCATGTCTCCTGTAAAACAAAGGTGTGATAATAAGCAGTTATTCAATGTTGCAAAGGCTGCTCATCATTGTTATTTTAACAGAATTTAGTCATTATCTACTGATTGTTGACATCATTAAATATATTTTTTTTAGTATACAAATTGGTACTTTACATGCCTGAGCAACTGAATTGAGGTTTTCCTTTCTTGCATTGTTGACATATCTTTGTGCAGGTTAAGTGCAATGTCTTGCCTCAGACTGCCAACAACTTTATCCCTGCCAAGGACAAAAGGGCACATATTGTGAATGTGCTTTTTAACTGAGACATAGAATGCATTGGTTCTGAAAATAGGGGCGGGGGGAAGAAGTTGTTTTAATTCATTTAATTGCAGTTGTGTGGAGCTGGCTACATGAGAAATAATTACAGGCAAAGTGAACATTGCCTCTTGTAGAAGCACGGAGTGCCCAGAGATAAAAAATATCTGAAGTGCTGGGTGCGGGAAGAGAGCTTAACTGTTCCTTATTTTGTGTAAACCTGCACTTTGCTTCAAAAAACAATTGATAGTAGTCATCAAATATTCCCAAGTATGGTGCAGTCTAACTTCAGGTGACAGCTGTCTTTATGTTCTTGAAGCCTGGCCTTTAGTGACTTAGGGCTAAATAGACAGACCTCGCAAACTGATACAAGTACTAAAATTTAGGAGCAGTTGAAGGAATTCTTAGATAAAATCCTCATTTAATCTTTCAGTTACGAGTAATAGGAAGAAGTAATTAGAATTAACAAGAGTCAAACTTGAAGTAATTCTAAAATGTAGAGCTAGTGGACAGATGTAAAATCAAGTAATGTTTTGATCACTTACTTGTTTGGAACATATTGGAAGGTAGTGTTGTGAGCACCAGACATGCTGTAGAGGATAAAGCAATCCAGAAGCATCCAGAGTTAGCATGGGTAATGGTTTTTGGTAGAGAACAGTACTGATGAAAGCGAATTTTTTACACGTGTTTAAATGTTATAGTTAAAACTATATCAACAAGTCAATAATATAATCTGTTTCTGCCTATCTCTTCTTCTCTCCTTTTCCTAAGTGTTACAGTTTATAAAAGAAGGGTCCAGAGATATCTCATTTTCTAGCTTTAAAAGTGAGAGAAGAGTTGAAGATATGTTTGAAGGGAGGTGGGAGAAGAATCAGCACAACTTAATAAAAATGATGCTTAATGCTTAAAATTCTGACTAGTTTAAGTTTGGATCCTGCTATCTTCCAGAATGCTTAGCTTATTTTTCCAGGTGTTGTCAGAAAACGGAACTAAATGAATGCTTTTTTGAAATGTTGCTAGAAATTAGAACTTTATTCCTTGTAACAGAAGTTACATGAGGATTGTATAAACATTGCACTGGCTTCTGTGGTTTTTCAAGTTCACATTTTTACATGGGGAAAGAAGAGGACTTGTGAAACAGTGCTGTCCATTTCAGTGGCATTTTACAGGTTTCAGTAAAAACTCTGCTGCAGTATGTGGGTGTTATGTGCTTGCAAGTGAAGTAATTTACTGTTAGTGTTTAATAGTACTTTTGCAAATGAAGTAATGTTATATGTAGTATAATGCAAAGTACCCTTAAGTAGTGGTTGGTTTCTGCATTACAGTATTTTCCTGTTGCTGATGAAGGAGGTACAAAAACCTCTTTGTGTTAGATGTTCAAAGCTGTTTTGTCAGGTAGAAAAATTCTTTCTGAAGGTGGTGGTGGTTTTTTTGTTGAATCCAGTGGTAGTGCTGAGTGACTGTTCTGTTGGTTTAAAAATGTTAATAGCAGTAGATATCTTGTTTGCTGTAACCTCTCTTTGTTATCACCTTGGTACTTAGCTGAGATGCCAAAAGCTCTTAAAATACATTGCAGCTTCAAGCAGGTTCGATGCTTAAATACTGGCACCCTGGGTTGCAAGTCAGTGTGTTTTATTATCCCTGTGCTCAAAATTTTGAACCAAAGACTCGGGATACTATTGAAGTGCCACTGCTGTTCAGTTTATAATGATGTTAATTAGTGCTGAATGTCATTAAGATGAACATATGCAGTGTTAATGAAACTACTCCTGGAACTGAGCTATTGTCATTATCTCACTGAATGGTGGTACCGAAAAGTTGCTTGTCTCTGCCCCACAAGGAAGATAATTGAGAAGGGCTTACAGCGTGTAGCTGTCCCTTGGGAATGGAACATCTGGTCTCAGTCACCTCCTCTTGAGACCCTGGACAGTCAGAGACTTGGCTGCAAGGGGGGGAAGGACTGGCTTAATAGCAATATACAGCTTTGAGCATACTCTCTTCTCAGGGCCTTTGCTTGTCTTGTGAACACAAATTACTTGTCCGGTCTTGTGATTACATGTAAGGAGCAAGCTGTTGCTTCTGGTAAGGTTAATATCATCTGACCTGCTCCTTTTTTGCATCTAGGAAAAAAGGGATTTTTGTGGGGAAGGTTTTGTAAATGATTTCTACTAGTGGCAGAAGCAGTTACTTCTGGGATGAAGTTTGATGTCTTTATATCTCACTCATCCTTCTCACTTAGTTTTAGGCTATTCTACCTGTCTTGATTTAAAATCAAGCAGGATAATTACAATATTGACAATAGATAAGTATTTTGGTCTTGTGTCTGTACTTTCAGGGACTGGAAAAGGCCAAAGCCGTAATTGGACATCTTAGGCAAAATACAGAATCATCTAGATAACTAATGTGGTGCAGCATAGTTGCATGATAGTGATACTGCTCTGCATTGCATGCACTCTATTTAAAGTGAGAGGTACTAATGAGATTGTATTTTGATGTGACATTACTGTAATGTCAGTGCTTTGTATTCCTTCATTAGTTTACCTCATTGACTTCGTGAAGTAAGGAAATGCAGGTGCCCTTGAGCAAGGTGTCTTAACACACACATGAGAAATCTCTAGTAATGTTCAGAGCAGAAGCTGCCTTGGGCTTTAGATTTCATCTTACTATGGACAAATTTATTTATAACTAGCTGTAAAGCTGTGCTGGAGACTGTTGAGCCAGCTCAAAGGAAGGCAGGGACTACATCTGCACTTTTTCGCTCCCAGGAGTGGCTCTGCTCAGCTCAAACTCCTGCTGTTTGCTGGGAACAGTCCCTGGCCCCTTGGGATCTCATGTACATCACTGGCCCCTCAGCAAGCTTGAACAAAGCCATGACAGTTATGGATTAGTGCCCAAACCTGTGTCCTGGACTTATTTATTATTATAGCTTTAGCTCTCAGTGCCTGCATGGCATGGTGTAATGCTCTGCTGAGTTTGTAGCTGCACGTGTGTAGCATTTAATGGCAGGAGCATAGCATTGCACGTGAGCCTTCCTCTTCAAGCCTAGTCTCAGGGTTGGGCTAACGTGGCTGTCGCCTTTCTGGTTCTGCTGTTAGTCCAGTAGTTTTAGCTCAAAGGTCAGAAGATCAATGGTACAAGCATAGTACCTGGCATGTTGCAAATACTGAAATAGATTGCCTTGGATTTTAATGGCCTGCTAGATATTCCTGTTTTAGTGGGCTTTTCTGCATCTTGACCTGTAGCAATAGAGAATAAGAAGGTCCATAAAACTGCAAAAGGAATCAAACAGAATGCATGCAAATGTTTAGAAATTGTCAAATCTGAGACCATTAAAATTTATTTTAAAGCATTCCTTTAAATCTGGATTAATATCTGGTGTAGGCTCTCAAGACATCTCCAGAAATTGTGTTCAAAAGTTACTTGTGAAGTACTGCCTGGCTGTACTCCAGAGAGTGTCTTTGTTGACACTGCGCCCTGTGAGGGTCAACCAGCGTGCCTCTCACTGTCACTTGCAGGTTTCCCTTTGAGCTTTTCTCTAGTTCTAGCAAAATGCATGGGTAGTGTTCTTCAGCTCAGCACCAGCTCAGGTAGCTGTGCTGCACGGCAGTCGCTGCTGAGGTTGCAGTTGCTGTGTTCTGCATTTCCCGTAACAGGTTTGAGGCACGGTTGCTCTCAAAGTTTTTGGTTTGCTATGGAAACCAGCGGGGGTGGTCATGCTCTCTGTGTTCCTCCCAGTTTGCTTTTTTCCTTACCAGTTCTTTCTTCTCCCCAACTTCCTAAATATTTTGGATTTGCTGGGCTTTGATTTAGCTCCTTGTGAGGTCTTAAACTGTCCAACAGGTCTTGTAAAGCAGACTAATGAGTGGGTGAGATTGAGTCCCAGCAGTGGTGAGAGCTGTAGCACGCACAAGGATGTTCTGAGCTGTCAGAGAAGCTGTGTGATGAATACAATTTCATGGGAGGAACTTCAGCTGAAGTGTATATGTTTTTATAGATCAAATCTGAGATTTGAAGGTACCAAGACCTTGTTAGTTCATGTAATTGCTTGTTCTGTATAGATTTCTGCCCAGTCTTCCTTCCGGAAAACGTGCAGAAGGTAAAATGTAGTGGGAGCCTGTAGTGGTATCTGTGTTTAGGTTGCTCAATAGTTTCTGTAGCTAAATGGCTTATGCAATCTTTCTTTCTTTCTTTCTTTCCCTCCCTCCAGTATGGTTAGTGCTACTGCTGTGTAGCAGCTTTTGTGGTTTTTTTGGTAAAGGAAATCACTTTGTACGAGGGAAATGACTTTTTCCTCCTGGAGAATTTTGAAATACCACACCCCCCACCCCCTCTTCCCCCTGTTTTACTGTTAAAAATTGAAATACTGGTTTAGCAAAAGCTTTTTCATAGTACCTTTCCTCAAGAACAATCTTTTTATTGTGCTACAGAGATGAGTGTTTTAAGGCTCACCCTGCAAAATTCTGTGAATGTCAGAGGAGGATGAACACAAACGGCATCCTGCCCTTCCACTGTCCTCCCAATTCACTCTTATGAGACACTTTTGGCTTCCTTCTGATTGCCTCTGCTTACTGGCAAGTGCCTTGTAAGGCTTACTTGAAAAGAGGCAGTGGGATGAGTATGAAAGATGGGTTTTGGTCTTGCTTTTGCATGTCTGATTAAAACTTAGGCATTTTTTTCCTTCAGTTTTTTTGGTTCTATTTGAAAAGCTAAGCTGGTTCGTTTTGTACCTAGACAGGGGATGCAGGGGTTAATTGTTTTGGATCTCACTGGATAAGTGGTATGAGACAGGAGGATCCAAAAAGGACATCCTGACTTACAAAGTTAGAATCTTTTGCAGTTGTAATGCTGTTGGTTGTTGGACAGTAGGGCTGCAGGTAAAGCAGAATTTATAATGACTTAATTTTCAACTTGAGATTGACTAGAAGATAGGTTGCAGTGTGAGATTTCTCCTGTTGTAGAGATGCACAACTGAGTATTTATTTCCATCTCATAAGGGGAAGTCTTTGAATAAGCTGCATGTTTACTTGGTTGTCCGTGACAGTGGCACTGTGGGGAGCAGTAATGGGGCCAGACTCCTCTTTCTGCCTTTGGGATCTCAGCAGCTGCTGTACAATGTCTGGGCTCAGTGAGCTCTTGATTCCATTCCATTCCGTTGTTCCTCTTTGGTCCCTCTTTCCTTCCAGAGCTGAGGAGAATACTTGTTTCTTCACCTGCACTGACATTTGTATGGCATAATACTAGATGATAGTGATTCACAGATCTTCTAGGATTACTTCTTTTTGGGGCTGTTGTAATGATTTTGCAGTTTAGATGACAGTATCTGTCAGCCTGACCCTTGTTCAGGCATTTAGCATCAATCAACACTGGGTTGAAGAAGTGCTGCAACACAAAATCCATTTAAGTTCCTTCTTAGTAAAAGGAGGAAAGAGCAATAGCACACAAAGCCATATAAGTTGGTGTGAAGAGTATGTAATAATATGTATCCAAAATTAAGATTATTGAGTTAGAACACTAGTTCAGTGATGCCACAAGGAGGACTTTAGGACTCCCTGTACTGGGTCAAAAGTACAGTGGTCATATGTAAAGTATCAATCTCTTTTATTATTCTGTTGCCTCTAATAAAATCAAAATACTTACCAGGTAGCAGCATTACTTACTTGCATTACACATTCATTATTTAGACGACTATGAATTTATACTGAATTAGATCTAATGCACTTCTTTACCACTGATACCAGTCTGGTATCATGTTCTGCCACACCTGATAAATTTGAGCATGTGCCTGAATCTCATTTGGATAAAATTTATCATGTTTGGTGATGTGATAGCGCAGAGATTTGCTGTAAATGCTTGTGAAACCAGTACTTCATCTCCTGTAATTTCCAGACAACTTTATCTCTACAAATACTTGAGAAAGTGTACTTTCCAACTGTTTTTGTACCTAACAAATAACTGGTTTTATGCAGTGTTTGAATGGTTATAGACGGGTTGGTCTTTGCGTGCATTGTGCAACCACTGTTGTCTGAAGTTATTGAATGGATGCATTCAGACATGGTAAACTGATCTTCGTTGTATTTATCTTTTTGTTCGTCATCCATTCTTAGGGTTATGCCAAACCCAAAGCCTATTTCTAATTCTGTAAAAGAGAAAAAATAATTGAGTCTTGGTGAAGCAGATTCTTTCTTGTATTCTCTTTAATCTTTTTGATAGATATGAGATGGCAAATCTTTTTATCTGCAGAATGCTAAAGAAAAGAAGGGGCCTTTAGAGGAAAATATTTTAATGGGATTGTAAATGTTCTGTTTGGATCTGTCTTATTAGACATTGCTTGGAAATTGAATCTCCTTCTGAAGACATTTACATGTTCCAAGTTCTCAGTATTTGACCTGATTTTATTACGAGCTGCTATTTATGTTTCAAGACATGAATTAGGCTCTTTTAAAGTCTTTTGACCTTTCTTTTGCAAAAGGGGAAACCATACTCTTCTAGCCTTGTGGCTAAGTGTATTTTTTTAAAACTAAAAAAAATTAACATAGGATCTGGTTAAACTTCTGCAGAATAGGAGATGCTGAGGTTCATAAGTAGTGTCAGGGGTGCTACAGAATATGTCTGAATCTGTTGTGTCCAGAGGCAGGGGGTGAAGAGGTTAATCTGTGATGATGTTGGGAGGTTTTTAGCAAAATTTGTTAAGGGAATAGCTTAAAGTGATTTATTTTTATTTGGAGCTATGGCAGGTTTTAAATTTTTCTTATTTTAGTAGAGATTTCATTTAAATGATTGTATTTTTTTTTTTTCATTTTTTTCTCTCCTTGATAGTGGTGTTTATCAACAATGCTGAGGAAGGGATATTTCTTTTAGTGTTTCATGTGCCACAAAATTGGTTTTTTACACATTTGGCAATGGAGGGGTCTTTCCTGGCCCTGATTATTGAATTTCAGCAACTTACAGTGATAGTGACTTTAGCTTAGTCTTTGGTATAAACTCCCTTTATGTAGGTGCAGAAAGCAAGATGATCCCGCCAGCCTTCTCCAGAATAACAAGTGCAGGTGTCTCAGCCTGTCCTTGTTCTTTCTTGTGCGCTTAAGCCCACAAATGGCTTGGTGGTCTCTGCTGAACTTTCTTTAGTCCATCTTTGTTACACTGAGCAGGCTAAAACTAGGCATGTTCATTTAGCTGGGAGCTCACTAGTGCTGAGTAAAAGTCAGTGTCACTTCTAGGTTTAGACAGGGTACCATCAAGCATTTCCAGGCAGATATTTTTAACTTGCTCTTATCTAGAGCTTGAGATTGTCTATTTTTACTCCTAGGTGGATGAAGAATCTTAGATTGAATAATGTTTTACTATATTACTGTTTTCAGAGAGTTTTTTGCCTTGTTTAGCTTAAAGTAGACTTTCTAATTTATAGCCAGCTTGTTTTATGCAGCTGCAGATTTAGTCAATGTATTTCTTTCCTATTTGAAAGGAATAGGAAAGAAATTTTCTATCTAAAAATTTAGATAGAAATTTTTCTATCTAAATTGAACTACTAGTAGTTGCATATTATTTTAGTTATCCTACTGATGCATTTTGCTTTGTGTGGTATGTTATATTGCATTTCTTCAAGCTAGGCATCAAGCAAACTGTGGTGGTTGTCTGATTTCGAGTGAAAAAGTAGTTTTCTGCCTTCTTTATTTTTGGTGACAGCTTCCAGTTTATAAATTACTCTTTGTTTGATCTGCATGCAGGGATGCACTTTGCACCATATTTTAATGTGTCTAAGTCAGTAATAGTCATGCCAGAATAAATGCTTATGGGAGAAACATGAAAGTGGGCATTCTCAGTAACAGTGAGTAGGGAAATGAAGTAGTGGCAGGAAACAGAGAAAAGACAGTAATGATATTTTTGTCCAATGCAAATCAGGCTTTTACATGGACTGGTGAAAAAAGATGGTTTGCCCCTGCTGCTTGTATCTTTGATCATGTTGTGATGTCTAATGGGCTGCATGATGATGCCAGAGCAGAAGCAAGCTGCCATACAGCTCTCTTGGTGCAAAGTCCAGGTCATCCAGAACCTGGGTTCTTGCTTTAGGTTCAGACCTCACCTGTGGTAAAACTTTTAGTCATGTAACTTTGATTTTTACTGAAAACTAACTAAAACTTGCTGGGACCTGCACAACATTATTTTCTGGCAACTGTAACTCTTGTGCTGTGGGCTCTCAGCAGATAGCACAGAGTGTTTCAAGAGGTAAGGACAAATCAGCTTGCAGCCTGTGCTTGTCACAGCTGTCTTGCCTTACACCTCATGGGAAAAGATTTATCAGGCATAATTATATCTAATTGAGACACTCTTGTTATCTTGCCAGTGTTACTTTTTTCCGTTAATTTGATTGGTGGACACAGATGAGATAAAAATGCAAACAGTGCCTATTTGAATGGCTTTGTCCTTCTTGGATTATTTAAATTATTAATTTAGTCTGCCATGAAATTATGTGGGTTGTCACATGGAGATTCAGCTAACTCAAATTTTATACATTTAAGGGTGTTATTTCCTTGAAGAAAGTTTAACATTTTTAATCACTTGTAGAGCATGACCTTATTTCATAATGTACCTGCAGCTTGCTTTCTGTAGTTACAGGAGTGGACTTTGTAAACTGCATCTTGTTCTTGGTAGAACAACCTATAAAAAATCCACAGTGTTCATGGTTATCAACTTCTTCAACCTTACTGTTGAAACATTATTTGTAGTAGATATAGATCTGCTATATTTTACTAGACTTGTAGGAGCTTAACTTTGGGTGTATATGTGTAATTCACAAACACTTTAGGAGAAAGCAAGGCTGTATTTTAGGGTGGGGAGTCTCTGCCTTGGATGCAATAGAGGTGGCTTGCAGGGGGATCACTATAGGGAAGCTATAGAGATGTTATTGTTTCTGGGTGAAAGTTTGATATTCTGGAAATAAAAATCTTGAAGTAGAAATGTGTGGATGGGTGGAATGTAGGAAATAGAGATAGTGATGAAGGTAATCTCGCCCCTAAGGAGTTACAGCTGAATTAGGAACAGGCCTGCCCTTAATAGGGCACAGCTAGATCCAATTAGGATGGGTATTGTAAAAGAGCAGGTTGGCTGGTCGAGAAGTTAGATGGAGTTTGTTGGCTGTGCTGAGAAGAAGAAGGAGTCAGTGGTGCGAGGAGCTGCACAATGGGAAATGACCAAGAAGGTATTAAACGTTTGCAATAAGATGGCAACAGAAATGCTGATGAATTGGGAATGAAAATAAAAGGAAGGGAAATAAAATTGTTACTTCAAACTTGAGTTGCCTTTATGTTTGAACTGTTCTGTATATGGAATTAGTTGTGGGATGGATAAACTGAAGAAAATTGGGGTATAGTAAACTTGAATCAATTTTTCTGTCTTTCCCATGAAGTGCATTATTAAGTTTTTTTCCCTCCATTAAAAAGTGTATTTTTTTCAGTGGCAGAAATATGGCTGGAAATTTTGTTCTGTAGCCTAAGGTGGTCTTTAGTTGGAGATAGGGGTTTGCCTGTGTGTGGAAATTATTCTAAAAGTTTCTGTCATTGTTTTCTACTAAGACAGTGATCTACACCAGATAAACATGTAGAATATGTGTTGAGTGGAATATGAGCGTTAGTGGCACATTTTTGTTTTTGCTAAGAAGGTTGACTCTGAAGACTTTGCTGGTTGTACCTGGCTTTCAGTATATACCAAATGTGAGTTTAATTATGGAAGGTGAACCTGCTTTAAGGCAGCTGTGGCCAAAGCAAATGCAATCTTGTTTTTTTTTTATTAGTTCCTGTCTTACCAACTGCTGAAATCAAAGAAATAACCTAGTACATGTGAATGTTTTATTTTTTGATTTCCATGTTTTTAAAAAAAAGCCTCTTTCCCAAGAAGCTGACATGAAAAAAAGGAGAAATGCCTGGTAAAAGACCTTTCCTATCTTAGCAATCATACCCAGTGGTGGTGCTGCTCTTGCCATGCCAGTGTGTTTGTGGAAGATCCAGTGTGTCTTGCTCTGACATCATGTGCAGTGCTGTCAGGGAGTGCCTGGAGAAGAGGGGCTCCCAGGTGTGATGGCTTTCACACAAGGTACTGCACTAGCTTGGGTTGTACTGAATGCCTTCCCTCTGCATCATGCATGAAACTACAAGGGATGCTTGTGTTGCAAGTTTCCTACACTTGTTCATGAATTTATATTTGTGGTTGCTTGTGCCTTCGTCAGACTGATCTAAATTTACTTGAGCAAATAGAAGAATATGTGTAGCATTAAGGAATGGGAGGCACATTAAAACTTTGCTGCAAAGACAGCTGAATGCTCAAGGGGCAGGTAGTCAGCATTGCTGATTTTTTAAAAATTATTATCCCTCCCCCCCCAGCTGATGCTTTTGAAAAGTTGTGTAAAAGTTGATTCAATTAACGAGCTTCGTTTTTTTGAGAAGCCTTTCCTTTTCACTGGTGGGAGAATATATGATAAAGTACTTGCTTGATTAGTCTTTGTTTTCATGTGTTTTAGTAGATAAAATGGAGATTGTTCTTAAAAGCTGAACTCTACTTAGCATAATTGCAGCAACACTGAATAGTAGATCAAACAGTAATTAGCTGAACAACTGGCTAATGACCACTGGAAGAGGAGAGAAAATGGGCAGGAGAGGTGCAGTGCTGCTGAACCTCTACCAGGTTAGATTCTGGTGGAGAGTCTTTACTAGGAAAAATGGTGCTGACTTGGCATACTGCTTTTTAGTGTGACTCTACTGATCACCATGTCTCCTGAAAGATAACCCTTAACTGCAGCCTACAAAAAGAAGTAAAATTGATACTGGAATATGTGTTCAAGGTATAATCAGAGTTACATATTTTTATGTTGAGGCTAATGTTTTTAATCAATCTTATTAATGTTTTATTCTTTTAAGATTTTGTTCCTTATTATGATAATGGCTTTCAGTGAAGGTGTATGTAAGAATTTTCTTGATGTATACATTTGCTGGGACACAAACATTGCATTTTTAGAATTTACTGATGTGGAGCTCTGGCTGTGTGTGAAGTAAGAGGTAAATTGAGAACTGAGTTACAAAACTTGGGAGGAACTCTGTACATCCAGGCCTACTGCTATACCCTGCTGAGAGATGTCACCTGAATTATCAGAGGAAGGTTAATTAGGAGAAAATATCACCACCAAAAGAAACCCACTGTTTGTTTCTTCTATTAAACATAGATATCTGGCCAATTCCCCTGCCATGTTCATGGCTCTGTTCCTGTAGCAGAGCCCTGTAACTCCTGTGCCTGTTGAAGGTGCTGCTGCTGCTGTGTGGAGTGAGAGTGATGTTCACAGCAGGCAAGTGTTCAGACTGTTGGTTCAGCTGAAGGGTGATCTTGCCAAAAGGGCTTTTTGTGTTTTGAACAAATTGCACAAATTGATTCTTTTGTGTACCTAAAGGATGATGGAGGCATATGGTGCATCCATAATTGAACTTGCCATGTAGTCCTGCTCAGTTCATCAGTTTGCTCTGTGAATTACATGTATGGCTGCAACTTGGACTAAAATTTTAATTGGTAAGGTTTTTACAAGAGAAAATGAATTCAGAATGCTTATTTTGGTGGAAAAGGGATTTTTTTGGTGCCTGTATCTGTCGTGATGCTGTTGCCATTAAATCAGATCTACTTTTGGTATATTTTAGATGAAGACTGTTCTTTGGATTTAACAGATGTTGGTTCTGACAGGAATAAAAATTGAAGATTTTTGTAAACCTGCTTTTTTAGAACAGCTGTCTAAAGGAGTTGATGAGCAGGGTAACAATTCCCTCATCTTGCATAAAACTCTTGTGGGTATTTGGCTACTGTAATGCAGAATGTGCCACTTTTTGCTACATAAGTGGAAAAAAACCAGAAGAAATTATGAAGGACAAAGACAGCAGTCAAATTCAATCTGTCTGTTTCATTATAAGGCAAAATACCATCATTTGGAGTAGTTAAACCTGGAAAATGGCATAGATCAAGTACTTTCCACAATACCAATATATGGTGGCAGAACACTGAGGGAAAGGAAGTGATGTTTTGACACTTGTTTATTCTGAAATGTAACAAAAGAACTAAAGTGCCATGTTGACAGTGGAGCTTGGAGGAAGCAGTTTTTAAATGAGGTTTAATATATTGAGGTCATGACTGTTACTCAGGAATAACTTCAGGGAGTTGATTTAGGTTTGAAATATTTTATTTAATTTGAATTAATTTTTTTTCTTGTCAGATATTAAAGTTTTGCCTGATTTTCTTGGCATGCAGTAGAAAGCTCATTGTGAAGAAGATGGAAGAGAAGTGGGCTGAGAAAGAAACCTGCTGTTTCTTTTGAAGGTCTGTTTCACAGTGTGTGGTTAAACTGTATCTGGATTTTTCTGTGTTAATTTCTCTTAAATTCTTTAGCTGCAGAGCTATAGACTATTCATTGTAACATTTTCTGACATTTTGTTTTAATTGTTAATGGAAATAGAATGACTTTTCTGAAAACATTGTAGGAATTTAAAGAAATTTTGATGGACAGAAAGAATCATCCTGTGGCAAAATTGACTTAGTACAGTGTCTTTATACTTTGAAGCTCTCGTATTTCTACCAAAGAAAATGTGATTTCTCCAGTACAATGCTAACATGGATTTGGCTCAGTTTTTCTTTTTAAATCTGAGGAGTGTCTGAGCTTGAGATGAGTGGAAAAAGGGGAATTTACCTGTGTGCAGGTAAATTTTTTTTCATATCTCTTAAAGGCAGATGTGGAAAGAGCAAAGGTGGTTTAAACATACTGTAGTGTTATAGATAAGCTAACAGTAGTTGAGGTCCTGTTTGTTCCTTGTAGGTTAGAAAATTATTGAAGATGTCAATAACCCTTTTTTGTTAGTGTTATCTTTTGAGGAATACTTAGGAAGGCTCTTCAGTGTAATGAGTTCAGTTATTTTTTCTGAGAATGGTTTAGACTCTGTCTTTGACTGTGATAGAAGGGTATTTTGTGAATTTTCAGTTTCTTACATGATTGCTATCTAAGCTGAATTATGTAGGGAGAGAGCATGTGCTAACCTATGGTGTGCCAAGTGTCCGTCTTTCCTGAATGTTAGTGAGCCATTCTTACATGCCCACAGGAGGCCTGGGTGGTTAAGACAGAGCAGAGCGGGGAACTTGTGTTTCACTGGTTTTGGTGGTTTTTTAAATTTTTAATTTCAAAACTCAAGTTTATAAAAGCAGTGAAAGCTGAAATGTGTTCAAGTGCAGGTGGTGGGGGGGGCGGTGTGTGTGTTCAGGATTTCTTCAATCTCCTTTGAAGTTCGGATATTGAGAGATGTCTCTAAAAAATTTTGTTTGACAGTCTAGTAAAGGGAGCTGCAATACAACCTGATATATTTAATGATGAACTAGGGTGCTTTGCGTGTCAGACTTGCACCTGGAACTGTGTTATGGCTGGCCTCTCTTGCTGCTAGATTTTGCCTCGGGGCCCCTTCCCATGTAATGTCACTGCTGCACAGGGCATGGGGTCATGTTGCTGTCTCAGTCCTCCTCCTCCTCATACCTAAAATTGAGAAGATGGGAGAGGGGCAATTATCTGCACCAAAAATTTGCTCATGAAGTCACATCCTAAAAGTACTGTTGTAACTTCTGGGGTTTCCAGGTGCTTGTATGTTGCCTTCTCTGAAGGCCAGCAAAGCTAGGAAATACATTTTTAAAGAGCTGGTATAACTTTTGTCTGTAAAAGAAGAAGAAGAAGAGCACACGTTGTAAGAAATGCAACTTTGTGAGTATAATGCAGTTGCTGTCTCATTCTGAGAGAATTCACAGCCACAACAATACTTCAGTATTTCTTTTGATTTTATATCCTTCTGCAATGAGGATGTTAATTGAGACTGTTGTTGCTTGTTTTGGACACTAGAAACTGGGATGAGACAAAGTCTCTTTCACAACACCATACACAGCTGTTGTGTATGAGAATAATCTAGTTATGTTTTAAACTGTACTCAAAATCTATAGGTGACAGACCCCTTAGTTTCTGTTTTTCTGGGTTTTTTTCTTCTGTTGGGATTGGGGGGGGTCACTCCTTTCATTTCTCAGTGCAGTTCCCCGCTATACCATGTCAGTGATCTGAGGAATTTATGGATTTTCTGTATGCTCCTGTTACGAAACATAAGGTTTAACTTTTTTTTGTCCCTGTCTCCTCTTTCAAATCTGTGTCACTGGCAGGTCTCTGCATGGCAGATTGCTTCTGTGTGTGTATTCCAACAGGTGTGTTATTTTTGTTTTCCTAGAATTTGTGTTGCAATTTAGTATGAACATACTTTACATCTATATTTCGGTCTGGTTCAAACAAGTTTAGCTCAAGTAGTGGTTGAGTCGTGGTTTTGATGGAATGGCTGTTTGGCAAGCATTGCCTGTAAATGCTTTGGTGTTTTCAGCACATAATATTTTGAGACTGCCATAATGCAATTGCATAATCTTATGTGCTTACAAATAAGAGCTGTTTTTGAAGATTGAATAGGAACTTTGAAGTGCATTAAAAAATACAAAACCTTGTAACTTTTTGTTATCGCAGGCTTTATTTTAAAAACTGCTTTTTATTTTCCCAATTATGTGCATATTTCTGCCTAATAGGAATCTTCTGATGATACAGGAATGTGTAGTGATTTATTTCAGATTTTTAGGGGCTCTTTAATGAAGCAGTTTGTTCAACCTTGCTGTAGCCTGTCGTTTCAGATGACTCATTTGTGACCCTTGTGACATTCTCCCTTCTCTGTTCCAAATGGTGTCTAAAACTTTGGGTTGATATGATATTCAGGAAGTGCTGCATTTTCCTACTGAAAAAGGTTAGAACAACAGTTCTTTTAAGAGTGACTTAGATACATATTAATGAATACTGTTTTACTTGTATCGGTTTTGAGGATGTAAAGCTAAAACCTTAAACACTGCAGGGTGTATGTAGCACATCCCCCCCCCCCCCATTTTTTTCAAATAATATTAGAGGAAAACTGTAAGAGGCTATTACAAGCCATATATGAGATGCTACAAGCGGTTTTCACAATGTTATACTGGCTTAACACCTGCCAACGTTGGAGGTAACACTATAATTCTGATTTTGATCTTGTCCTGTGGTAACAATTGTATATTGTAGGGAAGAAAATTGCTCTTGAATTTTCTTGAATAAAGTCTGGTTATCTTACTGAGATTTCACCAATCCTTGTATACAATGGGTAACTATTTCCTGCTTATGTTGCTGATTTTAGCTCTTTCTAATGCCTCCAAGGCCATAATTATCTGTAATTTTTGTATGGAAGACAAGCTATGTCCGTTTGTAACTTTTCTCTGGTCCCTCTGTCTTTTTGAACAATGTGTGGTAGGTTGATGGGGCAATGACTTTTCTTTTATTTTTTGTTCTAAACTATCTCAGTTGTTACCACTTGAGGTTATTTTTTCATTCTGTTACATTTATGGGTAATGGATTTAATCTAATAGTTCATAATCAGCTAGTTGCTGTCCAAACCTTCTGTGGTTGTCCACAGTGATTTTGAGACAAGATTGTAAAGCTAGGAAGTTTGATATCCAGTCAGAACAAAGTTTATGAAAGTTCCTATAGCTGTCAGTTTAATCCATATTTATAGGTGTATCTCCTTGTGGAAGGTTATCAGTGCATCATTCTCTTCCTTTGTTTTCCAATTCCTGGGTCACCATTTAAAAAAGCTTACTGCTGCTGCTTTTCTCCAACTTAGTATTTGTTGAGCAGTAGTAATTTGTTGCCCTCATTCTGTAAGGGTTTGGCTTCTTTAAGATCCTTCAATGAGAGATCTTAATCTTCTCCTAAAACTCCGTGTAGGTTGCTGACCTTTCCAGATGTATTGCATCAAATAGTTTTTGTGTGCTTATTTGTTCTTCAGCAAATCCTAAATGCTTGGACTTCTCTTTGTGGAGGTCAGGGTGCTTTGCTACGTACCACATTGTAAAGAAATGATGGGTGTTTTCCTTTGAACAGGTGAGCAAAGTGAGGTGACCGGTGACGAGTACCTGCAGAAGAGCCAAAAGGCACACCTTGCAGTTGTGGCAATGGCATGAGAGCTCTGAATGCCTTCTAACCTGTTGCATTATGCTGCCTTAAACCCAAGCTGCTGCACGGTAGAACTGGAAATATTTGACAGGCAAAAGTTCCCTGCCAATTTCGAGGCAACCACACCCTGACTTGTTTGCTATGCTTACAGAGGTACATTTTTGATTTGTAAACAGTTCCTTAATGTTGCTGTGTAATAAGAAGCTGATTTAATGACATTTTTGAAAGGAACAAGAACTGCAATTCTCAGCTTTTCTTAACAGGTTCTTTTGTTTGAACACTTTAAACTGATGAATAAAAAGTGTGACTTCAGTTAAGTTTTACTGTGTATATAGTACTGAGGTAGAGCTGGGTCAGCTCTGGGTGCCTGTTGCCTGCACTCAGGTGGTGGGGAAGTCTCCCAGGGTGCTGCCTTCCCTGTACTTTCTTCCTTGCCCCCTCACTGGCTAGGTAAATCAGTATGCTGTAAATACACAAGCATATTTTAGACCTGTCAGTATTCCAGTGGCTGGCTGTCAGGGATGTACTATTTGGAGAGGTATCTTAACAGGCAGGATTTGAGAGCCAGTGTAGTAATGTGAAATAATCACTTGCACTAGATTTTGAGATTATTTGTATGGTACCGTGTTATGTTTCAGATAGTAAGGGGAAAATGCTCAGAATATTTCTAGTCTGTTTGCCTTTAGAATTATTTCTCTGAGACTTCTAGATAATACATAAATTTCTGGTTGGGCTCTGGTGTTGAAAAATGCCAAACACAAGACTTGTGATGTATTACGTGAACTGAAATTACATGAACAAAAATTAATTCTGTTACTGTTGCCTTCTGTGAAAGAACGGCTTTTCACTACTCTTTAAAAAGAGATAATCCATAACCATAAAGATGACCTCATAAAGTGCTATGACTTTTTAAATCTACTTGATGCCAGAATAATTGCATGCAAATATTGTATGGAAATACACAGGTATTTATAATAGAAAATTTTGACTTGATGAGAGTCCTACATGGATAATGAGCAGAAGGCTGATTTTATGTGTAATACAATTGTGGTGACCATGAACATATGCCTTGAGCTTTTATTTATTGCTCTAGCTTATAACTCTTTGCCTCTTCTTTGTGGGGAGCACAGACCTGTGTTTTGCATGGTATTTTTTTTTTTACTTTGTAGGATAAATCAGGGGTAGAAGATCTCTTGGAGCCAAATAGTTTTTTCATCCTGATTTGGTCAACTTAAAAGTGCATACAAATCTGGAGTTTAAAGCATCAGAGTTGATTTAACAAAGAGAATGTGCTTTTTTTTTTTTTTTTTTTTTTGGTCAGTTTCTATAAAAAAATTAGAGGAACAAGAAGTGATGCAAAATGACATTAGAACTTGGTTCATGTGCTAAACATCATTCCACTAAGACCAGCTTCTACATTATTATTAAGTATGTTATTATAAGTGTACATAACCATGTATGTGTATATGCATTTTTCAGGGTGCCTGTGGTCCTTGTAGTCCAGAAGAGTTGCTGCATGCAGTTCCTGTAAAGGTTATTTACTCTCATGACTGGTTAATGAATCTGTTTGATTGAACAAGTCCATTAGTTCCTGAAAATATCTGTCCATAGAAACCTGAGCAGCAAAGTCCATCTAATAGCTTGAGCTATGAGTTAAGCTTGCAGCTGTGTCACAAGTACTGGATTTCAGGGAATCAGCTTTTGAGGAACTGGGAAATAGAGGACAGTGCATCTCTTACTGTGTTTCATTTAATGTTCATGTACCCTGCTACAGACTGTGTTACTCTGCAGAAGATGAGCTGAACTGAAAAACTTCTGTTGCTTACTATGCATTTATGAGTGAAAACAATTAATGTACAGACTTTCAGTGCTGTTCTTTTTATCCTTCATATGAAGCAGTTTTTCTGCTTGAGATACAATTCCTCATCTGTTTCCAATGTCAAAGGACAGACAAAGAGCTTAGAAAGCAGTAATTACTTAAAGGCATGTGAGAGTAATATCTTGCCTTGGAGTCTTTAGGCTATCTTTGCTTGTGCTCTCCCATGTGTGCTTTTTTTATTTTCTCTATTTAGTGGGGGTTTTTTTTTTCCAGTTTCAAATGAAATGTAGAGACAAACTCAATACTTCATTTGTTTATGTTTAGTTATAAGGCCTTTAAAGACATTGTAACATATCAAGAGAAATAAATTTTCGTGGCATGGATGCTGATGCTTGCATATATTTTATGTAATAGACTTCAGTTTGGGCTAATATTTTACTGGCATCAGCCTCTATACAGCACAGAGCTGCTCTGTGAGAAGCACTGACTTCTCTGTAGCCTGCCAAAAGCTGTATGTTTGTTGGCAGCATGAATGCCATCCTTTGGTTGAAATTTTTTGATGCCAGGATTAAGCTGCAGAAAGTAGAAGGAAAAAACTACAATACAGAGTCTGTTATTTAAAAAAAAAAATTAGTACGTTAGTCTTTCAGTGTAGAACTGGTGCAAAATAAAAACCAACAGTTTGTGATGTTTCTTCACATTTGGACACTTAATACCTTTTCCAGAATGTTTTGAGATTTGTGGGTGATTCCATTCTAAAAGAGAACAAGATTAACCATTTTGATAGTGTGCTGAGCAAGCAGCAAATTTTCCAAGTTTTGGCTACTGTATTTAAGAGGAATTTTAGAGGTATTAGATGCTTTGCAATTCAGAATTTGGCTTTCTATCTCAGGAGGGAATAATATTTAAGTAACTGTGTTCTTAGTCCTGAAGTTTTGTGACAGTTGTATAAGGTAGTTATATTTTGTGAGCAGAAAGGACAGTGAAGGGCAAATAATTTTTTTCATGAATGCAATGGGATTTGAGATGTCTGAGAACATGATGTTTTCAGTAAATGCCCTGTTTCCTACTACACAGTTGTCTGATACAGATTCCCTTTGTGAGGGGAAGAGGAGGGGCAGACACTGATCTCTTCTCTGTGGTGACCACCAGTGACAGGACCTGAAGGAAAGGCTTGAAGTTGTGTCAGGGAAGGTTTAGGTTGGATGTCAGGAAAAGGTTCCTCACCAGCACCCAGAGGGTGATTGGGCACTGGAACAGGCTCACCAGGGAAGTTCAGCCAGCATTTGGTCAATGCTGTCAGACACAGGGTGACTCTTGGGGGATCCTGTGTGGTGCCAGGAGTTGGACTTAATGATCCTTGTGGGTCACGTCCAGCTCAAGAGTATTCTGTGGTTTCCCTCATGGAAATGCATTTCTCTGGAACCATGAGCAAAAAAGCAATTCAGTTAAAATTTGGTGAAGACTCCTAAAATTAAATTCAAAACCTGGATTGAAAATGAGAATTAATCTTGGTGATAAGTTACAGAATTGACTTATTCCAGATATTCTTTAAAGGTGTTTCTTGTTCAGAAGTCAACTCCCACAGTGCCTGCAGTTTGAGAGTGTCCTGTGTAGCTCTTTGGTTTCAGCCTAAGGTAAACCAGGGCCAAAATTGCACTGCTGCCACATTATATTTTTCTGCTGAAGCATTCTACTTACCTTTCTTGCAATAGCACTAATAGATGGGCATATACAGTGAATTACAGAAGCTCATGGATGTGCACAGATTTTTTTGGTTTTGACTTTCTGGATTATTTTTGCTTCTCAGCCAGAGCAGCAAAGTTATTCATGTTGGTGTGGACACAAGGGAGGATTGAGGTTGTGTGGCTGACTGCATCTTCTGTCAATCACTGCAGTGTTGGATGGTTCCAACAGAGTAGTGAAATTTTTGTATTTCAGTATGTCACTGTTAATGATGGTGTTGAAACTTGCCCTTGCAAATCATCTTAATATAATAATCTAGATATATAAAAATTTAGCCTAATTAGTTTTTGTGTTATGAAATCTTTCTAGAAAAGCTTTCCAATTCTGAATAGTGCTTTGCCTGCCTGCCTTCCTTTTTCTCCTTTATAAAAACATTCTGAACAATTTTTTGCAGTTTTGTTGCATTAACTTCTTTTCTGCATCTGGTCACTATTTCCAAAAAGCAGGGAACTTAGATAAGTTGGTGTATTTTTTTTGATACAAAAAGTATGAATATGATACAGAAAAATTTTTAATACAGTGCTCCATTGGCTGACAAGACCTATGAAATTGAAGTAAAAAAAAAGTTCTTAATTTTAAAATAGTGATAGATACAGTATATCTGCATGAAAGCTCTCCTATTTCATGCTGATTGGAGTATATTTTTGAAGGGATGTATTAGAGTAAAAGTAATGTAAAAAGATAGTATCAAAATTGTAATTGCTTTCAAAACAACATTTTCTGCATCTTGAATTAATTCTTTTCTTTATATTCCAGTTTGTTATTTTGTTTCGCTTCCTATACTCCATGAAAGATTTATTGTTTTGTGCCTTCTCTTTGTTGCTTTCTGTAAAATGCGTTGTGTAACTTGTTTGTCCCTTGGCTTCCTTACGGAAAGGATGTCCTGTGGTTGTTTACGCTTGTGGATTGCCAACCTTTCTCATCAATTTTGTGAATGGTATTGCATTTAATATTCTCATGCTTTATCTTATGATTAAGAGATTTGATGATAGTGAGTGATTGGACTGTTCCTTATTACAAATGGTTTTAAATGAGAGCTGCACTGAAGCTGGAAGTAAGTGCAGTTAGCAGTATTTCTGAAATGCATGTGGCAGGGTTATTCAGAACAGGGCGTGCATCAGCTGTGGGCAGAAAGGTGTAATGAGGATTAAACAGCTTGTACATATTCTTGAAGGAAGGAGTCCCAGTTTTGTAGGGGTCCTGTGTGACTGGGACTAGGAGTGTAACACTGTTGTGGTATAACGTTGAATGTATATCTTCCTCCTTTCCTGTTTGTGCTTTTTTAAAAAAAAGTTATTTTCCTATTCCTTAGTAGAGCTGTTTTAGGAACTAAGTATGCTCATTTGGAAAGTAAGAAGAGCAGAATATCTCTGAATTTGTGTTGGCTTCCCTATCCCTTCATTCCAAGTGGGTGGTTATCAGAAAATCTTGCAATCCTATGTCTGGTAGAGATAAGATTAAAAAGCATGAGTGCTGGGAAACAGTTTAAGTCATTTATGTGAAATTTAGCTTCTGATTCTGCTTTAGAAAAAATAGCCATATGTGGAAAAATGTCAACACATGTTCATAGAAATGAGTAATTATGAAGGGGAACTTGACTTAGTCTCCCTTAGTATTCATATTCATTTAACAACCATAAAATTACTTCTAAAGTCAATTGCTAAAGTTTGTTTGTCCAGGTCCTTAGATAATCAAATCCTGTGGTTGATACTGAAATAGAAATTGTGTGATTTCTAAATTAATATCTTAAAAAAAGCCCCAACAATTTTCCAGAGTATGGAAATGAGTGTTTCTGTGAAGTTGGTGCAGGTGCTCAGAACTGGATTATTGAAGATGATGTATTCTTCATTTTAAAAAAAAGGCAATGAAATATGCTCAGCCATTGATGTTGAATGCGGTGTTGCATTAGGAATTCAGTTTTGTCTCTGATTTAAGAAGGTCCAGGGCTTTCTTTTGTCATGGGGCTAAAGATGCTCAAGTGACTTTTGGGTGGTGTGGGACAGAGGGGCTATATCCAGAGTTATCTGGCCTCTGTGTTGGTATGCAAGGAGGCCAGTAGCTTCCCCCCCAAATGATTCATAACGGACTGCTTGCCCTCAAAGCTACTGCCTGTTCTGGAGCTGGAGGCAGGAGGTTTGCCTTTGTGTGGTACCTAACTCATAACTGGGTGTTTGCATTTTCTACATGTACTGTGGGACTCTGCCGTGAATAGATCAGGAGCAGTGAGGAATGACTTAAGGATTGGATGCTTAGCCTTGCTCTGAGATGTCCATAAAGATTTCCTATTTCCTTGAGTTTCTTATGGCTTCTGTTGTAACTGCATTTTAATTTCTTATGAAAGGTATTCCTTGTGTCTTCAGCTGCTATTTAGTAATAGCTTGGAATAGTGTGATGTTTTGAATTTTATTATGGTTTTTTTTAAGTTTTACTTGTTTGTTCACCTTCTTTGTCAGCTCAGCATAAAGAAAAAGGTGTTGCCTTTTAATTTCAGGTTTAATATCTGGTAAATTACTTTTGGGCTTGTGGGTTTTTTAAAATTATAAAGCATGATAGAACAGTGAAAAGGGGAGTTTGTCTATAAAAAGCCTTATTAGAGACTTTCTGCCTGTCTTCAGCAAGCTTTATGAAGGTGGAAGGATGATAAGTGGTTCAAACTGTTGGTTGCATACTTTCATTAGCATTACCCTACAATTCTTCATTTTATACCTTTGTGTAGGTGAGAGATGTCTACACCTTTTGGTTCATTCCAAGGCAGTGTGAGTTCCCAAATTGTCATAAAACATTATATTGAGACAGACCAAAGGCATGTTTGAAGAAGGGCCTGTGCTTATCCTGCCACCCGACATCTCCCCCTCCCATGTTCCCCATATCAGCTGTGATTGTGTGAGTGCTGGCTGAGGCTGCCTTGGCTCTTGTCCCAGCCTGCCCTTATGAGTGAGACCGAGCTTACTAAAGGCAAATCCTTGCCTGAAAGCAAGTGCTTTGGGATATTAATATCTCCAGCTACACTGACTGTGTACAAAGAAGTTTGTCTGGGACTTGGATTTGCACAGTGAGGTTTGGTTAGTTTTTTCCCCTTCTCCTTTTCAGCCCTAAGTTCTTTTTCAAATGCCTGCTCTTTAGCATCCAACGTGGCAACCAAGGTCGCTTTGTTATATGCAGATCTGACAATAGCATGTCTAAGGAAGAAAGCAAAGTGCTTTGTTTTCAAAATACATCTTTTGTCTCCTACTGTTTTCCCATATCAGGAGATGGATTTGATGTTACGAGTTACTAATTTTATGTAGTGTTAGTTAATTAGAATGGTTCATATAATGGTCAGAAGTGATATTTAAATGTCTCAAATATTAGTCAGATTATTGCTGAAATGGAGCTTGCGTTTATATTTGTTATACAGGTATATTTTCACTCTGTGTGCCTTTAAGGACAGGAAGGGGCTGAAATCTTAATTTTCTTTTCAAATGAAACTCCTGTGCTTTGTGGAATGTTTAGTTTCTGCATAGCTTAATGTTTGTTCCTGGGGTGAAGAGCTTGTTTTAGCAGCACTGTTGTTAGATGTAATTAGAGTGTTTTGTGTAATATGCTTTGGTTGTAATACAAAGGAAACCCTCCAGCTCATTTGAACAACAGTTTTTCTGCAGTTAGATTGGTCTGGTAAATAGTTATGAAGTGTATGTTTAAATGTATATGGTAAATGTTTTGAGAGCTGTGAAAAGACCCAAAAGGACACCGAGGTGTGTGCTGGACTGGACAGCAGTGACAACAGTGTAGATGCACAGGTTCTGGTTGAGACATGGCATTGCCTTGGATCAGGTCCCTGTCTGTAAGTCTTGTTTGGAATGATGGAAATTACTGTTTCTTTTGTAAGGCCTAACTAGATGTTTGTGAAAAGCTTTGAGAAGCTTTTGATTAATAACTGTATGCAACATGATTATATCACACAGAATAATAGAGGGTAGGAGGAGAAAACGTAAGGCTTTGTTCTTTCACAATGCTTGAAGAACTGCATTGCCAACCTTTTTCATATGCTGTCTTTACATTTAAATATAATTTCTTCTGCTGTTTTCCCCTTAGTCATTACCTCTTCCAGATCAATAACAAAACACTAGAGAAACAGGCCCTTTTTTAAAATAGGAGGAAGAAAAAGTCTAAAGTAGGTAGTTTGGACTAGTTGTTGATTTGTTTTGTTGCGTAAAAAAACCCCCAGTTTTTCCTATATTTTGTTTTTACTAAATTTGCAGTCCGTGTCTGTCATCTCAATCCATTAAAAATTACTGCTTTTTTACTCCTTCCCCCCTTCCTTTTTTTCAAGACACCAGTAAGTGGTGAAATTGTTTGCAGGCTTTTCAGTGTTGGTTACTTAACTTCATAACACTGTAGAGCAATACTCAGCCCTTCTAAGTCTAAAACTGAGGCACTTTTAACCTTAGACACCTATATATCCTCCTTCCCTCCATTTTTTTCTAACCTTCTTGGCTGCAGGTTCTTTTAATTGCTTTTGCATTTAACATGCACCCAGCTCTTTTTGCAACAGAAAAGTAATCTGAGTGGTTAATCTGAGGTGTTTCTGGCAGCTGTGGATGACAGATGTGGAATTTGGATGGCAGCTTGTTGGAAGTGTGGTGGATAGACTTCCTTAGGAGGACCAAGGACACTGTGCTCTAGGAGCTGGCCAGAGGAAAGCAGCAGACCTGGGAATGGCTGCTCCACCATCCATGGCATCCTACAGGGTAGTGCAGTTGATTTACATGGGCTATCCCAAATAAGAGCAGTAGGTGAATTTCATCCAGAACTCTGGGTTTTGACTTCTGGTCTTAAAAAAAAAGGAATCTAGTAGGTGCAAATAACATGCTGGAGGCATAAGCCAGTGAGGGAAGTTAGAAACTTCTCTGCCAAGCTTCTGACCATGGAGCCCTTATCTTGGCAAGAGTTGTCAGAGAAACATGTAGTTTGTCAGCTGAATGAAGGTGGCTAGCAAACATGTAGTCTGATGCTTGCAGTTTTTGTCAATAATAATGCTGGAATATAATGAGAAGTAGTAATGGAGAGCCATCACTTTTATGGGAACACAATTGTGTTGGAAACTTGTGAGAAAAACAAGACTTTGCTCTTCAGAGGTGTTATTAGTACAAACTAATATATACTGAAGAAATGAAGCAACAAGTATGTGAATCTCTTGGAAAAACGAGAACCATCCCCTCAAAACCAAACCTTTCAGCTTCTTCCTTAGCGCATGAGAATTGTTTGAGTGAAATGCATTTTGGTTTGGTTGTAAAATGTTCAGCTGCATTACAGTGGCACAGATTCACAGACTTTCTCAAAGAGTGTTTGGATAAAGGTTGAAATCCTGTAATTGGAGCATGAATTGCAGGTGAAGTAGAGGCCAATAGGCAGATGTGATTTAGTTAAGAAAAATCTGAATTACAGGGTTAGACTTATGTCTATGAAAATGTTTCATTGGCATTTTTTTGTACTCTTTCTTCAGAGCACTTAAAATTGTCAAAAAATAATTTAGCATTAAAGAGACATTATGCTTTTTTCCCCCCCAAGACTCCATATTTTATGTATACAGAAATATTTTTGAAGGCCTTTATAGTATGAAAGGCACCTTCCTGCTTATTTGGAATATAGAGGTTGCAATACATCGAATGTGCAATGAACATGTCTCTTACCAAAGGAAAATAAAAAGATGAAGTAAGAATTTTCAAGTAACTGCAAAAAGTTAAATGGAAATTGCAACAAAAAAGAGAATATGAGGAAAGCAGGGGTTAATGAGACTGTAAAGGTATGGCTGTTGTAAAGCAAGCTTTGTTTGCAATGTCTGTCTTTCAGGTTGTGATAAAAGGGCGACAACAGGGTTATTTTTCTCTTTAATGAGCTTCAAACCTTCCTTAAAACCTGTCCATTATATTAGTAGTGGAGTGCCAAGACCTGCTTTTTCTTTGTTACTGCCTGCCTGGTTAAAGGGTGAGGAGGGTGTACTTCTTTCAGGTGGAGGTGAAATTCAAGGGTAGATTGACATTTTGATCAATTTAAAATTTGTTCTGTGCTGCAGTAGGACATAGGACTAGTTTCTTTTGAAATGATCAGTACATTCATCTGTGATGGACACAGTCTATTCCTGCTGGAATTGAAATGCGGCAATGGCTTTGCTGTGAAAACATGTAGGCCTGCTATAGTAAGAAAATCTTTTGTGGCAGGACAAGATGTACAATAATTACAGAAAACAAAAGGTCCATTAATTCTTGATGAAAGATCTGGCTGATTATTTTGGAGTTGTTTAATAGAGAGACCAACAGCAATTACCAATTTATATTTCCAGTCGCTGTACAGTTGTTAGTGCCAAAGTTCAGAGACTGGTGGCCAAGAGACAATTGGAATTTTGTCACTTTGTTTCATTGGACTCGCTTTTTGCCTTCTTCCTGACACTTGCTAGTTTTTAAGCTGTAACAGGAATAAATTATGTGAAATTGAAGTATTTTAGCAGCTTATTCATTTACATTGTAGTTCTTGGCTTTCTTACTCCATGTTTTTTAATTTTCTGGGAAGCAAAGGAGAAATTCATATAAGCTTGCTTTAGTTAGCCAACAGAGCTACAGTGCTGAATTTTGTCAACTAACATATTCAAGATTGCTTAAGTCTAACTGATGTTTGCATACCAAAGGGATTGTGTATCACACTGGAAACAAATGAATTGCAGTTATTTTTGGATGGTCAGGTCCAGGTTAGGCAGAAGTAAGACAAAGGTCAGAAAATACAATATCATATGAAAATTATTCACAGTCTTAGCAACTTGACAGTAAAATCTGTTTTGGAATATTTGTACTTTTTTCCTTTCATGAAGTTCAACATAACCAACATATTTTATAAAACAGTAGCAGAAAAGAACTCTGTGTTTTAGCTGCTTGATAGAAGACCATAAACTTCAGTTTGGGCAGTTGTGGTCAATGCTATACAGGGAACAAAAGCAATGAGATGCAACAGATGGTTTAACACTTCTTGTGTAATGATGAGAAATCATCAGATTTAAATGGAATTGTTTGTACTGAGAGATGTGCTTCCTTGTAAACTTGAGTTCTTTCATAGGCCAAAATTCATGTCTACCAAAATCTGCCAGATGGGCTTTTAAAAAAATGAAATATTTGTTACGTGTTAGCAGGGAAAGATTAGATCATCATCATGAGCAACATGGTTGGTATTGATATAATTTTAGCATGTCAGTTTTCCTCTTCACTGTTAAAAGACTTTCTTGGGGCCCATTTGGAAAATTTGTTACTTCTTTTTATTTGGTGTAATAGTCTTTTGCTATGTTTTGAAATGAAAAGTTACTATTTTATCTTCATTAAAATGTACAACTCTTTTTATTAAACTCCAAGCTGAAGCTCCTATCAGAACAAAAGCCTGAGACTCAGGGTGTGGAAACCATTGCGTTTGTGACCCCTGAAAATAACTCAAACTTTCTCTTTTTAAGGATGACTTAAATCCCAAAGTGTGAAAGTTGGGCTTGTAGAGTTTTAGCTTTCTGCTTTGCAAACAATTGCTATGTACTTGTTGGTAAATTTTTTTGAGCCTGCATGTGTAAGCATTGCATATGTTGGTTCATTTTTCCTGTGTGTATTACGCCCTTTTTAGAGTCTGACAGGTTTACTTGTCAGGTGATACCTGAGAAGCCAGTGTTAATCTATTTCCTATATGTATCAAGCTCCATGATGAGGGAGTTAGGAAACCCTGCCATGACTACAGCTTCCATATCTCATCTTTCTCATGAGGTTAGTCTGTGTCTGACTTCACTCTGTGCAGGTCAGCTGGGGCTGGTGCTAAGATAACCCAAAAAGATGGGGTGGGGAGGAAATCAGTTGTCTGTCAGGTTATGGCTTGTGGCAATAGCAAACTGTTGGGTAAGGTGGCTATGATTAATCTGACTTCATCTGTTTGGGGGCAGGTGTGTGTATTTAACTGATGATATTCCATTCAGCTTGTTTTTTTAAATGTCTTCTCCGAGAGAGGGTGGTAGAAAGGAATGCTGAAGCTTTGAGAGGAGGGAATTGCAGCTCTGTCACAACAGGTACCTGAAAACTCAGGGATCTGGTGTTACCTTTATTTTTTTCAGTTGTTATGGTTAACAACTGTCTAAATATAGCTATATCTTGCTAGTATAGATAAATAAATATATATACATAAATATGTATCTAAAAATTATGCAGTACCTTTAAGGAAGTGCCACCTACCTTCATGGTACTGGGGCCAGCAGAGTATTTTGCTTAACTAAGTGCAGCAGTACAACCATTAAATTCTTTCAGCCGGATTTTCAGAGTTTATCACTTGGCCAAATGACTGCCAGATGGGTGTGATTTTTGTATGTCTTGTTTGCAGGCAGTTGTGTCTTACAGAGGGGCCTGTGTGTTAGATTGCAACAGGTAGGGCGAAGTCTTTGTAGAGATGAAATACAAATATTTGAAAGATTAAAGGATGACTTTTTAAAAGTGTAGGCTAATCTGTTATACTTCCAAACTGTAACCTCTCTCTAGTTAAATGGAATTAACCAACAGTGTTTATGAGGATAAGCTCAAAACACGGAAGTTTTATATAGCTATTTTTAAATGCTGTTTTCAATGCTTATCTTAAAGTGTTAAAGTACATAATCTTTTCACTTATTTTAAGTCTCCTAAAAATGAATTCTCCCATTCTGTCAGGGTTTGTGTGTAAACAGTCCCAGTATGTAGTAAAAAGCCTGAAAGATAAATAGGACAGCTGCTACTTATAGTAGAAGGAAGAAAACATGCTTTATAACTCTTGCATACATATAAAAATTGGTTCACTGGGATTTTTCACTAATTAATCTTATAAAATAATTTGGCCCTTGGGATGATTTTAGGAGGTTGTTATTGCAATACTCAGAGTATTGGAATTTTTAAAGAGTATGTTTCTTGTGTTTGCAGAACTAATTCATTAAGTGTTCTTCTGACAGCTAATTTTTCACATCGTAAATGGAGGTCATAATCAATGTTTTGCCTTTCACAGGTACTCTTTTGGACCCTTTTTGGGGAAATTCACACCTCAGTTGGAATAATAGAGTCGAATTGTGAGTTTTACTGAAAAATTGTATGCCAGTTGTTGGGAAGGAAATTAATTTTTTTTTGTCTTCTAAGAAAAAAACACAGCTCTGCTAATTGGCTGGATGATGAAAGAATCTCTCCTGTTTCTTGAAAAAAACCTAAATTTTTGAGTATTAGGACAGAGTTTGATTAGAAGATGTGTTGTAAGTGATTAAAGGTGAGATATTTGCATATTAAAAAAACCCTAAACAACATCTGTTTTGCTAGGGAGTTTGTTTACGAGGACCCTGTGCCCCTCCCGTGTGAGACTTCCCAGCAACAAAGCAGAAATCATCTGAATTTTTTCTGTATTTTTTGTTCCTGTTCTTTTTCAAACCTCATATCTTCCAAGGGCTGTTGAATGTGTTGATTGTATTGCAGTCCTGATTCATCTTTCCCTGGGGGGGAATTAGCTTTGGAGGAATTCATCTTCAGGTGGCACCATGAGTTGTATGGCATTTGAGCTCATGGTGGCCCTGGGCTGGCTTGCCCGTCTCCCTCCCTGTTCTCAGTTAACGTTAGATGAAGTCTGGAGGCATTAAAGGCTCAAATGTTCTGTCTGAATGTTAGCAGCAGTATTTATTGGCATTTATCCAGGAGTCATCCTCACATGGGAAGTGAGGTAAATAACTGCTTCTGGTATGGAAATGGGGCTGTGAGTTGGAGCTGCAATGATGCTTAACAGCCAGGGCAGAGGATGTCATTGTCCTGCAGCATGGTCCTTTTGGCAGTGCTGCTTGAGGACCACCAGGTCACACTGTGCTGAGGTAGCTCTCAGGGATACCCTGAGTTAGCCCTAGGTAACTTCCTTGCTCACACCTCTCCTGGTGTCGTTACAGAGTTGGTTTAGTTTGGTTTTTACCATTGCCAGGCAAGGATGCCTGTGGTATTTGGCTCAAGATTAGTAAAAAGCACTTCTGAGCATGACTGGATTGGAGGGGGCTTAAAAGCCTGAGGCTGTGAGTTTAGTCATTTGGAGCAGATTTCCTCTGCTAGTAGGTGAGGTATTTTTAAAGTTGCTTCCAGAAATTGCTTTTGCCTGCCTGTGCTGCTGTGCCTGAGTATTTACTGGATCAGGTGTGTGTTACTAGGGAGACGATGAATTCCTGGGTTCTGACTGCAAGATATTAAACCAACTGAAACATGGAGATTTGCGTACTGCATAATTAAATGACTTTATAGAATTGGTGCAGATCAGATAGAAAAAAGCAATCCAAACAGGGATTGCACAATAGAAGATGAACTTGTACATCCTTAACTATATGGCATCTTTCCTTCTGGCAGAGACAGCACAGTTTCAATATTAATTGCCCAATGCTTGCAGTATGACAAGTAGTTTAAGTAATTATCTCGGGAACTGGCTTTGTTTTTGTTGCACCTAGTACAAAGTAGGTCCTATTTTTATTTAATTTGCTATGCACTGTGGTAATAGGAGTATTTAATAGTATTTAATTCGTACTGTGTGTGCTTTAAAATCGCAATCACAGGGAATTTTCATGTCCTTTGAGAAGTGTTTTGATACTTATTCCAGAAATCTAAGTACTGTGTTTCACAAAAAAACCCCTGAATACTTTTATGCTACAATCTCTATTTCATGTAGCTGTTGTTCCTGAGCATGGTGTTCACATTACTCACATTGCTCTGTGACTCTTCAGACATAACCCTTGTAAGCCTTGCAGAAATCTGCATGGTATGGGGTGTCAAAGCATTAATTTACCACCTGACTGGCTGAAGACAGACTGCTTTTTGACAGTCAGGCCGTGTTACTTGTTACATGAGAATTTGTAGCTCACCAGAAGAGAGAATCGTGATGTGCTGTATTTATTCATACACATGTCCTTCTGCTGGTGTTTGCCAGTGTGACTGCATAATGCATGTCTTGTATTTCATTGTCACATTGAGAGGTAGTTGGGCACGTCATTGCTGATGGGTGGATTTGAGTAATAGCCAAGCCTCTCTTGGGGCTGGACCTGCAAGCTAAGCTGTGCAAAGCTGAAAGCAAATCTGGTCCCTCATTTCAGCTGACACCTGAAATAAATAAAATTGAATGGCTCTTCAGTCCCCTTTCGTGGATTTTTAGAAACAGAATGCATGAAGGAAATCCTTCATTGAACCAAAAGCCTAATAAAAAAAAGTTCTTCTCAAGTAACATGTTATCATTGCTCTTTCTATTCTGTGCTTTAATGGTCAAGGTGAAGGTAGAAATGCCAAGTGGAATGGCCATTTAATGTATTTCACTCTTATACCCATGGGAACAAGGGTTTATATAGTAAAATTAACTTTGTCAAATAAGAGAGCCTTTGGTTTTACTAATTCACTTGAGACTTGAAAATAACGGTATATATTTTTAAAAGGTGAACCAGTGGTGTTAATTTGGTGCTTGAAAAAGTGATTTGAAACTTTAAGACATAATATAAAACATTTTTCTCGTGAGCCTTCAGCAGAAGAGCCTTTTAAATACAAACATGCCCATGTTCAGGTCATAAATGACTATGCCATGGAAGAGGGAGAGAGGAGTAATTGAAGTGTGAAGGAGAAGGGGAAATTCAGTGCTACTCCTGATGGCTAAAAGCATACACTTTACTATGAGTTTTGTTTAGGATGGTTGTACCATCCTCTGGATATATAGGAGGACCCCTAGTAGAGCATTTCTTATTTCTAGTGACTCTTCACAACAGGTAGCTTCATAAAGCTAAGCTAAATGTGATGGGAATCACAGATGGGGGAGCATTTCCTTTTCAGAATCTGCCATGTAATACCTTTGCACTTCTGAAATTGTAATTATTTCTAAATTTTTATGATGTCTGTCCTGTGTCTCTTCTGGTCTTCTATTCCAGCTTGGAGAAATACAGAGCACTGTAGTTGTGCTCTTAGGATCTTCAGTGCTCTAAATCTCTCATGGCTTTGCTCTCTGTTGTTTTCTTTTTGGAAAGCAAAATGCTTCTGCCCAGTGGCGCAGCCCTCTCTGGCTGTGTTTCCTGTTCTAATTGATTTAGATTCAGAGGAGGGGTAGCATTTTTACTTTTTGCTTTATTTTGGGATGGAGATATATATATATATATATATATACATACACACACTTCATTATCACACACACATGTATATCTGTCGCAGAAGTAAGAGAAAAGGCAACATAAATGAGATCTTTTCATCAAGTATGCACCTGCCTACCTGGAGATGAGTTATGCTAGTACAGTTTTATTAATACAGCGATTGTTTAAAATGCTAAGTTTTTCTTGGTTTATAAGCAGAATCATAGAATGGTTTGAGTTGGAAGGAATCTTAAAGATCATTTAGTTCCAACCCCACTGTACTTGATTTTAAGTGCAAAATCCAACATTATGATACCGTCTTTGTGTAATGGTACACGGTACTTTTTAGTAGTACTGAAGTTTTGCTGAGATTTTAATTGTTTGGAGAAAACTTAGACTAGTTGAATAGACACTTTTTTCCTGGTTCTAGGAGTAGGAGGGAAAGAGCTGGTCCACTCTCTCATTCAGCTGCAAGATTTATTTCAGGTTTGAGAGCAACCACATTGATCTAAGAGTGCAAATACTGTCAAAACATCCTTATCTTCTGGTATGGGCTATTCCTACAAATTTGCAGTTTGAATGCAATTTTGTATGGCTTAGAGCTGAAGTATATGGTCATAATAAATGTGACACATAAAGGCAAAGAGTTTTACTCGTAATTGCATCCTGAAATAGAACTGTGATTTGGCACTGGAGTAAGGTACCCATTTGACATAAAGCTTTACTGCAGAAGTCGTCTTTCCAGAATTGTTTTGGTCTGGTTCTGTTTTGTATGTTACAGAATGTATGCTTCATTAGTAATGAAGAATTGCAATACAGTTAATGTGGAGATAAGTAATTAGGAGTGGTTGTTTTTCTAATTAGTTACGATAGAAATCAGATGACTTGAGCCTGAAAGGAAAAAGTCTAGATTTTATTTTTGTCTGTTCACATCTTGATCAACACTTTATATTAATTAAATTGTATCTACTATTGGTCTTGCTTTTTGGATGTTGTTACTGGTGTTGTCTAATGAAGAAAGTACCTGTTAGTAAATGCAGTAATTTTAAGCTGGGAAAACCCATTGATGTAGTAAAACTTACAACTAATGATTGTAGCAATAAACTTAAGACAATTTTGATCTAATTTGTATTTTTCCAAGTGTTGATTGAAGAAAATCAAGTAGGTTATTAAGTGTAATTACACATGTGTTTACTCATAGTCTGGCTAGTATAAAGAAAAATTTGGCTTGTTGAAAATATATTTCTATCATGTGGGCATTGGAAATTGAGGATGTTTAAGATGTTAAAAGGATAATGATTTGAAAGGCTCTGTAATAGTCATATAGCCAAGTGCTATGATGAAGTTAATCTGGGTTGCTCAGTTTCCAGGGGTGAAGTTTCTATGGACTCTCTAGGCAGCTTGAAGCTGTGTGTTCCATTTTACTGTCCAGTCCAGGAAACAAGTTGCTCTGTATTAATTTTAGAATTTTGGTTCTGCATGAATAATGAAGACTTTTGGACTGTTGGGGCTTGTAAATAGCACTGGACCTCTTGTGGTATTGCTTGTTGGCTTC
Source organism: Passer domesticus (assembly GCF_036417665.1). Lineage (NCBI taxonomy): Eukaryota > Metazoa > Chordata > Aves > Passeriformes > Passeridae > Passer > Passer domesticus. The sequence continues at coordinate 35,043,828 of NC_087479.1, forward strand.
AGGTTTGGAAGAACTTTGGATCCATTGGAGTTGTGGAGAAGGTAGCTGGGACTGAACTTGGAAGTTGATTGGTTTGCTCAGTGCTGGGAATGAAAGTCACACCAGATCCTTTTATGTTCAAAATGGTGCACAAATGGAAAGCCACAACGGAGAACTAAGTGACTTTCGATGGCCTGTGGAATGACTTGTCAAGGTTAAGGATTCCTTGTGCTCTAGCACTCTTCCCACTTTACCTGAAGAATTCATTTTATTCTTTGTGACCTCATATACCCCTTACTTTCAGTAAAGCAAAATGTGTGTTATGAAAAGATTTAATACTTGTTATGATACATGAAAATGCAGGCTATGTTTTATTTTATTTGCAGTTGCTCAATTTACTATTCCTCCTTCCCCTTTTACTTTGATACTTAACATCTGACCACATCTAGAAATTTTTCTAGATGGATGCTTGTCTCTTAATGGGCAGAGATGGAGCAGCCAGTCAAAGTAAGACTGCTTATGTCAAAAACATATGCTTAATTATTCATTTAATGTTTCCTCAACTTTGATCTAAGCATACTTATTTGGAAAGAGTCACTGTCCTAATACCGTGTTACTCCTTGGATGATTGCTCCCAGTATTAATTTAGTAGTGGCAGGAATGCCTAGTATTTAAAGAAATGAAAACTAATTGTGCTAAGTTTGTGTTCTGGGTTGGTAGTCAGAGCATATTGAACACTGTTGAAGACTATGAATGTGGAAAACCATGGATGGCATTCCAGCTGTGAACTCCCAGTAATTGGCTTCCTTCTTGTGTCCCAGTGAAATGCTCTGTTGTGACCAATTTTAGTAGGTCAGGCTTCTTTCTTTGGGTTGTACTTTCTTGAGGAATGACTAGACTGGTGAATGTTCCCACCCAGCAGGAGTTGTCTGTTGGTTAGAAGAAAAGGACTCACAGTAGATTGCAGAATCACTCTGCTGTTTCACATGCATCTAATTTTTTGATTTTTATAATGGTCAGGTTGAAGATGGCCCCAACACAATGCCGTTCTTAACCTTAGACTAGTGCTAAAAGTCACATCTGATTCTTCATGTTTGATGCTGTTCTTGTGTGTAAACTGGGCCCTTGCAACAGAGGAGAATAGTAAAGACTTTGTAGGCAACAGAGAATAGTAAAGACTGTCTAGGTTGCAGAGCTGTGTGAGTGTGACCACATCAATGGTAACAGCCAAGAGATATTCCAAGAGAAAGGAAGTTGTTGAGCTAAGGAACAATATTTAATTTGGCAGTAAGTTTAATGTTATTAGTTCTAGGGAGTTATTAGATAATATTGTGGGGAAAAATTGTAGTCCAGGAAACATTCAGGGCTCTGAAACTTTGAAACATAAGTAATGAGAGACAGCAGATCTGTTTGACCAGATGTGGGTGTCCAAGCCTGGATGCGGGCCTTGATTACAAGGTGAAAGAACCTGTCTGTAACCAAGAAGCTTTAATCCTATCTTTACCTCATTTTTAGAGCTGGTCTCTTAAAAGTGACTGTGGCAAAACTCTTTAATTTGGTATAGCAAAAGTTTTTATAGTCTGCATCCTATAGATTTGTTAAGCTTGTGATACTGGGCTCTGTATTCTCATCTATTTGTGTTTCTGGAAGCCAGAGATGTAGACGGTAAATTTAAGGAAGTTTTTCTGGTAATTAAATCTTTAACTGTTAGTTGATCATGTCGGAGGTAAAACTATCTGTTTGATACTATCTATTTTTCCATAAAAACAGGATGTCTGAAATTTAAAATAGTCCTCGGTTTATATCCCCATGCCCCCCCCCCTTGTAAGAGAGGTTTTGTAATTTTCCAAATGTGGCAGTTCTCAAAACTGTCAAATCTCCCCTCTTGAATGAGTTTCTTACTGTGACGACTTCTTGAGGTCCTTTGTGTTGGTGTTGGATACGCCATGGAAAAAGAAATGTGCAGTTTAGTTTTGTTTCTCCTTAAAAAAATGTGTCTTAGTTCTAGAGGGTTCCAGTCACTTCTTCAGTTAAAATAAAGATGTTGTGTTGGATTTCCCATTTTGGCAAAATTTCTTTCTAGGAGATATTCAGAAATCTTCTTCTGAAGTGCAAGTAAAGGCAATTGCATATCAAAATGTTGGGTCTCTTGAGAAGGACTGCCATGTAATACCCTTGTTGCAGCATTCCCATCTCTCGTGGAAACTTCCCTTCATACACTTGCATTTCAAAATATTTTAGCTTGTTTTTGTTATCAATGGGCTGTATGCTTTGCAAACTAATTATTTGTGGGCTAAATGCTAAAACATTTGTAGCTGTGCTGGGGGCTACCTGATAGTTTACTGACAGTTTTGGGAAGTATCCAGTTCAAACAACTAAAGCTGTATGGTGTTGAAGTCTTCAAGACCAAACAACAGACACTCTGTCCCTTTTCTTTAGTATCTCCAAACCCAGCTTGTCTTAACCTTAGAGTAGCTGATTGTAGATACTTCTCTAAAAGAGTTTTGTAATTTCTAAGCATTTTGTCATTCTTTTCAGTGAATGCTGTCATTGTTTCTTCTGCAATCTACATGTGCATCTTTTCTCCAGGCGTGTGTTCTCTGTTACTAATTGTCGCAAGGAATAAAACAATGCAATAGCACAGGCAGGAGTAAGTGAACTTAATGCTCTGTAAGGCCTCTTCAGAGGAATGCAGAAATGCCCACAGGAGAAGGAAATTACAATAATACAGCAGAATGGTTACGGACTTGTGGCTGTGAGCAAAATAAGGTCACGCATAGGTTACTCCTAATTGAAGAAAAGCATGGTTTCTGAGAATTGGGGGCAAAAACTCGAGTGATACAGGAGCCAAAAACATCCACAATATGATAGCATGGGAAGAATATGAAGTTGAAGGCTTCAAACTGTTTAGCATTAACTTGTCTGCTTTTTGGGTTATTACAATTCACATCTATTTGCTTACTTCCATTACCTGTGTTTTGTAGTTTGATCACTAGAATTCTCATACATATAGTGATTTTAAGTATTTTGATGTTAGAAGGACCACAGCAGTTATTTTTTAATATGTATTTAAATCTCTATCTGAGATATCCATTTTTAAAAGGAGAGTTAAATGTAGGCACTAAATATTTAGGCCTGGGTTTATTTTTGGTGCAAGTTGTATTTATTAATCTCTTTGACTTGTTTGCTTTTTTCTCATGGACAGGAAGGGAGTTTGGAATTCAAAATAGCTCAAGGAATGTGATGATTTTGGTGACTCAAGTGTTTACTCTAAAAAGTACTAAATAGGTTCCATGCTAAGTGGATGGGGTATGAGTTGATTGCAATACTGGTTATTTGAAGTCCAAGATCTGTAAATACAAAACCAGGATTAGATCTGTGTCGTGCATGTTCCACTTCTGGAGTGTGCTGAAAGGAATTTTTTCTGGTGCAGTTTTTAGGAGCACTCATGAACCATATTCTACATGTCTATCTTGCTACAAAATCTTAGGGTCACATGAGAAAAATGAATGTTGCAGTATCTATTTCTTCATTTCTGTCCAACCACAACAATTTTGCTCATGAATTTGAACTGCAGCCACAGGGAGTGCCAGGTCTGATTGATGTGATGGACACACCCAGGGTGTATGCTGAGGGAGTATCTGGGGTTTGTAACTCCTACTCCTGATGTTTCATTAGTTTATCTTAGAAGAGAAGAATTATCTCGCAGCTCATCTGTTTGTACTCTTAGCTGCCTTGATCACAGGACTGAAAAGGAAACTGTAGTTATCTTCTACAAATGGAAAGTCTGGAATCAATTACCAGGATAAAATATCCCAAAACAAAACAGGAATCCCAAACTTCAGAATATTAATTATTACGGTGATGTTTAGCTGAATCTTGTTTATACAGGGCTGGGTGTAGCTGCCAGCTAGGAGGGAAGAGGGAGAGGTGCAGCTGTGCATACGTGAGCCACAGCAAATAGCTGTCCTGGTGATCCCGGGGGGACTCTGGTAGCCTCACTAGCAGACCAATACTTGTCTCTGAACCTGTGCCTGGGATCAGGAGCGGTTTGGCGTCACTGAAAATAGGCTGTTTATTGGTAAATTTCATCTTCTCATTTGAGAAATATGCAGAAATTGTTTTCAAACAAAAAAGATCAGTGCTCATTTGGACTGGTATAACTGGAGGATTTCTAAAGTCAGCTGGGAGATGTGGATGGCAAAGGGATGTTCCTTTGTTTGTTGGTTATAAAAGAGCTCTATTTTATTGGCAAAACAAGTTAGAAGGTTTTAGCCTCTCATGAAATACCCACCCTAAGATGTTTTTTAGACATGGTTTTGGTGATGTTTTCTGTGGACTGCAATGTAAATTTTTCATTTCCAATTTGTGTAATAAGTAGTATTTTTTTTTTTTGGCCAAAACCTTATGCTTGTAAGGGGAAAACAAAACAATATGCCTGAGGTGTGGGTTTTTTGAATTAGGATTGGGGTTGGGTTTTCCACCAATGTTGAAATTGGTGTATTGCATTTCTCATTTGAAAAATTTGAAAGCAGATTGTATTAAAAATACCTTCAGGTCAAAAGAGACATTGTGTTCTTGCTCTAGCTTTAACAAGACAGCATAAAGTGTTGAAAAGGTAGATTTTATGCTCAAAGTGTCTTCCTGCAGATAATGTTTTCCAGTATAGCCACTGTTCTGAATTGTGATACAGAACATGGATTTCTATAGGCAACTTGTGCAATCTCTGCCTGTTTGCAGATTTAGGGCATCCTGGGAATATTTTTTAATGTATTATACAGAGCTCATTAGTACTTAAGGAATGGGTGATTATGTATTCCAACAATTTAGTAAAGCAGAAGGAATATTGCAGTGCAATTGCAGTTAAATTCCTTGCTTTTATTCCTTTGTTGATGCATTGCTGTTTACCTGAAATAGTTTTGTGAATGTGACTTCGTCTTGTAAATACGATTTTGGCATCACCTCTGATACCACTTCTTGTTATGTGTGACTAAATACCATTGTGTTAGTACAATAGAAGTTAAGGTGGAGAAAAGAGGAAGAACTCATGTAGCTAAATTATTTGATTGATTTCTACCTATAAAATGGCAGCCTTTTTCCTCAAGTAGTATTTCTCCAGTAGAGTACCTGGAAGTCATTCCAAATTCCTAATATTTGATAATATCATAATTATTTAGGGCTGACCAAAAGCAAAGATGCTTTCATTTGGCCAAACAGGAAGAAGTTTTAAAAACATGTTCAGGTTTGTAGTTTAGCTGAAAGTTTAATTTTACCTACAGAGTCAGCAGCAAAGCTTAACTAGAATTTCAAGCCAGGAATAACTAGTGCAGTGTATTAGGAATGAGAGAATGTGTTAAAGGTGTGCTATAGAAAACATCCGTGACCAGGTTTGCAAAATAAAACTTGATGAGGGTTTTCTCAAGTTGGGTATATATATGGTTGCCTATTGTCTATTGATTTACAGGTATTTTTTTGTGAGAGGGTTGGCATGTGTTTTGCACAATGCATACTTACATGTCCAGTCTCCAGTAGGATATTTTTGTGGTCATCTTTTAAAATTTGCTATTAATGAATGCATTAACTTTTGCAAGACTAATGGATGAGCAGATGGGATACTGCAAGGATGTGTTCCGTTTTGGATGTGTTTTTTTTCTTTTTCCCCAACTGACTTGTTTTTAGATTATGAAATTACTGAAAGTACTTTTTTCCCCTAAGAGTTACCTGCTGTGAGGATAGAGTTAGTTCCCAGTTGTAGCATCATGAGGGCACTTAATCTGTGAGGAGTCCAGTTAACTTCAGCAAGAGCATTCCTGTAAGTAAAATTACTCAAGCATTTGGGAAGGGGCTGCTCTTTTTTAGAATTTTCATTGTATTATGTTTCAAAGTAGTAGCAGCATTGTTACCTCAAGTTTCAGCCGTAAAAGATTACCTGAATATGTTCTGTTCCACGAAGCCAGCTTGAGAACTGTTAGCAGCTTGTTCTGTTCAGGTTTTGAGACCTTATTGAGACTGAAGAACAATGGCAAGCCTCTTGTGGCACTGGCTTCCCTTGTTGCAAAGCAGGGAGGGTATGAGGTTATCTGTACCTGAGGCTCTTATTTCATTTTAAACTTGCATAAGCTGAGTGACCAGTTCTTCCAGCCACAAAAGCCAAAACCCTACAAGAACCTTTAATTTATGTTCAGATGTGAATGCTGTGCAACTCTTGTTGTTTTGCCTCTATCAGAGGTTCAGTGTACAAAGCTGTTCATAGTACAGTGTACATAGATTTTCAAATCCTTTTCTCACAAGACGTGGAAACATTACCATTCAGAAAGGTCTTGTTTATAAAGTAGTTACTGTTTCTTGTGGTGTACACTTTGTGAGCACTTTCTTATAAGCAGGAGAACTTACCTGTGATTTTGTTGCCTTTAGCATTACATAGCAAGTAGCCGTCTCTGTGTTCTGTTTCTCAGCTTGCTCCAGCTGAACCTGCTTTTTCCAGTCTTGTTCTCTTTTCTCTGAGCTCAGAGTACCTCTTAAGGTGACAGCATGTAGCAGGTTATGAGTTGGAGGCAAAGAAAGGTCAAACACTTGTTTCAAAGAAAACAAGTGTTTATGGAAACATTCCAATGTACCAAAATATTTGATCTTCAAACTCCAGCAGTCCCCTTGAGACCAGATAAGATTTTCTTCATTGAGCATGGTTTGCAGAATTGTTTCTTTGCCTTTCTTGTCTCTTTCTTATGTCATGTTTAAGATACTCCTGCTTAGCTTACATTCAGTATTCACTTCAGTGGCTTGGTGGGTAGTAGAAGATCAGCATGGTAGGTGGAAAGCTCCAGGGGGTGGATATGAGTCTTATACAACTAGAAGTAATTTTGGTAAATGCACACCTTGCCTTCCTACAGATGTCTAAAACCAGGGAGGGTGATGTGCCTAGTTTACTTTCATTAGTTAACATAAGTAGAATTCCCTGTTAAGTTGGATGTAAATTTACTTCTTAACTACTGCTGTTTACCAGAGTCCCCAATTATCTCTGCTTAATTATTAGAATATTGTTTCTTTCTTAACTCATGTGGACATTAATCTGTTAGTAGGTTTTATGTTCATTTCCTGTAGGCTCTTGACATCTGACATCAAGCTATGATTGCTTGCAAAGTCCACTAAATCCAGCATTTACTGTTATGATTTAACATTTTGTTGTAGTTTTAGGATTTTTCTGCTTAGCTTCTGCTTTGGAGGAAAGACCAAAATTGCCAGCTCCTCTAAAGCCTTTTTGTTTGGAGTTTGGGATTAGCAATATTATTGGTTTTATCTGCATGGCAGAAGGAGGTATTTTGAATTAATGTGGTTTCTGATTAAATATGAAAATTACACAATCACCCTGCTAACAAAATAATTTTGTGATATACTTTTTGCTGATATTTAGCCTTTCTCCCTACTTTGACAATAATGCCTTTATTAATGCACATATGTGAATCAAACTGATTGGATTGCATGAGAATTCAGATGATTATTTTGCTTCTTTCACCTTCCCAAAAGGAAACTGTAAATGAGCTGCAGCAGTGTCCTACAATGCCTTTCAGAGTTGCTTTCTGAATGTTTCTATTTTATTTGGTAGGTAAAAAGGAAGATACATTGTGTGTTTTATTTACGTTTGAGGAAATCTGATAAAACTAGATATGAGCATGGATTTAAATCAATGTGAGCAAAACTTGGTTGTATGAAAAAAAGCAGAGGGGGCAGGAGGATTGGAGAAAAGCCCTTTTATTTGTAAATAATTTCTTTGCATCTCAGAAATAAAGTAATATAGGAAGAAACCTGGCTTTTTCAGTGGTGAGCTGGTAGTGGGACCAGCGTGTAGTTTGGTTGGTGTAAATGGATTTGTGCAGCAATAGCCACAGGCACAAATCAGAGCTGTGAATGAAATGTCTACAGAATCTGAACTGGAAATAATTCACTGTTTCTGGACTGACTTGTCAGCATCTTGTGTATAAATATTTTTATATGTGGATTTACAAATGTAAACAAAAGGTATCTGAATGAAACATCACTGGTCCAGAGCAGTGAAGTTAGTTAATACTCTTCCTGGAAGTTGTGCTGAGTGTTTCACCTCCAGCAAGAACTGAGACAGCAGCTCAGAAATATGAAACATTTTGGAAAAGGTTAGAAACAAAAAAATGAAATATGAAAAATGCAATAATTTGGGGATCCGTTTATTTTGTACGTGCTAAAAGTAACCTATTTGTTTTTCTTGATTACTCTGGATTTATTACTTCTGTCCAGTGGTGATGTTCTTTACATCTTTTAATGCCCTGTTTCTTAGATGACTTAAAGTAATTCTCTTTTTAAAAGTAGTTCTTGTATTAGTGTGCCCCAAAGTGTCCCTTCTATCTGAATCATGTACAATCCCTGCCTGTTTCCTGGAATCCAGTCCTCTGTCTTGGCCAGTTGTGCTGGAATAAGATGCTGTGAAACCTAATATTGGGCTAACATAATGCAGGGGTATGTATTTTGATCCATGGAATGTATTTCAGATTTCTGTCTCTCTGATCTAGTACCTCTCCTGCCAAGGTGCCTGCTGTATCTGTATTGCTGTTCTAGCTGTGCTCTCAATTCTTTATTTTCCAAGGCTTAAAATGTACAGATGTTTGGTTTCCTTTGTAAAACCAAGTGAATTTTTAAAAGCTGTGACTTGCTGTCACAGCTTCAGAACTAACCATGTCTTCTATGTACTAGAGGGCTGCCATGATGTGACTTGCATGGAAACTTTCTTTGTAGGGCTGTGTGTCTTCCTGCAAGTTGTTTGCCTGTTTCACCTGTCCTTTCACCAGGTGGTGAAACTGGTGACAGCCTACTGTTCAGGAGTGAGTTGCAATTCATTGATATAATGTGTATTCTTTTTCCACCTTCTTTCTCCCCCTATACAGTATCAAGTCACTGCACACTATTACTAATTTATGACCTCTTCAGGGCATAGCAGTCATTTGATAAGATCTGCTTTGGTCTTCAGGGAAATTACTGGTATTTCAATCAGTAAGAATGATACCCAGCGAGCAGTATACCAGTTATCTTGTCTAGGTCACAGACAATTAAAAAGCCTTAATAAGCTTTTGATTTCCCATGTTTTAAAAACATGAATTTGTTCCCTAGAGCAAAATGTATTTGGTATTTGCAATCAGTGTGGTATATATGTGTGACAATGGTACTTATAGTCCAATTGGGAAGTTGCTAAACATGTCACCTGTATCATTTCTTGGTAGCTTTCTATAGATGTTATTTTTATTTTAGAAGTAATACTAAGTTTAGAAGTTTCCTTTTAAATATATATTAATATAATTATTACAAAAATGTACAAAAATGTTTTATTAGTATTTGGGTAGTTTAGGAGCTAAAATTTAATGCAATTTAATGTATTTTAAAGGCAAGAGTCTTCCGTAGACAGTTTTGTGAGTCGTTTTGTGAATGGTCAGGTTTGTGCATACTGTCTTAGTTCATGTATTGCAGTTCCTGGATCTGGTGGTTAAAAGAAAAGGTATGGGGGGGGGGGGGTGGGAGGGGTGGAGGGAATCAATGACAGTGTCTCAAATCTGAGAAAATCTGAGAAATGCTCATTTAGCCTTTATAACCAGTACTACCACCCCCTTCCTGAATTAGCATTCAGAATTTGCATCATCACTCAGTATTTACTGAGTGAGGTGGATCACAGTCCTCTTGTTCTGTGTGAGATGCATTTTTTATTAGGCTCTGATTTAATGGTTGGATGTGCTCACTTAGGCCCTGGGTGATGGTTTGTTTGAAAACCAGATTCACTTTGGTGGTTTAGGTGACACTGGGCATAAGACAGTAAAGATGCTCAAGAGGAGGAGAAGCTTTGGAAAAAGACATACAGAAATGTAGATATTTAATATTGTAGCTCCCTAGCTGATTTTAATTGAGTCTGAATTTACTCAGAAAACTGAGGTCTTGTAGTCCTCTGCAATTTCCCAAGTTAGTCTGGGAATTCTGAGAGGCATTCAGCAGGTTTGAGTGGGAATTGCTTTTTGTGTCAGAGCTAACCTGCCAGAGAAGATGTGTGTGGTTCCACTTGAGCTGGCTCTCCTGATCTGGTTCACCAGGTCATCAGCTGCCATTGGTGGCAGAACATGAAGGAGCTGAGAGAGTGGAAAAAGCCAAGACTCCTGCCCTCTGCAGCTCCTGCTTCTTCTGGGAGGAATTTGACACTTTGCTGTGGGTTGGCTGCCTTGGGCAGGCCCTGAGGGCACCACAGATGCCCCATGAGTGCTCTGACCTTCAGTTTGCCCACCTCATTTATATCTCTGAAGTGGTGACATTTTTGTTTCACAAAAGGGTAATAAGGAGAAATGTTTGAAGATTCCAGTAAGGAAGTTGCACACTGAGTATGGATTAGTCCTGGCTTGTAAGGTTGAACAATGTCTTCTGTAATCCATGCAGATCCAGTATGCTAACATAGCTTTTGTGTTTCTGTGGTTAGGTGGGTAAATTTTGTGCAAATCTGACTTGTGACCTGCTTAGTAAGTGAAAGACATAATGAAAGACATAGTGAAAGTTTGGTGAAAAGAAGAGGATGTTTAATCAAAATTGTAGTCTGAGGACAACCAGGAATTAAGTGTATTATTCTCAAACCTGTGAGTTGCTGGAAACTGTTTACTCCATAAGAGTTGTTGGAACTTGCTGTGAATTAAAGGAATGTCTAAATATGACAGCGATTGAAGGAAGGTTGTATTTTGAGGATTTAGACCCACAGAGGTATAGTATAAGAAAGAAGCTTTGCACATGTGAGTTCAGGATCAGTGTTTCCGAAGTATTTTTAAAATAGAATTATTTGAATGCATTTCATTCTGAGTACTTTGGTTGCTAAAAGGCATTGTCAAATGTTTTTAAGGCACCAGCTTCTCTAGCCTATGAAAGTTGGTTAATAAACATCCTCTATTACTATAAACATCCTCTTGACCATCTGCCAATTAAGGCCTGAAAGGAAAGGAGGGGAAGGTAGAACCTTTTACTTGAGCTTGTTTAAGGGCAGATATCCCATTATGTATGCATTTTACTGAGAAACAAATGGTTTGTGAAATAAGCCTAACAAAAATACAGCTGCAAAAAAAAAAAAAATCCTTTCTGAGTCTTTCATTGTGGTATTTGTGCTTTCAATATTAGTATGCTTTAAAAAATATTAACAACTGTAGTTAAAGGTAAGTTGTTGGAAATCCTTAGCCTGTACTTTTCAGCTAGAGGGATGTATTTATAAAGTTCTTGAAGTCCACAAAAAATCTGTAAAAAGTGAGTAGGCTTTAGCCAGTAATTTCATTAAGTAATGGGTCTGACATCATGCTGTTCTCTAATTTTTCTCCCTTTCCTTCCAGATCTATGCACAATTTTTGGCAAATTAGTGAATGTGAACCAGAATTTGGCTTGATGGAAAATTAAATGTAAACACAGGGCACACACACGCTGCTGGACAATTTCTAGGAGGAGAGTTTCTATAATATTTTCTCAATAGCCAGAGTTGTGTTAATTACCATACAGCCAAATTAGTCTTGCATTACACTGTGTGATTTTTCTTAGTGTGAACTGACTTGGAATAGTTTGCCTTGGTTTTGCTTAGAGGGTAGGGTCCTCCCAAGGCCCTCACAGTTGTCGCTGGGGTTTCTTCTCCTTGCCTACTACACGGAAGAAGGGTTTCTGGACTTTAATGGTGAAATAATGAATCTGAAGGGGTTTTTTGTTGTTGTAGGCTACCTTTATTTTCAGGGAATATTTTCTTTTGGTCACATGGACATTATTTACATCTGATGTTCACAGATTACAGCTTTTTTCCCTGAAATGATCCTTTTGTATGCGCTCTAATAGTTTTCCACTTTCAATGCACAGTGAGTTAAGATTTGATTTGCAACATATTGGGATTTATTTTTGTAACTTGTTTAATGCCAAGTGTGATGTTGCTTGAGTGAGAAGAGTGAGTCTGTGAGCATTAGCTATGCTGGTGGCACGCTTTGCTGAAGGTAGTTTTCCTTTGGAGACTTGTACAGTGTTGATATTCCTGTCTCCTCCTCTGCCAAGCTGTGCAGTCTGCTGCCTGGTGCAGGGATTACAAGGAGCATTCTTTTGGCTAAAACAAACATTCCTATCTGGAGAAGTGGCCTCAGGTAACAGGTGGGTTTTGATTTGACGTTGGTGATAGGAGAGTCTAGATATGAGGAAAGGCCCTTTCTTGGGCTTTGTTAAAACCCAAATATTTCAAAAAGCCAGAGAAGTGTGAGGAATACTTATGATCAAGGTCTGTTGGTGTTGAAAGCAACCTAAGACCATAAATTGAGACTCTCTTGCACTGTAAGGAAAGAAGTGAGTGAGCAGCATGACAGAAGTCTCTTCTCCTCTAGAGTAAGCTTTGTGTTATTATTGACAGCTGTTCTTGGGTGTCTTACCAGCTATTTTGGGTGTTCAGTGTGCAACCAATCTGTCTGCAGAGAATATTTGTAAAATTCTTAAAAATGTGTTAAAAATGTGTGCATCTTGTAATCCTGTGCTGCATATAGGTTTACTGTGTGGTGTCCCCCCTGTGCAGTGGAGTTGTGTTTCCTTAGCACCTTGGCTTGGTGTTGCTGTGGTGCCTGAGACCCGGGTGATAGTCAACTCCTTTAAGGCCATCATCTTAACCAAGTATGTAGTGCTCTCTGAAACAGCATAAAAATACACATCTTCCATTTTGCAAACATTTCCTTCTCAAGTACAACATTTTTGTTTACTGAGTCCAAAGTGGAGCTGCTAATTATTCTGTACCCAGACACTGAAGTGAGATTTGGGATGGTGAATCTCTTTATTCTGGAGCCCAAACACCTTTTGGCTTAACATGTCAGTAATGCTGTGTTCTCCAAGTATTTGAAACTGAGCTGGAAATTGTTCTTCTAAGTAATTGCTAGATTACAAATTCAGATCTTTCTTAAAAATCAGAAGATGTTAAAAATGTTGGAAATCAAGCAGACAATGAAGAAGGCTGGCTTGGTTGAGTGGGGATCTTCTATTAGAGCTCAGGCAAAAAAAAAAAAAAGTGTATGTCCAGTGGAAGCAGAGTCTGCTGTTACAGGAGGAATCTAGAGGGGCTGCTTGCCACTGTGGGCAGAAAATTCATGTGGCCAAAGCTCAACTGGAGTTGAAGCTGGGCAAGTTGGTGGGTGTCTATAAAAATAGAAGGGTTATAGAAAACAGGGTTACATCAAATTGGTGACTGGTCACTAGTGGGGTTCTGCAGGGCTCCATTTTAAGCCTAGTTCTCTTCAACAACTTAAATGACTTGGATATGGGACTCAAAGGCATACTAAGTAAGCTGGCTGATGATGCTGTAGATTCCTTAAGACAGAGATGTCCTGCAGAGAGACCAGGACAAATCACAGGACTGTGCAATCACCAATTGGATGAAATTTTAGCAAAGACATGTGCTGGATTCTGCATCCAGGATGGGGCAACCTTGGATGTACAGACAGTCTGGGTGTAATGAGAGGCTGGGGAGCAGCATTGTGGAAAGGGACCTGGGGGTCCTGGTGGTTGGCAAGTTTGGATATGCAGTGCCCTGGCAGCCAGGAGGGCCACCTGTGTCCTGGGGTAATCAGGCAAAGCCAGGCAAGGGAGGGGATTATCCCACTGTCCTGGGGTGGCCTCACTTCCAGTGCTGTGTGCTGTTTTGGGCACCACAATATAAAAAAAGATACAAAGCTATAAGGGAGTGGAGGGGTACAAAATGAAGGGTCTAGAAGGAAAGCCATGTAGGTACCAGCTGGAGTCAGTTGGCTTGTTAGGCCTGGAGAAGACTGAGGGGAGAGCTCATTGCAGTCTGTGACTCCTCAGGAGAGGTGCTGAGCTCTTCTCTCTGATGCCCAGTAGCAGGATCCAAGGGAATGGCATGAAGCTATGTTAGGAGAGATTTAAGATGAATATTAGGAAAAGGTTCTTCACCCAGAGGGTGGTTGAGCACTGGAACAGGCTCAGCTGGAATAGGGAAGTGGTCAAAGCCCCATCGTGACAGAGTTTAAGAAGCATTTGATCAATGCTTGTGGGTGCATGGTGTGGCTCTTGGCGTGTCCTGTGCAGGGCCAGCAATCCTTGTATGTCCCTTCCAGCTTGGGATACTGTATGGATCTGTAATACATATGAATGGAAAAAGGTCCATTAACAGAGTGCTCCAGTCTGGGCTTGATTTGTGTCCAATCTATGGCTCATTAGGGCTGCAGAAGTGCATCTTTCCCTTTACATCAGTCACCTGCTGTACTTTTTTCGAATGTTTGTGCTGAATCTCTTGGAATGAGAGTCAAAAGTGCATCGAAGCCTAATATTGGAGTGTATGAAAAGATTTTAATTATGCTTGTACGTGATCAAATTGGTATTTGAGGTGAAGTTCAGGTGTTTTTTTCCTCAAAGCGATGAACAGTAGTCTGAGGTAACTAGTAAAGCCAATAGGATGGGATTTTTCATTAGTTTGTCTTGGAGCTCAGCCCTCTCTTGGCAATTACTGTTTTAGCAGTATGGGATGAGATCTGGATTTTCCTAGCAAAACAGAACTTCTTACTTGGGAAGTTCTGGGTGTCAGGGGCAGCTACGCCAGCATGGCACAAACTCAGGTAGCCCCTGGAAGGGCATGTGATGCTTTTGTCCTCCTGCAGCCTGGCTGTTCCTTCCTACTTTCTGTGATTACAGATGTGTGCAGCTGTAGGGTGGGCTGAATTAAGGGATCAATCCTGCTGAAAGCCATCACTACCAGAGACAGGGCAAGAGAGCTCTGCCCCTCCCCAGTCAGCAGCAAGTACTTGCTTTATAGTGTGTTTCACTGGCCCTGTATGGCCTTAGTAGGATGTTTCTGAAATTGGCTGGCACTTATGGTATGTCTGGGTTTTTTTTATAAGTAGGATTTGTTAAAACTGTGCTTGTGCCCTAAGTTCTTGCTCTAAATTATTTCAATTCTGTGTAATGCATGACTAATGTTTTCTTTCCCATGCTTTTCTTAAGCCCACCAGAAGCCAGTCATTGTGTATTTGTAGTAATGATGCGGTCATATTGTTAAGACTGGATAAAAATAATTTAAGACCTGGCATGAGCTCCTTGTAGACACTGTCAATGGCATCATATAACGCTATGGATTTTCATAGTGGGTCTCCAAATGTGTAGGGAAAACAAAATGCTGTTAGGTAATTTAAATGGCCACAGTGTATCTGAGATGGTCTTTTCCACATTTTCCTATTTGTAAAACAGTTTGAAGCTTTGCTTGTGTGTTCTCTTGCCCTGGAAAAACATTAAATAAAGATTGTTGGATTTTACTTCAGGCATGTAGGGAAGCTTTTTTGAGATAAGAACGATGTGGACAGGATTTCAGAATGATTACTTGACTTCAGATTTCTTATTATTTACTGTAAGAGAATAACATTTTTTGCTGGAGACATTCCTGTATCTACATATTTGGAGGAATGTCATGTGGAGTCCATAACTTCTACCTAATAATATTGATATCTAACTCTGCTCTTACTGTAGCTCACTGAGTTGTGCAACTTTTCATTTGTTGGATATGAATGGACAAATAAATCTATGAAAAACTAAGGGGAAATGTGTTAATATTTTCCCTGAAGATTTATAGCCACTATTTATTTTCACATTCAGCTGGTAGAATATAAACCTTTGCTGGCTTGCTTGTTTGGATGAACCATTCAGACAGCATTCTCAAAGCCTTTATTTAGAAGGGTGTCTATATTCTGCACAAAAGATATAGGAAAGCAGATGAAGAATTGCTATGTTCCTGTGGATTCTTGACTCTGGTGGATTATGACTCAAATGGACTAAAGCAGAATATGCTATTTGGATTGTGAAATTACTGAAGAAGAAATGTTCATTTGCAGTATATATGGGTTTTACTCTTACACTTTTACATTTGAAATTTTTAGCTTGGTGTAAGATTAGAGTTTTCTCTTTAATGGGAATCTCTGACACAGTGTATTGGATAAAGAACTGGATGTAGATAGTGGGTGCTTCTGGCTGGGTGAGTTGGTTTCTTTGGCTGAGCTGCTGAAAACAACATGACTGTCTTCTGGAGGAGTGCAGCTGCTGGTGGAGGTGTTTGCACCTCCTCCTCCGTGGTTCTGCAGCTTGGAAAAAAAACACAGACTCCCTTATTGCCAGTGTTGTGTTCTCCACACACCCTTTTTAGTTTTAGGTTAACATCTAACAGTAGCTTCTGCAACTTCTGTAATTACACTGGCCTGGTGCTGGAGGGCTGCAGTTTATAACACTGAAGACTTCAAGTGTATCTTTTTGTAAAGTAAAAATAAACTCTGTTTTCTATATCTAAATAAAAATACCCTTACTTTGTCATTTTATTAAGTCAAACCTGTGCTGTCATTTTATTAAGTCACTCTTCTGCCCTTGTACTTCTAGGTCATGTTTTTCCCCAGCATGAATGAGCAATAAGTGTAGAATCTCAGGTTGTTGTCATGTAGAAGTGTTTAATGTACTTCATTAAGAATGTATAGACTTCGTGTTGTTTCTTCATAATCCAATTTCTCACATGAATAATTTTCTTAGTTTGTTTCCTAGAATTGCAGTTTCATTAGAAACAAGGGTGTCTAGTATTCCTCTTATGATAAAATCCTGAATTGTTCAGCAGTGTATGTTTCTCTCCAATGCTTTTAGTTACAAAGTGTTAGACTGGAGCATTTTAGATAAACCAATGTGCTGTTTTACTCCCCTTCCAGTCCAAAAATACAGCAGAAGACCCCTGTCTTCATTACATCTCCATCTCCTAACTTGAGTTCAGTGTTGTGTCTTGTCATTATTCATTTGGTTTCAGACCATGGTACTTTTCAAGGTTGTGGATCTAGTGTCGGGGTCAATGTAGTCCACTGACCACAGCTGCTTAACTTTTCTGGCCTTGAGTTGAGTGTTTGAAGTTGGGAATGAGCTTTCATGGATCCATCATAGTTAGCTGTAATAATAGGCTCTGGATTCACAAGGTATTTTTTGTATTTCACTTTTGATTTGGGTTTATTAAAAGTATTACGTTCAGAGTGTTCTTCAATTCTTTCTTCCCACGGATAAATGAGCACCAAGTTCTCAGAATGTAACATTGCCTTTTATTAATGAAATGGCAGCAACTTGAAAATGGACAAGAATCAAGGCAGATTCCAGAACTTTTTTCTGCTCAGATAAAAATCTGGCATTGAAGAGGCTGCTGTTGTTCATGGCTGGGCATGTAGTTCGAGAAAAATTATATTAGCACTGAGTTTTCTTTTTTCCATGTGCAATTTTACTAATATTCTGTAGCTGGTTCTGCTGCAATTCAAATATTTTCTCATTTGAAACTGAGTATAAAATCTGATTTGTTTTTCCTTTACCCTTTCTCCTTGGAGATCTATCAAATTATCCTCTGCTTTAGATTCAAGCTCTTCATGGAAATTAATCGTTCTGACCCCCTGCGAGGTAAATATTATTTTCATTAATAGGAAAATTGCAAAGCAGACAAGTAAAATTGCTTGCTTGAATTATGCAGAGCTCTAGACATGTGGTCAAATTGCTAGACTGCTTGTTTTCAATAAATTCTTTACAAAACTTCTTAAATACAAGCTGTAATAATATTGATACTGTCTAAGCAGACAGAAGAATACTTATTCTTGTTTCCTGAAGCATTGTGTGACCAAGAGGACAACTATGCAATATTTTATATCTTGAAAAGTGGATAAATGAGCTGTCTACTGAGAAGAGTACAAAACAGTTGGCAAGTTTGCTGGAGAAACAAAGAATCCTTTTAAATGTTATCTTAGTCTGGCAAAAAGCATGAAGGCCCTTGAATGGGCAGAGAAATGTCAACTCTAATGGAAACGACCAAGTCTGCCAAGTGAATCAAATGGGAATGGAGATGTAAGGTGCTTGTGTCTTATAAAATAACAGATGATCAGTTTCTGTGATGTGCAGGAGAGACTATCTGGAATATCTTACTTTTGACTTTCTGTAGGATGGAAATAATGAGTTCTGGTTTATCTCAAAGACCCTGTAGATGAAATTTTTTCCCCTTTGAATGGAGGCTTGTAACATAGCAGAGGAGAAGTTTGGTTACATATGCAAAAAGCTTTGTGTCTTGTTATTATAGCTGAATTTTCAGTTAGGGATAGGAGATATGATTTATGGAATGTGAAACGTAGAGATTACTAGGATTTTCAGTTTGGCACAGTTTCACAGCTTTTGAAGACAATATATTCTCCTTAACAGTGTAATTTTCCATATTATTTTGGATATTTTGAAACTATAGTATGTAGTTAATACCTCTTGTAGTGAATTTTACAGGCAGTAAGCATCTATACAACTTTTTACTGGGAAGCTTCATTCTGTATCAGCTGGATGTTGCTGGTGTGCTGTGAAGGGGGCTGGAGACTTAGGTGCATTTGTGCTATAAGCATCACTTGTCTAACTAGAATCTACATTTGGGTCCTCCTGGCTTAAACACCTTTTTGGTGGTACAGGGTCAAGTAATGGAGCTTCTGCAATATTCGAGTATGTTGTGAAAGATGGGGCAAATGTGATTTCATGTGTTGTTTGGTGACACATGTTCAGTGATGGCACTTTGTGGCTTTTACTCTGTTCACTGTTAGGTAGCTCTTTGCCTTCTTGTTTTGGACACGTAATTTGTATAGCTAATGTTTTTGCTTAAATTTTGTATATTACCAGTTTATCAAAGTGTTGCTAAGAAGCCTTCATATAAAGAGAAGTCATTCACCTTTGCCATGGGTGGTAGAAGTTGGAAGACCAATATTGTTGAACACTTGGCTGCTGGATGACCCTGGCAACTCATTGTCCTTTTCTTGCCTTGATTTCCCCTTCTTTACGGTTTATTTAATGATATGTACCTTATCTGCTAGCCACTTTGAATGCTTATCAGCCTGTGAAAGCATCCTAACAGGAGCATATTCTCTGTGGATTCCTCTGTTTCCTCTGTTTCTGTTGACAAACAGCTTTAAAATTTCAAAGTCAGTCTTTCTTTTAACAGCAGACAGATGGATTAAAATTACCTGGGGGAAGGGATGGGAAACCAGAATGGAAAAGCAGGGAGTTTTCAAACTGTGGATGTGCAATTTCTGTGCTAAATTTGCTCTTTCTAAATGTTTTCTGCTGTAGACAGATTATTAGTTCTGTCTTTGGCAGCAGTAACTCATTCTACACTTTTAAAATCCTGTCCTTCTTTTGTAGCTTAGCTGTGACAGCGAGACTGAAAAGTAAAAGAATTACTTCTATGAAGAGCAAACCTAACTTTTAAAGTTAGGGTTTTTTAAAGTTAACCATTCAGGATGGGTCATTAGGTAGCGTAAGGAGGGGAAAGTGAACTCTGTATTTGTTGATGGTTTTCTTAATTATGAACTGTTGTATTTGCATTCCTTGCATTAAAATGCTTACTTATCAGGAATAACTCCAAAGTTCACATTTTCATGGTTGTGCTCTGTAAACTTGTTTTCCTTCAGTTAGTCAAAGTCTGGACAAAAGCATTAGTTCATAGACAAGGAGCTCTTTCAATTTGGCAGCATCCTCTTTGTGTCAGTGTTTTATTTGTAGAATGTTAGTGAAGGTAAACATTAAGCCATTTGTATGCTATTACAGTCACACTGTAGAAAAACTAGAGGCTAGAAGAACTGCCCTCAGCACGGAAGTCTCTAAGCCATGGTGGTTGTGAATAATCAGGAAAAGTTATGACTTAATTCGGGAGAACGATGTTGTGAACATAAGAAGAAGCCTTTTCCTGTTAAATTAATTTCAATGAAATTTTCACTTCTGCTTTTGAGAAGAAAATTCTGTTAAAAATTCCAGTAATTGACTCCTGTTGACATGGCAGCAGAGTAGTTAATGAATTAAATGCAATGGTACTAATTTTGATTGATACTGTATAATTATGGTGTCAAAGGTATTTAACTTTTTATCAGGCTGTAAATCTGCATCAGACTTCTAGTCTACCCTTGAGAGAAAAAATACATAAAGTGGGAAAACCTAGACACTCCCCCAACCTGAACCATTTTACGAAAGAGTATGAGAAAGTTAAAAGGTTTCACTAGTTCAGCCTACTTCCATGTCAATAGCATATATCTGAGCAACTCCTGAATGTCTTAGTGTCTGAAAAGCAAAAAGTAAATGTTCTCTCTGAATTTTGATGTCAGCAGCAGCAGAGTATGCACTGACAGCCTTCTGTGGTCTTCTAGCTTTTTTTCTTTCCTAATAGCTATAGTCTGACTGGAGGTCTTAAAGCCTGAAGGTAAAAGACAGCCTTCCAAACTACACTGAGCTGCTTTGTTCTCACTGGGAAGAAATAAAACATCATTTTTTACCTAAAATGAAATTTATGGAGAATACAAGAGATCCAGTTGTTCTGGCCGTGACTCTTGAAGCAAGTGTTTTTTAACTTGACAAGCCAAGCATGAAGGGATACAGTTTCTTAAATTCTATGTGTGATTCATTTGTTGTGTAATATTTTAATGCTTTTTTGATTTATTGGAAGTACATGTTGATTAGTGTTGAGAGAGGTTTTACTAATGTCAGAAATAGTACTTCACTGTTCACCAAGGTGAAAGTCAAGATGGCTGTGATTTCAGAGGTTAATAGTAATCTATACACCTTATTTTATAAACAACATCACCTTTTCTAGAATACGGGATCTCAATTCTTAAAACTTCTCATAGACCATTACTTTTTGTACTTGATTCTATATCACCCTATTTTTTTTCTCGTTTCTGTTTTTTTGCCATTTCATATTCATTGGTTCAAATTCTCCTTTGTCAGGAGGTTCTCCTGCTGGTGAGTTTTGTAGCTCCCATTGATACTTCATCTCTATCTGTCTTTCTGACCCAAAAGAATTTGTGCTTCACTGAGCCTCAGGAGGATTTTATAAGTAATTTTAAGAACTTAGTTTTGACTCTTGAGTGTGCTGCTTTGGCTTGCCATATTGTTTAGGGCAGGTCAGGCTTGGTGCTTTTCAAAATCCTGTCCTGCCCGTGTTTCTGATGTGTGTGTGTAATAGGCATTAGTCTTAACAATCATGTAGTTGAAAAGTTGTAGAAGAGTTGAGTTTACATTGTAGTAATATTACTTATCAGTTTGTCATTCAGCATCTTTAGTGACAGCATGTTTGGTTGGAGATGAAACTTAGGACCCTGTGAAAGCTTTAGATGCAGATGGCTTCTCAGGAGCTCTGTGGGCTGTTCTCTACTGTGGCAGTGTTCTGTGGGTGCAGGAATTCAGTTCTCTGCTAGGCACTGGGCTTTGAAGTCACCAGCCCAAACACTCAGGGGAATTAGGTGCTGAAGTCCTGTCTCCTTGTGACTGGTTGCAAAATAGGTTGTAGGCTGATATCCAATGCCATGGGAGAAGCAGCATCTTTTCCCTGCAATGAATCATCTCATGTTTATTGAAGTTCACTGGTGAAACTTGTCCTGGCTGTCTTCATACCCCTGGTAATAATTGTGGTAATAATCAGCCAAAGCACATATGTCAAAAGCCCTTTGTTTTTATTCTGAAGAGAAAGACAGAGCTAATAAAAATATTTTCATATGTTTATGATGGCATGAGAACACTTCATAGAGGCTTCTTTATTTAGGAATTATAATGCTCATAGGAGATGCCTTCCAGAGGTAAACTGAGAAGGATATTTTCCACTGTTGCTTGTTCCTTGTTTCTTTTGAAAATTAATAGGACATCCTGAAAGGCCTGCTTACTTCTCTTAGGAGATGAAGGGACTGAAGGCTGTGTAGGGTAGGGAGGAAAATATTTTTTTATAAGTCTCTATGAGAAAGATATCTGAACTTCTTGTGGTTATTTTTTCAGCAGTTTCTACTGCTGTTAGATTCTGCTGAGATTAAATGCTAGTTACTTTTAGTGTTTTCAGACAGCATTCTCTCTCCTTATGTTTTTGAACAAGCTTTGCCTACAATTTCAATACTTCTAATGTTATTAATTATATAAGACTTTTAAAGCTTTGTACTGCTGTTCTGCAGGTGACTTGCTGTTTTATGAGAACAGCTTTTGCAGGCTGTGGCAGAGAAATGGGGGAAGTGAAGCATTCCATGGGTAGGTGGCAGATTCTGAGATCAGAGAGGTGAATCTGCAAGGATTCCTTCTCTTGCTTGTAGTACTGCATATTGATAGCTGGAATGTAGCAAACAACAATTGTCAATTAACACGTTTTGGTTCGTTCAGAGGTGATGTCAGAAAATAGCCTTTTTGAGTAGAATCAAGTTCTTTCTTCCCTCCCTCCTTACATACGCCTACAGTGATGTTTTTTCAGCTCTACAAGTGTGTGTTTTCTCACTCTCTCTGCTGTGTAGGCGGCCTTCCCAATCACAATTGGGCTTCACAGGCAATCTTTTACCAAAAAAGAAAAAAATCATCTTTACACAGCAGGTCTATAATTTAGCACCAAAGGAAATGGAGAGTTCTGGGTCAGAATTGTGATGTGTCTTAGTAATGCTTGAATTGGTAAAGAATTTCACCCTAAAAAAAAGGAAATGGTTCTCTTGACCAGAGTTGACCAGAAGGCCATTCACTACATGTGGAAATTATTGTTTTACATTCTACCCAAATGATTTACCAAAATGCCAGTTGCAAATGATAAACAAATAGACTTTAAATCTTACACTTGCTTTGTTAGACTGAGTTATAATTAAGCTTTTCTATCCTAGAATTAGAATGTGATTCTAATGAAAAAGACAAACTCAGTTTGTTGACAATATGAAAGTTAAAACGCAGCTCTTCTGGGAGTGTTGCCTTATTTTAAACATGATTTTCGTTCTCTCTGCCGTTTATAAACTGCATTTGATGCATTGTGTTATTTTTTGTGTACTGCAGCTCTTTTGCTGGTGCTTCTCATTTCACCAAGGTCTTAATTGCACACAGTATTTTGTAAATAAGCCTAAACTTAACTTGCAATAAAAAACCCCATAGCTGTATTTTTAATTACTCAGAAAAGATAACAATAATTATTTTCTTGAGTTCTGTTGATAACACTGTTTGGCATTTCTTAAAAAAATGTTGTTGATGGTACTTTTCTTGCCACCAGGTAGATATTCAGAGTTTATTCAACTCTGTAAAGAAATGCTTTTGCGAGAGCAGCAATGGGTGGATTAAAATTTGCTTATCAACATATCAAATTTCAGGAACAGTTATTACACAGCCCTTGTACCATGGTTTTATGTGCAGTTTGTGCTGCCATTGCAGCTGAAAGGAGCCATCCTCCTCTCCTTCTCCTGTCTAATACCTTTTCTGCCTCATGTGCTCATGAGGCACAGGTGCTCATGTAGCTGTGCAGTGAAATGGATTGGGGAAAACCAGGCTGGAGAAGAATTGAGGTATTTTTCTTTAGACTCCTTACTTAGAGCTGGATTTTAGTCTCTCTTTGATATGATTCACTGTACATCTTCTCTAACACGTGAGCTTGGTGGGAGTAGAGTAGACAAAAATTCATTGGCAGTATGTGCTCTGCCTCCAGCTTGTGCCTCTGCGGAGTTCTTGGGACTGCAGCAGAAATCTCCATGGTTACATCTGTTTGCCCGGTCTAATTTTAGAGGACTCATATCATCTAGAGATGCAAACCTTCTGCAGCAATAGACAGAGGTCAGATGTTAAGAGTATTTCTGAAAAAATACAGATTATAATACAGGACCTGGTAAATAGGAAGGACCAGCTCTGAAACCTTGACATTTCCTTCACACTTGGAGACTTTTTAGGGTACTGCAGCTGGTGACTTAGATAAAAATTCCTGCTCTCCCTTGTTTTTGGCATGTGTTACAGACTTTATGTTGAGCAGTGAAGGGAAAAAAAAGTGGGCCACAGCACTGCTAAACATCCCCTTTCTTTCAGGCATTGCCAAATGTGTGTTTAATTGCTAAATGCCTGGCAGAATGTGTTCTGGAAGAAAATGACGATTCAGAGAAGGGGTGATAAAAGAAGGGTTGAGATTGTTGTAGTGAGAAAATTATCATACAGGCTTTCTCAGATGTGTAAGTTAGGCGCAAAAAATCAATAGATTCACAGTTTTATAAGTCTTCATTGTTGCTTCTGGCTTCTCACAAGCACAGTTTTCGGAATACCCTTTACCTTTTGAAAAGTATTTCGTTTGATTGCTTCCCATTCAAATTTTGTTCATGCCCATGATCTTTTTGCTTCTAGGTTCCACTGTGGTATGATTCATCAGAAGCAGATTGTGACGTCCACTGGGAGTTTTTGCTGAAGCTTGCACGTGTCTGCTTTCTCAGGAATTTAGATAGGTAAGAGTGCATGTTCTGCTTTCTGTACCTTCTGACCTTTTGGAATACTGCTGGTTGTCACAAACTGAGTGCTGTGTTTGACTGCTGATAGTGTGTAATGTTTCATGCAGTGTGCAAGGGGTGGTCTGCAGCAGGATGCTTTATCCTGGTAGGCTGGCTGCCACAGAGTGCCAGACTTCATCCCAGGCTATTGCTGAATGCTTCCTCTATACATCAGTGCTTTTCCAGGAGGGACATGCAAGGGAACTAGATGGCTATTCCCTCCCTGCCACTTTCTACTAGGTATGTGTAGAAGGGTTTGCAAAAGCAGGTTGGACTGTGTTCAGGCTGTGACAAAACGCCTGCTTTTGTCACATTTTCTGAAAAACAGCAGTTTCTGAAGGTGGTTTCTTTTAACCCACTTGTGAAACTAAAGTCGTATTGTAAGAAAGAAAAGGATGATTCTTCTGGATGAGCCTGATCCTTTAAAAAGACTGGCAAGTACATGATTTCTCCTTTCACTTAGTAATGTAATTAATTAAAAATGTATGCAACAAGTGTGAGACGCTGCAGTTTTGCCCATGCAGCCTTGCCATCTGCATTGTACCAGATGCACGTCCTTGGCAGGTGTGTAATGACCTGATTCAAGATGGTATATGAAGAAAGGTTGGAAAATTGCAGTGTGTGGGTTTGGGGTGTGGAAGGACAAGAGACGGGGAGCAGTGGTGTTGGTTTTGCAAAGATGGGCGGGGTTGGATTTGTTTTCGGATGGATCAGCTTCCTGAATTAACTCAACAGGTTGTGCAAGTAGTAGTGCTGCCTGGAGGGAGGTGACCAGAATTTGCTATGGACCTGCAGGGAGAACAAAATTGGAGATCTCAATTAAGATTAGTTGAAGCAGATTTGCAACAAGGCAGTAAAAACATAATCCCCTCCACTGAACATGTTTTAATCATGTGTTTATTAACACATAGTGAAACCTATAGGTATAGGATATGCAGAGGAAGTCCAGTCTGGAAGAAACAGTGTAAAAAGCATTGCTGCCAAGGAAAAACCTTCCCTTGTAACGTCAGTTCATCAGTCTGTTGGATGTCAAAACAAACAGGTTTCTTATGTGAGAGAGTCTGCCCTGTAGTTGTTGCAGTTGCCTTGAAGGATGTTGTATCAAAAGAGTCAGTTTAAAACTCTCCTTCTGAAACACTGTCAGCAGAAGCTGCATTGTGTTGGCAGAGATTTAGTTTCTGACATTTGTCTTTGGTAGTGATAAAACCTTTCCTTCAGAGGATGTATATACTGGAAACAAATATATTTGTTCACAGATCTAGCAAAGCCCTTGGAAAAGGCTAATTTGATTATTTTGTCTTGAGTAATTTTACCTTTTCATTTGGCATCATCTTTAGTGTTAATTTTTACACACAATCATTATTGGGGGTTTTTTTTGATATATAGCTCTCAAAGTGACCACAGAGGAGAAGATAGTGTCCATGTCTTTCACAACACACAAAAATTTTTTTGTTTGTTTTTTAAATAAATTTTGTGGCTCTAAAAGGCTATTCAGTATCATGATACTAGTGAACACTGTAGTGGGGCATGGACAGTGAGAAGAGGCTGTCTTGAGTTATGAAGAGCAGTCTTAGTAGTTTAACTTACTGATGGAAAGTAAATTAGTAGTTTTTCCCCTTACTATGTTTGGATTCCAGAGTCTAGTGTTCTTGTCACATACTTTCTGTAAAGAATGATGCAGTAAGTAAATTTCAGTTTGACGGTGGTGTTGCCATGTTACACCACTGAAACATTGAAGCTGCTAAAATTCCTTTTTATTATACACTCTCTATTTTTTGTTCAAAGTGGAAATTTTTCTCAGTGGAATTAAGAAATTTTAAAATTTCAGCCTGTAGCAAATCTAGTAATACAAAGTTATACTTAAAACCCAATTTGTTTCCTCAGTAACAGTTCTGGTTACTGGTTGTTTATGAATACGTAGGCTCATGGTCCTATAAACCTAGTCTTGTTTACTGAAATTCTTGAGCAGGTTTTACAGTTGGGAGTTGAATATAACCATATTAACAAGCAGCTTTTTTAAGGAATAGTATCACACTCCAATAAAGCTGATATTTGTTTGTTTCAAATACAGAATCTTAATTTGATTTATAAGAATATTTAGATGCAAAACATTTGCCAGCATAAACTTAGTTTTGTTAATTCCCCACATTCTTCTGTAGATACTGGCAGACTGAAACTTGTAAAATTCTTCATGAAAATTAACCTCAGACTCCTTATTTGACCTAAACTTAAAATGAAGAAGAGGACTGTGGGGAGGAAAGAGGAAGAGATGGCCACTGTATACAAGTGGCTGATGTTGACCTTAAGTTATATATTGTTGGTTTTATCTGTACTATTCTTTTCCTGTAGACAGATTGAAGTCCTGTGGCTTCATTTGTTTGCTGGTAAAAAAGCCTTGTTGGGTGGGGTTGAGGTGGAAAAGGCTTTGCCTCAGTGATTCCTGCTTTTTCACAGCGATGTGTTTAAGAGGACACATAGTGCTGTGTTCCCTGCAAAGGAAAGCAGGAGCTATTGGGTACTGTTTCTCTGAATGGCCAGGAGGAGAGTTGTACAGAATTGTGTCCCTTCCTTACATTTTGCAGGTTTAATTTTTTTTTTTCACAGCGATTTCCCCAAGGTTTAGTGGGTGATTATACAAAGGATTTCTGTTATTAGGACTGTGTAGGTTTGTAGTTCAAGTTGCTTCCCTGAGGAGTCTGAAGAAATTTAGGAAGAACCCATGCAATCAGTGCTTACAGTCTTGGCCTCTTTATAAAAAGGAGGGTGTTCCTTGAGGAGTGCACGTTTGTATTTTGAATGCATGTACTTGTGCACACATGCACCTGTGAGTCACAGAAAATGGATGTATGGGATGCAGTATGTTCCCAAGTTAGTGATTGCCTTGTACAGTTTATTTGTACTGTGGTATTGCAATGATATCTACAGTAATTATCTTTAAATGCAAAAGAAGTAGAAAGTGCTTAGCCTACTTTTATGTTCTTTTATGTTTAAAAACAGTGTGGTGAACTAGTGATAGTTGACAGATTAGTTAATGTATTTGAGAACTGGAGAATTGCAGTAAGATCCTTCAGCAAAACAGGATAATATTCTTAATAGCTAAATATGTCCATTTTAATAGCGAATGGGTGTTCATAATACAAGTCTCACCTTCATTTCATTGTGTATTAGACTGAAGGAGTTGGATATTCAGAAGGTAAGTGTATATGAGTAAATGAAGAGAGGAGAGTCTGGATCCCATTAATTCTTGGCTATCTCTAAGCTGGTGAGGGTTTTATGCTTTGACACGTTTTTCTTAGTCCATAATGATTATTTAACAGTATGAATTGTAGTGATCCATACTCTTCTGCTACAGGCACCTGTAGAATAGGCAGGCCAAGAATGAGGCATGCTATGTCTGCAAACTTCCTGATTCCAGAATGGTTAGGCACACCCAAGTTAGCATTAATCTACCTAGCCTGGATTTAAAATGATTGCAAGGATTTAACAGCATGGATTTTAGTATAGCCTGTTTGAGGCTCACTACAAGTCTGGGTGCTTAATCACTGCAATCCTGTGCCCTGGAAATTGAGGGTTTTGTAAAATTGAGTTCTGTAGCTCGTATAAATGTGGAAAGCTGTTGGTAGATTAAATACATACATTATTCTGTGAATTTTTCCTAGCTCACCCCTTAAGGTGATAGTAGTAAAACTTAGAACTAGTAAGTATGTACTTAGTACTTTGTATCATTACAAATATATACTGATTAATAAACAAGGTGTTTTCTGTTTATTTAACAGGAAATCAGTTGATTCTGCTATATTAACATTTTATGGGACTGGCTGGTGAAGAATGAGCAATTGTGTTTTGATTTTTATGCATTGTTCAGATTGCACATTGCTAAAGTGCATTGTGCTATGTTTCTTAAACTTGAATAGCAGCACAATTTTGCAGTTAAATATTTTAATTGTTTTAGGTGAGTAATAAGAATCAGCAGTTAAATAAATCTGAGACATTGAACAGACATGAAATTTGTGAACTCCACAGACATGGAAGAATTAGAAACCCCCCAGTAAGTTCATGTACTGAATACAGCACCAAAACCCAGCAAACAAAAAACCAAACTAAAACAAACCAACAAACAGTCCCTCTCCCTCCCCCAAAAAAACCAAACCCCCACAACCAAAGAAGCAACAAACTCTGACAGAAGAGACAACAGAGCAGCAAAATTTGGACTACTGATGTTATGTCTCTGCTTTTTTACCTGTAGAGAGCAAAATATTTTTTTAATTTGTGAAATGTTTTGAGAACACATGGAACTACTACTACTACAACTTCACTGACCATGACATTTCCTGAATTCATGCTTTGGAACAGATGCATCAGCTTGAAATACAACATTTCTGTACCAAGCTTCAAAAGCAGTGTGTCTGGCAATTCAGAGATGATCAATTAAATTATTTCATCTATCTAAAAGTAAAAGGTGTCTATTCAGTGGTAGTCCTTTTATCACTCTCCTGGATCAAATTCCTTCCTTCTCTTGCTTTTTCCCTTCTTACAAGCATTTAAATTTTTTTCCTTCAATTTTTCAGTACCCTTCTTGAGCTGTACAACCAAATTTCTCTGTCCAAGACTAAGTAAAATAACTGCTTTGCTCTCTTAATTGGTGTTCTCTTGTTTAAATATTAGTGGCTTAAGATTAGCCGCAGCTACATGTTTTGAGTTTTCTATTGAGTACACAGATTCAAGGAAGCTGACTAGTAAATTGGAGTGATGCTCAGAGCTGTCACCTGTGAAGATCAGAATTCACACTTTCCACTTGAGATCAGAGAAGATCAGCTTGCTTTTCAGCCTAATTGTATTCACTGCTTATGCATAATGCAAACCCACAACTTAACTGTGCTCCATTTGATGAAAGATAAAGATCAGTGCTTACTAGACAGTGTGATGCTAGCTTTACAGATCCCATCAGCATGAGGCATTAATCATGGTTTTTTATGTATAAAACATAGCATGCATGTCTGTACACATCATAATGGAAATGTATAGTTTTAGCATAGAATACTGGGTTGGAAGGGACCTCAAGAATTATCTGGGCCAATCTTGGCAAAAGCACAGTTCTATAGACACAATGACCCAGCACTCTGTCCTTCCAAATCTTAAAAGTGTCTGATGTTAGGAAATACACTGCTTCTCTAGAGAGGTTATTCCAATGGCTGATGGTTTTCAGTGTGAAACGTTGCCCTCGTGTCCAATTGGAATCTCCCCAGGGGTGACTTGTGCCCATTACTCTTTGTCTTTCCCATGTGACTCCTTGGAAGAAGGGAGTCTGTTGTCTTTGTAGCAGTAATAGTAATGCAGTTAATAAGTAGTGCTTTGTAATAATCTTACTGTGTGAAGATTTTATAGTATGTTGATCTCTTTAGTCTTATGCCCTGTGTATGTAGATGAATTTGTCATCAGTCACTAGTTCTTTCCGTCAATTCCTTGTGTAAAGATTTGGTACTAATACACAGCTCTTTAGTACCTCAAAGCTATGCTATTTATTACATTGATCTTTAATACCACTAATAGCTCATTTCACTGAGTCTTTTACAGCTTATAGAATTTTTTTTAAAACAAAGGAAACTTTCAGTTTTCTAATTCATCAGAGTAGTTGAAAAATCTGCTTTGACTTTATGCGTAGCATATTTACAGAAGGTTTGTTTGAGCTGCAGCCTCTCCAATGCCTGCTCATCTGCAATAGGAAATGAAAGGAGAAGAAGCAAGGTTTGTCATTAAATCTCATCAAGTTACATTTTTGCATCTCTATGTGTATATTTAGAAAACATTCAACAGGAGACATTTCTCCAAACTGGCAAGTCTAGGGTGGAAAGACTTTTGAAGTTGAGGAATTGCTTGGATAGAATTAAGTTGGGATGTGGCATGGTGGATTTTTTTGGTTTATTGCTGTTGGCATTTTGTGTGTGTGTGTGTGTGCATGCAAACCTTCAGAGATAATGTGGGAATGGTCCCTCCTTTAGCCACATCAGTGTCCCATAGTTTGTGATGCTTCTCTCCTTTAGCCACATCCTGTGTGGGAATAGTCCTCTCCTTTAGCCACATCAGTGTCCCATAGTTTGTGAGCTCAGTGTAGGGATGTGTCAGTGGTCAAGGCTGCACCTAGAGTGTGCTGGCCTGCCAGCCTTGAGTTCCTTCTTCCATCTGCACACAAAGGAAGGGCAGGAAAGCTGCTTCTTCATCTGGTTGTTGTACCAAACTGTTTACTTTGTTGTGCATGCTTGCAAGTGTTTGGATACTTCTGGTTGTGTAGCTGTGACACAAGAAATATGGGAGAGCACATCATCTTTTTTTTTCCCCCCTTGTTTTGGTATTTTTAAGTTAGCCTTGTCATTATTGGTGTAGCACTGTTCTTAACGACCTTGATTTCTTTGTGTGATAGTGATACTTTAGGGAAGCAGTCACAGCTGTTTTTGCTCCCTCTTGTTGCTGTGTCCTTGGTTTACAAACACATGTTTGTAAAGCTTGTGTACTAGAGGTGCAGTAAGCTTGTATGTCTGTGTGGTAGTGTAATTTTTCAGGTTTTGAGGAAGCACTGAACGATCATTGTTTAATATTATATTTTTCTTTGTATTATTGTTTTATTTTCTTACTGTGTTCTTTTTACCTTTATTTTCTCTACTGCTTTTCAGCATTTATTTTCTTCAGCATATCTTTCACTTTTTGGTCCTCTTTTTCTCCCTTCTGATGCTTAGGTTAGAGCTCTTTGCAGAAGTTTGCTGAGGACAAAGGTTGAAGTTGAGAACCAGAACACCATTCCCTCCTCTGAGAAGGGAAAACTGCTATAACCTCTCTTCTCTGAAATAAATTGCTCTTGAGAGGAGGTTGTGTGGAAGAAAGATGAACTGCATCCAAAGCCTGAGGACTTTCCTGGCTGGAATTAATTTGGAATCAGAAGCTTATAGCATTTTCTAAAACATTTATATGCTTAGCTGTATGGGAGTATAAGGGGACAGACATGTGTACCTTGGAAATCTTTGTTCCTTGTATCTGTTCTTGACTATAAAAGGAAGCAGAGGTACATTTGGGTAGACTGAAAACTTGAGAGAGAGAAGAGCAGCTAAATGCAGTGGCTATTTAATATTTTTGCTGTGGAGTTAAGTTGTGAGCCAAGTGCTCTTTCTTGGATTATTCTGCAAAGCAGTTGTCATTTTTTCATTACTAAAGGTTAATACGGGGTTTTTAACTTTGCTTTATTAAAATGGCTTGGATGCAGAATGTAATGTTTGTGCTCCTGACCATCTTCAGAGACACTACAAAGATATTCCAAAGGGCTGGTTAAATATTTGGACAAGTTGGATACATTTTCTCATATATTGAGATTTAACTGTTGTCATTCATCCAGAAGTCCAGTTAGCTTATGCTGGTCAAATAAAAATTCTCTCTCTGCAAGTGTTTTGCATCTGGCAGAGCACAGCAGCAGATGTAAATGGAGGAAGATAGGATGGAGTTGTAGCTGTAGATTTAATGTCTTCCATCTCAGGACTTTCTGGATCAGGAAATCCAGTACATTTTGCTCTTTGTTGCCTTTCTCTTATACTTTCTCATTCTGCAAAAGATTTTTTTTTAATTGGGAAGAGCAGAATTGCATGTGGTACTGATGGCAGAAGTCTTATGTGGTGATATGATAGAGATCCAGTGTTCTTTTCAGAATAATTCCTAATGCTGTCAATGTGTGGGTGCTGGTTTTGTGTTGTTGAGGTTTTTTTTTTTGTGAGTGTTGGAGTATAATTTTGTGGATACAAATATCTTCATAGTCTTCAATATAAAGAATTCTGAAATTAATTGAGAAATGCCAGGTAGTATTTTAATTTTTTTCCCCATATTTGATTATCTGTTTGGTACAGACGCCTAACCGTGGGTGCTTCAGAGCCGTAAGGCATTATAGCATGTAAAATATTCTTGAGTTTGGGCTCCTGTAGTCATGGTTAGGGCTTAAACTTGCCTAAGCTTACTCTGGATCAATGATACTTCTACTGATATGTGCAGAGTTGTGCCTACTGCATTTTTATTACCTATTTCCACTGTTACTTCATGTTCACCAACTAATATGCTTCTTCATTTTTTTCTAGGATATTTGCACAGTTACATATCTTGAGTCCAGAGGGGCCCCCAGAGAATAAACTAAATGGTCTCTGTGCTCTGGGGACACTTCTGGAGTTGTTCATTTACAGAGCAAAGAGGATTGTGGCTGACCTTCTAATGTTTTTATATAATCAGGATTTAAGCTGTTTTCTAATTTTGCCTATTAAATGAAAACAGAGATTTAGCCTTTCCCTTGAATGAGTAGATTCCGAAGCAAATCAATGTAGAAAACCTTTAGAGACCCTTTAGAGAGCTTTACCGTGCATGTGGGAAATTGCAAGAGTGTATTTGTACATACTTTAAAATTCTGGTATGGAAGGGGTCAACAAACATATCCACTGTACAGAATTGGAGAGTGCCACAGAAGCTGCTTGCTCTTTGCGACCAAGGGACTAATGTTGCTGCTTTTGTATTTTTCCTGACAGATTTTTTCTTTGTCCAGAATTCTGTTATGAGAGAAATAGAAGTTTTCTTGTCCTTTGATAAGCTCTCAAGAACTGACATTTTTCTCTTCCCTTTTTTAAATAAAACCAATCCTTGAGCCTGAGGTTTGGGTTTGGTACTCCAGCTGTGAGCCTTACAGAGACTGCTGCATGTTCCGTCATCTCCACTGAAAACACAATTTACATACAAAACAATTTTTTATGTTAATACCTGTGCAGGGGTTGTGCTTCTGTTCTGAATTGACTGGTGAGGTGTTGAAACAGTACATCTTGCTTGGCATTTGATTGTTGGTGCAGCTCAGGATCATCCTGATCATGGCTGATATGAATTGAAAAATATTTTTCTTTAATGCTTATGACTAGACAAATCAGCTGAAATAAACAGTTTTCATATTTTTCTTATTTAATCTCTATTTGATTGCTTTTTTTACGGTTAACTTTGTGGCTTACAGTACTAGTTTAGTGTAGCACAAATTCACTAGGCCTGCCATTTTCATTTAGTGTTTGAAAAATAGTGTTTTTACAGTAACTGTGACTGACAAGGAATTACAGAACTATATTGAATTGCTTTTAGTAGTAAGTAGTACAAAAAATCAGAAACAGCTATGTCAAAATGTGTTTGTATTTTGTGGTAGAGATGCATACATGAGTGCATGGGGTTTATTTTGAGTTTCATAGGACCAAAATTTAAAATGTATTGAAGCACAGAGGGCATAGAGACGTTACTTTTTCTCTTTCTTAAAACAATGTATATTATACTGGCCGGTGGTCATTTGGAGAAATCTTTCGCCTGGTTTGAGTGGCTGAAAAACTCCTTTATATCTCTGATGTTTAATGTATTTTTTATCAACAACTAGATTTAGTAATTATTTTCCTAAGTCCCTTTTATTAGTCTGAGGGGTTTTGCAGTATGTGTTCTAATGCATGAATTATATTGATAAGAGTATACAGGGTAATGATAGATCTGGAAAGATCAGTTAAGAGCAGGAGTAACCTCAGAATCATTTGCCTTTATTGTAACAGTACAATCAATATAAAATGTAGCACATAGACCAATATTTTCTGTTCATATAGACCAGATGGTGCTTTCTTGTATTTGGATATGTACACACTTATAAATCCAGTAATGAAGTAACTTTTTTTGCTATAAAGCGTCTAATGTAAAATTATCTTTATTCTAACAAAATAAGTTTCAGAAAGAAGCTTGACTATCCCCTACCCCATGCCCAAAACAAAAAGCAAGCCTAAGTTCTAGGTGATCTGAGGCCACTGGCTAATGTTTTCATGATTGAAAACACTAACAATGATCTAGGATTTATTTTCTGGGCTGCAGTAGATGTTTGGACAGCTGTTTATTCTCTAACACAATGTTTTTCTGTTTTCTGTGTGTTTTGTGGTTAAGCGAGAGGATTCTTAGAGATGTACTTGATATGAAGAAATCTTTATTGTCTGAAAATGGAAGTGCTAGACTAAGAGCCATGACCTGTAAATCTGCTGATTTGCCACAGATTAATAATACTACTGTCTCTTTTAATCACTGGGCTGTCTGCATAAAGTACTGCCTTGCCTTTTGGGGCTTTACAGATTTCTTTTATCATAGCTGGGAGTTGGTGGTTATGAAGACTTGTTGGACAATGATATGTGTGTTGCTATAATTAAGAGCTCACCACTGTTTGTTCTGTCTCACAAGTTCCCAAACAATAACAAAATGTAGGACACAGATAGTTTTGGGAATTGTTTCCTGATGGAAAATATGATGTTAGGAGAGAGGTCAGCCTCCTGTAAGGCAATGGTAAAATCATTGCTTTCCCCTATTTTCAATAGCATTTATTTCCCTTTTGTTGTAATGTTGCTGCCCTGTTCAGGTGGATATGATAAGCTGTGGGGCTAACTTGTTTTACTTGCGTTGTTTTATGTTTTTCTCTAATTTGTGTGCCAGATTCTTTGTTTTCTTTAAATGTAAATGTAAGGTTTGCTTTTAAACCTTTACAAAATCTGCCATAAATCCAGATAGGTAATTGGAATGTTTTGAGTTCTCTTTCTGAAAATGGGAGCTGGTGCATCTGAAAGCACTGCATTTTGCCTATAGTATCAGAGAAATAGCACTTTTTTTTTTTTTTTTTTTTTTGTACATAGGCCAGTGGTTACCTCCTTTCCTCTTGCAGTCCTGCAGGTACTCTTTCTGTTGGTGGAGGAGTTCTGCATTCCTTATCGTGCGTGACTGTTGGACCCAGGCCTCACGGTCTGGTTTCACAGATGATTTGGAATAGCCCTGGATGTGTAATCAAAGTCTTGTTCTGTCCTTCAGCAAATATTTTCACATGATATGTAAGGAGTCTTGGATTTCCAGACAGCTTTTTTATGTTATTCTGGCTTTTAGATCTCTGAACTAGTAAATATGCATACATATTTTTAAAGGCAAAGCGGAATGCTGCCTGTTTGTGGCTTTCTGGCCGCTCTGTGTGTGTGTTTGCCACTCAGTTTCAATACATGGATTCATAGAAACTAATGTGTCTATGTGTGTAATGTACTATTCCTAAATTTCTGGCAGAAAAGAATGTTGCTGAAGGCGTTGGCATGGTGGTCATCTAAACTCTAAAGAGTTTCTGGGAGTTTGAATTTTTGAAAAGGCTGAAAGATGGTGTCATATTTTGGTATGGGCTGTTGACACTCCAGCTCTAATAATCGAAGTCTGTGTGATGTAAATATGTACTGGATTTTGGTCAAGTATGAGTTAGAATTTTACTGCTGGTTCACAGGACAGCTGAAAAATAAAATCAAAGCTAAAGTACACATGTGACAGAGCCAAAATAAGTGTGTGCATACACAACTGTTAGTAAAGTCTAAATTGTTTTACATTAATGGTGTAAACACACCATTATGATACCAGCTGGAATCAGAATGCAGCTGCTGTCTAGAAGGAAAAAAATCCTCACATTGAACCTTGTTTTAAATTTTAACTGCATTAAAAATGAATTGCCAAGTGTGAATTGCCAAGTAGAATTAGTACAAATATCAGTAGTACTGTTGAGTATGAAATCAATTCTATTAAAAAATTCCATGTTAATTTTACAAGAAGATCAAGAAAAGAGGAAACTGAAATTGGAAGAAATTTTTCTATTTGTGGAGGGAAGGTGAAGGGAAGGAGAAATCTTTTAATGTGCACTGTCATCCAAAATAAATCATAGAAATGAGTTCATATGTAAAGACTTCATTTTTTTTCTTTCCTTTACTGTAGATAAGACACCCCTAGGAAAGTCAAATAACTATATTAAGAAGATGAAGGATTTTTTCTTCCAGTTGTTATCAATGTTTTTTTAGTAATCTTAGAACTAAATTTTCAGGATTTGTTCCTTAAAATACACAAGAATGATGTATGTGATATTTCAATGCTAGGACAATGGTATTGGCTAGACTTGAAACAACCTCATGTGCTCAGTAGTCTTATCACCTTCTCAAATTGTATTTGGCTTTCAACATGAATATCAGGTTTATGACTCTTTAGTCTCTGATCCTGTATAGCTTCTCTTTTCTGCTTTATTACTCTTAATATGGATGCTTCTGCGTGTGTGCAGGTTTTTTATTTTATCATCTTTTTCAGAGTTACGGTATTTGGTTTTGCTCTCACTTGCATGAGTGTTATCAAGTGTGTTTTAGAACCCCTGATTTCTTAAGCTCACTTAGAATCAGCATCATCTCCTTCATGTTCCTTGCAACTTCTGTCCCCTTTCCCCCTCTCCACCACCTCTCTAGTTTAGTGTCATTTGCAGATTCTTCAAGGGGGCCTGTGTTTGGTCACCAAATTAATGAACTAAACAAAATCTGCTACAGGTCATGTTCTAGAGACACCAACCCAAAATTCTTTTTGTTTTGGTTTATATTTTAATACTCAGCCGTTGATTTTCTGAAAATGAGTTTTTCAGTAGTTACTGTTATCTACACTAATTGTTTTGGATTTATAGTCTCCAGGTTGTGTTGAACAGTAGTTGAACTTAGATAAGCTGTACCTGCTGCCTCAGTAAGACCTTTACCCAAGAGAGAACATGGTATTGTTTGAGGCTTCCTGACTATCAATTATCTTTCTCCCCTAACTTAAATCACTCTTCTTTTCCCCTAGCAATGTACCCAAATCTTTCTAAGCATCAGAACTACATTGTTTGTCTTGTTACTTAAGTATTTTCCCACTTCCCTACTATTGTTATGAGACATATACCCTATTTCATATTGCTCTGGGATCCCTATCTTTTACTGGTCCTCAAAGCAAGTCAGTAATACCTTAGAAATCATTTCGACTGGTTCTTTTATATATCCTAGTGTACATTATTGTAAGTAGCTGGCTTAAACTATGCATTAATTTTTCTAATTCCAACATCAGTTTGGGTTTTTTAAGGAGAATTTATTTCATGTGTTATTTGCTAACTTTCTGGCCTCTTCCTTGTGGAGCTTTAGAGTATTGGGGTCCCTCATTTTCTAGATTAGATTCTACAATTGGCTGGCAATGGTATGTGCCACCACAATTTTATTTATCTCTGTAGGCTTTGACAGCCTGGGTAAGATCCAGAATCAATGTGTGGGCTGTCCAAGCCAGCATGCTATTGAAAAGCTGCCATTAAGCAACTCATTCTTAATGAACTGGGTAGCAGTGTTGGTATTTCTCAGAATAAAAGAGATAATACTTGTTCTTTGTTGTTGTATTGGGAGTGTGATTTGTAGCCCACCGCCCCCAGAGACA
Source organism: Passer domesticus (assembly GCF_036417665.1). Classification (NCBI taxonomy): domain Eukaryota; kingdom Metazoa; phylum Chordata; class Aves; order Passeriformes; family Passeridae; genus Passer; species Passer domesticus. Next base: position 35,081,417 of record NC_087479.1, read on the forward strand.
CCTTGCAGAGCTCTTCTGGACTGGTATTTCACTCAGGAAGACTTGGAGGGAATAGCTAATTCTCTGTTGGTATTGCTAATCACCTACTTGTGTGTATGGTGTTTTTCTGCAGTTCTTATTTGGGCAGGACTAGGACTGACTTAAAGGTCTTCTTGTCTTAGTCAGAACAGTATAAAAGAGCACAGAGGAGGTTCTTGGCTTGCAAAGATATAAAGCGCTGTACAAACGAATGGCTTTTATGACTATTTTTGTTGTACTATATCTGTCACTTGAGCAGACTTGCTGTAGCTTCAGGAACAAAAAGTGTTGCTAGGTATCTTCTAAATGTACCCTGCAACACAGGCCTTGGGACTGCCTTGCTGATAAGGTCTCCCCTTGTTCCTGGCTGGAACCACTTAGTGGAGGATGGTGCCTGAAAACGTCTGTTCAAATAACCATAACGCAGCTACATGTGCTGAGAACTGAAGCCATGGAGACCAGAGGTGAGGCAGAAATCTCTGACTCTAAATGGTTGCTGTTTGACAAATTTCTCAGTGAATTACTGATCCAGCACTGAGCATCCTTTGCTGGTGCTACCAATTATGTGGCTCTAACAGAACACTCAAAATCTCAGCTCTGAAATATGGTACTCTATCTCTTCCTTTATTTAGTTCTATGAAATTGACTATACTGGTAAATTCAAGACATTAAAGAAGAATGGAAGACAAACAGATGCAAATTCAATCTGGTTTAGTGGTTTTTTTCCATGTAGGTTTTGTGATTGCTTCTGCATGACACATGAGCTTCTGTTTAATCTGTCATGTCTGGGAAGGCATTTTAAGTGCAAAACAAGTAGAAAATAATTCCAAATGGCTGGAGGACTGACAATGTAGTTCTCCATCAGAGTTTTACATTAGTGTGCCTGTTTTAATTGGAAAGAAAGTTTAAGGATATGTGCTAAAAATAAAAATTGCTAGACCTAAATAAACAGAATGCAGTTTCTGATCTTAGGAAAAAAGTTGCATTTTTCAGTGAAGGTTGGTTTTTCTTTTATATTTGTTTTTTCCCCCATTGTTAATGGAATTAATCTCACTTATGAACAGCTGTTGAAATAATTAAGTGTGCTACTGAAATTGTCGTTGTAGTTGTTCTGTTTCCTTGAAAGTCCCAAGCAGATGTAAAATTTAAAACCAAAACAGCCACTGGAGGATAAAATAGGCAGCTTACACAATAAAAGTTGCAAATGGGAAAACAAAAATCTTGAGCTTGACATACACATTAATTCACTGAATTTTTCAACTGATGTCCTTTTGGAAGGGGTGGACCAGGCTTCCCCCTCTGCTGATTTGATGGTTGCTTCAGGGTCTTTCACCCAGGAATAGTGGGAGAGGATGAGTGCATGAAGTGTGAGCTGCAGGGCACAGCACACGTGCTTGTATTGCCTTGTTAAAGACAGAAGGCATCTCTTAGATGATTTTCTTAGTTCAGATAATCAAATGGTGGTTGGTGTTGCAGTACTGGTTCTGATGCATTTGGAAAAATTGTTCTACAGTTAACTTTTGAAGCTGTTGTGTTGGGATTTGCTTGAGTTGTTTTACTACCTGAAATGTATCCTTTTCTAAGTGACACTGCCTCATGAATGGAAGTAGCATATTTTGCATTGGCTGCCTACAGCCATGTTCCCTTTGGAGCCAGAGCTGCTTATCAGTGAGTCTTGAATTTTCTGAGGTTTGTAGCTTAGTGTTGCAAGTCAAGTCTGCACAGGCTGATGGTTTGTCTTAACTATCATTCTGGAAATGTTAGTCTCAATATCTTGACTCATCAGTCAGCTTTGAGATTTACAGTGCAGGAAAAACACCCAGTATTTTATTTAGCTTACTCTGCAGTTTAGATGAATAGCTCTAGCAGTCCCATCCCCTGGAAGCTAGAGAGGAGCTGTTATACCATGAAGGAGTTGTTCCAATTCAAGCTTTTTAGCTTGGACAGATTTTGCACACCCATTTTAGGTTTACTGTTCCAGTAGCTAAGTTTGATGAAGGGCCTTTGTTTCTCCTCACTCCCAGTTTCTAACACTGGTGAGACTTGGCAGGGTCTGACGAGGCCCCTGAGCTCTCCCCCGTGCCCGAGCGGCGTTCCCGCTGCAGTCGCAGCCTCCCCCAGAACGGGGGTGTGGGGACAATCTGTGCAGTACCACCAGTACTGTCTGTGCTGGCATCCAGCGAGGAAGCAGCTGGCATGAAATACCAGGGGCTGAAGAGCAGAAAGGAAGGAGGAGATGCTAGGCTGGGACACAGAGAGCAAACTCAGATGCGAGGAACAAAGACTGTGAAAGCTGGACAGTGTTTTAGAGAAAAAGGGGCAGAGTGGGAGAAGGAGAGGTGAGAGGAGTTGATTTATAAGCAGCAATGAATAACAATCCTATCCGCAGAACCTCCTGAGGATAGGAAAAATGTAAATAATTACTTGTTTGGGTTAAAAAAGTTCTGGATGGCCTGGACCATTCTTCTAGAAAAGCACTGCAGTTTGATACTGTTAAGATTTTGTGGCAGGTGTTGTCAGTGGAAGGTTCTTTTTTTCAGTAATATCATTCTCCAACTTGTTGGCTACTTAGCTGTTGAATTAGTTAACTCTAAACAAGAGTATTTTATCTGTATATTTTGTTTCTGTTTTACTAGCTGCTGCTTCTTTGAAGAGAGATTACCTGTGTCCTTCAAATGCCTGTGATATTTTCAAGAGGAACCATTTTTCTGTAAGTGGAGCTGTTTTCTATGAACATAAAATTAAAAACATGAATTAGTGAAATGTATTAATAGCTGTGTGGGTGTGAAGAGAAATCTGAAATGTTTAAAAACGGGATGCTTTTTGTACATAGTATGGTTTTCATGATTTATAATTGAGAATAATGATCGATGCTCAGGGGACGCTACTTTCTTTTTCGTTTGGTCATTTGAAATGAATAGTATACTTCTCTTACAAGCTCAGACAGTGATGATAAAAGCAGTCCTTGTCTCTGTCAACATTTGTGAAAAATAAGTCTCTGGAGATTTCTGAATGTTTTATTTAATGATGAGAATAGTAAATCTGTCCTGTGTAGTGTCTGGATGAGCTGTCTTGTATCAAAACATTATTAATTGAATTTTATACTTTACAGTTGCGTTTTGGGAATAAGTACTGGAAGGAAAGCCAAAAGCTCCACTCTGGATTTTAAGAACCATATTGGAAAAGAGTTAAGGGATTGATTTAGTTTTCTGGCTTAGAAATTTTGAGGAGGAGGAAAAAGGAGGGACTTCAGCTGCCTATTAACTTTGTTTGCCAGCAGTCTCAAACTAGTTACATCATCACAAGGGAATGGTTATCCATTTCTCTGCAGATATCTTGGTTTATGAAGATAGGCATCTAGTGAGGCCTTTATTTTCACTTAAATCTGTTATTAACATTAAATTGTGGAAGTAGGGATTTACTGAGGTTGCTGAACTGTAGATTTGTTTCTTCAAATATAAATACTGTCAAGGCCAGTTGTCAGCTTTTCTAGAAATACAGAGTTTTATGTTCTGGAGACATTCTGTGCATTAACCAATTTCTTGAACATTATGTTTTGTCTTTATTCTGAAACTCTTAGTGTAATGTCAGATGGTACAGTATGGATAAAGGATTATCTATGTTTGTAAGAAGGTTTGCTTCAGCTTGAGTAAGAGATATTCTGAGAGTTTTCTCCCCAGTTCAGAAATGCATTTTCAGGGAAATAGACAGCTTCACAAATATGCCACAGGAATTTGTGGGTAAGTTAGCCCATATATGTATTTTACCCTCACAAGGGTACATTCCTTTGAAGGTTCTAAAACAGGTTAATTTCAGTTTAGTTGAGCCATGAGTTTTCTATATGCTTGTGTTATGTTTGCTTCTTCTCCTCCTACTTGGGAGGCATACATGCATTCTTAACATCTTTAGGATATAGTAAAGTTTGTTCTGCTGGTTTGGAAGCTGAGTGTGCCTGTAATGTGAGGAGATGACTGTAGGCCTGAAATAGAGAAGATGGGAATGGAGATGGGAGAGTTCAGTCCCCTGTTCCTGGCAATGGCCAGCTGCCAACTGGGCTGAAGCTGTGATGCTGAACTGCAGCTCTGGGCTGAGTGGGCCCCCAGCACACATTCTATGGCCTCAGAGATGTCAGTGTCTGTTTTGTCCCTCACACAGATTGGGTAGATCAATAGGGAGGCCTTTAGACACCTTGAGAGCAGAGACACATACACAATGCTGTTTTGCAGGGCAGAAACATATGGAAGTGTAGGAGAAGTCAGCTGTTTATTCTGCTGTAAAATAATGCTCAGAAATCCTGTGGTGCCACACATTTCAGGGGACTATTCAGATGAAGTATTGAATTCCCTGGACTTGAGGGAGTCCAGGGAAAAGTGAAAGCTGTGTCTAGTACCATCATTATTTCCTTTTGCATGCATGTGTTGTGATGTACATATCTCCTGTTTCCCCAGTTGCTGTATGCTCAGGAGGAGTCTTCCTGCTAGGACCCCTCTGTGGTCTCTAGAAAATAATAGTGTTCATCTGAAAAAAGAGCAGTTCCTTTGTGAGGGGATGGGCCTGCTGAGGACATGCAGCATGCACTGGAGAAGGGTTTTTCCCTTTTTACCTTTTCTGGTTATAGCTTTCTTCTTTCTGAAGGCCAGAAAAGCCACACTGAGGCAAGGGGAGTGGGAGACAAGAAGGGCTGAATTTGGAAGGAGGGAATTGGGTTAGACACAAGCCAGGGCTGCTTCAGCTGGCATTACACGGATTAGGTGGGGGAGAAAAATGGGATGCAGAAGGCTGTTGGCCTGTTAAATTGGTAAGGGTTATGGGGCTGGGGGGTCACAAGTCAGTACCAGCCCTACATCCCCTGTGCTGTGACAGGGAAGACAGGGCTGAACGTGAGGTGTTGGGAACTGCAGTGGCAATGGATTGATTCTTGGATTGAACCATCTGTGCTTGTGTATTGTTTTTGTTCTTACCTTTCAGTAATGACTTCTACCCAATCATGGTTTTGTACATGTGCTAATCTTTGGAAATAATTGTGTAAGCAAGTTTTTCTTTGTATGCATATGGATGTTCTTTCTACTAGGTCTCATGTGAAAAAAGAGTGAAGAAATGTTTGTCTTGTACTAAAAACAGGGCCTCGTCTGCTAATAGGAAGGATTTCCATCTACTATAATGTAACTGTATGAAAAAGAAATTGTGAAGAGTTTATGGAGCACCTATAGTTGAAAACTGCAACTAGGGGGCCTCTCTAAAAATCAGAATCATTTGCAGACTACTCAAAACAGGAAAAAAAAGGATTATCTGTACTAACAAGCCTTTGAGAGGGAACTGTCCTATGGTTATGAAAGCAGGTATTTGTACTCGTATCTGTGGTACCATAGGCCACTTCTGTATAATTCAAATTCTAGAATTCTCATCAGGCTTTTATTGGTATATAGAATGAATGACAAATATAGATTGCATAAACCTTCAATGGTGAAACCTACAAAAAATAGAAGTGCCCAACACAAATCCATTGATCTTTTGTCCCATCTGAAGGAAAGCAACCCACCCGTGCTAAATTGCTCATATTTTTATAAAGAGACTTCAGAGTATTTCAAGTGATCTGGTTTTCAGATGTACAGCTATAGGGAATAATTTGTGTAGAATTTTGAACTAGGAGATGATTTTACAAAATAATTTTTTTAAGTGCATTCAACAAAACCAGAGATTTTCTTCCACCTCCTTTATGTAAACATCTGTACTTACTTGTACCAAAGCTATTTTGTTTTCCCAGTTATAATTCTTACCATTCTTACCATTCATCAATCTAATCAGTTACAGTTTCATTTAAAAAAAAATAAAATTGTATTTTGTAACAAATAATGTATAAATATGCATCTGAAACAACAGCCAATAAAAATTGCTACTGTAAGGTTTATTTTGGTAAGATTTTTTTTTCGCAATCAGCCTTCTATAAAGTTTTGAAACTTTTCAGTTTTGGAGCAGATCTACTTTGCCTGTCATTAAACTTTCAGTACTTTCAGCTGTGTTTAACACCTGCAGACATTGATTGGGAGGTTTATATCAAGCACTCAAAGCAGGGGTCAGTAAGAACATTTGCACCTGATGTGCCTCATTGATCCTTAGCAGCAACATTTTAAAATGTTACAGAAAGTGAAAGCAACTTCATAATTGTATTGTGGCAGTCAGATTTGCAGTGATTCTAAGTAGGTATAACCAAATATTCCTTTTCTATGGATATTTTCATATATTATCACTGTGAATTTATGTCTTCTCTTATTTATGAAGGACAACTGGCTGTCAGTGTCTTTCAGGTGCCTGTCAACATATCACCATAGCTCTTTTCATGTGTACACATTAAAAATTACCATATCCATAGGGAAAATATTTTAATTGGAGAACATATTTTAAATATTTTATGAGTAAAAATGTAGCCATAAAAGGCTTTGTCCTTTAAAATTGCAAATGCAGTAAGATGTAGGCTAAAACAGAGGTCTGGTCTTAATTCACCTGAGCAATATTTATATTTAACTGTGATATAAAATATATGTAAAATTTACCCTTTGAGACTAGTGCAAATTTGAGACACAATAAGAGTTTTCAAATGCAAGCTTACAGAACTTGTGTCAGCATAACAGTGTGTTTTAACTGAGAATGCATTTGGTCTGTGCGAGAGGAGAACCTCTGCAAGCCTTAAACAACAGAAGGGACAGGACACAATCCCATTAACATAAGTGATCTGTATACTAAATGGAAGATATATAAATGAGGGTGATGTTGCTTTTTATTAGTTTGTAATTGCTGTGTGCATTTTTGTTTTAATTTCATGGCTCTTAAGCCTTGCCTGAAAGAACATGCTGCATACTTCTTGTTTTCTCCAGGATGTTTATTTTCCTTGATTACATCTATAGTACTTCCTTGTGTCCTAGGTAACTTAAGAACTGTGGTAGGCAGTGTCAGTTTGAAAGCTTTTTATGGGGGGAGAATGTAGTCTGCTGTCAGAAAGGTGTTTGGATTCTAAAGGGAGTCTCTGATGGCTTCAGAGCTTCTTAATTTCTTACAACTGCACTGAACTCTTGAAATCTGCAATCACAGCTTTTACTTTTTCACAATAGTTCCCTTTTTATGAATTTCAGTAAAATTTTCTGCTTAGGATGCATTAAGTTCGTTTACTTTGTTTTAAAGCTCACTTGGAATTATTTTCTTAATTTCAAGAAAGGTGGCCTTATTAGGCCTGTTTTTCTAATATTATCCAACAATTCAATACTTTAATGCAGATGTATTTAGATTAATACAGAAATCTGTAGGCAACCAGTTGGTTTGAAGCAAGTATCTTCTTCAGCTTGCATAGGTGCAGAGCTGTGTGTCACTGCTGACACATGGGTGTGTGAAATGTCAAATCATAAATCCAGTGTATTTTAGAATGTCTAGTGTCTTTTTTTCCTACAACTTAGAAACTGAGATCAGTCCTGAAGTAAAAATATTCCTGGTAAATAACAAGATAAATTGAGAAGTGTCTTAACCTTACATCAGAGTATTCATGTGTGGGAATGGCAATGGTTTAACTAAGTCAGTACAGCATGGTTCCATATATTCAGTTGATGTCATTTGTGTGCATTGAACTCACTTTCCCCTAAGGTGATTTGAGATAATATTTTGATTTTTTCAATGCCAATTTTTCCATGTTTAAGAATATCTTTGAATATTTTTCAATTAAAGAAATGCATGGATTAAAGTAAAATGTTACTATCTTTCTTTTGTTCCTTCCCCTGCCCCATCACACATGCACCAAAGGAGAGGCTTAGCTTCATACAGTGGAATGGATTTTTGTTCTAGTTGGGGTGTTTTAATTCACATATGCAGTAGTATAGTTGGTCTTCAGTGATCAAGGATTCTGTGAATTCTGTGCTTTTTGACTGGCACCCTGGTGAGTTACCACCCTCAGCACAGAAGCTGTAGCTCTCCTAAGTGTGTCAGGTAACCAGATGATGGGGAGACTGACTTAAATCAGTCACATCTAGTTTTTCATGTGTTCAGAGTACACTTCAGAGTGACAGTCATACAAAAGTTCAGCATTTTGCAGCTTACTAATTGTGTTAGAAGTAGGTTTTAAAATAGTAGGAGAATTTAGGTTTTAAAATTAGGTGAATAATGGTTAGGAGAATAATAACTGTTATATTGCACTGAAAACGTAAATGGCAGTGGGAGAGAAAAATAACTTTCAGCATTGTGTTTTCAGGCTCTGTTAATATACAGTCTAAAAACCATAGATCTGTAAATAATTTCCAAGATTGTGGTGAAAATTATGTTTTTAAAAAAAAAGACAGATAAATGGGATTAAACACTATGAATAGCTGGAGCCCACCTTCTGATCTGAGTGCAGTAATTTTTATGAACTAACAAATGCAAGAAGTTGTGGGCAGTTTTTCTGTGTGCAGGTTAATGATGTTCATATTTCCAGAGGGAAGAGGTGATGGGTATGAGAGGAGCCTTGCTGCTATGTAGGAATATATTTAAGACTTAAGCTTTACTTTTTAGCAATTTTCTGGAGCTTTTTTCATTAAATTCTCCGTGTACAAGAAATCAGCACCTCTGTCTTGTTAATTTAGAGAAAGTTAAGATTAATTTAAAATGCTCCAAGTGCTGTCTTTGCTGTTAGGAGGTGTTTTGCCTGGTGTGGGCTGGGAGGAGGCCCCTCATTTTGACCAGCTGCTGTTACCAGATCAATCCTGCTTCATAGTTAGCCTGAGGAACATCCTTCTTGTCTTCACAGAGAATGCCCCAGTAACCAGCTTCCTTGTTCCTTTGGTCTCCAACAGGGGGCTCAGTTTAAGAATGTGTATTAGCTCATTCCCATCACTGTTTCTATATGGAAAGGGAAATTTTCATTTATGTTGGTTCAATTATAGTGTTTCCTGACAACATAATGAGCTTGATCACACATGTTTTCAGAATGTAGGCTCATCAGAAGTTCTTGTGACTCATGAGCATAGAACTTTCATCCACTGAAATTTTTTCCAATAGAGTATTAAAAAAAAGAAAATACCCATACAGGCATATATTACTGGAAGTTCCCTTTTGTACCACTTAAGGTTGAAACATTTCTATAGAAAGAGAGATGTTACTAAGGCAAGGAACTGTACTTTCAGTTGTTACTCCTCCCTTATTGGTCAGTATCAGTCTCACTCACATCCTCTTTTTGTGCAGATTAATTATTTCAAGCTGTCTTCTCCATCTGTTACCAGATTTGGGAATGTAGCTTTCCACAGTTCACCTGTGTGTTTTTAACCCACACTTAAAACATGTAGGCAAAAAAGCCCCCAACCCTAACCCTTTCCAGAGCTTTTTATTTCCTTTGTCTACACTGTTTTCTTTGTTTCTTTTACTGGTGTGTACAATGATCTTATCAGAAAGTTATACTGAAAATGAACTCCCAGCTTTTATGTCAACATGCTGACTTCTTTCACTTCCACAAATTTCACTGTACAGCTGGAATAGCTGTGCTTCACTAGTTTAACATGAAAAAGGGCTCAATTATTATCTTGATAGTGTCTGTGTTTCTGGAGTTAAGTCATATTTGCGTTTGGTAGAGTTTGTGGAAGCCAGTTTTTCTCAGTACAGAGACTGTGGAAAATTCATTGTATGAAATCTTGAAGAATATTTTTTTTTCCACTAAGTGCCGTATACCAGATGGCTTTGAGACCTATTTAGCTATCTGTTTTTGTTAATCTTTCTTTGCTGCTTCAGACCTCAAAACTTAATTTCCCCACCTGCTGATAAATATAGGGTCATAGGAATTGCCATATTGGGTCAGACCATCTGTTCTTTAATTAGGAGCAGTAACAGATGCTTGGGATGATGATTCAAAAAAAAATGTGCAATAGGCAGTTATGACAGTAATATACTCTGGGGTGTATCTCTGTGATCCTGTTAGTTTGACTTGTGTCAAAAGACTCAAAGACTTTGGTATCTATTCTAGCACTTTGTTATTCAAATATTTTTTGTTACAATGTAATTTAATCCTCTGTGCTTCCCTTTAATGCTACTAAACTTTTGGCTTGCAGTCCCATATCCCTTAGCAGTGTGTTCCCTAGGTGGAGGTATGAAGAGGCAGCCTTTTTTGTTCATGGTAAACTTGTCAGCATTCATTTGGCTGAACATAATCTCTTGTTCTTATGGTATTCTGGGGAGGAAATTCTTCTCTGACTTTTGTGTGCTCTTTCCTCTCTTGGTGGGGCAGGGGAAATCTCAGTCTTCTTGATTTTCCCCTTCATATTGATATTTCCATGCTGCTTATTATTCTTGGGATGTCTCTCTGTAAGGCTTTTAACTAAATGGCAGTAACTGGATAATTCTAATTTCTCACCATGTTTCAACTGAGAAAATACTTAGTTCCTGGGAGAGAGGACTTTTATTCCTTTGAAAATGGGTAATTCCTAGGAAATACCTTCAGAATTTTTGCTTTAAATTGAATTGTAATGGGGAGATGGCTTTGCAAGGGAAATGCTGGCTAAACCTGAAACATTACCACAGGCCGTGTGGCTGGGGCAGAGCCCCTTTTGGTGGGCTCAGAGGATGTTTATGCTTCCCTGAGTAGTCCTACATGCAAAATGAGAAGCAGTACTTTCCTTTTTTCTTACAGCAACTAGAGTAATTCCTACTAAGATTCTCAAACTGGGATGGTCAAATACTGGGTTTTGGTAGGAGCTAGCAGCCTTATTATCTAAACAGCAATTCCCAAGCCAGTGGTTGTGGCAGCTACAGAGTAGAAACCTGTGGGATTTTTTTGGTGTCTTGTGCTGAGTAAGAGCACTTGGTATAAAAACCAGCTGATGTAAATCAAGATTAAAAATACCTCTGCAAAAAAGGCTTTAATTCACTTCATTTGTAGCAGTTTTGCAGGGGGAGGGTTACTTCTTAGTGAAGTATTGCTTTGGATATTGCAGCCTCCTTAAATAGCTTAGAATATTCTGCACAGATGCTTAGAAACCTCATGAAACCTCAAGGTGAGTTCAAGTTAGTAGAGAAAAGTGGGTAGGATTTGGGAGTGTGGCTGAGAAGACAAGTAGGAAATTTAATGGTGGAGAGAGCTTCTTGAGAGATACATTAGCGAGGAGAAATTAAGTGTTGAACCCTATCCTAACTAGCAAGGGAATGCAGTTGTTTTTCTAACCTGCTTCTGAGCATTAGAGCCAGTCGTCTTTGTTGTGCTGTGTTCAGGTTTCCAAGGAGATGTGAGATATTTTTATGAAACTGAGAAGTTGAGAAATCATGGGAAGAGGAATTTTAAATGCATGTCAAACCTGAAGATACAGTGGCAGGAAGAACCAGTGTAATGGGCTGTATTTTAAAGATAAATTTGAAGTACCATATGACTGAAATTGTCTTTTTCACCAATGATGACTTTAGCGTTTAACTGAGAGCTATTTTAGGATGATAAACAACATTCCTTTCATTTTCAACTGCTTGGAGGGGAAACCAAGTGCCTTGCAATAGATGCTGTTTATTCCACAGTCTGGAAGAATTCTTGACTCAGGATCAGAAGCCCTGAAATGTTACTGAGAATTTGTTTGTTTAAAGAATCTGCGTATCTAATTCTTGAGCCTAGCTATTTGGGTTGAGAGTGTTCAATTAATAGATCTTGCATGTTGAGCAGCTCAGGAATGTTCTGTTCCTAGAATGCTGAGAGTGGTAGAAGATTGTATGAAACTTTGTGAGGAAATTTGGGATCTTGAGTTGACAACAGCATGTGTGTTCTGTATGATTGTTTTGCCTGTAAAAGGTACTCAGATTCAGACTTAGGAGTTCTTGGTAGTTGCACAGAGTCCCTTGAAGCTGCTGGATGAGTGGGCTAATTTTGCTAATTATGAAGACATGCCTGTGTTTTCTGAAAGACCTCATGATTTAGTAATCAAGAGTTGGACTTCTGTATTGGTGGTGGAATCACAGTGTTTGTTACAGGATGTTGTAGTGCAGCACTGTTAAAGTTGGATAAATGTGATTGCAGCAGACTTACAAACCAAAGGAGAGACTGATTATCATTTGTGCTTATTGCAAATTACCTACTTGCTGCTGTGTGGCCTGTTTGAACTTAAGATTTTTTCTAGTCATACATTGCTGTTGATTTGTTCCGATTCTGGCTGATTTTCTATTTCTTCTGTGTTTATTTTAAACATCCTGGAATTTCAGTTTTATGCCCATGCTGTCACTAAATGTGCTGATCTCTGTTGTGGTTACAGTACTGTACTATTCATGCACCTTTGGTATGGCTGGCAGGTAGGATGTGTAACAGGAATTCATGGGGAATCTTTGAAAATTCAGAAGGATAAGCAGAAACTAAAAATACTACCATGTGGATGAGAATCTGAGGTGGAAGCCTTGGAGGGGACTGTAGTGCAGAATAGGATGTTGAGGGAGGAATAGTTATAATGAACATAGGTAAAAAACATTCTCTCCAACTTCAGGGTAACCAAGGTTGTGAATCAAGAATGAACTGTATGTCTTTTGGAAACCAATCTTCCTCAGAACTACTTGTTTAGGGAAGCAAGCCAGCAACCCCTACAGCATTGCTGGATCCTCAGCTGTGATTGGTAGTTCTTATTTTTTCCATAGGTCAATGAGTATTTTCTTTACAGGCAGGCAGTAATGGGACTTTTAAAGATACATGGAACACCGGATTTAAAGTTAACCAAGTATGAATTTTTTAGAATTTCACTAGGAAAAAAACCCAAAAAACCACCTTCAAAATGCAAGCGCTGTCTTGAACTTTTTGGTAGAAGAGTCCTTCGTTTTTATATGTTTAAAATATCTTTTCTAAAATGCTTTTAGTTGTCATATCTCTTGATGATGGTTTCCTGCTGATTTTTACTTTTAAGGCACTAGGTTTTGTTTTACTGAATATTCTAGGAAGGAATCATCTACATTTACTTAATAACATGTCAGACCTTAATTTCATCCTGTCACCTGTGAAGATATTTGAACATTGATGTAAACAAGCAAGTGAGCTGAAAACTTTGTTAATGAAAATATTTGTAATAAATTTGAAAGTACTGATATTGAGAAATCACAGAACACAATGAATTGCAGAAGTTTTGAAGAGTACAAAACTGTTAAGAGATTTTTTTTATCGATGCAGAAAACCAGATGTCTTTACAAGCTCTTACCAGTCATGGTTGTCAGTTAAACACAGTTTTCTTAAAGTAGCAGGTCTCTGAACTGCTCTGGTGATTTGAGTTCTGGCTTTGCTTGAATAACATCTTGAGATCAAGATAATAGAAAAAAGCTTGAGCAGCTTCAAAAAGGGACTGAAAATGCAAAAGCCTTGGGTTGTAGTAACAAATATTAGTCAAGGTTACATTACATGATGTATAGGAGCAATTAAGTTGTTTCTCATGAATGTAATGGCTTCAGACTTCAGGTTAGGTAGAGATGATGTATTAGGAGGGGATTCTGTCCTGTGAGGGTAGTGGGGCACTGGAACAGGTTACCCAGAGATGTTGTGGGTGTTCCACCCTGGGAAGTGTTCAAGGCTGGGTTGGATGGGGCTTTGAGCAAATTGGGGATGTGGAAGGTGTCTCTGCCCGTGACAGTGGTGTTGGATGAGGCCATCTTTAAGGTCCCTTCCAACCCATTCAGTGGTTTTGGATTGGTCCTTCCAGACCATTCAATGACTTTGGCTTTATATGTGTGGAAAAGTTGAGAGTGTGAGGGATAAATTAAATGGGGTCAACTAATGAGAAGAATATAGGGTTTTTTCTGTTGGCATGTGTGCAGAGAGAACTTCAGTGAGCACTTCAAGTTATTGAGACATACTTTCCCAACTTTATCCTAGAGAGCAAAGTGAAGATTTTTTTGCAGTGAAGTCTCAAAGCTAAAGAGGAACTTCAAAATTAAAATAAAATTATCATGTCAGGAGAGATTAATTAGCTGTTATTCAATACTGAAAACTGAACAAAATGTTTGTGACCAGCTAAATCAATATGAATGTGTTAAATTTCTATATTTTTGTCCTTGCATGCATAATGAAACACGTCTAAATTTTGATTTAGGCATGATTGAAGATGGTTAATGTCCACTTGTATTTAAAACTTTTCTGAAAGAAAATTATGCTTTTCTGAGAATCAGGTTTTATTTTAAGGAATGCTAAGCACAGTTATTTACATAGGTGAGATGAGTTCTGTCCCTTCACTTATCTCCCATACAAAACTGACACCAAGTTTTGTTAAAGGCATGGTTTGCTGCTGTGAACATTTTCCTTGTTAAGCCTTGTACAGACAGCCCTTCCTACATGTAGTTCCTTAATAATTTTATCCTTGAGGATGCTGTGTAGGGAATCTGAAATTGCACACATCTTGTTTAAGGGAAGGTCTTAATTATGGTGTGTGTTTTGTTGTAAAGTCAGAAGAATTAGTGTCTTCGGTAGGTTTAGCAATCAAAATAGTAGAGGTCTAGTTACAGGAAAATGCTGTGGTCCCCTAACAGGGTGTGTGTCAAGCAAATGTTCTGGCTTTTTTTCCTCTGTGAGAGAGATTTCTGCCCTTGCCTTCATGTAAGTGTCATATGGCTGAATGAAATTTGGTACTCTGAATAATCATTGCTACTTGTGTAGTAACACATCAGCAGCCTCAAAATGGGTCTGTCCCTTCTGATCTGCTGCCTCGCGTCTTTGTGTTTGTGGCATAGGCTCATCTGCCCTCTGGTGCCAGAGCTGCAAGCAGGGAATGCAGTAGCATTCCCAAGTGTTCAGTCTCTGAAGTTGGGAAGGTGGTTATGCATTCCCCCACAAAACAAGGTAGAAAGGTGGTATCTCTGTAAGTGATGTGTTTAACATGCACAGTGGCTGTCACAATATAGGCCTAATGCTTTTCCTTTCTATTGTGGAAAACTGTGTACCTTTGTACAAGCTTTCATCTTCTGTTTTCATCTGAGAGAAGAGGGAAGGCAGTATGCTTTCCACCTAATTATGTTTTATACTTTACATGGGGACTTCTGTTTCACATCCAGGAACATTTCGGAGCCATGCTATGGCTGATGCACTTCTCACCTCCAGCACTGTCATATTCTCTGAAATGCTGCCTGTGGATGTAGATTCATACAATTGTTTGGCAGAAAAGCCTGTTAAGTTAATTGGGTCCAGCTCTTAACCTAATACTCCCAAGTTTGCCAGTAAGCCACATCCCCACATGCCTCATCTAGAAATCTTTTAAATACCTCCATGGATGATGACTCTACCACTTCCCTGGGTGGCTTGTTCCAATGCTTGTCAATCCTTTTGGGGACAATGTTTTTCCTTAATATCCAGTCTAAGTAGCTGGTACAACTTGGAGCCACTTCCTCTGGTTGTGTTGCTTCTTACTGTGGAAAAGAGACCAGCCCCACCTTTGCTACAACCTCCTTTGAAGTAGTTTTAGGTATTCAAGGAAATGCAGTGGTGTGAGTCAATGCTATTAAAAATGCTGGTGAAACAACAGTCTCCTCATGGTCTTGAATTTGGCCCTGACTTTGCGGGCACAGTGTCTACATCTGCTTTTGTCCTTGAGACTTTCTATTACTGTGCAGTGAAGAAACCTTTATGGCACTCCGTGTGTAAGGTTACCTGTGCTGTTTGCATTATTTAGTTTGTAAAAGGAGTGGATGTCTTTGGTGCTAATTAAACATCATCCTGCCAGGAACCAATTATCTGTAAGTATCTGAAACAGCAGAAGCATGATACAGTGTTGCATCCTAGGGAGGCTGAAACATTTCCCTATGCAATGCTTCTTCCTTAGCTAACAAGTCATATTCATTTTATCGGTTGCATTTACATGTGAGAACTCTAAGCAGAAACCTCAGGGCATTGTAGTGCTTAATGTATAATAAATGCTATTTGCTTTTTTTAATGGCTAAATGAAAATGCATTTTAAGCTTTTATCAAGAATCTTTGTAAACATTTTATCAAACTTTAAAACTAATCTTTAATGTGTTTTTTAAGAGGTCTGGCAAAGAAAATTTTCTTAGTAATGTTGTCATTCATCTAAAGGGGGGAAATGGCTGCAACTAAACGCTGTTTACCAATTTCTTATTGGAATGGTTCTAAGAAGGAAACAAGAGTATTCTAGCAGTACAAACGTTTGGCAGTTTGGTGAATTAAATTAGTGCTGCTAAATCCAGTAGGTGACTGTATGCGTGTCAAGACTGAGGTACGTTGATGGGTCTCAGAACCTTGTTGTATTTGCTCACTGGTTCCAGGAGTCTGTTTCCCATTAAGTTAACTGGATGCTTACTTTTTACAGCTATTTAACCTGGGAAGAGCTATTTTAACTGCACTGTGATAGTCAAGAGGCATGTCACATGTTGCTCTCACTAGTTCTCATCTTTATTGTAATGTTAGAACTATTTGTTTTTCTTAAATATTAAAAATAAATATTTTAATTAAATGCTGAATTAGAAGTCCTAAAAGCTATCCCTTTGTTATTTAGCATTCACCAGTATCTGTTTTGCCTTCATTTGATATGGTATCTCTCATATAAACAGACATGGATAAAACATATTCCTTGATCTGCATCTATTCCTTCATGTAGAGAAGTGTAAAGATCTATATCCATGTTTCATGATTTTTTTTTTTTTTTAATGGAATGAAGCAGTTATTTCCCTGTGGGGAAATAGCATTCTAATTTTTTGCTTTTAGCTTAGGAATATGCTGCTATTGTGATTATTTCCTGTTAGCCCCCCAGGTTGCACTGGTGAAAGTGTGTTCGCAGAACTTTTTAGTGCAGCTTAAAGAAGCCGCTGGAAAGCATGGTTCCTGTTTGGGGTTTTTAGTTTCCCCTGCTGAAGATAGCACATGCCTCAGGAGTGAGACTTTCAGCATTTGAAACAGTAGATTCTAGCAAACAAATTGCATTACTTCTGTGAAGTGAATAATCTGTCTAATGGATGGCACGTGTTATGTCACGGTGTTAAGGAAATCAATTCCAGCAGATGTGCAGCTGTCTCCCAGCCTCCAGCTGCTGCCTCTCTTATGCTTCACACCCAAATGGCTTGGAAAGTATTTTTGGTAACAGGGAAGGTGGATTTTGATGTATTTTAGGCATCCAATGCTTTTTAAAATCCAAGATGAACTTTAAAAAAAAAGTGTTGTCCTGATTCTCTGTTACTGTCATTCTCATTGGTGGTTGTGAGGAGCAGTGCAGTAAATACTTTAATTCCTGAAGATGTGTGCTTTAGTAATATTAAATGATGATTTTAATGATAATACTGCATAGACAATTCTTTTGCAAGGAAATTCAGTGCAGTGTTACTGGTGCTAGAACTTGGTCTTTCCATGCAGTTATTATGCACAGTAAAATTCACAACACGGTGGAAGAATGAAAAGTGACAGTTGCTTGTTACAATTTAAATGGCATAATAAAAAATTGTGATCCATGCAAGAACTGTTAATCGATCTTTTTATGCACAAGTATAATCTTTACATACTGCCAAAATGAAGGTGCATTTGAATGAAATTACCAAGTTTTCTGGTTAATTGCATAGATTTATTTATCAGACCCTTCTCCTTGAAACAAGACTTCTGTAGAAGGCTAAATTTTAAAGATTTTTACTAAATTTGGGGGATTCTCTTTTGACTTAAATGCTTACAGTAATTTTGCAATACTTCTTTGTATTTATTAGAGAGGTTCTTAAATTGGCTTTGTGCAGTATATTTTATATATCGTTAAATCTACTACCTTATTCCCTTATCATAATATATTATTCATTACTTTCTTTGAAGTCTTTTCCAATACTATACTGTAGTGAAATTGTTGTAAAGTGGTTGCTGTATGGTGATGTTCAAGTCCTACTTGGTGGAAATGTTCTTTTAGCTGTCCAGTCAGTTATGTAGGATATCTTCCTTCATGTAAACAATTGATCTAACAGCTGCAAGAATATATCTATATAGATATATCTGTGCAGAAATATAATTGTAGATATTATATCTCTGAGAGTTATAACATAAATAGCTTTTTATCTGAAGGTTCTCAAATTGACATCTTCAATTATTAGATTTGTCACATGCCTAGTCTTTTCCCAGGAATTGCAATAAGTGTCAGTGTCTGGTGTGCAGGAAAATGAGATGTGACAAGAATAATGTATAGAGAATATTTTTAAACTGCTATTATTGTGACATGTTCCTTTAATGAACAAGAATATATAAGCATGTCTGCTCAGATTGGAAGTTATAGTCAACTAAAATAAGGTTCTGTAGGAGAAGTTTTTGATGGTCTTCATGATAGATGGTGTTGGTGTGCCAGCTTTTAATGCTGATTATGTATTCTTCAGAAGACACTTCATGATGAGTTGTCCATAAAAATCTTTGCTTAAAGTATTTATGTATTTGGCAGTTCATAAAGCTAGATGGACATGCTGACACTTCTCACCTTGGGCTTTCAATTTAGTTTTAAACAGAGGAGTGTATTTGAAGTTTTGGTTGCTTTACAGTTAACTCTCTTGATTTTATGGTTTTGAGATGCAGATGCTGAAAATAACTGTAAGGCACTTCTCTTCTGCTGTGAAAATGACTTGTGCAACTTTATTTACCTTGAACATGTCTCAGTTTCCTATGGCCGTACTTTTTCTGATGCATGTGGATTGTTTTAGTGTAGCTCATGTTGCATGGAAAAGTCTGAGTACAGCTACAGCTGGGGTGCAGAATGTCACATTGGCACGGAAGTAATGCTGTATCTGCTAAATAAAATAGCTACCCAGCTCACTTATCACTGTCTGCTGCATGGTAGCTGTGTCAATTAAAACAGAGGAAGCATCCCTGGTTAAGTCTGCTGCTTTGGATACACTTCTGCCCTGTTCTCTGTTATGGTGTCAATCCTATGTGCCCTTTGCCATGGCTTTCTGCATTTCTCTTTGAAATGCTCTGCTTGTTTCTCTCTCTTTAGTGTTTTGTCTCCTGCTGTTGTTCAGGACTTTAGCACAGTGTAGAGTCACGTACTCTGATATTTGCCCACTGTTTGAATGGATTCAGCAAGCCAGGTTGGAACAGCAACTGTCTGAGCTGATGTGTGATGACTTTTCTTAAAAGAATTGTGTTGTGCTATGCATGTTTTGAAAAATCAGTAAACTCTAGTGTGTGGTATGCTGTGCTATATTTCAAGTGTTGGTCATATGATTTTTGTTTTGTGCTCGGATTTTTTTTTTATAATAATTCTTGATGTAAACTGTTGGTAATTTGGCATCAGTTAAAATAAACAATTGTGCTGTTGGATTTTAAAGCAATTTCTATTCCTGCCTTGCTGTGCTAAACGTCACTTTTGTTCTGAAAACATGGATTTTTTTTTTTTGCTTTAACAATACTGTCGTTTTGTCTGTGTAACTGCTTATTGATAGAGAGGATATTAGTTTCAGAAACCTTGCACTGTATCAGATGAAAATATTCCGAAGTCACCAAGTCAACCCGTGTGATGCAGGAATTCAGCATGGTCTGGGTTGACAGGTCTTTGCAATGAGCAAAAGGGTGTAGAGCAGAGTCACAACTTAAATTTTCTAAATAGGGTTATTACTACTCTTGATGTCTTAGGAAGATACCAAATTATGAGTATTTTTGTATACCTCAAATCAGCCTTTTTTTGTCCTCCTCATACTTCAGCATCCTTTGAGTTGGTGGTTTGTTAAGTTTCCGATTTGGATCTGGTGTTCCAGTACATAAGAGTCAGAAATTTCATGGGAACCCCTGCAGCTTCCCTCTCCCTGCAGGGTGATGGGAGGTGTTTGCCCTGTCACCTCCTCTCCTCAGAACTTTATTATTGTATAGGAGGAGCTGTCAACTTCTCTGATACCTCACAGGATCATGGCATCCATTGCACAGTTCTGGCTGAAACATCCAGGTAACTCTGATTCCTTTCCTGTTGGTCTGGAGATCTTGCATTAGAACTGCTGGATTAATGAAATTGGTTTTAATTCAGAAGGATGGCTTCAAGTTTATGGCAGCTCATTGATTCTTTTTTTGTTTGAAGAAATGTCCTTTGCTTCAAAAGAATCACAGGAATTTTCACCTTCTTTCCATCTTCCAAGAATCTCTCTTATCTCTTTGCCATGCTCTAAGCATACCTGAATCCTACATTTCTGTCCTGTGTAGACAAGCCAGTTATGCAACTATTGCTTTATTAGTACAGCTTTAGAAAAATCTGTTGTGTAATCTCCTTAAAGCTTGTGAGACATTAAGGTTCTTGGAAGCATATCTTTCTATGATCATCATAGGTAATAAACCTTACAGTATTTCATGACATCAAATTAGATGACATGCCTAAATAAGATGTGTCTGCCCCAGGAAATCTGTTTTGTCATTTATCAGACACTTCAGTCTCCATTTGAAAGGTTTGGCTTGTCTTGGAGAAGACCCTTCTTATCTCTTCTGCCAGCAAAGTAAATCAGCCAGGCTGTTTAATATGTGAGAATTAAAGTAACTTAACTGGGTTTTTTTTCTGATCGTTAGGGAAACCTCTAGAGTCAATAAAAATTGATGCGTTGTTCCATATTTTGCATTTTCAACAGTAGAACAAAACAATTTTTGCTCACTTTTATTCTGCAAATTTAATGCTAGTAATTGACTAACAAGTGTGGCTGAACTTAATGACTTTTTCCAGCTTTTGCTGCATTAAGCTATGGACAGTTCTCTTCATATTTGTATGAAGATATTCTGGCAAATTAAGAAAATTCAGGGGTTACCTGGGGATTGTTACTGAAATGTCTCTCTTAATCTGATATGGAAATGATTAGGACCTCTACTAAGTAGTATTTTTCCTTGAAAAAAAAAAAATCTGATTCTTCCCTTGAGTAGTATACTCTGCCTCTGTTTCTACCCTTGAGTGGTATATTAATAATTGATATAGTAGATGATCTTTTTAGAGTTGTCTTGGTTTCTTGATCACTTAATAGTATCAAGTAAGATTCAGTGAGGATAGCACTGGAGTTGGGTCCAACTCCAGTGGTTTTGGGGAAACTGTATGGGCCAGTTCAGAGTTTAAATGGCTTAACCTCTTTTTTCCAATGGATGTTTGTATTAAGAAGTAGGTGATAATGACGGACCTGTTCCATCACTTCTGGTGTTCACTGTCAGTGTTGCCCTAAAGAAAAAACAGTTAAATGGTCAGAGTAAAGAGTTCACACTTGAAACCTGATTAAATGAAAAATTCAATCTCTTTCCAAGTGATAGGAGAGATAGTAAGATATTTTTGTGTAATCTGGAATATGGTGTCTGTAAGTGGACAGAGGATGGTATCTTCCATGATCCAGTGATAAGCAGAAACCATTTTGTTGCTTTGCATCATTTCTTGGTACGCTGACTACTGAGAGCTTTGAGAACCACCTTAGTTCTTTCAAAATGACTGCTTTGTAAGTTTGTGCCTTTGGGGATATTGAGTCACTAGCAGTAATTTGAAAGAATGTTAAAGTTGTCAAGTAGCAGCTTAATAGAATGAGTGACAATCCTAATAATTTGTAGGCTTTACTTAATTTACCTTATGTAGTTTCATGTGTGTATAATTTCCTGCACCACCAAACTGCTATCAGGTTAAACAGTAGCTTCCTTCCATTCTTCGCTTATTTGTAATCTAGCTGTGCTACCAAAACACCTCAAAATGCTAGCGTTTAAAAGGTATAGAAGGTACTATCTGGCAGATCTAGAATGGTATCCAAAACTCTGCCTAATTAATAGTTTTTAACAAAATTTGAGATAAACATTATAAATAGGCATGTGTTGATGGCTAAAGATTGTCTGGCTTAACAGCTGAAACAAGTGTTTCTAATCTTGTAAGCCCCAGAGGTAGATAATGTCTGATGCTTTCTGTTCTTCAGTTCTGGGTCCAATAACACAACATCTTGGCCAAAAGATTGAAAAATATTTGGAAATGTAATAGTAAACCTTGCTCTCAGCACCTCTGCTCTTAGTTGCACCTGATCCACTTTTCCTAACTGTCTCCTTGAAAGATAATTGGCATCATAGTGAAGGTAAATTGTGAGCGTATTTGTGATCTCACAGTTTTGCAAAATAGCTCCCAGAATTTGTGCATTTTGCTTAGGATTAGGGTGGGGTGTTGTTTTGCCGCATTATCACTGGGTTTGTTGTCACTGGATCTCCAAGAAGACAGGAAGAAAAGGAAAAGTACTGTAGTAATTTCCTCAGGAGCAGGAGCACATTCTCTTTGGTCATGTCACATTGTCATTAAGTGTGGCTTTCAAAGGCCTGAGGAATAAACCCTTCTAGAGACAAAACACTTTAATTTTTCATGTTTATTGTCAGCTGAGATGGAGCTCTCAAGTACATTGTTGATGTTAGTGAACTTTGATTTTTTACTGCAATTTTCTGTATTATGTAAAGCAAGACTGTAGATGAGCCTTCTGTTAATAGTCGTCTCTTACTCTCATGTTTCAAGGTTGTATTTGTTACTAGCTTTTTTCCGTCTGAGCTACACTTGCTAAAGTAACTTTAAGGGTCGAAACTTTTTCATTATTTAAGTATGTTGTGCTTTATCTACAGTGTGCAACATTATGCTAATGTGTTTTGGAAGAACTTGGCTGAAGCCATACCTAAAGTGACAGGGCAGCATGAATTTTCTAAGCTGCAGATATGTTGTAACCTTTCCAAAATCCTGGATGAGTCTAGAAATGCTTTTTCTTTCCCCTTCACTGATGAGTTATATTACAAGTTTGTAACGCATGTGCCAGGCACTAGGGTAAGCTGTTAAAACTTGGTGATTTACTAATCAAATATTTTCCTTTCCATTTTTAATGTGTAAATTTGAAAAAAAGAAGAGTATGTTCTGTTCTTTCGACCTAGACTATGAGTGCTTAAAATCTCATGTAGGAATTTATCATTTGGAAGATGCTGTTAGGGATGGGACCTTTTTTCACTGAGGCAGATTTTTCCAGAAAAGCAATCTTTGTAAGCCTCAAAAAATAGTTTGGCATTCAGACAAAAGGTCTCTCAAAAGTTAAAAAGTATATCAGCAGATATGATCTCTATATTCTGTTTCCTACTATTGTCCATACTATTAACTTGATTTCCCTTAGGCAGGAAAAGTGAGCGGCTTTCTTCATATAGTCATGAAGGTGTATTTACTAATAGTTCTCTAGATAAGATTTTTCTGACACTTGCTTCAGAGATAATGAAATTAAACCAGAAGACATCTACTTCCAGAGAAGATCCCACCACACCCCTCCTCAAAATACTGTTTATTGGCTAAAAGTCTGTGGTAGTCACTTAAAACCATAAGTTTTAAGTGTTGTCCCCATTGGTGAATTAATAAATACAGATACAGTCAAATAAATATTCTTGACACTTTATCTCAAATTTTGCAAACCAGATTCTTGATTTTTATTTTGTTAATTAGGTTGTTTGTTTTCCTGGATATCAGGTAAATTGGGATATATTTACCAAAACTTTTGAGAGCAGGGGCACAGAAGGCAGAAATAGAGGCCTTGGCTTGTCCCTCCTTTTCTGTAGAATCCTTGAAGAGAATAGTTTTGTCCTCTTTCAGCTATTCTAGGGTTTTGATGTTTTTCCAGCTGTGGGTTCCAGAGAAACTGCACCAGGAGATGACTTGGGACAGTAAGCAGATCTGTTCTCTTTAAAGACATATTTGGGAATTGAATGGTCTCATGGAACGGTTAATTTGGGCAACCATCCTCCTTATAGAAGAAAGAAGCAAAATCTGGTTTTGCTTCAGCTTCCTGCTTCACTACCTCCAATAAAATTTTAAAATGTGTGCCTACATTTTGGAGGGGAGTGGTAACGGAAGGGAGGGAAGAAGGAAGGATGGGATACTTGAGGCAGTACTCACCACATCCATTTGAATCTGCAATGGAGAAAAAAAAAATAAAGTACCTTCAGAATATACAGGAGGATTTGCAGTGGGATTCCCCTGCCCCTTTTTTCTTGCATCTTCATAGATATTTAGTTTCTATAACAACACAAGGTAATGGTTAAATGCATGCTGGGGGCTGGATTTCTTTTTGTGGTTTTTTTTTGGTTTTGTTTTGGGTTTTTTTTGGTTTTTTTTGCTACTTATGTTTGAAAGTGCATTACATGTAGAGTAAAACCACAGGAACAATATGGTAATTCTGTTAATGGCTGTTGGTCTGAAACTAAAATATTAAACTGATAAACATGATGTAATATTTGGGAATGGCATCTTAGTTTTATTACTTTGAAGTTAACTTGTGATGTAGTGTTTGTTAATGTGCAAATCTGGATTGAGGCTAAAGGAGCACATACCAAATATCATGTCTATTGTCAGTCTTTAAAAAAAGCCAAGTCTTAAACCATTCAAGATGTTACTAGGGCTTACATAAATGTAGCTTTGTGATAAACTGCAGCTTGAACACTTACCTCAGTTGCAACTTCAATGCTTACCTGACTGCCTTCCAGCCAGTACTGAAAGTTGCTGGTCTGAAATACCTACCCAAAAAACTGTGAGGAAATGGACTCTAAATTATTCTGGTTTCTGGTGCATCCTATCTGCTTTTTTAAGTGTGTTAGGGTAGAAACTGCAAATAACTGCCTATAAGGACAGAGAGTATACTGTTGCTGATGAGAAGCACTGGTGTTAGTTAAAATGCTGAGCTCTCTGTGGCACTGGCTGTGAGGTGAGGGCAGCACAGCTGGGTACAGCACTTGGCGGCAATGCACCGGGCGGCTGAAGGGAGCGGGATGTGCTGCTGGGAGATGCATCTGTTCTTTGTTGTGTGACTTTCTGGTGGGCAGAGTGTTGCATTGGCTTTACTTCAAACTTGCAGAAAGGACAGAGCTATTGAGAATCCAAGCCAAAAAGCTAAGTTATAAAAGAAAGCAAACGTTGTGCTTCAGTTTCTGCTGTGTGCTGAAGCTGCGGAGCTGACATTTCAGCAGCAGAACGGTGCCTTCGTAGAGGTGATGAGTACAGGCTGAGTCATGTAATTTTCAGCTTCAAAAATTAAAATTATTCTGCTGTACATAAAGTTTTTCATTGCTGCCAGCTCACTCTGAAAACTTAGTTATGCTGTATTCGTCAGTGTAATTGCAACCATTTTGTCTGTATTTTCTGGCTTTTTTGTTTGTTTTTTTTTCAAAGAGAAATGTGTGTAGGTTTTCCAACAACTTTCCAACAGTTTGCATCTAAACAGCCCCAATGTCAACTTCTCTCTGCATTACTTTGCTGGTCTTTTATGAACTTGAGGCTTTTCCTCATAGCAAGTTTGATTGTCAAAGTTCCAATGTCAGTTTTGTCTTTCTAGGTCATTTACAGTCACTTAGAGGTTAAACAGCAATGTGGATTTTTTTTTCTTTTCATTCTGGGGTTTTAAATTTTAGTACTTTAAACAAATAAAGTTAAGTTTTAGGGTATTTGATCTTTGCTTGAAATAAGGTATACCCATGTCTTTAATGACTGGAAAATCACTTTGGGAAGGGAAAAATCTGTTTGTTTGAGCTGTATTCCATGACCTGTTGATCTGCTGTTTTTGAAGTGGGTTATGTAGTGTGTTTATACCATTGTCATGAGGGTCTGTTAGGGGAACAGTTAGGACATGATGTGGAACTGTGCAGAATACCCTTGAAATCCAAGTGGTAGAGAAATAAGAGAAGTTAATTCTATGGTTTGATATTCAGAATCTCCAGTGTAGGAATTTGCTTGTTGTGTTTCCATCATAAAAGAAAGGAAAAGAAAATCTGAACAAAAATCTGGAGGAATTTCTAGCAATAAGGATAGGTAATAGTCAAGGTTGCACTTAAATGCTTTTGGGTCTGTCAACATTTAAGTTTATTTCTTATTACCACTTACTGAAGTGATTTTTTTTTAATCTCAAGTTATTTATGCATCCTAAATTACTAATGGTTACATGTACTGGTGGTATATACATTTCATGATACTGCCTTTGTGCCTGGATGATGATTCCAAATTCTTCCTTGTGGGTGTCTGCCTGCTTCTGCCTCCTTTATAGTTTTATTTTGCCCTGCACTCAATCAGGGCATTACTATTTAGCCCAAGATGTCTTTGTTTCCCAGACACCTCTTCCAAAGTCCAGATTTGTGGGCTGTGCTACTCTTCTTTGTCATTTCCCCAGGTTCTTAACCACTTCTCTTCCTGGTCACTGTAGCCAAGGCTGTGGTGGCTGTCCCCAGCCTGGCTAGTGAAGGGCAGACCCAGCTGTGCATCAGCCTTGACTGACCCATGCAGTACCTGTGTCAAAAGCTTTGCTGTGTTGCTCTGCAATATTGCAATCAAGTTGAGAATAAAAACATGTCTTCCACTGTCTTAAATACTAAAATGAGTCCTAGTTGATTAAAAGAAAATGTGATGCTGTGTACAGAATTGAATATAAACTGGTATGTTTTCAATAACTCTTTGCTTTTCTGTGTAAAACAGAAATTGGGAACGCTCTTTGTAGGATAGTAAAATACAATAAAGGGAATTTCTTTGTGCATATAATCTGTATTTTTATGAGACAAAGCAGATTATCTGCATCAATACAAGCTTTAGAATCAACAAATTATTTTCACATGTGCCACATAATCATGTGGGAGGTCTTCATTGTGAACAAGCTGGTGATATTTTTCTTCACTCATGTCTGAAAAGAAATTTCTGTGGTAACAGTGACATTTGCCAATTTGGTCTTAGTTATTTCTTTCTCTCTGGTAAAATGTCATTTGCCCGAATAGGAATTATTGTGTACAGGTTCTTTTTATAGAGAGATGCACATTAACCTTGCAAACCACCTAAATAATGGTTTTCTGATGCTGTGGTAGTTTCCTTATTTTTATCTCTGTCCTTTCAGTGGAAAGTATTTCAAGAGGAAAATCATGAAATGTAAAACCTAACCTTAAAAGTTGATTATTTTACTGATTCAGCTTACCACCTGATTTACACAAGAATTGTGTGTAATTTGTGCCTTCCCGTTCAAGCTGCAGCTTCCTCTGTGATGTCATAATGGAGGCTGAAGAGATCAATGAAAGGTTCACTGCCAAGAAACATTAGTATCACACTTCAGCAGTTTATTTGGTGGGGCTTCCCCAAGTGTGAATGCTGAGGCACAAACACATAACCCAATAGTTTCTGTGGGATTGAAACCTTTACATCCTTATTTGAAAACTTCGCATCTATATCATATAATACCATCAGCTCTCAACTGAAGCACGCAGTGAGAGATACCCTCTTTATATGCATTAATATTAAAATATTAAGTTTTAATTGTCATGCTTCTGGTGATTTTTGAACTGTTTTCTATTTAATAAATCTTTATATTGGAGATAGTTGGTAGCTATGAAAGCAAATGAAAGACACTAGTGAAAATGTGACTGGAAAGTGATGGATGTTGTTCTTAAGCAATGATTGTTAAATTAAGGTGTTGGTCATTCCATCTTAAGGCCGAAGGGAAAGAATTTCTGGGCTGCAGTTCTCCTGCCTTTTAGCCATGAACCTTTCTCTTCTAAGAGAGTTACCTGTATATTCTTCAGGTGTTCTCTCTCACCTCACCTTCTGGCACCGCCACCTGTGATCTGGTGGTATCTGACTTGCACAGGAAGACATGAGGCAAGTGGCCTCATCCGTGATGTCTCCTTATTTTTTTAAAATGGAAGTTTTTCACACAACTGAAAGACAAAAGGAATTTTGGTTATTCTTGTCCTCCTAGACAGACAGAAATTTCCTTGTTATTTCTGAGGGGGAAATCCAGACCTGTACTTATTGATGTCTTTTCTTAATCTAACACATTTGACCAGGTAAGACAGTAATAATTTCATATGATGACCACTTTCTTTTGAGAGCAACTATAATTAATGTAAAGTGTTCCTTCTGTGTGACACCAGTGTCTTGAAGATTTGAAGGATGGAATTAATTTGGCTTGCCTCCATAAAACAAGGTCAGGGTTATTTTGAGGCTTTTTTTTTTTGAACACACTACCTTATTCATCACATGGAGCCCTTTTTTCCCCTTCTGTGTCTGACAAAAGATTAAATTTACAGTGGGAAAAATTTAGATTGTGTTCTTAGTAATTCATGTAAGGCAAAACTTAATCAGTATATTTTTTTTGTCGTGGAGTCAGACATTTTCTTACAGAACTAAAGTATGTGCTTTTATAAAATGCTTTCTTTTTTTATATTGGCTGCTTTTGTTGTCTGATAGTTCCTGTATTTTAAAACAGATAAGAGCAATTCTTTTGGAAGACTGATATGGGTTTTGTTACTTACATCCTACATACAAGCTATTCATTGATGGTTTTGACAGCTGTATTATAGATCATATTCAGAAAAATTGTAAAAGGTATTTTCTGCTCTTTTTCCCATCCTTCACTGCTATTGTGATTTCATAAGTCTTGGTCTTCTTGCTAAAGATGCACATACTAGTGAAAATGTCACTAATTGCTGGTACAGCTGGGGGGGAGGGGAGGAGAGCTGTGTTTTGCTTTGTCATCATAGGTTTCTTGGCAACTTCAGCTTTTAGCAGCTGCTGTACACAAATTGAGGTTGGTACTGATTATTCCCTACTGCATAAGTATGAACATTATTACTGTGTGCTAAGATGCAGGCTGTAGAAAATAATGAAATTAACAAAAAGTAGTATTGCATCCTGCCATTTGAGCCAGGCACCCCAATCTCTAGATGCAGGATGAAATCCTTTGAAGTCTGGACATCAGCTCGCCACAAGGCTGTTGAATATTGCCTTCTGTCGAATAGCATAGAGGCTCTAATCTCTTATTTTATTTTTAGCAAACCATTAGTCTCTCACAGGGGAGTGTGGGAGTAATTGTCAGAGCTACTGAAGGACTGCTATTAAACCGAATTGCTGTAGCAGGTGTTGGGTGGGATCTCCTCCATTCTTACCAATTAGCAGCTACTGGCTTCACGTTTAAAGACATGTGAAAAGCAGCCCTGTCATGCGAAGATTTCCTGGCCTACCTTGTGCACTGTGAGATTGGGTCTTTTGACAAGTACTTCTTTTGAAGTTTCTGTTCTTCGTCAACATGCAAGAATTTTCACTATGTAAATCCTTTCCCTAGTCTGTTGGTTTATTTTTCAAGGGGATCTCTTGTAGGGGAACTGCATTTAGTCTGTTTGTTAAGGAAGTGAGGCTTTTGTGACTAGATTGGCCTGTCCATCAAACCCTCTTTTTCACTGCTTCTCCCTCACTCCAAAAGGGTGGGGGGAACACCCACCAACATTTTGGATATTAACTGGCTGCTGATTTCACATCAATGAGAGATGGAAAGTTCTTGGTATGGAGTAAATTGTGAAATTGGTGCTTTGGTGAGGAGTAGTCTAGACATTCAGTGAGAAACAGCTGGGTCAAATCTAGCCCTCAGCAATCTTGGGTGGCTGCACGTGCTGCTGCCACTTGCTTTGCCAGGCAGTGTGCATCTGCAGGCTTGGCTCCAGCTCTAGCCTTTCATGTACAGAAAGGATGTGCACATACATCTGCTGGGGAGAGGAGAGCACTGGGACTCTACTGATACATGGGGCCTGTTGGCCTCAGCATGCATTGGTAAGGTGGGTCAGGGCTGCAGGTGGGAGGTGATGGTTTAGTTTCTTTTCATCCTTTATGTTCTCTTGTTTTTTAGCCGAGTTTGTTCCACTGGGGCCATTGGTGTTTCAGGAGTTCATTCCATCAGTTACCTTTAAAGTTGGAGCCTACAGCTTGGTTTCATAGGAACACCTCCGTTACCTTTGGTTTCTCTGTGTTGGAGTGCAATTAAAAAAACCCCTTAAACCCAAAACATAAAACACACTGAATTTCAGAAAAGAGAGGAAAAGACTGTACAAAGCAGAACACAGGCTCCTTATATGACGTGTTCCTGCAGTTTACCCAAACTGTTCTTCCTTTTGTGAGTTCTGTGATCAGGACAAATTATTTGACATGAGGCTTCTATAGTTTTATTATAGATTCCTTTTTTCCCAGGCTTCTCTGAGAAGAGTGTTACACAGATGTGGATATTCAGGAAGCTCATGGTAGCACAAGACAAGAACTCAAAAAAATTCCCAGCTGGGAATCTCCTAAGCACTATTATGAGAAATCTTCAGCAGTGATGATCCAGGTCTTTCTGGTGGTGGGATCAAAGCTAATTAGGATTAATGCTCTCCTCCAGTTAACTGCCTTAACTTCTGTAAATGAGAAGCAGTTGTTAAAGCACATTAGCATTGGTTAAATAATTGATCTGAGGAGCCAGCTCCAGTACCATGGAAATTATGAAACTCTGAAAGTTCTCAGTTTGTAAGGAACAAAATTTTGTTTGGAAAAATTTGGAATTGTAGGCCATTTCAATGCATTTGCGCCTTTTTTTTTTTTTTTTTTTTTTATTTTTTTGTCTTTGGTTGTCAGAGTTATGAGATAGCTGTTGCTGTACTGGAATCTTCAACATTAATGGGATGGCCAGCACAAGGTCTGTGCATTACTGGGATCTCACACATGAATGTGCTCAGGAGGATTTTAATGGTGCACAGGATTTGTGCTTCAGTCTCCTGAATGTCTGTAGCAAATTCTCTCTCCCTTACTACACCAGGCCAAAGAATAACCTTTTGCAAAAGGCAGAGAAAAGTTTGTTTTATGCTGTTCTTCAGTTTCACTTGGGTTTTTCCTTCTTGCTGCAAGTTCTTCATTGGCACAGCCATAATTAGTTAAAATACCACTGCCTTCTGATGACTCTTATCTCCTGCCACTAATATAGTAGATGGACCTAGTGATGAAAATGTAGTGCAGGAATAGTAAAAGTTGAACCTAAAAATGAAGGTGGCATGATATGTAGGATGATTAATGCTCCAATTCTTATGCATTCTAGTACCTTACATAGTAGAATAAAAAAAATATTTGCAAGTAGTAGAGGAGGAGGCTACATTTGCAGCTCACTACAACAGCTTTTAAATACTTGGTTCTCATGGTTTTTTTTTTCTCTTCAATTTCTAGTTGGTAAGTGAATCAGAGTCATTCTGTTGTCTGTTGTGAAAATTTTTGATACATTCCTGCATGCATCCTTAGGAACAAGCATGGAAGGGAAACCCATTTGCTGTGCAGGTTAATAGAGCCAGTGACTAAAGTTTGTCTCCACAGGAAAACCCCTAGTATTCTTGATTTATTAATGTATGCACACTTGTGTACATCAAGGATATAGAAATCAACTTTGGCCCTTGATTTTGGAGAAAAAGGAAATAGCACTGAGTTTTTGAGGTAATGGGAAGACAGTTGGAAATAAATTTATGTAATTACATTCAATATACCTGCATGTTTTCTTCTTAAATGGAAGATAAACTTGAGGAATATTTCACAGCAGATTTTTGTCAGTCTTTCACTGGCTGACAGTGCCTTACTTTCTTCTTATATATGTAAAGTAAAAAGATCCAGAAGGGACCACTGTCTTGAAGAGAGATCCATACTGCTAAGATGTCT
The DNA here is from genome assembly GCF_036417665.1 of Passer domesticus. Taxonomy (NCBI): domain Eukaryota; kingdom Metazoa; phylum Chordata; class Aves; order Passeriformes; family Passeridae; genus Passer; species Passer domesticus. Next base: position 35,112,802 of record NC_087479.1, read on the forward strand.
ATTTTTATTCTGGCTAGTGACTTCATCAGAGAAGCAGTGCATACCACACTGCATACCACAGTAATGTGTTCTCTGGCCAAAACTGTAGCTTGTTGATAATGAGAGCTCCTTAGTGATGAATTTTTTTCCATTTCCTTAAAGAATTTAATACCTCGCTGTCTTCTGTGGGACAGCCTGGTGTACTGTTTGGTTTGGTTGTGTACAGAGTGGCTACTTCAAGTAATTATTTGACTTAAAAGTAATCTTTGTTACGTTAGCCAAAAAAAAAAAAACAACAACCACTTAAAATCTGATCTTCATCCTGTCCCTGCATTTATTTTGTAGGTCTAACAAGAGGATTAATGATATTAATTTTTTCTAGTGATAAGGGGTTTTTGTCAGAATAGTAGAGTAAGTACTGGTTCAAAACATTTTTTTAAGACAGGCGCTTATAAGCGTGAAGTTTGATTTGGAATTCTTAACATGTTAGTTAGATACTTGACATTATGATCTGCTCTCGAAAGAAGACATTGAGTTGTTGGCAGTGTGTGACAAACGAGTTTGATTAAAAGGATCACTAAGTCATAATTAAGGTCTGAGTATATCCAGAAGAAGCCAAGAGAATCTTTGTATTTTTCTTTTCTTACCCAAATCAAGGCTTCTAAAGCCACTTGTAGGAAATCTGCATTCTTGTAGAATCCCTCAGCTTGGCAGTTATAAACCTTTTACCTGACAGCATGGAAGTATTTCAAAAAGACTTAAAAATTCTCAAAGCATCTAAGAATGCAGAAGAGTAATTTAAGTATTCATTATATGAAAAATTACCTCAACTGCAAAATATAGTAGTGCAGTACTGTCTGCTGACTTTTGTTCTGCTTTGAATAGTGATTTGGGTAATAAATTATGTTGCCAGTTCATGTATAAAAGTGCTGCTTCTTAGTAAGGGGTTGTTGTCTTCCCATTACCAACACATTTAATTTTGCACAAGTATTTCAAGGTATCTGGTAATTCTCTGTATGCACCAATGGCTTCTCTCTGCTCATTTTCTCCTCTGCTGATTAACTATTGATCATTTGCCACAGGAATTATGTGCTAATACAGCCTCTCTGCTGGCAGTTAGGTTGTTGATTTAAAGCCATATTTGTAATGATCAATACCCTAGAAACACAGCTCTTTTCTGCTGCCATGTCTTCTCATTATCAGTCAGCATCTGTTCAGACTGCTCACCAGATTGCTACAGCACTACATATTACCTGCAAGTCAAAAACAGTATAGCAATTTGTTACCTGCTGAGTAATTTCCCAGAAATGCAGCTCTAATATTTTTGGCCTATCTGTATAGAAATTCCTGTATTATCAGTGATAATAAAGGTGTGCTTTTACAGTATTTTAAGTACAGTAGCTGCTGTGCTGATGCATAACTCAGTTAAGAAAGCATTTTTTAGCAGTATTTGAAATAGTTTTCTATTTATGAACTTTTCATTGTGGTTTTTAAAACTGGAAGCTAATCTTCTTGGGTGTACTTGCACTATCTTCACAAGTAGTTCTCATAATTGTTTCTGCTTCTCCAACTTTTACTTAATCTCTGCACTGAGCATTGTCTTCTGTCTTTGTGAAGTTCAGTTTTAGGTCTGTGGTCTTGATGCTTTTGTTTCCTTCTATGGACACACCTAAAGGGAGCTCTGACCTCCTGTTTGAGGAGATGTCAGGTAGGGAGGAATATGTTACTCTGGATGTGAGTTGGGTTCTGCTGGTATGTCTCTAGGGCTGTGGGTTAATGTACTGCTGCTACAAGTGCATAAAAATAATATTCATACAATGGAAATAAATGAAACATTGAAATTACTGTGGTGGTGTCACCCCAGCCAGCAGCCAAGCCCCATGCAGCCGCTCGCTCACTCCCCCATCAGCAGGATTGGGGAGAGAATTGGAAGGGTAAAAGGTAGAAAACCCCTGGACTGAGATAAAGACAGTTTAATAGGGAAAGCAGAAGCTGTTCACACAAGCAGAGCATAACAGGGAATTAACTGAGTGCTTGCCGTGGGCAGGCAGGTGTTCAGCCATCTCCAGGAGGGATGGGGCTCTGTTAAGCCCCATCACATGCAGCAGTGACTTGGGAAGACAAACACCATCACTTCAAATGCCCAACTGTCTTCCTTCTTCCCCCAGTTTTACATACTGAGCATGATGTCATATGGTCTGGAATGTCCCTTTGGTCAGTTGGGGTCACCTGCCCTTGGCTGTGTCCCCTCCCAACCTCCCATGCACCCCAAACTTCCTTGCTGGTGTGGCTGTACCAAAAACAGACAAGGTCTTGGCTCTGTGAAGCCCTGCTCAGCAATAACAAAAGCATCCATATATCATCAACCCTGTGCTCAGCACAAATCAAGAACACTTCCCATACCAGCCACTATGAAGAACATTAACCCAGCCAAAACCAGGACACTGTATTTTAAAATAAACGTTCTTTTTATAATTTATTCCTTTTTTCAAATGCTTTAGTAATTTAGAACTGCATCACTTTACTTTGGGTATGTAATTCAGATGAAAACACAGTGCCAAGTAAGAACTGAAGAATTAAAGCTCTCTTCTGTTTCTCAAAAATTTTTTTCTTCATCTGTATTGGAAGGTGAATAATTTTCACAGAGATTTCAGATATAATCAGGATTGCTAAAATGTAATTCTCACAGCAGCAATAATCATCATATTCAGTCCATGAAGTGTAATGAACTCAAGAATTTTAGCATCATGTAACTGAGATTATTACATGTATTCAAAGGGATGTTATTCCATGATGATTTAATCTCTAAGTGTTGATTTGCAGGAGCAGTGGAAGGAGATCCATTGATTTAATTTTCATACTTATTAGCACTAATACAGCATCATCCCAGTTTCTTTGCATGCAACCTTGCGTTCTGCTTTTTTCTCTCTCTGCACTTCCCTATTTTGCTCTCATTCCACATATACTCACAAGTAAAATATTGGCATACTTTGAACTGATGACTTTTCTTCTTGAAGTTAAGAAAGATAGCGTTAGTGGGAGTTGATGCAATGATTTTGTGTGAGTGGGAAGTTATGATACTGATTCTCAAGCAACGTGGTTTGGAAAATGGCAATACCGGTCTGTTCCTGGTGCCCTCTCTGCAAAATTAATTTAGAATATGTCAGAATCACAAGCTTTTTTTTGTTTTTTTCCCTTCATGATGAGTTATACAGTACTGTTGCATACTAGCAGTGCACAGCTCTGTAATATCTCCCAGTGTGTGCAGATTTTTCAGTTGAAGGTAGGTACTGTTGATGGTATATAATGTACTTTTCACCTTGAAACCAAAGCGTTCTCTTCTGTTTCAGGAAGAAGGCTTTGTAGTAGTGCCATTATTGGCTGCCCGAAATGAATGGATAAATAATATTAAGGAAAAGAAGGTATTAGGTTTCTTGTCTTTTCAGGCACATCCTTTTCTTTCACTATTTATTTTCTTATTATTCAGATCCTCTGACTGCTAAAATTATCTTATGCCTTTCCACTCTTCTGTTTTTGGTTTATGTCGTCCTGTTACCTCCCATGGCTTTATCAAAAGGTTTTCTGTCTGTGAGCTGTGGGTGGAGAGTGCCACTCCAGCTAGTTAATGGTAGGTCAGGGAGTATGGTTTTGTAGACTCAATCTCTAATCAGTAAAGACAGACCCGAAGTCTCCTTTGGGGGGCAGTTCAGAGAAGACTTGACTTAAATGCTGGTGTTTTAGGTCCAGTAGCACAAGGACAGGGCTTTCAAGGAAAGAGTTTTTTGTTAGAGCAATTGTTGTCATAAGAGAAGTCCTCAAGCTAGCTTTCAAAATAATCTGTTAAATGGTAGTCCTCATGCTCTGATTGCATATACTTGCAAATCGGCAAAACATGAAAATGCTTATTTTTTGTAATTTGACAGACAGCCTTGTGAATATCTGATGTCTGAGCCATAGATCTTAAATTGGTATTTTGAAGTCAACCTACTTCTGAAAGTAATTTAGTTTCCAGAAGCTGCATTAGGCTATACTAACACTCCCCAAACATTTTCTGTTATGTTCCTTGCCTGTTTCTTTGTTTTAGTTTATGGACTGTTCTGACCTAATGATCCTTTAAAAAAGCCATTGCAGCAGAGTAGCATTGGATTTTGGGAGACAGATTTGCAATACAGAAGTAATAGCCAAATTTTTAACTGAAACTTTGGACCAGTGCAAGTTTCAAGGCTTCTGAAAAGACCCTGCTTTTCATCTGAGATGGCAATACAAAAAAATTATTCCCTTAAGCTAATTTCTCTTACTAATAAAACTTGGTGATTTCATCTTATGCAAGAGCATAGCCAAGAGCAGTTCTGAATCAGGCAATGCTGTATCTGTTTGTATGGAAGAGAAAGGTAGGAGTAAACAAATAGTTGCTTATCTCAGCTATGTTTTCCTAGTTTCTAGAAGTCTGACTGAGGAACTTCCCTAACTTCATGTTGAACTATTTGTACCTGAAACCCCTGATGACATTTTTTGTATATGAACTTACCTGACCACTTTTTTTAGCTAGCTTTTTTTGGCATGCATAAGTCATGGTTATGATTGAAAAGTAATGATGCATTTTTGTTGGTTGTTTTATGGAAATTTTCTGTTTCTGTGATAAGAGAACTGTTTGTAGTGTTTCAGGGGTCAAGCCATGACTTTCTAGCACACAAGTCTTTCCTTCCCCCCCCCCCCCCCCCCCCACCCCTTCACAATTCAAGAACAGAGTAAAGCTTTAGAAAACTATTTTGTTTCACGGTACAATTTCTTCCAGTACTTGTAATTTTTTTTTTCCTAATATGAAATAAAAGATTCACCAAAAACTTTTGCTCCCTCTTCTGAAGTGAACCACTCAAGAATATCAGAAATTTTATGTTTAATTTCAGAGAGATTTTCAACTGGAATGAGTGCTCATCCTCACTGGAAATTCTGGCAAGTCTGTGTTAACGTATAGGGGAGCAGAAACTGATCTAATTACTTTACTTGGAAGGAAACCAAATATTTTAGTTATAAAAGTTTGTATTTTGAAGCACTTCTGTGATCTTCGGAATCCATGCTTATCAGGCAGTTTTAAAACTGGTATTTTGAGCCATGTCTCACTACTTCAAAAAACTGACTCGCTGATTTTGGTAAATGACAAATTTATGGTTGGCATGAAGTACAAAGTAGTGGAAAAAAAAGAAGTATCTGTAGATTTAGTCATACAGTGGTTTTAGGTGTAACATCTTTTTGTGTGTGTGTGCAACCAGCTCCAAATAGATCTCTCTGCTCTAATCTCATTGCTGTGATCATGGTAGGCTTGAAGAATAGAGTTCATTTCCTGAGGGTTACAATGCAAATTCAGCTGATGGGGTGATTTTTTTTCTTTTTTTTTTTTTTTCCTTTTTTTTAAAAAATTTTCCTTTCTCCACAACCCTCCTCCAAACACATTTGTGCACATAAAACAGCTTAATTATATTTGTATCTTCCTGCAAAATCCTAGAGAATTAAACTCATGTAATTACTGAAGAGGATTTCTTCAGTGAGAGTAAAAAGTTTTGCATTATGTTGAAAACTGAGTAGTGCTAGCATCAGACTGTTCACTGAATCAGCTACTAAAATTGTCATTAAAAACCCCGTTTTTCTGAAAGCTTTTCTCCATAGTAAAAAAAAAAAAAAATTGTGTTGCAATATAGAAAGATTAATTGCTTTTAATAGTGATGGTGTATCACTGAGCAAAGTTTCTCAACGTACAAAATCATCTAGTCTTTACAGGGTGAAATCAAGCCCAACTTATCTTGAAATTTAACAAGCAAATTGTGGAGCACAGGTATGATCCTTTTCTGGTCAGAAGTCCTACCAAGAAATTATAAGTTATGCTTCACAATTGCTGCTATTTTCAAGTAGTTTTCAGATACTGATCTGGCTAACAGAAAATACAGTATATTGATAAAATCCCTATTTTGGAGTAATAGAAGAATAGACACAAGACCAAAAAAGAAACTACATGCTTAGGAAAATTCACCCCTGCAAATCAAAAAAGGCACATTGGGCTTCAAAGTAGGGTTTGTATTCCTAACTACTCCTCAGAACTCTGAGCAGGGCCTTCAGTTAGTGAGCAGGAGATATGTGGCTCCAGTTGATGCATTTGGAATAATTTTGACTCCACATGAGCAGGGAGGTGCATTAACCTTCGAAGTCTGCTTTTTGGGGAGGATCTCCAAGGACCTAGGGGCTACAGGGGCAAGTGGAGCTGAGGAGTCATCTGCAGGAGTCACCATACTCAGCACTGGGAGGAGCCGCAGCCTTTTCCCTGGTGGAGAGTCCAAGGAGATTCCTGTGGTTTACAGCTGGCTCTCATGGCTTCCACAAGGTCAGGGGTGGCTGGAGAAAGTCAGCCTCAAATACAGACAGCAAGGGTGAAAACTGGTGCAAAATGCTATTTCCTTTTTTCAGCAAGGGTTAAGGAACGTTCTTGCTGAAGTGTTATCAACGTGATTTTATATAATGAACCATAATCAGAAATAGTATGCAAGCCTGATTAAGGCTGTTGATGCAGTGAAACAGGAATACACCCACACATGTACTTTCTGTAGGTAATTTACTTTTGAAGGTTTAGTATTGGAATTTAAATGATTTCAAATCTGTTTTCATTTTATAAAATGTTTTTCATGCATGTGAACCAGGAACAGATGTAGATATTTCCTTTTACTGACCATAACTGGAGGAAAAAAATCACATAAGGCAAAAAGATTTTTCCATCATACTTCCTTAGATTATAATGAAAAAAATATCGAATGGACATGCTGGACTATATTTGGTATGTTTGGCTGGAGGCTTATTTTTGTGGTATCTGTGAGTTGTTGTAGCCCAACTTAGAGAAAAGTGAATACATCTTGTCTTGGGCTAGAAAGGCAGTTGATAAAAAACCTGCATGGACAGGTGTGCAGGTCAAACCCACACAAGTTTGCTTATGCTTTGAGACTAGTGGTAATATTCAACCATCCAGCTAAATTTTCTTCTTAGGTTTAAGAATATATGGATGAAGTGCCAGTACTGCTGGCGTATGTGTGCTTGTAATAGACTGATTCCTATTTAAATTGCAAAGTGTGTTTTTAGATGTCGCTGCCACCTTGCTTGCTCTTCTCAGTTTGTATCCTGTATTTGCCAGCTTGACTGTCTGGATTCATGACTTGAATTGCTTATTTGCTTCTCCCTGGTGTTGTAATTTGGTGTAGGTTGCTTCACACAGTGAGTTGTGCAGACTTTCACAATCACTCCTGAAGAGTTGATGTAGGTGGCCAGGTAGGTATTATTTTCGTGTTGCAGTTGCTGGAGATAACTCTCTGCCCTGTGAGTTGCTATCTTTAAAATAGAAGAACTGTCTACTTGGATGCTCTCAGTTGCTTTGACCATATAGTCTGTGGTGGGACTGTAGAACATAAAGTACCCACATAATCAAATCTTAAGGGTCTCATCTACATGTTGGTCACTGAGAGATTTTCCAAGTAACCTTCCTTGGTTTTCTGCATATGAAGAGTTCTTCTAAGTCCTGTGCAATCCAGCCTGAATGCCCACTCATAGCACAGCACTCACAAGAAATGAATCAACTGAAATATTTATATCTACCTTTATTGTTTTCTAAACCATAAATGTTGCAATCATGCAGGATGTAGATTTCTGCTGAGTAACTGCATATTTTCACACATAGGTTTTTGTCCCTTTCTACATTGTTTTTTTATCATTATTAGTACTTGAAGTATTTTAGATGTGAAATAGTTTATGTACTATCAGTCTGGCTTTTGCCTCATGTTTTTGTGTACATTCCCATACAGAAAAGGGGAATGCCATTGTAATATTTGTTCATTTAGCAGAGTACAAGGTTTCTGTAGTTGTACTCTGTTCCCTGCTAGGTTTTTGGGGCTATTTGCAAGTTTATATGTCATTTTTTTGCTTTTCACAATGAAAGCTTCAGAAATCCTTTGCAGTTTTTGAGGTGATATCGGTAATGGATATCTAATCTTTGTCAGCTGGTGATAGAACACCTAGTGCTCTTAAATTCCTCTCAGTTGTATGGTCCCATCCATATTTTTCTGATGTATTTTCATGCCCTCAAAACTGGTGAAGTCTTAAAACTGTGTTTCTTATAGTCTTAAGTTTAAAGGAAGATTAACAAAAAAAGCTAGATACAATCCTATGTGGAGGTTGAACTCTGTATTCCTTTATATTCATGAATATGACATTTTGGAAAACACATATGTAATGCATATATTTAGAAAATAAGTGTGGTTGTCAAGGACAAAAAGCTTTTTATATGTGTTTTGTCAAAAACAGGGAAGTGAATTATCCCCAGGGATCTGTGATGAAATGCCTTCTTATGTTATATAAGAGTTAGAGAAGCCTGAAAGCTTTTTTTTTTTTTTTTTTTTTTTTTTTTTAAATTCTGGTGGATTTATGGTTCCTCATAAGGTTAGATTTACACAGCATGTGTGTCAAATAGTAATTTAAGATGGTTTTCTTTTTCGGTCTGTGGGATGACCCCATCTTTAACTCTGAATGAAACCAAACTAGAAAATAAACATCTTCCTTGGACAAAGACCACAGCCTTTTTAGTTTAGGAGGATCTGTTACATTGGAGCACTGGGAGGGGTTGCCATAAGCACTGCTCTAAAAATATGTGCTTACTGAATCTGTTGCCATGCCTTCTAGTGAACAGTTCAATTGTCTGAAGAAAAATGTTATTTCATCTGCTTGTCATTTTTGTTTGCTTATATGGATAAAGTAGGCTTCAGAAAACAAAAAATGTGGTTCCAAAAATATCGCACCCAGTATTCATTTTCCCACTTTGGGGTGGAGTATATGGGAGAAATGCAGCATGCAGTAATCCATCAATATCACTCTAACAGTGATCTAGGTGGTTGATAGTGGCAGTCTTTTTAGAATCCTTTAGGAAATTGGTACATAACTGATTTTGAAGCCTATTTCAGTGTTCCACTGAAGGAACACCAGAGTTTGGCTTGTAAATGGGATTGCACGTTTGTGAGTGAAATGATTGCAGGCAAAGTATGAAGCTGATGGTCTAAGAGCAAAATTAAAAGAATGAAAAATATACAAACATGAAGAGTTACTGAAAATTATTCTCCCTTTCTTATAAAAACTGTTGCTTACTAAGGTTTTGTCTTCTAAGATCAGGGTCTAAATAAACAGTTAACTTTTTTCTTTAAACCTTTTGTTTTAGCCTACTTTTATTAGGAGTTTATTTATTTTTACTTTTTGTTTATCTGCACTCTTAGATTGTGTTTTTTACACTGATAGACCAGTATGTTTTCAAGTGCTTAGTATAGTAATACAAAACTTGCAATTTGAAAAAACTAAATTGGCATATTGATGAAAATAATATTACTGAGTTTTTAGTTTTTTCCCCAAAAGGATTTTTAGTGGAAGGCTGTAGAGTGAAAAGCTGAGTGTATTTCAAATTGAATATTGCAGTTGTTCACAATCATAGGATTAAAAAAAAATTGTTCAAGTTTTTGCTACAAATTACTCTCTTTCTCTAAGGTTTCTAATTGACTTCTTTTCTTGGTGTTGCACACTTGACTGGATGTGGCAGTCACTTGAAATGGAAACTGCTGCTCTTCTTGCAAGGATTGTTTGAGAGTTACATGCTTTATTATCTGTTAAAAACTGTGAACTGTAAAAAGAATCTCTGATGCTCTCTGTGGCCCTTGTATGACTTTATAGTTTGGACTGTAATTTTCAATATAATTATTTTGTGCTGTCTTTATTTGCCTAAGGTTTGAATAATCTGAATACCTAAAAGATTCATGCTGCAGGGCTTATTCCAGGTTATTAGAGTCAAAATTTCCTGTAGAAACATACAATCAACATTTGATGGGTTTAGCTTTAATTTTGTTTTCTCCATATAGCAGTAGTGAATGCAGTTCATTAAGCACATTTACTAGTGTAAAACACTAGTAATTGTGGGAAGTCTTTGACATGAGGGTTAATTACCATGCTTGCTTAAGCTATATTTAAGTACTTCTTTTAGAGAAGCTTTAGAAATGTAACATTAACATCTTATGTGTAAATATATGTAGATGTGTACACACAAAAATATATGTGGTATATACACACAAAAGCAAATTGTATATTTTAGGGGAAAATATTTTAACTTTGTGTTAAAGTTTTTGTCATCAAAGAATACCATTTAGGTAGTTTGACTGACTTTTTAAATAGGTTATTTGGGGGGAGGAAAACCCTTTATTGGGTGTGTACTTAAAACTGTTACATTTCAGTAGTAGCATAAACTTGTTTTTCACTTTGCAAACATAGTGTTTGATTTTTATCTGTGGAACTTCCAGTTGCTTTTTTTTCCCAATATACAGGAACTGTAACAGATTCAAGTAATGATCTACTTGGTATTTTCAAATTAGCTGATCAGGAGACAAATTCATTTAACACCTATTAGTTATTTGGAAGCTTGAAGAAATGATATTTTGTTTGATGAGATGCTCAGCTGTCTTTTGAATGGCTTTTATTGAGGGAGCAAATTGAGGTCTGAAATTCCAAACTGATGGAGTTTATTCTGTCCCATTGGGGGCCGGGGCCAAAAAAGCTGCATGGCAGAGGGTTCCAGGGTTGAGAAGGAAGGACTGTGCAGGGTGATTGTCAACACCACCAGCAGCTGGGCTTAGAGTGACAGGAGACTGTGTGACCAGCTGCTAAGGGGGCCTGGGTCATCAGCAAAGGTGGTGGCGTAGAAATTGATGAACACATCTGGTGTGGATGTCTGGTGACACCCTCTGCTCGTAGTTCTCCTGTCCAGCACTGCAGCAGTACCTTTAAAGCAGGAGCAGTAGTTGCCAGAGCATCCTCAGGAATGTGTGTGAATGTGAAAGGCTCTCTAGATGATTAATATCAGGGTTGTAGAAATAAAGCCTGTTAATTTCAGGTACATTTTAACTTTTGCTCCTGAAAAGCTGCTTTTGTTTCTCCTTTAAACACATGACTTGATTATCAGCCAACCCGTGGAGAAATAGTGCTCTGTGGAGGTTTGAGAGCTGGATGACTTTCATGAAGGCACCAGAACAGCTCCTTACAATTCTTTTACCAGTCAGTAATTTAGGGAGAAGCAACTAGAGTGACAGAGTAAAGGAATATTAATGGTCTTGAGAAAAAGATTTCAAATGGTAGCAAAATTATGGGCTTATATGTTTTTAATAATTCTTTTATCAAATTAGTGATGCAGTCCAACACCTGTTACGAGAAAAGTTAGTTTTGAGTTGCACTCCAGACCTCTTAGAAGCACCTGGAAGTTTGGGAGAGGTGCTAGGTTACATACCCTCTTTATCCCTCTTCCAAACTGAGGTCTCACTTCAGCTCTGATGTTTGTGGCATATCATGCGACATGGTGATGTCTGTGTACTCGTTTGCCGAGCATGGCCAGCATGAATGGAGCCAGTGGAAGCAGCTCAGAGACCACAGGCTAAATTCTGTCTCTGTACTGGCCAAAGATATGCTGGAAACAGATGGTGACCACACTGGAGGAGAAAGGACTCATATGGGCCTTTGTGCTATGCGAGTGTGAGCAAGGATGCAAACCTCGGGAAGGGGCATCCGTGGCACATGCTGGAATTTGTAGCTCTTGTACTGAACTGTACCTGGGCCAGGAAGTATCAGCTCGTTTTGGGGAGGTTGTTTCTTGGTCTGGAATTTTTTTTTTTTGGTTGTTATTTTGGTTTGGGACTCTTCATAGGTCAGATTGTCACAGTATCAGATATTAGTCATTGATTAACATGAGCACTTCTCAGTAAAGCAACTTTTTGTGAGAGCCACACACCAGGGAGGGCAGTCTGTTTCTGGAACCCTTACCCAGGGATGCAATATACCATCAGCTACAAACTGAGAAATAGACAGGGAAGAAGCATCTCTTTAAAATAAGAAAAGGGAGGGTTAAAAAGGAAACTGTTTTGTAGTTGGTAAAAAGTTGCTTCCTTTAGAGATGGTATCTGTGAGCTGGAATAATTTGCTCTCAGGTGGCCACTGATGTAGACTCGTTTCCTAGAGAGCAAGAACTCCTTTCAAAAGTAAATTGTTATGAACAATTTTATTTTTTTTTTCCCAGGAATAGAATACAGTACAGCATACAGTAAGACTTGTAATATCTCTTTTAGATCCTGTAAATTTCCTTCCAGGAATGGAATTCTACACTTAACTAGGTGACTGACACTGGTACCAAAATGGAACATGAGTATTGAAGTAGGAGTGACCATGTGCAGTCCTTTTCTTGCTCTTCCTTTCTGTCTCAGTTAGAAGGAGTTTTTAAGTATGTGTTTTAGCAACAGTTACTTGTACACTTGAGAATTGTGATATCCGTGTCTTGATTAATGCATATGAAATGGATGTGAAAACAGAGGATGCAGTTCAGGCTTTGAGATATTGTTGTGTTTGCTTGGTGAACAATGAGTAGGAAATCATAACAGAGCAAAATATGCTTAAGTGCACAGGTGGGAGATTACTGTCCCCTGTGTTGCTGTCTCTGTTTGATATCTGTCTCACTTTGATAGCTTTTATTATGCTTCATTTACCATCCTGTTATGTCACGAGCATTTACCACTGACTGCAGGAGATTATGATTATTGAGTGTGAGTTCATGGTCTTGTGCACAGGGATGCCAGCTGGTTCACTGTGCTCTGAGCCAGCTGATAGTTTACCAGCATGGTTACCAGGGCTCCAAACCTGGGGGAACAAATTCTGCTGAGTGCCACAGTGGATGTGCTCAACTCAGCACCCTTTGCTAGTGGCTGTGCATCCTCCGCGTGTTCCACCCTGAAAGCAGAGCGAGCTTGGCTTTGTAGAGAGGCTTATACTGCAAGAGTGCAGAAGCTGCTGCTAGTGACTCACGGTAATTACTGTTACACCCTAGAATCAATGTAACCTTGCCTAGGTTCGTGTGTATTTGCATCAGCTACTTTAGCACAGAATGAAGCTAAGAATAAAGCAGTGCGAAATCCTAGCAGCGGAGATCAGTGCAGGTGATCATTGTGTGTATGGCAACAGATGGCACCTGGTGTCCTCAGTGCAGAGAGTTTTTTCTTATGGTTAGGGCGCAAGGAAACATTCAGAGAAAAAGGCAGAAACACAGACTTGCTGACGTGTGAATCACTGACAAATTTTGTAGACACATAAATTGGTGAAGTGGAGGGAAAAGAAAGGGAGGTTGAGGGAATCTGTCTGTCTATGCAGAGCTGACAATTATCACAAATTCAGATAACACAAAGCCAGCAGTTCTGCTAAGTTTGAAAAAAAAACCAAAACAGTAAGTTAGTAAAATAGCAAACACTATTCTTCAAATAGATTTTCAGTTTGTAAAAATTTCCTCAGAAAGATGAACCTTTTAGCTTTCCTGCAATTACAATGATGGAAGTAATCCTGGGAAGAAAAGGATAAAGCTAATAATAGGTAACCAGATAAAGTATTTCAAAATGCTAAATTGAATTTTTCTCCTCTGAGGAATTAATTTTATGCAATTAGACATTATTTTGTACATATAATAACTTAATTGGCTGATAAATTAATATTCCCTCCCGGGGTTTGATCTGTTATAACTCAGGTAAGAATTTGTGACACAAATAGATAAGCTTTCTTATATAAAATATTTTTTCTTGTTCTCATTTATTTTTCTAGTTTTAGAGGAGCTTCTAGTTTTCAGGAGCTTGTACTGATGGCATTTGTTTTCCTAGTAAAAGTTAGCAAGGATTGCTGCCAGTAATGTGTGTGTTGTTGCGCTGCATTTCCTAAATTGACTGTGTTTTAGTAAACCCCATGCGACAAAGAAGATATCTGTTAAGTTTTTAACAACTTCTTGCTATAAAACGTTATTCTGATCTCCTTATCCTACAGTTTTGGTGATTTTAAAGTATCCCTGGCAATATGTGGCAATTACCACCTTCTACTATGTTTTACTGTTTGGAGTGGAGGAGGTCTGTGGTATGGAGGCATGGCAAAAGCGAGACTTTCTTATGAGTTGAAAGTGATCCAGTCATTTCCAAATTTTTAATTTTAAAATGCCACTTTATAATGAGGGCTGATGGTGAAATATGAAGTCTTTCCTTTGGAACGTTATGAGTCATGAATAATTTGGTGCCCCCAAATCTATCTCTGTCATCATCAAACTATTAGGATCATTAGCACCCATGATTCCAGAATCTGGAGTCTCATCATGTTCTCAGCAGATAAGAGTAATTGCTGAATCTCATCAAGTAAGACTCAGTTGTGGGTAAAGTCACTACTTTGCAGGGAAAAAGAGCATGATTCCACATAACTAAAGCTAGGAAAAATTGTAATAGAAGGTATCTGAATTGATGTGTCAGGCATGAGCTCCTTTCCTCCTTTCACCTTAACAAGTAGTTGTTGAATTATCTTCTTTGTCTAACTGTATCCAAGATAGAAACTGATTACTGTGCAGTAATTGAGTTTTTTTTTTTACAGTCCTGAACTGATTAGAGTGAGATTTCTTCTTGATCAACTACTTGTATTTGCTGCTTTGTATTGCAAAGGTCTCTAGATGAAATCTCAACTGGTATGTCTTCATTTTTCTGGGTGTGTGACTTCAGGCATGACAAGTAAGAAATCAAGATCCTTGACTTCCCTGCCTTTTAAGAATGATGGAGTCTGCAAAACCATCTTGCAGTTGATCAACAGGGTCCTTTTAAGTTTTATAAGAGTTGTTCTTTGTCCTGCACCTAAAACTTTGGCTTTGGAGGAGACAGCAAAGTGATTTAAAAAGGTATAAATAGAAAGCAAAAGAATGAAGATAGGTTTGTGCACATTTTGAGTTGAGATTGGATACTTAGTCATCTGGTACTGGTACAAACTGAAAAAATAAAATTTGTCCTAAGTATCTGAGACCTATTTTGAACAGATACTTGGATTGCTTTACTAGTTATTGTATGGAATCTGATTATTCTCTTAACTCTCTATTCAGGTTTTCAGTTGATATAATCCATAGTAAGTTTTCATGTACCCTTTCAGTAGTTTTTACATGTGGTTTTCATTTACAGCTTTTTATATATAGCTGTTCATCTGATTATTTTGTTGGCCTCCTCAGTAATTGGAAATTAGAAGCGTGCATTTTCATGGTTGTGCTAGTTTGGCCTTGCCATAATCTGCTCGTATAGATATTCATAGCTCTACCTTAAGTTGTGTTTTTTTCTATATTGAAATGGTAACTAAATAGGATTTGTTACTCTTCACAAATGCTGCTCTTGGCGTTAGAAGTAGGTACCATACTGCTGATCTTGTAATTGTAACTAATGTTAATATATTGCATCTTCTGTGTTAGCAATTTTGCTGCTTAATATTTAAGTTCTGGCATGTTTTCCCGTTCAAAATAACACCTGTTACTGGTCTTTTAAATCAAGTGAGATTCACTCTATCTCTGATGCTGTCATGTTTTGCAAATAATGAATACTAGAAAAGGTTAAAGTACAGGTTGCTGTTGTTGTTTATTTTCATTAAAGCTGATAACCGGTGTACCCAGAACCAGTGTACCCAGAACCTGTGCTTTAGGAATTTTTGATGTTATCAAATGTCATGTTTTCACTTTATTTTGATTGAAACTAATCAAATGTTTTACACCAGACTGTTAGGTCTCAAATTAGACACCAGGCTGGGAAGGTCTAGAGAAATAAATACAGACAGGTGGTTGCACTCTCAAAAACATTTGACTTAATACTGATTTAATTCATATAGACACAGTCAATGGTGGAGTTCATTTCTTCAGAATATGATATTAACTATTACCATAATCATTTATGGCCTGTATTCCAGCTGCTACAGCAGATGAAGGAGGACAGCTGCAAAAACCTGTAGAATATGAAACAGCTGGTCCCCAGAGCGAGACATGCATAAAGCTGAGTCAGGAACAGAGAATTTCCTTTGGAAAATACACTGTGTGGTCATATAACTAATGACAAAACCATGTATACAACAGGTCAGGAGTACATTGATCACTTAGTTATATTTTTCCATATGATTAGAGATACATTTGTATATCTGTATCCTTATGTAGGATTGTTATCCTGAACATTTTTTAAGGGAAAACATATAATTTGGGGAGGTAGGGAGAACTGGTGGTGTTTGGATGCTTGTATGGTCAATACCAAGTTTTGGATTTTTTAGAGCTGCATGAACTTATGCCCTGAAATTAATGAGGAACCTGTACTACTAGGTGATCTGTTTCAGTAGAACAGCATTTGGGGGTGAGGAGGTGTATACTTTGCTCACTGTTGGTAGAAGGGGAACAGAGAGGGACAAATCTTGGCTTTCACTGCAGACTGTGAAGAGCAGCTTGTGGTAGTGGATGCTTGTACTCCTGCGTGTTTTATGTTCAACCCTCAGCTTGACTTTTCCTTTACGATCCCTTTTAGCCTGGCGTTCTCCTGCCCTAAATCGTTATCAGTTTTCATTCTATTTTCCTTCTGTCCTGCCTATAAAAGCAAGCCTATATAGATCTGTAGGTAGGACTGTGAGGTGTTGCCATTTCATAGAGGTTAATAGTGCTTAAACACTCTTTGATAGGCACCTTGCAAAGTAGGCACTTTGATAGGCATACTTTGAAAAGTGTGGGCAGAAGATTAGGTTCTATCATGACATACAGTGTTAACATTTTCCCTTCCTTGATCTCATGGTGCACAAAGTTTTTTCTCCAGCTGATTAGTTCTTAGGCTGCAGAGCGTTTGAAAATTGTAAAAAGTTATGGCTGAATATTCAGTAGTTTTCAAACAGCAGCATGGGTAAACTGCCTTTCTAAAGTTATTCTAATTAGAAAACACCCTGTTATTTCAGCAGCATCATTGACAGCACAGAGCTGAGTGCTGCAGCTGGCACAACAGAAGGAATGAATGCTGTATATGAAGACACTGACAAGCTGAAGGAGTGGGTCTGTGGGAACCTAATGAGGTTCAACAGGTCCAAGTGCAGGGTGCTGCACCCGGGTCAGAGCAATCCTAGACATGAGTACAGACTGCGACATGAACTTTTTGAGAGCAGTCCTGTGGAGGAGGGCTGTGGGGTGCTGGTGGACAAAAGCTGTACAGACGTCAACAATGCTGCAAGTGCAGAAATCCAGCCGTATCCTGTGCTGCATCAAACACAGCAGGGCCAGGAATGTTAGTCTCCCCTGTATTCTGTCCTTGTTAGATCTCATCTGGTGTAGTGCATCTGGGTGTGGATTCTTCACGACAAGAAACGCATGAAACTGTTAGAGCAGGTCCAGGGAAAGGCCACGAAGATAAGAGGGCTTGAGCAACTCTTCTAAGAAGACAGATTGAGAGAGCTGGGATTGTTCAGCCTGGAGAAGGGAAGGCTGTGAGGAGACCTTATTGCAGCCTTCCAGTATTCAAAGAGGGCTTTGAAAAAGATGGAGACTTTTTACCTAAGGAAATAGTGATAGCAAAAGGGGAACAGTTTCAAACTCAAAAATTTCAAGATTTAGATTAAATGGTAAAAATTTCTTTCCTGTGAGGGTGGTGAGGCACTGGAACAGGCTGCCCAGAGGAGTTGTGGATGGTCCATCCCTGGAGGTGTTTAAGGCCTGATCTAATGGGTGGCATCCCTGCCTGTGGCAGGGGTTCTGGAACTGGATGATCTTTAAGGTTCATACGAACTCAAACCATTCCATGATTCTAAGACTGTAGCAGCATTCCAAGGAGAAGAGCTGCATTTATATAAATGCCTGTGCAAATAGTTGTACCCTGGGTGACTCGCACTGCTCTTGTTACGTGTGATGCAGTCAGCTTGCATTTTAAGTATTCCTTATGTGTTGAGCTTTATATTAAGAGCAGCTATTTTAAAGAAGTGCTTTATATGGCAAGTAAAATTTAAACATGCTGCCTTTGGAGGTGGAAAGTGCCCTGGCTTGGTATTTAATTAGTGTGGTGCAAAGTACTGTAATTCTGAGACTGCAGAAAGTGCTGGTTTTCCTGGAAGCATCAGAATGGCTTGATTTTAGACAATACTGTATTGTCAATGCAGTGCTGGTTCAGCAGCATCTCTGGACACATTTGGCAAATATTTAGAGGACACATTTTGTGTGATTGGTTCAGCCTTTGAAAATTATTAACTTCTTTGTGTTAAAGGATGTACACAGCAATGCAAGATTTTATCTTGACAATCCCATGCTTTTGTCTTCTACCAGCAGGGATGTATTTGTGGATTATGGTTTTTTAGCTCCTCAAAGGGCAGTGTACTAAAGGCTTTGTAATCACCTCTGTACTGATGAGGTATGGGAAAGCATTGCATTTCTGTGACTTTGTGAAGCTGGAATAATACAGGAGCTGTGGTAGACAAAAATTTATTAGCCAGGGAATTAAATAAAACTTGTCATATCAAATTACTTAAAAGTATGTGTTTCTATTTAGCTTTAATAATTTGATATGTTGCAAACTCTGTTCAGAGGTAATACATGCTTTCTGCATGGACTATGCAGCTAATGTGCAGAAAAGGCTGTGCAAAGCACAAAATAAATGTTCTTGACAACCATCCTCCCTTACAATTTTATATGCTTTTTGCTAATTAGCTTCCTTTTTTTTTCTTTTTTTTTGAGTTAACATATCAGATATTTACATTCATGGGAAACTTGAATTGGTAATGTTAATACCTAATGGCAACCAAGGATGTAGGACTTGTAAATGGTAAATTCTTTAAAGTGGTTATAAAAACTGGAGTTCTGATCTGCCTCTTATGTAATTTCTCTGGGAAATGTATGCTGTATGTATCCTTAACTGAGAAGCTCCCTACTTGTGCTTTGTAACACTGTTCACTAACCCAACTAAAAAGTACCACTAATCAGTTCAGAAGGAAAAATTTGTATTTGTTAGAACCAGAACCCAGTATTACTTTTTCAGAAGGCAACCCTGCAATACCTGGAAAACTCATCGCCACCATGTAACACAGCACTGCATTTTTTGTGATGGTGATCAATGTGATTTAAAAACATGTTTGTTAAAAAGATTAATTATGTGTAATAATTACCTTGATAGTATCAGTTACCAAAAAAATTCTGTATTAAGGAATTAATGATTTTCTCTCTTTTTTTTTTTTTCTGTTCTAGGCTTAAAAGAAGCATAAGCGATTCAATTACACCTCTGACATTTTGGAGCATGAGTGATGTTAAAACTATTTGAATGTATTGGAGCATGGCTGCTTCTTAAAATGCAGAAGTTGAAGGAAATTATTGCTTATCAAAACCTACTGAATATCTGAATTTTCTGGACATTGGGCATTTAACTGCGTCCTTAAATATCCATGATTAGGATCTCATGCAACCATTGTATATTTTGGAGACTATTCTCCAGAAGAGAACTGTGCATTTAAAAAGCAGAAATGACTGTGGGTTTTTTTGGAACTTACTGAGGTTGAGCATACTGAGAGACCATGACCAGCTTGAAGCGGTCCCAGACCGAAAGGGCTGTTGCCACTGGGGTATCAGTCGGAACAGATGGCACCTCAAAAGTCCACTCGGATGACTTCTACATGAGGCGCTTCCGGTCACAGAATGGCAGCTTAGGATCTGCAGTCATGGCGCCAGTTGGACCTCCTCGCAATGAGAGTTCCCATCATGTTACCTCTACCCCTGGAGTCCCTAAAATGGGGGTCAGGGCAAGGATTGCCGATTGGCCCCCAAGGAAGGAGAACATCAAGGAGACAAGCAGATCTAGTCAAGATATTGACACGTCAAGTTGCCTTGACAGCATGTCTTCTAAAAGCAGTCCTGGGAGTCAGGGAAGTTCTGTTAACCTGAATGCAAGTGATTCTGTCATGTTAAAGAGCATCCAGAGCACACTTAAAAACAAGACCAGACAATCTGAGAATCTCGACTCCAGGTTTCTTACACCCGATGGCTATCCCAGTTCCCCAAGGAAAGCCCTTCGCAGAATACGACAGCGCAGCAACAGCGACATCACCATAAGTGAGCTTGATGTGGATAGTTTTGATGAATGTATTTCACCCACATTTAAATCTGGACCATCTCTGCACAGAGAGTATGGCAGCACATCTTCCATAGATAAGCAGGGAACTTCAGGGGAAAGTTTTTTTGACTTATTGAAGGGCTATAAAGATGAAAAGTCTGATCAGAGAAGCCCAGGCTCAACTAAACTCGGTGAGCTTCTGATTGCCAGTGGAAGCAAGGGTTCAGGATTCTCTCTAGATGTGATAGATGGACCTATTACTCAAAGGGAAAACCTGAGACTCTTTAAGGAAAGGGAGAAGCCACTCAAGAGACGCTCAAAATCAGAGACAGGAGATTCATCTATTTTTCGTAAGCTGCGTAATGCCAAAGGTGAAGGGGAACTTGGGAAGTCTTCAGATCTTGAAGATAACAGGTCAGAAGATAGCATAAAGCCTTGGACTTGTCCGAAGTGTTTTGCTCATTATGATGTACAGAGTATTTTATTTGATTTAAATGAAGCAGCAATCAACAGACATAATGTTATTAAAAGAAGGAACACAACGACAGGTGCATCTGCTGCTGCTGTAGCATCACTTGTCTCCGCACCCTTGTCCCATTCTGCAAGTTTCAATTCTCCAATGGGCAGCACTGAAGACCTGAATTCAAAAGGAAGTCTTAATATGGACCAGGGGGACGATAAAAGCAATGAACTAGTGATGAGTTGTCCTTATTTTCGTAATGAGATTGGCGGGGAAGGGGAAAGGAAGATCAGCCTTTCCAAATCTAATTCAGGTTCCTTCAGTGGGTGTGAAAGTGCCTCATTTGAGTCCACTCTGAGTTCTCATTGCACAAATGCTGGAGTTGCAGTTCTGGAAGTTCCCAAGGAGAATCTGATTTTACATCTAGACAGAGTGAAAAGATACATCGTTGAACATGTAGACCTTGGTGCATATTATTATCGAAAATTCTTCTACCAGAAAGGTAGGTAAATTGTATTTCTGCTTGAGTTTTAAGAATGATTTTTTGTTTTCCAAACATGCAAAATCCAGTTGTTGCTTAATAGTATTTGCAAGAATTAGGGATTTCTTCAATGGTGTATTTTACTGATGGTATGTGCTATATCTAATAGTCTTTCAGAGTGTTGGAGTATAAGAATGTTGAGGATTTTATTGCTGATAGATATGGTAGCAATGGCTACAAAATAAGAATGTCTTGAAACACAGCTTTGGGTATTCATAGGAGTGGGCAGGGGTTGACACTTGAAAGATTGAAACAAGAAAGTCCTGAAAAGACGAGAACTTTCTTCCCACTGTGCCAGGAGTTGATTTATTGAGGATTTAATGGAATGTGCATCTTAAGTAGTATTTACAGTAATCTTTGGATGTACTAATTAACTTAATCCACTTCAAAATTTTTCAAAATTAATAATACAGAAATGAAGACATCTAAAAATGAAGACATTTAAAGTTAGATATAACTTTATATACACACACAAATACCTGAGTTTCAATGTCAACAGAATATCTGAAAAACCAGAGTACAGTTCTGTTATCACATGGTTCTTCCCTGAAACCAAGGATTATAATTTCCATTGGATGTATATGGGAGGGAGCAAAAAGCCCAAAGCAACAGATCAAAGCCTTTTCACCTATATAGAAAAGAGCAAGCCCCAAACATTACCCAGACACTCCCCCACTCTGTCCCCTCAGTCAAAATAATACTGTCACCAGGAGGTACAGATCTCCCTCTGTTATTCATGATTCTGAAAATGCTCAAAAAGGATTGCAGACCAAAATCCTTTAAGAGTTCATCTGCAGGACTGTGTTGTATTTCCTGATGGCTAGAGCTGGTCTAATGACTGACCTGGAGAGTGCTTGTTCCTTACCTTCCAATGATCAGGATTGGGTTTCTTCTCTTCAGTGAATGCAGGTCAAAGGAGCTTGTTTCTCACTTACAAAAGCAACAGGGATGCTTGGTAAGAATTAAATTGATGTCTTAAAAGAAAAAGCTTACATTTCTTAAATGCATGTTATTGCTAATAACTTAATTTCCCACTTTTCTCTTGCCTTCAAAATACACCCATCTATCACCTCTTCCTCCCTGCATTGTCCATTGTTTAGGTGGCTCTTGTTACTCGTTCCGTAGTCTCCTCTTTGTGCATTCTTTCTAGGGCTGAGAGGTAGCCTTTGCTCTGTTTTTTGAGAGTGCTGATCCATATCCTTTGGAGACATAGGTGTTAGGAAAAATAATGGTTTCCTGAGAAAAGTAAGCTAGATCTGTGATACAGGATAAGGTATGCTTGGAGGGGAGAGCCTGGGGTTTGTGACCTTTGGGATTATTTTCCTCTCTGTCTCCCTCTGGAACAATTTGATTCCTTATCAGTCTAGTGAGTTTTGCAATCAGCAACTAAAGTTTCATGTTACAGCTGGCCTGATTTACAGCATTTCAGCACTAAGAGGGGCAGACATTATTCCTCCTTCTTCCTTGTACCAGTTCTATTGTTTTCGGAGAACTTGATAAGCCAGTTGAGTTTACTGAACAATCAAGCAGAATTCTTGCCATGGCAATAAATTTGGGGTTAATTGCTCCATTGTTTCTCTCCAGTTCTGGTGAGGGATATTATTATGTCTTTGCAGTCAGAGAAGTGCCAAAGCCATATGGCCAGGTGAGGGATGGAAGACAACAGCAGAGGAGGAAGGAGGT
Organism: Passer domesticus; assembly: GCF_036417665.1. Lineage (NCBI taxonomy): Eukaryota > Metazoa > Chordata > Aves > Passeriformes > Passeridae > Passer > Passer domesticus. The sequence continues at coordinate 35,135,438 of NC_087479.1, forward strand.
GTGAGTGGAATTTCAGCCCTTAGGCAAAACCCATTTATTGGTTTGCCTTCTCCTTAAGGGAAACGACACCCTCATGCTCCTACAGTTCCAGTCACCATTGTTTCCATTTTTTCTTAGATGTAATTAGGGAAGAATTGATAAAATCAACATAATCTACTCCTCAGGGTATGGTGAGGGGTGGCCAGATATACAAATGTGTGCTATGGAGTAGGATGGGATGAGGAAAAGAAGCTGTGATATTTTTTTCCCTTAAGCAATAAAATGGGGTTTTAAATTAACTTTTCTTGTGTTCAGTCCAACAGAGTCCAAACCATGGGTGTTTCTTCCAGAGATTTTTATCTTAAATGCTGTACTTCAGAAGCCTCCTTAGCTATCCCAAATCCCAGTTCTCTACAAGTACAAAACCTGTTTTGTTGACCACCCAGAGTATCATTGTTCTCTGAGCAAACTTTAAACTAAGCTGATGAGATGGGATAGTGATAAAATTTGAAGCAGCATCATGGGGAAAAAAAAATCTAGAAAGTCAGTTGTAACTGAATTTTTTATGTGACATGAAGCAAGTAATGATGCAGAAATTTTTTTGCTGGAAGAGGAGGTTGGATTTTTATGATGTTATGAATGGAACAGACAGTGCCAAAAGACAATTTCAGTAGGATCAGCTTATCAAGTCAGTAGGCTTAGAAGTATTCTTAGATGATTTCTGATTTGACAACAATACCTTTTAAAGATCTCAAACCAGGAAAATGTCATGGACTTTGAGAACACCTAGTAACCTTAGAGCTTGCAAAGAATAAAAAGCAATGTTCCAGAAAATTGTAAGCTGAGTTGGTTTTCATTCCAACTGGAAATAACAAAGAAGGTAATTTGAGACTATATCAGTAAAGAACTGCCAGTTAAAAAAATCATCAATGATGCCAGTCAGCATGATTTAATGAAAAATATATCTTGTCACATAAAAGAAAAAAAAACATAGTTAATCTTGTGTCTTAAAAAAAAAAAAAAGGGATGAAAGACCTTGAATTCATATGGATCCTTTTAATTTCTTCAAGGTAATTTGGTGAAATGCTGATGGTAACTCGTCTGAAGTCTTTAATTATATAAAAGCAATAGCTCATTTTTTACAGGTACTGTTACTTAGATGATAGCTCCATCTCAAGTTTTAGCAATGTATGGAGGAAGGATAAGTGAGATTCCAGTATTACTAACATGGTCCAAATTGATTCAAATATTTTAATCTAGTTAGTGTAAAGTATTTGCATGTGATATTTATGGATGAGTCTTGTATAAGTTTAATGAATGCAAATGGATGAGTTTTTGTATGTAAAAGAAATTGGTCCCTCTGCAAAGTAGTGGAATTGATAAACAGTGTTCTGGCCTGCTGTCCAGACTTCTAAATGTGAAAATACTGGTGGAGACAGTTTAGTGGAGGTAAGAAAAATGATACTTAGAAAAAGATATTGGGAAGAGAACTTTATAATGGCTGAATTCACTTTCTCCGCTTTATATCTGAACTAATTGTGCAGACTCCCTTTGTACTCAGTGGAGAGAAATGAACCTTGCAGGATCTTATTAATTTCAGTCTCTTCTCTCAATTCACTAACAGAAGCTCATGCACAACTGACTCACATGGAAATGTTTATTTTTATAGGAAATGAATGTTCCTCTTATGATGCACAAGATGTATTTACAAGGTGGTTAAATAATGGTGTGTTTTAAAAGGTGTATTTGATAGAAGGACTTAACTAAAAGTTTGAAGTCTAGACATTTATCAGTTAGGCTTGTGCATGAAAAAAGAGGGAGAGGATGAAGCCAGCATGAGAACCAATTTATGAAAGTTGCAGGCATGTTTATTAAAGACTTATTTACAATCAGTATTAAAATCACACAGAGAGCAAAGCTTGTCCAAGTGCAGTTCAGGAAAGAGAGCATGTCACTCCAGAGGAGCAGTCTGTTTGCTCTGTCCCCATAATTGTGTCTGGGAATTGCAGTTCTCATGGAAAGAACCAAGAGCATCTGTTTTGCTTCCATCCTTCTCATGCAGTAGTTGCTAATGTTGCCATTTAGGGCAAATATTAGTTATTGGCTTAGAATGAAAGACTTGACTGAGAAGTAAATAGTTTCCTGAACTGGTTTTATAACAAATTAGCTGTTGGTTGGCTTTCTATTAGCTGTTTTCAGCCAGTAAAAATACCCTTTTCTCTAATGCTTTAAATGGCTGCATATTCTATCCAAGAGTTGGTGCCTTTCAAGTACAAGGCTGGACTTGCAGAGCTCCCAAAATGCTGCCTGCCCTTTTGTCTCCAGAGAAGAACTGGGCAGGGTTTTCCAGTACTGTAAATGCTGAGCTAGGATTAGAGGAAGATGCTTGATGTGAGTTTCATTCAGAAGAGAAATGTTTGGGGTTTTTATTTCTAGCCTGATTACAGAGAATATCATTTGGACATGATATCTAAAGGGAAATATGATGAAAGCACAGAAGAACTTTCAGTTAAAATCAAGTGCATTTACTTGGATTTCCATTGCAAAGAAAGCTCATAAATATCTACCAGGAAAATAAGTATTTTAGCTTTGGTTCTTTCACAGGAAGTATCTTTTGAGTTATATTATAGGTATGTAACTATTTTTAAAAGTATATATCATTTGTTTTAATGACCAGCTACAATCAAGTCTTTTTTTTTTGGGGGGGGGGGGGGTATGGATTTATAAGTTGATTTATGGCTGCTGCTAGTTGTCCTGATTGTCTGTTAATTAAATGATTTTTCAGCAGTTGTTTAGATTAAATGTCAAGCTTTAGAAATGTTGTTTCCAGTTAGCTTCTGTGTGGTGTGAAGAAATATGGCATTCATGTTTGACATCAAGTTCCTGAATTATAATTGTGACATAGTCCTTATTTTCCCAATAAAACAACTAATTAGCTCTCTTTACACTGCATATTAAGCTTTTAGCACTTTAATTCTGCTGCTACTTTTCCTGCACTGGAAAGATAAAATTGTTGGATGTAAGGGGATTCAGAATTTAAGGGAAAATCAGGTGGAGGTACAATAAAGTGTACCAGAAGTAAAAGTAGTCAGATACAGGGATTTATATTATAGCTTGCAGAATGAATACAGAGATGGGGTTTAGGGGAGAAGGAAGAATGAAGATGAAGGTAAAGAATGAACAACCCAGTAGCAAATGTGAGTAGAGGACGCTGCCCAGTACAGACTGAAGGAAAAGAGAATAAAAGACATTTCCTCTTAGTAGAGAAGTGTAGAGTTCCACACTACTTGATGCATTTTTCCAAAGCAATAGGAGCTAATTGAAAAGCTTAATCAAATGATACAGAATTGTATGTATATTTTGTGTATTTGTGTGCAGTTTCAAGCATTCCTCTTGCCACTCTTCTTAAATGTCTTTTCAAGATGTAGAATAATTTCTCCTGAGAAAATTTTCTATCTGAATTGCAGGCTAGAGTGATTGCAGGGTACACACGTTTTCCCATCTGTATGGCTGTCAATACAGTAAAGTAATGAATTGTTTGAACCCTTCTAGTATGCCTGACCTCCATATCTTTTTTCTTTTAAGTTTTTCAATCATAAAAGCAAAGCCACATCACTGTTTTTAAGTCACTAAGCAGTTTAGTGTGGAGATGGCCAAGTTACCTCAGGTTTGGGAGGCTGTGTAATATACTGATTGAAAAATTAGTCTAACTTTCTCTGACTGTGCTGCTTCTGCATGGACCTTGTCTGCCATAAATGGTTTGGTGAGCTATAAATACCCTGACAAAAAACCAAGCAGGAGAAAGAAAGGTTAGGGTGCACGTAAGATAGTTTGAAATATTGAACAACAGAACATCTAGTAGACTAGTATGTAAACGTTATTACAGTTATATAGATAATCTAATTTATTAGTAATTTTCTCACAGTTCAGCCACTCAAAAGTTTAATGACAATATTTACAGAATATTCCATGAGATATTGAAAGAATTTTGAATTTTAATTACCTTTGTTTAGAGTATTGGCTTTCCATAACTTGCAGAAGAATTTGGTAGAAAGCAAGTCTTCTAATGCTGCATGCATGTTTCTAATGCTGTCTTGCATGCTCTGAAAGCTTAAACAGAAGACATTGAGTGAAGGATAATAAAATAGCAGGCACTGGGGACTTGAGTAAAACCCCCAAGGGCTTGAAGTGCTGGACAGCTGTGTGAAAGCACTTAGTATGTTGGAGGGAGACTTTGTAAGAACCAGTAAGTATAAGTTTTAAAAGACTTAGAGTAAAAAATGAGGCTCCTAAATTTTTAACTGTATTATTAATTGGAAAAATGATTGCCATTCACTTTAGATGGAGTGTATTTCAATATCTGTTTTTATTATCTTTAAATATGCAGTTCTTGATGATGTTGAAATACTTTGTTTTCTCTCTGTAGTAGAATGGCTTATATTAGACTGCTCCTAAAGTTCTTACTTAAATTTTTGTTTTAAGAATAGCAAGTAATCTATATGTAGTAAAGGCAGTATGGTTACATTTCCTGTCAGGGCAGTTACATCTTTTCTTTATATCATTGAATTTCACATTTCTTTGAATTGCTGTATTTTCAGGTGGTTCTAACTTTCTATTTTTGTGCATGTATAAATGCATTCCTATATGCAGCTTATGGGAAATGATGACATGGGACTTTTCTTGCACAATGCTTGACTCCTACTTTTTGACTTTTCTCTTACATTTTCTTTTAGGGAATGTATGTTTAAATTCAGCAGTCACTTTAAATATATGCAGCTTTGTTTATATGTTGCTGCATTAATGGTGATATACCTCTGTCATCAGCCAAGGTAGTTTGTAAAGTTCAAAAGGTTCTGTAGAACAGCCTTCAACACCAGTCAGTCTCTAAAATTGTTGAGCTTTGATTTTTGTAAATGTGCTTTTTTTTTTTTTTCATGTAAAGCTTGACTTTACATGACTATAGTTAGACAAATATAAAAATGTGTTTCAAGGAAACTGCCATTCAGCTAGTGAGTGATTTCACGAATCTTGCAATCTCCTCTCTGCTGCCTTCCCCTCTGGACTGGTTTTCAACTGGACTCTTAGCACTTTAAGGGTTGTTGAACACTTCACTGTTCAATATTTATGCTAGTAATTTTATTCTTGTGCTTTATTTTTCTGTGGTACTATGATTTGATATTTTTACTGTGAACAAGCCTATAACTTCTTTTGCAGCTTCATCAGTTTTTCCCATTTTAGAACTGAGCAACGTGTATGGAAAAGGCAAAAAGCATTCAAACAAAAATAAATAATTTATATCCTTTGCTAAGTACAGTTGTTTGACATTTCTATTTTAACATAGGTTGTTGAGTTTCCCACTTTGGTGCATTTGGCTTCCTTCTCTTTATTTTTAAGTGGGGAAATTAGTAGTGCTTATTTACTTCAATGTGAACGAAACAGATGGCAATATAAAAGATGATGTAAGAGGTGTATCCTGTTTTGGGCCTATTTAAGCAGATATGCTATGTTGAATTTCAGCCTTTTTGTATAAATGGAGCTCACGAGAGAAGTGAAGCACAAGAATGACATCCTGGTACACTTGAAGACATGCTCTTATTGGCTCCATGGAGCTGGCAGTTTGTTTCCAGTGTAACAATCAAGCATGGAAATATAGTTGAAGTGTAAGAAGTAAGACAGACTTTTTTTTTTTCTCATATACAAGAACACTGGAACTATTTTGGGGCAGATGAGAACCTGGGTCCAGTAGCTGTGAGTATAAGAAGAGAGAAGCCAGAGGAAATAAAGGAAAACGGACCTCAGTACAACTACCGGATCATATTCAGAACCAGTGAGGTAAGCAGTGCAGGGGGATAGTAAAAGAAACTAGAACTGAGCAGGCAAAACCAGGTGCAATATATGGGGTGTATGTGCTTTTCAGCATTGGTAATAGATTTCTGTATAATCCAGGAACCTCCTGACAGAATTATGCTACATGTTTATCTGGCACAGAATATATGTGAATTATTCCATAGCATCCAGTACAGAGGAAATACTGAAGGTTAAATCTTGAGAAACTTACAGGAGCTATATTAGCTAGAAGCAAGCAAAGAGGAAGGAAATTGCCTTCTTCACTTCTATATGCGGCCATGGGTAGACCTGAGAGATGTACTTCTTACTTTTAAATGCTCTATAGTATAGAAGATATGTAGTAATACTAACTTTTCCAGGTAGTAGTTTCCTGTAAAACTTAAATCTGATTAATTGTTTCATACAGTCTGATTACTATTATTGATGAGTGGAATTTTTGTGTATCAATGTTGGTGTCATGCTAAAAGCAATTACTTAATGTCCTTGATTTCTGCTGAGAATTGGAAAAATAGTATGTGTAGTTGCACTGCTATTGCTAGTCAGTCTCAGTGCATAACTCAATATATGTGCTGTTTTTCCTTTGTATGCATAGCTCATGACATTAAGAGGCTCTGTGCTGGAAGATGCTATCCCTTCTACTGCAAAGCATTGCACAGCCAGGGGACTTCCCCTAAAAGAAGTGCTGGAGTATGTGGTTCCAGAGCTGAATATCCATTGCTTAAGGCTGGCCTTCAACACTCCAAAAGTCACAGAACAGCTTATGAAGCTTGATGAGCAAGGGGTAAGTGCAGAGTTACAGAATTAAACAAATTATCTTAGTCTGTCAGATTATTGCCTTGAGTTGCAAAATGATCTTTTAGGCTTATATGATTAGAGTAAGTCTGTTGAAATGCCTCATTTAAACTAAAACATGTCATCTGTAGAAAGAGTTATGTTGCATCTATTTCCCCCAACTTTTACAGAATATTTAGGATGTACGAAATCAAGTTCATTTCTCTAGGTGGCCTAAAGTTTTAGATTAATGTTATGGCAGTTGTTAATTTAAATTTCCTGTAAAAGAGACTACAGTATTGTTTTTCAAAGACTGGGGGAAGGAGGGACTTCTGTTTTTCTTATTGCTATTATACTAAGAACATAAGTCTCCCACGGTGCTAAACGTTTCATTGTAATACTGCATTGACTAAACCATGACCAGGGTGCTGCCGGTCTTGTTTTGTTGGTGCTCTTTTTTTCTTTCCCCTGGAATAAACTACATGGCAAAATATTCTAAGGCTTTCTTCATGTGAATAATTTTCAATGAGGTGATAGTCTCCTTGTCTTTTAAAGGCTCATTAGCAGTACAGCTTTGACTTAGAAAAATGGAAGTCCATGACTCAAGTGAATTTTATGATTATAAACTTTAGTAGTGACATTTTATAGCTGTGTGAATGCCTCAGTCCTCACTGGTAACCTCTCTTTCCATGCCACTTGAGTGGATGAACCCAGGATGGGGACTGGGTCCCTCCCACTGTAAGAAAAGATCACGTTCGTGACCACTTGAGGAACCTGAACATATGTAATGGGATTTGGATTAATGGGATGCATCCCAAAGTTCTGAAGGAATTGACTGATGGAGTTGCCAAGCCACTCTCCATGGCATTTGAAAAGTGATGGCAGTCAGGCGAAATCCCAGGAGCTTGGAAGAGGGGAGGCATTGTACCCATATTCAAAAAGGGTAGAAAGGATGATTCCCTGGGAGCCATCACCCTGTCAGCCTCCCCTCTGTGCCTGGCAAGGTCATGGAACAGATCCTCCTGGAAGCTCTGCTAAGGCACATGGATGACAGGGAAGTGGGTTTGAGACAGCCAGCGCAGATTCAGCAAGGGCAAATCCTGCCTTACCAACTCAGTGGCCTTCTCTGATGGAGTCACTACATCAGTGGACAAGGGAGGGGTTACGGATATTGTTTTTCTGGACTTCTGTAAAGCTTTGGACATGGTCCCCCACAACATCCTTTCTCTCTGAACTGAAGAAAGATGGATTTGATGAGTAGACTGTTAGATGGGTAAGGAATTGGTTGGATTGTCACATCCAAAGGGTAATTAATGGTCAATGGCTCAGAGGCACAGTGGACATCAAGGACAAGTGGTTTATCTTGGGTTCATAGTGGGATTTAATGTCTTCATTAATGGCATAGATTGAGTGCACCCTCAGCAAATTAGGAAGCTGAGTGGTGCAATTGCCATGCGTGAATGGTGGGATGCCACCCAGAGGGTTGTGGACAAGCTCAAGAAGTGGCCCCATGGGAATCTCGAGGTTTAAGATGACCAAGGGCAAGATACTGCACCTGGATTCTGCACCTCTGGTATTCACAGGCTGGAGACTGAAGAGATGGAGAGCAGCCCTGCTGAGAAGGACTTAGGGGTGCTGGTGGGTGAGAGGCTGGACATGACCCAGCCATGGGCACTCCCAGCCCAGAGAGCCAAATGTGTCCTGGGCTGCATCCAGAGCAGCGTGGGCAGCAGGGGAGGGAGGGGATTCTGTCCCTCTGCTCTGCTGAGACCCCACTGCAGGGCTGCATCAGCTCTGGGGTGCCAGCACAGGAAGGACAAGGACCTGCTGGAGTGACTCCAGAAGAGGCCACCAAGATGATTAGAGGGTCAGAGCATCTCTGGTGTGAGAAAAGGCTGAGAGAACTGGGATTGCTCACCCTGTAAGACAAGGCTTGAGTTGACCTGTGACCTTCCAGTACCTGAAGGAAGCCTATAAAAAAGAGGGAGAGGGACTTTTTACAACAGGACAGAGTGACAGGACAGGGGGAAATAACTTCAAACTGAAAGAGAGTAGGTTTAGACTAGGTATTATGAGGAAGTTCTGTGCTGTGAGGGTGGTGAGGCACTGGAACAGGTTGCCCAGAGAAGCTGTGGATGCCCCATTACTGGAGGTGTTCAAGGCCAGGTTGAATGTGCTCTGAGTAGTTTGGTCTAGTGAGAGGTGTCCCTGCCCATGGCAGGGGATTGGAGCTGGATGATCTGTAAGAGCACTCTGTGATTCTGTGACAACTAACAAAACTGTGGGGTTAAATTATCCTTAGTTCATATCCTATATGTTATTAATCTCCCATAGTATGGCTTTCTAATACTTAAACGTTTGAAAATAATTAAGGGCAAGTGATACTTGAATTTTTATTATCTGAATCAAAGTATGTTCTGTTTCTGTGGAAATGAAACAGTTTGACACTTCTAGCAAAAAAGATAAGTACACTCTGTACTAATTAGAAGCTGCATTTTTTCAATTCTAAGCTAACAAAAATTGGGTAGCAGCTGCTCTACTAATTAAGTACACAGAATGTTGATCACTTCTTCTCGCTGAGTGTCGCACTGTTTTGTTACAGCATAAGCAGGTGCCTGTTTGATATAGCAGATAAAATGTTTTGTAAATTTAAGGGTTAAGATTATAAAGTCGCCTTAGCCACTAAATTTCACCCAGGAATCCCTTCACTGAGGCAAATTAGTATGCATCAGATTTCATTAGAATAGGATGTCTTTTTTTTATATTTGAGTGAGGTCTTGAAGCAGTTGGTTGTTTTCATATTAAGAATTTACACTTCTTTATTTAAATTTATCTGCCTTCAGCTTTAAGACTTCTGATATTTTTCTCTGCTACATTTTAAAAGTCATTTTGGTGTGAGATTTTTTCCAGCAAAGGTTTTTGTATGCAGTGATTATATCATCTGTTGGTCTTGTTTATGATAAACTAAACAGATTGCACTTTTCAAGTCTTTCACTGCAACATATTTTCTCTGCATTTCATATCACTCTTATGCCTGAGCTCTGTCTCTTCTACTCTTTCAATATCTGCATATGTCATTCAATGCTAGAATGGGAATATTTTTCTTGCCCTAGTTTTGTACTGGTGGTGTCTGTGAAAGTTGCTCGTTCCTTATTTCCTCTTGGATTGCTAGAGTGGTAACATCTGCTGTTCGTACATATGGTCCACACTGCTTGTCACCTAGCTGTTCTTTTATTGGATTTATTAAAATGCATTCATTTGAATAGTTCTGTGTTAAACAGCAATCCAGTAATTTCCGAGGGCTGCGCTGCCTTCTTTGCTAATCACCTTTTACTAATCTTTGTCTTGAATGCAGAGCTCATGGTAGGTTACTGTAAGTTTGCTTCCAAATATGATTAAAAAATTTGAATATTAGGGCAATTACTGATTTGTTGCAGTTGAAGCTAATCTTTATGGCAGTTCCTCATTCATAGAAATACTGCCGAATGTCACTTGGTTCTTAATATAATTCCTGGTTCATAATGTAAACTTGCTGACTGATTAAATCCAAGCTATACTTTTGGCTGTCTTTACTGTGTGCTAGATAAATACTTAAAGTGCACTTTTCTCATGTGTATAAGTATGTCAATACTTTCAGATTATTAAAATGAAGATGTTACTTTAGTAGTTTTACCACAACAGAATTCATGCTTCAACTTCTTTTTTAGCGTTTTCTTGTAGCTAATACACTTCTAAGGCCTGTAGGTTTATCAGAAGGAGGTCCAATAATGGGGACTGCATGCCCTGCTCCAGATCTGCTCTTTTTGATTCAGAAATGCCAACTTGTGTTGTCCTTAAGGAAACTTTTTTTCCCCCCACAAATTAGCAAATCTAAGAACCCAGCTAGAAGGCATATCCTGCTCTTTGCATTGTCCTTGTTTAGTTTCTCAGGCTGACATTTTCAAAGCAATAAAGCATGGTTGTTTGCTTGCTCATTGGTGCTGCATTTTCTCAAGGGCATTTTTATTTATGCCCTTGAGAATCCTTCCTTCACCTAAAGTTGAAGCTTTAGTAGTGCAAGTGTGCTTCATGAGAATAATTTTCTTTGTCCTAACTTCTTTAAGTGAAATTACTAGAAGCTATTGTAGTTAGCAGTACAGCTAAGGTGTTGTGGCTCCATGAAGCACTTACATCCATCCTGTTTCTGTGGGACTGGAGAAAGGCACATCTGGGCAGCAGATGCCTGAATGGCCCAAGACAGGCCCTGCTGCTGGTGGTGTGGAGAGCGATGGCAGTTGTTCCGGCAGGAGCGGCAGCAGTGCCACCTCTCACCGCCTTTCCTCGCTCCCCTCCTCTCCTCCCTCACCTCGGGTCAGCAGGAGGCACTGGAGCAGATTGCCAAGCTGGGTATGTCCCATCCCTAGAGGTATTAAAGTAAAGTTGGACGTGAATTTGAGCAAGTCTGGTCTAGTAGAGCAGACCTGGTCTAGTAGAAAGTGTCCCTGCTGCCCATGTCAGGACTTTAGAAACTGGTTATCCTTCAGGTCCCTTCCAACCCAAACCAGTTGAAGATTTTATGCTGTACTTGAGTTTTGTCATAAGAAATTTGGACATTTTTAGAAGATGAAAGTCAGTGTGTCAGGTGATAAAATAAGGGGTATTCTGTAGTGGGGAAAAAAGAAGCAGCCTAGAACTGTGACTTATTATAAGCAGGAGTAAACAAGCCAGGTTATCCTTACTGTTCTTTTTCCCTCCTTGTTTTCCTGATACTAATACTTTATCACCATCATCATTCATCCTTGGTAGTAAAGGAAGAGTACAGTAAAATAGCAATTTCCAGAGTTTTTAAATTTTAAAAGTTACTTTCTTTAGAGACAGAGTAGGACCACTTCTGAGGGCCGTTAAATGATCCCACCATAAATATAATAGGTTAAAAGTAGCGAGTTTCAGTTTCATTATGTGTCCACATGGTCCTAGCAAGTTGAAAATCCTTTGCCCATGGCTTGGGATAGAATCTGCTGAGAGCAAATTGCCGTATATTCAGATAACTTTGCTTCCAGTGCCCGTCTAAATAACTGTTTTCATTTCCCACTAACCTATAGCCTAAACTTGTAAATCTCATGCTGGTTGTGATGGCTTTTCTTAGAACTTCATTCTGGCATATGTGGTTAGTGTTTATTTGAAATAGAGCCTCTGCACAAATTTATGTGTAGGAGGAAAGATTATTTACCAGGCAATAAGGATGCATTTCTACTGGATGAATTACCTGCATAAACTCCAAGGCTCTCCTTTGTGCTCCTTCAATCAGAGTTCTGGCCTGTGAAATTGGTTTTGGAGACAGCAGTAAATGACTGTGGATGCTGCTTTCTTCCCTTCTGTGACTTTTCTGTCTGTAATCCAGATGTAAATGATGACAGTGTGCTCCTTCTTTTTGTGTCTGTATCAATTTGGAATTGGTAGAAACAGTTTGCTTTGAGGAATCACAATTATAATTGGGTAAAAATCACTTCATTTACATCTTTAGCTTCTGCTGTATTAGTAACATCAACTCCCAATTAGAGGGAAAATGGAAATGAAAAGCACAAGTGTATTTGAAGATCTATGCTAGTAAATAGTACCTTCAAAGTATGACCAGCATTTTTCAGTTTTGCTGTTTTTTTTGTTATTATCATCGTATTTAAGTGAGGAAGGACCCACTGCATGTCATGGAGTCTTTTATCATTCCTAACAGATGAATATGCTAACAGGTGGATAATTTCTCTCTTCTCTTTGAAATGAGAGAGACTTCATTTGGTCGCTTGTTTAAGACGCAAGCACATGATGTGCCCTGCCCTTCTGCATGGAAGGCTTAGCATAGGATGGCAGCTGTGGTACCAGTCAGTGAGTGTTGAGTTCCTGGCATTTGTCAGCCAGCACTTCCCACGTGGCTCAGTGTTGGATGTTCACTGCAAGCTGCGGTGTTGTCCTCCTGGAAATAAGCAACATTCATGTTTGTTTCACTTCAGAAAGCATTTTGACATCTTCAGATTAAATCTGCCATCATTGAGGCAAATACAGTAGAAAAAAATTAGAGTATTTGGAACTAGTCTAACTGTTGAAATTAGACTGACTATTGGGTATCTTTTCATTCGTGAATTTTAGATTTATGAAAAGAAGTGAATTTGGTGTCTGAGTTGCTTCATCACTTGCTATACACATAAAATTTTAATCTTTTTTCTTTTGCAGTTAAGTTACCAACTTAAAGTGGGTATCATGTACTGCAAAGCTGGGCAAAGCACAGAAGAGGAAATGTATAATAATGAATCAGCAGGTCCAGCTTTTGAGGAGTTTCTTCAGCTCTTGGGAGAGCGAGTTCGACTCAAGGGATTTGACAAGTACCGTGCTCAGCTGGATACAAAAAGTAAGACTTCTTCATTCTTTTTTTTCCATGTTAAGTGAATAAAATGCTTGATGTGGTTGCTAACTGCCTTGTTGAAGAGTCCTTAAAAATAACATCTTTGTTGTAGGAAGGCAGTTGCTTAATATAAGTGAAAGCAGTGTAATTTAACTGTACTCATATGGACTCTCAACTCTGATAATAATTGGATTTTTGCACTAATTTGGTATGAAATTGTCAAAGCTACAACAAGAAGTCAGTAATTATGGAATTATTATTGGTATTGCAAATCTATCATCAGTGTGTTGTCTTAAGGCTAATCAATACAGCTGGTATGTCCTTTTTTTTTAAATTATGCAGTTATAGACTGTCTCAGATGTTTTGTGAATGCATCTATGTCACTCCACCTTGATAAGTTGATATACTGCTTTCCTGATGTCTGTTGCATGCAGTTTTTCTTCTAGGCAGTTTTGTCTTAGTCATCCTGTCAAATGTATTCCTCCCTCTCTGCTTTTTCTTTTTTGAGTTATGGAAATTAAACTGGATTTGGCAGCTATGTTATCAGCTCTAACTGTAAAACACAGTGCAACAAAATGCAGTGGTGAGATGATCTTGGGTGACCGTAACTATAAAGGAAACTCCCTGTATTTTGAATCAGTCATGTCAAATACCTGTTTATCAGCTAGCACATGCTGCATTCAATTTCTAGATCTGTTTGACTTACTTGGGGAAATCTTGTATTGTGTTTCTTTTCTTGGAGTACTGGAGCTAACCAATTCCTGTGGAGATCTTTTGCTATTTTGCTCACTTGTAGCAAAGGAAATGAAATAAGGAGTTTGATTCATGAAAGCTGAAAAACATTCATCAGCCTCAGTGCCGCAGAAGCTGTGGTCTTGTCATGGGTCTCCTGGCACAAATAGAGTACCTTGCTGTCCTTTAATGCTCCATCATTCTATATTCTGTCCTTAATTCCTACAGCAATTGCATTGCCATCTCCTCAGGCTGTTCTTGACCAGTCTAATCTTCAATCCTCACAGAGTTCTAAAGCCTCCTTTTGTTTTGAACCTGAATTAATACCTATTTTGCGCTTATTTAACACTGAGCCTGTTTTTGTTTTTTTTTACTTGCAATACTTATATGGCCTCTGTTGTAGTTCCTCCCTTGAGAGCATTTCATACACATGGAACAGTTTGGGTTGGAAGGGACCGGAAAGATCATCTCATTTCAACCCCCCAGCCATGGGCAGGGACACCTTTCACTAGAGCAGGTTGCTGAAAGACCCATCCAACCTGGCCTTGAACACTTCCAGGGATGGGGCATTCACAGCTTCTCTGGGCAACCTGTTCCAGTGCCTCACCACCCTCACAGTAAAGAATTTCTTCCCAATATCTAATATGAACATGTCCTCCTTCAGTTTAAAATCATTCCTCCTTGTCCTATTGCTGCATGTCTGTGGAAGAAGTCCCTCATCAGCTCTCTTGTAGGAAATACCTAAAATTCTCAAGGTGAGTTTTCTTTTTGCACAGCTCTGAACTGTCATTTTATTGGTTATAAAGATGAGCTAGGCCAAAAATCAAATGGGTATGGAAAACAGAGAAAGCATTTATTTAGCTTCTGGTTTTATATTGTGACTTTGTTACTTTCAGTTGTTAAAGCAAGATTGTATCTTCCCTTTCTTCCGGGTTAGTTAAGATGTGAAAAAAAGGAAAATAACCCATATTTTGGTTTCAGTCCACACACTCCACTTTCTAGTATGTGTAAATGCTGTATGATTGAGTTGATTCATCTGCTCAAATGTACCCAAGAAAGCTGTAAATGTCTTTTAAGTACTTCTTTTGCATTTTCTTCTGAACAGGAGTATTTTCCAGAGATGTTTTGAATTCCTTGTTGTTGCTTCTGATTCAAGGAAAGAATATTGTCAGGCCTTGAATTTATGGACTACAATTAAACACCTGTTGAATGGAACCTTTAAGTTGACTGACTCTCTCCTGGTTTTGAGAATTATCTTCTTGTAATGAAGGTTTCTCCTCCAAGATGAGAGCTGGCTTATCTTTTTCACATTGCCTAGTAGACCCACTCAGCTCCATTCTGTATCTAAAAATACAAAAAGTCTTTATGTGAACACTTCAGTATGACCATTGAGGACAGGAAATCCTCTAAGTGGAAACTGCTGCTTTCATGAAGGATTTCTTACATTTTCTTTCAGTCAAGGTTTACAGTCTCACATATGTGGAACCTTATCAGCCAGAACTGCTTAGGAACTCTTAAGTTGTCTGATATCTTTCAGGTTAGATTGCCTGCAGGATTACTGAGAAAACATGACTATGTGTGAGCATGCATGAGTTCTTAATGAGTAGGTCTGGACAGCAGCAAAGGTGAACAGCAGCAGCAAACGTTTCTAATTAGATCTTGATGGTGGTATTTTCTCCTTTGCCAGTGTGCAAAGCACAGATGGTAATGCTGACAGAGAAGGTGCTTTGGGGGCACAGCACTCAGCTCTTTGGATAGCTGCATTTGGAAGCACTTACAGCATATTCTACACAGGAAATGGAGGGAAAAGCCACTTAGTGGTAGGGGAAATGCTAAAGACAAGACCAGAGATGGTCACAAGAGCTGCATCTCGGGTGTGGGGAATATATGTAGAGCAGAATACAGCCAGGCAATACATTTTCAGTAGCTACCCTAAGTAATCAGTTGGTCCTTTTGTGTTGGCCTTAACACAGAGACCTGCAAAGGAGGGGGTTGTGTTTTTTTACTGTGATTTAGGTTTGTAGGTTTTGCTGAAACAGCTAGGTCTACAGCTAGGAACTGAGCTTCTCCATCTTCCAGCTCTGTGCTCTTTTGTTGCTAGAGAGCCCTGTCTTCAAATAGTTCTTGCAGTCTCACTACTCAGGAAGTTTTCCTGCCCCAGGATTGTGTTCAGTGGCAGCACAATTGATTGCAAAGATGTGCTTAAAAACAAGTGTCTGTTCATTGACTTGTCAGAAAGCTCAGATCTACATAGACTGCTTGGCTAGTTTCTGTACCTTTGACAATACTTTGCAAGCTGTGGAAAGCAGTTGCATGATGTAAGATGTAGAAAGATTTTTCTCGGCATGGAAATCAGCTATTTGTAGATGTACTCTGGAAATATTCACAATATTTTTAATTTATGCAAATTTGGAAAAGTAAAGTTGCTCTAGCAAAAGGCAGTTTCAAAACAATTATTCTTAGAAATTTTTAGAGTTAGGGTCCTAATTAGTAAGTGTCCATAATAGAGCCAATTCCTTAAAAGGAGGAATCTCATGCATGCTATTAACTGAAAGCCTGTTTAAGTGTATTGCATCCTTCAAGGGCTTTAGTTTTGGATCTCTGCCAGTACCACTGTGAAAAAGCGATGCTACTTTTCAAGTTTTGTTTGTTTATTTCTAGCATTACCAGAGGGGAAACAGTCTATCTCCTGGCAGCCTGCAGACTTTGGATAGGAAATAGAGCTTGAAAATGTCACCTACCCCACAGTGACTAGGAAGCTTATGGGCATCACTTTAAAGTAATAAACATCACAGTGATCTTTCAAATTATAACTTCAGTCAATTTTCATTTTCCAGTTGTAATGTATGCTTTATTTCCCTCCCCCTCACTTAGTCTTGCAATATTTTAAATTGGTAAGTGGGATCAGGTTGATAATGCTGGGCCTGGTAACAAGGATTGTGTGCCCAACAGAGTGGTGGTGTGGTTGATGAGGGAAGTAAAGGAAGTTGATTAATATGAGCTGGGAATTTTATGATTCATCATTTTGATAAGATTACAAATCAAGTTAATAATGGTAGGTTTCTGTACTAAATGTTTATATACTGCATGATTTTCTGATTGAGACATCCAAAGAATATAAAACCATAAGTAGATAATAAAATCTAGGGAATGAATGGACTTTGAATTGACATTTCATTTAGGGGTTGTCAAGAAACCTCAACATTTGTAGTGAAATAATACAGATAGATTACCTTCTTAACTTACAGTATATAACAGATTTCCAACCTTGTGGAAATAATGATAGACTTACTCTTGGGTCTGAGCCTTCTGTTGGGAGACCAACAAATATTAAAATATTAAGAAAAAGGGATGGGAGGAAGTCCATCTGCATTTGTGTTATACATATACTTTTGTATGGTACAAAATAAAAGATTCTGTCCTCCTCATTTCTGTCTGAAAACAATTTGGGTATTACAGAAGTTGATCATGAATCCTTAGTGTAATCCTTGTGTATGACAGAAGAGCAGTGTTGACAGCTGCTGACAAAGCAAAGGTAGAGGGGAGCAACATTAAGCTCTGAACATATTTGTTCTTAGCTACTCAGCTAAGTGCCCAGATCCAGTAATGGAGCAAGGCTGGGAAAGCATCCTGAGTACTGTGCCATAAACTGGTGGCCAGAGGGGATGTCTTCAGTGTAACAAGGTGCTAATGAATTTAAAGATCCCTCAGGCCTCTGTTAAATAGAAGTAGATTGCAGTGTTGGCTTGCAGTTTTAACCTTGAAATGATGGATGTTATTCCAGTACACAGTCTTGGATTTTATTGCAAATTGTGATTTGGTTTAAAACAAACACCTGCAGTTATGGTGGTGCACTTCAGGAAAAGTATTTTGGACTTCACAAAAGCTGAATGGTGAGAAAAATGCACAGTCGTAGTGCATATGGACTTCTGTTGGTAGCTGGATTTGAATAGGAGAGATTTAAACTGTAAAGTGCTTGGAAATAATTGGGATTATTAAATGTGTCATTTGGATTGTAGCCTGATTATTTAGTTTGCAGAATCAGTGCTGTTCTCAGAAAACATTTTTCTGCCTAAAATTAAATCCTGCCAGAAATTTTGGAAGTTTGGCTTACATATGTAGGTGTTCTAGAATATTTTTGGTTAGAATTGCATTATTCTATTCTCCCAATAGCTTTTGAGCCCCTCCCCCCCTTTCTGGGCCTGCCTTCCCCAGTCTCACTTCCTTATCTTTTTGCACCCAATCCTCCCTCCCCTTTTCCAAGTATTTGTCATATTTCTGTATGCTCTGTTTCCAAAAGATGGTTTACAAATCAGTGTATTTACTGTTCAGCAGATAAAGCTGTCATGAAGTTGCATTGATGTTTAGGTGACTTTTGGGTGTATCTGTCTCCTTGGGTGTGCACTGCAGTGATCAGGCAGAGGACAGAGGCTGCTGTGAGCACAGTGCAAGGTGAAATGATCCCCTTTCAGCTGTCCTGCTGTTGTAATTAGCATTTGAAAGAAAATTATCAGCACATTTAATATTAAATTATTAAAATAATATTTGGACTGTAGGAATCTTTTCTTTCTAATGCCCTTTTTATTATAGATAGGTGATTTGGAAGTGCAAAATCTCTGTGTGGATATAATATAGAAAACTTTCCATTTCATTTTAAAGATAATTTTGTGTTTCATTTATAGTAAAGCTACCCCTATTTTATTATTCTGAATCTGATAGGGAACAAACTTCTCAAAGTTTATACTCAAAATCTGAATAAATAAACTGTATATTTGTTACTGTAAATGCATCACAAATCTCACATCTGTTATCTTCTTAGCAACATGATCTCTCTGCTAATGAAAATGCTAAGATACAGTTTTTTAACAGCTTTTTAAAATACATTGTTATAAATAGCTGGGATTATATAATTTAGTAGCATGTTTATATAACTTCAAATAGCCAGAATGCTGTGTTCCATACATAGAATGATTTATTTTCAAGTGGTGTTTGAAAGCAGGCTTTTTGCTCTGTGGGCATAAGTTGTATTTAATAGCATATACTCACTATTTTATCTTTAAATGTGTTACTGCTTAAATGAATGGCATATTTTTCCAGGTCACTTTATAAAGTGAAAGAAAGTGAAAACAAATACACAATTTGTCTGTAATCAAGTGTTGTTTTCAACCAACACTTTGTAAACTGAGTAATATCCCCCTTTTCTTTTCTTTCTAAACTTCATAGTCCTAGTTTTTATCATTTTTCTCTCCACATGGAAGTCTCTCCATCCACATTTAATTATTTCTGTGGCCTGTTTCTGGATTCCTTCTCTTTCTTCTGTAACCTTTAAAATAGGGTGGCCAGAACTCAAAACAGGTGAGGTTACCTTAGATTAATATACCAGCATCATAATGTCATTTTTGTGGGCTTTTTTCATCATCAGTTATAAAGCACGGTGGCATCCTACTTGGGGTTTTGACTGTTCCTGTCCATAAAGCAGCTGCTCCAGTGACGGTGCTACCTGATTTCATTACAGTTAATTTCAAGTCCTGGTATTTGTGCTTAGGAGAAGCACAAATATCCTGTTGTTATTGTGGGTTATAGGTCATTTGCTGTTTATTATGTGTTTGATCACAGTATTCATTTTCAGTATGTCTGTCTTCCTTGCTGAAGTCTCTTTCATATTCCTTACAGTTGAGTTTCATTCTGAGAAATGGGGTGGATATTTGATAATTGAAAGTTATCTCAGACTTTGTTCTCACTTTTCATGTTGCATAGGCTTTCTTCAGGGTCTTCTAGTATCAATTCCCTATTCCTAACAAGTTTTTGTCTGGGAAAAGTATGCAAAAGTACACAGGCTGACTTTGTGACACTTGCTTTGATAGGTGAATAAACTCGGAGTAAGTTGTTACTTGCTGGTATTTCAGCTAGGATTGAGGATGAATAAAAATTTTTGTCTTGGCTGATGGTTTTTTTAAATAATAATGAAACTTTGGTTTTGATTTTTTTAAAAATAATACTTTTATTTTGTCTTTTTTATCTGCAGCTGATTCAACAGGTACTCATTCTCTGTACACAACATACAAGGACTACGAAATCATGTTCCACGTTTCTACTATGTTGCCATATACTCCAAACAACAAGCAACAGGTAAGATGGGCTCAGAAGTAGATGAACTATTGAGTATTTATAGCAACTTTTATTCATTACTAGCATAAAACCAGTTAAAGAATCAAAAGTGAAGGTGGCAGTCTCTGTGTCAGGGAGATGAGCTAAGTAGATGATTGTAGGTACATCATAGTTTTTTCTCCACTGGACTGTTTTCTATTTAATTGTGCATTACTTTGATGTGAATAGTATGCAATAATATCAGAAGGACCACAGTGTACATGATGATTTTAAACCTTTTACAGCTAAGTCAATTGTCCTTTAAGGTTTGCGTTCAGCAGACTGTAATGTGCAGAGAGATAATGAGTGGGTGGTCCAGCACACTACACAAGAGTACATGAGCCAAAATCCTTAGTCAGGATCCTTTCTTCTTTCTTTTTTTTTTTCTTTTTTTTTTTTTTTTTTTAATCTGTTATACTGTTTGGGCAGAACTGCTTTATTTACTGAAAGAAGCCTACCAGGAAATTATTTATAGCATGTCTTAAGGACAATGACAACTTGTTTTCAGCTTTAAATAGGACCTACCACTGGCTTGGAAAAATGTGTGAAATGGGTGATGTTTTCCTGCTTCCATGTATCACTGATTACTCTTGATATGCACAGGATTTGTTTTCCCCCTTTGTTTAGCTTAAAGTTTTCCCTTATAAGTTTACCCTCTACGCTACATATAGAAATGAAATTGTTATGAATACAACCATGTCTGAAATTTCTAGGTGAACAATTAATTCTGGTACTTGTTATATAACCCTCAGTTGTTTCAGTTTTCAGCTTGAAGTATCACTTGGGGAAAGAAAATGAGCACTAGTAATTTATAATAATGAGACATAAATGATTGGAAATTTTTGTAAAGTCTGTTTTAACCTTTTTTTCCTTTTTTTTTTTTCTTTTTCTCTCGTTAAAGCTTCTGAGAAAACGACATATTGGAAATGATATTGTGACAATAGTTTTCCAGGAGCCAGGAGCACAACCATTCAGCCCAAAGAACATCCGCTCCCACTTCCAGCACGTCTTTGTCATTGTGAGGGTGCACGGTCCCTGCACGGACAGCGTTTGTTACAGGTTTGTTACAGCCACTGCTGCAGCCACTGAGCACGTGGAGCTGGAGAGCAGAGCCAGCTTCATTCTTCTCCTAAATTCTCAGTAGGGAAATGTAATGAAAGATGAGGGCCAAGGAGGTTTTGAGTCATGTGAATTTAGAACTCTTTTAAAGAGTAAAGACACACGAATATGTAGGTGAAACATGCTCAGTGAGGAAGCTGCTGCTGTCAGGTGTGAGTACACACACACACACACACACACACATGTGCCCATGCATATTAAGCACTTGGAAATTATTTTAGAATTGCCTTCTCACTTCCTTTCTATTCTCTTCATTACAAGTATGCTAGAAGAATATTTTTGCATTGATAGAACAAAGAAAAGAAAACACTTCCACTTTTTGCTTAGATAACTTGGTCATCTGATTTTATGCTCCATTTTTAAAGTGAAGACAGTGAAAAAGTGACTTAGCCTTTCAGGAAGAAGCTAAGCTCTCTGAAATATCTTCATTCCTTACCTCATTTCAGTTCCACAAAGAAATGACAGAGAATTATGCAGCAAAAAATGAAGTCTTAAAGTGACCTTAAAGTCAATATGATTAAAATAGAAAATGGAAATTGATAGTAACATGTAATAAAGAATTGCAAGATGATATTCTTATTAGTATAATTTTTTTTACTAAATTGCAAGCATATAGAAATGTTTCTGAGTTATGCTTTTTTACTATCAGTGAAAGTTCTTACCTTTGTTATATACTGAACTCTTAGAATATTTTCATTTTTAAATGTTGATTAATCTCAGGAAACCTCTATAAAGCATTTCCATTTCAAATATGAAATGTCAGACCAATGGCTTTAGAGAATGCGTCTTGAAATGAGGTAGCCTTAGAATTAACTTGTTTTTGCTGAAGTACAAATATTCATTTAAGTATTTTATTAAGGCAAGTGCTTATTTAGAGGAAAATCTAAGACTGCTGTGTGTGAGTTGGTGTATTTTTTATTTTTTGAGTACATATAGATGGCTTAAAGGCTTTTCTCTCCTCAGAAGTTTTTGGTAAAGTTCACAGAGCATTTCTAAAATTGATGCTGAACTTTGTATATGTATTAACTCTCCTGGACTAAGAATGTTCATGTGGATACTCTTTTTCAGGCTGCTTATTGAAAAATTCAACTGTTGCATAATTTATGTGAACACAGCTTGTTCTTAAACTCTCAGACATATGTTTCAGCTCTTACCCAGTACAGAAAGTGATTTTGAAGCAAAGGGAATGTAGGAAATGCATCCACAAGGGCTGCAGATGCATCTTTCACTTGAATTGCATATTACAACATAGATCTGCTTTTGTCTGTTACTTTAAGTAATATGACTGCATATATTTTCTTCCTTTTCAAAGGCATGGGAAAAATTGATACTTGCTAAACTGTAATAAATTCAAGTATCTGAGGATTCTATTTTTGACCTTCAGACTCCTGAATCACCTCATTTTTCAAGTGTTTACAACTGTAAGGGCTGGAACCTCATTGGTTGCTTCATGGTAATTTTGGCTTTAGTGATGGTACAGGCTTAAATTTTAAGGGGAGAGGAAACAGTGTGAACAATAGTTGGGAGAATGTCAGTGTTCATTTTGATACACAAGACTACCAGAACATTGTATGTTTTCTGTACTGTCTTTAAGATTGAAATACTATTTTTCCTGTCCTCTCAGTGCAAACACTTGATTTAAATTTGTAGAATTCTATTATGAAAAGTTTTTCTAGGAGACTTTTCAAAGTATGTTTGACCTCTTTTTCACTGAATTATTTGGAACAGTTTCATGGATTCATAATTCTAGACAAAACAGGAAACCATATAGCATAAAATTGTACTGGAATTTATATTTAAAAAGTACATAAAAGGAAAAAAGTAAAGCACTGTCTTGGCCAGTGATTCTCTCTCCCAACTAAGATAAACAATATTTCAAAAGTCTGGCATCTCTGAGCATTGCTCACTTTTAAAAACTTCTCTAGCATGTGTTAAAGATTGAATTCTTATCCCTGTGATTCATGACACTGAAAACTGAACCAAACAAAATCTTACTGGTAGTTTCTGGTAGGTTTTCATTGCATCCAGTAATTGTGTTTAGTGCTTAGGCTTCCATTTCTTAATAACATACACTTCAGGACCACTAGAGATGAGTCAGTTGCTTCATGAGCACCCCCTGTTGCATACTTTGAGATATACTGATATACCTTGGGAGGAAATACAACAGTAATGACATCTTTCAATATCAGTTGCCAGAAAATATAATTATTAAGAAACAAACAAAAAACCAAAGGAAAAAAACCACTCCAAGCAATTCAGAGCAGCAAAAGCAAAGCAAGCAAACAAAACACCCTACCACTCATAACCAGAAGGATACGTTTGTATATTGGGTCACTAAATTTTTATTTTTGGTGTTCCTATATGATCCCTCAAAAGATTTACTGTGAAATCTTAGTTACTGATTTTTGAGGGGGAATTTCTCTGATTATATTTAAGAATTCAGATAAAAGAAAAATGTGACAATAATACTAGCCAGTCTAAGTGAAACACCACATACTTTCCTAATGTGGTCAAGTTTTATCCTTTTCTTCTTTATTTCCATTACCATGGTATCCTGACCAAAGTTAGTTAATCCTTTTTCAGATCTAGTTACAGACATGTGGTCAGTCCTGTTTGAACTGCTGGAACATTTCTTGTCACTATGGAAGTAGAGTTTCAGTCTCTTTGGATAGTTTGCCAAGTGAATGATACTGGATTGGAATGTCAACTCTTCAAAGTTTTCAAACAGCTCTCATCTGATTTATATCAAATGGGAATTGACAGTTAAGAATGGCTAAGCTGGTCCCTGTTGCCTAAGGCAATCTTATTGTCAGACCATCACTTGGTGCAGGAACTAAAAGGAAGGGTTGAAAAAGAATGTATCTGTTTCTACAAGGTATCTCTGAACTTCTCAGAAGTTTCTTATTTCTGGTATTTTCAGAGTTGTCTTCTATCACTGGCATGCTGTATCAGCTAGTGAAGTTTTCAGTCCAGAAATGTAAAACAGTAATGTGATGTATATATGCATTCAGTCACCAGATGATTTTCTCAGTGGAACTGGCTTTGTGAGATGACTTCATTGCCTTTATCTTTTTAATGTGTTCATTTAATCTGTACTTCTAGTGTTGATCACACACTTGGCACTGCTTTCAGATGAGCCTTTCAGCATTAAGTAGCTACAGTCTAAGCTAGCCTTTCTCATAGTGTGAGTTAGAAATTTTCCTTTTATACCAAAACCAAACAAAATTCAGAACTGCCATACATGAGTGATTGCTTATCAAAAAAGCCCCCTACAGTTTTGTACTTTAAGCACTTTTTAAGCTGTGGGATTGGGAATGACTCAAAACTGCTTATATGCAAAAGGTGGCTTTCTGTTTATATAGTAAAGGGGGCATAACCTCCACACTGGCAATATTAATATGTAAATTTAGGCATATTGCTGAGAAAATAAAATAAAATTTGAGGGAATGTATTGTCTGTAAGGAAAAACTGCTGAATTTGCCTAGAGTGAAACACTGTGTTTCTTATTCTTTTATTTCATATAGTGTTGCTGTGACAAGATCCAGAGATGTACCATCCTTTGGCCCACCTATTCCAAAAGGTGTGACGTTTCCTAAATCAAACGTGTTCAGGGACTTCCTACTGGCCAAAGTAATTAATGCAGAGAATGCTGCTCACAAATCAGAAAAGTTCCGTGCGATGGCCACCAGGACCCGGCAGGAGTACTTGAAAGACTTGGCAGAGAAGAACGTCACCAACACACCCATTGACCCTTCCGGCAAGTTCCCCTTCATCTCACTTGCTTCAAAAAAGAAGGAAAAGTCCAAACCTTATCCGGGAGCAGAGATCTATAGTTCTGGTGCTATTGTCTGGAGTGTCCATGCAAAAGACTACAGCAAGGGTATGGAAATAGACTGTCTCCTAGGCATCTCTAATGAGTTTGTAGTCCTCATTGAACAGGACACAAAAAGCGTGGTGTTCAATTGCTCCTGTCGAGATGTGATAGGGTGGACTTCAACAGACACAAATATCAAAATATTCTATGAGAGAGGTGAATGTGTTTCTTTGGAGAGCTTCATCAGCAACATTGATGACATCAAAGAGATCGTCAAAAGGCTGGAGGTTAGAATGTGTTCTCTTGTTTGGTTCCCCTTCTTTGCTTTCTTCTCTCACCCCTTGGCCAAGTAAAGCTTCAATTTAAATAAACACCTGAGATTCCTAAAACTATTTAAATTTTTTATTGTGAAGTTTATAAGGACTACCCTGCTTCTATTTCTCAAAACTGAATATTGCTTTCACTTTTGTCTGATATCAGCTAGTCTCAGCTGGCTCTGTGTGTGTGTGAAAAATATATTAATATATTAAAAAGACCAGGTCCTTCAGATGCATAAGTTGCTCCCACACAACAAGTACAGAAGTGTCACATTATTTCTTTTCCTTGTTTTCCTTCCCTTTCTCCGTTTTACAGACTTGCTGTATCTTGTTTCAAATGAATCTGCAATATCTTTGAGACTA
Source organism: Passer domesticus (assembly GCF_036417665.1). Lineage (NCBI taxonomy): Eukaryota > Metazoa > Chordata > Aves > Passeriformes > Passeridae > Passer > Passer domesticus. The sequence continues at coordinate 35,160,900 of NC_087479.1, forward strand.
ACTTATTATGTTGCCAGCAGGGTGCAGTCCCAATCCTCACTGCAACCTTCAGATATACTCTGAATGCATGTGATAAACTAAAAATGCAGTGAATCACGGTGTCTCCCTATAAAACATCTGTCCATGCTCATTTTATATCCAATTAAGTTACGAAAGAATGTGCTACATTTCACTCTCTTTCTTGTAATTTCACAACTGTGGTTGTATAACAACCAGGAAAAAAGCAAATCCAGGCCCTATTAGCTTGCTCTCAATGACATTGATGCTCATGCTCATGGTACGTGGAAGAGTTGGCACAGTCCCCAGTTTGCTGTGCTTAGTAGCTGCATGCTACCACTTTCTGACCGAGAAGTAATTTTGCCATTTTATGAAGCAGCCAGAAATGAAGAATGTTTTTTTTTGGTTACTAAAGTGTAAAAGACAGAGATGCTTGTGTAACTCCATGTGTTTTTCTGTTGTGTGCTGCCATGTATCTTCAAAAATTCCTGTGGTTGCAGTAAAAATTCCAAGGCAGAGCTTGAGTAACTAGATTCTACTGAAAATCTTTGTTTGAGCAACAGGACTCCTTTCAGCTGATTATGTACCTAGGACTGCAATATATATCCCTTGATCACGTCCCACCATGATCCTTGGGAGTTGGTTCTTCAAAACTTGAGCCCCTAAACCTCTGTTATAGCCCCTGAGGTGTCTCAAAGCATTAAATTCCGTCTACATTTCAATTCCCAGCTTGTGACCAAGGGCTGTGAAACCGTGGAGATGACTCTGCGCAGGAATGGCCTGGGCCAGCTGGGTTTCCACGTGAACTACGAGGGCATCGTGGCAGACGTGGAGCCCTACGGCTACGCGTGGCAGGCCGGGCTGCGCCAGGGCAGCCGCCTGGTGGAGATCTGCAAGGTGGCCGTGGCCACCCTGAGCCACGAGCAAATGATCGATCTGCTCAGGACATCGGTGACGGTCAAGGTCGTCATTGTCCCTCCCTATGAGGACTGCACACCACGCAGGTATTTTGCAGGCGCTGTGTTTGTTCTGAAATTGTATCTTGTTTTGGGGGAAGAACTGCCACAAAGTGTTAGTCTCCAAAAAATGTGGTATAATTATAATACAGTATCCAGTATTTTAAGGTTGGAAGAAGGGAACAGGAAAAACTGCCCATATTCAGTCTCCATGCCCCCCAATATTCATTGAATACTAAAATGTGATAACGTGTGAAGAAGTTCATGGAACCATGGAATTGAACGTTCATTTACAACTTTTTAGTCATCATTGTGTGTTGAGCGTGCATCAGAATTCATTGCACACATTCCTGCCTGCTTTCCCATTTGCTGGTAATTTGTAATGCCTGTGGATATAACTCTTGAGAGCTAGGAACAGACTTACATGCTTCTATTTTCACAGTAAGGCTGTAAATGATGAGGGTTTTTCAAAGGTATGGATCTGGCCAGAGAAATTGCTGCAAATTCTTCTTGACTCCAAGATCTTGTTGCATCTCTCTCACTTCCCATCTCTATTAAGCCTGAAGCTCATGCCAATTATATTGCTGTTTTTATAGTTTAAAACTGTTGCTTCATCATAAACAAGCAGTAATTGTGTGCATTTTTCTTAAACTGGACATTTTTCCTGAATTCACACTAAAGCTTTTATAATTTTTATGAATTCTCAGTGTTGTCTGTAGCCTTCAGCCATATCACTAATCTTAATTGCATATTCCTGACATGCTGTATTTGTATCCTAGAAATGCTGCTATATGATTAAAATGGAATGGTGTTTAATAGAATAAATTTGCCCCCAGGCTAGCTGAAGTCTTAGGATAGGTTTTCAAGAAGCAAGTAGTTACCAAAGTTCAGAGGACTCCTTGGTGTGAGAGACCGAGAGAGCATTTTTGCACTGCTCTTTTTTAATCAGTCTATACATTTGTAGGTGTAATTGCTAAATCTTTGTGTACTTAATACTGGAGCTGAACTTTAACACATATTTATTTTATTTATGTGAAATTGTGTCTGAGAAAAGACCTGGTACTTGTATAAAAGTAAAATCCATGTTTGTTTTCACTGGAAGCAACATGAACTCATTTCGTAAATGCTAGCAAAAGAGAAGCAGAGAGAAAGGGAGTTTGTCTTTTAGCTGTAGTGGAAAATTGAATACATGTCAGGGATTAAAATGATGAGTGGCATAAGGTCACTCATGAGATATTTGGAAAGCTTTTGTGCAGTATTTAGCAGCCCGAGCAAATGGAAAGTTCAGCTGCAATCATCATGAAAGGATTAGAGCAGAAAAATCAGTGTGGAAAGCACAGATCCTATTATTTCTGAACTAAATTAAGTACAGCCAAAACCAGGCTTACTTTTAGTGCATCTAAACCCGTAGCAGAAAGAGAAATGACTGCACTTTGTGAGATACTCCGAGTTTTGTTGTTGCTGTCTAGTGAGCAAATGTTCATGGTGGGTTATTGCTAGCTATAAAATTCCATAAAGCAGCTCTTGATCCCCCCATTTATTCTATCCAAAATCATAAAAGTTCAAGAACTGTGTCTTGAATTTGTAGCTGTCCTACATGTATTACTAGAGACTTCAGTTAAGTATTTGCACAAAGCAGTTTCTCTTTTGGCAATCAGTTTTCTGCAACTGGAGTCCTTTCATTATGTCCTCTGGAGGTCATTGAGTATTTCTGCTACAGTAAATTCTGCAGACCATAACTAAAATGAAGATGTGTTCTGGTTGGAATACTACATTCATATGAGAAGCAGTCCCTATCCTAATAAATTGTTTGGCATGAAGTTGGGGTGCAGTGAGATAAGCTGACTTGGCAACAGGCATGTGTACAAGGTCAGTAGGCGATGCAAAAATATATCCAAATACTCCAATTCACATTCTCATGCCCTGAGCAGAGGCAGGCCTTGTTATGGTTAAGTGTCTACTAGACCATAATTATTAAAACATTGCCACTGAACTCATTTAGTGGGCTGATTGCTGACTTTGAATCTAAGGACACAGCCTTAAGAGGAAATTGTGCATTCCTTGTTGTTAAACTGTAAGTAGGCTGCAGGGAGAAAAAGAGAAAACCAAGCTAAGCACATGTGCACTTGGGAAAGAATACCAGGGACATAAAATATGAAGAGAAAAGAAAAAACAAAGGATATCAATTATCAATATTGTAGTTCAATTGTGAGTGGCCTTATTTCCTGCTCATCCCTGTCTAGCATGCAGTGGATCACGTCAGAGTGGCCTGGGAGTCTCTCAGATGAAGCTGACCTGCATGTGCTTTGGAAGCACATCTCATGCTTTCCAAGTTATAATTTTATACATTAAGACAAGAGGATAGAGCAGCATAAAACCACAAAATGAGCATATTGTAGGCAGCAAGACCTCAGCACTGACTGTTTCACTTTGTCTGTTCCTGCTGGACCATACAACTTGCTTATGTCAGCATGGCCAGATAACAAGTTCTGTCTTGTTTTTTGTTTATTGCAGGGAAGATATACTAATATTTCTCACCCCTAATGGTCTAATTGCTTAGAGGAAGAGCTGTGGGTTCAAAATTTTGCACTGATTTTTTTTATTTTTCTTTACATTAGAGAGTGATGTATGTAGATAAAATAATAATGATAAAACATACTTAGTATACACTCAGATATATATACATTTGTGAAGAGAAATGCAAAATTATCCTTACTGAAGTGGAAGATCACATCTTTTTCCAAGTGCCTCATTTGAAATACATGCAGAAGTTTGCCCTACGTCTTATGTGGGCTGCATTAGCTTATGTCCTGTTCTAGTCAGATTTTTATGCTGTGCTGTTCCTCAGGAAGCAATGGGCATCTTTGGGGTTTGGCATCTACAGTTTCCAGCAAGTCTTTTCATAATGTGCAAATTTATCAACTGGGGTACTCCAAAGCCAAAGGTTTGGAAGTTATGTATGGTGCCTTATTTCATGTGACTCTTGTCTTTTAATGTCTGTGCATCAGAAAGGTGTGTCTCAAAAAGAGCAAACATTTCAGGTCTTATTTGTCTACCCTTCTCACATATCTTTTTAGCTTTTCTAGCCCGGTAGCCGATGGAGAGTATCAACTTGACCAACTGGAATGGATGGCTGTAAACTATTCTGGAGGGATAGACAAGGACAGCCATTGGGTTAGGGCTCAGTGATGGTGACAATAAGGTTGTTACTGTGTGAGAATCAGGGGAAAGGCCAACAAGGTACAGTCCATGATAGTCTGTTGTGCATCATTCACCAGGATCAGGAAACAGACTCTCACTATCACTAGTCCTTTTTCTTGTGTGATCCTTCTAAAATTTGTTAAATAAACTTTTCTTAAAAAGAAAATCTCATACTTTCATAGAATTGATTCAGCTTCTGTCTTCAGATTTCTCTTCTTGTGACCAGGACACGTTTTTATTTTTTATAGCTGCATGTTAATTCCTTCATTTCCAGGAGTTCTTCAGAAAACTACCGTATGCCAGTGATGGAGTACAAAGTGAATGAAGGAATGTCATATGAATTCAAATTTCCCTTCAGAAATAACAACAAATGGCAGCGAAATGCAAGCAAAGGACAGGGACCTCATGTGGCTCAGGTGCCATCTCAAATCCAAAGCCCAGTACCATCTAGGATTAGCTCTGGAAAAGGAGAAGGAAAAATGCCACCCCCAGAACGAGCCAACATTCCCCGAAGCATCTCTAGCGACGGGCGCCCGTTGGAGAGCCGCAGGTACGCGTCTTCTGCACAAATGGTTTTTCATTGTTGCTCTGAGTCTGCCTGGGAAAATTCACAGGAGTTTTATCTAAGCATCTGAAGACTGCTTTTAATCTTGGTTTTAATTAGTCAAAAGACAGCATGACTATGAGTGGAACAATAATCAAAACCTTTCCTGGCACAATTAACCACAAAGTGAAGTATGCTGGGATGTTTCCCTGTGTTGGATGGTATTCTGAAATTGATGTATTGTTATTTAAGTTTTAAATAAGTTACAGTCAGAGTTTTAGAGCTAAGTGTTCATGAACTTTTGCATTTTGAAAAAGTAAATCAGAAATTTATCTTGTTCATAGGCTTGGTAGAATTGCCTAAAGCACCCAAAGCAAAAATAGTATCTGACAGGGTTTTTAGCAAGAGAATTTTGACTAGTATAGCAAGGAAATTTATCTGATTGGGGAGTGTTCAGTGTTCATACGTTTTAGGCTAGAGGAGAAATTGTTCTAATTTTGGATTTCTCCAGTGTGGTTTGGGGTTTTTTGTTGTTTCAAGTTCTTTAAACAAGAAAGCGATTGTTGTTATAAAGGTATCAGGTCCATCATGTGACAGTATTTTTATTCTTTCATGGAAAAATATGTATTGGATAGCATTCAGATGAACTGTCATTGGAATGATTATCTATACAAATCTGTCTCTGTATTTGCAATGAGATCTGTGAAGGGAGGCAAGTTAATAGCTTGTATTTCTTATTTTGGACAATTCCTAGGGAAAAAAGCTTTAGATAGGTTCTGATCATCTTTATGGGTGAAAATTATAAAGTAGTGGTAATAGGATGCATATTGTAGAAAATGTACGAGTTCTAATGAAACAACTTAAAATCTTTTTCATGTCCTGAAGAACTGGGGATGGAAAAACATGTTCAAAGATGATACAGCCAAGACCAGGAAACTACTAAGTTGAAATTGAAACTTCTGTGTTGGATACCTTGTTAGGAAATTACAGTGGTTGCTAAGGACTTAATATTCTTACTTTCTGTTTCTTAAATATATACTTAAAAAGCTCCCATCTGTGGGAGTTGGTAAAAAAAAAGTGCAACACTGAAGGCACTAATAATTTCACAGACAACCTGACTGGATTGTCTGTTAGAAAAGGTTGCAGAAGCCACTGAAATGCTGGACTTGATTCTTGAATGATCTGTTTGGACCAACATAAAAATTGCATGGCTGCAGGGTGTATCTGCCTCTTAGACCTAAAGACAGGCCGATGCTGAACTGGAAGGAAGAGCAGCTGAACTGGTGGCGTTTTTTGCTCTCTCTAGTGCTGAACAATCTCCTTATGTAGCTGGGAAAAGCTTAAGGCAGTGACAGACTATCAGATTCCATGGAGTTGCTGGTTTTTCCAGATGCTTCCATCTTGTCATGGTGTATTAACCAGAGAGCTTGGCTGCAGTCTGGAGTTGGCTCGTGTTGAAGAGAGAGCCTTTGGCTGCCCTGGGAGAAGGGGTATTAACAACTCTGTGTTCCTTGTGCATAAAGTTCTATGCAGGCAACATCACATACTTAAGGCATTCAAGTTTTATCCAGTCTCTGGAGGCTTCTGGAAGGGGGGTTTTGTCCTGATAAACGTTTGCAAATTGAAAATTATATTTTCTTAGTGTTTGTTTTCAAAAGGTGAAACTTTGACTTTTCATTTCCTTCATTTTCAGGGCACATAGCTGGTGGGTTTTTTTGATTGTTTGGGTTTTTTTTTCCCCCTCCTCTAGGCATTCTTTTAAGTATTCTTTTTATTATTATTCAAAAAGGGTTCTATTGGATTTTTGATCCTTGAAAGTATATTATCAAAGTTTAAATAATTTCACTGGGAATTTTCCTGTATGCTTGAAAAATGTCTTCTGTCATCTTTCCGGTCTGCTAAAGTTGTCAGTCTTGGATTAATCAAGTTTAAATATATCATCATTTGCATAAGGTTAATGTCTTTCCAGTTAAAGTGAAGAAATATTTTTTTTTTTTCATTTTAAAGAAATACAGGAGGGGAAAACCTCAACAATAAGCTTACTGTAAGCAAGACTCATTTGTCTTTTCTCTACACGGTAAAAGAAAGCTTTGCTTTTCAGTAAGCTCAGATGCTTCTTATTGTGTAAAGTCTTAAAATCAACAAAGGTGGGTTTCTCATAGCCCTCTTAACTGCTGTCTCATTTAGTTTTTCACCACTAGTTTTCATATTAATCCTAAAAAACACTGAGGAGGAGGTGCTGAAATCTGTGCATGTTTCCGGTGCAGGCAGCAGTGATTATGCTCTGCTGTGCTTTGCTCCCTTTAGTCCATTTAAGTATGTTAGAAATACATAAAAATCTGCATTGGCAATCTTGAGAACAGGAGGATTTCACTTCATAATTATCCAAACATCATCTCCCCATAGACACTGCTATTGTAGGTGGGAGAGAATGTTGCTTGACAATCCTTATTCTGAGAAGGCACACAAATGCCCAGTCCAGAAGAGTACTTAAATTTGCCTTCTTTGGATTGTCTTCATATATCCAACCTACTAGCTCATTTTCCCTGATCTTCACAGTATCTGGATCTTTCAATGTAGTCATTATTGATGTGGGTGGGTATTTGTAGACAGGAAAAATAACCCAGAACTTTAAATCTTAAAATAAATCTCTAATGTTACTGCAACATTAAGACTAAAAAAGTCTAATAATATAAATTCAATAAATCCCAAGTCATAGCTTATTTCACAGTATTAATTACCATGTGGGATACTATATAGCCTATTACCCAGAATTAATATCAGGAGGACATGTTAAGGGAAAAACAATAAACTGCATATGTGTGAAATAAACCAGAGCTAATGTTTTTGGAGAACATGTAATTATAGCATTTGATTTTTAAATTTATTTCCCCCTCCTCACAATTTTCAGATTTTTTGTACACTTGGTTTCCATATTCTATTAAGAGACAATGTGGAAAGAAAGGAGAGGAGATAATGGTAGATAATTACCTGTTCTTAATTTGTCAATTAAACTGAAACCAATTTTAACTAAAATTTGATTTGACAGACATTTGAAAAGGTGTGGAAATCAGTGGTGAAAGCATGTTGAAGACCTCAGTCTGGACTTGAGCACTTCAGTCTGCAGTTGAGTACTGTTGGATGAAAACTCAAGGCTTTTAAGTAGAAAATTTCTGAGCACAGTCAATATTTTAAACCAAATGGAAAACTGAATTACAGCACAACTGCAGTCACACAGTGGCAGTAAAATTCCGCAGTGTGGAAGCATTAGAACAATATCATTGATTGGTTTTGTGTCATATTGAGGACTTTGAAGCACAGTCTTGCCCTAAGACTCCATACTTACTTGGATGATGCCCATGTAGTCAGTGGTAGTAATTATGCCAGTTGTAGTTGATAGGTTAATTCCTGCAGGCAGATTCTATTTTAAACTGTTCCCATATTGCCTAAAAATCCTGATCTGCTGCAGTGTATCCTGGATCAGTGACATTTTTCCAAATATAAACAAACAGGTGTCTGTGTTCATCTTGCTACCTGTCAAGTCAGCATTGTAGTACACGCAGTGCCTACCTCACGGGGTTTGAAGATTTGTTATTTAAATGTTCTTGTAACATTCTTCAAATTAAAACCTGTACCAACATGAGATTATATACCACACGCTTGCTGCCAGCTCCGGGACCTAGAGCTGGATGTAGCAGTGGAGAAACCAGAGGTTTGTTGGTATGCATACCTGTGCAGCCAAACTCTTGCAATGTAAAAACATCTGAGAAAGAGCCATGCTGTGTCTTGTCAAGATTGACCATTCTTGTTTGACAAGGGCCATCAATGGGAACCAGGGAAAAGCATAAGAAATGCTTACAAGTGTAAAGGAATATTTTTCACCAGGTCTGACAGTCCCCTGGCTGTGTGCTTGTAAGCGTGCCTGGAGCTGGGTGCACCTGTACTGCTGGGGCTGCTGGCTCTTCATCCAGGTTCCTGCTAATTGGTCTCTTGGTACTTCTAGACCTCCTACTTGCTCTTTTCTCATGAGGGTTAGTGAGTAAGCACTGCTTGCTTGGTCCACTGTAATTCATGTTTGGATTAAGTGAAGGAGAGAGGATGTTTCTCTATAATCCCTGGAGCCACAGAGCTTTTCAGTGTGTCTTCATACACAAACTCTTCCATATATCTGATATCCCACTGCCTGCCTCTGTCTTTTCTTGTTACCATATGTTTTTATCTGAAAGGTGATGATCAACTTGAAAAAAACCCCAAAACTTGAGAAGGTACAACATGACAACATGATTACCTTTTCTGTTTCATTCACTGTCTCCTTCCTCAAAATGGCTGGGGTTTTTTCCTTTTTGAATGGAATTGATTGTTTTCCTTTAAACATGAGAGCATTTGAGACGGTGTTTGCTGGGAATTGTTGTGGCTTGCAGTATTATTTGGATTGTAAAACTCAAACACATGGAAGGTAAGCATGCCAGAATTAAGATGTGCTGTGCTATTTTTTCAGAACTCTTGTGTAACTGTATATTCAGATGCTTCTTTTGATTAAATTACAAGAATTTCTTGTAACAGAGGACATCTGCCTCATTCAGTTCACACAGTGGATGCAGCTCATTAAAGAAGAGCTATTTAATTTTTTTTTTCCTCTTCATTACTCTGTCCCTTATTTACTGGATGACATTCAAATCCTGTTGTAAAGATGCCATTGCTAATTCCCCTCTAAGCTTTACAGTGGCACCCATTGCTATAGTTTCTGAATGCTTCATGGGTATTAATTAAACTTACTTTTCAAAATTCTTGTGTGAGAAGAGATGTCTTTGGCCCTCTTCAGATTAAGAACAAAGGTAGAGAGATAAATTATGTCCTAATTATTTGCTTATTTTGGCTATCTCATATTTGGAAGTGTGCCCAGCATTGTTAATATTTTATATATTCAAATTGTAGCCTCAGTTGACTTCAGCTGCTTTAGGAATATTTCAGCTCAGAGATATAGTGGGTCTTGGAATCAAATAAGGCCTTTGAAAAATTAAAATTAGCAACAACAAATAAAAAATTGTCATTAACAAATGCAGTAGTGGTCACATCAGAGTGCTTCAGCAAGTGTAAAGTAAGAATTCAGTTTGCCAAGTCAGCACTGAGTGAAAGGCCATTTTCCCTCTTCTGCCAGCCTGACCCTCCTTTGCTTCTGAGCTCTGCAGTCTTGCAGGAGAAGTTGTAGCACAGTACAGGCCCTGTGCCTGTACAGTTTTACAGGAAAATGCACCTGTGTGTGGTCTTGTAATTAGACTGCCTTAGGCCGTAGGCACAAAGTGACCTAGACGGACATTTTTCTTCTGATGTGTGTACTACATACCTGTGCACACTGGATGCGTGGGGAAAATTACAGCTAATGACATGGAAATTAATTTATTAAGATCAAGATGGATGCTTTCAATGTCTGTGTTGCCATATTAAACAAAATAAATGTATGCCCATTCCACTTTCTGCTTTCACAAAAGATGACGTTCTTCCCATACTTGGCAAGACTCAACCAGTTCTTTCAGGATGAACTAGATCTGTTAGAAGTAAATCATGCATGGGATAATCCCAGTTCAATTGACTTTAATGTAATTGTATCTGTTTAATGTAATGGACGCTTGGCCTATTTTTAAATTCAATTGTGGGACTCATGCACTTAACCATTTTGGCATTTCTTTTTAAAACTCTCTTTTGAAATAGATAAGAGCTTGCTTTAGTATGGTTTTTAATTATAAACAAAAGACAGGCTCAGATTATTTTAGCTATAGGGGCATACTGCTAACACAACACAATACACCTTTGTCTTGGGAAGTGCCTTTCATCAAAAGATTTCAAAGCAGTTCAAAAAGTCAATTTGAACTAATTTGCTCTTAAATTCTTTTCTCTTACATGTTTCATACAAAATGAAATGTCTTATAGTATTAGTGTGTTTTAGTGCAATTTTGAACTGTACTAATAAAAAAATATACTTCTGCTTTAAATAAGTCCTACCTGACTGGTTGTTCATCTCTCTTGTTCAGACCACGTTTATAATACAATTTTGTTTGCCCTCAAGGTCTTTCCTCTTTGTAAATGAGTTAGAACTCTATGACATAGTTTTGAAATCTTGATGCTCCTTCTGAATAGTACTGTCACTTTTCGGTAAGGCATAGGAAGAAAAGGCATAGCTGAAGCTGAAATGAAAATGTAAGCATTTTTCAACACAAAATATTTCAAAGAAATTATTTGAGAAGTAATTGATTTCCTTGCCATCAATTCCAATTCAGTATTGGGAAAAAAGGTCATAATTTTAAATTGTGTATTGCTCTGCAAGTGTAACTGAATTTAAATGTGTGTGCCTTTGTATGTAAGTGAATTCTAATGAAAGTGCATTTTTGTGTGGCCAGCCTATTTTTCCTCCATTTTAGAGGGATGCTTCTGGGAAAATAAACTGCTTGGTTAATGGGTCCCCAAGTTTTCAAGTCTCCAACCATGTTCTTTGCAAGCAAATATTTCACAATAGTTGCTTGGTAAATGTGGGATAAGTTAAAATATGTTTGGTAGACTAGAAAGGCATTACTGGAATTGGTGTGGTACTTACCATAGTCAGGCCTTAGATAATTCCTTTTTTGTCTCAGAAAAAGTTACTATTAATTATATGCACTTCATGAAATTGCAGATGGTGAAAATGTTTGATCCAGTCATACTGCTCTTTCCATTTTAAGATTTTGTTAGTTTACTACTTTCTTGCAAAGTACTTAGGAGGACAATGCACATTTGATATAAATGTAAATATAAATATATATACACACAATGTTTCAATATGTATGCTTACATAAAGACCATTAATCAGTTCAATAATTGTTTTGAATTTCCAAAAGATTTTTTTAAAACTTTTCAAGTTTTTACAGTCTTGTGGTGAGAGCTGATTTAAAACCTGCCTTTAGAGGTACAGATTAAATGGCCAGGCTAAGATCTTCTAAAGCCCAAGACCCGAGCTGGGTGCTGAGGCAATTTATCTATATGACTATATAGACTGAAGTCATTATTTCAGTCTATATGACTCAAGTAATTATCTGTTTTTCAAATATTAAATTATTTAGCTTGTGCAAATTACTGTTTTCCTAGATAAAATAAAGACTTTTGTTCACAGTAGGAGTTAGGTATTTGTCAATGGCATAATTCAAACTTCACTCAAAGCACTGTAAAAGTTTTGAATAGCTTCAGTCATGACTGAGTAGAACAAAGAACCAGCTAACAGCAGTGAGTTGTGCTGGGGTTTGGGAAACAAAGTGCACAAAGCAGTTATCTAAAAAAGCCTTTGACCTACAGAACAGGATATGAGTTGGGCAGTATAAGCCTGCTGCTTCCAGCCATTCTGCTCAGCTGCTTGTATTGCAGTTCTAGACTGTTTATTTGCTGTATGGTTATTCTGACAGGTGAAGGCTTTATGTGACTCAGGTCTGCATTTTCAAACAGAGTTCTTGATCTGTTGAGATAGTTTTGTGTTAGAATGTTAATTTTTAGGGTGGTATGTATAGATTGCATTGCATTTTTTTAGTCCTTGTGTTTTAATGTGAACAAGTTTGGTGGCATAGAGGTAAGCTTGATGCTCTTGGAAGAGCAGCTCACTGCTTTTAGTCTAAGTTCTAGGCAAGAGTTTGTTCCGAGAATTAGGAATATTTTCTTCTAGTCGGTATTGTGATGAGGAATGTCATGTTTCGTTATTCTTTACAATTAATCTGTAACAACAGACTTTAGAAACCAGAATATTTTCCTAGTGTGTGCCAGAATTTTCTTCCCACGTTGGCCTTTATTTCTTCCCATGCATCTAGAGTTTTGCAGTTGATTTTCATGGTTTCCAGTAGATGAATAAGGGGGAAATGTGTGACCCTTCAGCTGACAGGATTTCTGCGTCTCCATGATGCCATTGCCCTGCAGTTTGCAGGGTGTTGTTGGGTGTGCCTTGCAGTGTGATCCTGCTGATGTGAGGCTTCCCTTGCTCTGAACAGGCTGTCCCCTGGCTCCGACGTCTACGTCACCGTCTCCTCCATTGCCTTAGCAAGGTCGCAGCAGTGCCGTAACTCTCCAAGCAACTTGTCCTCCTCGAGCGACACCGGCTCTACTGGAGGCACGTACAGACAAAAATCTATGCCAGAAGGGTAGGCACCAGACTTTTTACATATTCTGTTTCAGCAGATTTTTTGTTCTGTGTTCAATTCGTTGTAATGTGTGCTCAAGGAGTGCTTACACAGGCTCCTGTCAGCTGTTGTTTACATATGTGAAACCATGGCTGTTTTCAAATAACACTGTCATGCTTCTTGAAAAAGCCGGTTTTAAAAATCGCTTGCTTCCACTTCCACCTTGCAGCCTAACTACTCTCTGATACTAGTCTACAGCTGTTCAGGTTACTACACAGAAGGACTTTTATATATTGAAAAAATCTTCATTAAAGGTGCTGGTTTCATGTGGCAAATTGCTTCCTTTGACAGGTTTAGATTCTAAAAGAAAAGAAGTAATAGGTTTGGGACTTTGCAGTCAGTTAATAGTTGAAGCAAAGTAGTATTGAGTGCAGCTAAGATGTGTAGGCACAAAAGTGCTAATTAATCCACAGCTAGCTTCTTTTTCACATATTCACAGTCATTCTGTGTTAAGGCTTCCAGCTTTCCAGAAATCTTCAAACTCTCTGAAGTGTCAGTGTACTGGGCACCTTGTAGAGGAAGAAATTAAATCTGTATCATTTTCAGAGTGCACAGAAAGGACCAATAAATCAAAGATTTCCAAGTAGAGGAAAAAAAAAATTGGCAGCAGAAGAGCTGTCAACTACATTCCAAATGACTTCCTATAGAGAAGAAGAAGGGGCAAAACTGCTGATAGTTCACACTGCAAATCTTCCCTCTGATGTATTCTTGAGTACTTTGCAGATCATTGCGTGTAATTCGTTTTGGTTTGGGTCTTCTATAAAGTAGATATACCTTTGTTTTAAAAAATATATTATTAGTAGGATTAAGTGCCATTGTCCAGAACTGCTTAGTACAAGGGCACTGTCTTTTGCATCTTGGTGCTCTGTGTCAGCCCAGAGAACACTTTTCTGAGCGTGTGTTTGAAAAAGTCTTCTTGCTCCGCAGCACTGAAGATTTGTCCTCCCTTGTCCTTCGTGCAGCTCAATTTGAGGTTTTTTGAAGAGTCAGTCTCTTCTCTGCTGCTCACCTTCATGAAGGCTTTGATTCATGACACTACCAGGCCTGTTCTGGTCATTGTTTAAGTTTGTGCTTAAGTCCTCCTGACATTAGGAGATTTGCTCTTAAACCTGTTCAACTTCGCTGTGAGGAAACACTAGAGATAGGTGTATCCAGGGCTCTGCAGCTGGAAAAAGGCACTTACTCTGTAGACTTTGTCTCATTCACATCACACCAAAAGGATTTCTGTGTTACCTTGAATTCTGATGAGTAGCTCGTGCTCCCATTTTCGTGTGCTCTTTTCCAGCTACGTCATTTGCACTACAAAAAAGGTATTGCTGCCATATGTCCTTAGACCATCACAACCATAACTGCTTGAGTAAGAAAGGATTTTCAGACGTACTTGAAGATTTATTTTGAATTGTCCTCAGAGCACACCAGCACCAATCCCAACCCTTCTGCATCTTTCAAGTTAATTATAAGCATGTGTTCACTACAGCATTCTTCAAGCATTTTGAAATTTCAGCAAAGAGATGTGTCCTAGAAGTCCTGACTATACTGTCATTTTGGAGTTGAAGTTTTAATTCGGTGCAAGGAAAGACAGTTTAAATGGAATAATGAAAGAAGCAATTAATACGTGAACTTTGTGTGTTCTTTACTGGATGCTCTTTAGAAAAAACCCCAATTTCTTAAGTCAAATTATTTTATTATTCTGTTGTATTCCTATAAGAAAAGCAGTTTGCCTCTCATGCTGTCCTTGTACACATGAATCATACTTACTCAGGATTTCCCAAACATCTGCCTAAATGGTAAACATGTAAAGGCGGAATGGAGAGCATGAAAAATGTGATTGTGAAGGGATGTTTTCCTTGCCTCAAGAAGCAATTTAATGTCTGTCCCTTTACTAAAAGCCTATGCAGTTCCATGTTCATCTTCTGTTGAGATTGGTCTGAAAGAGCAAGTTCAGGGCAGCTCTGCAGCTATGTTTGGTATCCCAGGTAGGGCTGGTCAGCATTACCCAGGATGTGTTGTTAAATTAGGGGAGAGAAATCGTAACATTGAGTTTTTAAGATGTTAGAAAGAGTGATGGGCTGGAGTAAGGGCCATTACACAGTGAGACAATTGGAAGGTTTGTGAAATTTAACTGACCAGAAGAATAGGTGAGTCCAGCCTCCATCAGATACAAGCAGTAATTGCTGCCTCTAGATTATTGATCCATATCCTAAACTGGGTTTAGGCAAAAACTTCACTGCCTTCAGGAATATCCAGATTGATCTTGATGTGTATATGTGTGTTCTGTACAGTTACACTGTGTTTGTGTGTTTGCTATTGCATTGACAATAAGTTATTGTAGAAAGTAAAATTTAATAATGCATAGACAGCCTACATACATATTAACACAGTGGAGGTTAGGTAAGAGGACATCACAAGAGAAAGCAGAATATTGATGCAGTGCAACTTCATTGTACCAAGATTTGTTTGGGGTTTAGCTTTTTCTTTTAGATACCAGCTTGTAGTTATTTTATCATTAAAATATATTCTTCCCATGAGAGTTTGTTTACAAACTTTAAAAGTTAGACCACAGATCAGTGTTTAAGAAATCAATCACCTTTGAAATGCTGTATTTAGACTTTTTATACATATCTTGAATTGGCATTGAAGTCATGTTTAAGAGAAATCCTACTTAGTCTGTGTGAATAGAAAAGGAAAAATGTTACTTTTTGCATAATTTCAATGTAAATTGTTTATATTCAGAAGGCAGATATATACAGGTTTTCCTTACTTTTTAAAATTCATCAAAATGTATGCTGACTGTATCAGGGAGTGAACAAAAGGGAGGTATGATCACATTTGGGTGAATTTTTAGAAGGCTGAAATTTCAATATGTACTGCCCATTACAAACGTGTTCCAGCTGCCTGTCTTTGAGCATGGGAGTGGGATTTTCTTCTTCTGAGCCATATAATGTTGCTGTGGTGGGTTCATTTGAGTTAATCAAGTGTGTGAACTTCAAGTAGGATAATGACATTGAGCTTGTTCTGACAGCTGGGAAGGTGTATTATGTTGGAGGTTGTGTGGGGCAGTCTGTAGCTCATGGAGTGAGTAGACAGCACAGCTGGGCTATTTTATTTTCTCTCATTTTATTAGACATTACAGACAGAGAAACTCATTGATATAGAGATGCTATATCAACTTGTAATTCTTTTGTGTGCTATTCTTTGCATGTAGTTGAAGGATTTTCTTTTTCCTTCAGGTCATATCTGATTAAAATAAAAATCTCAGAAATGCATTATTCTTGATGAATTCTTAATGATTGATCTGCTATTTCTGAACCCAGCTATAATTCTTGCAGACTTTTAAGTGATTTATATGTAACACAGAACTGTAGATTTCAAGTCTTACAGGCTTTTAGGCATATGAGGTATGTAGGCTCACTATGGCACATGGACAGTCTCTTGTGTCTCTTGTCATTACCTTGATCTCCTTGAGTTTACTGTGTCTTTATTGATCTTTCTGAAATCCATCTGCCTATTTTGATAGGATTTACAAAGTCCATTGATCAGAGTTTTCATTTTGCTCTGTATACTTTCTTTTACAGCAATAGGTGTATGTCTCACTACTTTCTCACAGCTATATTTAGTTTGCACTAATCCGCTCAAATAATTTTATGATCAAATAACGTAAGAATTTACAGGATTTATATAACCCCAGGGTTTGGGAATCCATGTTCAACAGTCAACTTTATAGAGGCTTATTTAAAATATTTGGCAGTGTTAATATTGTCCCAAACAAATCCATGTTGTTGGCATATATGTCTGCATCACTCTCTTGTTGGAACCTAGGGAAGTGGCTGAGATACATGGGATTGTCCCAACAAACTTTCTGATGCTTTCTTTGACTAGTTGAGGTAATGCTTTGAGGTAGTTGAAAGGATCTGATCTTCCCCCAATAAACACACCTCATTCTCTTATGTAGTTTTTATCCAAACTTATACATTTTACTCACTGTGTTGAGTTTTCTATTACCATGTAACAGTCTGGTCACCTTTTCATGTAAACATCTGTGTAAATAAAAACTCATAATTTTCTTTCTTGATGTTTTGATCTGTTTTTTTTTTTTCAATTGTAGCATTGTAACCAGTTGTTCTTGCCCAAGGATGCTCAATAAATTAATGTGTATTGTAATTGTATGCATTAAGGCTGGTAAAAGGGACTGGGGAGCTACCACAGAAATGAAATGACAAAGCATTATAAATCCTCAAGCATTTTGCTATGCGTTGGTTTGCCCTGTTATTTGACACTGGCTTCGTAAAAATCCCTTTTTTCCCTTTTTCCACTTGTGTGAGGTTTATGCACATTTAAAATGCTTATCTGCTTTGTGTTTGGGGAGAACAGGTTTGGAATTAGCCGCAGATCCCCCGCTTCCATTGACAGGCAGAACACGCAGTCGGACACGGGCGGCAGCGGCAAGTCCACGCCCAGCTGGCAGAGGAGCGAGGACAGCATCGCTGACCAGCTGGGTACGTACGGGCTCTGCTCGGGCCTCAGGGTGGCTTTGGCCGTGCCTCTCCTGGCACAGAGCCCTCTTAAGCACAGTGTTTTCAGCAGCTTTCAAAGTTAGCCTTGCTCATTGGGATGAATAATTAGGTCTGGAGCATGCACTGAAGCATGTGCAGTCTGCTTCCTTGAGACCTGGGAGTATCACCTGAGGAAGAACTGATTTCATTTCCTTATTTGATTGTGGGATTAAATCTGCCTTAATGCTCTTACTCTGAAACATTCTGTCCTTTTAGAAGCAGCTGGGCAGACACACTTATTAATTTGTCTTGCTGCTGAGGACTTGTTTGACCTTACCTGCTCTCCTGAGTGCCTTGGCTTAGTTCAATGTTTCCTTAGTTGGCTGAAGTGCTTGTGATGCTTCCTTTTCATATGGTGCTATATAAATGCAAATTGATTGTTTGATCATTGAAGCTATAAAAACACCATGTATAAAATGGAAAAAATGCAATTAAAGTTTAAATAGCAAAGTAAATCTATAAGCAGGTAATCACCTTCCACAAATGTATACATTTTCATTGCACGTGGCAATTAAGCTGTCAGCTGAGGGAACACGTTAACTACATAAAACAGCTAGGAACTGATAATTTATATTGTTAGGCCTTCGCTTGAAGCTCTTGCACATAGACCTTTTGCTACAGCTATGGCTTGACTTGAAAGGATTACCAGTAAGACTGACACCAGTGAAAATGTCCTATCTACAAACAGCAGTTTTCCAGCATGATGACCCTGTCCAAGGTTGCTAGATTGTGTTTCTCTAATTTTTTTTACCCTAGATTAGACAATTCCCTACTTTGTTATTGCATGACTTTACTGCATCACTGTACAAATGGTCTAATGTTCAAGGGAGAATACACTTCAGTGACATGAGGAATTTAAGGCATATGCTGCCAGCCTCTGGTTCTGAAGATGTTCTTGGTTCACACACCTTCACAACCTCAGTGAGCTGTGCCTTGTTATCAAAGCCATCTGTCAGTCCCTCCCTCACAACTCCCCCCATACTTCTCAGTAAAAAACTGTGATTATACTAATCTGCAGTTCTCATTTTGACAGAACAATTTTAATCACATATGTTTTGAAGCTGTGTGATGGTAATGACACATGTAAAAATGATCTTTTGCTCAGCATTACTTTTGCAGACCAACAGCTGAGTGTTGGTGCTGGCACTGAGTGGAGCTGCCAACAAGTTCTGTTCTACAGTGTCAGGTGTCAAGATATTAGCAAAATAAATAAAGCCATAAAGAACAGGAAAAATTGCAGGGTAGGAGAGATGACTCCAGCATTTGGAAAAGGATGAGAAATGCACAGTGACATGAAATGCCTGTGTTTTATCTCTTGTGTATTGTCCTGCATTCATAGAATTGGAAGCTGCATCTCTGATCGGAGACTTTATTGTCAGTCTGGTGAATGTAGGTGAAAGTTTAGTTTTTGACAAATAAGTACATTTCCACTTGGGATAATCTGTCTCAGGGTAAATAAGGCTTTAGGTGTAGTGAATCCACACACTGACACCTTCCTGGCCTATCCTTTGCTACAGAACACCTTTGTTCTGTGTTCACCAGCACTGCTAGCTACCACTTGCCAGGGGAAATCAAGTTAGATGATATTACTACTGGTATTATGATTATTCTTCATAAAAAAAAGTCACAGCTTTTATTTGTTTTTTAAAAAGTTCATGATGCTGCAGATCAAGATGAACAAACTGCAGCTGTGGTGGAGAAAACACTGCTGTTTACAATGGATATTGTTAAGTATTTGATATTTGTCAGCACACAGTCTACTTAAAAGGAACATTTTTAGAAGTGCAGAATATATGTAGAAGTATATGTAAAAACTCATAACTGAGAGAGATTCTTTTAACATACTGACCTTGGACTCTGAGAAGGCGATTACCTACCTAACAGGGTGTGCCTGAACACCCTCTAGACCTTCACAGTTATCTCCAGGGAAAATAAGTTTTATTGGAAAAGTGCATTCCTCTGAGTGTTCATGTAAGATGAGTGATTTGACTTCCATTCACTTTTGTCAGGTTTAGTTTAGTAAGTATTCCTTTTGTACATCTATGCAGTTTACACATTCACAGCCAGCAGTGTTTAAGATAGTATTATGTCAAGAGGTTTTTTTTTTTCTTTTGCACTCTCTTAAATTAGAAAATGTTTATTTAACTCAGCTTTGGTGAGAAATATATGTAGTAGTTGTACTGAGGGAAATGGATTCATTTAAGTGATCACTGTAGACTTACTATTGTCCTGCCTTGCACAGAATGCCAATTAAGGAAATGTGAGTGAGTCTTTTAAATCCCTTGTCAGCAGGTATCAAGCATTTAGAGATCCAATGTCAATACCCTGTAGAGTGAACAGTCTGCTGTTCAAATGCTCTGATACAGTGCTGTTGGACAGTGGGGACATGATACTGTTCAGGTTGTTCTGACAAAAGTCAGAATGGTGGCAGCTGGTTTTTCCTGAAGCCTTAATGATTTACACCAGGCAGGAATGGGCCCTTACTTCCTCTCCTGTGTTCTTTCACAATCTGTACCTGGTTTTGGCTAAGGCAGTGTTGGAAGAAGTGCAGTGTAAAACAAGGTTAGATGTTTTCTTAGCTTGTAGCACTGCTCTCTCAGTCCACGGGTGTGTGCTGTGTTGCAGAGCCAACGTGCCATCTCCCAGCAGTCTCAAAAGTATTGCCATCCTTCCGAGAGAGCCCCAGTGGAAGACTGATGAGACAGGATCCCGTGGTACACTTGTCTCCAAACAAGCAGGGTCATGTAAGTTATCCAAAAAAAGGAATTCTTTATTGTTTTGCTTTTGCTCCACAAGCTCTTGATACCAAAGTGTTGTTCAAAATTATATTTAGAGTGTCAATTAAAAAAAAAATTTTAAATCCTGTTTCCCGCTAGAACATGGAGGATGCAGCAGAGCAGGCCTGTTGGTGCCTATATCCTACAGCACAGTGTACTGAGATATTTACTAGTTAATAAAGATTTGCTGCCAGGTGAACAGCAACCTCTTGTCTGTTAGCTTGTGAGAAGTAAAGGATTAGTAGAAATTTGCAGAGCTATTCCTAGACTTCACATGTAAGACTTAGTTTAACTAGTGTATCTTCTAATGCAATGGCCAGAAAGCTGCTGCTTTGAGACAGAATGGTGATTTTGGTTTTGTATTTTCTCCTTTTTCATAGCATAGCTTGTACACTGTCTCCTGGAATCCTGCTGAAAAAAACTTACTTGTTTTATTTGTCTTGAAGTTCTAAATAGTAAATTCTGTCTGTCTCTGCAGAATTAACTACTCATACCTTTGTGGAGACTGTCACTTCCCAATTTGTATAAAGAGAGATAGATAAATACAGTGAAGTTCATGAATTTAAAATGTATTTGAAATTATTGAAGTCACTGTAATAAAAGAAGTACACTTTAAGCTTTAAATTACTCAGTAAGCTGTATTACTTTTTATTTGTACAGCAAGCTAAAATGCAGTTGTCTTGCATGATGTTACTGAAAGTATTACTTGCATTTATTTAGATGTGTGAAAGCCTTTAATTGGTTCCAAGTCTTTAATTTGCTCCTGCTTGCCACCATTATTCTTTCAATGAAATTGGCGGTGTTGCTTTTAGATTATTAATTCATAATAACACATTTATTATTTAAAGAAGAAAACACCAAAGAAACCCAAAGAGTAACATACCTGTCTTTGTATTCTTAGAAGCACAGACTAGTTTTTAAATTTAGATTGACCTGTTTTTCATGAGATGTATTTGACTGCATAGTGATGTAGTACATAACTCATTAGCTTGAGTGCCAAGTGCAATACTGGAATTATTAATGCTTGCATTCTTCTGGTTTAGTCATTGTTAAAGTCAATCTTTATTATTTGGACAGATGGATGGGCAAGTGATGAAGTTCTTAATGAAGAAAAGTAACTTTAATTGGAGATAACTAGGAGTCCAGATCAACTTCATATTCCCCCATTTTCTTTTTTTATATTAAATAAAGACATGGATGCTGATGATTCCTTGTTTTCAGTATGCATCTGTTCCCCATTTCCTTCTGAAAACAGAAGCAGTATCTATTTTTTATATTTGTCTAGGGTCTCTATGTCTGTTCAGAAAAATGGGTAGACAAATAGAAAACTTTTATGTCTCCTTTCCATCAATTCCCGTTTTCCCAGGCTGTGTAGAACTCCAGCAGGTCTGTTGCCTGCTACTAATTTCTGATTCTGTAGATGATCAGAACATAGATAAGTTCAGTAGAATTCAAATGGATATAAATACCCCAAAGGTAGGTGAGCTACTGAGCAGTAAGTGTATGACAAAAAAATTATTCTTGAAATGGGATATTCCATGACTGAAATTAAGGACATTCAGTTTCTTTATAATAGTGGTCTGTAACCAAGGACAGGACACACAAACCAGCCAGGCACTGACATGACCTGATGGAATAATTTAGAAGCATTACATTAAAGCTTCTTTTCACGCAGCTGCTCTGCTTTTTGGAAAACAATTTCACATTAGTTAAATGATGGTTCACTGGTCATTTGCAAAGGACATTCCTGCTGAGGAGGAAAGAGGAGGAAAAGAAGTGGCTATGCTCTTCTTTGACTTTTTGATAGGCAATGGGATTACTAAAATAGCATTCACTTTCTGTGGATTGGTTATGTTTCATGATCTAAAACATTGCAGTCTTAAGATTAGAATATTTTTAATTATTGTAGTTACAAACCAAGTCAAAGTCTGCATAGTTCAGCCAATTTCATTGGACTGGGCTGAGCAGAACTATGCTTGAAAGGAATCGCTGCAGGGTCTTTTGGGACAAAATATAATGGACTCAGGCTTTCCCTGCTTTCCAAATCCATAAGAAAAGGTTTTTTATCTGCACCCAGCACAGAGGATGCGGATTTTATTGGAATCCAATTTTTAGAGTTTATTAGTCTCCTGAGTGTATCTATCCAATACCTCCAGGTAGGAGAGCTCCTACTGTACAGTGGTGGCATTTGTAACCCTTTATTTCCTCTTCATTGTCATAATTTTGTCATTTCTTCTGTAGTCTGATAGCCACTACTCCAGCCATTCCAGCAGCAATACACTCTCCAGCAATGCCTCCAGTGCTCACAGCGATGAGAAGTGGTATGACAGCGGGGAGCGCACGGAGTCGGAGCTGAACAGCTACAACTACCTTCAGGGGACGTCCGCGGACAGCGGCATCGACACCACGTCCTACGGCCCCAGCCACGGCAGCACCGCCTCCCTGGGCGCTGCCACGTCGCCCCGCACGGGGCTCACCAAGGAGAAGGTGGCCCCGCTGTGGCACAGCTCCAGCGAAGTGGTCTCCATTGCAGACAGGACATTAGAAAAGGACAGCCACATGGACCGGAAAGCTGAATCTTCACTCAGCCTGGATATTCACAGCAAGAGTCAGCCAGCCTCCAACCCTCTCACAAGGGAGAACAGTGCTTACAGTTTAAGTGATGCTGTCTCACATACAAGGTAATTTTCACCTCTTGTATGATTGCCCCCCCCCCCCCCCCCCCCCCAATATTTTCCCATTCTCACTCTCTAACCTTTCAAAAGTGAGAAGTTCTCACTAAGTTCTGCTTACGTTAATCAGTGTTTTGAAAGATTTCACTGTGCAGAATGCTTGAAAATTAAGACCCCGTTTAGTCTTCACATCTACTACTCTTTATAGTACTAAAAGTCTTTAAGAGCATACTCTCTGCTAAACTGCTGCTACTGAACTATGCGTAAGACAGACGTGTCTGATGTGTTCATGGGAAATACCTTGTAACAACTGCAGTTCGTGTGTAGATCAGGAAGGAGATCTCCCCATGTTATTAATGAACAGTTTAGTACTGGGTTTATTCTTACTCTTGCAAGTACTCATTTCAGATGTTTTGCATTTCTTTCCCCCATCTTTGTGTTTGGACATCTGCTCGCAAGTGGTATGATCAATAATGAGTGCAATTTGCTTGGGAGTGCTACCATGTAGATCTTAATCTCATTCTGCTGCAAGCTTGTGGATATGACAGGTCAGAGTCACCTTCCCTCTCTCCCTCAGTTTTGCCACTTGTAAAATCAGCAATATCAAGTATGTGTGTAATGTGCTTAAACACCTCAAATGGAAGATACCCACTTTACAAGTTAGTTGGTGCTGCTAAAAGCAGAAAATATTTTAGACCATTTTCCTAACCCATTTTCCAAGAAGTATTCAGTGTGCTTTTAAAAAAATATTCCTACTCTGTCGTACTAGCAACAAGAACAAAAACATAGGTCTTTCAAGGGAGGATGTGGGATCATCGTAATTTGTTTGCCTTGTGGAGCTTGACTGTTGCATTTTTATTCTTAAAGCACGTCTGTTTTGAGTGTGTAGCAAAAATACCTGCAGACTGGAAGTTCAAACCAATTTCTGGTAATTGTCTTGAACAAAACCACTGTGCAAGACTAGATGTTTGAGAACAGTTCATTAACTCCTCATACAGTAGCTGCAAATAAGGGGTTGTCATAGAGACTGTAATGGTCTCCATGTGTTTGTCATGGTAATTCTGACTTAGTAATCCATTAATGGTGTTCCCACTCTGGTTTATTCCCTCTCTTCTTTGGCCATTTTTGGCACCAAAGCTCACGCTCAGTTGATAGAAATCCCACCCAGGTGTCTGGGACTGGTGTGTTTCCAGTAGCTGCATATGCATGAAGGACTTGAGCAAGTCTGGAGAAGGCACTCTGCAGAGGGACTTACCTAGATTTCTGGCATGTTTCCCTTTCTTGAAGTTAAAAAGTCTGTATGATGTTTGTCTGCAGTGTTACACTTTTTATTTTAAGATAAGCATGTTTTATGTGCATTTTTAAACATTCAGTAGAATTTCCCACATGTCCTGCAGTACTTGTCTTAATGTAACTGGAAGTGACATCAAGTGTTGAGATTATTATACAAAATGCTGATTGCAATAAAGTTAGTAGCATTGTCATTGGGAAGGATTTTTTCTGAAGCCACTAAAAGAACTCTGGAAAATTTATGTAAGTCTTCAAAGCTTTATTGTAAAAGCCTAATGGAACGGTGTCTTTGTATATCTGAGGTTCTGGTTTTCTTCTTCCAGCACCAAATAGGGTTAGTTCCCTAGAAAAGCTTGAGAAAATTTTATAGAAAGAAACACTTTGCAGGGCAGGCACACCATGACAGTTCTCTTCTCCCATGAATATACTTTGCAACATGACTGCAAACCCGTGTCTAGGTTGTTGTCTCATTATTTATTACATTTTAACATCGTGTCTCCAAACACGGAGTTTTCTCTAGTTGGTGTGGATTAATTAACATAATGTTTCTCTGATCGTATTGAAATTATTCTCCTTGTCATTTTGGGGCTGTCACTGAAATTCCAGATAAAGGTTTCCTGGGCTTTATTCTGGAGAAAAGAGTTGAGGTTTCTTTTGGCCAAGTTTCATTTAAACCAGAGATGTTAATAATGCAGCTCTTTGCAAAAAGGCGTAGTAGCAGTTTGTACAACATGATACTTGAGAAATGCAGAAATACTTGCACATACATTGTTTGTTGTGGCAGATTATAAACAGATTGACTCACGTTCCTTTTTTATTACTTATTATTTTTGAAGACTAGAGCATGTGTTTGATGCCTCACAAAGGCACAGTCTAGGATAAAAAGCTTTGACTTGGTTTCGTGTGGCATCCTCGGTTGGTGGTTGCACACCGAACAGCAGTGGAACCCAAGGTCATCCAGCTATTTGCTCCCAACTCTTTTCTCATTGCTTCTTCTGTGGAGGCACAAAAGCTTGGAGCTGGAAGCTGGTTAAAGTGGCACTTCCAAAAGACAAGCACAGATTGTGGAGATTATTATGAAGATGCCTGCTTCAAGGAGGTGAAGGAGGGAAGACGAAAGAAAGATTCTGAACAGGCTACTTTTCATGAGAAATGAACAGCTTAATTGGTGTGTTTCTCTATCAACTTCTAAATTGCTATCCTTTGTTGCTTCTCACTTTTTTATCTTTTGCCTGTGGATGCCATAATGTCTGGAATGTCTTTAAAATTAGGTTTCTGAGCAAGAAGAAAAGGAATATGGCCCTAAAAAGATCTCTGTGACAAAAGAAAAGAAAATAACTACAAATTAGAGTGTTTGTGTCTGTAGAAGACAAGAGTGATAATTACTGCTCAGATCATTTAATGGTGCATAAAAGAACTTGTACCTGAGAACTGGTGGCAAAATGTAAATTATAGTGATTAACTTTTATAGCAGAGCTTCTGGCTGGGTTTTATTTTTCTTTTCCACCCCCATTCCCAAAGTCCTTCCTGATGATGGTGCAGATTTCTCATAGCATCCCAGGAGAACTGCATTATGTAGGCCAGTAATTATACGGAATCATTATAGCTGAATGTCATTAAATGAAGCAGTATGTGCTGATGGCATGAATTCCTTACAAAAAAAAATTAAATCAAACTTTCATTTCTACCCAAGCTATACAGCTTCTTACAGTGGTCTTACCAAAAATTAAAAGGATAATCTTGACTATTTGTAATCAAATACATTTTTCATTAATTCTGATTATTTTAAGGTACTTGAAATATTATTTATTGTGGAGTGCTTTTATAAATGGCTCATCTGAAATTCTTGCAGAGAGTCATGTAGTATTTGAATGTTTTTATAATTCAGTCCTTGGTGTCTCAATAATTGAGGTGGGAGATAGGGGACCATTAGTGACCGTCTCTGAGTCCTTCGAAAGAGGACTGATTCTCTTCCAGGTAAAACTCAGCTGGTTTAGGTATCTGTTGCAGTATGATGAACAGCGTGCTTCCTGGTGTCAAATATTCTAATAACTTTCCATCACTACCATAGTGATTGAGCTCTGATTTAGTTCCTGTTGAGTATATCCAAAGCCTTTTGCTCTCCCAGATATGCCCTCATTTAACAATTGTGTCTCTTTGCCTGTCAGTGTCCTGTTGGCCTGCGTTTACTGGTAGGGTGAAAAGCTTCAGTCATATTCAGAGTTCTGTGCACAGTCTTGAAGCAGAATATCCTCTCAAAAATACTATATTGTAAAAACCACACCTCAAAATATGCAATGCACCTTAAAGAAAACTGTATTTTAAATTGTATGCTAATTTTACTAGCATTTACCAGGCTGCTCTTGGCGCCTATTATATTATGCATATTATAATAAATATTCAAATACTAATACTAAAATGCACAATGTGTATTTATAGTATGTTATATAATAAATGTTATACATATGCATTTTATATAAATTTTATGTCAAGCATAATTAACATAATTGTTGCCTTCTTTCCCCAGTAACATTAAGGATCAACACCAGTAGCCTATCTGGAGCTGGATATTTATTTGTACTGGTTTTTATTAACAAACTATTTGTCACAACCAGCACTTCCTCGAGAAATACCTGATGGGTTGAAGAATTCTGAAGTGCGGACAGAGATTCCTTTCTCCTTACACTGAAGCAGATTTTTCTGCTCCTTGAGTGTATTTAGGAGGGGGTGAAACTGGTGGTTTATACTGTGGTAGTGATACCTTACAGATGGGTTGGTTTACTCAGCATGGGTAGGAGATTTTTTTTTCAGTATTGGAAGAGACAAAAGGGGAATGAAGAAAAATGTACTGCCTATTCCCCAACCCTTAATTTTCTCTGCTTTCTTGCTGTAAATTATGCTTGCCTTTTGTCTGTTACAAATATGAAGGTGGTGCTGTGTAGCACCAAATATATGGGATTGATGGACAGGAAAATATCTTCCTGTGTTTTCTCAGTCTGCTGTCTTTTTTATAGGCCTTTCAAATGTAGAGATGAAGGGAAGGAAGAAATAAAAGTCTTTAATACAAAATCTGTATTATTGTAATTTAATTTGTATGCAAATGGAGAGGTGCATCTTGCCCCTGGTGTGATGCCCCTGGGCTGCAGTAGGAGGCTACAGTCCACCCAGGCTGTTCATCAAGCCCACAGCACTTCAGTGCTAGGAATTGTGGTGCTTAACTTGAGCCACGTGAAAATGAAACAGATTTCAGGGTGATTCTTTTGAGTCCATCTGTTGTCAATGAAGAGAGAGAAGAAACTCCAAAGCATTAATTCTCCCTGCATATCTGAGATACCTAATTTGAGACAAGTAGAACTAACTCCTTGGGATATTTCTTCATTGACTACTACAACAGGAGCCAGACAAGTGGCATAAATTAGATAACTGACTGCTTAAGATTAAATGTAGGTGGTATTATTTTCCCAGGTGGCAACATAAATTTCACCTTAAGTTCTTTTTTTTTCTGTTTCACTAAGAGGGTTAGATGTGAAAATGCATTGTATTATTAAAAGATTGAGGAAGAATTTTCTGCTGTGCAAAGGAAGAAGAGACTATTCTGTGACTTTATTTAGCCTTCCAGCTAATTTTTATTCCTCAGTCAGAAACTGTTCTTTACCATGGGGCCATCTGTTTCAAGTTCCTTCACTGCAGTGTTGGATTCAGGGATGCAAATGCGGCTAAGTTGTGTAGAGAGCTGGTAGAAAACTGGTCTCCAGATATGTAATGCTGTTTCAATATTAAAGCTGTACACAGTGATTTCCTGTTATGGTGCTTACAGATGACTGACCTTTTAAAGTTGTTGCAGTAAATATTGTCTAAGGCCTAGCACTCCTCATAGGAAGCAGTTCCATCACATTTGAGCATTAGCATAACTAAAGAGTATCTTCCTTCTGAAGCCCCTCGCCTTCTCCCAACAAGCTGCAGTTGGTCTTCCCAGCTCCATTTTCTGTCTTGACAAACGGTGATATATGTTAGAGACCTACTCAAACTTCTCAATTTGGTTTGTTTTTTTTTTTTTTTTTCCCTTGCAAATGCTAAATAAATGCTTTTCAGGTAAAATTAGGGAAGCCCTATTTTGAGAGCTGTATTAGTTTCTTCTTCAGTTTGTTTTGGAGTCTTAAAGAGATGTTTCTTCTTGCTTATGTTCAAAATATGTTTTCTTTTAAAGCCAGGAATTCCAGCAACAATTTGGACTTTGGTTCTTTTTTGCTAATTCAACTAAAATCTTATTTTTTACTTTTAAACTGCCTAATGACAGTTTCCCATTTTGTGAAGGGTGGTTGTATTGTATACTTAGAGGTTGCTTGCAAAATTTTTCCATTACTATGTGTGGTGTTTTTAATGACACATTGGTGGAAGTCTCTTAAGAAGAGCAAACTGGTTTTGCTACTCTATCTCCTGTTGATAAGAATAACATCTTGTGCCCAGAGTTCTGCTCTAAAATCAATTTAACAAGGCCTGTATACACATATTTGAGGCAATTTTTGTCTTTATGTTCTTCTCCTAGTACCATGAGCTCACGACACTCTGCCAGCCCTGTTGTTTTCACCAGTGCCAGAAGCTCACCTAAAGAAGAGCTTCATTCTGCTACTTCTCCCCAGCTTGCACCTTCTTTCTCCTCTTCCTCTTCCTCCTCGTCTGGTCCTAGGACTTTCTACCCTCGCCAGGGTGCTACTAGCAAGTATCTGATCGGATGGAAAAAGCCAGAAGGGACAATAAACTCAGTGGGCTTTATGGATTCAAGAAAGTAAGACTGGCTTTTTTTCTTTTGTTTGATCATTTGCTTTAATTGTAAAAGAAGCATTTTGATCTGTGACAGTTCTCTGTAGAGAAGAGCTCAAGACTTTAATACAATGCTTCAACTTCTGTAGAACTTAATCTCTAATCTAGTCTTCATGGAATATAGTTTAAGTATTTGATAGTTGGCTAATCTCATTCCCTGTTAACTTGTAAAAGTTGGGGGTTTTATCATTTCTAGAAAGCTCTATGGATTTCAGTCCTATTAAAGCTTATCTTTTTTCCGGACTACTTAAAGGTGACTCAAAATGCTATTTGAGCAAATATTAAAAATCCTCTTATTGTAGAGCTTGAGTTTTACTTAAACCTCTCATCCATGTAGTAGTACCGTGCATGTTGTGCATTAACTCTGGCATTCCACATTGCCTTGTTAAAATTGCTGCCAGTATCCAGTCTAACTGGCTTAAAGCTTAAAGCAAGCCAAGATATCTGAGCTTTACAATATGCAAACATCTCTTTTGGAAGAGAAAATGAGAAACAACTTACTAGTGAAAATATTGTTAAGTATGACTCAAAAAGTAAGTAGTTCAGAAAGCCTATTTCAAAGTAATTTATTCAAACCTTCTTGACTGAGTCAGGCACAGTATCCCTAGATGATACCAATAACTGGCTGTCAAAAGGAAATGGTGAAACTTTGTGATAACTACATTATAAAAAGCCAGTTGAAGTATTAAAGAAACTTGGTGATTTGCTACTTATGGGCTTACTGAAGACATGTGTTTTTATGTTTGTATAGAATGCATGTTATTTCAATGGATTCAGTCCCTTATTGGGAAAATGTATCACATTAACCTTTCAATTACTTTATTGTATTGCTAGTTGATGCTTTTAAACAAGCTTAGTGCTTCTACAGGTATCCACTAAGGTGAGTTTCTGCTATAGTAGTGAGACTTCTTCCATCCTCTGTGCCTCTACTTAGTTCTTTGATTTTAAAAACTTGAGGATGCTATAATTCTTGTTTCATTCATACCTCCTGCCCCAGGGCTTTGAGACCTGAATGTGTCTGTTCCGTTTCATTTAAGACGTCACCAGAGTGATGGCAATGAAATGGCCCACCCTCGGCTGCGCGCGTCAGCAAGAGACCTGCGGGCGTCCCCAAAACGAGCCTCCAAGTCCACTGTTGAAGAAGAGCTGAAGAAATTGATAGATCTTGATAGCCCAACACCTGAATCCCAGAAGAATTTTAAGGTATGTTGAAGAGAGAGATAGGATCTTCTCTATTCTCAACACATAGCAGAAAAATAAAATGCGAGGTATTTCCTGAACTCTCATGGTGGACAGAAAATAATCTCTTTGGAACTGATTACTGGAGAGCCGATTTGGTGAAAAGTTTCATTATTACAGTCTCTGCAATGTTATTACAACTTTGTGCCCAAATTTAGAAGACTAATATGCCAAATTGCAAAGAACATTTAGTACTGCTGGGTTATGGAAAATCCTGTAGTGTTGTCTTACATATTTTAACTGTTCTTCTCTGACTGCATCACTAGACAATGACTTACTGACAGTACTGAAATTCCTTGCAAAAAGCACACTTTTATGCCTCACTGATCCTGTTACCAAAAATGATCCCTAAACTTGAGCCTATTTTTTTGCAGAATAGTTAGAAACATTTCCTGATGTGTTTCAAAATACGTTGAATGACATATAAGTGCATGTATTAATTTTTAGAATCCATAATCCGGAAGAGAATGTCTTGATTTCTAGTCTTCATGTACAGCCAGTACTTGTCATCCAGAGCCCAAATTGTTTCCACAGCAACCATGCAGAAGACAGAGCTGTAACTTGGTTTTTTGCTGGTAAAAACCTGAAGTGGCTTGTTAAAGCTTGTAAGTGTGACTTCCATGCACAGATTGTTTAAAATGCTGCTTTTGAGGCCAGAGATGAAAAAACTTGGGTATTGGCAAGATAACATTTTCTTAGGTTTGTGCTAGTTCTGAGGGGAACTGGAACATGGGTGATGCAAATACCTCCTGTTGGTTGTTTTGAGCAAGAGAATTGTTCTCATTCTAAGGTATCTTCCCAAGTTTGCTGTTTTTCTGCTGTGGGGTTAGTGAATCAGTTCTTACCCCGATCTTTATTTCCTGGTTGCACTTTTGATAAATTTCAGCAAGTTAAAAATTTCGTCACACCAATAAATTGCATCTTAAAAGTAAAATGGCATTTTAAAAGTAACTTAGTTCTGCCCACTGTATGACTTGGATTTCATCTTACAGAAAAACTCTTACAGCATAACAATTTTTGACCAAATTTTAAACTGTAAAGAGATGTTATGCCTTAGAGACAGCTATGTTGCTATGGGTTTCATGAAAATCAGTGTCTCTGCTGGTTGGAATGTTCATGATAGCAGTTCTCCAGCACTGGCCTGAGAGTGCAAAACTCCTGATTACCCCAGCATTGCTTTCTCCTGTGTGGAGCATGGAGGAAGTTGGGCTGGTGGTGGGGGTAAGACACAGCTCTCTTATTGATGGGAGTGATTTTGATTCAAATACTTCTGAAGACCCACAGCAGTGGTGGGTGTTCCTCATTGTTCAGTAACAGGAGACTTCTGATTAGCTGGCATTTGCTGGTGCTGTGCCTGCAGGAAGGCAGCCAGTCCTGTGCAATGGGGCAGCTCTGGCTTGTGCAGCATTCGGGCTCTTTCTCTTTCCATTTCCCTGCTACATATCAGCTCTAGACTTAGCAAGGGCTGCCTGAGATTTCCACTTCAAGAGAAGTTTGACAGGTGTCTAAAAGTAAGAATGTGAGAGGCTAAAAAAATCTGTATATGTTACCTACTTATAACCTCCTTAAAAGCCAATTCCTTCAGTTCCTTTTCCTATCCACTCTGAAAAAATGCTATGTAAACAGTTGGTTTCTTTCTTAAAAAAAGTTGTTAAAATAATTTCAAAAGTTTCTTTATTGATTATTTTTTTCTCATTTCTTTTTATTTGTGTTTATGAATGTATAGTCACACACTCTGTCCTGTCAGTCTCCCTTTCCCAGCACTCCTACCACAAGGCGTGCCTTGCAAAGGACTTTGTCAGATGAGAGTATTTACAGTGGTCAAAGGGACCACTTCTTCACCTCGCGGGCCTCGCTCTTGGACCAAGCCATGCCAAACGATGTTCTCTTCACCAGCACCTACCCTTCTCTCCCAAAGTCGCTGCCGTTACGGAGACCATCCTATACTTTGGGAATGAAATCGCTACACGGTAAGTGGATTCCCATTTTTTGACTTCCAGAGGAATCCTTTGTGAATCATCTTGGGGGGAAAATGTCTGTTACAGTTGGTAGTTCCGTCTTTATTTTGCTCAGATGAGAAGAGTCTAGTCACATGACTGAAAATGTGAAAAAGGACAGGAATTTTTTTTTTTCCCCCTCACTTCAGTGGGTGTAAGATGGCATGACTGGTCATGCATTTGCCTTGTAGAGGGAGCACAGAAATTTGCCTCACTGGCTGCAAGTTTCTGTCATTTCTTCCAAGTGTCACCTAGATCAGTTGGACCAATGAACAAATAATGTATGCCTGGTTATTCACCAGAGAGAACTTCAGGTGTCAGTTCCTTATTGTGGGATTACAGGAACAAAATATGGTTAGGAAAATGATACAGAAGTGGGTAAATAGTACTGGACATTTAGATACACAGCTACACCAGGTACAGCTTTTATTGTGCCAACTGTTCAATTGTTTTTAAATTCCTTCCCTTACCCTATTTATTTCACAGCACGTGAATTACTTACTTTAGTCACGCAGTTAACCAGAGAAAGTTATTTGTAAAGTGCTGTCAAGAAGACACTCAGCTTTCCGCCATTAGTTTACTGAAAAGTCTCAGAATGATTATTGGATGGGCTGTGTGTTGCTGCACGTGAATGTCACCGTGAGAAATGGAATTTTCACAGGTTCCCACTGTACTTAACTGAGTGTGTTTTCCAGAAATAGAGGTAGATCTCAGGGTAGGATTCTGCAGTGTTTTCTGAAGAAGTACATAGCTGCTCTGACTTAGTCATGTTTTAGGATGTTTCAAGAGGAAAATGCAAGGCTATCAATAGATTCGACTCACTATAGTGGGCCTAAGCACAGTCTGTATTTAGCTACACAGGATACATTTGACAGTGAAGGCTGATGAAGAAATCTATTTTAAATTCTTTTCATCTGACTGTGATCACCAGGCATCAGTTTTCAGTGTTGAACCTGACATTTTTCTGAGCTGTTGTGTCTGTATAACGTGTTTCTTACATAAGAGTTAGGAAACTGAGCTATTTTCATTTCTGTTTTTTATATGTACTAAAATAACTTTGTAGACTTGGTTATGCTTGTAACTGCATGGCGAATTTGGTTTCTGAGGGTTTGG
Organism: Passer domesticus; assembly: GCF_036417665.1. Taxonomy (NCBI): domain Eukaryota; kingdom Metazoa; phylum Chordata; class Aves; order Passeriformes; family Passeridae; genus Passer; species Passer domesticus. Next base: position 35,194,249 of record NC_087479.1, read on the forward strand.
GGTCAGAAGATTAATGATACCACCAGAGTGCAAGTGGAAAGCAGTACTTTATCTCTTTTCATTTAAATGCTGTATTTTCCAAAAAGAAAACTACAAACCCTTCTTTTGTTATCATGTTCTCTTCCACCCTAAACTGATAACTCGTCCTGGCACATAACCTTTCTACCTCTGTCAACAAAACAAGATTTTCCATTTTCTATAAAACGTAGGAGCTGCATGATAAAAGGACCAGCTATTTGATTGGCACACAAATTGTCTTCCCACGCACCTTTCACTGAGAAAAGGATTAAGTAAGCTAGATATTTAGTACCACAAGTATTTGTTGGCTTCCAATTATTCAAAATTGTTTAAATTCAAAGATTCCAGAGCACATCCATTTTTTTAGAGGAAAAACGTTGAGCTAAAAATGCTCATATTTGTTCATCTGCCTTAGCAATCCAACTCACATTTTTAAAACAAGTACCTCTTCAAATAGTTAGGTTTTTGTCTAATTGCATGTATCTTTTCACTAATTGGAAATATTTTCCTGTTAACAGCCTCCAAAATAACTCTTTTGAGAGATAAGATAAAAATCCTCAATGTTAATAATATTGAATGTAACAAAATAAAATGTAACAAAATTACATTTACAAAAAGTAAATACACACAGACACAAAAGAATTTCAAGATTTCTGAGCAAAGAAGTGAATGCAGTGTAGCTTTTCTGGCCACTGTACCCCAGGCAGCAATATGATTTAGCTAAAGTTCTTACAAATTATTTTAGTCATTGAAGTTACATAGTTATTAGACTATCCTAAATTAAAAAAATAGGGGGGGAGGGGAAATAAACAACACAACTCAGGCATTTTGGGATTATATCCTGCCTGTCACACTGTCTTTCTGTTCTGTATGATCCAAGCAGACTCTTTTCTCTAATCTTCTCAGCAGCTTCCTCCCAAGCCCAGTCCATCTTCTCACCCCTACATCTCTCTCTTCTAATGCTGCCTACAAGGTTTTCAAAACTTCTTTACATTGTCACAGAGGGCAAGAGAAAGCTGCTTCTGAGCTCACACATGGGACCAGGCATTGCACATTTTTTGATTGTCCAGGCAGTGAACTGAAATAAAGTAGATCATTCTTGGTTTACAGTTTGGTCTTGCCCTAATTAGTGGTGAAAATCTTAAGTGTTTCACTTTTGTTGTTTTAATTTGCACAAAAATTACAGGGATTTTGAATCCTCCTTTCAAGCTTGCCAATGTTTTTTTTTTTTTCCATAGTGAGCCGTGTAACAGCTTACAGGTGGGTGTGGCTATGTTTTAGTAAAGATCTGAAGGCTTCACTGAACTGCTGAGAGATGTGCAATGCTCTGGAAGTAATTTTAAAGGATTTCTTTTTCTGATTCATCTTAGTAGGCTTAATTCGGCTCCCATTGGTTTACAAGATTGTAAAGAGGAAGGAAAATCCTCACAGTTTTGGGTGGGTTTTTGGGTTTTTTTGAGGCACTCAGCTGAAAACATGAAGGCAAGTTAGAAAGGAGCTGAATGTGCTGGCTTTAGAAATCTGCTTTGTGAAGGGCTGTACTGGTGAACTGCAGTTCATCATTCTTCTGAATTTTGGTTGATTTTGAAAAGTGCTGTGCCAGAAAAGTTAAGACTAGGGTGTTCAATATATTAAGAAAGAAAGTTTCAGGTATTTTTATGGAGTTTGTAATCTATTCTGCATTGCTGCAGGAGAGTTTTCTGCCTCAGACAGCTCCCTCACCGATATCCAGGAGCAAAGACGGCAGCCCATGCCAGACCCTGGTCTTATGCCATTGCCTGATTCTGCCTCTGATCTGGACTGGTCAAATTTGGTAGATGCTGCCAAAGCTTTTGAAGGTAAGTTTTCAGAATACAACACTTAGGAAGCTGGTCTTTGTGCGCACTTTAAGAACTGTGGAGTTTGTGTTTGGGTTTATTTTAATCCTGACTTTTAGATTTTTTGTTCTTAATTTTCTATTTAGTCTGAGGCTTAAGTTCATTTAAAATACCAACTCAAGTGTTAAGAGGCTGAAACTTTGCATGTAATAGTCAGATACCATTTCTTCATACTGGAAATCCTTGGTGGTAGGGTTTGGCCAAATCTTTGTGAAACTGGTCACTTTTCATTTCATGTAAAACAGTTGCAGGCAGCTGGTCTGGGAAAGGCACGAAAGTGGAAAAATAGTCATATAGTAGGGGAAAAGCACACTAAAGATTGCTTGCTTACTGCACTAGTGAGAAGTACATCTAGTGCAACTGAAGTTTGCTACAAGATAATTTGGGAAATACGCCTTGCTGGTAAATACTTTTTCATTGCCTCTGCTCACCCCAAAAACGTAGATTTACATGTAAGTGTTGTTTCATCCTATGGCATTTTCCATCTCCATGACATTTGGTAAACTGAAGAGAACTGTAAACTGTCCAGATACATTTGAACTTAAAATGCAGTTTAGGTGAAAGAGGATTTGTTACTAGAATCCAATGGAAAAGTCTCCTAAGTGTGTGAAACAGAAGTGCCTATTCCTAATGTCTGCATAAAAATGCTGTGCCACTTTCATGGAAGTGTTTTTTCACTTACCTTGATTCTTTTAGACCTTATTCAGCAACGTTGGAGAAGTCTGTGAAGTAATTTGATTTCTTGGCTGTTCTCTGGTGGTAGCCATAGTTATCATTAGGACAGTGGGTGTCTCTGAGTGTTCAAGATGTACTTGTGTCCTCTGCTCTGTTGCCACAGGAGTTGTAGGAGCAGCTTGGCTCATATTTCTGCTGTGCAGTTTTGGGAAGAGTGTTCAATGTAAGACATGATCCTCAAGAGGAGATGAATTTGTAGTGATTTTTTTTCATCACTACATATGGGTGAAACTCTGGTTTTAACACATTTCCCTGTGGTTGGCAGTTTCTTTTTAAAGGATCCCCTGGTTTTTGGTGAGATTTATTTGACTGTCCTCATTAACCTGAATCCCTCACTTGGTAGGCCCCAGACTCACTTGTGTTTCTCTTCAAAAGTGTGAACGCAGTCACTGTGGTCAAGATAACAAACTGACAGCTCAGATGAAGAAAAGCTGGAGTAATGTGTTATCTGGCAGCTTCATCTCACTGCTATAAATATACATTCAAATTTGACTTGGAGAGAGGGATCTCAGTATAATTCCATTGGTGTTTGGTTGTCTGGTCTTAGTATAATCTCTGGTCTCTGACAAGTGCCAGTAGGGATTGACACATACCAAGGAGCCTAAATTCTGATTTGTGATCCTGAACACCTCCTCTACGCCATTGATTGGTGTCCTCAGCATGGGCCCCTGAGGTTACAAATTGTGGTATCTGTACCAGCTGAAAGAAAAACTGCCTGGATTCCTGAGCTACACCAATCTGTAGTATAAAAATTTGCCACACGTAAAAGAAAATACTCTTTTGTTTCCAGTGAGAGCCCAACAGCTGCTGAGCTTAATTTATTAAGCTAAATTCTTTATACTGCTCTTTGTCACACCATGTGACGTTCTTTTAGAGATGTGTAAGAACATTTGAACAGTTACAGTGCAAGAAATGCACACACAAGGCAGGAAAGAGGCTTCATGTTTCAATCTGAAGAAGTTTTATAAGACAAGGAAAAAAATTCAGGTTCTAAAAAATGGTATTGGTCAAATTGCACACAGTGAGCTTTTCTTTCCTCAAGATAAAGCCATTCTTTATAGAGTGAAAGAAGCTAAAATATAGTTGCTAAGTTATTGGGTGGTATCATTCAGTTGTACCCAGAAAGATCTGCACAGTACTGCTTGTGCCAGAGCCAGTACTTCCTGACTCCAGTACCAGTGGCAAACCTGGTGCAAACACTTGCACTGCCAGTTTGCTTCCATCAAGTGGACATTGGTATGTCATATCATCACTTTACCTTGCTTGAAACAGACAAATTGCAGAGATGCTGTAGTGTAGCTGTTGTGCTGTGCATGAACAAATAATCATTACTGCTGCCATTGTTTTTCTCTGTATGTTTGCCTTCTCAGTTCAGCGAGCTTCATTCTTTGCTGCTGCTGATGAAAATCACAGACCTGTGAGTGCTGCTTCCAGCGGTGATCAGGCTGAGGACCAGCTTACTGCACAGATAAAGCCTTATACAGGGTAAGTAAATACACCAGATGTGTAGGCTTTCCCAGCTGCATACTGGGAAAACAAGGAAAAGAGTAGGAATGTCTTCATTTGGATGCCATCTCCAGGCTTCATGCAGTAACTCTTCACAAGTTCTCATGAAGATGGAATTAGGAGGTGAAAATAAAAGAATTTCAAGTCCAGTTGAATCTTTTTGCAGGTTATTTCTTGTCTGAGATGTTCATGAAACTGTCCAAAGCAATGGTAATTCAAGGCATATACAGTGAGTTCAAGTAGAAAGAAGTTAAGTGATGGGATGGCCCTAAATAATCACAAAATAAATTTGCTCTGTTGTTTAATGTGCTGCAAGTGTTCCATGTACTGTTTATTATGTTCATTTTGTGACCTCTTGGTGCACACAAATGCATACCTTCATAAAGATATTAGGTATAGACAAAGCTTCTACCTACCCCATGTGAAGAAACAAATCATATCAATACCTATTCTTGTTTCCCACTTTCAACAGTAAGGAATCTCCTCCAACTCTCGCCTCTAAAGTGGACCAACTGGAAGGTTTGCTGAAGATGCTGCAAGAAGATTTAAGGAAGGTATGCATTTCATCTACAGAAGGATTTGTAAGACATGTATTTAGTTGATGCTTGGTGGTGCTAATAACTGTGTAATCCTGCTTTGCCATGCCTGAGCCTGTGACAGTCTCATCCTGGTATGAGAAAAAGACATTTCTTTGCTACTTTTCTCAGGCTTCTAATTATGCACGGCTGGGATGGGGTGTCTGAATTTGTAGGCGTTTGATTCCTCTGCTTAAATTAGGAGGGTGATTCACAGTACCTCCACTCCTAATTCAGGTGACACTGCAAAAGGCTTGAAGTTAGTCCATTAAAATATATCCTGCTGATGAAAAGTTGGCAGTGTTATCTAAACCTGTAATTTCTGCGGTGGAAACTTCCTGTATTGTTTTAATGCCTACTTGGTCCAAGAAGGATCTGCAGTTGTGAGATGACGTCTCTTAGCTGGGAAAGTGTTTGCAGGAAGATTCCCTGCCCTTTACTTAGTTAACCATCAGCACTTGTACATACAGAACGGGTCATGGGCAATTTTATTGGATCACCTGGGGAGTCAGCTTCTGTATTGGGATCTAATACAAAGAACTCCTGTTCATGCAATCAAAACATGGGCAAGGAAACATCACTAATATAATCCTGTCTGTTACTGCACCTAAAATCCTTAAAAAGAACGAGATTTATGCTCTCTTAAGAGATTCATGCTGCTCTAGATAGATAGGAAGCCTGACCTAAAATTTCCACTAAGATCTGTGTTTTTCCTTATGCCTAAGGAAAAAGAGGACAAGGCCAGCCTTCAGGCTGAAGTGCAACATTTGCGGGAAGACAACTTGAGGTTACAGGAGGAATCCCAGAATGCAACTGAAAAGCTGAAGAAATTCACCGAATGGGTTTTCAACACAATTGATATGAACTGAGAACGGTGTAGGGGGAAGGAAACTGTCTGTTATGAATATTATTACTGGGACTTAAGCTTTAATGCCACCTTAATTATGACATGTGAAAGTATAGTCAGAGCAATTCCCTGTTCTTCATCCTCCAATAACCCTTTTTTGCATCTCTGCGCGCACTCAGAACAATTGCAGATCAACAATCAATGTCTGCCTTTTGTAGAAAAAACAAAGTAAATAATTTTAAAAAGGTAAAATAAAAAAATAAAAGTTTAACTGCTAAAATGTGAATGTCTATTTTTTGCACATTGTCTCTTTATCTGTTATGTACAAAATTATTTGGAGGCCAGGATCAGGCTTGCTGTTCCATCTGCCTCTATTTCCATTAACTCCTTTCTCTCTGTTTCAGGTAATCTGCTTTTCCTTGCAGCTTTGGCAAATATTACGACATCTAGGAAATTAGAAAGAAATGTTTACTTTACTGCTCTTCTGACATTGTTTTCTGAAGTATGCCACAGACAAGGGGATGTAATGCAATGTTTTAGGTGTCTCCTTAGCAATTTGCGCTTGGTTACCAGTGCTACCTTCCCATACATCGCCGAGAGCGTGTGTCCATAGTGTATGGTACAGTGCAACCAGCATCACAGCTTAGAGAGAGACTAGAGAGGTGAGCCATGGGTCAGGCATATTATCACACATCTATTGCATTAGCATTTCTGGTGGCCTTTGTTTCCTGTGGAAACAATGGCTGCAAGTACCTTTACAAACAGCAAAACCAGGCATGCTGCGGTTCATACCCCATCAGGCAGGCTGGGACATCAGCAATCCAGCAGCAGTGCTCAGTTCAGTACAGCACCCTGCCCTTCCAGGGGAGTTTGGTGCTTGCATACATGCAGGAGACTTAAGCTGAAGTTGTAAAGAGATTAAGATTCTTTTTTTCTCCCCCCTGAAATGTCACCATGAAAAACCACACAAACTATCACTGTGTACCTTCCCTCCCATTCTGTTTCCCTTGTTTTCAGCAGATTTGAAAAAAAGTTTATTCAAGTTGTGTTTTGTTGCATGAGAGATCTTATAAATCCTTTACTATGGAAGATAGAGGAATATGTAAAGGGGAATTAGAGAAGTGTATTTTTCAAAGCACTGGGACAGGATTGGAGCTCTGAAATCCTGAGTCCCCAGTGAAATTGTCTCTCACGAGATTTCCCAAACTGCTTCATGCCAGCAAAGTTGATTTCTTGTTCTTTGAAGGAACAGCTAACTTGCCACAACATGTTACCTCTAGAGAAAATACCTTTTAGGTGTCAAAATACAGCTTTTAAGCACCACGGTCTGCACAGGCATTGAACTGTGCAGTGTGCTGAGAAACCTTTTCTACTCCCTTCTGAGGATATAGTTACTACCTTAGTAAATATTGCCTTCCATAAAGTGCAGTGTATTTGGGGGGTCACTCCCCTTTTTCACATTCTCAAATACACAGATTAAAATCACCGGCACAGTCTTGTCAAAGACTTCCATGCTCTCTTCAAATCCCTTTTTCGTGATCTTTAATCTTGCTGCACACAAGTACACACTACACTTCAACCTCAAACTTCATTTGTGATGCTAATCCCCATGGAGTTCTTCTCTAATGTTTTGTCATGGAAATGGATCTCTTTGGAACTATTTCTGGAGTGCTTTTGTAAAGGTTTAGAATGTCTTGGGTTTTTTAATGACTTGTATGAAGGAGATTTATATAAATGCCTGATATTATTTGTAAATGGGAAATATTGCTAACATCTCTGAGCATCCTGAAGTCTTGCTTTTATTCTCTTTTCTTTTTAAGTTTGGTTTTATTTTATTTCAAAAAATATTTTGGGACTTGGGGCAGACTATTTATTAGAGTTTTGCAACAGAGTTCTTCTTGTATGATGCCACTGAAGGCTACTTGTAAAATTCTGACAATAAAACTCATTTTAAAGGTTCTTCTAAACCATTTTCTGATTTTGTTGGATTTGTTAAGACTTTCCAGAGTGTCCATTTCTTCCTGCTTTCTTCATGTACCACTTTTCTCAGTACTTATTGATACAGGAGTTCCATTCTTATTAGATATCTAATTTTTATCCCTTCGAAGGCCATTACTTGATATGTTAAAAATTAATCCCTTGGCTTTTTACTTGTATTATTGCACAAATATATCTTCTTCTCCCATTTACAAGGGTTTGCTACCTTTAACAGTTGCTCTGGGCTTCACCAGAGTGATGTAAAGCAGAGGCAGTGGTTGTTTTTAAAATTTATCAGGATTTTAGAACTGACTTGGACTGAAGCTAATGTAGGTGAAAACCAAACTGTCCTAGCTCATCTGCCCAAGGACACACAGAGCTTTCAGCATCCCAGAGCCAAACCTGAAAGTGTGCAACATCAGGGTTTAGGTTTGGGAGGGTGGGGCAAATAATGCGTTTGTTTTGTTTTGCAGATCTCCATCTTTCACTTGGGCGATGACCTTGGAAGTGTTTTGAACAGATGTGTTTTTGGCCCGCCGGATCAGCATTCCACACAGCTCAAAAATGTGGAACTAGGTCAGTCTGCGGGAAAGTGTCTTCCAGTTCACTGAATAAATCCCTACAAGGCATGTGGGGAAAGAAAATTCATCTTTCTAGCAGTGAAGTTACTGGACCAAGTGAGCTGTGAAGCAGCAAGAGTAAATAGAAACATCTGATGAAAAATTGAGGTTGAATCTTGGAAAGAAAACTAGATGCTGTCTTACCATTTGTAATTGGATCCTGGTAGCTGAGCTGAAGGAGAAAGCTTCCTTCAAGTCAAGGAGTTGCCCTGTCCACATTCATAATGAATTCATGCTAGAGGTTCCCACACTCCACCACACACAGTGCTAGGTCAGCCAGGGCAGGATCCAACTTGCAGGCATCTCCTTGCAGTTGGAGCAGTGACTGGCCTCAGCAGGTGGGTGGCTGTGGAAGCAGTGTGTGTGACAAGGACTGCCTTCCTGTTTCACCCATTTCTCCCAGAGAGTAATGTTTCATGTTCCTGGAAGCAATTTACTACTATTCCATGATTACATGCCAGTGTGACAGGTTTTTGGATTGCTGCTGAACCAGCCACATCCAGCTATCTGCCTTGTTTCAAAATCCCCCAATCAGGGTGTGGGGATGTCACCACAGAGGGGCTGCAGCCTGCGTGATGGGTAATACTCTTCCCAGAAGTGGTGCTGGGCATGGCTAACAGGTCAGAGGGTGGTAACTGGGTGTGGTTAGGGGTGAGCTGTGAGGCACATAGGGCCAGGGATTGTGAGGGGAGAGACTGGTGGGAAGGGGCCTGGAGGAGCTTGTTATGGGGTTAAAGGGAGAGGAGATGGGATGATATGTAACACATTCAGGTTTCACTCATTAAAAGGCGTGGTTACAGATGATAGTTTGTTTCTGTGGGAGGCTGTGTTCCAACTCAGTGAACATGTAGTGTGAGAGCCTTTTCCCCAGCTCTTTCTATTGAGGGAAAGGTCCCCATAAACCAGGCATAGCCTGGGAGGATTGACTGATCTGCTTCTAAAATCTTTATGTAATTCTCTCATCTCTTAGAGCCTTCCTTTGGGCTGACAGCTAACAAATCCTCTTTTTAAGCAGTCAGCTCTCTCCTGGCATGGTGTTAGTCCTGTATGTGAGCAACTTGCTCTGCTGCAAGACAGCAGGGAAACAGGAGGTTGCAGTTTATCTGCTGGTATGGCATCCAAAGCTGGATTCCCTGGAGGAGAGATATACTGTCCCTTCTCCACTGCTGCAGCTGGAGCAGACATGCGCTGTGCTGAGGTGGTTACTAATAGAGGGAAATTAAGCAAAGAGATGATAAGGCTTGTACAGATGCCTTCACCTCTTCCTGATAATGGCAGTGGTGAGGAAATCCTTGCTGGCTTTTAAAGAAAGTACTAGGGGGAAAAGAAGGTCACAGAAATATTCAAACCTCTGCAGTAAGATCCCCTTTGCCCAGCAGCTTTAGCTGGGCATGAGGGGAGTGGGGCTGGGAGTTTGTGGGTTGAACTTGCTGGAGCCCCAAGACAGGCTGTGGCTGATGGCAGCCCCTTACACCTCCTTTCTCTAAGGAAGACCAGCTGCAGCCACTGTCTGGGAAAGGCAGATCCTCTCCCACGTTCTACAGCAGCAGCCTCAGGAATCAGAGTCAGCTTTGGTGAGGTAGAGGTGCTGGGGACTTTGTGGGGCTTTGCCCCTCCCAGTAAGCAAGGTCTCAGGAATCAAGTCCCTCTGTCCAGCTTTTCCTGTGTTTGCATGGAGGGACCTGTCTCCTTTCAGAAGGTAATTTCAGAGTATCACAACCTGCTTGCATTTTTCCCAATGTTTTGTGTCAGTGATTTGAAGTGGACTGGGCTGTCTGTGCTACAGCAAAGTGTGTACAACTGGAGAACTCCTATGGGAAGTAAAACCAGCGTGCTGCAGTACTCTGTACATCCTTACCAAACTGCAGGGCTGGGGGCTGCAGAATTTATGATCTCTTGCAAGGTAGCTCAGGTTCAGGAAGTCTCTTGTCCAGCCAGTTGCTCTGGACCCAGTTGAGTCTTCAAGAAAAACCTTTGAGCATGGAGATGCATGGTCTCTCTGGGCAATGCATTACTTTGTTCATCATGAAAAGGTTTCTATTTTCAGGGTTATTAGAAGAAAGATGTAACCTCACCAGCAGATGCAGGCTGTGTTTTGCCTGCATTCCAAAAGCTTGTGATACAGGAGTCTGTACCCTCCTTGAAAGTCCACAACATGTCCTCTGTCTGTGGCTGGCAGCAGAGCACTCACATTGGCCATTTTCCCTTTGGTGAGCCTGGCAGAAAGGAGAAGCCTGCAGCTTGGTGGATGCTGAGTGCTGTTTGCTCCACTCCATTAATCAACTTCCTACAGTCCAGTTCTGATTAGTTTCTAGGGATTTCTTTTTTCTGTACTTGGTACTGCTTGCTCATGCTTTAATCAGGGCCTAGACTGAGCCCCCTGGTTGTCCTTCACTCTGTGCTGCCTGCAAGGACACACATGCTGGGGAGCCACAGCTGTGGGCAGAGGATGCTCCTGGCAGCTGAAGAAGCCTATCAGCTATTGGCATGCAAAGATGTCAGAGACTGAAACAAGGGTGTATTCCACGACTAGGACTAAATGTAGTTTCCTAACCTCTTGTGATAGTGGCAAATGCCACCAACTAGTAACTAAAATGAGGTTTCACACCACAAGGCAAAAAAACAGGGACTTGTCCTAGTGCTGTTTGAAAGTTCATTTCTGTTTTTTCCTCTTGCTTTCTCTCCTGCACTTTTCCAGCAGTTTGTTCGCTTTGTCTGGTGGCTGCTGCCCGCTGTTCTGCCTCCTGGGATCTGGTGCAGGAAGAGGGGCTGCTCCAATGGTCCTGGCAGCAAAGCTGTGTCTGCCTGTGGCTGAGCTGAAACTGAGTTGAGCAATTGAAGGACTTGGCAGAATTGAAGATCTTGACTGCTCACTTATTTTGTGAAAGGAGCCGGGGCACATTTGCATCTCTTTCTATCTCACACCCATAAGGAGTTTGCTTAGCCAGAGCTGAGAGGCTCAGTGATAACTTCCGCTGTATGGAAGGAACAAGCTATGTCATGCCCAAATTGCAGTGTGCCAGGGATAACGCCTGGGATGTGTCTGCCCACGCACAGCAGAAACAACCACTGTGTGCTTGCCTGGCCCCTCCTCCTTCAAGGCTTCTGTCTCAATCCAGCTCTACCCCAAGGAGCAGCCCAGATCTCTGCAGTGCCAGCTTCTGCTGCAGGCATTGCATAGATGGGGGATTGGGGACACCTCACTCTCTTGTTTCCTCTATGACCCATGCCATTTGATCCTAATAGTGGGATAATATAAGTGTACGTCTATTTGCTTTTATCATTCTTTGTAGCACCTTTATATTTTTTAGAAAATAGGTTAGGTGTTTTCAAGCTGTGCACAAGCATCTGACAAAAGCCATTCTTCCATGTTATGCTTAACATTAGTAGACTGGTCAGTCATCACCATCTGCAAGTTCTAATAGCATTATTGACTAGTAGATTGTTTTGTGACATCCTCTGCTTTATATTCTTCCTCAGGTCAGGCTCAACCTGGAAACCTTTCAGGTCAGGGAAAAAGAAGGGGCAGAGAGGAGTACATAGAACTGGCTTCTTGCCTACTCAGTATTTCTCTCTTTATACTTTCTTGTGTTCTGCCATAATTAGAGCTGTTGAAATTGGAGAATTTTACATATGTGACATTTTCTAGCTGATCTAGTCTGCTATAAAGTCCTGCATGGAGGCCAAATATGTGAGAGCAGCACTGTGTGCCACTAACTGTTCAAGCAAGCAAGGAATTTCCTCCTTGGTGAAAACTTGATGAGGTTACACCTATAGCATGAAAATGTGAGTCTTCCTCTTTGTGATTTTTTTTTTTTCAGTGCTTCCCTGGCCTAAAAGCAACACCCAAACCAGCATTAGTTCCACAGCTGTTTGGTCTGATTTTGCAGTTATATCTCATTTCCCCACTAAAACCCTGTAGTTTTTAGCCATATTTGATTTTTAAGTGAGCCATTTATTGGACAGTCAAAATATGGGTCATAGCTTACGTAGGGGAGAGTCATTGGAATTACAGCATGTAGTGTGGGTCTCTGGTCTGCTGTAAGATCTCATCCTCAGGTCCTACAGTTTCAGGCATGCAACCTGCATCCTGTCGTCTTTGTGGCTGGAGTGGGCAGAAATGATGGGAAGTGCCTCAGAGAAAGGTGCTGGCAGGCAAAGACATCCCCATCTGAGGTCAAGAAAAGGCAGACAAGTTCTTCACACAACAATCACTGGAGGAGCTGCAGCAGTCCTGGACAAGAGCCCTTGAGGTGTTTTCCCAGCAATCTAGGGGCCAGCAGAACAGGAAAAACCAGGGCTGCTTGGTGTGAGATGTGAACCATTTCATGACGAGAAAAGGGTGAGACAGAATGAAACTCTGCGTGTAAGTGCACACTAGTTTCTCTCTCACTGAAGTTTCTCAAGTAGAAAGTGGCCAAGTAGTCTTAGAGCATGCCTGTGGGAAAACAGAACATTTTAGTTAAGCTTTGTGAGGTGTTGAGAGCAGGGGAGAGAGTTTAAGGGATACTTTCAGTGTAGTCTGTTTTAAAATAGACTACTTTTAGGGCTTTTATACAGGGCAGATTTGAAAAGATCAAGTGGCAGTGTCTAAATGCACAGATAAAGGCTGGATCAGTTTCAAAAGGTGCTGAAGTAGGTTAAATGCTGAATTTCTGCTGGCTTCTGAACTTCACCTGTGTCCTCACATGAGGGAGAAAACCAGTAATATTTCCCCAAGCATTGTACTTATGGGCTTCCCTTACATAGCATTGTACTTATGGGCTTTTAGCCACAATCAGTTCTAAACAGGAGGTTTGAAGGGAAGGGGCCATGCTTTCTGAAGTGCATCTTTTTGGGTTGGGAAGGAAACCAGAAGAATTTTAGTCCTTTGGGACTTGAGAAAAGTTGCAAAATGCGAAAACAGGCCTAGATTTTTCAAAGGCACCACAGGGCTGGCTATGGAGTTGAACAAAGATCTCTCCAAGGGCCTGGTGCAGGTGGGGTACCCAGATGGCAGCAAACCTGGCAGGCCTGGCAGGAGCACGGGGCAGCTCTGTGCTCCAGTGGTCCTGGGCCAAGGCTCCAGCCTGAGCTCAGGAAAGGCTGGCTGAGCTGCCTCTTATCCCATTGTATTGGGCGCTGGGGCTGTTCAGTGGTTCTGTACACCCAGTCTTCAGGGCTCCAGTGTTCATTATGTAACTGCTACTGTGTACGCAGACACATCCAAGCCTTGTATGTAAGGCATGACCAAAAATCCTTTCCTGCAATAAGTTCACAGCTCAAGGCATTCAAAATTTGTAGCAACTTCTGAGACACCTTAATCTTAGTGTCTTCCACTTTCTTCCAAGTTCTCTATGGTCCTGGTCTGATAACACATACCTGAAAACAACTGACAGGCAGATTGTGGGATGCACAGCAATCCACTGTCTATCCATACAAGACCTTGGTAATGAAACTATTTGGTGCCCTTTAAAGGCAAATTTATCAGCCAGTCATGCATATGCATCTTAAATCCTAATACTGTGTTCACACTCCTGCCATGAAAAAAATGTTCTAATGGATTTGTTTTCCAGTTTTCAGGCAATGATGTAGCATCACAGACAGAAGCAGATTGCTTTTGAAATAGTTTTTTTTTAAAGAAATCAAAATATAGAGACATGGGATGTTACGCTTCTGGCCTGTCTGTAGCCATCTGTATATTTAACGCTTTGTCTGATGGCAGCTGAAAGTTTCTGCTGACGCCATATCTATGCTTTGAGGTTTAATTTCTGAGAGCAGATATATCAATAAATTAGTTCTTATTTAACTGAAAAATCTTTGTTATCCTTATCTGGACATGAATAAATCCCAATAAAATAATTTTGTTTATTTGATCTAGTAGTCTAGTTGATCTGAAGCAGTACTCCTCATCTGGGGTGCAGCTGAGCTCAGGGGTTGGTAATAGCAGATGGGATGGAAGCCAGCCTGGCTCAGTGTTGAGCACTGGGCATCCAGGTACAGATCCAAGAACAGGGCAGGCAGACGCGGTTATTTCCCTAGATTATACCTGCAGCAATTTGGTTTCAGGACTTCTTGACCAAAGGAGTCACTCAGGTTTGTACATAAACACCTTCAGTTGTCTCTTTTCCAATCTTCGTCTGGCCTTAATCTTTCCTTTTGTATGGAAGCACTTTTAAATCTTTCCCACTGGTCTTCTCTGAGCCCTGTACTTTCTGCTAAGATCTGCAGATGGCAGGACCAGAAGTGCACAGTCTTTGAGATGCAGATACATTGCTGTGCAATCCTCCATTGTGCCTTCTCCATTGTGTTCATTAGCCCTTCCCAAAGTATCACAAACACTTAATTCTCTAACTGCTATGGAACATAAACTAAGTTGACATTATTTTTAAGAATAGGCCCAGGAGCCCATGTTGATATAATGAGGTCAGAAGTGTTTATCCCATGTCCTTTCTTTCAAATTTCAGTCCAGGTTGCAGTTTTCCTGCTGTCTTCTCACCTTGTCACTTGGTAGCATATGGTTGTTTTGAAGCTCTTCACAGATAACCCTTCTGCTTTACTCAGCATATTCTCATGCCACCAGGAGGTTTGTCACATTTATTACTCACTTATTTGCCAGGTGAGTTCCAAACATCATGGCCTTCAACATTCATCCCTCTGATACTGTCCTGGTGAACTCCCTCTGTCATGAAGGTTTGCTCCTTATATCCACCTTTTATTTCCTGTCCTTTAATCATTCATCCACTCATAATCCAGCGCGTTTATATTCCTAGGTGTCCTTTGGGAAAACAGCTTGCTTCATGGACCTCTAGTAGGATAAGCAGGTGCTTTTATGCAGTGAGTCTTTTTTGTCCATGCACTTCATGGCCACTTCAAAAGCTTCTAATAGTTTCCAACAAGAAGAAAACATGGGAGATGAAAAGTGAGAGACAGGGAATATGCCAGTCTCTTCCAGTCTCTCTCTCTCTCGCTGTCTTCTACAGACACCCCAGTGGGTACAGAGTTCATGCAGGATGCTGGAAGACTCTGTTTCATTGCCTCCTCTCTTCAAGGGGATTTGATACTGCATCTTCCAGTGAAGCATCCCAGATACCAGACTGTTAGCTTAGCTTCTATTTTCTCCCAGGTTTTCTTGACAGATCTCTTTCATTTGGCTTAAAATATGCATTGACTCAGGGATGGGAATTTATAGCCTGGTGACTGTCCTTTAAGTCCTATTTTATCCACTGGTGTTTCAGTGAGCATTGGGTTCCTCCAGTTGAAAGTGGAACCAATTGCAATGAAAATGACTGACAGAATTGCATGCAGCCCACACATGAGGAAGACTGAGAGTGAAAGATACAGAAAAGGCTTCTTTCAACTACCCCCTTCAAATGAAGTCCAGTCTCCATCATCCACCTGCTCCTTTTCCTCCCAGAGAACACCTAGACTATTGAACAGTTGTGCAGTGTCTTCAGATACTTTGATACATGTGGGAAAAAAGTTAGAGAGAAAACTGGAAGTGGAATAATGCAGGGATGTGCATGCCCAGAACTCCTACAATGGGGAAAGGGATGGGGACCTAACATCTAGCAGTTAAGTATGAAGGAGAAATCTGAGAAACAGGATTACCAAATCCTGTGCTGCACTTGAAGAAGTTGGAAAACCCAATTAAAAACCAGCATAGGGAAATGGTAGGTTTGAGGCACACACAGTTGCCTTGGTGCAGGACCTGCAAGTATTCCTTGAAATCAAGAACAGGCTGTAGCAGGTAGGAAAATAAGTGGGGAGATGCTGAGAGACATGAAGAGCTCTGAGCTAGTGTCATGTCCTGGGAGCCCCCTGTTAACCCCTCACCATGTCTGAGATTCCCCCAATGCTCTGGCAAGCTGCACAAGCCAGTTTCAGCTCCACTTTTGGGCCTTGCTTAGATCTTCAGAGTATTTCCCTTTCTTGTGGATGTCACTGCTCTGAGCAAGTGTCTTGTGGATATTCACAACCGCCTGCAGAGGAAGGAAAAGTAGGGATGAACTCTACCAGGTGATGGGGGGACAAGGATGTAGCTGAAACCAGGTAGGTATAGGAGGGTTACAGTGAAGTGAAATGACAGCTGATCAGCAAGGAACTGTTTAACCTTTAGCTTTGCAGTAATGATGTAAAGCTCTGGATAGGGGCCACTTACCCAGCTGAGCCCTTTGGCACTTCTGTCCTTAGAACTTCCAGTTGCAAATCACAGCTCTCTCTTGTCTGGGTAAAACAAAGCACTTGCACTTATCCCAGAGAGACTAATCCTGCTGTGTTCCCTTAGGATGAGCTAGGCATAATGAGACTTTTTTGTACCTATTGTCTGAGATCAAACCAGAAACCCTTTATAGGTTATTAGCCAATACAATGATACTCTGATGCACTTTGTAATTCACTTTTTTTATTCATGAGGTTTGACAGCCATTTTCACAATGTGCTTCAGGACTGTGTGGTCTCCATGGAGAGGTTTCTTCTTGCTGTGTCAGGTACTGTGGAAATTGAGAGATGATGAGAAAATTGTTTATGCGTGGTAGCTTTCCTCCATGTTTTTTAAAAAGGCAGGAGAAAGCAGTAAGCTATTGCCAAGACAGACCCAGGAACTTGGCTTCAGTACTCTTTCAATCTCCTTGGCCTCATAATAATTTGGACCTAGCTGCTTCTCCCATCACTACAATGATTTCTTCAGATGTACTCAAAGCTCTCGGATATTGCCAGGTCCAAGAGGCTTTTGGAATGCCACAAGGTTGATTCTGTTTCACATTCCAGTCACTGCCCTTACCAAGCACCCAGTCCTGGGAACAGCCTTCTGATGGCTGGGAGCTGCTCAGATGGTGGCAAAAACTGCTTGACTTGGAAAGGATTTTCAGCTGTGGAGAGGATTTCTGATCCATGCCGGATGAAGCTAATAAGATCTGCACTGAATTCAGGATGTGCTGGCTCACATTGGGTAGGATTTTGGCAGCTTGCATGGCTGTCAGATTGCAATGTTATATGCTTTCAAAGGCAGACAGGAACTGGGAGAAGAGCAGATTGTGGCCTGCCAGGCAGCTGGGAAGTCGCCTGATGCAGTAGGAGGGATCATACATGGCTGAGAACACCAACTTGTGTAATGATGAATGGGAGGTGAGTACAAGTCACAAAATCCTAGCCTTGTCTTTAGCTTGTTTTTCTGACCACAGTCTGTCAAGGAAAAAGAAACAACAGACCACTGGAAAAATGGAGAATGTAACATCTGAGAAAGTCCCAAACTTTGCCAAGCAATATTTGCATACAGCCGCAAGGAGGTCTTAGAAATATTTTTTGCATGCAGCTTGATTAGGACTTCTTCTAGCTGAAGTCCACTGGTTCAGTGATCTGACCTTGACCACAAGAAATCAGGCTGTATTCTGTGTAAGTGCATGTCAGACAGTATGACCAGAACGTGTCTAATGTATCAGAGAAGTTCTATTTTAGTGGGACTGGTGCTCTGTAAGAGACTACTTTCAGCTGCTCCTGATTCAGCCGCCCTCAAGGTTCCGGGAGCCCCTGAAGGCTTTTCCAGCGGGCCCGGCAGGACACTCCGTCCTCCTCCCCGCCGCGGCAGCTGAAAGTACGTGTGGATGCAGACGTGGGAGCTTTCCCAGCTGGACACGCAGCACTTCGCCGGGCAGCAGACTGCCGGTGGGATCAGGCGGGTCCTTCCCTCGCTGTGCCCGCTGCCCTGCGGGGCTCCTCTCGCTACGGGCCGTCGCAGGGAGCGGCGCGGAGAAGCCCGGCAGGAAAGCTGTGCAGATCTGCTTGGCGGCAGGGAACAGAGACCCTGCTAAGCCACGTGGAGGAGTTTTTTCCTTTCCCACGAGGTAAAAGGCAAGAAAAGGGAAGGGAGGCTCCTACAGCCCTCCCGCACTGGGAAGAGCCGTGAGGGCTGGGAAGGCGCGGGGCGCCCTCTGCTGGCGCCTGGCGGCAGCGGGGCCGCAGGCCGGCCCGGCCTGTGCCGCCGCTTTGGGGGCTGCGGTCTTGGACGAGTCGTTTCACGCTCTCGGATTCCCGGTGAGGGCAGTGAAGTGTTTTGAAATCTGCTTGTAAAAGATGTCGAGTAGGAACAGTGCTCTCCGCTAATAAAAACCATTGTGCAGGAGCATGTTACTGCTGGAATTGTGAAAAGACGTGGTGCAGCAACACCTGGGGACTGCGTTGAAGCCCAGATTACAAAAATAAATTGCTCTTCTTTGCAGACCTAAATCCTGTCTGCTGGGGAAAAGATCCCAAAGCCTACAATTATAATTTTTAATCGGTGTGTCCACATGTTACTTGCAGAATAAATATTGTGTTTTCTTTAAGAAACCAGGGCTGATTTATCTTTGGTTTTCAGCTGTGTTTCTGAGGGGTAACTGTGTTTCTCAGCAAGTAAATGCTCTTGATATTATATTGCTGTCATGAGAAAGGAGATGACATGCTGGTAGTTTGGCAGCAGTTCCCTTGTAAAAGAAAGCATATAATGATCTTATTGCATGATTTCCCTATTTTCCTCTTGTTCCATATCTTCCACAGATGAAGGCTGGAGAGTAAAAGAATTACACATCCTGGTTTTCTAGCAAAACTCACTTTTCTCAGGAATGCTCCTTGAACTTCTTGTAAGTGGCAGCTCTGCTCAATCCCTCTTTCTCCTCCTACCTTTTCAAGGTTGTAAGGAGTTTTAGATGTGTAATGCGATTGTCATAGGCCATTTTCCTCCTGCTGTGCTGAATCAAGGCTGCAGACAGCGGAGTTTCTTCTCAGCGGATAGAATCGGCTGTCAAGTGATAAGAAATGTGCCGTTTCTGCTTTTTATATTCACTGTTGTGGACTAATGGATGTGGTTGCTAATCTTAAAGCAGCAGTACAACCTACCTCAGCTGCACTTTAGTGTTTCTTGAGATGAAGTTTTCAGTTGTTCAGCTGGGTGTAAAGTGGAGGTGTGGTCACTTTAACCAATAAGCATCATCTGTAAAATTGCTGCTGCAAATATTTGCCAGCTAAAAGAAAATTGCTGACTGTTTTTTGATGCATTTCAGTTATGTAAGGAAGGTAAGTATAAAAATAATGCTGGAATGCATTCGTCTGTATGTGAAGAGCTGGTTTTCTCACAGGGTTTATGAAACAGAACTTTTTTCCTGATTAGGAAGTTCTTTCCTAGGGGCAGCTGGCAGTCCACTGGACCCAAGGAGCAGCTGGGTGCTGTGTGTGGCTGCCACTATTGCCTGGGACCACAGATTGGCAGCCACACTGGGTATATTAATTAAAAAGAAAGGGCAACAGGAGTAGGTGCACTCTGTACGCCTGTGCCCCAACAATGTCCTGAAGGCCAGCCTGCTCTTCCCCCTGTCCATGTCTGTTGCTATCACCATCAAATTCTTTCAGCCCTTTTTCTTCATAGAACTGAAGCATGCAGCTGTAGTCAGTTGAACAAGCTGAAAAAGAACAAGCAGTTTGATGAGTGGTGAAAAATTTGTCCTTACAGATTTGGCTGAAGAGCATTCTCTCTCTGTGGTCCCCCTAGGGCAAGACAAACACTTCAGTAACGAAGTTGTATGTAGTGAGCCCTAGCCTTCCTGGCAACAACCAGCAAGAATGGAAGACAAAACTTAACTCACCTTCTGCTGGAAGCTTATCCTTCTACACCTATCTCATTTCTGCTAAAAGAAAATGTGGCTCAGCAAAACTCAAAGTACTTGCAAAAACAAACTCCATTCCTATCTTCAAAAAGGAGGTCAAAGAATGCCAACAGATAACCTGCCAAGCTGCTATCTTTCTCTGATGGATTTGCTTCTTCTATCCTCGTTATCATCCTGCCTGTAAGAAATGTTTTGAGAATCTAATTCTTGGACTCCATGCGAGCAAATGCAATTCCTGATGTCCTGCTAATGTGCTGTTGTGGGAAAGAGACTGTATAATAGCAATGGCAACTCGTGCAGAGACCTGCCTGTCCTCCCGGAAGCTGCAGCATTTCTTATCTTCAGTACTGCCACAATGACATGAGGTTGGTCCTTATCCTACATAATGTTTGCAAGTGCTGCAACCAGCAAGGAAGACATGGGGTATTTAAACACAGAGGTCTTTCTCTCTGCTCAGCAAATGAAAGATATTTGACGTCCTCTAGTTGTTCTTGGGGAGGCCTTCAGCTGCACCATGAGGAACCTAAGGGCCTGTCAGAAGGCCAAATGTTATGTTCTGAGTGAGGCTGGTCCAGAGATCACACTGTCACTGACAACAACTCATCATCTCATTTTCGTGCTGGGCTCATCCTTCAGATCAAAGTTGTCTCTTTAGCCAACTCTGACAGGTTGTGTTCCTCTGCTCCACAGAATTCTCAGCATTTGAAACCAGTTTGAAAAGGCTCATCAGTCCCACAAGTACTGGGCAGTCAGTGCCCAGCCAGAACTGCACAGTGTTACAGAGCAGAGAGCAAATACACATGTAGTTGAGGTTGGGAATATTTACACCTTCCTACAACGATTTGTTCCTCTGGCTAGAAGCTGGAGAGCAGTTTCATAAAACTTAACACCACAGTTCTGAAATTAACATGTTTTTAGTACATCCACATTGCCACAGTGAATAGATTATTAATTATGCAAAAATAGTCAGTTGTGTGGGTGGTCCATGAGGCCAGCTAGCCAGAAGCACTGTTGAAGCCTGATGTGAATTTGGAGAGGAGGAGTGGAGAGAGGCTGCCCCACTTAAAACCATACATTAATGATATAGTCACAGCATGCTTGGGATGGGTTCCTCTGATTCATTACCCTTCTTCTCTAGCCCAGGTCCTCTCAGGAGTAAGAAGCCTTTTGTCTGTGAACCTCTAATCCTGAAGTGATCCCAGGTGCCAGCACTCCCCCAGATCTCTGCCTTGTTGTGTTCAGCATGTTTTCATAAGCTTGGTGGAGCAGAGAAGTTGCCTGATATTGATTGACCATCTATGTACTATGTACTAGAGAGCAAGGCATCAAAGAGCACCAGTCTTGGTTTCTGGTCAGAGAACAATGCCATGCTTTGTTATGCAGTGCTTTGTTATGCACCAAACTGAACCACCTGGTGTAAGGCATTGGAGATGGTTCAAGGGGGAACCATCAATTATAAATCTGTGCAATATCTTGTACAATTCAGATAAACTTTCCTGATGCTCTCACAGCCATTGCAGTATAAAGCTATAAAATAATAATAGTACTCTGCTTTAACACAGGAAACAGAATAATGCTGTGAACTCTTGGCTGAAAATACAAGGATTAGATCATGAACTAAGAACTGTTTTGGCAGAGGGTGGCCTGGAGTCTTTCCAGTCTCCTGCAAAGTATACTTGAGGGTCAAGCCTTAATTGGCTGCTTTATATGAGGAACACAGAAGCCTTCTCTTTATATCCAGAGGTGCTTGTGACACAACACACTTTTTAAAATCTCCCTTAGGTTTATCTCTTTGCAGAAAGAGGTAGACAGAAATCCAGCTAATTCTCAGTAGCCTCTGTTGTTCAGTAGTTTATTGCCCAAGTTTACTTCCTCCCAAAATAGTGCTGTACTTAGTTACAACCTTAGAGTATTTCTATAAACTCTGACCTTGTCCCTCCTGTGAGTTATTATCCACCCCCCAAGGGACTCAGCCCTTAACATTTCAGAGCTGATGCTCATGAGACTGGCCTGGACTGCCTGCTGAGCTGAGGCAGCAGAGCAGAGGTGCTTCTGCCCCAGCTTCACATCTCTGTTTGCAGAGCCCCCAGTACTGACTGATACAAAAGCCTGCCTGCCTGTGCCTGGTGCCAGGCTCATGAGAGGGAAGGGCCAGGCTGTGAACAGAAGCAGGTTTTCCTGGCCCTCATCTATTAGTGTATTATGGTGATGCTTTTTGGGAATGTGTGCTCAACACAGAAACTTTGATATGCTGTACTACTCAAAGTAGGGGCTTCTTTGGTTCACAGCCTGGTTTCATGTGGTCAGACTAGCTCAAAGATACTTGCACTGTGCTGGTTTTGGTGTAAGGAGCCCTGCCTGGCCTCAGCTGTGGCAGCCCCAGCATTCCCTTGCCAGGGCTATGTGCTCTATGTCCCCTCAGCTGGGTCAGCTAACTGGGGCTCCAGACGCGCTGATATCAGCCTGGGGACCCTCGGATGTCCAGGACAGGAACTGTGCAGCTGTCCAGCCTTTGTGGACAGGCCCAAGGCAAGAAACCAGCATTCAGCATTATGAGTAACTCTGTACTGGGTGCAGCTCTTCTGTGGGTTCAGACCTGATTTCCCAGCTGCATCGTGTCACTTGGAGCAGCTGAAGATGGGATGTGATCTCCCCGAGGGACAGGGGTATGCGTCCTTTGCTCAAACACCTCCGCCCTAGGTTTCCTACGCGCTTTGCTGCTAAAGAAGTGTGTGGTGCCTGCTGCTTGCACCCACTGGGTGGAGCAGCTCACTGCCTAATGTCTGCTGCCTGCATATCTCCGTCCTGAAAGGCTGGGCTCCAAAAAATCACAGAGAAAGCAGAGGCAGACAAGGGGCAAAGCAACAGTGAATGAAAAACGTATTCTGGCCAGATAGAGCAAAGCTCAATTTTATCAGAAAAAAAGGCTGGCATGTAGTATAAAAACAAGGTAGGGAAAACAAGTGTCTATGAACAGCTATTGATTAATCAAGAGTCAGTACAGGGCTCTAAAGCCCCTTTGAATCTGCCTTTAAGAACAAGCAAGCAAGCATAAAAGCCCTCACAAACGTTACTATTATAAACCCCATGACCCCATTAACTACGTGCTGTAGCAGTTCAGGCAGGGCATCAGCTACAAAGGGCTCCGTGGCTATGAAAAGATCTAGTCAAGATGGTTTAATCAAAATAATTTTCTGTAAAATTGGGATATTAAGGTGAATATTTAGGAAGGTTTTAAGCTTTTATTTTAGCAACAGAAGTAAACAAAGAAAAGAAAAAGCAGTTTGACAGGTAATTTTTAAAATCTGAATGTAGGGAGGTCACTTTATTCATTTGCCTAATAAACCCCTGATTCTTTCATTTATTCTCCTCTTCAGGCAAAAGATTGCAGGGAATTTTTTAAAATGTTGGCTACCTAAAAATGTCAACTTCGATAAATTTCCCTCATATTTGTTATGATTACCACAAAATTAACAAATTCAAAACATTTCCACAGTAGGGTATGGAAAACATTCCCACATGCATCCTGTCACATTTAAAGAATAGTCAGGAGCTTTTTACAGTCTCTTCTCTTTCTTTTCCCCTGAAGTTGCATAAAGCATCTAGAGAAAAATCCCACAGGAACAAGTGATGCTGCAGCCACCAAAAGTTCCATCCCATGGAGAAGGTGTCCAGAGAAGCCTGACCCAGGATCCTCAGGGCTTGTTGAGGATCAGTGATAAGAAAGTTCACCTTCAGTGGTGATAAAGAAATTACTCTCCCCTTACTCCTTTCTTTTTCTGTGTGGCAGCTCTGCATCTCACATCTATAGATCTCTTGAACCAGTTGTCTCCTCTTCTAGACCTTTCTCTTGAAACAGATCTAGCTTAACTATACCCCAGCCAAATCCAGCACAATATGGTAAAGCTCTTCTGATGGGAGCCCATGAACTCAGCCCAACTAAAAAAATATCTTAATGTCTCATTAAAATGTATAGGTATCAAAGTCTTTGAGGTGCTATGAGTCTTCATTAACACCAGTGCACATTCTGGGCCCAGAGCAACTACTGCTTCCTCATTAGTCCCATGACAGAAGGACCATAAAAGATGAGAGAACAGCTGTAATGAGAACATTAGGAGTGCTGCTGCTGCTGCATTCTTCTGGTCTAGCAGTAGAAACAACAGAGGATCATGTTCTCTTCCTTCCCCACTGCATTTTTTTTTCCAGTGCAAGCCAGAGAGGTGTCAGTTCCTTTCTCAGTTAAACTTCCAGCTTTAAAACTGGACTGGCCTGTTTGCCTTCCTTTATGCTGTAGGAATTTCTAGTATCACAGGAGGAGGAAATCTAACCCACCTAGTTCTGATTTAAGCCCTTCCAGAGCAGGAAAAAAGCTAAAAGCATTTCTTTAGCTGAGTTGATCAATGTGGAGACCCTGGTAAAGGTCCATTCTATGTTTTGAAAAAAAAAAAAATCTTGTAACTTAATTCCATGCTTTTGTACTGAAACACATTATAACTTCTGGAAGTAGGTTTCCTGGGGTGGGTAGTAGGAGGTAGTCATAACTCATGAATGGTCTTTACAGGAGTGAATGGAGTTACTCCAGAGCAGGATGTCATACCCATGAGTAGAGAGCAGCTTCTAGTAACACATAGTTGAAGGCGGAAGAATATGCAGAAATCAAAGGAAATGGTATATCAGGGTGCTGTGTAGGAGCTTGACTACCTGGGACAGGGAGGGAGATGGGATTGTTGCTATTGGGCAGTAGAGAGGTAATTAGGATATTTACTTCAGAGAAAAGCTTCCTTTATGGACCCAGGGCAACCACTATGTCCTGTGCAGGGGGTAAGCAGAGACCCTCTGGATGGCACTAAGTGATCTTCTGGCAGCTTAGAAATGCATTTCTATTATCACAGAACACCTGTGTATCAACACTTTCATCACTTTTTCAAGTAATTTGGTTGCTCACCAAATCCTCCTTGAACTGTGTGGTGTAGGCAAGGGAAGACATGATGTTAAAATTCTTTTGCTGCTTAATTTCCTTCAGTGGCTCCTTCCCTGAAGAGCTTCTAATGAGACTGACCTTTATTAGCTAATTAGGCTCATTGAAATGGCACAATTGCATTTAGGTTTTTTTCCTTCTGTGGATACTCCACATTGAGTTCTCATTATTAGGCAGGTTGGAAGGGGACTTGTAACAATGTGTGGAAGTCAGAAGTGCATAGTCCACCTCACCTCCCTGCCACAGCTACTGAAATTGGCATGGAAGCTGTACCACATAGTGCAAATAATGGGTTTGAATTGTGATAGTGTTAACTTAATTCTGAACCTATTTTTAGTGAATTGATGCTTATGTATATGCAAGTACTTACCAGCTGGAGAAGCAGTATAACCACGAGATGATACTTGATTCCTGCATCACCCCTTTCCTATCTGGGAGCATCAATGGAGTAACAACTGTACCATATTTTACCACTTTACAGGGAGCAAGAAAATCACAGCATCTATCAGATGAAAGCAGTTCTACATATATCTGCCAGTTTTAGAAAAGTGCTCTTACAGGATTGCCCCATGCTGAGGAAAAAAGGAAAAATGGTAAAGTTTCCTTTTTATCATCACTGCTAGTCTTCTGAGGCTGCTATTGTTGTTTTTTTAAAGACTTGTTGATTTCCTGAGGGTCTAAGCATGAATCAGTTTTATAATCCAACCCTGGCATCTCTTGCTGTTGAGAAGTTTGAGCTGTGCTGTAGCCACTGTCACAGGATCCCAAGGTAGAGCTCCCCCTAAGGAAGAACGGGAAATTTTCTTGTGCTCAAGACTCAAGAATTGGGGAGCACTTCAGCCATTCATCCAAGCACTTTAAGCATGCATTTAACTTAGGGGCATTCTCTTGCCTTGCACACTTGGCTTTTTTCTTCATGAGGACAGCTTGTAACAATCGACTGCAATAGGAAAGTTTTACAATAGCAAAGCCATTAAAAAGAGGAAATTACAGCAGTGTAAGAAAAATGTAGTAAATAGCTTGTGCTTAATAGTGACATACACATTAGGTCATCTTAAGGGAATTAGTTCTCCAAGGTCTCAGTTTTTCCTCTTTGTGCAAAAGCAATCTGTGTTTCATTAACACTTTACATATGTAGGAATTCCATACATTGTCCTGTGTGCTGTGGGCTAGACATGGTGTTGCTTCATCAGCCTACCTTTCCCTGTGCTCATCTTGAGCTGCAGGACTGGCAGCATCCTGTTGGAAGGTCCAACACCAGTTTGCAGCTAGTCCATTCTGCTCTCCTGTGGCTCCAGAATATCTTCCCTGCTCTCGCCTTTTTAGGGGGTTTGATGTATTCAAGCAGTGTTTGCCTGCTGACAGTAAGTCAGATTTATATTTACATGCATTTGTGTAGCAGAGAAATGAATAAATGTAGCTCCCAATCTGCTTTCTCTAGGACATTTGTGTTGTTAATGTCTTTCCCTCCCTGCTGTGTCTGCTCCTCACCTCTGGAGCAGCATGGCAAGTGGGGTAGGGATAGAATGTCTGAACCCTGTATCAGTTAATGACTGAAGAGCAAGGCAGGTGGCAGGAAAGCCAGGGTGTTACAGTGATGTGATTTACAGCATGGTTGAACTACTGTGAGTAGCCCTGGTAATGTGCAGTTAGTACAGCAAAGTTACTTAGAGTCTGTTAAATTTCTCTATTAGACTGATTGCTGTGATTTGCTGGGGACTAGATGTACTTATGGAAGCTTTCCCAGCAATTTCCTTGCTTAGCAGCTCTACTTTTTGGAAAGGCAACAGAAATCTTGTGCTCAAGGAGAGAGCTGAAAGCATCTTAAGGCTGACAATAAATGCAGGTCTTTTCATGACACAATCCAATAACTGTAGAAAGCACAAAGATTTTCAAAAAACCCTGCCAGAGTTCTCCCTCCACGAGGTGGGAGAACTACAGCACCTGCCAGAGCCAGTGGCTAATGCAGGTTCCTGGCAGGGCTGAGCAGCTTAAGAACATTTTACTTGCTGCTGGCTAAACCAGGGAATCATTTCACATTTGCTTGTGTCCCCTGAAATAGAGGGATGGATTAAGACACGGACACAGTACAATTTCAAACACACTCCCATTCTGGGAGTAAACCTATATGAATTAAACCAACTTGGAGGCAGCCTGCTGGCTCTGCCTAACACACTCAGGAGAGCTGGGCACTGTCACACACAGACATCCTGATGTGCACATCTTCAGGCCCAGCAACTGCCTCAGCTTCATCATGGGAATTCCTAGAGGTGTGGCACCACTTCATTCCTGACTGGTGTGACATCACCTGAGAACCCTTGGAAATGTTTATAACATAGGTTCTTTTTATCCTCTTTTCTGAGTTGGTATATAAAATTCCTTTATATAAGCATTTGAAATCTGATATGCACTTTTAATTTACCGGTCTTCTTTATACTTATCAGAGAAGTGGAAGACATTCTCTTATTTAATGTGTGTCCTTAAAGATATTCCTGTTTTGCCAAGAAAATTTATGGAAATGGTGCTTCCTAAAAATACAGGGACAATGGCAAAGACTGTCTATAATTTATACCCTATGTTCATTTTAACTCACACTAACCACTGCATCAAAACAATTCATTTGTCATTAAAAAAAGATTTTTTTTCATGTTCAGTTTGTTTTCATGTTCTCTTGGTAACCTTCTACTGTGGCTGTAATAGAAGTTTGTTATGATCTGTGGTTTAAATTATTACTCATTCCACATCTCTTGCTGCTGCTTATTTGTGTCACCAAAATCTTAGACCTCTTTCATAAATATCATCCATAAGTGAACCCTCTTAGTAAAAATACCAGAAAGCAGTTAGAGATGCCATTCACCAGAGTTCAGGGCTACAATACATATTTTTATTACCAGGGAGTACCCTGTTTACACTGAGTTTTCTTGAGCATTGTTGGCAATGATGGTCATGGCTGATTTCTTAAATGTAAGTTAGGTCATTTATGGTGTCATCCCACTGGCTTTGTTGCTTCAGTGGAGCTCCCTGCAAGGGAGCAAGGAATGATCCCCACATGAAATTATGATCTATCAGTGGGTGTTTCTCCTGTATGGAAAATTTTCAGCATGTGTCTTCTGAGATACACAACTATCAGATTATTGCTAAATATTGCCTGGGTAAGGAGGAGGTGAAGCAAAGAATCAGGCTAAGGGACACTTGTAAGGAGAACTGACAGGACTTGTGTTGGGGTTTGTACTGCTCATGTTGTTACTGCAGTAACTCCCACTTCAATGTGTGTAGATGTTGGAGGTGATAGCCTTTATCTTGCTCCCTTCATCAGTGCTCCTTCACAAAATCTGTTTGCACCGAGCACCAAAATAAATATAGCTGGTGACTGCGGGTTGACAGCAGAGATTTTCTTTCTCTTTGCAGACAGACCAAGAGGTTCACATGGCTCTATCTGAGCACAGAACCTGGGGCACAATGTAAACTGAGCTCTGAAGAGATCTTGAACTTCACACTAGTATCCCTCTTTCATAATTTCTGTTTTACTCTCACCCCTTTTGTATAATTATTTCTTTGCTTTTTCATCTGATTTATTTTGTATGAGTGTTACTGTTTTTGTTGTGGTCTGAAATATCTGGAAATTAGTACTTCAGCTTAGAATATTTGCTATATTTTGTATTTACAACACTTCTGGATCCATTCTGGAAATTGCATTTTAAGGGTATATGTTGAAGGGGTGGTGGAGAGTCAATAGCATAGACTCTGTATCATACAATTGCAGTCTTTGTCCACTGTTTAGATAAAAGCTGTAGAAAGCCCAGGGATTTGTTCTGAGAATTGTGAGCAGCCATTTCCATATAGTCTTTATGGGTTTGACCTGCCTAAAATTTTTTTGAAACTCATTTGAAATCTGCACTGTTTTTGAGGTCAAACTACAAATAAATCACCCAATAGTTCACTAAAGTGTTGAAAAACCACTTCAGAAATTTGAGGTAAAATATGGAGCTTTGAGCTAATAAAACCTATGATGCCTTTGGGCTTTGTCACTGGAGTAACAATGTAAGGTCTCTGTGCAAGCAGGTCTAGGCTACTTTGGGGGGGTCACCATTTCAGTCTTGGATTTTGTTTTCACCTAGAGGAAAACCTGAAATTCTCCATCCTGAGATGTCACATCAGCATCAGGCATGTAGTTTCCAAGGTCTGATGTTGTTTAAATAGGATGATTCAGTATTTGCTCCCTACCTGCAGTATTTGGCTGCAGCACAAGCTGCACTTTTCTTCATGTAAGAAAATGACTTGGCTCCCAGGGCAGAGGGTGCAGGTGGCAGCTGGCTGGTGTACAGCATCACCATGGGCCCATTCTTTTGCTGCAGGATGGCTGGGCCACCACAGTCCTTTTTCAAACACCTCAAGGAGCAATGCCGGCCCTGGACTGACTGTGCAGCAGCTCAGTGCCAGTGGGATGGAGCTGCCTGCCAGTATGTTGGCTGAGGGGGTAAGAGCTCTCTTTGTCCTTTGCCATCTTTTCCACCCTGGAAAGGAAATCTGGCCCTAAAAGTAAAGGATATTTGATGTGCCAGTGGTGGCAGCAGAACTGAAAGCTGGACAGGACTCTTGGGATAGAGCAGATAAACTGTCTCTTGTCAGACACATAAAGAGGTACTATAATCCCTTCTTCATCCTGTTTTCCATCACCAGCTGGGATAACACAGAGCCAAAACAAAATAAAAACAACAACCCAAAACACAGCTGTCAATAATTTTAGTTAAGGCACTAATGCTTAATAAAGGCGTAATGTAGAATAGATTGTCTTTAGGTCACCTATTAGAAGAACACACAAAGCGACCCTCAAGAGTGTCCCCTGAACTGGAAAAGGATGGCTGGACCTTATTTCCCTCCATACCCTGCTTAGCCCTGCAGTTCTAAATGGCAGATACCTTCTCCCAGCTATCTGGAAGCAGGCTCTGCCCTCTAGCCAGCACTGCCGATAGCAGTGGCAGCTCTTAAATGTCATGCACGAATTCAGCAAGGGAATACAGGGAAGCAGTTTTAGGGCAGCATGTGCCTGCTCTGCTTATCTCTGCCCCATTATTTCATCCTGTGTGTTGCTGGCTCGCAGATCATATGCTTCTTATATGTGCAGCAAATTGCTTCAGATGGACGCCACCAGCTTTATCCCTCTGGCCAGCACTTCAGCTTTATGGGACTCTTTCATGGTGGTTTGCTATTCAGATAATTCTCTGAAGAGAGAGCCATCACTTTGCAAATTCACCTGTCTCCCCTCTTTTCTTTTTACACTGTGTGTTTGTGTGTGTGTGTGTGTATATATCTATTTATGAATGCACACACACATAGACATATTCATATATGTATTCACCTTCTTTAAATATGCATATATATACTCTCACTGAGGGTAGCAGCAGAAGTTTGCCAGTGTTTCAGCTGGAGCTTCTTGTAGGCCAGTAAGTCCTGGCTGTGTTTGCTCCTTGTGCTGAGGAAGAATCCCAGGATTCACTGGCTGAGGATGATGTTTATAACACACTGATTTGAACAAGGGTAAAAAAACCCAACAAAACAACACCCACAACATTTTTCTAATCTTCACCCATCAAGAGTAATGTACTCTGGTGAAATGATGGGGAAAGCTGGAATGATAAGGAATACTAAAGAACACTAAATTCACCAATAAATATTTAAAAAAGGATGGTGAAATATCATTCTTCTCAGAAGAAAAACAAATCTCTGCAGGAATGGGCAGAAGTGGGGAGAGGAAAGGAGGAGGATAACATGCATTTGTGTTCTGGAAAATTTTGAACCTTTAAAGAAGGGCAGTATTTCCTTTTGTGATGGGTAGGACACTGGCAGATAACTACCTCAGCAATTAGTCAATTGTGCTTTAAGTCCCTTCCATTATTTAGATCTTGGGTTGTATATGCATTTTTTTTTCTCTGCTTTAATGCCCAAGGAGAAATGCCAGACTCTGGATGATCAGTTTGCCAAATGGCATTATCTCACTCCACAGTTATGACTGTAGGGATGTGTTTTAGGTAAATGAAGAACAGGTTTTCTACTCTTCATAAATCCCCTCTGTTCTAGTGTCTTGGCCAAAGGTATTTAAGTTAATGTGATGCAGATAATTAATCTATCCTAGCTTTACTGGATAGATATAAGCAAAAAGTGACATGAGTATGTTTTATCCAGTAGTGTACAAATTTACTTGAAATATAAAGCCCTGGAAGTTTTGTTGACTATAAATATGATAGGTTTTTTCCCAGTGAGCATGTATGTGTGTAGAGTGGGACTTTGATCTTTTTTGTTCTTGGGTTGGTGTCACTCACTTGAACTCCAAACATAAATGTGTTGACTCTTTCTTGTCATGTAATCTTTATATTTGCTTATAGTTATGGAAAATAGGTTTTGAGCACATACGTACTTATTCAGAGTTTTCCACTCACTACAGATGGGCTCATTTATGAGCTCATTTTGAGCTCTCTTTGGCAAGACAAATGTCAGCCAAACACTAAAGATGATGGACAATCAGATAGTAAAGTGTTTTTGCATTAAACAGCTTCTGTCAAGTCACTTTATTACTCTGTCACCCGTACACAACACGCCCCACAGCTGAAGCGTGTGATCTGCTTGCTGTCCTTAGAATTAGTACAATTTCCACGACATGTTTTAGATCCATAAATCAGTCAATCCTTACCATCAGCACCTCACTTTGTGCGACCTACCTATGCTTTGTGACAGACACACAACTTTTACCAAAAGGATTGGTCTTTCTGCCAGATCACCATGCATGGTTTTATAGGTACACACTCCAAAACTGCAGATGGCTGACTTGGATAATGTTGGCACAGACGGTTGTGACCTGCCCAAGAATTTCCCTTCTGTGGTGTCAATACTGCAAAAAATTCAACTCCTAAAATTTTGTTATTTCACTTTTTATTTTAAATAAAACCTCAAACAGTAGCATTGTTTTTTCATGAGTGTATGGTCTACTTTTTCATTCCCCAGTGCAATTACACATCCCTCTTTGAATATACTTTTGTGTCATCTGAACACGTTACTTCAGTAGTTTGTTTTGGATCTTTAAACTTGACTGTATCTGATGAAGGCAAATGACAAGATAACTGCCAAATTTCCATTACTTGCTATTTTCTGAGTTACTAAGTATAAAATTACAGGCAGGAGGAAGGTGAGCTTGGAGGACACTGGGTATGTTTGGAGACCTTCAAGGCTACTGCAGGCATCAAGGAATTAAAACCTGGCGTGGTGTCAAAGAAGATGAAAACACCTTCAGGTCTTCAGAAAGAAGGATGTGGGAGGTGAGTGACTATTTTGAAACAGGGTGGCAGTGCTGAGTGTTATGGGGGAGACCACAGAGGACCGGCAGGATTTGACAGCAAACTAGGCAAAACTGTGATGGAGAGTGTTCTGCCGCAGCAAGTGCTTGTACCAAGAAGCAAATAGAGATGTTTCCCCACAAATTCAGACTAATTCAAGCTTCCCTGTCTGAGCCTTTGTTAGTCACATGCACGGACCATGTCCAGTACTTCCTAGCACCACACAATGCCCATGGGAAACACTTCTGGTTTGCTTCCCGCGTTCAGTTCAACTTAAATAATTCGTGGAATGAATATATGGCTGGAGCCCTGTATTGCTGAGTATTATGTTGCCAGGCTAGGTGCAGGAAAAGAGTTGTGTCCTGTTAAGAACCTGGTGGATGACGAGTAATATTTCCCTGCATATTTGATTTTCCTTTTGCATAGCAGCACAGGATTACCAGAGCAGACAGGAGCCCTGGGATGTTTCAGCTTAGACCACAAATACCCAGTGCATGCCCCAGTTCTACAGACAGCTGCAGGTAGCAGTCAGGTAATTTGAGGCTCTTAGTGACTATACAATAAGGAGATACATTTCCTCCTGCAGCCCTTTAGCTTTCATACAGGAGGATGTCTTTCAGAGGGATGACTATTTGATAGTATCCCTTCATGAGAAGGGAGTGGCAGAGAGAACTGTGATCTGCAGGGTGAGAGTTGTGGCTGTTAATTACCACAGCAGGTGAGATGATAATCTTGTAGTCTCACTGCACCTGATGTCCTCTTATCCAGTCTGTCTTCCTATAGCTGCCAGTGGTATTTCTTCAGCTTGGTTTCAAGTAAGTACACTGTGTAATGTGACTGAGTCAGTGCAATTACTTCCATTACTAGTGTATATGCATAATTGAATCCAGAGAACTAATTTGCTACTTTGCAAGCTTTTTATTACCCAAGGGGAAAAGTGGGATTCCCAGGCAAAGTTCACTTGCAAAGTAGAGGCTGAGTGATGCAGAAAACTCAATTTTAGTGCTGTAGTGCTTAGCACTTAGGTGCCCTGATGCCCAGTGAAATGAAAAGCCTGGCTAAGTGGATATTTAGGTGCCTAATTAGAGCTACAAAAGCACCTAAGCTACCATGCAGTCAGAGACTCTCTAAGATGGTCAGCAACAAATGCCAAGAAAGGAGCAGGAGCCACATATATAAGTTTGAATGATGTGGGTGCTTGCCTTCATTCATGCTGCTCATGCCAAGCATTGATTACCTAGGCAGCTGGCCCAGCTATTACCCATCATATTCACTGGTTAAGTGAAGTCGTCCTGCAA
Organism: Passer domesticus; assembly: GCF_036417665.1. Classification (NCBI taxonomy): domain Eukaryota; kingdom Metazoa; phylum Chordata; class Aves; order Passeriformes; family Passeridae; genus Passer; species Passer domesticus. Next base: position 35,227,623 of record NC_087479.1, read on the forward strand.
AAGAATCCTTACCAGGAATTGCTGGTACATTCAGGAGTGACAGAAACACACCACAACCAGCTCTTTCAAAATCCTTGGCTCCTCTTTCTTTCCCCATCTTCCTTATTGTAGCAGTGGTAGTTTATACCACCCCACCACCCTCTTATTGCAGCTCTCTGCTAGCCCTGGGTTGAAATTCCCATGGGATCCCAGTTAGCAGATACAGCTGCTAAAACAGCAATGCCTTATCTGTGAATCCCTATAGAACTGAAATATTGGGTTTTCCAGTGCTGTCAGGACTTGAGTATGTCTGGGCAGACCCAGAAGCAGAAATTTAAGCAACCAGAGAACTTTACTGATGGGATCTAGGGTGTCATGTGGATACAGCCAGTGCCAAAGTCAGGCAAAAGCTGAAGAAGGGACTCTGAAGATCTGCATTTTGAATGAAGGAAAAAAATCTCTGTAGATTCAGACTGCATAACTATGCAGGATGGGAGGCAATAGGGAGGCAGCCCATTATATTGTATTAATTGTCTCAGCAAAGTGAAGACTATAATTCCCCTCAGTGCTCTTCTGTCTGTCAGGCTTCTTGTTTGAAAGCTGAAGACTGTTTAACCTAGAAATGCATGTGACAAAGTTCTCCAACATGCCTTGTGGACAGCATTCCTTCTCTTCCTTTCCCATCAGTCAGAGCACTGACTTCCCATCATGACCCTTCATGACTCTGGGTCAAGATTAGTTAAAATAAATAAATCTGCTGCAAATTGATTCCACTTCACAGAAACCTAGTTGCTTTACTTTATTCCTGTGTCTTTCAATGTAATTACATTATTGAATTGGGAGCATTTCTGGCACCAAAAGACTTTGAAGGCTTATATAAAGATGGAGTATTAAAGTCTAGATTCCTGCAGGAGATAACTGTGGAATATAGTGCTATATTGGGAACAGTGCAGTGGTGGGAAAAGCAATCAATGGTCCTTGGATGATAGCAGAAAAAGAAAAAAGGTCTGTGAAAGACTCATTTTTGTTATATATTTGGAGGACCATCAGTTGGCTGAGATTAAAAATTGAGACTTTAGTAAAATTTTATGAAATAAGGACTAAAGCAGATTAAATACCTGTTAGTTCCCATTAGAGACATCCATGAGCAGGGCTAGCTCAAGGTCAGTGATTTGTACAAGGCTTGGTTTTGCTATCATAGAGGAATAACTTATTCTGCTGGTTTATCTGGCAAAGACACAAAGACGGGCAGAGCAGGATGAGCAGCCAGGGAGGTCAGGGTAGCTTGTTTGGTCATGGTGTCCCTCTGCCTGGGAAGTCACTGGAGCCGCACCCTCCAGCTGCTGTGAGCCTTGAGGATCTCCCTGTCGTGGATCTGTGTTGCCCTGGGAAAATACCCGACTTGGCCTTTTCCTAAGGTCAGGCTTTGGTACTTCCTACCACTTGTTGTCCAGCTGAGCTGTTTTACACCCCAGATTTTTGGAGAGGTACTGCTTCTGTTAATCAGATCCTGACTAGGTACTGGTGTTTGAAACCTAAGAACAGAAGGGCTCACCTTCACATTTAAGACAAAATATTTCTCTATCACATTTCCTAGCAGGGATAAGGAAGCCAGCAATGGTAGGAACCAATCCAGCAGGTTTCACTGCCCACACTGACAGCAGTGCAGTAATAGACTGATACTAACAGGGATCAGCAACCCTCTTTGACACAAATGAGTACATGGTTTCCATTTCAGTCCTTAACGATGAGCTCTCTGTGAGTGAGGATTTTCACCTTGTCATTCTTGGGCTTGGTACCATACACATTAGTATCCAGGATCTGCTGTTCTTCCATGTTACTTTTCTTGAAGTTACAAAGTGTCAGAGATCGATGTGCCCAAGTGGCTCTTCCAAGTTGGAAACTAAGAAAACTAGGACAGTAGCCCTCTGGCATACTAACAGTAATGACAATTATGTTTGTTTTTTTTTTTTTTCTAATTGGATTGCTCATAATTCTCAGAATGGCATTTTCATTCTGGCATATGTTACCCTCATCTGAAAGTGGCTGGGTTGGTGAAGCACAGAGACCATAATCTATGTATCTTAGATGAGGCTGGTGCAGGCAACACATCATACATAGGTGATGCCCAGTGCTGTGCTCCTTTGCTATCAAACTCTAGAAGAGGGGCTCTGTATTTACCAGAAGTGGAAAGTAATGGCTGAAGATTATCAGAGCAGGTGAAAGGATGTAAGTAGATCAGGAAAAGCCTGGAGGCTGAGGAAAAATGGAAACCTGAAAGTCCTGAAAGCTTTTGATTAAAATATTTTACCTGAAAGATTTCTGGAATTTAACACTTTTCCATGGATTAAGCCAAAATTAATGCCCAGAAGCAGCACAGAAACAAACCCAATATTTAGGATGTGCTTTCTGAAGTTAATACAATAATTACTATATCTTTCCATATACATCAATCAGTAGTTAGATTTTTTTTCATAAACATTGTTATGACTCTGCATATTCAAGAAATTTTATTGAAAAATCTGAAGCATAAAGAAATGGAAAATACTGTGTGCTATCTATTTGGCTTCAGGTACAGTATCTGCTTTAATTAATAATGATGTATCTCTTCAGATCAAGAATAAAAATACCATCCCCACTATTAATCCTTACATTAAATTTTCAAATCATCAATATTAACTAAATATAGCTACAGTAAAATAGAGAAGAAGCATTTGTTTGTTTTTACAGGACATTATTCTGTGTGTTACATCAAAGATTTCCTTTCAAATTCACCTGATTTGAAAGGTAGAGTTTCTCCTGACTGTGCAAGTTAGCAGAGAAAGTGTCTGTATTTTATCAAATTCAGCTGCACCTTTCTTGCTGAAGCATGTTTAAAAGCCAGCGGATCTATTTTTGTGAGTCATTGCAGCCCATTCTGCTGCTGTTCAGTTGAAGGAAGCTATTTTTGTAATTTTGCTATTTTGTAGCAACTGTACCAATTTAGTTAGTAGTGCAAAAGTTCCAGACATCTATGATGAAGGTTGATAAATCCAGAAGAAATCTGTTGCTCGGCTAAAGGGAGTGAACTGGCCTGGGAGACACTTGCACAGAGTTCTGAACTAGTGTTGCAAAAACCAAAAGCTCTGCTTTGAAACAACAAAAGGACAAAGACTGTCTTTTGCATATGCTGAGGAATTTGCATGTAAGTTATTTGGTATTGTATTAATCAACCTGTCATATTTATTATGAGACAGGTCTTGAAATGGGTCTCAAAATATGAGTCTGAGGGTTTTAGCAAGTTCAAAGAAAAAAAACCCCAGGGCCACATTGAAAAATGTATGAGAATATCCCTTCTGGCTGCTTGAGGGACATGAAAGTTTTTATTAATTAAAAAATATAGGAAATCTGCCTCTCCTCAAATTTAACTATGTTGACCATTAGAGCAAAACCTAACCAACATCCTCATGGCTGTTATTCTGTCTTCCTTGTAGGCTGAACAACCATGCCCTTTCCCAGAAGAAGGACACCAGTTAAATCACAGTTCTCAAGCCCAAGAGCAAGCAACTTGTAAGCATTATATTTATCAAATAAGAAACCTTCATTCTAGAGTTGTTAAAAGACTGGAGAACAGAGGTGAAAATGTGTGGATGGGTTCACCTTTTGAGATTATGTGATCTACAGTGCATCAGAGGTCCCGGTGACTGAAGATAGTTGTGCCCTCCAATTCTCTCTTCATCCAGTAGGTTAGAGTCATGCCAGGACTTCCACAGGTGAGGGGATACAGCTTGGAAGATTGCCCCAAGGATGGTGATAACTGGGCCCTGCTGAGATGGTGGCCTCGCTCCCATGTGGGCTAGCTCAGGGTGCAGAGGAGGGGTTGCAGCCTGGGGCATGCCAGCAGCACTGGATGGCAGTGTTACACAAGTTCAAACAGCTTCTTTTAGGTTTAGGAATAAAGGCAAAAAGCATGACTGTGACTGGAAATGTATGGGATTTGAAAGGGTCATCTATACATCCTATTGGGATGTACTTGACCAGACTCCCTTAATTTCCTTTTCCTATCCTGTATTCTTTGGAGACTACTTTCCCATGCTGTCTTTTCTCCCAGTTCTATTTTCTTTTAGTGTGTATTGAGGTGTTTACCATGTCTCTCTCTTCTGAGCTGGCCGAGTACTGAAAAGGTCAGAGATAAACAGCAAAGCTTTGCTAATGCAAAAGCAATATATAAACCCAAGAATCATAAACCCAACAAAAACCAATGTCTTTTCCTCCTTCCAGTTCTTTATCTTTAGGCAGAAATGACCAGGGAGGGGCAGAGCGACTTGACATTAGCCCAGTAAATGTGCATTTAACATTAAGCTTGATAGAACCAAATATACTGCAGGGGAAAAAATGAATTTGTGTGGCTGACAGTTTACTCCTGTTATGGAGTTTGCCTGTCACTGCTAATAGCTCAGGGTAGGGATTCCAGGGATGATACTAAGGCAGAGCAGTGTACATGTTATCCCAGTACTGAAACATGCACCAGCGCTGTCCCTCCAGAGATGTGTGGAATATTCCTCTGGCAGGGAGATGGTAAGGCAGTAAAAACTGCTGAATGGGTATCGTTCTGGCTTTGTTCCACCCGCTTGGATCCTGAGCTGGGATTTTTCTTTTACTTTTCATCTCATTTATCAGTGCAATACCTGGGTCACCCTTTCGTACAGCAAATATAATTACAGTGCAGTTACACTCTGTGACTCTGTTTCATGATACCTATAATTACTGTTCATTCATGTAGCTAGGAGGTTAGTTAATTCAGTGTACATATTACTTATCAGTCTGCTTTCTGAGTTACTATCTCACATTTTAATTGCAATTGTACTTTTTGTACATACATCTGAGGGTTCACTGTGTGACAATCATTTTTATGAGGTTAAACTTCTGGTTGAATTCAGCCTGTTTACAGCTACGTGGGGTTTTTTTTTGGTGGCAGTAGTATATCAGGTGAAAAAAAAAAAGATCAACATCCAAACTGGTAAGGCACGCTTATCAGTCCTACATGAAATCCATGCACTGCTGACACATGAGTTGTATGAAGAGGACAATGGAGTTGACTCAGTTTTATGAGCCTCCTTGTTTTACGTGCACTGCTCTTGAGGTGATCCAGAGCTGCCTACATTTCAAATGATTGGCAAGGATCATGACATATGGGAAATCCTTGGAACTGGGAGAAAAGCCATGAAGAACATTGCTGTTCCTCTTCCTGCCCACTTCATACAGCTCAGGTATTTTCTGAGTATTATTTGCTGGATTCAGCAGGTCTTGACTTCCAGTCATGGAATATGGCTTTGCATTTTTTGCATTTGCAGTGCTGAGATTAGTTTGATGATAATTTTTTTTTTAATGAAAAGGGTTTGCCCACTTTAGTAGCTTATGAGATCAATCACACTTCAAAGGTTTCCCACACTTCAAAGGCTGGAGTCTTGCAGCCATTTGATGTTAGAAGGTGGCAGGAGGTAGCTAGCTCCCGCATCCTTGCTTCCCCTCTTGTCCTGACTTTGTTCTTTATCCTCAGATAAAGTTGCTGATAGAACCAGCAGCAGCATCTCAGACAGCAGAGATAATGTGCCATACATTGATGCAAAGCTTCCCCAGCCAGCCTGGAGCCACTGCAGTATGGCCATACCAATGAGTCTCTTCCTTTATGCTTTTCCTCTGCTTCACTATCTCCCCCCAGGCCATGACTTCCTCCCTAAGGACTGTGCACCTCACTCCCCTTCCCTTGCTGCTATGTCTTCTCTCCCCTTAGCCTCTGCCCCTCTTTTCTTCCCTCAGCTCTCTGAGCACAGATGAGAGGGAAGGGGTGCCTGTGCACTTCTCCTGCACAGCTGGCATGGGAGCCATCAGAAGTTGGTTGCATCTATTCTGTCTCAGACCCCCCAATTCCTTTTTTCTTGGTTGCCTGTAAATTTTTCAGGCAACAAAAACATATTTTTCTCCTGGGGAATTAGATTTCAAGCCCAGAAACAAACTGACTCTGCACAATGTAGGAAATTGTCAATTGGTTTTTATTTTTTTTGCATTTGTGACTGCAGGATTTTCAGAGAATCAGTCTTGGAGCACAGAGGCAGTCATATCTTTTTTAAAAGCATTGGGAACTCATCCCCTAAATCTCTCATGACTCCAGGACCCTGTCTGAAACTTTGGGATGGCAGGTGCTGTGAAGGACAGGGAGATCATGAACCACTCCAGTCTGTCATGCCAAGAGGCTTGGTCTTAAGTCTTGACTTTGCACTTCATGAGTACCAGCTGCTTTCTGGGAGGTTGCCCTGGGGTAGAGGGAGGAGGAAGGGGCCAGTGATGGGAGCTGTGCCTTAGCTAGTTTGTAAATTATCTTTGTACATGCATGAAAATTAAGATAATTATATCTCTTATAAAAAGAAGCTGTTTGTGTGCTTTAGCTGTTTATATGTATCTAGAAGGAAATTGCAGGCTACTGCTTGCCAAGTATATCCCCAGAAATATTTTTGAAACTGTCATCCGTAGGCATTGGATACCAGAGGCTGTTTAATCTCTCTCCCACTTTCTTTCCAAACCTCCATCTCTCACTCTCTGGCCCAGTTTTTGAGCAAAAGGAGTTTGGCTGTTTATTGCAGTGTGAAGACTTAGTATACTCCTATATTTGCCCTATTTTGTGTCACCACTAGTCCATTTGACCTAGGGCATTGTAAGACAGGTGGATTTCTGCAATGGCTATTCTTATTCTATAGCCATAATTTGACCTTATTCATGATATGCATTCAAAAGATATGGGGAAGCACAGAAAGAAACCTAGAGAGGAATATGTAAGGAAACTGAGTCAGTACCAATCCCTTACATCCATGTCCTGCAGCTTGTACAGCCTCTGTTCACTAAAGGTGATACCTTGGAAAGCAAACACAGCCCTCTTCAATAAGCTCTGATTAGTCCGTTATACCCCTTAAAAACACAACTTAGAGCATATTAATTATATTTTAATATAATGAAAACATGAAATGTGATTCTAAACTGGAAGCAAGCATAGATCAATTCATTGCAAAGGTAGAATATGGAAACAGAGCATCTGGCCTGCAGTGTTGGCATTGTGATATGTTACCAGGAAATCTCAACCGAGAAAGAATTCGCAGTAGGGCTTTTTATGACATCACACATTGTGCATTGTGACTTCAGTTTAAGAAATAAATGAAAGGCAGCTCTATGAACATTCTTCCTTGCACATTTCTATCTTCATTTGAGATAGATACTCCAACATCTATTGAACTTTTTTCCCATTTTTCTGTGATTCAGTGCTTCAGTTGTTACTATCAGTAGCTTGGATTCCTGGAGACCACAGAATCCCCAAACATAGAGCAAGAACTGCTATGCTTTATGTTGTCTATGACACATAAATTGTGCAGTGTACAGTTAAAAGCACAATCCATCTGTACTTTGGAATCACAGGGACTTTTCTGTGGAATAAAATGGATATAACAAGTCAGTATGAATGAAGTGTAAACTAAAAAAAGAGAGAGACTTAGACATTCCTACTTCTAATTGTGTTATTTTTAATATTTCATCAAAATTAATTTCTTATTCCATCTGAATTAATTTGTACATATTTTGTTAATTCTTTATTAAATTGCAATTAATATATTGGCAACTTCTGAATTTCTAGGTGAAGCTAATAGCTGTGAATCTTGGATTCATAATTGGTTACAATGCACAGAGGCAAAAAACGTAATGGTCTTTCTGAGGAACTGATTAATTTGTTCTCAAGAGTGGATATATAAACATTAATTATGTTCTGAAGGGCTTTAGCTATTAAAACCAAGTTAAAAGAAAATACAGGACTGTTTACATTATCAGTTCTGCTTTTAACAGAGATGGCCAAAAATCACTGGTGTCCCCAGTGTTCCACACAGTACTCTTTGGCACCAAGCTCTCCTTGCATATGTTGGACATTTAAACTCTTGCTCAGCACATCCCCCGTAGAAGACTCTATCACCAGGCCAAGGGGATTTTGGTCAGAGACACTTATTTACCCTTTTTTCTACAGTTCCATTTTTGGAGAGATGTTATCTTCAATATTGTTGTTCAATATTGTGCCTGTTAGAGCAGTTTTTAGGACTATTATTAAGTATTTATGAGTGCTTGCATCATGATTTTGCAGGCCTCAAATAGGACAAGAGAGTAGCCAGTGTGCCTACGTGCATCTGCATTGCAGGGACTGGGTTTGGAGAGGTGTGGCACTGGGTGTACCTGCTGTGCCTGGGAAGGGCCCAGTTTCACAGGGCCAAGGCACTGTGAGCACGATGAGACCCTGCAGCTCTGACCAGTAGCAAAAGCTGAGAGCAAAGCCTTTTCCCTGGAGTAGGGAGATTTACATCTTAGCACAAATCAAAATTAGTAGTTATCACCTATAACAATTGTCTGTACTTGTGTCATCCTTGAATGAAAATCAAACAAACAGTCCTCAAGCGACTTCTCTGGTGTATGCATTTTGAGTAAATTAACAAACTTATGTTATTTCTAGTTGGGGTTAATGAGCCTTTCATTTGGGCAAGGTGGTATGTGTCAGGACGGTCATCAGCTTGTGTTTCCTCACCCAGCTTGTATTTCCCAGCCCATGCTGCTTCAGCTGAATGCCACTGTGAAACCTCACCTGCTACTTTGCTGCTGCAATTCATTTGGGCAAATAAGTCTGTTCTCTCCTTGTACCAGAGCTGGATTAAGATGCTCCTTTTTTAATAAGAGCATCTCATAATATTCCTGGTTGCCTATGTTTTTTCTTCTTGCTCTGTTTTAAAGTACATTCTTGCATTTCAGGAAGATAGAGATATATTCTGGGTGAATTATGTCTGTGAGATAAGAATACAGCCATTTCTCATCCATAGTTTACTATGACAATGTTCTTTTGATACATCTTCTTCAGCAAGCAGAAAAGCAATTTTAGTTTCTTTCAGTTCAACATTTTGCAAAATATCAAAGCAGCACTGAATCAGAGCAAGAGTAAGGCTGAAGGTAGGCTCTCAGCCTGCCTTCTGGATGAGTGTATAGTGAGGTTTTGCAAGCACTGGTAAGAACTGGAATGTTAGGAAATGATTCTTTGAACTTTTAGGTTCTACTGCTCTCCCTGAGAACCTATTTTTTGATATGTTGTCCAAGAATGATCAGAACAGAATACAGGTGTATTCTAGTTTTTAGCATCTCTAGAAGAGTGGTAAGAAAGACAGAGACATAATGTCTAATACATGCTATGTTTAATCAATCCCCTAATAAATTCAAGGAAAAGATAACTGGTCTGTCCCTACAAGTAATAAAGTATGTTAGAAAATGGTCCTTTTTTTTTTTAATGGTTTTATATTTACCCTTTTTGGATGGGATTCAGGGGCCCTGAGGGGATAAGAGGGAGAGGGTTTTCTTCTTCCAAGCTACTTGAAGTACTAAAGAAATAATCCCACCCATTATGAGAGAAAAGCACAACAAAGTTTCTTTTGGAAATCTATTTCATCACAAATCTAGCACAGTATGAGACACTGAAGTTTTATTCTAAGATATGCCTTTCTGTGACATTATACATTAGAATGCTCAACTTACCATATCAAGGAGAGAAAACGTATTTTCCTGTTGATATATAAAGAAGGAAAATAGTTTCAGAAATATCAAAGTGGTTAGTGGGGAGGATGAAAGTGTGTTTCTGTTGTTAGCAATGATTTAACACCCTTCTCTTTAGACACAAGGAGTCTCATGCTGGTTTGTGGTATTGAGGCTACAGCGATTTGGTTCCAGAAGTGGAGGGCTCAAACCAACAGCCAAAAACTTGCACGTTGCTTTTTGGCAGGTGGAGCTGCTGATGTTCTTCATTAGGTCAGGCAATGTGTGGAGTTTGCCAGCCTCTGCAAGGTAAGTGCAATTTTGGCCAATGTCCCAGGGCTGTGGCATCTCTGGAGGAGCTGCAGCAAGCAAGGAGGGGATGTGGTACTGCTTCTCCTGGCTCCGAAGTCCCTTTTTCTTGTGGCCCCATCTTAGCTGCTCCCAGGCTTCTCCCTATATCTGGTAGAGAAAACTCCCTCTTGGGCTGGGAAGCCAGGGATTGGGAGTCAGAAAGAAAATCACATTCTGAAAGACTTTTTTTAATTATTAACTAGCAGAAAACACAGCCACTGCCCTTGGGAAGGCGAAGAATACAGCTGTCACTGGAAAAATACCTCATCTTCTCCCAGGATGCAGCCCTCATATCTGGCTATCCATCAAAATATATCCATGAAGCAGAGAATGCCTTCAAAACAGGTAATAAGAACAATTTAGAGAATGGCAAGATTTCCCTGTGAAAATAGATGGAGGAGGTGAAGTCCGTGTATTTCACTGAGAAGATGAGTTACAGCATATATGGTCTGCAGGGTGCCAAATAATAGAGAGGAATTTCCTGTGAGTCCTGTGCAAGCTTCCTGAGTGCAGTAACAGGAGAGCTTGCTGAAACAACAGGGAGGACAACCAATGAAAAAATAAGAGAGAAGGGGATACTTTTATCTATACCATAAGTAACCTATCTTCAGGAGGTTTGTGGAGTTCAAGCCCAGCAATCACTAACAAAGCTGCAGTTGCGTTCCTTGAGGCATTTAAGTAGCTGCATGACCGCAACTGATGTTGTGACCAGCAAGATTGTATCATTATCCATCCTCTTTGAAAACCCTGGCAATTATTAAACAGTGTGTTGCGTGATTTGAAGACTGCTTTAAAAATTTCCCTGCTTTTGCTGTGCACAGGAAGCCATGAGTTTGAGAGGCTTCAGATACAAATTCCACTTAGTCGTGACAACATATAAGAGGTTTAGGGTTTTGCTAATTATTGACTTTTTGCTTTTAGGGAGCGCTTTAGTGACCAATTTTCTGCTGACATGAGACAAGGATCAGCTTGGCAGATGCTGCCTATGATTCTCCTCATCTTTCTAGAGAGGATGACTGATGCTCTACAAAGGAGGATCTTCATCTCTAGCACTTTGTCATCTTGAGATGAATATAGAATATATTACCTTGCTTCTATCATTAAAAGGAGTATATGCTGTAAGGGTTTAGTCTATGCTCTGGAAGGAGAAATGCTTTCGCTTTATCTCTCTATGTTCTGGTCTTGCCCATGCTATGTTATTTGTACCCAGAACATGAAAAATTTCATAGACTGAGTTACCACACTTGTCATAGGACCTGGATATGGTATCCATCTCCCCAGCTTGAGGCAGAAAAGGCAGCTATGCAAAGTAAACTTGAGCTTGTATGCAAGTGAGACATGCAGAGCCTATGCAATGACAGGCTGTAAGAAGTAGGGAGTGAGAATTGTGTGTGTTTGTTAAAGAAGGCTTGCTAATAACAGTGCCTACTCCCAGCCACTCATAAATTCACAGCTAGTGGAATTTACAAATGCTGTAGGTCTGGTCGAGTTAAAGGAGAGCTTGCACCATCCAGATACTGGAATTTTCTGGTTTATTGAAACAATAACAAAGAGGATTCAGGATTGCCGAATGCGCTAACTATATTAATATATAGAGAAAAAGCACTACCTAGACTGTCCTAATATATATAGTAAATTCTCTAACTAGAGTGTGTTAATATATATATAGTAAAAGCACTAACTAGGGGGTCCTAATATATATAGTAAATTCAATAACTAGAGTGTGTTCATATATATATAGTAAAAGTACTAACTAGAGGGTCCTAATATATACTAAATTCAATAACTAGAGGGTATTAGTAAGTATAGCAAATGCACTAATTACAGGGTACTAATATATACTGTAAATGGACTAACTACGGGAGGTTCACATATACAGGGTCTATCAAGAGGCCCCAGAAGCACAGCTGTGTGTGAGGATCTCTTTCACTGGCCATGTACCAGCAGCTGTTTGAGCCGATGCAGTAGGCGAACGTACTCCTGCACGGCCTTGGTGTGGGCATCCAGACTGCTGGCCAGGTGCTGGAAGAGGTTGGGTGGTTGAGGCACCGGAAGTCAGAGGGCAAACTGATCTCCTCAGGAAGCCTCTCGTTGCCTGTGACAAAGTGGTTAAGTTGTGTCGTGTCCAGTGAGCAGTGGAAGTACGTCAGGATATCCATCAGTCGCTGCCGGAAATCCCTCCTGCTCCACCGTGTCAGGGGTACGGTGTTCAGGAGGTGCATCACCACGGTCTTCAGGATATAGCTGAAAAAATCTCCACCCATCAGGATGCTGCTTAGGAGCTGCAGACACTTGCAATGCCAGATGTCCTGGACTCTCTGCAAACCTGCCTGAAGAATTTTGCCTCTGCCACCACATAAGTCTCAAACCACGTTGTGCTTGGGATGCCTACTTCTGCAGGCTGGCTGCCCACAAAGATATCCGAGCTTCCTTGCTGCACTCCAAAGATCAGCTCAACCTCAAAGGTTTCCTTGTCATTGCTTAGGTGAAATTTACAGGTGCGGCCACAGGGCTCCAACATCAAACTCCAGTAGCAGGACTGAGGCAAAATCATCCAGGCTTGTCTCATGAATTCATAGAACCACTTGACAGTTTTCTCCACATCTAGATAGGAGCCAGTGCAGAGGGTGTGCAGCAAGCTGGGGTTCTGTTTCCTTCTCAGCTCCTCCTCAGGGTGGTGGAGGAAACATAGCTTGTGCTCGCTCAGCTGCTCCCTCATGCAGGTGCACAGCAGCTCCACACGGACACAGAAGTTCCTCTGGAGCATCTCTGCAGTGCCCAGCTCCAGGTGGAAGGCATGTCCTGGAGGAGGACTCAGGGGGACAAGCATGCGGTACACATCACCTTGTGTGCGGAGACTCCAGCCTTCAAAGGCGCTGCCCACTCCGATGGCTTGTTGTAGCACTGGGTAGAAGCTGTCGCACAAGCATTGTCTAGAGAGGTGGGTGAGTTTGTCCATCAGGTCCGTAACCACGGAGCAGCCTTTGTCCATATCCAGAGGAGGCAACTCTATGCTCACCTCTGAAAGGCTTCCAAGGTTTTCTTTGACACTGTAGTCGTCATCTTCTTCGTTTGCATCGCCTTTGTCTTCTCCGTTTCCGGCAGCATTGACTTCCTCCACTTCCTCATCGTTGTTTACTTCTTCCTCTGCATCATCATAGCCTTCTTTTGCTTCATTTCCGACACTGCTTTCTGCCTTTGCATCAAGGTTGCTGTCTTCTTCCTTTCCATTCTTATTGTCCTCTTCCACATTTGCATCATGGTTTTCTGTGTCTTCATTTTCAGCTATGTCGTGTCCTTCTTCTTCTTCTTTCTCTTCTTCTTCTTTCTCTTCTTCTTCTTCTTTTTCTTTTTCTTCTTTTTCTTCTTCTTCTTTTTCTTCTTCTTCTTTTTCTTCTTCTACTTCTTCTTCTTCCTCCTCCTTCTCCTCCTCCACTGAGTTGCTGCTGGACCTCTCCTTGTGGCCACCGTTGTCTGGATCGCCTCTAATTTTCTTGAGTCCATAGCGCAGCACCAAGAGAAGGATGAGGATTCCAGTCAGAGCCAAGAACTGCTGCACAAGTGGAGCTCCCCAGGTCCCACCGCTCTGCTCCAGCTTTGTCTGCTCCAGCTCCAGAATGAGCTGAGTCATCTGCTGGTTCAGATACTCGGCACGCTGCTGCATGCGCTCCAGCACGGCTTCATCCAGCCCATCCCCGACCTGCTGTGGGTACTGGAGGAGGGCTTGCGCAAGCAAGAAAAGGAACGTCGTGGTAACCATGGCCTTAAGGAGGTGAGCAGGGGCTGAGTGGGGATGGGAGGGACGTAGGGAGATAGGGGAAGTGGGGACAAGAGCCCCAGGATCTGGCGGCAGGGAGGCGGGGGCCAGGCAGCTGGCACACTGCGAGGCCTGTGCCGCTGCCGCAGCCGCAGCACCTGCCCTGCCAAAGACACTCCCGAGCGGGACCGGCCTCTGGGTGCCCGGTGAGAAGCGGCTCCCCGGGCACTCGCCTTTCTGCCGTGGCCCTCGCTCAGCGTTCGGCACAGCCTCTGTCTGCGTGCACGCTCGCCGCTCGCCGAGGCTGTACTGGGGCAGCGCTCCCCGCTGCTTCGCTAGACAGCTGCCCCCATTGTGACACTGGGGCTGTGATGTCACAGGTGCCACAGCGCATCCCGGCCAGGCCAGCCCCGCCCTCCATCTCGACCTCACCTCTGGGACTCCTAATTGCCCCGAGCAGCCAAAGGCCTGATTTCCTGGAAGAGCAGTTGCTCGGGTCCTAAGGGAACCTCCCAGGGGTTTCCTTGAGAAAACAGGCAGAAGCACCCCGGTCTGTCATGTTTCTGAGTTGCCTTATCACAGCATCTTTAGATCCTGCATTGCAGAGTAGGAATGAATGATAAACTCGAGGGTTTAGCAAGTTCATATCATGTCAGTGTTATCATTTTTTTGAGCTCCTGCTGTGCAGCAAACTAACTTGGACATATTTCCTGTCTGTCAAACAGGTGCTGCTGCATCTCTCATTAAAGAATCTCCAATTGCTAAATTCTGAGGTGTCTTCCTGGTGACACTAAGATGGGTGGTGGGGTCTGGTGTGGCTCAGCTTTAAGTACTTGGCTTTTCCTGGATCTGGCCCCTTTCTCAGGTCTTCTGAATTCCCCCAATCCCAGATGACAGTGTCACTGTTGGTGCACTTCTTCTAGCTGCTGCTGAGATCCTGGCAACTCCATTTCTTGAGACACCAGCAGAGCCCTAAGAGCTGGACATGGAATAGAAAAAAAGCTCATATCCACTGCTGCTGCAAGACATTCCTAAGCATGGATCCCCAGGCCATGCAGACCTTGTCCAGGGTTGTCTGCTCCATGTGCTGCACAGGACAGTTCATCTGTTGTGTACAGCACTAAGGGGTGACAAATTTCCCGAAATGCCCCAGGGCAGGAGAATGGACATTTTGGAGAGCCTTATTTACAGCATCAGAGAAGCCAGAGCCCGCCAGAGCATCAGTTCTGCTGCATCACTCCCTGCCCACAATTCCTGACAAAGCAATGCACAAACACTCACAGACACAGCATTTGTTCTAGCACAATATTTATTGGCGGCTTTGTCCCGAGAGAAGCTCCCAGAGGGAGCAACAGCAACTCCCTGAGGGAACGGACTCTCCCAAATAGGGAGGGCATTCAGTGTCTAGGTGGTAACATGAATTTTGAGTTCCAGTCTCCTTGTCATGACCTCTTCACAATTGTTCTGTATGAGCATTGCAGACAGAACACAGTTGTCTGCTGGGGGAGAATAGGAACTATGAATTTTATGAATTTTGTGTTTATGAACTGTATTTCTGTAAGATGTATTTACTGCATTTATTTACTCTGTATTTATGAGCCATAGTTCATACATGACCTGTGTATTCTGAATTCAGAATATGAATTCTGCAAACCTAGACCCAAATCTGTGTTTAGGAATGTTGTTACAATTTCTGGACTGTAAAGAAAATCGATGTGTGAGCTTTTCTAGTGCCAGAATTGAGACACATGCTATTTTCTTGCTCCATCAGCAGGAGAATTAGCAGTTTTCCTGCAAGCATGATGCACATCGTCCCATTTCTTTTCAGAGAAATGCATCATTCCATGCTAAGTTTATGAAAGAAATAACTTAGAGGACATGGGTGGTACAGTTGTGGCAAGTATGAGAATATGACGGTTGAAAAACTGAGCACTTCACACAGCAAACAACAGAAGTGTTCAGGGGATCACTTTTAATGTGAACTTTCCCATGTTTATTAAGGTGTCTGATGAACAGAAAGCAAAGGGTGGTGCTGTGCCACACTCCTGTCCGAAGGTCTGTGCAAAGTCCTGACATGATGTATAGGAGTGTCAGGAATGGGAGACCATGTTTTTATCCAGATATGGAGGGTCAGAGACAACCCTTGGTGATGGTGAGTAGGGGTGGGAGGGCACATGAACTGGGTAGCATCTGAGAGAGCAGGTGTATCATGGCAATAGAGAATGAATGAATGAATGAATGAATGAATGAATGAATGAATGAATGAATGAATGAATGAACGAATGAATTAATGTTGTCATTCTGACTCAGCTTCAGTTAACAGACTTAATTAATTAAGACCAGAACTACCTGCATTTGAAAAATAAAAGACAGGGAAAAATTATGGCAAACAGAATTGCATTTTCTTCCCAAAGAAAGATAGAATGAGAAATAGGAATCCTGACGGAACACAAAATTAGTTGTGGTCTTTATTTCTGGAGAGCTTTAATTGCAATAAACAGCAGCCTATATGAAATATCCCAGATCTGTGAAAGCACAGGTGTAACTAGGAATGCTAATTTCTTATAAAGAGACATTGCAATTTTCTCTTAATAATGAAAAGAAGAAGATGTTGATAGCCTACATACACAGATATTTCCAGTATCCGTAGTACCTGTTAAAACTAAGGCAGAAGCCCTGAAGGAAGAAGAGACTGAGTAAAGCCCATGATACTGTGGGGAGTTTTCCTAAAGGAGTCATATTTACATGTATGGCAACAAACAGACGTCATACCACTTCTCAAAAGAATATTTTATTCTCCATTCTTTTTCACTGGCTCTTGATATTTTTCAGCAGTTGCTGTAGAAGTGTTCTCTGTGTAAATTTGTGGGATAGAGAATGGGTGGTTTAAGACGACAGAATATTCTCATATATCCCTCCAAAGTATTTTTCCCTGCCTAAGGCTGTTTAAAACCTTAATCTGCCTTGGACCAAAAATGCTTTCAGTGTGGAATCTTCTCAGGTTTAGGACACAATGTTGAATGGTAATGGTTTGTACAAAATTTCAATGAAAGTTCAGAGTGCTTTCCAGGCACAAGTCTCTGAGTTTCTTGTTCAATCATCTGAGTTTCTTCTCTCCCAGATCCCACCCTTTAACAGCTGGTCTGAGGGGGTTGTCCAGTCTCTCACCAAAAGAAGGAAGAGATGGTGCCCACTCCAGAGGGTGCACAAAATCTGGATCTAAAATAGGTGAGTTACTTTTCCCCAGGTGAATATAGAGGAACTCTGGGAAATTCTGTTGCAGGAGGACCTAACTTTATGCCCATCTGAGATCAGGAGGTGAATCAGTCTCTTCATGTAGGAGAGAAGTCCTACTAGCTGAGTCTGTGCACCATCCCCATCATACAACACAGTTCTTCACAGCTGAGCTGGAGAATGAGCAGAGTATTTTTACCTCTGTCTGAAATCAATTTCTGATAATGTCAATTCCTGTGAAATTGATTGGAAGATTAACATACAGAAAGACTTGTTCAGTCTAGCAAAGGCCAAACAAGTGGCTCTGTTTTCAAAAGACACATTGCCAGAGAAGACAGCGTACAACCAAGGCTGGGTTTGGTCATGGAGCATAGGTTTTTAAACTGCAGATTAAAAATTAGAACTGCTGAAAATAATTTTAAAAATATGACTTAAAACACAGGGGCATGGAGACTAGAGGGGGTAGGAAGGAGATAAATATGAAGGCAGATATAGATTTCTGAGTTGCATCTAAATGAACTAAAGCCTAGTAGCCTGTTTAAAATGCAGTCTTGGTCCCCTGTTCCAGCTGCAAATGGACCTGTCCTGTAGGTGCAGGGATGTGTGTGGCCAGGCCTTGGGTGAAAAAGATATTTTGGTAGCAGATGCCTGTGTTAGATAAGGTGTACACTGAACTTGTGCTCCTCACTTTGGTGGACTGGTGAGTTGGACTGATTGTTGGAGGCTACATCCATGGACGTAGTACTGGGTGAACACACAGCTGCTTGTAGCTGTGGACAGGATGGTAAAACTTCATCTTCACTGAGAGTTTTCAGGGTTACACAGCAAAAAAAAAGCATGAGATCTATTAAAGAACAGAAGCTTGGCTGTAATTTCAAAGTGACAAGTGACCTCCCAGCTAGGCTATATCTCCAAATGTTGTTGCTAGACTTGATTTGTGGTACTGTACTTTCACTATGCAGTTTGGAAAGTCAATGTATCAGACCTGCAAAAGCAATGAAGACTTAGCCTGCTTAAGAGGTAGAGACAATAGAAATACTTCTGGGCTTTCCTGATCATTCAAAAAACTGAATAGTTGAGCATCTAGGAGGGGAGATTTTTATATTCTGGAAGGGTGAGGAGGATCAGCTGATTATAACAGGGTGAATAGACCTGTTTTTTTAGCTTGTGTTGGTAAATTGTAGCTCACAACCACATCAACTGATCTGTGAGAATTTTCTAAATATGTTCTACCTATCATGAAGGGTGTTATTCATTTGGACACGTGGTTTAAAGGAGCAAAATTAGCATAAGATTTCTAAGTCACTGCAAATACAGATATTTAACTCAAAGCAAGATTGCTCAATGGAGTACTAAGGACTTTCTTTCTCCATCTTTCATACTTTCACTTTCACATATGATATTGCTATCAGCTGCTGAGCTAAATCTGAAAAAGGCTTTTGGGAGGGAGGGCAATGAGGGACAGAGACAGGCAGTATGGAACAGAGTTAGATACCGAGTTTTTAGTACACTAATACTGTTAGATACTGAGTTATTATTATTGTTAGATACAGAGTTATTAGTGTTCTGTGAATACTAATGAAAGTTCACCTCAGGGTTTTTCCCACAATTATATATTTGAATGAAACATGATATCTCTTGACCTCTGCTCAATCTCCTTCAAAGCTGGAGTTTTGTTAATGTTTTAATAAAATAATTTCCTAAGAAAAAATATAAAAAAAGAAAGAAGAAAGACTGAGTTTTAAACAACAATTTTGCAGAAGGTAAATTGTGAACCTGTAAATATTTGTACTGAAAATACGTGCTGAGTTGCACTAGCAGACCATGTTCAAACAGCAGTTACAGATACTTCATTGTCAAAATGTAAGGATGACTTCCATGAAGCTCCATAGAAGATTGCTATAGGTCTCATAGTACTCATTAATGGGTTGGATGATGACACAAAAAGAATCATTATTAAATTTGCAGATAATTTCAAGCAGCAAGAGACTGCAAGTATTGTAGAGGAGATGATTAAAATACAGTGATCTTGATAAATTACAGGTATGATCTGAAAAGTGTGGGTAGAATTCAGGATGAATAAGAGCTACATTTAGACAGGAACAAGAAAATGCAGAAACACAGGACAGCAAGGAACTCTTCTCAAAGCAATTCTGTGGGAAAATATTTAGCAGGCTTCCTAGAACCCAAATTGAACAGAATGAAATAATGCTGAGCTAGTACAAAACAGGAGGATGCTGCCCTGGGCTCTCTTTGCAGGTGCAGACTGCTCTGCTCAGCACTGGTGAAGCATCAGCAAAAGTGGTGTGTACAGCTGTGGACAAAACATAAATGTGAAGCAGCTGGAGGTAGTCCAGAGGACAGTGATCAGAATGGTAAGGCATTGAGAAAACAAGCTGTAAGGAAAGAAAAGTTATAGTGTCTAATCTGACACAGAAAAATAAGCAAAAGACTTTAAAATATGGAATTCTGCTCCTAAGAGAACAGTAGTAATCTGCTTTCTACATCTATAATGGAGGAAAAGAAATAAAGGGCTCCTGTTTTAACACAATATTCATCTTCAATATTAGGATGAAACCTTGTACAGATAATATTTCACTAAATAGTAGAATAAATATGGCATGTCCAGCCCTGAATGTCTGTAAGAACTTGCAAATTTAGGTATAGTTGAGCCTACCCTGAGCAGTGAGACAGACTCAGTGATTTTTAGTCCCCTCCTAGGCTACAAATTTATAAGAAGCAGACCCCCACCTTGTACTGAATAATTTACACATTTAGTTAAAATTAACTGTACTATTCTGAATGTGCATAACTGCAAGCAGCTTCTGAGGAATTTAGCCTTCAGTCTCTAAGAATGTAAGCAGGAACAACTTGAAAATTTTAGAATTTGTAACTTGTCAAAATTTGGGCAGATTTTCATAAAATAGCATATCCTTGTCACCAAGGCCCATCTCCCTGATACATTTTTAACAATAGTCTCAGAACATGGGCATATTCAGATATAAAAATATATTTAACATGGGCAAAAGCCTTTTTTCATCAGATCTCCTTGCAACTGGTTAAGCTGATTTTGCTGTAAGATTAAAAATAAAAAAAAAAAACAAAACCAAAATCAATCCAGACTTTTGCTGATTCATACAGTGAAACATTGTGGCCCAAGCAGATAAAGATGGAAGATTCTCAACCATGCCTGCCACAGGTACTTACTTGAAAGAAGATTTGAAGACTCACTGTTTCATTATCATTTATCAGGCACTTTGAGATCCTGACATGATGTGTATTACATATTTTAAAGCTTTGTGGAGTTGTTAATGTCAATGCAGATTTAAAGCAGTTTCTTAGATAATTAAGGAAAAAAAATCATTAAACTCATGTTTTTTAAAAATAAGCCTTATGCGTGATTTTGAATTATGCATTGTGCAAGTGTTTTGTTCTCACATTCTAGTTGAACAGAGCAGACCAGTTTGAAATGTGTTTGAATTGAATTGGGCTGTATTAGTCTCTTTACTGTCACAGTTTAACAGGCTGAGCATTGAAGTAAAAACTGCATTTCAAGCAGAAAGATGCTGGTGGAGTTGTTCTGGCTGGAGAGGGGGAAGATGAGACCAGAACTGAGCCCTGGGATCCATCTCATATTTCACACTGCTGAGATCTGCAAAACTGGCATTTGGGTTCCTGGCTTTGTAGAGAAGGGAGATTCACAAACCTAGGAAAGGATGACAGCACTCCAGTGGGACAAACCCTCTTATGTTCTTCTTGTGCCCAGCAGAGAGAAAGATTCTTCTTGTCACACATATGAGCGTCTGAGGTTATGCTCCAGCTTTGAATCTCTGAGTGTCTTTTCCCACTGTCCCTACTGTGACCCTAGAAAAAACAGGTTTCCTAGACTATTATCTGGGTTTTGAGCCCTTCTTCCACCCATTCATTTTAGTGAATGCTGTACAGCTGACCCTGACTCAGTCAGATCTCTTCCCTGTGCAGTACCTTCTCAGCAGTAGACAAGCTAGGACAATAATTGAAAATGTAGGAATATTTGACTGCTCAGGTTTAACTGATGTTAATAGGGAAAAAATAAAAACAAACAAAATGAAGTAAGGGAATATTTGCCAAAAGCATGTCAAATGTTAAACTTCCCTGCCAAAACCAGAACATGCAGTGTGATGTTTAGCTACATAAATTAGCCAAAGAAGGAGAAGTGGTACCATCTGATTTAGATAAACCATCAACACCCTGTACATTTTTTGTAACTATTAGAGAAAAGATTTTATAGAAAAAAATGTCTGTGTACATAAAGTGAACATATATAGATAGATACAGAAACACAGAGACATGTGTTTCAATACTTGAACTGTGTTGGTGGGCACTATAATCATCCAAGTACAGAAAAGAAACATGGTTCATGGTGATGTTTGCAGTTTCTTCCATATGGGAAATGCTTTTTCAAAACCATGAGGTAATATAGTTTCTGCTGTGAAAAATGCATAGTTTAATAAGACACAGATAAATGCTGGGGAGAGAGAGATATAACACACAAACAGTATGATCAGAGATAGGAAAGGCACATACTGCATCTTTCTGGATTTAAGTGTTTTTTAAAACATATTTCATGCCTTCCTCCACACTTCAGGTTCCTCATTCCCACTGTGCAGCAGTTCCCATCACTGCTTATGTAATTAATCATAAAATGTATTTCAAACAGAAAAAAAAGTCCAAAGGAAACTTCGGCAATATCACAGAAGAAAAAAGTCAAGAATGTTATGATGTACTCAAAGTGAGTACTACTTCTGCAGCTTTTCCAGACCAGGGGGTAAAGACAAGCTGGAGAAAACCTGAATTCTATGGGAATTCACACATTTCTGCCACTTAGTGCCATGAGTTTTTATAATATTTGGCTACCTGACATGGTAGTTCAGGCTCTACCATGTTCAGGAAAACTTTACAAGGTCAGATGGAGTGCAGGCAGAAGGCTGTTCTTGACTAAAGCACAGAAAAGAACATTGATAGATATAAAAAACTGATCTCCTGATGAACTAAAAGAAGATGTGGAGAGATCTTAGCAATTTATAGATGTTATAGAGGAATCTAAAATCCCCTCTACAGTCCTCTCTTTAACACAGGAAAGTATGAGACCATGCTAGTTTCCTCACTCAGCCAGTGCTCTGACTTGCTCAGATTTGAGATTGCCAAGGCAGAAGAGAAAAGCATGCCTCTGCCATATTTGAGCAAGAACCTGGATATTGAGGGAATGGAGCCCCTCCTCTTTGGATTAGTTGTATTGCTTTTTGTCCATTTTGGCCTTCCAGGTAAAACAAAGTGAAGCAAAGCTTCTTACACAAATCTCTTTTCAATAGTTTCAACAAACGGGGTCTTCCAGACTTTCCTAGGTGGATTTACATAGACTGTGAATTTTACTTTCCTACAGTGTTATTCATTAATAAAAATGAACAGAAGAGCTGCTATTAATTATCTTCTGATGTCTTTAGCTTTATTTTAAAAAAAATTCTCAATACTTTTTGTTATGTGATTTTCCTAGATGTGGGATACAAGTTCTTCCATGCCTGAAATTCACCACCATGGCTTTTTCCCTCAATGATAACAAGTCACCAAGAAGTTTGTTGTAAGTGACTCAAAATTTAAAAAGCATTAGAGCTGGCACAAATTTCATGTTTGCAAAGGCAACTGAAATCCCTTTGCACAAAGGGAGGAATTAAGTGAAGCTCAACAAGGCCGGTACACGCTGCCTCTGAATGGTTCCTATTAAGTTGTCTTTGTTCTTTTAGCTTGCATGATCCTCGTAGGTGTAGAAGTAGACATTGGGCTTGATACTGTTTAAGTCACGGCTCTGAAACTGCCAGTATACATTACTTGCATTTTTCAGTCTGACATATTCAATTTCTGTGAAACACGTTAACGTGGATCAGTGGAAACCTCTGTGGGCTGAGATCCCTACAGGGAAATTTTCCTTTAGAGAAAGCACTCACACTTCTATAAACCTGGCAGATGTGGCATCATCTCCTACGCTGTGTTCCCTTCCTTAAAGGGTATGCAGGAGGGACTCAACCACAGCAAGGCACCTCACACTTGACTCTCAAAGGATAAAAATTCCTGAGAATCTCTGAGATGGAGGTGGAAGGAAGAGATGTCTTTCAGCAGAGTTAGTGTGTTTTGGTGCTGCGTGGCTGAAGCATCATTTTTCTAATTGCTCCCTTTTTCTGCTGAATCCATATGGAACACAGCACACACAACAGAGATTTAGGGGTTTTTAAAGCATACTTTAATCACAGAGGGATAACGTGAAACAGTATCTGAGAGCATCGAATGTAGAACACAGTGAAAAAGGGAGCAAGCATCGTTTGACCTGCTGTTTATTTGTCACAATGACAGGATGCACAATAACTTTTTTCTTCTGGTAGGTGAAGCAAGGTAAGTAAAATTAATGGCACCCATGACTTGCTCTTGCTGAAAGCTGGCATGAGTCTGTACTGCCTGTAAATGTCCAACTCTGCTAGTCAAGCTAGCCACCAACTTCATTGAGTTAATTTAATGTTTACAAAACAAAGGATTGTTTTGGAAAAAGGCTGAGGAATTCGAGTGCCTCTGCAACCTGATACTCAGAAATATAACATGAAATAAGCTAGGGCTTTGAGCTGAAATTTTTTAAAAAATCTATAATATATGCGATAAAAGATGTGCTAAAACCTCTTTAAAACTACAAAGAAACTAACATAACAACTGCCTGAAACAAAATAGGAGAGATGAATTAATCCACCCGGCAAGGCCTTATTTAGTTTGCTTTAACAAAATCTGTAGAGCCTATTGCTCTGCTCTTCTAATGATGTAGCCTAAGACAGAGGAGATAAGAAAAGCCAAGACACTTAAAGCTGTTGTAAAACTAGGTCACTGTTAAATTAAACATTTTATGAAAAATAGAACCTGCCTTGAACAACTCTGAAAACCTCTTTGTTTTTTTCATGCCCTCTGCCAAAGAGAGACACTTACTCCTCTTTATTGCCTTCATGAGAAAAAGCACTGCTTTAGTGATGTTTCAGCACTCACCTCGAGCCAGCAGCTCCATTTTTTCTTGTAATTAACAGCTATTGAATATTTATGAAGTAAGTGCTATGGGGTAACACTTACTCATTCGATCAACAATGCTGTTGGCTTGAAAACTGAAAGGAAAACACTGGCCCTACCTCAAAGCACTGCAACCACTGCAGCTGCAGCAGCTTCTGCCTTTCTGAGCTTTTCAAGCACCAGGAGAGGAGGATGCTACTGGCAGAAAGTTATCAGTATCTACTCCTCCTTTTTTTCAGATGATCACAGGGGAACGTGCTGTGCTGTGACTCTTTGCCACGTAAAGAATCTGTTGGAATACCCTGGAGACCCCCACTGTTGAGCTGTGAGTAAGAGTTAACAGAAGCCCTGTGAGCATGTGTAACTCTGGTGTCAGCCACGATATGCAGGGGTTCAAAGCTGTACATTCTGAAGTTGATAAAAGGACCTCTTTACAGCAATGAGGATCATACAGATTTGGGACAGCATTACTAGGCATGAGGGAAGTTTTCTACCATGGCAGTCTTCAATAGAAGATATGATTTTATAAAATGTGTGGCTTTGTCATTGAAATCAGTCTCTGGGATAAAGAAAAGCTGACCAAATATTTTCAATAGGAAATGTTAGTGAAGATGAAAATGCTAGCTCAGGTTCTTCAGTTTTAATGATGTATCATTAATAGCAAGAGGTGTTCCATCCCTGGTGTGGACCATGGTGGTCTCTTCTGGCTTTCAGATGTCATCATATAGGACAGAGGAAGAGGAACAATGAAACTCTGCCCTCCTAGCCAGAAAAATGCATGACAGTCCCTCCCCACATGTTCTTCTCCGGTGCTTACTAAGCATAGCAGTGTTTCAGATGCAAGGTCTTTTTCTGCTAGCATTGCTGTACGTGTGTAGTTCTACATCAACTTGAGATGTCCCACTGATCTAAACGGAACTGTTTCTGCATCTCTAATCATTCACATCAAACTGCTGGACTCTCCCGCTGGGAAAGAGGCTAAACTAAGAAACAGTTGCTGTGATGAACCAACTCTGGCTACATTGTTTTCAGCATAAGGATCAATGTAAATACAAAGCTGGCTCAGTTTTATCAGGTTTTAATTATGTATAATTTATTTTAGTAGTTAATGCATGAAAGTAAAAAATGTTGCTATGCCATTTTGCTTCATACCATTTATTACTTCAAGGGACCAAAGAATCATTGTTACTTGAGAGAAGCCACTAGGCAAAGATTCACTTATTTATAGTATAAAATGGGGAAATAGGACATGGAATATTATCTAAACTTGAAATACCATTTAAATTGTATTTATTTATTATTTGCCTTTCCTTTTATTTGTACTTTTTGGTTACAATTTCTTCATAAGCATAGACGTCACTTTTATTTTAATGTTTCCATTCAGCTTTCTTTCTCAACATCCTGGCTGTTGGAGTATGGTAACACTCGGGCTGTATATACTTCCAGAAAACAGATAGGTAATTTCTTTGAATTATAATGTTAATACACATGTGAAAATACACATGTGAAATATTTCCTGTCTGTCTTCTACTTTGAAAACAGCATTTTATAGAGCTTGCCTTTTAGTCTGAGTTAACCTCATATATTCAAGCACTTAGATTTGTTGGTTACTGCATGCACACTCCTTTGAGGGAGGTGTGAGAACAAAAACTGTGTAGAGTAGTCTCGAAACAGTTTTTCCTGAACAGACCTAAGACACTGAAATACTTCACTGTTGATATTACATATAGTCATACCCCAGCATAACTCAATATAACTAGTGATTTAAAATGCTTTGTTGAGAAAATCTCTAAAAAAAGAAATCTTTATTTCATAGGTAGCCATTCTTTCTTTCTTCCCTTTGCCAGACAGCTTTGTGTAGCAAATGATATACAATATGCTTGGTTTAATCCAAAGGGAATGAAAATTAGTTTAAATTCAAACTTGATATAAAGGGAAATATTTTTTAGATTAATTTTACTTCAAAAAAGTATCCCAAAAATATGCTGTGATGTTTGAGAGGTACATTTTCTTTGAACAAAACAACCAAGATCAAAATGTTTTAACCTGTCACAGAAGCTTTTAAATGCCCACAGCTGAAATCTGAAACAAATCAATTGAATCAACACCCTGTAAAGTCTAGTAAGGGTCAATGAGCTTGTGTGAGGCATAACTGCAGAATTTTGCCACTAAGATGCAATTTTGAGTGTGACAGGGAAATAAATGTATAGTCTGTGTTGATGAAGGACCTTTCTGAAGAAGCATGTAAACTCTGCAAGCTAGAAACTGGCATTTGCAAGGCTAAGGAAAGAGTAGCCAGTAACGGTAAAGATGGACATATGGATCCAGTAAAAATGGAAGGGATGCACAGTTGAACCAGAAATATTTTTTTCTTATTAATTTAATATTTGAATTACTGAGCAGTTTAGTGTACGGGATATCACCAGAAATTGTGCTGGGCAGAATACAGCATAAAATAACATGACATCCCTGCATATGATAGCTTCTGGTGTCAGTCAGCAGGCTTATGAAATATAAAACTGGTTTTGGTATGATCCAGGATGTTAGGAAAATGAGGGAACAGAGACATCACACTGTCATCATGATATTTTATGAAAATGCTTTTGCTAGGATTTTTCCCTCCTGGGAAGCTGAGGAGCCTCAGGAGAGAAATGTAAACAAAAACTACCTGCTGCTGTGGAATGCAACAGGTGCATCTGTGACTGGTGCATGTTGGTTGTTTCTAATTAATAGCCAATCACAGATGCAGCTGCATCAGACTTTGAGAGTCGAGTCTGTTATTCATTCCATTCTTGTTCTTTCTAGCCTTCTGATGAATCCTTTTCTCTCTATTATTTTAGTATACTTTTAACGTATCATTTTAATATAATATATGTCATAATATGATAAACCAGCCTTCTGAAACGTGGAGGCGAGATTTCGCGTCTCCACACACGGGGCACCAGACACAGCAGCACACAAGGGCTTTTAAGGCAGGCTGCACGGGTGGGTAAAGGAGCCTTTCCTCTGTGCAGCTGACAGCTTCATTGTGAGGAGTTTCAACAGCAATAATGAGTCCGATGCGTGGGAACCAAGCCTTGGAAATTCACAAACTTTGGCAGGGAGATGGGTGTGGCTACCTCCTGTCAATGGTCTGCCCTAGTGCCTCCCAGCACAGGGCTCTCAGACCTGAGGGTGAGCTCGGGGCAAGGTGGGCTTAACTTGCCGTCTGGAGAAAGAGAAATAAAAATCTCATCCAACAGAGAAATCGGTGAATAATAGCCCTAAGAAGTGTGCGAGCTACTTTGCCCACAAAGTTAATGTGTGGAAATTCATCCTAACTAACAGCAATGTCTTTTGCCCACGGGACAGGTCTGTGTAAAAGAGCTGCGTCTGCAAGCTGTTTTGTTGGACTTGTGTGGTGCCTGTTAAGATCTATATGGTGTGCAGAGCCCAGGTCTTATTTAGGGAATCCTGGCTGTTGGAAGAAGGTGACCAAAAGGTGAGGTTTCCCGGTTTCAGATGGAGGACTTTAGCCAAACACTTTAATTGTGCGACTCAGCACATAAACAAGATTGCAAGAGAGATACAAGGTTTGTCTTCGGCTCCAAGCCTTTCTTCGGGGCTGCGCCGAGTGCCCCGGCAGCGGCCGGGGTGGCGGGACGTGGGAGCTGAAGTTCCCCCGCGTCACCGCCAAAGGGCAGCCGGCTCGGCCCCGGGGGAAAGGGGCGCCGGGGCCGGGCAGGGGCGGCGCGCCCGGGCCGCCCGTAGCGGGCGCTGCGGCGGCGGGGCCGGGGCCGGGGCTGGGGCTGGGGCTGGGGCCGGGGCCGCCCCCGTCCGCCCGGCGCGGGCTCGGCGGAGGGTCGGGGGCGGCAGCGAGGGGCCGGGCCGGGCGGGGCGCGGTGAGCCCGCGGCGCGCTGGTCGCGGCAGATTCGCCCCGGCCGCCGTGCTCGCCGCAGCAGGAGGGGCGCTGGGGAGAGCGGGAGGGTTTTGGAAGAGGCGCCCAGAGGAGCCCCGGGCTGACCGCCGGCCCCGCCCGCGGGTCGCGCCATGCTGCGGGCGCTTCCCCGGCTCTGAGGAGAGGAGAAGGGGCGCCAGGGGACGGCGGCGACGCGATTGCTAAGGTAATGGAAGTGGGCTGCTCTCTCTCGCCGTCTTTTTTCTGCTTATCCGCATCTGTGTGGCGAGTGGCTGTCACTCGGCTGTGGGCTGGCAGCGGGATCCCCGAGCCCCCGGGTGGGAGTTCGCTCCCGGTCGGTAGTAGCGGGCAGGTGCAAGGCGTGTGTTCTGCGTGTGTGTTACGTGGGTGTCTGTGTCTGCCGTGCCCTGCCCGGGCCGTGCGGACCCCCGAGAGCTCCGTGGCTGCGGCTCGCCCTCCGGCGGGGTTCGGAGGAGGGGGCCCGGCCTCGGGCCCCGGCCCGGGAGGTGCGTGGGCGCTGTCCGGGCCGTGCGGGGGTGCCCCCGCCCCGCGGGGCGCGGCTCAGGGGACGCGGTGTCCCGGCAGGTGTGCGGGCAGCGCAGGGGAGCCGCAGCTCGGTGCGGACGCAGGACAGGTTGTGGTGCCCAGAAAACGCAGGTCTTTTCGCGGAAGGACGAGGGGGAGCAAGCGCTGGGGTGCAGCTTGAAGGGGGAGCTGGTGCCCTGTGGGAAAACTTGGAAACTCTTTCGCTTCGGTAGCGTATTGCAATAATACACTTCCATCCGCCGACAAAGTGCGTTTGCGTGAAGACAGATTGGTGTGTGAGAGTAAAGCTGCCAGGCACTCTCCTCCCAGAATCTTAATCTCCTGTGACACTGAAAGCATCTTCTTAGTCACTAGATGTGATGGCATGAGTACAGGAGTGTGTTGCAGGGCCAGTAAGAAGCTTCAAGTGATTTTTTTTTTTTTTTCCCGAGGAAGATGCTGATTTTTGTATAAATAACGGCACGCTGCCGCTCGTACGCTGCAGACGTAATAGCAGCCAGGGCTGCTGCTCCGAGGAGCTGGCTACGCCTGTGGCTCCGGGCTTGGCGTCCCGCCTGCACCGGCGCTGCCCTCGCTGGGACGGCCTGGGTAAGCCGGGGCTTCCTTCGGCTGACCTGTGAGGGACTTGGCAGAACTGCATCCCTGTTGTAGCCTGTGTGCTACGTGATGCTTCCCTGAAGTCAAAGGTATGCATCATTTGCTCTCGATTGAATTATATTTGCTGACTGGCAGTGTATAGGGATTGGAAAGCAGGAAAATCTGTCTTGGATCAATAAATTCATACTGTAAAACTTACCTTTGTGTTGGCGTGTTGCAGCAGATATTGGTGGTTTCTCATCCCAAAGAAAGCTACTTTTCCTCTTTGTTTCTGGAGGAAGTGCTTTGTGAGCTGTTAGTGTGGGATTTATTTTTATTTTTGAATAGAGGTATATTTGATATTGTAAGTTTCTTTTTTAATTTTTTTTTGTAATGCCAGATTTATTCTAAGCTTGCAGATCAGAAGAACTAGGAATTGTTTACTGTAGGGTTATGATCTATAATACTTTCTCACCAGCTGATTTGGAACACTTTCACTATTCTTCCTTGTAAATCTGCTTTAAAAAGAGGTCAGATGCTGAAGAGCAGTTATTGGCTTAGGGGCATATTGTTACAAGCACAGAATTATAGTGTTCATTGCTTGAATATGTGTGTGAAATGCTGAAGAAGCTGTTTAGACTCAGCCAATACTGACTTTATTTTTAGATGAGCTGTTCCTTTTTCTAATGACCTGACTGATAGAACAATTGATGACAAACATTCCAATTTGCTTCCTAACTGGCTACAAGTGTGATGGATTAGATAGCCGTCTGTTTTCCATTCTGAACTGTATTAAAGGAAAAAAACAGTGACTTGCTACACACCTTACACTGAAATTTATGGTAGTAGAAGATACTGCTGTTCACCTGATTTTTCTGGTTTTTCTTTTTCCTTGCTAGCCTTCCCTTCTGAGAAAAGTTGCAGCAGGTTACTGCATAGAGTAGTTGTCAATGCTGCTTACCTTAGTTTCTCTGTGACAGTTCCTGTGGTGCAGGTAGTACAGATACTTGTTTTAAGCAGTGATGCCCAGGAGTAAGACGAAAAGGTGTGTCCTCTTAAAGCAGCAGTTACCTCCTTGCCTACCACTTGCAAGGTGTTTCAGTGTCTAGAATGTAATTCTGGTGAGCACACTGGTACAGCAGAGGTGAGCAGAGCACATTTCATTCATGGCAGTAACTGCATTTGGTAATGCCTCTGAGGCAGCTGAGGAAAGCTGAATGTATGGACAGGAAATGCCTGGCTTTGTTGTCGTCCATTCGAGCAGGCAAGAAGGGGAGAAAAGGAGAGGGCAGTCCTGTCCCAGCAGACTGCAGCAAACTAACAGATGGCAGGGAAGAGAAGAAGCTAATATATGTGGAGTAGCAGGAAGAGAAAATAGCTGCAGTGTGTTGTTTTACATGGTGCGTTGGGATGCTGTGTTAGTCTGTGGTGAAACTTCGGGATCTTGCGGTGCCGTGGCTCAGGCTTCCTAACAGAAATACAAGGATGTTGTGGGGTGATGATTTTTTTTGTTTCCTTGATAATGATATGAGTCTTCAGTTTTCAAGAACGAGGGGTAATTAACTCAGGGTCTTTGGCTTTGGGGTAATTAAGGCAGGACCTTCGATATGTAAATCAAGCACTCTAGTTGTACAGTGGCAGCAGAACAAGGGCAAACTGCTCTTCCCATGCCCAATGTTACAAGAGTACAGTTCTGCCCTTATGATGGGTTATGGTATTGTTTGTGCTCGTTACCTGGAGCTTCAGTTTCTGGAAGCACACCTTGGCTCTCTGGAGGAGATATTGTAGGAAAAACAGGTCCACTTCACTGAGCAGCCCTGGGCTATTTCAGGTAACAAATATGCACTTAATTGTCAGAACTGAAGTGCTACTGTTTCCTCCTGACACTCTTTTCAACATCTTCGTGGCTGCATTATTATTTATGTCAATTCACACCATGGCATTATAATTACAAAGAAAACCTGGGTAGAATAAGAAAATTATGTTGGTGATTTGGAAGAGTGCTTCTTCAATTCAGACTTTGAACTGCTGTCCCCAGTGCAGTGTAAGATAGCACTCTGCCTTGTGAAGTTACCAAGCAGCATGGTGGCCCTGTGCTATTACTGAAGGTGTAATAGTACATTTAACCCTGTTCATTTGCAGCTTGGTCTGCATGAGACAAACTGACCAGAGCTGTGCTGGCCAAGCACATTTCAGAAAGTGTAGGTGGTGATGGTGTTTTTTTTCAGAAGCATCTGGTCAGTCACTTTGTTCCTGTGGAGTTACACATCTGTCTTCCTCAAGCTACAAAATTTCCTCTTTGCATCTTTGAGCACTTATATATAGTTGCACATCTTAGTATTCTGAACTGAATTATTATTATGTTCCTACATATCCAAATCTATTTTTTATTTCCTGCAATTTCTGCCTCCATTCTTCATCTTTTAACTTTCTGTCTGGTGACTGTGAGAGCAATACTTGCATTTTGGTGGTGGTGGATTTATAGCAGTTTAGAGGTGGCTAGAGTACTTTGAAAAATTTGCTGTATCTTTATATCTTTTAAAAGATAATAATAGATGTATCATGGAGAGTTCTAAATGGTTTGATTGCAACTTTCCCTCAATAATATAGTGGCATTTAAGGTTTATACAGGATGATATTAATGTTAGTGTATCCACAGTGTTTTTGTAATTTCTATAAGTTTTACCATGAAAAGGCATTTCCATGATTTCAGTTAGTGTTTCCAACATATTGTGGTGACTGAGGAATGAGATAATTTCTGTTGTTGTGCTCTATCTATGAAGAGGAGCAAGAAAGAGGAGCTAATTTGTGTTTTTCTTGTTGGTTGTCAAGCTCTAGAACGATTGTGGAGTCAAGAGAGACTGCTGCTACCCACTTATGTTGCATCAGATCTCATACTATTTTTTAACATCTCTGCAGCGGGTGGCAAAGAATGTGGAAAGAAGGAAAGAGAAGAAGATTAAAATTTCAGTGAGCGATAAGGTTCTGACACTCTGACATCCCAGGAGCTCTGCATTGTCGTGCTGGAAGCAGCTGTGTATTCCTAGACTCAGCAGCACAGGTTTGCCCCTTTGCCTGCACAGGGGTGGTGAGCACCATGAGGCAGTGAGCAGGAATTAGTGCTGCACTTTTGCAGGAATCTTCAGTTACACACTATAAACATTATCCCGATGGTGAAGAACAATATTTCATCTTCTTCATTGTGCTCATAGGATCTGGCATCAGCAGTGAAAGGTTCATGGGATAGTTTAATCCTCATGCTACAGGCCTACTATGCTATGAGGATGTGTATTTTTAACTAATGGCTTGAAAGTCAGTGTTTAGATGTTCAACTTATTGCTCTGTCATTTGTTGTGTGAATGTGGGAAGTCACTTAATTTCACTGTGATTTAATTTATCATTTTGTAAAATAAAATACTATTTGCTTGTGTCACAGATGAGCAACTAGTTTTAGATTGCCTTCATCAGTCTAAGAGCAATCTGGCAGAGACATGCATTAGTTCAATTAAACTAACTGTCTTTAATAGGAATATTATAGTGTAGCAGTAGCCAAGTATATTAGTATGTATAGTCTATGTAGCCTGTATTGGTATTTGTAGTGCTTCAGATCAGCATTGTGAAGTTCAGGTTAAATGAACCACAGCACTGGGATTTGTAGGCTTTGCTGAACTGTGTGGATGTGTGTTGTTTGGACTTGAGCTAGCTAATTCAGGAGTGGCTTAAGTGCTTTTTACATTGCAATTACTGAAGTGATTTGTGTGTAATTTGCATCTGAAAAGGCTGTGTGCTGTTATGATAAACAGCAGGGCAGTGAAATCTCAGTATATTGCATCATGTCCTTGAAGTAGGTGGGATACCACCAGTTGTGTTCATTTGCACCAAGGGTATTTCATGGTGCCACATCTTCAAGGACACCTGTGCTTTTGGGTAGCAAATTTCCTATTTTATTTGATTGCAAGGGTACTTGCAATTTTCCATCATCTTGAGAATGAACAACCAGCAAGAGCTCTCAGCATTTTGGGGCATTTCAAATGAGATTATGCAGTTGCTGATCAATGCGGGGCTGGATTGCTTCTGTGAACTTGCATAAGATTGCTTGAAGGGAACTTCATTTCAGCAACCTCTACTGGGAACAGAGAGTTTAGGTGGAGTAAATCTGAATTTGGAATCTAACAAGCACTGAGGCCTACGTTTTGTTTGTTTTGT
Source organism: Passer domesticus (assembly GCF_036417665.1). NCBI lineage: Eukaryota > Metazoa > Chordata > Aves > Passeriformes > Passeridae > Passer > Passer domesticus. The sequence continues at coordinate 35,260,821 of NC_087479.1, forward strand.
TTTTTTTTTTTTTTTTTATTTTAGTGTTTTCTTACCAGTCTGTATTAGAACATCCATTATTTTGTGCATCTTCTCATTCAATTTTATATTTGAATAAATTTTCTTCAGTTGTTTTCAGCTTACAGGATACAATGTATCCTGTAAGTGCAGCCCATACCCCAGAAGTAGCTTACTGTACTTGCAATTAGTATTTCCTATGGTATGTAAAGGCAAGGCACTTTCAGAGATGGTGTATTTGATGGACCAGCTTCAAAGAAAAGGATGCTCTTAGCACACCTTAACTGATCCAGTAGAAGATTTATATTGTAGAATAGATTAGAAGTCTACCCTCAAGCTCTGTATTATCAGTACAGTTACTCATTTTCTACAGGCAATGATACTGACCAATAAGTTGGTATTGTTGCAAAACAACAAAATACAGATTCAGCTTTGTAACTGCTGCTCCTTGCAGGCTGATAGTGCTGAATAATTACTGCTGTAGTTTGGGATCACCAATTCACATGAAGTTCAAAGTTGAGCTATAGCTATCTCTTTGCATTTCTAAATTTATATAGCACTGACACTTGTTTTAGTAAAATATTCAGCATATACTTGCTATCACATTCCTTGTAGCTATCCTTGGTAACAGCATGTTGGCTCAGAGCCTTTCCAAGAGGCCTTGCACTCGCAGCAGTATTATTTTATTGGAAGGGAGATTGATTACCGGTGAGTGCTGCATTTTTTTCCCCCCTGAATTCTTTGGAAGAGGGGTGGATGTATTGGAAGCAGTTTCTTCCTGGTATAACATAGTTCTGGTCCATTAAAAGTAAATTTAGTATGCAAGTGTCTATTTTAACAATTGATTTCATAAAGGGAAAAAATTGCCTAGTTAACCAGCAATTCGTATGTCAATATTCACTACAATCCATCTCCATTCTATTTTTTCTTCTGGTTATCTTGAGAAGTCAGGACCTAGTCAAAGTTAGATGCCAAAAATTACTTTATATTGACTTCCACCCCTATATTTCTTGGATGTGACATTCAGATCCAGACAGTTTTTTTCAGCATTCTAGAATAGCTAATAATATGTGCAGATTTGGAAATATATAAAATCAAAATGGAGTGTGTGGCAACCTGGGGAAAGGGGAGAGAAGTAATCCCCTTCTATGGCATATGAAGAAGCAGTCTGATCACCTGCCAGGTGACTGAGGCAGATTGCCAGTGGCTCACACAAATGGAACAACTGGAACTGTCCATACTGAGAGCTGTCTGTTAGACAGTAACAGCGTGAGCACTGGCACAGGTGTCTCAGATGGAGAGAAAATTGCTCAAGACCATGGAGAGAACCCTTTTGGGGGTGGTGTGAAGCCTTGGTGATCCCTGATTAACAATATTGTGCTTAGAACACTAAACCATTAATATTTACTTTTCTTTATTAACCGATGTACGTGATTGGGAACAGCAAGTGATTGGTGAGAAGTACCTACAGGCATCTACACATTAGATTACTCAGGGGCTGAGTTTAAACTTCTGTGTATCTGCAGGAAGCCAAGTGATTTAGACTGATGTCTGAGAGCTAGTTTGGTCCAAAAGATGGCTGTGTTCATACTGCGTATTCTTGGCCAGAGGGGTCTCAGACCTCTGGCCCTTAGCTGATACCTCTGTGGCCTGAAGATACAGTGATTGTTGTGGATGGTTTTCTTTTCAAGTACAATGTTTTAAAAAAAAGTGAGATTGTCCTGCAGCCCACCAGAAGGATGAGGTTATGCACTGTAGGACTTGGGACATGTTGGGAAGCTGTACGGTTGTAGGGTGTTGCAGAACCTATTGGGAGACTGATGCAGACATGGATAAGAGGTAGGAACCCCAACCTTGTGTAAGATGATCCATGCTGACTCTTGAGAGCAAGTGCTGATGGTGGAGAGCTGTGTTCCCAAATGTGTGTCTGCTTAGGTTTGGAGCTCTACAAAAGAGAACAGCAATTAAGCACTGTGGGTGATCAGGAGCCCAGAATTTGCTCTCTGCCCTAGTACTGTGTGGAAATGTAGACATGCCTGTAGTATGTTCTGAGGCAAGTTTTTCACAGGAGAACCACTTAGTTATGGAAGGGCACTGCATCTTTAGGAAATGTCTGTAAGAGTAGTAGAAATGGAAAATCCCAGCCTTCATCAGGATCCCAGGTTCCCTAAGAAGAAGAAAAAGGGGGTGTCCTGGAACTGGGTCCTCTCTTCCTGCTCTCTCAGAGTGAGTCAAAAGAATCTTGGCTTATTCCCTGGTCTAGATGTGTGCCCATCCTTCCTCCTGCCAGTTGCAGAGTGAGAAAAGTGTTGAGCTCCTATGCTTTAGCATGGATCTCCCTCTGAGCTTGTACCTTAGAAAGAGAAGGAATGGGGTCCTTTAGAGCCCTTGAATTTTCCCAGTGTGAACAAAACTGTTTTCCCACAAACAAAGAGGAATTTGTTTGGCAAAAATTTCAACATTAAGTGCAGTTGCTGGAAATGTTTATACTTTGTTCCTTAAAAATGGCAACAGACTGAGTATTGTTGATAGTACTGCAATGCTCACCACTTGTAAGGAGGGGCAGAAGGTCTGGGATAATCTTCTACTAGGAAACTATTTTCAGAGCAACTTCAGTTACAATTTGATATCCAAAACTAAGGATTGAAGGGTTTTTAGGTGCTTTGGGAGCTATACTTCACTGACTGAAAGCAGATTTCCCTTTCTGCCCCTCCACTGTGGGGAGCAGTGCCATGGTATCCAGGGTAGGGCCAGACCTTTGCTCTGTCACTGTTGACTGTGGCATGGCTCACTGTGTGTAGCCCTTATGTTCTCCTCATTAGGCTCAGGGGAGGACATACCTGCACAGTCTTGACCCACTGGGCATGGTGGTGACCATGTGTAGCTTCTGAGTTTCCCAGAAAAGTACTGGTGAAGATGGTGGAGTTTTGATCTCAGCTCCAGTCTTCCTGGCTTTGGTCCATTCAGATGGGTGTTCTATCCATTCCTCTTTGGAAAGTTATTTCACTCATTGTGTGGGTTTACTTCTGAAGGAGGAGTAGAGGTGAATTTTGCAGTGCTTGGACTGAGCTACACCACTGAAAAGCAGAGGATATCCCAGGCAGGTCCTGGGGATCCACTGGCTGGTGTATTCACCTTGGTCAACAGGATCAGCTTAATGATAGGCTGTATGTTGCCTTCCAGGATACACAACTTGCATGGCATGCCCAAGTCCTGGTTTAATGAACTAATAATTAACCAGAAAAAGAACGTGAAGACAAGTATTTCTTCCCAGTGCAATTTTAGAGAGATTTGTGTAATGGATGTGAAATATCAACTTAATATTAATGGAGATGAATTTAATTCAGCGTGATTTTTCGTTCCATCTCTTCCCTCCTGTCACCTTAATAATGACCTGTTTGATCTAAATATTCTAGCAGATCAGGTAGAGATTTTTTCTATTAGGTAATTATAAGATCAGCAAGGCATGTGGTTATATGATTTCTCAGGCATATGAAAAGTCATGTAGTCTAGTTGTAGTTCACTAATTAGAAAAAAATTGCCTAGATATTAATGACATGAAATTGTAATTTGCTCTATGATTGTGTGCTAAAGCACTAAATCTCTCCTGATTTGATATTAACACTACATGTCAATTATGAGCTGCCCTTGAAATATATTAATTACATAGCGTAAAGGTAATTTTCACATATTGTCACCCAAAATTATATTCCAGCTGAACAGTCCTGATATATATCTCCATGGGAATTAATTTAGCTGGTTCGGTTTTCTGTGATTCAGTGTTCCCCTATTTTAAAAAGTGATCTTATTTTATCTCACCTGTGCAAGAAATGTTTTGCACTACAAATTTTGCATATTGAGTTTACAGTGTATTTATTATGATGCAGAATAGGAATTGACTATGACCTTGTATTATTTTGTTAAATCCAGGTAATATTTTCAAGAAATAGTTTTGCAGGATTTCTTCTAATGTATTTCTTTCTTTCTTTCTCTATTATGTAAAAACCCCAGAGTCCACAAGGACTTCTAGATGTGTAAATTTCTGTGGAACACATGGGCTTTTGTGTCTGTAAGAGGTTTCTTACAGCAGTCTTGTTTCCAATGGTCTTTCTGACAGCAGTCAAAGTGTTTGAGAACACTAAGGGGAATCTCTTAATTTACTGTTCAGATGCTTTCATCGAATTTACACATACACAGAGATTAAATGCTGGCAGTATTTATGGATTAAAATGTAAAGGTGGTTTTCCTTGAAATTTTCTAATTACAGTTCTGTACAAGAAACTCTAAAAAGATAAACTGGAAAAAATTATTTTCTTGATTTTCAGGGCATATTTTTAATTGGTTATTCCACCTTAAAGTTCACTCATCCTTTCATGACATATGGGAGCCTTATCTCTGCAGCTTCTGGTTTTTGGGAGAGTGAGGAGCCTGATCAGATAAGAGCGAGAGAGAGAACTCTTACTGTGATTCAGTGCATTTTGTCAGCATCTGCTTGTCTAATCCAGTGTGCTTATGTTTCTTAGGGGAGAAGCAGAAGTGCTCTATAATAAAGAATAAAATATAAAAAGGAAAAAAAATCAGTGAGAGGAGAATGTACCCTCTCTTTTAGCATATTTTTGGTAATATTTTTCAAAGGCTTAATAGGCCATCTTATCCATAAAGAAGAAGTTAAAGACTGCTGATTTTGTCCTTGTGTGTGGCAGAGTGAGAGAATGGTTAGCACAAATGGTTTTCAATTTTTATCACTTTTGGTGCTGAGGAGTCCAGATTGCTGAAAGCATGACTATTGTCAGAAAAACAGCTGTGGGAAAAAGGCGTCTTTGAGCATGATATTTGAAATTCAGAGATGATTTATTTTTTTGAAGACATGCATTTGGATTTAGATTGCTGGTGTGTGGCTTCAGGCTGGAATGAGTTAGCCCTGATAATACAGCAAACTGCCCAGAGGAGGGAGGAGCTGACAGCACTGTTCAGATAGTAACTGATGAGGTTCTTAGCTGGAGGCTGTCTTAAGTAAGCTAGAGGCTTGTTAAAAAAAAAAAACCAAACCAAAACCAACAAACAACCTACATAAAATCTTTGTTTTCACTATTCTCAGCTAAGTGTAGCTTAAATTTCTTTATAAGCTGGATTCACTTCTGGCTGATACATCACAAACATGTGTTTAGAGAAAGATTCAGAGGGCAAACTGTTTTCACTCTGTGTAGTGTTGTATGATTGACTTCCTGCTTGCATCTGGAGTAGGCTGGGCTGACAGTGAGGAAAAAATTGTGTAGGTTTTTTTGGTTTGTTTCTTAAGAGAGGACTGTGCAAATCAGATGTGGACTTTTACATACAATTACACTCATTAAAGGGTTGCAAATGCAGCATGTTAACATTGTAGTAGGGTAAAAAAGCTGTACTTTGACTGTGGGGAGTCTCATTTCTGTTTGCAGCAGGCAGCTCTCTGGAGAAGGATATGGAGATGCTGGTGGACAAGGTGTCCAGCAGTGCCCTTGTGACCAAGAAGGACAATGGCATCCTGAGCTGCATTAAGAAGAGCACTGCCAGAAGGTCCAGGAAGGTGATTCTGTCTCTCTGCTCAGCCCTGGTGAGGCCAGATCTGGACTGCTGTGTCCAGTTATGGACTCCTCAGTATGAGAGAGACATGGAGCTCCTGGAGCAAGTCCAGCAAAGGGCTACAAAGATGGAAGGGACTGAGCATCTCTTTTGTTAGGAAAGGCTGAGAGAGCTGGGCCTGTTCAGCCTCAAGAAGAGACAAGTGAGAGAGGACCTCGTCAATGTATTTAAGTATCTGAAGGGAGGGTACCAAGAAGGTGGAGCCAGGCTCTTCTCTAGGGTGCCAAAGCAATAGGACAAGAGGCAATGGGCAGAAACTGATGCATTGGTTGCTCCACCTGAACATGAGGAAGAACTTCTTTACTGTGCCAATGAGTGCCCACTGGAACAGTTGCCCTCAGAGGTTGCAGAGTCTGTCTCACTTTTGGAGATACTCAAAAGCTGTCTGTACTCAATCCTGAGTAATGTGCTGTAGGGAACTCTGTGTGAGAAGGAAGGTTGGACCAGATGACCTCCAGTGGTCTCTTTCAACACCAGCCATTCTGTGGTTCTGTGAAGCAGTCCTGCATCACTGGGTGCTGAGCTCCATTCAACTCCCATATGTTAAAAAGCACAGGTGTAGTAGAATCCATGGTACCCAGCATTGCTGTGCTTTCATCTTGAAGAGCCAAGAACATGCCCATGTCATATCACTGTCTGATTTTATCTGTAGTTTTTCTTGTAGAATACCAGTGAGAAAGACTTCTGTGCTTTTAAAAAGGGTATAAAGGAAAGAGAAAAAACTTGGAGAATGGTCAGAGTCCTCACAATTCCTCAGGTTATCTGGCTTGGCCTGCTAAGGCTCATCACAGCAGCAGCAGTGTCTGGGCTGTGTGGAGGGGATGCCCAAACTTGTCTCTGCTTCACACTGCACCTCAGTCCTGCCTTGTCTCCAGCCTTGTTCTCTGAGATGTCCATCTTGCTGTCACTCTTGCAAAGGTGGCTCTGCTCCTGCTGTTCCTGGCTGAAATCCAGCACTAGATGCGGGGCACTCATGGGAATCACATTTGCCAATTTATGACTTCCAACAACAGATTGGTTCACTTGTTACTTATGTTACCTCATGTAGATGTTATGTAGATCTATGTGTTAGGCTTCTGTAGATCTTCAAAGTTAGTGGCTCCCTCAATGTCCCTGTGAACAGCATGCCAGCTACTACTGCATATTGTACATGATGTTATTGTCTTGTACTGGAGTAGATGAAAAGCTTCAAGAAGTCCTATGGGGGAAAATCTGGAAGTACCAAAAAAGATCAAGTGAGCTGACAGTATAACAAGAACAACAGAATTTGTAAATGTGGACGTTCAAAGTGAATAATGCAATGCGTAAGCACAACTAAGTAATGCTGCAGAGGGTTTCTCAGTTAGAAATTGTAATTTTGTTCTTTTTAAGAGTGTTTCTGAGTTGAAAGTTAGTTGCAATTGTTTTCTTTTAAAGCATGCATATAAAATCTCACATAATGTAAGTGGCGAATGTGGTCTTTATATACTGCAGGTGAAGCTGAAACTTGTGTGACTTGACATATGCTTTCAACTCTGCTTTGTAATTGACTTCAGAAAGTTACATAAAATCTCAACCCAGTTCCTGCTCCATTCAATTGAGTGATGATAACCTGGAGCCTAATTCTTCAGTGCCTTGAAATCATGACCAAGAAGTATTGTGAAAATGCATATTTGTGGAAGTAATTTGAAGTGCTATAATTTGAAAATGCCTTACCCTTCATCACTTGCGCTGTTTAATTGTTTCTACATCTAATAATTTTGCTTAGAGAATTTATTTCATTTCCTGTTTAGCTCAGAACCTGGTGCAATGGTCTTGTGTTTGTCTTCTAGGAAGACATGAGGTTTAATAGGGGTTAAAATAAGGGGTTAAATACATTTATTAAATGTATTATCTTTAAATATAAAATAGGGTCTAAATTGGTCTGAACATGCCTTTAAAGCATGATCTATATATATTGTTTAACTCAACTTTGAACTGTATTACTGAATTTCCAAATTGGTGTATGCATGTACATATGCATTTGTGCCCACTTGTGTGTGTGCATGCATACCTTATAAAAGAAAAAAAATGAATGCCTCTGGATTGATGTAGATTATTCAACCTTGGTTTCTTACATGTTTTCTTAAAGGGGGTATGTCAGCTGCTTCTGGCTCTAGTGATGGATGCCATGTTACCACTGTAGCCTTTTCACTGCTGAGAAAGGACAGAGCTAGGATGTGGTCTGAGCTTGTCTGATTCTAGGCTCTTGACTTGTCCTTGGGAGCTGATAACTGACAGCTAGAATGGCTCAGGGATGTATTATACATATAATTGCATGCTATGTATGTATATTATATGCTGGGGCACGTTGTTGCCTGTGGCAATGTGAAAGGGGGTAAAGGAAGGAATAGAAAAGTATCTTTTTCCTTAAGTAAGGGAGACAGTCTAATGGTGAGCTGTGTTTTAGAAATTAACACATAGGTTATGCTTGTGTGAACATAGATTTTTTTTTTTTTGTTCTCAGTTTTTAATGAAATACGTTGAGATGGGACATTTCAGTATTTTCAATGTTAAAGAAATTGAACTTGTCAGACAGTTTTAATGCCAATGTCTGTACAAGGCAATGTTACTTCTTAGGTTAGGAAAGGTCACCACACGGCTCCACAGCAGCCTCTAATTTAAATGTTACTTGTCAAATGTGCTGGTGGAAGAAAAACTTAAAATATAGCATTTGACTGCACCAGGCCCCCCCCCTTTTTTTTTTTTTTTTAAATAATGCTTTTGCCTCAAGGATGGCATGACCTGGAGGAGATGAGGCAACAGTTCCAGTTCTGTGCTTCTAGAAGATAAGGAGTATTGTGTGGTTGTCTGTCTGTATCCTGTTGCCTCTTGCTGGCTGTGTCATGAGAAGAGGTGAGGGAAGCTGTTTACTCCGAGCAGGCAGCCATGCCTCCCTGGTTCTTGGCTGCTGCTCCGGGGTTGTGGAGAGCTGGAAGGGGCTTGGAGTGTCTGCAGGCGAGAGCTGTCAGTGTGCCTGACAGTCTGCTGCACCCGCCTGTTACAGTGGGGTTTCACTCTGCCTCACAGCAAGGTGCCTTGGCTTTTCTTTGTAGGTACCTCAAAGCTTCTAGAACAGTCAAGGCTGTTTGTGCTGTATAGTGAGGAAGGGAAGTGTGTGAAGTATTAATTGGATAGTCTTCTATTGAATAAGGGCTTATGATAAAAGTTCAGAACTGTGGGAGAAATGTGTGTATGTGATGACCCAAACCACAGCTGTGTGTGACTTGGTGGTCCTTGTCCTTGGGATGTTATCCCATAAACCAATCAGTTCTGACACAGTGTGATAAAATCCTGCATGGGGTGAAGACCCATGGAGTGTGATTCCCTCTGTACCATCCTTGTATGTCTGCCTGGGAGGCAGTTGCATGTCCTTGCCACGCTCCATTGCAGCCTGGAGTGATGCTGACTTTTGCTCCTGTCCTTGCAGTCTGAGCGACGAGAGGCAAACATGGCCCAAGCACCCACTGATCCGAGTAGTGCGGAAACTGCTGACCCAGAGGAGAGTTCTCCAAACATGATAGTCTACAGAAAGGTAAGGATTTTGACCTGTGGCAAAAATCCTTTTTCTGTGTGGTTGGCTCGTAAAAGAATCCCATGCCCCTTTTGAAGTCAGAGATATATTTGACTGTTTGGATGCATAGCTGAAAGAGTTTTCAGAAAAGTGTTTCAAACTATAGCATTTGAGAGCTTGGAGGTTGAATTCTGTTCAGTGGAAGCACTTGAGATTGTTAGTATGTATTATTTGATGACAAGCTAATAACTTGAAATTTGTAACTTTTAGTCATATGACTTCAGGTAATCGTTCAAGTTTACTGCAGCTAGATAAAATAAGCATACATATCTTCCAAGTTCTATCATACTAAGCACAAAGCAGCCTCTATACAGCAGTTTTTCAGTACTTTTTTTCCTATATTCGTACTGTGTTTCTTGTTCAATAATTAGCAGTTTGATTCTTTATAGGTTATTTTTCTTACTTCCCATGCCTTGCTTAAAGGAAAAAAAAGAGTGTTTTCTCAAATGCTAGGGAAAAATGAATTAGACAAAGATGAAACAACAGCAATGCATGATGTTAGAGAGCATTTTTTCACCATGATAAAATGTCTTATTCTGAAGTACTTTGGAGGTAGCATAAAAGATGAAGGAAAGCTATCTATTGACCCATTTGCAAAGGCATTATTTTATTTTGGGGTAGGTGTACCCTTCATCTTGGAAAATCAGTATTTTTGTAGTTTAATGAAATAATGTAAATACATTTTATTTAGCCTGCAAAATATTTCTTATGTAGTATGCAGATAGAAATTTCTAGCACAGCTTAAATAAGCGACCATTCTGTTAACTTAGGGGCTACACTGCTAGTTCAGATCAGGTTTCCTTGTGTAGTATGATCCTGGGTAAAATTACTGAAATGTGTTGGAGGTACACGGTTATGTTTTCTGCTTGTTTGATTGCAATCTTGATGACTTTCATAGTCATGAGAAAATAATTTAGGTTTTGTATGGAGCATGAGTTGTTTAAAGTGTTACTTTTTGATATCCATAATTTTGGTTTAGTTGTTGTGTATTTGGTTTGGAATCTGGAATTGTTAACATGGGAAAAATTTCTGGGTAATGTGTAGGCTTGTTTGTTTTGAATGTGTTATGAACACACTTTGGCTGCTAATTTGGAAGTAGCACTAGTCGGTTAGTCAGATTATTTTTTTCCAACCTGTTTGTTGAGAAGTCCAACACCCCAGTAGGCTGAAGTAGATACAGGGTGTGAAGGAAATGTCTGGTTGCATGATCTAGAATTAGGGCATTAATCTGTGACTCTGCAGAGTATCCACTTACCTGTTCTTGAAAACATTATTTTATTTGTGTGCCTCACTTTCTATTCATCTCGTGGCATTTCTACTTTAGGATTTCTCCATTTCTTTGCCTTTCAATATTTCCTTATTTTTGTGTAGAATAGAGGTTGTGAGTTCTGTGGTATCAATGGGGAATATACTCATACCATTTGATTCATCTCTTGTTACTGGCTTTCCTCTGATGTCAGTATTACCAGTCTTTCATAATACAGTCACCTGTCAAAATACATAGTTGTCTTTTAGAATAGCATGCCCCGTGCATTGTGCAGTAATGGTGTATTCTGTACTGTCAATTTTAAGCTAACACATCTGTCAGTTTTTTTTGCTGAGTGTTTCTGTTGCTTTGTGAACAAAAACCATGGATATTACCTATTTTTGAGAGTAAATTTTCATTGGTGATTGACTTCCTAAATGTAATTTACATTATTTTAGATATTAGTTTGAATATTGGTAGTTGGTATTACTTGATATTTTGATATTCGATTGGTATTAATTATATTTATTACACATCAATTTTATGTTCCTTAGTGTTGAAAAATCATGTGCAAAATCTGAGACAAGACTATTATTCTTTTGATTATCTCTGCTCTCTCCAAATGAATGTTTAGCTCTTCATCTTTCATTTGCTTTCAAATGGCTTGATTGCCAGTAATGAATGAGAAAAACACTGCACTGGACTCTGAAATATTGAACACAGTCTGCCAGAATACCCTACAGTTCAGGGTTGGTACTGTGTCACAGTAGAAGGAAAGGTTTGATTCTCTCAGCAGGGATTCCAAGGTGCAATTGTAGATCCCCCTTAGGAAGAAGAAATAAGGGTGGTCTTTTAAAAGCGGAACCCCAGCAAATCCTGCTCGGAGTGTGAGCTGTTTTGTTGCTTATCATAACTGTCATGTTTGAGGGTTTTGGGGGAGAACCAAGTAGAACCTGAGATTGTTAATACTTTCTTTAATACTTTGTTTACTAAGAGTCTCTGGGGTCTGTTTGAAGTTCATGTTCCAGCAGCTTTTTTGTAGCCTGGTTTTCTTTTAGTCACTAATGAAAGGTAGAGACATTTAGAGGACAAACCAGACTTAGGTGGTATTGAGTGTCCCTTTGGACCAACCTCTCTCAGTTTTCTTTATGGAGAAAAGCCTGGAACAGACTGTGCTCTTTCTTTAGGTAGGTAAAACTAAGTGGGATGGGTTTTGGTCATGCAGAACAAAATAAACTAATTTATTTTGACTCCAGTTACTTTATGATATTCTCTATGGACTCCTGCAAGCAAATGAATTCTAACTGCTTTGATTGCTACGATTGCTACAGCAGATGGTCTCAATGAGATAAGTCTTATTTTCTTCTACCTTCAGTGTTAACCTTTCAGGTGTTGATATTTATCAATTTGTGAGTTACGTTATGTTTTAAATCCAGGATACTCAATGTTGCTCCATTGTTTTGGATGACACCTGTATGTGAATTAAGCAGTGCAGATGCATTTGTTACAGTAACCAGTGTTTAGGGTATGATTTGCCTCAACCTACCCTTGTTAAGATGAAATGTTGCCCAGACTACATGAGCTGTGTTGACCAGGTCTCCAGTGGCAGCCATGGGTACCTAGCTGTCAGGTACTTACGTCATAGGATAGACGTTTCTCATTAAGCAAGCTGCATTCCACTCTTGTGGAACTGTGTGTTCTCTCATCTCTCTGTGCATCTCAGTGCTGAGTTCTGGGCTCTCAGAGGGCTGCAGGAGGGGTGGGCTGTCATTTAGCTGTGTGGCACAGTGGTAGCCAGTGGAGGTGTAAGGGTGCTGCAGATACTGCATTGCCACTTAAGTACTCTGCGAGCACACTAAATCTGGCCACATCTGGAGAAGATGCTGATGTATTTTTTAATGGGATTACTACTGGAAGAGTGATTCAAAGTGCTTAAAAAGACTGTTTGAAATGTGCTACCCTACTTTTCATGGGAGCAGGGAGTGACATCCCCATCCTCACTTCAGTTTGTGAGCATTGTGTGGGTACTGCATCATAGAAGGAAAAAGCAATAAAAGCCAGGAGAGGAGAAGAGCCTCTACTAGCAAATAGTAACAAAAAATATAAATTGATTTTAAATGCTGGTCACATTCCCTTGAAATCCAGGCACCTTTGAATAGTCTTTCTTGCAAATGATGGTGACTGTGTCCCAGGGGCCCTTTGGCTCATTGTTACAATAATCCACATCTGAAAATTCCTCTTCTGCAGACAGTTTCAAAAGACAAATAGTTCATGGACACCTCTTGATACCAGGCCTATTAAGTGACCTATTGTCAAAATAATTTGGCAAATCAGATTTTCTTACGTAAAGGATGGTGGAAAATTGTCATGTCACTGTAAAAAACCCGACACTATTTAGAGCTTGACTAAATAAGAGCTGAAAATACCAAAAAGGAGGAGTACCTGGGGAATATAACAAGAAGGATGAAAACACAGAAATTAAAATCTAAATTGGATAGCAAGGTGTACTTGTTTCTGAGACAGATCTCCTATGACACGGAAGAGTTTGCAAACTGTGCTGTTTAGAGAGTTTTAGAACCATTGGAGCATGTATATTCTGAGAGATATCAAAGTATACTGTTAAAGAAATGATGTGCATTATCTGATGGTAGATTTCCATTTCTGCTTATTTTTGCCAAACATATCCTCTATATCTGCTTGCAAATGTCGGCACTTACTGAGTTAAATTTTGAATTTTTATGGTTACTCATGGTAAATCTTCTGAACAAGCAGGAAAATATAATTTCCAAAGGCAATTGCTGCTGTAAGTAATATAGTAATATAACACAAACTTGCAGCTGCCACAAGATGCATTCAGAAAAATCTGAGTTGTTTGCTACCTTCAGTCCTTGGCAGCTTTCATGTCTTTTTAAATGCTGATTTAAGATCTGAATTGGAATAATTAAAAAAAAACAAACCACAAACCAAAAAACAAAAAAACCCAACCAAAAAGAAAGCAGCCTTACATTTGCAGATTTTCTCCAGGCAAATTCCAATCCTCCAGTTATGTCAAGTAGCAGGAGTGTTGCTGTCAGACCTGGCCAACTGGGCAGGAAATAAGAGAACAAGCACTTATGAAGAGAGGTGTATGCATCCAAAAAAATGTATGGACCATGAAGCAGAAGGATGGGGGAAGAGACTGTTGTTAAATTAACTGTTCAAGTTAAAAAATATGGTACTGGTATTTTGAGCTAGTCAGAAAACTGAGGCTGCAATTTGATTGCTCTTAAGTTGTGCTATGAAAAACCGTCTCAATAGGACACTGTCCAAGCAACCAAAAGCAGGTGAGCCTCATAAGGGTATAGTCAAAATGATGGCTTTTTGTAAAGAAAGAAAAAAATGAGGTGTTTTGAAGTGAGATGGGTTTCATGCATACAGCTTAGTTTTTTTATTAAAAGAAAGCAGTCCATATCTTTTTTTGAGGCTTCCTAGCCCCTTTGAGGTTTCATGCTGTATTTATGAGGGCCATCAGAACTTAAAATGTATTTTAACTGTTGAATACTTTTGGCTTTCTTTTTATTTGAGTCTCTTGAGTTATATTTTAGGATTCTGCTACATATAAAGGCCTTTTGAACCTTATTTTTATACATGAAATCTGAGTTTTTCACACAGTTGCTTCTGTTTTGTAGCTGGTCCTTTAACATAAAACTGTAAATTGATGATGATAATGCATGAGTTGATAACAATGCAGACCTCCAGACTTCAAGTTTTACCCAAGGATTCTTCTGTTATTAGAGATTACTTTATGGCATTTTAAGTCATCTTACTGTTAACGTTTCCTGATTAATTTTTCTTTTTTTTTTTTGACTCTGTTTCCGGACTAAAAGCAGTAAGCCAAGATTAAACTAGGACTGAATTTGAGACTATGTGTTGGGGCTTTAGAAACCGAAAGATGCACAATTTTGTATAAATAATCTCCAAAGTAGCATTGTTACTGCTGGAAAATAAATTCAAACCCAGCATCGTTACCAAAATGTGTTGACACAGGTTAGGCAGCAGGGTACCTTTAACTCTGCACTTCTGTATTTCACATTGACAAGGAGGTTTCAGGTAATTTATCACTGCAAATACTCATGTGCCTTGCTTGTAAACAGAGGCTGACATTTCTTGAAACCTTGCTAGTTTGTCTATTCATCTGGTTTACTGTGTCAACAACTTTGCATAGGGTGTTGCATAGAGAGGGGGAAATGCCTGTGTGCAAGGTGGGCTACTGTTAAATTGTGACTGTAATTATGACAGAGTTGACTGATTTTTATTTAGGGGATTCCCTCTTGGCATTGCCTATAATAACAGGGGTAGCATTCACTAATTCTCCTTTCCATACCTCATACAGTAAAATCCTGGGGATGGTAATCACAGGTAGGGGTATTAAATCTAATTTTACAGAGAGAGAGGCTGTATTTACAGTGGGGAACAGAAGTGGGAATGGCCATGTTCAACAAACCTGTCAGGTAGGAGCAGCAGAGAGTCCAAAGTATAGCCGTAAGTCATAGGGAAGTCATAGTCCAGTTATAAGCAATAGCAATGAAAATCACAAATCCCAAGTGTCTTGGAGAAGTATTTCCAAGGCAGGGATAGGTGTCAGCAGTATTATGTAAAAGAGCAGTGATAATGGCCTCTTCTAGCTCATGGTATAGTCTCTTTTGTCATCTCCTGTCTTCAGAGAACATGTCCTGGTTGCACAGCATGGACTAGAAACAAGTGGTATATTTTGCTGAGCGAAAGCTAGTACTGGTGTGCACACAGATTTTGGTAAATTTGTGATGGATATCAGCAATTTGGGAGTTAGAGGGTGGTTCCTAATTCTTAGAAAAGTGAGCTTCTGGAGAAGTCACTGCAGAGAGTAGTGAGGCCCAGGAAGCCATATGGCTTTACGTAGCTGAAGACATGTTTTTGAAGGGGCGTGTATGACATGGTGTTTTGCAAAAGTGGAGAAGGAAACACAGAGAGCCAAGATGTTTATCTAGCTTTATGTATACCTTCTTCAGATTACCTTGAGTAGGTAATAATACGTAAAACACCTCCTAAATATGTGTGTGTATTTATATGTTAAATACCTTCAAACACCCTTTATTCATGCAATAGCAAACAAATTGTACTGCTGAAGTTTGACACGTGTCAGTGTCCTTGAACAAAGCTAATGCTACTGACCTTGACTGTAGCTGTCAGGGAAGCCTTGTGGTAAAGCTGGGGCCTGTGGGTTTGATTTCCACAGCAGTTAGACGATATGAATGATTAATGATTGAAGGCATTAGTGTAAAATTGCAAGCAGCTTCTTCCTGGAGGGCTTCAGAAGCTGACTTGCATTGTTGCGTAGATGCAAATAAAGCTGTCATACCAGTGGCAGAAATGTGTTTTTAGAATCAAGTGGAGGTCATCCACCTGGAAGAAGGAGTCTGGGATACTTTGTGCTTTGTTGGTTCTTTCCATTATTTGTCTAGTAGTAATAGTTAAGATTTACTTGAGATTGGAGATTTGGATTAGTAGGTAGTGTGCAAAATTACAAATAGGGAAATACATGTAATGTGGTATGTAGGTACAGCCTCAAATAACTATTTTTGTGTTTGTATTTTCTGGTATATAAATGCATGCATATATATACGGACACATATTTGCTTAAAAATCATGAGAGAGAACAAATAACCCTTGTTTTACCTTGGCTATGTAGTAAAGCCTAATATGCACAGTGTAGGAGATATGTTAAAGAGTTATGTTAAAGGACATCACACATACATCTTATATAATGTAGATGTATGCATGATGCCCTTTTTGATATAGCTAATGTGCCTTAAAAGTTTTTCTATTCAAATAATGCCTGCATGTGTGCATTGATTTGCATTTCACACATGTCCTTAGCCCAAGTGTAAAGCTGTCCTGAGCTCTTGTGTATTGTATACTTCCTTGGAGTTAGAGGTTTCAGTGATAAACATATAACGTGTTTTTTTTTTTCTCTTCACATTTCCCTAGCAGTTGCCTTATTTAAACTTCTTTAATTTTCTTCCCTCTCTGTCTCATAATTTCTCTGTTCCTGTTTGTGACTGAAACAAACTGTCTCTTGCACCCATAAAAGTCTAATTACAGTGATCTATTACTTTAACTGTTCTCAGAGGCAGAAAAAAGACCAGCCAGGACCAATAGCTATGACAACTTCAAAGTATATTTTTAGCAAAGCAACTAGTGCAAATATAGAATACAGAGATAAAAAGGGAAGGTTCAGCTACAGGGTAAGATTATGCTATTCTAGCTGCTGTAGCACTTAGTGCCTTGCATTTTTGGAAATGGTTCTCTTTTATTCCCCTAGCATTTTTCTCATGCCATTTGCTTTGTATTTGTTGCCAGCATTTTAAGTGATGGTCTTGAAGTATTTGCACTATTTGATGATTTACTTTTGCATGTTGTTTTGGGCAAAATGCTGAATATGAGCATTTTCTTTCTGCCTAAAACTTTATTTTAGCCATGGGCTTGTTTCTTTTAGTAGAAACAAACCAAAATGAAGTGGTGAAGCAGAATGGAGCTGCCAGCATGAGTTATTCCAGGAGGCAGCTTCTGGCCATTTCAGATGCAATCTGGAACCTTAATATTAAGACAAAATAGTTTGGATGGAATTTGATGAAATGTGCATGAAACTGTTTTTTTTTTTTTTTTTGTGGTTTTTTTTTGTGGTTTTTTTTTTTTTTTTTTTTTTTTTTGTAATAGAACTTCAACTAAACTCTTATTCTATCCTGATTAATAAAATATCACTTCAGGGGATTATGAAGTTATTTCAAAAGGCTCTGCAATAAGTTTGAGTGGGAGGATTCAGTTCAATAAATAGAATTACATGTGCGGGACCATGAAAGTATGCAAATGAGGTTCCATTAAAAAACTCATGATTTGCATCCCAAGACATTTTGAAGAATGTTTCTCTTTTTTCATGAGAAGCTGTTATGCCATATTCAAGGGGCAGCAATTACTTTTATTCTTTTTGCTTTATCACTGCTGCTGTTATATTGTATCTTATTTTTCCTTGTCTCTCCAAAGTTAACTGAAATGAAGAAAGTAGAAAGTAACCAGTTAATGAGACACTGAATTAGACAGATCTGCTTAACAAAGAATTGCATTCTAATTCTTGAGTATATTTGATATTTTAGTTCAAAGGCTACATGTCTTTTGGGGTGGTGAGGGAGGACAAAAGTGTTAATTTAAATTGCATGTCAACTCTTTGTACTTTACTTTCCGTAAGTATTAATGGAGCTCATTATTTTTACCTTGCATTAACGTGTTTGGAAATGATACTTTGGACCAATAATTAAGGGCCTCTGAAGGTAAAGTGAAACATACTTGTGGCATATACAAGAAGAAATGACAAGATATTGCAGTGGTTTAATTGGGAGTAGAATAAGTAGAATAGGTAGGAAGAGAACTTAATCAAGGAACACATTAATGAACTAATCAGATCTATTTCTTGTTTGAGAGAGAAAGGACTCTCACAAATCAACTCCCAATTTCATTCACACTTCAGTTTTGTGAAAATATGGTTCTGTGAGCCAGAAGTCAAGTAAATGTTTCTGTTGTTATGTTTTTAAGCTCTAGATGGAGATGATTTTGTGTACCAGAGTCTTCTCAGAGTTCAGTGCTGGAAGTGTCACCTGTTCTCTACCATGAGAACAGGTGACACTTTTGATGAAAGTACGCGTATTGGCCATTGCATATTAAAAATTTTCCTTTGGTTTTCTTGCCATTTCACATTTTTTCCTTATGTTTTGCATTAGTTGGAAGTTTTAGCGAGGAGACCACAACTAGGGGGCTGTGGAGACTGTTTACCTCTGTTTGCAGGCACAATTCTCCTCTGATTGTTGGCATGACTGGCAGCAGGAGCTGTTTTGGTGTAATGCCCCAAATAAAGGGAATATTTCATTCACTGGTGCTATAATTAGATGCCTTTCCCCATCGGTGAATCCACCCAATTTTGTTAAACATTGCTTGTAGCTACATATGAATTAGCTCATTAGTTAACTTGGGCAAAATGTCACAAAACCTTGGATGCACTGGGTTCCTGTCACTTTCACTGTCCCCTCTGGGCTCTGAATAGTAAAATTAACTGAAGCTGTGTTTATTACATTTTGCTATGTGTAGAAAAACAGAGCTACAATAATGGCACTACTGTTGTCTGCTTGTATGTCAACGATAGTCCAACCATTGGCTTGTATCTGGAAAGTTATGTGTGGAAAAACAGTGATTAAACCCACATTTTTTAATAACATGAAAGCATCTGTTTGGAAACAGAGCCCAATTGCTTTTTATCTTGGTCCTCTTAGCAGGAAAGGTGATATACTTTGGCAATGATTTTTTAGAGGTATTTTTTAATGGAAAGCACTTCAAGAATGTTGAGTTATAAGAAGTTTTGCTTTCTGCTTGCAAGTATGAAACCTCCACTTTCAACAATGAAAATGATGTTCAGGTCATTCATTGTGTATTTAGCATCAGTGGTGCTCTCTTCCCACTCAAGAGTCTTAGGGTTTCAGGGAGCATAGCATACCTTTGACCCAAACCTGAGTAAAATTGTGACTAAAGTTTTGTGGGATGGCCTGTGCTCTGGCTTTGCCTTTGCTAAAATGTTGTTTTTATGTGTTACACACACTTGTGACTGATAGTATTTGAAGGGAAAGATAGAGGATTGAAGGATAATGCCCCAAAAGAAGGCAGAAAGGATAAATCAAATGGAAGGGTGAACCTTTTTGGAGAAAGTTAAGACTCAATATTGCTTTTAAAAAAAGCAGTATTTGCTGACTTAGAATTGCAAGAGATATTTACAGAATCATCAGAGTTGGAAGAGACCTTTAAGATCATCTAGTCCAGCTGTCAACACCACCATAATCACCCCTCAACATCCCCAAGTGCCCTATCCAGCCCCCTTCTGAACACTTTCAGAGACAGTGACTATACTACCTTCCTGGGCAATTTATTCCAATGCCTAATCCCTCTTTCAGTGAAAAACGTTTTTTAAATATCTAATCTGAACCTCCTCTGGCACAACTTGAGGCCATTTCCTCTTGTCCTGTTGCTTGAGACTTCGCAGAAGAGACTGGCTCCCACATGGCTACAGCCTCCTTTCAGGTAGCTGTAGAGAGCAATGAAGTTCCCCTCTGAGCATCCTCTTCTCCAGACTAAACAATCCCAGTTCTTAAAGCAGCTTTTCAGCAGTCTTAGAAGTATTTGAGTCCACTGTGGGCTGCATGCAAGCATTAATGTAGCTGTAGATGAGGTTAATTGTCCTTAATTGAATAAACTGGATTTATTTGAGAAACATTTGGCTGTAGAATGAGGCCCTGGGTCACCTCTGAGGTTCAGGCAAAGGCACACATAAGCTGCATGCTCGTACTCCATTTTAGAGCTTCCTGCCTTTTTTTTTTTCTCCCATAATTGTTTCATTTGACAATCTGGCCATTCTCACAGTGCAGCTATTTTAACTTGGTGAAAATTAACTGAAGGCTGAGTGCCCTTTGTGCCACTGTTGCTCAATAGCCCCGACTTTGTCTGCTAGGCTAAGGGAGAGTGATGAAAGGGAGACATGGTCATATACTGGGGCATATACCCCATGGTGGACCCTGCTTCACACCCTTCATTCTGATGCATTCAGGTGAAGCGCTAAGAAATATAGTCAGTGACTGGAGAAACTGTTTAAATATGTCAAGTTGCAGAAAGCTTCCTGGGGTATTCAAGGACAAGCGGCTCAGATGCTTCTTTCTAAATGAATTACAAAACTGTGCAGGAATTGAAACACTGGCTTCATTACTTTAATTATTTTCTCTATAGTGTCTTAATTTTTTCATATTTATTATGGCAGTTGAGCAATTTTCTCTGTGGCAGCTGTGCCACTTCAAGAATATTTTGAATAGGGCAAGTAAAATCCTTGGGATGGGAAACTGGTTAACAAACAGATATTGTAGTGAGAGAGGAGGTGATGGTTTTAGCTTCTGCCCCTTACACCTCCAGCCAGATGTGATCCAAAGAGTAAGAAAATGATATTTTGCCATGACTTGCTGGATCTATTGGCAATCAATTAATTCTAGTAGATTTTGTAGCAGACACATACCCCTTGCAAAATAAATTACCCTGGAGATTGTGAAGTAGTATGAATTGAGATGTCCAGACAATACCAGTCTGTCTGTCTTGGCTCTGATGGTTTTGGCTTCTGTATTCACAGGACCTGACATTTTGATTCTATGCAAAATCAGTGACCTAGTAGGGCAGACAGCCCCCTCAGCACAAAGGAATCAATCTGGCTCCTGAGACACCTCACCAGGGCTAACTTCTGAAGAGGCTCCTTAGATGTTCTGTTTGTCCCCTTTGTGCTCAGTTTGGATGAAAATCATATCTAAGTTACCTTGAAATTTCATTTCAGGCAGTTTTAAGGAGAGCTCTTTGAAAGGTCAAACACCAGCCCTAGGCAGGAGAGTGTGAAGTACACAACCCTTGTGGTTTGTGTTGTGTTGTTGACATCCAGGAAGCCAAAGTTTTACTAAGCTGCCTCTGATGTTAAAAAAAAAAAAAACACAAACCAAAACAAAACCACATAAAAAACCCCAAAACAACAAAATGAAACCCAGAGAAAAACACCTCCATCAACTGAATAGAATGGGTGACTATGGTCACAGTGCCTGAGTGAGTTGGGATTGGTGGAAAAGGATTGTTCCACTGCCAGTTTGTAACTGATACAAGGAAGAAGGTGACAGGCAATGTGGCTGCTTTTACCTGGAGCACTGAATGTTTTATCTGTTTTATATTTTGTCTTTGGCAATCCATTGACCTCATTGGCCGTGTCTATATGCATTTACTAAGTTTGGGGTTTTTAGCTTTGGTTTCTTCCTTGGAACGTTGCTGCCTTAGATTGTAAACATTCATTGTGAGTGCTGAAATCTGATCCAAGAAATGTCTTTTTACGACTCTGGAATGCTTAGTGTACAAAATTTGAATTACTGCTGACAAAATGTTTGCCTAATGGAAATCAGTATTATCTTCCTGGATTCCTAAGAGTGAGACCTTTGAAGGAAGCATCTGAAATGTTTTGTAAGAATTGTTGTTCATTGTTAGCTCAGTAAGTTTTGCAAGCACCTGAAAAATAGTTGAATTATTATAAAATGGCTCTATAATTCACAGGTGAACTAAATGCTGCAAGGTACATTTGTTTGGGGATGTGAATTATAAAAAACAAAACAAAACAAACTGTTTATGAAAACTTGTGAACAGGACACCAGTAAGGATTTTTTATTGGGTTTCTGGTGGTCTGTTTATCAAATCCAGAAATGGACACCAAGACTAGCTTAAATATTGTAATACTCCCACCCAACATTTAGATTTCAATTTATTTTGATCATTTTGCCTTCTCAGTGAGGGCAGGTATTTCAACCCAGTCCTGTGGCGTGAGGTACATAAGTTCAACTCCTGACTTCTCTTGACATTTTTCTGTCCTACCATGACTTTTTTTTTTCCTTTTTAACAAATACATTTTCTGTTTTGTGAAATGAAAGAGGAGAGGTGTAGGAACTTGATTTCCTTCTTATTTCCAGTAAGATCAAGAGAGTGGGGAACCTCAATGTGTTTTGAATTTGTATTCCAGTTAAATGACTTCTTGCTCTTGGAAATTTTTCCAGAATCATCACAACAAACAGATTTTCTTCTCTGTGGCTTCCTGGCTTAAAGTGGAAATGTGTAGCAAAGCATTTAGGCTCATGTCCAAAGCTGTTCTCTGGATCTGGCCAGACACAGCAGGTCATAGTGCTAATTTAGGCTATTACTAATTGTTTACTTGAGACCACAGAAAAGAGCTTGGAGCAGGGCAAGTGGTCTTGCACATTGGAAGAGCAATAAAGCCAGAAGAGAAGGGTTAAAATTGTGTAGGTAGAGTCTCGGGCAAAATCACTGCTTAGGAAGGAGAGGTGGAGGAATATGCTTTTTCCCATCAGATTATGCATTGACTCTGGCTCACTGTAACTTTTAATGTATTGTTCCCGTCAGAGCTGGACATTTCCATTTGGTGTGACTAATGCTTCTGCGCTTTGTTTAACCTACCTCAGATTTCAGAACAATAAAAGCATGTCTGTGCTGAAGCAGGTGAAGCTTTCAGGATCTTTCATCCCCCTGTTCATGTCCTAATTAAAGCCAAAGTGCTCTTTTTCTCTTAGGTTCACACAGAAAGAAATACATTTCCACAGAATTCTGTAGTGGGAATACAGCTCTCATGTATTGCTGTGGAAATTAGGTTAAGTAAAAGCAGGGGCTCTTGGCCTCTTTTATACATGTTTCTTGGTTGTGACTCTTCTGTTTCTGCTATTACATTGGGTCGAAGCATGAGTAGCCAGGCTGTGGGCATGGAAATAGAAATTTATTTTTTACACATTGCTGAAATAAAAGCTTCTCCTTGCTAAAAAATTAATTACTGAGTGTTCCAGCACCTTATAAGATATTTATATGTTCTCCTGAGTCCTGTCTCTTCCTGTTATCAAAGTGCTGTCTTGAGAGCAGTTCAGGCGAGAGAGCTGCTCAGCTGTGCTCCGTAGTCTTCCTCTCTGCCAAGGAGTCTCAAGACAGCACTCAAAACCAAAGAGATACTCTAGGGAAAGTATGAATATTAGATCACTCTGGTTTAATCATTTGGGATACAGTGGCCTCAATTTATGCATCTGATGTTTGGGGGGTTTTGTTGTTGTGGATTCTAGCATGTGTCTCCAACTTTTTTAATTGGTAAATCAAGAGTTGTTAGAGGCACTGGAAATCTCAGATGGGTAATGCTTTGTTGTACTGTTGTCCAAGGTCTGTGTCCAGTGTATAAAGAATTTGATAATGGCTTTTTGTAACCTTTTCATTGTGGATTTTCCCCCACTTGTCTTTAAAACGGAAAGAAAAGAATACAAAAAATTAGTTGGATTTGCTTTGTTTGGGAATGCACAGGATAGATGATGGTCTGATTAATTTGCACCCTAGAGTTGCTTGTTCTTAAAAGGGGAAATACTTGCTAGCATCAAATCTATTACTTAAACATAATGGTTACTCCATTGCTGCATCAAGGGCTCTCCCAGGACAGGCAGCTGAAGGAGATGTGTGTGAAGCCCAATTAGAGCCTGTGCTGGTGTTCCCAGCTGCACCTTCAAAGTTACTGTCTTGAAACTTTATGTACCAGTAAAGGGAAGCTGAGGTCAGTGGCTTTTCCTGCTTTGAGATGGTGTAGGGAATGTCAGCTTAGGATACTCACATTTTGTCTCTGTGTCCTCCAGCTTGTCTGTGCAAGAGGATCTTTATAAATAATTGTGGCATAAGAATAGGAGGATCCAAGAGGCTACTTAGTCTGCATGGTTGTTGTGGATCTCTGTGTCCATCTGTGCCTGATTTGGTTCCTGGGTGGTATGTGGGGAAGCTGGGGACCCATTTTAAAGCTCACAGGCTTTCAGCTTTTACAGAAGTTTGCTCTGTGCCTGTACTGCGGTGAAAATGTTTTGAGTCCTTGGGAAGAAAAAAGCTGGTACTGTTTATCTGTATGCAAGACAGCTGAAGTATCAGTAATACTAACAGCATCAGTAGTGATGATAATCTGACTGTCAACAGAGTCTTTGAGAGCAAAGCTTTGAAAAAATAAATAGATGCAAAAAGCTTGCGTGGCAGTCTCTGAGTAGTGAATGTGCTGAAAGGCAGTTGAGGAATTTGACATCATGGAGACAAAGAGTAGCTTTTTAATATTGGAAAGGGGGTGGAAGGTTTGGTATTTTGACCAGGGTATAAACTGTCTTCTGCCTTCTATACCACTTGTGCTTTTTCTTCCTCTTAGTCAAACTACTATCTCTGCTCTGTCACCTGCATTTTAAGTTACTATGTTTTTATTTATGATTTGGATTGTTTGTGCAAAAACCACATTTGGGTACCCTGTTGTGGCTGATTGAACTAATGTTTTTGACGTCAAATTCGCAATATGAAGCTACAGACGAAATTAGGCATGTGGTGTTCCAGCTTCTTCTTTGTGTCCTCTCCATTTTTTTTATTGTAATGATTTTGGGAGTGCTGAACTAATTAAAGTGGTCAGTCCTTCAGTATGTATTTTAGTCTCAGAAAAAAATTAATATCATGCTTCCATCCACTCTAATTTCAGAGAAAAGTATATTAGTGGTAATAATGTTAAAAAAATCAAAGCTAAGTTTGCTGAATTGGATGTATCTCTATGGAATGGGGCTTCTTTCTAAATCATGGGTTCAAATTACAATGAAATAAATACCATAATGTTTTTAGAGACTTTACAGTAGATAATAATTTCATAGACTAGTGAAATTCAGCCACTCTTGCTTGAGTAAGTATAGAGCTCAGAGCTAGAAGCTGCTTAATATTAAAAGCTGAAGAAGTATTCTGTGTGTGAGGATGCTGTAGCAAGATTCAGCTGGATTCGAGTGTAGTAACTCAAATTGGAATTTCTCCCAGATACTGGGACTGATACCTTGCTATCATTAAAGTGTAAGTATTCAGTCAGTAGCTGACATTAAAGTCTGAGAGATGCCTTAATACTGTACTGAGCAAGGGATTTGATTTTACCCAGTGTATCACCAGCACAGCTTCTGAGGCACAACACATCTACTTGGGACTTCTCCCATCTACTAATTGGACTTGTCCTTGCAAAAATGTTAATTCAAATTGAGCTGTCTTTAGGATTGTTTATGGCTCTACCTGAAAACTGTGGGTCACTGGATATACTTCCGTTGCCTTCAGCAAGCTTTTGATTGGAACTTGTGCTGCTACAAATGAAAAGAATCACTGGATTTTGCCAGATTTTTTTATTATTAATGAAGAAACATGTTTATGTATGTGTGTTTTGATGTTTGCTGAATTATATTTATTCTTGAGTGGCAGCTGGAAATGAAAAGTGAAAAGGTCAAAGTCTGCTTTTACTGAGAGACCATCTTGGCTATGGTAGGAACTGGGATATTCTTGTGTGTTTTTTAAAGTGAGGGAAATATGAATATTAAAACTTGAGTTCTGCTACCACAAGGAAGGTAAAGCAGGTTCAGTGGCAAGCTTCATGCCTGAAAGCACAGGCCACCAAGGTGATCAGAGCCATATGTCCCATGAAGGCATGATGTGGGAGCTAGGTTGTTCAAGAGCAAATCCAGCAGCAGCCTGCAGGGGATTGAGGAGGAGTCAGAGTCGAAGGAGACAAGCACTTCACAGTAAAGCCAGATGATCTAGAAAAACATGGGCCTGGAATTACAGTTTAGGAAGCTAGGGTTGAGTGCCAGGGAGAGAAAATTGACTAGAAGGGCAGTGCTGCACTTGACTGTGTTACCAGAGAGGCAGGATGTGATGTCTGAAGAGGTTTTCTGACCATGGCAGTCTGTTCTGCAGGTGAAAGGCCCTCCTGTCCTCCCTTCTGGCCAGCCTGGTTCTCTAGGTACACATCTGAAAATGGGCAGAAGTGACTTGAGAAAATAAAGTTTGCAGCACCTTCTGCTACCTCTTGACTATTCTGTCTCACCTTGTGGGAGGGGGTTGGCAGCTGCTGTGTCATTCAATGCTATCATTCTAATTTGCTTCATATAATAAAATTATTTTGATTATTGAATCCTTCTAGATGTGTCCAGCAGAAGTATAAATTCTTTCTATAATTTCGCAGCAGAAGACTGGGAGATTTTTTTTTCAGTTATATAAATCCTCTATATGCAATTTCTGAATATTAATATAGTAGAAAGTTAATCAGGAAAAGGAAATTTAAGAGTAGTAATCATTGAACTGCTAGATATAAGCAGTATAGAAAATGTCCTCTATTAGTAAATGCTGTATATTTATGGGGAATATACACATTTTGCATGTAAAACATAAAAGTGTGTGCATATATATGTGTGTATAGCATGCATTTTATATGCACAGAGTTTTGCATAAGTACAGGATATGAATATATGGATAGGATTTATCATATATGAAAAGAGATGGAGAAATATCCTGTGATGTAGGTAGCAGAGAGAAATTTCACAGATCTGGGATTCTGTTTTTCTTTCTTTCTTCAGTTCAGTTGCCTTCACTCTGCCTCAGTCCGTTCAATGAAAACTATTAAAAGTACTGCTTTTCCTGTATCCTTCCCATCCTCTCTCAGTCACGACTTCTTGCTAGTACAGTTTGCCAGAAGATAACTCATGTTTTGTTTTTGAGAAGGCTTTGGCATTTGTTTCTGTTCTGATGCCAAGGAAAACCAAGACACTATAAAAATACCAAAAATGAAATCAAGATGCTCCTCTAGAGTCACCATCCTGGAATTAAAATAAAGTCATAATCATATTGCATGAAAGCATTTCTGCACTTTTGTGGTATAATCTTATAAACCTAAGGTAGTAATAGCATTTCTCTAAGTTTTGAAGAATCAGATAACTGCAAGTGAATACCCCACCCTAACTGAAGCTTGCCTCAAGTGCCTGGTCTGGTTTCCATTGGCCCTGCAGGCAGGCAGGCACCTGGGAGGAGCCCAGGGTCAGCACTGCAGGAGAAGCTCTGTCTACTGGCACGGCTCCCTCATTGTTTTTAATTCCCAGTATAAATCTTTATTAATGAATTGAAGAAATTGGTCACTATATTTATATCTTTCTGTGTCTCAGCAAACTAAGTCTAGCCTTTAACCTGTTGGTTTGCTCTGTCAAAGCTACTCAGTTTGTGCTGCATGTATTTTTCTGCTTCTACAGCTTCTTGTCTGAAACCACTTCCCTTCATTCTTTTTCATCTGATAATTCTTTTTGCCTTGTCTCACTTAGGCTGAAAGCCTTAAATTCTAAAGAATTAAGAAAACTACAAAACAAAAAAGACAAAACTGAGAACACCTCTGCAGAAGTCTGTTAGCATTACTACATCCCCTCTGGCATATTTTCTGCCAGTTCTTTATAAGAGGAATGTCCTTTCTGCTGTGCCTGTGCAGCATTTACCCTAATGGCCCCTGACTTAAACTCAGTCCTTGTTCCAAACTGGGAAGAAGGAGCCCCATCCCAAGGGGAGACACTTATAATACTTTAATTACAACTGTCTTGTAAAATGAGAGTAGCATTTGCCTTCTGATGGATCATAATGTTTTTTGTTACTTGAGATGCACATATGGTTTACCATGTAGATGTAATTTTTAAAGCAAAACAAAGTGTTGTTGTATTCCTATAGAAGTAGAAATCAAATGAAAGACTAACTGAAATCCTGATTTAAAAAATAGCTTCTATTCTCTCTACTACACAAATTTAAAACATAGCTAATTTGACCATCTGTCTGCTGTGTAGTGTTAACAGAAATCTGAAAATTTAATTATCTTTGTGTTTTGAATAACTATGGTTTGTGGAACTGCAGTTCAAAGCCAGTAGAGCAAACAGTTGTGGCTTACTGGGGTTGACTGTATTTCTGAACCAGCCTTTTGGCTTGTGGAGCTACCCTCTACTAGATATCTCCTCTTCATCATCCCTCATGCTTAGCAGGGAGCAGGTGTGTGGACTCCACTAGGTCTTAAATATTGTTAAATGCTCTGCTGAGTGCTTGCTCTTCAGTGGCAAATAGTATGAAATCTGTTATATATATATATATATTTTTTTTTTTTGAAATGATGTATTTTATAATTCCAAATGAAAACTTGTGCCCTAGAAGAAGCTAATGAATGTTTGGACTGGGCCTGAACTGTCTTGAGATGTACAAACAGAAAGAGGAGACAGTGCCATATTCCAACACCTGCTTTCTGTTTCTCTTCTTCTTCCAAGTATCAAAATATTGGTGGAAGTTTCTGCTGCAGCAGTGTTTGATTTTAAAGTCCTCTGATTAAACATATGTGAGTTTTTCTTCTTTTGAGGTTTGTCTTCATGTTTGTTTGTGTTTTACAATAGATGGTTCATTTCAATTTCCTGCCAGTCCATGACCCTCCTCTGCAACTGACAGAGGCAGTGATTCACGTGGTAACTCAGGTGTTGTAGTGTTGGTGTTACACTGCCTCTGATTTACACAATGACACCCCCATCAAATGAGGACATTCTGATTAGCACTTCCTTAATGAAATGGAAATATGTTTTTTTCTTACTTGCCCTCTCAGTGTCAGACTACAAGCAATTATAGGGATATTGAAGGCTGTATCTATAAATGTGTTGAATTGTTTATTTTTACCAGTGTGATTTCTTCCTGTCCTGACTAGCTGTCATTTTTGCACCATTTGAGAAGAAAGAAATAGTGTCAAATAACTAAATCAGAGGAGAAAACCCAAAACCTGATAAAGTGTTATTTTCAAGCTTCTAGAGCGGTGTTTATAATTCTGTGTAAAGTGGAATCATTTAAAAGATGACAGTCAGTTTTCATGATTTAGATGGCTATCAATCCTGCCGTTTTCTTGGAATATGATTAAGTACCTAAACCTGGCCCCCGTCCACTTTGTTTGATTTGGTGATGAAGCAGCATTCACATTACTTTGTTACAGACTTGCAAGCCAGTGAACTCATGCACTTCCCTGTTTTGGTCATTAATCTTAGAGAAAATGTTTCCATTGTCAAGGAGATCAGTATTTTGTTTTAATATTTATAGAAATGCTTCAAGAAATCATTTGTGAACAGAAAATTGAAGGACTTTTAAGAGAGTCATGGATAGATCCCTTTTCCATCTTTTACAGAGTTTACTGAAGATTCCTGTTTTCTGGCCCACATTACATAAGATCATTATTTTAAAAATAATGACATCTTTGTCTCTATTGCTCTAATTTATCTGAAATCTTATTATAATGTATCTGTAGGAGATTTCTTAATCATATCTTAAAGAAAACAATGAGCTGCAGGCATTTAAAAAAAATTTCCTCCTATCTAATGAGTCTGAATTTGCCTCAGAAATGTTGTAGGCAAATTACCTTTCCAGCCTCTCATCTTGCCTCAATCATCCTTAAAGGAGAGAGCTTGGAAATTTAACTGCAGAGCTTATTCTATACTCCTTGCATTTCACTTTAAACCAGCAGTAGCGAAAAAGAGATGAAGATTTATCCTGTAGCCAGAATTTTAAAACAGGACTCTGAAAAAATCAGCCCCAAGATTTTATTTAGATATCCAGGTATTGTAAAGAAGTGATGATTTGGAGATCTGATTGAGTTTAGAAAGGAGACTCTTGAGTGTTGTTTCTGAAAATCAGAGCACTTAACGTCCTGAATACTTATGATCTCCTTAATGTCTAAATCAATGCTTTGAAACTGATAAATGCAAATAAAGAAAGTGTTTATAATAATTGAGCTGCATAACACAAATAAAATATAAAGAATAGAAAAATGGTGTAAGGGAAAGCATTTTTTTAGAGTCATAGAGAGGTGTCAGGATCCAAGATCAAATGGTGGATACTGTAGGACTTGGCTGAGGTGTGTGACATCTAATGACATCTTACAGTCATATTGATTATTTTATTACTTCTGCAATAGCAGTTTTCTTGCCTGGTGTCTCCCTGAGCAAGCAGTCTTGGTCTGAAATGTACTTTCCCCCCTTTTATTTCACCCTTTGCTTTTGTTACTTATTCTTTGCTCTTATCTTTTGTGTGTACTCAACCAAACAAATGCATAAGGACCTCAAACCTGTTAAGAGGAGAGAGAAAAGCCTGAAATACTAACAAGTTTTGAGATCTTTAAAGTTTAAGTAAAAGAATGGTATTTTTAGCATATTCCAAGATTTCTATCATCAGATCAAATGCAGTCTAGTTCATTCTTCTCCGTTCATGTCTCAACACTGCCTTATCTCACCAAGGCCATGACATCACTGCCAGTTTTTGCTCTACTCAGTTATTGCTTGTGTCACTGTGGGAACTGTGTCTTTGCAATTTTTTGGCTTGTAGTTTCTTCCACAGCTGCTTAGATGAGTCCTGGAGAGACCTAGAAATGGCACTGCACTGGTTTAAAAGTCTTGATTTTGGCCTCATTGTTCCCATTCAGAGGCCCTGGTATAATCTGGGGACTTGCTAGGATACTCTGCCAGGGCCTGGGTGAGGAAAGGAGGATTAATTTGTCTTGTATTCTCTAGAGTTCCTTGTACTTCCAACATGGTCTTTCATGGTGAGGAAAATGGCATTTTCTTCTGCTATTGTAAAACTCTAAAAATAGAAAGGTCTATCCTGCAAGCAGAATTTCTTATATTTATTTTACTTATGTGTCTTTTGGTGATACTTCTTTCAGGATTTTGAGATTGAAAATGGACAAAGCAAAGAGAGTTTAATAATAATAAAAAAATTCTTGTGGATCCACATCTTGTCTTTATCTTAGATGGAAGCAACTTGAGTGGAACCAATCATGATGTCAAAAATCGCTTCCACTAGAAAGGTGATAAGATGTAGCCAAAAATATGTCTGCATGTATTTGACCCTGGTTTCTTACAGCAACAAGTCTTTACAGAATTCTCATTGTGGAGCTGAGAGTCATAATCCTTTCTACATCAAAAAATGCAAAAATCTCTGTTCAAATACCCTCTGTTATCTTCAAAAATTCTGCCTCCAAATAGTTCCTAGTGTGCTGGATGTGCCATGAAGAGTGGAGGGAGGTGGTGGGGGAAGAAGATGCAGGGAGAAGATTAGCCTTTGTCTGCTGTCTGAAGAAAATAACTAAGTCCTGCACTGATTTTAAGGGAAAGAATCAGCATTGTGTAAAATAGGTCAGAGATGTATTTAATTTTAAAAGGCTTGGTTGAGAAAGGAGAGAGTATGAAATTTTCTGTAATGGCAATCAGGTAACCCTGAAATGTAGTGGTTATGAAATAATTACACCCCAGAGGGATTAGAGGCATCCACCATTGCCTGTTGCATTGTAATGCCTCGGGGATGTGATTAACTTATGATAATTAAAGCTCTTATAGTGGAAATACAGTGTGAATGCAGAGAGTCTGAAAAAATGTCAGGGTTGTGCCTCAGTACAATGTCTGATGTTCATGTTAACCTGTGCTGTAAACATCCACTTTCTTTATACCTGTTTCCTTGTTGTTTGATAAGTGGGTGGCATGAATATGTTTTTTGGGACCTGAATGATTGCTGAGTGCTTTAGATTGCATTAGTGTGGTGCTACTGCCAGAGTGAATATCCAAAATGCAGATACCCTTTATGAGGACTCTAATAGCTTCTCTTCTTGCTGGTTTTAAACAGCATGGAGGTCAGGATCACGCTCTGTGATCTTCAGAACAGCAAAGCTGTGGAAGGCATGTATTCTGCTTAGGAAGGATGATGTCTGGATGGCTCTAACTTTTGTAGAGCTTAGTTGGTACTAAGTTAGAAACGTCCCCATTCTCATTTACTTTAATCCAATATAGGTTCATGTTCTTCTCCATGTACAAACCTATGGAACATGTTGCTGTCTACTCTATTTACCAAAAGTGTTCCCATCAGTTTTCTTTCAACTGTGAGGAAATTATTCCAAAGAAGATAGTTTAATTTTTCAAAATATTATGAATGTTAAAACCAGGGGAACTCGTATTCACAATATAAATAGGGATAGTAAGAAATCCAAGCACTGAGAACTTATTTTAGGATTAGTCCCAACCTAAGTATTATGCTCCCTTTTTGTAATTTTGAAAATTGGATAAACTCATCTAAGACAAAGAAGTTACCATGGAACAAGAGTGTCAATATCAAAAGGATTGGCATTTAAACAATTTTCTGGATTTTTTTCCCCTAGGTAATTCATAGACCCTTCTTGAAAGTTCATTTCTACTTCATAAAAACTGTACGTCTGAAATATGAAAAGGGGAATGCAGTTGTCTCAAAGTACGAATTTTCCATAATGAAATTCTATGAAATGCTTTTTCTGTTTCTACATTTGCATTGCACCAAAGAATCTAAACCCTATCATCAGTGCAACAGAAGTGCAGTGGGCATTGGCAGTGGCTTTATTCATATGGTGTTGTCAGTAAACTCTTCTGAAGAGGCATCTTACTTACTTTTACAAAGAGAAAGTGAGGTATTACAGACTAGGTAATGGTGCAAGACATATCTTACCTATGTGTTTTAACTTCCTCAGCAGTGTACTGGTGGTTTCGGATTTTTTGTGCCTTAAACATGGTGACTATTGTTTGCAGTATTGTGGGCAATAGCAGGTTTACCCGGAGCATGTACTGCTCAAGAGGATAGTGTGGGGTTGGGCTGCTCCCTCAAAGGCTGTCAGCAGGATGACCATGAACATTTGATGTTCTCTGTCAGATGCAGCAGTTGGCTTCATTGGCACTGTGTCAAGTGCTGGGCTCTGCTTGCTGGTCAGACCTTATGGGTGACTTCTTTAGTGAAGGATGTCTGTTGTGAAGCTGTCATCTACTCAGGGAGAAATAACTGATGATTTTCTTGGAAGGCTGAAGATGCATTTCTGGTGTCTGCTGACCTCTGCATAACCTGCTGAGGATGGGGTAGTCATGCTTAATAAGTTACAAGATTTACGTATTACTTATGCTTCAGATGTGGGCTAATTTCCCTGTGAAATCTGTGTAAGCAAGATTCAAGTTTAGGTGCTTTCGACTACTGCGAAGTTAACACTACTTACTTTATTCAGAAACGTTTTTGTGTTTCAGTTGTTAGTGGATTTATCAAGAATGCGTTTTTAGAGATGTGCAATCTTACCAAATGTGAAACCTGACTATCTTTGTTAGATTGCCTTTTCCCTTGATCTAGTTCATACTCTGACATGTATATACCATTAAGTATAACTAGTCTTATGCATGTCTATGCAAAACAATGTTTCTGTGTTTATTTGTGTTTATTGACTACAGGGTGAGATATCCATTGTTTTTGAACAGGCATTTGTATCTATTGTTTGTCTTTGGCATGGCAGCACATCCTTATTTGTGGGTTGGTTGGATACATAATAAGCCTTTCTCTGCTTGACCTGTGAGGAAGAAGGGCATAAGAGGCATGGCTTCCTACATAGTCAAAGTACAGTAGTTGTTACCAAGACTTAAAGGAGCTTGACTTATCAAATCGTTATTATCTCATTTTCTTTCAGTTACTTAGTGCTTACTGCTAGTATTGGAGGTTGTTGAGATCACTATGAGGAACATTTGGAGGATTATTCAGAATGTCTGAAATTTAATACCTATGGAGTATCATGTTTATACCTTCCCATACCTCTTCTTACCCTGGAGCTGAATTAGATGAGATGGAAGCACAAGGGGCTATTTCTGGTCTGTAGCAATCTCATCCACCCGATCAGTACAAACAGCTTCTTGGCCCTCGCAAGAATGACTCTGCCATGCAAGTAAGCTTTCAGAATAAAAGATACTGTTTAGGACGAGTGCAGCATCTGAGGCCCGGGGATGTCTTACAAATCAAACCACCAGTCCTTACTGAATTTCTTAATTTGTTTGTTAAGCAGGACGATTTGGTGTTTGAAGGCACTGCTTCTTTCTCGCCTTCTCTCTCTTTTCTCCCTCTCCCCTACTCCACTTCTCTCACCCTTTCTTCTCCTTAATAATTTTTAAACATATTTTATTTCTGTTGATGAGAGGGTAGCTCTCTTAAGCAGTACATAATGTAATGCTTTCCCATAGGGCAGAGGTTAGTCAGCAGTTTAATTCAGCTCATCTGTAGTTCTTCCTACTCTCCTAGGTGTGAAGATCTGATAACTTTCAGACTCATGTAATACCCTGGACAAAGCTGTTTAACAGTGACCTTTTGGCAAGGATGTTTACCTATGTTTACCTAAGCTGCTCATGTATTTGAATTAGTTGAACGTTTTGGTGGTTTGGGGATTTTTGTTCCATTTTTTTTAATTGAGACTGAGGCCAAGAAATATCTTTCAGACCTGTCTACAAAGAGACTGTGTCTTTCGGAAACGGATCAGTTAGACTATTCAAATTTTGTTGATGAAATTGTTGGTGTTCACTAGGTGCTCAAATACTTTTATTAATTCAGATTGCCACCCAGTGCTGTTTCTTAAGTCTGAGGATCTTTAAAAGAAAAATTCAGCAACTACAAATTGACTCAATCACCTTTGAGCCTTTAAATCAAGATAACTCTGTTTCATAGCCTTCATGCCATGTTTAACTGACTCTGGATTAAAAAAATGCACATTGACCTCCAGGCAGACAGGAAAGTTTTGTCAGAAGTACCATCACTGAAAGATCACCTTTCCAGTTACTTGCATGAGGCTTGGAAAGATTTCAGTTATTTTGAACAGTAAAAATCTTATACTTTATAGACTTAGAGTACTTTATCAGGCATTTATGGTTATCTTTATTTCCTGAACATTGTATTAAAAACATGAAGAGCAGCTCTGTTTTCTGTTTTCCTGGATGGGATCTCTCTTTTTCCCTGCCAAGAGACCTGAAGGTAGCCAGGCAATTCTACTCCACATGAAAAAAATGAGATGATTGGAAATTTATTTTCTTTCACATTGATTCTCCAGAAAATTTAGTTTGAATGTGGCGTGATATATCCTTTTAACAAGACTGGCTTACTTAATTTCAGATTCCATGCATATTGGAAATTTTTTTTTTAAATGCAAGGGATAACAAGATGTTTAGTCAGGAGAAACTCACCTGTGCTGCTAAGTGCAAAACTCTCTTAAATACATTTTTGCATGCTCTTGTTTCTTGTTCATCTGCAGTTGTGTTTACAAGAGATGTCTTTCTCAAAGGAAAAATGGAATTTTTTTTGAGGATGTTCAAGGGAGTGTTGCTTCTGTCCTGGGAAATATATCTAGGAGCTACTTGGTCTGAAAGGATGTCCAGGTGTCACAATGTGCCTTGCTCCATGGTCCCCAAAGCAGTGATGAAGAGCTCTAGGCTTCAGTGCTTTGTCAAGATGGATTGCATCATTCACGGTTACTGAAGGCCTGTTTTGGGATTGCTCTAAACCAGACACTGCTACGAACTCTCAGGCACAGTTTATGTTTCTTAAGTCAGCAATGAATACAGAAAAAACTGTTTCATGATTCAGTTTTATTTATAATAACCTAATCTTGTTGCAAAAGAAACTCTGATTTTATACCCTTTTCCCTTCCCATTATTGTCTACCTAGAATTTGACTATATAAAAAAATGTATATATATACAGAAACATATATATAAATATGTGTGTATATATATGCATATCTATAGAGATATATATATAGAGATATATATATAGATATATATCTAGATAGACATTTATATCTCTCTCTATATATCTATATATATCTTATATCTATATATATCTATATATCTTAGATATATCTATCTATCTAAGTAGACTTATTTTAGTGTTACAACAATGCTGCACATTTTCCTCTTTCTGAGACAGTGCAATATACCACTGCAAACATAATCATGATCTTCACTCAAGTCATGGTAGATCTACATGGAAGTGCCCTGAGAAATAGAAAACAGAGCTGAATGAGTGGTTAAAAGAGCTAAGATTCCGTCACAGTCCCAACAGAAAGTTCAAATTTTTATCTGTTACTGTTTTTAAAAATGAGGTGCAAACCCAAGATGTATGTTAAAGGAAATAGAATGGTACCAGTGATAGAGTGCTTCCCCTCAATACTGGTGAAAATTCCACTGATGAGTGGTTCCTGATGAAGATCTGAACAGATGATATTTGTTTTAGTCCTATCCATACTGATGTAAGAATTGAAAGGATAGGCGTAAGACTGAATTTGGCAACTTGCCTGCCTACCATAACAGAGTAAACAAAACAGCTTTTGCATACCACAGTTGGCTGAAAAAAATGCATGTAAACACTGATCTATTAACCATCTTTAATGTTTGAGTTCCAAACTTTTGGATAAAATGTCCTGATTTTCTTGTTCTTGTCTAGGAAATGGAATGCTTTTGCAATGATAACATTACCCTGAACTGCAAAATATTTGTGCAGGCACAGTCTTCATCCCTCCTCATAATGTCTTAGGAGCACTCATGTTCAAAAAAGGATGTAGTAATCCCCAGTTTTAAGTCAAGGCTTTAAACATGGCCTGGTAGTCACACTTTGGTGATGAAGTGTTCAGGAAAGTGTCTCTGATGTTGCAAGACCTGCTGACCTACATCTAAATTTGTCTTTCCTCTGCTTGTCTGGAAATGCTGAAATTTTATGGGAAGCTGGTCAGCCTCTGCTTATTATCCTCTTAAATGCTTTTAACTGGACTACTGTTCATCACCTGGAGAGCTAAGTCAGGAAACTGCAGCAGGGCCTGCTTATATCTTAGAGGTGCCCTTGGTGTGATGAGCTGACATTTGGACCTCATATTGTCAATGAGAGAAATGACAACTGCTATACACATGCACTTTACTCTTGACTTATTGTTGTCCTTTAACTTGAGGCTTTCAAGTTGGTTTGGTTTATGTTGCCTGTGGAAGGTGGCATTAAGAGAGAGCTTGCATTAGTTACTTATTATGCTCACTTGAATGCTGAAGGAAGAGGCAGCAGGCTTAAATTTCTGTTGTTGACACTTCTGCCATTGATCAGCTGAAACATTTTCAGGAAGTGATTTAATTTGTTTTCTTTCTATTTTCTTAGCCCTTTCCTTAGAGCAAGTGTGGATTTTTTGAGTTATTAACTATTGAGAACTGTTCTTATGTAATACTAGTCTTACCATTTGTTTTTACTGAATCACCACAAGATTCAGCATTGTGAGAACCAAGTCCTTAGAAGGGAATGTTTAGGTTTGAATAGGAATGAGCATGAACAGTAACTTATAGTTACTTTACAGAGCTGTCCTATTGAATTCAGAAACAGATCCGAGCACAAAAATATGAAACAAGTGTAGAAGTGGGTTTATATTGAAAGTAATATAGTTATGTTCTTAGGAAACAATACAAAGCTGTGTTTTTGACAGCCAGCTGGATACTTCTATATCACATATAAATTAAAGTTTCTGGCATTTAATACCATGCTCAGAAACATGCTGGACTCAGAATAAATGGTACTGCTACTCTTTGGACTGCAGCAGTTAGCATTTCTAAATCTTGACTAAGGTATGCCCCTAATGACAGAGCACTCAGTGCTGGCTAAGCTTGGCAGGTTTTCTGTTTGATGGAAAACTGGGCTGCCCTCTAAATATTTAGAGCTCTCTAAATATTTGCTAGCTAGGGATCAGTGAGCAGCACGCAGTGACAAGGGGTTCACTGATGGGAATGCATGCTACCATACAGGCAGATGTGAGATTGGGCACCCAGCTGTGAGGGGCTGGTGCAGCCCAGTAGCATTGCTTCCAGTCTGTCAAGAGCCACAAATGAAGCCCTGTTATAATTTTGATAACTTTGTACTCTGATTTTTTACTTCCCATGAATGTAGATGCCAGCAACCTACCCTACAGGGATATCCATAAAATCATAGAACATCCTGAGTTGGAAGGGACCCACAAGGATTATTAAAGTCCAGCTGCTCACTCTGCACAGGATAACCCTGAGAATGCTACTGTGCACTTGAGAGCATTTTCCAAAGGTTTCTTGAACTCTGTCCTGGTCTCTCTTCAGGATGCCTCTGTTTTTGAAGCAGTCAACAGCTCCTCCCAATTTAATATCATCAACAAACTTACTCAGTATGCCTTCCAGTCCTGCATCCAGGCTGTTTATGAAGATACTGAAGAGAACTGACCCTAAAATGGAGCCCTGGGGAACCCCACCAGTGACCAGTCACCAGTCTGATTTCACCCCATTCCCTATAATCCTTTGCACCCAGCCTGTGAGCCAGGCTCACCCATCTCATGATGTGTTTATCCAGCTGTGTGACGGGCATTTCATCCAAAAGGATCCTGTGAGAGACTGTATCAAAAGGTTTACAGAGATCCATAAAATTACATCAGCTGGTTTCCTTTGACCTCATTTCTGCATTTCAAGTTAAAATTAATGTGTTTAGGGAACTGAAGAGCTTGGGCAGTTCCATGTTGCTGTTGAATACTTAAAAATGGGGTTCATAAGAGAACGGTCTAGAATGCATAGACTAAAATGTGGTATGGGGAAGGTCGTGCAAGTATTTCACTGCTTTGCTAGTAGTTTGCTTTTCAGAATTCGTTTAATGTTTATTTAAAAAGTTGCACTAAATGAGCACACATGATCCATTACCATAATTTTTACACTGGCTCTGTGCAGCATTTTATGTTTTTGTTAATTTAATTTTTAATACAAACCCTGCAGTGAACAGGGCTTGGAAAGTGTAGCTCTTAGTACAGAGGTTGTTCCAAGTGCCCAGTGCACATTACCCTCCTCTTACTGCTTATGTTCTAGTTGTAAGAGTTTCACCTTAAATTACAGAAAGTAAAACTGCTCTGGAAAGTTCTGAGACCTTGTCAGAGAGCTTCATATTCATATACCCTGGGCTTCTGGGAATCTGCTGTTTGTCTGTCCCAGAGTTCCTGATTTTTGTATCAGTGCTTGGGCTTAAAAAGGGGGCAGGAGGGGCTCCCTGAAGGCATGTATTTGTGAGAAAAGAGATATGAAAGACTTCAAGAGTTCCCTTTGCTTGAGAAATCTATCTTATTTTTCCGAAGGGCTTGTAAAATAAAATTGTAGATGCTTCCTCTCTTTGAAATTTAATGTGATCAGTAGAAAGGGTGCAAAAAAATCTTTATTGAGAGTTTCTTGACTTTTCTGCTGGGAGATGGTAAAAGGGACATTTTGCTTCTATTATTATATTTTTTTTCTCATTATCTGGTGACCATATAAATTATTTTTGCTTTACACTGATTTATAGAAAATTTCATTTTCTTTAACCAGATTTTGTCTGGTAGGAAAGCAGTCCAGAAATAATTTTAGTATCTTCTACAGAGAACTGCAAATTCATATGCATGATTGTTTAATCTTGTTCCAAACATGTTGCTACAGTACTTGTTAAAAAAAAAAAAAAGAAAAGGTGCAGTAGTCAGATGAATAATGGCACAAGGGAGAAAAGCTGTACCATGCTATTG
The DNA here is from genome assembly GCF_036417665.1 of Passer domesticus. Classification (NCBI taxonomy): domain Eukaryota; kingdom Metazoa; phylum Chordata; class Aves; order Passeriformes; family Passeridae; genus Passer; species Passer domesticus. The sequence continues at coordinate 35,300,141 of NC_087479.1, forward strand.
CTAGTTTCCAAGCATCATCCAGAGGCTTAAGGTGTCAGCCAGAAGTTGTTTGCTCCATACACCGAGTCCAGGATAACCCTGTTCAACTCCTCAGAGGCTCTACAAGGCCTTGGTCCTCTCTGGAACTGGTGAAGGAGCAGTTTCCTTCTCTGGACTGGCCCCACACCTGCCACTGCTGTGCATTCCCACCCCATATTGTGGCTGTTATTGTATCTGTTAGCAGGAGTAAGCTGCTTTGGGCATTCTTCTAGAGATGGGATGATCTGTTGTCTTTTAATTTTTTTATTTTAACTAAAGGTGATGGGTTTGGGGTTTATGGTTACATGGAAGGCTTTTCCTCCAGTTTTCATAAATATTAACCATCAAACAGCTCTGAAAATTTGAATGTTAAAACAGTCCTGATCAGGTTGGACAAGGTAGATAGTGAGTCAGGTGGTTTGGTCAAAAGAATGTGCTTAATGCAGATTATATTGCATAAACAAAAAATATGTAACATGAGGTCCTCTATCACTTGTGGGTTGTTTTGAGTGTTTCAAGAAGTATTCTTAATGATTATGGATTGAGGGCAAACTGATGGAATAAATGAGATGTGCCATGAAGCATCCTAAATGGTTGGTTCTGAGAGCTTTTGTTCTCTATGAAAATTTGTTTTAAGTTAAAGGACCTTATTATATCCATGCAAGTGAACATATCACTTGGTGGGCATGCTGCCGATGCTCTTTGGTACTTCAAAAGCATCCAAGCACTTGTTAAGCACTTCATGAGATGGTCAGGAACAAAAAATCCAGTTTCATATGAAAGCTGTTTTCTAAACTTTACTTCTGTGTCTAACTGAGACCCTTCAAATTTATTTGTTGGTTTGTTTATTTATTCATTATTTTATTTTATTGGGGAATTAAATTTTTTTGCTCTGATTCTTGTGATACCCACATGAACCTGGGAGATGCTGGTCTGTAGCTTTGCAGTGTTCTGGTTAAATGTCCTCGCATTAGGCTGAGAGAGCCTGTTTTAATCCTGGAGCTGCTGCACTTGGTATACATAATTAAACAGTCCTTAAGCAAGAGAAAGGCTTAGGTCCTGGTGCGTTAGCAGGTTAACCCTTGGTGAGTTGAGCTGTCCTGATTTTAGGAATATGTCTGCAGCCATTATTTGCTTAGTAGCGTCACAAAACTGTCAGATATAAATAAGGGTTTTACTTCATCTTTCAGATAGCTATTTAATTTTATGCCAGTTGGTTGATAGAGAGGCCATGATGCTGTAATAGTCTGTTGTTCTTGATTGCTCTGTTACAATAATGAGTGAAAATAAACCGACTGCTGTAAGGTTTGTAAGCTGCTAAATGGGCATTTAATTTTATGCGAGACTGTCTAGAGAGATGTTGCACTAATATGGTTTATGAATTGAGCAGTGGTGCTGTTTAAAGGTGTCTGCAGAAATAAAAGGAGATGAAGATGTTTATAGCAAATGTCTGTCTGACTGACAGCTTGCATGTTGGTGGTGGTGGAAATTGCTGTTAACTCTGACGAAGAGGAGAGTCGTGGCCTTGTAAATGGAGGCTTTCCTCAGCTGTAAATGAGTTACATCAGAAAAATGGAGGATAGGCAAGAATTTCTGAAACCATTTGAATGAATCAAAAATACTCTATTAGGGCTGCAACTATTCTTTAAAATAGTAAATAAATCATAAAGTGAATGGTACATTTCAGGTTTTCTTTGTCTTTTTTGATTAATGTCAGTGCCTGAGTCTCACTGTGGTCTCATCTGAGTGATCAGCAACAGTAATCTTTGAGCACTGTGGGTCAGATCTGACATGTAAGGAGAGGTTACAGTTCCTGCTGTACTCTGAACAGGCTTTTTGCTTACATCAGATGGGAATTTGGCCTTCTGCCTCTCTTCCTGTTGCAGTACTTCTGTCCTGAACTATCAGTGAGTAATTACAGCAAGAGTGCTGTTCTATTGATTTTAAACCTTTCTTAAACTAAGCTCTTTTTGAAAGGTTCTGGTGCAGACTCATTTAAAAGCTTTTTTTTCGTTGTTGATTTTTTGTTTGCTTTGAGCCTGCTGTTACTGGGTTGGTGGGTACATGCTGGTCCCCAACAGCCAAATCTGTCTGCTGAGCTGCATCAACAGCAGGAGCTCAGAGCTTTCTCTCACCTGATGAAGCCACAAATACACTGAGAGGATAAACACAAGGCAGGGGATAAGAAAGATCTCAAAACTTCTCAGTTTTGCATGAGCCAGCCTCGGTGTGGCACAGGCTTTGCCTCTGGCTAGCTCAAAGGTTTCAGACTTGGTTTCTAAGTGTTTGTGCCTGCTGTCACACCACCATGGGTGCCTTTCTGGAGGTAGATCAGGATTTATGCTTTTCTCTTCCTGCCGTGCTTCACATGGAGAAATGGATGTCACCATTTAGTACTTAGAGAGTGGGGAGCAGCTGTGCAGCCTTTCCAGATGGAGGTGTTTGGTATCTGTTGGAAGTGCAGGGGGCCAGGGCTCTGTGTGTGTCACTGGCTCTCAGTCATTGTGCTGTAACCCACTGTAAAGCTCAGCTGGTGCAAAGATATGCTTTCCCCATCTTTCTTTTTAACATGTCCTTGTGCCTGGGATGCAACAGGCAGGATTTTACCACTGAACCACAACTTTGTGTGTGAGCATCTTCTCTCAGCCAAGTCGTCAGTTCTTTTGTACCTGTCTTATTGTTCATTCTATGAAAGTGAGGCACTGTAACACATGAGCAGTGAAATCACTAGGACAAAATTTCTTATCAGTTGATTGGGATCTTTCTGTTCTGCTTGTGAACTATTCTTTTTCTCTGGAAATATCACCCCACTGTTCAGCTTGAATCCACCCCTTGTGGGTCCTTTGCTTCACTGGAGATACCTTTACCTCCAGGAAACAGTGATGAAGAAATCAACAGGAAGTAATGGTTGCAATATTTGCACAGGCCTGAACCTCTATGAATTCATTTGAAACAAATTTGAAATGTAAAACCTAAATAATATCTAGTGCACAATAACAAAGTACCTTCCATTTAGCCATAGTGTAGGAGAGATGTGTGCTAAGTGGGGGTTATAAATGGCAAGTGTTTATTCTTCTCAGCAACGTCCACCAAGTACAACACAGGTTGCAATGTGTTTCGTTACCTTGAGCTTTCTCACCTTTCAAAAGGTATTTTCTTCAGCTGTCCTGATGTGGATTAAAGTACCCACTTCCTAGTAACTCATTAACTATATAATTTTACATCTGTTTTTCTGGTTTGAAGTGTAAGTATTGATTTGTAAGAATATGCATACTAATAACAATTCTGTGCAACTGTTTAACTTTTTGTATTTAAAATGCTATATTTAGATTTTATAATGGCTTTATCTGTTTCTGTCTTGAAGAACAGTTTCACAAAGGCTTCAGTTTACTGTCAATTGCTGTGCTAAACACAGCAAGGGTGGAAGGAAACCTGGGGTGGGAATGAGTTTGTTCATTTTTTTTTTCATTTTAAACCAATGATTATTCCTTTTGTTTTTTAAGGTGGAGAAAATGTACAGTAACAAAGTGTTGATGTTTTAAATGAAGCTGCTTGGCAGAATATTTAGGTAGTATCTAGAAATGGTCTCATCCACTGTGTCATCATTAGCAATAAATTAGTATGCTGAGAATGGGCTGTCAGTAATTCAGACGTGGAGTTAGTGAAAGAAGTAATTCCATCCCTATCAAAACATAATGTAATACAATTGGGAGCTCATATTTAAATGTCTTTTTTTGGCTCTGTCCCCTCAAATGCAAAAGTGAAACAATTATAATAAAATGTAATTGTTGAAGGAAAAAAAGAAAAAAATAAATATTTAACTTCAGCAATCTTGTGAGTTTTTTACTAATGTTTATATTTGCTTTTGGACATGATACAGAGTAGTCTACTTCTGGAAGTACTGCAGTTTAAAATCAATTTATACTGAAATATAATTTGCCAGGATATATCAGTTCTGCGATGATTTATGCAAGAAAACCCCATCATTCTCTCCCTTCCTTTTGGGGGATGGGAGCCTTGGATGACTACATGAAGCAGTATAAGCTATTAATTTTTTAAAATTCTGAAATGGAAAATGTGACTTAGCTATGTTTTCACTCCTTATTATGCAGTGAAGCTAGATCCTTTGGTCTTTGCGTTGACAGTTCTGGAGTTCATCTGTGCTTGTACTGAGGTGTTCAGTTAATTTGGATTAATTTCTATTTGTTGGTTCATGATATGGCAAAGAGATGAGTAGGCATTTATCCTAAGAGTAGATGACTGTAAATTGGTGATATATTATTGTGGAATGTAGAGTGTGTTGAACCCCTCCACCTCTTCTCTGAAGTTAAAAAGCTAGTGTTTTACAGAAGACACATTCAGTGGATTTTCACAAGATTAGCAGTCCTTGCCTTAAAGCAATTAACAATGAAATTAAAGTGGAGTTTTAGGAGATTGTAATGAATTATATCAAAATATATCCACAAATCACTTTGATGTGGATTTTCTTGCTGTCTGAAAACATACCCTTCTTGTTTTCTAAATATCTTGGAAAATTAGGTCATTCTCTGTTTGTCTAAGGAATTAAATAACTACATTAAAGGAGACTGGAGGATAGGTTTTCTGAGAGGCACAACTTCCAAGATCTGTGCTATTCTGATAATAGTCCCATATTCATTTATATTTGAAACTTTTCCAGCTTATTTCAAATTACTCCAAGCAGCAGTGCTCTGTACTATTCCTCTAGTAGACTGCTGAAATATTAGTGTTAGCAAACATTTCAACTTGCTCAGCTGTCTTCCAGCTCATCTCCTTAACTTCAGCAAACAGCTTCTTTCCCTTTATTGGTATGGTTCTAACAAGTCTGTGATTTCTATTAGGAAGAAAGATAAATGGATTGTGATTCATGCTGTGAATGGAAGTCTGGTGCTGATTTGAGAAGTGGTAGAATGAGGATGGGTGACCTGTGACAGGAACCTGTCTGCCCTTGCTTCCTTTCCTGTACTCTCTGGTTACTGCACGGCATTAACCACGGATACTGCACAGGTAGCCACTAGACACATGGGTACATGAATATTTTTGATCTGCACCAGACTCTGTCCCTGAAAAGGGATATTGAGGGATCCATGCTGTCCTGTCCTTGTTAGGGTACAGCAAGGGTGGGATGTCATCCTCTTTCCCCTGTGCCACAGGAGAAGAGCGGCCTTTTCATGCCCAACCAAAACTGACTGTGAAAGAGGAATGAAGGTGTAGGTGTTGATTTTAACATCAAACACCTGAGATTCATTCCTCCTCAACTGGAACTGAAAATGAGACCTTCTGATTTATTCCCCAGAACTGGATTACAGAAGGGGAATATGCTGGGAAACAAAATTTTGGGGAGAGTGAGCTGTGTGTTAGTCTGTGCTGACCTGAATGTGTGCTGCTTGTGAGCTGCCACTGAGCCAATTTGCATGTGGAAGCTGTAGATCAGCACCTTTCTAGACACGTGCAAATTGTCCACCCACCAAATATGTTTGAAAATCCAATTTGGGATTTGTGAAAGCCATGTCTTACTTAGAGATACTGAGGTTGCCCAAGACATCTGAGATTAGAAAGGAAGTTGCAGTGATGTGTGGGCTGCATCATGCGTCTTCTAGTTGAAGGTGGTAAGTTTTTTACCATCACCTGTGGACTGACAGCATTACTGTTTTATTGCATTGTGACAAATAGGTTTTGGAATGGAAGCTAGATGGAAAGCAAAAAAAATTACTGATATTTATAAAACTTACTTGCAAGATTTACATTCTCTGTCCTATTTCTGCCAGCGATATTAGTTTTGATGAATTCTTATTTAGAGAAACACAGATCTTATTACATCAAGGGGTAAATATGCAGTGTGATATATGGGGATTAGCTGTGCAAGTCATTATCTTTGACATGCTGTCTGCTGCTGTTAGTCCTTCTCAGCAACGGATCTTTTCTATATTTAAGTAATTCTAGCTGAAGAAAAAATGAGATGATTACCATACCCTCAAACCTCTTCTAATGATTTTTGCTAAAGTCAGAATAGACCTGGTTGTTATGAAGGAGCTCTTGGCTAATTTTGAGCATATATTGTACTCTTGTGAAACAGCAACTGTGATGGTATTAGTTCATCTCATTTCTCTGGAATGGTGACAAAGCTAATAAAAGACTAAATGAGATAATGATTTTTATACAGTAAACGTCTGCTGCTAAACAGCCCCCTGACAAAATGACATGGTCTTTTAAAGCCTTTTAGCACATGTAAAGCCTCCAGGATTTAACTGACTTGCTTGAAACTGAATCTTTCCCAGAAGTTTTCCCCTTACGACCACGCTTCATTTCCAGAAGGTAATTAAACCCTTGGAGACAAGCTGAGTGGTAGGAGCTTTGTGCCACAGAAAATCCTGGAGGTGGGACTACCTGTTGCACGATGATAGCTACTCCCCTTAATGAGATTCTTACTGCCAGCGTTGGTGTGTCCTTGGTAAATTGTATTTCTAATGTTCCTTGCATCCAACGATGCTCTGGAGGGGACTTGCTAACAAGAAGGTTTTCAGTTCTGCCACTGCAATGACAGAAAGACCAGGGTGATTTTCCTCTTCGGACTGGAGTGCAGCTTTGCTGACTAAAGTTAAATCCCTCTGCCAAGGATGAATCATTGATAGCTCATAAAAATAATTTCTCCAGAGAAAATTTTTTGCGTCTGAAATAGGCAAGGCTGTGGCAGGATTTCCCTGAGGGAAGGCAGTCCTTCCCAAGCATAGGGCATTACCTTATTTCCAATTATCCAAGCTTGGGTGCTTTTACTTCTCCTGTGTATTTAACAAGTTTCAGAGTAAAAATGTTCCTAGTAAAATGCCAAAAAATTAAAATTATTCTTCATCACTCTTTCACTGTCTGTTGAGGTCTAGCCTAACCCACAAAAAGTGGTCTTCCTGGGCTTTTGTTTTTCCCCTCTGCAAGCACAGCTGTGTACAGGCCCTCTGTCAGGAACCTGCATTAGGGTTGGGGCGTGGTGTTTGTGGAGAGAGCCTATTTCAGTGTTTGGGCTGCAATTTTTTTCTGACTTAAAGAACAAAATTTTCCTAAATGTCTAGAATCTTCCACAATATTTGAACCGTGCATTTTGTTAATTTGCTTTTCCTTCTAAAATTACTTTTAACAACAATACGTGAAATTTGACTCTTCTGATTCCTAAGAAGCCAGTGCAGTGTGATACTGCAGAATGAATGCTTGGTCATTTCTTTGTTGACCTTTTCATAAAAATTTGTGAAGCACAATGCTTGTTATTTTCAAGGTGTTTGAATTTGGTTGTGTGAAATCTTATCTTATGCCTAGCTGAAAAAGGCACCAGGATGAAATTGTGAGGAAAAGTAAGGGTGTGTATTAGACAGATGAAAGACAGTTATGCACCTGAGAATGCTCTGGGAATCATTTTTAGACTGCAATTAAACTTCAGAAGTCTGTGACTTCCAGTCCTACACTAAAAAATTTGCTTTCCCGAATTAGATTTGCAAAGATGCTACTGTTGTCAGTGGCAGCAGCTCCTGGCTTTGTGCCTAGCTGGGCTTGAGCTCAGGAAGAGATGTTAGGATCTTGAAGCAGTGTTTGGGTACCACTTTGAGGTAGATCATGGTACAACTGTTGGAAACCTCCTATAGCTATACTGGAACTGTCACATCTTTTGGCATTTTATCAAAGAGGGAGGGAAATATGGAGGTTGTGTTTCTGAAATCCATGAAATGTACTGGTCTGGAGAAAAAAGAATTTTTTCTTTCTGTAATTTTGATGGCTTTCTGTAGCAAGGTGAATAAAACAAGTATATTACTGGTACAATTGTTGCACAAATGCACCGAACTCTGAAAAGCTTCTGTTGAAGCTTCATTTCTTCATTAGAAGCACCCGAACTTTTTGCTGACAGAATGCATCTTCAGGGGAAGAGAGGGATCTGCTGACTTGCCAAGATTTTACAGTTTGAGTTAGTCACAAACTGAAATTTGCACTGTACTGGAAATCACAGTGTTTCAGATTTTTCCATTCTTGGAAATTGGAAAGAAAAGCTGTTATCTGTTTTTGTCCTAACACAGAAACTTGTTTTAACTGTCATGACATGAAATGATATAATTGATTAAGAAGGGTGACAGTAGTAATGAATCCAACTGTTTGACTGTCAAAATATTTAGTTTCATTATATTATTTATGATTCATTTGGATGCCATTTCATTAAATATTTGCTGAAATCAGTGTGTATTCATTAGATTTTTGTGTGCCGTCCCATTTTTGCTCTCAAATCACCTACATGGAGACTTGTAACCCCACAAATGCAGAAGGGTCACCCTGTTTATGGCACTAATATTGGCTTGGGTGGTGTTCATTGCTGGGGAGTCTGGTGCTGCCCTAGGTCGATGTAGTAGAAACATGGCTAAGGGAACTTGTAAGGATGTATCATTATTAGCCTGCTCTGGGTTTAAGAAAGGAGCATAATGAGGGAACCAAACTTGACTTTGAAATGCACTTGGGATTAATGTATTTTGGTTGCTGGGAACTGCAAGATTTACTGCAGTTCCTTGGAAGAGGGAGTCAGTGATGTCCAGCTATTAGGTCTCATGATCTGGTGCTAGAAAAGTGGTGCGTGTTCTGAGTAACTACTAAAATACCTTTTCTCTCAATAACTGGAAAAGCACATCTCCCACTGGGTCCCAGCTAGGGATTCACAATGAGGGGGGACAAGCTTTAGTGTCAATGTGAATGGGGCATTTTGACAAACAACAGACCAGCACTTGTCCCTCTGTTGTTTTTGCAGGGCTGATCACTGAGTCTAGAAATGAGACCAGGGCAGTCAAAACTGTGTCACTGTCTCATGCAGCAGAAACTGGAGAACTCACTGCTGCTTAATCTTTAATTTTTACCATGTTATTAGAAGACATGGTAGCAGCAATGCCTAATATGGATCACAAGTGGTACCACCGTTTATCACAGATGGAAACAAACTCATTTCATGTTCAGTAGACTGTGAAATGAGTCACAGATGTTCTTCCTCTGTTGCACAGTGTCACACTGTTCTCATTATAGAGCATCCATGCAATGGCTCTTCAGCCACTTCAACTTCAGGCACCCCTTGCTTAGCACACATTCCTGAGCAGCTGTCTGGGAGTCAGAGGCAGTGGGTCAGCTCCTGCAGAAAGTACCAGTGTGGTTCATTGGTTTGGGCCTTGGGTAAAGGACTGGGGATGGTTTTGTCTCTTAAATAGTAATTAATATACTTTTCTGTTCAGAAATTTGATGGTAAAAATACAAATGTAAAGTGCAAATGAACTCCAGTGAGATTTTTTTAGTGATAGTGTTTACTCCTGTAGTGTCTCAAAACAAGTATCGTTCCAGTGTGCTGAATGTGGAAACTACAGGTCCTGGACTGGCTGTATCCTAGATTAGTGTGGCCTTAAAAGTTTTAAGGCCCTGGGCAAGAGTCTTGCTGCTTTCCACCTTTCTTGTGCTGCTGTCACTGCCTTTACTACAAGTGATAGTCCACAGTTTAATAGTTTACCTATGGCAGTTTTAAACGCAGACAGAGGCTATTCCTGTAACTTTCCTTGCATTGCTGCTGGCACAGCTAGCTCTTCCACACCACCTGTGAAGCTTCCTATAGTGATTGGAAACTTTCTCCTTTAGGGGCTTCTTAGCTTGCTAACTAATAAGCCTCAGTAATGATTTAGTTCTGTTACAGAGCAATCCCAGGTCCTCTGGGTATGAGCAAAACAGTGAAGACAGTCGGGTGATAGATATTAACCCCAGCTTGTTTAAGCAGTGCTCAACACACGAGCAGAGAGTGTGAAGAGCAGTGGTGCTTTGACAGAAACACTCATGGGTCTCTATTTTCTCTAATTTTGTTTCTTCTTTTACCTCAAGTAGTCATCTAGTCCTATTTGTCTTTTAATGAGACTGGCTTTTGTTCTTTATTGGAAGATTAAAATTAATCACAATGAAATGACATTCTGCTTGCAGCACCTGCTCCTACCTACTTGGTATTGTATACAGGGGAATGACAAGTATGGCCCAACTGCATACAGCCACACAGTTAATGAAGTTTTATTATCCAAATTGCCATTTCACATGAAAAAGAAAGTAGTATGCAAATCATTCTACAGTTTGGGGCTGGCTTTGCAATACAGAGTTAATCCTGGGTTGTAGAACTGTGTTCTGAATTTTCAGGGTATTTTATTTCTTAATTATTCCTTATGCTTTGGGGAGAAAAAAAATCCAAAACAAACTTGAAAATGTGTACAATCTCTAAAAATTACTTGGAGCATTCAATATGCAAGAAGTCTGAAGCAAAGTGTTAAGGTGTAAGCTCTCCTGGTAGTGTTACAGATTCTAGTGTGCTGCACTGATATTGAAGATTTTTCTAGCTATTGAAAAGTCAAGAATTTTTGCCAGAGCCTGGACAGATCCTTGGGTGGTTTTGATGGCAGTGCAGGCTGCCATCCTGGTTTCTCAGGAGCTGGACAAGAAGGCAGAAGTCAGAAACTGGTCTTTGGGTGGTGGCTGATATGTTTGAGCAGCCTGGGCTACCCAGTGAGCTGAGTGTGCCTAGAGGAGTCAGGAGCCCTGAGGTGCTCATTTGCCCCTTTCTTCACCCAGAGAAGAAAAGAAAAGAAAAAAGATAGAAGGAAGCCCTAATCTGAGCTACTTAAAATCAGCAAAGTATAAAAACCTAAGGACTTTTGACTCCAGTCCCTGGTTTTGCATCTCATATCTTTCATAAAGTAATCAATCTCAAGTCCTAACCTGTTTAGAAATGCTCTTCATATTTTCAGGCTAAGCTTCTTAATGGGTAAGTTTACAGCCATTTACTCCACTGCTTTTTTGTCCTTCGACTTTATCATGCCTTCTGCCTCCCCAGTGATCATGCTGCAAGAGCAATCCTGGCTTCTCCTGGCTTTTGGTCTGTAGGACCAAACAAGTCAAGCTTGTAATCTCTGGTAAAAAATGTGCTTTTCGCTTTTCTTATTATCCTCAAATCCTTTCTCTGCACCTTTTGTAGTTCAAATACATGTGTGTATGTGTATATATATATATATATATATATATATACACACTTTTTTTTTTTTTTTTAACAGGAGTGACCTGATAAATATTTCAAATAGGGCCAAAGTGTTTGTTTGCCAAAGTGTTCTGTGGTAGCATCTCTTTGGTGCACCAGAAGATCCTGTCAGGCTGGCAGACAGTGTGGGTTCTCTTTTCATGTTTTCTTTGAGTAGTGTTATCCTCTCTGAATGATGGCTTGGGTGAAAGGCACAGAAATGACATCTCTGTCTTCAGAATACGAGTTGTAGCATTGACTGTTAGTTCCTCTATGCTAAAAATCTGGTGGCGTCAGTGTGGCTGGCTATCCTAAGGTTAACTGTAGGTTGTCTTTATGGCCAGCCAGCCTACTGGTTTCCTGTATTATTTTGGTGTGCTGTTCTTAGCAGATACCTCAAAATCTGCCAGTCAGATATTGGAATCATTAAATGCACTGAGCTCTAGATTGATGCAGTCTAAGTCACTCTACTATTTCAGGTAATGAAACCTCAGATCAAAAATGTACATTCATATTATATGCTGAGAGCTTCTGGGTGTCTTTATAGCTTTATACAATTGTCTTCCTTTATAAAGGTCATTCATTTCAGTAACATGGATATGTAATTCTATAAAGTTTTGAGCTATTGTTCTAAGTATGCTTTTATGCCTTCAATTTCCTTATGCACTATCATTATCATTCCTGATATAGCATAGGATCATTAACAGAAGCACTTCATAAAAGAAATATAGAGGGATTAATAAATAATGGCATACTCAAAATTCAAAAGGAGCAAAGATTGAGGACTTGCATTTCTGTATCATTAACCCAAGAAATTGCAGGGACAAGGTAATGCATTGTTTAAGTTTAGAAAGACCCAAAACTATGTCTACAGCAGACTTATATTCTAGATATTTATTTATTTGTTTTTAATGTGTAATCCATCTTGTACTATGAATGCTGTAAGCTTGCCAGTTGGCATATTATGCTTTGAATACTTTTTCTCTAGATGCCTCACTTGGTCAGTTGCCATCTTTGAATGTGTGGGATGACATTTTGAATTTTCTTTTTAGCAATTTTGATTTTTTTTAAGGCTGCACTATATAAAATTATGTTATTAGGACATTGTTTACTTTTGTCTTGCTTAATTATGGGATAATGTTCACAGTGGAGGAGTATGAGGCAGTGAATGGTGTTTGCAGGTGATTAATTGTATAGTGGAGTTGAGACACTTGATAATTACAAAACCTGTTGGTTGTGAGGGTATTCCATCTCTGTGAAGATTATTCATTTTTATGGAGAGGGGCAAGAATAAGGTAAACTGCAGTGATATTTATGCCTCTTTTGAGTGCTTGTATTGCTTTTTTTTGCATTTGTCTTGGGTACTACTGTAAGAACAGGTGTGTTTATTAATAAAATATGTATTTTGAAATGTCAGGAATTTCCCTTACAGGTTAGATCTTTAAAAAGTTTGTTCCTTGTCTCAATATGAAACTGATTCTTCTTAAGCTGGGAAAAAATGTATAATATTAATTTTTAAGAAGTTATACTATGTAAAATTAAATTTGCACTTTTACTGGAAAAATGCTCAATTTCTCAGTTTTAAAATTTTGCTATCCTTTTTTTCACAGTTCCATATCCACTGTACTAAAACCTGCAATGCTTGACAAATATAACTGTTAAAATGGAGTGGATGTATGGTGGTATTTCAGATACAGCAAGACCATGTGGTTAGATATAGTATCACCTTCAAAGGGGGAATTTGATGAGTGGTGCACAGCTTCAGTTTAAAATGTTTGGTAATGGGGTTGGTGGAATAGGAAGGATTTTTCACTTCTAGAAACAGCAGTGCATTGTGGTCTTAGGAATTATATCTTTTATTTTTACAATTAAAGCTGTGTTTCAGCTGACCTGTGGGGAGGTAACCTGTTTTGGTGATACCTATCCCTTTCTTCTTACATACATCCCCATTTGTCATCCTTCTGGTTTGAAGGATGCTCTGAACACCAGAGAGCCATTCAAGGAGGTCTGGTGCATGGGCTGGAATGAGAAGTCCTCACTCTCCAGAGCCACATCAATTTCAGAATATAATCCTGTAATCACCACTTTCTGTGGGGTGGAGTGAGATGTGTAGCATCCTCTCAGGTGATGCCATAGTTTGTATCATCCTGTCAAATGTTCTGCTGAATTTGAACCTCTTCTGCTCTCCTCTGGCTGATACAGCAGGGTGGTGAGAAGTTATTTCTCATTGCTGTTTCCAACTCTGTGCCCTTTGACACCGATTTGAGGAACTGGGAAAGGTTTCTGTTAGTGAGGAAGCTTTGGCTTTCAGTGAACCTGAAGGGGCTTGCCTCATCACTGCACATGGCTCCAGTACAAATTGAGAGAAAGAGAACTACTATTTTTTACCGATAGTCTCCATTGTTTTACATCTCCTACAGGTTATTTTTGATTGTGAATGTCCTTGGAATTCTTTCATACTGCATCAACTAGTTATGAACAGCTCATCACAGCTAATGCAATTACGTTGTGATTCATTAACATCAATGGACAGTGTTTTTAATACTCTGCTTGCTGAACTGAAACAGAGAAAGTGGGAATTGCACAGTGATGCTCACTGTCTAGCTAACCAAGATTTTTTTTTGTTGTTGTTTTTTTGGGCTGTTTGGGGTTTTTTTATTTGTGGGTTTTATTTTGGAAGGTTTTTTTTAGTTTTGCCATGGCAACAGTGATGACACAGAACATTAAATCCTCATTTTGGAGATTATTTTTAACAGGAGCAGTGGTGCCAATAGCACAACAGGCCTTTGATCTTCAGGATTTGCTAATTTTTATTTCCTATTTTTATTTACTATGTTTTTTAATTTTAAGTGCTGTGCAAAGCTCTGCTATAGGAATGTGTTCTATCATATGCAGAAATCCATCACAGAGTAGGGAGCATTAAGGGAGCATTAACTGATCACTAATTGAATCTAACTTGCCTAGGGTCTATGAAAGCAAATTATTTCTTTGGTAAAGTAAGCAGACAGTATCTGTAAAAGGAATTAGTTATCAAAACTTTTTTTAGGCTCTTTTCCTATCCAGAGAGGAGAGAAAGTCAGTGGTGGTGGTGTTTTGTTTTGAGCAAATCCCTGAATTTTAAATTTTTATTTTCATCTGTTTTGCACATTGCTTTCAGCTATTTCCTTCCCTGTGCATTTCATTCTCCTTCCCAGATCTTTTACCAGAATATCTGCAGTTTCAAGCACCGGTGCCTATTTTGGGAGCTTTTAGTTGAACACTCCTCCAGCTCCTTCTTGGGCACCACACAGCCACTCTGTAGCTTGTAGTTATTTGTCAATAATGTCATATACTTCTTTACATTTGCACCAGAGAGGAAACATTTGGTCAGTTGCAGTGAGTTTTCTTTCCCTTTTAGCATTTTATCCCTCTCCCAACCCCACAGACTTTCTTAGCTGTTTTTTTTTTTTTAACATGACTTACAGAAAGGAGACTGTTCTAGGCTTCTCATCCTTCTTCTAGGACTCCAGAAGGCCTTTTTCTCCTTAAAGTAAACATTTTTCATCCATTTCTACACTTCCAACCCAATTAGAATGACAGTGTATGAAGACATAAGCAAATAATTTGCAACATAGAGCTGCCTGAAAAGTGAGAAGATAATTTCCTAGGTAGATCTGCCCTAACCAGGTTGAGAATGGCTGTCTGTTTCAAATTAAGCTTATTCCTAAAAATGCAGTGGTGTTATGTGAACCAGTTACAATGAAATATTGAAATTGTATATACTACAGTACATAGCATTTCTGATACTGCAAAGCTGAGCAAAGAAGTCCTTGAAAGAATTGATTTTATTGGGCAGAGAATAACTTTGCCTTGAGACATTATCTGTTTTTACCACCTACAGTAATTTTAAATATAGTGGCGATCTACGCTATTTACTGACTCATTCTGAAATTTGTCATATTTTTGTAGCAATTTTAGTAGATGGGTAATTTCTTACATTTTAAGACTAGAAAGGGCAGTGAGGTGAGCTGATTTGACCACTTAGGTATGACAGGCAAATGTATTTTACAAAATTAATTTCTTATATTAATCCCTAAATTAGAATAAATCATTCCATCCTCAGGAGATTAAACCAGAAAGAGGACAAAGAGGAGAAGTGGTGTTGCATAGAACTTATTGATAAATGAGCCTTTTCAAATACTGTTTTGGAGGATAACATCACTCAGGTAATAATTTCTTCCCATCAGTTCATTAGGCTATTTATGGAATCTTAAAAGACTTCTTAATGAAGTTAAAATTACCACTGTGAATTTTTTATCTCTCTGTTCCTTATTTAATCCTTCCATGGAACAAAAGCAAAGCCACCCTGAAAGGAAGTGTTTTGGAATAGCTTGGCATGTGGATGCTGCTGTTGATGGACAGAGTCAGAGTGGTCTCACCAGCTCCTTCTGTGTTCCAAACACGTCTGGGGATGTAGCTTAACTGCCAGATTTGCTGCACTTCCCATCCATGCCACTTGGCTGAATCTGCCTTCGGGCAGGATATCATCTCCTGTGGAATGACACATCTGCTTTGGAACACTCCATTTTTTCAGTCAGAATTAAATTCCTTCCACCGTGGGCATGAGCTAAATATTGTGGGGAGGTAACGAGCTCCTGGCAGCTCCTGCTGTTGTCACGCAGTGCAAGGTGTCAGGTGTGGGTTCGTAGCTCATGTGCAAACTGTTCATCATGATCACATCAGTCACTGTGAGCTCTGTTACCTGCAGATCTGTTAGTTTGTAGCTTCTTTCTGTTTTTACCAATAATTGCAGAGGTTTGTTACTTTCTAGGGGTGACCTTTTCATCTGATATTTTACTACTTTCTGATTCTGAAGTGTTTTCGTATTTTTGGGAAAATATGGTGGCAGATTGAGCTCTACTGTGTGCTCTGAATCATAGATTTTGTTGTGACTTCTAACCTCTTTGTTACTTTCCAGTTGGATAAATATGTTCTTGTATAGTTTAGTAACAGTTGTTTTTTATTCTGCTGCTATAATCAAAACTTGTTTTTTGAAGCTGTGGGACAGTTTCTGGGAGTACACAAACACTGTAGTCACAGGCTATGCTTCCTCAGCACCTTCTCAGAGGTGAGAGCAGTGCATGTTTGTGCAAAGGCCACAAGGTAGAGGTGCAGGGAAAGCATCCCTTTCTGTGGTAGACTAGGAAAGAACGAAGCCCCACATCTCTCCTTTCCTGCTCCAATGTATATTCAAGTCATGTCCTGCTTGTACTGTCTGAAGAATGTGTAAGAGAAGGATGTATTGCAAAGAATGAGTAAGAGTGAATAAAAAAAAGGCAAATGTTTTGTTTGGTTTGGAAAGACAAACAGTTTGACTACACAGAATTTGTGAGCTGCTTATTGAGTTCATTGCAGCTGTGAGTACAGAAGCAAGGAATTGCCTTCAAGGTCTGTGAGATTTGGGGAAACATTTTGCACAAAATTTTTCATTTATTTTCCATCTTGTCTAGTTGCCTTGAATTGATTTTAAAATTAAATTTTGAGTTTTTAATAACTATAAACCCAGGATTTTCTAATTTTAAACTCTTAAATTCTGCCTGGCCATGGGAAATTCATGCTAGAGAAGTCTCAATAATTTCTACCTTAAAAGTCTGGCTATGTTAGGGTTTTGCTGTGGGAGGCAATAGGGTCATGTGGCAACACGATTACGAAACTGAGCTTCCAAGGAAGCTTTCATCTACAGACCTTGCAGGCTGAATCCTTGGGGTGTAAATTCAAACCTCTCATGACTTGAATACTGAAGAGTTCATTTAGCTCAGTTTGTGATTACTCTGTAGAAACAAGGTGCTTAAGAAAAGAGGAGAAATGCATTTCATTGCTGTTTTCCTGGTTTTTACTCTTAAATCAGGGAAAGAAACAACTGCTTGCCATGTCTAATCCTTTAGTGCTGGTTTGGCCTCTGAAAAATTTGTTTTGTCTTTTTATTAGTTAACATTCACATCGTGCTGTGTGCAGCACTAGACTTGATAAGATGGAATATGCCTCATTCAAACACTATGTATGCAGTCAGTTAAAATAGCACTAATTATTAAAATACTATTTCAGGCAGGAGATATTGTTTATGATACAGCTGAACAGGGAAGTAATGAGAAAGCTGTGCTGTGGTTTCGCAGCTCATTGATGACACCACAATTCCTGCCTCTCTCTCTGTGTACCTTTTGCATGGTAAGTAGTAGGTAGCTTACTCTACTTTGGGTCTTGCATTTATAATAGGGTAAGAGTAGACTGAATGTAGCCAGTTCTCCAGAAGACCACCCAGGGAATCCTCTAAAAGCTGTAAACATTCTCCTCTTCTCCCAGACTGTATCACTGCCCAGCTGCAGCAGAAACCTTAATAACCCCACTCAAACAAAAAGAAAAGAAAACAAAACAAACAAAACCCCCCAAAAATCAAACCAAACCAAACAAAAGAAAACCAACAGAACAAACAAAAAACCAAACAAGAACAACCCAACAAAAAAAGAAAAAGGCAAAAGAATCGTATTATAACACCTTTATGAAAGTAAATAACTTATTATGGGCTGGAAAAGGATGTTTCCAGCAGTGACAAATGACATGTCAGCAGTTTGTTGTATGTACAGACTCTGTCTTGAAAAATCTGTTGTAGGCAGATTTATTTCAGGTCTGACAAAGCTGTAGTAATTTTTTTTCTTTTGCCAAAGCTGCACTGTTGTAGCAGCAGAACCTCACTTGATGTCTGCAACATATTAACTGTTGTTACTGCATGTTCAAAATGCCTCCTTTTCATTACAGGCTTTAGTTCTTTTCTGTTGCGTGATTAAGACCTTAAATTACTTTTAAAAACAATTAAAAATAATTAATAATAATAATAAATTTAATAAAAATAAGATTATGTAACTATTTAGGCCTGGTTTGCTGCCTCTGTTTGGTTATCATGTTGTGAACATCTTGCATTTGAATGAAGCAAATGTGAAAGAAATACGTTTTGACTTAATTTGCACACATTTTGGACTTAATTGAAAGACCTCTCAGAGCAGACAAAACCAAATTGTGATACACAGAGGGAGATGTGGAGATTACAATAAGAAGTTTTAAAATAGTATTTCCTGGACACTTTACCAAGTGTCCTTCCAGAAATTGGAAAGAAGCTGATTAACCTGACTAGATATTGATCTAAATAATTGAGGTTCCTATTTGAAGGCAGATACAACAGTAATATTGATCACTGGAAATTAATCTCCATTTCTAGATAATTTTTTAAACCTGAAGGAGTAAATCTGTTCCAGCAAGCTTTTCCACCCTTCTTATCCAAAGTTCTGCTTTTTTGCATACCTGTTCCAGGAAAGACTTCCCCAGACATTACAGTTCCAGTGTTTCTGCTCTGTTGTGGCTGCAGAACTGCACTCTTTTTCCTTTGGGTACATTACTGCCCAAACACAACACAAATTGCAAGTAGATAAACACAGGGGGGAAAAATTACTAACTGAAGGATTAGTTTATAAAGAACTATTTTGTATATGTGTGTGCTTTCCTTGATGATGTGAGTAAAAATTCTCAGACAATGCAATTCTAACAGCTGTAGTCAGTATAGGAAAATGCTGAAGGATGCTCTGGCAAGAACTGGATGACCTTGATGATTAAAACAGTAAAAAACCCCAATAAATCTGTAGAACTGACAGGTCCAAAGTGCAAGCCAGTGCATGTTGAATCAAAACCATTGATTTCTTCTTTCATCTGCAGTAAATGCATTTCTTGAAGATCAGAGGGTAGTAATGGTAAAAGGAGTTGTGAAGGACCATTGTGACATAAAAAACCATATGAGAGTAGGACCACACGACATTCTAGTTAAGGACTCAAAATGTAAGACAAAGTTGCTGCATCCACAGCCTCATGTTTCATAGCTCATGCTTTCAAGAAAAGTAACTAAAGTTGGAATTGATGCAGAAGAGGGCTTGCAGGAAAGGCAAGGGACAGAGAACTGGAATGACCATGTGCAGAGAGCTGGGAAATGCACAGAGAGAAGAACTTTTTAGTTTAGTACCAAGAGTGACTACCTGGAAATTGATAGCTGTAAGAAACTTTGGGCTAGACTCTAGAAGATATTTCTAAGGAGGGAGCTCCTCAGGAGTTTTTGAGTAGGAGGAACATGGAATTTGTAACTTCCCTGAAAAAAAGATAGTCTGTGAAAGCACAGGACTTTATTAATAGACTCATGGGGTTTCTTCTGGTTTTCTGTCCCTAAAAATACATAGCAGTTGTTGAGCAACCTTTGCCTTTGGTTGAAAACATGTGTTTAGTTTTAGTTAAGAGATGTTGGAAATGTTGGGAAAGTGTGTGCAACTCATTTTGTATTCAGTTAATTACATCCTCTCTGTTTTCTACTTTTCCCACAGCAGTTTGTGTTTTACTAGATTACCTTCCTTTAATGAAAAAATTGAAATAATGTAATTCCTGACCTGTTGTTCTGTGAAGAAACTTAGAGAAAACCAGAAGAATTAGCCCAGGGCTATAAAGCCAGATGTTGATCTGGTTGGGGAATTTATAGCTTTAGAATTTTTGCACCTAAAATAGACAGAGAAATCTGCTGAAATCAACTATATACGTATGAAAAAGGTGACAAAAATTGGCCATGAAGGCTTTTGTCAGACACAGTATGTTAATGGGGAACAGCCAATCTTGACTTCAACACTTATGTATAATGTACAATCAG
Source organism: Passer domesticus (assembly GCF_036417665.1). NCBI lineage: Eukaryota > Metazoa > Chordata > Aves > Passeriformes > Passeridae > Passer > Passer domesticus. The sequence continues at coordinate 35,319,934 of NC_087479.1, forward strand.
TAATTAAAGCAAAATTGCATTTAGAAATTAGCAGACAAGAAAAACATAGTCATGCTTGAAAGGTTATAGCTAATTATGCTGGTGATCACTTAACTGCCTGTGTATGCCCACATTTTTCAACCATATACATGGTGGAAAGGGAGCAGCCCTGTAGCATGCCATTGAGATGAAAATATCGAACTTCTGAATGTTACTTCCAAGGGAAATATTTTTTATTTTTATAATTTGATGTTGGCTAGGAATGCAAATATGAGAAGTTGATGGTTCCCCCATTCTAATAGTGACTTTCATTGTTTTCAAAGATCCCATTCCAGTGTAGTTACAAAATATTGGACCAGACAAAGATTTGGTGACAGTTTTGAATCTATCTGAGATGGCAAAAGCTCTGAGATATCTAAGAAAATAGGAATGTTTCTACAAAGGTTTAGTTTAGAGATAGGGGAAAGAGTTTGGGTCAAAATTCCAGTTCATTGAAAATTAGATTTTTCATATGGATGTGTACCTTTTTTTTTTTTGCATAAAATTTTAAGATCTGAAGCAAAATATCTTCCTGGTCACTGAATTGATATAAACTGTTGATCTTCTGTAAAAATACTGTAACTGCAGGATAACCTCCTAGTTAGGAGTCTGCTGGGATGTAGCAGGTTCCTATCCAAAAGCATCTTCTGCTGGTGCAGGACACAGCGTTTGATCTTTCTCTTCTGTACACCAAGTTCTCCACTGGTTTGTCCTCAACCAGATTTGCATCTGTATTTCCTATTTTGGTGAAAGGGGCAAGGATGAATCTAGTGAACTTTTGCATTTTAACCCTGTGGTTTAGGGTATGTTCAAGTTTTCAAAATATGTATGTGCTCCTTCAGCCTAGAAGGAAGACCTCTAGAGCTGCCTAGATATTGGGCCCCAGGTATCTGATCATTCCTCTTGATGTTTGGGAACATTTCAGTTATTGACTATTAAAAGGTATGCTTTGGAGCTGGCTCAGAGTTATACCGAAGATAACAGTAGGTATTTTTGTCCCCTGGAAAATGTCTGTAGTTAGTGCTTTGTCCACTGCTGCTCTTGTACCATCTGTGGGAGTCCTTACCTAGGTGTACCAAAAGGAGGAGCATGGTAATACATTGGCAGTATGTGCCAACTTGGCCCCTGCTTCTAAGATCTTTGCAGATCCAAAACTAAAAACTGGACCCCCCTCTCACTTCAGAACCAGTTATTCTCACAGTCTGAGGGATGTAACAGCAGCAGCAGTTCCTTATGCGTATGTGGATAACGAGGCACTGAAGCCTGGGTCTGCAGAAATCAGACCTGTGCCGGGGGCAATTTGATTATCAGATCTGCCAAGAATAAATACAGTGTTTACTGAAAATGGTAATTTAATGAAGATACTAATTTTTCATCTTTGGGGATGAAAGAAAAATTCTTTAATGGTATAAATATCACCATTCTGCACAGGGGGGGATGCTGGTTTCAGTGTTCTCTCTGGGTTATTTTTAGGCATTGTGCAGGAGTCTGCCCAATATGGTTTATTTTCGCATGCTTCTACCCAGTGGGGATTCTTACCAACTCTATGACTCTTTGCAGTCTTTCTAGATGTAAAGGTTGTAGAGTTCTTTTTGTACTTTTCTGTAATACTTGAAGCTGTGTTTCTTGTTTGAATGACATTTATAATTAGAGAGATCCTCAGGCTTTATTAACAGGACTTGCTTTTCATAAACCTATGCTGGCTGGGCCTGATCCCCTCCATGTTTTCCTACACATTGAATCAGAGAATCACAGAATATTTGGAGTTGGAAGGAACCCACAAGGATCAGTGTGGAGGCATGCAAAATTATCTGCTCCATGACCTTCTCTGGCACTGAGGTCAGGCTAACAGATCTGTAGTTCCCCAGATCCTCTTTCTGGCTCTTTTTGTACATGGGTAACTTCCAGTCAACTGGGACCTCCCTGGTCAGACAGGACTGCTGGTAAATGATAGAAAGTGGCTGGGTGAGTGCTTCCAGCCGAAGTTCTTGCTTAATTCCAATAAGATGTTTTGTTGTATCTTTCTTTTGAAGTAAAAAGCCAAATAAAATGTGATTAGCACTCATGTCTCTTCCCACAAACAAACCTAAATGTTAGAAGTTAAAATATTAAGAGCAAAGCTGTGGTTCGGGACATTCTCCTTTTTTAAATTTTTTTTTTTTAATTAGCAAAATGCATGGATTCTTTTTCCCTCATGTTTCATTTTCTCTAGGTGCCAGCTGTGTTTAAAGACAGAAGTTTTAATTTAAAATACTATGAAATTAATCCCACAGAGAAGGAAGAATATCTCAGGCATGAAGGGTAATAGTATTTCTTTACTGTAGAGAGAAAATTACTTTGTTCTCATTCTAAGAAGACTTTGTTACAGGGGCTCCTAAGTACTTTATGAAAGAAGTCACCATCTTGTCCTTCATGCGCAAGATTCTGTTTCCTGGGATTATTGTCCTTCTGTAATCCAGTTCCTTATTGGCTACTGTGGGAGGAAAAGAGCAGCAGGGGTTTTTGGTCTTTGTGCAGCTGAAGAAATGCCAGTCTTTAAAGGAATCTTTCAGGCAAAGTAGAACACACAATTATGGTAACGATCTGGTCCTGGTTCAATGATGGATGGGTGCCCTTTCCATCTGCTGCAAAGAACAGCCATTTCCCATGACCCACTAATTAAGCGTACACCAACATCATTACTGGCCCTGTTTACGTATGTGGGCACAAATGTCTGTTTGGATCAGAGGAAATTGTTCTGATCACCTCTGCAGTGATAGGTTTTCTTGCAGAAATGCTGGTGACTGGTGGTGTTTTAACTGGATATGTGCAAATGTTGACTGGACATCTGCATTGTGATGGTAAACCCTGAAGAAATGTCAGCATATCTTTGAACTCCCACACCAAAGATTCATTCTTCTGCACACTGGGAGAGCAGAAGGGGCCACAGATGTAAATCCAATTTGTGGGGTCCTAAGTCCCTCCTTAGCACTATCAGAATAGCAGGGTAGATGAACTGGTCTCAGAAATTGAAGGCTTTTGCTGCGGAGAATTACAGTGCACTTGCCTCCTTTACAGTTTGGTTTCAGAGGTGGGCTGCTCCAACACAGAGATTTTGGCCATGCCATCATCTCTGTGCTTGGGGACCTCATCTCATGCTGTTGGGGTCTGACTATTTGACTATTTGATCTGTTTGGTATTAGTTTAGAGTGAATTCTAATGCATGGGTATGGGAGAATTCTTTTAACCTTTTTAAGGGTCATCAACTTAGAGATGGGTGCAGAGTCCTTAAGATAATAATCATTACTCCTGGAGGAATTAGCAGGAGAGCTGTTTTCCCTGACTGCACAAAGATTTAAAAAAATGAAAATGTCAGAGTATCCTAGTTGGCATCCAAAGTGAATGAGTCATTCCTAATGCTACTAAAAAGCTAATTCTGCCTTGACTTCAAAGAGAAACATCAAAGATGAGTTTGCTGTTTATCCAGGTGCTAAAGGAAGAGCTTTTCCATGCTGCTGCTACTCTGGCTGAGGGTATGGAGGAGTGTTGTGCTTGCTCACTATTGATATTGAAATCATTACATTCAAATGAAGCTTATTGAATGCATTGCTGACACAAGCAAGGGAACTACACCAGCAGTTTGACAACTGCTCTGTGATTTTAACAGAAGAAAAACCACAAAAGGGTAATTAGATAAGACAGCAGGAAATTAGGAGGTATTCCCTGACTTTCCTAAAGAGCAAAGATGATATTATTCATGGGATTTGTTCCATAACTTGCTGTTACTGCATGTTTCTTGTTTCTCCGTTTTTACACCCCAAAAGCTCCACAGCCTTCTGCATCACTCAGTCTTTATGCATACAGTGTGTGTCACAGTGCCTGTCAGGCACAGAAATAATCTCCTTGGCTATTTCTCCAGACCCAGGGTGGCTGAATTCACCACATGACTGCATGTATTCACTCACTGTATGTGAGGCTCTTGATTCACTTTTGAAGGGAAGATTAATTAAAGACACAAAGCCAAGTGAAAAATGGTATTTGGACTATTCTTCCAAACTACTTACAGATTTCTTTGAGTATAAACAGGTTTCTATAGAGAAAAGTGCAGAAGTGGCTTCATTAAAGCATTTGAAATTGAAAGGATGGGGAATAATATGAGAATTAGGCAAGCAGAAATTGATCACCTGAAAGGATAACATTTGTAGGAAGGAAGTACTTGCTAGGTTTCCTAACAAGACTTGTCAAGGACCATTTTTGAGAGAAAATGTAGTTAGTATTTTCACTTGTAACCTTTGAACAAAATAAAGAAATGTGTTTAGTGAAAGTTGAATTAGCAACAGTTTTATGATTGTTTCATTTAAAACTAGATGCTAACAAAGTATTCTCGTTAGGCTTGGGTAGTTTCCTGATAGGTAATACTTGAAAGGCACTGGTCAATTAGAAGGAGAAGATGATGATGGTGAAAAATAAATAAAGCAGAACAGCAGGTTTCTGATTTCAGCTAGGGCTTCACTCAGACATTGGGGTTAGTTATGTATGTGTTTTCTGGAAGAAATGTAAATTATGAGGATATAGGAAAAAATCCCTTATGTCACTCTTTGTTTTCTCCATAGCTTATAGAGACTGTCTGTAAGAACTGTTGGGATAAAACATTTTACTTTTTCTTTACTTTTTTTTCCCTTTTAAATGGATTTTAAATATTTTATTTGTTGATTTTTTTCTGTTTTTATGACTTGTATATTTTGAGGACTTGTGTGCAAACATATCACGCTTGAAGTGAGAAATTTTTCTGTTGCATGGTGCATGTATCTGCAAGCTGCTTGTATCTGCAAACACAATCTCTGCTGCCATCTTCTAGATTTGTCTTCTTGCTGAGCTGTAATGTAAGCTGTTGTTTTAGTCCACTAAGAGATGACCCATAGTGCCACATTGATTCTGTCATCTTGGTGACATTTAGACTGAGCTCACCATACCATTGTTCACATTTCCCTTCACTTGTGACCTAGAGCTGATTTTGAATCTGATCCATGTGGTGAATTGCGTCAATCCTCTGTGCTTTCCCTTCTCTCCAGCCATCTGTATTCAAAATCCTTTATACTGTTACAGCTTTTTGGAAGAGTTACTGTTTCTGCTTTACATCATTAGCACTAGAGGCTTCAAATGTGTTCACAGAATGAGTGAAAAAAGCAAATGTCATGTTAGAAAAAAGCATTTTTAGCCAGTGATTTAAATCGAGGATGGGGGAGTTCTGAAAAATTTATTTATAAAATCAAATCTGCCTTCATCTCTTGAAGGTAATATTACTATATGCTGCAGGTGGGTCACATTTTGGTAATGCAGCTGGGGAAACCTAGGGTCTTACCAGTGCACATAATAACTTTGGAAAAGTTACATTTCTGATCTGTACTTCAGCTTGCTTATCTTCAGATTAAGGCATAATAATTCTCAAATACCTGCTTTTTGTGGAATCTTTGCAGAAGCTCAACTAGAGGTGGTCTGAAAACTTCAAATGCATGAGTGTCATGTCTCACTATTGTAAAGTGAGTTTGTACTGCTCTAAATTCAGGGCATGGGAAGAAAGGTTGCCTGTTAAAGTCAGAAAGGATGAAGCATACCTGGAGTCAGAAGCATTTGTGGATATGCTGCATTGGAGAGGTTCTAAATAAGATTGGTAGAGGGAAGAGCAGAGCCAGCCAGTCTAGCTATTTAATTTCATTCTGTTTCTCAGACATCCTGGAATGTATGTGTTCAAACAGTATATTTTCTGAATTGGTCTAAGCTTGATTCATTTTTTTCTGGAGCTTGCTGGATTCAGGAAGCTTTTGAAGGGCAAATATGCTAGCTCTGCTTTTTCCCCCGTTAATTGCATTGATGTGTGTGATGGGTTTTAATACTTGAATTTCTCCTCTAAAATTTAGAGGAAAAAAATCCCCAAAGATGTCATTCTGTGTTTGTCCATATGCCCACACTTTCATATATACTGTATACACACTCTATTCCAATAGAATCTGCCTGTCTACATCAATATTACCTCTGACTACATCATTCCTGATGGACTTTCATTTGCCCTCCCTATCTCCACAGTTGCATATAACCTGAGCAACACACACCCGCCCTTTTTTTATATTAGAAAGCATTTTCTAATGTCTCCCATGTGTCTGGTGACCTGCTCAGAACTTGTTCATTCTGCCCCATCTCAAGGTGGTGGGGAGGGGCATGGCAGTAGAGAGCAAAGTGCTGTGGGCTGGAGTGAGCAGCAAAGGAGAATTGTCCATGCAGGAGTGAGAGGAGGGCACATGGAAAGGAAGGATGTACAGTGATGGAGTATCCTCAGTGATGCACAGTGTAAGTGCAGCGAGGGAAGGCTTTGACATCTTGCACGCTTCTGAATTTAAATTATGCTTTTGAATTATTCGGTAAGTTGCTCAAGTGGAACTGCTTAACTCAGTTTGGTTGCCCAAAGGAGAGTCTTGCAGCATGCAGAGTATTGTCTGTGTTGGGAGTTAATTATACAAACTGAATAATTAATGTTCATTTTTGGCAAATCGAATAAAAATAACAAAACAGATTTCTTCTCTCTCCGGTACAGTTTATGTAACAGACAAATACTTTCCATGTGCAAACAGGAAAGCACAGCAGAAGAGTCAGGATATCATGATGTTTAAAATCATAGACAGCATGTTGTTTCATTAAATCCAGGGTCATCTCAGCATTGTTCTCACCTCAGTAAATGTGCACGGTTATGGTCTTTATTACTGTAGAGGAGAGTTAAATTATGAACACAGGAGGATGTTTATGATCACAAATGCATTTTCATACATACAAGGTACTAATAGAACCACCAAGTGTAAAAAAGGAGGCTATATGAAAGATATTGCATTTTTCCTTCTCTTGAATTGTCTTTTATTGCAGTATCTCAGTAATACTTGAGGTGGTATTTGGCAAGATCATCACCTAGAGATAAGGTGTCTCGCTGTGCATGTTTCTGTCACTTCATATCTCCTAATGTTAAGAAATGCAGCCATGATCACTATTCATGTCTTATAAAAAATAATCCTTGGCATTATTCTCATTCTTTTGAGAGGCTTCTGTGGACGAATACTAATGCCAGACAAGTGGGTAACAGCTTTTATTATTCCTTTCTATTAATTTTCTTATTTTGTAATTTATCTCTATTTTGGAGAATGTTTGCAGAAAAAACATTTAAAAATCTATAAAGTACTGATCACATTTTCAAGCTTAAAAGTGATGTTGTTGCCAAATTTACGTTTTTTTGGAATATTTCTTAAGGGATACTTTAATATTATATGGCTTGCAAATTCCCTCTCCCAGCACTTCAGCATTGCCAGGCTTTTTTTGGTCTGTTTTGAAAGTAATATTTTTGCAACAGTTTCTGCTTCTGAACTGTATTTTCTCTATGAGTTCTCTCTTGTTTATCCTGTCTACTTTATGACATTCCTCAGGCATTTGTAATTTTATGTTGAATCCAGCTATGTCAGTCCTCCTAGTGTTTCTGTCTTGATCCAGATGCAGGTGCATAAATGCTCTGAAGCACGTAACTTCTGGGAGTGGCTCATGTATTGGAAGGTGAGCACCTCTCTGCCTGGTTAGTTCCAGTTTGGGTCACTGTGCCTGCTGTGGGACAGCTCTCAGAAGTATCCTGAGCAGACCAGAACAATCCACTGTCTTAATGCGTATTGAAATAAATGCCTATTGTGATCAGTTTTGGGGGTCTGTGAAAACAACACCATAATGTTGCTGAGCCATTGACTCCTGCTCATTCTATACTCTTAGCAGTACATTTTAAATACGAAATATGTGTCTCTGTTAGAAAGGTGTTGTAAGTGTTTAGGAGCAGGCAGAAAATATATGTGCAATCCTAAAGCATTATTGAATCAAGGTCAATTTAAGAATGTTGATAAAGGACTATTTTGTTCTACTACTCTTCCCATTCTTTTTTCTCTCTGCTGTGTCCCCAAGCAGACACCACAAACAGAAGCAATCTAATGGACACAGTGGTGTCTTTTGCACCAGTGAGACCACAAATTCACAACAGGGACACAGCACTTTCCCTCTTGTAAGCACCTGCAGCATCCATCAGCAGGGGAATTCCTGCCCCTCTGAGGCTGGGCAGCTCCAGAACATCTGGATGGATGGTTCTGGTGCATGTGCTGTAGCACCAGCAGGATGCATCTTGTACCTCTCAGGTATTGGTGCTGTTGGTATTACTACAGTGACAAGTCTTTGTGGATTAGTTATGCCCTTCTGGGATCAGAAGCTGTCAACTGAGTGCTAGTTTCTTTGTATTTGATTTTTTTTTTAAAATACATGTTTGCAAAGAATAGCATTTGGTATGGGTTCTGGTAGCTGTCTATTCTTGTATCTCCTGTTTGGTGAAAAAATAGCATCATGATAAATGGAAGTATTTAAGTAATTAACCTTGAGCAGTACTATTTTCATGCATATGTTAATAAAACATTTCACCTCCAGCTTTAGAAATCTCTTAGGAAATCTAAGAAACTTCTTTTCTACCCAAGCAGAGTGTGGGGTCTAGCAGGTGAGCATGACACAGTGATCTGCTATGGAAATGCAGTTCTAGGCCTGTGTAATGAGGCCATCACATAGTTTGGGTTGGAAGGGACCTTTAGGGCCATTGAGTCCAATCCCTAGTTTGCTTTCTTTCAACTCTCTGTCCCCGTGGTTTCCTCCCATTCCCCCCATAGCAGCAGAAGACATGACACTGTTTTGTTTTTGCCCACAGTAGATGGAGGTTTTAGCTGTAGACTAAAACACGGTCCCTTTGAGGTACTTGATATGAATCACATTGTTTCAGCAATGCTTTATAGCTTATCCCAGGGTAGTGCTTTCAGAGAAAAACTCTCACATAACACCTATCAGCATTTACAACTGCTTGCTTATTTTTGATAGGGAAAAGGTAGAGAAATTATACTTACCAAGTAGATTTTCATGCTGTACATTGTATAAACTAGTGAGTCTTCTCAATAATCCAGTATCAGCTGTATCAAGCTTTTATTGCTTGACCCAGGCTCTTTAATCCAAGTAGCTGGAAATTTTCATTCTCTCTCCTCTTTCTACCACCTACTAATATGTTATAATAATAGTATGTTAGTGAAAACTCAGTTAATGTTCAGACACAATTTTAACTGACACTGAGTCAGCTGTGTTACTTGGGGTGAAAGGAGGATTTTTTTTCATGTACTATCTCTTAAGTGTTACTACATCTTAATACTCCCACTCCCTTCTATATATAGATATTGCATTAAACCAGGAAACACATGTGCCTTTCTCTCATTTGAGGGTTTTATGCTAGGTGTTTGTGAACTGTGCTCCCTCTTAATTGTCATGATGCAGGAAATAGTTTTTTAAAAGAAATTTTCTAAAAAAATTATTTTGCTACTGAAAGAAAAATGTTCTGTGAGTTATGATCATATTACATTTCTGCCCTCATTAAACGTAAAGCAAGTTTAATAATGAAAATGTCATTATATGCTATGATAGGACTTTTTCACTCTTCCTCAGATGTTTGCTCCTGTCTGTTGTCAGAGGGAGCAGTATTGGGCTGGACAGATTTCTGCTTTCATGAGTGACCAAAGCTTCACTGCTTTGATACAACCTTTCCTCTCACCCTCTGGAAAAATGCTGACTTTCTGAGAGATTGCCTGAGATCTAGTTTTGGTTCTTTATATTTGACATTTCTGAATTTTACACAAATTGCTATGACTGACTGGAAAATGGATAAGGGAGGAGAGTGGGATTCAACTTCTCAAGTGACGGAAATGTCATTGTGCTGAACAGATCTCAGATAGATTAGTGTAAGTTTTTCTTACTGTAAAGCCGTTCTAAACTGCAATCAAACATTTGGCAGGTTAAACTGACAATTGTTTGTTTTTTCACTTCATGTTTTTAAAAAAGGAAGGAATTCCAACCAACTAGCAAGAAAACATGTGGTTTTCTTTTCTTAAAAAAACCCCAAATCTCATTGATTTTGATGAATAACTAAATTTCAAAATATTAAAAATCAGACTTTGAGAAGTCTTTGTACCTGAGGAATTCCTGAGATTTGTTGTACAAATGAAAGGGGGAGTAGGAGCAAAAAGAAAAAAGAGGAGGGAGAAATTAAAATGAAATGTCTTTTGAACTTTTAAATTTAACCTCTTCTTTTCTTTAATTTTTAAAGCTAACTAGGGAAACATTAAAGGATTAAGTAAAAAATACTTAGGTTGTTTGTAAGTTGCTTACATCAGTGTTTCATCAGTATCTCAATCCAGGTTTGTTTCTTTTATTGTATCAGGCTTCCATAAAGAAATGGAAAAAGTGTGTTTTGATTTCTCTCTGGCCCAGTAGTGTTGGAAATGGAAAGGTCTGGCACTGAAGAATAGGAACTTAGAAGGAGAACTGAGATCTGGAAGGCATTCCCAGACATGCAGGGCTTCTGCATGCAGGTAGGGAGCTGCAGTGCCCAAATTCACTTTCCAATTCACTGTGCTAGTCTGTCCTGCCCTGCCACTTTGTTTGCGTGAGGTCCTCAATCATTCAAGGCTAGAAAAGGTAACAGTTCAAGTAAATGTTTCATTTTTTGTTGTTGTTAGAGGTTGTGTTGTATGTGTGTGTTTCATTTGGTTTTAGTTTTGTATTATTGTAAGGAAAATACAAATGGAGGAGTTTTCTGCACAGGCATGCTTGTTATAATGTTTGTTCTGTGCCTTTTCTGTATACTCAAGAAAACTGTGACAAGTCTCCAAATAAAAATGGGAGATGAACCATCCAGAAAGAACCTTTCTCCCCAGCCTTCCTCCATACTTAGGTACGAAAGACTTTTCTGTGGTCGGATTTTCTGGGAGTAGATTAGTAAGCTACAGCATAATGTGAATAGTGACCTTAGTTGGGTGGATGTGATGTTATTTCCCTCACTTCCACAGTAAACTCAGCAGTTTCATGGCACTTAGCACTGTGAAGAATTCAGAGGGGCACTGTCTGTCTGCACAAGATCACAAGTGAGCAGGTGTTTCTGGCAGTGGGAGAGGCAAAGAGCTGACCAGAATCCTGAGAAGCAGCTGAACTTTTGTTGTGCTTTTGGTGACAATGTCTTTGGCTGCTCTGCATTACTGCAATACTGGGGCACAGTAATGCAGGGTGGTAAAACCAGGTGATGGTGCCAGGCTGCATCCCATATCTCGTGGAGTGGGTCCTTTCCCCATTTGGCTGCATCCTCTGCTTTTCACTAAAGCCACTGTGGGTTCAGTTTAAAGTTTCATTAATTTAAAAATAGATGAAAAAAAAAAGTGAGTTCATGACAGTTGGAATACAGATACTGGTTGTGTTCTTGTAAATGTTCAAACCACTTAAGTGCTTCTGATTTTTTCCCTGAATGGTTTCCTCTGGCAGCAAATCCCCTAGTTAACTCTCTGCTCTCCTAATGATTATTATGATTTCATCTGTATCCGAAGTTGCTGCCTTTCAGTGCCCCCATTTCAGGTTTTTCTGTGGAGCTGGTATTTGATTTACCACTTTGTGAGAAATATCCTTGCCTATGGAAAACAGACTTGAATTTGACAGCAATTGCAGTGGATGTGTATAAAGTCTGCACAGCTGCACAGAGCTGTCACTTGTGCTTCTGCTGCTCTGTGCAAGAGGTGGAATACTTTCTAATGAATTAAATATCTTGAATCAGGAGACAGCAGGAGCATTTTGGTTTTCTGCTGAACAGCAATGATAAAAATCTGTATTTACACTTAATGCTTTAAATTGCCTATTCCTGTTCACCTCATGCACTGAAGATACTAATTAAGTATTTTTGAGGTTGGCAAATGGAAGGTCTTGAATGAAAGTGCAGTGGCTTTTGATGCATACATAAAATAAAGTAAAATGGATGTATCTGACCCGGTCCTAAAATGATTCAGGCAGCTGGAAATGGTCCAGAAGCCTGTCCAGAACACTGCAGATGTTAGTTGAGATGCCACATAGTTTTCTATAGGCTTTAATGCAATGCCCACTACACAGCATGTGGCGGAAAAAGTTCATACCCTAAACAAGCTGTTCTGTGGTGCAGCAGCTTGTCTGAGGGCTTCGAAAGACTTGTCATATTTCCCCAGTGAACATAAAGTGCTCTCTTTAAGGAGGAGGGAACCCTAACCTACAAAGTAATTCAGTTTCATCTGGCTTTAAACATCATGTCACCGGTGTTTGAATATTCCACTTTTATTTAATATAATTTTATCGTGTTTATCTTGTATTTCTGTATACTGAATGGAGAGGAGAAGGCACATTGGAGAGCTTCTCCATCTGACCCCTTTTTGCTCCATGCAGGAGGAGCAGCTGAGGTGTGAGCTTGCAGGAATGTTGCCTGGCAGCAATAAAGCAATAGTAATGACCCTGACATGGACTGGTAGCTTTGTGGTAGTGCACCCTCCCTCTCTCCCTCCCTTCCGAGAGGTGTTGTTGTGTTTATTCCCTTATTTTTGGAGATGGAGGATACAACTGGGGGATACTTAAGTAGTGGGGATTAGAATAAAGGTTCCTTTACTATGTACTGATGATGCAGCTCCAAAATGTTCTCTCCATGTCCATCAGTGCTTTTGTTCAATTTTCTTTGCTCTTTGGATCTGTGTAGAGCTATAAACAATCTTCTTGTTTCTTCTTGTCTGGTTTGTCAGAGACCTGCATAGAAGTAGTTCCTGTGTTTGATTTATGTTAGTTTTTGTTTATATGTATCTTTGCTCTTTCTCCACACAGATACATGTGAATAGGTGTGCTGACATGCACACTCACAGCGTTGTGGTGCCTGACCATCAGCTTGGAATTACTGGAAAGGAAGTTTTATGTAAAGGCCATTAGAGAGACGGAAGGAAAGAGTACCTTTAATGAACTCAGCAGTTCATTAAATAGCAACAGCTTGTGGCAGAATTGTGCTTATAAGTCTGCTGAACACCTTAATTGCTTAAAGTGAGAATGCAAAAATTTATGAGGATCTTGGATAACTGCTGTTGAATTATCCAAGAAAGGCAAGGTGAAAAGCCTTATCAATGTATAAAGAAGTGACATACAGCAAACAAGGTAAAGCCATGTCAAAGACAAACATGAATATTTAGGAAACAGTTTAAATTAGACAGAAAGGGCAGAAATCTCGTAGCAGAAACTAAACAAAAGATAGCCCTGATGTGTCTGTCTATGGATGGATTTATGAGTTTGTGAAATAAACCTCTTTGGATAGCCTCAAAAGTGCTATGGGGTAGGAACATCCATAAAGTAAAAATAATGAGCAGTGAGGCAGGCTTTCCTGAAAGTAACTCTAGTCAAAGATGCAAAGTCAGCTGTATTTCTAAAAATCAACTGACACACTCAAGGTTATAATATTTGCTGTATATTCTAGGGAGAGGAAGATAAGGGTACTGTAAAAATACTGCTTTCAAGTTTAGAAGGAAAAAGTAGGTCATGAGATTTTCATCCTTCCTTTATTTTTACCCTAAAGGGATTAATCTAATTTCAGATCTAGCAACACATAATCTACAGAGTATTTATCTAGAAAACATAGTATTTTTACCTGCAGCATTTAATCTGTGTCTTTGTTTAGAGAAATATATGCAGCAGATGAATGCTGAGTCATTAACTCAGCCCTAATAATGTATTAATAGCTACCTTAGGGACCTCAGATTTGCAGGTTCTGATCTGATGCCAGAAAGTCTGAAAGTTTAGACAAAACAAACTAGGAATCCTGTACTCCCAACTGCCTTAAACAGAAATTCTGAAAATAGGATTTGAGTAAAACACTCAGGTTTTTTTCAGTATGTAAAATAAAAAGAAACAGGATGAAAAAAAATAAAAGAAACAGGATGAAACTTCAGGGTGACAACCTTAACTCTTGCTACTCCATCATGTTTTTATAATGTTGGCCATAAAAGATCAAACTGTCAGGTGTCAGTGTCTAAACTCAGGGAATTGAATTAATAGCCTGAGTTTCTTAGGGGTACTGGCTGAAGACTTTCTGCTTGAATTGGCAGAAAGTACTCCTCTCTCTGAGGAGAGAGAAGTACCTCTTGTTTTTCGCCTAGAACAGGACTACCTGCATAGTTGCCAGAAACAGGTTTAATTGCAGGAAGCTGCAAACTCCAGTCTCTACACACATAGAGTGTCTCTTTGTGTCGTTGTAGGTTATGTTGCCTCTAGTTGCCTGTAGTTGCCTCCTTTTACACTGCTGAGGTGTAACTGCACCAGCTGTCATGATTTTGGCCAATTTGCTGGGTGTTAAGATGTGTTTGTGGAGACAGTGCCTGGATTTGTCTACAGGAGCAGTACCAGTTGAGCAATTTAGAGAAGAAGCTAGGGAAATTGAGGGGTTTGGTATTTTCTTCCAACTTCAAAACTAAAAATATGGTCGTAGGATTTCTGGTCTTCTCTCAGGTGTTTTGTGTAGGCCTAGCAAAGCAGGATGTAGGGATTCTTCAGGAGCGGGCAGAAAGGTTTTGAAGAAAAAGCAATTTGCTCCCATCCTTCTTATAACTTGTGTATTTCCTCTCATGTTTGAGGAGCCAAAAAGCACTTTGCAATCTCTCCATTGAAATATTCAAGGACTTGTAAATCTTGTGTTTATGTGAGAGCATTACTCTGGCTCCCAGGCTGCTCAGCTTGAGGAGCTGGGTAGGAATGTTGCTGGAGATCTTCCAGCCATGCTTCCATAAGCAGGATCTGCTGCTGTTTTGTGAGTTACGTTGCATGATGAATGCATGCTTGAGCAACTCTGCAGTGCCACCAATCTGATCCTTTGGGATGCTTGTGGATTAAGAAAGGTAAGCAGGTTCAGACCGACAGGTGGGCACTTCCATTTTCAGTTAGTGGAGGATTGTTTCAGTGTAGCTATTGATAACCAGAGTGATAGTATGCCCTGAATTTATCTGTGAGAGCTCCTACCTTGCTGCTTAACTGAGTGGTATTTGGTGCAATATTTTCCATATAAAGGGGGTCAGAGATGGCCAAAGGGCTGTAGATCACCTGTGTGAAAGCCCCTCCTCCCCAGGGAGGAGGGGACATGGTTTTTATTTCGCAAATGGGCTGAAGTGGTGTTGTCACTTCTTACTGTAAAATTCTGCAAAATCTACGTGCTGAGCAGTGGGGATGTCTGAGTACCCTGCTTATCATTTCCCTAATGGCAAAGTGGTTTGATTGCAAGCAGTGAAGTCAAACCAGCAGAGTTGCAAATAGATTGCCTTGATGATTTAACTTGCTTCCACTTTGACAGTGGTGAACACCACAGGTTATATAGCAAACCATGCAGTATGGTGTTTTCTGACAAAAATAATAAACTGAGATGCCTGTAGAAAATATTGAAAGTTAAATGGTCATCATAAAGTGGGAGAGTTGTTACTGATCATTTCTGTCTCCCTTGAAGGGTCAAGGAGATGAGTCACTGTAGTGAAGGTAATCATGTTGCCTTTGGGTGTTTTTCCGTTAAGTAAAAAAAAATTCACAATTTCAGTTAGGACTAACTGACTGGTGCTGTACCTTTGGAAGATGAGAAGCAAAGGTTGCTCCAAGCCAGCAGTCCCTCCTTGTTTGAGGAAAGGCTGAAGAGTTTCACTGTCTAGCAGGTGGCTGCAATTTTTAAAATAGCTTCTTAATAAAATTTTCTTCCCCTGGTTTTTGTCTGACATGCTAATTAAACTCACTAGGGAAGTGAGTGGCTTAGATTCCTCCTTTATTATCAGGCTCCTGCAAACAAGCTACAAATGTAGATATGCTTATTCAATTGTGGCAAGGGAAAAGGCATCCAAATTCTTGACCTGTGAATGTACAGGAGTGTTTAATCCAGAGAAGGAAAACAGGGCCATGCTGTTCCTGAGGCACTGTGGGCAGGGCAGGGGTGCTAATGAATTGGAAGAAGAGTTCTAGATGCCCCAGAAGAGAGTGGCAAGTGTGTGACAAACAGATTGTGTGATTAATTACTTTTGCATACCTTCCTGACCATTATCAGCAGGACTGTATTTTTGATGGAAAAACTTAATTAAAAAGTTTCATTTTTTTCCTCTTAAGAAACCTGTGTGCGGGGGCTCATTGGTGGGTGGAATTTAGGACACTGATTAATTGCTTTCAAGAGATCAGCTATGTGAATCCTGCTAAGAGGAAAAAACAATAAAAAGTTGGCAACCTGCTAAGTGAATGTTACAAACACTTGAACAGCAGAGCACTTGAACACTTGAAAAGTGAGGCTTTTCTGAGGACTTCCCCATCACTGCTGTTTCAGGTAGGCATTTGCTGGAAGAAGAGGCAGAGAGGACTCTGGCAAGCAGCAGCAACACCCGTTTTACAGTCTTACATTCATAGGAGCCTTTCTTTATCCATAGGAGCCTTCCCTGGTGCTAGCCCCTGTATAAGGCGCTGTGCAAATGCAGACCTGGTATCTTTCTTCTGTGGTAATGCATGGCCTCCTGGCCTGCCTGTGTGGTTGGCTGTGGCACGGGGCTTGGAGCAGGAGCCAGCTTTTAATTGTGTGAGGTTCAGGCTGCACTGCAGACAGATGTCAGGGGTGCTGATGTCTTGTACCAGATGTATGGGATTTGACAGATTGGCACATACCAGGCAGAGATCCTCACTTTAAGACCTTGCTGCAGAACAGAGACTTTCACAGACACTAGGACACTGTTGGCAGTGGTTTTCATGTCTATATTAATACAAAGACAGCAATTAAAACAGTTCATAAAAGACAGTAAGGCTATGTGTTTTATGTTGCATATGCTATGACTGTGTGGCAGCACCAACTCTTGAGAACCATGGTTTCTCTTTTCTTCCAGGGTTGTATTTTTGGTTCATTTAAAATGTTGTGGCATAATTCACTCTTCATATGGGTTCTTGTGGGTACAGCCCCCACGATATTACAGCATAGCTAGCCCATGACAACTTTAAATGTTTGATTATTTTTCCTTAGCATGGGAAAAAGCTGAGAATTGAAACATGTGATGGTTTACAGATGCTCAGATTCATTTATTCAGTCTGTTTCTTGAAGGCAGCTGAAGTACAGTTGTCACTTACCTCAGAGTGACACTCTCACATGTCAAAGTGAGACCCATAAACATTGCCAGACTTCCCCCAAAGAAACTGAGAGCTGTGGTCTCCTTTGACACTGGTTTCTTGCATAATCTTTCAGCTTTCCAAATAGGAAGACAGCTGCCTGTAGAGGGGAGAAAACTTGAGTTTTCTCCAATGCCTTTTGCATCTCTTTCTTCCCCACCTCTGTTTTTCATTTCTCATTAAGGTACAGCAGCAAACTCAGAGAACCCAGATCACTGGGGTGAGACATGAGGCAGCAGGAGTGCCTTTCCACTGCTGCAGTGTGCTGGCATGCAGCTCTGCTTTCTACATGGCATTGCCTGGCTGCAGCCATTGCCCAGAAGCTGCATGCCTCCCACCCATCCACCCTCCCCCAGTCACCTTTTGTTAGCTGGAAAGCAGAGTAGCAGCCTCCCTGTAGCTCCAGGTAGCTCTATAGGATGACTCTATCCTATGTTATCCTCTCTCCCATAGCTGCATTTCTAGAGTTTGCTACCAGACACTGTTAAATTCTTGATGATTTACATTTTACTGTGCTGCTGATCTGTGATTAATTGCTGTTATTCCAGAGCAAGGGGCATTTGGCTAAATTTCCTCTTTGATCAATCTTCCTAAACAAGCTGTGCTGACAGCAAAGACAGTGGAATTTGGACCCACAGGCCACAGCCTTCTACTCTCATATGTCCCTAAGTAGCCAGTGGCTGAATGTAATCACCAGAGGCACTGCAGTTGGTGCCTGTTGCTTGCAGAGAAGTAAGTCTGTAAAATTCAGGAAGCAAAAATTTTACTAAGAAGCAATATCTAGGGGCTTGGGGGAGAAGGGTAAAGAAGAGAATCAGAAGTCTTGTACATTCTTGTCAATAGCAAATGATAGCCAGAAATGCATTTTGCTTGGAGTGCCTGGAGGGGGAAGCTACTTGTTACTTTTCCTAGCAGTGGGTCTGTGGTGCAAATTACACACCTCTTGGTATTGCATTTGCCCAACACCCCACTTTAAACCCATCGGAGACTTGCCATTTGCTGCCTTACAAATACTTTGGATACCCTTGAAGTCTTCAGGTAGCAAGGAATGGTAATGGGGCAATGCAGAAAGGGATCACTTCTTGTTGGGGATAATTGTTTCTGTAATGCTTTCAGTGTCACTGGGATGAGGCTCAGAGATGTGGAGTTTTAAGTAAGAGGAATAATGGAGTGCAGTAGTTTGCATTTCACTTGCATAAATAAAGAAACATTGGAGAGAAAATGCTTTGTGTAAATCCTGTGTGCTGCACATAGTGAACTCTGGATGCTTATGGCAAAGTTAAACACCTTCTGAAACCCAGCTCACAATGGGAACAGTACACATTACATGATTAACATGGATAAGCAGCAGAAAGGACGCCTGTCCTATAGCTTGATTTAGCAGTGCTTGAATATATTCATCATGTAACAGTGGTAAAGAATCTTTCTTCTCATTCTAGACAGAAATTCATTATGATGAAGCTCAGATCATTATTCCTCAGGCCAGAATATATCTGTTTGCCAGTGGAGAGATTAGAAATGGATTTTTCCATATCTTATTAATGCATGCTTTCTGTGATGTTTTGTTTTTAAATACAGATGATTTTAATATATCCATTTTTCCTCTCCTACCCTCAAAAACCTTGGTATATTATTAAGACATGCTTAGCATGTCATCATCCTATATTGTTCTTACTGTATGTCTCTCCACGTTTTTTTTTTCAGAGCATCCTTCACCCTTTCCTTGCATATTCTCCTTTAACTATCAGAGATTGTGCTTTCCTTCTTCAGGAGTTATATGTAATGCATAATAGCAGTCAGAGCTCAGCATTTTTGCATTAATAGTGCCAAATCTTGATACTTGCACATCCCATCATGCTTGTCAGTCACTCACTTCAGATCTACTTTCTTCATTTGAACTTTTCCTCCTAGGAGGATCCTGTCTTTGGCATTGTGCAGCCTTTTTTTTTTGAGATGAGCTTTCTCACTGTGACATTTCCCTTCTCATTCATTATCTCAGAATTTTTCTTGAGGGAATATTCTCTTCTCTCTCCCACTCTCTCCCTTGCAGTGCTGTAATTAAATATTTTTTCTGTTTGGAAAGAGTTAATAGCACTGGGGAAGAATACAGTCCATGGTATTCCAAGATTAGAGTTTAGTCCATTTTACTCTTGCAAGTGTATGGAAACATTAGGAGAAGAGAATTTCAGTAGGGAGGCATAGTTTAAGGTTCTGGTAATAAAATGAGTGAGGTAAACAGCAGTCCAGATTTGAAATTCAGGGTACATCTTTACTGTTCTCCTCTCTCTGTATATAAGTTCCCCTCATCAATATATATAATATAATAAAATACATCTCTTATAACTGATGAATTATTGTTTGTTGGAAAAGCATTCCATTGTTCTGTTATCTTGCTGATTTACAGAAAATGTACTGTATCCTTAAAACTAAAAATCAGAAATTTTTCATATTCTGAAAATAACTTTAAGAGTCTAGCTATACTGCAGATAAACTCTAGATCTGGCAACACACTTCGGAGCACAGAAAGGCCTTTTTGTGTTGGGAAGGTATGTTATTAACTAATCCTCCATTTCTTTTTCATCCCTCTGCTTCCCATCCATTTCCTTATGATGTGCTTTTTTGTAGCAAGCCCAAGGAAAGAATGGTGATTTCCAATGTTGCAGGGGCTTGATCTGAAATTCTAGCTGCATAGGTGCTTGTGTTAATGAAAGCAGCTACGCTGAAATTCTTTTCAGCATGTCTGATGATAAGCACATTTCAGTCAAGCTTAAGGATGCAGTTACATATAGAATAAGTGCACTTTGCCTCTAAGGGCACACAGGGGACCAAATGACAAATTGGAAAGCCTCACTGCAGCTTCAGCGCATTTAGAGAATTAGCACTGAAATAGTAATCTGGTGCCTCCTGGATTGTTTTGTCCTTGGAATAAATTGACCGAGATGCTAGACAGATCTGTTTTTCTCAGACAGTAGTTCAGAACACAGAGTGATCATAGAAGTTGGTGAGTTACTTTTACCTATAGTTGCTGGCTAGCAAGGTGGTACTTAAGAAATTAATTAATTTAATTAATTCCTGTCTAGAACTGCCTACAGTGAAAAGCCATGTTTTGGAAAATTAATGCCGTCAGTGAGCTCAAGCATGTCAGTGTTTTATTTGGTGAAATTCCATGCTTAGATTTTGTAGTCATTACTTGTAATACTTGACTTGATGTTGATGTCACTTGTTCCTATAAAAAATGCTGGATTTGTCTCTGAAAAGAACTGTGCATTGTAAAGTTGGAAAGGACCTCCAGAAGTTATCTAGTCCAGCTCCCTGTTCAGAGCAGACCTGATACCTTAGTTAGATCAAATTTATCAGAAGAGACTGAAGAACAATAGTGTAAGAACATGTTGAAAACTGGAAAACATTGAAAACCCTGTTTTCAGGTGTTTAAAATTTTAATCACAATTTACACAACTAAAGAATATATTCTCTCTGCCAAGTAAATATTTTCATGAACTTTCATTTTTAGAACAGCAGTCCAGTCCTTTGGAGCAAGAATATGACTTTCAGCTAAGGTCTTGGTCTTTCTGTCAGCTAGATGGAAATCCAAACACTATGCTTTAAATTAATTTAATTTAAATAACTAAGATTTCACAAGACTGACCCTCACTGTCCCTTCTTCTGCCACCCTGGGCTTCAACACTGAGTCTTAAACAACACTGAGATGAAGCCTGATTTATTCATAAGCTCCCTGGGTTTCCATGCAGTGTCTAGGAAAAGGTTGTCTAACTCAATTGCAAATATCACAAGATTTAAAGCAGATTGGGGTATTGATTTTATGCCTCATGACTGAATCTTTGGGCTTTTAAAAAATTACTCAATTAAAAAAAACACAGAACTTCCTGGATTGCTGTGCAGGTAACTAGGTAGTTGAAAGAGTATTATTAAGGCAGTGCTCAAAAGACTGTGAAATGCTAGAAGCAGGGTTATATCCATGACTCTGCATTTCCTGCTGTTGTTTCTAAATTGTGGTAGAGTCTTTCAAACTCAGTGATTACACTCTGAATTTTTCACAATACTTGGGTCCTGTATAGTACAGAAGAGAGGTTGAGAAATGCATGACAACTGAAGCAAGAGACTGTAGGAAGAAATGGTACAGTTCAAGGCAGCTGAGAGCTGTTGCTGCCCTGGAGAGCTGCATCATGTTTCTGCCTGTTGCATCATTCTCCTAAGGTGCCTTAAACCAAACTTTCTCTCTTGTAAGATAAGATGCTCTTTCACTGAATGAGATTTAGTTCCTGGTATTCAGAAAGGTTAAGCACCACAGCCACAAATTAAGTCATACCTACACCAGAGAGATTGTGTCCTATGCTTCTCACCAGGGTTCCTGAAAGTCAGTGGATATAGTTTTTACCGTGATCTCTCTGTAAATCAGTTAGAAATAGATAAAACATGGATGATACCATGCAAAAAAACACCTAACGTTTCTGAAGAAGTTGGGCTCAGTTGTGGTCATAACACAGACACAGTCAGCAGGAAATTAATTCTTCAGGCTTCTGAGCAGAATGTGAATAGTGCATGGTATGCAAGACCTGTGCATAAATGTAGACATATGATGAGAAAACAGTCACACTCAATAGCTGTCTAGAAACTATCAAAGCTATAACTTCTATGCACTGATTGGGGAAAGGGCTCTGTGGAAAAAAACTTAATGAGCTTTTAAAGTTTGTATTCCAAAATATGCTTGAGAGCTGGATTTAGGCTGCTGAAGCAACTGTAATTCGGACATCTATTTAAAGCTTTAAAATGCAGGCTTTAAGTTGCAAGTTTGAAACTTGCACAGTCTTATAATGTAGCATTCTTTTAAGTTGTTCCATGTGTAAGGTGTTATTTGTGAACATCATAAAACAGTAAAGACTATCTTTTTCCCATTCTAACTTCCTTTTAATATATAGCAAGACTTTTAATGTCAATACTTGTTTGATTTTTTTGTTTGTTTGTTTTTTTAATATTTGTGTGCTTGTGTGTTGTCTAACATATTGAGTATACTGTTACTTCTTTGAGACATTGACAGCATATGTCTGTGTCATGTGGGTAAAATGCTGCTACATTGAAGAGGTGGTTCTACAGGCCATCAGTATATTACTTCATACTGATGTGAATGACTGCAGAAGATACCAGGCTACAGAGAATCAAGTTCCATATTCTAGAAAAAAACATCTAATTTTGCTGAATGTGATTTACAGGCAGAATTTCTTTATGCTTCCCCTGCCAACAATGCTGGTCTGGATGCTCTATCAAACACATGGAGGTTTCTAAAATATTTGGCTTGCTGTAACAGGAGACAGGCTCCTTTTTTCATTTTAGAACAGTTAGCAAGCTCGCTTCTTTCAAAGATCCATTTCATTGCCTGTCTCTATATATATTTTTTAAAGTACTCTGAAGAGGGGGAAAATTTTAACTTGTGCTTGGAATGCCTTCAGAAGTTTGTTGTCTAGAAAGAGAGGAACAACCTTTGTTTCACATTATGCATAATTGTCTTCTGCTTAGCGATTGAGACAGTCCCACACAGTTCAAGCCTGTCTCCCTGCCTTGACTCCTCTGAATAAATCACTGCTCTGCTTCTGTTTTCCACTTAAAAATTTGGAGCTATATTACTTGGCACACCCTGATTTTAAAAGGTTTTTTTTGCATAAAAGATAGTGATGGAAAGCAATTCATGTTGTTAATCAGTTTTAGTTTCTTGAATGCATTAGACTGGCAACATAAAGAAAAAACTACAGCCCTAAAAGAAACTTCAAAAGTAGGAGCTGGTCAAAAGAGAATGTAGCATTAACCAGGGGCCACCCAGCCTCGTAATTTTCTTTCTTCCTTATTTAACTTTTTTTTTTCTTTTCCTGAGGTTATTTAGGTTGTTGAGGAGCTTAGAACTAAATGTCTTCTTAATCCATTTTCTTATGTTCTCTGGCCTCTCGCACCACTGGTGGGAACTCGTTCAGGACAGGTGGTCACCTGTATGGCCCAGCCAGTGTGGTGTGCCAAGAGTCAGCTTGTGCTGGTATGGTGTGCCACGTCCCTTCCCTTCTCTTGGAGGAAAGTCCAGTCTTGGAAAAGCATTTTTAGTGTGTAGGTACTTACAGCATGCTGGCTGTGAGGGGAAGAGTTTGGAGAACGTCTCAGGGCCAGCCACAGTCTCCAATCAGACTCAGCCATTAAGGTAAAGTCCCGCCATGGGAGCTGAGGTCTGATACAAGGTAGGAATTTCTGAAAGGAAAATGTATCTAAGTGTTAGATTAACATTAACTGTGCATGCAGAGCCTTGAAATATTTCAGTTTCTGGCTTTTTTTTTCCACAAGAAAGAGGATCTTTCTGTCTCTAGTCACTAGCCTCTGTTCTTGCACACATGCATCAGGCAGAGCGGGAGTGAATGAGGTAAGATACAAAGTAGAGTACAAAACCCAGTAAATAATTTAAATAATTAATTACTGTAAAATTTATGGGTTACTTTTTGGTGAAGTTGTATTGAAATCTGAAACAGGAAAGTTCACTAATTCTCAGTAATTGTTCAGGTGAGCAAAAACTGTTTGGTCAAAGAAAGTACAAAGTAAGTATTGATGTGCTTGCAGGAAACCTTTATGAAGTTTCTGTAGAGGAGAAAAGCCTGTGCTTATTTTAAAATTAGGGCCTGTCTATGGACTTGACCAAACCCATAGGTGGAAAAATCTGTCTTAAACATAAACATGTATCTGTGTCTTAAAATCTTACTAGAAAATAAGAACATTCTAGCTGAAAATGTGCCACTTGTTGTGTAGCACCTGTTTTTTCATATAGAAATTCAAGTGAATATGGAACACACATTGTGACTGGCCTGTGGTTGGCTTGTGGAGCAGACTCAGTGTGGTGGCACTGGTGAAAGCAAAGGGAATTGCGTGGCTGTTCCTTTATGTTCTCACCCAGATGAGACAAAAAGTGTTCTGCTGTATGAGATGGGCACAGTTTCTGCTGTGCAATCGGCTCTTCTGTCTGTAGCATCATTACTGATGCAAAAGAAGGCTGTGGAGATCTGGTTTTACTGTGTGGCTGGACCCTTCCTTATCTCTCTGATTTACCTGCACTTGCAACTGTGTTTCTGCAGTTTTGGTTCTGTGCTGTGCAGGCTTACCAGGAAGTGAATTGTGCTAAAAGAAGTTGCTTGTAAAGCAACTTAGTTGCAAGTAGTTGTTTGCTAGTAGACAGTGCTTGTTTGTTGCTTTTTTTTGGTTTATTGTTTGTTTTTTTGTTTTTTTTTTCTTGTTGTTGTACTGTTCCTAAGAATTCACACAGGTTTCCTATAAAAGAGACACTTATTCACTGTCAGGAAGATTTCTTTTCCCTGAGACTTCAAGTGCCAGGCCCACTTCTGGTGAGAACACTGCTAGCTGCAAGTGCTGGGTTACTCTGGGAAAATAATCATGATCAACAGCAAAAAAGGAATTGATCTGAAACTTTCTTTTCCCTACAGCTACCAGAACTGGTTACAGCTAATCAGGAGTACTGCCGACAGTTGTGGGAGGGGCTTGGTATAAATAAATTTCCTTATTTCATGGACATCATAGATCCAAACCTCTACTGCTGTTTTACCCAAGAAAAATGATGCATACATGGGAAACTTAAGTAGCATTTCCCAGTCCAAAGGCAGAGGTATCAGGCCACATCTCAAAACATGGAGAAGTACTGGGCAGTAGAGAATTAGGGTAGTGAAAACAGTGCAGCTCCTTTGAGAGCTTTATTTCAAGCTGTTCTGATTGTGGCAGTTTTTTACAGAATGGTGGATGAGAAATAGTTAATGTTGCTGTTTTTTAAAATTCTCTGCTGGCATGGCTCCTTAACAGTGCCTGTCATATAGCAGGGGTATTTGTTTTAGGATAAAATCAATTTTCCAATTCCTCCAGGAGAAAGAAACTTGTTGACATTTTAGTCCAAACAAGTATACAGACTGAAATATCCAAAAGGGTGGGCACAGTAGCACTTCTTTCCTCAAAGTTTTCAGCTGTTGAAGAGATAACTCTACTGTTTTACTACCTCTGTTGCAATGTGTTGTGTCCTATTATGTTTCTCTTGGAGATCTGGAGGCTGGATAGACCTGTGATTATAGCTAAAAATGTGTTTCTCTTTCTGACACTACCTCCAGATGAGTGTCCTGGGGTATTGGTTTATTTGTGCAGAGTGGCGGTGGGTACAAAGGTGATAAGGATGCTGGTATGATTGAGTGGAAGTGCTTGAGGGAGTCTTTTGGAGAAGAGGCAGCCACAGGGTTGCAGGGACTGCAGGAGACAGCAAGCTTGGGAAGTGCAGTGCTCTTAGACTTCCCCGTTTGGCATGTATCTTCCAAAGTGTCCACTGACAGAGCTTCAGCAACAGAAAGGAAGGAACTGCCTCTGTGAAATGCTCAATCTTCCTTTACTCTCAGGGAGAAAAAGAAGTATGTTTGCATTTATTGCTCTGCCTTCTGTAGATCCAGGCATTTACCTTTAGATACTATTGCCACTGAACTCTCCATGTGCACATATCTATAGAGGCTCCAGGTTTCTGGGCATATTGCTCATGGAAGGGGATTTCTATACAGCTACTATATGCTTTGTCCTGAAAACACAACCAACTGCTTTTTAGAGATCTTGAAACTAGACCACACTTATTTTACAGAAATACAAGAGGCTATACTTACTGAGACAGAAAGTTAACTGGTCAGGAAACTGTCAATTTTCATTGCCTATGTATTACAAAGCCTGCACAATTCAAAAAAGCTGGACCGCCTTACATCTTGAAAATTATGAACTCATATTATATTTTAAATGCCTTTTTTGTTGTGTGACTCAGAGGACCATGAACACTGCTCTGCCGCTGTGCAGTTTTTGGTTCCAGCTTCCCCTGACTAAATTTCATTTGGCATGGTTTCACCAATTTTATTTTTGAGGTTTGTTGAGCACCCAGCTAGCTACCTATCTTTATACATCATGTTAAAACTTTGGCCTGGATATGGAATAAAATACACTTGTCTGATCAAATATATACAAAAAATTCAAGATGCGTAGTGCAGGAATCTGTTGCAAAGCTTGTTTAGTATGATGTATACCATTTTCTAGATGTTATCTCTGTCATCTAATAATGACTTTTAATTCTTTGCTGACTGCCATTAAGAAAATAATTCATCAGAAATTGAAGAAAAAGGGGGGAAAAAGATGAAAATAATACAAGATGCTGAAGCTATGGAGACTTGCTGTCAAAATAAGGCATTTGTATAAGTTGCCTGGCTGCTCTCTAATCTGCAGGCTATAGAATGGGAAGGGTTTCATGCTGGAAAAAAGTACCCTCTGGAAATAAAAGGGACTGCCATCATAAAGGAAAACAGGTGGCTGTGATCATTCCTTCCCTCTGCTGCCTACATTTTTGCTTAGGGGTAGAATAAAATATGAACTGCCTCCAGGACACCCATCAACTTTCTTAGATGCATTAGTCATGTTCCAGCTTCTGGTCTTGCAAGTGTAATGCCTCCAATTATATGTGCAGATGTGCACCTTCTTCTTTCTTCTTAGCCTGGCTGTCTGGGCTGCAATGGTATCAGTCAATGGAGAATTCTTCTCAGGTGGGGCTGCCTCTTCTGTCTCTTATGTTTTTCTGCTCTGTAAATTGTGCCTTGATGGGTTCTTCGTAGCAGCGGACTGGCTCTGAATATTTGAACTACCCCTAAAAGCACTCTGGAGAAGATCAGGGTAGGCACATTGACCAGCTGGAGGAGACCAGGGATGGAGAGACCTAAGAGGCTACTGGAGGCATGAGGGTGTCTGGGACAAGAGCTCTGATGTCTGGGTTAGGAAGTATTTTGGGAACTAACGGGCTTTGATCAATGGGGGCACTGGGTTGAGAAGCTCAGATCGTCTTTTTTCTCATAATGTTCTCATTGTGATTTTGCCTTTACAACTTGTATATAAAGTAAAAAAGAAGGCTTGGATTTATATGTTCCCAAGATTCCACAGAGGTTGTTTTTCTTCTTCAAGGAGCTCTTATCATACAGAAATAGAGCAATCCCACTGAAGAACTGAATATTTGAGTCTAGCCTAAACACCAGCAGAATGCAAAATGTTTTAGATGAAGAAAGATTGTGTAAGCTTGAACTCTTACAAAGCTACGGACAGGCTTGCTTGAGGTGGAGTGCTGATGTTATTGATCTAACAATGCAGAGATAAATTAGGCATCATGTTCCTGCAGCTGACATGAGCAGTAAGGACAGCACCTCCAAGGGGTTTAGGACTTCCAAAGCTACATACTCGGTGAGACAATGTAAAAGGAATGTTTGCCTTGTGCAGTTTTTGAGCTCAAATAAGTAGGTTTAAAAGCTGGGCCATTAACACTGTCTGCTCCAGCTTGTACATGTCATAGGTCATAAAGCTTCATAGAGGAGCCAAGCAGAGAATTTGTGTTTTCATTTGATTCCAGAGATTATTAGGAAGTGGAGATTGAGGCCGTGGCCAGATTGATTCTGTAGTACACCTCTGCACATTTGTGCCCTCCTTCAAGACCACACACAGTGGAGCCTTTCCAGTGTTAGAGATATGATAATATGTTCTTAAATAATTGGTAATTTCAAAATTGCTATTTTTAGACAATGCAGGTTTTTTTAATGGGTTTTTACCAGGATCAGAAGGACATTTTTGTACTTTGGAGCCACATGCAATTCAGTGGTTAAATACATTTTAAACATGGACCCTAGTCTCCGGGTGGCCTAATCTCCTGCAACCCTCTGTGGAGTTGAGAGTGTAATTCTGAGCCTTAAAACTGCTTTTTATCTAAGGAAGGCTGACATTGCTATAGCTCAAAAAAGAATTTTCATTAAAACTTGGTACTTCTTTTCCACACTCCCCACCCTTATCTTCACTGTGGATATCATTGCAAAGCAGGCATCTTAATCAGCTCGTGTTCTGTATGAACTTGCACAGATTTTTACTAATGGTTGAAATTCTATCCTCTATGGTTCCAGTAGTTTTTCCACTTGAAATTTTATTTTTGTTTGAACTGTGAATGCAAAATGACCCATGGTCAGGGGACCGTTTAGACCCTGTGCTTTTGTGAATTGAAATCTGTGTTGTGGGCAGCGTGAGAGAGAACCTGATGAATTTGATTTCACAGGGGAGTGATTTTTAAGTCCTGTTGAACCAATGTTAGCAATATTGAGTACTTTAATGGAGTCTGCCTGCCAGTTGCTGACAGGGTTTTCAGCATCCTGCCATCTCTCTCAGCCAGAATCATTTAAAATTGACGTGGTGCTGAAAATGAGGAGGCTAAGGAGTCTGGATTTGATGACATATCCATATGTGGGCATGTTTTAAATGTATCAGGATAATCTTGCTTTAACATTCTGTACACCAGTGGTGCATGTTTAGTGCACTAAAATAGGATATTTTTTTGTATTGGGGCAGCTGTTTCTGGAGATATCAGAACATCTACAAGTACTGTTCTGAGCTATTACAAAGCATATAAGGTACCCTATGCTGAATGTGGTGCACCACATTGTGTAGCTCTGGTGATAATGGAATTACCAGTTGTATTTTGCTAGCAAAAAGCTTTAGGGACCAGAGAATGTGTTTGTTTAACCATAAGAGCTACAAGATTATGTGCACTTTTGCCATGGGTGTTTGACAATGAGCTTCTTACTCTGTCTTGTGCAACCTGTTTTTCAAGGAGTGATTATTTTATAACCCTCAGATTTTTGGCTACAGTGGTGATTTTTAATTTTTTTTGTTGTTGTTTTTAGTCCAAAAAGTGTCCAGTGAGTCTGCAGGCTACTTGGGAAATTTCAGCATGAGCAATTTTCAAAGCATGCAAGGTTAAAATAAGGGTTTGGTATTTTGAGAGGCCTGAAATATGGGAAAACATGCTCCCCTGGGTTTTACATAGAAAATCACAAATGTTATAGTCTTTTTCAAAGGAATATGTACAAGGGATAGCTAAAGACTTGGGTGATGGATATGACTGCCTCTCAGACACAATACATGAGATTCCTAGAAAAGACAATTCAGAGAAAGAGATTAATTTCTGTTGTTCTGAATTTTCTCCTTGGAGCAGCCTCTCTCTCTCCAATGGCAAAAGAAGAAGCTGGCAAATTAGCTAAAATCACTGCAAACGTATCTCTTTATGTCCTGAACCCAAGAAATGGCACAGGCATTCCTTCAGCAAGACAGTAAGGATGCTCATTTTGGTATCTTGGCCAAGTTTCACTTGTGATAATGGTATCATTGATTCACCTCCTGTGTTAATTGGGTGAATTTAACTTCCTTTCCATGAGGAGTACTGAATTGTGTAACTGCCTCGCACAGGAAGAGTTATAGTATCAGTCACAGGAAATGGAAACTGTAGGTTATTTTACCACTGTGTACTGAGAGCTGTACACATCTGCGGGGAAGGGCTGCTCTGGTATTTGCCTGGTGGTGGCAGACATGTTTGGGAGCAGAGGCTTGGAGAAGTAGGAGAAGAAAAGGGGGGAGGTGGTTTGTAGCTCGGTGATTAAGAGAAGATGTACGTGACTCACCCTCTTCTAACAGAGCTGGAGAGGCAGAAGGAAGCCAGTCCTTTAATCCTTCTCATTGCTTCTGTGGCCGCCCTCGTTCTTGGAGGTTTAAATTAAAGGATCAAATGCGGAATCTGGGAATTTTTCCAGAGACGCTTTTGAAGCACTGTTTGACTGTTACAGAAGTGATTGTCCCTAGCAAAGTGCAAACTCTGTCCTTGCACCAGAGAATTAAGACTTCTGGCTGGACTTCCTTATTCCCAGTAATGGATTTTAGCTATTTTCCGCTGGACAACTCATATAATTTTGAATTGCATCCCAGCTGTCCTTCCCAAGTTCCTGCTGTTCGCCATGGTGCTTGTCTGCTGTCCTGTGTGGGTAGATGGGAGTAGGCAGATACTTAAACACTCCCTGAGCAATATAAATGCTACACAGTTTTATTTATTTATTGCTGACTTTCTAAAGCAGCCTGTGTTGAGATTTATCAATGTGCCTGGCTTCTCTTTTCTCATCTCTCCAGACAGGACAGTCTGGCTGGGCTAAAGACCTTTTGTTCCAAAAGGCAAAATCACCTGCCTGGAACATAAAGCTAAGGTCTTGGATATCAGGTCTCATTAAAGAAACTTCATAAATAAGAGAGTTTTAAAGCTGTAGGTGGGTCTGGCTTCAGTTTCATATTAATTTCATAAAATTTTGTGATGCTTTAAATAAGTTAGGGTGTTCTACAAATCTGATGTTAGGCAGCTGCATAACAGCACTCTATGTAGCACCACCCTGGAATCAATTTATTTTGAAATATAAGTGATGTGGTACCTACTCAGCTCCCCTGGTCCCCCCAGACTATCTCAAGTATGCACTGTTACAATATTTTTAGAACATCTGAGGTAGTGGATACAACTTACCTAGATGTACACAATATAATTTTTGTTCTTTAGGGATTTCTGGCGATTTGCTGACAGAGATGGAGCACTCAGTGCAGCACAGTGCTTTTTATTTCCTGGCCTCTGCAGCTATGTCACTGTGCTTGCAGAGCACACTAGTAATATGCAGCTCTTGTAGCATCACTCCAGACAGAGCTAGACATAGAATGGCACTCAAATGAATACAAACATGAATTGTTTCTTTGATCTCTGTAGACTTCCCACAGGCTGCTGTTGCAGGTTTTTTCAAGGTCATCAAGTGTTGGTCATAAAGAAAATGCTTGCCTTTGTGCCTGTGGTTGGCTGGCTAGAAAACATATCAGTCATTGAGATAATGGGAAAAAAAATCACTTTGTTTAGATCAGACACTCTTTGAGCATGGGGAAAAAGAATTGAGAACAAATTGTATCTTCTGGGTATTAGAACAGGCAACAGCAACCAACCTACTGTACAAATAGTTCTGAAGTCTTAATCACTCTGCTCAAATCAGCTATGGTTTCACTAAATCATGATGCAAATGCCCCTTTAGCTTTAAAGTTCGGGTGTCCTTAAAAGAATAAACATGTTTGGCAACACAGTCCCATTATCCTAATCAGATATATAGCCATACAGCTTCAGCTGAATTTTACCACTGAAAGAGCAGGCTGGAATCCAGGTTATTCATGTGTTCCCATGTGTTCTTGTGAGATAACTCTTATTCCCAGCTGTTACCAGTTTGAGTGAAATAGCCTTTTCATTCAACCTAGCCAGCAGCCTTTAAGCCAGAGATGAGACTTCAGTTGTTTTATTCATTCAAAAAGCACAGGGATTGTGTCTAAATGCTTGTTTGAAGAAAGACAGAGTAGTTCTGTTAAACCAGCAAGTGATGATGCCACTGAAGTATCTCTCATTCCAGTGAAATGTCATCTGCCAATTATACTGGCAATCCTGAGACTGCTAAATGAGAAGTCTCTTACAGAGAATGGGCAGATATTTGTAAAGCACCGTGTGATTCCTGGAGGAAAGACGCACTATAAATACATGTACGATTACTAGCAGAATTTATTTATGTGCTTTGAAGACACTGTTTGTCAGAGCTGGATTGCTGCAAGGCTGAGCTCACTGTTCTGCCCAGAGTCATGATGGGTCTGGGCACTGTCATGTTGCACTTAGCTCAAGTGGGCTGGCGCTGCTTGGGGTCCTGCTGGCCAGCTCCATTTAATCACCCAATGTGCAATTACTGCTGAGCTTGCCAAGAACATGCATGTGCAGTGGAAGTGCCCTGTATATAAGGTATGTTGGTCTCCTAAAGTTATTTGAATATCTAAATATTTCCACATACTTGTAAAGAGAAGCCTAGAATAACAAAGCTTAAAGGAGAAATTTGTGGGTTTCTTCAGGCTTTGATAGGAATGAATGCAAGGCTCCAGAATTTCTAGGGGATGCAGTATTCTTTCCGTTTTTTCTGGTCTCCTTCCCTTCATACAAGGCTTTCAGAACTGAACATGGAGCCACTGTCAGGCAGCTTCCAGTACTGCACTGTGGGTAGCAAACTCCAGTAAAATTCATGGTGTTTCTTTTAAATAGATTTTTAAAAAATCATTACTTACAACATTATCTTTGGCTGCAAAAAAAGGAAAATTCTCTCCTCAAATGCGTTCCTAACAAAAAGTCCGCAGTGTTTTTTCAGTGAGGTCATTGAAATAAACTTTTACATGCAGTACATGAACAAAACCCTAACTGAAACTCTGTTGTTCTGATACTTGTGAAGAAGCACAAGCAAAATATCAGAAACACCGAACAAAGTATTTTAAAATATGCATTTTATAGTAATTCCCAAGTAATCAAATAGTACATCAATAAGTACATGCAATCTATTAATTTAATCTGTATTTAATGTATTTCAATGTGATTTTGTTTTTAATACCAGAACATTTAGGTATTTTTCAGCTTGGGGTGGCCAGGATGGAGGTGGAGAGATTCCTTTCTTTTCCTCTTGTCATGATCAGAAAACATTTTTCTGGCTGCAGAAATTCTCTCTTGGTGAATCCTGAGCTGCTTTTTGGCAGTCGAGAATGAAAAATCAGCCATTTTTTGGAATGTGTTGGATTTATTTGTGTTCAGCCAGCCTGCAATTTACTGCCTTGAGAGCAGAAAATACTTATCATATTAATTCATTTCTCTTGTCTGTGCAGTTCAAGTGACATCAATTCATGTTTTTTCCCATTTCACATCTGATTAAGAACTACCCCTTCCAATGTAGAGATGGAATTGAGGAGCTGGGATTTTGTTCCTTGGGAAGAATAGCTGTGTAATGGATCAGGAGAGTGGTTAAAAGCAAGGGAAAAGATAATTTCCGACTCTCAGAGAGTGGCAATATTTTTTCTATAAACAGGAATTAAAAGTTACTTTATTTGTAAAATTGTTTTTTCAAGTTAATTTCTAAAGCACATATAAGCATGCCAAACAGAGCTATAATTCCTAGAAGAGATTTTCTTGAGATGTCAAAGAAACTTGGAATCAAGGCAAAATATCTACAATACTGCTTGCACATATGAGTATTTCTGGAGAAGGCTTACTGTTTGCACTTGGTCGTGTATTCCAGGCCAGGATTTCCCAAGGCCACTGCCCTAACCTGTGTGCCTATGCAGAAAGTTCCTGTTGCAGTGCAGACACTCACATAACCTATAGGCAGAGGTCTAGGTCAGGTGTTAATAAAACTTACTGTCCTGTCCTGTACCTGTACAAGAGTTCTGGACCAGGACTCTTCAATTATTTTTCTGCCCTCCTATGTGCTGTCCTCTCTCTATCAGATCTCCGGCTGTGATTAGCTTTAAATTGATGCTGTGGCTTTTTCCCTGAGAAGAATTTTCCATCTTAAAATCTAGATTGCTTTCAGATCCTTTATCTAATTGTAAGTTTTAATGATAAATTTTGTGTGCCCAAAGGTTAAAAATAGCAGCTTTATTCTATTGGCTGGCATTCTTCTAAAATTAAGTTTTGCAACCATAGCAGAAAAGAAACTTCTGAGTTTTATTTTCCTACTTCTGGTTCTTGTATTAAAGACTGGGGATAGTCATAGTCTGCTAAATAATTAATATATTCTGTGATTTACAGAGATAAGATAAAATGTAAGATAAACTAAATTAGAAAGTATATCTCCTAATATAGCATCTTAGCCATTGTTCTGGTACCATAGCTGCAAGAGAAATTAAATTAACATTTTAAATTCTAAAATTAATGCATCTCTTAAAAGCACAGAAGATAAAAACAAGTTCAGCCTGCCCTAAAGACTCAATGGAAAGAGCTGGAAGCTCCTGCAGTCCTACATCAGACCTCAGCCAGGGCCACACACACTGACATGAGGTGCTTGCCCTTGACGAGGTCACCAAGCAGAACCAGCCAAGATGGAGCAGTACTCCAGAAAAGATCTGACTGCTGACCTCAGCACCTAGGGCAGATGCTGCCCTAAAGAAAAGGATCTCTTTTCTCTTACTATGGTTCTTTCTCTTTGTCATACTGGATTTGTGCAGTGTGATAACTCACACCTGGACCCATCTCCATGGTGGTGATTTGAAGTCACTGCCCAGTTAAAGGCCAGGTTAACTGGAGAACAATGTCATATGACAAAAAGATTTTCTGTGGAAGCTAGGAAAAGGGCTTGGAATCCCATACCTTTCCATTATTTGCTTAAAGCCTCTGTAGTTTCCCTGTGACAGCTTGTTATACCTGTATTAAACCTGTTTCATGGCTCTCAGTTCCTGATTATTCAGGATAGCGGATACAGATACTTTCTTTGAAATTAGCTCTTCAGCTTATGACTGAGTGAAAATCTTTGGCCTAATGCAGAGAGGCTTCACCCCTTGAGAATCTTTACCATAAACCTTTGTCTGTATCCTTCATTGCCATTCTAAGGTTATCTTGTTAGCTATCCAAAGCCAGGGCTAATGCTGCGCTCTTACTATAATGTCATGTTTACAGAGTAATGATGTAAGAGTGAGAGCTGTTCAATTAAAAGTCAGGTCACATATTGAGTCCTGAAAGAGACAGCTACTAATATATAAATAATAGAAATGTATGTTATATATGTACTGTCTGGTTTTTTATTCTAAAACAGGAGAGTAATGCCAGGCAGTATATTAACAGCAGTTATCAGCTTTCACAATTTGTTTGACAGATTACTAATTGCTCTATTTTAAGCAATTTTTTTCAAAGTAGATAACACAAATAAGTGACTTTTGCTGTTTATTTGGAGTCTGCTTATTTAATCTCAAGTAATTTAGGGAACACCCAATACTGAATGGTTAAGACAGTAAGACAGCTTTATTTTGTGTGAAAGATTTCATGCAGACTGTATCCCCAGATGCCTCATGGTTTTGTCATATGGTCTGTTTAAAAAAATAAAAAAACAACAAAACACCAAAAAGAGGTGAACCCAATCTGAAAGATCTGATTCTTGGTTTATATATCTGTATTTTTGAAGAGGTTGGTTCATGACAGCAGTTTAGGAGTACATTTGGCTACGAGGGACAAACCAGCGCTACATGCAATGGTATCAGTTTCTCAGTGATAAAGAAAGGAATTTCCTTTCAAGCAGGGAGAGACAAGAAATGCTTCCAGATTTTTGAAAGCAAGTGATTTGCTGAAACGTAAGTAAAGAACTGTTCCAGATGGCAGGATTTGCACAGAGAGATGCTACTGTATTTAACTGCAACAAGATGAACTATATGGGCCAACAAGAACCAAATGTTAAATCAAAATGGAGAGCAGAAAGACTGTAGATGCTGAATGTGCAGTAATGAGCTACAGCTTGAAATCATTGTGACTTGATGTGTAGTTCTGATCAGTGTGAGTAGTGCACCATGGTCATGCTTTTGTGCAAAAGGAAAAATGAAAGGTGTCACTGTTTAGAATGCAGCAAGCTGAAATCTGAAAGGGGAGGTGGGATAAAGAGATAAAAGGAAGGTGATGGTAAAGTCCAAGACCTTAAGACATAGAATTGCAAGCATAAAAGTGAAGAAAAAAATAGTGGCCTTTTGTGTTGTCAAGACTTCAAGGATTTTTTTCAGCTTACCTTTTTATTAATCTATAGATCATTGTCTTGAAAAGTCATGAGAGGCTAAAGGTGATCACATAGTTTGAAAGTTTATGATGTTTTTCAAACCCTGGTGACCAGTGAAACCCCTGAATGGAGTGGTGTTCTCAGCCCTTTCCCTCCTTGTTGACATGGCTGTTTGCTCACTGTAGTCAGAAGATTTGGGGATTTGAAAGACACAGCTGTAGCAGCATGGGGGTTGAATCAGAGGATTCCACACACAGATATGTGTGAAGTAACCAAATGCCATACCAATCCATTGAAAGTTGTCTTCTAACATCTGTGGGTCTCTTAAAACATTTGTGTAGGAATTTAGGGGACAAGGCAAAGGCTACATTTTTTTAAAGTTGTTCTTAGGCTGGAAGATTAATGAATTTCTCTGTCCATCTTCCTACATTTGTGTATGCACATCAGAAGCACAGAAACAGTTATATATGAGAAAGGGCTGAAAGGTAAAGTTACCATTTTAATACCATCAAACAGAAAATGTGCAGATGAAAATGTGCTATGGCAGTATTTGCACTTTCTGATTTTTCCTTTTGTTCAGTTATTTTGGTGTCTGTATGGATTGCTGCTGCTCTCAGAACTGTTTCGTCTTATATGTCTGAATTGTGCATTCATGCCTAGATCAGAATGTGAAGTCATTATTATCTGTGAATTTCTTGTATATTTGGCTTGGTAGTGGGCCAGAGAGCTGGCCTATAACTGCCAACACTGGTCTGTTAATTACTATTAAACTACTAGTAGAAATAGTTCTAGGTAGTAAGTCTGGAAACAAACTGCGTTTTTGTTATTCAGTAACAGCAGTGTTTTACCACTCATTTCTTGAGGAAAAATTATGAAATATAGTTCCTGCCAAAGGCACAATATGCAATTCACCATTGATGGATAAGTAGTACACCAGTTTATAATACTGTAGGGGAAAAAGGTAGTTTAAAGGATATGGGTAACCTAATGGAAGATTTCAAAAAGTAAAACCAGATCATTACATCAGTAAACAGTCGTAAATGCATGGCCTTTGCAGTGATGTGGAGAGCATGCTTCTTCCTTTTTCACCCCCACTCTGCCTAGGTGTAAGCTCTGTGTGTTTCAGTTCTATGCCTCACAGAGTTTGTAGGGGTTTCTGAAATACACTGCAAAGAAAATGAAAAGCCTGAGGATTTCATAGAGATGGCAGGAATTTTCACTACTGGCACTGTGAAGAATCCTGATTGATTTCATGTTCCCTGCCTTCCCAGGAGTGCTCACCACATTACAGAGTAACAGCTGACAAGAACCAATTATAAGTGGAAAAAAAAAAAAGGCTTTTACACATCCTTCTATGATAAGCAGAAAAAAAACTAGAACATGATACTCATGCATTTTGCCAAAATACAGTCAAATCTGAAAAGGAAATGTTTTAACAGTTACCAAGTTAATGGCCTGTCTACAAAACTTGGAGCTGGGAAGCTGTGGCCAAAAGTTACCTCTGAAACTGTAGGCTTTATTATGAGTCTGCTGAACATGTTACTGCAGTGTCAGTCGTGAGAAAAAAGATAATGAATGTACTTTAAGTACAATGTTATTAATGAAACATTACTCTGTCCCTTTTTTCTTTAAGCTGTGCTGTAAGAAGTCAATTCTTGCCCTCCTGCCCCTTCTTTAGCTATTAGTGGGACAAATGCCTGGCACTACTGGTGTAACAGGCAACTCCAACAACACATTAATGCCATCTGCTTTCTCATTGAAAGGCTTTGTGTTTTCTCCAGCATGACCTGCTGAAATTGTAAATGCCAGCATGTGGTCTCTTGTGGGAAAAAAAGTTGGTGGCTTGGACCAGAACTTTGTCTCAGTTAAATTCACCTGTGTCCATGGTAGAAATACTGTCAGAAGGGACAATCTGTGGGCTCATTTGTTTCCCTGTATCCATCCATTGAACAAACCCTTGCTCCTGATGTTACTAAGGAAGAGAGGGCACAGGTGCCATTCAGGACACATTTTTCTCTTGAGCAATATGTGCAGGAAGACCAGAATACCACATTAACTAATGCCCTGTGTCTTCTCCTTGAGGCATAGTGATGCCTAACATGGAGATACTCTTTCAGCAGACCACGTGATTGGTGGCAGTCTAATGTTTGAGAGCATATGCTGGTCCTCAGTAATAAGTAAAGATAATATTCAATACTTTAAAAGGCATTTCTGTGAACTATTGGATCATTTAAATGCTGAGTTCTTCAGTGATGCACCAAGCTTAAGTCCAAGTAGATTTTAGACAGTTTTCTATGAAATTACATTAGAAGAACTATACTTGATAAACTCCTTCTGCATTCCTTGTGATTTAACTGTGGAGTATGAAATCAGCAACTGTAACTGATCATGTCTTTGGCATAAAGTTTTATTTTAGGGTCTATCTGAAATGTGGAACAACATGGGAATGTTAAGCCCATTGTCATGGAGATGGTTGAAGTCCTTGTCCCCAGTGCAGATGTTAATCCCTGGTGCATGATGGACTGGCTTGTCTTGGCACAGCATCTGTGCTCTAGTGTCTAGTAGAGGAAAAAAACAATCCATCAGTGCACTTACTCTCATTACAGCATGGCAACTTAAATTATCATGTGGAGTTAAGCATGTGTTTGATGACTGAACATACAGGTACTGCTGATCTACCAGGTTCCAGTCTCTTCCTTTCTAGAAAGAAGGTGGATTTCACAGCCCCCACCTATCACTGGGAAAAATGTTGCTCAAATTTCATGATAGCCACCTCTTTACTGCCCTGGTAGTAAAAATAACTTGTAGTAAAAAACTTATAGTGTAAGTTTGTCAGCTTACACTATATAATGTTATAGTATGTTCAGTAAAATCCAGCCTTTGAAATGTTGACAAACTCTTGTTTCATTTCAGCTGAGATAAAAATGGTAAGGTATTTTGAGATGACCTATTTCTAACTGCAGTACAGGACCATTTCAGCCATGTGTTCATCATCTGAGTCTGACCTCATTTTAATCTGACAGAGTTCCTTAATAGTGGAACTACACTAATGAATAAAAAAATGAAGAGAAACCCAGCCATTATAAAGCAAATCTATGTAAATACCTTCTGATACAGCCTTCATACAAAAAGCAGTATTTCTCATAATTTTGCTGAAAACTTCTTCCCTATCAGGACAGTCAGGCAAGGAAGAGATTGCCCAAATAGATCATGCCATGTCTCCTTCCTCAGAGGTCTTTGATCCCCAAGGGCACAAAATTCTAAGTAATCTGGTCTCACCTCACAGCCAAGTCTGGCTTGAGAAGATTGTGCTCGAAACTTTCTAATGTCCCTTCCAATGTGAATTTTCCTGGAATTCTATGAAGTTCTTCAAAGTAAATGAAAATAGTGTCTGCTTAGGAAAAGATGTGTGTAACATTCATAAACTGAAAAATTTATCTCTAACGCAGGTAACAGCTCAAAACTGCAACTTCAGTAAAACTGTGTATTGATTGCATTCTACATCAGCTTTGCAAAGCAAGACCTGAGGACTGACTTTTAACACTGAAAGTAGCTTGCACATTACAACCTTCCTGATTTGTACTGATCAGTTGGCAGGCCATAGTGATTTGTCCTGTAATGACTTCAGAAAGTTGGGTAAGAGAAGTTGCTATGAAAAAACAGATTTTAACAGCTGGATTTATCTTTTTAGGAGAGCATTTGGAGTGGAGATGGGCTGCTGACTTTTCTGTTTAAATCGGGAAAGGGGAAAAAAAACCTATAGAATTATAGAATATCTTGAGTTGAAAGGGACCCACAACTCAAGTTCCTGGCTCTGTGCAAGACAGCACCAGGAATCACACCATGCTCCTGAGAGCGTTGTCCAAACATTTCTTGAACTCTTGTCAGGTTTGATGCTGTGACCACTTCCTGGGGAGCCTGTTCCAGTGCCCAAACACCCTCTGGGTGAAGAACCTTTTCCTAATATAGATCCTAAATATCCCCTGATATAGCTTAGTGCTTTCTCAGCCTTCCAATTTGTCACGATCTCTCTGCAGGGCTTCTCTGCCTGTGAGGGAGTCGACTTGATGTAACACAATTTACTGTAACTTTTTGTGCCTGACCTGTGAGCCATGTCCTTGTCAGCTGCAAACCCCATTTATTAAGCAGCCAATTGAAATCTATTTTAAAGGAAACAGACTCTGCCATTAGTAATATTCTCTTTTTTCTAATGCTTCCCTTGCTTTAATTCTATTTTGGTATTTTTGATTCCACATTTATGAACCATTTGTTTTCTACCTAAGGGACATGTGACATTATGTGACCCTTCTTTCAGGGACATGTTGGGTCAAACTCCCCATGTTAACTTTTAATCTGTCCTTGCCAGGTGGTCCCTCTTGTGACTTTAAATAATTTCTCTTCTTCCAGAAATTGCCCCAAAGCTGGAAGCTTGTACTCAAAGAAGCTCCTTTAATGTTAGCAAATGATAAAAGGGAACAAGGGAGCCTTTGAAATCCTCTGCAGGTTGTTGGTGATGGAAACAGACTGACACTTTGCACAAAATCAAAGTTGCATAGGTACATAAACAGCTTGTGTTTCGTATTTGTTGAATAAAATTAGTAAAATGATAACTTTAGTGAGATGATCATGATGAAAGTAGTGTGTGATTGTGTTCTTTATCATTAGTGGTTTTGTTCAGGAGCAAACTGGTCTTTTGAGAAGCAATTAGTAAACCAAAATGTCCTTTTAGAGATAAGAGAGCCACTATGGCATGCTTTGAGATAGCAGCAAAAGTTCACTGCAAGTCTGCTAACAGTGTGTACCATAGTGAAGAAACGTAAGAAGATAATTTTTCATAACACAGATCTCAAAATGAGGCCAGCATTACATACCGGGCCCTGCATTTGCTGCTGGATGCTTTGCATAAGTTAGATGTTAATGAAATTCTTGCCATCCACTTTGGCCTGACATGGAAGTGAAGCTTACTGCTTTCTGTAATGTTTCACAAAGCATTTATGCTCCTTCCTGCAGGCAGAACAACACATATTTCTATTTCCCAATAAAGGCCCTTTTGGGAAGTCTTGGGAATCCTTAAGGGGCTGTCCTTTCAAACATATTTCACTTAAGCATGTATCACCAAAATGTTTCCCAGAACTGCTAGCAGGTTTGCAGTCTGAGGAACAGAATCCTGGGACCATTGCAGGTCTGTGTTTACAGCTTTCTCTTCTAACAGGATAAGGTGTAGGACATGACAGAAGTGAAACTGCACTTGCCTGTCAACAGAATTGGGTGATTAACATCCAGAGATCTTTCCATGGTAAATATTTTAGAGCAATATTCCAACCTCACTGAGATAAAAAGATTTGCATATGTCTCTATGTATTTATACCTACATATGAATACATACATAAAAGCATATGTATATATGCTCATTTGAAGATACATAAAGTAAGAGAGGAAGTTTACACTGTCAGAATTTTTTTTATGGTAGTCTCGCTGGCTGTACGGTAGCAGAGGAAGCTACCTCTGTGGAAGCAGAGGTAGCAGATCTCAGAATGTCTGAGATCTGCATTTAATTTCCTTTTAACCAAGCATGCAGCAAAATCTCCAGTCATCATTGTTTTGAGTTGCTATGTAAAACTCCAGCTGGGGGACTTCAGCTCCTTCCTCCAAAGATTGTGGTGATTAATGCAGTCAGAAAACGTCAATGGATCATAAAAAGTGCCAGTGTGACTCAGCATACGATTGTTATGTGCCTTGCCTTGGGGTCAGAGCTGAGTTTGGGCAGCAAATAATGCCTGGCCAGAATTCTGGTGCACAGGGTGTGTTTGCACCTTGCCCGGTGTTAGACATGAGATAGGAATGCTTCATATTTCTCCCCACCACTTGGGGAGATCCAGGACTCCCTGGGCATCCCATAGGGAACTTCCCTGCCCCATATGAAATGCTCCAGCTTGTTTATAGCATTTGAGGAACATTTGATAATTTGAGGAGGTTTACTGGAAACATGGGCTTTTCTAACTGTAGGAGAATGAAAGTTAACAGAAGAAGAGAGTGGGACACACTATCTCCCTCTCTCCCACCTCTGCCTCTCATCTTTTTCTGTGCCTCAGCTTGGGTATAATACAACAGGTATTGCTGAAGCTGTTAAATAGCTCTAGAACAGTGAGCACTACCAGGGAGCCCAGGCAATAGTGTGGCTGGGAGCAGGAAGGACCACTTCTGTAGATATATTAATTAATCTGAAAACATGG
The DNA here is from genome assembly GCF_036417665.1 of Passer domesticus. NCBI lineage: Eukaryota > Metazoa > Chordata > Aves > Passeriformes > Passeridae > Passer > Passer domesticus. The sequence goes on from NC_087479.1 coordinate 35,361,728, forward strand.
TCTAGTATTTCCTTCACTCAAGTCTACTAGCTGTTATGATGGAAGGCAATTTCAATTTCTGTGTCCATGAACTATGAAATAAGCCATGTGTTTGATTGAAGGCAAAGCAAACAAAAAAACATAGGAATATTGTAAAATGTGGAGTTAAAATTAGATCTGTTGACAACTTATTGAAATATACAGAATGTTTTGCTTAAATTAAAACCACAAAATGACAATTAATTAATTAATTAATAGACTTAAAATAAATGGGAATTTTGTGTCTACTTTCTATTTTCTCTAGATTCATTGGCTTGTACACCAAGGATTTGGCCAGTTTGTGTCACTTTTAACAAAGATGTGTTGAGCAGGACATACCAGTCTTTTAACTACCAAATATCCCCAAAGGCCATCCCATCTTTCAGTCTTATGGGGTTTTTTTGGCCCTCCTTCTCCTCCTCATGGGAGGATTGTATATTCATCCCAGTAAAAGTTCAAGATTTGCAGTTAGTATCGTCACTATGTAAAGTTATAAATTCTGCCCTTGCATTAATAATTTCTCTTTTTCAAGCTCATTGGGCAGTTACTTAAGTGTTCTTAGTTTGTTTTCTTCTGTGGCTTTGTTTCTGCACCCCTAAAACAGTTGTAGAGATGAGGACGACCAGATTCAGCCAACCCTGGTGCTTCCTAGTGTCGGTCTGTGTGTGGTCTTGGGGGAAGCAGGTGGGCATCTCGGAATCAGTCACTTTCTGCAGCAACCTAGGGTGGTTGAGTGGGCTAGAGGCCAGAAGGTAAACCTAAACTTAGTTTCATGACACTGTTTTTCATGGAAGAAAAAAGCAAGGCAGTCCTGAAAGCATAAGGGAGCAGAGGTTGAGACTATTCTTGTTTTGTTGAAAAGTACTGCAGTATCTTTATTTCAGAAAAGCATGTGGAAACAAGTGACTAAGAGTGAATATTTTGTACTTCTGTGGCATCCTCAATCTTCAGTGACACAAATTTTATGACACTTTAACTCAAAAGTATCCTGCAGGTATTAACAAATATTTTCACAGAATGAAAGAATGGTTTCAGTTGGAAGGAACTTCAAAGTTCATTTAGTCCAATCAACCTGCAATAAGCAGGGACATCCTCAACTAGAAGATTGCCCAGAGCCCTATCCAACCTGACCTTTGATGTTGTCAGGGATGGGGCATCCACCACTTCTCTGGGCAACCTGAACCAGTGTCTTACTACCCTTATTGTACAAAACTTCTTCCTTATATCTAGTTTAAGTCCACTCTCTTTTAGTTTAAAACCGTTGATTTTAAAACCTAGTTTAAACCTGTAGCCTTTGTCTTACTGCTACAAGCTTTCCTAAAAAGTTTGTTTTCTTCTTTCTTGTGAATCTATTTTAACTACTGAAAGATCACAGTAAGGTCTCCTGTAACCTTCCCTTCTCCACGTTGAACAGCCCCAGTTCTGTCAGCCTTCCTTCACAGGAGAGGTGCTCCAGTCTTCTGATCATCTTCATGTCCCTCCTCTGGGCTCATTCCAATGGGTCAATGTCCTTCCAGTGCTGAGAATCCTTCCCTTGTGTAACTTTGCTCTCCAAACTTCTGCTACCCTGTTTCCGAAGAGCTTGACAGGAGTAAGTCTGCTGTCAGAAGGTGCTACATGAAGGTGCCAGGCAGGCAGAGCAGTCCCTGCTTCCTGTAATCTCTGCCTGCAGACAGCCACCACTGTGGGTCTTTGCCTGGGTAATGTATTTTGCCCAGTGGAGAGCATCCTGGTACTGATTGCTGTTGCAAATTACTGCCTCTTCACTGGCAAGCTGTTGACCACAAGGTTGTCTTGGGCGGTTAGGATTAGCTTTGGCAGATGGCACTGGATTGGTTTTTTTTTTAATCTTCACATTTAGGACAGAAGAAAAATAAGCAGCAAAGATTGCTTGTATTATCGTTGACATTACGTGTTTCTTTTGCTAGAATATTTTCCTGATTTTTTTCAAGGTGTTGGCTTTCAGAGGTTGCACAGGTTCAAACTAGTTTTATTCTTGAGTAGATTTGTGTAATTACTGTATTTTGGTGACATGGAGCTGCTAAGGTTCAGAATAAGGTGAGTACTATGTGAATAGTAGGAAATCACCACCTTACTGTGGTAGGGAAAAAGGAGAAAGAACATCGCTTACCACTGGGTTGAATATCTGCAATGTATGGTCATGGTTCAATTTTGATACAGTACTGGGAACTTTGGTCCTTCTTAAAGAGGATAACTAAGTAATAGTTACATGAGGCAAAACCCCCAAAGCCTGTGTTGATGGTAATTATCTGATGATACTTAGTTTTCCATTCCCTCCCTGTCTTTCCCTTAGTGTGCAACTAATGGAATTTCCATTGCACCTGGTCACTTGTATTTTCCAAACACATCTTAAGCTTGGCATTTTTGAGCTCTTACCAGTCTATTTAACTGGATTGAAAGAGGCCAACTGATTGAAGAGGTCTGGAATACACACACAGGCCCATCAATAGACCGTATTACCATATGAGCATTGCTTCCTCAAGTACAATTGAGTCTGAAAATATCTCCCTTGAGAAGAGATTTATTTGCATAACTATTCAGATGACATACCTCTATGATAATTGTAACACATTTGATAAGATCTGAAGAAAGACGATATCCTGTCCTGATTCTCTAATAGTGCAGCCAGTCAGGGAATCTCCTTGTGGAATTGGAGAATTCTAATGGTGAAGCTGACAAAAAAATGAAGCTGGAATAAAACTTGGTGTTAGGGGAAAAAAAAACAGTTTTGGGTCATGAAAAACTGAGGACTTAAATGGGGAAATAAATTCACAGTTTTTCTGACAATACCACCAGATGGATACCAGCTTTTCCAAGCTATCCTTTCTTTTTCACTTGACTCTGACCACTTCAAGGGGTGGCAAAGATGTCAGTATGTTTAGACCACTCCATGTTTCACCACCCTGTAGAAGCTGACAGTCAAGAGTACCAAACATGGAGATAGATTCAGAATCATATCACTGTTCCTGCACTTTAAACTGCTACTAAAAATAGCTTGTATTCAGAAGAAGAAGTTTGATGTCTTGCATCTGGTATTTGTGACCAACCCCTTTGGGAACATGGGCTAGCAGCTGAAACCAGAGGCCTGGCACTGGATGAGAACTTCGCTCAATCACGCAGGTTGTAAATGCACCTTTTTTTTTTCCCCCTGAGTTTTCTTATCTTTGGATTTTATACATCTGTGTATTTTCTTCTGTTCTTAAGGATCATCAGAAAGGCTCCATCAGCAAGGCTTGTCAGCATTTTGGTGTAGAGATGGGAGGTGAAAAGAAAGTGGGTTGTTAACAATAGAAAGCTTTCTGGTGCCATGCAGGATATTAGGTTTGCACAGTTTTGTGGTGTGCAATCCCATTCCAAGATTGAAATCAAACTTGTTTATTTAGTCATATCCAAGTGGGTATGACTGGAAAGATGTGCTTCACACAAGGTACTGAAAAGGCTCTTGCTGCTTGTAAGCGGCCCTACACTCTACGTTCACCACAGCAAACCCCCACGGCATTAAAGCACTCTGTGCACAGCCATGCACACCCTTGAGATGCATTGGTATGTAGAGATAATGACTTTACATCTCTAGAGTGTGGACCTCTAAACAATTTTTGTAATAGCGTTTTAACAATTCACTAAGAGCCTCCAATCTTTTTAGCAATAAAATCCATCACTTGCTCAGCATGTGGCCTTTAATGCAGCAGTCTTACTTAAAATCACTACTTATCCAGTTATTATTTTTTTCACATGGTTCACAGCCAGTGTTAAAAAGTATAATGTAAATAGAAAAAGCTTTCTGCCCCTGTTTCCTTTTGCTAAGTCTAGGCTATTATCATCATATCTGAGCTTTTTATTTTCCTAGTAATAGCAATGTTTCAGTTCACCTTCAGATTTAAATACAGATGGAATTTCACATATTTTCTAGTGTTACTCAGTGAAGTCTATCATAGTGTTTGTTTATCATATCCAGCTATCTAGCAGTTAGGAAGCAGAAACGTTCTCCAACAGTTGCTGGAAGAGCTCATCACCCCTTTACAAATAATCAAGTATTTCACCTTATATTTGATGTTCTGTAGTCTGGACCATTAACAACAAGACATGTCTGATGTTGCTCCATACACTAGTTCGTAATTCTGAGTTGAAAATAAAAAATGGAGGTGGTGCATTTTCACATTTGTCTGAGTGCAATACATTAGGGTTCTTCTCCTGAATGAAGAGGGAGAAGTGAGCTCCCTCCCAGCAATGTGGGCTTGGAGCTGAGCAGTTGTTAGTGGTCCATGCAGGTCTTGATGTTTTGCAAGCAGTTGGAAGATGGAGTGGCTGAGATCAAATTTTTGTTTGTAATGTATAAATCCCATCCATATTTCAGTGTTTAGACAAAACACAAGTTAAATGATGGGGAGCAGACAAGGTTTAATGTGGCTTCAAAAGTAAGATCATGGATTCTTCCTGATTTCTTTAAGTACTTATCTGTATAACTGGGTACATTTATGTGCATTTACTTGCCATGTTCTAATGCAGAAATACTGGTGAGATGTTGTTATCCAGTAATGTAGTCCCCTATTACCACTCATACAAGTTTGTGTTTGCAGTTTGTGTGTCTCTCCATCCCTTTTATGGGCGCTTGCAGGGAAGGCTGCCATGGAAAAGCCAAGATGTGTTTCTCACAGCCTTCCACCATTTGTTCACTGCTCTCCATCATCTCAGTTGTATTCCTTCACTGTGTCCCAGGGGGCTGTGATAGTTTGTTTAGTACAGCCTGAGTCAGAAAAATACCTGTTACCTCAGGTGGTCATTGCTGCTAAGATGCTGGGAGCAACCCAGCTGGAAGTAGTTAGTGTTGCAGAAGAGCAGGGAACAGTCAAAGATGACAAGGTTTCATGAGTTTATTGGTTAGAGAGGAAATGGAAATATTGGCTTGGAACCCATTTTATCTAAGAGCCAGCACAATTTAGTAACAGCAAAGGAAAATGAAAGAACATGGGAACAAGCCCCATATTATAATAGTTCTCCATCTGGGACTAGGGTAGATCTAAGAGCATGTCTCTAGTCAACATCTTGCTTAAGTGCCTTCAGATCTGCTCCTTCCAAATGTTAAAATAAACAATTAAAATTGCACAACAGGATTTTAGAATTCCTACCCCGCCCCCCCCAAATATTTTCTGTAAGTGTGCCCATCCATAAGATAATGTTTTTACCTGTCAGATTCTTGCATTCAGCCTGGGATCTGCAAATGGAACTGAGGTGTTTGGGTTTTGGTGTGTGGGTTTTTTGGCTGTTTTTTTCCCCATGTATGTGTGTTGATTATTGTCAGTAATAAAATTACCTCCATAATATTTTGTGCCATAGTTACAAAAGATACAGTAATCCCACTTTTATGGCCAGTGGCCGTCAGCATTGCTTGTATGCAGGTTTAGGAGCTTTCATTATTTCAAGTACCATATGTTTCATCATATGTTTTCATTTGAGTACTGTGAAGTTATCCCCTGGCCAAGCATTCAGATACCTTATTTGCATACAAGTTCTTACAGCTTAGGCCACAGGAAATGGGGCTGGGATTTGAGAGCCACTTGGATGGCAATTGTTCCCTTTGCTAATTGAAAGGGAAATTACAAACTCTTGTGCTTCACTGTTCATTACATCATCTGCCAACAGAGTGGCTGTTTATCTGTATATTCTGAGCTCTTTCTCGTTCTCTTTTTTAAAATTATATTGCTTTTGTTCTCACATTCTCCATTTGGCTAGAATAAAAACTACTCAGCAGTATGTCAAAGCATGCCAGGTCTTTCCCAGATCACTTTTATGGTGATAGGTTGATGTAAAAAGAAGTACTGGTCTGCTGTGGGAGCATTTATTAATGTATGCCCTGAGCCACTCTAATCAGACATGCTGTGACTTTTTGTACTGTACAAAGTGCTGCAGGACGTGAAAAGCAAAGCTTCTGTATAGTCACGCAATGGTTCAGAACTGGAGAGGCTAAAAATTAGACAAATACACTAAGCCGTTTTACCAAGTCCCCTCAAGCCCATCCTTTTTGTTCCTTGTAGTCTTGTTTGCCTTTTTTTATACAGTCTCGTCCAGAATCCATCACATCTGGAATTTTACCCCTCCCCTTGGGAGGCCACCAGAGCCCAGGACATCTCACTGTTAGAGCACCTTGGATGACACCTTCTGAGAACTGTGCTCCTTAGCTACTGTGCTGCTTCTCTGGGCTGAGCACTGACTGCTCATTTCCAGGTGTAACTGCAGAACTTGCCAATCCACCAGATCAGACTTCCTTTTAGAAATATGCTTCGGAGGAATTGGTTCAAAATATGGATCTTACATATAGTGTGCTTTGTTTATTTAAGGCGGTTTTTCAATATACTGTAAATTTCATATTTAAAATTTCACTATAAAATTAGTGTTCAGTTGCTCTTGCCATTATCACTCAAACCAGCCATGATTCTGTCTTTTTCATCAGTATGTGTAAAGAGTGGGGGACTCTGAAGAACCTCTGCCAAAGTAGCTCTTTGTACAGGTATGACTGCAGACACATGCTTAAAACCAGGTATTGGAAAGCTTCTTTTAATGACAAAGGTGTGTAAACCAAGGGAGAACAGTTTTCTTCTCTCTTCATCCTCCTTTATTCTTTTGCAGAAATAATAACCACTGAGTTGTAAACCAGCTGTTTGTCCCTTTGAGATTTTGGTAGAAAAGAAGTGTTTTGCAATGAGAAGGCAGAACTATTTTCCTTATTTTGTAATTGGCAGAAGTAGTGTGTATGTAAGTGACTTGTCAGAGGGACAATTGAGAAAAGAATCCATTACATTTTGTTCCTCTTAGTAGTAATAAGAGGGATAAAAGTTATGTTAGCCTTTCAAGATCCTAATTAACACTAGTGGCTTTGCTGTACTGAGAAGAACTTCACACAAATCCATGAGTTAGAGTCTTGATGGATTCAGAGAAGGAAGGGTTTGAAGGGTAGGGAGATGTGTGTGAAACATGTAAGCAAAGAATGTGGTAAGGAAAGCACTCCAACTCCCTTATGGGGTAAGAGATAGAGGTGAGGAGTGTGGGAGTAGAAAAAGGGGAAATCAGGATCATGTGTCATCTGCTTGAAATTTGAGCTTGAATGTCTGCTGAAGAGAGCAGTAGTGGACTAGGAGCCTGTTGTGCTAAGCACAGCACAAACACAGAGTCAAAGCTAGTCCTTGGCTCAAGGGGCACCGGAAGGAAATGTGGCCATTGATGCTCTTCTCCTCCAGTTAGTCTCTGCAGGAGCCTCTCTCCGTTTATACTCTCTTGTTACCACTCCATTGCTTCCCTTTGCTTCCTTTTCCTGGAATGTAGGAAACTGAGGAAAGGTGTCCAAGATATACCAAACTCCAAAATGAAATCAGCTCAGGAGATTTCAGTAGAAGCTTGTCTAAATTGCTATTTAAAACCTCCAGAATGTAATGGATGCTATTTCCACATCCCTTCCAACTTGGGCTGTTCAGCGGTCCAGGGATTCTAATCCACACAGTCAGGGTTGTTCTGGCCACTCCAATCCTCCTCATGGCCAGTGGGTTGTCTTTATGCTGCTAGTTTGTGACTAACTCTAAATGTTGCTGATATGCAATAGAGTTGGGGATCAGAGATGGATATCAGAGATGCCTGAGATTATTACTGCACTTGACCAGGAGATTGCTAGGTAATTCACATTTCACTAATACACTGCATTCCCTTTACTTGACTAAGTGAAGAAAAAAGGCCCTTTTTACTCAGAGGTCAAAAACAAAGCAAAATTAAGGTTACCTCATAGAAGTAGTAGCTGTGAGCTACAATTTTTTGAATTTTAGGCTGAAAGTCAGCCAAAACCCACAAGAACGTTTAATGAGAAATATGATAATTTATTCCCAGGCTCATGTGGAGGCAGGAATTTTGCAGCCTACATCTTCATGAAGCATTTTGGTTTCTGCAGTAAAGTGCTCTGCTACTGTATTGCTAATGCTGCTTTATTCAATAGCCTTGATTCACTGAAAAGCAGAATAGCTCATGCAGCTTTCTCCACCTGTAGCAGAGTTTCAGCACCTTCATCTTAATGAGGAAGCCTGCAGTGTGAGAATAGTGGAAAACTGGAAATTGATGAATTAGGGATTTCCTCTTCTGTGTGGCAAATTACAGAACAAGCCCATCTGCCTTAAACAATCTACATTTTAATCTACATTAAACAAATGCTTCCTCCTGGAAGAAATAATTTTTAGATGTGGGCATGAATTGTCTGTAATTCTGTGAATTATTTCAGTCCAACTGCTCATGGCAGCAGAGGTCAGTGATACCCATTCTCTCAGTCCATGTGTTCTACCACTGCCAGGCCCTGGGGAAATGTAATCTGCAACCACACAAGTACTTAGTATATCATCTCTCCTGGCTCTCAGAATTACCATCAGGATGAAACCTAAATGTCTGTGTCTCATATAGCTAGTCTAGTTTGCTGGACAAACTATTATTATCAAGGGTTATAAAAGAGTCCTGCTCAGAGCAGCTGATGGTACTCAGTCCATTGAACCCAGATTAATTGGTCTCAGGACTTCATTGTTTTCCCTCAAGAGTTTAAGATGTAGCTCCCAGCTGCCACACATGGTCTTGTGTATTTCAAATGCCATTGAAAGCTGAATATTCTCTCATCATTATCTAACAACTATATTGGTATTTAAATCCCACCTCCAAGAAAGCAGTATGATGAATTGTAATTTCGTGTTAAAATCTGAACTGCTTAATGAATTTGTTGCTCTCTAAGGGTTGCCTCTTTGCTGTCATAAAATTGCTTACTGAGATGGCGTTAAATTTTCCTTCTGCATAAATACAGTTTCCACTGTGTGGTAGGTCATGTAGATTAAGAAACATTTTCAGAAAGCTGAAAAACCACTCAGAACATTTATTCCCTGCAGTTGCTATAAGGGCTGACAGAGTTGCCAACCAGGCTTACCTGCGAGCATCTTAATGAGGGCAATGAGACCGGAATGTCGATGTGCGTCATGCAGCACAGCACAGTGACGGAGGCAGTCAGACCTCATCGAGAGACCTGACAACTGCTTTTGTATTTATAAGAAGGATCTGGAAGAAAATGTATCGGTTCATGATGTTTGCCATTATTTGGTTGCAGTCAATAAGTGTGTGTTTATTAGCTTGGGCCTACTGCTCTGAATAAGACTGATTGTCTCATTAAGGGAAATGAGTCAGTGAGGATATTTTTTAATCATTTGCTATTTAAGTGGTGTCACTGTTAGCAGGTAGCTGTTAGTGGTGAAATAAAAGGACTTTTGAATATGAAAGCACAGTGGAGATGCAGGAAAGAAAGAGAGAAAGAAAGAAAGAGAGAAAGAAAGAAAGAAAGAAATTCTCAGTGATTACAGGTATAGGCCAGTATTTCTGGTTCTTTATGCTTACCTGTGATTCCATCTGTGAAGATGGATAAAGCACTTCACTTCTGTGCCCCACTGCAATAGCAAGTGGCAGCTACTGCAGGGATGCTAAGAGCTGCATCACTGCGTACAGCATTTGCCGTGGTTGTGCCTGAATTGCCCCAGAAGTTTTTAAAAAGCAACTATTAGTCATTACGTTTCTTTTTCTGAAGACCAAGAAAAGGGTGGAGCAGCGACTGCTTAAATTAATGCTGCAACATGGCAACTGCCAGTTGTAACAGTGCCTGCCAGCTTCCCTCCTTGCTTTTTTTCTGCTTTCAGGGGGAAAAAATCCTCAGTTTTGTGCTTGTATGATTTTGTGTGTGTGTGTGTGTTTAACTCAGCCACAGGTTATTCACAGAAAAACTATTTTTATATGTTGTCCTGAAGGTGGGAAAGCCTTGACAATGTTTAATATTTAAATAGATTTTGTATTGTAAGAGGACTACCAGAGTTGATTTTTAATCACTTGCAAGAAACATCGTACAGGGACTCATGCCTCCACAGAAATCTGACATGTGTCTGAGAAAGAGGCATGGGACAGAGGTGTGGAAGGGAGAAGTGCACCTTCATGGATTCTATATCATGGTGTAGCAATTCTATTAAGAGTAAGGAAGTACTTTTTAAGGAAACTTGGTTCAGTAAGTTGGCAAGGCCTTCCTGAAGGCTTTTAGAGCGTGCATTCTTCTAGTTGTTAGACTCTGAATATTCAATTTATTTTTATATAGAAAATGCATTTTAATCATATTTATACAAAAAACCACTTGATGCTGTTAGAACTGCGTCTCTTGGTCTGTAGTGGGAGTATAAGTTCCCTTCCTCTGTTGATTTAAAATGAACAGGGGCAGGAAACTAATAAAGCACTTTGATTTCCTCAGCTGCAGTGCCTTTGCTGGCTTCAGCATTCATCTGTCCCTCTCCCAGCTCAGGAGTTAGGGCTGGTGGTGGATCAAGGTCATCTTTGAGGCTAGGCCCTTCAGCAGGATGGGTTTCTCTGGCCCATTAGTAGAAATCAACAGCATTTCCATTGCTACTACTTATAACCCTTGGTGTAAAACACCTGTATTGGAGATCAAGTTCAATGCTGTTGGCAAATCAGCAGACATGAGTTTTCACATCTTGCTTCTCTTAAAGAAGCACTAATTAAAGCTTTCCAGTTGCACAAATATTTATATTCTGTTGTTATTGTTCTATTGCATTTTGTGAAAGAGGGCAAATGGAAAGAAAAATATTAATGAAAAAAGAGAGGTTTCTTTTCCCTTTTGCATGCCCCCTTGCCAACCCTTCCCCAAAAGAAAAGGTTGCTTAATATACAGTAAGACAGTCAGCAATTAATTAAAGCTATAGAAAAGCTTTCATTAGTTGAACATGAAGTTGAAGCATCTGGGATAGATAACACTAGAGCCATGGCTCAAGGACACCTGGAAGATGGCATCTGTGAAACAATCTAGACTTTTGAAGGCTGTAAGATGCCAAAAGAGTGTTGTTCCTTTTGAGCAAATCCTGTCTAGCCTCAGTGTTGGTATTGGCTGGGGCAATGTGTAGCCCTGATCAGTCAGAAGATAACACAGTATAATTCTGTTATATTAAGTGGGAATACTTGACTTGCTGTAAAAGAGCATGAACTGTACATGACAGTTCTGTTATGCAAAGGGATTGAAGGGATGTCAAATTGTAAAGGCTACAACTTGATGTTGTAAATTCAGTGTGGGGAAGAGGCTGTGCTGTCTGATTACGTCTGCAATATCCAAAAGACTTTCAGTTCTTTTCAAATACCAATAGTAGTCAAAGAACCAAGGAATCCTGCAGTGATGCTTTAACCTCCTGCCTCAGTTCTTTTGTTTCAGGCTTAATGAAACATTTTAAATTAGTCACTAACAAACAAAGAAAGAGATGCCACCATGAGTCTTACAGATGCACAAATCAGATTGCATGTAACCCTGATTATAAGGAAACAATAATTAACATCTGTTATGAATAATAATTGTTTGGTTGCAGGAGAGTGCAGGAAATTACAAGTTTGAAGACAGCTCTGAGCTGTGTCAAATTTGGTGGGCTTGGTGGGAGAGTGATTTTTGTTCCTTGATCTCATGATGTGAGAAAGAATGAGGGAAAGGTCCACTGGGGGTGGGAAAGTCTGACACCTACAATGCTCAGAGTCCCACATTAATGATGGCTTTTAGATGAGCATGAATAAAAATACCATTGTCATATACCCCCAATTCACAGAAGTCTCCTGCACCTGTTTTAGCAGGTAGCTCATCAATTCAGCCTGGTTATGCCAGGAGCACGAAACTGGCTCCTGCAGTTGGAGAAGGAATTGCTGCAGTGTCCACATGTGTGTGGCTGGCTGCATGGGGACAGGGTTATGTATGCACGCAGGTAAATTAGAGGGTGTAAAGCACAGAAATGTCTTGAGCAGTGATCTCAGGGTCTCTTTGGGTGCTGGAGGGATCCATTGGCTTCCCTGGAGAAACAGCAAGGATCAGCTTCTGTGAGTGCTTCCCAGCCAAAAAGGGTCAGAAGAGGGGATGAGGAAATGTGTGCTGCTGTGGACTGCAGAAGCTTTTAGCTACAGTGTGGGATTGCTGTACCTCTGGAGATGAAGGCTGAGGGTTTCATTACAGCTTTTTGCACAATTACAATTTGTCTAATAGCTGTGTATGCTGCTGTAACAGCAAATCTTTTCTGCTTCTGTGTCTTTGCCATTTGCTAAATAGAATCTCCTTTCCTTTAAACAAAAGATTGGCCTCTGTAAACCTAATACAATTATTTGTGTAATGAGTTTATTTAAATTCCTACCATGTTTTATCAAGATGCTTCTTTATCTTTACACTGCAGTTCAGGTTTTATATTTTAATATATCAACTGGGAAACTGAACGTGAGAAAAAAAGTCATCTAGCTTGTTATCTGCAAAGGTTTTTGGAAAGCAGATGACACATTTAAAACACATTTTAATATATTTTTGTGAAAATTGTCATGTAAGGATGAGCTTAGAAAAAATCTCATCTGAATTGTAATTTCTTCATAGTCACCAATTCTAGAGCTAGAGAAAGCAGGAGTCTTAAATAAAAAGAGAACCAAAATCTGTAGTGCCTCACTTTTTGTCAATTCAGAAGTAATGTGGCTTTGTTGTTTCCCTTGCCTCTAGTTATCTTCCAAGCAGAGTTCTTGTCTTTTGATTGAGATTGTAACTACAGCCAAAAAATGACCTTTAGAGACTAATATTTTGGTTTATCGTTTGCACTACTGTAATAAGTAACAGGTAATATTTATGAAAGGGAAAGTCCACTGAGCATGTTCTGTGATTTAGGTTCCTGCCCATGGATATTGTGTAACATATGTTTAGCTTTCTACTTGAGTCTTTCTAACCCAGAAGCCACAGCTGACCACAAAACAGCTGCAACACAAGAAAATCACAGTAGTTTAGTATGTTACTTTCTGAACATTTTTTGTACATTATTGTGATTAATGTGTATTTTCCCCCATTTTGAAGGGGAAATTAGTATAGTGAGGTGTGTTTTTTGTGAGCTGCCAGCCCTAGAAACTATTGATATGTGACTGTTGTTGGCCAGAAGGTTTGCTTTTTGCTAGAAAATGTTGTGTTAATTACTGTGTTGGAAGTGTGTGATCGGTGTAAATAGGAATTATTATTTTCAAGATGGCATGGGATTGTTCATGCCTTTTTGTAGTTTCTGTGGTGGATGGACTGGAAAAGGGGGTTGGGGGGACAGCCCTGTGGCAGCAGGAGGTTTAGACACCAGAGACTGTTGAAAATTTCTATTGCTGTTGTTTTGTGTGAAGGAAGTAAACAGCTATCTTTTCATCAGGAATTGATGACATGGCAATTTAGAAAAAGAAAACCTCAAAATGGGTTGCTTTCTTCTTGCACAGCAAGACAGCATTGTTACTACAACTTCTGGGTTGCTGAGTAGCAAGAAGGTGCGTATCAGGCACCTGATTTAGATAAGCAAATAAATAAACCACTACAAACAAATAATTCCAAGATTTAAACTTTTCTCCTATAATTAACAGCTGCCTTTTAATTAAACAGTAGAGGATTCACAAGTTAGAAATCCAGATAAGTATGACAGAGGAGCCTGAGCAAAAAATTTACTGCCTCACCAGACAGAAGGCAACAGAGCTTTCTGTTCCAGAGGAGACAGTGGGAGTAATCTGGTACCCAGCCCCTTGTCTGCAGGATCACACCACTAATATGGTACAAAACTCAAAATCTTGGGTTTTGCAGAAAGTCTCCACAAAATGTGTGGGACCATACTTACTATAAATGTATTGATAGTCCTTAGCAGGCAGCGCTGGTGGTGGGGCGAAGCAGCAGCCTGAGTGATGACCTTGGATAAAGGCTGTCCCTGGCATTTGTGCAGCATGTGTCCCTGGCCAGTAGAATGCTGGGGCAAGGGATGTCACTACTCACACTGCAGCTCTGAGCCCTCGGCAGAGCAGACACACTTGTAATCCAAGCATTTCCTCTGGAGATATGGAGGGAGCAGCGCAGGCAGAGGTCAGGAAGACTGCGGCTGCTCTCCATGGTGCAGTGCAGTGAGGTTTGGTCTGATGGCAGAGCTCCCTGTGAGGGCTAGCTTATTCCTCAGTGGATGCTTTGGGTTGTGTTCTGTGCTCATTTTTGTCTTTCCAGATTCATACCTAGAAATCCAGCCTGAATTAGTCTCTCAATTTTTCTGCTCTGAAGTACATTTAGTCAGGGAGCGGCTGGTGGGGGCAGGAGAAGGCAGAGAAGGAAGAGAAGGATGGGTGATTACAGCATCTGCAGAGCCCAGAGGAGGGAGCGAGGTGCTGCATGTTCTGCAAATATTGCAGGGACCCAGAGGAACTGGGAGGCTCCTGTCAGTCTGCCCTGCCTTTGGGAGGGTCTCTGGGGTTAGAACTGAGCTACCCATGCCGGCTTGCGATGTCAAAGCCAAGGCTGCTCCTCAAATCATGCCAGCCATGGAGAATGGCAATGACTGACACTGTTTTAAAGTCTAATTTATGCAAACCTCCCACATTTAAAACATTGGCAATTCTGTGCCATTGTATGCTCTACGTAAAATCAGACTGAAGCAGGAAACATCTTGCTGAATTCTTAGCCCTTTACTGTGGTGATGCATTACTCCCAGCTTATTGCAAGTCACCTGCGGGCGATAATATTCTCAAGCAAACTTAAAAAATGAAGAGATAGAATGTAGAAAAGTGGTTGCTATTATTGCATGCAAAGCTCAGTCAGTATTACACAAGGAAATCTAAAACAGCCAGAGGAAGTTCTGGGCAGTGCTGAAAGACGCCATCCCCCCACTCACTACTCCAGTAGCTGTACAGGTTGTGGATTGGGAAGCTCCTGCTTTCTGCTTAAGGGATGCTTTGCTTTTCTGACCTCTCTCTGGGAAAATGCATCCTCACAGGATTTATGCATTTATGAAAGATATAAACCCTTTCCTCACTCTCACTTGTATTTCTTCTGCACTAATTTTCTGAATATTTTAAATTACATAAATTCAGTTTTAGAAGCACTAGCAATTTCTAACATGTGGTTCTTTTATCTTACAGTTCCCATAGTTTCTCTTTTAGGATGACTTTGGGGAGGTTTCAGTGTCTTTCAGATTACTGCTATACTTTCTGTACTTTTATGTAGTGTTTTTTTATATGTCTTCCCAGCACCTAATCAAACTTTAACTTGCCATACAAATATAGATGACATGCCTTATGTATATGATTTGAAAAAAAAAAAAGAAAAAAAAGTTGTCCATTACCCTCTCAGTTAGCATTTTACTATTATCACAGGGATTATTATAGTCACATGGTTGCCTAACTGTCCTGTATTTCACTTGTTTATGGCACCTGAGTCAATTAAAATTACACATTTTTCATTGCTGCTAATTAAACTTATAGCATAATAATTAGCGGTTGTGTCTGATGATTTTTTCATTATTAATTCTGTTGATAAAAAGTTCTAGTGATAACTATTTCCACCAAGAATTACAAGGTCTAAGCCTCAGCAGGGTGAAGAAATACTTGAATATAAAATTATTTTACTATCAATTTAGAGGTTTTAATGCTCGGATGGTTGTTTGAGAGTCAATCCTTTCACTCAGTTTATGACTTTTGTTTACATAGCAATTTTCATCACTTAAGAAAAGTAATCATGCCAAATGCCTCAAAATGAATTTATATTTATGTCCATTTGCAATACATTTATTTGTAGCTACTAGACAATTAAAATGTTTTTCGGCAGACACTTCAAAACAGAATAATTGCAAACCCTCTTCTTCCCACCCTCTTTGCAAAGCCCTATTTAAGGAGGGGCACACCTTCATGCAGGAGCATACATGTCTGTATGTATGTCTATATGCTTGCTCATCACCTGTGCCAAGCTGAGAAATTTCAGGGGATTCACTGCAAGTACAGCCAATTCCTTCATGTACTTTAAGCCCCTGTACTTTCATGGCTTAGCACAACTCCAAAATGTGCTCCAGACTCAAAGAAGTATTGGGGAACTTAATTTTTCTGTCTCTTCTAGCACAGCATTCACAAGATTAACAATACTATATAGAAATGTTGTACTGGACTGAAGTTACCTTTTTTACTTAGCAGACTGTTTAGGAGACATTACCAGCAGGGAGCTGGTAATCCAGATCACATCCATAGTAAATATTATTTATGTTATTTGCTGCAAAGTGCAAATATAAGCAGTGGTTCATCAGCCTTTTTAAAGTGAAGTGTAATTTCTGTGAACAGTAGCACTCTTGAAAAATACTTTTAGAGCTATGAAATGGCTTGTACCTTTTTTATGAGATATCTGCCAGTGTGTCCAATACAGCTATTCTAATAAAGATGTTTTCCAAAAAGCCCTTTTTTGGGGGTCCTGACCTGGCCTTAGCTTGGCAGCTTGCCACTTCAAGACACCCTTTGGTTCAATAATTCTCAGCTTTGTGGGTACATCTTCCTCCAAGCATTTAAGCATCTTCAGGGCAGAAAAATTCACTAACTGACCAGACCTTTACTGGGATCCTAAAGACACTATTCCACAGCAGTACAGGGTATTAACTTAGTAGTTCTCATATTGTTCTGGAAGGGTAATCAAATTTTGTAACACAGACTGCTGTGTTACAAAATGGCAGATGAAGAGTATACAGTGAATCCAAATACTCTCCTGGTTGAAAAGGTACACAAGTTCACAAATGCTGTGCGCTGTTTGAGGCTACCATAGGGAATTTAACTCTTAGTTTAAATTTGGAACAAATTGGTAGTGAGCAGTATGTACTTCCTTTACTACCAGTAAGTCCAGAAGCATAAGTAACTGAGAGCAGGAAAGTGCTAGTGTTGATGTCTATAAATGCTGTCACCTTCTGTGGCCAAGGATTAGGTTAACTTTAACCTACCCTCCAGACACAGAAAACCAAAACATCCTTAATTAGTGCTTTGAATTTCAAGAGGTAAAGACAGAAGGTGTCCTCTGGTAATGTAACATTGCATAGGACCTTTGAAGGTTGCATTTTAGAGGTACATGTGGCTGTCTGAACAGTTTAGAATTATCTGTACTTCATGCTTCCTGGTTGGCTACCTAGAGACATCTCTCTAGGAAGGCTCCTGGAAAGCAACTGCTCAAGTGAAATCAGTGCAGGTGGATTAACCCACCCTGTTTCTGGGTGTGGTTCACATTGGGGATTTATTCTCCTCTCCGCTCCTTGCCCTTGTTTTTTAATTAGGTGTGCTCTGTGTATGAGCTGATCTTATAGGCTGGGATCTCAGTGGTCTGGGTGGATGTGAAGATGAGAAGATCACAGTCTTGTCTGGTCAAGAGCTGCCTTTCAGACTCTGTAGATTGTAATTGATATTCTGAAAAAGATTTTTAATGAACAGAAGATAAATGTTAGCAAAGGCTGCCTGCAAATAAGTAAGTGAGAAAGGATTGGAGAATGTTCCTGATAGGAGGTTGAATTTAACATTCAAGAAAATAATCTCCTCTGTAAAAGTCACTTGACTTGCTAGAATATGTATTTTTAAAGCAGCAGAATAGAGTCTATTTAACTTGGTAATTTTTAAGTGGTGCTATCAGTTGTATGTACAGTATTATAGGGGGTATGCAAGAGATATATTCTAGGCTATGAAATGTATAATTATTTTTTTTAAAGTTTAGTCTTTTGAAATAAGAGAGGTATTGTGTATAGCTAAGTGCAGTACAAACTCTGGAGAGAAGGTGAAAAGAGAAGGAGAAAGGTTATAACCTTTAGAAAGGTTATAACCTATAGAACTAAGCTGGTCGAAGTTAACACAACTGTCTTGCAATTCAGACAGTAGCACAGTTGACAGTGTTTGAAATTGTGTGCTTTTGAGAGTAAGGCTAAGCTTTCCTTGGCCAGAAAGCCATCAGTTGGAAACTTCAGAAGTGCAGATTGCACATGTCTTAGAGTTTTTTGCCTTTCAAATGAAGATTGGTGGTGGCTGTTGAGTATGACTGGGTGGATAAATACAGTGGCAGTATAACACTTTGGGATTTTTCTGTTTATAAATTTAATCACAGGTTTGGGTAGATTTGAGTTAAAACCCAATTATGATACAAGCGAATCTTGGGTCCTCTGAGCCCTTGGTTTTTCCAAACAGCCTGGATTAGAAGATCTCCTTGCAGTTTTATTTATAACAAAGTACCAGAGAGATAATTGAAATGCCTGACAAGCAGGAGAATGGGGGACGTACCTCACAGATAAGTTTCACTGTAAGTGACATTGCTTTTCTTTTTGGATCTAAATTATACACAGGCCACATAAATCTACTTCAGTCCAGTATCCTCTTATAAATCACATAAGCAGACCTGCTTTTGAATTAATGCAGTGTACTTTCAAATTAAGCCAGAACATACTTTTTTCCCCCCCTCCCTAAACCTACATCAGTGCTTGACGTAACAGATTTCATCTCAAGTTTGTGGTCTAAAAATACAAGAGAGGTGTACTTTTCTTTCTCTGTGTAAACATTAGGATAATGAACTTTGCACTTCATGGTTCCCAGCCCTTTGAGTTCATCCTTTGTCTCCAGCAAATCACAGAGTTGTGCAAATATCAGCTGTGACAAATTTGCTGGTTTTGCATCTATGCTGAAAGCCTTGTTTTTCCCTTTTCATCTTGGAGAGGGCATAACCCAGTTGCAGTTTCTGAAATTCAGCTGCATGCAGTGTGGTCCTGAGAGTATTTTCCCTAGGTACTGTTCACTCCCTGCTAAACTACCCTCAGTGCTGACAACAGGTGTCAGCAGCAGATTATCCTTTTGGAGGAAACTGAGAGGGAGGGAATTACACATTTTTCACAGAGATGACAGTAGGGAAACCAGCAAATATTTTTGCTTCTACTGTGAAATCTATGAAAGCTAATGCTTCTGGCATCTTAAGAAAATAAGGAGAAGAGGAACTCAAAAAATCAAGCACATAAAGGCAGCTGTCTTACAAATTGATGCTGAATTGTGTGAGAGTCCTCAGTTTGGAGAGAAGGTTGAAAGAGGATTGGTCATGTTTGATGAAGCCGTGTAGGCAGTGGATAAAATGAGTGCAGAGTTACTATAAGGATCCAACTCTGTTTTTTTCTCATGTGGCTCTGCTGCCTTTATTACTCTGGATTATCTGTTAGTGCTTGCATCCTCAGGAGAAACAGATACAGTTGCACTTGTTTTTAAGAAGTGTATGTGAAACTTCCCTACATGAAACTTCCCTCTGGACACTTAAACAGGAAATAAATGGTGTGTTGAGTGAATTTAACTTAGCCAATAGCTCTCCCACAGAATGTGATACTAAAAGAAGAAAAAAAAAAAGGATTTCCAAGTTTTTTTAAGTCTTTCAAGTGTGTTCACTTTTCAACAAAGTCCTCATTGTCCTTTTTAAATAAATCCCTCAATCCTAGCAGTACAGGAGTTTCTTAATCAGTTGACATTGTAATTGTCTTAGGGTAATCTGTTTTCACATGCAAATTCAGTTCAAGATGCTGAAAAGGGATTCATGTAGGCTGCCAGAAAATGCATGGGAAACACACTGTAGCTTTTCCAAAACACTTAAGCAGAAGAAATTCTCAGGCAGTGGGGGGAAAACTCCCACTTGCAAGATTTTTGTGCCAGAAAAATCTGTATCAAGGGCAACTACCCCCCCCCCCCAAACCAATGTATACAGTGAGAAAAGGTACTACCAAATGTGCTACCAAACAGTTATATATATAAAAAAACGAAGACAGGAAAATTGTGGATTGAGTCCTTACATGTCTTCCTTTCTTTCAGGTGTTTTTTTTATTGTACATACTGTGAACATTAGTTTATATGGTATAATAGAAGACAGGCATGATGTGAATGAAACAGTAAAGTTGGGAGACATAAATTGGCTAGCTTAGGCTGTACAAACACAATACATTGAATTTATTTGTCCTTTAAAAATTACTTCAAGAAATGCAATGTATGTAGTTCTGAAAGGTCCATATATCCATGATGGACCATGAGGTAATGACGAACGCTGTGTCTTTCTAGGTGGTTGTAGCAAAAGCAAGTGTGGTGCAGCCTAAAACCTGGGAGCTCTCAACCCTGTGTGTTCCTATGAGGAATGTTGCTTCTGCAGGGAGGCAGCCGAAGTGCATGGCTTTTGGGTTCCCTCTACTGGTTCAACTTAAAGCCCTGTCCATTATTAGCTTGTGCGCTGAGATGTATTCATGAAAAACCCTGAATTACTTTCCTTTGTGGTTACATTTTAGGATCTAACTAGTTAGCACATCTGCAAACCATCCCTCTCTGAAAGGTCTCTTAATGTACACCTACTCCCCAAATAAGCCCTTCAGAACATAAGCAGGTGCTTGAAGTTAAATGCATATTTAAATGCTCTACTTAATAGGAGTTGTGAAGGTTTATGCTTCCATGCTTTTGTGAATGAACATCTTACTGATGGCTTTGTCACTGGGCAGTTAAACTGGCAGTACTCAACACTTCACAAACCATTACCTTGACTTTGTCACCATCTGTAATGTCACTGTTTATACAGCCATGAAAGTGGCACTGTCAGGTATAATGTGAAAGCAATAACAGTTTTTAGTTTCTCTAGTGTTTTTTGAAGGCTGCATGAGTGAACTGTAGAAGTAAGGAAAGACACTAGTTTAAAAGCAAAATTAAAACTCCAAAACTAACTCTCTTGCTAGCTTTCTCATATATGTGGGCAGGTGATTCCCTCTCCCTCCAGCTTTATGAACTGGTTTGAGTGCTGGAAGGCATACCTTAAATATGAAGCAGCATGAAACTATCAGCTGTAACATTTCTGTGTTACAAGGGGCAGTTGGAGCAAGGATAATACTTGCTCCATCATGCCCATGCCTTTAAACATGCTCTTCTGTAGTCACTGAAAGGAGTCCTTTAAAATAAAATAATAAAATCCCTCAAGCCTGAGTACCAAATAGACTTAGAATTACTATGTTCAGAGTCACCTCGTTCTTGCACTTTTGTCTAGACATGTGTATTGATCAGTGTTTTGGAGAGTGCAGGAGTGGGTAGGTTTCTGGTCAGACCCTGCACCACTACTTTGTGTTCTTTCATTTTGTGTTTTACTGCATGAAAGGGAAGTCATCCATGAGCTCCCCTTTATCATCTAGGTCTCAAGTGGAGAGGATCCTGTGGGCTATGGCAGTGTGGCACTCTCCCATAATCCCTGGGTACAGGAGCACAGCAGCAATTAATCTGATCCCTTTATAGCCTCTGGCCTCTGTGCTTCTCTTTCTTCCCCTGCAGGAAATGGTTAGGTGGAAAAGGCACTCTGGGCCCTATTGTCACTTACCTTTTCTTATTCTAGAAGAATTATATTGAATAACATATGGGTGTATTTATGGCCAAATCCCCAGTTCTGAAAACTCCCAGCTCCTTTTTAGAGCTGATCTGGAGAAGAGTGACATTTCTTCCAAGCTGTGCTTTGCTGTGTTCACCTGAAACAAGCACCATTTCTGCCAAAAGGCTCCTAGTCCTCAGTTAAGTGTTGGCAACTCAAAAACAACTGCTAATTCTTTATGGCTCCTGGTATAGCTGTAAATGTTTTCCCATTGTTTAGCCTACTGTGTGCAAAGTACAGTGCATAATTCCGTTGGAAAGTCTCTAAAATAATGTATTCCCTACACAGAATCTTTCCAGATGTTTGCTTCCTAGTGTGCATTCAGTCCTTAGTCTTAACAGCCTTAACTCCACATCCCACAAAGTCAGAGTAGGATTTTGCAGAGACTACTAAGAACTGTAAAATGTGAACAGCGTACAATTTGGAGATGGAGAAACTTATTTTTCTGTTGGTTCTTATGTAGACCAGAGCCTGTTCTCCCTGAAGAACTGCACAGTGCAGAAGCTGTGTGTTCCTCCCTCAGGCTCTCCTACCAGGATGCCTGGCCTCATCTTGGTGGTGGTGCCCTGAGGGGGTCATCCATTAGCTGGGAACTGGAAGATCTCATCTGTGTAACAGTGGTGCTCTGCGTGGTGCTGATACCTCTGGACCTAAAGCAGGACTAATGGGAAAAAATGGTACAGGTAGACCAGCTGCCAGATGGAAAATTATTTGCTGCAATGCTGCAATTACACAGAAGGAAGAAATGGCCAGTTACTTTTGGATTGTCTATTTTTTGATATGAGAAACATATTTGTAATCTGCCTCTTCAGTATAATGATGTGATGAGAATAAAAGGCAGTTTCTGAATTCTATTCCTATGCTGAATTTTACATGCTATTTTGAAATTGATCACCTGTTTTAAAGAACTAGAAAATGTTTTAGAGTTATTTGAGAGGGTTATGTAGGAGGCAAACCAGCATCTACCCAGCAAAATAATTATGTTGTTCAGTTGTAAAAAACTTAAAAACTTCTAAACCTTGTTCTACTCTCATTTTAGGAATAAAAAAAGGAATTGTAGAGCTTGGTCTTCTATGGAATTGAAGTTCAGAAGTGCTTGGATTTATTGCTGCTTCAGGCTTGTCTGAATCTGAACTAATCCTAATAAAACCAACAGGATTTGATCAACAAGAAATAGGAATCAATATGCTTCTAAATCAGAACCTGTAACATTTTCAGTGCAGGGACCATGGATGTGGAATGTTTATGGTATGTAATGGAGCAAGGGTTGAACACCCACCCACAAGTGGGAAGCTGAGGTGGCATGATGTGGTCAGTGCTGCAGGGCTCAGTACAGCAGGACACAGTGCCATGGGTTCATGCACAGATGACTTCAGGTAAAAATCCTAGAAATCTCAGTGCAGAGTGCCCCCAGGTATTCCTGTATCCACTTGCTGCATGTGTTCTGAGTTTCAGGTTACCTATGCTGATGCAAGTTTAGAGCACTTTGGTGTAAGTCAGTGAAATACTAGGTGATGTACCATGAATATGGCAGAATAATTTTGACTGTTTCAGCACTTTTTAAAAACTGCTAATGAGAATGGTGCATATTGTGTGAGGAGCTTGCTCTGCTAGGTACTTTTTTTAAAATTTTGAGCTCCAGAAGAAAAATACATGGGTTCAAACCACAGTAACTCTGATAATTTTTTTTTAATATGGCAGCTCTGGAAAAAAATTTCCATAGTTGTGCAAGTTTCCCTACAAAATCCAAACAGAAATAACATTGATGGAAAGTTTTCTCTGAAGTGCATGTGTGAGAAGATATGGCTTTGATAAAAGAAACTTTCCTCTGCTAAGGGGTGACAGTAGTAAAAAGACTGACCTAATTTCAGCAACTCAGAAGAAAAAGCCTTAATGTCAGCTGTCCCCAAGAGATGTGATCTCGGAGCTTTGACAGGAATTCTTACAAGTGCACTCTCTCCAGAAAATAAAAAAAACTGGATGTTTCTGTTACAAGTTTCAGTGTTGGCAGACCTTAAAAAATGTTCTCTGATCTCCTGGACTCTGCTTAGCTGACAGTTCTGCACTTTTTTCTTTTCAGAACAAGCACCTGGATTATCTACACAGACAAAAGAAAAAAAATCTTATGCTATTGTATTAGTTCTTTGTACCCACCATGGGAAACCACCCAGTTTTAATCAGGATATGAGCAAAAGTCAGGTATTCATAAGATCTATATTCCCCATACTCTCTCATATGAGTGAATGGAAAGGGACTGGAAAATAGCATAAACTTACCATCAGCCATGAAAATCCTCTAAACTAACTGGATAAATTAATCCTGTTTTTTCTAGGAATTTCATCCCTGGTCTTAACTTTGATTTATCCATGCAAACCTTATAACAGTTTGTATGACATGGTGCTAATAAACAGTCTGGAACAACTCTATCCAGTATGCCTTTTATACTGGGTCTGGTTTTGGTGGAAGGTTTTTCTTTAAAAGCAAAATTATCGTGTGACTAGTGGGCTGGCAACTTAGGAAAAAACTGGATAGTTAAACAATGTTGGCATTGAAGTCTTGCTCTTGAAGTTTTAGATTACTGTGAAAAGGATGGAATATTGTTATTGTGGTTAAAATAAGAGCTCCTTGCCATCCATTCAGTGATATTGCCATAAATAAACAGGTATATTTTTCTGCTCCACTTTTGTCATATATTATTCATATTATGTTTGAGAAGTGGAACTCATTCTTCAGGAGATGCTTCCCATATAAATTTTATCTGTTAACTATTATGAAAATCTTTTACATTTTCATTGTTTTTTCATGCTTGTTCATTTAGCAGAGGAGAATATTTTGTTAGTTGTGCCATAGCTGCAATCAGTCTTTTAATGGGAGGTGAAACAAAACCTGCATGTAAATAGTTGTGATCAACAGACTGTGAACGAACTCAGGTTATGCTAAAAATAGAGAAGGCACAAGCTAGAACATTTTTTATCAAGTTTCTCTTAATATTTTGTAGAACTTCAGCCTTTTCCATCAATTGCTTCTTTACTAAAAAAGAAGCAAATAGAAGTGATTAAAAGGTTCTGATAGTTCTTTTGTGAAAATTAGTGGCCTACATATGATTTGACATAATTTGATTTGGCCATATTTGTAACATCTATTTCTCTTCCTGTTTTGGAGAAAGATAAGAATAACTGTTCATAAAACACTATGGGCAAGAAGTGCTTTCCACATCCCCTAGGCAATCATATTGTGCCTTGAAGCATGATTAACCTGTCACATTGCATAAGACTGCAGAGCTGCAAATTTTATTGAATAGTGGTAATTGCTTTCTTTAGTGCCTGAATGTAGCTTAATATTTCTTACCTGGTGACTTGAAGAACTGCTAAATCCTGGTGTTGTCATGCTGGAGAGACACACCTGTGATGTTTTGAATGTGCATAGCAGCTCTTCTGTCTTCTACTGGAGTTTGGGGTAAATGTAAAACTTAGCGCAAGACTGACACAGGCTTTGTGTTTTGGTGAATTTTCATTTGTTGTATTTGTTCCTTACTGGTCAGTGCTTCCTAGCTCTTAGTTAATTAATACTTAATAGAGAATAGCACTTCAGTCAACGCTATGGGGATTGTCATGGCTGACTTGTTCTCATCACCCCCTGCTGGTGTCTAGCCCTGATTCCTTTCCTCATCTCTCTCAAGTTTTGTCTGAGTGCTGTGTGTCCAAATCTGATGAACTATTACGGATGCCTAGGAAGCTCTGCATCCTTCTGTTCTGGCTGCCTTGATTTCAAAGGATACATCTACCTGTTGTTGGGATTGACACCTCTGTCAGTTGCTTGCTTATGGATGGAATGAGATGAAATGTGAGATGTGTGAGCCTGGCTGGATGTGCTCACCTTGCGTTCGAAGGTGGTATCTCACCTGCACAGGACAGCACAGTTCCATCAGCTCTGTGCCCCAGCTTTGGAGCTCCTACTGCTGACTGGGAAATTGTGCAAATAGTTTTCTTAGCTTCAGTGGGTTCATATGGGCATGGAAATACTTTTCCATGAAGAGGGAAAGAGTAGATGATGCCCTTCCTGCATGGAAACGGAGCACAGGAAGAGAAAAACCATGAGGGTTACTTCAATGCAGTTTTCTTTCCTGGTTTCTTCTGTAGGGAGTGGTGGGCAATAAGTAGTAGTGGCCTGTTCATTTGTTGGGGTTTTTTTAACATTTGGGGTTCCTGGTCTGATACTATGAATGTAAATTAATTACCAGGATCATCTGACAAGTTGTCAGCATATTAACTACTTCCAGTGGAGATCTGAGTTGCAGAAAGGAAAGACTACTGGAAAACGACAGGAAAATGAGAACAAACACCAAGCATATATTACTTTATAGAGTTAGGCTATACCTGAAGGTCATTCAGCTCAGGTAATCTTAGAAGTTGCTGGTGAGTGTAGTGTATAGTCTGTCATATTCCAACATGTGTTACAATTATGATGTTATAGATAGGGCTCATTGCAATCTTGGTGTCAGAGAAAGAGCACCCAAATTAGGTTAAATTGAGTGATGGCCATGCTGTAATCACCACTGAGGTAAAACTAGATAGCAACGTCATGAGTAATATACCACAAATTGCTACAACACCCAAATTCTTCTCTAAGCCTGTGTAGCACTGCAAAATCCTAACTAAAGCATTAGCTTGGTTTTCATTAGTAGCATCTAAATATTTATTCTTAGGTGAATTGTACTGGCAAGACACAGAATTTCTGCTTCCAAATGCTTCCTGTATCTTTTTGTAATATGCCTGGTAGGCAGGCACATACACTAAGAGAAGAGTTAACAGATGCTGTGGATTCTGGAGAAATGCCTTTATTGTGAAGTCCTTCTTTACTGTAATTACAGCTAGGATGGCAGTCTCCAGGAAGTTAAATTAAATTGGGTCAACAGCTAAAAAGGTTTGAGAAGAGACATTGAGCAAGTGGTACACATGCAGGAATAAATGGCAGTGTGGTGCTGGGTGCAATAGGCTTTTAAATGCTGTAAGGGTGCTATTAACATGTAAGTAATAATACATTAGAGAAAATAGGTTATCATGAGATGATGAATAATTCTCAGATGCCTTAACAGGCATTAGGCTCAGAAGACTGCTTCTAATCCTATGGGATTGATTAGTTGGTAGTAGCTGTATTCCCTGGAATCATCTTGTACAGTAGATATTATAAAATATCTTAGTTATTATTACTTGAAGAAGCTCTGCAGCTGAGTGCTGTTGTCACTAAAAGACTGCTGGTACAGCTTTTCAGACATTTGCTTGTCCTCCCATCACCCCTGCTAGAATCTTGCAGAGCCAAGCTGAATCCTGGTCTATGGTTAAAAAGTAAATGAAAATCCTGTGTCAGGTATTCACATTCATGTGTGAGGCACAGCAAGGCTGTTGCTTCAGATTCATATTGCACAGTAACTGTGGGACCAGAGTTACTGAAATATGTTGAGGTTTTTGACTGGAGTTGAAATGGATTGACAAGTAATCTATTTTGAAGGTGAGTCACCTGCCTTGGGGCTGCCTTTCACAGAAAGAAGATAAGATTTTTGTCTGAAGTAGAAATCTGGAGGAGCCAAGGCAGATAGGGTCTCACCAGATAAGTCCCTGGGACTGAGCACTGTTTTCTTGCCAGAGATCAAAAAATTTAAGGGCTCTGCATTTACAGACAGCTTGCCTCCCTGCGACATGTGGGAGCAGAGGAAGTCTCAGCAGCTCTGTTAATGTGTTAGAGTGTTTTTCTGGACTGATGGCTTAGTACCTGGGCCCACACCACACCTCCAGCACCTTCTGACCTTATTGAGAGCCTGGCCTCTCACCTTTGTTCCCAGGCTGTCTGCAGCCTTGCGTGAAGCCATGGGATGGTGGAATCCCAGGGTAGCCTTTACCTTCTTTGCCCATGCTTGCCTTGCTCTAACCATACCCTTTTCATTTGGTTACATCCCAGTGAGATCTTTTTCTTCTATTTACTGTGATGTGTGTTTGGGGCTCATTAATAAATGTGAATTTTCCATATCAGTAGAAAAGGTCTGTAATTGATCTTGGAGAATAATATAGATCAGGGAGGAGCATGCTGTGCAGAACAGCTTGGGTCTCTGCTGCACTTTTCCCTGCACTTCCCCCCATGGTTTATTTTTATTTAGGTTCATCAGTTAAAAGATGATAATAATGTATATCCTAATACCTTTCTGATGCCTCCTGCAGCATCTGAAACTGCAGGGTTTGCAAATGC
The DNA here is from genome assembly GCF_036417665.1 of Passer domesticus. Classification (NCBI taxonomy): domain Eukaryota; kingdom Metazoa; phylum Chordata; class Aves; order Passeriformes; family Passeridae; genus Passer; species Passer domesticus. Next base: position 35,389,269 of record NC_087479.1, read on the forward strand.
TGCAGTCATCATGAATGACTTGGAGAGGAGAGGGTTGCTTACACTGTTTGAATAAGCTCAGTGACACAGATACTGTTCCATGTAAGTTGCATTTGATTTTATTCATGAAAATGTGGCTAAGGGCTCCAAGTCAGGCACAGTGTAGGCAGCCTCTGTGAAAGGTTTCCTTCATAGCCCTGGCAATGCATCTTAATCCTCTGCAATTTCAGCCTTGGACCTCCTCTCCATCCTGGCCATTACCAGGCATGTAAACATGCGTGCATGTACATGGCTCTGGCAGTGTACCTCCCTTGCACCACATTTTTATTCCAGCCCAGGCTTCCAAATTGATCTGCCAACATAACTTGGATCTGATCTGCAGCACAGCTTTTTGCTGCTTGTAAACCACTGCTGATGTTCAAGTCTGCAGTACTGTTGCAGAGGGTACAATGTAGATTAATGTGGAGAGGAAAAAGGTTTTATTAGTATAAATTAGCTTAAATGTACACTTATTTCTTAAAGTAGTAACAAAATTTTGATCAGGAATGATATGGCACTGCTCTTGGGGGAAGAGGTGCCCAGAGCAAATGCAATGCTGAAATTTATGCTGATAACAAAATGAAGCAGGGAGCCCTCCTTAAACTATATGCTCACATATTTGTTGTTATTCGTGATCAGTGACTGTAGCACAGAAAATGGAGAAGGGGTAACATTGATCATTTACAGTGATCAACGATCAGTGATCCAAAAAGTGGCGAGGAAAGTGCTGCTGAATAATGAGAAAATTTGGTGTGATTTTTGTTTTGTGCTCTGAAACTTGAGAAATCACCATTATATATGTATTCATGGTTCAGTTCTTTAACTGAAGGACAGAAGAAATCCTGGTAGGACTAGCTGGCTTTCGCCTGTATTGTGAAAGGAAGCAAGGGCTGGCTTTGGGCTTTCCAGGTCTTGTTGAGAGACACTAGGTAAAATTGTGGCAGAGAACAAGAACTTGATTTTGGTTTGCTTTGCTCTGGTGTACTGAATATTGCCAGTAGCAATAGATTCAGCAAATATGCTTTCTTAGGTCAGTGTGGCCACAGGAGGTTGAGGGTTTTTTAAATTGTCTGTATTTTCATGCAAGTGTGTAAAGGGCTTCAAAGGCAGTTCTTTAACTCTACAATTTTCCATTAAGTTTTTAAGTAGTTAAAATATTTGCTATTGTCAAATGAACCAGAGTTTGATGGCAAACTCTATTTTAGTGTACTCTTCAATAGTTTGAAGTATCTTTTAAAATAAGCATGCAGTTTTCAGATGCTGCTTTGAATGAGGAAGTGCCTGTTACCTAGGTGTTGAATAAAACAAGTGTTCAGGATAATATAATGCCTATGTAACTACTTCCTTTGTTCTCAGTGTTAAAATGAACACTTAAAGCAAAAAACCCAAAACCCTAAACTGTTTAGAGTGGGAAGAAGCTGACAGGTATGAGTAGTGACAATGAAAATAACAACAAAAACAAAATACTGAACAAAATACAGCACTTTTTTCATTATCTGAGCTGTCAGGGTAGAGATGTGACCAGCAGTCTTGCTGTAATCAGATAAGAAGTCGCTTCTCAGAACACTGTCATAGACTCTGCTGCCAGATCTTTGCCAAAGGCAGTTCATACATTCCCCACAAAATGCACAGCTAAAGAAAATGAGCAATCCTCTGAAATGGGTGTTCCAAGGCAAAGACTTGATTTTTGCTAATGCAGACTTTTTTTTATGAACTGAACATATTGCTCAGTTAAAGACTTGGGAAAATTGCTGAAGTTGTGTAGCTCAAAGTTCAGGTTGCTGGAGGCTCTAAAGGAGGCTGAGACACTGAGTACAGAGAGGCATTTGGGTTTTTTCGAATCACTGTGCAGAAGAGATGTGCCCTCTGTGATACAGGAAGATCCCAGAGATATGCCCAGAGGTTCGGGGTTTTTGTGAGTCTGCTCTCAGCTGATAGGCTTTCTCTTGTGGGAGAAGATAAGTGAAGGGTCCCACAGGGCAGACACACTTGCTCTACTTCAATCTACCTAACCTTCTGAGGCTTTCAAGTTACTAAATTTGTGGGTTGTGCCACTTGGGAACCAGAGTTACCTGGCTACTGTGACTCACTGCTTAGAGGCAGAGTCACCTGCACAACTCCAGGGGTGCTGACAGCCACACCTGGCACACTCTGACTGCAGGGGGTTCACAGCTGGAAAAGAGGAGAGACAGGGCTTTTAGCAGGTGAACAGCTATCTTTGTCTAAAACACTACTGCAGTGCTAGAGGTCAGATCTAGAGGAGGAGCAGAAGATAAACAGAAATTATGTCTGCTAGTGTCCACTGCACGTCTTGCACCCTTCATCTTGCCATAGCCTGAGCTTGAAGGGAGCCTTGCTAGAGTGGCTTTGGGTGTTATTGCTTTGCTCTTCCCTCTTTGCTCAGGGAAGATCATGAGCTTGGAAACACTGAGGAGATGCTCAGCATGGTGGGAAGGACACAGGGTGAGGCAATGCAACAGCTTTTCCTCTGCCGCAAAGTGCTTTGGCTAGGGCAACCTGCCTCTTTCAGCTGGGACTTTCCTTGCAAGAGAGATGCCATTTCTTGGAAGAGCCTGTCAAAGGAGCTGGGGAAAGCAGAGCTGCACAGAGGGCTTGGCCAGGCACCCTGCAAGAAGCTGCTGAAGTTGGTAGCATGGCCCCTTGGAGGGCTTCAGGTTTCCTCACTGTTGCTGTCTCCAGAGTGCTCTTGTGAAAGGCTGATTGCCTGAGCGGCTGCACCTCATGCCCTCTTAGGTAACAGCATGTGCAGGAGGTATTTAGTTTTATTAGCTAAGATATTTGCTACTAATTAAAGATTGTAAAAAGCTCTCAAATTAGGTGCAAATTGAATTTTCCTTTTAAAGCCTGTAATGGAGGTGTGTTGCTAATTAAAGATACTTAGCTTGGCTGGGCAAGAGTCCTTTTATGTGCCTTGTCTGTGCAGGAAGCTGCATCCATTTCCATTGGCTGTCCCACATGCATGGATGGGTGAGTCAAACTTGATTCATCTGCATTAATACATGCAGCAGGTTCAAACAGGACTGAGGAGGTGTAGCCTGTCCCCAGGGGCACAGTATTCCTGTGCCAAGAACTAGGGTCCTCTTTCTAAGAGGCTGGAAATGCTCACTGGCAAAAAGCCACTGGTCTTGGGGAGCTGGAATGGTGGTGGCCTTTCCTCCTCCTTGAGGCTGGCTGAGGCAAGGAAAGGCAAGGTTTGAGTGATATTTGGTCATTCAATTTTAATTGTGTTGGGGAAGCACCTTTAAAATCCAAGAGAAGATGAACAAGTGATTCTCCCGTTCATGTCTGATTGCTGTCTGTGACTTGAAGCAAACAATGGGTTTAATTCCCTGGTTTATGTCTGAGTCAGGGAGGCTCTCCATCTTCCTGGGATTTGCTCTTCTGTAACTCTTCATCCAGCTGTGAAGGTCACTGAACTGTTGCCAGACAGGTAAGGAGTAGGTTTGTAAGGCAACTTTTCTTTTCCAAAATACAGTCTGATGTTCACTGCTCATTCTGTTAATTAGAGCAAAAAATCAAAGGTTCATGTTAGTTGAAATTAGAAATGTCCCTGGACTGAGTTTTGACCTCCCAGAGTGAATAGTAATAGCAGTTGGTGTTATATTTATATCATGCTTATGCCTTGCTGATGATAAGACCTAATTAATAAATGCAATTGAGTGTAATATAGGCAATAAAAGTTTGTAAGAAATAGCATCCTCTAACATGCACAGTCACAAGTTATTTTAAAAATTGTGCAGACAGATAAAGCTGAAAAGACAGAACCTACTTTTCCTAAATTTCTGTTTTAAAAGAGAAAAACATCCAAGCCATGTGTTTCTACAATTCCTTGAAATCCTTACTGAGAAAAATAAAAACTTGTAGAAGGGCTGCTACTGGTTTAAGAGGCCTGATTGACCCGAGACAGTGCAAGAAAATGAGATTGAGATTGATCCCTCAACAGCATGCTTTAAGAGACAGCATCTCAAGTCCAGCTGCTGCTTGCACAGCCCCATTGGATCAGCTGTGGAGGGCAAAGCAGGCCATGGGGGGGAGCTGGCAGAGGAGCTGTGGCTTTGTCCCCACTTGACCTCAGCTGCTGAGGCTGGTTGGTTGAATAAACTGCAGCAAAGACAGATTTTTCATTTGCTTTCCACAGGAGGAAATTATGATAAAGAATTAGCAGATAAAGCAACAGCAACAAGGATAGGAATACAAGTATAGGAGGCCAGGTGCAGGCTTTGAAATGTATTGTCCCAAATTTGTGATGTGAAGTCTTTTCCAGCATCCCACTGCTCACCTCTGCCTATATCTGCAGCCACTGACGGTGTCTCATGTCAAAGAAGGGGAGAGAGGGATATTTTATGCTAGTTTAGTTTTTGGTTCCCAGAGGTCTCAATCTAAAAAGACAAGCTTTTTTTGATATTTCCATTTAGGACAGAGCTATATAGCAGCAAAACCCTGTTCATGCATACATCACTAAAAAAATTGTTTTGAGCTCAGCAACTGGGGCATGCCAGAAGTTGCCTTTAGCATCATTCAGATGAAGCAAATGCACCAGGTTACATGTAGCATTTTTGAATGACTGAAACATCATTAGTTTTAAATAATACAAGAGATCTGAGGAAGGCTGTAGTAAAGAAAAATCCAACAGCAATTCAGAATAATACTACTTGTGGATAATTCATTTCTGTGCTTCCTTGTCCAGAGCATATAGCAATTGTTGTTGCTCAAAGACTTATATCAGCCAAAGCGTAGCTATTGGCAGTGGCAACCAGTCTAGTTCAGTGAATTGGCATGAATATATTTCTGCCTCATACTAATCACAGATCCTTTAAACTGGTCTTTTCAGCTAGGTAATACTCAGCATACTGTAACTATCTACTTAATACTTTGTCAGTATTTTCTCAATAAATTGGTGCAGAAGTGACCTGAAATTTTCTATATACATAAGACTGACATATGTAGGAACGGTGCTGTGAGGAGTGAACAAACTCTGCACACAACTTCAGTGGTATGAGTTATAACACTTTCATAGAAACGCTCATAAAAACTAATGAAATGCAAACTTATCAATGACAATAATCAGAAGATACTTGGAGCTGTGAATGTAAAAATATATGGAAAACCTGAGATTATTATCGAGTTTTTTAATAATAAAGGAATAACAAAATATGCTATGGTATTTTATGGAGAAAAACTTAATGGCCCAATGCCTGTTGGAACTCCCATGAACATGAAAACCCTCTCAGAATTAGAACCACTGAAAGAGACTGTATGGTAACTGAGCAGTTTAATTTCTAACAACAGGGAGGAGCCATTGGAGATGTCACAAATTTAGTGTCTCTTGTTCTTAAACCTGCCACATGAAAATGTGGTGTGAAAAGTGGTGGTGAATGGGGGGCACATACCTGTGTTGTTGCTGTGTGAGTGGGTATTTCAGCAGATATTGACTAAAATTGCAAATATGGATTCCTGCAATGTTTGAAGTCTCTAGTACAGCTCTCTTAATGATAAGCCAGCACTAACTTGGAGGCATCCAGTGGCACTTACCTATTAAGGTAATAGTTCCTTTTTCATTTGTGATTAAGGTATGAAGCATGTATTGTTCATATGAAAACAGTGTAACTTTTGCTGTTTTCTGAGGTTGAGGGAAAGCTTCCTGTGAGTTTCTCAGCAGGTAACCAAATGCACTTTAAATAATGAACTCTGGGCTGTTTGTCTTTCTGTTCAAGATTTTGCCCTCCTCTGTGCCCCAGAGGTTTATAAGCAGCTGTCTTCCAACTCTGTGCTCTACAACCAAGTAGAGCTTTTCCTGTGTCCTGACCTACAGCCAGATGTGTTGGAACCCTTGGCAAGGGCAGCCAACTCTGAAGCAGAGGCAAGAACAAACATCCCTGAACTGGGGTGGAGGCCTGTAACTGGTGCTGGTCGTAAACTGGGTGCACTGTGGACTGCTGAGACAGGAAAAGCATGTTAGGTAGTCTGGTGAGTAACAGAAACACAGCTTCTCTCAGGTTTGCATCTCTGTATTGGCTGCAAGTTTTAGCAGGAGCTGTTCTCATATATCTGGCTCATGTATAAGGTCTCTTGTGTGTGTGTGTTGTCTGAGGGCAAATAGGTGTTGTGTGCTCAGTGCAGGAATTCCTATAGCCCTGGCACTGACATAAAGGATGAACGCTCTCTAATATGTAACCACTTGTTTTTGTAGAACCGTAGAATTGTAACTGTATCTGAGATCTCCTGTCCCCACCAAATGTGGGTGTGACAGTGGGTTCAAAAGGTGCGCAAACAGTGAGTTTGAGGGGGAGCACCAAATATATAGAGCAAGACTGAATAAGCAGCAATTTTTGGAGGCCTCTCCCTCCTGGACGTGTTTGGTACTTCCCAGAGAGCTCTCCAAGCTTGGAACTAGAGAGTGACAAGTTCTCATACTTTCAGAGAAACGGGTGTGTGGTGGGGAGCAGGATGACAAAGAAGAGGAGACTGAGGCACTTGGAGGTGAAGATGCAGCGAGGCAGGAGGTAATCTCCTCTGAAGTCCAGGGAACCAGTAAAGAGGAGCTGCATGTTCTGAAGTAAGAGAATCAAGAGAATCCAAATTCCTCTCTTACTACATCTGGAAAGCAGAGGCAGAATGCCTGTGACAGTCACTTGTTACTAATAACAAGGTAGTAGGAAGGACAGAAATCTAAACAAGATGGGAAACAGCCCACACCAGAAAGATGAGCATTAAACCCTCAGGGTGACCTGAAATTCAGAGGCAGTGATTGAGTGACACAAATCTGTGCATCCAGGTATATTGAAGTTGATATTACATTGAAAAGGCTGTTACTGACTCCTTGGATTCAGGATAGCAATAGAAGTGACCAGACAAATGGTGGCTAATCTTTTGTCCGAGTAAGGACTATGAGCAGAGAATAAAGATCTACGATTGTTTTGGTTTTTGTTTATTTTGCAGTATTAGTTGCCTGACCTGAAAACCTGTAGTAGCCTATATATCAGAAGCCTAATTCTGATAACAGTGTTAAATGTGAGAAAGCAGTCAGTCCTCTCTGATTGTGAACTTGATTCCTGAATGTGATGGAGGCAAATTGTTGTTGAATTTCAGGTAGGCACTGACCCATCTCAGCAAGCATGTTGGAGAGCTGCTCAGGTCTGGGGTGCAGTCTAGCATAAGCCCCTTCCAGCAGCTCATTTATGTGCTGGAAGACACCAGTAAATACCTGCTGGCCATGCTCACATTGACAGCCTTGAACACTCTCAAGAACGCCAGCTTTGAAATCACCATGCAGTGTGCAGTCCCTTCGTCTTCCATCTGGCTGTTCAGCCATGAATTATTGATGGCCTTCCACCCTCCCCTCCCGCCCTGCTCCCGCAGAGCTCTTGTGCACTGCTGAGCTGGAGCAGGTGCAGAGGCCAGCGTGGAGCCGGAGCTGCTGATCTCCAGGCTGTCGGGTCTTGTTTCTTTTCATGCATACTTCCTAGCACTAATAGGGACCACTTGATATTGGTACAAAACTGAAGAGGGCTTGCAGAGAATTTTTTTAAAAACTTCTTTATCCAGTTATTCAGCCATTACTAATTTTCTTATGAATGTCTTACTGGTGGGTGAGAAAGACAGAGCTGTGTCTTGCTGAGTTGACTCCAGGTATAAGGATTCTGTTGCCTCACCGCCCTGGTTAAATAACAGATTTATGAAGTCTTGTGTTTCCTGCCTTTATGCTTCAGACAGCTAGTGCTGTGAAACATGTTAGATGGAGGATAAGTGTCTAATTCCTGTTGATTTTTCACCAGTGTTGCTTTTATTTGGTTTTTTAAATGAAGTTGTTAGCATTAAGTACCAAATCCTGCTCACTCACTTTGACTTATGGTAAAGCAAGTAGTGAAAAAAAATCTGTCAACACTACTTATTTCAGAGGATTTCTTTACTTTTTAGCTAGTCTCCTTTACGTAGAACATAAAGCATCACTTCTGAAGGAATGCTCTGTATTAAAAATTGTGAAGAGTAGTAGTTTACGGTATACCCTTTGCATTTAGTTTTTCTTGTGAAAACATTAATAGACCCAGCAGTCAGCTATGGCTGAATAAAGAAATTTCAGTTCACTCATGCTTGTTCATATTTGAAGTTTGATTTTCTTTACAGTGTATGTGTGCATACGTGCATATATTTCCCATTAGCCAAGCATGGTCACACAGGTGAGAATTATGTGCATCTGTCCTTAGAGAAGTATTTTACTTCAGATAAGTGTTCTTGGCTTTTTGCAAGTTGCAGGGTTCATGTATTAATAGAAGGATCCACATTTGTTCCTTCCATCTTAACAAAAATGTGACATCATGTCAGAGCAAGAAATGGCTCATAGTAGAAATAAAGTGGCAAGAGAGGAGAGTAACTGAATTGCTCTGAAGTGTTACTGAAGCTTACTGAAAGGCTCATTACTCAATCTACCTGAAAAATATAATAACTTTTTGGCTTCAAGAGCTGGTCAAAATGAAAAATGTTCATCAAAGCGAAGTTGTAGCTTAAACATCTTTATCTGCTCTCTGTTAGCAGGTCAGGAACAAAGTGCCCCAGAAGTCTGTAATCAAGATGTTTAAATGAGAAACGTCTACTTATGGTGTTCAGCTAATTAAAGGGACAGACACTAAACAAAGGTTTTCCTTATTTATTTGTGCCAATCTCCTCTGGTAATAGCCAAAGGCTAATAGCATCATAAGCTTCACAAATCCAGTAAGCAGAGTGTACAGCAGCACTGAGCTCAGAGCCCAGCCATGGTTTTTTCTGCTGCCTGATGTTGGACACAGGCAGCCCAAGTCAATTCTCTTTCCCTGTGACTGATGGTGGAGTGGCTGTACCTTTGGTGCTGCAGAAGTGTTTTTTCCACCTACCATTTCCTGCCACAGCACCATCTTCTGCCTCAGAGCTGCACCCAAGGAGGGAGCAGATACCCACTGCAGCACTGGTGTGAGCTACCACATCTGGCTTTCGGTTTGAAAGGACTCATGGTTACTGTGCTCCTCCCCTTCCCCAGGAAAGGTTTCAGACAGAAAGCTCCTGAGCTGCTTATCTAGTTTTCATGTGTGGAAAAATGAAGGAGAGTGAGATGTGGCACCATGTTCCAATGCAAACAGCACTTACCCCTTAAGTGCTGTATGTCCTCAAGTCCTTGGACAACTGCAAAATGAAGGAGGGAGGTAGTGGAGGCTTAGGGGCAGAATTTGGCAGTTGGATGGAAGATCAAACCATGATGGATAAGGGGTAGAACAGGTTGCTGAGGAGGGAGGAACATAAAGGAAAAAATACTCTGGAGTAAGTTTCTTGAGTTCTTTTGTTGTTGGTTTTTTTTCTTGCTATGTGAGTTAAAAAAAAAAGAGAGAAACCCAATCCCCTGCTGCAGAACTGAAAAGTTCTAGTTTAGGGTTAAAAATGAATTTATGGTTAAAAATGTAATTTTTTTTTTTTTTTTTTTTGGTGAGACAAGGAAGTACAAAATAAATTTCTTTGTGCAAGTTTTGTTCTTATCAACAAGAACAATTATCATACCCTTGTTTCTGTTCTTTTTTTTATCAACCTGTAGCTGTATTGCTACAAAAAGTTAGTGCACTGAAACACAAATTGCTGGAAAGCATGCTAGATATCTTTTAATCTTGTTTCAGAGCTATTTTTGTTGCTTTGTAGTTGAACAGAGAAAAAACTTGGGAGATAATACCTTAGAAAAAGGAAATTATAGAACAGGTAGACTTTGAATCTGCCTCAATAGTGAATAAATCAACACTTCAGTGACCTTAACTGGTAGGAAAATGATTTTATAGCAAAGTGAAACCTCCTTATACTCTTTTGCTAATGATTTACCATGAAACATTAGTGTCAGAGTTGGCACTAATAAGATTTAACAGCATAGGGGTACAAGTCAGGCATGCTAACATGTAAGTCCTTTGTATCTAAAAGTCAAAGTCACATTTCTGAGGATCCTAAATGGTTTTATGAAATCTGGAATGGGAAAACAATGTAAGCGTCATAAAACAATGATCCCAGTTTATTTAGAAAACCATTAAAAGTATTTCCCATCTGTGTGTAAAATTACTTTCATTCTATCCTGGAATGAGGAAGGCAAATAATTTTAATGTGATCTGTGATTTATATTGTAATTCTAGCTGCTCAAAACTCATGTTTATGTGTTGTTCTTAGTATGTTACTCTGTTTCAGTAGTTAAATACATGTGAACTACAACCAAATACCACATCTGTCTCTCAGCTGCCATTCTACATTTAAAAAAAAAAATCAACTCTTGTAACATAGTTACATGTATTTAACAATTCCATCTTTTGGCATCAAGCATTAACATTAAAAATGTAGTGAAATAGATATTCTGGCTAACCATTCTTGTACAGCTGAGATGTATAGGTGTTTAACATTTTTTTTCTTAAATCAAGCAATATTCTACAAGCAAAATATACTAGAACAGAAGCCATTGGTTGGGAAATTACAATAGAGTTGAAGTCAAAACCATGTTGTAGACCAGTTGCTCCTGTATAATAAAATTTAGTATGTTTATGGTGTTATTACCTGTGCTAGATGTTTTCCCTCCACACCATGAAAACAGAGCTAATTGAACACAAAATCCATGAGGAAAACTTAGGTGTGTCATGCAAAAGGATTATTTACTATTTATGTTCTGGAGCAAATGCTTTCTTCGTTTGAAAGGAAGGAAATCCACCCATGTGTGGATAGAGATCTCATATGGCAGTGGTATAAAAAAGGGTAAGAGTAGATGTTTTGTATTCTGGAGGCAGCTCACTCTCCCTCACTTGCCGTGTTCACATGTTGGAACAGCCACCAGGCTGTAGCCACAGGATGCAGTGTCTGCTCTTTTTATTCTGTCCTGTCCTTTCCCAGTGAATAAAACAGCAAGTTGGCATTACAGGGCCAGAGATGACCTTTTGTGTAGTCTGCTGGCAGGAGAGGCAGGCGACAGTGCCTTGTGTCCTTGCTGGGCAGTTCTGTGTTGTGAGCTGTGTCTTCAGTTGTCTCTTACACAGTGCCCTGGAGAGAAGATTGTATCATAAAGTACCAAAAGTAAACAATACCTTTCTTTGCAGGGTTTCTGACTTCCAGTCCACATGTAATTCCTCCTCATCCTCCCCTCAGATTAGGAAGAATACTGGTTAGGTGTCGAGAGGTAGAAGTCTTTAAAATCAGTGTCTCTGGCAGGGTTCATTTTTAGCCATTTCTGCTCAAGAAAAGTGCATGAGTGTTCTGCAGGGCTAGGACATGTATGATTCTCTTCAGAAAAATTTTGACAAGTATTTTAAAATAGGGGGTTAAAACAGCAGAGCCCCATTTGTGCATTAGCTGCATTATATGCCACAGTGGAATCAAACAGCAGCTTGAGGCTGAGATTTAAAAAAACAGCTGATGTGGCATAATTTTTATTAACTGCCACATGTTTACTGTAATGTGTTCTTTGATTTATTATTAACAGGAATTTGGAGGGAAAACGTTAGGAGTGGGGAGGTGAAATTTATAACTCTTTTTGTATGAAGAAGGAAAATATTCTTTTTCTAAGGTGTTATAAATTTTGTTGTCTTTTGTGGTTACATAAAAGGTAGGAGAATAGAGACAGTGGTGAAAGTAATCTCACCCCTAAAGAGTTACAGCTGTGCTAATTATCAAGGATTAAGAACAAGCCTGCTCTTAATAGGCCACAGCTGTATTCAATTAAGAGGGGTATTATAAAAGAGCAGGTTGGGTGGATGAGAGGTGAGATAGAGTTTGTTGGCTGTGCTGAGAAGAAGGAGTCAGTGCTGTGAGGAGCTGCTCATGAGATATCATTGAGAAGGTACGGAACCTTGGCAATAGGACAGCAACAGTCTTTAGCAATATCATTACTAAAAAGTTCAGCACTAACAGGAATAGAACTACTGAATAAATCATAAAATTGGTGCTGAAGTAAATAACTTCATCCATGGTGAGGACTGTAATTGAGTTGTGGCAGAACTCAAAACTACTGTTTGATCTGCAACATTTTCTTTGCCAAAGGGAAAGCACCAGTCAATCTTGACATAATAAATGGTAGTTTCAGTGCATGAAAATGTTAACAAGTCCTGTACTGGTGATCATGTTATGAGAATCATGTGCACTCTTAATGTATGCATTCTACTGAGCAATCTGTGAGGTTTGGATTTTTCATTCTAGCAATAGCTGCTATCAAAGTCAAGGACCAAAGCACTTGAGTGGCTCAGTTAAAGAACCTCTCTGAGTCCTATGTTATGCAAACTTTCCTGTTAGCATAATTTAGCATATTTGAATAAATGAATTGCCAAATTAAGATAACCTTTGTCAGCCAATATGCAATCTGTTTTGATTAATGCTCAGATTTTAAATTTTATTTAATATTTTTCATTTTAGTACTGCTCACTAACACATCAGAGAGTGAAGCAGAGTACTTGAAAAACACTTCTTTGATAATTGCTAACTGCCCAAATGTTATAACCTCACTAAGAAAATTGAATCCATACTTTGTAGTGTTTAGCCATGGTGTGTGTGGGTGGACAGCAGTGGGACTGCTTTTTGTTTGGAACTCCTTCCCAGAGCTAGTACAGAAAGTCTCACAGTGCTAAACTCTTCAACTTTGTCTCTTTGTGGGCTAAACCAAGATGTTTCTAAAACTGATAATCTTGTATGTATTTGGGTCATAAACCAAGATTTTTTTTTTAATAGATGTATTTAAAAGGTATTAAAAAGCAATATGAAAAAGTATTTGGATTTAGAGGAATCAAAAATAATTAAATCTTCATTCTTTCACTCTCTGACAAATCTTCTCAAAGCCTCTACCTCTGTTCTGAAACTCAAAAAAATTACATTTTCTTATGTACTGGTATCTTTTCACCATGAATGGAAACTTTGGGCTTTTCTTTGTCTTTGCCTTTTATTCCTGAGTTTGGTTTTTTTTTTGGGGGGGGGGGGTATTTGTTGGGGTTTTTTTGTTGGTTTTTTTTTTTAATGAGTGAAAACAATATTAGAAATTACAAGGTGACACTATCACAAGGAGAGGAAGAGAAACCAAATGCAAACTTTTGATTGTAGTGAATAGGATTCCTTGTCTTTCCTGTAGTTTATTAACTTCTCTGCTTTGTATTGTCCAGAACATTTGGAGGCAAGAGGGATGTAACTTATCTTTACTGTGGTAGGGCACTTTGCAGTGCAAAGAATTAAATGATGCATGAAATGACCTGTCACACTGTATTATGTGTCACAGTATTACATACACAGAGGAATATTTGGGAAAAAAAGGTAGAAAAATATTCCTGAAGCCCCACTTTGTTGTTGTTTTGAAGAAAAACATTTGGGTTTGTGAGCAAGTATATATATTTCTGCATAATTTATTTTAGCTAAGCTACAGAAGCCTGTCAAAATAGAAAGAGGAGATATGCTGGATGGTTTCCCTCATCAATTCATTAGGAAAGGTAATGGTAGAGATTTGGTGCTGGTGCTACAGCTTCCCCTCAGGAACAACAAACCCCAACTTTTGTGTCTCATACCAGAAATAACTTTTAAACTATTTCCTGCATGGTTCCAAGTATCTTCACTACTGTGGGAGAAGTTAGGAACATCCTTATGAAGCTTTGCAAAAAGAACATAAAATGGTAGTACACTGCATTTTTATTAAATAATAATATTCTCAAGTTTGTCCTGCTTAGTTTCATCTTGTTTTGCCTACAGTTGATAGTGGTTTGATGAAGCTCAGATTGAATCAAGAAGTCCACAGTGTAAAAATCTTGTCTTATGATTCATATGTCCTCCTTTTCACCACAAGTACCTTTCTGCCCTTTCACAAGGATATGGACACAAATCTTCCCTCAGCTGTGTGGTCTAAATCAAAGTGCAAATTCAGACCATACCATTTTAAGTAGAAAACAGTCACTTTAAATTGGACTGGGTTTTTTGTTTTCTTCCCTTATATGCAGAATAAGGTCAGGAATACAGCAGATAATTTTCCCCTCTTCAACTGCAGAGATTGCTGCCTGTTAAAGATTTGTTAGTGGCACAGAAAATATATTTTGCTTTTAAAAAGTGCGACCCAGAGAACAACACAACCTTCCCTCAGTGTTTGGGGTGATACAATGCTAATCATTTTTCAGGTATTTAAAGAAAGCAGTAGCAATGCCAAAACCCTGATTGAGCATCTACCAACTGCATCCCAACTTCTTATCTGCTTAATAGTTATGCATCTGTATTTCATTTCAATAAATAATATATTTAATGAATTACTTCAGAGCAGTTAGGTAACAGTTGCTGCATTTTGTAGCAAAGGAAGAAAACACTCATGAGGAACAACATGTCTTTATGCCTTTGCTCAGCATTGTTTAAAGTAATTTTTGCCAGACTCAGGGATGGCCTTTTGTACCCTGTTGCATTGGAAGGCAAACTGTCACATGCCAGGGATGCTGGAAGAAGGCGGCTGGATGGTCCTTTCCTTCCCTGCCTTGCATTGAAGCAATTGGGATGGGAGGTGGGCAGCTCTGTGATTCCAGTTCCTGAGTAGGATGATGGGCCATGAGAATATTGTCCAATTCCCAGCCTTGGAAAGTGTGGATGTGAGTTCATTTGGGGTTGTGGATTTGGTTTGAAGTGATCTGGCTGCAGTAATCAGCTCTTCACTTTATCAAGACTTGGGGACTGCAAGTTCCTGCGTGGTAGCAGATTAGTGACCCACCACTGACTGGCATATTTCTGTTTGGAAGTGCCCTATATTTCATGCTCCAGAGGAGAGTGAGCTTTTTTTTTTCAAGGACTGTGTTTATCAGTCTTTAGTTCAGTGTCACATGAGGTGCTGTTTTCTCATGCTAGGTCAGGCACAGACCACAGTGTAATACGAAGATTCTTATGTGCTGCTTCTAAAGTGGCTTGAATAACTGTTCTTGAATAATGTTACAAATTGGAGACTCAACCCAATGTTGCTGGAAGATTTAAGATTTCAGAAGCTTTCTCAATTGTTTTTGAATGGTTCAACATAGTTTTGTCCCACATGAGAATGATTAATTGATGGCCAGAACTCAAAGTGAAATTCAGGGTGTGGGAGCTAACCCCCAAAAGCAGACCTGGCAAAATCAAAGCTGTTGAAACTAAACTTACTTCTGGAATTTGTCAGTTCAAGTTGGTTTGTGCAGGGTTATTTTGGATGGCAGCAGAGTCACAGATTTCCTTCTGAGCATTCCTGAGATGCGGTTGATGGGCTTCACCCAGTGCCCTGCCTGCGGTGGGCTGGGCAAGGGGCCCGCCTGTGTCCGTGTGTGGGGGAGCAGGAGTGGGAGGGCTCTGCCAGCTCCCGTGCACGTCCTGCCCTGCTGCAGTGTCCCCATGAGGGCTGTGGTAGACGTCTGCTCTGCTCCTCTTTCGTCACTGTATGAGCAGTCTGGAGACCTGGATAGTTTTACATTCAGGGCAGTGATGCAACAGAAGAGAAAATCTCTACTGTTTCCATGGCAGCTTGTGCGTCGGACCCTGGCTGGAGCGAGGCAGCAGGATGCTGTCAGTCCCTGCAGTCAGTGACTTCAGTAAACCACATCAAAGGAAAGCATCTACTCCTATGCTCCTTCAAACACCTCTTGTTATATGGGGACTATGGTGTATATGTTACCAGAAGTGCAGCTCTGGATTTCTTGCTATAACTTCACTTCTTCATATTTCAACCCCTGCTGCTGCTTTGTTTTGATTTAGTCTTCTTTCTGCAGATAGTCATTGCAGAGCACTTCAGGTTTATCCATTCAAGTCTTGCTGAGGATGGCATGGTCAGATGCAGTTAGTACAAGGTGACTGGTGACCTGTGAGAAATGGTCTGGAAGGTTCCACTCTGTCACAAGCTGACAGATACAAACAGCCCAAATGGTGCCAGCCCCAGTGCCTTCCCTTAGCAGCACTGTTAAAAGGACACAGGGACTAACTTCTTCCTTTTTTTCCCCCAAAGTGGTGATTCCTTCAATTTAGATGACACACTGAGAAACAGTGTGTAGATCATTCCATCCTACAGGTTTCCTGCCTGAAATAATATTTGCATTTATGTGTTTTTCTGTGCATCGGTTTGCATAGTGTGTAAGTTAAACAAAAGCCACACCTATTCAATAAATACTGTGTGGCAGAGGTGGTATTTTTTTTTTAAAGTGTGACTTTCTTCACACCTCTGTAACACTTCTGTGGCCCCTTGGTTTCCACTGAGTTTTTATTTAATATTCATGTTGTCTTTTCACTGGATATTTATGATACTTTCCTACTATTTTAAAAAGCTTAATACTTTTGCTTATAGAACAAAGTAAATATTTGGTCTGTTTTGGAGTTAGCCTTAGAAGGTTTCTAATTAGAACAGCTATCCTTTCAGTGGTGTAAGATCTCTCAAGCTGATTATGTGCACATATGTGTCATCTTTGCCATAAATGTAGAAATGGGGAAAAAATGCAGCACTGTTCACAAGACATTTCTGTTATGATGCATAGTAGAACAGAGGCCCAAGCATTTGCAACTGTAATTACAGTAGCACAATCAATAAGCAAGAGTTTTTTATTTTTACACAGCTTTCTAACATGCCAAAATAGCTTCCTCTTTTAAGCAATTATAGCTCATGTAGAAATTGAGCTCATCGGGAGTTGTCTGTCAAAATGTTTTTAATGAAAAATTGAGTTTGCATAACACTGACACATTGATGTCTTCTGCTTCTCACTGTTGACACTGATGGGCTAAAAGCTTGATTTTTGGGGAGGGAGAAAATTGCATTAGTTCAGCTCGTTTGGAGAATCTCTGTTTGCTGAATTAATTTGCTATGCTTTTTTTTTTCCTGCTGAATATTAAACCCTGTTTTCCAACTGTGCATATAGTGCCTGAGGGGAATAGCTCCAGCTCTCATTTTCCATGACTATGTTTTCTTGTAACTCAGCCCAGGCCTGAGCTGGGGGTGCTGTGCAGAGCTAACACTGTAGGCTGTGTTAGGGGAGGCATGGTCTGATCAAAAAACTGCTGCCTGGTGCTTTCCAGACTCTGGTGCTGCACCTCAGCAGCTGAGTAAGTGTCACAGTTTTTCCCTAGGGATTGTTTTGTATAATCCAATTGACGTGGTGAAACCTGTGATGACTTGTGAGTAGATGTTCACTTTTGTGAAGCTCTGGCTGGATTAGCAGCAGCAGACAGTTAATCATGACAAATGCCTTGGTGGCTGTTCTTCACTGGTACCTTCCTATTGACAGTAGAGATATATAAATGCTAAAGCATGTTACTGTTTTCAAGGTGACATTATTAGCTGTGTTTCACCAGCCCAATAAACACCTGAAGATCACAGTTAACACTTTGTGAAACACACTCAAAATTGAGGGACATATGTGGTATAGTCTGCCTTTTTCTGAAATAAGCTCTGAAATTTGAAAAGAAGCAGAGAGAGCTCCATTAGGAAGAGCACAAGTTCCACAAGTGGCCTGACTTCAGCTGTCACTGGTTGTTGGTCAGGAGGGAAGCAGCCAAATGGCCCTGCCAGCTGACACATCTGTGCTCTGCTGCCATTTGGTTTTCCTGGGACTGTGGAAGGTTGTCAGAGATGGGGAGCATATATTTCATAGTTGTGTGGCATCTGCTATTCAAGGCATCCCAAGTCCTTGGACATCTTTGAATTAAGTCTCAGCACCCCTGTTCAGTATTCTCTCTTATGTAGGAGAGGAGACTGGGACAGAAGCAGATGATGCTGATTGCTGAAGGCCACACCACAATTTTCCATCAGTCCTGCTCTGCCACTTTCCAGCATTGTCTTAGAGGCAAGGTTGTTCTTTCTCCCTTGAGGGTGCCAAAGGGAGCTGTATAGCCCTTATTTTTCAGCTTTTTCTTCTTGTTTTTTGAGCAGAGTGAAATTGTCTGGACCAGTGAAGCAAGTTGGCTTCAGGCATCTTGTCAAATTAACTTTCCTTGTCTGTGCATGTGTGGGCTGTGTGGCAGGAGTCAGCAGGTGCAGAATGCGAGGCACACTGGTAGTGTCAGAGGCACTTATGGGAGTAAGAGCTGGCACTGTGAGAAACAGGCTCTTTTAAACTTGTATTTCAGTGAAAAGATCAAATGTGCTTATAATCATTGCCATCAGGCTAGCTGCTAACAGACTGATCCTTTGCTCCGTGTACCATCCAGCTCCCCCAATACGCAGGAGAGCTGTCATTGGCCAGGCAGAGAGCATCTCTGCAACTGCACAGCACTCTCTAACCCTGTACATTTAATGCTGGCACTGATGAGTGATGCCTGGAGACTCTCCAGCCACAGGTTAGCTGGTGACAGGAGGCCCCAGGGATAGGGTAGCTGCTGTGAGTAATCAGACAGGCACCTGGTACATACTGAAATATTCAGAAATAGACAGCAGGAGCTTTCCTGGGTCCAAGGGAATATGTACATCTAACTCAAATGCTAGAGTATGAAAAGGGCACTGTTTTCCTCACTAACTCACAAAATAAAATAGAAAAATGGGACTGTGAGGGCCTCTGACATCATTATGTGTCACTCAGCCACAACTGAGTGAGTTGAGCCAGGGAGTTCCATTAGCTGCTGGTGGTGTCTGGGTGTGGGGCTGCAGGAGGTGGGAACTGGTATCTTTTCTCCTCGGTGTGTAACTTGCCCTTCCCTCAGTGTGTCACCTTCAAGGCCAACCTTGACCAGGGCTCAGCAAGGCTGTGTGTTCTAACTTGCTGCAGAAGGAGTGCCTGCTTTACCTTGGTGCTGGGAGAAAGAAAAGCTACTGCAAAGCTGAGAGTTGTTTTTCCTCTTAAATGGTAATGGGATGTTGGGTGACACTGACCCAAAGTTGTCAGGCTGTGGTTGTGACATTTGTTGTTGTATTATGACTTAGTTATTCTAATGCATCAACAAATGTCATCTTGTGTTCTGTCCTGCCTCAGAAAAAGGACTTCTCATCTTCCAGTGATAGACATCTTGGCTCTGACAAAAATTCAAGGTCTTCTACTTTGTGCCTTCAGCCCTCTTAGGCCCGCAAAAGTGCTGATGATGGAAAAGAAGGTCTAATGAATGCTAGCAATATATGCATTAAATTCCCATCACATTCTGTGTAACAGAATATGCTGGTAACCTCTTATAAACTACCTGCAGTAGTTTATGTCTCCACTAATGTGGTCCTGAAGCCAGAGGCCCTTTTCAATGCATTGAGAGTGGAATAATGAGAAATAAAAACATTCTGGATAAATGTAGGGAGCAGACTTGTCAGCAACCAGTCAGGAGGAAAAGCAGATCTAGTTTGTTAGGCATACATTACAGTGTGTAGCTAACAGTGACAGCAGACACATGAATTTCTCTGCCTTTCTTGTGGAGATACTGACCCAGAATCCACTTGGATGGAGCAATAACAATTCTCTTTACAAAATGAGACTAGATTGAAATAGCGGTGACCCCCAGCATAGGGAAAAACCCAAAAAGTATTGCTCATTCTTACCATGACTTTTTCTGGGCAGAAATTAGTTCACTGAAGATTGCTCATTTAGGAAAGATAAATGAGGAGTGCTTTGTTGTACTTTTTGCTGCCTCCTAGCCTGATGAAATGAGCTGTCCAAGGACTCTCATTCCCCATCTTCTTCCCCATCTTAGGGAAGCCTAAGGGGTATTTAATGACATGCAGAAGCTGAAGGGAGTGTCATTAGCACTTGAGTGTCTAGGTAACTCTCTTAAAAGTTAAGATTAAAAGCTTTGATGAAAGTGACCTTCACACTTCATTTGCCCTCTTTGTTTTCCTCCATGCTTGGAGCTGTAATGAACACTTTTTTCCTGCTTTGTCCCTACAGAACTTATTTTGTGAAAAATTTCTGTAGCTGAGCAGGAATTTGGATCCAGGGTGGGTCTGGCTTGCAGATACTATATCTGCAAATATTGTGTGGGTGCAAAACAAAGGCTGGTGTAAAGGGTCAGATCTATTTGTAGAGAACTGAACAAAACCTGGAAACATTGCTAGACACAGGTTTTTAATATTTTAATTAATACTTGATTATAATTTTAAGAAAGGATAAAATTATCATCATATTTTTCTTTGAGTATGCCATGCTGTCTTCTTTGAGCAGGGCAGAAATTTGCTGGAGAGCACAAGAAAAGCATGTTGGGAATAGAAAGATTATGTGCAACTAGGGGGTTATAATCCTGTGGGCTCTTGGGTAGCAGAGTGAAAATTCTGGGCAGGCTGTAGGAGAGTGAAGTGTATTCATGTCTGGATCAGATGGGAGGACAGGAGAGAACGGAGGTGTGGCATTTGAGTAGAAAGGGAAGGAGAAGAGAAACATCCAACAATCTGAAATAAGGAGAGCAGTAAGTGCCACTAGTGTAGTCAGGCTAGAAGACAAGAGAAAGAAGGAGCCTTTTGGGAAGGAGTTATCTCTATGGTAGTTTTGTTTATTTTTTATATTAAAATGCAGTAGGTATTTGTAATTGTAAATTAAATTAATGGCTCCATTTGAGGCACTAGTGCCTGCTTGATTGATTGAAATGGGGAATAGTTTAGGTAAAAACAATATATCTTTCTTTTAAGTTAATTAAAGTTTTATTTTGCTTGAAATTGAACTTTTCTTGTAGTGTTAATGACATAAATCATGCTGGGGTTCCTTTAGCTTACAGCAAACAAAACAGTAAAAAGTCTTCCTGCATTGAAGTAATTATTTTAGCTCATTTTTCATTCTGAACTTTTTATTCAAATAGAAAAAGAGAAAACAACTGTTTTACCAAATGTTATGATTCTTGAAGCCCTAAAGTGTTCCTGTAGACATAGAGTACTCATAGCACATTTCAGAGCAGTTTCCTCTTAATATCCATGGGAAAATCTTTCCCTGATGTCAGCTACAAGTACATACAGATGAAGACACATACGTACTTGGTAACACAGAGGGTCTTTCATTGTCTTGCAGAAACAGTTGTAAGTCTTGCTGACCTTCCTGGATGAAGTCTAAGACTCAGAATGGAGTCAAGTTCTTTTCAATGGTGCTGAGCAACAGGATAAGAGGCAACAGACAGAAACTGATGCACAGGAAGTTCCACCTGAACATGAGGAAAAGTGTTTTTAGTGTGTGGGTGACTGACTACTGGAACAGGTTGTCCAGAGATGTTGTGGAGTCTCCCTCACTGGAGATATTCAAGAGCCTGGACACAATCCTGTGCCATGTGCTCTAGGATGACCCTGCTTGAGCAGGGAGCTTGGACCAGATGAGCCACGGTGGTTCCTTTTGGCCTGACCCATCCTGAGATGTTGTGTCCACGCTTTGCAGGCAACTGAGCTGCCCTGTCACCCCATAGGTCTGATGCTGGAGTGCTGCAGCCTTGCAGGTCTGGGTTGATAACAAGGGATGCTGTCAGGCTCCTCTCAACAAAATGAAATGCTTTTTGTCCTCTCTTTAGCAGAGCAATTACCTCTCCAGGTATCAGAGAAGAGCAGTTACTTCTCCAGATATCCTCAGACTGGAAAACAACTTTGCATAAGGCTCTGGCAAAAGGGAAAAGTGGTATTAATTTTCATAGTGATTTGTTTGTGGAGAAAGTCTTGCTATTCTATCACAAATTAACTGTCTAAGTACCAAAGCTCATGTAATATATTGAAAATGTCAGGATATTTTCATCTTTGTGATTTCATTCCCACTGAGAATTTGTTCAGGAAATGTTAAATTAAAAGCAATATATAAACAAGGTGCGAACAGTTCAGTTAAGTGGTAACCTGAGGTTAAAAACACAGCGATCAAATTCAGTGCCTGAAGTTGGCAGGGGGATTGTCTTACCACCTCGGGAAGGCTTGAAATTAAACTTGTTTTTAAATGTAGGTGTTAAATCTGTGAAAAAAAACTCGCTTGCTTATGCAAATGAAGTGGCTTCCCAGAGAGGAAGAGAGCATGTTGAGCTCTAGGCTGCCTTTAGGAGACAGAGAGGCTGTGCTCTCATCCTGTAACCTCTCTGCTGTGGTTCTGTTTTGTAGCATCTGTGAGGAAGCAATCTTTAGGTAAAATCAGGGCTGTGCTCCCTGTCTGGCTGCCCTGAGCCACCTGTCAACAACAGCAAGTGGGGCTGTGCTGTTGACTGCTTGAGCTAACAGAGACAACAGCTTTGGGGTTATTTTTGTTGGACTTCTGAGACTTTATGAACTTGAAAGGAGTTTTTGGAGATACTGAATTTCTGTATTGTGCTTATAGTTTTTGTTCTCCCTGGTGCTGCCTTCAAGTAAATGCATGGCAAGTAGCCTTAAAAGGAACAAAAATCCCTTCCCATTTCAGAGTAAGCAGGAGGAGGATTAAGCTCCTTCCCCCAGTAATTGGATCCTCTGATTGCCAAGGCTTTTGAAGATGATCGTGTATCTTTCTGTATGTGATAGATATGTGTGTGCCTGTGAACTTAAAGGTAGCTTGGCTTTGAAAATCCAATAAGTTTTCCTCTATAACTGTTTTACTTTTGGTTATTTACTTTGTGTGCTGACCATGGGACATGTAGCATTCTAGCAAAAAAAAAAAAAAAAGAGGCAGGGGAAGTTGTCCTGCAGCTGTTCTATCTTAGACTCTTCTCAAAGCCATAGAAAGTTGGTGGCTGTCTGGGACCCTTGGGAAACATGAAAGCTCTCCCAAGGTTACAGTATTGAGGATTCAAATTAATGTGGGGGCAGAGGGGAAAGTGGACTGGATGTGAACCTCCTTAAACTGGTTGAAATGCAGTCTATTTCATCTGTGGAGCAAACACCACCTTTCTATCACCCCTGGTCAGCAAAAAAAGCACAGTTGCAGCTGGATTGTCAGTATCCAACCATTGTCTTCAAAGCTAGTCTATGTTATCTCATGGTTTCTAATCTCAGGGTTTAAATTTGGGCAGGTAGCAGTGTCTCTATCTCTGTGTTTGCGCAGTAATACACATGGTATATTTGAAACCCATTCTATCAGCAGGGCGCCAAAGCACTCACGGTATAGAAGTGTTAAAGTCACCATTTTGCATAAATCACAAAGTCTTTCCTTTCTTTTGACAGATTGAAGACATCGTTACGAGAATGCAAGATGACAAAACAGGTGGAGTTCCCATCCGCACTGTCAAGAGCTTTCTGTCCAAAATCCCCAGCGTGGTCACCGGTAAGAACTGCAATTGGCAGAGAAGAGAATGTCAGCTGGTACTTGCTGGCTCTAAACAAACATACTAAAGCCATAAAAAAAAGAAGGGATGTGAGGAAAAAATAACCCACTCCACTTAATTTTTCTATATGTTGTTCTGTTACATGCTGGAGTAAGATTCCTTACACCTGAACAAAGATATCTTTGTTCTGTTTTAGTAAACAAGCATTTATATTTCCTTGGGGTGAGTTATTAAAAAATGTTACATATCAAAGTATCACCAGAGTCATTCCCTGTGACAGGAGTAAGACAATCTTAGGTAAGAGTTCAGGAAAGAAAATTGAAATTGTTTCCTTGCTCATACCCAAATACTCTTACTGGACTGTGATCACATGTAGAGGAATGTGAAATACTTTTTATGCATGTGTACTGCTTTGTTAAAGTTCTGTGTACAAAAGTGTGGATGATGCAGAAACGGGGAGTCAGAGTACAAGACCATTCCTCCACATATTTCCAGACAGAGTTCTGTTCCAATGCAACTAAGACCTCTGCCATTGATAGATGATGAGTTTATTCAGGGTGATGTAAATTGTATGGAGGATTTGTACTTCGGTTTCTGGTACCTGTTTTCACTGACTCAGTAGTAGTGTTCCTGAAGGTTCCTGGGGAAAATAACCATTTATTTGATTTGAAAACTGACTCACATAAGCTCAAGTCTGCAATACATAGAATGGATGTCTTAAGATTGACTCAGCTAAAAGAGGTTTCTGAAATTCTGGTTAAAATTCATAGCATTAAAAAGGTAATCGATCTAGTCACCAAGCCACTGCATGTTACTGAAAAGGAAATAGGAGACCTCATAGGACTTTTAAACCATGGTTAGCAGTTCTCTGGCATGATGGAAACTGCTCCCAGTTCTGGAACAGCAGCTGCAATTGCATTGTCTTGAAATGGCTGGTTTTCACAACACAGAGAACTGTGAAAAGATAAAGATAAAATAAGAACAAAACCTCTCCAAAGCCTATAGAAATTCTTATATTTTGAGGGGAGCAAGCTCAGTACCATTCCCTTCAGGTGATTTGATGACAGCTCCCATGGACAGTTCATGAAGCCTCTGAATTTGAAAAGTATGGGAAAATAACAGCCCAGTGGACAGCCCAAAGTTTTCTCCATTTGTCATTTTTCCTTTCAGATGCATAGATCTGCCTATTTGTAGAGCAAAACCAAAAGCAAAGTATGTATGCTATTAGTGATTGACTGTAATAGATAGGTGAAGAGGTAGGAGCACCTACATTTGAATGGAAGCTGAGGGCACTGGGTTTGTTGAGTCTGGGGAAGGAAAAGCTGTAGGCAATGAGAGGCTACAAAGACAGGTTCAGATACTTTCTTAGAAGTGCATGTTGAAAGTACAAAAGACAATCTACACAAGTTGCAGGGAAAGAAATCCCAACTAGATTTACGTATAGGAAGAAAGTTGTTCATGGTCAGAGCAGGTGAGCATGGGCCCAGTGTCCCGGAGGAGCTGTGGAACCAGTGGTTTGCAGCTGTTCAGAAACCCCTGGGCCCAGCTGAGCTGAGCAGTCTGACCTAACTGTTCATTTGGCCTGGCATTGTGTGAAGGTTGGACTAGACAATTTTCAGAGAATCCTTCCAACCTGTATTACTATTATGGTCAGTGGATACTCAGTTTTATTGCTTGTCTAATTCCACACAATGTAATGAACACAGGAGAAGAACTTGTATTTTCAAAAACTTTGTACTTCCTCTTGGGAAGAGCTCAATTCTAGACCATGGCATTCTCACACACTTTATTTCTACCTGAGAAATGGAACAGCAACGCTGAGATGTGATTTACTTGGCAGGCTCACAGTGACTGTGATTAACAGGGATTTATTTTTGCTTGACACTTCTATTGTAATTGCTTCTCACAGGAGAAATATAAAATCTTAAAGGAAAAGAAATATTACAGGAGTGCCTTGGTGCACCTAACAGGCAGTTCTGTTTATAGTACAGCAAAGTGGGTGTTTGATTTAAAGTTTGAATACCAGGGAGACAACTGCTCATCTCTGTTTTCCTTTCATCTGTCCTGATGCCTTAGGTGTGAATGAGGTATTGGGTAACACAAGGAGAAGAAGCCTCAGGGAGTTATCAATAATGGTCCTCTCTTGGCAACAGAAATCTGGGAAAAAGGATGAAAAAACTTTTTTGAATGTATGATGAATTTGTGCAGGTATGCTGTGCCAAAGACACATTTCAATCTGCTCTGGAAGTAGATTTTCCTATCCCTTTCCCAGTCTTTTGGCTCTCAGTAGGTCAGTCAAAGGGAGAACAACATCACACCATTATCTTCTTGGTTAGGTTTTCACTTTTATGGGCAAGCCACAGAGAAAGTAGGATGGGACCAGTCTGTGTAGCACCTGTGTGCATGTGTCAGACATTGTCCAATGTTCAGTTTAGAGTATGGAATATAGAAAAGAATGCCTGAGGGCACATTTTGAGTAGTGCTGTGATCCATGCCCAGAATAGGTTGTCAGCCAACGCACATAATGGCAGCTGCTGCAGTAAATGGAGTTGCACATTTCTCATGTAGTGAGAAAAAATTTTCTCAGTAAAGCTTTAGTTTCTGTAGATGAATTGTTAATTCTATTTTCGCAGTTATCAGACTGTTGTAGGAACATCTCATTATACTAACCAGCAACAAAACTGGCTTTCTTATCTTCTTTTTGATTTTCATATAATTGCATCTTAAAAGTAGCCTCATTCTTGGCAGGAGGACCAAACACGTATACTTTTTTCTCCCAGTGGTTCAGACTTGGTCTTATACAACATTGCCAAAACAAGTCAGAAGGAAGTCAGTGCTGCAACAGCAGAGCTTTTCAGTACAAAAAGCCTTCTTCATGCTTCCCAGTTTGCCACACATTCCCAACCTCATTGCAGATTCTCCTGTTTTGTGGACTGTCTGATCCTGTGTATCAGCATCTTTGCTACCATAATCCAAAGGAGGCATGCAGTCTAAAATCTTTGCACTAGTCTGCCCACCTCCCAAGAGGTTTCAATACACCTTCATTCTGATCCATACCCCCTGACTTCAAGCGTGGCTTTCCCCACAGCTCCATTTGGAATGATACCCCCTCCCAGCAGCAGTCCCATGGCTGCTTGCTCCTGCACTGCTCCTGAGCCTCACCCCTGCACTCCTTGTCTTCCTGCTCTGCTCCCAGCGCTGCCTCTGTCGCTGCGGGTGGATTGATGAGTTTCATCCTGCCTCTGCTGGCTTGGATTGAGTGCTGCCATGCAAGCTGAGTGCACACAGCCCTGCCAGTGCCTTTCACTCCTGTCCTGCCATGTCTGTCTTACATAAGCCCTGGACCTCTCTCAGCAGAAAGTGCCAGTTTCACTGAAATGTGCCAGATGGCCTGTCGCTACTAGAGACTCATGAGCTAAACCAAGTTTAAACTGCTGTGTGTCTCTGTCTGAAGAAGCCAGCATGTGTCTTGGCAAGTGCCCATGGAGTTGTCCCAGAACACATCAGAATGTCACTTACTCAAAGAAAATGCATTTGGCTGGAGTATGGAAATCCCACGGTGTTGTGAAAGAGAGACTTTATTATTGAAAATGTTCCCTGATGATGTAGTTCAAAACAGTCAAGTTGTGCTGGAGAACTTTATACACCCATTGAGAAATTGGTTCCCTTAGGGCCATCCTGAGGGTGTTTGTTGCCTTTTCCCTTCAGAGGAAGTCAAGCACATCTCTCATCCAGATATAGCAGCCACAGGCCCACAGGAGAAAAAGTTCCTCATGTCCAGAGTTTGAAAGTCCCCTGTTCAGGTGAACTGTGCAAAAAAAAAAAGTTGTTGTGGCATGGGGAACAGGCCCAGGACTGGCAATGGTGGCAAGAGCCAGCACCCATCACCTTGCAGGGCCTGGGGAGCAGGCTGCAAGGCTGAGTGCTTGGCCAGAACATTCGCTTTCTTGATGCTTCTTTTCAGGTGTAGAACTTGCCTTGGTGCCTTACTATGGTCATTGGGACCAAAGCCTCCGTGAGCTGACTACCAGCAGATTTGGCTTCCCCAGGCTGTCTGTCCATCTGCTTGCATCACCTTAACACAGGGCTTTCACTTCAGGACTGAGACTGATACAGATTTCCCTCAGCATTTGGGTAGTTTTGTTCTAGGTATTCTGTCTTTTCTCGTAGTTCTGCTTTGAAAAATAGGACACTTGAAAAGTGGTACTGGCTCTGTTTCAGTTAGTAGATGTAGATAGTCCCAAATCTAAACCAACTTCAATCTTCTGCTAAGCATCAATTAGTCTATTTAGTTAAAACAAGCAAACAAAAGCCACTAACAAACAAAAAAAATTTCCAAAATTTAAATCAATATCCAAAGTAATGCTGTGTGTTTACAGATTTGTGAAGGATATAAAGAACATGCTCATGGTTCAAAATTGACATATGTTTATATGTGCATACTGTATAATTTTTTATGGTTTTCCACATTTCTAAAGAGCAGATGCTGCACAATAAATTCAACAGTTTAGCAGTTGCTTGGTGGAAACTGGCTTGCCAAATAAAAGTTGGTTGGGCATACAAATCCATTTATTTATCATAAAAAATCAATTGTTCTGAACAAGTTGCATTTAAACTAATTCAATACTAGGCTTCTTCATAACAATTTACATTTCCTTATTTTATGCATCTCTTCAAATTGCACGCAGTGGAAATGTAATCCCTCCATCCCTCAATAAGAAGTCTAGTATTTCAAAGCTGCCCTGAATAACAGCATTAGACATGTCAGCAATTACATGAGTAGCGCATGTCTTGCAATTACTTTTTTTCCAGTAGCTTTCTCTTAAGCTTTCTACGTGCATGTCAGGAGACAAATTAACCCAGTTAAGGAGTCAAACTCTTATGCTGTGCTCATCCTCAGCTCCCTCCTCCCTCCCTTTTGCTCCTTAGCTGCATCCAGCTTCCTACCTTTCAAATGGTGAGAAGGATGAGGGAGGAGAAGATGAAAATCAGTTCCCAGAAGTGTAGCAATTTTGTGCCTGTTGTAAAGATGCAAAGCAACACCTTGTGTAGCAAAAGTTTAAAGGATTTGATTTCAGAGGACAAGGGGGATAATAGATTAATCAAATAGGACATGGTCATCAAAGAAATAAGAGAAAGCAATCAGAATAGATGTTTTAAACAATAGATATTCAATATATCTCTCTGTGCATCTTCACATGCGTAGACCTAAATACATGTAATAGGGTGCAAGTTTTGTTAAGAATAAGCCCAAGAGTGGTTAAGTGTTGCATGCTAGAAATAACCAAGGACAGGTTTATGCATTTATAGGCGCTGTGCAGAGTGAGGACGGCTGGTGTTTGTGTATCACTGCCCTCTGCTGCAGCCAAGCTACTGTTCAGCTCACATCATGCAGCTGCTCACCTTCCTCACAAGTACTGTGTCTGTGTTGTGCTTTCCCAGCTCAGGGGGAGTGCATGTGGTGCATTTTGTGTCCTGCTTGTTCCACAGCAGTGGTCCTTCTGTGCTGTGTGGCATAAACCTAGCCCAAATATTGGGGTATATGTGACTAGACAGCTACTGTGGGCTTGGAGAAGAAGGATGGTTTTCATAGCTGGCTGTTCCATGTGTGTCATTCATAATTCTTCATCCTCTTCAGGACTGCTCATCTCCAAAAGAGCATGCTTTTACATCACATGAAACTTATATATCCCATAAAAATGCATACATGCACTGTGGGATAAACCAGAAATTATTAAATAAAATTAACCATCACTTAAAATTACCAAAATTGGACACTCTTCATGACTATGTTGTTTCATATGGTAGCACTTGAAAGTAGCTGTACCTGAGATGAAAAATATTGGAGGAAGTGCACATCACAGCAGGGGGTGCGTTAAAATTTGGCTTAGGCCACTGAAACAAAACCTGTCCTGAGGCTTTAGTATTATTTCAGTCAATAAAAAGGTTTCTTAAATGCTAAAGCCCAGACTATTATGAGAAATTTAACTTCTGTACATTAGTATTGTGAAGGTCCTTTCTGGTCATGCTTGTCCTTGCTGTATTTGAACCTCTGCATCTGTCAAGTGCAGCTATGATAAATCAGAGATTTAAATAATTATGCTGCATGGATATTCCTGTGGCCAAGGAAACTACAATGAAAAATCACCCAAATCACCAAATAATCTAGCTTTATCTTTCTGTAGTGACTTGTCTGCTTTTTCTGGATATCAGAGATGATGTCAGAAAGAAAAGTAAACCCAAGACAACCTTCCAGTCATGTGGGCAGAAATTTGAGCAAAAAATTACAATTTTTCTTATTTATGAACATGATTACAAAAATTGCTGGACTGGAAAGCAACAAATGAGAGCTATGAGTCTGGAACAAAGCAAATATATTAAAAATTGCCTAGTATTTTTTCTCTACCAATTTCCTTTTTGCTGAAGGACTTTGCAGTCTTTCAGTTGAGACTAAAAGCTGGAATAGAGACAGATTGCATGACAAATTACCTGTTGAATTCTAGTGTTTAGATGAATTGGTAATTCAGCTACAATAACAAAAAATATTAGATATTAAGAAGAGTCTTGTTGCTGACTAGAGTTTTATTCTGAAACACAGCATTTAGCTGATGGAATATTCTGGCTAATGAATAAAGCATTAAAAAGAAAAGTACACCATATTTCAATGCCTGTAGAAATACATAGGGATGAATGATTAATGCTTTTCTGCATTCATCTCATCTTCAAAAGCACAGCTTTATTACAGAAGGTTGTTTCCAGATCTGAATGGCACAGCAAAAGATCAGAGATTAATTATAAGAACTGTGTGGCTTTGTTTTTTGGATGGGAGTGTTGAGCAGGCTGCACTCAAGCTGTAATACTTCACCTCTCCTGTCTTCATAGCAACTTGGGAGTTGTGTGGTGAAGGATCTACCAACATAATTTTGTTTTTTCACACCTCTTGCTTTGTTCCTGCCCTTCCTCCAGCATTCCTGTGGGCTGCAAAGCATCAGATTCACAGCAGAGCAGCTTTACTCCTGCTGTGCCCGAGAAGCCACATCCTCCCTGAGGAGCATGTGGGCCCTGACCTTCTACAAGCCATTTTTACTTTGAGGTAGTGTAAAAGCAACAATATATGAAAGCACAATGATAATCAATAGCAATGAGAAGGCACAAATCTTTGAGTGTGGATTGACCATTACTTTGAATCTGTTGCTTTAATTCAATTACTTGACCATTACTTTCAATCTGTTGCCATTCCAACCATTAGAAAAATAACCAACTCATATTATTGGGTGAATACATCTGCCTCTTTATTCCATGCATAGATTCTCTTCATTGTTATCTAGCATTCTTTGGCTTTTTTAAGTCAATGTAATTTTTAGGGTATAATTTATTGGACAAATTCTAACTTGCATTTTAATTGAAGTTTATTTTGCAAAAAAAGTCCGAGAGTTTCTTCAAGGATTTAAATTTCCTGACTTTAATCAGTGTGTTGTTTTAAAGAAATGCAGAAGTTAGCTTCAATAACTGTAAATTCAGGCTCATAAATAACTTCTACATGTTAGGTTTGATGGGTTAGTATTGTATGTTTGATATATCTCAGTTACAACATTGAAGTTACTATTAATGTAACTCTTGGGGGTGAGGTGAAAAGGAAGGGTTGGCTTTCCTTTTTTGCTTTAAATAATATAAAGAATTACATAGACCACCAGTTTATTTTTACTACCATAAATAGCCAGAAATCACTGTTACTGAAAGCTGCACTGGGCAGTGAGAATACATCTCCACAAAAGGCTGTAGGCAAAGGAGGTTGGCATGGTTCTAGATTGGACAAACTGTAGGTCCTGGTTAGTGTGAATCCCTGAATGGTCCATGAACACCGTGTTTTAGTCTACCAGTTCCAGCACAAATACACAGCTCTTTGGTCTTTCATGTATTTGCACCTGAAAGTGCCATAGATTTGGTTTTAGAACCTTCTATAAGAAAATGCAAAGAGGACAACAAAAAGCTATCAGGCTTTCCATGCATATCCATTGCTATAAATATATACATTTGCATGTTTTCTTTGACTTTTTTTTTTTTTCCTGAGTGGATAAATCTCTCAAAACTGCATGCTGTCTTCCCATGGATTTGTTTTGAGTATGGTGTGAACTGATGAGCTTGGATATTTTTGATGTATGATTCACTACCACATGCAGAGAAGAAAATTGTATTTTTGTCCTGCAGAGCAATAAAACTAAGCAATTAGGTCTTCGTTCACTTAATTCCTGTTTGGTGGCTGGGTGCTTTCCCAGAAGAGAGTCTCAGGATTCAGCTCTTGCAAGGTCCCTTGCACTGTAAGAATTTTCTCCATGTAGATAACTCTACAGTATGACCAGGACTGCAGACTAACTCTTACCTAGGAATGAATAATAAAACTGACAGGAAACTTTGTGAAGTTGATAATGTAACATGCTAAGTATACTCAGAGGCAAAAAAATAGCATAGACTGATGAGAACAGTAACTCGTGTTTCTAGCAGTGGAAGGTTTTACATCCAATTATTGTAGGCTGTTGTGTGATATTGCATAGAAATTCTGTTATTTTTGAAACTATTTTATTGTGGATAGGATGGTCTCAGTGTTTTTATTGTTTATTTTGTTTGCTTGTAAACTCAGTTGCTTGCTGGCTGATACCAAAATGGTTGTCAAAATCACTGTGTGAATAATTTCTGATGAGTTTTCCTTTAATGATATTTTACTTTTGCCCTAACTATTCAGTAAGTTTCATTCCTATTTCCTGAATAAGTTAGGCTGATGGGAAAGCACACTTATAAACGAATGAGATCTGCCAAATGTCCAGTGTTTTGTTGAATGCTGTCTATGTTTTTTCTCTTATTAGAGAGACAGTGACAGGTGTGCTAAGGAAGCAGTAGTAGCCATAGAAAATAAAGGTTACTATGTTCTGATAAAATTTTGATCACAAGGCTATCATTACTGATGCTAATGAATTGGACTGTGGCATATTCATCAAAGCTTATTTATTTTGTCAAGCATTAAAACCCCAGAATCTGAAGACTAGATCTTTTAAAATATGATTTATAATTTTGCACTGTAGCATGTCATGTTCATCTTTTACGTGTCATTGCTACATGGGCAGTACATTAGAATTTGGTTTTGTGTTTGTTTGTTTTTTTCAGTAGGAAGAGTTGATTTTAGAGCTCCAAAGTGCGTTAGGTCTTTGACACTCCAGCTTCTTGTTCCCCAGTCTGTCCACACATTCAGGGTTGCCCCATCTTGGATGCAGAATCCAGCACTTGTCTTTGTTAAAACTTCATCCAACTGGTGATTGCCCAGCCCTGTGATTTGTCCTGGTCTCTCTCCAGGATCTCTCTGTCTTCAAGGGAGTCAGTAGCTCCTCCCAGTTTAATATCATCAGCAAGCTTACTCAGTATGCCTTCAAGTCCTGAATCCAAGTAGTTTTTGAAGATGTTGACAAGAATTGGCCATAAAACAGAGCCCTGGGGAGTCCGACTAGTGACCAGTCACCAGTCTAATGTCACCCCATCTACTATCACCCTTCACACCCCACCCATGATCCAGCTGCTCACCCATCACTTGATGTGTTTATCCTGCTGGGAATTTTATCCAGAAGGATCCTGTGAGAGGCACTATCAAAAGCTTTACTGAAATCATAAAATTACATCAACTGCTTTCCTTTGATCAACTAGGTGGGTTACCTTGTTATCAAATTATTGCTGTTGACAAGCAACAGATCAAGGAAGGCATCTTTCCTAGTCGTCACCCTTAGTACCTGTATCATGAAATTATCATCCAGGTGTTCTGGGGATCTTTTGGGTCTGTTTGTGCCAGCTGTGGGGTATTCCTATAGTATGTTAGCATGTCTGGGCACCATCTCTGTCAATGACTTCCTGCTCATTTGCTCCCTGCTCAGCCCATTAGGCTGATGTGCCTGAGGCAGAGATGATACTGTAGGCAGCAGCATAGAGGGAGAGCACCCCTCTCACAGCTCAGGAATCCCCATGGCTGGGTGCTGGCCCAAAGCAGGTCAGGTGGGAATAGACATGAAGCCTTGAGCTCCCTCCTCTCTGTGCTGGGGAAAGTCCTCTGGCAGCCTTGATGCCTTCCTGAGGCTCTTAGCATCATTATTCTGTAGTACTGCTCTACCCTCCCCATTCCTGGCAAATTTGTAAGGGTTGTGACGTTAAAGTTGGGGAAGAGTGGGGAGAGATCAGAACAGTATCTAATCCAATCATGGGAATAAAGATCAAGAATGTACCTCTTGCAGCCTCTCTACTGTAGTCAGCCTGCTTCTGGAGCCCTGTGCAAGTTAGATTTGAGCATAACTTCTAATTAGGTATCTGGGTCATGTTTGACATGCTCTTGGTTCGGCATTGACGTTTCTGTGCTCCTACTTAGCTCTAAATTTGCCAGCTGTTTTCCTTAAATAATTCTACTTTCCACTAAAGGATTGTGTATCTTATGTAATTACACCCACAGTAGTGTGAGGCCAGTCATAGGGACACAAAGGTAGAAATAGCTCAGCATTTTACACCTGCCTTGGCATTCCTTAATGGAATCATTAAAATTTGGATTCCCATCTCTGCTGTGACAAGCTTCTTTAGCTCTGCTGAGCTCTCATTCATAACATCTAGACTTTGTTAGTTTAGGTGCAGCTCTGGAAACAGCTGTCCTCTGTTCCACTGAGTCCTCTAGGCCTTGCCTGTCAATCCAGAAATGTCAAGATTAAATTCCTTTTCATTACTTCTTTTCAGCAGTCAAAGGATTTGTTACCAGTCTGGATAGATTCAGGGATGAGTTGCATGAATTTTCTTGAAATAGTCTCAGGCCATGAAGCATTTTCTGAAACAGGGAGTCACATTATGTGAGCTAAACTAGCCATGGCACTTTAGGTGGAGATTGTGAGAGCGCTGGAAAAGTTATGCTGGGGTGTAGAGTACCAGACCAGGAAAAAACTTTGCATGTGCAGTGACATGCTGGAGATTTGTCATTCTGAGACTACTGTTGTTAAAGCAGGGTTCATTACATTAGGGCCCATGCTGTTGAAAGAAGGTTTCAAAAAAAGATGTCTCATTTTGTCAATACTCACTCCTCTTTTCTGGGATTTCTGGGCTATTCTGTTCCTAGAAAAGGCAATGCCCATTTTAGGGACAGTTTATTTGAGAATTGCATCTGCATATTGCGGTAGGTGCAACTACTACTATCCCATTTTTATTCTCTTTTAAAATTAAGAAATCCTGATGTTGCTCCTCCTAATTCACCCTTTAGTTCCTGTCTGTACTTTTTGTGTGTGGTACCTTCCACCATTGGCCTTGCTCACTGTGGTTTCTTCAAGCCCACCTCTGAAAGGAGCCTACAAGAAGGATGGAGAGGGACTTTTTACAAAAGTATGTTGTGGTACGACAAGAGGGAATGGCTCAAACTAAACAGAGTAGGTTTGAATTAGATATTAGGAAAAAAATTCTTTACTGTGAGGGTGGTGAGGCACTGGAACAGTTTTCTTGCAGAAGCTGTGGATGCCCCGTCCCTGGAGGTGTTCAAGTATAGGTTGGATAAGGCTCTGAGCAGCCTGGTCTGGTGAAGGGTATCCCTGGAATTTGATTTTTAAGGTCCCTTTCCAACCCAAGCCACTCAATGAAAATAGTCCACATTTCTCAGGGATTAAAGCCAACATGCTGCAATGTGTGGCAAAACAGCACACAGGAAGGGGAGCTCGGGGGGGTGTGTGAGGAGAGGTTGAAAAGCCGTCACACCTTGATTGTGATGGCCATCTGTGATTGCATATTTTCATTTTTGGGTAAGAGTGATTGTTTATGGGGAGCTGTAGGCTTGCCCTGCAGAACAGGAGGGTGTCCTTTGCAGATGGTACTCAGAGATGTGGATTAATATGCTGCCACAGTGAGAGGTAAAACCTGCAGATGCTTTGTGCCATGTCTGCATGGGCCCATGGAGCCACCTTGCTGGCTTTGCTAAATTAAAGGAAGGTAGCATCTGCTCTTCAGCTGTGTCACTTGGCAGTACCTGATCAGCTTGACTGAGTCTCTGAGCCTGTTCCTGCCTGTGTCACTTACAGTTCATCCTGTCTTGTTCTGTTGCATAGCAAACTTTATTTCTGGAGAAGTATTCTGGAATTCCACTATCCTAATGAAATACTATATAGACTCAAACAGTAGCATGAATGGCAGCTGCATTTTGTTTTGTTACATAAACTTACCCCTATTTTTATTCTTGAACTTTGTATGTTAAGCTTTTGGTGATGAAAATGGTAATGTCATATATGTTTTGGGGGCATAGGATAATTTATAACCTACTCTCTGTAAATAATCAGAGGTGCCAGGTAGTAGTGATGATAATGTGCAATACCATGTTTGAATGAGAACATGCTGAAGGGCCTTTGGCATCCAGAGGGGTTGCACTGTATCTGTTTAGGGAATTTGCTGCAAGTGCTCCATTTTGAGGTGGGTTTCTACAGAACAGTTGTGAGCAAGACTCTGAAGAACCCCTGCTGGTGTTGGGATACAAGTTTTCAAGGGGTAGCTTCAAGCGAAGCCAGGCTACAATGGATATCCATACATGCAGCTGCACTTGGAACCCTTGTGGTGACAACTGTATCTTTGCAAGTTCCCTGTAGGTGCTGGGAGGGACAGAAAATAGGGCATGTCCTTTTCAGGCGTGTTCCTTTTCTCCTGCTTCTGCTTTTTTTTCCTCATACCGTGCAGCTGCTGAAGGGACCAGTCTCACCTACTGAGATGTGAGTGTAAGATTTCTCTGAAGTGATGCTCTTGGCTAACATGGGGCAAGTTGGCAGATGGGAGCTGCAAAAGGCAGGCTCTAATGGGTAAAGTAAGAATGCCCACTTTGTGTCAAACCAGTGGCCACCAGCAACCTCTGGTGATGGATCCTGTAGTGGATATCTAGGGTAGTATATAAGGGAAAAGGCAATGTTTAGCAATATTGTGGAGGCATGTTGCTCATCTCCAGCTGTCTGGACTGAGAGGGACATGGTGGGGGTCATAGTCAGATATTTTGCCATTCCACACTGATTTGATTGTGTTTACATTTTTCAGATATGTGGAATAAATGGTTTTACCTCACAGTAGAGGGGGAAATAAAGCCTTATAGGAAGTAGTTTGGAATATGACTAAATATTTTCAGTGTTTTACATTGACATACGTAAAATCCTGCAAATGTACACGTAATGTACTTTGTAGCTTGTGTGTGACAGACACAAAGCTGCACTGTCATAGACATGGATTTTGGTGTTTGACTGGAAGCATTTTCAGGTTAACATGTAGATGTGTAAAACAGTTCTTCACTCCTTTCCTGACTAATACAGACTAAGAGTTGGACTAGATGAACATTGTAGATCCCTTTGAAATGGAATATTCTGTTGTATTCTAGTCAAGAAACCATCCCAGTCAGTTAGCTGGAGAGACTGGCTGACAACATGCTTTTGTGGTGCTAGTGCTATGGAGAACCAACTGCTCTGTGCAGAAAGATCCTGCACTGATTGCCTTCAGCACCCAGGACATCTCACCCGTACTGTCTCAGTAGGCTTGAAGGTTTCATCTTTCTCTGCAGTTCAGGGAAATTAGTCAGCCTTCCTTATCCCATCACATCCCACCTGAACACGCTCAACCTGTTACTACCCTTGTTTGCCACTTGACATCACTCCTGTTTTCTTATCCTGAGCTGTGCTTAAGTCACATGGGTGGCTTTAACCTTTTATGCTTGTTTAGGATCATGATGAATGGGTGGTATTTTGATACAGAACTTGTTATGTTTGGCTTTTGGGTTTTTTTTTTAAATTATTTTGGATTTATAGATACAGCGAGATATAGCTACATCTATATACATATATATTGGAATATACAAAAAATTTTAAAAATCCACCAAGTGTGTGGTTTACAGTTAATCAAATACATGCCTTGCAGAATGTTTTGTTCCTTTAATGTTGCATTACTGAGTACTTTCATTAAAGAAATTACCCACTTACCCTTAAGGGATTGTTTTGATGTGTAGCACTGGTCATTTGAAAAGAAATTTCTGCAGTATTGGAAGACTGATATGAATTAGATAGCTCTTTATTTTACTGTGTCTGAGCTAAAATGTTAAATGTTCCTGCATTGTGGATGGGTTTGTTTTATGGTTTTTTGTTGTTGTTGTTTTTTTGGGGGGGGGTTGGTTTTTTTTTTTAATGTATAATTTTACATGTGAAAGCATAACTAAAGAAAAAAATGTGCCCAGGTTTTCCTATAAATCTTAAATTGTTTTGGAAAGTTTTGACTGCTGAATTGTAAGGCAAAAAAACCCCCAATCTGGTGAATTATAGAATTTATTCTGGGCCTATATTCCAGCTCAAGAAAGAGATGAATGCTTGAAACCAAGCTCAGGCTCCTCCAATATCTGTGTGGCTAGGTGAAACACTTGAAGTGCCCTTGAAATAAGCCTGGCATTAAAAAATGGATCTAACATTATGCCAATACATCTTGTCGAAAGCTGGTTAGATGTAGGCTCCTGAGAGCTTTTCAGTTTTGAAAATGGAACAAAAGGCTCTAAAGTAATTTCTGAAACTTGTGTCCAGTATATTTTTTAAAAATTCAGAAAGGTTGTCCGTAGGACATCTTTTGTTGTGCTGGTCTTTTGTCTGGGGCTGACATCCTTTGTAGTTAAGAGATGTAACAAATCTGTCTGGGGTAGTTCTCAAAACCACCAATGGTTATTAGCCTGCCATGACCCGGTTTTAATCTGAGGCAGTGTCCATGTCTTTCTGTATTCAGGGAGGCAAAGGGGTGCAAACAACTAGAGAGAAGAAAAGGAGAAACAGGCCAGGAAGTGCATTTGTTTTACTTTCAGAATTACTACTTTAGAATACCAAATTACAAACAGCATAGAAATACCCAACAATTTAGCTGGGAGCATAAAAGGAGCATTCTATACCAGCATAAACATATAATTGCTTCAAAATAGGTTTAAGACAAAAATGTGCATTTAATAACCAGATGATAAAATTGATGAAATCTTAATGGAAAAAAAAATCAGTTGAATCTAAGTTAGCTGAAGACTTACTTATCTGCATTCCTGATAGCCACTGATTATACATCCTGCTAAAAGGATAAAAGCCCCTTTTTTTTTTTTCTACAGATCAACTTTCTTGCATTATTTTAATACCGAGAAAGCAATCAAGCCCCATCCACATGTGGCTGTTTTCATTGGCATGTGCTTTGGCAGAGGTTGTTGTGAGTTTGTATGGAGCTCTCAGTCTGCACAGGGAGGGATTCACTAATGGTCAAACTGGGCTGCATTTAGAAGTAGTTATTTTCTTCCATAATACCAGAACTGAGTTAAGATGCTGCTGCCCAGCCATGACAGCTTGGTGTGGTGAGAGGTCATAGCATTTCCTGGGCTAAGGAGGCAGCTCTGGTGCTACAGAGAGGCTAGACAGGGTCACACCAAAGGCACCAACTTCTGACCCTGTATGAAAAGCCTCAGAAGTGAAAGAGTTGAAAAAGTGATTAGCAGCTAGAGGTGCCTCCTGTGGTACCCACTTCCCCATTCTGGATTGCTGGCCCTCATGGCAGTCTGGCAGTGCAGACACTCTTTCTCCTGCAGCCAGAGATCCAGGTGATCTAGAAGCTCCTGTACTGGGGACTCCTGCAGAGTGGGAACCCCACTTGAATCACTCATGTGCCACATGGCCCAAAAGGTGCTAGCTGACCATCTCTCCCCATAGTGCTTCAGGTGGGAATTGCCAACGATTGTCTAGTTCTTGACCATCTGCAAATGCTTGAAAATTTTTCTTCTTCTTGTTGCCCATGGTAAACCTGCTGTATGTTCTTCTGCTCTGCTTCCACGACTTGATTTCATATCCTGAATCACTTTCTTTTCACACTTAATCTGAAGTGGTAGTGAAATAAACACATCCTTTCCATTTTGTGTTTTCATTTCAAATAATGGAAAAATCTGCACTCCCTTATAGAATCATAGAATTTAGGTTGTAAAAGACCTTTCAGACTATTAAGTCCAGCTGGAAATGCTGATTGTATCTTATACTTTTGGATACTGGAAGGGTGTGTTGAAGGATGAGGATAAGTCATTGCCGTGAGAGAAGTTTCTTTAAGAAGTAGGTCAATAATTTGTCATGCTGTACTGCACTTAATAATAAGGCTGTCATCTCCACATCTGTGACATGACTCTCTATGTGTTTTCAAGGACACCCTCATGACTTTAGGAAGCAAATATAATCTCTTGTTATAACCTCTTCTCTCACTAGACCAGCTCCTGGCAGCAAATTGTTGGTTCAGCCTTAGTCTGGCAGCCTTTGCTTGCGTGTTGCTGCAAGTGTGGTCAGAGCAATGAAGGGGAGCTGTTAAATGATTGGATCCTTGGTTTTAAATTTGCATCACGTTGTTGTAATCTGATCATGTTTACACAAGACAGTCTGTGAGTAAGCTGGTGACAGAATGTAAATACTGCTCTTTCAATTTGTTCTCTCAAGTTGGAAACAATATTCTGAGTTACCTGCCTTGGGACCTACTGTAGTTTGCTCTGAGAATAGTGTTAGCAAAATTTGCACAGCACTGACAGGTTTCAGTCTGTGAAAATAAAACCAGAAATGAGCCTTTACAGAGCAGGGATTCTGCACAGGAGAGTAGGACTGAGGAAACTTTATTGGCAGGAATTGGTTTTAATGTTCAACACTATGAAGTTCTAAGTCATTTTATGTTTTCACAGTGTTAGGTAAACATCAATTCATTAATTTTTTACAAGCTCTCCTGAAAGACTTTACACTTCCTTCAGCCATGTATTTGTCTTTCAGGAACATTATATGTGGTCTTTCCCAAGCCATACAGGAATGTACCAGAATGGAAGTTTGGATATCCCTGATGAAGTTCAAGTACATCCAGTAGCAGAAAGAACTTTGCCATTTTTATGTTTCACATTCAGGTATATGTATGGACTATTACAGAATTCAGTGGAAAGCATGTGCACATATCTTAGATTAGCATTTGACCACTTAGATTTTGTAAGCAAAATTTATTTTTGCATACCTGTCATTGTTTTCAACATCAATGTTCTTATTCCTTGGGCCTGTTTTTTACAGACTTATCCTCTTGCTTCTTACATATTTTTGCATTGACTTCCACTACTCTTTTTCCCTTCTAACTTGTCTCTGTACATATTAGCAGCATAAGCTAATGGAGTGTGAACAGGCTAAGAAGTTTATTTCAGAATAAATCACTATGTTGGACAGAATCTCCTGAGCTTGTGAGATAGCATGGTGTATAAAGTGACCTGACATGCTTTCAACTGGCTTCATTGGAGTTGTGTCAGTGCCCTTAGCAGTGCAATTGGTACAATACCCAAAATGCTGGACACAGCAAGGGCAGGAGCAGGCACAGCCAGCCCTGCTGGGGCAGCATGATTGCAGCTGTCTGAGGAAACTTGGCAGTTTTTAACCAAGGAACCAACTCTTTTAACCAAGAGTTATTCTACACATGTTACTGTGTGGAGAAGGAGGAAAGACAGTTCTTTTCCAGTATAACTCTGGGTTTCAAACTTAGTAATTTTATGTTTTCATAGAAAAATATACCACTTGGGATGTCTTTGCTATGTCAGAGTTATTTTGACCTGTAATTTTTTATATGGCCTTTGGAAGAGTATTTTGTACTGAGATCAATGTAAAGGTGCATATTCACTATTCTTCCACTTAATCTGGTGTCACTGAGTTACCTTGCTTTTTGTACAGTGGGGTTTCTGGTCCCAAATCCTCCAAAAATAATTTTCATGCTTGTTCTTGCAGAGGGGACCATACAATGAACAATCCAGCAATTATTGTGTTCCTGAGGAGGGACTATATGAGTATACAAAGCCATGGATTCCTGTACTTTTATCTAAGTTTTAGTGCCTGCTTCTATGTGACAAAACATTTTGTTAGACAGAAATGACTTCTTCATAATTTTTCCCCTCAGTTTAACATGATCTCTTTTTGGATCTGACTTCCTTTACTTGTTTTTATTGCATTGCTTTGCATGAAAAATTTGCTGTAATACTTCCAAAATTTATTTTTCTTCTTCAAAACTTTTGTTCCTCAATACATTCTGTACCTTTTGCTGCTTACATTTCCTCTCTCTTGATTCAATTTAATTCATAAGGTCATAGCTTTAACCCTTTTGGGTGGTTAACCTGTTTTAGATGTTTTATTTTTGTCTGGGAGAACAAAAGAAGTTCAGGTTACAGATGTTCAGCCATATGGGTTTTCTTCTTGGGTGCAGACTTTGTCTTTGCCTCCCCAGTGCAACATAATTGAATATGTTTATAAAAGACAAGGTCTATAGTGCAGTAAAGTGCTCAGCATTCCCACTATGTCCTGCAAATATTTCCATGTGTACCTGACTTTGTTCTGGGAGCAGGCCAGCGAGCTGGCTGTGCTGGGACAGGCGACTGCTTGGCACCTGTCCCAGGCCAACGGTGCAGTGATCCAAGTGCTGTGTCTGCTTTGTTCTCATCTTTCTCCGGGACTTGATGCAAGATGCTCCTGACTTGTGTAGGAAAAATAGGACATTGCACATCTGAATGTGTTCCTCCTGAGCACATGGTCCTAGGGTGAAAGTAAAAAATCAGCAGAAGATAAGCAATGTATTCCCCTGCTCTGCCTTTGCATGCCTGTCAGATACAACCTGATGGTGTGACCTGTTGGATTTTACTGTCTTATTGCATTTCTGTGTCTTGATTGCCTGGAGCCTTTTCCTCTCACTTCTCTTCCTTGTGAGTGAATTCAGTGCACACGGCGTCTTCTCTCTCTGCCGTGTGTCTCCCGGGGTGTGGAGAGGACAGGACAGTCCCCGCTCCTTTCCCGGAGTCTGTGTTTGCCCTCTTACCTCCGAAATGAGTCACACCTGAACACCATGAGCGGCACTTAGAACAGCGGGGCGCTCTCCCGTCCGGTGTTCCAGCGGCCTCGCTTCCCATTCCGTGGTTAACACCGCCGCCTCCCTCCCGTTCCCGGGGCAGCACCGCCGCCTCCCGGCCGCGGCCCGGCCCCGCGGCTGCCGTGGAGCGGGATGCGGGGCGTGCTGCGAGGAGGAGGGATGATGCACAAGAGGTGAAACGAGCGACATGCATTTTAAATGAGAAGGTGGTCTGAAGTGAGAATGATCGGAAAGCATCGGAAGAATGTTTGTAATACCAAGAAAGGTTTGTTCTCCTCGCAATGAGCGTTGATTTGCTGTAACATCCAGGCGGTGCGGTCCGGGCTCCGTGGCCGGTGTTCGAAAGCAGCTCTCCAGCAGCTGTGCCCGTAGCCCGCCCCCTCAGGCCGGGCCCCCGCCGCCCCTCAGGCCGGGCCCCCGCCGCCCCTCAGGCCGGGCCCGCCGCCCCGCGGTCGCCATGGCACTCGGGCGCGCGGCCGGCGCCGTCCGTGCCGGCGCAGCGCCCCCTGGCGCGGCCGGGCGG
Organism: Passer domesticus; assembly: GCF_036417665.1. Taxonomy (NCBI): domain Eukaryota; kingdom Metazoa; phylum Chordata; class Aves; order Passeriformes; family Passeridae; genus Passer; species Passer domesticus. Next base: position 35,431,846 of record NC_087479.1, read on the forward strand.
CATGGCGGCTCAAACCTGAGGCGGCCGCCAGGGAGGTGTGTTTGCTTCTACTTTATTTTACATTTAAATGTTCACAGGAAGATTTATTTTTTTTTCCTAGAGTATTTACATTGTTCTAGTTTCTACAGTCACTCGTGAAACTACTCTCTGAAAGTATTTTGAGAGTTCTCTCCCAGAACGTCTGATTAATGAAAATACTTAACAAGACCTTACAGAACACAGCCTAAGAAAAAGCTTTAGCTTTACATAGACAAGATTTTGAGCTTTACTCTTTGGAAACTAAAAACAGCTTGCACGTGTTCTGCTGCACTGCAAGGCTGTTGTGTGCAAACCTGCCCAGGCAAACCGCTGAGGAACACCGTGAGGTCCGAGGCTGTTCCTGCCACACTCACCAGGACACGGCTGAGTTCGGCGTGCTCAGAGCAGCGATGTGCCCAGGGATATATTTCTAGAGAGCCAAACCAGACTGGGTTTGTCAAGAGTCTGTGGGGGTGATAAAACACCTGATGCTCGTGAGGTTCCCAGAAAGAAGCGAGTGCAGCTGCTGGCTCTCAGAGCAGGCACTGTGGGGTGGCAGCAGGAAAGCAGCAGCACTGTCAGGTGTGTCCCGCTGCTGGCAGGTGTTGCACCAGAAAGCTCTCCAAAACAGCAGAGCTGCTCTGATCAAGGCTGATCCAGGCTTTATGAAGGCTGCACTTTGCGCTTGGGTAGCAACCAAATACACAGCTGTGCCCATCCTGCTTTCAGAACCTGTTGCTATCAGAAATCATTGCTGCTTTGGAGTTGCCCGTCAACTTTTCCAACTCCGAAGCCATGATTGCATCGAAAGGAGTTAAATAAAATGTTGGTCTTCAAATTCTTGGTGAGAAAGAAAAAAAGAAGGAAAATATTTTGCTACATTCTCTGTATCGTAGAATGAAAACAAAAATGCTTTCTGAACTTTGTAGGCAGATAAGATACATGGTGTTTTGACATTAGATTCAATTATTTAAACTGAATGGTGGTAGTTCAGTGCAGCTTTCAGCTTTTTAAAATGCTTCTTACTTTCAGAGGTTATTTAGTAAAATAAACTTGAATGGTGTATTAGACAGGAAATATAATTTTTTAATACAGATTTAAAAGAAATGGTGATTGTTCTGTTTACTGTTTGTTATGCATATCCTTGGGAAATCAGTCAAATATAAGAAAGAACAAATAATTTACCTATTTTAAACTTGTTAGTTATGGCCAACAGATTTTTGCTTGTTGGTTGTTTCAGTGTCATCATTAAATTGTTCTGCACATTTAAATTTCCCACTGTTATCTCTGCCCAAATTTGAAATGCTGGAACAAGCTGTTGCCAGCAAAATCAACTGCGCCTTGCCAGTAGAAGTTCCTTTTAACACATGGCTTAAGGAGCCCTGTTTAAAATAAGGCCTCTAGAGTTAGTGCCAATATTGTCTCTTTGTTTTACATGGCACTAAGTAATTTGTCAGCAATTGCTATAGAGCTGTAATTCATTTGGCTTTACCCTTGACTAAAAGCAATTACATGTGCTACCTTAATCCTGCTAGAGAATTGTCCTTGATTGACTGCTGCACCAGTACAGAGCTCCAGCGAGGCCAGCTGCACTCCAGGGCAGTGTAACCCTAACCCCAGGCAGAGCAGTAAAAGCAGCCTTGGGCTAAGGCTGGTTCAAAGGAGGAAGCTGTGGGGGAAGCCATGTTGTGGCAGTTCTGTGTTCCCCTTGGCATGCCTTTTGTAGCTGCACTGTGCCTGGAGCTCTGGGCTTTGTGGTTTTAGGAACCCTAACTCTACATGTGATGATTACATGTGATTGAATGACCTAGCAGGAAAAGGGCTGGGAAAGCTGTGCAATACTGATTATTTTATTTTAAGAGCTATGAACTCCTGGAGGGAAGAGAGTTACAGACATTGGGTAATTTAATTTTCCAGGTAATGGTACTGTTACTGCATCACTGCAAACACTCTGTGTGGTTCTCAACCTTTCCCAAAGAACATGAAAGGGAAAAAATTAGCAATGTGTCAGGAGGAATTTGCTTTCTTAGAGAATTTGATGAAGGTAACTACCCTTCTCTGTAATAGAGATCACAGATGATCATGTTGCTGCAGTTAACACTGAAGTGTGTGATCCTGGGAGAGATGTGTTGTCACCAGAGCTCTGTAGGAGATTTAAAAATTGACTTTTGCCAACAGAATTACTGCATAAATTCATAGGAATCTGGCATAGGTGAGTACTACGGTTCCAGATCTCTTAGTAAATAAATGTGCCAAAATCATTAAACTGCTGCAGCTTTCAGAGCACTTTGCTGTCTTGCACCACTTGGTGACCTTTACGCCTTTGCAGAGAAGCTGTTATAACACGGGTGAGGGAAAGGAGGACCTTGATGTAGCAGCCTTTGAAATTCAGTTTGTGAATGAGGACATGGTGTGAAATGACCTGATAGTCGTGTGCTGAAATAAACCAGTCGCCTTCTACATTTTATCAATTTTCTTCTTTCCTGGAGAAGGAAATTAACTATTAAAAATATTAATATATGATTGAAATGACAGAAACATTGCATTTGATTTAAAGGCTGTTCACATGAATTGAATAGAAGTAAAAATGTTTCATCCCTAACAAGGTCTAACACAGGCGTCTTCAAAAGCCTCGATTCCAGCAGTGCTCAGAGTTGCTTCCTTTGCTGTTTTGTTGCCAAATCATTTTGACAACGTGAGGAACAGCGCCTAAACACGACTATATGGCAGAGAGCCAAATTGCTAAGCTGTATGAGCCACTTCAGTAGTCTGAGTAATGCAAAGGCAGAGCGCCCTGAAAAGCAGCTGGAAATTTATGATCAATTGTAGGTGTACAGGTGCATCTCCACACATCCGCAGTTCTTAGTGATTTGTAAACGTGGTGCTTTCAGATGCTACTACAGAATTCTGTTACTGGTGCTGCTGGGAGTGCAAGGTGCCACTTCCCTGCCTCTTGTACACCTCTGTAAGGGCTCTTGAGGCAATGTGCTCATCTTCTGTGGGTGTTATAGGACATATATGTTTGAATGAAACTAAGTGTGGAACTGCTAATTCTTTTTGTCTTGCAATTTCCTCCCATACTTGTAGTAACAACAACTTGGTATGGGTTGTATTTGAGGAGAGAATAAGATTTGCGTACAGGTCACACGGTATATCTCTAATTTAGGCCAAATTCTAACCAAGCAAAGCAACAGCAGTGGGGATTGAGCTGGAGTTATTGGTGTATCCTGGCTTCTGGTGGGTGTGTGCATTTGGGTTTACCTGCGTGTTTGTTAATGCCAGGCCTGCCTTTAGGTAGCACAGACATGATGGCAGCTCAGGTTTTCCAAGTCAGGTGAAGGGTGTTTAGCATGAGTAAATCAGTGTGGCTGCCCTGTGCTAAGGCCAGGGCTTGGCATCTCTCAGTGTGAGCAAAGGCCAGCGAGGGTCAAAGGTGCTGAGTGTCAGGTGTGAGCTTTGTCAAAGTGCAGTGAGAACAACATCAAAGCTGGTGTAACACCAAACCCTTTATGAGCTGGGCAGATCACCTGGTAAAAGACCCTTTGCTGGTATCACATTTTTTCCCTTTGAGGACCTGGTTTAAGCTGCCCTGGCAGACCTCTTTCGCTGGGATTAACTGTGCAGCCATTAAAGGTTTGCTAACTCAGCCTTACTGACACCACTGTAGAGCAATCATTTTAAATCGGGGCTCTTGGTGAGTAGCATCCTTCTGCTCCTCAGCATGGCTGCTTGCTTCTACGTTTTGGTGATGGGGGGTATTGTGATGTCTTCGGGCATGTCGCTGCTACTTTCTCTCATGCCTTGTAAAGCTGCCTGAGCTATTTTTAGATGGGCAGCCTTGTAAGGAAAGAAGTCTGGCTGTGGTATCTCTGAGCTCTTAAGATCTAATTTATCTTTGTTACCTGGGTAAATTAGCCCACACAGAGCTCTGCACCATCATGTCATTTATTGATTCCTGCTTAGTGAAAATCTTCCTCTACGGGTCTGCATTTTGGAGGGAGTGTGTTCTTTGGTAGCCTGACCCATATGATGAGAAGGCAAAAGTCCCTCAGGATAGCAGGTCAGAGGGAGGAGGAATTAACGGGGTTGAAAGTAGACAGGACTTTGGATTTTGCAATTCTAAACCTCCATCTTTCAAATTTTGTATTCCACCTTCCCACCAAGCCTCATTTTTACTTCACATAGAGTACTATGTTTTAAATCTTTTTATTACAAGAGAAGTAAATTGTAAATTCAAGATCTCAAGTTTACAATGAACAAAATGACTCCTTAGAAACTTTGGCTGCTTTATCAAAAAGGGGTAACACTCCTGCTGCTAATGGTTGTTAATAATTCACAACCAAGATTTAAAGTCAGTATAACATAAAGGAAAACTGCTATTGCTAGAAGCTCTGAGCTGTTGTAGCTTTGATGATGCTCCTTAAATTGTTGTAGCTTTGATGATGCTCCTTGCTGACACTGAGTGGTGCAATTACCACATGCTGATGAAGGAGAGCTGCAATTACCACATTTTCTGAGTCAACTGAGAGTCGGAGTTATTTTTTTAGTTGGCATTGGTATTTATTTATATACTCATTGTAGGTAAATTTTATAAACCACTTCCTTGATATTTGTGACAGAATACTAGAGAGAGACCTAGGTGTTCCTCTTATTTTTCCCCTACCATAAAAATTGTTGCTTTGTGTTAAATCCCTACTGTGAGTGGTAGTCTGTACTTAAAATTCAGCTTAAATCATTGTGGGTGTGGGGTGGGGAGGGCGGGGGGTGGTGCTCTGTGTAAGAAAAATTGTAGCAAAGAGTGCTAAAGGCCTTGAGAAATTTTGTATGAAATCGTTTTGCCCTTTATCATGGGGGATGTTAATTTGTTTATTTTTGCAAGCCCAGTGGTAAATGTGGGGATAATTAACCTTTTTGTCTTAGATTTACCAAGGACTCAAAACTGATTGGGGAAGGACCCAAGACATTATTTTCATTTAGTAGTGTGATTGCCATGATTGGCAGCATAAAAAACAGCTTGAATGTCTGCTCGTACACCTGTGCATGTATTTTTATATCATTTCAACTGCTTGCAATTTTTTTTTCTCTTGCTTTTCTTATAGAAATATTTAAAGATTGCTCTGAGTTCAGGAGCAAATTGTTTAGAAAATCTGGTGCTAAAATGGGTTAATCTATTTTCAAGAATGAAGTGACAGGAAGGGGGACGTATTTTTACCCTTCCAGCGAAAGACTGCCTAGACTGTGAGTTTGGAGGTGATTGACATCAGAGGCCAGGCACGTGGCTTGTTTGCCCATGAAGTGTGTAGATAAGGTCTAGGAAGGAGCTGAACAGTTCACATTTTTCATGTAAAAAGCCCCCAACAAAACAAACAAACAAAAAAAACCCTATCCCAACCAGACTGAAAACCTCCCCCTGCCATACAACAGTACTTAATATTTTTTTTAACCATCAAAATATGTTCAGAGAATATTAGGGTTACAGTAATACTGAGAAAAAGACAGGAAATAACTAAGCAATCTTCTGTATCCTTCTGTATACAGGTATGTATAACACATTCTCTCATGTCATGATCAGGTGGCACTTTTAAATGTTTGCAAGACCTCACTTGCTTCAGTGATACTATCTGTCCGTGCAGTGTGAGGCTGTGAATGATCTGAGATCCAGGATAACCCACCCCATCAGCTGATGGCATCCAGGGGTTAGGGCTCAGCTTAACAAGTCCCATGAGACAGGACAAACTTTAGTCCTTGGTCACTGGTGCCACACCTGACCACACAAGGTGTCTCACGTCAAATCCCTGTAGAGCTCCACTCGTCAGTGCTTGTCAGCTCTGCCATCTCGGGACACAGCAAAAAAAGCAGTTGTCTTTCCAGGCCTAAAAAGACAAATAAAGATGCACACATTTGCTGAGGTTTCAGAAATACTCCTGTATTATTTGTGTACATACACATGTGTGTGTACAGATGTAGGGTTTGTTAGGGACGTGTTTAGTCTGTTGGGTGACAAGCAGACCTCAGTGGTCCTTGTGCCTCAGAACCAGAGGTACAGTGCTGCCACTCCAGCAGCAAATCTTTAGAAATACTTGGAGGATGGTGAGTTGTCCTGTCTGCCTTTGTCATTTCAGCATGTGGAAGATGGGCAAATCTTTCTTTCTGCATTTTCTGGAAGAGGTAGAACAACATAGGTTGAGTAGATAAGGTATCAAATACAGGGATAGTGACTCACCTCACCAACTGCATCTTGCCAATGGCCTCACACCTTGTGAATTTTTTTAAATTAATCTTTCAGTGTCTTACCACTCATTTGTCATGTTGACAGGCAGTGGCCAGCAGAGAACACTAGCTACTGTTATGGGGTCACTGAGGCTGAAGAGAAAATGTAGAAAATAGCAATAAATATAAAACTGCTGGTCTGTTTCTAAATACATAGCTGGATAAATGATCATTGTGAATATGTTTGCAGGTAGAAATACAGCTATTCTGTTGGTGTTAAGCAACTTCAGCTTCAAAGAAGAGCCTAAGGCTAAAAGATATGTTTCATTATAAATGAGGAGGAAATAGGTGTTCAGAGGATGTTCTTGAACTGAACATTCTGACTCAGAGGAAATGTAGATGTATAGAGAGGAGCACAGAGAAGATGGAAGCTATTCCTCTACCTGGATTTGGTAACACTTCCTGTTATGAAGACGTGACCAACTATTTGTTTTCAGAGGATTTCAAATGCCCCGTTAGGGTACAGTGGAAACATATCAGAGTCAAGGGTTTTCCTTGGGTGTCCTCTGAAGGAGCTTGTGACATGTGAGAAAATACCCTTCTGGGAAGATGAGTTACATGAGGACCATCTACCAGGCTTAGTCTAAAGGAGAGGTGAAGATGATGTTTTCTGGAAAACTTACAGATAGAGGTATCCGTGTCTTGGTCTGGCAGACAACAGTGTTGTAAAGGACTCACTCAAATCTTCACTGTGTCTTAGAAGAATAAATCTAAATTTTCTTATTTGAACAAGGACATATGTAGTATTTCTAGGTAGGCAAAAGCAGGTTGCAGTGATAGAAACAGCCACAAACAAATGCAAAGCCAATGTGTAAGGGTAACCCTAAAAACTGAAGGTGTTATGGAAGATGACAGTAAAGAGTTTTCATTATGACTGAATATTAATTAGTGACATAGCTATTAATGATGACAGTAATTAACAGAGGAAGGAAAGACTTGTCATTGTCCAAAGGGTGAGTAATCAGTCTTGGCAGGTGATAAATAATGGTTCAGCAAGCTCAGCAGAAAGATGATCTGTCTGCCTCAGGACAACTGGAGAACAGCTATAACATCTTCCAGGCTCTTGGCAGCATTCAGGAATTACTTCATGTTTTTAACAGAGACAAATTAAAATTCCTGATCTCAATTGCTACTTATACTCTGGAGTGGCTGATCACAGGAGTTCTGGTTGAGTCAGTGCCTTCAGTTTACTTACCCCTTTTAAACCTTTCCTGCCCACTTAAACCTTTCTTATGAGGGGTGAGAAAGACTGGGGAATTCAGCATTCAGCATTACTTGAGTTTTTCATTGTTGTTTGATGGAAATTTAATAAATTCCTCAGAAGTGTCCCAGAGCTAGGGACATGATCATCCTATGTTAAAATGTAGTGGGACTTAGTCCTAAATCAGGAACTAAGTGTTCCTGTACTGGAAAGGGAAATGGTGCAGAAACCACTTCACTTCCTGTGAGCAAAGCAATGCAATACTGTAGGTGATTGTCAGGTATCAGCTCTCACATCACTTGGGAATACAATGCCTAAGAGACCACTACAAACCTGCAACCAAGACCAAAATCAGGAGAAACAGTGGACTTTTTTTGTTTAGGGAATGAACTGAAAAATCAAGAAAGATTCTGGTTTCACTTGAACCAAGACAGCATTTTGTGAGGTTTTGTTTCTAACAAATACAGAAACACTACAGTTTTAATCTTCTTGAATTAGCTTTCTAACCATAAATGTTGTACTCGGTCTTCAAAATATTTTTTTTGGTAAAAGGTAAAAGGGAACACCCGTGTTTATAAAATACAATATTTTATTAACAAACTTGTCAAAACAACATGGCTCTGAACATATTCCCCATATGTTATTCAGCTAACAGTGTTCACTAGATGCCTTTTCATTTAGCAGATAATTTTGCAACCCTCGTACATATTTTTCTGAATAAATTTATTGTTCAAGAAAATGACATGACCTCAGGATGCATGTGGCATGATAGTTTTAGTAGAGAAAAGAAAGTGCTGGCACCATTGCCAGAGGCATTGGTTTGCTGTTCTGCCAGGTACTGACTGCAGTTTTGGTGAGCTCAGTGCAAAGAAGCTGATTTAAATTTGAGAAGTTGCTGAATGGTAAAGTATAAGGAGAAACCACCTTAAGAGGACATAGGAAGGGTTGGGTTGGTTTAATGAGATGGAGGCAGGGAGGCAATGTGTCAGCCCTCCATAGAAACACTCAGGAGAAACTGTCAAGGAAGAAGAATCATTATTTTCCTTCAATCATAATATGGTTATAAAATGCATATAAATTGCACATTAACAAACTTAGGTTGTGAAGTTACAGGAAGCATCCAATCTATTAAAAAAATAATTCTGGAATAACTTCGCAGATAGGGTAGTGGCAACTGAAAATGCTCCTAGGTGAAGTTGAGAGGTGTGGAAAATGACCATACTGCTGCGAATACAAGATCATGAGATTGGTCCTTTAGTATCTGGTTTGCCTTTGAGGCATGTTGAGACAGTACCCAGCTGCTGCTTGTTGACCATATCTGCTTGCCCAGTGTATAAGTGAAATCAGATGCTTGCCTGATCTTCAGGAGCCCTGCTGATTCCCTGCAGGAATCCAGGGAATTGTTGTTTCATCTGTAGGATGAGGTAGGTCAGTCCATATTGCTGCCTGCTGCTGAAGCCTGTCTGAAGAGGATTTGCTGGTGCTCTTTGTAGTGTTCTGGGTCAACTTCCATTGTCAGGGGAGTGGGAGCTGCTGTCCCCTTCTGTGTGGGGTAGAGCTCACATTTCTAATGAGAATTTCACCTGTATTGGGAGCGTCAGAGCTGCAGATAATTGCTGGAACCTGGAGCACTAACAGTACCTATTGTTTCTCTCTGTGGCATATTATGACTCCTAGCTTTAATTATATTTAAGGTTTGCTGAGGGTGTGGGGATGCTTTGGTCCTGTGGGAAGCAAAATGTTCTTCTGGAGCAAACATGGTGATTATGCTGCTCCTTGAAGTCCCATTCGTGTCTGAGCTCGGAAGTGCTCCACACAGATAAGATCCTCTGGGATTTGTTTTGTAAGCCTGAACCAGTTTGGATGGGGCTTTGAGCAGGCTGGTCTAGTGGATAGCATCCCTGCCCATGGCTGGGGAGCTGGAACTGGATATATTTAGGTGTCTTCTAGCCCAAGCCAGTCTATGATTCTATGATGTGTTACTGGGGTTATTCGCCTACTGTATGTGATTGCAAATATTTCTGCGGGCATTGACAGGATGCTGAGAAGGGCTTGGTGTTACGTCTGCATCCAGACATGACATTGGTAGGTTGTGATGAATACTGTTGTAATTTAGTATGGGCTTGCCATGTTGTATCCAAGTGTCTTTGCTGATTGCCTTTGACTATAGAGAACTCCAGCTGACTTGTACACACCATAATGTTTAATTTTAAGCTTAACTTTCTGAGTATGAGATTTAACTAAATTTTGCTGCTCTGTCAGATATATTTTGGTAACAGGACTTTCTGCTGAACAGTGACAAGTTTTCCACTTCTGTGATCTCCGTGCAAGCAGCAGAGGTTGTATGCAGAGGATCATCCTAGAGAATTTGATGTTCATTATAAGATTGCAACAACTTTTATTGTACTGGATGGGCCCTGAAAACCTAATGAACTTCCTGATGGATCTTAAAGGCTCAATCTTCCAGCCACCATTCACAGGGGCTGTGGTTCAAGGCTCTCTGAATACCACCTCCTTCTCTAAGACATTGCTTGTCTTTGACATAAGCAAGGCCCTCCTGTCAGTTTTTGACTGATGTTTCAGTTCTATACATTTGCATGTTACAGGTGTGAGGTGCTAGTAAATGCTCCTTTGTCTGCTTGCTAACCAGTGCCTGCAGAAACTTATATCTGTATGCTGAGGTGAGAATAAAATGGGAGAGAACAGTTACAGGGAACCATTAGACTAATATCTGACTTCAGGTATATCAAGTCTGCTATTGCACAGAAAGTCCCTTGGGACTTAGTACCTGTCAGTAACCATGTAGCTGCAGTGTGGCACAAGAAGGAAAAACATTCTGAAACCTCAGTGGAAATAAAAAGCAAAATGGAATAAAGCTCATGCCAGTTCTGTTGTATCTATCTCAATGTTATCTCTCTCTAGGGCACTCAAACCTGTGGTCTCGGTGTCTAATGCTTTCTTAAATTTTTGTTCATTTGTTTGTTAAGGTTCTGATATTGTGCAGTGGCTTATGAAGAACCTCAGCATTGAGGATGCAGGTAAGGCGACCACAGCTGGGGAGAAATAGGTGCTCCATCTGTATTGTGTGTGTGCCATTAGACAGTAAATACTATATTGCTGCAGTCTAAAATGGCAGTAAAAGAGCATGGTTGATTTAAACATTGGAGGGGAGGAGGAGGAGGAAAGGAGTTAAGAGTCAACATCTTAATTAAGTCTAATGCCTTATACTGCAACACACTGAAATACTATTGCAGGCATTTTAGCCTGTCTGTGGAACTGTTGCTGCTTACAGAAGACTGATTGATTTTAGGTTTTGTTCCTAGATTTCAAAAAGAAGTTGGTGGATGTGTGTGGTTAAGCAGGCAAATATATCGTCAGGTTTTCAAAGTGTGAAGAAAAGTAGCCTCAGCTGACAGAACATAGTGTCTGTGTCATTCTTGGCCAGGGTCATAGAATCTGATAATGGTTTTTAATTTATCACAAAAAGCAAATAGATAAATCAGCAGATAGACAAATGGATAATCAGCCATAAAGAGTGATCAGTGCATGGGCACAATCCAAATAGCTCACTCTTCAGAGAAAGCGAAATTATTTAGGCAAGTGAAGACCTATTGAGAAAAGGGGAAGAAAAGATCTGCAGGTCCAGAAGTTTCTTTTCCTTTTCAGAAAAGGGAAAAATCCAGACTCTCACCTACCAGTTTTTAAGCTGCCTTACTGTCATCATGTAAAAACAGAGATAGAGGCAGTGTTGAATCACCCAGCAGGGCATCCCTGTATGCACATCCCTTCTCATGAGTCCTGTCAGGTCCCAAATGTGAATTTCAGTTGCAGACAACAGCTTTCTTATCTATCTGGACATGCACAAGCAGATGATTTTTCAGTTCTGTGAAAGATGATGCAGTTTTTGACAGCTGGCATTGCTTGAAAATCTGCACAGATGGGCCTCTGCATTGGGGGAGGTTGCCTGGGCAGCGCTAGGATATATAACTCTCCTTTGCAACATTTTCTCTAACAAAGGGCAGTGCTACAGTGTGAGGATGTGTCTTTATGAATAAATACCCTGCTGATGAACTGGTGTTGCAGGTGCTTGTTGGATTTGGTAGAAGCAAGTGAGGTTCACTGGTGGAACAGGCTTCTTGTCAGCTGTCACCTGTGGTGGATAATGTACTTTGAAATTAATTTCTTACTCTAGGGCTGAACTGGTGTGTGAATTTTGTAAACAAAAACCTAACGGGTTAACATTTAAGCGATGCTTCATCTGTATTGTAAGGCTGATTTCTGCACCCCTGCTTTACAGGCTTTGGCTGGAAGTAGTAGGGATGTAGTGTGGGTACAGAGAGGCATGTGGGCGCCAGATTTCACATGAGTCATCACTAGAGCTGCAATTGAAAGCAGAGAAATGTGTGGTGCCTGTCTTGTTGACACATCCCTGCTGTTTTTTCTCTTTCACAGGGGAAGCAATACACTTGGGAAGTCTTATTGCTGCGCAGGGTTACGTCTTTCCCATCTCAGACCATGTCCTTACCCTTAAGGATGACGGGACATTCTATCGTTTCCAGGTTGGTGAGCACCCTGACTCCCCTGTGGCCCCTTCTTCTGTCCCTGCAGTAATACTGCTTAAATCACCCACTCTTTATACCTAAGCAGCCATTAGATCTATGAAGTCAGGAATTAAGGCTGTCTTCATAGAGGCCCTAGGAAATTATGAAGTCCCTGCAAAAAAAATTTGCTTTAGAATCCCAAATCACTCTCATCTACCTTCTGACTTAGTTTTTAACATAAATGAATGGTTATGTCTTGTGACTATTTCTGATACCTGAATGCACAGCTGTTTTACTCCAATTTGAACTGAACCAGGAGAAAGAAGGCGGCTTTCAGGTCCTAACTCTGATGCAGAATTAAGTAGCCATTCTCCTGTGCAAAATGGACCAGGATAAACATAGGAGCTGGACATTCAAGCTTTGGCACAGCAAAAAATTCAAATTTTTGTCATCTCTTGCTTACAGATTGGTGTGGGAGAGGGCAAGCTTAAGGCTTTGGCTCTTCTACAAAGGATGTATAACCTTGGCAATCACCTAAACTGGGACATCTCAATCCGTCAGTGTTCCTGTGCCTCTAGATGTGCTGAATTTTTTAAGCACCCTGTGTTTGAGTTCCATGCCCTGTCCAAAGTCTGCCACTGTCAGCTCACTAGATAACTGAGTGCTTGTGCTGCAAAAGCTCCTTCTGAACTGATTGTATAACTTTAGAAGAAGCAGTAAGTCTAAACTTGGAGTCCTACTGCCTCGTCCTGCTGGCTGAATTTGTGTTTTTCTGTTACATTGTCTCAGCCAGCTTTCTTATCTTTCCTGTCACCTCTCTTCTGTTCACCCTCCTGTTCCTCCTTTACATTTTTTTACTCTTTTTTAGCTTTTATTTGAAAAGCCAGTTCTGCTCTTTGCATCTGATGTTGCAGCTGCTCATGCCTACTGCTACTGTGGTATTGTGTTATCATATGTGACCAATGTCACGGTGAAAAAAGAAGCCCAGGAGATCACAGATCTCCTCTTATCTCACCCCACCTTCTGGTTGCAAGGCATAGTTCAGACTCAGATTTTTCATTACAATTCTCTTTCTTTTCTGAAAGTCCTGATCCTCCTGTCGTGTATGACACAACAGAAGCAGGGGTAATACTGGCTGTCCATTTAGCTGTATTTTTCTCTGTTTTAAAAGAATGGCACTCTAAGAACTTGTCCTGTGCAGTTTTCAGGAGCTACAATTCAATATAACTTAATTTCTTTTTATTGTTTTAAGCCTGTGTAAACCACATCATCAAACTGACTGCTTATTGACTATTCTTTCCCTTGTCTTTTCTTACAACTTTTGCATATTCTTTGCCTGTTTTCATTTCCTCCAACACACCTCCTTAGGTGTTTTCTACAAAAATAACCTGATAGAATCATGCTTTTTTTCCATTATTCTCCTCTTGTTACTTTTTACCTCAACCTCAGTTGCTCCTTTAACAGTAGCTCTTTATCTTCTGGAATTCATAAGATACATATCAGTAGGAGCATTGAACCCTGTATCATTTGAATCCTCCATGTTTTCTCACTGTACTTTGGTGGAAGGTACCAAACTGTGTGTTAATGTCTAATGCCCATCTGTAGCAATACATCAGTAAAGCAATGTGTAATCAGTAATGCATCAGTGTTCTGTAATTTGTGTGATGGCTGGTATGTTATTTTTCATTAATGTTAAATCTGAAATGCATTCATATATAGCTTGTAGTTAATTGTAGCAACTGCAATATGCAGTCCTGGATAAAAAACAAAAGCACTAAGTATAGCAGGACTTCTGCTTTTGGAATGACTCTAAACAGCTGAGTTTTGACCTCTGCCATCTGTTACAACTAAAAAGGAAATTGTTTTGGAGTCTGCCAGCCGCATTGGTAGCTGCTCCAGAAGAGCAAGGGATATGTAGCATATAGATAAGACCACAAGGTTCCTCATGCACTTAAAAAAGTATATATATTCAGGTTGCCTGTGAATTCTTGGGGAAAGAGGAGGTTCTGGGGATAGTGGATAAGATGTCCACATTCAGATGACCTGGCAACAGTGTCTGAAATTTCATCAGGACACTGGACATCCTCCACAAGAGGCGCTTGCATTACAGCATCTCTATTTACCTGCAGTGAGGACTATGAAAAGTTTTTGCAGCATCCTCACTTTTACTGTAATCTGTAGCAGTGTTTCCCCTGAGGGCAGAATCTGGGAGGTAGATTTTGTGATTCATCTTTTTGAACTTTTAATGTTTTTCTGCATCTGAATCGGTTTTTACCTCTTAAATTACAAAAATGTATATGTTTTTTCTTAGGCACCATACTTTTGGCCTTCAAATTGCTGGGAACCAGAAAACACAGATTATGGTGAGAGTATGATTGTTTCATTATAGAAAGTTAGTTTGTGATGTAAACAGTTGTCCTCAAAATAATGACTGCTGGCCATGTGCACCCTTCATGTACAGAGTTTCTTGTCAGGCAGCAGCATCAGAGGTAGGTCTGTGCCCATCTCAAATGTACAAACTGAAACCCTGGGGTGTCTCAAGCCCCTGGAGCTCAGTGGGGTCAGGATTTTGCCATCCGTTGCCTTCATTCTCCCATAGCTCTGTTCATTTCAGCAGGATTTGTGGCAAGCAGAATACTGGTTCTTGGGAATCTTAAATAATACTGATGTTGCTTTTGTGGGAGACTATCCTCTGATCTGTTGCTGAATCCGTTATGTGGATCAATAAAATTTACTTCATCTGGGCACTTACTGAGTGATCAATACACCAGTACATAACTAACAGCAGCCCATAGTTAAAAGTTCTCTGATACATGACATCAGACTTATTTTCCCATTTTTTTAAGATTACCAGATGATACGGTAAAAGAGTAGACTGAGCATGGTTTATGAGTTAATAAAGTGCAACATGGTGTTTTAAACATGTGAGTGCCTGCAGACAGGGATAATACATAAAGAAAATATGTCAGTGTTGTTATCTTTAGCTGTCTGCATGCAATATTGCTGTCTCTTCCAGAACTGCACTGCTTTCACAGTTAAATGATAAAATTAATTGTTGCATCCTGATGTGGCTTTGGAAGAGGAAGTGTATCCATGTGTGCAGTCATAAAACGGGAGCTTCTGGAAGTCCTTTATCTCATAATCTAAGATTGGTTTAGAACGCGTCCCTGAATAATCAGTTTGGGTTTTTTTCTTTCCTGGCCAATAATTACTTATCATTATGGATTCTGGAAATCATTTGCTGGGGTGAAGAAGTAGCCTGCAATGGTGTGTCATATGATAGTTCATTTGCAGTCCTCATCTGCAGATGAGCTAGACTTACATGTTTATCCCAGTGAGGGAATGGTTAAAGAGAAAACAAAATGCTGGCTTTTATTTGCAAAAAAAGGTCCAGATTTTACAGTCATCCTATATTACTGTGTGAACTGTGCCTCATATGTATTCTTTAAATACCAGAAAAATAATGTGAAGAGGGAGGTTCTGTTTTTTTCCTGCAATATCAGATAAATAATTGGTTTTGGCAGTCAGATTATTGTGCTGCACTGAGTGGAACAGTACACCCCAAAATAAAGCCCTCTATGAGCTGACCCACAGCTGGACAAGCTTCAGCTGCATTAGCTGAGCCCTGTAGTGACAGATTTTCATCTGTCCCAGAAACCTCTAACATATGCTTGTAATCAGACTTTGCATATCAGAGGCCTGTACAGATGGAGTCTTCCCAGGAATTAATCCCAAACTAGCAGTAGACCCAAATAAAATTGAAATCCCAGGACTACTTCATACTTTTTTTATTTGCATGTGTCCACTTACAGGAGAGGAACTAACTTGCTAATGGCAGTTCACTGCCTTGCATGAAAAAACACTGTGAGACAACTGACTCACTTCATTAGGTGTCATAAGCACCTTACAGAGAAAACTGCCCTTGAGATGTGTAAATATAAACGAACTGATCAACTCTGGCTCATTATATGAATGTTTAAATTACAGAAACAGCGTGGAGTAGAATTACATGAGTAGCACTGGGCCTCCATTAAGTTCAGACCTGACTGCATACACAGAGTGTGCTGTGAACCTTGTGTGTCAGCCTTTAATGGAAATGGGGTGAGCTTAGCAGATCCAGGTGGCGCTTTCCCAGCAGGCAGCCCAGGACTGGTTTGGTGGTGTGTGCTGGGCTCATCTTGACCCTCAGAATTCCAAACCACATCAGTTTCAGCAGCCTCTGCCTATAGCAAAATGTGACAAGGCTTCTCTTAACCATTTGAAATGTGTAAGAATAAGAGGATGGAGCATATTAAAAAACACTCAGATCATGCTTTTAAGATCTGGCCCATATTTCTGTTTTCACTTCAATATCCGGATTTATTTTTATTTTTTCTTAGCAGAAAAGAAATGCAGGGATGGTCACTTTGGCATGCATATTCCCAAACTGCTTAGGGAACAGGTTGCTTATACTATATCTTTTACCAGACCCAGGAGCAATTGTGCCTTTTGTGGACATCTTGTTAGGTCCTGGCATCTGCTCTCAGCACTTTTAAATGAGATGTCCCAGATGTTCAGGGCCTCTGAGATTAGTTATAAGCAATGTCAGCTGGGTGTCCAGCCCTCTCATTCCTTGACTCGTGGTGCTTTCTGATGAAAACAAACTGTCTATAGACTATTTTTTTCCTTCTTTTTTTCTTTTTTCTTTTTTTTTTCTTTTAAGATCTAGTACTAATAATCTGTCTGTAATTGTTTTCCATTCTGTTTCTCCCTTTAGCCATCTAT
The DNA here is from genome assembly GCF_036417665.1 of Passer domesticus. Taxonomy (NCBI): domain Eukaryota; kingdom Metazoa; phylum Chordata; class Aves; order Passeriformes; family Passeridae; genus Passer; species Passer domesticus. The sequence goes on from NC_087479.1 coordinate 35,448,640, forward strand.
CTTTGCAAACGGACCATGCAGAACAAAGCTAGGCTGGAGCTGGCGGATTATGAAGCCGTAGGTACACTGCTGCTAGAGTTTAAAGCTGGGGGTGCAGGGATAGCTTTGCTTGCCAAGTGAATGCTGCAATTTTGTGCTTTGGGGTCAGCCTTGACTGTGTCTTTTCCTTAGTTGTCAGAACTGTGTGAAGCCTGATAGGAAGACAACATCAGGAACAAGACTGATGAATGTCCCTGGCTTTGCAGTGTCCAACATTAAAGCATCTACTGTATAATGAGCCCTTCAAGACTGGAGCAAATTACACAGAAGTTTAGCTTGGTGTCCTGTTTTCAGTTAGGAAATCCTGGTTTATATAGCAGATTTCAGCACGGGAAAATGATGGATTTTCAGGTGTGCCACTGGGCAATTAAATTGTTGATGACACATCTTGTTACAAAAGTTCTCAGATATTAGACTTGGAACATTTTCTATATGCCATATGAAAAGTATCACTGAACTTTATTTAGAGTGCGTTTTCTGATATGGAGTTACTATCAGTAAAAATATCTCAAACTTTCATGTCAGACTGCAGGGTGGAGAGGAGTGGGAAGATGGAGGCAGGAGGGGCAGGGCTGAGTGTTTTTTTGAATACCAGCAGTGTAGCACTCTAAGCAGCTAAACTTTTCTTTCTGTCATATTGACTTTCTTCTGTTTACTTGCTCAACAGTGTAATAGCAGAATTTTATACATGGAGTTTTTCATTAGAGGGTTTGTTTACAAGTCTAGTGGACTTATGCAGTACTGTTTGTTACAATGAAAACATTTATGTTGCATATATTTGCATATGTTTTAGAGTGGGATTCTTGGTTTGGTTTTTTTTTTTTCCCCAAGATTGAAGTTTTTCCTTCTTCTTTGCCTTCTACATTTTAGAACATTTGTGCACATGGAGAGATAGGCCATTTGGTCCTTTCAGTGCAGAGCATGCAAAATTGCCACTTACCTAGTCCACCCTGGAAATGCCTTCCAACTTCCCAAGAGTTCTAATCTCAAACAGGCACAAAGGAAGGAATATAACAACCTGCATGCACTTACATGTCCTTTTGCTGAGTTTTCTCTTCTGCATATTGTTGATTTCATGATTAAAACCATTAAAATTGCTCACATCCAACCAATTAAGTGTAAGTACTCCGAAGATCTACCATAAAGCAACAAAAGGCTGTTCAGCGGCGCACATACTCCCACACACATGCAGTCAGGCTTTGGCTAAGTACTTTTGCACATTGTTGCCTACTGAGAGTAGCAATGCTCTAGTGATGGTAAATAATTAGATCTTGGCAGTCTCTCATTTTTCTTGTGAATATTGCATTGCACAATTAGAGGTTACTTCTGCATTCAAACTTTGTTCTCTTAATTAGAGACATTCAGATAAGAATGGCACCAACTCTTCCTAAGCATTATGGGAGCTGAAGCAGATCCAGGAAGGGATGTAAGCTCAGCACTAGTGAGAGAAGCAGGTTTGCAGGAGTGAGAAGCAGTGCTTCTCATACCTTTGGAGATGCAGCATGAGAATGTTTCTCCACAGATATCAGCAGTGACCTGGAGCTACAAGAGAATAGAATTTCATTTTTAGGTTCTGCTTGCAGCATTTACAGACAGTCCCCCAGCCCACATTTATACTGATTAGAGCAGGGGACTTGATGATATGATTAAGCTTGTATAGTTGCATTCAGGTTTTTTTATAATTTGTCAAACATAAGCACAATTCAAATATAGCTTCCATTGGTGATGTTTCATTTGCTTCAGCATATTTACTTCAGAGGGCACATGTGAACATAATTTAAAATAAAATAAAAATAATGAAAAAAATACAAAAATTTGTGTTAAGATAATTACAAGTTGTTGTTCTTTGTAGCCACAGTTAAGGAAATCATCACGGGTCAGTACAGCTGTAAATCATTTGTTTAACTTTTTTCCTCCATATGTACAGACTGAAACTGCTACATGGACTTGGTGGTAACAGGGCCAAGCTTTATGCCTTGTGTTATACAAGAATTTAAAGTAACTAGAAGGAAGATTTCTTGCATTGAAATGTGTGTGCCTGAAAAATGTTTCTCAAAATAAAGGTGCTAAGTATAAAGAGAACAAGAGTAGAACTACAAGTGTTTGTTTTCAATGTAAATTTGAAGCAGTTAAACTAGCTGTAATGGAGAAGAACATCCTGTTAATTGGCTCTCAGGCCTGCTTTCTTGGGGAGGATATGGATATGTAACTTCAGGGTGCAATTTAAGCCTGAAATTCCAGGTGTGTTCTGAGTTTAACCTCAAGCTGTGGTGAAGGCACATCCACATCCAAATGTTCAGATAGCTACACTCTGGAATGGGTCTGGACCAGAGCTGTTACTTCAGGTGTAGAGCAAAACTGCATCTGGAGCCATTCTTTGCAGTAACTGTGTTCATTGTTCAGACAAACAAGCTATTTCCTTTTGTGAATCATCCTGGCAATCCCCAGCCTTCAGTACTGTGCAGCTGCATAATACTCTCAGCAGCGACCAGGACTGAGCAAAGCAGGGGACGCTCAGGCTTTGCACCTTCACAAAAGCCTGAAGAGAAGAGAACAGTGCAGAGAGGAGGGGAAGTGAGGATGAGAGGGAAACGTGCAGCTGGCAGCCATCTGCTATCAGAAATGAAAGTCATCAGCTTCACAAAGCTTCTCAGTGTTATCTTTTGGGAACAAGTCCATAATTTTTTTCATACTAGAGCTCAAGCTGTCTTCATCACACTCCATTACTTATGCCTGGCAGGGCCCTTTGGGTTGCAGCCCAAAAAGATGTGTTACAGCCTTGCTTTGCCTGCACTGCAGTTCACCTGAAACCAACACTGACTTCCATGACTTTAGTTGCTCGGTTAAAAAATAAAAGGAATAAAATAAATACCCACCATGCTAAATGTATTCTCAAGCAATTGCTATAATTACAGAAATTAGTTGTTCTTACTATTTTGATCTTTTGACAGGAAAACTTAGCAAGGCTTCAGAGAGCGTTTGCAAGAAAGTGGGAATTCATCTTCATGCAAGCAGAAGCCCAAGTGAAGTGAGTAATCCTGGAGCACTGAATGGCACCAGTATTTAGAGCTGTGAAGGGAAGGGGATTCTGAATGGATAAAACTTCTTTGTCAAAATCTTAACTGTGACTAAGCTCAGAAGGTGTTGGTGAATTTTAATCACTGGCAGACTAGAAACAGTAGAGAGCCAATTCCTAAGGTCTGTGCCAGAAAATGAAAGATGGGTTTAATTATCTGTATGTGGAAACACTGGTCTGGAGCTCCTAAGCCAGTATTCACCATGGGACCTTGGGTAATTCACAAGCCCATTGCGCTTCTACATTTGTGGAGTATTTTTGTTTTGTATGAATGGAAAGAACAGGATTTTGTCATCTGTCTGTTACTCTATGCTTGCAGAGTATTTCTGAGTCTAAAAATACTGTCACTTCCATGTGATTATGAGGGTGGTATTTACAACAGGTATTTCTTCTCATTTTCTCATCTTCCCTTGTGAAAGAAGTGTGAAGCCTCTTTATATTTTGAGTGTGTTTTCATTACTGCTAGTAAATGGATATGGTCTAGGGTTTGTGTACGATTGTCTACAAGCTAATATGTAAAACTCTTGAGTGTCCATTTTGTGCATGTCATTGTCACTTATAAAATGGAAAGGTTGGTGAAGATGACACATGAGAACACCAGTACCAAAATGGTTCCATTGGAAGGAATTTGCACTTTCAGTATTAGATGCTAAAAAGTTAAGGAATATCATTTCTTGAAGGTGTGTCTTGAGGTATATGTCTCTATCTTTGATTAACCCTTTGGAATTTTGATAAATTCTTTGCTTAATAACATTGCAATTATGTACCATTTAAATATATAGTAATTATCTTTTAAACTGCAGGGTAATTAAAGGATTTTTTCCCAACCAGAATAGCAGTGTTCCATTTGGAAGAGAAAATTAGAACTTAGGATAGCAATTGTACTTTCAGTTACTTAAAGGCTATTGCCAAGATTAAAAAAAAAGTGTAAGTCAAAACAAAAGTCTGCATTCTGTCAAAAACATATAATTATCACCTAAGAAAGAAATGTAAATATCAGACTCGTGATCACTGTTAGTTACTCATCTTTTCTTCATTCTGTTTTCTTTGAAGCATAAGCATGAACTGGCCACTATCAACTTTTTTTGCTGGCGAGTTTCAGCTTCTTGGTTCACAGTTCATGTGATGGTTCAGTCTTCAGATTTCCAGACAGGCAGGGATAGAATTCACATAGTAATTCACAGTTAACTAAAAGTTTAAGTTAACTAGACAAGGGAGAAGAAAAAAACCTGAAAACATTCCTCCTGCTTACCAATTTTGCTTTGTTTTCCACATTTTTGTTTGCACACAGGATTCCCATTGCTATACCCACATTGCTTCAAAAACTGCAGCCATAGAGCATCTAGCTGCTTTGGGTCTTCACAGTTTAAAATGTGAAATACTGGGTTATCAGTAAGTCTGAAGATAGGAGCTGACAAACTGGGTTGAGCAGCAAGTGTTGATTGAGAGAATTCATGAAGCCTCCAAAGAGTCCCTTCAATCTGTGTGTGCTGTGTGGTGTAAGATTGGAATAAGCTTCACCTTCCCCTTTGGCCAGGTGTAAAGGACTCACTCTGAAAAGCAGTTTTGGGCTGGCTGTCCTCAGCGCAGTAAAGCAGCTGCTCTGGCTTTCTGTGGGGACAGAGCTTGTGCCAGAACTTGTTTCCCATCTTTGCCTTCCAAGGGGAAAATCAGCTAGTGATGTGGAGAATTTGGTCTTTTTCTGGGGAGCGCTGCTCATAAACATCAGTTTTCCTCCCCTGATTCCTGGTAGGTCTCCTTACACAGACAAAACTACAAACTTTCCCAGCCTGTCAAATCAGAGTACAGGAACAGGGTACCAGGAAAAGTTTTCCTCACCAGATGAAAAACAGCTGTTAAATTTTTCCACATCAATAGAAAAATCTCTTTTGACCCATGTTGGAGTAAATGCCAGTGTTATTTTGTTCATGGCATGTGCCCTTGCAAGTTCAAGTGTGACATCAATGTACAAAAAAAGTGCATTTCTGAAATTTTTTGTCTTGGGGTTAAGAACCACAGTTAGGAATTATATCAAAGAAGAAAAAGCATGACTTGTACATTGACTCATACTCAGTTATGTTTTTGTTTTCAGAATCGACAGGAAAAAGGATAAAACAGAAAGAAAGATTTTGGACAGCCAGGAAAGAGCATTCTGGGATGTGCACAGGCCTGTGGTAAGACTATTTTTGAATGAAGAGACTTTCCAGGTTTTGACAGGAAAAGTTTTATTACTAGTAAATGTTTTATGCAGAAAAACATTGCCCTTACAGTCACCACATGGATTTTCCTCGTGGTGACTCGTTCAAAACGCACCAAGTGTCTGCAAGATTATTTATGATATTCTGAACTTCTGTACCTATGGAACTGTTGATTTGGAAATATGTGAAAAATACAAACTTTGGAAAATTATTTACTGGGCTTATGAAAGAAAAGCAGCTTATTCAGTGTGTCTCAGACTTCCTAGCAAAAGCTCCCCCCTGTTAGGTATTTCCTTTTGGTGCCAAAGTTAGGAGTAAGTGGATTGAATGCTGACATGGCATCCTTGGGCATATGCACTCTCTTATTTAGCAAGAGTAATTTATGGGGCACAAACCTCAAGAAAGAGTTTTGGAAAATATCTAATCATATATTTATAAAGGTAAGGTAGGATGAAGATTCTTAACAGAGGAATAACACAATTACCATCTCTTTTCAGCCAGGCTGTGTGAACACCACAGAAATGGACATCAGAAAATGTCGCCGTATGAAAAACCCACAAAAAGTGAAAAAGGTCAGTTTGAGTTCCTGGTTTTGGTTTTTGCTTGTTTGGAGTTGGTTTGGTTCACTGTTTTTGTTTTATTTTAATGTAAATCATACTTGACACCTACTGTATATGAGACTTGCCCAGGAGGAACAAAAAACAAAAGTGTTTTGTTAGTACGAGTTCTGTTTTGTTCTCCTTGGTGAATTTATTGTTTCAGTTTTACCAGCAAAGTTGTACTAACTTGATGGGTGGAGCTGAGAAGGGCATTAAGGATCTCTATGTCCCAAATGTCTGATGGCTCTGCAGTGCCATAAAATTAAAATGAATTGGCAAAAATACCCAGGTCCCTTTTTAAGAAATTATTTGGGCACAGATAATGAGATGTTTACCTGCCTTAATCATTTCAAAGGCTGGATCATTAGCAACTTGGGTGTCTTTCACTTCCAGCAAGTTTGAGCTCTTCTATGTATATGAATTCATACAATCAATTAGATTGAAGAAAACCATTAAGATCAGTGACTCAAAACCTTAACCTAACCAAGTCCTTCACTAAACCATGCTCCTGTCTTTTAAATAGTTTCAAGGATGGTGACTCAAAAACTTCTCTGGGCAGCCTTGTTCCAGTGCTTGATAACCATTTCAGAGAAGAATTTTTTTTCCTAATATCTAAGCCTCTCTTGGCACAGCTTAAGGCTGTTTCTTCTTATCTCATCACTTGTTATATTTTTGGACAGAACACTAGACTCCTGAACATCCATAAGTAATTAAACTGCAGCAGAGCTATTCACATGTCTATTAGAAGTTTTACTGAAAAGCAAAAGCACTACATGAAAGGGCAAATGGTATTAGTTTCAGTGCAGGTGTCTGTCCCGAAAATGAATGGCTACAGGTCAGTCTGCAGGTTTTTGTTTAGAGAAGTTCATGTGACCTATTGACTTGACCTAGTTAAGCACTTTCTTCAATATGTAGTTTTACATCAAGAAATTAAATCAAGTGAAAGACAGCAGCATAGAATTAGGTTCAAATGTTTTCTTTTACCACTTTGTCCCCCCCAGTGACAGATCCCAGTGTTCATCCTGTGCAAGTGTTAGTGCACGCAGCCTTCAGAGCTCCTAAAAATTATCATTTAAACATTTAAAACAAACTCTCCTCTTAACATGCCTACAGGCCTTCTAAGTGCAGGCATCAGCAAGAAAGGTCTGATCTGTAAATTTTGCTCAGGGCTGAATAATTATTTACCTGTGTGGGTATAAACAGTAGGAAATTGCTGGCTTGATACCTTACTGCTTTGCATACTGCACTGTTCCTCGTTGTGTAACAGAGAAATGCTGTAATCCTTTGTTTTGTTCCTTGGTTCCTCCCAGTCAGTGTATGGGGTTACAGAGGAGTCTCAGCCCCAAAGCCCTGTACACCTGCCCTCCCAACCGGTGCGCAAAACGACAAAAGAGGATTTCCGGAAGCAGGTAAGCAGGTGGCTGCATGGCAACTCTTCTGAGAACTGCTCCCAGAAAAAAAAGCCTAGAAAGTTACTGAGATACCAGCAAAACCAATTGTATGCTTTACCTGCCCTTGATCTTCACACACTTATCCTTGATTCTCACTTATGTAAAGTATTAGTAAGTATTCATTGAGCAGTTGTATGGTGATATGTATTATGAGTAACACTGACCTTTGAAACTACTTTTATTGTCTGTGGACCAGACAGAGACAATAAGGCAATAATTCCAGTTCACTGAGGATGTCTGTAAAGTGGACAGTGACAAAGGCCAGTGTACTGGGCACAGGCTGGGGATGAGTGGTGAGGAAAGGCATCGTTTAGTGCATGACTGTTAAACTGTACAGTCAGAGCTTTTAGGAAACTAGGAAAAAGTTATTTGGACAATCATGCCAAGGAATGACCAGCCAACTCACATGTCCTTGCACTGGCACAAAGAGCTCTCCCTCAAAATTACTTTGCTGCAACAAGCAGCCCTCACTGAAAGACAAACAGGAATCACTGGATCAGCATTTTCCTAATGCAGCTTTAAACAAATTTCTTAGGCAACCAGTTTTTGGGTGGTCTTGTGAACTAAACCTGGATGCTACATTTCTTGAGCTTTTTTATAATAGGCTGAAGAACTGGTTCATAGCAGAATGAAAGTGTGCTGTAAAATCTTACTGGTCTTGTGATGCCAGTCAGTAAGAGGAATGGGAGAGCAGAGTGTGTTTGGAAAAAGGAGATCATATTGTACTCCGAGTAGTCTAGGAACCTTGGCCCCACGTATGTGTCTTTTCTACTTTCAGTTATGTCTTCTGAAGCTTCCCCTGGGGCTTTGCCTTTGGCAATGGAATCTGCTATTGGAAGCAGTTAATAAGTTTCTGATACCTAGGGAAGGGTCCCATTTCCTTCTGAGTAACTTTCAAGCTGTTTGGAAAGAGAAATCAATAATGTGTTGGGATATTGTCAGTGCATGCTGCAGAACTCATAAATTGTTAATGTCCTTGTCATCTCTCTCCTTAGATAACTTTTCTGAACATGCAGATAGAGAGACATTGTTTAAAGATGTCCAAAGTAGCAGAAAGGTGAGTGTCCCCATTTTGATGATTTCCCATTCTTTCCTCAGCTCCAGTTTGGCATTTCTAGAAACAGAGCAGGCAGCAAAGTGCAAAGGCTTTACCCCCTTTCTGTGCATCAATCCTTTCCCTTCCTTGACCAGACCTTGCTGCCTGTCTGCTGACACTTCTGTACTCACTCTTCTGCCACTGAGCAAAACTAGGTGAGAAATCAGGACCTGTAATACTGCAAAAAAGAAGCATTAACAAAAGAAAAAACCCTTGTGTGACTTGCTTCTCACCCCTTCACTACCCTGTGGTTTATTTTTAGAAAAGTAATTCCTTTCTCAATTTGAAAATACCCTTTTTTCCCTTTTTGGCTGAACTCTCAGTGCTTATCTCTCGTTAGTCTGGCACAGCCCTGGGGAAGGAGCTGTGTTGGCATTTGTTGCACATGGTGTTCACGTCTCTGTTCATACTGGGGTTGTAGGACCAGTTCCTGCTTCCACTTACGTGTGTATGAAACCCTTGGAGAACTACTGGGGTTGTACCTGGACTACTCAAGGCAGTGTTTTAAGGACTGGATTTCTAAGAAGCAAATCAAGGCACAATTTGACTTGCAGAATATTTAGTTTTGGTAGAAAAGTATGAATAGGTGAAGAACAAGCTCAAATTTAATTGAGTATGAGAGCTCATTTTCTTAGGTACTTATAAGTTATGCACATTTGCAGGGTAGTCACTGAGATGCAGGTAGGGATAGCCATGTTCTTCAGTGATATGACTTTTAAAGCAAAACTGTGTTAAATGTGAAGGATAGGATAAGGGCTAGTTCCTTCTAGAGAAATGATAGAGTTTTTATTTCAGCAAAGCAAAACGGGAATACCCCATGAAATGTGCTTTGCAGTGCCTGCACCTGTAGTTAGCATGCGTGTACTAAACCAGGTAAATTAAATGGTGAGAGGCCCAATGTAAGTTCTTATTGGCTCATCAAGTTTAGCAATTAAAATGAAAATGTGTCCAATTAAAGAGAAAATATTCAGAGGCTCCCTGAAATCCTGCATGCAATACATTGTATGATTAAAATGTGCCCATTTATATTTATGTTTTGGGCTTTTGGATCTTTTCAATTAAGAGCATGTACTTTTAAAAAAAGTTATTGTACTGAATTTATTTACAATGACCTTAATATACTGAGACAGTAATAATTTATCTGGTTTGAAAGGGGTTTCCTTTTTTTTTTCTTTTTTAATTGCTCTCAAGTTGGAGAAGAAAATGTTGCTATCAAAACTTGTGCAAAATAATAACCAGGAGAAAAGCAAATCAAATGAGAACAGTCAAATTACAGAATAAGCTGAGTTGGAGGGGATCCACCAGGATCATCAAGTCCAACCCCTGGCTCTGCACAGGAGAAAGAGCCCCAAGAATCACACCATGTGCCTGAGAGCATTGACCAAACACTTCTTGAACTCTGGCAGGATTAGTGCCAGGACTGCTTCCCTGGGGAGGCTGTTCCAGAGCCCAGACACCCTCTATGTGAAGAACCTTATATTTCTAAATAATTATTAATAATTATAAAGAATGAAAATCATGGTTGTGATCTGTATCTCTTGTGAGGAGGTGTTTGGTCACGTGATGACTTTGAATACTGATTTGAATATTGGCAATATTGATTTGAGAGTCCCAGGACTTGGTGTGGAGAGTGGTGGGAAGTGCAGCCTGGATGTGGAGCATTGCAGAGCAGGTAGGAGGGAAGCACAGGAGCTGATGGGTCCAGTGGCTTTGCAGGGGTAGGGACTGGTGAGGAGGAATGAACATGAATGACCTGACTTGCACAATTGCCTGAAAAAAAAACCTGTGCAGCTTTGAAAGCCCCATGAAAACACTGATTACAAGCGCTGGGAACAAACTTGCTGTGTAAGGAGATGCTGTTATTATCATGTCCATTTTCAGGCTGGACCCTGCTCTCAGGACAGTTTAGGTGACAGTGGGGCAGATCAGGGTACAGGAGATGACTCCCTGGCATGCTGCCTTCAACAGTCAAGCCTGACTGTGGCACCATCTGCCAATTTTTCAATATAGTACAAGAGCACTTTCAGAGAGGATGAGGGAAGTAACAAGGAGCAGATAAATCAGGAAGCACTAGGGTAAACAAGTTATAGGAATAAGATATAAATTGTTTTCGATAGTAATAGATTAATTGTATTTATTTTATATTAATTCACGCTATTCTTGGGATAGCTCTTGTCTGTCAGAAGAGGAAGGCTCTCCAAAGGATATCTGCAGCTTCTGAGAGATAAATGCTCGCTGCTAAAGATTTTCTTTCCCTTCCTCCCTGTTCTGCTTCCAGGAGCAGATCTGTACCAACTGTGGGAACAGGCATCCCTCAGCTGCTCCACACACCTTGGAAACTGTCTTTCTTCCACATCCTTTCTCCCCACTTGGGACCTGTGCACTGTCAGTTTTAACCACTGAGCTTTGAGAACTGTTGAGCAAAACTATCAATATATTCTACCTATTGTTTTCCCTGACTGCATTGTGCAGTGTTAGTACTATTTCATTAGACATGGCATCACCGAAATGGCTGGGGAAAAGTGAGTATCTTCCTAACAGAAGCAATCTCAGTTCCCTAGATGAAAATCTGATGAAAAGCTATCCTTTCAGCTTCTCATCAAAGTTCCTGTGAAGGCTCAGCAGGCCCCTTTGATTGAGAGACAGTTGGGTTCTCAAGGCAAGCTCTGCACCCTTCAGTCCACTGTTCCTACCACCTCTTCTACTGGGTATTCAGTTTATCACCCAAAAGGCCGGGTTTGCATTTTGACAAAAATGCTTTTCCTTAGCAGTCCCCTGCCTGTAGCCTGCTTTAGACAATGAGGAAATGATTCTGCTGCTGCCATTATACTGAATCAGCAAAATGTGCTTAGAAATTCCCCCTTGTTTCATTTTCGTTTTTTCCCCCTTTCCTTTCTGCTGGTACTTGCATTAGCACCTCTGATGCCTTCTTATTATTTTATTAGGAGCAATTCAGGTTTCACAGCAGATATCTCCTGATTGATCCTTTTTGGCTTTCTTTTCTTTTTTTAACCAAACCTCTCTTTCATTGATGTCTAAGGGACTGCTGCTGCTCTGTGAAATTGGATGCTGCTCCCTCCTCCAACCCTTGACCCACAGCAGTCATGAAATGTAATTAATGAAATGAGATGAGACAGCCCCGAGTGCCCTAAGGGGCAATGGGAACCTGCTGTGGTTACAAAAGTGTATGATTTTAATGCCTCATGATAAGAGCTAGGACAAACAAAAAGAAATAATTACTATAGAACAGTTCAGGGAAACTTTCTGCCTTTTATGACTCTTTGTTTCACAGAGTCTTTTCATTTGCCTGCCTTTTTGAGATGTGGAGGACCAGAGGTAAAGTTTAGCATGGACAATCATAGTGCAAGTATATTGGGTGTTTAGTATGATGAGACATAATTAACTTAGTTAATTACTTGGCAGATGTAGGCAAAAAAATAAAGTGCCTTAGAGTATTTCCAATACAGACTAGAAGAAATGTCTTTTGATTTATTTCATATTTGCTGTCTTTCTTTTGTAAAAATGCGCCCCTAGCCCCAACCCCAGTGGAATTCCTGAATCATTTATGCAAGCAGACACAGTCCTTTCCCCAGAAAGCTCTTTGATTCTCATCCTAGTGAGGATGAGAGGCTATATGCCTTAACTGACTCACCATGAAGCAAGCCAGTGTAAAGGCCAGGAGTTTTTCCAATGTGCATATTATTTACTGTTCTCTAAGTTAATTATTACTGTTGAAGTATTTTACAATAGTGCTGTTAGACTAAATACTATACCAACATAACTAAAAAATTATCTATATGCAAAGCTTTGATGTTTAGGATTATGATCCTCCAAAGATTTAAGCATATTCTTAGCTGCAGCCCTTGACCCTGTTTAGGTGAGTTTCTCATAGTGCATAAATTTATGTGGGTGCAAAAGTTTGCAAAAATGAAAAAGATGAGAGTAAATAGTAACATGCAGCAAATGATCAGGATGATACATACTTCATACTCTTCCCATGGCTCTCTGGGGGAAGTCCTGCCATAGCAATCCAGTTTGTTGCCTCATCAGGTTTTTTGGGGGCATCTCAACACAGACAAGTTTGTGGAAAATGCTGCTGTTGAGGAAAATACTGCAGTGAGCTGGTGGGTGTTTGCAGAGAAATCCTTGCATGCATCATCCCTGGGAAAAGGGTCTCCTGTGACTGCTGAGAAACTGACTAATCCCTATAAATAAAAAGAAGCACACACAAAACCAAAACAAAACCACCAAAAAAAACAACCCAACAGGATAAAAAGAAAAGCTGTACTTTTCTGACACGTGACTAAGCATTCAGACCCTTTATTCTTTTTTTCCTTTTTTTTTTCCCTGCCAGTTTAATAGCCTACACAGAGCAGTATGTGGAATATGACCCCTTTATAACTCCTGCTGAGCCTTCCAATCCCTGGATAAGTGATGATGCAGCACTGTGGGACATTGAAATGAGGTAAAAATTAATTGGTGGTTTTAACTAATGTGAGAGTTGTCTTGACAATTTGTTTGCATGCTCTTCACACTGCCCTGTTTGAAAAGAAAGTTGTATGTCTGTACTACAAGATTCAAGAGCATAGCTAAAGTTTATCACTGGCATCTATGAATTATTCAGACCTTCCACTTCCATATGGCTTGATGTATGTGACTCTCTAACTCAGGTAATGGATGTCCTCATACCTGTCAAACACATGCCCAGACTCAGGTCTAGGAGCCTAAAGCGGTAGGATACTGCTAAGGCAAACTTAGCAAATAAGATGTGTTCCAGCACATCTTATTTGACTCTTGGGAGCCTGCTCTTCCCAGCTGCAATGCTCCAGCTCTGCTCCTACCATGGAATCCCATGAAAGATGCTGCTGGAAAATGGGATGAGTTATAAGTGGTGGCCATTGCTGCTGTGCAGAGTGAGTTTGGCACAGGAGCCAGAAGAGTGTAGCTCATGTATGATGTGTGAGACTTGGCAGGTCAGAATTGTAATAGGTTGATAGGGTGAGTTTGGGCCTCATCTGTTGGTGAACACGCTGGCTTGTCTCTGTTATGATGTCAAATAGATGGAAAAAGCGAGGAAAAGTCTGTAGGACATTAAATGCCTTGCATCTCAGAGAGTTTCTAAAAAAAAAAACCCCAAAACAAACAAGCAGAACACTGCAATAGAGATCATGTTTTGCCCATGTGATGCTGGTGCAAGGGAAGTCTGGCCTGTGTGTCTTTTGCCCTCACAGGCTATCCACAATTTTCCTAAAGGGGCTCGAATTGTCCTGCCTGCCACTATGCCTAACAGCTCCCTCAGCAAATTTGAATGGAACACCCATGCCCCATATTACCTTCACTACTCAATCACATCCTGTGGCCAACAATTGTAAGGACTCAGCAACTTCTCCAGTGTTTAGTTGCTGCCATTTGGCACTAAATCTGAATTTGGAGTTCACTTCAGCAAATCTTTAATTAGAGAATGCCAAATCTAATCTTGTGTGTTCTTGAATTATAATTTAGAGATGTTATTGGCCCAATAAAACTGATTCATAGGGAATCAGTGTTCCAGGAAAAGGACAAGATTTTTCCCCGTTTAAAAACCAAGTAGTTTGGGATGTGAAAGTTGTTTTCACCTACAGAAATCCATTATTTTCCTAACCTCTGCCCCTCTTCCCATAATTTTATTATTTGTTATTTTTTTTAGCTAGTTTCTCTCATTTTCTCCATCCTCCCTAGTAGGACTAGTACCAGATACAGCCCTTGCAAAATACTGCTTTGTAGAAGCCCTCACCCACAAGGTAATCCAGGCATCCATTATTTCAGCATCTGTTGACGTAGTTGCAAATCCCAGAAAATATGTCTGTGTCCCTGAAGAATACAGTTAACCTGATGTCACAGCCTTATAGGAATTTAAAATAAATGCTTGGCTTCTGCTATGATTTCAGAGTTAAGGAAGGTGATTTTCCTGCAGATGAAAAAGAGAAAGCTGTAGTGTGAGAAGATGGAAAAACAAACAGCTATGTTTTTCCATTTTATTCTCTATTGTAAAAAAACTAACTGCATCTGCATCTAGTTGCAACTTGCATGAATAATTAAATGATCCCCAAGATCCCCTTGTGTTGCAAAGCTGTTTTCTCAGCTAGGAGGGCAGAGCCCTTGTGCAGGAAAACAAAGAGCTCTCACTGCCAGTGGCAAGGCTGGCTGCTGAGTATGGGCAGCCCCGTGCCACTAGAGTTCATCCTCCATGGCAGTCAGGACTCAGGAAATGTCACGGAAAGCATTCCGTTTTAGACAGCACTTTGGCCTTTTTTGTGTGTGTGCCACAACATTGTGAAGCTGCAAGAAGAGCAGGTACAGATCTCTGGATTCAGCAGGAAATTCCCTGAGCTTAGATTGTGCATGGCTCTGCACAAGCATGGCTTTTGTGTCCGATGTCTAGGCTGGTTCACGTAACAGGTAGGCTGGATCTGCACCTTTGTCTGCAGCACTCTGGCTCCTGAGGGAGCGCAGGAGGAGCCATCCCGACTGTGCTGCTCCTCGAGTGAGGACATGCCTATCAATTTTGCTTAGCCTTTACATCAAGAGAAAATGAAAGCAGACATTTTATTTACCCCTTTGGCTTATTTGTCTTCAGCACAGATCGCCACTGTCCCCTAAGGCTCCATGATTAGGAATCGCTGTGGACATGACGAGACACATAGTTTAATAGATATGTACTGTTAACAATGGCTCTGCTGTCACAAATGTGAGCAGCTGAGCTGTGCTCTAATGGTTGTCTCATAGTATGACGCCATCACACCAGAAGCTTTCAAGCACTTTGTGAGCCCAGATTACGCTCTGATGCAGGCTGTCTCATAGGATCCTCGTTGTGATTCCCAGGCACCTCCTCTGCCCATAGGCGTCTCTGCAACATGTCTGGCAATTCAAACAACAGCTTATGTAAGTTTGGGTCTGTTAAGAAATAATTAAGGAGAAAGGTTGCTGGTGATTTTGGGTGCCTCTGCATCTCAGTATCCCAGCTGAGACACAAAATGAAAGTCTGATTATCATGGAGAGTAGGAGGAAGATGCTTTTTAGTCTTCTGAGACTTAGGCATGCAAAAATCAGAGGCACTAAAAAATGAAAGACCACAAACCAGTAATCATTTTAGATACTTTGCCTGCACTGCTTCTTAGTGGAACTGCTTTTCTAATGCAAATGTGGATCTGAAAATCCGAAGCCAGTTCCAAGTGACCAGGCAGTACTGTGTGGAACACAAGGAAATGCTCTGGAGCTCA
Organism: Passer domesticus; assembly: GCF_036417665.1. Lineage (NCBI taxonomy): Eukaryota > Metazoa > Chordata > Aves > Passeriformes > Passeridae > Passer > Passer domesticus. Next base: position 35,464,358 of record NC_087479.1, read on the forward strand.
CCAGTGACCCAGGGAACATTGCTGGGAAATTTTTGTCTTGATGCATAAGAAATCCTAAGGTACATTTGAGCAGATATGCAAGAAGTACATAATGAATAATCATTTAGGCATGGGATGCTGCTCTTCCAAATGAAACCCACCAGAAATTGCTCTGAAAATCATATCATTCTCTCTTATTTCACCATGTATGTAGCACCCAATTAGTGTCCTTTAATGAGTCAAATGATGTAATGGTTTAAAGTCCTCCAGTTGCTTTAATGATGATCCTGGTCTTTATAGGTTTCTTTGTTATTTGCTAACTTGTATTTCTGAAAAATCTTGAGAAAAAAACAACATCTCATCTAATAATTTTCCTCCCTTCACTTAGCAGAAACAGCAGCAGCTGCTCGGACAGCAGGCAGAGATGCACATTCCATCTGTTTTTCCCCTTCTCTCTCCAAACAGCAAAGAACCTAGTCAGCAGCGTGTGAAGAGATGGGGTTTCTCCATGGATGAGGTGCTGAAGGACCCCATAGGACGAGACCAGTTCCTTCGTTTCTTGGAATCAGAATTCAGCTCAGAAAACCTCAGGTGAAACCTTTTCTGACTTGACTAAATGAATGGGCCTGGTCCTATGCTCTTGCATAGGTGAAATGCACTGTTTGGTGTGTCTTGAACTGCTAAAAACACCCATTTGAATAAGGATGAGAATGGCAGGGTTTGACCCATAGCGCTGCTACAGACGCCCATACTAGACCTATGTGAGTAATCTCAGAAGCAGTGTTTAGCAGAGCCAGTGTTGTCAGGTGTCTTCTGCATGCAAGGGCTTGCAGACTTGCATGATGTGATGAGATGCAGCACATCACTCCTGAGCCCCCTAACAAGATTTAGGATTTCTATATTGTGTGTGTCTGTGTGGCAGGGCTTTTTTGAGGGAAACACTATGGACATCATGTGGCTAAGAACTTGGCAGTTCTTAGTTGCAGTCAGGTTTCCAACAACTACTTTTAATTGTGGCATGTGCTGACTATCCAACAGCTTGTCTCACCTTAACAGGACTCTCTGTGTGGGGGTTCTGAGTATCTGACTTCTCAAGTTGTGAAGAAGTCAAAACTTCTATTATGAAACATTATGTAGATATGCACATCATCCTTCATCAGGCTGAGAGCCGGTAAACCCCACTTTTTTACTGTTACACTACAGAGGTGCTGTTGTGGTGCTGTGGTTGTGTCTCAGCACGAGGGTGAGTAAAAGGACAGGTTCTTGTGGGGGTTTTTTGGGGCAGTTGTGTTCCAGAAGACTGAGTAAGCATTTGCAGGGAAGGCCAGAGAAGATTGCAGGTTTACTGGCAGAACTGTGCCTGCTCTTGGGCTGAGGAAATCTGCTGTCAGGAATCACACAGTCAGTCTGGCTTTGGCCTTTGGTCATAGTGAGTAGGCTTGGTGTTCTCTTTTTACAGTAGATATGAACCTGACTGCACAGCCTTTTTTAGTTATGGTTTTTCATTCTATTTCACTTAGAAAATAAAATACATTACTAAAGCATGTGAACAATTGTCACTGTTGTGCAGTTGGCTAGCCTGCAAGATCTGAAAGAGGAATTCCCCAGAAAGTGATTTTTAATGGCATTGGAACTTACCATCCTATTTATCAGGTTTCCCTGTCCAAGGAGAAGTAGAGAAAGCATGCCAGCAGCAAAGCAGTGAAAACTCAATGCACTTTATTGTTTTGAAAAATCTGAAAGATAACCTGTAAGAAAACAAGGGAGTGTTACTAATTACACAAATGAGCTTGAAATTTTATTGCTAAACAGGTACTGAACTTGCATATGCTTACTGCAGTTATGTACAGCAGCACTCATTTGCAATTAAATTGTAGTGATGAAGTGCAAAATTAATATACTGTATTAAAATACTCTTCAAATTAGTGCTCTGAAATTAATCTGGAGTTGTGCTAATGAAATCCAGCAGGTTTTATGACTAGCGTCTGTCCTCCATGTTCATCCTACTCAAACAGATAGAGAAAGTTTGATTATGAGGAGGCAAACTTGTACCTTCCTTGGTCAGTCGTAGCTGCTCCTCCTGCTGATGCACATTCTCTTTGATTTTGAGATGTAGTGAAGGGAAGTGGCAAAATCAGTGGGCTGGCATAGGTTAAATCCTACCTCCTTTGTGGAAGACATTGGCATCATTCTTAGTATGGGAACTTTGCTATCAATCTTATGGTATCATTATGATGGTATTGGCTTATGTGGTATTATTATCTCATATTGGATACATTAGCAAGCCTGCTTAAAGCTTTAACTAAAAGGATGCAAAGGCAGAAATATTAATGAAGAAAACCAGAATAGAGTGAATTATTAGCAGTAATGCTAGAGAGAAGAAGGGTTCAGGTGAGGCAGAGAAAGCTCCTTAATTCTCACTTGGAGTATGTACCATTAAAAAAAGCAACTGCTGGATGCTTAGACATGCAAGCAAAATCTAAGTTACACTCAACAGCAAAGTTGGGATCTGCCTCACCTAAGCTTGACAGCTAAGCCCATGCTTTCTTTTTATCAAGTATCCTTCTGGAGAGAGAGGAGTCGGTGAATCACCTGAGAAGGATTTGTTTCAGCTTTAAGTGGAAACAAAACTAAAAGCACCTAAACTACACTAGAAAGCGCCTGTGTCTTGTTATCATAAACTTGGAGAGACTGATTCAAATGAGTCCATGGCAGGCAACTACAGTTAAGTGAGATACATCCCACCCAAACCCTGGGAAGGTGTAAGAAATTTTCTGAGAACACAGCACTTAGCACCTTGCTAGAAAAGTAACATTCAGATTAACAAAAGTTAATCTTCTCAGGACTCTCTTCCAGTAACTACCCAGACATCTTGGAACTGTTGCAGCAGGGATGTGCTATCTCTTGGGAGTGTCAGTAGGATCTTGGGAGTATCCTTAGGATTAACGTGGGTGGGAGCCCTATAGGTCTCTATGTTGAATTTAAGGCAGATCTAAGAAATTGACTGCTGTAAAACCTAGAAATTCATGGTAGCACTAGAAAAGATTTTGTGAAGTGTGTGCTCGAGAATGCCTTGAAATGAATGTAATTTCGTAATACAGCAAGGGGACCAAATTCTGCTCTTATACCTTGTGGCTCAGCTCCCAAATCACAGGGCTGATGGTGGTGGGGTATTTCCATCTCTTCCTAGCTGAGAAAAATTGGTCCCTGTGGGGTCTTGGGTGAGGCACTGCCAGAGATAGCAGCAGACTAGACTCGATGACCTCCCAGATCACCTTCCAGCTGTGTGTCTGTGTTCTAATAAACTTGCAGGATCTTGTCCACCAGTCTCCTGGGCTCCTCTGAGCCCTGTAACTTACTTATTTATTGGCTGTCCATTATTTATGTGGGAGCAGGAAAGCCAGTCAGTTGGTTATATTTCTCTCTGTTTTTATTTTAACTCTTTCTTGCTCTGTTTTCTTTCTCCTCTCTGTTGTTATCTTTCATCTACAATTTTTTTTGACTCGGGTGATTTGTGAAGTAGCCAAAATATAGCTGATAAAACGCCAAATTTAAAACAAAATAAATAAGAAAGGATAAGAAAAGAAAGGGCATCAGAGAGTTATTATACATTTTTTATGACCTGGGAACCTTCTGAGACATCTTGAGATTGTGAGATGTTCATTTAGCTGGTGGATTGAATTTTTTTCCCCCCTAACTTTAAAGAGTGTCAGCTGGAATCAGCAAAGTGGGAATATGGGACATGGGAATTTCACCCGAAGGGAAAGGAGGCTGCACACCTGTTTATAGACCTCAGTGGGAAACATGTGACACTTTGTGGGAATGCACTGTGGAGCTGGCAGTGCATGGAGGCAGGTGCCCCGGGCCGTACTGCTTGTGAGCAGATGTTGAACATGGAGATCGCGGGAAAGGAGTTTTACCTGCAGGAAGTGTTTATATCCTACATGACTCCTAATGGTTGAAACTTGCTGCCAGGTTTTTTCCCCCTCAGTTTTCATCAAGAAAGGAGAAGTTCGGGCAGTGAGGAGAGCTCATATATGCAGTAAACACATCGAGCCGCCCCAAAGCCCCGTGCTCCCTAAATAAAGAACGTTCCTCCTGCAGTTCTGAGGTAGTGCCGGTGCGGGCAGTGCCGGGATGGTGCGGGCCAGTGCCGGGCGGTGCGGGCCAGTGCCGGGCGGTGCGGGCCAGTGCCGGGCGGTGCGGGCCAGTGCCGGGCGGTGCGGGCCAGTGCCGGGCGGTGCGGGCCAGTGCCGGGCGGTGCGGGCCAGTGCCGGGCGGTGCGGGCCAGTGCCGGGATGGGGCGGGCGGCCCGGGCAGTGCCGGGATGGGGCAGTGCCGGGATGGGGCAGTGCCGGGATGGGGCAGTGCCGGGATGGGGCAGTGCCGGGATGGGGCAGTGCCGGGATGGGGCAGTGCCGGGATGGGGCAGTGCCGGGATGGGGCAGTGCCGGGATGGGGCAGTGCCGGGATGGGGCAGTGCCGGGATGGGGCAGTGCCGGGATGGGGCAGTGCCGGGATGGGGCAGTGCCGGGATGGGGCAGTGCCGGGATGGGGCGGGCGGCCCGGGCAGTGCCGGGCGCTGCCGGCAGGCGGCGCGGTTGCCCCGCGCTGCGCGGGCCCCTCAGCGGGCCCGGGCAGGGCCGCTCGGCGGGCCCTGCGCACGGCCGGCGGGCGCTGCCCCGCGGCAGCGACACAAGGGCTTTCCTGCCCCACAGCACTGCAAGGACCGTCAGCAGAAGGAGGGACTTGCACCCTGGACGCCGACGTGCACAGCGTGGGAGGGGAGGGGAGGAAGGGCGGTGAGGGGGAGGCCTGCGGGCCGCTTGCCCCGTCCCCAGCGGCACTGCGGTCTCCCTGGCAGGTCCCCAGTGCCCCAGCGTGCAGCTTTGCAGCATCTGGCTGCCCCCGGCTTGCTCACCACGGACAGATTTTTGTTGGTCTTGGCCATGCCGAGCTCACCAAGCCAAAGATCTGACCATTAAACAACACAAAGATGTGAATATTGCCCCTGTCTGAAATGCATTTTGATTTTTATCAATTTGTTTCATTCATTTCCTGGCTGAGATGTTCAAAGATAGTTCTTGGTGAATGGAAGAAGGTTTGTGAATGGTTAGATATGTGAGGCTGCCAGAGCATGGAATTCTGGCATGGAGCTACTGAGGCAAGGAGAGAAGTGTGCTTGGATTCCGACCTGAGATAGTCACTTGATGAATTCGCTGTCAAGCGAGGGGTATTGTGTCCACCCCCATGATGGGGATACAGCACTGCCCTTATCTTGACTATTGTTTCTGGAGTAATCCATATTTTGCCTCCTGATCAGGATTTTAAATTAGTTTTTGTTTTACAGTGTACCACAGAAACGACCACTCCCCTGCTACTCACCCTGTCTTTCCTCAATAGCTTTTTCACTGGGGGACATGTTTGAACAGCATTGACCAAGCACCTCTGCAGTGCCCTGCAGGGAGGCAGAGCACGCATGCTGAGGTCCAGGAGCTCTCTGCGCCTTGGGGGAGCTGTGGAGGACAAATGCCATTGTGGGATATCTTCTGCCAGTGACAGCAGTTTAATTACAAGCTGGATGAGGCTGAAATGGTTTTTGCCACTGACGCTTTAGGACACCATATTATCAGCCTTCTCCAGTCCTTACATGCTGTTTTATAAAGGACAAAGAACCTGTGATCAATGCTGCTGTTCCCTCTGTGCAGACAGTCCCTGTGCCAGTTCTGCTCTCTTTAAAGGGCACCTGTGGAGAGGACACACAAGGAGTTCTCCCTTCTCCCCTGCCCTGTGCAAAGGTGTCTGTTGGACATCTGTCTCCTACAGAAAGAGAGGGGGCAATGCAGGATTTTCACCTCACTCCTTGTGAACTTGTGGCTGGGCTTGTGCTTCAGAAATTGCAGGAGTGATTCAGGGAGTCCATTTGCACTTTATAATTGAGCAGAATTTCCAGCACAGTTATTGTATGTCAGCTCCTTTCCTAAGTAGAAATACCTGCTTCTCTGTTGTAAATGCTGTAAATCCCATAGGAAGCTCTGCTTATGTGTTGGCTTCAGGATGATTCCTTGTGGCAGAGAATTTGCCTTGGAATTGAAGTCTGTGGGGCTGGGTACCCCTCTTTGATGTTACTTGATTTTCAGATGCCAGCTATAGTGAATAGCTTTGAAATTTTTACCAAGACAAAACTCCCCTTTGCCTTGAAGAGGACATCCAGCCTTGGGCATGAATTTACAATTGCTTGCAGTAAAAAGAGCTTGTTCTTGTTACTGTCAGGTTGGTCTGGTTGGTTGGTTTTCAGATTGAGCCAAATGGTTATTAAAATGGATGGTGCTCCTGTTCTGGCAAGCTGTCACTTCACAGCGTTCCCAGTTCCCTCACAAGTGTGCTTTCCCAGCCCGCCTCCCTGGCTCCAGGGGCAGAAGATAAGCCAGAAGAAAAGGTTCTCTCTAGCCAAGTGTTTGTCTGAAGTGTCCCAGCTACTCTGGAATGATTAGCATCTTTTCTCCCTATGCCTTTTCTGCATTCACATGTTCCTATTAAATCTGAAATTGAATGATAAAGTATTTTCAAATAACGGAAGCCACATATGGCAGCAGATTACTGCACTGTGAGTGCCACCCTTTACTCTCTGCATGCATGTGATAAGTGGGGGTGTCACTGCTCAAATGACAAGGCAGGATATCAGGTGCACTTAAACTCTCAAAGATGGAAAAGGACCAACCATGCACACTCCTCCACCAACCCCAGATACTCTATTTCAGTTCATAAAATCAAATGTCACCTTGTTAGAACCACACGTATGTGACTCTATAGGTACTGATGTAGTGTTGGAGTGTACCTCATTCTTTTTTACTGAGCCTGCCAAGAAAATGGGAAAACCATATGAAGGAGTATCATCAAGTGGCTTGGGTGAGTCGGGGCTGTGGCATGAAGCCCCCCTGATGGTCAGGAAGAAGCAGCAGACAGGCAAGGAGGATTTAGCCTGGCCTTGCATGTCATGTGGATGTAATTTTCTCCCCAAATCGACTTTTTGCCTCTATCACAGGGAGGATACCAGGCTAAATGGAGTAGCAGTCTCATTTGCTTGCAATAACACCACTGATTCCAGGGTGTTTAGGTACTGCCTGCAGCCATTAAGGAAGAGAGGGTCAGGAACAGCACAGGAGTCACCAGGCTGCTGTCCACCCTCACTGCCATCAGGATTTTTGTTTGGGACCGACTCTATCTCTCTCCCTGCACCATGGAGGAATATTTACCTTAGTGGCAGCACACTGAAACCACTGAATCATTTGAAATGAGAAATGAGGACTTCAGTTACAGTTCAACTGGTTTATAAGGAAGACACAGGATTTTCCAAGTTGTGCAGCTCTTGCGGATGCCCTGAACAAGCAGTGACTCAAACAATCCCTGTCCCCTCTGCACAGTCTGCCCAGCAGAGGAAGTGCATAAGAGCAGGGCAGGGACAGCCAGGGTGAGCCCTGCCCTCCTTGTCACCGTGGACAATGGGCACCTTTGCCAGGGGGTAGGAAAGAGCTGGCTATTGCAGGTGGCTGCAAAGGCGCCTTCAGTACCTGTTTGCCCTGTAGCCTCAGCACTCCCTGCAGAGCCCTGTTGTGCTTGCTCAACCAGGTTGCAGGGCCCAGGTACTCAGGGCAGATGACCTTCAGAAATACCTTCTTGCTGGAAGATAGAGTTGACCAAAACAAAAGGCTACTGGGCACCATGCATCTTCTGAATTAATCAGCTGAAAGAGCATATCTCTCTCAGCAATAAATAAAACTAGCATCACCAAAAAAATGTATTTTCTTTTTCCTAGGATAAAAGACAAAAGACATGCATGTCACTCTTGCAAAATATTCTGTGGTCTTTGTTTTCACAGATCGAGATATGGATTATGTCCTTAGTTATCAAAGGGATTATCTTCTCAGTGTTTATGAACTTGCTTTAGTCTGTAAGCATAGCCTAATCAAGAAAACACCACTGTAAAATTGGAGTATGGCATGACAAGAGTCATCTTTTCTCATGGCATCCATCTGAATGCTGGTCAGTTTACAAGTGGAAAAAAAAAATCTCTAAGTGGCATTGCTACAACTTCACACTGGAAATTATATGAATGTTAAGTTTGTTCTTCATTTTACATCCCCTGTGGATGACCAATCCTGCAGGCAGGAATGACCAGCACATTGCAGTAGGGCTGTGGGAGGCAGAGCCTGCTTCTCTCCTCCAGCTGCATAGCTCTGGAGGTTTCCTGTTTGCCTGCCTAATATGACACTTCTGCAGGGGCAGTTTGACTAAGAATGTATCACTTCTTAAAGTCAGTGTCCTGATCTTAGCCACAATATAAGGGGATGGTGTAAAGTACATCACCCCTTCCCCTTGAAATCATGCTAAAATGGAGTCTTCTGTGAATTCTAATAGATGCAGGATTAGGTTCTATATCTGTTTTAGGACTTTGCCTAGGCTTATTCACAAAATCTTACCTAGATTTCTATCTTTTTCTCTTTTCTGCCCTTTTAATTTTGCCTAGTACAGGTTTTGGTTGGCTGTCCAAGATCTCAAGAAGAGACCTTTACAGGATGTGACCACGAGAGTGGAAGAAATCTGGCAAGAGTTTCTAGCTCCTGGGGCCCAAAGTGCTATTAACCTGGATTCCCACAGCTATGAGAAAACAAGCCAAAATGTCAAAGACCCAGGAAGATATACATATGAAGATGCACAGGTTAGTTTTTGGTTTTATGGAACTACTGCTAATGAAACTCTGTTTTAATATGATATTCCACTATCACATTGTCATTGCTCACTTGTAAGAAAAAGAAGATGCACAGTTTGAAGTGACTTTAAGGATATCTGTTCAAGCTGGGTAAATTATATTTTCATTGACTCTATCTGTCATAACAGGCTAAGGCTCCTCTGGGAACAAATGTTCCAAAATCTACAAGCTGCAAGGTGCTGCAAGCTGGAGCTATGTCTCAGAGAAAGCACAGATGAAAAAGTGCTATACAGTTCAGCTTGTCTGTCTGTGCTACCTGTCACTAAAGTCTGGCATAGTTACAGAATGGCCAATGTCATATCAAAATGCTGGCTAATACACTTTTTCTATATTTTATTTATTTATACCTAATTATATCCTCCTGCCAAACCCCAAAAGCAGCAGCTCCCTCCAACACGTCCACCAGACAATACCTTAGAGTAATGATAGGATAGTAGGCAATGCAGTGAGCTTAATCCTTCCCTCCTAAGGCTCCAGATTTATCAGAGAAATTTTACAGATAAACTGTACATGGAAAATGCCTTGAGGAAAGCAGATAATTTGAGAAAAACTGCTATAAGCAAGGGTAAAGCTGCATAACCTTCTGGAAAGTGAAAACATAATTTTCTAATTTTTAAAAAAGAAAAATGAAGAAGGGATCATTTGGCAAATATTACTGGGGACACAAATTAAAAGACATTCTCCTCATAATCATTTTATCACAAGATATAGTAAAACCAACAGCAAATGAAAAGAATTCCAGGGTTTGGGGATTTTTTTTAATTGACATTCAAAGGCAATTCTTCAAAATACTCCACTAACAAAATACTTTCATCTCAGGGGAGATGTTGTGGACCACTTATACAAGGTTAGGCAATGAATTTTTCAAACCAGCATCAAATACTCTATTTTCCTGAATGCAATCTTGCTCCTTGGGGTCAGCATAGAAGGAATGTACATGAAGTTACAAGGCAGTCCCCTAAGAATATCAGCCAACTTAAATGCCCTTTCTAAAGCTGAGAGATACAGGAGTGTGAAGACATTCTGGATGAGATATATTCTTTGCTTGGCAGTTGTAGTGAAAAAGAATTGCACGCATCACCTGAACAAAATGATGATGGGAAAATACAGGCTAAAGTAGATAGGTGAATAATGGGAGAATTGATTAAATTGATAAGTAGAAGTACTAAGAATAGGACAAATGTTTAGATCATGAGTATTTAATTAGAAGAAGACATGGAGGATTTAGCCTTGAACTGATCAGTTCACAATGTAATTGCCATTCAAAGGGGAGTTGATACAATCAAGCTGGAGCCCTGGCAGCTAGACTGAAATTTTAGCTCCTTGGGTTAATTTTATTTCAGTGGATTTTTACACTGACAGATCTCTTCAATTCATCTGTTATAGTTCATGGACACAGAAATATGAGGCAAAGGTAGACCTTCAAGGACCAGCTATGGTTATCTTGGAGATTGAATCTATTGAATCCTCAGGAGAGGATAGCACAGTGTGGAAGGCGAACCCAATTACCTTCTTGGGCAGTGGGCTTCTGGTAGCTCTCCAAAGGCCAAGCAAACTGTTTGTGACTGCTTGACTGGATAGCTGAGAAGGCATTGTGACACAGGCAGGAAGAAGCAGGACATTGCTGAAGGGTGCAGTGCCCAGTAGAGTTTTTACTGGCTCATCCTGGAGAAGGGAAGTTTTTGTTTGTACATTCACTTCATGGGAGACAATGCAGATTGCCCCAGGGTGCTGTAAATCTCCCAGGACCTGCTGTGGTGTTTCTCACAGGTCAGCCCTGCCACCACAGAGGCTCTCATCCATGAATCTGCAGCAGCTGCTTTATCTTAGCACCCTGGCACCAGGAGTCCATGGGAGCTCCCACACATCCCACATTCCTAGGGACTCAACCAGATACAACTAATCAAAATGCCCTCTGTGGGAGGGGAAAATACAAGTGTTGTCCTGTCCTGAGTAGTTTTAGCACAAAGAGGAAAACAACTGAAATGTCCTTTTAAGTAAAAAACAAGAAAAAATTTAGTTTACTCAACAGCACATTCTTTGAATGACTTCAGGTCTGAGCCACTAAGAGGAAGGAAGAGTGTTGGCTGATCTGAGAAAATTAGTTCGATACTCCTGCAGTGGAAGAATAGGAGAAAGTGATGTGGCACTCTAGTCGTGACTTGAGAGATCCACAAAATGCCAATTCTGTATAAAAAGCACTGGAAATGGACACATTGCTGTACTTGGGAAGGGCAAAGTGTAGCAGAGCACACTGAGGCCAGCAAATGCTTTATAACAGGAAGTTGAAAGCAAAATATCATTCGTTATCAGGTGCTTAATAGTCTACATTTGATGTGCTTCTTTGCACACCCTTGGCTCCCAGCCCCAAAGAGCTCTCCCAGATGCTGCTCAACCATCTGGTAAGGCAACTAGCCTGGATAAAAACAGGGAGAAAAGAGGCTCTTGGCAAACATTCCTCTCACTTCAAACCTCTTTGTCCCTAGGCCAGTCATGGTCTGAAAGCAAATGGGTGCTCTGTTTAAGAAAATCTCAGCTCCAAATCTCAGTCCCCAAAGTGCTCCTAATCCAAACCTGATTTTGGTGTGCATTTATTATTTCAGACAGACCTCTTGCTGAGATGCATTTCTGTTCCACAGAAGCAAATGTTGTGCCATTTCTCCATCTCAGGTTAAGATACTTGCCGTGCTGTGTCCCTCAGTGCTGCTGCACTCCACAGTCCTGCACTGCTGGGCTTGCATGGAGCTGCTGTGGCTCCCACAGGTGCCATCGCCCACCCCGTGCCCAGCTCAAGCTGTGCCAGCCCACCTCAGCTCTGAGCAGAGTGTGCTGTGCTGGCTCAGCCTGCACTCCCCTCCCCAGCTGTCCAGTTTGTTGGTGCCTTTGTCCTTGAACAGCCCAGTGCTGCTCCTGGCTCTGTCCCCATCATCAGTTCTGCCAGCTATCTTGGTCCGCAGCACCTTCTGTCATTTTATTCCTGGGCCCCTCCAGAGGGGAGCCTACCAATTTAGCTGATTATTTTCTGCTCTTAGACAACCGTCCTCTGAGTAAAATATTATGATTATCAAACCATTTTCACTGGGGACCAAAACAGCTTTTAATACAAGGGGCATCGTCAGGAAAGGTCAGTTCAATTAAACAGTGAAGTACTTAGCAGGATGTAAGCTCCCACAGGAGTTATCAGCAGCATTGAACAACCAGTGTGGGGCCCTGCAATATGAAGCAGGCACCGCCAGCTTTGGAAAGTAAATAGGTTTGGGTCCATCTGAATGGCCTCTTTTGGCTAATGAAGCTGCTGACAGCCAAAGTAATTCATCTTTATATGGGAACACAGAGCTGTGAGTATGACAATTATGGCTTATCTGTACATGTTATTAGTTTTTTAACCATTCTTCTCCTACCCCCATCAAGCATCTCCTTGCCTCCCCTGAAATGTCTTTCTGCCTTCAGAAAATCTTTAATCCCTTCCTCTGTCCCTTGGTGTTAGGAGCTAGTATCACCAGGATGCATTGTGCTTCCTCACAGTAATATTTGTAGGGACATTTAGTCTACATTTACTGGTAGACTTCAGAGCTAGGTGTAGCAGAGTCAGGTAAGCCACACAGTTGTCTTTGGAATTCCTTTCCTGTTTTGTTTATTTTTATTCTTTAATAAATAAAATAGAGTTTTAGATTGATATTCCTTTACCTGAACTAACCAGCTGTTCTTTCTATAAAGATAATACAGGGAAATTCAGTTCTAACACAGGCTCTGTTAGGAATTTAACTGTTATTTTCAGATCCTTGGCTAATTCCAGAGCAGATTTAGACCATAATGCTAAATTCCAGGCAGCTCAAACCAGAAATGTACCTGTCCCAGATTTGAAACATAGAATAATTTGGGACAGAAGGCACCTTTAAAGTTCATCTAGTCCAGTTCCCCTGAAATGAGCAGGGTAGATCCTTAACTAGATCAGGTTTCTCAGAGCCCTGTTCAACTTGACCTTGAATGTTTCCAAAGACAGTGAATCTGCTGCCTTTCTGGACAATCTTGGCCAGGGTTTCATTATCTTCATTGTAAAAACTTTCTTGCTTAAATCTAATCTTGAGATTTGAGCCCACTTCATGCTCTCAGCTGCCTCATGTGTAGCTCCATTTGTTCTGGACCGTGACAGAGATACGAGTCCTTGCAGGATTCATCAGTGGTCAGTCATCAGTTTGCATTCTGGTTGTATCAGGAAGCTCAAGGTGCTGACAGAATTTGACAGGATCCTGTTGAATTCAAAACCAAACTTCCAAGTTTAAACAAGGATCTCTTGGAAATGAAATGTTATTTTTTACCAAGAAGGGAAAATGAGGGGGGACTTCTCCTAACTTTTTATTTCCAAGCATGCACAGGATGTGAAAGGCCTGGTGTCTATTCGATGGGCATAGAGAATTCCTTTTATAGGTCTGGAGCAAAAAGACAGCATGGAAGGAAGATGTGAAAATAATAATTCATTGTGTGTCTGTATCATCTTTCGTGTAAGAACTTGGAGAAGCATTATGCCTATTTTCTTAAAGTTTTGTCCAGTCACCCCAGGTACGGGCATGCGTGTAAAGGACAACGACTAACGATGGGTTAGCAGTGCAGGCAGCCAGCAAGGGGACATGGGGCAGACCAAGGTCCTTTGCCTCTAAGAGGGGATCAAGTCCACCTGAACCAGTGCTGCTCAGAGACATTGAGCCTGTGCTGTGGGGAATTGAAAGCATTATTACATGACATCACTATTTACACGTGAATGGTGTGCCCACGGGTCTTGGGGGCTTTTGACAGCCTGCACCTTCCTGTGGAAGTTAGGGACTGGACAAGGACTTGACCTTTATTCCCTTCTCCTCCTTTGGCTCTGATTCTGTGGGACTGGAGGAAAAAGTCCTTCCTTTCACTGCAGTCTTCCTTGTATTTGGGTTATCGTGACTGCAGAAAACACACGGAGTCTCACTGTTGTGTGTTTATTACAATTAGAAGCAAAAGTGCAAGCTCCTTCCCTTGTGGATTTCACAAAACAACTTACAACAGAATCTAAAATCAAGAGCCCCACAAATACAGCCAGAAGAGTAGTTAGGTGTCTGGAGCAAAAATAGAAAGTGATGGGGGAGGCTTACACAGGTGTGCCAGATGCTGTGCAAAGCAGGAAACAAAAGACTTGAAGCAGAGCTTTACATAGGAGCAGATACTCTATGTTATTATTTTCCTGTTTTGCTTTCTTGGGAGTTTTTTTTTTTTTAATGTATGCACCACACATCAGAAAATACTTATTTTATCTCTTGCCTTCCATTTTAATTTGTAGTTTAGCAGTCATGTTATATGAAAAACATCTACCATCCATCCTTTGTCTTGCTGTTCCCTTTCTGTCTCTGAAGGCACCAGGGATCAAACCTACTGTCTAAGCTAATACCCTTCTGTCACACACAAGCAGAAAAAGGGCCAGGAAAAAGTCACAAGTGACCCCTCTCCTTGCAGACACAGTGACAGAAGGCAACAGATCTTTTCAAATGAAAGATCGTGAGAATGGAGTAACAAGAACAGTCAGCATATTCCCACAGGACAATAGTCTGCCTGTTATTCAGGGTGCTGATCCTGCCAAGCTGTCTAAAACTACATGCGTGAGTATTAACAGTGCCTCAGTGCCAGACATTTCATACCTCCAAAAAATACCTTTAGATGGATTACATGGGAAAGTCTCTAGCTTGCTCAAAAATTGAATTCAGCACTGAGACCCTGGGACTCTTGTGTCAGTAGTGTGCACTGTGCTTCTTGAAAGCAAGAGACAACTGCATGTCAGATCCAGAGCAAGAGAATTTCCTCTTCATGTGAAGGTCAGGATGCTGCTGATACTATTTCTTTTCTCCCAAACAGAGAGTGAAAGTGCTTGCAAGTGCATCCTTTCGTCTAATCAAGAAGCCAGAACTCCAGGAGTCCACTTCTCATGGACTTTGGGGTTATGATCTCTTCCTGCTAAACTCATGCACTGCAGGAACACTGTGGTCTTTAATTTTTTTAAGGGGTTGTTACCTTTTTGAGTGTTCACATTCCTAATTAAAAATTTAAGAAAAAATCCCTGGGAAGATCTATCAGCAATGCATTTAATTCTCTGCTCAGCCCACAGCAGGTATGAATGTGGGCTGTCAGGATGGGGTTTGCTCGCAAACAGTTAAAAGATTTCAATATACATTTGGACTCTGAGATCTTGAGTTCAACCACTTAATGGCAGCCCAAGATGACACAGCAGCAGCAATCTTACAGTCAAAATGTTAATGAGACATGGAAAACTATTTATCCAGCACGTGTTCTCTAGGTAGGCATCCAAGCAGGGTTGGTGTTCTCTATCTCAGCATAGCTGCCTTTACTCAGAATCTGTGTTCTGCTTGTTTCTGTAGGGCTGTATCCTGCCCTATGGAACACAGTATGCCTCACTGAAATATAATTTCCTTCTACTGTGTGAGGGGTTCTGCATGTTCCTCTCCTTGGTGCAGTTCAGCTTTTTGGGCAGGATTTTTCACGGAGAAGACAAGGAGGAAGTTGCTGACAGCCTGCAGGTGTCAAGGTGCTGACCAGAAGGTTGAGTAGTTACACCCCATAGCTGTACCACAGCATGCACAGGAGGGAAAAACCTCATCTTCATTGCTGCAACTCCTACATATTGTATTGTTTCAAAAAGAAATGCCAGTCTCCTGAATGCTACAGAAGGTTGTCCCCTCCTCCCAGGCAAAACCTTTTCACTTGGGCTTTTTGCCAGTAGCCAGGATTTGGCCCATATTGAGAGAATCAGCCTCTTAGCCATGATCATTGTTCTCAAAACCTAAAGCTGCTCATATGGCGTTAGACTCCCAGCAGCCCACTCTTGTCTCCCAGGATAGTCCTTGCTATATTTAGGACTAAATCCTCCTGCAGTACCAGGCTGACCCCTTAACTGCACAGCACTCAACAGCCCTTTGCCTCTAGTCCTCTGCACTGCGTCTGCCATTGACCCTCAACAGGTCTGCCCTCACATTTGTGTTTGAAGATATGAAGCAAACCAGTTGTCTCATCAATTTGTAGAGGAGCCATAGCTAAATTTATGTGTTTCTTTTATCAATGTGCTTTTCCATGAAAGATTTACATTGTGTTTCCAACTATGTATCTACAGGGCTAAACAAAGGATTTCTGTGTATTACTCAAAATGAGCTCTCATTGCTTACAGTTATCCCTCTTGCTAAGGCTCTTTCTTACATTCCTGTGCTTTCAGCCCAGTGTAATTTCATTTTGTGGGCTGAAAAAAAAATTATGCTTTTTAGTTTAGCAGGGAGGTTGGTCTGTATTATAGGATATTTATTAATTTTTTTTTCCCTTAGTAGTAAAAGCAACTTGCTTGAATGTGAAAAAAATGCACCAGCTAAAACTTGGTGTAAATTTTGTGCCTTGAATACTTGAGACTGGCAAAAAAAGATTTTCCAGAGCAATTCACTCTTGACCAAGACCCTTATGTGC
The DNA here is from genome assembly GCF_036417665.1 of Passer domesticus. Taxonomy (NCBI): domain Eukaryota; kingdom Metazoa; phylum Chordata; class Aves; order Passeriformes; family Passeridae; genus Passer; species Passer domesticus. The sequence goes on from NC_087479.1 coordinate 35,480,595, forward strand.
CGTTTAGCAACCTGAAGCATTTCTTTTCCAACTGTAAATCCAGGACAGCCACGCAGTCCCGCAGAAGCCAGAGCATCCAGTCCCGCCTGGCCCTGCTAGATGGCAGCACTGCCGGCTAGCAGAGAGGCTCCGGGAAGGGGCTCACCCTGGTTCAGGCAGGCAGCTCAAACAGCCACTACAGCGTTTTTGAGAAGAGTGAAATCCTGAATGCAGAGACCAGAATAAGCAGATCGAGAAGCGCTCTTAGTGGGGATTTGGAAACATTAAAGGGAATTAGAATAAAAAGTGCATGTTTCCCTGCTTTCTCACCCCTACTGGTGTTTTCCTATCAAGTTCAATCAGGGCAAACGTGAAGGTCTCTTCTGCAGCTTCTTCACTGTTTGGCTCATCTCAACTGTGCCTGCTACCAACTACTTCAGCTTCCAGAGCTGATGCAGCAATTTTTACTGCTTTTTCCAAAGCACATTTTAGCACCATCATTTAGGTTGAATGCAGTTGATCATAATTGCTCCTAAAAAGTGTTACACTCAGTTTTGGCACAAGCAACTGCTAAAGCGGAGTAGTGTCCTTTCCTTTCTTTGGCATTTTGGGAGATTCTGGTGGTGGTGTGGTAGGGAGTTCTGCTGGTCAAACAGGATTCTTGAGGATGAGCTGGGAAGAGTACAGCAGAGTTAACAGGACACATCTCTAACCCGTGGATAGCAGGTTTTGCTGACTGCAGTATGTGTGTGTGCTGGCAGAGGGGTTAACCTCAGTTCCTTTGCCACAAATGTCTGTGCAGAGCAGAGGTGCCGACAGACAGGCACTAGGCTGCTGCCAAGTCTAATTGGAAGGTGCAGCAGTCACACACCATGTGCTTGCAGAAGCGTCTGCTTTCTCCTTCCCACGTCCTCTTTGTGCTATAGAGACAGCTCTTCCAAAAACAAACTCCAGGCAGGTTCTCAGTTGGCATCTCTTCCCATCCTTCCAGCAAAGGCCACAAGGTCTTCACTCAGGCAGCCCTCTCTCATGTGTGAATCTGCAGTAAATTCCTCCCCAGTGTCAAGCATACGGGTGGCACAAATATTACCATTCATTGCATTGTGCTGTTATTTATTTAGTTGTTTAATCTACTGCTTTACATTGCTTGTGGCCTTTTCTTTTAATGGATTTGTCTGACATGTTGCAAATCTCCTTTGGAGTTGGCCAGAGGTTTGGCTGCATGATTGCAATACAAAAGGGGTCTCCAAATCAGCTCTCACTAGTTATTACCAGGTGTTGATGACAGGGTAAAGGAGCGCTCCAAAAGAATGCAGACATTAGTGGGATAGCTACAGCAAGGAGGTTTCTGACCAGTTTATGAAAGGCAAAGTGGACACTTGCAGCTCAAGTGCATCTCAACAGCTATCTAGCCTTGGTGTAAACTGAGCTAAAAACCATGGAATAGAATCATTAAGGTGGGCAAATAACCCAAAGATCATGAAGTACAGCCTTTGACCAAATGCCACCATGTGAATTAAATCACAGCACTAAATGCCATCTCCATTCATTTCTTGAACACTTCCAGGACTGGTGACTCCACTGACTCCCTGGGCAGCCCATTCCATTGCTTAACCACCATTTCAGTGAAAAAAATATTCCTGATGTCCAACCTGAACCTCTGCTGGTATAGCTTGAGGCCATTTCTTCTGATTCTGTCGCTGGCTGCCTTGGAGAAGATGCTGACCCCCACATGTCTTCATCATCCTTTCAGACAGTTGTAGAGTGTTAAGGTCTCCTCTGAGCCTCCTTTTCTCCAAGCTGAACAATCTCACCTCCTTCAGCTGCTCCTTATCTGAGTAACTTTCTAGACCCATCACCATTTTCATGCCCTTCTCTGGACATGCTCCAATACCTCAATTTCTTTCTTGCAGTGAGGGACTCAAAACTGGACACAGGACTCAAAGTGGGGCCTCTCCAGTGCCAAGTACAGGGGCACAATCACTGCCCTGGCCCTGCTGGCCATGCTATTGCTGATACAGGCCAGGGTGCCATTGGTCTTCTTGGCCACCTGGGCAGACTCTGGCTCATGTTCAGCTGCTGCAGACCAGCTCTCTCAGGTCCTTTTCTGCCAGGCAGCTTTCCAGTCACTCATCCCCCAGCCTGTAGCACTGCCTGGGGCTGTTGTGACCCAAGTGCAAGATCTGGCACTTGACCTTGCTGAACCTCTTACCACTGGCCTTGGCTCGTTGATCCAACCTGTCCAGATCCCTCTGCAGAGCCTTCCTGCCCTCCAGCAGACCAACACTTCCACCCAACTTAGTGTCATCTGTGAACTGGCTGATGGTGCACTGGATCCCCTCATCCAAATCATCAGTAAAGATGTTAAACAGGACTGACCCCAATACTGAGCGCTGGGGCCACCACTGGGGACTGGCTGCCAGGATGTAACTCCATTCGCTACCACTCTCTCAGCCCAGCCATTTTGGTAGTTTGTAAGCAAAGAGTGCACCTCTCCAAACCAGGGACTGCTAGCTTCTCCAGGAGAAGGCCATGGGAAACAGTATTGAAGGCTTTTTTGAATTCCAAGTAGACTTAATCCACAGCCTTTCCCTCATCCACCAGGCAGGTCACCTGGTCATAAAAGGAAATCAGGTTGGTCAGGCAGGATGTGCTTTTCCTATACCCATGGCTAGCTGGGCCTGATCACTTGATTGTTTGGTATGTGCTGTGTAATGGTAGTCAAGATGATCTGTTCTATAAATGTGCTAAATGGGAAACCTGTGCTTGAAGTGAGCAAAGAATTGGCCATTTCCTTATTCCCCATCATCACCGAAAGTTTGCAGCTCTGTTTAGGCATGAACAGAGAAAAATTTATATCAGCAAGTTCAAATTTAAGGGCTTTATGGAATCTAGCTGGTGTTCAAAGTTCATGAGAACATTGTGCTTGGCCTTTACAACTCCAAAAAAATCTCAAGCCTGTCACAAAATATCAAGATGAGTAAAATACTAGTGAAATTAGGAATGGATGTTTAACCACCGATTCTCTTCTTGTCTCATATACACAAATCAGAGGAAAGAACCAAGGTTTTCTGCTAAAAAGAAACATTCTTAATGGAGAAGGTAATTCCTGGGATCTACCATGTGCCTTATGCAAGTAGATGTTATTATTTTTTTATCATTCAGGATTTTTCCCACTTTTTTTTTTAATGTTCCCAATGTTCTGCTTATCTGGCACTCATGCCCTCCTCAGGGTCACTGTGCTTTGACTGTGAGGGGGAAGAGAGACCTGAGATCACATTGCAGCACATTGATTTGGAGCAGGTGCAGCTTTGAGATGGTTTCTGCTATCTCAGCCACCTCCTACATTCCCGTCTGGATTGCAAACTTTATTTTTTCCTCCCCTTTTCCCCTCTTGTCAGGAATAATTTACTAAACCTGTCCTTCATCTCTTTCCAAAGGTAAAGCTTGTGGAAGGAAAATAGCCAAGAGATGCTGAGCCTCATCAGGGTTTATTTCCCTGCACTTAAGCTGTCAGCTGTCAGGGTTGGGATTTCCTATTGGTTTCACATCATTGTAAAATAGAATTTTTTTGTGATTTATCTCATTGGTTCCTTTATTTTCTAAAAGGGACAACATTTCCCCCTTTTAAATGTACTTTTTGTTCTTCTTTACATCATGTAATGGTTGTGGCAAGTGGAATGGTTATGTTGTCTGAAGCGTAACTCTCATGACAGAAGACCACGTACAGACAGTATGCTCAGTGAAGCTGGACAGCCCCCAGGACCACTGCGTATTTTCCCCACCATGGAGGAGATGTGATTCAGGTGCATAAAACACAAAAGAGCATCTCCTTTTTCTCAGAGCGAGATGCAAGCAGATCCCATTGCCTATGTTGCCTTGGTTCAAGAGCTGGGAAACAACAGTCATGGGGACCTTTGATAGCAAACCTGTTCTGCTTGCAGGGGTCTTGTAAGGGATTTGTTTGCTTCCTGTAGATGAAATCCACTGCACTTAGAAAAACAGGTTCTTGTTCACTCTCCATGTTAGACTGACATTTCCCAATGTGCACCCATGGTCACAGGAGAGTATTAGTACAGCCAGCACTCATCAGCAGCATGCTGTGTGAGGGACTGAGTGACTGGTCAGCTCAAAAAGCCAGCTTGCCAGGGCTCCCTCACACATGTCAAGTCAGTGTCTCCACTTGCAGCTGCCACTGCAGTGGCCTGAGATGGCAGCTCGGTGCTCAGAAAGAGCTGGCAAGGCTGCGGGGGAGACCAGTGGGAGATGTGATTCCTGTCAGCTGCTGGCCAAATCTTTAAAGACTTTTTTTCCCTGCCTTTTATCTGGTTTCATAAGCTACCTTTTTATGGTTTAATAGATCACTTGGGCAGTTTTGTTAGATGATTGTTTTAAATCCTTGGGTTTGCAATGTAATTCGCTAAAGGATTGCTGTCTTAGGGCTGGAGCAGGGAGCTGTGAGACTGAGCCACACTTGGGAAGTGGTACATGGCAGTGGCTGGGAGAGCCCACACCACCTAGAAGAAATGGTCCTCCTACTCTTGTGCAGATGGGGCACAGGAACTGTAAAGAAGTGTTGCAGTGATAATTCTGGACAGACTGCTCACAGTGGAAGAGACTAGAATGTCTGCAGCTGCATTGTTAAAAGTTACACAGGTAGTGCATTTACTTTTTCTGTTTAGGGAACCAGCAATAGTGAGCTCATCACCCTGTAATAAACAACTTAAGAAATGGAGAATTATCTCAGTATAGAGATGGAAAAGCTCAGGCTTCTTACCAGCACTGTCGCATAATGTCAGGGAGATTGTGCATGTTTATAAAGTGCATTGCATTGGGAAATTTCTGTCTTTAACGTGGTTATCCTTTCTTTCCACCCTGTGATAAAAAGGTGGAAAAAAACCCAGCTGCTCAGTAAAATAAGAAGTGAGAGATCAGTGGGTTGCAGTGATCCAAAGTGAGGTAAAAATCCATGACAGAGAAGGACAAGACAATTTGCACACATTGCACAGAGCAACTAAATCCAAGCCCATACCTCTGCCTGTTGCTCAGGCTTCCACAGAAGAATATGATCAGTTGTTAGATCTCCTGTAGCCTTCAATATATTTATGGAATGAGGAGCTGCTAAACATTAGCTGTAGGTTCTCCCTAGGAAGTTGCAGATTCTAGAATGCATAAGAGAAAATAGCTTGGTGGCAAAGAACAGAGTAGGCTACAGATGAAAACAAATGTTCTAGCCACTGGTTTGTCCCATCCTGCAGCTAGATTTGGAGTGTAAATGGGCTGGACACACACTGCAGCCACAATTTTAGCAGAAATCTTCATGGTGCAGTCTCAGTAGGGATTTTCACTGTAGCAATGCAAGTTGTTCTGTACTGTTGCAAATTGGAAGTCAGTCTTTGCTGATCTGAGCAACTGGCTCAGATTTCCAGTAGGTGCTTCAGAAATGCAGTGTTGTAAAATAGATTACTAGTGTATCATTCATGCCTTCAGTCTAGAGACTGTTGAAAGCAAGCCCTTTGCATTCTTACAATTAAAAAGTAAAGTTTGCCTCTGTAGCTATGCATGTCTCTCTTTTTCCTATGCCCAACCTTCTTTCTTCATTAACATTCAAAGCCTAGGAATAGTTATTCCCTGTTTGATTATATCTGTGGTGATCAGCTGAAAGGTAGCACTGTTGCTGTTTAGTGATTCCAAGATGTGAAAAGCAGAGAAAATGCTTCATACCAATTAGCTAACTGCAGTGGCAGCAGGGCTGTGGCTGTGTAATAGTCCTGTTTCAGGGAAGAGCTTCAGTTAAGAAGGCAGCTTGTGGTTTATTTCGTCTCAGCATCAAAGCAATTTTTTCTCCTTCTGACCACCAGTTACTGAGTTTATACTGTTTTAAGGTCAAATACATGAAGTTGTCTTGACATGAGCAAGAGTGATAGTTGTCACTGGCATACAGGTGGGTCGTTTGGCCAGCCTCATGTGTTGTCCTTTGCCTCTGTCTGTGTGGCAATGAAAACTGGAAGTTATTTTCCAAAAATGTTATCCTCATGTTTCTGACCAGACACAGTTGTCTGACCACTGGTAAAGAAACCATTTGGAGACATAAAGACAGTAAAAAATTATTCATATCTAGCAAAATGTCAATATAAATATCCCTGTCACCCACCATGTTGCCTGAGCCACAGCACCTTCCTGCCCACTCAGCACCTGTCCCACCTGCACCCTGCAGGCACTGGCTGCTGTAAAGAGGATCACTGAGAGTATGAAGGCTCTGGAGACCCCTCAGGCCCTTTACTGTTGAAGGGCTACAAGGCTCCCACTTAACTCATCAGTCTCCTCATGGTCCTGGAAAAACACCAGTTAAGTGGGTTTGTTTCCCAAGTAGTTACAAAGAACTCATTAGGAGGACATGGAGTCTCCTTGGAAACCTTAAGATGTAGCAGTACAGGCAAACTGGTTGAGGTATGGTTTAAATCAGCAGAGTCTTGAGTTTATGCTAGTTGAAGTATTTAAGAGAGAACTGATGTTGAAAATCCTTATTCATGTGAGAGAATACAAACCTTTTGATTATCATATCCATGATGTGCATTATTTTCCCTCTTCTTGTCTTAGGGCATACTTGGCTCGTTCTGTCCTGCATAAATAGAACAAATGTCCCACAGCTGGATGTCAAATCTCATGGAAATGCTGTACATGAGCAGTATGAAACTGTGCCCTACCATGTGTTTTTTCTGAAGCAAGAAGGGTGACAGTTGCCAAATAGCTTTATATGAACGATTCTATTGCAAAATCTTGTGCTGTCCTTTGGATAGATAGCGCTGCACAAATGAGGATCTGTCAAGACTAAAAGCAAGTATGGAAATTAACCAGTAAAAATTGTTCCACACCAGGATGTAGCTCAAAGAATACTACATTTATGCTGTGTCAAAAGAAAACCAGCGGCCCTCATAGGACTACACCAAATAGTGTAAGAAAGCTGAATTAAGCAGTTCTTCTGTGTATAGACAGGTCATTGCTAATTACCCGTGATGGTGAAGATAAGGGAATTCTGCTTGGCTTGTTAACACACTGAAATAAGCTATGTGACTTCTGTCTGGCTTGGTTCTTCTAAAGTTTCACGTACAATGGCTTTAGGGCAGGAGAGAATATTTCACGTTGTATAATTCACTATAGATAAAACTGCTCATTGACTCTATAAAAGTGCTTCCTTGAGCAAAGTCTAAGAGAAAGGTCCAAGGTGCCTTTTTTCCTCTTGAGCCCTTCAGTGTGTTCTCAGTCATTGTTTGGTCAAAGTATTTTGATTTGATTTTCCTGGTGTTTGGGATAATATCTTTTGTAAATCCAGGGATAACTAGGAGAAAAGCTGACTGTGTTAAAGGATTCTCAGCAGGAAAGTAAAGCTTAGCAAGGAAATTAGACAAGGGTATGTATTAAGTTCTGCTGCAATGAAACACCCCTTTTTAAATTTGAAGATACACATAGTAAGTGCTCTCAGTGCAAACTGGTAACAGCAGTTTGGCTTAAGAGATGACCCTAAGAGAGAGACTCATTCAATGTAACTTCATACATAGGATGTAGCTGTCCACATCGGAACTAGTCATATAACTTCCCTGCACAGTCACCTCAGATACAGGCTTTTTCAGGACATTAACACATTGGCTTACTTGAGTGCATGTCTAAAGTGGAGATGGAATGTGTGCAAGTATCAGTTCCCCTCCATGAACAGAAAGGGAGTGCTGAGTGATTGTTCCAGTACCTGTAGCTGGTAAAATGAAACCTAATCTATGAGACAATTTCTGATCTTCATTTCTTCTTTCCAGGGTAGGCACTTTCTTATAATCTGGGGACTTCAGAGTGTTGCAATCTTTGCAGAATAATCCTGATGAGTGAATAATGTGTGCTAGCCTTTGGGGTGAGGGCCGTCTCTCTGTTTTGTGTTCATACAGCCCCAGGCACAGCAGGGTCCTGCCCCAGGATGGACCTCGTGTACACCACCACAACACAGATAATCAATAACAGCAGACTTAATTAGAACTCTGATCAGTCTCTCTTCCTTCCAATTCTCTGTGTTTTAAGTTCCTGCGGTGTCTAAATGAGGTTTGATAACAACTCTCTGTCTCTCATTCCCCCTATCCCACAGGAGCACATTTACAAGCTGATGAAGAGTGACAGCTATGCACGCTTTCTGCGTTCGAATGCTTACCAGGACTTACTGCTGGCAAAGAAGAAGGTATCTGTTGGAAAGGACATGCTTGCATCTCTTAGCACGTCTTGATTCTCGCCTGCTGCTTGCTGCAAGTGTGAAAGTGAAAATATTGTTTGCATTTTTTTCCTTTAAGAAGGGAATGAGCACTTTTATCTTCTTCACTGGGGGCATGGCATCCATGTGCACAGCCTCAGCATGAGTTTCAGGGAAAACATGGTGACTCAAGGTAAAAGTAGTGTGGGAAGGTGTTTATCTTGCACAGCTGTCTCCCAAACTCAGTGCAGACAATATAAATTATATTACCTCTTCCTCATGGAAAAGATGGCATGTGATATGAGAAGCAGAACCCATCAATCTTTTCATTACTAGTGCAAAATTCACCTGTTAAGGTTTTCACCTCCCTAGTCTCACCATGTGATATTCTTTTTGGATGCCTTACCTATAGATCCCCCTGCAGCAATTCCCATACTCCTTTCCCTTGCTTTTGCCTCCCCAGAGATGCTTGCTTTTCCTCAGAGACAGGGAATAATTGCAATGCATGTAGTAATCAAAAATTCCAGCCGCATTGTCTCACAAGAAATCTGGGTTTGAGCTCTTCTTAGCCTTTTTGATATCTGCATGAGCTCTGCCAGCACCATGATTCTGTCAGGAGCCTCCAGATCAGGGTAGCAAAGGAGCAGTTATGTGAAATTACAACTCCTGTCCTCGAGTCCACTCTTTCTAAGGGGTCTAGGAGATAAGCTACTGATTGCTGCGTGTGTGGCTGTGCTCAAATGCTTCCTGCAACTCCTGATTAATTCCCATAGCTCTGTGTGTGTGTGTGTGTGTGTGTGTGTGTGCATGTGCATGCCATGTACATGTGTGTATGTCCTAATTGCATTTGGCTTCCAGGACTGTACATAAACTGACTCCTGCAGCCTGAGTGTGTGGTTTCCCATCACCATCTTCCCTGCTGTTTTTCTGCTGCATTCTCTGTGTGCTGCCAAATTACATTGCATCGGCACAATACAATGAAATCCCAGTGGTATTTTTGTCCTGATTGTCATTGTGTGCCCTAAAAGCATACATATGGTGACAAAAGGAGACAAGCCCCTCTGTCTGCTGTGCCTGAGACTACTGGCAGGTGGATTAGCGAAAGGTAGTGGAGGGGAGCAGTCAGCCTTCTGTTTCAAAATGTCTGGTCTGAGACAGCATAAACCAGTGCTGCTTACATTTAGAAGGGTTGGACCTGACTTAGCTCAGAGACTGGGGAATGAAGAAGGCGTGAGGCAAAGTCTTCTGATGGTATAAACCATAAAAGCCTCTGCCATCTTCCTACCCCCAGCAGCTTATGGCCCCCCTACCACCCAGTCTCCATTGAACACATGAGGGTTCGTGTGCTTGAAAGCCAGGAGAGCTTTCAAACCCATTCAAACCAAAGGTTTATTTTTTTGCAATTGTTGTTTGCTGTCAGATCAAGCCCTGGATGTGTCAGCATGACATCCTCATCCCCCTGCAAACTGCCGCAGGAGCAGGTTTTGGTGTCATGTTAACGCAACCGTGAAAGTAAGAATCAAGTTTCTTTTAGAAAGAGCTGTGGGTGCACAAGTAAACATAGGAAGGCACAAAAAAGGCAGGAGTAGATCAGTGCAGATGTGCTGTTCATCAGCTGCACATAATGCAGGAGGCGGGGGGGGTTGGTGTTACTCCAGAATCTGTAAAGCTCTTTGCAACCACATTACACTGTGTTGGGCAAGTGAATGTTTTGGAAACAGTAGGTACAGAGATGATGATAGAAAGAACATGACATTTCTGTACGCTGAGCCACATGGTCCTATCTTCAGGACGTTTGGTGCAGCTTTGAGAGGCAGCCTTTTAAAATTCCTCTAAATAGCTAGAAAGCAAGGGAATGAAAAGAGGAACCCAGTGACACATTAGAGCCTGCAAATAAAGTCCTGGATTTACTGATGTAAATAGAAATTCAGTGCAGTTCTTTAAGTTGTGATGAGTACATCTCTCTGAGGCCTGTCTTTCCCCAAAGTCATTATCCTCACATGGCTTGTACACCACGCTGATATGACATAGCTTACTTTCATTACTGAAAATAAGTTCTGTCAGAAGCACAGCGTGATGGACGTGGGGCAAAAGAATTGCTTGCACTAAGCAAATAAACTACGGCTTCAGATTCCCACATTAATGTTTTGTGGATTAGTTGGTGTCATTTAGGATCTTTTGCTCTCCAGCACTGGGTTATAGCAAACTGAGAGGGCAGGCAAAAGGGAAAGGTAGACTGTGTGGCTAGAGCACAGAACTGGGAGCCATAAAATCTGTATGCTTTTCCTGGTTACCCTACATAACTTCATGTGTGAGCTTGGGGAAAAAAAGTTCAACCTTGCCTGTCCTATATCCTCCTCTTTTTCAAAGGGCAATAATAATAGTGACCTGCTCAGCAAGAGAGATGCCAAAGGTTGATTAGTGCTTCAAAACATACTTCACATTTCTGGTATTTGTAAAATACTGTAAGTTTGAAGAGTTACTTTCTTCCACACCATACAATAACCACAGATGTGAGAGCTTTCCATGCCTGCTCTGGGAGTACACTAATGGAGAGAGAACTTCTGGGTTGAGATTGAGATACAGTGACAGAATTATGAGGGGAACATATTGTTCACACCACTAACTGATGCAAGACAGCAGACATGGGCTGTGTACAGGCCAGACATACATATTTTGTTAATCCATTTTAGATGTTTTTTCTCCGTTCTTCCCAGTGTCATTATTGCAAGTAACCACAGTATTACTGGCCTCAATCCTGCAGATTCATGGTGCTCAGCAGGGAACATGAGGTTGGCCTCCAGCAAGGGTGTGATTAGAAGCAGTGAGCTGTAGAGGGGAAAAACTGGGTGTAGCCTTCTGTCTTGAACAGAAGGCCTCCTCCCTGCCAGGCTGGAGGAGAGATGAGAGCACAGCCCTGTCCTCAGGAGGAATGGCCATATGCCCAGCCCAACTGGAGCTCTGGGCCTCCATTCCCAGCCCCCTCTCTGCAGCAGGTAGAAATCATGAATCTGCTGAAGGTGTGTGGCTGGGCAGTGAAGGGCTGGACGTGCTGAGATCCCTGAGCGACTCGCTGCGTTTTATTTGTGTATCTATGCAACACGCCCCGCTGGTGCTACGCAGAGTCAAGCACTGACCTGCTCCTGTTTCTGCTGATATGCACCTTGCTGCAGGATACTTACAGCAGGTAATCACCACTGCATTGCCCTCCAGCCCTCCTCCACAGTAGCCAAAATGGTGGCTGGGTGTCCTTAGACAGCAGTGATCCACCTGTCAGGACAAGTGCTGTGATAAACTTCCTCAGTCAAGGCAAGTAGGCATTTTGGCAGGGTGACTTGGCTGCAGAGCAGAGGTTTATTCCCTGGGGAAAGAGCGTTGTGGATTAGTTAGTGCACCATGGAAGGAGATGTGAGTGCACAGGAACTTTTGTTAATGGTGAAGAAGCAGCCAGACACGTGCTCTGCTAGTTATTTTTGCAGAGAAGGGAGCGAAAGGAACAGAAAAGACCTCGAGGTACTTTCCATTACTCACTGTAAAGGTGAAACAATGACATTGGTTGGCATCTCTGCATTACTGAAGCGGCAGCTGAACTGTCACAGTGCTGGTGTTCATGTCAGCCTGGGATGGGGTGGCTTCCTGTCACCCAGCCCTGCCCACAGGCAGGGAAGCATCCTGGAAAGACAGCCACAGCTGTAGTGCAGACAGGCTGCGAAGCTATGGGAGTGAGCCCTGCAGCACTGAGGGAAGAGCAGGTTGGTATTTTCTTGGTTTAGAGTATTGTTTTACTCTCCAGCTGGTTCAGTGTGAATTCACCGTGATCCTATTCAAATGAACACACAATATATGCAAAATACTCTGGCCATTTGGTAGCACTGTACATGCCCTTTGTTTTCTCACTTTGGACAGGTAGATGTGACTGGCTGAGAAGCCCAGGATGTGCTCCTGGCCTTTTCTGAACCCGGGGTCAGGGATATTATTATTCTTTATTTTTATCTGATCACATCCCCTCTGGAACACATTCTTTTTCATCAAGTTCAAAATAAACCCCACTTCACACTCCAAAGTCTCATACCAAAAAAAGAATTCAGTAGCCAACAAAATAAATCCATGGAGGGAGGGAGGTAAAGAATTTTGCAGACCTTATGTTGAGAAGACTGAGTTTCTATATGTATTTCACTTGCCCTTTTCAGATCCCTGGCAAAAAGTGTCAGCAAGGGGATGCTTAGGAGCTTCATGCCATGAGGAGCAGGCTCCATTTCCAGCACACACCTTTTGAAGCATTGCTTTTAACCACACCCCCTGTTGCCAGCTGCTCTGTATTGTTCAGGAATGTTCCTGTTGCAGATTATGCCCCCTTCTCAGTCCCATCAGGGCACACATGGCCAGTTCGGTTCAGTGGCAGGACTTGTCTTGAATGTTATAAAGATGCTGAGCAATTTTCTCATAATTACTTTTAATAGTCAATGTCAGCTGGTTTTCTTAAGTTTTCTTCTACTTAATTTCCTTGCAAGCAGAATCTACACAAAGGAACTTAAAGTTTGGATAGCTGGGTAAATGATTAAAAAAAAAAGGAAAATTCAGAGAAGCCAGTCAATAATTAGTGAATGGCTTCTATGTGGTGAGCTGTATTTTTCTGTTGTCTGCCTGGGCTGAGAGATTTTCGTCTGATGGTTGTTTCATATTTTATCCAAATGCATATGTCCTTTGCCATTAGCTGGTGGAGTCTGTTGGTGTATTTACTGGCAAAGATTGCATTTTTTGCACCTGGGAGGACTGCATGATTTGGCATGCACTTGTGTTTGTCTGCCTTTGCCCCTTTGCACACACAGTGTATGTTTGTGCAAAGGCTGCTGTGGCTGCTGCAGCAGGCAATGGCTCCGGGGTCCACACCCCAGGTCTGTTCCCAGGACTGGGATAGGTGTGATTCACTCTTTCAATTATTTTTTTCCTTTTTGCACTTTGTTATTTTTAAATTTCCTTCATCTGGTGTGCAAGGCAGCCTCCCCAGCTCAGCCCCGTGCTGCAGAGCTGTGGGCAGGCATTCCCTGCACGGCAGGCAGCCAGCCACACGGGCAAGCAGACAGGAAGAGCCAGCGAGCTGAACAGCCAGCACCCACACCCACGGACATTCAGACTGCTCAAGCCAGCTCATCACTCTGCAGCCAGCCTGCCTCAGCTGCTTTTTATTTCACTAGAAAATGTCATGCTTTGACTCAGAGCTGGATGCCATGGGGATGAGCTTTCCACGCATCCAGCTGGTCCCAGCCTGCCACTGCCATGCCAAATGTGCAGAGTGACTGCAGACCGTGCTTTGCAAGGCGCTTCTGTGAGACACTGGCGGTGCTCTGCGCGGCTGCTTCCCCACACCTCCTCAGCTGAGGTAGGCAGCAAACAGCCTTGCGTGGGGGCCCCTGTGCCAGACAAGCTCTCAGCACCTCAACAAGGTGCTCATGGTCTTTAAAGACCACCATCCTGCCTTTCTGCTGGGTGGGAAGATGCATCACCCTGCTCTGTAACAGAGATACTAAACTTTGACAGTGAGTGCAGGGGTACAATGTGGCCTGTATAGCAGCTCACTGTCCTTTGACCCCAGTGCACACCAGAGCTCCACTTCAAAATGCAATTGGGTCAGACACTGAATTTCCAGCCTGCAGCAATATCATGCCATAGACTCCAAGTGCCTTGCTCCCCTGAGCCTTGCAGAACACTCAATCTTTTGTTCAGGTATTTCTTCTCCTGAAATTGTGTCTTTAACTTGGCTGCTGGTGGGTCTCACGACCTGTGTAGAGGCTTAGTGCCCAGCTGGACACTGCTCTACTCAGTCCTGCCCACTGGGACATGTCCAGCCAAAGTAGCAGGAATGCAGCTCCTCTCTGTCACCTCTGCTGTCTTGGGGCGTAGGGACACCACTGAGGCTACTTCCAAGAGGGAATCTGTGATGCTCTGAGCACATGCATGGCTCTAATATTCAGCCAAACAGTGGGGCTGATGTTTCTTTTGCCTTTTCTCTCCTCTCACATGCAAGGAGAGGCAATTAACCATTGGATTAGTGCATGTTAAATAGTCCTTTGGGGCCCATTGGACTGGGTACATCACTGCCTTCCTGCCAGCCAGGAAGGCTCCTTTATTCCTTGGTACTTGCTCTGAGGCCTTGGCTCCATCCTCTGTGTGGGCTAAAATGATGTGCCTCTAGCTTTCACTTTTGATAGCACTTTGGGACATCAGAGCTGATTCTGTGGCTTCCTCAAATGGTTATAAGTGTGGAGGTTGCTTATTTCTTTCTTCTGGATAAAGAACATTTCTTGTCTTAAAAGGGCCTTATGTTTTGGTTTCATATTTGGTGATGCAGCAGGGACAATCTGCCCCATTTATCCATGAGATGCTTAAGACTAACCTTGTAGACATCAGAGAACAGTGAAAGCTGTGGTAAACATGCAGAAGAATCGAAAGGCTTTGCCTAGACTCAGCTACACAACTTCTCATCCAATTTATCTGGTCTGGTTTTGGCTTCTTTATGTCTTCTCTACCTGATTTTTGCACTGGTCCTTTGTCCCGGGGATTGTTACTGCAGCTGAATGTGTGGCAAATGGTATGTCAGGTAGGTGCCTCTCCAGTGCAGTGCTTGTTTCCAGTGCACTGTGATGAACCACATTACTTTGGTTTTCCCTTACATGTAGCTCCTTATTCCCTTCGTGGCAGTTTTATTTCCATCTTACCACCCCCATTTTGCTGGCTCACCACATTAAAATAAGTGTCTCTCCTGGAAATCTGCAGTGCCCACAGCTTTCTGACTACAGTGAGCTTTCTTTGGTAGCATTGAGTTTCTTCTCTTCTCTATAACTATTTTTTTCTCTTAGATATTCCAGCAAACATGCCAATAAATTATTTAGTTCTTCCTTGTTAGTGGCGATTAGATCTCCCTTGTGCCAAATGAACGAAGTGCTGCAGTGAGCAGCCTTCTCAGGGATATGTTAATAAAGCCATGATGCACACATTTGTTTTTCTCACAGTGCAATTGAATGTCTTCTTGCATATGAATAGTCCTGTACTCCAGGTACAAAAATATCAGTGCCCCGAACTGCTCTGTATCTTTCCGTCGTCTTGCAGACATGCATATGCTGTCTTGTGTTTTGACTTACTGGAAATATGCCTCTACTCTTTGGATAAATAGAAGAGTGTAGGTTCACTGGCAGTGAGTGCAGTGGTGGTTTTCTTCCAGTACTGTATCCACTCAGGCATTGCTTTTTAATATTTTGAAAGCTACTGTGGTTTTTCCATCTCTCTACACAAGTAGATGGGAGCCTGTGATAGCTGTTTGGCAGATGTTAACCAGAATCAGATGTCTCAGCTTGAACAGTAACAAAAGGAAAATTCAGTGAACAAGAAATCAATACCAACAGCTGTAAGACAGAGCAATGCACAGACATATATGGACCATTCAGAAAACTCACAGTGGAAAAGTGACATTCTCTGAGAGTACAAGTAGTGATGTCTCTCATTCTTTAAGGCGTTTTGATTTCTTATGTTTGCTATTGCAAACATTGATTTCTGCTTTTTACATTTTTTTACAACTTTTTCTTCTTGCTGCTTCCTTATATTTTGCTGCTGTTTTAAAAGACTGCATTTAAGCTGAAGGGTTTTTTTCTGTATTTTTATCTCCCTACTTCGTTCCCTGTTAAGCCAGAGAATGAGCAAGGTCGTAGAACTTCTCTAGAAAAGTTCACTCGCAGCGTGGTAAGTTCCTTTTCTTTTCCCTCCTCCCTTTCCTCAGAACTTCATTTTCAGCTGGGGGAAATGTGGATGCTTGACTTTTTATTTCATCCTTTATTTTTGCAGCTAGCATCTTTGCAGCTTCTCTCTTAATACCGTAGCTCATCTAAATAGTAGCTCTAAAGAAGGGGCTGGGGGTGGGGGAGAAATGGCATAATGCTCATTCTAGCTTATCATCATTGCAAAAGCAAATCGATTTTTTTGTCTAGAATTAAATACAAAGTTGCCTTTTTGCTACATTCCCACTACAGTGTTTGTTGTGGCTTTTCCTTGCACAATGAAGTAGAAGAGCATGGTTCTCATAGCTCCATTGCAACAGTATCTGTGCGGTTCCTAGTGCATGGATAACGATACCCCACATACATATCCACCCACAGCACTGCGGCCGCTTCCTCTGTTGCCCCCATCTGTCAGTGCTCATGTAAATAGTGATGTGCGATACCCTTTGCCTCATTGATGATACCGATACCGGAAAAGGAGCACAGTCACAGCAGGAAACATGACACTCTTACATCTTTTAGACAAGGAGACAGCGGGACCTCAAGGGCAGATGTTCTCCCTCTTTGTCCTTCATTAATCTCCAGTCTCCAGCCGGTGTGTCCAGAGCTTGGGCAAGGCCTGCTTGCCACACTTGCATTCAGGAATCTGTGCAGCAGTTTTTGTACAGAGCAGGAAAAGCAGGGAGAGGGGGCAGGACCAGAGGCAGATACTGCAAGTGGAGTGGAGTAGCAGGGATACTGGACAGCACAGACTGTGTTTTGAGCTGTATCAAAAGCAGCATGACCAACAGGTTGTGAAACAGGATTCTGCTCATCTACTCTGCTCTTGTGAGACCCGCACCTGGAGTGTTGCATCCAGCTCTGGAGTCCCCAGACCAGGAAAGACATCAACTGAATCCAGAGGAGGACCACAAAGTTGATTAGAAGAATAGAGTACCTCTTCTACAATCAAAGGTTGAAAAAGTGGGTTTGTTCAGTCTGAAAAGTGAAGACTTTTGGGTTATTTAATTGTGTCCATCCAGTACTTTAAAGGAACCTACAAGAAAGACAAGAGGGACTTTTTACAAGAGCATGTTGTGACAGGACAAGGGCGAATGAATTCAAACTAAAACAGAGTAGATTTAGATTGGATGTTAGGAAAAAATCTTTACTGTGAGAGTGGTGAGGCACTGGAACAGGCTGCCCAGAGAACCTGCAGATGCTCCATCCCAGGAGGTGTTCAAGGACAGGGTCGATGGAGCTCTGAGCAACCTGGTCTAATAAAAGTTATCCCTGTCTGTAACAGGGAG
This sequence comes from Passer domesticus, assembly GCF_036417665.1. Classification (NCBI taxonomy): domain Eukaryota; kingdom Metazoa; phylum Chordata; class Aves; order Passeriformes; family Passeridae; genus Passer; species Passer domesticus. The sequence goes on from NC_087479.1 coordinate 35,497,859, forward strand.
GTTGGAACTAGATGATCTTTAAGGTTCCCACCCAAAGCATTCTATGAGTCTGTGACATTCTTGCATATGTGTATATATATATATATGTATATTTATATGTACACTACATACACACACATGGCATATAAATATAGCACCTTTGTAAATCCTGAGAGAAACAGGAAGCTGTGCAGGTAAGTGTGAGCTGCTTTAGAGCAAATAAGCCAAGAGCAGTTCTTCCTGACACTGCTGTGCTACTGCACAAGCAAACCCAAATGTAACATACAAGGCTTTGTAGTACATCCACTGGCAGACTTCCTGGGGAATGTATTTATATAGCTAATGCATATGCACACATTTAAAATATGTTGATACAAAATACATCACTATGCCCATCTGCATATTTACTACTTTCTAAGAGTCTGCCAGGGAGAGGAGTAGGAAAGATTTAAAAAAAAATTTTTTTAAAACAAACTATGCAGAAATATTTACATCAAGTGGTAAATTCTGCTCCCAGATTTGCCAAGTACGTGGAAGAGTAACTCTCACTTTACTAGACTGGCTGGGTTTATAGTTGCACAGCCAAGGATGGATTTTTCTCTTCCATTTGATTTGAAGGGTAACTTGACAAGCTAAGTTTGGGATGCTATGATTAGAATGTAAGGAGCTCTAAAGAAAATTGTAGTAGATTGGTTGGCACTTTAGTGCATTTTTGTCTTACTGGCGAGCATGCTGTAAATATTTTTTTTTTTCATTTCTCTTAATACAGATATAAAATCTCATCTTCTGATGGCATGGTAGTTACCAGAACTTGGAAGAGTCTGAATTTTTTATACTTTGCATTATGGCAGTTTGTCATTGCCATCAGATGAGAAAACAGTCACTATGTCGACATGTGATAATGTCCTCAGAGGACAGTAACACCAGTGAGAACTTTATGGCATAGTCAGGGGACTGAATTAAGATGAAGTTAATTCTGTATGCTCTGGTTCTCCAATATGCACTGCAGCTCCCTGACTGTGTAGGAGTGGAGCAGTTCAGCAGTCCATACTTCCAGAGCTCCACTGTGCTTTGTGATTGCTCATTACAGATCACATGTTCAAGCTGGCCCTGCATAGGCATGAAGAAGTTCAGTGTATGCTTAAGGTTTGGCTGGAACAGACCCCCAGTTTGTCTCTCTTCAAGGGAGGAACACTGAGCCTATTTTGCAAGCAGATTATTATGAGGTCACATTTCCAGTGATGGCTGTAAGATAAATCTCAAAACAAGTAAGGGCTAGAAGTTTATTTGCCTTAAGGAGCCATAGTTGAAGTGAAATTGTCTCCCAGTTTGACTGAACTATTAATTTCCTGTGGATCTGGGCAGTTGGACTCCAGACTTCTCTGCCTGGCACTGGGAGGCCCAGTAGACCCCTTGGAAAATTTTCAGATTTAGCTATAGCATGTGACCCAGTATTTTGGGAAATCACAGAATACAGTTGGAAGGGACCTCCAGAGATCACCTAGTCCAATTCTCCTGATAAGGCAGGGTCACCTAGAGCAAGTTACACAGGAATATGTCCAGGTGGATTTGGAATGTCTCCAGAGGGAGACTCTATGGTCTCCTTGGGCAACCTATTCCAGTGCTCTGCTACCCTCAGTGTAAAGAGATTTATGGGACATAAGTCTGCCAAGCCAATCTCTAACCCAGCCCTCTATATCCAAGGAGAAGTCTCCTTTTCTCTACCCTTCCTCTCTTACTTCCAAAGTCTGGGATTCCCAACCTCAGCACTAAAAAGTGAGGCATTCAGTAACTGGACCTTCTCTGTGTCTTCTGTCACCAGGACATGCATCTGATTCAGCAGCAGCCCCTCATTTTCCCAAATTTTTCTTTTGCAGCTGATGTACTTTAGAAACCCTTCTTGTTGTCCTTCATATCCCTTGCCAGACTTAATTCCAAATAGGCTTTGGCTCTCTTTTCACATCCACATATACTCTGACTGTTCCTTCAGTCCTCCCATGTGGCCACCCCCCTTTTCCAGAATTTGTTTGAGATTTATTAGAAACTCCCTGCTCATCCAAAAGGGTCTCCTGCCCCCTTTGCTTGATTTCTTGCTCATGGTGATACACTGGTCTTGAGCTTGGAAAAAGTGATGCTTGAATATTGACCAGCTCTCTTGGACCCCCTTTCTTCTAGAGCCCTTCCTTTTACATCATTGTACTCAAATCTGGGGAACACTGCAGGTGGCATAGAGCCAGAGCAAGAGCATGGAGGTAGAGGTTCATGATCCTTTCCTTGCTGGAAATACTGTATTTACAGTGTTGCTTTCCATATCAGAGAAAGCTGACTTGTAGCCAGAAGACCAGACACATCCAGCATCTTAGACAGAGAGTCTTCACCTGAGTGAAAAAATCAGACTCTCTAAGTTTGCCTTTTCTGGTTTCTTATTTCTCACCATCTCTTGATTGACAAAGACAGGAAAAAATTCAACATTTCAGAAAGAGAAACAAAAGAGAAACAGTAAAGCTTTGTGTTGACAAACTACAAAGAGTATTGCAGCTTTTTATCTCTTACTTAAGCCCCACCTGTGAAAAATCTTACAGTGCTCCCAAACTGGTCTCCTGCACTGGGTGGAAAGCTGTACACCTGGTTTTAGGAGCACAACTTGGAGCAAGTGGAAGTTGTTTTATCCACCTGGCTCCTGCTTATGTTAGTCATAACTCAGGAGTCAGGGATTAGCTCCAGACAATTTGACATACTTTAGCAAGACACCATGAAGTTCTGCTAGGCAACCAGAGGCTTTCCACCTTCACATGGATCAATGAGGAAAGAACAGGGCTTTACATGATTTTTTTATACCAGTCTTCAAGATCCATTGTCTTGTCTTCCTTGGCTTGATATTTTTGACCAACAGAAGGCATCTCATGACTAATGAATGGACCAAGTTTTTGCACCACATCTTTCTGAAAGCCATGTGCTGTCTGGTCCACATTAAGCATGACAATAAGAGCAAGGTTTTGACAGGGCAATTTTCACTGTGGTGATGGTTCACCTTTACTTCCAGGTCCTTGCAAAGTATCAGCTGACACCTTAGCACCACAGTGCGGTAGCCAAAAGGACCTGTGCCTGCTGTGGTCAGGTCCTTCTGTACCAAACGACATGGTTTGCAGTGCCTGTCTGGATTCCCCTTGGAGTGAGGGAACATCTGTCTGATCCAGCCCCCAACAAGCCAGGCACCCTCAGCCTCCTCAACTCACCTGACAGAAGTCTGAAGCTGTGATGTCCATGTGTTTCATGGCAGCTTTGTAGTCGCAGGACCAAACATGGTCATCAGTCATCTGGTGAGCATCAAAGGGCCACATCTGCATGGTGGATCAACAGAACACTGCAGGGCACATGCTGCCCAGCGCTGCTGGAGCAGAGGGGTGGCAGATGTCTTTTCTCCTCTCTTCAGGTTTTGAAGAGTCCTCAAAAATACATAGGCAGCACGGTGGTAGGATAAACATCACAGTACCTGGCCCCTTTGGCCCTATGTCAGGCTCCCATGCTCTGGAATCACAGGTATAAACTAGGCTGGCTCTTCCATGCTCTCCAGGGTGCCCTGGGGAATGGTCAATATCCTGGAGTTGCAGAGCTGACAGTCTATTGTTTGGGAGCACTTACTAATCCATCTCATTTCAAAAAGGATGGCACTGTGCATGGTGGTAGGTTTATCTTATTACAATTTTCCTTTTGAATACAACAAGGATTGACATTATGAAAGGAGAGTTAGCCTGTCTTCTCTCCCAAGTGAAGATAAATGGCATCATAAAAATCAGACACCATGTATCATATATGTTATAAATAATATCTAGTATTGAAGTAATAACTTAATTTTAAAGACACACATACACACAAATCCATATATCTACATCTCTCTCTTGTGTCATATTTCATCATCTTACTAATTAAAAGGAGCCTGCTATACTATTTTTAGCCCTGCAGCCTAAGCCTAGCTGTTTAAACCACTGTGGTTTCCCATCTGCTTTAGAAATTATTTAATAATCAGATAGACAGAAGCTTAGTTCTCATAAGCTGAGATGATCCTTCAGGGCCAAGTGTAGAAGGAAAATATATTTTAATGAGTACATTTAGGGGAACTGCTGCTGCTTTTTGTCTCACAAAGGAAGCCACCAAGTCTCTGCCTAACTTGCACTGGTAGCCATTTGCATTTAATAAAGGAGGAAATAGGAGGGGGGTCCTTTGTTGCATCTTGAGCATTATCTCTGAAAGCAGCAATGGGTACTTCAGCAATAGCAGGGATTAAACCTATGGATACCAGCCTCAGCAGGTAACTTAGATAAGCCTGGGCCATCATACCCAAATTTGAATTCAACCTTTCCTAAAATGGCTATATTCCAGGGAAGGAATTTTCTCTGGAAAAAACAGGTGTTAAAATTTATGACTCAGTGTCCAGGTGGTGACTCAGTGCCGAGACCTCTGAATTTTATTCCCAGTGGATATTTCTTTAAGAAAAAAAAGGCACACCCATATGTACCACTTTTTAGAGGATAAGAGTTCTCAGTCTTTGTGCTTTAAAGGACAAGAGAGTGACCAGAGCAGCGATCTATTCTTTAGGCAGAATTTTTAAAAATTCTGGCTGAACTGACAGATGTGAAACACTGTTACACAGTATGTTCCTGGACTGGAAAAGGTCTTTAGCTGAAGAAGGCAAAGAATCTCTTGTGTAAATTCAATGCAGTGTTGAAAGAAAATAAGGTGAAGGATGAGATGGTCTGTGTTTGAGCTGTGTGGGAAGTAGACTGTAGATTAAGGATGTAACAATAAGGGTTTTCAAATGACCCTTCTTCAAAGAATCCTGGACATTTTGGATGGAACATTTTGTACAGCACATCGATGAAAATTGAAGATTGTCTCAGTTCCTAAGCACAGGTTAATAACTGAATCGACAGACTGGTCCAGCTTCATTAACCATAGCATAGGCAGAAGGAGAAGCTGGGAAGCAGGAGCTCTTGTCATCCTTGTGTTAGCAGCACCAGTCTAGTGGTTTTGTATTTTCACCCAGAAGCATTGTAGGCGAAGCCCCACATGATATCCTTAATGGCTGTGGAGCCAGTGCTCCACCTGGGTTTCTTATGCAAGTATAACTTTTCCAGAAACAAGAATGACAGGAGGTCTTGTATTCAATGTATTTATCATGCTCGCTGCCCAAAATACTTTTTGTCTGGAGCCTAAAATGCCTTTCTCCTCCTTGCAGTGATGCAGACTGACATTATCATGGTAGCATTTATTTTGCTTTAGTTTTCTGGTATCTTTTGGTAATTTGATATTGAACAATTCTTGTTTCAGGATGTAAATGCATCCCAGTTCAGTGCCCAGAGAAATCCACAGTTGCATATTTAATTTCAGTTCCATATGTATCTGCTTTCTTGCATTATAAAGCTGTGAAAGCTTTGGTTTCTACCCTGATTTTCCTGGCTGTCCCTTCCTTGATGTCTCCCAGCTCCATGTTGTCACTTTTGTTTTTCCCTGCTGCTTCTTCCCCATCTTCCTGACCCTGAGCTTCATCCCTTGGCCACTGCTATTCATGCTCTTTTTTATGTTTTCTTGGTTTGTGTACTGCTGGATCAGAGTCCGAGTCAAACTCAGTCCTATTCTTAATTCATTAGTGTGGTGTCACACAAGTGAAATCTTATCTTCCTCAGGTGAACTGTGTGATGTTTTGTACAGCTGTGTCACTGTGATGTATTATAAATAGTAACCATGAAAGCAGTGAAGAAGGTGTAAGGCTGGAGAAAGAATTGCTGCCCAATGTCATCTTTTTAACTAGTTCCTTGATAATCTCATAAAGCCGTCAATATTTACCACTTTTCCCACTTTTTCACTTTCCCAGCTCTACCAGCTTACATAAATAGATCACAGCATTTGAGAATATGGAAAGTATTCACAACCTCCAATAATGGCAAAGGTTTAAGCCATTATTGGTAGAGAATAGTGGTTGAAAAAGTGGAAAGTATAAACAGGTGATAAACTGATATGCTGGTGAAGTGGTTATCAGAATAGACAGCAAGAAGGTAAAGGATACAGGAGTGGATTCCAAAGTTTTTTAGATTTGTCATCAAGAAAAGACATCTGGGAAAAGGGTTCTTTTTGTCTTTGGAAGGTATTTTACTTTAAAAGAAAATGTGCTCATTTAACTACTCCAATCATTACACTGGCTTGTGCTGAGAAAAGGAACTTGCATTACTGAGGTGGTGGGAAGCATCAGAATGTACCCAAAGCACAAAGGGGCTGCAGCCCGTGTTTGCAGCCTGCCCTGTGACTGTTCCCTTGGTGTGACAGCCAGGCAGTGTGCACAGCTGGTGCTGCAGAGGGCTGCATGCGTGGCCTGCACGGCGCATGCACTGACTCGCCGCTGCAGGCAGGAGTGTGCCACGTCTGCTCTTGGTATTGTCCTGGGACCTTACCCACTTTGGTCAGGGTAAGTTGCATGTGTCACCTGTATGCTGCACAGTCTGCTCTAGATACATGGCTTCCTTTAAGGGGTAAGTATCCATTGTTTCTAGTTGATGAGTTATCCTTCCTAAAGGCACTGCTGTGTAGTGCTGCTGGCACAGGATGGCAGCTTCCTTTTGCCCCTGTAAGGGCAAAGTGAGTGAGTGATCTTTGTGCATACCATTTGTGAAAGTGTTTGAGGACCCTTCTGGATGAAAAGCACAATACAGAGTTCAAACACACCCATTATTAATTTGCTGTATTTTATTTGAGCCACACACAAACCCTGGAAGACAAAACCAGGTACCTTCTCACTACAGACAGGTTTATCTGCAGATATTAAACCATGACCTTAGCAAGGTGTTTGGGAGGGAGGTGTGCTTAGCCCCTGCTGTGATTTCAGCCAAGTTTATTTTGATACTCCAGAGAGATTTGATATTTCAGTGGTGCATTCATTTTCCTCTGTGCAAGACATTTACATATCTGGTTCCCAGTTGTGCTGAAAGCTGTCAAAGAAGCTGAGTCCTTTGTACAGAATCACACCCTATCCTAGAGACAGACCAGCAATATTCAGTTAGGGCATTTCTGAGGTGGCTTGAAAAAGCAGTCTGCTACACCATTGTGTACTGGCTGCAGTGATCCATCTGCTTCTCTGTCTTCCTGGGTTTTTGTCAAAGGAAGGAAAACATGCTGAATTTGCAGTCCATAGACAGCTTCAACCAATGCCACAACTGGTTCACTTTCAGCTATAAGGAGCCCAGTCTGTACCACAAAAGAAGAGGATCTTACTTGTGGTGCTGGTGGGATGGTAGAGGAGGGCTGCAGCTGTTATGAAGCTGTGCTAGGAGAGGGTGAATACACAGATCCTGGTTTGTGCCATATGCAGTGCTGTACTGGTTTTTCTCCAAGCAAAGTGCAATGCCTCATTTAGGAAGCGTAAGAAATCCTCACAACTTAAAATGTGAATAGATGATACTGGTTTTAATTGGACTGAAGCTCTGAACTGTTCCCATAAGAGAAGTCAGCTAGAAGAGCAAAAAAGCAATATCAAATGTGGGAATGTAACCCATGGTGGTCGAGCTTCACTGTGATGGGCAGGAATGGCAAGAAGCTCAGGTAACTTGTCAGTCAAGCCTTAGAAGAGGAGTGGGGCCCACTCTGCAGGAATTTGGAGGTAACTCATGAGACTGTGCTGGCAAGAACAGGTGAGCATTCCGCATGCTGGGAGCATCTGGCCCCACCTTACGCTCTACAGCCACTTTGCAGCTCCTGTTTTCAGTTTGTGTCAGTGTGTAATCAGTGATATTGTCTGCCACATTTTCTGTGTTAATTTATGTTACTTATGTTCATAGTTTATATGTCTGTGTTTATTTTGTGCTGAACTAAGTTATTTTCCAGTATTATGTTTTTAATTCAGTTTCTGATTTAACTTCATTAATTTATGTTATGCTTATCTTATGTTGACAATGTATATCTTAATGAAAAAATCTAATAAAAATAGTATTTTTAAATGGCACAAAAATAAAGCTTCTCCAAGCTCTGCATTGTAATATAACATTGAAAACCAAACAGTGCTAGGACCATGACAATCTCTTCAGAAGTAAAATTTGGTTGCAGGATTTTGTCTGTCCACTGCCAAATTTCTTGTAGTATGTTAGCTAACAGATAGGAAAACTGAGCATTGCCTGTGATGATGTAAAAAACCTCAGATTCAAGCTGATGGAAGGAGAATTACCTCACCTCCACTGGAGATGCAGACTAGCGCCAGTTCTCTGCAAAAGGGGATGGGGCAACAGTGCTCCCCAGGAGATGACTTCTCTTCCAGGAAGGTGATGCTTCTGGCAGGAACAGATTGTGCAGCAGACTGGGAAAAGGAGAGCCCTGAGCACAAATGAGAGGTAGAAAGCAAGAAGTGGGGCCAGCTGTAGCAAACAAAGCCCCAGGCTGGTGGGTGGAAATTGTGGAGGTGAGCAGTCAGCGTGAAAGCACTTTGGTCTGTACTGACATGGCAAAGGGGAGCCTGTGCTGCCATCTCTCCTCTCTCCCACTGCTGCAGCCACAAAGCTCCTTATGGGATAAATCCTCCCTGGTGTTCAGGTAAGTTGTTGACAACATGCATGGGAGCTCTGGCTTGTGCATGCTGGGGTGGGGAATGTCTGCATGCTGAATTGCACCATGCTGGGCAGAGCATACCAACATTGTGTGAAGTCATGGGTACTGGACAGAACTAAACTTTTCATTTAAAAATATTTTTTAAAGTTCCCACTCTTTGCTTCTCTTCCAACTGTGCAAAGTGCTAGTTTTGGCAGATAAAAGCAAGGAGCAAGATGGAAACTCTGCTGGCTCATACAGTAGGTTTCAAAGGAGTGCCGTCCCTTTTTTGCATCAAATCCCAGACACCCTTTTTCTCCTTCTTGGCTTCTTGGCTATGTTAAATTGCTGAATTTTGCTTCATTAAAATAATTGTTGATTGCATGTAACACTTTAGCTTAGTAGCTGCTCAGCAAAGGCTCAGCCACTGAAGATGGTAACCATCTCCTGTGACCTGCAGGTTAATATTTATTTCCTTTATTCAGGCCTCAGTGAGCCCTGATGGTCCACAAGTGCTGAGATCCAAAACTCTGCTGGACATGTAGTCAAGCAGTTAGGATGGCCACATACTTGGAAGTCATATTCTAGGGGACAGTTTCATTAGGTTTATTAAGAATTCCCTGATTTTTTTCCTTAGGATACTCCAGATTCAGATTTTACACTGTCTTTAAGAAATGGCTCCTGTCATGGGGGTGTTCAAGGGCAAAAAAAAAACAAACAAACAAAAAAAAAACAAACAGATTCATTCAGCAGCACAGAGAGAACTGGGTATAACCTTTGCCAGATGCAGTGAAGCTCCATGTCATCCTTGCCTGTAAGCTGTGGAACAACTCAATTTCTTGCAGGACATGAGAGAGAAGGAAGCCTTCCTGCATCCAAGACAACACCCAACATATGCCGTACAACATATGCCCTACTGCTTGTGCTATGCTGTTTCAGTGACAACAGTCTGGGCTTTTAATTGTTGTAACCCTAATTAGTAGTGACAAATATTTTGGGATTGGAGGACTGGGGATTTCTTTATAGACTTTAGACCCCCTGTAAAAAGTTCACTCCTTACATCCACTCTAATCTTGCCTTAAGTTATTCAGCATATACATGTGGCACAGTAAAAGAAGCACTGAAGTGTGCTGAGCTTGAGATGGTACACTTTCCAAATCCCCTGCCAGCCTGGCTCAAATGAAATTTCTCCTGGAAATACAGCAGTTGTTGACATTCTCCTCCAGTGGGGAAAGGAGAGGTAGAGACAGCCACTGGTTTCATGCTAAACAAAGATGCATGGAAGGAAAACATAATTTATTTTGGTTGAACCTTCTTAAAGAAATTAGGTGCTGCTTGTGCTTAAGAACTATTTCAGCCACCTCCAGCTTCTCAGAGCAGCCTTTCACCTGACTGACTCAGGCCTTCACACTATGCAGCTTCAGGGAAGAGTTGTGGGATCACAAAGAACACAGGAGTGCATCTCACCTCTGCTGTCTCAAGGTGGGCACAGGCCACCCTCTCGGTTACCCAGATGCCTCTTTTCCAAACACTGAGCAATGACACTAAAGCATGCTGTCACCATCCTGGACTCTTTGGCCATGGACACCCTCTTGGCAAGCAGGGCCAGGCAGGTTTGGATGGACTGGCAGGGGGTCCTGGGGAGAGTGCTGGCTGCCTGTGGGATGAGACCTGCCCCATTCCAAAGAAGCCTTTGTGTGTGCTGCACTTAGGCTTTTCTCAGTCAGCTGATGCAAACCTTTTGTGTCTCCTGATGGGCTTTGTGTCTTTGAAGCCCTGCAGGGCTAAACCTGAAACAGAGATACTATGGGCCAGCCCCTCAAGTGGTGTAAATCAGCAGCACTTCTGTGAAAACAACTGAGTCATGTTCATTTATATCAGCAGGTGGATTGCAGATCCCATCCATCTTTTCCACCTGTTATACACTGGTTTACTCCCTCCTTGTTCATGTTAATAATAGGAAAGAGATACCAGGTTTCCTAATGAAATGCATGCATTTTTTCCTGATCCTCTTTTATTTTAATGAGGAGGTCTAAGATGAGAGAATCCTAAACCAAACACCTGCATCCCAGCCAAGCCCAGCCTGCAGATATCCGTATCACTCAGACCCATGCCGTGAGGCTGACACTTTGCCCTGCATTGGGTTGAAACAAAATCCCCTACATCAGTATGCCTCTAGTTGGGGGCTGAACATTACAGCACTTTTGCTTGTAGTCAAAAATGTCACAGCATTAATCCCTTTATGCAATTTCAGGGATCCTTTTGCCATCTGTCCTAACACAGAGGTGAACACAACAGCCGAGCAGACAACATTGCTGCTTGCTTCTTGCTGTCTTAAAACAGAGATTCTTGCACCCATCTGTTTGCATGTCCCTGCCCATGAGGCCATTCCCCGGCGCAGTTATCCTCCCAGACAGACGGGCTTTGCACTGGGGACTCATCCCAGCCTGCAGGCGGGAAGATTCTGCAGTTCCCAGGGTAACGCCTTTCCCATGAGACGGGGGAGCTGCAGATGGAGGCCATTGCTTTTCCCCGCAATGAGACGCAGTTTCCACAGGGAAACCCAAGAGCAAAGTTTTGCTCTGTGCAAATCATGGCCATTGGTTTCGTTTCCAGCCCACCACCTTCTCCAGGGCAGCTGTCCCCTCTCCTCAGCCTGGCCTGCTACCGGCGTTTCTCCTTCCTGCTCTGAACACAGGAATGATGAAAAGAGGAATGTGGAACAGTGTTTGCTCCTCAGCCCTGCTGGAACCTGACGCAGGGAGCTGGCGTAGCCCCAAGCCACCTGCCTGTGAGAAGATAACAAGAGGAGCTGCCTGGCGCAGATTAGTTAGAGTCTGACTGAATAGGCATTATATAAACCAAGGATTATTTGGGGTTTTTTTCCCCTAAGGAAGTACCCAAATATTGGTGGAAACTAACTTTTTTTTTCTCCTAAACTCAGCCATGTTGTTCTTCCAGGAATTAACATCCATATCTTTACCTTCTTCCTATAAAAAGGATTCAGGGACTGATAACTGTTTAGCGCTCTCTCTCCGGGAATTCCTCAAGAGCTGCAAAATGACAGCTGTGGTCTTAGTCCCCCAAGCCATGTTGCCCTGCAGACTTGGCCACCCCCTGGGGGAGCACTGGGCCAAGCTTTACAACAGTGCATTTAAAAATAGTGATAATCAAAAATTTGATTTATACTGCAAAAAACAAACAACAACAAAAGATACATGTGTATCTTGAATGGTGTGTCTGCAGAGCTCTGGGAGGGAGCTGGCCATTGCCATGCTGAGCCCTGTCTGTGAGGCACAGAGCAATGGATGTGGCCTCTCCTGCCAGGCAGGACAATTGGCAGGATGACAGTGTTTCCCTCAGCCAGCTGCTGGTATACAGAACACAGACAGATTAGGCCGTGTGTGCTCATGCAGCTGAACAAATTATTTGGTGAAAGTCACACATCTCAGTAATGAAATGCTGCTTCTGTAGGGAACAGCTACATCCTTCTGGAACAGCCCTACATGGAAAGAGATTAGAAATCAAAGGGAGGTGGGAAATGTTTCTCTTTTCCTAGAGTGTTAACTTGTTTAAAAATATTTATTTCAGATAGCCTGCTAATTTTTACATTTCAAATTTTTCTATATTTTGTGCTTACTCATTTTTACTGAATAATCTGTTTCTCTTGCTCTTTTTGTGGCTCTTTCTTTGAAACAGCAATCAGTAAGATTTCCTATTGCAAAGGAAATCTTGGCTAAATATAGTAAAGAAGAGGAGGTTGTTTAAGAGCTGCTAGGTATTCTACAGCTCTCTGGTATTCCCTGAATGTTTATTTCAAGCAATACTTTTTTTTCTTTAAGAAAAACACAGTTTTTCAAGAGGAAAGCTCACCAAAGAAATACAGCAACTGGTGCAATACCTGAGATAATTTTTCACTGTGTATCAGTAATTGCAAAGTCATCAGTATTTCCTATGTGGATATCCCTGTCTGCAAATGGAGAACACTGGCTGCAGGTCCTTAAATAGGTCCTGTAGGTCCTTAAATAGGTCCTGTAGGTCCTTTGCTCCTGAAAACAGATGCTGCATGGTCTAAGTTAGGGAAGGAGTTCAGATGTGCAGGTGACCTTCCTTCTTCCTAGTCCTTGGTCCTGCCAGTAGGAAAGCTCATGTGGGTGACAGCAGGGCCTGAGCAGGGCTGACACAGCCACACTCTTGCATCGGCGGCTTGCAGGAGAGCACAGGGAGGGAAGGGAGACCCAGCAGGAGAGAACAGCCACCAAGCCATGAGGCAAGTGACCAAGGAGTGTGCCAAGGTGAGTGATAGCAGGGCAGGAACAGGCTAAACTGTTTCTGAAATTACTTTTTACCTAGACCTGGTGGATGCTGTGCAGCTGATACTGATTCACAGACTGTGGGAGAGACATCCCAGTTTCCACAGCAGCCTTGGCTGTGCATCCCTCTCAAGCTGGGTAGAGCTCTGCACCAGCAGGAGAACAGCAGAACGAGTAGCAGTGAGTGTAGGACAGGGCTTTGCTTTTACCAGTTCCCATGAAACTGGAGAAAGGAAATATCTTCATGAGACCGGGTCCCAGGGCACAGCCTTGAGTGATAGCCACTGGACATCATTAGGCACAACTCCTCCTTGCCAAACAACTTTCCTGGGGCAAAACTGCAGGCACATGACATTCTATAGGCAAGCTCACCCCACCTGCCTCCCTTGTCACAAGAGCCTTGTGCCCCACTCTGGGGGAAGGCCCCTGCCTCTCACTGCCAGAGAAACCATTCCAAGACATCACTTACACCTCTGGATCTCTTCTGTCTGTTTGTCCCTCCCTCCAGGGAAAGTCTCTGGCAAGCAAGCGCCTCACAGGCCTGATGCAGTCCTCCTGACAGCTGCAGCCGACCGCCCCGCGGGAGAGACAGCTGGGACCACTGCCGGGGACGGGGCATTTCAGGGAGAGCAGGTCCCTGCAGGGGAGACGGCCTGAGCAAGTGGAAGCAGAGCCACACGCCAGTGGAGCACCTCTCTTCACAGTTTACACCAACACTTCCCCGCCTGCACAGCTCCTTAAGGACCCTGAGCTCTGTGCAGGTACTTTGTTTCCAACTGAGGTTTGGAGAACACTTCACCATACACGGGAGGTCAACAAGGCGAGGGCTTGCTGTCTTGTTATTTAAGGAAACAGACCCAACCACAGCTTGGAGAACGAAGAGCTGAGAGAGATCAGTGTTTTTCTACATCTCTTTTCTCCCTGGCACAAACATGACTGTAATAAGATGGCGCCACAATCTCATTTACTCCCTTTCATGTGGCTGTCTGGATCCAATAAAATATCTGGATATTTTAGCTGGAAGCTGCTTCTCCTTCTCACTAAACCCCAAATGCATTTTGCCTGCAGATTCACTGACTTTGACTTGGTTTTTCTTTCCTATGTTTCTTCTCCTTTAAAACAATGAGAGAAAAAAAAAAAAGAAATGCACTATTTTAAGTTCATCACTCATTGTCCTTCCAATAGCAAGTAGCACATCCAGAGATGATGGCCAGATCCTCAGCTGAAGTCAGGAAAGCAGGAGTGGTTTTCATCGCCTGAGGATCTTCCCCCTTGAGTCAGACTGATCCTGGTGCAAATTCTCTGACATCGGCGGAATCATTCTGCATGTGCGTGTAGTGCAAATGTGATCGGACTCTGCCTGATGCTCAAAAAGAAATGTTTGAGATGTGCAATGCACACACACACACACACACACAGTATTTTAAAGTGAGTCGGTTTATATTTTATTTAATTTTCTATTTATTTAAGATTTTGCATACCTAATCAATGATGGATGTTCAAACTTTTCTCCGAGCAAACCAAACAGGACTCCAGCTCTCCAATCGGAGAGGGCCAAAATCCATTCACTTGTGTCCAGGGAAAGGCAACTCTGATGTGGGCAGGTGTCAAAATTCAGCCTACACTGCGGAGGGAATTGTTGGCATGAATGGGCAGGGCACTGGGTGCCAAGTGACCCACCCTAAACAGCAGCATACCCAGCTGTGATATCATGCTCAGATAACTGACCCTGCTGAGAAGCATCATTCTGAGAGTGAAATTGCACCATTGGAAGAAATGAGCTTCCACTAAAACTCATCTGACCTGCAGCCCATGAATGCAACAGCAAAAGATGGCCCAGTAACTTGTTTCAAGCTGTTGGAGGTATGGCAGTTAGGATGAGGACAGGACTGAAGTGACTTTATTATGAAATCCACTTATACTAGCTGCAGATAGGAAAATGACCTGCATTCACATACAGTATACTATCTATAAAAGGAATTTCAAGACTCAGCTGACTCACAAAATCTCCTCTATTTTGTAAGCAGTTCAGATCTGAAGCATACATGCAACTAGACATTTCTTGGTCTTCTTCACTCATGCCAAGGCAAACTGGCTTTTTGTACAGGTGGTAGAAACTGCTATATGGCTACAAGTCTGCATTCCTACCTAGACAAAACCATCTAGCTAAGTAGACAGCTGGCTATCAACAACATTCACTTCTGAAGCAAGTATTATTCTAATATCTAAGGCCTATGTATGCACAAAAACATGCCAGCATAGTTTCTGTCAGAAAAAGAACCTTCATCTTTGCCCATGACAGTTCTCATTCTCATATCTCCTTTCCTTCCTGCAGAAAAGTCCTCATATCCATTATACCTAAGGTCCATTCACCTGCATGAATGTACAGTAGACTGAGTATGATCTTTGTTCTTTACACATGCCTATACCCTAAACAGCCTGCTGTCTGAGGCCTTCAGACCAAATTCATCCTCCATGAAACACAAGCAAGTTCCAGGACTGCAGAACCATAAATGTCCCTGACATTCTTGTGGTCCTCTGCCTCTGAAGAGGACATTTGGTTCCCTCCAAATTGTCACTTAGCTGTCCTTGCAGGACCTATTTGTCCTCTGTTGCCCACCCAGCCCAAGGGTCCCCTTGGAAAATAGCAGGTCTTTGTGTATTAAGTTCACATGTCCATTCATGCATATGTGCCCCCTGGGTCATCCCTAGGAAAACACAGAAGTCATCTCTTCTCAGAGCCTTGTAGATGGTGTTTTTATCTCTGTCAAACCCTCCAGTGCCATGCATCACTGGAGCTCTGTAAACCAACAGCTGCTCACCCTCCAAGCTACTCTGCTGCCAGTGCTGCCCAGCTACAAGGCATTTCCCATGGGAGATCTGTCTTGTGATCCCTCCAACTGGTCTGCAGAGCATTCCTGAGCAAGATGTACATATAAAACATGAAACTGGTGTGTAGCAAGGAGCAGGGATAGTAAAGTGGTATATGTGCTTCTCTGCTTTGCAGTGAGTTCCTGACAGTGGAGAGCTTGTATCCTGGGAGAAGGATGGGGTAGCTCTGCAGAGGTACTCCTCAGGTCCTGCAGCACGGGAACACATGTGGGGAGGACTGGAGAGTGCTGGTGGGTGATGGGACAGGTAGAATTTGGGTTATGGTCTGTGCAGGCAGCAGAAATGCCAGACTTTAACCTGGAGATGTGCTGCTGCCCTGTGAGCAACACACTCTGCTTTGTCTTTCAGCTTTATTCCTGCAGGACGGTCATGCTGGCTCCGACAGTATTTTGCCTGTGGGGAATATTCCATGTTTGAACAGTTGAGCACATGGAGGGAATTCTTACAGACACGGAGAGTGTGCATATGGGTGTGCATCAGGGGGCCTGGATGCTGAACAGCTTGCCATTTAAATGCACACTCGTGCAAACTAATCTGCTCAGCAATGGCTAGCTGAGCAGACAGAGCTGCATATCCTCTGGAGGGAAGAAAGCTCTGCTCCTCATTTCCTGACTAAATTTCTCCAAAGCAAACATGAGAGTAGACAAGGCCTCCTCCTGGGAATACATATTAACCCTTCTTCACATGTCTTTTACTTCACATATGGTGATACAAACATGTAACTACTTCCACATGAACCACATCCTTGAATTATTGCTTTTTAATGACCTTGCTTATTCCAAGTAATGCTACTTTTGTACACCCAGTGGTATCCCATTGAGCACTGCAAGCTGTACTCTGCTGCTTTCTAAGTGTCCGGTGTCTTCCAACTACCTCATCATGCTGAAGATGAGTTAGGAAATCAGCTTTCCACCTCTGTTTATGTTCTAAATGGCATCAATTCGAGGAAAGACAGTCTGGAAAGCTTCTACAATGTCCCAGCTGTGCAACCTAGCTACAAAACTACCCATACTTACAGGGGTATGGCTGTGAAATATGGCTGTGCACTGTTATTTGGATAATAGAGTATCCAGAGCACTCATGGCTACTGTGGCAAAACAGCAGCAGGACAAGCACTAGGAAAGGTTCGACGAGCCACTGCAGGCAGCGTTAGGCTGAAGCAAATGGATTAATGTACTCTCAGTATAACTCAGCACTAAGATCCCATAGAGTACTGTAATAAAATGGTAGCAGGGCAGCCATAAAAAGTGGCAGTAAGCTGACATAATAATACCAGAATAAATGTAGCAATAAGGTAACACAGGCCACTGCAGTAAAGTAGCATTTTGATAATGCAGCAATAAGACACAACAGGATGCTGCAGTAAATTAGTTTGGGGAATAAGGCAGTAATAACAGCATGTGTGGACAAACAGTGGTACATTTGTACCAGGTACTGCAGCAATAAAGATAACATAAGATGTCCTAGTAATAAGTTACTACAGTAACAACAATATGATGCACTGTAAAGTTATATCAGGATGCTTCCATGCTGCAGTCAAATCCTACAAGAGGTATAGTGAGACAATGAAGACAAAATATACCCCTTTGCTGACTGCAGAATGTGAATAAGTTTTATGCACTGTAACCCAAATTCTGAAATTATCTCAGCAATGCCAATCTCATTCCCGCTTTCAAGGAAGCTGAGGCAACAGTGTTCCCCCACCCAGACAATTATTTTGGTCTGAAAATACAAAATTGACTCATTGTCTCTTCAGCCAAATTGTGACAGACTGTGGTGAAGTTCTCTGTTTAGTCCTACTCAGGTGAAACCCTGGTGGTTTTGGTAAGTCCTTTGCCTTCAAAAGGATTTGGCTCTCTCATCTTCTGGCATGGGTGATGCTTTTAGCCTAAAATTATTAATGGTTTGGGTGGGAGAAGGGGAACCCAGGTACAGAACATCTGACTGTACCAGTCTGTTTCCTAAAATGCACAAATAAATGGAGCATCCTGGAAAAGTCAAAGCAACAAGGACCAAATCTGTTCTGTCTGTCATGCACTCATGCACACAAAAATAATCCTCCTGGAACCAGTGCAAGCCCTGGGTGCATCCATGGGCAGGCCTTGGCCTAACCCTTTTCTCAGTGTCCCCAGCAGAATGACAGAAGCAATGTGTCTCTCCTTTCCTGTTTTTCCATTTATTTTTTTTAAATCTAACCTCACCCTCTGTATGAAATGGTCTTGGAAAAAAATTCATTTGCCATAACACAATATGCAGTATCATGGGCAAGGAATAGGTCTGTCCAAGGAATTTGCTTTCTTTGTACTCTTCAGTAGAGGGGTAAAGCATTCTGAAAAATAACTGGCAACCACTGTTATACTCGATAATCATCAGGAATAAGGGTTTAGTCAGAACATCTACGTCAACAACAAGACTTGAGTGGAGTGTGAGCTAGATCACAAGATGGTCCCCTGGGAAAAGGATGTAAATAGGGCATGACTGCAGATACACTGGCATTAACTAGCAAGAGCAGCTCACAGCTTCACAAGTCTCAACGGATACAAATTTTCTGCTACATCTTTCTGACCCTTTGCACAACAACTTTGCTATCCCTTTGTTTGGCTTCTTCTGTCTCTAGGTGACTGCTCAGTTCAAGTTTGGAGCAGTGCTCTGATACACCTTGGCTTGGCTCTTGCCTTAAACTCCTTGGCTTGCTTTTATTGGTTTAATGATTAAGCAGGATTATTAAAGCAGAGCTCACAGTAGGGTAAGATAGGCTAGGTTATCATGATTACATCGTTTAAGCTGTGAGCAATTTTGAGCTTCTCAGCACTGTTTATAACCTGAGACGGGGAACAAGCGACGTGGCTGCTCAGCAGAACAGTGAGCTGGTGAACAATACACTATCTTCATGCCCACACGTACTTTGAACTTACTGCTGAGGAGAAATGCTTTGTAGTGAGAAAAGTAATCTCACGGCAGGGGAGAGTCAGACCTGATCAACTTTTTCATGTGATACAGATTTTGCTTTGCCAGCCCCTAGCATCTGCAAAGCTTGCAGCTAAGAGCCAGCAACCTCCTAATCCTGCTGCTAAGCTTTGGAAACAAGCTTTTCAAAGGCTGTCTTTACACAGCAATGCTATTACTTGAAGGCTTTTAATGTGAATTTATGGCTATTGCCACAAGTGTCAGTGTAGTTGCCCTCTGTATTTGAAACAGGAAATTGTGGATTCACCCCACACACAGGGTGGATGTTAGTGGGCAGAATTTAGGGATGCCTTAGTACCTTCCTATCTGGGGACCCAAAAGACATGCTGAAACATCTAATCTGGCAAAGGACAGCTCTCTTGTGGGCAATGGCATTGTTCCTTGGATATTGCTATCTGTCAGCAGAGATACTAAATGGAGCTTCTCTCTCTCATCTTTGGGGACTTAAACCATGCCATCCTTACATAAATAGTAGATGACAGCTAGCCCTGAGCAGCACCTTCTGTAGGTGGAGTGGGAATAGCATGGACTGGGATTTCTGGAGTGGTTGTTTCCTTTGGATCCTCAACAATATTTCTCATGTCCATCCATGTGCAGGTTACTCTTGCATGCTGCACGGCTTCACAGCCCAGAACTGTGGACGTCTGGTTCTTGCCATGGTTCTACATGAGCCTCATGGATTAAGGCACACCAGATTTAAAAAAAAAAAAAAAATCAAATTATGCTTTATACAACACACCACTTCTCCTAAAAGCATCTGGATTCTGGAATTTGCTCTTGGGGGATCATTTGGGGCCAAAGGAGACCCTGTGGGATTTTCCTCTACAAGGGAACAATTCTGAAAGGTCTCCTGCCCCTGTGGTGTGACTGGAGGCAGCCAGAGCTGCTTCTCCACCAGCTCCCGATGCCGGCAGAGGGCAGGGCCCGGGGAGGGTGGATGGGGCCGGGAGCAGTGGCGTGGGCGAGGGGCGCTCGGGAGGGCAGGTGGGCTCTGTGGGTCCGAGCTGCACACGGGGACACGGGCACCATCCCGCACTGCGGCCCCGGACCGGAGGGGCAGCGGCACCGGGGCAGGCCGGCGCTGCCGCCCAGTGTTTGTGACCTCGCACAGGACGGAGCCGCTCGGGGTTCGGGCCGGGCCGGGCCGCAGCCGCGCCCGCCGCGGGGAGGGCCCGCGCCGGCCTGGGCGCTGCGGGAGCGCGGCCCGGCTGCTCCCCCGCGGGCCTCAGCCCTTCTGGAGGAAGCTCATGGTATCCAGCCGCAGGGACAATGCCCGGCCGCAGCTAACACCGCAAACAAAGGCTGCGCGCCGAGCTTGGAAGCTCGGTGCCATGCCAGGGCTGCAAAAGGCTCCTGGTTTGCTGCAGCGGGTGTCCGTGCTGCTCAGTGGCCCTCACCCCGCAGCCTCTGGCACCAGCGCCAGGCTTGGCTGTGCTCCTCCCAAATAAGCCGGAAAGCCGCCATCAGCAAGCTCGGTGCGCTGCTTCAGAGGACAAGACCTGTGGCTCTCAGGATTTGAAGGCCCCAGAGATGAGCAGTGTTAGCAGCCCAAGCCCTCCTCCCCAGCAAGGTCACCTGCAGAGGCAGGAGGCGTGACTGCCAGCGACCCTGCTCGAGGGTTGTGCTGCTTCCCAGACCTGCCTGTGACCCCCACGCGGGAGCTCAGAGCTGCTGGGCTTACATCCTTCAGGAGCATCTTTGTTTTCTGTGTGCCATTTGTCTCTGCAGGATGTGTAACATTTGCTGGTTTTGCAGGAAGGGACCGGTACAGGCCAGGGAAATCATTACCTTCCTCAACTAGACCCGTGCTTAGTGCACACAGAGTCCATTGTTAATATCTTGGGAGTCAGACTCAGAGAGTTGCAATGTGCAGTCCCTTGTCTTGCTTGACAGGCTTATTTGCTTTGTGCGTTTGCCTTCAAGCCATCCTGCAGCTCTGCTCATCAGAGCATCCCTGCTCCTCCACCCATCATGCTGCCAGCACACCACTTCACCATTGTCCTGGATCTTCCCCACATCCCCTCAGCTTCAGCATCTGCAGTTCTCAGCTGCCCTTCCTTAACTCTTGCTTTCCCTGACCTCCTCTTAGAGAGGCTGGTCTGTACAGCTCATGAAGGGATTGTTAAACTAATATTTTCTTACAAAAGCTGTCTGAAGAATCAGTCTATTCACTAAAATAAACGCTCCTCAAGGGCTGCCATTTGCAGGGCTACTGAGCTCTGAAATTGTTA
The DNA here is from genome assembly GCF_036417665.1 of Passer domesticus. Taxonomy (NCBI): domain Eukaryota; kingdom Metazoa; phylum Chordata; class Aves; order Passeriformes; family Passeridae; genus Passer; species Passer domesticus. Next base: position 35,518,806 of record NC_087479.1, read on the forward strand.
AAGTGGGGTGAGGGGGATGCATAAGTGGTTTTGATTCACCCCTCTTTGAATCTCAACTCTACACTGCAACTGGGGCTGTGAGCTAAAGTATATCCAGAGCTCAGGCAGGGGCAGCACCTTGGCAAAAGCAAGTTTGTAGCATTTGCCTGCATACCATGTTCAAGACTGCCCAGCTGTGCTGTCACCTCTGGGACATTTTCTTTATGTTTGTCTATCAGTGCAGCTGCATATGAGTTTATACAGACTCAAACCCTTCCCTCAGCTGGTAGAAGTCTGATACCGTGTTAGATCCTCCATGCTGGGGCACAGAGAGATTTGGGGCATGGTCTGGACAAATCAAGCTAACTAGACCTTTCCACGGTCTGAAAAAAGTTTGTCTTGCCAGTTTCTTCAGTCAGCCCTGTACATGTACTCCTACATCCAACACATGGGAAAAAAAAAAATCTTTCTGTGCTTAGTGTAATAGATCATCCACTGTGGGCCACCTGCAAACCCTATCTTGCAACTAAACTTCTGACGTTCTGCATGTCATGCATTTGGATAGGTATTACCCTACCCAAAAATGGCTGTCCTTCTGTGATGACCTGCCTCTGGATTCAGAGATACTCTGCCATGATGCTGAACTCCTTTCATGGACCCTGCCTTCCCCTCTGTAAAACTGCCCTCACAGCCAGAGCTGGGCAGAGCTTAGCTGCCTTCTGCCATCCTTTAATTAGAAACTTGTCAGAGCTTTATGAAAAGCAGCTCAGCAAACCACACTCTGAAATGTGGAAACAATGTAGAGAGCAGTGCTAGGAAAATAGGAAATTAAATTCATAGTGGGTATTATTGACCTGGGGTATTATTGACCTGATGAATATGGAGGCAATTCTGCATCACCCTAACAGTGTTTGGGGGTGACCTTTCATCTGCCAGGGCTTTGAGTTCTCTAATGGGTCACAGGAAAATGTGACTGGCTGCAGGTGGAGGGACCTGGATCAGCATCCTTCCCTTGGCTCCCTGCCTGTCAGGGCATCACTGGAGCCCACTCTCATGGGACTTGGCCTTCCCTCCCTGACTTCTGACCCAGCAGGCAGTTCCCAGAAACAGTCAAGTCACTGTGTTAAGGTGATCCTGCCCTCACAGTCTCTTTGTTTCTGGGGAGCCTTAGGCAAATCAGGTTGCAGAGTATACACAGAACACCAGAGTCTCTATGTCAAATGAAAGGACAGTCCAAATGGAGAGAGAGGGCAAGAGAGAAGGCTCTGTGTTTGCATTCATCTCTGACATGATGGATTCCCCCTTCCTGGAAGCAGCCTTGGCATAAATAAAGCCAGTAAAGGCTTTTATGCAAGAACTCCCTTCACTACCAATAGTCCTGGAGTCATAGATAATAAAAGACCTGGCAGCTCATCTTGCACTGCTCCCTTTAATCAGCAGGATTTTCCCTACTGAATATTCACTGAGGTTGCTTTATCTAGCACACCTCTGAAACCTCCATGGATAGGACCTTAGCAGATGCCCTCAGGAACACATTTTTCCATCTTGAAACATTTACTGCAAGGAAAAAAAGAAGTCTGATATACAACATAAAATGTCATCTCTTGAGTAAGTTTAGAAACAGGGAGAGCCATCTGTAGGCCACAAATAGCAAAGGTGTTTAGCACAATAGATTTTTTTTTTCCTTCAGTATTCCCTTTAATGTATTTTTTCCATAGTCTTGAGTTTATTGCACTTTTTATCAACATCCATTGCTCATCATGAACAGTGTAAATATTTGTAGATTATCATGTCTTGTTTCAGCCTTTTCCCCACCTCAGACTGTAATGGCTGAGGCTTTTCTCATATGCCAGTTTTTCAAAGACTGCTATTGATTTTCCTGCCTTTGTCTTTCTTTAAAAGATCATTCAGGAAAAACATAGTAATGTGAAAACAGAAGGGCTGTGCTTGTCCATACAGCACAATTACCCAGTTTGTGTAAGTGGGGTATCACCCTGGCATTGTGCTCTTTGTGGAAAACTGCATGCATGTGTCACACATGTTGTGGTGCAACATATTTGTTAAATCTATTTATTGCACATCTTTGACCACTTTACCTACACCTTCATCCCACACTGCCATCTGTTCTGTGGCTACCACCCCCCATCTACTCCCCTGAGTACCTGTGGAGGGCTGCCAGGAAAATGGTTCCTCCTTTTCTTGCCAAATTTGGAATTTCAGTTGCAAATTTACCCTAGCAAGAGTGCCAAGGGGAGTCAGAGTCAATGCCAAACCCACTCTAGCTTTCCTGTTGGGCACATTTTCAATTCTGTCACAGTAGCTGAAAAGGGGAGCTGACTCCTATCAGAAAGGGGCATGCTCAACATTGCAAGAGGGATCAGCAGTTGTGCCCAGTCCAGTATGGGCATATCATTAAAGGCTTTAAAAATGTAAAATCTGTAGTATCTGAAAAGAATTCTATTATTGACATACATGGCATTCTCAAAATCATACACATTTGTCTTCACAGCAACTAGTGCACCTGGCTGCAGAGTGAAGGTCTTTTTGAAAACAGTTCCAATAAAACATGTTAAAGCCATCTACATCACTCCTGGAATAATTTTTTTCAACAGAAAGATCTTGTGCAATATGCACAGGGATTTTTTTGTTTGCATGAAATGCAACCATCCTGCAGCAGTCATGTTAAGAGAAAGCTTTATATAACACTGCTGTGTGAAGTTTTGACCATCATACTTGGTCAATACATATACAATATATAAACAGATATTCCCAAATTCAGTGGAAATACCTGTATGGACTTTCCATGCACAAGTTCCCCATAAAATAAGACAAATGTGTGTTTTTTCCTGTAGCGTGCCCTGCAGGAGCTCTGGCACAGAGATACCGTGTGTTCCCCTGGTGCTGCACGAGCACTGCAGCCAGGCAGACATTGCTGATTCCCAGCCTGCTCCTGGTGACTCATCCCAGCCGAGCAGTTGTGTGGGGGTGCACTTGGAATGATCCTATTTACTCATTCTCCTGGAGGACCACAGGAGCACCCACTGCACTCTGCTGGCAAAAGATACAGCAGACTTCACCTCAGCAGGGCAGAAATAGGAGGTGCACTTTGGCTGATGGAAGATCCCCATGGGAGAGGAGGTTGAGAAAGAGGTCCCAGTGAGTCAGTCCCCTTCCCATTTTATCCCCATCCTAGGAAGCAAGAACACAGCTGATGAGCTGGTGGCTCAGAAAGCCCTTTGATCTTCCTGGCCTGCTGCCTTCTCACCATTTCATCTCCCTTGAGGCTGCTGAGCTCCTTCTTGTATAAATCTTGGCCATCACCTCCTGCCTCTCCAGCTTGCTTGGATAACAGCCTGGATACAGGATCATTTCCTTAAGATACTGCTTCTGTCAGGGATGCAATTCATGACTGTCACAGAGGGGGATACCATCATCCACGGGCTCATTACTGCTAACAACAGTGATGATGGGAGACTCGAAATTGCAGTCAGAGCACAAGAGCACAAAGTGTTAACCTCAAACATGCTGGAGGCAACCTGTCCCTGCCTCAGTCACATCCTGAGAGCTCACATACCAGATGACCTCCCCCTAAGTCAGGTGGGGACCATGCACCAATTCCACAATTTTACAGGGAACTTCAAAGCACAGTGCAGAGTCTGTGTGGGCCAGTGGAGGTGAATTTGCTCCCTACAGGAAGCATTTTTCTATCCCCTTGGCTAAACTGTAAATTTAAAAGCAAACACAAATTGCAACTGGCTGTTTTCAGCATCACATGCCAGAGAACTGTCAGGGTCTATGATACCACACAGAAGTAGTGCCCAATATTAGAGATGGAAAATTAATTTCTATTAGCCTATGAGCCTGTCATTCCTGGGCAAAGATGTTTTTGACAAACTCTATTTCTTCTGGTGTTAACAAATCACCCACAAGTAGATTGCAGTATCTCCAAGATTCATTCACTATTTGAATATAATTGCCAAATATTTACTTGCCAGAGAGTTATTCCTAGCGAAATTGTTAATCTGCAGCTCATTCACAAAGTTTGCTACTGACATTGGATAGTTGAAGTGCAAGGAACTATGTTCAGTTTTTCCTTGGATATTCAGGTCACCTGGTACTGTCTCTGTCACTTAAGAATATGGATACAGCTGTTATAGTGGGGTTTGCTCAATCCTTTTCTGATATTTGTTTTAATTCTATGTTTCAGAAACATTCTTCTAAATCAAGCTCTAATTAAAAATATTTCTGGAAAGAAAAGGGGTGTGAACACTGTCCAACCTAAATAATTGTTTATGCATTTGCTGAAAAACTGTAGTCAGTGTCAGTCTCTGTGCTCCAGATGTAGGTGATACATGGGCCTGTATCCAGCTGCAGGATAGGTGCCTACAGTATATATGCAAAATAAAAATCAGCAAAGCCTGTATTTCAGCCTTGCCACCCAGCTGTTTTTTTCATTCAGCCAGATGATTGTATCTTAAGGCTACTAGAAATAGCCAATCCATAATTAAAAGGCTGCTGGGTTTAATGTACAGGCCTACCAGTCACTTTAAAGGTTTAGAATAAATCAAACTGCATTTTCTTGCCACTGGCTAGCACTTCATTTCTTTGAGAGTTGGCACCACTCCAACACTCAATTTTTAGGTGGAAAAGAGCAATTGCTGGCCCCCTGGACTTCATGGGAGAGGTGGTTCATTATTAAAAAAAGAAACCAAACAAAAACCACCAAAACAAAACAACAGAAAAAAACCCAACCTGTTCAGTCTGTTAAAATTAGTCAAATATCAGGGATTTCAATAATTTGTCTTCTCTTATTCCATCCATCCTCTACTCAAATTTAGGATGGGCACTTAAGAAGGAAAAGGACCTCTTCTCTCATCACCTTGAGCAAAAGCATGCTTTCCTTAAAGTTTCTTTGGAGTTAATTCCACATGTGTGCTAATCTGTTTGTGTGTCTGACTAAAAGCTATTTCATAGCAATGTGCACATACTGCTCCTGTTTTACTGGAACAGCCAAAACTAACAGACTTTGGGTATCAAATCAATTCCTGCTCCCGTTTGTTAGAGCAGTCATTAAAGGGATGCAAGATACAGTTTTAATTAGCATTGTGCTCGACATTGCAATAAAGTTAAGTTTCAAATAAAAGGCTGAGACCCACGAGCCTTCTCTGGCAGAGCTTCTTCTGGCTGACCTAGACCTGCTTGTTCCCAAAAGGACATGGCAAATCCTTTTGTTAATACAGTCATGCAGCTCTACCCTACTTACCTGTGGCATAGCTGTGAACCTAAGCTCCTCTGCAGAGGAGCATATGCCTTTCTCCTCCCTGTAGTTAGGAATAGATATGTTTTGTTTTGATCTCTAAAATATATATGCTTGTTATAATGTAGGAGAGCTTTTACAGAGACTCCACCAGAAAGCCACTATTGTAAATGCAGGCAAGCTTCGTGGCAGGGAAGAACAATGTATCTGACTCCATCTTATCAGAAGGCTAATTTGTTTCTTTATTATACTATATTATATTAAAGAATATTATACTATAGAATACAGAAAAGATACTCAATGTTAAAAAGATAATAATAAAAACTCATGACTCTGGTTTCCAGAGTCCCAGCACAGCTTGGCAATGATTGGCCACAGGAGTCCAATCAGGCAATCACCTTCAGGTAAACAGTCTCTAAACACATTCCACAGGAGCACAACACAGGAGAAGCAAATGAGAGAAGAATTGTTTTCCTTTCTCTGAGGCCTCTCTCCCTGCCTTTTAGCTTCCCAGGAGAAAAACCCTGGGCAAAGGGATTTTTTCACAGAATGTGAGTGCCACAAGCCACCAGAAAGACTACTTGGCTGTTGGATAGCAGAGTTAACTTACTTGTAAATGTGGAGGATGCAAACTATAGAGCTCATGGCACAGCCTCACTGACTGGAAAAATTACTGGAGCAGTATGCTCAGAGTGATCACTCCCCCAAAACTGAAGGCATATAAGCAGATTGTTGTGAGTTAATGGTAAACAAAGAATGGTGTAGAATTTCCTTAACAGTGGAGGCAACATTTCTTCTGGAAGCTTCCCTTACCCTGGACATATTGAAGGAATTACTGTAATTGCCTGTTGCAGTGAAAATATGAAGGGAAGTGTTTCTATAGAGGGTGCACATAGCCTCTACAGGCACTTTCATGAGCCTTCACAGCAAGGCACCTGCTTTCTTCTTCCTAGAAGGGGAGCCAACCCTGGCCTCTTCTGTTTTTTAATGTATTGACCATCAGGCCAAACTAAAATGGCAAATCCTCCTCTCCGTACTAGTGAAGGTTTCACCTAGTTTTTGCATGACTAGTCCCCACCTGGAGGTGGTGCCACTCTCCATGGCTCCTGATTTTCCTTGAGCTTCATTGGTGAGAAGATATCTAGCCCTCCTTGTCCTTGAGGATGAGCCCTCACAGGTATCTAGAAAACACCTGTGCATTTTCAGGTCTTCCACAATGAGGCCAGGAAGGCAGAGGGAGTGACTCTTGGGTTAGCTCGCTAGTGATGCCACGTGTAGTGACAAGGACTGTGTGTCTGCATATGCTAAAACATTGACAACCCTTATTTGGGTTTTCAACCTGTATTACACTGTCAGACAACATGATTTCAAATAACTAGATTTCAAATAGATTTTAACTAGAAGTTTGTGGTTTATTGATTGCAATGCAACAAACTCATTTCCTCATGGCCTCTGCAAAGGCAGCAGGCACTGAATGTTCCAAGTTTCCCTATAAGAAGTAATATTTAATATTATTAAATCATCCATATTTAAAAATTTTCTTTAATGAATGCTTTTTACTGGTGTATGCAAATAATTTCATACCCTGTGAACCAACATACTTATTATTCACCCCAGAAAGAGGCCATGATTGGATGCTGTACAGCTGGACAGTGTGTTTAGGTACCACCTGAGTACAGCCCCTATGAATAGTGGCCTTCTTTCCTGTGCATACAGCCACTGGCTGGTGGCAGAGGCAGCACTGGTTACAAGAATGTACTCTGCAGCAACAGGCCAACAGCCTGGATTAGTCAGATTTATGAAATCATAATTTGATTTAGGAGTCTGTGTCCTGGCATACAGCAAATAGCTAAAATGAAGATTGTGACTGTGGCTACTTTTGTATAATCAGTTTCAACCATGCTGTAGGTGGTGGAGCAATACTTGTTTCCCCAGAGCATCCTGGAGGAGATTGTAAGAGCTGATCTGTAGATACTGTTTGGGTGCCTATGCTGCCTGAACCACCCAACAGAGACTGGCCTCTCCAAGTCCTGTCCTGGTACACTCTCTTTTCCCTGTGGAAGCATTTCAAACAAGAAGCTGCTTATTATTTCTGAGGTTATCCTTAGAGTGATTAATGTGTTTATTCTTTTAGAGGAATAAACTTAGCCCTGTTGGAGGTTGACACAGATTTAGGACTTCCTCTCAATAAGTTGCACAGGTTTCCAAGGAGGTGCAGCCATCAATTAAATCCTAAATAAAAGTTCTGTCAGTGTCACTGCTTATGCAAAAAACCTGTGCCAGATTTCACCACCTTTCACACATATCCCCCCTCCAAATCACAAACACAAGCTGGCAAATCATGTGAGAAGCTGTGCAGGAAAAAAATGACATTCAGGTGGTGGTCCAGATGGTCCAACTTTGAGGAAGACATGTAAGTGCATAATTGAGCCCTGCATGCTCTGAGGCATGAAGGGCAGTCCACTGCTGCCAGCACAGGGGACCAGCAGAGCAGCAGCCACGCATGAGGCACTGGGGGGAGGCCCAGACAAGAGGTTCAGCAGGAAACTTCACTGCAAAAACATCTGATTTATATTTCCTTATCCCTCTAGTTTTCCTCTGGCTTCCACTTGCCTGAGGAGGCACTTTTACTTGTTCACATCTTTCTCCAGCTGCAGCTGTAAGAGATCCCATAGATGGGGGTCAGCATTAATGTTCCTGCAGCCTCACAGCAGCCAGGCAGGGTATCAGCTTGAAGTCTGCATGCACTCTAAAAGCTCCATCCTTCCTTTTCCTCCTCTCCCTCAAACATACTGCAGCTACATTCCTACCCAAAATGGAACATGGGATTTCTGAGTGGTCAGTGAGAAGCAAAACACGTCTTTGGAGTTTCACATCCAAGCAGAAAACCAGCTAAATGAGGAGCTAACACAGTACGAACACCAGAAGCCACAGTTTCTGTAAAACCCTTGTACATTATGTCGGGAGGAAGTTCCAGGAAGAAATTCAAAAAGCACCCAGGGAGACCAGAGGACTCCTGAGCCTCAGTGCCCGCTTGACTGGGCCTTTTCCCATCCAGTTTCTCTTGCAAATAGACAACAAACATCTGAGTGAAAAAATAACAGTGCTTACATTCTTGTAAGAGAAAAGGTGGGAATTTGCTCATTGATATTTTCTTCTAGATTTATGCATGTATCTGTTTTGCTCCATAATGAATAGTTTTTTTGAGTAAAATCACAGCAAAAATAGGAAAATCTCAGCAAATGCAGTGGCAGAAGCCATCGCTCCAGGACTCAACCTCCTGCAGCTCTGATCATAGCCCAATAATTTTTCTCCACAGACAGTTCATTGCTGGTTTGAAGCTTTGTTGTACCTCCTTACATGTCTTGTCACATCTGAGTGGCTAACAGCAAGGTCGAGGAGTAAAAGGCATTCAAGAACAATTTTGCTTTTTTAAGTGCAGCCAGTCTTTCACCCATCTGCCTCTGTTGGAACAAGAGACATCATCCAGTAGGATGGACAAAGCACTTCCCTCCTAAGTAGGAGAAGGAAGTTTAGTCAAGGTAGAAATGGTTCATCATCACTAGGAAATGGCAAAATCTTGAAATTCCACTTCTCAGGCTACTTGAAAACCATACTTTAAGAAAAAAAAAAAAAGAAAAAAGAGATTATCACTTAACTAAAGTGTTGATTATTGTCAGCAAGTTCCTGACAAGAAAAATCAGTTGCTCTTCTTCTGGTTGCCACCATGGCTCACTCAATCCATGATCCTTGCTGAGTTTGGTTAACTAGTTTCATAGTCACTCAGGAATGAGCAGTGATATGGAAAAATGCAGCATGTAATGGAAACTGTGACCTGTCACCTCATGTGTGCTGGTGCCAAGGAGGCTGCTAATTATAGCCTGACATGTAAATACTCCTGGAAGATGATTGTACTTATTTGGACTAGTGCAATATTAATTAAATACTTTGATTATTTCTGAGATAGACTTTGGGAAGGAGAGTGAGGTGTTGTCAAGGGAATTAACCTTTTAATTGCTGGGAATGGAGTTGTCTTCCTCAGAAACTGCAGCAGAAGACTGAATTTTCCTCCCTCTTTTCTCTGTCCTCCTGTCTTTGACCTACTTTTTTGAAAACTCCCATTTTTCCTGCTTGCTTTTGGTCTCCTCCGGCTCTGTGCCCATGCCAGTTCCTCAAGATCATAACTCACTTGCCTCCTCAAGCAGGGAGGAACCTAAATGGCAGGGATAATGAAGAACTTCTGGCAGGAAACCAGGGTGGCTCTTGTCTGAGCCAGAGCCCTGGCTTCCCAGCCTTCTATGCTCACAAAATTTCCAACCCAGAAATGGCCAGCTTCCAGCTCCTACATGGGTTCCCTTGGGTTCCACATGCAAATACCAACAGAAAATCATGGCTCAAGCTGCCTTGAAATGGGAGAGGGAAGGGGAGGCTGATGGAACCCAGAGGAGTTGCAACCACCTCAGCAAAAAGCTGCTGAAAACTTTGGTGGGTCCAGGAACATCAGGACAAGATGCCACTGCCTGTCTGACTCATCCCTAGGAGCAAACAAACAGCAGTGGCAGTGCACAGCAGAGGCAAGCACAAGACCAGGAGGCGAGGTGGAGGCAAGGAAAATACTCTTGGCTTTTTACTTCATGCAAGACACAAAGCTAAGCTCAGGCTCAGCTGCAGGCTGTCCAGGACTGATGAATGTTCACAGGGGGCCTGGGTTTGCAGGGAGCCCGGGGCTGCCTCACAAGCAAGTCCACTCAGGTGGAGGCAGGCTGCAGCCAGCACTGGCCCAGGGTGCTGGGCAGAGCAGACTGCTCAGCCCAGAGCTTGGCTTCCCAGCAAGCCTCAGGCCACACTCCAAATGAGCTTGTTGTTACCTCTGAACAGCTCAACAGGAGGTGTTGAGCTGTTGAGTCCCGCAATATCTTTCAGTGACCTTGGGGACAGTGTTTTCCAGCAAGTCCTGCATTTCAAGTGAGCCAAAGCTTTGTGTTGAATGACTCCTCTGTTACACGGTGTGGCCTTGGGACAGTCACATGTTTGTGCATTCAGCACAAACTGAACCTGCTATTCCTGTGCCACTCTTGAGGCACACCACAGCATCCCTCAGTCTCTTTCTCCACTGAGTGCCTGGGCAGTGCTCCCTGCTTTGCACATGCCCAGCACCAGAAAAGCCAGCAGCATGGCCGAGCCAAAATCTTGCACTTCCCAGGGATTTTGTGCCTGGAGGAGATCCTGCTCATTACACATGGCTGAACAGGCAACCAGCACTGTTCTGACAGTACAAAACCAACTCTTCTGATTGTCATCAACATACTTGAGTGGGAGTACTGAGGGGAAGGTGAACCTGTGCCTCTGCAGAGAGCATCACAGCTCTGCTATAGCCAGGAAACAACCCTGCTCTTCTGTTCATCTTTTCATTACAGTTTGTAAGATTGGAGAATTCAGTCTCTTGTCTGGAGCAGACAAGTAAGAGACAGTTGTGGGTCAGAGCTGCCAGTAATGCCACTAATGCACTCTCAAGGACTCTCCACAGCTGCACAGCATCATCTTCAAGATGAGAGGAAAGGACAAGTGTTATTTCTGCCTCAGGAAGGCAGAAGACATTAAATCACCATACTGAGAGCTGATGAGAAACAATAGAGGCAGGACAGCACAAAGAATGGGAGAGTTATGAGACCTGGATGCTGTGGGCCCAAGAGGCACAGGGACATGCATGCTGATTTCTCCTTTCTCCTGCAGTCCTAAGGCTCAGCATGTGCTGCTGGGCCATTGACTCTGTAAAAGCAGTGCTGCTGGGAAAGGATGATGATGATGATGCTGTGCCACTGCCAGCTGTACCCCTGCAAGAGGTGGGATGCCAAGTTCCCCTGCTGTGGCAGGATTTCCAGGCTAGGGGACACCCTGGCTGAAGGATAGCTGCAGACTTCTCTTTCCTCACCCCACAGGAAGCACAAGCCCCAGAGGCTGTTGCTGGGGAGGGGGACACATTTCCATGCAGGCAGCAGAAGCTGTCTCTCTGGATTGCAGCTTTGCCAGTACCCAAGGCAGAGGGCATAGCACAGCAACCAAGGCTCCCTCTCGTTGTGTTGAAGAGCTCAGATCTTGCTCCAGTTTCCTTGGGGTGTATTCCCTGGACAGAAGTGCCTTCAGCAACACACTCTTGAAAATACTAAAGATGTGCTGGTTCTTCATGGTCTGTATGTGAGAGCAGGACAAAGCACAGGGAAGCACAGGCCAAAGACAAAAACCCAGACTCAGAAGGAGATGAAGAAACACCAGGCATAAGATTGGAGATGCCATGCTAATCCTAAATGTGTCCCGTGAGGAGGTGGAAGGGAAGAAAGGTTTTTTCCACATAGCCCTTTTCACGGAAGGGCAGACTGAATTTGATGGCTGGACTTGAAGTTAAAGGGTTACAGCCTCCCATGGAGGCAAATGAAAACACGAATTGATCAAAACTGCCATTTTTTTAACCAATATCTTCTTTGTTCAGGGGCACTAGCCACTTCATGCTGATTGTCTCACTGCATAATCACCATTGGCAGCTTCCCTTGCCCTCTCCTGAAGATCCTCTGCATGGATTTCTTTCTTTGCAAATCCATTTCCAGGGACAATAAAAAAGTTGTAGCATAAATTAAACAAGATGCCTAGAGACCCTGAATAAAAAATAATGTAGAAGAATCTCTAGGCAAGAGGGGAAGAAAGAGGGAAGCTAAATGCAGTGTCTGCCTGCTGGCTTCTTCCCTTGCCATGCTCACACCAATTAAGTGTAGCAGCACAGACAGGGTGGCCAGGGGAGCACCTTTGTGTATAGATGCTAATTTGTTCACAGGCTTCAGCACTCAATTAATGAAACTGCTGTTTCATGCATTCCCAAAACCAAAGAAGGACTATTTGGAGGCACAGAGAGTGGAAGGGGTCCACACATGTCTGGATCAAAGGCAAGCTGGATTTAGGGAAGATTTCTACTGTTCACCTGGCACTTGCCATCAGGATCACTAGTCACCGTAAATTTAAGCCCTCTTTCATCATTCATAACTTTATGCTGTCATTACAAAATAAGCAGAGGAGAGAAGAAATATCACAGCATATGTCAAAGTTGAGACAGCCACAATACACAAAGTATCACCATATAATTTCAGATAGCTCTAAACATTTGCCCAAACTAACACCTACCTCATCAGAAGGCTTCATGCATCTGCCCAGACAGAGTAACATCCTGTCACCTTAGAAGGTTCCAAGCAGCTGCCCTTCTTGTTCTTTAGCCCAACCTGTTATATGCCTCATGGTTCATGCATTGCACCTGTGTGCCTTCTGTTCCTTCCCTCCTGACCCACACAGCTGTAGCCCACTGGGGATGAGGCTCAGTGCACCTCAGCACTCCAGGTCTCATTCCCTTCAATGCTGCTCACCTGCTGCTCACAGCTGCAGCCCACTGGGGATGAGGCTTGGCTGCAGCCCCACTCCCAGTTACCACAAGCTGTGTGCCTACAAAGAAACTTTTAAAGGCAGGTGAAAGCAGTGCAGGGGCATTGAACTTAAGTCCAGGAGAAATGGACCTTGTGAGTTTTACACAGAGTCCTAACGTCAATATGGTAGAGTGAGGACAAGGAGATCCTTGTTTTCATAGTAAAATACTGGGTTTAGCTGGGACAGATGGATGGAGAGTCATATTGCTGTTTCTCTACTCCCCCCACTGCTCTTCCCCTTTATTAGCTTAAATGTTGGGTTTTTTTAAAGGATAGGAGCACGCAGAAATTAAATGCTCACTCTCAAAATGAAGCTGACATGAGCCTCTGGCTTTGAGGATGGATTAGTTTTGAAGGCATAGTAGGCACAAAATGAGGCCGGTGAGGGCTGGCAGTGGAATTCCCAGTAGGGACAGGTTCCTTTAAAACACAGATTAAACAGGGAGGAAATGCACAGCGTATGAATATGAATTGATGCTGGGCCTTGCCTGGTCTCGCTTCATTTGATAAAATGCATTTCTTTATTGCATGTCAATTATTTACATTATTTAAATATGTATCATCAGATGAACATGCCAGCCCTGAAACAGACACACAGATGCACACGGAAACACACATGTGCAGCAGGGCGGGAGGAAAGGAGTCACACACCAGTCTGTCAGGCAGATAATGAGCAGACACTCCTGTGCTCAGTGAGTTGTGAGGCACAGGCACCCCTGTGCCCAGTCCCTGATGCATTTCGTGTGCTGGCCCCGCAGAAGAGGCGGCTCTCCTCAGAATAATTTGAATGCAGGCTCTGCTGAGCGCCGCAGGAATGTCAGCACCCGGCAGGAGCCCCGCTCCTCACCGGGGCCTCTGCTAATCTCTGGTACGTGGAACTGCTTGTCTGTGAGATAGTTATTCCTCTTTCATCTGCACAAGTTCACAGCAAAGGAAGCACAGGAGAGCTACATTTAAATTAGATAAAATCCCTGTGCCCAGCAATTCTCCAAAGTTGGTGTTATTAGTAAAGATGTTAGTAGTCGATATCACACAGTTCTGGCCTCTACCAATGTATAGAATTCTGCTCTGAATTCTCCTGAGACAAAACTGCTTTTCTTGCGTGATTCCCATTCTTACAAGGAATTTCTGTCCATGGCTTCTGCTCTAGGTGTATGAAGGTCTGGCACAGGCTTTGCAGCAAGCACTGTCACCTCTCAGTTCTGCTATTTGCCTCTAACTCATGAAGCAAAGTTAAGCTCTACTCTGAATACCCTGCCGAGGCATCAAACAAAATGTGGACCCAAATTTTGTGGTTTGACTTGGCTGCATGGTCTGGCTACAGAAGGAGTCAAATTTTTCCAAGAGCCATTTGTGCTCTCTGCACAAAGGCAGAGAGTGCTGTGCACAGCTCTTGCACACTGAAGGTTAGGACAAGGTTGGACTATGCATACATGGACAGGCCCAAGGCAAAAAGTGGATCTTCCTGAGCTTTATACTGTTTGATTCCTCTGTCCCAGGCTCCTCCCAGCTCTGAGAAAGTTCAGAACAGGGATGTTGAGTGGATTTAGTTAGTTCAGGTGAAATGCTCCTAAAAGAGCAAGTATATGGTATAACAGGTAATTTTGCTGATAATTTTACTAGGGAAAGAAGAACTAAACACTTCCCTCAGCACAAAATTTGATGGGTCAGATTTTTGGCAGGTGTGAAACATCATAGCAGACTCAGTGGAAGTAGTCCAGTATGAACCAGCTGAGGTGTTTCCCAGAAAAGCTGACTAAGGCAATTCCATTTACCCTCCTGGGCTCTTGGCCTGATGCTGCCTGCCGTGGCAGGGGCTGCAGCAGCAGCCTGGGGAGCAGCCTCTACCAAAACAGCAAAGCCAAGGAAGGACTGCACAGCACGCACAGCTGATTTGCATAATCAACACAAAGCAGCATCCTGCTGTACAAATCCTCTCCCTGCAGTCAGGTAATCTTCTATTCCCATCTTCATCCTGCAGTGCCTTCGCTCCAACTTTCCATCCTGTGAGGCTTCCTCCTACTCACCCGTCGCCATCCTTCATTCCCACCCAGGCCCTCAGCTTCTCTTCACACCAGGAACCCGATACCTCCATTGCATGTATCCATCTCTCTGCACTTCCAGCCACCTACCTACCACTCCTACAGGCAGAAAGATCCATGAGAAATGAGGACATTTCAGTAAGTGAAATGGAAAGGAAGGGAGGAGACTTTCAAACAGTCATTACCTATCGAACAGCCTGCCAAACCCCCCCAGGGAAATCACAACAAAATCTGTTCCTGGAGAAACATACCTAAAGGCTGCAGCCATTGGTTTCAGATGGCAGCCAGGTGACAGTCACGAGTGGCATCTCAAAACACAAGGCTTTGCCTGGGACTGAGCACTCAGCCTAGCCACAGTGGTGGCTGTTGTCCCCAGGCACAAGAAAAACTCTCTGTGCTCCCGAGGTCAACCCAGTATGTGAGACTAGAGGCATACTGTGTGAAACATTAAAAAAAAACAAACCAAACCAAACCAAAAACCAACAAAAACAACAACAACAAAAAAAATAGAAAAAACAAACCAAAAAACCAAACAACAAATCCCAAACAAATAAATAAACAAATTCACCACCATTTATGCTTTGCATTCTGTGCAGCTACAGCAGGGCAGGTCTAGAGCCAGCATGCATCTCTCTACATCTCTGTTTCTGTCAGTGGGCATCTCTGGCTGCCGCTGCTCAGTGCCTGCAAACAGCTGGTATGTGCCCATTTGTTGCACTGACATCTGTCCACAGCCACCTCCTTCAGCTGGAGAAGCTCAACTCCTGTTCATAAATAATTGCCCAAGCAGCTGCTGGCAGGCCTGGGGAAAAGAACTCAGGAAGGTCACAGAGCAAATGCAGAGCCTTCTGCAGAGCACAGATGTGTCGTGTCCCATGTCTGAGCTGTATGGTCTCCTCCAGGCCCTTACTGGGGCATAACTCCCCCACTGCCAGGGGGAACATGCTGAAGTCTCCCATTCCATGTACAAAATACAGAGACAGGATGGGATGACCACCACTGTGCCTGGTAGTGCCATGGGAAAAGGGCCCTGGCCCATGCCATCCCCTGGCTGAGGAGCAGGGGCTGTTTCTTTGTTTCCCTTCTCATCACCTGAATTGCCATTGGTTCAGATCAGTTTGAGCTCCTCTGTGGCTTTGTGTCACTGTCCCTTCCTTTCAAAGCACTGCTCAGGGAAGCTGCTGGGGCTGGCCAGGCAGTGGGCAGGATCTGGCAGGGCCTTATGGTGGGGTGGGGCAGTGGGCACTGGGGAGACCAGCCTGCAGACTCCTGCCTGCTGCCTGTGTCCTGGGCAGGAGCCCACAAGCCCAAGCCTTTCTGAGGTAGAAGAAATGGTGATTCTTGCTGCTGGGTTCCAAGCCAGTGCTGCTCAGCAGCTCAGCCCAGCTCTCCGGCTGTCAGAAGCACTGGGGATTAAATACACCATCATGTGTAAATCCAGTGTTTAAACAAATAATTCTCTCAGAATAACAGGCAGGCTTTTCCACATGAAGCAAAGCTGACACCTGACTCTTCACCTGACTTCTCCCAGGAGAATATTTTAATGAGGCCCACAGCTGTAATATCACACAGAGAACATTAACAATGCTAATTACCTAAAGTTTAGCCCATGAATACTCAAACAATCATACCTTGGAGACAAATTGTTGTTTTGGCCCAAACGAGGCAGCAATGGCTTGCACCGACGGCTTGCAAAGTGAATCAAGGCTTGTGAGAGCAGGAGAGACAGCATTAGGCACAGAGACCTGGCAAGGCAGCCTCCACAGCAGGGCTGGTAAATGAAACAGGTGCCTGGACAGAAGGCAATCTGAGATTGCAGAGAGAAATTGCTTTCAGGTGGCCAAATCCCTCCTGAGGAAGCACAAAAGGTGTTGATAGGTCTCTCAGCATCATCCCATAAAGGATCTGCGCAGAGAAAACGGGGAGAATATTGAAGGAATTCTTTGCCAGGCAGCTGTGCCTGGCACCAACTGAGCCTTGCACTGTGCTAGGAGAAGCCAGAAGTCTACACAGATATGTCATGTGTGAGCGAGGCCTTGCCTGGAGGGGATGCAGGGCCTTTGCTTTGTGCCGTAGGCGCAGTCCTGCCTCAGCTCCGGCCACCGCGGAGTGCCCGGGCCTGCGAGGGTGAGCGCTGTGCCCGAGCAGCGCCGGGCTCTGCCCGCTGCCAGAGCTCTGCAGCACCTGAGTGCAGCACTGTGTGCTCTGCCCGCTGCCAGAGCTCTGCAGCACCTGAGTGCAGCACTGTGTGCTCTGCCCGCTGCCAGAGCTCTGTCTGCAGCACCTGAGTGCAGCACTGTGTGCTGTGCCCGCTGCCAGAGCTCTGCAGCACCTGAGTGCAGCACTGTGTGCTCTGCCCGCTGCCAGAGCTCTGTCTGCAGCACCTGAGTGCAGCACTGTGTGCTCTGCTCTGCTGCACAGAGCTCCGCTGCCGCCCCAGCCTTCAGCTCCCCGTCACAAACGCTGCAGGGCAATGCACAACAAGGGCCATCGTGCAGCAGAAAAGGAGGCTCAGTCCACCCAGGTGTCTCTCAGACGGAGATGGGAATTTTGAGCAGTCTGTGTTGCTCAGCTCTAATTGAGCACAAAAACATCCCATGGCAGGCAATAGCCCATTAGCAACACTGCATGCTGAGGGGCCTTTTAATTATTTTTGTGTTCCCAGAGGACTACAGAGTGCTCTTCGTAAGCATGGCGTGGGAATGCCAATTAGGTGGCCTCCAGCCCTGCTAGACAGGGTCTGGTCACATCACCTTGCGTCACAGGCTGAACCCTGCCCTCCATTTTCTCCCCAAGTCTGCCGTTCTCTGCCATGAAATATTTATTAAAGGGAACTGCTGCCTGTCGCAAATGGTGAGTCTCCTGTCTCCTTGCCAAGGTCAGGCTGCTGGGGAGGTACCTTTGCTCTCCAAAACATCTCTGAGACTGATGGGTCTTTCTTCCATTCAGCACAGCCAGCCAGCCTTGGGAAGGATGCTCTTTCAGTTCCTATGGATTCGAATTTCCCAAGAATAAGATGGGCATGTAAACAAATCACTAAAGCAGAGGCTGCACAACAGTGAGCTATTGTGGTATCAGAATAGATAGATGCACTAGGGCATTGCAGGAGCACGTAGTAAAAAGGCACTGAATTGATTTCTGCTGTGATGAAGAGCCACCTTTAGTCTTTGCAATCACTGTGTTGTATCTTCTTAGGAAGCTTCTACACTTAGAGGTGAAATCCTGGTCCCACAGAAGTGGATGGGAAGTTCACCCTCTTCTGGTGTGCTGCTTGCATCCACCTGGAGTTTAGGTGTAGTTTGCTGAATTTTGGTTTATTGTTTCATGTGGCTTTTGTACCAGAAAAATGGCGAAGCCTTCAACCACAAGCTGTTTGATTATCTTTATCAACTGTAGTGAATGAAATAAGCAGGCACAGCTTAACTCCCTCAAGGAACTGTGGTTGAAGTGTCAAATAGATTTTCTCCCCCTATGGATAGACACTAAGGGGGTAGGAAAATAAATCAGAGATGAGGGATAAACTCTATTAAAATAAGATGCGAGAATCAAAGTATGGGATTGGATGTGGAGATAACCTTCTGTAATAATGACCTCTAGGAAGTTTGGGGGCCACAAATAAGAGGACCAAGGTGCATATAGAGCTCCTACCCCACAGCTGGGCTGTGCCTACTCAGCTGCAGGGAGCCAGATGCCTCAGCATGGCTGGGGCTGGAAGTGCAGCTTGTTCTCTGTGGCAGCTTGTTCCTGGCAAACCTGCAAACCTGTCTCTCCTTTGCCATCACTCTTGACAGCCAGTGAGTCCCAGCACGCCGGTTCTCTCCTTGCATGGCAGCTCTCCCAGAGTGCCACTTCTTTCTGCCTGTGCCTCTTCTGGCTCTTTGGATGTGTTCTGGGCTGTGGGGATGGGAGGGTCGGCGCATGGAGAAGCTGCAAACACTACCTAGCACAGGACCACACCACAGATTTATGCAGAGACTTAATGATGTTTTGTTTTGTCTTTATTTTTTCCTCCCTTCCTAGTTATTCCTAACATTGTACTTGCTTTTTTGACACCTGCTCAGCCTTGACCTGTCATTTTCTCAAAATTAGCGACAATGCTGAGATCATTTTCCCGTGCAGTGATGGGTGATTTGGAGCCCCTCATTATGCATGTATAATTAGGGTTGTTTGCCCCCCCCCAGAAGCATTACTGTGCATTTATCGACACTAGATTTCATCTGTCATTTTACAACCCAGTTCCTCATTATCATGAAAAACTTCTGCAGCTCTTCACAGTCAACTCTTGTTTTGACTGCCCAGAACAGTTTTTCATTCTCAGGAAACTTCTCACCTCAGTTTTCTTCTTCTTTTCCAAATCACTTCTAAAAATATTTAAAAATACATGTCCATCTTAGATCTTTGAGTAATTTTCCTCCTGTGTGAAAACATATTATTTATTTACACCTTTTGCTCTACTATTACAAATACTTTGTGTCTTTTATTGCAATCACTTCACTGGCAATCACATTGTTATTCAATAGCATTGCATTGGAAAAAGTGGGGACAGACATTATAGAAATAAAAGAAGAACCAGTCCCATTTTTAGGACTTAGCAGACAAGGTATATTTGTTTTGATCTTTTATTTTAATTATCTTGTAAATTCCCATCATCAGTAGATTTCATCTCTCACTGTATGCTGTGTAATATATCTTTTTTTTTTTTTTAATGTATCCATTTCAAAGTTCATTATGCCATTCCAGAGACTAGTGCTGATAAAATCCTCATCTGGATTCAAGATATTGGCAGAAAGACTAACTTCTTAAGTCTCTGGCACCAAGGTAACATCTTGTCATCAATCCACAGGAAACCAGATTTCATTAGTTCCCTTGGTAATGGAATTAATTGTTTGCTCTGGCATTGAGCACCTGAACATGGCTTTGGGCAGCAGGAAAACCAGAGGCATTTTAGTGCTATTCCTCTGCTGTGTTTCACTTGATTTTTGTCTCAGGATTATGAGATGCCAGGGATGTAAAACAGCTACCAGGAAGACAACAGCTGCCAGAAACAGAGCCTTCTGGTTTGTACTTTGAGCTGCGCATACTGTGTAGAGTTAAAAAAATAGTGCTTAGAATAATTTAAAGCAGAAATCTGTTACGTTCCTTCAAAATTACCCGTGCTTGGTTTAATAGATGCTGGATTAATTGCGTGCTGTCTGAGAGCTTTTGTTCCCCTCCGGAGTGGCTGTGGTCTGTGCCACAGAGGTGAATGCTACTCTACTGTATGGCAAATTTGACATTGAAGGGCTCTTTGTAGAAATAAGACTGCCATTCTCTCCCATTGTCCCTTTGATTAAACAGTGCCAGCAAAAGAGACAGTTTTGATGGTTGTTTTCATATTATGGGCATCTGGCTACTAAGAGCTGGGCTGAGATCACCAAATCACAAGCTGCTTTAGAGATGTCTGTTTATGCACGCTGATCCCACAGTGATGTGATCCAGGAAAGTATTTGGATATGCACATTGAAAGGGGCCAGGGGGCAGGGAGGAGAGAGAAACAGTTTCTGGGGTGTGTGGTGAGGACCATTTGTTGCCTGTGTGTGCTGCTGTTTTCCAACACAACTCTGCTGGTACTTAAACCCACCACTTTCCAGTGCCCCTGAAATAACCCTGGATTGGGGATGTTTTTCCTTCACTTTCACATGAACTTGTGAAAGGCTTCCAGTGATCTCTGAGGGACTTCGTGATAAAAATAAAGGAAATGTAATATACTACACATGGACTCGTTCATTAACTGCTCCCCGTTTAAAACCTCTTTTGCAGATACTCACTGTGTGAATCAGCACTCGGCGATGGCTCAGCCATCCCTCAGACGCTTCAGCCTTGGTCGTAGGGACTCCGTAGGATTAGAATGTCTTCTGGACTAGGTTGCTGGCACCTTCTGTTTGCTGAATAAACTTTAATGCACAAAGTTCTTCCCAAAATTTAAACCATCTCTTTTGGTTAATACCAAAGCAAACAGGGAAGATCTTGGGAAGAGGGCACTCCCATCTCTTTCCACTCATCTATTATCCAAACAGATACAAAGGCTGCAGAAGCATTTTTCCTTGAACTTTTAATTGAAGTGCTTTAATATAAAAAAAAAAAAAAAACAGTACATACAAGTTCTAAACTCCTGTTTTCTGCAGTTGTTTACACGTTTTCTAAGTTGCAACAGAATATTAGCTATGTAGGTAGTCAACACTGCTAACAAACTACAGTACAAGTTACTAATAACAGTACAAGATGCTTGGAATACATTCTTGCAAATGTGTATGAATACCAAAGAAATCCTGTGAAGCTGAGAGGCTTCCAACACCATTTTCCTCTCCTCTCAAACCTCGGTAGGATTTCACTCACAGGTTTCCTAACCACCAAAACACAGAAGGGCCGATCCTTGGCTGGTGCAAGCTGTGGTGGCTCCATTGGCATCTGCAGAGCAGTGTGAGCTGCCATGATTCACTCTGTGCTCAACAGACACCTTCTGGCAGGGTGAAACACCATGCAGGTTTCCATGCATGACAAACTGATGGGCCTTCTTGGTCAGTGCTGGCTTAGCGCATTTACTGTTTTTTTCTGAGGGTTTCTGATCTCTGTCTCCAAGAAGCAATCAGATCAGGATGACTGCAGAACAGTCAGGAGCACCCCAGATTCTCATACTGCTCTAGGTAAAGCTGGGCAAATTTCCCTTAAAAAAAGCCAAGGTTTGAAGCCACCCCATCATCTCTCCTCCCCCACAGAAGGCTGGCAAAGCTATCAAGCACTTAATAAAACTGAATGTGAGTTAAGAAGAGCAAAGATCCTCCACACAAGCCATGTTAAAACAAATCTCTACATACAAACATTGTAACAATACAGTCACTTCAGAGTTCCAAAGAAAGGGTCACACTTTACAAAAGAGGAAGAGGGGGGAAAAAGTAACACAGGAAGCTGTCCTTACAATTATGTACTGGTTCCCAAACCTGTGACCTTAATCTGTGGCCGCCAAAAGTAAACAAATACCAAGCAAGACAGTGTACACTCCAATGAGGCCTCACAGGGCGTAGCAACAGGCAACCCGGAGGCAGTGTACAAAGCTGAAAAGGAATTTGAAAGAAAGACTGGCATTTTCCCCTATTCTGGTACATGTACAGAACCAAAGACACAGTGACAAACACATTACAGAAATGGGTCTTTCCAGCCTTTGAGCCCACCTACTTGTCACCCAGGATTGGTCACAGAAGAGTTTTTCCTCTGAAATGAGAGTGGTATGTGGGGTTTTCTTCAGGCAGGAGCCCTTATTTTTTTCCCCTCACTCAGTTGTTTTGGCTTGTCTCTGTACCTGCTGTGTGACTAATAGGACATTTGGGTTCGTCTGAGACTGCTGGGTTTTTCTTATAGGCATTGATACAAAACCTCATGGTCCTGAAGACCAACATTTCAATGGCATGCTTCAGTAAGCACCCAAAACTCCTCCAGGCTATTCACCAACTGGCATTGCATCATTTTAGTGGGAAGCTATGGAAGCTGGCAAACCCATGACTAGGTTAGCATTTCAATTCATCAGCACATTATGGAAAGACTGAGTACCAATGTCTCCAGTTCAGAGTACAGACACAAAATTAAACTTCACCTCTGCTGCAAAGAGGATAAAAGGCTATTTAGAGGATACAGAAGTTGGCATATTGTGGAAAACGTGGTGGTGGCTCACAGTAAGAATTCTTCTGCTGTATTGCCTTTTTAGTGACTTTGATTTTCTATTCGTGTTAATTTGTAAGTGCAGTTTTCTCCAACCATATTTTCTTGACACCACAGTTATTGCATTACAAAAGCCACTACAATGCAATCACTCAACATACACATACATGTTGTATAGATAGGGGTATGTACAGCCAGAAAGTGGGACAGCTTCCAACCCACAATTTGTTGTTTCCATAAGAGCAGGAAGATCCCAGTTAGGTGAGACAGAAGTAATCTAGAGCATCCTCTAATGTTGAAAAGAAGACTGTGAGTATATAAGCAGATAGAAACCTCAAAACCCAAGCAAGAATTAATGCTAGTGGAACATCTCCTGCTTTGTAGCTAACTCAGTTGCTCTAAAATAGTTCTCACCTCAAATAATTTTAAGATGCAGAATGTGCAGTAAGTGCAAAGAAAGAGGTGTTCTCCCCTGTGAGTGCAGGGAGTGGATGTGCTTTCTCAGTATTGCCTAGAGGTTACCCAGTACACCTGCTCTTCCCTAGCCCACTGTCTTTGTAACAAGAAGTCTCTTGCTTCAGTGCCTAACTGGTAAGGCTAGACTATTTAATTACAAACAAACTTCAAGGTTAATGTATTAGAAAACACTGGAAACAGATACCCTGATTCTTTTAAAACAATAATGCATTGTACACTTAGTGCTCCTCTGAATCCTTTTTCCACAGAGCAAAGCATCACAATGGCTAACTTTCCATAGTTCTGAGCTGGCACAGCCAGTTCTAAGAGTTAAAACCTTCAGAGTCTCTGCTTCCCTGCCAAGAATGCTCCCTGCCCCCGCAGAGAAAACAGTTCATTCTGAATATTTCTGTTATGTAGATACTTCTGCTCTGGGATCCACAGCAGATCATCAAATGCTCTTATGCTAGTCAGTCATCAGGAGCATTTTTTGACCACTTTCTGTATTTCTTAAACTATGCACAATAAAAATACAACTACATACAATAAATTTGAAGGATTCTTTATCCCTTAGCCAAATGTATTTATTAGACTGGGAAAGAGCACAGAAAGGTACTCAGCTCCTCCAAAGGTCTCAGAAATTAAATCAGGAGCTTCCGAAACTGTAGGATGTTTTTTCATCCTTATGCTGAGCCAAGCTTTAGCACACGACTATTGTGCATGTCACTGGCCTTGCACTGACAAGGCCTTACACGAAAAAATGTGATGAAACTTGCAGATTTCATCACTGCAACACTGAGCATCACCCCAGGTAAATGACGTTCCAAAGACCAAAAGAGCCCTTAGGTACATTTGTCTAACAACCTCATCTTCAGACTACCCTGGACCTTCAATGACCCATCTAAAAGCCCTTCAGTTTTTTTGCAGAGGGCTTCCAGAACACAATCTGTCAACAGGAGGCAAGCCAGAGAAATGGGTGAAGCCATGGCTGGACACACTGTACGGTTCTACTGTCTTTGACAACAAGAAGTAGGATGGGAAGAGTCCAACTGGTCCCCAGAGCTCAAAGCTAGACATTGTTTAAAATACCTTTTCATTTCCAAAATGAGGAGATGCAATAGAAAATTCAGTAAGGTACCTCAAATAAAGGCCCTCAAGTTACTTTTTGAAGCCATTTTAAATGATAAACCAGTGCCAGACAAAGGAGTAAACCTCTCAAGTCAGAACCCAGTTCTTGGATGTTTTGCTCTCAGACTGAATTGTTCTTAAACGGGGGAGTAACCTAAGAGCCTTTATGGTCTATTTTAAATGAGAGGATATTTTTCATTTAAGTGTCTGTAACACAATAATTTGAAAATAATTGAGGAAACCATGCAATCACAGATGATCTGTGTTCAGTGTGCTCTGTTGAAGCTGCTGTGACTCTACTGCATTAAGAAAAGACATACATTATTCTGTAGCAATTGTCCATGACACTGAGGCTTACAGCATAAATATTGCAATGCCTCATCCAGTTTCTGTATGACACACCAAGTTTTATTGCAGTAATGTCTCATAATAGATGAAGGTGCTGCAGGGTCCTGTTTGGCCAATTGCTATAGGACCCTGGAGTGCATTTCATAAGCAGAGAATATCTCCCATGGGAAGGGAGTTAAGATGAGGACTAGATGCCAGGAGAAGCAGCTAAAAGCTTCACATTCCTAAGGAAAATATTTTCTGTGCCTCACACCCCCATCTTCTCCCAGTCCCTCCATTAAAAGGGAGGTTCGTTTCCTTGCTTGCAGATAGTGCTGGATGCAAGATAATGGAGCATGGCCCTGCCACGCACAGCAGAATGCCTCTAAATCAAGAAGCCAGTGTTCTTTGCCAATGTGACAGATTGAAAAATGCTTCTGGTACTTCCATGAGTGGGTTACTAAGCAACACTTTGGCTTCCAGGGAGTAGCCCTGCTGGATGTGATCTCATGCACGGGCAGCCTGACCACATCCCCAGCTGGAACACTGGGGAAGGAGGGTGTGTGTGCCAGCAGCAAGGCTGCATGGCTTTGCTGGGCTGCAATAGGTTCCTTTTGGATGAGCTGTAATCACAAAGGAAAATTATCCCAGAGATGCCCATGGGCCTACTCATGAGATGGCTAAAAAGCAAAGACATACTGTCAGGACACACTGTTGGGAGAGAAGTAAAGCTTGGAAGTAAAGCTTGAAACACCTGTGGTGTATCTTGGGTGGCTGTCTCAGGGCAAATGATGCTGAAGAGGACTGACTCCAGGGAGAGGTGCTAAAAATGAGAGGGGCTGGAAAAGATTTTCATGTGAAGAGACAGAGAGATCAAAAATACCAGAACAGATTAGAAATCAGTAAGAGAGGGGAGGATGGAGCTCGCTGAAGTGAGGGCTCATACAGGTGAGGAAGATAACGTTGCTGTCCACAGTTTTCTGATTTAGCAGTGAGGAGTTGTTTACAGAAAATCAGAAGGCAGTATACTGAAAACTGATGAAACAAGCTCAAACTCCATGAAGTCAGAGAGAAATTTGCCCTGTTTGCTGACTGTTCCATCATTATATTTTGCTGAGATTTCTCACTTTCCTTTGGAGCTTGTGACATGGCATCACTGGAGCCAGGTTGAGCCAGAACAGGGCATAAACAGGCCAGACTTAGAGACAGAAATAACTGTTTTCTTGCATGTGTTGAGTGTGCTCAACTATTAAGCAGCCACAAACCTTTTCATAAAAACTAAAGTCCAAGACTTAGATTTGGCATCTTTAAGGATACCAGGCCAAACACAAAGTCAGTGGATGAATGTTACTAAGAGCAGCTGAGAATCAGTCCCACATTTTAGAGCACTGGTTCTCTTTTATGTGTTGATAAGTCATGCTCCAAATACAATTCAGATTAAGTTGTAAGGGATAATGTTTTGCCCTATTTTTTTAGAGTTCTGACACATCTTTCCGAAACAAGTAGGATTTTCTCTTTCCTTCTTTTTCAGTAATACTTACTATAGGACTCTAGATCTATTCCAAATCATGAGCAATGTTTACAGTAAATAATATTAGGGTGATACACATATGAATTTGTGTATGTATAAAACTTAAAATCTCCTAATTAAAAATGAATACCATAGCATCACACAGCAAGGCTGTGTCTCTATTCATAGATCATTACTTCAGCATTTTAAAAGTGAACTTACAAGATGATGACAAAACAGCTTTTATGTGGGAGAAGTGCTATGATGTCACAGATTCATTCTCCTTCTATTTTGCTTTAGAATAATGGGGACAATGTTGTCTCAAATCAAATAAAGGAAGAACAGCAAAGATTGTAACTCAATCATCCTCACCCTCAATTTTAATTGTTGTGTTTTTCTTTTCAATCACTTCTAGTGGGAAAAAAAAAGTGTATACCAATGGCACATTCAACCTGAAGTGGCAGATGAAGAAAAGGTGCTCCAATAAATTAGCATGTACACAAGCTTCTGGTTCTTAGAAGATCTGACTGAGTTGCACAGATTACCATTTACTTAATACTCTTGAGTTTCTCTTTACATCTGCAGTTCAATGAAATACATTATTTCCAGGCCTAAGCCCATCACTTCTGACCCAGGCTGCAGCACTGGAAGGAAGTCTAAGTAAACAGGTAAAACTGTTGATTTCTGCTGCAGCAGAGGAAATGGAAAGCCAACAAGGTAACGTTGAGATATCTCTCGCTTTTTTAAAAGAATATTTTATGACTGAAAAGTCTTTATGAACTGCTGTATGGCCCTGATGCTGAGTTGAGATTAAATAAGCACACAAGCTTGATTCTCTGCAGTGATCAAAGGTTTGTTGAACACTTCTAAGGGAAAGATAAAAGCTGATGGTTTGATTGGGACCTGTCTATTTTTGAATTGTTCTAAACCTTTCAAATCAGTTTTACTATACACTGTCTCTGAAATACTCTAAGAAAATGAGAATGAACAAGGAAAGGTATTCTGTAATGAAGTTCAAAGGAGATGACACTTGGAAATTCTTCATGCACAGCCTTCCCAAAAGTATGCAGGGGCACATCTCTAGTGTTGCACTCCAGGAGAGCTATAAAGGAAGAGTAGGTTAGATATAACATTCATGTCTTGTCCTTTGTTTTTCAGCAGATACTTCCTTTTTCACTGCTGCTCACAAATTCTGCAGTGGGAGTACATTGTGAGCATCCAAATGTGGTGCTGTGTCCAGCAGAAGCATATGCTGGGGCTGGAAACAGATCTGTGCTCCATCAGAGTTCATGGGCAGCAGGGGGTTTGGCCTTCCAAGCAGAAGATCTTGAGAAATGGAAGACCTTATCTTGTAGGCACAAGGATCCCTGATGAGAATTAGCAGTTCCAAAGTCTTATATGGTAATAGCAGGAGGAGTCCTATACTAGTGGACAAAATGCTGAACTGTGCCTTCTCATCCAGAGGGGAGCCATGGCAGCACTTAGATCACTACAGAAAGGAATGCTCTCCCAGCCAACCCATTCAATCATTCAAGACATGGAAAGGAGATGAAATGAATGTGTCATCCTTATCAGTCTTTCCAAATACAAAGAATGAAACCTGCCCTTCTCTCTCCCTAGCTCCTGAAAGTAGGAAGAGATGAAATATTTCCTGAGTCACCATGGAGGTGAAACCTATAGTTTGTTACAATGAACTGAATCAGATGGATAACTAGATTGACAGGAGTCTTAAAAAAAATATCAATACCTGAAAAATCAGCAATTTTCAGGTATGAAGAGTTTTATTTTTAACTACATGCACACAAAGCAAAGTAAGCTCATCTGAAAATAGTAGTTTTCTCATTTCAAAACATCAGTAACAACATATATTCTAAATGCACTAATGTAATGACACTTTACATTTTCACCCAACATGGCAGAAATACACAACAAATATTAATAAACTGTTGGCTCGATTCCCCAGCTGCTAAATGCCTGGCATTCTCACTGGCATACAATAAAAGGGTAAAACCTAAAATCCCTTCTGTCCCCTGGAGGCACTTGCTTT
The DNA here is from genome assembly GCF_036417665.1 of Passer domesticus. Taxonomy (NCBI): domain Eukaryota; kingdom Metazoa; phylum Chordata; class Aves; order Passeriformes; family Passeridae; genus Passer; species Passer domesticus. The sequence goes on from NC_087479.1 coordinate 35,546,707, forward strand.
TCTTCACCTTCCCCTTTCCCCTCAGTTAAGTGCCTCAATGCACAGTGGTGGAGGGATGTTCAAACACCCCAGCAGTGCAGCTGGAGAGACAGGAGAGTGATGCACCTCTCCTCCAGCCTGTGCTAAGGCTTGGCCATCAGGACAGCAGAACTGTGCTTGCACAGCCTGCAGCCTTGCCTCCTTCCAGACAGCCACTGACCCCAGGGGCCGAGGACACTGCCTGTCACTCTCACTCTTGCCTGCAGAGCAGTGAGACCTTGTGCCCCAGGCAGCACTGCCAGAGACAGAGCTGGGACAGTGCCAGCACTCTGCAAACTGCTCCCAGGAGCAGGGACATGATGCTTTGGCCCCAGACGATGGCACGGGCACTGGTACAGTGGGGACGTTGCCTGAGCCTGCAGAGCCAGGGGAACAAGATGGGGGTGGGCTGCACTTGTAAATCAGTCCCCTTCAAACCACAGACACCCTTCTCCTCTCCCTGCCCCTCCAGCAAACCTGAGTTTATCTATGTAAACCAGACCAGGTTTGGTGCCTGCCCTGAAAAGCCATTTAACTACTGCTGTGGCTGGAGGTCATTGTTAGTAATTGTCTCACCACCAAAGATGGATTTGGCTGCCTGCCAGCCACAATTCCTGCCCTCTTTTAACAGAAGAGAAGCACAGCTACAGCAACTAAACTTTTTTGTTCCTTCTGCAGGGTCTTGGATCTTTTGCATCCAAACTCCTGCCATGTCACATGTTCCTATCTCCCAGGCAGTGTCATGGGCCTGCGGCTGGCAGAAATAAATGGTGCAAGGAACAGCCCAGAAGATCTGGCTCTTCTTGCTCTGCCACAGCCTGGGAGTGCAGCACTGTGGTAAATAGCAGCACTTAGGGCTTGCACACTGTTTGTAGGCTCCAAGGGAGCAGGAGCAGCTAAGAATTGCCATCCTGCCTTTTCTCCAGAAGCGAGGCACAGATTTGAGCACCTGCCCATGACAGTGCCACAATCCTTGTTGTAAGTGGAAATAAGCCTCATGCTTCATAACTCCCCATAGGTGGGGTGTGGGGAATGCCCCACTCCCAGGCTGGCCCAGAGCCCATCTGAGTGCCCCTGTGATGGGCAGCTGGGCACAGCCCCAGCACTGTGGGACTGGCTGTCCCCATCTGGGGCAGCAGCTGGGAACGGAGCTCCAGCTTTGGCCCTCAGTCCCTGAGCATCCCTGCCAGTTTGGCTGGGGGCTCCTTCTGCAGACACCCCTTACTGGGGGGCTGGGGCAGCACCCCCTGCTCCTGCCCGGCAGCCGTGGTCACCCTGCTCAGCTGCTCACTCCCCTCCTCCTGTCATGTAAAAGTGGGAGATGGTAAGATCATAATGAACCCAGAACTGCTTAGAGAAGGGCCTTCCTGACCTGTCTGCCTGCTCCTCTCCACAGAACTTCTTTTCCCAAAATTATAGAGCTGGTCAACTGTTAAAATGTCAGATGACCTCCTTGTGATCATCCCACAGCCTCCCATAACAACATTGAAAAGATAATCTATATTTTACTCACATCCTCCATAAGATCTACATTTTCTTCCCTCACAGACTGGTGCCAGATTTTTTTCCAATGTAAATTATATTAACTTTAAAATTCAAATATTGAAGTGATTTTTTTTCTAAAAAGATTGAAACAATAATTTTCAACTCTTTTGATGGTTATTCCTTAGTTTTTGTATGAAATAATTTGCCAGATTAGACTTCGATATACGAATAATTATGGTTCTCTCAAAAGCACATTTTTAAAAAATAAATTCATTCCACACAAAAATGATGTCCTGCTCTACCTGGAATTTTCTTGCCCACAATGCACACTATCCCTCTAGCAGTGACAAGCTTAATTAATATTCCTTTCTACTCCCATGCACTCCTCACCTCCCAGATGACCCCTGTCAAAACACATGCTGTAGGTGTAAAGAAAATGCTACAGCCCCACAACACTGCATGGTGCAGGAGAATCTTCCTTTGGGGCAGAATTGACTAAGCTCCTTCTAAAGAGAGATGAAAAATCATGATTTCAAAGTTATTTAGAATAACATTTGCTTCAAAAGAACACACTTAATGGTGGCTTTCTTAGCTCAAGAGCTGGTCTGAGGTACGTTTACAGAATGTAAACTCTGTGCACTGTAAACATGATGCAACAACACAGCTATGGAAGCACAGTTTGGGGGCAGATTAGGACCCATCTCATGTTTCTCAAAGGTATTGCCTTTTCCAAGCTATGTGGGAGGCTCTGTGCTGGCAACATGAATTCACTTCCTCAGTGGTACCACTTGGATGCCCCTGTTCAGTGGTCATTTCTCCACCCCTCTGGTTTCTCAGTCTGCCCCTGCAGGTGCTGCCCTCCCCAGCCAGTCTTCCCACCATGGACAGAAAACTGGGCAGAGCAGCACACAAATGGGATGGAGGGAGAGCCAGAGGCAAGCCATGGTTTCACACAATACAGTCTGAATTGTTCAGTCTCTGGAACAGCCCGAGGTAGCCAATACCAAAGTAGATGCCATTGTGGGCATGAAGGAGGTAATGTGCAATTTACTGCATCAGTAAAGATGATTTTCTCTAAATGACCTTTTTTAGGCTATCCAAAAGGAGTTAAAAGTAGAAGGATCACGTGCACATGTTTAACTAACATATTTTAAGGCCATTATGCAGACACACTTGTATTTAAATACATCCTCTCCCACAGTAAACATCTGTTTTTATAATAAGGCCAGGAAGAACAATTACATCATCCAGCCTGACTTCCTTTATAGCACAAACCTTTTTCAGTCAGACATTCCTGTGATTAAATAAGATTGTGTTTAATTAAAATACATCTAGGAATCTGTCCATTCTTGATTTGAAGTCTTTGAGGCATGCAGGATCTACCATCTCCTGGTAGTTTGCCCTGATTTGTGCTAAAATATTAATTGCCTTGCCTACACAGAAGAGTTTTGAAAAACACTAGAGTTTGTTCACCCCAGGGACTGCCAACAAACTTGCATGTCCTGCCATAGCAAGAGAGAGAGCAGCACACTGAGCCAGAGCCCTCACACTGTTCAGTGGCCAGACCAGATCAGTGCAGGATTTGCCTGACAGCAGATGGTGTTGCCCCAGTCACACATCCCAGCAGTCATGCAGGAGGACTATCCCCATTGGGCAGCAGGTGACAGGGAGTCAGTTATCTGACTTTCTAAACTCCTCTTCCTCACCCCCATGGTAGTGCCACAACCTCTCCACATCTCAGCAAAGCTGGTGCATTTTTCACCTTGGAGGTCAGTCAGTAATTCTAAAGTGTACCAACACAGATTGCTCTGAATGCATGCTAAAAATGTCACTGAGAGGTCCATTCCAGCCCCTTGTCTTGGACCCAGCTAGTGAAGAAGGGAGGCTGTAGCTGGAGGAAGTTCTCCACACAGGAGAGCTTGTATCTAATCTGCTGCCAAAGTTACCTGGAGCTGCCTGGCTACACAGCACAAAGCTGGAGAGATGAAACACAGCTGGTCCACTGTGGGCAAGCACCCTGTCACACTGATCTCAGATGGCAAACAATGCTTTGGCATTGAAGATCTAGCAATCTGTCCTTCTGTCATACCTCATTAGTGATGAAACCTCAGCAAGGCCACAGAGGAGTGTTTCTGAACATGAAAGATATTGTTGGCTGCAGAATGGTTGTGGGAAGAAAAAACAGCTCTGGATCAAAACCACAAAATAGGAAAGCAGGTGTGCACAGACAACACAGCTCCTTTAGCAATGTCTCTGTCAAAGGGATGGAGACCAGAAATTCTGCACCAGCTGGTTCCACCAACCAGGCTACCTGAGACTCACATGATGAGCTACCAGTGTCTGCTAAACACACAGGCCAAAACAACATGCATGTCCTCTCTGTTTAGGAAAGCCGACATTGTCCTACTCCTCCAAGGTCAGTGTAAACACCAGGTCACTGGAAGGCAATGGTGACTTTGATGGAAGTCTCCAGGTCCTGGTAGCTGAGGACCAGCCCAAACACTAACCCACATCTGCTGATCCCACCAGCAGCACCACCACAGAAGTTTCCTGCAGCACACAACTTCTCATTTCCAGTCACTCTTCCCAAAACACCCATTTTCTGTAAGAGAGTCCAGTGGTGTCTCTGGTGAATACACTCTTGCCCTCCTGGCCACAACAGCAACAGGATTTTGTATCAGACTGAACCATGTGATGGTCCCAAAATGCCAGACCAGCAGGGTTCAGCCACACCAACAATGGGTGTAAATGCTCATGCAGATCAGCTGTGTCCTCCAAGTGCTCCCCAGGGCCAGGGCAGCTCCAGACTGGGAGGAAGATGCTTTATTTTATATTTGCTCAAGGGTCTTGTCCCAACAGGTATCAGACACCTGCTGCAAGTGCACAGGCTTCCACTTTGCTCTCTCCAGACTTGATGCTCAAATTTCTTTGTGTTCTCAGCTCATTGAAGGGCTGTCACATGGAAAGCACAAGCTATTGAATGAATTTTACAGGGAGCCAGTGCAGCTGCTCCAGGAGAGATTTGGTCCAATACAATTAGGATAAATACTTTCTACTTTTTTTTTTTCCTAACAGGTTAAAATACTCCTGATGCAGCCTGAGAAGAGGCTGCAACATCAGGTGGGAGAATCCAGAAGCTGACACCGCTATTTTTGATGTGTAAGCTGAACAAAAGGGGAAGAAACTATCTAAATAATGAGGAAAAAGTGCACTAGGTCAGTATAGCTCATCCTAACTAAGTGTAATTAGCAGGAGAAGGAAGAAAAAATAGCTCACCAATATTGTTTCACAATGTCTTTCAAGTGTTTGGGGACATTTCATTTTGCAGAAGCATTTCAACCAATATAAACATGCCAAATATAATCTTCAGTATCCTTACCTACTTGTACCAGCAACATGAGTCACATGCTGCTCTCATAAATTTATATTATAAACCCACTTAAATCTATGCATAGAAAGTGATATACATCATGCCCAAAAAAATGGTTATTCTGGGCTACTTGGCAGTTCAGAGTTTTTAACCTTAAAGATGTATTTTTTAGAAAATATTTGATGTACTCATTCTCCTAGTAATCTCTTAAATTATTCAAAGAGATTCAACTGCAATATTTTTTTTTTTTCAATGTATGGTCTCACTTAAAATTTCTTCATGTCACATGTAAAGCTTTGTTTAAATAAAGTAGAACTATTCCTATTTAAATTTTTTAATAATTATGAAAATTCTTCTTTTCATGTTAGGTTCAGCAAGTGATCCTTTTCTTTAGAGGTGGGGAAGGTTTTTAGACAAATTGTCATTGGCCAAAGATGCAGTTGTAGAGAATGTGGAGGAAAAATATTGGGAAATTTAGTTAGATCTTGATAATTACTTTGACAAAAAACAGTAACACTTTGGAAATGCTGAAAGCCTGGATTAGGCAATGCCCAGAAAATGCAGCTTTCAGTTGCAGAACATTTTAGTTTAGAAATTTCAAAAAATTAATCAAAGTGCTTCATTTGACCTTAAGCCAAAATTGTTTCTTTTTGCAACTTACAAAAGATTGCTTGGAAAGCTGACAATTTTTTGCTTTCTATGATCAACTTAAGATGAGAATTTTTCTTTTGTTCAATTTTCTGAGCTAAACAGAAAGTCAGTTGCATATACATAAGACTTTTCACTCAGAATTTTCTGAACAAAGAGAAATTATGTGTCTGGAAGATACTGCTGGCATTGCAGTGGGACAGCATGCCTGAATACACTGAATACCAAAGGCATTTCTAAGCATCAAGTGTGTACATAACAGCACTGCACTTCCTTACACTTAAAACAGATTCCTAATCATCTGCCAAATCAGGGCATTTGATTCAATGGAGAAAGTGTCACCCCAAAAAGTTTTGATCAATGCTTCTCCTAGTGACAATGTGCTGTTCATGAACTGGGAAGTCTTGAACTAAACACAACTCTCAGAGCACCCCTCTTAAGCACCCATGCATCTACAGAGTGGTAGAGATTTCCAGTCAAGCCTTTGAAGAGAAACACCTGGTGCTGCTCCCAGCTGAAGTACTCACCAATAATTCCTTGGGAAATATCTTACTACTTTTTCACTAAAAACAAAAGACTAAACAGAAAGCACAAGGCCACACAAAATTGACTTCTCCGCGTTGGTACAACAACCCTCCCCCTTCCATGATACATGTGAGCCTGTTAATGGCAAGCAGCAACCATGCACAGCAGTGAAGAGATTTCATCCAGATCACTGGGAAAGTACACAGTCCTAGCAGAGCCCAGGAGGTCTGGCATTAGTGACAGTGGATACCACAGATACCTCTTCCTGTATTTGAGTGTCCGTTCGTTTGGATGTGGGTCGTGTCTTTGTGTTCTGGGTGGGAATTTTGTGCTGGTATGGCAACACCAGGAGCAAGGTGTTTCTTGACTGCTGGAGCTCCTCAGGCCTGGTAGCCAAAAGCTGACGCTCTCTCTCTGAGCAGCTCCTGGCACAAATGACAACTCCAGCTCCCTGCAAATGAAGAAATCCTTATAGGAATGACATGAAATCCAGGTACTCGGAGTTTGTCAAGATTGGCTTGAATAGTATATGAGATATTCCTAATATTGGAATTGCCTGTATTTTTGTGAAGCAGACTCTGCTGCCCTTGCTTTTGTGTCCATAGGCTTTCTACATGAGCTGCAATGCTGCTGGGGTGTGCATTGCAATGAGGTGTTTTATATTTTCACACTTCCAACAAACCACTTCCCAGTGGAACAGAAACCTTTAGATAATTATTAGCTGCATTTCAAGATTTTTCCCCTCCTGATTTAGCTTACTTTTTACCAAAGTTACAAACATTAGCTCCTGAATGCCTGATTAATTTGTAATTATTATTGTCCTGCCCCTCACGTAAACCACAGTCACTCGCACTCACAAGACTCCTTCTCCAATTCTACTGCTCTGAGGATTTTAGTCAGAGAACCTCTAGTGGTAAGAGACTGGTTCCTCTGCTCCACAGCTGAAGTTGGACAAACTCCAACCAGTCATAGTATAGTCCACTTGAACCCCCTGCAGAGGTCATAACTGCATGCCAAATGTAATACAGACCACAAAACCCTCACCCTGCCTAAACAGAAACATATCATAGAGCAAGGAAGGTAATTCCCTTTAATCCAGTCTCCTGCCAACAGGCTCTCAGATGTTCCAGAGAGGACCTCCCTGTCTAGGTTTTCTCTCCAGGACTTTGACTTCTTAAGAAGTCCAAAGTCACATTTCACAGGTGCTCAATCCAGTTGACTAAATTGAGGTGACCAGTGACATGTGGGACATCCACAGGTACCCATGAGCCACCAAAGAACCATTTCTGGAAGAGGAGGAGACCAGGCAAGACTGAAATAGGATACCACAGATCACATCTATTAATTTTGTTTCTTTCCAGTGCTACCTCCCTTTGCTTCGCAACTGTTTCTTTAACCCTGCATGGTTCAAAACACCTTTCTGAAATTTTTCCCTTCTCCACAAAGACTTTATTGTGATTTTCAAAGCAGACTTCAGTCATATGTTACCTTCTGGGGGCTCAAAGACTGGTGGATTCAAGCAATACATGTGATAGCCACGGTCACAGTCATCACAGAAGAGCAGCTGGTCCTGAGGCAGGTTTGTTGGAGAGACAGTAGAGAAACAGGGAGAGAAGGAGAGGAAAAGAGAGAAAATTATGTAAATTAGTCTCTTGCCAAGATGAAAACTTAAGTAGGATAACCAGCAAAGTTCAGCTGGGAATGCAGAGCTGCAACAACAGAGACTAAGAGACTGCTGGGAATGTAAAGGCTACAAGCATCACTTTTGTTCATCCATGATTAGCCACCATATTCCTGAGAGGCTGCAGAAAGCCTCTCTCAGCACAAGACAGCTCAGTTTCTAAGTAGAAAATCACTATGAGAAGTGGAGGAGTTCCAGTCCTAGATGGCCTCATGACGCAGGAGTAAAAGCTGTTATGCTGGGGATATGCTCTTCTGAGAGGAGAGGCTTTGCTGGGCTCCAGTGTCACCATGTGCTGATCTCATTTCTTCAGAGGAAGCCTTTGACTTAGACAGTTTTCCAAAACTCAGCTGAGTAAATTTTTTGTGAAACAGATGGAAGTTACATGACCCCACCATGTGGTCTGCAATTCTTTCATATATTTGGGGTGAAAAAAGCTGCTCTGAAGTATCCTGTGATTCCTAAGCTCCCTGGGTTCAGATTTTTTTTATGCTAAGCAAAAACAAAATCTCAGGCTTAAAATTTATTCTGCTGTAGGGAATATAGTGTTAGCTAATCACCTCCAAAGTTCTCCAGCCACTGTCAATTTTCCAAGGTTCTTACAGGCCGCCAAGGACCCTTAGCATTCAGATTTTAACTGCAAACCCCAGAGGGAGGACATTGCTCAGCTGCAGGTTCTGGAAATCACTGGAGTTGATGATTAGGTGAGGCTTAGCCATCCCACTTCTAATGGTTTCATGTTTCCCAAGTCTTGTAATTAAGTTTAAAAAAATCATACCAAGAAAGTAAAGAAAATCAGGGACAGAAGGCGCATACTTGCCTCTCTTGGGTTATCATGTATTCACATCTACTTCTATCATGCTGAAAGCTCCCTGCAACAGGAATTCATGGCCCCCAGCTAATTTCTATTGAACAAGTACACAAACCACAAGTATCAGCATCTTAAGTGGCCCTATATGATACCCCTGGTAATTTCAGCAGAGACCAGTGGCTGAATGGGGACACTGGGGAGAATCTCTGTGCTCAGGGATGGCTCCTCCTTGGAGATGCACAGAAGCAGAAGTAAAAGAATGGACCCACACCAGTGCCACATGCTGCTCAAGGGTGGGCACAGCAGCAGCTTGCAGTGATGCTTATTTGCATGAAAAGGTAAATGGACTCACATCGTTCTCTGAGGTCCCACAAAGGCTGCAGGATTTGCACTCAATGCATTGCCACTGATAGGTTTTAACAGCCTCAGTCATGTTTGTGGTGAACTGCAGGCAGGTCGGGTGTCCTGAGGAAGATCGGAAACAACGGTCATTGTTAAGGCTCACTTATTGCTTGTTAATTAACCAGTATTAAATTTGGGAACAAAACACACATGGACATGGACTGATCACAACATGGGCTGCAACTAACAGATACCAAAGAGGAAAGCAGGCATTAACCCTTTCGCTGCCGGGCACAAGAGAAAATCAGAGTCATCTCCACCCCATTGGCAAAGCAGTTTTATTCAGAGCTCTTAAAAATGGTTTGGCTTTGAGTTGTTTTTTGTGGGGATTTTTTTTTTAAAGGAAACAAGAAAAAGCATGAAATCAGAAACAAACCGAATTTCAGAGAGAGACCATCCGTCTTAATAGAAATTGGACTACAGTTTCAATTAGCGTTGTTTCGACCGGAACGAAGGACCTGGTGGAAATGAGGTTATTCTCTATTTCACAGCTTCCTTTCCTGGTGTCCAAATGGGTTGAGAAATTCTGTAAACTTTGCTTAAATGGAAGCAGTAGCGTACAGAGAAGACGCAAGACGGGATGGAAGGATATAGCTTTTACTTTTTTTTAAGAGCTCTGCCACTAAAGTTGGTTGGCACAGAAGAAACCAAATTGCACAGCTAACCTTCCAGGATCAAAACAGGAAACTGAAAGGAAAAAAAATCCCAAGCCAATTCCCACAATAAACTAAATGAAAGGAATAAAGAAGGGAAAGCTAGCAGAACAGTCACATCTAATTGGGAAGGACAAATTGCCAGTTACAACCCCCGCCCCTACATGCGTGTCGACTTCAGCTTTGCAAAACAGCGGTATCACAGTAGCAGGGTCAGCAATGGGCTTTCTGGAGGGGAAAATACAGACAAACAAACAAACCAAAGGTAGGATCAGTGTTCCTTCTGCAAAACAAAACAAGACAAACACACCGCTGAAATAAAGTACTGAACTCCCAAACCACCCTTACCTGGCTAGACATTGCCTACGTCTCCTGCAATAAGTTCCTGCCTGCCTTCTTGGAAAGCCCCACATTTAGCATCCTTCTCTGACACACTTAAACATTAACACTCTGCCTAGTCAGGGCAGGGAGAGTCAATTGCTCATCTGCAGAAACACTAGGAACACAGGAATGCACATCTTGCACTGTTGCCTGTTTCTTCTAGAAACTGGCACCATAAGTTGCATGAGGCTTTTCACCTCTACCCAGTCTGCTGTTCTTAGACTGCAACCAATGGATTGGAAAAAATCTTTTCCACTTCCACCAGCCTAAGTGCCTTTTTAAGAGTGGAGAAAGAAAGGCTGTGTCTCCAATAAGAAAAAAAAGGCATGTCTATGGTAGATGTGGGCACAGATGTGTCATCTTCATTACCAGACCTATCAGTATATTTTACTGTGTCATCACAGCAGCCATCACCACCCTAAAAAAAGTTTCTGTATATTCCAGCTAGTGAAGCAAACAGTTGCTGAGAATTGCTGGATAAGGAAGTAATGCTGTAGGGGATATATTTCTTTTATGTGTCCATGATACCACCAAATGCTGTAATAAGAATTTTTGTTCTCCCGTTATATTTGCATGGTTGTGATACAACAAATAAACCTGTCCAACAAAGAAATGTATATGCATATTTATTAAAGAAATTTAATAGAAAATAAATGAGGTATTTAGAGAAGGAGGGATCAATGAAATTGCTCATAATACTCTTAAGCCTTTGAATAAAGAAACATCTTGACAATACTGATGAGCTCAGATGGGCTAAGAAGATCACAGGGTTCTGGAGCCCTTGAAATGTCAGCACAAACAAGTGACAGTTTTTAACTGAAATTTACAGTGGACCAACTAAAGTTCTGGGGGCCGTGAAACTGCAACTAAGCAAAAAGAGATGTGACAAGATAGCTTTTCTTGCTGAGAGGACCACATATACTTTCTGATAGTACCAAACTAGCAGAACCTGACATGACACTGAAATGTTCCTCCAGATCTGATTTACATTGAATGCAAACCTTATTCCAACACCAGTAAATAGAACAAATGTGCCATGCTACACATCAGTGAGGAATTCATCCCAACAGCAGAGAGTTGCTTCCAGAAATGTTGTACAGTGCTGGAATATATCACAGAAAACAACTCATATAGGGAGGTGAATTAATCAGAGAGTTAAATAGCTTCAGTCACATTTGAAAAGAAACAAAGAATGGGATCAAACTTACAGAAATAAATCCCAGCTAAATGCATGCACATCTTCACATGCTCACTTGCCTGTGCACACACATTGCTCATTGCAGAGTTCAGCTGAGGACCCTCCCTTTCCAACACAACATGCAGGTCAGGTCCTGTTCACTATTTTATCTCTGTCCCTTCATAGCCATTCCTGCTCTCTTCCAGTTATCAGTCTTGCCTGTTTTGTTCCTCATTTGCCTCAAAAACACCTCTGCAGGTCTCCTGTGAGGCGTCTCACATCAGTGGTGCTTCATCCTTGAAGTGATACATCCTACCTATATTGCAGAGCACTTCTTAAGAACCACACCTACCACAAGCCTAAAAGAAATGGTCTCCTGTGGGTTGAGGATTCCTTAGAAAAATTAGAACTAGAGTAAGGGCCACAGTGGTTTCTTTCTAGTAGCAAGGCAGAAGTATTTTGCAAGAACATACCAATTCATTCACTCCAATAGGCTCTCTCTCCAAGTACTGTGACTACAAGTCTGCATAGCTGCAAGTTGCTCATTGCTAGCCCAGGGCTTATACCATGTGTAAGGTAAAAAGAATGTCTTTCTTCAGCCTCTAAGTCAGATGCTCTTTCACATTAAACAACATTGCTTGTGGTACCATGACGCCAACTTAATGTCATTGGAAAGACTATTTTTACTTATGCTATCAGCACGGTGAGGCGCTGTAGTAAATGGCAAGCATGCCACTAGATACTCAAAATATTAAAATTCTTTTTCCTTTCCTCCCTGGTTTCTCCTTCTTCATGATCTCTTTCTTTTCCTGGTACTTTTGTTCAAAACCTAGTGTTTTACATGGTATGAGAAAATTCACACATCCAAGACTTCCTGAGGCAGTGTTAGTGAACACCATCCCTGCTAGATATCACAGAACTTCTTAGCATTCCTTCCGTGTCAGAATACCTGAACACAAAGTCCTGTGTGGCAAGCTACTACAGGTAGATTCAAATTCCCTTTCTTTTTTCTTAAAAATAAAAAGGCTACTTCAGGCCACAATTTTCTTTTACACACAGAGCAGTCCAAAATGTGATTCAAGTGACAGACACTGTGGCAGCACACAAGCCAGAGAGCTGAAAGTCTTCTTGCTATGTGTTTAAGATGGAGAAGCAGTCTTATTTCACCTAATTGTGTGATGAACAGTGTTTGCTGTGCTAAGGTGTGCAGCAGAGTCTGCAGCTGAAACCCAGTTAATAATTCAGGTGGTGGCTCCACCCTGGCAAACCCTGGGTCACTCTCACCAGTCTGTGTCAGCTCTGCAGATCTAATAGGGAGAGGAAGTAACACATATTTATGGTGTCACCGAAGTCAATAGACAGACCTCTAAAATACACCCTGGGAGCAGTTCTGTTGAAGGAGAAGGCAATATGTTAACATTGACGGTTTCTAATCTACCATAACTATTCTCTACCTAAACTTTTGCTATGCTGCAATAGCTATAAACAACAGACAGAGACAATAAAACTTGCAGTGAGGTTTTAAACAGCTCATCCCTTTGTCTTAAAACAATATTTTAAGGTGCAGATCAGGTTTGAAAGCTCCCTCATCTTTGTCAAAACTCTCCTCTGGATCTGAACTTTGAGACTGAGGCCATATTTTATAGTGACATCAGTGTTTCACATGCCACTGGCTTTAATTGTACATTATGTCCACCAGACATCTGGTCAGAGAAGCAGGGAGGTAAGCACATTCAGAGACCATTCCTTGTATCCTGCACCTGCTACAATTGCAGGCTGATGGGAAGGATAATTTTAACATAAATACCCTAAAAATATCCAAAAATCTCTTCTGCTTACACTGGCTGTATAACACTAAAGACCAAAACTGACATTAAAGGGCAGGAGCAATCTGCTGCTTCCAGTCGCTCTGTGACCAGTGAAGGCCTTAGAACGGCTCATTAGTGCTTTTTCAATAATGGATTCTGCATTGCAAGATTAATTGCAGCCATGTGCTCTGTCACACCCGCCACAGACTATTTAAGTTAACAATCCAATCAATAACCTTTTCCAAACAAAGGCAGAGATTATCTTGAGGGGAAAAATAAGCAAATACTCTTTTTTTAAAACAAATGTGAAATTATTTATACAGAATAAAAGGAATTTTTACCCAGTCTCCAATTCTTTCCATTATCTTCACAGTGTAGTGGTGGGCTTTTTAATCAATAGTGTGATGAAAACTCACAGGCCTCCTGGCTATATTGCATCAGATTTATTCCATAAACTTTCAGGTCTTTAAACAACTATAAATACATATTACAGATATAATGGCCTATGTCACAGAAGCCCCATCCAAATAATGGAAGTTTACATGCAAAGAAAATGCCTAATTTCCTCCTGCTAAGATTGAATAAGGTTTCTTGTGGCCACTGCCATCATTAGACAGAATTATTACCATTACCTGTACAAAATAAGGGAAATTTGTCATTCTAATAAGTGATATAATTTTATGGTTATGATTTAAAAATATGCCCTTCATTTGTCTGTCTAAGAAGGCTTGCTTACAGATATACAGTGTCAACTAGTCAGATTAGAAAAGGCCCTTTAAAACTCAGACTATCCAAGCACACTGAAGAACTTGGCTCTGCCAGAATCCCAGGGCTCAAGAATCTGCAACTCTCAGAAAAAACCAAACATTCCTGAGGGATGATGTTGGGGAGCTCTTGGCATTTCCTGGCCCTTCCCATCTTGCACTGTGAAGGTGTTACAGTGTAGAGACATATGCCTGCCTGCTCAAATGGAGGCACTCATGAACAGATGCCTTCAAAGGTGTTCATGGGGTGAGGATCCAAGGCACCACCTGCCACACTATCTCTATGATATGGAGAAGCAGGAGTATTTCATTATAGAAAAATAAAACAGCTCTCCTGGCAGCCAGGGCAGGGGAAGGTGTTGGAGGCTGCAGGTGAAGAGCTCCTGTGTCACCCCCTTCAGTACAGGGCCCTACTGAATCCAGCTTCTTAAGAAAAACCTACAAACAAACAAAAGAAAGTCTCATAGGCACCACATCGGGGTTCACTATTATCAGACAGGACAGGAAATATCACCACTGTGAATTTCTGTGTCCTGGCTGAAGTGAGAAAACCAAGCTGTTTCTCCCAGTGTGTTCCAGCACTGCCAACTCTGCTAAAGAAGCGAGTCCAAAAGGACTCGGTGGTTTCACTGAATAGTCTGGTTGGTCTGATTTGGTCAGAAACCAACTCTCCTCTATTCTAATATGTCACAATGTGCCAGTAATTGTGGAAGAATTAATGCCTTTAATAATTGATGGATCTCTGAAACCACTCAGCTGTAGAAGAGCTTACAGTTCCTATTATTTCATTTTCTGGCTCTCCAGTTGTTCTGGCCAGCATGGACAGAGCTAAAACTGAGTCCACAAAAAGAGAAGGGGCACTCTGCTGCATTAGCACCAGGACTGGTGGCCAGCTGCACTCCGGAGGTGGTGGTTTGTTTCTCAGTACTGCCAGTTCCAGAGGAAGAACTTATACAAATTACAAGCAATTGCTCCAATATTTGGCACCAATACAAGAGAGCCCCACTTAATTGTTCGCCCAAGGGATAAATAAAACCCCTGTGCAAATGGTAGTGCTTCAGCCCCAGCTGCAGTTTGGCAGGTGTAATTGGAGAAGGCAGGACAGACCTGTGTTTGAAAGCAAGGCCAAGGATCTTGGGGAAGTTATAAAATGGTGGAGTGAGGCAGGTAGCACTTGCAGCTCACTCTTCTGCACTGCCCTGCTGTTTCTTTAGCCATGAAAACACCAAAGGGCACGGGGAGCAAAGGAGTAAGCTCCTGCCAAAAGACCCCTCATCTCCAGGCACTCTCCAGAAAATTTCATTGCTTGAGGAAAGTCCACTCACCAGCTCTACTCATGCATAGCTTTGACTCTACAATGCTGCATAATTTCTTCTGAAATCATTTTAAGGAGAGCATCAGCTGGGAAAAGGAGCCTGGGTTACAGAGGGTACATGAAGAGCAAAGCTCGGCTCAGGCCACTCGTGTGCAAAACCAAAATGAAATATGCACACATGTGTATGCACAGACCCACATGCACCCAAGGAGACTGGCTGTGGACAAGGCAGTGTAACTCTGTCTGGCACAGGGTGCCAGGAGGAGCTGGGTGGGATTCAGGGGTGACCTCTGGAGCATGCAAAGGGACAAGCAGTGAGTTATTCTGGGCTTCCTAATGGTTTGCCAGCCAAATCACCCCACACACACCATGCCCATGACAGCAGATGCCCCATATCTTACAGGAAAACTCCTTGAGAAATATTTTAAAACAGTTTTACTGCAATAGGTCTGTGTGTGCCTCTCCCTGAGTACGCCACTTGCTCAGCATGCACAATCCAGCCATACAGATGTTAGCAGGGAGAAATGAAAATAAATTAGAGATTTTAAAAGTCTCTAAAAACTGCCAGCAATTAACTTTGGTGCACACAAATCATTGCCCTGGGAGAGCACCCTGATTTGGGCTGGTGATGCTGCAGCCAGGCCCTCTGCCTGTGCTCAGAGGGAGGAGGAGCCCTGCCAGGGTTTCTGCTGCTGTGTGGGTGTCCCCCTCCAGCCAGGCACACCTGCCCTTCCAAAACTGCCTGGCACAGGCTGAAATCTGCACCTCCATTTCATATCTCGCAGAGGTTTGGACTGGGGCAGATCTGGGGCACAGGCCCATCCCTCTGTGCTCCCCCCTGAAGCCGAGCTGTGAGGACTCGGCCCACCCGACACAGGCTGCTCTTTTCATTGCGGACCCGCTGTGCTAACGCAGAGCTGAGGTGGCAAACACAGAAAAAACACAAACACAGAACTGAGGTGGCAAACAGAGAACAAACACAAACACAGAACTGAGGTGGCAAACTGAGCCCTGGGCATTTGCAACCTGGGGCACCAGGAACAGTGCCCAGGTTTAAAGCCAAAGGACGTGCCACACTCCCCGATGTCTCATCTCAAAACCAGACAGCACTCGGCCCCCTCTTCTTCCAGACTAGCCCCTATTAACCACTGCTGGCCGCTAGACAAAATGGCTAGTTCTTGCCTAAGAAAATAATGTGGGAGCACTCAAATAACCCTGTACTGAAGCATCAGCTTGTTAATGCACTGGTAAGTCATGCCAGCGCTGTACAATTCCTGGGGGTGAATTGGGTCAGAGTGACCTCCAGAGAACCCACGGGCCGCGTGCGGCATTATGGGTAACGATCCGCTAATTGCCAGGAGGCGCTTGGGCCGTGCCGACAGGAAGGAAACCTGCCTGCAGGCACCGCGCGGACTCCATATGCCGGGGACATCGCTCCTAATAACGAGAATAAACCCATTTATAGAACATGAACTGGGCAGGAGGACAGGCACTGAATGCTAATGCTGCCCAGGCGGTGCAGCTCGCCGGGGCGGCTGCCGGAGACCCCCAGCAAAACCCCTGCGTGGAGAGGGGCTGGCTTTGCATTTGGCTGCTCTGTGAAGTGGGGGTGAGGTAGATGGAGATGAAAATGCAGGAGTGGGAGAAAGACTGCTTATCCAGGCAAGATGAATCACCACAACCTGGAAAGCCAACATCCCCTTTGCCCCGGGGACATTTTCGTTACCCTTCAACAAACTGCAGTGGAAAAAAACCTCCGGCACAGCTCCGACCTCGTCGCTATGCACTGCAGGCTCCCCAGCCAGGCCAGCTCACACACCACAGAGCTTTCAATCAACTGGCAGGCTCACTAAACCCTTTCAAATTGAGCAACCAAGCAAAAATACTTGGTCATAAACACTAAAAATAGGAATGGAGGATTGGGTTTTGTTTTGCTTTTTAACTTGGTGAAGCCAGCTCTTCCTAGTGCATTAAATCCACCTCCTTGGCAGCCCATTTAGAACATCTCCTCCCCCCTGGGAGAGCCAAAATCCCCAGCTGTAATGAGAGGAGTAGGGTGGTATTTAAAATGCTGGGGAAATGGCAGCCTGAATAGCCTTCTGCAAGCACAGTGCCTTTGTCAAATCCCCCCATAAAACAAGGTATCAGCGCTGCCCCTCCTCCCCTCTCTTTAACATGAACAAGGTCTCTGCTACCTGCTTGAACCCACGTTTGCTGTCCAAATACCTGGTCCCTGCCCAGCAGCTCTCGTGTTAAACTGCCCTGCTAACACAGCCACAGATGGCAGCACGCCTGCAGGGATGCCCAGCACTGCCCAGAGCTGCTTGTGGTATCAAGGCAGTGTTTGAAAAGATTCCAGAGTTTCCACACTGACCCAACACAGGGGGTCTGACCTGAGCCAGTGGCAGCAGTGGATGGGACATGTCATTTCCCCAGAGCACTCCAACAGGGGCTTCTCCACTGGGATTAAGCAGCAGAGAGTGACAAAGGTGATGTGTCATGACAAGGATACCTCTTCACTACAAACAGGCCATGCTCACCCAGTCAGTTCAGAGAGCACCAAGACAACCCCACTGCACCACTGTGGCTCCCCAAGCACCAAGGACTGTGGGGAGACCTTCAGAGGTGATTTCACCCCTAAGTCACAGAACAGACATCTCATAAACACAACTGTCACTTGGAAACAGGGTAAGCTGATCAATTTGGGGAAAGGAAAGGGGAAAAGGAGAGACTAATCTCTGGACTAACTTTCTAGAAAGATTAAGGAATGACTCTAGAGCAATTCCCTGCCAGCACGTTTCCAGAAATTTCAAATCAAATGGCAAACTCCAGAGAAATTATTTAAATCTCATTATTTTAACATTAAAGAAACTTAACTATGCAGAAGACACCATGCCATTGCATAGACAGTGACCTCGTTGCTCTTACATGAGATAACCACATACCATCTAGGTAAAGATATAAAGCATATGATGGGTAAATGACTGATAATTGATGTGGACATACTAAAAATGCAAGAGGTTTGTCTTCCTCACAGAAGCACAATTTACACTGTTGTTAATGTGACTGTATATTCAGACATAAGTAGAACTGTTTCACTCAACACAAACAAGACAAATTTGGAGCAAGTTACTTCAGTCTTTTGTTGAGTTAAGGAATTCCTTTCAACTGCCAAACAGGCAGTGAGTCCCATGAACACTCTGCATTGTTTGTAATGCAGTGCCAGAAACTGGAAAACACTGATTTTTTTCCCCCCTCTCAGTGAAAGCCCCTGTTTGGTTGGGAATTTTAAAGTGTCAATAGAGATTTCATCAACGAGACAGACAGTTTTTGCTTCTCCACCAAACTCCCAGCAACATCAATACCTAGAGGGAAGTGCTATAACCACATGCTGAAGAGCATCAGTATGAGCATGGTAGGAGGGAGTGAAATGTCTTTGTTTACTCTCTAAAAATGCAGTTTCAAGGTGATCTAAACATCTGAGTGAAGGAGTGAATTTGAACAAAGTAGTTTCAGTCAAAAGTAAGTGGGAGGGAAGAAAAGATTAAGAGGTGGCAGTGCGAAAAACTGATTTTCAGAAAGGTTGAGACATTTTGTACCAGTGTCTCACAAATAAGAAGCTGGACTTTCATTTTGGAGCAGTACCTTGCTTCAAAAGTGAACTCAAGGGAATTGTTTTTAAGAAAGAGAAAAAAGAGTCACAAATGAAATGTTTCATTCAAGCCTGTGCACAGTTGGCAGTGGGAAAGGGTCATTTCATTGAGGAGAGATTGTGTTTCATTTCAAATCAAACCAAAATCTTTTATCCTCACCATGGTATTTTTCCGTTCAGTTGTTTCAATGGATTTTTTGAGTAAATGTCCAACAAAATGCTGACAGAGATTCAAAAAGTAGGATTTTTTTTTCCAGTGGAAGACCACCTGATTAAAATCCATTATCTCTTTTCTTAGAGCTCACCAGACCTTCCACGCCAGATTAGTCAAGTCAAAGTCCTGACCATTCCTGAACCTGTAACAAATGAGTAGTGCTGCTTTAACCTACCCATCCAATAACTCATAGCAGCTAAATACCTTCTCAGACCAAACAAGAAATCAGCTAGTTCCATGGCAGTGGACACTAATGTCCCTCATTAAACAGTTCACTAGTCTTGCTATTTTTCAACACCAAAGGAATAATTTAATAAAGCCTATACAAAAGTAGAATATTATTGTATTTAATTAAAGAAAATTATCTTCTACAGTACTACAACAATCTCTGACTCTTCTGATTGTGCTTTTAACTGGTTGCTCCATTGGCCAGCAGGACTGTTGCTCAGTGCTCTGTTAATGGCCAGGAAGTTGGGAAATTATCTCCTATAGGTTGGTCTGACCAAGCTCTGAGTACCTCAGATCCTTTCACTTTAAACAGTTGTTGAGGGTGTTCATCAGCTGCAAAGTTCACTTGTTAGGTGGGATCCCACCACCCACAAGATGTCTGTCAATTCTCAGGGATAGCTGCACTGAGCCTAATGGGGACTAATTCTTCTTCAAATATTGCCAGACCTGTAAACATGTAAACAGCCACAGAGGAATATAATGGCTGTGGATGTCCTTAGGAAATTCATCTCTGTTCTTTCAGCTCACCAAGTACTTGTAAAATCTCACCCTTAATGGAAGTCAGGAAAGGGTCTTGGAGAGGAAGTTAATGAAGAGGCTGCAAGGGAAATGAAGTCCCCTAAGCAGGGGAAGGTCCTTATCTCCAGGTGAAGGAATACACAATTCTAGACTGTCTGCATGCTCGAACAGGAGGACTAGAGGGTCTGTGGCTGGTTAAAAACTATCCTAAGCCCCTAGGCTGATGGATGCATTCAGATTCATATTATTCACCAATATAGAAAGCTCTGAGAAGTCCTGGAACCTTCTCTTTAATAATCCAAAATCCAGGCATTCCAGCAATGGATGAGACTTCTGACCCAGAATTCACTGTACTGTAAAACAAGTTGTTGAGCCCAGGGAAAGGGCTGAAAGACTTTAGTGTTGTTTAACATATTTAAGCCACTCCCAGCAGAGCACTGAAGTGAAGCAGCTATATTTTGTACCAACAGGGGAAAAGTAATTTTTCCAACAAAGACTTAAAACCATTCCATGCAAACTCTATTGCACAAAGTACTCCATGAATTTGAAAGCTATGTCACACTGGTTAACACTAAAATAAAAATACCCCTTTAGTGACAGGATAGCTTTCCACTATTTCCCATCCAGTGACTTCCCATCACCTTGGGGAGTTTGCCTCAATACTGATTCCTGAAATCATCATATGAAGAATTGAATGGCTGTTGGCTACAGAAAGAAATACAAAATAGCAAGCTAAGTCTGCAGCGATGTTTTACTTAAAATCTCTATTCTGTTTCAAAGAAGGAGGCTGTATCAAAAAATTTGGTCATCTACATTCACTTCCTGCAGTCCACAATGAAGTTACTGACATGAGGACACTTAACAGCAAAGACTGAAGAAATGTAATAGGAAGAGGCTTTAGTCCAAATAAAAAATTACTCTTAACACCTATGCAAGCCTAGATATAAACTAGGTATTACTGAGAATTGGTTGTGGAAGATGATCAGCACTGAGAAATTAAACCCTGCTCCAGAAAATCCCAAACCACTCAGTTTTAAGACATTGAAAGGAGGCTGTGTCTGTTTCTACTCAAGAAGTACCATCCCTCAGCTAAGTTGCCAAACGAGAAAAAGAAGGGGAGAGGAAAAAAAAAAAAAAGAAAAAAAAAAAGAAAAAAAAAAAGTACCTTCTGCAAGCTCTCCCAGGCAGGCAGCAGAAGTTCCAAGAGCTTCAACCCAGTGCCCAGCTCCAGTGTTTAAATCATGTTGCCTTTTCCTTAGCAGTGCCATGGTTGGCTTGTAGATCATTTAAAGTTACCACAGCTGCCTCAGGCAACATTAAGCAAACCTGTTTCTAATTATGGATGGCAACATTAGCCACAACACCATGTTCCAGAAATCTGTGCTTTCATGAAGGTAAATGCCATCCTTCTCCCACCATGGTTCAGCCCCCCATGGAATCATGCAGAGTTACAGGCTGCAAAGACAAAACATCATGAAATGACAGATGTGGTAGTAGAAGTTTCTAACATGCTCTGCAAAAGCATTTGGCAGACAATGCAGTTAGGTCTTCAAAATATTCTGGTGAGGTGCCACAGATGGATGGCTCTCATATTATGTCATTAAAATAAAAGTTAGGCTTAACTGTGGCAAATGTCCAGCTTTAGTGCAGCAAACAATACAATCTTTATACAACAATTTCCAAGGGATAATGGAGGTCTTAAAAACATCAAGCCACAATTTGGACACACCCAACCCAGTAGTCATTGCTTATGTGCTCTGCTATGCATGCTTTATGTAGTTGAGGTCTTACTCATTCATCTTCAACACCAGGGATGGGATGGGGTACCGAGACGTCTATGCCATTGCTAATGAGAATTAAAAGTTTGGGTTTAGAGAGAAAGTGTTATGGGTTTTCTTTATCATCTATGGGCTGATGGATTTAAATACAAGTAGGGCTCACAAATCCAAATTTAATGCAAATTTAATCAGATTTTTTTTCTGATTGCAGGCAAAAATTTGGAATAAACCTTAAATCAGTGCAATATTTTAGTTCAGGCCAAAGCAAATTAGTTGATGCTGTTTTCACTCCACCCAGAGAAAACAGGATTCCAGCCTTCAGGCTTGCTGGCCTTCAGCTTTGGGGGCACCCATTAACTGCTGCAGTGCTGAAAGACACTTTTAGTCCCTCCTGCTGCCATCCCTCTCACTGGCATCAGCCATTCACCGAACAGGAAAAGAAGATCTATTTATGTCAGCATTAATCTGTCCAGGGGCTTATCTGTTCAGATCATTTCTGCAAAACTAAATTTTTTCTTTAACATTTCTAATTCCAGGCCTGTGGCTTTACAAAAATAGAAAGAAAACAAGAAAAGAAAAGAAAAGAAAAGAAAAAGGCACAAAAATATTCAAAGTAATAAGACTCATGTAAAGATATTCCTTGGAATCTGACAGCCTATAACAACAGCTCTGCTGTGGTGGGAAGGATCCCATTCATCTAAACCAGCTGTCAACAGACATCCATAAAGGCCAATTTCAACATACACGTTCAGTTTTGCTACCTTAGGAAAAATGTCTCACTCTGCACTGTGCATCATCACACTGAGAACAATGAAAATGGCAATGGATGTTAAAATGGGAGATGACCTAGTGCACTGATGCCAAAAGCCCTTCCTTCCTTCCTTCCTTCCTTCCTTCCTTCCTTCCTTCCTTCCTTCCTTCCTTCCTTCCTTCCTTCCTTCCTTCCTTCCTTCCTTCCTTCCTTCCTTCCTTCCTTCCTTCCTTCCTTCCTTCCTTCCTTCCTTCCTTCCTTCCTTCCTTCCTTCCTTCCTTCCTTCCTTCCTTCCTTCCTTCCTTCCTTCCTTCCTTCCTTCCTTCCTTCCTTCCTTCCTTCCTTCCTTCCACCTGCCACAAAGACACACAGATGTTAGAGTCAGGCAGGTAAGAGCCCATCTGTATAACAGAGCTTTATTAAAAACAACACATTAGGGAAGAGGTCACACACAGAGTTTCCTAAAAACATAGCATCTAATCTAAAACAGTATTTCTTCTTTCTCTTTTCATTCTATACAGCCACATCATTAGTCTAATACATGTAAGGGGAAAGGGAAGGCTCATGCCAGCACTGTGAAATGCAAAGGGAACCACAGCTTCCAGTTTCTCCAGTGGCTGGACTGGAAACTGGCTAGGCAGGGGCAGAACTCCTTAAGGCAATGTCACTAAAATCCATGCAAACAGCTATCACATAGCTTAGACTCCACCTTTGACTCCAGACTACCTTAATGCAACTCTACTAATCTCATGAAGAAGGCTATTAAAATAGAAACACATTTAGGAAGATCCTCTATTATCATCAAATGATAGAAAACACTCTTATAATGACTCCTATACAGAAACACTTTTTTATTTCCTGCCTACCTTCACTATAGCAAGAAATAGGACCATTTTCTGCAGTCCAATGAATGGAGAAGAGAAAGTAAAAGAGAAAAATTAAGATAATTCTTGGTTAATGTCATGGTTCACTAGGAAATACCAAACAAAATCGAGGGACAAAAGTCGTCATTTACAAAATGGAAAAGGGAAACAAAATCAATAGAGGAGGAAGTTTTATTTTAAGCTTCAAAGAGAGTATTATAAACAATGGAGAACTTAGAAAAGTAAATGTACATATATGTTACTCAACAATGTCTTTTTAAAAGAAGATTATTTGCACTAAAAAAGACGTTGCAGAATTGCTTTGGGAAAGTAATATTTACAGAGGAATATACAGTAGGGATGCTAGAAGCAGAACTTTTATTTGGAAGGAATATTACACAAACTGAACACAGACCCTACAGTTTTCAAATCTTCATTACAGTTGTGCGTCTTATATTTTGATGAAATGATTTTTTTTTTTCCCTCTAGAGGCAGTTCCGCACTGCATGTTTAGAAATCAACAACATGAGAAAAGCAAACCCATCCTGCTAAAAAGCCCAATTAGGACACAAATTGTCATTTAATTCAGTTTGAGCAGGACAACCTTACATGGTTATTTTTGACTTTATGTTTTAATCTGGGAAGAAGTGGGAGAAGGGAAAGGAAGAAGAATAAAAAATCTGCTGCTACTGACACATGGAAACCTCTCAATGAGGTGAGTTTGCATTCTTAGATATGCAGGAAACACAAGACTGTATCAGGTTTTCTGTCAGCTTCACCTAGTCAGCATGCAATTTTGTAGATATTGTTTTTTCATTCTGAAAGACAAGGTAAGCCACATTAACAAAACTACTTTTTTTCTGCCTAAACCTTGAGGGTCAATCCCAATAACTGTTGGTGTGCTTTGCCCTCAGTTTGCTTCTCCTCTGTAACAGGGGTGCCAGACAGAGCCAAGTCCAATACTCTTCTCCTAGGACATGAAGCTATCCTGCATCCCTGCTAGACTGCATCACACATGACACTGAGCACACCTGTGCTATCCATTGCACAGAGCAGATCTGGTGGCCAACAAAACCCTCCTTTTTCACTGGGAAAATGCCTAACAATTCAGAATTTGGGATGTGACCATCCCTCCCTGCTGCCACACAGGACAACTTAGGAGTGCAGCTGTGGGAACTCGTATTTTTCTCCTGCACAGTAATCCCTGTTGCTTATTGCAGACATGTGGTTGCACCTGTAAGCTTTTCAAAGTCCACTACCACTTCAGAAAGGGCTGAAATACACAAGTTTTCTACACATGACATCACCCTTGACAGCAAGATCCATTCCAAGAGCACCTAACATTTAGATACTTCCCTTACAACCAACTCACAATCAGCTGTGGAATTACCAAAGCAAAAAATAATACAAAGAATGATCAGAGTTGTTTTCAATTCTTAAAGCCCTCTCTCAGCAGAAGTATTTCACAGAGTTGCTCAAGAGCAAACCTCTTTTACCATGCAGAAGAGACACATCAATCCTACTGGGAGAAGACAGTCCTTTGAAATGGACACAAAACCTGGTAACAAAAAAATTCAACCACTGAGCCTGGTCCTCACTACTCCCAACAGTTTTTGTGTCTAACACAGTACGGCAAAGTAGGTTTTAAGCATCTAACAGGATAATACTATTAAAGAGAAAATAAACCAGAACAATCTTCACTTACCACATCCAATTTTCAAAAAACAAAGATACCCAGCACATGTATGAATGGCTTCTTTAAAGTAAGAGAGAGAGCAGAGTTGACCTTTATTTTCATTATTAAAAAAAGTTTTTTCCTTAAAGTAAATATTCAGTCTTTATTTTACAGTAAGTGCTTTTTAAAATTTCATGTCTTCACAAAATTGCATTTAAAATTTGAAGTAAAATGTATTTCAAACAAAAATACTGTGCAACTTCAGCACTTCTTTCTTAAATATCAAAATAAATAAAATAGTTGTCTTTTTCAGTTTGTTTGTTTTTCAGTCAGTTCTACTGTAGATCAATTCCAGTCTGACCTGGGTTTATACACACACTTAAAAGAAAGTGAAATCAAGACTTCAAAAAACTTCTTTGTATTGCACCAGCTTAGGGCATCCCCAGAACTTCTCTCAACAGTTGGCAGCTAACTTCCCATAGTCCACACTCCTGTGCCAGATGGAACTCAGGTACAGAAGACTCAGGGCAAGGAAAGAAGTATCAAAGCATTCTGGCTTCTCTCGGTCTTCTTCTGAAATGTTTTGCTTGAAGGCTGCTGGAATCCACAAGGGCAGGGCTGACTGCAGAGGGAAAGGCAATACAAAGTAAAACTAAACAAACCCAAGCAGACAAAAAAGCACGTGTTCAGAAAAAAAAATCAGAAACAGCACAAACCAAACTTCCAACATTGCTTGCATTCTAGTTCCTTGAAAATACAGCTCAACAGACTCAGTTTCAACTGACTGTGGAAGCCATAAATGAACACAAAGCAAACAAATAGGATAAAAAAAGCATATGGAAAAGAAAGGCACTGCACACTGTCAATCTTTCTTATTGGGAACATTATTAAATAACCTTCATCATTCAGCTTAGATAGTTGTCTCTTCAGTAGAGGTTAAGACCTTTACTGAAGAAATCCTGCTCTAATTACCTTCCTCTATTACTAATTATTTGTAGGGAGCCACAAGCATATACAGCATGGCACAAAAGACATTTTCAAAAGTCTAAACAATACACATGGGGTGGCAGTAATGCAACAGCTTCTGGAAAGAATGAAAGATTGCATTTTTCATTGCAATTGTTCCATGAATCGACTAAGTTACATACTGCTAAGATCCTGAGCAGGATTAGATAGCAAATAAAATAATCTCTTTATTTTCACAAAATGCAAGTGCCTCTTCCCATAGCTTCCCACACCTCTCATATCAGTTCTAGACTAAATGAAAGTCCAAAATCTTAGGAACTACCAGACACCAAAAGAATAAGTCAAAGATATGAACTGGCAGCATCCACTTAACAGAGCTATCTGGCCTGGAAATCCCAAGAGCTGTGTTCTGTCCTAAATGTTATTGCCACTTGCCTTCTCTGAAATTGGCAACTTAGCATTCATGGAAATACAGACAGGGACATCAAAATAGTTCTGATTCAATTTCAGTATTATATGGTATTTATATAGGTTGGGGTTTTTTTTCAACACTGGTAGCTATCTGGCAAAGAGAACAAAGACTGGTAGGGTTTATTGTAATGGCTTAGTCAGCAAAAACTCATCCCAGCTGAATTCCCGCACTGAGAGGTTTGTCAAAACAACCCCATGTGAGCATGAACCCATGCATGTGCCTCATCTTTACTTATAGCTACAAATTTCATATAAATAAGAAAAAAAAAAGAGAATATGAAATGGGTGTTTATTGGAAACATCTACATATGTAGCAGCACAAAATACACTGGGCATATTTTGCAGTTTTTATAATAAGACAACTCCCAGTGGGGTCAGTACAATGTTTGCTTGAGGATTTGATTCAGTAAAACTGTTTGCCATGGTGAAGAGGCAAATGGCATGAAGAGCCAGGCTTTGAAAAATCCATAGTTTTATGGTATTTGAACTATTATTTTAGGGCCCATCTCAAAATCATTGCAGGAATTAACCAAAGAAAGGCAAAGTGGGCATGAGAGAACACAGTGGTGCCCCGTAACTGTCCGGACTCTGACTCTCTGGGTGCAGTTCTTGTTTGCTCCATGCATCAGCAGGCAGCAAACTGAGTCTCTGTATTCAATCAAGAGCCTAAGTTGAGGTCTGTAACATGGCAAACTGGAACTCAAAATGAATAACTAATGTAAAAGCTCAAAGGCAAAACAATGCGGGGAGGGGACTCTAATAACACATTCTGCTGAAACAAACGGCCATCTCAGAGCTTGTCTACACCATACCAGCAAGCGTATTAACAGAGAGGTTTCATTCAATAAAAGCAATAGCTAAGAAAGCCCAGTGCTAATCCTTCCAAAGTCAGTAGTAAAGTTCTGTCTGGCCCTTGTTTCAGCAGCCTAGGCTCATCATTTGTGACCTTACCACATACATACGATGTTATTCCAAGCACCATTACATATTCAAGAAATAAATATACAGCCCACAAAACTGGGGGGTGTCTAGGTGAAGGGAAAAGATGCAAAGTGAAGCAAGTCAGATTTCAGCTCCATTCCTCTTCTACCACATCTGTCTCTCCTTTTACTTTTTAACTTTTATGCCAGAATCCTGTATTTGCTTAAAATTTTCTCAATGTATATTATCATGCTTGAAATTTTATACTGTTTTTGTGGAAGAGCTGAGGTCTGTCCCTGCTAAAATTTCAACTAATTAAATGTCTCAAAAGGGAATAGGCTAACAATCAGTGCCCTCTCCATGTAGCCTTTCTTCTCCCTTATCAGCTGCTTAAGCAGCACGCCACTTCCTTTATTCTCCTGCTCCCATCTGTGAATCAGAGTTAGCAGAGGACAACTCCAGAAACTATGTGTGTTTTCTAAGATCCTGCAGTATGGAGCAGTGGAAAGGTGCCTGAGGAGACAGCTTGTATGACTTAACATAGGAAAGTCTGCACTGAGGGCCTGAAATGAAACACCCCTTTGTTCACGTTTCACATTGGGGTTATCTTATTTTGGTATGTGGTTTATTGGGAACATGTGTTTCAGGAAACCCTTTGGAAAGCCTTGTCCAGCCTTCCTGTAATAAGAAGGACATCTCTGGAGGAGAACTGGAATAGCCAGGATTGTGATTAGTTGAAGGGCTACAACTTTGAAGAATTTATGAAGAACAGAAAGTTTCATTGAACTGCTGAAATCACTGGGGAATAAAGAGCATCACAATTCATTCTGATTTCAAAGATGAATGTTTAGTTACAAAACAGAACTCACATTGCAAACTTTTTTTATGCCTCCCTATTTTGGTTTGGGACCTATGTGCCCTTTTAAGATACAACTGATAGTGTGCAGTTCTCTCATTTCTGAGTTGGTTATGCTAGTGTCAGAGTACTTTCTTTTTCTTTTTTTTTAATTGCACTTATTAAATATTTTCCTATGTATTTTCTACCTCATTAACATTGTCATCTTCCCCTCATGAGAGGGTCTTGTGTAGCAGCCCCTTTGCTTTGCTTTCATCTTCCTTCAACTCAGGAACTACCAACCTTCTTTCCCTGTTCCCAGCCTTCACTCCAGCACTACATTTTCTTTCCATATTAGCACTCCATGCCATATTCACCATTAACTCTACTTTACAACCTATCTTAAACAAGTACTTTTTTAGTTACCAACTTACATCCTAATTTCCTTGCTATTATCAATTCCTTCCTATTGTCAGCACCACACTGTTCATCCTGCTGGACTAAACTCATGTTGGTTATCTCAATCTCATAAAGCATCTTGAGGAATCCAAGAACTACTCTCACTACATAAAAGTGAATTAATTTTATCTTACTTGGTCTTTTAGCACTATATTGAATGAGTGAGCATCCATATACACATTAATGATATAGATAACTGTAAGGATATTTTCTATGCTATCTGTAATAAATGTCAGCTGGCAATTTTTATGCACTTTGTGAGCTGTTGTGGCCTCTTTCTGAGGGTACTGTGCTACCCAGTTGTCACAGAGATGGGTGGTTTTTGTGAAACTAATTCAAGACTTAATGAGTTATGGGCATCTG
Organism: Passer domesticus; assembly: GCF_036417665.1. Classification (NCBI taxonomy): domain Eukaryota; kingdom Metazoa; phylum Chordata; class Aves; order Passeriformes; family Passeridae; genus Passer; species Passer domesticus. Next base: position 35,575,440 of record NC_087479.1, read on the forward strand.
ATTATTGTTTGTATTCCAAAAGAGCCCACAATGCGTTAGGCATGGTTCACAAAAGACAATGTTAAGGACTCCACTTGGAAAAACTCCATTTAGAATATGCCTGTTTTGCAGTTTATACAGTGATGGGAGTTCTTCAGAAAGATGTACTTGGGTAGGTTTCAGCTACCTAATTCAGGTGCTGCAAGAACTGAGCTTTAGTAAATACAGAAGAGTAGCAAAACATTATCTATTTATCTTGCAATATTTCAGAGGAAAAAAAGGACTGGTTGTGGAAGAAATTAATGTTTTTATCAGTTAAAGCACACCTCTCATTGACAGCATTATGTCAAAATATAATTGATTTGACACTTGACTGATTATAATAAATCAGGAGTAACACAATAGCAACAGAAAAGAATTATCAAAATGGGGAAAGCTTAAACAAGGCTTTCCCCTGGCAAGTGTGCATGGCTCTGGCATGCACTGTCCTTTGATGTACACATACAGATGTATTTGTAATGTTTTCTAACAGCATCCTGAAGGCAAGTTATTAATGTAATCTAGATATCAGTTAGCTTATATTCTGGATTTATGCCTGTATACCTAAAAGCAGAATTTGGCCACTGCTCATTCCATGTCTAAAGAAAACAATAAAAAAATCAAGAGACTGAATTGTTTCTCTTTTTTCTACAAGGTTGGAAGGTGGGGGAGGGAGTTGAAATTGCTCTCACACACAGACTACTCTAGCAAAGAAGCAGGAAAAATGGAGTCCATTTGGTTTGGCGTGTTTCATTGTACATATCCAAATTCCTTACTGCAAGGCTAAGACTTTTACTCTGATATCAATAACACACACCTACAGTTTAAGGATTAGGCACTAACCAGAGAAATGTCTCTTTTGCCTTTGCTCTAAATCAGGTCATGATTTCACCCTGTTTGCATTATGTACATCAGTAAAAATAGATCTTTACAACTTAACCTTGCCCCTGCTCCAGGGAGATTTTTGCCTGCACTGGGACAGCAAAACATAACTACACACTAACTCCTTTTGCATCACTTCTGACTGTATGCAAGTCTGGATCCTGCTCTCACAAAACTTCCATTAGTTTCACCAGGGGCAAGAATGTGGCACATACATATAATAAAATTTAATCCATGGGACTTGCTGCTACAACAAACCTCAGTCAGGGGTCTGCTGAAAAGCCAGAGCAAGAAATTTCACAATTGAGTGAAAGACATTTCAGCTCAGACATACCTTTCAAATCCTGCTGCATGTTTCCTCCTTTCTGGGAAAGTCGCTGGGAAGGAAGTCACTCTCTTCTCCATTGCCCTTGGAACTTTAATTAGTATTGCTTTGGTTTATTTCAAAAGAAGCCATTAAAAAGCAAATAAAGTGTCTCGTGAGACACTACAGAGAGAAAAAACAGGGCAACACAGGAAAAAATGCTGTGAATTGAAATTCAAAAATGGAAAGTATAGGTGAGGTATTTTTCCATGTCATTTCTTCCAGGATTCTGCTCCTCATTTTGTTTTTTCTGTGATGTCTATGACTTGCCATTCATATGCCATCCCTATGCTTGGAAATTGCTGTCCATCAAGTGAAAGGTGAAGAAAAAGAAAAAAATAGTGGAACGGTGTGGGGAAGACATGAAGGGATGCACAGAGGAAATTTATTGAGTGTAAAGGTGTCCAAAGGAGATGGAAATGTGTTCCCCAGGGCCATGGTCTTCGATGGTGCTGCTTGTATTTTCAGGCTGTAGCGTAGCAGATGTGTGAGAAGAGCCAGACTTCACATGCTACAGTAAGTGCAAAATCTCAAGACGCAGATGCCATCACATCAAGGGTTTGACCCCTGATAGAGTCCGCCCACAGTGGTTCTCTAGAAACAGTTCTATTATCAAGTAGACATCCATTGCTTTTTTGTTGTTTTTTTTTTCTATTTTTTTATTTAAAAAGTAGTTTTTCTAATAATACATAGAATATATAAATAATAATAATAATTAAAAAAAACTATTTGGGTTTACTTTCTGTTCTCCAACCCATCTGTATTTTTTGTGGTTTGCTGATATATATATATTAAAAGACAAGAAAATCAACTCTGCTCACTATTAAAAAAAATATTAAATCCACTTTTTATGTTTCCAAAGAGAAAGAGAAGGAGGGGAGGTGTGATAAAACCAATTTAAATGAAAAAAAAAGATAAAGAAAAAAAACAAAACAGGAAAATCAAAAACCTTCTGTCTCTTCAAAGTAGTTGTCAAGAGTTTTGAATGCTTGTGCTTTCAGTGTACACCCCACAGGGAAAACATAACAAAACCAAAAAAACCCCAAAAAAACAAAAAGGGAGGAGGAAAAAAACCAACCAACCAAAAACCCAAGAGGACCTAAAATTAAAAAAAACCTAAAAATGTAATCATAATCTTAGTAGTGAAAGGGACAGCTCAGAGTTTCTGTGTCTTTTTTAGTTATTTTAGCAGCCGCCCTTTTTGTCTGCAGAGGGAGACCTGCCACCACAGCCACCTCCTCGGCTCAAGAGAGGCTCTTCTGCATCGTCCTCGTCAAAGCCATGAAAGGTCGAGGTGTCGCTTTCTGACGTGGAACCGAACAAGTCCTCCGTAGTGCGTGCTGGCGCTGCTTCGTCCCTCCTGCCTTCTCTTCCCAAATGAGCTGACATGTATGATGAATATATCAGCACATGGGTTAAGCAACAGGCATCATCATCATCATCATTTTTTCATCATTTTCATTATCATTAAGCAAGTCAGACTATCAAGCTTATAGGTGTGTGCTTGTATGTGCCCGCGCACCCCAACAACATAGCACAGGTAGAACTGCAGTAAGAAAAATAACAAAGGATCAGTTTCTCTTTCCAAGAAAAAATCTACAACATCACAGGTGCCCATAGCTACAGCAGCGAAAGGGTTAATCATGTTTTCCTCTCTTCAAAAGACAGTAAAATATTTCCTCATGATTACTTAGATCAATTTTTAAATATTTTTAGACCGTGTAAGTAATGAGACACTGTTAGCTCTAAGCACAACGGCATCAACAGTCACAAATTTTCTGCTATGGAAATGTAAGCCACTAGATAAGCCTGATCAACCTCAGGACTACTTTTTATCCCTGTTCTACACCTGATCCTAAAGAACCTTCTCTGTAGACAAAATTAAATACATTTTGAAGACTAAGTGAAAGTAACCTAAACCAACACTTTAATACAAATTTCATGGCACATCCTTCAAAAATAAAAAAAAACCCCATATATACATGTCAACAACTAAAACAACAGAGAAGTAACTCATCTTGGGAAACACTGGAAAGTTCAAATTTGTGTGAGTCAATCCAACTTTCAAGATGGAACAGGAAATTCTCCACACAATACCAATAATGGCAACAACAACCGTAAGAAGACTCCTAAAAAGAGAAGTCAAATACTGAAATCTGTGAAATTGAGGTTTGTTTTCTCTCCCAGACAAACTTTTTAGGTGATTAATAGTATGACCTTCAAATTCCCTCTTTAGGGATGATAGAGAAAAAGATATCTCTTGTGCCCCAGCAAAACTGAAGTGTGAGATTTTAGGGAACAGCTATTTTGTTATTCACAAACAGTAGCATGGTATTAAGCAACCAACTGTTGGGTCCCTACTCCAGCTACAGGAAGCAGCCATATAAGAAGTACACTGCATTGCTTGAAACAGAAAGAAGTAAATCCTGTTCACAAAAAATAAAATGGATATAACAAAATAACTGGCAGATAAACCATATTATAGAAACGTGATTTTACTGACTTTGTGAACAGAAGAAGCAATAAAATTTCCATGACCTCTTTTTCAATGTAATGAAAATATTCTCCATTATTATAAAAGAGAAAGATGGCAGACACCAAAGAGGTTTCATTGTTTTAGTTTAGAGATTAGTGTGTGGTTATACCTTAATGACTTTCATCACACATCAGTCACAGCATTGCAGACCCTATGAATGACCCAAGTGGGTCAGAATTTGTACAAGGATAGCATTTAATGGAACTGATTTGGCACAGTTTAGGCTACAGGCTGATCTACTTGTTCTATCACACTAAGGAATCAAGGGAATTAATGTATTTGTGTTGCAATCTGATATAACCACCATATCAATGTTTAAGTAGCAATAAAATATGGCTCCATCTCACTGTGCCATATCAGGACAATGCTGAAATTAGTTATATTGAAACATAACAATCAAGGTGAAGGGCAATAATCTTCCAAGATGGCACCACAGACCCCATGGACTTTCCCCTTCAGTTATTAGAAGCAATCACGTGTACACTAAAAGGTCCATGTCTCTGACTGCACAGCATTTGTAAGGATGCCCCTGCAGAAAACCAAAGGAGTTGCCATTGATCCTCTGGTGACCAGTATCATTTCAGAATGTCTTCTGAGGTCACAACAACTGCAGAAGGCAATTTCAGTGAGAGTCTAATCGTTCTCCCAATGAATGTGGTAATAGGCTTACTATGAATTTCAGCAGGAGTATAAAAAAGCCATTTCCTTGGCATGAGAACATTCCACATCACATTTCAGCCATGAAGCAACACACATCTTTCAGTGACTACGGTGTAGAAGGAGCAACATTCATACTGAATTTCAAGGCCTCCTTGGTTTTCAGATTTCTATATCAACATCGTATTATCACTAGTATCACCACAAAACAAAAATATCACAAGTGGAAACTTGGACCAGTGCTGGAATATGCAGTTGTTAAAGGTTTTCCAATTCCCTCTACCACCACCACTACCTCCTATGTGAGCTACAAATAACTGTTCAGCTGGTATAAAATTTTCCCAAAAAAAGAGAAAGAAAGGGAAAAAAAAAAAAAAGTAAGAAAGGAAGGAAGAAAACAACAGCCCAGAAATAAAGACAACTCAAAATGGGAAAGACACAATTGTCTACATTTAAAAAGAGAGAAGGGAAGGGAGAAATAAAAACCTCTTTAAACAAAACTAATGATAGTCATCTTGTAAGAGGATAATTCTTGACAGCTAGCCCCATACCTACCCTGTAATTTTCTCCCTCTTTCTTTTTTAGATGAAGAAATGCATGAAATGTGTAATCAATGGGAATGCTTGTCATGCAACTTTCATAAATCTTGTAAGTAATTTATAGTTGTAATTACAGCATTTAAAGACAGAGACCATTCTGTAAAATTGTCATAGAATTTTCTCCTTCCATGTGAAGAACAATTAGTACATGTACCAATGTTCCCAAAAGCCAATAAATAAACTAAAACTTCATTATTTCATAAGATCCCATTAGCTTAAATATGTGAATCCAACAATGGGGTTTATATTATAAAAAAACTTTCAGTCATCCTTTCCCACAAACACAGAGAAGAGGTAAGATTCCATCTCCTATCCCTTCCCAAATATGCTGCCTTTCTTCAACACCTTCAGAAGGTGCAAAAACCAAATCACACAAATGCCTTTGTACAAGAAAGATGCAAGAAGGAGTCACCTACCAGAGCGCCCACAGTCTGAGCACGATACAAGTTCCTCAGGCCGGCCACTTTTTTTGTTCATATTGGAGCCTCCGAGGCAGAAGTCACAGTAGTTATTGGGAATGATGACCCCATCTGGTCCTTTCTGGGCTGTAGTTGGGTTAAAAAATCAGATTTACTACAAGAGCATTCACTTGGACATTGCCCCTTATCCTTGATATGGTGTTAGCTCAGTGAGTTTGCAGGCCAGTCTTCCCAAAACATTGTCAATCACAACAAAAAGTGAACTGCATAAACCACCTCCATTTTAAGTACACCCTGGGTTGTACCTATTTTGCCTGAAATGCCCTTTACAATTTCCTTTATAATCCCAGCCAAGCTGCTCCTTCTCAAGGACATGCTTCCAGAGATGCCTTTACAGTTCAGGGACTTGCAACATACAGGTATAGAGGCAGTCCCTAAGGTAGGATAAGACCTGTGCTGTCAGTAAGCCAAATTTGTTTTTTCAGGCAGCAGTCATCATCATAATCCCACAAAACACAAATTAATAAAGGAAAAATACAGTCTCCAAAACTCAAAAATCAACAGTGGGAAGATGGTGGAATAAGTACCCTTACTGGTTTTATTTCAAGTAGCTTAGGGGACTACATCTCTAAGTAGCAGGGTGTCTTTAGCCAGAAGGTTGCTTCAAAAGCTCCTGAATATTCACAGGCAAAGCCATCTGGGGATGTTTCACCCAAGACTTAAGGTCCCTGCAGCAGTCATGTTCCCTGGAATGAGCAGAAAGGGTCCAAAAGTACCTCAGCACCCAGCACAAGTGCAGAGGGAGCCTGAGGCAGACATCCCAACCAGCAGAGTTAAAAACTTTTTCAGCCAAGAAAAAAGGAGGGAGATTATATTATTATTTTCCAGCTAGGAATGCTTGGAAAGGAGCAGATCTGATCTTAAGTAGAGGGGATGCAGATCCCTTAGCAAGAAGAGGAGGGCAGAGGTCTACTGCATTCCTTTTAGTTGAGCAGAACAGCAATGTCCTTTTTTTCTTGCTCACAACTGCCATTTCCCTCCTCTGCTCTCCAGAGAAGGAAAACATCTTCCTGTACACTCTAACTATGAACTGGGGAAGGCAGTGGAGGTAATCATAAGTCTTTGTCTTTGTTCCTTCTCTTTGAACATAAAAATCCAGCTATATGCCAGTAGGTATACCTGGCCTAAACCTACCGCATGAACTTTACAAATAAGAAAATGAAGAGCTTTAAACTGTACCATCTTTATTTAATTATCTTTTTAATGCATATTTTGTAACTTGCAGATTTTTAACAGATGTTTTGACAGCGTTTATTAACGGTCTTTTTGTCCACATTCAAATTTCCCCCAAAGAACAATGACATTCTAAAGGGCTTCTGGTAGCAGTCCAAGACATACACTTAAAATTAAAATTTCATCCAAGTTCAATCTGCTTTTCTGGTTTGAGTGCATCTAGTTATTCATTTATTTCCAGATGTTGATCAGCTGAACTTTTGGAGATTGGTAACTAAAGGAGTCCAGGTGAAGTGAAATTAAGAAGAAAATTAAAACCTGTAAGGCTGCAAATACATCACTATCTTCCTCTGTGGTCATGGAGATCCTGACAGTATTTACTAAACAATGGACTTTGCTCTGAAATTATCCTGGTTTACAGATTCCCAACTCTCTCAAAAAAAGAGAGAAGCTTCCAGTGTTGGATTAGCATTTTGTCTGTTCTAGGAAGGCATTTAATATATGCATGCAAGATAGGCAAAAAAAAGAACAGGAACCAGGTTGAAGTCTAGCACACCGGTTCATTTTAAGAGCTGTAACAAAATGATCATAAAGTTGTTGCTGGTTCATATTTTGTGTATAAAAAACAGACCTCCCTAGCATTTATATTTCCCACTGCAGCCCCATTTTGAAAAAGTTAAGTAATTACCTCTTTATATTATTCTACATCTACAGACAGACCACATGCAATGCAAACTCAGCAAGCTCAGAATCCAGTGACTTTTTTTGTTGATATCCCTTATTAAATTATTTCACGTTTCATCCAAGTTTCTTAAAGTGCCTTACAGACATGAAGATCCTATTATTAACCTTCAGTGAGGTCAAAAGCCTCTTTTTGCCATTGATTCTAACCAAAGTGTTCTGGACCCTAATTAAGTCTCATGGTGAGGTTGCATTGCATTTTAAAGCTGAAACACTTGGAGGTAGAGTGGTAAACTGGCTTATTCTCAAACACACAAAAATCCTGTGGCAAGGCCGCAAATAAAAACAAGCAGTCAGGGTGCCAGCCAGCAGACCTAAGAAAGAGCTCCACTTCTACCACTGCTCACAGTGGTGTAATTAACACTCTGTATATACTGACTTAAATTTTTTCAACATGGATTATGACCATAAGATCCACTGACTGTCAAACTGGAAATGGGACAAGGGGACTCAAAAATACATACACTGCTCAATTCACCTGCAGTGTGTGAGAGAGGGGGAGGTGCTGAGAATGATAAAGCTGAAGGGATTCTCCCAGACCACTGGAAAGTGAATAAACATCAGGTTTGATTGCTCTTCTCTTATTCTTTTTTTCCTCTTTCCTTTCTTTTCCTTTTTCCTCCCTTTCTTTTCTTCCTTGTTTTCTTCCAATTTATTTAATTTTTAATCTGTGTGCTCACTTATTAAGTTGGCTCAGTAGAGTGTGATAGAGATATCAAGCCTGAAAAGTCACAGACAGATGAGAAGTTTCTGAAGTTACATTAATGATATCTTAAATGATGTATCTCTAGAGCCAAACAAGCCAACAATGTTATTCTCTTCAATTTTTGCTTTTGTTGTTCTAACATATGCAAAAATTAGAACCAAACCTGACTTCAGCTTGTTTTCTTGATCAGTATCATACAGTGAATTAAGTCACAGGCTAAATCACAGAAGGTTTGGGAATAAAGAGATTTTCAGATGGCAGAGTTCTTACTTTCGAAGGAACTTCTTTTGCATATATCCTCGAGTTTCTAGTTCTATTTTACTGTCATTAACATATGATGAAGGAATTAGGAAACAAAGGAAAAATGGCAAGATTTAACATGTACTCTTAATGAATAGGGTATCGTGCAGGAAAAGCCCAATCCTAATCTCAGCCCAAAAACAATAAACTATGGATTCAAAAGAAAAAACAATTAATTTCCTATGGAGTAATGTTGCTGCTTTTCATCTGAGACATAGTAATTAACTAGGTTTTCACTTTTTGCATAAGGTGATCAACAAATAGAAGGTGCAAGTTTAAGCAAAACAGTTCAGCTACCAAGAAATAACTCTCTAGCATAGTGTTGACTCATTTAGATCAGGTGACTGCATCCCTGGATTTGGTTAAAAGAAACCAAACTCACCCATAATTAGAGACTGTTTTAAAGAAAAGGCTTGAAAACCAGCCATGGCCTTGTCCTATCTTACTCGAAACGCTTCTGATTTTCTTTTACATTGCAAACTGCAAAAACAGATCTAAAGCTCTGAGAAGCTTTGAGTATTGCCTGAGCTAAGGTTTGCTTATAGGAGGTGTACTTAAATCAGTGCCTCTTGCCATTTCAACTTAGGGTTGTTTTCAGGTTTCATCAAAAGCCCTGTCTTCATCTACATCTCCCCAAAAATTGATTATACAATTTTTTAAAAATGCTTTAAAACTTTAAAAAAATGGATTAAGGAGAGACATGGAAAGATCTGTACAGTTCAGATAATAGCTTTCCTGAACCTGAAAGGTGATTCACGTGAAGACAGGATGCAGAGTGAAAATAAAGTCAGTATTTCCAAATAAATTTGGTATGCACTTATTCTGAAACTTTTTTTTCTTCTCAGCCTAATCAAGTTAATTTCAAGCTATAACAAGCTGAGCAGAATAAAGAACTACTTAAAATATGTTATCATCATTCACAGTAGTCTTTTAGCAAAGTAAGTTTGCTAGATTACATAAATTATGTAGTATATCACACAGTAACTTTGTTCTGTAGACAAAACCCGAAAACTAAACAAGTTGACTGAGTTCAAATATATAAAATACCTTATGTGCATTCTTAATTTTGAAGGCAGAGGCTCTAAACAGAATTCTAACTTCCCTTTGCCCCTCCCAAGAAACCAAAATAAACCTGTAAGTTATCTTCCATATAGTTTCAGTTTAATAATAAGAGCAAGCTGCTTATAATGAAATAACATCAAGAAATAAGGAATTTTCTTTTCTACACCACCTCCTGGAGCCACATGACTCAATAAAAATCTCTTTTTAGAGATTAGAAGTTTTCTACTTCTCAGGGTTGCAGAAAATGTCTTGGATGGAAGGCAAGTTCAGAAGAAGGAATTCTTGTATCTGTTTTTTAAATAGAAAATTCAGAGTACAGATATTTTAAATAGTTTTTCTTCAAAATGCGACCCTTAAATATATAGAAACAAACCCCCAAATAAACAGAGCCTCATATCTATCTACTTTTCTGGTTTCTACGTGAAATTATTTTGATGATTTGGATCACAATCTTCAAAAACTTGTGAGGTGGAACCAGTGCTTAAAAGAAATATGGGTTTTCTGCTCGTGGGTAAAAAATCACTGTCACATATATTTCTTCAGCCTGTGGGTAATACAGGACAATACTGAACCATAATTTAAGATATGCATCTAGGTTTGGCAGCATTTTATCCCTGTTTTTTGTGATATCCACATTGCTGGGAAGGTGATGGAGAATGCATGGAGTGCATGCCTTGCTGCTGGGGTGTGGAGCTGTGCATCATTTATTTCAATGATTACAGTGAATTGGCTACAGTCAGAGATACATGCATTCACAAAGGGATTTTTCCGAGCACATTTTGTCCAGCTCTTACCTGTTTCTTCTGGGTTTGATCCAAAACCAATAAAGCACACTGGAGGTTTTCAATTCAATTCAAAGGGCTTTGAATCAGGCCATTTACTCTGTTTGCAACAAGAATCTTCAGAACACAATAGAGACCACAGGACCCTGCATGTAGGCCTGAGTCAAGCCAGTGCATTTCACGAAGGAGGAAAAGGGGTGGATTTGCCTTTTTTTTTTTTTTTAGTGTTGTGTTTGTTGGGTTTTTTTGTTTAATTTAGAAGACTCTTTGTCTGAGAAGGGGCCAGTTTTCCTTTCCAGCTCCTCCCTTTTTCTCCCTGGCAAAGGGCAAGCCCAATGTGTGTCTGCCTGAGCAGGAGAACGCCAGCCAAGAGCCAGCGCTTGCAGTCGTCATCAAGCCCCTTGGAGGCCTCGGTGACAGATAATCCCAACCCATGTCTCCATGTGCCGGTCCTCGCCCCCCCCCGGCTGCCAGCGCTGCTCCCTGGCAGGCCTGGCCCGTCTCCATGGTGACCGTGGGCCCGGCTGGCTGCGCTGGCCTTGCCACCTGCCTGCCTCGGCTCTCCAGTGTAAGGAATTGCAGCGCGGCCCCTCCGCTCAGAATGGCTCAGTGCAGGGGAGGCAGGCTCACGAGAGAAATTACACTGGGATGATTAAATAAAAACATGGCTTTAAGGAGAAGGCAAAAGAAAAGCAGTGCCTGGACTGTGGCTTTCTTTGATGGAAGAGGAGGGAGATGGCTGGCTGGGCATGCAGCCCCTTCTGTCCCGTTATTGCTGGGTACAGCGAGCAATGGTGGGCAGAGAGGGAGCTGCTTCTGTGCTCAAGGCTAGACCCTGCCCTGGGGAGGAAAATAAAAGAACACAACTGCTGGTGTGGTGAGCAGCAGGCCACGCACAGCTCAAGGGCACTCAAGGCTCTTGCTCTCTCACACGTACACAGCCAAGCAGGGATGTGTGCAGCCATTTCTGCGGACTCCTCTCCGTGAATTAAATGCATGGGTTTTTCATTGCCGTTTTTCAGGAAGAAGTGTAAATCAAACTGAATGAGAGGAAACTGCCAGTCACCTACTCTGTTGTTAGCACCAGAGATAAGCGTGTTGGCTGGCCCGAAACTGGGAAGTGTTGGGGCACTTGATACAGGCCCCTGCAGCAGGCTGGAGGCGGCACATCTGTGTCGATGTGGTGCTGTTTTTCTACCAAACACACTTGGAATTGGGTGTAACGCTGGGAAATGGCTGCTGTTCTGTTCCCAGAGTCGTGCTAATCAGCCTGCACAGCCCCATGGCCTCCACTAGCTCTGAGTGCCCATGCTGCACTCCCCCGCATGGGATGGGCATGCCCTTTGCTGGCAGCCAGAGAAGCAGGATATGCTACTGAGAGGTGCTGCAAACCACCCACCCAAAGTATTGCCAGGTCTCTCTAGTAACTGGATTTTATCTCCTTTTTTGAGTTAGCTGGTAGTGTGAGGATAGAAGAAGCTGTTGCTTTTGCACAACTTTTAGCAACTCAGAAAGGTTTGCCTTTCCTACAGCCCCTGCTCACAGAGAAGCGCAGCCAAGGAGCAGTACAAGTGCTAGGAGAAGGAGGTACATCTGTCAAAGCCAGAGGAAGCCTCTAAGTGTGGGGAAAGGATGATCATTTGATCATCTCTTTTACAGCAATCAGTGTGGCCCTTAAGTTGAACAGCTAATGAAAGAGGTGGAAGGTGAGCTAGGTAGCTGGAAGGTACAGCTAGGAAAATACAGCATCATCTGATTGGATTCAGTAGATTTCGGGAATCAGTATTCCCCCACCTTAAGGCAGCATTTAACAGAATTTCTGTGCACTGACCTTATAGAGTCTTCTGCAGGAACTCCTAAAGCATCAGCCAAAAGGCCACTGCCAGAAGTAAAGCGTTGTAACTGTCTAGTGCCTCATGAAGATAAACAGTACAGAGTAGGCAGACAAAAGAGTCTGACTTCTTAACATGCAGATTCCCTGACTTTAAGGGGTACCTCTCTAGAGACTTGGCACCTGGCCACTGAAGCACATCATTCCCATCAGCTAAGGGAATATCTCCCACCTCAGGAAGGTATTGTAATGCCCAATATACAGACCCATCTGGCAGCATCCCTCAATATTCAGGTGAGAATGGCCAGTGCCATGAATTGGGTTCCTGCAACATCTTGTAGGCTTTTATCTGGAAATTACTCACTGGTGGAGTGTGAGAAGACAGAGAGCACCTATTCAGTTCAAATTCAGTCAAAGCATTTGGATTTTACTTGGTTCAAATTCTACATTAAGAAGGAAAATAAAAAGGCAGAAAATACAGAGAGATAGCAGAAAAAGAAAAAAAAACCTACAAATACATTAATGATACTATCCTAAATCAAGACCTCATGTGCTGTTGAAGCAACACATGTGTTTCAAAAACCAATTTGTCAGATTGGAAATATTTTTCCATAAACTACTGAGAAACACTGGGTGCTTCTCTTCAATGACAGTTGCACATCAACAGCAACATTTTAGTCCCTGTCCAGGCAGTACAGAAAAGAAACACCAAACTAACAAAACAACCACCCCATGAGTCCAATCAAAACAAACAAACAAACAAAAAAAGTGGATCACAGATTAGCTCTCTGTCTACATAGGAGACAATTTTGGGATTTTCCACTATGCCATAACTCTAAACAACTGATCTATTTTTTAATTCAGCATTGCAAAATACACACAGAAATGTCTCAGTAATTTACAGCTGCAAAAAGGATTTAAGGGAAATCTTTACACAGTTCAAACTCTCCAGTCACTACTGTTTATTTTAGCATTTTGAGTGTTTTTCCTTATGAAAACAAACTCTGAAAAGATTAAAAAACCCAAACAGATTAAATGACTAAGAAGTCAACTCAAGGTAATGTACATATTTTCACTGAAAAGCACCTGCTGCAGGGTATCTTGTTGCAAGGAGGGCATTGATGCATCCTTGCATTCAGAAGTAGCTCCCACCATGGCCCCAGCAAGGATCAGCACTGAGGCAGGGAAAAAGTAGGCCTGATGTAGCTTTTCAAATTGATGCTGCTTGTGGAGAGGAACAAACAGCTCGTCTCCAACTGAGGGGCTGACTCTCCTCATTTATTCATGGCCAGCCCCCTGCCTGGATGGAAATAAAAATGTTTCAAAGATGACTGTGTGGGGGAGCTGGAGGACAGCTTGGAGGCACACTGAGGTTAGCACATTAATTTTTTATCTCTGGAGACTGGGTATCCAATTATGCTTAGAGTACACAAACAACTTTGGCTGGTCTCTCCAGTAGAGATTTATCCACATAATAAAATCTGTGATGGAACTGGGCACAACAGGCTGATGCCATGAAATAATGTACAGAGATGGTTTTGCAGGGCAGATGCTTAAGCTAGCAGAAGAGCAGGAGGGCACAGGAATGCAGCCTCCTTAACTACATGCATTGCACAATGGATCAACCTGCACTCAGCACAATGTACTTCATTTAGGATTCTCATTGGCCAAAGTGCTTGTGGGCATAAGATCCTGTTCAGTTGCTCTTTCTGCACAGCCACCTGCAATCAACATTTCACAGAGCAAAATGTCACTGAGAACTCTTCTCCTTTAAAGGAGAGGAAGTTTTTCTCCATGTAGACACACTATCCTATTCTCCCAGGAATTAAGAAAGAGCATTTATACTAGTATACTCATTCACAGAGGCATTTCAATAGATAGAAGTCTAATGTAATTCCTATATCAGAAGTGCCTCAAAATTTGTGAGCACCAGCTGCCCCCAGAGCTGGCCTGTACCCATGGAGAGAGATGGAATAAAACAGCAGGTGTTTTGTGGCAGGCTCGGATGCACCCTGGGCTCACAAATCTCACGGTCTCGGTGCCAACATGTAGAGGAGAAGCCAGCAGAGAAGAAGTCTGAAAATGGTGTGGGATCATTTATTTTTTCAGTGGAGTTGAGGAAATGGGAAGTTGACTTTTTAAAGGGTTTTCTATAATTTGCTTTTCACAGTTCAATACTCAGGTAAAAAAAATCAGAGAGTAAATCAGAAATAAATGTTTGTATAGGCAGAGGCAAGACTAGACACTAAGGACACATTTATTTGTGTCAAAGGGCTAGATAAAGCATAAAAAGCAAGCCACTAAAGCTCAAACAAAACACAGTCTAACATGTTGACTGGTGAACTATCTTTCATGTTGCAACAGGTAATCTATATATGAGAAAAAACAGAAGGAGAGAGAGATGTAAAGAAATGTAAACAGACAAATCTTCTACACAGTCAAGGACAGTCAGGTGTGCCAAGGAGGTGAGACGTGGGACTTGAGCCAGTCCCAGTTTTTTGATGCACACCTATTCAATGGGTCTCAGTTTTAGGTAGGTTCCTCCTATCCACATCTCATTTCCAATCTCTGGATAATTTTCTGGCCTACTCAAATTGGTCTGTGCATGAAATAGAGGGGACTGAATGTGCAGAAAGACAAGAGGCTTTCAGGTCTTGATCTGGCACCAGTTAGGGCATTAGTAATTGAATCCTGCAGAAGCCCTGCTCCCTTGTGCATCACCAGGGCTGCTGTTACTGCAGGTTCTGCAAGGAGTGGAAGCTTCAGAGGAGACATGGGTACAAAGGAAGGAAGTTCATGCTGCAGCCGCCCGCCTGAACTTTACTGACCTAGAGCTCACCTCCCACGGCTCAGCGAATTCCAAATGGCCGGTTTGATTTGCCTTGCCTTTTTAAAATCAGGCTGCTCATATCTCTGACACACTGCTCAGCAAATAACCAGATCCTTCTCTACACATATCTCTGGTCCTCCTGCTCAGTGGGTTGCAGATTAGCTGTTTGGATTAACATCTCCCTTCCCTCCCTCCCTCCCTCCCTCCCTCCCCAAGCCCATGCAGAGAGGACTCTTGAAGCTCGAGACCTATGATGCTGCAGACCTGTCAAATCTAATTCATAACACATGCCTAGCAGTTCTTAGGGGAGAGGAAGGATCTGATGCTCTGGCTCCCCACCATCCCCCGGTACAAAGGGACCATTTAATGACTGCACATTAGCAATGTGGACAATTAGCATTCACATGGAAGATAAATGGCAGCATAAATTAAATATTGCCAAGTGGAAGAGCAAAGATGCAAGATCTGAGCTCAAGGCTCTAAACAAACAGGCAAAAAAGGAACAAACAGCCACTGTGACAGCTCAGCCATTTGGGACAGTTACCTTCCAGCATCTGGGACTTTCCCCAAGGCTGATCTGCACATTTGCATGGCTGTTGCCCATAGCTCACTGGCTCCTGGCTGGTTATTCTTTCCACTCAGGAATCCGGGCATCAGAGAGGTTTACCCCAATGGTTCTAAATTTCTGCCTGCTTGTGGATCTGTACATCAGCAGCATCCCTTTGCCACATGCTCTGGGGGAACACAAACCCAAGCAGCTCTCATGCAACTCTTTCCCACAGTGCAGAATGGATCTTTTTTATCATGGGCCAAAGTCAGTTGCTCCTAACCTTACCTTAGCTCTTCTAGCTTGTCTTGTTAATTTCTATCAATTCCTAAGCACCAGACACAAGGACTGAGACCCCTTGGTACTTATGTCAAGCTGAATTCGGGGTATGGGACTCTGCCTTTCTTTTTTTGGGCATCTCTTGCATGACCATTATCAATATTAACTCAATACAGATTTACAATATTCCTCTCAGGTATGTAGCTATTACTGACTTCTGCACAGGAAAAAACCAACCAACCAACCAAAAAAGCCCCAAAATGGATGTAAATGCTAAGTAAAGAAAAGCTACTGGGTGAACACTGACATACCCCTGCCTGCCCAAGCAGTCACTCTTAGTGCATTGACAGCTCAAGTTTATCAACAGCTAGAGGAGTCAAAATTACTTTTACTGCAAATCTACCAAACACGTGAATAACTAAAAGGTAGAGCATAAAAGTGACAGAACCATAGAGGTTGCCAAATGGGATCACACTGAACAGTTCTTCAAGCTCTGACAGTGGCTAGTAGCAGATGCTTTGGAGGAAGGAAACCCCCTCCCACACTTCCCTAGGGACAATTATCAATTATAATGCTTAGAAAGAAAATGTTTTCCTACTTCCATATTTCTTGCAGTTTTTAAGGTATTAGAAAGTGTTTTCCTGCATATTTTTCCCTATAAGCATTTTATTGCTTTATTACTTTGAACTAAAATAACACAGGTCATATGCTGATCCAAAATAACTTTTTGAAAGTGAACAAAGCTATCTACACAAATCCCAAGGTCACAGGAAACATCACATAGTATATAAAAGTGAGGAACAGGGCATTAGTGACTTGCAAAAATCAGTAATAGAACACAGAATCCTTGACTTTCTGTTCTGTGCCTAAGGAACATAGAAGGGACAGTCAAAGGGTGATGGACCTTATGCTCACATGAGCATTTGTGATTCATCACCTAAAAATTCAGACCACTTAGATCTCCTTCAGCACTGTACCAGTGTGGGAAATTGAGGCACATTCTCCTTTCACATTCCTGCTCTCCTCCTTGCAGTACTCATGTGTTTTCATAGCTTCTGTCAAACTATAACTAAGGAGCAGCTTTTGGCAAAGTTGAGGGTAATCTGTTTATGCAGCAGGTGAAGGTATAAGGGAGAAAGGTACTGTTATTTTCATACTGAAAAACTGAGACATTGACAAATATCTCTTATTTAAAGGCAAAACAAAGGCAGCCCCCTGAAACTACTGGGTGTATATTTCTTTGGCATCCTTACTAAGAGCCACTGGGAGGCTGCTTGATGATGGGCAGGTTGGGCATCTCTTCTTTTCCCCCCTCTCCTTGCCACCTCCTCCCCACAGGAGCAGTAATGGAAAAGTGACTTGCTGCAGAGATAATGCTGGGTTTGAAATGAATTTCTGACTAGCTGAGCCAGCACCCGTGTGAGCTGTGGCTGATTAGCTCCAAGCATCCAGGTCCCAATCACTCACAACTGAGCTAGGCAATAACAGCAGCCTCCCCGGGGCAAAGACAGGGTGGAGGTAACACCCCTGAAAAGGATCTCAAAGGCAAAGGGAAGATCCTACTCACGTTTGTGGTTTTCATTTCGGTGGACAGGGGAGGAGCGGGTCTCCTGCTCACGGGCTTCATCACCCTCTTCACTGGCGAGGTGGGTGTGAGCATAATGGTAGCTCAGGCCAGGCCTGTTCTTGTAACGCTTGCCACAGACTGGAGGGAAAAGAGATATGAGGGAGGGGAAGAGAGAATGGAAACATCAGTGTGATCTACAACCACAGCAGCATCCTCTTAAATAACGCTCCCTTTCCTCTGAGAACAGCACCATGCACTCCATGCATCTGCCCAAAATCCTTCCAGCTGGCACTGGTGAAAGGTGATGAGGCAGCCCTACAGCTGCAGGTCTCCAAACAAGCTTTCTTCCCACCATGCTGCCAGCAGTCCTTCTCACAGGCCTAGGCAAATGCATTCAGTCCCTGCAGATCACAGACCCTAATCCTCTCTGTTAAGATTATTAACAAGACTGCACATAAAATTAAATAAAATGTCAGTTCCAGTGGTGGTGCTGCACAGTGCACAGCAACAGGAACAAGACTGAGAAGAAACAACATTATTTTCTTTCTTACTGATCTCTGAAAAAAGAAAACAGCTGGGATTTTTTTAAAATACTTTCTCCAAAAGGTTAATAAATAGCTTTATTCACAGATTCCCAGTTAAGACAAGGAGATGGAAATAATCCACAATTTCTTGCTAAAAAAAAACATGTGGCAGTGACACTATTTGCCCAGGTAAACTCCATATTCAGCATCCCAATGAACAATACAATATGTGACAGAGAACCCTGCTTCTGAACTTTCATTTATTTTAGGATTAAGTCAACAGATATTAAGGACAGAATCAAACAACTCGGGGTAATGAAAGGTCTACACTTTCACAGGGAGCTTAGCAAGGGCAGGCAACCTCCTAAGATTCATTACATATGAATTGATTTTCTATAGAGTTTTAATTAATGTTATTGTCTCAAAAATTTATCACTTTTCATCTTCAAAGCATTCTTTGAATGTTCATTTTCTTTTATACAACTATTTCGTCTACCCGATACAAATACTGCCATTTTAAAAGACTAGAAAACAAAGACAAAAAGCTTAGTGCCCTTGCAACTTTTTCCTCCCAGAGACACTTTATTACCTTAATTAACCTCAAGGATTTCACACAGGAATAAATGTCACGTCCAGCAGTCTGTCCTGCACAGTGACCATCCACTCCTAAAAACTTAAGTCAGCCCCAGTATGTATCCTGCAACATATATAGATACTTACTTCCTGTTCTCCAGACACCTGAGTCTGGGAATGTCAAAGATTTTTAAAAAATTAAAAAAAAAAAAACAACACCACACAACAACCACCCTCATCCTATTTATTCATTTACATATAAATAAAAATTAAAATTTTATTCCTTTCTGCTACTACTCAGAAAACACAACTGATATTCTGCCTTTTGGAACCGATTATAAAAAATTGTAAATAAAAGCTTATTACAATAATATATTTCATTCTTAATCTCTTGTAACTGATTTACAAATTCCCTCAAGGAAAATGCTTTTTTTATTAGAAACACGTAAAACAAGCTCATGATATGTATGAGTGATCTGGAATATTAGATTATTTTTCCCAGTTTTCTTCATTGTGCAAGTTGATGATCACAGAATCATCATAACAAGACAGAAGTTTCTTTGAACTGCAATATGTCCTGTCCTCAGTCACAGATTTTTTAAGTCTTTGAATGGCCTTGATTTAGAAATGAGACCTCCTGCAGGAGGGAAGAGGGAATATTGAGAGAAATAAAATACTCATATAAATATGCACATCCATTCTTTGATGCATCTGGCTTCATTTTTCATATGTAAACCTAACACAATTGCCAGACATTCTGAAGAACTAGACTGTTGTTAGATGCATGCTCTCCACAAAACATCAGTTCAGACTCCCTCTTCTACTACCATCCTTGTTTTCTTCCAGTGCATTCTGGAGAGGGAAACTACTTCTCCTTCTCTGTAGTCCTGCAGAGCAAAGGACAAGCAGTGGAACAGATGCCGAACAAGAGTCAAAACAACAAGATATCAGCAGTATGACTTTCCCCATGTTTTGAATAGTGGAAAAGCATAACATTTAAGTAATTTTCAACCCAGAAAGAGCTCACTGCTTCAATTCTTTTAGAATCGTAACCTCCTCTAATTACATAAATGTTGCACCTTTACTTAGAATGGAGAAAGAGATTTACATTTCTAGCAGATTGACCATCTGCTAGATGAGCTGGATCAGCTCATCAAGTATCCTACTCTATCCCACTTACTTTTATGTGCTTGAAGAAGAATGTTAAAAAAATAATTCTTTTTCTATGAATTACCAATACTGCTTAAAGACTTCTGTCAAATTATTTCCAGGACACTATCAGGTGATCAATGTATAAAAGGAAACCGGCATTCCCTGCAGCAAGTTCCAAAAGGGTGGTGCTTACTCCATTCCTTACAGGATCCTACAGGGATTTTAGGTATGGTGTTAAGGATGACATAGGAAATCAGATGGGTCTGCAGAGTCATCCTTCTTCAGCAAAAAAGTATCAGCTCACCAGGAAAAAACAAGTATCAATATGAGCTGAGGCAGTAGTAATTCTGCAGCTAAGTCCCTTCCATTGTGAGGACTTGCAGGTGGCCTTCAAGGGTGACAGCAGTCCCAGACATGCCTTATGAGAAATTGATTTGGAGGACTTTATAACCAGAACTGAGGCAAATAAGTTTGGTTTACATTGTCCTAGCAGATCCTTTGTAGGACCAAAGATTTGCAGTTCCAGCAGCCTTTGTTCTTGGTCTAGATTTTTCCATTTTTCAAATTCACTTTGTGTCATAAAAGAGTCCGAAGCAATGCCATGAATTGAAACTGTGGAGATTTCATGTTCCTCAAACAAATCAGAGTTTTGCAGGGGGAAAAGGGTCATGATATCAGTCAGGCAAACAACCATTGGCTTCAATGAGACTTTGCTAGAATGAAAGCTAAGTCAAAACTTCATGGTTTCTCCAACAGATTGAATCTTCCTAAATTCACCCAAATCTCTTATTTTCCAGGTAAGAGCACATTTTATTAATATACTGTATCACTGTGCTAAGAAGTAGTTTCTATAAAAGGGTGATCATTAATAAACACTTAGCTCTTATATAACTCTTCCCACTGCAGACTGGCTTTTCAAACATTAATTAATCTTCCTCCACATTCCTGAGTGGGAAATACTATTCTCATTTCAGTTATGAAAAAAGAGAACCACAGAGGGGTGAGTTGCCCACACAGTGATCTTTTTTCATTACCAGGACTGGAATCCATGAGTTACAGCATCCATACCAGTGCTTACACCACATCTTTCTCATTCTTAGAGCTGACAAAAGCATAATGAGAACTGGTTCTCCCAGTCTGAAATGCATGCTGTTGATTAGTTTTTAACACTATGCAGCTCACACATAGCAAGTGAGAGTGTGCCTTTCATAAACTTTGTCCAGTGGCCTTCCTTTCAGCAGCTTTGACTTTTTTATCTTCAATTTCCCTTGCTGGATAGGCTCATCATCCTTGCATGTGGTAGATTTCATCCTGAATCTCAACACTGGGAAGCTGACTTGATCTTTAATTAGGTGGCCAAGCTCAATAAAAACAGTGGGAGTTTGTAGAACATAACCCACTCCAATTCCTCCTGCATTCAAAGGATATATTTTTGCTATGAGCTGATGTGAATGCTGCCTTAGGAACAAGCTGGGTAAATAAGCAGTAATACAACAGTGCAGACCAAATGTCACAAATGGGGAAGAGGGAGAGTTTTTTTTTTTATGAGGCCACCAAACAGTCTCCTATGATGAACCTTACTTTCCTTCAAATTTGAAGACAGATATTAAGATGTTACACAACTGCATTATGTGGGGGAAACAGTGTAATTGCAAGCATTGAGTGTTTCACAAAAGAGAGCTCCCTTCTGTGTTCTGTAGCACCCTGCAATTCTTTGGATAACACTCAGTTTATATTTCTTGATTATTAAAATTAATATAAAATACTTCCCCTGTTAAAAGGGGGATTTGAAACCTATGACTTAAAAGACTTCCTCATCAAATATCTAATGGCTGTGTTACTGTCATTTTGAAATAGTTACACATTTGGTCCTTGGCAGCCTGTGAGCTGTGTTCCAGCCAGCTCTCCACATACATTTTGCACAATCTGTCACCAGTATGAGACAGAAGGAAACAATCCATCTTTTCAGTGGAAACAGGAAACTGGAGGAGTACATGCTGGGGTTTTTTGGCTTTTCTTTTTGGTCACTGAATTTTGTCCCCCTCATTGTCTTTCTTTGCTTTTCTCTGTTGCCTCCTGTTCCTTGTTCTCAGCTGTACTGTGTCAAATATTAAATCTTGAGTTAACTTCTGGCAGGCAGTCATTCCTCAAAGTTATCTTCCTGTCCTACAATTCATGCCACTCAAAAAAAAAAAAAAAAAAAAAGAAGGGTTAAACAACGCCCCTGTCCTTGTTTTGCACTGGTTTGGTAATATATTCTCCCCTGTTACAGTTGTGTACAAACTCTGGCACATCTAGAGATTTCAAGCCTTTTGACCTCCACTGATGGAAAGACTTCATATTCATCCCTCTTTGATCAGCACTGTCACACAATACACCTGTAGAATAAGAGCAGCTATTTAGTAACCCATTCCATGGAGAATTTTCTGCAGGTAGAATAGGGAGGTAAATAGCCCTTCTTTCAGAGGAACAAGGACAAGTCCCAGAATCTAGCTGCTGTATTAAGATCACAGTAATTCTGAACCCCAGTTCAGACCCCAAAACATGCACAGCTCAACAATACAGCCGTGCACATTTCAATAACTGGCTTGCTACCCAGAGCAAAGGAGAAAACAAATATCCTACATGAGCAGAAAATGTTCAACTGCCAGAGACAACTCTGTTCCCCTTTTACCATGTGCTCTATTCAACATCTATGTTATTCAGTATTTAATTTTTTTAAATGTCCTTACCTATCTTATCTTGTCTTTTCTACCAATAATGTAGTCAATGGATGCCAAGAGTAGCAGGTATGGTGGGAGAGTTGTTTGTTGAGTTTATCTGAACAAGCATCTTATTCTAGATCTTACTGCTTAGCTATTCAGGGATTCACCAGAAAGGATAATACCAGGAAATGATTACTGAATAACCTGAATAACTGAATAGTACTGATGACTGTTGTGTCAGCCATCTCTGTGCCTCTCATGGATACATAACAGAGCAAGTTGCTTAAATCCAGTTTCTAAAAGTAAGTAAATCTATCAACCATTCATCTTCAGAAATGCTTCTATCCTCAGAACAGCACATTTAACTTTGTTCTGGCCACTACTACTTTAGAAAGGCCCTTTGCAGCTTTTCCACATGAAAGAAGCAAACTTAGTAGAAGAGCTGAAGAAAACACAGCTGAAAGAAGTCCCAGTAACTGTTTACAGACGTAGAAGACGTGATCCCTTGAGAACAGTACAAGGACTGCTAGTCTTGGACTTCAGCAGAGAGAATTTGGTAAATAACTAGAGAAACCTTGAAATTAAGTTCTTGAGGAAAGAATCAACTTCTACAAAATACTACAAGATCAGTGTCTGTGGGTACATACAATGTTGCGTTAGCCACTGATCCATCAGAGATCCTAGGAAGGTTTCATTCAATGCTCATTTTGCACAAGGAATGGATCTGAATGTACAGTTCAGTCTCAGAAGGACTACAAAAAAAAGAATATGATACAAATATAAGTTGCTATGCTAAAATAGGACTGTATATGGGAATAAAACTAAAAGGAGAGGAGTACATATTGGTAAAAGGAAAAGAAATAATTTCTTTTAGAGGTGGACAAGGGAAATCTTCCATAGACAGAGGAACAGAAAGCAAAGGTGGAAGTATGTACATAGCCCCATATCTCCATGGGACCTTGAGAAGAATGAAAGCATAAAAGTGAGGGGCAGCAGAAAAGTTAATTACTTGCAGAGATTCAGCACAGACTAACTTCTCTGACTAAAGGAAGTAGACATTTGGAATCATGGAACTCAAGTGCTACAACTGACTGCAACTTTTAAACCAGAATACAAGTTTATATATACAAATTCAGAGAAGGTTTTACTTTTGAAAAAGTAGTAAGTAGTATATAATAAACACAATTAAAATAGTAGAAGGATTTTTAAGAAGACTGCTCAGTAGGAGTAATGATTCCCCAGCTGAGTATTTGACAGTGAAATAACATAAATTCTTATTAGACATGTAGGTAATCATTCATTCATTCATTCATTCATTCATTCATTCATTCATTCATTCATTCATTCACTCTGTCCCTCCTTTAAAAATCACATGCCCGTTCTTCAGGAACAGTGGTGGTGGTTTACCTCCCTCTTGCTTGACATCAGAGGCTTTGCTTTGCTTTTCAAACTCTACTTTCCACCCTTCTTTGAGGCACCTGCTGCCGCTCCTTGCCACATGCTCAAGCTACTTTTGGGACTGCTAAGCCATTTGGCTACGTTACCATATGCACTTTATACCCATCTCCCACCAGGCTTGCCTGCCACTGTTGTTATTGAAGCTATCCCAAGGTAGCTTAAAGCACAGCATTATCCAGTGCAATTGGCTGAAAATCTGACCACCAAGTTTTCTAATTGGTGTTGTGATGAAACAATGCATTTCATGATTATCCTAGCAATTTTATTGATGCTTTGATCAAATATTTTTTCTGAACTTCTACTACAGTATATGCTCAATAAAATCAGCTGAAGTATTTCAGAATATTTCATTCCACAAAACAGGCATCGAACCACCTCTTCTTAAAAACACAGGAGGACAAAATATTTTGAGCTTTGAAAACCTTTACCACATAGAAATTGCATGTTTCCAGGCAGCTTTAATACTGGGACCAAGTTTTATACTGATGTAGGTCTGAGTGCCTCTTACACAAAAAGGCAGGTCTTTTCAGAGACAACATTGCTATTTTCCAGCACAAGGGGCAGTGCCACTTGGCATCGCTCTTGCATCATCTTACTGACACACAGCCTATTTTTTTTCTAAAACCTTTTTATAACTGATGAGATCTGTTGATATATTCTTGTTTACCATAAATATGAAGAGTAAATAGGATAAAAGGGCAAAGTAGTTTTTGACCACAAATTATTTTTTGTGCCCATGCAGTTTTATAAGAAAACTAATTTGGTTTAGCTGTGTTTATACTTTCTTCTCTCTGGTCATTTTCAAAACTCGAATATCAGAATACTTGCAGAAAAAGCAACCTGGAGGCAAATTAAATAAACTACAGAAAAAGCAAACTCTTGGCCCATTAAGCTAATTATTTATACCAATAATGCGATTGAGGGAATAATGCTTTCCCAAACAAGAAATGCATACACTGTTTCACCTGCATGTTTCCATGTAAAACAAACTTATCTGCCCAAAACATCTGCACAAGGAGTACTGCAAACCAATTTCTAACCTACCACAATTAGATTGAGTTTTATCTATAAAAATATTCATCACATAATTTCAAAGAAAAAAATTAATCCAAGAATCCACACAAGCAGGGTAACAGGCCAATTACTCATAATTAATGGTATGTCATGTTTGTATAGAATTTAACAAGGGCAGGATATTCTTCAGAATGATGACATTATAACTGGGACAGTTCTTCCCTTCTGCTTTAAGCTCAGATAAAAGAGTTCTGCTGTCATATAACCCTTTTCTCAACTATCTACAATGGAAAAGGAGAAGTCACTGTGCAAAGTCTGGAGTCTCAAAATTCCTTATGACTCACCTGTAACTATAAGTTTCCTAAGAGTGAAAAGTGTCAGCCAAATGAAATAGGAAAAGTTTACATTTCCAACACTAAAGACGAAATTTATGCTCCAAAATGTAAGCCAAGGCAAATGTTGTCAATACAACAATGTATGAGAGTCTTGACTTCAGGCCAGATTTCTTCTGCCTGCTTTGATCTCTTCAATGTTAATCTACTCTGTGCAAATCACTATTATGCATGTTGGGAGTTCTTGGTATAATCCAAAAGCAGCGCAAGACCAGACAATATAGAGTCATCATGTTCAAAATGACCACCACTGACAAGTGTCCTTGGATTTCAAAGGATGTTCCAGAAAAGAGATAAAGAAAGATATGCATATACCAGCAAAGGAAACCTGTGGATTTCAGCAAGATACATCGTGGTCTCTCACAGAAGTCTTAGAAGACATATTTTAATTCTTCCAGTGCACTAGGACTGCTATTTAACCACAGCACAGGTCTTCTGACTCTTCATAACTTTAAGGGCTCTTCCTCCTTGACCATGTTTTTATCATCTGTCATGTCCCATTCATATGCAAGTCTTTCCATTTCTTGGAAATGGCACATACAGTAACCTGATCTCACCATACAAGAATATGATTTCATCACATGGAATATAGCTCTTATTCACCATTCAAGCTCCTTATTTCTTCACGTTTTTAAAAATCAGCAGAAAATACCCCCAAAGATTGACATAGCAAGAGTTATTCTTTTAAGGATGGTAAAGTTGCAAGATAGGCAAATAATAGAAAAGGGGCTTCTAGTTGTCCACAAAACCAGCTGGCTTGGATCACAGAAGTGAAGATCTGCAATTCTCCTATTAACTTTTTTTAGGTTATTTTCTTACAGGCTAGAAAGCACCTGGTAGCACAAATTAAAACAGGATGTACATTCTAGAGTAAGCCTTAAGATGGGATATCTCAAAAATATGTGGGTAAGATAAGTGCCCTTCACAGAAATGAAACAAAAAAGAATATCAAAAGAAGAAGGAAGGTATCAAGGACTAGACTGTAAAAAAAACCCCAAACCACTGTGTAACAAATATTAGACTCCTCACTCATACTGGGACTCTGGTACCCTCCTTCAGTGTTGATGCTGGGCTCTAGTATAATTTTTCCATTCAGACAATGCCTTGCTTCACCTGCTGTCCAACTGCAAGATGCCAAACAGCAGGACTGTATTCAAGGGAATATGGACCAAAACAAAGCATTCGAGATATTACTTTGTTTCTTAGAAGGGCTCAGCTTTTGATGATGCCACAAGACATCTGGTGAGGGATAAGACTTCAGAATTTAGCCCAGTGAGATTTTAAAAGGACTGAAGGGAAGAGAATCACTGAATATATCAAGAGACACAAGGGTGAAGTACCTTTGTCGGAGATTTTTGAGTTATGCTTTTGTTTGTAACTATCTGAAACAGAGAAAGAAATAGAGGGTGAAACTTACATGGGTGAAAAGAAGACAAAAGGCAGAGAAGCCAGAAAAAGAGAGAGAGAAAGAAAAGAGATGATTTATTAAAGGGCAAAGGAAAGTGGAGTCTTGCCGAGAACTTAATTTTATTTCCTTCATGCAAAAACACCAAGAGCATCAGCAGCAGGTGGCAAACATGCAAGTCAGAGAGCAGCAGAATCTTTTGCTGTAATATATGAAGCCCTGAGTGCACTGAGCTGGTAGGACCAGGCTGGCAGCAGAATAAGCTGTCTGGTTGCTACTTACTGTCACAAACATAGGGTTTGTCATGATCATCCTGGGAGGCAGCATCATTCCGTCTCCTGCCACCTCCAGATCCCCGAGCCTGCAAGGACAAGAGGAATGTTAGCATTCTTCCATCACCCCCCAGGTCTCCTTGCACCCCACACCCTCCTATGAAAGATGTGCAGTATAAACTAAACAAATCCTCAGCTTCCATACAGGTTTCTCAAAGTGGTCTTGACCCTCCATCTCCTAAGATGTGCTCTATGTTAATGGACCTTGTAAAGCAATGGAGATCCTCTCCACAGATAGCTCAAATTGTTCATCCATAGCAGTAGGTCACTGCCAGCACATATTCAGTCAAGTATCATCACACATCCATTTCTGAAGATGTTCAAATACCTTTCTGAACTGAATATGAATGAATGAATAGATGAACAGGTGTTGAAGGATATATACAAACATTAAATCAGCCAGAAAACAGGCCCCAAATAAAAGAGAGGTTGAGGTATTTCCTTCAGTATTTTCAAAGGGGCATTGTTTGTGTTGCTATGTTTTGTTTTCTAACTGAAAAGCAGTGTTTTGAAATTACCTTCTAGGACAAAGATACCATGGCTAATTATAAAATGGACCTTTGGTCAGTTAGTGGAAAAGATTAGATAATGTGTCACCTGCAATAACAGAAATTACCCAGAAATATCTCTCTGCAGTTCTGTGTTCCTAAAATGGACCAAACTGCCAGCTATGGAAACTGAAAAACTGTTTCTTCACAGCACAGACTGCTCTGTCTTGAGCTCCAGGGGTGAGAGTGGAATTCAGCATCAAAACTACTCAATCCTGACCCTTCTCAGCTGAGATGCCAACAAGGAAACAGCTCATATCTGTCCAGTGCTGGAGTTGTGATGTGAAACTGGGAACTGAGCCAAGGCCTTCAATTCTTTCATGTTCACTAATGTACAGTCTGTAAATGACAATAATTTTAGACTTGATCTTTGTTTGAGGAAGTGATCACAGGTGGATGGCTAAATAGCTCTTTATTAATTCTGCTAACTATTCCTGGAAAAAATGACAGAATTACTTCTGCTGCTCCTCTTATTAAGCTGTTCATATTTCTCACTCTAGACAAGGCCACCTGACTCAAATCCTGCAAGCCTTCTCATGTGAAAATAAGAAAAGGACAGAGCTTTGTTAGGTAAAGCTGAAGAAGGTGTGGAAATCCTGAGAATATTTGCACCCAGCCATATAGGGACCACAGAAACTCCATCCCCCTTCTATGAACTTGGAACAGAACTAGCACTATTAGAATTGTATCCCACTGGATATCTACAGAGAAGTAATAAGGAACAGTTTTACACTGGCCTGACAAAGTCTGTCAAAGCAGGGATTTATAAAAACTTCACATGTTATTTCCCTGGGATTGCTTAGGTCTAACTCTTAACACAGTCCCAAAGGAAATACATGGATTTGCAGCTATCTGGATGGGGTAAATACTATTATGTATGACAAGGATAACTCTGCCTTCTGCAAAGACCTCTGTGCAGTCCAGCACACATGTGCAGAGCAAGATTTGTAAGGGTGAACTGAAAAGCAGTTTCACCCTAGAAATGGCCTCAGCAACAATTGTTTGGTGGAAGCTTCTTTACTGACCGTATCATATAAAATCATCTTACTAGTCTGCACTATTTTCTCTCTGACTGCCAGCTCTTTAAACCCCCTCTGGGCAATGAAACCAATCCCAGGCTAGTTCTTTTCTTCCCTTACTACTGCTAAATGTGCTGCAAGCTGAATTTCAGTCCATGGCAGCTCTTCCACAACCCTCAACTTATCAGGGAGTCTTCACATAGACAAGTGATTTGCCCTTATAAATATTTCTACTGGTAGCCGGATTAGGATGCAAATTCCCCATTTTACTAGCTGCATTGGCTTTTCAGGGCTATGAAAAATGTGTAGTCTTATATTTGTCACTACTCAGTAGCTCTGATTCTATCCACACTCTGGGAACATACCTGTTGAGTAAGAAGGCACTATTTTACATAGGTACATTTCAGAATATGATACTAATTTAAGGTTTGTTACTCAGAATTTTGCTAGTCTTACAGTCAGCTGTTCCATTTCAAACTGTTCTCAACAGAAATACTGTGGCACAGCATTCATGCATGGCATGACCACGTGTCAGATACAGTTTTTCATGCAATGAACACAGAGGGAGAGATTTTTCAAGTCAATGACTTTCAATGGGACTTGGGCTCCTAAGTGTGCT
This sequence comes from Passer domesticus, assembly GCF_036417665.1. NCBI lineage: Eukaryota > Metazoa > Chordata > Aves > Passeriformes > Passeridae > Passer > Passer domesticus. The sequence goes on from NC_087479.1 coordinate 35,604,534, forward strand.
TGGTGCCTTTGAAATTGTCCCATGGGATATCCAGATGATGAGCAGACATTCTGTGCAGGTGCATCTGTGTACATCTCATATCTCCTAGAAAACCACCCTGCCAGCTCCTACCACATTGCCCCTGTCCTGCAAAAACACTAAAAATCTCTTTCTGTAGATCTACCTCTTCAACCTTCATTGTCCTTCCTACGCCCCCATGATTTCATGGGCTAGCCCTGAGGGGACAGGAAACCAAGCAGCTGCCCCAGAGGCAATAAACTGAATGCCCCATGCTTGCTGTCTGTGCTCCAGGCTCTTGAATTCAGTCATCCATGGCTGCCTTTATTCTCCTGACAGGATGCAGCAAAGACTACAAGACTTGATGTGTGAGGCCTGGACTCATGGCTCAGAAACCTTGAAGCAGCCAGAGAGAGTAGCCAAAAACACAGATGGAGAGTTCAGGATTTAAAATAAAATTATGCTGTAGGGAAAGGAAGGGGCATGTGCAATTTGGAAAGTCCAGGGCAGTAATTCCGTTGCATTAATCCTGCATTTATGCTGTTAGTCCTTCTCACTCCTCTGAATCCCCAAAGGTCACACTCCACAGGATCTTGTTTCCAATGCATGTCCTTCTCCTCTTCTGCCCTCTAAAAATACCCTAACCATGTCCTCCCCAGAAACAAAGAGCAGCCCAGGTTTCATATCACCTAATTTTAAATCCTTAGCCTCAATTCCCTATACTGAGTCAGGTTAGAAAAGGGCTGCCTTTAGGAAACTGGAAAAGCTCTTGTGACCAGATGCAATTCAGGCTTACCAGTTTTCAACAGCTAGATAATCTGGCCCCAATTTTGAAATTCTAATTTCTACCACATTTTGCTTTGATTATTGATGCCATCAAATAAAACTAAAAATTGCTTGAAGTATGTGGCATTATTCAGATTTCTCTTTTTTTGCACTGAAAGAAGCCAGGGCACTAGCAGAGCAGGAGTTAGTTGCAAGAAAAAAGCAAGCAATCCTGATGCTCCTGTACTTAATAGGGGGCAAGTTCTAGGGTAGAAAATAAAACATAAATGTATGCTTCAAAATGAATAGGACATCTAGTATGCTCCAACTCCTTTCCTTACAGTAACAGAGAAAAAATTCTGTAACATTTTCCTGAACAGGGAAGCAAAATCTTACACGTAATACTAACTTCAGGACTTTGTTTGTACAGGTCTGGGACATAAGAATACACCAAATCCCCTTCTCCTGAGCAGTATATCTCTTCTAGCTCTTCACTCCCTTTCACTCACCCTAACCAGCATGTGCAATTTACGTGAGAGCAACTTATTAGAAAAGAGTTGTTAGCCTGGAATATTAGTTGATTGCTACAGTCAAGCTTATGTGCATGTATTGATTCTATCTCCTGGTTTTGGTTACTGGTTCATACAAATTTTCTGAAACTTACATTTTTCTGGAAAATTTTTTTCCAGGTGGGGGTCTTTGGCTAAGAAAGAAAGAAAGAAAGAAACTGGTTCAGGTGATTTTGAGAATAAGGAAGATGAAATATATACTTATCCAATTATTAAAGTGCTTTGATCTTATATTAAAGGACTTAAGCTCCAAAATAAAGAGGAGCAGAAAACTGAAACAACACAACAACCAAAGAAGAAACCAAAAGAGAGGGTCTGATGCATAAGTACATTGCAAGTATTCAATGTGGTTTCATGTCTCTTATTCAAAAGCTATTATATTCTGCTCATTTGGCCAAAAATGTGGCCCTTCTTGCTTGACTTCTATAAACACATCAAATGTACATCTAGAGCTCCTGTGCCCCTGCAGCATCCACTGGAGCCAAAGAGAGATGAAAATGCTCAAAACTTCTGAGACTTGTGTTCACGTTTATTTAGATGCCTAGCTTACGGGCCCACAATAGAAAATGTTGATTCCAGGTTTAAAATGTTGGCCTCATTACTTAACTGGTACCCTGATGAATTGTGAAGACATCTTAGGTAAGAGAAGGGACACAGAGTCCCCTAAAGATAAAATATTTCCCTTTTCAAACAAATGGAAGACTTGCCATGGGCTCAAGAGACCCAATGTCAGCCACAAAATGCTACCCTGGAGAAAGCTGCAAAATTTATTAACGCAGTTCAAGTTACTTTTATTAACACTCTTTTGGCTGTCATGACTGAATTTGCTGCTTTTCTGTAATTAGTAAAGGTTTTTTTAAGGAGCATTGTAATAGCAGGATAGATACAGTAGTCATCATAGTTATTACAGTTTACATTGCAATTGTAAATACAATACTAAAATAAATTTCCCCCACTTTTTTACTCTCAAAATAGTCCTTTTCTTTCACAGCAATTCACAAAAGTAAAGTGAAAAAATATTAACAATCTATTGCGTATGACTGAAAATTGCCTATAGTGTTATCACTATCATATATTGATGAATAAATACTTTGCATACATAATACACATAAGAAATATACACTAGAAAGTAGAAGTTTGTTCCTTCCTTTCCATTCCAATAAACTCTCCACTTACCCGTCCTCTAGGCCTGTTCTTTCGTTTTGGAATATCTTCTTCCAAATCTTCTTCCTCGTTCACTTCATCTGCATTTTCATCATTTTCTAAAACCCTCTGTGGTTGAACAACAAACAGAAATGGTTAGAGGAAAAAAGGAGGACACATACAACCAACTACTGCTCTTTACCACAGTGACTGTGGGTTATTACAGTTGATATAAAACCAAATCAGATCCAAGTACCCCTGCTTCTCTCTACCAAAGCAAAATTTGCTTTCTTTTCCACCCTAAGATCTCCAGGGAATTCCTACTAAAAAACTACTACTGATATCAGTCAACTATGATTAAAAGGTTCCTAAGAACAAATACTGGCAGCACTGAGCACCATTATTCCAAGACAACACAAATATTAGTATGCATAACTGCAGGCCCTGTCTGGGAATTTGTTTGCCTGGGTTTTTTATTTTCATTTGTTGCAATTTAAATTGTTTTGTTTTCTTCTAATGTTGAGAATGCACTTCAGGCATACAAAACCAGTCATTTTCTCCTTGGTAGCTCACAATCTTCTTTCTTTAGCAAAAATAGAGAAAATTCCTCCACATATTCCAGAATGGATCTAGAAAGCCATGCTTTTTAGGGCTTGCACCACAGGTACAATTCTAATCTGGAAGCAGGAATTTTGTTGCATGAGGATGCAGAGGAATTACAGGTGTCATTGAGGATAACAGCACCAACAGCAATAATTTGTTCAGCTAATTATTTATTAGGAATAATATTCATCAGCTCACATAACTGTGAGATGCCTGGGCTAGGCAATTTCAATCTTTTAACTTGATCTTTTGAAATGTTACAGAGCCAAACACAGGCTGACTGTCCTGCACGAAAACATGCACGAGTCAGATGTCACATGGAAAAAGGCCAGACAAATCATCACAACACTAATGTGGGAAGAAGTCCCATTGAAATTCCCTCAACCCTTGGCAAGTCTGCTAGAAATACAGCAACTGGCCCCAGCCACTCCTGCCATTCATGGTGCTGTGCCATATTGCAAGGGACTAATCTGGAATCACTAACTTACCTTTACCATGCCAACATTCATTTAAATTACAGCCACAATGCAGATTCAAATAATGTCATTAAACGATAGGAATGTCCATCAGCCTTACTGGATTTGTCCCTTCTCTCTAATTTCTACTTTAAAACTATTTGAGAGCCAGCAAAGGGGGAACAGGAGCAAATCAGTGTCCTTCTCTCCTTTCCACATACCTCAAGCACCAAATTCTGAATTTGTGGGAAAGAATACAACAGAAATTTCACATTTCAAAAAGTCTGTATCTAGAAGACCAGCTACAAAATTTGTTCTTATTTTATCAGCTAAATTTCTAAGACTAATACAGGTCAGTGGATTTTAAACAAGTTGTAGCACATGACAAGGAGCAAGCCTTCATTTAATTTTTGCTTCTTCTATTTTTGAATATCAGGAGGCTATTAATGAGCTCTGATCATCATGAAATACAATTTCACATAATACTGGAGGTACTAAATACTAAAGGTGTAAAAGTTAAACAGGTTCCAGTTCTGCATACATAAAATGTTTCTTCAAAATTCATACAACTGCATACATTAATTGAATTAATCTTATGACTGAAGTGCTTGAAAAATGTTGTACATGAGGAGACTGTAAGAATGTATGTAAGAAAGTAAGCAAACTTACTGATATGAGTTTGTATTTTTCTATTGCTTCATATCTTAAAGTATCTCAAAAAATCCCCAACAAAACAGGGGTGACCACATTGTATGTGGGAGGGAAAGACGATAATTTACAACAATAATACTACTCAAGAGTTAAGAGAAATATTACAAACCACTTTCTTCCTTTAAAACTGCAGCATCAATTTAGGAAAGAGATAATATGTAACCAAGTGTGAATTTGGTGAGAGTGCCAGAGTAATTACTTTAATCCTTGATAGAAGAGGCATAACCTTTCTGCTGTGTGGTTAGAAGGCTACTCTAACTCTTCTCCATCAAACAATGGAGATACACATTCAATACTAATTTACTGTAGGGTAAAATTGTCAATCTTGTTACATACCAACTGTACAGCAGCTCCCAATGCCTGCATCTATTTAGCAGGGGGAACCCTTACATGTTTTAGCAGAGTAACACTTCTTTTCCTGTTATGGCTTTCTAAAAGTTTCCCAGCCCTATGTACTTTGGTGCAGCCAAGCACCAAGTCATCTTCTCTTGACAGCTATTATGAATTTGAGAAGGTGGCAAGTGGCTGGGTCTGAGGTGGGAATTACAATGATGTCTATCCCACCTGCTCACTCTCACCACCATTGAGGCTGGGTCCTTTAGAGTTACAGCACAGACAAGTATGCAAAGGAACAAAGGAGACATTTGCATTCTCTTGTTTGTCATACCGATAAAGGCACTGATTGTGATTTTCATCTGGTACAGTCAAGCTGCCAGGTGCCAAAGCACACACACTGAAAGCTGCCTACTAGTGAAGGCTTTGGCAATCATTGTTCTACAGACTGAATCCAGATAAGCAACGCTTGCATAAAATAAAGCAGCAAGACATGCCTTTTGCATCTGTTCTGATGAAACTAGCATCCAGTTGACAGGTCACAGCTACAGCAGTTTAGCTGAAAATCTGTTCTGGCTTTTTGTATCCCCTCCCTGCTCTGCAATGCCTGGATTTATGTCACTTCCACCATCTCTGAGGTCTCTTTCCTTTGCTGCTGAGGATAATTTGGGAGCTCAGATCACACAGCAACATTCAAAGGCACTTGCCAATTTCATAAGGATGCTGCACCATGACTCCTTGTGACCTTAAAAACAGGTAAAAACAGGCCTTTGATAAGAGCTCTCAGCTTAACAGATCCATATTACTACTGAAGAAGCACACACAGAGCAGGGCTCATGCCAAGCTTTTCCCCAGTCCATGAGCATGGCATGCTTCCTCTTTGATGGTGCTCTTTTACCTGTGCTACTGGGAGTGGGAGACCCAATTGTGCTGCCCTTACCTGTGTAATATATCTAACAAATAGAGCTGTAGGACTGAACCCCAGGCAATACAGATTTCATGTTTATGTTTTTCTGTTTCATTTCGCATGGGACTGACCCCTCAAATTTGTACTACTTTTAGGTATAGACCTATCTCACCCAAAATTAGCAAATTTGACACATTGCTAATAACTCTCACTAAAAATCCCTAAAAAGACTCACAGCACAATGGTGTTTTAGCATCAGCAAAGGTGTGCTGCTGTGGGAGAGGCCCACTTTCCTAGTGATTTAATATGTTTTAAAAGTGACATGGTCTTATACAAGAACCCCTTATATTAGCTGAATTCCTTCTATAACAAACCTACAGTTGTGTTTTGGCTTTGATGAAATGAAATCTTGACAATTTTCAAACCATAATGCATGTGAAGAGGCAATATTTCTCATACTGCATAACTAATAATAATTGAAATATTTAAGATTACAGTTTTTTTAAGATATTTTTCTTGTATATCTCCAGAAGGCCACCTACTATTAAAAAAAAAATAAAACCAGGCAAGGCAATGACATATTTTAATCTACAGCAGCTGTGAATCTAAATTGAAATCCATGAAATTCACTTTAAATGTGAACCATTAAAATTCAGTTTACAGTTGGGATCCACCTCAGCTTCTCATTTTTTAAATGTAATTATCTCATAGTGCTGCAAAATGAATTCCAACACAGGACCTGTGCAGAACAGTCAAACAACAAAGATTCTTGTGACAAGAGAAGCGTGTGAGATACTGATATCATTTTGAGCATCACAGCATAGCACAAAGGTTTGATAACATTTTGGCAGTAGAATGACACAAGTACCAACAGATACACTGTTTTGCCACAGGACAAAAGACTCTTAAAGACAAATTGTAAAATCCAGCCCTGATGTCAGGGCATGGGACTCTCCTTTACCTGGATTTCTTGTATAGTGTCTTCCTCTTTAGTGTCTGTTTTTTTCTCTATTGCCTCTCCACGCAGCAAAGCTTCCAGAGTTGTACTTTCTGAGGTGAACCCATCTTTTTTCAGAGGCAGATCAACTTCTGAAAAACAAAACATACTCACTATGTGTCTTCCCCCAACAGGCTAACAAGAAGGACAGAGATGTCAAGCAGATGATGAACAGACTTTCAAACTTGTTTCTATCTGGAAGGGGAGATCTTCAAGTTCATTTAACCACTAAGAAACTCCATTTATGACTAATTTTTATCCTACTGAAAACCTGGTATCTTTTTATTTGCTGTGCTTGTTCACAGGAAAAAAAAGGCTGGATATATTGTATCAGGAGGAAATAAATGGGGAGAAAATCCCTCTTCTTTGTGTAAACTCCTTATGCTTTAAATAAAGAACAAAACCAGGACTTTTTAAGATACCGATATAACAAATATGAAGACTGATCTCCTGAAGAAGAAAAGTAGTTTAGTGCAATTTAGCATCTGGCACAGTTTATATAGCACAGCTTCAATCCTCATTCTCCTACACCAGGGCATGTTCCACATGTGGGAAAACAGAAAGCTTGTGTGGGAGGCCAATGCTGAGACTTTACACTGAAAAACAAAGAGACGTGTCTTGAATTTCCCTGTCACACTGACTAGATAAAATCTCCGGTTGGCTCTATCTGGCAATACCAGCAAAGAAACCCAGTTATGAGTGCAGAATCTTGCTCATAATGGCACAACACCCAGTCACTGCAGGAAGAGCCACAGGCTGCCTCGGAAACAGGCTGGGGACAGAGGTCCAAAGACACTGGATTTATGAGAAAGTTTGATGCAACTTGCTGGAGAAGTGAAGGAACAGAACCTTATTCCCCTTTCAAATGCTGCCACTAGATTATGAGGCAATGCAGCAGATAGGCAAATACTGTATGTTAACTTTAGCAAGATGTTAAAATACACCTGGGAAATAATCTAGTTTTCCTTGTAGACCCTAGCCTCTACCCCACTCATACAGGGGCTCATTTAGAGCAATCCCCTGGCAGGGAAATATCCTGCACGTCTTTACCTGACACTGCCAAGTATGGATTTCTAAAGTACTCCCTCCCTTCTAAAATGAATTCCTTTCTCTAGACAGGTATATTTACAAGTAATAATGTACAAGAAAGATGCTTACAAATCAGCATCTGGTGTCCTTAATTCACAGTTCTGTCTACTTATGCTTTAAGAACAGTGTTTTGTTCCCCAGTCTGCCTGAAGCTCCCTGCCTTTCTATCACTATGAGCTGTAAATTCTGCAGGGCAGAAATTCATGTGTTTTTAAAGTTCCAAATCACTCCTGCAAACAAAATAATGAATGAGCACCTCCACCTGGGACAGTAAAGTATAATGTGTTTCTTGGGGGCTGTTGCATCCCAGGAATGTTTGTTCTTTATATGAAAAACTTTCAGTTATCAAATGATTCAGCATCCCTGATCTGTACTCCACAATGTACTTGCTCCAGTCTTCTGAAGTGGGAGAGCATTGCTCAGCCAATAACCACAGAAAATCCAGCAGAAATTCCAGAAAAAGCTATTCTATTCATGGAGGGAAAGGCTGGGTACAAACCATGCAGAAAAACCAAACCACTGGGATTTTAAAGGAAACTCCCAGGACAACCCACACAATGGGATGGGGTCAACTGTGAATTGATCCCCCTTCTCATCACAAGGAGCTCTATTCAATCAGGCCTCTGTTTTCAGCATTAAGCTCTGCATACGTATCCCATTATGGCCCCTTCCCCAACTTCTTCCTTGCTTGAGCTATAAAAAAGACAGAAAAGTTAAAATAGAGTCATACAGATTGAATTTCCCTGTATGAATGCCTAGTACCTCCCTCTGGATCCAGACATTTCAATAGAAAGAAGAGATTTTTGATGTGATTTATGTGCAAATCCCAATGCTTGAATCTGTAGTCACTGAGGAACCTCCATAATCATCTCTGGGTGTGGGCTTGGCTTAGGTTCAAAGTCCTGTGCTTGGGTGCAAAAGGGCATTTGCTCTGTACTTAGAACCTTGAGGGACTGCAAACCCCAAGGGGTCATCATACATTCAGCAAGCAAAGAAGCTTCAAGCAAGCTCAAGGGCATTGGAAACAAACATGTCCTCACTAAGACAAGCTATGCCTGTCTGTGGATACCAATACATTCAGCAAAGGAATGCATTAGAAAAGGAAACAAGCAAGGAAAGGCGGAGGCATAAGTAGAACATATATGAAGGTGGAACTACTCCATTTGTTCCAGAGATAGCAAAAACTAAGTTTGAAAAGAGGGAAAGGTAGGTTTTAAGGTCAAAACAGGCAGCTGTCTTTAACAGGCATGGTTGTTCTGTGTGGCATTGCTACTTCCCAACAACAACACTCCAGGAGGACTTTTCATCCAAAACTCTCAGAGCATTTTCTAATTACTAAATTTAACATTCCACTGACAAGGCGTTGTAAGGTAATATTTTTATTCACAGTTGATGGGGAAACTGAATCACCAAGAAGTTAGTGAGCTGGGCATCCAGGGAAAATAAACTCAGTCTCTGACTCCCATTTTCCCACTAAGCTGACTGCCATTCAACTCCTTAATTTTCTTCCCCACTGGTAGCTTCTATGAATGCACTTTAATGCCTAAATACCTCTAGAAAGTGGGAAAAAGCAGACACTGTCTTATCTGGAATGTTAAGTCTACAGCATAAAAACCTTTTGAGGTCCAAAGACAACCCCTCGTAATGAATTCAGTCTCTGTAATAAATCCAATTCTTCCTGAAGATGGTTAGTCTGTGAAGGGTACAGTAATGAAGACAGCAAATTATGTTTCCAAACCAGTTTTTGAACCCCCACAGATGAAAGTCTTCTTCTAAAATCAAAAAGATACTTCAGTTAACCTACAGAAATAGTTAAACACTACCAGGGATCATTAAATAAATTTCACTAAATTCCTTATTTTTTCTTTCCTATTTAACTATCCATTATTTTCCCTCAAAAGCAAGAGAAGTATCTTCTGCTCTTACACCGGTACCCTAAAGAAAACTGGGGAATCAACTCAAAAACTGAAATTTAGTTTTCATGTGAAAGATCAAGGCCTTCCCCATACTACAGGAATTGCTATTTGGAACTAAGATGGGGTCCACATCACTAAGACAGTTCCACTCAATGTCCTGCTTATGAAGATACCAGCCATGCCTGAAGCTTCAAACAAGGCCAGAGGGAGACTCTTCTGGGTTTAAGAAATTAAGCTGTGACACTGTGCTTGCCTCTACTTTGATATTGCTCATGCCACCCTATGCAGTCACCTCACGTTACTGTAGAAGCTCTGAATGTCTGCCACGAGAGAAATGCAAAACAACTCACCTACCCTAATACTGTGTTTCATCCTGAGAGATACAGTATCCCCTCCAGTTATCCTAAATCTGGCTCTTCTGAGAATACAGAGAATAGCCCAGCTCTTACTGAATTTGATACACTTTTACCTCGATGTTTTCCCACCTGATAAGAGTTCAACAGTTTAACTATGGTTTAAAAGAAGGAATGTTTCACCTTATCTGTTGCCCGCCCTCTTGTTCTTACTGGGGAAAATAGAAGTTCTTCACCAAAATTTTTGTAATTTCTTTTAATTCCTCTCCTTTCACGGATAAACAGTCACAATCTTTTCTATTACTCTGCTGTGGGAAGTTTTCCATATGGTCCTGACAAACCTCTCTGAACTTTCTCTTATTATACATCAGTCTTCCCAAGATACTGCATCTGGCATTTTCAGATGAAACCACATCCCCCATTTAAACAAATGAATTATGGTATGCTTTAGATTACTCCTCAGGCTGTGTCTTTCCATGGCCAAGTTACTTATTAAGCAGAAGAATTAGGAATCTTTTAATGTGGACAAGAACTTCCTGTAAGGAATACATTCAAACACTCAGGTACCATATTATAATGCCCATCCCGCTGCCCACTCCCCAAGCACATTCACATCTCCCCAGAGTGCTCTGCAAAACCTTCCAGGCCATGGTTGCTCTCAATAACTTCATAGTATGTGCAAATTTTTGTAGTTGACAAGGTATTCCCACTCTGCAGCTTGTTCATTACCGTATTTCACAACACAGGACCAAGGACTAAACCTTGATGTAAGCCTTTATCTACAATGAAAGTTCTTTCTTCCATTATTTTTTATTTCAAAAGGTTTGATCCAAGACAATTCTTAGTTTCTCTTTGGAGACATACCAAAGGTCTTCAGAAAGTTTAAGAAAACTGTCAACTCCCCTACCTAGTAGTTTTTTACGTATGATGTGAAGAATTGTAAGAAAGTAGTGAGGCATGCTTTTCTTTGGTAGGAAATATGTACTTGGTTAGAACCTCCTATATCATCATTTCCCAGGTGCTTTACTGCTTATATGTAATTACTGTTTCAATCAATTTCTCAGATGTTCATGTAGAATTTATGTGTCTTTAAATCTTTGAATCACATCCAAATCCTTTTTAAATATAGGTAATAGCATTTGCTACCCACTAATTGTTCTACATTCATTGTAACTTCTAGTTGGTATCACAAGCTCTTCTCCAAACATTACTATTTCAGAGAACATAATCTTTATTACAAGTAATAACTACCAGTAAAGTCACTATAATTAAAAGCTTATGCTTCAATATGAAAATTTTAAGGTTTGTAGATAAATTTCCTTTTGATTAGTACCACAAACACAATAGCACATGGTTAATGTAGGAGATACAAGAAGTAGTAAGAACTATACAAAACAGAAATGTCAGATCAATAAAAATCATCAATGAAAAAAAATGTTGTTTAAGAATTCTTCCTGTTTTAGTAAACCATCATATTCTTGGTGTCACAGCTAAATATTGTGCATATATTATAATTCAAATGTGCGTGTGTGTGTGCATATAATTATAATTTATGTTTCTTAACTTGGCAGAGTCCCTTTCATAGTGATTAAATTAACATGGTTATTTCTGCTTACCAGCTCAGTGCAGCAACCTCTCTATTTATTAAGGTCCTGAGATTGCAGTGGTAGAGTCTGAACAAGGACCCATGCCAGTATCATTCCTGTATCTGTTTTCTATTGAAATGCTGCCTCTAAAAGAAGCACATTTTCACAAATCCCACAAAATGGTGGGATTTTTCAAGTTTCGATTTGCCAAAATAGCAAAATAGCTGCAAATTCCTGTCCTTAAATAAGCTACATTTGGTTTACAACGCACTGAGAGCTAAGCAACTTTTCAGTGTCTCTTTGAAACATAAATTAAAAACAATAATCCCTTTTTCTATACAGTGCAATGTATTTGTTTTACAATGGATCATTTCCATCTCCACAGTAGCAGCTGCCACCCAAACCATCATCTCTGTGCACTCGTAAGCAGCTCCATTTCCAGTTCTAATTGGGAACAGAGATACTTATTGGGTGAGTTCCAGCATGATCTATCACGCCAGAGACAGCTACTATGCAAACCAAAGCAATCCAGCTTCCAAAAACCCTCTTAGACAAACACTGACTTTGCACATAGATTCTTACGTTTTTGTTTCTTGGTGCCATTCTTTTGGAACATAAAAAGTGTCAGAGGAAACTATATGTTATGAGTCCATGAAGTGCTGTTTAGGATGGATAAATCCAAGAGTATTACCTTAATAACCACTACCTCTTTAAAATCATATAGGTGGTCTAAAAAAGCCACCTAATTCACAGTAAACAGAACTACTGCTGAGTGAATGCAGCCACTAAGCTCATTAAGAGGATGTGGCAGGATGTGTCTGAAAGTGCAGTGCAGTGGCTCAGCAAGCAATTAAATCCCATGACAGTTTAAAATGAGAATCCATCAGTGTCACAAGAGTGTGAAGCCTCAGCATCTCTGCTGTTCCCACCCCCAGCGTTTTATTTATTATGGCGTATTGGGAACATGGGAAGTCAAAAAGATTATAATGAAATATGCCATATAAAAACCAGATTAAGCCTGCTCTTCTTTGGGGAAATATGCAGAGAGAGAAGCTGTCTGTTAGCTGTCGAGTTTGCAAAAGATACCATCTTTTGGGATGGTGCTCTCTGCCAGCAGACAGAGTGCCCCAGGGGAAATGGTGGTGAAAAACCCAGACAAGCAGCATCCATCCATCCATCATACGCTCATCTCTACATCTCCAAGGCACAAATATAGCGTTAGAGTGCAAAGGGTGGGGGCAGGGGGATGGAATCCCTTAAGAAAGAATGGGGAGACAATGCCTTATGTGAATAGCTGCATTCTGTAGCTTTTCTGTGGATGCACAGCCAGACTCTCCTTAGCTTGTTTTCTTGCTTGCTTGTTGTGTCCATGGCCAGCACAGTGACTTGTTAGCATCCTTGGAACTGATATATTCACAGCAGCGACCAGAACCAGGCAGACTAAAGGCATGGCTCTGCCCCTGCCAGCACAGCACAGCATGGACCTTCACTCCTTCTGCAGATCCAGATCTCCAAAACCCTTCTTTCACTAGACCACATCCTGTTATCCCAGCGGCAGATGCTCATGTTATTGCTATTATGATTTAGTGCTGATCTTCCGTGGCCCCTCATATCCCACTCTTTTGTCCCAACACTCCTGCAATTCAGCACCCATCTGCAGCAAACTTGTCACTGCCAGTTCTACACATACATGGTCCACAGAACCTCCTGTCAGCCCAGCCCTGGGCCTCCCCTGAGACAGACTACTGATAACACAGACTCTCACAATGAGTCCATAAAGCCAAACAAACGTCCCTAGAGAGTAGTAAACATCAAATTCACTTTATTTTTAATCCGAGCTGCAAAATAGCCATGCTGTACTAGAGAGTGTAAGGCTACTCCAGTAATTATTTGTCTCTCCCACCAATCCCACTCTAAACCTCATGTATATTATTGCACTCTCAAGGTAAACTGGGCTGTGGTGAGAACAAGAATCCAACCACTGACAATGATAAACCACTTCTAGAAGACCACTTGAAAATATTAAAGTATTTATTTCCACAGAAACAAACCATTTTGAATGGAAAAAAATAGTTTAGAGGACTCTCTATCCTGTAACGATCTGACATTAATCTTAGGAAATGTTTGAAATTTTATGCACTATTGAGGTTTGCTCTAGGGAGCACAGGAAGACTAGAAAATCCCAATGTCTCCCTAGCACCTTCACATGGAAAGCTGCTAGTGTCATGATGAGGTGGGGAGGGCAGAGGAGGGGGAGAAAGGCAAGACAGGAAGATCTTATGTGGATGGGACTGTACACTCTCAGTCTTTAGCCTGAGCATAACTGCAGAAATATCAGAGGACAACTTTGAGTTTTAAGACTGGGATTCAGTGGAAAGCTTCTATCAGCCTCTAGTTAAAATATGTCCCAGGAAGCTACAAGACAACAGGAGGGAGAAATAGGGCTGCAGAAAACTGCAGAGGCCCTTAAATATAAGGTTAAGCATTGTTTAGTTTAACCCACTATCAAAATGTGGTCTTTACAAGCAGCTGTATTTTTCTGGCAGACTAGAATGCCTCTATAAAATCCCTCTCAAAAGAAAAACAAACCCAAAAAAACCAAAACAGCCCTCTTGTCAGTTGTCTCTTGCAAGTTTTCTACAGATTTATTTCTCAGCACAGATATAAATCATTGTCACATATAATAAGCTGTACCTGCTTCTCAAAGACTGCCAAATTACAGTATCAGACTAAATGCTGGATCAAGTAACTACCCTCAGGGCTGAAACCATCTCCATTCAGAAATATCTCCATTCAATAGCATTTTTCTAGCAATTATTTTTGTTTTGGTAACTCCTGCATTTGTGTTCTAGATGGGCTCACACTGCACCATGACTTCTGCAGCAACACTGTAGGCACTATCAAGGGACAGACGCAAGATAACTGCTACAATTTAGAGAAAAATGTTAAGTAAAAAACCTGTTCCTTTGAGCTTTGTGCCACCCTAACAGGGCTTCTGGTCTGTTGGGAGTAAAATAATAATTTGGGCTATCTGTAAACAGTCATATAGAATCACTCACACAAACAGGTGATGGGCATTTTGACCCCTCCAGAGCACCAAAATTAAATACTTAGCCAGACAGTTATCAGCAACACCAGTGTCCCCCTCCCCACATGTGGGATAGTCATGCCCACATTGCACACTCTGCAAAGGGTAGCAGGGAGTGGACCTCCACCGTAAGCAACTGCACTGGATGTGACAGAATTGAATAAAAACACTTGTACTGCATACAAACTCATACATAAACCATGTGCAGAGCCAGCCATGCCAACCTTCCTGCAAATTCTGTGAGATCCTGCATAGCTTCTCGTCCTTATCGAGGACAGTGGAGGGGATACCTTTAGTAACAGATAAATCTCTGTAATGCAGTTATCTCTCAGCTGCAGTGCACAAGCATCCCAATTAATTCAGTCCAGGCCTAGCAGAGCCGGCACTAAGCCAGAGCTGATAAACCTGCCAAAGCCAATCTGAGTCCTGCAGGGATCCTTGGGAACCTGCTCTGCACGTTCTGCTGCTCCCTGCTCAGGGGGTTTGTGCTCAGCTCTGCCCGGCTCCGCATGGAGGGGCAGCTCAGCTAGCAAGGCCTCTCTAACAGCCAGAGTTGTGGGCAGCTGGCAGAGACCCCCGCTCACCCCGAGGCTTCAGCAGGGCAGGGGAGGGCTTCTGAGAATGCTCAGCCTGATGCCAGCTGTGCCAGCCCCGGTCCTGCGTGGCCCCTGCAGAGCTGCCACGTGCGGGAAGGCAGCGGAGCAGCACAGCCCTGCCTGAGGCTCAGCCACGCACACCTGGGGCAGCTTCCCTGGCTCACCAAGGACTGAACTGCACACACCAACGGAGGACAGCAAGGCCACAGCAAAGTGGCAGTGATTTTAGCTTGGGATAGGGAGCAACCACGCCAGATGCTGCCTTCGGCATCTCTGCTGTCCCACCAAGTGATGCTGAGCCAAATTCTAACAGAGGCACTCTCTGCTTTTCCATCATCTGTCAAATGGAGATAGTCTTCACCTATCCTCTGGGGTTTGGTAAGGATTGTTTAATATTCATAGGCATTCAGGCATTCAAATAAAGTGCACCAAAAATGCAAGGTGGTCTTACAGGCTCTCACAAAGACAGATTTGAACACATTTTCTTTACAGCCAAGAAAAGCACTCAAAAAGTAGGACTATTTCCACAGATACCAGATTTCAGTGGCCAATTCACAAATTCCAAAGGACTAAGATAATATTTACTCCTATGTTAAAATATATCTGACAGATGAAGCTATATAAGTGAAAAATGTTATTATAAGAAGGAAGGCTTGTAATAGAAAAATGGCATTAGATGCTGGTAGGTAGCCTTTCAAAAATGGGAAAGAACAAAGCAAATTATCTCTGAGATGCTCAGATCTCTTGCCACAAAAAGGCAAGCAATTTCAAGAGGCCTATAAAGGGTTTAAACAAAAAGGTGAACTCTAGAATTAATAACAGAATGGTAAACAGGAAGATTAATGGCACCAGAGAAAATGCAGATGGTGAAGCCCAGCCTGCAGGCTCAGCAAGCCTCTGAATAGGGAGGGGGGAAAAGGCAAGGTGTAAACAAGGTGACCTTCAAAGCCACGGGAATGCCTGCCAACAGGCCAGCCAGAGGGCATCCCGAGACACAGATGTGCCAGCTGGGGGAGGCTGTCTCATGACAACGGGAACAAGATTTGTCTTTTTCAGAATTTGCAGGGAGGCAATACGGGTAGTGGCAGAAAATATGACCATTCATTCAGAAGTGGCACAATTAAATGCACAGGCAGGAAAAGGATGCCTTCCATTTTGCAAAGAAAATACAAAAGAATTCCCTGAATATCGCCACTCAGAAAGGTCTTGTGCCCACTTGTAAAGCCTGCTCATGCAAGGTGTGGGAGAGGAGAAACTGGTTTTCACCTAACAAATGTTTCCCTTGAGGGTTTATGCTTTAATTTTACGGTAAGAAGAAGAAAAAAAAAATTAAAAAAAAAAAAAACACCAAACAACAAACAAAATAAAAAACCTCAGCACATACTGCAAAGCAGCTCTTTAAGCCCATGATGGTATAAATTTTCTCCATCTTGGCATAAGTCTGTTCACTCCAGATGGCACATTTGGGTTGAAAGCAGGTAAAGATTTCTCAGAGATCTCTATGTCCAGTATTTACAGAGTTCCCTTGCTCTGCCTCAGTGCTTAGTTGGGCCTTCTGTATGCCTGGGAGATCTCAGTTCTCTGCCTACAGTAAAAACTGGGAGAGAAAAATCTACCACAGTTCTGCAGGGAATCCTGGCCCTGTCAGGCCTGATGCTTAGATCATTGTGATCAACCAGGAAAATTAAAAGGTAAATGCAATCACACATTTGTTTAAATGCATCAATCAAACACCACAGTGGGGCAGTGCTAAGGGGAACAATGCTATCTCTACATAAGCCTTGTACAGAATAAGCCAAACATGAACTGTTATAGTATCCAGAGGCAAGAATATTAGGGGAAAACAGAATAAGAAACAACATTACAGTATTACAGGTCACTGTGGGAAAAAAGCAGACCCTAGTTATGGGAGTCCAGCAGGTAGAGTATTCGCACACTTTTTTTCCTTTCAGCCTGGCTCCAAGTAAATCAAACCTCAGTATTTCAGGCAAAAAGTGGCCCATCTGAGTTCAGTGCTGAAACCAGCTAATTCAGTGCTAGATGTACAAACAGACATGTCTGAATGTGTTTTCTTCTGATGGGCTGCATACCAATGAAGATATTGCCATGACCTCTGGCTTCACAGTAGGAACCACAGGTGCTGGATGAGGTCAGGCAGCTCACGCAAAGCCTGCACAGCCCAGTGCTGTTACATCAAGAAGGCTTGACCCAAACGAGCTTGACTGGCAGCAGGAGCTGCCCAGTGGCTCTGGGCATGAGTGCACACCTGTATCCAGAAGGTCCCATTATCATGTGGCTCTGTTCACTGCTTTTTGAATAGAACAGGAAAGGAGAGATGAAGTACACACCTGAAAACACTTTTGTGGCAGTGAGGAAGGAATCAGGAAAAAAAGGAAGAAAAACAGCAAGATGGAGGAAAGGTACTATACTCCTTCTCCCTGTCTGCTGCAGCTAACTAGGACATGTTTACTCTGAAAACTGCTACAGAAAAGTCTGAAAAATGGACTCTGGGCCTTGAATTATGTCTTTTCAATATCCCTCTCCTTTCTCCTCTCTGCTAACAGAGAAACACTGTAAACTCCCAGACCCTGAAAATATACATTTCCACACCTTACAAAATACAGTGAAAATAGATGATAATGGGGAAGAGAGAGAAAGAGCCATGCAAGGGGAAAACAAAGTGAAATAGAGAATAGCTGCTCTTCTCTCCTTTCCTTCTGCTCAGCTTTCATTTCCCTTTGTTCATCTAACACTGAGCCAAACTAAGCCAAAAGGAGCTGCCATGCTGGGCTTCAAGATTGATGGCTGCAGGCAGACTCCACAGTGAAGAGACGGATGACTGGTCATTTCCCGCGATGCACTGAAAAACATCCATCCTTGCAGCCATGCTGAGGCCATTTGTGCTCCTTTTGAAATGAGAGATAAACACAGGCAGCCAGAGGCACCTGACTGTCCTTCTCCCTCAGAAGGACACAGCTATAGTCCTCTGGGTTCCTTGAGAAGGTCGCTCTGTCCATCCCTGAACATCTGGCTGTGGGATTTGCTAAGTCTCTCTCTCCCCCGGCAATCATCCATCTATTAGAGCACAGTGCAGGTTGGAAGAAAACGGTGAAGAGAATGGCGTGACAACCTCATCAATCTACAGCTACACGCTTGGCTATTTAGTTTTCTTTACACTATTCCTAAATACGGGGGGGTGGGGGGGATCAGAATTGCTACTGGTATGAAGGAGGGAATTGTGGAAATGGCAGTGTGGATTGGAGTAAGTCCTTATGACTATTAAAATGTTGTGCATGTACTAAAGCAGTAGGGAACTAATTAAGATTCAGGATTGGAAGGCAAAACAAAAAAGTTGGATGTACTTTTGTTCCATCTGTAGCACTTGCTGAGAGTTCAGATGTACTTGGGGCATCATCTCTAGCAGAAAGAGGTTAATTTTTTATTTTGCCCACTCAGATATTAACAGAAAGCTCCCTGGAAGAATATACTCTAAGTATATTTATAGTGCCAGCCCTGGTATAGCAGCTTCAGAGGCACAAAGCACTTAATCCTGAGCCCTTTCTGTTTAGTTAATAGTGTCTTTGTTGCTGATGCTGTCCTGGTCTATAGCACTGCTCACAGATACAGCCTCTGTGTTTCCAGTTCTCCTGCCGTGCTGCTACCTCACTTAGGCAATGAGCATTACATGGCAGATGTATCCATAGCATCACTTACAAATTAGCATCGCTGCAGAAATTCCTGTAACCACAAACCTCACTTTGTCAGAGTAGCACATATCTGTAACTGTGTCATTTACAGACATTGCACCAAGGAAATCATGAGAAGATAAAAGCATTCACCATCCCTCAAAAACACAAAGAAATGAGTCACTTGCTTCAAGTGTTTATATGTAGTTTTAGCGCTCTATCTGAGCCAGCTTTGAAGATTTGTACTTTGTTCCCATCATGCTATGCTGTTTATTTTAGGCCAGCAACAAAAGGATTTTCACTACAGCTCTTTAGGACATGCATAGGATATTAATCATGACCATATGTTTTCCTAAGACATGAACCCCATACTTGCCAAGGGCAATCACATGCATTCAGAAGGACATAATTTCCATCAAGAGGGGTAAAGCTTTCATCCTTTCTCCTACACCAGGAACCATAGCTTTAGCTGATGGAAATCACTGCTCGATGTTGACTTTATCAGAACTACCTACCTACCTACAACAGCTAAGCTCCCAGGCCTAAATTACCTGGTGTGTTTAAGGGGAACCATGGTCCAAGTGCATCCTAAATGAGATCTCATGTCTAGAAGACATTGCATATAAAAGCCATATCTACCTATTCCAGTGTATTGCATCAAACCTCTTTCCCCAAAGGAGTTCATTACTGGGAAGGGATGCTATGGCAAACACCAAAGGTGTCAGAATACTGAAGAATAAAACACCTCTAATAAACTATTAGTCAATCAAATGCAAAATGCAGGGAATACTGAAATTAACCATAATCTAGTAAAAACATACTTAATATCTCTTGGGTATGAGGCTGTAAAATGTTTACTACAGAGAATGGGAACGCAGAATGGAAATTTCCACCAGGGAAAGTTGGTAGGAGGTACAGGGATGTGGGAGGGGAAGTCATCATACTCTCTCCATTCTACTCTCAGCAATTCTATAAAGCTTGGCTTGTAAGAGTTGAAACTGAACATTATATTAACATTTATTGCTCATTCCGTTATATTATGCACCAGTAAAATAACATCTGCTATAAATATTAGA
The DNA here is from genome assembly GCF_036417665.1 of Passer domesticus. Lineage (NCBI taxonomy): Eukaryota > Metazoa > Chordata > Aves > Passeriformes > Passeridae > Passer > Passer domesticus. The sequence goes on from NC_087479.1 coordinate 35,624,404, forward strand.
ATATTTCATGCTACAAATCAATTTAATTTGCTGTGTGTCATGAGAACAATAAAATTTAATAAATAGGGGTTTTAAAACCATATTTTATGTAATTATATTCCATAATATCTTTGCTGGGTTTTGTTAACATTTTCTTCTATAAAGCAGCACATAGGTTCTACCATACTGTTGATCTAGCAGGCCAGTGACTTCACTGGGCTCTGTGCAGGATGTTGAGTACCAGACCTGCAATTCTGGTCCAACCCAGTACTTTGCATGTAGATTTAACTTTAAGCATGTGACAAGTCCCATTAATTACTAAAAGATCACTCATGTTCTTAAAGCCCAAGCTCAGGTGCTTTCCTTTGCTGGGGTTAGACAGCTTGGCATCTTATGAGACTAAGCCCTGGGGACTTGATCCTATAAACTCTTTTTCATGTGATTACCAGAGAATTCCCAGAATTACTCATATGAACACACAAAATAGATGCAATGAATTAGGTTAAAAATACCTATTTCCTAGGATCTTGTGTCCAGTGCTTGCATGTGAACAGTACCTGTGCACTGCAAAAACCCTTTTGACGATGTAGCTTATCCTTTCCCAGTCATTTTTACTGGCTATACTTAGAAAAGGGGCAGTAGGTTTGCCAGGAAAGCTGTTCAGGTTCAGTTCTAGCTCCAAGATTCCTGCAGGGCACACAGCTTCCTGTTTGTCCCTCCCCATGCTGGAGAGCTGGTGATTTGTGCCTTGAGGGAAACAGACCTGACAGGTTCCAGCATCTCCCCAGGCACCATCCCTTGGTGCTTCCCATAGCCCTTTCTTCTGGTAAGCTTTGAGCTTACCTTCACTCCCCCTTCAGTTTAAGGTTAAATCTGTTTATTTCATAAATAAATAATCCTGATGGTCACTTACACACATCGAGGTTAATTTCATAGCAGGGAAATAAATCCCACAGTGTTCTACCTCTCCAGGAGGAATACTGTGTCTCCTGGAGACACAACACTCTCAGTCAGGCCTTTCCAGCTTGAGAGGCACATGCTGAATAACCTTTCCCCAAAGACACATCCTAGCAGCCAGATGTAGGTCAAACACAGTAGCCAAGAACAGTAAAAGAGCAAAATAATGGGCTGGATAGCTCAGAGAGGGTGGTGGCACCACAAGGAAGCTCTCTCTCAAGCAGTCCAGGTATTTCAAGCCAATGCCATCTCAGCTGCCTGAGCCCTCCCCATCATGTCTTACAGAACAAGCCCCAAGAGATGACCTGCAGTCACACTCTTCTACTGGAGTAGAGGCTCCAAGGAGATCAACAGCACAATTCATTCCTTCCACTTAATGGCCCACTGTAATGACCAGAACATTTTTTCAGAACAGCCTGCCTCCAAAGTCATCATAACTCTATTTTCACAAATATACTAAATACAGCTAAGATGACACAGCAGTGGAAAAAAATATCTATAAGTGGCTGCACTGCTTCTGAAATTACAACAGCCTTGTGTCTGTGGGACACTACAAATGCAGCCTACGTTCCATTCCCAGTGATAAGATCCAAAGAACTCAGAAAACTGGATTTAACAGCTTCCAAAATTGCCTTATCTTGTTCACTTGCTACTGCTGCCTTGGCCTGATGACTAGAACCAAAGGGTTTGGCTTCAGTGGGCTTTTGATCAAAACCCAGAGGGGTTCCAAAGCCCAATAGCTTTTTCATGCATCTCTCTCCTAATTATGCAAACTGGCTCAGCCACACAAGACCCAGGAGTAATCCTGGGTGATTCATACAAGCCATCTCAGCTAAACAACAGAGTTCTCCTGGTAAAACTTTGAATATAAAATACATGTAGTGACCTGTACCAGATCTTACAAATGAAAGAGAAACTATTTACACAAAGTTAATCCTGTAAATTCTACCAGCATGACTGTGGAGTTAAACAGCAGAAACAATGTTTTTGTTTTCTTGGCTGGACCATTTATAGAATATTATCTGCTTTTCTAGAAATGAGTGTTTTACTTCCATAACTGCAAAATCATGAAATTCCATTTGGGGGAAAATACATATTTCCTTACAGTCACTGAGCTGAATTAGTCTAAGAATTTGCAGCTTATGACATGTAACAACACCAAGCAAGAGCAGTGCATGATTTAAAGGAAAGGTTACCACAGCCCTGGCAGCTATGACATACAGAAGGCTGGCTCCCCAGTGGCCAGAAAAACAAAGCAAGAAGAATTACACTGTGCAAAACTCAAGATATCTTTCCAGCAATTATACTGCACAGCCAGCCTTGCAAAAACTGGCTCAACAATTCACCTGTGGTGAGTCTCTTTATTTGTATATATGGGTGTGTAACAAATTCCTTATTTTTTCATCATCATCCTGGTACATATAAGCCCAGGCTGTACACCAGAGTTGCTACACTTCCATACCAGTTTTGCAAGGTCTTCTGCTGATGGCCAAAACATTTAACACTGGCACTTTGAGGGCTTAGTAAATGGCACGATTTATTAATTAATTTCTTTTTATTTAGAGGCCTCCCATACCCCTTCCAATCTCTCTAAAAGTGTTTATTAAATATCTGTTAGGTACTTCTCTGAGTCAAAGGAGACTGATGTTTTAGTACCTCCATTTCACACACTGAGAAGCTGAGAGAGAAAGACAAATTTCAATGGCCCTGGTCCTGTGTAGGGCATAGGAGATGCAAGGATGTGATGGTGTGGTATGACTTGAAGTGCAGAGATGGGCACCTCTTCTACAGATTGGCAACAGGACAAATGCATATTTCACTGCAGGACTTCTAGATCATGATTCTGTGTCAGTGAATACACGCAAAAACAGACAGGTTCTCTGTTATTCTTAGTGCCATGTAAGAAAAGAAAAGCAAACTTTATCTGCCTAGAGATCTGGACCAGCAAAGGTCCCTGTTCTAGGTAGAATTGAAAGGTGGTGGATGAGATGGAATAAAGTGGATAGATGTGTGTATAGAAAGAAGCTGATGCACAAGGAGGTCCCACATTGATGAGTTTTCTCTTGGTGACAGAAAGTCACTTTTTCTGTCACACAAGTCATAGCTGGATGTGTAAGTGCCTTAAAGCAGCAGTTCTTGTCTGTGGTGCCATGTCCTGCTGTGAGCACAAGATTAGTGGAGAATTGGAGCCTACTGTTTCGATTCAGGAGCATTGATGGACCCACCCGTAAGCTGCAGGTTTAGTTGATGAGTAAACACATACTAAAATTTAGGCCAGAAAGCCAAAAGAAAAGGCCCAGCAGAATTCAATATTTACACTTGTACAAAAAACCCAGCAAAGACAAAAAACAAACACCTCTGGTATCCCCACTCCCAGGCTGGATTCACAATGTAAAGCTTCATTTAATGTTCCAAGGTGCTACGGAAGTGTGACACACATAAGTACATGACAGACCAAGCATGGGCAGGGTGCAGATGTGCTTTCTAACAAATGGAACTGAAAACCACCCACCCTCCCCGTCCCAAAAAAAGTTAAGGGGTTTTTTTTTTGTTTTGTTTTCCTCTGCATGAGGTGCCAAAAATAAGGAGTATGGGTGAGAATGAGACGCGCTCTCGGCTGAGGCGGCCCGGGCGCTGCTCCCAGCCCACGCCGCTCCGAGCGCGGGCCGCTCCAGCCGCGGGGAATTCCCGCTGGGAGCGGCCCCGGCGCGGAGCTCCCGCTGCCCGCCGCGCCCTCTGCCGGCCCCGCCGCGCCGCTGCAGCCGCTCCCGGCCCCGCCGCAGCCCAAAAATCGGGGCTGGTTCAAAGAACGTAGCACAAGGGACCGGGAGAGCTGCGGGTTCTGTTTGCTTCCTAACACGAAGTACTTCGGAGTGCAGAAAGACTTGAATTAAACGCAGACTTTAAATGACATTTTAATTTCAGAATTTTGGAGAGCCAGGAGCAAAACTCACAGAAGTTTGCTAACAGGCTATTAAAATCCATCTTACATGAGAAATCCAGACCAAATCATCTGAGAAACAAACCTGCTCCACTCAACTCAGCTCCACCCTAAATGCAGGGTTCAGTATGGGAAATGTTGATAAAAGCCATGAACAATTTCAAAAAAAAAAAAAAAGCTCTACACAGAAAGTATTTTTGATAAACTCACATCTGCAGAAATCTGTCAGAAGTCTGAACAGCTGATAAAGCCTCCTTCAGGAATACTGTATCCAATTCATCTGCATATTACAGACATACTCTTATTTGGCACCAGAATTATTCTTCCAGGTATGATTCTAAGATGGTCTTAATGGACCTTAAAAAGGAGCCACAGGCAGGTTCTATAACATAACATGGCCTTTGATAATAGGAAAACTGTCAATTAGTAGAAAATGTTTTTGTTAAGAAGAGATGTGTCTCTCTTTATAGTGTTCATAGCAAAGCAACACTGCTGTGTTGTAGTACAGAACAGGAACCAATGTGTGATTGTGTAGAAATTGCTGAAATCAAAAGTGAAGCTAGTCAATATTAATTGGCCTATGGGAGAAAAACTGTAAAAGAAAATTCTCATGAAATGAAGTGTTTTGAATTATTTTTTTAGGCTCCAATATCTTGGAGTGAAACTGGGCATAGCAACCACAAGCAGAAAAAATAATATGGAACTCAGCAGCACTGTGTTCTTTCTGTGTTCTTGGGTTTGATTTCCAGCTGTATCACAAACCTCTGGTTAAAACATCATAGAAGTAGTTTATGCCCTTTGTTGCTCATTTCTCCATTTTGGAATCGAAGTATAATCAAGGTTTTGGAATTCGCTGTATTTTGTGTATCTGGACTGTAAGTATATGGCTAAGAGGACTTCACAACAACCCCTGGGATGATGATCTAACATGCTGCTTGAGCCTCGAGATGCTATCATACAAGTGATACTACTGCAAATTCTGTTCTTTGCTTTATAATGTCATCTTAACTTTGTCTTGGTGAAGTGCCCCATCTTAAAGACCTCCACAGACATGCTGAGCATCTCCCCCAAGAGCTGGGAGCATTCCTCACTTCCCAGGAAACACACAGTACCTTGTACAATCACTCACAGTCTCCACAAGGTAAATAGAGGTGTTTTAAAAAGATAATAGCTTATCTGTAAGGATTTAGTTCATTCATCCACAAGCACACTCACCCAGGTATACCCCATATGTCAGACTAAAAACAGATCAGGCAACTGAAACTAAAAATCTGTTTTCAGTACTTGCTTCAGACAACTACTATGGCTCATAATAGCAAATGAAAAATACTTTTGTTTGCTTTTACTATCCAACAACCAGTAAAAAAAAACCATTTCTGTAGCTCAGCTGAACAGCAGACTGCCCAGATATAAGAAAGAGGACAGACACTAGCACACGACCCCAGCTCATTCTCAGCACATTAGTAGCATAAACAAACTCTACTTCACACCTTCTGAGTGGGAAGGCTGCCCACCCTGAAACCTCACTGTGGGCTTTCAGTCCAAAACCAAAGGACATCAGTAAATTGACACAAAAGCATTACAGTCATATTCCTTAGACTTACACACCATGTGAAATAAAAGCTCTGTAGGTATGTATGTGTGTACCTATATTTAGCCATCTTGTAAGACTGAAGTAGGACACTACCAATTTAAAATCCACTAGAGTTTTTGGCCACACTCACTGTATCTGTTCCCATCTGCATAGGTGCAAAGCTTGGGTAATACCTGCCTGTCAGCAGGGTTTACTGTAGGCAATAGCACTACCACAATTTTGATAGCTGACCCAACACAGAATCATGATACTACCCAGCACCATGAAACCACTAAGTATATAGGACAAGGATCAATTATGATTTCAAGGGGCCTTGGGTCTAATCCAGGATCTCTCTCTCATTTCTAACCCTCCTCTTTCCAACTGCTCTGATTTTGCCAAGGGCCAGAACCATACTGCTCACATTCACACCACCTGCAGTTCTCAGTGGTGGTAGAGCTAAAAATTCTCCTTTTTCTTACACTCCACTGGAAGTCAGGCTACCTAGCTCAACCCTCTCCCTCACCCATTCCCAGACTTCTCAAGCACAGGAGCTCAGCCCTGTTCCTCCTCTTTTACTGGGCAGAACAGGCAGCTGAGTGAACGTGGAAGCAGGAGCTGCTTAGAGCCCTCCCACCACTCTGTGCTGAAGTGCCATGCAAATACCACAGCTCAGTTCTGCAGAGAACCAGGTTTCCTATACCTGGTTGAACAGAAGTCTAGTTTCACAAATATTATATGAGTTTCAACACCTAGCAAGCTTAAAATTCTGCACTTTGGGAATGTATCTGGGAAAACATAATCATAATCCAGGAGTGCAGGACAGGCTGTGATCTGCCTGGCTGGGAAGCAGCTCAGGGACCTCGATGTCCTGGTGGACCATAAGCTCAATATGAATGAACAGTGGGGCAATTTTATTGCTGGGGCAATAAAAAAATAAAGCCAACAGGATGCTGGGTTGCATCAGCAAGGACATCACCAGCAGAGATAAGTAATTATCCTAATCAGTGCTTGTCAGGCTACACCTGGAATACTGTGATCAGTTTTTGTCCCTGCTCTACAAAAGAGGTGTGGACAGTCTGGAAGGGGTGAAGGGAAGGGCTATGAGGATGATCCAAGACCTTGGAAGCCTGCCATATGGCTGTCTGAGAGAACTGGGTTGGTTCAGACTTGAGAAGAGAAAGCTTAAGGGAGACTTTATAACTGTGTTCCAGTATTTAAAGAGCAGCTACAAAGATGGAGACACCCTTTTTGCAGAGTCATATGAACAGTATGAGGGCTAGTGGGTACAGGTTACTCCTATGGAAATTCCAGTTGGACACAAGGGGAAAATTTTTCACATTGAGAACAATCAGCCACTGGAATAATCTGCCCAGGAAAGTGGTAGATTCCCCAACACTGGACAGTTTTAAGATTTGGCTGGACAGGGTGCTGAGACATCTTGTCCAGACCATGCTCTTGCCAAGAAAGGTTGGACCAGATGATCCTTGGGGACCCTTTCAATCTGCTGTTTTATGAACCTGTGAAATCACAGTATTGGCAACATGACAATATATCGCCCATGGCCCAGGATTTGTTTCAAATCTGTACCAGTTTTCATAGAAGTCATGACTGCTTCACTATAATGACTCAAGTAGCAGCTCATACCCATTACAACAATGAACTCTAGGCTACACTTGAGCCATAATGCTTGGTTTTGATGATAAGAATATGAAAGTAAATGTCAGGAACACTCAGTAAAAATCCCGACGATCTGGCCGTAATATTGACTGTATTGTCAGTAAAGGCACTATCATAACTAAGTCTTGGCAATACTTTATTTCTCCTGAATATCTACTTGATAGGCCACTGGTTGGGAGGGAAGATGCATAGAAATAGCACAAACATGAACACTGCTAGACCCTTCAACAAACCACTTTAGGGGGGCAATGCATCCATGTAACTCTGAATGCAGTGGCAGAAGAAAATAGACATCTAAAGGCTGCATCAGCAATTCCTATTCCAGTGTTCACACCTGCACAACTTTGACTGCACCTTTATTTTAAACCAAATAAAACAAACATACCAGAACAACAAAACTACCATCTTCTATTAAGAAGCAAGCATCAACTCACCCCAGGAAAAACATTACAGTGCACCTTCCATTTTACAAAAAACAGCAGACCATTGGAGCATGATTATTTTCTTCATTAGATTTTGGTATTACCAAATGTGAAACTCTTGCTCACTGAACGGTGTCATGCACCACATAAACTACAAAAGTAGGTTATAACTATAAACCTAAAACTATAAAACTATTTTAGTTTTATAAACTAAAATAGTATACTATACTATTACTAAATGATCTATTGTACCCTTGAACTGCTGGCAAGACAATAGTTTTATTCTACTTACTGACCAGCCAATGACTAGCTATGACTTACCAAAACAAAAATCCTACATCTGTGTATCTCCTGAGTTATGTAGGTGTCTTCTGAATACAGGAACTTCTGAATACAACTTGTTGCTATAATAAGACACTCTGAAAGCCCAGGTGTAGTCCAAGCAAGTATTCACACCCCTGGTGCCAATCCCATTGACTGCTGGAATGGCAACTTTTGGATAAAAGATCCTCTTCTGTGTTTGTTACAGTGGTTGTCTTACAACAAGTACTTCTATGCAGTTAACATAATACAACTAAGGTTTAGCTCTAATTTGATGTTGTAGAAGTGTATTGCTTGCACATGCCATATAACAATTATAAAAATCTATAAAAATGTATTAACAATTTCACAGCCTCCTCTACAAAAACCAACCATTTGCATATTAACCAAGCATAAGCACTCTCTAGCTGCTGAGAACAGCTCTAAGGAATGAACAGAATGCCCAAGCCCTAGGTGGAGTGAAACTATGGAACATACAGATTAGATTTCTTCCAAATTTATTTTATATGTCCTACAGCTGTCATCTCTCTGCTTTTTAATAGATCTTAATTTTCCACATCTTTTCCCCACACAACCATCTGATGTTTAACTGAGGACAAAGAAGTCAGCCTTAGGTAGCTTCTGTCCATGTTGCAAATAAATTATACTCTCTTTCTCCCAAATTCTCAAAAGCCACCTTTAAATCGAGGTCCAAAGTGTTCCACAGGTTTCACACATTCAGATCAGAGAAGGGGAAAATCCCACTTTTGGCTAGTGAGTCTATTCTGGATATGCACAGATGGAGTGAAACTGTTTTGTGGTATAACTGATAAGAAAAGTTAATCACTAGATAGAAATTGGTTGGAAAATAGATTTAAATGGAAGAGCAATATAACTCGCCTTATTTGGTTGCCAACGGCAATGCAACAAAAGTAGCACTCCTGAGATGCAGAGGAGATGTTTATAGCAGGGAGAACAACGCAGAGACAGACATGCTGAGGTCTCTTTATCTGATAACTTTGTGGTAATTGCCTTTCATGCCCTGTGGCATGTGGGATGCACTAATTTGGCATTCAGTGAGTACAGCAAAGAAGAGTAATGCAAACAAAAAAGAGTCAAACTCTACCCTACTGCTTTACCTTACAAAATTACCAAGGCACAGCAGTATTGGCATCATCACAAAGTCTAAAGTAGGCATATTACGAGCCAACATCACCCTCTTCCTAGAGCCCAGTCTCATTTTCATCAATGTACATGATTGATTTCATCAGCTCTTTCTAAGCAGCTCTGCTGTGAGGTCTAATTCTGTTTTCTGGCTGAAATTTTGCCCTTGGTTTGAACCCCAACTGAGTGGTTACAGGAAAGTCTTCCTCTTTTCCAGCTGTACACTGATGTCTCCTACACTGATGGTAGAGAGTTTTGAAAAACTGTTCTACCAGAATCAACAGGAATTTTGCCTCTGATTTTAATGGGTTTTGAACTTGTCTCTGTTGCCCTTTCCTCTCTCTCCACCAACTACTGCATAGAAGCAAAGTCATCAGTATTGCTGAGCATAGCTCAGTTCCCAGGCACCTTCTTCTGTCAAACAGGTTTTTTTAATATTCTAATTTACATTTGGGGGTTTTCTCCTGTACTTTTTATACTGACAGTGTCTCACCTCTTAAAAACCACATACAGCTGTGAGTATGTGTGTTTCCTCTTTCTCATAATAGCTGACCCTAGAGACAGCAAGCCTTTATTGCTAACTGCAAGGAAGAATGCACAACACCAGGCTCTACCTGACACAGCTGCAGCTCCTCCACATCTGCTTTACAGTCACTCATTCAGCATCCAGACTCATCACTTCACATAGTTTAATTGTGGAAGAATAGCAAAGACAAGAAGAATGAAAGAATAATAGACAAAGGTACACATACAGTCAGACAGAAATACACAAATGTGGAATATGCTCCCTATTTTTTATTATTTGCTGTTCATAATCTGGTCATAGCCCTCATGACCAGCCCCACCAAGAAAAATCTTATCTTTTACTTACTGTTTCACACACACAGTGATCCCTTTCACAAAGATTAGGCAGCAGATACCAGTGAGACTTTGTATTAGTAACTCACTGAGGAAAAGTTAGTAATACATAGATTCTTTATATCCTTGTTAATTTTCTAATAGAAGCCAGGATTCAACCCTACAGAAGGTAAATTCAGCTCCTCTTGCATTCAATACAAGTTGTTCACATTTTTGTAAGGGATGAGTTGTATGCAGAGGGTTTGGTGGTTATGGTTACAGCAAATCAAGTAAGATGCAACAGATGCAATGAGAAATGGTTGGAAAGCAGCAATGATAAAGTCCAAGGTCTAAATGCCAGGTTTACATGTGTGCCAGCTGCTCTGCAGCTCAGGAGAGGCAGGCAAACAAATACTTACCAGGTTTAATTTCCAGCAGCTTCAGCCTGGAATCCTCAGGGGGATGCAAACGCCTCTTTTTGCGCCAGCAACGTGCTGGGTATGTGTACAGCTGACCTGGGGCCAGGCCTGAAGATTAAAGGCAAAAAATTAATCACATTTCAGTTTGTAAACCACAAGCACTTTCTCTAGCATCTTTGTTCTTGCCCTTCCAGCATCTCCTTGTTGGAGGGTTCAATCCTGCAAATCATGAGGCAGAGCTACACACTCAAGGCATCCAGTGCTCCTGAGGCTCTTCAGCACCTCTTGGGATCAGGCCTACTGAGAATCTAGGTCTCACTTAGACACTTCACTCAGTTCAGTGAAACCAGAGCTGCACATAAATAATTTGTGATTTCTTCAGGGTAAATAGAATTTCAGACTCTCCTGGGTCACAAGGGCGATGCCTCCTCCACAGGCAGAGAAAGACCCTTGAGAGAGAAGAGATGAAGTTCTGACATGCAAATCTTGAGGCCCTGATGCACAGAGCAGGTCAGGAAATTTGTGTCTTCCAAACGGGAGCAAACCAAGACCCAAGAGGTCTGACTCTGTATTTTTGTTTACATTCTGGACTTTTGTTTAAATACTAATTCTTCATTTTAGCTCTTACTTCCTCATGCCAATGTTCTGAATGAGGGAGGAGATACCCCAATAATGTTTATATCATTGCCTGGTCCCTTAAATCACATTTGGCATCACTGGGTTGGTTTTGAGCTGCCCTGGCTTTTCTGACAGACACCCTTCAGCCAATGTTTGAGCTGTACTTTTCTCTCCTGCATTCAGGACACAGCAGGGCTTTGTGAATGCATTGCTACTAGGAGCACAGAAGCACACTGACAAGTGCTTCAAAGTGTCATCAACTGCCCCAGATAATCATGACACACAGAAATACCCAGCAAGAAAAGTTGGAGGAATTTAATTCTCTCCTCTGTTTTTCCTGCCCTCTCTGTTCACCAGCTCTGGTTTGGCTCCTATGCCCTTCTGCTGTCCCTGTTGTCTTGAAGGGGCTACAAAGCATGACTTCAATTCCAGACTCACTGTCCTCAAAAAGCAGGTAAGACTACATAAGAGAGAGAAGAGGAGTGGTGTTGCTATATCTGAAACTGTACTGACAGTGAACAGCTGGACAGCATCAAGGGGGTGCCAGTAAAGCAGAACAGCTCAAGGGCAGGAGGATGGCCAAAGAGTTCTCTCCTCTCTTCTGAAGCAGTCAGGAGAGAATATCAGCTGGGGAACAAAAGCAACTCACCAGACCAAATGAGGATAATATAAAAAAAAAAACCAATATCCTCTTACTTGGGGGTGGGGAGGAAGACGCAATAACCTTGACACAATTAACCTTGAAGGAATGAGCTCATCAAATTCTGCAGGTAAGACCTAATTTCCTGGTTTTAAATATTTCAACTGTTGGGAATGTCAGTTCAGATCCCAGCGTCTTCCACAGACTTCCAAGGCCTTGGAGCATCTATGGCATACTGCCTAAGTATGGCCCAGTGATGACTATCTGCAGAGATTCTGGAGTTTCAGGGCAGAGAATGCTATTTGACTTGGACTTTTCAGCCCTTCTTTCACTGATGCCCAGAAAGCTGGGCATTGTGCACATGCCAAGAAGGACACATTTCAGAACAGGTTGCCTAAGACCAGTTTGGAAATAAAAATGGGAATAACTAGCACTTATACAGTATTTGGGCACCCTTCTTCACGCCACTTTGCAAACATTAACTACTGCAAACAATTGCTATAATGACGAGGTGGATTGTGCCTGGCTCTGATGTGAGTAATTAAAGAGGTGGAGGCAAGAAGCCCCACCCTTTCTCAGCAGGTTCTGTGCAAGGACTTGAAGACAACACTGAAATGGCAATTGCCAGATCAAAGCAATAGGACAGAGAATCAGCTCTCCATTGCACAGGCCTCCACAGAGGAGCCATTTGAAGGAATAATTACGAAATATTTTGTCCCAAACAGAGAGGAGCAAAGATCTACTAGTCTGCGGGAGTATTTGCTGATGTGAGCACTCCTATACAAAAGAGCAGTTCTGGATTCAGCCAGGACAGCAAAAGCCAACTACACATGCTGAAAACCCAACTAGAAACTTAAAAGGAGAATTGGGAGAGCCTCTTTCTTAGAGAGTGGCAGGCAGATCATTAAAAACAGATGATCCAACATCCACCTCTGCAACTCTTCAGGTAAACTCTCTGTTGCTACTTGTAGTACACCTGTTCATTAATATAGTGCCATCCAATGAACTTAAAACACGTACCAGATTTTCACTTCACTCAACCCACCAATGCTACCTTCATTTCTCTACCCTGTTCCTCATCTGTCCCTGTGCTGGCTCACATGAAGTATAGATCTTACACAAAGGAGAGGCAACAAGGAAAGGGTCAGCTCTGAATGCTCTGAATGTAGCTCCTTCACAGGCAATCCTGCAGTGAATATGGAAATAATGCATATTACCATCTTCAGCCCTCTGTGGGTTGTCTCTCTCTCTGGTACCTTATAGGGCAACCAGAGAAGGTTCCAACCATTTGCTTACAGAGGAAATAGCAGAACCTGCAGTGAGTTATGTTGTTTATCTCATTAGTGTAGGAGAGTCATAACTCAAAGCTCGTGTGAAAGGCCAGGGGAGGAGGGGAAAAGGAGGGAGTTATGTGCAGTATTGTGTGAAATTAACCCTGAAGTGTTTATCATGAAATGCAGAGATCTGACTCCTTTAACAAAGAGAACAGCAAGAACTCAGGTTCATATGCTGAGTTCCTGACTCTTCTCTGTTTTTCAAGTCTGTGTAAGTGAAAAGCAGTCCTGGAGCTTTGCCATTTGTATTTATCTAGTTTTTCAGGTTAGGGATAGTAAATGGTAGTGAGCACAGCACACAAGACAGATACTGGGAGGGTTGGCAGAGAAATTTCAGAGCCCTTCAGTATGGGCATGAGCACATTATGTACAGATCAAAACTAGGCATGCTAAAACTGTAGAGGGGTGCCTTGACTCACCATAATACTACAAGAAATAGATGACACAAAGACACTCAGGGGAGCACTAAATGGGCTAATAAAAATCAAGAAAGAGAAAAGCAAATATGGGGGAGGAGGGCTGGTTCATTTCACACTGATTATTCTAATACAAAACAACAAAGTCATCAGATTTGGTGGCCAACGCAGACACAGGAGGCCTCTTTCATTTGATAGTCTCTGTGAAGAATGTTCCACCATTAGTCTCCAATGCAGACCTGCAGGAGAAATGTCACCTATCCCCTTCCACAGGGCCAGCTGCCAAACAATTCACTATTAGAAATGAGGAAGGAAAGATTTGCAGAATGAATTTGCTCAAAGTAGTCCACAAGCTTGTGGCTGATAAAGGCAAAGAATTAAGACATCATGGTTCCTGGTGTGATGCTGTAACACAGTTATGATGATTCCTTCTGCATGTGTACACATGCCAATGAGACCCACACAAGACTATCTATGTCTGTCTTTGTGGAAGATGCTGTTGACAAAACATTACTTATGAACACAATGGATGTATATGGATGTATACCTCTGTGTGTGTGTGTATACATATATATATATCTTCTGACTTGTTTCAGAAGGATAAAAATAGCAGCACCTTACTCATAACGAGGGGAGGAGAAGGAAGGGAAGGGAAGGGAAGGGAAGGGAAGGGAAGGGAAGGGAAGGGAAGGGAAGGGAAGGGAAGGGAAGGGAAGGGAAGGGAAGGGAAGGGAAGGGAAGGGAAGGGAAGGGAAGGGAAGGGAAGGGAAGGGAAGGGAAGGGAAGGGAAGGGAAGGGAAGGGAAGGGAAGGGAAGGGAAGGGAAGGGAAGGGAAGGGAAGGGAAGGGAAGGGAAGGGAAGGGAAGGGAAGGGAAGGGAAGGGAAGGGAAGGGAAGGGAAGGGAAGGGAAGGGAAGTTTATGCAAAGCATAATCACTTAGGATTAGAGAATTTTCAGCTGAAACACAAAACTTGACTGAGGTTATGAAGCAACCCTATCAAAGAAGGGTTAGTCCAGAAGCTTAGAAAACTCCCATCTTGTGAACTGCGTTCAGCAGTCCTGAATTACCCCAGCGGTTTTTGTAGCTAAAATATTCTTTGGATATTTTTAACACTGTAAAAAGACCTGTTGTCTCCTGCACCAGAAGTGGCTGCATTTTATTATATAAACAGTTTTCTGGTACTACTGCAAGACAACACTAAATCTACTTTTGATATTTTAGTAATAGGAGGAGCACAAGGATCCTTCCTTTATTATATCCTAGAAAGGGAAGAAGGAAAGTTTCAGCTAAGACTCAGCTAGGCACTTTTCAGAAGCAGCAATTATTTTCTTAGCCCCAGGAGTGTAAAGGAATAGCCTATGTGTTCCTCCCACTTCATCTCCTGTAAACCAGAGAGTGGAGGGGATTAGAGCAGGCTTCACCTTCACATAATTTCAGATCTAGAATTTGAGGGCGTGGAGGGTGAAGGTGGGAGAGTGCAAATATTGTTTAGAGTACTGGCACATATTTATGCACATGTATGCATGTCATACTTCCAGTGCCTGGATTCTCTGGGCTGCACCAAAGGGGTGGGGGGCAGGGGTGGGAAGAAAAGCTAGAAATACATTTTGGTGCTGTTAAAAATCAGTTTCCTGAGCTAATTATTGGTCAGATACTGAGCTACAACATAGCCAAATTCCCCTTGGCGTTCAGAAGGACTTCTGTCTGAGCAACATCTCCAGTCTTTGGTGACTGGTGACTGTCCTTTGCCTTTCAAAAACGGATTTCAGATGGATTTAGTCTAACAAAGGAACAACTGACCAAAGTCTACAAAAATAACAGTGCTCTTTTCCCTTGAGCTTCACTGAGCTATGGAACAGGCATTAGCCAAAGCTCCTTAAGGAAATGTACCAACTTTTTTCTGTACCCTAGGGAACCACAGCTCCAGAACTTATATCCCAGTTAACCTATCCAAAGCAGAACCAGGATTTATAGGTATATTTCTAACCACTAGAACAACATTCATTCAATTAATGGACTCTCTTATAATTTACTGCAGTTTTATATCCTTCCTAATATAGTTCCTTATTTTCAGCATTCATCTGAGAAACTCCCACCTCCGTCTTTGAGGTAATTCCAGTCTTAGAGCAGAGCATTGAGTCTTCTGCTATAGACTGGGATTGATAGTATGAAAAGAGCTACAATGATGCAGCCTTAGAAACTACCATGTCAGGCACCTCTTTGCATAGAGAGAGAGTGATTAGCATGAGCTCTCTGCAGTTACCAAAGGAAATCCCCTGCAGGCACCGAGGTTTAGGCAGTTTCTCTTCTGTGTGGCCTATAGCAGGTTTAAGCTCCTATTAATTAAACCCCATGAGGGCTCGGTGGCCAGCCCTCCATGCATGCACGTGCATCCACAGACACAGCACTACCAACCTGGTCCCCTGTGCCTCTTCTCCATCCAGATGTAGCAGTTGTTCTGAGCTACCCCAGTCTGCGAGTCCAGGAAGGGAAGGCGGACGCTGCGCTCGGCACAGAGCCGAGAGTTGTAGCTGCGACAGTGCTCAATTGCTTCTTTGTAGAACTGGTCCCCGAGGCTGCCAAGAGAGACAGGGCACAGTGAGAATGATTGTGCTGCCCCCTCCAACAAGAGTAGGAAAAGGGGACGTGAGGGTGGTTTGAAAATGGACAAACAGAAAAACTTTGCCTGGACAGATGCAAATGTCAGTGACACGAGACACTGATGAAGCAGATCATGCAGAAAGTGATGGCAAATTCATCAAAAGATCAGGCTGTCAGGAACCAGACACAGATCTTTTCAGTAGCAGAGTGGCTACTGAATGAGCAAATGATGCAATCACACTGCCCCATGACCCTGGGTCAGGCCCATGTACACCACAGTGAACTCATTTGATTGTTTCTCTTCCCCTGTAGTTTGTCCAGCCAATTCAGCAAACCAGTCATTTCAATCCCATGTTACAGCAACTGCTGCAGTATGTTTTAGGCAACCAGAAAGCCAGCCAAGTTTAGAAGAACTTCGCTCCAGCATTTCTGGTGCCAAAGAGCCCATAAGAGCAAAGACCATAGTTCTCTTATTGTGTGTTTCTGAGGCATGAAAACACACCCCTTAATAACTAGAGCCATATCTGCAGTGGTCAGACTAGATGTTTTGTCATAAGCCTTCCAGAGTTTTCCACAGTGAAGCCTGAGGTGCCAGGAGCAGCAGGCTACAGCAGCGACCAGTCAGATCCAGCATGGCAAATGCAGCTTTTCTCTGGAGCCCAGTGGGAATGACAGTTCTAAAGACAATGTCACTTACTTCATAAATAACTGTTTGTTCAAAAATTCTGTAGAATCTTCATCTTCCCTTGAGATAGGTTTAAAAACTCTGCCTGCTGGAGATTACCAAAATCCTCCCTCCAAATTTTTCTAAACAGGGAAAAGCATCAAAGTAAAGCTACCCTGAGGACACAAAGCAGCTGTCATGCTGGAGCATTGCAAAGTAGGTGGGCCACACTGCTGAACCTCATTCTTGATCTATTGTCAAGGTGAAATTCACTCGTGACACGAATAGCTAGGAAAGCTACCTGTTAGGGGTAAGTTCATTAGAAAACAGGAGCAGAGTGATAGATGGCATAACTTGCTCTGACTCTGATATTCATTAGTGTGCAAAAAGAGTATAGCACATGCAGCAAGTGAGCCAAAGGGATGCATGCATAGAGATAAAAGGAGTTCCCTTTTCTATTCTGTTGTTTTCCCCACTATCCTCTTCCATAGGCACAACTGGCAATTTAAAATTTGGCACACCTCTGAATGTCAAATCAGTGCAAATTGCTCTGTTTTGCCATCTTTTGTACCTTTTTTGTGACTCACATCTTTTAAGTGACTCCTCAGTTGTACCTTATGATTTACAGGGAAGTCAAACTCTTCTCATCTTGGCTATACTGTACCAACATCCTATCGATGACAGAGGCCAAAAGCAGAGGCTTAGGGAAGAGCAAAAACACAGCAAATACCAAGGGAGGCACCTCAAGTTCCCCCTTCTCAATTCTGATGATCAGAACTCAATTTACTCAAGTCTCAGGTTATCCAATGATGGGGAGGTCAGAACTTCCTTTGCCTACAGAGACTTCCTAAGGGTTTTTCAGAGGTTTTGTGCAGCAGTGAATGTCTGTGTGAACATTGTGCCATTCAGACCTGTCCTCCCCTGCTGACCACCAGCTCCTGGACAGCTGCCAGTGGAGGGATATGTGGAGGGCAGCTGAAGGAGAGAGTTCTCTGGGCTGTGCAAGCGAGTGGAGGGCACAGCATGGGCAGAGCGCGTACAGCAGGATCCCTCCGGACACTGAATCCCCTGCAATGACCTCAAACGCCCTTTTCCATAAAAAGGCAGGGGGGAAGGGAAGGGGAGCAGGGGAGAAAGGAAAGATAAGCTGCTCTACTATACAAAGAATGTGACTAGGAAGAAATGAAATCTTATTAAAAGCTGTAATTAAAGTTGTACACTTGTGTAATCAAAGTCAGTAACAAGGAGACCCCAGTTGATCAAAGATTAACAGCTCTTTCCACAAACACTTGAGCTTCCTCAGAACTATGTCAGATTCCTGCTATATTAAACCAGGGATGCTCTCTAACTCTAAGGAGTTTACTGGGAAGAAAAGCATAGCTGTGTGACAAAAAACTGCCACCACTGCACAAGTCCTCCTTATGCCAAAAATCACTTCAGTCATTAGAATATGCACACCACAAAGCATCCATATTAACAAAAACAATACATCTCAAGCAACCCAGATATAGGATCTGACTGGAAATTGCTTCAGTTTCCACCTTGCTCTAAGACTGAAAATAACTATAAGTCTTCAAATGTAAAATATTTGGCTTTAAATCACACTATCAAGTAGAGTAAATTTCAGATTTTTCTAAGAGGGAGAAAAGGGCATTTGAGATCCTAATGGCCGAGAAGCAACCAAGCCAATGGGTCAAATTCACTCTTGACAAAATCTTGCAGTCCAGCTGTTTCAATACATTTATTTTAAAGATTTTAAATGTGCTTTTTTGCCTTAAAGAAAAATTACAATTTAGAAGTATTCAGTCATCTCCATATTTTAAGAATGCTTGCCTTGGCTCCACTACCACAAGCATGATCAAAAAATGCATTTCTCTAAGAATTCACTGGAAATATTCAGATACTGAGACCATGAGGAATTACCCTGGCCTTAATTATAAATAGATTTTTTTTAAAGTGACAAATAATCAAATATAGGAAAGTAAAGAAATGGTATTTCCTTATGACACTCATATGTCAGTGGTAAACACTCCCCTGAAATTACTTTTGGGTGCCTAGTTCTTATGTTTTACCATTAGTCTTTATTGGAGGTATTCTGACTCATTCCAAACTACAGTTAGGTTTTTTTAAGGAACTTCGAACTTAAGACATATTTTTTCCTCTTTTTTTGTGCTACATATCTAAACACAGCATGTTTTATCTTATGCAGGAAAAAACCAGAAAGTATATTAAAATCAGGGCAAAAAAGAAGTACGGTGCTATTGTGTTCCTCATTGCAGAGTCAGGGAGGTGGGACAAATCCCAGTCCCCTCCCAGGAGGTTTACAATGGAGCTGGAGAACAGACAAGGGTGGGAATAAGACTGGAAAGCACATGAGCTCCAATGAAACTCAAACAGATCCCTTGAGTTTGAGCAAGTGAGATACAAGAAGAGAAAAAAAATAATATTATATAATGTATCATATGTCAGAAAAAAGATTAATTATCTGTTACATGCTTCATAGTTTTCCCAAACTGTGTTGCTATGGAAGACTTCCACTTCAACTCCTGAAAAAGTATCTGTAAAAACTATGGGGAATTTCCTCATTATTTTTATGAAAAGTATGTATGAGTCAGTGCTGTGCTGTGACTGACCGCAAGGGTCAATTCTTCCCTTTGGACAGGGGAGTTAAAGGTCACACAGACTTGTCTAGATTGATATTAATGACACAAAATCATCAGCATATGTGCAGATTTTAAAGACGCTGGGAAAAAGCAAGAAGCAGACATGAACAACTGCTGGACAAGGAAGGCAGATCATACTGAAGGCAGCACAACTGGAAATACAGAATACAGTTGTCAGCACACTGTGAAAAACATACAGCCCTTCAGTACAGAGCCCCAGGTGAAACCCCAGATGTTTGGGACAGGCGTGCCAGTGACACTGCTGGCATACACACAGGCTTTGCACTTACATACCAAGAACAATAAAATAACCCAGTCCTGGCTGACTGATAAAAGCTCCTGCACTCGGAAAAGATCAACCTATACTATTGCATACTCCTGCAAAGCTGCATAGGAGGTGTAAATGTTTAGTGAGGTTAGGAGCTCTTTATTGGTAAAAAAAAAAAGTGGGACTGAACTAAACAGGAGGCTGGGAGCTCTGGAAGCTTGGTGTGAACGGGGAGGTGAGCACTCTTAAAGCACCAGCAACCCTGTGGGTGCTGGGACTGCCACTGAGCCTGGTGCAATTCTGTGCAGCCTTGCAGGGAGTCACTGCCATGACAGCAAGCACCAGCATGGAAGATCAGACTCTGTAACTTCCTTGAGGTCACTTTTCTTTTAAGTGTTAAGAAACTGAGGTTTTCTATCATGGAATCAGGTCAGCTAATAACAAAGCCAGGGAAGAACAATTCTTCCCTTTCCTCAATCTTTGCCTGCTAGCTCTAACTAGACCATAAGGTTTCTGAGCAGACTCCAACTTACCACTTCTCTCTATAGTACCTAGCGCCATGACTCTGCTGTCTAGGCATGCTTTCAATAAGGGAAAAAAAAAAAAAAAAAAGAAACCCAAGAACTTGCCTATCTTATAAGCCCATAAATTTGCAACAAGGACCAGGAGCCTGACTTCACTCCAGATGTTCAAGATGTTTCGGTGCTGACAAGGGATCCTGATGGGCCCCGAAAGCAGCAGAGCAGCTCTCCACCACTACTTTGCAGTCCATCCTGCAAAGTCCCATATTTTTGAGTGTACTTACACTTTTTAAAACAGCTACAAAACAGGCAGAATCCAGAGTGCCCCTCCCGCAGTGCCTAACACAATTCAGGTTAGTACTCAGAGAAGGTGAGCACTCGCTGAACACCTACAACCAGCCATGCTCAACAATGATTACAGGTCCACATCACCCTGGGAAAACTTGTATAACAAAGAACAAGTTCTCCTCAAGTGCAGTTCTTAAATTTCCAACAGACACCTCTGAGTATGAATCCAGATTTTCTCCAGTTCTTGAGGCCAGGCCTCATTCTAGTCATTTCTCTCTAAAGCCATGCTCACTACATGACTAGGCAAGTAAAAACCTGATAGCACAGGAAGAAATGACTAGTCATGTAACAGAAAGCAACAGACTTTTTCTTCTACAGTTTGCAGTGTCTTCAGCCACAATAAAAAATGTGGGACCTGCTTTCCTTAAGACCATGGACTTTTTGTTTACTATACATTTAGTCTCTAGTCTTACATTTTAGATCATTTGACACTGTGAGGTACAGCGAGGACAACCAAAAAAGACCTTTTAAATCAGTTTTGGATTTGTTTTGGAGCAGCACTGCCATCCAGTTTCAAACTGGGTGAGATCTGAGAAGTGGTATGAGAGAAGTGGTGCAATGCAGCTTCAGAAAATACTTTTTACTCTCCTTTTGGAGAGACTCATGAATGAGTCTGGAAATAAAGCACCAGTGAGGTCTTAGGCCTTCTCACAAATTTGAACAGAGACTAAGAAATCACACAAGGCACCACCTGAGTTATCAGTTGCCTGCAATGCAGGACACCATCTTGGACAACTACGTGTCTTGGCAAGTGTTGAGAGAGCTGCACTGTGCTGGCTATACTATTCCTTTCCAGCAGGTCCCACGAGGCCCCTGACAGGCAGCTGCTCCTTCTCTCTATGACCTGTGACACAAAGAATGCCACAGGGCTCAATTCTTCAGCCACTTCTGTTTAATATCTGTGCAAAACCTTCAGGGAATGTGATGAAGTATCTAGGCAGCAATGTCAGCCATGACATTGATGACATGCAGTTTATGTATCTTTTTCCCCCTCATGCTGACAGCACTCTCCAAACCTCACAGTGTTGAAAGCAAGGGCAGCATAGCTGGCAGAGGCTGAAGTCAGAGGAGATCTGAATGAGGCTGATTGGAAGTGGGAAGTATTACAAACTATGCACTAACATTGTTAATGTGGACAATCTTACAGACACAATCAGCAAAAGGGCCTTCCTCTCCCACTCCAGTCAGCATAATTCTCTTCTCAAGCTGAAGCCTGGCCATGCTCATGTGTGGTTTCTCCCATCTGGACTGGCCTACTCTGACTGTCTACCTCAGGCTAGATAAGCAACAAAGACAGAGATGGTTGCAAAATTATGGTAACTCCCCTGTCACAAAGCAAGCCAAAGAAGCCCACAGTCCCCTGCTTGTCCTCTTGTCTTTCCCTCACAGACTCTGAAACATCAGTGATTTTCATGAAGAGCACAGTGGACTAAGTTCAAGCTGCTTGAATGTCTGCTTCTCCTTTCTATACCCAGACACAGCTGGAAACCTGTGCTTAGCAGAGTCCAGCATCACCAGGCTCCTGTAGCATCTTCAGACAGCAGATCCTCAGCTCCAGAGCATCTTCCCAGAAGAGATAAAGCATTCTGCTTTGCTCATCCTCACAATACGTTGTGAGATGTTAACATAACATTCATCAAAAGATGCAAGCAAAAGAAAATATGACATATTCCAGAGTGTCAGACAACTATTGAGCATTAAACAACAAAGGGCTAGCTAGGCCCCTCCTTTGGCTGCACTCTCTGGAATTTCTAGCTTATAGGCAGTGCTTAATTGCTACAAGCATGCACCCTTTGCAACTGCATCAAGGTAGGATGTGGAGATTCAATAGAGAACGTCTTTCCTGGTGTTAGGTGAAGCGTAACAGACTGCTCAAAATCCTACCACAAAATCTGATGGCAAGCCAGAAAGTGCAGGAATGTGCAGATTCAGTTTTCTCATAGTGGTCCACTGCATCTGTCCCTGCACAACATTTTCTAATGATGTAAGGGGTGTGAACGTGAGCAAAGGCAAAACAGGATTTCCAGATGTGCTACAGAATGACTCAAACTTTCTGGGCTCTCAGTTTTTTAACATAAACTTGGCAGCTTTCTAAACACATATCTACAGTCTCCAAGAGGCAGAGTCATTGAGACAGCTATTTCATTTCTATACTTTCCTCAGCCTGGGAAGCAATGTCAGAGAAACAATGGCTAGCAGCACTCTTCTGGTAGTAGGTAGACTACACAAATCAGACCACTAAACAGTATACAAAGCAGACAGTGTTGCTGGAGCAGCAATGATCCAAGGATAAACAAAAGACTTTCCAGAAGAGTTAACGCCTTTCACTAGAAGAACTCATGCAGACAGGTCAAAATAGACAAGCTTCTAGCACTTGTTCACTGCTCTGTGGCAGGTGCAGAGACTGTATGTGGTTCAAGGGATTAGGAGCCATCAGAGAACTGATGACAAGCTCCTGAGTCAGCACTGGCACAGACCAGACATTACAGCAATCAAGAAGATGCCCTGAGCTACAAGTCTAGGTTGAATCCCAAATCAGTGTAAAAGCAATGTGAGGTTTTTAAGCACCCTCCTCCAAGCACTCGGCATTAGCATTCTACATAGAAGAGCAAAGAAATCCCCTTTTGCAGGTATTTACTGGAAGACTTCCCCTGATGGGTTGGAAATCCCTGCTGGCTACTTGTGTCCGGAATCAACAGGGTACTCACTGCTTGAATCACAGTGTGATGCTGATTCGTAACAGAGAGCGCGGCCTCGTAGAGTGAGCTACATTCACTGCTCTGGAAACAGGCTTAGGCTGTAATTTAATCCACTGTGAAACTACAGGTATCATCTCATGCAAAAAGTCTGCCTTTGAAGAAAAATGACAAAAGGTAGGCTTAACTTACAATTTGAGGAAAATTGATCTGATTAGCCCCATCCTCACATGTATTGTAGAAGTATGAGAGCTCTGCTGGCATTTCCATTTAAAGAAAAGAAACAGCGGCACAAGTTAATACTGCCAAGAAGAGAGTGGTACATGATGGTATCTTGCTGACAAAAATCTGGCTTTCAGGGTAAAGAGCTGCAGCCCTCTTTGTGCAGGAATAAGGATTAGAACAAGAGGTGTTCCCCTTCCTGCAGCTGTGCATGGCCCTGCTCAGGGCCTGCAGCCACATTGCCAGTTCTCAAAGCCAAAAAAGTGGGATCATTCTGCCTGTCTCACTCACCTGTTAACATGCAGAGTTGTTGGCTGGATACAAGAGGTATCTGTGTATGGTACAAGCTGATATGTACTTTTGAAATTAGGTATTTCAGAAGATTAAGTTACCAGCCCCATTCAAATACACTGGGCTGTGAATAATTATACTACATTGCATGTGGTAATTTGTCCACATCTTCTCTTACTTTACTTTCATTTCCATGAAGAGGCATCAGCAGCAATTTCCATGTCATACATCAGGCTACCTAAGTTGTTTCCAGAGACAGACATTGCATACAATCTCTATTAGACTCAGCACAGTGACCAATTAGGTTAATCTCAGAGGCAGACTCCTTGGGGATATCTCAGAGCATCTATTCTCTCTCAGGCCAGAGTTTCTGTTTTAAAGAGATGCAGCATCACCCAATTAAATGAACAACAGGTGTGAAAGGTAATAACCTAGACCTTTTTTGTGTCTGAAGACAGCACTCAGAATTCAGCTTGGTCCTAACCTTCCCTAAAAGGTCAGAAATTCTCTCCAATTACTAAAGGAATGAACTAACGAAAACTTCAGCAACAGTATTAGATTGGACATGACAACATCTAAGGGATTTCTTTTTATATATTTTTAGAAAAGCAACTCAAGCTGCTGGGGCCTAGGGTCACCAGAATTCTGTTTGGCTTAGTGCAACAATAGTCTTACAGGCCAGATGTAGTCAAAGACAAAGTCTATCCACTCAGCTCCCATGGTTCTGATTTCCCACAGTGATCCTGTCTTTTGCATTCCTGGTAAAAACCATAATCTATCACCCAAGCTGGCACCAGGAAGACAGCAAACCAGACTTCTACAAATTACTCTGCCGTGACTTCCTTTGTAGCTTTAATAGTTCCCCTGCAGAACACCGGTAACACCCTACACTTACCTCAATAATAAATCGTGTGCATTACTTCAGGCACTGTCTGTACTAAAAAGATGCTCAGATCATGAACAGAAATCCTCTCCTAGCTCTAGCTGTGCCAGCTAAAAATATCACCCATTCCCTCCTACCCTGCTGCTTTTCACTGCTTGTCTCCTAGAGCTTAGTGCTCCCACACCTCCTGCCAGGGGCAATGTTTGTGTGAGCGCTCCCTGACTCAGTTCAAGCAAGGCCATTCAATCTGTTCGAGCAAACCCAGCTGACATTGCCTGGAAGAGCTGAGGGCAAGCTCACAAAACCCCTTCTGCCTCCAGAAGTAACTCCAGCAGTACAACCAGCTTGGGTTAGTCTTCAAGTGGCACACCTGTTTGCTTGCAATGGGAAAAAGTCTGTCCACACCATCAGTGGTGACAGCTAGGTCACAGCCAGCACAGTCCTTTTGGGAGACACAGCAAATGCAAATGGAAGTTACATCATTGGCCCAAATGACATCAGCTAAGCTGACAAGAGCACTTGTTTTCATGTGTCTCTAAGTATCTCATCTCTCCACCAAAGCTCAACAGGCAGTGAGACGCCAGGAAAGACCAGGGGGGTTTTGCCCCATGCTTTAAGCCATGTCAGAGTCCCAACTGTCCAAGCTCTACAGCATGGTCCTGGTCTGAATGACCTCTGTTAGGCCTCTTGGAAGTTCTCAGGCTGGGATTTCCCCTGCACCTTGTGCAGTTATTTAGTAGACAAAAATAGAGTGCCATTCAATCCAGGTGGCAGAATTTAAATAAGATTAAAATAAACATGCAGGTAGAAGAGTAGTACGAATGTTCTTAAATGGCATGCAAGCTTTCCCACTACACTGAACTGTTACTACATTAATATTTTAGGTACTTTATGTCCTTTGACTAGAAAGAGTTAGTAAGCTCACATTTCTCTGCTGGCTTGTCTCTTTTGTAGGAGCCTTGTATCTCCTGCTGCAAAGGAAGTGCCACTCCAGGAAACAATCCTTTTTGCACAGGTGAAAATGATCACACAAGTAGCAAAGCAGAGATTTATATAGTTCCAACATAAACCACATAATAATTAGAGTTTACTTGGCCTCCGAAGTCAGCCTTGGGAAAAAAAATCAGCGAGAGCCAATACTTTGAAGTTACTAATCTTGAATGGGTAGCACTTTCAGGTCCTTGGTCATGACTATGTGTGACAAACTGAATACACATGTAAGAAAACACTAAAATCACTGTACCTAGTCAATAATTATCAAAAGAGGAAATTATATTTTCTGTTCTCTATAAAGCCATCTCATGCCTAGATAACTAAAGTTATGTTTCTTTGAGTTATTATTTCTCTTAAATACACAGGAACAATCATTCTGGTACTTGTATAAATCTGCTGGCCTTGGCAGACATACAGCAGGGATATACTTGACTCATGCTGCATAGGGGAATTCCCAAGATAACTGTGAATTAGATTTCCTTTTCTCACCTCCTTCCCCCAGCTCTACACACAAATGGAAGTAGGGCAGATTACGGTCATTCCTCTGCTAAAGTTTCATTATTACTCCTCAAAAAGAAACAATAAAAATTGTAAGAGGTGAAACAGATGCATCCAACACATCATCTCACAGCTCCCCAGCATAAAGAATGCCCTGTATTGAGAGCACACTGGAACTAACTCAAAGGTCTAGGCACAGGATCTTCTGCACCTGGAGCACATCCCATGGGAGCAGGGCAAACCACCATTGCAAATACTAACATATGATTCTGAGGAGTGATGTTTCAAACACCTGTGCCCTGGTTTCTGTAGATATTTATGCAACACCCAAGAGGAACTCTCTAATAAAGTCAAGAAAAAGTACTTGCCACAATCAGCTTTCAGAAACTCAAATATCTGATGGTCATTCCCATACAAATGGACTTTCCTTGCACCTCTTTTTCTTCTGCCTTGCTTCCTCAACACCACCTTAATTCAAGTATCAGATTGAGGTGGTTATTACTGTAGGACAGTTAAATTAAATAGAAAAGCTTTGTAATTCGCTTAACAATTAGCAAAGCCTGCAATACTGTTTTGCTGCATTTATCATTGCAAACGAATGATCCTTTCTTCTGCTCAAACAACTTACTCTTTTGGCAAGTCTGAAAGACTCCAGTTGTTTAATGCATATCCCCATCATGCTAGGGCAGATCTCACATTCACTTTTGGCCCCATGTGTTGACTGAGGTCTTCAAACACTTGTGATGAAACCCTGCCTGTGACCAAGCATCAGGTCCCAGTTCAGCACAGCACATTATTCAGAGTGCAAGTCCCCTTCAACTCAAAGTTAGGCAGATACTTGAATGTCTTGCTGAACAGAGATGGCAGCTGAACAGAGAGCACATGCTTCAGTGCACTTTTAGAATGAGGTCTTAGAAGCAGATATACGTGGGCAAGGCTGTGCAGGTCAGTTTATCATGTTTTCCCAGCTGGAACTAGCCAGAGCTAACACATTGGTTCCATTTTCTTTCTGTATGTAATACACTGCAGTAGTTAAAGCTGCAGGTCGCAAAAGTGTAACCTAGGGATCATGAGACAGTCATTAATCAATCAACTAGTGGAAATAGGAGCTGGGTAGATATCATTATCTCTACATTACAGATGAGACACAGAGAGTTTGCATAACAAAGCATAAAGAAAGGGAAGTCACTTTTCTTATTTCCCAGTTTTGCTCCATCTTTTCTTCTGAAATTTGTTTTCTCACTCTGCAAGTCGTCCTTCCCCAACTGCCATCCAGTAATTTTCTTGGTTCAGAGTCAAAGCTGACACCAGATCATGCTGAAAGCTAGTTGAAGCTCTTCCATACAAAAATCTGTTAAAGAAATACAAAAGTAACCTTTCTTTTTTTTTTTTTTTCCAGATGTCCTGTAAAAGCTACCTGAACACTGCAGTGACAATAACAATGACAAGCAAAGACAATGACTAAACAAGAGTTTGGACATGGAACTAAACTGCATACAGTCTCCACTTGTCTGCACCCCAATTAGAAGAGAATGGAGACAAGCATCACAGTGGTCTATAAACAGGACAAGAAGAAGATTGACAAGTAACTGAAGGAAAAGAACTGAAGGAGTCAACTGTCAGAGCAAAGAGAGGTTATAGAAAAAGAGAGAGAGAGAGGTTTGCCCATTGCCCTGGAGTAATGGCTAGCCTTTAACACATGGCCTCTGCTCCTGTCAGTATTTCTTCTTGGACAGGTTATCTCAGGAATTTATGCTTTCCAATAATTACCTTTCAGAGGGCTCTCACTTATCTTGCAAGAGGAATCCAACAGTAACCTGACCTGCATTGCTCATGCAATCACCATCCACCCCCTCTAACCTTACATCCCATCTCTCAAAGCAAAAGCAAGCAGCCCTTCCCAGACTTCCAGTGATGCATCAGCAGCAGTTGATAAAATTGTTGGCAAAGTTGATAAAAATAAGAGTTTCAATGCTTCATGTTATATAAACATAGATGAGCTAGCAGGCAAAAGCAGTAAAATATTACCAGCAGGTTAAAATACCTTGTGTGGTAATGTTATATTATCCAGAACTTAAGATGAACAGTTGTTTTGCACCACCATAAGAAGGATTTTTACCTGAGGGTAAGTTTTATTTTTTTTTACTGCAGCAGATCTCAGAGCCAGTCAGCATTGGCTTTAATAAATTTTGGGACTCTCAGGGCCCTCTAATTAAGCTCTCTTCCTGTTACCCTTCCAAGCTACCTTTCCACCACTCTATGTGAATTGCTTTTCTTCTTGAAACATCAGTGCCAAAGGGAAGCTTTTGCTTTTGGCATTCACTCCAGAGCCATTTCAGATGAACTTGTCTATCTTTGCTAAAGTATATGTTATTACACTCCGTTTAATTATACTCCCATTCATGATCTGATCAAGGCCCTCTCAGGTTGGCTTTTTGTGTAAGGGACTCCATTACATCCAGTACAAGCTGATGGGAACCAATTCATTCCCATTATCACAGCTAGAACAAGGAGAAGGATTCTTATTTTGTATTTTGGATTTAATGAGCTATCTCTTCAGCCAGTCAGTAGTTATAAGGAAGTACTTCATTATCAAGTTCAGAGAAAATATCAGGCCTGATACAAGAAGTAAGAAGTTGTGTAACATTCATCATGGAACCCTGTCATCAGTCCAAAACATATGGTCAGGGCACATAAACCATTAAATCTCTGTTGCAGAGTGGATTTTCCTCAGTGGGCTTGCAGCCACTTAGGGCAGGAACCCAGAGGACTCTTTCTTTCTTTTTCCTACACTGGCTACCCAATTAACTTCAGCCTGGAATAATGTCCATGCCTCACTCTGGCTGCATTATTTTAAAGAGTCACATATTGCATTCAGACCCATGAGAACTTTGGACAAATGCACACACTCTCACAGGCATTCCCATACTCCCATAGGAACAGGATGGCACCACAAGAAAGAGTTTGATGTAGGGAGAGCATAAGAAGGGAGGGCAAGAGAAAGCTGCTGTTCCCTCATTAAACTTCAATAGGTGCCTAGGCCCAGCAATGCTGCACTACAGTTTGGATTTATGTTTCCCAATTAACAGAATTCACAGCATAAAGTTTTCTCTTTTTGTTTTGAATGGGGGGGAAGAGGAGAAAAAACACATTCCAACCATTTGGCACAGTAAACTTCCCCAGCTATCCTCTGGGAACAAAAAGAGAGTGGGGGGGGGGAAAGGCTTGTCACCACACAATTAAAAAACCCCATCTTTGCTGGCTCCACTGTGTCTCAGGGGTAGATCCAAGTCTTAGCCCCCACCCATTAGGGCTGCAGGCCCAAAACACTTGACATTCATCAGGAGAAACAAAACAGCTCCAAAGCTGTGGGAGGGGGAAGGGAAGAGTGTCTCCATGGGCAGGAGTTGAGAAGGGAATCAAAATAAAGGCTCTGCAAAAAGGTCACATGTAAGGGGGGCATGGAAGTCTTCTTCCAAGGACTATCACACATAGATGAAACCTCTTGGTGTAGTTGCTATTAAGGAAAAGCAGGCAGGTAAATGCCCTCTGCCCTCTGTGGGGTGCTCTCCTTTGTGGTTAGCTTAGGAACTGTTATTATTTGATAGCAGCACTGTTGGCTGTATCACTTGAACAACAGGATGATGGTCTCCTTTCTCTCCAAAATGTCCCCTCTTCTCCCCAAAGAGAACCACAAGCCACATGCATGGAAAGCTAAAAAATCTAATCATCATTAGTGAGGGTTATGAAAGAAAAGCCCCTGAGATCCTCTTTGGACATTTTGTGTAACATACACTATCAGTTACACACTAAATTTTTCTCAGCATAAAAACTAGGAGACAGCACCACGTGACTCAATGAAACTTGGGACGCTTTTGCAGAAAACGGAAAACAATCGAAGGTATTACATATCCTTAAAACATCACATCTGAGCTCTGAAGGAATCAGTAGCTTAATCAGAGCCTCTCTGCTCAACAAACAAGCAGGCTTAGCCAATATTTCAAAGAACTAGTGATTGTTCTTTACTCTGATGTAGTCAAAGAGAGAAGCACAAAGATGGAGAGATGGAAAGGAACTCTTCTTTGCAGCAGTCAGCAAGAAAACAAAATTGCTGTACAAGCTAGTGACGGTGTGAGGGCCTGACAGTGCACTAAAGCATCTGCACACAGCTTACCACCAACACACAACAATGATGGCAAAGCATCAACCACAGCACAGCAGCAGGTACCACACCCTGCTGATCATGCTGCTCCCTCTCAGCCCATTCAAGAAGCAAACTTTTCAGGTTTGACTATCACTCATCTACAGCATTTCCTATACACAGATTGCATATATTTATAAATTAATCACTGCCACATGGATTCTTGGGTATAAGGCTGCCATGAATGACTCTGAATACTTTACTTAAGAGAAGCTATATGGGTTTTCAATACAAAGAATGCCTGGTGTTCATTTGACATTTTATGTGTTGAGATACAACTCTTCCAGGTCGTTGTTGTGGGGGTAATGCAGAGCTGGGTGAATCTCATAACTTGATTTTCATGTGACTTCTTGCCAGAGAGGAGTTCAATTATAAGAAAACAATACACTTATACGAATGATAATTTCACGTCTCTCTGTTTTCTCTTCTCCTTTTGGTCTAGCAAGCCAGAAGACTGAAGGAAATAGGGCAAGTCCAAGTGCAAAGCACACTAAACTAAAACAAACCTTCAGTATGAAGCCAGCTGATAAATGGTTGGCATTTGTGCCTTCAGCCAGTGGCATCTTAGACAAAATTCTGTCTATTCCTACTAAGTACCTCCTACTCCATTTCACCCTTCATAAATTTGCCCATCAGCTGATGAGGTTTCTCAGTTTTGTCTGGTGCATGCAAAAGTGGAGAAACAGCTGGAAACTGCTGCAGCATCTGGAAAGCATCTGTGGCAAAAATTCCTAGAGGATTTTGAGGTGATAACTGGAATGGCTATAATTTACTAGAGGATGACATGGTTTTGAGATTGTTTTTAATATCCCAAATCTGACACTTTACAGAATCTTTATGCTGCATGCTTGTGCTTAGGTTTCTTTGATGTCTGTTTTCTGTTAATTCTGCCTACTTAAAGGAGATAATCTTGATAAAATATTGGAGAAGAATCCCAGAACAGCTGGTTCTACAGAAAGAAGAGGACCAAGTTCTAGCAATATCCACTTTTTGGAGAGTTGTTCGCACTCCAAAAATGGCAGTAAAAATATAGCTTGTCTGCAATTATCTGCTTCCTTCAAAATTGCATGTTCTATAGTCACTTGAAGAACACATTTATATAATGTCCTGAAGGACCAAATGGCTACTGCAGTAATATTGTTCTGTGTGATTGCAACTGTCAGTACATTTGAATAGAGGAACATTACAAAAAATTTGTAAAGGATGGAAGCAGAAAAAAAAAATGCAACTTGCTTTTGTAAAGCATTTAATATTGTAACAACAGGTAAATTATGATAAATTACAGTTCACCTTCAGTCTGGGTTTAAGGCCTGAACTTCAGAAACATAATTTCCTCATGCCATTGTACATTTGGTTGCCATTAAAGTTTGCAATGACTGAGAACTCTGTTTCGATTTCTCCTAGATTTACATTCATTTTACTAAGGTAAAAAGCTGCACAGGATGGAAGAAGAATGAGGCCACAGCATTGGTGTTGGTATTTGCCTATGTACTGGGGGATTTATTCAAAGACTGTGAGGTTGAAAAGACAGGTATCAAATCAAATCAGTCCAGTGGGGAAACTTTTAATCATGGCTCCCACTGAACAAAACAGCAATACCATTGGGAATGACACATTTGAATAAGTAAGGAAAGATGGCAAGAAAAGACTGAAAAGGGAGCAGTAAATGGAACAGCACACAGCAGGGACTGTGTGTCTTTGAACAACAAAGGACTGGAAATTACAAACTGAAAAGTGGAGCCCCATCTCTACCAACCCTACAAAATAATGTAC
Source organism: Passer domesticus (assembly GCF_036417665.1). Classification (NCBI taxonomy): domain Eukaryota; kingdom Metazoa; phylum Chordata; class Aves; order Passeriformes; family Passeridae; genus Passer; species Passer domesticus. Next base: position 35,656,307 of record NC_087479.1, read on the forward strand.
GAGGCATTTAGCACACAAAGGTCCACAAAAACAGGGTACAAATTCCCAGTATTCTAAAACCACTTCAGATCTATAGTAAAAAAAAAATAAATAATAATAACCAGGCTCCTCAAGTCCTGTAAACTACACAAAAAAATACAAAACTGGCATCACCAGTGCTCTAGGACATGCAAAATTCCAAGGGATTTGGGAGGTAAATGTGATCACCTCCTCATGTCAGGAGGTGATCCACATCCCATGCTACAGAGAAAAGCAAAGAAGACCAAGAAGACCGTAGATGACAAAGTATCTCTAGGACTGTGGACTTCTCCCATTCATCCTTCTTTTCATATCACAATACAAGGGATGATCAGCCTTCAAAAATTTATATAAAGACTCATTCCAAATTATAAAGCTGAACCATCATAGTAGAGGGAAGTAGGAAAAGATACAGCTCCAAATCTGACCAGATTTGGAAGCTTTACAATGTAGTGTTTGATTGGATCTTTACAGATGTGCCTGAATCTCAAGTTTAAGGTTCCCTCTTAAACTTGAGATTCAGGCACATCTGTTCTAACTGGAAAGGTAGGCAGGAAAGGGACTAAGTCCAAGTTCAAGGAGCTTAGCTCCTGACCTATGGGAAATAAGCCTTTGTTATTCTGGTATTCCCACCTTTCTTCCTGTATTCCAGCTGCCACCCACACCTGGCATTTAACAGAATCACAAAATGATTTCTGTTGGAAGGGACCTTAAAGGTAATCTAGTTCCAATGCCCTGCCATGGGCAGGGACACCTTCCACTAAAATAGGTGATTTTCATATTTTCATCTTTCAAAGCAGCAAAGTATTTACAATATTTCCAAATCAAACCGCTAAAAAAGTCATGAGTTGCATCCTGTTTCTGCACTAGTAGATTATTTTAGTTGTAAATATTTCTACAGTCAGCAGAGACAGAAATTTCAACAATAAAACTGGAAATTTCATGTAGTCCCCAGCTTCTGGGATCTAGAGTTGCTAAGAAAGCAACATATTTTGAAAGTATTAACAAAATCACTGTCAAATGCCTAGATAATAAAACCACAATAATACTAGTATGTTACACACTAGCACACATCTTAGCCAAAACTGGCAATTTAAGTTGAGGGAAACCTCTTTCTCCACCAGGAAGGTCTCCCTCAAATAAATGAACTCTAACTAACTACAGTTCTTATGAAGAAAATGCTCTTCTAGAAGAGGACTTAACCACTTTCTGTGTACTTCAGAGTACTCTTGACTTACATCAGTGCAAAAGGAGAATCAGGACACTTTGTACTATTCTTCCTGTAGGTCTGTAACAGAGGACGTTTTGGAGGGACTGACAAGACTTTTAAAAGGGTGTACTGAAGGAGACAGTTTAGGCTACTAAAATTAAAGTAATTAATCAATCCAAAGTTAATTCTCATTGTGTAACTTATGCCTTCACAGACTGTGAAACTTAAAGTTTGCAATCTGTTGCAGTCCCTGGAGCTTGATTCTGTATTGAACAAACAGAAAACTCAACCATGGGCAGAGCTTGAAGCAGCATCAGGAACCATTCCTATATTTTATTCACCCCACTTTTATTCAGCTATCATGCTCCAAACCTTACTGACAAAGTTGAAGTGCCAGGACACAGCAGAAGTCCCATCCCACAACACCCTCCAATGACTTCTCCACAGCTACAGAGTCAAGACTGGATATAAAAATGGCTGCTCTTTTCTGAACAAAAATGGCCTCTCAATTTAGATCACAAGCAAACCTTTGATTTCCCTTCTCCCTTTTTTGAAATCTCCCAGGTAGAGGGTCCTGAAAACATGAGTCACTCCAAATAGTAAATCTAATTGCAACCAATTCTACCCCACAGAAAATCCATTGAATACCACAGGGCTAAACAAGGGTGGACTTTGTCCTACCTTTCTGCTATAGATAGCATTTTACTGTCACTGAGGGAATAAAATAATCATAAGAGCATAATGATAGCATGTGTTGTGCTAGCTGCTTGCTGTTCTTCACGTGGGGCAATCACTGGCAATTCTCAGATTTAATCTCTCCCCTTCCCCAACCATGCAGTTGATTACCGCTCTCATTCCCAGTTAAAAATCCTTGATCAGTGTAATGCACATAAAGGAGTCTCTGACCCCAGCTAAGGGAACCACAAGAGATGACATTTGGTTCTTTGAGAGAGGAATAGATAAAAAGGAAAAATGACAGCTGGAGTCAGGAGGAGCTAGTTAGTGGATTGCAGACCCAGGAGGGTGCAGGGTGGGGGCCCACGAAAGAGAAACAATAAGAGACTGCAGCCAGACTGTTTCCTCTCCTTCCCTAAATCTCCTTTGAGTCTGTAAGAATGACTGCAGCAGATGTCAGGACCCATGGGGATCACTCCTTTCGCTTTCTTATCTCTTAAAAAAAAGTAACCTAGAAAATAGGAGAAATATTGGAGAAAAAAGAAAAATGAACCAATATCTCTGCTTTGACATGTGGGAATGAATACAAAGGTGAGCACCACCTTGTAATGACCTGTGGTATGTAAATATACTGAAGCCAGCGGGAGGAATTTTTCTGGGTCTGGTCCAAAAGGGGCAAACATTTACAGGATCTGACTGGGATTAACCTGTGGTTTCCACTTCAGGATACAAAGGGGAAATACAATAAGCAAGCACAAGGCAAGCAGTTGTGAGGAACATCCCTGTGCTTCTCCAACACACACAACACAGCAGAGCTGGCTTGCAATCACACCTGGCAAGAGCCCTGGTTCTGGGAACATCCCCAGAAAGCACTTCATATGTGTGTGTGGATGCGTGTGTGCTTGCACCAGGGGGTGTTTCTCACCCTGCAGCACTGAACCCACACGAGTTCATCCATTTCTAAAACATCATATCTGATTTGGCATTACTCAGGACACCAGAGAGAAACCAAGAAATATTAGTCAAAGGCATTTTAGGCCAGATTCGCTGCCACTGGTGTAATTCCCTTGAAGTCCATGGAATTACACCAGAGAGAAAGAGGCTGGCTGCTTAATATTTGTGGCTTGCCAAATTGTACATCTGTGTTGGTTCTTTTGTTTTGGAGATAAAATTCTACAAATTATCGTTATGAAAGAGGTTAATTTTACTCGTAGAAAGATCATATTCTCAAGAAGTCCACTTCCATCCACTAAGTCTGTTTTACTCCATTCCACACACTCACAGAGGGACACCATGCTTTTTCAGACTTGCAAATATGTGAAGGTGTACAGACACTGATGATTTTAAACACTTCACAGTAGAAGTCACTCCCTGCCACAGAAGAATTTAGCAATGACAAAGTTGGATGAGCCTTCAGATCTTTCCAAGATTCCTGTAAGGCATTTTAAAAGAAACATTCAAGTTGAAACCAAGTGTTTTGGCTTTGTGCATCAGGAGCAAGAGGAAGCCCAGGAACTGCAGAAGAGAAGACTAAGTTCTGACCACAGAACACACTTGTATCCATTCAGAGAAGGGAAGCTGCATGTACTCAAGGCACACTCATTGTTAGCAGAGAAGTTTTAATCCAGAATTTTCCAAAATCTATAATCCCCTCCTTTATAACAATAGCTTTCAAAAACACAATCATTTGGAGGTTTCCCATTTCATCATTCTGGTAAACCTACTCAAAGGGAAGGAAGTTGTGTGAAGTCCTGAAAAATAAAAAAAAACAGCCCACTACTGTTTTCCTTTGATGGTCTAGTTAGGATCCATCCAACCAGACCATTTAGTTGACTCAAAAGTAAAAAGTAGTTTACAGCAAAATACACAGCACCTAATCTAGATGAACCTATGGGTTAAAATACATCACCAGCTCTGAATATTATCTTGGAGGTGGCAACAACAGAAAGCAAGCAATTGATGACACAGCTTCTCCACCAATTAGGAACCAACGTTATCTCCTGGGTACAACAACTGAGATTAACTGGGCCCTGCAGCCTCTCCTTAACATTGCTCAAGCACCCAATACTATCCTCAGCACCTTGTCTAACAAACACAGTGGAAGACCCAGCACTAAAACCACTGTACAACTCTCAACAGCAGTCTCCCACACCTGCACCTGGAGGGCAAAGACGAATCCTGTTACAGAAAAACGTGTGAGCACTCCAGTCAGGGACCGTGTTAGTACATGTTTATGCAATGCCTTCTGCAGCAAGGCCCAAATGCAGAGTGGAGCCCTTGGGCACAGGCTAGATTTCTTCTTCTCTCTGAATTTAGGAAAAATCATACAAAAGACCCAACAAATATGGTTTAGGAGATAATAATTTATCTGCTTTCTCTGGAAGCACCAGTAACTCATTACTTGGTTTTCATGTTATTTTCATCTGAAAGGCAAACCTGCTATGATGGGAATGAACTCAGCCAAAACCAAAAAAACAGGGCACCAGTGTAACTGGAAAAAGATACCAACAGTCTGAAAAGGGGAAGTACTTAGCATGCACCATGGGAAGGAAAAAATTAAAATAAAAAAGACAAGGAAGAACAGTAATTAAAGACAAAATGTGGATGCAGGAGAACACACAAAGATCCCCCCCACCTCACCCCTGCCATCCGTATGACAGTGCTGCTTTGTGGAACAGAACAATAGGTACATTATACTAACCTATAATTATCCCAAGAAGAATGATAGCAAAGTCAAGGCATTACATGAACACTGGAATATTGGATACAATCCCATAAGAAGCAAGAGGGTGGAGGAGGAGCTTTAAAAAGAGATTGAAACCTTCCCAGCACAGAACATCAAAGACAAAATTTCATGTTCTCTTCACATTTATTTGGGTTTTTCTTTTATTTGATGCGATGATTTAAACACAGTTCCCTTTTTCATGTATTTCTTGGCTTCTTTATGCTGCAATTGGTTCCAGCACTGCAACATCCTCCTTCAACAGCATGGTGGATTTGGCATGAGCAAGAGCTCAGCCGGTGCATGACTGCACCATGTGCAGAAGCAGCAGGAGGTGAGAGCAGTGGATGGAGATGAGCTCCGGACACAGAAAAGCAAAGGGGCTGGAGATTCAGTGAATGCCTAATCCAGGGTTACCAAGGCACAAGGCACACAGGCATGCAATACCTGTGCTCCCATTCCAATCAGATAGCAGGGTTTGAAATACAGGAAGCAGTGGGGCACAACTCTACACCTGTTTAAAACATGCCACTTGCATTCATAAAGCTATGCAATATCAGGGAAGTGCTGAAATAAAGACTTGGAGTTACGTGGGCTTTTTTGCTTCTTCTGTCTGTTTGGTTTTAAGAGACAGTATGTTACATTAGACACATCCTTGACCCAAAAAGAGTGGAGTAACATATCAATTCTGCAAAAATCTGAATGTTCTTTCTTCATTTTTCTTTTAATACAATAGTAACTATGACCACCTGGTATAAACAATTATCACTTGGTCCATGGACAATGAAGGGCTATGCAAAAAAAGCAGACAAACATCAGCACTTTTTCTTTAGTCCTTCTAAGTGAACCCTGCTCCTCCCTGTAGATACTACTGATTGAGCTCTTGCCTCCTCCAGAGAGAATGTCCAATCACTCCCGCATACCATGTCTCCAAATAATGAGCAAAGATTTTTTTAAAAATCCTGAAAACACTGAAGATCAGCCCTTTTAGGATGTTGCCACACAACTTGCACTCAGCTGCACACAAACCTGTGTGTTCCTGGTGAAGGCCACCTGACTGCAACATGGTCAGACACTTCCAATGAGCTACAGAGTGGTTCTGCACTGCAGCAAGGAAATACCAGTACAAACAGTTATTAAAGGTATTTACAGCCCTGTAGTGACAGCCTACGTTGCAGGGCAGCACTCAAGCACTGTTCCCTAATGGATTCAGACCTCATTATTGTGCAGTGTTGGAAAGGGAATACAGTAGCACCTACTTGACACAAAGCAGGACACCTCTGACCAGCCAGCTGATAGAGTTTAACCTCTATGGGAAGAGCTCGGAGCTGCTGCTGAGTCCACCTAGGCCCAGAATGGGGCAAAGACCAAATTTAGCAGAAACTTTGTGGCCCTGCAGCAGTACAGGAGACAGACAGCAGTACCTCACCTTTGTGAGGGAAGCTCCTGTAGAGCTGAAAAGGCAAAGGGAACTGGAAGGGACTGTTTTGCATGCAGGTAAAAGTTGAATTTTCCCTGCTCAAGGGAGGAGCTCCCAGGCTGGAAGTAACTTGGGACTGGGTTACTGTCTCTTAAGAAGTGAGGTCCTGTCCTTCAGCTGTGTGACCATCAGCCCTCTGTCTGTAATTGTGGGTCAGCTCCTGAGCCAGCCTACTGCAAGGGGATGTGAGACTGGGGCTGAGCCTGAACTTGGCAGGCAGTCAGAGAACCTGAAAGCAGCTTTTGCACACCAAAGGCCTCCAGTACTGTAATTTTGGGAAAATAAAGTAGGTGTATGCATTCTCTCTGCATGTATGCCACTTGAAGCTCTGCCTGCAGCCACCACCTAAAAGTCAGATCCCATGCTCTAGAAACCAGGAGTTTATTAGGCATTCTCCCATTCACTTTGCTAATGGGTCCCTAATCCCCTCTCATTTTTTGCTGCCCCAAACCAGCAGGGAGAGGAATGGAAAAGATGTGATACATTCCTGTGCTCCATCATGCCTCCTCACACCAAGCAGACAAAAAGACAGTAACATCTGCAAGAAAGATAAACCACTCTCTGTCTCCATTCAGCAGAGTGGGGGTCTCTCTGTTCTTGCTAACAGGTGTTAATACAGAAGGGACCAAGAAGTACTCTCAGTTGCATCACATTAAGAAGAAAAAAATTAGCATCACTCCATTAACATGGGAAGAATAGTTCCTGATGTCATGCTCCTGATGCTGTGAGCAGAATCTGGCACACAAGCAATTACAGAAGTAATTTAGAGAATTACAGGAATCATCTAAGACAGCCAAAACAACAGGGCAAAAATACAGCTTATTTAAAGAGAATGCTGGATAGGGCAGTGCTGACCCTTTTTTTTTCACTCTAGAACAGATAACCTCAATAACGACAACCATTTTTATTTGGACACTATGTAATGGAAAACTTACTATTGCCATTCACACTTCTCTCACTACAGACACCCAGCTGACCTCATAGCCCTCCTCCCTCTGCCACATCCACACATACACAACTTGCTTCTCTGGACAGAGCAGCAACTCATATTTCATCTGTACTGCAGGCTTCATTTGTAACTCTGCCCACCAAGTGTTGTCAAAAGGCTGGAAAGGATGCTGGAATGAAATCTATGCAGCTCTTTAGCCTTCTGAACCATTACAACTATGAAACTTAAACCCGCTAATGTGCTAAGCATTTTCTGGCAAAGCTGGTGGGTTACTACGGTATTTTGGGAGGGGGCAGGAGCTTGGAAAGATGTTTTCCTTGGGGAGGAGAAGAAGGAAGGAGACAAATATGTAGCAAAGTGAATCGCACAGCAGTCTGATACTCAGCAAACTCCTCAAACTTGCAGTAACAAGGGTTACATTTCAAAGATTCAGAAACAGCTTCCCAGGACAAAAATAAACTTGTGTGTTCCTGCCAGGTGGATACATAGCACTGCCTTTTGATGAATGTCTTTTGATTTTCTAGAAGTAGTAATTCCCTTCCTCTTGCCCTGTTCTGACTTCAGTCAAAGCAAAGTCTTGCAGGTTTTATTCTCATGCTTTCCATTTTTTTTCAACAGAAATCCCTCTACTTCTACATCCTTTTTTGACTTAGATCAGATGAGAGCCCAAGAGGAAGCCAGCCGAGAAGCACCACAGGCTTTGTTATGTGCAAAACCTCCTGGTCTGAAAGCACTGACCAACTGCTTGCCCTTCCTACTAAAGCAGGGAGCTGGGCACGTGCTGCTGAGCAGCCTGGCAAGGCATGGGGAGCCTGTCAGAGCCCCAGGCAGACCCCCAGGCAGGATGGCCCCACAACTCATCACACCTCCTCTTGTAAGAACTTTCGTATGTTTCCTTCTCACCTACTGTTCCCATACGTTTTTATAAGAACCAGAATATTAAAGAAAAAGTGCTAAACTGTAGTGATAAGGAACAGCAAGAAACAAAAGTACACCAAATACTGTGGTATTTGACATCCACTCCACTCACACATGTGTAATGCTGGAAAAAGGGAACATCTCTGGAACAAAAGAGGTGCAGCCAGAAAGCCAGGACTCACTCAAATTACAGTACTGAGCAGAGCAGTTTTGCAAAGTAACAAAATTTCATGCTTAAAATTTTGTTATGGCCGGTCTACTTGAATAAGGGAGAAGGTAAAAGTGCATCTGTTATATGTCTGGTAGATAAAAAGATATAAAATGTGTCTTCCTGGAGGAAGCTCATTTACGGTGTGAGTTTCTTTACCCAATTAACAAGGGTCAGGAAGAGAGGAAATGGCTTCAAGTTGGACCAGGACAGGTCTAGGTTGGATATTTGGAAAAAAGTTTTTCACCAAAAGGGTTATCAAGCACTGGAACAGACTGCCCAGAAAAGTGGTTGAGTCACCATCCTTAGAGGTATTTAAAAGATATTTAGATGTGGAACTCAGGTGCTGGATGAATAGTTGGATTGAATGATCTCAACGGCTTTCCAACCTATATGATTCTATGACAGTCAACATCATGTGCAAGAGTAGTTTTTGACCTGAGAATATTTTAAAATAGTAAAACAGCACTGGAAATACACTGGAAACAAACTGAAGAGTCAGTCTTATTGCAAAACCAAGACCTCAACTTTTTCTTTAAACCTAGCACATTCTGGAGGACTCAGAATGGTCTCTCTTTGCCCTCTTTAACAGAAACAGATTTAAACAAAATTATTGCACATGGGAATTTTTAGTGGGGAAAACCAGAAGCAAGCAGAAATATCTGCTTAGCAGAGCTACAAGGAAGCAAGAGAGAAGCAAGTAGGCCCCTTCTCCAGACCTCTGTGCACTTTCATTAATATCACAACAGTCCCTATTTGAAATAAAATTAAACACCACCTCTTCATGCCCCTCCATATCATCAATATTTTTTTCCTGCTGGCACTGTGGCTTGTTCTTCCCCTTCTGGAGGGTCTGGAGACTACACAGGGCCTAGGGATATATACCAAAAAGAAGCAAACAGTAGTCAGTTTCACTAGTGAGACATTTCAGACAACATCCTGCCCTTGTTCTGCCCGCTGTGGGCTGCTAGATCAATTGCTTTGTGGCATCTCCCTATCCTGCAGGTGCTACCTGATATAACCTACTTAAGGGTACACTCTTAGTGAAAGTCAACACTCTGCCACACACATGAGGACAAATATGCAACACCGAAGGCTGCTGAGCTCTATTTTTCATCACTGAAGGCTGCAGACCAAAATGTGCAGCACAAACTCAGTGTGAGAAAGTGGCAGTCCCAGTTCCTGAGGAAAGGTCTGCACCAGGCCAGAGAAACTTGCTCACTTCCAGCCAAGTGTAAATGCTGCAAACTTTCTTGGTCAACACAGGCACCTGCTTTCAATCTACAAACACTGCCTATCTCTACAAACCTCTCCTCCTGAGGGCTTTACTGAATTATACCCCACAGGAGCCCCTTGAGGGATTTATCTGCTCTTCTGCTGATAGAGGAGCTAAAGGCACAGGGACGTGAACTGTCTCCAAGCACAGGACCTGCTACATTACCTTCAACACCTGCACTATTTTAATCAACCAGACATGCTTTATCTGCTTCCTTGCCTACTACATGGCCATTCTGTGCCTCCTGTGCCACAGTCCCACAATCAAAGACAGCAGTAGCTTGCACTGACCTTGAAATAAATGTCCTCTACCCTTCTCCTCCCACTGTTTCCATCACATCTGTCTTCTCCCCTGTGCCACAATCAGAAGCTCTCACACAATCAGTAAATGTAACAGAATGATGTGAAAACGAAGTAAAATGTTTTAAACGCAATGGGTTCTCTTGTCTTAACCATTTCACATCTGGAACAAGGAAAGGCAGTGTCAGGTTGGGACATATGGTCAGGAACTGCTGGCAGCAAGACTGCAGCCCCAACTAAAACCAATTACAGACCTACACCATCAGTCAGCAAGTCCTACACATCCTGCACTGATCCAACTTTTTTTTCATATTTTGAAAGAGATGGAAGCAAGGTCTTAGGAGTTGTCTCTGTTGTTTCAATATATCTCAAGGATCTTCACCCTCACCCTCAGAAGTCATTAACTTGTTAACTCAGCCTCATTTCACTCCATTAGCCCCTTCACAGTTTCTGCCATCCATGCTGCAAAACAAGTGGGATCATACAGACATTCTGAAGAGGACAAGACAGTTTTCCCAGGAACATTAGTCAATGCTACTGTGCCCATTAACTTAGGCCTTCCATGAGGCCACAAAGTTCAACTTTCCTACTATTTTTTCTTGCAGTGCTGTTGCTCTACCCTCTTTCTCTCATCCTGAACTACCAACCTTCCATCTATCCAATCTGTCCAGTTTATCTCTGCATGCAAGCAAGACATTAACGTACTTCCAAGAACAAATATAACAAAAAACATGGCTGGATCTCTCATTAAGAGACTACCCTTGACAGAAGCCCAGATGTGGTTCCCTATTCACCTATCACAGATAATATTGTGAAGGTGCACCAATAGAGCCACTAAAGAAGAAAGAGGCAGTGTTTAGTGGAAGCTTCACCTGAGAGACAGAACAAAAATTTCTTCAAAATGGATAATCTGCACAACCCTGTCACCAGGAAGAACAATAACTCTTGTGCATTTGTCAACTTATCAGCAAAAAAGTATCTCTCTTTCAAAAAGAACCATTCATAAGAAACAGGCATAACCCTTCTGATATTGCTCACAGTGGATGCACCATAGCAAAATATGGAGTTTGACTCTGGATGTGCGGTGACTTTTTACCCCCTCTCTCCACCTCTGCACACTGCAGAATCCCATTATACTAAATCACAGTGGTGATTCAGAAAGGAAAACTTATAAACATTTTATTCCATTTAAATTAATGTTGCTGCCAGTGGAAGCTACATAGGCAAAACAAGGCTTAAATAAAAAACTATGAAAGGAAATTACTTTGTCACATGTCCTCTAAGTGCCATCCCATTACATGGAGAGTCTGCCACTTCCCACTTCATTCCCAAGGCCTTTGCCAAAAGTTACCACCCTTGCCACTAGCCAAGGGGCTTATGCAAGCATTCCCTAACCATCAGTTGAGACAAACTCAAGTAAAGAGACCTGCTGCTTAAATTATTTGTTTATGCTAATCTGAATTACTTTTAAAAGAGATATCTAAAAGGAGCTTAGGTGGCACACCAAGGGGAAATTAACTTTCAGCAGAGAAGTAAAGGCAAGCTAAAGGAACAACTGCTTCAGCTGCACAACTGCTGCTCAGAATACATACATATATTACCCTGGCCTACAGCCATGCAGCGTGATGCAGATAACTACAGTCACATGCTTGGTTCAAGTGTAATGACTTCAGCTTTTCATCAAGCTATGATATGTAAACAGTCTGTCTATAAATAAATAAATATGCCTCTCCAATGCTCTCGGTAGCCTCAACAATCTTCTGTTATGTGTTAAAACAAACAAACAGACAAAAACTGCTGCTTCTGGATCAGCTCACACTGCCTCCAGTACAACCACCAAGTACTTGTACATCAAGTACTTGGTGATGTCTCAAGTACATCACCAGCAGAAGGATTTCAGAACAGCCCCTAACTACCAAAGCCCCGTTGACTCAAGAAATAAATCAGAATCTCTTGGGATGCTCTGCAGTTTATAAAAAATCCCAGGCGGTACAGAGTGCATAGCTGGTATTTCATGAAGCAACATTCTGCCCTCAGCTCTGAGTCACTGTTGAATCAAAGCCCACACTTGATGTTAATGGAACACTGTGCAGATGCCCAAATCGCCCCAGAGGTGGAGGTCCTGACAGACCATGATTGCTTAAGATCCAGAAATTATCATATGAGTAAAATGGACACCAGGGGCAGACTACACTCCACTAAAACTCATCAGTGAATTTGACCTGAAAAGAAAAACTTATTCCTATAGGAAGAAGGAAGAGGAGCTGGGTGGTGATTTTTTAATATTCATGCGAGGCTGTAAGCTCTCCTGGGGAAAGCACTCGTCTTCTGTTCCATCCACAAGAAAACCTCCCTACAGTGGGGTGGGAAGGGTGGAAATCTCTTGTAACAAAGGTTCCAGTAATAGGAATACAACCAACTTCAAAGTTCATGTTCCTATCAAAAGCTTTTTAACCTCCTGTTAACAGAAGTCATACTGAAGGTCACTGTACAGAAGACACTAGGAAAAGAAAAGCTAATGCACCTCTGTTTGCTTACACTACAGTTTTGACAATTATTTGCTTAAATCTGGATATTGCCATTTTTCACAACTTTCATACAGAGTTGAGGGAAAAAAATAGTTTAAAACAACTAGAAAGCAAATGTAATGCCTGAGTTTTCTGACTTTGAATTTCATGCTAGCAGTCCCTTTTAATGCCTCCAGTTCAGAGTATTTTTCCATTTTCTTCCTCCAAAATTTGTACAGCCAGAAACAGACACCATATTTCCATGTTGTAACTACCCTTATAAATATTTTATAATGTACATATACTTGTACTTGAATAAACCCTATATAGGAAATTAATAACTAAATTTTTAGCTTATAGATAACTCTGTGAACTAAAACAAACTGCCTTCTCTCACACACCAGCAATTTGGGGCAAGCACACAAAGCTGGCTAATTGTTTCAGGTCTGACTTACTGCTTTGGAGGTTTTATTTCAGCTCTCTAGCCAGCCACCTTGGAATCTCACTAGCAAATCGTTTCAGTTGTGATTTGGACACAAATTGCCTGCTCTGGCACTGCCTAGTTTGAGCTAAGATTCCACTTGAGCACAGCCCTGCTCTGGGAGAGCAGAAACATCTGCCTTTCCTGCAGGCTCACTATCCCACAAGAGCATTTTCACACTATTTTGGCTATTCTTTGGCTACTCCTTTTTGAAAGCAGGAATGTAAAAGCGTTAGAGGAAGTAGTTTTTACTTTTCAGAAATTTGTCATCCAAGATGCTTCAATTCTAGTAAAGACTCAATTTTCTTCTTATTAAATCTGAACTTATTTTGCTATTCCTACCCCAGGCTCCCTGATGTACAGTACAAAAATGAGAATTTGCACAACTGCCTCTGCCTAGTGTACCTAACTGTTGTCATTTATACTGATGGGACAAGTGAGAAGTGAACCCAGAGCTGTACTTTATCTGTTAGATGCCAAAGTACCATCAACTGGTGTAGGTCAACAGACACCTTGACCACCATAGTTTTCTCTATAGTTTTCATAGTTAACTTGGAAGATCCATTAACAAAAAAGTTACTGGCAAGTAATAGCATCCTTGTGAAGCATGAAAAGCCCCAGTTCTGAGCCATTTAAATCTGTAGTGAAGACGAAAAAACCCAAGTTTTTCAGCCACACTTTTAAATAAAGAGGAGGAGGGAAAACCACAAAGAAATACATTGAGAGAATTTAATGAAACTTGCATCCACACACAGTGTCTTGGGAATCAAAACCCCATCAACAGCAGTCAGATTACAATACCACCAGCACCTGTACTACAGTAAGCCTATTTCTTCAGGACCACATGTACCAAAAAGCAAGTTACCTAAAGAGATTGTACCAATTTCTGCTGAGCATAGAAGTCCTCATCTAGCATCAGCTGCAATGGTGATGGTACCACTATACCAGAGGTTACTGACCCAGTTTTGTTGAAGAAGGTTTCCAATTTTCATTGAGCAAAAGAAACTGGGTTAGGTTGAATGGTTTAAAGTAGTGGCTAGAACTAAAGTGATTGATGTCACCTGAAATGAAAGCACACAAACTGCTCTGCTAGGAGGCTGTGGCAGCAGTAATTTCTGGAAGCAAGGAAGTCACAAGTCACTTATAATTGCAACATCACTCATCAAAAGGTGTCTATTTCTGGACTAACTGCATTGGTTAAAACATGTATGTGTTTAACTCAGTGTCTTTCTATATGACTTTATTTTGCTTTAGATAAGTAATACATTGATTTACCTTAAATCACCTGCTTAGCAATTTACTTTCTAGCTGAAATAATAAGAAGAATTCACTTATCTCACATTTTCAAGGCCTAGTAATGGTACAGATTAGCAGGGTAGCCTGTTGGAAAGCTTCCATTTCTGATGACAATATTAGACAAGCTCATCAGGAAGAAGATTTAACCCAACAGTTCTGTAAATCCAGCAATAAATGAACTAACTTCAGTCAAATCTATTTAAATGTGGAAAGAAACAAGCCTACAACAAACTATAGTTTTATCTATAAAATAAATCTCATTTGTCCTAAAGAAGGCCTTGCCTCTGATGTGGAAAGCATTTACAGCGTCACAGAGTACAAGATATTCTAGTGATAAATCTTTGACCCATTACTTGGTTTTTAGGGACAAAATTTTTTTCTGATGTAGTTCCACTGAAATAAGAGTTATGCCAAAGATGAACTCCCTGGTTAAATATTGTTTGGAGAAAATACCATGTTACAGCAACAAAACAAAAGGAGATTTCACACTGTGTAACTGTTAAGTATATTTTCTAGCAGGAAAAACAGGGTTGTGGAGAAATTAAAGTGGCAGTTGACCTTAGGAAGAAAATCAAGGTACATACATATTAAGACTTCAGCACTTGCTTTGCAGAATATCAGAGTTACACTTGCTGTATTAGCTAAAAATACTAGGTGAGAGCACTCTAATTGAGCTATATACTTGAGAACTTGAACTCTTGCCTCTTGCAAAAAAAGCCACACCTGTTTATAAGAATTAAATGGACAGACCACTCAGTGTTCAGAAGTGACTGAAACAATAACCAAGCCTGTGTTCTGCATTTGCTTTAAATCCCTCAATGGCCATTCTTATCCTTGGCTCAAACATGCTCTGGAGCTTGAGACTGGCTCCCACTAAACTCTGGTCTCTCACACAGCAGGAATTCCAGCCTGGTTGAAAATTTTTACTTACTCCTGTGATAGATTTTATTCCAGTGCAAATCCTAGGGACAGTGAGTGAAGCTGTTTCTCAGGTGAACAGGAGCCCATCACGTGGAGACAGAAATTCCCAACCAGTCATACAGTGCTTTCACCAGCATACTTCAGGACAGCCCATAGCACAGGGTCTTCCAGCTGCAGATCCCTGACTTCCCTTCCCCACTATTCTCACGGGCATCTTTGTGCTTACAAGAGACGTACAGAGATTCCTGCTGGAAACTGCTTCCCAACATTCCATCTTAGATTACACAAGACGCTCACTCAAGGGCTGATGTGTAAATGTGAAGTAATTTGTTTAAATACATATTTCTTTGGCCAGCCTTGTGCTGTGCCCTGTCACTCAGTAAAGCCACATTAGATTCCTGTCTCAGGCTTTTTTGTTGAGTTTTTTCTTTCCTCCCTGGAGTGACAGGCTAATTAAGGAGTGACAGAGACTGGCTCAGAAGAGTCCTGTTCAAATATCAAAGCAACAGATGCAGCAAGACAGACAGACCTTCACTGCTAGCTGAAGCAGCTCTATCCCAATGCACCATGCCACCACTGGCTTGTCACATAACATGAAAGAGACTCTGGTTTTCTTTTATCACCTCTCTAAACCAAGAGAACTGTGCAAGTTGTAGGAATTAAACCAGTGAAATCCAGGAACAACAGGAGAATCAGGTCTTTGGTGTTTTAAAATGAACCTTAAGCAGACAAAGAAAAAGAAGGGGGGGGAAATAATCTCACATGTGTCAGAGAGGAATGTTGGCTTTGTTTAGCCAGTGACTTCAGCAAGAATGAAATTAGCTTGTGATAGCTGCAAAATAAAGTTGAATCCATTGTGCCATTGCTATCAGGCAGTATCAGAGTTTGATGTAACTGGAATACATTGCTCTGTTACCCACAAAGGGCATAGGCCACTTACTAATGAACAAGGGGGTGAACAGCAGAGTCATGCAGCTCCCCAGAAACATCCTGCTCTGCTCCCCCACCTCCACTCTGAGCTCTGGCTGTACGGAGCAATTCTTGCCTCTTTCATTTCGGCCATAAGCACCACTCAGTACATCATTAGGACTGCCTGAGCCAAACCCACTGCTCTCCACAAAACCACAGCTACTCTAAAGCATTATGTCACTGGGATGGCTCAGGCCTTTGAGGATTCACCTGAGACAGGATATAGGAAACTGTGCATAGTACTGTAAGAAAAAGCACAGGATCGCTGTTTGTCCTCTCAAATAACACAGAACCACAGAGAACACTTGCTGGAGGCCATACTGGAGTTAGTCCAGTGTGCATATTTTCAAAGGAAAACTACACCTGCCCATACAAAGAATTTTAAGGATTTTTATCCCTCAGCCTGGCACAGATACAAAGGTGATGAACAAAATGTTCCTTCACAGGCTTCTGTTCTGTACCTTACTGTGGTCATTACACCATCACATGGTGAAGCTAGACTTTCCACTGAGATCCTGACCGCTGCCCAGAGATTTCCTGTTTGGTACTATGAAAAGGTGATTTATTTATGATTATTTTTTGAAAATTGCTTAAACTGGGTAAAATTTTCAAAAGACTACATCTTCCTTGAGTTACTCCATTTGCACAATTCCATCCGTGGGCATGCCGCATTAAGGACAAATGAAACAGAAGAACTCTAATGTGAGGAATTTACAATCTAAATTAAGCATAGCACAGCAAAGGTGACAAAAACCAGCAGCATGGGAGGACACATGCCTCAACAGCAAGAGCTTACAGGATCTGTTCAGCAGGCGTAATGAACTTAATGATTCTTTTTCTCCTGTCATTTCACTCCCCACTTCCCCCCATTCATAATATTTAAATCTGCAGACAGTGAACTCAGTCTTCATCTCAGTGAAGAAAATGGCAACATTTCAAATCAGTAGCATCAGGATTTGGCTTCATATGTGGCATAAAAGCCTGGGGTGCAGAGCAGCAAAGACAGGCTAGCCTGAAAGGAGTGGATTTTATGAATGGTTTGGAGGAAAGTTGAGCAGCACAATGCACAGGGTCGAAGAGGCATTGTTATATGATACATGAAAATGCATAGAAACATCTATGGCAGGAGAATGCTGGAGCAACTCAGCAAGCTGAATTAGGAGAAAAAGCTGGCACAATAAATAAAGCATTCGGATACAGGAGGTGAAATTCTATTCCTGATTTCACCTATATAAAGGCACTGACTTAACTGCAAAGAGAAAAATATATAGTTGAAAAGAATCAGAAAGGTCAGAAGAGAGCAGGGAAGTGTATTGACGACAGGGATGTGGTGCTAGAGTTGGAGGAATCCAAAAAACATCACAGGGGGTCTGCCAGGTGTGGGCAGGAGACACTGGCAGCCCAGGGGAGAGGAAGATGTGTTTTAACAACCATCCTGTTGTTCTTGTATAATACAAGAGAGAGGGAGGCCCAAAGGATGAAAAAAGGGGCACTAAAGAATGGGCTAATTAAAAATGGCAATTAGTGGCGCTTCAGCCTCTTAATTGAAACAGAAAGCAATAGAATGACCTTTGTTACATGAAAGAGTCAGCATTTCTGCTTGAAAAAAATGTAAGTACAATCAACATGAGAGGATGTTTACAAAGGTAAACATGCAGTGGGTGGGTAGATATCTGTAGGAATGCAAAATAATGTAACTTACAACAGTATTGAAAAGCAATATTCCCCAGGTTGCAGAGAATCTCAGACCACAGATCTTTGGGACAGGTTGGAAGGGGAAGTGAAAGAGCATAGCAAAAAGAAATATAATCCTAATAGGATCTTAAAAATCATAAACAAAAAATAATAATCAACTGTGTGTTCTCTTCTCCAAAAATACCACAGGGAGTTTCCCTGGTACAGTAGAGGCAGCAGGGAAGAGACTTCAGCTGTATCAAGAGCCACCATGGGAATTAACACCATCTGCTCCACAAAGCAGAGAAGGAGGAGAAAGGGGAAGGGATGGGCAACACAAGCTGAAACTTGGTAACAAACTGCATCCCTACCCTGCAAAACTACTCATAGAACATCAGCAGCAGCACTCAGGAAAAAAATAGGCAAGCAAATATTTTTTAGAATCACAGAATGGTTTGGGTTGGAAGGCACCTTAAGGATCACTTAGTTCCAACTTCCCTGCCATGGTCAGGAAGCATCAGCCACATATATACTAAATAAATAAATAAATACAAAAAAAAGTAAAATAAAATATACATGGTGGTGGTCCTGATAGGGAATAAAGAAGGAGAATGATCCCATTCATTTCCTTGTGTACTCTGGAACTCTTCCAGCAAAGTCCATAAGGTGACCAAGATTTACAACAGTTGTAAGGATGTGGTCCAATGAGTTCATTTTCTTGCATTGCTGCATTATGAATTTAACAGAGTAAGTTCCAGGGAAGGGTCCTGTCACTATTACTTTATTTGGAATCAGCAGCACTAGTACAGAGGTTCCCCAGTTGGTGTAGACATCGTGTTTACACCAGAAAAGGAGAACCTGTAGAGGTCACGTTTTGTTTAATGGAAAGAACACAACTCTCCACAACCGCAGCCAAATGTTATTAGTCCCACTTAGCTGAGTAGTTCCAGGATTGCCAATGAGAGCAAGGCACCCCAAAATACTGGACTTGCTTACCTGAACAGTCTCACTGACTTCATCCTCACTCCAGATCATCCACAGATAGCAAATGTCTGGTGGTAATGGCAAATGTGCTCAGTGCTGGACTCCCAGCTGCCGCATGGGAGCTGCAGCATTCTGCACCATCGGGCACTGCACTGCCAAGGATTTTTGTGTGCTACTTAAATGGCTGCAGTGCATTAGGATGACTAGCATCTCCTGATACACCAAGGAAAAGAAGCATGAAGAAGTTATAAGCCTGTAGCAGGAGCCCTTTATCACTTTTGTCCTATGAAAATCTTCTGTAAGTATCTAGTTAAAATATTCATCTCCATTTCTCCTGGGAAGAACAAAAACATGCATAGACCAAAGTCTGAGCCATCTTAACATAGATTATATGAAAGGCCTAGAAAACATCAAATGTCAGAAAGAACTTTGTTTTCAAAATGTGTGACGACCTGCATAAAATCCCAGCCTAGTCATTCTTCAAACTTGAGTTAAAAAATATTAATTGTAACTAGATCTCAGCTTCAAAAGGAGGCCTGTATTCACTAGGGCTGAATGCAACAGCACAGGTAAGCATCTGAGTGTGCACACAAACTGCTCTGGAGCCCAGACTGGGATTTTCCATTTTAATCCCTGACAGTTACTCAACTGGATTTGCAGTGTTCCTCCTCATTTCATAGAATCATCGAATGGTTTGGATTGGAAGGATCATCTCATTCCAACCCCCCTGCATAGGCAGAGACACCTTCCATTAGACCAAGTTGCTCAGAGCTCCATCCAGCTCATACACTTCCAGAAATGGGGCACCCACAACCCCTCTGGGTAACCTGTTCCAGTGCCTCACCACCCACACAATAAAGATTTTTTTTCCTAATTTATCCAATCTAATTCTACTTTCTTTCAGTTTATAGCCATTCCCCCTTGACCTATCACTACATGCCCATGTAAAAAGCCCCTCTCCAGCCTTCTTGTAAGTCCTCTTTAGGCATTGGCAGGTGCTGTAAGGTCTCCTTGGAGCCTTCTCTTCTCAATAGTGAACAAGTCCTACTCTCTTAGTCTGTCTTCACAGGAGAGATGCCATATTTTCTTCATTAGGAAAACACTAGTCCAAGTCAAAGCTCTATACAAAGCATTTACACTATTAACATGTGTTATCAGATCAAGGCAAACTCTAAGTTTCAGCCAAGGGATCTAGATAATGGTTCACATACCAAAAAAAGCCCTAATCCTAGAAATAGAGTTAACATGGGAAGGCCCCCAGGCAGAGCCAGGAAATTGAAGCATACCGACTGCTTTTCTTCATCTACTTCATATCTCACACAAAACAAAGGATCACAAGAAACAGAGATGACACTGGTCATTGAGTAACCAGAAATTGAAACTCTGCAGCTCCTCCTATTTGGGTTACTCTGAAACAGTTCAAAAGCAGTTATGAAATAATGCTAAACCTAAAGAAATGACAGAAAGGAAACTTAGTCTCACCCCAGTTTTTGTGGCTGGCCCCAAGGGGAGAGAGCCTGAGCACTTCTAAAGGAGCAGGGTACTAGTGCTACAATTCAAGGCTATCTTTAGCTCCAGCAAACTGAGAAGTATTTGCTGGTTATCAAAATAGTGCATGCATAAGTGAGAGAAACAGGATGTGGCACAACGACCAGAATCATTTAAATTTTATTCCGAATCAAGTCTCTGCCAGCCTTGATGCCATATATGGAACATTTCCCCTGCAGGTGCAAGAGGTTTCTGTAGGATTTGCTCTTGCATGTAGTATCCCACAGACTAATATTTTAATAGATACAACCGTTGATTAGTTGAATATTTTTTTTCCGGTGTGGGGGGCGGGGAGGAGAGAAGGAAGAGGAGGTGGAGAAAGAAGTATGTGAGCTACAGATTTGGGAGGGTTCTTTCCCTTTCAGAGGCCCAGCTGTATAAACCACACGTAGCAATATAACAAACTACCTGGTCAAACCATAAACAAGTTAAAATAAGAGTTTGAGGGAGGAAGACATGAGGCATTTCACGAGGGAATAGTCTATCTCACACGGGGATGGGAGAATTGATTTTCATGACAGGAGATAAAGCACGGCAGATATAATTGGATACTGTTTGATCTGCCCAAACAGCTGAAATGGTGACCTACCTGAAGAAGCAGGGATCAGCCTGGGGGAGCAGCAGCCAGGCAAGTGCCATGCCAACAGCATGCAACAAAAGCTCCAAGGGAGGAGATCCAAATTGCCCCTCCAAAAGGCACAGGAGTACTATTCACTCTACATCGACAGCAGGTCCCCATCCCAGCCTCCACAGTGAGCCTAATCTTTAACAGCCACTCCGAAAACTAAGTTGCACACAACGTATATGTGTTTAAGAGAACCCTGTCAGCAGGAATACTACATTAATCATTTGTCTTTGAATACAACAGTAAAAGAGGGAAAAGGCTGTCTTCAGAATGTTCCCAGGGCCCTCCTCTGTCCTGCCAAGCATATCTAAAGGCTTAACTTCCCAGACTGAGAAGCTTTAGTGAGCCCAGACCCTGTGATAGAGTTGTACCATCATTTGTTGATTCATTAAAGATTTAGCAGGAGACAGTTGCCCTCTGCCCAGTTGTGATCTCCTTATGACCAACTCTCTGTCCCTCATATAGTCTCCAATCCTGTTCTACCTCATTCATTCTCTTGGATTTGGAAGTCAGCCCAGCACAATGCCAGGAGACATCCCATGAACTGACGTGTCCATTCTGGTGCCTTTTGTACAAAACACTGAATCTAAGCAAGAAATCCCTGTCTGTGAAGGGGACCGATTTGCATGTGAGGAATGACGAAAGAGAGGAAAAAGAAGGTAAGTACTGCTCGTCCTCATTGGCTTGACCATAAGTCAGACTGGTCTACAGTGCAATAGGCAGCCAAGCAGACAGTTCAGTGTGTGACCTTGTATCAGATACTCATCTTCCTTGCATTTTTGTTTATTGATCATGAAGTAGGGCAAAAGCAGGCACCTTTCCTGAACAAGAAACAATCAAGCTAGTTTCCAAACCAGGTGAATAAGCTATGGAAAGCTAAATATATTCTGGCAAGCATGAAGGAGCCTCACATTGTTTCAGTTTGAGATAGGTTGTCATCATACACAATAAAGGGCCAGCCAATAAAATCTTCATGAATCGTGTTCCCTTTGCAATTCTAGCCAACTTTACTAAGAAGAATATTATTCATTTTCACATGCCTTCTGTGTAGTTAGTCAGTCAATAAACAGGAGTGGTCAAGTGCCTACCTTGATTCTCAGAAGATATCAACAGTTCTCAAATCACTTTCAGTATCAAAAAAGCATAAAGCAGGTCTTACCAGTTGCCATGGACTGATTTCATGTTTTGCACAATGTAGTGTTCTTCCTCAAAGTTCTGCTCCAGATTCTTATGATTAAGACAGCTGTAGCTTTCATAAGTATAAAAGTATTTCTAACTTGGGTTTGCAGGGAATACCTTGGACTTGCAACCTAAAGGCTCAAAATCCAATATGTAAAGAAAGCATTCAAAAAGGCACCATTTATAAAATGGTTTTTAACCTTCCCGAAGAGAAGGATCAGCCTGTGTCTCAATTTTCAGATGACCAGTACTGCAACCCTACACAATGGATCTGAGCATGACCTAGCAGAGTGCCCAGGTGGCCATGAAGGCCAGTGGCATTCTGGCTTGGATCAGCAATAGTGTGGCCAGCAGGACCAGAGCAGTGATTGTCCCCCGGTACTCAGCACGCTGAGGCCATACCTTGAATCCTGTGTTCAGTTTTGAGCCCCTCACTGCAAGAAAGGCATTGAGATGCTGGAGCGTGTCCAGTGGAGCTGGCAAAGGGTCTAGAACATAAGTGCTATGAGGAGCAGCTGAGGCAGGTGGGGTTGTTCAGCCTGGAGAAAAGGAGTCTCAGGTGCTGCCTTATCAGTCTCTACAACTCCCTGAAAGAAGATTATAGCCAGGTGGGGATCGGCCTCTTCTCCTAACCAGTGACACAAGAGAGGAGGTTGGACATCAGGAAGAGTGACCACAGGAGAGTCAGGCTGGACATCAGGAAGAACTTCTTCACAGAAGGGGTTGTTAAGTATTGGAACAGACTTACCAGGGTGGTGGTGGAGTCACCCTCCCTAGAGGTGAGCAAGCCGTGGCCCTCAGTGCTATGGTCTAGTTAGACAAGGCGGTGATTGGTCAAAGGCTGAACTCCATGATCTTAGAGGTCTTTTCCAACCTAAGTGATTCTGTGAGCAGCACTAGTCCTGGTTATAATACAAGCTTCTGCTCTGTTCAACATGGCACAGACAGTCAGAGAACTATGATTAGGACTTCTTGGTTTAACATCTCTCATTTACTAAATCTGTTCGCAAAATTATTTTCTCACCTCTGGAGATTTGTTGCCCTCTCCCACAACAGTACAAGAATCTAAAAGTCTTAGAAAAGAGCATAAACTGACAATACATTAAAAAAATGTTTTTAAGTCAATTACAGTTCTTTGCTTTAATTTTAACCTCTGGCGCCTTGTGAATTATTAAGTAATTTCCACTTAAAAAGAAATAAATCAGAAAATATCAAAATGGAATGTTCTTACATGTTCTAAAACTTTTTCAAAAAACAACTTCAACCATTTGAATTAAAAAATCAACTGTGTTCTGCAAACTAGATTGGTTTTGATGAATTGGCATACTCCACTCCAAAACATTCAGTGAAAACAGCCCCCAGTCTTCTCTAGTTTTCAAATAATCACCCCAGAAACTCCCTGCTGCCTCTATCTACCTCACAAGTTGAACACACAGCATTCTGTTCTTGGTCAAACCCTAAAGGAGGTTCAGGTAACTCTTCAATAAGAAGGTCCAGTCCTGCATTTATATGTGTCTTAGACATTCTCTGATTATTGACATGTGAACATTAAAATTTTCAGTTAAAGAATAAATCAGTGTTTCTTTGAGGTCTTCCATTTCTTTTCAAGGTATTAGAAGCAAGAAAGCTAAAAATACATATGAAATCCAGAAAGGGGGAAGCTGCCCTACTAAAAGACTCCACCTTCAACCACACCTTTCATTTCTTTGTACTTGTCCATGATCAGTAATATCGCTGAACTGAAACAAAGTCCACACCTTTCTATTAAACATCTGCTGTAGAGCTTGAGTTACCAAAACTCATCTTTGCTTTTCCACACAGCTTCTCATGACAGTGACCTACTCTTGCATGTATGGTATGCATAGCACAGAGTTTATAAACTGGAGGGGTGAGGTGCTTCAATTTAGTTTCCTGTGGACAAGTAGACACATCACTAGAAACACCATTAGAGCTACCTCCCTTGGAGAGAAGCCATAGGCTTAAAAGGGTTGTGGAGCATAAAATATCTTCTAATTCCTTTGAATGAAGGAGCCTTTGATCTTTTAAGGCTAGGTGTCTAGTAAGATCTTGCCTGTAAGCATGCTGTAGATAAAGGAAAGGACCTGCAACCACCAAAATACAAGGAGGAGTACTTCTTTTCCTCCTTCATCATCCCTCCTTTTCCTGAAGTTCATACCTCAGTAAATGTCAACTCCCACTCAAGCAAGTAATTTAACATTAGCAGAAGACTTCAGCTCCAAAACTGAGAATTCCTTTTTGAATCTGCTGCTGGACAGGTGCCCTCAGCAAACTGTATACCTGAACCAGCTGAGTGCATACATGTACACATACACATGTAGAAACAATCTCAGCTAATCATGAGGAGCAATCTCAGCTAATCATGAGGAGTAATCTCAGGTAATCATGATGCACATGATAATTACAGGTTGTCTCTCAATAGGCCCTTTTAAGGCTTTTTACAAGTATGCATCAACTAACCCTTAAACACTCCTTTAGTGCATATGAGGTTTATTGTTTTCCTTATATAGGAAATGAAACTGAATCCCTGAGCAGTTAAATAACCTGTCCAAGGACACTAAGGATGCACAAGTTGGTTGTTCTGACTCATGATGCCTGAAATCCAACTGCTAGGCATGCTTCTCATTCTAGTTTCTCCAGGCAGCTTGCAGAGTTCATTAACATTTTCAGGAAACACAGAATCTGAATTGTCCGACTTGACAGAGGAGAGGAAGGAAGCTCATCTTTTATGTACTTACATCTCAGCCTCAGAATTTCTGTCCAAATAGTATTCTCTGGGCTCGAGAGAAAAGAAAGACAGGTTTCTAAGCTTTTTGGAACTTCAGCCTAGCAAAGGAGACTTGTCGTCTTACAGCTTCAGGTGTTCAGTGGAGAGTCTCGTGCTGTACAACTTTAGCAGGTGTCAGGTATGAGGGTCAGAGGTTCTGTTTCTGTTTAAAAGCCTTGCTTTCACAGAAAAATGGGAACAGCTAAGCAACATGTTCAAAGAGCAGCACCAACTGGGGCAGAATAGGGTAAAGGGAAGCATGGTAAGGATTTCATGAAGTTCTTTTCAAATTAGGAGCTGCAGGCAGAAACCACTATCATTGCATTACTACCTCCCATGTATCCAACTCAACTGTTGTTACTCTGTACATGTACACTTTATTTCTGGCATTATGTTTTTCTTAGATTGTGACTTTTTCTCTGTACAGTGCAGTTTTTCCAAGAATAACTGTTTCAAATTCATCTTGCCACTTCAGAATACATGATCAAAAATGACAAATACAACATCCTGTCCCACACAAAACCTACTGCCTCCAGCACTCAAAGTATCTCTATTGACACCAGTGACAAGGGTTTCAGAGAGGGTCTGATGAAATGATGCAGTCAGGTGAACCTCTATGGGGAACACCTCAGTGTGGCTCTCAACAAGCTGTCTCCAAGATGACTGGCAGTCATAAGGAATTGTAATATACATATGCATATAAGATTACATAAATAATATCCAGAGAGAGGCATGTTTCATCACGCTTAACACAAGTATAGGGACCAGCAACTCCTAAATGCTATGTAAATCTTTCTCAAGTCCCAGGCCTCTGAATTCAGTTCACCCTTCCTGCTCTCTCTCTTTCAATACCCCAGTTTTAAAAATGAGAATACCATTACATGGCTCCATCACAATAATTTTCATATTATAACCGGTGGTGTGCTTTGAAGATGTGAACTGCTACTCTGAGCACTTTAATTCAAGGCATGAAGAGAGGACAATAAGAGGCATCATAATAACACACTTTCTGGACTATTTCTGCACTACACACAGAGTCACACAGCAGTGATTAAACATGCAAAATCCTGTACAGCATGGACTAGATTCAGCATAAAGCCTGGTAAGTGTTCACTGGCTGCACAAAATTCATCAGCACAGTCCTAGAAAATGGAGTTGCTTTCTTGAAGCTACTCTCCCACCCAGAGTTCCAGTGAATGTAGTGAAAGGCATGGTAGTATTTAAGCAGTGACTGTAAGAAGGTGTGGCTCTTTACCACCAAGTCTGTAATGAAGAGAAGAAAATATAGGGCAGATTGTGGCTCCTTTCTTAAGGAGGTGTGTTAGGATAGTGGCAGCAGAGGAAGGAGCCTCTGAGGCACGTTGCACAGGGTACAGAGGTTTCCTGCTCAGAGCTGTCCTGATCACCAGCACAATGTCCACTGCCAGTTTTGAAGCACTGTCCTGGACAGGGGACAGAACTAACAGGGCAGTAAAGTCATCCACCAAATTTCTACAAGAAATTTGTATGGCAAACTTGAACATTGTGTAGCAACTTGAATTTTATTTTTTTTTTCATAATAGATGAGCATCACTCCAAATCATATCTGGAAGAGTAAGTCCTTGGGACCACTGCAAATACCAACCTCCTGGAAAACCTTTCCTGGCACAAACCAGCTTTATTCTTCTCCCTGTTCCACCTTTATGCACCTGTAACTCATGGGCTGGGCTTCTCCATCCCTTTGTCTTACATGTATGATGTAAAAGACAAGAATATGTTTTCCTAGTGTGTGCTAATCATTACTGCAAAAATGAGAGTGCAAGGGTGAAACAGTCATTTAGGACAACATGAATGTTGATTCTAATGCCAATATTTTATATACTAACAGAGCCTGAGTCCCATCTAACCCCCCTTGGCACACCTTGGGCTGTTGTTAACACCTGGTCAGGATGTGACAGGCTTCAAAATGAAGTATTTTACATGCTTGGTGAACGAACCACCATATCAGGTAAACAATGAAAACTGAAGCTCACTTACCAGATTCTCATTTATACTGATCAATTTGGAATACAAAAAAGCACAAAGTAGGGAACAACTCAAATTACTCTAGCAGAGACAGATGGGTGGTTAGGGTGTGAGGTTGCCTTTGTTGTGTTTGATGATGAAGTATGTTGAGAGCTGTTGTTGGGCATTTAGGACTAATGCATCCAGGTGACACAAAGCCTACAGGATCTTTTTGAGAAAGTCTGTCTGAGAGAAGTGGGGAGGGAGAAGAGTCAGTTCAGTTCAGTCAGTCAGTTCAGAGTCTGGTCAGGTCAGTTTAGCTGCTCACAGGCAGGCAGACCCCAAAGGATTTACTCTCAGGCTTCCCCTCAAGATCTCCTTGCCAAACTCAGTGGGCACAGGACCTGTGAACCAATGAGCAAAATAAACGGGATTACATTTCTAAGTCCCTACCAGTTCTTGAGAGAAGGAAGTGGGAATGGAAAAGGCACCAGAGAGGGAATCTGCTGGAGCAAACAGCACCTCTAAAGAAGCATTCACTGTCTGTTTAGCCTAAATAATTGGGCTGTCATGATAAAGCTTTCACTTAAGACCTCTAGTAGACATTTAAAATTCCGCTTCAAAAAATCTTGCCAGAATAAGACTGGATGAAGCAGACAACAGGTCTGACTTGGCATGACAAATCCTGCTCAGCAGCCCAGGGGTTAAGTCTATGAGCCAGAGCAGCAGGCTCTTTGCTTCTGCTTCCTCCCACAGCAGTAACCCACGGAACTCCAACAGGAGAGTTGTGCAGTGTGTGACCACGCTGCAATACCCTGGTGCAGAGGTATCCCTAGCACTCTCTTGCCCTTTCCTGCCTCCACTCTTCATTGGAAGGAGTAGGAGGAAGAGGGATTTCCTTCCATTACCAGCGGGCACAAAAGCAATCAGATGCCCAGAGCCATTGAGTCTATAAAATCCTGAATGCAGAGAAGAGCTTCTGCCTCCCACCTCCCCTCAGGAACAAGAATACAATTATCACCAGCTTTGGCACCTGCTGTTGAAGATGTGTTTTACTCTCTTTTGCCATAAGAGTTCTTCCACTGCTCCCACTGCACCTTCCCAAACTCTGTCTTTCCACTTTTCACATTGGGTCTGGAAAAGAAACATTGTTGTTTCTCCACACATGAGTCTTCTCATCCTAAATCCCAGCCTTATGCCCAAGGACACCACTCCAGGCCCCACAAGCTATCCTCTCCAGGGAACACTGTGGACAGCTAATTGCTCTCATGTTCTTCATTTGCTAAGGTATGCCCACCCCAGCAGTTCTCAGGGACCAGGACCAGTGGTAGCTGCCAGCTGGAAGTTCTTTGGGTCAGAAGCTGCTCAATTAGTACAAGGAAATCACAGCCTAGTGGGAGCCCCTTACAATACTCATTTCTAGTTAATAGTAATTTTTAAAGGAATTAATTAAAGGAAATGTCTTTAATTTGTACTACAATCGGTCTTTCTGTGTCCTCATTTCCCTTCTGGCCTACAAAACATCTTTTCATACCTTACCATGTCTCTACCATGCTTCCTATTCATTCCCCAATGTCCTTTTGCCAGTCACTTCCCCAAACAGGGCCTTCTCTTATCAGCCCTTCTTCAATAAACCACTTCTGCCTTAGAATCCAGGCAATCGTCTTCTCCAAGTTTTCCTGAGTCACCATTCCTTGTAATCAGCCCTTAGATTTGTTTTCACACCTTCCAAAGGACATGAGAGTTTGCCCCACTATTCTTTATTAGTATACGAGGAGAGCACTGCCATGTGAACTTACATTTTGGAAGAGTCCCTATTGCAATTACAGGGAAACCAAGAGATTAGTGAGGAAAAAACCTGCATACATGCCCCTAACCCATGAGCATATCAGTTTCTTCAAATCAAAAAGTTGCAAACACTTTAAAGGATCGTATGTCTTCTTATCTGCAGTCATGTTCTTTGACTTATTCTCAAAGCAAAGTTGCACACACATGTATGCACACACATTTTCTTTTCAATCCTTCCCTCAGTCCTGACCTCTTGCCCTGCTTCAACAGTGTTAACTCATCACTTCATTTTGTCACAGCTTTGCCTATCTTTCTCCATCTCTTTTTGGCCTTTCCAGGGATTAAAGAAAGAGAATATCCTAATACCTAGAAAAATATCTGTTTTCTCCCACTAAAAATAACTAAATCAGGTGAGGAAAAACTGGGATTGAGCTTGGAAGATTGGCAAGGAGACTGTCACTAGGCCTCTTAAAAAGAAGGGTTAAACTGCAGGAGGGGACTCAAAATTAACCCTTTCACGGTGTTATCAACTGCCTTAAATCTTCTAGATCATGGTTTTTCAGAGACCCAAAAGACAGAGAAAATCTTTAACTAGAAATGGGATTGCACATGGATAAAGGAAAGTGAAACTAAGGCACAATACTCACATAAACTGAAATATTAACACTAAATTAGTGTTTGTGTTTGTATTTTAGCTTAACATATTTTGCTTCATTTTCACGGGCACTTCAGGTGTTCTATACACCCTTCAGTACTTCACTCAAGAAGGCATATCTTCAACGAGAATGTTTGTTTTCTTGGGGGACTGGGTGTGGTGTGTGCTGGGTTTTGGTTGTGGTTGTTTTGGGTCTGTGATTCTGCTTCATAACTGGATGCCTTTGGTCTCTGGGCAGAGAGTGAAGCAGTGCAACATACAGAGACAATCAGAAATCACATTAACAAGGGAAGCCTGAGACAAGACCACCCTCTGAGCACACTCCCTGGCAGCACAGGCGGGGTGGATGCCCTTTGCACAGAGCTACTGTTTGCATAGCATAGAATATCTGTTTGCTAGGCCATGTTTAGGTGCCTCTCTGCACTTAAGCAAAGAGCAAGAGGGCATGGTGGCCTTCATGCAGAATATACACGTGGGCAAGAGGAAACTACATAAAATTGAGAGTAAGACATAATTCAAATAACCTTTTTTTCCAAGTCAAAAAGTAGCTGTAACTGGCACACAAGCAGCTTAGAGTGTAAGTGGAAACAAATTCCAGGGTGTCATGATTTAATCCCAGCTGGCAACTAAGTATCACACAAGCACTCACTCACTCTAAACACAGCCTGCAGTGGGGAATAGAATCAGAATAGGAAAAAAAAAAAAGTAAAACTCATGAGTTCAGATAAGAACAGTTAAATAATTGGCACAATATAAAATATATTAATACCAATACTAATTATTTTACTGCCAGCCTCTCCTCACAATCCACACGTCTTCCTAGCAGCCAGCTGCAGTGGCCCTGTGAACCCATCAGCAAGCAATGGAAGCATGCAATAATATCAAGAAGCAATTGCACATCTTTTGCCTTACATTTGCAATGTAGACTTGCATTCACATTGTCACTGCCCCCGTATCCAGTAGGAGTATTCCACGTGGAAGCACAAAGCAGATACATTAATAGGACCTGCTGATTTCTTCTGCTGTGGTAAGGTTCTCTAAGGAACATCACAGTCCCAGCTATTTCATTTGAAAAGTGTTTAGAAGTTTATTAGGAAGACTTAAAGAGCTTTGCACAAGCACCTGGGTCCTCTGCCCCACTTCCTGACCTGCAGCAGCTTTGAGGCAGAGCGCTGATGCGACCCCAGCACTTGAATCCCGGTAGTGAAGGCCATCAGGTAGGTCTTCTTGGTCGTGCTGCCAAAGTTTGTGTTTCATCTCTAAAGATTTCTCAAAAATGTGGTATCTGAGAGCTCAAATGCTGATACATAAAAGGATCACATCAGAGCTTCCTCCCAACTGTAGAAAGCTGTGTGAACACCTAGCTAGCACACTGAGAAAGATGGGTTTTGTTATGTGTTTTCCCCAGTGTGTACAGTGTCTTGGGATCATTGAAAGATATCTGCTAAGTGCCTAATATGCAATTATTAATCATTCCACTGAATGCCTTTAATTTTGAACAAGAGAATCTCTGTCTTCTCATCAGAATTCAGGCATGCTACTGCACAGCATGAAGAGAGGACAACCACCTTATGTGCAAGTGCCATCAGTTGCCTTTCATTATAAATATTAACTTATAAGAAATGTCTGCAAATGGCCACAGGAGCAGAAAGAGAGCCACATGGAAGACCAAAGGTCACCTATGATTGTGAGTCTGAGACATGACTGGAAAATTCATTCCACAAACAGTGACCTAGTGAGAGCAAAATTTTAAAAAAGCAAAATGAAACTGCAACAGGACAGACAAGACAATAAAAATAATGCTTCCTCTAGTCAGATCAGACCACTGCAGATTTCCCAAGGGTTCACCCTGACAGCTTTGACACACACACCCCAAACAAATGGGTGACTAATAAATATAGGAACAACTAATTAAGATTTTTTTCCTCTAGAATGAATCTGAATATAGGTTTTACTTCATACTCAGTCTAAATGAGAGACCTATGAACAGACATGAGGGACACTAGATTTCTTAAATGTAATGCCCATTTAAAAAATGAGCATCAAAAACTTTGCATTCACTCTCAAGTTTCAGCACTTATTTAGCACTTTATAACCATGTATCTCAAACTTCTCTTTAGGAAGAGACAAAGGATTCTATATATTCTTTCCATAGGGAAACACTACAGCACAGGACTTGTCTGAAAATATACAGAAAGTCAGTGGTGTAGGCAGAAACTAAATGCAAGTCTCTGCATTACCAGTCTGGATCATGCCATTTCCTCTGTACAGAAGCCAAAGTGTATGTTTAATAAACAGGTTGTCTCAGGTTGTTGCAAGACCTGGGTGAACTGGCACACCAACTTCCCCCTAGGGTTGACATGCAGGAGCAAACATTGCAAAGAACAAAATAAAGCTCTGGTTATTCAGCCAGTAATCATAATTCCATCTTGCATTTCTGGGTCTCTTATTTTGAAACTTCTCAAGGCCTTTCTTGCAACACTGCTAAGTACTATGTGACTGCCAGAGACCTTGAAACAAAAATGGCCATATCAGGTCAGACCAAAGGTTCATCTAATGTGGTCTTAAAGTTAGGCCAGTATGGAATCCCTAAGGAGGCACACAAAATATGGATATAGTGATATTCTGCAGGAAATGTACCTGTATCTCATCTCAGCCTCTGGCAAACTGTGATTCAGGTACCAAAAAATCAACAGCCATTGAAGGATCTGCCTTCTGTAATGCTAATGTTTTTTGAGCTCAGGTAAACTTCAATATCCCATATATCCCATTGTAAGGAGTTTCACAGGTTGATTTAACATTTAGCAAAAATGTATCTCCTTTTGTTCTTTTTGAACCAGCCTCTTGATAATCTTGTTTGATGTCCTAACTTTTGACTTCAAGAGGGAGAATGAACATATATCTATCCCCTATTTGCCCCTTCCACTATGCTCCTGATCTCAGGAACCTCTCTCATAGAGAGAGACTCTGAAATCTTTTTACAGACTGGAAAACCCAAACCAATTTAGTAATTCTTCATACAGAAGTCATTCCTTTTGATCCTCCTTTTTTCTTTCTCAGTATATCTTTCAGCTTATTGTATCCTTTTCAACCCAAGGAGACAAAACTGCTCACAGTATTTGAGCATGCTTCAAACCTTGGACTTATACAGAATTACAGAAACATAGAATCATTTAGGATGGAAAAGATCAGTAATATGTCAAATATATTCTCACAGTAATGATGTTTGTTTTGCTTCCTTTGATACTAACTCCTAACATTCAGCCTGCATCTCTTCCTTCCTCTCTCCTCTTCTTTTAATTATTACCTTATTATTATCTTTACCTATTACTGAGCACAAATATCATGTTTTGGTAGATCTATTATAACTCCAAAATTTTTGTCTTCAGTGTCAGTAATTAATTCTGTCCCCATTCCTGTATATATTAATTTGAGATATTTTTCCCTATGTGTCTTAATTCACATTTATCTAAACTGAACATAACCAGTCATTTTAATTACCCAAATAATTCATTTTCATGGGGTTCTTCTTCAACACTTTGCAGCAACCTTGTGTTCTTCCCACATGGAGCATCCTTAGCATTATCAGCTTAGTTTTCCACCTCCTCTTCACATTCTTTCCCAGACCATTTGCATTTATCAGGCAGCACAGGCCCAGTTACTGATCCCACAGAGCCTCCATGGGTGACCTGAGCAGTTGCTCCTAGCCCATGTTTTGAAGGTTTTAACCAAGTGTGCCTCAGAAGGACTTCTCAAGGCAGCTTAGGTTCTTTAAAAGCGCCAAGAGAAGAACATTATCAAAGCCATCAAAGCCATCTGCAAACCAAGCTGAGCGTGCTGGTGGCTGCCAAGTGGGAGTGGCTGCCACTGGAGGAAAGCTCCCAGCTGCATGTGCCATTCCCATTTTCCCTACACTCCCTTCCCTACCTTCTTTTTCCTCCTGGAAAAAGAGAAGGAGGAGCCATCCTCCCCTTGTTCTCCATCTCTGCTCTTCCTACGTCTTTTTCCCCATTACTGGACTAGCACAGGCCTTGACCCCTTATCCTTGGAGAGACAAAATGGAGCTTTTCCTGCACTGCCAGGAAGCCCCAGATTGCCTCAGAGCACAGCCAGCCCCAGGGAGCACCGTGCCACTGGAGTAGGTGATGCCCTACGTGAGCATGCTGATGAGGGATTTTGTAAGAGTCATTGCTATAGAGCTGTGTGACCAACTTAAAGCAGAACTAAATGCTTCACACAAGCACTGTCCCCTACTGTGGAGCCACAGTTTTATTATAGCGTAACTTTCATCACCGTTCAAACAAACAATCTCCTACTAAGCAAATCTAGTCCCAGGACTCCTTAGTGATATCCTGGAACAAATAAGGATTGGGTCCAATATCAGTCACTTAAGTTCACCATCACATTTTATGTTCATATATATGTAAAAGGAAACATTGAGTAAAACTCTGAGCAGGCCTGTCAGGAAACAAAACCACTCCATTTAACCCTTAAGTAAGAGATACTTCTTAGGGACCAACAGCACTTTTAGCTCCTCTCTGATCTCTCTAAGTGTATCCCCCTCTGATGCCCTTCCTAGTGTGAAACACCATTGATTTCCCTCTCTGGGATTAGGTTCTAGTCTGCACTCAAACTGTTACATAAAGCTTCTTTCCCATTTTAAGTTTCACCCATGAGAAACTGTTAAGAAATAAATGAAGGAAAAAAAAACTTCCCAAAATAAAGTGCAGTTTAAATGTAACAGTATGAACAAGGAAGAATTCAAAAGATTTTAAATTAACATTTACTTGTGCCTTCTCTGTCTGAATTCTAACCTCCCATGAAGATGCAGCAGCAGGTCTAGCTGCATGTTAGCCTGTTCCCAGCTAGAAATTACCCAAAGAAGCACCGTGTTACCTGGGGAGGGTTCTTCCCCCTCCCTATTCAGTGGATTGATTTTTTTACTTCCTCATTCCAAAACTAGTTTAATTGTGATCCAGTGGAGACTTCCAGTGCCAGCTGTCCCTTGGTACTAGGTGCCCTTACTTGTAGTGTTCATTTATGAATGCTCTTGGTCTTGTTTTTGTCCTCTTGATATTTTTTTTTAATCCTTCACAGATAGAAAATAATCTGAGGATATATAGTATCCAAAGCACAGAGTAGGTCCAAATCTCACATTAGAAAGATGAAAAATTCTGAACAGTCCCATCCTGAAATGGCTTAGTGAAGCAAAGTGCCTGCAACAACTTCTGTGCAGGAATGTACTGGGAAATTTAAAGGCAGTGGCTGCTCTTTATCATCTCAATGTAGGGAACTACTCAGGATGAGCACAGCTCATCTGACAGAAGCGGTTTTGCAGGTAGCTCAAACTGGAAAATAACCACTAAGGCACACGAGAATCATTTGAAAGCAGAGAGAATTAATTGTACAGTTGGTATTAACATATGGATGAAACATTGCTTTAAAAGTTCAAACAGCAACTGTCAGCTGAACAAAGTTGGCAGAAGAGTAACAAATGAGTTTTGCAATTGTGCTATTTTTACTATGCAATACCAATACTGTATAAAAGAACAAATGTTGTGTATAAGTTCAATGCCAAACCTAAACCATTGCTAACAGTGTTGTTATGATGCAATTAAAATGTCACCATCATTATATGCTGAAAAGGATTTTATCCCCCTCCCCAAGCAAGTGTTTTCATTACTGGAGTTTTACTAGGCATGTTTGTGAGAAAGAAAGGTGAAGGAATAACCCAACTCAAATATTTAAAAACATTTAACTGTTCTGGCTCATTGACAACTGTATGCTCTCCCTGTGATTTTTTAAGAGCTGCTGACGCCTCATGGAAAAAACTTTGAAAAACATATTACTGAAAAACAATTTTGCCAATGTGTCATATTTTCTGTCTTATCCCTTCTCTTGCTTTTCACTGGTAGAAGTGAAAAGAATGAAAACAGAACCTTGATTCTTTAGGTAGACAGAATTTGGATCTGAGCTCTGCCAAAGCATGTGGGTGTTTGGATACTCTCCATTAAAGACATTTAACTTCAGATCCAGGTTCAATCTTCAAAGCTCACAAGAAGTGCTGAGATCCAGGACTTTGCTCTGGCCCACCCCTGTTACTAAGAAGCTATCTGCTGTCTGTCCTGTCTGTTAAGCTATAGACTTCTGCTAAGGATCCCATAGGTGGCTACTGCTGTCAACATTTGCTGCCAAATTATAAGCATCAGCCACTACTGAATATCTGAGATGGACAGAGAGTCTGAAAAATTAAGCAGGGGGAGGAGGGCGGGTGGAATAAAAGGAATTTTCTCTGGTGGTACTGTTGTCTTGAAATAACATAGACTTGGTTTGTGTCTCACACTGGCATAACTTTTGGACTTCAGTGAAATCACACTGACTGAGTACAAACAAAAACCACAGTCTGTATGAAGCTGAAGGGGTTTTTTTCACATTCAGTGTGTTGAAACAACACATTCCAGTCCAGCCATAGAAGCTCCTGCTGCCTTGTAAGCACAGAAAACAGAGATTCACCCCAAATCTCCCACTCTGCAAATTACTGTGAGTAAAAGAAGAGCAAGCCAAACTTTCTCAGCTCAAAAAGGTGCCAAACTGGACATAATTCCAAAATAGAATTAAATTTCAGTAAGGCCTTGGCTCTTTTCCTGATTTAGCTATGCAGGGCAAAACAATGGAAATGCTGGGTAGATACCTTCCTTGGGAATATGGAAGAGGGCATACTTTTCATGTGTCCTTGCCCCTCTTTTTATCAAAACACTTCTTACTTTCACTGACATTTACCCCAAGGACACTGAAGCAAAGAGAGAAAAACTAGCATGCACACCACCTGCCTGCTCCAAGAAAAGGTTTTCATTAGTGGATTTACTAACTGGGATGTCTGAGGATGGCTGACAGAACTGTAAGTGCCCAGGGTTCTGTTTTATTGTTGCCAAGTCATGAGACAGAACCCACAAACCTAGGAGAGGACTGCAAAACTAGAATTTTGTGAGGGGCAAGCTGACACCTACCATATGCATTGGGAAAAAGAAGAAAACAACAACAGTACATGAAGCAACCTCCAGATTCCTGAAGTGCCATCCTCTTACATTGTGTAGTATCACGGTATTGGACAACTTGTCACACAGGCTTTAAAGGGCTACTTGATATAGAGAGAGATGAATTTGTTCACAGCACTCCACTCTGAAGAACCAGTGACTAGCAGCAAATTGATAGATGAAATAGAAAAAAATTATCAACTCTACTTGAAGTTCTCCACTGCCTTGCACTTCATATGGTCATTTACATCTGGGCGAAGTGTAACCTTCCAAACCAGAGAAGCAGTAATTTAAACACACTTCCACTGCATTAGGCAGAAGACTGAAGAATCAGGCCCTCTCTTACAAGCAAAATGTCCCTGACAATGAATGATGAGTAAAATACAGGCTGTGTAATTCCACTTGTTTTGGAAAGCAGTCAATTTAGAAAGGTTACCATAAGACAGCAGTAAAAATCTGCCCCTGAACTCCCAACATTTCAAGCCATAGCCTTGTCAATAGTACACAGGGTGCAAAAGATTATGGCCAGCTCAGGCCATTAGTTTCCTTTCTGGGCAGGAATCCCAGCATAACAGATACTTATGCATATTCTGTCCTCATTTTATCTAATTACAAATATCTCTCTAGGGATGGGGAGGGGAGAAGAGGTTTGATCACACCATTTTAGGTCACTTATGCAAGGTCTTGCTGGGATATGCATTGATCCAAAGACTGTTATATTTTAAAAGTTCCCAGAGTCCTGTAGTAATAAAAAAATGATATATGTATCATTTTTTCCTATTTCTATGAGTTTGTGTAACTGACCAGTAGAAAAGGCTTGAATCATGTACTGCTATAAATCAATAAGGGGCATATGGAAATGTTTAAAATGCAAGGACATTAACTAACGAACAATACCATGTTTTTCTAAACACCATCTGTAAATACATTCTTTCTTTCCTATATCATACCTAATATATATATATTTATATGTTTACTACACACAGTTTTCTCTGAATAATACCAATAACACTGGAGAAAAATGGAATAAAGTGATTTTAAAAAATCAACTTTGTGTTGCTCTTTTGGATTTCTGCTTAATGGTTGCAACTCTGGTCAAAGATGCAACATTGTTTCACACTGATGAAATCTTAAAAGTCACATTGAGGCAACATCAAATTAAGTAAAACAACAGAATCACCCTTCCTTTCCTTATATTCACACGGCCTAAGTCTTCTGCAGTCCAAGAAGAGGTACAAAATTGAACAGTACTCATCACCATCACAAAGTTCCTCAAACCTGTTCCTTAAGCATGGGAGCAGCAGAATACTGCAGAACATTGGGAATTTCTTTTAGAGAAAAATGCAAGAATTGTTTGAAACTCATATGGAAAGACTGGAGAAGTTATTGGCTGAATAATTGCCTTGGAAAAGGACATCAGAATTAAACAGACACCCTTCAGGAGCAGAAAACAGTAGTAAAAGAATTTTTAAAATGCATCTTAAAGGTCAGGATGTATAGGGAGAATTGCCAAAGTCAAGAGTTATAACTTGCAAAAGCTACTAAAAACAGCAACATTCTTCAGGCATCAAAATAAAACTATCAAAGAAAGTTCAGCTGGTTTGCAGTTAGAATGGGACGTAGATTAAATACAATATAGGTACAAGCATAGAACTAAAGGAATGCTGTGCTTCACAGGAATGACTGCAGTGGAAGCCACAATGACATTTGTGCAGTCATGGCATAAATTCTGAATCATCTCTGCCCAAGAACTGTGACATGAAACCATACATCTACTAGCAAGTTCCTTAAACAGATACTGCACATCATGGTTGCTACTATATTACCAGAGTATAACAAGCAAAATTAGATACTCATTGTTAAGTGTTATAGAACACGGGCCTTGGGAATTATTTCAGTAAGGCTAACTGAACTAGAGTTTATTAACACACAGTTTTTTAAGTGCAAAACGATCAAGAACACTCTTGAATAAGGAAATGACAAAGATGCAAAATTGATACCTTGTGACAGAGTAACTTGACATCTTGCTTCCATAAGATACTTCTTAGCTATTTGGACCTAGAGAATGTTTCATACAGTAGCATATGAGAAATTACTGAAAATGGAGAAGATCAGAATTATTAAAAGAATGGTGAGAAGACTGAAAAACTACTGAAAGAGGGTTGAACACAGAGGCAGTGCTGATGAAAAGTTACTTCTGGAGTTCTGGGAGCTGAAATCAGTATTTCCATTAATGGCCTTGGCACAAAAAGTGTGTGTGTTGAGAAAAGCTAGCCACTTACATAAGCTGAAGGGACACCAAGGAAATTAAAAGCATCAGACAAGAAGAATTGGATGGAGTGAATTCAGTATAAATTTCACTTAATAACTTGCAGATCATCATCTCAACGACAGCTGAAAGAACAGAAGAAGAAACATAACAGTATTAGTCTACCACAAGATAACTATGAACCAGCAGCACTATACAACCACAAACAAATGCAAAAGCAAGGTTTTCACAGAAGAGGTTAAAAAAGAAAGTTATTGTAGAGGGTAAAACCATGTGGAACAAAGTACAACTCTGACTACTCACACTCAAGAAAGCTGAATGCGAGTAATCCAAGCTGGAGTAGAGACAACAAAGCCAATAAATACTTTGGTGACTAAAGGAAAGGAAAAGATAGCACAGACAGTCTAGTATATCAAAACAAAGACTGACAGGGCTTATAACAGTGTTGCACAAATGTACAGGTCATAGTGGAGAGGAAGACATGGAGGGGGCAATAGTATTTAAACTAACAACTCCATGCTGGCACCAGAACAAATGGGAATAAACTGGTCACAAGTAGGGCTAGGCTAGGGATTAAAATGCTATTTCCAGCCACCAGAGCAGTGGGTTCTGGAACCCTCCCAAGAGGAGTAATGGGAACAAACAGTCCAAGTGGGGATTTAAGACAAGGACTTTTCAGTTTATGAAAGAGATTATCTGACATGGTACCAGAGAACTGGACATAAGACCCAGAAACCCTTTCTTTAAACCTACATTTCCATTAACTGAGCCACTGTGGCTAATTTGGTCTTTGTCATCTTGTCTGAAAGTGCCCACACAGGACCCAATTAGTGGCAACTAGGATGGCAGCCTTTATGATATAGGTACCTATGAAAACAGAACCAGGCTCACCCATATGCTCAAGACACAAAGCATGACTCTTGCTTTAATAGGCACTCTAGCCCAGCCTTATCATAGCACAACATGCAAGGAAATCATGTTCAAGGCACTCATGGCCCCTTAGATGCTTTTCCAAGGGACCACTAGTGCCGGCATCCAAACCGTTCTTCCAGAGCTGGGTGCAGAACTCCCTTCAAAGGCAGCCTACATCAAACCCAGGGCTGAGCATCTCCCAGACACTCCAGCCTCTGAGAACTCGCTGCTCTTTCATTAAATCCTGTTAGCCAAGTACTCAGAGGAGAACTCTGCACTGCAGGTGCTGCCTGGAACAGCCACACAAGAACTACTGGCCAGCTTAACAAGGCCTTTTGGACAAGCAAAATTGAAACCCAAGGGAGGCAAAATGACAAGAGGCAAAAGAAATATCCAGGCTTAGCAGAATCTCCTCATACTAAGACTGAAATTTTCATGCAGCTTTGGGCCCTGTTGTAAAAAGCAGCACTTATAAAGACAAAAGCAATAGGTCAAACTCCTACAGCTCTGAAAATAGATGCATTGGAGGGAAAAAAACTGACAGGTCCTGATTGATAACCATGCTTGAGGGAAGATGCTCAAGGAAAACTGCTGCAGCAAAGGCTGCAGGGAGTTACTTCTTCAAAACCCTCCTGCAGCAGAAAAGGCACATGTGGCTGCTAGAGCAGGAGATGGACATGGTTAATTGACTGGGAAAGTTTGGCAGAGATGAAATTAATGCAAAGAGCTCAGAGCCCAGGCGTGCAATTCTGTTACCAAGGGAAGGAATTCGGCTGGAATTGCAATCCATTTTCAGGTCAGAGCCTTTCCCAAAGGCAGAGTGCTCACCCCTCATCCATTCCTCTTCTTCTGTTCTGAGGGGTGCATGGAGGAGAAGAAAGCTGAAAACAGCAGTCTGGGAAATACATTGTCCTTTGAGGGCCAGCCAGGTTTCAACTTTGCATGGTGAGTGTGTTTTGCAGTGAGGAATTCAGAAGATGTGTCAGGAGACAGCCTCTTCTAACCCTAGAACTTTGTGGATAAGTTAGTTGTGGAAACAAAACAAGAAAGTTAATAATAGGGGAGAAGGGAATTTACTTTCAGATCTCAGCAGAATGAGTACCTGAACCAGATATGTTTGCAATCTGGTCAGATGAGAATGCCAGGAGTTAGTTACTGTGGAATCACAGCAACAACACATAAAAATATAAATTCAAACAACTATTTTTTTTCAAGTAAAGCTGACTGCAGGAGAAGATAGGAAAGACACAAACACAAACCACAGACCAGATGACACAGATGATCTTACGCAGTGATGTGCTGCCAACATTTGGATAAGTAGCACCCATGACTGGTGTCTCTTTTTCCTCAGTAACGAAGGACTAGATCTGGGAACTTCTTAATTTCCTCTGCCATTTTAACAAAGGGGCTTTAAATACACTTTAAATACACATATTTACAAGCAGCCATGTAAAACTTCTCACACCGATGACTTTGAAATCATACTGAACAGACTGGTGCACAGCATTTATGTTTTGAAATGCAAAAGTAGTTGCAACTTGGTTCATTTATATGGTAAAGTTTTTGCATCCCAAAAATGTCTTTATCAAATCTGGTCATAAATCACTGCCATTAAGGATGGTATAACAATAATTTTTGGTGAACTTCTTCCATCAGAACCTGTCAGGAAGTCTTAACTCACTTTTCCACTCCTCAGTTTGGTCATGAAAGTGCTAACAAGGAAGGATTCCCACTCACCTTCAAAACATCACTCTTATGCTCAACAACAAAAGCAAAGCAACGCTGAGTCAATGGTTGATGGTGTGATTAGTGTGACCATCACCAAGTCAGACAGTGCATGACATTTTTCCCATAGAAAAATGGAGGAAATTACACTACAAAAGGGACTATGATGTTTAATTAAAGCATGATTATAAAGCATTTTTCTGGCACAAAAGTGACACATACTTTACATTGCAAATAACATACTTTTTCTAATTATTTCATACTGGAATCTCCTGAAATCCTCATTGTAGGATATGCAAAGAGGAAATTCCATGTGGGAGAAATTTTATATAGCTGCTCTCTGCTCAGTTTAAAGAAACTTCACTTGGTAGAGCTACTCACAGAAGGCCAAGCTAGACTTTTGCAGGTAAAGAGAGACTCTCCTTTAGACCTGTGTTTGTACATAAGACATTAACTACATTTTAGCAACATTCCAGCTAGCAGGCTGAGAGGAGAAGTCACTAGAGTTAAACCTAACTGTGACAATGAGTTCATGACTCGCCTACGTCATAAAACAAGTCAGAGGGCAGATTTAATTTAGTAGGCATTCATCTGCCATGCTGCAACCACAAAACAAAGCTGGCTCTCCCTGTGCATAGAGGTAAGTCACTGAAATGAGTCTTGCTCCAAGACAGCCCCAAAATGCATCATCTCATAATCCCCATCCGCCTCCAAAACACTCAGGTAGATCATAGAGAGTCCATCCTTGCAGTCCAGAAGCCATTAAAGCCTCTCTTCCTCATCCTGTATGAGGGACCTGAAACAAACCTTTCATTTTGGGAAATGACTCAGGAAGAGCATGTGAGGAAGCAGAGCAGCAAACAACACATAAGGCGGATATAAATCCAGATAAAGTATTATAATCATTAAAGGGTTGCTGCTCCCTGAAGGTTGGCAAAACGAAGAGAGTTAATTAAAAGCAATCTCCACACAGTGCTGAGCCAGCCTGCCCTGATAAATCAGCAGCCAGGACTGTGCTCATAGAGGTCAATGGGGGAAAGAGGTTGGGAGGCGGGGGAAAGCAAGGAGAAGATAAAACATTTAGCTGAGACTACTGATAAAAACAAATCAGGTCTGGTGACAGAAAATGGAGAAAACTTTTCAAAGTATTTCCCCCACCAACACTATTTTGTTAGATTTCGACCTCAGAAATGCCTGTTTGCCACCAACATAACACCAGTAACCTGAGTTCCCATTCATTTGCATCAGCACAGGAGGAGAGAGAAGCAAGAAGCCTTTGGGGCCCCGTCCTGCCTGTGGAGGTATTAACATCACTTTCATCCACATGCCATTAGATCACTGAAGGGTAACATCACCAGCATTAACAGAAACATCGTTTTTGGAGAAGCACATCCTAAAAATTAAAGGATCAGTCAGATATGATGAAGCAGTAGGAGTTCCCATCATCAACCCTCACCTATCACATCTCACATGCCTCTTAATTTGTACTACCCCAGTTATAAAAGGTTCTAATCTCTGAAATAAAATTGTGATCATTATTTAATCCACATTTCACATCAATAGGTATATGTTAATGAACTAAAAACTTTGAGGATAAACAATCCCTAGAAAACACAAAAGCCTACAGTCTTCAAAGCAGCTTTTAATAGTTCAGAAAAAAAAGGCATAAGCAATCAGGGTAAGCTTGTAGATACAAGTGGGTTCATGATATGATTTCTGATATTGGACACTGGGTAGTGATTTTTCTGAACACTCAGGAGAGCAGCCTCACACACAATGCCCACTAAAAGAGTTTAGCAGTAAAACAACTTTATGAGCCACTGTTTCCATTATTCCTTATTCAAACTGCACAGGTTTTAAAGTAATCATAAAAATAAAATGTATTTGTCCCCGTCATTGACTAAACACAGTCTTTCAGGAAACAATATTGAGACGAAATACTTAAGCAGTCACAAATCCACAGATTACTTTCTTCAAAACTGTTCTTGAAATGGAAGTGGAATGAAAATATAGACATGACTTTTCTCTTGAAGAAATAATACTAACTTTGTGTCTCCACAATAAGTTTCTTTTTCACAGCGTTCACTGGATAGTGAATTATCTGGGCTATAACTCCAGCCATTATGATTGTTCTTCCAACTTCTTGAGTAGTCACATGAGGTTGTAGATCCACAGGAATACTAGGAAACTCCAAAGTTCCTAGAAGCAGACCAAAAACTTCACAGCTCTGTGACACAAAACACTGAACTGGTACTCACTTACTCTTCCAAAACATGAAAAGAACCCAAAACGTTTTCAAGAGGGAATTTTGTTCCAACAGCCATAATCTATCTTCCTGTGGCTCTCATGAAGCCAGCTCCAAGCATAAAAGCAGCATAAGCACTGTACTTTGCATTTTGGCAGAAGTGGCATGCCCACATCTGATCAGATCAAATCAGCCCTGCCAGATGATGCAGTAGGGCAGGCTGAAATTAACCAACTCAGGGCATGGCCTTATTTCACTGCTCTGCACCTGATTTTCTTTGCACTGTCCAACCTA
This sequence comes from Passer domesticus, assembly GCF_036417665.1. NCBI lineage: Eukaryota > Metazoa > Chordata > Aves > Passeriformes > Passeridae > Passer > Passer domesticus. The sequence goes on from NC_087479.1 coordinate 35,699,936, forward strand.
TCTAGATTTTTGAGAACTAACAGGCAGGAAGCATTAAACCATGTGTTGGTAGAAAAGTTAGCAATGTGTATTAACAAAGGCTTTGTATATTGTACCACAAGCAGGAATCTGAGCAAAAACAAGGGAGAGAAACTATAAGTTTCATAGAGTTCCTTTCTTTTGCATACGAAAATTTCATATATGTTACAGTTGGAATTTTAAGAACTCACAGTTTTGTATGAATGGAGAGATCATCCTCTTGTTGGATCAGTTTTGTCACAACAGACTGTGACATTAGATATCACTTCTAGCCTTTCTCACCAGAAGAACACTGATGTAGTCAGTGTCCCCATCAACACCTGAGCAGGAGACTCTCTCCCAGCTACAGCTCAGCAGAATATGAAATTAATGCATCAGGATTTGGCAAGAACACGCTGCTGATCACAGCCACCTAGTGCACACTCATCAGTGCCCGTCCCTCCCCTGCTCTTGCTGCTCCACTGGTTCCCTGTGCAGCCTCCCCTCAGACAAGGCTGGAGTGCCAGTAAAACCTTCCATGCGGCTGCAATCGTAGCTCTGACCGCACCCAGCTCAGGCAGCTAACCTGAAAACTGAGACACGTGCTGACATACTCCTGCTATTCCCACACTGGAGAGGATGCTGCTGTGAGAAGGGTACCTGCCAGCAGCCATTGAGACACTGCATTATTCTTTTCTGAGACATCTGCTGGAATCTGTGGTCAAAATATGCTCTGCTGGGAAATAAACCATATATAACATTTTTTTTTAAAGTATCATGCTTCGAATAATTTAGGCCATTAAAGATAAATAAGGATTTTAAATTTTTGGTGTTCAAGCATTCACTTATGATATTTGTGTTACATGTCACTCAATTTGGACAGTAAAAACACACTGTGCAGTTCTTTCTTTTGAAATAAGAAAGAAAACCACTTTCTGCTTCTCAGGCACTCATCCAGTGTATATGGGTTTGTTCCACAAACTATAGAGAAATTTAAAAAAAATAAGCACTTCCATCTGAAAATTTTTGGTTTTGAAAAAGAAAAGTATTCTTAAAGTATGATTCCTTTTAGATTGTGTGGATGAGATAACTTTCCCTTTAAGAAACAAACCAGTGCAAAAACTGAGACCTGCACTAAGGAAGTGATTAACACTCCTCAGTCTCTGCATCCTGGGCAAAATTGCCAGGCAAAGCCAGAAGAGCAGCACAGTCCTAATGAAGCCCTGAGAACAGGCCTCAAGCAACACTGCCTTGGTGCTGCCTGTCTGCACATGGGAGTATGTCACCCCAGACAGGGAAACCTCAGATCAGAGGTTGGTCTCTCCAAGGGAAAAAAACATCAACTCCCGGAACAGATTCATTCCACTCCTACAAGTCCTCAGGGATAAACAGTACAGGAATGGTTCTTGCTCAAGGCAACATCACATACAGACAACACACTGATGAGCCTAGAATAAATACCAAGATTGTAAAATTGATCTAGTAAGCAAAGAAATTCAGCTCTGACATGAAAGACAAACCAGAGTGAGAAAATTCCAGATTCGGCAAATTACAATGCTGAAAGAAGGTTTATTCACAGCCAGTGGGGGCTTTGGAATGCCTCATTTCAGGACAGAAGAGGTACAGCCAACTGTCATAAGCTGTAGAAGACAGACATACAAGATGGACAAAGTCTGCTCTTGAGAGCAACCTTCAAATATCATGCTTCCAGTTTTAGGAAAGCAGAGGAGGAAATCAATTTGCATTAGGCTCCACAAAGGATGAGCCACACGACCTTCCCCATGACTCAGGCTGACACAGATCCCCACTTTGTTCTGCGTACCTGACTTCTGCCTAAAGTATTCCCGCTCGGACACTGCGAATCCTACCTAATGGGTGTCATGCATCCAGCCCATTGGACAAGTGCTTACCTTGAAATTATAACACCCTCCAAAACATCATACCTTTAGGCCTCTGTAGCACAACCCAGATGGTTCAATATTGCTTTCACACACCAGAAATAATATGTTTTAAAAACTTTTTCTTTAGTGGCAATTTTGAGATACAACCTCCATCCGTCCACACATCTAGACAGACTGTGAAAGACTGAAAGACCAACAAAACAAAATTACAAAAGCACTGCAACAACTAATCATGCATAAGTGACTGGTGGAATCAGACATAACACTGTAACAAGCAACATGCCATTTATCAGAGCCTCTCATTTTCAAAACCAGTGTATCCTCAGGTCTTCTTAACTTTCCTTTTCTGCCTTCCAATTACTTTGGGTTTATGCTTATATTTCCTCATGTAAACACAGTAACATTCATCCCATTTTCTCTGAAAGCTGCTGCTGAGATATTAGAAAATACAGTTTTCATGTGGACAACAGTTTTTCATTTGAAGTGTGTCGCATTAGGGCTCATTTATGTTTTTAAGTAACATCAGAGCCACACTGGAATTGCTGTGCAGATTTTGGTACATGGTTTAATGTGCCCAACAAACCCTGTTCTGTCAAGCAAAAGAAAATTCCCTTTTGCAAGGCCACATTAAAATCACCTCCACATCACTTGTAAACACTGAACTGGCAACCTGTCTGTCTATTTTATTGCTTCCACCTGCTGAAAACAGCACTGCGCATTACACTTTCACTTTAATATTAAAAATCAGCAACCAGGTCCTTATGCAACAATGTCCATTACAAAAAAAAATCAGTCTTCATCAGCACTTAATCAGGACATAGGGCTGTTTCAGGGATGTGTAATGGGATACAGGACCTTCCAGTTAAGAGTCCCCAGCCTGAGTTCAAGCCACAGTAATCACTAATTAAATACTCTTGCCATACAAGACCCCAAGACCAACACTGGTCTCTTGCCAATGTGAAACAGGGACACGAACACAGACCACTTCTTCACAGGTGTCTCATGACATGAATTCATCATCACAAGGAAGGTCATTTGCAGCCCAAAGGTCAGAGTTGGCTGTCAAGGCAATTTTATCTGAGAAGGTACAGCAATTGAAAACCCAACTGCTGCTGTTTGCAGTGGGAAAGCAGAGAGAGAAGAGGCCTGGTAGATCAGCTCTGTGGTGTAGATCTAGCACTGTGCACACAAATCTGTGATCTGCTCCCCAAATACCTGGCAGAGAATAAGTGATCCCAAGTAAGTCAAACTTCTCCAACAATGCAGTCGGCATAGAAGTGAGCTAGCCTAGCAGCTGAGCCTGAGGTAGCTTCTTTTGTCCCAGAGGCTGCCCTGAGCTAAAGGGAGAGCACTGGCACTGCTCAAATCCTGGGAGGCAACAGCCCTCTGGTGAGTGTCCAGGCTGAGCACTGTATGGCATGGGGGAACCTCACATGCTGAAATGGCAACAACCTAACCTATGTTCCACTTACTGTGCTTAATTGACAACCTGAAATAAAAGTCATTCGTGGGAGTAAAGACAGAGAAGGGGTGGGAGGAACCAGCTCTGCTTCTAGACAAGACTGTGTAAATTACAAGGTCTTAATTACATTAAGTGCATTATGGTACCATATGCACATTACTAATAAGGCAGAGATGGAGGAAATGGGACTAAATGCTAAAGCTGGAAGTTGAATGCCCACATTCTAGACTTCATCTTTTAGAGAGATTCTGAGCCATTTTGTCCTAGTTTAGCCATCTATAAAACAAAGGCAATAATCCTTTCTTCACAGGGGCGTTGAGAGGTTTAATTAATTAATGTTTACAAAGTCCACTGAGATTTTTGACTGACATTTGAAGCAATTCAGAATACTTTCTAAATGCACTTGTTTCTTCTACTGCACCACTCAAATGTCTTCATATTAAAATATCCAAAGGAGAAGAAGACGGAAACAAAAAATGTGGAGATATACACACAAACTAGTGGGGGAAAAACCCATCAACAACAACTTCAGCACTTCGAATCCACTTTCGTCCCATCAAAGCTGTCAGAATACTGCCATTTCTACAGATGAAGAAGCATGTGCTTGCCCAAACACCTGCTACCTTTACCTTGCAGATCCCTTAAACTTAGATCTCAGATATTTTTGTCTGTAGCACCGTGTTGGTAAACAAGCTAATAAATGGCAGAAATAACAGACAGTCATGTCAGGTTGACTGGTTCACCAGAGGAAGTGAAGGGGAGAAGAGCAAAGGAAAGAAAGCACCAAAAGAGAACCAGAAAGTGACAGAGAAAGAGGCAAGTTGAGTAGGGAGAAACCAATCATTAATAAAGGACTCCACACACTGAGCTGTTCTATGACATGCATTCCCACAGATGCTCAGGTACTGGAATACATTATTCAGAGACACTAGTCTAACATGAACAAGGCCACATGTGTGTCCAAGTGCCAGAGACAAACTGAATATTGGACACTCTTAAACGGACAAGCACATACAAGGAGCTGCTTGATACCTGAGCCCCGATTTCTCAGTCCCTACATTGTCCCCCATTTCGGAGCAAAACCTTTGTGTGGCCGGTTTCTGTAGGGGGCGTTTGTGGGTTCTGAGATACAATCAAAACGCAGACAGAGGAAATGCAAATGTCATTCAGCTCCCGTTCATTGTCAGGAAGGACACATGAGGATAAAACACTGTGCACTGCATCCCTCCCCTATTATGTGTCCTACTGCTTTTGTCCTAATTTATCCCATGCATAATTTATTTACATGTGTATTGTTTCCCGATCAGCAACTTTAAAGAATAAGTGAAAATTATAAAATGTTTTATTAAACAAGTTGTCAACAAAATTACAGATGGTGTCAGACAGCCAGTACCAATTCTGCTTCCTCCACATAGCCTTAGTACTTTAAAAAGCACACAGAGAAAAGCGAAACCAGCACTTGATGTCTATTGTTTCCTCCTCTCACACCCCCCAGGGGCGAGGGGAGGAGAAGGGAGCTAATTATAAATGGCCTCATCCTGTCCTTCCCGACTTTAGCAGCAGCGGGATCGGGCCCCGATTCATTTCGGCACGAGCAGCCCTTCGGCAGGATCCGCCGCGGCTGCCGGGAGCCCCACGGTGCCACGAAGTGCGAGGCGAGGCGGCAAGGTCCCGTCCGCCGGCGGGGCGGGGGCCGTGGCCGCTCCTGGGAGCTCCCCGCCTCGCCCCCGCCGTCCCCAGAGGGCACCGAGCCCGGGCTGCTCCGCTGCCGGCAGCGGCCGCGAACGGCGGTGCTCCGTGCCCAGGTGCACAGCCCGGCGGTCCCGCCCGGCGGCCGGCAGGAGCACGGGGAGAAATCGCTGTCGCCTGCACAAGCGTCAAACCTGCTGTGGAACGGGGGGGAACGCTGCCTCTGCCGCGCGGTTTTCAGAGCGCGTTCAGTCCCTCGCCACCCACCCATGAGGACACTCGGACTTCTTTGATTAACCCCCTGCAACCGCGCTCCCCTCTCCCCGCGGATTTTCATATCCGAGAGGGCGAGTAAATGAAAGCAAAGGTTTTTCTGCCAGGACGGAGCAGGAGAGCTGATAAACATGTCAGCACCCCTTCCCAGCTCGAGGCTTTCCTTTCGCTCCGGATCGCATGAGACAGCGTCAGAAATCCCTGGAAAAACATTCAAGTGTTTTTCCAACTCCAGCCGGAGAGACTCGAATCGGGGAAAAAAATAGAAAAAGAAAAAACCTCGCAGCCCTAATTTCATCTCACAAAACTCAAAGGTATAAAAACACCCACTCAGCGCAGCCAGAAAGTGCAAGCGAAGCGTCACCGCCAGGTACTCCGCTTCCCTGCTTTACTAGCAAGAGCGCTGCCCCCGTTAGCAGGGAAGTCGTTTGAAAAAGGTTAAGATAGCTCCGCTCCCCACATACGGTGCCAAATCCCACTCTCCCTAATGCCTTCGGGGATTAGCGGCGTGCGCTGCAGACCACAAGGAAAATAAAGGACGCGATCCAGAAGACTACAACCGGCTCCCGCGGTGCCCCTCAGAAATCAGCCTTATTTCCAGATCGGGAACCCCGGAATACCTCCGCAGCAGAAGTACCTGCCCCCTCCCTCTCTCGAGCTGGGGTCAGACCCCGTCCGCACAGCCCTCGGCGGCTTGTGCCCGCTCTCAAGATGGAAACACAATCAACTCTCTTTGCCACTTTGAAAAGCGAAAGCCTGTCATATGCAAAACAGATCTCCGGACTTCCTGCCCAAAATCAGCGACCGGCAGTCCCGAGTCATTCATTTCACCCAAGTCGGCTTCCCTGCCTCTCCTCCTCGCTCCCTCTCCTGCACGAGCGCCGAGGCGCACCGGCAGAGCCCCCGCCGCCCCGCTTTCCGACCGCCCAGCCGAGAAGCGAGGGGGGTTGCTTCGTCAAGACATCCCAACTCCCCAAAGATTTGCGGAGGCAACTCCGAGCCGCGGTGGGAGCGCGGCGGCACCGCGCACCGAGCGCCCCCGCGGGCCGGTCCGTGCCCGGCCGAGCGCGGCGGCGGGGCCAGCCCGCCGGGGCAGCGGGGGCAGGACGCTGTCAAGTGCGCGCAGCCCCGCGGGACGCGGCCGCCGCCGACCCCGCGCGGAGCCCCGGGAGCGCCGGGCGGGCTCCCCGCCGCCGCCCCCGGCCCGCCGCCCCCCGCCCCGCGCCCGGGCGCCAATTAACCCAACAATTTTTTCCTCGTTAATTTCGGCGCGAGCCGCGGGGATGTGTTGCACAAAAAACGAGCGAGTCGCTGGGGCAGAAAGGAGGGCGGGAGGAGGGACCCGCCGAGAGGCTGCCGGCACCCGGCTCCGGCTGGCAGCCGGCGCCGGAAAGGCGCCTTTTTTCATATTTAAACCACGCGGAATATGTACATTTTTGATTCCTACTTACGCTTTCAGGGGGTTGTGAATGACAGTCGCCATTTTGCTACAATGTAACAGAATATTGTGTCTCGGAGTTCTAAAGGTTCGCTCAGGGGAAGCGGCCAGCCAATGGCGGCGCGGCATACCGGCGCGCCGGCCAATGGCGCGGCGGGGGCGGGGCCCGGGCGCTGCTAGTTATTAGGGGAGCTGTCAAAGCCCAGAGGTCACTCCCTCTCCCTGGAACTGGCGGCGAGCAGGTCTTAAAGGGGCAGCGCCGCCGCCGGGGCCGCCGCCGCGCCGGGGCACCCCGCGCTCCAGCGCGGCACTTCCCCGCCGCGCTCCGGCCCCGGCCCGAACGCGCCGCGCCGCGAGAGGGGAAGCCGGGCTCGCTCCTCGTCTCCTCGCTTCGCAGCCGCTGCCCCCTGTTTCCCAGGCAGCTTGCCCCGCCGGGGGAACGAGCCCACGCCGCCCGCTCGGTGCGCACGCTGCCCGGCAGCGTCCCTCCCGCGCTGCTTCCCTTTCCGCACAGCCGCGCTCCCCGCCAGGTCTCCGTGAGCCGCCGGTTCTGGCAGCGGCTTCAGGGCAGCGCCGCTCCCCCTCCCCCAGGAATTTCCCTCTCTCTGTCAGTCATCCCGGCCCGCAGCCCCTGCGCCCTTACATAACGCGCGGCGGCCGGACCGCCCGGCCGGCCCTGCACAGCCCCGCTCCTCTCCCACGGAGCGACTTCTGGCGCGCCGGCAGCCGGGCCCCGTCCCCGTCCGGCACAGGGAGCCGCGGGGGGAAGAGCCCTGACCTGCCTTTCACCGGACATGCAGCACTGCGATGGGACCGAAGGCGGAGGCTGGACCCCGGAGCGCGGCAGGGAGCAGCGGGCAGAGCCCATTCCTGGGGAGGCAGCGAACTCCAGGAAGCCTGGGTTTACCTGCAACTAATTAAAGGAACTTGCGAATGAATTATGGAGCATGACCGAAGTGATTTAAGAGGTGTCAATCCTGATCTCACTCTCAGAAGTAAACTCACTGAAGTTCACAAAATTGCTCCAGTGTAAATTGGGTGCCAATAAGAGCAGAATCAAACAAAGAAGTTTTTTACTTGTCTGATAATAGTCAGCTTTGTCATCTCATACTTTTCTCCCACTCTCAAAGGTCTCTTCAGGCATCCTCTATCCCTCTAAAAAAACACAAACAAGCACCACCAAAACCAAGCCTGCATCCCCATTCTTTGCATATATACATCCAGAAGAAACTCAACTAAAGACAATTAAAACACACTACTATCAAAGCAGTAAAAGTAAGGAAACTAGAAAAACATTTTCATTCACAACTTACTTAATAACAGAATGGAAGTACTGATGTTTGGTGAGATGTTACCAGAAGTAGAAATAGCAGTCTTCCTGGGTTGAACTTGAAAAAGCAAAGAAAACCAAAAAACTCTCTTGCTTCTCAACTACTTTACAAAATAAAACTATCCAATGCTGGGGCAAAAGAGAAAAGGAAGAGGAATGGAGAAGAGAAAGAGTATAATTGTTACTCACAGTGAGGACAGGTACACAATGCAGTGGTTTCCTGTTCATTAAAGATCATCAGAAGTTCGCAAAAAAGTTAAAATTTAGGATCTGTCTAGGGTTCCTCTTTCCAAAACTTTGCCTATTCCAACTACTAGGTCAACTTGGGTACTGTGCCAGGCATTTATCCCTGGAGGGAAGCATCTCTTCCATCAAAGCAATCTAAGCCATTTGGTTACAGGCACTGCTTAGGAGAAATAAGCTTTCTGCTAGCTGGAGAGTTGCCAAGATGCTGAGATCTATCCCAAAACAGTTCTGGGAAGCAATCTTTAAGAACGTTTCCATTATCATATTACATTATATTATTTAATATCGTAGTGGTCCAGGTGACATTGAATGCAACTTCAGACCCTCCCTGCTCAGTACTCTCACTGCTCACAGGAAAAGCTAACCACAAACTGCCAACTTGTCACAAGCACACAGTTGATGTGTGCTTTGCAAAGAAACAAATGTCACAGCATGCACCTGAACTGGTGACCACCAAGTAGCAACCTACACCACATGTCACTACTCTGAGGATTTCTGGTTCGACTTCACTTGTTGCTGTGATAGTCACTTAATGGCAAACACTCGGGTACTTACTGTAGGATGGGCAATATTCACTGGTGGGATAATGATTTTGTTTTGCACATTTAAAAAAATAGCCTAGGACTGGATCACACTGCAGAACAGGAGATAGATTTGTGTTACTGAAAGAAGGTACCAAAATCTGGCCAAGTCCTAGAAAACCCTGAGATTTTCTAATGCAAACTGGTGACATTTTCAGATAATTAAGAAACCCTGTCTGAGGTCATGTTTAGAAGTTTAATGAGTCCCTCTGGTCCTGTTTTGTTGGATATATAGGCCCATTCCTGCTCTGCAGCAAAGAGCTCTTCGTGCAGCTTGGCAGGGAGTGTATTGCAAAAATGGGATGAAGCCACACATGCTTCCCTGGCTGCTCCTGTTACTCAGATGTTGGGCCTTTATCAGCTACCAGCAAAAGCAACACACAGTGAGAACAGGCACAGATGACCTTGGATTGTTGATAGCCCTTTTCCCAGGCAGACCCCACGTTCCTGGCTAGGAGAACCAGTCAGCAGCACTGTCTTGCTCAAAGCAATCTCCAGGACACCCAAGGACAGAGCTGCCATATCAGAGCAGTGGGAAGTCTCATCCACAGTAAGGAAGACATCAGGCTTTGCTCACACGTCCATATCATTTGTCCACAGTGTTTTTCATGTAGAATCCCACAACAGTTAGATTACCATTTTAGCTGAAAGAAAAAGCACAGAACACTGACTGGCATTTTGCTTGTAATGAACTACAGAACTTGCTTACATGTTCACTATTTGCAAGCAGGGAGAACATCACAAATCTGTATAATAAAAATTTCACGTCACACCATAGTTACCTCCATTTTCACATATACATCAGTCCATTGTTGGTAGATCATTTATGACTTAAATTTTGGATTAATTTTTCTCCTGATTTTAGCATACTGTAAGTCACTAATCAGTAATTTTACTATTGTTTTATATTCTGAAGGACCAACAAAGCTGCAACACACTCAGTTACATATACACTAAATCACATCTTCAGGATCTTTACATTTGTACTTAGTTACCGTTAGTTTTATTCACACTCACCTGAAACATAGCAAGGAGGCTGCAAGAAAGTATAAATAATTTAAAAGTATATGGCATAAAAAACCCTAGGTGGGCATATTCTTAACAAGAGCTTGCCAAATGTTTGGACAGCCAGCACATAAATTTTGAAAATAGAAGGTAAGTTTTGACACAAATCTATTGGGGTAATATCTACAGCATTAACACAAGGCCTAAGCAAGCTGCATCAAGAGGGTCAGAGTGAGCAGGGCTTTAGAAGAGAGTCCACCCCACCTCCAGCCCCTCATACAGAATGCAGCTTGTCTCTACTCAAGAAGAAGAAACACAGTGTCATATCTTCTCAGTGTATTGGGAAGTGACATGTCTCATGGATCATAATGCTGCTCTCCTGATCCACCTCTGTTTCAAACATTTTTACTATTTATGTAACACAAGCACATTGATACTTTTTGTGAGGTCTCATTAATATTCCTGTACACCCTGAAAAGCCTTATTTTAGCTGACAATATCTCGAACTGTGAAAGAATTTTTACCTTGTATTTATTATCTTCTGTTTTCCTTTTTATCTTGCCAAGTTTCAACGTAGAGTTGCTGTTTTCTGGAGGGAAGGAAAGTTAGGTTCTTATCACACATTCCTCAACTCTTGTGAATTGGAAAGTGAAACAAACTAGACACCCACATTAAAAGCCACAAATCTAATTTTGCTATGGAGGGAAACAAAAAACCGAGCTGAAAAAGAAGTAGTTTCTGGTAGATTAGCAACTGTTTAATATTCTCAGGTATTTCCAGTGATTTATAGTTTTCTTTTCTTAATATATATTAATATTCAAAGTATCAGAGTCATATAGGTCTAAATAAGACAGTGTGCTGTAATGTAGCTTGTTACAGCAAAACAGGGCCCCACATGCAGAGATATCCTGCAAGAGATTTGAAGCCTTAACCCCTTTTTATTTATTAAAGCTGTGAAGGCATCTCTCATACACTGTTTCTTGTCAGCCCTCCTCCTCCCTTTCTTTGATCTTTACCAATAGTTGCTTAGCTGAAAGAGGAGGAAAAGATATCAGAGTGTCAGTGTTACAGACTCAACACCAGCCTTCTACAGACACATCCCCAAAAAAATTTACATAGTCAGCATAACAAAGATAACTATGGAGCTAGACAGTGTAAAAATTGGCACCAACAATTCATTCTTCACAACTTTGGGAATCGTATCTACGAAAGGGATCTCAAATTTTTAGCCTTTTTTTAAAGCTAAATTTCCCCTCTAAACCTATAGCAACAATTCTTGGATGTCTTTAGTGCATCTTGATTTCAGACCTGATTCTGTTACCCAGTTTTCTTTATTGTATGCACTATTCAGTTTTTTATCAAGTACACCTGAAATACCTGTATGCTGATGTCTGGACTCAAGCCCTTTATTTTTTAATGGGATATTCTGATAAAATACCTTTTAACACTAAAGAGGAGTCTCTACTGGTAAGATATACATGGAGACCTCAATCTGAAGCTTTCAAAAATTTGGGGAGACAGAAGTAAATTCCCAGAGCCTGGCTCAAGTCTGTCCCCAGTTTAATAAACTGCTGAAAATCTATTTAGTGTGGCTGCCAGAAGATTCTTTGTCATGCATTGTTTTTAAATTTCCCCAACAACAGAAAATAATGTTATGAACAAGCTGCTTCAAAAAGAGAGGACAAGTCTTTCTGGTAGCCACTGCAAACCCACAGTAATGTAGGAAAAGGAACCTAATAAAACAGACATATCCTCTAAAGAACACACATTTAGCAACTATGGCTGCTCCCTCCTTGAGGGGAGTCATTGGTAAAATTTAGACAGGACAAAACTGAATTCCCATCAAGAAGCACATAATAGAAAGCACTTGAGAACAACTTGTCAAAGTTTATTATGCAATTCCAACAGAGACATAGGTCTACCTGCCTTGTTTCTTGAGAAACTAGTTGGGGAAAAAAAATCAAAAGAATAAAAAAAAATAAAGAATAAAGAAAAGGTGAATACTTTGGGAGTCCTTTTCACTCTTTCCTTCATTAAAGATAGGAAAAAAATGTTTTTACATTACATCCATCAATCGGATACAGAGGTGGTACCTTGATGCTGAAATAATGCTGTCTCCATCCTCTTATTCCCAGCAAAGATGAAAGTGAGTTTTGAAGGTGACTTAAACCTTGGAGGGAGCAGGTAGTATAGATTAGGGAACAGTCAATATATGATCTGACCCTCCCTAGAAAAGTTCCTCATTGCTACTCTGAATGGAGTTCAGGGTACTGTCAAGCTATGGTTTTAACCACCTGTAAACAAAAACTTCAAATGTGGTCCCAAAGGTGGTACAACAGGACCTCCTCTTGCCCACGATGAGAAAATGGAATATAATACCTTGCTAAACAATCTTATCTCTTACAAGCCCAGTGCACACAATATAATTATGATTCTAAAACAGGTTTAACATTTGGATTGAGCATAATGAATAGCACCCTACCTGACAAAACAAGCTGCCACACTCATCCACAGAAAGTGCTAACTTTGAATCTGCTGTTCATTTGAACTGCTTCACCTTTCCTTCCTTACTGATGACACCACCTCAAAAAAGGAATGAGTATTTTGCTGTGACTATCTGCTTACTCCACTATGGTGATTTTTTTTTAATAGGGTAGGCAGAAGTGAGCTGTCCAGACACAGCTTAAATGTAATGACTGCAATTGTTTTCTTGCAGTATTTAAGTTTTCTTGTTTACAGAGTGAATTTTGGTCTTTGGAACAAACGCTATCATAAGTAGGCTGCTTTTGTAGCACGTGCAGGAATTACACAGCTAACAACAAAACCAGTCTTTTTAACTACATGGAAAATTAGATTCAGCATAAAAATCTCTCACTGGCTAGTTTTGGTTGTTTTTTTTTTAGTTCAATACTTTTTGTGAAATGGTTTTAATTTTAAGAGGTTTTAAAATACTTTTATTAACACCTTTAATAGTTTCACCCCCTCTTCCATATAAATACAAAATAATTATAGTATTCCATTCTTTATTCTTTTTCTTTCCTTGTATTTTGTTCCATTATTTCCAAAACAATCTGTAACTTAAAATATTTTTTATTTTGTAAAAATGTAAAGTAAGAAAAATAAAATCTGATGGGATGGTTGCACTGGAAAGAAAAACATCCACATAAACAGCAGTTTAGAATTAGTGAGGGGGTAAGAAGGCACTAGCTCATTTATTGCATTGATTGGCCAAAAAACAGAGGAAAATGGTAGCAAGGGGGAAATAAGATTATTTTAGCTATATCTTAAATCCTGCTAAACAGAAACAGCTTCAAAAGTGTCATAAAACTGTTCTTCCATTTCTCATCCAACTTGACTTTGGTAGAGGGGAGAAACAACAGAAAATTGTGGATTGACCTGCCTAAAATACCAGTCTGGGCCTGGGTCAACTTTAAACATTGATGACTGCAAATTTCAGTGAACAAATTCAGTACTGGTATAACATAAAATGATCCTGGGAATCATCAGTTAATTATTGCAGTCAATGTCACAATGAAGCCAGCCCTGACTTATTTGCCCCCAAGTCTCCCCAACTGGAGCCTCCCCAACTGGAAATAATCTGATATAAACTTCCCCAAGCCAAACAGGATCTCAGATCAGAATTCAGAATAATTTTGCTGATACTTTTTAACCAAGACAATCACATTGGTAACGTCCTTTACATAAAACTAGCACTGCCACAGGCAACATGTTATTTGTTGGGCTTTTTTGTTTACTCTTGTTTTTTAAGCAAAGGTAGATCAGCTTTGCTGTCAGGACACTTCCTTCAAATGCAGTAGCCACGTCTGCAACAGGAAGCTCTGTGACACACGTCTTGCTCCAGCCACTCTCCTCACACATGTAAGCCCTTGTGTCAAGTCTTCTACTTGCTCAGGCTTTTGCTAGAGCTGACAGGCCTTTGCTGACACTGGGACTGTGCTGCCTCAGCAGAAAGCACCTAAGAAGAACTTGTCAAAGTTTATTATGAAATCCCAAGTGACATAAAAGGCTGATGGGATACTGCTTGATGCAAGGCCCAGACTTTTGCTCCCTCTGATGCTTATTAGGCTGTTTCTAAGACTATCCTGTGGAATCCTTGTGCCATTCCAAGAAAGACTCCTAGTACAGGATTTACCAGGCATCTGTACAGACACAGGGACAGATTCTCATCTTTCATGTGTATTACTGATATGGACCAGTTTCTGGTGTGCCCAGATAGGCTATAGAGGCTCCAACTTCCTACCCAGTATGCCCACGAACCATACACTCTTTCCCCCACAGTGCTACAAGCAGCACTCACAGATACATATTTAACCCATCTTCAGATCCCAGGCTGACAGGACAGGAAGGATTCCTACCCAAGAGCTGAGAGTGAACTACAAGTCTAAACACAACATCATGACATAGAACTCCATCAGGCCAACTGTGCCACATGCAGAAAAGTCAAGTTCCCTGCTTTGCTGTTCCTTCCAGTGCCTGCTTGTGATGGGGCTTTTCTTGTTTGTTTTAAAGGTCAACAGCCAGATAGGAGCATGCCAGCCTGTACAGCCTTTTTGAGAGAAGAAGGCACAAGCATCTTCAGCACCAGAAAAAAAAACCCAAAGAAACCTGTGAAAGGAAACCTTACAGCACTTAGAATATTTTCACACCTGTCATGCCCAGGAATGATCAAGCACTACAGTTTTTAAACTGGGCAAAACTTTGTAAAGCTGCATGTAAGATCAGTCACCTGCTAAGAACAGCATCTTATCTATGTTGAATTCTGCGCTCCTTTGCAAAACCCAAAGGGTTTGCTGATCTCACACATAGCAGAATGTTTCCTCTCATCTGGTGTCTATGGCTAAAGTCCTTATGCAATATTATTTAAAAGCACTAGAACAAGTCTGATAGAATAAAAGCATCTACAAAGAATACTGCAGTTGCTGCTGCAACAATCCAGCTTGCAGAAAGTAGAACAGCTTACCAAATTATTATCCTAGGGAGGATTCTCCCTGCTTGGCTCCTGCAAGCATCAGTATCTCACTACAAAATGCAAGCAGTGGGAGTTCAGCCTTCAGGAACCCTGTGCAACCAACAGCCACAAAATAAAGCCTTATGATTGATTACCCAGGTTATGACACTTCAGAAATGGTATAGCAAGTATAACTGACCTGCAATCTTTTCCACTCCCCTTTGGCGCTGCAACAGCTTCTTATTCTTTCCAAGCCATTGGCTAGCTCTTCTTCAAGTTCTTTTTATTAAAACCTTTTATCTCCCCACACAGTAACAATTTCTCCTAGCAATCATACCATCTACTCTTATCACTCTTCTAGACAGAGGCATTGGCCAAATCCACTTTGGGAGAAGGGGAAGGATACCACAAACAGTCTGAGTTGCACTTGCATTTATTATGGGAGAGGTGCTTATTGCTTCAGATCATTCTCATAATCAGAGAATGGTTTCTCTTACTCTATTTATATAATTGAAATAACTCACTAGCTAACACTTTCCCAGCTAAATGCATGCCAACCTCCTGAAATTAATTCAAACTTCTGGAGCATGGAGGTTACACAACAAGGGTCAGCATGCAAAGTCTAGTGCCAGAGATATGCAGCTGTTTCCCTCACTCACGCTCCCTCCTTCTGATTATTGAACATGAGAATCCCAGTTGTATTCTAGATACAAATGCAAGCATGTTATATTCCAAAGCTGGGAGCTATTCCAAACTGGAGTGCTGGGGACATCCAAGTTTAGCCTACTTGTTAGCATAGCACCCAGCATGCTGAAACCATAGGCATTCATTTCAAAGTTGCTGTACATTTAATTTTCTCTCTCTCCCCTCCCCCCCCTCAAGACATACTCTAACCCACCAGCAAAGCTCTGTTTCCTGTCAAATTCTTGCAAAAATATCCTAAAACATCTGCTTAAAGGCTTTTGGAAGGCCTATACCATTTTCAAAAATCGTATCAAGAAAAGTAGACCCTGGTTCAGCAGAACACCAAGACATTTGTGTACACATAATTATTTATACTAGCCATTTGCTAGAGGTGAGCAATACTGCTAAATACCTTGTGGAAACAAGCCTGGGAAGAGAAGTCACACAGGTATCAGGACTGGAAAATAACTAGGAAGCAATGGCTGCTGAGATTTGCATATTACAACTAAATTATCTAGATTCAGAGGATTGCATAACTAATGCCAAGTCACTCAGTCTAAAAGCCCATAACAATGGGACACCTTTGAAAAGCAGAGTGGAGTATTTTAGAGTGCTGCAATAATAGCTGTGTAAGCCTCAACTCACATAGCCTAAATTCCATATATGGGTCCCTGTGTCTAGTGTTTTCTATTAGGTAACTCTGGGAGTTATTGGATTCAGGGGCCTAGGCTTAGTCTCCTTAAGGCTGAACTTTTGGGCTACAGATGTTAAAAACAAACAGAAAAATCCCTGCCAGTCAGGTTCTGTTCCCATTTTTAATATGCAATTCTAACCTAAAGGCTTGATTCTGCCAAAGTCATCTTCAACAGGAAGAAGGGTTGTCCAACATTGTCATGATCAAATCCAGTTCATTCTGCCAGTAAGATTTATTCTGCATTTTTAGTGGTGTAAACTAAAGGAGAAAATAATCTATGCCTATATAGAGCATTTAAAACATGTATGTTTCTATTCAGATCTTCTGTGCGAATTTTCATGTACTGTTCTCAAAGCCCAGAGGAGAAAGGGGTACTATCTAACATCAGTGTCAAGAGTCATGACCTGAAAAGAATCAGCATTTCTTTAAACCCGTAAGTGCAGAATTGGGCCTAGATACAGTAAGTCGTTATGAAAGAATGGTCTTAATAAAACCAAAAAGACAGTTTAAAGAAAACCTGCTAAGAGCAATGTGCATGCAACTCTTCTGCTGCGCAGCCATTGCTTAATTTATCTGTTCACTCCCCAAACGCACCATACGATACTGCGGGTGTGTCCGAATTAAGCCTCGATGTGTCTTAGGTGCGGTGAGTACCTCTGGGCGTGAGGCGTTTGAGGTCACGGAAACGCTGCACGGCGGATTCCGCCCCTCTGCCCGGCTCCAGCGCTCCCCGCCCCGCGCTGCCCCCGCGCGGCACCGCCCGCGGAGGAGCTCCAGCGGTCTGCACTGCAGCGCTTCCCGCGGGGAGGGTGAAGGAAGTGCCTTAAATTTAGCAGTCATAAGGTCGAGTGACTCTATGCCTCCATGGCCTCGAAGTTCTGACAACTCAATTAATTTGGTGCGAGGTATTTGGCTTTACAAATTTTCTGCAGAAAACACCCGCAAACTGCCCGAGTCATGAAAACCCAGCATCAGAAAGCTGCTGGGATGCAGCGGCCAAACACTCCCACGGACTGCACCTGTATTTCTGCAGCATTTGTTCCTCATCCGGAAGTCACACTTGCAGCAGGTAGTGGAGGGGAAGACCAGCACACTTCTGCTCTGTGCATTTTCTCTGCTAAAGTACAAGGGCAGCAGGGCAGTGGGAGAAAGGATTCCATTTCCAGTTGCTGGGATGAATTATAATGTAATTCAGACAAAGGAGTGAAATTAAGGCTGCTAAGAAAACCTTTGTTCTGGCATCTCCTATTTTTTTTTTTGGGGGGGGGGGGGAGAGGTATGGGGCCTAGACTTTGACATTATACTACTATTTATATTTATATTTTCTAATATTTTGTATATATAGTATCATACCTATATATAGGTGTGATGGAGTATTGTGTACCATTCTGCTTTTCCACAGAACCCTAAATACATGTCCTACCCTACCCTAGCACTAGGACAAAGAGGTTACACCTCAAGACTTGTATTTGGACCATTCTTTTTGCATACACACACACACATACACAATCCCTCTCCAGCATTTTGGCATGCACATACAAGAACAGACTATCAATTAACCTTTGAAATTGTTCTGGAAGCCTTGGGACAATCTCAAATCTACATCTGAGAACAACTTTTTAAAAAATCACTGCTACATACACAGCATTATTAGTTACTTTCACTTTGCTTTACTGGTACAGACATGCTCCTTGAAAACCATTTTTTGAAGTGTTTTATCTGCTTTTTTCCTGTTCACTTGAAATCATAGTTCTGTTTGTAACACTCATATTATTCATACAGCAGACAAGTCTGATTTTACAGGGATGATGATGATGCTTCAGGTGAAAAACAAAACAAAAGGATCAGAGGAACACCTACACATAAGGTAGTTTTTGCATGCCAAAATTTTTAGTCAGAAACAATCAGGTAAGAGAAGGATGAAAAACATACAAGACATAAATAAAGTCTGGTATTTTTTCACCATACGACGATCTTTAAATGAAGACTAACAACCTGTATTTGGGGTCACCTAGAATTTATAGTGCATGTCCCAAATAACATGTCACTTTAGTTAGAGCCTATAGAACCAAAGAAGCCTACAAGACATGTATTTAAGGAAGCCAGTTACAGTATTTAAACTGACTTTTCACAAATACAAGAGTGTCATTCAGTTTCTAATACTCTAAAAAAGCCAAAACCAATAATATAATCCAGTAGAAACCCTTTACAAAACCAAACCTTTGATTTCAAGATCAGATATTTCTTATTTTAAGAAATTTTAAGTTCATATATTATAGCACTGTTTTCAGTCATCAAAGTAGTTTCAAGCTTATTATGGAAAGATTATTTCCTCAAACCAGGAAAAAATAACACGTCAACACTTAATGCTTTTTTTCTTTTTTCCTCCAGACTACAAAAAAGCCACCCAAACTTTCTCCAAGAATAAAGATAACATTTACCCCGACCAATTGTCTGCAGGGGAAAAAAACTTTAGCTGCCTGTCTCAAGCCCTCCCACTTAGCCCAGCTTCAGCTGAAGTGGACACAGCTTGAAGGACAGCCCTATGGAAAGGATGCTGGGGTGAAACCATTCGTCACTGCCCTTGGCGTTAAGTCACCCGGTACTACTCTCTGGCATTTTGGAAGCTGCTCAGGATACTTCTACTCTCACACTAATACAGAACAAATCCTTTTTTTCCATTCAACCCTCCCAAGCCTTCCCACGTCAGCCAGCCAGCGGTTGGTGACAGGGTAGGATGCCATCTACCTGCCATCCAGGCTGACAAGAACCTAGCGACAGTAACCGACCCAGGCTACTATCCCTGTGTCCAGGAAAAGGGATGTGCATGCAAAAAGTCTCCTACAGCAAAGCAGGTGGTATAACAGGTTGAAACAAAGAATGCAGTCATAAAGTCAAATAAATGAAGACTTGTAATTTGTCCATTAACATCAGGAGTATTAAAGGATATTGTCAAGTAACTACACCCACAAATAATACAGTGCCTGATTCACCCCTCAGCTTAGTTTAGGTAGTCACATCACAAGTCTGACCCAGAATATTTATAAATTACCAAAAATTGTAGCATGCATATTATTTTGATACTTTAAACCAGTAGCTTTGGCTCAGCAAACGAACTGCAGTGATGTGTTTAGTGCCTCTCAGGAGATTTGGTGTTCCAAGATAAGAAATGCTACTCCAGGATTTAGCACCTAATCCACATTTCATGAAAATAATTCTAGAGAATGAAATAGGCTTTGCATCAGATCTGTCAGGGTGTGTCTTCCTCCTCCATGGCCAGTCTTGCCTACTTGCTATCTACACCATGACACACAGCAGAACCTGGGCTGTCTGCAGCTTGTTTGGTTGTCCAGAGGAGTGAGCTGGGCCAGGTTACCCCAAGAAACTCCACAAGCCAAGTGTCCCATTTCCTGTAACCTTCAGAGATGCAAAGCTGCACAAAACTCAGCACAAGACAAGAACAGCTGGGCCATCCAATGGGATTTACTGTCTCAAGCACTGTTCCATGCAGGTGGCACTTATGCAGCCAGAGGTTTACTCTGACCTACCCTTCCACTGGTGCTGTCATCCTCAAGTTGTCGCACAAACAAACATAAATACCATAAATATCTCTGAACTTGGAAAATAGAAGCAAAACCAGCTGGTTTCAGAAAGCCAGCACAGCTTGTTAATAATGTTTTAAGAAATACTACAGAGGTGACTTTCAACTGGAACTTTTATGAGTTCATACCTCCTAATGGGTAGGATGAATTTAACATGTTAAGACTAGCACAGCTTAGATAAAAGAGTATCTGTATTCCAATTGCTTATATCCTTAGATTGTATCTACTGTAGCACCACTAATAGAATGCATTCATGGCACACATTCAGGGAGCAATCAGAAAGCTATGCATTTCTCTATGCCACACCTTGCATACTGCAGCTTACTACAGTCCAGCAGCACAAGAGACCACCAGATTCTGCAGCATTAGCTAAGCCTGAATAAATTATTTTTAACTGCAACTACCAAGCTCTTATCCTCTTTAGGGACAGCCACATTCTTTATGTATGTTCTGCATACAAAAATTTTAATAGCATCTTTTCTGGTCCCTGCAGCACTGCTTGCCACTACCAACAACAGGCAGAAAGAAATCAGGGCCACTTAGTAACCTCTTTCCAGTGAGATTTTTCTTCATCAAGCTATTTTGCAATAATTCAGAAAGCCTGTAACCATTTCCTTTCAGCCACATTACATTTCTCGTGTATTCCAAGTTGTTTCATCCGCAGTAGAACTGGGAACCTAGGAGTAATGGATTTTTCTCTAAGCTCCCCCCATAAAAGCAAGCTCCCCTCAGTCCACCTACTGAAAGGGCACTATAAGATGGCAGAGGGTTTCAGTGACTATTTTCAATTAACCTGCAGAGAAGCTTTGGAACTGAACTTTATTCTTCCCATATAACTGAACTCAGAAGGAGTCATCTTCCCCCCCCTTTTTTTTTTTTGTTTTGGAGATTTTCAGAAGATGAGGGGAAGAGGCAGAGGGAAATGAAAAACTGACTCATAAGACATTAAACGGCAGATAAAATGGTGACAAATTGACATACTTTAAAAAGTCCTAACATTGCATGTACACCTTCAGCCTCTGAATTACTTATTGCCAGTCAAGAACAAGATCTTGGGATATAACCAGGAATTATTTGAGAGCAGCTACTATTGAACCACAAGTCAAAGACGACACACTCTGGGCATTGTGCCACAACACAGGAATCTATAACGTGCTTAATTTCTCAATACTTTGTACAGTTTGTTAGAGATAGAAAAGGCACAAAGAAGGATAACCAGAATGCTCAAAAGACAGAATAATTTCTGTACTGTCAGTTTGTACAGCCAAATGAACAACTGTCCAGCTATTTGCCCAATATAAGCTTTTTTATCCACCTGTTACGGTCTATTCCCATATCAAGTATATCCAACCATTACTACAAGAATCATTGCTTTAGTGATTGAATAGAACTCAATCCAATGAAATTATGCTATGTAGATCAAAAAGAATTAAAAAAAAATATACAGGTGACCATCCAACTATTTTCACTTATTTCTTTAATCCTCCCTTTTTTTTTTTTTGAGACAAACATGTCAAAATAGTTTTTAACGTTTCCTCTGAAATGATGCTCCCTCATTTCACAGGGCTGATGACTGCATGAATGTATGCAACTGTCTGTAAGAAAGGTTACTAAATACCTGCATTCCTCCAAAAGAAATTTTTAGTGGATAATCTCCTCAAGTTAGAAGTACTTCTCTCCTAGAAGTAGCAATACTGTACAAAGGCATTAATCCACTCTTCTAATTTTATCCAGAACACATGGGAGCAATTTTATTTCACTGATTTATCAATGTACAAGGTTCACTCTTTATGTTACTTCTTAGAAATTCCCCTAGACTTTGAACTTACGCACAACTCAGTGATAATCTGTATTTTCATTTTCTTCCACACTTCTGAAACATTTGTTTCAGAAGTGCTGTTTTCAGCTGTTATGAAACATCATTCTGAACAAAGATAAAATATGTTTGAGTACTCAAAGGGAGGATGCTCTACCAGCTGATGTAATCACACTTAGCCTTAGGAAAGCAGCCATTTTCTATAAAGAACATAAGCAAACACTATTAGTCAACTTACACTGAGTTTTTACCCAGGTAGAGAAAAAGAACAACCCACAACAAAACAAAAACACACAATTAAGTCTTGGTGGGTAATTAACACAGATCAAATCCTGTGGCCTAGTAGTCTCTTAAAGGCCCTGGAAGCTCTCAACCATTTCATATAGAGTTCTGTCATCCTTCCTGACTTCCCACAAGGTTATAGTGCAGAATTTATATGATCATACAGCTAGTTATTTACCTATTCTTTTTTCTTGGGACCTTCAGAGCTTTCCTGCTCCCAGTTAGAAAGTGCTTTGCTCAGGAAAACAATAGCTCAACTAAGTCCATAAACTATCTTCTATATCCTTCCTCCTCTTTCAATTTCCATCCAATCAAGCTGAGAGCTAAAGTTTTGTTAGTTGGTCTTGGTTTTGTTTTGGAACCGCAAACTGATATATTACATCTTGTATGTGAAATAATTGATTCAGTTCTACAAAGCACATAAGCAGTTTCAGTTGTCTTCAGACTTTCAAAGATCATCTTACAAACAGTGCTATGACTACCCTATCTGCAGTGTTGTTTTAATTTAGTCATTTATCTATTTTTTCCCCCAAAATAGTCTATTGTTTCCATTTAAAGTTGTGTGTCTCTATTTCCTTACTTTCCACAGGCACACAAAAATGACAGAGCATAAGCTGTGCAGAAAGGTAATTGTGTCAGTTTGTACTAATGGGAGTTCCTGCAGTGCTACTCCGTTGGGCAGACTTCTGCACTAGGCACATGCTTTGGAATCTACAGGCTGGTATCTATACTGGTAGTGACATGCAACCACAGCTCACCATTCCTGACTGCTATCAGTGCCCAGAAGAGCAGCAGTTTGAAAACCAGGTCCTAGAAGGGCTCCACAAAGCAGAGCATCTATGGAGCCAACAATGAAACATTCCAGTGGCATGAGGCATTCCAGTGGACTGGGAGGCAATGTCACCATCCATCATAAATATCAGGGTACACATGCAATTAGAATGACCAAAGGCACAGCAGCTTAAGAATAAAATTTAAGACTAAACCACAATTATACATTTGGAAACATCCAGAACATATAAATAGTAATATAAATTACTGTATTGTATTACATTATATATTACCATACAATATATATTACTGTATGTTATTATAGTAATAAAGGCATATAAATAGTAACCCAGAGATGAGAAGACAATATACATTGTCATTATGAGGCCAGGTATCTGCAGATTATCTTCAACTTTCCCTTCAAGCCTTTCCCCAGCCACCAAAGAAATCAAAGAACCCACACATACCCCCTACAGAATACAGATGCATGGAGACTGCTTTCCCATGGTAACCTTCTCTACTCCCACCCTTATTCCTTCCAGTCCTGAAAGTCCTCAGAAGAAACTTGCTTACCCCACTTTACATGTCAGTAACAAGCAGCCTCCCACACCAGTCTGCATCCACTGAGCTGAGCTTCTTCCTCCTCCTGCCATGTTCTCCCTGAGAGAGGATTCAGAAGAGAATGACAGATGAATTCTTACCTCATACAAATTTCATTCCCTTTCATTTAAAAAAAAAAGAAAAACAAAAAGAAAAAAAAACCAAAAAAACTCCCCCCCCCCAAAAAAAAACCACCCCAAAGAACACTTGAAACAAGAAATTCCAACACACATCTTCAAAGATGAGGTGTGGGGGGAGGGAGACTAAGAAGTCACTCCTGCATCATTCAAACAGAACTTTCACAAAGGGAATATCTACAGCACAACACATACAAGACAGTTCAGAAAGCCCACGCTCCAAAATGGTGCTCATTACTGTCCCTTTCTGAGAACCACCCTCATATGATTATAATGCCTCCTTGCACACAAGTCTCTCCAATAACTTACTTTCCTCTGTACATGAGCAGAACATAGACTTTGAGAAATGAGGTGTTAGTAGCCCTGTAACACTGTGTCTTTAGTTGGTAGGAACTTCAATGATAAAGTTGTTTTCTGAAAGCAAAACACTGACTTCCAGACTGAAATTTTTGGAGAAGGGTTATTTCTGCAATATAATCAGTCTGTACATTTGTTCAAAGCCTCATGTATTCAATATAGAAATCTGCTAAGAAAGATGATTCCTATGGTCTGTGTCACAGATTTTTCTTCCAGTGGGAAATCAGCTATCAGAGCCCTGACATCTACTATTGATGTGTAAAAGCAAAACAGTTCACCTCTCTCTGTAAAAAGTACAACCTTAATAGCCAAAGCAGGCAAGGGAGACTATGAAGCAGCACACAAGATTTTGACCCAAAAGAGAATACTTCCTAGGAGATGCTGACTAGTTCTTTTCCTGGCAAATTTTAAATACAAGACTAGAAATCAATCTTGTAACTGAAAGCACTTTGTGTATTAGAGGCCCATAAGCTGAACAAATGAGTTTGGAGGAAAAATGAAAAAGCTGCCAGCTGCCACTACTCTGAAGACAACATTATTTACACCAGGAGCTTGACCTTCCAATGGAGATTTGAGTTTTCCCCCTAAAAAGGGGCAGGACAGCATTATTCAACACAGGTTTCCTCACCATCAGGATATTCTACTCTACAATGGCTCTGCAAGGAATATAAGTTCCAATTCAGCATTCTGGCAGTGTAAGCCTTGCTAGCATTCCTACCTGCCTGACAGATCACTTTACCATCTGCAGGCATGATTTAAAAAAAATTAACAAAAGAGCCAGTTTTTGTTTTGAACTGACGTGTCAGACCTCTGGCATCACAGGAAACATGGCAGAGCACAGACAACTCTGTGGTTAACATCACTTTCAAATCTCATGCCTTCTTGACTGAGCTTTCTCCCCACCCATACACTGAAACATGTGGTAATGAAGTTCTGGTTTTGGAGACAGAGATATGGTGATCTATGTGTATACACACACAACTTTCATAAGCCTACCCCACCATCAGGACAGGTGAGTATTGTTGCACATTTAACAGTCTTTTAGACTGGGCCCGCAAGTAATAATGACAGAAGTAAAAAAAAAAACCCACAAAAGACGTTTCAGAGTGTTAAGTAATGGCTCATGCTACACATAAAATAATATTTAAGATATTTAGCTAAAACATCAAAAGTGTTCAAAAAGATTACCCATGTATCCAGCACTGCCATTCAAAAGACAACATGCTATTTTGAAAGAAAATAGGGCAGACCATGGCAAACAGAAAGTCTCAGAGGGGTTTTACCAGAGACCATCTCTTGGAATGTGCCAGCCCATCTGAAGAGACCCATAACACCACAGCTCCATGTCTAGCAATATGCTGAACCACACGCATTGTTGGCACCCACTCATGCCTGCATGTTCTGCAGTCCATCTTCTGATTATAATCAGAAGTCATAAAGTCCCTCCACCAGTGCCATAAAAAAATTTTAAATGCAACTTACTTCTGATAAGTTCTACATACAAATTATTTTGGATCCACAGGAAAAAGATTAATTCATTACTCATCAGACTATCCAGTAAATTATGTCTAAGAATTTATATTAAGAAAAGTATTTAAAAGAAGGTAAGGTTTGATCAGCATCTCTCACTCCCAAAGATACTTGATTGGAAGAGACTTCAGATGTAGTGTCAGAGTAAAATTTTATCTTTTATATATTATAAAAATAATATATATTTTATAATTAAAAGAAATACATATATATAAATACTAAGAGCAGATACATATCTCATGGGCATGTTTTTTATGACCTTTGACCTCTTACCTGCAGGGTAGACAAAGCTGACACCAGGAGAAAGAAGTTTCACCTTACTTAGAGGGAAAGTCTGGCTAAAATATGGAACATCAGTGTCCCTGGACTTTAGGGTTATAAATACAGATAAATACACTTTTACAAAGGGGTTCATTGGTGCATTTCTGCACCTAAAAAAGCGATTTTATAGGGATTCAATACGTGGTACACAAGACCCTACAGAGCCAAGACACAGTGATTTTGTGCAAGTGCACTGCTGCCCTCTTCTGGGTCAGCTCCAATTCGCTCCAGTCCTTAAAACACCCAGCAGACCCTCAAGGGGAGCTGCACCTCCAAGACCATCAGGACCGCTTTGGGAGCTCGAGATTTAAACTAGACAGGGTAAAAAAGTGAAACACACACACATACAGAATGAACGCAGGAAGTTACTGATCTTTATACAAACCGAATTGCAACAACTCATCATCTTAATTCCTTGAATTCTACAGAAGTTTGTTCCTTTGTTTAGATGGAAGAAATTTTTCCTAATATCCACCAAAAGGGTTGTCGAGCATTAGGACAAGCTGCAAAAGCAGTGGAGTCATCATTCCTGGAGATATTTAAAACACATGTAGATCTGGCACTCAGCATGTGGTGAAGTGGCAGACTTGGCAGTGCCCGGTTAATGGTGGCACTCGACCATCATAAAGGTCTTTTCCCATCCAACTGATTTTATGACCTAATGCCAGAGAATCCAAAAGTTATTTACTGCATTAATAGCAGAGCCTGTGGGACAACAGGGCATTCTGAAAACTAAGATAAAACAGCAACTTTCACAGAAGCTTTGACTATTACTGCACAACTGCTGCAGCTCATAGTGCAGAGTAAGCAAAAAGCTACACAGACTCTTAAATTGATTTCAGCAGTATTAGAAAAAACCACAAATTTTACCATTAGACAAAATCCTACTTTTGGTTACCCTGCATAAACCCTGGGTAATCCATGGGCCCAGGTACCCTTCCCACTTACCAAAGCTTAATGAGTTGTCTTACGTAAGCTGAGCTTTAACAGCCCCCAGAAAACACACAGCTTAAGCAAAAGAAGAGTTTAGACAAACTAATTTTCATTTTGAGATGATGCAACTAATGAACACATGTTCAGATCCTGCAGTTCATCTGAAAGGCAACTCATTAAATTGTAGTAATCCTAAACCTACATTCAAACCTTAAAGTCTAATACTATTGATAAAATTTGGTCTTTACCGAATGTTTGAACATAATTTACAAATACATTTCAATCAACTAAATAAGTATAATCTGAACTCTGTATTTAATCAACTACAGGGGTATAAACCCAGTCCCTCAGATCAAGAGAGTAGAAAACCAGCCAAGGTGGGCACAGAGGCAGAGTGCATTCCTCAGGGCAGGATGGCCTGGGCCAGTTCATGAACCAGCCCGAGATGAGCAGCATTAAATCATTACCAGCACAAGCACAGCCAATTCCACAAACCCAGAGGGGAAACAACTGGTCACAGAGCAGTTCTCCAACTGCTCACACTTCTGGCCATAAGCTTCATGGAAGCTGGCACTGCTGCACAGCTGTAGGACATCCTACAACTCCAACCTGAGTAACCTGCAAAACAAACCCTGTGGTAGGAAGGCCTCAGCTGAGTTGTGGTACATCCAGTTTTTAGGAACACACGTCAAGGAAAGATCTGTTCTCCTTGAAAGGGGTCCAAAAAAAGAAGCAAGAATCATCAAAGCTAAAGGTTGTCATCTATAATATCCAAGTGGAATGGTATTCCTGAGGCAGTCTTCAATCTACAGAAAATTACTCAAAAGGGACATCTTTTCTCACTTCAAATATGGAATATAGCTGCAGAGAGCAAGGTAAACTGTTTTCTATATCCACAGAAGGAAGAAGGAATAGCAGTAATGTTTTTAAACTGCAGCAATAAGGTAATACATCAGGAAACCTTTCAGTGAGATATAATAATAAATACTAAAATTATATAATCAGAATAAATCAAATTAAAAGGCTTTAGGAAGAGGTTAGACAAACTATTGCTAAGGAACAATGTATGGGTGAATGTGTGCATTTTATTTATATATTTGTATATTTTATTCCAATGCATACATGGAAAACCAGTGATTTCTGAAATATCTTCCAGTCTATTCTTTATTAACTTTCATAGTAAGCACCTGCAACACAAATGAGAAAACAAATAATTTAATACACTTCTTCCTCAATGGTAACTATTTCAGTCACAGGAATCCCTCAGCTTATAAGCAGCATATATTGGTCATAGAACCTTGAATATTGCTCACTGGGCACCAGAAATTAAACAGATGAAACAAAGCTAATGAACAAAGCAGAGTATTACAGTACTTGCAAAATATTAGACATTCTGGACTACTACCCACAAGCCAGGAAATACCATGAAAAAAAACTTCCTAGAACCTTGTGCATAGGTGTACCAGCATCAAATTTACATGTAAGTCAGGTACCAACACCATATAAAACCATCACTTTGTATCCAATCAACACCAGTGACAGTTTTAGCAACAGTTCACTTTTTGTATGCACTTTTCTCCTGTTACTGCATTAAAATTATTTTGTGAAAGCTAAAGACCACTATCACGAAACCACTATGAGAAACAGACCTAACCAACAAAACATGTCTTAGAATTAGACTGTGCTGGTGCTCTGACTTACAAAGACAAAGAAATAAAACTCACAAACTGTATATGCAAGCCACAGGTGATTTCTTCAGTTGTTTGTATCCTTAAGTGGATACTTTCCAAGACTATTTTAACTCTATGTATTTTGAACTTAAAACACAGATCATGCAAGTGAGAAACAAAAAAATACTATCTCCCAAAAATTACTCTCCTGCCAAGTAAGACAGCAAACTTGTGCAAAGTCTAAACATCAAAAGTAGCAAAAACCCTATTGTTTATTTTCCCAGTACTGGCATTTTTGTTTAAGTTATGAAAGCAACCAAAAAAACCTCTCATCTTTTTGGAAGCAAAAAAGCTAAACCATTATTTTTCCACAATTATTTTAAGCATAGCTTTTGTTTGTTTGTTTTAACCTTAATCATTCATTAAATTAAACTCTTTTACAACTCTGGTTATACCTTTAAAGTCCTAGATGCTAAACAAGCAGGACGGGGAACGTCACTGTACCAAAACTGCTTCAGGACACGTTAACAAACGGTGAAGAAGAGAAGGGGTTTGTCACTCTGACTGCAGGGGGTGGATGGCAGGCGCTCCGCAGCCAGGAGCTGCTCCCGACTGCTGCAGCCCGGGCTTTTCCACCCACCGTGTGCCCCAATACTGCCCACCTGTAGAAGGTTCAAAATAAGAAAAAAATTAAGCACCAAGGGGTCTCAGCCGGAGAGTCACTTTCAAGACATTATCTCTTCTTAATTCTTGATCAATTCAGAGCGGTTGTAACACCTTCTAGCTGCCCACAGCCAAATTACGGCTTTGAGGGAGCCAGCGACATAAGGAAGAGGAGATACCTTTTCGGTGTCCCCTCAGAGCACACCACCTCCCAGCAAACCCCAGGCTGCCTCTGCCCTGCGTTCCTTCCCTACCGTGCTAAGCGACCCCATGCGCCCCGCGTTCGTGCCCTGCTGCGCCAAGAGCCCCGCTCCCGCCCACACCCTCCATGCCCTCAGCGCCGCGCCCCGCGCCAGCCGCCCGCCCTCAGCCCGGCCCCGGCCCCGCGCCGCGCACGCGCCGGCCAGGCCTCCTGCGGTTGGACGGGTGAGCTGTCCATCAAGTGTCAGGGGCGGCTGAGCGCCAATGAGGGGCGCGCCTGGGGTCGTGGGCGGGGCGCTGGCGGCGGCGCGGACGCGGCGGGGCCGGCGCGGGCCCGGCGCGGTGAGGGACGGGCCGGCTGGCCCAGGGAGGCGGTGGGGGCCGCTCTGTCATCACTGTCCTTCTGCCTCCGGGATTGCGGCTTCAGCGCCGCGGGGCGAGCCGCGGAGCTGCTCCGGAACTAGTGGGGAAGTCGACAGGCGTAGGGGAGCGGCTGTGCTGCGGTCTGTCGGCCGGCCTGGTCGTTACAGGTTGAAACTGTTTAAAAAGAGGCCGCATTAAGAGACTTGTCTTGAGTGCTGAGCCGTTCCAGGGGTGAGATATGTGTGTCTGTCTGCTTTAAGAGTAGCGATGCGGAGAAACTACCGTGGAGGCGCGGAGAGGCGCGGATGGAGCCGTCACAGGCGCAGCCAGCAGCCGCAGCGGCGCGGAGGAGCCAGCGCCAGCAACCGCGGCCAAAGGCAAGTACGGGCAGCCTGTGCTCAGCGTGCCCCGAGCCGGTGGGGCTTACGCCTGATTAAATGTGCAGAATGGTGACTTTCTAGAACTGAGAGGGGTGCCACCTGAAGATCTAGTAGACAGTACTTCTGGTATATCTGTCAGCCCTGCTGGGAGTGGAATTGTGCTGATTTCTGGAAGTTTATTGTGTGTTCACAAGTGTACGCTGATTTTAAACTGAGATGCAGTCCCATGAGTTAGTCCTTTCAGCTATGTATTATCCATAAACCTTTCATCAATATGCAAAGATAGTTCAGGGAAGAAAAATACAGTTACTTCATTCTATCTGCCTATACATTATAAGCTTGAGTCTACTGGTGTAACATCTGTCATTGAAGGATCTTCCTGAATGTTTGAAAGTATGGTAAGTAATGTGGTAATACCACATCTTACAGATAAGGAAAATGAAAGAAGGATTCAGGAATAATCCCTTACCTTGAAAACTGATCCTTTCAGAAAACATGTTTTATATTTTAGAACTTACACTTGCTTGTATTTGAGCTGGTTTTATGGTTGCTTTTTTATTCCCTTGTTATTTCCTTAGTGCCTCTTGCAGGACTAAAAGAGTCTAATGCTTTGCTTTAATATGCTAAGCTTTTTTTTTTTTTTTTTTGAAAACCTATTTTTAGGAAAAGAGAGACACATATGGGTTACCACGCTGGTTGTACTTGTGTAAGAAAACTTAGAAAATCAAATGGGCACTGCTTCATTGAGCAGAACTAAAAGTTTTCTTACAGAGCTTTAAAGTTAAGTGCTTGGGTTTGATCTGGGGTGTTTTTCCCCATGTATACCTGTTGTGTCCTTTAACTGTTTTCAGAGTTGTATAATCAAACCGCAGTAGTGCTGATATTAGAAACAGAATTTCTTTGTAATTTTCTTTTCAATAAATTATGGCTCTTGCAAAACAGCTTCACATACTGCTTTAAAGATGACATGTAATAAGAGACCTGTCTTAAAAACTTGAGAATTGTACAGATGATTCAGAAAACTTCCTAGGGGAAATTTGCTCATCAGTACTGAATGTGCTCATGTATATTCGTTCAAAAGGAGGAAGGCTGCAGTTTCCCCTGTAATGTTCATTAGAAAAGCAGAGGCTTTTCTTGGAATTTTCACTAAACTTGTTTATTTTGCGTGTTTCTAAACCTTATCAGTGAAATTCTTGTTATGAAGAGAATGGCAAAATATTTTTGACCTGACATCAGTGTTTTACCTACACTATCTCTTGTTTTGTGCTGTGAAGACTTGCATGCTTTCAGGAGTGGGCTGTTTGTTCAGTGTACAATTGCCCAGTTAATATTTTGCTAAAAAAAAAAAAATTAGAGGCACTTGCAGAATCAACAGCAACCTCTAATGTATTAGCAAGTAATTTAAGGCTGGTGTCACTAATGCTCTTGAGAAATTTTTAAGCTGAATATTTTTCACTGTTTTATTTTCATAGCTTAATGTATGGTAATGTGCAGAATATACTATCAATCAGAGCACTGCAGAATGATGTCAGTAACAATCTGCTTTCTAGTCTCTGTGGGAATGATGTGTGGGGCAATTGTGAGCCTATCTTGAAGGCAATGCTACTTTTTTAGTCTGGAACAAGAAGAGCCACAGACCCCAGTGAATGCAGGTCCCAGCAGCAATGAAGAGCCTTCTTCATCCAGTTCAACGCAGAACTCTGCAGCACCAGGTAAGAGATGGTGTTCATAGGTCCAAAGTCAGTTCCTATGTGTTGATTGTATGACAAAAGTAGTAGTAGCTGCATTAATAATCTGGTGTGGCAGGAACCATACAAACAGTATGTGGAGAAAAGTAACATCAGGTGATACAAAAAGATGTAGCAAGCAAGGATTTAGAGAACAGAGCCAAATCACTTTCAGGCCCACAAGTGCTTCTCATTTTTGAAAACTTGTGTTTAGCCAAGCTGATAGAAACTGGAAAAATGCAATTCTGTTCTTCCCTCCAGAAAGGCTGCTTTAGGAAGAAAATTAACTACTAAGGAAGCAAATAAAATAAGAGAGCATATAAAAAATTACAGCTTGTGTTCACTTACTCAGTCTTTTGAAAGCTGCAACAATCCACCATTTTGTGTTGTGTCTCTTGTGTGATGTGTCTGTTTATGACTTCAGTGTACTTTGTAACCTGTAATAAATAGACTCTGGCTAAATACTTGTTCATTTACAACAAATGATGAAGTAGCAGTGCTGTTGAGAAAGATGTCCTGTTTACATTCTGGTTTCCTAACTCATTAAACAACACTAGCAAAAACTAAGCCAGTGGGAACTTACATTTCTGTACAGCAGGAGAGTCCTGGAACAACACTGAGTTTAAAGAGATGGTTTTTGTATATCACTGTCTTGTGTTGTGAGCATGCTAGGACATGTACCTGCAAGGCATTTATTCCTGTGTAGTTACTGTGTAGTGTGCTAAATAGTTACATAGTTAGTAGTTATTAAATGTAGTGTGCTTTTTAAGCTGTACTGATTCATTGACTAACTTTTATTTTCACTGACCTGAAAAAGTCTTGGTCACTTGTGGCTAAGCTCAAACCTAAAAGATGCAGACAGGGAGCTGAATGATAAGCAGCTGCAAAAAAAAGATACTTAAAATGAAATTTCTGGTAGTAAATAAAGTTTTAAATAAAAACTCTTGAAATGAAACGTTAACAATTGCCTCTGAATAAATTTCTTTGTCTTGACAGAATCTGTCAAAGTATTTTAAATCTGTCATAGTATATTACTTGTCTGTCTCTGCATTCACTAAAATTGAGTGTTTCACATCCCAATTTATCTTTGGAAGGAGCCAAATATACTCTTGATTTTATGTAAATCTCTCCACTGTGCTGGAGAAAAAGTCTTGTTCTGGGAAGTGAATCACTTTATTTGAGTTTATTTGATAAATCATTGTCTTTTTTTTTTTTTGCTGTCCTACCAAGTCTTTTAACTAAGAATGTCTCCTCCTGATTTATTTATGAAGAAAGGTTTTGTTGCAGAACAAAAATAGTCTTTCTTTTGTGCTTTTCTCATTGGTCTGAATTTCCTCTTGGTCAGTGGTGACGTCCCTTCTGTGTCTGTGTAAGAGCAGTGCATTTGAACACTACAAATAACCTCAAATTTTTTCCTGTAAGTTGCTCATCTGTTCCCACTCTGAGTATCATGCCTGGGATGTGTTGGGAGCTATAGCTTTGGGTCTTGCAACTCTGACATTCACGTGAAGACATGGAATATCAAAGAGCAATAAACAAACTTAGTTATCATCTGATTTTGCCACTTTTTCTTCCGTGTCTGCCCCCACGCCCCCCCAAAGAGCTGCCAGGATTTTATTATGACCCAGAAAAGAACCGCTATTTTCGCCTACTGCCTGGACATAATAACCACAACCCACTCACCAAGGACAGCATTCAGCACAAGGCAATGGAGTGCAAAAGACTGAGACTCCTAGAAGAGGAAGAAAAACAGAATCAGGTATGTTTTGGAAAAGATTGCAATTAAGCTTTATTGTACTCTGGCCCAGGACAGATTATAAACTAAAGTCTTGAAGTTTGGACAATTCCATTTCTTCTGCTAAGAAAAAAGTCCTTGAAGCCTTTTGTTTGGCTCTTCCACACAGGAATGAAGTGAAGTCATTACAAACAAAAAAATCTATAAAGACACACGCACTGTGCTCAGAATTGCAGTTGTTCAACCATTACACTTGAGTCAGGATATTGGATGCCAGGTTTCAAGTTCCTGTCTTGAATTGGCAAAGTGAGGTGTTGATTTAAAGTTTTTCACATTTTTAATAAATTTATTTATCATATTCCTGGACCTTGAAGAAACAATACTAATCATAGTTGGTAGAAAGCTTTTTCTTGAAGAACTTTTTTGGACAGCTAAAATCAAGGCAGGTCTTATGTTTACGTCTGGAAAGCCTGTGTGCTTTTCTTCAGAAAGTGTTACAGTGAAATTAATGCTGATGCTGCATATTTGTAATGTGGGTAAAATATCTAACAAGGATGCTTTTTCATTACCTGAAAAAACATGTCTTAGAACTTTACAAATAACAGCTCAGCTTATATGCTATCATTTGGAAAAATGAACAGTGTTCTTTTTCTTAAGCAATGGAGTTCTCCAACCATCTCTTCAGTCTTCAGTGTAAAAGAACATTTTGACTCTCAAACACTTGCTTTGTCTGAGCATTATCAAAAAGATTTCTTACTCCATAATTCTGCTAAATACTCTATCACTTGGTTTCCTCAGAAGGTGTTTGCATTAAATTCTAAAAGGTTTGTGAATTATGGAATGGAATCATAGAATGACTTGGGTTGGAAAGGACCTTAAAGATCATCTAGTTCCAACCCCAGTGCTGTGGGGGGAATGGAAAAGCAGTTTAGTACAGAAAGACTGCATATTTAATATCAGTCTCATTGTGATAGAAGATTTTGCTATATAAGAAGAATTTGAGGTGTTGTAATGAAACCAGAAGGTGACTTTACACCTCCAGGTGGTACTGCTGATTATTTAGAGTGAAGACTATGCCTGTTGGGGTTTCATATTTTTTCTTCAGCTTCTGTATTTACCAAAGCACTCCATATTTCACAGGAGTATATTCTTGTCTACTTACTGTAGTAGATCAGGGAGATGGTGCTGGAATGTGTTTTATATGTTCTGAAAATTTTCATGTGTGTAGGCTAGAGAAAAAAGTTACCTAAACATCCCAAACATCAGACCCACAGCCGTGTTTGAATGTCAAACAAGTAAATAGCTGAGTACAGTTCCATGTTACTCTCTTCCAGAAAACAACAAGGGCTGGACTGAACTCATCTGTGCTGTTACAGAAAAGGCAGCTGGGTTCCCTCAGCTCCACAAGTTATTGCAGGTACAATGATTTGATTTGTCTTCTGTTAGCAATGCCAAGTTCTGCTGTTAGTGCAACTGTTTCTGTCAGGTTTTCTTGCATTTCTTACTGTTCCATTGGGAGGAGGAGGAACATATTACTTCAAGTCAGGAAAAAGGTTATATTCTGTAATAATCAGATTACTAAAATTATGAGAATTCAAATGAGGAAATTGTTTCCCAATTTTACTTCAAAAGTTTATTTTATGTATATATATGGATATGCTGTTTTGTCACATTGTATTTTATGAGTGTAGCACAGGTTTTTTAGGATAAGTGCTTTTCAGTGGACATGACCGTTTCCTTGCCCCCATCAGAACAGCAGAAAGCAAGTTAAGTTAGTGACTAGCTGTGTTGCTGTTCTGGCTACTAAAGATGAGCTGGGGTTCAAAATAGTGGGATGAAATTCCATGCATGTGGAAGATGTACATGTTCATGGGTTATGCAAGTTAAATTTCAGCATGCTAGTTATTCAGGCATTTCCTCTTCAGTGATTGAGAAGCATTCTATATCCTGGCCAGAATTCTTTTCATATGCATTAAATTTAAGCTTACCTGAATTCTCCTTTCTTCAACCCCCTCACCCTCCTACCTGCTTTTGCAGGCTAGTCCATGAACTAAAAGTGAACTGCATGCAGAGGAGGAAGATAGAAATTCACAGTCCGGATTCCTCAGTTGCTGGAACCAACAATTTTAAAATCATTGTGGTATGTTATGAGAAATGATAAGTCTTTAAGATAAAGAGAGCCTGTTTTCAGTGAAAATTTAGGCTCTTGTAATCAAATCACACAGGTCAAATGTAGCTTTTAAAGATGTGTTATTCCTTCTCTGTCAGTTCTTAAAATCTGTGCTCAGTAACTTTAAACAGGTAGGGAGAAGCTGTTCCTTTCCTACAAAGGAAAATTATAAAAAAGGTTGGATATGAAAGCAGTTTTTGTTGTTTTGTTTTGTTTTTTTTTACTCTGATCAACTTGTTCTTTTGGAAGTAAGTAGGAGTCGAGTGGATCATTATTGTGGGGCTGGGAGGAGGAGTGGAGACGATCAAGAGAAAGAAGAGGAAAATGAAAGAGAAGAATTTTGGGAGTGGCAAAGCCTGTGGTTCAGAGAATCTAAGAAAACATCAGTAATCACTTTACATTTCATGATCTTTCATAGACTATATAGGAAGCTCTCCAGGACCAGCTCCTGGCCTTGTAAACAGAGCACTGCATAGATAGCTGAAGCCAGAAGGGACTCAGAAACAGTGTAAGTGTATAGAATTGTTAACATTGGAAAGATCACTTATTGTTAGTCAAGGACTGAATCCTTTTCTTATCCCTGTTTTTTTCTCTGCATGCATTTAAAATGAGTTGGCCACTGATTTTAGAGGTGAATGGAAAGCAGGTGGTGTTAAAGGGATCAGAATTAATGTGTTGTTTCATTTTAGACTTAATGCAACTCCCTCAAGCTGTTTTTCCTGTAAGTTTCCAGTGAGTGTGACCGGTAAGCTTTTATTTTACAGGCAGATGTTGCTTGTGAACGAATATTCACTGTGAACGATGTAGAGCATGGAGGATGTAAATATGGTATCATCAATCTCAGCGGTTTGGGGAAGGAGTCTCTCACTGTGGAGATGTATGACAACCTCTACTTCACAAACCGCAAAGTACTGCTTTCTGTTCCTCCTTCCTTTGGTGGTTGCGTTCTCAGAACACTGTTCTTGGGAGGCTCAGGTGGAAGTGCCATGAGGGTTGGGGAAAGGGCTAGGAGAAGAGAATGGAAGAATCTAGAAATGTGAAACTTGGGTAAACACAGAACCACAATAAACCTGTCCTGAAAGTGCTCAGTACCAGTGATAGTTGTCAGGATTGTTATACTACAATTAGAATTAAGGACTACATAGAAGTACCAGCTTCCAAGGATAGTGATTACTTTAGACTTCGACTGGCAAAACTGAAGTTTGGCTATCAAAACTACCATGCTTCTTTCTTAAAAATAATTTTGGGAAAGTGTGTTTATCCTCCTTTAAATATGAGGCATATTTAAAACAGGTTATCATGATCTCTTCATGAGGTTCTGTCAGGGATGGTCTCTTGGTGCCTTAGTCTGTGTTTGGCCAGACTTCAAAATGCTGTTCTGTTGTTACGAGTATGAAGTTGAACTGCTTGTGCCCCATTACTGAGTAATTTAGTGGGCTGAGGAGTTGTGCCCAGTGCCTAATTTCATGTCATTTCTGCATGGAAATAATATTTCCTTACTTGAATAACAGATCACAAAAATAGTATGTTTTCTTCTCTCTGAAGGTGAACTCCGTGTGCTGGGCATCACTGACTCATCCAGATTCTCATGTTTTATATCCTTTTAAAAAAAACAGAATTGTCATTCAGGTTTCACAAGTCTGCATCATGCTTCACAAAAAAACTAACTTCAAGGAATACCTCTCCTATAGCTCCCCCAGAAGATAAGTTTTCTGGAAAACAGCAGAAGTAAAGAAAATTGAAATATGTTGGAATTACTGAGGCAGATGTATGGTTCTGTTACAGGTATATGTAAAATTGTTCCCATGTTAATGGTAAATGAAAGACCATGTTTTGTGCAATGGAGAATTCCCACTTCATTAATAATGTATATAAATGCCATATCCAGAATGATCTGATGTTTGGAAATTGGCTGAGGCAAAAGAACAGGAGCAGAGGGTTAAGGCAACAACCTTTTTCTGAAGTGAACCTCTTTGAAAGTGGGATGGTTCATTTGTGTTTAAAACCATCCCTGTGTTGGTGGGGGTGAGAGGAGAATGGGAGCAATTCTGTAGCATCACCTGCAACTTTCAAAGCATGTTCTGCAGGTCTGACTCGAAGAGGAAAGTTGATGATACAGTAGAGGCAGCAGGAAAGAACAGTGCAGAGCCCAGAAGAGGTGGGGGAAAAAATTGAATTTTGGCATAGGAGATGGCAGACAACAGGTGTGTTACAAAGTGCCGAAAGAAATTACATAGAAAAGTATGGAACGGCCTGTGTGAAAAGCCATGCAATTCCAGACCAGCCCATCAGGGGCAGGAGCTCACCAGGCATGCACACAGCTGGGGATGTGTTCAGGATCACTTGGTTTTCTGGGTTCCTGCTTTCACCTAGCTGAGTTACAGATTTACCCCACTGAACTTGAAATGCAGCTTTCAAATTCTATTTGTACCTGGTACAGTCTTCATAAAATATTTAAATGTTATCTAAAGTGAGTTTTCCTTGCTTCCCATTTTTCCATTTTATCTTCATGAAAAACAGATCTATATTAATGCAGTGTCATCGACATGAAAAAGTAAGAATTGTCTATATAGGCCATGCTTATTTTTTATTTTTCCTATCACTAGTAAGATTATTGTCTTATCTTTCTGGTAATGAAAATACAAAAGCAAGAATATGAGTTCTTTCTAGCTCACTCCTATGAAAGAAATGAAGTGTCACAGCTTAGTTGTAAACTGTAAGGCACATCAGAGGTCTTGAGGAAAAGTGTTGTGAGCTGTAACTGTGTCAGGGCATCTTGCTTTTCCCATTTATAAATATTAGGTAGCCTGTTCTATTCTAGGGAGAAGTCAGTTTTCCTTAACTCACTTCAGCAAGCTGTGTCTCATGGGAATTGCAGAAACACCAGGCTGTGCCAGTCTGCTTCCAGCATCGTTGTTCAGCAGCACTAACCCAGGTAGGGTGTTTCTGTTGGTTGTCTCCAAGTTTTGGTAGCAATTATAGTAAAAAAAGAGCACAAATGAAAGGTTATTTTAGCATTCTTTTTCTGTAGTTGGTGAGACTGTTGTATTCCTGAAATGATGATGAAAAAATTTGAGACTTAATTAACAAGCATATTCAGAGCCCTAGTTTATTTTTAGCTGCTGCAGTACTTGACTTTGGCAGGAGAACACCTCACTTGTAAGGTAAACACTTGAGATTTTTCAT
Organism: Passer domesticus; assembly: GCF_036417665.1. Lineage (NCBI taxonomy): Eukaryota > Metazoa > Chordata > Aves > Passeriformes > Passeridae > Passer > Passer domesticus. The sequence continues at coordinate 35,738,649 of NC_087479.1, forward strand.
GAGTAGCTTGGCCTATAATTAATATGCAGAAGCTGCCCACAGCAAGTACTCACATTTCCTTGTAGAATGTCCAGAGTCACTGCAGAATCTGTTCTCATAGCAGCTGCTCAGGTATGCTCAGTGCATAAATCAGAGGTGGAAAGCTGGTAAGTATCTCGGCCCATAGCTCCTTGTACAAACTCCAGCTCTCCAGTTGTATGGAAACTTGACTGACTGGGAGAGTACTACGTCCTAAGTATGGCTATAGCTGATCTTTTTTGTTGAATGTTCTTAGGGGCAGGACTTAATTAATTGGACCTTCTTGATAGATATTAGAACCATGCTTCTTCCAGTCACAGAGTGCAGTGCTCTAATCTGGCTTCCATTGAGACATGATCAGTTAAATTTATACAGAGGAAATCTGTGATAGATAAGAGTAATGGACTAATTTTAAAATTTTAATGTCTTACTATAAATGTAGCCATTAAAAAAGTTTGCATAGAATCAGCATGAACTTGAATGAAGAGTCACTGTGGGTGGATGGCTACTAGGCCAGCATACCCAGTTGCTCTGGGAAAGATTTTAAGCCCTTCACCATAATTAGTTGCTGTGGCTTCTACCAAAGTCCTCTTGTTCAGTATATCCTATTGACTGTTCAGGTATTTCCAGATTTGATTTCCTTCACTCTGAAAGAGGAGGTTTGTGGGAGCCTTGCTGAATAGATGCCAGGAGAAAAGTAGAACTTAGCCTGTCTAAAACTATGTTATCCATCCATTCTTGTCCATGTGACCTCTGCTACCTGACAGATGTATGTATGATGCACCATGAAGGAAGTGAAAACTGAGGATGTAGTCTGCTAATTGGCATAAATTCTGTGCAGGGGCTACATGAGTAAGGGTCAAATCTAGGGGTTTATTACTTAATTTTTTTTTTTTTAATAAGCAGGCATAGAACTTACAGGTTAGGCTTTGGCTAATCTATAGTTTATAAAGTAAATGTTTTTTATTTCTAGTCCACTCATCTTTAAAAAATGGCTTACTTAGTGCTATAAGGTGAGTGTTACTTTTCTCTTTCCTGCCATGGTGAGCCCTCTGACTACTGAATAAATTTCAGTCTCTCATATCATCTATTTACATAGACTGTAGGTGTCCCATTTACATTCATGAACTTCCATTTCTGTTTCCTGTTCCTTGAGTAGCAAAAGGACACTAATTGGGTAGCACTTTCTCTGCTTTAGATTAAAATGTTAAAAGAAATGTGGCAATCTAAGAACCTTTCTGAGTTACCATCATGTCCTAACATTTTATGAACATTTCATGGGTTGCTCCTGTCTTCTAGGAGATCGACCTGGAATGCTGTGCAGTTTCAAGATCTCCACTGCCTGGTCCTGCGCTTGGTGCCTGAATCCCCAAGCAGACAACTGCTTTAGCACAGGTGACCCATCTGCAAGGCTAGCAATGCCCTCTGTCTCAGTGGGGAAGGCTTCTTCCATTATCTCCCATCTGCTACACAAATTACAGCTAAACTATCATCTGTCTTCCTTAGGCCTGACACGACGAGTTCTTGTGACCAATGTAGTGACAGGGCATCGTCAGACATTTGGAACCAGCAGTGATGTGCTGGCACAGCAGTTTGCCACTCAGGTAGGGAGAACCAGACACCATTTTTTCAGAGCACTTCCTCATTGGTGGGCTCTTTGGGGCAGGATTCCTCATGCTGCACAAAAGGTTGTGATGACAGCTGCTGTTGGGTGGCTGTTCCACAGCAGAACTGATGGGGTCTGATGCTTGCACACAATTGAATAGCAACAAAAATATTACCTGATTTCAAATTGTGGCAACGGGCAATTTTTGTTAAGATTACAGAGGTTAAAAGACAAGGAAGTACAAAGAGCACAGTAATAACATGTAAAATTGTCTTGGTTTTGGCAAATAAACTCATTCTAGTAACACTGAGTGTATTGCCTCCACCAAAAAGGAGAAAGTCCCTATAAAATATTATTGAACTTGTTCAAAAGAATTAGGATAGTAAAATAGGAATATAAGAATTCCAGTTTCTGTTTTGCTGTTATGTTAGACTGAGTTCCTGCTTACCTAGGCAAACTTTTACAGCTAAAGTAAATAGCTGAGGTTTGAATGGAACTAATGAATTTGTTGAAAAATGCTGCAGTGTGTAATTAAAATTCTATTTCTTAATGCATCTGTTAAAATAATTTGACAACTACACTGTAGAGCTCAAAAGCATGACACAGGCTGTGTCTGTGTACCTGGTAAGAGCCTTGCAGATGTTACACAGTATGCTCCTTTCTCTGGGATTCTCCCAGACCCCAGTGCTGTACAACGGCTGCCGTTCAGGTGAGATTTTCAGCATTGATGTGCGCCAACGTAACCGCAAGGGGCAGAGCTGGAAAGCAATTCGTCTCTTCCATGGCTCAGCAGTTACATCTATTCACCTTATGGAGGCTGAACATTATCTGATGGCAGCAGATATGGCTGGAAAGGTATGGTTTTGTTGTGTTTAGGATATTCTGTTCCTTTTAGTATCTGGGAATTTACACGTACTTATCCCACTCCCAATGGCAGATGTCTGCTCTTAGTATGTAGTATGGAATGGGCTGGTAGTTCCATTTATGGGTCTTCTTCCAGAGACCATTATTTATCACAGAATGGTTTGGGTTGGATGGAAACTTAAAGGTCATCTGGTTCCAGCCCCCTGTCATAGGTAGGGACACCTTCCACTAGACCTTCATCCAACCTGGCCTTGAACACTTCCAGGGATAGGGCATCCACAACTTCTCTGGGCCACTTGTTTTAGTCACTCACTACCTTCACATTAAAGAGCTTCCTAATATTGAATCTGAACTTACCCTTTTCAGTTTAAAGCCATTCCCCTTGTCCTGTCACTACATACCCTTATAAATTGACCCTCTCTGCCTCTCTTGTAGACTCCTTTAGGAGGAGGCTGCTTTTGCAGGCTGAATTCTCTGTCTGTCTCCACAGGAGAGGTCCTCTAGCCCTCCCAGTCATCTTCAGAGCCCTCTTCTGGACGTGCTCCAGCACATCCAACCTTTGGGTGCTCTCTGCTTTAATATATCCTCTCTCAAACAATTTCTTCAACTTGCAGATAAAACTGTGGGACCTGAGAACAGCAAAGTGTGTGAAACAGTACAAAGGTCATCACAATGAATATGCTCTTCTCCCTTTGCATGTAAATGAGGAGGAAGGACTTCTTATAGCAGGTAGGTTGACTTTTCCCCTCTTCTATTTAGTATTGTGTATGGTAGTGACTGACTTTTTTATGCCTGAGGGGTGTTTCTTAGGTACAGCTGTTAGAAACTGTAAAGCTGTTAATTCTTTAAAATTCAGAAAAAATTTAGCCTTAAACATACTGTAATATACTATGAAAATTACATTATGGATTCATTCCTACTGTAATCAATCCTGTAAGGTGCTCAACAGCTTAATCTGCTGTATCCTGCAGAAGTTCTATTATCCTTTCCACAATATGTCTCAAGAGTAGAGCAGAAAACATTTGATTTTAAAATTCAGGGAAACAACATGTAAACAGGAGACTTTATCTAGAGACTCCATATCTTTAGTTTGTGCTTAAGGGGAGAATGTGGTGATGGACTGAAGCATTGGCATGTGGGCTTGACTCCTTGTAAACTGTTTATACCACTCAGATGCATTTTGAGTACTCCCAGTTACACTCAGATTTTTGTATTATTATTATATTTTAGGTGGGGTCAGGAAAAGTAGCAATAGATGAAACAAAACCCTTATAGTGTAGCCAAGCTTCATAAAGTCACTGTAAAGACAGTGACCTCCTTGACATATCCTTGGATATATCAGTAAGTGGTGGAATAATAAGAATTTTTATTGTGACTGAATTTTTCTCCCTTTTTTGACTTAGGAGCTTGATAAAGGGAAAAGCACTCTAAATACTGATTTACTGTACCTTTAATTACCTAATAGAAAATGCATATTTTTCCCAGTCTTGTAGTATTCAGTGTAAAATTTTTGTTTTGTAAAGTATATGGATAAAGACTTTGCCTTTTGTGGGTGTAAAAATATTCAGGGTGTTTTCTCCATAGACCTTCTGCTTCTGTGGTGATAATCTTGCAGAACTGTGTCAAGTCTCTTTTGTGTAATGTTGAATTTTGCTTTCCTCCCAGTTGGTCAGGATTGCTACACCCGAATCTGGAGTCTCCAAGATACTCATCTGCTTAGAACCATCCCTTCTCCCCACCCATCATCCAAAGATGCCATTCCCAGTGTGGTGTTTTCTTCAAGACTTGGGGGTAGCCGAGGAGTTCCTGGCTTACTCATGGCTGTCAAACAAGATCTCTACCACTTCTCCTATAACTGACGTCTTCTCCTTAGACCTGGCCTACAAAGCTGCCAATATATATGTGACTTTAGAGTCTTTACACCAGTCACCAAGCTGTTGAGTCATTATGTGCTGCTGTTGCATCTGCTTTGCTCATCTAATTGTGAGCCTCCTTCAGGAGTTCAGCAAATCTTGCTGTATACATACATCTCAGACCTCTTGTAAATAAAAGCTGAACACTGATTAACTGTAGGCAAAAGTCAGTCTGTCTGAAATCTAGCTGTAAGCCTGCCAAACAGGTAACTTTAAGAGCCTCTGTTGTGCTAGCTGAATGTGCTGTCAAAAGGCTGCTCTAACTTGATTCTAGTTTGGTCACCTAACCCTTAGCTGTGGGCAGATCTGCCCCAAGAAGCAGGCTGGCCCAGCACAGTGAAGCAGCTGATGTTGAGAAGCTAAACACTAAGTGTTCTGAGTCTTTGTTTGGGGTAGCTTTGGTTGGTGTTCCTGCAACTGCCACTGCTATATCTTGGAAGAAGCTGATTGGAAACAACCATGTTCCATGGTTGGAAGCAGCTCAGGGAGGAGCTGTTTTCCTCACCCCTGCTGTCAGTCCTTTTTGCTGGGTCACACTACACTTTGAGCCTTTCAGATGATGGTAGCGTGTGACTGCCCTGCCACAATCCCTGTAGAAGGCAGCAGGCATGAAGTAAAGCCCCTCTTCTGGTCCACTAGCAAAGCTGAATGTCCTTGTTAATTTATCAGGGTTTCCTAACCAAGTCCACACCCCTGACATGCAGTTTGGTCAGCAGTCTGGAAGGGCAGGCTTGCTCAGGCTGCTGTAGCAGGACACAAGCCCGGCTGTATAGAGCATGTCTTTGTGCAAAGTCAATATACAGAGGTACAGCTGGGCCCTCAGCTGCCAAGTTGTAGTACCAGCTCACAGGAACTGGATGATACCATATCTGTATTTGAGAACAACTACCATCCAATGGAGCCTCTTCACTTCCTGCCTGGTAACCAGTCTGGGCTGGACAACACCATCCTGCTCTCAGCATCTGTAGGAAGCACTGACCAGATGTGGAACCTATGCAAGGGTAAAGGCCCATGAACTAGGATGGGCTTTACAGGAAAGACACACTGCACTCAAGTTTTCCAAAATTTTTACTAAAGGAGTGCCAGAACCATCTTTTCATCCTGGGATCTGCTTGGAGCATTCAGGTGTACAGTTCTGTCATCAGAGATGCTACTTCCCCTGGAAAGCTCAGCAGATGAGAGTACAAATGGGTTCTGATGACAGCCATGCTGCACAGCAAGTGAAGAGGGCGCAGTGAGATGGCCTTGGCAGAGAGCAAGGCTGGGACTCGGCAGTCCAAGTGCCTTCTACCAGCAGACATGGGCTGCACAAGCAAATGCCAGTCTTTGTAAGGCTTTTCTAAGTCGCAAGAATTGATTTCCCTTCCCGAAAGGAAATTTCATTTCCTTTCGGGAAGGGAAATGAAATCTTGCAATTTCAACGGGGATCAATTGGGCACGCTTTGGTCCATGTCCCTGCACTTGATGGCATCCCAAGCCTTTCGATGAATTTCACTTTAGCGAAGATTTTTTTTTTTTCCCAGTATCCATACCATGTCTACCATATCTTCCCCTCAAAGTTCTGCCTGCCTCCTTGATTTTTTTCCCTGCTTTTGCCACACGGAGATGAGTGGTGCTGCTCTCTACAGGTGTGGCCTCTCAGGCAGTTCCCAGTGCAGCACTCTAACCTTCATCTCTGTCCTCTGTGGAAAGGAGTGCAGCAGTGCTGAGCATCCTAGGCCGGAAGAGTCCTCTTTCTGCCTTCAAAATAAGCTCCCACCAGCACCCTCTTCAGCATATTACAACGTTTTCCAGGTATCTCATTTCTTAACAGATATTATTACTGTTAAGCACCTAAAGCTTTTGGCCAAAGCAGCCTATTTACAGAGGGATTTTACCCTGCCACCTTGATCCTTATGGGCGATCAGCTCAGTGTGTTTAACCTCACACTGGTGCATGTGCAAGAAAGCTCTTGCTTTTTACTCCTCTTGAAGAGGAGTATTTGTAGTTTAAAAGTGGGTTAGTAAAACTGTTCAACCAGTCACAAAATGTTTTTCCCAGAAGTGAGAGTCAGCCGCACTATAAGCACAGTGCTGTTAACAGGCATAAGGCACTTGGGGTTGTGGTGTGTTCTCAGGAGCTCCTCTGGCTCTCCAACACATCAGTGTTGTGTGGTGACCTCCTAACCTTTCTTTGTATTTCATTTACCCATAAATCTATACAGAAGTCAATAGAGCAGGAAATCTCTTCTCTTGGGAGCAGTGTCAAAACTTTATAGCGTGAATATATTCTGTCAGAAAGCTGCTGCAAGGGTAATCAAGATGAATCCCAGCAAATACTCAAAATAGTGCCTTCCCTCTTTGAGTATACATTCAAACCCCCCAAATCTTTCTTCTATCCCATTATCAGCCAACTTGTATTTTCCCATGGGCAGATTGAACTGTTAATTCCTTACAACCATGGTTCCCCTCATACCTCTGGCTTTAGTGTTCCTCTGCAGAGCCTTCTTTCTCACACAAAACAGAGCTGCTCACAGCATAAGTTCTGTGCTGCCCCTTCTTTCCACAGACACTGTTTATGAGACATGGGGGTGTCCTGCTCTCCTAAATGGTAAGCCTTGCAGGCTGTTCCCATTCCCTCTACTACCCTTTGAAAACCAAGGGCCCTAGTCCCCAGTTGCTTGGCTTTTCAATTTGAGAAAATATTCCACAATTTGTCCTGGTTGGTTAATTTTTGACATGTAGGTAGTAACCTACAAAGATAATGAAATCCCTTAAAGCAAAATTAATTCCAAAATTTAAACATTTAAAAATTTAGACTCTTTCAGTGCTCTTAACGCCAGTAATTCCTGTTCTGTAAGAACAGGACCATGCAACAATTATGTTCAGTTACCGTGGGAAACACCAACTAAGAATTGTGGTTGAAAGGCATCTTACATAACTGAAGATAGTTTCATCTCTATATTCCTTTGAGGGAAAACTCATACAAAGGAAAAAAAAAATTCATACAAAATAATTTCCTTTCTTTTGTTTCCAGGAACCAAGTGCACACATGTCCCTTGCAAACTCATTCACCCAACTAGTGCTTTTGCAGCCAACACTTCTAATTAAGCCTGCAAAAGGACTAAAAAAGGAGAGGGCAAGCACGGCAAGAAGAGAGGCAATTTGGCTCCAGTAATAAACAGCAAGCAGTTTACAGGCAGCAGCTGAAGTATATTAAATCATCTCTTTCATCACACAGCAACAGTGGGGGCCTAAGGCAGTTAAAAAGGAACCACAACACTATTCCTGTCTGCTACAGTATCAAAACATTGTATTTCTTTGTCTCTGCTTCTCAGCAAGGACTGACCTAGTGGGAAACTTCAGAAAGGCCAGCCAGCTCCAAGGCAGGTTGCAGCATCCCTCGTCCAGCAGACACCATTTCCTTGGTCCCACTGGTTCCCTGAAGCATGGCACAGCCTACCCAGCTCTCCTCACTGGCCAAACTGCCAGTGCCTCCCATCAACACCAGTCTCTCAGAAGCCACAGTCTCACCCTTGCTCTGTTCTGTGTCCCCTGCTGCTATCAGTCATCTCTCAACCCTGATAAAGCTCTTTACACATAAACTCCTTTAGGTCACATAAGAGCTAAAGACATAACAGGTAGAAAAACTTCAATTTTAACTTGAAATTTCTAAAGCAGGGAGGAGATTTGCTTTTGGGTCTTCTGTGGTGGTGTTGGTCACATCTTTCTGTTGGTCCCAATTTACTGCAGTACATGCATGCATGGTCATTTCTCCTCAATTATCCTGATGAATACTGAAACTAAGAGGTTAAAAAATTCAATTTACTAGTCACCAATTCACACTGTCATTTTTGCATTTTTAAGTTTAAGAGGGACCTATTCTAACAGGATTGGAAAAGAATTCATTTTTTTATGAGAAAGAGAGCATTCAAACCCAGCTATGTGCATAGTCTCAGGTTATCCCCTTACAGAAGCTGCTTTCAGAAAAGTTACAATCTAGCAGTGGAGAACTCAGCTTTAGTCCCCAAACCTTCAGTCACTAGTGGCTGCTGGCACACCCTATATGTACTACATGTACTGTGAGCTGAATCCAGCAGCCAACATCAACCCAATGTACTTTCTACACAGGGGTTTTGGGGTGAGGGCCTGGGAGCTGAGAGATGTTTAACCCAACTGTTTAAAGCACTTTACAAATCAGTGTAATACTTCAAAAATGGAAGGCAAGGCACAAAATTGATAAACCTTTTCAGGTAATGTCTGAAAATATAATCAAGATCACCTGCTTTTTCTTGTTGAAACAACTTCTTTCCTATCTGTTGGTATCATGGTATCTGTGAAGAACTTTGATGCCTTCCTGACAAGTCATCATCTGCACATCACCATCAGACATATGCACCTGCTTCTCTCCAGTGCTGCTTGCCTTTTAAGCAAAAACAGAAATATTTAACAAGCTTTTCAGAACATTAGAAATCAGTATGTTTCAAAATCTCTGGCATTCTTGAAATTAGAACTATTATAATTTCTGTAATGCCACAATTAAAACACCTCCTACATAAGGATTTACATATATATATATATATATCTCACTGGTATTTTTTTTTTTTTGCTTGAGTTATATCCAACAGAAAGAAAGTTAAAAACCTGCATGCAATTTAATTTTGGCTTGAGATAACTAACTAGCTGCTATTTTACTTTAGCTTTGTCTTTGTCATATAATACTGTTGATTTTGAAAGCCCTCATAGCAAGTTTTTATTTATTTTGGCATTGACATGATTTCATTTTTGATGTACCTGCACTACAAACAAATGCATTTTATGACATATATTCTGTCAGTAAGAGTACATATATTATATGTCAGCATGGCTTTGCCATGAAAGAGTGCCCAGCTAAAGTAGGGGATGGGGATGAAACCTGGATGACAAAAAGCAGGCAGTTCTATCACTTGTCCAAATCACTCTCTGTTCTCAAATTACTGCCAGGCAGACATATTTGTTGATGCCAAATTATATTACAGCCATCAGTGATAATTAAATGCAAGGACAATGCCACAATACATGGCATTACAGTAACTGACAATGGCAGTTGACAAATGAAACATGAAAATGATGAGAGGCTGCCAAAATTGAATTACATTAGTATTTAAACCTAACTGGGCTGGTTATGCTGAAAGCAAAAATAAGGACAACAAAGTCTGTAGAACCAGGTGGGGAAGCCAGAGTCCTGCAATGTTAAAGCCCAGGCTCCCAAAGCAACAGGGCATTTGTGAATGTCTCAGCACAGTCATAGCAGACACCTGGCATAAAGGCAAGGCAGATCTAACTTAAGGATGGTGTTTATTTCCACAAACTCTCGTTGATATCAAAAGCTAGCAAGGGTTGTCTTGTCTTCCAGAACACAACCAAAGGTCCAATTCCCAAGGGACACAGACAGGAATGTACAGGATACCTTGGCCAACTTGAGCCTGTGCAACTTCACCTGCAAGGCACTGGGCAGAACAAATGAACAGGAAAACCAGTGCAGGGGTTGGAAGTGGGGGAGGGCAGTGAATGAAGGACAAAGCAGTTTTTCTTGTGCAGGTAACTCCAGCTTAGAGCCTTTCCTGCCCTGACAACAGCTACATGTTGCAGCCATGCTGCTCCACCATCCGTCCCCTGGCTGCAAGTCTCAGGTGCACATTTAAGCCAAGAATGGCCTACAGGGTTTGGATAGGAGTCTAAGTCAAAGTGTTGACATCTATATGAAGCTTACATCTATTTGCTTCACAAGATGACAGGGAAACCCACATCATCTGTTTGAAGATGAATCTTCATGCTGAATTGCCATATATACCCATAATGGAAATAAATCCATCAGAATACAGCAATCAACAAGTCTAGACTTGTTTTGTGATGCTTTGGATAAGGAATTCAGTTTTTCACTGCCACATATCTCTGCACATTGGCTAGTTCATGTGATTGTTATTTTACTCAATGTTTTCCATAGCATTTCCTAATTGTAAGAGGTGCAGATGGTGCTTGATCTGTCAATAATCAATCTGGCATAATTTTTCTAACAAGAGATTTACATCAGTCAGCTTCAGTCTAACTCAGAACAGGCTTTTATCGTGTCACATCTCAGACCAATTGAGACCAATTAATTATCCTACCAAGTAAGCGTGGCAATTTTAACTGCTAAAATATTAACATTACAGTGAACTTCAGTTGACCCAAGTGACACATTAGCACCTTGACCAACTACAACTTCATGGTAATTTCTCTTCAGTGTAACACACAAAGTGATGATCTTCTAGAAATTTCCTGAAAAACAGTCTCCTTCTATCTTTGCCCTTGTCAATACAGAAGACTTTTTCACACAGGAGTTGCATTACTCTTGGACCTGTCTCATGGTGCCACTATGAAACTCATAGTTTGTCCTCTTGCATAGCTCCAGCAATGTTGCTGTGAACTTTTGACAGGTTTTCCAAAAACTCACTCTTGGTTGGTGCTACCCATAACACAAAGCATCTCTCCTAATAGTTCAGGAATAGAACTCACAGGTTCTATTGACAGTCCAACCCCAAACACAACATGCTGTCATGATGTTTTAGGGATATTTTTTCCCCCCAGGATTTCCATTTCCTTCACGTTTTCTGTAGAGCTTTCTGTCCACAGACATCTCTTAGAGCTCTTTTGTTTATTGAATCCTAATGTGTTAACACTGAATAGCATTGGGCTCTGCCAACATCTATCCCCTTTCAATAGCTAAGCCATTTAATAACCATATTCTATACTGTGTACTCACAGCACCAAACAGTACCAGAAAAACAAGCACTATTCTGTACAGGAAACAGCAGGGAACTTAAGCCTTAGTTTGTTTTTTTTTCATTTTGGAAAACAAAGATCCCAAATACACCTCCCAGCATTCTCCAGAAAGAGTTACACCAAGCCTGCAGTTCAAGCACCACATAAGACTTTGGTTTGTAGAGAAACATCATAGAAGATTCAGGTCCAGAATAATCTATCAGAAGAATGGACTCTGATACTGACAGGTTGCTAAGTTACTAAGACCACATATAAATTAAAAATGTTTATACAACATTTTCCTTTTGATTGAGTATTAGTTGTTGCTTTGACAAGGAAAAAAAAAAATCAGACAAGTTGTTGAAACAGATGCCAAAGATTTTATACAAGGAATGTCATGGCTGCTTTCTCTTTGTGCATTAACATGGTAGTAAAGCTACATGCATAAACAGCACACAGGGCACAGCCTACAAACCAAGAACACATTGCTCACCCATTAAAAAAATAAAGAATACTTTGAAGCACAGAATTATGCTAGATGTACAGAATGTCTTTTAAGAGAGGATTTCTACCTACTCATGCCCTTACTTGGACAACAGTCAGTTTATGGCAGACTTTTGCTTACAAAAACATAAGACAGTCCGCAGTAAACTTGGCCAGTACCGAAGGTGTCCTGGAACATCTTCTAAGTCTACTTCCTTGTGTAGGCTGGATGTAGTTGTGAAGGGACAAACACTTTGTGAGCATGATCTTTCAGAGACAAAGTGAGAACCGCTTGTTACAAGGAAAGTCAGTACACTTGTTCAGAAGATAAAGTTCTTTATAGCAGTTAATTTAATAATACAGTCTTAAAACAGGGTGTTGGGCATCTCATCACACAAGAGCACATTTAATAAGCTGGGGAAAAAATACCACAGTTGCAGGACACTGCATTAAGCTCCAGCCACTCCAAGCGGAGGCAACTCTCATGTGGTAGAAGAATTTTTGTCTATTTAAGCCAAGAAGGGAGAATTTTAGGCAGTTTAATCCACAATGGTCTCATACTTCTTATAAGTGGAACCACAAATCCACAGTACATGACAGTATAAGTTAGGTAAAGTGGTGCTTTTCATAATAAAATCAGTGAATTCATTGCAGTCCTTTCATAAAAGGATAAAGTCCAGTAAGTGCCAGTTGCTAGGAGCAAAGAAGAAAGGTTCCCATTTTCCAGGCTGATTTGTAAGTTCATATTATTAGAAGAAAGTAAGACAAATCTGTGCAGTTTCTATGCAACCATATCTGAGAACACAGAGGCTTTGGAGACTATAGGATCACTTAAAAAGTGGGGGAAAAGGAAAGTCACCACAACCCAAACAACTCAAACTTTTTATCTCAGAATTGCCTACAAAACTTGTTCTCTTCTTCTGCTCCAGACAAAATTTTTTAACTGCAATGATCTTACAGAGAAACTTGAAGAAAACCTGAGTACATGGAATCATTGTCAGGGAGAGAAAAGCCCTGCTACCTTTTGATCTGGTATTGAAGTTGAAATGGCAAGATCAGAATGCTTTGCCTCGTGCCATAGGATTTGCTTCACCTTCCAGAGCTCTACCAGTCTCTGCCAGGGAGTCTGTGTTAACTCGATACCTCTTGCACTGCAAGACCATTGCTCATATCAGTTCAAACAAAATTGTTAATAAATCTGGGTTTAATCTTCCATGGCCAGAAGGGCAGCACCTCTAGATGCAGAGTTGGCTGAACTACCACGTGTAATTCATATATCAGCACTGGAGATTCCTGGCAGCAGAGTCCAAACCTTCCTCACAGGACATCATGATCAGCAAGACATTCCAAAAGAAGAATTAGAAGGCCATAACTCTGATCCAATACAGTAAGGAACACCACCATCCATCATTTGAACTAGGAATACTCAAACCTTCATTTTCAACCATATTCTTAATATACTAAATCATACATAGTTGATATATATATATATAGTTGGTTTTATTTTTTAATTGGAATAAAATACACTGGATTTTGGGTTGCTCATTTACAAGGGAGCTCCCTCCCTTTCCCAGTTAATTTGAAATTAAAACCTAGAGGCTGAATGTAAGCTCATTCCCAGTGTTCCAAGATGGATATAACACGAGAGGAGGCCAGAAACTGGAAACATGCACTCTGGCTGCAACAGGTTAGAAGGTGAAAGGGAGACCAGATATTTTCATTTGTAACCCTGAGAACATAAGGAATTGCAAAGATCTGGAGAGCAGCCTGGGGTTAAAGGTCACCAGGCTTTTTATTGCAGTTAAAGCAAACTCGGACTGGGTGATCCCATCCGCGAGAGGGAACCGCTCTGCGGTCGTGTGAGCACTCGTCACAGAATCCCTGGCCACAGGCCCGACAGTGGTGCTTGGAGAGTTTGATACTGAATTCCTTCCGGCAGTTGTGGCAGTGCAGGATTTCATGATCTGGTACCCAGTATGCAGGTCGGGCAGCATCTTTTACCAGACCTAGGGAGGAAGTGAGGTGTGGGGATGAGAAAGAGGGAGAACAAAATAATCCATGAACATGAGCATCGCAAGAACGTTCTCCAGTGGAGGCACTCACACACTGCAAGTCATACCACGGCCATTAAGGGGGACGTGACCTATTGACACAATTCTTCAGTGCAATGAGCAGCCATTTAGGGCATTCTACTATTCTCCCACATTCTGCCTCTCTTCAAAGAGTAAACTGTATCTCTTTTAATAGTGGCATCTTGCCTTTCTCAGACTCTTGCAGAAGTTAGGACACTTGCTTTTCCCTACCTTCAGTTTCAGCTGTAGCCAAAACAAACATCACGTCACCAAACCAAATATTCAGAAATGGATGTACTATCTGAACTGAGAAAAGAATTTATTCTGCCCTTCATTGAGTCAGAGAGCAAAGACCCACAAAGGTGAAGGCCGGACATGCTATAGTCAAAGCAGCTGAACAATGATCTGCACAATGAGTAGGAAGTCAGGTGCAACAACAGAAGATTCAAATGTGAAATGTTGCTGACATACCTAAACTGCCACCCAACACAAGAAAGAGCAGCTGAGGTTCCCTGCACTAAGCTCACCATGAAAGATCAGAGTACTAATTACTTCCTCATCCTTACCAATCTGGACAGCTTCAAATTCTCAGCCCTCCCCTCAAAAGTACCAAGATATACCAACAGTATCATGAACACACTTAAAAAGCACTCACATCTCTGAAAGAAAATCAAACCTGATAAAATGCTTCCTAATTGGCCAATCTTTAGGGAACTTCAAATGGCAGGTCACTGCAGTGAAACCATCAGAGGAGCATGAATTACTCACAGCTTGGTGCAGTTTTGCATAATAGGGTGAAAAGATAAAGTGTGCTCTGCAGAAACAACATGCTGAAAACCAAGAGGAAACATCAAGCAGAAAAGGTCCAGAGGGCTGTAGAACTCTCAGCCAACAGTGGTATCATAGCAGAGGTGCCAGCCTGTCACACAAACTTTTGAAGTTTAATAACAAGTTTTGCTCTTTGAAAACAAAAACGCCTTTAGACAAAAAAACCCCATCAGAACAGAAGAGAACTCACCTAAGGGAATGTCCATGGCTGTCACCACCGCTCCAAGGGTGTTTTGCACAGCTTCCCCCACCTTCCTGGCAATAAGTGTACCCCCTTCCTCATCTGAAGGCAATTCAGCCACATCTGCATGACACAAGAGTGAAGGGCTCAACACCTAAATCCACCACATTTTCGGCCAAGTTTCAGTTAATTTACATTAACAAAACCAGCAGCAAACCCACAAGGCAAGTTGTAATCTCTCCTCAGCCTTTATGTTCCCCATCCACAATCCTGGATTGCAGAGTGTTCATTCTAGCAAAAATGGACAAAACATATAGTCTGCTGTAACATAAGCACCCCTGTTCTAATGTTAGCACCAGATCATTAGCAGTTGCTAGGAAAACCAAGTAAAGATACAATTAGAAAATAATTTTGTCAGCAGTTCAGGTGTCTGGTAAGGTCATCTTTCTTCCGAAAGGCATTGAGCTCTTCAGCTTCCTTACCAAAAACTGTTTGGAAACCCAGTGTAAACAACCACGGAAAATGGTTGTGATCCAGAAATTAGGGACAAAGACTTCAGTGCTCAGGGACAGTTTTGTCACAATCAACTCAAGATTACCTAACTGGATGCCCCTGTTGTCATAGCAGTTGTCACACACGCGCACTGGTGCTGGTCCCCAGCCTCGCTCAGGCACTGGACGGGTCTTGGAAGAACAGCCATCACAGAAGCCCTCTCCACAGGCCCGGCAGTGATGCTTTGTGTCGTTATCTTTGAAAGGTGTGTTGCACTTCTTACAGCTCTGATCAGAACAACACAGAAGGAAAAACTGTTAATTTGATCTTCCTGAAGTAAAAAAAATAGAGAGCAGAAGCCCAGGATGGCAAGTTTCAGACTGAGATTTTGAAAAATAAAGTTACACACAAGACATGGGTGCTATCAGCCCTATAACATCACCCCAGGGAAGTGATTTAGAACAGAAGGTGTATATTGGTTAAGCCAATATATTGCTATGATCCCTTCGTTCATAATCACAAATAAACACAGTCATATCATGCAGGGCTGAATGATGGATATTTGACCTTTTTGTGGGGTAAGAATTCAGAAGGCAGTTTTCATTGAAGAAGAATCTGTTTCCCACAAGACAAAGGGAATCTTTTCCTAGTTGAACTGTTTGGGTCAACTTTTTCCACCTGGTATGAAACCAGAGTTTAATCTATAAAAATAGTATTATCAACTGCAGTGGCCAGATTTAAGATGTTGATTATTTGCTTGGAAAAACAAAGGCATGCAAGCCAGGATTTTCTGTAATATTGCAGGGATAGTAGCTCACAAAGAACAGGGAGAAACTGTCTCTTTATCAGGGCTGGGCCAAGTCTCTGTTCATAATTTCTTTGGCTAAGAATGGGAATAGGAGAGAGCACTTCAGTTTCTCAAAGCTGAAGCAGTAGGGATTGCTGCAGTAAAACAAAGAAGTGTTTAGAATCTGCAAAATACTTTATTACTTAAAGAGTAAGGAAAAGGGGTTTTAGCTAGGCAAAGTCTTTCTCTCCAGCAGCTGCTATTTACCAGAATCTGAGAGTTGGGTCTCCAGTAAGCTGGGGCAATCTGGTCTGTCAACCAGGAGGTCACAGCTTTTGTAGGTCCCAGGCTAAGTTCAGATACTGACTGAGCCATGAAATTCATGCCATCCAACAAACGCTGGGCTGCATTGTTGTTGTCTTTCAGAAATCCATCAGTCTGGAATGAAACAGATACTGATTTGAGAATAAAAACAGGAAAACCTTTTTTTTTTAGATTCAGATGGCTCTGCAACCCATTACTCCTGATAAACTGGAGGGCAAGCAGGAGTAAAAGATTCACCAGCCCTGCTTTGAAAGACAGAAGTAGGTTGGCAACTTAGCCATTTCAAGATAGCCAAAAGATGTCTGAAAGCCCTTGCAAAGTCTCTTTTGAATAGCAGGGACCAGCTTAATGAAAGGCAATCTATTTTCTCCATCAACATCCAGCAGAACCAAATTAGCATGTGCATGGCTGCACACATACACAAAGACTATCCAGCAACCAGACTTACCCCTGGCCAGACATGCTCAATTTCTGTCCTCACTACAGTGTTCACAGGGTCTTGGTTGCCAAACCAGTACTGCCGGCTGCGATACACCACGCCGCAGTTGGGGCACTCGATCACGTACCTGCACAGGAGGGGGACAGGTCACCTCTCTGGCAAGTCCCACACACCAGGCAGCACAGAGAGCAGAGAGATCCCAGCTGCAGTACTCACCCTGACCAGGCATACTTGGCGAGGCCCAGCCAAGGGGAATCCGTGGAAGCAGAGGTTTTTGGCACCACGCTGACCTCCATCCCTCGTTCATAACAGGCCTACAACATAAAGGCTCAATTTAAACTACATTATTGGGAACCCAGATTTACATCTGGCTGCTGTTTGGCCACGTAAAGCATATAATTAGCATACACAGGTCCACAGCAAAGGAGCACTCATCAAAACTCACTTAAGAACAAAGCACAACCAAACCCACTATCAATAAAAAGCAGGGAAGTATTTCTATATCAATAAAGACCATGATTGTTGACAAAAATTTTCCTGTCTCCTGCACAGATCCTTAAGAAAAACTGGCTAATACCAAGCACTGGGCATAAGCAAATAAGAGTAAATATGTCAAAGATATAAAAGGTCAACATCACCCAGGTTAAGAGCAGCCAGCTTCAAATTTAGCTGGAAAATGACACATAGCACACAGAGGTGATGAACTCTCCAAGCAAACATACAAGTCAAATAAGGATCAATTTTTCTTGTCAAGGCTATGAGCACCTCTGACATTAAAAACAAAAAAAGAAAGAAAACAGGCACATGCCTGTGATAGTCCTCATTTACTTGGTCATCCTTTCCTTTTTCATTCTTCAGACCTTGTCCTTGTATCTCACCTTGCAAGTGTAGACTCTGTTATCATACTGGTGAGAATATCTGCATCGACTTTTGGATTCATGAGGGACTCCTTCCTTTGCATGGTTCATGCTCTTCTTACAGCCACACCTGAGTATGCAAGTGCAATATATGAGTTGTTGCTCTTAGACACAGGACAGATGTCACCAAGATTTCATTTTTACTTGCATTTTTATAGATGATGTGCCCTCAAACCATCTTCACAACTGTACATACAGCGATGACATAATTTATTATTGAAAGGCAGGCTCTTCAGAAAGAGGTGTAGCAACTGTTTCCCATACAATCAGTGTTGTGTGAATTGTTGTGTGGCAGCACGACACAACAATTCTCTGCAGAAAATGCCCAGCAGCAGAAAAGAAGCGTAACCAGCCACAACACTGTGCTGCTATACAGCTCCCAGACTCAACGTACTGACTGCCTTTATTGCCCTTCCAGCCTCAATCTTGGGGCTCTTTCCAGAGAGCTACAAGCCAAGATCTAATCAAATATGGAGCTCCGCTTAGACCTAATCACTGAATACAGTCCCACTCCATGATGTATGCATTAGGATTGTTCATACTGTTCAAGCAACAAAAATAAAAGGAAAAAAACATCGTAAGACATTTCAGGGGATTTAGACACTCCTTTCTTCCTGCCCTGATTGCATTTGAGAAAAGATATGGGCAGCACAGGTTTGTAGTCATGCACAAAAATAGAGTGGGCAAAAACCAGGCATCCATCTGAGATGTGGCAATAGTGGCTGTCCAGTTCACCTAAGAGCTGAATTTCAAGCTAATTTTGCCCAGAAGTACTAGCTGAGAATAGATGATGTCAGGTGTCAAGATGTCACAGAAACTTTACATTCTGTGGCTGCAGGTGGGCACAGCACTATCCTCTAAGAGGATGGAGATGCATTTCTCATCTACTTACCCACAGCTGAGGCACACAGAGGAGCATGTGAAATATTCATCTGGAAAGAAAGAGCTGTGAGCCATCTGGTCATCAGGGATCTCCCCACTGAACCGGTCACTTAGAGCCTATCAAACAGAAAAGAATGAACTGGAAAGAGATTAAGGGCAATGAAGACCTTTTGCAAGAAAAAGCACGGATTCCTCTACTGGAGGGGGGGTGGGTGGGGGCAGAGAAAGTACACAGCTAATAAATGTGTCTTAGTAGCTTGGAAAACAAAATAAGGATTGGAAATGAAGCAAGAATACAATCTTGCACTAGTATGGAAATTACTTGAATACTTGATAGTCTTTTGAGTCATACTTTTCAAGTATGACTTGAAAATATACTCTTTTTCTCTGCTCTTCTCTCCTCCTGTCCCTAGTTTGAATTTTGTAGTAGAAATGGGTTGTAGAAAATTGCATGCACCTCTGTGCATCCATTCCATACTCAAAATAGCAGGGCTCTTGCTAAATGGGCTTTGCATTCTGGAAACCTCTGAAAAGAAACTCATAGGATCATTTCTCATAGTTCATGGGAACACAATTTTTGCTTCTTGGCTCAGAAAGCGCTGCCCTGAGCTTTCCTTCAGCCACTTGAACAACTGCTCTTCTCTGGTGAAATGGCAAACCAGAGACAAAGGGATTTGTACCCTTTCCTAGGAACATCCATTCTCAGATTAAATCAGTCCTTAGTCTTGGCACACTTAACTTGTTAGGTTCTTTCAGGTGTTATGTTTAAGGGGAAAAAAAAAGCACTGTAACAAAGCAAATGGTTACAGTTTTTCTTGATGGAGATCTCTGAAGGCATGAGATCTAGCTGAAACCTTTCCTGCATCTGAGGTTTATATAGTGGCTGCCTGCCTTTCTCTTCCTCCCCCTCCTCTCACAGGGCTGGGGTAGGTGGAGTGGGTGTATCTTTGCTGTCTAATGAGGGTTGACTGCATATACACACAGACTTGTGTGAACCTCTCTCACCACAGCCTCCCTCAGATAAGTACTCTATTTAAACATTTTATTTCACATAATTTCAAGGAAATTTGCTTTACATTCTCTTTTAAGCTTGACTGATACTGATACTTTAGAATGAATTCAAAAGTTAGAGGAAGTGGACAGAAACCTCTAGAAAGTCTTGTGTTCTCAGCAAGTGAAGCAAAATAAGTTAATTTGTAGTCAGTAGTGATCTGAACACAGCAAACACTTCACTGGTCATGAATTTAAGTACACCAGCAGCTATATCTGAAACCAGGCTACTTGATAATTTCAATAACATCCTAGAAGTTAAACTAAAATTAATGATTCCAACTGTTTTTCCCCTTGCTGCCTGTCTGCTCCCAAACGCAAAGAACCTGCCATCCTGACACTTCCCTCTGTGCTTCAGCTACCACTAATGCAGAGCAGCCAGAATTATCTGTTCCAACAGCTGTGACTAACACCAGAAAAGACTGTTAACACTGCCTCCTTCTGCAGATATGCCCTGGCTCTGCCTGCCCCTCCCCAATGACAACTATGCTCTTCAGGCCAAAGAAAATATGATGTTAATCAGGCAGTGGTATGTGGAAAAGGAAAGACTGCAAATTTCCTCCTTTCTGCCTCCTAGCCCTTGGGTTATACTACTCAGTGCTAGGTTTTGCCAGCTATTAACTCTCTCCAAGTCTCTTGCATCTTCTCCTCTTGTGCTGAGGCCAACTTTAGGAATTTTATAAAGAAACCTTTGAAGGTCTTTCTTTGTCAATCACTGTCATTAAGTGCTTGTCACTCACAGCATCACTTACTTTTTTCTTCCCAGCTCCCATTTATGATCTTGCCCAGTTTGGCTCTTTAATTTATCTTCCATGGTCTTTACTGAAGTGTTTGTTTTGAAGTAAAAAAAGAAGCCTACTCAGCCTCCCTGGCTGTTAAGACAAAATTATAATTCTCATGGAAGACTTGCACGCAAGTCTGCATCACTGTTTCAGGTGCTCTGCCTTTCTGAGCTGCAGCTGAGTTAACAGCAACAGTGGTACAAATAAACACTGTGACAAACTCTTCTTCACTTACTTTTAGTGCTTTGTAGATAACCCCAGGCTGTCTAGGTGACCGAGTAGTATTGTTCTCCAGCTGCTGCTCCACAGCTCGCCTAAGCCCAGAGAAATCTGTTGGAGGATTGTACGTCCTTGTTCCCTTGTAGTGAATTGAGCTGAAAGCCTCAGGAAAACAGCTCAGCTTCCGAAACCGATCCTGAATGAGCTTCTCAGGAACCTCAGAAGGATGATCTACATATAAGAGTATCAGCAAGTTCATATACAACTGATTGTTTAAAACAATGCTTTAATTGCATAGGACTTTCATATGCAATATAGACCTATTTTCTTAATTAAATCTTCTAATACATATAGAATGCAGTTATCATTATATTTTAAAACAAAGAAAAGAAACTTTCCAAAAGCAATCTCTGTTTTGTGATACACAGCTTTAAATTCTAAGACCAAGTTTCTCAGGTAAAACCAGACACATCTAGATTCTGAAACACAGATATCCAGATTAAGGAGCAAGTTAGGACATAATATAAGGAAACACAATGTCAGCACATTTGTTAGCTCTTCTCACCAGACCATAACTTGGTATAGCTATTCCTAGCACCTGATAAGTGGAGGACATGAACCTTACATGGAGCTGCCTGTTTTCCATGCTAATCCTGTAGCAAGGAAGACCAAGCCTTTATCAGCAATTTGTACATGGCAAAGCACTTCAGAACGGGCCACATCAGGTCAGACTCCACAGAGCCAACCACATTATCCTGCCTACTTCCAAGTACCTGCTGTACATTTCAGAACAAGGCAGACCCCATCTTCCCTGTCCTAAAACTACATAAACACACTTAAATTATCCATTGAGACAGATGGTTACAGCTTTCTGCATATCTATATATGCTAAGTAGTGTCTTTCCTATTCCTACTGTGATCAGAAGTGGCCATAAAAATGTATTTTTTGTGACCCTGACTTTGCATACAGGTGCAAAGTGTCTTCATGGGTCACTAAAGGCTGAACTGATGAAACAGCAAATGTAACAACTTCATGAAAGGCTGAATTGCTAATCAGCAAATTGGTATATAAAGAAAGGATCTGCCTTATAGGCAAGTTAAAAGTTATTAAGAAGTTACTTCAATAATAACCAGAAAGAACATCAAGTTCTTCTACTAGTTGAAAACCTCAGTTTAGAAAAGCCAAAATGAGAATGTGGGTCAGCCAGGACTGCTGAGGTATTTATTACACAAGAGATGGCTCCTAGATGTTCACAAACAGCAGGACTGAGCCTCAGTCGCTGTTGCTCATGTGAAAGACCCATGTCCAAGAAGTTCATGGAGAACTGTCTCCCATGGGAGGGATCCCACACTGGAGCAGGGGAAGGACTCCTCTCCCTGAGCAGCAGCAGGAGCAATGTGTGATGAACTGGCCATAACCCCATTCCCTGTCTTCCTGCATGGCTGGCAGGGGAGCAAATAGAGCTGGGAAGGGGGAAGGGATGAGGAAAAGCTGGTTCTAAGATTTATTTTACTTCTCATTACCCTGCTCTGATTTTGTCAGTAATAAATTCAATTAATATCCCCAAGTCAAATCCATTTTCCCAGTGATGGTATTTGATGAGTGATCTCTCCCATACCTTATCTCAAGTGATGAACTTTTCATTATATTTTCTCTCTCCTGTCCACTTGTGGAGGAGAGTGATAGAGCAGCTTTGGTGGGCAGAGCAGCAGCCCGGCATCCAGCCAGGGTCAACTCACCACATCAGTTTTCACCTTCATCCACCATATCACCCACACTCATGAATTTGTATGATGACCCCTCCTGTGGCTGGCAGAACTCATAACTATTCAGTGCTGATGTTCAGCTGGCTAAGAGGATTATTCTAGCTGATGTGGAAGAGGGAATGCTCTTCTAGTTCCACAGCCTGGTTCCCAGACTGAAACCAGTGAGAGCAAAACCCAAATCACATTTTTACATGGTACTAAAGAGTGCTGAATATTCAATGCAACCTGATAGTTTGCAGACAGTATTTAGCACATTGTAATTGGAATTGCCTACTCACCAGAGCCCAGTAGCTTGGTGTACACAGTCTCATGAAAGATGATGACACCTGGACCCAAAGTTGACAGAGGAACATCTAGGCCACAGCGGGCTGTGGTAGCTTTTAGCTCCTTGGTGAAGTGTTTTAAATAAGCTTCCGAGGCATCACCAAGGAATTTGAAGAGGTCATTGTGGAGCCTGTCAGCACGAGTACGGTAGATGACAAGGTCAGAGATGGCCAGGACCTTCAGCAGCAGCCGTGTTCTCTGGCTCAGGTTGACAGTGGCCCCCAGGAGGCCCTCTGTATCAATGACCACCACTTTGCGGACAGGGTCATAGGCTGCCCAGACTCCAACTGTGCAAGACTCCTGGGCAGGAGACGTCTTGAAGACTTCCCGGCCATAGAAGAAAGTGTGGTTAAGGGTGTGAGACTTGCCATCCCCTGTGTTCCCAAAGATGGACACTACCTTTAGGTGCTGGTCAGGACTGCAGTCCAGTTTCTTAATAAAGTCTTCCTCATTCCTCACCTTCCAAAACAAAAAGAGAAAAATATTGTAACTATGTGATTGGAGTAGACAACACTAAAAACACAGCTGGTGTCAGAATTCATAAGATTAAAAAGAGTGATTACCTTCTCTTCAGATTTCATCATAAGTTTCTGAAGCACCAAGAAGTACAAAACAAAATACTAGAATGCAGTTTTGTAAAATGTACACATTAATGGGATTTATGTTGCTCCATCATGTAGCTGTTTTGGAAGTGATGCCTCACTGTGATTATGTATGTAGTCAACTCTCAAGTACCTCACCCCATTCTCTGAGAAGCCCTTTCAGACAAGGGAGCATAACACTACTTCCAAGTCTGTCAGAACAGCTACCTGGAGCATGGCAGACTTTCTCAGTAGCACTGGTCTCATGGTAAGCATGCAAATTCAGAGTGAAAGAGGAGATTTCTTTTACCACTTTAACTTGCCTCATCCACAGAGGTTGAGCACCTGTTTAGGTACAAAAATCTCTGCCATGCACTTGTGCTGCATCTGTCTACAGCCAGGGGTTCTCAGACACAGATTCCCTATTCCCACTGCTCTCCAGATGATCAATCCTTCAGCTGGAAAGTGGGAGCAGAGAAGCAGCAAAACTGTGCACTGCAGTCAGGTGCTTGAAGCAGGTCAAACTGGCTCTCACAGAAGTGCCACAACTACCTCAAGGATCCCTTTCATAATTTACTTATTGTACTTTCATTAAAAAATAAAACAAAAGAACACACACATACAAAACCAAAAAGAAGTGCAGGTAACTGCCCCTTGGCTTTACATAGTTTAAGGATCAAGCATCGTGCTGTCTAGGCTAAAGAACAGGGCATTTTCTGTTCAGATACTGGAGCAACAGGAGCAGATAAACAAGCACTGAAATGGGCTAGGGCTCTGTAAAAGAGCCTGCCCTGATGTTGTTGCAGAATAGGTCCTTGGTTTTCACAGGTTTCATGCTTCATTCATTTGTTCAGCCCGTACTTTTTTGTCTTTCAACAGGTTTTATCCATATATTATAGGACAGGAAGAATATGACACACTTTTTGAGAAAGATTAAATTCACTTTCTCCATCTCAATTCCCTTTTCAAGGAATCCCCATCAACTGAAATGAGCAGGGCTTCCATCACCTCTCACCTGCCACTTAACTTCTGGAAGCTCTTAGCTATTTTCATCCTGCAAGTACAGTTGGAAGATCTCACAGTCTAGGAACCAGAGAGGCAATGAGGTCATAAATGGTTTCTTTGAACAAGCTTATTCATAAATCAGCAAATCAGTTTAAGGCTCAGCCAGCCTTTGGTCAAATCTATCAACAGCACCTAGACTTTGAAGGAAAATAAAAATCAGCCAGTGTGCTAAAAACATAAAAAATAGCCAGTGTGCCAGATTGTGGTTGGGAACAGCATTCACAAAGAAAACGTGTGGGCTTGCAGTAGCTTCTCACAGATTCAAACCATTCCAAGCAGCCTCACAGTGTAGAAGACAACAGGAAATAAGAGACATCAAAATGCTCTCAAGAGAATCTTTCCTGGTGTCTGTGGGGGAACATCAAGATACACTGAAATTACAAGTGCACAAGAAAGGGTCTGCTTCCTTGGTAGCTGTAATTATTAGCTTATCATCAGGATAAGGTAGCTTAGATGATAGATGGAGTTTTGCTTACTGTCTCTTAAGATGTCTGTGGAAGAAAGGAAGTTCTTGGTTCATGGAATAGCTCCTAAAAACATTCACATATTTGACAATATAAAAATGTTATGTGTACATAAGCAAAAAGGAACATGAAAATGTCTTCTTAAAAAATGTTTTGGTTTTAACTCCCACCTCCCAAACTTCTCACCAAAAAGGTGACAGGTCCTTTTTGCCAGAGTCAATAGTTATGTGCTCCCTGGACAATGCAAAAAAATATCAGTTTTCAAACAACTGCTTTAGTATTGGCAGGATAGCTAATGGCTAAGATCTTTTAGCCAGCACTAGTTATTACTTTAGTAGTAGTTTGGGAGAATGGGCTGAGTCAGTAATGTCAGGAGACACAAGGGACAGTAGGGACAACAGGAATAAGGGTAACTCTGAGATATATTCCCACCTTTAAGAAACAGACGTGAATTCAAAGTTACACTGAATATCAAATCACATACCCAAAGTTATTCCCTTTTAAGTTATCCCCTTCTAGGCTTTTTGCAGACCTCCATTCAGGACAGAACTCAGGTGTGATTTGAACAAACAAGTTACCCAGGGGCACAAGAATGCACCAAAGTCTAGTTAGCCCAATGTTTATGCCTCACAGGACTTGGTAATGAATGAGGAAGAATTTCAGACATGAAATAAGTAAATGTTTCCTAGCATACTTGACCAGTGCTTAGAAGTCAGATGACCAAGAACTTCTTGAACAGTGGTTGCATTTAGATGCTTTTGGTAGAGAACCAGGAGGCCAATCCTCCCTTGTAGAACCTAGTCATAATTTTGGATCCTGCAACATCCTTACAATAAATTCTATGTGGGAGGAGAAGGAACAAAACCAAAACCAAGCCAAGATGGCCAAAAGAAGCCCCTCCCTTTGAAGGTGAAAATGCTTGTACACCACTGGGTGCTCCTTGCTCTTGTGCACTAGTTGACTTTAACCAACGCTGAGTACAGGAATGATAATCTCAAAGAACCATCCACAACAACCCCCATGTCAGTAGTCCAATTTACTTCCCCTGAGCAAGTTCTTTTAAGACATTTGAAGTCTGAGTGGGTGTAGTGTCAAAGCAGTAATCCCAACTTCTTTGTTTTGCTTTTATCTCTAAAACAAATTGGTATGGTACCACCTTCTGTTGCTTGTGCAAAGGGCTCACGTTTCCATAACTGTGTCCACTTCCGTGTTGCCCAAGAGCTCCAGATCTCTGAGGTTCACAGCAGAGGGTAAATATGAAACCTTCCTTACACTGCACACCAAAGTAAACTCAGGATGAAAACTGTATGTCTGAATCAAGACATGAGTCATATCTCGTCAGCCCCTTCTTGATTTTGCCATTTCTAGTACCAGAAACTCATTTACACTTTTGTTATAGCCCTTAAGAGACTCTCTTCTAAAAAGAAGATTAAATCACAATTTCATCATACATTGAAAATAAGAGAGAAAAAAATATAAAAATCTATAAAGCAGATTTCTTCCTTTAACTACACCCAGTAAGACTAACCTGAGAATAAGTTCCATCACAGTAAAGTGCCACCACCAAAATTCACATCTCTGCAAGGCACATCACAATCACTCCTGAAAAGGCAGTGCACAAATGCAAAGAAGTGAAACTGGCTAACCCAGCAACTCAAGTGCAACAGGCTATTAAAAATGCAACTGGAAATTCCATACTTTTGCCCCAGAAGAAGTTTTTGTTGATATCCACAAGTGTCTCTTGTTATCAAGTGACAAAAAAGCTGGTTCCCTGTGAGGAAGAGAAACTTTCTGCTATGAAACCCAAAACATCAACAGAGCTGTGAGACAGTCCTTAAACCACAGTAATTCAAATCCTGATTCCTCTATGATCTTAGGCTAATTCAGGTTGAAAGTGAACTCAGGAGGTCATTATTTCCTCTGACTTTCAGTCTTCCAAACAAGAGATTTTGATCATAAACAGGTGCTCAAGAACAATCAAAGCTGACTTTTAAGTCCAAGCATCTCTAGTTTTCTACCTTAGGTTGCCTCCTATACCTTTTCTTCTGCATGACTTTCCATAGAAAATATAATGTATGCCATTACTCAAGTCTTCCACATATAACTTAAAATTCATAACCTAATTACACTATTTTGACACAGAAATAAGTGCCTCTAAAAGACAAAAATCCTAGAAGTTTGATGAAAAGGGATGACAGAGTAGAAAAGAAAGACTCCAATAACCTTACTGAGGAAAGAGCATGTCTCATGTCCAACCCCTGCTGCCTCCAAGACACAGCAGTAGGCTGAGCAGTCGTGTCCATACGTGCCAGCCAGTCAGCATGCTGGCTGCTCCATGACAGCACACATACTGCTTCTTACTCAAAAGACAGAAAATGTGGACAAGCACTAGATAATGGGAAGAAGACATCCCAGAAATTAGACTTCATTAATTATACTGGTCAAAGAGATACTTTTTACTATGTAAATGTTTTATAGTAGCCTGAGAAAGTTTCTGCAAAGGGCTGTGTCAACAGATTAGTTTATAGAATTGTGTATGTCATACCAGTAGATCCAATTGGTATTCAAGAGTAAGTTATTAATCACTCATCACTTATTAATCACTGATCCAGTGAACACTTAAGTACATTAATCACTAGTGTCCTCAGTGATCTCCTAGCCTTCAGCCAAGCTGACAGTGGACATCCTCTGGAGTCCTACAGAGCCTCAAGCCCAAAATACCAGATGCAGGGAGGACAAAATAAAGCAGGGGACAGACACACTACAGGGATCTAAGGCTAGATTCTCACACTTTGGTCTTAGTCCCTGTGTGGGTGCAGGACTGGCTCAAGCAGATGAAAGCATTTGTATTAAGGGTGTTTCCTAACCTAAGAGTTTTTCCCTGTTTATTTGTCTTCACTGCAGTACCACCTATGGGTTCTGTGAGAATTGTTATCAGCCACAGTACATACCCATGGACAATATACATACCCTGAACTGGATATATTTTTCAGACCAAAATTATCCTGTTCCTTCCCACAGCGCTGGCACAGGAATTCAGGTTCAATATCTTCAGGGGTTTGTATGGAGTTTAACAGCATGAGTTTCAACAGGACTTAGAGGTAGGTCCCTGCAATGAAGGGCAGAGGCTGCCCATGTCTGAGGCCCATGTCTATTATTATAGAACTCTGAGAGGCATAGACAGAAGAGTTAAGTCCTGCTTAACAACCCTACCCAAAGAGATCATATTTTAAAGGTTTTAAGACAGTGGTGGAAAAAAATAAGGGGATTGGAGGTAACCCAATTTGACAGGACTCCTCCCTAACCCAAGAGGCAATATTGACTGAAATATTGGTATTACCAGGTAAGTTAACCTTGTAGATGACAGCTAAGTTATATTAAACTTCTGAAAGCAGAAAAAAGACTACAAAGTCTTCTTTAAAAGACTAAACTGTTTGCTTGCTGAAAAAGTACTTTTTCAAGAACTGAAAACTAATAAAGACTTTGAGGTGAATGCAACTCCTGCAAAAAAACCATTAACATAATAGTACCATCTAGCCCTAAAAGGAAACAGAAAACAATGCAGAAATCATGGTTTTGTACCCTAAATACCTTTCAAGTTCCTGGAAATGTTAATATGGCCACAGAGCTACCAATTACCACCCAAAAGTCACAGCTCTAGCAACAAAGACCACAACCACGTAAAGAGACTTGCCCAGAAGACATCAAGTCAACCAGCAAGTTCATGCTCTCTTCCCAAGTACTACTAAGAGTAACTCAATTACCTGTGTGGACACTACTTATACCATTGTACTTGTTAGGAGGGGCATTTACAAACTTACTTGTATAACAGTTGCATTCTTCCTAGAAAACAGTTACTCTGGTTATTTTCCCAATTTCAGGGTGTTTGAACCAGGCAGGCCAAAGGACTCAATCTTTTGCCTTTTTGTGATGCTATAGCAAAGCATTACCAACCCAGGTAAAAAAGCCGGAAGTGTGTGACATTCTGCAGTGACATCTGCCTCCCAGTGCAGAAAAGAGAAAGTGAAGGCAATGGAAAGGACAGAAGGGCTAGAAGACAACAAGCTGGTTTTACTTTCTTGAATGTACCCCAAAGGACACACATCCCATTTCTACTGGTAGAATCCAAGAGCACAAAAGGATTCATTGGAAAAGTGCAAAGAGGGATACAGCAGGGGAAACACTAAAACATCCCATTTTTCCCCTCAAGACTAATTCAGAAACTGAATTAAGTTCAGGAACTTGTTGAATGAAAAGTGTGGGTAATTCCAGAGTAGCTTGCAGGCTCTCTCACCTGAGTCAGTGACAACTGACTCTTCCTTCCACATCAGCACTCATATAGCAGATGGACAAAATAGACAGTCAAGAAGCAAACTATTTGACTTTAATGCCCAAGAGTACTGCATCATGAAGGTACAAGACTGGTTCCAGGGAAAAGCACTATGGCTATGTTAAAAATTAGCTAAGAGTCAGCCTGAGACTGTCAAAGGAGCTGTGTTTGCTAAATGGATGGCTCTCTCTCCTACCTTCTAAAAATACTCTTCACTGGTATATGTCCAGTAGAAAAAGGAATACTCCTAACCAGCAATTGCTGAGTAGCTTCTCCACTACTTTATTCCAAAGACTGAGAAACAGTGCACTTAAATTTAGGTGAACTGATAACAGAATGAGACAGGAGGAATACTGAAAAATAACAAAGTAATAAGAGAAAAATTTCTAGAGGGTAGGACAGAAAACTCCCAAAATAGTTTGGCAAGGAAATTTCTCTAAAGCACAAAGAGGAGGAAAACTCATCTATAACACATCAAGAGTATCAAGGGACAGAAATTATATATCCTGATCGAACAGATCACACCAGTCTAAATAATTCAGGTCCTTCAATATTTTTCCTTCCTCCTTTATATCCATGACAAATATACTAGCTGTGACTCTTTATTTTATAGGATATGGACTAAATTTCCCAGAAATTTACATCTGACTGTGCTACACTAAAGCACCAAAAATATATATATATATACACCCCATCAAAAACACATTCCCCCAACAACAAATGAAGCAAGAGTGTCACAGGAACTAGCACTATTTGCTAGACAAATGCAAGTCATACTTAAGAGATCATTACCTTCTTTCATAAAAGAACACATACATTAGCTCCCATTAAAAGACAAAGAATACTTGACAAGAAAAAGTGTTCCTAGAGACTCCATTCTCTCAGCCCTAGACTTTATCCAGGCTCAAATCAGTAGATAATAAGGAAAAATCGCAGTACTTCCATCAGGTTTACAGGAGTGAGAAAAGCAAAGCAGCTAGCAACCCTGCAGAGTCATCATTATGTATGTGTAACTTTTTAACAGGAGGGGACAGAGGAGGACACATGGACTACTATGCTGTTAGTGACAGGTTATTCAGTGATTGTACAAAATGGTCTGCATTTCAATAAGGGCTGTGGGTCCTTTTGCATTATCTTAACTGACTGCAAAGCATTACATAAATGCTGCTTATATTTGCTGAAGGGAAGATCTTACTCCGTTAGGTGTTTAGACCTGCTAGAAAGAATAGAAAAAACCTCAAGGAAGGGGGCTATATTTAGGAAGTTGAAATATCTATTGGCACAACAAAAAGACTCTGCAAACTGAAGAAAGGGAGCTCATATGGGTATCTCAGGGGAGACATAGCAATAAACGCATGCTCCTTTTCCCTCATAAAATTACACAGCTGGGGAAATTATTTTTGTGACTAGATAGAGGAAAATTTTTTTTTTCTTCTAGTCTCCTTAGTAAGTCAGAACTACAAAGTCAGTACCTTTTATTTTTGTTTGCAACTCACAGATTGGATAATTTCTTGTGACAGAGCTAGGTTCTGGTCAAAGATGAGCAAACTCTAAGGCAAATAATTAATAACCAAGCACGTCCTCTATCTTCTGGGGTCAATGAAAGACTTTCGGTACTTCTATTAAGCATATGTGCTGAGTCCTCATCAATTAGGGCTTTGGACAAAGTGCTATCATAGAAGCCATTAGTGACACTACAACCAAGTTCTGATCTTGTGGTAAGAGCTCCCAACATCTGTTCCTGAAGATAAAAATGTTGTTATGCATTGTTAAGCATTCAGCCCTGCCTCAAAAGCAGTAGTAAATATAAGTTCACTGTACAACAGACATATAACTCTGCTTTATGTTAAAGAGCTCTTTTGCAAGTGTGTTCCATAAAGACAAAGCAAAAAATGGAAACTGTTCCACAAATTGCATAAATATAAGCACAAGTGAGAGAGATCCAGGTGAGTGGAAAAGTTCATGGGACAGTAAGAGAGCCCCAGGATTTGAAACAAGTATCACAACCTAAGTCATGTTTTTATTGCTGTATTTCACTGTGTTTTACTTAATAGATACACAAATACCAGTTTAAAAAAACCAAATAATTGACTCTGACTTCTTATGGGAAGTGCTTCCTGTGTGCACGGGGCAGCGCTAGTGACAACACAATGATGCTTGTTTGAGAATCCAGGAAGTTATAGATAAGAAAGGAAAGCTGACATCTTGGCAGAGCAGATCAGGAGATTCAGTTGAGGGACATACACATAATAAAAGAAGGCACACAGTTTGAGTCTAACAAGGCAAAGAGTGGAAGATGTAAAGAGAGCAGTGTAAGTGGAAGATGGAAAGAGTGACATGACCAAAGCAATCGACTGTGGAAGTAATCCCCACAAAATCATTCCCAGATGAGCAAGGAAGATAGACTATGAAAGGGCCAATTAACAAACAGATGCAGCAGTTATCTAGAACAATTTGATTGAAGCCTCAGCTTTAGATATGCAATAGATAAGGCCAAAAGCTTAATACTGTGTAAAGAGAAACTGCATAACAGAGCTTGAGAAAGACAGCCTAGAACAGGGTCTAAACTGCATGTGATGCCAGTTTGTCAAACAGTCAAGTTTTGTTTTCCAATAGAAGTCAGTGAGGTCTTATGAGGAACAACGAGTCCTGGAAGAAGGAAGAAAAAATTCATCATGTAGGTCAGGATGCCTGGGGACTAACTCATAAGAGTTGCAAAGCATTGCACTGTGTGGTGTGAGATAGCTGGGGCTGGGCTCCATGAGAAACAACTTCCCTCTCTATTCTTCCACAGACTTGCAGTACAAACTTGGATTTAACCTTTAACAACTTTTTTTTTTTTAACATGAGATAGCTAACCTCTTTTTGAGGTGCTCAGATAGAGCGCTGTTATGATGAACATCACTGGGAAACTTGTATTTCACAGACACAAACTTTAGTTACCATTAGTTTTCAAAAAACAAGCAGTGGTTTAAAACGGGACCTTTACTGTCTATATGGATTTGAACAAGCACAAGAAGTCCTCAGCTTTCTGAGCTTATGCTATGCCTGCAAAGCACAAAGAGCTTTGAGCAGGCCAGCACATCTGTGCAACATGGCACAAAGACAATTATGCAGATCTCAGAATTATCATAGCTGTATCTGTGTAGTGCTGTGCCCAAACTGAGAATTTCCACCTCTCCTGAACCAATTTGCTCAGGCACAGTTCCTTATGGATTAATCCACATTGCTTCTGGATCTAGAACTAGATCAGTCATTTGCTTACACACTATATATATTCTTCCATTTTAGAGCTACCACCTCCAAGAAGCCAACAGAAACAGCTAGATGAAACATAACCACTTGAGCTTAACAACTCCAGGTTCCAAAGGAAACTAAAAACCAAATCTTTTAGCCCTGTGTTCAAGTTAATGTTTGTAAACAAATATACATGAGTGATTATCCCAATCCATCATCTGCTGCTCCAGCAGCATTAACTAGTTCCATCTAATTGGGGGGGGGATAGTATAAGGGTGGTTTAGGTTTTACCATCTGTAATTTTGTAGCTTTTAACATTGCATTGATAGTAAATCAGCAGTTTCCTCTCTTATTTCCCAACCAATGCAACAATTTTCAAGTTCCAAAGGTCACCAACAGTCAAAGACAGCTGAACTACATAATTCTGTTAAATTCTTATCCTGTCTGCTCAAGCTTAAAAAGCCACACACTCTCAAAATCTGAACCTCCATAAGTTACTAATATTTTGGCATTTTTGGACAAAAAGTTGGTTTAAATAAAGAACATTTAATGATTTCTCCCCAAGCAATGACAAGCACAAAATAAGAGACTGATGATCACTTTCCTATAGCTAAATTGGTTCCTCTGTATTACCAAGAGCAAAAGACGACTACTTAGCTCTGAAGACATTTTCTGTGGCATCTGACAGGCCTTTCTAAATAAAGGTCCTTATGCTCACTAGCAGAATTATCTCTATAAAAGCAAGCACTCTTTAAATTCCAGCTGTCAGAAAATAATGGAATTGAAATCTCTCAAACTGCTTTGATACTGGCTGTGAGATGTCACATACATATTCAGCTCTGAGGAAGAGAAGATCACTCCAGATGGAAGAGTTCTGATTCAACATCTTGATAGTGAAATAAGATAATTTTTGGAGAGCTTTTTCAACCCAACCCTGTTCTCACTGAATTGCTATGATCTGATAAAGGACCACTGCTATCCCAATAAGGAAGTTGGCTTTATTGCCCATGACATTTAAATAGCAAATGCACTTGCTTACAGGAGGCAGCCAAAGGTCTACCTCAATAAGGCTTACAGATTCATGAGTATAAATATAACTTAAACCAGTACAACCACACACAGACACAGTTTGTGAGCAGCTTTGCAGGACAGCCCTGTTCCAAGGCGTTTCAGAGCTTGCTCTAGTGGCTAGAGGAGGATTATTGAAAAGTCTGCATCTTAAAGTAATAGTTGCATCTGTCACACATTACAAGGAAATAAGTGTGTGCTCAGGGCTTGGAGGCATACAAACTTAAGACTGCTACAGACCTGGAACTCAGTTTACAGTCACTGCTGTCCTGCATAGTGTGTGTTCTATGTCAGTGCACCGTAAGGACTGTCATCCTTTCCTCCCTTTCCCCTTCAAAAGCCATGACAGTTTATCAATTGGTATACCTGCATTGACAGAAATATGACCCAA
Source organism: Passer domesticus (assembly GCF_036417665.1). Taxonomy (NCBI): domain Eukaryota; kingdom Metazoa; phylum Chordata; class Aves; order Passeriformes; family Passeridae; genus Passer; species Passer domesticus. The sequence goes on from NC_087479.1 coordinate 35,772,494, forward strand.
GTATCTTGCAACTATTCTATATTATTGTATTATTACTGTGTACATACATATATAACTATGTACAGACACTTCTATAGTATAGAATAGATATCAGATACTTAAGTCAGGTTTCCTTGTGATGCATGACAGGCACATCAACTGTTACTATGATGGATATAAATAACTGTTGAGAATAAGAATATAATCACAATTCTTTTTAATGATGGTAGCATGAGTATGTTAAATTAGAGCAACCTGATACTGAGTCTCCAGGTGACTATACATTTTCTTTCAGTGGCTCCTGAATGAGGTCAAAACATAGGGAATGCAAACTGAAAGTCAGAAAACAAAGTTCAATTTTTAGCTGTGTAATTAATATGCTCTGTGGCTTTCACACATTTTGTCTTCTAAAATGCATACCAAATATAAGGGCCAACAGGAGAGTTCTATAACTGCATATATTGAATGCTAGACTTTCTAAAATAGTGCCTCCTTGGAGGCTGCTCCTAGTCAACTAGTTCCTATCATTTTTATCAGCAGACCTACCCCAATGGCAATTTCCCTGTCTTTCAACAAAAGGCTAACATGTAATATTTGTGACAAGCAATATAACTTAACCATGGTGTGTGTAGGACTTGTACGGAACACTTAGGGCACTTATTTCTATTTTGTTCTACTCCTAAAAATCAGATGGATTTACTGGTGCTAAATGGTAGCAATGGGCTGTAGTCTTGCATTAGCACTACTTAGTACAGTGCCCTCTCCAATCATACAGCAGGAAATTGTCTGTCAGCACTCCCATTTGCAGAACACCTACTGCAATAAACGTATTCAATTTTGTTCAGGAATGATCAGCATCCTGCACAGACAGCTCTTATCTTTATTGTGTGTGTCTCAGTACAGGGTCAATTCTTTCACCAGCTTTGCTTACCAAGCCTCTTACAGGAGGCCCTTGCCACACATAAGGTTTTAATGAACTTGACCTTTTGAGGAACTCATGAGCAAGGCCACTCAAAGGCACTGTGTCTTTTTAGCCCAAGATGCTCAGTGGCACTTGTACTTTGCCTGGCCATCATCTTCTTACCGTTGCCACCAATTACGCTTCACATATTAACCATGCATCACAGCAGCCAGTTAGACTAAGAAAGAAACTAAATCATTTTGTCTGTATACAACAAACCACAACAATTCTTACCTGAATCTCTTCAGTTTCATCCACCAAGAGGAAACTCACAACTTTCTCTGTCATCTTCCTTCTCTTGGTCTCCTCATCCATCCCCTCCTCCTCTTCCTGTTCTTGGGCTTTGCCAGCATGGTACACGGTGACAGGGTGCTTCCTTCTGTTCCCCCCAGCATGTGTTCTCTTCTGACACTCCACACAGAGGTTGATTTTGCACACCTGGCACCTCACTGCTGCTATCTGCCTTGAGCCCGTCATACTGGCATGCATTATGTTCCCATTGGCACCTTTGCAGGAGTCACAGTACGGGACATGGCCGGGTCTTATACGGGTCCGTTCGTGGTTCCGCAACCTTTCAGGCTGATGCAGCTCTTCTTCACAACGCTGGCACTGCAGGCTCCTGCACTCATCGCACTCAAAGACTGCTTCATCTGTCCCACTACAAACGTAGCTTTCCTGGCACAGGAGTGTCGTGTTCTGTCCTTTCTCCACAGTTTGTGTGTGGGCACTCATCTTCAGGTTTCTTTAAAGCAATGTTTTTCCCTCCTGTTTCTGTTCCAAACAACGATAGGTGTAAAAGTCAGTTTCAAATTTACGTAAAAGAAAGACACACAAGAGGAATGTTGTTTATACTTAATTTTAAATAATGAATATATGTTTCTGTAAGATGCATACACTGACCTGCTTTACAGGAAGAGTGTTGTTAAATGCTAATGAAGTTTTCTTCCTCCAAAATAAACTCAGACAATGTGGCTGATTTAATGTATTATTAGACTCAAATGCTGGTATACGTTCTCTCTCTACTTAGCTGTTTAACAGACTGTCAGTGACGAGAAAAAACCCCAGCCTGGTGTACTTCAACAGACACAGCAAGTATTTCCCTGAAGCTGAGAACGGAGACAGCTGGTGACACAGAGACAAAAAAGGCATCAGAAATGCACAAATGCATATATATGTACACACACACACACACACACACACAAAAGGACCGTGTCAAGACTAGAAAATTCTCTGCTTTCACTCCACAGCTAAGCTCCTCCTTCAGAGAGTTCACAGTATTTATTTGCTGGGAATTTCCTGATGTGCTTCGCCAGATAAACAAAAATCCGCTCTCTTTGTGCGTTCCTTCTAGTAACATTAGAAGACGATCGCTACCGCGGTCAGGCTGACAGACGACGGATTTTTTTTCTCTCTCCCTCTGCGCCCCAAGTTGCCAGAGCACAGCCCCGAGACCATCGCCCGCCGAGGGCAGCCTGCGCACCCCGCCGCCGCCTTTGTCTCGACCGCTGCCTCCGGGCCGCCTCCCCTGCTCCCGGCCAGCGCGGAGCCCCTCTCGCTCCGGGATGACCCCCGGCACCCCCAGTCCCCGCACTTGTGGCTGGCCCGCGCGGGGGCTGCGGGCGGACCCCGCACCCGCCCGCGGTTACGTAACGGCGGTGCCGGCCGGCGCCTCCCCCCGCGCCCGCACCTACCTGGGGCTGCGCCCGGCGCCGGCCGGCCGGCAAGGGGGAAGCCCCCGGGCTCCTCCCGCCGAGCAGCGGCAGCCGCGGTGCGACCGGGAACAAAGGCGGCGCGGCACGGGGCGCCGCGAGCCGGGCTATTGTTTACAAGCCGGCGGCCACCTTTCTTCCCCTTCCTCCCGCCGGCACCCGGTGACTAAGGACTCGGGTCCCGGCCGCGGCTTCCTCCTCCCCCCCGTCCCCTCTGCGCCCGGGGGGGATCTCCCGGTTCTCCACCCCCAGGGGTCGACCATGCAGTCGGGGCGCTCCGGGGAACTGAGCAGGGCAGGGCCGGCCAGGACCCGCGCCCCCTCCGCCCGCTCCCCTCGTTGTCAGCCGGGATCAGCTGATCGCGGGGAACTTCGGGGTTATTTTCTCACAGCGGAGACGGGAAGGCGGCGAGCTGCAGGCGGGGCGGCGCTGGCACGCCGGGAGCTGTAGTCCGGAGTAGTCCGGAGGCTGCGCCGCCCCGGGCTCGCCGCGCCGGCCCGGACGCGGGCAGGCGCGGTGCCGCGGCCCGCGCGGTGGAGCGGAGGTTTTCTGCTCCCCTCGTTTTGTTTGCGCCCCACTGTCTCACACCTGCCTGGGTTCCCCGAGGAGCTGCGCCGGAGGAGTGTAAACAGCCCCCAGCAGGGTTTAAAGGGATGAAATTCGTTGTTGCGAAGCTCTTTCCTCCCACCGCCTGGAGAACGACGAGGCGGCTGCTCCCAGGCCTCCAGGTCTGGCAAATGAATGGATCACGGTGTCCACCTGAGAACAGAGCACTTGGCGCCCAAATCTCATCTGCCACTCATGGGTTTAAATGGAGTCTCGACAAGGAGAGCCACTGATCACTGTCTTTGCAGCCTTTGGAGTTTCTTTCACAACTGTAGCTTCAACCTATGGTGAATGAAGCCATTATTTACATAGCTGAAAGAGACTGTAGGTCCGAAATAGAGGCACACACCTGCCAAGAAATGGCAGATTCACTGTCACAAACTGGAGCCATGGGAATGGGAGGTGAACACCACACAGAGATGGTCAAAGAAACCACTCAGTGAGGAAGGACCTTGGCCAGTAGTGGCTCCAACCCCACGTTGGCTCATGGGGTGCTACAAGAAAATAGCCAGTTATTTTTCATTGGCTGATTTAGATAATATGCAAAAATATTTTTGTTGTAGCACAGCTGGTGCACAGGCAATTTCTCTTGGATCAAATGCTAGTGGTTACTTCACCAGAGGAGGGACATGCCCTGTTTTCCTTCAGTGGACATTACATGTTGATAATCACTAACAGACAGCTGGAAGGTGCCCCATCCTTTGGTCCCCTGCTTCAGTTTTAGCCAAACAGTTTCAAAAGGGAGCCAAATTACAAAATTGGATATCCATGTAGAAGGCACTGATTGCGAGTTTACCTTTTGAAGTATCATCATTTCACAAAACTGAGTCAACAGGTCCAATTACTGTGAAAATAAGGCATCAATTAATTTTCTAACACAAGGAGTGACTGAGGCCCTCTCAGAATTAAAGTGTATTGCTGAAGTACTTTCGTTATACTAGATTGTACTCTTATCTATTTGTGTTGGCATATACATTATTTATTTCTTCTATGCAGCTTAGTGATGATGAATGACTGAAGACTGGCACAGTAACTCTCTTCCCTCTTCTCTTTCATGCTGTTACAATAATGTATTTTCACTCGGTATTTTGCATAAAAGATTAATTTAAGAGATTGACAAAATAGACTGACATCTATAAGAGTAAAGTTTTGGTGAACCAAATGTCTTCAGACTGAAAAAATCCTGAATAATGAATATAAATAATACATATGAGGTAGAAATGTTTAAATCTCACAGTGCTATTTAGAGGGGCCAAGCAATGAGATCAATGAGTCTGGCATCTAAGGCATCTTCCTCTAAGTGCCTCTGTTTGGACTGGTAACGTGATAGAGGGAGCAATTAAAGGCTATGAGGAAGGGAAGAAAAAATGCATATGAAATGTTCAAAATGCATAGTCTAGAAACAGTGGGACCCCTGCACCCTGAGGTGCTGCCTAACGTTTTTGGGATGATTTTTCATGCTTGAAATATAAGACAACTGGCAGACAAAAAGAGCACCTCTTAATTTTAACCTTAATATTAAAAGCCATGTACTGCAACCTTTATGACTGGCTTGAGCACAAAATTCTGGAGTTTGCAGTGAGAACTGAAGAAAGTGAACTGTGATCAGGAAAAGGGATCTCAGTTGCATAACTGGAAGGCAGGAAGATAATACAGGCACTAGGGGTATTCTAAAATCCCATAGCAGAAAGAGTAAAGACAGGAAAGTAGCTACATTTACTGGATGCTTCTGCTGCTATTCTTCCTTGATTAAGAAAGATACAGAAGGCTACAGTTGATTTGTGTAAGAATAAATGCAAAATAGCCTATTTCTTTGGCTAAAAAAAAAGATTAATGTGTACATGAGCAAAGCCTTTGCAATGTTTCCTGTAAATAAAAACTTATTACAGCTGTACATATCAGTTTGGAGTCCACAATTCTTTTTTAAGCTGAGCTGTTGTTGTCTGAGACAACAACACAGAGAAGATTCTGAACATTTTTGTTATGCCCTTTCTCTTTTCCTTGGTTTTCTTAGGTATGCTTATAAATTATTTTAAATAGTAACAGTAGTCAGTATTGTATTACTAAATTTGTATTAGTTTGAGGGAGATACACCAGCTGTTTTGAATAAGCTGTAATTAATAGTAAAAATGCTTTTTCTGGTGGGGGGAAAAATCACATTCAATCTTGGAAGTATTTCTTAAATCTCCTATTGCTAAAATATTTACCCTTACACATCATCTTGTAAAGCAAGGTGATGAGCAGCACCTCAGTTCCAACGCAGTTGTTGCTGTTCAGTAGCACGTGTGACATCAGCCAGATAGTTTTAACCTCTTTGTGCTGAAGAAGTCGGTCCACAGGTGGAGATTTTGTCATTGGATTCTTGTCTTTTGGGCACTTTTCTTTAAGCAATGGAAAATACAACACTTTTTTTCCCTTAGCTAATCCAACATTTTTTAAACAGCTTTATGCATATGTTCATTTTGCGGTGATCCTCATAATAATCTGTAAGATCATGTTCCTCTCATTCATAATCACTTCCTCTTTCCACTTGCAACTCATTTCCACGAGTGTTGTAACTACAGCAATTACTGTCTTGCATGTCATGTTGAAAATTGTCTCTTAATGTAGCCTAAATGCTGAAAGTAGGTCAGAGAAACTACCAGTTGTAGATGCCAACAGCACAGTGCACATTCCTGATGAGCACACAGCTGCCTAAGACACGCTCTTTTTGCTGTGTAAATCCTTCGGTCTTTTACAGCACATGAACCTTCCATGAAAGCCAGCTGTGTCCTGGGCTGCATCCCAAACAATGCGGGCAGGTGGAGGGAGGGGATTCCCTGCCGGCGGTACAGCCCGCCCCGACCGCCGCCACGGGCGGCTCGCAGCTCACGAGGCCCAAGTGTCTGCCTGAGGGGGCCATGACGGCTGACACACGGGCCAGGCTCCGTGCCACCCACAGCCGGAGCCTTTCCAGGGCCTCCAGCCCCGACGGGCGGCGCTTGACCTCGCCATGGCGGAGCGGCGAGCCGGGTCACGGCGGCGCGCATGCGCCTTGGCTGCCCCCGGCCCCTCTGCCCGCCGCCGCTCTATGGTCGGCCGCGCTACTGCCCGCGCGCGAGCGGGGGCGCTCTGGCACGGCCGCCTCTGTGGCGGCGCGGCGCGGTGCACGCCGGGCCGCTGGCGGAAGAGGCGGTCACATGACCCCGCGCGGCGCGGCGGCGGCGGCTCGGCGCGGTGTGTTCGCGGCCTAGCGGGGCCTCAGCCGGCCCAGCGCTCCCCGGCGCCATCCCCGCCCCGCTCCGCAGCCGAGGGGTGAGAACCGAGGGGCTGCGGGGGGAACAGGGAGGGAGGGCGCGCGGCGGCGGCGCCCCGGCCGCCCGCTGGGCGGAGGCGCGGCCGGGACCGGGCCGAGGCCGCTGGGCCGCGGCGGGCGCTCGCTGCGGAGGCGGCTCGGGCCTGGACGGGGCGTGGAACGGGCGAGCGGCCTCGGGGCGCCGCTCGCGGGGCCCGTTCGCTTCCTCTCCCGCCGGGGCGCGGGGGAGTCCATTCCGCCGGCCCCCGCAGGAGGTTGGGGAGCGGCCCCGCGGGAGGCGAGCGGAGCCCGTCGCACGGCCGGGACCAGGAGCGAGGAGCTGCGCGGGGCTTTGCTGGCGGCCCCCGCTGCTGCCCGGGCCCGCCCGCCTGGCGCTGTGCGTGCGGTTTTTACTTTTGCACGGCGGGGAAACCGATCACGCTAGGAAACGCGATATATTGCGACAAGGAAGTTATTGTCCTTACTGTGGGTTGGCGTGGTCATCTTAAAACACGTGTTAGCAGGTCGTGCGTAAAATAATCGAGGGTGATTCATCCGTGTCAGGAGCCGTTGCGATGTGCACACGGCATGTCTTTCTTATGATGTCTTTTTCCGTTGAAGAAAAAGACCTTTGTTTGCCTGAAGGAGAGTTTTTTTGTTTCAACACAGGGAATATCCTGAACACAGCTAATGGTTTGATTTTTTTTATTTTTTTTTTTTTTTGGTCGTTAACGGCCTTAGAGAAAGTGAGCTCTTAAAAGTTTTGTATTTCTTTGCCCATTCAGACTAAAATACACACACACTGAATTTTAGTCCTTTTTTTGTGTGTGGCAGGAAAGCATTACTTCAGGTATTGCATCAGCGTTTATGGGGTGAGTTCAGAGCAAATTAAAAGGAAGGATAGGAGAGTTTCTTACTTTACCTGTGAAGGATTGGCATTGATCAGAGTGCTTTGTGTTTTCTTGTTTCTCTGCCTCTGAGTGCTCGTTCATGTAAGTGTTGTAATGCCACAGCCACGTTTCTGTTTTGGGAAAAGTCAATGGGCAAGTTAGAATGGAAAGCCACTTCACCAGCCAGGGCTTTATATGGATGCAGAGGCACAGAATTAGGAATTAAATTAAATATCTTAAATTTCTGATTACACACTTAATGGACCCCTACGTAAAGGGCTTTTGGGCTGAGCCTTTGGTTGAGATAAACACGTTGCTTTTTGTGTTGCTTCATAATAACAGTGTGGGATGCAACTGTTCCACAGCAGTTACTAAACTCTTTCTAGATCACCTCTGAAAAACAAGCTAGGGCAAATATGGGTGTTTTTGTTCTTAGCTTAGGAAATCTATAATGTATTTTATCTCTCCCCATGTCTGTTGTGTTTAACATTTAAATCTTGCTTTGCTTGCAGGACATTTTGGAGGAAACTGTAGGGGTCTGAGAAAGCAGTCATTTTCACTGAGGAAAGCAGCTGGCTTGGAATAGAAGATTTTTCTTTTAGGGAGCTTTTTTGATGACAAGTAATAATATAAACAGCAACTTTGTTGGGTGACAAACTAGGAGATTGCTTTTATAATGGAATGACTTAAATATCCATCCATTGTGTGGAGACCAATGCACAAACCTGTGTGATAGTACAGACTTTAACAAATGGGTTTGTTGCATAGGTTTTCTTCAGTCTGCACAGCTGTTTTGTGCAACTTAGTCTAGACTAAGGGTACAGACTTTCTGTGGTGCAGAACAAGTCTTTTGGGAAAATACTGAAAGGAAATTAAAATCAGATAAAATTAAATCAAACTAGATCAGCCATACTGTCACTGTTGATGTGACACCTCATGTATGTATTCCTAAAACAGGTGAAGTTTATTTGTGCATGAAGACTTGAGGGGTTTTGCAGTCAGTTTTAACTTTGTTTGGTGTAACAGTAGTAAGTATTGTAACTGGTTGCTTCATGGGGAACTGCAGTGCTTTGAAATTGGTTAAGATGTTTTGCAAGTTTCTAAATAAACAAAGCTTTTGCCCATAAAGTTTCTGTAATGTAAACAGAGATACTAATATAAATCCTGTAACACTGGTAGAATTGACACTGCCCTGACTAGATGATGGAATTGTCAATTTAAAATACATTCATTACCAGCAATTTAAATTGAGTTTATGTTCTGCTTATGGCATATCTCTTCACCCCTGTTTACACAAATGGGGTCAGTAAAACAGAAGGTTAAAAGAATACTATGATTTAAAAAGAAATTATTGCATTAACAATGCAGCCGGACCAGTACAACATCAGTCCACTCTTACTGGGACTTCTAGGAGTCAGAGATGATAAAGAAGAACAGGGCAGCAGTGTCTGGGTGATGGTGATCCATGTTTTGTGGTAGTTTTGAGTTCTGTGTGAACTCAGACACTTGATTCCAGCCCTGAGGCGAGCTCTCTGCATTTGCTTAGCTGTAAATCAGAGCCAACACACTCCTAGTGGACAGAGCTCCATCCCAGCAGGGATCTCACCATGACAGGATTAAGTAGTCTCAATGGATTTTACCAAACCTTAGAACCTATGGGTATATCTCTGTACTCTCTCCAAGTTTCAGGAGATTGGTGCAGCTTGCTCTGCATGTTGCTTGATTCCACCAGGACTTCAGTCAGAAGTGCAGTGTAGAAAGCAGCTGAGTTCCTTGTGGGCCAAAGTTGAACCTGGAATATTATAGCTGTGTTTGTGTAGCACTTCCCTTAGTAGCTCAGGCTGTTTTTGAGCTGGGTCTTCATAGAGTAAACTTAGGTGTTTTGCCATCCATTATGTAATTAATCTGCAGCTTAGAGAAATGGCCCAAGGCTAGTAAAGTGTTCACCTACGTTACTGTGTTCACTTGGATCAAGGGTGTGCTCTTGAAGGAAGTCTCATCATCACTTAGGAAGTTTATTTCGTATTGGTTTGTGCTATTCCAGTGGATAAGCTGAATTCCTTTTGGATGAAAATATATTCAAAAATGCACTTGTACGTACAAACTGGCATTTTAGTGGGGTGGGCCTCCCCAAAACATGTAGTGTAGACATTAGTCTTAACTCCCATTAGTTTTGTTTCATGGACTTGTTCCTATTGTATTGCTTGCTGGCACAGACACAGCCTAAACTGACTGCACTTTGAGTCTGAGATGTGACATAAATCCATCATTTTGGGAGGGAAAAATATTGGTTTTTCAGTATTTTGAGTGGTATCAGGCCAATTGATCACTGCTTTTCTTCTTCCTGTATTTTTGTGACCACTGTAACATTCACACAAGTTAAACTCTTGCTTAGAGAGCTGCTAGTTAAACTGCCGCTGTCAAGAACGCTGCTTACATTCAGTTTCACTAGAGGCTATACTTCCATAAGTCAGTTTTAAAAATATGTCAGGACTGTTTAGTTTCTTACTTAGACATTTGAATAAATTGGGGAAGTTGGAAGATCCCCGTGTACATTCCAAAGATCACGATAAACGTATCAGAAATTGATCACTGAACTGTACTGGCGAGGTAGGAGGACAGTCTGCAGAGAAGTTCAAGGTACTGTTCCTGACACATCTGCAGGTGTATTCTACATAGATCCAGCTTAGCATCTCCTAAATTTTCATAGCTAACCTTTGATTTGTAGTTGCTTAGAAATTTGATGCAGAGCCCCTCTGACTGTTGGAAGAGGATCTACATTTTTGGTGTGTTCTCTAGCTCCTGACAGAAAATAATGTGTTGTACAATGAAGTTTCCTTCATTGTAGCATCTTGGATGCATCTTCCTCCCTTATCCAGATCTCTCACTTCTCCACTGAGCAGTTTCAGGTATCTCATCCTCACAGCTTTCATAATGGAAGCAGAATTAAACTGTTCTCTCTGCTGCTTTCACATTAGCAGTTACGCAGAGTAGTGGGAAAGAGACCAAGGCTTTCCTTAGTTCTAGTTTTGATCTAAAATGCCACAGGCAGCAGAGTTGCTAAGGTTGGTCCATGTAAGAATTAAGTCAGTAACAGGGCAGCTTTCTAACTGCTGTGAAAATAATTGTACAAATATGCGGAGTGGGGGGAGAAAGAAGGAAGTGCTTTGAAATGGACTGGTGAAGCACAGTGTATAACACAGTGTGTTCCACATCATCTGCCTGAAAGATTAAAAGACACTGTGTGTTCTCTTCTTACTGCCTTTCTCCTTTTATGCAGCAACAGTAACTTTGTTGACTGCTAAATCTTTGGTTTTTTAATTTAAATTATGAAAAACCCCAACGAAACAGTTCCTTCTCTGTGCATATTTAACATCCACTGGCTATGGTATGTTTCAGCATCTTTGAATTAAAAGAATTGATTCACTTCTTAGTCCCCAGGCTTTTTTTGTTGGTATCTCCAAAATGATGGCTCAGATAAAGTGCTTATCAGAGCGAGAGAAGGGATTGCACCTACAGGCAGCCTGGAAAATTACTTCCCCAGTTATTCTTAGATGTTTTACAGACCACACATTAACCTCGGGTGGACCTCTGGTGGTGCAACTCTGTTGTAGCCTGTTTAGAACCATTTCAGACCCAGTATCTTATTGTTTGCACCATCTACCCCAAGACAGCTTTGAATTTTATCCAGTTGTTTATCAGCTTGAAATGTAGGTAAGAACTGAGGGGCCTTAAAGATCTTAATTTCGTGGGTTTTCTGTTGGCTATTTTTTTTGTGTGTCTAAAAGTTTCAAGTAGTGATACCTGGGCAGATAAGGGAGTTCTGTTCCCTTCCACACCATACACGTTCCAGATTCTAGATGAATGTCAGCTGATGTACACGTAGTCTGAGGAGACAATAAGCTGTTATAAATATAAATAAAACTGTTTTAAAAATAAAATGGCATACATATTTGCTGGGTTTTTTTTCCTATACAGTTTTAAAAATTCAGGAATTGCAGAAAGGAAATGTGTTCTTAGGCATATGGATTTTAAAAGGGAGAGGAGGTTTTATGTTTGTTAGATTGCTTAAAACTGTTGGAAAAATGTTAGCATTTGCTCTCTTATTTCTTCTGTCATCTTAGACTTTGTGTCACAGGAGTGTTCATTGTTTTGCCTGGTGAGGTATTGATAAATGCCCTTAGGGGTCAATGAATGCCCTCATCACATACCTCGTGTAATTGATGTATGTGTAAATGTTTCCTTGCATTAATTATGTGATAGAGTTATATATGTGTTCTTAGACCAGAATAACTAAGTTCTGGTGTTAGAAGGTATTACCAAATACATCTGGGTTTCTCTTTCATCCTTTCCAGTCTGCTGTATATGTTTATCTCTCATAGTTGTTTCCAGAGTCTGAAGGAATAAAGTTTTTCTATGTGGTTCTGTTATTAGAATTTTTTACATTTTTCAGATGTACCTGCTGTTATGGTAGAGTACTGATACTGCCTTTTACTTCTAGTATTTAAGACTAATGGCTTGCTCTCGAACAAGTCTGGAAGGTACATCTCTCTGAGGAAAACTTGTTTTCCATTCCTTGTGTGTTCAGTGCCATTGTGTTCCTGGCTTGAAGAAAGCATGTTACAATCCACACTTCTGTTGTATGTATCAAGATTTTGCTTATCATAACTGTTTCTCTAGACAGCCTTGCATCAGTTTTGACTCACGGTTGCCTGTTTGGAAAGCAGTTGCAGTGCAGATCTGACTCTGGAGGTTGTAAGGCAGTCGGTAGAGCCCAATGAGAAACGCAGCTGTTTCTGCTGACAGCTTACTGGGTTCTTGTCACTTGTGGTACTGTGCCTTCGTGATTCACAGCCACATGATCCACTGTGTGTGAGCTTCTCCAGTGCTTCCTCACTGCGGTGTGAATGTAGGTATATGCTCAGCAGTAATATTGTGACCAGTTTTGGTTTTTTTTAGAACTGAGGGCCAGCCTTCTGTGAAGATTTGACTGTGTAAGGTTACTGAAATAGTGCTAGAAGCAAGAATGCATGCCTTAGTTGTATTAAGTTATGTATACACTATTTTTTGTATCTTGAGTGTTTTATGACTGGGTGGTCTCTGTTTCAGGGTCAGTAATATGCATGTGAAATAATAATCTGAATAGAAAATAGTGTTTGAAATTATCTTTACTCTCTATAGGAGCATGTTGACACTCAGCTCATGGGCTGATATCCAAGTTGTGTTCTAGGAGATTTGAGGACTGGGAAGTTAAAAATAGATCACAGAACCCTCTTTCAAGCTTTTAACTCTCTCTCTGCTGGGATTTGAAAATCTCCCCAGTGTTATCCTAAATACAACTCCTGTTAATGCTGAGCATTGCAACGTCCCAGTTCTTTCTGGTGTCTTGTTCTACAGTTGTATTGTGTGTGATCACTTCTTGTACAACAGAACTACTTGCTTTATTGAAAATGTGTTACACGATCAGTTTTGCTTTCTAATACTGCAAAGATAGCTTTATTTTAAAGAAACTGGTACAAACTGTTAAATGTTCTTCATTGGTTTGAGGAGTTAGATATAGCTTTGTTTTTCACTTCATTCTGAAACACTTCCTTAGAAGTGCTGTTTTTAATTGAGAAAGAAGACTTCTACTACGTCTCTAACATAATGAATAGCTGGGGGAAAAAAAAAGTTGAAAAATTAGGTTTAGTTTGTAGTTGAATGTCCATATAAAAATTTTAAATAATTATGGACATTTACCACTTCAGTGCTTTTGTAATTCACATTTTGGGAACGGACTAATACAATTTCATTTTCTGTCTTTTTTACAGATTGTGACTGCAAGAATGTCTTTTCCACCTCATTTGAATCGCCCTCCTATGGGAATCCCAACACTTCCCCCTGGGATCCCACCTCCACAGTTTCCTGGTTTTCCTCCACCTGTACCTCCTGGTAAGTTATGTTAATATGTGGAAATATTGTAGAATTAAATTTCTTTATATAATTCTGAATTCCTTTAAAAGCCATTAACTTTAGTAAATAATATATCTCGGTAACTCTCATTGGTGTACATTGCAGTCAAGTTTCTAGTTTTCCCACTGATCATGCTTGTGTGAGCAAGCCCCTTTGGTGTACCAAATTGTTTACTTTTGACCAGAAATGAAATACTGGCCTTTTCTTGAGCCTTTATTCAAGACTGAAGCTGAGTGGTGATTTCTGTTCATGTTAGGTGTTCCAAAGCCACTGTTTTGACAGTAATCCATTGTAATAGCCTTTGGAAACTCTTGGGTGTGCTGAGTACGTGTAATGTGAAAATAGAGGAGTAACTTTTAGAGAAGGTCCAACTTGTTGAGTTGTTTTTCTCCATTTTAGTGTCCCACTTTCTTTTGTTTTGCTTCTTATATTCTTTCGTCCAAACATCTTGCAAATTTACAGTTAGTCTTATAGTTTCTTCAGATCTTCCCAAAATTATTCCTACCTTTTATCTTTGTTAATCTGTAAGATCAACCTCTGTTTTTTGAGTTGAGATTTTAGCTTGTTGGTCTGGAGCAATATGCTTTCTGTACATTGTGAGTATACATAATGATGACTTGAGGTTGGAAACCATAGAGCAAGTGGGAGAGGGGAAAGCATCAGAAAATTACCTCTTCAGAATTCATCACAAGAGCTGCAGAAAATAACTCCTGTCTTGTCTATATTGTCTTAAACTGTGTTATACAGGATTGTTTTACAGATGATATAGGCATTCAAAAAACAGATGGTTGAACTACAAAAAGTTTTTTGCACATCGTTTATCAGGTTAATCTTCACTTGCATTAATTTTTCTAAACATTTTTCTTGAGAACCATAAGATGTTACCTATTTCTGATAAAGACAGAGTTGCTTAGATAGCATCCTGCCATCAAAAATTTCAGTTTGAATTTTAAAATCATACCTCTTATTTTTTCTAGCTCCAGTTTGTGTATACTAGTGTATAAAACACCAGATACTTAAAAAAAATCTTTCTGAAATATATTTTGAAATGCCTGTTATAATTTTTGGCTGTGAACATTTTGCTTTTTAGCATATGTGACAAAGATCCTTTTGTTCTCTTGTTGTGTTTAAATAGTCTCATTTTAGTGTCTGCATAGTATGTAGAGTGGAGAAGGCTGGTATTGGGTGAGAATAAAACTTTTGTCTGCATAAGAGAAACGTGATTTGCTTGCCTATGTAGACCACATATTTTTGACTTGTAGAGGGTATGGATCTCACTTCTTAGTATAAGCACATCAGTAGAGCTAAAATACTACAGAGATTTTATGAAATCTGCTCTGAATTTAGTCCCTATGTAACATCACAATTTTAGCAATTTACAATATTATCTTTAGCTTGCTGTTTGGTCAAAAATTCTTGTTTTAGTTACCTCAGCCTGTAATTTTTTGAAGAGTTTCAGCTGGAGTAGTTTGTTTCCGTTATAATGAAGTTAGGAAAGGTGGTTTGCTTTGCTTGAAAATACAGTTGCTAAAAACAGGAAGTTCTAGCATTTCCCAATATTAATGTGGAAGATTTGATAAGGAGGTGATTCTGATAAATCTCTGAAGATTACTGGATACCACTAAGGTGTAAAAAACCCCATTTTGCGTGCTGGAAATGCTGTAGTAGATCCGACCTTCAGTCCATATAGGCTGATGCATTGTGTGGGCAGTGGGACTAGAAGGCAGTACTTAGGGTGGCCCTGTATCCCTGTCTGCTTTCTGAGTCTGTTGCTTCATACACAGGTAGTGTTAGGGATCTTAGATCTGGTTGTTCTTTGTCTTTTTCTGGACCTGTCACTTATGAACATTTTGGAATTTTTTACTCTCTTCATCTCTGTCACCTCTTAAACCGAATTTGAAAAGTTCATTAACTGCTGTGAAAAGTGCTATTCTCTTAGTCTTAAGTCTGTCTTTAAACTCGCTGCCTACTCAGTGTCTCCCTCCTGCCCCAGTTGTGATGTGGGAGTCAGGCGAGTTGAGTGCAGTGGTTCTGTACACGTCAGCCACGTCCCATGGCCTGCAAACCTCCACACTTGCAAAGTCTCAGAGCGTGCAGCCTTTCCTAGTGAAGCAGCTGCTTCACCAGTGAAGTCATGTGGGTGTTGTTCTCTGAGGCTGGGCAGCCTTGGGCTGCAGAGACCAGGTCTGTAGGCCTTAGTCAAAACCCTAGGTGCACCAAGCTTTTGTGTAGCAGCTAAATGATGCCTTTGTGGTCATTATGTTTCCTGATGATGCCAGTTATTTCAGTGGATTTTTGTGGCTTCTGCTGAACATTGGGCAGATAGTTTCATAGAATTATCAGTGATAACACAAGTGTGTTTGCTGAATTGTAACTTTAAAAGCCATTGTGATAAATATATTAATTATAGGGCTGTGCAACCAGTGTTGGTTGGGAGTAGTTGCTACAGCCTGTGAGATGCTGTGGTGTATTGAAATGGAGAACATGGGAGAGCAATACAGTTTTGATTGTCTGGATGATTTGGAGGAATAAGAGATAGAATGACCTTAATATGGACTGAGGAAGAGAATTGAGAGCTGGAGAAAATAAAAACATAAATAAAGTAAAACCAGAGTGGATGAGGAAAAAACTGGAAAAGGTGTCTGAGGAGAAGTGTTTTAAGACTAAACACTAGAGAAAGTGGGGGAACAAGTTGTGGGGCAGTAGGTTGCAGAAGTTTGTTTAGGATTTTCTGAATACAACAGTAAGGGAAGGATTGAGAGAGAAAAAACAATGGAAGTTTGTAGAATGAAAAAAAGAAAAGGAGATAATAGGATCCCTGTGAAGAACATGAGATTGACCTTACTGTTCTCAAGTCTCAGTATGTCTGCTGACCAACAAGTAGTTCTGATGAAATCCATTCACTTAATATATTTAACTTCTAGTAGTTGGCCTGTAAAGATAAAGAGCCTTTCTTATGATCAAATATTGGCTCATGAAAGTGTTTAAAGCTGCCAGTGAATTTGGTAGTGTAAAAGAGGTATTATGTGGTTTCATTTGATTAAATATTAAGATATTATTTATTATGAATTAATTACTATTATTTAACTTCTGTATTGCTCTAAATTAGGTGTTGGAGACTGCCAAGTGAAGTATTTAGCAGCTTCTCAATAGTGGTTTTTTATGCTGCCTTTATTAAGCTATTCCATAAATAGTGACATGAAGCCTGGTGCCATTCTCTACAGGACCTCAACCCTAAAGCCATGTGCAAAAACCATTGTGCTGTGGGAGTTGTGTAAGCTGGGAACGAGATCATCTATAGGGCATCATCTGCCTTTGCTCTCAGGAATTCCCTGCCTCATTTTTCACCCCCCTGTCTTCTAGTACAATATTGTGACTTGAATATGCTCTGAAAATAGATTTGTGTGTGACAAAGTTGAAATGGTAATACCAGGAGTGACTATAGTATGTTATACGTACTTCAGTGGAATGCTTGAGGAATTACTGGTAATCAGTACTGTGAAATTCTTATTGACCAAAATCGCTGTCTAGTTTGCAAATGTCTGCAGTGATTCCATTTGTATTCATCAGTTCTCAACAGGGCAGACTAATATTAATGTATTGTCTTTTTCAGGGACCCCTATGATTCCTGTACCAATGGGCATCATGGCTCCTGCTCCAACTGTAAGTATTACAATAGGGATGAGATTATAGCCAAATAAAACTGAGAGTAAAACTTAGTATATGTCAACAGTGTTTTTGTTTCACTGTATTCTGTCAAAATTCTACTATGGAAGAGAATGCTTAATTTTAAATGCAACTATAATGCAAATGTTATGCTAATTTCTGACCGAGACAAAGTTTGAAGTAATGTCTGGAGCCACCAGCTGCAGAGGTGAAACAATTATTGCTCTTGCAAGAAGACATACTTCTCTCAAAATACAGTGAACAGAATACAGTGAAAGGTTTTGTCTTTGGATCATGTGTGCTCTTCCTGTGCAGTACAGTTAGATCAGGGAGATTCCAGGTCTCTTACTCTGGAGGTTTAGCCCTGACATAGTACCCTGGAGGCATTACCTCATCCAGGTTTATAAGGCTATCACAGAGCACTGCTGGGTTGTCCAAAAACGTGTGATTTGACAAGCTTACAGATAAGCTTGCTGTCTCCATGTTGCAGGAAAAGGAATAGATGAAATATCCATCTGTGGAAAAGCAAATGAAAGGTTTCTTTGTCTGTCTTACAAATTTCAAGTTAGAAGGGAGGTTTATGATTTTTGGGTGGAAAAAAGTGTGCTTTAAAATATAAAAGTTACTTCTTGATTTCAAGGTGAGTTACCATTTGTGCGATTTTTGCAGAAGTGAAATCTCCCCAAAATACAGAATTTTTTGACAGCTTGTATTATCTCCTACTGGAGGATATGTTCATGGTAACCAGTGTGTTTAAGACAGAGATACTGAAACAAATTTATTTCTCAGTTTTGTGATTAAAATAACTTTTAGTAAGTGATACTTATAGAAAGGTGTGAGAAGAAACTGTTGAAGCTTAGGTGAAAGGAATGTAGCAAAATGGAGCAGATGATCCTGCCTATCTTTGTAGAGTTAATTTGTAGATATTTGCTCCTTAACCTAAAGAGGCTTTGTGGTGTGTGCTTATTAAATAAAGCAGTAGTGTTTATTCACTGTGTGGAAGCTTTAAGATCATGTGTCCATTGAAGCCTTTGAGCCAGAGTTACTTTTCTATTCACAGCTTGGTTTTTACACTATTAGGTAAGGTAATTCAACTTCCAGTGACTCAAACGTTGCAAGCTTGTTATATGTAGGAGAAATAATACCTAATGTTACTGTATGTTCACCTTAACACCTCCAGTGGCTGTGTTCAGTTGTCTTTTGTTATCTTCCTTTGCCAGAAAATGGCCATCTTTTTTTGTGTTGTAGACAGTATTAAAGCCTGAACTGCTTATTGGTGTCTTACTCCATAAGCCTAAATGAGGTTTGTATGAAAATTCAAATTTGAAATAAGTGTACATCCCCAAGTCTCATGACTTATTGATTTAAATAAAAACCCAAACCAGTCCAATGCTTATTTTACAACTTCTCTTCCTCTTTACAGGTGTTAGTTCCTACCACAGTGTCTATGGTTGGAAAACATTTGGGAGTCAGAAAAGACCATCCTGGCTTAAAGAACAAAGAAAATGATGAAAACTGCGGTCCCACTACTACTGTTTTTGTAGGCAACATTTCAGAGAAGGCCTCGGACATGCTCATACGGCAGCTTCTAGCAGTAAGTACAGTGGACTGCTGGTTAAATTTCATCCCTGGCTGATGAATAAAGGACCCACAAGCAATGTATTGAAACTTAAAGCAGAGCTATTCCCACTCACTGGGATAGCAGCCCACTATGCCTGAATCCAGTAATGGAGAGTACAGTTTTTTCCATTGTAGATGTCTTTGAATATAGATGCATTTTATTTTTAGTAGAATTTACCGTTTTAATTTTTATAACATTTTGCAAAAAGTGGTTACATTTTTATAATGTTTTGAATATAATAGTTAATAATACTTGTCTTAATTGCAGAAATGTGGTTTGGTTTTGAGTTGGAAGAGAGTGCAAGGGGCATCTGGAAAACTTCAAGGTAACTGTTCATGCTTTTCAAAATCTCTAGATATATGCTTGTTTTTATTAGCTGGCAGCATTTTAATATCGTGACACGTTGCTGTTCTTAACCATTTTACATTTTGAGATGCTGTAGTATGATAGCTGCGAAATGCTTTCTAGTAAAGGGCTAGTATTTTCTGTAATTGAGAATCAAATAATATAATTGAGAGTGGTCAAATGGAAAAAGGTCTTGGGAGCCTAGTTTGCTTACCTTTCTTTTCTGAAATGGAATGATTTTATAGACTATTCCTGAGAAAGCTTTGTCAGTTTGGACTTCACCCCCAAAGGAAGATACTATTCTAACACTTTTACAAGTAATTTCCAATAGTATGTATTGTTCTTCTCTGTGAAGGAGGTTTTCCTGATGTAAAATTTACCTTTCCTGTTGTCAAGTTGCACTGATTTAATTTTTGTGACCTTTCCAAAGCAACTGCAGGAAACAATTTTGGTTACTTTTTTTTTTGCTGTGTTTTTGTATCTTGCTAGGTTTGTGGGGTTTTTTTCTTTTTAAGGATGAAGTTCAGTTCCTTCAGCTTTTTTATGTCTTACACTTTTTTATTTTGCTGTCAAAAATGTTTTTCTCATTTAACACATTTATGTTGTGAGGAACCTAGTTTGAAATATTTGAAAGTTTGAAACCCTTCCCTCTAGTTTAGCAAGAGCTGTTGATTGATGTCCTTGATCATCAGACAATTGCAAATCCACCTGAGATGTCATCATATAGACTGAATTTCTTAGTTAAGACAGATAAGTCAGAAGCTTTACAAACACAATCATAGAGTAGTTTGAGTTGGAAGGGACCTTGTAAAGTTCATCTAGTCCAACACCCTTTGAAGAGCAGGAGCATCTTCAGCTAGATCAGGTTGTTCAGAGCCCCGTCCAACCTGACCATGGAAGTTTCCAGGGATAGAACATCTACAGTGTGTGTACTGGTTCCATCTTATTTATTGGACAGTTTATTATATCACAGATGAGTTCAGTGAGTGGAGTGCACTTAGAGTTTTTTATGATGTGTACTCCTGGCTTTTTAAAAACAGGTTCCTGCATTTCAAGTCTATTGATTTAAAACACATTTTTAAACAAAGTAAATTACCTGCAGAGCTTTAATGTGTTTACTTCTCATTTCAATCATCAATTTCAGCCTTTGGATTTTGTGAGTACAAAGAGCCAGATTCTACCCTACGAGCACTGAGACTACTCCATGACCTCCAGATTGGAGAGAAGAAGCTGCTGGTCAAAGTTGATGCAAAGACAAAGGCTCAGCTAGATGAATGGAAAGCAAAGAAAAAGGCATCTAATGGGGTATGTATATAATGTGTGATTTGCCTTCTTTTAGTAGAATGTCAGTGTAACATTACTTTCTAGATCAGATTGTGAGCATATCTCAGTTTCTACTTCTTTCTGTGTCTTTTATTAATTTTAGGATGTTGCCAGAATCACATTAGCGGGTCTGAAGATATGTTGAAAGGCAGAGAAGTGTCAGCTCTTAATTCCATAGTGTTTGAACTTACCTGCAAACTACAACTACATTTCTAGAATCAATTCTGTAATTCATTATGAAGTGTAGTAATAGGTGCTATATGTTTTGATTCTGTTGCTTCATTTTTGTTTAGAAACTCCTGAAAGTGCTTAAAGTGCTTTCTAAGCCCTAGAAAAAGTTACTCTGTCAATCTGTAAATTTGCTGTCTGAGGGGAATTGAGGTTTCTTTCCCCCCCACTGATGATCTTTTGGAACAAATAAAAGCAAAGGAAGGAAGTAGATCATTCAGTAGAAGAGACAGATATCAGGCAGTGGACTGCTTTCAGACATTTAGTAGAGGGGAAAATTGCTTTTGTGCTATCCCTTTCTAAAACTAAGTATCTGTTCTGAAATAATTGCAGATATTTGCTATGTTGAATTCTTATTGAAATGCAAAGATACTTAATTGACAAGTTTGCATTGAAGTCAACGGTGTCTGTTTCTTTGCTGAAAGAAACCTTTGCTGTGTTTCAACCCCAGTCAAGTCAGGCTTTGTCTCTAACTCCTAAAGTTTTGTATGTGCTTTAAGATACCACTTAAAACCAGTTTTTTTTCTGTAAAATCAAAGTGAGAAGAGGCTCTAGTTTAGAAAACTAAAAATTCTAATCACACTGTAGCAAGTAAATTTTAATTTTCAGTTTGGAATTTTTCTTAAATGTGTGTAGAATATAGTGGAAACACAGATACTTTTATTTCATTTTACCTAATCAGAAGTAGAGACATAATGATGATTTGAAGTTCTTGACATATTTTTGCCTGGATTCCCTGTGTTTGGGATGAAATCCAATAGCTTAGTAAAGCAGAGTGCTAACTTTGTGGCGTTTGAATGGAGTACTGTATGAGCTTTTAGCTTAGGTAAGGGCTTGACTGGATTGCCCTTTCATTCTGTTCTTCCTTGTTTCATGTTGACATCATATGTGATACTGTGTTGCACAGCTGATGTTACAAACTAGCTTAAAGTATTTGTGGAGGTCTTGTACATCTCCCATGAATCTTCTTTTCTGTGAGTTACAGTCAGTCTGGGGGGATTGATGGTAATACAGCAGTGAGTACTGTTTGTGGCTTTGGTGAAGGCAACTGTATGAGAATGAGATTAACTTCATGTTTTTAGTTGGGTTTTATTGGATTTGGCTGGTTTTTTACTCTTTTTTGTGGTGGTGCAAAGAAAGGCTGTGAATTGCTGAGGAGTATTGATGGAAGTGCATTGTAATCAAACTGCTTGCAATTCCTTTCATACCATCGTTGGTGTGCTGGTGCCACTTGGATCCAAAAGTTTCAAATTTTCTCAAATATTTTGAACTAAGAAATCGAACATATAAACTACAACATGATTTCATACAGAGACACACCAAGCAAACCTTTATCTTATTAGCTGCTCTCCCTGATCACTTCTTCTCCCTGGATCTCTTCAATTCCACCCCTGTCACCACCTTCTAGCTCTTTTCAGCCTGCTCCTCCTTGGCCTGGCAGCTTCTTCAGCTCCAACTGAATCCTCCCTTCCCCCTCATTCTTAGCTGCTGCTCCATCAGACCCTTCCCTCCCCCTCACTCCACCCACCACCTATCGTTTGACGGGATACCCAGCTGGATTCTCAGGTGAGATTCCATTTTTCTAAAAGATTCAGGGGATCGAGAGGTGGGCTACCTTGCTTGGTGTGCACATCATCTTTCTATGCTTTCGTGTAATATTTAGGGAAAGGCACTTCTTTGTGTTCCATTTCCTCCATACAAGGTCGAAAGGGGCAAAAAGAAGATGAGGAACTGCAAAATACTTGATCAATAATAATTTTTAAAATAGTTTGTTGTGCAAGGAATGTTTTCCCTAATGATGTTTCTTTAATATAGTTCTCCAATTTGAAGTTGCAGCTTGGAAGTTTTAGGTAGGCATTTGTATTGCATGGCATTTAAGTAGAAGGCTTGGAGGAACTGCTGTTGAAGTGACTTGAAGTTCTGGAACATAAAAGGCAAAACTTTTGTCCAAGAGCTGCTCTACTATAGTGATTGCCTTTCTGGGAGCGTGTGGATGCTCTCTCTTTTCCTGTCTACTGCCTTAATCACCATTTTTCTGTTCTATTTTAGTATGTTATTTTGTTATACAATTCTACACTTGCTCTCTGCAGCCATTCCATAAAACTGTGCAATAAACTGTGGTATTGCCAGTGTGAAAAGACCTGACTAATACAATGCAATTAATAATTACTTGTATTTGTAGGTGGTTTGGTTTTCATGTGGTGAGTTGTTTGGTTTTTTTGGTATTTTCTCTCTTTTTTGTATTTTTTTTGTTTGATTGTTTGTTTGGGGTTTTGTTTTCTTATAGTAAATACTGTAGGGGCATGAATGTGATGATGAAAGGTGAACTTCTGATAAAACAACTATTACTCTCAATTTGTTAAGTCCTGTTACTTTGCATTTTTCCTTAGAACTCCAGACCAGAGACAACAAATGATGATGATGAAGCACTGGATGAGGAAACGAAGAGAAGAGATCAGATAATTAAAGGGGCCATTGAAGTCTTAATACGAGAATATTCCAGCGAGCTCAATGCCCCCTCCCAGGAATCTGACTCTCACCCCAGGAAGAAGAAAAAGGAAAAGAAGGAGGACGTATGTGTTTTGATTTTGGACAAAACAGATTTTTTTTTCTTCAACTCACCTTTATATAATGGCCAAACCTTGTGCAAATACTTTAAACCTAAACATCTGATGAGAAAACAAATCAACAAGCGTTGATGTCAGCAGCAGTTCCTTTTTTTTTTTTTTTTTTTTGAGCTGAAAGCTAGTCAGTTATAGACACCATCCTTTCAGGATGGTTTAGGGATTTAAGCACATAAACTTCTTGGAGCAACAGGTTTGAATCTGGGCAGGACTGAACCAACCTTTCATCTCTCTGAAGGTGGAAATACTGAATTTAGTGCAGTTTAATCTGTATGTGCATATAGGGTTTTTCAGATAAGAACTTAAAAAAACAATTGTAAAGAGTTCCTGCATACAATCCACTTCCAGTGAAAGATGCCAGGGTGCTATTGTAATGCCATGAATTTGGTAGTTTTTGACAAAATACTTCTCTCTGCTTCTAGAATGCATTCTTGTAGTGTGCCTTGATCCAACTGGTTGCAGCTGTCTACCCATATGTGGAAGCACTTCATTAGTTTTGTATGTCCTTGAAGGGATCCTTCGGGGATGAAAGGCACATTGTAATCTTCCTGCCTTACAAAATCACTTTTAAACATGTCTCAGTTTGGCTCGATTTGGTCAGCCAGCTTTCCTATCTTGTGCAATGCGAAAGAAAATCATGTTAAGCAGGAATGAATGTTCTGGTTTAGACCTGCTTCTGTGAATGACCTTTTTATGGATTAAAACAAAATGGAGAAGGGGGAACAAGGATAAGCAAACTCAGACTTAGCTTTTCCAGCAAAGTTTCTAACCATGGGAAAATGGGCTTTCCCACCTACCATTCTGCACCTTATATGAAAGAGAATTGGAAAGAGATGAAAGAGATTGGAAAATTGTTTGACCAAGATTTTTACCCACTTAAGTCTTCTGCAAAGTACCTATTCCAAGGCAATGATGCAGTTTCAAATGCTTGTGGATTTTAAATGTGGTGCAAGAAACATCTCCCTCAGGGAGCAAGTCTATCTTCCCACAATGTTGTTAGTCATGGCCAACCTGAGGTGTAAAAGTGCTGAGCTGAGAATTTGTTTTTCTTTCTTCTCCCTCCCTTTGGGAGAAGATGTTTTCTTTGATGACAATTTGCAAATGAGTCACTGTCTAATGCTATCAGCTGTATTTTTTTGTTACAAGCACTGTTACAATGTGTATTGTCCTGTGGGTAAATATATATGGCTATGAATAATGCCAGGTAGTTAAACACTGTAAGAGACCTTTGCAGTCATGAAAAGCTGGGTGCTTTAACAGAGCAATATTCTCTTAGCTCTGTGTTGTGTAGAACTTTACTAATCTGAGCCAATGAAGTAGCCAAATGAGCTCTTTTAAAATACACAGCATTTCTGGGTTGAAATTGCACCCTATCATCCTTCCCATACTGGGACGGAAGACAAGATGGGAAGTTGCCATCTTTGGCCTGTGTGGATAGAGGTGGGAGTGAAGAGATGGTACTAGCTTCTTGTTCTCTTGTCCACAAAGGAGAGGGGAGAGAGACTGTTGAGGCTGGGGGGGGAAAGGGAAGGTGGATGCAGATATGTTGTGGGGGCGGTGAGGGAGGTGTGGAAACTCACCAGCTTTGGGGCTCTTGTCCCCTGAAGGGCTTGGTGTGGAGATGACTCCTGCTGGTGTTAGCAGCAGAGGCTGTTAGTTCTTCTGGGTGAAGGCATGACTGCTGTGGGGGAGTTGAAAATGTGTGCGGGGAGCTGAGAGTGAGTGGAATCTGGTTTTCAATTTCAAGCACGGGGGAACCTCGCTAATTCGCACTAACTATAAGAGCAGGTGCAATCTACCAAATTCTGCGAATTAGCGAGTAAATAAGATCAAGACATACCCACTGCAAATATACTTATTTATTTTGACAAGTGTAGCTTAGCCTTGTTTCTGATGCTACCATAGCGTACTAATATCCTGTAGTACACTTGTAATTCAGTGAAGTCTTACTAACATGAGACGTCACTATGTGCTTTTAAGTAGTTCAGCAAAGGGAGAATTAGCGAGGTTCTTCTGTAACTTTGTTGAATCAAAGAAATGAGATCACAGCAATACAATATTGCTTTGTAGTACAAACATACAAAACATTGTTTTTCAGAGTAGTGTGCAATCAATTTTTAAAAAAAAAAATCTCCGTGGATTTTTCCGCAGATTTTCCGCAGATTTCCAGTGGCCCCACTGATACCTTATCCACTCATCACCAAGGTTCGTTTACATTGTAGGCTTTGACAATGACTATGTTTACTGCTAGTTGCCAGATTTGTGACTCTTGTCCATCTGATTTTTTTTTTTTCCACTCATTAACATCAGACTGTCAGGTTTGGTACTGCAGAAGGACTTTATTTATCTCTTGCAAGACTGGTTGAAAACTTCTAACCTTCAGCTTTTCTCTTGTTCTCCTTTGTCTGTACAGATGGCTGTTAATGCTTTTACTCCTGTTCCCCTTGTTTTTTAGGAGGATATAAATGCTATAGAAATGGAGGAAGACAAAAGAGACCTGATATCAAGAGAGATCAGTAAATTCAGAGACACACACAAGGTAGTATTCTTGTTTTTGCACTTGATACAAATTAGGCTTTTTCAAAATCCAAAGAAAACACTATTATAAAATTTAGCAGTACATTGCAATATCACTTAAAATTATGTTTGTATTAGGTTTAATATACATGTAGTTCTTTACAAGTCAGAAAAAGACAGTTGCCACGTTAAAGTGGCCCGTGACATCTTTATGCTAAGACTTTGATTGCTAGTGAGTATTTTTCAGTCTTCTCACTTCAGCATGAATAAAGGCAGCTTAAGTTGCTACACATACATTAAGTCAAGATATTTATAAGTGAAGGCTAAACGGGGCTGCAGTATAAGACATACACTTGAGTGTGTTTCTCTAGGTAGATTTGTAACATTGTCCAAGATTTTTGAAGAGATGAAACGTGAATTAAATTAAAGTCTTTTATTTTAATAGTTCTAAGTTAAGAGTGGGGGAAGATTAAAATTAGGTCAGTGGTTACCAGACTTACCAAACTTTAGATGCATGGAAGAACTGTAAATTCCCATAAAGCTAATCTATTCATTGACCCCCACCATTATGATAGAGATCATATGGTGACTAATGCAAGATGAAACTCACAGCTTGGAAAGTAACATGGAATAGGATGTAAGTATGAGTTTCTGTTTTTTATTATACTTATGGATGCCCCCTCAGAAAAATATGCAAAGGGGTAACTGGCTTGGAAATGTTTGTGCACATCAAGTCCCACCCCAGGGTCCCCACTTACAGAAGTTTCCACTAATGCTAGTGTAAATGTGAGTGTTTCTGCTGTGATACTTGCGGATCGGAGAGCACAGCTGTGCATGTGATGTTCTTATTTTAATGTTTAGCTTAAAGTTGATATTAATTTTTCCCCAACAAGATTGGAGTGGTCCTAGGGAAGTATCAACAAACTGCTCTTCTGAGCACACTCTTTTCTTTCAAAATACCCCCAAATCAGCATTAAAGAAAATGGTGAAGATACAGCAATGTGAATGCTTGCCCATGTTGTTCAGCTCTACCACATGCAGTCACTGGGGATGGTACCATGTTTTCATGCAACCGTATCAATATGAACACAGGTGACTACATGTTATTGTATGTACATGTTTTCAGTTTTTCTCTTGACTAAAGTTTTGCAAGATAGAAACCTGGGGGGAAAAAAATGTAGAAAAAGTCAACTGAAGAAGCTCAGCAATTGAATGTGAGACTGGTTAGTGGTGAAACTTCAGTAGAATTACGTTCAATTCCAAGCCCCAAGTTGTCACTGATACTAAAATGCAAACGAGTAATATTTTTTTTTAAATTGCAAACAAAACAAACAAAAAACCAAGCTTCACTGTTTCAGAAGCTGTTGGGCATTTTGCTGCCCTTGATTTGTATTTTTGGGGGGCTGTTTTGGATTTCTTAACATTAAAAATCAACTGGAAGTAGTCATAGTGGATATTGGATATGTTTAAAAGGGGCTGTTGAATCCTTAGAAGCGGGCTAGTGAGCACAGTGAACCTTTGCATGTTTTTGGTATGAGTTTATAAACAATAACGACAGACTGTCAGGGTATCAGCATTGCAGGGGGCGTCCATTTACAGCACGGACGAGTCTGAAGAGAGATCAAGGTAAGATTTATAATTCTTCTACCTGTTCATTTCTGTTCATTACTTCAGTTTATCTGATACTGTTCCCATCCCATTACCCTGTCAGATACTTTTATTTAGGTTTACAGAAGTTGACTGAGGTCAGATTTTGATTACAAAATACACCAGTTTATTTTTTCAATTGGATTTTAAGGAAGTGGACTTAAGGATTTTAATATACCAAAACTTGTGTGTATTTACACCTCTGTGAATATATTTTTTATAAAAGAAAGAAACTCACACTCTTGAGAACTCTCACCATAAACTAAGTTTTTGAGAGTGGTGAAAAAGCAAGAGTTCAACTAAAGAAATTTCTATTGGAACATCTAAGATAACCTGTAAGTATCAACCACTTCAGTATGTAAACTTTCTTTAAAAGTATATGAAATTTGAGGTAAGTTTTTTTTAAAAGTTGACAACCTAGTTTAAAATTTGATCCTACTGAGGTTTAACACTGTAAAGCTCCTGGATAATACAGTCCTTAGAAATTAGTTTTACAGCCCAGTGTGTATTATAGGATCTAAGTTTTATTTTTTTCACATCAGTTTTCTACCAATTCCTACCATTTTTAGTCCCTTTTTCCTTTGTGATTTCAATGTATCCAACATGGTTTGCCTGTATTGTGTTATCAATGCAGCATAGTTTCACTGGATACATTAATCACTAGTGAATTAGCTTTATTTCTGTAATCCTTTGTCGGTTCTCTGGTCCCTGTGCCTATGGCAGAAGAACACTAATCAGGTAAGATTGCTTTTTAAAGTTGTCTTAAATGCTTTGTTTAAAAGAAAAGAACAAAAAAACACAAACCAGAGAAAATGCTGTTTCATTGTTACAGTTTTTAATTTCATTTCAGTGATGGTAAACGTGGAGCCAAAGGGGATAAACCTGTTTATTCTGCTCAATATTTGTTCAAAAAGTGGTATTCTTGCATCCATCAGGTTGAAATTTGGTATATTTGGTTGTTATTTGGTATATTTGTGAACCGTGTACTTGCTCTTCCTCCCAGAAACATAGCTAATAGGCAAGGTTAATCCAGTGTTGGCGGTCCATGTCCTAGCACAGCATCTGTAAGTGAACACGTAACAATTGCTTCCAAGGATGGATTTATCTATCGTTCTGTTGATGTATTTTCTATTGTCTTATAGGAATTCTGGTAATAAGAACTGTTTCTATATGAAAAAAGGGGCAATTTTGTACAATTTTTAGTAAAACTGTAGCAGGTAACCTTTAGTTTCTGTGTTTTGAAAGAGCTATTTCCAACCTTTTTTTACTTGTCTCCGTCTTGCAGCGGTGGAAGTTAAGATTCCATTCTGCAGAGTCCAGTTCTTACCAGTGAACACTTAGAACTTTTTTAGGGAGGGAAAAGGGGAAAAGTGACAGTTTTCTTCACTGTTAAACCACATGCACCACGTGTAAGTGGATATATTTCTTTACCCAAGTTTTCATCTAGGATGATTTTGGTGTGCCAAGACTTTTTGGGAAACAACTCACTATCCCAGTAAGCATTCCACTGAAATATATTTTCCTAATTGAACGGAGTTAATTTTATCAGCTGGAAGTTCACTTTACTTGTACCCACCTGGCTTATCGGGCCAGTGGAATTTGAGTCCCACCTGAGTCGTGACTGGTAGTGCACACTGAGTGTGCAGTTTAGTCAGCTCATAATACCAGGCCAGCCGTACTCTGCTAAGGTTGGAGATTGCTGGTCTGTGTAGATTTGTGCTTCTGCACGAAATCTAGTCTTGTGATTGCTGCATTTTGATTTCATACTTACGAGTTCCAAAAAATACCCACCAAACCCTATTTAATATTTTAAAATTAGTGGCGGTTTTGGTATTTCCATTACCAGCCTTGTGTGTTGCGTCGGGAATATCCAGTTTGTGTAACTACAAAATTAACTATGAAAGTTCTCTTGTTGGTTTTTAGAAACTGGAGGAGGAAAAAGGCAAAAAGGAGAAAGAAAGACAGGAAATTGAAAAAGAACGCAGAGAAAGAGAAAGGGAACGGGAGCGTGAACGAGAAAGGAGGGAGCGTGAAAGAGAGAGGGAACGTGAACGAGAGAAGGAGAAGGAACGGGAGCGTGAACGGGAGCGAGATAGGGACCGTGACCGAACTAAGGACCGAGACAGAGACCGCGAGCGGGACAGAGACCGTGACCGAGATCGTGAAAGGAGTTCAGATCGCAAAGATCGGAGCAGATCAAGGTAAATGTACTTCAGCTGCTATTTATTTCACTTTTTCTTTGTGCTGTTTACTAAATGCATGTAGTTCAGTAGGTCAGTTGCCATTCAAAAGAGAATGATCCTTGTGGAAGATCAGAGTAACAGCAGGAAATCAAGACTGGGAGAGTACTTGATTTCCCCCACAGCACAAGAATGTAAAAACTGCAATATGCAGTAAGCAACTCTCCAAATATGATATAAGCATACTGGTTTTATCTTAGATGTCTCCTATTTTTCATTATTAGCTTTATTCCTGCTTAAGGTTATCTTATGTTTGTGGTATTTCTTAGCTTAAGCAGGTTTTATCATTTCTTTTGTTACATAGTGGGCTTCTTGGTTGGATTTTGGGGAGTTTTGTTTCAGTTGGTTTGGCTTGGGTTTTTTGTTTGGATTGTGGATTTTTTTAGTAAAAGCAAGGGGATTACTCTTTCAAGCTGTAAGTAATCATATCCCAAGTGCTGCTTCCACTTAAATCATCTTGTCAGAAATGTTAAGATTGTCTGTAAACTGCATGAACACGAAAGATTTGTTAAGGATACCCTTTATTTCTGGTGATTTTGGCTGTGCAGAACTGCTAACTCAGTCTCATAAGAAATTGCCCCATGCTCATGCTTAGTTCCTGTAGATATTGCTATTTAATGGTTAGTGTTCAAACAGTGACTTTTAGTGGGTTTTGGAGTACCTGTCAGTAAGTATTGATTTTTTGCCCATTTCTGTACCAGCTAATCATCTTCTACAACTGCAGAAGAAAAATAACCTCTAAGATGCTATTAATCTTTTGGTTGAATGGGGAGGAAGGTTCTCTACTGAACTTTGGTGTTTTTTCTTCCTTCAGAGAAAAAAGCAGAGACAGGGAAAGAGAGCGAGAACGTGAGAGGGAAAGAGAACGAGAACGCGAGAGAGAACGGGAAAGAGAACGGGAACGGGAGAGAGAACGGGAGAGAGAGCGGGAAAAGGATAAGAAGAGAGACCGAGAAGAAGATGAAGAAGATGCCTACGAGCGACGAAAACTGGAGAGGAAACTGCGTGAAAAGGAAGCTGCATATCAAGAGGTAGGTTGCAATTTTTAAGATTCTTTAAATAAAAAAAAAAGTCTGAGAGTTGATAACAAGTCCTCTAGTATAAAATACATAATTCTCCTTTTCCTAAACATGTTTTTTATCTTTTGAGTACATAAGCTGGGACATAATATGTTAGTCACTGTCAAAACAGACTTTTTATTCATTTTTAATTAAAATTATGCAAATTATTTATAGTACAGTTATTTTAAACAACAATTCAAACTAACTTTGAAGTAGTACTGCTGTTCTTAATGTTCTTGAAGATTGAAGTGTGTTTTCTTCTGTTGCAGCGTCTTAAAAACTGGGAAATTAGAGAACGAAAAAAAAGTCGAGAATATGAAAAAGAGGCTGAGAGGGAAGAAGAAAGAAGACGAGAAATGGTAAGGCTTATAGTTTGACATGTAATTTTCTCTGCCTTGTTCTCTTGGTCCCATTTAGAATGGAATATTCTTCTGTTACTTTATGTGAAGTAATAGAGCTCTCATTTTGTATAAAGGCCATGTGTGTTTTTATACCAAAAAAAACCCCCAGTTAATAGACTTGAAACAGAAGATGTCTAGTAAGTGGGAGTACTGTTTGAAGTCTGAAAAACAGCCTAATGGTTTGGTCTTATGAAGGCAGAAGAGTGAGAAGTAGGCAGCTGCAAAATACTGTGGTCTGATCATTGTGTACTGTTATATCTGTAACTTGTGTCAGATTTGTGACAAAACCTACTGTGTGTTCTGTGTCATTTAGGTAGAACTGGACCTGTTTTTTTTAACTTCCAAACCTGCTCATGTGCCCAAACCTTTTATGAGATACATTAAAGAATATTGCATCATATCTATGCACTTGATAAACGCCTGTCCTTAGTTCATTAGTTGTGAAATTATCACAGTTACCAATGTAACACTTGGAAGCTTTGTTGGAAGAGACACCTTTGGAAGACAGATAATTCTG
The DNA here is from genome assembly GCF_036417665.1 of Passer domesticus. Taxonomy (NCBI): domain Eukaryota; kingdom Metazoa; phylum Chordata; class Aves; order Passeriformes; family Passeridae; genus Passer; species Passer domesticus. The sequence continues at coordinate 35,804,055 of NC_087479.1, forward strand.
TAATCTCATCGGAAGTTATTTTAAGTTTTAGGGGTGTTATTTCACTTCATAGATTCCTAGAGAAGGAGAGAAGATGTTAAGAGAGTAGAAAATGGGTTAGAAATTGCTTCAAAGCCATATATGCAAAGAAACAGGGAAAGAGAATTATAAAATACATTGTTTCATGTGGAATCCAGGTTTTCCCTTTAAATGCATGGTGGTGGGAAAAAATGTACTCAGTGATATTTTCCATTCCAAATCCTCCTGCATGTTGGCTGTGGATGGCATTTGTAGAAAACATAGTTTTATTTTGTGCTGAAATTACAACCATAATCATCATTTGTTTCCCAAAGTCATTAGCACAGAAATATATTGTTGTTGGTTTAAGGATATTGCTTAAATGCAAGTTAGAAGGTCCTAATTTAATTTCTCTTAAAGAACTGGGGGTTTTGCCTCTTTTATCAGAGGGAGAGAAAGTGTTTCCTCTCTTTCTCCCTCGCCCCCTACAGTGTCAGGCCTGCACATTAATACCACATAAGCCTGTACATTAGTACCACATGGTTTGTTTCAGTACCACAACAGGAGGGTGCTTATCCTAGGAGCAGCTATCAGATTTGTTTCTGTGCATGACTGTCTTAAAAAAGCCCTTGAAGCAGAGCCGTACTGATAAAATACACTTAGGCTGCCATGTTAAAATACTCAGTAGCAGACTTAAAGGATTTGGAGAAAAGAAACTTTTGATCCTCTTTACCTGTAATGTAAAACAAAATAAACCAAATAAATATATATATGTGGGTGGGAGGGTATGTGTGTGTGTGCATATATATATATATGCAAATCACTGACACAATATCAGTGGACCCTCTGGATGCAATACCAAAACCTTTCCATTTTCTCTTTGGAACACTGTATTTTTTAGTTGAAAGCAGAGTAGATCTACAATTAACTTGCTAATAACATTAATAAATTTTAAACTCCTGGAAAGGAAACCAGAAATCATTATTTAAGTTTCAATTCCTTGCAGGCAAAAGAAGCCAAACGGTTGAAAGAATTCTTAGAAGATTATGATGATGACAGAGATGATCCAAAATACTACAGGTATGTCTTTGTATTCCCAACAAAAAAATGTCCATTGGTGATTTAAACACAATTGTGGGGTTTGTTGGCAGGGGCTTGTGGAATGTGTATTTGACTGGTAATGTGGCAATGTAAGGTTAATGTGGCAATAATTACCTAACTTTTTTTTTGTGTCACTTCATAAGTGACAGAGTGAAAAAGGAAGCTCCTTACTTCTGGTTAATGCTTGGGAGTAGGTGTCATTCCTATCACTTAGTATTTGTGAGGCAGGGCAGAGGTCAGTGTAATGTTAAAATAAGGTGCTGGGAGAAGGGAACAAGCATGCCTCTAAATAATTTAAATACTTTGAAGAAGCTGTAAATAATATGAAGAACTAGCTTGTTAATGTAAATGATTTGGAACATCCTTCAGCGTGGGAATAACTAACATTTGCATAAAACTAATTTAGCAGACGTGGTTCTGGCCAAAAACTTATAAAACTTAATTATTTCTCTAAAGAGATCAGCAGCCACATGCTCTACTTTTGTTTAATGTGGTGGGGTAGATTCTGTACAGTAAGGTTGAGAACTGGTATCTTAAGATTCTAATGTTACAAAAATGGAGGATGCCAGGTGCTCTTATGAATCTTACTTTCATTGAGTGGGGGATGTATCTGCATGAAATTTTTCTTGTGTTGTGGTACAAGCCCCTCGTTGAAATGATGTCTCAATAAAAAATGTGTCTTTTATAGGGGTAGTGCTCTTCAGAAGAGGCTAAGAGACAGGGAGAAAGAGATGGAAGCAGATGAACGAGATAGGAAAAGGGAAAAGGAAGAATTAGAAGAAATCAGGCAGCGTCTTCTTGCTGAAGGACATCCAGATCCAGATGCAGAACTCCAGAGGGTGAGTTGCTGTTGGTGTGACAGGAAAATTCTGATTGTATTGAGCAAAATTGTGTAAGAAACCTGATATTTATTATCTCTATTTGCTTTTTCTTATAAAGAAGTCCAGACAGGCAATAGGAACAACGAAAACAAAAAGACTTTTCAGATTTGATGGGGTTTGAAAACAAATTTGAATTGGATTCCTTACAAGAATGCCCGTAGTTATGTGTCTTATTCTTGACTAACAGCCTTCTAAAGAGGAGGATCTTTAGATTCTTCAAACAGTACTGGTTTTGAGAGAGCTTCTGTTTTTGCTAATTGTCTGTTTCATTGTAGATGGAACAGGAGGCTGAGCGACGTAGACAGCCACAAATAAAACAAGAGCCAGAATCTGAGGAGGAAGAGGAAGACAAGGCAGAAAAAGAAGAAAAAAGAGAAGAGCCAGAGGAAGAGGAGGAGGAGCCTGAACAAAAGCCCTGCCTTAAACCAACTTTACGACCCATCAGTTCTGCTCCATCTGTTTCTTCAGCTAGTGGAAATGCAACTCCTAACACACCTGGTGATGAATCTCCCTGTGGTATCATTATCCCTCATGAAAATTCACCTGAACAACAGCAACTGGAGGAGCATCGGCCCAAAATTGGACTCAGCCTCAAATTGGGCAAGTTTAAGTTTTATTTCACTCTTCCATATGGGATCAAAATAAAAATTGCCAAGCTGAGTAGCCACATGGTTTTCCAAATATGTTGTATGGTTTAATGTATTTATATCAAGTAGATGTTATCCAGCTGCTGTGCTTGAGTTGACCTATCCAGATGATATATTTTATAGAGCTCTCTTCACCTAAAAACTTGAGGGCAAAAAAGGAGAGAAATTTAGGCATGTTCAAGAGCTAGTTTTTGTGGGAATGTTCTGAGCTGGAATTGGTTATTTTCACATGCTTTTTTACCTTAATATATCTGTAAATATCTCTTTGAAACTCATTGCTACTTTTCAGTGGTGTAACTATATGTTAAGTTTAAGACCTAGGTAGTTCTCATGTTTACTTAAGACCCTTTTAAAGAAAAAAGAAAATTAGATTTTTTTTCCTTCCTTTTAGACTATAACAATAAACTGAGGACAGTTTTGAGTGAAATTTGAGCCTATAGTTTCTTAGTACTGTAGCAATGTCCTGCTGTTTTAAAAAAATTATTTCTGAGCAGCAGAACTAAGAACATTTGTATTCCAGAAGGTTTGTGTATTTATTATTTACTATTTTGACTAAGTCATGCCGGGCTGCACTTCAGGCTCACACTGTGTTATATCTTGAATGACAAGAGACTGTATAATATTAGGCTGATGAACGCTTTTCTTACGCATTGCAGCCTTTCACTCTGTGCTCTGTCTTTGCTAAGGCTGGGGCTTGACTATAGTCTTCCCTCAGAGAGTGCTAACTGGTTTCAGGGCAGAGAAAGAAGACCCTGTTTTTCAGGGTTCAGGTTTCATGAACACACTCCATTAAAGATTTTTACCTCTTTTGCCACTTCCGTAACAGAGTTTGAGAGACTAAAAGCCAATGCCAGTCATTCATAGACGTTTGTGTAGCATACAGAGCAATATTCCTCAAGTAAGAAGAGGAAACTAGTTCCAGCTGCAGTTGATGAATGTGTTACTCTGCCTTTTGGGTTGCAGGTGCCTGCAACAGTCCTAATCAGCCCAATGCTGTAAAAAGGAAGAAACTTGCTGTGGATAGTGTTTTCAATAAATTTGATGACGAAGACAGTGACGATGTGCCCCGGAAAAGGAAACTTGTTCCCCTGGATTATGGAGAAGAAGATAAAAGCAATATCAAAGGCAGTGTCAATACAGAAGAAAAGCGCAAGCACATTAAGAGTCTCATTGAGAAGATACCCACAGCAAAACCAGAGCTCTTTGCTTATCCTCTTGACTGGTCAATTGTGGATTCAGTAAGTTGATTCATTTAACCATTTTTAAAAAGTCTTAATTTTTCCTAGTAAACATTATAATTGAATAGAAAAGCAAGATTACTGGGACCCTAGTGCATTGGAGTATCATCAAGTGGAGTCAAACTTGAGTACTCTCTTTATTGTTCATACATAATCCTTATTCTGAAGTATGGCTGCTTATTTTTGTTTGGTTTCTCTCGAATTGCCATTACAAATTATCAAGCAGTTTTATGGAAAAAGGAAAAAAGACTGTAAAATGTTTGAGTGGCACTCAGAAATACTTTCAGATGCCAAATCTCTTAAGGGTTATTTCATTGATAGCAAAAGGTATCTTCTGTTAAGTAGCTGTTTGAGTCTTCTAGATGCTTATTGGGCAGTTGTCACAACAGAGTGAAGCTTAAGGTAATTATTAATTCTGGTTTTGTGGTTTTTTTCCAGACACTAATGGAACGTCGAATTAGACCATGGATTAACAAGAAAATAATAGAATATATTGGTGAAGAAGAAGCCACACTAGTTGACTTTGTTTGCTCTAAGGTTTGTATCTTCTGCGTTCTCTGTGAAGTTAGAGCTTTGCTCCCTATTTAAAATGCAACAGTGACTCCTGTACTTGTGTTTATAATGGCTTGTGTTGGTTTATCTTGGGACTACCCTTTGAGAGCCACAGCAAGTCCTGAGAGTATTGTGACACAGTGGATTAGCAGACAGTCAAAAGCAGAAGTTGAATATTTGCCAGGCCATATGGGGGTGTGTATATATGTAAATAAATGGAACTCTGTGGTATTGAAAGACAACTTACTTGGTTCTGGAAAAAAAATTAAATACTTAACAGATAGATGAGAAATCCAGTTAGGAGGAGCGATACAGGGAGAATTTTGCCTTTGTTTTCCATTAGCAGCTTATTGTTGAAGGAAGAGAAGCTTTTTCTTTAAATTAAGGAAACATAATTGGAGATATAAGAATAGCCAGCAAACACAGGACAGACATGTGAATCTCTGGAGCTTCCTGGAACTTGTTCCTCAGTAGTTTGCTATAAAGTAGGACTCACTATGATGGATTCTGATGCAGTTCAATACTAATTTTTGACATGGCTATTACTGGAACCTGATGAACTGCAAATACTTCTTGCATGTGCAGAGCTTTCAGAATTCCTTGGATATAGCTGGATTTTGTTAAAAAAATGTATGCAGGGTTTATTCTAAGTTTTCAGTCTAAAAACATTTGTTTCTTCCAGGTTATGGCTCATAGCTCACCTCAGAGCATACTGGATGATGTTGCCATGGTAAGCAGAAATTCTGTAACTGATATACCTTCTACATTTTACTGGAGTTAAAAGTCAATTATGCAAAATAGCAAGAGTCCATAACAGAAAACATGTGTTAGAAATCATTAAGCACATCATGCTAGCACAGGTATCTAGGTAGAAATTACTGACCCCTCTTCAGAACTTCTCAGTACTCAGAAATGGGGAACAAAAATTTTTGTCCCTAATAGTAGATGTCAAAATCAACAATAACAGAACTGCATCAGAAATAAAATGTTTTATTCCTTCTTGTTCTTATGAGTAGATTTTTATTAGTGGTTAAGTGGGTCTTTTCCTAATTAATGAGCAAGAGGTGTTTTTCCGTAGAAGAGTAAAAGCTCTTTTTTGCCTAGTGTTGGAAGAGAGAAACAGAGTGCAATAATGCTACTGTTCCACCATGTTTTCATACACCAAAAGATGAATAAAAACTAATTCACTCCTTCCTTTAAGGAAGCTTGGAGGCAAAGTTGATAGAAGCCACATGCATAGTACAAGATAGTAGAATGTTTTTGGTGTGACTTTGGAACTTTGGAGAGATGCTGTGCATACTAAGTTTGTACAGATTCAAGAAAAGCCTAGATAATAAGCTCAGGGAAGAGAAATCCAGTGAGGGTTTATTTAACAAATATCCAAGGAAGTTCCAAATGAAAATGAGCAGAGATTAGGAGTTAATTTAAGGGAAGAGACCACATGTGCATGTCCTGTTCTTAAATTGTTTCCAAGCTTGCCATTTCTCTGCCTCTTCCCAAACCAATTTTTTTACTAGTTTAGTAAATAGATACTAGTTTACTGATGCTTCTACCTATAGGTGCTCAACAGCTGCACTATACAAGTAGTTAGAGCTTGGTCAAGTCACTGTTGCTGGACAGACAAACATGCCAGAGTTTCATTTGGTCCCTCTCTCAAGGACTTGTATTACACTGTATCTCTTTTTTCTGATGTATCTACAATTAGTCTTTATAACTGGAATGCATAACCTAAAAAATAATCTATAAAATGTGTATTTCCTACAGGTACTAGATGAAGAAGCTGAAGTTTTCATAGTCAAAATGTGGAGGTTGTTGATATACGAGACAGAAGCAAAGAAGATTGGCCTAGTGAAATAAAGCACTCTCCTTGCTTCTAGGGTTCCATTTCAATTTTGGGCTTTTTTTTTCCCCCCCCATTGTTCAGAGACTTCAAATTCTCTCTGTTCTCAGAGACTTGAGACCTGTATTTTTTTATGTAGAAAATGTGAATTTTTTTGTCCTCTGCTCTGAGACCCCTTTACCCTTCTCAGTTAGTTATCAAATCCTGCATTGGTTCTCTTTATAATACATGAGGTACAATTACCGGTATGTTTTATAAGCTGCAGCTACTGTACATGCTCTTTGGTAATTTTGTTATGTTACTCTGATTCTTGTAAATATTAAGAAAAAAAAAATCCCTTGTTTTGCAAAACATTTGCACTTAATGTGGAACTATATCAGTTACAGATGAAGACAAAGGATTTTACTGCAAGTTTATCAGTCTTTTTTTGGGAGCATACTTCCCCTTTTTTATTTAAGAAATGATCAAAATACAATTTAAAAATAAGCATATTGAGCTGTTTTCACAGAACAGCTTTGTGTGTTCATTTGATCTCTTCATCTGACTGGAAAAGGAGTTCCTTCAGACTTCTCTTTCTAATGTGAACCAGTAGTAATCTTGGTACTTTGTTGCCCATTAAGAGTTACTAATGAAGCTGGGAACCTAATCTCTTGTAGATGCTCTGCTTCTTTCCCAGAAAGTGCAAATCACAGGAAGTTTTTTATTTGCTCAGTTAAAACAAGAGCAGGACCTAAATTCAGTAAGTGCTGTCTAATGGTTTTTGGTTTTTTCTTCTGCTCAATTTAATTCTAGCCCTACCTACTATCCCGTCTGTCTCCAAAATAATCAGATGGCTTTTTTAAGAAGAAACTATTTTTTAAAACTTTTCTTTTTAGTATTTAGACAAAACAAAAAGCTCTGTTTGGAGGTAACTGTCTCTTAACAAAAACCAAAAAAACAACCATGTAAACTAAAACATAAGTTGTCAAACAAAGCTGAAATCTTGTTTTTATCCGTACTGTTAAACTAGCCCTGACTTTTGTTTTCTACTGTATGCAGTCTGTTGTCCACAAAAAGAGGGTAATATTTTCCTGCCTTGTTTGTATGTTTTTTTTATAAATAGACTGATATGGTATAAATGATGACATGTACTGTAAACTGCATTTTTTTTATCTCATACCTGGGTAAGAAGTCAAATCTATAATGTGCTGTGAGCTGTTTTGATTGCAGGAGGACTGTGTTCCAGGGAGCAAACGGTCTCAAAGTTATTTTTAATTTTTGAAACAAAATTCTTAATATCAAACAAATTAAGTAAAGGTGTTCCAGTATCTCTGTATTGTATTTAACTGAAGGATACAGGTTGACCTGTTCAGAAAACATAACTGTGACCTTGAGTTACTAGTTGTTTGTATCTGGAGAGGACACTTGAAAACACTGTTCTTAACAATTGGGATCGTGTATAGGTTCCACCATGTAAATATTTCAGATATTAAAAATGTATATATTTGATTTAAGGGTTGATATTCTTTTGGAGTCTTATGCAGCATGCAACTGTATTTAACACTGCTTACTGAATCAAGTGTTCCCAAATTAAGGGGGTGGGGGGTGTTTAAAACTACCTCCTGCTTATATCAGGTTAATAGAATCCTGAAAATTTAGATGTGATCCCAGTATGTTCTTTCTCATCCCTGTGATGCTACACTACACATCACCAAATGTTCTTTTTTTAACTTTGTCATGCTCAGATGTTACTTTCATGTTGTGCTTGAGTTTGCCTGAGAATGTTTTGGTTTGCATGCTTACATGTTGCAGTCATTCCATTTTTTTTCTGCAACTTGATGGTTGCAACCCTAAGAAATTACTTCTCTGTTCTCCCTGTAGAGTTCTGCATCATCATCAAAAAGTTTTCAAATTCTAAATAAATTCAAAGCTTGCTCTGTTTGTAGCAAATACAGAGAAGAGGGAGAGTGAACTTCACGAGTGCCTTTTGACCTGGTAAATGACATCCTCTCTCATGAGTAGTAGTTAAACAAGACAAATGTGACAAACACATTGTAATGCCAATGTGTGACAGATTGCCCAACATCCTCATCCGGATTCTTCAGAGAAAGCTCAGGTTGTGAAACTTCAGTTTATTTCTGCCCTAAAGTAAAGCTGTGTGTGCTTGGAGACAATGTGCTGGGATGAGAAAGACATGTAAACTGTAAGCTGGAGTGTTTAATATCTAGGTAAATAAGTATAAAGGATCATTGTGATATAAAAAAATCAGTTTTGTGGAAGTTCAGGTTTTTTTCAGTAGTGGAAGAAGAAAGGGATGTTCACTAGATGAACTCTGGTTTGGCTTATCAGCTTTTCCTCTTTCAGAATGCAAGTATAAAGTCACTTTTACCTCTTACTGAAAGTTTTGTTATTATGTCTCAGTGATACTGTATTTTGTGTCAGTGATGCTGGGGAGTATAACACAAGTTATGTACTGCTGATGTTCTTAGTAATAGAAAGTAACTTCCATTTGTTAACTTTCAACATGCACTAACAGAATTATTTCAAGGTAAATTTGAGAAATCTGGGGTAGAAAAAGCCTTTTTTGCCAATATTACCAACTTCACTGTCTGGATGTATGATTTAATACACACTCTTTGTTATGTTAGACACAGATCAAGAGTGTGCTCAGAATGTGCTACGTGAGTAAAGTACAGATGTTGCCACCAGGTACTCAGTGCATCAAGCCATAGTACAACCCATACTGTGAGGGAAAGTTACTCCAAAAGTTCCACACACTGTGTAATGAAAAAATACCAGTAATTACACAACAGAACTGGATGTACTTGTTTATCTGGACCTTACAGTGGAATAAGGCTTTAAAACTTGACATAACACATGCTCTTATTCTCCTTATAATCATTTTGTGTAACTGCCAGTCAGTGTTTGGAATATGTCAATACAAAATCTAAAGTATCATTTTTCTTCATTAATATGCACTGAAAAGAAATGGGAAACAAGGAGCACGTAAGATCCATTACCAAGAAATATATTTTTTTATATTATCTTTTAAATTAGTGAGAGTCTTATTTTGTTCTTAAGAGTATTTAACCTGCTCACCTGCTGATTGGGTCTTCTAATCTTAGCTGTTTCCTTCATTCTCTTTAGGCAGGAACCTGTACTAAAAATGATCTAGCTAGATGGTCATGGCTCTAAATGTGGGCAGGGGAAAGGCCCTAAACAGGGAGTTTAGCTTCTTACAGAATTCCTCTTACTACCAATGCTTTCCTATTACTGAGAGGGAATTAGACCGTTCATGTTCTTACTAAACAGGGTTGCTAAGTAGCTGCTTGCAGGAGTAGTATTTTGGAAAGTGGATACACTGAAAACTGCAAATTGTTGGGTTTTATATTACAACTGAGTCATGCTTTTTCATATTCTGAACATTATCTGGTGCAGGAACATTGAGTACAGAATTAAAAATTAGTACACAGTCATGCAGTGCGAACAGTATAAGGTACTGTTTAATAGACATTTCGTCATAGATCAAACTGATACTGATAATAGAAAAGAGTTTGGTACAGCTGTATGCCCGTGTTTGGTTGGTTGACTTTTTTGTTTGGCTGCTTCTCCCTTTTAATTTACAAGTAATTTTATTTGATTAATGGTTAGACATCACTTTCAGTCTAAAAACGGCTTCTCAAATGCATTTCATATTTCTGTGAGCTACTGAAAGTCAGTATTTGCATATCAATGCTTACATGAAACCTTTTAGGTGCAATAGTTCTCTCTCACTTAATTTTACCATAGATTTTTCTGTAGTGTAGTCAAATACTGGAATACAACATTGTTTTAAACATGCAGAATTGCATGGCCCCTCATTACATTTTTTGTATTCAGAGTGGTTATATCTATCATAGCATTTGCTATATGTTACTAACCCAATTGATTATGCACTTGAAAAGGAATTCTGGATGATATTTCAAATATGGATAGCAAGGTAAGTTTCAAATTTAGAATTAACTTTATTGGTTTTTCGACTAACCAGTCACAGGTCTACTTAGAGGCTTCTTGAAAAATACCGTGTTGACTTTTAATACTGTTTTTACTTTGAAATATAAATGCCCCTTTAAGTTACTTTCTTAATGCCGTTTTTTGGGACCATTTTAAAACAAGGTTACTGGCATATGTATAACTTTTATTCAAAAGAGCCGAGTTGTGTATTTTCTCATAAAACCTCTCTTTACCTGGCACCAGGTTAAAAAGGTCAAGCTGCATTTCCTTTGCACGATTCCTGGCGGCTGGACTGAGCGACTGTTCACTGCTGTCCAGCCAGCCTCTCCCAAGCGCTGCCTTTCTTCAGCTCCCACCCGCGTGTCTTGGTTCCCGGCCCTTGCAGGCACAGCTCGCAGCGTGTTCTTCGGGGGCGCTGCCCCGTGCGGGCTCGGCCGCAGCTCCCGCGCGGGGCCGGGGCCGCTCCTGGCCGCCCGTCGGAAGTGAGGTGGCGGCGGAGGGCGGGGCGCGGGCCGGAAGCGAGCGGGGCCGGGCTGCGGGCGGCGAGGAGCCGGTGGCGGAGCGCGGGGCGGGGGTGCCGTGCAGGTCCGTCTGTCGGCGGGGGCCGGGCGGGGGCGCGGGGCTGGGGGGGCCGGGCGCGCTGCGCCGCCGGGGACGGCCGGGCCCGGTGTTCGGGCGAGCCCTGCGGCACACGCCCACGGGCCGGGGAGGGTCCGTGCCGCTGCCCGGAGCGCCGGGCCTGGGCAGCTGCTGACACCGAGCGGGGTCGGGCCGGGGCCTGACCCGCACCCTCAGCGGCGCGGAGGCCTCCGAGGGGCTGGGAGCGCTGTGCTGCGGCGGGGCTGCTCCGGCCCGAGGCAGGGCTGAGGCCGGGTGGCGGGGGTGCCCCCACAGCGCTGGCAGCTGCTTCTTGCTGCTCGCTGGAGGGAGAAAGCACGGGTTAACCGCGCCGCGTTTGTCTGATCGATACTTGCTTTGCTTTCTCTTCTGCGAGCAGCTTACTTGGCGTGCCACCTCTGTTTATTAGGCTAAATGTAAGCGCATGACAGCGACAGTTGTAACTCCTGTTGTTCTGACCTAGGAAAGCCAAAGGAAGCAAGGAAGAACTTTTTTAGACAGGCTATTTTAACATTAACAGCTTCATTAGAAAAAAAATGTCTTGGTGAGTCCCTTTCCAGGTAAAACAAGCAAAGTTTTAGTTTGTGTCTGTATATACACAGTTCATTTATAAATTTCATTCATTCATAGTTACGTTTCAAATAAAAATATCATTTATTTAGAAATATAAAATAAAGTTGTTTGGGAAGATGTCCTGAATCCATTTTCAAAAGAAACTGTTTTAACAAACCATAAATTTTGAGGTCTGTCATTCAGACTTTGGTGCAACTCTTCTATCAGTTACTCCTCCCTGTCTTCTGATTCTCTCTGCTCGTCAGTCGCTGAGGGTTTTTTGTTTGCTGGATTTGTGCTGGCTTTCTTTACCAGTCTATAAGCAGGATTTTGTGGTTGGTGTTTCAGTTGGTTTTCTCTCCAGAAATTTAATTAGAATTTTAACATGCTGCTGTGTGAAAAATCTCATTCTGATAGTTGACATCTGGTTGAAAGTTTTCAGTTTTTTCCATTGTGGTTGCCTTGTCCCTGATAATTACTACCAGTAGCAGCCTTGAAACAACATTGTTTTTATTCTGTAGCCCAACCAAAGAATTAGAGTAAAATTTTAAAAGTAGGAGCAGTGTAATTAATATTTATTTTCATCTGATCCTACATTTAAGTTATATTTTAAGTTAGATGTGCCTTTTTTTTAATGGCAGATGTGGAAGGGAGTTATTCTAGTGAGTACTACACTTTCTTTTTCCAAACAATTTGCTTGCTCCCAGCAGACTTGTTGAATTGGTGTGGCTTCCTATTGGCTCTTCACTAAGTTAGCCCCCAAAGTTAGTAAGCACTGTGCCCTGGTGTCGCTAGGTACATATTTATTCATAAATAAACAGCTTCTGGTCTGTTTATGAAAATAGGCTTAGCTCTCTCTTTAAATACAATGCTGTCTTGCAGTGCTTGTGTCTTGCTGCTGCCAAAAGTGAGAGGCTTTGCTTTGTGATGTCCTCTGTTGTAAGAGTTTTTCAAGATCTCTCAATACATTAGCTGAGTATACTAAAGCAGTGGAAGAATATTCCTGTTTTCTTTTCCTGGGTTTGTTTTCTTCCATTTTAGCGAGTAAAATTACTGTGTAGAGTTCTGGTGAGTGCTGAAATTCACACAAGGTAGCAGCCACTTGGGATGGACTGGCACTCCACCCTTGAGGTGTATTGATTATTTATTTTTTATGTTGCCAAGCCTGTGATTTATCTAGGCCTGCTCATTTTCTCTTAAAAACATGGAGCTCTTTCCTGAAATTTAGTTAGGTCAGTCAGACTTCCTCTTTCCCCTATATTGCTGTATCCTCTTTTGTTATGCAACATACAGTTCACACAGGACAATTTTCTTATCTAACTTTCTTATGGAAGAACATAGAAAGCTGTTATATACATGTGGCATGTAGATGTAGCTGGTACATAAATGGAACTGAATGCATGTTAGTTCTTGAGGCTCAGCTGAAATACTGTCTTGTGTAGCACCAGGTCACTTTTGTAGCATAACAGTATTAAAAAGACGTCTATATTTTAAATAGTCAAGTGTAACTCAGTCATCCTTGAAAATTACTGTTAAATTTATCAGTAGTCCAAAACAGAACAACTTGGAACAATTGTGCTCTGCTGAGATAAAACATGGAAGTTGTGCTCTGAGCAAGTATGCAATGCTCCTCTTTTATTGCACAAGAAGGAATGAAGAACGGTTTAAATTATTAGTTTGTTGCTGACTGATTTCTGTAGCTGATGAACTAATTTGATAACACTTAAGAGGCCCTTATTTTAGTGCTGGAAAATCCCTATTATGACCTCTTAGTAGATGTGATAGTTTGATATCATGATTAAATACAGAATGGTTGTCTTTGGTATATGTGAACTCCAGAAACTGGAGTAGGGAGGGGAGGGAAACCTGTTCATGTTAAGAACAAAGGTTTTTTACACATCTCTTTCCTTTCAGCATCTCAAGAAGAAAGGTCCATTTTGTGTGGAAATAAGTGATTCCCAGAGGACTGTCCCAATGACAGAGCTGTCTGCACATTTACCCCAGTTTCAGCATGGGCAGCTGACAGAAAACTTCCCTGATACCCACCTCAGCAACACCGTATGTAACAAACAATTTTAGTACCTGCTAGCAGTTAAATGGGGATAAATAGTTTGTTGGGATTCATTTTTTCTTTCTGAACTGTTGTGGTGATAAGCAGTGCCAAAAGAAATATGCTGCAAAATATATGATGTTCTAAACTCATTTTTATGTACAAATAAGACCTCCCCCAGTTTAAAGTGGTGTTGTAGTGACCAAGCCATCAAGGGGAAAAAAAAAAGGGTCAGACACTCTGGTATCAAACACTGACATTTACAGTATTTAGTGAGCTCTCATGATCTGCCTGGCTGTGGTCTGCTTGGTTCACAGGTTTCTCAGTCACAGAGTTAATTTTAGTCTAAGTAGAGGTTGAAGCCTGGGTTTTATTACTGCCATTGCTGGAGGACTGTTCCTCTGCAGGAAGAACAGCTCTGTCTTGTCTTACTTGTGAATAATTTTCAAGGTGCTCTCCTGGTTCTTGAGGTTTTGAGGGTGAAGGAACTCAAAACCTGAAGTTTTATATGATTGCTTTGAAATATCTAAGCACATACTTGTTGCTAAAACTATACCATTGTACCATATGTATTTTGGAAAAATCAGGTTTAGATTATCTACTTGGGTGTGGTGCCCCAGGCTCTTAGACTTGTCACACTGTTCTTTGTTCCTGCTATAGCTCTTGAATATCAGGTTTCCTTGTGGCATGGAAATGCTTTTGTGAGGCTGGGCCACTTGTAAATGTCTCTATAGCAGTAGTTCAAGAAAGTGTTCTGATTCCTGCTTCAAGTCTTCTGTACAATCGGCAATTTAAATAGAATTTTGAAAAATCCTCAGATTTTTAGCTTCATCATGCTATACCAATAAAAATATAAAGCATGTGAAAAATTAGAAAAGTGGGAACTTTCCTACTGCGTCCCTTCTCATTTTACTTCAGAGGAAATGAAAAAGATTTCTTTTCCTCTTGGACAGGTGAGAGATTAATCATTATTGAAAACTTCTGCCAGATTAAAAAGGCAGAGCTCAGTAATAAGCTGTGGGCTCACTATCCTTACAGATAACTTGGTGGTGCTCCTTACCAGCAAAGGGTTCTATGTTCTTCTCACTAACAGACTGTGCTGATGAATAACTGCTACTTGTGCCTTTCCTTTCCAAGTTCAAGTAACTGTAGTTTTGATACTAAGTTATAATGATGTTTCTCCCCCTTACACATCTATTTTGTTTTTGTACATACCTACAAAAGTCCTTTCCTGCTGAAGTATACTAGCTTCTGTGGCTAACAAGTCAGCATGTGAAATCCCTAAGTGCTGTAATTCGCTATCTCTTCTTCTAGTCACACACTAAAGAGTTCAACCCAATCTTCAATATCTGCCACTGCACAATAACCTTTTAACATCAGTGGTGTATGAGAACTGATGAAGTCCATGCCCACTGTCAGGCATGGTGGTCTGCCCCAATGGATAAATCTGGATTTAATAGCTAAAAACTTCTTATCAAATATGCTAAGTTTTTATCTCTTGGTTCAGGGGCATTGGTCTGGGTTTGCTATTAACTATTTTCCTGATAGGGAAAGAAACACTATCATTTGCTTTTGATATTGTTTATTCTCCTGAAAGCGCGTAGTTCGTAACTTACATTTGCTTACGGTGTTACAACAGGTGTTACTGACTTTTTAGCTTCAGAGTTTTCACTTTTAACTATGTCTGAGGAAAGTGAAGAGTCTGTTCCTTTGCTTCCACTTCAGCAAGAGTCCATGGCCTCTGCTCTGTTTAATACTGATCAGGTAGGATATAAGTGCACTTTGTTCTTTTAAGCAGTGGGGCACACGCATGTCACATTCAGCTACACGTTAGTAGCCTGAAAGGACAGCTTATTTTCTAGCTTTAAGTGCAAATGAGAGAATAACTTGTGTAATTCTTTATGCTGATCTGGTTTTCATGCACTGTGTTTTAGTATGTAAAGGCCTTTTTTTATTGCATCTTTGTTCCTAGCTAGTGAAGGGAATAAAATGATACATATTGGTCTAATTTCTTCCATTTTTCTCTTTGTTTGATATAACAGGTTTTTGTAGTGGTGTTACTACTTGATCAGGCTTTTCCTTTGGATGATTTTGTGTTTGCTCTGTGAAGCTGTAGATTTTTAACTTATTTCAATATATTTCTGTTCCAGAGTTGGGGTAAGTGCTCCCTCATGCAAGACTGTTATTACAGGAGAGAAAAAGCAACACATTTGGCAAGTGTGCAGAAACCTAAGGACTCGGTTTGCTCTGCTTGTGCAGAGTTCCAAGACTGTGTTCATCTCCAGTGTGTTGTTACTTATGATCATCTTAAGCAGTTTATTTAGATGGTTAATTTTATTGCTGTCTTTCTGTAGAATGATAGAAATGGAGTATTTTACTATCAAAGTGAAAAAATATTACGTTTCTGCTGTAATCTGTACAGAAATTGGTTTAGTTGTGGCCAGCGTTTCAGATTAATTAAACACGATCTCTTTATTTGCATTCTCCCTTATTCCCATTTCTATCTGACTTTCAATAATTGTATGTGAGGACTTTATGCAAAATGCCAAGTGATTTATAATAAAATTTTCATTTAGTAAGAAATAATTTTGATCCCAGCATCTTTTTCAGTGCATATTTCAAGTTAATGATACTAAATTCAAACTAAGGTTAAAACCGTGACTGTAAAAATCTGCTTGTGTCCTAGTTTTAATTGTTTAATTTAAACAATTTTAGTTTGGAGTTTATTCTCCTCTTACATTCCATTTCCTTATTGAAAAATGAAACAGATTTTTCAAGGACAGATCTTGAAACCCTGCTGAGCTTGATCATGAGGATACCACAAAAAAAAAGGAAGGAATAAGCAGAGCATTTGGTGCATATTATTAGTTTGTACTGCTCTGTAAAAGCAAATTTTTCATGAGTTGGGGAAGTTGTAAAGCTTCAACCAGGGTTTTAGCAGTGTCAGTATTTACAGTTCAAAGTCCAGGGACTTGTGCTTCTTAATCACTTAAGTGTTTTAAAAACCCCACTAGGAGTTTCTGAGTGTGTACTTACCATCGTCTCTTTTCTGAGGGTGGGGCTGGGAAAATTCTATAGAGAGAATCTCTAAAATTATTATTGATTTATTGAAAAACTGCAATATTTGAATTAATGAGATACAAATCAGTAGTTATGTTTGGAAATGCTGCTGAGGTCAGGTAATTAGACTTTAACATTGCACATTTAAGGAAAAACTTACCTGAGTAGGAATACTTAAGGAAAAAATCGTTAAGTTCTTTTCAGTGCCCTGTCTTATGTCCAGATCAATTTTAAGAAAACTGAGTGATATTTTAAAGACATTGCAAAAGGTATCCTTGAGTTTATTGTACATTTTAATCTAATGCTGCTTTAGTGCACTTGGTCAAACAGAAATGTTCTGCAGGAAGTAATTCAGAAGAAATTAGATTAATTTGGTAAGGAATAAAAAAAATATTTTTATCTCCTGTATTAAACTTCTTGAATTTGAACAGTACAGCACTGATTTTGGACATGGTAATACACTAAAAAAATGAGTGGTTTATATCAACTGTCACATTTTAGTGCTTGTTTAGTGTGTCTGGTAATGGTTTTGTTTCTTTGTAGTCCAGAAAAGGTAAAGCATAGATCACTCTCCTGTTGTGCTCTGTGTACGTGCACACAACATAGAAAAGGTGAATGCCCCCTGCCCATGGTGCTTCTTGAAGAGGGTGCAAAATATTTGTGACACCAGGAGCCTGGAGTGCAGGCCTGATCACTTACTAATAGGTGATGTTCCCAGTTTGTGCTTTTGCTTCCATTGGAAGTTTACCTCTGTGTTGGTGTTTGAGTTATATGCTTGATGTTCCATGTGTTACACTCTTCATGTTTCAGTGTTAGGCGGGAGAGGAAGCACTTCCATATTTGTGATAAGAGTGGTGGAATTTCTTCAATATCAGTGAAAGGATGTGGCAGTAGTTTCCATGGGAAGGAAGAAAATCTGCATGCTTAACTTTCCATACTGAAACTTTGGGATCAAATAGCAGTCTGAAGACTGAGAATAACCTGAGTTTGATCATCATTTGTGTCATTCTTACTAAAAACATGAGAACATCATACCTCATGAAAATCCAATTTAATATATGTTTCTACTTAGTATACTCTAGTGGGAGTAACACAGTAAAGCAAGGAGACATTTTCTTGGGATTTTCATGGAGAGGGAATCCTAAATGTGTTTGGCATTATTCTTAAGGGTCAGTACACCTGATTCTTTTCAAGTTACAGGCATTCTACTGTTATGCATCCTTTTATGAAGGGAAAAAGATGCCTTTACTCATATTTCAAAATTCTTTTTAAAGGAATGGCTCTTCAGATGCTGCCAGCCTACTTCTGACTGTTTTTAATGTAAATGTTTCTAACATGACCCTGTGCTCCCATTCTTTTAATAACTATGATGCAGTTAATTATTACTGTTTCAATCCCTCCTGTGGCAAGTGTTCTTGGCAGTAAATATTATCTTACATGTTTCCTCCTCAGGGTCATCTTTAGCTTAACGTACAAGCACATGACTCTGGAGAGTTGCTGAGGGAAGTGGTTTTTATGTGTTGCAGAATGACAACAGTGAAAGACGTCGCCATGATAATAGTGAGCGCAGAAGAAATGACAATGCCGAGTCTGAGACAAATGGGCAGCCACAAAACAACATTCAGCAGGTGGTGGAGCAAGATGAAGAAGAAGATGAAGAGCTAACACTGAAATATGGGGCAAAACATGTGATTATGCTGTTTGTGCCTGTCACGCTTTGCATGGTGGTTGTTGTTGCAACTATCAAGTCTGTCAGCTTTTATACACGCAAGGATGGACAGCTGTATGTATCAGTATTTTCCCCTAACTTTTTAGTGGACTTAGAAAATTTTCTTCAAACTCCCAATTTTTTGGAGTTCAAGCAGTGAACTTCCTCTTGCCTCTGTTTTCCCCTTCTCCAATCCAAAGATAGTTTTGTTTTATTCCTTCCAGAAACCAGACTCTTCTCTTTGCAGTACTGTTGACATTAGTTGTTTGTCTGGTGACCAGTGGGGATTCTATCTTGGTTGTTATTGCTTGATTCAAATCCTCATCCTCATTTTAATACTTTATCATGCTCTGTGGTATTTATAAAATAAACACCATCTTAAGCCAAAGCCATTGCACTTGTACTATGCTAGAATACAAGAGTTTTGGAAAAGGAACAAAATTACTAGTGTTAATGAAGTAACATATATGCCATGTTCTGGTTTGCCCATGCTGTTTGATAAAGAAATTCAAATGTAAGGGGAATATAACTTCAAGAGGTTCTGTCCTGGCAGATGTTTCTGTAGAAGTTTTTGGGATTTTGGTAAAATATTAATGTTGCCAAAATAACCCTCAATTCCAGTGAAAGCTGATTTGAGAGCAAGGGGGCAGAGGAAGAATACTGAGCCTCTCAGAAACTGCAGCAAGTCATAGAATCACAGAATGTTGAAGAGTTAGAATAGACCTTAAAGATCTGTTCCACTGTGAAAACATTTAGACAGAATGATTCAGAGTGTGTTTGGCTTTGAAATGTTGTATAATATAAGCATGTCATTTTTTTTTTTCTTACAATGAGTGTTTTCTCTCTGTCTCCTTCCCACCCCACAATGAAGTAGTTGCCTCAGGAGATTGTATTTCTTTACGAAAAAGTGAGTTGAGCCCATGCATTGTGTTATTGAAATCACAGAGGAGCCTTTCGTGGTGAATCCCTAGGTGAAATTCCAGTTGCACTGGTCAGCACATGAGTGGTATTGTGGGAGAGTAGCAGAGATACACAGCATAGGAGTAGCCATATCAAACTGTAGGCTGCTGTGGGCTTTATCTGCTTTACAAAGCAGAAAGCAGTAGTAAGCTAAAAATGTAGGAAGGGCAGGTCTTCTAAGGAATTCAAGTTTGCCTGATATGATACTATGCCACCTTTCAAGTTTTGCCTTAGTGGAAAATAGATGTGCTTTTACAGCTCTGAATTGAAAGATTACTGCAGTTTTGTTTGATGTTGGCCTCACATACCAGAAACATCAGTGCATTCAGTGTAATTTCAGTTGACTTTTTGTTTTTGTAGCATCTACACTCCTTTCACAGAAGAGACAGAGACAGTAGGACAGAGAGCCTTGAATTCTATTCTTAACGCAGCCATCATGATCAGCGTTATCATTGTCATGACCATCCTCCTGGTTGTGCTTTACAAATACAGGTGCTACAAGGTAAGTAGTTGTGCTAGTTTTATTTGTTAGTACAGATTATATAGAGAATGGAACAAAATGAAGGCTTATCAAGGATGAGTGAGTGAAAGTAGCAGAACTGGTGATTAATTCACCGTTTCAATTTTGTGGCTTCTGTTCATTTGGCACAAAGCAGGGCAAAGGCCCAATGCTATCACTGCCATCTGTTCTGTCAGTTAGAAATACATGGCTTCTATTCTTTTGAAATTTTTATGCACTGAAATCTCTCTGAGGTCAAGAAATAAAAAGGACAGACTTGGTCCTATTTTGTGGGCCCCCTCTCCCTCCCTGTCCCCGATACAGATGTCTCCCATCAGTGTGTGTGGCTGTACACACCAGGCAGTATTCGTATGGCAAACACTGAGACTCTAAGGCTCTTTGTGAAAGGCTTCAATCTTGTAATGATGTCATCTAGGCAAGTCCAGGCTTAGCATAGTTAATTGCAGTGCCACTTGGGTGGGAGGAGTTGTCCATGAAAATTCCTGGTTTGTTTTGGTCTTAATGATCCATTTGACAAGGCTTAGCCTAATAAAGCTTCTCAGTATGCAGCCAGGACCTTGAATCAGTTGTAAAACATGTAGTGGGATTCAAAGGTTTGCTTCATTTCATTTTGTTTTCAAGAGGGAACAGTGGTTTTGGTCTTCCTGTCTTTACAAATTATCTGTTGAGTGGCAGGGGAAATTATTTTTGCCTGATTCTGTATACATCATGGTATACTGATTTTTGACATATGGACCTTCACTTTTATCATAGTGTGGTGTTACATCTGAACTGACAAATTGCTCTTTTTAAACTGGCAATCCTCTTCATTCTAATGTTAGCTAGATTCCTTAGTAGCCACTTGGTTCTTCTCAGGTGCTGAAGGCAACAGCTACTTTTCACTAAGCTTTTCACATTTCTGTTTTCCTTCTTAACCGTTTAAAGCACAGCATATTTTCCGTACAAAAATAATTGTTCTACTAAAAATTAGAATTATTACATACCATAAATTTCCTGTGGTTATATTTTATGCTATTTACACTTAATTATTTTTATTTTTAAATATTTTTTATTTTTAAATTTCCTGTCAGAATATTTCTATGCTGCTATATCAGAATGCTGTGAAATGTAGTTACCTGCAATAAAGTTCTATTTTAACTTCAGTTCTGTATGTAGATTGTAGTCCAGATTATGAGAAATGGAATTTATAATGAAAGAACATTAAGTCTTCATCTAGTAGTGATAATTTGCTTCTCCTCACAAGATTTGTATCTGAAAACTCTCTTGAAGAAAGGAAATACTACTTCAACTTCACTGTTGTTAGTTTCCTGTGGTTGTCTTGTACATGATATGTTAAGCATGATCCTGGTTCTAGCTCTTCAGTCTAACCGGAAACAGCATCTTTGAAAGGGATTGTATTTGATTAGCTTTTTCTTTTTAATTTATTATTCTCTGCATTCTTCGTTGTTTCACTCTGCCTGACCAAAGTCTGACTGCTGTAGCTCATTTTAATTCTCTGCATCCTGCAGCCCATCCTTAATTTTTATTCAAGTTGTAGCAGATAAAGCCAAATTTGTACCAGCAATCAATTAGCGTCAAAGTTGTTGTTAAATGAAAAATGAAAAATCTTTAATTAGAAGTCAAAAATCCTGTTGTGATATCCTGCTAGGAAAACAGCAAGCAAAACTTACAAGAATTACTCTAGAAAAGTCACTTGTAAGAAAAGAGACCCCCTGATCTGGAAAATGCTATAGTAAATGAGATACATACTGAGAATAAAGCAAGCATCTTAGATCAACTCTTGAAACTACCTCCTCTGGTTCTGTTGATAGTAGTTATGCAAAGTGTGTAGAAGTTAGCTGGACTGTGGCCTTGGTGTTTGACACTGTCAGCATTCACTACTTTTTTGGGATGAAACATTACTGTTCACTTTATTTTCTTAAGTGATAGGAGTTTAAGATCTTATATTACAAATACAAAAACTACAGGTAGAACTCATGGGAGAGCTTTCTTTGCTGTTTTCTTAAAGTAGTTTCAACTGATTTTACAGAGGAATAAAATTACTCTTGTTAGATCCCTGCTTTGTACCTCTAGAAGTAGTTGGAAAATTTGGTTCTGTTTGAGTCAATATATACTGATGTTCACCTTTGAAAGGTTCTTTCTCCCACTTGCTGTTAATGGTGAGAGTTTGAAATACTGAGACAGATACACTTAGGCATTTTCCTGCAGCATCTTTACAGGCAACTTTACAGGTGCTTATTGTGTGTGGAAATTTCTTGAGTCTTTTTGAGAACATACTAGCAAAAGGCAGTCTGTTAGATTAAGAGGTTAAATGACAGGTTTTATTAGGCTGAAAGTTAAATTTGAACCTCTTTTGAGAAGCAGTGTAAAGGAGGAGATTGAATGTTTCAAAAATGACCAGAAATTTTAAAAATGCATATGAAATATGTATCACTAGACTCAATGTACTAAATTTTTAGCTGTAGTAGCTGGATTCTTGATTTGTCACAAAGTCCTGGTTGCATCACTTAAGTGTGATTCCTTTAGTCTTTGTGCATATGCACTTTACTTTTAAGCTAATTTTTGCTAAATATTTTAAGACCATCAGATGCGTTCTACTATACATCTCTAAGAAGAGGACGAAGATAACACTTTTTTTTTTAACAGCTTCTGAATACTTTAATCTGGTGTACATATATAGCAAATTTAGCCAGGTAATTTTCCACTGATTGTATCTGTTGAAAGCAGGATTCCTTATGTAGCTTTTATTTCTAGATTATTGCTAACGGGTTGTCTACTTGTAATGCTGGGTCAGATTTTATAAAAGAGATTCTGTGCTGGGACTTCGACAGATATATGTTCATTCTCAGTTAAGAGATATTAAGATATTACTGGAGTTAAAGAGATCTTCAGTCGTGGTTTTTTCATTTTGCATGATAAATACCAGAAGAGTGCACTTCTGCCAGTGCAAAGTCTAAGTGCCTGTCATTTCCAGGTTTAAATCTTTGAGTGGCCCTGCTGAGTACATCACTGAACTGTTCTTTATTCAGTTGTTGGGCATGTAAGTCTGCTGTCATATCAAAATTAGGGATTATGTCTGTAGATGACTGATAGAGAATATCGAAATCCTTATATAGTCATTCATCAGTGACATTTCAGCAGATAAGTACTGAAGGTTTTTCTGGGTTCCAGCATTTTATAACTGCATTCTGAAAATTACTTGAAATCAGAGCAGCACAAAAGTGAATCATGTTTTCCATCTGTGTTCGTGCTGGATGATTCTGCTATGTTGTAATGCCATTGGTATCAAAATGGTCTAAAATACACAAACAGTAGTGTTCAATAGAGCTAAAGAACATCTACTGAAAGTTCACACTTAAAATTCGTAAGTGTGAAGTGAAATACACCAACGTGCATAGACTAAACATGAATGTAGCACCAACCAAAGAGGAAGATATCTTAAATAATTTTCTTGCTTTAAACAAAATGAAAAATAACCTTAAAAGCCTTTTAATGTATGCTAAATTTAAAATAATAAGTCTAAAAACATCTGTATTGATTTCTTCTTTTCCAGGTGATCCATGGTTGGCTTATCATTTCTTCTCTTTTGCTGCTTTTCTTTTTCTCATTCATCTACCTGGGGTAAGTGAACTAAACCATTAATATGCTATTTTTCATATATCACTTTATGTATGTATTTATTTTAGAACTGGGCCTTGAATCTTAAGAGGAATGATAGTGAGTAAGCTATTGCAGTAAATTTTTTAGTTTTGTATAGGCTGATAGAGTACACATAAAAGACAGAGTGATTCATAGGTTTGTAATGCACCTGATTAGGTACAGATGGTGTGTGTGTCTATCGCACGCATCACCAGAATAAGCACATCTTGCTTATCAGAATAAGCATATCTTGGGAGGAGCTTGTTCTGCTGACATGTCTTCTGATAACTTAATTTATCATTGACATGTGACTCAAGGGCAGTTGTTTGCATCATGGCTTTGTTAGCTGTATATGCAAAGGCTGTCTGCATGGAAGTGGTGGAGTCATCTGAAAATATCTCACCGAAATACATTTAGTGCTTTTCTTCTCAAATTTGGAAGTGTGCCCATGTCCAGACATCAAGAAAATTTGGCCAAAATACTCAGTATTGTCTAAAATGAGCAGCCTCCTCAGGGTTTCTAACTAGAGTTATGTAATGAAATTATTATACTCTATATGTTTTTATGCCACTTGATAACAAACACTTCTCTTTGAAGCAGCTTATTTGATTTGATCTCTGGAAGGAGAATGTGATCTTTCCTTTAGTCACTGATTTTTGCTAAATGTGATCTGTGATGCCTTTTATGGTCAGTAGTTTCTCTAACCCTAACAATGGCTTTTGAAGTACAAGGCAGTTCCTTCATCTGTCTTGGCTGCCTTACAGCAGTGCTGGCTTCCTTTTGCCAGAGGTTCAGAAAGTGAGGGAGTTTGTAGACCAATTATGCATGATGCCAGTAAGGGATGTCCTGTTAACATTGTACATCTCAAAGGTCAGCTGGCAGCTGCAGACAACAAGTTTGCTGGAGGAAAGTATTATGCAAATTATAGGGTTCTTAGTGTCTTGATGAGTTGGTAGCAGAAGATTCTGCAAAAAGCCTTCACAACCATTTCTTCCCTTGAGTCAGCAGAAATCACCTGTCACTTGGTGATGGCATTTGTCTATTTTGGTTTTGCTTATTGAGGTTCTTAATTAGTTTATAGTTATTTGGTGTGACAGGGACATGGTTCATCCAAAAATAAAGCTTTTTATTTCAGTGTTTATGGGGAATAATAGAACAAACATGTATCCTTAAAGTTATCAAAGCATTCTACAGGCAGCGTGTTAGTAGAGAGAGATCTTTGCCTGCCTTTAAAGATCCATTATAACCTCACAAGTTCTGATCATTCTGATTTTTAAAAGTTGTGAGCATAATCAAAATGACTGATTTTGCAGTAATGTCCTTTCCTGTCAGCTTCTGCCTTGACTGAGAAGAAAATAGAACCTTAACAAATTTTTTTGAAAAAGCAAGAATTGGTGTGAAGCAAATACTGGCAAAATTTATCCTATAGTTAAGCATTAATTGGAGAAAGAATTTTACATTTATACATTGAATATGAAAAATTTTTTAAAGATATTCTGAAGTTTGCATCTGTAATTTGTTTCCATTGTTTCAAGCAAATGCCATCTATATTGTTTTCTTTTTTTTTAGTGAGGTTTTTAAGACATATAATGTTGCCATGGACTACATTACGGTTGCACTCATGATCTGGAACTTTGGTGTTGTGGGAATGATTTGTATCCATTGGAAGGGTCCTCTTCGGCTCCAGCAGGCATATCTCATTATGATAAGTGCTCTCATGGCCTTGGTGTTCATTAAGTACCTTCCTGAATGGACTGCATGGCTTATCCTGGCTGTTATTTCAGTGTATGGTAAGTGTGGGAGCAAGGCACAGTAACAGGTCCTGTGGTGGGAATTTCTTTTATTCCCTGACTTTTTAATTTTTCTGACTAGACCTTAAAAAAAAAGTGTGTGTGTATCATCCAAAGTAGCAGATAAGGTGATTGCAGACTTTATAAATAAGATTGTGATCCTAAACTAAGATCAGTTCCCTGCAGCTGAGGGCTTTGTATTACTGTATGATCCCATCTTCTTTCACGTTTCCTGAACTCTCTATAGATTCTTTGGGGAGGAGAGCTGAGGTAATTCAAGAGAGGAAGAGATGAGAGAGACCCATTTTGATCTTTTTTATGAAGGTGGAGAACTTTCAGCTTCTCATTTTGCCCAAGAATCTTTGGAATCCTTTTTACATTCAGAATTTAGGAGCTTGTCATTTCTGTACAGTGCCATAGAAATATAGATTTGCCCAAGCTATGAATTGCTCAAATTTGTGGACATAGAAACAACCACCTGATCCATACCTGATAATATAGTGAGAAAGAAAGAAGTAAGGATTAAGAGCAGTTTGCATTGCTCAAAGTCATTTTATATTTAGAATGATGTGGTTGTGAGATCAGTTTCATTGGTTTTTTTTTAATTCATTGTAGTTGTCACATGCTGCTCTTTTTCAGAATGATGGCTGAGAGGAACCTAGCTGTAGTTTTTCCATAAAGCTTTAGGGGGCACTGAGCACTTGGTAAGAAGATCACTGTATCCTAAATACTGATTTAATTTCCAGGCAAGACTAAAATTCAGTTACTAAGACATAATTAAAACATTACAGATAAGTGAAGATGTGCTCTTAATTTTAATTTTTTGGAGGCATGCAAGTGTGCTGAATGTGTGCTCTCATAGTCACTGATCATGATAAAGACTGAGAATCTGTCCAGATGTAAGTGCAGGGGTTGATAAGATTTGATTAGCTCTGATACATCAGTGTACTCCTTAAGTGTCCTCTTTCTTCAGGGAGAGGAAAATTGTCCCTTGTGTGTATGCCCATTGATCACAAAGCACATGAAGAAAAACTTCCCATCCCCCAGCCCTATTTCCACCCTTCATGCAACTGGAACAAATCTGAGTGCTTCAAGCATTCAGCCTTTATTCAGTGATAGCAAAACAAAATTACTCGAGATTTTCCAAAACCATGATGTGGTTGTTTTGAGTACAGGGGATGTAAGTTTTCAAAGCCTGCAACCCCATTGTTTACTGGAGTGGGACCAGCAGTGGTGCCAGGGCAGCTGGCTCAGGTGCAGAAGGCCTGCTCTGAGCAGCACACAGCTCCTGACAAGTCAGCTGTTCCTTTCAGTGTCAGATGAGTTTCAAATTAATTTAAAGACATACGGTGAGTGGACAAGTGCAAAAGGCAGTAGCAATGTTACAGCTCTCTATCCCAATATGCCTGTTTCACAAGAATTAAGTAAGCTTCACCTGTTGTCTTAAAATTTCTTTTAGCATTAAACTTAGATTACAAAAAGCTTTCCTAATAGAAGGCAAGCTTGGGTATTTCCAAGATGGTAGTTGAAGAGTAGCTTTCTTGAATTATTCACAGGTCAACATATAGGCACAGGCACATTTGCAGTTGCATAATATCGTAAGTGAGGAATATAATGTTTTAAAATTTGAATGCATATTAGAATAATGTGTAAAACAGGTTGCATAACTGAGAATATTAAAAAGCATTGCTGTAGGATACTGAATTGTGGCCAATGGCTGTCTTTGAAATCTTTATTCAGGGTGCATTTTCTTACTTGTAGTCTCTCCAAGTGTTACAGAAAAGAAACGTAACTATGTCTGCAGGGATGTAAGATCTGTTTGCTTTTCCTTTCAGATTTGATTGCTGTCCTGTGTCCTAAAGGTCCTCTTCGTATGTTGGTTGAAACAGCTCAAGAGAGAAATGAAACTCTCTTTCCAGCACTTATTTACTCCTGTAAGTACATTTTGTTAAATTCTTTAAGCTTGCAATCACCCACTCATCTGAAGCAATCTTCTAATTTTTCTGGGTTTTAATAAGATGCTTTTCAGCTAAATTCTTGATCTGTTCACTTGGGCCTCAGTTTTTGTTTCACTGTTGACTGAAAAATGTGGAACATCTGACTGAGACATTTCAAGATAAAAACCAACATGTTTTGTTCCAAAACACAAACAGGAAGAATGGTAACAGACCTTGTTTTGGATAAAGTACTATGTCCTTAGGCTGTGAATTAAGCCTGTTCAAAGGAAGCAATTGTTTCCAGAAAATATTTACCAGCTTTCAGTCCTTAAATAACCTGTGTCTTAGTATAAGAAATGTGAGAAATTACTAGAAAGAGGTTTGTTTGTGTGACTGTTTTCTCAATGGCTTGTCCTCTTTGGTAAATTGTTTCTCCCTGCAGTTGTGAAAAATAACCTATTGAATTCAAGTTGCTTTTGTGACCTGTGTATCAATTAGTACATAATTCCATTGTTTCTGAAGTTCCATGTTGCTGCTCATCACATGGATAACAGTGAAAAAGGCTAATCATAAGTCACTATGCTGCTGGTGCTTCAGACAGGCCTGTATTTGAAAGCAGGAAGTGTTCTGCAGTCTGGCCACTTCAGAGACAAGCTTACAGTGGAGAAAGGGAGGACTTTCTTTATCTGTCACACTTGCACAGCATCAGTAAAATGTGGCATAGCTTCCTGTTACTCTGTTTTGTGAGAGGAGAGGTTAACACTGAGAGCCTGAATTAAAATATACCTTTTAGATGTAACAACATTTGGTTACCTCCAGATTGGAGGATTTTTTGTGATGGTGAAGGCAGAGAACAATTAACTTTGATGTAGATACTGCCTCTGAATTGACATAACTCTCTAATAGTGTTTAGAGACCTTTTTACTTGCAGATAAAATAACTGATTAAGGAAAAAAAGTAAAGAAATTCTTGATTTTCAGAGTGAGCCTCATATGTAGAAGTAATTTGTCTGGCAACAGCTGTTGCCTTTTTTTTTTCAAAATCTAGTAGAAATAAATTTTATTCACCAGTTTTTGTAAATGTGTTGTTGCTGGTACTGGCTGTGTTCCAGATATTATTGTGCTTTAATGAGACTAAAATTGCCTGTTGGAAAAGATAGTTGTATCCAAAAAAACCATGAAAAATGGGAAATAATGGATTGATGCTGGCACTATCGCAGAATTTCATACATCTGAAGATACAATTAGCTATGCTGTTGTGGTTTGCATTTCTTTGATAGCAACAATGATATGGCTTGTGAACATGGCTGAGGAAGATCCAGAAGCCCAACGGAAGTCCAAAAACTCTGCTTTTGGTAAACAAGGTGAGCTTTGCTTTGACAAACCTTTGTCACTTTATTAGAATACATGTTTCTGGATACTTGTTTTTTATTTTTTAAAGAGTTCTGGGTGCTCTAGTAGAATGAAAGCATGGAGGCCTAATTAAGAATGATGGGTCTGTCAAGACTTGAAAAATTGTTTACTTATTGTGCAGTTAATGTTCTTGCATTCATTTTTCTGGGCTCTGGGATGTTGGTGTTGAAATGACTCAACATAAAACTATCAACTGAGCTCAACTGCTTGTCAAACTGGGATGATACAGTATAATACCAACTCATTTATACTTGTGTTAAACAGAAATACACCTAGCCCTTCTGGCTATGCAGATAGTGTTTAAAATGTTATTTATATGTGTTACTAAAGCAGAGTGCAGTTTCTGAATTGAACATGCTTGAAGGTGTCCATGTATATGTAACTTTCAGTAAAGTTTTCTATTTTACTGGAAAATTAAGCTGTCAATGTCAACTAAAGAAGCTAATTAAATATTAGATGATAGTTTATTCCTTAAATTGTGGTCTTTGTTAGGTCACCACAGAACTTCCACTTTCATGTGGATGTACTCCTGAATACTAGGATTGAGTGCAACATGTAGGTGCTGTGACTGCAGAATGTATGTTGACTCCTGAATGTTTAAGTAAACATTAAAATCCTAAGAGAGGATGGCTTGTGATTTTGTGTGCCACTGTAGATGCTGCTAAGTATTATAGAGTACCTTTTTCTATCCTGTTCTTCTGTGATGTTATATGTAGAGAGACTTTCATGTTTTAGAAGGCACATTTTTGGAGGAGTCTTAAATGCCTTTCTTCCTTTGAGCTCCGGCAAGCCGGACCCAGAATGAAGATGCTGAAGCAGATGATGGTGGCTTTAGTCAGGAATGGCAGCAACAGAGGGACAACAGAATAGGACCCATTGAATCAACACCTGAGTCACGTGCTGCTGTTCAGGCTCTACCCAGCAACTCTCAAACAAGTGAAGACCCTGAAGAACGTGAGTGTGGACTACTGTGTCTGAAAAGCTTACTGAATCTGAAGCTAGTCAGTCAGGCATCCTGAGTGCACAGATGCAGGATTCTGTGAGCTCTTAGCAAGCTGAAGAGATGCACTTGCTTCTGATGAGTACTGATATGCCTCATAGGCATAATGGTGTTGCTTTTTGATAGCATTTCATTTTGTTGCAGGGGTGAGTAATATTGGCCAAATTGCTCTTTAGTTTGATACACAGCTCAAAACTTCTGTTGCACAAGCTGTTTTCAGACCATTACATGGTCAGTTGCATTAGCCTTTGTCTTTTTCATGTAGTGTTCTGCTGTGTATCACCTCTTTTGGATTTTAGGCCCTGTAAATGGAGTCATTAACAGGCTTTTTATGCCTCAAGATTAAACTGCTGTAATCCACTTGGTAGGAAGCAATGTTTAAAACCTGATTGGAGACTGAAATTAATGCAGAATGCAATGGGCTTACTTAGTTTTCTCCAGCATGTTGATAAGGTGAAATATCTTTGGAAAGTATGTGATACCAGTACTCAAATACCTGTTTTAACAGACTCATGAGTTCCAGTTGGAGTTCAAGCTGCTATTAGATATGCAAAGCTCTGAATAAATTCGGGTGTGCCTGTCATGTGGTACTGCCATATTTTAGCAGGTGCAGCTGCTTCCTCTGATGATCAGGTGCTCCTCTTTTAAAAATACAGTTCTACTTTAAGAACATTTTTAAAATTTACTTACTAAAAAAGTCCAAGTTCAACATGCTGCAAATCCTTTTTAATTTCCAGAGCTTAAGAAGATAACATTGTGATGCAAAAATTGTAGCAAAGCAGCTATTTCAATTAATTTTTTAACTAAAACTCTTGTCTGGCCAGGCTAATAATTTTCTCCTTCCTGTATTCCTGCAGTGGGGAGTAATGATCCAGTCAGACTTGTCAGCCAACATTAGTTTGCTACAAGTCTGAAGCAGTGAAGGTCTGTTTCAGCAGTTTAAGGGTGTTTTAGTGCTTAAGAGATTTTCATGAATGCACTGTTCCAGGCATTTTATTGGAGGCCTGTTTAAAGAGAGTAGGGTTGCCTTTTTTCTTTTATGCATTTTCTCCCTTTTTTCCTTTCCCCTCTCCTCCCACCTCCATAATTAATCAGACATCCACCTATGTTTTGATGTTCTTAGTTCCTCTTGGAACTCCAAAATGAATGTTGGGCTGGACTGTAGTGAGGTGGAAAGTAATCAGCAGGCCACATGAAAACACCTGGTCACCTGATGCTGGCCTTTCTTAATTAACATCTTGGACTAAATGCTCAGAATGTGAACTGGCATTCAGGAAATCTTACAGTGCTTGCAGAAATAATTGAGTATTGTGCTTCCAGTTGCTAAAGTGGTAATAACTTTAAGAATAAGTTAAAATAATAAGTGAGAATGAATTTTCCTAAATTTCACATGTTGAACTAAGTATCTTGAGTTTTTGCCTCTGTGATAAGCTCTGTACTTACACACAAGTGCTTTTAAGAACTACCTGCATAAGAATTCTCCAGGAAAATTGGGAAGGCAGTGGAATATTTTGCAGTTTATAGGTTTCTAACTGGCAAAAAATATATCTTGTGCAAGGAATTTGTTTTTTCCCCTCCCTCAGCCAGCTTAAAGGAATTGCTCTTCAGTATTCTGTTGAATATGACAAGACAACCAAAAGTGGACACCCCTCCACAAGTAAAATTACAGATATCTGAGTTTGTATATACTGCATTTATATGTCCAGGAAAATAGGAGCATAAGGAAATTCTAATTAAAGGGTGAATTAATTGAGTAGTGTAGCATTTCTAAGCCATCTTGTTTCACAGGAGTTTATCACTTAGTTCAGGAGTAGTACTAATTGTGAAAACAAAATGTTATTTTTAGCAAGTCTTGTTAATAGTTAATGTAAATATATATTATTCTTTGATAATTACTGACATGTAGTATTAGTAGACTGATACTTAATGCTTCCATATGTTCACTTTGCAGGAGGAGTAAAGCTCGGTTTAGGAGATTTCATTTTCTACAGTGTCCTCGTTGGCAAAGCCTCTGCAACAGCAAGTGGGGACTGGAATACAACTTTAGCATGTTTTGTAGCCATATTAATTGTGAGTATAATGTAAAATTATAACAGGGATAGTTCCTAATGTTCATCAAGGATAAAGTGTAACTGCTGCATTTTGTCTTTGATCTTGTTTGTTGGGTGGCCAGACTGAAAACTGGTGAGGACTTTAGCAGTGATTTTTATTGGCTGTTCATCTGTCACTAAAGCCTTTAATTTAGGAAGACATAAAAGATAACCTGTAGCATTAACCTTTATACATACATATATTTTATACAATTTTTTGCTTGTCAGAGTTCCCTAATTTCTCCTTTTGTCTTTTGTGTTTTGTTTTGTTTTTTTCTTCTCCTTAGGGTTTGTGCCTTACACTTCTGCTTCTTGCCATCTTTAAGAAGGCCTTACCAGCTCTTCCAATCTCCATAACATTTGGGCTAGTTTTTTACTTTGCTACAGATAACTTGGTGCAACCATTTATGGACCAGCTAGCATTCCATCAATTTTATATCTAGCAGACATGATTCTGAAATGGATATCTGTAGCAAATCTGGGAGGAGGAAAAATGGTTTTCCCTCAGTTCTCAAGGGAGACTGAAGTCAAATACTCAAGATTCCAAGGCGGAATCATTACAGCTTCCTCCAATGGTGGTTTTTGGTTTGGTTTTTTCCCTGAGACAACTGCTGCACTGGGCACCATATGATTTTTCCTGTGTGAAAGTGGCTTCTTCCTGATGGCCAATCTAAGCCAGGTGCTGTTATATCAGAGGTCATCTGATATACATATCTCTGGTAAGGACCACCTGTGTGAAAATTGCTAATGCTTCCACCAGCAATGTGATCTCTTACCACAGGCTGATTGTTTTCACAGCGCTAAGGGTGCTCAGGACTTCCTTGATGTTAACAGAGGAAGCTGACAAATCCCATGGAGCTTGTCCCTATAACAGCTTGAAGAGAGAGAGCCCAATCTGGAATTCTTCAGCAGTGACATTTTGCCAGTGGAGTCCTGACTGTGTAACGGGAAAGGACTTTGTAGCAATTCGACAAAGGGAGAAAGTACTGTCACTCTAAGAGTGCTCCATGACTTCATAGCCTCTGTGCCTGAGTGTGTTTGGTTTAGTAAATCTAAAACTTTTTCTCCTTTCCCACACTGGAACTAGGACCTCTTCTCAGTTTTAATACTTTGCATTCTCAAGCATGGAGTGCACCTCCTGTACACCTGCTCCTGTTTATTTAGCTGCTTAGACTTGGACTGAATTATTTGGCAGTAGAGGATCATAAGGTCCTAATTTGGATCCTACATTCTAAAAGGTTAATAAACTACATTAAAAAGCAGTTTTGAGACTTACTCTTCGTGCTCTTGCTAATAATTTTGCTAGAACACCATTTCAAACCCCACATTTGAAAATAGTCACCAACAGCACGGACTGCATCACTGGTGGATGTTCCTTCTTGTTGACATTGTTATGAAATAAGTAGGTGTTTGCAGCAATCCCAGATGGAGTTTAGCTTGCCAGATCTAGAGATCAAAGTGCTATTAGGAGCTCTTCTATTGCATCATTGAAATTCTTGGTCATCAAAAATATGGTTTAGAGTTCTGTTGACCTGTGTATTGGTCACTCAGCTGTCTAACATCTCAGGCTGGCAAGGATTTTTTTTTTGTGCAGTATCTTTATTGATGAGGATGCTTAAGTTAAGTGAGAGATTGCTTAATGTCACTAAGGAGCAAAATTTGTGGCTCTCTTCACTTTAATTACCTCTCTTGTGAGGAGCTGGTGATTGGCAAAATGAAAGACAATTATCACTGAAAAGAAGATAGGAGATCTGGAACTTGTTGTAAGAAGGGTCTGTTCAAACCTTAAAACTGCTAAACTCTGATTTCTTCATTTGAAAGAACTCCTTTATGAATAATGGCTTGGAAATGAGATGAGTGAGATGAAGTTGGTTTTGCCATAAATTCTTACTATGTACAAGTAATGTTTTTTTTCTTGGGAGCCATAGGGAGTGGATGGGCATTCTATTTTACTTGCATGTTGATACTGGAGTCCTTGCCAAGTAGAGCAACTGTCAAAATCCTAACACTAGCTCCTTTTACCTTTTTCCCCTGGGGTTTTATTTCAGTGCCTATAGATTCATAGGACTGAAACATCAGAGATGCTCATTGACCATTGCCCAAGTAAAGAAAGAAAGACTGTGATGTATAAATCTGCTTTAAAACCAAGAAAGGCTTTGTTTGATTGTCCTTAGTAATATATGTCTTTTCCAGTATGACTTGTTAACTGTAGTGTTAGCATTTACATTTCATAAAATACATTGTCTTGTCTCATCTAAAGTATTTTTATTCATCTCATTTGTGTGCTGATTGATTGTGTATAGCATTAATAAACCAACTATATCAAAATTGCTCACAGTGACTTTTCAAGTCAAACTTGTTTGTGTTTTCTAGCTTAAATTACTGTTCCATATTTTGTTGCAATGAAGTCTGACTTAAAACAGGTTGGTTGGTGAGGGTTTTACAGATCTCTGTTGTCATTTTGTGATTAGTTTTTGTGTTTGTTTTTTTTTTTTTTAACAAGACTTTGAGTTGTTTTTATACCATTGTAACTTGTTCTTTTCCTGAGCTAAAAGAAATCCCTCATATGTTTTATTGAGCATCCCAGCTATAGTTCCATTGTATAGAACCATTGTATAGGTTTGCTAGGAGTTGGCATTGCTAGCATTTGTGTATCTGAGCTGGCTCTCAGTTAAGGGTTGACTTAAATGCAGAAGTCATCTCTCTTATTTCTTTTTTGGCTTCGATATGCATCAGGGGAGCATTACCTCCATTAAGAGTTGCTTTAGAATATGTAGAAATGTACAAAAGCTTTTTCATGTACTTGTTAGATGTGCAACCCAAGGAAGAGCTCAGAACCTTCCAACACTAAACTGCCAGTCTTCCACTTCCCAGTGCTGCTTCTGTAACTCTGAAGTGTTAATTTCTGAGCTAGTGTAGAGTTACAGTGGTGGAGACTATAAAATTTGTATTCACAAAAGCTGTTCAAGTTTGTTTGAATCTCAAAATAAGTTTAGAAGGGAAATTGCTTTTATAAGTAGCTATATGTTAAAGTACACTGCTTATTACCAGGTCTTAGGTACACCTTCAAAAACCAGATGAAATTTTCAAGGCCAAATCATGGTAGCTTGTGTTTCAGATGAGATCTTGCAGCTAAGGATTATCTCAGAACAGAGGTCCAAATAAGGTTCAGTGGCCAATAGGTTTTGTTTGCACTTGGGTTGTTACTACACAAACGTGAAGGTCGTGTCACTTTTCTTTGTCTTGAAACAGTGATCTAATTTGAGGATTCACCTCAGTTAGATTGTTGTAACTGAAAGATTTCTCATTAGTAGTCTACATTTTTGAGAGAGTTTCCTTTATTATTAAATTAGTATGTTAATGACAGCACATTAGGCTGTAGCTCTGAAAGAACTATGCTGTTAGCTGAGGAGAGTCATGCCTTCTGTGCTCAGGCAGATTGACTTGTAGCTGTTGTGTGGCTGTTCCAGGGTTCATACTTTGAAACTGGCTATCACAGTAGCTTTCTCTCCCCTTTCAACTTACAGCAGTAGGTCTCCTTCTTTGGCTAAGATTCAATTCAATATATAAATGAGAAGACATAATAGTTTTTCTAAATTCCAGGCACTTGCATTTGTCTCTCTCTTTTTTTTTTTTTTTTTTTTTTCTTTTTTTTTTTTTTTTTTTTTTCCTTCTATGGGGGGATTTAATCCAGGGCAAAGAAAGAGACCCCTGGAAGTTGGTTTTACAGCAAAGGCTTAGGGTGCTGTTTTACCTGTGTATGGCTAATATGGTCACACTCAAATTCAAGTGTCATCTGTGTGAGGTGCATCCTGAAGGTGTAAGAATGTAATGCTGCAACACATTCATGATGGTTCTGGATGGGTAGATGATGACTTCTTTGAGCCAAAAAAATCAAGGGCTGTGCTCCACTAAAAATGGCTGATCTTCTCAATGCACAAAGCAGACACAGGCTGTTTCAGGCATAGGAGGCTGCTGCTTCTCAGATATACAGATATATATCTGTTCCTGTAGACATACAGATTCATGGACTCTGGACCTGTAGATGACAACTCTTCTGCCATTAGTGTGGTCAAGGATTCAATATGCAGAAGTAACTTTGGGGTTGATGGTACTGTTCAACAAAACTTAGCAAAATGCTTTATTTCAAAAATTACTTTGACAGTACAAGTTTAATAGACTGTGGGACATGTCTGCACTGTGATTGCATCTCAGTGGTAACTTGGTCATTGGAAATGTTGAAACAGGAACTAGAATGGAATTCTTTTACACTCAAAGCATTTGCTGTTTTCTTTTTTACAGACACTGGTTTGTACATAACCTGAATTAAATGTGAATGTTTTTTAAACATCTTTCCGGTTCTTGATAAGATATGGTTTTGATAGATTACTGCAAATTTTCCTGTATTTGTCTAATTATTAAAATAAAAGTTGCATGGATCCTGATTCATTTTGCCTTTACTACATTATTTTAAAGTCATCACTTAAAGCTCTTGGAGGCATAAGCACTGTAGTTATTTTTATTCAACATTTAATGAGTAAGATTTCTTTCTTAAGGCATTTTAAGTTGCTGCTATACTTCCCACCAATAGAGCTTCAACTGATTTTTGTAGAATTACTTTCTTTCAAAAGCTATTTTTTGTGTTCCTTTAAAGAGTCAGTCAAAGCCTTTTGCAAAAGCACCCATAAGATATAATTAAGGCATGAAAAATGAATTATACTGAAACACCAGCTGGCACAATGAAGATTACCAGAAAAATACATAGAATATTCAGAAAGAAAACACTTCATGAACAGTGTTGTGTATTGTTATTTTGAAATTGATTTCTTATCAATATGATTGAAACAGAGCTTTGAGTTTTTCTTGTTGTTTTGGAAAAGTATTCACTGCAAAGTTCAGATTTGTTTGAGTTGACTAACTTCTATTGAAGAGGGTTTGGTTGGTTTTTTTTGAAGGGGGGCGGGGGTTAGCCTTTGTCTCTGCATTAAAGACCTAAAGAAAAGTCCATCCTGACAAGTAGAAAGTGAAGTACAGGTGGTAGGAGGCCATGTGGATGAGCCGTGTAACTGAGCCCCACCAGGAAGTGGAGAAGAGGTAGAAGCAGGGGCAGATGACCCAAAGGGAGCATAGAGCTGTTTTCTGATCTTGCAGGGCTAGTGTTAAGAAAGCAAAGGCCCCTCTAGAATTGCATCTGGCTAGAGATGTAGAGGGCAAGAAGAAGGGAAACATTCTGCAATTATGGGAAGGCATTTTACAATTATATAATGGCAAAAGGAAGACTTGGGAAATAAAGGTGCCCCTCTCCCCCACCCCTGCTGAATGGGGCAGGGTGCCTTGTGACAAAGGACATGGAGAAGGCTGTGGTACTTGTTGCCTTCTTTGCCTCGGTCTTTATTGGTGGGACTGGCTTTTAAGAGTCCCATATCACTGGGGCCAGAGGGAAAATCTGGAACAAGGTAGATCTGGGTGGAAGAGGTCAGCTTAGGGAGCTTGCAGACAAACTGGGTATACTTAAGTGTGTGAGGCCTGACAGGTTGCAGCCGTAAGTGCTAAGGGAGATGACTGATGTCATTGCAAGGCCACTCTCAATTGTCTTTAAATGGTCATGATAGCTGGGAGAGCCTCCTGGAAACTGGACGAGAGCAAATTTAAGTCCTATCCTCAAGAGGAGCAGTAAAGAAGAGCAGGTGAACTACAGGTTGTTCAGCCTTGCCCCAGTCCCTGGGAAGATGATATGGAAAATCATGCTGGAAAGCACTTCCAAGTATATGAAGGACAAGAGGATGATTGGGAGTAACTAGCAGGAATTTATAAAGTGAAAATCATGCTTGACCAACCTCTTTGCCTTCCACAATGTCTTGCTCAATGAGGGGAGAGCAGCTGATGTTGTTTACTTGGACTTGTAAAGCTTTTCACACCATTTCCCATAACCTTACCATAGAGAAGCAGATGATGTTTAGGTTAGATAAGGGGATAGTGAGATGGACTGAAAACTGCCCTGGTGCTCAGGCTCACAGGGTTGTGACCAGCAGCACAGAGTCCAGTTGGAAGCAAATCATTAGTGGTGTATCAAAGGGCTCAGTACTGAGGTCAGTGCTGTTCAGTTTATTAATTTATGGTTTGAATGATGAAAAGGAGTGTTCCCTCAGCACGTTTGCAGATTACACAAGAATTGGAAGCAGTGGCTGATAGACCAGATGACTCTGCAACAATTTAGAGGGACTTCAACAGGCTGGAGAACTGTATGGAAAACAATCTCATGAAGTTTAACAAAGCCCTCCACCTGGGGAAGAGTAGCCTCAGGCACCAGTACCTGCTGGGGTCTGACCACCTGCAAAGTAGTAGAATTTTATCTTAGACTAAATACTCAATTTGGAGCTACAATCTAATATGCTAATTTAATTACCCCTGTGTATTCTTACTTCCCATTTTTAATATAATCTTTTGGGGATAGGTAAATAAGATTCCTTTATTGACAGTGTCAGCTCTCATAAAGAACTCAGTTTGATGCGTAGCAGTTACTGCTAGATATTTTTTAATTACCAAGAAGTCTCAATTAAAGTTATATTTAAGGACATATTCTGGCCTGAAATGTCAGGAGTTTGTGGACTCTATAGAGAAAAGCATCTGCCTTCATTGGCAGGAACTGACAGAACAGAGAATTGGGTAAGGAAACAGTCAATGGCTTCCTGAGTTTTACGACCTGTATTTGTTTCTCTTCTTAAATCTTGATATGTTCTTAAATCTTCTCCTTAAATCGTGATATGTTGCAG
Source organism: Passer domesticus (assembly GCF_036417665.1). Classification (NCBI taxonomy): domain Eukaryota; kingdom Metazoa; phylum Chordata; class Aves; order Passeriformes; family Passeridae; genus Passer; species Passer domesticus. The sequence continues at coordinate 35,842,392 of NC_087479.1, forward strand.
GAAAGATGATTTTAGCTTGGTATCAAGTGATGTTGGTAGTAAGTACCAATGAAATTTGATTTAATTTGACTTTTCTTTGGTTTGAAATATACTTTTAATCTAAACTGACTGGAATAATGAATAGACTTCTGTGTTGGTATTAATTTCAGTAGTGTTAGAGAGGGGTTACCCACTTTGATCTGGGGTAATGCTGCTGTCAGAATTAAACATTGTACTTCTCGCTGGCTTTGTTGTACAAGTCAGCATGAGTGTACTTGGAGAATGCCTCAGAGCACAGCTGGATGTTCATCAAGTGCAGCAGCTCTATATTTGATTGAATCAATGGTTTATTTAACCATCCTCAGTAACAAAATGCTGATCACTGATTGAATGGCGTGCTCGAGTGAAGAGGTCCAGCTACCATGTAGTTATTGGCGCACTCACACCCCAGCCTGGGCCTCGCTGATCCAGTTTGGTAATGAACTGTGTGACAAATTCTACTTCCAGTTGTTCCTATGAGGGAGGAATTAATTCAGCCTTAGACCTAAGAGCATTCCTGTGGGCATCAGGGGGACCATTTGTAAGGACAAAAATGGCAGCATGGAGCAGATAGAAGCCTGATGAGACCCCATGGTGCAGAGGTGCTGCAAGGGGTGATTATTGTTTGGTGGCAGTGCCTGTCCTGGTGTCTGCAGCCAGCACCCAGCAATAATCACTTCTAAAGCTGTAATCACAGCCACATGGCAGCACTGTGCCTTTTTTACTGCTTTCTATTCATAGTGCTTGTAACAAGGGATTAAAGAGCATGATAAAAATATATACTCGAAAAAAGTAGACTGTTATAAAATGATTTCTTTTTGGAGGACTGTATTTAGTACATGATGAATCCTGTAGGGGAGGCATGTTTGCATTTCCAGTCACTGCTAAGGTTTTGAAACTATTTTAAGAACAGCAGAACCTGGCTGTTGTCATAGTAGCAATAAACCTTTTAATCCCACTTCCTCTGGAGATGAAGCTGTTGTGTGCATAATCTGCTTAAAGATTGTCAAGGCTGTTTATGTGACAGGGAGCTAGGGATACAGTACTGAGAAGATGCTACTTGTTGCCCTGGAAAATGTAGTACTTTTTGGCTGCTTTGATAGTGTTTGAGATTTGCTGAGAGACTGATCTTATGACAAGCTGGTAGGAGAACAGTCCTCTGGGAAGCCAGCCTTCATCTATACCAGTGTTTTGGCATTGACAACTTGTCATGGTTAAATGAAACTGTTCCTAGGTAGCTCCTCAGCAAGGGCTTGCTGATATCGTGCTTCTCCCATAGTTTAGAAGCATCCTTTTTGAGGAAGTCCTTTCATCCTGAATGCTTCCATTCCTTACAGTCTCTGAGGCTTCTGAATCAACATTGAGTTGTACTTTTATATTGCTGAATAGTGAACACAATTAACACTTCCTTGATGTACTTAAATAATGCAGACTGACCTATTCTTAAATGTACAACAGGTACTCAAGGGAAATCCGCAGACAACTGAGAAGTTCTTCAGCTGTTGTTTTGGAGATTGGTTTAGCTGGGTAAGCAGAGCTTTAAATGTCATGTCAAAAAAATCATTATAATAGAATTTGGCATCTTGAACCAAAAATGACGTGAGTGTTTGTTCACATGTATCTAGAACTAAAAGAGGCCTTTCTTCTCACCAGATCAAATTTCTCAGTAATTACTGACATCTGCGCCACTGCCAGTTTATTTGGTGTAGTCTGGTTACGGGACTGGATTGCATAACCCCCATGTCCTGCAAATAATCAGTGGGCATCTTTTCTTTTATTTGAACCAGTATTTCAGTTCATATGTACTGAATAATAGCAACAGTTAGGGAATTTTTATTTGTTTGTTTCCCTGTTTGGGTATTTTTACTTGTTTGTTTTCCTGAAGTCTGCATGTTCTGTCAGGATGGATACTCAGTCTTTAGGAAAATATCACACTGAAGAATAAATGAAAGAATGTTTCTAAGATTATTTATTTACAAATTAAAGTATATATTTGCCCCTCTATAAAGTTTTGATTATGGATAATTGTTTTCTGCTCATTCCTCTCCTTTCCAGCAACCCTTAATTCAACATGACATGGAAAGATGTATTAGGCAAACCATTGACTGTTGTGTTGTCATCAGGTCTAATTACTCCCTGGGGTGGTTGCTCACTGGCTTACTGAGACTATCATTTGAATCCTGTGCATCTGACCTGCCCTTGCAGGCTCTGGAGATGCTGGCAGGCCCCAGTCTGCTCGAAGGGACAGGGAAGATGTTTCTTTTTTCTCTTTCCTTCTCATGGCACTGACCTCAGGCTCTATGGAGAGGGAGCACGCCCTCAAGCCAGGGAGGCTGGTGTGGGGTGAAAGCCCCTTGGACAATCCCCTGTGGTCCCTATGAGATGTCCTGTGTAGTTTCCTCACCAGAAATGTGGTTAGGTGCCATGGAGGATGTCTTCCCAACAGAACTCCTTGTATTACTCTTTAGAGAGGCTTTGCAAATTTTCCAGTTTGACACTCTGAACAAAACCATTTCTTATTTGAAGAAGAGCTTTTGTTTTGAAACATTCTTAACATTTAAAAATAGTCATTGATATTTTTCACTGTTTGCTTTAATCTGAAGGATTCATCACTGTCCTCCTCTGGAAATTTTTCCACCTCAAATATTAAATACTTTTGTGACATGTGGGAACTGTTTCTTCCTCTTCTTATATGGTAAAAATCCTAGTAAAGGATTGGTGGGGGTTTTATTTCAGTTTATATAAAAGTAACCTATCATTACTTGGTATTTTTCTTACCCAGTTGATTTCTTGAGGAGAAATCAACCCAGTTTGGGATAATTCTGTTAAAGGTATCAGTTTTTATTTTACTGAGCTGTATTATGCTGAATTAATTGTTTTGTTCTGGCTGATAAGTAGAGGCAGAATGGAAAAAGGTACCTCTGTATCCATTAATACCTCTCTCGACACCTACACTATTGAGACATATTATACTCATTTGTGTCAAGGATTTTGATCACAGTTTTGGTAGGTATCCTTTTGGTGCAATATTTTAGATCAAAACCTGTAAATGATACAGTTTTATGTGCAGCTAAACTCAAGTTCTGCCAAATTGCATGAAATATGGTTAATGCTTTCAATAATGGCAAAAATTAAATCTCATGTTTTAATAGGAGAGCAGATTTTATCAATAGTGTCTAAACTCTGCAGGATGAGATCATCTTTACGTCAATGTCTTACACAGTGCTGAGTATTTGGACACATGGAACAATGGTGTTTGTCTTTTATTAGAAACAAATTGAATAGCTGGGGACAAATGTTTCCCACTCTGGTGTGGGAATGGTCAGTGCCTCCAGGTGCTGCTTGGTCTTTAGGGGGTTTTTATGTTGTTTTCGTTTGGTTTTGTTTTTTCAAGTGGTTTTACTATGAATATAAAGATGAGAGCTCTTTATACTTCATCTTGTAATGATTTTGCATAAAATGCCTTTACCCTAGTAGACTTCCTAGATGGTGAAGCATGGAGGTTGCAAATGCTGCACTGGCTGCAGGACATACCATTGAGGATAAATCAGGGATAAATTAAAAGGCTGAAAGAAAAAACAGATTGGAGCTCTCACTACAGTTAGTGGCATACTATATGTATTTTTAAAAAATCAATTGTTAAAATAATTGCCATTGTTAACTGGGGATGATAAGCTATCTACAAAGAAACTACAGTGCTATCTCCCACAACTGTTGTGTGAATGTTGTATTGTACTTTTGTGTCTGTGACTGGGAAAACTAGAAGTAGATAAAGCAATCTAAGTATTTGCCTGAGAAAATAAGGTATGTGAAGCTTTATTTTGCAGGGTTTGTACCAAGTGGCTTGGCTTTTCACTCTGAGCAGTTATTTAAAAGCCATTCTTTCAATTTAAAACTCTAGGATAGTGAATTGCCCCTCTTGTGTTGCTGGGAAAACTTCAAAGAGAGAGTGAGGTAGCTTAGTGATTTTCTTCTCAGATGTTCCCAGGGCCCCTGTTAAATACACTAGAAGCTGAAACACCCGTGGTCTGCTTTCAGACAGATACTGAATGAGTATGATTTTTGTGTCTCCTTCTCAGACTCTCAGAGGTATGAACGTGATGGGAAAATTGCATTTCTGGCTTGTGTGTGCCTCTAAGTGAGAGGAGTAGGTGAATCTCTGGCTCAGAGACCTGTGAAGAAGCACAAGTATGTCTCACATGAACCATCCTTAGCTTGGCAGCCTCATACTGCCATTTGCTTCTAGTGCTAAAACCAGCACAGAGTGTGGTGATGTAGTCAGATATTGTAGCTCCCACCCATTATGGGAAAGCACAAGAATTTTCACTTCTACCAGTGCCACTTTCTCCAATTTTCCTGCCATCCCCAAGTGCAGGAGTGGGTGTTCCCGGTGGTTGCTCCCCTGTTTTGTTTTTAACTACCTCTGTGTTTCCTTCTTTCATATATCTCAAACCCATATGCAGAGTGAAAGGTGGAATAAAGAAAGAATATGCACAAAAGAGCTGATAAATTTGTCAATGGTGTCTCTCAATGTAGCATGCACTGTAGTGAGAAGTTGAACACTAATTTTTACTGATTTAATATGGCTATGAAATAACAAGAGAGGCAGCATTTGGCTGAGACCACAGAAATCACTGGTGTTTTCAAAATTACAATTGCATAGTCAGGCCCTTAGTAATTACAGAAATATTCTTCCAGCTGAGCTGTCTTTCCTAGAATATGTAGAGGACCTGGACATGACTGCAAAACAGTCCTAGAAATACCCTGCCATGTAGTTTTCAATCCTTCTTCTTAAACGTGGTTCACAGAGTTCACGTTTTTTGATATCAGCATCTTCTCTGAACACTTGTCTAAGTTTCAAACTCTTTCTTGGTGCCTTTATGACAAATGTCCAGAAAAAAACATTACATTTTCCCTCCAGCAGGGTGGAGGGAGAAGCTGGAGCTACCTCATTCCCTTACAGAGCACTGCTTCTATGTAATACAAATCTAGCAGTGCTTCATTATTTCCCTGCTGTGTTGTCACTAATTTCTGTCTTAACATGCTATTTCCCCAACACTCCTAAGACTGCTGTTTGCTGTGCATCCATGTGCACTGGATTCTGGTGGCTTGCACTGCTTTTCTCAGGTATGCTGTTCTGCATTTTTCCCCAGCTGAATTCACTTTTGGTGTTGCCTCTTTCTCCAGTTTGTCTGCAGCAGTGGAGTCCAGCAGTGACTAAAGGTAAGAAGCTACAGTTCAAGTTAGTCTTGTTGCAGTAGGTCTAGTATTTTTGCATCATTCTCCCACTGCAATTTTCATGAGCTTTTAATTCCTACTTCTTGCTTCATCAAATAATATTTTAAATCAAACCAAGCAGTAACCAAATAGTAACAATTCCCATATCTTTGTAGACACTCCTCTCATGCTACTCCTTGTTTTCATTTTACATTGTTATTTCAGTAGTGTCTCTTACCCCCTTTCTGTTGCCAAGATTCTGTCTGTATCCAAGGCAACTTAAATAATTTTGAGAGTAAGAGAGTGAGAGATGATGTATCAATTACTAATATCCAAGTAGATGGCCTCTGTGGCACTCCCTTTGTGCATCATTGTAATTCTGCTTGATTTAAACTGTTTGGGTGCAGCATGTACAGTTGTGGAGACAGGGAAGATTCCTCACTAATGAAGACCTGCTGTTTTGTAATGCTGCAGCATGTTCCAGCCTATTCCAGTGCCATGTGCATCACGTGGGATCTGGGCTGACAGCCAGTGCAAATGTTTCTTCAAGGACTTTAGGACATATTCTAATTATGTTTAGATTCTCCCACTCTCTTTTCATCTGAAGGATGTCACTCTGCTCATTTCAAAGTGTGGTGCAAAGTGCTCCATCTGCCAGGATGAGAGGGGTCTGCTTGTGCACTTGTGTGAGAGGCAGTAGGATGGCTGGCTTTGTGAGCAACTCTTTAACCTCCAGCTGTGAGAAGTCCCAGGCCTTTGAACACTGTCAGGGCTTGGCCAGCATCCAGCAGTGTTTTCATCCAGTGCTGGAGGAGATGTAAAACTTCCTGGAAGAAAGCTTTATTTCTCTGAGCATAGCAGGGGAAAAGGGGCAATAAGTTGTGGGATGAAGCATCTGAAACTCTCCATAGCTGAAAAAAGCAGTATTTTGTGGAGAAAAGTGAATAAAAAAATGTATTTGGGGGAGATCTGCACATGGACAAGTGTATTCTCTCTCAATCTGGTATTGAATGTATGTGATGGTACTACAGGATCCTTTTTAAGGGGAACTGGAACTGCAAAACAGCATGCAAGAGTAAAGGCCATTATGAAATACTGTGCACTGGAATGTAGTTCTGTGAGGTGAATACAGTGAGCACAGATCCATGTGCTGTATGGCAAATGAGATACTGCTTTCTCTGGGTGTGTGGAACAGTTTGAAGCCTTCTGAAAAGGTGCAGACTCAGCCTGAAGGAAATGTTCCTGATGTGGGGAGGAAGGAGAGAGACACGCTTTTCTGTCTTTAGTTTGCAAATTCCCCAAGAGCAAACCTGCATTCTTGTCTCTGCCCTGGTCTGTGCCCCCTGGCCAGACAATGAATGCTAAATACCATGGGTTCCTTCCTGGGGAGCCTCATGTGATATCACCTCAGAAATATTAATTTCTCAAGGGTGATATTGTTATATGAGATACCTGGCTAATTAATGATTCTTATTGTCTAGGCAAGTGCATTAATTACCTGGATACATAACAAAGTCTGGGTCAGAAAGTCGGCCAGACTCACTTAATCCCTTGTGGCTGCTGGGATCACCCTGCTGTGTGATGACCTGAGTAATCGGGGTGTTGAGACTGGCAGGTCTCAGTCCTGATTCTCACAAGTTCAGTAGTGCTCAGCAGCCATTTGCCACCTTGTTGTGGGTGGCAAGTGTGTGGAGTAAATTTTTGTGAGAATTCTGTGGCCAGTGTTATTGATGGAGCTGAAGGGATGGAAGGGGTACCAAGGTTTAAAATTTCTAGCCTGCATGTCCCTAACAGAACAGAAGCCACTTTCAAGTGGTACATGGCCCAGTAACTGTAGTTACCACCGATTGAGATAACCATTGTGACTGCTTTCAAGAGAAGATAAGACTGTTGCAGCATTTGTTGTTGGATGGATCTTCTCCTGGGAAAAAAACCCCAGGAATTTTATATTTTGTTCCTTCTATCTTGCTCAAACATAAGCTTAAGAGAGAGGAGGAGAAGCTGAGGTTAGTTCTCTTTGCCTATACATGATTTGTATTGCTGTAAGCTTGCTTACCTCAGTATATGTAAGATGAAAGTCAGGCTGTGCTCTTGGGACTGGGTGCACAGGACTGCAGTAGGCGTCTGGCTTGAAGAGGTTTCTTTGTACTTTAATGGGTACTGCAAGGAGTTCCCAAGAGAATTCTTAGGATGAAAGCTGTTTTTCTGTGGACAGGCTGCACAGAGTCTCATTATTGCTCTGGCTTTTGCTGCACAGCACATATGTTACTGCAGGGCTGTCAGCCCTTCAGTCGATTTCTACAACGCAATGAAAATAAGTAGATTAACCAAGCAAAGAAGATTAGAGACACTTTGGGGAAGGAAAGGGAAGGGAGGAGGATGAGCAGCAGGGAGTATAAAAAGAGACCACAAGGCTGTGATTGCCAGACGTCCTGGTGCATGTTGCACAGGGTGGCTTTCTTTGTCCCTTTTGGGTTTGGGTTGGGCATACTGAATAGAGCTGATCCAGACACCATGTCCAAAGAGAAACTGGAGTCACTGGTCAAGAACATGGAGATCATGCTCTCTGAGGTAGAGCAGCTGAAGATCCACTGCACCAAGCAGACGGAGGAGGTGAACCAGGTGGTACAGGAACTGCGCCGAGAGAACAGGGAGCTGACAGAGAAGTACGAGCTCATCTGTCAGGACCTGAAGGAGGCCAAGGAGGCCATTGCCCAGCTGCAGGACACAAAGTTTGCCTTTGAGGCAAAGGAGAGGCAAGCACAGAAGCTCAACCGGCAGCTGTGAACTGGCAGGAAGGAGAAGCAAGAGATTTCTTACCCTGATCTAAGAGTAAACAGAAACCTTCAACTGCTGCAACTGAAAATCCCTGGACTGGTAAAAGCAACCCTTTCCCTTTCTCAGACTAAACCTGTGTGCTGGAAAAAAATCATCTCTGTGGAGGCAAGATCTCAGGCGCAGCTGGAATTCTATCCCAGAAGGCTCCTTTGTTAATGACTAAAGACCTCATTATGCTGGGAGAGAAATCTCATTCCAGAATCCCTTGTCAGAGATCTGAGCCATAGGCATATGGAAACAGCTGCCAGGATCTGGGCACCTTCTCATGCCCTGTAGGGGTTGCACAAGGACAGAGCCTGGGAAAAGAACTGTCACTGCCTTGAGCCACTTGAGAGAGCTGTGCCGCGAGAGTCTGCTGAGATGGAGAGAAGGATCATCGTCTTGACAGCCCCTGTTGCTCTGTTTTGTTGCTGACTTTTCTCTGCTGGACAGCAAGGCTGTAACGCTGTCCTTAGCAGGGTGTCAGCTTCCTTGCTGCCTGGTGCTGGAAGACATCAGCAAGAGCTTATGTCGTGCCTCATGCTTGCAAGTACTTTCTATGAAGGGCATGTGGTTCCAGAGGATCTGTTAATGCAATTACAGTCGGTGTTGTCCTCTTCCAATTCCAAAGTGAAGTATAAGAACTGGAAAGGTTTCTGTCTCAATTTCCATTTCAATAGTGTTAAATCCTAATGACTCTGTGTTTAGTATGCTAGAGTTAAAACCTCTGCTGAGTATAACACTTTTTAAACCAAAGGGCTGTGTTTTGGCACCGGATTTACTTTTCTTTAGCGGAAGTAATTTGTATAAATGGACTGGGAATTACGAGGGATAAATGTATGTGGGCGTGGGGGTGAGAATTGCTTGTCAGAGGTTTTGCTTTCAACTTTTCTCTCTGCTTCTGTATCTCCTAAGCAGCATTTGTGGTAGGCAGTGCCAAGCCCAGCTAAAAGCAGGTGACTTTAGACTCCACTGTGAATAGCATGAGATCTCTGGGGGGAGTGTGGAAAGAGAGCTGAGAGAAAACGCCTGAATGTTTAAATGGAGAATAGCTGGAACAGTTCCAGGAGGATCTTTCTTCATGTTGGCTGTGATGTAGCCAGCTTCTTTCTTCCCTCCAAAGCTTTGCTGTATTGTTATCTCTGGCTGGCAAGCTCCCTATTCCCAGCAAGGGCTGATGCTTGTGAGAAGCAGAGAAGCTGTTTCCATTGCTGGGGGCCTCAGGGTGTGTGTGGCACCAGGTGCACTCTGTGGAGGGAAAGGGAGTCAGCTTGGAGGGAAAGGAAAGCTGCCTGCTTTGGTTTCCCTAACGGTTTGGGCAGGGCAGAATAGCTCAGCAAGACTTTCTCTTAGGACTTAGTCCAGCCATGGTGAAAATAACTGTAATTTTGTCAATCATTACAAAATACTGAGATCAGGCCTAGAATTTTGGTTAGCTGGTTACTGTTCCTTCTTTGCCCTCCTCTCTGCCGCATCAGTCTATGCCTAGTCCAAAACCTTTGGAAAGTCAGATCATGACTGAGCTCTGGGCAAGGCCTTCTCAGCAAAGGGCTGATGATTGTGTGGCATCCATGGAGAACAGGTTTTTCTGGTTTTGTTTCGTGTGATAACATGTTTTGTTAAATACATGTGATGTAGACTTTCATTTTTTTGCTATTTTGGGTGGAGCAGATTGGATAATCCGGAAAACATTTGGGAGTTTGGAGACTGTCCTTTATGTTTTCAAGTGTTATCTGAATACAAATGGCCAGCCTTGACTCTTTGCTCCTTGCTCACCAGTGACAGCTTGGGGAGCACGAGAAACCAGCATTAATCACTATATTTGTTTGTATAAGAACTAAAAATGTTTTCCCTTGAAATCAGTTCTCTAGCTCAAATCTGCTTACCACCTGTGATTTCTTCTACTTTTTATATATAATTAAAATGTAAAACCAAAATAAAAGGAAAACAAACAGCTGAGGGAGTGTCTGTTCTGGATAAGGCATTGCCTCATTTAATGCATGCATATATTACTTTTTCAGTGTGTGTGTTTATGCTTGCTGAATATAATTATTCCTGTTTAAATCCTGTGCATCAAAGATTGGACAAACAGAGACCCTCCAGATCTCTCTGTGTTCACAGGTTAATCTCTCTAAATGAGATTCTCTGTGTGGCTGCCAATATTTACGCAATATTTAAATCCATGATACAGAAAAACAAAATGGGATCACAGTGTCCTTATGATCAATTTCTTAATAATTAGCAGGATTCAAAGTGTCTGCTTATAAGGAAAGCTGTTAGAATGATTTACTGTAAATAACCTAAGATTTGGGGTGAGACGTCAGAAAAACTAGATGTGCTATTCAATGCTAGAAAAAGTTCCCACCACTTCCCTTCCAATAGACTCAGTTGTGTACTCGTTTTGTTTTTACATGACTTAAACTCAGGAGTGGTTGGGCTGGTTTAAAAACAATGTTTATTCCATTACATGAAGTTCCTCTGTTTTTTACAGGCAAATCTTTGTGTGTCCAAGTATAGTCTTAGCAATGGAATAGTGCCTCCACTTGTATCCTGAGGTGCAGTGTACTGGAGTGCCTTTCACAACAAAGTTTGCACAGAATTAGTCACAGCACTTTGAAGTTGTTTTTTGCTTTTTGAACACCAACATTATCATTACATGCTGCTGCTTTTCTTCTTTAAACAGCCTAAAGATGAAGAGCTGAAACTTGGTGTAGTGCTATCAGCTTGTTTAGAAAGCTGGCCTGAATAAAAGTCTTGCCTGATTTGGTTGAGAATCAAAATAAATATGAAGTGACAAGCTTGCCATTTCACTCATCTTGGAAATGGATGAAGAGAGGTATCTAATTCTTTGAATACAAAGAGTAAATTTCTTTGAAGGCTCTCTTGGAGAGCACAGCACAGCAATTAGCTCAGCTGTCGAGAAGGGACTAAGAGAATCCTGCCAGACCAAGTGCCTGTGAGTTGCTCTGTTCCTGGAGCAGATTATACCAAAATACTGACGACTGCATTGGTTTCCAGGTTCTGAGCTGCATTATGTGAAAGTGTACAAGAAGGGAGACTAGGTAGGAATGAAGCTGATACCTCTTTGTTCTCTTTCATTGCTGACTTCAGTGGCTGCATGCTGGCAAACCACAATAAAATCAGCTCTGCTTGTAGCTGTATCTATACAAAAGTTGTACAGGTCAGCTCCTCTGCAGCAGCCCTCAGCACGTGGAAGAGTCCATGTGTGGCCAGGCCTCTACAGCAGAGATAAATCAGTGCAAGAGATACTGCAAGAGGATAACAGGCTTTGGTGCAGTTAACTTGTACAGCAGAGCCCATGGGCGTGTAATACACTTTCCACTCTTCCTCTAAAGATTTTGTAATGTCTCCTCAACATGAAATTGAGCTGATTTCCTGAAGGGTTGACAGGATTCATTCGGTATACTGAGAAGCTGTCATTCAGAGGACTAAATGGCATGCCTATCTTGCAAAGGTGAGTAAGAGTCTGGGAAGAATACAGCTACTGGTGCACTATTCAAGTTTGAAAAAAAGCTCAGTTCGGGTTGAATCAGAACTTACTTTACTGTAATTTCTTTAAAAAATCATAAGTTAAAAAATCAGTATGTCAAAAGTCTTATAGTTTTCAGAGTAAGCTGAAGCCTACAATTTTCAAATCCTTGTGCGGCTGATGGAAAGAGAGACATGCCATGATGTCCCCAGTAGCAGTAGGCTTGATTTGATGTCCCAGAGGCCCTTATTTCTTTACCTTCTCCTTCAGTCATCAACACACACTTGCCTAGGATGTAAGATTACTGTTCAGTATTGTCCTGTGCTCGGAAATATTGGAGCATATCCCCTGGGTAAAATGCCAGTAGTAGGCTAAATGTAATGGCTGTCCATTTCCCTTGATTAGGCCGTTGCTCTTATCTAAGAAACTGGGCATTATTCTGAAAGCAAAGCAAGGTACACATCCCATTTTTTTAACAATGTGATCCAGCCATAATCACAACACCCCAGATTCTTGCTCTTCAGCTAAATGGCAAAGTGAGCAATCAAGAACACAAGTTTGTAATGTGTCATGGTTTCCTGATCACAGTAGTCTTCTGGGAGGTTCAAATTCTGAAACCAAACAGAACACAGATTCTTCTCTTCCTTGCATGAATGCCCAAGCTTCTCTTTTGGAGGCTTTGTGAGTCTTGCCTGAAATTTTTGGTTGCTGCTCACCAGGAGAGGACAGGAGGTAGAAGAGTTAGGTGTTAAGTACTCCCTCGGGAAGAAACAGGGTGCTTTTGTTTTATTTCTCAGTAACTAATTTCTCTGAAGTCAAGTCTGTTTTGCCCATGATAGCAACCAGTGAGTAATCTTTCTATATTTATCATGTTTGACAAGTTTTTCCACCAGTTTTTCTCTCTCTGTCGTGTTGAGGGTGAGAAGTGATAGAGCACCATGGTGGGCATCTGGAGACCAGCTAAGGGCTACAGGGCTGAAAGTGTTAGCCATAACTAGTTGAAGTGGAGCCCCGTCCAGTAAAGCATGCATATCTTTAGACAGTCTTTGGAAACAGCCTCTGCAGTAAGGAATCCTAGTAGTTTATCCCCATGAAAGGTATAACAAAAGAGAAAGCAGAAGTCTTACTGTTGACCTCTGGCCATGTAACTGTTGAAATCCCAATGCCACAGCTCCTGTAGAGGTTGCTCCTTGCCAAAAGCACTGCAGTGATCAGGCTAGAAGAGATATCCTGTTCAGCAGTATCCACTCACTATGCACTCATCTCAACTGTTTCTTCTGGACCTCACCTGGGATACCCAGATGCCCAGTTAGCCACCGGATAGACCTGGTGGCAAGAGGCAAATGCCTGTGGTCCTGCTGGGTTCATTCCTCTGTGACCAGCCAGAGTCTTACCAAGAGATGAAAATGGTCTTGAATCAGTGAATTATCTTGTTTTCACTAAAGGGTAAGTAGTGAAAACAATTTCAACACAAGGATAATGTCCTTTCTCCCAGAGGAAAGGTACATATGCAAAACTTTCTGTGAAACCACAGGGCAAAGGTTTACTTCATATTTGCATTGTCTTTTTCTAGGTAAGCACTGGCCTCGATCTCAAATCCTACACTAACAGCTTCTGATTTCATCACATCGCTGCTGGAACCAGGAAGTATGAGCAGATTATTCTTTCCTTTTTTTTTTTTAATAAAAGAAATTTAAGTGATGTTTCATGTTGCTTAGTTGTGGTAAAAGTCTGCTCAGTTCTTTTTTTATTTCAGCATCTCAGGAGCTCATGTATTAAGTCTGTATGGGGTTAAAATTAATCCAGATGTGTTTACACAGTATCTGCTTTAATGCAGTAGGCACAGCTGTTTTTTGGATGTATCCTGGCTAGATTCCAGTGTGAGCAGTCATATTTTCCCTGTCTCTGTACTCCCTTGTAGCTTATCAACAAGAACACAAGAACTACAAGAACATTATTAAGCTTAGTATTTAAAAAAGAAACATTAATTGAGGATCCCACTGCTATGAGAGGCATTTTAATGATTGGGTATTTATAAATTCATCTGAAGTTGGGGGGCGCTTGCCTTCTAGTTTTTGAACCTTTGGGATTGGATTTCCAGCTTTTTCTTGCCAGTGGGCTAACAGCTTTAAACTGATCTGAAAGTTTGGTTTATTCATAGAAAGCCAGGGCTTCAGTTGTTGGTTTGACCAAATATCATGAAGGGTTAGGATATAAGATGACACCTAGCAGGATGGCATTAGCCAGTGGCTAATTGAGAGTACAGGTGGAAAAAGAAAAAGCACATGCTCATGTAACCACTTTCTGATGCAAAAGGAGGGATCACAGCTTGGCCCAAAGCCCAAATTTATTTTTCTTAAAAGAAAATTTGAGTCTAAGGAGGCAGGACAATAATTTCTCTACTGTTAATTAGCTGTTAACAATGTCCAATTTGTGTTTCTCCTGACAAGGATAACACAGGTAGCCATGCACCTGCACCACCATTAGATGCTCTTCTGGGGTGTATTGTGTCTGTCAATATCTTGTGGTTCCCCTGGTGCTTGGTGGAGGTGTTGCCAATTTGTGTTGGGTTTCCTGTTAGGGCTTATCCTTGTTTATTGTGGCAGAGTTAGCTTTGACAGGAAAGTACAGGATTGCTTTTGCTTGTGGAAAAGATGTGACTTTTATTTGAACTCTGTCCCCTGTGGGATGAGTAATGGTAGGATTTGAGTACTGTGTACCTTTCATGGCTAGCTGCTAGACAGGGATTGAACAGCAGGGCGAAGAGAGCCCTATCCCTGGAATAAAATTGCTTCTGTGTCTGAAGCATTTACAAGTCTGCTAGAAACTTCCATTTGGAGCTGTGCACATCTAGGCTTGTCAGCAGTTGGCAAGGATATTGTCCCTTTTGATTATCTAAAGCAGCAACATGGCCAAGAGGACAGTAGTGATACTGGGGATTTCATTGCACATCTTGATGTCTTCCATGGAAGATCCAACATGTGGAGTTACCTGAAAGTAGAAGCTTTATCTTTCCTTTGGAAAGCAAGGTTCTCTCTCTTATAGTTACAAATGAACTACTGATGAAAAAGGACTCTAAAACTGGAAAGCAAAACATGAAACACCAACCCAAACTTAAAACTTTAAAGCTATTCTCATAATCTAGGAAACCTCAGTCATAATATTAAATAGGGTTGAAATGCTGGTAGCTGTTAAGCTGGACCAAAATATATTTTTCTAGATCTGTGGTCTCTGTATTTCATTATTTATTTGTTTTATACTAAGCAGGGGACAAAATCAATGGGGGGGCAGATTTATCTGTTTGCAAAATAAAACAAGAGCAACACATAAGTTGTTATGCAATGTTTTCTCTAGCATCCACATGATTAAAACCACAAGTTTTCCCTTGTAATGTGTCCAATTCGATTTCTTTTCCTTTAACAGTTTTTTTGTTGTTAATTTGTTCCTTCATGGAAGTTTTCTCGGGGTTTCTGAATTGCATGGCATTTGTTACAGGAAAAAAATAGAGAAACCTGTGCTGCCGTTGTCTTTGGTTAAATTTAAGTCTATATCCAAATTACTGCTATTTTCAGATTGTAGGGGTCTGCTTAACTTTGCCTAGACCCCTAGTCTAGCTGTGAATTGTATTTAAGTTCAAAGTTTCTTTTGTCAAAAGCTTATTTGTGAACTGTGATTCAGGCTGTAGTTTTAAAGTAGATGTGAAGTTAATTTTTTTTTTCAGAGTTAAGAACTTACTGAAAATGGATACTCAGGGGATCTGTGGATAGCTGTCTCTCTTTTGATATGATGCCTACAGCTAAAATAAAACTAGTTACAAAGGGCTCCACCCCTGCAACAGCTTTAGGCACAGTTTGGAGCTCATGTGTGTGCTCACACACAGACTACAGAAGCCAGAAACAATTCCAAGGCAGGCATGCCTGTGTGCAAGCTTGCAGTGCTGGTTTCCCAAAGCAAAAGTGAAAACTCTTGAGAAGAAACTGAGAGACTGAATGGGTTAAATGAAATACAACTCTGCTTTTCCTGTGCAGTAAGGATTAGTAACCAAACAGAAGCAGGGGAGAAGAGCACTGAAGTGCCACTGTTTCAACAAGAGCGATTGGAAGGTGGGTTCTGGAGCTGGAGTGCAGTGTCTCCAACCTTTGTGCTCACCTGTCACAGGCACATGCAGCAGGTAGGAGCTGGCACTGTGTTCTGGGCTGTCTCCTGATCCCTCTACCTGGATATCTATTCTCTATTAGTCATTTCAGTGCTGTTCGTGCGCTTTGAACTATTTCTCATTTCCCACCTTTTTTTTCTTTCCTTTCAGTTAAAAGCGTACACGGGAGAGCAGAGACCAGAGTCCTTATGACTGCAGAATTTTATTTCTCAGAAAGGAGGGAAGAAGATGCTCCCTGAGCTTGGTGAACACGCGTGCCTTTGGCACGCAGTTAATCCCGGCGGCACTTGGAGCGCTGTTCCGGTGCTGCGGCTGGGGAGCAGGGAGGTGCCCGCAGGCCCGGTGTGACGGGATGCGGGGCGGTGTGAGCCCGCCGGGATCACACACGCTCCCTTAGCGCGGGCTGCCAGCCAGACGCAGCCGGGCTATTGAGGGCACAAACGGAGCTCTGGCCCGCGGCAGTAAAAGCCCGTCTGGGCGCTAGGACTCTCCTAGCCCATGGCTGCCAGCCCGCAGAGCTCCGCTCCCGCTCGGGGGCCAGCGGGTGCTGAGGGCAGGGAGTGGCTCGGCATCACCCGCCGCTGCTTTCAGCTGCGTGAGGGGAGCTGGGAGGGAGGCCCGGCCAAGCGGTGCCCCGGAGCCGCCAGACCCGTCTGTGAAAGGGGACCGGGTCTCCCATCCCTCAGAGAGTCTGAGGCGTGAGGCAGGCCAAGGTGGCGGCGCCAGGGGCCTGTCCCAGCACAGGAGGTAATGTCGGGAGCGATGCGGGAGGGCAGGAGGTTTGCCTGGTGCGCTGGGTGATCCTTGTGGGTGGGTGGTCAGGTGGAAGTGGAGGACCAGGTGATTTGAAACTGACTTTCAAAGCTTTGATGAAGGCAATGTTAGCTTTGAACGGAGTCCCTAGGACTAGTATTAGTGCAGGAGTTCAGGGAGATGGTGTGCTTCCTTAGATCTCCCTGTAGAGACCTTAAAACGACTTTGTAAACGACTTTGTTTGTTACTTTGGAAAGGAACAACACACATTTACCCTTGTTTGGAACAAACACACATTTACCCTTTCTACACTGTACTTAGGAGGCCTTTCAACAGCTCCCTTGTAAACTGGCCTGCAGCTTACATCTTTTTATCCTGGCTTCCCAGAGATGTACCCAGAGATGTCCACACTTTACTGCCAAAGCATCCCAGTCTCTGCAGCCATGAAAAGCCATTTTTTCTGAGGTGCAGTGTGAGGATGAGCCAATGTGCTACACAGCCATGTGTGTATTGGACAGCTTCACCCAGGCTTCCAGGACAGGTGCTCTACTCTTACAGGGAGCAAAGGGAGGTGTTTGTGATGAGGAACAAGGGTGGATAAAGTCACCAAGTGTCTTTGGTATGGCATTAACTTACACTAATATTTGTTCATGTCAGTGAATTAATTGATTGGTAAAAGGAAAAAAAATTAATACAGAGCAAATTTGCTATCTCTGGAAGTGTTGTGCTTTTTTTCTGTCCAGTGTGAGATAATTGAGACTTCTATTTTGTGTCTGGTTTCAGGTTCTTATCCACTGTGAAGTGTCCTGACACCTTAAAGGTGTTTAGTTTTGAAATATTTTTAACATGAGTTTAAGTGCTTGATGGCAGCCCAGAAAAGCTGGGGTTGGGATAGTTTCTTTGTAGCATTTGCCTCTTCCAAATCTGTTTGCTAGTAAGCAATCCACACTGAATGTGGTATTTGATGGAATATGTGTGACAAGTGATTTGAGGTGATTTTCAAGCAAGGATGTAGAGCTTTTTTTGCTGGTCTCTATGGGTATTTATGTTAAAAAGAATATTAGGCAAAAACCAAAATGTTCTCAATTTTAAAGGAAAGTAGCCACCACTGTGTAAAAAATTTAGGGAATGCATGTTCTCAAATGTTGCTGTTCGGTAACTACAGTTAATTCTGATGCAGACCACTTCCCTTTGGCTTTGGGATGGACTCTCCCAGATCCAGCTGCTAACCAGCTCAATAAAGGAGAATGCAGGTAGATACAACCTAATCTAGCTGCTTCAGGGATTAATTGCTTCCCAAATTAGGCACCAAGATTCTTTGGGAGTCTAGGTGAATGGCCATGTCCAGACTTGCTAAAAGGGTTGAGGAAACAGGAAAGCAGCTACATTATTGTAACTGGTTTTCTTGGTAGCACTTTTTGAGTTAAAGGCGCAACGTTTATTCTTTTTGTTCTGTTAAAATAGGAAACCTGAAAGGAAAAAAAAAATTAAAAAAAAAACCCCAAAAACCAACAACAACCCCTGATTTTGATTGTGGACTCTTTCTTCTGAATATGAGGCAAAATGCTGTTCTGTGCCTCAGGACATGTAGAGCTTAGGCTACCAGAAGGCTTTCGGTTTGTTCAGTGGGGACCTTAAATGTTAATTAGATGTTAACCATTTTGTTTGTTCATGTATGTACCTAGTGACTTATAATTTGCAGCAAACAAACAGCTTTTCTTGTAAGAGGATGGGAGCTGTGTTTTGTATGAGAACAGCACCTAGAATACATGGGGTGCAATTACAGTAGTCCTCACAATTAGTATTACAGGCTCATCATCAGCTGAATGAAGTTTGTTTTCCCAGTGGCCTATTGATGCTCAGTGAGCACCAGAGGAAGCGAGTTGCTTTGCTCTTAGGTCTGTGGGAAGGAGGATGCAGCAGTGCTGAGCCCTGCAGTGTCCCTGGCACAGCTACTGAGCCCAGACAGTGATGGATGATTGCTTGGATTCAGGACAGTCATTTGCAGTTATGCCCACTGTATGATGGACTTGTCAAAAGGACTTCCTTCTCCCAAAATGATGCTCTGCTGGATACAGCTTCTCAGGCTCATTTTTTAGCACTCGTGGATCTGAACTGTGCTTTGTTGTGGTCCAGTCTTGACTTGGACAATGAATAATAAAGGTTGTTAGATATTTGGGAAGGGACTTTTATCTCAAAGTACTTGAGTGGGTGTCTACTCATACCCATAACCTATGATCAAATCATTTGTTTATGCTTTCTCACACAGTAACAAGCTCACCTTCCTGACATGCAGATGTGATGTATAGAAAACAAGGGCCATCCACAGATTGTTTATTTCTCTGCTTAGCCCTTAAAGCAGTAATTGGAGGCTCTAGTTTGGGCATCTGTGGGAGAAACCAGCTTCAGAGCAAAGAACCAATTTATTTTTAGATCACACCGTTGCCATTTCACTGTGATCACACCGTCGAGCATGTGCTTCCTTTGAGAGCTCTCCAGGCACTGCAGTGTGATCACACCCTCCTAAGATCATTTTTTATGAAGTTAATTTTTAGTGACAGATGAAAGATGCTAGAGCTTGTATTCTCAGAGACAGCAGCCCCAATTCCACTAGCACATATTTTCCCTCCTAAATTTGTTAATCTAAAGTTCTGGTTTAGGTTGTGATTTTGTTCCATTTTTGTTTCTTTTAGTTCACCTCATGTTACTCATCTTTCTCTTGCACAGTAATGTAAGAAAGCCCACAGATTTCTCTGGGGGAATTTCTGCCTCATACCACTGAAGGTGTGTCTGCATCACAGTCTGTGGGGGCAATTCCTTAGGGAAGAGATGTACCTGTACAAGTGTGGTGTGCTTGACATGTTTATATATATATATAAAACTGAGTTAGCTTTACATGAAAAATACTATCTTGGCTTCCAGAAACAATATAGAGGCAGCAGCAATCAAAACCCACATGAGGTTTAGGGTAAATAGTCTCGAGTTTCCCTGTCTATTATTAGTCCCCCAGCAAATTTATTTAAAGGTTTTACAGGTATTCCCTGTGCATATATACTACAAGCATACTGTTGAACGTAGTCCTACCATCCTCTCAGTGAACAGAGATGTGAATCTTGCAAAGAGAGGCAGAGAAAAATTTAATGCTTTTAAAATCTGCTCTTGAAATAACGCTCCTTTTTTGTTTTTATTTTTTAACCCATTGCGCAGCACAGAAATTGCTGTGCTTTTATTTAGGATGGAATGAAGTTAAATAAATTTGAAGCAATCTTCTAGCATGAAAATCCTTTATTTCCCTAAGAATTCTCAAAAATTTGAATTGTAAGAGATTAGTGTTAGCTGAGTAACATACTCAGGTGGGGATTGGGGAGAAGTCCCTCCCAACTTTTGAGATTACCTGTGGAAACTGAATAGGCACAAGTCTGTGGGGCCTGATGAGATGCAGAGTCCTGAGGGAACTGACTGATGTGGTTGTCAAGCCACTCTCCATGATATTTGAAAAGTCATGGCAGTCAGGAAAACCCCCCAGTGACTGGAAAAAGGAAAACATTTTTTTCCTGTTTTTAAAAAGAGGATAAAGGAAGGCCCAGGGAACTAAAACTAGTGAGCCTCCCCTTTGTGTCTGGGAAGATTGTGGAGCAGATCCTCCTGGACACAGTGTGGAAACATGCAAGACAAGGAGGTAATGCAAGACATGCCTGCATGGCTTCACTAAAGAGCAAATCCTGCCTGCCCAACCTGGTGCCCTTCTGTGGTCTGCAGTGACTGACAAGGGAAGACTGACTGATGTCAGCACCTAGAATTCAATCAAATCAAAAGTAAGGCTTTTGATGTATGAAGAACTTGGCAGTTCTCATGGATGAAAAGCTGGATATGAGCTGTCAGTATGCGCTCACAGCCCAGAAAACCAACCTGGGCTGCATCCAGAGCAGCAAGGCCAGCAGGGGAAGGGAGAGGATTCTCCTCTTCTGCCCTTGTGACCCCATCTGGAATAATGTGTCCAGGTCTGGAATCCTCACCATAAGAAAGACATGGAGCTGCTGGAGTGGGTGCACAGGAGGCCACAATTTGCTCAGAGGTCTGGAGCACCTCTTCTATGAAGAAAGGCTGAGAGAGCCGGCATTGTTCAGCCTGAAGAAGAGAAGGCTCCAGAGAGACCTTATTGCTGCCTTCTGATATTTAAAGGGGACTTAAAAAAAAGATGGTGAGTCACTTTTTATGTCAACAGGTAGTGATAGCACAAGAGGTAATGGTTCTAAACTAAAAGAGGGGAGATTTAGACTAGATATTAGGAGGAAATTCTTTATTCGTAAAGTGGTAAGACACTAAACAGGTTGGCCAGGAAAACTGGGAATGCCCCATCCTTGGAAGTGTTCAAGGCCAGGTCAGATGGGGCTTTGAACAACCTGATCTAGTGGAGGTGTCCCTGGCCATGACAGCAGGGTTGGACAAAATGATCTTTAAGGTTCCTTCCAACCCAGTCCATTCTATTATTTATAAACAGCACCAGTGCTCAGTGTTAGGTGATATTTCAGGTCAGGCTAAATAACTCATGGAAATGAAGCTTAAGCTGTGACAGGACAGTAGTAAATGTAAAAGATTGTTAGCCATTCCTCTTCAATTATGCTAGTGTTTGGAGTATTATATCCTTGTCATGTATTTTCCAAAGGCAGTGTGTGGCTTCTTTTAGCAGTGTCTAAATCAGTCTGTGTGCTTGTCGTTATCCCTACATGCTCCCAGATTTAATTAACAGCTAAGCACAGTGAGACTACCAAAATAGAAGGCAGAATCCTATCTTTACTCCTTATAATAAATCTCTTGCTGCAAACCTAATAGTGGGAGGCTAGTTGCATAAAATTGAATCTGAGCTGGTATTAATAGGTAGACAGAAAATTGCCCTCATGAAATACTGTATTAGCTCCTGCAAAGGGCTGGCATAGTGATTACGTTTGCTTGGAAGATGGTGCTTCACTGACCTAAGCCTGAGATTGTGGATTTTGGAGAGCCAGAACAAGGCAGGTCTGCATCTTCTCCACCCACTGATAGGGTACGGTGTGAGGCCTTAATGGAATCTGTGTGTTGATCTTGCTCTTGAGCCTAATGATTTTTCAGCTACTGTTTTGTGTGATTTCAGTATTCAGAGGCTGCTGTGGCTTTGCCAGGTGTTGTTGAACTCTCCTTTACTGTAGAAGTCCTCTGTAAAAAATGGTCAGTCTTTGTCAGCCACATGAAGTGATGTCCTGGTGCAGATTCATGCTAGGAATCAGCCTGAAGGCTGAGTTGAAAACCATTGATAGAGCAGGCTCACAGATGCTTCTGTGTTACCACTACTCAGTTCTCCAGCCAGCTGGTGCTCTTCTGCTGTGCTTGTTAGTAAGTTTTTCTAACTTTTTTTTTTTTTAATTTAACAAGGTGTATTTTAAAGATATTCTAGCTGAAAGTTTGTCTTCCATAATATGCATAATATGGCTGAAAGTATGTCTCAGTGGGATTACTTTCTTGATGAGGATTCTTCAACTTCTAACATGTATTTAGAATGAATTTTTAAATCTGGATACCAATGGTAAAGACACCACCATAAAACTTCTGCTCAGACAATTTGTGTTTTCTTTGTTTTCTCTCCTTTCCCATTAAGCCCTTTCAGCCAGACCTGTGTTTGAACTAATTTATAAACATTTTACCCTTTGCTTTCTATACAAGCAGCTTTTCATGGATGTGGTTCATGACATGGTCAAGACAAAGGAAATTCATCATCCTTCTGTTTTAATGGGTACATAGACATTATTTGACTTATCTGCCCCAACCCAAAGGACATAAGACCCATGATTTTCTTTGAAAATTTGTCAAAAAAAAAGGATAATTGACTGTGTTTGGGGAAGAAAACAGGCATATTAAAAGGTATCTTGAATGTGACATCATCTGCCTAAAGTGGTGATTTGTTTCCTGCCTCCTCTAGGCTGTGTGATGTGGTCCTTGTGCTCTCCTCACTCAGCTCACATCCTAAGCAAAGGGAGGTTTTTCCCTATCCTTGATCCCTGTTCCATGGAGCCCCTTTGTCTCCCCATGTTCATCTTAGCTTCTCTCTGTGTGTATGTTTTTCCTTTTAAATTCTTCCAGCAAAAATTTAAAAGGTACTTCTCAGTTGTCAAGGCAAACAAAAGCAAGCTTGAACAAAGATACGCTGGATGGTTTTTAGAGCAAAGTAAAAATCATAATGTCTTTAGAAAATGTGGTGAATCTAAAAGCTCAAAGACTTTTCTCTCAGTCAATGACTCAAATAATTTCTGTCAGGGAATAACAGGATGATGATATGTTGCCCATTCTGGCTTCCCACCTCCTTCAACCAAATTTCTAAAAATATAACATCAAAGTGAGATCTGATGTGTTAAAGGGGAGTGAGTGGAGGAAAGGGAAGGAATTTCTGAAAATCTGTAAGTAGTGGGATCCCTGTGGCAACATCTCTTTTTGTACTGGATGTGTTAAACTTTACAATAAGCCATTTTTGTTGATATTGCAGCAGGTAAATATTTATTGCGAGGGTGGCCAACCTGTATCTCAGAAGCTGTGCATGCAAAGGCAGCTTCTGTGCCAGGGTTACTTCAAAGGGAATGATAGATCCATACTGGGTAATTCAAATTCCCAAAAGGGAGATGAAATTACTTGTAAGGACCTGCCGAAGTCAGTAATGCTGAGTGGCTTTGCCACTTACATGCATGTCCAGCTAAATCTCATTTGGATTACACAAGCAGGAGCCCTGAAGGGGTCTTGTTGCCTTCTGCCTATGAACCACTCCTAGAACAATCCCTGACCCACACATGTAATTTGTGTCTTTAGCCAAAGATGATTTAGAAATGTGGTTCACAGGCCAAAGAAGGCTGATCTGTCTTGTGTCCTAAACAGGGAATAACACTGGCTGTCCAATTATTTT
Source organism: Passer domesticus (assembly GCF_036417665.1). Taxonomy (NCBI): domain Eukaryota; kingdom Metazoa; phylum Chordata; class Aves; order Passeriformes; family Passeridae; genus Passer; species Passer domesticus. The sequence goes on from NC_087479.1 coordinate 35,865,768, forward strand.
CATAAATAATAGAGAAAACCTGATAAATGTATGAGCAATGGAACTAATGAAACTTGTTTTATTCTGACTTTGCGATCTGATTCTGTAGTGCCTAAACAGCTTAAGTTCTTGCTTACACAAGGCTAAGTTATTCATAACATTACTTTTAAGTTTGGATTTCCTTCCCGTTGAAAGGAAAAAGTCATCGTCTAAATAGATTAAAAGTTCAACACATCTCTTCATCCTGGTCCAGTATCTTTTCCCTCAAAATGTAACTTTATTGCTTTTGAGATCCTGAAATTAGACAACTGATTCAAAGTTATTTTTTCGTATATACACAGGCAATGTAGGTCTTGTTTCCCCAAGAACATGGATGTTAAGAGGTTGTTTGAAAAAGTGGTCAAGTTTAAGTAAACAATTTTATTTGTGCATTAGAAGGCAGGATTTACACATGTAAAGTAAATATAGGAGTCATTAAAACTGTCCTTGATTCTAAAACATACTCCTGGTCTTCATGAAGATTTGACTGATCTTGCTAATCCTGCCTGGCCCTGGATAAGAGTTTCAAACTAAATAAAATATTTTTACAGCAGCTCACTGCTGGCTCCATTATAGTGAAGTCTCCAAGTCTGCCCATCTGTCTTCTCTAGAACTCCTCTTTGTAAAGGCAGAAGGTTCTTTCCTAAGCGGGTTCAGTGTTAAGCCCTGAAATAAGGGTGCTTATCCCAGTTTCCAGTGGTAGTGGAGTTCTTGTGTTCTGTTCAGTTAGGAAATTCCAGCGGTCTCCTCTGTGGTCCTCTCACCCTCCTGTTTTGGAATAGAAGGTTCCCGAGCTGTTAAAAGTTAGATCTCAGTTTGAATTTTTCCAGTGTTTGGAGAAGTTTGGGTCAGCATCTCCTATAAAAAACAGTCCAGAGCTCAACTCTGAAGCTGATTCTTTTTGACCAAGCTCACAGATGGCTGGAACCACTTCCCACTTCAAGCCTTTTATTCATCTCACCCTACCAGTTAATGCCAGGTGTGACTGCCTAGACAATTTGAATCTCTTCTGGTGTATGGGCAGAGGTTTCAGCTGGGCACACCTCTATTTCTGGTTAAAGATTCTCGTTGTTGCTTTTTTGTTAAGAACTCATAAACCCTCTCCCTGAGATAACTTCATATTTTAGCACTATGGCAGGAATCCCTCCTTGTGAGCTTTCCAGCAGCTGTTCCATAGCTTGAGCATAAAGTCACCATTTCCCCTCAGGCTCCGCTGCTGTTTCTGGGTGGAGGAGGGGTGGAGATGCTGTTCTAGCACACAGTGGGAAAAGGGAGCTCGGGAGGTTTGAAGAAAACTGGAGAAGGGCAGGGAACAGCAGCTGCTGTTGCTACGAGTGAAAGAACTGCAAAACACTGTCCTTTTCATTCCTTCCCCCACATACCCAGCCTGCAGTGAGAAGAATGGTGAGCGAGCAGAATAAACATATGCTGCTGTACCCCAGGTCCTGCAAGGAGTTAGAGGGCCTTTAAATCCAGAAACAGAACTTGACCCTTTCTTTAAGGTTTCAGACAGATTCTTCAATCCCATCTGTTGTGGTTGAAACTAAGGTGAAAGGAATCAATGCTGAATCCTTCATCTGAGAACGCTTTTAAAATGTTTATTGATGCTCAGTAATGAAATACAGGATCTTTTTTCCAGTGGGGAATTTTACAGGATACAGACGGTCCTGTTCTTCCTTCTGCCGATCCTTCCTGGAATCTCTTGAACAGTTTAATAGGTCCGGATGGTTTAAACATTTTAATGCTAAATTTGGGACATATGATAGCAATTTCCATGCAAGTTCAATGGCACAAAAGCACAAACAAGCACCAGAGCTGTAACCTCTCACTGTTTGGGTAGACAGGGTTGCCCCATACATTGGTTCTGATTCTAGTTAGTCTCTTCAGAGAATCTTTTTCTGCTGCCTGACTAAAAACATCCAAGATACTACCTAGGGAATGGGAGCCCCACTACCCTTGGTAACCTGCTCCTCTAGCCTCTTCTCCAGGAGCCTCGTGTGGTTTGGTCCCAGCTCCCTGTCTGCCTCTTGGCTCAGATGGTAGAAAGAGCTGAGCAGACAGTTCAGCAGCAGCAGAACAAGGATTTGATTTTCAAGGCCGTATCTGTGGAGCTGAGAGGTGGCTGGAAATGGAATATGTGAGAGAGGAGTGCCGGGGAAAAGATTACTTTTTTCCTCTTGGTAGTAGAAATAGGAGCTGATCTCAAATATGGCAACAACCTCTGATGGCAACACCATTCAAGGAAGACATTGCTTTCACAGTGCCTTTCCCTAGTGCTGTGGGCACATTATAAGGTCATTCAGAGGAACTTTGAAATTTTGTGTAAACGGATTTTGTAGCAAAAGGGTCTCTTCTTGCCTGTGCTTCCCCTGAGAAAGGGTAGGATGCCTGGTAGGGTTGTGACACAGATCCAGCCTGACGTGGTCATTGACCTCTACAGCACAGGGAGCACTCTTTATGTCTTCTGGAAGGTATCTTCAGGTTGTTTCTTCCTTTATTTGAATAGGAAGAGTTCATAGTAGTGCCTGTGGGTGATGATAGATACAGAGTCTTCCCTCAGTTTCCTAAGAATGACTAAACCAAAATTAATGATAATATTTTCATATAAATAGCTCCTATGTCTTCATTTTCTTATGAATCTTATGACTGGTGCTCAGTATTTAGAGAGAGAAGTTTATCAGTATTTGTTTTCCCAATTCCATTTTCCCTGCTCATTACTATTTTGCACACTAACTTTGGTGCAACTGAATTTTTTTAGTGGCTTTTACATCTGAAAGAGAAAGTATTTAGGAGCAAACTTTTTATTCTCAGAGTGGTGAACATTGGGAGTGTTAAAATCCATGGTATATACAGACTTGGAGAGTTGTAATAAAATCTTGAGGCCTAAGATGATAGGAAGAATGGCTTCTCATAGTAACCTGAAATACTCAAATACCCACGTAAGTTTCGTTTTGGGTATTTCTTGGTTCTGATGTCATATCCTCATGCAAAAATGATTTTATATCAACTTTATCATTGTTAATAGTGATACATATCTGTATTTTATCTGGATTTAATAGGCCAGGCCAAAGGAGCTATATATGAAGTTTGAATATTAAAACAGATATTGTTACAAGGACTCATTAAATAAACATTCATTCCTTGATGCTTTTGTGTACTGTGAAAGGAAAATTTCTCCTTTTACCTTTCCTTTTCCAAGTTAGAAAGAAGCCCAAATTAGATAAAACTGTGCTAGGAATATCTAGTCTGTCTTTTTTTTCCCCTGGTCTTAACTGGTCACAAGTGGTGATGAGAAAGATTTAGTCTGTAGTGGCTGAAGTATCCCTGTGACAGCTGCAAGCTCTGCTGAGTCTGGTGTGGTCTGCAACTCAAAAGAGGAAGGATAAAGTAGCAACAAGGAATGTACCAACAAAGTATTGTAGTCCCAAATGTGGATAACGCCCCAAATTTAGGAGCTGTTTTATGCTGCCATACCAGCCTACATGACCTGATCTCCCTTCTAGCTCTGCAGAGGGAATGTAACTGCTCATAGTGGAATCTAGCTATAGCTGTCCATGATGAATTATTGGATTTTAAACAAGCACAACCACACAAGATGAATGGAGGGTACAGAAACGTTAACTGCGGAATTTTTTACCTTGGGTTGGTTGAAGTCATTGCAATCCTCAAGTGTTTTATCAGGTGTATGCATAAAGGGGTGGGAGGGCAGACATGCAACAGCATGCACCTTCCACTGTGCCTGGGGATGGTGTTCTCATAATACCAGAGGAAAGTTCAGGGAAATATGTACTCTCAGTAATTATATCCTGGCTTTCTGTGCAGGGTAATTTCAATCTTTGCAGATGCCTTCATCTATCTGGTGAGTTTAGTGGTAAAACTGCTTTTCTTCTCTCTCCTTAATTTTACTTCCACCTCCATTTTTACTTCATGGTATTGCAGCTTTTCCACCAAACAAACAGCAAAGAAGCAAGCAATCCTGATGAGTAATTTTTCTGTTCCCACAGGCAGAGATGAAGAACCTATTCTTTCTGCTCATGCTAACAACGATGTCACCTTCTGCATTTTCAGTAAGTAAATGCTCTTCTGAGCACTGTTACAAGAAATGAAAGATACTGCTGTTAAGAACTGTCAACATCTGTAACTCAAGTGCTTTGTAGAAAGTATTTCTGAAAGAGCTAATAGGTTCAAGTCATCAGAACTATTGTGGCACATCTTATGAAAAGTCTAACATGGCAATTAAATAATGGCATTCTGGTAGTGCCTTTGGCTCTAGGGATGTTATCTGCAAAGCAGTAATTGCTGTCTCCTGCTTCAAAGCTAGAAAGAGTTATCACTTGAAATAAAGAGAATGGAATTTTGGTTAGTTCATTATTCTCTTTTCTTTGGTCTTAGAAGTAGTAGCCATGTGGTTTAGCTTTGCTGGGAGAGGTTACTTTATGTTAAGCCAATGTGATATTATCACAAAAAGAATGCAGCAATTATGAACTGAGATTCCTGTTCCTTTCTGAGTGAGAAGCAGGATCTTTCTGAAGTAAATGTAGCTTGAAAACAGTTTCCCTGACTTGAAGTTCAACTTTATTAGTGAGTTGGTCATCTAAGGTAAAAGATGACCTGCAGAGTAGAGTGGAAGTATTAACACAGGAAGACATTACATGTTTGTTAGGTGTAAAGGAAAAGAGAGTGGGGAAAAAAAGAGGCAATTATCACTTGGAGTAAGTGTTTTTGCTTTCTAGGCCGCCTTTGAAAATCAGGAATGAGAGACCAGAAATCAAGCAGAGTTTGTTAATTGTCATATTTTCTCTTACAGATGGAAATATGCTTAAATGAGTGTCTGCTGTCTCACATCTAATAAAAACTCATACTGTATGTTAAAATAACCAGAAATTGAATATATTCTATTCAGTTTATCTGTTCACCTGCCTATCTCAAATTTGGAGATATTGGTGATTTTTTTTTTGGAAGGAATATGACTGAAATACCCTGAGACTGGAAGGCTGATATTTCTCTGTAGCATTAGACTCTACCCCCTGCATGCAATCAATAGTTCCTCTTGAAGCCATGCTGAATGAAAGGAGTTTTCTTGGCCACCACTTAAGTTCAGTATTGTCCATTTCCCTGACATACTGGATCTGTCCAAGTCATACATTTCCTCTGAACACTGTTTCTTTATATAGATCTGCATTTCTAGGTTGAAATGCTGGTTTTTAATTTATTCTAAATCATTCAACATTGTTATTGTTTAAAGTGTTAATCTATTGAATAGACTTTTAGATGTCTTACGCAGCTTTAACAAAAGGCAGAAGATGCACAAGGACATAAAAGTTAAGGTCATACAGAAACAGTAAAAATTACTGTAAGGACAGAGAAAGAGGAGATTTTACTGTTATTCCTATCAAAAGAAAGGGAGAAAACATGCACAAGAATAATTTTATGAGGTAGAACCAGTTTGTTTTGCCCTATAACCTGTCTACAGCTATGTCACAAGCATGTGTCTAGCAAAAAACATTAAAAGATAGGCAAAGATAATTTCCCCCAATACACTTCTAGTTTATGAACCCTTTGAACTTGAGATGTCTCTGTCTCTCTCCCCTGAATTTGGTCAATGCCTCCTTGAAGCCATAATACCAAGATCCTGCTCTTGAGAGCTAAATATCAGCTATAATGTAATGATTTATTAATATTAATTAATAATTAATAAATAATAGCAATTTGGAATAGGATTTGTGTTTCCCCTGTGTGTCACTTAAGTTGCCTACATTAAATCTCCCCTGTCATTTTAGTGATAAATTGCTAATACTATAATGCTTTCCCATAGTTCTTTGCAGTATGTCTCTGGTTTTCTGTGGTCCTTTATTACCCTTTATTACCCTTATCATCTGCTTTAATTTCTTCTGTGGTTTTGGCATAGCTAATAAATGAGTTGAGGCATTCTGGTTCCTTGTGGAATTCTGCTGCTAATGTCAGTTCTTGCAGTGGATGGAGATTTTATTCCTGCTTTTGTCTTTGGGCCACCTGCTGATCATCCATTGAAGAACTGTCCTTCTGACAGCTTAACTGCCTTAAAAGCTTTAGGTGAAGGAATTTTTGAAAGTGTTTTGCTAAATGTGAGTGTATCTGGCAGGTTACCTTTGTTGATGTGTTTGTGAATTGAAGAACTGCAATGTTCTTAGAAGAATTTTCCTTTAAATGTCCTATTGACTTTTCCCCAAACATCCTGTATTTATGCAGGTGCCTGCTAGCTCTCTTCTTTGTTATAACTTCTATTAATTTATCAGCTGACGTCAGTTTTACGCTCTGTGAATGTACGGTTCCACGGGTTCCCCTGGGATCATTTTGTAAACTGGTGTCAGATTTTCCACTTTCCAATAATCACATGTTGAAGTGGATTTAGCTGAGAGGGTTGTCTGCTAGTATGTAACAGTTTATCCATTTCAGCCTTGAGTTCCTGTTAGGCCCCTTGGATAAACAACTTCTAGTGACTTCATACTGTGTGTTTTGTCCACTTTTCCAAATAAGTTTGGGGTCATAAAGTTTACTCACAATCATCCTCTTTGTAGAGTTTTCTGAATGTGCTCCATTTCCTCCACAAGGATTCCAAGAATTAATTCGACTTCTCTGCAATGGCTGTATCTTTTTAGAGTTCTTTAAATTCCCTCCTCATCTCCAGGCCACCCAGAGTTCCTGAAAGCCTTTCCATTTCTGAAAAGCAACTGGTACCTGCTCTGCCTGCTGCCCAGCAACAGGGCACAGTGCCATGGGGCAGCATTGGTCCTCCCCAGCTGACAGAAAATCAGTGGGTGTGGAAGGAGCTAGCTGTAGGGTGGGACAGCCCAGAGAGAGGTAGCACAGTGAGGGGTGTTGAAGAGTTGAACAGGGAACATGGAAAAAGAGCTGGGAACCATGAGGGAGTGGGTTCAGTGACGTCAGGAGAATCTGAAGTGTTTTGAGAAAATGAAGGTATCGGGGAACTGCTGGATTTTACTGGATTTGTTAGAGGGGATATGCTAATGAGCCATGGCTAGGGTGAGAGTGGAATGAAAGGAGATGTACACAGTGAGTGTAAACCACAAGCCATTAAAGCTAACAAAGCCTGGGTTTTTCTCTTCATCTTCGTATAGCAGCTTGTCTTAATAAGATACTCTCTTCTTCTGCAGAAGAGATTTTGCTTCCTGCTGTCACCACCTTGTTCACTTTCATTCTTGTTTTTTCTAGTTTTACTCAAATACAATTCTTTGATTGCTTATTCATTATTCATAGAAATGGTACTTGGCATTATTCACCTTCAAAGCTCTTCACAAGCCTGCTGTGTCTGAGCCAAGATCAATGGTTAAGACAGAATTATAAAAAAATGCTTTGCTGATGTGGTTTGGATTCATTAGCTCATTTTTGGTAGCATTTTTGGCTAATATCCTAGCTGGTTGCAGATGGAGCCATCTTGAAAATGCATATTGGCGTAGCAGCAGATATCTAAATTATAAACATGTAACATATACTAAATGCTTTCAGCTCCCTTTTGATTAAGTTTGAGGATTGGATACCACATGTCATGCAGAGCTTAGCTATGTGAAAATATATCATTAGTGGGCATCATTGTAGTACTGGATAATTCTCCTGGATATTTACAGGCCCTGACTGGACTCTCCACACACAGCCCACTGCCCAGAACACCCTTGTAGGCTCCTGGGACTGCTGGCTCCTGCCCCAGTGAGGATCTGAGGTAACAGACATGGACCCTGATGAGTCAGGCCCACCTGCAGTCCCAACTCCCAGGTTGGTTTCAGGTGGAGGTGCCCAAATCCCAGGGCTGGAGCTGTTACCTAGCTTGTGCTGCTCCCTGGCTCGCTGTGTTGTCCTGGGATAGTCTCTCACTACTGGCCCACAGAGAGCAGCCAGCCTTTGGGGAACCTCAACACTTTTCTTTCTTTTCCCCTTTCCGTTATAAGCTTTTTTCTGAGCAATTAACTTCTCCCTAAGCACTTATTGTTCAATGTTAACAAAGTTGTATTTTTTCACTGGAGTCTTCTTACTTGCGGAGACTTTGGCAATGAAACCATTACAGAAGTGATAGTGGTGGTAGCTTTCTTTTGTAAAGTATTTGGTTTTCACCCTTCTCTCCTACGTGTTTCCTAAATGGTGCTACAGGTCAGAGTGTGTCAAAATAAACATTAACCGTATTTCAGAAACCATAAACAGCAGAAAGTAGATATTTATCAAATAAAATGATGCAGTGTTATTTCAAAAATACTAAGAATGGTTAAAGAGAGAAAGTCTGATTTTGACTGCAGTTTTAAGCCATGCAAACACTATATAACTGTAACACCACTTTACTGATTTTATCCTTGTGGGCAATATCTGTTTTCAGTGGTTAACAGCTGGACAAGGCCTGGTTGTCAGCCTCTATTTCTCACCACATTCTCCTTGTCGGCGCTGAGATTTGTATCTGATTCCAATGGAAGGTAGTAAGCATGTGAAACGGCCCTGGAAGTCACAGTAACAATGTTTGTGTCCAAAATAATGCTTCAGTTGCATCTCAATAGGCCAAAGCTGTGCAACCTTCTGGGCTAAAATTGAGCAGTGGCCTTGTCCAAAACCTCTGGGGCACAGTGTGGTTATCAGTAACCACGTGCTTCGAGCAGCGGTGGTTGGAGTGCTGCAACGGGATGTTTTGTTGCTGCTCGTCAGTCTGGAAAAGCAGCTCCAAAAAAACACCACAAAATAATTCAGGGTGACTATCTCTGAGTCCTGAAAGGTGCCCAAGGAGCAAGGAGTAAGAACTTGCCTAGGATGTATGTTGTTTGGACGTGTGACTGCAGAACTTCACTGCTCACTTGGGACTGTATAGTAAATTGATGTTTTCTTTGATAGCTTGCTGGTATTTGAGTTGCAACAAAGCACTAGGAAATTGTTCCCACTGAATCACTTCTCCACAGTTGGTGATATGAACTTTGTGGATCACTGCATGCCTGCAATGTATTTGTCTGGGAAGCACAGTCCTCTTCCCATGCATAGTTTTCTATCCATCTCATCAAACTGACTGGAAAGTCATTCAAGGACCCCTTTTAAAGTGTTCCTACATAGTGCCAGCATTTTCTGTCTTTCTGAGCCAAGTCCCATTCATAGCTTCTCTTCCAGTGCATGTTTCATACACAAAAATAAACATTACATGGTATATAATAAGCTATCTGGGACACTTTTCCAGAATTCTTTTGTTTGCCTGTGATGCATACTGGAATTGTCTTTGCAGATGAGGTCTGGAGGTCTAATGACTCAGAGGCATAGCTCTTTACTTGCTGATGATATCAGATACAGTTGGCCTGGTAACAGCAGATGCTGCAACTACATCAGCAATTCGTCTGTCTAGGAACTGATGAAAGCAATGCAGTGTTCATAAAAATGAAATCCCTGGCCTTCTAATCTTGTACACCACAGCAGCCTGTATGCAAGTGAGCCCTGAGAGCCCACAGTGCCAGGGTCATGGGCAATATCGATATTCCCAGAAAGGATGCATTGCTGGTGTCTCAACTGGTGATAAAACTGGACAGAGCAGTTGGGCATTATCTGGCTGCCCTTTGGGGAGTTTTTAGAAGTCAAGAAAGATGGTTATATGCATTTGCTCACTTCTCTTGAAACATTACAATATATAGATTATGCAGATAAAGAAACTGCATTCTTGTATGAATGTCAGGCTGAAGCAAGAGAAGAACAGAACCGAATGAATTTGTAACAGTGATGAAGATTGTAGATTTTTCATTCTGAAATCCATGAGGGAATGGAATTTAGTTGTCGTGGCTGACATGAGATAAAAGCATTCCAGAGTCTGAAGAGAGCAGAAATAGGGTTTTGGAACAGAAACTGGCTGACAGCATCTAAAAATGTCCTGTTATCAGGTTATGTAATAATATATTTATTATTTATTATAAACATGCAGCTTTATCCTTGTCTACCTACACGTGTGCAGTTACTGAAGTAATGAGGACTGTGCACAGATTTCCAAGTATGGGAGTTGGGCTCCTATTAAAATCTTTCTCTGACACTGTACAGCTTTGGGAGGATTCTTTTGTCTGATGCTCCTTTTGGGTTGTACATAAATGGAGTGATACTGAGAAAAATGACTGTTCCTGCACTCTGTGGATGCATAAGCCTTACAACAAAGAGTCCCTGCAGATTTTACTCTCTATAGAAGGAATAAATAATGCTAGTTCTGTAGGAGGGATATTGGAATATTTATCAGGGTGGTGTGTGTGTGTGTCAAGGAAGGGCTTTCTATCCTAATTGCCTTCCAGTAATCTGACTTTCAAATGCTCTTCCTTTGGATTTTTATCTACACGTTTCCTTCTCCCTTATGCTGACTGAAAGGTCCCTTGTTTCCAGGGTGAGCTAATACTGCACCTAAATCAGTCAGTTGATACAGAGGAATAAGACTGCCGAGAAAGAGTGGTAGCATTTTTTATTCTTTTTAGGCTAAGGGAGGAGGGATTACAGGGGGAGGAATTAGGTGTCTGAAAGAAAAACTTGGGAAAATAAGACTGCTGAAAAAAACCTTGCTGAAAGCTAAAACACTATTGTTGGGATTATGCCCAGAAAGGCAAATGAGAATGCAGAAGACAAATAGTGAGCTGCATATCTGGAGTGAAAGAGTGGGAGAAGGGTTTGGCGCAGGATCAGGGAGATGTTGACTTGGCCAAGAGGAGGTATGTAGAAATGGCTGTAACCTGGGCAGTGCCACTGAACAAGCAGGGCAAAGACAGAGTTAGTCTGAACCAGAGGTATTAGAAAAAATTGTGTGAAGAAAAGGAAGTAGCTGAGCTGGGAAGAATGTCTTTCATATTAGAGAAATACAGGTAATAATTTGGAGTGACTGCAGCTAGGTAGTTGTGGGTAATTTGGCAGTAAATGCATAGATATGATTGGCTATTATTTCTGACTGTTGCTCTGCCAGTAGCAGGGAATTATTTCCTTAAAAGAGAGTGAAGTAAAGAAACCAGACTGTAACTTGGACATAACAGTAAGACAGAGAGTGTCTGTGGAAAACTATAAAACCTGTCTGACAAGGGAGGATTACCCCATGCGTCTTGCCTGAGTTGGACTCACTGGATGATTTATTAGACTAGCTCCTATTTCTAGAAGAGGTTTGGGTGTTTGTGTGTGGAGGCAAGTTAGATCACATCACAATAATTTTTTACCTTTTTTCCTCTGCCTGCCCGCTCTTCACTACAGCAAATGTCTCAGTGCCCAAATGGCCTGCACTTCCTTCTCAGTGGTACAAATGTATACATAAACTGCCCTACAGTTTGTAGCTGCCCAGAAAACCCTGTTTTTACAGTGTCACTCACCAGACAACCCTTCACTTACCTTTTTTTTCCAAGCAGAATTAATCCCACTGCATCTTGAAAATATTACTTTTTTCCTTAAGATACTGCCATTTTTCTCACTAACCACACATGTCATGCTGTATGTGGATCCCATCAGTTGCAGAAGGCATTTTTTTCTGAAAATATGATATTTCATATGTTTCCAAGACAATGTATTTCAGTTGTTTCTATCACACTTGTAAATTTTTGTCTATATTATCATGGTTATTTCTCTTAATGTCAGTATCCAACTTTCTAAATACAAAATTAATAAGGGTTTTGCTAATGATGGCCTAGACCTTGACATTGTCATTGGACACAGTTGGGTAAGAGGAATGAAGCTTTACTTCTCTTAAGTACTGGACTTAGAGCCAAGGATTTGGGTTTAAGTGGCTCTATTGATTGGTGTAGAGTGACAGTGCTCAAAGTCCCTGAAGTAATGATTTGCCTTTGCTGCCTTGCTGAGAGGAAGATGTTATCTTCTATTAGATCATTATTCAAAAGTGCTGAAATTCTATGAATAGACAAACAGTAGCAGTTAAGAGAGATTATGAAGCTGGATGTGCTGTATGGCTTCAGCCAGCTAATACTCCTAGATACTAGAGACCTGATCTTTCTGATGTAGTTCTGTGTGCCACTTTTCATGTTAGGAATACAGCACAGCAAGAGAGCCTTTTTTTGCAAGGGATCATATAGGATCCCTGCTTCATTTTTTTTTTTTTTTTTCCCTGTGTTGCCATGTCTTTTTGCTATGTCTGTGAGGTTTTTTATTTCCAGGGCCGCCGGATGAAAAGGCAGGTTGGTGTCTGGGGGAGCTGGGGTGAATGGAGCAAATGCAGTCGGAGCTGTGGCGGTGGAGTCAGCTTTCGGCAGCGGCGCTGCTATTCCCAAAGGTGAGGGCTAACCTCTTTTTTTTTCTTTCTTTCTTTTCTTTAAATGTGTTGTACCGTTACTGAGCTCCTGCAGTTATGTTCCAATATACATCCAGAAAAAAAGACTTAGTGTTTGATCCCAGGGGAATGAGTCCACTTTGAGATGAACCTCAGTTTCAGTCTTGTCACTGCTGTTTTGTGTAGTGCCCTCTCCAGAACATGCTTGCTTTGGCTCCTTTGATAGAGCACAGCAGTTGCTCTGTGAGATCTGAGGCTGTGCAATCAGGGGATTGGCATGGTAGCAGCTGCTTAATCAGGTCTAGTGTGGCAAGCCCTGAGGGAGACAGAGAACGGGCCAGAGCAGTTGGTTTCTCTCCTGAGAGCTGGTGACAGTGCTGAGGTTTCCTCAGGTTTATGATTCTCAGGATGGCAAATTGCCCCAGAAGAAATGGAAGAGTAAATTTGGCTCAAGCAGTGCCACCTCATTTGCAGCTGGGTTAGCTGCATCCTAATGAGGATGATGACTGGTACTGCACCTGTTGGGAATGATGGACCTTAGAGATCCTGTTGTGGATGAAAACAAAGCAAAGGAGGAAAAAAAAGCCAGACTCTCAATAATATCCTGAAAAAAACAGCTTCTCTCTGTTTAGAGAAACGAGAGGAGGTTTTGTAATAGAAGAAGCCAGAGTTATGAAGCTGCTGCTTCCCACAGAGAATAAAGAAAGGTCTCTTTTGAAGGCTGCCTGTTATGGTTTATACCTGACAGAATCCCGGGAAGCCTGTCTCCCTATTTTAGGAACACTGAGGTGTTAGGCACTGAATGGCTTTTTAGATCAATTTCCTCCATGATTGTTACTCTCCATAACTCTCAGCTGGGGTCATTTGACTGGACTAAGGGTATTGCACACTTTCCGTAGGCATGTTTCGCTCTTCTTAATAAGGGACCTATTGTGCACAAAAAAAATCAAGATAAATGATGCACAAAGATATTCTGAATTGGCCACTATCCTCATGCTGCTCATAACATGTTTCTCTTTCTTGTATGGACAACTCAACCCTTTGCTGGTGGACCATGGACTAAAATCTCAGCTTCCATTATTTAGTTGAAATGTGACCTTGAAGAGCAGTACTGCAGTTGTTCACGGTGTGTGTCTCATTCATGCCAGAATACAAACCACAACATAAAATGCCACTAGAAAATGCCAGCTTGCTTTAGTGGTGAAGAAGTGTATTTTAGTTATTTTGCTGTTTCAGAGAACTCTGTGAGGGTGATATGCTTGATGTGAAGGTGATTTGTAATGTCTGCCATGAGATGACTTTTTGCACAGGTATTCTTCAGAGAGCTCCATGTATTTTTTCTGTCTTCCAGGACAGAAGGTCCTTCCAGCTGTGTTGGACCAACACGAAGCTATCGGTCATGTAATGTTCAGGTATAGTGCTCTGGTTTTAGTTTTTCTTGCCTGCTGCTCCTTTTCCCCAGACAGAAATCATTCTTGTTCAGAAATAAGATGTGGTCATTAGCTCCTGTTTCTCTGATGTCACTAGTGGATGCAGTTCATTAACAGTATCCATTCAAAAATATATTGAAATTATGCCCCAGTTTGAAGGGGCATTTTTATTGTACACTTTATTTTCCTCCTTTTTTACAATGCTCCAATACAAACACTTTCTCTTCCATACAGAACTGCCCGGAAGGCTCCCGGGATTTCCGGGCAGAGCAGTGTGCAGAGTTTGATGGGACAGAATTCCAAGGCAAGAAATATAAGTGGCTTCCATATTATGGAGGTAATGATAAACATGTGGGGTTATACTTCATCACTACCTATCAACAATGTGTTTTGAAGTGACTGTAATGTTTTTTACTGTAGTATCCTTGCAGGGTACTTTCTTAGCTGGAGTGGGGGGCAGGAGTTGGCATGGAAAAAAATCCTTTTGCCAGCAGGAAAGCATTGCTGTCCTGAAGACACTGGATGCATGGGCCAAGAGACAGCATTGCAGCAATACGTACTTGTCTCTTGTAGCAGCCATTCCTTCAGAAACATTGCCCAAGGAAATCTGGAACTGATTGCAGTGAGGTTTCAAAGCATTAGAGGACCAGAAGTTCTGCTGTATTTTCCAATATTGTCAAAAGAATATTAGCAGGGCACAAGAGAAACAAATGTATGTAATTAATGAGTGCTTCAGAAAATACATCTCTTTCATCAGTCCACACTTTCTTGAGGAACCAGCTCAGAAGGCAGGTGTGGGAATCAGTGGTCTTTGCTCTGAGCTTTGATATCATTCACAGTTGGTAAACAAATTATGAGGGATTTTAAGCTAGATTTTAAAAGGTTTTTTGTTGCTTGTTGCAATAACATTTCTGTACCAGCACTTGTTCTCATTCTAGAAAACCCTGTACTCCAAGGGAGTATGAGAGAAATCCTACTAAGGAATAACCAAATATCCACTTAGACCAATGTCCCCTGAGGAAATATTTCTGTACAGTGAGATTTTACTAGAGTATTTTTCCAGCCTCCAGCAGTTTGTGACCCAGAAATTCATTCACTATCTGCCACTTAATATCAGTAAACCCCTCTGTTTCTGCTCCTGTGATCTAGAACTAGGCTCCTGGTACCGTATCAAGCTATTATATAATGTTTCTTTTTTCTCTCCTGCCAGCACCTAATAAGTGTGAGTTAAACTGTATTCCCAAGGGAGAAAACTTCTACTACAGGCACAAGGAAGCAGTGGTAGATGGGACTACCTGTGAACCTGGCAAGCGAGATATCTGTGTAGAGGGAGTTTGTCAGGTTAGTTTTCTCAGTACTTCCTTCATTCATCATTGGGTCTTGTCAGTCTTTCTGCTGTCTCCCTTTGTTCTACTTGACCTTTCATCATAGCATCAGAAAAGGTGAATCACTGCATTTCAAGGTGCTGAGGAGCATCTGGATTGCATTTCTCTGGCTCTGGTTGTGAAATAGTAGATAACAGCTTTGTTGTTTTCTCTGCCTTATCCTGACTTTCTGGGCTCCCTAGATTCAGGCTTTCTCAATAGATCTGTCCAGCATTTGGCCCCTTTTTTTCCCCCTCTGTCATCACAGTTTATTCCTATTAATGCTCCTGTGCTCTGACAGGCTGTTGGCTGTGATAATATGCTGGACTCTGCCAAGAAGGAGGACAAGTGCCTGCAGTGTGGAGGAGACGGCAGTACCTGCTATGGTGTGAAGGGCACTTTTGATGTGGCCAGTCTCCCCAAAGGTACAGATGATCCTAGGTAGTTTGGGCAGGTGAGAAGGAGAGAGTTAAACTAAAAATCAACTGCTACAAGGGCTGGTGGGGACACCTGCTCACATGATTGTTATAGGCATGCTTGGATGTTCACTTGAAATATTTGTACAGTGTGTGGTCTTAGGACTAGAAAAGGTACTCTTGGCATTATCCTGGGAATCGCTTTGTTAATCTGTGTCCACACTGAAGTACTTGCCATGATGCTGATGTCTTTCCCCACTCCCTCTTCAGCTGCTATTGTAGTGCTATAAATGCACCACAATAACATCACCACACACACCTTTGTGAGGCTGTCCAGTGTTTTGATAGCCCCACCAGGACACGTGCAGGGCTAGAAATGGGACTGCATCTTCTGCATTTGGCCAATTTTGAAAAATTTCAATATGTCAACCACACTTGTGGTCGCATCTCTCTATGTTGAACTCCAATATGATTCTTGCTGAAATTCCAAAAATTCCAAAATGTAGCAAATGGACTTTTCTGAGGTGCCATTGGATTTTTTTTTACATGTGGACTGATCTGTGGACAATGTAGGGTGAGGTTATTCAGCATGCAATTAAAGTGATGATAGAAATGCTTCATGTCACCATCAAAAAGCTCATCTAGTTGTTCAGGCACAAATGAAGCCATGAGCATCTTTGGCACAGAGGAGTGGCTGTATGGCACCCACAGTCAGATATTGAATAATCCCCTTTTTTTTTCAGGTTACAATCAAATCTTTATTATCCCTGTGGGAGCCACAAGCATCCAAATTAAGGAGGTTAAGCCCACCAGGAACTTCCTAGGTATGATTGATGTCAGAATCTGTTTATCAGTCTATTTGGATTCCAGCCACTATGCTAAAATCTGGTTTTCAGTCATGGGTTTACCTTGAGGGCTTGATATGGCAGAGTGAAAAACTGAATATCATGATATTGAGTATCCTTGAAATGTGAGTGATGCACAACTCTGGGCTTCACATTTACTTCATTTTCTCTCCTGTGGAGATCTTGCTGTTGGGTGCAGAATAAAAATACCCAAACCACATTGAGACTTCCTGCCTGTAACTTGCAAGGAATCTAGCTGATCTAGCCAAATTTGGCTGTAAGTTCTGTTTGGTGAATGCAAGTCCTACCTGCTCCTGCCATCTAGAAGTTGGGGGTGGGCTTCTTTTCTCCATAGATTTCTTTAAAGCATTTGTACAGCCTCAAACTCTGGTCATTCTGCAGAGGGGGAAAAGGAGGGAGAAAAGGCCTTGCCTAGATTTCTGGGCAGGGCTGAGGAAATTCCAGTGGAGAAAGCAAATACTCTACTGCTTTCTGAATGTTCCATCACTGAGTGCTTAGGACAAATCAGTCTGGTGATGTTTTCCTTTGTAGAAAACTAGATTCTGCACACATCTTGCTTTCTGAATAGAATATCTGATGAACCAGATAGTGGTGTAAAGTCAATGGAGTGTGAATCCCACATCCTAATGATAAGAAGGACAGAGGCTGGCTTCGGCTGTGCTCCAGCAACTAACAGTGGGGAATGCAGAGGCAGGGCAGGAATATGCTGGAGGCATTTGGCTGTGCAGCAAAAAAGTGCTTGATCTGCAGCAAAGCTGGCAAAAAAACACTGTTTGAATGTGGTTTAGCACCTTTTGCCAAAAAAGCCATACAGGAAGGACAGCATTGATGGAGGATGGTGGTCACTCATTTGCTTGTGACACAGTATTGAGTGGAAACAGGAGCAACCTTGTGGAGTTCTTATGATCCTTTCTCTGGCTTGTGGATTTGTCCAGCTGTCAAGAACGTGCGAGGAGAGTATTACCTGAACGGGCACTGGACGATCGACTTCAGCCGGGCGCTGCAGGTGGCCAGCACAGTGCTGCACTATGACCGTGGCTCGGAGGGTGATGTGGCCCCAGAGCTCCTCCAGGCCCGGGGTCCCACCACAGAACCCCTCATCATTGAGGTGAGAGGCTGTGCCTTCCCCCACTGACACTCTGCTCTTGCTTTCCACGGTGGGAGTACACTGGGAAAAACTGGAGACGTGATGGGGACCCCAGGAATCTTACAAGGCTGAGGGCCTTCCACCTAGACCACAGAAATAGTACTTATTGCTGCTCTGGTTCTATTGCCCAGAAATAAACAGTGCAAAGCTCAGTGATGGTTTCCTGCCTATTCCTTCGGGCTCTGACTTTAGGGGAGGCAAGAGTCAGCAGCAAATGATGTTGGGGCAGGGATAGGCTCCAGGACACTGCTTGTTATGCTGTGCTGTAGGGCAGGAAATGTAGCTGCTGTGACAGGAGCAGCTGGATATTCTACAGCCAAGAGGGATGAATGCACCCTTCTCTGAAAAATAATGCTCTCCAGAATATGATGGAAGGCAAGGAGAAAATCCAGTGCAGAGAATTAGTGCTTCTTGAATGGGAGAGGTGCAATCAGCTGGAACCATCAGACATGGTGGGGAAATGCTGTGAAGAGGAAAAGTGTAATTTCCCTGCTTTCCTCCCATGCTTTTGCAGCTCATCAGCCAGGAGCCAAACACCGGGGTACAGTATGAGTATTACCTGCCCCTGCAAGGACAGGCCTCGGGTTACAGCTGGAGCTACAGTTCCTGGAGCGAGTGCAGCTCTGAATGTGGAGGAGGTAAGGGGAGAGGACCTGATCCCTGGTGGCTGATGTGGGGTTTATATCTGCACCCTGCAGGCAGTGTGACAGTGTGCTGCCCTCTGCAGCAGCTTCCCAGCAGTCTGCTGCTGGAAGGCAGTACAGGGATCCACAGGGTGTTGCTAAGGTTTTGTCAAGGGAGGGTCATGCAAGGAGTAACAACAGGATTGGCCCATGCCAACACGTGGCCCATGCCTTGTTCTTATTTTCTATTCTCCAGTCCTCAGACATATTACTAGGACCTGTTAAGAATCTTCATAGATAGTCTTTGTTTTGATTTACTTCAGGTCTTTATAGTCTTTTCTACCACTTGAGAGGTCCTCTCCAGAGAGACCTGGCCAACTTTAGTGAATCACATCATTCTCCTCTGCCACAGCCTAGAAGATTCCCCCTCTCTAAGAGGACTGTCAGATCTCCTAGGGTGTCCCATCATATTCAGTTTACAGATTCCTCCATAAGCAACATTATGGATTTTAAGTTTAAAAGAAAAACAAACCAAAAAACTTCAATCAATCAAACAAAAAAATCCTCACCAGCTGATTAGTATATAGAGCTCTTATCAGCCTCTTCTGGGCTTCCACCCTAATGGCCAATTTGGCAGCTTTTGCCATATTGTGACTGTAGGTGCTACAATTGTCTTTGGCTGGGCACTTATAACCTGTAGGAAGCATGAAGAGTTGCAAGTTTTACTCCCATATCCAGTCCTCACAAGGCTGACCTTTTGAGTCTAACTGGAGACCTCCAGTTCTGCTGTACACTGCACACATCTTGCAGGGCTCCTTCATGAGCACCTTACGGCTGGGGCACTCCCTTTGTGAGTCTTGATCCATAATATAACAGGAAAGTTCCGTTCCCCTCAGCCACACAGAACTGCACTATCTCCCTTGCCCTTCCAGCAAACCCCTATTGTATTGGAAGGCATCACTTGTCCATGTAGTGAGAGACAAAGAAAAGAAAAGACAAAGTCTCTTTTCCAGAATTGCTGGGACAGGTGTGGATTCTACACGACTTCATAAACTTGCCTTGCCAACCCCAGTGTATTGCTAACCTAGTGCTGGGTAGCTTGTGTTGATCAGACATCTCTTGCTTGTCCCCCAGGTTTCCAGTCCCGCTTGGTGTTTTGTACCATAGACAATGAAATTTATCCAGACTACATGTGCAGGAATAAGCCACAACCAGACAACAACCGGACATGTGGCCATCAGCCTTGTCCCCACACAAAACGGTATGATTTCTTTCCTTCTTTTCTGGGGTCTGACTTCTTCCTGAGGTGCTTTTGGAACCGAGAAAAAAGTGACTCTCTTACTTCTGCCCTCCAGCATGGTTCTCTCCAAGGAGGTGCTTCACTTCTAAGAGAAAGCCAAAGACAAAAGATTGAGATGATAACAGTGATGAGTGAGGGCATTTCTATGTGCACAAGAAAAGAGCTTAACACTTCCTGTGTTCATTTTATAGACCAATTAAATTTGCCTTCCAAAACAGTATTGTGGAAAACAGTTGTCTAGCCCATGTAGGAGATATGAAAGAGATTCTCTGTTTTTTCTTCTCTTGAGCTAGAGCCTCCAGAGTAGAAAGTCTGAGCTGGTGTCATTTTATGTCATTTCTGCATTCCCAGTGTCTGTTCCCTTAGAAAGCGATGAATCCTGGCGTCTCTTCATTCTCCAGCATTTTCAAACCCCTTCACCCAGCCATTTCAACTTGTTCCTTACAGCTGGCTTCACTTGGCTCTTACTGGGCATCCAGAGCTGTGACATGAGCATTAACTGCATATCTGTGTACCAGTGGAGGCCTCTGAGAGCACTCATGTGCATGAGAGGTCACCCGGGAGCATTTCTGAATACATGTTAGCCTGTAGCTACTTGTTTTAAGTTCTTTAAAACCTTTGTTCTGTGTATAAAGGACTTCTTACATCTACCTGCCGCAAGCCTGGAGTCACAGCGGCGCACGGAGCTCTCAGATGAAGAGGTAACAAGCAGAAGGAAGTTACAGAAAGCACAGGAAGGCAGCTGCTCTCTTCTGCTATCTACCTAGTTGCTAATTGAAATCTGTGGGGACTTTCCTCTTTGGCACTGGTGGTAGAAGTGCCTGTTGCTTTGCTTTTGATGCTTGCCAGTGAAAATGGTGGTGGAGGGTGCTGGCTGGCAGCTTTGCTTAGGTGTCTGCACATGCCTCTGGTAACTTGATTCTTAGGAGACTGAGAAAGGGATGGTTTCTTCATAGCTTCTGGCTGCTTATTCTCATGTTTTCTCTGGAATCAGGGTAAAGAAGTTCTGGAAGATTTTTTTTTAAATTTACTTATCAAGATAAAGAAAAGAACATAAAGGAAAAGAGAGAATGATCATTTGGGCAATTGTAATATTGGCCAGCACAGCATAGAGAAAGACAGAGTTTCTTAAAAGCTCTTCTTTTTTGGCATGGGCCGTATAGCAGGCAGAAAAGAGCATGTAAGATGTGATGAGTACAAGGATGTGAGAGATACAATAATGTACACTAAGGTATGAGAAGTTAAAAGTATCAAAAGCAAAAGAGTTGTCCCCCAGCAAGCTGCTGATAGCTTAGGACTGGCAATTTTTGCCCTCTGATGAGGGTTCCAGTCTTGGGATTGGCCTTGTCTTACAAAGGAAATGAAACAAGGGTCAGAGAAATCTTAATTTGCAATTGAAGGAAGCTGTAAGTGATCCCATCTGGTTAATACAGCCTTTCCAAAACCATACATTTGCTTTACAGGAGGCAGAATACAGTATGGGGGGGGGGAGTTATTTCCATTGGAGCTTTTGAAAAAACTTGATTAATACTTTGTTATAAAGCCCTGCAACCACACCATTTTAAATGGCTTCCACTGAATGTATTTGTTCCCTTTCCAAAGGAAAGATTTTATAGTGAAGGCCATTCAGTTTTGGGTTGACATGGGCATCTTTAGCAACAAAGAAGGGTGCTCTTAGGAGCTGACCATGGTAGAGTCTACTGTGGAATCCTGCTAGGATGTGAATGTGAATTGGCTGGCTGAAACTTGGTTAAGGGGTGGCAAGAGTCATGCTAGGGAAGTAGCTGGAATGCTGGGGGAGAAAACATGAACTGTTTTCATTCCCTGGCTGGGCCTTACCTGGCTGCAGGGGAACATATCAGATGGCAAGCAGATCACCAGGATGCTCCCCCTCCACAACCAGTGCCTTTGGACTACACTGCATGCTGGATTTGGGGATGAAACATCATATTGTCCATGAAGCCAGGCCATGCAAGGTGTGGTTCAAGCTACCCAGCTAGCTCTGAGAAGCTGGGGTGGCCATGCACAGAGATTTTAGTATCTAGACAGATTGTTTTGTGGGCACATTCTCCTTGTTAGCAAGGGTGTATAATTTCTGCAGCAGCTTTAGCAACCAAAGACAGGAAAAAATTTATTTACATTTTTGTGGGCTTTTTGCATGTGTGCTGCAGTTAGAGAATTTGACTGATGGGAGGAATAAACCAGCTTTCTACTGGCCGTCAGTGAAAAGTTAAGCACTTCTGAGAGTGTCTGGCATGGTTTGCGGGCAGAGTGAGGACTTGGCTTGGTTTTATTGTTTCTGATAATGTCTAGAGTGTAATGTGTGGATTAGACTTTAGTGGTAGCTTTTCTTTTAGCTGATCTGGATTGGTTTTTTTGAGATTTTTCTTTCCTTTTTTTTTGATGTTCTATTCCAGGCATGACATTTTTGCAGACATCAGGAGACCAAAAGCCATGAAGAGAGATTTTCCCCTTCTGGGGAGCTCTGCATTTTCAGAGAAAAAAGTGTTTTGTAGCTGGAGAGATGTCTCTGGAGTAGGACTAATGCTCTGCATTGCCAATTAAGCTGGGCACGCTTGGTCAAGTGGGAACTCGCCTCTGATTCTATTCTGCAAAGGGACATCGTCCCTGTTTGATTTCTACAGGGATGTGGCACTGACTCCTCTCTTCCTCCGGGCAGTTTGGCTGGGCTTACTTTTTTTTTTTTTTTTTTGTACTTGATTCTGTGACCTGCAGGTGGAAAACAGGAGAGTGGGGGTCCTGCTCAGCCACCTGCGGCGGGGGCACCCAGAGCCGCTCGGTGTACTGCGTGGCGTTTGACGGCCAGAGCGCGCAGGGCGTGGTGGACGACGCCGAGTGCATGGCCTTCGGCCAGCAGCCGCGCCGCAGCCAGCCCTGCAACGTCCGGCAGTGTGCCACCTGGAGCACAGGGCCCTGGTCTGAGGTCAGTGCCCCTGGGCAGCTAACGGCCTCCTGGAGCAGGCTCTGCCAAAGCTTAGGGAGGAAGTCCCTCTTCTGGGACTACAAAAAGCGTGTGTCCCTGGATAGGTGGCGTGCAGAGGTGTACAACTTCTCCCTGCAGTCCTCCAATGCCCTCCTATGAACTCAAAACTCCTCCTGTTCCTCAAAACTGTGCATGTCCCTGCACCTCTGCTCTTCTCATTGCATGTTCTCTCTGCTCTGGTCTGCCAATCCTTTCTCCACATCTGTGTTTTTATCAGCCCCACCCCCCCCCCCACGTGGCACTGGCTTGGTTTCTGAGCCAGGCCTGGTGAAAGCGGAGCACCAGCAGGAGAGCTTCTGTCCATCAGCTGAGGATGGGCAACAGGACACCCTCCTCTGTGAAACAGGAGCTCATGACTTCTGCCTGTGCTAGTTATTTCCGTGTATTTTGCTGCCAGGACAGCAAAACTCTTGAAATACTGGTGACCTGCTGTTTGCTGTGTGTCTGTACAGGGCTTCTCCAAACACAGCCATGTGGTGCATTTTTTATGCTTGTGTGCATTTATATCTGCAGGAGTGCAAGCTGCTTAAAATGTGCACACTCAATTCAGCCAGACAGCTTTTAGAAGGCATCTTACATTCCAAGGGCTTAGAAAGTAAAGAGCATGTCTACTCAGTCCCTAAAGTACAAGTGAATTTTCCTCTATTAGAAGAAGTACGTGCATGCTTGCAACACTTGATTTGCAATCTTGTGGTTGCGCTTAGCCTGTCTGAGTTGTGCAACAGCACAAAATGCAACTTTGAGGCATGATCACTGAGACTGGAAAGTCCTTCCACCCCCTCCTTCCCCCTACCTTGTGAGATGTGAGGTGTGAGCTTTGGGGTTGTGGAGTAAGAGTGCTGTCTGGGGAAGGCACCAAGGGTCATGTTCTTACAAAATGATGCCTGAGTAATTAATTCCAGTGTTCTCAGAAGCACCTGTGCACTCTGAGTTAAAAGGTTACTCTGGTAAATGAATGGCTGAAGCTCAGCTGGGAAGCTCATCTGAAGTGATTCAGACTGTCCCCAAGTTAATGCTCTCCGTAAGACACTTTGGTAATTCATGTAGAAGTAGGTTGGATTCCAGGAAACACCACTGTGAATTTAAGAGGGCGTTGGAAATGTCACAAACTAGTTACTGGTATAGAAGTTGTCACAGCTCCACGCTGTAAAAATAGAGCACAAGGTCTTCAAACAAAAGATATGAGCAATATAAGAACCTAACCTTTTACTTTCCCTAAAATTCTTCATCTAAATAGATTTTAATTAGATGCAAATAACATGAGTTTACAGATATTTTCTACCATATTTTGGTCTCAATGTATTTTGCAGTGTCTGGCATTTTTCTGATATTTTTCTAAATTCATCCTCCACATCTCCTTCGGGGAGACATCAAGAGTAAGTATATGAATAGGCCAAAATAATTCAGTGAACTCCAGATCTTCAAGACCCTATCCCATGCTCCCATGCCTTATTGTCTCCTCTACAGCATAAACAGCTACTCTGCCAACTCCCACCCCAGAAAATTATTTTAATGATAGCTGGCTGTTTCAGGCAGTCTCAAAATGGTGCTCTGCTCTAGTGATAGGGAGCCCAGCCTGGAACTGCAAGAGGAAACCAGGTGCTTCTTTGTAATTGCTGGGCCCCTTTCTGCAGTGCTCAGCCAGCTGTGGGGAAGGAGTGCAGACCCGGACTGTCACCTGCAGGACACAGCAGGGCTCCCAGGCTCAGGACTTCGCTTGTCTAATGGAGCCAAAGCCATCGGCCACCCAGCCCTGCCTTAAGGAGAACTGCATCCAGGAAATCGGCTGGCACGTTGGAGACTGGGGTCTGGTGAGCACCTCGCTGTCATGGCTCCAAAATTACTGATTGTATTGCTGTGCTCCTCACAAACAAGCTTTGATCTGTGCAGTCTGCACATTGGCTGAAGCTGGGAGCAAGGACTGCTTCATTACCAGTCCCTTGGCTCACAGTTGTGTTGTAACTGGCACTAGTAATGCTCCAGTTAATCTGATGCCTGCTTTGTGTGCAGCTGCTACAAAAATAAATCCTTCTGAAGGGAGATTATAGTTTCAGTGACAGTGGCAAAATGCAGCCAATAAGCTGAAACAATCCATTCTTGCTCCTTATTCTCAATTCTTTGCTCCATCTGATCAGCAGAACAGCTCTCAGCCCAAGATTGGCTCAGAGCTGTAGGCTTCAGAACTGGTCATTGCACTTGGTGATATGCTTTAAAGTACATTTTTGTGATTATTCAGATAAACTGTGCTTCAGATGGATTAATCCTGTCTTTGTGGTGGAAGCCAGACTGTCTTCAACCTGGGAAAAGTATCAGGGGGTAGAGATATGGGTAGATCACATGCATCAGGTGACTTCCAAACACACTTTTTCTCTTCTCTGCTAGCCAGACCAGCTCGTTCTGGGCTAAAACATGTTACATATGCTTCTTCATGAGATGTGGGTCAAGTTTTAGTTACAGCTGAAGAAGTTTCATATCTGAATCTGATCTTTCTCCTGATTTTATGTTATCAGAAGGTCTCCTATCTGCCTCTCTAATTATAGGGAAATACTCTCCAAATGTTTATAGATCTTGCTATGAGCCATGTGGGTTGCACAGACACCTCATGCTATCCCCTCCTCTGAGCCACTGGTCCCTCTCATCCACAGCTTCCAGTAAGGCAAACTCTAGTTAGCTGCTTACAAGAAAGCCACTCATTTGCTTTCCAGTTGTAATTTGTTGCTCTTGAATGCAACCTGACCCACCCACAGCTGGTGGATCCCCAGAGAATTGAGGTGCCTTTATGCCTTCAGGCTGAATTAGTCTCTCCAGCTCCCTGACACACCACTGTGGGTAACAGCAGCTCATCTGGATGTTACAGGCTGAGTGTGGCACAGAGCCTAATGCTTCAGGGCTGGGTGGAACATCTGGTACAATGGTTTAAAGTATGGTTTTCTAATTGTTCAGATGATTTCCAGCTGAAATATTATTTGCTTTGTCTTGGTGGAGGAAGCTGTGCTCAGCCTGTAGCTAATCATGCAGCTGTTCCCCACTTCTGCTCTGTGGGGTTTCTGCATTCAGCCTTTGCTGCCTGCTCAGTGCCTTGTCTCTGTGCCCAAGTGCTCCAAGAGCTGCGATTCAGGCATCCGGACACGCCAGGTCATCTGTGCTGACGGCGACTCCAAAGTCTACAGTCCTGAGACATGCAAAGCCACCCAGCCACAGAAACCAGCCACCCTGGGTAGCTGCAACACACAGCCCTGCTACCTGCCACAGCGTGAGTGGTATTATTGCACACCCAGCTTTTCCCAACACGCTTTTGCTTAGGAGTAGAAATTTCCAGCTCTGCACCAGCTTATGTTCTCAGCTTTTTGCCTGCCTGTCTCCATCCTGTGAGTTTGCCAAGGTTACGTGCACAAAGCATCTTCAGAGTCCCAGTACCTGTGCTGTTTGAAGTGTATGCAACAGGCTTGGGAACAACATTGTTTTGTGTCCATTTTGAATCCAGTATTCTGTGTGCTATATCCAGTGTGTGTGAGCTGCAGACTGACCCCAGGCATCCCAGTCCAGAAGGATGGTAACTTGGGCAGGCTCAGTAGCAACAACCTGTAGCCACCTCTCATCCCTCTGTGGACTGGCTCTAAAGGAGTCACAACTTTTCAGAACGTTTTGCTTCTTGTCTGTGTCTATTCTCCATGTCAGAGCTGCAACGCTGACTTTTTCTGCCTGCCCGTTTTAGGTCACTTGTCCTGACAATCCAATTGAATCCAATTGCTGCTCAGCAGCTATTGCACAAGAGGAACAAGAACATTTTCATCAACTTTTATCTCCTGCTGACTGCTGGATGTATTTGCAATTCTTAGAGCACAGTGCTAGACTAACTGCACCCATTTTGTGTACGTGTCTCTTTGCAGAGGTTCCCAGCATGCAGGACACTATGGGATACAATGTCACTCGCCAGTCCTTGCTGACCCGTTACAACCCAAAGAGCCCTACCCCAGGTTTGGAAGAATTTTTTTAATTTGGGGTTTGATGATGGGATACTTGGAATAGGCTGTGGTAGGGAGAGGGGTCATTCTATTCTTTGTTTCTCTCATTTTTTTTCATGGGTTCCTAGAAACTGAAGGAGCCAGGGACAAAATGTAGATTCTTTTACACCAACAGTGAGCAGTATTTGAATCTATCCATGTAGAAGATTCTGTACAGGATATGGATCCCAGGTTCTACCAGCATGACCTAAGTGCTGGCTGGAAGAAATGATGCCCAAAGCAGATCATAGGAACAAGATGATGTGAAGGGAGCACAGCAATGTGGTTTCTCATGGGACAGCAGGAAGAATGGTCAAGGCAATGAGCAAAGTACCTCAGCCAGATGAGGAAGGATGGGCCAGAAGACACCCCTAGATGTGATGCAGAAAATCCTGCCAGGTAGCCTTGGGCAGGTGAAAGAGAGCAGAGAGGAGGAAAGCTGGCCAGATTTTCATGCTCACCTGCATACCTTGAGTTGTCTCCCTAGATTCTGATGATGGAAGAATGCTCCCTGGGAACACCATGATCCATAGTGCCTCAGGGAATCGGCACATTCCATCCACCAAAGATCACGACATCAACTTGTTTGCTGTCCATTGGGAGCCACAGTCCCGCTCCCCAGGATCCCATCGGCTCAGCTTCTCTCAGGACCCCCCTGCAGGGACAGGCTCCCAGGACTGTCACCAGAGCCCACATGGCTGCTGTCCAGATGGGCACACTCTGGCGTTGGGCCCTTGGGGGAGAGGCTGCCCTTTCAGCACCTGCCACCAAAACAGGTAGCTGGAAGTAGATAGGCCTGAGCAGGGAGGCATTGCCTTTCCTGGCAATGCCCTTCCTGAATCTTGTAGCCCATGCCTGTTGACCGAGCAGGTCAGGTGTTACTGAAGCCCTTCTGTCTGTAGGTATGGCTGCTGCCCCGATGGAGTATCGGCTGCCCAGGGTCCAAACAACATTGGATGCCCACAATATTACCATGACATTCGAATGAGACAAAATCATCCCACTGCAACCACTCCAGCAGTAAGTGCAAAAGCTCTTTGCATTTTAGGAGTCGATCAGATGTGAAGATACAGATTTTATCCTGCTGACTCACATTGTGGATTCCATTGGGCTTCATCTCCGCCAGTATTGCTGAGGAACCAATACTCGAGGCATGGCATCAAGCTCTCTGGCCCACCTTGTTCCTGCTCAGTCTGGAGCATTCACCTGCAATCCTCTACAAGCAGGGCACAGAGCAGGTGGTGGGGAGATGTCTGAAAAGTAGAAGGCCATCCTGTGTAGACCTGATTGAATAATCCTGAGTAATCAAATTTCTGTTGGACAGAAGATTGCTATCCAGTTTCTAGGGAAAAAGAGAAAAAAAACAAAAACCAAAGGGAAAAGCTTGGCTTCTATTAATTGCTTTTGTTTGTCAACTCTGCAGATTAATTCAAGGTGGGGAGGTGATCCCTCCCATAGGTTGGGGTGCTTGTTGGTGGCAGCAATGAGAACTGGTCTGCTGGTGGGCTGCTTAGGTGTGCCTTGCAGAGAGGTGCAGGCACAGTTCCATGGCTGACAGCCAGGTTTCCCACCCCTTCCCAGGACAAAAGCCTCTAGGAGGCAAACAAGCGAACAGTGGTGCCTCTAACAGCTGGCTGTGTGCAGCTGACAGCTTGCACATGGTGCCTTGCATGTGCTGCTGTCCTCATGTGTGAGGATAACTCTTGGCTTTCCATTCCTGTCTCCAAGGCAAGCCAAGCCTTGTCCCAGCAGCACCCCTCGGGCGAGTGCCGTGGCTCCATGTACGGCTGCTGTTTTGACAACGTCGCCTCAGCCAAAGGTCCTCGAGGGGAAGGATGTCTCAATAGGCCCAACTACCGTAAGTGATGCTTTGGCTTATTGGTTTAGAAATACAACAAGAGTCCAGTAGCATATAGAAGTTTCCTGTGTAGAGGTTCTACCCTCTGTAAAATGTAGTAAATAATCTCTCTGAAGAGAATTTCTACCTGGTGGTTGGGGCAACAGAAACTTGGAGGGAGTGTAGAAAAGCAGCCTGGGGATTCAGCTCTGCCAGCTGCCGCAAAAGTTCTTGTTGTCCTCTGCTGATAGTTGGCAGAAGTGTGTTTGTGTGATCTCTGTCAGTCTGTAGGACTACTCAGGAGTTGTTTGTCCCTGAAAAGTCACTTTGATGCAGCCTGGCGTGCTCTGAATAAAATACCAAGTTAAGGAGTAGGAATCTCATGTGGAATCAGGACAGTGCTCAGTCTTCAGATAGCCTGTGGACCGGGGAGGAATGAGAACTACATGGGGAAGGAGGGGTTGCTCAGGGCTGCATGGATGCCCTGAGCCAGCAAATTTCAATCCAGTGCCTGCTGTGCTATGAGGACACAAGGGCTGCTGGGCAAAAGCATCTCTGCTCCTTTAGTTCCCAGCTGTACCCTCTGCAGGCACATTGCTGCTGCAGGGCCTTGCCCTCCTGCTGCAGCACAGAGATTTCTTGGTGGCCATCCCTGTGGTGCAGCCTTGGGGAAGGGGAATTTTCTGGATCCTCTCAGCTGAGCCACAGCTTGACAAAGCACCTTGCAGCCAGAGCCCTGCATCCAGTGTTTGTCAGCTTGTGACTGTGATAACCGTGACTCCGGGTTTCTAGATACCTTGGGTTATGCTCCTCTTTATATCAGTGTGCAGGAGTATTCTGTTATGCATGAGTCTTTTTCACAGCTGGGTCTAAGCCACTTGCTTTGTGCAAATGGCAGCCATCGGTCCCTGGCAGGAGAGGAAGCCCCAGAGCCTGCTTTGCAGTTGCAGAATTCTCCAAGCAAGGCTGTAAAGCATCTGTCTAGTATGTAGATTCAGAAATGTCTCTGATGATGGTTCTTCCATCAGAGGCAAAACTGAGGCAAAAAGAAACATGTGAGCAGTTTCTCAGTTTCAAAGCACAGCTTTGAAGGACACCCAGGTGTCCTACTTTCCCACCTGCCCTTTGCCACAGGGCCATCAGATAAATCATCTAGGTAGGTGGCTTGAAGCCCCTGGACCTTTGTGCTTTGTGACCCTCACATCTCCCTCTGTTCCACTCCTTTTGGTAGCGTACCCTGTCATGTGCCTGCTGCCCAGTGCCCACGGCCCCTGCACCAACTGGACCACTCGCTGGTACTTTGTGGGGGTTGTTGGCAAGTGCAACCGGTTTTGGTATGGCGGCTGTCACGGGAACAAAAACAGCTTTGCCTCAGAGGAGGAGTGCATGAGAGTGTGCCACAGCTCTGTGGGGGTCAGTCATCTGGAACTCCAGCCCTCTCCTGGCACAGAAGCACTGCAACACCAGCAGACTGGCTCCAGTTCTCATGCAGGACGTGCTCAGGGTCAGCATAAATCACCCACAAGAGAGACCACAAGTCACAGCCAAGAAGGAAGAACCTTTGGGGCTCCACTCCCCAAGCAAGACAGCCACAGCTGGAGGAGGGACATGCTGCCAGAGGCCTTGCCAAGTACTGGTGTGCTGGAGAGCCAGAGCCAGAGAAGCAGACTGGACAGCGTGGGCCAGCTGCCCTCCTGGGAAACAGCCATGCCTGGGCCCTCGGACAGGCAGAGCAGCAGTGGCCAGCAGGTGCTGCCCCGGGAAGGCAAGCAGTGGCGTGAAGCTTTCGGAGCAGATGTTTCTGTGACAGAGGGATTTGGGCACCAGGAGTCTGCAGACTTGTTCCCAGCACAGGCTCTGCACAGGTGATGACTTCCACCCACCCCTCCCCCCTGTTCTGCCTGCTCATTATGAAGCATAAGTGCAGCTTTCTCTGGAGTGAAAATGTTGCCTCAGCTGGGACTAGCTAACTGGGGATACCACGTGATGGATTAGCTACGCATGTGGCCCCGTGGTAAATCAAGTCACTGGCATTCAGGCCCTGGCATTATCTGCTGTCTCTTTTTTCACACACTCCCTGGTCTCTGACAGCACTGAAGTATCATGTGTGAAAAGACTGCAGAATCCTGGGGTCTCTGTCTGGGAGGCCTTCTTACACTGTAAATGAGAATCCATAGGTGTTCTTGTTCTGACCAACAAATTTAGCTGACACTCTGACTTCAGAGCCTTTATCTCAGACTGCATGGAGCAGCAGTGGGTTGTTCTAGGGAAGACTTTTAAGATGCAGACTTTGGGTCAAGATCCAGACAGTGTTACCCTGAAAATCAAGAGTGTGTAGAGCTAGATCTAAACATATCTGCACTGGATCTGTCTGTCTTCTGAGCTGTACCTTGTTCCTTCAGAAGAGATGGGTTACAGGGCTTTCTTCCAGGAGATATTGTAGCATTCACTCTGTCCAGAGCAGCTTTTCCTCTATAGGAAAGGGCTCCCCATGTTGCCCAGTGCATCTGCTCAAAGCTGAATGGGCAGCTGGTCCTGCTTTGCCTTGTGGTTGTAACTCATCCAGAGTCACATGAAAGGACACAGAGGAGGGCAGCAGAAGTGCCAATGGAATCACTTTTTCTTTCAGAACAATCCTGGAGGAAGGCAAGCCCCCTCTTGTGACAGCAGTTGTGGGACAAAACATCCAGCTGGTCTGCAAGACAGGCGTGTCCCCTCTCTCCAGAGTGGAGTGGATGAAGAACAGCCGACCGGTCTCCTCTGACAGGTGAGCTCAGATCCCTTCATGGTAGAGCAGATGGGCTCCTTGCTGGGCAGAGTGCCAAATATGCAGTCCAAAAAGGGCTGTCATGGTTTCACCCCAGCTGGCAACTCAGCCCCACAGAGCTGCTCACTCACCCCTGGTGGGATGGGAGAGAGAATCAGAAGGGTAAAACTGAGAAAATCCATGGACTGAGATAAAGACAGTTTAAAAGATAAAACAAAAGCCGTGTGTGCAAGCAAAGGAAAACAAGGGATTCATTCATCAATTCTCACAGGCAGGCAGGTGTTCAGCTGTCTCCAGAAAAGCAGGGCCCCATCACACATAACAGTGACTTGGGAAGACAAACGCCATCACTCCGAGCTCCCCCCGGCTCCTCCTCCTTTCCCCAGCTTTACATGCTGAGCATGATGCCATATGGTATGGAATATCCCTGTGGTCTGTCAGGGTCAGCTGTCCCAGCTGTGTCTCCTCCCAGCTTCTTGAGCACCTGCAGCCCAGTGGCAGTGGGGTGAGAAGCAGAAAAGGCCTTGATTTGGTGTAAACACTTCTCAGCAGTAGTGAAAACATCAACTCTGTTTTCAGCACAAATCCAAAACACAGCCACATACCAGCTACTGTGAAGAAAATTAACACTATACCAGCCACAACCAGTACACTTTCTTTTTTTAAAGAAATAAAGCCCTCATATTCATCTACTGTCCACCTGCTCTGTGCATAGCAGAAACAGGTAGAGTCTGCACCAGTAATGAGGTGTTGGCTAGAGTTATGGGGCAGAGCAAGTGCTGTCCCATAACACTGGTGGAAGATGATGTGGGTAGCAATGCAGAAAAATATTGCTTCTCTTGGGTTCATCTTGGGGCAGCACAGAGCCAGTAGTTGGGTGTGAAACTTGCAGCCTAATAACCCAGAGTTCCTCTGGCTGAAAATCTCTGGCACAGTTGTTTTTTAAACTACTTTTAAAACCTGTTTTTCCTGGGAAGTCTGTTTCCAGCAAGTCTGTCTGGAGCCAGTCAGTCCTCTTGCGTTATGAAAATTGCAGTTAAGAAAAGCCCAGTTATGCTTTTCTGTTTGCAGTTGACTGCTGGGACTCAAGCTCCCGTCTGGAAGGGCAGTTTTCCTCCTTATGGGAGAGAGTTACTGAAAGCAGTTCCCTGTTTTCCATCTCAGTTTTCCTCTTTGTTACTGACCTCCTTTCTGCTGCAGTTTTTCCCCCTGCCTGTGACCTGCCTGTGGTCAGCTGGGTTTTGTTTTTTTCTGGGCCAGGGAGGGCACTACATGGGGATGGTTTGTATAACATCAGCCTGGGCTGGCCGCTGTGCCCTGGCGGGTTGCTGTGGGTGCCAGGGCAGGCAGTGCTCCCCACGTGTTGCAGGCACACCTACCAGTCTGACAGCTCCCTGGTGATCAGCCACGTCAAGCCCGAGGACGCTGGCACCTACACGTGCCTCACTTCTGACGGGAGGACAGAGAGCCGACAGATTCAGCTGCAGATCACAGGTGAATTGTCTTCTCCTCGGGACCAGAGAGGTAGCTCAGGGTTCCTCATTAATGGTGACTGAGCACAGGCTCAGTAAAGCCAGCTGCGGGAGGAAACTTCCTCTGCTGCCAAGAGGGAGTGTGGAGGAGCAGGGTCTCTTTTGGTGTTACCTCATAATAAAGCCTTAGCCCTAAAATACTTTCTCCCCTGCAGTGTCACCCCATAAATGGAGTTGTGGCTTGCCTGTAACCCACCCTGTTTCTATCACAGCAAGTATGTCTTCCTCCCTGAGAGCAATCAGATGCCTCCTGATCTAAAACATAACTGCTGGTACATTTTTATGTTTTGTGTTGTGCCCAAACAGGTCCTGCTGGGTAACAAATAATTCCCTGTTCTGAAAAGTATGCCTTGTTTCAAAAACAAAACAAAACAAAAAAATTAAAGACAAGTCTCAAAAGATGGACCAGAAAGGCACCCTGTAGCCTTCAATCTCTGAAGTGTGCTTTGTCACAGCAATGGCACATGGGGCAGAAGGCACTGTGGCCTAAGGGATGTTGCAACATGTTCACTGACAGAGGAGGAAAAGGAGTCTAAAATTGCTTGCCTGCAGGTCTATGACTCTCATTAGTAGACAGCGCAGGTTTACTGCACTAGTCAGCCAAAAGCAGATGGCTGAAGGGCTCTTTGGCTCCAGTTCAGCAAGCTCTCCCAAGCTCACAGAAACCCTACGCAAGAGGTCACAGTAAGACGTGTCCTTTTATTCCCATATGGCATTTTGTTTTGAATAGACTACCAGGGCTCTGTTCTGGCCGAGGGTGAGCGAGGCCGGGCCCTCCAGGAGGCAGAGCAGCAGCGCCGAGGCTTATCCAGAGGCAGGCAGCTCGTGCAGGCAGCCGGCTCCTCTGTGCGCCAGCAGCTCGCGTACAGGTAGGTTCACCTACAGCAACAGTTTGTCCACCGTGCCCAGCTGATGAGCCATATGGCATCTCTTCAGGTAGAAAAGCCAAAGACTGGAAAGGTCCCGGGTCAGCTGTTCCAGGGCACAGTTGGGAAGCACGCAGTACTGAACTGCTGACAACGGGAATGGGAGAAGATCCCAGTCGCAAGCTGTCTTCTGTCCTCCCCAAGGATCTCTTGAAAGAAGCATACTCTGAGCAAAGTAAATGCACAGGGAAGCTGGCAGCAAAGGAGCTGAGCTCAAACAAAAGAAGTCTTGAGGCAGCATCCTGAACTGTTCATGTTAGTGCAGGCAGAAAGAGAAACCTGTTCTGAAAAAAGCAAAGCAAATGGGAGCTGCTTAACTAGCACAAAATAGACATATGTATATTGAAAAAAAAAAACCTCAGCTCCTTCAGCCTCCACTAATTAATTTTAAATATTTTGTGAACAAACCAGTTTGACCCAAGACTGGCTCCTCACATACTGGCATTTTTTGTTGCTTCTTGTGTGGTTTTTCATTGCTTCTAGGCCCCATAGAAATAAAGGGGAACAAATTATTTTTGCCTTAAAAGAAGCATGTTGGGATTCCAGATTAAATAGGGCCATGATCTGATCTCTCTCTTTTTTTGAGTTTACAGCCTAAAACCCAGCCAATTTGCTGAACTCTGCAGCAATCTTCTTAGCTGCTTCTGCCTAAAAGCAGTAATAAGTGATTCATTGAATTAAGAACATTGAATTAAGGCTCTTTGGTTTTATTTTTTGAGATCAAGAATTCAGGTCAAAGAATGGGGGTAGGGTAGATGACGTTTTGTTTAACTGTGGGAACATCATGGTTTAGTTCCCTTCTAAGACAGTGTTTAGCTGTAGTTATAAGACAGCAAAGTACTTGAGGAGATGAGTGTTGTGAGGACATGACCTCAACCTTTCTGCTGCATGAAGTGGACAACCAGCTCCTGGACCTTGTGGAGTAAGGTGATTACAATAGGCTCTTCACACCCTAAAAAGGCTAATTTTTGTGTGCTAGATAAGCACCCAAGGGGAAGCTTGCTCGGTTGCCTCTTTAGGACTTTGTACTGTTTGCCATGTGTTCCCATTGTTAATGCTTCCTCAGCTGTTATCCAGAGGGTTGTTATAAGGGTTGCTGTCTGTAAAATAAGCTGGCTGACGGGAGTGCAGCACCAAGTTGTGCTGAACTAGAGCAGGATTTTATAGAGGCTGCTCTTTTCTGAATATTGTGAGTGAATGTTGCTAATGGCAAGCATCAGAGCTCTCATGGGTGTACAGAGACCTCCCTTCACCATTGGAGGCAAAAAATAAGGCCTGTGATTGATAAAGCCTCATGCTGGAGGTCAAATGCTGAGCAAAGAAGTTTCTACGTCTTTTGGTGTGCTTGTGAACTTTGCAGGTTGAAAATGGATAAGAGTGATCCCACAGTAGTGGAGGCCAATGTTGGGGAGAGAGTCAGACTGCCCTGCACAGTGGAAGCATCACCAACTCTCACCATTGAGTGGCAGAAAGATGGGCAGCCCCTCTCCTCTCCCAGGTGAGCTCCCAGGTGGCTCCAACTGTTCATGAGGAGAGCCTCCTCCTTGCTTTTCCTTCCCTGTCTCCTCTCTGAGAGAACAGAGCTGTTGGCCATGCAGCAAGGCTCTGGCTTTATGGTGTCCAGCTTCCTCCATCAGAGCCAGGCCTGTCCTCCCTCCCTCCCTCCCTCATGGAAATTTTGAATGTTGAACCCTTGAGGAAACAGCTGTGACACAGGGTCTACAAGTGAGCCAGGGCTCAAATTTATTCAGCTACGAGGTTAGCAGAAAAAGAACACATGGCTAGCAAATTTGCCAAAAACCAGCTGGTCAGTGAGCAAGGGCAGTGGTTCACAGCAGAGAGAGATCAGGGCATCTGCAGTGAACTTCCACAGCTACTGGTGCTGGTCTCCCCTCTCTCTGCTCCCAGAAATCTGCTCTAGCAGCAAGTTTTTCCAGAGTCTTATAGGATCAGTGCTGGGATTTGAGGACTAAGGGTTGCATTACAACCCCTGCAGCATTTCAGCTGCTAAACCGTTGCTCAGTGGTTCTACAAGGTTGTGCACAAGGCTCAGCTTCACCTCTGCTGGCTCTCAGGAGTCCCATGCTGACCCAGGTTGAGGGACATGCTGGCTTTGTTCCCCAGGCACAGGCAGCAGTCGGACGGGGCCCTGGTGATCAGCCGGGTCAGCTCTGAGGACATTGGCTTCTTCACCTGCATCGCCTCCAACGGACGCGACCGCGACCAGCGCCAGGTCCTGCTCCGGCCTCTAGGTACTGGGGGTGGCAGCACAGGAGTGGCAAACAGGGAAGGCTGTGCAGGGCCAGTGTGGGCTCCATTGCTGGCCGTGCCTCTGCTTCACATCTAGAGTTTAACAGGCATCCTGAGGGCAAGGGAGGAATAAGTTGTTTTACCCAGTGGTCATCTGCATGTGCCCAGTATATCATGGTGCTCCAAGCAGCTGGGAAAAGGGGATTGATAGCACAGTAAGAGTGACTGTCAGGGCCTTGTTTCTGGGACACTGGTGTGGGATGAGTATAAGAGCAAGAGAAACTAAGGAGATGGTTCTTCTGTGCATGTGATATGCATGTGTCCACCTGGAGGAAAAAGTTCTTTGAGACCTCTGTTACTTGTCCTTTCTTGGGCCGAAGTCCTAGGAAATCCACATTCCCCGGGGCAGCAATGGCACAGCCTCAAACATGCTGTTTCAAGGTCCAGGGGCTTGTAGCTTATTATGGGATGTGTTGGACTTTTCCCATGAGAGAATGCTCCTACTCCCAGAGGGAGGGTGGCATTGCTGCCTTGCTAGTGATGATTTCTCTTCTGGCCCAGGAGAGCTGAGGATCACTGGTCTTCTACCAAGCATCACGGTACCTGAGGGAGGGACTGCTCAGCTTCATTGTACAGTGACTGGCAACAATGTGAATATAAGGTGGTCAAGGTGAGCAAAAATGAGATGGAAGTTCCCTTTCCTTCTCTTCCCAAACCTCACAATTTACCCTCCAAATATTAGTGCAGGGTGTCTGCCAGGTATGGCAGAGACCACAGTTTTCAGCCCCAACTAGTGTCACCTACCCTTTCTTAAAACAACTTGGATGTTACCCAAAAATCCTGGGCAAGATCCCTGTGGGTTGTGGGGGTCATCACGTTCATGTTCCAGCCAAATAAGGAGAAAATCAGATGTTAAACTAAGATTTCATGGAGTTCAGAAGGGCTCTGTGCTGGAAAACTAGTGACATGAAAATAACAGTAATGAAAATGAGTAATCAGAGGAAAAACTTTAGTTGCTTTTTAAAAAAACCCTCTGCCTAATTGTGACAGACATTTTAGGCCCTCTTTTCCCAGCCTCCTGTTGCAACAGTTCTCTCCATTTACTGTCAATGGCAGCAAAGGAGATTTAGAAGCATTTTAAAGTGAAAAGCTGTGTCCTCTTATCATGATAGTTTACCAGGAAACTCTGAATTTTCAGAGTGCAAGTGTTTAGTAAGGGTTGTTTTTCTGTTTGAAAATAATCAGTTCTGCTTTGGAGCCTTCTTACAAACTATCCAGAGAGATGGATGGGTAAATGTTGAAATTCCAAGGGTTAGGGCTGAAATGGGCCATCTCACACACAGAGCTTTTCTTCTAAATTTGGTATTTGACCTAACAAAATGATGCATGTTTCGGAGTTGGAATGAAACCCTTTCCAGTGAAACAAATTTCTTTCATTGGTAACCAGGAGTTCACAATTCAGGCAGTTTTCCTGCTGGGCACAGATTATTCCAGGAGGAACTGAACAGACACAATCTTGCTGGTTTTTTTAACCAAACTTTTAAAGGGAGAGGAAAGAGGGCGCATTGTTCACTACCCTGTATGCTCATCAAGCAATATGTGCTGCTATCAATGCCAGCCAAACAAGTACTGCCAGACCACAACCTGGAGAGAGGGAAAGGCACACTGGATTTTCTCTTAGTTCCTCAAACCTCAAGAATGTGTGCTAGCAATGTCTTTGCACAGAGCACACAGACTCAGCTACCTCCCACGCAGACACTGGGCAATGGATGCAGACTCACTCAGGCTCATGTTACCACCCAACTGCAGGGCCAGGTTGTGCAAAAGATTTCTTCCTTCCTGCTGAACTTGTAAAAATTTACCCCTTTCACAGAACATCCTTTTCCAAAGAGCACGGGGAACTCCTTTAGCACCCATGGGTGGCAATAGTGAAATATTTTGTTTTTTACCACAGGAACGGTGTTCCCATGCGGGGGGATGGCCACCACATCCACCTATCCCAGGATGGAAGCCTGACTATCAGGAATGTCCAAGAGGCTGACGAGGGATCCTACACATGCAGTGCCTACAGCAGCAGCAGCTCAGTCAGTGCCAGCTCGGAGGTGAAGGTGATGAGGAGCCGGCCTAGCAGTGAGTACAGCCCAGCCTTCCTGCTTCTCCCAGCCTTCCTGCTTCTCCAGCCTTCCTGCTTCTCCAGCCTTCCTGCTTCTCCCAGCCTTCCTGCTTCTCCCAGCACAGTGCAGGGCCCCTGGCCACTACTGCACCCGTTGTGTGTGCCAGTCCAGCACCAGCCTCGGGCTTTGGGGAGCAGCAGGAGCCTCTGCGTTGTGCTGCCTCAGGAGCTCTGCTTTCCATGGACATAAAAGCAGGATGCTGGAAACACCCCCTAACCAGGCACTGGGAACCTAATTAACTTCCTGAGGCCAAAATGCCATAGTTGCTTAACCAAATAGTTGGCTGCATGATTTGTAGTTGGACTTTGGACCCCATCCAGCTATCTTTACATAGAGGCTAGGTAGAATAGTCTTTCCTCTCCCTGGAAACTGCATTTTCCTCCTGTATTTCACCAGAGGTGTCTGTTTTATCTTGAAACTCATTGTCTCCATCTTGATGTTGGACTAAATTTAGAACTGGTGGGGTGGAGGAAGAGGGAAAGTGCTGTCTTTTGGGATGGAATAGCAGTCCGAGGATAAATTTACAGCTGGTTCACCCTTTGCTTGGCTGCAGCTATTGTGAGTCACATTGTGGACCCGAGCAGAGAGTGCGTGGACCAGCCCCACCTTGCCAACTGTGACCTGATCCTGCAGGCCCAGCTCTGTGGGAACGAGTACTATTCCAGCTTCTGCTGCGCCAGCTGCGCTCGCCACCGCCCCCAGGGCAGCCCCCCGCACCCCCGCGGGTGACAGCCACCGCCACGGTGACCAGTGACAGGACTGCAGTCTCAGCTCTGTGCTTTTACTGCATGGGACAGTTCCAGGACCTCTGCCCTGCTGGAAAGCCCGAGAGGGTGAATTGAACAGCGTGTAGTGAGTGTAAATGCTCAAAGGTGGGAGACCCACCACCCTCAGGTTTATTGTAAACTCTTTTTCCCCTGTATGCCTTGCTGTACCTAACCCATCTCTTAAGAGTAGTTGCTGTCATTCACAGAAACCAGATGATAGTAGGGATGTAAGGATGATGTGACTAGAGGAGGCAGATGACCAGCATGAAAAAGGAAGAGACCAATTCTTCGTACAAGCCAGAGAGAAGTGCTCTTAAAAATAATATAATCTCTGAAGTGTTTGAAGATGGGCCTGAACCATTTCAACTGAAGCACTAATGAGCCATGAACATTTGTTCCTCCAATGAGCATTGCTGAACAAGTGCTCCCGGGGAGCACTTTCCATCTAAATGCAAAGGACTCTGGCCACCAGAAATAGCTTGATGCATATAAAATTAGTGTTCAGGTCCTAGGAGATTACTGGCTCTCGGGATGCAGCTGTAATGTCATGATACTGTAGCTGTTTTATTCCAGCAGTCCTTAGACAAATTTCTGGTAGGGTCAGTTTGGTTTCTACTTGGCTGCAATCAGCTTTGGAGTGAAATGCAGAAAAGCAAGGCTTTGCAGAAAGCTTAATAGAAAATAGAAAACTGCTTTTAGCCCTTCCTGAAGGCTAGGGGTAATTTAGATGACTATACCAACACTGTTACCTGTCCTGAGCTGCTGCAGTTTAAATAGCACTCATTCTAGGAAGGCTCAGCAGGTAATCTTTTTCCCCTGAGCTGGAACTGTGCTGTTCTGACGTTGTGTTGAGTTTGGGCAGGGGCTAATAATAAACACATAGAAATACATGCGTAGGAGCATTTCACTTGCCAGAACAAACCTCCCAAGGATCTGCTCTAGTCTCAGTTAAATCCAGGAAAGCCTGGCTCTGCATGTGGCCTGCCTGGACTGATACCTGCTGCTACAGGCTAACAAGTTAGGACTTCCAGATGCAGAGCAGCTGTAGCTGAAAACATCCTTCATTTCAAGATCAAAATTGAGTGTCAACAAGTGTGCATCTGAGGCTCTGAAAATCTCAGGCATTAGGGGTGGGGAGGTGAGATTATATTATGATTATATCATGTTAAACCAGAAAAGGCCTTGGGTGTCTTCAGTATCTCAAAATGGAATTACTTTTGAGCAAAAGGATTCTTTTACAGCCTCCATACTACTGTTCCACCCTAGCATCAGCCCTGACAGTCCTCTTCTTCCTCATTCTAGACATGGATGGGTTGATCATAATTATTAGCAACATTACCCATGTATTATTTGCATAGATGTAGGTATAAACGGGTGTGTAGATGTTGGTATTTTGGTTGGGGGGATGGAGGATTGGGCTTTTTTACTTTTGTCTTCTGCTTGTGTTACTTTAAGGCTTTTAAGAAATGCAGTTAAATCAGCACAGGTGTGGTTCAGGACTGAACACGCTGCTCTAGGATGTGAACAAACGGCAAAGTCTGCAAGCAATGCAGTACAGGAGAGACAGGTGACAGTCACAGTTATTTGGGGCTGGGTCCTTCTTTGGTCTGATAGATTCTGTTTGCTAGGAGAGACAAAAATACTTATTTTGCATTTAAGACCCTTTAATTTGATTAGGGAAAAAATTCCTCTGCTGGAATGCAGGGCAGACATTACAGTAAAAGGTTTGAAATCATTGGATATTTAAGAACAATGAGATGGTCCTGAAAGCATCCACTTGTGTTTGTACGTTTTTCCATGTAACATCTCAGACCACCACCAAAATTTTTCTCTGTGTGTCTGTATGGGATATTTTACCATTTTAATATATGATACAATTTTTGCCTTTGGAGACCAGGGGCTAATCAGAGACTCTGTAAATTCCAGTCATTTTGAAGCCCTCTCTGTTCCACGTGTGGCATCAAGGGGTAGTCAGGAGCATGGTTGGAAGTGGATTGTGGATGTGTCAGGCCTTTTTGTCCCACAGTAAGTAGCCAGTTCCATAAAATCCCTAAGATGTCAGAGGCTTTATTGTTAGAATATTTAAATATTCTGTGTAGTCAGCTGTCATTATGTAAGATGGGGCCAGGAAGTGCTTTCTCCAGACTCCTGAGGGCTGTAACAGCCCCGTGCCTGCTGATGGGCAGGACTTTAACACTGGAAGTGCTTTGGCTAGTGGAGTGGAGAGTTTACACTGACTTCCTTTCAGCTGCACAACCATGGCACTAAGGGTGGGAGTGACAGGCAGGCAGCTCCCTGCTGTAAATCCGTGTCATCAGGTTAACTAAAGGGTCTTTGCATTTCTTCTGACAAGATCAGCTTCTCCCTCTCTGTAGTACCACTTAATCACCCACTCAAGGTTTACTTTTTTATGTGAGAATCAAGATGTTCGTTTTCTTCCCTAAACAATGGGTTGTAGGAAGTGCTTATCTCCAGGGCAGGAGAAGGGTGTAGCTATACTGGGCTATTTTCAGCTTCATCTTGGGGCCCTTACTGTGAAAGATATATACCTAACTGCTTTCTTTCCTACTATAAATGTTTATAAATACTTGTTTGCTTTTTGAACGCTGAAAAAAGCATTGACACCAACTCAAATCCCACAGGGAGTGTTTGCATCACTATTCATACCATACTGAACGCAGGTAAGAATCTGTAATGTTACAAGTTGTAGTTTTCTAGACTATCACTGTAAGACTCACTGTACTTGTTTGAAAATGGAAACTGCTGGCAAGCTCAAATCTGAGGGCTAACAAAGGGAGTGTTTCTTCCCCTTCAGGTTATGGAGTCTGACTTTTTTCCCTTGTGTCTAAACTGACGTGGTGCCCATAAGAATGTGGTAAGAACCAGTCACACTAACAGGGCAGATATCAACTCACTGGAAGAACAGAAAAGAGGTGACCATACACCATCATCTCATATGGCTCTTTCTAATAGCAGGGGAAAGAAAGAGTCTTCCTTTTTGCCATTACTGAATGTTAATGAATTGTCTCTTTGTAAATATTCCATGACAGAAAATACAGCCCTGCAAACCCAGAATCTGATGTTTTCATTAAAGGCCTCTATTTTAGAGCTTGAAGTGTTTATGTATCACAAGGATAGTTTGAAATTCAGTGTTAAAGTTCAATGCAACCTAACAGGTTGTAGAAAATGAGATGTGTTAAGATATTATTCTTAAGCTGCTAGGTCAGCAAGTAGTGCTCATCCACATCCACCTTACAAGACAGAAGATACCCAGAAGGGCAAATGCTGAAACTGAGTTAGGGTGAGAAAGAATTCTCTCGCAGACAGTGCTTCTACCACCAACATTTATTTCTGTTAAAGCAGATTATAAATCATCAGTACAAATATATATAACTTACATTTGCTTGTAAGGCCAAAGTTTAAAAGTAAAGTTAAAATGAGATGGTTTTCACAAGTCACCAGAGGCAGAACCTGGACCAGCTGCAGCCTTAACCACAAGGTTTCACAAATCAGTGGGAAAAAATAAAACCAAAGTTAAAAACCTCTAAGAACTACTGACAGACAAACATAAAATGGTTTCCCAGGCAGCCCCAGGATGTAGATATGATGACAGTAAGTTGTCACAGTAGTGTTAGAACCAATAGATTAAGACAAAGAAACTGCAGCAATATATGAAAGGAAAAAAATCCATACTATATAGAATATGTAGACTGATTCCAATAAAAAACAGTAAATTCTCCCCATGGTTTTCAAACCATGACAATACTGTTCTTTAATTTTATTTATTTAAAACTACGATATAATGACTTATTGGTTGTGATTGTTGTTGCAATATGCTACTTACAATGAACAGATACAAGAACAAGCTAGAGCCCCTTTTTCCACCCCCCCAATATTACTTACTATAAGAATCAGCGATAAATCAATCTTATGTACAATTTCTTACATCCAACCCCCTTGTTTTTTAACCTTTGGCAAGATTACTTACAACTCATACAGCTTTTAATATCCAACTATTTAAAATATTCTAAATGCATAAAAATAAAGATTTTGGCTTTACTTTATTCTTTACATATAATATTCACTTTGTTACTCAAAATGGAAGCTCAACTTTTTCCACAAACCTAGCTTTTGCTAAGGTGACAACATCCCACCCATATCCACCCCCCACCCTACCCAATTTCTCCCTGAGGGGGAACATCCAGGGCTTGCAGGGCATCAGGAGGACACAGGTACAAACATCTGCCTTCCTTTCTGTGAGATGATTGATGTTTCTGCAGAACAGGCTTTGGGACTGGGTGCCATTCTTCGCTCCATTTGACTTCCAGCTTTCCAAGAGAGGAGGGAACGCAGACTGGGGTGGCTCCAGGATTCCTTTTAAGAACTGCACATTAAATTCTCTGTGTGTTTCCATCCTCTCCATAATTGCTCCCTCTTTCTAACCCATTTTTGTTCGAAGGGACCGTTGGGATTATCAAAGCAAACTGATCAGAAAGAGTCCCCTCTGCTCCCTTTATCCCTCTAGCCTAATGTACAATTTCCCGCCCCGCCCAGGAGCGCTCAGAGTTCGATCTCGAATGTCTTCTGTAGGTCGCTGGAGAAGGGGTTGGTGGGGGAGGGGTTGGTGCGCTGCTTGGCCTTGCCCTCCAGAGCTGCCCACTGCGCCTCAAAGGGGTCGACCTGCGGGGCGG
Organism: Passer domesticus; assembly: GCF_036417665.1. NCBI lineage: Eukaryota > Metazoa > Chordata > Aves > Passeriformes > Passeridae > Passer > Passer domesticus. The sequence continues at coordinate 35,909,125 of NC_087479.1, forward strand.
GCGCGGGCGGCTGCGAATGCTTGTCCTCGGCAGCCCATTTGCCGCCCTCCACGCCGTTGAAGGCGGCGGAGCCGTTGTGCTGCGCGGGCGGGTGGAAGAAGGGGCTGGCAGTGGCGCTGCTGCTGCTGCTGTCGTACTGAGGGGCCGACTGCTGCTTCACCAGGCTGGGGGACTGGTGCGGGTGGGCCGCCGGCGTGTGGCTGGCAGTACCAAAGACGTTGGCCACCATCTGGGAAGGTGTGATCCCAACCACAGGGACACTTGGGGCTGCATAGGTCATCCCATTTGCTACAGCATAGGGCTGAGCTGGAATAAATGCTGGCTGCATGGGCGGTACCACACCCACCGGCACAGGCTGAGGCGCAATGAAGGTGCTGACTGGGAAGGCTGGTGCTGACTGGGAGGCTGGAGCTGCTGGAGGAGGCTGGAGCAGTGGCTGTGGGGCTGGGGCTGAGGTTGGCTGCTGCTGGGCTCTGACAGTCTTTGAGACTTCTTCCAACCAGCGGTCTGCCTCTGAGGGAGTACGTCTGTGATTTCCTTGGAAGAGACTCGGTGAGGCCGCACCTGAGGAGGTGCTGCTCCATTCCGTGCCTGGGAAGGAAAGCATGGGCAAGTCACTAATATTTCCACTCCTCATCCTTTTATTGGTTAGAAATATTGGAATGTGTACACAAGAACACACAGGCCTCCTCCTGACATGACTGAAAGATGCTCCCACCATTGGAAGTATCTTTATGCATCCACTGTACTGTTCTGTTCTAGGAAGACATTCTTCAAGATGAAGTAGACAAGCACTTCTTCACTTAAGTGCAGATTTAGGGGTTTTTTTTTCTTCATAGCAGGCATCTAAGACTTTAGGGGATGCAGGAAAGCTGCTGCCTGCACTCATAACTTGGTGGCAATGATCTAGTCCATAATCACTAATCCCCCTAATTGGGAAGTATCAGTTTCTGAATGCACAGCTCAGGACTGGTAGACTTGGAACACAAAGGTCTAAGAAACTGTTTTACAGACAAAGTCTGGTGCTCTTACAAGGCCAAGCAGAACCTACTATTTCACTAGCGAAGTTTCTAGTTTCTCTCGTGGAGTGGGGCTTACACCATGACATGAAGTAACTCAGACTGCAGCCTTCTAGCACATGTGCCCACATGGGTGACCACTTCACCTTACACAGTGCAGACAAGGCCTGGAGGGACAGACTAAACTTACTAAACAGAAGAAATGAACCTCTAAGCCATTAAGCAACCAACTTATCCCTCCTTACGTACATTAGTGAAAAGAACACAAAAATTATTTTGAGTACACACAGATTCTTTTCCTTTTATGCACACAAACTTGCATACAACTTCATTACTTCCTTTTCAAGCACTGATTTTATAAAATGCTGCCAAAGTAAGAATCAGTCCAGGTTACAGACCTAGCACCAGCAAGTTCATCGCTTCCCTCCATCCACTCGTGCAAAACGCTACTACTTCCTGCTTTTGTTCCTGTTCCTTCCATTTGCCATTAAGTGGCACTGACAATTGTCTCAGGGGCTCAATTATGCTTTTGATCCAAGTTCTTATAGCAATGCACCGGATCTACTTCCAGTCTTACCAGCGACCACGGCTGCAGCTCCAGTATTAGCAGCAGGAGCATGAGCCCAAGGATTGGTTTCACGAACTGGCATAGCTGTGGACACTACAGCAGCTTGGGATGGTTTAGCAGCAAGCACACAGAAGGCAGAGGCAGTGCCATTAACTAAAATGGAGCAGACAACATCAGTGCGATTAATTCATGCAAGGCATGCACGTGACTGGAGTATTAGTGGGCCAGGTCATACCTATCCACATACAACACTTTTAGACACTTCCACATGACAGGAGTTTGTGTAATTAGCCAAACTGGACTGACAGTCAATACAGGCAGTAAATTTCATTTCACCAAGCCAACACTTGTTAAGAGAATCATGGGATGGTGGATTTTGATGTCTGTTAGGAGGCCTTGAGTTCTGATGACTGACTGAAGTTAAATTTGTTGTTTCTATACGGAAGAGATATGGCTCACCAGTAGTTATTGTACAGTTAATTTTAGATTAAAAAGAACACTTGGTAGATACAAAGTAACAAAAACTACATTTAACATGGAGAGGTTCTTTTTTCACACAACTTCTATAAAAGCATAGCAGTGAAATGAATACCAATGGCTGCTATGAGTTCTATAGTTGGCATTTTTCCACACCTTATCTAAGAATTTGTGTAAAAAAAAGTCATCGTGGTGGCACAAAATCCCTTCCCTTGCAAGATTTGGTTCCTATGACACACTCCTATGCAGTTCAGGAGGCAGAATGATAAAATAACCATTACCTCAAAGCCAGTTCCTTTTAGAGGTAACTATCGTGTGGTAGGTGCATGAACTTATTGTTAAAAACAAAACCACAGAAAAATTAAACAGACACGATGAATAAAGCAGGATGCATTCACCCAAAATACTGGTAACAGGACTTGCACAAGAAATTAAGACCACATGTTACTAGAAAGCAACATTATGTGCATTCAAGCCTCATCCAGCACCCAAAGAAATCACAAACCTTGAAAGGCAGGAGACTGTGGTGCAACTACTGTCACTGGTTTTGTCATGGGGGCCGAAGAGAAAGGATCTTCTGATGGTGTGCTGAAAGCACTGGTGATCTGAGAGCACAGGGCACTAATGCTGTCTGTTTCCCCTTCTACCTCTGGGACTAAAATGTAAACAGAATTAATTAAATTGAAAGTTTAAAGGATACAGAAACAATTTACAACTACCAATGTGAAATTGAAATATAATTAGTTCCCTTATGTCCTACATGTTCTTGCTACTGATTTGCATGACAGCTTTTTTTTTTTTTACATTAGTGTTGAAGATCTGGCCTGAAATAGAACACCACATTAATGTATATTGTGATCAAGTCAAGAGGGCAAGGAGATCACTGTTCCAGATTTAAAGGATGCTCAGAAAAAAAAAGGGTTTTCTACAGTTTAAGTAGAGATCTAAATCTTTCAGTACTGAAGTGCTAAACTTCTCAAGGGTTTGGCTCTAAGATTTGGCATTCTATGAAATGAAAATACTTATACTAGATTTAAGTGTTCCAACAACATACTTGTACAGTAACTAGATGAACTTTAAATGTACTGACAGCAATGCACAGTCTAGAGTCAGTGTTGATTGTTCCAGTTCAGTGGTAGCTGAAATCCCCATCTCCTGTGCTAGAATCATAAAAGCAAAAGCTGAATGCTCAGATAAAATGGATGCTCAGTTTTAAACAAAGCATCAGTGGATAATGTAACATCTGGAGTAAAGCTGCCAGCTCACCAGATGTTGTCATTATTACTAATGGCAGTGTTTTCCAAAAGTACCAATCATCAGTCCGTCATTGCACAGAACTGACATGAGCAGGCATCATCAAGCACAAAATAGTGTAAGAAACATAAAATGTCTGCACACAACATGCACCAGATCTAAAATTCAGGGGGAGGCATGCCCAAAAATTGATTCTTTGAGGGATATTCCAATACAGTGCATGCAGTGGGACAGTAAGCAGCACTGGCAGTGGCATATATGGGAACATGCATCAGAAATGTCCTGAATCATGAAATATTGAGATTCTGGTGTGCTCAGTGACTATCACTACTGAGCAGTGCACTATTACTGTAAAACTGATTGGCTCAGTGCTGGTCTTAAAGCACAGGTCACTAAACAAGGATTATGAAAGAAATCAGACTAAGTATTTTTGTTGGGTTTGCCTTTGCCACACTTATTTTTACTTCAAAGCTTAGAACCCTAAAACCAGCTCTGTTGCCAAGTGAGAGTACAACTGGCCTGAAGGACAACACCTAGCTAAGGGAACTCAAGGACATTGTGCAAGGTAATGAGCACCCCAGGAGTTTACGTTGGAATGACTTTTAGAAAACTCCACTATCATCATGTGAAAACTGTACCATGTAATACTGATACAGCCAGCTGTACCACCTAAACAGGTAGGTTCTCTTGATGAAAAGTGAAAAGCAATTTCATTTCTCTCAAAAAGAATTCAGACAGGCAGAAGGACAGACTACAGAAGAGCATCACATGATCCCAAGGCAAGTGGTTAAGGCCTTGAAGGGATTTGTGTCTCAGGATGCCCTGACAGTAAGTGGAAGAACTGGTTCAGTGACTCAGAGGGAAGAGCCAAACCTACTAATTCACCAACACCCATTCCTGGAACACTCTAAGCTGTGCTCCAGTACTTCAGGTAGCAGTCAGAACTGTTTTCTGCATGTGAACCCCATATTTGAAATTCTTGCCTATTCCCAAAGCAGAAATTTTCTGACATGGTGATGTTTGTTCATGATAAATGATCAACATGAAGCGGGAAGAAGTATTTACCAGAAAATAAGGAGTTACTTGAAGCCACAGAGAAAGAAAGAAGGAAGAGACGATTTAAAGCAATGTTTCACTGGAGCCATTTGGTTTTACCTGAGTTTTTCATGGGAAAATCAGTCTTCCTTTGCACTGTTGAAGGCAGCTCGTTTATTCGCAAAGACAACTGGCGTTTAAAAGGAGACATCTTTTGGCTAAGGGCAGGGAAGCCCCTGAAAGACCCTTGCCTGGCAAGCTGCTCTATGGGGGCGTGCCGCCGTGGGATAGCGTGGGGGTTGCTCATTTCTTTATCCAGAGAGGCAGCAACTTCAGCAGTAGGAGAGGTTGGTGAGCCAGAAGAGGGGGCAGTATTGTTTGGTGCAGCACCTGGTGCTACTGTTTTCACTTCTGTTTCAACTGCTGGAGGAAACAGAGTGAGGTTAGAAGAGTAAAGCAAAGTACTGTTCAGCTGCCTACCTGTACTCCCAGTTGTTTTGAAAAGAGAAATTGCAGGAATTTGCATAACTAGTACTCTTGCAAATGAGTTTCTAGTAGCAGAGCAGAAACACAATTTCTCTATACCTCCATTGTCTTCACCACATCACCTGACACACACCAAAGCCCCACAGCTTTCTAAGGCAAGTCACTCCCCAGAAAGGATGGCCTCACATCTGTATTCTTTCTAGCTGCTCCTGAGATCCCAGCTCTAGAAATACTTGCAATTAATTTATGGTTAAGACTGAAAATTTGAGACCGTTACTTTGCCTCACGCGGAACCATGGACAAAGTATTACTACCAACTGTATGAAGCGACCTAGGGCAGCACAACTTAGCAGCAGCAGGGAACAGAACACAGCTCCAGGACCCTCTTTTAACAACCACCCTCCCAGCCCTGCAGAATTAGCAGCAGCAGCCAAACACACGGCACAAGCTTTAGCAGGCCAAAGGAGCAGCAGCACTTAACAGGCTGGGCTGCAGCTCCCAGCTCCCCCAGGAAATACATCCCAGGTAGAGGGGAATGTGCTGCAAGGCAGATTCAGCCTCTCAGCTGACAGGCCTTGCTAACACCAGACACATTTGCAAGGAGTTCCTGTGTCACTCCTGTACTGAATTTAGCTGCAATGTTACTACTCAGTCATGAGTTAGATGCAGTGGAAGCTCGTCCAACTTAAAGTCAGCTGCTTCATTTTGCAGGGCTTTGCATAGCACCACAATGCTCCTGTCAGACAGGCCTGTTGGCAGAAATGTAGGATTAAGATTTGTTTAAATCATGACACTTATGATTAGAATTGCAATGGGGAGATTTTTCCTCTAGGAAAACTCTTTCTCACTCATATATGAATTGGCTTTGGGGGCAACACAGCTCCATCAACACAGAAGGACAAAAGGAAATCTCACTATCATGGTATGAACTCTCTTTTTACCTATACCGTTTTCCAAATATTTTAGAAAAAGCAATGACTTTTATTTTTTTTTGACACACCAGCAGAGTCTGGTAAAAGTCTGGTAAAGTGAGGAGTCAGACTAGAGATTTCTGAGGAGCTGGAATGGTAGGAGGAACTAATTATGTTGTCTTGTAAGCTTCAGTACCCATGAGTTGCAGCTGCTCATTCAAGTGAAACTTTTCTAATCAGTCTTTCTTGGAAAGGATTTCACACACCTTCATTGAGTCAAGACTTTGACTCATGCCCTCAAGTAACAAAGGCCTTGTGTTTAAGCTTCATTTAGCACATTCTGAAACTAACGTATGGAAACAAGCAGATGGATGATGAAAACTAAGATTAAAGTTTTACAATCAAGGGGCAGCATAAAACTTGCTGTGAAATCCTCTGAAACAAAAGTCTGACTTCACTGTGAAGCAGGTTATAAACAGTATTTATAATACTTTATTTTTGTTAGCTGTAGAACTCCAGGCTTTGTAATAAAACTTGAGTAAGAAGTTCTACTTTCACGTCATTTCAGAACACTTTATCTCCTCTCAAATCAGTTAGTCACTAATTTTGAATGTAATTAATAGTCCAACACCTGTGTGTTTTATGGGGAAGGAGTGGAAATTCTGGTTTTTTTTGGAAAGCATTCTGTGATTGATCTGTTCTTCTCTCATGCAGTACAGCTGTATACATACACTTTGTAACCTCCCTTAAAAATCAAGATAAATATACATTATTTTCTAAGAAAAATGCATATAATTTCTGGTTATTTTATCACAAGCATTAGACTACATCAATTATTACTTTGTGTCTGGCAAGCTTGTTGTATTTTTTTAACAATTTTTTAATAAGGACTTTTAGTATGGTACCTACTGTGTTCTCTGCCATAAAGCAGCCTGATAAAGCAAAAGCAGCTTTCATATGAAGCCACTTGCACCTTTTCTAGAAGACGTGGGAAAATACTGAGTGAATTTGGGAGCATTTTCCATCCTGTGAGCTGACAAGGGTCTGGGAATATGATTTGAACATAGAAAGGTTCAAGAGAGGGACTGCTGTAAGGACATTGCTCAGCTTCACTCCTCGCAGAGGCCTCAGTGCTGGTTCTGCTCGCTGCAGATGATTCTTTAAATTGCATCCCGTACCTTTAGCATCCGGCAGCTGTCTCATAATTTCCTCTCTCTCTGCTTGTTCAGTAGCTGTAGTGACCCTGAATGACCCCTCTCTAGTGAATGTGGTTCTGCTGGCATCAAAGGTGGCAGTCACTCCACACTCCTTCTCTCGCTTCTGCTTTCGCTCCAGGCACGCTGCAAATGCACAGCCCACGGCGTGACTCAACCTTTCCCCCTGCACAAGACAGCATTGCATCACACAGTGACTGAACAGAAACGTACGTGTGCTTCAAGCATCACAAACTGAAAACCTGCCTTTACAAAACAGATCTAATTAAGGCATTAAAGAAAACTGTTTTAATTGTATTTCAGCCTTAAACCTGGTACATAAAGACTCCCAGCTACTAATGCATAAGCCGTGTTCAAGAAAGCCACCCAGGAATGAATGAGATTGTTGGATGATCTGTTTAGTTCAACTGCTGCTAAGATGCCAGTGTTACAACATGCCTGCACAGATCCCTTGCCTCTAGATACATCTGTGCACACAGAAACTCTCATGAAGCTGTGTCTTAAGGTGTAAGTCCTAAAGCACAGGTAAGTGCTATTCTTGGAGAAAGTTTACAGAGGGCTCAGGGAGACTCTACTCTTGTGTGCACCTGTGAAAGTTGAAAGTACAGTGGTGACTACTCACACCTCTTCATGGTCCTGACCAAATGCATGCATCAGATTTAGGAGTGCCTCATGAAAAGCACTTCTATTAATCTCCAGGTCAAAAGAATCCACTATCCAATAACTGTAAAAAGGAAATTCAAGTCTGAGGAAGTCCAGCAACCCAGCTGACACAGCTGCTACATTTGAATCAGAAGCACTATTGCTACCAGTAGCTCAACTCATCTATCATCATCAGTATGTGAATTGACCTGTTATTCACAGATGAAAACAGAAATATTCCAGCTCTAACGTAAGTTTTACTGGGAATTTCTGACTTCATTGTTTAAAGAAAAATGATAAATTATCAAGCACCATTGCTCTGAACATGCAGCTCTGGGGAGTTCACACAGTGAATTTGCATGAGGTTTCAAGCACATTCTATAATATAGGCAGGACTCAACAAACAGCAGAGAGAAGAAAAGGTCAGATCAGGGAGTTAAATAACTTACCAAAGTCTACACAGCAAGAAACTGATTTTAAACCTACTCAAAATATTGTTGTCACTCAGAAGCAAATAGAATGCTAATTTAATTCAGTTTAGCTCCATCTCTTAACATTCGGGTGACTTTTCATTCAAGAGAACACTCATGTACAAGACACTGCATTCACAACCAGTCTGTATTTACTCACTATGATTTTATCATGGAAAAAACTGTCATTGCTGTTTCAGTTTTTGGCTGTAAACATTTTCAAATGAGAAAATTTTCTGTCTATTCTTAGAAGAGTAGCTCCCTTCTGCTGGAGATTATCTGAGGCTGACTGCACTCCTTTTACACACAGGCTGAGCAGCATTTCTCTCCATAAGATGGCACCACAGAGGGATGGCAAATATTTCAGATACAGGGAATCAGAATTAAAATAATTTACGAGGACTAAATAATATCTCAGGTGGAGTCACAACACACTGCACTATTCCAGGTACTCACATTTTCTGCCCTTTACTTCTAGCTAAGAGCTGGGAGAGCTGGCCACACACCATGTTCAACTCACCGTGTCCTTCACAGCCATAAAGCAGTGGCAGATCCAGCGTCTCGTTGTGCCATCTCGGCAGATGTACGAGAACGCCCGGTCAAAGTTCCTGTCTGGTGCGCAGAAAGAAACCTTCTCTATTGTCTGATCAACTATAAGATCCTAGAGGGAAAAAATCCCCCCCCACCATGAAAGAAATGTGAGGAAATATGGCCAAACACTGGAACAAGTCATTGTCAGGTGTAACTGCACAAAAATGAGTTATACTAAAAGGGGATAACCTGATGAGTCTGTAATTATTTGTCATCAGTTGTCATTCAAAATCTGTTCCCAGCATAAAACAAAAAGAAGAGATGAGGTTCTCCACCACCCAGCTTTGGGAGAGGTGTGCCAAGGCACCATTTAAGAATTTAGGGACCCAGTGAATTCCTACGACCTCTCCTCTAGATTATGGAGACACGTTATTTTATTTTTACAGCAGCTCCATAGTCTTGCAACCAGAAAGTCTTCACTGTGGTTAAAACACAAGGCTGAAATTTGGGGGAGAGGTTGCAAGAGTGAAAAGTATTGAAGCTTCTACACAATGAGCAAAACTCTTCTCCCGGTCAGCTAAGCAGGGATGCAAGAGAAAAGCACCAAACGCTCCCTATTTAATCCCACAGATGGGAGGAGCGTTTCTAAAAAGGAGACAGTACAGTTAAAGATTATGCAACACTCATTAAAAATTAGTTTTTAAATATTTTTTTCCAAATTATTTCATTTGCTTGGTGACTAGTACTTGGCACCTCTGCTGAGTATTCAACCACCAGGAGGCAATAGTTTATTTTCTTTTTTAAATCTTATACTTTTAATTACCTCCAGAGTCTGCACAACTTATTAAAAATCAATTTGAAAGTATTACATATATGCAGCAGCATTTCTAAAAATAATTCATGTATTATTACTTTTACATGAGGCAATCAGTAGACTGAATTCATTCACATCAGTATGTTTGTACTAGAAAGTGCATTCTTGAGAGACAGCAACTTCAGCTCTGATGAGCCACACCATTGCAGCAGCCCTGGAGAAGTCTAACCACAAGCAGATATTTGACAGGCAGTTGCACTCCAGAGGGATATGAACTACCTCTGCCTGTCAGTGTTGGCTTGGAGAAATCAACTTTTAGGTTGACAAAAGAAAGTGTCAGTTGATAGGAACATAAACTATTTCAGACTGACAAGAGTTAAAACTGTTCTCATAGCCACGCCATCTTTTGAAAAGTGCACTTGTAAGCTTAAAAGCTCTTATTTCTAATTGTCTACAACTACATAAAACCAAGAATCATTTGCTTGTACTTGGACATGTGTGCCTTGGTGGTACACCACGTGCTAATTAATAATAAAAAACTGTAATTTCACAATAAAAATGTAAAACAATCTAGAATCATGCCACAAATATATTAGTTTTCCACTTCAGATCAACATCTTCAATATTAAAGATTATTAAATTCGATATATGCAGTTACTATTTAGTCTGAAGCTACAATCTCCCCATTTAATTTATTCTCTTCATTGCATTTTTGGAAGCTCTTGTTCATTCAGATCCATTCTAGGATTTGGATGCACTGAAAATTACATTGATTAATATATATGAGAGTTTGCCTATGCATTACTACTGCAACCTTTGCAGTTGTGCAGAATGAAGTCCAGGGACTTTTCAAGTTCACTGCCAACAGAACGCATCAGGAAAACCAATGCCTGTTGCAGTAAATGCAACAAAAAATATTCCAATCTTGTGCTACACCTGCCACATCTTACAAAATGTGTCTTGAGAGTAGTGTGGAATTAACTGGGAAAAAAATAGCAGGTGTATATAAGTTTACAAAACAAGAAATTATTAAACTAAACTACACACTTCAGTCTTCCTTTCAAATACCACCATATGCAGTAACAAAGATTGCTGTCCATTTAAAGATATAGCACATACATTATTATAGAGAGATTTAAAACTTTTGCCCAGGGAAATCTAACCTTTGTTTTCTCATCTACAACTCTGAGTCCATCCGCTGAAACCCACAGGACTGCTTTGACGGCTTTCTTCCCAGACTTTCAAGAAAAGGAAAAAAAAAGGGAAAGAAAACAAAACAAAACAAAACAGTTTTATGCCAACAGCCAATTGCCTCCCACTTCCCCTCTCCAAGAACTATAACATTAAGTGTAGATGAAGTCCATGGTCAGTAGGGTGCCCAAAGCTCAATCCAAGTTGCAAAACATTAAGAGAACCAAGCCAAAGCCAGTATTTCAGAAACAGCACGTCGTGGGGATGGGGAGAGGGCACAGGACAGGTGAGGCAGAAATAAGGTGTACATCCACTGACAGTAAAGAATTCAAGACTGACCAAGTGGGTGAAGAATTCCACTAGAGTCAGAAGACACTCATTCATAAGGAGTTACACCACAGGTAGCTTCTTCAGCACAAGTTTAAATATAGGAAAATTCTTACCTGATATTTCCACCAGCCCTACCCTCTGCCCCAATAGTCCCATGGCAGAATCCTGGCATCACCTTAAACCAGTGTTAAAGCACCCCAAAATCATCAGTTACTGTGTAGCTTATTGAGCTCATAAGCTTAATGCTAAGATCAATCACCCAAATATGTTTCACTAATTTATTAAGACCTAAATGTCTTATCTTGGGAGAGAGGTATAAAAATGGGATTTCTTAACCCTTGGGTGTGTATGTGGAAGAGCAGTGGTGTGTGGCAGGCGGGCGCAGCGCGGAGCGGTCTGGCTTCTGTCCAAAACCTGACTGTGGGAACTTTCAGCTGCTGCAAGCTGAGGCTAAGTAAAAGTGGGAAACACAGGAAGGCTTCAGGAGCCATTTAAACTACAGATTCTTTCCAGGCTGTTTACTTTTCAAGGGAAAGTTACAGAAAACAGTACAAACACAATATTCTTCTGAAGCTAATTCATTGAAAAGAAAATAGGTCAATGTAATTTTACTGGTTGTTACAGAGAACTACTACTAGAAAACTAACACAGTTTCTTTCAGCATCTCACTTTAATTCACAATCCCCCTACTTCAGCCAGTTATTAAAATATTCTCTTCATGTGTTTTGAAGCACTGGGTTTACACAGTTTGTGGCTGCTAATGGCACCCACCAGAAACCACTGCAGGGAGTGAAGAAAGAAACAAGGGGGCGGGGGGGAAAGATGAAGGGGTTTCAGCTAGTGGTTTCAAACTAGAATTGCAACTATTTTATAATTTTTTAATAGTTTATTGCAGATCTGTATACTTTATATTCTTACAGCAAGTAATGGAACAAGAATACATTCTGGCATAAGCTACTGCATGTTCCAAGGCTGCAATACCAATTTTAACACTGTAAGAATTAAATATCTTGGAGTGAAACCTCTCCAATTATATCACATTGGTTTCATTCTAAGAGAAAGCAGCAAGTGTGAACAAAAAGGTGCTGGCAGAACTTCTGTTTGTTTTTTGGGGAGGAACTATCTGTCCCAATTTCGGAAGCAGCAATGACATCCTGAGCATTTTCAAAAAGCTTGGTAAGAACAGAGAATGGCACTGACTTGCACAGAAGAGCATTTAAAGAAAAAAAGAGAGAAAATAAGCACAGCATGAAAGCAAGCTACAGAGAAGTGCTTGCAGAAGCAAGTTTCTAAATGACCATCCAGCTTGTTGGATACCCCAGAGAATGTTTGATCTAGGTTCTGGAATGCCTAATGGAAAGAGTGCAATTCACAACAGAAGATACACTTAAATTTACCATCATATGTGTTAGAAAATATTGCAGCATATAAAAGTCACTTCTAATATTTTTTTTTTAAAAGCAGAATCAATATCCACAAAATGTAGTCTGTATTTTCAATGCTCAGCTAGCTTCCACAGCCTGAAAATCCCTATTAATTACCAAAACAAACGGTCTGTCTACTTGAACTGTTTAAAAAGAGTATTGGTTGTTTATAAGCCATAAGTCTTAAAAATCTGTATTTCAAGCAAACACAAACAATGAAGAGAAGAAGTGCCTGCAGGTAACTGTTTTGTTTAGACTGCCATTATTAGATTAAGAGATACACATCTTTCCCCAGCAAACAGTAAAAACCTTGTCGCTACAGAAACTGTGGACAGTTCCTGGAGTTTGTATTAAAGCCAAGTTTAACTGAGCTGGGTACTTCATAAAGCAATGCTGATCTTCAGCACAGCTACTCCTCACTTGCTATTTTACCAAAAGAGGATTTAGAAATAGTTAACACATCAACTTCATGTTTCTCAGAACAAAATGAGAAGGCTGAAGAGCTTCCTAAGCCCTTTTTTCCCACTGAAACACTCGGTTCCACATGCAAAATAACCAAAGAGTTTGCTACACTAAGAGAAAAAGAAAACTCACTTTAATCGCCCAAATCCTTCTTCTATATTTATGGTGGATGCAGTGCTTTGAAAGGGCTTATCCTTAGAGTCTATACCCCAAGCCCACTGCTACTACTGCTGGAAAATAAATTATTTTTACATTTTCTGAATTCTCAGCTTATCTGTGCCTACCAGTGATGTCATAAAGGAACATACTCCTCCAATTCAGTTCCTATTGGACGTACAAATCAAAGTACTACTCCATTCTGGGCAAGATATGCCAAGTAAACTGTGATTACAGAGTAGATAGGAGCATTTGCACTATTGGCACATACTGGACAAAGATCAGAGCAGCTGCGAGATACTGCATGGGAAGTGAACTCCAACACAGGATTGCAGCTTGTGTAACAAATGCCAGGAGCTACAGGCAACTCCAAACAGAACTGTTTAAAGCAAGCAGCCAATATCCACCGGAACAGGATGCTCTGAAATGTTGCTACCAAGGCACTCATCTAGACATCCAGATCTGGAGCTTGTCTTTATATTCTACAGCTTTTAGATGGCAGCAGTGCCTGAGGAGAGCCACATGTGGCATCGACTCGCGGGAGCCTGATCTGCCAGTGCCGAGTCAGCACTGCTGGAACCTCACTGCTCAGCCCTTGGGGAGGTCAGTTATCTGCTCCAGCACGAGATCATTATCTGACAGTCTCAGACATCTCCAGGAGGGCAGGTGGGCACTTATCCTAACACACAACGAGGCTGGAGGACAAAGCAGGTCCTTGGCAGGCCGGGCACGACAGAAACCCCACTGCAAGCTGGCAGTGCCCCAGAGAGGGGCATCAACCAAGCAAAAAGTAGCTGTGTTGATACCTTGCTCTATTGTGAGGGGGAAAACAAAGTATTAAGGATGCCAGAACAGAAGTTGCCCAATAATGCATTTTTTAAATATTTGAACTTTGTTTCTAGGTTTTTTTGCCTATTACATTTTATCCTATCCTGGCACTTGGACACGGCTCTAAGATATACCTGGAGCCTGAGGTATATATAAAGAAAATTTTCATTTGAGACTCTGTATAAAACATTGTGTGATGAGACATACACTCTGTGGAGGCAAAACATGACAAAGATCACCAAATCTGTACTACTACTCATTACAACAGAAAAGCTTTAGTTTTAAAAGGAGCTGCCTAAAAAACAGCTTATTTGATAACCACAAAAGCCTATCCTGGAGCTATCAACAGACGTCTCGTTTTTATTTAAAGTTTAAAAAAATAATTTTCAATGCTAACCACTTGAACGTTTCCAAAAACAAATCCATCATATTTACATTTTACAAGGAGAAAAATATGGACAGAGAAAGTGGCAGACATGTCTAGACTGACTTTCTGAAAGCTGCTGGTGTGTTTTAAATAGCTCAGCAGTTTGGAATATTATATTAATCCCAATGCAAGGCATTTGGGGAGAAATTATAGATGAGACAGCCAAAAGATATTAGAGTTATTAGTATTTCTCAATTATTAATAAGAGAACAGCTGTCCCTTTTTCTGCAGATTTCCTAGATGTGGGCTCGTGTTGTAGGCCAAAGCTGTAATACAGGTACTGCCACACTGCTACTGTGGGGATATCTAAACACCATGGATTTAAGTGGTTTCAGTGCTAATTAATGAAATTCACAGGCTGAAGTAGAAGTAGGTCCTTCTTTGTCAAAATATTATAATACAGGAGAAAGGAAATCTAAAATGCTGTGGGGAAGTATCAGAAGTCATTAAATATCAACCAAGATGTAATAGGGAAGATGGCATACTTAATAATTTAAAAAGTCAAAGAAAGATTTTTATCTAAGTGCTATGCAAATACCTTTCCTTTTACATCTTTGCTTTCTTATGTACCCCAATGTAAGTTAGTACCAACAAGCAGAGAGAAATCTAACATATCTAATCAGGTTGAGGTGGGGGGCTTTCTGTTTGTTTCCAATTTAGCACTCTGGATTCGGTCTTTCTAGATTCCAGCTCTAGGATTTGATTTGCACACAGGACTGTTCTCATTAATCTGACAGATCTGGCATCTTCTGCATTTTAGCCCCTCACCACCACCACTACACTTTAGATGTGTGCTCTCCTAGATCATAGGAAGACACCAGAACCAGAGAAACAGATGTTTTTGTGTGACATCTGTCACTATGGGAGTGAATGGTGAAAAGGGATCAGCTGAAAAAGCCTTACTCACTCCCCAAGTAAAGCCCAAACCAATTCATGACCAGAGAATAATCTGCTTCAAGAGACTTCAGCATGTATATGAACATTACAAACCTGTTCATTTCTATTTAGGCAAAGTTTCATTTTATAACAAGATACTTCAGAAGCCATTATCTTAGATTAATTCCATATGAAAGCTGGAATAAAAGGTTTTAGAGGAATTTTAAACACAGAGGTAGGAAACAGATGAGAGGTAAAAGAGAGTGTGATCTTTCTGCCTTGCAGAAATGTAGGCAGTGGGAACAAAACTACCCAGCCACCAGTGCAGCACATTCTGAATAAGGACAGAACTGCTTCCCTTCTTATCTAAGACATTGTCCTTGTGAAAATAAGAGCAACGATAGAAACAGGAGATTGAGCTGAAATTAGGAAAACATAGTAAGTAAACACCTGATCTCATCTTCATATGCCTTGGAATTGGGACTGTTCTCAAAAAAGGAAGGTTTAAGAGATGGCACACTGCTTTCTCCCAGTACTAACATTTGGGGATCAACTCATGCTGCCAGGCAGCTGAGCATGAAGCACTGACACAGCACAGACCTCAACTGTTCTGTAGGTATTTGCCCAAGTGATGTAGGTTGGCACAAGTTTAAGGGTTAAATTTTTTTTTTTTTTTCAGGAATACCAAATCACTTCAGAACACTGGATTTCTGATACAGTCCACAGATATTTAAGTTTCTGTTTCAGGTTACTTTTGAAACCACGTTCTTTGATCAAAATATTTCCAAGCCTGTTTTAGAAGCAAATAGTCTGAAATGGATTCAGGCACTCTCAACGCCCTGATTTTATGGCAGTGCTATACCAGGGATGTAACTCCTTATAGTGCAAGCACAAACAAGGCATTAAACTTACTTTTCCAAAGAAGCCTTTGAAGAACTTCCTTTCCTGGAGGAACAGGGGGGACAAGTCGAGCGCTATTACTGTAGGTAGCTAAAATGTCCCAGGGTTTTCAAACCAACAAGCACACACAAGAATAGGGTTTGGAGGGAAAGGAAGGGGTTTTAAGAGTTATCCATGAGAAGGTGCGACAGGCAAATGTGAAAATAATCCTATGAAAATGCAGATCAAAGGGCACACACACAATTCTAACAAGCTACTGCCCTGAAATTGGTGGAAAGAAGAAAACCTCAGCCCCAATTTCATGCAAAGTGGTTACTTTATTTTCACTCTCCCTTGTTTAGTCCCTTTGGTTAGATTATAAACCAAACTTGGCAGCAGACATGGTGGTTAAACAAGTAAAATACTGCACAGGCTCTTGTGAAATGCAAAGTTCTAACTCCAGAATTGCAGTCTAATTTGCTCTGTATTGATCACTCTTCCCCAAAGCTAATGTTCTGTATGTTGAAGAAGCATGTATGGCTGATATAAAGCAGGGTAAGTACTGCTGCATTTTATTCCATTTGTTTGTTGCTCTGGCTTACGTGCTACTCTTATGCTTCACATCTTATGCAGTCTTCTCTGAAGAGCAAGGAATTATCATCGTAACCTTCTGGTACAACTCAAATACAAATGAGACCTCCTTCTCTAAAGCCTTCCACGGCTTTATGCAATATTTATACAAATACTAGTTATTCATTCTACAAGTCTGAATTGATAAGTTGAACAGCCTTTAAAATCAGCTCAGGCAGGCAGAGACAGTTAGGCAAGTGCAAAGATACCAAAGGCTGAACTACAATTTCCTAAATTTCTTCAGGAACGCAATTATACCGATTGCCCAATTCACATTAAGAAAAAGCCAGCACACAATTTTAAGCATATTTGCATGCAGTTTAGTTTACTAGCTTTATTTTGTTACCAGACTGTGGAAAGTAAACCACATGAGAGGCCACTTCACCAGGCCTGCTGCTCTGAGAGCACAGCCGCATGCTGCTCCGCGTGTGAGGGAAGCCGACGTGAAGCACAGAGCTGCTCCTGCTGTCTTTCCAAATTACCTCACTTGTAAGAAAGCTCTGCTATAGCAGTGATGAGAGGGAGGTGGAGAATTGCAGAAGAGACAGGGAGCATCTCTGCGACAGCCCCTGACCTCACATTTACACTGTGCAATTCCAACCTGCTCAGCACTGATACTACTGTACTAAAGAATTGCCACAAATACCCTGAGGCAGTGTCTGAAGAATTGATTGATAAACAAGGTTATATTTAAATCAAAGCTATGGTTCTGATGCAAGGCAACAAAAGCCAGGAAACACCAAGTTAAGGAGGGAGTGTCCATCTCAGCTTTGCATTTCCCGGCCCTGCAGGTGTGTCCCTCTCTGCTTCATTTTACCAAGTATCTGTAACATATTTACATCAACTCAGACACTGTATAAAGAACATCTCCAAGCTCAGTCAGCTGAAAAGCTTAAGCACTTTTGGAGGCAGGAACAGTTATGTATTTGGACAGGATATGCTGAAACACTAGGAGGGGAACTAATGGATTAATCACAATGTAGTGCACATAATGAGAAGGGGTTGGGTGCTGCTGCCAAGTTGAGCGATGACTATTGCATTACACTAAATAACAGCTTTTTAAAGACAGCAAAAGCTAAAGAGATTCACCAGAAGCTACCTCATTTTTAGGTGATGGTTAATTTTGCTCTCAGAAAAAAGCTTGTTAAACAAGATTATTTTTTAAATAAACTAGACAAGGTTAATAGAAAAGGCATCATGCAAAATGGATTTTAAACAACACTAAGTTAATGTAGTTTAGAGATAACTAATGCATTTTTTAAAATATTAAATTATGTCTCTTTACCTGCTAAAACAAGAACATATATTAAAACAAATGCATAATTTAAAACAAAAAGTGGCAAGTTAGAAACCAATACTACAAGCTAAAGCTGATTTAAAATCAAAATGACATGAGAGAGTACACTTTTGTCTTTATATGATGTTCCCACACCTGAGTCAAATACACGTAACAAGGCCCTTAAAGTTACTTTCCAGTTGGCACTAAGTATTTTAAATTCAGTGAAATGGTTCTGAAGAAACCATTTACAGCTTCATGTCCATCTACAATAATCTTACCAGATATTAAATGTATATAAAGCTAGCCATGTATCTCTACTAAGGGAATAATGTAAGCTACATTGGTAATACTCCACTAAGGAAAAATGCAAGTTCTGGTGATAATATAAACCCATGTTAATAATAAACTAATAGCTAAATATGAGGGGGTTTTATCTGTTAATAAGGCTGTGATGTCATTTCATCAGACAGAAAATTACAATATTGTTGGTGTGCAGTTTCAGAGCTATAAAACTAACAACAGAGTACAGTGTGGATGAGGGATTCTTGAGCTAAATGTGGCTTCTTGTACTCAGCTGTCAATTAAGCAATGTCTGAATAAAATGCTCACCATCACTTGTTTACAAGTTCTGCAAGATGCAGCACTCAAAAACAATTACACCCATTAAAGGAGCAGGTAATAAAAAAATCCCCTGAAAGGTTATTTCCCACAATAAAGAAACAGAGATATTCGTTTGCATCTTTCAAAAAGCAAAGCAGTAATTAAACTATTCCTAAAGTCAAGATTAACACTGTTCTATATATTCTTCTTAGCAAATCCCACAAAATCTTTTAAAATCCAGTAGTCAGTCCTATAAAAGAAGTCTTCAGTTCCCCAAATGAATTGCCAACTGTTGTACAGCAAGAATTATGAGGCAAAAACCTATCTATTAGAATAAGAAAAGACAAGACAGAACTTAAATTTTGGAAGCTACAGGATACAAATATTTAAACAATTCTAATTTTTATTGACTGGGTTTAAAAACCTACACCTTACATGTAGAGAATAAAGTTTAAAACAGCCCACACACACTTTGATGTGATTTAACCACATTAAAAGTGAAGTCCAATTTCCCTTAAGGTAGTCTTTCATTTTGAGCACTGCAGCTCAAACTTGTAACTCTCTCAAAACCAAGAGAAAGTCCATCAAAATAACTAAGTAATGTGAAAGCAAGGGACTACCAGAAGAACAAACTGTTTTCTCATCACATTCCTCACATGCTGAGATATCACCCAGTGTTTGGCTTCTGCTAAATTAAGAGAGTCTTGTATAGAACAGAGCTTCCTGTAATGGTGATGTCCTGAAGAAATGCCTCTGGTTTCAAACCCACATACTGGGGGTGAGGGGCAGGGCTTGAATTGCAGCGAGCAGCTCCAAATGGACCTTGCATCTGATAGCAACTAAAGCACACAAAGTAATTTCAGTAATCTGAATCTTCCTCTTGGGGCACAAAGAGAAATTCACCTCCACTTCGAACACTGACAAAGGAGACAAATAGCAATTTTAAGAGATGCACACTTGTATTTGGTGTACACATAGACAGCAAACAGCAGAAGAAATCAAAACTATCTGAAGAAAAAAGTTAATTTAAGAGAATGGATAAATTCATGCCATCCACAATTTGGAATAATGACATAACATGGATTAAGGAAATCTAACTATTTACTTTCAGAAAATGCTGACTAACTGTAAAAGTTAGATAAAGTTAGATATCCAAGTCTGATGTTTGAATCAGTCATTCACGTGATCAAAAATCACAATCCTAGAAATCTAGATTCCAGAAGAAATTGGGTGCTACGCTTTTACTATGTCTCATTAATTATAAGCTTAGCTACACTTAGCTGGCTCATGGACTTGTAAGATTTTTATGAACTAGAGAACAGCTACTTCACAGCATAGCTCCCCAGGGAAGAGAAAGAAAGAAGTTGCACAAAGTAGATACTGCAGTGCTATTTGGTGTGCTAACAGTACTCTGAGAAAATCAGAAAAAAATCGGAGACAAAAACGGATGCAATTGATTATGCGGTCAGTACTTGCACTTTTAGGTACGTAAACTAAATCCACAGAACAAAGAAACTCATTTATATTTTGTGGCCCTTTTTAATAAAAATCAATCACTAATCACTGCAGACTGAATGGGAACAGATGGGATGCAGCTTGAACAGGTTACTATACATTAGCTGAGAAAGAAAAGAATGAAAAGACTTGATTTTAATCAGAGCATTAAACCAATTCACAAACTTTACAGCACAACAGAAGGCAGAAAAGATAACCTATAATGCTCTGCTGTGTGCTAGGAACAAGGGAAAAACAGGTTCAGATGGAAACCATTTAAGCTCTCAGACTTGGTGAGGAAAGGGATGTTCAGTGGCACATATTTTAAACCAGCAGAAGTGCAGCAGAAGGGTTTGATGAACTTCTTTGATGGATTTTGTTGAGCTGCAAAGATACAAGGGTTTCTTCCACTGAATGCATACTGAAGAATGTATATGGATAAAACATATAAGAGAAGTCATACAAGGACTGCAGTTCTCTGTCTATTAAAAAATCAGTTTTTTCATGTCCTTTCCCCTGTTCTTTTCAATGATGTTAAAGCCCCAGTTCCTTGACAGACTGATCACTGCCTTTCTGGAGTTTGCTATTTCCGCAGGATTTTGTGGTATTATTACTGCAGGAAAGAGATGACAAGACCTCTTCAAATGAGCCACAGAAATACAAAGAGCTTTGAACGAGTGCCATTTACAGGAGCAAACGTTCACAGAAGCCAAACTAAGAGCAGCCCACTTCATGACATGTCAGAATTAGGCAGCCTTCAGGCCACTTTGAGCAGATGCAAGCCAGATTATTTCATGCACAACTACAATGCTGCAGTGCATTAGAAAAAAAAAGCATCCTAAAACAAGTAATATTTTGTATAATAATGGTGAATTAAGTCACTATTAAAGTGGCAGGCAACAGAGGGAAAGAGAGAGAGGGGGAGAAGAAAAGAGAGAGAGGGAGAAGCTGTTAAAAAACAATGGTTGAAGTCCCATGTGGGTACCAACTTAGCCTGAAAGGTCACAGAGAATTTTTACACATTTGTTTTGCAAATAGTTTCTGCAAGTAGAAAGAACAGTTGTAACTCTCCCTCTCATCATCAGATTAGCACGTCCCCCCAAGAGCAGCAGTGCTCTCAAACCGGCCAACTGTTCTCCTAACATGGGTCAAAAGTTCAGTCTTTAGCTGGAGCACTGCTCCGAACAGACCTTTTCCAGTAATGCTTACAGCCCCAAAGCCAAGGTTTTCATTAAACAAATATACATACAGATTTCAGCCTCTTCACAGCATCTTCACAGATATGCATTCCTCTGGATTCATCCACTTCAACGTGTCCCAAGTACTGCAGGAAAGAGTATGGGGAGAAAAGGTTAATAGCAGCTCCTTCAACTCCTGGGATTTTGATTAATCCAAGCTCTGAATTCATCTCAGGGCAGCTGATGCAACAGACATTACCAGCACTTTGCCAGCCTTCTTTTAAACCTGAATTTGGGGATTTGACTGTGTATATCTATGGGAGCACCAGCATCAGCAAAAAGGCATAATACAACAAGAAATTTGGAGGAAAAGACAAGACTTTCCATAGTCAGGGGAAAATACGTCATTGGAAAGTATTGAAAACCGTGCTTTCCTGCTTATTCATCATGAGCTTTAGTAATTTTTTTACTAGCATAGTATGAAAACCTTGCATCAATATAGAGACGATGGTGAATAAATAATTTTTGAATAATGATAAATGTACTTAGTATTGGAAACCAAATTACACTACACAGTAAGATGACCAAATATTTTTGCATGGTAATGCCCAGATATGAGAAATTTCCCCATCCCGTTTTCAAAACTGTAAACCAAAATTGTTTCTCTTCATTACAACAACAGGCTGTTACGTGGACACTGAGACATTCATCATTCTTACAAAGAGGGGTTAAAAAAAAAAATCTGTTTTCCACAGATTCATCTTACTAAGCACTACTTCAAAAACCCCCTAGCAACACAACAGTGAATAGAAACGTCAAGCTTCAAAGCTTTTAAATTTATAACCCAGAATAATATTAGTCTATAGAGAAACCAGTTGCAAGAAATATATGTCAAGAGTGTAGTGTTCAGGGTACAATGGATAATTTTACACTCAAACATTTAGCTTTAATTTTTCCAATTTCCCTGCTTTTTCCAATCATCATTTTTTTGATAGTGAAAGAAGTGTTCTCTCAGAAAAATTCATATCCTTATTCAAAGTACTTAACGCTTGAAGAAAATCAGAGAAACTATCAAAACCTTTCTGATGTTTTGTAGTAAGAGCTATAGGTGAAAGAAACTTTCCCCAATTTACTTGCCGTTGTAAGAGTTGTATGCAATTCAGCATTTAGATTCTAGGCTAGCTAAAGAGTGAATAACTGGTTTTAAAATATGACACAAGAATCAATGCTTGTGTCACTTAATGCAGTAATAAACACAAGTTTAGTAACCTATTAATAAATTGCACTCTCTAACAGACTATTCTGTCATGAGTTATTTGAAATCTCCTAGATTTTCTTTCATTAATTAGGATCCTAGAGTTGGACACAAAACCATTTCACTCACAGTACTATACTGAAGCACCCTCAGATTGAGAGATTCAACTACATGGAAAAAAATCAAGATTGTTTCAAAGATTTAATAGAATTTGGAAAGCTGAGGTTTTTTCATGCAAGGCAAGATGCTCCAGAAGAGGAAGCTCTATATATCATTAAACTGCTGAAAGATTTACAATATCTTAAGTGACAGAGAGCTTTAGCATTAAATCTCACTATGTGGCATTTTTTTAAACAGAGTTAAATGTGGATTGAACAATTTGGGAAGAATTTCATTTAAATCAGCCTTCACAGCTGGAGAACAGCTTGAAAAATAAATTGCACTGAAATTAGAAGGTAAATAAAAGATCTGACTCTTTAGAGCTTTTTCAAAATGAGCTCTGAGGCTGAAGCCTTATAATTGAATGCTGGAGCTGCCAAAACAGCAACTGTACTCCCTCAGTTGAGCTTGCTGAACACTTGCGCAAGATCTTAGCTTCTCCAGAGCACAAAGCAGAACATTTTAATCCTAAAAATACACAAACAGTAACAACTAAAAATGCAATTACTGTGTGTCTGGAAGTACATATGTACACCATCAACTACTCGGTTGTGCCACGACTTCTCCGGGAGAAGTTCCAGATGCAGAAATTCTCTTGTACATTTGTCATGAGAAAGTTTTGTGTTCAGTAACTTCTCTTTAAGAAGAGAATAGTATAGACAGGAACAAGACTGAGGTCTGTACTGGACAGGAAAAAATATGTGTAAGGAATAAACCATCTAGTTTGCATGACCATTTGTATCATCCATATAGAAGGCAACTTTCAGATTTCCTGACCTATTACTTGAGTGTAGCCAGCATGTTTCCAACTGAAGATTCAAACTATTCAGCCCCTGTACTTGGCAACCTGCCTTTTGCTTGGAAAAGGGAGAAATGGAACAGGGTAAATATTGCCTCATGTCACACTGCAAAACAGACAACCATTCTCCCCTGTGTTGCCAAACCTCTATTCAAGCCCCATGTTCCAACTTCCAGCAATCAGTCATGCCACTGCTGCTGGAGACAGCAAGTTTAGCAGCAGTTTTCAATACTGCTTCCCCTCCTGTGAATGGAGACATTATTACACATATCAAGTGCATCTATCCACACCAAAGGGGTACAATCCACAGACCTCATTGAGCATCAATCAATTCTGAATTTTAAAATAAATTACACTGTCACACAATACTTCTTTATGATATAGAGGACAAAAGGTACTTTGTTTGCATTTACATGTTACAGTTCTAGCTCTTCATACAAAGAGAAAAAAATTTGTTCTTGCCATTGCAGAAGCCAGTTCTGCAGAAGCCAAAAGCTCATCATTAGCACTGGCCTTGAACATCTTACAGCAATTTCAAAATTCCTCTTGCTTTGGTTTCTAATTTTTCTGGGATGGAATGGTGATGTGTTAATTGCTCATACGTGCCAATATACTTTTCTTTCTTATAAAAATAAATTTTAATTCTATAACCAGAACGCTGTGGTCCTCTTCTTTTCATAGCCAAATGCCCCTTAAGCAGCAGGTCCCCTTCCAAGTCTTCAAACTTCTTTCATCAGTCTGAGAGTAGATACACACAGCTCCTGTGCTGCAATATTTATCTGGCGTTTAATGGATTGTAATCAAAGACAAAAATATTTCCTCAAGAAGACTGGCAAGAAACTGTCAAAACTGAAACCTCTTCCAGTGTTTATATTTTAAACAGAAGCGCTTAATGGTAAATCTATCTCAGCTTAGCCTTAAATTTGAAATATTGGCTCAACTTACTAGTGCAGCAGCATTTTATGAGTGACATTTCAAAATTTAATAAAGGAAATGCAGCTACTAGTTAAGAGTCAGAAAGGAAAGTTAAACACCAGAATTCAGGACTTCAGAAAAATAAATTATTGTTAAACTCTGTTGTTACATCACCGGAAAAGGATTACATGGAAACCACTTTAAAGCAGATACACCAATCCCACACTTCTATACAGAACCTTTCTGGATCTTTGAAAGGAACCTCCTGTTCAAACTAGAGGAGAAGAAACATACTGTTGAAGTGCCTGGGCAGAGACTGTCCTATATAAGTAAAATCTCATGCAAATCTATGACAGCACATTATCACAAACACACTCAAGGACTGGGACATGTAAGTACTGGGTACACAGAGATCCACAGAACTGCCTAAGCCATACTGTGGTGGATGATGACTGAGAACAGTAAGGAAAGGAGTACCTCTGACATATTTGCAAAGAGCATTTCTTGTCACAGGGATTGCTGCAGCTAGAATTCCTGGAGAAAGTGAGTACTTTTCCATCAGGAAAATGCACATAGCAAGAATGCAGTATTAATATTGAATGCACTCCTACTTAATTTCCATAGCAACCAGTGAATGACAGTCATGACATCAGCAATTCTCGGACATAAGTTGTTCTGTAAGAGATTTAATCGTTATACCAGAAATTAAGCACCAGTGCTTTTACAGAAAGCTAAAATCCATGTGGGCAGAGTCCACGTACAGAGCAACATAACATAAAAGCTCCAACCCAAATAAAATACTTCCGGGGGCTGATGGAGAAAAGTCCTTAATGCGAACGTTATTAAATAGAAGCACTGCTCATATTAACATTTTTAGCAAAAAGAAGATGAGATTATGGTACAGTAAATTAAACAGAAACCAAAAAACTTTCCCTCTTCATCAGTGATTTTCATGTTCGTTTTTGCTGAAGGTGGTGTTTGGTACCAATCTCAAACCGAACATAAAGCAATTGACACAGGAACAAGTTAAACTGGCACACAGCAAAGCATCCTTAGAATTTCAAAAGTGCTTGAGAAAAATTATTCTTTTTCAACATATTAAGCTTTTTCCAACTTCATCTAAAAACCAACCACTCAAGTTACCATGTCAAGTGTTTCTGGTGAAGGTTTCCTACTGTCTTTTCACAAATGCATGCTATTGAAATTGCTCCTACTAAAACATCAAGGGCTGATCTATCAGGTCAGAAATAAAACACCATCTGTGTCCTAGTACAAGCAATACTGCCCTGATCATTGTTTTCATTTCTCCCTCAAATACTTGGCTGACTCAGTTTTCTAAATTTCGAAGTTCAACAATAACAGCTGGCAAAAAGATCCTTCACCAGAGCTCCTTCAACCTGGACAACACACTCAAGCCAGTTCTGTTTGCTCAAGTCTGGTAATATGCTTTTACAGTCTCTCTTTGAAACAGACTCAGCTACACAAATAATTGAAGTTCCCTCTGTATCAGCAGATGTTCACATGCACTGTTTTATTTGCAGTAACAGATTAGGTTCTTTGGATTACATTTGAAACTAGAGGGACACAGGAAATGAGCTTACTTGAAGTCTTGGCCAAGGTGTCCTGTGCTGGGAAACAAGCTGCCATAAAGAGAACCACACCAGCATTTCTTGGTATTTTTCCTAGAGGCAACGACATTCCTCTTTCTTCCTCTGTGGAAGTTCTGGTGTATTATTTGCAACAGTAAGGCTGACTCCTTGATATCTACATGCGCAGATATGCTTCTAGAATTGGCATTGCTCAAGAATTAAAGCCTGAGCACCTAAGTTCCAGATTGAAATGCTGTATTGCAAGTAGACATAAGCTTAAATCCAGAAATCCTGGATATATCTTAAAGCTGAGCTACTTTTCTACTGACTTCTAATACTTACATTCCAATGTTCAATATTTTATTTCTCTCCTCTCATACCTATGCTCCTGCTTTCTAAATTTATTAGTTTGAAACAAAAGTTTGCTCAGACAACAGAAGTTGTCTGCCGTAGAAGGACAGACAACAGGAACTCTATGATTAAGCACCAACAAAGTTTAATTTTGCTTAGTCAAAGCCATAGGTTAGTTAGGATGCTACACACGTTACCAGAAATCAAAATGTCTCACCAACCTGTTAAAACTCCCAAAACAGGAACTGTAGCAGCCTATGACTGCTAAATGACTCTGAATAATGAGGATCAAAAGAATCTAAAGCAGTGCCTTTAGAACTACCTAAAGTAGTTCTCTCTATTTTTTATATCACACCCACCTAAGAGCCACACTGAGCATTTCACGTACTGGTTCTCACACGACTTCTATCACTGCCAACAGAAAAAACATTGTGAGTCAGGAATACTGAAGATGCAATGAAGAAGCTCAGTACAGGATATACAAATGCTATATTTTTCATTTTCCTATAAATCCCTAAAATGAGGCAGAGAGGGAGCTCAGAAAGTTATGTAGGACAGCACTCGCTTCAGGGCAGGATCTACTTCCACATCTACATCAGAGAAGTCAGCCTTGAAGTATTATGACATTTCTGTAACTGAAGATCAAAAGGCTAGACCTGCTACCCTGTAGTTTATATGTCTCACTCTAGAAGGGGATCTTATTTTGCTGAGTTGTTATTGATAATGCATATCCTAAATTTCCCTTGATGCAGCTAAACACACTCTTTCTCCCAGTCCCATCACAGCTTCACAGATGCACTGTCAGACTTTGGTTTTCAACTGTATGCTCTGATGTGCAATTCCTATTTTTCCAGTAATTCAGCACTATTTAGTAAGTTTAAAACTTTCTTTTAAAAAAAAGAAAAAAATATAAAGGAAAATCAAGTGTTGATAGCATGAAGTTTTATACACACACTGTACAGGTGCACACTGTACCTTCTCTTCAACTCCTGCAAAAAATTCAATTTCCATGTACGACACTGAGGATCTCCTAATTTTAAAAAAAATAATTAAAAAGTATAACCCAAGGAGAACTTTTTCATTTCCAACATCTAAATTACATTTTAAATAAATATTTCTGCAAGGCAATCCAAACCATTTTAATTGTCCTATCTTTAAAACAACCTGAAGTTTATAAAACTATTTAAGAATTTCACCTTTGCCAAAAGACAGGAGGCTTTTAAAACTAAACAAGAAGCTTCCTTTAAAACTTCTTGCTTGCAAGGCCATTCAAACAAAACTAAGGGTTGGACACTAGGGTAAAAAGCTTAAAAAATAGGGATCGCCTTACATTCCTTTTAGCCATGACAAAAATGCATACAAATATATTGGAGGTAAGCTTCACACCTTCCATTATAATCACCATCTTCTATAATTAGCCGACTTCAGCCTTTTTCCTGTGACATTAAATGCTGCAGGATCTTTTAAACGTGTGCCATGGCTTGCTGAGGGTTAGCATTCAATAGGAATGATTACTGTTCATTGCTAGCATGAGTTCATGCCTTCAGAGGTAGAGATTTCTAGTGTTTAATGTGTAAGGCTGTACAACATTTCAGAAATCAGCAGATTTGTCACATTAACTTCTTAAAAATACTTAACATAGTTTCCAAAGACTATTCAAGTACCTCAGGCTTTCACAGTGAAAAGTATCACATGCTTAACTTAAAGGCACTTCAGCATCACGCTGGTAAATTCTTTCACAGCTATTATTTCAAACTAGAAGTGCATTTAAGACATAAAACAAAAACCACAGTCACCTGTGCTGGTGTCACCAGTCTTTCTGACCTGGAGAAACAGAATGTAAGCTGTCTTTATAAACTTGTTAAATATAAGAAGTTATTTTTAATATGAGATTTATAAATTTAACATGAAGCAATAAAGTTCAATATTGCAAATTTCAAAATGAAA
Organism: Passer domesticus; assembly: GCF_036417665.1. Classification (NCBI taxonomy): domain Eukaryota; kingdom Metazoa; phylum Chordata; class Aves; order Passeriformes; family Passeridae; genus Passer; species Passer domesticus. The sequence continues at coordinate 35,937,315 of NC_087479.1, forward strand.
CAGGGACACCTGGGCAGCCACAAGTGGTGTGAGAACACAAAGCAAAGTGACCACAATACCCTAGCTCCTACTGATGGTGGTTTCAGCAGTGCCACGTATGGCTCAGCAACCTGACCGGGATGAGAACTGACATTCACAGGTCCCAGTGAGGATACTCTACAGTGCTTGTGCCAGCTGTTCCCTTTCTCTCTGCCTCTTCTTGACCACAAAGCAACACAGTGTCTTCCAAACATCTCCCATCAAAGCAAGGTTAGACAGGATACAGTTCAAGAGTACTTGTTCTGAAAAGTCAATTATTTTATATACAAAAGTACAACTGCATCCATACAATTGTTATTTATCAACACTAACACAGAAATCAAATTCAGTGTAAAGGCCAACTCCAATGATACCAGGTACTCAGCAGCAAACCCTGGATCCCAGAGACAGAAATATGGTTTCTTACTCTTCCATCAGCTTTTTCACCAACATCTTTAGCCTTCTAGGTCAAGCAAACGTGCAGGTGATATAAAGCAGTAGACTTAGATGCCTTAAGGTCAAAAGAGACTGACCACCAAGAACATGGAAGTGACAGAACAAAACAAATTAAATTATCCAAGACACACAGTACTGCTGCATCTTCTAGAACACCAGGCAGTAACCAGCTGTTAATATTCTGTTTAACACATCCTTTTGGTCAGAACTACCAAGAATTTGCAAATGTTTTGTTTGTTTAGTTCTCTTAGGTAGAAGGAAATGACCTAATTTTTCTGATATAAATTTCACAGACCAGTTACTCCAAAGAGCATTTGTATGAATGAAAACCACTTACCCAGAGGGACACTCGAAAAGGCTTTTCACACAAAAGAAGCCCTAGTGTCAAATATTTCAGTCATTATACCACAGAACAGCTGCATGTTTTCAGTGAGGTAGTGTCTGGAGCAAGAAAGCAAGTTTGAAAATGTGTATGTCAATGAACTTCATTTGTTGCAATTCTAATGTATAAAATTGTGTATAAATAAATTATAGTGCTGATAAGCACAGCTGTAATGTCTGTTAGAACATTCAACTTCTAAATACAATATCTTCATCTAATACCTCTATATATTGCATGAATCTGATACTGTTTTTCTCCCAGAGAAAGGATTCACTACTGAAACATAGTATTTACCTATCAGTTTGTCAGGACAGTGGAAAAGAGTTTGTCCCTGAAAACAGACTTATGCACAGACTGCAAGAGATGTACCAGTGCCACGTTTAATAATGGGGCAACTCTGGTTGAACACCTATAAAAGCTGCAAGGTATTACGCCTTCACAACACCAAAGTTAGGAGAGCATCACCATTCAAGTTCCCAATGGAATAGCAAAAATCTGCAAGTCACTCTTCTAAGTACAAGTTTAACATCCTTTCCACACCTCTGCTGACAGACAGGACTTCTCTCCTTGGCTCTTCTTTCAATCTAACTTTGGCAGATTCAAAGCAGTTTACACAGAAGAGCTCTGCAGGAAAGCAGCAGCCACTGCACAGCCCTATGTCTGAGTGTCAGGTTACCACCTCAGGTGTGGTTAGATTTCCAACACAGAGAAGAACTATCTGTAATTACATCTACACACACTAAGATGACCGAGAAAATACAATCAATACCTGGCAACCTGTAACACAGCCCCACCAACCAGACTATTAACAAAAAGGAATGCTACTGACTAAAAGAACAGTATTCATTCATGATTATCACCACCTCCAAATTTATGAGCACAGCACTGGAGAGAACCAACTGTGGACCAAATCTACTTCCCTGAATTTCAAAGCAACATAAAGGAACATAACAGGAATTTTACTGGTACTTTCCACAGAGCATCTTCTCTCCCAAAGGGAAGACAATCCATAGATGTATCAGATTTGCTCAAAATCCAACACAACAATTAATGACTTCAACAATAGAGATCAGCTGTGGACACAGTGCAGGAAGACCTTCAAGAAACATGTCAACATAGAAAACCTTTCAGTAACATTAAATCTGTTTGCAGTACAGCATCCTCCAAGCACAATGAATAGGCAGCTACTGGAGTCCCTGTCCAACACTCACAGAGTGAAGCCCGAAGGCAGGATGAAATCCTATCTGCAACATGACTTTCAAAGTGTTTCCACATGCTCTGTAATGTCTAAAAAAGGATGAATCTGTGGTAGCACTCTACAAACACTCAAGCTCTAGGCAAAATATAAATGCCCAAAGGCAAGAAGTTAAAAACCAAACCAATTTAAAAGATCTTTTTTTTTTTTACAAGAGAAACCAAGAACAAATGTTCCCTTACATGTTTGCACTAGTCTCCTGTCTCTATCTTAAAAAAAAAGTATATTAGAGTCTTACCTATATAAAATAGCAAGCATTAGAAGTAACAAAGCCCACAGCTTGGCTGCTACCACACCAGTCTCATGTATTTTGCTTTCAAACAGAAAATCCTACAGACAGCTGCAGCAACATTTATTAAGAATTCTTAGGTCTTCACTGAGTACAGATGAAGTCATCACCATCCCTGAAAGCAAGACCAGATTCTCATCTTGCTACTCAGTTATGCTTTGAACTCCAAAGAATCACAGATTATTTTTAGAGAGCAGGCAAAGCAGATCATAAGAAGTAAGAACAGGCTAATCCTGTGCGCCCCCTCCCCAGCTCCTCCAACATATTCAAGTGTGGTTGAGCAGCTACACTACAGACAATGGACCACTTTGGAATTCCCACTGCAATACTTAAAGAAAACTCAGGTCTATTCACCATCTCTCATATTTGAATGCATTCCTATTTATTAACCATTCTTCCCAAAATATCTCACTTTGTCCTGCTCCACTGAGGAGCATCAGGAAGAGAAGTCACCCCATCAGATATTTAAGGACATAGGAGACTGCATAATTTTCCTGGAATGTATGAATTCCCAAAAAACACCCAAGACAGGCGTAACAGGATACTCTCCTTCAATAGCGAAAAGTTCTATTCTTTCTGTGAGCAAAATACAGTACCACCCACTAAAGCGATGACTCTACATCTGGTTTATCTTGTTCCCTCACAATGGCACACTTCCTGTCTCTATCTATTCAACACCAGTTCACACCCACTCTGCATCTCAAACCTTATAAAAATTTCCACTTTGTCCATATCAAGGCACACTATATTGGACAATAAATTCTAATCGAGTAAGACAAAATGCCTCTTAATATTAAATTGTTCTGAATTTAAGTTTTCACCTAATTGCAAGTTCTTTGGATATTAATACTCTACCATTCTGACCGAATCAAGAAATGTCCCTTACTTTTACCTTAAAAACATTTTTTCCCAAAGAACAAATTAAATCAATTCTGTGATTTCCAATTAAAAGCAGACTAATGAGTGCACATAAGTCCCATTTTGGTGACAGGATGCAAAGGTTCATCCATTTCTACGCCTTTTCAGCACAGAATAGGCCAAAACCTTTTCGGACTTTGGGTACATGTGCCCAGAATAGATGAATACTTAATTTAAATACAGGAAGCACTTGTCATTAGAAGTGCAAGTCCTGACTGAGAGTTTAAAAAAAGTCAGTCTTTTAACAGTGTGGAGTGGTTCACACCCTTTGTGTTCAGTAAAGGACTGAAAAAGTCTGAATAAAACTAAATGCCTAGAAATTGAGCACTCTGCTTTTCAACCTGTGCAATGCCTAAGTTATGAAAAAATCACCATCCTCAAACTTACAGCTCTGTTGTCTCCTAGATAGTGTTAAACCTTAATCTAAGTTTGAGCTTTCTCAGAGCAATTACTTTCAAAGCTTTGGCAAAACACCATCTCTGTTCAGGACTGAATTACAGTTCCTTCCTCTTAGCAGAAAAATAACTCAAGACAAAAATATGCAAGCAGTCATGAACTAGAAATGCTGTATACACTTGAGAACATGTAAAAGCACAAAAGCAGCTCTAGTAGGGTAAAGCAGGGCATTCACCTCGTGTGAAAGTTATCTCCTACTTACCATACCTACCAATCCACAACTTCACAAAAACATGCCACAGTCAGTTCAAAGAATTCCACCTAGCAGCATCACATCTTTAACTATCAGACAGAATTACTTTAAGCATAATACAGAGAAAAACTAATGGAAGGCCCATAGGTGTCAGAACCATAGACTGTGTTCCTTGTACATCGATATTTAACCCATAGTTTTCCTCAAGTGTCATCTGTTTCCAACCTATTGTAGATCTACTATTAGTGTACCTTGAGGAAGAAAGGGGAGCACATGCAACAAGACACTGAAAATTTGATATTTATTTTTATTCTGGTATTTATTAAGTATTAATATTAAATACTATTCTAAAGTATTAAATTATTGTTTCTTAAAGAAAGAGGAAGGAGAATTGGACACAAAAAAAAGAAAATATATATTTATAATACTCTGTTAATCTGGAATGAGTTACCAGAATTTTAAAAAGTAATTTCAGTTTCATATGCATTAATAGTCTGCAATATACACACACAAGATCGTAGCACAGAGGCATTCTCAGAAGTTAGCAAGTGCCTCTAACCTCATGCACTGGCTGAAATCCCAGGTGTTACTTGAAAATATTTTCAATTATCGAGAGGGAGGAAGGATTGCTTTCCAAGCACAGCCCATCACTTACCTTAGAAGTCAAACTGTACACACAACTACACTTTTAACAGAGAGAACTGAGTACCATTTCACAAAATCCAAGAGGGCTATAATTTCTGATCTTACAGAAAAATTAAGACAAATATTGCAAGCTACATGACTTAGTTCAACTAGATAATAATGTGGGATATCTCAGACTGGTTTTCCAAGGCATTTGTTACATGAGCCATTTGATTTTAAGAAAGAAGCCACATCCTCTGCAATGAGAGCCAACTGTAAAATAGGTCAGTGTGTAATGAAGCATGTGTCTGGCTTATGCTTGCCAAAAAAACCCAAATAACAATTCATAGCAAGAGTACCAAAACCATGGATATCCAAAAGAAGGGCAGTAACTCTTACCTTAACAGGAAAGCTACACTTGCCAGTACGAACGCCTTCTTCGTCAGTCTGCCACTGATGAGGCCTGCTGGCCTCTGGGACATAGACATCTTTCTTTCTCCTAAAGCTTTGCCGTAATTTGTTCATTTCTCAGATTTTCACGTCCTAGAAGAAGAAAAAAAGAATACTGCCAATAGGCACCAAACACATATTTAACCACTTTGGGTCAATCACCATCATGACAAATGACGCTGTAGAAAACCTGAGCTTTTGCAAAGATGAATGGAAGGGCCTCTGTGAGAGGAAAATATTCTGGACACAGATTCAGAGAAAGATGGGTATTCACTTCAAAACAGAAAACACAAATCCACATTACTTGTTTAACATCTTTCCACAGCAACTGAAGCATTTCACCCAGGAATAAGTATTAGTGGGAGCATATGGTTACCTAAAATAGCTGACAGAGAAGCTCTGAAGAGTTTTTTAAACACCCACCTAAAGCAACCAAGCAGGACACCAATAGCAAAAGCTTCCAAGGCACTCATGCAAGGCAAGGATTCATAGCTCTAAAACTGCTCCTAAAATCAGGTGCTTGTGCTGTTCATTAAGTACAAGAGATAAGTTCACACTTTTACTGAGGGGAACAGTCCAACCCTTAGTCTACTGGTAGAATTCTTGTGGCTTAATCACAAATGCATTTCTTCAAAAGGGGAAGACAGTGCTGCACTAGAATTCAAAACTTCATATACACTATGCCTTTATGTATCAATTTCTATATACAATCCAATCTCAGCTTTAGACTTGCTTACCTTTACTAGACTCAAATTGCAGTTAGCCAAGAAGCTATCAGTGAAATTACTGCTAATAAAAAGACTCGATATTTACCTAAAGAAGTAAAATCATATGGGATACAAAGTGGGGAGTACTGAAGCCATACTGAAAGGCTACTTGAGACTTGGTCGTCATTCCTAAAAAAGAAGCCTTCTCACAACCATGAAATCTCATTTTGATTGAAAAAAAAAAGATGCTGCAGAATGCAAGGCAGCAAAATCTAATTGGATTACATATGCATATTTCCCATTAGACTGAATAAACTACAGAATATAGATATTTACAGGTGTCAATGGCTGGCCTTTGAACAAAAGCTGCTTTAAAAGCAGTTGGAACACCATTTTAAACCTTGAAAAGAATGGGTATCTTCCAGTCAAAACTGTATGACATAGGTGAGAAAAATCAACACATTCCTATTTGTGGTATCTGACATTTAAGAAGTTTAAAGTGAAAATGCAACTATTTCAAAGCTGAACAAAAGTCAGAAATTAAAAGCACCACACAAAATCACTGCCCATCACTAATTACAAATACTAAAGAGCTTTGTATCTCATGGCACACTTTAGCCATGCCAAATAACAAAAAGGTGTGCACTTTTTGAGTGACTCCCTAAAACTTCCTTCAGCAACTGTTACTTTCTCCCTCAAGCAGCAGATAATTAAACAAGTCAGTTCATGATACATGAAGATACTGGCTGCTTTCTCTAGAACCTTCCATCTTTTTATCATCTATTAAAAGAACTACTGTAAGATAAGTAGTAATTCTAAGATATACCCATGGATAAAGAAAACACCACTGTATCACTAGGACTGGGTAATTTAAGTGTGGTGATGTTAATTGTTTAAGAGGAAATAAGCACAATAGTCACACACACAAGTTCAGTGGCATTTGAATTCCATTGTTCCTGGGTCTTGCAGCATTCTGGGTACTTTTAGCATAGGGGATAATTCCTGCAGTATTTCTACACTAGAAAACAGCCACACCAAAGACCACTTTTACAGCAAACACTGCTTAAAGTTGGTTGATGAGCATTTGAAAGCAACAAGGTGTGACACTCCAAGCAAATCCAAATGCAAATTAAGTGAAGGGTTGGGATGTAGCTGAAGGCTATAGGCAACTGTCCCTAGTAGGCACCTAAAATAGCCAGGAGGTCTAACAAACAGTGTAAGTGCAGGGATTGGAAGTTGCTGAAGGATTCTCAATCACAATTATCTAGTTATAAAGAAGTGTTAACTTCATTCCTGCATAGCTACAAAATGCTTGTCATAACTAGGAACATAAAATATTTTCTTGAATTCACTTGAGTGGATTTAGAGATTAGAACATATGTGCAAAATAAAAAACATGCACATTTCCTATCACTCAGTAAGTTGAAGCGGCTCTGTTCTGCTTTCAGCTGGGACAGAGTTAATTTTCTTCCCAGTAGCAGATACAGTGCTGTGTTTTGGATTTAGGCTGAGAAAAATGGTGATAACACATCGGTTTAGTTGTTGCTAAGGAGTGTTTACACTAAATCAAGGTCTTTTCTGCTTCTCACCCCACCCTACCACTGAGCTGGCTCCACGGCACAAAAAGTTGTGAGAGGACACAGCTGGGAGAACTGATCCCAGCTGACCACAGGCATGTCCAGCATATGGCATCACATTCAGCATTGTAAAACCGGGGGAGGGAAGGAGAGATGGAAGGAAGGACAGAAGGAAAGGGGTACATTGAGAGTGACCGTGACCTCCCAAGTAACTGCTGTGTGTGATAGAGCCCTGCTCTCCTGGGGATGGCCAAACACCTGCCTGCCCATGGGAAGCATTAAATTAATCTCTTGCTTTGCTGGCCCGTGTGGCTTTTGTTTTACCTATCTTTATCTCAACCCATGAAGTATTCACTTTTGCTCTTCTGATTCTCTTGCCCATCCCACCGGGAAGAGCGAGCAAGCAGCTGGATGGGACTCAGTTGCCATCTGGGGTTAAACCCAACACTCTTCTATAAACATTGTTTCTTTTATAAGCTATAAGCCATTTTAAAATCCCTGTGCAAAAGGTGATTCTCAAAGTTTTAAGAGGAGCTGCAAAGCTTCTATTCTAAGGCTTAGAGAGGCATTACAGCAATATTAGTTATGTATTTTGTTTTATAAACTGCAGACGAAGGACTCAGTGCATCCATCTGAAGGAATCAGAATTTCAAGGGAGGCCATTCAATCACCTTGGGCAGGTAAAACATACTGCAGCAAATCTCTGCATGGCATCTCAGCTCACAAGGGCAGACACACACACTCTTGTCCCTGCTGCAGACTGGCAGGGCCAGAGCAAAACCACTGCTCCAGCTGCTTCAGTGTAAAGTGCAGAAATCTGGTCAGCACATGGCTTACAGCCCAGCTTGCACTCCAGTGAGGGACAAATGGACAGACACTCTGCCAAAAGGGGCAACAGACTCTTAAGCAGATACAATTAGATGCAGTGAGGCTCGTGTCAGTTTTGAAGATCTCAAGATCTCAAAAACTTCAGTGAATAGCAAGGCAAGGACTGAGGACAGCACACAATCACTGCACCACTTGTGAAAAACCGCAGCCGAATTGCCTTATCATAACATTTGCTTATGCGAGCATTCTGTTGGACTTCTCCCTCCCAGGCATTACTGGTGCCCAAGAGACTGGCGCCTTATCAGACACTTATTCTGACCAGGAATCTCAATCCCCAGGGGAGGATAAGAATAAAAGTTCCTCAACTACATTTTGTATGGGAAACTGAAGTGGCGTTTTGCCCAAAGTATTTCCTTTTCACCAAAAACCAAACCCATTTTCCTACATGTTCTAATTTTGAGGTCATGTTGGCAACAAACAGCTTAAAAATAGCTTATTCTATCTGATAGAAATGCTGACAAACAGCAAAATTAATTACTTGTAAGGCAACCAGCAAGCTCTCTCCAATGGCCACACTTCCCTTTTCTGAAATATCAGACTTATGAGTAGGCTGCAAAACAGTACGTCCTATAAATACCTAATTTGCTGTTAAGATGGATGTCAGGACAACATAACTAGAGTTGTCACCTGATGGGAAAGTGTTAAATAGAACAATTCACACAGGCTGCTGTGTGAATTTTTACTAATTTTGTCTGGAACTCAGAAAACCTAGTAGAAAGTCAAGATAGGGAACTCAACATCTAACTAAATCACAAAACATAACATTACATCAGAGACAAACTGCCAACAAAGGCTGAAAGCCCTGAGCCTTCTGGAGAAATAAGGAAACTGAGCCACATTGGGTCCTGGTACATTTTAAGGTTATCCTACTGCAGACAGCTGAGTATCTAAATGGTCATTCCTGAAGGAAAAAAAAAAAAAAGGGCAAAACAAACCCCAACAAAGCAAAACAAAACAACCCACACAACATGAAAATCTCCACCACTTTTGTAATTCAAGAGATTTCAACATCAAACTAGACATTAGACTATTTCCCAAAGCACCTACCTACAAAAGGCATCAAAAAGACAAATGAAATTTTAAATTTATGTTACCATTTATTTTTATGCAAATGTATGTATTTTGCAAACAGAGCTCCAAAGGCAATTTAAGGAGAGCTGGAGCATCCTTATTCTTCTGACCAACAGAAAAACTACCATTTTACACCTTTATCAGTCCACTGACAGCGCAGGGGCAGAGTTGTCAGAAACAACAGAGACAGAAACAACACTGTCATGGATAAAAGTACATGTTGAAGCACTCAGCTTCACTGCCTTGTGCATCATCAGGTTATGGCTGCAGAACAAATTACTGCAAGATAAACCAGCATGTTAATTCATGTCTTGTTAGCTGCTCTGCTGTACAATTGTGTTCACTTTTACCCTTCAGTGAGCACAAGCCAGCAATTTACCTTTCAGTGGGAGATGGGTAAGCTTTCATATTAACTGAAGTTAGATCAGGAGGAAGCTGCTGATGATGCAAATTTGGAGCTTAGCTTTTGCAAGAGTTTACCCACATAACCAGACCTTCAGATAAGCAATTCATTTACACTGTGGATAGCTGCTTCTTGCAGAGCAGCTGCTGCTACTGGGTAATCCAAACTAGAGAATCTGCAGGGCAGAAGGACAATATGGGTTCCTGGGTACCTGAACTGCATGCACAAATTCAACTGCTTAGACTGTAAGCTAGGGTGTACTACATATTCCACACTAAGCAACCACTTAGAGTTTCAACACTCAGGACAAAGAAACAGCACAAATATATTTTATCTTTCTTACGAACTCTAGCCTTCACAAAGGTTATTTAATCTGCATTCAATTATCTGTTATCTTTTCAGTTTGCAATGAAAAAGGATAAAAATGGGTATTAAGTCTTCAGTCAGCTATTTAAAACCATTCAGCAGGTTTGGGATTACTATCTGTTTTCTTTCAGAATTTAATACTGTTTCCTATTTACCAATTTAGAAGGAAAAAAAAAAAAAAAGAAAGTCATGGGTCAAACAAGGGCAAAGCACTCTGTGCAGCCTGCAACAAATGCAGAGTGCCCGGGGGCAGGAGGGAACACACCCCCCACACACACCCACCCACCCCGGGTGCCATCCTCCTCATTTGTAGTACAAAGTCTTCCTACAAGCCTCAACCACCAGGAATACTATTGACACATGAACAAAATTGCTAGAAGTATGCACTTGAAACAGCAGGGAAATACTGTTTTAAGAACAATGTATTATAGGGATCATTCTAAAGTGTACAAGCCTCCATAAAAACCAAATTCAATTAACTTGATACTATCTGGTAAAGTAATTTAAAAGGAAAAAAAAAAAAAAAGGTCTGGTTCATACCAGTACTGCCTGCTGGCCACACACAGGTGAGGGCTAAGCAGCTGCACAACCATCTGCTCCCTTACGTGCTCTTCCCCAGTGAAATACACCTAATACTGCTGAAGGGCCAGGCCAAAGAGTCTGAAACCCAGAGCAAAAACCTCATCCATCCCTAATATGTGTTTTCACATTTCTCAACAACAAAGCTTTCTGAATCAGGATGCATTCCTCCTGCCAAAGCTACCTGATATTTCACACCTAAGAGAAAATGTAAATAATCTTAATCTTGTTGAAAAAAATGTGTTTACCTAACCTACTTACTAGGAAAACACTCCAGAGACATTCCTCCACATGACTGTGAAGATCTGCATCCTTAGAAAGCTCAGTGGCTCTGAGTTCTTGTGCAAGTACAACCTGATCACATTGTCCACAGGTTAATGTTTAATAGCTATCTTTTGACCATTATGAAAAACCTCAATCATACTATGAAATGCACCATGAAATGTGTACAGCCCACACTTTCATATTCCAGAAGAGTGTTTCACATTGCTTTTTCCAATAAAATACAGTTCACTGCTGCCACTTGAACATTATTGTAAATCTTGGCTATAACCAGGACACAAGGACATCAGTGAGGAAATATGCTTGTTTGAAGTCATTCTCTTGGGATGAGGTTTGGGTTTGGCAGGCTTACCTGCAGTACAAATACAAGAAGAAGAAGTTCAAAACACTTAGATCTCTTTTGCTCTCTAATGTACAAATTGAGTCCCTAAATTTAAGATGACAATGTAAGAACATTTCATTTATAAAAAAGAGGCAAGCTAGGAAAGCAAGTTGAGTGCTGCCAAGGTAAATAGTCTGTCCCTGTCTATTATAAAGCTGCTAGGATGGAGATTTACTTCTCTGAAAAATCCTTATTAAGCATTGCTGCTAAGCAAACGCTCTCCCCTCCTCTCCCACTTACAGAGTACAAAAAACATGTAATGTCCTATCTCTCCAAGCCTACTGTAAAGGTTAGCCAAAACTTGCTGCAATTGCCCTGCAACAGCTTCTCTGCAATTATTCACCAGCACAAGCACACAGCGTACCCTTATCTTCTAAGGAAGAAAAGGTCACCTCATGTGTCAGATTCTGAATGCAGAACTTTGAGCCTTTTTGTAAGTTTAGACCCCATAAAATCTAATTAAATCCAGCACTGTCACACTGAAGCAAATGAAGGCAAGTAACCGTATGAGCATGCTCACTAAAACGCTAACAGCCCCGTTTCGCAATACAGGCTGACTAACCACATTATTCACCACAGCCTTTCCAACCCATTCACCCTTTCATTACCCAATTAACATCTCCCAGTACAGTACTACAAGTAAGCTTTTTATCAAAATATGCATAAAAGTGAAGCATTTCTTCAGTTGTTCAGCCAGCAAGCACACTTTGTTGTTGTTATTATTTAGAGTTCAAATTATGGGGACTTTCCTTGCTGAAGATAAATTATTGGATACATAACTAAAAGTCTATTGAAGCTGTAGAAAACTCACCTTTCAGCAGTGAAAGTACTATTTAGATCATACTTTGAGAATACATCAGAAATGGCAACCTTAAACTCCTTATGTAAGACCAAAGAGATCAGAGCTGTGACAATAATGTCTCTGACAGCATTCTTTGAAATTGTGATGCATTGTTATCATATGATGTGAAGTACAAGATATCCTCAAATCCATCAGATTTCTTGCTGTCTTATACCTAAACTAAGGAGCACTCCACAACTCTTTCCAGAGCACTCGACAATTCTATCTGCACCACAGATGAGGGTGGAAAAAGGGGAAAAAACAATGTTATGACAGCATTTTACTGGCAGAAGCCAGACTTAAACAAAAATTGCAAACAGCTTGTGAAATATCAGGAAATGAAATAATGAACTGTACTCCAACACACTGTTAACAATTATGTGGCTAAAACATTCAGCTACCAGAGGCCCTGTCCTGAAGCTTAGGATTTTGTAAAATACACTTTTCAAACATAAATACCTCCAGACTGCAGCAATTAACACAGGAGCCAGTATTCCACAATTTTATGTAACAGAAGTATCACCAAAGTAAACATTCAGACTCTTAAAACTGTCACAAAAATACAAGTTTGATCATTGCAAGGTCCTAAGACTATGCAATGCCCTTTCTAGTAGGTGCAAGATAAATCATTTGCCTCTCACAAACCTGTGAAATTCAGCAAAGAAAAGAAAGCAAGCCTCATTTTCTCCATCAATATTATAAATGTGCCAGTTCATCAGACACCACAGCAACTGCAAACTCTGACTATGGTCCTAAACAATATGCTAAGAGGTTTAAGAGCAGAGATGTAAGGCAGTAATCCCCTTGTTTTGTAGGCTCACTCTAAAAATACCCTGCAGACTGTCAGTCACTGGTGGAAAGCAGGTCTCCTAAACACTTGATGTGATAGAAAGTGAGTTGAATTATATTATCTATAATAACTGAAAAGAAGCAGGAGTTTAATAAAGAAACACAAGCTATGTGCCTTGTGGAAAGCAGTTCAAGTAATTTTGCTTTGTAGCTCATCGGCACACATGTGAATAATTTTAACTAACCAAGCCACGTCATTTCCAAGTGAATCATTTACATTTAGGGCAGCTAAATATCAGACAACTCAACAGTTTTCAAACATTAACATCTCAGTTTAAAAGGTATCTTTACAAATACATGCTGAATTTCAGAATAAAATTAGATATAAAAGAAAGTACAAAAAGAGCTGAAAAAGCCAAAAGGTATGTTCTTTAATCAGCCAACTCCATGAACTGCAGCTTGAAGTTATGTATGGCAAATCCCACAAAAATAAATGTATTTTCAAAATTTAAAAAATACTCTTTAACAAGTAAAATAAGCATCTTTTACTGGTAGATCAATCATAAACCTTACAGTTTATACTGGACTTACTTCCATAGGACCTATGAGTATTTTATAAGCAATCAGTGTTGACTAAACAAGGCCAAACATCTGCTGCTTAGTAACAGACAGGGTCGAATACAAATCAGTCAATCACACTTTTGTGCTGTTGACCTGATCACTCCCTACTTAGTGGGAGTCCAGAAACATATGAACACAGACTGTATTTTTGGTTCCAGCTCTTAGGTAAGGGCACAGAGAGCAGACAAAATGAGCTACAGATCTAGAGCATGCCTTGCAGGAGCCAACTGCACTCGAAACCAGTTTACTAGGAGGACGTATTTCAGCAAGATATTAAAAATATTTATAGTGAAGCTTTACCCTTGGTTCATATACAACGTTTCACAAAAGAAAAAGCAACAGCATTTTGGCCAGCCTATCCTGCCACACTGCTCTACACCAGCCACAGCATGGTCCAGCCCTACAGCCCACATTGCAGGAACATTTGCATCAACAAGCCATACATCTGTATCAGCCTTATGAGAAACCTTCAGTGGGAATGAGTCTGTCAGCAAGTAGGATTCAGGTACAGAGAAACCAGGTAAATCCACATGAGTACTAGCATGCTCAGATACAAAACAGGGAGGTAAAGAGGGCTCTCCACCACAACCAGCAATGTTTCATTCATTCGTGTATGCTCTCAAAAGAAATAAGTTCAACAACTGTTTGAAGCTGATGCAAAATGTTCTGGAGTAGATGAAACTGATTTTAGAAATACAAGATCATCTCACAAGAAGAAATTATTAAATCAGCAGAGAAAAGCATATGGAAGAAGGGTAAAAAAGCCACTGTAATTATAAATAGCAATGAATATTAATTCAGCTATTACTGCTGTCTAGGAAAGGTCATAACTCATGTTTAGTCCTCTAAAAATTTAATTGTCAAATAAGCAAACAGTAGTAAGAATTATTATGATATTATTATGAAATTCTGTATATTTTTAAATTATTTATTATTAAAGTATTATGAAAGAATTATTATGAAAGGAGCAGAGCAAAGCAAGCAGGTTGCAGCAGCATAAGACCAGACTGCACTCAGCTTCAATACCATATCGTTGTTGTAGTTAATACACCCTCCCTGAAATGAAAGTGGAAGGTGCAGGAAAGAAGCAGGAAGATGACAAAGGACTACTTAATACCTTCAGCTCAAGGACAGATTAGATGTATCAAAGGTCTTCACCTCAGAAAACCAATTTTCCAGTGGGGAAAGCTACAACAATTACAATATCATAACATTAGAAAATAAAAAGGGAATGATGATTTTCCAATTCTTATATTGTAGGAACTGTGAAAAAGCAATAGAATCCTCCAGCAGTCCAGGTTTTAATAAAACAGTACTTCTCTTCCTGATACCAAATCAAGCAGGACAATTCCTAGGTCTGGGAAAGTTTAAAAACTAAAAATAGAAAGGAATTTTTAAAAATAAATCCCCAAACCACCCAGATTAATTATTTGATCGAAGCTTCCAAAAGTTATTGGAACCTACAGTGGCAGTGGTGCAGCCATCCATTTAGGAAATCACCAAGTCCCATCTGATGGGCTGGGAAGTCTTTCTTCATGTCTTAATCTTCTATTCTTCCCAGGATGGAACAGTGACAGTATCAGAGAGCATCACTGTGCTTTGGAGCCTTTGTTGTGAAGCAGCCCAACTCGCAGGCTGGTGTCCCTTCAGGGCCGGCCCAGCTGGCCACACCTCCGCGTGGCAGCTGTCACAGCCCCACAGCAGAGCTGCCGCAGCACCACCCAGAGCGGCCTCTCTACGGTGGAAGGATCTCCCTTTCAAAGAAAACCCAGAAGCAGGAGCTTTTATAGCTCAAGGCATTTAAATGAAATGAATCTGTATATTCCAGAGAGCTCACAAAATTTTAATTGTTGTGGCAACAAGTCATGGGTGCACTTAGTCAATCTCAATTACAAAATGAAAATTAGCTCCAACTGCCACGAAGTGTGTCACTCACAGGATGGCAGATGACTCCCCGTTACACCATCCCTGCGCTGGGCCCAAGCGCTCCAGTCAGTCACTGCCTGGCAGCTGTTCCATGGCAGCTCAAGACACTTCCATCGCTCCCATCCTCCACAGCTAAATATAATTAAGGCTTCTTATCTGTGGGTTTTCTTCAGCTTATTCACGCTAAATCAACCACACTTTTGACTGCAGCCAGTGCAAAGGAGGAGGAGGCCGAGTGACACAAAAAGCATTTTTAATATTAATTTAGAATTCAAATGAAATTGTGAAGCATTGCACCAAGCTTTTGTGAAAAAGTGGCAGGTTTTAATAATAAAAATGAGCCCAGAGTAAAGATACAGTAATTTTTTCCCACTGTCAGGATATCAGAAAATCATTTGATCATCCCTCATTAAGCCTAACAACAGAAAAAATTCACTTTCATGTAAAATATAAGCAGAATGTTTTTAGGAACCCACTCTGGTGTCCAGCATTGCAACTGTGGTTGACTTCTAAGAACATAAATTTTTCTTTACACTAATCTTATTTATTATAGTAAGAATTAATGTTTACATTTGTACACCTGTCCAGTGCAAGTTTTGAATTGTTGCATAACACTTTTCTCATAATAACTCTTTACCAAGCTCTACAAGGAACTAACAGACTTTCCAAATCCATTTGCTTTACACAAATGTAACCAAATCAGAAGCTAGCTTAACAAAGTCAGACACAAACTATAAATACTTTTAAGCACACAGAATGCAATGCTTTCTGAACTCCCTCACCAGTTAAATACCTTTAAAAATATTTTGCCTCCTCTCTACAATCTAATACAAGCCATGTGTTTCATCAACCAGAAGACACAAAACATTCAAGGACTCTGTCACCGTACTCCCTGTGAGAGGTGTCTAAACAGAGAATTCCAACACAATGCCAGCTTTCTGATATTGTTTTGTATATAGGCAACTAGCATTCCTTATGATGACACAGCACTTAAAGCGTCACATCGTTCCTAATGTTTCCCATGTCTGCTTACTGCAAAGCCTTGAGATCTAAGCACAACTTCAGTGATTTTGAAAATTGTATACAGCAACATAACTGAAGAAATATCCTTTATAAGCATTTACCTTCATAAAATCCTGATGTATGTAATGGTGGGAAAAAAACATTCCCCAAACCCAAGTGTAGTAGAATCAATTACCAGAACAATGCTCATATGACAGCAGCAAGAATAGGTTCACTTAGTAACTTACTTGTTTCCCCCCCCTCAGATTCTACTATAGTACTTTTCTTAAAAATCCCTCTCTCTTGAAGCTATAACCATGACTCCATTGATATTAAAAAAAAAAAATTAATCTTTGGGCTGAAATAAAGGGGACATGATAAAGTGATATGGTCAAGTCCAATATGGGCTACAAAAGGTTTCATCTGGGAACTGATGTCATTTTCTCCCTGTACCTCCCTCACCTTGTACAACACAGTTTTTTTTTGATAATTTCAGTGTTTCTTTTAAAGAACAACCCATAATCTGGAATTAGTACTCCATTATACAAATTTGCCACAACACCAGTCAAGGCTCGATTTTTCTTTATTCATGGGAATAGACCTGAAGCTTCTCAGACCTATGGCAAAAGCTTTCATCTTAGTAATTTCAATGTTTGCGTATTTTAATTTGGGGTAAGAGGGGAGAGGAGGGAAGGGATGAACTTTATGGAATTAAGTGATAAAAGGATACATCCATTAGTCTGCATTTAAGGTTTGAGGTTTTATGGAAGAATTCCAAGTCAAGTTTTTCATGTCTGCTCTTATAAACAGATGCATACTTCCCTCCCCCACTCCCTCTTCCTATCACTCGGCATTTAAAGCCTTTTGCTTGTAAGATAGTAATGTTGGTCTTTATGGAGGCTGTAGATAGGAATTCAGCTGCTATTGCTTCAACATCTCACAGGCAGTGTTTTCTTAAACACTGATAATAATCTCTCAGACATTTCCTTCCACAGAAGTTACCAGATTTCATTATGGTCATTAAAATTAGTAACACATTATTTTTGACCAGCAATGATATATTATGAATCCACAACTACATGCTCAGTGAGAATTATCATATAAAGCTTCAGACATCAATAAATCCTGGGGTTCCTTTCCAGATTGTTTTTTTCTTTTACTTCTATTAAACTCAGTCAAGAGAAAAGAAAGTTCACTTTAAGTGCATATAACAATAAAAATGTATTTCTCTAAATAAGTAACTCTGTGTACATCCAAAGAGATGGCTTCTACCCTTTTCACCTAAAATGAAATTGATGATTACAAAATTTCTTCATGATAATGAAGTTTTTTTAATGAAAGCTTTAATTAAGAAATGGAAGCAATATGTTAATTTCTCTAACAATCTAATCAAAGTATTTGGTCTTTCCAAGACCACAACAGGATTTTAATTCCAGACTGTAAACAATATTTTAACTAGTTCATCAAATATAACACTTGTGGGGGGGGAAGTATAAATGTGAATTTCATGTCACTACCTGAGACAGACTGCTCCAAACTTGTAAAACTGCTTTACCTACCAAACGAACTGCAAGAACTCACATCAGCATTTTACCTTCTAGTCAAAACTAAGTCTATGGTAATTCAGAAGGTCAAGTCTTAGATAGAATGGACTAGAATATAATAGATTCAGAATTACCTTCCTGGTGTTAAAATATTGGGATCTTAATTCAGCTTTTTTCTGTTAGCTTTCTCTTCCCCATATTAATTCTGCTAGCATACAGATTTTATCTCTTTCAAGAGCAACATAGAATTTCTGCTACAAAAAGCAAACATGCATTAAAAGCCAAGAACGAGCCTTTGCACATGCTATATTCACATCTCAAAATTATTATTAAGAAAAGGCCAGAACGTGCGTTCTAACACAAACAGTTAAAAATAATCTTCCCATAACAATGAAAACCTCCACTGAAATTGAATTTGGAAATTGAGATCAAAATTGCTCCCATACTCTTAGTGCAGTAAGACACAGAACACTTAGCGAGATGAAGTTAAACCAACCACTTTAAAAGTTAGCCAGCCATACACTAAAAGACAAAGTTAAGATATGCACCTCAAAATGCCCGTGCTGCCTCTCAGGGTCCCAGTTTACCTATACAAGGAGCTAAGACTATCACCCTCTTCAATGAATACCAAAATCCTATAAATATTCACAAAACTGTCTCACCATACCTCATTAACAGTTCTCCCACCTGATTCTAAACTATTTTTGATTTTTATAAAATAAAAAATATTTAATTTAATAAAATTATATATGCTTATTTTAGCCCCAATATGGAAATAAATGGTCAACTTAATATTATGAGCATGAAAAGGTGTTTTTATTGCAAAAGCGTCAAATGAAGATATAATTACAAGCAATATATGCTGAATTAAGTCAGAAACATCTCATGCCATCAGTAAAACATTCTGTCAGCTAGGGCTAATAAGAACTACAGAAATATTGCATATTGCACCCATTAATTCTCTTTAAGATACCATCTGAGACATGGACAAAAAGACCATGTTCATTACTCAAACATTATTCAGATGTTCATTATTCAAACAAATTGAGCTTTTGGCCATCTTGTTACAGTTGTTCAAACCCAGGAAAAAAGTTCATTATTAATGTCACCCCAAACTAGAAAAGTATGTAGTTTTGTTCCTGGTATAGAAATTAACGTTCCTTACCCCATCATGATCTTAAGCAAAGTAGGATGCTGCCTATCACGTGTGGGATCACAATTCTGTCTCCTTCAGAAGGTGAAATGCATTCCACAGCTGCCTGGCAGGTCATGTTCTCCCAGAGGGAGATCGGGCTGCCCACAAGTCAGTACAGGACTACAGGCAGGGCTGCCAGCAACAGTGGCAGTTCAGCAGCTCCAGTGATGCCAAACAGCCCTCACGAACACACCAGTGTGACTGAATGACCTCAGCTAGGCTAGAACTGTCAAACCCACGGATGTCTCTCACCTTTCTAAATCAAGTGTTCTTCACAGTTAAACAGCTACAGTGATCTGCTGCAATACACAGATTTTGGCGGCCGAGAGTCCCAAAAAGTGCATTGCCCATAAGCAACACACGCTGGAAAATCACATGGCTGCAATAGCCTCTTGAATCATACAATACCTGTCATCTTCCCAACTTTAAACTGCTTGGCAAAAGAACAAGAAAAGTCAAACAGGAAATAATGAGGAAAATTTGTCTTCATTCTCAAGTCCATCAGAGCAATCAATGAAGCTTCATGCTCTCTGCAAAGACAGAAATACCGCCTGACGACCCTGAAACCCTGCACCCAAAGGCAGCCTTTCCACATCTGCAGCACAGGGCACTTCTACAAGTCACTCCTCAAAAAACAGACACAGTACAGAGCAAGTGGCAGAAGGTAACCAGGGCATCACTCACAGGAATTTCTCCTGAATAATTCAGACTTTACCATTGCCATATTCTGCATTGCCTGCTGATGGATGTGGACAGTGGCAAGCAACAAAGTTCACTCCTGGTATGAGGGAGTTTGACATGGAAGCAGTATGAGCTCTACAGTTGGGGCAAGCAGGAAATTGTACTGCTGCTACTGCCTAGGCTGACAGATGAAATCATGTCCCTTGCATTGCCATCTTGGTATGGAGAACATCACCCTACTTTCATCATGGACAGCTGCTTCCTGGGGTGGCAACTGAGCTGGGCAACAGAACACAGGATGAAGAGGGAGGCAGTCTAAAAATGCCTGCAATGGAACAGCTGGCACGTGGCATCAAGGCAGGCATGACAGGGACTCAGTGAAAAGGACACTGGATATTGTGCTGCCAGATTCACACAACCATAGAAGTCACAAGTGTGTTATCTTCACCAGCAACTAGTCACAGAGTCACTGATTTGAACAGCACCTCCATTATTCTGGCAGGTGACTGTAGCACAACTACTCCATCCATATATCACCATTCTTAACAGTATGCCCTGCCTTCCCTTTCTTAGTCCAGAAAAATTTAAAGAAGTTAATCTTACAGAATT
Organism: Passer domesticus; assembly: GCF_036417665.1. Lineage (NCBI taxonomy): Eukaryota > Metazoa > Chordata > Aves > Passeriformes > Passeridae > Passer > Passer domesticus. Next base: position 35,957,819 of record NC_087479.1, read on the forward strand.
TGCAGTTTTCTCTTATACAATAGGCAGCCTATAGGACACTGACAATATAGGTAACACCATTTAGAATGCCATTAAAATCAGGTGGGAGACAACAGCACCTTCCTTCACAAGGAATCAATTATCCATTCCTTAATTACAATTCCTCTACATATATTAAACTTCACCTTATTTACTACATTCACAGGAATGGAAGTTACAAACAGGGACTGCAAATAGTGACTTGGTGACATAGGTACTGAACTGAGGCAGAAAGTGAGCTTAGTCTACTCTAGGAAAATCAGATCTCCTAAGAAGTTGGCACACTGTGCCACTGAGATAAGCTCAGTTGGCTGGAGCATGGCACCAATAATGCCAAAGCTGTGGGTTCAATTCCTATATGGGCCATTCACTTAAGAGCTGGTCTTGATGATCATTGTGGGTTCCTTTCAACTTAGAATCTTGGAATAATCCCTTCTTGCTGGCAAGTTCAGGAAGAGTTGATCTTGACATCAGCCCCTGGAGGACCAAGCATCACCTTATGTCACTTGGAGATTACCAAAAGCACACATTTCACTTCGCCAGACAACATCAGTGCACATGGCAGAACTTAGAAATTCTGCTCAAACTGCACCATTCCTCTGGCAGCTTTAGCAACCTTCACACCTGGTTAACTAATGACAATTGGTGTCTTGCAAAAATACATCAGCAAAACTACAGGAAACCAAAGGTTGTCTACAGCAGAATGGCTAAGGCCTCCCTACTCACATTATCGAGCATTTGCTTGAACCTCCCATTAATTCTCAAAGGTCAGATTTCATTCCAAAAGCCGATTGTCCATCAGGTGCACTGCAATTATGTATATTACAGAGCCACCCTTCTACTCTGCTTATGGTTTGCACTGCATCTTCCCAGCTCAAACTCCACCTCCTGAGGTCATCTACACAACAGCATCTTACCTGCAGCTCTCTGAAGCTGCACACATCACACCAAACAAACAGCACACTAAAGGCAGTGGTCTTCTTCAATGGTATTTCTTTCTGGAAAAGGAAAGAGTTCTTAGACAAGAACTACAAAACTCATCTAAGATTTTTTCAACATTACAGCAGTCTAACCACTGCAGGTAAGAGATGCTGGAAGCTTTTATATAAAGCCTTGCTACAAGCATAAATGCACAACTTTGCTAGCACTGAGATTTGAGAAGTTAGATCCCTACATCACAGAACTTAATCTACAAAGTAGGAGCAGAAACAGCCAAGTAGCTATTACATATATTTCTCTGACCAACTTAGTCTCATGATACTAAAATTATGCAAGTAGCTATGGGCATTGGAATCACATGCCTCAAAGAGGGCTGTTGCAAGCCACAAACCACTTTTTCCCAAATTTCACACCTAACCAAATTTAAGAGTAATGCCAAATTGATATTTTGCAGTGGTAAGGCAAAGCTGATGAACTCACAAGTATCATGCAATAAGATCTGTCATCAATGCAATAACATGTTCTTCAGTTACTTACACTCAATATCTTACATAAAGAAGGCTTCCTCAATGAAATCTATCCATTTGCAAATGTAATAGCTATTTTCAAGGGCAGCCTGCTTAAGTGACTCCTTTTTAATTAAGGATAAATTAAATATTTAATGAATTCAGAGTTCTTATATTGTTCCCTCACTGTCTGTAAGAAAATACTCTACAAAGGAAGGGGCAAAAATCACATTCTTCTTTAGCACCTCTCTCTATTGTGAAATACACCCTCTGAAGTTGACCACCAGCACTGTTTACACAGGGATTATATAGAAACATCTTTATAAAGTACACAGTGTCTGACTACACAAACTGACAGAACTTCCTCAGCCCTTCCAAGTCTCGAGTCTGAGCGATGACAACACCATTAAGTGACAACAGTTTCCAGGACACTCATATTCACATTGCCTATTGGAAGTTCCTTATCACCAGAAAAGGTTGCAGTCCATGCATCATGTCTGACAGCTACCGTGGTTTTTTCCAGTTCAGTTTCTTTCCTGTATTAGGTCCTTCTGTTTTCAAGTTTAACTCAAGGCTGAGTCCTTTCTTGGTCCATCAACTTGAATTTTAGAAGTTTCTTAAGATTAAACATTACAGACATTCTGACTGGAAGAAGACTTACTAGTGGTACAAGATGAAACTTCCTGAACCCCAAAACTACAGCAGAAAGAACGGGATGAAATTCAGCATGCCCTGGATTCCAACCCCAAAGGTGAAAAGCAATCACAACTACAGAAATTTTTATTCACAATATTTTGAAATATCAAGTTAGTGACCTACACAGGTATTTTTTATTCTTCATAGAACTTCTCTCTCCCTGAATTCTTACAAAAAAAGAAAAACTAAAGACGAAGGTGGTAGAATAACTTCAGAGTCTGGAACTGAATGCTTTTCATAACCTCTAACATGAACTTCTAAAATGCAACAGGCTGCTGAAACAAAGCCAAGATAACTGAGGTTATCTTGGATTGTCCTCCAACCACACCCAGGAATGCAATGCATGCCAGAACTCCACAGTTGGTCACAGCCATGGGCCAGGAGGAATCCAAAGTGCTCTGAGTCAGTTTCTCACCGCTGGAATCAGGCATTCAGGCGGGCTTGCTATAAATATCCAGTGCTGGAGATACAGGAGGAGATTGGAGCCATATGTGGGAGACCCAAATACCAATTACACACCGAGCAAAGTTCCAGCAACACAAAATTAAGGAAGAAGAGGAGATTCAGGAAATGGCCTACTTTAAGGCATACGGTCTGCATGTTGTGAACTCTCACAGAAACTGAGAAACCAAGAAGTAAGGCTGGGAAAGGAATCAGAAGTTCGGGCTACAGAAAAATCCCCCTTGTATATTACACACCAATGCATATAATCCTGTTATTCAATTCATGTTTTCTACATAGAACAAGTAAAATTTGTGTGAAAAAACAGATTAACTAGCAAGGCAAAAATCCTAAAAGATGTGACTGACCACATAAGCTAACTTCACAGAACATACCTAAAGTCTGCCCAAGCTTAAGATTGTATTCATAGCTGAACATACACGTGATCTGCTCCAGTTTTTGCAGTTAAATTGTCTTACTCCCTTATTTTTTGTTGTTTGTTGGATGGGGAGGGGAGGACGTTTTTCTACTAAGAACATTTTTACTTTTCAAAATATTCTCTATAGGTGAGTGTCTTTTCTACTAAAAAGGAGTTTTTAAATTTTGTTACTGCTACATTGCTCTTCTACAAGCCATCCTGGACTTACAAAACAATAACTATCTGAATAGAAGTTTTTAAATTGTCTTACATGTCACAAGTCACCTAAAGCAAACTTGTAAATTTGTTTTTCCTAAAACGTTAGAGAGGTTTGGATGGTGCAGAACAGGATTATTTGACATACTTATTTCTCTGATACTGGAAAGAAGGCTAGAAAGCATTCCTAAAATATTTGATAGTCTTGAGATTCACAGTAGGAGACTGTATTTCCTGCTGGATAATAGTATTACATTACACATAAAAATGACTATGCCAGTAAAATTAAAACACCTACAACGTGTGGAGCTGTCAGCAGAGATCCTGTTCTGTCTGAAGGGAGACTCCAGAAGGGCCCAAGGGACTTGCAACCAGCAAGAGGGATGACTGAACGCCTCTGTAAAACCTAAGTATCCTAGGTTGATGACCATTGTGTGAAGTTAATCTATGCTCGCTCTGGTACAAAATCAGAACCTAGACCTCTGACTGATTCTCCTTTATAAAATTATTTTGGGAATGGGAAAGAAAAAAAAAGTGCTTTTTGTAGATATAGTTACCAAAATGTTATGAGAGCAGGCAATGTGTGTCAGTATTACTGACTAAGCATTATGTCCTAGGTCTGAGAAGAAAAAAAATTAAGGAAATAACAACTAAAACATGAATAAAAAGACATCGCTGGCATAGCTATTGCTAAGTGACATCTTATCTAGCTTTTATAGCGACTATTTATTGACTGGCATCACAGAAAAAATAGATTTTGAGTAGAAGTCTGAATATTGATAACATCAGCTTAATGAGTATGATGTTTAAAACCAAACTCAAGCAAGACTCAAGTCTTCAAACTAGAGAAACATTTAAATTTATCTACTAAATACACTGTAAGAACACCCAGTCTTTATTTACACTATGTTACATTTCAAAGGTTCAAACTTCCAGTATATCAGTAACTAGCAACCTCTTCTGAATCTATTTTAAGTGGTTTCCCTATGCAAACAATTAGAGGGACTTTTTGAAGATCTCACTGAAGTTAAAGGTCTAGGTTGAGATGAGCTCTGAGAAGATGAAAAGTGCTTCTACACAATGTTCTCAGTTATATTAGGTACACATTTTAAAAAGGAATAAACGTCCTGAGGATGTCCCACAATTTATTTATAATCTTTCATAAGAATCTCTCAAATTCTAAAGTTCACAAAATCTCAAGACAAAAATATGTGGTATTCTGTTTTTAAGAAATGACAGAGAAATTCACAAGCTTATTTCAAGGAATAAACAGATTACACAACCAGGCAAAGAAAGAACTGACAGAGTACACTGTTGATTTCAAACAAATGCTAACAAATACCTCCTTCAATAATTTAAATCCAGTCCACCCAGGATTTCAAACCTACGGGACGTTCACTTTTACCTATAGCATTAAGTCGTTGGTTTCCATAGCACTTTTCTTACCATTTGGAAAAAAAAAAAGTCTGCTGTTTTAAGGACTCCACTGATCACTACCCATACAGACTTGGTCACTTACACTAGAGACAAATACAGATGATACAGTTCCCCAAAATTCAGAGCATGAAAAGGTAAAGTTCTGCAAGAGAAGGAGGTAAGGCAAGAATGTGGTTGTGATACAGGCTTCACTGGACAGGCTGCCCTGAGACACTCCCTGCAAATTCTCTTCACCACCCACGGCCCCTCACGTTAGGCATCCAGATATGACACGCAGCAGGAAGGCCCGGACAGCCTTCATCGTGGGTCAGGTACACTGAAACACTTTGGGAAACCTAAACCACCTGCACATGGCCTCAGAGGCTACAGGCAGGGTACCTGACTGGGATCTGGGAAACGCTGCAGCGTACACAGCCCAAAGCCACCTTCAGCTGCCTTCTTTGCACAGGTTCTGGCAGTGCCTGCATCAGTTCTGAGACTCCAAAGCAAACATTTTCTAGCAACTACAGTCATAACACCTTAGGACAACTCAATCAGAAGCAATAGCTATATCCTGCTATAGAAGTTAGCACAGCTTACTGTGACTGTCACTTATTACATTCCACCAGAGCTGCAACTGACACAACCACATAAAATTAAAAATTTAACCTACCAAAACCCTTTTTTTTTAATCCCTGCAGTTGATGTGCTCATGAAGTCCATCCTTCTGTGACAGAGGATGAAAACCAGTGAGTTTTAGGAGGCAACAACAGTCCTCCACTTGGGTACGACAACTTCAGTGAAATCTTCAGCAACACCCTGCCTTTTCTGCAAAGCCTGAGCAATTGCATCAGTGGGCCACGGAGAAGCCTCACTTCCTCTGCATCTTCAAGGCTCACACAAGGCTTTACCAGCTCCAGCTGTGCTCACTGATAACTTAAGAAAGCTTGTAAAAAACATCTGAGAAGGAGCAGGGTAAGGTCCAGAGTGAAGCATTTGGGTATGTACAGCATATGGTAAGTTTAGTTCCATAAACTGAATTTAGTGTTATTCCTGAATCCTGCTTTCACTCATTCAAGTTTGTCTTTGTGACTGGCAGAGCTACTTTACTCTTCAGTGTACACCTATAAAAATAACCGTGCAGACAGGATCCCAAGGTGTACTAATAAGACAGTTACACGCCTAGACAGCAGGAGGTTTCAGCCTGTTCCAAAGGAGCTTAATACTTAATGGAAGCATAGAGGCCTACAATTACACAGCTAAGTCCCAATATATGTTTTTTACAAGATTAGAGCTGGAAAAATTCACCTGTCCTGGGAAGGAAAGAAGCCAAATGGCAGAAGAGAGATAGAGACAGCCAGGAAGACATTTCCAGAATTTCTCCCTTCAGCCTTGAATTACAGAAATCGTTGGTGGTTTTTACACTCCTTGAACTCCACAATATATTCAGTCAACATGGTTTACCTCCTTAGTAAAGACTAGAGTAAATATCCAGAATAAGTATCTCTGGAAAGGGGGTCTACAAATACTCAGAAATTATTTTTTTTTAATGGCAGAAAATATAACACACACACACACATTCCACACCCCACAACCCAATTTGGTTATACATACCATGGTTGTTTGGTAGTTATACATGTCAGCTTCCACCATTTTTGTCTGTTTCTCATAAACAAACTTATTTCTATCATGCCAAGAGCAAACTAATGCATGTACATGGGACTGAAAGCAGAGAACCATCACTCCCATTTATAAAGTAGAAGGGAAGTTGATTAACCTGAAAAGATGCAATATATGAATCCCAACCTGAAATATACTGCAAAATTTACATAGATGGTAATTGTGGTCTCCAAGGGCAGGGAGGGAGGGAAGTACTAAGTATTCCTTCATTTGAGAATCCAAAGTTCTTGCAATTACAGAATTTTAGTTGACTTTTAGGCAACACTGCCTGACCACTTCCCAAAACTTGGGGCAGCAGACGTAGTGACTTCAAGATGACATATTTATAGCACACAGAACCCACATACAGCCACTAATTCTATAATTAAACACTAAACCAAGATGCTATTATGAGCACAATGTCTCTGGCAACGTACCACATTCAGATGGACACTGAAATATCTTTTAGATAATTGAACTCGATCTAATCTGGAGTTGGTATTTCCTGGCCAATGATGACTAACTCCTCTAAACGATCATTAAATATCAGGAAATACCCACCCCCAACGTCAATCACTATCTAAACATACACTAAAGTATCATGTTTTGAACATCTTCACTCACAGATAAATATCATATAGGCAATATAACTGAGAGGAAGAAAAACCCTTTCCACCAGTCTTCAAGTAACAAAAATACAAAATCACGTCCTAATATTAATAACAAAATGTGAGTTAGGGCCAGACTTCCTGCTCACTTGTACAGTTTCACAAGATAACACTGGGCTCTTCCACAATTACCTCCCTCCCTTCATTCGTATTTAAAATGCCACCAGAATTAAACTGATCCACACCACAACTGTGGGATGATGGGTTAGAGAAGGGCTCGCAGCAGTACTGGGAGTAGTTTGTGCAGTGAGGACACTGGTCTTGCACACCTCTGCTGGGCCCTTCCCTTTCAGCTTCCCACGTGCACTGTCCTGCTGCCCCGACCAATTCCAGTCCTCAGCAACCCACACAAAAATAAACAGACCAAAGAGCCTTGGTGCAAACTCCAGCCCAAAGGAGAAGCCATGCCTTTTCATCTCCATTTTCTGTTCCATTAAAAACAGCAGAGGAAAAAAAACACTTCTTAGCTCAAAACAAACAAAGAAAGAAAAAGAACCCATGGTAAGTGAAAGACAACAACACATTTATATTCAGGAAGGCTGAGGAGTGGACAATTGTCCTCTTCATTTCTGTAGAAACCAAAATTAAAGGCTCTCAGTAGGAAAGTCACAGCTCTAATCCCCTCTTCCCCCATCTCCCTGAAGGTACCAATAGAAAGTTTTCATCACAGCAGTCAACACATCACTATGCTGTGAATGTTAAATCTAACCCAAACAGACTGCCATAATTTCCTCTCCTATCCTGTTTCCATCTTTTTTTTCCCTTTAAAGGCAAAAGATTTGTTTTACAACTGCCATAAGTGCACCAAAACTATTTCTAATTTACTTAGAATTACAAAATAATTTCATCCCTGATGAAATTGCTAGTTGATATTAATTACACTACTATTCTCCTATTAGAATTCTACATACTTAGCTTAAGTTGGCATGTGGTTCTCTGCAAGTCAAACACTTCCTAATTAAATCCTAAAATCCTATCAAATATCAATATTAAAACTGCTTCCTTCAAGCAAATCCACAGCTTGTCATCAAGAATGATTTTGTTTCAATAATCATTCTGGTGAATATTCTGCCTGAATAAAGCAGCTTTTTTTTTCTCTGAACATGAAAAATCAAACCTCTTATGAAAATTGATATTCGTTCCCAACCCTCCTCCCGGAAGAGCTAACCACTTATCAAACCACTACAGTAGATCTTCTGGCAGCTCTTTGAGCTGTAATCAGAGATCAGACTTATATTCAGATCTTTGGGGGAAAAACCACCACCACCACAACACAGAGCACACACCCATACAGAGTCCCCTTCATAATTTAATTTTAATTTACAAAGATGGCTCCTTTGCGCTCATCTGAAAACATGTTATGTGTCAACTGTAAAATGGAATTGAGCTTTTTTGGAGAGTACTTTTTTGGACTAACACTCCCATAAGCAGAGTGCTGCACCTGGGAAAACACATTAAACTGCTGGTTCAGAATTCACTTTGCAGGCAAGTGAGCAAATAAGTCCCATCAGCGTTATCTGGCACGACACCTCTTGCACTCCTTGTGTCAAGTAGCTCTCGAAATGTTACATCTATGCCACTGAAATTAAACTAGTGACATTTTTCTCAAAGTGGGAATCTTACATAATGAGGAGCAATAGCACAAGTAATCCAGAGGCAGCATTCACTTAGCACCAACTCACAGCACTGTAAGGATGGAAGTGAGTTGCTGCGCAGAAAAAAGTTCACAAGAAAACTTCCAGCAGCAAACTGCTTAAAAAAAAAAAATTTAAAAATCTCCTACCAATCCAGCCCTCTAATTCTACTATATAAAGGTGTCTAAAGTCAGTCTATATTGATGTGAAGGATGTAAATTAAGAGTCATGATTTGGTGGAAAAAAATGAAAAGAAAAACAAACTGAATCACTGCCAAAAAACTCCCTCAGCAGTTATCTTGCTATTTAAAACAGCTGTGTCACATGGAGTAAAACAGCCCACTAAACTATATCACAAAGCAAGGGCAGAGTTTTAAACTAATCAGTACAAAGGTCCTCAAGAAACTGAGTTTTCACCAATTATAGCTTTGCACACAGTTCAGTTTATAATGTGGACTTTGTAAAGATTCGAGACTTTCCTAGTGACGTGCTTCTGAGTACACAACAATATGAGGAAGTGCTGTAGCTAATATCCCTCTTCTCTGCAGACAGTCACATATCAAAGATGCATCATTGTTTAAAATGGCTCCAGCTCCAAAGGGTGAAGATCTGCTCCCTGTCCTGTCTTGACCTTAAGGGAGGGACACACTGTCCACCAAAACATCCTGTCAGGAAAGCAGTAAGAAGCGTGCAAATTTGGAGATTAGGATAATAAATACACTTTTGCTGGTTACGTATTTTGGCTTTCAGAAAAATTCTTGTTGAAGAATACAGAGGTTTTTCTAACCAAGTTTTGTCCATGCTTGAAATCGTGATGAACATGTCCACTTGGCAGCTGCAGGGAACTAGGAACAATGTATTTTGAAGCTCCCTGTGTGATAGTCTTGTGTGAAAGTTTTCATTGTTACATCCATTCTCTTTTGAAGTTACATGTTTCCTGAAACTGGTTTAGCAGAACAAAACTGCTAGTAATTATTTGCTATTTCTTCCAACATAGATATTTGGAATTTATGTGAACATAGTCCAAGTCTGTTCACTAAGTAAAGTACACGCACCTATATAGGAAAAAAAATGGGACTTTTACTGCTTTGGGTTTTTTTCTGTTTCCTTTTTTAGGACTGCATTCCCAAACCTGTGAGGAGATGCCCATGACATAAGGAACATGGTCAACAAGTGTTTTAATCAGGTTCTTTTTCAATATTTCTTAGAACTGGCACCAAGTTCTTAGAGAACAATCTGTTTAGGTCAATAATAAACTGCAGGGCTCCTAAATAAACTGGTAATATTGTACCTATTTGTCTCCTAAGTAAAATTACTGCTTTTTACTGGTCAAAAGGTCTTATTTTCTCAAGTACAAAATTAACAGAAAAACTGGCTGATTACTCAAATGACTACTTCAAATGTGGTTTTATTGTGTTTTTATTATCATACCTTTATATTTAGCTACCTGTGCTCCCAAGATGACCAGTGATCTCTGCATTTTTCTTTAAGTTTATGCAAGTGGAGAGCATTAACCAAATAAGCAACATTATTTCAACCTTTTTATAGTAAAATGTCTACTGAAAACCACAAAAAAAAATTAATTCAGGTTAGTGTTATAAACCCTAACAATGTTTACTGGATTGAAACAGTTGGACAAGCCTGCTCTCATATTTAGTTCCATTGCTAAGTGTCAGCAATTACTTTGCATCTCTAGATACTTGCACTTGAAACTGAGATGTGGAGGAAAATAAACATGGCAGATGAGATCCCAAACACTTAGTATTTTTTCCAGCTCAAGCTTTTCATACCTTAGATAAAATGCATTACCTATTTTTTTAACATCAGATTAACAGCCAAGATTTTTTTTTAAGAGAATGTAATTTTATCAAATAGCAAAGAGAATTGTGCAAGCAACACACAGCCAAGTCACAGAATCAAATCTGAGCTTTCATATCTTAAAACCTAGTCCAAACAGGGAAGCTCACTTTCATACTGTGCTTTTTAAAAGTGACAAAACAAATCACACAATCCAGACTGAATAAACCAGATGCTACGATTTATAGGCTCTAGTTCCATTCTGTCCAATGTATACGCACCATTTTCTATGAAGTAAACTAAGACTGAGATCTCCATTTCTCAAGAACTAGAAGTATTGCTAAATTCACAAATGCCATTTCAAATAATAAAGAAATATGTTAGCACATGGAAAAGATTAATAAACATATTTTCTTAACAAGGGTCTCTACATAATGAGCTACTATTTGGGCTTTGGACAAACTCACAAGAAAAATATAACCCATCTTCAAAGAGTTGTTACAGAATTGTTTTGTCTTCACTGTATTTTTACTGTTCAGCTTCAATTGCACTGAGCAACCCTTAAGTGCAAAAGTTAGTTTTTGAAGTCCAATTTCAGACTGAGCAAAGTCTATCAGAAGATTTTCATGAAGTCCTAGATTGCTTACCAGCCCGTAATCATGTGGTTCTCATATTACACTGTGCCATAATTACTTCTATTTAAAATGAGAAACCAATTCTGTTTAAACACTTACTGTCACTTTAAGATCTTCAACAAACTACATTGCAGTTGTGCTACTGTACACATCAGGGACGTGACTACCATCTCTTTTAAAAAGAAAATCAACTCCATTTAATTCCTGCTTGGATCTAGACATCTGGAATCAGTATATAGATGAGGAAGAACCACACAGCTGCAACTGTATAAATATTTTTCTTACCAATTCCCTGCCAAGAGCATCTCAAAATTATAAGATCAATTTCACAGACAAGAAATAAAACTAAGATCACACAGGCAGAAAAGTTTTTAGAATTTGGGTACTCATATTTGGTATGAGAGGTATTCCAGGGCCAACATACAGTCTCATCTTGGATCACATTTTCCAGATTTTGTTTCCTGTGAACTTCTGGGGCAGAGCTGGTGCCTCCTTAAACTGGCATAATGATTATCACTGATTTTATCATAAGAATTTCTGGCATCCACTTCAAATAACAATCCAGCAGACAACACACATTCCAGCTTGTGTTATTAGGATTAAAACAGGAACCCCTTTCTATTGATATATTCCTTCCAACAAGGCTTATCTAAGCAATTGCCAAACTGATTGCAGTTGATTACAGTATGATGATGCATAGACAATTAGGTATATTTGTTAGCTGAAAATACTGCAGCAAATGTAAGTCTTCAGAGTTTTGATTTAAAAATAAACTTGAGAATGCCCTTTTGATCTAACACAGTACCTTGGAACCCATGAGGTATCTGGAACATTATTTCTAGACTCAGAACACTAGGAGAGATTATTTTTTTTGTTCACCTCCAGCCAAACAGACTGCATTCTACCTTCTCATACAAACTCATGATACCGATGTGACTTCATTACAGAAATTAATACATATGGTCATCGATCACTGATGGACTAAAAAATCCATTCTTTGACACATCTGCTAAGCCAACATAAGTAAAAAGTTAACCACAGAAACCTGCAAAGGTGTTGTGTGTATAGTTGAAGACCTCCATCAAGTATCAGTGGCACCAATTCTTTGCATCATCATATTAATCAAAGTTTGGGGCTTGGTTTGCTTTTGTACTGTGGCTAAACAACATTGAAAAGTATGGCCATTCCAGAGACTGCCCATATTTTAGAAACTTGTGATGGTTATTCCACTCGTACATTACCATTCATGAAGGAACAAAGCTATGGAAGGATGTCACAGTATCAGACCACAACAAAGACACACTGAAGCAGACCAGCTCAAACCTTTGGCAACAGAAATTGATACACCGGGCTGTCTAGCAGGGAAGAGCATCATTTGTAGCGTGTAATGATTCAAAGTTCTCCTCATGAAATTTGTGAACAATTACATTCTAAGATCACACAGCACTGATCCTACAAAGCTGTTCCTTTTTGCTCCTATCAAAGAACTATAATGACATTAGGGTTTACTTTATAAGGTTTATGAAAACCTTCCAGAATTTACACAGTCCTACTTACTGTGCAAGTTTGGCCATGACAATCAATACAGGTCATCTTTGTCAAGTCCTTCTCGTGGATTCCAATTTCTCATATCAAATGCTTTATACAGCATCACACAAGATGCTTTACACCAACACTTCTATTAATGCTATTCTGGTCACCTGTGAACACAGACAACTTAAGAGTCTGTTCCTAATCTTCATCCTCAAAGGTTTTGCCTCTTCATCACCCACTTCTTTGCAACCATTAACTACAGCTAATCTATTTCAAAAGATGAGAACTGTGAACAAAACCTTGAAAGAGAGCTACTTCAGCAAACAGTAAAGTGAAGTGACAGTATTTGTTTTGAAGACTTAAGGACAGCTGGACAAGATGTTGCACTTTCACAAAGAAATAACTTACAAATCACAGGATAGTGGATGCTGCACTCACATGCAAAGGGTCATAAAAGCATTTCTGTGAATTGGAACAGTACTTTAGGGCTATAGGATGTTTTAAACAAAGTGCCCAAAACAAACAGCAGCAGTAAAAGCTGTAGAGAAGCAGAGACTGTTAACAGCCTGACATGTGTCAAGACATAAATGAGATCTTCACACTTACAAAAAGCAATGTATTCCCAAACTTCAGTGTGTTTTAAAATAATAAATTATTTCAAACCTAATTATGGCTAGGTTAGCAACTAAGAGGAATAAACAAAATCCAATTTTGCAGAAGTCCAGATATGCTTTAGTATATCCAGCTAGAGGCATTCCAGACACTCTACCACTGTGCGGTATGAGGCAGCTCTTAAAGGCACAAGAGTCTGAACATCTGTAGAAACACCATCAAACAAAAAAAAGCTAAGGAAACCAACAGTGTGTCCTTAATCAGTTCCCTCTAAATTGGTGGCTCCCTAACAGATTTAACAGGTTTTTTAAAAAGCCTTTGAACAAAACTTTAATTAAATCTTTTCCAAATCAAGTACTCATTTCAGCTCAGTGCTCTAGGTAAAACTCCAGTGCATTTACAAGTATAATCAGTTCAGCACAGTTCTCCCTCTTTCCTCTATAAATACAGCTATTTATGTTTGACCCCAATCCACACTAAAACTCAAACACCCAGCATGTAGCTCTTTCATCTACCTCTTTTTCACAACCTGATCAACAGCAGAATGGCAGATGAAGAAAGGTTGGGTGTGATACCTTCAGAAAACAGTCAGAAGTGGTTTTTTGTGTCTGAGTGTGATAGTGAATACAAAGATCTGCCTGAGCGAGTGCTTTTACTACTGGAAATGCATCATACCTGCACAAAAAATACCATTTTCACAGAATCACAGAACAGTTTGGGTTGGAAGAGAGCTTTAAAAGTTCATTTAGTCCAATGCCCTCCTGCAATGAGCAGGAATATCTTCAATTAGATCAGGTTGTTCAAAGCCCCACCCAACCTGACCTTGAACACATGCAGGGATGGGGCATCTACCACCTCTCTGTTCCAGTGTTCCACCACCCTCACTGTAAAACATTCTTACATATATTTAATCTAAATAGACTCCTTCTGCTTGAAGTCATTACTCCTTGTCCTGTTGCAACAGACTTTGCTAAAATGTTTGTCTTTCTAATAGCCCCTTGGAGTACTGAAGGATGCAATAAGGTCTACCCAGAGCCTTCTCCTGGCCGAACAATTCCAATTCTTTTAGCCTTTCCTTACAGGAGAGGTGCTCCAGCCCTCTAATCGTCTTCAAGGCCCTTCTCTGGACTCACTCCAAGAGGTCTGTGTTCTTCCCATGCTGCTGGACCGCAGCACTGTGGGTGGGGTCTCACCAGAGCAGAGGCTGTCATCAGCACATTTGGTAAGGGTGCACCTGATCCCCTTACCTACATCATTAATGAAGACATTAAATAGCAGAGACACCTGAGGGATGCCATTTGTCATCAATGTCCTTTGGGACACTGAGCTGCTGGCTGCATCCAAAGAGTAGTGGTCAATGGCTCAGTGTCCCAGTGGGCATTGGTGAGAGGTGGTTTAACCCATCAGACTTAAAACTCAATGGAACAGGTACCAAAACAAATGAGTAAATAAGAAAACCAAGATACCATGAAAATTGGTGTTATTTATTTAGATTTCACTCATTTTCCAGTTACTACTCTAGTTCTATTAACATCCATCAATTCAAAAAGCAAAATTACATCTCTTCTCAATACATTAATTGAAAATCCAGGTATTAACATGAGACCTGTAACATCTCAAGCATCCCTAAAGGCCAGGACACTCAGAGCCATGTCTGTATTGAAACAATTCTGACCAAACATTTGAAAGCCTGTTTTGAAACAGCACAATGGGTCACACCACTCAGCATTTCTCACATCTACAGAGGCATCTGAGCATGGAAAGCAGAGACTGCTTGCATCTCTACAAGTCATTTCTGCACACACCAAGGAAAAACTGTGATCAAAAGATTTTAAAATAATTTTTTGTCCAGAAACTGATGGCATTTATTAATTAACAGATATATAGGTCTGTTAGAGTCACAGAATTTAGGTTTTTAACAAAACATGCAGAAAAAAGCTTCAGCAAAGCAAAAATCTTACTGGTGATCCACAGGTCAGACGCAGCTCATCAGGGGAATTTCATGTTAGCATGGATGAGACAATGATCCTTTACCACTCGGACTTCTAAAGAAATGGAATTTACTTTACAAAACTGAGAAATTTCAATTAACTATTATAAATTATAATTTCAATACTGTGGACCATTTCATAGTATTACTTCCTTTTCATAAAGAGAATGTCTGTGGTTTTTGTCAGATCTCACCCTATTCAATGGCCATTGCTAACAATCTTCAACTACAAAAAATTGTTGTACAATATATATCTGTTCATGCTATGTGAGTCTGGGAGAGAAGAAAAAATATACGGAAAAAAACCCAGCAAGTATCTTTAGTATGAGGACTATTTTTCCCACTACTGGTTATTCATTTCAGCATGCTCAAAATTGAACAAAATGGCAATAGTTTCTTATTCTATTGTATAGATACAATTTCCTTTCCTTATATATAAGGAGAGAAAACACAGTCCTGGAGAGAAACTCCTTATTAAGGGTATATCTATCATAGGTCTATGGAAGCCAGCAACAAGCTCATCAAACCCTTCCTGAGCACTAAGTGGCAAAACTAACAGTGGGCACTGCCAGGCCAAATTTCTCGAGGAATCTTCTTACAGACATTCAGTTTTCAGGAATATTGCTATGACTAGGACCATGCTGCTAAATATTACAATTTAAGTCCCCAACAGGTCACCTGTCTGCATTAAACTGCACCTAAGTATAACAGTGACATCTGTACACATCTGCTGAGAAAACAAGCAGCACTTAATTTTCATAAAGGAAAAACCAAAATAAAATAAAAGGCCAAAATAAAAGGCCTTCAGGTGCTGAATAATTTTGTGCTAACTTTCCCTAAGCTAGTTTCCCAAATTGCTGGTTTCATTATGGTTTCAGAATCTGCAATCAATGTCAATTGAAATATCTGATCAATATAAGCAGAACAGGAAAACTTAAAACAATCCTCCCAAAATACTGGCTTAGAAATGAAATTAAGAAACTATGACCCAAATACACATATTTTACATTTTGCTGGTTACCACTGAACGAGAAAAACTGGTTTGCCCACATGGACAAAAGAACAGTATTACTCACCCAACTAATGTTTCCCTAATTCAACTTCACTAAAATGAACACACTCTTTAGTCTATTCTTGAGGAAAACTCTGTCACTGTACAAAGTGGTCCTACAGTTTCATTACAAAAATGCAAAGGGCAGAAAATGGCAACGGTGGTCAGGCATTGTATACTGAGATGATGTATGAGCTAAAAAAGCCATAATGCCAGCGTACCACTACGGATTAGTACTGAACACAGATGAAAGCTTCGTGTGATAACTGAGTATTTGAAAATTTCTGACCTCACCAACACTTTTGAGAAAAGAGCTGTCAAGCTGCAACACTGCACCAGTCATACAGAAGCCCACCCTCTTAAGCATCTCTGAACTTCCATGACAATCTCCTAGACACGATATTTATTTAGATACTTCCCTATCACTTTTTAAAGTATTTGCTATCACTTGAAAAGCTTTGTCTGGAAACAACAAGATGTCTTCCACTATCAAATTGCTAGCTGTTCCGTTTTTTCAGAATTTCATATAATAGTTATAATTTTGTGGTGGGCTGACCTTGGCTGGACACCAGGTATCCACCAAAGACATTCCCATCACTCCCACTCTCAACTGGACAGGACAGAGAAAATACAGTGAAAGGTTCTTGGGTCGAGATAAGGACCTCACTCACCAATTACTGTCATGGGCAAAACAAACTTGACTTGCAAGACAAGTTTGTTTATAATTTAATTTATAACCAAACAAATCAGGGGTAGTACAATGAGAAACAACTTTCTCCCTGCTTCAGCATGGGGTCTCTCCCATGGGAAGATTATCCTCCATGAACTTCTGCAACTTGAGTCCTTCCCATGGGCTGCAATCCATGAACCCACTGCTCCAGCACAAGTCCCATCCACAGGGCACAGTCCTTTAGGAACAGACTGCTCCAACAGGGATCCCCTGTGGGGCACATGTCCTGGCAGCAGACATGCTTCAGCCTTGGCTTCTCTCCCAATGGTCCACAGGTCCTGCCAGAAGCATCCTCTAGCACAGGCTTCCCATAAGGTCACAGTCTCCCTTGGGCACCCACCTGCTTTGGCATGGGAGCCTCCAGGGGTTCCAAGTGGGTGTCTGCTTCACCTTGGACCTCCACAGACTACAGGGACCCAGCCTGGCTCACCACAGTTTTCACCCATGGGCTGCCAGGGAATCTCTGCTCCAGCACCTGAGGCCTCTCCTGGCCCTTCTCCAGTGACTTTGGTGACTGCAGAGCTGCTTCTCTCATATGCTCACTCCTGTCTGTCTGCAACTGTTCCCACACAAAAACATTTTTTCCCCTTCTTAAATCTGTTATCCCACCCCTGCACGGACTCAGCCTTGGGCAGCACCATCTCTACCTTGGAGCAATCTGGCACTGGCTATATCAGACATGAGGGGAGATTCCCACAAGCCACACCTGAGCTCTTCCTGCTACAAAAACCTTTCCATGTAAGCCTAATATATTATTGCATAAAACTTGAAGAATACCTAAAAAGGAAAATTAGCATTGGTATTTATGCTCCGTTTTTAGATATCCTTGGCTATGAAGAGTCCACTTCAGCCCCCTCTCCTCTGCCTCCCCTCTTCTCATCTCAGTAACATAACTCTTCAGCCTTAGATGTAAAACATCACAGTGAAATGTTTTAAGAGTTAAGTATTACTAGTTGTATAAAAAATATTTATGTAAATATTAGACCTAAATGGTTTCATTATCTATTTAAAAATACTACTTTTACAGACTTTTTATTTCAATACATTCAATAAATATAAAGCCGTTTGCAGATTAATCAAGTTTTTTAATTCATCTATGTCTATATATAAACAGAGGCAGAGGGGAAGAGTTACTATCTGTTTGTTTTAGAAACAACCACACATGTAGCATTCCAAGGCTGTTCATAAAAATTCTTGTGTGTGTGCAGTGTATGGAGCCACCTCTGAACCTTGCTAATGGGGTTTTGCATACAACAGGCTTAAAAGAATCCTCCAAGGCATCACCTCGTGGCAAGTAGCTGTTTTCAGGTACAGTTAATGGGACATTCAATATGGTTTGATGATGAAAAGTTCTTACCATTATAACAAAAAAAATTATGGATTGCACTGCTCTTCCCCAAATTTATCCAGTAGAGACCAAGATTTCTCAGTAAAACCACAGGCCAAGTCCACACTTGCTAAAAACAGAACATGACAGCAGTTGGCATCATACTATCGTACACTTCTTGTGATGACAAGTGTCGGGTTTTCCTTATATTTAACTCATTGTCATCTTTCATAACAGCCTCCTCTCAAAGCTGAAAAGATGACACACAAATACACACAGAGAAAGCATTATACCTTATACAATAGTCACTTCTCAGCTCTGCCTGGTATTAGCTACAGAAGTCAGGCTGTTAATTCCCTACTGCCTAATATGACAGTTTGACTGTATTTGGCTTTATTTAAATTAAAAAAAAAAACAAAGGTTTTTAGCTTTGTGTTTTTCTGTAATCCGAATTCATGGCAATAGTTTAGCTTTACATCAAATCCAAACTTGAGTTACAGTTTCACATACTGTATACCACATTTCACATACCACTGCATACCACATTTCTCTCTTCAAAAAGCAGATAGAAAAGACAAAAGCTCTTGAGTGGGAGGAAGCAACAGAGAAAGGGAGGAATGTATCAGCCTGCCAAAAATGTGCCACAGCCTCTACAATACAATGTTAATAATTCTGCCTAATGTAAATGCAATAAAGCTCAACATTTCATATCCAGAGTCAATCCTTTTCCTATTACTGGACAAAAAATATGCTATAGATTTTTTTTTTAATGCTTTAAGAATGACTCATTTTGCTATTCCTTTAAATTGAAGGTTGCCATCTGAGGTTTCCAAAAACACTTTTTCAGAAACTGCTTTCACATGTATTGCGCAGAATACTATTTTAAAGACTCCGGATTGCTTTTTCTGGCTTTATTTCTGAAAGTTTTGACATAATTTTGCACTCAAAAAAAAGCAGTGAAGTACAGCAGCTTTTTCAATTTCTTCAGAAAAATGAGCATAATACAATACTAAACGCCATCTTCCTGAGAGCTACTTTGAGAGAAGTTCATCTAAAAAACTTAGACTGATTTGAAGCATATTCTATGCACTATCTGCAGTGCATACAAACTAGTTCTTACCTGGCAGAGAGGAAAGGACAGGTTATGACTTGTGCAATTCAGACATAACCACACTGCAGAAACATTTGATTGCATATCCTGCTTTTTGCATTGTAAGAACTTTTACCTTCAGAAAATAAAATACTTTTAGCAGGAACAGTCCACACATTCTAATGCTTGCTTCACATCTTGGAAGCTCTTGCAATCTCCATACTAGCTATTTAGCAAATAATAGAAGGACTGCTAAACTCATTTGTAACCCATGGTTTCTTACATTACTAATTTGAAAATTAATCAGATCACATATAACACAGTAATTAAATCTTTCTTTTCTCTCTACGCAGATGTCTCCAGACCTCTGTAATACAATTACTTGTCAAATAAAGAATGAAATGCAATCTGACTATTCCTGTCATAAGTTTTGAGCTTCTGTCCCAAGAACCATCATAACCACAAACTGACCTCTAGTATCATGGTTTCAAGGGAGTTAAATGAAGGCATATTAACCCCATAAAATTTAGCTGCATAATCTTAATTTCAGTTGGGTTAAGTGCTGCCCTACCTATGTGATCAATCAATTGGATTAACAGAAGTCCACAAGGTAAAGAAGAAGATGCTTCTATTTTCTATTTGTGTCCAGCAGAGATTAGTGTTACACTTAATACTTCTTGTATTAAACTTATGTCTGCAAAGAAGAATATTCAACAGCATAATCTGCCAGTATCAAAAACTGACAAATTCATTGGTAGCAATAAAGAACTAGTTATGGTGACAAATTCCTTTCAACAGCAAAATGATTTCAATATGGATTATGACAAGTCAAACATAAGATCATGTATACACGAAAAAGGATATGAGCTAAACTAGAGACTACCGTGAATTCCAGTTATGCTGGTAAGAAAGGGAGGACAAGGTGAGTATTTGATGCTGCAAGAGACAGAAAAAATAACCTCGGAACGCACAGCAGGGAAAGCCCATTGACAGGTCTCCTTCATCCCCAGTTGGTACCTACAGTTCAGGTATCCACATTTTAAGAGAAGCTTGTCCCACTCCCACACGTACATGAAAACTGAGTTCTTATCTTTTGCTTAACTGACTTCTGAAATAGAAAATAAAGCAACAACTAGGTCAGAAACTAAACGACAAAGACTTCAAACTTCTTTTCATCTTTTGTTTTTTTCCTGCTAGATCAAGTACGCAGCAGTTGATATTAGATGAACATTTGTAGCTTATTCTTAGACACTGGAATAATTTGCCAAGGTATATGAAGAGAATCCAACATTTGAAGTTTAAAAAAAATGTAGAATGTGATTTACAATGTAAGTTATAGTTCAGATAAAACACAGACTTGCCAGTTTAGGTGAAATTGTATTACATCTAATTTCTAACTACAAAATAATTTGACCTAGTAGAAGATTTACTATAACCTACATTGGTGTAATTCAAAATGGTGCACCAAAGGAAAAAAAACAAGCAAAATAAGAAAACAGATTCTCAATGTAAACCTTACCTCAACACCAGGAAATTAAATATGGAGAGAGTAGATATCTGCATGCCAGAGACAAGACAGGCTGCATTTTACAGCTGACACCCTTTTCTCTCATAAAAAAAGGGAGCTGCTGGGGTGGTGTGCACATGGAGAGACAGGCCAAGAGATACCAGTCCCTAATGCCTCTAAGCTCAATGAGCTCACCATGGTATGCTTTTATAGAAGCTAACACACATTATCTAAAGAGAATGCTTTTAAGAAGTGCTTAGAGAATATAAGAGTTAGACAAAAATTTCAGTATTACTATGGGCCAAGTTCATTAATGGCATCTACCCAAACACACCTGGACTGCCTACATAAGCCCATGTACTCAATAGGGTATCAGAGTCCTCACATCACACAAAGAGGGAACTCTGTACTTTACTATCTGGACAAGCATTTTCATAAAGGCCAACACTTGGGGTGTGTTTGGCACAAGCAAAGGCCAAATGTAGCTAGCTCAGTATCTGTACTCTAAGCTGAATAACAAACTACAAAGAAGGGACTCAGTTGAACAAGATTTTAACAGAATAGTATTCCAGATCCTACACTAATTTAAACAGAACTCTGCCTGTGACTCAAACCCTAGGCTAAGACACTCTTCACGAGAAGTCTAAGCATTTATTTTTGCTGCTGTTTTGGATTTTTGTCCTTTTTTCTTTTTTTAAAGTTACTCAGAGTATACTTGGAACAGAACAATTTAGAGATGTGCTAAAACATATTCCACACCACTGAGCTTTATAGAGCTGTGGGAACGAAAGCTGTGTCCTGCTGATAAAGAAATATTATTCTTTTACCTCTATTAGGATGAAGAAGAGATGCCACAAGGCAAAGTCAGGGTTGGTTTTTTTTTCCTCCAGAGACAGGAAAAAAGTTACAGCAGCTACACTATCTGAAAGTGGACAAGTCTAAACTTGGGACCCAATTTTGTACAGCCCCACTGTTTGCAGACTGAATCAACAGACAGAGAGAAACTCTCATTATCCAAGATAAAGGCCTGGGACCCACCCAAGTAGAGTAATCCCAAGTCCACAACTCAAAGCCAGGCAGCTACAGAGCTACCTCACATCCTGCCTCTTCCTTGTAACCTGCTCGGTGCAGCACCAGCCCCACACCAACTCCCCAGCACTGGAACCACTCTGGGAAGTGCTTCAAAGTATGGCAGCCACTAATGGTTCCACCTAGCAGGACTGAGCTAACAGTAACCTGCAGCTGATCTTTTCAGAAAGCACAACCTACAGCCTGCAAGTTCAGCCTTTTACTCCATCTGCACCAACAACTTCATTGATAGGACAGAATTTTTTTTTTTAATGGCTTTGTACAATTTTTCAGTGTTGACAAAATCTGTTCCACTTGGAACTTCATGGTCAAGTATAATTAAGGTATGGTAACACAACCCATTGAGAGAAGGTAAACTGCAATCTTGCCAATTAAAGCAATTGTTTCAGTACAACTACATACACTTTTGGGAGTCAAATGGTAAATGCTAAATTAAGCCTGTCTTTGCTTTTCTAGTTTGTGTATTAACACCAGCAGCTTTCCCTAATACCATAGTTTTTCTTCTAGGCAGACTTCAGGGACTAAATTTAAAACACATTGTACTGATTACTAAACTGCATTTCACAATTCCCTTTGGATTTTGGCAACATTCTCCCCCAGTTATTAAAGCACATCTTTCAAGCACTTGATCCATTATACTGAGAGTTTCAAAACTCTCAGTATAATGGATCAACAGAACAGAAATTGCTGTCTGCCTTCATTCAAGCAACTAAAGAAGAAAACAGACAAGATTGCTTTAATGCAGATGTAAGAGAACACTTGCATGTGACTGGAACTTCGTACTTTTAATTCTTAACAATTACTAGACCTTATCTTAGTCCTACTTCATTTGAATATACATTTTTAACACCCAACTTAACAAGGAGAAAGAAACATGAGAAATTCAGCCTTTTCTGTCCTGAACACCTTAACTGTCTTCAAGTTTGAGAGCACAGCAGAAGCAATCACAAATAAATACAACCACTTTCCCCACCTATCTTGTCCAGTGTCTTGGCTCTCTGTACAGATTATCTGTCTGTGAAGGACAAACTGCCTTCACAACCAGTTACCCCAAAAGTAAAAAGCATGAGGTAGGTACTTTCTAAGTCTGCATGTTTTAGACTCAAATTCTGTTGATAAATTTACTGTCTGCAGAATTTCTTTTTCCAAGAGTGCCAGATTAAAGGATACCAAATACCAAACTGCTTCAGTACCAGCACATTACCCAGTCTCCAGACATAGATATTCTTTTTACTATTGTTTTTAAGTTCTATTTTGTGACTGAAAGCTGCAATAAGAATAATACAGAAGACTAATACAAAGCTTCTCTAAAAATGAAGACTTCACATTTGTTCTAAGGCAATGACTTCTAAAATCATCTTACTCACCCAAAAAGCAAGCCCTTTTCTTAAAAGCTGATGTTACCAGTTGCTAAAAGGCTAACTCTTTCTTAGTGCTTCTAACACTTTTTGGGTAGCATCAGCTTGCTTTCAGCCACCTATAGTCAGAATAGAAACACCAAATGCCCTCCAGGAATGGTCAGTAGGCACTTGTGTTCACACTGCCATCATCCCAGTAGATTTAAGGCTCAGGAGACAAACTGAAAATGGCCATTTTTCCATCTCTACTACTACCAACTGACCCACGATTCTCTCTTAGCAACCAGCATAAAACTGCCTATAGAGGTAGGATTCCTACAGACAAATCTTCATATTTTAAGTCCTGTTAGTTGAAAAACATTACCCATTTTCAGTCATAGTTATTTTCCATCCTCGCCAGCATTTAAGAATTAACTTGTCTGCTTCAGTGGATATATCTTCACTCTCAGTAAAGCCAATGACAGAGGATTTCTGTGTGTTTAGCTGTTTTAACAAAAATTCTAATTGTTATATTAATAATGAACAGTACTGAATTTGTAAGCATGAAAAGCTTCAGTTGGCATGACTGAACTAATTGCAAAATTAAATTACAGACTTGTGACTTGTCATAACTGTGAGATCCCTCCCTTACTTTTGTATCCAGAACTGATTTTAAAAGAATCATAGTAGATGTTGTCGCTCCAGAATCCATTTAAAAAAACCCAAACAAACCAACAAAAGACACAGAAGCTTTGCAAATCACCTTTATTTAAATAGATAGTCCTCACCATGTACTTAAAACCTCTAATTACTTAATTTCTTATATTTATTTTCTCTCCTTGAAGTATCTTTTGAAAACACCCTTTTTGTCTTCAGGAACTACTGTATTTTTTAACCCCTGAAAATGAAGGAAAAAAAACCCCAAACTTAAAATAAGACCATGGGAGGAAGAAAAGACTTGTTCTACACCTGCCTCACCCAGGATCGTCGCTTTCGTTAAGGCAGCGTGGGACCTGAGAGCCATGAGGCAGAACCTGCCTCGAACAGCTCGAGTTTTAAAGCAACCCACACCTTTGCTCATGGTCTGAGTAATTCTTAGGTGCAGACACCATTATCTAATAAAACAAGCCACCTCAATGGAAAATAACTGTGCACTGACTTCTCCAGTACTTCTGAAGGAAGATCTTCCCTTGCACAATTTAGCCCGCCTGCAGGTTAGCAATCGCTCTGAAACCAGAACCTGATCTTTGAGCTACAGCAGCAACAGGCAGCAAAGCCCTCCGAAAACACTCTCAGGATTTAGAGGAATGGTGCTGATCTAAAGGCACGAGAATTGGAAACCATACCCAAGTAAAAGCGTCTTCTTAAGTTCTGCCTGCTTTGAGCAAGCATGCCACATGCAGAAAGAAGCAGGAAATGTTGTTTCATCTTCTCAGTATGAAAATGTGCCTTTCCAGGCAAAGATCTGTCCTTTCAAGTTTGCTACGAGTTTTAAGCTTTCCCACTTGAAGAATAATGGAAAACCAGGTTTGACAAGAAGAAAATTAATTTTATTCATGATCAAGTTTTATGAAATAAGTAGAAAAAAGCCCTTTAAATATCAATTATAAAAAGGTGGACTTCATCCAGACTAGGTCAGAATCAAACAAAAGCTGCTCTCCAAAAGCCTCACACAAGTGTTTCCACTAATATGCATTCTGACTTTGAACTCTCAGCCTTTTTCCCACTTCAATTTCTGTTCAACTCTTCACTTTGAAGCAAACCTGTTCATATTTATAGTGAAGAGCTTCTTCTTAGGGAAGCTGCATTGGAGCAGTTGCAAAGTCTGAACCTGAAACAAAAGCTAGTCAGAATTAAACCACAGAACTAGCTAGACTGAAGGCAACTCAAAGACAATTTATTCTCACTATATAATTTAAGAAAATCAAATTATTTACATAAGTAATCATTTCAGGAGGGAAGATGTCAGCTAATAACTTGGATTATCAATCACCTTCATTACCCTAACATCTCCTTTGTATTAAATAGTGCTCAAAGGCATCCACTATTCACAAGTTTCCTCAGGCTCAGACTTCTCTGCAGCTCTCTTCTTAACTGTATCTGTAGGACTATCTCCACACCTAAGTACAAGTCTCACACTTCATTTCACCCAGGCAACTCTGACACCTGTCAGCAGCACACCAGTGCCCATGTACAAGCTATTTCACAGAGATGAAGGCACCAAGGAAGTAAAAAAAAAAATTAAAATAAAAAATAATATGTTCCCAAAACAATGCAAGAGTCGCTTGCCAAATTCAGCAGGAATTTTGATCTTAGGCCCCAGCAGAACAAGGACAAAATACTTGATTCTGCTTTGCTTAGCACAGATAAGCCTCTGATTTTAAAAATCTGAATGCATGTCTATACATAGAGATTTACTAATTACTAGAATAACTGGTAAAAGTTCTCCCGAAGTACAGAACACCCATTTTTGAAGACACTGTAATACAAATAAACCCTAATTTCTTTAGACACAAAAATAAGAGTTGTCCAACACACACACACAGAGCTTATTGGATCAGCTTTAGAACATTAACACACAGGAGACCTGACAACTCCATTTGGCAAAAAGAGCCAAATCACAGCTGTGCCCCAGCAAGTTGTCAATTTAGTGTCACACACCAGAATGAAGGGGTAGGGAGAAACGTACACACTCATTTCCCACAACTGACCATTCCTACTACAGTTTATGCACATCCCATTGGTAAATTACAAATACAAAATGAAGAGCAGGAATAGATTACAGTGTCTAAATGGCCAAAGCACCCAGGCTTTACAATAGCACACACAGTTCTGCATTCACAATAAAACTGAACTGACAACACTTATTTTGGGAAGTTTGGGGCAAAATGAATTTTAATAAAATCAAACCACACACAATCCCATTAAGATTTTTCTAGACCAGATGTCCACATCACAGAACCAAAATGGGAAGCAACGTGTTTCAAACCTTGCTATTTTACTACCTGTTAAAAGTCAGGCCTGCACACAGAAAAGTTCAATCACCATTCTTTAGAGAAACAGGAAAATTTAGACTAACAGAGTCAGAAAATTCCATAGAAATTGTAAGGATAAAGTACTAAAGTATAGTTGAATAAACACAGCAGGCATCTTTATCACAAAGGCAGATCAAAGCATATTTAATATTCAGTCTCTTCTCCCAGCTTATATGGAACATGCAAGTTTACTTCAAAATAACTTTTAAAAACAGTCATTACTTGGCATTTAACATCATGAAGTATTACAGAAAGGTTGGCTGGAGCAGACTGAAATTAAAACACTTCCTCCTACCCAAATAAAGTTTCCTCAGTCTATAATCATGAGGCATTTCGTTCATGGCTAAAATTCTTTAGCTCTTCCATAAATACAAGGTGTTTACCTCCCTAATAACTGGTCGACGTAGGTGAGTTTTCCAACTTAATTAAACTCACTTATACTTTAGATTTCCTTTAGAAAGACTATGTAGGGTTAATTTTTTTTTTCTAAAAACTCTGTCTCGGCAGACTTTGGGGACTAACAGCCTGATAATCTGCTACAATGTTCCCAGTCCAGCTGTGAGTACCTGGTAGTGCTACAGCCTTTCGCTAAGAAAGTAAGTTAATGTTTAAAGGTACTGACTTGATGCTCCACTTACATAGAACACAGTATCAGAGTGACCATGTCACAGCTACCATCTGTAACATGTTAGATACAGTGAAACGATGGTTCTACACCTTTAACAAGTGCGAGATGGAATTCTACATTGTACGGAACAGTCGAGGCAAGTGGCTGCACCTGCGCTCCCCGGTGCCTCAGGGCTTCTAGGCAAGAAATAGAATGCAGCCTCTCTGAAAGCAAGACCTGATTCAATGAAGACATTTTGGAAACGAACATATAAATGCTTATTTCCATTAGAGCATCAGTCTCAAAAAAATCAATGCTCAGAGCTCTCTGTAAGAGGCGGCTCCTGAAATAAACAAGGTTTTGCAGGTAGACTACATAGACAAAAGCTGCTTCTTCCTTCCCCTGAGAGGCAGAAAGAGCAGTCAGCAAGGGGGTGAGATGAAAACACACATTAAGGGACCAAAAGTAATAACCTCCTTCCTCTCACAGCCTAAACTTTGCCATTGCTCAAGGTTCTGTGTAGGTGAAATTCCCTAACAGACCTGTTCTCATGCAAGCCCAGCACTTGTTCCCTCTAATCATGGCTGTGCAGTTCACCCTGTCCACATAGCACCAACCTACTGCCATTTGACCAAGCAGCCCTCATTTAAAGCAAAAACATACCACAACCAAGAGTGTCATATCCACACTCTAATGAGGGGAGAAAAAAGTCCCCAGGTCAGTCACCACTGCTTCCAGCATTCTCACTTCCTTGAGAAGGGGCTCTCACAACTGAGCTAGAAGGCTATGCTTGCCTTTGGCCCAACTCTCTAGTCAAGTGCATTCTTTTTTTTTTTTTTTTTTTTTTTTTTTTGGAATGAGGAACACCTTCAGTGATGCTGTGAAACACTTCTCCTTAAAAAATAAAAAAAAATTTTAAAAAATTAAATAATTTAAACACTGTACTTTTTTAAAGGTACCTCCTTTTTTGTTCACTACTTTGTGCAACCTGCCCTCTCAAAACACACAAACAACTTCATTTGCTCAAAAATCATCAGCATCCTACTTCCAGATGGAAACTGAGCTAGGTTAAACTATCTGCAAACTATTTTCTCTATTCCCTGCACTGGAGAACTTAAATTATGACTCACATTTCAAAGCAGTTTGCAGGAGGTGGCTATGCCAACCCAACCACCCAGTGCTCCCCCTAGTTCCCATTCTTCCTTAGACAGCACTTGCCAGACCACTTGGAGACAATCCAGCTCACCACAGCAGCAGAAAACACCTTGTGCTGGCTTCATTGAATGATTATGGTTTATGAGACAGTCAAACACAAAAGACACAGCAGAAGTACACGACGGACAGTGAGGACAGTTCTTCCAGATGCAGGAGTCAGGTTAAGAACTCACGAGATATCCTGGGTCATCCTTAGACATCCCCACTAGTGTCATTGCCAGGATCAAAACCACTTGTTAGTGAACAGGACTGGCTTGGGAAACATGTTTGAGCTAACAGCTCGTCCCCTTGTCTGTTTCTCTGAATGCCACAACCCCGTCTAGAGGCACATCTATCAGATGTGTTAGAAAGAATAACCCATTCACCACAGAAATGTTTTGAACTTCCAAAGAGGCACACAGCTAGAAACCCCAATGGTTATAGGCTAGAAAGTAAGAGGACTTGAGTCTAGACTCTGTGCCTTATTTTGTACACTAAGCAGTAAATACCCTTTCATTTCAATGAGATTCTTCCATTTCTAACTTTCCACCTTACACAGGAGAACTAAAACGTGATTCACCTGGAGTTTGGCATGGCAAGAACCTAAATGTTAATAGGGAAAAATTTAAGTCTTCTGGATTTAACCACAAATAATCCATCACTGAATACATCTGTAAAACAAAATAAAAATTAAGCCAGATCTCACAAGTCTGCCTTTCATTACTAGAACCTGCATCTTTTACCTTGAAGTTTTTATGGAAAGAGATTAAGGAGAATTGAAAAATAAATTTAAAAAAAAAAGGAAAAGAAAACAGCAGAGAATCCATGAACCACCTTCCTTTTCAACAAATCTGTGCTGCACCATGAGTCATTTTAATCTGTAAAATTAGGAATGGATTTGCAATTTTATTCAACATCCTTTATTTCCTGTGTACCACAAGAATTCTATTTTGACCAAGTCCTTCACATTGGATTAACTTCACTGATTTCACAAAATCACACAATCGGCTACTGCCCTGCCTCTTTCCCTTTCTGATGATCTGAATTTCTTATATTCAGATGTTCTGTTAGTCTGTTAGAAGAAATGTCCTGCTCCTTCCTTTAAGACCATTATATAGTGATCTAGACTTACTACAGAGTAAAGATGAATTTTAGGCATGTTCAACTACTCTGACCACCCTTCAGATGAAAGGCAAGTGATATTTCTATACCCAAACAGATGAGTCATAAAAACCTTAAGTGGATGTGAAGAACCTCTCTAATTTTGCTTTGGACAAGACTGAAAGTAATGAAATATGTTACAATCTAAACAGTAATCACCTAACGCATTTTCCATGCATGTGAACTTAAATTATCTCAACTCCTATAGGAAACTATAATATATCTATAATACCAGAAATAATATGCATTAATGACAGTTCTCTTGGTTAAGTTCTTTACAAATGTTATTGTGACTAAAGGCCTGTGGGGAGGACATGGGGACACAATTTCCTATCTTCAGAAAAATAAAAACAACTTCTAAATTGCATGAAAGAATCAGAATTAAACCCAGAAACTTCTATAACCCAGTTCCAAATTTAAAACAGCAGATAATGAAGTCCCCAAAGTAAACACAGAATTATGCCATACTTAATACAGTAATGCAGCTTGCTTTAACACCTACACATCAATGAGACTGGTCCCCATACACTCCATACCAGGATTACTAGGGGAACATTACCTGTTAAAGAGCATATTGAAGCTAAAAACATACTCATTACTGACACCTAACACATCAGACAAACTGTGCTTGTTTTTAGAAGATGGATACACCAAATGTGATGCTTCTGGGAAAAAAACTTTAAAAATCTCCAAGACCATCCGTGCTATATTCCTAAACTAATCACTGTCTTCAATAACAACTGAAGGTGATTAAAAGAAGCAAGAGCTAAGAATTACCAGAATTCAACACACTCATTGCACAGATCTCAAGGGCTATTAAGTCCTGAGTAGGAAGACTGTTCACAGTTCCATGTAAACAGCCATGTAGAGAAGCAATTCCCAGCATATCTCACACCAGTACCATCCCCAACTTCATGAAATGAGATTATCCCAAAAATTAGGCCTACACCTTTAAGCCAGTATTGTTTGGAGCCTTGACAGCCATACGTGCCTTTAAATACTGCACCACATGGAAAACCAAGGAAAGTGCAGTGTAAAACCACAATTTTTGGCCATGAGCTGCAGGCATTATCTATGCCCCGAAGTGTATCTGAAATCACATCCTGGATGGAAGATGGAATTAAGTCTAATGTAAATTTCAAAATATGACAGCTATAGATATTTTACACCTACCACAGAACAGCAGACCTCATGCTTTCAGGGTGATATAATGCAAGACTGGCAGATGCCAGTCCCTTTCCACTGAAGAAACTGGAACAGCTCACAGCAGATTGATCTGGTATCTCTGTACAGAACCAGACCGGATGCAGTGTCACCTCTCACAGATGAGTCAACACATCATTAGCTATTTCATGACAGCAGCTATTTCAGCTACAACTGATCAGTTTTTATAGATGCAATGTGTCTCACAGCAAAGATGCATTTTAGAAAGCTGAAAGACTCTCTCTGAAAAAGGACAAGAAGCTCATGCAGCATTTACCTAAACACTGAAACAGTGAGCTGAACAACGTGCAATCATTTCCAGTGTAAAAGCCACAGAAGATTGAAGCAAGCATATTTGTTTATTTCTAAATGTAACTGGAGCCAAAGACAATGTGTGAAGGGGCACAAAAAAAAAAACAGTACTCTGTAAGAAAAATACTTCCCATTCTTTGTCGAAAACCTGAAGAAATGAAGATTTTGGGACCACTCTTCTCTTCCCTAAGGTAACATTAACATTAGCAAGATAAACTGTGTCTTCTCGATCACCACATTAATCATTTTAGCATTTGCCCACACTCTGCCCACTAGTCAGTTCCATCTCTCACTTGATCTAACACCATGAAAAATGAAGACATACATTTAGTTACCCCTCTTTACTTGTGCTCAGCTGGCTGCAGAGCCTTTACTTGCAGAAACCCCAACTTCTAGGGCCATTATGGAAGAGGACAGAACTAATTTGTGCTGCTAGACTGTGACACACTGTGAGGAGCAAGAGCCAAGGCAGTGAGTAGGACCCAGATGGTTTAAACAAAATCTTGGTATCTGCTAGAAGCAGACAACAACACAATGTGACAGTACCTGGAGATGTCCTGTCACTGATGGAGCTGAGATGTGCTCCCACCTCTGTAACAAAGGGATCAGCAGTTTACAGCTCACATAATCGGACCTACAGAAGCTCCTCTACTGCAAAAGGACAGAGCCATCACTACTTGTGCCACAGAAATCACTTATGCATCTAGAAGAAACTCCAGGGAAGAGCTCCTGAATGCATAATCTTCATCTCAGATGGGATCTTTGCAGGGTGAGGGAGGCAGGTGGGCAGGACCATTCCAAAAATGTACTACATCATGGTTACATTAGCTGTATGCACCGGATCCATGTCACTTCCTTTTAGCAACAGCACACCCCCTCTGTTTGTCCTCCCTGACCCAAAGCTCCAGGGTGCTTGCAGAAGTGAAAACAGGGGCTGATCCTGCTGAAAACAAACCTGGAAAAAGGAAATAATTTATTCAATTTGAGAAAGGAATATACAATCAAACAGTCCTGGGACATTGAACTGCAATTCAGAAGTGCAAGAAGTCTAGCTGTCATCAGGCATGACTGGAGATAAGTCATGATCCAGCATCTCAGAAAATTCTAGGACACATCACGTTCCAAAAAATTTTCTTACCTCTGAATACATAATTCATTTTTAATTTTTTTTTTGCCTGAAATGCAGGAGAGGAAAGAGAGCAATACACTATCAAATCAACCAAATTCCCACAAGTGAGAGAAAATATGCAACAGGAGAAGGCAAGCCATTTTGTGGAAAACTTTTTTTCCCCAAGTTATGATACTCATTCATAGCAAAACACTGCAGTACATTATTAAGAAGTTAAAGTAGAAAAATGAGCAATAAAGAAATCAACACAGAATCAGAAAGATTTTCATCCTGGATTTTCTCAAAAATTATGATTATTATAATCACCTTCTTTATCCTCCCTAGGACTTCTAAATCAAGAATAAAATTTCTGCAGTTCAGATGACCTCATTATTTTTGATGTATCTGTATTCCTACCTCAGTACTGCCCAGAAGAAAGGAAGAACTATGTCTGCAGTACTAGAATAATAATTTAACAGTACTTAAATTAGTATATGGTAGAACTGATTTTTTTTTTCTCTGCTTGAATGATAAATATTCTTTATACTGTATGATTTTCAGAATTGGGTCCTCACCCTTAAGTCAACAAATACTGTAGTAAGAGAAACCACATTGTCTTTTTGAGTAACAGTTATGTTCCTGGTCTGTGCATGGACAAGATGCTGAACACTGTGGATAAGAGTGACTACTTTGAGAACAAAGTCTAACAGACTAAATAAATTATGCTCAAAGCAAGAGTTAACTGTGCAGAGAACAACTTACTGCAACTGAAAATAAAATTT
The DNA here is from genome assembly GCF_036417665.1 of Passer domesticus. NCBI lineage: Eukaryota > Metazoa > Chordata > Aves > Passeriformes > Passeridae > Passer > Passer domesticus. Next base: position 35,990,530 of record NC_087479.1, read on the forward strand.
AAGTACAGACCATATCTGAAATGTGAGATAATGGACATGAATCCGTATTAAGTCATATAGGTCAATAAAGGTCACCTCTGACATACACCTCTGTACCTCTAAGAACAAAGAAAACTTTTAGATAGTACTCAGCGCATACCTCCTTAAAGGGGTGCACCCTACCCCACCTGACAGCAAAGAAATATTCACGTATTTTGGCTGTTAGAGTGTGCGCCATGCAAATTTTACTATGATAAACAATCCACATTAATATTAGCATGATACACATATCCATAACACAGGCAGAGAGTCTGACAAAGCATTCAGTGACTGTCTTCTATTTGCCAGCTGCACAGAGCAAATCCAAGCCGTAGCTTAGATTTTGTACATAAAGTCAGCTACAAAAAGACTGTTAAAACCACAGCTATTTTACAGACACTTTCAGAAAATATCCTATCAAAAAGATACAGGCCAACTGAATTGCAGTCCTTCATTCCCTTGCAGGAGGCTGGCTTTCTGCTACCAAGCTAAGAGAACACACAGGAATGCCCAGTTGCTCAAAGATGGCACAGCTGAGAAGCACTTTAAACCAGCAAATGGCCTCTGACAAATTCATGTCATTTAAAAAAGAGAGGAAGCAATCCTCATATGTAAATAAATATACATACAAATGTCATGACACTCTCTCAAAGCTGCCGTGTGCAAATCCAGTTAAAGAAAAAGCACATTACATAAAATATGCTTCTCATACAGACACTGAAACCTACACAGAAATACCAAACTGTATAGATATGAGCAAAATTAGACATCAATATTAGATTCTGACAATGTTCAAGGTCTGTTAATATGAGAGCACACAAATAATCATAACTATTAACTAGCTTACTAATAATTCAACTGGGGGTGCTGATGGGGAAGGAAAGGCATCCCAAAAAAGCCACTCTATCAGTAGATATGTGCTAAAATACAAATAGCAAAACCAATATCACAGCCACTGACTCCTGTAAACTCTGGTTTATGTAAGAACTTAAACTAGACAATCTCATACTCCGATTTTCAGACTGGGTTAGGGAATTTGATGCACAGGTGATGTACATTTCAACCTGAAATGCAATGACTCAACATAAATACAGACTCTGCACTGATCAGAACTACAAGGAAGAAACTGCACAGGAACCCCAGCCCAGCCCAAAGCACTAAACCTTGACTAGTGCCACACTAATGATGGGTAAATTCTTTCTCAGACTTTTTAGACCAGATTAAGCCTCACAGGCTTTTTGGAAACAGTGTCACATCTCATTCTTTTAAATCAAAAACAGTCATCAGAAATACTATGCTAAGCAGACTCTGAAATAAAATAGCCAGCCTTAAAAAAAGTATGTGCTAGAGACATAGTAGTAAAGCACAGGAAAAGGTTGGAAAATTCACTGACCCACTGCTGAGACATAAGGAAGCCACAACCCTCAAAGCATAACCAATACAGCTCTATAGTACTGCAGTTACAGCCACCTGTACAAATCAAATTAGTAACAACTGTCTTTTTGGAACAAAAGGTACGCACTGCTTTTTTCCCCCACAGAATTTAGATTATTAATTTGAGTAAGAAACAAATATTAGAGAGAAAAAAATTTTAAAAACAGCAATTAAGTTTCATGACACTATGATATTCAGCTTTTTGCTTCATTTGAACTGTTTTAGTGCTACTGAGTTCCAGAAAAAAACAGCCAAGAACAAAATTAGAAGTTTGCTGTTAAATGCATTTGGAAGGCAGGAACATGCGTTTCCCTTATAATGTGGGAAAATGTAAATCCAACACTTTTATCATTAGTTACTAAACAAAAGCTAGACCCAGCCTGTATTAATTGTGAACCAAGTTTCTATTTGTGTCATTCCTCCATATGGGGAACAAATTCCTTCACATGTCTGCACAGAATTTTACTACAGCAGTCAATGAATTAATGCCTTTGAAAAAAGACTATCCTCACGCAAAATCTTAAGACAACACACAAAGATATCAGCTAACTAAAGATCCAAGCATTTACGAGCCATTTGGCACTCCAAGACACACTGAATAACAAGGAGAGTTTGACTCTTATATGCTCAGTGGTGCCCATCAGCAAACATTGGAAATGCCGAGGTATCTCTAGTCCTGGTGGATTACAGAAACAAGCTTCTTTAACAGTCTAATATCAGTCCACCACTGAGAGTGGAGCCTCAACAGAGGCTTGAATTGCATTAATGAAGTTGAAACAACATAAAAAGAAGGAAAGAGAGATCACTGATGTTTGGAGTTTTTGCCCCAGAAAAATAAACTGATTAAGAGTGGTCACATCCGAACGTAGAACAGCTAGCACGCAGCAAGAGTGGTTCTGGCCAAGCACATGTTTTTTCTTAGTCTCAGTAACACCTGCAGCTCTTAGATCACTGAACAAGCCCAGGCCAATGACCAAGCACACACCTACAGAAAGCAGTTCTGAAGAGTAAACTCTCTAGGTATACCTACAGTACTGCTTATAATCCAGTTCACCAGGAAGTTCCAGTTTGTTGTTTCCCAGAAAAGGAAAAGTAATCAGAAAAAGATTCCAAACAGTTTGGTCCAAGTCTTAATACGCTGTACTTGAAACCACGGTTTCACCTAAGAAGGGTAACAACTTTGGTTCTGGCTTCAGTATCAAAGCCCACCAGCAAAATCTAAAAAATCCTACAGACTCAGTACTCAAAGAAGCCAAGAGCTTGTTTCAGATCCCCAGACTCTGAAATTAATAGGTTTATATTTTCCTCAAGAGCACCTTTACATTTTGGCATACATATTCCTTTTAAGCAATTTCTCACACACAAATGAATTTGTCCTGACACACTTTCAGTCACAACTCTGTGGAAACAGAAGTTACCGTACAGAAACATCTTTAAGCCATCACATCTGGTAATTACTACTACAGAACACCAGGATTCCACAAAGAATTACTATGTAAGACAAATACCAAACCAAGCAATTCACATTTTCAGAGCTATCTCCTAACCACACGCTTCAAAGGAGTCTAGATGAATGTCTAACTGCAGCTACATATGACATGATGCCATTTATACATCCAAACTGGTATCTGCCAGTTGCAAGTCTTGCTCAATAAAAATGAAGGAATATAAAAAAATTAAAAAGGAGAAAAAAAAAAAAACAAACACAAAACAACAACAAAAACCACATCCTGCACAGTACAACAGAAGTCTTCCTGATCTTGCTTATTACTAAAATTTTGTTCTTTCTGATGCAACATCTGTTTTAACTATACACCATAAAGAACATGAGTTCAAAATGAGCATTTGATGGATCCCACCCTTAGGATGAGAACAAATCCCCTTCCAGACACAGCTGTGTCAGTCTGAGGTTGCTGTGCTGAGCACATCCCTAGTTCTGCATCCTCTGCTCATTACTGTTACCACTCACATCAACGTGCCAGCTGAGAGAAATGGAAGAACTCTCTCCAATTTATTATGATTTTTACCTGCCAAGCCAGCTTGAAACAGTTTGCTATAGGTCCTTGTTAACCCAGGTCATGCTGATGGAAATGTATGGTTCCAGAAAAGCCCAAGGAAATTTCAATCAGAGCTAAGTCCCATTTCCACCCCCCGACCTGGATGATCATCCAGTTCAGATACATGATCCAGCCAAAATTCAACAAAACAAAAAAAAAGGCAATTAACTACCTGATTAACTCCCTGACTTCACTTAACTCACAGCTACAAAGGCCTCCTGGCCAGCAGCTGAAGATGCACAGTCAAGAAGGAGACCTGATCACCTTCATGTTTAAGCTGCCAAGTCTATTGACAAGGCAGAACTATTAGGCAAAACTAAAATTGAGCTGCTTCAGCAAAGAGTAGTCACAGCCTGCTCCTCCTCCTATGCAAGCAATAACATTTGTATAGGAATGAAGTCAGTTCAGGCAGTTGATCCAACTGAAGCTTAACATTTTTCTGTACGGCCATTTTCAGCTGGGTCAGCAAAGAAAGACTAACAGGGGAAAACAGATCCTTGTGGTGAAAGCATCGGCAGAAAAATCAAAGCTGCTCTGGTGGTAATTCAATAATATGACTGTAGAGGACATGTTAAGTCTTTGCTTGATTGAATTTATGCTTGGTATTCTGCAGGAAAAGAAAGGCAATATGCTCCAATTTCATTTATTAATATTTTGAGATCAACTGAGACTTAACAAGAAATCTGTAATTTTAGTATATGTTCACTGATCAAAGCAAACTCCAAAAACAAGACTAAGGACAAGATTTCACACTAGTTTAAACCAAGCTTGCTTGATAAGCTGGCAAAGCAAATAAAAATATAAGTAAACTTTGACCTCTCCCCTAAAGAAAAGAACAAAGTCAGCAGAGTGTCAGACAAGTAGATGAACACAGTAAGTAGGATACAACTTCTAAGTCATCAATTAGATCAGCTTAGGCTGCCAATCTCTTACTTGACAGTTTCTGCAAAACATCTTTTCTAGAGTACAAAAGATTAAATTTCTATAGCATTAGAGCAATTTTTTGTCCAATGCTGTGCAGTTCCATCAATATTACTAGTGGAACAAAACCAGCTATAGGCAGAATTCAAGACATACTTCAGTGCTGTAAAGGCTCTCACAAACACACAATAAAAAATCTCTATAATATGTTTTTCCTAATAGCTTATATTCCTGGGGATGGAAGCACTTTTTGCAAAGACTTTCACTGCCATTTCAGAAAGTTTTTATCCCATCATATCCATTATGGTAGGAAAGAAAATTACTTACAGATCATTCCAACACCAAGCAGCTCTATCAAAATACAAAATGTGAGACTTAGAAGTCTGGCAAGTTTTAAGAGCCCAATGTGGCTTGTTGGTTTAGGCTTTTTTCTTCCCAAATGCATAATGCTGTCAAACTGCTAACAAAAAATCAGAAGGTTTCACAACACTACGTGAGAAGATAAACAAACTTGTCTACTCTGTCTAGTTTACATGCACCTTCAGTTTCCACATGTTTAAGCTAAATAATAAATGCAGGAAAGTAATTCCCAGGATGAAAAATAGATTTTCTGCTAGTAAGGATTTAAATGGTTCATTTGAATTGCATTTCACATGTATACTTTAGGAAAAAAAAAATCTTTTATGCGTTAGGTTTAGAGTTCTGTAAATCTGAATTTTCACTAAGGCTTAAAACCAACACTATATGAAATTAAACATTAAAAAGCTTTTACTGTAGGATAACTCAGGGTACCAAGACTCCTAGAATCACAGGCAAGGCTGAACACATCTGAAATTAATTGTTTTGGACTTCACTCACATTCTTATTTCTTCTGTAAGACTTTTGGTAAGGGAAAAAAACAGCACTTCCACAGACAATTGCCAAGAGATGAAGAAATGGAAAACACTCACTGATGAACAGAAAAACAATCTTTTTCTCTATGGTAACTACTAACTTCTGCATAATCATAAAGACCATTTTAACAGTAACCATAGATCAATAAGTCAAATAGAACTGAGTCAGAAATCCATTTAAATATTTACATTTTTTGTTACAAATCATACCTAGAGTATTACTGTAGCCAAAGAGAATGACTGTGCCTTCCATTTTATTCATTCTCCTCATTCAGGAGCCTATCTCGAGATGCAGAATGATCAAAAATACAAAACGAGAGCAAACCAAAATCCCTTAAATGCTAGAATTATACACTGACAGCTAAGCTTCTCCTACTCCGGACAGCTGGATTAGGAAATATTGACAACAACACAGAAAACACAGCAGCACACAGGGAGGCTCCCTTATCATTCCATAAAACATTAATGAGCAGGTTATATAAATCTACTGGACCGAAGGAATTGTAGATCAGAGCTGCTGCAAGACATTAACTCTACTGTGAGGGATACAACATTTCATTCTTGAAGACTGTTCATCTCCATGAGCGCAATGAAAGGAGTTCAGAGCATTCCGAACGGGCGCTGCATTTTAACCCTGGCTGACGGCCGGAGCACGGAGCGGGGCGATGCTCCCCGGGCCCACCGCAGCCCCCGCCCCGCACTGTTGCTCATCCGTCCCTCCCGCGCCCGCAGGACGGGCCGAACCCGGCCGGCTGTTCCTTTGTGCAGCCTGGCGAGCTGCCGCACACGCACGGAGGCACCGGCCAAGCCACGAACCGGGTGAAAAGAGACGAGCCCCGCTGCTCACGGGGGCCCTTTCCCCCACAACTCCCGCTGCCAGACTGGGTCGTCAGCACCATCGCCCAAAAGCCTCGTCCCGACGCCTCCCGAACTTCACAGCGCCGCAGCCCCAGCTGAAGGCGGCAGCGGGATTCGGGAAGCCCCGACTTCCCGGAGCCCCCGCTCGCTCCCACGGCCACGCAGGGGCGGCAAGCGATACAAAGCGCCCGGGAGCGGCCGCGCCGGAGGGACCCTCTGACGGAAACCTGGCTGCGATTCAAGGCCTAGGACAGACCGCAGGCACAGGAGGCAGTGCCGGGAGAATCCCATGAAGCGGCGCCGCCCCGGGGGTCGCTTCCTCGGGCCAGCGGCTCGGTGCTCGCCGCAGGGCCCTCCGCTGCCGCGGCCGCCCCCCGCAGGCTCCACCTGCGCCGGGCCCCCGCTCCACCGCACCGCGGGGATCGCGCCCCACCCCACCGCCCCCCGCCGGGGCGGGACCGAGGGTGCCCCCACGTCGCCCCCCGCCTCCGCACGCACTTTCCCGGAGTACCCCTGCCCCCCCCATCCCCTCCGGCCCCTCAAGCTGCCCCCGCCTCCGGCGCCCCCCCGCCGCCGGACCCACCCGCGCCCCGCGGGGCTTGGCACGGCCCCATCGCGCCCGCCCGCGGCTCCGGCCACCGGCCCCCGCGGCGAAGGCCCTTCCCCGCATCGCGGCCCGGCCGTGCTCACCTGCTACCCGCAGCCGCCTCCCTCCGGCGCCTCCTCCGCCGCCCGTCGCCACCGAGCAGCGCCGCCGCCGCCGCCGCTCCGCCCCCGCCCCCCGGCCGCCGCTCCCGCCCCCTCCGCCAGCCACGCCTACCCTGCCGGCCCATTGGCCACACTCTTCGAAGTCTCGCCTCTGGATTGGTGCGGGGAACTGCCCGTCAAAGCCTCGACCCCGCCCATCCCCGCCCCGCAGGTCCCGGGTGGTTTATTCACGCCGGGGCTTTGGCGCCCCCAATCTCTCGCTGTCGGTTCCGATTGGCTGACGCGGTGGGGACAGCGTGCCAGGATTGGCTGCCCGAGGTGCCAGTGCGGCGCTGCGCCCGCCCCCCCCGGGCTCGGCTGCGCGGCGCGGCGGGAAGGCGGCGGTGGCTGCCGGGCCGCGTCGGGGCCGGGGATCCCCCGCACCCCGGGGCACCCCCAGACCTCGGGGCCCCGCTGATGCGCCGAGGGGCGATGTGCCTTCCACCGCCCGTCTGCGGTTCGGTTCAGCTGCGGTTCTTGTCTCCTCACGGCTGCGGCGGTGGTGGAGCAGGAGGAGGGCTCCCGCAGCCCCGTTGCCACCTCGGTTTCCCCCCGATAAACCACGGGCGGTGACTGACACCTTCCCTGGGGGCTGCAGTGAGACGTGCTGCTCATGCCAGCTCTCCGGAAACCGTGATGCCCTACATCAGCCTGAGGCCAGGGATGATTGCGGGAAAAGCGCGAGCAGGCTCCTTTAGCCTCCACGACACACTGAGAACCACATATTCTCAGGATATCAAACACCAGCGTGCCTCCATTTTCCAAGTGGAGACAGTACCAGGCGCTGAATTCAGCAGGGAGGCTGCGCTTCAAAGGAAGTTTCCCAGGGGAATCCTCTGGGAGCAGCACCCTTGCGACCGCACATAGGGGCTTGGCCTGAACGCGTTAACCAGAATGCGTATTTCCAACAGCTGCCTCCTCTCACCAAACATCCAAACAGCTACTTCATCCAAAATGCAAGCCAGAACGATTCCCGGTGCATTCAATTGGGAAAAACAAAAATTGAAGGTAATCGAAATGCAAAGATTACATTACGTTTCTTTTCATTGTTATATTCTCCCTGCATACGCCATCCCCCTTATTCCTCTGCTTCTGAATCAAAGAAACAGAGCAACAAAGAACACAGGCCATAATGTTGGCTGGCAAACATCCGGAAAACAAAGCAACTGAAATCACTGGGAATTTCAGAGTATTATGTGCAAAAATAATTTACCAAGTTTACACAGGAAGTGCTCAGGCAGAAGTGTGAGTATGACACTGACTCAGTTTCACACTGATGCTCTGATCCCCACGTCATCCCTTGTTCATGAATTAAACTGCGAAGATGCAGGGGTTCTCCTTACATCTTTTTGCACATCCCTTTCCTTTCCAAGGAAAGTAAAATCAAGGCAGAGAACTGCCTTCCTCTCAAATATTCAAAAATTGCTGGAGGATAAGACATTTCTACCAGTCCTAAGTTTCCTTCTGATTTTATGAAAACATTCCTGACTTAACATAGCTCCTATAATACTGCATTCCCAGTACCTTCAGTGTAACACTTCATCTTATTCACAGTCTCTGGATTTCTGACAGAAATTTTTGTAAACCATGGCGCCCTTAATTTCTTATGAAAACTTAATTCTAAATGAACAACTCCCATATTATCAAAAAGCTTTGCTTCCAAATGAAAAGTATAAAGGAAAAGCCAGGATGTGCTATTGTAAATAAAATCTAATGTATGCTTCAGCTATTTATAGCTTTTACAAATATTTATTAGATAGCTAAATTCATTTGTTGCCATTACTGCTTCTCTGCTCAGCTGATCACTTGACCTCCCCGTATGGTCGTTGGCGACTGAAGGGAAAGGGGGCTGTGGTGGGAAAGGAAAGGAAGATGACCCTCGAGGTCACCTCGCTGGACATGCTGAGCATCCAGCACAGCACGCTGCACATCCACAGTGCTGCGCTGCCGGTCCAAGGCACGTCCTGGGGACTCAGTCTTCCCACAGCGTTTCCATGGCAGGGGGGGGAAATTACTCCTCCAAGGTCTGACACTGGAAGCAATGCTTCAAATGCTTTGATCCTCATGGATCACAAATAAATGGAAAATACTTCATAGCATTCACAGGAAACCAAACCAAATTTGCCCCTTATCACCTTTTCTTTAAGACTGGGAACAGGGCTCCCTGTGTAATACACAAGATTAATGGACTTGACTGTCCCTGTCATGCCCACTGACTCTTGTCAGCTGTGCCTTTCTAGCCAAGATGCTTCCTGGACTCAGTGGGATAGCAGGAGAGTATGCTATTCCCTAAGGACCTGAGAATATATTACACACATATTCATGACAGTGCAGACTCCTTTATCCCCACTGCAGATACCCGGAGGCTTAACATCATTCCTCCCTATTGGTTATCTAAAATAATGTCAGTGATTAAATCTCCCTTCTCTAATCACACCATAGTATTATCCCTTCTAGGAACAAGCCATACCAGTATAAATACTACCATATATGCATTTTTATGCTCACAAAGAGGAATTCCATCTTTCTGGCAATATATATAAAACAATAGGAGCTTGTGTGTCTGAATGAGCACTGGAAATTTTCAAAAATACTTCTATAAGGTGCCATATTGGCCAGTAGCAGCACATATCTATTATGCTACAGGGGCTTTCTCCTGTCGTGCTCGGAGCAGACCTGAACCAATATGGTTGCTAAACCAAGGCATTCTGTTTGCACAGTGTTTTCATCTTGGTAGTGCTGTATCTGAGGTGAGCAAGCAATTTCAGAGCACTTCAGAAAAACTTCAATATAGGAAACAAAAGGTGAAGTCTTTTTGCAAGGCTTCTGACAAGGAGAAGCTTACAGGAGAAGCAAATGTTGAATAGGGCTGCCCTATGTTGGCCCAGCTATATGTTAATCTTGAAATAGTGGGCATAAATGTATTTAATGAGCAAAGCTCTACAGTTGCCATCATTAGTACAGAAAGGATATGACAGCAAGAATCCTTTAAAACCTCTCTTCCACTGAAAAGCATCAGCCAAGCAGCTTGTCAAGAGCCATGGTCTGTGCATATCAAAAGGATATTCTCTAGCATAAGATTTATGCAGGAAGAGTTTGACTCTACTTTCTACCTTGGTTCTTTAAATGTGATTAATCCCACAGGGGAAGTATTTCATTCAGGTCCTCTTTGCCTTCATTTTAGGATGGGGATTTTCTCTTCATGGCCATTTCTTTCTCTCCTTCTGCTGGAGCCTTGAAGTCTGGAGCTTTGTATTTAATCACTGCCTATGGAGTCACTGCAGATGGTATCTGCTCAATGCTACCAAATGCTAGATGGCATCTAATAAAAGCACAAAACCCCTCATAAAATTATTTCAAAATTTGAAAGTACACATGTCCAGTCAAGGGGGTAAGTAAACTCAGTCAAGTGTCCTACTTAAATACATCATTTTAATTCAGCTTTAATTCCAATGTATCTGCTTTAGTGTCACATGGTACAAAAGAAATGTCCGTGCTTCCAAATCCCTCCAAAAAGATAATTTCACAGGGAAGACAGGACCCTCTAATTATGATTTTTACAAATGTGCTTTAATTTGGTTGTTCCATGGCAGGGAAGGCTTCTTTTCTCGGTAGGGCTCCTTGTACAAGATAACCAGGATTAAAGACCACAACCAGTCACTGAATAAGAAAATCCCTGAGAAGAGAGAAACAGCTGGAGGGAGGCCAAAGCTGCTGCCAAAAGATGCTTCAGTGAGTGAGTGCATTCACTCTGATGAGGGAGGCCAGAGGATAGCTCTTGAGAAACAGTTCCTGAATTAGCTTTCAGTCTTGTTATCTGGCAGTGAACTTTACAGCTTTCACAATGAGCAGCAGCTTTCACAATCCAGCCGAGTGTCCTTCCAGTGATGACACAGTGGATGTAGCTAAGCTGTATGAGAAAGATTGTCAGCTAAGCAAACCTCTTAGTGAAGGCTTGAAATGCTCTTTCTCCTTACTAGGTATTAGTTTTGGCACGAGAACAAAACTGATGGTGCAAAAGGAAGGCTGCCAGCAAAGTAATAATGAGAAGCAGGATTAAGCTGGACTTAGCTTTCTAGAAGTGACTGGTTTATGTTACTGGTTTGCTGGGAACACAGAGAAAGTCTGCACGATGGTGAGCAACTGAGCATCTAATACACAGGAAACTGCAAAGAATTCTGCCCTTTCCACTCATTAGTGAAGACTACTCATAGCTTTGCAGGGTCAGGCCTTACCCAAACTGCTCTTTAAATCTGAGATTTCAATTATTTGAATGGCATAAGGTTAAAATATCAAATGAATCCTACATGTCTTTAAGGTGCCCTTTACTTACTTCTTTTGAAGTCACTTGTGACTCTCTAATAGGTTGTACTCACCACATTTATATATCCTCTTAAATAAAACACATGTGGCTCTTGGCAATACAGCTCATATGTTCATAAAATCCGAGTAATTTTGTGCTAAATTCTAATTAAGAAATTTAATTGAGCCTCCAGTTGCTACTCTGTCTGTGTAAGCAGCAGCTAGGGATCACCTAAACATTCAGAGATCTGTATTACTTTCCTTTTGTTTATTTAAAGAGCTGTACATGACACGTAATTCTTTAGACAAATTCCCTTGAAATATTGGACAATTAATGCCAAGAGCATGTAAACCTTGTGGCTACTCCTAAACAACCATCTGAGTACTCTGTAAGTGTTACTGAAGCTCTCTCTTTTTGCCCTAGGTCAAAACCCTTTCTGTGTCACACAGAAAAATAGCAACATTCTTTATTCTCGAAAGCATTTATTATTAGAAAGACTAAATTGTCAAAATAAATGTTTTCTTGTTATAGACATTTAGCCACTATTATTTTCCACTGTGTCTTTCATTCAGAGACTTTGTTATACATCATTAAAAATCTAGTGTCAGTCATCTGTCTCTCAGCAGTAGAAAGTGACATCCCTATGAAGATCAGGGCCCACAAATGAGACTTTGAAACCCCTGTACTGGTAAACATCCAGAACAGCTTTGCTGCTGTCATTACAGATATCCTGGTGTAACTCAGGTCAGGCTCTGTGCACAGCGCCTGGCTTCTTCTCAGAAGGATCAGTTGCACTCCAGTAAATTAAGTAGTAACACAAATAACAATCCAGACACCCAGGTTTTTCAAAGGTCTTCCCCCTCCCAAGCCTGTTTAGCCATGCTTATGTATAATTAAAGCCTACAATGGCCTAACTTTTACCATATTTCAAGCTTGCATCTCGATTTTGTTAAGGGTCCAATTCTGTTGAAATGGTTTCAGCTGATAAGATTATTCTAGTAAGCAGGGCTTAACCTTGGGGAAACAAAGAGTGGATTGAAATAGAGTTCGCCCTTCGCTTCTCTTCCAGAGCACACACGCCCGCAGGGGCCGCTTGCTGCCCCTGCCGCGGTCCCTCGCCGGGCAGACGCGCGGTGCGCAGCGCTGGGCGGCCGCTGCCACCTGCCGGCAGAGCCGGACACGGTCCGGGCGTGAAACCGGAGGCTGAAGGGCTGCCTGTGCGCCATTAAAATCCGTCTCCATTAAGTAAAACCATCGTGCGAAAACAGGACAGTCTTCTGCTGCCCTTGCTCTTCACGCAGCTTTGGCTGCGAAGGCTGTGCCCAAAGAACTCCGTCAGAAAAATACCTCCAAAATTAAAACAGTTGTTCTTGCACATATACAAAAAAGGCCTTCATTGCTTAGAGCATATTTGTGTTGAGACTGATTTATGTTGTTTTTAAGGCAATTCAAACAACCTTAAACCTTTGAGATATCCGTGTCTATTCTAGAATTGAGACTTAACAGCTGAACTTATCCTCATTAGGCCTAACTGATTTCTGCCCCTGAATTGTGGTAAAATTGAAATGCAGGTCTGGGTTGAAACATAGCAAAAGGTGAAAATTCTCTTTTCAACTTTATATGCTATGCCTGATACACTAAGTAGCCCACACAGCAAATCTGCACATGCCTCGTGAGTGCTAGCTGTTTAACATACTGTGTGTAGCTGATATTCACATGTGTGAGAGGTTAATGACACCGTGTGAACCAGAGGGTTCCTGGGCACACTTGGGTAATTGCTGCGCTTAAAAGCTTTAGACTCACAGCAGCCTCTGGAGATAAAATTCTCATGCAAAATTCATTCCCATGAATTACTGCAGTTCATCAAAGATTCTCCTCACAAAAGTACTGCATATGGAATTTCTGCAACTGAAGCTGCAGGCTCTGGAAGCACCGAGCAGCCCTCAGGCTGCCCAGCACCACTAACGCTGGCCTTGTGGAAACAAAGGACTGTGATATTTGGGGGGGGGGGGGGGGGGGGGAACAAAACAAAACAAAAAAAAACCCACTATGTGACTATGACCGTCTTTTGGGTTTTGAGATCCTTTTGAGATGACAACCTTTCAGCTGCCATCACCACCAGAAGCACAAGAAAAGGGGAGGGGGGATGGCACACAATAATCAGCTCTCTTCAGTTTGGTTTTCTATTCCTTGTGCAACACGACATTATGAAATAAGTGTTACCTCATCTAGACTCATTAGGTTACAAAGTAATTCCAGGCTGTCTAAACGCATACCCTTACGATACATCTTCAGACAAAAAAAAAAAAAACAACCAAACTTTCTGAACGTGCTTAGAGCGTACTTCCAGAACGAAGCTTCTCAGCCAAGGAACAAACCTGCACGTACCAAGAGGAATCGCCTCTCTTTTTTCTTCCGCAGGGCGGGGGAAGCAAATACACCCAGTACACTTTAAGCGGCGGTGATGACAAAAGACAAGACACCGTGTTCCACACTGCCCCACAGCCCCCATGGCACACGTCCTTCCGCGGGCGGGGACAGGCGGGGCCGCGCTCCCTCCCGTGCCCGCGGCGCTCCCGCCGGAAGCGGCGGCGCGGGGCGGAGCAATCATGGCGGCCATGGCGGCGCAGCAGCGTGAGCTGGGGCGGCTCTCGGCACTCGCCGTGTACCGTCGGGTGGCGGGGGCCGGGCGGATGGAGCGGCGCCGCCGCGGGGCTCCGCTGCCCGCGGGCCGCAAGCGGGCCAAGGCGCGCCTGAGGCGCGGCCGGGCGGGAGGCGGCGGCTCGGAGCCGGAGGCGCCGCCGCCCGCCGCGCCCCCGAGCCGCGTGGAGCTCCGCGTGGAGGCTCCCATGGAGGGCCCCGTGGAGCTTCCCGTGGAGGCTCCCATGGAGGGCCCCGTGGAGCTTCCCGTGGAGGCCCCCGCGGATCCTCGGCCCGAGGCGACGGCCGCCGAGCCTGACGCGAAACCGCGGGGTAGGCCCGAGGCGACGGCCGCCGAGCCTGACGCGAAACCGCGGGGTAGCCGCAAGGCGATGCCGGGCGGCCCGCGGCCGGCGCGGGAGAACGGCGGCGGTGTGTCGGGGCTGCTGCGGCGGCTGGCGCGGCTGGAGGACAGCCGGCAGCGGGCGGCCGAGCTCTTCCGCTGGATGCTGGCGCCGGTGGCGCCGGCGGAGTTCCTGGGGCGGCACTGGGAGCGGGCGCCGCTGCTGGTGCGGCGGGGCGACCCCGGCTACTACGCGGGGCTCTTCTCCACGGCCGACTTCGACGCCGCGCTGCGAGGAGGAGAGGTTCACTTCGGCACCCACCTGGATGTGACCAGCTATGCCGAGGGAGTGCGGGAGACGCACAACCCCTCCGGCAGAGCCCTGCCCGCTGTCGTGTGGGACTTCTACCAGAACGGCTGCTCCCTGCGCCTCCTCTGCCCGCAGGCCTTCTCCGCCACCGTCTGGCACTTCCTCTCCATCCTGCAGGAGCAGTTCGGCAGCATGGCAGGGGCGAACACCTACCTCACGCCCCCGGGTACGCAGGGCTTTGCCCCTCACTATGATGACATCGAGGCCTTCGTGCTGCAGCTGGAGGGGAAGAAGCACTGGCGTGTCTACAGGCCCCGAACAGATACTGAGGTGCTGCCCCAGTTCTCCAGCCCAAACCTCACGCAGGCTGAACTCGGCGAGCCTGTGCTGGAGACTGTGCTGGAGGCCGGGGACCTGCTGTACTTCCCCCGTGGCTTTATCCACCAGGGTGATTGTCTCCCTGATGCACATTCACTCCACATCACTGTGTCTTCCTACCAGAGGAATTCCTGGGGGGACTTTCTGGGGAAGCTGCTCCCAGCTGCCCTGCAGATGGCCTTGGAGGAAGACGTGGAGTACCGGCGGGGGCTTCCCATGGACTACCTGCAGTATATGGGGGTTGCTAACTCCGACACAGCTGATGCTCGGCGAACAGCCTTTGTGGAGAAGGTGCAAAGCCTTATAAAGAAACTTGTTGACTATGCACCCATCGATGCTGCTGTGGATCAGAGAGCCAGGTCGTTTCTTCATGACTGTCTCCCTCCAGTGCTCACTGAAAGTGAAAAGGCGCAGAGTGTCTATGGCTTCCCGGCCCGGTGGCAAGACAGAGGCCCCTGCAATGTTGATATCCTGATAACAAAAGACACTGAAGTACGCCTGCTCCGTCATGGCGTCGTTAGACTGTGTAATGAAGAAGCAGGTGTGATGCTGTACTACACTACAGAAAACTCAAGAGTGTATCATAAGGAAGAACCCAAGTTCCTTGAGCTAGATCCTGAATATACAGACAGTATCGAATTTCTCTTGTCTTCCTATCCAAATCATGTAAGTGTGGCTAACCTTCCATGTGAAACCTTGGAGGAAAAGATTTCTCTAGCTACACTTCTGTTTGAGAAAGGTATTCTGACTACGAAGAAGCCTCTGGCAAAAGCCTAACTCTTATTTTTTCAGAAAATAAAAGTACACTTGTTTAGAAAATGTTCTGTCTTGGTCTTGCCTTCCGTCTGCTAGACATGAATCAGCAGTTCAGGTCTCTGCATCTAATCTGGGGGTAGAAAGTCTATGTCATGGGTAGAGAAATCAAATGTTTTGAGTAAAATAAGTATTTGCTCTAGGAGCAATTCTGCATGGCTGAGTGCCTAGAGAAGAGAATTGGTTATCTTCTTTTCATCAGCCATGTTACTACACCCTAGGTAACTTCAGAGAGGTTGTGAACTTTCTTGTAGGCATTGTCATGTTTTCACAGTATTTTAAAGCAGCCTGCTCAGCTGCATGCAGGAAATACTGTTCATAGGCCTATTTGGTGGTGGTTACCATTCTGTGTGCCTTTGCTGGGCTATGCTGCATATATGGTGTGGCCTTCAGGCCTGTGCCATGTTGTAAAGATCCTTTTGTCACACATTTGCTCTTCCTAAAAGTGGGGCCTCCAGGCAGCTTCCACTCGGTTTGAGCAATCACACGCACCTATGTGGCACTGCCCTTGCTGAATGATGCAGTAAGATTTTCTCAGGCAAACATGATGTTGCATTTGAAATGCTTCAGGCTCGCTCGCTTCCTTTTCAGTCCAGTGACAGAGATAAAATATCTTCCCCCACTGGTTTCCCCACAGCAGCCTTTAGCAGTGAAATTACTGGTCCTTTCAAGGCAAGTGGGGTGCCCTCCAGTATGTTTGGGATTTTTTTTGTGCTGGGTGAAAAAAGTTTCATTTTAGGACCTATCAAGTTACATGAATACATGCCTGGCTGTGAGGTCAGTTCCCATAAATACTGGCAAACCCCTGAAACACTTTTCCACAAAGCTATTTTATCATAGCAGTCAGCAGGTGAGAGATATTCTTTAAAGCCCCCTGAAGTCTATACCAACAGTGAGCATTACCCTGTGCTCCTCTGAGCTGTTATCCAGGTTTTGCAAGATGACACCCATACACTCTTTAACTGTTTGGGATTTAAGTGTACACTATATCCTCCAAGATCCCATACTTGCAACACTGCCAGCCTTTCCTCCCTCCTTTGCCTGCGTGCTTTTGCTAAATCTTGAAAGCTGAGCTGTGTAAAATTGCACAAGATCATGCTGAGGTGCCCTTGGGGCTTCTTGGCTCTGTGAAGCACTAGTGGCTGGACAGAAATGCTGTTGCCACACTCATCCTCTGACCCCCCTGTCTATTCATCCTCACCAGAGGGTCAGCCATCCTTACCCCACCATTTATGTCCCTGGTGAATATCTCGTGTCTCAGTGGTGCCCTTCCTGGATTGCTCTGTGTGCAACCAACAGGCACCAGCACTGCAGCTTTGCTGCTTGGGGCTGTGCTGCAGAGCTGCATCTGGAGCTCATGCAGCTCTTTTTGTGATGGCTGCAAGCAACCCCATGTCTGTTCTGAGCACTTTAATGCCAACCAAAGACAGCATAAAATCCCCTTAGTTTTCCCTTTCCCTGGACTCTGGAAACTGCCTGGGCTAGACACCTTACAGGTACTCCTCACAGATTTACACAGGGGTACCCAGGCACAGAGTATCTCTTTTCTTCATTGCTCTTTCTGCAGAAAGGTATTTCTTGCTGAGACCTGCAGAGTGTACCAAATTTTTTTAACTAGGAGGTGGTGGTCCATTATGATCCCAGTAAGAAAAGCATTCATATTTTGTAAGGTATCTAAAAATGCCATGTATTACAGCTAATTACACCAATCTTACATCCCTTTAGATGCAGAGAAGCCCAAGCAAAGAAGCATTTCCCCATGTCACGCAGATGTGGTTCATAGCAGAGAGTGTCCCCTTTCAGTCTTTTAAGGTATTATAAGATTCTTGTATAAGGAAACAGCTCTATTTAGCTCTTCCTAGCTGTAAGGAAACAGCTCTATTTAGCATATATACAGTTAAACAGAAACTTTGCAAGGGAATGTCTTCCTGCACTGTTCAATAAGGGCAGGGCCATGTAAGCTGTGTTACCTCAGGTCCCGTGTGGGACCTGCCTGCGGTCTCCTCTGTAAGGAAGAGCTGCCTGAGTTTCCTGTAGGGCTTGGGTTCTGTGCAGGCAGCACAGGCCTGAGGGCCCTGTTGTGCAGGCAGCACAGCACAGGCACCAAAGGCATGGGGCAGTGTTGTGTCCTCCAGAGGCCACACAGTGGCTATTGGAGGGGAATGTTCTGCATCCTGTAAGGCAAGGACCATGCTGATTGTTCCAAGCAGTGCAGAAACACAAATGAAGGTACAGGGAACATATCCACCAATTTTTCCAAGAGAAGCTGAGCAGGACAGGAGAGTTTTGAGAGAGTAAGACTATTTGCTCTCATAATCAGACCCTTGGGGCACAGGAACAGCATCTTTTTGAAGGACACAAGGACCATTGAGTTTCACAACTACATGGGGCACAAAAAGTGGGGAGGGGAGTCAGCAGTCCCACATGTGCCTGTCACTTTGCCACTTTCAAGAAAGATGCAAAAATACTCATCTGGTTTAGCTAACATCTGCCAGAATTCTCACCTAGGAAAGGGGAAGGATCCAACAGATATGCACTGGAAGGGCAGAGCAGGAATGGCTATTCAAATACCACCACTGAGAGGAGATACCTGCATTGTGGAAAGGAGACACCTGCATTTTTTGAAGCAGTTTTCATGGATTGTCACCACATGCCCACATGTGAACCCTGAGTCTAGAAAATATAAAGAAAAAAGCCTTTACTGGTGGCCAGCTGTGGGGGGTTGACCTTGGCTGGCTGTTGGATATCTGCCAAGCCACTCTTTCAATCCTCTTTAGAAACAGGAGACGTGGAGAAACTAAGAGAAACCTTACATGTCAAGATAAGGACAGGGAATAATTCATCAATATTTTGCCCAACATCATGGGCAAAACAGACTTGATTTAGAGAAGATTAATTCATTACCAATAAATAACAGAGTAGACAGAGACATATAAAAAGAAAAATAAAACCACCTCCCCCTCATCTTTGAGCAGCATCAGGTACATCTCTGAGCTGGCTGAAACTGTCTCTGTCCAACGTGAGGGAACTCCGATCTCTTCTTACAGCCTCCCACTACCAAAATGGTTCCACATTAACTCTAAATAATCGTACTTTTCTCTTGCAACCAGAGCTCAAATGGTGTCACATTGTGCTTGTTCTCTCTTGGCTATCATAAGGGAACATTTTGCATGGAATAGAAAAAATTTTTGCGTAGGAGATGCCTGGCATTTGTTCAAAAGAAAAAATAAATATTACTGTCACATTCTTTGTGTGGTTTTAAAAGCTCTCAACATTAGACAATCTTCCCCTCCATGAATCTTTTCAGCTCAGCACTGATGAGCATTTTCTCCTGTCTCCCAGGTGAAGGGTCCAGGGGTTGGCCTGCTCAATTTCTCCAAAGGAGGTGAAGTGTCCCTTGCCATGGCTGCCTTCCTGAAGAACATCATGGCTGTTGCTTCCCCAGTGGGAAGCATTCCCGTTGTGGAAAGCAATAGGAACATTCCCTCTGTGACTGTTACATTGATTCCTCTCTGCTATGAAGAATAAAAAAGCCCATGCTTTGACCTTATATGAACATAAAGCCAAGGTGACCAATTCCAAACTTCTTGATTATTCTGATGTCATTGAGGATCCCTTTCAAGCCCCTGGTAACCGAAGCCGGATCCCACTGGAGAAAGCTGAGGCACGGTTTCTATTCATGGTGGGCCAGGATGACTGTGTTGTCAAAAGTGAGTATTATGCCTCTGAAATCTGCAAGCTCCTGCAGGCTCAAGGCAAGGAAAATTTCCAGATTCTCTCCTACCCTGGAACGGGGCACTGCATAGACCCTCCCTTTTTCCCTTTGTACCACACAGGAAGCCACCCCGTTTTCCACAAGCGAGCAGTCCTGGGTGGGGAGCTCAGGGCTTATTCTAAAGCTCAGGTTCATGCTTGGTCACAGATCCAGGCTTTTTTCAAAGAGCATTTAATTGTTAACTAATGTGCAACCAATAATGTGCAAGTAACACACAATTTTGAGCAATGAGGTCTGATAAATTCTGCTACATTTATCAGGTCAAACCTTGTCACAGCTGTACCACTACAACTACAATATCTTCCATACCTTTGCACATCCATAACACAGAAAATAAAGGGCTTTGCCTTTTCTATTCCACTCCCAACCTTTTTGCTCAAGAAAAGGAATGGTGTTTTTTGCATTAGTCTTTGATGAAACAGGTCATGTGCAAAATGCACAGTTATGTTTCTTCTAGGGTGGTTTCTATTCCTCTAATACTTGACAGTGCTTTCCGTGTCACTGTGGTCTCTACACGCATATGCTGTCCTCAGGTCATACTAATGGTCTCTAATGACAATTGTCTCTAATGACAATTTTGGAGCAGCACCGCTCCTCTGGTGACTGTGTCATTGCAATGGACACATCTCTGACTTCCGTGCTGCTGGAAGTGTGTAAGAATGGCTGCTATGGGCATGATGCTGGGCTGTCTCTGGTTAAGGGAAAGGTTGTTTGCCTTTTGTGCCTTCTTTCCATCTTCCCTTCCAAAGGAACTGCTCTGGCTTGTGGATACTTCTGGCCCCAAGATATCATGCAAAAAAAATTTTCTGTTGAATTTACAGCCATTTTGATCTTCTCCTACATGATGTGGAACATTTTAATCATTGTTACTGGGATGAGAATTGTAATAAAGAAACTGAGATTTGAAAGACAAGGAGTCTTTTGCTGTGCTTTGGTTAGAAGCAGGGTTTCCAACTTGACTATTTTCTCATCCCAAGGTGAAGGCTTAAGAAAGCTTACGGCAACTTGGGATCAGAGTTTGCCCAGGTGCGAACAGGAGACCATAGGAGATGGACACATAGCCCCTTAGCTTCCCTCTCTCCACAGCTCTTGTGTCACCAAGCATGGAGGAGGACGAATTTTACTGAAGCCTCCAGGACCCTTTCCCTTAGCATCTGCTCCCACATACAGTCAAGCCCATGATCAAATCCAGTAATGTAAGCCACAGAGTGTTGTTCTCAACAATAGGAATAGTTGCCACCCATTCAGGGCAGACAACGTACCCAAATGCTAGATGACAGAACACCTCATCTGTTTGGAGAGAAAGGGTAATTTCCATGGTGAATGAAAGACTGCCCAATATCTCTGAGCACTTAATATTTCCAATTAGGGCAATGCTCAAGATTTCCTTAGATGCTTCCACTTTTCACACCTCTAAGACAGACA
Organism: Passer domesticus; assembly: GCF_036417665.1. Classification (NCBI taxonomy): domain Eukaryota; kingdom Metazoa; phylum Chordata; class Aves; order Passeriformes; family Passeridae; genus Passer; species Passer domesticus. The sequence continues at coordinate 36,011,445 of NC_087479.1, forward strand.
CAAGGAGCTCAGAGGATGAGGCATCCCTGCCTTCATCTCCCAGGAAAAGTAAGAGCTTCAGGAAACAGCTCTCCCTCTGCAATTCCTTTTGGATCAGAAGATCCATCTCTGCCTAAGATTGACTGAATGACCCTGTTTTTTAAATCCTTGCACAATCCATTAGAAGAGCCACGTTTCCTGACCTACCTAAATAGTCTGTGAAAGTGCTCCTCCCTTATTGCTCCTGCATCCCCGACCACCCTAACCACCCTTCCTAATACACCCGGCTGTGCAGCTGCCTAGGCCGGGCACAGCCTGATGGAGACATAACCCACCTTGCCCATGCCTTGGGGTAACGAACAGAGAAGCAGAGCCGGCAAGGAGTCAAGAAGCAATGGCGAGCTAGTGCTGGTGTGTCTTCTCCCCGCCTCGGCTGGAGCTGGCCCTCGCTGCGGTCCCTTGGCTGAGCGGCACGGCACAGTTCGGCCGTGCCGTGCAGAGCTGTCCCATCGCTGCCGGTCTGTCCCACACCGGCCCTTGCCTGTCCAGTGAATTCCGACTGCGATTCTGCTCGCTGGCTCCTCTTCTCCCCACGTCTCCTGCCCGCAGCCACCGCCCGGCCCGGGAGAGCTCGGGGGGACACCAAGGAGCTCGCCGCGGCCTAGACGGGTTTCAAGGACTCGGCAGCCTTGGATGAAGCCTACCACAGCCGGGGAAGGCAGCGGGGGGAAGACAGAAGAGGAGGCGAGCATGCAGGGAGACACGGAAATGGGCACGGAGGAGGGAAGCAGGCGGGCGGGACAAGGGCGCTGCCGCCCCGCTCCTCCCCGCCGGGGCGTGCCAACGGCACTCTAGGCCCGAGCGCGGCCCTGGTTTCGCGAGGATCTGCCCCAGAATCCGCCCCCAGAGGCGGGAGCGGTCCGGAGCCATGTGGCAGGTCAGTGCCCGCTCCCTGAGCCGGGCCAGCTCCCGTGCCTGGCAGAGGCGGCTGCCCTGGCCCGGCCCCGCGCCTGCAGCCCCGCGGAGCCGCGGCCCCGCGTGGAGCCCCGGGGCAGGCCCCGCGCAGGGACTCTCCTCCACGGCCCCCTCCATCCGCCTGTCGCCCGCCGCCCGCAGCCTCTTCGATGAGCCGCTGGCCATCGCCGTGCAGGGCCTCGGCCCGCGGCAGCAGGTCACCCTGCGGACGTCCTTGCGGGACGAGACCGGAGAGCTCTTCCAGGCCACTGCCCGCTACCAGGCGGGCGACGACGGGCAGCTGGACCTCGCCCGCTGTCCTGCGCTGCCGGGAGGCAGCTTCTCCGGCCTGGAGCCCATGGGGCTGCTCTGGGCTTTGCAGCCCCAGAAGCCTTTCTGGCGCCTGGTAAAGCGGGACGTGCAGAGCCCCTTCCTCCTGCAGCTGCAGGTCTTTGAGGGCCACGGGGAGCGCCCCGGGCGGCTCCTGGCCCAGGCGCAGCACGAGCGGGCGTTCCTGCGGGACGGCGTGCGGAGAGTCCCGGTGCGAGAAGGCAGGATCCGGGCCACGCTTTTCCTGCCCCCCGGTGAGTACCGGCCAGGCCGGGCTCCCTCCCCCACGTTGCTGCCTCTACTTTCGGCCCCGCACTCGCAGGTCCGGAGCCAGTCCGCCTCTAGGCTCCCCTGGCGCTCCGCACCAGGCAGAGGACAAGGGCGAGCTGCGTCTCGCCAGTAGGGACTGGACACTCCTCAAGGCGTGGCCTGCTCAGCCCCACCAGCTTTGATCTGCTGGCCGTGCTCCTCACACGGAGCAGCCTCGTGGGCTGAAGCGCGTGTGTCTGTTTAACTGACTTCTACCGGACATGAAGGCAGTGATCACAGTACACTTGTTCCCAAATGCCATGGGAGGTGGAGTCAGACAGTTTTCAAGGCACCTTTTCTCTATCTGGCTGTTTTCTAGGAAAATCGGGTAGTAATTCTTTTGAGTAAGTGGAAGATGCTCTCCTAAACTGTGGAGTTTAAGTCTGAGGCTTCCCTTTCCAGCCTCTCCACACATCCTGAACTTAGTAACGTCGGAATTGCTGTAGCCCAAGTTGCCTTTTGCTGCCACATTGTCCCCAGTTCTTCCCTGTTTGTGAGCAGGTCAAGGAAAACATTGGAGAGACTTGCCCTGCCAGTATTTTTGTCAGAAAGTAATGAAAAGGGCCTGTGAGGTGTTCAGATTGTCTGACAAATGCTGTGTTGTCTTCCATCAGCTCTCCAGATTTCTGGCGATTTTCAGTAGGAAGCCTCATCTCTTGCATTCCCTTGGTTCTGTAGTAGCCACACCCCCACCACATCCCACCTTTCCTTCCCTCCCTGATACAGAGGTTTTCACCAAGCATATCTCTGGAACCCCAAGGAGCTCCTCTATGTATCACGTGCCTTCCCCTCTCCCCTTTCTTTCCTGTCTGTCCCAGATAACTCTTTCATGACAGTGCTAAAATCATATGTGCTGTGCCAGCCAGTGCCCTGGGCTCTGACTGCTCTGACTTCTGTCTCCTTGAGGCTGGAGGTGAATTTCTGGTTCTTGCTTGTTAGACACGTTTGATGTTAGTCTGTAGACACCTGAGGGAAGCCTCACCCTCCCTCCTGAGCAGGAATAGAAGTCTCCCTCTTGGCCTCCTCCTTTCCATACTTGGTTAGTACTTGGCAGCAATCCCTCTCAGCTCTGGACTTCAGTCCCTGTCCCATGATGAACATAACTTAATGCTTCCCTTACCAGGTAAGCAAGGCTGGTTTCAAATACTTTCTTCTCTTAATCCCAGAATAAATTACTGAGGTGCATTTACACTAAAATTGAGAAGCTGGAACCATCAGAATATGGGATTTTTTTGGATTAGCCTTCTGAAAAATGCACTAAAGAGAAGCTGCTGGGTATTTTTTGGAGCAGAGCATAATACATTTGCAGTGAATTTACATGATACAGAGAACTAATTGTGACTGTCAAAAGATCCCTTCTGTTCCAGCTGCTTGTTTCCTGGTGTTATCTAAAACATTAGCAGGCCTGCTAATTTGTGCTAATGTGTTTAATATTGAAGCAATGTAGTCATTTCATTAAAACTGTCACAGTAATTTAGGACTCTCAATACCATTCTGCTGCTGTCATTCTGTTTTTTAAAGACACATTCCTAGACCTATGAATTTGGAATATATTAAAAATTATATTATAATATATAACCCAAATTAAAAATTGTGGGTTAATGTGTACTGTTGTGTGGTCTCTCTCAGGAAGTGGCCCCTTTCCAGGAATTATTGACTTGTATGGAACTGGAGGAGGACTCCCTGAATACAGGGCATGCCTGCTGGCCAACCACGGTTTTGCTGTGCTGGCTCTGGCTTTCTACAGCTATGAAGATCTTCCCAAAGAGATGAAAGAATTCCACCTGGAATATTTTGAAGAAGCTGTAAACTATATGTTACAACACACCCAGGTTGGTTTGTTCATTGACTCTCACTACAGTGAACTCTCATTAGTTAGGTCCTGTCAGACTACAGATGGGGCAGATCTGCTGTACTTAAAACAGCATTGCTGTTGAGTTTGCTGTTATTGTTTTATATCTTTAACTCCCATTGCAATGGCTCTCTGGCAGATTATTCAAACTCTTCCTTTTGAACTGGCCAAGTGAAACAGTGACACATTGGTCACATACTGGTAATTTCTACTCCATTCAGCCCAGTGTCATAACTAGGGTGCTAGTTTCCTGGAGGCTTACTGGACTTGCAGTGGGGATTTTAGATTTATGCTCTGTAGAATGTCCTTCAGAATGAAATGTCCTTTTCAGCTGTGGAGCACATGATAGCCTTCTGTGATCCAGGTCTCAGGGAAGCCAAGGAAACTCAAGGAAATCCACCAATACACATTTGATGCTGTGTATTTTATAAGCTCTTAAAATCACTCCAAATGTTGGTATTTCATAAGTGTGGGTTTTAGTAGCTAGTTGTGCACTTAGGGATCCTTCTAATTCAGCACCTCTTGGAAGAGAACCCCGCTCAATTCTACATCTTATAAGTAGCTGTGAGTGACACTAGCTAGAATTGCACAAACCAACACTTGGTTTCTCTGGAGAATGAACAGAAATACCTTCCTCAACCTCAGAAAGATGAGCAGTTGTTAAAGGTCTTGACTGCTTTTTAGTCACCTTAACCTTAACTGCTCATGCCACCTCTCTGCCCAAAAAAATCTGGAAATTGCTTCCCCCTGCATTTTTTTCCCTTGAGACCAGTACAGTACTATTGCCTCCCATCAACACCTTCACGTGTTTTTAATGTGTTGCAGTTTCAGCCATATTTTCTAATTTCCCCTCCCATATTTCAAAGTCAGTGGGTTTGAAGCCTGTTACACTGGCAGTAAGATACAGAAGGTATTAAATTTTGATGCTGTCTCAGAGCCTATTTGCCCCTGAGAGTCTTTGGATATTGAAGCATTGTGGTATTAGCTAACCTTCTTCCAGTATCCTTACAGGATTTCAGCATCCAGTAAGGTCATTTAACTTTCCTATTCTAGTTAATTTGCCTTGTGTAAAAGAAAATGAAGGTAACCTAGTCTAGATTGACTCCAGGGGACTGTACAATTCTCCTAGAAAAATGGTTTTAATAGGTTATATTTTTAACATAAATTTTAATGAGTAAGCTACCTCAGACTACTTCCTGTGAGTTAGATACCAAACATTCTAGAGAAGCAGGAGAGCAGCTCATGTGGAGCCTGCTACCCCACGTCAGCTTCTTAATAGGGGAACCTGGAATATAACAAATACATTTAACATAAGTGGTGACAATATCACAGTCATTGCTGACTTTGAGCATTTTGCACTGAAAGAAAGCAAAGGAGGAGTAGAGGAGGCCTCCCCTGCTCTTTCCCCGTTCTTCTCTCAACTGCATTATAAATAAAGTGAATCTGGGACTGCACATTTGCAAGCACAGCTGTACTCTCTGCTTCAGCACTGAACCTTGTAGCTCAGTTAGGATGATGCTGCAGTCTCAGTAGGGCTTAGGATCATAAATCAAGCACAGAACAGTGCCTAAGATCCCTCAGACATGGGCCCTGTACACAGAACCTCAGATGCCTGTATGTGGGGTCCAAATCTGGGACAGACACAGCTGCAAACATGGCAATATATTAAAGAACTGACATGCCATGGTTCATTGCTTGTGATTTCTCTTCTCTCACCTCCAGGTTAAAGGTCCAGGAATTGGTTTGCTTGGACACTCTAAGGGGGGTGACCTGTGCGTCTCCATGGCCTCCTTTCTAAAGGGCATCACAGCCACTGCCCTTATCAACGGCTCGGTGGCAAATGTGGGTGCGGTGCTCCGCTACAAGGACATCACCATTCCACCCCTTGGAATCAATCAAAAACGCATCAAGGTCGGCAAGTCCGGGATTGCTGATATTATTGAGGCATTGAACAGCCCACTAGAAGGGCCTGACCAGCAAAGCTTTATCCCTTTGGAGAAGGCTGAGTGTTGCTTCTTGTTCATTGTTGGCCAGGATGATCACAACTGGAAAAGTGAATTCTTTGCAGTTGAGGGGAGCAAACGTTTGCAAGCTCATGGGAAGGAAAAGCCTGAGATAGTCTGTTATCCTGGAGCAGGACACTACATTGAACCTCCCTTTTTCCCAATGTGTGCAGCCTCAATGCACCTGCTATTTGGCAAGCCTGTGATGTGGGGAGGGGAGCCCAAAGCACACTGTGAGGCACAGATAGATGCTTGGCAGCAAATCCAAGATTTCTTTTGTAAACACCTCACAGGCAAGCCATCTGGAACATCCAGTAAGCTCTGATAGGAACTGGGTTACTTTACAGATGAAGATGCTGGTTTTGTTAAATGTTTTGTTAAATGGCTCAGAATGAGAACAAGGAACATCAGAGAATAAGCTATTAGGTTTCTTGGAGGATGATGGTGGGTGAAAGCAAGAAAGCCGCTTCCTTTCTACAGCCTCCTCTAATCTGGGTTAGAGCCCATGGCCTCCTGTTTTAATGTAGTACAAGGTTATAAGCTGTGGAAAACAAATGGTGGTAAGGCTGTGTGCTTTGAGTGTGAATTGAAGTAGTAGGTAACTCATCCAAGCTGAGAACTGGGATGAAAACATGTCTTGGCCTTCTCAGAGGAGATGTATGCCATTGCCCAGCTTTGTGTTCTAGTTCCAGTATTCCAGTTTTTCCGGAGGCAGTAATCTGCCTCCAGTAATCTTTCTGTTCTCTCTGTGTACTTCTCCCTCCTTTGTTGCTCCTGTCCTTCTCTCAAACCACTAAAATGCATCTGCCTTAAAAATATCTAATATTTCACTTACCAAAAGCAATAGTACTGTGCCAGCGCCCTCAGGTAACACTTCACATTTATAGGCAACAAACAGCCCATAGCTTGAGGTGATGTTCTGAGAGCATGCAGTAGAAATGAGACATTTAAACAGTCTGTGGAAGTTCGTAAGCGTGAAGAAACAACAGAACAGGTCGTGTTAGTTGTCATCCTGGAGTCGCTGCCGGGTGTCTCCTCAGCACGGCTGGGTATAGCTGTGGAGATCCGCAGCACTGTCGGAGCTCCCTGCCTGTACATTCCTCAAATGCCACCTCAGCTGCCAGCTCCCAAGGGCTGCTGAGAACAGCCCGGCACGGCGGCTCCGTGAGGCGGCCTGGCAGGGGCCTGAGGCGGCCGGCCCGCTGTGGCGGAGCGGGGCTGCGGCTGCACGCAGCGGGGTGAGCGCTCAGCCCCGCCGGGATCGCCGGTAACTTTGTAAACCCAAGCGTGGGGGTGAAGAAGACGCTGGGACTTGCCGGCGCATTTGCACTGTGTCCCCGAACGCGTTGTGCCCGCTACTGCCTGCAGCCCGTATCCGGCCCTGCTGTTGCCTGTGCGTCAGGCCCGTTTGTGCGTTTTGTATCCCCCGTACTTGTAAAGGATTAAAGTGAAACTTTAACCGCTGCCCACGGCTCGCTGCTCCAGTCAGTTGGATGGTTTGGGGGAGGCGGGAGCGGCCCGGGGCTGGCGGCCTCGCGGGGCTGGTGGGCGGGGAGGGGCTCTGCTCTCTATTGGGGACGCCTGGAAGGGGCGGCGGCCGCGCTAGCGATATTGCGGGCGGCGCGGCCGCACCGCGCACCCGCCGCTGCCGCCGCCATGTGGAGAGCGCTGGCCGCCGCCGCCGCCCCGGCGCGGGCCCTGCTGCGCACCCCGCCGGCCCGACGGGCTGCCAGCCTGGCCGTATCGCCCACCGCCGGCCCGGCGGACGAGCGGGTAGAGACGCGGGTGGCGGGGCTGAGCCCGGGGCAGGCGGTGACCCTGCGGGCGGTGGCGGCCGATGACCGCGGCTGCCTCTTCCAGTCGTGCGCGCACTACCGGGCGGACAGCCGCGGGGAGCTGCACCTGGGCACGGACGCCTCCCACGGCGGGGACTACACCGGCGTGGAGCCCATGGGGCTCTTTTGGAGCCTGGCCCCCGCCGGCATGGAGAGGCCGTACCAGCGGCTCGTTCCCCGCAACACCAGCGCCCCGATGAAGGTGGAGGTGTTGGTCCACCAGGGCCACAGCCCGCCCGGCTCCATGCCCGGGCCCGTGGTGGCCAAGGCCGAGGTGCAGAGGCTGTTCACGGCCCCCGGCGTGCGGAGGATCCGGCTGAAGGAAGGAGTCGTAAGGGGCTCACTTTTCCTGCCGCCGGGTGAGTGCCCCGGCCCGAGGCCGGCGGGACCCCCCGCCTTCTCGGACCAGAGCAAGGAAAGTCTCGTAAAATAAACCCTTGCAGGGGCTGTCACCGGGGGAAGCCGCATTCGCTGACAGCCGAACGCTGCCCTGCAGACAGGTGGCCCTGAACTCCTAAGAAGATATCCCAAGTGCTTGTCGCGCCAGGGCCCCGCTTGTGCGTGCCCCCCGCCTGGTCCTTCTCGGCGGCAGCGAGCAGGGCGGCCACGGGAGGCGGCTCTTGCGGGACGGGCCGGAGCTAAAGCAGAACAGGGCTTGTAGAGTTTACTTCGTTGCTGTGGTTTTTCAGTAGGTTTGATGTTTGCTCTGGAGTACCAGAATCTAACATCCAGAAAAGCTGATGCGCTTCATTGTGTGAGCCTGTGCTGAATGTCCCAAGGATTTTACCCTAAATAGGACTGAATTAAATGTCTTCCCTTTGAAACACAAGCCAGGAAGCAGAGCAGCAGATGAAATTCTAAAAAATACATGTATCTCACCTCTGTTCCTACAGAGTTACTACAGTTAGTAGTTGGGTTACTTTTGTGGTATAAAACCAAAATGGATTTATGAGCAAGTTCTGCCTGTTCTGCTTATGAGAGAGTTGTGCTTTAAGAGGTGTGATATTCTGATGGTTTGTGAGTGGTGTTGGAAAACGAAACCTTACACCAGTGATTGTGTTTGTACACTTGAGCTATGAGTTAAAATTCTTGTAGTTCCCTGTGCGTTGTGGGTATTGGAACTGCCCTCCACATTACCTCTAATTTAAAACTGCTTGGTTCAGCAACTCCTGTAAGTATGACTACAGTTATTAAGTATTTAAGTATTTTCATTCCAAACCAATGATTTTTTATCCATTTAGATACAGATCCAAAGTCCACTGAGGAAAAAAACAACAGAGATTGAACTTTGAATTTCAGATGTTTAGTCAGCATGCTGGATTTTCCATCTCTGAGACATTGTTTTGATCTATCCTGCCTTAGAAGATGAGTTTGATTTCTGCTGAGCTCAGTGGGAATCCAGACATCTGCAAGATGAAACTGCATTTTCCCCTTTATGGAAAGTCTGGCATTGTAATAGTGTTGAAAAGTCTGGAATCATTGCTTAAATGATACTGCCATCCTTCATTATGGAGGATCCAGTTACAGCATTATGACCATACCCTTTTTTGCTCCAGGGACAAAAAAAGTTAATATTTTTAAGATAGGAATCTTAAATGTGAACCATTCTTATTAAAAGTGAGAGATGAGTGGGCTTATGATGTAATTTTAATATTAAAGCAATTTCTCAATTCAGGAATAAGAGCTACAGATGTGGAGGTTTGTTTGTTTTTAAATGTTGGTAAAAAGTTGTCTAGCCCGTTTAATCCTGCTTTTTAGTGATCTCTGCAGGACCCCTATACTTGGGCATGTGTAGGCACTCAGAGAAGCAGTTCAGGATCCTTGTGCAAGGTAAAGAGTGTCTTCACGAGAGAGAAATGCATTCACCTATCACTGTGTTCTGATTACATGCTCTTGCTAGAAAGCTTTCTAGGTAGGAGTGATATGTATTTTCTTGTCATATAGGCTGGCTGCTAACTAAAGGTTGCTGTTGATCATAGCATTATAATAAATTTATCCCAACCTGTTTTCTCTCAAGTAGAATATTGAGCTTCAATGAAAAAACATCAGACCTGAACGAGTAAGAACCCAAAAGCATGTTTCTGTCCCTTTCTGACTTCTTAATGCTTTAATCTGGGAGGTTTCCATCATTTAGCATGTCTAGGAAGGACATGCTAAAAGGAAAAGGAAGAAAATGTCCTTTTCTCAAGTGTATTGAAATGCCAGAGACCTTTTCTTTAGCACATACAAGTAGTGTCAGGGAGTTAACACACTCTTGCAACAAGCGTGTCCTCTTTGTGCTGAGATGGTTGTAGTGAGCTGGATCAGGGCACATCAGATGTGACATCTGGTCCCAGGGGAAAAAAAAAATTAGCTTGCTTGGGGTCTTTAAAGCTCCATTAAGTAGCATCTTTAGCCTTTTAACCTAAGATCTCCTGGCTTGGCATACAAACATTTTACAACATAACCTTGGCTGCAAAAGCACGGCCGTTTGGAATTGTGGTTCTGATTCTTCCTGTAGTTTGGTGGGACAGATGGTACACATGTATGCACACGTTTATCTGTCCATCAGCCCTGCACACACAGCCGCACCCACAGAGCTCCAGTTTGGCCTTCTGTCTCATCACAGCTGCAGGAGCAGTTCTCCTGCCAGGGCTTACAGTGCTCATGTTGAGAGAGAGATAGTAAGTCCAGTTGATTTTAACAATGGATTATCTTTGCTCAATGCAGTTTATTCCAGAGTTTACGTAAGTTTTGTAGAATTTACTTCAAGAGCTCAGTGCTCTTGCTTCATTATTCATGATCTTGCACTTTGCTAATTAAGAAGTGACTTTGTGGGAAAATAGCTGACTTGGTGTATGATTGGTCTGAGGGCCAGAGGTTAAGACCATGGAAAAATACATTTAGAACTGTTGTTGTTATTTTTGTTGAGGGTTTTTTTTTTGTTTGTTTTGGGTTTTTTGTTGTTTTTTGGTTTTGTTTGTTTTTTTGTTTTAAAAAGCAAAACCTGTAATTTCATATATTTTTACAGGAATGTAAGGACCTGGACCTACTCTTAGTTTGAAATAGCTGGAGCAGGATACAGCACTGGTTCTCTTAAATATCTGCTGTGCAAATGGAAAAATAATGACTATTAATAGCTAATGTCCTATATGACTATTAATAGCAAATGTCTTAAGCATTCTGTATTTTGTTGTTCACTCTTCACCAGATAGTTTTTTATGTCCTGTTTGATAACTTTTCCTCTGTAACTCTTCTCTTTAATACAGGGGATGGTCCCTTTCCAGGAGTGATTGACATGTATGGTGATGAAGGAGGCTTGATTGAATTTAGATCCAGTCTCCTGGCTACCCATGGTTTTGCTGCTCTTTCTCTGCCATATTTTGACTTTGAAGATCTTCCTAAGGTCTTGAAAGAATTAAAACTTGAATACTTTGAGGAGGCAGCAAGGTTCCTACAGCGTCACCCAAAGGTGAGTGCAGTGAGAAATCTCTTGGGACTAGGGAGGATTTAGCAGTTATGCATACGTGGTGGTGGTGTTGATTTTTTTTTTTTTTAATATTTGAGTATCAGTTTCTGCTGGGCAAGCTTAGGCCCAATAGTTTACACATCTGATTGGGGAGAGTGAATTTCTTCCAGCACAGAGTATCTGTTAAATTTATGCTGGAGCTAGAAGATTGCTGTTCAGTAGGATAGTGAATGCTAGAGTATCCTCCAAACAGGACCAGTGGTGATAAAAATGTTTGGCTTGTTTGGGTTTTTTTCTTACATGAAAGCAATTAGTTTTAAGAGAGGATGATATGACACTGCTCAGTAATAGCTGAAAGAATTAATTTGATGATGTGGGGTATTGCTTTCAGTTTTAGTTTCCAGGCTAGAAAAAGATAAGACAAATGCTATTTATCTAATCCTTCAAATGTAATTTGTGAGGTTACCTTATTTTCCTGAGACTTGAGTTTCCAGTTACCTGTTTTAGGAAAATGGGAAAAATTTGCATTAACATATGCAGTAGGGACCAGGTAAGGACTGAGTGATGTGCCTTGTGCCTGTCGGCATTTTTTGTGGGGTTTGATGTCTTGGTGTCTCTGAAAAATAAGACCATAAACAGGAGGAGGAGCACGAGTCCAGACTGCCACTTTCCAACAGGTTACATCAATAATTAACCTAACCTTTTTTTTTTTTTAATAAAGCAACTCCAAAGTCAATTAATGGCTAATCCCATTATAATGTATGCTTCCTTTATTCCTTCCTTCCTCTCTTTTCCACCCCCTATCTTATCTGAAGGTGAAAGGACCAGGAGTTGGAGTGATTGGTACTGGGAAAGGGGCAGAATTAGCACTCTCCATGATCACCTTCTTGCCAGAAGTAGTGGCTGCTGTCTCAATCTCTGGCTGTAGCTCAAACACAGTTGCAGACCTCCATTATGGTGACATGACTCTGCCCGGGCTGCGTTTTGATATGAAGAAAGTCAGTGTCTCTGACTCTGGTGTATTTGACATTTTTGAAGCTCTGGAAGACCCAACGAATCCTGCTAATTCTCCTAGCGTGATCCCCATTGAAAAAGCAGAAGGTCACTTTCTCTTAGTGGTAGGGGAAGCTGATCGGATGTGGAAGAGCTCCTTATATGCTGAGCTGGCAATCAGGCGTCTACGCCAGCATGGGAAAGAGAACTTTGAGCTACTGAGTTATCCAGGAGCGGGTCACCGAATTGATCCTCCTTCTACTCCATTTTGTCAGGTAGCTATGGATCGTGTTCTGGGGGTGCCTGTTCTGGGGGGTGGAGAGAGCAAAGCACATGCCCATGCACAGGAACACTCCTGGGGAAAGATTCAGGAGTTTCTGCACTTGCATTTGGGATGAACACTTAAGCACATGCAAGCTGTTGCAGATCTGCAAGGACTGAACTTAAGCCACCAAAATGACTGGTGATGACTGGTGAATTGAAGGGATTGACTGAGACAAGCCTTGAAATATGAAAATAACCAAATGATTACTTAGCTACAAGTATAAATCTAAAAAGAAAGGGATTTATTTGGAGCAGTCTAAGTTAATTTAACTAGGTGAACAGAGGAGATGTTAAACGACAAGCAGGCTGCACTATGGTAAAAATTTGACAGATCAAAGTGGTCATGAAATGAAGAAACAAGTACCTGAAGAGAGTAGTCACTACTTCCTTGATTGCAGTATTTACACCTCACAGAAGGTTAACAAGCAGCCTGCACCCTCAGCAGTGACAGACAGGATCACACCTCAGCAATGATGGATGAGAAACGTAAACATCCAAATCATGTTAACTCTTGACTTTGAGTCCTAAGCTACTTTACCCCAGAATTCTCATATTCACAGCCAGATACACTTCAGAAATATTTTCCATTTACACAAAGCTGGAGGAACCTACTTGAAATGAGGCTCGTATACATAGCATTGTGGTCTTCTGGTGATAGTCTGTTTCTTTCCAAAAAGAACTGTGTTGAATGGAAAAATGAAGAGTACTTGTCATCCGAGAAGAATGGCAGTACTAGCACTGTCTTGTATTTGGGATGTACCTGTCTGTTCCTGTAATGTCTTGGATTGCCATTTGACACTCAGGGTATTAAGATCCTGTTGGATATGTTAGAACATGTCTAAATACAGCCATTAAGTTAGGGATTATTTACTTGTGGAACTCTTTAGTAGTGATGTCAACAGATGCTGACAGCTGTTCTTAGGGAGGAAGCAGAGTTGGGAGACAGAAAACCTAGCCTGTAGATTTAAACTGAATGTAAAAAGCTGTGACCTTATAGTGGTGATTAACTCAGAGTCATACCAAACTAACAACGCCCCCCCCAAAAAGCACCCAAAGCCAAATCTAGGGTAGCTTTTCCATGACTGCCCTAGATTTTTTTTTTTAATTTTAATCCAAATTCATTTTTGGCTAGTGCTTTTTTCCCCCTCACCATTCAGGTAGAAAGAAACAACTTCTTCCCAAATGAGTTGATCTCTCAAGAGGGTCTTGCTGAAATAGTGCTAGTGCTGAAGGCGTGTTGAACAAAATTTCTCCTTCCAAAGTAATTTTTGTCAGACCAGAGCTGTCCAGGAACATACAAAACTTTCATTTGTGGTACTCAGTTTTGCTTTGCTCTCAGGGATCTCTCTCCAGTTAACTGTCATTATGCTGCTGCTCAGTCTCAATAGCTTTCTGCAACTCTTATTATTCCTTATCATTTTATTGAAGTCACATGTTTTTCACGCACAATCAATGCCAACTGAACAATTTATCCATTAAAAGAGAAGCTCCATCCTGCAAACTCCACAAAAGATCTCTTCATGCCTGGTCTCTAAACTCCCTCACCAGCTGAATAGGCTTTTGCGAAGTCATATCTGGTGCCTGAACCTCTGCTAACACAAGCAGCCCCAGAAGTCCAGGACCAGAGCCTGCTGCAATGTGCTCCTTGGTGTCACCCATACCCATCAGACTGCCTTTCTTTCCACACTCATTTCAAGTGACAACTGTAGGAGAAAGGGTTGTCTGTTGTGTGAAGGTTCCTGCCTCATCCTGTGTCTCTTTGGTAGCTGGAGCTGTTATAATTGTGCAAGAGCAGCACCTCCCCTATCCCTGTTCTGTCACTCTCCCAGTGCCAATACCTGTGTCTCCACACTGCAGTCCTACCTCAGCATATGCACTGCAATGCAAGATTGCAATCTGGAGGTTCAGGAAATAAATGTTAAATTGTAAATAAAAAACCCAAAAACCAGGTAGATTAAGAGGTCTCAGACTTAAATTTTAAAGCACGAGCTTTTAAAACAATTCAGTGTTAAATTTTGTCAGATACATACAATTTGAAAGAGAAATAAAACACTTCCTTTATTAAAAAGCAAGCATGTGTAAGAATTTGATGTTAAGTATTTGTTTGGAAAAGTGAATGATACTTTGCTTTAAAAGGAGGAGAAATTAAAAAAAAAAAACTGCAAAGAGCCTTTTTGTCAATGAGTCAGGGTTTCCTGGACAAAACAGTTAATAGAAGGACCTGTTGAAAACAAGGCATTTTGTGTATATATATTAACATTTTGTATGACCCAAGAGGCATTGCAGGCACTCTGCAGAACGTGTAGCTATTTCCTGAAGTGTGTAGTAAATTGAGTGCCTGATTATGGCCTTAGTTACAGCCACGTTATTTATATTGGTTTACATTCACAGAATAGGGTCACCTAGAGCAAGTTACACAGGAATGTGTCCAGGTGGATTTGGAATGTCTCCAGAGGGAGACTCTATGGTCTCCTTGGGCAACCTATTCCAGTGCTCTGCTACCCTCAGTGTAAAGAGGTCCTTCTTCACCTTGAGGTGGAACTTGTCGTGTTTCAGCTTAAGGCTGTTTCTCCTTGTCTTGTCCCTGGGCACCCCTGAAAAGAGTCTGGCACCATCCTCTTGGCACCAACCTTTGAGATATTTGTATCTGTTGGTGAACTCTCGTCTTCTGTAGACGAAGCAGGCCAAGGTCCCGCAGTCTCTCGTCACCAGAGAGACTCCAGACCCCTCATCATCTTTGTGGCTCTCCACTGGCCCCTCTCCAGCAGCTCCTCTTGTGCCGAGGAGCCCGGAACCCGCCACAGTAATTGTTTGCCAGGCCAAACGCCCATCACGTTCCATTAAGACGAGTGCTCGGGGGCTGCATGAGCTGCACCGGCCGCAGCTGGGGGCCCTCGCAGCTGCCTCGGGGTTCCCCGGCTGGGCCGAGAGCCCCGCGCCGGGCCCGGGCCCGGCCAGCGCCGCCAGTCCCACAAGGCGCCGCGGGCCGCGCCGCTGCGCCAGTTCCGGGCGGGGCGTTCCCGCGCCCGTAGCAACCGGAGCGTTCGCGTATCCACGGCACCATGGTGAGTCCTGCGGCCGGGGCGGCGCCGGGGCCCGGCGGCGGGGGTCGGAGCGGGCCCCGGGCCGGAGCGCTCCGGGGCCGGGCCCGCCGAGCAGCCCGGGCTCGGCGAGAGCCGACCGGGAGGCAGCGCGGGGCTCGGGGCGGCGGCTGAGGCGGGGGCCGGTGGCCTGCTGCTGTGCCGTGGGAAGGGGGATTTCGGGGGTAAGCGAGGAGAGAGGGGCGTCACGAACTCACAGACCTCCGTTAGTACGAGGTTTTAAGGCGGCAGTATCGGTGAGCACTGCAGCGATTAACTTGGTATGTGTTGCTGTGCAATTCCGATTTAATTTATTTAAAATACAAATAAATGTCTGCAAATAAAGGTGAAGTGTGGAGTTTTGCTTTTTCCTGGGAGTCTAAATTTTGTAGATACTATGTGTCCAACCGCTATGGTTTGGGGTTGGGAAATACATCTTTTGTTACAACTATTACTAGTACAGGTGTGGTTATCTTTTCCCTTCAGAGATTCTGTTTCTTGTTCCTGCCATGTTGATGGTGATTCTTCAGGGTGCCCACTGATCACTTGGCATTTTGAAAATTTTAAAATAAATTACTATGACTTTCTTTAGTCTAAATACCTGTAGAAAATTGTTCAATAAGCAGGTAGAAGCACCCTGCAGATAAGCTTCTTGGAGGAAATTTCCCTTAAGTAACCCCCCGTGGCAAAAGATACTCTGATTTACCTACAGAAATTTCAAGTGCACCTCAAAGAAAATGAAGTCACTGATATGTGCACTCCTGATGACCTGCTGTGCTGATGTCCATATTTTCATCAAATCAGCAGAGATAAGTGTTCAGAGGTCAGGGAAGAAGCTGCTCCTTGTGCTCACACAGATCAGTAGCTTTAAAGTTCAAACTGTTTTTAGGCATGACTTTGAAACAGCAGCAGCTACTGATCTTATAAATGCATTTCTGCCTTCAACGTGAGTGACTGAGATCATGTACCCAAATGCTGTGGTGATTGGCTGCCAAAATTATGAGAAAAGCAATGAAGTTTCTGCCCAAAAATCCCAAATTAACTGGAAGCCAGCTGTTTTTGCCTGCATGCTGGTAGCTATTAAGTGGCTTGAATGAGGCCGTTGTAGTGGGAGCTTAGGGATGTGATCTGAACCAGAGGAGGTCAAGCAGATGTTCATCTCTGGCAGACACTGGGGAGCTGCTGCTGGGGCTCAAGTTTGCAGGTCATCTCCAATGGGACTTAGGGCTGGCTATCACATGGTATGGACCAGACTGAAATGAATGCCTGTCAGTGGGCAGAAACAGCTGCAGCAACTGAGGATGTCTAAATGGAGGTGCATGTTGATGTTTGAGATGCATGCTCAGGCTCCCTGGTGTTGCTGGCTCTTAGGCTGTTGCCGGGTGTTTGGTGGCTGTGGCCTTTTCTTATATAAAGCTGCCTCAGCTGTTGCCTCTTATTGCTGGGACTTTACTTCTTGTGGTCCCAAGTAAAGTACCCTAATGCTCTGTGACTGAGGTGGCTGCCTGTAAGATTTTTGGGGGGAGTTAGTTTGTTGTTTTTAACTTCTACAGTATGGGGGGTTATACATCTGATTACCTGACAGGCTGTTTTTATCCACTCCCTGCTACACTTAAGAGCAACAGAGATGCCAAAACTAGAGTCTTCCTGTATTGGTAGAAAGAAGGCTATTGATCACTGTTTGTAAAAGATTGATCTCTGAAACCTTTTTAATCCAAAAGATATCTTGGAATATGTTTAATGTTTAGAGAAGCATTAAACATGTTGTTTATATGCTACTGTTTTGGATATCTTTATGTGGTTTCACTAAGACTCTGATGTGAGGTGGAAAACTAAGAGTTAGTGACAACAGAAAGTTGGTCAGCAGGTCAGTCCTTAAAATGCCTTAAAAAGCAGCTGTCAGGTTTTTCCAAACTGAATAATACATGTTTTCACATTGCATGGTGTAACTCAATGCAAAACCATTGGAAAGAAACCCCAAATATATAGAATCCAAATTGCTCTTGAGTTTTGGCAACATGTACCTCATTCTCTTCAGTTAATTTTAGGAGGCTGTACAATTTTCTGGTCACAGACTTGCTGTCAGACAGGAAGCTGCTAATGCACAATAGAAAGTGTGAGAGCATTAGACCACAATTTTCAATGCAGTTATTTCTTATGCCTTTAAATTGAATTTCACCATAAAAGCTAATAAGCAGTGTGCCATGGGGCAGAAAGTAAGATCAGAAAGATAATGTCCTGACATTTAGCCCATTGTTTTCTTCTGAAAATGCAGCAAAGTACCCCAGAAAACAAAATTACAGGACACTGGGGGGTTCCAACTTCTTTGACTTGCCTGACCCAAGATAACACAGGAAAGTGGTGGAAGGGGGACAAACAAGCAGGATAGGGAGAGGGAAGGAAGAGGAAATAGATTTGCAGTGAACAAGCCACTTAAAAAATTCAATGAATATTCACTTAACATTTGTTTCACTTTTAGGCAAAAGCAACGACTATCAAAGAAGCTCTAGCCAGATGGGTAAGAACTAGGACAGTGTCTAGCAGCATGAGGTTTGACTGTATTCAGCTAATTTTGTTTTTTAAACATTGAAAGATATATGTTTGCATGAAACATCTGCTTTAAGAAGTTTCACAAAGTAAAATGATGATTACTGTTGTTGTATAGTACATTCTGTTGGACTTTCTGTATGTTCCTGTTAAATTGATACAACTGGTAAAGATTAGTCTGTTTTGCCCTCTTGCCTTGTTCTGCTATTGTTTTAATTATGCTCTGTTCACTTTACCCAAGTGCAGTCTTTCCCACAGAATAAACAAGTGTGAAATTCTCACTGTACTGAATTCAGTGAATTTTCTACATATCTTTTGACATATAGTCCCTCATTTTGTGCAAAGCTTAACTCAGAATGAATTTCTTGTGTTTTTTTCCTTCTTAAACTACTTTGTTAATACAGAAGCTCATTTGTCTGGTTGTGGCTGACCTGGTCTTCCAAAAAGCTGTGTGTTGGCAAGGATGGGGATGTAATGCCAAATGATGATGTAGATGCTCAAGGGTCAGGTTCACTGTCCAGTAAAACCAGTGAGAATCTTTCCCCTATCTCTGAATTTTAGATGAAGGCACAGATGTGCTGTTTGGTGTACATATGCTTTCCTGCTAATTCTGGACAGCTGCTAGAGCCATGATTTATAAATGTTTTGGCCTCTGGAAGATCTGGATGTGATAGCATGGGTAGGTACACTTGAAAGCCAGAAGCTCATGGTACTAGCCTGTAACTGAAGATTACTTCCATTTTGAGTTTTATCATTATTTAGTACCTTCAGTATTTCAGGAGTTTTCCAGTTATGTTGGTATATCCCACAAACTTCACTGCTGCTCTCCTAGTAAGAGCTAGAATGCAACGAGCACTTGCAGACATTAGCATTAGTAGAGGTATGAACTGTGTATAAAAATAGTTTGCTTTTCCTCCCTCACTCTTTCTGCCTTCCAGAACTTCAGCTCCATGTTTTCTATTAACAGATTTATTTTTCATTTGCTCCTCTGTCACGTGTCTCTTAGAATCAGCCTGTGTCAGTGAGTTTCTATTAACATTAGGCATAAAGTGCTGAATTTGCTTTTCTGTTCAGGTTATTAGGGGTGAGTCTAAATCTTCCTTTTACTCTTCCTAATCTGGGTTCATGTGATTTGTACAATTGCATTTGGTGTTGGATTGCATTCCAAATGTTTTTCTTCCCTTTGGCATAAGGGTTTACCTATGCCCTACAGACAGGGTGACATTAGTTAAATCAAAGCAACTTGAAATCAAAGCAGCTTCAACTTGGCAAACGTGTAACCTGTTCTTATAAAAACTGTCTGTTCTACCTATATTTTCTCTGTGGCATATTGTGGCTGTGCAGCTGCTTCCAGAAGTACTTGGCAATCTGGATGAATTGTCTTCCTGAAGGTGCTCACTGCTGTGAGCTCACTGCTGGCCCAGTCTGTGTTGGAAGCTCTCTCCTTTATTTTTTGGTATAAGCTCATACATTACAAACTGAATGTAAATACAATACAACAGAAATACTGTTCTAAGAAATTAAAATGGAGGTTTCACATTGATATAGTTACTTTGTTTGAACATGTGTCACCATATTCCAACAAAACATCTGATTATTTGCTAAATCACTAATTTTGAGTAAAAATACTGTCACACTGAATTTGGACAGAAACTGGAATAAAAATAAGTGTGCAAGACAACATGATTTTGGGTGCATAAGAGGAAAAATAATGTTATCAAAATCTGATGTTCTGCTGTGGGATACTGAAAGACTTATGGGATAAGATTAATTTAATTACAAGGTAGCCATATAAACTGGGGCACACTTAGCTATCTCTCTTTTCAGCAGATGCATGAAATGGAGGAGAAAACAGGAGTCCTTGTTTTGAAAGTGCCAAGATTTCTCCCTTGTTAATGGACCTCCAGTCCTTGCACTGAACACGGAGTGAACTGACAAAATGGTCTCTTTGTGCTGTCAGTGAGGCAGCTGTCAAAACTGCTGCTGCTCTCTAAACAGATACTTGTTCCAATTGTTTAGTCAGTAATTGCCATCACTTCAGAATTTTGAAAGCTTTAATGGACCATATTTTTTAATAAACCTAAATGCTGAAGTTACATCCATTTTTCCAAGGCTCTGAATTGTCAGCCTAGGTTGTAAATAGGAAATCTGTCTTTTGGTGTATTCTCTTAAGTGTGGCATCTTCCCCCACTTTTTCTTAATGACTAACTAGAATGTATTTTTTTTAGATTCTTGATGCTGTGAATCTGTTGAAGTTCTCCCCCAAAACACACTCCCCTGTGTTCTGTTTCTATTGTGAGCCAGGCATGAGTTCTGAGATTTTTGGGTGAAGCGAGACGGAGACTTTTCTGTCAGAACTTTTAAATCTGTTTCGGCTATAGGTTGGCCCTATCTGAGGTTTCTGTATGTCAGTCTCCATGAAAATATCTTAATCCAGAATTTTAGCCTTTAATCTATTCTCCATTCCTTATGGCAGATGACTCCTTTATTAAATGGCTCAAGTGTTACACAACTTTTAAAAACCAGCATAAGTAATGCATAAGTTATTTTGATATCTTGAAAATAAGCTAGCTTTACCCTTCTTATGCTACACTAGCAGGAATCTTGATAACAGTACTCAAAATGCTTTCTCCTTCCAGTAGTATATTGGAATTCCTTCTGTAGTATTCACTTTTAGAGTAATTTTTTTAGTGTAGTAGTTTTTGGTAATTGCATGTAGCAGTGAGTCTCTTCCTTCTCTTTTCTTTAGGAAGAGAAAAGTGGCCAGAAGGCTTCAGAGGCAAAGGAAGTGAAACTGTATGGGCAGATTCCTCCTGTGGAAAAGATGGATGGCGCTCTCTCCGCTCTTGTTAACTGCGAGTAAGTTCAATTAAAAACATGTTGGAAACAAAATATTCTCCTCTCTTCCTTTCAGTTTTTCTGCTGTCCACTGCAAATATGTGTTTACTGTGTTTAAGTGTGGCCTTCAAAGCAGAAACTTTCTCTTCTTTTTTTCTTAACCGAGCTTCTCTTACTGCACACAATTGCCCTTTTTAATTCAAAGACCCCTGTAACTTAACTCAGAAGGTGTTAGGGTAGATTCGGTATTAATATTTGTTCCCAGAAAAATTATATCTGTTTATAACTGTTTATCAGTATATAATTATAGATTTGTGTTTGGAGTCTATCAGCTAAATGGCACATTTATGATCCACTCCAAAATTCATGGGGAAAAAAGAGGCAATTTGAGCAGGACTTTCAGAAAGAGATTAGAGTAATTTCAGAAATAAACATCCATGCACTTGATAAGGCTAGGCACCAAAAGATAATCTAGTATTTTGTGTAAGTAACTCATGGTACTTTCCCAGAAGCTAAATAAAGTTGAAGAAATCTTAATGGTTTGAGGATATTTTGAGTCTGTTACATATCCAGTTAGTTTACTGTCTAATAAGACAAGACCATATAATTATTTCTAATGCAGTGGTGCTGGGACATGGAACTCTTCCAGTGTAGTGATCCCTTATATACTGTGAATTATCTTTCTTTTAAAGGAAACTATCACTGTCTACAAACTGCATTGACAGAATTGCCAACTTGAACAACCTAAGTAAGTGACAAGCCAGCTGTCCATTGTGTTTGTTTTCTAGTTGCCTGGTTAGGAGATATGTCATCATTTGTTACACGTGTCCAGCTTTATTTATACCTGTTATTATCCTTTTTTATTCCCTCCTCATAGAACATTACAAGTGACCTTTAAAATGACCAGTCTTACTGGAGAATGCATGCTGAGCAGCAGTGGTGCATTGCAGCAGGTATCCCTGCACTGGCCTTGACAGTTGTCTCACAGTGCAACAATCAAAAAATTCCATTCAGTAAGCACTTCAGTACCTTCCCGTGGGCCTTGCTGTGCTATTCAACACCTAATCAGTTCTAGAGTGATGTCATGACCATTTTCCATGTTCCTGATGGAGACAGTCCACAGTTCAACAACTCTGCAAATGCATTATTGGTTGCAGTGAGGTTGGAGTGTTGTAGGCCTGGATGGACAAGATGTCATTCCACTTTGCAGAGGAGTAGATATACTTGGTTTCATTTTGTTCATACTTTGTAAATGGATGTGCTACCATCAACATCTCTAGAAGTAGAGCTTGTCTTTCTTGGACACAGTCTTTCAAACTCTTGGGTTACTGACTTTGGAACAGAAGTCTTAATGGTCTGTCCTCAAGACTTTGACTGTGGTATGAGGCTGGCAAAGAGCTGCAGGTTTTGAAGTGGAGCTTCCAGGCTTCTCTGTTCCTATTAAAATGCCAGCTGGATAGATAAGGAACCTGGAATCCCATCCTTTCCAACTGCACACCAAGAGATCTGCCAAAAAGCTTCATGAACTTATTTCTTTGCATCATAAACTCAGACTGCAAAAGATTTGGAAATACTAGTCAGGGAAAAATATTCCAATAGTGGTTCCAAATTACTGTTCTTTAATACTTCAATTGAGTAATTATCATGGGAAAAAATAATTAGGCAGTTATACATAGAAGTGAAACCAATGAAAATTTTTAGTGGTATAAAACATTAAGAGCTGTTAAAGCATCTTAAATATTTATATTAATGTAGATTCAAAACATCCAGTCTATACCAAGTATTTGATGCTGAAGCCAGACAAACTAGAACTAAGTTGAATGTCTCTCATCAGGCATCTGTAAGGCAGCTTTATATGGTGCCTGTAGTATAGGAACCAAATTTGCTGCCTTAAAATAAGATCAGAACCACTTTTGCCTGGAGAAGAAGGGATATAAATTATGTAAGAAGTAAGTCAGCAGTTAAGAGTTCAGGTGCAAGGTGAAAAAATAATTTTTGTTCAGTATTTATCAAAACCGAATTTCAACTAGGTAACCTCTACATGAGCAGCTTTGTATTCATGAGTATTTTTTCTGAGCTTTCCCCTGCATCAATTCCTGCTGATCTGTTTAGGTCAAGAGGTTTTGTTTCTGTTAGGTCATTCTTTCTTAAGGCAGCCTGTTCAGAGTACAGTTTGTAAGCAGAATATGGCATTTAAAGTGACTTACAGTATCTTCTTATTTTAAAGAAAGTCTGTTTATTAATGAGATTTTTTAAAATTTATTGCAGAAAATTTGAGGATTCTGTCTTTGGGAAGAAATAACATAAAGAACTTGAATGGATTGGTATGTGCTTTTTAGTATCAATACTTCACTAACAAAATAGAATGTGGGGTAATTTCCCTGTGTTCATACAAGTCTTTGCTGAATTCAATAAAATTAAGTGAATAAAAGGTTAAGCACTAACCTTTTATATTCTCCTTTTGCTATCATCTCTTCACACTCTTACACATTGCTTCTGAATTTTCAGATAGTTGTTCACTTTCTTGGTTCAAATTCTCTTAATGTTTGGAAATTTTTCTACCTTAATTTACTACACTGAAAAGTTTTAGGAAGAGAGATTTTCTTGTCTTTAATAAAGATAATCAGAACTTCTATTGGAAAATTGCTGTCTATCTGTAAAGCCATTTAAATTCTTCTGGTTTTACAGTCATATTATTCCTGCAGACTTTTTGCATGCAGAATTTTCTACCTGAAGATACTTAGGCTATGCTTCTTTACTACAAATATTGGCAGTCCTGTAAAAACACACTTCCTCAGAGTCAGTCCCTTTTATGTCAACTGGCACCTGAAACAGTATGGCTTTAGAGCTGATGGTGACAGGACTGAATCTACCTAGTAGGGGAAAATTAGTTGAGGGAAAAAATTGGATCAATTTTGTTACATTTTAATTCAGGCCAGAAGAATACTTTTTTCAATCAGTATTTTTAAAATTATTATATAAATTCTTTCTCAAGACATACTGTTTCACCTCAAAGCTGTTCTCATCTTCAGAGATGCCATATCTCTTAAGTGTGAAAGGCAAAGTTAGTTAGTGTAATGACTGGTTTAAAAAAACCCTCTCTTTTGAGAGAATTAGGAATGTGATTTCTGGCCAGCAGATACAAACATACCAGAATAAATAATGCTCTCACGTTGTGTAACATCCCTTCCAAAGCAGTTGTTGAATTGCATTCTCTTCACGCATGCTTGCAGTGCACAAGTAGGCAGATTTGTCTCCTCTGCCCCTATGCCCTAAGAACTACTGCAGCCAACTATGTCTTGATTTATTCTAATATAGTGATTTCTGTCCTCCTTACATGTATTTGCATATATAACTTTGCCTTTTAATTCCCATAAGCATTTGCCATGCCTTATAATTAGGGACCTGCTTAAAAGGAAATGAGGACCAATATCCTTAGTATTTTCTTACATGATATTAGCTGTAGAAGGTGAAGGAGTATGAATAATAAGGAAGACGTACTTCTGCTTATCTGAGTAGTCCTGTTATTTTCCAGGAGGCAGTTGCTGAAACTTTAGAGGAGCTGTGGATCTCATACAACTTAATTGAGAAACTGAGGGGTATCCGTGTAATGAAGAAACTGAAGGTTCTTTATATGTCAAATAATTTGGTGAAAGACTGGGGTAAGCCATGCATCTCTACTCTGTAGAGACTTCTGTAGTGTGGTGAATGTATGACTTAAGTCACCAAGTGAAAATAGTGCTGTATTTCATGGAGCTTTGATTGTAACTGACAAGCCTGCAGACGTGCAAAACCCCTAAACATCCACTCATGCAAGAGAGTAAAAATAGTTAGAATATTGAATTTAACTTCCAAGTGCAATTAAGTTTATGCTTTGAATCATCTTTCTCCAACCTCTTTTAAAGCACATCCCTGTTCTTTAACCTGACACCAGTTAGAGCCAAGCAGTCCCTCTCCTGTTGTATCCTATGCTCTTCGTTTGCACTGAGTGTGAAAGGAATGTGTGGCGCAGATGTGCTTTCCATGTTCTACAATCTGGTTGGTGTTTTCACCTTTGTGGTTGCAGCAGAGTTTGTGAGGCTGGCAGAGCTGCCAGTGCTAGAGGAGCTGGTGTTTGTAGGCAATCCACTACAAGAGAAATTTGCTGCTGATCATAACAGTTGGATTGAAGAAGCAACCAAACGGGTACCCAAGCTGAAAAAGCTGGATGGTGAGTTTGGGGCAAGAGGCAACTGGGGTGAGTTAAAAGCTTAATCTAAAGACAACCGTAGGGAAGTTAAACATAACCTCAGAGATTCATTTGTGTGCCCATGATATTAATATTCCTCCCTTCTCTTCAGAGATATTCAGAAGTAGTTACTGAGATCCTGGCCGCAGTGTCTGATGGATTTTGGAGTGCTAAATCCAAGTGGTCTTGCAACCTATAGTTGGGCATTATTCTGTAGTTACCCAAGCAGTTTTATCAAATACCTGATAGGGAATGGAAAGACTTAGCATTAAATAAGTTAACAAGGCTTTCATCTGCCAAGTTGAATTACAGTTTTCCCAACAAAAGAGGTGACATATAATGGAGATAGACAGGGATATACTCTGGTTTGCTTTTGATGCAAGGGCAAATTTTCAAATCTGCATGCAAATTTCTTAAATGCCTGAATATCCCTCTCCATTACTGCAGTAAGCCTCAATTTGTGAGCTGTCCTCTCCTATTTAAGACACTGGTATGAAAAGATATTCAACCATTTAGTGACTAAAAATTAGATAATTTTGAAATCTATTTTGAAATATGTTAATTCCTGTCAGTGGAGATGTTAGCTGTTCACTATTATCCCCGTGTACTAAAACAATGAAGGGGAGAGCAGGAGTGGTGACACTAACAAAGAGTCAGAATAACGGAAGGGAAGGGAAGGGAAGGGAAGGGAAGGGAAGGGAAGGGAAGGGAAGGGAAGGGAAGGGAAGGGAAGGGAAGGGAAGGGAAGGGAAGGGAAGGGAAGGGAAGGGAAGGGAAGGGAAGGGAAGGGAAGGGAAGGGAAGGGAAGGGAAGGGAAGGGAAGGGAAGGGAGAAGGCATGTCAACAAGAGGAGACAGCTTCACTACAGGGAGCGGTGGATGGGAAGACACTATCTAAAACCAGATCAACTGCAGTAAAAAAAATTTAGAAAGTGGAAGCCTGATGTGAGAACTGCACTGCTAGAAGAATGGCCTGCAGTGGTCCATTTGCTGTTGTAATAGGAAAAGTTTAGAATGTAAAACAAAAAAAGGAATGGGGCATGTATTTGTGGGCAAAAGTACCCTTGGCATTATAAGGTTACACTTACTAACCACATTAAAACTTGGGCATATATGTCCTGGAAAAGGCAGCAGAAAGTAGGGAACCCACAAGAGTAGGGTGATGTGTTGATTGGTTGTTAGCAGTTGAACTGACTTGGTGCATCTCCTGGAGACCAAGTGAGGGTGATCTTTGCAGACCATCCTTTAGTAGTTTTTTGTTCTCTGTTACCCAAAAAGTTGGAAAAACGTCCAACAGAGAAGCTTGTAAGTTGAAGGCTTTTCTAGTTAAGACCAGTTGAGGTATGCAGAAGTTCATGTTGGTTAGAAACAGGCAGGAAATACAACTCTTGACTCTTTCCAACAGGACAGATAAGATCATAAATCATAATTCAGATAAGATTGTAATTTCAGATAGATCATAATGAACTATGTCTTCCTCTTCTTATTTTCCTATTTTTTTTTTCTCCTAGGTACCTTAGTTGTTAAAGGAGAAGAGGAAGAAGGAGCGGAAGGAGTAGAAGGAGTAGAAGGAGCAGAAGGAGCAGAAGGAGGAAACTGATGACACTTTCTTATTGGGTATTAAATTATTAAAGTAACTCCAGATAGCTTTGCACATAAACTTTTATAAAAGTATTTGTTTTGAAGAAAATCTTTGGGCAGTTTTTAAAAGACCAGCTTATCTCCACAATCTCTCACCCAAAGAGTTAGTTACCAAAAATTGCTCACACTGGTTTTATCAAGCTTATGACACCTTCTGTAGAGACTAGTGGAGCTGAGTTTACCTGCTGCTTGACTAGCAAGAGATCTGTATTTAAATTAATACATACCTATTTTTAATTCCTGATTAGTGGTGCTTGTTGTTCACTCTTGGGTTATAAAAGAACCATTTTAGCTTATTTGGTGCTGCTGGCCAACATTGAATTGGAAACTCTGAGGCCAGAAGAATAATGTTGTGGTTCAGAGACACCTGAGGAGCTTTATTATGCTTAATTTTGTCATGGGACTTTCTCAATATTTTTAATATGTGAGTTTGCCTTTTCATTCCTTGAAGTGTTATGCCAAACAGGCCCAGTAGTTGCATACGCACAAAAAAAGGTATTGGTCTGATGAGCACTTGTTCCTGGCCTTAAGTCTTGAAAGGGGCTCATTGGCACTCAACTGCATTGCTTAGAAGGCCATTTATAACTTACATATTTATTTATTTTTAAGAGGCAATGGGAATTCATTGCATGGTTCCTGTAAGACTAAAATACCTGCTAACTTTGGGTTTTGTCTCTTATTAAGACATTACTTTAGATTGGAATATGTGGCCTATTAGCCTACAGCTGGTTTCTAGCTTTGGATTGGGTCACTGGTGGACATAACCCTTCTCAGCTCTGGAATCTTCCTGTAACTAAGGAGGCTGATAGTAAGAGAGAAACTAACAGCACACTGAAGACTTGGGCTTGAGGACAGAAAATTTTGATTTTGGGGATACTAATTTTTTGTGAAAGCATAGGTATCAGCAGTGAGAGAAAGAATATGTAGTTAGTGGGGACGATGAGATGAGATGAGATGAGATGAGATGAGATGAGATGAGATGAGATGATGAGATGATGAGATGATGAGATGAGGGCATTGATAAAAAAGTATTGAAGAGGTACTGAATGTGCTATATTGCAGGGTAACCAGTTTTAGTAAAGCTCCCTTATGTGGCTATTTCTAGTGGAAAGCATTAAACAATGATGAAGACATACCTGATTCCACTGTGGGATGCCAACAGTGCAGTTTTTCTTCTCTTTGAAGAACAGATGGAGTCACCTGAGTAGATTTTTCTGCAGTTCCTTTTTGTTTGTTTAACAAGCTTTTCTTCTAATTTGTGGTACCATCTTTTTTTTTAAATTGAAGTGACAAGTATATCTGCTGGTTCCAGCCCAGACATAGAAGGGATGGGCTCAGAATGCCACTCTTAGTTATTTTGTTTGTGAAGGTGTGGCAGGAGTTGAAATCTTGGAAGCCAAGTTCAGAGATGAAATGGTAGAATTGGCCCAGACAACAGTGGTACAGATCTCAAGCTCCAGGTATAATTGTAGTAGGAGATTCTCTAATCAGTTTCTAAGTGAACACTGTGAAGTAAATGATTACAAGACAATCACAGTTTAGTTTCAATATATTGATTATTGGAGGAATTCTAAAGTGTTCTGATTTAAGCTGGCATTTGCTGAAGAGGTTTGAGTTTGATTTGGATCCGTTACTAAAAATAAGTCAAAAGCACAGTGACAAAAACTCTGGACATTCTTCACCCACCAAAAACTACTTCCAGGCAGCTGTTCTCTTTATCAGAAACTACTTTCTTAGTTAGCTAGTTCACTGAGTTTAGACAACTTCATTTTTGTTTGTTATTTCTTTAGAAGTATTTTCCTAGCTTTATCATAAGGCAGCATTGACCAAGAAGCACCATGGAGGAGTGTCTACAGTCAGCAGTCATTTCACATGTCTTTTGAAGCCAAGCCACTCTGTTCACTTGCAGCCAACCACTCTTGGCAAGGTGGGTGTGCTTGGGCAGTACAGAGCCTGTGGCACACTTAGGCCCTGCTGGCCCCATCTGCTGGGGGGGACCACAGGGGACTGGCTGTGCCCTTGACCACAGTAGTCAAAGTGTGCTCGTGTGAGCCAGAGTTTGATTGACTCAAAACTTGCCTTCTGAATGTTCCCAACAAGCAGAAATGCCAAATTCATCTCTGTGTTTGGAGATATTTTCAGACTAGACCACGTGGTGCTCTCTTCCTAGTGCTTGGCCACAAAGAAAAGTGGTTGAAGCTCTGGGCCTGTCTCTCCCAGCACAGCTGCAAGTGGTGCGTGTGGCTGGGTTAGCTCCATACATGACTGTGACAGGAGGAAAAGGGAGTGACGAGCATAGTCCAACACCAAGTAATCCTGATGGCTGATTCTTTAAATATGGCTTAAGTCTGTACATTTCTGAAGATTACATTAGATACAGCAAATACTCTACACTTTGGCTATATTGGGGCATTCTGAGAGCAGAATAGAAACTTACTGTTCTATGTTATAGTGATTGAAGTGAAACACAGATCCATTGACAAGTTGTGAGGAATAAGGGCAGTTCCTGGCTCTTGAAAGTGATTCAGTAGAGGCTACACCTACAGAGATCAGTCCAAAACTATTGTAGGTGGTGGTAGAGCTGGGTGGATTGTGTGGCCCACTGGCATTGGTGCTTTCCGTAGATGAAATGGCACAAATTCTCCAGCTCTTTGGACGCTGCATTATAAATACCAACAAAAAAGGGAAAAAAAAACATTATTGAAGGAAGGGAGCATGTAGTCTTAGATTATAATTTAAAACCCTTCTGATAAAAACTATGTGTCAGTCTCATTGAAACAACACAGTAAGAAAAGAATTGCCTGTGGCTTTTGTTTATCAGGAGATGCTTTGTCTCAAAGCTGGTAGCTTAACTTTATCTTGCTTTGCCTAATGAGTTGTGATTACTCTCAAGAACAAAACAACCTCCCCAAACTTTTTCTCCTCCAAAGCAAAGTTTCCTTAAATTTTTAAATGTGCACTTTAAAATTAGGCAATGGATGTGATGGAAGACATAGAGAGGTGGTAGAATTCAAACAGCTGGTTTGCATATTGGTGGTGCTACACGATGTTATGTATAAGGTGACAGTGACACCTTGGCCTGTGCACCCACAGGGACATTAGAGTGAGATGCTGGAAGGCCTGGCTTTCACTTGTGCACTGTGCTGTTCCCTATCACACCACATCCAGTGCAGTAGTAAGTACACTATTATTCATGAATGAAAAGGGCACCCATATAAAATGTGCAAGCCATGTGGAATTCTGCTTTGCCCAGTGAAGTTACAGAGGACTAGCATCCACTTTATTCCTTAGAGAAATATCCTAAAAATAAATTAGTGGTGGGAACTAACTAGGAACTAACTTTTTTGCTTGTTTGTTGGCACACTCACCTGTCTTCAAAGAGCTGATTGATGTATGCAGTGATTATTGAGAACTGATGGAAAAATGACAGAAGAGACCTGAGAACCAGCAGATGACTCAGGTTACACTAGAAGTAGGCTCATCTAGAAAAACTTCCAAGTAAGAGAGCACTTTTAACATCCCCTTTGGCAATCTTTTTTATACAGTAATTTTGTAGCATGAAAAGCTGTTAAATTTGCTGTGTTTAAATTATTTAGGCCTATGTTTATAAATGTTATTCTGTGAAACTTGTTAAAAAATAATATAACCTTATTTTATACAAATGTCTTTCACTGATGTGTAATGAAATAGTTTAGCTTGTGAAGAGTATTTGGAAACTAATTTTTTTTTCCCCATTAAACTTTCCTGGCTGCTCAGGAAGCAATGTATTTAGAGTATGATAGCATGTAAATGCTGTTCCTTATTGCCTCTATATTTTAGAATAGAAAATAACTTAAGGCTTTAAAAATGCTGATATATTGTGATTGTTGTCATCTGATACATAAATATTTTTCAATCTTTTAAGATGTTTGTTGTCAGAATTTGTTCTTAGGTCCTAAGAGAAAAGTCTGCTACTGGTATATGTGGAAAAATATCCAGGTAAGTAGAGAAATGGCTGGTCTTTCTTCAGTACAAAATTACTAATTCACTTTGAATTTAAATTCTATTAACAGTAGTATACAATCAGGTTCATTAAACCCAGACAGGGGAAGGCTGATTCAAAGGCTTCTCTAATAGAAATTTCAGTCTTCAGTAGACCATGTCACTGAAATGTAATTTCAAAACTCTGATATAAAGAAAACTCTTCCTACCCCACAGTCCACAGCAGTTGGTCTCAATAATAACAAGAGCAGCATCCTACAGTGGCTGTAATGCTATTTAGAAAGCATATAGGGAGCTACTGCAGAACTCCTCACAGTACCACTAACTCAAAGCTTACTAGTCACTAAAGTGCTTTATAAGGTTTCTTTCAGTAGCTGAAATAACTTCCAGAAGCTTGGGCTTAGATCCAGAAGTTAAAAAAAGATAGAACCCAAACTGCTCAAAGTGTATGGGTTTTTCGATCATCCAAAGTTTGTT
Source organism: Passer domesticus (assembly GCF_036417665.1). NCBI lineage: Eukaryota > Metazoa > Chordata > Aves > Passeriformes > Passeridae > Passer > Passer domesticus. The sequence goes on from NC_087479.1 coordinate 36,042,263, forward strand.
TGCACAGCCTCAGATTTAGTACAAAGTACTAAACTTCAGCACTTTTGTCAGCTGGCTTTGACAGGGAGGCAAATGCATGACTTAAAGCCTTAAAGTCCTGGTCTGTTATCTCAAGTGAAGGCTTCAGTGTTCCCTGTCTCTTCACACACCAAGCAAAATACTTTTTTCTCCAAATGCTATTGCTGATCAACTACTACAAGCACAGGAATAAACTAAAGCAAGGACATCTACACTGAGCTGAAAAAATTAGTGTTTTCGTGTCTTGGGCCCAGTCTTCCTCCTGCCAGCATTGCCAAAAATATTGAAATGAAAAAGTCAGCATAAATTAATCAGGTGTGCTGCCTTGGATCCTAAGAGCAATCTCACAGGAGACCAATTGGGCACTAGTACACATTTCTGCCATCTGCTTTGTGTAGCATTTGTAGCTTTTAAAGACATCATGCCCACAGGTGTGAGAACACCTGTGTAGCCTAGTTAACTAAAAGGCAAAGTACCAAAACAGAAGGAAGATGTTTGGAGAATAGATGGAACCATATTTAAAATCCACAGCAAGAAATCCAACTGCTGCCAGAAGAAACAAAATACATTCTGTGTAACAAAACCTGTTATATCCCCCACTCAGAGTCAGGTAACAGATAAGTGCCTTTAAGACGGCATTTACTAAAACTTTTCAAACTTTATCAGTGAAAAGTGTGACACAATGTGATCTACACCTGAAGCCATTGCAGAATTCACATGTGATGCGGGCCCATCAGGTACTGAGTTACTCCATGATGTCTTTGCCTTGCCCTTGGTCTTTGTAGTTGTTTCAGGTAGTGTCAGAATCCCACCGGCATTACTTACAGCACAGCAGACCTAGAACTATTCCCCAGGAATTCCTAGCACACTGTCAAGGTTTTTCCCTGTCTTTCTGTGAGGGTGCTCAGCTCAGAGGGGAACACACATCCCATCAACACTTCTGTGAAGCAGTGGAGCTGCAGCTTTCTCTGGGCACTTACAGCCGCAGGTGCCATTTACTTTCTTGGATGTAAGACATAAAACACATTGCAGGCTGGTGTCTCGGGGGAGGGTGAGAAACAGCCTCTGGGGCTGCTGTGGAAACACAGGTGGGTATGAAGAGAGAGCAGACCAGCCAGAGGGACTGGGGACACAGGGACTCAGGACAGCCTTCTGTGCATCACAGCCTGCGCGCATCCCAGCCACTCCCTCATACCATTGAGAAACTCAGCTAAGAGACTGTTTTTTTAACCTCATTTAATAAAAGGTTTTTTAGATATATAGAGGATATTAAGTAAATAAGTTACATAGTACATTACAATCACATCTGCAAGATTTCCTTTAGTGTATTAATATTTTATAAAAAAGCACACAAAAAATAAATTCAGTCCAGTCTATCACAACTGTACAGCAACAGGTAAATATATTTATATATGTACATTTTAAACATGTAACAGTCTTTTAAAAGGTGCCCTAGGCAGCAGACACACCAAAGGAAGTGTCTGCTCACTTGTTAAAATAAAAGTAATATACTTTATTATAAAGCATTTATACAGTAATTACAAAGGCTGACTGCTCCTGTACAGTACACCAAAGCTTTGACTACAAATTTAAAAACAGAACATAAAAAGAATGAACACAAAAAAGTTTATATCAAATCTGAACTACAAGGGGAAAAATACATGTGGAGAAGCTGCAGGAAACTTTTTTTAAAATACACAATTACATTTCTATAAAAATATATGTTTGTCTTCTAATCTGGAGAAGTTAAGGGATTTTTCAGGCTCAGCTGTCAATGGAAACTTAGTCAGGGAAAGAAAGATCCTTAGACAGCTTGGGATTTAAAGTTTGTGTCTTCCTAACATAAGACACAGGAGAGGAGAGGGAAAGTAAAGCAGCTGAACCCAAGTGACGAATTTACATAGAAACTCACTCCCCTAGAAATCAAACATCATTTGTAGACTCGCCTCTCTGTCTCTTTAAAGCTTTACAAACTTCCAGACATACATCAGAAGATAAAGCAGGGAGAAAGTTTGTGTGGGAAAATGTGTATTAGAATAAGGTTTCTGGTAAGCATTGGACTAAATGTGCCATTGTATGAAAGCAAGACTCCTATGACTATCGTCCTTCCTACTCCCATTTCTTTAAAATACAGTATGTATCTGTAGGAACCTTCTAGTCCACTGCCTGAAAAAGAATTAAGAAGTGTGTAACTGCAGAGAGTGAGAAAGCTCATGTTTGTGATTTAAGAAACACTTTTTCTGAAAAGTGCTGATTTTAATCTAAGCTTGTTGCAATGATAAAAATAATGAAAAGCCTCAGTTTGATAAATCAGAGTATTTTTAGTTAAACTGGACTTTATCTACAATGGGTTTAACAGAAGAGTTACCTTTAAGCTTTTGAATTTCTATCTTTGCCCTGCCTTTAAGCAGCTACATCCCTACCTGTTTCTAGCCAGCAAAATGCCATGGTCCTGCAAAGCTGAGTGAAATGCTGTAGGCCTTCAACTTACAGAGCCAAGTTCACTCTGATACCATCACCTGTATCAGTAAAAGAACAAACATCAAATAAATTAAAATGCAGAGTGGTTCTTGCAGCTAGACTGCAAAACACCTGCAGCTATATCAGATATGCATCACAAGTGCATGCATCTATCTAGTAATTACATACACACATAGTCTTACAAAACTCAGATGCTATCCCATGCAGATCACAAATCTGAAAGACTGAATCTATCTGTGAAGGGCAGGCAGGAGCACAGGCAGACGTATGTGATCAGGGCAAACGTGACCTGTCACTGCATCTCTGTGATGCCCAGGGCTGGCATCAAGACTCCAGTAGGTAATGATTTGAAATACAGTCATCTGACTATGGGGTATATGACCACCCAAAGCCTGATCTTGCACTGTAAAAGGCAAATCTATTAGTACATATTTACAGAATTGCATTCTGTAAATATTGTATTTGTTCCCATTTGTTCTTCAAGTGAAGAGACACCTTGTTCAAATGAATTACTTTCTTCTGCCTGTTCTCAAAATTAGCAGCAAACCCTTACACTAAATGGGAATCAATCAATAGGCCCTTAAACTATGGGAAATAGCAAGCATAGAGTTTTAAAACAGACATATCAACAGAACATTGAGAAGAATTTTGTTTGTTTAGGATGGGTTTTTTAAAATCTTAACTGGAATAACACAAATGTAAATTAACACTGTGCTGCAGTAAAGAGCCACTCAAGTTATTTTTCCCCCACAAAGAGTAGAAGCATAAGTCATTCCCAATTAGACAAATTCCATTTAAATGTTTTGTCCACAGAAATTGGGGGTTGGTTGTTTGGGATTTGGTTTTGTTCGTTTTTAAAAAACAATTCTCTGCCAACTCTTGCTAGTAGGCAAGCTCTAATTCAAATGCAGGATCAATTCCAAACTCCTTCTGTGAGCCAGTGAATAGAAGGCTTGGTTTGCTTCTCTGTCTTTTAAGATGACACTTGGAGGAGCTGTTTTACTTACTACCATGCCAGAAAAGAAGTCTTCTGGTGGCTACCAGCAATTTGGAAGTATGCTCAGAAGCATTCCAACTTGACTTCACTTACTTAGCACATTTACCTGATTATGGTCAGCCCTGCTGACCCACAGCTGTTATAGAGGTTATCCTCAGAAAAGCCCTTTTCTGGTTTTCTTCCAGTAACAAACTGTGTCCAGTATTCCTGTTCCATTCTACTTAAACTGCAGCAGGGTGGGAGAAAAACAACCAGTACTGGAATCAGCACATAATATACACAACATTTTTATGCAAGTAAAGAAAATCTCTGATTTGTTCTAACCAGCACCTCAACAGCTTGTCCTTGACAAGGGGAAAAATGATATCTGTTTCCTAAAATAGGGAGAATCAGTGAATGATCTCGCCTTTGGAAGACTGTAATAATGCTTGCAGTTGCTTCACCTACTGTTTCTCCTGACACAGTGTGATAAAGCTTCTGTTCTCTCCAAGGGCTCTAAGATAATGGCAGACAAGCATTTCCCCTAGTTAATAAAAGAAAAAAAGATAAAAATCAACACTGAAATCCTTAAGAGGAAGACTGATTTGCTTAAGCTTCTTTTTAAAGAAGCAGCTTTTATTCTTTGCAGTTTTTGAATGATTCTAACAGTTCACAGTTCATGTGCTTTTTGGTTAGCCAATAAGATCCATTCAATGCAGGAACATGGAACAGTCATCCAAATGCTGAAAGGAACCCCAGTTTTGATAGGAATGAAAAATACAATCTTGACAGAAAATTGAACACTTACAGGTGAAAGTGTCAACTTTGCAGAGAGTGCAGTCCTTAATGACGTTCCTCCTGATTTTGTAAGAGTAGTAACTGTTTCTGCTATTCAGAAAAAGGATTCTATGCAAAGGCATAGATATGTCAAAGCAAACGTTGTACAATACAAAGCCTCCCAAACAAAAGAGTGAAGCCGTCATGGTTGCATAATACAGGGCAAGAAGACTGACACATGACATGCTGGAGTTATAGCCTCTTTCTGTAGTTAACCAGGAATTTATCTAGCAGCTGGAAGGGTCAAGATTTAAATTTAAAAAACCTTCCTTGTCAGGCACACTCAGTAGTTCATGTACAACAACATCCCTTGGATCCCTGCTGGGGAAAACAAGAGTGATCAGTTCCTTCAGTACGGTCTGGTCTGACACAGTGCCAGCACCTGAGAAGCTGGGGATCAGTGCTGCTCCTAAGCACTGGATGGGGGGAGGAAGCTGGGCAGCCAGGCTGCAGGATGGCACCAGCTGGCCATGAAGCACAAGTGATTCTCTGCATCCTTACAAAATAATGATTAATGTGGGCTATAAAGATGCATGGAACAATCCTGTGCATTTAACATCTGTCACCTGGGCCACTTTTTAACTCTCTTTCACCAGCAGCTTTTGGTGGCTAGACTTTTTGGGCTACTAGCTTGTGTCAGTTCTGAAGGAAGAGTCAGCCTTTCAGCAAAGAGAACAGCTCACAGCAGGACAACCCAGCAAGCAGCACTGCCCTGCCACTGGTGTGCAGATAGGTGACAAGCTTCTCCTGTACATTCTGTCTGACAGCAACTGCCTGGGAAACTAGGGCCCTGCCATAAAAGCTTGATGATGGCAATTTCAGGAGTAAATGAGGGCTGCTACAAGACAGAAGAGGATATTGAGAGGTAAAAGCATTCACAGAGGGATGACTGCTGGAGGTGAGACTCCATTCCTCCCATTTTTGAGTTGCACACAATCTAGCACACAAGAAGATCTGGGTTCATTTTCACTAACAAACTTGCTCCCATTTATGTAAATTCAAACCCAGCAATTTTCATTTCAAATTGCACTTGTGAAGCCCAGACTCCTTTAAGTTAATCAAAGGCTGACTATTTTGTTTTCCAAGATGAGCCAACCTGCAAGGCCTGTGGCTACTCTTATCCCACAGGATATTTTTATATCCATTGCTATGTTCTTAATGCCATAAGACAACTGACCTCAGGCTTCCATTTGAAAAATAAAACTTCCTCTCAAAAGGAAGAAGAGTGTCTTGCTCATCCTACTTTTCATTTTTGTGAAACAGAGGTCAAAAGTGCACACCATCTTTCCACAAAACTTGTTGTCTGCCTGAATAACTGCTCAGAAAGACAGGCAGGAAAGCATAAAAGGAAGAAGAACTCGCTGAGAAAGGAAACAACTAGAAATCACCAGTGTCACAGTAACTGGATACACTTAGCTCATAGTAGAGCTTAATTTTCTTGCTCCAGTCTGGAAACCTTTATATCCAAGAGTCCTACTACCACGATTCCTGACAAGAACAAAAAGAAAGGTCTGACTGACCTGAGAGAACTTACTTCCACTGCAGGTGACATTGTTCTATTATGTACCTCGGATGTCATTATAAATAGAATAGAAATCTTATCAGTCTTAAAAAAAAAATCCAAGTTGAAACAAATCTTGTTATCCACCATTCTGGTGTGGTCAGTACTGGCAAGGTGAAGTGGGACATGTGGCATGAGGAAATGGCAGCACTGAAACCAAAACCAGATGGTTTGGGTAAGAAAAGTGCAAGCAAAAAAAAGTGAGACCACCGAGAGGGAGGTTGGGTCCAGCCTTGCTACTCCCTCCACTTGTGGTCTGCTGCTATATTTCTCCATCTTCATCCGAGCTGGCGCTGCTGCTCCCGCTGCTGCTGCTGCTCCCGCTGTCACTGCTCTCTTCCTGCTGGGCCTGGCTGCGGGCTGCCGCCGCCGCCGCCTCCTTCTCTTGCTGCTTCAGCGCCGCCGCCTTCTTCTCCTGCTCCGCGTGGCTCTTCATGTGAGCACTGCGGCTCTTCACCTTGTAGAACACCCTGAGGAAGGCACACACGGACATTAGCATTGGCCTCTCCTATGGCCTCCTTCAACACTTCTCTGGAAGAGCTTCTGCTGCTCCTGGCCTCAAGTTCGTGAGCTTCAGCTCCAGAACTCCTGCTGGCACTGTGACAGAGCACCTATGGCAAACACCACTCGGCATGTGCCAGCACAAGGTGCAATGCTAGCAGGGGATCCTGAGCTTCATTTCTTACTGTGGCAAAATCTCATTCAGCTCTGAATTCAGAGGGGCAGTGCTGAATTATGCACGTGCTGCGTAACATAACATGGCCCTGGTTTTCAGGCATACACCTGTGCTGCAACAGTACAATAAGCATGGAGGCAAATGATGGCCCAACGCCGCTCCTGAGCCTTGTCCACAGAGCTCAAAATACTTGAGCTTTTTCCTTCTGACTCTACACTTCTGTGATCTGTTCCTCCATTCTCCACCATCAACTATGTGGATTTTGCAAGAAGCACCACAAGTGTAGTTCAGACTTGAATAAGAAGCCTTGTCTTGTCCTGTTGTTTTAAGAGTAAGCAACTTATGTAGGGAACTGAATTTTCTTGACAGCTTGAGTTGGCAACAGACCTACAAAATCTACTAAAACTGGTAAGGAAATACAAATATATTTGACATCCACCAAAGACAGCTGCAAACGTAACCAGATGAACTATGTGCCTACTGGCTTAATAGCTGCTGCTGTAACAATGGCAGTGTCTCATGTTTCTATACCACTGTTCTTAAGTCTATACCATGTTCTTTGTATGTGATCTAGCAAATACATAGAAACTTGTTACAAAATTTAAACATTACAGAGGGCCAACACAGCAGCTGCTTGAAATTGCAGCCTAATATCAGCTGCTGTACACAGCTGAAATGCAGGTGGTATCTCATGCCATTGCAAGTATTAGTGGGGCAGTAATTCATTAGAACTACTGCCAATGTCTATGGCCTGTATAGACAGAAAGTTCATTTGAGAAAAAGCTTCCACAGGAGATGCCCTACTGTGATTCTGTGACTATTGCTGGAAGCAGAGTTGGTCTTACCTGCCACATTTTTTACATGGAAATGTGTTTTCTGTGTTTTGTGTTTTACTGGTAGCATCTGCTTTTATCTTCTGTTTCCTCTTCTTCCTCTGCACTGGAGCAGGAATAGGCTTTCGAGGCTTCACTGCTGTCTCCCTTGGCTTCCTCCCAATTCTGCCTGTGCCAGTTGCCTCGTGACTCCTCATATTGGTGTGGCTGGCCTTTGCAAAGAGGAGAAGAGTTGAGGCAAAGTGACACTTAAACCCACCATCAGAAGGAAGACAGTGACTGAGCTGCTGTGCTTCACTCATTCCAGACAAAGGTTTTATTTAATGATAAAATCTTCACGCTATTTTAAGGACATTTTCATCATGGCCCTCTGTGTCTGCCAAAGAATACATTGCATTTTTCCACCTTACACATCCCAGTTCTCCCATCACAGCACAAAGTCTGATTGATAGTAACACTCTGATCTACCTCAGCCCAATCTGAAAAAGATTGCTCCAGAAAAAGTTAGAGATGGAAGCTTTTTGCATCTGGAACTGCCCACCTGTTTTCTAAACCATTTGCAGAGTGAAGGTAACATGCACAACATGCACAATGCAGCACTTACTATTACACCATCCTGTAGTGTCTGTTCATCTTTCAGAGCATTGGCACTCCTCTTTCTGTTATCCAACCCTTCCTCTGCCTCCTCTTCTTCCTCCTCTTCCTCCTCCTCCTCCACATGCCCCTGTTCCTCACTGAAGATGTCCCTTCTGAGAGGAAGAACACGTGCAAACCTATGGGAACTCTTCACCAGAAGATAAAGGAACTGTTAATTTTGATGTCTATAGGTAAATGACATTAATTTGTGAGTCTGGACTTCTGTGGAGAAGCCAGATTGTTTGTGTTTTTGATTTGACCAGTAAGTGAGACAACACACAAGACTTCAAACCACAGCCCGAAAGAGGTGAGAGAAATTTAGGAAATTACTTACCTTGATGTCAACTTCAGCTTCATCTTTCATAGATCTGTCATTAGCACCATCAATGTCCCCAAAGATTAAGGTCCCATTCCGACCAATTTTCACCTGTTTCTTGTATGTGTAGTAGAATTCCACACACTGAGCCACTGTTTTGGTTTTTATCTGTTGTTTAAAAAACATAAAAGTCCAACGGATTACATGATTTTAAAAAGACTTATAAGTAATTACTAGGAGTGCAATAAATACACTTTTTATTTTCTTTCCTTAGTAGTTTCCATTCCACCACAGCTGCTGTTCAAGCCTCCTTTTCTGTGTCACATTTGCCTGTCTGCTTCATCCCACAGCTAATCCCCTACTGCCATTGTTACTCACCGAGAACTAGAGGACAAACTTTCCAAAGAAAAGCTGGTTAATGTAAAGGTGACAGAACCTGGAACTTTGTAAGCTTAATGCACCTCTTAGCCTCTGAAATGTTCCAGTTGAGCTACCAGGCTTGACAGCAGCCTCTCAGTTTTATGGAGGAGCTTTATTTTGCAGCAGCACTTCAGAGAAGACCAGACCAGAATACCAATCCAAAAATGGAAGTGAAGGTTTGCAGCCCCTTCCCGTTTTGGCCACGTACATTTTGTAGGCATATGGTGGTAGACAATGATCAGCACGGACTTGTGACCATCTACATATTCTGCATCAGTGATTCCTCTGAAATGTTTGGAATATATTTTTAACTTCGGAGCTTTTGTAATTTAAATGCATTTGGGGAATTTATTCAGTAAACATGTTTGCAGTTCCTGGTTTCGCACTCTCCTTAAGTGATTTCCCCCTTGCTGACATGTCATATCTCATCAAAACATGGAAGTGATAATTTTTCCTATCATTGTCATAACACTGGAAAGAGAGATTTAAAGGATGCATCATTCTCATATCCTTCTTTGGTCCTCTCCATCAGTAGCAAAGATGTGTTTCTTTTTAGTTTTATCAGCAAGCCATTTAAGTTAAACACTGCCAGTGCTCTATAAATGTGCTGTGCAGAGGAGATACCTGCAGCATGGACTAATGGAAGTAATGCAGTTTAAATACCAGGGTTAAGCAATACAATCACGATTGCTCTAGCTTTCTGGTGAGATTTCATGCTGTGATGGATACTGACATTTCTCTGAAATCTTCTGAGTGCGGGACCTAATGCTTAAAACTGAGATTTCAGAAAAATCAATACTGAACTTCCTGTATAAAATGTTCAACAAACATGTAAAAATGTATCACGTAAAACAAACAAACAAAAGTAACTTACAAGCTTTTGGACCAAGAAAAAGTCTTTCTTGTAGATTGCAATGCCTTTGTTGAATAGCTTTTTTTCAGCAACCTTCCACTTGTCTGATCCTGTAGGTAAAAGTAAGTTATAATGGAAGCCCATACAATTTCAAGCGTTTACTCTTCTACATACCTTTTCTTCATGTTTGCCTTAAATAAGACTAGTACACACATGTGAGGGTGCAGTCTCTCCTCAAGCCTGCTACAGCAAAACTGCAGACTGCTGTTAACTCCTCCCTTACTGCTCCACCTCAGCTCTCCTTCAACACTCTGTGTTAGACCAAGTGCTCATCACCACACGTTAACTCAGCTCAGCTTGCAAAAAACACTCAATTAGATGAACTAAGATGTTGCCCAAGCAAGGTAAAGTGACACACTTCATGGTGACCCAGTCATAAAATTTTATAGTAGGGTAATGGTGGGGCAGAAGAACAGGATCTTGTCTTTCAGCAGCAATCTGTACTTGAAGATTTACTGCGTCTCCAGTATTCCCCAAATATTCCTTACCTCTAACAATAAACACATTTTTGAATCCCATACTTTCTTGTAAATATTATTCAAGTAATATTTGCCAACAACGACAGTAGGAATGTGTAATAATGAAGAACTGAATTTCTATGCTTTATGGCACCAGGTATTAGACATCTCTCTACCACTTTACATCAGATCTTTCAGGTGACTTGGGTCATCCAAATCACTGAAGTCAGTGTCACACAGCTGATGATTTTCTAATTAGGTGAAAGACAACAAAGGTAGCTTATGGCATTTAAATTTTGCAGAAACACTAACAGGTATCCATAGCTGGCTGAGGCTTCTTCAGCAAGCTTGAAAACTATTCCCCATAAAACCCCTGCTTAACTCCACCCTGGAAACTCACACCAGAGAGGCTATGATTCCAAGGTTACCACAGCCTTTCTTGTATATACTGACTATCTTTCTACATTCTCTGTGGCTTATTGCAAAGGATTACCTTCCCTTTTCCCCAAAAAGAAAATCAGAACTCATACCTATTCCAATACCGATGCAAATGTTCAGAAGGATGCAATGTTTCTTACATTCAAAGTGTCATAATTTGCATAAGCAAAATTTCTGGCAAGCCATCATTTGAGTTACAATAAGGACTGCTCTTTTAATCTTCTTGTAATGTAACAGAGTATATCCCAAAAGATCAGAAAATTATAGAAAAATTCCTGTATGATAAACGGATAGCACAGAGTTGTTCTGGTTAACAAACCTGTGTAGTGATAATCTGCCAACGGGTGGGTAGGTGGTCGCACTGGCTTCTTCAACAGCAGTTTGGTCAGAGCTCCCTTGGATAAACACAAGTAAAATAATTAATTTAATGTTTGGAGTATTAAAAACAAAGATCAGGCAATTGTTAATCCCCTCTTTTCTGTGGCAAGCTAACAGAAAAGAAACAGAGCACAGTTTACCACTTGGGGCAACTTTAAAAATCACGTTCTTGACTGCTCATCTAATCTTGGGTACCAGAGGCAAGTGGTACATTCTTGGCATCTCTTCAAATCTGTGAATTGACACAATCACCAGGGTACTGGGAGAGAGCTAATTCCATAGATAGAGACCTTGTATTGGTTCTCTCTGATTAACCAAAGGCCTATTACACACATATCCAAAAATGTTGCCCTAAATAATACCTGTCTTACATATCCAAGTACCTGTAATCTGATCTTATTTGACTAAGCATTATTTCAAAATAAAACAGCAGTCATGTGACTGAAAGATTACACACACAAAACTCCCACCTCTCAAGCTACTTTTTAGTTTTCATTTAAACCAGAAAGCTTTCAAATTTTGTAGGAAGGAGACAAAAGAATCATGATTCCACTGGCAGTTTAAACCACCTGAACAATGAGCTCCTGCTGTCAGAGGCAGTCCTGCTCCTCCCTAATGACAACAGCAGCATTCACAACGATGGGCTGCCAGAAATCTAACACACACACAAAAATTACTTTCTGTTTGATCTCTTCTCTGATGCAAGTCCATGTAGTCTCACAAGTGTCAGGGGATGGGCCAGGGGATGGGAAACAAGCACCCAGGTAAAAGTGTGGGAAATTCCTGAACACAAGGCTGATTTATGCCAGGCTAAATCAGTCACAGAACTATAAAAAGATGACAAAGCTTTGCTGTTTGCTCTGTCCTGCTCTTTGATATTACCTCCCGGGGTGTCAAAGGGCAATAATGAAAGTGCATCATGTCTTACAATACTGATATAAAATTAGCAGCACAGCTGTTTTACAGACACAGACAGAGAAGTCAAATGGATCTACCAAAACAAAGAGGTGCAAGACACTGCCCTCTGACTCAGCTTTCAGCCCCAGCCTCTTATTTTTCCTTCCTACACAGTAACCTTTCCAGGAAGACAACATCTAAGATTCATTTAGTAGTCTTGGCTCACTTGCCCCGATAGACTGTCAGCGTGTTTGTTAAACAGACAAACATGTCCAAGTTGGAAATATAAAAGATAGTAAATGCACATGGCACTGTACATCGGTCAGAACCCACATTAGGAACATACAAGGGATACCAAACAACGGGAACCAGATGCACTGAAAGTAATTTGCAAGGCTCTCCTCTCAGGAATGAGAGGTTACCTGACCTTCCTTAACACCTTTGATCACATTGAGGTGAACAGCTGAGCAGACTCACCAGAATGCTTCCCTTTTCTTCATGTAAGAAATGCAACGCCAGCTCCTGATTGGTTCCAGCCCCAGGAAAAATGCTTGAACAGGCAGCAGCTAGCAGGTTTTCCACTATTTCCACAGGGGTACAAAAAAAAATCAGAAAAGAAGATTAAAATTAAGTTTCCTACAGGATTAGCATGATTAATTACCTCTTTTGAAGGAGAAATAAACATAACAGAAAGTAAAACTCAGAGAAGCTGAATGTTCTTGCAAATTTATCTGGGTCAAATTTGGACCCCAGAACTCATTAGACTACAAGGTCATGCAACACTATTTACACATGGAATTTCTTGCAAATCTCCTCTCTGCTCTGATGACTTCCCACCTCCATTCACCTCAGACATTTCTTGAATCCATCCTTATATTGTGAATTTCCATTTCACAAAACCCTTCTTTCTCTCTCATTCAAAAATATTTCTTCCAAGCTTGCCCACTTCCTCTTCCCTTCAGGATTTATACAGGCCACAACCCATGTGTAACAGAATCAGTCAGCCTAGGTCTGCTACCAGCCACCACAACTCCCGCTTTCTCATCCTGACTTCAGTCTACAACTTGAGTTTTTTGAAATACTATTACATCTCGAACATCTCTCAAAAATACAGGAGTTGAATGTGTGTGGTCTTCACATGTTAACATAACCAAGGTAGCTTCACTGAGCAAAAGGCTGCTCTTGGCCTGACAGAAGCAACAGTCCCAGTTTTTTTCATGATTAAAAAAACCAATCCTACTGGCCTCCCCTTGCCCCACACATGCAATCTGATCAACAAGTTTTGCTCCTAAAACCATTTTCAAGACCACTCAAACATGTCACTTGAATGGCAGCTCTGAAAGATTTTTAATTATGCCTACAGTAGCTATGTGGTTACCCCTAGAACCACTGCGACAACTCTGCCCTCTTCAACAGCCTTCCACCTTCTTACCACTCTCTTGGGTGACTTTATTGGTTTCCAAGTCACCCCATGGCTGCCACACCAGCTCTGCTTTATGTTCATCAGCTTCTGCCAAAGATCTGTCTTGGAGTGATGGGATTTCTGCTTGAAAGCGAGTTCCTACATTTATTCGCCTGCAGAGAAGGAAAAATGTTACAGTCAGGCCATCTTTACAATATCCAGGAAGTCTCCATCTCTGCTAGAAACATAATGAAGAACCAAACAAAGAAACAAATGCATATACAAATGCAGGCTCTTGCATATAACACCAACAGTGTTGTAGGTTACATAACTAACTTGGAAGTTGAAAAGTTTTATATCTATTACCAGTTTCCATTTTTTTATCAGCATAGGTTGAAACTGTATTTAAATGAGCATCCCCTAATAGCTGCTCAAAGCACAGTTATTAGCTTCCAATAATCATCACTTTTTGAAAGGCTGTCATAAAGGGTCCTCTTATGGCAAGCTTGCTCCTCAGGCATAACATAGGCTGTTTTAGTATTAGCATTTTGTCAGCCAACAACTGAACCAGGATCTCCAAATGTCCTTTTCAACCTAAACACTGCCATCTGGTCCAACTTCCCACTCAAAACAGGATCAAAATTTGGTCCTTTATGACCCTGACACAAGCTGGTGTCTTCTAGGTACTCTTTCTAACAACTGAAAACAAAAATATAAAACAATGAAACCTGTATTGCTCATTTTGTACCAAACCCAAATCCTATCCCTTCAGCAGCAATCACATACTTTTATATCTGAATTAGCAGACAGATTTCTCACTACCTGCAAGCCACAGAGCACTACATTTGCTTTTAGTCAAGTGACCATCCACAGAGTTACTACTCTGCATTAGCAAACGTGATTTTGTGCACAGAGGGGGTAAGAACCCCCAGTGAAAGACTGTTCCACTATGTACTTAATGCAAAAGTGTTCCTCATTCAGATGTCAGTCAACCACACTGGTAGCTCTTGACATAGTAAAGTATAGAGAAAGGAACTCTTTTTTTGGAGCGAGAAGATCAGGCAGTGCCCAGAAGATGATAAAACTGTGGAGTTGCTTCACTAGAAAAAAAGTAAAACTCCCTGTGCCCAGGGCAAGGTTTGCTATAATTCTCAAGTCTTGGCTGGGTGCCCCACACCTAGCACAATTACCAGAGAAAGAGCATAATATAGTTCAATAAGGAATAACATCAAAAACTTCTGAGAAATGCCAGCCTCCAGACTCTTCTGGAAATTACACACACATGTCTATTATGAAAAGCAGTTTGGAAAAGGAGTGAGGAAGTCTTGAAACAACACATAACCTGTACAAAAATCCAGAGAGATACTAGCAAGTGCTTCAGTATGGTGTTTTGAAGTCCTAAGAGACTGTGTTATCAAATGGGAGGAAATGGGTATGGAAGGAGAAGAAGCAAATATCTTAATTCCCTTTTCCACCCAATTCCTCATTTTGGTATTGTCACGAAACACTTGCACCATAAGATGTCATGTGTTGGAAAAGCCCGTGTTCAAAAAAATGACTGCCTTCTAACACACATAAAAAGATATTTTGCAAGCTGCTTTTTTTGCATCTATAGCAGATCCAGATGTCCTTAAGGGGAACAGTTCATGTGTAAACAAAGCAATGCAGAAGTTAACTACCCTATACACTTGTTCCAACTTCATCACCCATTCAGCAGTAGCTCCACACAAGTGGGGTGAGATTCCTTCTTGGATTCCTTCCTTCAGAATCTGCTAGATGCACAGACTGAGGCTAACTTCCTCTCAGTAGGTGATGGCAAAATGACATCAAGCACGAAAGATGTAAGCAGGGAAGTTTTAGACAGGCTGCCATGTATTACCTGTATTTTCCCCAAAAAACACTATTTCCAATACCTGTTGAATGTAAAGCAACAGGGACACATTACACATTTCCAATCCCAGCCATGGGCAGGGATGAACTAAAGCAGCTGAAAATGTTGCATCTCTGATGCCCCTCGCTATAACTGTTTCAGGATCTGCTTCTCAAAAGTAATTTCATTTCAAATGTACACTAAAGTGGAACATGCAAGAACAGAGAACAAAGAAGAACAAAGAACCCCAAGAAAACATTGAAGCTTGATTTTTAGTATTTTACAGATACAAAAATCTGTTTATAATACTATATAATTTTCTATTTTTTCTTCACTTGTGCTATTCATCTTGGACAGTAAAAGCATAATCCAGGCTAAAAATGAAAAGCAAGAGATTTCATGCAAGACTGAGAAGACCTTGCTAAAAACGCAAATCCAAACAACCATCCTGGTAAACCAGCCCTCCTTACAGAGCACACTGAGATGGAGATTAATGTTCATGTGAAGTCTTCTACTCATTGTGATTAGTCTTGCTTACTGTTATGGCATGCAGTTTCACAGAGGAGGAAAGGATTATGGATTATAATCTGCCCTAGAAGGGATGACTGCTTGAAACTGACACTTTGCTGTCACCTGGAAACAGATAAAAAGGTGTTTTTGCAGTAAAAACTGCACTGGGAAATTTAGGAGATTTCATGTCTCAGGACAGAGACTCCTCTGACCTCACTTCTGAGAAAGAAAGAGATAACTGGAAGATATGCAGGGAAAGAACGCGGGCCTTCTTCAAAGTTGCTTTTCATTTTGAAACTGAACTTGGAATATGACATCTCTGGGCTAGAAAAAACTAAAAATTACATCTTGTACCTGCAACGCCCAAATAAAACCAGAATTCTACTGCAAGAGTTGACCTGGGTAACCTAAATTTGGTTTGCTCAGAGCAAGGGCTTGGGCCAGATGATCTCCAGAGATCAATTCAAGTTGTATTATTCTTCTGTTCCTTTACTGAAGAAGTATTTCAATACATCAAGAGCTCTTGCCTGTAAGCAGCAGTGGTGCTCCCAGGATGCCATGGGAGCCGAGTGTGACAACATCCAGAACTGAGGCTGTGAGTTGGGAAGGCAGTTCACATTGATGCACCACAGGTGTATTGAAGGCTGCCTACTTTAGCAGTGACCCCAAGACTTTGGTGCAACTGAACTACAAGACCAATAGGACACAAGGATCTGTGACAACAGCTGCCTATTGTGCCACTTCACAAAGAATTAAGCTTCATTATCACATTTCCTATTTCAAATCACTGCAATTATATAACCTTTTGAGAAGCATTAACAGGAGGCTTGGCAAAACACAAGCAATTAAGACTACTATATTGGGTAATCACAAGTAAGAGTCAACTTCTGACAAGACTACAAAGCCAATTAAACATTTTTTTCTTCTAAAAAAAAGTGCTTCCTGCCACATTTTCTTTAAGGAAGACATGTCTACAGAACTGATCACAACAGTGCTGCCAAACACAGAATGACACCAGATTAATAATTTGTTGTCATTAAAAGTTAAAAGCAATTTACTTCCATAAGCATCTGTTTAGTAAGACTTAAGATGACAGGAAGACAAAACTGCACATAAATCCCTTTCGGCAAAAGGAAATGAACTTGCACTACTAAGAGACCATGGTTTGAAATTACCAGCAACGTTAATTTGAAAATATGAAAATTTTCACACACAACTAAAATCACATCCAACTTTATGTCATTAACTTCAGCAATTTAAGCCAACAGACACAAGAAAGGCAATTGCACCACAGAGAGGTCAAAGAACGAGACCTGAGAGGGACACAAAAAATATCTGTTCAAGAAGTTCTCCTGTATTCATGTGAAATGAACCAATAGGAAAAAGATGAATTAGGCAACTTCCAAAATAAATGTATACAACAATAAATGTGCTTATTTCAATGAATGGGCTTGGTCTAGAGGAGGTTTGCAAAGGTTACAAGAAAAATCTACATTCATTCACAACTGCAACATTTGCTTAGGACAGGCTGCTGTGACAAGTGCAGAAAACTGACTTTCAAACAAGAAGGCTGAATGGAAAAAGGGCAAGAAAAAGAAATTGCCAGCAAATGCTACAATCCATTTTTAAAACACAAACCATTTTGGATAAAAGCAAAAGAAGTGTTGTATTTACCTGGGGAAAGCTTGAGTCAAGTATCTCAAATGGTATGGGACAAGCTGCAGTGTTAGAGCAGAGATTCCTGACTGCACAGTCAGATGCAGAGCCATGTGGGTATTTTTATGCCATATGGGTGCTTCCAAGCCATGCATCTCCATGATTAGATTTTGCAGGAGTTAATTAATTAGTTATAGTAATGAACTGGAACTACACTACCTTGCTGTAGCTCTGCAGTACTGAGCTTGAACTGATAACACTCCCAGAGCATTGGCAAAGGCTGTGCAGAGATATTTGCAGCTCCGCTCAGGTTTAGGAGGACAGACACCAAGCCTAAGCTCACAATTCCAGCCACAGCATCTCCAGACTGTGTTCCCTACTGCTGCTGTGTCCACAGGTTTCCCAGCACACAGCCAGCTAAAGACCAACAAGCCTGATTAGCTCAGGGCACACACCCCATATGCCACTGGCCATAGCATTTTCAGGCTGAGCTTGCCCAGGGGAAAGCCAAGTGTTCACAGCTGTGCTGCAGCTACAACACACCTGTGACTGATCAGACCAGTCCATGTGAGAGCTAAACCCAGTTTTTAAAGGACATTCTGTCCTTCTTCTAAAGGAGCATCATCTTCCCACCCTAAAACAAGCATAGAGCATACAAAGAAGTGCTCGTATATAACAACACAGGACAGATTTCCCTTTAGGTAACTAACTGTAATTCAGCCCAGAGACAAGTGAGCATCAATAGAAAGCAGTGAGTGTCACCAGAATTACATTTGCCCAAACAAACACTATTTATCATATGGTGTAATTTTTAATGAAGGCAACTTGTATTTTAAACCACCAATAAAAATAGTTTTAATGCTTCTAAGAGATACATTGGTCACACAGGGAGCAGCTTAAAGGTTTAGGAGGAAGCAAGGAAGCACTTTTGCTAAGAGACCCTGAATCTACTGCTACTTACGGTTCAATGCTGACCGGGGTCGCTTCCCCCACCACCGTAAGAATCGGAGGGGTAACTTCAGAACTATCTGCAACGAGAAGAAAGAACTGCTCAGTTTCACACCTGAGATTTACTTTTCACAAAGCTTGCAAATCTAATCAGAGATGCCCATCTCTGAAAAAAAGGTACCCCCAGGCTAAATAAAGGAGTTTCAGATGACCAGGGCCTTCCTCCCCTCAGCTCAAGATACGGTCAGTCTGGGAGAGGAACTGCCTTTTCATTCCCAAGCACGTCAGCAGGGGGTGTTGCAGGTTGCTTGTGAACCCATCTTAACATCCATGCTCAAATGGAGCAACACTGTATTTCCCCTGTTCCGCCCCGCAAACAATCAGGAAGAAACTCCAGTTTCACACAAACACATCTCCTAAGGGCACGATGTTCTTCCTAATGCTCCACAGTTCCTAATCATAAATCACACAAGAAAGGAAGGTTAAAATGAAACTTACTTGATCTAAGCAGAGTTCTGTGACCACTTTTGGGCGTCATTGGAGGTGCAACTGAATGACCGCTTGAAGAGAGGATAGCGTTAAAATACAGCCCAGATCCTTCTCTCACAGGACTAAGGATTGGGGGAGGAGTGTAAGGAGGTAGCTCAAAGTTCCTGTCTGAGGGATGGTCTGCCAGACGGACAGGTGACCGCAAGTGGCTCTGATATGGAGTAATGTTGGAATAAACAGGTGGCGCAATAAAGGTGCCGGCTTTTGGTGGTATGAAGAGTGGCTCGGGTCTTGGCCGCTGCTTTGGTTTTCGGGCAAAGCCCTCTGCTTCTTCCTTTGGAACAGCATCTTCATGCTATTAGAAAAAAAAATTGCATTATTAATTTAATTTAAAACCTCAGGTTGTTTGAAAAACTTCAGTGAGATGACAACATTTTTTCATGGCAGCTTAAAATCTGGATAGGACAGTTGGAGGATGTCTCAACAATTAGCAGAAGAGGAAAGTGAGAGGAACACCACAGGGAATGGAATGGACTGGACACAGGAACTATTAGGTAACAGCTCTAACTCATGTGATTATGAAGTTATATTTTACAAGAACTTCATGTACATCTGGTCCAGCCTTCATGACAGCTTTAAAAGAGAACAAAAAAGCACAGCAGAATCCTGGTACAGATACACCAGAACCCAGATATACAGATATACGGATATACAGTGACACTAAATAGTGGTAAGAGAACAGAAGAAAATATAACAGTATTTTATTAGATGGTCAAGCATTTACATGTGGAGAAACCTCCCCAGATGTCTGCCATTTCTCTGGTATCTGAACATTCTGTTGTACTTCTGGACAGAAGAGAAGGGAAATAAAAATATCAACCCACCCACTCATCACTACTATGCTGCAGGGGAACAATCAAGTACTGACCTTCAGAACTCAGTAAAAGGTTTCAATTGCACGAGAATAAATCTTCACTTTGGATTTTATTCACATTGAGAGATATGTGCACTAAGAATATATTGGTATTTATGTATGTATGAAGAAAGCACTCTTGACACAGACAACTATTCTAGTCTTACTGCCCATCTGGCTTTATTCACTGTTTAGTGAAGTTAGTGAGGTGCTGCCTGGCTTTACTAGCATTAGCTGTAGGTCATGAGAAGCCAGCAATGCCCAATTATATGGCAACACTATGATAAAATCCCCGGACTACGTACATTCCAAGTTCAAGCCTTGAGATCAAACTACTTTAATAGAAAAGCTCATGGCTAAAAACTGTGTGATAAAATCTAACAGAAGTGGCTCATCCTTGGTTTCTCGTCCATCCATACCTGACCCGAGGTCTCCATGTTACTATTACGATTAGATCGCCTCCGAGTGACTATCACAGAAGGCTTCCTTTCACAAGGAACTCGATCATTTGTTTGGCCTCTCTGCAGCTTTCCATCCTCAGACTTTTCCTTTTCTAGGCTCTGCAAGTCAATTTTTCTCACCGGCACAGACACAGGAATGATAAGAGGCACAAGGCTGTTATCCTCCCGGGCTTTTTTGGGAGCTGGTGAAGAACTGGCGAATTCCACAACACTCTTTGAAGCTGCAGTAGGTCCTGGAGCAGTTACTAGCACACTCTTCTTCTCCTCTGAATTATCCAGCTCCTGAGAAGAAAAACAGATTCCTAAAAATTCTGCATTACTTACGTAATAAATGAGATATCACTTTCAGTGTATATCAAGTTTCTCAAAGCAATTTCCAAGCTGAAATGGATTTGGAAGCGTTACTGGAGGAAAAAGAATACTTCACAGTGCTACTAAAATTTCATAGAATGACTTGAGGATTGCCTGTAGTCTCAACTGCTAGAACACTTATATAGGTCATTCTTAAGAACTGTTTCACTACCTATGTTTTAACATTTTATTTTCTATATGCATTTGTGTCTGCTTTATAACCTTTGACAACAGCTTTTTAGTTTTAGTAACAATCAAAAGCTGCAGGTTATTAATTTCAAACATTGGATTTCTGCTCCAGGGAAGACTGAACCATGACAATATCTTAATTAAATCTCTCACACACAAAAAAAACCCAAACCCAGAGCTAGTTTTTTCCTTCTTTTTTTTCTGACTCTGGAAAACATTAAGCCTAAAATAAGCCAGATAACAAGATTGAACACATAAAATCTACTGTATAAAGAAGATTCAAGACTGCTCCTTTCAAGACCTTTTATTAGAGTTGGGCTAAGTTGCACAGAAAGGTTTATTCCATAACTGACTCTGCAGTTTACAAGCCTCACTGCTTCTTCACAGACACTGTAGATGTATACCTCTACCACACAGTGATGGAACACACAATTGTAAAGTCACAAGTGGCATCCATTTTCCCAGAATAAGCCTCAGGAGAAATTAATAAGGTCTGAGGACCCACCTTCACTTCAGGCTGGTGACAGGCTCCTGTACTTTCCCATAAAACTACCAGTTTTGGGTCTGGAGGGCATTCATCATGTTCATCATACTGACAGACATCACTGGAGTCCACTGACTCTAGATACTAAGGGGTTCCTGTAAAATTTTGCAGCTTCCCTCCACCACTTTCTGGGTACAGCAACATGTAATGACAATGTGAATGTGCAAACAAGCACCAATTCTGACCAATCTAAAAACCTCAGGTACTTCCTAGGTGCTACACAGACCTCTGCAGGTCAAGAGATCTGAACTAATTTGCTGACTACAAGGAGGAAATTACGGCAACTCAAAAGTGCCATAGTCACCCACAAGTGTCACTTTCCTCTGGCTTTATGATTGGTTAACCATGCTCCTTTTATTTTCAAAACTGGGGGGCAATCAGCAAAGGACTCCTCCTCAGAGATGGGAGAGATGACCCTTCCAAGACAAAAGAAGCAGAGGAGATCTGAACAGTAGCACAGATAGAGAAAAGGCACCAGTAGAGACTTAATAGAAATAGTTGAGACATCCTCAAAACCATTCTGGTCCACACCACTGCTTTTCTGATCACAAAAGTTCACATATACCTAACGTTTACTAAGAGACATGACTAATTTTGGAATTAAGCCTTTTGCTTCAGATCCCCAAATAGTTTCTCAGCTGTTTGATTATTCTTAGAGGTAAGCAGAAAGGATAGGACCTGCTAGGGGATTTTTGGCTACCTCAGCATTCCTGTTGCAGAATTTGGTTCAGGATAACTTCAGCAAGTGCAACATGTGGCACTTTCATTTCGACTCTTGCATAAATACTGAGGTATGAAGTAGTCATCTAGAATCCTCCAGGAAATCCACAGAAAGCCATCAGATATTCTGGCATCGATCCTGTCTATCCCTCAAGCTGTTTCTAAAAAACTTAGAATTCACAGAAAAAACCAGCTGCAACAGCTGGAAGAACTGCTCCAAGGCCACATCTGTGGTCTGGTAAGAAACCATACCAGCCTTTTAAAAACACCTGCCCAATAGTGCTTTCTGCTATCATTCTGCATCATCTGCATCAAAGACAGGCAGCTTCTAACAGCTTCTTTGTCCGCAGTCAAACCAAAGCTTGTCCATGAAAGAGCTGAGTCCAGAACTACAGTTCTGCAAAAAAACCTTTTTTTTTCCTTTTGTTTGTAGCAGCTGGTGCCCTGTGCTGTGCCAGGGGAAAGCAGCTGGGTAACCAAAATCTGCCTTCCTTCCATAAAGGAATATTTCAATTCAGACACCCTTTAAGACAACATTCAGATTTGAGAAAAGTTTTCTGCACTTCTAGAAGACAACAAGTCACACTGAAACAATTAAACTAGGAGCTGATAATTTACTGCAGCCCGTAGGCAGCAACAAGCTTGCATCACCTGAAAAAAAGGCAGCCACAGGCAGCTCTGGTGCATAGCATCAGTTGTGACACTGCATGTAGACAGATACTGCTGTCCAGAATATTATTTTTGCATAAGGTACACATACCCAGACTGGGATGTTCAAAAAACTGATTCAAATTATGAATGTTATCTTCATCAATCAATAATTTAACCCTATGGCCTTCTACACACTCTTCAGATAACCTATGCAGGTCGTTTTTAACAGAAAGACACTTCTAAGAGAAGCTGCCCACTCTCATTTAGCAAACCTATTTTCTTTTTCTCCCTCACACAATAGCTAACACCTTAAAGATGTAAAATCCATCAGATCTCTGGTAAAAATTTTATAATCTTTCAAAACCTCATCCTGAAACCCAAAGAGATCTAAACATAAAGAGTTTTTCTGCTAGTGCCATTATGCTTGCATAACTGCAAAGAACAAAAGAGCATCTGTCACAACACTTTTCTGGTCTTTACATTATGAATCAGACTGCAAGCAGACGGGCCTTCAAATGGCCAATTTCTTGCTTCATCTCTCAGGGCCTTTTCCTAAATGCTCTATTTGCTTTTTCTTGACACTCTGTTAGTGATCCAAGTGCAATGTAAATTGCAGGCCTTCTGCAATATAACCACACAAGGGCTGGCAAAGTATGAGCAAATACACCACGCTACTACGTACTACCAGTTCTTTATCAAACCTGCTGGTTCAACTGGAGTTAGAGCAAAAAAGATTGAAGACAGCATCAACCAAGTCACTACTTTCTGCTGTCCAAGAGATGGAGTAGGCTATGGATATTTAGCTCATTGTTTATTAGTTTAGTTCTTTCACTCAAACAACACATTCCCCTAAGGAAGAGATGGGAAAAAACAGTGACAGACTAGGACAAAAAGGATGATGAGTACAAAACAAGGAATAAAATGCCCTTCCCTTTGTTGTCTGACTGGATAGCAACTCAGATATTAAAAGTGTAGGTAAAAGTAGCTCATGTAATGTACTTCATCAGCCTTTGGAAACAAAACTTCCAAGGAAAAGTGTGCCTCCTATTAAGCACTCAATAAAAGAGTAGGCAAACCACAACTCTGAGTAAACTTTCAAAACCAATCCTTCCAAAAACCCCCACTCAACTCCAAAAATCCCATCACTTGTCTCCCAATAGGTTAATTAATTTTGAACTCTGTCATCTTGCCATATAAAATATATACTGTTCAGTTTAGACTGATGGGATATCAAACAGTTAGGAGCAGTGAACTACCAAATCAGTCAGCACTAAATTTCTTCCCCATTAAGTGTTACAGAAGGTCTATGGGCAGACAGGTCATTCTACAGCCCTCAGGTCATTCTTAGAAACAGGATGCTGCACGAGACAGACTTTTGTCATGCCTGGTATAGGTCCTTCATGTAAGTGAAGCTTTCTTAGACTTTTAATATTTGAGAAATTTTGAACATGTAAATTGCATTATGTAATTTTCAGATTGCACATTTTAGAAACACTTCAACTGCTGAAACTGAAAAACTGTCAGGCAAGCCTAAGTCTTTTAACAGAAAAGAAAGAGAATGTTAAATTGGTAAAAAGACAACAAGTAAGTTGCTTATACCTGCCTCTCAAAATTCCTGATCACCTTGAGACCTAAGCTGAAAACATCCATATTTTCATGTCATGGGCTAAAATAATGTTTGGTGTTAGTGAAATAAAACTGTCCCTTTGTGGTTTCACTACATCTCTGTTCTCCCACATCTATGAATTACAGTAGCTGAACTTACATGCCTCCACACCAGAGCTGCCCTTGTTGCACACTTCAAGATACCATCCTATCCTGCACACGTACATAACTTCCTTTCCTTTCAGCCCTATTTGTAGTGTAAAACATGCTGTATTGGTTAGGGTCTATACCTTACCTTTACATTCTGAAGGGAAGCCAGCTCAACAGCTTTTTGGGCCAAAGTCAGCAAATTGGCTTCTTGAGAAACACGTCGTCTTCTACGGGTACTCTGGATTACACCACCTCTGATATTCTGAAAATCATTCGTTCTCTGACTGTTTTCTTCAGGTGCTGCTGCCTGCTTCTCCTCATCTCTACCATTCTGGGCTGCAGCTTGCCTGTCTGTTTCCATCTGGCATTGCTCACTATTCACCAGGACATCCTTCTGCCCCAGATCCAACCTTTTGGGGTGCAAATAGCTACTTTTACTGTGGGCCAGTGACTCAGGTGTTTGCTGTAACGGGACCTCTTGCTGATGTGTTTGCCAGTGATGCAGAAATAAATTGCTAGGTTGTTCTTCTGCCTGCTTAGAAGTCAACACTTCTCCTGCAGATGTCAGCAGGCCACCTTCTTTGGAGAGTCTCCGTGACCTTCTTGGAAAGGGAATCTGCGTCTGAGGTAGCACAGTCTGTTGGTTCTGCTCTGTTAATGCCTTGAACAGCTCCTGGTTCCTCTCTGCTTGCTGAAATTGGTGTGGCATCATGTGATGCTGAGGTGCTGCAGCTGCCACATGAGGCTGTGCTATAGAAGTTGTTTGCTGCAGACCAAAGGCTTGTGTGGCAGCCTGTTGCTGCTGCTGTTGAGGATAGAAATTTTCAAAGAGCTGTAGCTGGGGAAGAGCTTGCTGTTTTTGTTGTGCAGTAAATGCTGGACTGGAAGAAGCTGGGGCTTCTTGAAAGACATGTAACAGCTCAGGAAGACCTTGCTTTTGGCCTTGGTGACCAAATGCAAGTTGGAAAGGCTGCAATGGCAGAGTTTGATTCTGCTGCTGCTGTTTCTGCATTTGATGAAAAGAATTCATTTGAGCTTGTTGTCTAACTAGGGCTTGCTGTTCCAGCTGAGCCTTCTGGGACATCATCTGCTGGACAGCATCTCCATATAAATCCAGCTGTGACACAAACACTCCTTTCTCTTGATTTCTTTTAAGGGCTTCTGGGTGGCCATAGAAACCTGGGGCACCAGGGTTGGAGTGGGGTCCTTTTGGGTTGCCCCCAAAAACCATACTGTGGTTCCACATTGAAGGTGGAGACTGCCAGTGGCTGTCACCCCTCTCTGGCAACCGGTTTCCCATGAGTGAATTCTGCCATTTGACAGCTGTTACTGACTGGGGCATCATCACTGATTCTCCCCTGTCTTGATTGTAAACAGAGTTCATCAAAGCAACATTGTTGGGTGCACTTGTTAATCCGCCTGGATGAGAAATCTCCATAGTTTGGGAGACTGGTATATTCCCTCCATGACCATAGTACTGTCCTTCCTTAAGCTGCTGCTGTGGTTCTTTTGATGGCACCGCTATGTCCTGCTCATTAAAA
Organism: Passer domesticus; assembly: GCF_036417665.1. Classification (NCBI taxonomy): domain Eukaryota; kingdom Metazoa; phylum Chordata; class Aves; order Passeriformes; family Passeridae; genus Passer; species Passer domesticus. The sequence continues at coordinate 36,068,101 of NC_087479.1, forward strand.
TAGGCAACTCGTTTCCCAGTCCGTTTGCTTGAAGACTTTTGCTGAGCCTGAAGATTCATGGTTCAGTCTATTCTCCCAGACATACACAGTATTTATAATCCACCCATCCCTGAGGTTGGGGGAGGAAAGGCACAGCAGTCTTTCTTTTCCATTCAGCTTCAGTAATAAAGGGCAGGAAATAAGTCCAGATGAAAGTGCATTCACTTCCTTTTTCTTTGTGTGCTTCTCCCACTTCTTTTCACTCTTATACTTTGTGGTTCAGAGGTCAGTAGGGTCCACTTAGTTACAGGTCCTGAAATAGAGAAGCAATTGCAATGAATTACTGACAGACAAAACTGGCCTATGAGTGCTCATGTGATAAGCAACAATGTGTATGTCTGTCCCATTTCCTATGGAAATGAAGACCAGGATAATAGATGGAAGAAACAACAGTTCTGAGCTGCTAGAAGAATGCAAAACAAAACAATTTCGTTTTACAAAACAGATATCACACTGTACTTGCATGATGCAACTCCCTATTGCACACAGAATTCTGACTAATCACTTAAGTTCATCCTGAAAGTTTTACTCTTACTCTTTACTACCTCAGATCTGGGTCAATAACTTCCACATCCTTCTACAGCCAGAATAATCTGGTTTTAATCTCAACTCAAAACCACAAAACAAAAAACGCTCATGGCTTGCCAAAAGGCCACATTTCGCAAAGACCTTTAAAAGACACATGTTTACGTAAAGACTGCAGCCAAACATGCAGCAAGATGCTCAATTCAGTATTCTGAAGGAAAAGGGTCAGGCAACACCCCATCAGTCACCCACCCAGCATCCAAGCCCTAGATCCCATCCTAGGGCCAGGGCCTGCTCAGCCTGTGGCTCTCTCAGAAGTTTTCTTCAACAGCTGAAAGAAACTGCTCCTGCTCAGGTCACACTCACTGAAAGGTAGTTCAGGCAGTTGCTGCTGGCAGACATCAGTAAATATCTATTAGTGTAAAGCTACAAATGTAATAGGAGAAAGCCTTTCCAGAACAGGCACTCTACAACAATTCTACCCTCCACCCTCTTCTTCCATGAAGAAAAGCCATCCACAAACTCTAAGAGGCTAGCTTGCAGGATTAAGGTTTAATGTGTGAACACATACACTAGTATTTCTATTTGGATCCCTAAAACCTTTTTAGATGTTTAGTTTTAAATTCAATTATATTACCAGATTACCACTATTAACATTCTAGTGTAAGTCTCTATTCCTAGCCTTTTCAGTGTGCATTCTGTTCCACTTTAAATCCCACTGCCAATATATTCCAGGAAAATTACAGCAAATTGTTAAAAACCTATTCTTATTACAGCCCTTCTGTTACATAATCAAGTTTCTCTTGAGTGGAGCAGGTAAGACTAACAAACATATCCCCTCCAATAAAACCTGCAATCTATTTATCCCGCTTTCTAAAATGAAAAATAATAAACCAAAATTATATAGCACACTGAAGTCCTGTAAACTGAGCTTCCTCAGACGGATCTGGGTACAGTGCAGGTTTTAACACTGAGGTGGGGTTGGGAACATGACGAGGAGGAAAGGACAAAGAGTTTTAATTAACTTACGCAACTTCCACCTCAGAGGCCAAGCTTGGCTTCAGTGCTGGAACTGGAGCAGTGCAGACTGGAACCATGGGACTGTGTTTCAGAGTGCAGTGACTCACTTCCTCAGGCTGTTACACAGCTGCTCCCCCACACTGCCTCCCCTTCGCCTTTGGCTACAAACCATGGACCTCTGCCACCCTGCATCACAGAGCCAGGGCATTCCTCCCTCCTCTAAGCACAACATCTCAGCTCATTTCCCAAGACTATCACAACAGGATGAAAATAACTCTAGGAGAAATTATGGACACGTGAGATGGAAAATTCTCTCTAAACTGCAACTAGTACACAAATCAAGATTTCATAAAGTAAGTTTTTCCTACTTCAAGATTTCACTAGGAGGGGAAAAAACATCTTCAGCAGGAAACTGAATCCCTAGTAGCAAAAATGTAGAGGTGGATAAGCTGCTATATGCCTCTCAGAAGCATTAATGCTATCTATCCTCTCTCCTTGCTTTCTGCAGTACTGCAAATGTATCAGAGATAACAGGTAAACTTCAACACCTGAGGTAAAACTACTAAGAGTGATTTCTGACAGTCTTACTTGGTGAAATCATCACAAGCGATTTTTCTCTCCAAACTAGGCAACATGTTCCTTCTACTGATGCTTTTGTAATGCTCAGTCACATCATTCTGACAAAAAGAATGCAAGGTTTTCTGTATTATTAGAAGTTAGAACACATTAACACCAGATCAAATTTTAACCTGACAGCTTGCTGAAATTCTGCTGTAGACTTTTCACACCGCAAAGAAAAATACATTGTCAAAAAGACGGCATTCAACTTTCCACTTGAAGGGCTCTTGTTTTCAATCAAAGAAAGAAAGAAAGAAAGAGCCCAGCTAATGCTGTTCTTAATAGTCGTGGCTGGGATTTGCAGCTACCACATAGACAACTACCCAGAAGACCTTCAGAAAGAGAACTCTCACATTAGTAAAAAGCATTTCATTAGCACAACTTTCCAAGCCCACACACGTGTGGACTTTGGTTCTGCTTTTTCTATTACCAGGTAAGAAGACACCAGCATCACAAGGTCTAACTCAGACCAGTTTAGAACTGCAGCAATCTGGGAAAGAGATCTAACAAAACTATTAATTTGCAAGGTATAAAAAGGAGTAGTTTAGAGATAACCTAAATGAGGAAAAGGAATATGTACAATTGAAGTTGTTATTCAGCACAAAACCCAGGATAGTGAAAAGGACATGACCAGGGAGAAAAGAGATTTAAAGTACTTTGAATAAAACATGTTTACTGCCATCCCAGCTCTCCCAGTTACTACATCCTAAGAGATCACCAAGATAAAGGAAGATTTAGTGCATCTGGTATTTGATGGTAAAAGAAAGTATAAAAAAAATTGCATTTCAGAAGTTATTTCCATATAGAAAATCTACAGAAAAGTATCTTCTATGTCATCCTAATAGTAACAGTTAATAGTTTAAGCTGCAGTGATAGATGTTCAAGTTGCAGCATGACTATGCTTCAGGAAAGCTCATGCTTGGCAGCTTCGCTGCATGAGCACTGTTGGCTGACTAAACAGGCTTCCCTCCCTGAGGTTGGGGGAATGAGCTCACACAATCGTCATCCCAGCCAATTACCAGCTTTGGGGTTTTTCTGCTTTGTTTTGTTTTACTTGAATTTTAGCACAAGAGTCAGCCTGCAGTAGCACAGGAAAATGGCAACATGCTTCCAGGCTTAAGTGCTTTGGAGCAGTACACCCTGGACCATCCCTTACCTTTGAATAAAGCACAGAGCCAGTTCCAACACTGTAATTCCCAGAAGATACTGTGTCTTGCCTCCAAATATACAGAAGTGTTATGATACTTAGCATTGCTTTTACACTGCTCAGAGAAAAAGCAGAACCTAGCATCAGTATATTTTGTTTTAATAACTCTAAGATTTGGCATGCAACACCATCAGTTATTTTCACTTCCAGAAGCTTTTGACATTCAAGAACTTCTCCTGAACCTTCTCCAGATGAATATAAATTGTACATCACCTCCTTTAATACTGTAAATATTTTCACATTTCTAAGGGATTTTTGATATTGCAAGGCTTTCTCTTCCACACCTAAAATTAATTACAAATTAGATATACATTATCTAATATGTAGATAATGTATATCTAATACATTATCTACAGGGGCACATATGCAGCATTTTCTGGAAGGAAAAATACCTAAGGAAAATAATTAATGGCACCTTACTGAGAAAAGTTAGAGTTAGCATTTTTAGCTAAAAACTTCTCTAGTATATCTAGAGAATGCATTAAAAAATCATAAACACATATAAAACACCATATGAGTTAAATTTATGCAAAGAATGCCGAAGGACTTCCTGAAGTATACAACAAGACTATGGAGGAGTCTCTTCCTGCATCCAGGATTCTGTTCTGAAATGATGAAGTCCTTTCAAAGGAGATATCAGAAGGGTGCAGGGCACTCAGACACTCAGAGCCACTCACTAGGCTACCAGCCAAACCACCCATCAGCAGATTTTACCCAGTTCAAAGCAGAATTATTGAGACATCCCTCCTCAGTGCAATTTCTTGTCAGAGTTTATTATTAGTCTGGAGAGCCTGATATAAAACCTTAACTAAAGATTATTTGATTTAGGGAACAAATGAAAAATACTCAGTGGTAACCATTTAATGTAAAATATCTCTATCTCTCTTCAAAACTTGTTCCCTGTATAACTGGCAATTGTTGCCTGTATAAATGGTAACTATCCGCCATTATTCCATTTCTATAAATATTCTCTTAACTAAGCATATGTATATTTGTACAGTTTCACATATCAGGTTCATGACCTCACACACTGTAGTAATCTTGAACTTTACTCTTCAGCTCACTTTTTGAGGGCTGTGCTGTCCTGTGCTTTGTTTAGTCCATTTGCTACATCAGCTATATCTGGCATGATAAGCAAGTTTAAATTGTGCACATTCCTCATCCTCCTTTGAGACCATTTGCAAACATTTCTCTCTGACAGAATGCTGCAGAAATGACTCAGGAAAGACTCTTGATTTCTCCTCAAACTTCAGCAAAATTAAAGATGCTGAGAATACTAACAAGTTATGGTTGCAGTTGTAGACCATCTTTTATTCCACTATCTTAGCTTTTAAATTTCTCTCTTTTAGGGTTTTATTCGTGTAAAATAAAGCGTTCCTCTGATCTAGCTAATGTATATTCTCAGCCTTAACTGCAACAATGCTGTCACTGCTCCTTACAGGAAATCTGTCAGATTAGGGTGATGACAATTATTTCTCACTAAGTCCTCCTGCTGCCAGCAAGTGCAATTATGGTTCTCCCGGGTAAGCAGCTCAATCACTTTCAACCAGGATGACGGACAGATTCCAAGAACAATCTTACATTTAAGACAAATGCAGCAAGTTACCCCGTGTCCTTCTGAGACAGAGCAATCAAACCTTCCTTCTCCAATTTGCTCATTATTATGGTAAAATCCCACATTTATGAAACACGTAAAGAATTATAATACATATTTTAATAATAAGGAAGAGAAACAGAGGAAACAACCCACTTCTAAGATCAGAAAACAAGCAATGTCAAAAATTAAGCAATATAATATAATAGCTACCAGCTCCCCTTCAAACCTGAAAGAAAACTCAGGTTTAATCAAATCTACCTGTGAAAGACGGAAATTGGATGTGCTATTCACACAGGTGCAGAAAGGACAAAAAAGTTTCAATTTCTTCAGTGCAATAGGAGGTCAGAAGAGGCTCACCAGGGTAGATTTTGTTTCTGGCTTTTGTGGTTTGCATTTTTGAAAATGACTAGAGAGTTACAGGTCATCACAAACTTGTTCCAGCTAGCAGAAATCTGCCTCTGTGAAACCACTAGCACCATTTGCAACATTCTTGGGTAAGAACAAAGAAAAGGCTGAAAGCATGGGTCAGTTTTTGTGTTTGCAAAAAATTAGCAAAGCTTATTGCACGTAGCCTATGCTTACTCTGCTGTAAGGAAGAGTGGAAACAGCTTCAATGCCTTCTTCCAAAGCCTCTCCCGCACACTCACTTTGTCACATTTTCTTACAGACAGTTGCCTACATCAAAATTCCTGCAGATTGTTTTCAACCTCCCACTCACCACCCTCAGACACCTTGAACAGGAAGGATAACAGCACACCACAGAAAATAAACCGTATTTGTAAATTCTATACAGTTAAGCACAGCAATCTGTGTTCTGAAGAAAAGAGGGAGAAACTCAAAGCAACTACAAAACACAATATTGTGCAAGAAAGCCAAATACATAAATACAATGATGATGGTTTTATGCTTCTGTCACTTTATCACAAATGGTATGGCATTTTCTAGACATCCAGAATGTCTGTCTCTATAGCAAAAGGTGTGTTTTCCAGAAGTGTGGAAGCAACTGAGCAGTCCCGAAGTTTAAAAGAAGCCCACTACAAAAGAATGTAATTAGGTGTCAATCATCTCCCCTAACACCTCCAAGTATGAAACTAATCCAGGGAACTTATCAGATCAAAGTCCTAGAATCAATAAAGCCTATGAAATGGGGAAGGCTTACTTGTTGTGTAACACTGCATAGCAAAAAAAGGAATCCTACAGCAGGCCTGTAATAAAGACAAAGAGTTGAAAGGAAAGCTGCTTCACAGACAGACAACAAAAGGGAAAACACAGCATCCAGGAAGTTTGGCAACTTCCACTGATTCCTGAAGGTGCCTGCCTGGGGCTAGCAAACACATACCTAAATAAGTAGTATGCATATGACCTGCCCAAATTTTCATGTGATTGGCCCATTTCTATTGCAGAGAAAGACTGATGCTATGACTGACTAAAGGGGCACCTCTGCCCTGAAGACACGCTTAAAATTACCTTGCTGCCACTTTCACTTTCCCATTTTTGGAGGATGGGAATGAATAAAGCTTTATTAAACCACTGTACTAACCAGAAACTCAAAAATGATACCCATCAGCTCTGTGAGGTGAAACATGTGAGAAAGTGGTCCTGATGTGATGGACTATCTGACAGCAAAATCAGGTCACTTATACTGGACCACCAGATACCACAAACTACTGCTCCAATCTAAACCATTCCTGACATTCACCACCACCAGAGGTTAATCATCCACAGCAAGCAAAATAACACTGAATGTAGAACTACCATATTGTCTGGAAAAAATATACATACCCAATGGAAATACATGAACATTGTATATGCACATATATATTGATTACTCCACAAAGTAATCAATCCAAGGAGAAATACAAATCCTACTTCAAGAAAAGATTTTGGTTTATGGTAAAGAGGTAATAAATGTGAAACAGTGAAAATGCAACCCTTTAAACGTTATTTAATTAGGTACATTTCTGTTCCAGTGGTCTTCAAATTCACCAAAGCATGCACTCTGATTCTAGCTGGACCTACTTTTTACATCCATGGATGTGATTTTATTTATCCACATCACTACAATTTTTCCACACTCAATCTAAATACACAGATCCATCCTAGTATGGAGGATGTTACGGAGAAGGATTTTGGTGTTTTGAATTAAGGGTCTGAAGCACCTCAAATACACTTCAAAGGGAAATTTTCAGGTAACAGTTCTATGAGGGGAAAGTCATATATGGTTGATGAACACTTAAAAATTACCTATTTTTTGGGGTTGTCTTCCTCAATTCAAGCTGTAAACATGGTTACAAGTATTGGAGGTTTCCTTTTCAAAACACACCCCGGATTTTCCAAATAATTTTGTTCTAATGGATAAGGAAGAGGCAAAAAGTTGCTACAAAGAAAATGCCCATCAAGTGCTGATTAGTCTTATCCTTATAACAAGTCAGACAAAACCTGGCTTACACAAACAGCTCCATCAGAAGAAAATCAGCATGGATGAGGCCGAAAAATTACTAAAAAGACAGAGTAAAATTTTAAAACTTAGCACATAATTAAGCAAACAACAAAGGGAAAAAAAAGCCACAACCAGATTTTTTTTTTAAAGGAACCGACAATGTTGCTTCTACCAGCTATTGAAAGGATATGTAGGATCTTCACTTATTTTCAACCAAAACTTTGAGTGCTGTTTCCAAAATAATTGAAATTTCATGCAAACCTCATCACATGAAAACAAATTATTCATGATTTGCACCAGATTAGTCTTTTGTCTTGCACTAAGAGAGAGGCAGCTCTGGATCTTGTAAACACATGCACAGGAAAGCCCATCTTTACAAATGGCTTTGCAACACAGACCAGGCTTATCCTTTAATAAAATACGTACATGGTACATTTCTTATATTGGTTAATGTTTATAAACTGTACTGAAGTTAGGAATAATTGTTATTATAATCTGTCATCATGATAAAGCCTGATCTGAAGAGGTTTGGGCAGTCTTAGAGAGCAGAAGGAACACAGTAATTACAGAGTACAAAATGCTGCTTTCGGGCTCTGTAAAGTTACAGGAACATAATTCTTTCCCACTGGAAATGGGTTAACAGTTCTAATTGTAAGCCCTTAGACAGTTATTTTAAGCTTTTTTGTTTGGAGCTGTCTGGGAAGGCAGTTGCTAGCAACAGAGACTTATATGCAGGAATCACAGCAGGCTCCAAAGTCAGAATGGCAAAGAGCAGGCGAAAAGCTTTTCCCTGCCCTCGAATTCTCATACCTGACAGGACCACAACACATCCTTCACTCCAAATGCCTCTCGTGCCACAAACACACCAGCTGCAGAATTGCATGGACACCCCAGAGACAGACCAAATCTCTCTGCACTTTAGCCCCGAGAAGAAAACACAACTGAATGCACTGAGCTGCAAAAGGAAAGATTGCTACAGGTTCAATTGTTCCCATCTCAACCTCTTCAGCACTCCAGCACAAAACCAGGCTTGCACACACATCCAGTGTACAGAACAACAAAGTCTGAGTGTTTTACAGATTTCTTTGAGGCTTTGCAAGAGATAATGGGCTACAAATAAGGGAAGAGCATGGTGAAAGTTCATAGAGACAGTGATACTTTCCATTCCCAGAGGTTTCGTCATAAGAAATATAAAGGTACTAAATTCCTCAGCCTGAGCCCTTGGCAGAGACATTCTTAACACCGTCAAGCAGGCATCATCACTCACCCAAGTCTGGCTGGACAGTAGCTGAGACTACACGTACGGGCAGAGCCCCAGGATCTGGGACCAGCTTCCAACTCTGCTACAGACATGCATCTTAAGCCACTTCAAATTGTTTCATAAAATAAGAATAATACTTGAAACCAAAAACGTTGGTATTAATGGAGTATTTTCAGGTCACAAAATAACAATAGCAACTAACTGCCTAGATGAAGAGTCTTCCACAAAGGGCTTAAAAGTCTAATTTCAGACATGACACAATCAGGGTAGTAGTGATAACCAAAGAAGAGGGAGTAAAACAAAAAGTGAAGGAAAAAAGTCGCACAGTAACATAGTTGCTCTTTTGTCACATGCCTGCCTCTATCTCACTTGACCCAGAAATATCTTGGTTTATCAGCAGTTATCTAAGCTGAAGCAGTGCTGACCTTGGTTTGCCCACATCCACACACTTGCAGCAAACAGATGACAATATTGACTGAGCACAGTCAGTCTTTTACAGCACTGACAGGGCTTCAGTTCAAATTTCTAAAATTATGTCTTTTAAGAATTCCTGCAATCACTGTTGACTATAAAAGGGTCTCCTTACTGTGCTGGTCAGTTATAAGGTACAGTAAGCTCTCGGCCATGACTGGGGCTGTCAGGCATTACAACAATGCAGCTAAGCAAATGCACAGGACTATTAGAAATAGGAACACTGAAAGATGTGGGCAAGCAGGATCATTACACAGTGGAAAACAGTAAGGTTTTAAGACTCCAGGGGCTAAAAGAACACTCTGATTTCTTAACCTTTAATTAAAAAATCAAAGCACTCTTCAGGTCTCTGGATTCACAATTCCCTGCCAGTTACCTGCCCAATCTCCTCCTTTTAGCCACAGGGATTTCAGTGGAGGAAGGAAAGAGCAGATGGCTGGCACCAATACTGGATCAAATACAAAGCGCTTCCATTTCTGTAGTGGCTTATTTGTATCCTTACTAGCATTATAAAGCACTTCCACTATGGGGTGTAAGTGACATCAGCCTCATATGGACTCAGAGCAAAGTTAGAAATTTCCTAAAGATTCAGCTAAATGAGCCTACATGAAACCAAACAAGCCACTCATTCTGTACTTTATAACTAGAAAGAAAAGAAGTCATTCGATAACAGCATGAGGAAAAGTGTTCTCTATTAAGAACCCTTACAAAGCTACTTTAAACTGAGCAAAAGACTCAGTTGATAGTAAAACAAAGTTGAGGTCACTATGATTAAGTTCAGTACTATGAGAAAAACTAAAGTTTACATATTAATCCACCTGTAGATGGAATTCTATGAGTTTTAAGCAGATCAGAAGTATCCTGCACTTGCACAGTTTACTCTGCAAGCCCTCAAATATATTTTAATTGAAGTCATAACATTTTGATTCAATAATCCCACATTACACTTTGAACAGCTGTATTTGCTAAAGATACAGGCTATGTAATTGCTATGAACAGGAACAATAAGTCCTTGCAAATTGTGAAAAAAACCTCAGGATATAAATAACTGGAAGATCAGAAACTTAATAGAATAGCTGATAAGATCATCTGCACTAAACACTTGACCATTTACAAAAGGAATCACTAAGCACGAAGGAAAAAATAAATCCCCTTACATTATATAGTTTTCACTATGGAATGAAGGGCTAATGAATGAATCATTTCTTCAGGTATATGGATTCCATTAACCTGATTGTCTCACACCCAAGAAACTCTTACAATCCATAACACATCTAGTCATCTAGTTCTAGGGCAGTTTGGATGGGGCTCTGAGCAGTCTGGACCAGAGCAAAGTGACCCAGCCCTTGCCAGGGGGGTAGAACGAGATGATCTTTAAGGTCCCTTCCAAAGCAAACCATTCTGATTTTGTGATAATGGATTCTAAAGGATTTTTTCACACCACATAGACAGCACTCTCTTATTTCAAGTAGGTTATTTCAAGTGGTCCAGCTTGTGTCCCGCAGCATCTGATGACATTACTATTTTCAACACATCTCCACACAATAAGAAGGAACATCCAATCTCTCATCAGCAGGCTGACATTTGTTACACAGTTCTTCCCCATTTCGAAAAGATCTATGAATCCACCAAGGCAGAAAAACATTCTGCCAGTTATTATACCATAGACAAATTTCTCCTGCAGAAAGTAGTTGAAGGAACTTGCCCATGAACAAACTTCACGTTATTGGAATACTTAACATTTACATAATACTTGGCAACAGTTAAAGCAATATATCAACACCAATTCATTCAGCTTCACAACATGTGTCACTTGCAACATTCTGTATTTCTAACAGGTACACTGAGAGACAAAGCAGCCTGTTTTGCAGAAAAAAGCAAAAATACAGCCAAGATGAGGTTATTCTTCTGTATTTCCTTTATCTCAGTTTTGTCTACAGACTGCATTTGCAAGATGACAGGTAAAGCATCTTAATTTTGAACAGTTATACCGAATTCAGAAACTACTACAGAACACTGCTTTTTAAGTATGCTGTAGAACTCCCCCCACCCAGAGGTAAATTTTAAGGCAATTTATATAAAAGTCACAAAGTCTCCTAAAGCACATGAAATTTCACTTGTAGACATTAAAATCTCTAACATTAAAATATTAATGTCGGTGTCATAGTAGAGATCTCTGATACTCCACATAGTGTTCTAGAATGCCTTTGCACTCTCCTCTGCCAGGAATTGCAGCCTAAGGAGAAGGGCTCTTCCTCTTGCATGATCTGTGGTGGTTGGGGTTTTAGGCTTCCTTTTTTTCTAAAGAAAATGGCAACCCTAGGCAGGTGTACTGCTCTTATTGTCCACGGCTTCATTCCCTGCGCTAGAGTACAGAAACTGAATTACAGCAATTTCTATTTTACACGGCTGCATGGCCTCATAATCACAGTATAAGAGCACTAAAGAATGCATAAAGAGTATACTCTTAATGCACTTACTCTGGCAATGTCTCTTTACGGGACTGAATTACTATTATTCCCTTTTTTAATGAAGACTAAGCTAAGTCTGGGAGAGGAAGATTTTAAAATTACTTGTCCAAAGAGGTCTATGACAAACGAGATAACCTAACTCAGTATCAGGTTAGTGCCTATCCTTTCAATCATATTTAGTCGCTTACTCAGTTTGAAATCCCATCCTAAGGTTGGCTAAAGTGCACATGAAACCTCTCCAAAACATTTCTTCCTATTTCAGCCCACCCACGAGACCGTATGTCATGCATATTAATAAACTCCAGATAAGCATACAGCAGTCCATGCAGGTTTATTGTGGACCTAAAAATATCATGCGAGCTTTTGCTAGAGTTGTCATCTGTGAGACTTATGTGCACATACACTAGCCTTGGCTGTGGTGGTGTCCACGGGACACAGAGAAATTCAGGATACTAGGCAGACCTATTCAGGTGCACTCATGACATCGTTACTAATTTTGCCTAGGAATTAGATAAAAATGCTGAAGAATCTCACCCAGTTCCTTCCCTGCATGCAGTTCCAAAATCCTATGAACAAAGAAGGGAAGGTATTTATTAGTTGACTATAATATTAGTTGTATCAGCACTGTATCAACCTATTAGTTGATTAATGCTGATACAAGCTTTCATCTATTGACATCACTTATGAGCACCATAAGCATAAAAGCACAATTTGGAATCAGAGAATCAAAAAAGGGGGCTCTAAAACCTTGTAAGGGTGCTTTTAGCAACTACCATGACATGTATATTCCATCTTCGCAACCACATTCCCAACCACTACTCCAAGGGAAAGGAATTTTTGTTCTTTTCCCACAACTGCAACATCTGAGACGCCACAAATAAGAAACAGCTTTCAGGCCCACAAGGAATGGATGCATTGGAACTGCATGTGATGCCTTGCGAGGTGACCTAGAACAGAGGCTAGGCAGTGTTAAAGGAATAAGACAGATATTTATTAAAAAGGTATCATGTGTGTTCAGAGCTCACTTGTGCAGGGACAAGCTTCCACATCTTTCACTCCTTGAACCCTCTGACTGAATGTTCTGTTTTACCCGGACAAATTAAGAGCAACCTGTACTGATTTTTAGCAGGAGGACAGCACACATCACAGCAGCTGGACTACAGGAACAAGGGTTCTTTCAGCAGACTGTGGAAAGGCTCTGCCACTGCTCCCACTGCCCCTTCTGAGGGCCCCAGAAGTCAGGGAGCACCGTGGTCCTTGGCTACTGTTTTGAGCTGCAGCAGCAAATGTCAGATTTCTGTCACTGAAGGGATGAGAGAGGGAAGGGATGGTCAGAACCACCACACATTTGGTTGTGAAATATAGCCAGGTCTCAGAGAAAAAAAATAAAATAGGGCCCAGCGTTTTTTAAATACAAACAGTATGGATGAAATTGGCAGTGTCATTATTCCCTTTACATAAAAATATATGTACTTGTCACAGCTATTTACAGGGGGGAAAAACAAACAAAAACCAGCAACAGAACTAAGCCTTGGGAGCTATGCATGAGAAAGGCTGTCACACTATTACTTAAAAAAAAAGGGCAAGTACTAATTTGAAGGTAACTGATGACGTTCACCTATTACAGTAGGTTAAATAGTTAAGTAAATGTTCTTCCTAAGTCTTGCACCACTTGTATTTGTGGTTTTGCTCTCTGTCTTACTGACAACCTTGAACATTGCACAAAAGTTTCCCTTGCAGACAAAATCTGACAAATCAGAGTCACAAAAGTACTGTCAGAGCCACAAAAATGAACAAAAAAGCAGAAGGAAATTCACACTCATTGCTATCTGCACCACCAGGAAAAAAAGTTTCGATAAAAGAATGGCTTTTACACACATATAGCTCCTGCAGGCAGCAGGCCAAGTTTGCATTACTGCAGACGTTTCTAAACTCAGTGGCTCTGCTTAAGCAAGGTTTCCACACCCTTGAGCTGTGTTCAGCTCACTTTCTGCAAGACTGGTGACCCTGGTGTCGGCATAAAGCTCCACAGTAGCACCAGTGCGGAGACGGGGATTATTCCCCAGCAGCATTTTCAGAGGCTCAGGGCTGAAGAATTCACACTTTCGGTTGAGGTCAGGCACGATGGTCGGTTTCCACTCGGTTTCCATTTGTGTTGCAACACACAAGAAGCTAACAAGTGAGAAAAGGGTGAGATGACAAAAAAACAGGCAGAAAGAAAATCTCCTCAAACCACAAGTGTATCGGTCCCTCCAGATGCCTTTCCTCTTGCTCCTACATTTCCAGTAGATTTTGTCCATTTTCCAGAAAATGATGCCTTCCAGTTAAACATTCTTAGTTTCACAAAGACATTGTGGCAGTTCAAACTGTTCCAAAGGACAGGAACCACCCAACCAATTAAGCCACAATAGTAACTTCTAAGTGTGTCACCCCCTTTTTTTTAAGGTAGCTTTTTGTAACTGGTAATTTCTTTAATGTATTTTTTTTGCTTATACCTTACCTAGTAATAATAAGATAGATTTGGACATATAAAAAGGTACATCTAATGAAAAGAAGTAGTTTGTAATTTTTGTTATAGTTCTTAGCTCCTTTCCTTGAAGAAATAAAAGGTTTTCTAAAACATTTTGCTTGTTTATATATATATATATACACACACATATATACATATATATTTAATTTTATGCAGAGATATTTGCATGGTAAAAACGAATTAACACGTTTTTCTTATATATGGAGAGAATGTTGTGTGCCAATTTTCTCAATATCACTGGGACAACTGCTCATAGTTTCAAATATTACAAATTGTTAAAAATCATTTGAAACATTTCATACACTAAGCTCCCCTTAGCATTCAGTTGACATTGGATAATATAAAAGTTCAAGTTTTTAAAAGCAGCAGCTGGAAAAACCCCACCTGTCAGTTCCTCAGCTCCCAGTATCATTTCACTAGGTCTCTAGTCAATTTCTAAAATAAGTATATCTGCAGCTCCAATGTTAAAAAGGGAAATTGCCTTCCACATTCCGATTTTATAGTTTTTATGCCTTAAGTAGGTAAAATGACACTTTTGAAAAAATTGTTTAAAATAAAGACCATAGCAATAAATATACTATGCTTGCCTAGCTGCATCAGTAAAAATTTCCTCAGCTGAACATGGACACATTTTTGTCCTGTTCCTTGTGGAGAACTAATTCTTCAGCAACAAAATCCAAGTCCTGATGTGTTTCTTGCTAATAATCTGTGTATTTACAACAGTCTCTACTACTGAAAGTCACTTAGCTCTTAAATTAAACTACCCTAGGAATATTTTCCATCATCATTCTGGGAAGAAATGGAACATGTACACTTGTAAATGGTTAACACTCTCTTCCCTCTTCCTCCAAGTAAACAGCACACACAGACACACAAAAGGCAAGGAAAACAATTAACCTTCCAGCTCCTGAATTTTGGCTTCAATTCTCTGAAGGAACTTCATGCCAAAATCGACATGTGGAAAGCATAATCCACGGTGACCAACTTTGCTGAGGCTTGTGGAAAACTGGCCTGTGCAGCACAGCAAGCCCTTGCCAGAGATCTGCTGCCGCACAGACCTCAGCGAACGTGCACCACAAAAGCAGCACCATGTCCTTCCCAGGCATTCTGGAAAACCTCAGTGTTTAAAAGCAATCACTGACCACCTCTTTCATCCCACACTAAAGTTTAAGAACCCCTCTCCACCCCACCCCCCCAAGAAAAAAATACAGGCAATACATGCAACTTCCTCACGTGGCCCCAAGGCCTCCTCTGGATTACTGGCACCACATCTGTCAGGAGACGCCATCAATTTATTTTAAGATACAGAGGTTGGTGTTTGAATCTACCAATTTGCTTTCTGTTGGGAGCTGCTGTTTTAAAGCAAAATCCCACCAGTAACAACTCCCTCTTCATGAAATATCTTAAAATTTGAAAATTAAGGGATGGACAGTACTTCATTAAAGTATTTATTAAAGAACTCCCTCACTCATGAATTTAAAAAAAAACCCAAACCAAACCTTGGATGAACTTTTACCAGATCCTCTATTTACAATCATAATTCCTTCCTGAAGCAGCAACTCTCATAAGTACTGTCTGCCTATGATTTCAGCTCAGTGTATTATTATATTTTACGACATGCATCTGTAATTACTAAATATGTTCCAAAATTAAAATTTGTTTTTGTATCTTATTTTTCTGCATTTTGGAGGTAGCAAAACACTGGGTTTTCCCCTGACAGGAGTGCTATGCTCCCCTGCTCTCTCCAAGCATACTGAGTACCTCAGTACCCAGGCCCACTCACACTGCTGTAAAAGGACTGCTTTTGACAAGACACTTCTGTAGGCATCTGGGCACCAACAAATTGTAATGTACATTGCTGTTTTAGCTCATGGTCGGTGTCTCCCTAGTTCATCTAGTTTTTCCAACTCCCTGAGATGCTTATCTCATTCCTACTAGGCAGGAGTAGCGTTCTCCAATCGCTGCTGGAAGAAGCTGGTATAAGCACAAATTTCCATTTATAGATCGCTATTAAAAGGTTTCCTCTCTTGCTCAGGCAAACACTGGGCTCAGTATGATTACAATCCATCTGTGCATATATCTGTTAGAAAAGTTATTTCCTCTTATAGAGGGTTATATTTATTTAGCTGCCCCAGTACAGCTGTTCCAAAGCCACTTGGAGTCTAAAAGCATGCTTTTCTGATGTTGCTTTTCCCAATGAAATGCCTCAGCTGCTGAGCAAGAGCCCGAGTGACAGCCTGCAGAAACATTATCTCCCAGAGGGTCTGCGTGCCCCCACAGCAGAACTTACTGTCCCGGCAAGTCACGGAGCCCAGGCTGCCCCCGCAGAGCCGCCCGGCAGCTGCCCCGGCCCGCGGCCGCCGCCAGCCGGGCCCCTGCATGGAGGGAGAGCCCCGGGGCTGCCGGGCCCCGAGCACCCTGCACGGCCCCGAGCACCCTGCACGGCCCCCGAGCACCCTGCACGGCCCCGAGCACCCTGCACGGCCCCCGAGCACCCTGCACGGCCCCCGAGCACCCTGCACAGGCCCCGGACACCCTGCACAGGCCCCGGACACCCTGCACAGGCCCCGGACACCCTGCACAGGCCCCGGACACCCTGCACAGGCCCCGGACACCCTGCACAGGCCCCGGACACCCTGCACAGGCCCCGGACACCCTGCACAGGCCCCGGACACCCTGCACGGCCCCCGAGCACCCTGCACGGCCCCCGAGCACCCTGCACGGCCCCCGGACACCCTGCACGGCCCCCGGACACCCTGCACGGCCCCGAGCACCCTGCACGGCCCCCGAGCACCCTGCACGGCCCCGAGCACCCTGCACGGCCCCGGACACCCTGCACGGCCCCCGAGCACCCTGCACGGCCCCCGAGCACCCTGCACGGCCCCCGAGCACCCTGCACGGCCCCCGGACACCCTGCACGGCCCTGGACACCCTGCACGGCCCTGGACACCCTGCACGGCCCTGGACACCCTGCACGGCCCCCGAGCACCCTGCACGGCCCCCGAGCACCCTGCACGGCCCCCGGACACCCTGCACGGCCCCGGACACCCTGCACGGCCCCCGGGGCTGCCGCTGTCTGCAGCACGAGCACATCCTGCACGAAAGGCATTCTGCCACACAGCCATCTCATTCAGGTCTGCAATGAGGATTTCTCAATGTTTTCTTTTTTATTAATATACAGCCTCTTTTGTTGTTTATACTGCTTATTTGGCATTTCTACCTATGAATGTACACAGCTTCATTTTCAACTTTTATGTTAGAAGCAAAGTCCCAAAATTATTAATTATATCACTTTATAACAAAGTCACAAATTTATTAAAGCAAGGTGAAAAGTAGCACTGATAGGACTGAGGAAAAACGAAAACACAAAATCTGTTTGAAACTAATGCCCAATACATACTTCAGAAAAAAGCCCCATCAAAAATAAATTAACATTCCTGCCTCAAGGCAAATTTTTCCAGCAATTGTATTTAATAATAGTAAGGGACTGGGCTGTTGCTGAACAGATAAGCTGACATCATTCCAGACACATGAGTTTTCCAGATCCTCCTTTTCATATTTAAAAAAAATTAAACAAAAAAAAATAAAAAAAGAACAACCCTAAACCACCAAAACAAAACCAAAACAAACAAAATCAAGCAAAAAACCACCCTAACAAACACAAAAAACCCACCACCACTTCTACTTAAAAGATGGTGAAGGAGACACCTTTCAAGCAAAATGGTCTCAGTAAGTCCAGTCAGCTTGCAAAGTGTTAATATATGCTTTATTTTATTTCTTCATCTGCTGTGTTTCTTTTAAATTTTGCTTGTGTAACACAGATATGTCAAATCAGTGGTTCTTTCCCTTCAAAGTGGTAACTCATCTCTTTGCCAATTCAGCATTTGGAAGAAATCTTGCAATGTTGGTGTGAGACTTCAAGTCAATTGTGTGAATGAATAAAGGGATATGGAATAATTAAGCAACTTTAACTTTTCAGTAAGATGACTGCAAGTATCATCAAGCAAAATGTTTTGAAGTTACTTGTTTCCAGCAACAAAATCGTTTTCAACTAATCTGACAATGCAGTTGAGATTTTCTGATGGTGTCAGAACCCTGAATATTGAAAGCCAAAAGAAAACCACCTTCTTCCACAAACTCCCTCTTTACTCCATGCAACCTTGCACCAGCTCTCCAAATCAGGACCGTAAGTAGTAGCTACAAAGAGAACACTACAACAAAGCCTTCCTGTTTTCACTTTCTTATGCACAGTGGAACAGTTTTGTGTAAGTTAGTCACAAGCAGAAACCCTATAATAGGAAGGGCAAAGTGTTCACTTTGCAGTTGTTACTGTCAGTTTTTGATTTTCTCTGCTGGTCCTCTCTAGTAACACAGAGCAAAAGTAGTATCAGTTTCACAAAAAATACAGCTGTGTTCTTGAACATAAACACAACTTCTCTCAACTTCTTACTTCCTTACAATCCAAAATTACCTGTGTGCAAGACTGCCCTGTCCTTCCTACACTGTAGCCTTTTGGGTCCACAACCAACCTATAGCTGTTCCAAGTGAAGGTTTAAAGGGTTACAAACAAGCAATCATATAACCAAATATTTTTCGCCCTTTTTCGTGCAAGAAAACTTCATACTCTTCAAATCTGTTGTAGGATGCATTAAGCTATTTTGTCTTGACAGACTAGTAGATTTTCATTAAAATATATCAACAATATGCAAAAATTTTATGGGGGAAAGCAAAGGGTTAAAACCTCCATGATAGCTGCTGCAAAGAAATAGTAGTAAGTAACTTGACAAAATATTCACAGTCTCCTGCATTCAAAGTCATTATGCTTTTCCCCTCCAGACAGGGTCAGTATGTCCTGCCAATTCATGAGCTCCCAAAAATAAACCAGTTGAGTAACTAAAGATGTCAATAGATTTTCACATTGCCTCCACACTTCCAAACTGTATGGCTTAGATGGTTACTTGTAAACAGCCAGGCATCCTACACTTAACCTAGAGCACTTTCCTAAGCAAATTCTGTCACTTACAGTTACTCTGTTAGAGCTGTCACTGAACAAAGAATATTTTTCCACCTCCAAACTGTACTCTCATAAATCAAGTCACTCAGAAAGAACTGCTTTTTTAAAATGCTTGATAGCACATAGCAAAATTGAGTAGTTCTATTCATCTTCACAATGAAAAAAACCTTCAACAGAGCAGCTGAGAGATGTAAAAAATGCCCTGAACCCATACTTCAAGGGAGAATGTTGATCCACCACTTTCTTTTCTACCATCTTTGTCCTTTTCAGTGATACTACCAAAGTTACCCAAATGAGAAACAGAAAAGTATGAAATAACTCTGCATAAGAGGAGACTGAAATCACCTAAGTGCAGAGAACCAGGGAAAATAATAATTTTGATCACTGACATGATTGAAAGGCAAGTAAGTAACCTGGCTAGGGAAACTACTCAATCTGCTCCACACAGAAATTGAAGAACTCATTTCTAGAGTGCAATCCAGAAGCCTCCATTCCCCATCTTAGATTTCTAGAACAAACATGATAGGATTAACAGAGAACTAAAATTCAGGCTTTTAGTAACAAGATCCAGGAAAACGCCAGTCAAGAGGGCCCATAGCAGATGCATATAATCAAACATGTATCTGCAATTCAATGAAAAATTGCTATTTCAGCTTAAGTGCCTCTATCTGCTGGAGGTAAACAGAGGGCGCCAAAAACCATTTCTGAACAGCGATGTCAGCTGGTTCTCAAGGAGGTGTGAGAGGGTCTGGGCTGCTCTACAAAGCCTGCTGACAAAGCACTCACCCAGCCATAGAGATGCAAATTCAGACTCACATACCACACCTTCCCCTATCAGGAGGGCCCATCAATCAACTCCTCTGTGTGGGACAGAATTCCCATTTCTACTCACATTATGCCACTGAGTGTTAGGTCAGAGTATTGTTTTGACGATAATCTCACCTTTAAACAAGGATGATAACATGGCACAAACAATGTAAAGTTCTTGGCAACAGGCAGCTTGCAAGAAAGTGAGCAGACTGGAAACATTTTGTTGTTTTATGTCCCATGGCACCAGAAAACAAATGCTTCCTGAATTGCATTTTGCTGTCCTCTCAGGTCCTTAGTCCCATTTATCCTATAGCTGTCTAACAGCTTGCAGTGTAGACTCGTGTATTAGATACAGGAAGTTCCACAACTGGAAGACCTAATGCTCTTCTGCATGAGGGCAAAGAGCATGACTTGCTCTAAGCTCAGGGTACCTGTTCCTTATTGCTGCCCATTTTAGTTTCCATATAAGCAGCTTGTTTTGTCTAAGTATGAATAAAAGGATCAATGAAATCATCATTTCCCTTTAAGGGTGGGACACCACAGAAAGAACAATAAAAGCACTTCAGGCTACTAAAAGAGATTAAGAGCAAGATTTTACTTCAGATTTTTAAGGCTATGCAAAGCCATTGCCTTCTTGGGAAGAGTATGGATGTGACTTCTTAAATATTTTAACCCAATTAATATGTTAGAAAGCCCCCCTAGCTTCAATTTCCAGGCTGTAGCCCTGAAACAGATCTCCGTAAGAACTGCTGGTACAGACCCTATCACAGCATTGCAATCTCCACTAGCAAATGAGATCCTCAAATAGCTTTTGACAAAAGGGACCCCTCTAGATTGCTCAGCTTCCCAAACGTCTAGGTGTATCCTGCAACTTTGTAGCATATTATTCAAACTAAAGTGGTACAAACCCGCAGTAAAACCATATTGCTTCAGAAAATGAATGTAAAACTGTAAACTGATTATGCAGCCTGAGATCAGGTGCAGACTATTTTATTAATGCTCATGATGTGAAGATGTCCTGGTTCCAGCCAGCACAGGGTTATTTTTTGTAGCAGACATGAGGGGCACAGCTAGGTCATGGAGGTTACTCTACACCATCTCATGTCATTGCTGGGATGGAAGAAAGAGACATCATTCTAGGGAAAAGGGTGACTGTGGAAATTGTAGATTTCCTTCTGGTGAGAAAATGTGGCAGAGGGAGCCATCAGCTATTTTATTGCTGTTACTGCTCCTTTTCTTATCTCATTGCTGTTTCCAGTAAATTGCTCTGAGCTCAACCCCATGATCTTTGCCTTTTGTGCCTCCAATTCTCCTCTTCAGCCCATCAAAGCGGGAGGGGAGGAGAAAAGAGAGAGACCCAGTGTGTAGTTTGGAGAGTGGGGGCACTAGACTGGGGAGTACCATTCCTAAACCTTGACAGAAGAGCAGAAGAAAAACATCTTATGCAGGTTTGAATTATACTCAAAATCCCTCTTCAGCAGAGGGATCTCAAACTCAAGAGAATATAGAAAACTGGATTTCTATAATCCAGTTTCATAAGAAATTATCTTTCTGTATTTGACACCCAAGGGTTGCTGCAAATATTAGTGCCATCTCTGCTTTTCAGCTGAGTAACATGTGAACCACTGAGTTTTCTTGTTTGCTTTTTGTCACATGGTCCTTGGAGTGTGCTGGTATGGTGCTATACAGGCTGAAGTAAGCATTTACAATTTGAGATCAAAATTCCAAATATAGTTTAAATACCAGTATCTCTCACAAAGGAAGCATCAAGAATTTCTAAATCTAGGTATCTTCCTATATTAGCACTTTTTTATTTTGTGTGAGCATGAGAATGTTGGTTTGTGGGTTATCTTTTAAAAACAAGGTGTTTTGCTCTTGCATCTAAATGTCATTCTTCCACAAATATCAACAGGAACATGATAGTACTATAACAATAGAATATTGCTGATCAGGATTGGAAAAGACTATTGATTTATCACCACTGGGGAAAAAGAAACACTTCTGTTAAGAAAAAAGTAAAAGCCATTTCAACATCACTTTAGTCAGCACAGAAGCAGCAGCAGCATCTTGCCAACGTGGGTGTTTTAACATCAACTACAAGTATCAAATACACTGTCCCTTTAACTAAATATCCATGTATATGTGGTCAAGCAATTGCTGGTGTTGACAAGTACTTGGGCCACTGCCCTTGCTCTCATACTTGCCTAATGATACCTGGCAGAGGTGCCTAGCAAAGAAATCCATGAAGTGGCTAAAAAGCAGCAGTGCAAGCTGGAGGCCAGTGAAGGGTCTCCAGCCTTGCTCTATCACCTGTGTTAGAAATGCATTTGCTTTATGAACAGTCCACCCCAGCTTCATCTGTCTCCTGTTCTTAAGAATTCAGCAAATACATGTTTATGCCACTCTCAGACAAACAAATACCTGCATCGTGGCATACATGTATGCACAAGTAGGCTAGTGCATTTTAAAATGCCAGGAGAGATTACCTGAATAAGGAAACTGAATTTTCTAGTGTGCAATTTTTATCAGTAGTAATTATGATTATTAAAGAGCTCTTCCAGTTGCAGAGAAAAACTTTACAAATCAAGACTTCAAATCTGCATTTCTTTTGCTAACAAAGCTCTCTGAATTTTAATTTCCTCTCTAAAGGTAAGGTAACTAGGGTTAAAAAGCCCAGATAGCTTTGTTAATCTTTTAATAGAAAAATATCATCTACATCAATAAAGCTTCTTGCAGGGCAGCCCCTTATTCACTGTTAACAAGCGCAAAGCCCGAGTATAGTATCAGCTATATCACACTTCTCAGGTTTTCAATTTCTCAATTCTTCAAATGTTTATTCTTTACATCTCAAATTCAAAATTAAAATATACTGTTTATAAGGAGCCTCACATTCTTTTTGTATCTTCTTAGGTACGAAAAGGTCTTTTTATCACTGATCAAATTTTTCTACAGAAACATTTACAGTACATTTTCTGCAGAAAGAAAGCTGCAATAGCAAAATAAGTCAGTTAGCACCCTACCTGAAATATTTTGCTTTTGACAAAGAAAAATGATTAAACCAAGGAGAAGTCACATACTTCAAAAGGAAAGCAGTTCTCATACTTCAAAGGGAAAGAAATGTCTTAAATATCCTTTTGACTCTTAAATGTATTTAGAAAATCACGATAACAAAAGACCACTTCAATGCTGAAATTAAATCAGAAGAAAGTGAGGCTGATAATCAAATGCAACATTTTGCACAGTTTTTTACTTACAATAACACCCTTTATGTGCAAAGGCTTTCTAGTTATTCAAGGACAGTTTAAGCCCCTAATAACCAGAATGCCTAAGGGTATAGTAATGCTTCACTAGTATGACTAAAGTCAAGCTTTTGTTTTTAATATATTCCTTTTCTTCTCCAGAGGCATCTCAACATCCCTTAAAACAGGTTCATTTAAACAAATATTGTTTGGAAAGTCCACGTTATTTACTGATATATACTTATATTTTATGAAGATTTGAAAGTCCAATAGCTTTCCATTTAAAAATCCAAATAAAATGTGTATTATTGATTAGATATTATGGATACTATAATTGTTCCCTATATATATCATGCATGATAACATCTAGAGTTTATCACAAAAGATTCAAAGAGAATAATTCAACTCAGAATTTTCAAAGTCATAAAATCAAACTAAATCATAGAGGCAGTCAGATTTCCCTGCCAGTTTCACATTTGTGAGTATTTGGGATCCTAAGCTGTCATCATTGGAATTTCTTAAAGCAGTCAGCATGTCTTACAGCTGTGGCTCTCTCTCCTCCCACCAGGAATTTGGCAGTGCTGGGATTTTGTTCTCAAATGGTATAAAATCAAATTTCAATAGGAAAATACTTTGCTAAATTCTTCTCCGCCCAAGTGCAGTAATTTCCCACAAACACAGCAAACTCTCCTTTCAGGAAGTGCATGAAAGAATACATTATGTAGGGGGAAAAAAATGCCTGAAATCAAAACAGTTTAAACTCCCAAGAGTATTGTTAAGGATATTATAAAATTGTAAACAAGAATGCAATTCTTGACAAACAACCAGGTGACATATGCAGGAGTTGCAAAGGAAATGCTCAAGGAATCCCAGATGTACACAGGCACAGCAGGTAAGGCCGCACCTAAGCATACGTGATTAAGTCAAGTTTGAAATCTTGCAACATCCTCATGAAACCTGCGATCCAAACAAAAATGCACTTTTACCTATGAACTACACCATAACAAGGCTACTTGGAGATTATTCAGACTTCTGGGACTAGTTTCAACTTTGGACCTCATTACGATGCACAGTGCAGACAAGGCGAGGAGCATTTCAGCAGGCTGGCTGCCCCACAGCCTGCAGCTCCAGACAGCAACAGGTTCTGGTTTGTCCATGCTGAAGGGAAGCAGCCACTCTGACAGCTGGAAATCCACCATACAACTCTGTACCACACACAGGCTGCAAAACCAAACCAGTATTTCAAAAAGTCCTATTAGTTAGAAGCCCTTCAAAAAATAAAATAAAAAAATAGACAAGAACAAAACTTGCAGTTAAAATTAATGCATATTTTGATCACCATTATTCTAGAAATAACAAAAGCAACATAATCAAAGACAACAAATTAAGATAAACTCCAAAATACAGCACTATATTCAAGGTTAAAGTAATGATACAAACAGTCAAATTAAAAACTTCAGCATGGTTAAAAAAAAAAACAAAACAAAACAAAAAAACAAACTAAACAAAAACATCCCAAACTACTCTAGCATCACAAGGAAAAGAAACTTTTGTTCTCAGGGGAACTGCGTTATAAAATTAGATACGTGAGTGTATACAACAAATGGTGTATATACATATAAATATACACAAACATTTAATTTGTCTTCTTAAAACAAATGACAGGAAGATATACCAACATATATCATTGTACTGTAATCTCTCCTATGATGGGGAAAGCCAAGTGACTGAGAACCAATGTGAGAAGATAATAGGCAGCAAAGAAAAAACAAAGCCTGAACACTGACTTGATTCCTCTTCCTGTCTCTTTACATCCCTGCTCTGAACATGTAATCTATCACTAAAGTAAAAAAAGATATCAGAACTGTTTCTCAGTTTACTACTTCAGGTGCTAATAGCACTTATCTTGTTTCAATCCTTACCAATGCTAAAGTCAAACACTACAGAACTTAAACATTAATTTTCACTAATTAAGGGTAAAAGGGAAAACATTATTCTATGCTTTGCTGTAAACCTTTCAAATTGTCTTTAAGAACAAGCAAAAAATTAACACACTGAACACTTGGGCCACACCCTCCCAATCTAGCTTTTCCCATTTTTCAACTTCTTGATTAACACCAGCCATCAATTCAACAAGGGGCAATCATGTAGTCTACGTGTACATAAAAAGAACATTAATTTTGGGGTATGTACATTTCAAATAATATCTGTACATCATATTGTATACAGATTAATTAATTATATTAATTTAAGCCTTGTTATCTGGTGGCTGTCAGTTGCAAAAAATACAACAGAAAGCTTCAAGAGAGCCTGAAAAGCAAGATTTAATAATTACCAAGATTATCTCTGCATCCACATTCGAATGGTTGCTCCTAAATACCTGGACTGCTTTCAAAATGCATGTATTCACACTTTTTCCCGGTGTGCAGAGTAGGGCTTTCCCTGATAACTTTTTGAGTCACTGGAGTCGATCAGCAGACACTTAGGGCTGCAGCTGGAGCCCGCTCAGCAGCAGAAGCTGAAGCTGTGCACAGCGCTGTGGAGCGCTCCTCCAGCAGCCTCCTGCTGCACACATGCCAACTGTGCACTGCGAGCTGCTGGAGCTTCCACACGGAACGCAAGCTACCCAAACTCAAATTATTACTTGACCAGCCACCTCTTTCAGGGACGTCTGCAGTGCACAACGAGGATTTCTTAGTTTGAAGGCTCAAATCACACCGCGGGAGCGTGTGATTCAAACTACAAGCAACTCTCGTCTGACATAAAGCTCTCTGCCACACTTGCAATAATTATTAGGGAAGGTCCTCAGGATATTTCCTTGAATTAGCAGTTCATCCCTCCTATTTTACAAATTGCTCAGTGACAAGTCTTCCCTTTGGATGTGACTCATAAGCCTTGGCTGGCTCCTGCCAGAACCTGCAGCTTTTTGGGCATGTGTTGCAAAACCTCACCACCAGAGCTCCTGCCTCCTTCACCTCCCCCTTTCACACTATGAATACTCAAAGTGCTTTACTTCTCACTTCATGGCTCTCAGAATGTAACTAATTGCACTGGAGACAACATTCATATTTACTACATTTAATTTTAGCATAAACTGTAATTTACTGCAACCAGTACTAAGATTTTATGCAATGGTCCAGACAAAAAAAAAAAAACAAAAAACAAACAGGGTACAAAAAAATCAGCTCTTACCAACACCAACATTCTTATTCCACAATTTGATCAGCTGGTTAAAAAAAAGTGTTTGCTAAATGTTTACCTAAGCTCAACAGAAAACTATGTAAGTTTCTTGAGTAGAAATCCTTCAAAAACTGCTAAGCATATAGCAAGTATATCCACCTTTGCAAACAGGGCCACAGGCTAGAACAGATTTCCACTCTGATTCATGGCAGTCCCTCTTGTCTCCTTACAAGCACACCTCCACACACACACCACCAAGGTGGCCATTGCCAAAGGAAGGCTGCATGTCCTCAAGTCAGGGGCAACTAAAGGGCTTGATTAGCAGCTCGACAGAAGACTATCGTGAAAGGGATAACAGGCTTGAAAATATCTCCCGTGGCTCCGCAGCCACCACCAACAGGTGACCATAAGAGTGAAAATGCAAAAATGTAAACTAGCATTTGGAGCATTTATGCAAGCTTTTGAAAAGCTTGCATTGTGCTACAGCCCTCATCACTTCATATCTCCACTACTTGCATGCACCTGGATGGGTTAAAGGCTAGCACAGCTACACCTTTGTTTTGCTAACATGCACACAAATGTATATATATCTATGACTAATTCCACTGAGAACCACAGGACAACTCAAGGGCGTGCAAGTTACCTACTCCTTTGGATACAAGTACAAAGAATCCTGGCCAAAAACTCTCCCTCCAGACAGGTTGTGAAAACAAAAAGACTTAGCATAAGGAATGACTATATCGTATCACTATCACAAATGATTCAAGAAATCTTTAAGAACTACTCCAGAGGTAATTTTCACATTAGATCATCCAGTATAACATAGATTGTCAAGTTAGTCAAGGCATGAAGTACAATTTCAAGAAAAATCTACAAGTAGAACATTACTGTAATGCACACAATAACATATGTTTCGTATGTTTTATTGAAACAAAATGCTCCAATAAACTTACAGAAGGATCACTAAGATCTTTTATCAAATGACAAAAAAGCCAAAAAACAACAAACAAAACACCACTGTCAACAGATCCCTTCATTATTCATTAACAAAGCCACATAAATTTTACATGAAGCATTTTCTTGAGAACCTGAGGAAACTACCAATAATATGACCTGTATCTTCAGCTAAAATACATTTTAGTTGAACACCAAGAAATTTTAAAGCAGCTTTCCATTTTTATAGTACTTTTCATTGCAGTACTCAAAATACTTTACAAGCCTTTGTGGCATTTATTAAGACATCAGCTATAATAGCTGAAGACACCACTACCAGAAAATTGTCTCTAATGTTAGGCCAGTCTCTGGCCTAATCTCTCAAATTTGTCATGAATTCCAAGTACTCTCAGAACTAAGCTGATAAAAATAACAGGTGACCAGTATTTCTGAAAAACAAATCTTAGGGAACTTATGTTGTACCCACAAGAACTTTGGAATAATTATGATGTTCTTTAAAGTCTTAGTTAAGAGCCTTGCTAATACAGTGTCAGTGGCACACTTTCTCAGAGCCTCATACTATCCCTCAGCCAGCACTGCCTACAAGATCACTGAACCAGATGCAACTTTTGAGTTAAGTTGAAAAAGCATGCTCTGAGCGAATCTCTGGTCTGGCAGTTCTTTCAAGCTCTTAAGTTTTTGTGGCCTGACACAGAAACTCTCCCCAGTGCTGTTCTCTCAATTTCCAAGCCAGCTAGCTGAACTGCAGTTGCTTATTTTAACATAGGTCTTTTTCCCACACAAGCACACAAAAAATTAGACGAGACCAAAATTACGCTAAACGTGCAAGACTGTAGCAAACCTGCTTAGATTTCACCTTGTATATAATCACTTTAGAAACATGAGCCTGCAGATTCAATGAGCTTTCAATTTCTGTCTGCTGTGATTTCAGAAACTACTAGTGGCGTTACTGCTGAGTATTTCAGATCTGTGATTTCTACGATCAGCCTCACTCCACTTCTCCTACCTTCCTCTTCTAATTCTATGAAGAAGTCGGTCTAAGAGGAACGTGGCAGTTCAGTGCAGAACACATTCTCTTTTTAGCATTTGCAATGCAAAACTAGGTTTTGTTCGGTACAGAAATCTTGCACAATAGCCTGTGTATACGTATTCGTTCCAACAATGCTGTCCTATGCAATCACTCTGTAATTACACACAGTCATAAAGCTGCTGCTGTTGCTGCTTGGAACTGCAGTCTCGCCCTCTAAACAACCTAATAGTCTCTGCATTAGGACATTTCTTTTTCTCTCTTCCCCTCCCTTAACTGCTTGCTCCAGTAGAGATGGCCTTTACACTAAGCTCAAAGCACGCAGTCGGAATGAAATCAAGTTACTATTAAAAATTAGATGTTTTTAAAAGAACGTAAAATAAATCTCTGTTGAGCAAATAGAATATTTCGCTAATTCTGCAAGCTGCAACCACACAAGACTTTACAAACCAAAAATAAATCCTGCTTACGCCCGTTTAAAAAAAACCCGTAAGTATTATATAAGACTCTCACATACGCGCGTAGGTGTATTGTCAGCTTTTACTGCTAAACTGCAACGAATCGGTCTTTTGCAGTTGCTGCCAGAAAAGAGCTGTACACTTGAGAGCACGGGATTTTTCAAATATTATCTAACAAATTCCTCCCCACCCCCCTCCACTGCGAAAACCCCAGCAGAGCGATCCGACCCTCGCCACGATGCGCGCCCAGCGGCGGCCGGGGCTCGGCGGCTCCCGCGCAGCACCCGCGCCCCGCACACGCCGGGCTGCCCCGGCTCGCCACGCCGCGAGCAGAGGGCTTCCCCCCGCCCCAAACCAGCCCCCCCAAAATTCCAGCCGCAGGCAGCTCACCCGGACACAGGCACATCCCGAAAGCAATGCCGCAACCAGGCAGCCGCGAAGAAACCCCTCCGGAGCGCTCGTAACAACTCCGGGCACGGCAGGAGGCGATGGCTCAGCAGCCGAGCCTGGTCCCCCGCAGCAGGCGGGCCGGGAGTGCCGCTGCCCCGGCCCCGTGGGGCTGCGCGGCCCGGGCGCGGAGCCAGCCGCCCTCGTCACCTCCACAGGTACTTCTGCTCCTCATCCTGCACCCTGCACCCACAAACAAAGTGCGCACCACCACCCCCAAAAGAAAAGCCCCAGGGAAGACACCCCCTCTCCAAAATGGCAGGAAAACGGAAGCAAATCGTGCAAATTCAAAAAAATTAAAAAAAAAAATAAACGCGCGGA
The DNA here is from genome assembly GCF_036417665.1 of Passer domesticus. Taxonomy (NCBI): domain Eukaryota; kingdom Metazoa; phylum Chordata; class Aves; order Passeriformes; family Passeridae; genus Passer; species Passer domesticus. The sequence goes on from NC_087479.1 coordinate 36,097,730, forward strand.
AAACAGGAGAAGGAAGAAAGAGAACGCGCTGGCTCACCTGCGCAGCCCGGCACGGCGGGCGCCGCGGGGGAACGTGGAGCGCCTGTTTGCAGAGGGGGGCGGGCGCGAAGAAGGAGGGGGGAAAAAAAACAAACTTTGTTTCTTTCTCTCCGGGACTCAGCGAAAGCGTCACTTCCTAGTGCAGTAAGCGGGGAGGCTCCCGGGCCCGGGCTCCTCAACTCCTCCTCCTCCTCCCGGCTGCCTGCTCCTCCCTCCACCGCGCAGCTTCCCGCCGGCCCTCAGCGCCTCAGCCCGGCGCGGGCCTGGGCCCCCTGCCCTTGTGCACGGATCTCGGCGCGACCTTCTGCGCTTGGCTGTCCCTGCTGTTGGCAACGACGGAGAGGAAATCCCCAACGAGTGAGGGGCGGGCGGAGAGTTTGCAGCATTGATTTGAAAGCCAAGCCCTGCAAAATACTGCCGTGTCCAATGCCCGGCGGAAAGCGCCGCTGTGATGCCCCGAGTTCAGAGCCAGCCTCTTCGGTGAGATAAGGCTTCGTGTCCTTTCTCTCGAAAGAAAAGCAAACAAAGGGCTTTTGCTTTTTAAGGAAACCCTTGTACCAAAGGAAAACGTGCTTTTTTGTTTCCCTCTTTCGGTCCCTTTTCTCACTTTTTCAGAAGAAAAAGTGGAGAAAAAGAAAAAAAAGAAATGGAGAAAAGATGTTAGTCCAATGCAAATCCTCAGGCCATGCCATAGATTCTTGGCTGTTTTACCAACACCTGAAATTTACTTTCACAATAACTCATACTTCTGAGGTTTCTAAAAATGTCCAGCTCCTCTTCTGGAATATGGCTTCCTCTGCTGCCTTGGCCAGGAATACAAAACACAGTGTGCTGACAAATGCAGGCACGCTACTCTACCCTACTAAGGCAGGAAATAAAGAAGCTGCTTTGTCATTGCTCCCTCTGTAGACTGCTCTGCTACTTGAGTTTGTTAACAATCAATGAAACTTTTAGATTATAAATTAATCTTTAGACAGTATTCACAGATTAGACTCACATTCAGTGAAACGTCAAGCAACATGAAAAAGCCAAATATTTTTCTTCAGTGTGCATGTTGCCACATGTTTACCTTCATCCAGGCTCAGATCATTCAGTGCACACAGCACAGCAGCATTGGATTTTGGGTTTTTTTTTCCAGACGAGCAGGGTAGTTTCCCTTCCAGCATGTATTGCCTTACAGAGTGAAATATAGAAGTAATTTCTGCACTGCTCACGGTAGTTCATATTTCTTTCACAACAGCTCCTTGCAGAACTTTTTACCAGAGAAGCTCAAGATGTGTAGAAACAGGAGCCCAGAGAAGTGACTTGCCCATGACTACAGATGCATAACCAGGTTACTCTGATGAGTCCCAGGTCAGCAGTCTAATTACCACACCCAGTCTTTTCCTGTCATGGTGCAGAGGATAACAGTGAGACACATGGTAGTGAAGAGCAAAATAGTAGCCACAGGTACTACTGGTAAAGGGTTTTTTCTTTCACAACCAGAGGTATCATTTGATGCAACACCTTCTCAATAGGACCTTCAAGGAAAACTCTGCTATAGCACCATTAATACATTTGCTCTTCCAAACTCATGATAGACAGGAACAATAAGTCAATAACTATTTAAATCAATACAGAAAGAATATTCCCAGATGTTCACAAATTACCTAATATGTAAAGCAAACATAAATTATTGAACATCTAACAACTAGCTGTAGCCAAGGCATACAACTCATTCATTTAATTTACCCTAATAAAGATTGAAAAGAGAGATTCAATAAACTGGAGTTATTTCCTCTCTGTTATGTTAGGCAATTGGTGCCTCCCATGAAGCACATCAGATATTGATGAGATTGAAATTACTTATGTCAGCCTTCACTGGGGGGAGAACAAACCCTACCAAAAATAAACCCAAACCCCACCAATCTTCTCTGATTTTAAATCATGTTCTAACAGCAAAGTGTATCTCTTTGTTCCAGGCAGAACAAATGCATGTTGTACTTCACCTGTTTGGAGGCTGGGAGCAAAATGATGAGCAGCATCTTGTATTTCACAATACTTAATCACATAAAAGCAGCAGACAAAGGCAGAAACGTCATCATCCGGCTGCAGAAGCTAAATTGCACAGAGCAGGGAGTGTGCTTTCTGCCCTGCTCTAGGAGATATTTTAACTTGTTGGGTTTGATAGTTCCCTCCTAAATAACGTATCAGGTAGATAGGAATCCTGCTGAGCCAAAGACAACAGGGGAACCACAAGGACAAAGCTGAAACACACTGTAAGATGCAAAATCTATAGGAAAGGATGACTGTATTTCCTAAACATACCACATGGGATGAGAACAAAAACAAGCAAGCAGATAGGTACGCCAACTAGTTTATAGATCTAAAATAGAAGAAACACTTCAAAGACACCATGATGTTTATAGAGCTGTTTGTTAAGTGTTTATCTTACCAAGCAATAAACGTTTTATGAAGTGTTTTGTAAGGATTTTACAGTTATATACTCTTCAATTGTTTCTCCATTCCTCGCATTACATGGTGCTTACATCTCCAGAGCCAGCCATCATAATTTTGTTCTTTTCAGTAACACCTTTTGCTATGCTTTAAAAAATTTTTTCTTGCTCCTTTTCTCAGCATATACTGAGATTACATGATGGCTGCACGTCCATCAGCTTTACCCTGACAAAACTTGATACACACGCATTCCCTGTTACGTCATTATTTTATTACTACACTGAAGGAGATTGGAAGATCTCCTAGCTATCAGCATATAAAATCTTAGTTTTCTTTGGCTTGTACAGACACATCTTGTAGTGTACCAACATCGACTCATATCATTAATACCCTGGATTGCACTGAGTCAGAATTTGGATTAAAGACCATGCTTTGCATACTCAAGTTTGCAAAACCGAGCCACAGGCTCAGTAGGTGGCACTCTTTTCACCGCGTCACAGTAGAGCCAAGGCCCCATCCTCTTTGTAATTCTCAGGAGCTGAACTTGTGCTCCAGTATGATGGGAGATATTATGGAGTCATTAGTTCTCCCTGAAATTAGGTATAAAATGAAGGTCTTAACCACTATAGCTAATAAAAAAGCATTTACACCCTTTGTAATAGGAGTTTCAGATTCTAATAAGCCTAATGCTTCCACCTCATAATCACACTGAAATTTCCTCTAAAATTTCAATAGGATGTTATTTTTATTTTAAAATATTAATGTCAGCATAAACCAGTAATTAATAGCTGCAGTATTTATCCCATAAATGTATTCAATGCTCAGAGGCAGGGCTGTCTCTAGACAAGCCAGAGAATGGACTGACAGGAACCACATGAAGTTCAACACAGACTAATGCAAAGCCGTGCACTTTGGCCAGACTGATCTGCCATTGCACAGGCTGGGACTGGCAGGACACTCAGGGACACTGAATAAGATCTGGGGGTCCTGGTGGACAGTGGGAGAAACACCAGGGAGCAGTGAAGGCTCACACCATCCTGGCCTGTATAAAGAAAATCTGAGCTAGGTCAAGGGAAATTACTATTTCTCTTTGCTCATCATTTGGTAGCCTTTTTCTGGAATACCATGTGCAGTTTTGGGCATCCCAATATAAAAAAAGATGTTAATAAACTGGAGCCAGTAGAAAGTCAGGATGGTCAGGGGCTGGAACAGATGTCCTCAGCAAGGAGAGGCTGATGGAAACAGTGGTCATTTCAACCAGCTAGTGAGGATAGTGAAGCAATGAGCAACCATGTCTGATTTCAGTGTGCACCCTGGTTTGAGCAGGAGACTGAAATAGTGACCTCCCAGAATCTCCTCCAACTTGACTGATACTATAATTCAAGAAGCAAATCCTTTTAACTCACATAAGAGGAGGCCTAATTAGGTGACAAATAGTTTGAAAATGTCTTGTAGGAGATATGAGAGATTGTATTTGTTTCAGATTTGTTGGGCTTTAGTTTGAGGTTGTGAATTTAGAAGACCATCTGCCTAATTACAAATAAAGCCATTCCCTCACAGTCACCATTTCCCACCACTATTACAGGTGAAAATGTTCATAAAAATGGTTTTCATACAAGACCTATTACTTTATACTACAGAGAAATTTTAGTTTCTCTAATACCAATGTCTGTCTCCCATCTTTGTCAGAATTAATCACTCAAGTTAGAAATATTATTCTAGAGCACAACTTCTCCTGGGTAATTTGATGCAGACAGATAGAATGTTTGGAAAGAAGGGGTTTGGCCTATTTAAAAATGTTTTCAAAAAGAAAAAACCTTTGTGCCTATATTTTACTCTTCATATCTGAGTTTAAAATTAAAACACTTAATTCAAGCTAGATTTTAGCAAGATTCAGCTTCTTTGATCAACCTGGGAAGAAAATAAATGTATTTATAGAGCATGCACGTGTAAATACATATGTAGACACACACAGCGTGTCATGACCTGCTCCCTGAGAACCAGGAGGAAACCTTGTTACATGAGGGAAAGGGAGGGACGCTGTGGTTTAGAGAAGAAACCACATGTGAAACAAAGTTATTCACATTGCTTAAACACTACTGAAAGAAGCTCAGATGCCATGGTGGGAAAGCCAGCGCGGGAATCTATAAAGTACCAAATTATACGGCATGCTGAAAAGCAGGACTGCTGACCCTTTCTTCCTAATTTTGCTAGCTTGTGTGGCTTTAAAAAGACTTTGTAGAATTTCTGCATTTACTATCACTTATCCCAGTATGCCACATTATTTGTTTGTTTGTTTTACAAACAACAGTCTGTGGTAACATTGTTCACTAAAATAGATAAAAATACAGTATTGGAAGAAGCTAAGAGGTGAGCTGAAGGCCACATGGAGGTTGAATAGCTGAGCTTTGGTTAACTCCAAGTGCCTAAGTCCACATGTAAACTCTTCTGTCACTCTATACTGTTCCTGTATTTTAGGAGCTCAATATGCAGATCGTACTAAACTCCACCATGCTCCATCACCAAAGTGTCACCAATCTACACATATAATAATAGGACACCAAATGCTTCTTGCTGTTCAATTGACTGAATAGTGACACAAATCCTTCTGAAAATTAGGTTCAAGTTACCTTAAGCTAGGATGATATTTTAAAAAAATTAACAACAACAACAAAAATTTTTTTTTAAAAAAAAAGCTGCCTGTAAACTGCCTCTGATATTTTCTTAAATATTTATTGATTATATTTTCTTACATACTGTGTGAGAGGAACAATTAGAAAATGAACTGATGAATATATGTCTATTAGAACTCTAAAAATGTAAAGCACCATAAATTCTTTAGCTCTATTTAACTATTTATCGTAATTTAGATAACATAAATAATAATGTTACTACCTTGGGAAAAGTCCATGGTCAAGTAGCTCTCAACAAGAGTACTTCAGATCAGTGGAAATACTCCTGTAAAACATGTAAGGCAAGAAATACCAAGAACTGGTAGGCTTATGTCAATTTTTAATCCTAATACATATTTTTAATGCTATAATCACTTCATGGGATGAAGTCGGGCTGAAGTTAAAGGGGTAGAAAAGTTCACAGTTTGGGACAAAGTTCAAGTGCTGACAACCGGAATGACTGCAGTGCAGCTGCAACGTAGCTTAGGCACAGCCACATGCAACAGCCTCAGCTTAAAGCAGCTCCCAAGAAAATGTGACAGAAGCCCACCACGAGGCTTGTTTTGGCAGGTAACTTCCACTAAAGCTTCTTCTGTCTGTCCTTCCCCAAGATAACCAGCTGTGCTTTCTTTAAGCTGGCTTCAAGCCCAGGCAAAGAAACCCCCTAGAGGCACTCAGAGTCCTAACAACAACAAATGAACAAGAAAAGACATAGTAACAGCATGTACTGCAAAGTAATATTCACAGCTTGGTTGAATTTAGTGTAATAACAGAAAAAAATAATTTAGTGTAATAACAGAAATTTGAAATTATACGATGTGATATTTTTTCTCTCTTTGTATAACATTGATGTTATTTACTAGGAATTAGTATTACAGACAGTAATCTAGGCTGTTTCTTTAATACTCTGAGTAGACCAATTTCTTGTTGAAGCATGCAGAAGTTAATTAATTCAATCATTAGGCTATTTAATAATATAAAAATAAGACCTGCCCCATTGACATCAAGTAACTGGTAATAACTAATTGTTTATAAATATTTCCAGGATTCTGGAATATTTGTGTTATGTATTATTTATATGTGCAAGATATATATATGTATGTATGTATCTATGTGTATATATAGAAGAACATCCTTAAAGTCATCTTTTACAGAGAACATCAACTAGGAAATTCTTCTGGGCTTCAGTAGCTCGTATATTACACGCAGCAATCCCAAAGCCCATTTCAAATCATTTGACACTTACAGTCATTCAAGGAACTTTCAGCCCAAACAGGTTTTAGCGACAATGACTCAGAACCATTGCAATTAAATTGAAACACATGCTGCATAAATCTAGGGGCATCAGGGGAATCAGAAAGCGAACATTTGATAACACCAGGTTCCGTTGGTAGCCCATGGTACTCACTCCTGAGGATTCATCCCTATTCCATCACATAAATAAATTACAGAACAGCAAGGGAACATGAACCACAGTGGGAGACACCAACATATATAAATAAGACTTATGTGAGAGGCAGGTACCAAAAACAGAGTATAATCTGCAACCACATAATTACACACCTTGATGACCTTATCTGTCCCTCTACTTCTTAATCCTTCTTTTCTGTCATTTCGTGCTTGCCTCTGCTGACAGCTTGCATTGGAGCAAGCCAGGCTGCAGCTTCTTCTGTCATCACCATTACACTGTAGTATTTTTGGTGAATCGCTGGGCAGTTTTTATTCTTCTCAGATTCACAAGCAAGTTGCACCATTCTGATTTCCATACCTGGAATCCAGTAGTATTTTGGCAGTCCTCCATGATTCCTTCCAATACCGAGTTGTGACCTATCCCAACCAGTTGGTCTGTTTATCTCTCTGATCTCTGAATATTCCTTATTTTTTGCATAAAGTACATGGCATATTCCATTATAAGGAAAATTAATTCAGTTACTTTCTTTATGTTTATTACTACAAATATCATTATGGAGTTTGTTCTTCTTTCCTCTCCTTATCCTTTTTTAATACAAAATTTACAGTGTTTTTGTCTTGTCAATGGGAACCTTAAAAGGCTTGTACTTGTAGTACAATCTACAACATTTTTTTCCCATTTCTACATAGTGCATAAAACACAATTTCATAGCAATCGCCCTGTCTAGAATATGGTATTCCAAGGCCGGAATGCTTCCCAAATACGGATGTGATTATATTATGTATATGGTCCACTGAGCATTTGAGCATTACGTTTTCTGTTAGCCAACAGAAACACGGATCTTCATGGCTGCCACAGGACTGTCAGCCTGAAGGAAATGCAGCAATTCCAACAGGAAGCAATGAAGTTTTTGTCAATGCATCCCGACATTTTGCAAGTACTTTCAAAACCCTCCCTCCTGCACACTAAGGAGGATCTTCCCTCCTTTGCAAAGGCATGCTCCTCCCTCATCTCCCCCCACCCCTGCTGCTGCAGAGATTTTTCCAGCTCCTTGAAGCCACAGTGGACTGAGAAAGAAAAGGATATTATCTGGAGGAGGCTAATATAGCCAAGATCTACAGTAGAAGAACCAGGAATGCACATGAGCCATGAAGGGAACCATGGAGAAAGTATCCAGATACCAAGCTCGAGTATTCTGTCTCTGCTGGATTTACCATAGGGTCTGTTTATATGTACTTGTTAGTTTCTGTACTCTTTCCTCATATGTATGAGAGAGGCATCCTCCAATATCACTACTGCCTTGAGCAATAAAAAAAGCAATCACTGTATTTTTCTCAGCAGAATCTGTTCCCCACAAGGAGTGTTCTGAATATGTTGTCTTTGTTGTGCTACTAACAAGAAACAGCAGAAATCCACCATGCTCAAGGCAGGGATTAGCCAATCTACTGTGCACTATCACCACAGAATCATGACATTGGGCTTCACATATCAATGTACATCACAGAAAAGATGGAGAAAACTTCTAGAGTTTCTCAGGAATGGGAAGTGGTTCAGGAAATTTGCATCCAAAAACTGCAGTAGGGAAAAAACTGCCCAACTAAGAAAAAAACCAAAACAACCTTTCCCAAAAAACACACAAAACACTAAACAGAGAGACAACCCCCAAACCTCCTCTTATCTTGAAACCATGAATACTAAGAAAAATTACCAAATTATAGGATCTTCATTCTTAACATCTGTACCACTAAGAAAACAAATGTTACTGCTGTTCATTTCAGGCATATAAAACAGTAGGATGCTTGGGGTTTTTCCTTTTGGTGAAAGATTAGTGGAACCTCTTGAAAAGATGTATATTGGCTGAGGAGAAGAAGACATCAGAAATTCAAAGCAGCACAGAAGACAACAAAGAGAATTTCATAACAACAAAACACTGTCATAGTTCATAATGAAATCTGATTTTCTAATTGCAGAGTGGAGCTTTGCAGTGCAGGAAGCAGACACAGAAATTGACAAGGACATAAAAAATTAGGTAATGGAGTTAAACAGGAACATATTTTTCAGCATCCAAATTGTAGTGAAAACTTGTAACAGTGAGAAAAGATTATTTCACAAGTTCACTTAGACAAGCTTGCCTATTACAAGCTCCTTGATTTGTAGGCCTGGAATCTCCAACTAGTCATGTATTGCTATAATTAAAACAATCAACATTTTTGTCAGAACTAAGATATAGCCTATTTATTCCTACCAATTAGCATTCATGATTATATTTAAAATTAATGTGACTTGCAGTGTTTGCAAAGCCAGTATCCATTAAGTGATCTAGAGGTTGTACTGTTAGTACTATCTTGCATGGAACACCACAGAAGGCTACACAAAAAAAACAAAAAGAAAGGCATCCAAACAAGCTCTCATTTCCTCAGTGGATGTAGAAATAATATCCCCAATGCCTTGAGGGACTGCCATTCAGGAATGGCAGAAAGCCTCTTTGCTGCCTACCAGCTATTCTGGGTAAGACACAGAGTGCAGTTATAATCTGAAGCCAGTTTTGGTGAGCTGCCTCAGCCCTTCCAGTTACCAGTTGTTGATCACTCTCTAAAAGACAATTCTCACAGTTGTTCTGCAGCTGTTTAGCAGACTGAGAAGAGTTGTTGTCTAAGTTTCACATGTTCAATAAAATACTTTAGTACCCATGATAAGAAGGACAAGTACAGTCTCCTAGAATACAGTAGCTGGCACCATTAATTCTGTCCAGGCCAGTTGTGCTTACTGATCCGTCTTCTTTTCCTGAGAGGAAACAGCTGAATGTCTCTGCAAATGCTCATTCCTAGGCCAGCAGAACACAACAGCTGATTTACTGATATCATAGTCATTAATAATTGACTGATAACAACCAAGTGCTGTAAATGTCCAGAATGTTCACATACTGAATGGATGAGAAGATTTCTACTAATATCCAGCAGCCTTGAAACAAGCCCTACACAAACCTCCAAAAATATGCCTTCAGTTATCTTGAGACTTTGCAAATCTACATAGTTCTCTTTGACAAACCAGTACTTGCTTTTCAGAAATAGCACTGCAGAAACATGATGCTAGTGCAAGAGAAGTTCCTTCAGAAGCAGCTTCCTCCTCATTCATTTTCCTCCTTGTTTACACCTACCATGTATTCTCCTTTCATCAGCTTTCATCTTTATCTACATCCCAAATGTGTTTTTCCACAGTTAGGTTGAAACCCACAACATGTATTTTTCTACTCTATTTGATCAAGGATTAGCCTACCAAGGAGTCTCACAAGGAAGCTACACTACATATACTGTGTATGACTTCCCACAGCCCTATACACATCCCTCATATGAACATTTTTTTCTGATTTGAAAAGACCCATTTATTTTTGGGTTTCTATAAGCCATTAGCATTAGTTCTTCTAGCATTAGGGTGCATTAATTAAAAATACAGAGCAGGTTTCCAATTAATTTGAATTTCAGTTATGAAAAAGAATATGAACACTATGAAGTGATCTGTTAATATTAGGATTTCGCTGTGCAGCACAGACTGTCACCCACTGCTGCCTGTTGGTCCGATGCAGCAATCAGTAGCATTTTCAACAACTGGTGCTCATATGTTTTCTGTCCTTGATTCAGACAGAAACACTTGTCTTGACCATTTGCTATCAGCAATTTGAAACTAAAGAAACTTAGCACAGTTCAAGTTTGATTTTACAAGCATCATTTTGTGTTCTGAATAAGTAATTTGAGCTTTTGTGATCACATTTCTTCCTTTGCCACATTTTTCAGGATGGTCTAGTATGTTGGAATCTCACATAATACAGCTTAGTTTGTAACAAACTCAGTTCTTTCTAAGTGACAAATTTAGTTTTCTTTTCACTAAATATTGTAAATTTCCATGCACATAGGTTGTGAAACAAATAAAAATAAGGGATAACTTGCATTTAATAACTTTTTTAAAAATTTGGCAGTACATTTTAAACAAACTGGGAAAGCCAGCAGTAAGAAGAAAAACTTTCAAGGTTATCAGTATTCTTCACTTAAAGACCCTTTGATCTTTCCCGTTTTGGATTACAGTTTTGCACTACAAAGCATATACAACAACTATGGAATAACAACAACATTTTAACTTTTCAGTGGTGATGTTTTATATACTATGTTGGGAAAATTCAAGGTCTTCTTGTTGTGAAACAGACGTCTTAGAGTATGACAGAAAAACCATACTTATATTAAAATTCACTGGTTGCAGATTTCAGAAAGAGTACTAGTAGAACCTTTTTTTTTATGTGTAACTGGGAGATATCATTAAATGGAAATGGCACACAAGGCAATAAAGAAAGAAACCTCCTACACAGACGTAGGATGCTTATCTAGCAGTGTGGTTCTAAAATAGAAGTTCTTAATTTCCCCAAGTGTGCTGCAGTAAAAAATGAAAGAAGTGATTCTGACATGATACGGCACAGCAACAAGATCACTTTCACCTACATAATGCTCAGGTCATTTATAAAAATTAAATAAGTAGTTACACCAAAATGGATTTCAGAAACAGTCACTAAAAAAATAAAGACAACAGGAAGATTCTCTGCAGCAAGCACTTCAGTATTTTGTTTCTTCCCTTAGGATGAAGAAAAGGCACAGACAGATAAGGAACCAAAATAATGAAGAAAAGTTTATGATGATCAAATAGTAATAATCAGTGTCAGATTGTAAACTGATAACGCATTGTACTCACTTTTTATGGTATTAGAAAGTTTTATAAAATACCAGATGGTTAAAGATCAGGCCCAACATTCATGGGAAATACTTTTGAGCCTCTGTTTTCCTTACAGAATTCACATCCCAAGGTGCCTTATTGTCATATGATATCTTTATTTACAAAAGAAGGTTTTTTACCTTAAAATGAATGTGATTCTTCAAGATGTGTCTTACAGATAATCTTCAGTGTAAACTTATATCAAAATCAGCAGTTTTGACTAGCAAAGTATGTTTCTAGAGCAAAGCTTCCTTATCATCACAAAAATTGTTAGTGACAGAGCAAATCCAAATCCTACTTATGTCCTTTGGCCTGTCAGATGAAGGTTTTGAAATTATTACAAAGAAAGATGGGTTGAGACATTTCCAAGCATGAAACATCAGAAAACCAAGTTACCATTAAAAACAGCAATTGTTTCTTATCTGTATACTTACGTGTACAGATGAAGCCCACTTTGTGATTGGGCAGAAATTAGCATCAGAAGGCATTAGTCTCATATGACATCTTAGTGTCACCTGCAAAAGTTTCCCACAAATATCCCTGCCTCAAGCTAATGCTCTGTCCATAAATGATACATCATGAAGTTTGTTTCTTTTTACAAAAGAGGATGTGAATGAATAAAAACTGCAAAAGCAGAATCAAGTCAGAAGTGGATGGCATTACTTGAATTGGATGATAATTTGCTCTCCCCAGCTGTCTACCCTTTCTAAAATCTTCAGCCAACAGGGAGCTGAGCTGGTCACAAATCACCTTTAAACCAGCTCCACAGAATGTCACTCTGACATGAAGTCAGCTGAACAGCTCAGTTCAACCTCAGCAGCTGTCTCTAGCTAAAGTTTTTCTGTTCGTATATTGCATCACTTACTGCTGCTGACTCAGAGTCACTGCACACTGCACACAGCCATCACAGGCTGTAATGACCTAAGGTGTTACTGTCCTCTCCTGAAGTACTGCATCCACAACTTTGCTGCCAGAACAAATCATCTGCAAGCTCCTAAGGTATTTCATGCAAACATATGTGGATTAGCTCAAGCTACACTCAATAGCACTTCATGCTGTTGGCTGACGTTGCATCGAGTGACCAGGGGAGGTTTCTCATTGTCTGGTCTCCTGGCTCAGCAACAAGGGCAAGAAACTTAACTGAAGTCTAGTAAACTAATAGTTTAGAAAACCAGAACCACCAAATCTACCAGAGATGACTTTGCAATACGTTTTCTTGCTGCAGCCTGAAATATTGCTTTAGAATTCATAGGATAAGTGAACTGGTTTTATTACCCAAGAACATGGAGTTCAACAGAGTTCTTCCACAAGGTCTCTTTATCAGTGGAGAAACACACCTTTTCTCAAGATACCTCACTTCTCTGAAGAATAGATTAAAAATGTTTCTCTAACTTTCTGTACCCTTAGAAAAATTCTTTCCCCCAGCAGATGACATACTTTCCTACCATATAAGAGACATATTACATCAAAAATAAAGATTTAAATTTTGCTGAGTATTTCTATTCACAGATTCCATGAAGGATGTTCCTTGAGATATCTCATAGACCACTTTGCTCTCTAAACACACAGGCTAAAGAATCTGCTGTCGCTTTGAGCTCATGCACACCCCAGGGAATTTTTACAGCCACAACACACCTGCACTTCAGTTACATAAGCAACATCTGCATTATTCATCTAGAGAGATTTAAAGACTACTTATTATGGTGATATTAATTAAAATTAATAAAGAAAAGGCACATATCTGACAAGAATGAGCAAACCATGAACATGGCAATGTGTAAAAAGAGAATTATTATGGCATACACTCATAAATATGACCCACGAGCCCAGCAGCTCCTGGAATTTAGATTATTTTGTATTTTAAAAACATCTAAGCCTCACAGTGTAGGCAGAATATGTAAGTTTGTTGCTTCTATATTAAGAGCAGGTAAACATGAACAAACAGGTGGTTTGGAGTCAGTTAGACACAGTCAGTTAATCTTAAAGAAGGGGGAAAAAGAAGAAAGCCTCCAGACTTTGATTTTTGAGCTGTATTTTAACTATCAGTTTTGGCTTCACTGAAATTGATGGCAATATGATTTTAACCACTCTTAACAAGACAGCTGTTTTACTTTTACACTTTATCCAAGCTTACACATGATTTTGGGAGCCAATGACTTTCTATCCATGAGCCTTCTTCCTCCCCTCTTTGTTCAAAAAGGATCAAATGGGAATATTTTTATCTCACCATGTGGTTAAGAAATATTTTTGCTTGCTCAAATTTACCTGAAGTTGGTCAGAGGATACCTTGAGGATCTGTTCAGTGATGTAAGGCTCCCCTGGAAGACATTCCCTATTTGGGTAGGCAGCAGTGATTTTCTGTCCATGACCACAACCATCTTCAGCTCAAACACATCCTCCATTTCATCTCTGCTCCATCTCTTACTGACTTTAAAATTATCACATCAGTGTTCATTTAGACTTGTTTATAAGTGGTAGCAGCCGTTAACATCTCTTCTGTCACAACTATTCCACAATGCCAGCTTGCACAGATGGTATTATATCACATATGGGGTGACTTTGTGCAGCTTAGTTCAGTCTGAGGTGAATCGAGCCAAACCCCAAAAAAGCATTTTTAGAGTAGAAAAAGTATCCACGAGCCAAGTCAGTGCAGAATAGCTTTTGCACTTTAAATTCACACCAAAGTTTATTTTACAGTAGCTTCACTTAACAAGTACTTAACAAAAGAGACAAGAAGAGATGTGTGTGTGTGCATGACCATAAAGGTTAAACAGCAAACTACAGACGATTGCTGCAACTGTCTCCAGGATAACCTTGTTTGTAGAGGAAACACAGCCACCCTGTGCCAGGCCAGGCAAGAGAAAATGGAGTTTTACAGAGATTTTGAAATATTATTTCATGTGTTTTCATGGGTTAAGGGTCTTGGGGTTTTTTTGTACTTTTATCAAACACCAGAAGTTGTATTGCCATTATATTCTATAGTACAGGTGTAAAAAAATATGTACATGTGCCAATATACAACATATTTTTGTCCTTCCCCACTTTCCTTTCAATTATTATTAGTCATTGAGATACACAGCTTCTAAATGAACATGGAAGTTCTCCAGTAAAACATTTCATAATATTTTCCTATTTGCTTGTGTAGTGACCTGTGACATTGTTTTCTAAAATAATTATTTTTGTAATTGTGATGCTCTTTTCTTGCACAAGTAGGAGGCAAGTCAGTGCTCATTCTTTTGAACACAGGCCTCCTACTCACAAGATGTGCCCATTTGAAACTCTGAAGATGATTTCAACCCTGATGACTTGCTTTCAGTGCATTACACCCGCAAACAGTGCACCTATAATGAGGTCAGACGATACACGCTGGGGAAAAAAACATGGAAGTACAAATCCTCTTATTAACATACTTCATTTTTCCGCCTCTAGACTGTTCCAGTTCCAATGATTATTTGAGTTATTTCAACTAATGTGAAATGCAAAGTTTTGTATATTATGGTGGAACAAATATAAATCATTCATTTAAACCTATATTACAGTGCTATGGGTCAAGCTACAACAGAAAGGTTTTGCCTGCCTTTGTGTGAGAGGCAGAGTACAAAGCCATCAGCATCATCTGGAAGAGTTTCTCCAGGCTGAAGCAGTCACTTCAGGCTCCACAGTAATTGCCACCGACTCAGTGGCTACTTTACAGACCTGTCTGTCCTTACAGCACAGTAAATCACTACAACGTAGGATGAGTACACAGAGTAATCATGTCAGGCAGTACCAGGACCTAAGCCTCATCGCAGGAAAGCTCTGGGTCTTGCTGCAACATGTTTTTTAAGGAACAAAATATCTTAATCTGTATTCAAGCACAGAAATAGCACATATATAGTAAATACATTATATTGCACACAACAGCAGCTCCAGTGGAATTTTAGGAATAGTTATCAAACAACTGTGTCCCAGTAATGAACAAAATCTCATCCACTGGAACATGCGAGGAGCAAACATGTCCCAGTGTTACACAAAGGAACCGTGCCCTCATAAACTGTGAATGCCTTCTCCAGTACCTCAGTTTAACAAGGCCGAGTGCCAGATCCTGCACTTGCATTACAGCAACTCCATGCAGCACTACAGGCCTGGGGAAGCGTGACTGGAGAGCTGCCTGCAGGAAAAGGACCTTGGGGTGCTGGTTGACAGCAGAAGGAACATCAGCCAGAGTGTGCCCAGCTGGCCAGGGAGGCCAATGGCATCCTGGCATGTACCAGCAACAGTGTGGCCAGCAGGAGCAGGGCAGGGATTGCCCCCATGCACTCAGCACTGGCAAGACCGCACCTTGAGTCCTGTGCCCAGTTTTGGGCCCATCACAACAAAAAAGACATTGAGGTGCTGGAGCAGATCCAGAGAAAGGCAATGGAGGTGGTGAAGGGTCTGGAGCACAGGTGTGATGAGTGGCTGGGGGAGTTTATCCTGAGGAAAAGAAGACTTGGTGGGTGGGTGGGAGAACCTTATTGCTCTCTACAATTCCTGGAAGGAGATTGTAGCCACTTGAGGATTGGTCTCTTTCCCCAGGCAGCCAGCAGCAGGTCAAGAGGACATGGCCTCAAGCTATGCCAGAAGAGTTCAAGTTGGACATGATGAAGAATTTCTTCACTGAATGGTTTGTTAAGTATTAACTAGAATCTGGCTGCTTGGGGAAAGGGTGAACTTGCATTCCGTGGTGATGTTCAATGAACTCTGTGTGGCACTTAGTGTCCTGTCTAGTAGACAGGGTGCCCAGCGAAAGGTTGGTCTCGATGTTCTGAGAGGCCTTTTCCAGCCTTAATGATTGTGTGTGCCCATGCGATCCAGGGGCCATCCCGCCACGGCCCCTCACACCGCCACGGCCCCTCACACCGCCGCGGGCGGGCTCGGGACATCGCCGCTTTAAGGGTGGGTCTCCCCGGCGTTTCCCTGTTTAAGGGCGGCGCGCGTGCGCGCGGGGCCGGGCCGGGCGGTCTCTGGGGCGCTCGGGTCGGCTCAAGGTGAGCGGGGCTGCGGGCTCTGAGGGGCGCAGCGCTGCCGGGGGCGAGCCGCGGTTCGGCCTGGGGCGCCGGTGCTTGGTAGAGCTCGTACTCTCCTGCCCAGGAGTCGTGTCCTCAGGGATTAGCACCTCCTCGCTGCGGGGCAGGTGGGGGCACAGGTGCGGAAGAGGCTGCTGGCATTGCCCGGTCCCCGGAACGCGAGCTGGAATCGAGCTGTGCTGAGCCCCTGACCAGAGCGCGTCCCGGGGCGGTGCGGCGTTGCTGAGGAGAGGAGCGGAGCGCACCGCAGCCCCGGAGCAGCCTGTAGGACTGAGCCCCTGCGCTGCCTCTGGGTTCTCTCTCCTGGGCTGCTGTGTCTGCGCCTTCCGAAAGTGGTAATGACTCCTCTGCAAGGCTCTCTGCAAGGGCCCTTCCACCTTTGGCAGCGCTGCTTTCTGACCTGGGCTTTGGGCACACCTGGGAACCTGGATAGTCACTGGGCTCTCTGAGACGGCTCTCACCTGGGAGCCTGCAAACTGCATTATAGGCTTCCCAAAAAACCCATCGGGTGATGCTCCTGCCATCCTGGGAGCAATCTGCATTCCTTATGTGAAATTCTGACAAGAAGAAATAGGCCTTCTTTATATAGAAGATACGGTATTTTAAACAGTTTTCTGCAACTCTAATGCAGTGCAACTACTTAGTGAGGAAAAAAAAAGTTCAAGATGTGGTACCTAAAAGCTTTTAGGTTTTTTTTTTGGCACCTGAATCTGAAAAAGTAAGGTTTATACAGTCCTATTGTATATTAATGAGTTTGCTTACTGGAACTTTTGATTTGTAGGTCAGTGAAATCTGATAAAAAGCTGAAAGATATTAAGCTTTTTGGGGGTATAAAAAAAGAGATGGCTGGATTAAGATCCTCCTACTATTGTTTTTCATTTGCTTCTTCCTTGGAGGAAAGATTGGAGCCTGCCCTCGACACTTATAGTGTGTCAGAAAATCTACATGAAGAAATGGGAGAGACTTCTCATCAGAGAATTCAGTGATGAGATATGGAATGTTAGGAAATCTAAATTTATTGGTTCAGTTCATGAAAGTATTTAGCTTTTTATGGCATGTATTTTTGTCCATTCATGACAGTCGGTATTGATTCTGGCTTGCCATTAATTAACATTCATCAAATGTTAATTTGTAATGTAAGAGCTCCTTAGTGGAGCTGGAGGAAACTTTGGTGCTTAATCCATTATGTTTGCTTTTCCATTTACCTCACCTTGTCAGTTACAGTTGTCTCTTCCTGTTTTTTTTCACTAATCATTCCCACCTCAGTTTGCTTGGTTGTCTCATTCATTGTTACCACTTTCTTTAGTTCTCTCTGCCCATTCTGTTTGGCTCTTCTCTGCTTTACTGGCCATTAAATTGCTATTCTTGTCATGTTTCTCTGTTCTTACTGATTCCTAGTCCCAGTTCTTCCCATCTTTTCTTCCTGTATGTTCCTCATTCAGAGTCATTCTTGAAATTTCTTTCCTTGAGTTTCCATTGAGGATCCTTGCTCCAGCCATTTTGACATCACAGTTTTAGAAAACTTCCAAATCTTTTTCTCTGTTTGGATTGCCTGCTTTCCTCCTTGCTGCCTGGGCCTGATGCAGGACTACCTGTTCTTCCTTTTGCTTTTTAACTAGACTCCATCTGGCATGGGCTTTAATGGCTTGGAAGCAGGTGACTTGTTCTGGGAAGAGTATAGGCAGCTGAAAACTGCCTTATGGGCAGTCACAGAAACAAGAAGTTCTGGGAACCAAGCCCAGGGCAAACAAACTGGAGCATTTTAACAATGAGGAATTTATTTAACTTTTTATAAAAGGAGTTGTCACATGTCTCTGAAACAGTGGGGAAAGAAAGGCAAGGGGAGACAGAGGTAAAACTGGGCTAAAACCTGCTTGAGACTCCCCTGAAGATGCTGCTGTTGTGCTGCTTAATGCTCCTGATGTACTTATGGGGTGGATCAGGTGATTGGCACAGCATGATGATGTTAAAACTTGGGATTTTTACTCTATTTGATTTAAAGAGTAAAACCAACTCAGATTGGTTTTGTTTGGAAAAGCTAAAAAATAATAGTTGTGTTGTCTTTTTAAAAAATAGTCAAAAACATCCTGCACACTGGCATTAAAAAGAATTGTGTATATGATACAAATCCCCTTTATTTCACTTTTTAAAGAAAATTAGTTCTCTTTTTCCAAAAGCTTTCCTCACTGTACAGTGCTAAAAGATGGTGCCTCTACTTATTTTCTTTAGTCACTTCCATATTGTTTGTAATGTGAGGAAAGTTTGATTCTTGTTGTGTTATGGTGTTACTGGGACCATTTGCTTGTGTAAGTTGCTGACTTCCACTGTAGGTGCAATCCTATTTAGAAGGAAATGTCCATCTGCAGTGTTGTATTTGCTGTGGCAGCTGTCACAGAATTAGTGACAATTCAGTTGCCAGTTTCACTTTTTGTCCACCCACTCACAGTGTTTGGAAGATCTTCAAATTGAATCAGTACACAGGCTCCTCAAACAAAAGCTGTGAAAACAAACTGGGAAATAAACAGTGCTTTTGTTCCTTCAAAATGTCAGGCATTCAAAGAAGTAGTCTAAACTTACATTGAATAATTTTTCTACTCACATCTATCTATGCTGCTCTGTATTGCTTTGTCTTCCTTTTAGTGTGTTAATATCTTGGATTTTTTTTTCTTTATGTAACTGGGTTTTTTCCCTCTGTATAATCATAGAAAGCAGATATTTCAGGAGTATGTTAGTCACAATAAAAATTATCTTCATCCTCACTTGATCATATTGGGGTTTTTTGTTTGCATAATACACATATTTAGTTTCAGGCTAACAAAAATGGAGTCAGCAGTTTTGACAGTGGACTGCTCTGTAGGGCATGAGCTGTACAGCAATTCTGCCTGCTCTGTGTGGTTTAAAACACAGCCTGAAACCCTCAGCCATGAGTAGGGATAGTATATATCGAGGTGATATATAGTGATGTGCCCAGATTTGATGTCAGGTGCTGTTGGTTTATATTCACTATGTTTGTAACTCGTTGTTTCTGCACAGAGCAGTTTGATTAGTGGTTGTAAACTTCAGCTGAGTTGCAAATGTGTGCAAATCATTTGCTAGAGTGGGCTTGTCCTTGTAAACTGCACTGGACACAGCTGACAGTTTATGAAATGCTCCTTGTATTAGCAGAAATTCTCAGATGCTAAATCAATTGCTCTGGGAATAACAGTTGTACTACTTGAATGTAATTTTGTTGGGCAGATGTTAACAGGAAAAAATTTAGTTTTGTTCTGAAAGATATTCTGTAAAATAAATACAGAGGCATGTGCCCATGATCACAGGGGAAGTCTATAGCTGAGCACTGAGCTGAACTTAACATCAGCCAAACTTTCTCTTAGGCCATCCTTCCCGTTAGGGTTTTAAGTTATTTATGTTCTAGAGGTTGTATCAGCTGTGTGGGTATAAAGATGGATTTCTATTTCACTTTTCAGTTCTTAAGTCCTTAATTTTCAATGCTTATTTTTGTTTATAAACAGTAAGTAGTAATTACATCAAAGTGTGGGGTTTTTTCCTTCTGTTGTAAGCTGTTCTACACTGTTCTGTCCAAAGAACTCTGCAGGCTACTTGTTTTTCAGCATTATGTGATGCTGTAAAGACACATTTGAAATTCATTCCTTGTAGCATCCTTAGATGTTGAAATACTGGAAAGAAATTCACTTTTTACTAACTTTTCCCAAATAAGAAGCTTTTCAAGTGCAAATACAATAAAATGTTAAAGCTTGATCTGTTTCTTTAACAAGATACTTGTGTTTTGAGTCCGCTGTGTGTTTTAGAGGGGAGGGATGGACAGGGATGTGCACCTTTTCTCCTATTAATTTTTTATCTGTTTTTCAGCATTCCAGACTATAGTTCTTGATGATTTGTGGTTGCTGTTATGTTCTGAACCTGTAGCAGTTCAGACAGAAGGTTCTGTATTTTGCAATGTTCAAAGAACAAAGATGTTGGATAAATGGTGATGATTTACTGTTTCTAGGCTCGTCTTTTAGATTTGCTCCAATTTGCTGTTCTTGTCAGCAAAATAAACACTGTGACAAAGATGTTAGATATTATGTTTCATTCCTGAATGTCCTTTGTTCATATGGAGGTTGGTTGTTTATGGCTCTTGGCTGAAAATAGTAGTCACATTTTTATTTTTTTTAGATCTGAAAGCATGTGAGATCATGTTTTTCTCCTGTTAAATCAGGGTAACTTCCTCGTAATAACTTTGGGTCTCACAGGTGCAAAATCACAGATTTGCAATCCTCTTTTAAAACTTGAAATTCAGGGAGAAATCTTTCTGTAGAACAGATTGAGTGATGATCTCATTCTTTCTCATCTCTGGCCACTGCTAATAGAAAGAATTGCTTTTTCTTACAAAACATCTTACACAACAATATCTTTTTGTACCTGCAGACTGCTATTCTGGTGTGCCTGCCTGCCTTTTCTTGAGTGGCACCCACAAGGAGCACGGTGCATTACAGTTTTCTTTCTTTCCAGCAGGTGCTACTGTGACATTGTATAAATCAGGGCTTTAATAAGATAAACAGGGAAACTCCTTATTCATGTTTGTTTATTTTATGCTTGAGGTTGGTTTATATGATTATTTATATCTTCCTTGGGCATAGATGCTGAAGTTGGGGAGGTCTGTATTTCATCCCCAGTTTCCAAATTACTGAGTACTTTGCCTCATATTTTTTCAAGGAAATTTATGTTTCAGGCCTTCAAACCACATTTTCTTTTGTAGAAATCCAGTGTGAAGTTGCTGCCAAAGCAGAGATGATTATACAAAGAGTAGTGCTGAATTCACGGCCTGGTATGTATTTCTCTCCACTAAAAAAGCAATGTGTTTGTTCTGATTGCCTAATGCTCCAGAATGGTGAGGGTAGAAACAGACACTAATTTGAGACATTAACATTTATACATCTTAATATTGTATGCAGCAATAAAGTTTATTTAAACTGCATTTATTTATATATAAATTTATCAATTCCCATTAATATAAATATATTTGTAATAAATTTGTCTGCATTTCTTAATAAATTTAAACTGTACTAATACAAATTTCTGTTAAATATATAACATATATTCAAACTGCATTTGTTTAGTCTGCAGATTTCTAAAATGTTGTATGAGGAAAAAAGGGTTAACATGTAATATAAGAGAAAACTCTTAAGTGTAGGGGCTGAAAGTGAAGAAAGATTAGGGCACATGACTTTTTAGTTCTCACATTTATTCTTTTTACATTGGGTAAGAGATGTCTAAAATATTCTGTTATTATTAATTTTTGTTTCCTTGTAGTAAATATTGAATCTTTTGCTCCTCTCATATTTCAAAGGGTTTGGTTTTTAAGTTTACACTGTTGAGGTTTTGTTTACTCTCTTGTTTACACATTTGCCTTGTTATGGATCAGCACAGTATTTTGAGGAGTGAGTTCATTAATCTGGTGTAGAAGACATTAAGTTTTGGAGGGAGTATTGTATGCTGCTTAATGCTAAGATAGTTTTAGGTGTTAAGAACTATAGTGTGCCCTTCAATTAAGTTTTTCAAATGGTACAACAGGAGCCTGCTCTAACTGTGCAGTCACTCTGACCTAAAGTAGGCAAGGCTGTCTGGCTGTCTCAGTGCTGCTGGTTCCAGTTGTCTGATTGATCTGCTGCATGTGGTACTAACCTGAGGATGAAGCCTCCAGTTCTGGGGCACTTGCCACAATTTTTTGGATGTTTTTGGGGAGGCTTAATGTAAGGAAGTCTCTGTGAAGGGATGCTCTTGCAGAATGTGCATGTGCAGAGGCTGCAGTCTGTGTTCCCTCAGTCTCACTTGAGTCAGAAGAGGCAAAAAGGTGAGAGTAGTTGGTTGTAGTTTTACACCTGAGTAAATATATAACCTAATTTATTCTAAAAAGGACTACCTTAAAAAAAGGCCTTACCCTATTGATTAGGGAAAGTTCTATATTGATTCATTTATTTGTTTAATTCTAATATAACTCTAGGTAAGAATGGAGTGCCGGTGGCTGAAAACTTCCGACTGGAGCAAAGTACGATAGCAGATACCGTCCAAGCGGGACAAGTGCGTGTTAAAACTCTCTATCTCTCAGTGGACCCCTACATGGTAGGTGATGGACTTAGAGCTAAGCCAGAAATTGTTCTTTTAAGTACCTTCAACTCTGTACCTGTCATGATGTTTAACACCAAAGTTACCAATTACAGAACAAATAAATATCTGGTGTGACATAGTAATTGTATTCATTCTGATGGAGTTATATTGGGAAGGAATTTGGCATTAATATACTTGGGATATATATATAGGAATATGACTTTACTGGACCAGGAAGAGACTGTAAGCCATTACAGATTTTGTTTGTATCAGTTTTTTCTGAACTTGACCTTTTCTGTACTTTTTTTCTCCATCATGCAAAATTACAGAAATCATGTGGTTGGGAGAATTGTGGGTTGAAATGGAAGTGAAGGTAGAAGAAGAACCAGACAGATACAGTCTGTAAAAGTTTGCTGTAAAGAGAGTTCTGATCATTTATTCCCCTCCATAGATGGTGATAGTAGAAAAAAAACTAGTCTAGATTTCAAGAAGGTAGATTTAGCTTGAGAATTAAGGAAAAGTTTAAGAATTTTGAAATACTGGCTGTAGCTACATGGGAAACTTCAAAGAAACTACATCCCATTTCAAGATGTTTCGTTAAACAGATCTGTGTCAGGGATGGTCTACATATATTTGACTGTTCTTCAGTGCACAGGCATAGACTAAATGACTTGTGGGCATTCTTTTTCAATTCTGCATTTCAAGGATTCCTTCAGTTGAGGAATGGCATTTGTAGGGTTCTCATCAGACCCAAGCCAGTCATTGTCAGTTGTGCTGGTGCCTTTGAGCCAACTGTAGATGTGGTTGGCTTTGGTAACACTGCTGGAGGAGATAAGGTTGGTCCATCCTCCTTTTGTACTGAGCAAACAAGGGGAAAGAGGGATCTAAGAAAAGATTATGAATACTTGGAGCTTATTGTGAAATTTTTGAGTAGCCCTTTGTGTTTGAAGTTCTAAACCCATCTTCATCCCCCACTCAACTTGAACTGATAAACAAGTTGTGTTCCACCAGAGCCTTTCATTAAAGCCTTGTGTTCCAGCGCTGCCGAATGAATGAGGACACGGGCTCGGATTACCTGCAGCCCTGGCAGCTCTCTGAAGTTGCTGATGGTGGGGGCATTGGGGTAGTGGAGGAGAGCCAGCACCATAACCTCGCTAAAGGAGACTTCGTCACCTCCTTCACTTGGCCCTGGCAGACAGCAGCAATTCTTGATGGAGACTCTCTACAAAAGGTAATAGAAATGTAAAGCCCAGGTTGTGACTGTTTTTTTTACTAAGCCCTTTCCCCCCACCCCCCCCCCAAACCTCTTTGTTCCCTAAATAGCTGCTAATGACACTATTTTTTTGAGCAAAAGGAATATTACCTATTGAAGCAATCAGTTCTCAAAGGGCAGATCAACTCATAGTTGCCAAGATTTATATGAATTTTTTTTTGTAACAATTTTGCTGGTTAATAGACAGGCCAGTATTATTTTAATAGTTGTTAAAAAATAAAAATCCCTGAAGCTGCTCCAATAAATAATTCTCTTAATTATTTTAATTCTAATAGATCTTCTTGTTCATGAGAGTGTAAGACATGCAAGACTTCAGGTATATCTAATTTATTTTTCTAACTTATGTTAGTAAAAGCTTTTACCTCAGGTTTTACATTCACATAACAAAGGGTATTCAATACTAAGTTAAAAGTGGAGAGGATTCAGTGCATTAGGGCTATTGTGTTGATTTTTCTCTCATGACAGAAAATTATTGTAGTTTGAGAATTTCTACTTTCCAATAAACTCCTTCCTTTAGGACTCTGTTACTGATCTGCAAATACCATATTTGATAAAACGGTGCATTGTTATCCTTTTATGTTAGCATAGGGATAGTTCACCATTGTTGGAAACTTATCTCCCAACTGCTTTTAAACACTTCCATAATTTAAGTTTTTGTGGGTTACTTTGTTTAAAAAGTTTTTCTGAAACCACAGAGACATA
This sequence comes from Passer domesticus, assembly GCF_036417665.1. Taxonomy (NCBI): domain Eukaryota; kingdom Metazoa; phylum Chordata; class Aves; order Passeriformes; family Passeridae; genus Passer; species Passer domesticus. The sequence goes on from NC_087479.1 coordinate 36,122,174, forward strand.
ACGTTTTTGTACGGACTTGTTTTTAGAATAGAGCTAGAGATAGCCCATCCCTACCAGTTTTAACTTGCCTCATAAATATCCTGTACTAGTTTTTTACCCTCAGGCAATCAAAGAGCAAAACCTCACCTTAGAAACAAATGACCTCCTACCTACTTTCTGTTCCCTAGCTGGCACCACAGCTTGTAAATGGACGCCTTTCCTACTTTCTGGGTGCAGCTGGCATCACGGGACTGACAGCCCTGTTGGGAATCAGGGAGAAGGGACACGTGGCCGCGGGTGCAAACCAGACCATGGTGGTGAGCGGAGCGGCCGGTGCCTGCGGCTCTTTGGCCGGCCAGGTAGGTGCAGGCTCAGGGCATGCAAACATACTCTGTTAGCAAGTTTTGTCTTCTGAAACATGCTGGTTATTAAATATACAGATAAAATCTTCGTAAACGTGAGCAGGTATAATCCCGTGGGAATGGCCAGTTTCACAGATTTAGCACACACTCTCACTGTGAAAGACTTGACATGTGAAACTCAAGTTTCATGAAATAGGGAGAGGAGAACACAGATGGTGGTGATTACTTGTTGCTAGCACAAGTAAAATAGATGGTGTGTATATACATGTATTTATTATACATTTATATGGTAGCCTGCCATCCCAGCACTGTGTTGACTGGAAACTTTAATTTTTTTTCTCTCTTGGAAAACAGTAATGTGGTAAACCCTTTGTGCTGTGTTCCATGACATCTTTTGTATTTTGAGATTTGCAGTCCTTTTATCCTCCTCTGCTTTGTGGAACCTGTTTGGAGAGTGTATGTGCATATCTACAAAAATCTCTCTCTCTGTGTATGTATATGTATAGATATATATATATACAAAAAAATCGATATTAAGCAAACTTTAGACCTAATAAAGAGAAGCTATGAAGAAATAATGCATGAGCAAATCTATGAAGGTTGTATTTAAAGAAATTATTGTCTAATTTTTGTTTCCTTTTATTAGTTATGGTATTTGGCAGATGGCAGTTCTCTACTGTATTTGGTTCTCCAGTACTGGCAGTCATTGTTGATTCCACAAACATAGTCTTCTGCAGTCAGTGGGTTTGAAAAGATGGCAAATTTTGATTGTACCTGCCCCGTGCGTAGTTGTGAGGAGGGAGTGACAAGAAGCAGTTGTGCCGTATGAGATGGGATTGTTTGCTGCCTGGGGTTTAGTGGGATGGGAATACCTGTAACACCCCTTAGGACACCCTTTCTTCCACTGCTACTTTTATGCATATGAATTATCTAATTTGTCTTTGGGGTTTTTGGTTGATTTGTTTGGTTTTTTTTTAACTGTGTGCCTGCAGATTGGCCGTCTGGAGGGCTGCTCTAGAGTGGTGGGGATTGCTGGCACAGATGAAAAGTGCTCCATTTTGGTCCAAGAAATGGGATTTGATGCTGCTATCAATTACAAGAAGGGGGATGTGGCAAAACAGCTACGTGATGTCTGCCCAGATGGTGTGGATGTTTACTTTGACAATGTTGGTGGAGACATCAGTGATACAGTTATAAGTCAGGTGATTATTCCAGCTGCCAAGTTTATTCTAGTCATTCTCCATTGTCCAGCTTTCAATTGATTCATACTGGAGTCCAGCCTGTAATACAACACAGCTTTAATACTTCCACAGCTTTCGACTTCAGGTGCTGATTCTGGGGGCCCACATTAAGATAACATCTTCCTATATTCCTTCTATTTAGTGCCTTTTAAAATTACACAAGGCTGTATAGCAGTTATTTTCCCACTACTGCCTTGCATTTTTACCTGTTTTAATGTCATAGATTGAATGGGACTGCATGCAATTCTCCCATCTTATAGGAAATGTGCCTAGTGAAATTTTTGCAATAACATCTATTGCATCTGAAAAATTTAGTTTCTGAGGCCGAGTAATGCCATTTTTCTCACTTTGTTGTCCCAAACAGATGAATCAGAACAGCCATATCATCCTGTGTGGACAGATTTCGCAGTATAACAAAGATGTGCCTTATCCCCCTCCACTGCCTCCTGACATAGAAAAAATACAGAAAGAAAGGAACATCACAAGGTACATTTCTCCTCCAGAACTTGTGACCAGGTTCCAGGTAGATTGTTCCTATGGTGTTTGTAGTGTGCAACCTGCAGTAGCTACTTGTAATTGGAATAGAATGTTGCCATGCCTAAAAAGGCAAATAGAATTGTTGTATCAGTAGATCCTTTCCCTTATATTTGTCTTTATCAGCATAAAAAAATGGGAAAGGATGTTTTTATATAGAGTCATAGATGTCAGTTGTTACATTTTGTTTGAGGTTGCTTGATTCAGTCCTTTAATCCCTGACAATTCTTTAGTACGAGGGAAGGTGTTGCCATAGTTCTGTTCTCAGATGCTTTGCAAAGTGCCTTCTCTCAAAATGTTGTAGTTCTGTCATAAGGATGCAGCTGATGCTGATTTTATTGAAATTACATTTTTAGTATTTGGGGGTTTATTAGATAATGGAACTGTAGGTGTGACAGATATATATGGGTAGAACATTTTTATTATGTTCTGACTCTGGGAATTGCTAAATTTCCCCTTAGGGTTCAGATGGAGCTAAGGCAAAGATGAGGAGGAGAGTCTTAGATTTTTCAGTCATTGCATTGCAGGACATTTGGGAGACTTGATTTCTGTGCAAATCAATTGATCTTGTCTAATTAAAATCTTTCCTTGTCCTTGTTACTGTTGTCTGCCCTTCTAAAAAATGAATATAATTATTGAAATATACCGTGCATAGTAGAATGCAGTGGAGAGTTTAGTCAGTATATCCCTACAAGTAATTATAATTTTTTATGGTAATTTCAATTTCTCAGTTGCTATGGAAGGCCGTGACAGCAGGATATGCAGAATTGTGGGGAACCTGGAAGTTAAGTTATTCTCACCATCTGGTTGCAGGTTCACTAATTATTCTCCCTACCACTGAAAAAAAGAAAAAATAAAAGGCAACAAATAATGGGAATTTGCTCACATTTTATGGATATTTGCTTATTCTGATGATACTACTTTAACTATTGATTTTTATTACTCTTTTCTCTGATACTTGAAGAAAATTTCCTAAGACTGGTGTTCCTGTCCAGCTCCCACTGCAGGAATTGTCACAACAAACTGGCAAGGCCCTGAGCTACATTTCTTTATAATTTGTGCTCATAACCCTTCTTTCAACAAGGCTGTTTTCTGATTTTAAAGATTTTCAAGGACATTGATCGAAGTTTCTTAAACCAAAGCTCATTCTTTTCTTTCACAGGGAAAGATTCTTGGTGTTGAACTACATGGACAAACAAGAAGCTAGTGTATTACAGCTCTGCCAGTGGATCCAGGAGGGTAAACTGAAGGTGAGAACTTGTAGGTTTAATCTATGGCCTTTGATACTGTCTCCTACTACAAGAGGACTAATTTCTTTGTCTCTGGCTCTCTTACTGTGCCTCAGGATTGAACAGACCTTTTAAAAAAAGTGTAAGTATAACTGAAAGCTTATTAGGTAGTGCTGTTTTAAAAGGTACTTGCTGAGAATGGTGTGACTGTAGTATAACTGACTTCTCTGATTACATGTTTTAACTGTTTATTATTCTTTATTTCACCATAGGGTGCAAGTGCTTTTTTACTTAAAGATTCAGACTCTCAAAAATACTTACTTTCAATTACCTGATGAGCTAAGTGTCCTGAATGCTTTTGAGGCTCTTGTTGGAAATTTTACTTCAAGCTTTATAATCACCATTTATTACTTTGTAATGGATATATGCTTAACTGTGCCTTCCCTGTGAGGTCTGTCTGAATTAGTTTTTGCTTCTTCAAGTGATCAGTAATCTTCCTGGGAAAATACCAAGACATTCAGTTTTGGTAGGGGCAGGAATCTGATTGAAGAGTTAACCCACCTGCAAATTTATCAGAAAATGTTCACACCTCTCTTGAAGAAAGAATCTGGTCCAAACAGAGCTCTGTCCATTGTAGCAAGAGAAGTCTTTAGATTTTGGTGGTTTCTGTGGCAGTTTCTTGGCATGTTTCTAAGAAATGTGGAATGCTGCTCTTGTTTGAGGAAAACTGAAAGGATTTGTTTGCATTGACAGGTCAGAGAGACCGTGGTAGAAGGCTTAGCAAACATCGGTGGTAAGATATTCACATCATTTCTGAAGAGTAATGGCCTGATTATATGCAATGACATTAGAGGTTAACTACCTCCTTTGTTTCCTTTGTCAATTTAGATGTTTGTATTTTATCAAAAACATTATTTTTGTTATAATGATTTTTTCACTAATTATTGAAATAGTCTTTAAGAGAATTATTGTATATTTTAAATAATTTAATATAAATTTAGATTTTGTTGTTGTTGTTGTTTTAGTACTGAGGGGAATTTATTCTTAGACTGCTGTCTTAGCAACTGGTAATAATCATCCAGATCTTAGATGTTTAAAGTGCTGCCCCTTTCTTTGAACTTGTGTGTAAGGAAATGCTTTTTAAAAATCCTTTATACTTTAAAAATGCAGTATCTAACAGAGGTTGTTGTTGGATTTGCTAACAAAAAAAAAATGAAAAATATACAGAAGAAAGGGCAAAGCATCTTACTAAAGAAAGTAAAAATTATTTTCTTTTAATAGAACAAAATGTTCTGTAGTCTGTTCAAAGTATCTGTAACAAAGGAAATAAAAAAATGAAGGGGGTCTGGTGACATGAGCCATGTGATGTGTTGTAAAAATGTGTCCCCTTAAGGAAGAGGGAAGAGTGTGATTTAGTCCCTTTAGCCATTAGTCCCACAAGTTTGAAAACTAGTGGAATTAAGTGATAACTAAATCTCATAGATTTAAATTTATTCTAGTCATTGCTAATTCCTCCTTACTGGTATACATATGTGTTTTGAAGTAACTTGGTCAGATATATCAGTCATATATCATACTTTCATACTTTGTTTACTCAAAGACATATTCTTTTGTACCAGCTTCTCCCACTATTGTACAATATTTAGAAAGCTTTTCTTTCACAAACATTTGTGTGACCCACAGCCTTTGTGAGCTGTGCATTCATGCCTTGTCTTTCCTGTTTGTGTGACATATCACAAAAGCAGCAAATGTAATCTTTAACTTGTATAGGGTCAAACAGTTGCTTACAGATTTTTTTTTTAAATTATTACACAAAGCTGCCCTTAGCAGTTTATTACAGGCTAGGTTTTTTGGTTTGTGGTTTTTTTGGTGTTTTTTTTTTTTTTAATCCCCTTCTTAATTTAGTACATCATTAAGGATAAATATGGTTAGGTCCAAAGTAGTATCTCTCCTTTTTGGGGAGCTGCTTAATACATTTTCTTCTACCATTTTTGGTTTCATTGTTAGAAGCTACTTGGCTTGTACTGCTTAATATTAACTTATTTCATTATTTTTCTTAAAGCTGCTTTCCAGTCCATGATGAATGGAGGCAATATTGGAAAACAGATCGTCTTAATTTCGAAGTAAAAGTCAATGGTTTGAGAAAAATAATTGCATTCTGCCTCTAACAGTGGACAAGATTTTACTTAATACTAATTTCCATTTCTTTAATAAACCATTAAGTTGTTCTGTATGTACTGAAAGCAGAGATTTTGGGATGCTAATAAATTAAATTGAACTAGAAACAGCAATGCAATAGTTTGTACTTGAAATGAATAATATGTTCTTGACGTGATTTTGACAGTTGCCACCTACACTTGCAAATATTTAATGGGTGTGGTTTAAAAGAACATCCTGTGTTGTCCCAAGCACAGGCTCGTCACCTGGTTGGTGTGTGACAGCACTTCACACATCAAGGTGAGAAATTCCTATTTCTTTATTGTACTCTGTGCAAACTAGGAAATTAATTAGGGGGCAACCCACAAAAGTCTGCCTCACCACCATGAAAACTTTACACTACTTGCACATTTTAGCAAACAAAACCATCAGCATTCATTGCTTGCAATTGATACAGCTTTTTCATTAATTAGTACTCAGACCCTTATTTGCCAGCTATATCTCTTGCTTCTCATGCTAATTATTCCTCATGTGCACTTCTTCCCCCCCATTCCATTTGGGGATCTGTTTTAACTTGGTGGTCAGGGGGTCGGTAGTTTTGATCTTCCCTGCAGGATTACCTTTTCTCTAGTTACTGCTCAGTCCTGCTGACTTCACTCCAAGGGCTCTCATCCAGACAGCCCATTTATTTTGGGACTGTGTTCCCTTTTCCTTAAAACAATGGTTCAGCCATGCCTACAAGTTTCACTGTGCAATTGCTTAATTATAACTGCCTAGCTATAGGTACTGATTAACAGCAAAAAGCCTGCAGAGTTTGATTCAAATCTCGAGGAAGTAAATATCACAATATTTGCTGAAGAGCTATTCCAGAGCGAGCTCATCTCTAGCACCATGAGTTGACACACTTTCCATGAGTAATTGTCCTCTAGACAGTTATTTTTCACAACTGGAGCAAAATATGATAAAATTATAATATTCCCAGCACTATTATTTTTATAGGAATTGCTTAGTAATCCACGCAAGTCACTAGTCTATTAAGAGCTGTGATGTGAGGGGTGATTCAGAGTGAGATCATGCTGAGATACTGATTCCTTACCATAATAAAGACAGCTTGATTGCAGTAGCAGTCCGGGAGTTAGGTAAGCTGTGGAGGGCAGTACAGGCTCTAGCAGCATTAATCAAAATGGCTTTAAGACAAAAAGATAGGGACAGTCAAAGTAAACCTCACCCTGATAACCCCAGTGTTTACTATTCTCACAGAAGTATTCCTGTATTGTGAATCCTGGTTCATGTCAACTCTTAAGAATAAAAAGCCATAAGGAGAAGATTCTTTAAATTAAATGCCATCAGTTATAAAAACTGGGTTTTTTTAATCTTTCCTAATTTCCAATTTCCTAAGTCCTGATTTCTTAATATTTGTAATAGTGTGGCTCTTCAGCTATTATATATTTTGTACTGCGAGAGGTGTCATTTAACAAAGGGTGATAAATAGCTGGTAAGAAAAATCCAGTATGCTTTGGAGGTTGCTTCTCATAGTAATTAGTCCACATGCCCAGTCTTTCACTTCTTTTGGGTTGGTGGGTTTAGTGAGTTAGTGGTTGTGATCTCCCATGTCAGAATTACCTTTATCCAGTCAGAGCCAGTTTCAGCACAGTTGCTGAGTTGTCTTCATTAGTTTCTTCCTTATCTTGGGAATTCTTCCAGATGTCCTTGTGGCCAATAAAGTCTGCATTCTTTGTATCCTCTGTCAGTAGTACATTCTTCCCAAGCTTTGCTAACCTCCCACTATGCCTGAGATCAAGCATGTCAAGCCCTAAACTTTGAAGCCAACAAGTACTTTAACTCCTGGGCATCACTTAGAGATTGCTTATTAGCTGCTACCTGCTTTGTGGATTGTATCTTCTTTCTTGTTAATTAGGCTTGAAAATATATAAATATCAAATAACATCCCTTTTTAAGAGAACTTTTACATATTTCACATTTTACAACAATAAGGCAAGACCATGTTTCATAACCCCCTCCTGATTCCCTGTAACTCTGGGCGAATGGTTAATTATTTCTGTCTCTTGAGATGTCAACATCGTAATAAGTCTCTTCCCTTTTTATCTCATTGTCTTAGTTTCCCTTTATTGCATTCCATGTTTTTTAGGTCAAGCTGTTCTCCTTTTCCCAAAAACAGACCCATGCATCTGTTTCTTATCTCCACCAACACAGCTGGTGGTGTTCCTCAAACAGGGTTCAGTACCTGCAGTGCAAAGCCAGTATCTGGCCCAGAGCCAAAATACTTGGTTTATTTAATATTTTGCACCAAGATGGGTGCTAGGTAGTAATTCCAAAACCAGCTTGGAATGCATGCATTTGCCTCACTCTCTATCTCATAATATTAATTTTTACTCATAATTGGCTGGCATCACATTTGCTAACTAAGTCTGCTTGTGCATAACTGCTTATCTTTTGAGTCAGTGGGTTTCTTGAGTCCCTGGTTATGATCTCACGCTTCCAAAATTACTTTTTCACCTTTCTGAGCCAAAGCAGTTCACCATCTTGTTTACCTTCTTGATTTAAGATGGTCTCCTTAGAAGCTGTTGGCTGGGGTTCTTGTTTCTTTGTTCCTCTACTGATCTCTTTAGGTCGTCTTGACTTTCTGGTATAATCCAGCAATTTTTCCATGTACATGGAACAGCAGCTCCTGTAACACACAGAGCACTGGCACAACTTCTAGGAAACAAGTACAGCTTTTTATTCAAAAAGGATGTTAAGGGAAGAGTCATACAAACACTGACTAATAGTCACTCATGCTTAATTGCTGATGCCTATGACAAAATTCCTAATGCGCATGTGCAAATCTTGATGCAGTTCATTATATTATCATTTACACAGACAAGTTTTCTGGGAGGGGTGTCTCTGAGTATTACAGTAATCAAAGGTTGTTCTAAGTTACATTTTCCTTCTATCACCTATCAAGTTACTATTTAACCTTATATTCTATTACAGTTTCTGCTTGAGCCTCTTTGAAAAATTGTTTGTTAACTAAATAAGGATTTCTAGTATTCTCTTCCTGGGGCCTTTTCATATAGCATTCTGTTCCTGAGGACTCTTCACTGCTCCATTACTCCAGCCCCCATTGTTATGGTTTCAAAACTGACCTACAGCTGCTAGGGGCTTTTTGTGAACTTTTATGCATTTCCATCTTCATGTGACATCATGACCACAGTAAGGAAGTTCAGCTACAATCTTTATAAGTAAGCATTTGCAAAGGGTAATAAAATGTAAACGGTTTGGGCAGCGACACTTTTTATTCTAATTTTTGATGAAGCCAATCTTCTGCTTTGTAACTATTATCTTATGCATTCCCATTTCCATCTGATCTCCCTTTGGATCTTGAAGTATTGCTGTTGTCTGCCCTATATTTAATTTTCTTCCCTTCTGCTTTCTTCCCTTTCATTTTCATCCCTTTCCTGTTTTTTGGTTTGTTTGTTGGTTTGGTTTTGGTGTTTTTTTTTTTGTGTTTGGTTTTTTTTTGTTCATTTTGTTTCTTGTCCTCCTTTTTGTCTTGTTCATTGAAAATAGAAAAACATGGTATTTTTCATAAGAGCACCTATTAGGGTTTAGTGCTAAGCTGTACAGTTAAATGTCAGGATTTCATGCAAAATGTCACCAACACCGTGAAAAGACCTTTCCAGCCCAGATGTAAGTATTTGTTACTGCAGTTTATAGTAGCTGTTGTTACAAAAGTGAAGAGACCTGAGGCAGATCCCTTTCAAATAGCTTAATCTCTTCATTCAATATTTTAATGCATTGATTGTGGAAGAAGAAAGTGCAGGATTACTTAGTCCTGTTTCTAACATTGCTCTTCTCTTTTGCTGTACTAACCTTCTCTTTACTGGCTTCTCTTCACAGTAAGAAATATTTATATAATCCATAAATAGATTACCAGGGGAGAAAAGATCACAGATCGCATTATCCCACAACTAGAAATGGTAGCAGCAGCTGGAATAAGCTTCAAACTGAGAAAATACTTAGTGAGACAACTCAGAACTCTTTAGGAAAAGCAAAGAAGGAAGCAGAAATGAGACATGATGTTTTAGGCACACTAACACAGAATTTTGCAACGAGAAGTATAGATTCAAAGTAGTAAGATAAAAAGTAGTGAAATTCAGTTTTGCTACTGTTCTCTGGTGCGGGTAAGTGATGATAAGAGTGCTGTATGTGCAACAGACTCTATTCTCTGCAAGATAGCCAGGAGGAACCAAGAAACAAGGCTCCAGCAAGGAGAAGTGAGAAAAAGATTACTCCATAAATCTGCAAAATGAGTGCAAAGCAGAGGAGGATGGCTCTATAAATCCAGTAAACAAGGAGACAACACAGGAACAACTGCCTGATAAGGCCAAAGAAGTTTGCTTGACTTTTATGCTAACATTTAGTCATTAGCATAGTGAAATATAATCCCATCAGCCACTTTCCCCTAGAGCATGGGTGGCAAAATAAGAGTAGTGTGCCTTTAAATGAAGGCAAGAAAATGTACAGGCAATGCCTGCAGGGGGAATGCTGTTGTTCCAGGGGTTGGGATATATAAAAGCAGGTACAGACACTGCAGGTGTGCCAGCTCTGTCACCCGCTCTGCACACACAGGAAATGCACCTCTCAACTCTGTGTCCATGGGCTTCTTGCACAGCTGGTGAGGGAACCCATAGCTGGGACAGCAGGCGTTTTGGTGACACAGCCACAGAGCCGGATCGTCCTGCTGTCCCAGCAGCAGCAAATCTGGTGGGACAGGTCTCCAGTGTGCGCCGACCCCTTGATCAGCAACCTCGGTGAATCCTCTCCAGCACTGGGGTGCTGCAGTGCCCCAGAGAGGTGTTTGAGGAAGCCAAAGGGGGTTATGTGGCAGCTTTCCTAGATGCCCAGAATTTTCTGGATTGGTAAGTGCACTTTTGTTCCTCTTTCTTCTTAAAAAAAATAAAATTCAGCCTCCACACAAGCCATGTATGAACGCTCAGTGTGGGCTTGATCAATCAGTGGGTTCAAGTGTGTGCAGTGCAGAGACTATTGGAGAGGCCAGCCTAAGGATAAAACTATTGGGTAACAATATATTTAACAATGGGAACAAGTCAAAAGATATGAAGTATATTATTGCCACTTCTTGTGCTCTCTAATCACATAAAAGTAATTTAATTGTGAAATGTCACTTTATTATCAATTTTTCAGTATTGTATCTCACAAATAAATTTTGCGCCATCTCTGATTTTCTAACAGCTTTGCAGAACAAACTTGTGTAGCAACAAATTACATTCTTTATTCTCTTAACAGTGTATTTAACTCATGTAAATGGGTGCTCTTTCTTTTTCCTATTACACTGAAGACATTACATTATCATTAGTATTACATTACTATTTTCCTGTATCACTGAAGAACAGAAATTAAGGAATTGGAAAACTGTCATCTGTTCGAAATAACAGAAGTCCTTGTTGTAGTCAATATTTTCTTCCAATTTATTTTACTGTGTTCTACTACAGTCACTGCTGTTTTTTCCCAAGGAACCATAAATAAATTAGCCCTCTTTTTCCTTGAGAAGCCATAAATAAGTTACTGTAAAATTACCTAAAGTGTTTTAGATGTTCTGCTCACAGCTGGTCTTTTGTGAAGCAACGCAGTGTTCTTTACAGATCAAAGCACCTCAGCTTTCTTGGCTCTGGATCTTTGCATTCTTCATTATTGTAACTGAATGTTCTACAATTTTTGAACTTAGAAAAAATGAAAACAAAGAAATGAGTTTTCTTAGGTCACTCTTTGGTGCATTTGGCTGACACCCAGAAACACAGCTGAGACCCAGAAAAACAGAAATTACAGATTTTATAGCATCATACCATAATATTCCTACAGCCTCTCCCATCCTGAGGACATTGTCTCCATTCTTTGCTTTGAAGCTGAAAACCCCAGCACCACTGATAATTCACAGTCCTTTTACCAGTCATGGGTGGGAGGACTGGCAGCCTCAGTAGTGGAAAATGAAACTCCTTCCTTGCAGAGAGTGAGCCTGGTTGGTTAGCCAACACTCCCAGGGCAAGAGCTATAGGCCACAGTTCAGGTAAACATGAACACAAACACACAGACATTTTACAGCCTCTAATCTGCTTGTATACAGCATTATGAACTGAAAACATGTATGGGCATAGGACTGTGATTGTGAAGGCCACTACAGTGCCTTTGTAATCACTATTACTTCATAAAGACATCTGGTATAATCTTGTAAAAACACAAGTCACCCCTGAAATAAAAATCAAAGAATCACAAATCCAGAAGCTCATCAAGTCCTATTTTGCAGCATTATAAAAATCAATAATTAATTAAAAGTATTTTTCTATTCACAGTAGTAATAGGCAAATATTTCCTTTTGTGAGCCATATGGACACATTAACTCTGTATCACTAAAAAAACTTCACTGATGATATTATTTCACAGTTGACTGTATTGATGTATAATGCATAACTGTATTATATAACATGTATTATACAGTATGTTGTATAATACAAGGAAAGTGTGTTTAACATATTGTACATTTACTATTTAATACAGTTCTGTAGCAGTGCAGGTGCAGCTTTGGGTCTTACCACCTAATGGTTGGCGTGTATGGAATGCCAGCATCACCAAATGATAAGGTTGTACCTTGACAGTTTTTAAGACAGACTTTGGAGTACTTATACTCAGGAGCTTTGACAGTTTTTTATCTCTGTTATGTAAGTTCTGAGCTCTGATGATTTCAGTGTCCAGGTTTTATAAATGAGAGCTGCGGTCAGTACCACCAGCCACGTTCTCATTGGGGAGAGGAAGAAGGCCAAGGTGCCGTATGTTCGCTGCAGGAAGTAGCAGGAATAGACCTGCCAGGCCAGCAGCAGGGCCATTGCCAGGTGAACAAGCACAGCCACGAGGCGTCGGGCGTGACGGAAGTGGGAACGGAAGCTGTGGCCCTGGCATCGCAGCAGCAGGCACCAGCACAGATAGGCCATCAATGGCAGGTTGAAAAACATCAGCTGAAAGGAAAAGCAGAGAAAAATAAGACAATGAGCAAGCCAAGGCTTCTGGGTAACATCTATGAAGGCTTAAAAACATGCACAGATAAAGCTGTCCCATTCTAAGGGCTGAGTACAATTCCCAGAGATGGAATCTCAGAATGCACCTCCACGACTTTGCAGCTGATAAAGCTCGGCTGCCTGGGCCTGAGTCCCAGGCCAAGCATTCCTGCCCATTCCCTTGCAGTCAGAGGCACTAACACACAGTTGGCATTTCCTGGAACTGATTCAGGGAGCCGGACTTGGCAAAAAACTAACATGGCAAAACCAGACGGACTGTATGTATGTCAGCTTAACTCTGACCCAGCCCACTGTGGTGTCACACGGGTACAAGGGAGACACCATGAAGAAGGAGGCAATGCTGGTTTGGTCCTCTGTCTTAAATGCCAAGGAATGACACTTTGTCTTTCACATTAATGGGGAAACAGCTCCTGGGAAAACTGGACTCATGTGTGCTTAGAGAGTGACACCTACTGATCTGAAGGGTTATTAAGGCTGCAAGGGCTGCCCTGGCCACTCAGTTTTTTGCTTAATTACATTGTGTGAGCCAAGGGCAAACCCAGAAAATGTATAGAAAATTTAGAGTTAGAAATCTGTAGAGACAGCCTCTAATACAGATATCCAGGGAATCCAAAGCAACATCATTTTATTACGGAAAAAGAGAAGTTTGTGAAAATAATGCACAACCTCCTTCCTTTCTTTAAATCTGCAGAAAGGTAAGAAAGACTTCTTGTAGTCAGGCATGGTCACTAATCACTCTACTTCCAAGACTTCTTTCTTTATAAAAATATTTTTAAAATAATGGAAAAAAGCCCCTGAGAAAAAAAAAAAACAACACTGTTTTTTAGCCTTTAGTTTATAAATACTCACCTGTAAAATCCCAACGACAAATGTCATACTACCCTGTAAGAAGGAGCCACCAACAAACACCCCAAAGGAAAAACAGGCCCCCATCTGGCCATCTATCAGTTCACCTACAAACCACGGTCCTGCAAGAGAGGAAACCAAACATCACCGTCAGGAAACACAACAGAGACACAGCCCTTTCCCACATGGCCCTTTGTACCCTGAGACTTCCCTATTCCTTGTCCAGAGTAATCAGCCTCATGTTTTCATATTCAGCAAACAGCAGTATGGTGTGAAAATACCACAGTATGACAGGGGGCTGTGGCATGCAATGAAAATGCTTTTGAATTAGTTTCATCTCTGTGACAATTTTCAACACCACATATAATGTATCTTCCTTATGAGAGAGGTGAAAAGGGTAGCTTTTTCCCAGAATTACAGTAAGATATATGAAAAATGTGGTCACAAACAATTCCAGCCTGGCTCAGCACAGAAATTAAAATAGGCAGGTTACTCGGTGTTGTGCATACTACACAGACTAACAAGAAAATAGCTATTTCAGTAACATGTTATCAGAGGAGAGCAAGCTCAGATTGTTAGCTCTGATGCTAACAATCAAAAAATAAGTGAAAACCAAACGGAATTTTAAAATATTCACTTTGCTTTCAGAGTAATTTAACAATCTAAGTGTTTAATTAATTCAGGGCTTCTAAGTTAGGCTCTTAGAAATAAACCTTTAGTCTCTTTGGACATTAACTTTTAAAGTTCCACATAGATTTTGTAACTTAAGTAGATTTTCCCCATTCTCCAAGATGTCATAATTCTTAATTTTCATCAGGATCTAATGTGTAATTTCAAAATACTAATTTATGTCCTCCGATACTCTATGCTACTTACCCAGAATGGTGTATAAATTCAAAACCAGAATTGAGTAATAGAAGGTGTTTGTTTTACTGAAGACATGAAGAGAATATGAAGTCAGAGTAAGTAATCCCGGCTTTTCTAAACAGAGACAACATTAAAGAAAAATACACTTAATTCAGTTTGCAACATCTCCCCAGATATATATGTATGTATAATACTGGTCTTTCTGAAACAAATCTGCACGCTATTTACTCATTCTTTTAAATAAGGAGTATGAAATAATATTTGGTATGTCTACAGAAAAATGCAGAGGATGCATTACTATTACTGTGATAAGTGAAAGTAAAGAACCAATAAATATAAAAATCTATATTAAAAACAGCAGAGGAACCTGCCATTCTAAAGGAATACACTTACTGTATGTAAATAATACTGAACGACCATTCTATACCCAGAAAATGAAGTTAGCTAGAATGAAAAACATGGAGAAAGTATGTATTAAATTAAAAGTAAGAGAATCAAAACAGTAACTCTGCAAACCCAGAAAGGTGGGTCAGCATGGACTAGATTAATTGGATTTCCTTTGATTAAATCTACTTTAGTGAGATCTGATAGCAACTCAAAATTAAGGCTAGGCATTAAAATGACATTATTCTGACAAGTGTGTGGTGTTAGCAGAAAAAAATAGTAGTAGCTTTCTAACTGAAGCAGACAATTCACAGATCATGCCTTCCTAAAAAGTTAGCTTGTAGACTTACACATATTATGTGGTCTTCTCACAAAGGATTAACCCCTAGAGGGCAAGCTTCACCTTTGGAAATCAACAGCTCTAACAAACTTGTTCACTAAGTTGTCAAACATTTACATGGACCTAGCTGACCACACAGTCAGTTTTTTTTAATATTTAGCTACTGAGTTCCACAAAGGCAACTGAAAATCTGTTTCTTTTCTATGCAAGCAGTTGCTGTAGTTACCTCAGGATGCTACACAATTAGGAGTATAAAGGAAGGGACAAACACTGACATGAATAGGAAGGGAGGTGGCTTCCAGAAAAACCTCATTAGTAAGGTGTGGTTCAAATGATTGTTTAAAGGATAAACGTCATGAGCTTAATAGAAATAATTTTCATTTACTAAATGGATCATAAACAAAATATCAAGTTATGACACAAGTGGCCTTAATATTATTTTGTGAAAGACCCAATCCTGTTCACGTTCTTTGCAAAAGTTAACAAATACTGTCTTTGCAAAAGGAAATCTGTTTCTCCACTTACGCGAGAGAGAATTTGACAATTGTAGTGAAACAAGCACACATATAGAAAATACAAACAAAGCATTCCTTTCCCTATGTATTGGATTCTTCAGTGAGAAAATTAAAATGAAACCTTGGACTTCAATCAACTTAATTTTTTGTTTAAACAAAGACACCTGCTCAAGTTTCTAGTTTACTTTCTTGATATATTGGAGGTTTTCCAGGTTCCCTTGAAAGTGAAACAGCAGCTTCTGAGATACCAATCAAACCCCACAGAAGCAAATGTAAAATGCATGTAGTGATTAAGAGCACAGTTACTTACATATTGTTAGCACACAGGTCAACAGTAAAAAGTTTAGGAGAAAACAGAACTACTAAAAACCACAGGCAAACATTAGTTGATACCTTTGAGTGCTGGCTTTTGGAGGTGTCGGAAAACAACAAGCAAGGTAATCTGAATCAGCACAGTCAGTCCAAAGAGCACTCGAGCCTGAAAAAACAGTTTTGACTATAAGCCAGCCCTGGAATAATTGCAGCCTTGGAGCATGCCTTATGGATACTGATAGAATGGTACCAAGATTCTATTTGAAACACATATTCAAAGCTTGTTGGTATCATTAAACTGAAGAGTAAAAAAGGAAACTTAAGAGTTTCTAAGTTCTAGGATTTGTATTGTACTGACTTGAATTCTGCTGAATGTCTGAAAGCAATAAACCTGAATCTTTAAAAAAGAGAGTTTGTAAACACATCCATTGAAAAAGTGTAGTTACACTTGCAAGGCAATACATTGTCTGAGCACTGTTCTGAGGAAAAATGCAGTTCAAGACATGGTGTAGAATGTGACTGATTAACAAAACTAAGATAATAATTACAGTCATGTGGACTTTCTTATGTAGTTCTAGAAATGCACCCAGACTACTAAGACATGACATCCTTCTTTTCATGTACTGAGCTGTAACACATCTGGATATGACCTGAAACTTACTAAAGTCAATGGGGATTTTGCCCTTCACTGCCCTTCACGCTAGTTATAATGTCAGCAGCTGACAGTGAGAATATTTGCAGCATTCTTTCCAGAAAACATATTTCAACAGTTCACAGTGAATTTTTCTTCAGTTTAATGTTTCCTTTTTCTACTCTCTCCAGTAGCTCTTTTTCCATTTCTTGTTTGTACAAAATGCGTGTACACTTATGACCAAAAATGGATAATTGGGACTAAATCCAGGATGTCAACTGTTTGTATAAACCATTGTTGCACATTTGTGGTTGAAGTGTGCAACTTGAGAAACTTTAAATGTTTTGGAATTCCAAGAGTCATATCTGGAAAAAGTAAACTGCATTAAAGTCTACAAATTCCTTCAGGAATTACGAAAATGCCTACTGTAGATTGGGAAACCAACATGCAGTAACAGCTGTTTTGCTGAAAGTACTTACTAGAACATAGTGGTCAGTGAGAAGAATAACAGATGACCAAAAGTCAAATCTAAGAGAGAGGTTTTCTTCCATACCAAATAAATGGCCCCGTGTGCCAATTCTTCCTGACGCATCCTAGGTTGACATAAAATGAGAGCAATTACATAGCAGTGGTACAAAAAACTGTCTAGTTAAAGTTCCTAATTATCACTGCATCTTTTCTAGAAAGACACAATTGATGTGTGCTTCTCTGGCATACTGCTGTATTAAATTCTACCTACAAAGGATTACTTACAATTCTGCAGTTTCACGTAAATTGATGATTATAAAATCATAATCTGAAAGTGCTACATATGAAGAAGAGCCTGTCAGAGATTCACCAACTTACGGAAGACTGTAACTGTTTACTGCCCCCTCTCACAATTGTTTTCTGGAAGTTCAATTCTAGGTAATAGCCCATATTAAAATATTTTGAAATTTTGTTGTGCTTTATTTCTGGTGTATTGCCATAAACCCATATAGATAAACAAACATTTGCTTATTGTCATTTATTCAACAGTTTCAGCACGGTGTTCCAGATCTGGCCTGGATAGCACTCAGTAGAGCAGGATAGTGACTTGTCTTGGCTGGTGATGCCTTTGTGGATGCACCCTGGCATCCAGTAGATTTTCTCTTCTGCACCCCACACTGTTCATTCACACTGAGCTTGTGGTCCACCAGGACACTGAAGTCCCTTTTCACAGAGCTGCTCCCCAGCCAGGCAGATCACAGCCTGTGCTGCACTCCTGGATTATGTTTTCCTGAGTGCAAGTCCCTACACATTTCCTTTATGAACCTCATAATATTCTTCTTGGCCCACAATCTGCCCTTGGTTAATCTGTGTTGGCTCTTCCCAGTCATGTGCTTCATCTCACTTGAGAAAGCCCCCCACAAGGATTTATTGCCTAATTCTCCCAGGGACTGAAATAAGACTAATGGGCCTGTAATTTCCTGGACCTCCCTTAAGCCCTTCTTATAAACAGGAGAGTCATTAGCCTTCTGCCAGTCTTCTGGGATGCCCCTTGATCTACACAACCTCTCCAAGACTATGGAGAGTGGTCTCACAAAGATGTCAACCAGGTCTCTTAACACTCTGGAGTGGAAACAGTCACGCCCATTAATCTGTAGGATCAAGCTCCTGTGCCAGGTCTTACTCCAACTTTTCCTTCATTTACAGTGGGTCTCTGTTTGCATCAACCTTGATCCTTGTTCCCAAAGCCTGAGGCCCAACACTGCTAGTACAGACAGAGGTGAAGAAAGTGTTGAGAACCTCTGCCTTTTCAGAGCTGCTGGTGACTAATTCACCTCTGCTGTTTAACACCTGGCCAGTATTTTCCTTCTGTTTCTGCTTGTTGTTTATACACCTTTAAAACCCTTTCTTGTAATTTTTGACATCTCTGGCCAATTTCAATTCAAGTTCGCACTTCTGTCATGCCTTATTTTACTTCTTATGAAAAATAATATTTCTTTCTTTATCCTAGCAGCTTAATGAATATTTTGGTGCTTAGCAGTCAATATTTATTCCTTTAGTAAATCCTCTGGGTTTTGTAATCAGACAAATATGAAAGCAAGTCTGTTGTCATGTAATTTGTTCCTAGTTATGTGAAGCAGGAGGGTGATAGAGAAACCAGACAAGAAAAAAAAATTAATACAAAGAATGCCAACAGGTACCTTACCTGGACAGTTACATCTATGTGATGGAACCCTTCACTGTAGTTTTGTGGGCTCCACTTCAGCACATAGAGAGGACCAGACACCTGATGTGCATTTCCCAGGTGAACTCCATCTATGTAGACTTTGACAGAGATAATGACAGAAGGAGAGAATGCCAGAATTCTAAGGAGTAAATAAAGAGCAGAAGAAACAGATTTGTTACTGGACTTGCAGGTATGTCATTACTTCCTTAAGAAAAAGTCCCTAATGGTTAAGCTGCCTTGTAGATTTAGAAATAAAAACAGTGAAATATCTGTAGGCTAATGGTAATATGATAGGTCTTTCCTACAGTTAAAAAAAAACGTAGTTCTGTCTGGCACTACACAGAAGAACAGGATAGAAAACTGGCTGTGGAACAGACAGAAAGGTGGCAGAAGTTTTAAGACCCTGCCAGAAATAATTTTAGAACTTTCGCTTCAAAACATTTGCTAACACAAGTGGGATGCATCCTCCAGCACACATAGACACATAACCAAAGACTGGCAGACAGCTTCAGAAAAAATTGCCACGCTCCCTCTCTCTAAAGTCAGCTTTGGTTACATAAAGTTCATTTAGGGGAAATAACTGCATAAATAAAACAAACATGAATTACTACTACACAATCTTTTTATCACAGATATGATACAAAGCAAGCTCTCTAAAACAATCTTCCAGAGAAAAATGAATTCTGAGATCAGTGGACACACATTTAAAAAAAAAAAAGGTGTTGTGTATATAATTAAATATTGTGAAATTAAGACATTACAGGGTACCTGATATGAGTGGAATAAAGAATTTTGACTAGTGGTTCGTGAGTAGAACTGCTGTAAAGGAAGGATTTGGGATTGGTGATGAGAACTACAGGCCACTCTTCAAAGTTAAGATCTGCGAAGCTGAGGAGGTCATGATCAAATGCGAGGATCCTGTATCTATAATGAAAGGAAAAAAATTGTTAAGAAAAACTGCTGTGTGAACAGTTGATTTCCATGCTTCTCAAGTTCCTAAAGAATCTGGCTTTATTTTCCATTTATTCTCTTCTGTAGTTGATCTTATATTTTCCAACTCTGCTATATTAACTCTACAGTTGCTTACCTCTGATGAGGTTAATTTTATTATAAATCATGGAAGCAGTACTCAAAGTTCCAATTGTGAAGATCTATTGAATTTTTCACATTAATCAGAGAGATGAACCTTACATTAAAGAACTCAAATATAATGTACATTTCCACAGTGTCTGTGTAGGTACTCTAGTTCAGGACAATGACAACAGCATGCTCTTCCTCTTTATTCATACCAGTATCTTTCTTTGGAATACTGCAGAATAAAAGCTAATATACTACTATACACTACACATAGCATCAGATGCTTTTTGATATACAAGTAAGGTAACACTTGTCAGGTGGACTATTTCTGTGTCAAGAATTCTAACAGCTACGGCAGAGCATGTGTATTTTGAAGCAGTGATGCTGAATTTTACGACAATTTATTTGTCTAAATTTGAATACTAAACACATATTTAGATGTCCCCTTTTTAGTTTTTAAATATCAAGAATTAATAAAAAAATTATTTAATTTATTATCATACTGTTGGTATGGGGAAAAATCCCAAATGTACACACAAGGCATTTTTTCAAAAGCACTAATAATAATAACCAATCAGGCTGATCTCATGCTTCTTTCAAATTCACCACAAAACATAAAAGGGAATTATTAGGGAAATAATTATATGAAACCATAAAAGGGAAATTATTATATGAAACCTGCCTGCACAGCAGGCAGGTTTCATATAATAATTTCCTCATATGGGCTTTTCTTACCTCCTATTATCCATCCAGTCTCCCAATTCAAGTTCCAGAGTGCCACCACGGTGTTGACTGTGCAAGACTGGCATCAGCCCACCCATTGTATGGAGATGTCCACATAAATAGGCTGTGGCAGAACTAATAAGAATTGTGATTATTTGGGTGGGAAGGAAATATCACTGCAGAAAATTTAAAAGTGAGAGATGAGCATGTGAAGACAGGCAAGAAATGTACTTCATGCTGAAAACATACAGGATAAGAAGATCTTACCTCATTAGTGTTCGTATTCCAGGGGATGGGGAGATGATAGTTGAAGTGGGGTAGTGGCCAAACCAGATAGTATGGTTGCTGTGTAGACTTTCTGTTGCCATCAAAGACAGCTCTGCCATTTGATTCTGAAACAGGCAGGTGACACATCTGTTTTGTTAAATAAATGTCTCACAGGCATTATAACTTAAAAATGTAAACGCCCTTATAGCTGAACACAAAACTTTCAAACAATTTTTCTATATTAAAAAACCCCAAACCTCCAAACAAGCCACTGCAGAAATAAAACAGCCAGCAAAATGAAATGCAAGGACATACAATACCATGTTTAAAATCCCAAAAAAATTATAGGGTCTCTTAGGGCCTGGGCTGAGTGTGGCATCCACGCAGATGAATGAATAGTTCCCAAAAGAGGTAGTGTGGATGTAATGGAAAGAGCCATCTTTATGCCAGGCAGAGTATTTCCTAACAAAATAAGATGGAAATACTGCTGTTAGGAAAGCTTGTAGCCATGACAAACATACATTACTTTCTCTCTTTCCATTGACAACAGGTAATTTCACTATTTCTGACTTATAAAACTGAAGTGCTTTTGATACTTTATGATAGATAGGAATTGTACATATCTTCCACTGGCAAAGACATGACATTTCAACTAACAGTACCACTTAAATTGCTCTGTTAAGGATTAAAATCTGTAAATAAAATTATTATGAGTTAATCTGAGAATCACTAAAATTCATTAAGTTTAGGTTTGGTTTTGTTTTTTTTTTTTTTTTTCTTTTGGGGTGGGCATTTTGTGTGCATTCAGATTTTTTAAATTTGTTTTAGTTTTGTTTTACTCCCTGCATGATTTGCGGAAGCTAAAACATTCCTGAGTTCAGATGATGAGTATAATTTGAGCACAGCCATCCAGAAATCAGTTCATATCCCTGTTCCTCCACCAGTCAGAACTATAAAATTGCCAGAAAGGTTGACCTGAATAGAATATAAGCCAATATATTAAAAACAAGTTTTCAATACTTCTAATGCCATAAAAACCCTTTCAAAATATTTTTAAGTTAGCATTATCTTTATGAATATCATCAGCTTCAACAAAATTCCTTCCTTTCTCCCACTTTGAGACTAAACAATGTGTTACTAATGTGTAACAGTTGATTCATCCTCTGCTAATGC
Organism: Passer domesticus; assembly: GCF_036417665.1. Taxonomy (NCBI): domain Eukaryota; kingdom Metazoa; phylum Chordata; class Aves; order Passeriformes; family Passeridae; genus Passer; species Passer domesticus. Next base: position 36,144,096 of record NC_087479.1, read on the forward strand.
TGTGAACATACAATAGGAACCTATGTTTTTGTGTAAAAATATTTTATTTCAATACAACCCACTGCACTCTTTAATTTTAATGCATAATGAACACCAGAATGTGGTGCTGAATAACTGTTTTTCCTAGCATCTATTTTTGTTTCTGCAAACAATTTTTATCATTTTAATATTATAAAATATATTTGTATTTTTATATATTGAAAAAACAACTCCATTTCACTCTTCCATCTTCTCTCTCCTAGAGTGTGACTGAAAATTTTGTAGACATTGACAGATACAACACACTCAATTACAAAACACAAAAGGGTAAGAGATAAGAGATCTGCACAAAGAATTCTCTATTTTCTCAATCAATTCTGCTCTACTAACTGACAATGCAAAAAGACAGAGGGAATAGTAGATATGATCCTGGGCTATAGGAAAGTCAGTGAAAAAGCATATATGTGATAACTGAAAACAGAATATTGTTTAGTGAATTTGACCTTGAATATAGCTGCATCTGTATGATAAATAAAAGTACCTGTAATAATTCTGACCACTATCCAGGCGTGGAATGTTGAATGAATCTGTAAGGGAGTAAAAAAGGAAATAAGGAAACTTATTGATCCTTGGCCCTGTATCTAACTGGGTAATGTTGAGATAAAGCAGTCTCAGCAGGTGCTGAAGAGCTACTTTTCAAAAAATGCATGACTGACAAGCAGACTAACTGAGCAGAGGAGACATTATATACTCATTGCAGTTAAATAGCAATAGTTTTCTCATTCAAGTTTCAATTCAAAGATAAAGGCATTGTGGGAATGTAAATTGTTATTTAGCAGCCAAAAATGAAATCTGTCTCCATTTTGACCACAGAACTTTTCAAGAGCTTTTATGGACTGGTTGCATGCTCTGTAAGTAAGACTTAACTCATTCATGTAAAATGAAGTAGCCGTGGCATCTCATCTAGAGAATAGCATGTGTAGAACAGACATCAGCTTGGCAAAGTCTGTACTGCAACAGTTCCACTTCTCCATTAATGCTGCTAACAGAAGCCTAACAGGAAAATGAGTATATATGACAAAGCTTGCACTTTTTTCCCCCCAGGGCAGCTTCCTGTATAGTCTGTTTATACGATTGTCAGCTTGTGTTTGAATGCTTACAGTTTGGCAACAGCTGATGGATCTAAACTCCCATGACTCCCTTCTATTCAAAAGAAACCAAATTTCCTTTAGCTGCTGGATATGTGACACCTTTTAAACTTAAACCTGTGAGGTGGAAGTCTATAAAAAGTAAATTGAAACCATTTCTTCAGTATGGTAAGATTACAGTTTGCCCTTCCATTAAATAATGTGGTATATAAAATAATGATGTGGAAACTAATATCTGAAGTCATGTTCAACCACTTGCCAGGTAAAAGACTCTTACTCCTCTGGTACTAAAACTCACTCTACTAAGAGCTTGTAAACAAAGTGTGTCCCTCAGCAGACATGTGGATGGCAAGCCTTTCTCCTGATTCATGAATACTAACACACTAGTGAGTACTAACATTTTACCTTTATATTCTGTGATCTGCAGTCACAGGAAAGACAGAAAAGTTTCATTTCCTTCTTACCATGATTCCCTTTGATGTCTATCCACTTGGTTTTTTCCATGACCCTTGATCTCTTCAGGATTGACTGATAAGTTTTCCACTCGTCTTCTACCTGCTCAGATCCCAGTTTATCTCTTGTCTTAGCATCTGTCAGATCACCTGATAGTGTACAAAGGTGAGATATCACTAGAGGCCTACACAGTTTATAAAAATACTGTAACTAGACAAGCATGCCATCCCTGCCTCCAAGTCTAAGTGGCTGCAGGCCTGGGTGCAATCTGCAGTTTCTGTATCTGGTCCACAACATCAGGGTAAACACCTTCTAAAGCAGATTCAGCAGCCTCATTAGACATCTCTTTACAATATCACTGCAGCACTTTCACCAATTAGGTAATAACTCTGTAGAAACAAAACTCCAGGTCTAGCATTAAGATTACAAAGCCTTGCATACAGTAACGGCTCAAAGTCATTTCGATTTTTTTTGTCAAAACTTAATCTATTTCAATAGCAAGCTGTCAAATGAAGTGGTAAGCCTTATTTCACCTCTCTTGGTATGATATGTTCAATGGAAACCAGCAATAAAATCTTACATTAATTCACAGGTGAATTTCATACAAATGAGCAGGGATGGTTCTGAGAGAGGAACTGCATCCTAGTGGCTAACCACAGACATTGCTCCCTTCTGTAATTTCAAACACAAAGAATGTAGAATCATGACCAGGACATGAAGAAAGGCAGCTGCTAGCAAGGGCTAAGATGCAGCAACACCTATTGGGAAAACATTAGCTATCTTGTGTGATTGTGTCTGTTACATAGAACACACTAAACTCCCTGAAGAAACTGAACGCTGAAGAAAATAATAATAATGCCCTTGTTGAGAAATTATTCTTTTCAGCTTCTAGCAGTCTTCCTTCAGCTGCAATTCAATTTCCATTGCTTAAGATATGTTTAAAGTTCTGCCTTGAGATCCTAGAATTTTGCCTATTTGCTGTTCCTTTGACAGCGCACTCAACAGGAAATTCACACTTTTCCACTGCTTACCTGTTGCTAGAACAAGTGCTGGCTGAATTACATCAATTGTTTCAGAACAGAATTTTTCGAAGTCAGGAGCTCGTTTGGGATCCCGAAATTTGCTGATATGAATATCTGACACCTGCAAAACAGAAGAGTGAAACACTGCCCCAAGTAGAGGGTTATTGCTAGCCAGGTTCTTCTGCAAAGCCAAGCATGCACAAGAATGCAATGTAAGAGCAGTCACAGTGACTCATGTCAGTCTAAGGGATACAGGGAGAAACAGAAGTGGGTGACCAGGGGAGAAGGAAAGTAGAACAAGCAAATGATATTGCAACTCTAACCCCTAAAATCACATTTACATCAAGAAAATTTCCTTAAAACTAAGAGCAGACAAAAGTATGAGGAAAAACTTAGGTATCCACAGTAAATTGTGATGACTGCAAGTGACCTTTGCCTTTCAAATTCTGGGAGTTTCTGTGCAATGCAGTGGTTTTGCTGCAAGTAAGACTACAAACTAGTTCTGCAAAGCAATAGGTTAAAGCTACCTAGAACTTGAAATGTACTGAAAATTTATTTTGTATCTGGTGTGACATTTCCAGTAGCTGAGTGGAAGAATTTTTAACATTCTATCCAAGCATTTTAATGGATCAAACAAGTGTGTTTAGATCCCATTCCATGTGCCTTCAAGAAGGCAAAGATTGCCTAAGAAAGGATGATATGACTTGTATATAACTGTAGAAGATGATGTTAATTTCTGAGTCAGTCAAAGCCCTCACATCAGAAGAGCAGTTTGGGGAGAATAAGAAAAGTAAGATTTTTCTATTTTTTTACATTGTAGCTTTTCAGTACTGTACAAAAAAACCAAACCCTTGTGTGAATGGTTTCAATTCCACTTTCCATTCTACTTCAGTCAATCAATTAATTAATTGTCCTCCTTGGTTCGAACAAATGGTATTTGATGCTCAAAAAGCAGTAAACAAATGCTCACCTGACAATATCACTTGGAAAGAAAAACATTAACTTCTACATTCAGATTAATAAACATGTTCTTGTAAAGTTTGTAGTTTTTGAAAAATCTAGATAAAATATCTTGGAGAAAAATTATTTACTTCTACTTATTCAATCATCTGTATATGAAGAAAATATTACCTGAATACAGTTTTTAAATTCTGATTAGGAAAACTCCCCATTTGGAATTACGTGGAATTTTTGCCTAGATCAGAATTGCATGCTAAAAAAGGCAAACACTTTTAAATATAACTTTAACTTCACTTTCTTTGATGCATTCAAACTAGTGTGAAGCAAAGAGCACAGCAAAACTACCTCAGTACATCAAACCTCATTTAATCATTGACAAGGATACAACTGGTTTTGCTTCTTTTCAGCCTGTGGATTTGCAATTAATTTATTTCAGCAATCAAACAGAGAAAATCAAAACTTCTAGTTTCCATTCTTGAGGGAAAAAGTCTTACAAAAAACCTTACTCATGTTCTACCAGTAACTACAGCAAATGTAAATTTCGAACCCTACAGCAGAGAGTGGCTCGGGAGCCTGATTTCCTACAGTGACCTCCCCACTCTCCTTCCCCATGGGTTTAAGATTTTTAAAAAGGTTCAACTTGTCATTTCTAAGAGTTACAGTGTCCCGGGACTTCTGAGAGCTGGGACTAAGTTTCTCTCATCACTAACAGCCATGACATTTGAAGATCTCAGAAGTAGAGCTTCTTCCTTTTTTTTTTTAAATTTTAAATTAATTTCAGATTATATCCCACTAAAAAGACAGTGGGCAAGATGAAAAGCTTGTAATGCTCTTATTTACTTGCCAAAATGTAGGTGAAAGCCCATTTGCTGCTTTCCCCCCTCCCTCTGACTGATGTGGATACTTGGCCTCTCATTGCATCATAGGCAGTTACTTTCATTAAAATGGGTTGAAAGAGATTTAGGAGTGAGGAGAAATCATCAACATTCCTTATCTAGCAAAGATGTGGTTCAGGAGAGGCAGGCGTTAACGAGGGAGAATTACAAGGTCTAGAGCAACAGTAGAATGCTTTCAGCTTCCAGAAACAGGAGAAATAATTATATGCTTGTCAAATACTGAGCTAGAGTGTCTATTTGGCAGTGAGTAAGAAAGGAAATTCTGCTACAATAAAAGTGGATGAGCCATTACTAGAAGACTAAAGTAGAAAGACTGTGATTTAGTTCCTTTAAGAAGAGATAGTCCTGTGTCTGGGAAGAAGAACGAGGCAGGAACTGCTGGGGGCAGAACTGACTATCTTGAGCTCTATTCAGTGACCTAGGCTAGACCTATGGATCCACCAGGGAGCCCGAAGCCTGTTTCCCATAATATCACCAGGCACAAGGCTGGATTTGGTGCTCAATTAGTTTCCAAGTTAGGTCAATGATAAAGCAGCTGTTAAAGGGCACATCTGAAAGAGAACATAACCACTTGAAAGTAAAGCCAAGTCTCAAATTAGCTGTGCTGTGACTTATCCTTGGGAGAACTCCACTTGATGTGACACAACCAGAGAGAACACAGCAAGAGAAACATGGCCTGTGCATGCTGCTTGTCAGTATAGCTCTGCAGCTGCTATATGCTGCTGTATCTGACTCTTCACAAGACAGCAGCTCAGGACAGGGGCTTTCCTTATGTTATTTCAAGTGTATCTCTTGATACTTGTACTCTGCAGTAAAAATAAGCCTTAAGACACTTAAGGAAAAATTACTGAAAAAAAATTACACCACCAATTAGAGAGAACCAAAGACTTATATATGCCAGTTTGTCCACTAAGAGCACTGCCTGCAGCTAATAAAGTCAGGCAAAGTGTTCTTGAGATTGAGAATGAAAACAAAACAGTAAAAGCAGCTATTTGTTAGAAGGAAATGCACAGCAGTCCCTGGGACATCTCAGCCACAGATTAACTACAAATATGTAAACACTTTTGTGGCTAGTTCTACACTCAGTGCTTTGGGAATGCTCTGGGGAGAAGAGTCACAGAAGCAGCCACAGAAGCCCTAAGACGTGACAATTTGCTTCCAGGACTATGCCAGGTCAACTTGGATTTTATGTTTAACGTGGAAACAAAGCTGTGTATATTTAACCTTCTGAATACTGGCATAGTACCTTCTACCCCTATAAATCAGTAAAGCTATTTAGCTATTTTCTCAGCCACACAACTTTTCTGAGATTTTGGATGGGGAAAGGGACATGCAGAGCCTGCATTTCTGTGCAGGATATTAGATAATACCGCATCAGGTACTGATGCACTATATAGGGTAGTGTAATAATTAGGTGATTTTTAATTACCTGCTTCCACTACACACATCTGTCTGTGTGATAAGGAAACGTCTCTGTGCAACCATCCAGGAGCCGCTCTGGCAGCCACACACCACCCGCGAGCGAGGCCCCTTCACAGCTACACCTGACGCACTCACAGCCAGAGCAGCTTTCCAGGCTTCCCACAGTAGGGTCTCAGTCTTCGGGACGATTAAAATAATTTAGTCTTGGTGCAGTAATTAACAAAATAACAGTTTGACTTGGGTACCTCTAAGAAGGTGCCCCAAAGAAAGGAATCCCTGGGCTTTTATACCCTCACAGTCTGAGAGCAAGCAAGTCTGGGGGTCATGGGCTCCTGCCGTCTCTGAGTGTCGCTCTCCTGGCCGAGCCACAGGTCCCCGTGCCTGTGCTCTTCGCTGTGTCAAGGATTTCACAGGTCCCGGCCTTTCGCCTCGGGCTCCCGCCCCCCGGAGCTCAGCCTGCCCCTTGCCCTGCAGCTGCACATCGAGCTGCCGGCACTGAACATGTTCCTCAGCGCGACCTTCCGCGCAGCCTGCCCAGACGCCTGTAGCCTGGGCTTGGCTGCCGCCTCCGCCGTGCCCGCGCCCGGCCGCCCCTCGCGCGCCCGGCCCCGCTCACCTGCACGACCCAGAGCAGGCTGGCGGCGGCCGCGCCGGGCGCGGGCTGCGGGGCCCAGCGGCGGCGCTGCCCGGGGGCCGGCGGCGCCCCCGGCGGCCCGTACCAGTCCAGCAGCAGCGCCACGGCGGCCGCCGCCAGCAGCCCCGCCGCCAGCCCCAGCATCCCGCGCCGCGCCGCCACCGCGCCCGCCCCGGGCGAGCCCTGCGCCGCCAGCCCCGGCACTTCCGCGTCCACCTCCCCGGCCGCCGATGGGCGCGGAGGCCCGATGCCAGCGGGGCCGGGGGTGGGGCGCTCCCCTTGTGATGGAGGTTTTATCCGGCTCTCCCCCCGCTGCCTGGGCCCTGAACGGTCCCGCTTTCCCCTCGGGCCGCAGGGGCGCCTGGAAGTGCCTAGGTTAAAGCAGAACGAAACCCAGGCGTACGAAGAGATCCGTGTCTCGTCTTGCTTCCTTACAAATACAGCATGTAAACTTTCGCTTTTTCTCCTGACGGTATTGTAATTCTACCATCTCGGAAATCTAGGCAGTTGACCTATTTTGCTCCTGACAGAATTTTTGAATATGTTTTATATATAGTATGGTATTTTGAATATGTTTCATATATATGTGCACACACCATTGAAAACCTTTCTACAGCAACTGCACAGTTTCATAATTGCTAAGTTATTCTTTGCTATCAACTCAGTTTATTAATTGCTGCCCATTTACTGTTGAAATTTTTTCTTTCCATCTTAAGTATGAGTTTAGGTGAAAAAGCTGCTCTCACTTCACATCACTCTTTGTTATTTAACATAATATTCTCAAACAATTTCAGGTATTAGAAGTTTCTAATTCAATATTGTTTAATTGTAATTATATTTTCTCATATAATTTGTCATAGGACAAATATTTATTTTTTAGTATTTATAATTATTAGCATTTATTGATCAAGAAAAAACATTTTTCAGATCAATTAGACTGCATTAATAAAAGATACATCTTATTTGATGTTCTTCATAATTTAGTTACTCTTTTGCAGGACTTCATGTATGTTTGCTTTGGTTTTTTTCAGCTGCCTTTCATCTTGCTTATGTATTCTTCCCCTCCCAAAAACACCCTGAAAAAAGTTTCTAAATAAACATGAATCAGCAATCCTGTTAATCTTCAGGAGTAATCTTGAGAACTGGGGCTTGCTCACTTTCTTCCTGAAGCACTACCACTTTCTTTTAGCTCTAGCAAGGCTGTCAAGCATTTTGTCTGTATTAAAATTGATCTGAATCCCTGTTTTGTTCTTCTTTCTTTTATTACTGTAGTATCCATGGAGATCTTGGTGGCTTGTGCCATTTCTGCCTGGGCAATGGTGCCAACTTGTTTTTTTAAGAGGTTTGCTGACACTTTCTTTGCTATCTCTCAGCGCATGCAGTTTCCAATTGTTTTTTTTAATAATAATTTTTAAAAATAAGTCTAACAGTAAGTCTTGTTCAATCAAAGCAGTTGATTTACATTAGCATAACTTCTAGAACTCCCACAGTAAAGCAAACCCACACTGCTAGTTAGGTGAAAGAGGTGGCCAGGCAAGCTGCTTGACTGGGCTGCAGGGAGCCCTCCTGCTGCTTGACTGGGTTTGTTGCTGTCCTGGAATTCTGCCTTGCTTCTCTTGCTCGACTACATTGGAAGCTGGATTATACCATTGCTAGTGTTGATGCCAAAACAGGTGGAGGACTCCAGTAATTACAATCCAAACTTGGTTGTTGTGCAAACAACACTTCTGGTTAGCGGGCAGCTGTGCTATTGAAAAGGACTGGGTACAGCAATACAGACAGACAGAACGAGATGAAATTGTTAATTGTCTCATGGCAAAATTCACTTTGTGTTTTTTACACCTCATACTTAAACCTGTCTCAGTGATGCTGTTTTTAAGTGACAGATTTCAGTAATATAAAAAAGTCTGCAGGACTTCTTAATAAGAAGATGACCAGTAGCTATGGCAGAGGAGCTACATTCAGATATAAGAGAAGATAGAAGAACTTTGAGAGTACCTGTGGCTGGGTGCATTGCAAAAAAAAATTCATTTAATATACCTGAAAAGATCACCTGTAAACTTTATCCCATTCATACTGATAACTGAAGAAAGTGGAAAAGCTGCTTGGAGGCTTGGAACTGGAAGACTGCAGTGGGATGAGACAGTCTTCCCAATATCCAAGATATCAGGCATTCGGTATGGACCCCAAGATGCAATGCTATGGCTATTTGTTTATTAGGACAGCCTTAGGAAGGTGCAAACACAGGGGATTGTGCAACTGGACTGCAACAATCTGGAAAACTTCCAGCAATGCATAGGCTGTGTTTGTCATATATCAATCAAGATCCTAAATGCCCTAATCTGCCAAATCTACTAAGCACCCAGAACAGTAATGATATGCTGTTGGAAGGAGCTGTGGAGGAAAAAGCTTGATCTTGGAGATCTTTTGGTCTTTAGGCATGTAACTAAAGCCACTGTTGCCAAGTTAATAAAATTTCACCATTTGCTTAGCCGGCGTGGGAGCCACACAGAAGTGGTGTGACTTTGCACCTGTGTAGATGAAGTTACTTGTGCCATTATCTTGCTAGCAATGGGATGAGGGGACATGTCCCCTGCATCGCGGGAGGCTTACATTAGATATTAGGAGGAATTTCTTCACCGAAAGGGTGATTAAACATTGGAGTGGGCTGTCCAGGGAGGTGGAGTCAATGTCCTGGAGATGGTTAAGGAAAGACTGGACGTGACACCCAGTGCCACGGGCTGGATGATGAGGTGGTGTTCGGTCGTAGCTTGGACTCGATGATCTCAGACGACTTTTCCAGCCTAATTGATTCTGTGACTCCGTGCCTCCGTAATGCAGGGCGCGAAGCGCACACGCAGACGGTCGGGTTTAGGAGCCTGCACAGGAGCTCCATCCCCGCAGCTCGGCGCACAGGATCAGCACGAGCCCCGCGTGCCGGCCGTCCCGAGAGCCGCGGCCGGGCCTTGCTGCGGCCTCCCGCAGGCGGCGCTGCCGAGGCGGCGCGCGGCGGCGGCTGCGCGCGGGGCGGGCCCTGTGCTGCGGGCGCAGCGCCCGGTGACGGCGCCGGCTCCTTCCGGGCCGTGACGGCGCCGCCGGCCGCGTCCCTCGCTCTCAAAATGGCGGACGGAGCCGACAGAGGTCCCGCGGCGGGAGCGGCGGGCGGCCGGGCCCCCGCGCAGGCCCCGGAGCGAGCTATGGTGAGGCTGCAGACCGGCGCCGCGCCGCGGTTCCCTTTGCCCGCCTCGGGGACAGCCCGTGCCCTGCCCGCGCTGCCGCCCCGCCGCTCGGCCGAGCGGGGCTGGCTGTCCGCGGCTGCCGTGCGGCGCAGTAAAGGGCCGGGACGCGCCGCTCTGCACCCGCCGCGGCCAGCGGGAGGCGGCGGCCGCAGCCGGGGCGGGCCTGGGCGTTGGGGCCGCGGCGGGCGGCCCGGTGCCCCGCGCCGGCGGCGGGCGCGGCTGCGCTCCCGCTCCGGGGGCCTGCGCTCGCTGCGGCTCCGCGGCTCGCCGCCTCTGCCCCGGGAGCGGGGAGCCAGCCCTGCCCCGGGCCCGGCCAGCCGCTGTCACGGGCCCGCGGGGAAGCGGTTTGTCTCAGTTCCCCGCAGCCTCTCTCAGCCCCTGTCCCGGGTCTTCAGTTGACACTTAATGACGGAATTGAGTGACATCAAACTTTGGAAAGCTTCAGAGACGGTCCTTTAAACGTTGGAGTGCATATTGCATCTTTAACCAGAGTCCTTTACCTTTCTTAAAGGTGACTCTACTGTGGAACAAAAAAGGCTGCGTAACAAATTACTGTTCTGCAGTTTGGAGCAGCAAATAGTATAATTTAGAAAGAACATAGGAAACAGTTGTTTGTTGAACATAACTATTGTTTCTTTTTTCGTTCTGCAAAATAATTGTCTAGGGATTTAGCATTTTGTTATTGAACACAATTTGGTGTTGACCCTGTCTAGTGGTACCATGTAAGTGCCTTCTGTGATTTCCTCCACAAATTTGTGTAGTGATTACTATGTCTGAAACACTTTATCTAGAGGAGTTTAAAACCTAAAGGCTGACAACTTAAGGAAGGAAGGCAGATGGATGTGTATGAGGCACTTTACATTTTATGTTCTATTTTCTGTAACAGTCTGCTCACATAGTATAGTTTTGAAGCTGTTGATTGCTGGTGTTTAAAAGCTGGGTGCTGGCAAGACTGTAGAATTGCTACTTTTTACATGATGCTACACACCACTAATAAAAGTAGAAAGCTGTTTACTCATGGAACTTGTCTTGCATGTGGCAGCACTAAGCCAACAACCATTATTCCTTGTACTCTTCTCAGAATTTTAAGTATCTGCAAATCATTAGAAATGGCTCTTTAGTCACAGACTTCATTCTTAAGTGCTGTATATTTCTGTAACTGAAGCAGGCCTATGTGTGGCTTTTTTTAAAATCAGGAACAACTTGATTTTAGACTAGGAGAAACGTGATTTGATTGCATAGTGTCAAAAAGTGCAGCCCAAGACAAGCGATTTCTTAAGCCTGTGAGCTGTGCCTAAAGTCAGTGGTACTAAGGGTAATAGTGGCAATCAGCAGCAAAGCAATGCAATCAACCTTTCATTAATTAGGGACATTAGAGGTTGAGTTAGCCCAAGCAATCCATACAGCTGGTAATAGTGGTATTGTGAAAAAATAGGACAGAGTTGTTGAAGAGACCCTTAGCTGCTCAAAGGTGATGCTGGTGCACTAAGTTGTCTTAATTTTTATGTGATTTCAGCCAATTGAAAGTGTCTGGACCAGAATTATCATTATTTCAAGGAAGGTAGTTGGCCATCTAGACCATGTTGCCTGCCATACATCCAAGCAAACTGTGGGGATTTTGACAGGGAGTAGGGGCTGAGGGTATGTTATAAAAAGGGAGAAGAAGAGCCTGAGATATGTACTTAGGTTGTGTCTGACAGCATTTGTGATGTCAGATAGCAAACCTGGCTATAGTGATGCTAGAGACAGCTGTAGTCTGGAAGCAGTACACCCAATTTATTGCTGTCCTAAAGATGGTACTAAGTAGGTAGAATATATCCTGCCTGACTTGTGTTTTCACTGTGCAGGGCTGTCCTGAAAGTCGCTGTGGTGCTAGAATTGGAGAGTTGTGAGTTCTTTCTTTGTGGAAAGAACTGGTTAAATAGGGTGAGCTTTGACCTCACTGAACTTGTTGTATTCTGTCTCAATGTCCGAGCAGTCAGACAGACTCTGGCTTCTCTGTTAGTTTCTGGCTTTGAGTGCCATTGGCTGCAGTGCAGCACCTCATCTGGCTGCAAACCCTTCCAGAGTGCTGGGTGCATGATGTAGGATTACCTGAATGATTCTGCAGGAGCCAGCCTGATTCTGGACTGGATGGTGATGACTCGGGTAATAAACTCTTCTGCACCCAGCCCAAGTCAGTGGTGTCTTCTCTGCACTTATCTGCAGCACTTCAGGTTGGATGACTGTGGTTGAAAATACTTAACTTGGTGTTTCACTGCATTAGTTGGAATTCAGGTCCTGTTTGTGCTTCTGCCTCTCTGTAGTGGCTGTATTGCTTCCTGAGCTGCCCTGGAGGAGAGTGGGCTGAATTTAATGCTAATTAAGTAGTTAACCCTGTCTACCAGACAGTAGTTTACTTTCTTTCCTTTCCCAGCAGCATCCACAGTTTACTTGGCTGGCTGATGGGCTGGACTTGGCTTGTCCAGTAGTTGGCTAGCAGGCATTGCTGGTGGCCTGACAAAAGCCTGCTTTGCAGGCTGGATCCAGCCCTTGGTTGGCTGTCCATTTGTATTCTAAACAAATTCCAGTTTGACTCCTGCCTGCTTTTGTGTCTGCTACCTGGAGCAGGGCTTTGATATTAAGCTATTTCGAGGATTTAAAATTTACACTGAATCTTCATATTTTCATGTATGTGTAGCTTCTCTGTATGTGTAACATTTGTGAAGAAAAGGGATTTTTGAAAAGGTTCTTTCTTTTGCCGTCAGTCAGAACTCCTAAAAAAAGCTGAGATGTAAGTGGTGTAGTGGTCTACAAGAAGGGAAAAGTTTATCTTACTAGGATATTTTCATTAAGACAGGCAAATTCCAAATTTCAGTTGTGTAATGTAAAGAGTGATACAGGCACTTGTGCATTTTAAGGTGTTTCAGATCTTTTGTGTCATTCAATGCTTTTACCTAGTCGAGAAAATGTATATGAGGAGTCCTCCTATCCAAAATGTGTTGTAATCAAGTAGGAATATGGAGGGGATGTTCATATTCGTGTGCAGGTTATTTCTTGAAATTAGTGAAATCTGAGTCAGGCCGCTTTTTTGGCGTTGCAGTGTCTTCTAAACTGAATTGAACTGCGTAGACCAGATGACATGTCCATATAATTTTACTCTGTTAAGTTAAATTTGTTTAAAACTTAGTTTTAGGTAAGCCATCAAATCCTTTGGTGTCACTAAGCCCTGAAATGCACACGGTCGAAGCTGCTGTATTTAGAACAGTCCAGCATATTGGCAGAACAGTGTTTACTGTACACTTGTGTCAGTGTCCAAGGAATGGAGTTGTTGCAGCAGGTAACTGGAGCATGGCCCAGGTCCTGTTTGCATCCCTGTATATTTACTGAAGTGCTTTCACATTGTTGTGGCATCTGGTAGCGCAGTGGTTTTTTTCTTCCCTGTCAGCTTTCATGTTTATTTATATTTATTGGTAATGTTTGTGGCTTTTTTTAGTGCAGGTCTGATTGTCAAGGTGTCTGTTATGTTTGCTCGAGTCCGCATAAAGTGCACAACGTGTGGTTGCTCTAGTCCAGTATGGTATTGCAGCTGTGAGAGGTATGTGGCTCCAGGAGAAAGCAGTGGATATTCCTGATAACATGTGACTGTTTCAGTGTCTCCTAGATGTCACAGCAGTAGAGAAGTTAGGGATACACAGGTTGAATTTGGTGTGTGAGGGAAAGTGTTTGAGGGATGCTGAGTGGTAAATACGGATAGAATCACCTGAATTTTTTTTAAACATTCCTTCACTGCAGAATTAGACTGTGTATAGTGGGTCTTAAAATTGAGGATAATTGGAAAATTAGGTAAGTGTGAATACACTGTAAGAGAATTTTAAAAAAAGCAGTTATGTTGTTTTCCACACCCTGCATACCGCATTCTTCCATTAATGGATTATTTCTTTGTAAATATTCACTGTAGTTGTGTGTTTTGAAGTGCAGCCTGGTGCTTGGTAAGATATTTAATGGATGTTGTGTTCCTTCAAATGTAGGAGACCACAGGATGGATGTTAAGGATCAAAGAAAGAACAAAAGCATTTTCTTTGTTTCTCTCAAAACAAAATAAAAATGATCTGTCAAATAAATAGTCAGAACTTAATATTCTGTGAGATTTTGAAATTGAATTTTATAAGTAACTCTGCAAAGATGATTTTGCTATTTTTATAGGAAGAATAACTTTTTCCCCAAAATAAGTATTTTGCACATTGTTTTGGTTTACTGTGTGGTACTAAATTTTTGCTTCCTCTAGTATTAATTGTATGTTGCTATCTACTAAATGGAGGTTTCACCAAAAAATTTGGAACATGACACCGTGATTAGATTGTGTGCCTCAAAGAGTTGAAAATTAGTTCCAGAATTCCTGACCATTTTGCTTGTTGAACCTGCTTGTAGTAGTATCCTGCTAATTTTGCAGTTTATTGAGGCTGGAGTGTCCACTTGGTAGGGATGTACAACTGAGATACCTGCAGCATGTTGGAGAGATCTACAGGCCCTGATTTGACTCCAGTTGTCTCCTTGGGCAGCAGATTGCCTTCAGGTGCTCACTCCCATGAGCTGCAGCTGTGCTCTGTGCTTTTGGAGGTGCCTGTGATTTAAAAGTGACCTGCAGTTTTTTCCAAGAAGTTGAGCAACTTGGGTCTGTGTGTTGTTTACCCTGAAGAAGACTTTAGTTTTAGCTGTCCAGCAGCTGAATCAGTAACAGATGGTGCTGGTGGTTACTTGTCCTTCTCTGGTGGTCCCAGTTTGCTGGGGTTCAGCTCAGCTGGTAGCCCTGGGTGGCTGCTGGAATCGAGGTAGGTTGTGCTCTAGACCAAGCTTCAGTAGTCTGGCTGGTTTTGAGTCTCATTCCAAGTGGGCAAACACCTGCATCATTAAAGCATATTTTGGCATGAATTGGCACCCTGCTTTGGCTCAGGGGCCAAAGTTAAATGACTGAAGAGATCAAAAAGTTCTTTTCTGTCTTCAGGTCAATGTTGATGTTTTGTTAGGACAATGTTAGACAGTCTTGAATGTTACCCACGTTGTGCCAAGGGAAAAAAACCCAAACTTTAGAAACCTAACTTCCTTCTTTTAGTGTGATTACTGATATCTAGAGCAGATTGGATATTAAAGTTTGGTTGTATGGTTTGGTTTTTTTAGCCATGTTATATAAAGGAGCTGACAGATGCATCAGAAAACAGATATTTTGTATTTGAGTTCTATACAGTAATTTCTACAGCTTAGATTCTCTACGAAAACTATTACGAATGTGACAAAACAAATAAAGTAGGTTTCCATTTTAACTCCTTGAAGTTAGAATTCATACTCCTAAAAAAATTGATTTAAGGCAGGGAAGAAGAAATACGTTAATTTCTAATATTTATTTTTGAAGCCTCTTCTTTCTGGAATATATATGTTTGAGGCTGAAATAGATTGCCTTGTCTTCATGGTTTTTTTACTAAAAATAATGCCTAGGTGTTCTGTGCTCTAGTTGGATCTTATTTTCAGTGCATTAGAAAAGTGGTAATTTTAAACCAAAATAATAAAAAGGAAAAATGGAGCCAAAATTTTGAAAGAGCCCTTATATGAAAATGTTAGTTCAAGAATCCTTTGAACTTTGCTTTTCAAAGAAATTTTAAGTATTCTGCCTACTTATCAAAGAACTTGTGCATATTTATCCTTTTCAAATGTCATATCTTTCCTCAATTAGTTAGACAATATCAGAATAAACATTTTCTGAGATGCTGTTCTGCTAATCTCTGTTTAATTTGTACTGTGCCTTAAAGGAAAGCTGCCTTTTGCATTTGGTATTTATGTTGAATGGCACCTGCTTGAAATCAGTATGCCCCCAGCATTTTAAATATTTACTTTTAAAAGCCTGCTTTTTCTAGCTGCTTGAACAGGCAGCGGGTATTGTCATCTTGTGCCTGACAGATTTTTGCTATGCATAACAAAGTATTTTACTAGTCCTTCTAACTGGAATGCTGGACCAGGTACAGGTTTTATTTCATGCTACTGGTAGTGTCTGTTCCTTCATAATTTTTTGTTTAATGTTCATAAATATTAATATTCCTTTTCACTGATTAGATTAATGTATAGATCTAAAAATAGTCTTGAAATTTAGGCAATCACTTTTGCGCTAAAAGATCAGCTTGTCAATCAGTGCAGTTAAAGTATGGCTGCTTTTTAGAATACTGCCTTGTGCAAGCTGTTAGTTTCAAAAGACTTCAGAGTTCCAAGAGAACTGTGCTTAGAAGGTAGATCAAAAATTGTCATGGAAGCAACAACTACTGAATTAGTGTACACAATAAACCTCTGCAATGATAAGGGAATTGTCATAGTGGCGAGAAATCTCATTTGGTGCTTGGTCTGCAGGTGAAAAGTGAATTGAGAGTGTTGTTAACTTTTTCCTCCTTTTTTTTCTTATACACTTCTTTCTCTCTTGTTCCTCTTATTATTAGTAGTATTCATAAATGGAATGTGTTTGCGAAAGACAAAATTTGGTATGGATATATTTGCTATATCAATGACGTATTTTGCATATTTTATAGCAGTATTTGTAGGCAAATAGAATTTCTCAACCTCTGACCTTTTTGGCATAATGCTTATTTAAAGGATTTGGAAAAAGCTACAAATTGTCCTTTTACGTGTAGGATACATCTGCATGTTTGGTTGAAATTGACATTTGGGAAAATCTGTGTGGTTACACATAGGAAGAAATATTAGTTTGATCCCACAGAGGAGGAGGTTTCCCATGCCATAGAAGAAATTGTTTCCTAATGGTTTGCTCTCAAGTGATATTGTGAAGCAGTTCTTCTGTCACAGTATTTTTCTGTGAAGAGTCAATAAAGATGACAAATTACTATTTTTGTTATACTGCACAAATCAAATGTGTTGGACAAAGTGGTTTCTGTGTCTGCTCTCTGACAATGCTGCTAACATTTGAGAAAAACAGCTTTGCAACTCCTCCTGCCTCCCTTTTTCTTCCTCTTTTATGAAGTTTGAGAATTATTCAAATCCTAAAAAAGGTGAATGTGACAGGAAGGTGTGATTGAAGAAGGCAAAGAGATGTGTCTGCAGCAGGTTAGAGATATAAAATATAAAAGCAGAAATAGGAGACAATGTGTATCTTTGACATGCACTGTTCACTAGTGTCAGGTTCTTGTGTCACCTTTGCCTGCTGTTTCCAGTACCTGTGGATGAATGGTGTGGATGTTACTTTTCCTCTGCAGGAAAGGTTGTGGTGTGCTGCTGCAATGAGAGCTCCCTTAGCTCATTGTGGTCCCTGTTTGTGGGGGTTTTATTTCAGGGTATGTGTATGTCCACAAGGGCCCATATGGTGACGTGGCTGTTTCTTGGAAAACTTTAATTAAAAGTGAGAAAATGACCAAGAAACCTATTGAAAGAACTCTACTAAGGTCACTAATACAAATATTTAAAAGCTGAGCAATTTCAGAATTCAGATTTTAGATAAAGCACTAATTTGCTTCAAATGTCAAGATGGTTCTTTTTTTTTAAATCAGTAATTTGAAGTTTGCAGTCCAAAAATATTTTCCAGTGGTATAGTGTCAGTTGAAGTAGAGTGTTCTCAGCCAGCTTCCTCTGTGCTTTCCTGTTAGCTTACAGTATGTGGGCCCCTGTGAGTGGGGTGTGAGTCCCTGGGGGGCTGTGGAGAGCTGACTGATAGTATTATTTTGGTTACATGTAACATTTCTTCCTTAATTGTGTTATTTCAGGGCTTCTGCCTCTTTCTCTAGCATTTCAAATTTACTCTTCAGTGGAATCAAATCTGGAAAATAACTTTTCTCTAGAGCTTACTAGTAGCAGAAATTAGAAGATTAATAGAGCTTGACAAAGAAACAATATTTTTCCTTTGGAAGCATTTGAATCGTATGTTTTTTTAATATCTGTAGCAATTGAGCACTTGACAGGTATGAGCTCAGGTGAGGGAGTGAGTGAGCAGAGGGAAAGTGGGACTTCTGAAACTATTGAGTTTCACTGTGTGGGCACAAGGGGACAAAGAGTCAAGTTGAATCAATGAAGGGTCAAGTTTAATCTAGGGGGTGTTTTATTTGGCAGATTTTGTATTGTTAAAAGTTTTGTATGTAATTTTATAATTTTGAACATAATATAGTAAAAAGATTTTGATGAAAGGAATAAAATGTTTCTCATAGGAGGCACAGAGGGTATGGGATAGGTCTGAAGTTTAGCCTGGTGCAGTTTTTAGAAATAAGAAAAATAATAGTCTTGTTTTTCTTGTGAGTATAATGGGTATTTCCTGGGTGATCTACAGACTGAGCATATATTTTAGTGCTCTTACCAGAAGGCAGACAGCCTGCTTGAGAAAGTTCTCTTGCTTCCCTTGTTCCCTCTTCTTTCCTACTTCCTGTCCTCTCTTCTTGGAACAACACTTAAATAGAATTAAAAGCTTTGCACAAGAATGCTTGAAATGCTTGTGAGTTTGACTGTGTGAGAACCCATTTTATACATCTGGCAGATTTTCAGGGAAGCTTAGCCCTGTGTTTCTTGGAGCTATGACGTGCTCTGGACCAACAACACAGAAGCTAAACTTGCACCATCTCCTGGGAACTTGGGTCATTGAGATAGAAGGGGACAGATTGGGATTCACTTGTGCTCTGTGAACAGAGCGTGCCACGGGGCCACATCCCACCCTCCTGCATTTAAAAAATACAGTGACCAAATTGGGAGGGGAATTTGATGAAGGCATGATGCAGTATAGGTAAGATAAAACAAAAACTAGATACAGGAGGAAACATGTTTAAGCAGAAACACTGAATTATGAAGTTTAATTATGATAAGAATAATTCACTTCCACTCATCTTAAATCAGGTGCATTAAAAAAATAAACACATGATCGAGTAATTCAGTTTTCAGCTACCTCTTAGAATTTAATGTCTTTCTCAGACCCATCAGCTGTGTGTGATATTTTTGTTTTTTCAGTGTTAACATGCAACTATCTGATAAATTTGGATTTAATTTCTAGTTCTTTTTTACAATTTAGTGTTATTATGCCCTGGGTAAGCATCACTTTTATTTAATAAAAACATTTCCAGGTAGTTGAAAAATTTAAATACGTTAATTAAAATAAAAATACAGCCATTAAATTAGTTTCCTTTTCTTTTTGTTCCTCAGATCTGAATATGTGTGTGTGTACATATATATGTACATATATACATATATATCTGATCTGGATATATATAAAATAAATACATACCTATATATCTGAACACATGTATGTATATGTATACAGATTACATATATATTACATATGTGTGTATGCTACAGCTTTTATGAGCAATACAGTAATTTCAGTGGTGCTTACTGCTCAGGTGAAATTCTGGAACAAAATCAGATTTATCTGTTAGCATTGGAATTAAAACAACTGGTTCCATTCACTTTTTGGGTGGGTCTTCATTTTCAGATAATAATGGATAGGTTTGAATGCTTTGTGGTTCAAGGAATCTGATTTGACTGATCAAGCTGCTGCACTTACAAAATAAGAATATTCTAATGTGGTTGTGGGCGAATGTGCTGTTCTGCTTGACCACATTATGCATGGCTTATCTTTTCCATCAGCTTCTGCCATGCATTTTCACCATGATAAATGAGGTAATGGGCTACCTAAGGGTAATGCTGAGGAAGATTAATGGCCAAAAAAATAAAGGATTGAGGATTTTTTGGTTTTCACGTAAAAAGTTAAATAATCTAGTTCTTTGAACCTACTTTCAAAGGTCTGAACCTTTTGGTGGTTGCTTTGCTCGTTCCCTACTTGCTGGTCTGGAGAAAATACCCTTTAGAGCTTCATGAAGTTACATATGTATTTTTTTTCTTGCACTCATCTTCAATCTTTTGTGCAGTTTTGGGCCTCACAGTGTAAGAGGGATGCAAACCTATTGGAGAGCATCCAGAGGAGGGCAGCAAGGATGGCAAAGGCCTAGAAGGGGAAGCTGTGTGGAGAGCAGCTGGGGTCACTTGGTCTGTTCACCTGGAGGAGACTGAGGGGAGACCTCACTGCAGTCTGCAGCTTCCTTGTGAGGGGAGGAGGAGGGACAGGCACTGATCTCATCTCTCGGGTTACAGTGATGAAACCTGGGGGAACAGCTTGGGATTGCGTCAGGAGAGATTTGGGTTGGATATTAGGAAAAGGTTTTTCCTCCAAAGGATGGTTGGGCACTGGAACAGGCTTCCTGGAGAAGTGGTTTGGCTCCAGTCTTGCCAGAGTTCAAGAAGCATTTGGACAATGCTCTTAGGCACATGGTATGGTTCTTGGGGCTGTCCTGTTCGGGACTTAAAGATCCTTGTGAGTCTGTTCCAACGTAGGATATTCTACAATACATGAATTTTAACCAAGGTTGTGTTTGAAAGGATGTTGTCTTTAAGAGCTTTGTCTGATTTGCAATGGGAAAAAACAAAAGTTATTTGTAAATCATGGGAATAATATGAAAGAAAGAATATTCAGACTTGAAAGACAGAAATAGGACAATTGGAGAGATCTGTTTGGAGAAGTAAAGAAATTGAAAGTGAAGTTATGGACTAAGAACCTCAAGTCAAAACAACTACTTTCATTAATTATCTTACAAAAATAAAATTGCATTTTAGTCTGGTTTCCCAATGACAATAAGTTTGTATGATCATTTGGGCTTCTTTCTTGCTCAGCAGCTATTGACCTCTGATCAGTTCAACAAGGCTTTCAGAAGACCATTAAGTTGGTACATGTTTTGTGACTATCAGCAGGCAAAGGAATGAATCCCAAACTTTTCCCAGCTGTGGCAATTCTTTCCATTTGTCAGAGGCTGAACAGACATGAAACTTCATGTATTGGCTGGCCTGTGGGGAAGAGTGTAGTTGAAAATTAATTAATACATGGGTTTCTCTACAGTAACATTGCACTTGCCAGCTCTTGCTTTAGAGTGTTTTAGTAGAAGACTTCAAAGAAATAGAGGTGGTGGAAAATAGCAGAGAAATCATTGGAAATCTGTGGTTTCTTGGATTTTATTGATCAAAGAACTGACCTCTGATGTAGGAAAGAATTCTGAATTCACAGTAGAAGTGTGTAATCCTATTTTCTTTATATTTACCTATTTGTTTGTTTATCTCTGGGTGTATTTTTTGTTGCAGTGGTGTGATGAAAGATTCGACTTCCAAGCTACATTTTTACAGTGCTTGGCAAAACATGTGCCAAATATTTACTCAGCTGAAATGGACCCCTTGGTGGAGAAACAAGAAGAAATGGTCCAGGCAGCAATATTATACCCCCTGGAATGTTATTTGTTTGGGGAGGACCCAGATATATTCCTGGAGAAACTACAGCAAAGTGGAACCTCCCAGCTGTGTGGAAAGGTGTTCAAAGGAGGGGAGACAACATACTCTTGCAGGTGAGGATGATGGTGTGTTGTCATCAGTGTTCCCATCTGAGATCATGCAGCAAAGTGCTTTAGTAAAATCAGTTGTGCTCCTAACTAGTCATTGCTTATGTCAAGGTACTTCTTTGTTTAACTGATGCTGGCATTTGTTCCCCATTTCAGTCCACTTTAGAGTGAGGAAAATTGCATATGGAAAGAAGGGTCTGGCAGAGAAATAGGGAAGGAAATGCCAAGGTTACTAAAAGTACTGAAAGCTATTGGTTAAAAGTGTTAGATAGTAGGGTATGAATATGGAGTCTGTACCTGAATTGAAAGGGTGAGTACTGTCTCTCTCAAAGTCTGAAACAGAATCCAGCATTTCTGAGTATCATCAGTCCTTTGCTTTGGCAATAGCTGTGTGACCAATGGTAATTTTTCACCTTTTTTTCTCATCCTGCAGTATATTAAAGGTAGCAGCTCATTGATTTGATAGAATTAATTTTATTAATTCCTATTAATACAAATACATTGAGTGTCATGAATAAAATGTATATATATTAAAAAGCTAGCAGTTTTTGTGGTGAATGTAAAGTATGCAACAGTTCCTGCAATTGATAAGCATTAATATTATGTTATTGCCATAGTTTATTCTAATTTTCAGTTTATTTTTAAAGCTTAGAAAATGTAATTAGAAATACTAAGAGAATATTATTAATGATGAAAAGCATTATCAGTTCAAGATCCATCCCTTAGAATTTAGGAAGTGTCAAAATAAAAGCTCTCTATAAACTTTCTTTATGAATTTCACTGTACAGTTTTAATCAGTCACATACTCTTCAGCCCTTTCTAGGAATCAGCTAGTGTTGTGTATGAAAGGAGAATGGTCTTTGAAGAAGTCCTGCTGTGTGTACTAGCAAGTATAGTGAGTGGGACAGCTGTATGAAGGAAAAAGCAGGACAAGGCAGTTTAGTGCTGCTACAACAAGAATAATTTTCTTCCTGCCTCTCCAGAGTTCATATATGGTAGCAGGCAAAAAGACAAAGCTAAATGTCTGAGTCAGTCTTTTCCTTATTTTTTTGAGTTGCAGTCTTGCAAAAATGTGGTGGTATTTATACAAGGTACTGTATTGTACTGCTGCAGCTGAAGGTAGGTATCTGTTTGCTTTAGGCTTCTAAAATGCTAAAAATGAAAGGTATTCTGCAGTTCCAAAATCTGAAGTCTGCAGTTTGAAAGTCTGAATGTCTTGAATTTCAGATCTAGCAGGTACTTCTGTCTTTTTACTTTGATTCATCTTTCAGTAGATTTATGGTAATAAATGAATGTTAGTGAAGTATTAAATGATTGTAATGATTATTATAATCTGAAGGTTTGGAAGGAAACTATTTCTGTAATCAGAATTACCATGGTATTTTAGTTGTAAAAGAGGCTTGAACTAAATGTTGAACAATGGTATAGAGTAAAAAATTTGATATGTTGCCATTTAGCATGTGTCATCCATATTTTGCATAGAATAAAACTGCATTTAAAGAAAAAAGCATATTTTAAGGAAAAAGGCAATGTATAAAAGTATGTATGTCAAACATAGCATAAAATGGAATTAGATTGCCTATGAGTGTAATTTCCTTTTTTCAGATTGTTTAAATGCATGAGTGAAACTTTAAATACAAGTTATATTTCAAAGTATGCATTCCTAGCATATTGAGTAAGGAATTCTTTTCAGATTTTAACTTCTGTTTTAAAAGTTAGAAACATAATCTAGTACAAGTGTAGCAAAAGTTTGATGAGTAAACTGACAACTGATCTTGGAAACAATAAAAAAGGTTAATTCGGAGTCCTCACTGGTTTTCCTAGCTGCATATTCTTAGCAAAACCAGAAAAAGTTTTGCTAAGCAAATTTTGAAAGTGGAAATTGAGCATGTTTTTGACAGAGTCTTATGTAAGAAATTTGAGTACATGGTTCAAACTTAACAAGACTGGTTACTCCATGTGACAGAAATATGATAAAAGTCAATGTTTTTATAATATGAATATGTTGTTAATCTCAATTTTTCTTTTTTTTTGGAGTAACATATTCTTTTGTGCATGAAAATTTCTGGTGTTTGTTTTAGAAAGTTTTCCACTTACCATTTGTGTTGCAGAGATTGTGCAGTTGATCCGACTTGTGTGCTCTGTATTGACTGCTTCCAGAACAGCATTCACAAGAACCATCGGTACAAGGTAGGAAAATCTTATTTTAAGAAATGGTACTTGTAGCTTTAGAGAAGTTCTTTTGAGGCTATAATAAGCTGCACATAAACCATTAGTAATTTTACTTAATCTCTCTCTTGTGTTTCTAGCTATGTAAAGTTTCTTCTAAGAACAGCAACTTGCTAGTTGAAGAAACAAAAGAGAAAGGAGTGTTTATTAATGCCTGCAGCATTATTCTCTTTGGCAATTTCATGGAAGTGTAGGTCAGAGCAAAGAGCTGTGACTGAAAATGACAGTTGTGTCATAAGTTCTGTTGGGGTATATAAAAAAGGTGAAAACCCAGGGAAAACAGACAGTAATGATTACAGAGCACACTGGAACCACAGCTGGGCTGAGAAGCTGTTGTAATTTCTGTGTTTTTCAGTAAATTTTTCAGGCAGAATATTCGCTATGGAAATAAGTAGCTAGATGGGAGCAGTTTGTAGCATTTTTGTCTAAAGAATACAGAATATGCTCTTTATAGATTGAAAGAATAATTTATGTTGCAAGAGACCTAAGGAGGTCACCCAGTCCAGCCTCCTGCTCAAAGTATGTCTAATTAGCTCCGGTTATTTTAAAATGTTTCAGGTAAATAACAGATTTTTGAATGTGTTTTTATTGGGTCAGAGTTTTTTTTTTTAAATTATTACGAGATTGGGGATTTGGAGGAAGCTAATGATAATTGTTTTTGCCTGAGTTTTGTCTGAACTTTTTGCCAAAATGGAGGCTCAGAATTTGTACTCTTCTGAAAGTACAGTGCAAAGTTAAAGTTATAAAAATGTATTTAGATGCTGATTGTGTCATCTGTTCTTTGGTTAGAAGTACTACTAAATGTCTGTTTAATATGCACATTGTTTTCTTTATATTCTTTTCTAATTTGGTTAAGTAATTTTAAAGAAGGCATTAAAACGCTTTGCTCTCATTTTGTGAATAAACCCAGAAATATTTTGCCATTTATGAAACACTCATCAGTCATAGACTTTTTCACTTATTTTCAAGTTAAATTTAGTTAGGACTTGCATACCTTTCTGTAGCAGCAGCTCTCTTTATTTTCTGCTCAAAAAGTTTATCTTTTACCTCCCTTCTCCTCTGATAAGTTTCCTTTGATCTAAAAAAAGCTGTGGTTAGTCCATTGGCTATCCAGTGACTCTGTTTTTAAGTAGATGTTTATATT
Organism: Passer domesticus; assembly: GCF_036417665.1. Taxonomy (NCBI): domain Eukaryota; kingdom Metazoa; phylum Chordata; class Aves; order Passeriformes; family Passeridae; genus Passer; species Passer domesticus. The sequence continues at coordinate 36,168,609 of NC_087479.1, forward strand.
TGTATTTGATTGAAATAATTCACATTGCTTTTTTCCTCTTGCTTTTTATGGGCATATTTCATGACTGAAATACATGGTTTTTCCAGATGCATAGCTCCACTGGAGGTGGATTTTGTGACTGTGGGGATACAGAGGCATGGAAGGCTGGACCGCTGTGTACTAAACATGAGCCTGGAGCATTAAGTTCTCCAAAAGAAGTAAGAATCTTGCTTAAAGTGAAATTAAAAAACCTGTAAATGTTACCTTCTTATTTTAAAAAGTGCTTATTCCTGTATTTGAATGTATTTGTATTGTATAACTCATGTAATAGGTTCAGTCAAGTGGAATGGAGATTTCCCTGGTCAAGGTGTTTGGAATCAAACATGTATATTAGACATCCTTTGGGTTTTTTTTTTTCTTTTTGTTTGGAGACAGTTTAATTTCCTTCACTTTTTTATCCTAATTTTTGAAGAAAGTTAATGGATTTCACAGATAAAAATGGTTGAAGCTGCAATAAGGAGTAATTTGTTTACCAGTTGGAGCTTGTTGCTTGCTTGCAAACTTTTAATATCTGTGGGAATGCAAAAAGCTGTTAAACAGCTTTTTTGAATGCAAGTTTAAAAAAAAAGTGAAGCAAACACATTTGATGAGGCCTTTCATAGTCTAGGCCTAGATTATACATGGATGTGTAAAGAAAGGTATATGAAACTGTTGGAATACCTGGAATACCACTGAGAGCCCTTGGGATGAAATAACTTTGAAAAGAAGAAATTAGGTGAGGTTAAATTGCTTGAAATTTATGTACCTATAATTTACAGCATACGTATACATATTATAGTATAATTTCCTATTATATTAATTAGGTACTCTTTCAACCCCCTTTTAATTTCTTTAGATTCTTTTCTGTAATAATATTATCTCATGTTTTACAGAATTCTGAATGTCAGTTGAATGAAGAAATTATGGAGCATTCTAGGAGAGTGTTTCCCTCTGTGATAAAATACATTGTAGATATGCTTATCTGGGAGGAGGAGAAGGAACTGCCTGAGGAGCTCACCATTAGGTAGGGAGTATTTCCAACTTTCTTTTCAATCCATTAGCTACTTGGATGATAATTTTTCCTGGGATAGTCTCATGCAGACATTAGTGCTGAAATCCCTGTAAGCAGCGCTGTGGCATATTTGACCTAGAGTTATGTAGAGAAAAGCTTTTGATACTCCATGGGAAAAGCGGTGTGTGACTGTCCTCCATCAGTCACTGAAGGGAAGCGCTCCCTGCAGTGACTGATCTGCAGTGAAATGGCAGGTTTGGAAATGTGGGAATAGAGAGTCTCACCAAGTGCCATTGGCTGTCTTGGGAGACACTGATGGGGGCTAAGGGCAGGGGAGCAGAACTGAGCTGGAAGATTTTCAAACAAGCTTTCCACAGTGCTTGAGAGAAAGATGTGGACAAGCCTTTTAGCAAGGTCTGTTGCAACAGGACAAGGACTAATGGTTTAAACTCAAGGAGGATAGATGTAGAATAAATACAAGAAGGAATTTTTTTTACAATGAGGGCAGTGAAATAGTGGAACTGGTTGCTCAGAGGGTTGGTGGATGCACCATCCCTGGAAACTTTCAAAGTCACGTTGGATGGGGCTCTGAGCAACCTGGACTAGTTGAAGATGTCCCTGCTCATTGCAAGGGAGCTGGAGTAGATGAACTTTAAAGGTCCCCTCCAACTCAAACCATTCCATGATTCTGTGAAAATGGCAAAAGGCTGTGTATCACATAAAAAAACAAATGGGTTCATAAAACAGCAGAGAAAGGAAATTATAAGAGAATATCAAATAACTTCAAAACTTCTCTTTTGTACTTGATATATAATTTCTATAGCTTTTTTCTGGTGTGGATGGTGGGGGATGTCATTAGCATGAAGAATATGTTTGATTTACTTGAAAACTTTCTTTTTATTTTATTTGGCATTCTTCTCAAGCTGTCAATTAAGCTGTATTTGATAGGACACTATTTACAATTTTATTTGTATGATATGTTGCCTTTTTCCCAGCAGAGAGAAGGTAGACAGCTACTACTGTGTCCTTTTCAATGATGAGCACCATTCTTATGATCATGTTATCTACAGCCTGCAAAGGGCACTTGGCTGTGAGCTTGGTGAAGCCCAGTTGCATACGACTGCCATAGATAAAGAGGTTAGTGCATTTGGGATATCAGAGTCACCTTCTAACAGTCACTTGGTTATAGAATCCTTGTTTCTGGTTGCTGGAGCTTGAGGAAAGAAAGGCACATGGCTGAGCAAGTCTTAGTCAACACTTGTTTTTCAGGTGCAAAGAACTTGTTTAGGAAGCACATATCTCTGGTTATACTGTGCTATTTCATGTACTTTGTGTCAGGAGGAAAGTTGATACAGTTTGTATTGGAATTATTCTGCAGAAATCTTTCATCTGTTTTAATGTGTACATGAATTTTCCTTATTTGATAATAAGATATCCAGACTTTACTTGGTCGTTGTGTTGTTAATTTGGATAACATTTTTCCTACAGACAATTATGTTAATTTTTATTTGCTTTTTGGTGTTTAATAGCACTGTGAGTGATGTTTGGCCCTGTTTTTTCTATTCTGTATAAAAAACATAGCAAGGATCGGACTTGAGATGTTTTGGGTTTGCTTTATATTGGTCTCATGCTCACTGTTTTCTTAAACAGGGTCGTAGAGCTGTTAAGGCAGGACATTATGCCTCTTGTCAGGAAGCAAAGGAAGAAATTAAGGTAACTTGCTAAAGACATTTTGAGAAGAAATCACCCCATACAACCTAATTAGTATTAACACTAAGCACTTATTTGTCTGCCATGCAGTCTTTAGCTTAGTGCCTCCATGGTTTTATAATTTGCCTGTGAACTTTTTGGAACTGAATTTACAGCACCACATTTGAGATGGATAGATATCTTCAGAAACAAATCATCAAAGTGTTTTCTTTGTTTTGCTTGGGAGAGATGGTGGGGAGTGAAAATAAATAATGAAATTAATGTTATTTTATTTTATATGTACTAATATTTACCCGATTCCTAGAGGCATTCTGAAAATGTTTCTCAACGGCCTCTTCACGTGGAGGTTCTGCATGCTGATGTTATGGCACACCAGAAGTTTGCCTTGCGCCTTGGTTCTTGGCTGAACAAACTCATGAGCTATTCAAGTAAGTATTGCTGGGTTTTGTTACAATAATGCCATGCCAGAATTTGAATGAATTAAGTAGTGTTATATATTATATTCCCTTAATTAAAATAGTTTGATATTCTTTCTAATTAGAAAATTAATAGTGCAGTAGCATGGGTGATGACATCTGTTAGCAAGGTTATGAATAGCAGTACTTTTCTGTTCCTTCTTGTTGAAATAAATGTGTTAGTGCTCCATCAGGGAAACAATCTCCAAGTTTTATTATTCTCACTTTAAGCATCACACACACTCAGTGTGTGACTCCTTTATTTAAAAGCTTCATTTTATTTAAAAGCCACAGAGCATCTCTGTCAGTGAAAACATCCATCCTCTGCTTGCATCAATATCTGCTTCAGATTTGATAGCTTAGAAAATGTCAATAAAACAAGCACATTAAAATCTTAAATAAAAAATTTTTCCAGTAGTGGAAAGTCTATTTGAAGCTTTCAAACATTGTGCTGGTGTTTGATGATGCTGATGGCTTTAAAGATTTTTTGAATCAATGTACTTTTGATTTGTTACTGTTTTTTTCATACTTGAGTCTTGCCACACTAAAGCCATTATAAAATTTCTCCACACAGTACAAATTAAGCTCTACTCACTTCTTATCATACTTCTTGATAGGTAAATCTGGTGGTCTGCTTTATCCCCTTTGAAAGCTTTAATGAAGTGAATTTTTTCTAAGTTTTTCTGAATGCTTGCTTGAAATACATCGATCAGAACTGTACTTTTTTTGTAATTCTTTACAGTGTTTTACAAGTTTTGGTGTTCTGTTCTATTCAAGTTTGTATTTATTTTGCCAACAGTATTTTCTTACTGTTCTGATTTCTTCAGGCAGTTCTTTCAGTTGGTACAAATTTTTTTAAGGTGGATTATTTCAAAGTTTCTAGTGAAAGTTGGATGTTTATCCAGGTTAACAGATACTTTTACGTTTTAAGAGTCTTTAAGTACAAAGGTTGAAGTCAAACATTCCTGTCCTTCTGGATTATATGCACAGAAGCTTTATGAGCCTAATGTTTAATTCAGCTGGAACCTCTGTGTAGTCTCGTGGTTCCTGTTATTTTCATGGTTTTGTTTCAAGTGGTAGATCATGGATCAAGAAACATTTAGTAATGTTTATTTCCAGGTTGTCAGGAATTTGATTCGTGACTCTTCACTTTTCCTTTTCAAATTAATAACATAAGGGCTCATTTTGGAATGTTAAAAACCTGAGTTTGACTGCGATATGTTGATCCCCAAAACTGCTTCAAGTACTGTGTCTACTGATCGGTGCAAGAAAATAGAAAAGAATTTCTGAAATTCTACAAAAGACTGACTTTCAAGGCCTGAAGCAGTGACCAGCAGAAACTTGCCTAGCCCTGAGCATTTCTGTGCTGGCATAGTAAAGGCTTCTTATGGATCTGCTTTGCAAAGCTGTCTAAATAATTTCCATTTTAAAATACTGTTCTGCATCACAGGATTTATTAAATTATATAGACAAGAATAATAGGAAGAAATTAGTGAGGCAAAGGGTATGTGGAAGTATATTCATTGAGAAAAAATGTTAAAAGTAATTCTTACTTAAGTGCCTTCTTTTTTTTTAAGTAATAGAATTCTGTAATTCTAATTTTCTTGTCATATAATTTAATTATTGAAATGTTCTTGTACAAATGAGGAGTTTCGTCCCTACAGGTGATTTTCGCCAGATATTTTGTCAAATATGTCTCAAGGAAGAAGCTGGATCTGAAAAGCCCTGCTTTATAAGCAAGTTGATGCTATGGGATGCAAGGCTTCATAAAGGTTTGTTTATCCATGTTGCTATAAATTAAAGATTTATCAAATTAATTTTTCATGTGTGTAACACATAGATAAGTGCTATGCGTGTAGAATTGCAGTTCTTCATGGTTTATTACAGTTTTTATACAGCCTTAATTTTTACAGTTGAGCTAATTTATATTTGGCATATGTATTTGCCACCTCAATTTATTCTGCTTTATGTATCTTGAAAAATATTTTTACAAAATGTGACTTGATTACTTGATGCTTTAAATACATACCAATAAATGTCAAAAACTCCCAAAAAATTAATAAATGTGTTCTTATGCTTCATAACCATTTCAAGACTTTTAATGATTTCTAATTATATTTTAGTAATTGGTTCCTGTTTTTCCACAAAAAGCTGCATCTTAGTACAACAAATGACATGCATTATATTGGCTCTTTGCAGGGGCGAGGAAGGTTCTTCATGAACTTATCTTCAGTAGTTTTTTCATGGAAATGGAATACAAAAAGCTTTTTGCTGTTGAATTTGTGAAGGTAAATGGTTTAGATTTTATGCTGTGAATTTGTACTAGCTTTATGAAATTTCCCCCCAAACTGAAAATTGTTTCAATATAAATAATGAATTTTAAACAAGCAGAACTTCAATAACAGGCTCAGCCTTTATTGGAGTGCAGTTAATTAATTCCCATGTCACTGGTTTGTTCCTTAGACTCATGTAGGGATATGCTTGTTTGAATGCCATATTGTTATTATTCTGTGTATCTTTTGAAATGCCAGATGAACTGCAACTGAAATTGGCCTTTCTTTTTGAAAATTTGAGACAATAATTAAGAAATATGCAAAACATAAGACAAAGTGCTTTTTGTTTTAGGGTGAGACTTTTTAATTCTAATAAAGATGATTGGTACTTTTTTGATTTTCTCTGGACTAAAACAAAGACTTGCATTACCTATTGTACTTGTCTTTTAGAGACAGCTGCTGAACAAATATCCATGCAGTTCACTGCAGGAGGAAGACTTGTTTTTTAAGAATTTCATGTCTTTATTTTTTTTTCTTCAGATATTTAATTTTTTTTCAGATACTTAATTTTTTTTCAAGGGAAGATCGGTTGTAAGAGAAAATAATTCTCGTTCTAGTCTGACAAATTAGTTAAATTTGTGATTATCTTCAGTATTAAGGCAGTGGGGGCCATAATGACTTGCTTTGGTGCATTGAGGATATTGTGCTGTTTTTGTTAGAACTGCTTCTATTAGGTGGGAGAGACAGACTGAGATGTAATTCTTGTGAATAAAAAAAAAGGTAAAAGTTTTGGTTAACATTTCTTTAATGTCCCCAATGCTCTCTTTTTGTAGTATTACAAGGCACTGCAAAAGGAATACATCAGTGATGATCACGACAGAGTTCTCTCTGTGACAGCACTCTCAGTTCAGATGTTCACTGTGCCTACTCTGGTATGTAGAGCCTGGCTCTGCTGGAGGTGTAAAATGTTTGAGAACTGCCAGCAGTGGCATCTTTGCAGATTGTTGTATTTGGCAGGGAGTCTTTATGCATTGCTGAGTTGAATATGAATGAGTTTGAGATTTGTGAAGGCCAGTATGAAAGCAGGAGCTTGAGTTGATGTGAGAATTCATTAGAGAACATAGAGGGAATGCAAATAAGTATAAGTTCCCGGCACATTGTACTCTGTTCATTTACTGCTCACATTTACCTGTCTATATGACTTTAAAAACAGGACAAGGGGATAAAAAATTATTAAATGTCTTCTTGTGGGGGTGAAATATGGGGAGGAAGTATATCTATAAATTTTAAAGGTTATATATTTCTTGGCTGAAGTACTGATGTGAAAATTACTTTGTACATGATATTTCTAGCATATCCATTATATAGATGCTGTCAGAATTGAAGAAACGTACGTAGTTGTTGTTGAACAGACTTTGTATTTCATAGCATTTGTCATCCTCCACAGTAAATACTGTGGGAGTTTTTTTATCTTGGGTTCTTTGCAAATGCTTAAAGGAATTTTTAATCAGAATTATTTGATTCAAAGGAAACATATTTTGATGATAACATTAACAAAAACAGGAGGAAAAAAACTTCACTTGGTTCTTGCAGGCCCGACATCTTATTGAAGAGCAGAATGTAATCACCACCATTACAGAGACACTCCTAGAAGTGCTTCCAGAGTACCTAGACAAAAATGACAAGTTCAACTTCCAAGGCTACAGTCAGGACAAACTGAACCGGGTATATTCAGTAATATATGACCTCAGGTAAGTGTAAGGCTGAGAAGCTAGAGCAGCTTGAAAATATTACTAATATCATGAAGTGTTTCAATTAAGAGTCTGATGATAAACCTTTAAAATCAAATCCAAACTCCTCAAAAATCATGCATGATATAATTGTTTTCTTTTTCAATGGAAACTTAAAATTTAAAAATACCAAAATAACATTCTATGAAACATTTTTTGATTTTCAGTTATCTAACTGTATATAATATTTACATTAATAAACAAAGTGTATATACTGTCAGACAATATGGGAAATTTGTCTCCCATTTGCTGTTGTTCTGAGAAAGCTGTATAATCCTTATCTGCATAGGGTTTTCTACTTTTACTGGTACCAAATTGCTCTAATAAACTGAGTAATGTTTGTTACTCCATTCATTACATCCCAAATACCTTGGAATTAAAAAAAAAAAACTGTTAATTTCCAGTGATGGAGTCACACCAAGGTATTAGCAGTTCTAGTATTTGGGGAAATTTTCTGAGTACTTTAAGATGGGGAGGGTGATGTAATTAGATTATGTAATTGATGTTATTAAAAAAAATTGAAAACAATTGTATTTCAAGAACACTTGAAATACAAGCATAAGAGAAGTCTGAGCAAAGTATGATAATTTTTTTTGGGGACAGGTATATCTTAGTCAGCAAACCTACAGTATGGACAGACCGTCTGAGGGAGCGTTTTTTGGAAGGATTTGTTTCTTTCCTAAGGATTCTAACTTGCATGCAGGTACAATACATTTAAATAATTTCTTTCTAATATTCTGTTCTAAAGAGATTACAGCTTTTCTTTTTTCCGATAATATTATAATGGATGTAAACATGCAATTACAGTGTTAAATTCTTCAGTCCCTATTTTGGGTGGGTTAAGAAGACATGTTTTTACAAGTAATACTCATCAGATTTAGTTACATATGTTTTACCTTTTGACTGTGGAATTTTTTGTTGTGTTAAGCCTGTGATCACTGATTTAGACAGAGTATTTTGTGGGATTTCCATTTCAGGGAATGGAGGAGATAAAAAGACAGATTGGTCAGCACATTGAGGTGGACCCTGACTGGGAAGCAGCTATTGCCATACAGATGCAGCTCAAGAACATTCTTTTGATGTTCCAGGAGTGGTGTGCCTGTGATGTAAGTATATCAATTTTGCATGCATGTGTTTTGTGAATCTTCCTGACAACTTTTGAAATAGCAGCTTTTGCAAAAGCTCTCAGTTGTTCAGTGTAGTTCTCCACAAAAGAATTGGTTTGAAAGAATTAATCTGGGTGTGACAAAAAGAGAAAGGAAGGGACTGTATTGTTGCCATGATATTTTCTAAAAAATCCTTTTGCCCGGATTTTTCTCCTGAGAAGCTGAGGAGCCTCAAGAAAGAAATGTAAGCAGTAACTATCTGCTGCTGGGGGATGCAACAGGCACAGCTTCAATTGGTCCATGTAGATTGTTTTCACTTGATGACCAGTCTCAGCCACCTGTGTTGAGGCTGTGAGCAGTCACAAGATTTTGTTACTCATTCCTTGCTTTTTCTTTCTAGCCTTCTGATAGATCTTTTCTCTCTATCCTTTTCAGTATAGTTTTAGTTTATCATTTTAATATAATATAATATCATAATATAATATAATGAATCAGCCTTCTGAAACATAGAGTTAAGATTCTCCTCTCTTCCCTCATCCTGCAACCCTCGAACATCACCATACTGTATGATTTTTTTTTTGATGCTTCATGTATTTTTAATTCTAGGAAGAGCTGCTGCTCAGGTCCTACAGAGAATGTCATAAAGCTGTGATGAGGTGCAGCACAAATGGCCGCTCTCGGGAGAAGACAGTATTTCACTTATGTGGCCATACCCTGGAGAGCAGACCTTACAGAGTGTCTGCAGATCCTGTCAGCATACATTTACCACTGTCTAGGACTCTTGCTGGTAAGTGATGTGTTTTGATTGTTGATTAAACTGTGCTTGTCATCCATCTCTTGTTTCTTTACTCCAGAAAACACTTGAATTAAGTGCTTCACAGATGAGTTGCTCTCCAGCTTTCTGACATTCTCATGATCACAAAGACATGTTCCCCATATGTCCCACTAAGGGAAAGTTTTTCTCAAAACAATATTACCATGGAGGTTGGAGAATCTCTTTTTAAAGGGAAGAGAGAGAAGTCAGTCAAGAAGGAAAAAAAATTCTTTTTAATGAGATCCTTAATTTTCTCTGAAGTGTTTCTGGTTCTGTTTCTATCTCCTTTATTTAAATGAATGTCCACTATTACTGTATCTTGAATTTAGTTTCCAGCCATATCTATCTTAGGACTGTTAAAATGCTCCTCCTGGAAGACATATTTTGCACAATGCCAGGATAGGCTTCCGGTCAGAATATAATCACTGCTTTCTGTAGAGTACAAATGAAATCTTATGCTATTATTAAGCTGTAGATTCTTTATCACATCATTTGATACCAAGATACCACCTGTTAAGCCTTGTAGTCTTGAAGTTCATTTACTACTGATGTATGATTTAAATGTGAAATTGAAAATTTATTTATTATATATTGCATCTCATTTTGGATGGGGTTGATTCATTTAATGTAAATTTATTCATAAAATAATGGATTCTAAGGCTAGTAAGAACTGTTGTGATAATGTAATAGATCTTCTTTTAAACAAAGGAAAGTATGAAGTCTTTCCTCAAAAAACTTCGACTTTTTTTTCTGTAATTCTCTGAATTGTAGATTATTTAGTTAACGTTTAGAAGAAGTTGGAGAACCTTCACTGATTTTGATTTATTTTCTGATTTTTCTTCCTTGGTTTTGTAGGTCTTCATGTACGATTAAGCAAGACTGGAGCCATCTCAAGATTGCATGAGTTTGTTTCTCCTGTAAGATACTTTCTTTTTTTCCCCCCAAGTGCTTTTGTGATTTATACTCTGGAAAGAAAAGTCTCAAGCTATATCCTCTAACCTTCATGGCACACATACAAGTTATTTTTCAGCTGTCAATATATCTCTGTTCATTAGGACTTACACTTTTAAAACCACTGGTAGATTTGTTCTGAGGTGTTTTGTTTATTTGTTTTTCCTTTCTTAAATTCTAGGAAGAATTTCAAGTGGAGCTGCTAGTAGAATACCCTTTGCGGTGTCTTGTCCTGGTTGCACAGGTTGCTGCAGAGATGTGGAGAAGGAATGGGCTCTCCCTGATAAGCCAGGTACTCCCTGCAGAGTTCAGTGCTGAGCTGATCCTATTAGTGTTTGCAAAGGTTGCTCAGCAATGCTGCCTGTGCAGAGAGAGGTCATGGGGTCACTCCTACAGTAAATAGAAAGTTTCTAGGTGGAAACTTAGGTGACATGGTTTTATTTCTGTCTTCAGCAATGGCTTACCTCCTTGTCTTAGATGACTATTTTCATCTCTGTTATGACTCTTTTCTACTGTGTGAAATAGTATAATGTTGCTGATGTCTACTTGTAAGCTACTTTCAGATCCCATAATGACTGCAAAAGTACTTGTTAGTACTCTTGCTTATAACATAAAAGGTTAGAAGTTCCTCATGATGTATGGACATTATTATATACAGAAGTGAAATTGTTTTAGGCTCACACTAAACTTTTGAGAACCCTATAGCTAGACATACAAACGTTTTCTAATACTTCTGACTTCTGTTGCAAGAGTAAAGGTAAAGGGAAGAGTCTACCCTGCATTTGTCTCATTTGGCTTCACTTTGGGGTGGTTTTGGTTTTGTAGCTTGGTTTTTTTGGTTGTCTTGAGTGTTTTTTTTGTTTGTTTGTTTGTTTTGGGGCTTTTTGTGGTTTTTTTTTGTTTGGTTTGGTGGGTTTTTTGTTTGTTTGGTTTGTTTTTGTTTCCTTTGATGGCAGAAATTCTCTGCAAACCTTGCACAGGACCCTTTGATGAAATTGAAGTAAATCTTGGTCAACCCCTGCAGAACTGTCTGAGAACTGGGGTAGGAGAAGGAGGATGTTTTGACTTAATTCAGTAGCAGCCATTGGAGTTATGTCCTCTTGGAAAGGGGTGTGAAGTATGGCATAGATTTTTTTCTGGATAGGTGAAAAAACATTTTTCACTTCCACTAAAGTACATATTTATTGTGAAAGAAATGTGGACTTTCCTTCACTCAATAAAGATGTGGTACAGTTTGAAAAGCCTCAGAGATTAACTGATGCACATCTGGTGGTACATTACTTTATATATCTATTTTGTTTTCCTGTTTCTTAGGTATTCTATTATCAAGATGTTAAATGCAGAGAAGAGATGTATGATAAAGACATCATCATGCTCCAGGTACAATGTTCTGAATCACTGCGTAGTTGTCATTTTTTAAAAGTTCAGTTTAATTTGCATGATTTTGAAATAGCAAGTGAAGTTCATATTAATTTAGATTTTTTGATAGATAGGTGCATCTCTTATGGATCCAAACCAATTTCTCCTGCTGATACTGCAGAGATATGAGCTTGCTGATGCTTTCAAAAAAATTAAACCCACCAAAGATCAGGTAAGTAGCAAATTTTTCTGCTGTTTAATTTGTCAGCTCAGAGTGTGTGAAACATCAATAAGAAAAACTAGCTACTGTTGATACCTGCATTTTTAAGGCCACACTAGAAGTCAAGTAAACACAGGAGCTTATGGTTAGGTAAATATTTTGTATTTGGAATTTGTAGAGGCTTCTTCAAAATTAGCAAGCAAGTTTTGCCCCTTTTGGACCTGTGGAGACTTGTCTGTCTCCACAGGGCATCTACCAAAATCCATGAAAATGACTTTACTATAGCATTTCTATGTCTCTTAAGCCACGTTACATGCTTTTATTTTGCTTGGAAGTTTCTTGGGTTTTTATGCTACTTCTTGTGGCTTAACTTTGACATAACCCTTCATTTGGGATACTTTTTTAGCAGTTTCTTTTCTTGCACATGAATCTTGCACTTCAGTTGCTGTATGCTATCTGCTCTAACAGAGCAGGCACTTTTTCCAGCTTGTTAGAGTGGAAATTTCTTCCTAGAGTACAATGTTACAGCAGTGTAGTAGATAGAAGGTTGAGCTCAGTGTCATTTGGTGGATGGATTTTTCTGCACTTTTGTTTTTGTTTTTTTTAACCTGTTTTCTCTCATTCTTGCAGGATTTGATTAAGCAATATAATGTTTTAATAGAAGAAATGCTACAGATTCTTATCTATGTTGTGGGTAAGTTTCATTTCTCTCTGTTGTTGTCGTAACGGATTATTAGTTTGTCAGAGCAGGCTTGATGACATAATAGTATAGAGAGGATACTGAAGAGTGCCTCTTCTAAATAGATGATTCAGTAACAAGTATTTTTGAGCTGGAAACAATAGGAGTTGGACAGTGTAAAAAGCTGTTAGATAATATTCTACTTAAATGTCAATTATGAAGTTAAGAGAGTCCATCTCGACCCATTTTGTTGGGAAGCTAGGCTAAGAATAATGTTTACTCAAGAGTCTTGGGAAAGGCTTCTGGCAAATGCAAGCTTATACAATGAAACATCCCAGCAATACCATTATCATGGTGCAGAATTCAAATTTGCTTTATACCGGTCATATCTGCCATTCTTCTCCTTTTGGTTCATTTGACAGGGGAAAGATATGTGCCGGGAATCAGTAATGTGACAAAAGAAGATGTAATAATGAGAGAAATCATCCATCTGTTGTGTATTGAACCAATGGCTCACAGTGCAATTACCAAGTCCTTGCCTGAAAATGTGAGTCCTGATTTATTTACTTTTTTCTTTATTTATTATTTCTTGTTTTATGTCTTTCTTCTTTAGCTTTTATGTCTTTATGTGGAAGCATTTCTAATATAAAGCATAAATGTTGGTTTGAGAGTTACAAAATGGCATGACAAAGGGGCTTACACACCTTACTGATGTAAAGGTCAGTGTCATAGATTCAGGTATTGGCTGATCTGAAAAAAAGTTTTATGGGAATTATGCTTTTTGATTAAGCAGTGAATTTTTTTAGAATTTTCAGCTCTAGTTCTCCAAGGTTCAAAAAGAAAAGTTGTGAAATTTTCTGGTTTAGCCCTATAGAATGTAGGTTTTACTCTGGATGGAGCTCTATTCCATTCTGGCCTGTGTACCACTGATAAATTTAAGCCTGTAAATTTGATGACTTAAACCTGTCCATTTGAAGTCAAGTGTTGTTCATGTCTATTTGAAAACAAAGATTTCCTTGCCATTCCATTACAGTTGTTGAAGATAGAGGCAAAGGATGTGGATTAGATTTTATAGTCTGTGGAAGTGTTCAGGGCCAGCAATCAATGCAAAAATACCTAAATTTTTGTTGTAAATGAAATAGTCTTAAATATTATCATAGTAGCCACATTCACTGTTTAAAATATCGAAATCTCCTTTTTTCCCCCTTTGTTAAAGTTGGGTAAGCATTGACCTGTTTCTAGAGGTCAGCTCTGTTATTAATGAAGTTCTGCCTTATTAAGTGAAAGTATTGTGTATCTTTGATACTTCCTTGGAATTTGCCCAGTATGAATATCTGCTTTCTGATTAACAGCAGGCAAAAGATAATAGTTAATGAATTAGGGAATTGTCTGAATTTTTGTGTATTTTTGTTACGCATAATGTAATACTGAAGATATTTGAATCATTACATGCTTCTCCCAAACTAAATTTTTTTACCAGGAGAACAATGAAACTGGCTTGGAGAATGTAATTGATAAAGTGGCTACATTCAAGTAAGTTCTTAATGTTGTTTTATAAATAGCTTGAATGTGAAATAATATTTCTTAGATATATTTGGGTTAATATGGGACAGTCTCTGTTCAGCTAATATTTTACTATCTTGAAATAAATATGTTTGCAAATATGCTTAGGAAAGAGCAGTGTGTGGAATATCCTACACTGCTGCTGTTTCTTTCCCTTTGCCACCCTCTTTCCTCAAATTCAGTTTAAGGAGTCTTGGGAGTTCAGTGATCTCAAGTCCTAGTGGCAGAATCTTCAAAAGTTCTTTTTTTTCCTAAGATGGTCAGGAAAGTTAAGAATTCACCGTACCTTTGACAATTACTATCTAGTAACTGTTGTGAGTGGTACTTTGTTGCTAATTTTCTGGAACTTTTCCTTTTTTTCTGGGAATTAATTATATATAAAAATATAATGTGTGTATGCAAATATAGAACAATAGATTGTAGTTGAGAACAAGTGAGAAAAATGTCTTATTTTAGTATACCTTATTTTAAATTTCATGTGGCTTGCTTGTTCATGTTTAATTGAGAGCAACTGTAGGTGTACCTCGGAATCTTACTTAGGAATTACATGAAAAGTTAAAAAAATCTCACTGGCTGGAAAGCAGCCAGTATTACTTGTTTTATACTTTGGTTGAAGAAGGGATTTAATTTTATGCGGTGACATCCAATGTCTGAAATTCTAAGACATACAGTCAAAAGGAATTTTCAGAGGCTATATGGTATGCTTTAGATGGTATAGACTAGAAATATTTTGCTGCTGAATTGTTTCTTCGTGTAGATCCTGTATTGGAAATTTAAGAGTCATAACTGTGCTCACTCTCTGCTTTTAATAAGTTAGTGAGTAGCCATTACAATTCCTGCTTCTTTAGAAAACAAATTGTGTTTGCATTCAAAGATGTGCTGAATATACATTATTAATCTGTATATTGTGAAATATTTCTCTGTAAGGAAACCGGGTGTCTCTGGTCACGGAGTTTATGAGCTGAAAGATGAATGTTTGAAGGAATTCAATATGTTCTTTTATCACTACACTAAGACCCAGCACAGCAAGGTAAGCAAGTGTGAGATTCGCTCTCAAAGGTTAAAAAAATAGTACATACTTAGCAATGTTTAAAGAATTTTGCTGAATTAATACAGTGTAAAGAAACTGGTTCAATAAAGAGTATCTGCAGCTCCCTTCAAAATGAAACATTCCATGAAGTTAAAATTTTCAATACAAATTTACATGGTATGGCTTGCATTCGTGTTTCCTTTATGGCAGCTTGTGTATTTACTCTGTTATCTCTTTATGATAAAACCAAAATGGGATAAGAATTATCTTTGCACTGAGATACCCCAAACTTTGCTTTTGTAACTCTTACGGAGGAAGCAAATATGTCCATTTATCTTCATTACAAATTTAAATCCAAAATGTAATGTTGTTAAACGTGTTTCAGACGAAATTCTTGTTTGCAACCAGACATTTACTATGTATCTCACCATATTTATAGCATAGGGTTTCTCATAATTTCATTAATCTCATTATTGTGTACTTCTGTAGAGGTGCTGATACAACAACACTCCTTTTTCTGTAGGCTGAACATACACAAAAGAAGAGAAGAAAACAAGAAAACAGGGATGAAGGTAAAATTCTAAAATTGATGATTCAACAAATGTGCTAATTTGGTAGTATATGTAGTTTATATATAGTGAGCTTTAAGAGTTGTCTTATGACTTCGTAGTGGATAGGTGAGTTCATATTAAATTTGTTGTGATTTGTAGTAGTTGTCATTAATTAGTACCTGCCATATTTTTGTCTTTTTTCTTTATCATGGACAGGAATTCTGGAATTTTTAGTTTAATTTACATTTAGGGAAACAAACAGGGCACAGTAGTTTTTGACAAAACCATGAACTCAGATTTTATGGTGGAGTAACTAAGAGGCAAAAGCTGTAGTGTTCTTTGTGGGCAGTTTTTTTAGCACAATATTGACACATAATAGTGGCATGTAGAGAAGATTGCCACAGGAACTTATGCTCATATCCATTCTGTAATATGCGAATGAGAGTTAAGTTTTAGAAAGAATTTTTTATTAGCTATGAATACATAAAACAATGAACGCCCGTGTTTCTATTGTAACACAAATGTTATTTCCCTTTTGAGTTTACTTTTACCCGTTCAAGTCACAAGCATTTAATTTAGTGGATTTGAGGAAAACTGAACAAATAAGTACAATGAACAATTTAATAAACTCAACTTTTCCCCTTCGCCTTTCACTCTGACAGCTTAAAATGTTATCAGAGGAATTATTTTGTGGAAATTTTAAAAAATGTGATTATTTAAATGTAATTGTCAGAGATTTATGTAATTGGACAGTATGGTTCCAAAAGACCAAGATGTGTTGGCACTGATTTGTGTTCCCCTGAGGCTGCATTTATTGTTGCATGTGCTTCCTGCATATTCTTTTATGTGGCTGCACTGTCTTTATCAGTAACTTCATTCAGACTAAATTGTCTAAAGAATGATGGTTTCAGAAACACTGCATTCACAGAGGTCCTCTGAAAAGAGGCACTCTGAGAATAGGCATCCAGGTATCTAAAGAAGACTGGAGTCTGTGGTTCCTGGTAGGAAAAGGCTGTGGTGTTAAATGAGGTGCTGTTAGTAGATGCCAAGATTCCACATCGCAGTTCCAGTGTTAACTCAAAGGTACATAGCCAGAAATGACTGGAAAGCCAGTAGTAGAAAAAAATTTAGAGCTCCAGACATGTGACACTGTAGTGTGAGACACTACAGTCTGGAAGCTCCACTCCTCAGTTCTGTTTAACTACTTGAAAACCTTTTATCTGATGCAAAGCACAAATTATATGTTGAATAGTGAGACATAAATAAGGCAGTTCAGAGTGTTAAAAATTTGCATTTATAGACGTAACTAATACTTGTGATTGATTAACTTAGCTTGCATGTCTTATATATAAGAACTCACTAAAAGTACTTAGCATTGCCAAAGATGAAAGTTGACTTAGGCACACAATTGTGTTTGAGCATGTTTTTACTCATTTAAAGGTCCAGTTTTTCTTTCACTGAAATAATTAAGTTCTGGGTGGGATGTCAGTTCATTGATGTGTTTGCACATCTGTTTCCTAGCATTGCCACCACCTCCTCCTCCAGACTTCAGTCCTGCATTCAGCAACGTGGTGAGGATTCTGAACTGTGATGTTATGATGCACATCCTGCGCACCCTTCTGCAGAGGGCAGTGGAACTGGAAACCCACTTGTGGACTGAGGCAATGATCCAAATGGTATGGTTAGCCTTGGTCATCTTCTGATGGTCATTCCTGTGCTGACTGCTTATGAGAAGAGCAAAATATATAAAGATTAACTTGTTAATTCTGTCCGCAAACCTGTTTTTATAAATCTTACTGGGAAAGAAAATATTTTTGTTATTAATTATCTATCTCTGCTGTAAAATAGAAACATGATACATAATAGTATTAAAGTTTTCTATTTTACTTTCCTCCTTGTGTTGCCTCATTACTGAAGCTGTTTCAATATGTAATTCTCCCTGCCTCATATTTTTCTTGAAACTTCACAATTAAGTAACTGTTTGATAATTGGAATTCCTTCATTTTTTGAGCTGCAGAGTCTCCAAATACATAAATGTCTTTGGGGCCTCAGTCATGAAATAATAGAATTTTTGTAAGTATTTAAACGTTTAATTTTACTGCAGTGGCTTGAGTCTTTTAAAACATTGTTGAAATGTTCTTTGGAGGCGTTTTTTTTGTTTGTTTGTTTTAGCGGGGTTGTTTTTTTAATATTTATAGAATTAGGACTTGAAATTATAGACAGTCTGAATTAATCAGTTTTGTTAGAGTGTATAGATTGTTTAATTGCCTTGCCAAGCCTTCTAATCTTTGGATTATGGAATTAGCCAAGTACAGATTTTGTATCAGCAGAAGGACAAGATTTCACCTATTACTAATATAAAAGCATGTGCAAGCTGATGAATTTTAGTGCAACTAATATGCAGTAAATTTACATTGTGCTTTTTTTATTTCACCTTTCATGTATGATCTCTGTATTTTCATGTGTTTCATCATTATATAATCAGTATATAATACAGAACTGTATAAAACATCCTAATTTTATGTGCCAGTTTTCCATATCTTAAACATTGAATGAGACTAACTATTCCGTTTTTTCAGGTGCTTCATCTCCTTTCTTTAGGGTTACTAGAAGAGAAGCAGCAGTTACAGAAGTCTCCTGAAGAAGAAGTAACCTTTGATTTTTATCACAAAGCAACACGTATGTTTCATTTTCTTGAAAACACAGACTAAACAAGACTAACTTGATTTTGTAAGGACTCAAACTAGAAGAAATTATTCAGTGATTTAGTCAAAAAGATTTTATTTTATGCTATATAATTAAAACCTGGTAATTTAACTTTTTTTTTTTTTTAATAATTAAGAAACCTGGTTTGGACTAGCTTCCTCTGTTCCCAGTTGTCATGTGGGTTGAAGAGGTTATGTGCTTCTCTTCCTGGGGAAGAAATAAAAAGTAGTTGTAGTGTTACATAACTGAAAATGGTTTTTCCTTCACAAGAACGCATTGAAATGGAAACTAAGAACTCTTTGAAAAATGGCAGTGGATTTAAGTGAACTATGTCCATCTTTGGTTCTCTTGAGCTGTACAATTACTGATGTACCTGCAAGTTTATCTTTTATTATGGTAATGAAAATAGAAACAGAACTTAGTGGCTGTGGAATGTACCCTTTCTGTTTCGAATCTCTATTGAGCATTTCTTAATATTACATTTGGGACTACTCTGTGGGAGTTGGAATCTGCCTTTTCTAAATAATCTTCCATCAGTTGTAGAGTTTCTGCTTCACTGTGTAAAAATAAATTTTAAAAATCCATTTTTAAACTAAACATAACTGTCATTTGTAAGATGCAACAGAGATAAGAATTGTGAAATAAAATCATAGAATTGTTCATATTGGAAATATCTCTCAGATCATTGAGTCCAAATGTTAAGTCAGCACTGCCAGTTGCACCACTAAACTATATTCCTAAACATCATATCTATGTATCTTTCAAATACCTTCTACAAGAATAAATACATAAAACTACTGGAGTCCCTTTATTTAGTTTTTGAAAAACGTTGTGTTTGAAAAGCGCTCCAAATGCACTTTATTTTTAAATTTTTTGTTATTGTTGAGAAAGAAGTATCATCATACTGAAAGTGTTTCCATTTAAGAAGATTCATGTCATCTACAGGAATACAATAGAAGTAATAATTATAACTGAGATGCTAGAGAATGCTTTGCTAGCTTTAGTTTTGCATGAACAGAAAAACCAAAGCCCCATTTACATGAAAGGGATGCAAAAATAATCAGTATTTTTGTAACAAAGCTTTTATGGAGACACAATTCATTTAAAGACAGGTTCTTTAGCAATTTATTTGTCTCCCTACTAAAAATGTAAAATTAATTTTGTATGGTAAGTGCTGCAAAAGAAATATCATTGAAGAGAATGGTCTCCATTTTAAAACATTCCTGTGTTAGAGAAGAGCCTAGAATACTATGGACTCTCACAAAGTTATGAGGAAGGAAATAATTACTCTAATTACAATAGCTTTTGTGATTAGAAGTAAACACGTACACACTAAGCTGTTAGCAAATGTAGGTAAGCTCTGAAGAGCTTTACTGTCTCTCCCTGAAGTGAAAGGTGATTCTTTTTTCAGCAGACATTAAGCAAAGATTTTCTAAAGCAGAAATAATTGATCTACAAGAGGAAAAAATATATTATATATATAACTGTAAGTGTTCAAGAATATACCAGAAATGTAACTACACAGTTTGTGTTCATGTATGTGTATTATATAATTAGCAATATTTTAAGGCATGTCCATGGTTGTAAGAACATTAAAATGTTAGGTGTTTATTTTCCCCTGAAGGTCCTTTTCTGTTTTTCACTTTGTAAAGGAATGGGAAGCTCAGCCCTGAATGCTGTGAACGTGCTAATGCTTCTGGAGAAATTGAAGAGAGTTCCCCAGTTAGAGGCACAGAAGGACACAGTCAATTGGATACTGCAGGTACACAAAGGAGAGATAAGAACAATCTGATTTCAGTAGTCTAGAAAGCTAATATGAAAGATGTTATGATTCCTACATATAATCCATTGCTGCAGTGATTTCTTGAGAAGTTGAATCTGTTGCACCATTGTATTTGCTACTTGTACTATGAAGTATTGGATCAATTATTGCTTGGGTAACTCATTCCAGTAATGACATTTTTACACATCTTCCTCATGTATCTGTTGCAAAATAACAGTAAATAATAAGTAAGGCAGTGTTCTGGGAGTGCACATAGTCTTGGTGTTTCTGTTATTTAGGAGTTTTGAGTGGTTTAATCCATTTGAAAATCTGAAAATAATGTGAAATAAAATACCAAGAGTTTTAATCCTATCTATCATAGAATGGATTGAGTTGGAAGGGACCTTAAAAATGTTGTGGCTCAAAGCCCCTGCCATGGGTAGGGACACCTTCCAATAGACCAGATTGCCTACAGCCTGATCCAACCTGGACTTGAACATTTTCAGCATCCACAAATTCGTTGGGCAGCCTGTTGCAGTGCTTATATATTGTAATATTGGAAATGTATTAATCTATATCATTATAAGAGACAAGTTGTGTTTTATTTTTAACATCTAAGTCTCTGTTTTTAGATGTTTGACATGGTGAAGAGATTGAGAGAAAAGTCTAGTTTGGCAACAGTAGGAACTACATCAGGCTCAGAAGCTACAAAAGGTGATGAGGTAATGATAAAAATAAAGCTTCAGTACAAGCCTTGTATGTAATGTTTTGAATAGCTATTTTCAGTAATATATCTAAATTTAGCATTGCCTAAAATGATGATTTTTCAAAACTGACTTCTGGTATGTTGTCTACGGCTAGGATTTAGTTTCCAAGAATAATATTTTTAGTAAGTGAAATTTGTGCTAAACCTGTTTCATGGAATTATTAGCAGCTGTTGTGAGTTTTGGCTGTAGTTCTGAGTTAAGTGAAGCAATTGAGGGGGCTGAAGGAAGTAATTTGTGCTCATCTTTCCATTTCTTGTATTTGTGAATTGATTACCTTTTCTTTATACTGTCACTGCACAATAATTAGAAATACAAATGCACTTTAGATGAGGTCTTGTAATTTATGTTATCTATCAAGAGGTTAATGTCCTCTGCCCTGATTCTATAAAGGCATGAGCCTTAAGTAATTATTCTGGCTATCAGTCTCTTTGCCTTTCCCTCAAAATAACTTCTGAATCTAGTGGTCAAATGACACAATGAAATGGAGATTTCAAAGATGACTTCAGTCCTAAGGAGTGATTGTGTTTTCAAATGGCATTTGAACAGAAAAGAAGAATCTAATTACCCTTAGGCAGTAGGTGAAGGCAGACCAGTTTGCTCTTAGACATTTTGTTTGGCCTCAGCTTGCTGCCAAGCAATCTCCTGGCTGGCTATTGCATGCCTAGTTCTAAACTTACCACACAGCATATGCCGTGTTTCTTTTTTGAGGCAGGTGTCATATGAGATTTGGTAAGGTATCAAACAAAATACAGAAGTCCATAAGAAATTAATCTTACAGTTCTACTTGTGTAGCAAGTTGTTTGATTTTCCTGGAAAAGTGATGGTACTGTGAATGGAAACCTTGTGTATAATGTTGTATCTGTCCCTTAAGTAATTGGATATGAAGAGTTAGGTTCTGTATGTTTTAATAAAGTCTACCTGTGTTTTTTGAATTCTGCATTTCTAAAGCATAGAAATGCTTTGTTTATGGTTTTTGAAAATATAAGAGTAAATGTTGGATAGAACAATAGTTTTCCAGTGTACCATAAAGAATAATGAAAATACAATACACAGATGTATAAAATGCTGACACATTTGTTTTGTCATGGATAGGCAGTTCAAGATAAAATTTTCTTCAATTTCTGTAAGGGAGATACTGAATACTCCAGGTTTCACTTATGGCAAGAATAACAGAACTGTGGGGAAAACTTTCATGTACACCTCAGTAAAATTTCTTAAGAACAGACATATCTAATTGAAATTACTCAGGGATTATTGATCTTAACTTTGGGCTGGGGATTGTAGTAGTGACCTTTTGTAGACCAAATCCAGTCTTAGTTAATGAACCGTCAACATGTAAAGATTTGAGCTCTTCTTATTTCTATTTCAGATAGCAGTTAACTTTTTTCCCTCATTAAAATGTCAGCTAAGGAATTTGTTGTCAGTGGTTAGAATGCCTATAATGGGGAGTCCTCTCGTTTTCTGATGTTCTTAGTTGCCTGTGATTTCTTTATTCTCTTACTGCAAGACACAGAGCACTCAGGATAAAGAGAAAGCTGAGCGGAAGAGAAAGGCGGAAGCAGCGAGGCTGCACCGTCAGAAGATAATGGCCCAGATGTCTGCCTTGCAGAGGAATTTCATTGAAACCCACAAGCTCCTGTATGAAAACACACTGGAGGCCCAGGGGAAAGATGATGCTACTATGGAAGAAGAAAGGTAAGAGAAAACAGACATACTTGTAGTCTGTGACCTTGTTAGATGTCAGGAAGAACTCAGTTCATTTAGAAAATTCAGCTGGTTATTTTATATCTGTGTCATTTCTGGTCTTACAGCACCTCTTCAGCAATTGATTCCTCCAGAATTGCTTTGGGTCCCAAACGAGGTCCATCTGTTGCTGAGAAGGAAGTTTTGACCTGTATTCTTTGTCAGGAGGAGCAGGAAGTAAAGTTGGAAAGTGCTGCCATGGTATTATCTGCCTGCGTGCAGAAGTCAACTGCCTTAACTCAGAATAGGAGCAGAATTCTTGAACTCTCAGGAGGTATGTGATTTTTTTTCTCTTAGACTACAAGCATTTCTGTACCTGGAGCTTAAACTCTTTCAGCCATCTAAACTCTTGTGTTTGATCAGGTTGCTAAATGGCTTACTGTACTTAAGAAAAATGTGTGCCAACTTTTCAATTGCTTTAAAATCCATTTATAACTTAAATAAGAAGTACATGAAAAATTAGGTTTGTTGTGGAGGGAAATCAGAAAATGCTTTGCTCTCGCAAGACTTAATAAAGGATGTTGATTTAGTGGGAGTAGTTAGTTTGAAGAAAAGCTAAGACTGTTCACAGTTCTCTTTATTCAAGTACAGGTGCAAATTTTCCTAATATGGAGGAAATAAATGAACGTTATCAGAGGCCATTGTGCCAGTCTAAAAAGGGCTAGGGTGTTTGTTTAGGTTTGGGTATTTTTTCCCGTATATGTCCAGGAAATAATAAAAACAACAATATAAAGAATGATAAAAATCTAAACAAGGATCATATGATATCATCTGATGAGTGAACAAAAAATTGAATACAAGAAAGTTACACAGTCACAAGAGTTACATTTGTGTAATAGCATATTGGTAGCTGTGAACACAAGCCCAGCAGAATTTCTTTTGTAAGTAGCAGCTGACTAAACATGATGGAAATTTTTGTCTGTTACTTAAGGGAAAGAAGAAAATAAATACAAGGGTATGGGGGAGCCTAAGTATTCGCTGACATTTTTGTTCTGTTTTTGAAAAAGGAAGTTAGTAATATTTCAAAAAAGATGCTGTCACAACTTGTAGTTTAAATTCCTTCTTATTTTCAGATGTGAGGGTGGTTTTTTGTGGTTTGTGGTCAGCTACAGAGCAAAATGGATGCCATGTCCTATTTTGTAATTGACACTACTATGTAGCAAATAGCTTTAAATTATGTTTGTGCAGTTCATTATTCCTACTTTAGTTTAGAAGTAAACTCTTTATTGTTACCAGAGGAAAGAGCATAATTTTTTCATATTTTCCCATGTTATTACCCTATTTTTTATCATGCTTAAAAACCTTTTCCAGGTTGTTCCACTAATAAGATATTTTGTGTTTTCTCCTCTGGATCGTTAACAAGTACTGAATTGTCCTAGGCCTAGGACAAACTCCTACAGAATCCTGCTTGGTCCATTTTTCTTTATCAGCAAACTACTGATAATGGCATTTTTGAGCCAGTCATCTAGAATTTTTGTCTGGGTCATATACTAATTACATTTCTTTTTTCTGTGGTACAGATTAAGTCCTATGCTCTTGTAGTCAGATACACTTGTAAATTTTCTGTAGTGACATGTTGGCCTATTGAAATAATTGAAAAAAGAAGGGAATGGAGTTCCTTTTTCTGAAGCTGTTTTGGACATTGTTTATAGTACTTATACCCTACTGCATGGTCCTCTGCTGCTCATCAGTTACAAGGAGTCCTGTAAGAACTTTTTTCTTTCAAGATCTAAATAAATGTAAAAATGCTTGTTGCCCCAGCAGAAGTGCAGGTAGTGGCAATTCAGTGTTATGCCATGGTTTACTTTCTTATTTCAGTCTCCATTTAAGTTTGGGCTGCTTTAGCTGCTCTCAAATAGAACTATTTTCAGTACAATTTAGGTTCTTTTTTTTCTTTCATTTTGTTAGATTCAAGTGTGTTTGTTCAAAATCATGAACAGTCCCCCAGATGGGCATGGGGGACTGCTGTTGTTCAGTATGAGTTAGATGTCTTCAAAGTGAAAGTGGGATCCCATTTTGGGTGCACACACAACACAAAGATATCAGTGTATTCTCATAACGTTTCTGTTGTTTAGAATTGTGTAAGATTACTAAAAGACAGACTTGATTTTTGTTATTCAGCAGTGCTTTTTGTGTCAGTGTTTTGAAAATATATGGGATTAGTTGGAGGGAATATTCATCCTACTTGTCCTTAGTAGTTTCATTTAAAAATAAAGTAAGACATTAAAAACTTCATTAACAGTGAATCCAACCACAGATCTGTTCCAGTACAGAAGTACCCTTTTTTCTTTCTAACCCATTTGAATTTTTGCATCTTTTTCTTTATATGGAGAACCTCCAGTAGTTTAAATGGGTACTTCTTGTCATTGCTCTGCTGCATGATTGGTCTGGAAAAGTTAGCCAAGTGGAGCTTTAATGTGACTGTGCAAACTGTAGGAAAATAAGATCTGAAGATTCGTGTTCTGTGCATATTGTTGTTCATTTCTGCTCATACTGACAGGAAGTTACGTTACTGTTCATTCCCTCATTTTTCTGTCTGTTTCTAGATACACTAGATCCTCTCTTCATGCACCCTGATTTACCTTGTGGGACCCACACAGGGAGCTGTGGTCATGTAATGCATGCAGCCTGCTGGCAGAAGTAAGGATGTGTCTTTGCTGCCTTTTAATGGTTTTTAATTAATCTCTTTTCCAAATCACCTTAAGAGTACACTGAAAACAAGGTACAGTAAGTAGATATTTAATTAAGGGATCAAAATTATTTGTACTCGTCTAAAAATGAACTATGGAACAAGAGATGTTTTGACTTGATGAAGATAATCATCAGCAAAAGTTTTAGGGCCTTCTATGACCCAGAGAAGAATTTCTAAGGACTTAATTTATGCAAATATAAGCAATGGAATAAAATTTGTCAAGAATAAGAAACTGTATGGAGTAGGTTTACTTTTAGCAACAATACTCTGAAAGTCTGTCTCCAGGTCAATCCTTAAAGGGTGAAACTGATCTGTTCCAGTGTGTTTAGAAGAGATTCTAGCATCTAGAATAGAATATGAGGAATATGAGTGGTTAAATCTTGTGACTCCTCCCATGTCAGGGAAGAAACTCTTAATGAAAAGTAAGGGTGAAGAATTAATGCAATTGCTGTAGACTTTATTGGATTTCTGTTGTTCAGGGGACCCACCATTCAGACCAAGTGTTTGGGATTTCAATGCAACTTAGACAGTAAAAGACCAGGATTCCTGGCTTGTGGGATGCAATCATCCTACATTTCACTCCACATAGGTGTAGCAAGTCTATATAAGCAGTGTGAGCTAATAATAGAAATAATCCCACTGAGGTATTATCAACAGCTAAGAGGCGGGTCATGCAATCACAAGCTAATCTTGTAATTGTCTCTTTCTACATGTGACATAACGTTATAAACAATCTCTTGAGGTTTGTTGTTTGTACTTACGCCATTTTACTTTAAAAAGTCTTTGAACTGAATTTCTAGTGTTTACCATTCACTGGTAAACATCCAGTGTTTAGAATTTTTACATTCTATATGTGTGTATAATGCTGTTTTTTAGAATAAAACATCAGTATAGTATAAATAGGTGCACACACTTAAAATGAAACCCAAGTATGCTCCTTAAGTATAATTCATCTGCTCTTGGCAGATCCATCTACATCTGCATGGATCTAAGTAGTGCAACATTGGAGCTCAGTTCCTTTGCTCTTCTTTAAGAAAAGATTACTTGCTGTATGGGTTAGTGGGATTAAAATGAACACCAGGTTCTTCACATATGGTATGGCACAGAAGGTTTCAGTATAGTTGTTTATTTATTACATAACATTCTAACTTAGTAATATTCTTCCAAACTATGCCTGCCATACCTTTTTGTGTGCAGCCTACAAGTGCTGGAAATACCTTAAAACAGATTAAGTTGAAAATGAGTGGAATATCCTTGTAGTATATGTACATATATGAGGAAGAGGATGTATGAGGAAGAGGAGTTGCTTGCAAAAACATAGTTGTGTGATTGTGGGGAAGATCAATGTATGGGTTTTCGTTTATAACAAAATACTTCCCTAAGTATTCTTAGAACTTCTGCAGATGCCCCTGCACATACACTTTCTCTTCTCACATAAATGGAATTTTATTTTATTTAAGATATATGGTTTAAAGCAAAAACAAAAAAATCTAGTTATTACCTTGGTGTGGAAGTTAGATAATTCTGAACATTAGGACTGAATTGTTATCCAGAGAAGATTTAAATGTTTGATCTTTTTGTTCCCATAAATACCAATGAGACAATAATGACATTTGAAGGTTTACTTGCATCCACTGATGGGACAAAAATTATAATGAAACCTGTAAAAAGATCATAGTTGTTTCTTATTTCCTTTTCTGTTTAAAATAGTTGAAATGTGATATTCTAATAGATATTATTCTCTCTTCCTGTTAAAAGGCTACAGTTGCACTGTCTAGTCATGATACTCAGTAATTGCAATGAATAGCTGATTAATAATTTGTGAAATGTTACCAGTAGTGTTTCCTAAAATTAAATAACCATATGTTCAATACCTGTTCCAAATTTACTATAGTGAGTTGCATATGAGAGTTATTAGATACAGTGTTTCATTATGTTGAAGATAAGAGGGAAGATTAGAAAAAAGTAAGGACTGCTTGTCTGCAAAATCTTAATGAAATTTATAAGGATAATATAAGTGAGGGAAACTTGCCATCATTTTCCCATTAGTGCTCACCATGCATTTTTGCCTGAATTCATCTGGGTACTCGAAGGTTTTATTATTTTCCTATTCAAGCGTGTAGAAGAGTTACAAATCAAAGGAAAAGACTCCTTTGTTGGCTTGGATAAGTGTTTGCTGTGTAATTATGCTTTGAACCTTTGTGTTCATGTTGCATTTGAGCCATTCCACTTTCTCATTTCCTTTTTAATGTTGTAGGTACTTTGAAGCAATGCAGCTGAACTTCCGACAGCGTCTGCATGTTGAACAGATATTTGACTTGGAGAATGGAGAATATCTTTGTCCCCTTTGCAAATCTCTGTGCAATACTGTGATTCCTATCGTTCCATTGCAGGCTCAGAAAATAAACAGGTGAAAAACCAGATTGGTTTTGGTTAACCTCTAATTAAAAATTAAAAAAAAAAGAGATATTACGCTGGGGCTGGTCAGCTTTTCAGATTTTTGGAAGGAAAACTTAAAAAACCCCCTCATCTGTATAAAATACTGCATATCTCCTTATTGATTGTTTAGCCAAATATACCTCTTTTGGCAGTAAATATTTTATTTTTTATAAAACATTTTTAGGTTACGCATTTTTTGGAGCTGAAATCAAATGAGAAAGTACCTAGACATGAGTTAATGTGTTTGGATCTAATTGTGTCCTCTGCTTTTTCAGTTAAGGTGGTTCTTTGAGTGTTAAAGTAAAACCTGCTTTCTATTTTTCTTTCCAGTGAGGATGCAGAGGCAGTAGCTCAAATCCTGTCCCTAGCTAGGTGGCTGGAGATTGTCACAGCCAGGATATCAGGCTACAGTGTGAAGAATGCTAAAGGTTTGTTATCTTAATTTTTAAGGTATTTTGTGGGATAGATGTCAGTGCATGTTTTAACTAGTACCAGCAGAAAACTTCAAATAAAGAATATGTTTTGCTCTCAATCAAGACAGTATCAGATAAAGCTGGGGATAAAACTTACTGCCTTTTCTGAGTTGATATCTTGATTTCAGTGCCCTCACCAATTTTCTGGCTTCTGTTAAATTGTTTCCATCTTCCCTGTAGGAAAAAAAAATAGGTGCACTTGGAGAGGATGCCAACAGACTAATACTCATGGTTAATAATCTTTTGTATGGACTGTGAGGTAATAAAAAAGAGAACAAAATTGTAAAGGACAAAATGAAAGTAGGTATGAGTATTTAGAAAATAGGAGGCACAGAGAGTCTACTGTTTTGGGGAATAGAGGCAAATGTTACTTAAAGGAGGAATCATGGAATATAGTCTGGCTGGTGAGGTGTGTTTGCTATTATTTTCAAATCAGTTTCAAATAAAAAGGCTACTGTCTTTTTTTTCAACTGCTTTAAAAACCTTAACAGCTTCTTTGCTTTTTAATGCGGATGTATTTTTTTTCCTATTAGGAGAGAAACAAAGTCTTCCACCTTTCACCAACAAGGGAACGGGGAATTCAGCTTTGGAATTTCATTCCATCCTTAGTTTTGGAGTTCAGTCCTCGTAAGTGTTACTAGCAGTATTCTCTGTGCTATATTAAATTTCCCTTCAATATCCCAGCTATACTTCAGAATGTGTATTGAAGGAAAGACATGATTTGTTTGGTCTGACTAGGGACTTACTTATTCTTTTCCAAAAGCATTGACTGAAATTGAATCTGTGAGGAGCTAGGTGGAACTTTTGGTCAAATCCAGTCTGGTACTTCTTATGTTCTTGGTACAAAGCTAGAAGCCTGGAATCTTCTAATCTACAATTCCAATTATTTGGGTTACTTGCTGTGCCTCTAGGCATGTTATTTATCATTTTTCTGTCTTAATTTTTTGCTATGCTTCTGTTTTGGGCATAGATTTCAGGTGGCTTTGGACATAATAATGGAATGTGGATCACTTTGAGGAATAGGGCTCTTGTCTGTTTCTATTCTATTCTAAATTAAACTCAATGCCAGCATTTAGTTTGAGACAGCAATTGGTGATCATGTTCCACATTACTAATTGTAACAGTAAGCATGTTCAATTCCAGTGGGCAAAAGCGTTTGCCCACTAAAACAGAATAAATGGGTAGATGCTTTTCAAGTGAGCTCAGCTGTCCCTTATCTCTTTTTAGACCATGCTGTAAGTACTCTGCTACTTCAGACTGATATCAAAGTTATGCAAAATACCCACGTGTATCTCTTATTTGTAGAAGAATAAAAAAAAGTTCTGTTGTCAGAAAGCTGAATCAAATTTTTTCTTGATAACGGATGTTTGTGGGAAAGATTCTATGGTTTAAATAGTGTTGTTTAAGTATGAACCTGGCTAAACCCCAGACTTTGTGATACAATTGTTTTGTCCATAAAGATACAGAGGATTAATATGAATGTCATATATTTCTGTTAGAAAGTCCTATGTATGACCTGGGAAAAACCCCACAAGCCATTAAAACTGCTAAACACTTGTTTAGATAAAACTACATTTACATAACCTAACCTGATGTAATTTGAAAAGAGCTTAAGTGCTAAAAAATGTGTTTAAAAACACACTTGAAATGCCTTCCATTGTTAGCACCTAGTTATTTTCACTTCAGGAATTAAAACTACTGTTTCTTACGATATTTATTTTCATTGTATTTTACTTTAAAATGTTTGCACTTTTCTAATATGAATTACAATGTAACACAGAGAAATAATATCTTCCAGCCTGGCAGCTCTTAATCTCTCCATTTGTAAAGCCGTTTCTGTCAAGATACTTGTTTACTACTGAAAGCTAGGGATTTTTTTCATCTCTGTCCAGACAAAGGGTCTTTGTTCTTTCATAAATAACTGCCCTGGTTTGGGCTTAGGCTTTGATAGTGATTGATTAACCGGTAAGTAATTAACACTATTAATGATTGAGACTGAAATTTTCTCATCTTGCTTTTGCAGAGCCAAGTACTCAAGCAGTATCAAGGAGATGCTTGTTCTCTTTGCCACCACCATTTACAGAGTTGGGCTCAAAGTTGCTCCGAATGAAGCCGATTCCCGGATTCCTATGATGACCTGGAGCACTTGTGCTTTTACCATCCAGTGTATAGGTAAAGCATGATTTCAGTTTACTCCTTCTCATTAATTGAAAATGTTACAGTTGCTTGATTGTTTAATTTTATACAATGTGGTTGTACAAATAATAGTTCTGCATAAATACAAGCCATATATAATGGTATAGCAAATTAAGTTATACACAATTGCATATATAACAGAATTATTACCTATAAACTAATATAAATAATAGGATGCTTTTCTTAGATAGTAGCTCATGAAGTACGATATGGAATGCCAACACTGGGTTTCATTTGAAATAGCAGTTAGTGATCATGTTCCACACTACTAATTGTAACATAAAGCATGTTCAATTAATATTTTCAGGTTGCCAAAGATCATTGACCTGCAGTCATTTTCTACGCTAAATACCTAATAGCTGTGAAATAGTACTCCCTGTCTCATTATTTGTTTTTGTCTGTATTCTTAAAGAATTTTCATGGGATTTGTAGAAGATAGTCTCTTGTATTCTGAAACTGCTAAGTAGGTACCTGGTAGAAAAAGAAACAAAAAAAACCCACCAAAAAAAAAAGAAGAAAAATACCCCCACAAAAGCAACAACAAAAAACCCCCCCAGACAAACAAAAAAACCCCCCACAAACAGAAATAAACCCCACAAATAAACAAAAAACCAAAACCAACAACAACAACAAAACCACACCAAAAAAAAGAAAAAAAACCCCAAAAAACAAAACAACAAACACAAAAAAACCCAAAACAATCAAACATTTTCTGCCATGAATCTCTGAAGTCAAAAAAATGACCAGAAAAATTATTTCATTGTTTGGGATAATGTATCTATCTATTTAATTTCATTTCTGTATTACATACACAATTAAGTTTGTGTAATGACCACGAAGCTGTGGATAAATCCTGTAGATGCTTCCAGGCAGGGAAAAAGGCAAGATCTAGGTCTAAAATGCATGATGAAGGGCTTGAGAGCATCATTGTACGTGTCCATACACGTGATTTGAACACTATACCAAGTATTTCTTGATGAAGATGTTGAAGTACAAGTTTAGTCTACCTTGAATCTCTAGTAGAGTATCAGGAGTTCAAGAGGTTTTTAGGTGGATTAGGAATATTCTTATTTGGCAGAAATAGTCACAGAACTGATTGCATCTTCGGTGATGGATTCTATATTTTCAAATAGATTGAGAAAATACTGGAAGCCACCCACTTTATTATTGTTACTGTACTTAATGCTGTGCAGGTTGGTTTTGTTTGATATATGAAAAAAGATATTGGTGGCTGTCAAGGGGGACTTAGCCAGCAAGTGCGTAAATGCAGTAACTGTTATCACAGCTCTGATTTTGAAGGCCTGTGTTAGAAGAAAATTCAGGTACTCCTGAGGAGAAGAGTATAAAGCTAGAGGGACCACTGTGACAGTTTGACTTGGCCACACACTTCCTTGGAATCAGTTTTGTTTGCAAATAGAGCAGACTTCTGTGAAATTGTAAAGCAAAACTGCCTGTATAGCTTCAGTATACTGGTCTGGAGTCTAGTTATAGTGCATTATTGGAACCATTTAATGAGCATATAGCCAAGGTGCCTAGACAAGGAACTTTAGAGGAACCTCTAGAGAAGGTTCAAAGCTTCATTGACCCAAGGGCTGTGAACTGGTATCATTGCCAAAAGCCAGATTCCTGAAAAAAGAAACAGGCTCAAAACCTGCCAAAAACAAAACCCCAAAACAAAAAACCTCCAAACCAAAATCTCCCAATTAAATAAAATTTTAAAAATTCCAGGTGTACTGTTTTATCTCTGGAAAGTGGCTAAAATACACAAACATTTGAACTGGTACCTGTTTATTCAGTTGAGTTAATTTGATTTTTTATTTTTATCAGCTTATTTTTTCCTGATTATTCCTTCAGAATGAAAGCACTCAGGGAGGAAAGATGAGCTGTATTCCATCTTGGGAGTTTTGTTTTCAAAGTATGTCTATTAAACTGTGGTCAAATGCAGTAGTGCAAATTTTTTGCCAGGTTGCCAAGGCAAGTTTTGGCTGCTCCAACCTTGGCAGTGTTCAAGGTTGAATGAGGCCTTAAGCCTAATGTGGTCTAGTGAGGGTGTCTTTGCCCCTGGCAGGGGTGTGGGAATTAGATGATCTTTAGGATCCATTTCAGCCCCTTAACATTCTGTGATAAATATGAGGGTGAGATGGCTGCATAGCATCTCTGTAAATGCAACTTGATGGTTTTGAGCATTGCATAAGGGTAACTGAAAATTAATCTGAATCCGTTGAATGAATGTTTTATCATTCATGTGAAGCAACATTCCTTTAAATCCTTAGTTTGCAAAGTCTGAAAACTGAAAATTTTAAAATAGCTTATTGCAATAATTTTTCTTGGATATCATCAGTGCCATTTAAGACAGATTTTTTTTTTAAAGAGAATTCTGTTATAACAATGAGATTGAGCTTTAAAAAGGAGTGTATATAGTAAGAATAAATTAATACTAGGTTGTGTAGAAAAAAATGGCTTAATTTTTTCTGTGTTTAATTTTAAGAAAACCTCTTGGAAACAGAGGGCAAGCCTTTATTTGGATCCCTACAAAATAGACAGGTATGGATGAGTAAGATATGCAATATATTTTAAATAAAATGTTTATTTATAATATAGATGCATCTATAAACCTGTCAAAACTGTTAACATCAAGAGCATAAAGAGCACTTTGAAAGAATAATATGTCTGCTTATATATGGGTGTTCATATTAAATTAATTTATAAATGTCTTTTCTGTTTATGTAGAAGTGGATATGCTTTTACAGTTCTATATCACTATTATATTTAGCCTTTTTCCCATTCAACCCTTTTCTCTTGTGCTCTAGCACAGTGGCCTTAAAGCATTAGTGCAGTTTGCAGCTGCTCAGAGAACAACATCTCCACAGCCCCTGATTCAAAAACATCTGATTCGTCTTCTAGGAGGTACTGTATTCCTTTTATTTACTGCCTTCTGTGTCGTGGAAGTTTCTGTTCCAAAGTGACACAGGTTAACACAGCATAGAAGCAAGGGTTGGAGTACTTGACAGCAATGCTCACTTCAGTTGCCTGAAATTATAGGGCGTAGATTGAACTCACCCCAGATTACCCAGACCTACACATGCTCAAGTCTGGAACAGATGGATAACAACTGTTTCTGGCAACGTTCAGAATTACTCAAATTCTCTTCTAAACAGGTGAATAAAGCCACAAAATAGGTATTTCTTAATTGCTGAGACCTCATCATCTCAGCATGGAGAAGAGAAGGTTCTGGGGAGGTTTCATTGCAGACTTCCAGTATCTTATGAGGGCTTATAAAAAGGAGGGAAAGGGACTTTTTAGAGAAATAGATAGGGGCAGGACATAAGTGGGATGGTTTTAAACTGAAAAACTAGGTTTAGATTACCTATTAGACAGAAATTCTGTACAGGGGGTGTGGTGAGGCACTGAAACAGGCTGCTCAAAGAAGTGGTTGCCCCATCCCTGGAAGTGTTAAGGATCAGATTGGCAGGAGCACTGAGCAGCCTGATGTAGTGAGTCACATTCCTGCCTTTGGCAGGGGAGATGGAACTGGATGGTCTTTAAGCTCCCTTTCAATGCAAACCATTCTATAATTCTGTGACTTTCAGCACTTTCAAAAGGCTGCTTGAAGCCTAGCTTAATATATTTCAGTCCCAGGGAAAGCTAGTTTGAGTCATATAGCTTCCCCTCTGTTTCTTATTGATTAGGTGAGTATGGTGACCTTTGTGAATCCCAGTCTCGGATTTGCTTTCTATTAGATAAGACTCTTAGGTGTGGTTCTTAGGCTTTTGTGTTGAGCAAGGTTGTTAGGCATCTGGTGTTGAGGTGCCTGAGGACCTTCACCCTTAACACTGTGTGATTTATTAGAGCTGGAGAAATAAGGATTTATGTCTCAGAATTTTGAAGATATATATTAATTAAAATTGTTAACTGTTCATGCATCTGGAAATAGCTAAACATGCACAATCAAATCAGTGGTAAACAGTTAATTAAATGGTTCCTTACTTAAGGATCTGAACCTTTGTTTGGTGAAAACACAGAAATGATTGAGGCTCTAAAATCAGATTCTGATACTACAATTCAATCCAAAAGAAGAAAATACGTGCTAAATGTATAACTGATACCTTTATTTTGTAGTTCTCCTACCAAACTTTAAAGGGGAGGACACTCCATCACTCTTAGAAGTAGATATGTTCCACATTTTGGTAAGCAGGTTCATTTTATTATTCATGTTAATACTTTCTTTTGAGGACAAATTTTTGTGTACTGTACTTTATAAATAGTATGTGTTCACTTGTGTGAGTCAAATAGTTATAAATGAGCAACAATCAAAGGATTGCATATGACTGCTGTGTTTACTTCTAGTTCTGCTAATTTTCAAATGTTTGCTGTCTTGTTCTTATTAAATTTCCTTCTTGCAATCTCAGTCTTCTTTTTACCACTTCCATTGTTATTAGACATAAAAAAATAAACTTAAAAATGCACTCAGTTTCTTTCTCTCACTTTCCCTTCGTCTCAATCAGTGTCTCAATCAGTATGTCATACTCTGATTCCTTCACACTGACTCTCATTACCTTCTATAGTTTTCTTAGACCCTCCTTTCTGTTCTTAATGTGAATCTGTATTATAGATTTTTCTACCATTTAAAAAAATCCAAAGCAAGCAGAAAACAACAACAAAAACAAACTCAGCAAATAAAATCCGTCTTGCCCTGGCTGCCCTTCTATCTAATGCTTGGTCTCACTTCCCACTTTTTTCAGCATGCTTTATCTCGTGTCAAAGAACAGAAGATTAGCTTTTTAGGAACTGGACATGGTATATCTCTAAACTGACAATTACCATTCAACTCTGAGTTTCCTATGTGCCCTAATGCTCAAATAGTTAATAATTTCCAGTGAGTTTTTTCTACAGTTTGAATTAAAACTGACAAGATAGATTAATATACTCAGACTACAGAAATAAAATACAAATGTATAGTGAGAGAATAATTGCTACCCTTGTATCCATTACCAAATTTTTGGCAATTTAATATTTGCCTATTCCTTTTCACTGTAGGTGGGAGCTGTGTTATCCTTTCCATCTTTATACTGGGAAGATGCTGTAGATTTGCAACCTTCATCAATTAGTTCAGCCTATAATCATCTCTACCTCTTCCATCTGACAACACTGGCACACATAATGCAAATCGTCATCTCTTCAGCAACAGGTAGTTGTGTATTTCTGTTGCATTTTCCTGGCATTTTTGCACAGTTTCTTAAAAATAATGGATTGATACCATTAGTGTCTTCCAGGTAGAAATGTTTTCATAAGACACTTAGGCCTAGGTAGTAATAACTGTTTTCTGGTAAAAATTAAATAGCGCTACATCAAGTTCAGAGCATTTTATTGTATCACTTCTGTGTGCTTAGGCTAGGAAAATAAAATAGTCATTGATATACCAGTACTTGATTCAGACAATTTCATTTCAGAGGGGTAGCTTCCCCTTCTTCACTCCTTGTAAGAGAATGAAAGTTCTGCCAGCATCACTGAGCTGCAGAGTGATAATCCATATGGATTTGGGAAATAACATTTTCTTTGCCCTTCAACTCAGTAATACCCAGATCTGAAATACAGAATCCTGTAAACTGATAGGAGAGAATTTAATTTTTCTCTCTATTTCATAACATAGTTTAAAATTGCCTGTAGACTTTCTAGCTAGTACTTTGTTTTTTCTTCAGCATGATAGGAATTTTTAAAAAATCTAGAGATTCAAAAAAAAATTTCTGTAGCTTAAGCTATGTAGGACAACTTCAAAAGTTCAAGGGAAGGAAGCGGTTCTTTACTGAGGATAAGCAATGAGGGTGTAATCCTGATTTTTCCTTACAGCATTAAGTCTTAGGAGAACATTATTAAGACAGAAAACAACAAAGAGAAATTAATTAAGCAAATTAAAGTGGAATTAATTCTGTAATGCAATTGAATAATAATAAACAAGATTTTAGTATTTGTCAAAGACAAGTGTGTCAGGATGTAGTGCATTTACTGAGGGTTCTTCTTTTTGTGTGCAGAATCCCCTACTGCTCACTCATCTGACAATAGTGAGGAGGCGCAGTCGGCACAGTCTTTCTGTAGAGAGGTTTGCCAGTACACCAGTGGGTAAGTAACAGTTCAATTGTAGTGTTAAATCTTCTTGGAAAGACAGCAATCCACAGGATTGACCAGGACAACACAAGACAGGAAAAAAAACCAACTTATTTTGTATGGGGAGTTAGCACAGTGCCTTGTGCTGTCTTCCCATGCTCCTGAACACTGAAACTGGTGAAAAAAAATGCTCTTAGTTAAAGTGGCTACTTTTTGTGGACAGCAGAGTGAATTGTTAGCCTGAGGATGAAAAAATACCTGTATCCATTGTGGAGAGAAATACATCCAACTGCAGTATTTAGTTTTCTTTGCTTTGATTATTTTGGTTTAGATCTCTTGTGTTACAACTGGAATCCAGAAAGAAGGAAATGGCCCTATTGCAAAAGGGGGATAAGTGTAAAGCTGAACATTGTTGCTTATTTGAGTGTTAGTGCCCATTTTTCAGACTTCTTTTTGACAGCTACAGCTGTCTACTTTGAAGATTTAATACAAGTGTGGTTCATAAACTCAGTACTCATTCCTTGTGAAAAGGAGAAGTTGGAAGTTAAGTGCTGGTGGCTGTTTCACAGAATTTGGGGTACACGAGGGTTGCTTCTACATAGCTACCATTCTACCAATGTTAACCAAAATATGATAGTGCTAGAATGATTTGCACTATGAACTACTGCAGCTTTTTCTCATTTGTGTTTTACAGTTGCTTTAGTCAGGATATTCCAGGCTGGCTTGTGTGGGATTGTGTTAAAAAAGGCATCATGCCTTACCTTCGTTGTGCTGCTTTATTTTTTCATTATTTGCTGGGAGTTTCTCCACCTGAGGAGCTAGTACAAGGTAAATATGAGAAAACAAATGTATGACCTTCTTTGTCTGGAAAGAATTTTTAAATGTTCACAATAACTTAACAATAGCAAATACATGAAAATAAGACTTGGAAAGTAAAGGAATTACTAATTTGTAAAGGAAGGGACAGGCATGTGAAGCTAAGTTGTGCTGAGCTGCATAGAAGAGCATTACTTCTGAGTATATGTAAATATGTGAATTATCAGAGATGTATTGAGAGTTAGTACTTGTTGATAAAGATTCAGTGGTTTAAGGATAATTTCAGGAACTTAGGTTGCATCACCTGAGAAATTGCCTGAAATATATTTTAAAAGTCCAGAGTTTTCATGTAGTGCTAATGTTGGTAAATGCTAAAGATATAGGGATTGAGGAAAACAAAGCCAAATAGGTACAAAGCACATTATAAAACTTAAGTGCCTTCCTTGAAGGATCCTAAGGCATTACTGATACTAACCCCAAAAATAAATGTTCTATGTGTCAAAATGCAGTGAAACAATCATTAACTATTTAGAAAGAAGGGCAGTAGTTTTATGAATAACTGAGGTAAAATATAACATGTATATAACATGCTATATTTTATGCTATATATAACAACAAAAATACAAAATGGATTTATATAAACTGTGAACTAAGTTTGAATTTTGTTAGAATATACAAGTCAAAATCTCTGCACATTGGGATATGCTGTTATCTTTACCAGGGGTCTGGATCTTTGTTTCTGTAGGGAGGAGTCTTTCTGGTGAACCAACAATGTAATTTTGGGTAGCAAAGACCACCCAGCAAACTATAAAATTAGCCCAATTTTATGTAATGTTAGCACTGACTTGATTACAGCAAAATTTAATATCATTGAGGACTATTGTAAGGATAGGGAAAAACTAAAATGCAAATGCAGAAATCTGTTGCATTTGTGTTACGTATTATGCAGTAATTTAAGCAAGGAATTTTGTTATGTAACTTATGCATTAAAAATACTTAATATATATAAAATTCATTTTAACAGATCCTCAGCTAATCCAAATTATTACAGCTCTGATTAAATTGGCAGAATAATATCCAGTTGCACTATGTAGGAGCTATGATGCTGTAGGATACTATTCAGTGGAAAAGGGATCAGGAGATTTCTAGTTTTGAGTGAATTATTCAGCAGTGTTGAAACACTTAAACACTCATTCATGTTTTCTTTTGCAGTTTCTGAAGAAGGGCAATTCAAGGCACTTTGTAGTTACCTCTCTCTACCTACAAATTTGTTCCTGCTCTTCCATGAATATTGGGACACCATAAATCCACTGCTTCAAAGGTACTAACTGGGACTGGACAGGCCATGTTCTTTTGTGGTGGCCCTGTGGGAGTTCTAGATCAAAATTGTTAATAAATGACTGAGCTCAAATTCAT
The DNA here is from genome assembly GCF_036417665.1 of Passer domesticus. Taxonomy (NCBI): domain Eukaryota; kingdom Metazoa; phylum Chordata; class Aves; order Passeriformes; family Passeridae; genus Passer; species Passer domesticus. Next base: position 36,207,252 of record NC_087479.1, read on the forward strand.
ACTGAAGTTCTAAAAACTTTGTACAGGTACACTCAATCTCTTAAAGCACTTCAGAAACATAAAGCACTCTGTATTTTATGGTAATTCCACTATTAAATAATTATGGTTTAAGGGACTAGTGTTTGCAGACCTGTATGAAACCATACAGACAGAAGTTATTTTAAACCATTGCTTCTTTGATATGCCACTCAGTGTTCATTTGCCCATTTTTAATCTGTCTACAGCAAATGTGCTGATTACATGAGATGTGGAAAATCATGTAGCTGGCAGGATGAGGCTTTGTATTATTTCTTCTCAGCATTTGCAAAATGGACTGGCGGATGTTGAAATTGGCTTAATGGTTAAAAGGTACAATTTGAGCATTAAGTAATTGCCATCTGCAGTCATGGAATCACAGAATGTTAGAGGGTTGGGAGGGACCTTATAAAGATCATCTGGATCCCAGCCCCCTGCCATGGGCAGGGACACCCTCCACTAAACCAGGCTGCTCCAAGTTTATTCAACCTGGCCTTGAACACTTCCAGGGTTGGGGCAGGCACAACTTCTCTGGGCAACCTGTTCCAGTATCTTACCATCCTTAAAGGAAAGAATTTCTTCCTAATTTCTAACCTAAATTTCTCCTCTTTCAGTTTGTGAAAGTAGCAGTAAAGAAAACATTATTTCTTTAGCAGTAAAGAAAAAATTGGTTAAATTCTGCATTCAAAACCTCAAATTAAATAAACAGACACACTATATCTCATCCCCAATTAAGAATAAACCAGCTATATCGTGTTGGAGAATGTGTATTGAACATGACCATTTGAGCACCTGGTGGCCATAATGATTATTCCTGGTTCTTGGCACAATTCTCTGACTCACATTAGCTTTTACTGCATTGTTGCTTGGGTTTTTTAATCTCTAGTTGTTTTAGCCTTTGTTGTCCAGATTTCTTCAATTTAGGGACATTTTCAACTGTTGATTTCCAATAATCCATATAGCTGACCTAAACAGTTCTCTACATATGGTCTTATTATGATCAGTTTGATTTGTAGTATATATTATTACTTACAAATTAATAGATTAATTTTTACAAGTAAACTATTAAATAAGTTTGTCCGACTTGTTCTTACATATTAGCTTAAAGACATAGAAGTGTTCCTAAGACTTCACAGGAGATGATGCTTGTGAACATTGGGAAAGATCACTAGAAGCAGGATTAACAAATAGTTACAGTGCTACAGAATAAGAGGTTTTAAGTAGGAGGCTACATATTTAACATAATAGTAACAGTTGCCAAATCATCATGCAGGTTCCCATATGTTTTTTCACAGAATCTTATTTCAGAAGACTGAATTTGATGATTGTTGAGAAATGTGTTAAATGAAGCATACTAGATTGACCATCTGCTGCAGTTCTTTCTCCCTTCTTTTTTTTTTTTTTTTTCATAGCAATAACTTCAAAGGCATCTCAAACATACCAGTTCCTCTCTTCAGTAACTGGCCAATACCTGCCACTGTTTTGGTAGACACGTTTGGCCATTCTAAGCAAGCATGCATCATGTAATAAACCGTGGTAAAATAGCCATTAGGTGATGATTATTTAATAAAAGCAGCAAATGTTTTTCTATTAGAATGCACAATATTTATTTATGCTGTATCTTTTAGTGCATGTATTTCAAAAGGTGCTGTGTACTGTAGCCCACGTTGAGGAACTGAGTATGTCTGAAGACTGCTTGCATTGTTTAGCTCTGTGTAAATCTAGTGGTTTTATGTGCATGATGGTATTTTTAAGTGTTTTTTTCACATAGGTTTTTCTTCCTGTATGCCAAGCATTCTCCTGAAGAAAACTAGTAAAAAATACCCCTATTTTTCCTTGCAAAGTTTTGGGTAGAACTGTCAATGTTTTTTATCAATGTTTTGTGTTTGCTTATCACTTACTAGTTTACTTTAATGAACGTAAATATATATTTTTATCAAATTCTGTCATCTGCAAATGTTTGTTTGAAATAGGTGGTGTGCTGATCCGGTGGTGTTAAGCTGTTTGAAAGGGAAAAGCATTGCAATAAGGTAAGTTTATTGTTGTTTTTTTTTCCTGGTTTTGACTTAAAACATTTGAAAGAATGAAATGCGTATTGTGGGCAAGTCAGAGACTTCATGTTTTATTCCTGCTGCTCTACTGCTAGAAGTTCATTTGTCTTTAAATGTCTTGTTTATTATTCCTCATACAGTGACTCTTTATTGAGATTGTACAACATTATTAGACAAGTAATCTGTCCTGCTCTAGGAAAGAACAAAAGCTAACTGAAATAGGAAATGTTTTCATACATGTAGGTTATATATGAAATTTAAGTTTAACACCTTTGCTGGAATATAGAAATGTTGAAGCTCCCACGTGGAGCATCTCATTTGGGATTCCAGGACTGAAGAATTGCTCTAGAATTGTGGACTTCTGCAATGACCAAAAGCTTAGCAGGGATTTGTGGTTATTTAGTCCATTGTTTGCTTTGATCTTTATTATTCTCACAATACTTCTATTCCACTTACCCAGGTATCCTAGGAAAAGAAATCATTTAATAGAGCTTCCTGAAGACTACAGTTGCCTTCTGAATCAAGCCTCTCAGTTTAAGTAAGATGTGGCATGTTTAGTTGTTTTCTTAGGTATTTTGTCACTTTTAGTGAATTTTATATTCTTGCAGTTACTCTAACTGGTATTGAAAGAATACAGAAATTATTTTGTACTGAAGGCATTGTTATGGTTATACTGGCCAATACTAGCAGCTGTTCATTTTAAATGTGAAGCACAACAGCTTGCTAAATGAAGTCACTTGTGTTTGATGAGACAACATATAAAATTTTTATAGCTCAGTCTGCTGGTCATTTTTCTTCTGTGGAATGTGCATTTGTTTTGGCCATAAGCCTGAAAATTATTTTTGCACTGGACACAACAAGCCCAGATGATGGCACTGTTTTATGCCAAGAAAAGTGAATCATAGGATAATTGAGGTCAGAAGGGACTTCTGTTGATTATCTAGTTCAACCTCCTACTCAAAGCAGATATGTTGCAGATAAATAATTTCAAGCAGTGTGAAAATACAACATAAGGAGGCAGATATGTTATATGATATGTCTTAGGTTTTTGTTTGATTGTGATTTGGGGTACTTAATTGGTTGGATAAGTTTGGGGTTTTTTTTGTTTTTTTTAAGGAACATTAACCTTAGTTAATATTTCTTTTAAAGTTTTGATTTCTACCGTGACATACTGGTTACACTTCTTTTAGATGTCCACGGTCTTCTGATGATGAACAAAAGCACCCAGTATTGTGTTTGTTCTGTGGGGCAATGCTGTGTTCCCAGAACACTTGCTGTCAGGAGCTGGTGAATGGGGAGGAGCTGGGAGCCTGTACTTCTCATGCTCTTCAATGTGGAGCTGGAGTCTGCATGTTTCTCAAGTAAGTAGCCAGAATTCACAACATTGTCAAAGCATTTGATTCTTTTTGTCTGAGATAAAGAAACATTATTTTGACATAAATTACTCACCAGAAAGGGAAGAGCCTGCTTGGAGTTGTATTTTAAATGTAGCTATTCTTTTCTTTAAGAATCAGGGAATGCAAAGTTGTCCTCATTGAAGGTAAAACCAGGGGCTGCTTATATCCTGCACCCTACTTGGATGAATATGGAGAAACAGATCCAGGTCTAAAGTAAGTAAATGCTTGACTTCCTACCTTTCCATTTTTATATCTCCTTCCTTCTTGTATTCATTATAAGTCTTTCCTTCTTGTACACATTCTTCTGTTTAGTGTTTGTAGCATTGTATGTAATGCATGTGTTAGCCTGGGGAACTGATGGCAGTTTCCAGTCAGGAATGGGCAGTTTATAATGAGAAAATACACTTCTTTGATACTGTTAAACTTTCTGACTTTTCTCAAGAATGCTTTGTATGCATTTCATTAGAAACACGTGAGAGCTGCCATTGCTGAAATGTCATCATAGAAATGGCAGTCATTGCTGGTCACAAGTAGAGATTTTTACGTTTCTGATAGACTTGTTTGGAGTTTAATTAGTATTTAATTAGTCTAGAGTTAATGTTAGCCTATTTATTGGACACTTGCTCTTCTGATCTGCTAACTGGTTGTTCTCTTTTCCTCTCTGAAGAAGAGGCAATCCCCTGCACTTATGTCAGGAGCGTTACCGGAAGCTCCATCTGCTGTGGCAGCAGCACTGCATCATAGAGGAGATTGCCAGGAGCCAAGAAACAAACCAGATCTTCTTCGGATTCAACTGGCAGCTGCTCTGAGTCTCTTGATTTAGTGAAAACTCTGACCTGTGGCAGTGCTCTGGAAAAGGAAACGAGGGTGACAGTAAAAAATCTACTCAAGTGGTTTCTGTAGTTCAGACAATTAATTGATGGATTCTCTAGGTTGGATATATCACTGATGCATTGAAACAGAAACTCATATAATATATTTTCCTCTTTTTTCCTTTCCAAAAAAAAAAAAGGAAAACCACATTCTGTAATTATTACTGAACCAGAAATATTTCCATTTTTTTTCAGCAGTTTGAATTGTTTTACATGTTTTCATGAGGACAGTTCCCAAATGCTGTTTTTCAGATCACACACTACATTTGTCTCTTCCATGACTTGAGAACATATCTAAATGGTGTTGCCAAGGAAAAGCCTCCTTTGCGTTCTTTCCTGGGTTCTTTTCCCAAGCTTAGTGAACCTTTAAATAGATTGAGATCATATTGGAGTGGAAGTGGTTCCAGGTCTTTAGTCACCTGCAGCAACAGGTACAATAAAAAGTAAGTTTTACAGAAAAAGCTTGCATTCAGATATACCTTGGGATTCAATGAAGAGTTTGCATTGATGAATTCTTTAAATGAGTGTGGAATAGAAAGTGCTTGGGGGATTACCATCTTGCTTGTTGCATAAAAAAATTAAGTCTGTGCTTTTTGCATTGCCAGAATTGCACTTTATCTAATGAATTTATCCTCCATTAATGTATATCATAAGAGGTCTGGGGCTTCACCATTGCCTAGGTTGTGGTTAGTTTTACTTCTTTTACAGTTTGTCTTCTGATACCTTCCCCGAGAATCAAAAGTAAAAATACTGCAGGTAGGTAGTTGTAGTGTAGCTCTGTAAGCTGTACAAGAGCCAGAGACCTCAGTGAAGTAAACGGCCTTCAAAGCTATCAGTGGAATAAAATCAAGGCCCAAAACCAGCAAGTTTTAGAATCAGAAATAAGTTTGCCCATATTTGAGGGATTTTCCCCTCATCGTCCTGTCATTGTTGTTTGGAGCATGTTTTGGAGTCTGCATAAATGAAATTGTGTGTTTTGGGAGGCATGTTCAGTGGTTCAATGCCAGGTACAGCAGAAAAGGGAATAAAAGGTGGCTAAATCTGTCTCTTTGCTCTTCAGTAGTTAATAGCACATTGTGATTGAACTCTCTCTCAATGATATGTGATTGTGCTTCAGTTCTAAATGTTTGTTGTTCTGTTTTCTGAATTTCAGCCATAATATACATGAAGGAATTTGTAATGTGATGGGTAAAAACTCTTTCACATGGAAATGGCATCTCCTGAGAAAGTTTGAAGTTGTCACTATCCTCCATTTCCCTGCCCCTTTGCTATTTGGATTCTTCTGTGCCATTTTAATCAGGCTTTCAAGGGGAGGTATTCAGATTAATGTCTGAGTGTTTTTGTATGATTTCTTTGTTTTCCCACAATTACTTGAGAGATAGTAGAATCACAATTAATGATTTAGATTTAAATACCATTCTTCTGGAGTTTTTAAAAATGTTTTTTGAGTATGTATGTATGAGTGAACTGAACAGCACCATAACTAATCTAAAGATGGAATACCAATGATCTCAAATATTGTTCTGGTTTCAAATACTTTTTAAAAACTTCTGTTGTAATCCTTCCCCAGTGATATCAAAAGTTGGCTTTGATATATTTTCCAGGTATTCTCTTTCTTGAAATTAAGACCATTCTACCATTCTCCTTATTTTGATTTGTCAGATTTTAAACCTGAATATTAAACTCTTAGAAGACAAACACTAATTCTGTTAGTCTTCTCTAAAACATGTTTGAAACACATGCTGAGTTTAGAACAGTTGTCATGAAAACTTGCACTGATGATTTTTATATCATCAAAACACTGCTTACAAACAAAAATATTGAATTAAGACTGGCAAATGCCTCATTGTTACCAAACCTGTGTTCTCTTAGTGTTTCCCTTGGATATTTACATATTCAGTTACCAAAACTTTATCTTGCACTTCACTGATACAAAATTTCCATTATCCAATATGCAGTGAGATCACTTTATTTTGTTTTCTGTCTGAACTGTAGTGTACAAGGACAGGAGCTGGTAAGAACAGGTGAGCTCCTTCAAAGCTCTGGAAGTCTTTGTAGCTAAAGAAGTGGGAGAGGAAAGTTGAGTCTTTCTGTACATTTGCACATACTAATTTAGCAAATGGGCTCCCCTATAATTCACTGACTAGCGTGGTCATCTTTCATTTCATAAATTACTATGCAGTTTTGTTCACTGTGAGTATAATCTGTATTTAGTGACTGCAAGATGCTTATGCCACTTATTTCTGTTCCATCCAAGCTGACAGAAGTTATTTGATAATGCACATACTGGTATCTTAAATTGCAAAAATGTAAATTTGAAACTTGTATAATGTTCTTGTGCTTTTGAAATAAAATATCTTGTATATGTATATTTAAAAAAAAGGAAATAAAGTAACTTCTCGTAGATTATTCAGTTTTTATTTGAAGGCACTTTGGCACCTCACAGTTCATATTACAAGAGTGTTATAGTGATGTCTGTCAGTAAAGGAAAAGAGAAGAGCTGGTAAATGGTTGGTAAACTACCAGTTACCCATGTAGGCTGTATCTTGGTCGTAAGGAATCGTAGCATGCCTTTTGTTATGTAGAGATACACTCCACTTGAAACTTGTCCTAGTATTTTACAGATGCAAATTCCTGCAGTGTCTTCATAAATTTCTACAAGAATTTAAAAGTACAGAATTGAATATTTATATGCCCTGAAACTGATCTAGTTGAGTGCTTCTGGTTTTGTGTCTTCTTGAAGAACTGGCTGTATAGTGTTTGGCAGATATTAACCTCTAGAAAGGAAAACTTTATGGTGTTGGTCTCATCTGCTGTGTGATACATACTTTTAAAAAAAGTGGTTTATTATAGACCTAAGGAAACAGTCAAGACATCTTTTACATAGCTATGGCCAGTACTTCTTGCTCTTTATGTTACAGGCTGCTGGTTGTCATCATGTTCTCTCTGCTTTGTTGAAGCTTTGGGCACTATTTGAGTGTTAATGATGTTGCTCTTTATGCTTATTCTTAGTATATGCTTATTCTTAGTAAATGATTTTTTAAGAGCTGAATTACTGAAAAGGTAAAAGGTAGACGTAGATAGTTTGAAGCCTACTAACAAAAATGTTCTGAAGAAAATTAGAACAAGAATCCTGTTAATTAAGGGAAAAAAGAAAAGCCACAACACTATTTCTTGTGTAATAAAAATCTCAGTGTAAAAAGTTATATAAAGGAGTATTTTCACTATTATATACTTTGCATTATGGTTGAAATCCACTTCTTTTCTAGACAAGAACCTTGAATAATCTCCAATGTAAACTATTTGGATTCCTAATACAACATGTATGTTGTTACTTAGATTCTTCTAACCTATTGCTTGACAAGGTGTTCAAAGATACTTTATCAAAAATAGAAGTAGTTTCATTTCTGTGATGCAATCTCTTCTCTTTGTTTTTATCAGTATTTTCCAGGTAGGCTAAATTGGAAGGTTGATACAGGAAAAAATGGCTAATAATGAAAATCCACTTACTTACATATGTCTCAAATCTAGTTATTTCTAATCCTAGCTACATTTCTCTGAAGTTACATTCAGTCCAGTCAAAATCGTTCATGAAAGTGAAGTTATGTAAAGGAAATTTGCATTGAAGGAGAGCAAGCTGAAATTCCAAGAGGTGATATATACATGGTTTTGTGTAATGGTAAGAGTTGAGGTAGAGAGTTACACATGAGACATTACAATGGGACTCGACTTTTCTTATTGCTGTTCATGAGATCAGTGTCAAAAAAGGAGTATAGTTTATGCTGTGTAAGTACAGGTTGTCAAACAACTTAGACTCCATCAGACTTAATTTTAGGTTTTTAGGCTTTATGCTTGAGTGAATGAGCTGCAGCAAAATGTTGTGAAGCACAAAGTGGAGACTGTGGATTTCATGATCATTTGAAGTCCTTGCTGTATTTGTGGTTAGCCTTTTTAGAAAACTGCAGAACCTTCTCTCCTCCTCAATTGTTCCTGAAATTTAATATTGGCCTCTTTGGGTACAAGAATTGAGATGCTCATCGTGAGGTACCAATTCCTGCTTGAACTATGTTCATTTTAACAAAATCCTAAATGTGCTGCTTGTTTATATTTCTTACTACTTTTTCTCTGTGACCAACATAGACTTAAGTGTTTTCAGTGGCAATGAGCAAGCTTTAAAGGAAGAGCATTTTACATGCAATTTCTAAAGAAACTCTCATTGTGCCTTCACCAGAAACTCAACATTAGAGTGTTTAATTTATTTTTAAAATTAAGAATTTGATAAAGAAGAGTTTTATGCATAAGTGAGTTCCTTACTCTGGAATTTTCTGTCTTGTTATGAATTTTGGGCTGGATTAAGCATTAGTAACAAATAGGATAGTGTCCCCAGAATCGTATTTATTTTTGTATCTGAGCAGATGCCCTGGCTTAAAGGCTTGGCTCACTAATTCCATCTCCGTCTTTATGAATTACGGAGAATTAAACATGGAGTCCGTGCTGCTGCCTGAGTTTGTTTCCTTGATCCTGTGCCTCTGGTGTTAAATACTGCAGAAAACCCAAGCTATCGTGACAGGTGCTATAAAGGAAGTTGCATATGCAGGGTGTAGCACTTCCATGTTCTGAGAAAATCAATAAATACAAAGCAAAGAAGAAAGCATTTGTTAACAAAAGTAAATTTTATCCTGATACTGTGAAACGAGCTGTTACGATTTTGTAATGTATTCCTATCAGTGGAGACTCTGAATGCCTAGACAGGATAGAAATTAACAGTCTAATGATTAAGTAATTACTGGTAATAGGTCAGACAAGGACTGTTGCCTGTGAGATGTATGCTGAAAGTAAACTAATTTCAAAACCAATCACATTCCACTGCTGCAGTTTGGGGCAGTTAGCTGAGAGATAAAGGTTAATGTGCTAAATGCTGATTAATCTTTTATGGTAAAATGTGTTTTCTTCATATGCAAGTAAATGAGCTATGTGGGAGTCAGAGAAAATTGTATAGCTGGATACTTAACCTTTGCTCTTTGTGGCAGTGTGGTACAGCTGCTGCTGGATGGCATTTTTTTGTCTTGACAGAGATGCTGAGGCTGGATCATCAGTTCACCCTTCCAAATCTGTTTTTTCAGAACAGATTCTTGACCAAACTCATTAACTGGAAAGCTATCAAAAGAGTAAGCTCACAGTTCTTATAATTCTACAAGCTTTAGTTATTGAGGTCTAGGGCTGTTTTACCAAAAATAGAATAAAATTGTCTTGAGGAAGTGACTGCTATTGACTGACACAGGTGACACTTGGCATACTTACCTGATACACTGCATTTAAAGAAAAACGTGAAATCGGATCACTTTGCAGTACATGAGTGTCTTTCTCCTTGATCTCTCAAAGAACTACAACTTTCTGCATTCATTCTTTTCCAGCCTGTATCAGCTAATTCTAGAGCTGCTGGTAAGTACTTTTGGTTCTCAGAAATGGCTGAAGGAATTGCACACCAGTTAAGTTTTAATCGCTCACTGGGCAAAGTGATTGCAATGAAAACAAGAAGTAGGCATACAGGTAAGTGCAGTGCAAAGGGAAGAATTAGCAGTTCTTGTAGAAGGAAGTCTCAGCTTATAAATCTAGTTCTTTGAAGGGGTTTTAAGATGCTTAAGTGTAGGCCTATCATGTTAGGCAGTGGAGGAATTCCGGTTGAAATTATGGTCATAGACATAGCCTGCTGGAATTACACTACAGATTATTACATTGCACAGTTTATTTACAATATATCCTTATAGTATAATCTTTGCTTTTTCTCATGGGATACAACAATATTTAGGTAAAGAAATTTTTACTGTTATTTTGCACAGTTTCAAAACCAGGAATGGTTCTATTTAAAATATTTCAGTGATAAAACTTCTTTTACTTGATTATCCAAAGAATGCACTCATAGCAGTGACAAGTGAAATATTTCATTTGGTTTTTCCACCTCTGTTTTTATTGGTACTTTTTTCCTGCTGGCCATTAATGATTGGTTACAGTCATAGGGCATCCTGTAACTACAGGTGTTTTGGGCATTGAAGGCTTTCACTCCATGCATTGACCAAGCTCCTGAACATGGTAGCAGGGGCTTGATGTGTGAGTTGTCAGTCTGTCTGCCTTCGTTGATTACAAATAACCTCTTCCTACCCCTGGATCAGTGTGGTAAAGTACTTTTGAAACTAGGAGCTTTCAAACATCTAGGATCATCAGTGTTTGTTTCATAGGAAGTATCTACTTGTTTTTAAACTTGTACTATCACATGCTACTTGGAAGCTTAAATTTCCCTGTACAAGCTGTCAGTTTCCTTAAGCAGAGAACTCTTTTCAACTGTACCCTTTGACTTTAATGGAAATGGGGCAAGTAGCTTTCTCTAAACTATTGGAGGTGGGGAAATGAAAAGGTACTTCAGACATTTTGGGAAAAACAAGTTAAGTTTTTTTGTGGTAATTTTATTGCCTTCATCTGAATTTCACATACATGGTGCATTCTTGTAGGCTGTAATATATGTATATTTTTGTTTAAATTTCCCCTTTCCTAACTTGTACCAGCAGAATCTTCATTTCAGTTTTTGTTTTCTTTTTTATAAAGAATCTTTGTATCCAGTGTAATAATTTTTTTGGGGATTTCCCTGCTACTGGGATTTTTATAGGTGTAATGACAAACTTCTTTGGTACCTATTCAACTAATCTTTATGTTAGTACATGTAGACTCACCCTGTCTGAAATATTTGCTTGTACATAACGGTTATTCTGATGCATTCAGACCATGATAGAAGTCTGTAGGTAAAGGAGAGAAAGTGGGGGAAATTCCAGAAGTTTCTTGCAGTGTTGAGAATCAGGGATTTTACAAGTGAAAACACATCCATCCAAAGAAGTATGAGCATTTCTGGAGCTGTCACCAGTCTGTGGCTTGTTCAATTGTTTTACTAGTTTTTCTACTTTTTTTCCCGACCAGATAAAATCTGGTGACTGTAGGACTGTAATAGAGCAAAGCTACACTTGTGATGTCATTTCTTGGAAGATTTACCTACCTAGCTGCAGGGATAGATTTTGTTGTAATATTAGTTTTGTCACAGTCTGTGTTTTGAATGTTAATGTTGGGGTCGTTCATGCCTGAGACGGTGGAGATCTGGTTGGCTTTGCCGAGATTCTTAATGATGTTGATGTTGTATTTGGCAGTTTCCACAAAACTATTTTCTAGTAACCAACCATCTGATTCACCCTCCAGATCTCCTAGCAGAAGGACATTCTTCATGGCTGTCTGCAGGTACCGGACACCAATCAGTACAGAGAGCTGTAAGAAACAGTTAATGGTTAAACAGCTGAAATTGCAGTCTCAGTCCTATCACTCAGTTTTCTGACTTGTGTATTTACAGGCCTCATAACACTGTAAAGCAGACAGACTCTTCATCCTAACAATATGTCTAACCACTTTTCCAGTTAGTTACATTTTAAAAGAAAGATAGCAGGGAGAGATGGATTGATTCTCTCTTCATTCTTCAAGTAGCAATCCCCACATAAATACCTAGAATTACTCGTGAACATTGTAGCCTCAGAGACTGCAACTAATTGATGTAGAATGGATGATCAATTAATGCAGCCATCAATCACTGGGGAAGAAAAACTGTAGTATGTTAATTTCAGTTGATTTTTTTTCCCCACTGACATTGATTAAATCAATATTTCTTCCAAGGAGGTTTAATCATTCCTGTGTAAGCCGTAAGTGTCAAACATGCCAAGGTGTGAAAATTAAGAAGGATGGCCTATAGCAGAGGCTCAAGTGTAAGCTTAGGAAAAAGCCCCACTTTCATTTTTCTGTTAGAATCAAGATCAGCTTGTCAATATTTAAGGGAACACAGAGAGCTGCCTCACAGCTTTTCACATGCTTCAGGTTATTTCTGGCACCACAACCCCTCCTAGAACTGCCTGAGGACTGTTGTGAACTACTTAAATTACAATGTTAATATTTTTGTAATAAATAGAGCAATAGTAAAAAACCTAAAACATACTAAAAAGGTAAGAAAACTGTATTGGAGCCTGTGCCATTGGGGAGTCCTTTACTTGTAGATGACAACATCCAAAGAACTCTTCGTTACAGAAGTCAGCAGGAGCACTGCAGCTTTGCAGGCGTGTAGCTCGCCTGGGATGTGCTTATTTTGATTGCATAATCAGCAGCCCAATCTACTTCTAAAAGGATGATATGCCATGACTGCAAGTACTGTCTATATGGTGAAACTATAAAAAGGCTTTGAGATATTAATAAAATGCTCAATTTTAATTATAAACAAAAATTAATGCATTGGGCCAAAGACCTACTCATATTTTATATGTTTCTTAAAACTGATTTAAAACAACACTCAGACCTTCTCACCAAATTTCCTTGCATTTGTGTCACTGCATATATCATCCTGTTTCTGATCCCATAAATACATCAGGAAAGGGAATTGCTATATTCTGTTTGAAAAAGCTCTATAAATTATATACATTATATATAAATTATATACATAGTTATATAGTATATAATTATATACATAATCTATAAATTATATACATAGTTTCTGATAGTTCTCATCCTTAACGAGATTTCCTTCTGCTCGGTGGACTTTGGAAAAGTTGTCTTTACTAAAAGAAACCCTACAACCTTCCTGAAGTGCTTGTGGACTTTATACTGGATACTGAGGCACTTCTCATGTGTTATACCATCATCATTTTCCATCCTGGAGAGATAGAAGACTGATTAATCTGATAGAGTCCATTTTTGTGAGACTTACCTCGAACAACCAAATAAGCAATGCTGCAATGCCAATGGATCTCATGATACCAGTGTAGTAATCCAGCAGGGCCTCTCTGCACCCCTTCATCCAGATATTGAGCTCCTCTGTGAGGAAATCGTAGTTGTAGTGAGCACTGTTGTTTGTCAGCTGGTACTGGATGCAGGGCCGTGGTGAGCTGGGGTTGCAGCAGCTGAAGGGGACTCCATCCACCAAGAACTTCCCATCAACGTTGCTCTTCAGACGGCTGAAACAGGACAAAGTCTGGGCATTACAAACCTGGTGGCAGCAGCAGGCAGTGCCTGTGATTTTAGAAAGGGGAGTAACACAGCTCTGCTGCAGTGTAGGCCTCTCCAACATAACAAAAGGAAAATGAGGATATACTCTCAACTGGAAAAGTTGTTTACTGCAGGAACACTGAATATTGGATTTGCTGTATTTAAGAGTGGTATAGCAGAGTACCTCATGTGGTTCTTCATTCTGTGCCACAAGACATGAGTTTATTGTTCTGGGAGATGTTGCCTTTTTAGGTATCTTTGTACTGATACTTTGGACTTGTTTATCTTGGTGGAAATCTAATATTATTAATGGCACAGTTATATCCCTGGCAATAGTGTGTTTCTCTACTTCTGGATTAATTTTTCAACCTAATTATTCCATGAGAGGGATCCTAATAGAAGAACAACTTTGTATGCCACAGGAACCACTGGAAATCACCTGCTGGCCTTTTGCCACTGTACCCATTGCAAGGGCTGGTCCAGCACATGTTTTGAGACTAATTCACAAGGAAGTTTCTACTTCTTGTAACTTCACTTTCTGTAACTTTAAGAAATATATTTATTACTAAAAATATTCCTTTCACTCCTCTGTAAGATCAGGAGGAAAACAAGTGGTGAAATAAGAAAGATAAAGAGGAATAGGAAAAAAAAAATCATTGGATGGAAAGAGAACACAGTCTCAAATTAACCAAGATTTTCTGGAAGATAAATGAATCCTTGGCATCTGTTTTCTTCAGAGAAAGAGAATTTCCAGAAATTGGACAGTATCTAAGAGGCTGAGAGACACTCTCACACCTTGGAGAAGCAATCTCTAAGCATGTATCTATTTTTATGCTTGGTGGAAAAGGCTGATTTCCTGAGACAGCCCCATGGGTGAGAACCATGTTCTGCTTTATCAAGCCCCTTTGTAAGGGGACCATAACACATGATAGATAATTTTCACTTATATATACAGCATTCACTATTTGCCAATAGTAAATTTTCTACTATTTTCCAAAACGTACTAATTTATTAATGTTTGCAAATAATATTTTTCTGTTCCAGCACAGCTGATCTAAATGAGAGGAAAAGAAGTCATTACCAGAAGCTCATTAGGTAAACAGAATGAGCAGAAACACTGTGGTCCAGTCTTGATCTGGAATTTCAAATTAATATATGTAAACTTCAAATGAAACATGAGCTGCTAGGAAGCTCAGTATTTGTGTCAGTGCTGTCATGGCTGAAAAATTGTTTTTATTTTATTGCTGTGAGCCCACTAAATACATCTTCCTTTTTTGTTTCTTGTCCTTTTCTTCCTCTCTTTTTAATTTGGGTTGTAGTGGTTTTTTCTTTTATTTAAAATTCTCTCAAAAACATTTTCCTCAAAGATCTTTCCAGGTAAACCAGGAAGTTCACCTGCCATTTCCCACTCCCATTAGGAATGAGATAGGCATGAATTTTTCTCCATTTTCAATTCTATCTTTTCATTTTGTTGCCATCATATCCCTGGCCATGGCAACAGAATGGTGTCAATGCAAAAGAGTCCAAACAATCCACTGAAAATAGACTGAAGTGTGTGAGCCATGTCATGGGCACAGGAAAAACCAAGCACTGGAAGGGGAGGGAGCCAGAGAGGCACAAACCAGAGGGCTCCAATGTGGGTGGAGAAAAGAAAGCTCACAGAGGAGAGGAAGACTGGCATGTTGTGGAAGGGAAGATCTTACCTGGGAAGGCTAAATGCCCTCTATGTTTCAGGGTATTAAATATATTTAATGACCCCGGTATAGTACAGCATTCAAGATGGTTGAAATACGATGTCTTAAACTGGGTCTTAAGCTTTTCTTTTGATTCCATTTGATGAATTTAAATACTTTCTATTGTTCCAGGCATGTTATAAAGAGAAATCCTCTTTCTACTGCCAACAATAGCAGTTTTTAGACTTGGGTTATTCTTCCTGCCACTGTGTTTCCTCTGCTAGTGGCAAATTTAAAAAGTATTTCATTTGTGTCTTGGTACTTAATAGTATCTTGGTACTGTTAGAAGGGAAGACCTTAGTAAAAGAGTTGGTGGAGCAACACATTCACTGCTATTTGCTGTTGCAATTCTAAGTTGTTATGGTATTGTAAAGCAAAAATTTGCTTTTGAGCAAATATGATTTTTACCCAACCAAAGCAATGGTAGCATTGTACTGCTGTAAGCTCACATTCCTACCATTCCACTGACTGTTTCCGTGCCTTGTCAAATTGTGGTGTTGGCAATAGAGCTGTAGAACAGGATTTTGTAGGAAGGTGAAAAGTTCCTTTTTCCAAAAGGTTACATGTGAGTTCACAGTATGTCAGATCTCACCTGCTTTGCCTCTTGCTCTACAAACTACTGACACAGAGTACAAGTTGAAACCAAGAAAGATTTGATTCCTTCTCTGTCCTTTCAGAACATTACCAGTTGGGCTTTGCTTCCAATGATTTAATAGCAATTGTTTGACTCCCAGATTTTTGGAAGTCATGGTGTTGTTTTGTTATGCAGCACCAACTTGGATTCTGCCAATCAAGATAAAATTAAGCAATTTAACCGCAGCAAAAGAAATTCAGAAATTAATTTCCTCACACATATGTCACTGTCACCTTCTGCCTAAATGGGGAAAAAGCTAACTGACAGTGTATTCTAAAAACAATGACAGAGCACAGGTGAGCCTGCAGAAGAAAACACAGCTTAATTAAGACTCTGGGTAAAACATCACTGTTTCTGCCTCTCTCACAGAAATAAAAGGAAGTATATTTTACTTTTGACCTCACACTAAGCTACTACTCTTAAATTCCTGGGGATCATCTTTGTTGTCATGTCACTTTTCAGCAGAGACCCAAGACTTGAAACAGCTCTGGGTCAGTGTTGTGCGTGACACTTTCTGACTTCTGTCTTGAGAATGCTTGTATTGCTTTATTTCCACAGACAAGTGTCCTCTGTATGCTGATGCCCTCGTTTGTATTCTCCTAGGTCCTGCCCTCTGGCATATTTGCAGCTTTCTATATATGCTTTGCTATCGTGGCAGTTTCAAATTGCAAATTCTGTAAAATTAAGACCTTTGGCCTCCCTGTCTCTGGCTTCATTGTCACTGATTTTTGAGTTCAACAAGATGCAGCATTTGACAAATGCCAGTCAAGCTCTTTCCATTTGTCTTTCCTGGAAATGCAAAGCTAATACTCTTTTGTCAGTGAAAACCTTCTTCAGCTTTAGAAGAATTATTACAGACTGGATTGTCTACTTTTGGATGTTTTTAATTTTTATCTTCCCTGTAAGTATTACCACTCTTCTTTTAAAGCATATAATTTCACAGTTGCTACATCACGTGAAGCACCACCAGCAGAAAGAAATGGGGGATTTCTGCTTTTTTATGCAGTGTATGTGATGTTTGGCAGTTTCTCACATGTAAACATACAGATTTGAACTTGGGATTGCAAAGTCTAATACCTTGAAGAAGAGAGGTCTTTCAGTGCTTAGAATTGACTGTGCAACGTACTGATAGTACAATCCTTTTCTTACTGTTATCAGCTCACTGTAAATGAAATTAAAATTTTGAGGTAGCTAATTCACCACACTGAAAAAGGAAATACATCTTTGCTTTGCTTGGCATCCCTAAAGACTTAGCAAAAGACAACTTTTTACTGTGCATGTATTTAGCATATTTTGTGAGTAACCTGGTGATTCTGCATTTTTTTTTAATTAAGGTACAAAGGTCCAGAAAAAAAGGGCTTTCCAGTCTTAAAAGAGTTTTTCTTCTAGAATTTTTTGTTATGACTGATAAATACTTACTCCAGAACCTCCTTGGAAGCCATATTCAGATACCGAGGAGATACCCACTGAATTTCAAACCAGTCTCTAAAGCCATTGTTTCCACAGCAACGGAATCCAATTTGTAACAAATCCACTGTTTTCTTTAAGAAACATCGCCCAGGTATGTCTGTGTCTTTATAGAACTTAATGGCATCCCTCAGTCCGAGATAGAGAGACTCTTCCAGCTCGTTCCTCATGGTGTAGCACATGAGAGCACCCACCAGGATGCAGAAGGTGAAACAGAAGGTACATACGATGTATGGCAGCATTACTAGTTTCCAGCGAGAGAACTTGTTTGCATCTGAGCAGTCGTAGCAGATTTTGCCCCCGAGAAAGTTGATGATACATGCTATGACCCCTACAGAGATCAGCATGTTGGGGACAGAGTTAATGTCCCCTTTTGCCATCACTTCATTGCGCTTCTTGATCTCTATTTTCAGAAAGAGGCCAAGACTGAAGAGAATGATCCCACTCACTACAGAAACCCAGTTGAGGATCCATAAGATCTGAGCCAATTTGTCCCTCTTGGTTTTGGTGAATTTGACTTTGAGGACAGCCATAGTCAGACACGCATTAGGAAAAGAAGCGTAGGTCAAGGGAAGCTCATAAGCTGATTAGGAGCATGGATCCAAGGCGTGCAGTAAAAATCTGAAGAAGAGGGAGAGAGATTACTGTCTGTTTGACCAGGTATTTATAGAGCCTACAAAAGAACTTCCTGCACGAACTCACGCACTCTGAGTCCAGCCAAGGGAATGCCCCAGTGAAATTTATTGCTTAAATTTTGTAACAATGTGAATGAATCACTTAAAAAAAATGTCTAAGGACCAACTAGAGCAATTAAAAGTAAGTGAATAGTATGAACAGAGACTCTGGATTCCTATGAATTTTTGTCAAGACCAATTTTCTGGGCAGACTTGATATCTAAAAGTGAACTGGTCTGCTGTCTTTTCTTCAGAAGACTCAGTGTCTTTCCCTTCTATTTGTTGCCTGTATTTTTTAAAATAATTATAGGTATTTATTATTCTTAGGTTCCTGTGTTATGGTCAGGTTTGTGTTCAAAAGTTGAATAAACAAACATATATACAGCCTTCTTTTTGCCTTTCCTCTCCAGAAAACTTGCTTGTCTTGTTCCTAATTTGGCAACTCTCATTAGAGTGATTTTATACTGTAAAACTCTGCAATGTATAATTATATAGTCATTTAATTCCACTAATACAATGGCATTTATAAACAGTAAATTATAATCCTGTAAATCTGGGGAAATAGAGATGTATAAGCAGCATGATATTTTCTAAATTAGTGGATGCTATTACTGAATAAAACCTGGATCAGCTAAAACAGGATGAAAAACACCTGGGGACAGACAAGCTGGACAGAAGGAGGGCTACATTGACCCATAAAGGATCCCCAGCTGCAGTGAAGCTTAGCATTGGGTAAGCAGATTGTTGCAGAATGCAGTTTAAAAAGGTAATGGAATCCCAGCCTCTTCATGTGTTTACGTCTGAAGGAATCAGTTCAGTTTGTACAGGCAAGGAATACATTGTGATTCGTATTAGGATATGGCTAAATATTTTCATACACTAAGATTTTAAGGCCTGTGAGATCTAATTAATTAAAGTTTCATTTATTTACTCCTGCATTTACAGATAAAACTGATTCATCTCAAAGCTATTTGGCTCTTTGTATCTGTACAATATAGAGAATAGTGTACAAAATGCACAGTATTTTTTCTTACCAGTCTATTTCCAAAGGTGTTGAGGCTAACAGCTTTCTGAATTTAAAAACAGGGTCCTAGTTGTAATGATTGTTAAGGCTGATTATCAGCTATGGCTGAATATTGGTTGTGATCATATTGTGATAATCATATAAATGATAGACACCTTACAGAGATGTCCAAAGAATAGTAATTTATAAAATTACAACACTTGCTTCACACCAGTCTTCTCCAGTACTGTTCAGACCTCCTTTGAAGGGATCATGCTCTGGTGGTACAGAATTAAGCTTCCCTGTGAATTCAGCTGACAGCCTGAATAAGCCTGCTAAGCCTGGAGACAGTATCTTTGATTGCTTCACCAGTTAAGCAGTTCGTGACTTGACCTTAAATAACTGTAAATGATGGCTGCTAATAGATTTATTTGCCCCTGATACTCAGAGCTCACAACAGCAAGAATCTGTTGTGAAATTTCTGATTGTTGATACACAGTTCATGTTCAATGGCCAGCACACATGAATGTATCACTCACTGTTTGTTTCTGTGAAACACATATTTGAACAGTGCCTCAAAATTGTTCAGCACACAATTAGTTACAGTGTCACTGAAAACACCCTACTTGTCAAACATAGTTAATTTTAACATTTGGACAAAAGTTGTAAATAGTTCTACTCAAAATTAATCTACTCCAGAGGCGTTGTTGATTTTGGAAGATGTAGATTTGAGACTTTGTCATATTCTAGCCATAAAGATATTTGAAGTTGAGTTCCATAAGCAAGGATACATTCAATCTCAGGTAGCTGTTCTGTCCCTAATTTTCAGATGCCTGAATTTTAAAAAAAGTAAAAAGTTTCTGTGGAAAAAAAATTCTCCTGGTAATTCCTTGTCTCCAGAAATTCTCATAAGGTATTCTTAGCTTTCTTTGTGCTTTTTAAGTATTGTTGTAGGATGAGATTTCCTTGAATATTTGACATTTATCTTACAGTGCTACCCACACCAACAGCCTAAGATCTGTGATTTCATGGAGTCCTAGTGCCAGAGAAAAGGGATGGAATGGCTGGTTGTTGTAGTTCAAAGACCACTTGTTGACTGACCCTGGCTGTCACTGATATACTTGGGATTGATCTTTGGGAGACACTGTGCTTCTCATGAAACCTTGAGTGCATTAAATCTGGGACAGAAGAGCAAGTTATCTATTCTGTTCCTTGTTCCTAGCCTTCTACATGGATACTTATGTTAAGATTTTCACCCGTGCTAACAGTTTAACAGAATTTATTTCTGATAATAAGATTCTCTTCATATCATAAAGAATTTTATAAATGCATCATAACATTATTCTTTCCCTAACTGTTTAATAAAGTATTGAATACTAATACACTTATTAGTGTAAGATCTATTGGAACACATGCACAGCTGTGTAGTATAATTTTTTGAACGCCATGAAGAAAGGTTTTCCAGCTGAAAGAACTGAACTGCAGTTATTAGCTAAAAGTGTCAGTCTTGCTCTGCAACCTGTGTCTGTTCTCTCCAAGTCATAGTTGGCAGTGGGTTACTGTAAAGCCACAAATGACCCGGGATTTCAGTGGAAGTAACGCCTCTGTCATAGTTCTCAGAAACCTTTGCACGTGAGCCCCTCCGGAGTTATGATTCATACACACACAGACATACTTTCCCCAGCTATGGGACAGCAAACTGGATTTTATTCTCTAAAGGGAGAAATAATTCTTTCAACAAAAGAAGACAAATAAGTGTGGAAATCTGTCCCATACTATCAATACTGTTCTCAAGCTTTCTTTGTCTAATTCAAATTTATCTAACTTTAAACACAGCTTCCATCAACATACAATTTGCTTCCAAGATGTCACCTACCTGTTCCTTTGTTGTCAAATTCCCCTAACTGTATTGAACAAGACATAGCACAGCTATTTTTTAATAACATTTACTTATTAGATATAAATTGTTCACAGAAAAGTTGCTATTTTGTCATAAACAAGTCCCATCTTATCTTACTGCTTTTGCTAAAATCTGCTATTTTAGCTAAACATACACTGATATTTGTGACATTATAAAAGAAACCACTAACCTGCTTCAGAGGCCTGAACAGAATCTTGAAACTGGTAACTTGCTGAATAGAATGGAGAAAATACCTGAATTGGACATCCTGAGGATGACTGAAATACTGATTTCCTGATGTCTCTGTAGTTGCTCTGTCTTCACACTGACTCGCCAATGGAGATGGAGAAACCACTTCAACTCTCCTGCCTGTGCTAATCTCTCCTTCATCTCTAATCGTAGCTAAGAGATTTATTTCAAGGTTCTTATGCTACCAGATTAAATCCTGCAAAACAGGCCAATTAACTGAGTGTGAAGTGAGATTTTACCAGCAAAATGGTTTATAGGACTTTCTTCTACCTTTTTACCCTGCTGGAGATTTGGGCTAGTAAGCAACATAACTGTTTTTTAGTACCTGCTAATGTCTTCAAGAGCTCTTAACTTGTTATTAACAATAAATATGCCTCCAAAGGAGAGAAGAATGGGAATAATGAAGCTTTGTGATTCTGTGGGAAGGGAAAATCTATCTTAGGCAACCATCATTTATATCCACTATTATGTTCCTTACCCATCATTCCATATTTTGTTGCTTTGGATGAAATTTCCTATTCTCTGTGTATTGAATGTGATTGTCCAAGAAAAGAATTCAAGTAACCAAGAGCAATTGGATCATCTGTGTGATTCATGGTAGCTTCTGGTTTGGGAAGCTTTTGAGGTTCAAGGACAATCTAATAGAAACCTCTGTCCTTGTCTCTTATCTAGCTCTATTCCAAGCCAGAAGCAAAAGCAAAGTTGTCATGTCCTCTGGCTTTTCTGAGCCATGTAGCAATTTGTGGGACAGAGGTGGCTGGTTTGAACTGGCAATGGTCATGGCAACAAGCTGAGTCTGCAGCAGGTGATGTCAGTACCAAAACTGAATCCCTAAGCAGGACCTGTTTGAGCTGTAGGGTCCATATCTATAACACCCTAGCACAGCAGAGAGAGTTCAGTGGGCACATGGCTGACTGCAAGAGATGCTGCACCAGGCATTGTAAACGTGTAGAAATATTCTCAGAAGCATAAACTGTCCTCTCCTGGCTTATGATAAGCAATAAACCAGCAACCTGATATGACTGTGATTCTAACTCTGTGTTCTGGCAGTACACTGGCTCTATCCTGCCTGTGTCCCAGTGATTCAGAGCATATGTGATATATCTGTTGGACCCACTGCATATGGACCACACAAATGCTTGCATATGATCAAATGCACCCCAATTGCATTGAATTAATCCTGTGCACCAGTCATTCATGCTTTGGACTTGCACTTGTGCAGACCACAGGGAATATTTTAGATCTGTTAAAATGTGTTGGTTTGTGTACAGATCAACTCCATGGAACCATATTCAATAGGTATAATGTGTTCCTTGGGTACAGCACAAGCACACAAATGTATACATTTTGAGCTGTTGTTCAGCTGGTATGTGATATATCAGAAATCCTGGAGAAATGGCTGTAGTACTTTTCTTTGCTAAAACAAAAGCTCACTTGTAAAAATTCTACCCATCTCCAGAACGACAAAGGTGTTAGCCCTGAGTGTTAGAAAATGTTAGTGCCTCTGTTACCTAGTAGCAGGAAACTGCACTTTCCCTGTGGCTGCTTTGCAACACAAACCTTGTACCGGCGTGCAAGCAGGAGATGGCAGTGCTGCTGTATGAAGGCTTTTTCTACAATACAGAGCAAGAAGCTTTGTGCCTTTTTTTTTTTTTTCAGTTTGCGGTAGAGATTAGAGGTCATTCACACAGCTAATGGAAGCTCAAGAATGCCTCATTGTAAGAAATTACTTAAATCCAATTGTAATGCAGTTAGAGGTCAGTGCTACCTGTATTTTTTGTTCCATCTCATATTTGGAAATGGTTTCAGCTGCAAATGCAATATCAAAAGTTGAATTATTCAGAAGTTAGTTCTGTGTTATGGCAGTTTATAATTAACCATGATGCACTTTCTTGCAGACCTTTGGGACACCTGAACATCATGACCACAGAATAGCATTTTGTAACTTGTAGGAGTGGTTGTACGTGGAGGATTGCATCTATCACCCAGAGGTATAGAAAGAGATCACACACTTTCCTGCTAACAGTGGAGATTGCTGTGCATCCAAAACAGGTAAATTTAACAAATGTTTGCCCAATTACTTACTTATTTCGTACCATTCGTATATAAGTCTCCAGGCAAGGACAGATGTGTTATGATCAGTGTAATGAAATAACTAGTTGGAATGATGCAACATTTAATTTTACATCTAGTTTTCAAAAATTAATATTTTATTTTTATATTTGGATGGCTTTTCATTTCACCTTGTATTTAATGCAAATGACAACTAATGATGCAAGATTTTGGAGTACTAGACTAAAACTGGAGGCACTTGGTAAGTCTGATGGAAGCAAGAGCTATACAATCTTTCCTTGTGAGCTGGGGCAAGTCCATATTCAGGAAGAGATTCTCACTGATATGTGATAATGGGGAGAGGACATGAACAACAATTTGCTCTTTTTGGTTTTTGTAAAGTTGTGAACAACATGGTAGACACTTGGAGAATTAAGTTATTAAACAAATAGAAGTAATTGAGTCTTTAAAGAACATTAATTTCTCAATAACATTTTTTGACTTTTAGGAAGGAAGTATAGTGGTATTTAGATGATTATGGTTGTAGTAGATAAAGATATCTAAGTTAAGTCACAACATCTGAAATTCTTATGGAATTGCAGAATTGGCAGAGGGAATGTCAAAATGTAAAGGCAAGAAGTAATGCTAATAGTCAATAATTCAAAAGGACAGAGTTTGTACATTAAAATGACAAAAGTTTATTGAAAATGAAGTAATTTATATTTTTTCACAACTACAACTCTACGCTGTACTACAGTAGTACCAGAAGATCCACTGTACTATGTTCCATGAAAAATATGAATACTATAACTGTAGCTCATCTAATTGCCTCAAGAACACCACAGATGAAACAAATCAGAAAAAGAAGTCATACATTTTTCAGATGTGTAAAGGTTATAACAATATGGATGCTGAAAATCAGTCTCAGGCAGAAAAGGAAATTATAGCAGACCTGCATGAACTGCCCTGCATGTGTACGGCTTGTCATTCAGGGTCCTGTGCATTGCAGGAAAATCCATATCAGTACCTTTCAGGCTGGCTCTGATTTCAATCCATAGGAGCTGTACTGTCCACAATCTCTGAGTCATCCACTCATGACTCACAATGAGTCATTACAAATGGAAAACTAAGGCACAGAAATAGTGTATTCACCTTAAAATCAGACCAGCAGTCTCTAGTACAGCTGGAAGTGAACATGTATTTTATATTGCCTGGTAACCTAAAACTTCCATCTTGGCTGTAACTACTTTCTGAAGACTAGAATCCATTTTTACAACCTTAATCATAATGAGACCATGCAGCAATCTTGCATTTCACTTTTGTACCTTATTCACTGTGGATCTTATCCTCACAAGCCAGGTAGCAGGAAGCTTTTTGCAGAATGGAATTATACACATATTATGAGGCCTGGCAGCAGAATTCTCTTTACATAATGAGGTAAAATTTTCCTTTTTAAATTCCATATCTCATAGCATCAATACTTTAGTGCACTATACTGACCCTTCTTCTCCTAGCAAAGTAGGCAGACATACACTGTCACATTTCTCCTCAAAAAAATGAATCAGTAAATAAATCTCCCCCTAAATTAATCAGTACTTATTCTCAGCTTACTATAAACCTGATGTTGATGCTATTTTTCACACTCCAGACATCATTTGAACTGAGCAATATTACTCAGGTCATATTGTAGGGAATTTGAGATTCTTTTGGAAAGAAAAGACAGTTACCAAGGGGAAAAAAAAAAGATCAAAAAACTCCTGGGAGTTTCTGAAGCTGTCAAATAGACAGAAGCTAGAACCCAGACACAGTACTTTTTTTCCAAGATCCCTCTGTCCCTTGTGTGGTGACTTCATGCTTATTGACATTGTGTCGAGAAATCACAATTGTGGAGAAAGACTGAAGGAACTCAGGTGTCTTAGTGTAGAGAAGACTGGTGGTGAGAGAAGAAAATAGTGTTCAAATAATTTTATTGGTAGTTGCACAAAGGAAAGGAATAAATTCGTTTGGTGACAGGATATGAGGAGAATAATGGGTGAAATAATTCTTTCAGTGAGAATAGCAAAACAGCCCCCAAGAAACTCCTTGATTTCCATCAACAAAGTACTTTTACAACAGGTTGATGAACACTGGCCAGGAGTGTTGTAGGGACAGTCAGAAAAGGGGCTGAACTAAATGTCTCAAGGTCTGTGATTTGTCATTTGCCATTAACTAGATAGCTGTTTAAACATCTACAAAACTTGGTAAGAGCTTTCTCATCTTTGGCTGATACTTTCTTTGCTCCTTGACTTTTGCCAGAAATGTGAGCTTATGATGTTTTTACCTTTCTACTCTTCAGTGAAAGCATTGTTTCTGCCTCCATTTATATATTAATTTTAGTTAAAATTTTCAACAGTTTTTCAATTCTAGGAGTCGATGTATGTTCACTTACTAACCAAACCTGTGAATTTTTCATCTTTAAGGCCTGGTTATCCTGCTATCCATATCCTCTTTTTTTTTTCTTTCTTTCTCTCTCTTCTTTTTCCTGACATCTGACTCTCCAAAATTTCTGTGAAGCTTTGTCTTCTGTAGTCAACCTAGCAGAAACATTATTCAGAACTTCTGACTCATACAGAAATAAATAAGTATTGCCAAGACCCCAAAGTCCAGGCAAGGAAGTTCCAATGGAAGTGTTTGAAACCAATGAGTCTGGACTTCGCAGGATGAGTCATCTACTGCCATACATGTTGATTTGAAGAAAATAACAGTAGAGTTCAGAAGTTCTTGCACTTTGTTAATCATGTCACCCTTCTCCATCACAGACCTATGAATATGTTTGTGTATAGGTGCAGATTGAAATATTTAAAGATTCCTTGAAGAAAAGTTTGATCATTCCTTTCAGACAAAAACTAAAATTCTCACATCTCTCTTACTACACAAAAAAGAAGATTTCCAGGAAAGCAAACTTATTTTTCCATTGCTATACCTTATGAAGCCTAGGGAACCAGAAGTTGGAAGCCTTAGAAAGTTATGTGCCATGTATAGGCATTCCTGGAAATTCTGATCTATTTATTCAAACAAAAAAGATATTAGAAGTGGGTACCCCATTAGTTATATGACTATATTCTCATATCTCTTCTTTATTAAATCAAAAAAAGAAAAGCTAAAGCTATGTCTAGTTGTGCCCAGAAATAGTTTGCTTTCACTTTGGTCTTCACTGGCTTGTTTCTATATTTTTTTAAATTCAGACCAATTCTATTTATTGCTTCATTACATGATTTAACATTTATTACATTCAATCTTAAATAATTATGCATAATATTTATAAATATTAAATAGCCATATTAAGATGTAAGAATATCTTTACATGACTGGGGTTTATTTTTCATACAGTCAAACTTATTAGAAAACCATATTCATTGCCATGCACATACCAGCACAATTAAATTTTTTTGTTCACATCTTTTCATAGAAACTGTGGTTATAATAAAGTTTGGTCTGGCAAGCCTTTTGGGATTTGGAGTAATTTCTGTAATTAATCCTCCTGCTCTCTAACTTCAGAGTTTTGGTGTGTGGTACTTTTCTTCTTGCAGTCTACAGCCAAGTGAGACATTCAGGATTGAATTAAGACAACACACAGGTAGCAACTAAGTCCCAGCAGCTGCTTGTTCACTTCCCCACCCCTATCCCAGTGAGGAAAAAAGTGGATAGAAAGGGCAAACCTCATGGGGTGAGTTACAAACAATTTAATAATTGAAACAAAATATGAAAGATATTAACAATTAGACACTACTACTACTAATTGTAATGGAAAGAGAAATAAAACCCAAGAGAAACAAGATGTGCAATACAATTGTTCACCACCCACTGCCTGATGCCCAACCTGTCCCCCAGCAGCCATTGACACCTCATGGCCAATTCCTTCCCCGTTAATATAGTGGGCATGATGTTCTGTGGCATGAAATATCCCTTTGGACAGTTTGGGTCAGCTGTCCTGGCCATGATCCTCTCCATTCTTGAGCACCTCCTCACTGGCAGAGCACAGGAAGCTGAAAAGTCCTTGATTTAGAGGAAGAACAACTCAAACCCAACTAAAACATCAGCCTGCTGCCAACATTACTCTCATACTAAATCCAGCAATGTACCAGTTACTATAAAGAAAATTAACTCTATCCCATCTGAAACCAAGACAGTTTGCTTTACTGATTTATTTTGCACTACCTGGCATACTTAAAAGCCTTCAGAACAAACAGAGAAGTGCCCATTTGCTGTGGTTCACAGCTGCTGACTAACAGCTGCAAAAAGAGCCACATTTTTACATCGAGATAGCCAACTAGAACTAACAATGTAAGAGTTGAACAAAGGGCATAGGACAGGTTTTGGCACAGGGTAACTTTTTCCAAGGGAAATCAGCACAATGAATCTGAGCTTAATTACATGTACTATCAAAAAGAAAAAAAAAAGAATAAAGAAAGAAAAAAGAAAAAAAGAAACTAGAGTAGCTCAATTTCATATTCTTATTTACATAGATATTTTAATGTGCTGGTGGTTTTTTTTTTGGTTTTGGTTGTTTCAGTTTTTTTTTGGTGTGTGGTAAAGATATTCTGCAAGTCTGCACTGACAGAGGAAACACTGGTATCTGTTATACTTACCAACATCTCTGAACCTAAAATAGTAGAACAGAAAGCCTTGAAGAAGTTTTTGGTCTATTTCTGGAGCAGTGATTTAAAAAAGATTAGATCTTTTCTTTAAGGACTTCCTTCACATAAGTGGAAACAGATTTTCCTTTTCAAAAGACTCAGTTTATTTTTTTTCTCTGTTTGACTTTTATTTGAACCATCCAGGTTTTGTCTGCTTACGAAGAGCATGTGGTAATTTGGAAACTTGCATCTCACTGTATTTCAAGTGATGATGAAAGAAAGGCTATTTGGCCTTTTAGAGCTTTCAGTGTGCACAAAAGCATGTATACCTGGTCTGAGTCCCATGATAATGTACATGTCAGTTGTGTTAGATAATGAATTAACTTGTGAAGTTCCAGAGTGATGAGAGAAACTATGCCCCCTGGATCTGAAACGAAGAACAGGTAAACAGACAAACCAGACAAACAAGTTTGTTAAGGCCTTTCCATTCTCTTTAATTGAATCAGAAAATTCTCCTGAATAATTGTACACCGCAGGCAACATGTCAATTATTTGGGGAACAATAAAGTACTCTTCACAAATGGATTCATACTCATGAGCTCCTCATTACATCTAGCATGCAGCAAGTTTTGTTGGCAAAACTTATTTGCTTAAATTAAGAGGTGGTTAGGGTATTTATCTACCCTCAGTTATAATATAGGAGGAGAAACACTGCCTACTTTAGAGTGAATGTGAAAAAATTATTTGTTTGGTGCATAAGAGGAGCTGCTTATGCTAGAATAACTGTCACCTTTGCAATACCTTTATAACAGATTTGAAGGAATATGTAGTTCTAGTTAAATATTTTCCATCTCAGAAATTGTAAGTGCCTTTTAAAGGTAAGCAAAACCCATAACTCCTTTTTCTAACCCAGGAAAATATGCACTTTTTATACTACTTTGTGTATTAAAAAAAAACAAAACCAAACTCTCTCCACCTACTGCCATCAACATTGGTTCATTTCCATTCACAAAATGAACATTTCTTCACCCCATCAGCTTTCTTATTATCTGCTTCAATTGTTAGGACACGAAATACACACATGCATTCAGTACATATAGAGAAATGTATGCTTATCACCAGTGTTTATCCACAGCACTGTCACTGTGGCCCACTGGTTGAGGCAATTCCCTTTGTTAATGAAGAAGCATCTTCCTGAAACTGACACTGAACAACTCGCAACTGTTTGGGTTCACTGCTAGGTTTGTTTCACAGCTGCCACTTCTGGGTAACTCACTTGTAAACTACCAGAGCTTTTCATAAAGCAGCAGGAGGAGATACTGTTTCCTAACCTTACTCTTTAACTGTGATCTCCTTGTGATGAATGAAGACAGTGTGAATAATTTAAGCCTAATCTTTTTATCCAGCTGGCAGTAGGGAAATAAAGGCACTTTTTTTTTTTTTTCCCCTGCTTAAGGAAATTTCACATGAGAGGAACACTACGGTGTGCTTACTCACTTCACACAAGCTGCTGTGAGCACAGCAAACCCGCAGTTCCTCCTTCCCGCAGCACAGGCCTCGGGTAGGTGCCGCTCTGCCTGGCGGAGGCAGCCTCTGGGCTGGCGCTGTGGGCTGCTCTGCGGTGATGGCACCCGCCGAGGAGCGCCCGCTCCGAGGCCACACGGGCCCCCAGAGTCTTGCCTGCAGTCAGGAGTCACCTGCGAGAGCGGGAAGCCTTCCCTTCGAATGCCGTACTCACCTAGGCACGGGACACCTCCCATCCACCGCTTCCTACCGTCACTGTGCGGAGCGCGGGGGTGACAGCCCTGCTGTGCCCCCAAGGGGACAGAGGTCACCGCCTGCCCCGCCCCGGCCTCTCCTTCCTCAGCCTCCCGCCCCACCCGCGGCCGGGCAGCGCCCTGCGCCCATCAGGCCCCGGCACCCGCCCGGGTGCGGACAGCGCGGCCGAGCCCGGCTGCTGAGGAGGTGGCACCGCAACGAGGACCCAGCTGCCCGCCGGCAGCGGCCCTGCGGCGGGGAGCGCCCAGGGCCAGTGCCGACCCCCGCACGGGCGCTGCCCCTCGGAAGCCCGTCGGGAACGGGGACGCCGGTGCCCATCCCGCAGCTCGGCCCTGGGGCTGCGCGGAGGCGGCCGCGGCTGTACCGGCGCTCGCCGGCTCAGCCAACCCCGCACTGCACAGCGCCGCGTCCAGGTGCGCCCGCCCCCGGCGCCCGGATTGACCGCGCTGAGAGCCAATCGCCCGTGAGGAATCTCGGCAACTGCCCAATCACCGCTCCGGAAATGGGATGTGGGCGGTGCCCCGGGGGACAGCGGGCTCGGTGGCGCCGCGGCCGAGGAAGGGCGAGCGCGGAGGCGGCGGCGCGGGCGAGCGCGGCCGGGCTCCGGCCGGCACTGCCGCAGGGATGGCGGCGGCCGCGGCGAGGGGCTCAACCCCCATGGGGAGCGCTGCGAGCCGCCCCGTGACCCGCTGAGCGCCCTCCGCCTGCGCGCTGCCGTTACCCCTCCCCGCGGGCCGGCCCGGCTCTGCAGTCGCCATAGAGACCGCGCCGCACGCCATGGGGCGGAGGCTGGGCCGGGGGGCGCCGCTGTAGCCCCCGCCCCGCGCCGCGGACACCATCACCTGTGGGGCCGGGGGCGCCGCCGGGACTCGCCGCGCCGCCCCGAGGAGCCGCCGCCTCGGCCCCGTTTCAGGTGAGGATTCGCGGTGCTGCGCCGCGGCCGCCGCCGTTACCCCGCGCCCCGTCCCCGCGGGCGCTCTGGCCGCCTCGGCGGGGCGCGGCCCGCGGGCTCCGGCGGCCGCCGGCCCGGCCCCGGCGGCTGCTGCGTGGGAGCCGCGTCGCGGTTTCTGTCCCCGCGGGAGAGGGAGTTTGCCGGGCGCGGGAGCTCCGGGGGCCACGGCCCGCCCCGGGAAGGGCTCCTTCCAGTGGGGCAGGACGGGGCGATCCCCTCCGTGGAGTTAAGGTCGGCAGGTCTGGCGGGCTCCAGCAGCAGTCACCGCTGCCCCGGCCTCTACGGAGAACTCAGATTTACAGGCACGAGATTATTTTTTTTTTTTTTTTGTCCCTCCTACTTGCTGCAAGAAGGCAAATGGTACAGAAATTTACGTGTTCTGACGGCGAAGGATCTCTGTTTTAAAATAGCTGCGTCTGTGTTTCCAGCTCTGGTTTGTGGCATGCGTGTGACGGCTGCTGTGTGGGCACGGCTGGATGGGAAGCGGGCTGTCTGTCGCCTGGCGCTCTGAGTGCTGGAGCCATTAGCGGCACTCGCATCGATCCGTGCATACAGATATGCCCGGCTAGGCCGCGGGTGCGCGCACCACGGCGCCCAGGGGAGCACAAGCTGCGTGTGGAACGGCGTTAAAAGCACGTTATTGCCCGTACTGTTAGCTTGACAAAGAGGAAGTGGGGAAGCACCTGGTTCCCGAGTCTACAGATGATCTCTGGAGCTGCAGCGGCATCCTTAGGCTTCTGTTGTCACTCTAGAGCAAAAGCAATGAGAGGACAAAGCTTGCTACGAGGTTTGTAACCTCTGCTGTGAGCCAGGGCAGTTGGAAACAACTGCTAGTGTAAGTGGGGGCGGGAGTGCAAATGATAATATTGATGTATTATCGTGGGGGCGGAGGGAGATGGACACAAAGGAATGACCCTGGAGTATACCACAGCATTTTGAGAACCTCCTACTGTATTTATAATTAAGCTGGAAAGGGCTATAGAAAATGAGTTATAAAATAGCCTGTAGTGGCTTTTTTAGTTACACTCTGTGTGCAGAACCAGTGTGATTTCAGCTTAAATGTTCTGAATTAGTAAACTATATTGCAGGAATGTTGAAAGCGTTAAAATAAATCATGCTCTATTTATTTCAGTGTCTTGTTAGCCTTGAAGTAAGTGGTTAGTTTCTGTGTGGTGGTTCTGGAAAAAATGAGTAGATTTTCAAAATGCATTCTGTGTAGTTAATGCCATGCCTCTGTTGAACACATGCTAGCTATGCTTGTAGGTATGTTAGCTCATTTTAGCTGAGAAAACAAAAGGTTAGGACTTATTTTGCTGCTCTTGTGGTAATGTTTTTTGAAGCCTTTATTGTATGAATTCATGATACAAAGATACCCATCATTTTTAGTTTTTGTTAATATTGTCCCGAATACTTTCTGATGATGATTCATTTGCTTTACAGAGTGAATTATGTTAAACAAACTTTCTTAACTTGCTAAACCAGAGGTATACTTGTTAACATTTGTTTGGCCTGTCAATGAAATTATATATAAGAAAGTTTGACTGCAATAGTATGAGTAGTCATTTGTCAAAAGTTATTTTGAAAACAGTGCATCAAGATACAGTTTAAAAACCGTAAAGATGGAACCAATTATCCCTAAAAAATACTTTGTTCTTCTCTGATACATTCCTGATGAACCATTATTTACTTGAAGCTCAGCATCTTTTTAAACTTCCTGTTTGGGAAGGATGAGGTTAGAATGAGAAGAACAAATTGAGCCACTGGGATATCGTGACGTCGCTTCTGTTCAGTGTGGTCACCGTGCTGCTGCTGTGTACTGCAGGCTCTGACACTTCTAACATCACAGATTCCAGTGAGGCTTTTCTCAATCTGCCTGATTATATCAAGGAGATTTTTGAGTATGACAGATGAGAGATATGAGTGGGGCTTTCCTTGTTCAAAACTGGCTTCTAAACGATCAGTTTCTACCAGTGCTAGATATTTGTGTACAGAAGGTTAAGCATTTGTTTAGTGTGTGAAGTTGCAGTGTATGGTATATTAATATACTACTGTGCTTTCTGTTTTAGTAAGGGCTTGTTTATCTAGTGGGAATGAATTGGTACTTTACAAAGGAAATTGACAGTTTCTGTGTATTCCTGTGTCTTGCCTTGTCTGTTTCTTTTTCTCTGGGGAAGCACTACACAAAGCCTTTGTGTTAGGCTGGAGGGGAGGAGAAACAGCTGCCTTTTCAGTACTAGACCCCAGGATTTGTCGTGGTCTCCCAGGGATGCACTGTGGTACATGGACCAGCCACTGTCCTTCCTCCCTCATTCTGCAAAAACACTCTCACCTCAAGAAACCTGAGCTTCCTTTGAGTGATCTCTCAGAGCAGCGAGTTGTGCTATGGATCTAGCAGATCAGTCTGAAGGGCCAATTGTTAAAGCATTGGTGGGCAAGAATTAAAACATGCAAAAATGTCAAAATACAAGGTTTATCTTAAGGAATTCAAGAGCTACAGGTCATGTGTGTTTGAAATTTTTTTGTTATGAACTTGTCTTCTAGTTCAGGATTAGGGTGAAAGAAACTTTCTCAAATCTTTTACTTGGCTTTTTTTTTTTTCTGTTTAAGAGTGTAGTATCTAGGGTACTTAAGTGGGAATTAAACATGTTAATTTTTAGAAGTGGAGATACAAGCTATTTCAGTTGGATAAGAGAGTACAGCTAAATGGAGCAGTTTCATTTTTCTGCTCTCCACGCACAAGTGGACTGCTCTAATGCTTGTACTATGTACTCTGTCATGCAGTTGCAGAATAAAAGAGGGAAGTTGGCTTCCCTCTTTTTGTTAGAAATACTGGGTACTAGCTAATGTACTATCTATTTTAGTAACTATATCTTGTATGTTCTTTCATAATAACTTCTTTGAAAATTTCATCCAATCTTTACTTATCCTTTACAACTTTATTTATTTATTTAAATTTTAGAGTCAGAATGCTCCCCTCTCCTTGCTTCAGTGCTAGGTGTTTTGTAGTGTTCTTTTGAGGGAATCTAGTAACTTGGATTTTTTTAAAGCTGCTCGTGAAATTGAGATGCCATTTTTAGCCATTTAAATTTATAGTCTATCATTCTCTGTATGAGCTTATAGGTTACTAGTCTTGAAACCTAAGTAGTGGAAAATTCAAGCAATAAAATCTGGCCTTCTGACTTCACCTCTTGATCTGGTTGAGAATTCTTTTTCCGATTTTTGAGATGTTGTATAAGTCATGACTTTTGAACAGTTATTTTTCAAAATTATTTTTCAATTAATGGAGATGAATTCTGGAAAATGTGAGAAGGTTTTTGGGGAGAAGGGAAAGATTTAATTTGAGAGGAGTGAGGAAAGGAAGGCAAATTGAGAAACCAAAGAAGTCTTGAGTGTTCTTAACAAAACTATTTTGTGAAAAAATTAACAATATTTTTATTGTTATGTTCAGGCATGTTTTTCTGTGGTTCTTGTCCTGTGTGTTTGAGAACTTTTCATCACAGAATTGCATCACTCAAATGTTATTTCATGTTGTTGCTTTTTGTCTGAAGAGATTAATCATTGAGAATTGCACTGATGAGGAACTCTATCTGCTTATTCTTCCTTTTGGAGAAATGTGTGTATGTAGCTTAGCCTTGCATTTCAGTGCAAGTAGTAGTTGGAAGAGCTGAAGGCCTCTTTCATGGATGAAGTTTGCCAGGTCACTGATGGTACTGATAAGGAGAGTAATTTTCTTTCCAGTACAAAGCTGTTTGACGTATAAAGGAAGAGTTAAATATGCTGAAGTTGCTTTGAGAGCTTGTGGAGGATGTCAAGTCTCTTTAATAGTTGGCCATCTTTTTCTGTCTGGATGTTGCAAAGGGATTTGTTACTTGTTGCAGGGACAGGTTACTAATGTGGAGCTCACACTCAGAATAATGTAAAGAATCAGGCTTTGTGTCATCCTGGTCTGTTTGTACAGAAATAATTTTATTATGTTTTTGATACACTTCTCACAACTGAAATTATCCAAAATTTGTTCCGCCAGACTCATCTGCAGTTAGGAGGGATCTTGCCTTTCAGAGCTTGTGTCTTTTTAGTAGTTGGGAGTTGTCTTCAGTCAGCAGCTGCTTATTGATTCTGAGAGGGTGTTCGTTCTGCTCTCTGTCGCTTCCCAGATCATTCTTAGATAGTATTTGTTGCTTCTGTCATGCTCTGTCTCAGAGTACTAACATTTTGTGAGGGTTTTAACAACACTTATTTGATACAATGTTGTTCAACATAGTAAGAATTAGATTGCTTGGTTACGTGGTGTATCAGCAGGATGTGTCTTGTAGCTGTCAAATTTACTTGTTGCCATAGTAATGCTTCAAATGCCACTCGTGGCAAGCAGTGTGACTTTGAGCATATGAAGTATGACTCTAGCTTTGCAGTGTTGAAGAATTAAAAAAAAAGGGAGGCAGTGATCTGTAAATAGAATATACTTTTCAGCATCAAACTGGTGACTTTTTAGAATGTATTTGTATTCTTGAGTTATATGCTGCCTTGAAATAATTATTTTCTTGTCTTTCATTTATCAGTCTTGAGTTTAATAGATCTAGAATGGGCATTGTCAACTGATAGAAAATGTATCAGACAAAGAATGACTGTGCTGTTCCTTGAGTTTGATTGAATTGAATTCTCTGTTCATATGTGATGCTTTGATTTTCCATCTGCAGTAGTCTATAAATAAAATCAAAGTATAATTCCCTGAGTCAAGTCAGCCTAGAACAAACTTGTCATGTTGCACTCTGAGTTAAAGAAGAATTGACATTGGATCACTGTTCTTTTTCTGTGTGACATTTTGTGCTTTTTCATTAAGATCTAGAGATTATTGTGATACTCATGATGGTTTTGGGTGAAATTACAGTTCTACAGTTTTGAGCAAGACAGTGTATCCAGTGAGGAAGCCTGTTGAATAATTAATCTGGTTAGAGAAAAACCTTTAAAGAATCACAGGATAGATTAGTGTGAAGAAAGGATTGACTGGTCTTGTGGAGCAACGTGTTGGCTAAGCCAGTCAGGTCTTGTCTTGACCAGCCAAGAACCAGCAAATTGATGCTGAAGCTGAGGAGCAAACCCCAGTAAAGGTTACCCCTCCTACAGTGAAGGAGATGTGTGTGGGAAAGAAGCTCTGTTATTGGCTGTCTGGTGATACTTGTTATTTATTTATGGATGTACATAGATATAAGAATATTTTTCACATGCTAGCTCCTGCAGATGAAAGTGCACATTATTGTTAAACCAGTCTAACAATTGGCTACTGCTTTCAAATGAAAATTATATTCTCTGCCTGAGCCTCTTCTAGTGCCCATTGATCTCTGAGCTACACTGAGTCAACTCACTAACTTGGCAGAGAATGATTATAAAAACGGAGTTGTTTGTATTGTTTTTTGGCTGATATCTGTTTGTAACTCTTGCTAGGTCATGCTGTTGTGTGCAACTTCACCCTGCATGCATAGCTGAGATAGTCATAACCAGATCCTTTCATTTACTGTAGCCTGTGTGCTCAGCTGACAGGTTTTCCTGCCTATTGTCGGTTCAGGGAGGACACAAGAGAAAGAGGTGCAGTTTACGGGAAAGGCTGCTTTGAGGTGATGATGCACTTTCTTCTCTGTTAATTTGAAGGAAATTTGGGCAACATGCTAATTTCAGGCTGGACATTTCTTCCTGTTGTTCTGATATATTTCATTAATTTTGAACCCAGGATACCTCAGTCATGTGGCAGTGCTTCTGTACATATCTTTCCTTGATCAGTCAATTTTCCTCTCGTAATCAGGGAGCAGCTGTACTTCGTCTGGCTTGTTGGAACTGGCAGGTAATACTTCAATTCTATTGTGAGGCCCTGCTCACTGAAATATTTCTTTTTCCTGAAGTAAAGGTTTGAACAGAATTGATTTATGGTCTGAATCAGGACTGTAGCTGACATATGAGTAACCATGCAGTAGATGTGGTCATATTTAGCATATTATAAAGTGCTTTTATACTTCTTACTCTGAAACACATAAAAGCTGAGTCTTGGTCTTAATAAATAAGAATGTAGTTATTACTACTCTTAACTGTATTATTTCTATTCTAGCTTCTGGTATGACTAAAAAAAACCCCAACCGTACGCAGATTTCACCCATATTGAATGTTTCCTGTTTCTCAGTAGAAATCTCATGACCCTGCTTGCCATATGATTGTAAATCTACATTATGCTCTTATAGAGTTGAAATTAGTTGTTGTTTAAATAATAATTTTAAAATGCAGAAGTATCTCACCATAGTTTAAAACGGAATATGCTTCAAGCAAATGCAATAACTGTTGGTGTTTAAAAAAACCACCATAGATAGAATTGTATTTCCTTCATGTAAATTCAAGAACTTAAAGAATAGTGTTATCAATGTAGGGTTATTACACTTTGCCATAATGGTGTAATGTGTAACTGTTTCCATATCTACAAAATTAAATCACCTCTCAGTCAATATGAAGTAAAATTTCTAGTTCTAGACAAATTATTTGTATAGATCAAGCATTCAAACATTTAAAATATACAAATATGGCAGGTTATAGGTCAACAATACAACCAGGATTATTTTTGTAGCCCAGGCTTTAATTTGGAGAGATTAGGAATTTAATGTCTTTATTTACATACAACCAATATTTCCTAACTGTTATGCAATGCTTTTTATTATTTAAGTAAGGGGTAAACTGGAAACCTGTAAAGGTTTCTGAGAAACTTTGCCCTTTTGTTTTTAGGAATAATTGTACATTTGTTTGGAAGATAGTTAAAACCTGATTTTGCACTGTTCACTCTTCTGATGTGTAGGAAATTCTTATAATTTTTTGAGTCTCTTGACCCCCTTGTTTGTCATACATAAATTTACTGATTTTCTTGCCTCATCATTCTGCCATGTCTTATTTTTTCACCTCATCCCTGGAATGTTTTTTCTGAACTTAAGACAGTCCCAGCAAACTAAATATGCCTAGGATAATTGTATTTTCATAATGAAATATGCTTGTATAATTAACTTTCAAAGACCAAAGCCTCATCACTTTAATCAATCTGACTGTGTGAAGACCAAAGGAATTGTTGTGATTATTGAGGCTAACTGTATGTGTAAAACCAGCTTCCCTTGGACTTCTCTGAATTATGTGTGTTAGCAGTAGTTAAATAAGAGTATATAGTGTAGAAAATCATTGTGCTGTCTTTTAAGAATTGTCAGTAATGAGGAATCCACTGAAAGAGTTAATGAAATATTTTATTAGTAGAGTATCTTTATTAATGAAAGTTAAAGATCTTAGAGATATTTGTATGCATTTAAGGAATCTAAAGATTTGACCTTTTATTTGTATGGTTTGTGTGTCAGCATGAAGATCTTTTGCAATTTCCTTGACTAAAGCAATTTCCTTAGATAATCTGAAGGAACTCAGCTTCATAATTTTGGACACCAGAATGGGATATAATATTGTAGCAGCAATCCCACAATGAGGATAGAGAGGTATTATGATCTCTCTCTTAGTATTTATTTGCCTGTTCATCCATACTTCTCATAACTTTAGTACTCCAGCAAATACATATATCAGAAGTAATGAATTACTGCATCTTGCTAGGTGATGTTTCCATGTATCCTTTGGCCCTTGATGGATAATGTCTTCTTTTTATCTAAGTTGGCATGTGTGTAGTTTGATTGCCATCTGTGAAACCTGTTGATGCCATTTGTTCTTTATCACTTCCTGATCTCAGTATCAACTACAAACTTCATATTTTTTTCCTGAGTAGAAAATGTTTCAGTATTAAGTAGGAAATTGATTCCTATGGGAGTAATTAGAGAGATATTTGTTCAGTTCACTTATAGTTATATTTTGGGACCTCCTATTTAATATATGATCTATTGATTTTCTGGCAGAAAGAGACTGTACTGTATGGTATAAACTTAGATATCTTGCAGAAGTAGAAGTTCCATAGTAAGTACTATGCTTATGGGCCAAATTTGTAATGCCATAGTAAAAAGTTAGTTTGCTAGGAGGAAGAACGTAATTAAATGGCCGTAGCTGTAGTGTCTTCCTTTAGTTCTTTATTAGTCAAGTTCCCTTATTTGTCTGGAATTGATATCGAGCTGATGGCCCATAGATACCAAAGTAGTTTAATTAATCCTTTCCAAACTTTAACATCAGTTACCTTCTGGAGTGTTCTATATTTCAGGAACCTTTAAATCAGAGATCTCCTTGAAAATTCCTGTTGAGGTACAAGTTACTCAAATGCGTCCTTCGCAGCCCGTGTGACGTGGGGGGCTCTCGCTGTCACCTGCGGGGGCGTGGCGCGGCTCGGGGCCGTGCCCGCCCGGCCCGGCCGGAGCTGGCCAGGGTGCTGAGCGCTGCCCCGGCGGCCGGAGGGCGCCTCGGGGCCTCGGGGCTGGGAGGGGGCTGCCGCTGGCAGCAGCGTCTCGTTTTCTCCTATCGCTGTATCCTGGCACTGGCACAGATAACCTATATGCCTTTGCTGCTTATGTCAGACAAAAAAAGTCTACTGTGGAAGTTTTCCCTGAGCCATAGCTTTTTAACATCTCCAGTCATGCTAAGTTCATCACTGGGACCAGATTCTTTGCTGTCCAAATTATACCAAATGCACAAATACCGTCCACAAGCAAGGGATATAAACCTTTGCCAGTGCACTTCTATAACTGATCACCGTGCATTATGGTGCCTTTTCAGACAGTGTATAAAAGGCAAAAAACATTATTCTACCTGTAGCTTAACAACTTTCACAAAGCACCTCAAGAGAATCCTATAGAACAGCCTCCAAAGATGAATCTGGAAAGTAACACTTAACATCTATAAACAACTTCCAGCTTATTGCAGATATTACTTTAATTTTCTTCCTCCATGACCCACAGATTCCTGTGTTCTGACTTTTTATCCACACCACTTTTTTTTTTTTATAAGTATTGTAAAGATGACCAGTGATAGCACTGGTTTAAATGATTGTTATTAAACATATCCCTCTCCCATTACTTTAGTAATTCACTTTTAAAAATATCATACCCATTTGGTAAGTGTTAGGCCATATTAATTTGAATCTATATGTAGCTACATTGCCAAATTTGCTGCCATCTTTTGTAAGTAGTTATGGTTGAAGACATAAATCCTCATTCTTACAATCACAAAGTTCTGTATTTCTGTAAAAAATATATGTAGTGTACATGGAATAAATATGTAAATAATGTAAGCATATATGTGTATATCATAAAAACACACCTATGTATAATGTATATATATAGATATGTATTAAAAGATGTGTTATGTCGTATTCTTTATTAAAAAGTATGTTAGTGTAGCAGTATTATAAATAATCTATGTTTCTGATTCCCTGTACTAATTTTTGCTTTGATGCAGTTATACCTGAGGATCTT
Organism: Passer domesticus; assembly: GCF_036417665.1. Taxonomy (NCBI): domain Eukaryota; kingdom Metazoa; phylum Chordata; class Aves; order Passeriformes; family Passeridae; genus Passer; species Passer domesticus. The sequence goes on from NC_087479.1 coordinate 36,247,116, forward strand.
GAACAGAGAGAAGCTCTTTGATGGCCACCTCAGCAATTATGAGGAAGTAGAAACAAGAAATGTGAGAGAAGCATGAAGGTGTTAGAACATGTAGCACCTTCCTCCTTCTCTCCCTTTTTCCCATTTAATTCCTTTTCCTCAGGCCCTTTCTGGTGAGAGGTTTGGATGCCCTTCTGCTGTGTTGCTTGGCTCTCAGGCAAGAGCTGGGATTTCTTGACATGGCTGCTGTTCTGTGTAGTGTGAAGACAAAAGGCTAGAGCAGAGTGTTGGAACTGAAATGTAAGGGAACCTGAAGGAGGCAGCTGTAGATGTATTAAAGGCAAAACCAGAGCATTTGTTTATTTATTTAGGCTTCGTGTGTGAATTGTATGTTATAGTCTAAATGTGATGAAGGGAAGTAATTCCCATGATTTTTCTTTTTAAATCTGTGGCATGTTTTGATAAACTTGCTTCATTTCTTATGCATCACCATATGCATGGCAATTTTAGTTCACATGCACACAAAGAAAGAAATCTCTAGCTGGTGGATTGAACTATTTTAATATTTTGAGAATAAGACTATTGCTGTATCCATGAGTGGTTTTTTTTTTCTTTTAGAAGTAAATGTAAGCCTCTCTCATACTTTTTTCTTAATTTTCAGCTTTAAAATTGTTAGTGGTTATTGAAATGTTATTTACTAGCTGCCAGACTGAAGCAAAGCTATTGGATGGAAGTAAATTAAAAACACTTTTTGCAATTCAATACTGCAGCCATCAACACTTAAATAAAACTTCTGAAAATGCACCTGAAACTTGAATCTCTTCTCTTGTTTCCATCACAAGCTACCAGCTCAACAAAATTTCCAGGAACAGATTGTTCTTTTGTCAGCCTTGACAACTGATAGTGACCAACATATAGATTAAAAAGCATACTTCTGCCCTGTTTTTTCTGCATGCTGTAGGGTCTTGTATGGTTTTAAATATTTAATGTTGTGGTAAAAGCCTAATCTCCTTGGGGAGGGAAGTTCTGTGTCACTAAAATTGTGTGATCACTTTTCTAGCAAACAATGTAGAAATCTTTGTAGACTTCTTTCTTGTATGCAAGTAGTGCCATGACATAAATAGGTGTATATGTGCTGAATGAAATGAGGGAAAAAAGTGCCTTAATCCAAAACAAAGCAAGCTTCCGTGGTATTGGATGTAGTCAGAATTTGCCTGTAATGAGTTTTCTATAGGAAAGGTAGAAAATACTAGAATTTAGTTAAAATTCAGAGATTCCTTAGGAAATTGTGTTCAGGAATACCCAACCTAAACCATTTAGAAAAGTGAAAAGAATATTAAGAGATGTGACTATTATATCAAGTGGAAACAAAATTATGGAAATTCTTGTCCTTTTTTCATCAGTTTTACATATTAACTTATTTATGGAAAGAGAGTCATAAGTCTTTCCAGTTCTTTTACAGCAATTGTTTATGGCTACTCATAAGACATTTAATTTTTTTTTTTTTTGTAAATGAAACAAGTTATTGAGAGTTCCTTGAAGTAACAAAGTAGATACAAAAATCTACAAAATTTGTTGTGGGTTTTTATATGTTTGTTTCTCTTGAAGCTCAGGCATTTAGCAGTCTAAAATTTTTGTCCTGTCACCTACATAAAAATTGCTGTCATTTGATTTGCAGCTGCCAGAAGTAACAATCAGTTTTTACATTAAAGTTTTCTTTCTATTCAAACTGTAACATTGCTGTATCTGACTGTTGGTGATTTAAAATGTGTTCTGTGAATTTTCATTGTCAAAAATGTGACCATGCATGTTTACACCAACTTTATTACGATGGAGCTAGTCTTGAGGTTAGGAAGTGTGTATTAATATATTGGTTCTCTGCATTCAAGCTATCACATTATTCGAGTATAAAGATTAGAGGCATTTCCAAGTATTTTCTCAAGTTAAGTAGAGGGAAGAAAATCTGTATGGAAACACTGAGTCAGCACTAAACCCAACACAAAGTGGAAGGGAGAACATGTGTAAAATAGAAATTGAAGTGACAGAACAAATGGTATTTGGAGTTCCTGAGTGTTTATAATATTTTTTTTTTCAAAATAACTTCACATAAGTGCCAGAAAAGAAGAGTTTACTTGAGTTGAATTGTTTTGCTTTATGATGCCATTCCCACAACAGCTAGCTAGTCAACAGTTTTAGGGTGGTAGTGTCTTTCAAGTAACTGACAGAAAATTATGCACAATATTTTGAGTTTCATCTCATCAGTTCAAATAATTTGAGTTTATGTTGTTGCAGGGAGCATAATTTCTCTGTCCTCTCTGCATCTTCCCAAACATAATGTATGAATGTAAAATTCTAGAGTAAAGATCTGTATTCAACAGTAGTCATATGTGGATGCCTAAGGAAAAGTACAAACCACAGATGATATAAATTATACTTGCCTCTAGTTCTTTTCCATTTTTTAGTAAAGGGACTTTCTGCACTAAATATACTTAATATGTATTTTCAGTAACCCACAGTAGTTTTCTTTCTCATGTAGTTGACTGTTGTTCACTTGAACCATTGTAAAGTTTTAGTATTCACAGTATCCTTTTGCAAGAAGTTGCACAGATTAGTTTTCTCTGAGTCTGGCTCCTGCTGACCTTTTTTTTTTTCTTCCTTTATTAAATGACATCATAAATAGCTGATTCCTAGCTAGACTCTGCATGTCCCTAATAATTTTGTAGACCTCTGTCAAGTACCTCTCTCTACTTCCCATCATTCCTTGAAAAAAATTGTAAGTCATTACTTTGTGTGGAAACTCGTCTGTATCCCTGATCATCTTGTTTTTTTTGTTTTTTTTTTGAGATAGGAAGGGCTATTGTATACAATACTCAATATATTAGTGAACCATGGATATATACATTATCTTCATGTTGTTGTCTTCTTTGTGTAAATTCCTAAGATTTTATTTTTTTGACTATTAGTTTATTTTTTTGCTATTTAGCATTGAGTTGCCATCTTTTCTTACGCAATATTTACTTACAAGGTTTCTTATTTCTTATAATAACAAGATCTTGATTGCTAACAGATTCTCATGTGTTTGATGAACAGTTAGGATATGTTCATGTATTTAATAACAGTTAGTTATTGCTTTTCTAATATACATAATTTTATATGTACCTGCACAGAACCTCATTTGCTTTTTTATCTCCTGGTCATACAGTACCATGAAGTCACCCAGCAGTTTGTCTGAATTGTCCATTTAATAGTTTGGATTGGAACTTTAAAGATCATCTAGATCCAGCTCCTGCCATGGTTGCCAGGTTGTTCAAGGCCCCATCCAGTCTGTCCCGTTCTTTTGAGTGAGCATTGTGTTTAGGTACCCAAGGAATCCATTCCAAATTTGAAAGCAGAGCTGTTAATGATCCAGATGGAAGATGATGAGTCAGGTTTTCTATATGTGAACACTTTGTGCAAAAATATTTTTTAATGGAACCTGAGTGAAAATATTGATCTTAAGAAATGATAACTCATCAGCCTAAAAAGGGTAGCTCTGTGTGCTGTACTGTATATTTACAGATGATCTAGACAAGATGCAAATACTGAAATTACATAGTCTGGTGATACAAGAGTATTAAAATTAGCAGATATGAAGATGGAACAACTGAAGAAAGACCTTGCTACTGTGAGGTAATGATGAATGAAAATTATCATAAAGCAGTTCACATAGGATAAGTTAAAAATTTACAGTGATGAACTTCATTCTTTTGAATGTCGTCTTGCCAGTTCTGTGAAAATAACAGGTTAGTGCGTTAACAATGCTGGTCTCCACATCTCAGAGGGGATGTAATAGAACTGGAAAAAGCACACAGGTGATAATCAAAATCAGTGAAAGACCAAACAGTTGAAGAGGTAAATGAGGGGGCATATGGTAGGGGTGTATTCCCTATGTAGGACTGAAAGGTGAACAGGGAACAACCATACACTGCCTTCTGTGCAAGGGTTAATGAACCTCAAATGTGATTAGCAAAAGACAAACTGGAAAGAAAGATGTGGTTCCCACAGCATGGAATTAGGTGACCATTTTCTTTATGAGTGTTATGGGTGGTAAAGTTTTCCTGGTTCAGAAAAGTTCTGATGAACTTGGAGACAAAAAAAGTCTTAAATACCATCCTTAGCACTCTGTGTTTTGTGTTCCAGTTTGCTATATCCCCAGAAAATATTCTGGCAGGGGTGATCATATGCTTTGTGTGCCTTTGTATTTTTCTCTAGACATCAGCTGCTGGCAATAGTCAGGGACAGAAGATTGGGCTAGGTGGATCTTTGGACTGTTGCAGCCTGTCTCCTCTTCTGATTAGCTGTCCATGCTATCTGCTTTTCTCCTGTCTAACCTAATTTTTTTTTCTGCTGCAAATTAAGCTGTTATTTTTGGATTTGTGCCAACTTTAAATACCTTGGCCAAAGTTCCATTTTGGTTCTTTAATACCTGTCTTCCATTTCAAACCTTGAAGGACCTTGGATGAGAAGCTCAAGTTTCAGTCACTGTTGCTTGAAACCACCTTCAACTGCAGCTGTAAAACAAGTGCATACTGTGACCAAGCCACATTGTTGACTGAAGCTCCTGTTCCTTTGTAGTTTCCAGCACCAATATTTTTTAGCGACAAACTGGTTAGGTAGTCTTAGATGAGATATGCCCATCTCCTTTGTTTTTGTGTATTGTACTTGTAGATTTGATGTTGCCTCAGCCCATGTGATCATTGTGGAATATTCTGTGAACAAGAGAGACTTCCTGGCACTGTACAGAACATCTCTCTACAGCCATGCCAAACTGAAGATGAAGTAGTAACTTGTGCTGCTCTGCTGGCAGCATATCATCTGTTTATTCACCTGCCTTAGTGCCACTTTCCTTCACCAAAGCCAGGCACCAAGCCATTTCCCACCTCTCCTGTCATTTGGCAGTGCATAAGGACCCACTTATGTGGCTGGGTCCTACCCTCTGGTGCAAGGGGTGTTGACAGCAGTGTTGAGTTGGTCTTGGCATGAGTGTCACTGTGGTTTTTCATCTTCTCTTTGTGCCTGACTTTTTTAGCATTCTTGATCTGCTGCTGAAAAGTACAGTGCTCATTGAACAACTGAGGTGTTACTGCATAAACTGTAATGTGTTGGTGTGTGTGTCCTCCTTACCTCTGTCAGGGATTGCTGTGTTGTGTGGCAGGATGGGTGTATGTTCCCCTCACTGAGGAGGCCTGTCAGAGTTTGGTTGATGTCCTGCACTGTGTGGACTCCCTCATGTTCCATTGTCCTGTCAGCTAGGCTCTTTTGGAATCATCCTGCTTGGTGTAGTAGTTGCTGTCCTCATTTCAGATTAGTGAAAAGAAGAGCTTTATTTAATAGCTGTATTTAAGGAGATGGCACACCTATCTACTCACAGCCAGTGCCCTCTCTTTATCACAATACTGCAGCAGATTTAGTTACGTGCCCTAAAGATAAGGATGCTAAGAGATCAGACATTACAGACTGAAAAAAGATCTTTTCCTCTGTTCTTTCTCCTGTTCTGCTTAGCAAGCTGTCAGGCTTCACTCACCCTGTCTTTGTGATGTGCTTTATACACTGATATTTCAAGAGAATGCTCAGGTTTTGTTAGTGAGTCCAGGTCACTTCATGGCTGGTGCTGCAGGCTGAGCACAGTGCTGTGAGAGCAGTCATGTGGCTGCCAGCTGGGCTGCTTCTGTGCCACTGGCAGCCCTCTTGATCACTTGAATGCTGTCAGTGCAGACAACATTTTGCTATTCACATGCTATCTGAATGTCTCATCAAAGTTTCTCTGCCAATTTTCTAGTACTTTGCAAAAAGTTAAGTGTTATTCCCATTTATAATTAGAGTTTGCCCTGAACTTTAGTTGTTTGGATTAAGCATTTAGCTGTTTATATTCCCTTGCATCATTCTCACACCGCCCTTAGCAGCAGCTCTCCTCTGTAAATTGCTGTGTATCTACTCTGAAAAGTTTTGTAGGCATTGGAAGAAGTTCTTCAGAGCAATGTACTGCTTGCCTTCTTGTCTCTTCTAGTTGTGTGTTGTGTGCATGTGCTGGGCATTTATATTTTTCCTTTCTGAGAAAATGGAATTATAAAATAATATATAGTACTAGTCAAAAGGTCAATAGTTTGGAGCATCTTAAAAGATCAATTTATGTTATTCCTTGGAATATAAATGGTGAACTATTAATATTCTGAGTTTGTCCTAAGAGGATGATTTACTATTCCAACATTTCAAAAAACTGGAAGCAAAGATTTTAATTTTGCTGATAAGTCCAGACTGTAATTAGTTTGATATTATAACACTGTGCCACGGTTTAAAATATCTTAATTGTTTGACTTCAAGCTGTGTTTGTTCAAAACCACACTTCACTACCACTTTCCTACAATAAAAATTTTCCTAGGGTCTTAAAAAATTATTGTAAAACCTTGTATAATTAAGGTAATTACAGAACTGACTTTTCATTTTCAAGTTTCTTTGAAGAAGACTTGAGAAGTAAAACAAATTTTTTTAGCAAAAATCCATGGTTCTAGCTCTATTTAAGTTTGTTGTTAATACCACAGCAGTATTTTTGAATCTAAGACACAGAAATACAGCTTTTTTTTTTTTAAACAAGTGACACTTTAAGGATTTTAAATTTAATTTTTGAGTAATTAATAATGTTTCACAATCCTCTTTTTGATTTGGACTCACTCGGAGTTGTGGGAAAAAATTGAGAATGAATTTCACTTCCCCAAGGGTTAGGTTTTCACAGTAGTGTTACAGGCTTTGCACCTGAGGTTGAAGTTAACAACTGGATTCAGTTGAAAGCAGCACAGTTGTCCAGCCCTTCCCTGTTCCCTACAGCTAACTTCTAATCTTTCTCTTTTTCTGACATAAGCCTTTGTGCTCTAGTGGGACTGATCAAATTAGGAAATTAATCTCAAGCATCTGAAAAATACCACGGTAAAAATGTCATGGAATAAATAGAATTCTTGATATATAACTCATACTAATTCTCCCTTGACTGAATTTTTCTGTTTTTCTAAAGGTAATAAATTGCATTCTGTTTCTCTGATAGGTGTCACAACCATATAATCTCTCCCTGTCATGTCCTTTCTCTATGGCAAGGTATGGAGTTATTTCAGTTGGTCTGATCAAGAAACACTGAAGTTTACTTCATTGTAAATGCTTTTAAGTCCAATTGAATTTTTAAGTTGTAAATTCTATTTTGAACTTAAAGAGGGTTTTGTGTGCCTAAACTTGTATGGTTTTGCTACATGAATTAGTTGGTTCAGTGAAAGATAGGCAATGTTTATCAAACTAGTGTACTTACTTGGGTTTTCCTAATGTTTTGGTACTGAATTCTCTTGCAAACTGAAAATAGCGTGGTAGCTTGAAATATATATATATTTAAAACAAAACTTGAAACTAAACGTTATATTTGTAACTCTGTCTTCCAAGTGAGAAAATTTCTCCACCTTTGTAATAACAACTGCAGAAGTTGCCAGAAGGAAATACAGACTCTTTGGCAATAGCACACAAGGCAGTTGGGAGCTTTTCACACCTGGAATTTGCAAATGGTGATGAGTATTTTTGGCACCCAAGCACTTGAGAAAGGAAAACCTAAAATTACATTGGTTCTGTGTTGAATTTTTAAAAAGATTTTTTTCACAACCAGTACAGTTGAAAATTTAAGTCAAGGTTTTAAATTCAGTTTTCTCATTGATGTGATGAATGATGATTTTCAAAACGCCAGCTTTTGATGGATGTATTTAGAAAATATTCAGGTTAAATGTAGGATGGCTTTCTAGTTTGGATGTTCAAATAGATGCATTTAAATAATTTCTATCCCTAGAATTAACAATTTCAACTTGTTATTAGCCTTTCTAAGACAGTGGACTTCACTGTAAATGCGGTGAAATTAGGACCTTTAAACATTTCCTGCCCTGATTTTCTCTTTATGCTGGCCTTTTAAAATGTTCTTTGTTCCTTAAGCTCTGCTTAAAAATAGAAAATACAGAAATGGAAACCATCTTAGGTAGACTCCAGTTAATGTACTATTTTTTGGAATGAGCTGAAGGCAGACAGGTAGAGCTCCTAGTATGCTCAGAGAGTTCCTAATAGCAAATGATACTATTTCATAGTGGAGGCAACAGGGCGTGTATTCCTTTCTACGGAACAGAAGTCTGTGCTCCCTTGCTTTGTCCTGGAACTTACAGTACCACCATTCAGCCAAAATTGTCTGTGCTACTTTCTCAGCCTTAGGTCTGAATTTAAGCATCTATAAAGGCTGGTAAGCAGAGGTTGGCTTCAATTTAGGCTATCTCTAAGGGAATTATATACATGCACACAAATTACATTAAAGGATTGACTTTTTTCTGGAAATTTTCCACTGTTATTTTCAAATACTGTATAATCTCTTAGTGTACTTGGATGGAGTAAATTCATCTTTTGCTAATGTGTAGTTAAAAGCAGTTAAAGTGGTTAGAAGGGTGTTAAGTAATGGATGTCTGTACAGCACTCTGGATATTAGGTCTAATGCTCCTTTACCTGTTCTTGTTTTATACTGTAATGAGTTCCCAGGTTTATGTTATGGAACAGTCTATTTTCATTGTGTTCTCCTAGTTACTCCATGACCTCTCACCTGGAAATAAATTTGACAGAGAGCTAATTGTCTTTCATTGTAGTTGTGTTATCTTGAAAAGTGCCTCTGAAATGAAAAACTGATCTGGTAAGAAAACTGATGAGTTAATGAATACAGAATTTAATGATCTATATCACGATTAGAATAGCCGTTACTTTTTTAGGAGAATTGTAAAGATGTGTTTGTTTTGCTGAAAATAGCCTTACTGCCACCTAAAAAACTGCGCTGCTAAAAGATTCATCTGCTGAATGAGTAAGGGAAAGCTTGCACCTTAACTGTGTGTCATTAATTATTCATCTGCTTCAGTTGAATACAGAACATGCTGGAGCAAAATTGTTAACAGCATTGTAGCCTGTTAAAGAGCTATGCTGAAAACAATGTATTTCAGTAATACAAATGCAACTGTATTTACTTTTATGAGTCTTTTATTCATTTGTGAAATTTGGAATGGGCCAGTCAGTCTGAATTCAAATCCTTCCAAATTCAGAGAAATTTCAGTTTCAATCTTGACCTGAGAACCACCTCAAAGAATGCATATTTATAACTGTCCAAAAGTCCTTTAAATGTAGTAGTCTCTAGTGATGTCCTTTACTTCTGTATAAATTTGGGAAAGGTGATTGTAATCTAAATTGCACCTACTAGAAAACATGTTATCTGTTACTAGGTAAGGAATATAAAGATATTTATCCACTGCAGTACATCAATAATTAACAGATTTGCAGATTATACAGTGTTAAGACCATCAGGGAACACATCAGAGCAATGAAACTCTGCCTAGATCACATTGTGAATAAGGTCTTTAAAAACCATATTCTTGTAGTAATGCCTGAGTGTGAGGATGGAGGTGTATAAGCATCTGATAGTGTTGTGGTTTAGCAAAAGTATAAAGCATTTTCAGACTTAAATTAAGGAAATAAGACTTCTATCACAAAGAAGTAATATGAAAAGCTTTTCTCCATATTAGGATTGGTATGATAGAGTCTAATTCAGTGTGGATTGTTAACTCAATGTTGCTGTCCATACCACAAGAAAAATGTGGAACAAGGAGAGGGGTTTTGAAGGAGGACCATATAAAAGACCCATGGCTATGAAAGAAGGCTTAAAGCTAAATGTATTAATTTACAGGAAGTTAAAAAAGTATGTTCAGATGTTTAAATGAAGTGAAATTACTGGAAATTGAATTTGGTTACCAAAACTGTAACCAAGTTGTGTGGTAAAAAGTTTAAAATTAAATGCATTAAACCTTGAAACAAAGCAAGTTATGTTTATTGTGAGGAAAGAAATGTATTGGAATATATTATCAGTGAAGAACATTTGGACTCTTACATATTACTGTGTGCTAGTTGACTGAAAGGGGTTGAAGTTATGAAGTGGCCTGATCAGGCGAAGGTTTGGACCAATTTCAAGCCTTCTGGCATTGGAATTTGTCACTGAATCCTTCTTCTGCTTTACTTAAGTATTGAAAAAACCAGGATTCTTCAATTTGACTCCAACATATTTGTAACGCTTGCAGTTAATTATTAACCTTCAGGAGGAGCTTAGCACCTTGTCTTCAGGGGTTCACCAGAGAACTTTACCCTCCCAGGCATGACAGTTCAATGGGTCCTGGTGTTTTATTGCTTTGAATACCTGGGTTTGATGATACAGAATAGATACAGTTGCTTTGCAATGATCCAGGATGATGAAAGAGTTAACAAGGAATTAGTGCATTAGAATAGGATTGAGGAATTGTGTACAAATGAAGATTTTGTTACCCTGGACATGCAGATATTACATGCAGTAATAGAGTACTTCTACAACAATTCTTAAAATACAGGGTGGTTCTTTGAATGTACGTGTTGGACCTTTGCGCTCTGGGCCAGTTGCTGGTGCTCTGTTAGTCTGCTCAAGAATCCACAAATGCATAGCTCTCAGAAATACTTGTCAGAGTTGTGACTATAAATTGTGAATTTAAATGTATTTTTTAAAAAAAGTATCAAGTCAAGGCTGATAGCAGAATTAACAAAAAACTTTGAACAGTCGTATCTTTGATTCAATAAAGCATCTGCTTTTCCTACAGGTGATGAATTTTGCTCACGTTTGAAAGCTTCAGCAGAAATCTTACTTGCAATTTTAGATTTTGCTCTGGTGAGATGAATAGTTTCATTTGTTTTAAGCAAATATCAGGAAAAAAAAAACCCTCTTGAAGTCTCAGTATAGAATTTTACAATTTATTTGTCAAGATCAACCAATGCTTCAATGTAACTGGCAGGTGGTGGAAAGAGAAGCAAACATTTGAGTTAAAATGGGGAAAAGGGGAAAAGCCGCTGTATGTGCTTTAACCATGTAATTTTGGAAATGGACCTTTTCCCCTTCATTGGTGGGTTTTTGTTTCATCTTTGTTCCTGACTGTGTTATGGTAATTCTGTTAGAAAGGACAGTGAGTGTGGTCAGTAGTTAGTAGTGTTAAGGGGTTCACATAAATGGCTCTAGTTCTTTTTAAAATTTGGACCTTATCTGCAGGGGAGAATTTACTGTCACTGCTAGAATTTGAATTGGTTTAGTTCAACCTGAATAAATTGCAGGATGGATGCTGTTACTCATAATATGCAATCATAATTTGGTTTCCCTTCATTTGTTTGAATTAACTAATTTAGGCTCTGTATTCTGAATGGACACTCCTTTACAGGCATGTAATCCACTCTCATTGGGTGTAAATTTAGATCCTCAACTTAATGTTTCTCCTGAGGGATTTGTTTTATCTGGAGTTGGTTCAACTGTCATAATGTCCAATTTAAGCAAAAAGGTGTAAATATAATATGAAAAAAAAATATCAAAGAACATGGAAAACAACCACAGTTTCTGTCATGTCAAACAAATGTTTGTCTTCAAAAGCCAGGTTGTTCAAGCAGCGGAGTGTTTACTAAAAAAGCATAGTTTAGTCCCAGTAGTAAGATTGGCAGTTAACCACATGGAAGGCCATACTGCTGATTTAAATCAGAATGATTTTACCAATTTTGCCTATCACTTGTGTGCTGATTCAGGGAGAGAAGCAACGTTCACTTGCAGTGAAAGGCAGAGAAAGTGTTCACTTGCAGTGAAAGCTGTTTTGAAAGCCATAGAAATGACCTAAAGCAAATATACTTTTCAAAGAGTATTGTCTTTGGATAAGAGGGCTTATACAAAGAGTTACATTTGTATAATTACAACAGTATAACAATAAGCACAGTTCTAGAAAAGCTCAAAGAATTGAAATAAGCTTTTTATTGGTTGTAGTATTTGCTGATGGGAGCCATTATGGATATGTTAATCTCCAAAGTACAATTTTTTATAATACTATCTATAATCCAATTCAGCAATTTTAAAATTTTAAAAAATAAACTGTCAAAATTACCAAAGGGTTTTTGCCTTACCAAAGACAGCTGTTTGTAGCCTGAGATAATTGTACTTAAGATGTATTTAATCAGAAATAATCCTAGCTATGTGAAACACATTGTAAAATGTGAAGTAGTCTGTATGCAGTGCAACTGAAATTCAAGTATCTATTTTTAACGTTGTAATTTTTTGGTTAATATTATTTTAATGTTGTTAAATATTACTATAAATTAATCAAACAATTATTTAATAAGTTATTAATAGATGATTTAATTAGTTATTAATTTAAAAAGTATTATTAAAATTAAGTTTAAATGTAATTATGCCTTGCAGCAATTTGAAACTGCTTGTGGAATATACCTCTGAAAATGTTTAAGTTCATTAGTTCTATATTGAGATTGGTATTGGAGATTCGGGAAAGAGCAAGTTGGAAAATTAAGGAAGGCTATCCTTGAATTTTTTTATGTACTGGAAAATGACTAAAATTTCAACATTAGTCACTGTGGGATACAAAAAATAGCTAAGGTGCTGTGTGAGAAACACAACTTTTGCTGTATTTCTTGTTATTCTGTTAATCACTGAGTTCTTCTCTGTTTCTGCAGTGACTGGTTAAATGGAAGCCATTCCTGGGATCTGGATGGTTTCTACTGACGCAGACTTTGCATAGCAGCTCCATCACCTCAGGAGGTTGCAATGAGTGGAGGAGGGGATCAGCCTGACATCCTCAGTGTGGGAATATTGGTCAAAGAAAGATGGAAGGTGGTGAGTATGCCTTCCTGCAATTCTGTATCTTCTTTGAAACGTTTTTAGAAAGAAGTGGTTTGTGCTTTGTAATTAATTTGAAAAATATTGTGAGCTATATTTTGCTTAGTACTTAAATTAATTGTGAATGAGCTTTAAAACTACTTGTTTCTCTTACCCTACTTTAAAGAAAAGTTATGAGGATTTAAAGTGGCTTATTTTTTTTTTCTGATAAGGACCTAGGAGAGCTCTTAAATCCCAATGTAGTGCCTGATCCAAGCACAACTGGAAGAATACTGTTAGTATGTTGAACCCAATCAGCCACTGATTATGTCAGTCCACTTTGGAGATCAGTCAGAAGCCCTCCCCTGAAACTAGTAGGTTTGTGCGATATGTTACTCCTTATAGGAAGGTCTTTCAGGGCCTTGCAGCTCTTCCTTTTGTTTCTTGGATTTTATGGCATAGATTTATTCTCAGCAGATTTGTATTCATTTGATTGTGAGCCAGCATTGGCTTTGCCATAAATAGCTCTGTTCCCTTTTGCTGTTCATATCCTTGATTTGCATCTTGAGGGAAATAGTATCCAGTTGAAGCTATTTCTGCTGGGAGAAACAGGCTGAGTTCTTGTAGTTCCTTCTCCATTCCTCTGATCACTTTGGTTTTTTTCACTTGGTATTAAAAAAAGGCCAGTCCACAATAGAACATTCAGAGTATCTGTGTGTGTGTAGTAGGCTGTGAATGGATTCTGAATTGCTCATTTTATATTATTTCAAGTTTTTTAGAACTATAAGACACAACATAGAAGATACAATTTCATCATTAATTTAAAATTAATAAGAGAGAATTGTTTCAACTGTCTTGTGCCCTATCTTTCAGTTAAATATGCAGGAAGCTGATACTAACTCTGTGTAGAAAATCTTTGTATTTCCTTTTGGGTAAATAGAACCTAAACAGTTATCTCTGGAGTATAAGTATTTGTAAAATACCTTCTTATATTTAATCTCAATACAGCAGTGAAGTAAAAACAGAAAGCATAATATTGATTCAGATCACATAGTATAAAATACTATTTTAAATACAATAATATACAAAATAAAATAGACAATAACATGCATATCACTAGCCACGAAACCACTTACTTGTCTGATGTGTGCAACAGTGGCTGTGTTTTCTTCAGGTATATTTTCATTCCTATGTAATGAAGACTGCTGATGATATAAGTGTCTTCTGGAAAATTTTGAAAGTAGGCTGAAGTTCATTTCATGTAATTATACATTTTTACTTACATGTTTTCCAGATATAGTATTACAGGAAGATGAGTGCCAAGTATTTCCTGTGGGTAGCTCTTCAATTTTCTATCTTCTGTAGCAAACATTAAGGATTTCTTGATGGCATCTAAGGTGATAGACTTCCTGAATTCAGGATTTCATAGGACTGTCTCCCAGCAGAAGAAACTGAAATGCAGTTTTTGGATTTTTTTGCTGCTGAGGACCTTGTTCATTGCAGTTGTGAAAACCATATCTAAAATTTTTGGACATGAACATTTAAAAAAAAAACATGTCCAATTAAATTTAATTTTAACCTAGACATTATTTAGGGTTATTCTATTTTGAAAAGTAAGCGTAAAAAATTATAAAATATTTTTTCCCCAGTGACAGCCCTCTTCTCTAGTGGTGTCTGTTACATTTGCTTTTATCCTTTGTTGATGCCTTTCCTCATGCCTCTTTTTTGACTTTGAAACATTTATTAGAATCCTGACTTGGAGAGACTTGCTTGTAATGGTAATTGATTTTTTATATCTTTAAGAATAACATTCAATATGTAGTATAAGCAAAGGTACCAAGATAAAACTTGTTGGAAATTGTATGCTGTAGCCTGGAAGCGTATAAAGGCACAGAAGTCAAAGAGAGAAGAAAGAATTTGGGGTGTGAGATGCTGAATGCAAAAAGAGAAGGCTGAAGCGAATGAACAAGGTGGGATATTGTAATGCAGATGTAAACAAGGGCAATGTGGTCCTCATCAAGGTAAAAGATGTTGAGCAGGTGTGGCAGGAGGCCAGTATTGAGAGGTCACCACCTGTGTGAACTGGCAAGCAAAATGCAAGTGAACAGAAAGCGGACACAGGGATGGGCTGCCCAAGATTACCATGGAAATGTTGCCTCTGTGTGATGAATATATGGGAAAACCAGAGCTCAGCTGGCAGTTGTGACTGTGAAGGATGTGAAAAGCAACAAGAAAAGCTTCTATAGGGATGCTGGCAGCAAAAAAAAGACCAAGGAAAACATGGACTCGTTGAATGTGTGTGACTCGGTGACAAAGGACATGGAAAGTTTTTTTTTCTGCAATCAAAGAGAGGTTAATTTGGGCCTGGAATTACTGAGTGGTGTAATTATTGGGTGTATGTTAATGATTCTGGTGTACTTTAGCTGAGGATATAAATTGATCTGTTTATTTGTTACAGTGATGGTGGTTTTGTTTGCTTTAAATTTCTTTTAAGCACACATACAGAGAAACAATGCTTTCAGAGGCAGTCTTTCATGGTCTGGCCATTTTTCGAAGCTGGTAAATGAAGTTAGATGATAAACATGTCTACATTTGTAAGGGGGTGAGGAAGGCTGTGTCACCTCTTTTCTTCTCACCTTCTTCACCATGTATTCTCACTGGTGTGCTTGTACTGCACTGAACATTCATGTGTTATCTGTTATCTTCTTATTTATTTATAGAGTCTAGGCTATTTTAAAAAATGGTTTTCCTGCTCAGTCAAATGTCTGATGGTGTTAATTAGGAGACATTAGATTACTTTTCAGAATCTGAAGATAGGTCAACATATTGCTGCTCTCTAGAACTCTGGACAGTTTAGATGACATTTTATGCAGTGTAGTCATATAATGTTAGCAGCTGTATGTTTCAGATGACATTTAGAAAACCATGTTAGTCTTAGGGTAAGTTCCTTTTTGTCTCCTTTTCTCTTTTATCAGCTTTAGAATGTTAGCCAAGGGAGGCATTTTGTGAAACAACATTGACATTTTTGATATTGAAAACCAAAGTAGTGTCTGTTCCATGTGACCACTTAAAGCAGAGTGAAAAAAACACCTTTTAATATTTGCTCTGAAGGTAGAGCGAACTAATTAGTATGCCATGAGCATTCTTTTTACCTCTTTCTTGCAGAGATGAAACTTTCAGTGCTGCATGTTTCTTGAGTCTGTCTGTTAATAAGAATTATATAGGTGAATTGTAAGTGAATGTGTGTAACAATTGAGATGTATATTCAAAGATAATCTTAGCCATTTCTCATATTTATGACTTAGCTGCTGTAAGTCACTCCATATAATAGAAAATACTGTCTCTTTTCAGGAAGTCCAAAAACTTGTATGACTTTATACCGTTATTGTTCAGTGTGCATATTTCTGAAAAGAGAAAAAGATGGTATATTTTAAAAATGTCACTGTGTATTTGTATTTGAAGATCTCTGGGCTGTGTGTGACTATTTGAGGAAAGACTTTATTCAGCATGCTAACTTTGCCCAGATTCATGCTGGGAATTCTACTGCACTCTTCTATTATGTTCTATACAATAGTGCAGATGGGGATCAGGTGTGTTCTCTTCAAAACTGGTTAGCCATACCTTGGTCAATTATTCAGTAGCTCTTTTATGTACTGAAGGATATAATTATTATTTGGAAATTTATTTGTAATACAACAGGGTTTGCAGTATGACAGGCAGAACAAAGAAGTATTGCTGTTTTATTTTCTTTCTTATCCCCTCTTTAAAATATGTTTTTGTTCTTTCTTTTTCCCCAATATAGTTGAGAAAAATAGGAGGTGGAGGATTTGGAGAAATCTACGATGCACTGGACTTGCTTACTCGGGAAAATGTTGCACTGAAGGTCGAATCAGCTCAGCAGCCAAAGCAAGTGCTGAAAATGGAAGTAGCTGTGTTGAAGAAGCTGCAAGGTAGGGCTACACCTTGGATATGCAAGGAGTAGAATGTCAGTGTATCTTCTTTAAAAATAATTGTAATTATAATAATATTTTTAGTAAATATTTCCTGTATTCTTCATGTTATTGGTTAATTATTATTAAAAGTGGAATAGAAGCTCTTTCAGATTCTGAAAGTTTTGCTACAGTGAAGCTTTTGTTTGAAATGGGATGAAATGAAAATAAAATTAACAATAAAAAGAATTCAATTGCTGCAAAAATCTCGGTACAGATTTACTTTATTCTGAATCCATATCTTCTCTTTGTTTTTTGCTCTAGACCTTATTGTTATTCTTGTTTTTATTTTTTCTTCTAAGATTTTATTTTTCTGTACTATGTAGCATTGAATATTTGAGGGTCCTTCACATAGCATATGTTTTAAGAATATTTGTTTTCATTGCTTTGCAGGTGTTGCTGAGAATTCTAATATTGAAATAGGAAACACACTTAAAAAAATTCCCATGAGCAAAAATCACAACTTTAAAGTACTGTAACTTGTATGAGAAAACTACTGGCGTGTAAAATCCTGAAATACTTCCAGGGTTCAATTCCTTGAACCAGAGTTTGAATAGTCAAACTTACTTTAACTTTAGATACTTTAATGAAGCTATCAATACAGAGAAATATGCAGTGGCTTCTCTTCTTTTTACAACACAAGATTACAGAAAGAAAGCTTAAGCAGTGATTTTTTTCTTTAAAAATTATTATTTTTAATAAGAAGATTTTGAATAATAGATGCATTCCTGTCAGCAGCCCAATTTTTCCAAACTCTTACTTTGAATAAAACAAAGTCTGCATGACATATGGTGCTGCCTAATGTGCTGTAAAGGTCACACTGCAGCAGGAATTGACAGCCTCTATAGATTTAAGAGGGCAAGCATGTCACATGTTATGATGGTAACAAACTGTTCCTACGCTTTTGTCTGTTTCAAGGATTTCACTAAAACATCTAGTATTATATGTCTGAGCAGGGAGATTTTCTTAGACTTTTAAAGTTTCTAGTCCAGAGATGAATAGTAAATTTCAATATTGCCAGTTGAAAGTTGGAAAACATTTGTCAGGGTTCTTGAAAGAAATTATCCTAAAGACAGTGAGTTGTGAAGAACAAAATACTCCGTAACTCCTGGTGTTCTTAAATGCTCAGAGTTAATTTTTCCAAGACTTTGTGGTTTTTTTTCTGCACACATGAGCTTGATTCTATTTTACAATGCCAACGGTCCTTAAAATGGTATAGGTGAAACAACTAAATGATAAGGAAATTAGTAGAGCTGAAAGAAAACACTGCAATTTGGCAGCACTACAATGCTAATGTATTTATGAAAACATTGCCTTATATAGGACTGTGTAACTGGAGTGCATTTTAACTTTCCACTGTAAATTACAGTGTGGTGGAGTTTCAGTTAAGATATTAGAAAAGGGATTTTTTTTCTTAGTCAAAACTTTTTTATCTTTTGAAATACTTGTGGAAAAAATTGATGAAATAATAAAATATTTATGTGTGAAAAATTGCCATAGGAAGTTATACTCTCAGAGGAATAGTTAGGAAACTATAATTCCAAACAGCCCAAGTTTTCCTGCAGAAGAGTTTGGTTCTGTTGAATCATGGGAAACATCTAGACAGGAAGAACAGAACAATGAAACATATGACCAACAGATCCACTGAGACAAATAACCCACAAAATATATAATCTAAATAAATATTTATGTTATTTATTGTCTCAGTATTATTTCTCTGAGCAAATAATAAATGGAAGCTTTTGTGTAACTGAAAACCAGATTTTATATGAGATCTTTAGAAATAACACTTCTGACAATCTTTCTTATGAGAAAACAATCTAAATATATTATTCCCTACATTTCATATCTTGTTACTCTCTTGTGCCAAAAAAAGAGAAAAAGTTGGTGGTAATAGTAACAGTAGAGGTGACCTCCAGTCATTGTAATGGAAGTTTACAGTTAACACTGTTACTGCTCTGGTTTTAGACAGGGAATATTGTAGGTGATGAATAAAGCAAACTTAGTGAAGAGATGGGTCAAATGAACCTTTTGCATATATTGTCATTTATAATTTGTACAGATATGGTACTTTAGTTTTATATACAGCTTTTTTTATCCATACTTGGAAGGTTTTTTATTAAATAAGGCTATAGTAAAGACCATTTTATCTTTTACAGGAAATCTTTGCTCCCAGGAGCCTTTTTTATTAATTTCTTTACCTTCACAAGGTTTCATTTTGAAAGAGCTAAAAATTTGAAGCATAGGGAAAATCAAGAAAAGTGGAAAGAATGGGGAATGGAAGACAACTTTATAATTGCTTCTTAAAGTTTTTTTAATTATTATTAAATTCTTTTTATATAATTTATATAATAAAAATTCATCTTATTTTTTAACAATTTTTTTCTGTTCATGCAGATTCAGACCAGGTGAAATTGTAAACAGTTATTTTAGGATATTTTTGTAACAACTTTATATTATCATACATCCTCTGAGACCAACTTTTATCTTGTTCTTCTATCCCTTTTTGGTGTGTGTGTGTATGTACATATATAATTACTCTCCTTTTCTCAAAGGGCTTAGGTTCTCTTCTTGCAAGGTGTTCTAGTTACATTGGGCGTAGAGAGGAATAGAATTGTCATGAAAATCCTTTTTGTTTCAAATATTTGAAAAGCTTCCTCTGTAATGAGTAACTGTAACTTGCAGTGTTGGTGAAGAATTTCTTGATGTGTGGATCTGAATTTAAAAAAAATACTGCACAGTTTGTGGAATATTATAAAAAAACCAGACTTTTAGAAGAGAATAAATGAACAGGTGTGTTCTTCTAGTCTATACTAGACCTAGGCACATTCTTTGGGTTATAAACATGCTTTTGAATGTATCTGCACTAGAATCTTATTTCACAGAAACTGTGAAACTGATATAAGAATAGATGTTGGCAGAAGTGTAGGGATGCACTATTTCTCACAATTCTTTACTTTCAGAAACTTGAAATTGAACTAGTGTGGTAATTATTGCGGGGGTAAAATGAGTAATAACTGTGTGGTATAATGGAGTATATAAAAGTAGTGACTTTGCTTATGGTACAGTGACTAATGAAAAACTTAAAGAAATTCTTTTTAAGACTCCGAGCTAGCAAAACATGCTGGAATATGTGAGTAATTGTATGACTTCTCTCTTAATTATGAAGGAGGACTAGACTCACTGATACGGCCATTTATTACAGCTTAGTCATCAATTGCATCTTAATTTTTCTTCTCCCTGCTGTCTCCTAATTGTTGTTGCAGAATATTGTTTAACTCTTTAAGTTCCTTATTTTTGCCTTTTTTTTAAAAAAAAAGAAATGTACTGCAACAGATGGTTGTTTTGTTTAACCATGTTGGTAGGCCATCTGTTCCCACAGTCAGATGGGAGAAGACAGATTTATCACATCTCACTCAGTGAGAGTGAGACTCACTCAGTTGGTTTCTGTCTCACACAACCTTACAGACTTCTCCCTCACTCATTTACAGCTCTGGAGCGTAATTTAGTGATGGGCTGTGTCTGGTGTAGGCTGTAAAGCTGCTGTAGTGCTACACTGCAGCAGCCTGAGGAATGGCAAACAGGCTTAGCACCCTTCCTAGGAGATTTTTCAAGGGCAGAGTTGTTCCCTGCAGCCTATTAACATCATCTTCTTGTCCTGCAGCTCAGCAGTGTAGCTCACAGGTGTAAGGAAATACTGTTTTCCTGCTGAGGAAAAGGCTGTAGTAGGTGTGTATAGCCCCACTGGAGTGGTGGAGGATCATTCTATTTGAATAAGGTATTCAGGTTTTACTTCTGTCCTTCCTCTTTCCTCAATTTTATATAAAGGTTTCTAGGAAGTTTACCACACAAACTGAGTTGGTGCTCCAGTCAAAATGGAATTTCTCTGACTAATCTGAGTTTTAGACATTTACTGAATTTGTCAGATAAAATCTGACTAATATATTTCTCTGAAGATGTTCCTTCAGAATACCCACAAATGGCTGTAAAATTAATCATAAATATTTGAGATGAGACTTCATTAAAGGAAACTGCAGCAATGAATATACAAAATTTCATCCTGATAAATTTGCTATGAATCCTTTTTCTTCATAAAATTATACTGTCTGTAATATTGCCTGTCTTACTTGAACAAATGGGTGGAAGGAAAAAGTGGAGGAAAAATGGTAATGCTTAAAGTTTAGCACTTACATATTTGCAGAGATGTAGAGATGTCTTTTAAAATAAATTATTTTGATGAATCCTGTCAGATTATGTTTGTTTAAAAGAGCCTACCAATCTGTTTTAATTGGATGTGGCAGGCAGCTTCCTGAGGAAGCAAGAAACAGGCAACCACTTTTCTGTCAAGTGAATTGAAAACATTTAGAAGCTCTAGGGTCAAGTTTTAGGGTTTTGATGGAGCTAAAAGTGCAGCAGTAGCAAAAAGTCCCCTCAGATCTGTCGCTAGACATGATGGTATTTTGAAAACAGTAATGAGAGCAGTGGGGGTTCCTTGATTATAGCATTCTTGTAATCCTAAGGATAAAGAAATTAATGATAAAAATATTAGGTCACAAATTTTATGTATCTTTAGCCACCACTTGAGAACATCAGCTTTCTGTTGGCTGTAGCTTCCATTGGTGTGAGAAAGGAAGGTAAAAGGCCTGAGGAGCCTTCATGCTACAGTTCCCTGTTCTCTCATAGAGTGGGGCGGAGTGGGATCGTAAGGGGTTGCAGCTTTTCTCCAAGTCAATGAACACTGGTACCAAAATGACCAGAGATTTGCATTCCCATTCTGTTTGCAGCTGCAGCCTTTGGCTTACCTTTTTCTCTGTATTTACCTGGGGAATCTTCTGCTGTGATTTACAACTGCAGAATAGAAAGGAGATTATTTTTGACCTGTCTTCTCTGCAGTTTGCTCCTAGGACAGGAGGAGGCTTTAAAGAAAATTGGCTTAAACAAAACTCTGATTTTTTTTTTTTCCTGTTTCAGTATACCTGAGCTGAATTTATCTTTCGTAGCTAAACAGCAAGGATTGTGTTCTAGAGAAAGATATTAATAAATTTGATTAGTTGAATTACATTTTCTACAATTTTTTAATATAAAACATAACTCACAAGTAGTACTACTGTTTTCTTTCATCATGGCATCCGCAGCTTATAGAAAAGAGGAATATTGGCTAGAAATATTGTCTATTACAAACCATAAGATTTATAAGGGGATAACCTTTTCCAGTCTGAAATGCCTTCAATTTGTGAACAGTTAGGCATGTTGTCATGCATGTTTTCTTATGGAAGAGTAAGAGCTGTGGTTATGGGAGAAAGCTTCTCTTTAATTGCAGGTAGAACTAACTTTGATTTTATTGCTATTGAACTGTGTGGGGCTTAATTTATTATTTTACACATTTTCCAGTAATTTCCTAGCTATTTACAGGAATAAACCACAAAATTTCATTATTATTGGCTAATTTTCTTCTTTTTCTCTTAGGAAAAGATCATGTCTGTAGATTCATAGGATGTGGACGGAATGACAGATTTAACTATGTGGTCATGCAGTTGCAGGTTAGTGTATGAAAGTGCTCAATGTTTGCTTGTGTGTTTACGTTTATTAGCCAAGTTTATATGAAGATACCAGTGAGATTTTAGAGGATGCTAAACAAACAAATGAAAAAAACCCGAAAGATCACAAATGCATTGTAGTAAGTGAACATAAATTGAGCATATTCTTATATCTTTTTCCTTTTATGTTCTTTCCATAAGTCTCTCAAAAAGGAGAAAGCTTGCATCCTGAGAAAGACCTGACTGTTAGAAGAGTGAACTGTGATGTCTTCTGAGATATTTTACATTCCTTTCAAGTCTTCACTTGATGATAGTCTAAAATGTATTATATTAGTCTCTGTATTTTGTTGACTTTTTTATAAAAATGAAAAATAATCCTATGCAAATAAAAGAGACTTTTTATTAAAAATATGTGCTTAGCACTTAGAGTTACGGGGTTAATGTCCTTTGTTGCCCTGGTTAATATGAATATTGAACAGTGTGTTCTAGTTCCTACTGCTGTTCTTCTGTTATTTTAGAAGAATAACAGTTCTATAATGTCATGGGGTTGCATTTCCTACATAATATATTTTTCATCTGTTTGATATAATATGTAATTGCATGCTTTTCCTTAAAGAAGTGAGCATGAAGAAGTCTTCATGAGCATTTTCTCAATGGCCTTTTTTGGGTGTGACAAAAATACAATTTTAAGTAATAGTGTTTGCACTGGTCTTCTAATAGGGATTAGTTTGTTCCATGTTTTTAGGAATGGAAAGATACTAAGTTCGTATTTTCAAAAACAAATTCTAAATTTAGTATTGGAGATACTCGTGGACATACAGTCATTACATTTAGATGAGATGTGTTACCTTTAAGTGTGAAAATAAGTATTGAGAGTATTTTGTGGTTAATCATGGACAACTAAAGAAGAAGTAGGAAGCCTTTACAGCATCTGTGAATCTTGGCATGAGTATGTTTTTATGGAAATGTCCTTTTAATTTTATCAGGGTCGGAACTTGGCAGACCTGCGTCGTAGCCAATCTCGAGGGACATTCACCATTAGTACCACTCTGCGCCTTGGGAAGCAGATTCTGGAATCTATTGAGAGTATTCATTCTGTGGGATTCCTGCACAGGGACATAAAACCAGTAAGTCTGCCCATTAAATCAAAACAGGCAAGTGAGGTGCGGTCATTAGATGGCTGCAAAAGTAAGAATAGCTTCTATACTAGATGCTAAAATGCAAAAATGAGAAGGGATGGAAAATTGAATGTTTAGTCATCAGGTAGGGCAGATTTTTTCTACTCATTAATGTTGGATTGCAACAAGAGTAACTTTGGTATTTTTCAGTCTTTGTCTCCAGTTTAGGCCTCCTTGCAATTTCCTGTGATTAAAACTTCCATCCCTTATCTTTACCATCATGTAACCAAGAGTATTTGCCATGAGATATTACATAATTCCTTGACTAATGGCAATTAATACTGTGATATAATAAATCCAAAAGAATAGATACTAACTGTAGAGTGTGTTGATAAGTCCTTCAATAGCAGTTTTTATGTATTTAATATATTTCCAGCAAACACGAAAATGAAAAACAGACTGTATGAGAAAACTATTTTTATTGTGAAATTCTATTGTTAATAGGTTAGTATGAGGAGAGTGCCTTCCTGATAGTATCATGCTTTTGTTCTTACTATTTTCTATTTTTCTTTGAATTTATTCCTGAAATTCAATCACCTGTTTTTGATAATGCTCTGTATGACAAATATCATTAGAACGCTGAACTGTCAGAATTTGTAAATGAGGAAAAAATAAGCAAATCTTTGTGTTTTCAGTAGATGAAAATCTGGTTTGTTATATCTGACATATGTTGCTAAGTTTCCTGTCAGCCAAATGATGCTTACATAAAACGTCCAAGAAGTTTCTGTACATTAGGAAAATTTCGTTTGCATCACTTCTTCCTGGCAACTTTTTATAAAACTTATGTTCTCCCTGACCCATCCCCATTTAAGCCTTCATTTAATAGGAAAA
Source organism: Passer domesticus (assembly GCF_036417665.1). Lineage (NCBI taxonomy): Eukaryota > Metazoa > Chordata > Aves > Passeriformes > Passeridae > Passer > Passer domesticus. The sequence continues at coordinate 36,271,369 of NC_087479.1, forward strand.
GAGAATAGAGGCAGTGAATGTCCAGAGAAATTGGTGAGAAAAAATCAGCTGGAGCTAACTGTGCTTTGTGCTGAGCTCCTTGGCTGTTTGTTTTCCTTATGACCAATTAGGCAATACTGAAATTCTGTGAGTAGGTGACATGATTGGAAAATTCTTGCTAAAAAGTAATATATTCTACATAATAAAGTAAGATGACAATCTCTTTGGACAATATAGGCCTCTGTTCTGATATGCTAACTTGGATGCCTGTTTCTCTTAATAACATTTTCTTCAAATTTATTGGGAGTTCAGTACAAGTGAAAACATGGAAGGAAGGATAGAGAAATAGAATATCAATTTTATGGTTGTGGAACATACTGACACTTGTGTGTATTCATCTGTTATCTGTCTGTATTTCTTTTTCTTCCTAGTCAAACTTTGCAATGGGACGTTTTCCAAGCACCTGTAGGAAGTGTTTTATGCTGGATTTCGGCTTAGCACGGCAATTTACCAACTCATGTGGGGATGTCAGACCAGTAAGATTTTTTTTCACAGTTGAAACCCAAATTCTTGAATGTGGTAGTATGCTGTATTTTCTTCTGGAGAAGTGTGGGAGTTGCATCAAACTGGTAACTGTTGTAAGCTTGACAAACACCATCCCAGATCAGAAATGCCATGTGATTTATTAATTATGTTTAAAGATTGGCAGTAGGGAATGAGTCAGGTTTCTGGTTTTTGGCTTGAGACAGAGGTGTACATCTAAGATATTTTGGGATAATCTCTTATTTGGTTTGGAAAATCAAGTGATAAATAGGTCTTCATTAAATATCAGAAAAATATACCAGAGCTGAATTTCACTTGCTGTTTTGTATTGCATTTAAAAAAACCCCAAAACCCAACAACAACAAAAAAATGAGGAGAAAATGTAAAATCAGACACTAAACTGAATGCATATAATCTGAAAGAGAAAGTCTGAATAACTAAAACAGTGATAGGACACTTATTTATGTGCTCTTATATAATATAGTGTAGTTCTTGTATTGCCAATGCAATGCAATCTGAAGAAGATTGTAGGTGAAAGCATATCAATGAAGAAATTAAAATTTTAGGCAAGTAGAGCCTCCCTAATTCACAGGTGGGCAGTTAGTTTTGTTAATTCCAAAGTTTGAAAATGAGCAAGTCAGTGCCCATTGTACATGGTAATGTTTACAAGAAACATTTTCTTTATTAAGTTAGTTTAATTTACGTTTATAAATATTTATAAATATGATGCAAATTGAGTAGTAGAAGCCACCTTGGTTTCAGGATTTTCACTCTTATTTTGCTTAAAAAGTTGAAAAGTGGCAGATTTTTGTGTGCAGATTATGAGATATGTGAATTGGTAAGGTGGATTAGTGGGGTTCAGCTGTAATGCTGGACACTGCAATGAAAGCAAAGAGCAGAGGAGACCAACAGAGTGCCTGCTGCTGTTGGAAAGGTGAGATAAACATTTTAAATAGTTTGGTTTTTTTTTTTAATTTCTCACTGTTCATGTTGTGTTCTGTATGTTTGGCTGCTTATAATGTTTTTTGAACTGACCTCTAATTTCAAATAGAAAATAATTCCCAAGATTCTGTCTTGGCTGTATAAACACACCAAAGGTAACACTTCTAGAAAAAATAAATTATAACAGAAAATTCAATATTTTTGATATTCTTTCTTTTGTAAAAACTACCTCTCACCTTTTGTTTTTCATTGCAGTGCCCTACAATATAACTGAAGTAATTCTTCAGTTGAAATTGTTTAGAAGTTTTTGACACTGTAATCAATATTTGTAGAGTGCAGTGATGGTAGGGAAAAAGATAGTGGTTTTGTTTGCATGCAAATGGTTTGTTAGTTAGAAATGGTTCTTGAATAGCAAGCAGCCAAACTGTTGGCCTTGCTTACTAAGAGTATTTATTCATATTATCACTAAATGTGCTATGTGCTTCTCCTTAAGGCTGTCCTTTTAAGCTTCATTAGCTTTCTTCTGCAGGTGTTGCATGTAATGCAGGACAATGCAAAAGCATGTTCTTCAAAAGCATAATACTCTCTTCATAAAAACATGCTCTATAGTTAAGGTTGGCTTGGTGACTATTAACTTTTTATAACCCTAGTTTTGCTTTCCCTGTTTTATTGTCTTTATCTCAAACCAGGATGTTTCTGACTTTTACCTGTCTTGCTGTTGGGGAGTGGGTGGGTGGCTGAGTGGGGCTTGGTTGCTGGCTGGGGTTAAGCCACAGCAGGCTGTTGTTAGTTGTTTGTTATAGACAGGTTTGGAGGGAGGATTTCTTGTTAGTTTATTCACTTCCTGAAGAATTATGGAGTCTCCTTAGACTTCTTAACTGAAAGAATGGTCAAGGCAGAGAACTTAGAACAAGAAATCCTTTCTTGAGATGATCCAAATTAATTCCATGCCATTTTTCTGTACATAAGGTTTCCCCAGAGTTGCATGTCATGCCTCTCATTTCCTAAAACATCTCAGTGTTGTTTTCAGAGATGTTGTTCATCTTTGTACTACCCACCTTAATGTCAGACTCTGTAGTGATTTAGCAACATTAAAACCATTTTCCTAGGGAGTCCATTCAGCAGTACCTGCTTCTATCTAAATCTTGTTTTGAAAAATTCAGTTTTAATATAAAAAGCTTTTCAGAAAGTAATATTTAAAGAAAAAATATTTTCAGTACTCATAGTGCTTACTGTGTTTTTCATTGCATTTTGAAGTGTCACATATGGACTATATGTATGAAGAACTGAAGGGCCAGCATTATGAGTGTATTTCATTGGGTTTTTTTCCTCCATGGGATTTACATTAGCATAATTTTGCACCCTTGGATTAGGTTATCTACAATCACCTTTGGCTTGCAGCAGCCCGATGACAGTAAAACTGATTTTGAGAGGAAAAAAAAAAAGTCAAGGACATATATTGTAACTTATCCACCAAGAATAAGACAGAATCTAAGTAATTGCTTCTTAGTAAGTGTTAATGCCACCTTTCTCACATTTTTCTATCCATCAGAGTCCCTTCCTCATGAAAAGTGTAAGTTTTTGAAGTCAGTAAGCAACAGCAGTCTTCATGTGAACTGCTGCTGCAGGATGCACTGATTTTTACATAACTGAGGGACACAATTCAGAAGGGAAACAGATACCTCTTGGGAATCATCAGTTAGGTTTTCTTCACAGATTAACCTGGGGGCCTAGACAATGATGTGTTGTTTGGGTCATCCATTCCGTCTGACCCAAACTTTCAATACCAAGAATGGCATGGAGTTAAAGAGTGAAGGAGTTCAATGAGCTTTTTAAAGTGGATATAAATTGCTGTAAACATAGAAAAATATTTTCTGTTTGTAAAACCTAGTATCAAATTTCTTCTTTCTTTTTCCAGATTTCCCTGGTACTTCTGTCCTTGCCTTTTTTGCTTTTTAATACAATCTTTTCACACACTGCAACTAAGGTAGCTGAAATAGCGTCTCTCTAGAACTGCAGAATTTCCTCATCCAGCAATATCAGAACTCTTTTTCAGAAAAAATTGAAATAATATATCTCCACGATATTGTAGCTCTCTTTTTTTCTCTTTCCTCCTCTTCCCTACAAAGGGGATTCAGTGCTCTAAGCTTATTTTTACACATCCACTGTGTAGATAGTAATCTGTTGTAAAGCTGGTGAAACGGGATAAAATTGGTTAAAAATGTAATACAACAACTGTTAGAAAAGGACTAGTCCTTTTTGGTATTCTTTAATTATTTATTGGGACTGTAATTTCAAATCTAGCTTTTTCCTTATAGGAAAATATTGTCCCTCTTAATAAAGAGGGGTAAAAGGTAATTTCAGGAAATTACAGGAAGGAGTATTTTGAGGGACAATTGTACGTAATGAAAGCATGTTCAAGCCTTATTAGTCTGCCCCAGTGTCTGAGCATAATGTCAAAAGGAAATGCCTTTATTGCTCATCTGAAGGATCCAGGGGTTTTACATTCTCTTGGGTTATTTAGTTAGCAGAGACATTTTCCCACTTGTTCCAGATATTAGCCTTAAAATTAATTTGTTATAGTTGCAGTTTTCTTCTTGTAGTATCATTTTACTATAGTGGTCTATGTGAATCTTCAAAAGTGAAAGAAAAACATAAAGCAAAAACCAGGCTTTGCACACTTTTTCGTGCTACAGATAGTTCTCTCTCAGAATTACTATAGTAAAATAAAACATTTTTGTCTGCTAATTTTGACATGGATCGATTTTACCAAAGTTGCCCTGTCTTCTAGCTGTCTGAATGACTATGCTTATGAGGAGCTGACTTCAAGGAGAGATGGATATGTCTATTGTATTCAGTAACAAGATATTTGTAAAATGTATAAACATGTTGAAAAGAGTAGTGAGGAGTTGCAGTTTATTAAGTTGTATGATCTGATGCTATTACCTGACTAAAACTTAAAAATCAGAAACAAACATTTGTTGTATTTTGTATGTTTGTGAAAGATGAATGAACAGTAACAGCTTCTGATTCTACATGGTGGGGACAATGCTAGGATGCAGGTATTTGGGGTACATGTAAAATTAATTTATAGAATGGAGGTTGGTAAGGGACTACTAATTGGTGGGAGGAGCCTTCTCTGGGGATAGAAAATATCAGAAGAGAGCAAATTGAGTGTGGGAGGAACAAAAACTGTTGGGGATTATGTATGCTGTTAAAAGAAGGAAGGATGAAGCACAGGCAAGCAAATAAATTGCTGGAGAGAGGAAGCCAATAAATGAATTAATGGTGTAGATAAGAATTGATTACTGAAAAGCAGGGTAATTAGAATTTAATTGTAGGGATACTCTAATCATCAAACAAATATATTTAGCAGGATGCAAATTTAGTATATTTATGAGATTCATAGTCTGCTGTTTATTGCTTTTTGAGGGTGTAGTACCTAACATTTTGTTTGCTATTGTCTTAGAGATAGCTGAAGTAAGTACTAGCATATTTTTGGTTTTTAAGGCAGATGAAGAATAAATGATTCTTTTTGCATGTAAACCTAACTTCATGCAGCCATCAATTTCCATGTCTCTGTTTACATGCTGAAAATGGAAAGTGAGGGTGTCAGCTGTGGTACAGAAATAGAAAACCTTGAGGGACAAAATGCAAAGGACATTTGCATTCTTAACATCATCAGTACTGCAGCCAGCTCTTAGGCAGTTGTCATCACTCCTGTTTTAAAGGGAACCTTAACCACAACTGTTTTCTGAGGTACTATTAAATTTAATACAAAGAAAGCAAAACAAAATAAAAGAATAAGCCATTAGTCTTTGCTGTTAAAAAGATTAACCTTTAAAAATAATTTTAGGCAATAATTCTTTAAAAATCCATAAATTCAACCATCATGTATTATCACACGCCTGAGTTTTGTGGTCTTTTTTTAATGTGGATTGCAAATTATAAATTAGTGAATTTTATTTGTTTTGCAAAGAAGATAGTATAACATATATGCAAGCTGAGGTGAAAAAGATCGGGAGTAACAGAATTAAAACCCTATGCATAAGAAGGTGCCATTTAGATAAAACCTTTTCATCTAAAACATCAGTGCTTTTCTACTCAGTATACAGGTCTTACTGACTGGCAAGCTAAATAATTGTTGAGATAAACAGCCAGTCCCCTGAATCTGATGATTTGGACTCAGCAAAGATAATTGAAGGAGAAAATTACTTTCTGCCAAATTTGGTATTTAGTTTGGAATGTGGGATTCCTTTACTGAGAGTATCGTGACTAGCAGGTTGAAATGTATTCAGAGGAGAATGTTTTGATTGTGAAATTGTTGTATTTTTGATACGTAAGACTTTTTAGGTCAAGGCGAGAGCTACCCTATGACTGCATCCCCCCATCTCCCCACCTTTCTTCTGCTCTTCCCAGTGACTACATTTTAGGTCATTCTTCAGTGGTTATTTAAATAAAATTAAGAGCTTCATCAGAGTTCTCATTGTCATATGATATTTTACCATGACCTTATTTTCAAGTGTCTAAATTTTCCTGCATTTATTTGAAAACAAGTAAAAAATGAAAATTACATTATTTTAACAATAAATAGATTTAAAGTATTTTAGAGTATTTATTTACTCTGAAGATTAACAGAAATATTAAAATCTAAAGTCGACAGAGTATCCTCCAGAATTTTCTGAGGCACTACACATGCTCTTTACTCGTGACCTGTCAGTGACAAAAATTGTCTTTGACTTCTGCTAAAGCAGAAGATACAGCAGCTGCTGTACAGTCTGACCCTTAGAAAAATGCTGTGAAAGCAATTGTGAATGCAAATGTCTAGATTTTTTATTGTCTAGGGAAGCAGTTACAAATCTGTTCACATCAAACAATGCACATATTATTCCATATCAGGTGTTTCTGTACAAATCAGCTAAGGGCCTTTCATCAGTGCCCTCAGGCTCTGAGGATTTTCCAGCGAATGAGGTTTTATCTTCAAGTTTCACTTTAAGGTACAGGTGGTGTCCTAGAAATGTAGTATAAGAAGCTGAATACTTTAAAAAAACAAACAAACACAAAACCAAAACAAAGAACCAATAAAATGATGGAACACCCCCCCTCCCTCCCAGAAACAAATAAACAAATGAATAAACAACCCAAAACAATCCTGCACAGAATACTTCACAAACATGTATTGGTAGATAAAAAAGCAGAGTGTTATATCAATTTTGAAAGCTTTGGAAGTCTATTGTACTTCAATTACATACAGGGACAGAAGGTATACATTTCTTATATACTGTATTTTTGATTTGGTTTTTTATTTGTGAAAATTTAGGAATGGTTATAAATTTGAATTGCATGGATGTTTCTTCTAGTAAGATTCTGGATTATCTAGATTGCTGAGGAAGTGTAGAGAATACTTCTATGTTATTCTGCCTGACCTGTCATTTTGGCAGAAGAATTGCAGATTGTTAATTTCTGTATTTGGAAGAGAACAGTGTTTTTATGGTGTTGAAATAGTGGAAGCTATATCCATTAAATGCTTTTTATGATGGGGAAAAGGAGTGAGATAGTTTTAAGAATGAAAAGAGTGATAGTGAAGCTACACTGACGTAAACAAAATGGTCACTGCAAGTCTTTTGTCTTCTTTGAAGGCCATTTGGACCCATGGACTGTTTAAAGTTCTCAATCTCCTTTTCAAGTAAATGCTATTATAGCAAACACTGATACAACTTTAAAAGTAAGACTCAGAAGTGGTCTACAAATAGTGTTGACTAAAACTGGTGCAGGTTTTTTTATTTGTTTGCTCCAGTGATCTTCATGATTTAGAATTTGTGCTGGTAACTACTGAATAATCCCTTGGCTGTGTGAATTTATTATAAATAAGAATCTGTATACTGGGTGTTGTTCAAGAATAGTTACTAAACATAGCATTCAGAATAAAATTTGGAATGAAATGAGACCACCCATTAAGTTTAAATGATTGGCAGCACCTCATCTGCAGAAAATTGTGAAATTGATCTGGTTTTGGTTTTAGTTAAGGAGCACTAAGATACTGTTTCTTCAGCAGTTCCTTGACACACCTCTGTTTTGAGTGACACAGGTTAAAGCAAAGTCCAAGGACAACTAGGACATGTTTATGAGCACAGTATTAAATGGCAGTGGATTTCATGGAAAATAATTAAATAGTACAGGGAGCTGTTTGATGTCTTAGGGCACTGTATCATGAGTATAATAAATAATTGGCTCAGATACGTCCACTGTCCTAAACAGGCCTCTCTTCCATACCTGACTAAACTGTTGAAAGCCCTGTGCTGCAGGGTAATGGTGCATGTCATTTTGTTAAATGCACTGTTCAGTCGCTCTTTCATCCTGTTGAGAAGCATTTTGTCGCTGGCATTTACCTTATGTTATCTCTTCTCAGTAATGGCCTCTCTCAGTGCTGAACAGTGCATTACAGAAGGACATGATTAGCTGAGGATTACATGTGTACACCTAAACAAGGAACAGAGTATTTATTTTTCCTCTTGAAATATTTTCATTTTCCTCAGAGCTTTTTGAAAAACATATGTTGATAAGTTTTTCGCTGAGGCTTTTAGACATTGATATACTTCAAAGGTGATGTTTTATAAGTTGTCTCTTAAAGTGAATACACCATTAGCTTGCAACATAATTGTTTGGAACAAAACTGTGACAAAAAATTACTTTTCCTCCTCAGCAATTGCATGGAAGCTATGCATGATGTATTGGACACCTCTGCAGCAATGCTTACAAAGCAAAGACCTGTATGTGCTGAAATTTGGCATTAGAATTTCCCAGGATCAAATGTCTGTAACTGGGCAATCCTAAAATATTTTTTTTTATTAGTTTCTTCATTCTTTTTCTAACAAAGGCATAATGAGAAAAAGTACTGAGCACATAGAATTGTACAATGCTTTGGGTTGAAAGGGACCTTAAAGACCACCCGGCTCCCGCTCCCTTGTCTAGACCAGGTTGCTCAAGGCATATCCAAACTGGGCTTGAACACTTCCCGTGATGGGGCATCTACAGCCTCTCTGGACAACCAGTTCCAGTGCTTCACCACCCTCTGAGAAAAGAATTTCTTCCTAACAAAGCAAAACTATGTCCAATTTTTCATTGTTACCAACTGTCTGCAGAGATAGGATAGGTACCTTAATCATGTGTTTTGAGACCAGCCTTCTCAATGGCCTCTCTGCTTCTCTTCAGCACTTCATGTGAAGATGCAACAGCTGGGATTGTAAAGCATGAAAAATACATAGTACATTTGTACTGAACTCTCTATAAATCAACAGAAAGGCATAGAATGAACAAGAAATCATAAGCAAACAAATATTTAAAACATTTAATATGTACATCTTTGAATTTATTTGAGTAATGTTGATTTATAAGCAGTGTGCATAAGTTGGAAAAATTATGACAGTCATTTGAGGTTCCATTTCTGAATTAGTATTGCTTTGATAGGCAAGAGATAGGAGTTAGTTTGGTGAGGTTAGTGGAGACATTATTTTCAATAGAGAGACTAAAATAACTGTTAGACTGCTGGGTTTCAAAGGTTTTTTAAGTAATGCATAGCTGTAATAACACCTACCAGTGACAGACGTGTGCAGCTGTGACGGTACAGCAGTGTTACACCTGCCGGTGTACCATTAATTATTGCCTGCTAAAACCTCCTTCAAGGACATAGAGGAAGATTATTAAGGGCACAAGCTTATAGTGTATATAAGTAGCATTTTCAGTATCCACTGAACATGATTGATTGCAAGTTTGCTTGCATTACTGACAGAGTAATGAAGGAAACCAGCATTACAGAGACAGCCTGCTGGTGTCTTGTGTGTGTGGTAGTAAAGGTGAATTAATGCAAAAGATGAAAAGTAGAGCATTATGAATTGACTTGGTGACAAAAGTAGAATGGATATGTGAATTTCATGCAGTGTGACTTTGTTTTGAATTTTTTTAACACCTCAGTGGAATAATCTTGGAATTAAATAATTAAACCAAAAACTTAAGAAAAACCTGTGTGTTTATATTTGAGAGGAAGATTCTTTATGGCCTGGAGTTTCGGGTTTTGGGGTGAAAAATAGAACCGAGTACATGATATCCTGCCTGAAGAAACAGTTTGATTAATAGCTGAGATATGAAAAATTATGATGATAGAATGCTTTGTTAGGATATATTGGTTTTTTCCTCCTTTCCTGTTGTGTGCAGCACACTGGTATCATATCCAAACAATCATTAAACAATTTAACTTAGAAATTTAAATTAGACATTCTGAAAGGTTCTTATAGCTGCTCTATATTCTGATTCAGCAGTTCCTTTATTTTCTGTAGAGCTAATAGATGCTCAGGGGAATGGGCTGTAACGGCCTGATAAAAAAAAAAAAATCTAGTGATATTTGATTTTAGTTTTGAAATAAATTATTCTACGAATGGTGAAACTTACAGTTTTTCTATTACTTTGTGTACTGCTACCCTTATGCCCTCCAAATTTCTTAGTATTTTCAGCTTCATACTACAGATTAGCTTTCTGATCAGTACCTAGTTGCACTTTTGGGATTCGGCTTGTATTTACATGCCATCTAAAACTAATGCTGGTTGACCAGCTGACTGGTGTCTGTTAAGATGGATGTGAGCCATTTTAATTGAATTTTAACTATCTGTCTCTGTGTCAGTGTACTAATTTGGGTTCTGTCTTTAATCACCAATTTTCATTAAATTTGCAGGAACTGAAAGTCTTTGAGAGCTGTCCTATTTGTTTGAAAATAAAAGTTATTGTCGTGGAAAGACAGATGGTTTGGTCCAGTAAAATTTGTTTTCTGGTGAAAATAGAAGCAATTGAAAATCAAACCAGAAGGTCTGGTTTCCAATTCTTTCTGGGCTAGGGACTAAATTCTCTGCTGAGTTATGAAAAAATAGTTTGAATAAATTAAAAGGAAGAAAATGTGTTATTTTATTGTGGTTTAATCTCAGCTGGCAACCAAGTACCACAGAGCCTCTTGCTCATTTCCCCCATCCTGTGGAGTAGGGAAAAGAATTGGAAAGAAGGTACATGTATATACATTAGCTTCCTTGAGACTTTTTGCTTTCCATCCATAGTTGAAATAAGCCTACTACTGAAACAGCCTATTTCTTTAATATATGGTATTATCATTATAAATAATAAATTAGATATGTACAAAACATAAAAAATAAGTAGAAAACATAAAAAAATTAAGGTCTCAATTCTTCAGTCTACTAAGTGCAGAACAACTGTAAAATTTTTACCTAAAGAGATAAAAAAAACCAATATTCTCCTCCGTGGGGAAATTATTTGCCAAAGTGTAGCTGGTTTATATAGCTAGTCTTTTTACAGTAATCTCTGCTTCAGCTCCTGGAATAAGAGAAAGAAGAAAGATTGTGGGGAGCAAAGCAAACATACACGTGGCAGACTTATCTTGTGTGATTTTTCAGTGCAGTAAGTTTAGGTTTGTGACAGACATTAATAGGTTGTTACCCTCTTCAGCCCACCAGACTTGTTGTCTGCTCATAAATCAGCTTTGGAACGACTGTAGTCTTTAGCTCATGCATCACATTGGCTGAGTACTCCAGACTGAAAACTGAGTAGTTCAGGAGATGTTTTGTGTATCAAATACTGCTGTCTTAGAGATAGTGTTGCTTTTTATAGCACATGCAGTAGAAGATAAATTTTCCTTTGTCACATGTCTATTAGAATTCACAATAGCAAAATTTAATTGTATTGTTAGTTGTTAACTTACCTTGTTACTCAGCTTCTGCTGGAACTAGGTAGCATAGGATCAGATAGCTGCAGTTTTTGGAAATCACAATATTTGTTTAGGTATGTCTGAGGCCAAGGAATGTGTCATACCAACAACTAGCAGGAGATGGGTTGATGAAAAGTTCTAAGTGCATATACTCAGTTATTAGTGTCTGATGTGGATTTTAAGATAGATGAAAGTGTGGGTTTGAAGAGCTTATATGCAGTGAAAACCAGTGGAGAACTGTAATATATTGTAATGGCAATTGTATTTCAACTGCCTGTTCTTTCCTTACTCAACTGATCCCTGAGATTTTCATTTGTTTTAAACTGGTGCTAACATGTGCTAGGTATTACATTAGACTGCAAAGTCCATATGATGAAAGGGGGGAGGATTGGAATATGAATTGTTGAAGCTATGAGAAAGGGTTTCAAAGAATTGAAACTGTGTGTAGTTCCAATCATGGAAATAGATTTCTGGTGGAATTTGAACTAAGAAATTAGCTTTTTTTCGAGGGAAAAGATAAAAAAGGAGAATTCTGACTTTAAGAAAGGAAAATAGGGGTAACATAGGTCTACCCATCCCCTATGGCTTTTGAGCCCTACTCTAAAGGCAACACTGGCTTCTCAGTGCAAAACCTAGACACTTGGGAATACTCAGTCATGGCCTGATTGACTGGGAGAACCATGGTATGTCTCAGATATAATGTATTGATTTTTTTTTCATGTTGATTTTCTAGATTCTGTGACTGCAGTAATAAGTTAACTTTTTTGCTCTGTGTAACCTTCCCAATGTTGCCTCAACCAATAAACACAGAGCATTTATCTAGAGACACTGAATTGAGCTAAGGAGAGTGATTTGCCTCCTCCACATCCACTCTAAAAAAGCAACATTCATAGGTTTGTAAGCATAGTGTCTCTCGAAAGTCTGAAAGTTGTGTGCTTAGTAGAAATAGCTGATTTCCTGCATGTAGATTATCTGAGACATTGCCAGATGTTTTCAGGGCAGCAACACCTCCAAAAAACACTGATGTTACATTAAGGAAGTACCTTTATAATTAGAAAAATTCATTGTAGTCTTTGGATCTGCTTGATTCATCTGCATGTATCTTCAAAATATTTTTTAACTTCAATTTGAAGGATTTAGTATTTTTCTTTGGCTACATGAGATGTGAGATGCATGAAAAGTTCTGAAACAGTTTCAGAAGTTATGCAAATGCTCAGAAGTTTATAAGTTCTGTTCTGAATTAGGCAAACTTGATTTGACCTACAGAGCATCACTTATGTCAAGAGAGACATGGTAGAATTATTTTATTATTGTTGTGTGCCATTGTAATACTGCTATTGAATAGTGACTAGCTGCATTACTAAAAGGTGTTTTATTGCATCTTGAAATATAACAGAGTGACATATGCTTTTACTTCCAATTATAGAAACTATACTTTAAGGCAAGAGATAATGAAAGGCTTTAGATGTCCTTGCTGGAATAAAGAATTCAGAATTTACTTCATGATAAGCTCATAGATAGAAACAATATTCATGCTTTATTTTTTTTCCTTTTTCTTTCATTCCCATCCAGGTGATTCTCAGATAATTGAAATCATGTTAGGGCAGATAAGGATGACTGTGACTTTAACATTCAAAAGCATTTGAATTGGTACACAATGAATTTCCTCATAAGGACATTTCTTCCCCAGGACAGAAGTGGAATAGGTCAGATTTTTAGTTTTTGTAAACTGAATGGGATAATTTAGTTATAATATGACATTTCTTAGTATTTTTCTCTTTGTCCAGCAACCAAAGCATTTCTGTCTTAGCTGTTAAGTAGAAATTGAAGTTGTGATGCTAGAAATGAAAGTGGCATTTCATCCTGGGTTTCATATTTTCCATTATGCTCAGAAGAACAGAAATATTTAACTAAGTAAAACTGAATATAGTCCTTCCTTTTTAACACTCATGCCAGAGGCAAAAGACAGCAAACATTTGGTTTCATCTTCTGAAACTATATCCTCTTGAGATTTGTGGAATTTGTATTTGCAACTGTTTTAAAGTTAAGCTCTCAGTGCCCTCCTGAGAAAATACTATTCATTAAACTACATAGTTTTTGAAATTTATATGTATTTTCATTGTCTTGGCAGTGATGCTGTATTACTCTTAGTTGGATGATTTACCAACCTGCAGAACTACTAAAGAGATTTAAGTGCTTTAAAAAAAAAAATGTTTCTCCTAACATTTATCAGTTTTAAAGCATTTTGAGCTATTCTTTTTCTAATTGCATGGTCCTGTGAAATTTCTGCAACTACAGTGTAATGTTTCATTTCAGGGTAATGTTCAGTGTGGAATATGATATAAAATTAAAGATAAGGCAGACAGACAGTTGAGTCTGTCCTGTCTGAACATGAAATGTGTTCTGAGCACCACTTAAACTGTATAATGATGTGTAAAGTCTAAGATCTGTGGAATATCATTTGAGTTCCTCTTCATGTTAAGAACACCCTAGAAAATATTCTCTGCCTTAACTAACACTGGTTCAGCTCTCGTACTACTCTAGCAGATATTGATTATATGGGCTGTTGAATAATTTTTTAAAGATGTTGTTGCATAATTCTGCTGGATTCAATAATTAGATTTATTGACAATAATGGCAGTTCCTGATTTATTTAAATGATACCTCTGTATAGCATCTGTTGGTGGATAAGAAAAAATTATACCTGTATATTTAGGTAGAGAGAGGTGAAAGTGTTTTCTCTTAATAAGGTATCAATTATGTATTGTGATTATCTTTGTGTGTATATCAAACCAGACCTTTTAATGTATTGTGCAAATTTTAAAAAAAAATCTTCAAAATTGTCATGAGTCTTGGGAAAGCAGACAGATCACCAATACCTCTCTAAGTACAAGTCAGATGTGAGGTAGATAATTCAAGCTTCTTATGGTCATTGTTACAGGAAACAAAAACAACCCTTTACTGGGAAGATAAGACTGCATAAAAGAAAGCAAATGGAATAGTCCTGGCAGTTTTGTCTATATATAATGATTAGTTAAGCGCGTAGCCTGGATTGGATATCTCTCTCAGGCAAAGTAATAATATCACAGTTTGATTTTTTAAAAACTAAATATCTACTAATTATGACTGTCATTAATTATATAATTCCTTCTGTAATGCTTTTATTTGAATAAAAGGATGGGAAAATATATTTTCTGATTATAATACATCAATTGACTTATGATCACAAGATATCTAGAGTATCAGGGAAGAAATGCTGGTTTTCAGAAACTGGAAGAGAAAGAAATATTTTAAATTGGTGTCTCTAGTGCAGCCTTTGGTTTTTATTGGTCAGCCAGTTAGTGCCCACTTGAATTTCCACTGAGAACTTGTAGCAGAACAGTAAACTGAAATAAAATCTCAAAAGAGATATGTTGTGGCTCTGTACTCACTTTGTAGATGCCAAGTTCAGTAGTCAGTGGGTTTCCTTCTGACAATGAGTCTCTTTCCTGTTCTCTGACAGCCACGAGCTGTTGCTGGCTTTCGAGGAACGGTACGATACGCATCAATCAACGCTCATAGAAACAGAGTGAGTATCACAGTCTGCATCAAAACCATCTCATGCAGCTGGAAGCAGTCAGCAACACAGTTACTATTCATTTCCTTTTTTGTATTCTTATCTATGCATTTGTTATCTAGAAATTAGCAGCTATAAATTTTGTGAAAGGATAATGTAATTTACAGTAGTTGAGGATAAAAAAGTTATTGTACAAATAATAGTGATTCTAATACTTACCTTTAGTGTTCAATTACTTGCAAGTTAATAAGTTAAAAAGTGAAGCTACCGAGTTTTATGAGGTACATAAGGCTCAGTATGTTTTCTTAACATCATACTCTAAAGAAGTGTGTTATTTTAACACACTTCAACTTTAATTTTATTTCTCTATGTCTTCTGTGGAAGTTTTACTTGTATGTTTCTCCTTAAAATAGACACTTGATTTAATTAACTTGTTTTGCAGCATAGGTTGTATTAAATTTTATATAATAATTTAAGTTTTGAGCAGTAAAGAACTTATCTTCCCATTTGTTTAGGTATTTGTAATATGCTTTAAAATCATACTTCCTTTAACAGGAAATGGGTCGGCATGATGACCTCTGGTCTCTCTTCTACATGTTGGTGGAATTTGTGGTTGGGCAGCTGCCTTGGAGAAAAATAAAAGATAAGGTAAAGCTAGAGGTGAAACAGAGCATAAGGGAGGTTTACTTCTAGATTCCAGGGAAATGCTGTGATAAAGATTCCCCTTAGAATCATTAATTAATTTTAACATTACATTTTCCAGTGTTTTCTAGTATTAGTTCTTGTGACTAGTGTCATGGTATAAAAAGCAATCAAATTTTACTGTGTTCTAGGAAAAAAGGAGGTTATACTTTTAGACTGAAATTATTGTAAAGGGCAGAAGTGTATATTTGCCACTTACTTCATTATTCCTTTTATCACTTGAGTACTTTATTTCAGCTATCACACGCTTTTGATTATTTGTGAAATAGGTATTTCTTGTTTGCTGGTGACCAAAAGTGGATTGGGCAATATGCAGTAGTGCCTTTAGTCATATGTCATAGGTGAAGTATGCAAAGAAAATATCTAATCAGCCTGGTATTACTTCTTGCAACTTCCTTTGAAATCATACTGAAACCAGGTTGCTCTCTGATGTGGTTTATGTATTGGTAGATAACAGTGTGCTGTATAGCATCTCCTTTTTGGTTTGGATTTATGCATCTTACA
This sequence comes from Passer domesticus, assembly GCF_036417665.1. Lineage (NCBI taxonomy): Eukaryota > Metazoa > Chordata > Aves > Passeriformes > Passeridae > Passer > Passer domesticus. Next base: position 36,287,358 of record NC_087479.1, read on the forward strand.
TGACTGAATATACATCAAAAAGTGACTGAACTTGATGTGATGCAACAAGACATTCAAATCTTTAAAACATACTATTAGAAAGGGTTGGAGCATTTAGTGACAGCTCTTCGTATCAGTCAGCATTCAAACAGACAACACAAACAACACAAGCACAGTAGAAAACTAAATGGCTTTTCGTATTGAATTTGAAGTTTGTACGTTATTTTGCTAGTGTACTGAGGCCAAAACCAGAGTCTCCTATCTTGCTCTCTGGTGTAGAATGGCCTTTTTCAGTGCCATTCAGGGTAATGTAGTGCCCCATCTCTCTGGCTAGCAGTGTATTGAATGGCTGTAGCAGAGAACCTGAGTGTGTTGTAACAGAGAAGGAAGATGTGCCAATGTTTGTTGTGTTACTTACTCCTAGGAGCAAGTGGGCTCCATTAAAGAAAGGTATGAACACAGACTTATGTTGAAACATCTTCCTCAAGAATTCAACGTCTTTCTGGATCACATTTCTAATTTGGATTACTTCACAAAGCCTGATTACCAGGTAAACACTTGTACTATTTTGTCTTTCTGTCTTATAAAGAAGGGAATTTTATGCTGTTTCATCTCCAATTTACTTTGATTTCATTGTGTAATCTTAATAGTTATTATGGTTTGTGCCACCACAAAGTTAATTTTATGACCATTTAGTGCCACGGAAACTCTATGGTTCAAACATGTTATTTTTTTCGTTTGGGAAGTGTAAGGCTGTTAAATTTCTAAAAATAATTGACACCTGTTTTTCAGTCAATATTCTGTTAGTATTGGGAGTTATCCTACTATCACAGCCTCTAGTACGTGCTCCGTAAGTTAATTGATCAGATTGTTCTCTCAGGGATTGTCATTCTGGCGGTTTTCCAGTCTGGAACTCAGCACCTACAGCTAGAGCACAACATACATTCATGCTGTGTTTTCAAAACTGAAGTATTGTGTACAGAGATCACAGAAGACCAGTCATTTTTCTTTGTTTAAGAGAAACAAAGAGTTCTTTCTTTGTTGAAGAGAGTATTGCCTGCTGAAATGGACAGCCTCTGCCCAGTGGTAAGGTGGTATGTGCTGAGAGGATACACTGTAGAATGTGTCTTAACTCACTCAGTGTTGACCTAGGATTAAACAATAAATAAATGCAGAACTTTTTCCCAGTTTGTGAAGCAGCAGAGGAGTGCTCAGAAAAAGCAGGGAGGGAGAGACTTGAGAGTTTTTTCTGCCTCGCACACTGTGAGAGGTTGCACTGATCAAACTGCACACCTTGATAAGCTGTCCCTGTGTGCCTTCCTCTGGCTCCCAGAAACATGCATTCCTGCTTCCCACTTGCAGGACCTGTCTGCCTCTGTGCCTTTGTTCAACTCCCCAAATCAGTGAAATCAGAAGGAATGAGTTTCTGTTGTTGTTCCAAGTGTAATTCGTTTAACTGAATAAATAAATCTGACTAATTCTGGAATTGTAACTTTGATAAGAGCAACTCTACTTTGCTTGGTAAGATTAACAAAGAAATCAAGATATATAAGAATTGAAATAAGAGCTGAAAATCTCAAGGAATAACTGATTTCCTGTTGTAAGTGGACTTCTATAAATATACTGGTATATGATTCTGCATATTTGTAAAACAAATCAATTTTTGTGAAAAAAAATTGAATATTAAAGTTGTTACAAATACAAAAAATGTTCAGTATTCTTGAAAAATAAATACTTTGATTTCTTTTTTCCTCTTCTCCATTGCAAATTTCCATGAAATTTGTCCTATAGTTTACAATTAAGTGAGGAGAAAGTTTTCAATGTTTTATGTGCCTGGTTATAAAGATGTATCAGATTTTTTTTCGTATGGTGAAAAGTACTCTTGCAAAAATTTTGATGTTCCATAGAGAAACCTTGATTATAGACTGCTAAATACATTTTACATTACAGAATTGAATGATAAAGCATATAGACATTCATATTTTTGCAAATCCTTTTCTGTGGTCTGTTGCTATCTAACACAGCACATGCACTTAACACAATACCAGGACAGAGTTTTTCCATGATAGAGAAAGCTCAGTAATTTACAGTCCTGTGGCTATTCATGGAACATTTGCAGTTGTGTAGCTGCAGCCTGAGCCTTACAACAGAGTCTTACTCATGTGCTTTAGACCAGAGCAAGGTGGTTTTATTTAGAGCAGTGAGAATGCACTTTTAAACTCTGGTCTCTCTTAACCTGTGTTTGCAGTGGTGCTATTCCTACCTACTATATTCTTCGTATTTATGGGTGGGCACTGAGCACAAATGTATGTATATCCCTGCTTTGAAGAGTTTGTAGTCTAAAAAGTTCATCACCTAGGCCAAGAAGCCATGTTTGATTTGGCAATATCAGATGTTTATTTTTTTCGGGTATTTGTGCATACATTGCCTCAGCCTCCTGCTATCAATAAGCATTTGAGTTTGTATTTGGCTTATAGCAGAAGTTGTTGAAAAGATTGAAAAGAGAATGACTTTAAAAATTACTTCAGAGACACTGCTTAATGTTTGGAGGAGGAGAAGAATTAAACACATTATATAAAGGACAGAGTGAACTATGGCTTTATGCTCTTCAGTAGGATTACAGAAATGACTGGGATAGGTGGCACACAGAAGGTTCTTGAGAGTAAAAATTACTTGGGTGAGACCACTCTATACAAGAGAAATGATCCAAACTTTCCATCTATTTTAAGTTGCCAAAGGAGAGTGAGGAAAAATTTTCAGAATCCTGGATTGGAAAAAAACCCAGATTTTTAGTCTCTAGGGGAAAAAAAAAACTTTAGAAATGTTAGAGAATGTTATGGACACAGCCTTCCCATCAGTGACTAGAATGAGATAAAGTTTATTTCACAGAGGGAGGAAAGTGATGCCATTTTTTTCTCTGTCATGAACACGAATTTTCTAAAGGCTTTTTCATAAAATGGGAATTGAACACTTAGACGTTTATATAGTATAAATGTCAGCATTATGTGAAGTAAATGATATGTGGTTCTTAATACAGAAAGGTATGAATTAGCAGATCAGTGTTCTTTCCTACACCTCATTAATTTCCTTGGTTTCATGGTGTTACCAAATGTATTATTTTCTCTTCATCTGCTAGAGAGCCACGGTATGGTATTCTGCAGCAATGTAGTTATGCTTCTCTGTGTGTATTTCTGTCTTTTTGTAAAAGTCTATGGTGTATCTTTGCCTCATAAAAACCTCTTAAAAACTTAGATGTGGGTGGATTTTTTTCTATTTTAATAAAATGGAATTTTGTATATCTTGGCCTCAAAATTATGAAAAATGAGAAGTGTTTCATATAAAAACCCCTTTTTAATGTTGTTTTCAGTATTAGAGGATGTTATTTCTTAATAATTTGGTGTCTTAGAAAAAAAAATGGAGCCTATTAACTTTTTTCTTTATTTTCAGCTTCTTATGTCTGTGTTTGACAACAGCATGAAAACGTTTGGGGTTATTGAAAGCGACCCTTTTGACTGGGAGAAGAGTGGAACTGATGGCTCTCTGACAACAACAACAACTTCAACCACTCCTCAGCTGCACACTCGTCTTACGCCGGCTGCAATTGGGTATGCACGGTGTAGCCTCTTCAGTGGCAGCCACAGAGGGGCTTCCTACCAAAGGGAAATTATCTCCATAATTTAGGTTTTTTCTGCAGGAGTTTGAATGCATAGAGGAAGGGAGGTTTGGGAGCATTTGAAGTATTTCCCTTTTAGACTTTCAGTTTATACTATCCTGAAAGATCAGCACTGCAGTCCTAAAATTACAGCAATAAAAATAATACTCCAGGAAATTGCATGTAAATTTGCTCATCCATCCTTTGCTAAATCGTATTTTGTGAAACTAAATAATGTGTCCTGAGTTTAAGTGCCTGGAAATATAAGTGCCTGGAAACAAACCCATTGTTTTCTGTAATCTTGAAATAAAATTCTAGCTGCAATTTCCTTTATGAGTTTGAAAAATGACTGGATCTTTATAAGAAATTTGGAAGTAGATTTTGGTTATGTTTGAAATAATATTTATTATGTTGTATGAGACATTCTGTAATGAAGTAAATTGGACAAGATGGTGTGTTCAATAGTACCCATACTCATCTCAGGGGACTGAAGACTATAGGAGGTGTTTATGGATGAATGTAAGAAGTGTTTATGGGTGCCATTAATTTTTTTGAATAGAATAATACATAGAGAAGAATCAGGAGAGAAGTTGAGCCTGGACATGAACTCTAGCAAATTTTCTCAGAAGTGGCTTCAAAAACATTCAAAAAAACAGCTTTATGTGATAGTTTGGGGGTTTTTTATTTACATATTTTGTTATGTACCTAAATTAAATAAATTGTGAAAGCCAGGAGGTTGGAGGTGTTATATTAAATAATTTCCAAGATTTATTTTACTGCAGAAATGTGCGCTTTTTTGTAAGTTTTGTTTGTTTCTTTCTTTTAAAATAGAAAATAATTTCTGTAAACACATGAGAGTATAAAAATTTTTATTTTTCTGATTTTTTTTAAACTACTTTTGTAGAATTGCCAATGCCACTCCTATCCCAGGAGATTTGCTGCGGGAAAATACAGATGAAGTATTCCCTGATGAACAGCTCAGTGATGGAGAGAATGTTATTCCTGTTGGTGTATCACCAGAGAAACTACCTGGATCCCCTGGACATCAGCGTCCTCAGGAAAAAGATGTTTGGGAAGAAATGGATGCAAACAGAAACAAAATAAAACTGGGGATCTCTAAGGTACTTTCAAATCTGCATTGTGAAGATGATCTTTGAACAGCTTTGTGTTCTTGTAGTGCACGTAAGATATAATTAATAAGGCAGTTGTACTGATACTGATTAACCAGAATGATCTAAGAAAATGATTTATAGTAGAGATAACATATTTTATATGATGAAAAGAACAGACAGGCTTTTGGGCCTTGTGTCACTTATCAGGTCTTTATGATTAATAGCTTGCTGATAATTTGAGACTCTGTAGTTTACTCATATTCATTTTCTTCAGACATGATCTTCATTGTTGCTCACTGAGTGAAATCAAAGCAAATTTCCTGCATCTTGCATGTGTAGAAGCTAGATACTAAATGTGCAAAAGAAGATTTTAATGTTCTCCAGTTGGCAAATTATCAGTGTGATTGGCAGTATCCATTTAATTCACTTGGTGGTTTTGTCTCCATAAGATATGATACCTTTGTGCCGATTCAGAGGTTCATTGCCTGGTCTTTAGAATAGAATACTGCTTTATTTTCAAAAGTGGTTTCTGAGAATTGCTTCCTGTCTTCCTTACTCACAATCACAGTATTTTATGCTTGGACAGATGTTGCCAGTTTCTTGATATAAAAGTGTTCTTAACATGGAAACAGATCTGGTATTAAAATATTGTTTATCTAGGAGGGCTGTCTAGTTTTGAAGCTGTTACTCCTTATTTGCTAGGAAAACAAATCTATTGTGGGAAAGACCAAGGCATGGTGCCTATTTTCAAATGTGCTTATTTGTTTGTTTGTTTTTACCAAAGAGAGAGAAAGGAGATTGTTCCAGTTCAAACAAAGGCACTTTCTGTTACACCTGTAGAAACCAAGGATGGTCATAATTTCCTAGCTCTAAATCATATTCAGTTATTATTCTAAATCATGTTCAGTCATTATTAAGATACAATGCAGTTGGGTTAAAACATAGTTTAAAGTCACAGAAGTATTTAGTAGGTTTAGTGTATAACAGTGTTATATGTTCCAGAGAATAAAAAAGAGAGCCTGGAAGCTAACTTCTCTTTAATAAGAGCACTTGACTGTAAAGCAGACCAAAGATGCTACCAAAGGCTAGGTTTCTTGATGCCGGCAGTTATATACAGACACGAACGGAACGAGACTACACCTGAACAGCGTCGTGAGCTGTTTATTTAAGAAGCATCAGTCTCATTACATGGCTATGGCAATGGATTGATGCGAGCAGCTCGCTATCCAGACAGAAGGCCCAGGAAACTTAATGTTGCAACATATTATAAGACAGTTTCAGACCTAGTTTCAGCCAATTACATAGAGCAAAAGCATATTGACAGTCGCTCTATCCAACCACATGAAGCACACGTAGCTTTGATTAAAACAATAGCACCTTTTTCTCTCATACAATAGTTTGTTTATAAAAGACAAAGCACAGAGCCCTATTAATATTTAACCTTTTAAATATTTACTAAAATATACCTTTTTGCAACTTAGAAAGCCAAACTACATAGCTTTATTGTTCTATTTCTTTGTCTTCACTACTGCTGATATCTCTTTTCTGTTGCTTAAGCATTTTACTATCCTTACTGTCTCTGCGGCCTTTCTTTTTCCCAGCTTTCCTAAAATCCTCTAATCCCATGGATTCCCACATTTCTGACTATTATTAAAGAAATTTCAGAAATGGGTGTGAAGTGTCAGAGTAAATGTAACTGTATTACTGTGTCTTTGATACTCCTGTTCTCAGACTTACCCAGAACGGATATATTGCCCGTATTTTGTCTGCTGTAGGTGTGTGCTGAAGAGCATATCTAAACTACCTTAACTATGGCATGAACTTAAAGACCATTCCAAACACAAATTGGCTTTTCACATTCTAAAAACTTGGAGGGCCTTTACCATGTAGTACCTTGTCTTCCTCTTGTTGTGCCACTCCTAGTGAGTTACATTTTTACTTTACATTTTGCACAGGCTGCCACAGAGGAAGAAAACAGCCACGGACCAGGGAATGGAATGCTTAATGCCCCAAGCCTCGGTTCTCCAATTCGAGTTCGCTCAGAGACCACCCAGTTAGACAGAGATGTTCCACTGGTGCGGAAGTTACGCTCCATTCACAGCTTTGAACTGGAGAAGCGTATGACCTTGGAGTCTAAGCCCGACACTGATAAGTTTCTTGAGACCTGGTAAAGAAATTATGTTGTCATTTTGCTAGGATCTTTTAAGGATATGTGATTAGGATACTGTTATCTATGCTGTGTGACGAGCAGGAATAGAGCTGTTGAGTATGCTTATGTAAGTTACAGCAAAGTATTTTTCATAATATTGCTACATAAATGGATTCCACTACTTGGCAGCTACTTTAGGAAATGATTACTGCTTGAATACAGTTGAAGTTGGACTTCCACACCTAGGGAATTTTGTATTTCAAGACTTAGTAGTTGTAAACCTGGTATTTATTAACTTTTTCTTCAGTGGCATACTCTTGATAGTCAGTACAAGTCATCCTGAATAAGAAGGTTCACATCAGGTGCTCAATAGAAGTAGCATGAGATTAGGCTATATGACATGAGAAGGGAAGTTTACAGAAATTGGAGTGAAAAGGTTAGAAATCTACCTGCATGCAGCAGACTTAGTTATGCCCAAAGATGTTGCACCAACATAAAAAAATCTTGGTGGAAGACAGAAAACTTAAAATGGAATTTGAAGGTAGAGAAGAGACAGAAGTATGGAAATGGATTTAGTTTGCCTGTGTCTAGAAAGAATAAGGGGAGAGGGACACAGTGAAATCTGACTGAAAGGCAGAGGCTGAGTGGGGACAGTAGAAGAGAGCTGGGGTGATGACAGTGGCAAAATCCTTCTGAATACTTCATGGGGGAGCTAGGAATTTGAATTTGTTTGATGAAACAAATTATGCAAAGCATAAGTAAGGAATCGATCAAAGCAATATATAACATTCTTCTTGAAAGCATATAATAATTGCTGCAGGAGACATCTGTTTCTTCTGTTCCTCTTTGAGTATTTGCTTTGTAACAAATTACGTACAGTGGACATCTGTACTCACTACTGAGTTTTTTTCTCTCACAATTGTCCATTCTGGTAATTATATTTACAATACAATGTGATATACATTACAACTAAAATTAAAAATGTGTACATTTCTAAGACCATCCATCCATTTTTACTTGACACCATACTTATTTGTCTCAAATTGTGGATCTTTGAACCATTGTAGGCTGTCCTAGAATATGACAACAATTTTTTATATAAATCTAGTTTTCTTCTTCTGAAAACACTCAAATGTAACTTACATTATTTAATTAATTCTTAACTAATTCAGATATTAACTTCTTTTCTCTAAGTTTGGAGAAGAAGCAGAAAGACTTGAAAGTGGCAGAGACTCCTGTTGCTGCTGTTCCTCCTCTTTCTCAGAAAACATCTCTTCCTGCTCCTGTGACTGCCCGCACGGACCATGTTTGGCACTATGATGAAGAGTATCTTCCAGATGCTTCAAAGCCTGTGTCAGCTAATTCTCCTGACCATGCTGATGGTGTTATGAGCAATGGATTTGTAGCTGTTAACCTAAGCTCCTGCAGGCAGGAGGTTGATTCTAAGGAATGGGTGATAATAGATAAGGAACGGGACTTGCAGGACTTCAGGACAAATGAGGCTTTAGGGCACAAAATGACTGGAAGTCCCTCAGATGAAGAGCCAGAGGTATTACAAGTTCTAGAGGAGTCCCTTCCGGAAGAGCAGTCCAGAGAGGGCGGTTGGGCAGGAAAAAATGTCCATGCCAAGAACCAAACTTCAGGGGTGGAGTTTGTTCTCGACATGGAATGTCATCCTGCTGCATCTGAACAGCTTACAGATAGATTGGAGCTTCTGTCTGGGGCTGCAGGACAGCTTCTTGCGGCCACCCCTACAAGTCCTATGGAAGCTCAAGCAGAAGGAGCAATCACTCCGGTAAGAAAATCTCTTCTTCATTCAGAATCGTAAGAGGAAATGGTAAAGGTCGTCACTAAAATACAGCAGTGTAGCAGAAATTCCTAGTTTCAGCAGGTATGGGACTTGATTCTTGAAGACTGATCTTCCATATTCTGTTGCACAGCTGTTTACAGTCATGCATGGAAGTGCTAATTGTTCTGCAGGTGTGATCCACAAAACTGGCCACATTTAGCAAAGAATTATCTATCTATCTATCTGTCTATCTAAAGAAGTTCCTTGTGCAGTGATTCCTAATCAGTGAGACACACATGCGAACACATATTTATTATATTTACAGTACATAAACATAAAATTAAAATTGAATATGTAAAATACTGTGCTACAGTGTTCCAGGAAAAATCCTAAGTGGCTGAAATTAAAGAAACAGTTACTTGCTCTCACGTCTCACTGTGATTTCTGCAGTGTTTGCTTCTGAATTTCACTTTGTTTCTTCTGTTACTTCAGAAATTTTTAATAGTCCCTATACAAACAACTTGTTGCCTTTTATGAAGTGTTGATGTTTTTCACTTCTAAAATACTTTTGCAACTCCTACTTTACTACTATATTTTTTGCCAAAACAGATTGCTTTGCTTTTGTTGCATATCCTTTTTTTCTTTTTCTGAAGAATTCTCTGTTGCACAGTTTTTGAACATTCACTTTTTTCTCCTGTCACTGTTTCTAAACAGAGACTTCTTTGCCTTTACTTAAGGAATGAGGTTAAGTGATTGGGAATCACGTAATGGTTTTAATTCTCCCCCTTTTAAAGTAGATATTGTGGCATCTATGATCTAAAGGTCAGTTCTTTTAAGTTCCCTTGAGCCAAGAAACCTGGCTACATTTTTTCTTCTTGTATCACCACTTTTTGTGAAAGTTACTACCATCTCATTAGAAAAAGAAACTTGTCAGCAGCTAGTCATTTATTATCAGGTGTGGAATACCCTTTATAGTGAAAATGAGATAATGTAATTAACTGTAGCAGCACAGTAAAATTTCAACTATGCCTAGATTGGTATGGAAAAGGCAAAATCATATCTTTCATAAGGCATTATATTTGGACATCATACTTTAAATTATGTATTTTATAGAAGATTAGTTTTGTATAGTAGAAAATGCAGAACTGTGTTAAACAACAGATTGTTGAGATTTAGTTTAAAATATTAGTTGCATTAAAGAATTTTGCATGGCTGGAAACCGTTAAAGGTGAAAAATTATTTTAAATTTTTAAGTTGTTCATGTTTTGTATTTTAAGGTCAGTTTTAGTGAAACAAATAAGAAAGAGCAGCACTTTGTCCTGTAAAAAATACTAATTATCAAGTGTCTTAATTTCAAAAGCCATTAAAAACAGCTTGTAATTTTTTATGCAAATGCGCTATACAACCGTACGCTTTATGCAGATGTGACTCTTTTGGGGGAAATAGCTGTTCTACTTTAAACTTAAAGTAGAGGTGGTACAAATATTATGTACTACAGTGCAAAAAATGGACAATGTCTTTGTCTGAAAAGGAAGAAGCTTCAAGACATGGGAGCAGAAATGGTTGCAAATAAAGTTAATTATTATAAATTGCATTGGAAGAAATACTGGCTGAAGTAGAAACTCAAGTGAAATTATATTTTACTCTGGCTTTGCAGGGAGATAAGTAGCATTTGTCATGACCTCAAAGAAGGGGGAAATTAATGTAGTTTATGTTATGCTGGAAGGGCAAGTAGTGTTGTAAGTGCAAGATGAATGGCAGGAAGGAACTTGGTGTTTCAAAGGTGAATGATGTACGATAGAAATATAAACTGACCTAGGAATAAAGAAAATAGAAATTACTTGGTCAGTTTAGTAGCTGGGAACAGAGTGTGTCTCTACAATGTGTCTACTCCAACTGTGATGGCAATTTGGGGTAGTCTCCCATCTACTTCATTAGCCCTTGAAAGAGGCTATTTCAGGGTGAGTTTTTCTTTTTGGCCTTCATTGTTGTATTCCACTTTATAAAGGGTACTTAAATACTCCCTCTGATGAGTACTAGAACCTAGTTCTTACAGGTGAGTGTTCTTGTAATTTCACTGGGAACAAGTGTGTGTATATACCTCTTCTTCCTGCCATTCTCTCTGTTCAAAAGTCCTGTTGACCTCAGGGAGCTGTTTGATAGAGTCCTTTTCTTTCTTCCTCAGAGTACTTACCCTGAAACTGTTTTTTTCAATGTTATGCATAAGATGTTCTTGTTCTTTAGTATTTTTTTTCTAGGTAGCACCTTCCTGGCAACAAAAATATTAGGCAAAGGTCGTACTTTACTTTTTTGCTGATTTAATTATATTGCATCAGTTACTAAGAGCAGGCTTGGATCCCAGAATGTTAATTTTAGGACTGTAAATCTAGTGTGTGTTACTAAAAGGGTTTAAAATAGATGTTGAAATTGTAGTAGTTTAGAAACTTACAATTACTGAAATAGTTCACTCATTTCAGACAGCTTGAAACTCTAGGACATGCCAGTATTCATGATCATCATGCTTATGAATATATCTCCCATATGGGTATATATATTCCACTGACCTGCTTCACTGTCACTTAGAAGAAAGTATGGTTTTGCTTTTTGGGCTTATTTTGATAAGTTTGTTAAATATGCAAGCAATTACTTCAGTGGTGAATGTATAAAATAATTTTCCTATTGTAAGTCAAGTATTTCTTTGAATATTTCCTTTTTACTTTGGTGATTTTTTTTTGTTCTTCATTTCTTTCAGAGCTTTATTGCTCACTATTTTAATCATGGATGTTTCTGTATGAGAAACTAGTATTTCATACACTCACCCATAATTTTATTTTCTCCTGAAGGAAAGAAATTTCTGGTCTACAGTCCTTCCATTTGTAGATAAATATTCTTCCTGAAATTGTTTGTGTATGTAGACTTCCTGTAATTGTTGATAATATCACTTCTCACCTGTTATACACAGCATCAGCATTCTATTAAAAATGTCAAGTTGCACCAGTTAAGAAAGAAAACTTGAACTTAAAAAATAACAGGGAAAAATGTGTAAATTATTGGCTTGGGGATGAGAAAGTCTCAGGCATAACAAAAAGATATCAAATTATGGTATCTATTATGAAAAAAGGCCTGCAGGTAAGAGAAGCATTTTTCATGTTATCTTGGTTTTCCAGTTGCAATATGGATTCTGTGTGCTACCGGCAAAGACCAGTTTAATCTGGCTTTGTTGTGGACACGTGATCACATATCTGTTGAATACTCAGAGCATGCTAAGGATATCTGTGCTGACTTTATGCTTTAATAATAGCTTTATTTTGGCTTTGGCTGCAGGACAGACAGTGCGTGATTTGCTGTAATATCTACTGGTATGAAGCTAATTTGTCAAAAGAATTTGAGCTGATCTACACTAAAGTGAATTTATACTGGAGCAGCACTTTGCATCATACAGCTCTAGTTTTCTTTTCCTACATTAGTATAGTTTCCTGATACTAATGATCTAGAACTGGACTTCGTGTGTTGTGGACCCACAGCCTCATTAATTTTCTGTGTTGGCCTTGAATTGCAAAAAACTCCATACAGTGCTTGCACAAAACCTTACAACATGTATTTTCCAAAGAGACATTTCATTTCAGATATTTCAGATTTTTAATGGATTTGAAGTAATTAAACATGTAACAGCTCTTTCCATCTTCATTTTCAGTTTAAATTAAACAACAGTTTGCTTCGGTCCCACTTGGCTGGTGACACAAATTCGTGTGTATGTATATATGTGTGTGTGTGTATTATATAAGAGGGTTTACTGTGTGAATCTATTTATTTTTGTTATTTGGAAATATTGCTGAAATGGAAATTTTGTATGTCAAGGTTATATTTTATCAAAAGCTTGCTCTTAAATTTCTATTTATTTCTGAGTTGTAAGTAATTCAATTTTCATGTACCTTCTCTCCTCATTTGCTGCTTTTCTGAGACACTGGAAATACTTATTTTTTCCAATTGCAAGTCAGCTATGCATTGTGGGAACTGAAGCTTTAGTACTGACACAATTAAAGGATAGCTTTTCCTTAGAAACGGAAATTCTTGCTAGATGCCCTTGCTTTCCAAAGGATATCAGTTAGAATTGCAGTGGTATAAAACAAAAAGTCACCTTCATGAAGCATGAAGCTTGCAGAAAATTTCCTTATCTCTACTCTTCATGGTTTTCTCTAACTGTAATTGGAACAAAGAATTGCAAACCATGTACAGCAATCTCATTTACAGGTATTTAAGTGTGTCACCATCAGATACTGGATAGTGTGTACCATTCAGTACTGGAAAAGGTCTTGCAAAAAACCAGCTGATTTTAGCTTTGTATATCAAAGCTATAGGTTTATTAGAATCATCAATATGCAATTTTAAAATGTACTTTGTCTAAAATTAATAATTTAGAAGACTTTACAGTTCCTATTCTTTTTTCTTACCTCTAATCTAAATGCTTTAATTATTGTAGTTCAAGATGAAGCAATTGTCCCTTGATTCTCCAGGCCGGTGTATCCTCCTAGTTTGGTCCCATGTTTGGGAAATTTCATCAAAATTGTTTAGTATTAACCTTACTAATTAATCCTGTCAGGTGCAGTTCTTAATGTATGCTGCTATTGGCCCAGCTGTAAAGCCTCCAGTGGGTGTATATGCGATAAATGTAGTAATCTCAGAAACACAGATGTGATGTTGTGCGGATGTGCTAGGTGTTTGAAAGGATCAGGCAATGATCAGCTAGCCAGTTATCAACCGGTGTACGGAATGGCCTTGAAACAGACTCTGTTAGTTTATTAAATTTGCCCTATATTGTTACTGACCAGTTATAATAGTTGCAATGGTTGGACTTAAATAATCTAATTTTATTTTCCAACCTAAATGATTCTATGATTCTAAGACTGAATGAATGAAGATGCCAGCTAGAGAAATGAGGATTACTCTTGATTTTGATACTGTATTTTTGAAAATGGATGATGGAAAATGTGAAGATTAGACTTAAGACACCTCTTAAATTATGAACTTTCAGCCTCCAAGGGAGTTGTGAATATGGTTTTTGAGGGAATGCATACAGGCGAGACAGAAACAAGAATTATTAAAATATATTCAACCTTATTTTCTTCCCCGCCATGTTGTTCTCACAGCTCAACTCATGTCATATGCTGCATTTCTCCACTCCAAGAATTTCAAGTCCCATCCTCCGCACCATGAGCCCTATAGCCTATCTGTCCATCCACTCGGACCCTCTGAGGGAGGCTGCTTTGCCAAGGAGTCAGTCAGCTGAGAGCCACTCCTCTTCCTCCCGCTCAACTGCCCGTAGGCAGCTTCCTGTCATTCCCTGTGGCAGCAAGTGCCCCCCTGTCATTCGCATCTCAAAAGCACAACCTGAGCAGGTGAATAAGCCTTGTCTTCATAGAAGTGACTGCACTGCAGCAGTCATCTGTCAAGTTTAACGTTTTCAGTTGCTCTGCACAGTCTGGTGGTAGGCATATGCCAGTCATACTGCTATACACAGCATCCTAGAAATGTTTTGAAAGATCAGATTGGGGGAGTAAGAATGGATCTTTTCCAGGAATAGAGCTGGGAATACTCTGTGAGGAAGATAATATTGTCCCACTTAGAAGGGGGGAATATTTGAGGAGCTGTTATACAGGTTGAGATCTGGAGCACAAACATCTTTGGGTGTTTGGGAAGACAGATTCACTTCCTCATGGATTTTGTCTTGAAAAAAAGATAGGATTATAAAATCTAGAAAAAATTATTTTTTTGCTTAATTTAAAACCAAGAATAATGGATTCCTATAATCACAGTACCAGCTGAATTTCAAACTGGGAATGCATATTAAAATTTGGGCGGTCCTAAATGATTTTATTGTGACAAAAAAGGATCTAGAAATACTCTGATTATTTTTTTGGAAATTAGCAAATAATAAAATTTTCCCTGGCTTACAGTATATAAAATAAGGATGGCAATTATCAGGGGTCACAGGTAATGAAAAATGCCACCAAAGAAAGGGGCCTTTTATAGATTTTGTATTTCAATATGAAAGATGAAGGCTTGCAGTCATTATTGAAGTTAAGTGTAATTTTTGTATTACAAAAATTAATTTTGTATCACAAAAATATTGAGATCTGCTAAGTAGTGTGAGTTTGCATTGTTGGGTAAAGCAGTATGACATAGCATTAATGCATAAGACTAACATATCATCATCATTTTACCATTAATATTTCATTTGGATTATATTTTTTGTTGCCTTTCATTTCCAATGTATAAAAAGCTCTATATTACAAACAATTTTTCATTTCTCAGTGAAGAATGAACAGGAGTATTGATATTAAAAGTAATTCATTAAGCTTAGTTACTTTCAAAATTCTGTAGGATCATTGGTATGTGATAAAAAGGTAAAATCCCGACTGGTTTTTAGCTGAATATAAAAAAAAAAATTCTGTGCTTGATGTATAAAAACAAACAGTAGCTCCCCAATGTTCATGACTGTGAACTTGATGGGATACCAAAATATCACATCTTCATGATGGCTGATATACTGAGTAGGGAAAGGGACCTAGGAGAAATTAACTCATTAGGAGTTAAGCTTCAGTAATTTTCAGCATTGGTTTGTATCCTAGGATGCAAGATGACCTTAACTTCTGGTTGTTGGTTTGTTGGGTTTTTTTGGTGGGTTTTTTTTGTTGTGGGTTTTTTTTTTTGGTTTTTTTTTTTGTTTGTTTGTTTCTGTGTCTATGATTTAAGTTTTTCAATCAGAATCTATTGCAGGTGTAATTGGAAAACTTAGTAAAATGTGCACAATGCTCAGAAAAAGCAAGTTGGCATAGAGTGTCTTCTCTGAATTCCTTAGTATCCAAAAAATAAGTAAGCTGGAATATTAATAACTGCTCCAAAGTGATGTACTTTGTCATGTGTAGAAGGCCTGGCACTGTGCCAGGTGCTGCTACTCGGTGGAGTGAACATTAAGCTTTTTCTTTCCTTTTACCTGGTAAGTGCTTGACGGCTGTGTTGCTTTTTGAGCTGTCATTTGAAAGTCATAACTATGTTAAGAATTACCAGTTTGTCATTTCCTATGGAAACTACAAGCATGTGATTGTTTAGTTCATTCCAACAATGAAAGTCTCATATACTTTATGACTCACTGAAGAATTCAAAAACTTTTGCAAGTCCTTCTCTTTTTTACATATTTTAAATATGGAAAAGATTTTTAATGTCATTCATGTTAATCTGTACAAATATTTGTACTGAATATATTTTCACATCTTTCCTGATGTCTGCGGTTTGGTTCAGCATTCATAACTAATGAATTGCAGAGGTCAGGGATCTGTACTGTTGAATTTAGTGTCATGTATTAAAAAATAAGAAATGATACATTTGATTCTGAAATCAAGCAAAGTGACTTTCTTTCCAGATTTTTGATGAATAAGGGTTCAGGAGATCTAACCTATCTTCCTGTACTTTGGTATCAAATAGAGGAGGTCATGAAATCTCTGTATCTTCTCTGCTCACTAGTGCAGAGAGGCTATAGGATGTAGGTTGGTCTATATTTGCTCAGTAGAGGACTCCTGTCTTGCCATACATAAATTATGAAAGAGTGTTTTGCTTCACCTCTCCTTCTCCTTAGTTATTCAACTTGCAGCATAAAGAAAAGAGTGTTGCAGCATTACAGCTTTCAAAAAAAACCCAGATGAATTCTTTGTACTTGGGTCTGAAAAGTGTGTCTGGAGTGCTATTAGTATCCTTCTCATCTACAGCGTGGTCAAATTATACATCAAATCCTCTTGAAACCTAACTTTTTTTTTTCTTTCTGCAAATTTTCCAACCAGATGAGTTCTCTGCTCATTTAGAGAGCTGCATTGGGTGTTGTGTGAGGTCAGTGGTAAAGGTGATGTGAGTGCAGCAACTGCTGCCCAGGGCTGTGTGAGAAGTTACTGCTTAAGTAGCTGTAGTGCTAAATGTGCAGCTGTGTCTTAAGAAACAATCAAAATCAGTGAGTGCAGATTTTTATCTCTGGTTTCTCAGCTCTAATTCTCCACTGAGATAGGGAACACCTCTTTTAGCCATGGCAGCATTCTAAAATACTTCTAAACTGGTTGCTCTACAATATGATACAGCCCTTAACAAAGGTGGATTCCAGTTTTGTCTGTCATTCAGGTGTATTTTCTTTTTTCAGTGTGCTTAATCAGGTATGTGCAGGGAGGCTAATTTAAATTTAATCATTTTATGGTTATTCATTGTGTTAGGGAAGGCTAAACTGTGTCTCTCAGGTTAAGCAATTAGAATTGGTTGGTACTTATACAAATATTTCTGTCTTAAAATTCTCAAATTTCTACCTTACTGGAACATTTAAAAATATTTTGTAATTATATACTTTATAATTATAATTATGTACTATATAATACTATATAATTAGTTACAAAATGCTCTGAAATCTTCCCACACAAGAAGCTATGGAAATGCAAGCCATCACTTTCATATTCATATCCAAGATGAGAAATAATATACTGATCTGGGTTGAAAAATTTACTTTCATTTTTAAGCATCTCACTGAAATTCAGGGAGATATAGAAGAATAAGGTAAGACGTCTTGACATGTTCAGGGGTTATTTAGAGAAAGAATGAATATCCCTTATAATTTTTTAAATTTATTTTAGATGTTTCAATTTTATTAGCTGGGAGTGCACATAATTGTAAATTTTGCTCTTTTTTATTAACTAATTTAGTATGTTTTGCTAGTCTGCAGTAGCAAGAAAATGAACATTTACGTTGTTTTTCACAGTTAGCAATCCCTTTTAGATCACAAATAAACAAACAAAACCCCAAAGTGTTCTTTTCAAATTTGTCAGTGGTATTAACTTGTCACGTATGGTAGGATTGCTGTAAAACTCAGATAATTAACACTCTGGTTTAGAATTTGCAATATCATGAAGGAATACATTAGTCTAAAATCCTTTTCTGAACTTCATTTTCAAGACACGGCGCATTATCAAATAGATGTGTTCTTGAAAGAAAAGAGGAAAAAGGTTTCTTCTGTTTGGTGAGTCTGTGTTTTTACTGCTGCCATGGTTAAAACCATAGTTTGTCTGTAGAAAAAAGGTTCTAATTGCAGATTTTACACAATTGTTATGCGGCTTGTAACCCATCCTGATGGGTAACTATATGGAGTCAGTTAGGTTCTTCCCTGTTTTATTCAAGGCAGAAATTCAAGAAGCTAGTCCAGCTTGTAGCTACGAGAACTGTTTCATACACAGTAGATTTGATTTTGTTGAGTAGGGAAAATGTGCAGATGATTACCACCTCATTCATGACAGGGTAATTTTTAATAACTGTTAATTTTCCAATAAATTTTACTCTGGCTTACTCACATTTTTTTAAGCAACTGGATGTTATGTTGATAATGATGTTTCTAGAATAATTTTCTTCCATACACTCTTTTTCTAATGCAAAAAAGTAAAAATTTTTATTTTTTACTTTTATCCAAGTAAAAAGATAAAAAGAGGAAATTGCTTGATACATAGGAATCTAAATGCTGCCTTTTCAGAGCAGTCTTTTGTCTGAAGGAAATTCTTCAAGCATACTTTTTTCTCATCTGTCTTTCGTGTAAAGAAGAACTAAATAGTACAGCATGTTAAATTCTTCCAATGGAAACTCTCCAAGTTATAAATTAAGTAATTAAGAGTTGAGGACAAGCAATCAGCATGAATTACTTAATTTTTCCCGAATAGTGTGTTGCTGTAGAGAACATTTCCATTTGTAGTGACAGAACCATTTTGGCCATTCTGCTTCTGCAGGTTTCTCTACTAGGAGCAGAAGAAAAGTGATGAAGGTCTGGACTTAGCTGTGGTAATAGCATCCACATACATTGAGCCAAAAAACCCAAACATACAAAAAGTTGTAATTGTTTAACACATTTGTGTTTCTGGCATCAGCAGTGCTTTTATGATTCCCAAAATTTGTAATCACAACTTGCAGGTATTCTTGTCTGTACTTGAAGTTATCTCTTTTTTTTTTAAATTATTCTTTAAAAATGCCAATCCTATCCAAAACATGTGTGATTTATTAATTTTTTCTAACATCATAATTTCATTAGCATAAATAAGTAAAGATGTTTTAGGAGCTAAGTGGTCTGTGGGATTTCCCTTGGAGAGCTGATTAACTCTGGGGTCAACAATTGTTTCCATGACGACACTTCATACTATAATCATCTTGAAATAAATAGGTGGTTACAGTTCAGAACATAATGGATAATGATTATTTCTCCTGTAATTAAGTTATAATTGATCGAATTAATATAATTTAAATTGTGCCTGTAGATGAGTCTACGTACTGTCTACAGTATCATTCAGAAGATAATCTTTAATTTAGATGTATTTATTTCTTAAAATATTTGTCTTCTATTATTATGATTCTAGTGCAACTGTAATTACAAGGAAAAAAATTCACACCTCTGAACTGTGCATTGAGGCAAATCAATGCTTTCTTTAAAAAGAGCCATGTCTTTGGAACTCAAGAAAAATACTACAATGCTGACCATTTTAATAGCTGTATTAATAGCTGTATCACAGGAGTATTATGTAAGTGTTGTGAAATAATAGTCTGTAAGTGCTTCTGCTTTTCAGCAGTAAAGTTCAAGAATGTTCTTCAATTGGTTATTGCATTATATAGAAGTATTTTCAAATTGAATGAGTACCTGTTTTAGTCATGTTACCAAATTAATTACCCACTTATTAACAGTCACAGTCATTCTCTGAAAGGAATCAAAGATACTATTTTTAGAGCAATCAGTATTTGTCCTGTATAGGATATAGCTTTATGTTAGAACAAAAAAAAAAAAAAAAAGAAAACTAATTTTGTCTGGTAAGTGGTGTAGGAATAACTGAAAAGGGAAGATGTTTAAAGAATTCAAAAGTTAAGCTGTGGCTAATAAGCCTTAGAGAAAGACTGTACACATGGATCTCTATGTTCTTTATCCTCAAAAGCTACCTGTCACATTAGAGAATTTGGAAACACAGTTGTTCATTTATAGCTCTGCATCTTATTCCATCCTCTTCCCATTTCTTGCAACCTCCATGTAAATCAATGCCAAAATTAACATTATAGAAGAAATAATATATTTAAAGAGCTGTGGAGAGCAACATGTGCCTCTTTTCAGATAGATAAAAAAAAAATCTTCATATGTTACTTCTCTTTAGTCTAGGATTAGGTCCTGCCACATGTGAGTTTTTACTAAAAATGATGGTGTCCTGAGGCCCAGAAGTTCCTACAAATGCCTGCAATGCTTGCAGTACTATATATATGGGGCTATTGATAAATATGGAACACTATTCTAGTGTTCCATAACACTGAATTGCAGCCATATGTTTCTCCTGTTTATCCCCATATTAGTCTATTTGTAGAAACAGCCAATATACTTTAGTAAACATATAATTAATTATCTTTAACTTCCTGCTGAGAGCTTAATCTGGGCATGGAATGTAAGGGATGCAAAGGATTACACTCTAAAAAGTCAGTAGGAGTGATAGTAGTAGGTAGGGAGGATTTTGGGAGGTGGGTCTGTTCTGAACAGGGATCTGTGAGCTGTCTCCCAAAATGTGAGGTGTAGCAGTGGTTTACTTGTGTGAGAATGGCAATGGCAGTAAATTACAGGACAGTGCATTATATACCCTTGGCTCTTTCATACAACCTTCAGTTCAAATTTCTTTGCAGAGGCATAATATTATAAAGGAGACAAAAAGTAGACTCTTACTGCAGGTTTCTGTGTGGTTTTTTTTTGGTTTGGTTTGTTTCTATTGCCAGTAGTACCAATGTACTAGCTCTTGCACAAGCCTAGTAAGTTCAGCACTCTGTATAATTTCTCTAACAAAATCAAGTAAAATCTGTATTATAACATAGCAGAATCCTAGCAACACTCCACTAGTTGTCTCTTCTTCTCTAGCAGTGAATCAAGAAAGTGTTTTTAGCCAAACTCAGACTCCAGTTTCCACTTTCTGTTGAGTACAGATTGTGTCAGATTCATGAGGCTACAGAATAGAAAGAAACACAGAGCTGAACTCACTGTCCATGTAGAAAAAAATGTAATGGTAGCCCCTTGATTTTTAATTTTTTTTGCTGTTTACACCAACTTACTCCAACCAATATCTATAAGCCAGAATGCTGGAGTCCTCTTCATGTGAGAGTGCATTCCTCCCATGTCTCCAGAGACAAAACTTATGTATGTGCTCTCTCTTGTGTATGCATTCTCTCACCCTCTCAGCACATGATTCTTGCATTTTTGTCTGTATAGTTGCCTGTCTTCAATGGGGAAGGTGAGAAACAACTCCATTTAGTTTTTTTCCCTTTTTGATGGGAACTAGAGGAAGTGAGTTTATGCCCTTCAAGTAGGGAGAGATATGGATGCATGTTTCCCATTTCCTTGACATGCACTCTAAAAGTTAAGCTGTGTGCCAAAGACAGCACTCATCATAACCAACTGTTTTTCAAAGGGTATCTGACTTAATGGTATACACAAGTTTTAGGAATGCTTTACGTGTATCTATTGGAACAGACCTGTTAAGTGATTTAGATATGTAAGTATTTACTTTTTCAATGTCTCAGTCACCTTAGGTAAGGACATATCCTAACCAGGTTACTTGGTTAAAATGGGGCATAAGCTTCAGTAGGAAAAGTAATAACTAATGCTGGATACTCAGAGAAGTTATTTTTCGAGACAAAAATATATTAAGAGCATGGAATTTCTGAATCTAAATGTCACTGTGTTCTTTGTCTTCTGAATTTGTCTAAAAATATTGCTGTGTACTTGTTAAAAAAATTACATTTATATACAACTTATTCTAAGAGTATTCAAACTAAAGTAAAAAAAAAAAAAAATCTGCCCATGAGATTGGATCTCATTTCCAGGGCGTTACTTGCTAATTGCAACATTTTTCACTGGCGTGGTTTTTTTACCTGTATTTCTGTCTTGGGAGGATAGACTATTTTCTTTTTTTTCTGGTCATCTACATGTATGTTATGAAGTTAGGTATTATTTGAACATTGTGATTCATAGGAATCATTATACAATGTATTTTGAAGACGTGGAACCAAAGCTGCCATTTAAAGGATGTTACTTTCTATAACATTCCCAAGTTTCTCACCTTTTTCTTTAATTTTCCAATGCAGATAACAATACCCAGACCTTCAGTGGCATCCACACAGTCTGCTTCGGAGAGCTTTCACTATGGCCACCAGCTGGAGAGAAGAGAGCAGGATGGTCAGTCTGTGGAACACACTGTGGAGCTTTCCTCTCCAAAGGAAAGTTTGCCAGGTTTGGTTGGGACAGAAGATGCACTTCCAGCTAGTGCCAGCAGACCAGATTTGGTACTTAATATTAGCCAAGAGGTGCTTGACAGGGGAGGACTTGTCAAAGAATCTGACAGTGTCCTGGACTGTGACCAAAAGGACCTACCTGAACACAATGGGATACAGGAAGAGAAAGAGCTTGGAAATATTCCTGTGGAGGAGGCTGAGGAAGAAGGGCTCCCACTGGTTTCTGAGGAAGCCATTGAAATGCTAAGCAAAGAACAGAATTCTTCTTTGCCAGGAAACTCAAAATCTGCAGAGGAAGAACCTCTAACAAATACTGAAGCAGCTCAAGAATCCAAGTCAAGGCCTGTCTGTTTGGTGCCAAATCAAGATGAGGTTCTGAAGTCAATAGCACCTAAAACATCAGAATTGTCTCCCTCAAGACTTAATAACGCACATGTTACTAGACAGGCAAGCAAAATAGCAGCCATTCAGGAAAATGGTTTTCATTCTGATAAGGAGGAAGTCCATAGCCAAGACCTGAAATGCCACCAAGTGGCCCTTACTACTATTTTGCAGCAGGAGAATAAAAAAGAGAAAAATGCTCCCAGAAATGGAGAATTATTCCATTGCATTTCAGAAAATGAGAATTCTTATCGATCTAAGAAGGACCCTGTTAAATCTTCTTTTGTATTCAGGCAGAGTCGAATCCCAGTTTTAGCACAAGAGATAGACTCCATGTCAGATTCCTCTTCTGTTTCCGCAAAGGAAAAACTTCTTCTAAAAAAGGCCCATCAGACAGACTTGGTGAAATTACTTATGGAAAAGAGACAGCTCAAATCTTTCCTTGGTGACCTCTCAAGTGCCTCTGATAAGTCACTGGAGGAAAAAATGGCTGCTGCTCCAGTACCATTTTCTGAGGATGATGTCTTAGCTTCGTTTTCTAGATTGACACTGGACTCTCATTTCAGCAAGCAGAATGAAGATAGCTCTTTATCTCCAAGCAGCCCTCAGTCCAGAAAAAGCAAGATTCCAAGACCAGTGTCTTGGGCAACCACTGATCACGTCACCAGTTCAAGTTCAGCTCAGTTCTTTCCTCGGCCACCACCAGGAAAACCACCTACTAGACCTGGGGTAGAAGCTAGGTAATGCAGAGGAAACAGAAATAGATTTTCAGGTTGAAATAGATTTTCAGGAGCTAGACTGCAGTTACTGTGCAGGTTGTAATGCTGTATAAGTTCTACCCTCTAACTAATTAAAAAAAAAAAAGTTGGGCTTCAATTCTCTGAGAAACCTTGCATTGTTAGAGAGTGAATGAGGAGAAGCTGTTACACAAGAATAAGTCTGGTTCACTGTTAAAACTAATACATCAATAGGTGTGTATTCAATATTTTGAAACCTGACAATCTATAACTCAATCTTTACACATTTTGTTAAAGTGGGATCACTTTTCCAGAACTGCTGGTTATTTAAAAACCTATAGAAATTTTTAGGAGCTGTTATATTCAGCCCCCTTGAAAATTAATCTGTTCTTAATGTAGACATTGTAAATATTTGGAGACTGCAGCCATCACCATTGAGTCAATTAGCTATGCTCAGATCATGTCTACGTAGACCAACTAATTAAAGGAGGGCAGAGTGAATTTTAGAAGATCTCCCATTTGCCACGTCTGTATGCAGACAGCCACAATCTAGTTTTGTCAGTGTCTACATTCCCAAGATAAGGATAATTTTGACACAGTAGTGCAAAATCCTTTGAAGGAAGTTGCAGCAGGCCTTGTGATCCCTTAAAATTGTGTATGGAAGTACACTGATGGTGGGCAGGAAGGGATGTACCCCTCTGCAATGGCAATAAGCACTGCTCTTCAGTGCACTTCTTCCAACACCACCAGGAAATTCCCGTTATCCTGTAAACACTGAGGCTGCTTGTGGAAGTGAGTTTATATAAATACTGTGTTGAGCTGAACAAGACAGAAGCCAAAACCTAGATCCAAACACCTCTACCTAATAGGAAAGTTGAGTTCCACATATCTGTTCAGCAATGCATATCTGTCCTTAGTTTCTAGTGATACAGAGTTTCTATTTGAATTTTAGTGAATAGGTGGAAATAGAAATAATCTTTCTTCATTTCTTCTTAAGGTTACGCAGATACAGAGTCCTAGGCAGTAGCAGCTCGGACTCAGATCTTATCTCTCGTCTGGCTCAAATCCTGCAGAATGGATCTCAAAGACCAAGGAGTTCTACCCAGTGTAAGAGTCCAGGATCTCCTCATAGTCCAAAAACGCCACCCAAGAGCCCTGTCATCCCCCGCCGGAGTCCCAGTGCCTCCCCTAGGAGCTCCTCTTTACCCCGTACTGCCAGTTCTTCTCCATCCCGGGCTGGGAGATCCCATCATGATCAGAGGAGTTCATCCCCACATTTTGGTAGGAGTAAATCACCTCCTAGCCATTCAGGCTCCTCATCTTCTAGGAGGTCCTGCCAACAAGAGCACTGCTGCAACAAAACGAGCAAGAATGGTCTGAAAGGATCTGGCAGCTCTTTCCACCATTCCCCAAACACTAAGACTTCCACAGGAAAGAGCAAATCAACTACTAAGCTTAGCAGATAGGAACTGGGTCTTGACAGGTATAAAGTCTCCTCCTAAATCTGATGCATGTTGTGTCTGTGTACTGTGTATTTAAAAAATAATCAAAAAAAAGTATATTAAAAAAAAAGGTGTTGAATCTGCACATTTTAAAGAAAGTAGCCATTGTAAACTATTCATGAGAAAGCATTCTGTGTAAATAAATGACCAGGCTTTGCCTTAGAGCAGGCAGCAAGCAGATCCACAAGATGGGAAGTAGAGGCCAGGGTAAGAATGGCTGGGTAGTCAAAGAGGTGCAATGTATTTAGAGTGAAAAAGTATCTTGAAGATGAGTGTTTTAAAATGGTATTAATCTTGATGTGTTTAGTTTCCCTAGTTAGAAGATTTGGCCTAATTATTTAAGGCTTTGCATACTCAAGGAGTATGTAAGAAAGCCTGAAACAGTTTTTCCCAAAATGATGTCACTACTCGGGCGATAAGTACTCCTCAAGCATTTCTTTGCAGTTTTAAAAAAAGCACACACTTCAGATGATATTTCTGCCTTATAAATTTCTTCCATTTTGAGCTGCACTCACCTCTGAGTCACTGAGTGCTTATTTTCTCCCCTATCATGGCACAGATTTCTTACCTAAATATCATGTACCTTACCCCTTCTTGACACTGATGAAATTTAAAATAATAATATTTGACAAGAAGTTTTTGTACCAATATTATTTAGAAATTTGCTTAGCAGTAATTAGGATTCAAGAAGTCGATTCTCAGTTCTATGTCATACAGTTTTCTGGGAGTCATAGTGGGGTTCTTCAAACCACATTTGGTAGGATTTGGAAAAGCATTCCCTCCTAGGAAATAAGAGAAAGGAGTAGATGTATGCCCTTCACTGGATCTTGCAGATTTACAGTAAAATGCAATATAAGTTAAAAAATAAGAACCTTTCTTTACCCCCTTAATTCAACTGAAAAAACCCCTTTGTTATTGCTGACTTTTGTTTTTCCATTAGTTATGGATCACTTACAATGCAGATATGATTACCAATCAAGTTTTGGATTTTTGGTCATTTGTTTTCTAAAATTATAAAAGATGAAACAGAGATGAGGAAATTGTCTACTTCATGAACTTGATAGGTTAGCGCTGACTGTAATATACTTAACACCCTTACAAAATCTGGGTAAGAATATGAATCATCAAAGAAAAATATATGGAAAGAAATTTGAGATATTTTTATATTTGATTCTTGTAATTCAGTTTCCCAAATGTGTTTTTTTATATCCAGGCTTTGTTGACTCTCAGGAAAGTCCATGGTGTTTAATTTTTCCAACTTTATTAGGTAGTTACTTAGTAACATCTTGTGCTCTGCAGGAACCCTGTAGGGAATGAAAGGTTCAGCGCCTTTTGCTGTATTCAGAAAAGCATAGTGGGTCAGAATAGGGACAGACAAGAAGACAAGCCTGAGAAAGATTCAGCCAGCTCTCCTCCCTGATGATTCCTGTTGTGGGGACTCTGGATGCATAGGAGACCTGTCAATTACTGATCTGCTTGCTGTAGTCATATGCCTCTCCAGCCAGCATCTGTGTTTTTTTATTTAACCTCTGCCAAATGAATACCTTTGAATTTAAAAGGGAATATTTTGTCTTTGAGCTAACACATTCTAATGCTGCATTAAAGCTGCCCTAGAGCTGCACTGAATTTCACTTGCTTTGTCAGACTATGTTGATTTTTTTCTTTTCTTACTATGTATATTGTTTCCCATATGTAATGTAGCACAGTGTGGAACCTTAATTTCATTCAGGTTTCAAGCACTACAGATGAATGCAATAGGTAGGGTATACCTGCTTTTTCTGAAGAAACTGTACCATTGCAAATTCCCATTCCTTTGTATTATATTGTATAATAGGTGCTATACCAATAATTGCATGTCCTCATGGTAAATTATATAATATAAATATTTATATATACATATATGTACATGCTTATATAAACTCATTCTTTCTCATTTTTCACTTGTAATTTATGGACCACAAATAATACAGTTCCCTTTCTGTTAGTTCCTGTATACTTACCTCTTCTATTCTCCCCTGTACCCCTGCCAAGAAAATCTGGAATGCACAAATTCTAATAGCCTTTATACCTTGGTACAAAATTGAAGGACTGCTGATTTCTCAACCAGCCAGTGTTTTGTGTTGCAGCTTGTTGTTTTTTTTTTTTTTAATTTCTAATTCCATGTGCATATTTGCATATGGAACAAGAACAAAGACTCAAAATGTATTTTTATTTTTTATTACAAATAGGTTTTATTCATTTTTATTTCATGATGTGAGTTCTTAATTGTGAATACTTGTCATATAGGAACAGTGACAGTCTATGAATACCTAATGGATGAATGTGACAACAACAAATTCCATCTTTTCCTTCCTGTTTTCTACATGTTTCCTTATGGTAAAAAAGAATTTGGTCACATTGTGATGTTTTTGTCCTGGGCACTTGCTGGAATTATTTGTTAAGGTGGTTTGGCAGCCCATAATTATTTTTCCTTATTTCTGAAAAGCATTTATTATCATCCTGTAAGTTTATTCCTACGTTATACTGTCAGTTTTCATAAGTACTAACTTTATGCATCGTTGCCTGAAAATGCTGAAGTTGAGGTGTTTGTATTTTCTCTCTAGTATAACAGGATCCCGAAACGGTAACTGCTTCACAGGTGAGAAAGCATATAACACCTCTTTTATGTTGTCTTCAAAGTACAACCTTGTCCATTGTTAGACAGTACTATGTAAAATAAACCAATGCTGTAGAAACTCACTTGTACTTGAACTACTTGCCAATGTAAAAATAGTAAACTATGCCAAAAAAAAAAAAGAGAAATCAGTCATGATTGGTGACACAGGCTTCTTTTGGTGACGAAAAAGGTAGAAGGACTGCATACCCCCAGTTGCTTTTTTGCTGTAGATTTAACAGGATCTAAGGAGAAAATCATGAAGATATGAATGGAGGAGCAATTGTGAATAACTTAGCTTGAACTACCTGCTCTTCTTGAGTTTTTTGTTGCTTGATACCTTTCTCCCAAAAGTTTACAGAAATGCTTACTGTAGTCTAACATAGCAATCAGTTAATGTTAAGTAATGGTCAGCTGATCAACTCATACATAAATATTAGCTTAATATTTCTAGAGGGCCTATATAATCATTAAGGACTCTGTAAGCCTCAATATTTGAATGTGGAAATGGCTCTGCAGAAAACCACCAATGTACATGTGTGTGACCCTTGTGCAGAGTATGTGTGAATAGTTTATGGCAGGTTAACTGCAACACATTTTCAGGGACGGGGAAGATTTTTCTCCACTGTACAAAATGGCTGCTGTTACTCTACATAGCACACAGCAGTTTATATAGGAATATTAGCTGGGAAATTATAAAATTCAAGGAGCTGTTGCTTTGTCTTCTTCAAGCCGCCATTTCTTTGGAGGGCAGTGCAATGGAGCCATGACATGTAGCAGGTGCAGATGCTGCACACTTATTTCCTCTTTATGGTGTATTCTGTGTTGTGGCCAGCACTTTGGAGCATTTTTTAGAGAAACTGAGGCATGAAGCCTTTAAACTGAAATAGAACTTGAAATCACCAAACATTTCACACAGACTTTTGTGCTACAATATTGCATGGTAAAATCAATCTAAGTTACAATCTCAAAAATCAATATTAATTAACCTCTTTATTAATTACAAATGCCAATTACTACTTAGGTAAAACCCTGCTAGAATAATAGAAAGGTAGAGCAATGTTGGCAAGTTGTATGATGCTAAGCACCTATCTACTGCCTGAGCAGGATCATTAAGTGTAGAAAATTTCACTGCTCAAAGGCAGAAGCAAAATGAGGTCTTAACTGCTAGTTATATATAATTATACAGGAGGCAAAGCCCTGCAGAGTGACACAAGGCATTCATTACAGCCACCAGCCACATCCTGTCTTTGGAAATCTGGACATGTTCTTACCTTGAAGTCTGCATGTTTGAGATCAAGCTTTCTTGCATACCTCACTAAACAGTCTTGATGTATAAGAAAGGATTTGGTCCTATATATTTAAAAATAGCTTGAAACATTTTTCATCTGAAAAAGACTTGCTGGAGCTCTGTCATCTACGATTTGTAGTATTATGGTATTAACTATTGCTGGGAAAACACACAATTTTGATTTTATATATATATATATATGAATACACATTTGTACCTAAGTGTATCTACATATACACTTATATAGATACATTATATTGTATAGAAATATATATATATACATACATACATGTGTGTATATACATATAGATAGGAAGAGTCTCAGCTATTTCATCCTGTTCACTGGAATTAATTTACCAGAGTGAGCCAAGGCCTGTTTTGCTTTGATTTACTCTGGTCTCCTTTTCATCTACTGCAATGTCCCTATGCCCTAATTCTAATTCTGTGTCTTTTTCATATTACAAGGCCTCATTCTATAGTCCTACTTGGGCAAAACTCCCATAGTCCTTCTTATTGCAGTAATATTTATGCAATGGTTGTCTGTAATGCTTCTAATTTTTCTTTTCTTCTTCTCTTTGATGAGAATGTAGATAAAACCAGATTTACAGTACAGTCTTTTTCCTGTAAACAGAATTTTTCTGTAATGAATTGAACATTTTTATGGAACACTTAGAGGCATAAATTCTGGCAAGAAGAATGTAATTATTCCAATTTCTTAAAAGGATCTAATGGAAAATGAATGATATGTGCCTCCAATTTTTATATATATCTTAAATGAGAGAGCAGTCTTCTGGAAAGGAATAGGAGAATAAAAGAGAGCTCAAAGTCAAACTTTCTCATGACAGGCCTATAATACATGGATTTTTTTCATGCAGGACTGATGCTGTGAGGTGACAAGAGCCGTCTGTCTTGTCATTCTCAGTGAGTCAGGGTCTGCTTAGGTTAACACCAAGGTATCTGTGGTGCATTCTCTGTATGCTTTTCCACTTTTAGGAATGGTCAGAGAAGGGTTGGCTGGATAAAGACTTGATTTTTATCCATGATTCCTCTCTTCAACTGGTGAAAGCTTTGGGTGCTCGTTGGATGGTGATCATGGCAGTGCTAGGTTGGCCGTTGAACTTGGATCTTGGGGGTGTTTTCCAACCTTGATGATTCTATGATTCCTCTTTCTGGAATTTATAGAACGGGCACAATATTTTTATTCAACTTCTTTTAGCTAAGCAAGTAGGCAGTGAGCTGATTTGGTTTGTTTGCTGTTTTGCTATTGGCTCAAATGTCTTTGGTTGTAATTAGTACCATTTTTGTTTCCCAGGAATGCTGGTAAAAGGAAGTGAGGTTCAATGTTTTGACTACATGCAATTCACAAGCATAGGTCATACATTTCTTAGCTAATCAAATTGCATAAACATGCACATTGCATAAGAATACCTCACCTGTCTGCTTGAAGCCAGTTTTCCTTTTCCCTAAACATATTTGTGAAAGAAATTATATAAAATCAGCTTGGATTATATAATAATTGTCAGGAATTATCTTATGATATTGTCAAATGCCAAAATATTTTTAACACTAATTTTCATATGGTTTAAATAATCAGACTTTTAAATATATATCTTTAAGGAGGGGTTTTTGTTTGGCTGGGTTTTTTTTAAGGAAAAATGTACAGGAGTCAATTGTTTCCAAAACTGATGTATTAACTTTACAATGACTCTTGCCATCCAGGTGTGAACAGGTAGGCTGATTTTACTCTCCACTGATGATAACACATTCTCTCTCAACAATAATAAAGACAAACTCAAATGCTATGCTCCTGTTTCTCCTCTACATGAAGAGCTTGGACCCATGGGAGTTCTTGCTGTTCTTGTGCAGGTGCAACTTCATTAAAATCAGTATAGGGTCCTGTTTTGTTAAAGGCTCTTTCCCCTGATTAGGGACTGAAAAGATAAACTCACTATAAATATCACATTTGCTGTTGCTGTATTTTAAATTGGAAAATGCTAAATTTTTTATTGTTGTTATTATTATTACATGAAATGACGTGCCTCTGGATCTCTCCTTTTCTGTCAGAATCACTGTTGAGGTCCAGCTTTGGCCAAGAGTACAATGTGGTTTCTTTTAAAAGAGTACCACAAGTGGGCTACTCATGTAAGACCCCCATCGTCTACAAGTGTCTGTGGGAATTCAGCTGGAATTAATTTGATGTTTGTTTTGAGATCACTTGATCTTTGACCTTTTATGTAAAGGGCCTATGGTAACAGCAGAACAGCTTGCTCCAAAAGATGCAATGTAATTAATTTGGTCTGCCTGGCATCAAATGCTTTTAAACCTCTATGTGCTGCATGGCAGGCATGGTCATAAAGGTCTGATGGAAAATGAAGTAGGATTTTTTTGACAATTTCACATCTCTTTCTGCTGACTGGAGATCTGGATTTGTTGCCAAGCAGCCTTCTCTGCCTCATCTTTGCTTTCATTGGCTAGAAAGCAAGATTGGAAATTCTTCCCCAGCTTTTAACTTTCCTTTCTATAGAGTCAGTCCAGACTCAAGTTGCAGTGCTTGTGTTAACAGATGCCAATTTTCAAATGCTTTCCTATGAACATCCAAACTAGTAAATTAAGGAAATCACCAGCAATGCCTTCAGACAAGTACTGACTTTTTGAAGTGGCCAACCAATGGCTGCTAATCTAAAATCTCTGGGCAATACCACAAAGAATTAAATCTGTGCATTATTAAAAAGACAATGTTGTAAACCCCAAAAGAAATCAAGTACTCGATAGTAAAGTCTGCAGTGTGATTAAATTAAGTGGAAAGTAGTTCCGATATTGTTTTTTACCATTGAGGAAGACAAATGTTGAGTCTTTCAAATTCTCTTACTCAGTAATTGCAATTCTCTTCCCCTCCTTGGAAATCCTTTAAGCCATTCTTTTCATTTAAGTTTGCTCAGGCACCCAAGAGCATAAAGAGTTAATGCCCTTGTAATGGTCATTTGTACATAAAGTTGTAATTATTTATTTTCTCATTTGTACCATATCAAGGCTTTGTACAATGTTTAAGTTTTGTTTTCAAATTATTTTGTATTTTATTTTTATAAACTGGTTCTAAATAAAATATTCATTCAGCATGCAAAACTTCAATTCTTGGTTGTGTTTTTATAATGATTCATTAACTTATAAAGCTTTAGCTGAACAGTTTTTCAGTGTTTTTTACTACTGTAACCCTGTAATTTAAACGGATGAAGTGCTTCAGCGGTGATTTTTTTTTTTCTCGGTTTCAAGAAAGTAAAAAGCAAGTGTGTGTTGGTGCTACTGCAACGTGAATAGATGTTCATATTGCAAATTGAAATTACTGGATCAATGGAAGTTTAACTGATTTAGTAGGTTCATGTGTTGTATATTAGTAACTACAGAAAGATCCAAATGGGCCTCCTCAGAAGCCTTTCTATTTGTTCTTATCCCTTCTGTGTTCATCTAAACAATAAAGGATTGGCACAGCCAGATTAGGTCAATTTAAGTAACAATATGGTGATACTGAAAAGCCAGCTGCTGATGGCATTTTCCCCTTCAAAATTGTATTTTTTTATTTAGTCAGAGGTCACTCTAATTGACCACTTTTGGGGATAATCAGCTGTCTGGATGTAGTCACTAAGCTTTTACAGTCTCTTGAGGAGACTTGTCTCCTTCTGTAGAATAAACATAAGCAGCAGATAGCAGAGAAATGAATGAATAGAAGTTATCACTGCATCTGAGTGCTATGGGGAAAATGCTGTTAAGCTACCAGTTGCTCTAGTTTCCTCCAAGACCCTTTTATTTCTCTTTCTAGTAATGCTAAGCATGAGTGTAAAAGTAGAGTGTAAAATCATCGCAAATATTTGTGGTTTGTGTGCCTAAATGTCTTAGTCCTATGCTGCCAGAAAACAGTCTGCACTTTGCACAGCAGGACAAGCTTTTTAGGGAAGTCCAGAAGAATTGGAGAAAATTCCCTGGATCTCTTTCTCAGTATTACCACTGTTGTGCCATGCATTCAGGCAAATTTAAAGCCAGCTCTGCCTTTGTTCAAATAATTGGCAGTATTTTCATTAAGCTTCATGATCAGGTCATTAGCTCTTGCCATTTATACAAATAGTCTGGATAGCTTCACAGGAAACAAATTGGGAATTCATTTACTCAGTAACAGTCCAAGAAAATTATGTTTCAGCCAAAAACTTAATGGCATGGCTTCTGGATGGTGCATGTGATCACAGAAAGGGTGTGTAAAGAAATAGCAATCAACTGTATTAATTTGAAGATGAAAGTAACAATTTTGCCCACTCTGTAGTGATGAGAGGTAGCTGAGTCTCTTGTATTTAAAAAATGTAAATCTAGAATGTGTCAGAAGTGGAAGAGTGATTTTGATCTGGCTCCAGTATGTTTTAGCTGTACAACTGAAACACAGGGAGAAAAGCAAGATCAGAACAACAGTGCTGTGGTACATTGGTGTTGAGGTCTGGTTGTTGTCTGACCACCACAGTGTCTTTTAGCATTGCCTGGCTTGTCTCTGTTCATACAGGAGATCCAATCTACCCCTTCTGCTCGCAGGATCTTACTGCACTTCTCTACTCGCACTGTAGCTGCCTCTCATGTAAATCAGTACTGGAACATGAGACAGCAGACACAAGTCACCTCTCCCAAG
This sequence comes from Passer domesticus, assembly GCF_036417665.1. NCBI lineage: Eukaryota > Metazoa > Chordata > Aves > Passeriformes > Passeridae > Passer > Passer domesticus. Next base: position 36,320,580 of record NC_087479.1, read on the forward strand.
AAATGCTGTAGTACGTGACATTCAAGAATTAACAGCTGCAAAAAGAATTGAAACATCAAGAGAAAGACAGGTAAGAACTGCCAGGTGCAACGTGGACAAGCTCAAACTGCGGCCCAGAAGGACCAGGTAAATCGCATTTGCTAATCTACCTGGAATGTCATGGTAGCATGAATTAGCTTCTGTGTCCATGAGAACAAAATACAGAAAACCCTGCTCAAGAGCCCATCTGTACTGATGGGGGAGAAATAATGCTTCCAAGAAGTTAATTTGGAAAGCTTTTAACAACATAGACACAAAAATCTGATTTAGAAGGATTATTTGCCATTCTTAAACTCAGCAATTTCATAATACCTGTCACCCATAACATCATCTTTTGTTAAGGTAAACCTGGAAAAGAAACCCTTTCTCTTCTTCAAGGCATTAATCCCAATTAACACTGTGCTGTACGTGTATACATTTTATTTTTGTGAGATATTTTCATATTTTACTCCATCTGAGATTCTGAAGGGAAACACTTGCTAACTGATGACCCTGTTTTCACATTTTAGTAGGCAGCAGTGGATGTTTTTTGAAGTGCAGATGAGTTAATTCAGTACACCAAAATGGTATAACAGCAGAAATGAAGTACATTTTCATACAGAGGTGTTCAGTCAAAGCTGACTGCAAAAGTGGCATATCTTATGCTATGATTACATAGTCTTATGCTTCTAGGAGAGGGGCAGTTTAATTATGATTCTCTATGTTATTTGTATTTGCTAAATTCCTGCAGCAGGAATGCTTGTGCAAACTGACTGTACCACTAGAATCAGCTAGTCATTGCTATAGGCCAAATTTATCTGCAGAACCTTTTTAAATGTTGGTGATAAATGCTTAAGAAGAGCAGCTGTACGATTTTTCAAGTCATTGGACAAAATTTCAGTTGAGAGTGTTTTTGTTTGACCTCCAGTATGGACACCAGATATAAGAACATTGCACCCCTGCTACTTCTGAATTGTGCAAAGTAGAGTGGCTCAAATATGTAAGCCTGGAAGACAAAATAGTGCCAGTGACAACAGTTTTCCCTATCTAAATGTGAAATGGCAATTTTTCTTTTTGGCATGAAGATAAAATGATTTCTGCTTGGTTCAGAGTTGACACCAGACTACATTTTGCTCCAGCTCTTCCTCATCTTTCTTCTTTCTTGGCTATATAATTACGAGAAATGAAATTATAATGAAAGCTTTCTAAACTATGCAGGAGCATTTGTCTGGAATGAAGTGAGCCTCTGCCTCCTGAAATTTAACAGCAAATCTGAATTCCATTTCATGTAAAACAATACAAAGCTTTTTGTTCTCTGTATTTCAAATACTGTGGTATTGATTCCATAAGGCTAACAAAATCAGATGAAGATGCAGCCTACATATAACCTGTCAGAAATTATATGCCTACATATAATATGTCAGAATCAAGCATCACTCATCCATTCCTCATTTTTCTGTATTTCTCTATTTTAACCATGTGACTGGTTAAAAAAAGAGACTATCCTGCTAGTGCAGTAAAGCACAATGTCTCTGAAGAGAAAGTGCATTTGACAAGCTGGGAATGAAAACAGCCAAGTGGAACACTGCTGTATGACTTCTGAGGAGAGCACTCATGAATGCTAGTGAATGCTCAGTGCTAAACCATTCCTAAAATAAGCAAGTGTCTCAAATTCCTCCAGACTTATAAAATCTCAACAACAACTACCAAGCAAACATCCCAAACATAACTATTAGAGAAGGCAAGTACTTAAAAAGTCAGCTATTCTGAGGCTTGTAACTAAGAACCAAGTAGCTTCTGTAAGATAGCTCCTGGTGGTAGTAACCATAATGTTACTTTTATACCCCACTCCCATGCCTTTTATTTTTCACAAGGTGACATTAAACAAAGGATGATACAGACAAAAGTCTTACTCAAAATAAATGTTTGGTTTTTTTAAGAGAATAAGAGGATAAAGAAAAGAGAAGAACTTTATTAGCCAACTGCAACAGAGTTAACTGGAGACTGGTAATTAGTGTTTAACGCCACCTACAGCAAAATGTTTCCCACTGGGAAAAACATGGGAGGCAAGTCCATTTCGCTCCTTCAAAGTCACAGGCGGAGCAGAACATACATTAGCACCCAACAACACAGTCATTTTACAACTATTCAAGTTTTTACACATCTGCAAAGCAGAAGTAGTAGCAGCCATTTGGATGTTCTTTCTTAATGGTTCTCAGGGGGGGCCTAGGAAACTCGGAAGGACCTGGTTCTTGTGACATGGAGCTGGAGCTGCAGCTGCTGCTTCTGCTGCTGCTTCCAGCCACCTGTGCTCTAGCTCTGTCCTTAGCAGGGGAGAGCTGGGGGGATCCTGGGCTCAGGTACCCAGCTGTGGTCTGAGTAGATGCAGTGGCATGTGTGGGTGGGCCAGTGTTGTTTTTCACATAGACGTTCTTGATAGCAACAAGCGTATGTGCCATGATGCTGATGCTGTTATTCAGATCTTGCATGCCTTGCTGCAGCAGCCGAAGATTGTGGTTGACGCTGTCAAAGCCAGACTGGATCACCTGTATTTGGGTCTGCTGAATCTGCAGTAGGTCCTCTTCAGTCATTTCATTGTGGTCTGCCTGGCACCTGCCTTTTGTTTTGGCTTTTACTTTCCCAGAGGAACCACCGCCCGATGTCCCCAGGAAAGGCAGTTGTTCTTGACTAGGTGGAACCACTACCATGTCCTCAGAGTTTTCTTCTGGCTCTACCACCTTCACTACTATTTCTTCTTTGAGGTTCATCTGCTCAAGACTGGATTGATGAGATGGGCCAGGACTGCCATTAAACCCTAGAAGAGGTGGGGGGAGGGAAGAAAAGCAAAGTAAAGCTCATGAGAAACTTCATAACCTCAGTGGTGACACATTTTCTCATCCACTAAGCACTTACATCAGTCTTTGAAACAAGACTCTCAAGCTCCCACTATGTTATCTTTGGTGGTTTTAGAATACAAATTACCTCAACAGGTGGTAAGAAAACCATAAATACACATTCACCAGTTAACCATGTATCTGCATACTACAGCTCCCTTACCACCACAGAAGCCAAGCTTTAAGATGCCAGAGACAAAGTTCACTGCAAGCTCATTTCATGCTCTATGGTGCATGCAGTGAACAGTAAGAGCATTGCTGAAACACTGGATTGCAAGAATCACTTGGTATTCCAGCATGCTAGGACAATATTGCTGGCATGTATGAAGTTATGTGCTCACAGCACTATGTACTGGCTGGACCCGCGTGCTACCATGGCTTTTTGCATTTGCAGGAATAACTACGGCAGCAGTGAAGATCGGTGGCCGGATCTAACGTCTCGTGGATGGACAGCATCTGCTACGAGACGCTCTTTTTACTCTTGGTGCTATTCTTAGGCATTTCTATGACCTAGGGCACGGAGCCTCACACTTCTTGTGCCTTCTGCCTTTCCACGGATCCGAACCAGCGCTTTCCTGCGGGCCGGTCCCCGCGCTCCCGCACACCGGGGCTCCCGCGGCTGCGGCGGGGGACGCCGGGCGGAGGCTCCGTGGCGGCGCCGCGGGGGTCGCTCCCGCACTCACCCATGTCCCCCACGACGGCGCCGGGCAGCTCCAGCGTGTCGATGCCGCCCACGATGGGCACGGCCTCGGCGGGCAGCAGGGAGCCGTAGGCGCGGCGCGGGCGGCGGGCGGGCGGCGCGGCGGCGGGCGGCAGCTCCTCGGGGGCCAGGAGGAGGCCGAGGGCGGGGGGCGCGGGCGGCCCGCAGCCCTGCGAGAGGCGGCACAGCTTGCTGCGGTCGCGGCGCTTCAGGTCCCGCCAGCGCTTCTTCAGGTCCTCCACGTCGCGGGGGCAGGCGGCCACCGGGTTCACCTTGTGCCGGATCAGCTCCCACACCTTCCGCTTCTGGCCCGCGGAGGCGCGGCCGGGTCCCGCCGCGAACAGCAGCTGCTCGTGCTTCAGCACCTGCTCGATCAGCACCTCCGTCTCCGCCTCGTTGAAGTTCGCCTTGCGCCGTTTGGGCGAGTCCTCGGCCATCCTCCGCCGCGGGTGTCGGCGGGCGGGCGGGCGAGGGGCCGCGGGGAGGGCGGGACGCCGCTGCCCTTCCGTGCGCCCCGGCCCGCGGGTGCCGCCGCCGCTAGGCCGGGCCCCGAGCCCTGCTGGGGAAGGAAATACCGCGCATGAGAGGAAAAGACGCGCACGGACCGGCGCAGGCGCCCCGTGCCCCGCGTGTTGACATGGGGAGGGGGCGCGGCCCCCGCCCGCCTCCCCGGCGGGAATCCCCGCTCGGCGCCGCCCCCGCGGCAAGGGGGGACACGCCGGGCCCGCCCCCGGCGCGGGTTGTGCGCGTGCTCGGCGGGAGCGGGGCCGGGAATGGCGGCGGTTTTGGAGCTGCTGCTGCAGGAAGAGGTGTCGGTCAGCGCCGTGCTGCGGTGGCTCCGGCACGGCCCCGGCCACCGCCCGGCGGAGGTAACGCGCGCTAGGTCGTTCGCCCGCAGCGCCCCGGCTCCGGCGGGGCCGGGCCCGCAGCCGCGCCACTCCCCCAGCGCCCTCCGCCACCGCGGGCCGGGGCCGTGCGGGAAAGTTTGTCCGCCCCGCGCTGCTGTGATGGGCGAAGCCCGCGTGGGTCAGCCCGGGGCCCCGTCAGGTGCCGTGCCGCGGCCGCGGCCGAGCTTGAATCGAGCCGCCGGCGGCACCGCCCCCGGCGCGGGCGGGCTCCGGGCACGGCGGCGGGAAGGCGAGGCCGCCGGCGGGGAGCTGCGCCGGGAGCTGCCCGGCGGGCGTGTGAAACCCGCTGGAATGCGCGGGGCTGAGCCCGCCGGAGCTCAACGCCGCCGGCGCCGGGCGGTGGCGCCGCGGCGGGAGCGGGGAGGCCCCGCGGGCGCGGGAAGAGCCGGCAGCCCGGGGGGAAGCGCCGGCAGCCCGGGGGGAAGAGCCGGCAGACCGGGGCTGAGCCCGGCAGCGCGGGGGAAAGCGCCGGCAGCGCGGGGGGAAGAGCCGGCAGCGCGGGGGGAAGCGCCGGCAGCGCGGGGGGAAGAGCTGGCAGCCCGGGGGGAAGAGCCGGCAGCCCGGGCCGCCGTGTGCCAGCACAGAGCCCAGCGGGACCAGGGGTAGGCAGCGCAGCACAGCTGGTGTCCTGAGGGAGCGCGGTGACACCAGGGGTGACGCTTCCGCATCTTTGTAGGGCAGGGTAGCGGTGGAAGGAGGACGAGGCTGTCAGCGCCCGGGCTTGGCGGTGGCTCTGTGCAGGCGCCAGCGCGCCTCCCGGCTGGTTCGTCCCGCCTGGACCTTGAGGAGGATCTTTGCGGACTGGGAGAGGGTGCTTGTTGGCTGAGTTTTGTAAGGAATTATTTGGGTTCCTGTGGAAATAAAAACATTTCTGACTGTAGGTAGACTAGGAGCGCTTATGTTTCACATAGAGAATAACACAGAGAAACAGTTGGTATTTAAAACATCTACCTGAGCCCCTCGCATAGTGTTACCTAGTGTTAACATCAGAACTCACTGGTGTCACCCCCACGAGTTAGTTGGGTATTGCCGTCATCCTAGACTCGTGGGGAGAGTAGGCCAGCGCTTGTATATAGTGTGCTATTTCTTCAGCTGTGACTTGTAGAAGCAGACCTGCAGACATGATGAAGTTTGAGATCCTGGCAGCTCAACTAGCACTGTGTGGAGGTCAGAAAGTTTGCCCTTGCAAAGGAATTTCTTGCTGCATTTTGCTGTTGGGAGCAGTGCAGTTACTTCAGTGTGAAAAAGCAAATGGGAGGTTTGCAGCTGGCAGCTGTTGAGAGGTTGCTGTTGTGCAGTTGTGGAGGAACCAAACCTCAATTAACTTGGACAGAGAAAGATGAATGAAAATAGGTTGTGCTCTGAAAAGCTGGAGAAACTACCCAACCGTATGCATAGCAAAGACTGTAATCATCTTTGTGCCCCATGCTAATTCCAGGGGAAGGAAATGCTAGGCCATGTCTTGCTCTAGCTCTCATGGCAGTTTTGGGCTGGAGATGGTCTTCTGACACCTCACGGGGGTTATATTCTGAGCTGTGCTTTTTCACTGATTGTTGGCTGCTTGGCTTGTTACCTGGGTTGTGTCAGAATTTCACACTTCTCCGGGGAGCTGAATTGGTCTCATGCTTTCAAATATGAATTTTAGTACAGGTGTCGAAGATTGTGTGAGTTCAGTTATAGGCATGTTAATGTTGCTTTCACTACTTTCTTTCATGCAGCAACCACCTTCAGAAATAGTGTTTGCTTTCTTGACTTTTCATCTAGTTAGGGTTGTGAATATAACTTTACTGGAGTGTGTATGCAATGCTTTCAGTATAAGTAAGGAAAAAGTTGCTGCCTTTGAGAACTTCTTCTGTTGTTGCAAATGTTGCTGAATCCCATTGAGAGGAAACAGAAACCTGGTGGAGTGTTAGGATCAAAAGAATTTTACCCAGGGTACAAAACTTCAAACTGCACATGTAGTGTGAAGTTGTTTTGGTCTAGACTTACCCTTGTAAGATCACCACCACCTGTTTAGATTTCGAATGTGTTGAGTCAATGGTGGGGTTTTTGTTTAAGTTTCTCAAGAATAAACTTCATGTACCTTAAAGTTGCACAGTCTCTGTTTAGACTTCTGTGAGGTCTTGAGCAAAATTATTTAATTGAAATGAAGAGCAGCTTTGGTCTTGTATTTGGCGCTGCAGGGCTCCAAGTGCTTCAGTGGTTGTTGTTGTAGCACCCCTCTGTGGGAGCAGGCGGCATTCACAGAAAAAATAGAGCACAGAGACCTTGCAGGTTTTAGATTTTTCTGTTAGAATTAGATGCTTTCAGTATTGATGTTTTCAAAATGTTGAACTTAGGGTCATCAGTTGCTCCAAGTCCTCCCTGGCCATAGCTGCAGAGAGTATTACTGATGATTCCATAGAACAGTTCCACTACTTTCCAGTCAGAGACCAAAGTGAATGACTCCATCTGAAAACTTGTGCTAAATGGCTTGTGTGAAGGCTGATTTTCAAGTCTGTGACCGGCACTAGGGTTGCTTAAATTTCAGTGATGTACTTTGACAAGTCATGTTGGTTTTTATTGTGTATTGAAATCCCATAGTTACTACTTAAATGTGTCTGGGTACATGGGCAGAAAGAATAAGGTATCATCTTTATATTAATTTTTGTCTGTTTCTCTTATAGGAGAACCACATCCATGACAAGCTGGTATCTCTTAGCTTGCTTCAGAAAGATTTTGTGCCTTTTCTGCTAAATTTTTTAAGGGAGCAGACCAGCCAGATCCTGACTAATGGACCCTCTACTCCTGCTAAAACTCCTAATTCCAAGGCTCATGGGAGCCAAAAGACAGGATCAGAAAGGAGGGCAGGCCATGCCACCAGCAGCCGAGTGCAGCTCTTTTCTCAAAGGACTTCAGTGACCACCTGCACCACAGATACCAGCTTTTCTCCTGCTGCACCATCCAGTGGTTCCTCTTCCTTTTCTGGGTCGAACCCATCTAGCCCTTACGGCGATTTCCCCAGCGTGGCCTCCAGCAGCAGCCCGAGCTTTGGGCACAGCCCTGTGCTCCACCACGGTGAGAAGAGGTCCTCTCAGAAGGCCAGCCTGGGGAGCTTCCTGACGGCCACGCCTGAAGCCCTGCCCGTGAGACGCGGCCGCAGGAAAGGCAGCAGCTCGCTCGGTGCCTCTGGCCGGCAGGTAGCTCGCGATCTGGGGCGTTCCCTTGCTGAGGAGGAGGATGGAAAGAGTGACAGTGCATCGTGGAGTGGAGGGAGAAGGAAGCGGAGTGAAGTGCCTCTTGTTTCTGCCAGATCCCCGCCCAGCCAGCTGAACCTTAACAACTTGGAGGAGTTTCCACCCATGGGTGCTGCCTCTGGCTGGACAAAGTAAGAGCGAGTCTGTCTCACTGGGATTGCTGCAGGTTGCAGCTCCTTGACCAGCTGTTGTGGGTGTCCAGATGCAGAAGAGGCTGTAATACACAATGCCTGGCTTCTGGGAAATGTGGTCAGAACTGCTTTGTTCTGGTCACTGTGTAGGGAGGGGAATATTGCCTTGACAGGGAGTCAGATTTCCTCTCCGTGGACTCACCCAAGACACCTCTTTTGCCTCTTGCTTGTGAGGCTGCCTGCAGCTTGCCAGTGCACAGCCCAGCTGATATAAACTGAGCACATCTTTGTCCTTGCATGTTCTAACGAGTCAGCTCTGTCTCGGCTCTTCACGTTTCTCATTTAACAGAGTATCAGTCGGTAAGGAAGAGCTATCCTGGAAGGCTCTTCAGCTTTACTGATGCTAGCATAAAAGCTTTTGGATTGATCTTCTGTGGCTTCTGGTAGCAGATGTTAGCATGCAGCTTCATCTGTGCTCTGTAATTGTGGACAAAATAGCAGGCTGTGTTCTTGGTCTGCAGCAAGCCCTGGTCTCCTTGGTGACTTCAGCTAAGCTTTGGGGCAGCTGTTTGTATTGTGGTTTCCTCAGTTCTTTAATCTTTGTCTTTGCATTCTTTAAAATCCTCATTACCAAATATAAAGCCTTTGTGTCAGCCTGTTTGCTCTGTATATCAGTCACTGGTCTCTGAAAGTGCAACTTTTTAGTTGGGCATGCAAAATTCCAGGTAAAAATTATAAAATGTGTGAGTCTGTACAGCAAATCCAAATGCAGGGTCTGGGTCATGCTCTAGAAGATGCTTTGGCCAAGGGAGATAAGGTGTGTTTCCAGCACAATCAGCAAGTCTCTCTTCCTCAATTGCATTAGTGCTCAGCTAGGAAAAAGGAGGAAAGAGATCACAAGTCTTTGGAAATCAATGTTACAGGGATTTTGAGAACACCTTAGCAGTTAATATGTAGCAACCAGCATTTCTGTGATGCTTTATGTTTCTGTATCCATTTCCATTTTTTTTAGTGTTTTTTGCTCTTCCTGAAGGACAAATCCAAGTATTTTATGCAGCAAGGATGGGTTTCCCTGAACTTAAATGGCCTAACGTAACTTGGGAGCCTGGTCTCTTGCTGATAGACAATGGCAACTTGATTGATTTTAGTTTTGGTTTTCTTTTTTTTTCTCCTGATCATGATAGAAATGAATTCACCAGCAGTTTCTTACAAAAATGGGCATATCGTGTCCTGAAAATTAGAAACATTTGGAAGGGTTGTGTGGCACTGTGGTACTTGTTAGATGGCTTGCTATTTGATAATTAGTTTTGCTGCAGGTTCAGCAGGCTGTTCTTAGCAGTCTATAGCTCCATGACTTTTTTTTCAGTGATAACAGAAAATTGATAACTATATGTACAGTTTAGAAATTCAATATCCCAACTCAACATCCATTTTGTTTTAGAATTAGATTCCTCTGTAAGAGTTGATTGCACATCTGTCTTGAGACCAAATTTTTTTGTTGTTGAGCTTGATTTTAGTGGAATTGCTTCTGTTCTTTTCAGCAAAAGCAAACCATCGAGGCGAATCAACCCAACTCCTGTGAGTGCTGAGCGGCCCCTCTCGAAGCCAAAGACCTGTTTCACTTCTACGCCCGTCAGCCGGTCTCCAGCCTCAAGCCTCGAGGCCTTTGCTGCTGTCCAGGAAGGAAACCTCTCATCTGTGATAAGCAGCAGCCTTCAAGAGGAGAGGGAAATGCTGAAGAAAGAAAGGTACAGTTTGAGCAGGGGGCTGATTCTCAATTCCCTTGTGTCCTGGTTCCAGCCAGGACAGGGTTAATTTTTCAGTAGCCAGGACGGGGCATGGCCAGGACAAAGTGAAAATGACAGAAGAAAGTCCAAACCATATATTGGTGACCTTAAACTATGATTTGCCTAAAGCCAAAATTATTCTGTGGTGTCAGACTAGGATATTAATGCACCTAGCTCATATTTGTGATTTTAGAGGTGTGGTGACTCTGGAACAATGACCCTCACTTCAAAAGGGTAGTCAGTCCTCACTGCATTTATGAGATCTTCTCTTCATGGAAATGAATGTGTGGCTATCTCCTGTGCATCTTTCCTTAGATTGCACGGGCGAAGCAGTTGGGTGTAATTAGACTGTTTGAAGATTGCACCAAGACACATTGGTTTGGAGAAAATGAGTTAGTGATGCAAATGTGTGGAAAGTGTTAGTGGTCTTGCAAGGTAGGTATACTAACAGAAGCTTGCAGTCAGAGAAAACAGAATATGGGCACTTGAGATTCTGTTTTAAAGATTACTACTGCAGTTATCTGTTGAAAATTGCTGTCAGATGAAGTGAATTCTAGCTTCTAATTTTGTCTCTGCTGTTTGGTTAGTGTGACTTTTATTGCTTCTAAAATGGTATCACTGGTAGTCTGTGAAGATTGATACTTAGAAAAAAACCCAAGTGCAGTAGTTTGCACCATTGTTTATAATTGCTGAGAGAGCTGTTGCTGTTCTTTGTAGGTCGTGTTCTTGGGGAAACTCTTCAGGACACATGGGTGTAATTCTTTTCCTGCTAAGTTTTGCAGTTCACTTCAGTGGGACCAGAACTGGCTGAAACATATCCAGTAGAGTCTAATGAATTACTGCTTGTACTGAACCTGCAGCAGAAATGCTCAGGATTCAAACCTGCCACTCTGCACTTAAGTCTAGCACCAGTCTGAATTCTGCCTGAATTCCAGTCTGAATTCTACCTGAAATGTCCCAGTAATGTGTATCAACTGAAGTCACTGAAATAGCAGTATGTGGTTGGTTGGATCTTGCCCATGCAGTGATATTCTCATCTGACCCTCCATACTTGAAAGCTGGGAGTTGCTGCTGTGTCCTACTGTGGTGAAGTACAGAAGTAAGGCAGCCTTCAGCCATCTGGGTCCCTTTGAGCAAGGGCAAAAGGTGAATTTGATCCTGAGGTGGATGACAGCACTGGGCAGAAGTGAAGCACAGTCTAACTGCATTATTGGAAACTTGCCTTGGGTAAGGTCACAAAGTACTCAGTGGTGGGCTCACACCTTGGGTGAGATCACAAAATACTTAATGAATTATTTTCTGCAGTTCTTTCTATTACTCAATAATTTTCTTCAGTTGGTTGATTATGTTCATTGCAAGGAAGCTGTTGGTAATTTTCTACTTCCATTTTGGGACCAGTTGTTCTTCATCACAGCAGTTCTGCTAAAACAGAAACAGGACAATAGAAAAGGTCTTTACTGCAGGTAAAAATGCTTCTGACTTCCCAGAGTCCTTAAAGTGTCTTAAATCTTTCACTTTTGAGACAGTGTGGCAAGAGGTAGTGTGTAAATGTTCCACTGGAATCTTTGACAGTCATTTGATATTGCTGTTACTGCCTTGTGTCCCGTTTCTCAGGTGTGTTACATATGCCACTCTGTGTTGCATTTTGGATGACCTCTCTAGATACAATTTGGTACAATGTCTGTGTATTTAACTGAGTGATCATTGTTGATTTAGAATCCAGCAGTCAAAGTTGTTTGTTCCTTCTGTTGTTTAACTTGCCAGTACAGATTTCATCAGCTGTTGCATTGCCTTTCCATTTAAGTGGTATTGGGTCTTCTCAGGGTGTCATTACTTTACATCTGTGCCAAAGGGATGGATGTGAACCTTATTTTCATAGATGTTTTAAAGTGTCTAGCTGTCAGAAACTGTATATGCAAAGAAGATTTTTTAGGACCTGGTCTCTAACAGGTTCCCTGTCCTTAACAAGTACCAGTTCAGATGAGAGAAGCAATAACATATGTTAGTTGGTTAATTTGGTCAAAGTGCTACACTATTTTAACAGAGTTGGAATTTGAATGGGATTCTTTAGTCTTTTGCTTGCTAACCCCAAGATCTATTTTCGGTAGGAGAAAGATGACTTAAATTACTGTCATGCTGAAAGCTGCTTTAGACAGTGTAAATGACATGGTTTACTTATTGCAGGATTTCCTTCATGCTGTACTGGAAGAGAAAGACCTCTTCTGGCTGCATGGCTGCTGTAGATCATCCTCAGTCATATGGTTATGTTGCTGCTCTTGAATTTCAGATGCAAATTGCTGCACCAGGCATCTTCTCCTGCAGGGATATCTTTTGATCCTTGTACTCCAACTAAGCCGAGCTACACTCGCAGTGCCAGCCTTCCTGCTGAAAGCCATGTGGTGACCTGTGCAAATCCTGCTAAGGTTTCCTGCAAGAAACAGCTGGAGTGTCTGGCACAGCTCTATTCATCATGTATAGCAGGTGAGGACACAGAAGATGTGAGACTGACCTTTTTTTGAGCTTTGAACTTGTGTGCATGTTGTGAGAGGGAGATAGATGGGAAGTGGAAGCTGTTGGATAGTTATAGTGTGCAAACAAATGACATCTGGAAAAATAAAGTAAGCCAATACAGTTATTAAAATAAATTAATACTTGGTAAAAGTTTAGGGAAGGAGGTGAGCTTGATGCAGTACTCTGATCTGTAGTAGACTGAAGCTGTATGTCCCATCTGAAACCAGGCTATTCCCTAACACATCTTTGCCATGCTGATCTACATTGTATCACAGTATCATGTTGCGCAGAGACAGTTCTTTGCTGACAACGACAGAACAGGAATCTATCTTTTTACCTTTGTGTACCTTTGTAAAGCAGGACAGTACTGAGTAAGCCACCTTTAACATCTAAATTACTCTCTTCTAGAAAACCTAGTACCAAATATTTTTCTGGAACTGTTTTTTGTTCTGCAACTGTTGACATCTAAAGGCACTTCTACTGCAGAAGATGGGGATAGTGACTCTGAAATTGGTGAAAGAAGTAGAGGTAAGCAGTAGTAATGAAAAGAAAGAATATTGCTTCCATAGAATGAGAAAGTGTTGTAGAGTAGCTTGGACAGTTATTCTTAAATTTCATGAAAATGCCTTATTACCACTGTGGGACTCATCTGAGATGCTGACAAAAGTCATGCATATGTGGGAAGTTCTTGACAATATGATAGAGTGGAGTTGCTAGTCACTGTTTGAATCTAGTTTTCTGCTATTGTGCAAGATTTGCTGTAGCTACTTCCTAACACTGACTTTTAGAGGGAAGGACAGATGTGCTTGAATTGTTTCTCCATTGATCCTGCAACTCAAATGTGCTGTTGACCTGCTATGTGTTTATTAAGCTTCAGATTTGGATCTGAGTGCACAGGATCCAGCCATATTGTTGCATTTATTTTTTGGCAAATTCAGCCTTAAGCTTGATGCAGTTAGTACTTTGATATGGATAGTACAACCAAAAGAGTGGCTTTGGGATGAGACCCACCATACCCTCCTCCACCCAAAATGTCTCAATTTGATTCACCTTTGTTTTGCTACTCTTTGATTCTTAGGGCTGTGATTAGGAACATGATATTTTCAGCTATGGCAACACCGTTTTATCATTGTTTGTAGTTGTTCTACTTTTCTTGTCCTGCATGTGCTTATTGTTGGTCAGAACAATGAGAAAGAAAGAGTCTTTTCTTTCCCATACAGCATTAAACAATTCAATTGCCTTTAAAATAGGAAGGATGGGGAATGAAAACTTCTGAAAATTGAATAGGGGTCTGGAAGATTATTCTTGGATATGTCAGTTCCTACTTTCCTTAAAAGTTAATTGTTGGTCCTTTAGTTTATAAATGGTAAAACGTACTGTTGTCTCACGTTTTTGGTTTTTTTTCCTCTTAGATATTTCAGGGAGACAGCATTTTGAAAGTGTGCACAATTGTGTTTATTTTGCTGTTCGAGTCTTGGATTATCAATATGAGTGAGTTGAATTCTTTTTTCATCTGCTTGTGTCTGCAGTTATGTGTGGGATTAAGCAAGTGTGCTTGGGTTGTAGAACTTTACCAGTTAAAGGCCCAGAGTTGTTAATTTTTCTTTAAAACATACAACTTGAGCTGGGTTTGGATGTCTGTGGGTTTCCTTGCATTGATGTGTCCACTGAACTTCGTTGTAATTGTGCAAAAATGGGAAAGTCATGAGATGAGAATGATAAATGCAGATACCAGTAGGATTTCCTGCTGGGTACATGTCCTTTAGAACTCTTTACTTGACAGCATCATAAAATGTGAACGTAAGCATTTATTTAGAATTGCTCAAGTGTTGCTTTTGTCTGTCTGTCTCTCTGAGCCTTATCCCCATTATCTTGGCAGAATTATTTCCCATTTAGAAAAGGGGATGCTGAAGCTTTTGGCTGAAAATGAGCGGATTGCATCGTTTTCTCCCACCTTGCACAAGAGGCTCAGGCAGGCTTATGAAAGCAGCACGGCTAAGGTAAAAATTGGCAGACCCCAAGTGACGTTGCTTCAAGCTTTTGTGTTGTTGTTCTTTTATTTGCGATGGCTTTGATGTTAAATCTCATTCCTTCTATTTCATCTTCTTGTGTTGTCTTTAGAAACTGTCTAAAAGCTGCTTATTTTCCTTGGGTGAGTGAGTTGCTGGGTCCAGATTGTTAGCTGTGAATCACTGCTGGCTAGCCTTACATTCTGCTCCAGGCCCTGACCTCAGCCAGAGACTTTGATAGGGTCAAGTTTTGCCTTTGAAATTCTCACCTAATAAACATGGATCCCAGGAGAATGATTAGTTAAGTGCAATATCAGAAGGTAGTTTCAGAGATTTGGATTTCTTTCATAGATATGGAGTCTTTTTAGGCAAATAACATTCCTCAAGAGACAATCCAGACTGGGAAAAATGGCTCCCTCATGTGATTAACTAGATTAGGGAACCAGTTTGCTTGGTAGGAATTGGACGGTAGAAATGTATTTTGTACCTCATTTCATCCATCTTTTAAAAATGGAAATTACTCTTGGCAAAGAAAGGACAGTGTACTGAGATTGGGACTTGTCAGTAGCTGAGCTTTAAGTTGTTAAAGTTGTAAATAAAGGTCTGGTTACTTGAAGAACAGTAAGGAGAAAAGAGTGAGGTAACACTCTTTCTGAAATTGCCAGCCAGGATCCTGAATTTTCTCAAGCCCTGTATTGAAGGTATACTTCAATTGTTTGTGGGTCTTTCCACACACTGTATCAATACTGGTTACAATCTAGTGGCCAGAGATTTAAGGGGACCAGATACTTTCTCTCTTAAGGTTGAGTGATTCTGCTTCTGTAGCCTGATGTAGGCTGTAAAACTTGGTGTTTGCTAGTAGCTAGCAATTGGGAAGTAGCATGTCTGAACAACTCAGCTAGTGATACTTGTTTCCTCACCATGCCTTTTCCCTGCTTTTTTCTTGGTCTCAGATTGTTTAGAGACTTCCACTAACTTAATGGCTGCCTTTATATTTTTAACAGGTGTCTCTCCTGCTGCCATGCTCTGTACAGTCTGTTTCTTTTCAGCCAGAAACTGATAATCGCTCTAACTTTCCAAGTGACAGAGCATTTCACATATTTAAGAAACAAAGGTAAGTTTCTTCTACTGTTCCTGGATGCTCAAGGCTATAAGCTTTGCATGATTGTGACTAAAAGATATTAAGAATGTCTCATATATGCTACATGCTGTAGAAAAAAATCTTGAATTTTTTGCTCTAATTAAATGAAAAAAGTCTTTGTCCATATTGACTGCAGGAACTAAATGGTTAATGTCTTTAGAGAAGAACAGCCTAATTCTTCAGGAGTTATTGAGACTTCTGATAATGCCAGTACAGTGTGTCACCCTACTGGATTGCTTCTGCATATATATCTGGTATGCTTTTATTCTTCCTGCTGCCTCCCTCCATGCTTGCAGCGACAGGGTGAGGGCAGAATGATGAGTTGTCTTGGTCCTTTTCTTTTTCTCATAGGTTTTACTTCATGTGGCTTATTCTTTGCTGCTTCTCAGTCTTCACTATGTCTGTCTGGTAATGGCTGTTTTGGTCATTCCATCATAGATTGGGCATAACAAGCTTAAGCACTTGCTGCCAAAGATATGGAAAATGGAAGCTCACTGAAGTACTGCTAACATTTATGAGTTTTTCAAAGGTATCTGAATGCTTGGAGGCTGGAGTTACTTAATCTGAGGTAGATTGTTGCTGGGAAGCTTTGGAGCAATTAATGCTCGGTTGCTTCAAATTTTGAAGAGTGGGAATTCATTCCCTTAAATATCTTGATTCACAGGGATATATTTTATGAACTTCTGCGTGAATGGGAGGATAACAATGAGAAAACTGGCTGGGACTTTGAGAGAGTTCTGGGCAGCAAGATCAGGTAGGAGTCTTAAGCAACTTCAGCTAGCTCTTTAATGTAGCTGAATTGCTGGTGAATCATGCTGCACTTGGCATCCTTAGTTCCATGTCCTGCCCGGTCTTCTGCACTACTCTGCAGGGTGCTGTCTGCTGCTTGGAAGAGGCTGCCCATGTGCAGTTGCTTCTGAATTTAAAAGTATCAACCTTTACCTTAAAGAAACAAGCCATAAGTGACAGGGATGTAATTTGATCAGTCCTGATGTTGATCTTTCCCTTTCATAATCACAGAAAGAGCTACTGTCAAAACCAGTATATCGTTGTCTGAACACTGTTATTGTATACATTTGTGTGTGTGTGTGTCATGTTTTCCATGTCTGGCTCCTCTTGAGTGAGGAGAAGTGTGTTATATGTTCAAAAGCTGTTCACTCTTCTAATTATTTCAGGGGGTCTAGTGACATGGCTCTGAAAACAAGACAACTGTGTCTCTTGCTGTGGAAAGCAGACTGTTTTATTCATGTATTGCTTTGTCAAAATGCAGTATGTATAAAGAAACTATTATAGCATTGAAAGCAGTTGCCTTGTGGGTTTCTGTGTTAGTCTCAACCACCAGCCTACTCAAGTAACATGTATGTAGGTGGCATTTCACCACAAGAGCAAAACAAGGCTGAGGCTTAAACTGAGAAATTTTGGGGCATCAGAAGTAGCACTTTTGCTGTTTCCTTACTTCCATATGCGTGAACTCTCACCTTACTGTTCTGGGCAGGGAAGAGTGGGAGCTGAATGAGTTTATTCTTTTTTCTAAATAGCAACATTATTGAAGGAGAGGAAGAGATTCTTTTTATTTCTAGAGCTGTGTTTGCTCTGCAAATGCTCAGGGAGAATTTTTGTTTCCATGTCAGCAGCAGGTGGGGCTCCGTGCTTGGGAAACTGAGTTATAAAAATATTGCTTTTTTTCAATGGCCTTTGGAGATTGCTTTCTTAAAAGTAGGTGTTTTATGCTTTTGGTGTAGTTTGAGGTTAGAACACTGTTTTTTGTATCACAAAGTTCCAGTCAGAATTTGATCATGTTTTCCTTCACAGGGCTATGATGGCTCACCTGTCTGCAACCTGCAACCACAGCCATTTTGCCAGGCTCTTTCAGAAACAGCTTATCCAGGTAAATGACTTGGGTTGTTTAATGACTGTATACATCAAAGCAGATTTGATTCTTCCTTGGCCTGAGAAAACAAGCCATGTCTTGTAAGCTTCTTTGAGATTTTCCTATTGAAATTTTTTTGGGGAGAGACAAGTTTCAGGATGGGAATTTCTTTCCTTCTTCAGAAATAATCAGTAATAATTACCAATTAAGTCTCTTTAAATCAGGAATAAGGCATGCTGAGAACACAATGAGTTGTAAGCATTCATTCTTCATGGCTATTTACTTCGACCTTCTAATTTTAGTACAGTTATAGTTTCTGGAAATTTTAGGGATGTACTTTGACATTTGTCAAGTGCAGAGGTTCTCAGTTATGCTGGTTAGCAGCACGAGTGCAGAAATCTCTGGTTCTTCTGTGTAACACTCAGGCTGGTTTTGGTACAGTATTGCTGCTGTAGTTTAGAGGGGGGGTTGGCCAATTTCAAGCGTCATCTGACCATTGTAAATAAGGAAATGAAGAAGAAGATTCACAGTATTCTCTGTAGATGTGTGGCTTATTGGTGGGCTCCTTTTGGAGTGCAAAACAGCCACAAAACCTCACCTTGAGTGTCAGCTCACACACATTGCCAGGAAGTTGCAAGCTGTAAATTCCTCTAGCGTCAAGTCTGAGTTTGCATCAATGGCCCATCTGATTGTATGGGTGTGTTCATGGAAGTTGTGGGAAAGAGGTAAGATTAACTTTGTTGAATCAATAGGATTTAATTGGTGCTGTATTTCTCCTTTGTATCTGTGCCTTCTTAATGAAGACTGCAGGATTTCACAAGGGTAGCCAAAGATCTAAACAGATCTAAACTGGTGTCTTCAATGAATCCAATTTGTCTGTCTGGAAAGTGATTTGCAGAATCTTGTGTGTATTATGATACTCTTGCAGAAATGAACCAAGACTGAGGACTTGTGTCAAGGCCTGATAATTTAAAGGTAGAGAAGTGTAGCAAGACGTTCCCTTGCAGCATTGAAAGCAGTTGCCTTGTGGGTTTCTGTGTTAGTCTCAACCAACAGCCTGCTTAAGTAACTTGTAGGTAGGTGGCATTTCACCACAAGAGCAAAACAAGGCTGAGGCTTAAATTGAGAAATTTTGGGGCACCAGAAGTAGCACTTTTGCTGTTTCCTTACTTCCATATGCGTGAACTCTCACCTTACTGTTCTGGGCAGGGAAGAGTGGGAGCTGAATGAGTTTATTCTTTTTTCTAAATAGCAACATTATTGAAGGAGAGGAAGAGATTCTTTTTATTTCTAGAGCTGTGTTTGCTCTGCAAATGCTCAGGGAGAATTTTTGTTTCCTCCCTTGGGGAGGTGAGAATGCTCTGTTTGGAATAAATGGACCTAGTACTTGCTCACTTGATAGACATTCTTAAATGTTGCTTCTTTTTATTATGATCTCGCTCATCAAAACTATCATGACTTAGATGTAGGGATATGCAGTCAACTTTTCCTGTTGCTGAGTATTTACTCCAGGTTATGTCTGGAGTGCTGTATCCAGTCTTGGGCTCACTGACAGAAGGAAAGAAAGATACAGACTTACTAGAGCAAGTCCAGCTCAGGACTATGTAAATGATTAAGGCACCAAGCATTTTTTGTATGAGAAAAAAGTGCTGAGACCTGGGAGTATTCAGCATGGAGAAGAGAAGGCTCCAGGTTGTCTTAGCACTGTTATAAGTACCTGCTGGAGAGGAATGAAGAAGAGGGAGTGAGATTTTTCTCACTGGCAGGTCAGGAGGCTGACCCTGAACTGAGCAAGAGGGTTGGATTAGATGATCCAAGAGGCCCCTTCTTAACAGTTCTGTAATTCTTTGAGTCTTGAGTTGTATCTGTGTGTTTGAGGCAGTGGGGCATTAATTTTTAAATGTTATTTAACTCTGTGGAAGTTCAGGAAAACCTGCTCTGGGAATATGTAGTGCAGCATCATAGGCCTTGGAGACTGAGTTAAAGATCCTATGGAGTGGTTCATGAAGATCATGAGAGTGATAGGTATTCTCTCCACACATCCACACGTAGCCTGCTAGATATGCCCTAGTTAGATGTGTAGGATTGGAGTTCCATCTCACAAGACCTCTAGGCTGTGTATGGCCAAGGTGGGTAGCATGTTTTGGCAGGGGAAGCGTTGTTCTGTATGTTCCTGGACACCAGGAAAGATCATGCATGGATTACTCCAAAACCAGTCTTGTGAGGAAGGGATAATACGCTGGGTGAGAGATGAAGTGAAATGATGCCTTGTAATGAATATTCCACCTCGCTGCTCTTTCTGTCTCCTAAAGATGTGCAAAGGTCCTGTTGGTGGTGGTGCAAGCTGGGGAGACACCCCAGACCAGGATGTCCTCAATATGCTGGGCTCTGATAATCTGAGCCGTCTGAAGAGGCTGCAGGAAAGATTTGTTGTTCCTCAGAGCATCAGAGGGCCTTGTCCACCCCCTTCATTCCCAGGGTGCCAACAATTCTTCAGGGACTTCATCCTCAGTGCTGGAAGGTGAGCGGCCTGGGCTTGCTATTCCCTCTGAAACGTGTGGGCAATGGAAGCACCAGCATGTTTCTCTTGCAGCAGGGAGTTATCCAGAAAGTTTGGGACTAGATTATATGGTAATGATTTTTCTTCTATAAACCCTTAATATTTTTTTTGAGCTGTCAGCATTTTCCAGTGCCAAGGCATGCAGTGCTGCCTAGCAAGGACACTGGACTGGACAAATGCTTCTTGTGTGATAGTGCATGAAGCCAAGGTGTACAGGATGAAGCCAGGTTCATGGTTTTGTTTAATAATTTTTTCCACAATTCACAGCACAGGGGAATTGCAATTTATGTGATATTTTAATCTTAAATTCAGTTATTTTATAGATTCCTCCTTTGGCAGATCAATTTTATAATCCTTATGCTGAGACATAGCATCTCTGAAAAAGTACAAAAGAAGAGTGCAAATGAAGGTGGTCAGCCAGTCCTAAGTCTTCTCTCTTGCTTTCCTGTCAGTGTGTTATGTTGTATGTCTGTTCAATCTTGTTACAACTCATGAGACAAGCTTAAAATTCTGCAGTGTGTTAGTTGAGGTTTTACTGCTGTTTTCAGCCCAGTCTGACTCATCATCTTTTGCTGAAGTTACCAGTTCAATCAGCACCTGATGGATAGTCTGTGCCTGAAGATACTTGAACTGAATGGTCTTACTCTGGTGGAGCACGAGCACAGTGATGGGGAAGCAGATATGGAGGAACAGGTAGGCTTGCTTTGTGCATACACATCTGTCAGGAATTTCTCTGTGCTGTTCCGGTAGTCAGACAATTACTGGCTTGATTGTGAGTTGCTTGGAGCTTCCACCATGGTTTTTACAGGACAAGAGCTTCTTCATTTTGTTTTGTCATAACTCTGCAATTTGCTTATTTGTCTGAACCCCTTGCCACTTACCTGCATGCTTCAGGGTGCTTCATAGAAATGTCATGAGCGCAGAATAGTTGTGGAAGTGAAAGCCTCCTCTTTAGGTTGTTACAACTTGTGTTAGATCAATGAAATAGCCACGTCCAGTTGTGGCACCCCATTGCAATAAGTTCCTTGTTGCTTTTCCATATAGAAAGATTTTAGTTACATTGGATTTGTAGTCATCCCTGTTTATAGGTGTACTGGTGTTTCTTAAGTCTGCATATCAGAGGTGTCACAGCTTACAGTCTATTAGCAAAGGAGCAGCCAAAGATTGATGGAGACTTGCGGAGTGCTAGTGCTGTAAAGGGGGCAATGTAAGATCAGCTCTGCCTCTCATTGACTCTGAAGATCTCAACACAAAGATATGATTGAGCAGCTGCTTGTTTTAGCAAGCTCTTGAAAAATTCATTCTTGTGAAGAGGTGAAGCAATGGAGACAGAAGCAATTTAAAATACTTGATAAATATGTATTTTGGAAACTTACCTTTATTAAAAGCGGTGATGAAGCTATGTGGCCCTTTTACATGAAGGGAGTGGAAGTTCAGCGGAGACATTTGCTTTGCCAGTGTAGGCTAGCATTGCTTCAGCTCACTTTCCTTCATTTTAGGATGAAAAGAAGCGTTTCACCGTGGCCCTGTTGAGTCTCCGACTCCTCGCCAAGTTCCTGGGGTTCCTTGTTTTCCTGCCCTATCGCACTGCGGAGCAGCCAACCAGAGACCTGCAGGATTCCGCGCTGGCGCTGAGAAACCAAGTAAGAAACAGAGCACTGCCTTTTGCTGGACAGGCACTTCTAGGCCAAGGAGGATTGTGGTAGTCATGCACTTTCAAAGTGAGCCAGTGGCTCCTGGGATGATGTTGTTGTATGGTCCTGTGTCCCTGCTGCATATTCTGGGGTTGGGAACAAAGGAAAAAAGAATTTGTGTAACCTCAAAAAGAGGGAGCAATGCACCAATGGTACCAATGGTAAGGTACTCAGTCTTCTGTTATTTCTGCTAATCTGGGTCTGTCATACCAAAACTTTCACCTAGCTAAGACGTACTTATAGTGTAAAACCCGGCTACCAGGACTGGTTGTGTTAGTTTTGCACCCATCTCCCAGCAGTGTGTCACTGAATGGAAGCAATGGACCTTGACTCCACTTTGTACACAGTCAGGCTTTTAGCCTTGCTTTTGAAAGTTCTAGTGGGACCTTTGATTGCAGTCATAGTATGGTTTTTACCTCTGGTTATGTGCAAAGAAGTGTTTTCATTAGCCAGAAGTCACCAGTACAGAAGATGAAATCCTAGAAAGAAAAGTCAAGATATAGACAAAAGTTTTTCTATAAATAGCAAGAGATAACTTCAAGCTGCTGGTTTAACTTCTCTTGTCCTTTAAGACCCTGCCTGTACTGGATATATTAAAGCTTCTGAGACAATCTATTCGGGATCAACGTTCTGTCCTCACTATTCCTTGGATTGTGGAGTACCTTTCCCTTGTGGATCATATTGCTCCTTTCCTTGATTATTACAGGAAAGTGTTTGGTCTCTTGCTGCAGGTATACAGGTAAGAGCCTGGAAAAATCTATCTGTAAAGAACTTTTCAATGAATGTTTGATATTTTTTTTTGTGGTGCAAATCATGCATACTTTTTATCTTACATAAAGCTGCAAAGAGAATACAGCCTAAACTTGGGGATTAATACTTGATTCAAATATGTGTTTTTTATTAAGTAAACAAAATCTTTAAATCCCACTTGATCACTCTACATCTGCAGCTGTGGTTGACCTTCAAGCTGCAGCTTGAATTTTGACCTTAAACCTACAAGGTTTCCAATGCCTAAATAATTTTCTACTTTCCTTTCCTATATACATGAGAAAAATTTGAAGCACATTCTAGAGAATGGCTTGTCTAGTGTAAACTTAAGACAGGATGTTATGCAGGTACATACAACAAAGTAAAGCTTACTCTCAATCTTTAGGCAGACATACAAGGAATGTGTTCATGGTATATAGATAGTGTAATTGGTAAGGGAATGGTTTGGGAACGTTTTCCTTAATGAAAATTGAGCTACTGAAAACTGACACTCTGTCTTGCTGCTTCTGCTGCATGGCAGGTTAATGGTCCTTTCTGAAGACAAGGAGATGAGTTTCCTGAACAAGCTGCTGATCCTTGCAGTTCTGGGTTGGCTTTTTCAGGTAGAGTCTCCTCTGTGCATGTAATTCTTCTCTGAAGAAAAAGCAGGGCACAGAACTCAATACAAAATAGTATTGAAATGAATTAAAATACAATTGTTTGGTTTTTTATCTTGTTTTTTTACACTGGTGTGGGGTTTAAAGAATAACTGTATTTTAGTGGAGAATTAGTTTCCTTTAGTGGAATTGTGTGAAGCAACAATTTTTTTCCAATAGGAATTGTAATTGCATCTGAAGTACATTCTGTATTTACTAATCTACAACCTTGCACGAAAATTGACAGCTGATTCCTGTTAGACCTGGAAGCTCTTGTTACAAAGATAGTGTGCTAGCTGTCAGCCTTGAATTGCTGAGGAATTTATTAGATAGAGGGATGGTGTATGATGAACTTTTAAAATTCTTTTGTGCCTCCAGTTGGAAGCAAGGTAATTACTTAGCAGGAACCTGTTGGAAATGTGGAAGATGCTGTATGGGGAGGATAAGAAAGGTGGCTTTTGTTACTGTGATTAAAATAAGTCTTTAATTTTATGGAAAGTTCTCAGGGCAAGAGGATCCTTAGTGCTAGGGGTTATCTTTTGTGGGTGGCAGGGTGGTGAGATTTTACTGTCCTGTTTTCAGAAATGGGGGAAGTTACTGATTGCATTTATGGTTGCAGCTGCTGGGTTTTCTGTTTCAGGTTCCATCAGTCCCTGAAGAGTTGTTTTTTACTGCTGACGACAGGCAGGAGAGATTTGTGATGGATACTGTGACATCTGCTCAGGCTTTGGTGAGTTAGTGCAGCAGCATGTCTTCTGAATCAGTGAGGGAAGATGGACCTACCACTTCCTCAGGAGCTGTCAGATTTGATCAGGAACTTGGCTTCAGGGCCGCTGCACTGAACATATGGAGGCCAATGGATGTGATGCCCACTTTGTCCAAAGGCCTCAGTTGCATCTGTGTTATGGGTTGTGAACTCTGTGTTGAAGCTCTGGGTTTTCTGTCAGGCAGGAGCCATCTCACCTGCTGCAATAATTTGCAGAACAGGTGCCAAGTTATGCTGGAGGATCAGATGCTGTTTTCCTGCAAGGTGAGCTGACAGAGCTGTAGCCCTTCCCAGAAATAAGCAAAAGTAATGGTGAACAGAAATAGAAAGGTGGGACTGTAAGAGCAAGGTTGCTCTTTGTGAGATCACCTGTTTTCCAGTGTCATGATAAAGGGTGACTGAACTGAAAATGGTGTGAGCATGCAGGAAAGGAGGTGAGGGTGTGGCATGTGTGATGTTTCAGATGATTCCTAGACATGCAAGGAGATATATAGTATTCCATGGAAAAGTGGTATGGATGCTCGGATATATTTCCTTGGTGGATGGGATCTGAAATTCCTGTTCCTCCTCTGGCCCTGCATGTGCTGTGTTAATACTGAGGTGACATTCTCCATGGCATGGTGTTCCAGGGAGTCTGGATGAAGGCACTTGTGGAGGTGTAATGCATAGCAGATGTGCCTCGTTTATTTTCCTCCATGGAAAGGTTTCTCCCTTATGCTTAGAAGCTGTTGCAACAATCCCGGTTCCCTTCTCAAAGGCAGCTTTCAACTGGGCTTTGACAGTGATCAGGGGCAAAGGCTGGACTACACTAGCAAAATGAAGAGCAGCTCATTCTGTGTTACATGGACTGAACACTTGAGCTGCAAAGTTCATAATTTTACTGTGTATTTGGAACCCAGCTATTGTTGTCATGGAAAGGTAGCCCTGAAACCTGCCTGTGACTGCATGTATGGGATTTCTGACTTGAAGACTGTTTATTTTGTGCTGTGTCCTTTTAGCATTTCCTTCATTTTCTCACCAGGACTTTGTACCCTTGGTGGATCAGCAATTACTTTATACCTGCTGTCCCTATCTTGGTAAGTATTTTACTTATTTTTACTATATACATAAAATATATTGGTAGGTATTTACTTTTATTTATTCAGTTGTTTATATTTGTTGTTTGGTACTGTGAGTCCTTGGATCACCTTTCTTACTCCTCTTCACAACTTAAGGTCTCAGTTGTGTATGCAAGAACCTTGATAAGAAGCTGTATTGCAGAAGCTCCTGCAGCTGTGGATAGTATCTGGTGAAGCTGGGGGAGGGAGGTTACCTAGTCAGGATAGTTGATCCACAGAGCTTGAATCCAGAGGGACAGGGGAAGCCACCCCTCACAAGCTGTAAGGAAGCATTTCAACAGCACAGCTTTTCTACCCTAGGTGTAGGAAGAGGTGTTTATGCTGCAAAGAGTGTCTTAATTCTTGAGCAGATTTCTGCTGCCAGGCAGAGGGGAAGAATCTTTTTGTGCCCTGGTGTTTTGTCAGGTTGTTTGAGATAGCTTTTCCATGGGATCTGTCTACCAGTTGTAAAATTCCTCTCTGTAGACTATTAAATAGAGTCCCAGATGGGGACACGTTGCTCTTCTTCTTGGGTCTTAGTAGGAAAACTGTATGTTAAACCTGTATCACAAAACTTCTAGGGGTGAATGGGTTGTCCAGCTTTTCCCCCAGGATTTGCTCCTGACTCTTGGAATTTTGTGTAACTGCTCCCTTTGTTGTCCTTGTAGAATTTACGGTTCTTGCTTGCCATGCTAAAAGGAATGCACAAAAATAACTGCTCCCTCCTCCTTCTGAACGAGTCCCATCTGCTAGAGGGCTTTTCAGAAGTTTCCTGTTTTCAGAGCCTTGCTGTGCCCTGCATGTGTGGGATGCCCCCTCTACTTCACTGAAGCTTCTGCTTCTGTAGAAACTGAGAGAATCTGCTCTGGGAGCAGGACTGGAAAAGTGAAACTCTCGTTCTTGAGTTTTAATGTTAGTTTTTCTCCTTGCTTATGGAGTTGATGATTGCTTTTACATGTTTTCCTGTACAGGTGAACTGCGTAAACTACTTGCTTCTTTTGTGGCTGGTAGTGGAGGGAAAAATGGTGGTTTTATGAGGAAAATCACTCCCACAGCTGCAGAGTCCTTAGCACCCAAGGCTTCTGTCACACAGCGGAAACTGCAGGTAACGAAATTAGGGAGTCACAAGGGGGAAAGGGACAGGAGAAATTTGCTTGTGTGAGTGTAGGGTTATACAGTGATCTCTTAATGCCAGGGAAAGAATGGACCTAGACAGCAGGGGAACATTGTGTTTAACAGTCAGGTATCTTTACTCCCTGTTTTTCTGTTACAGTCATGTGGCTGGGATATGGTGTCAGTGCTGAAATCCAGATAGCCTCTGTAAACATTCTTGCAGCTGGAGCAACTAGTCTTATTTGTTTCCTTCTTCTTTAACATAGAACGTTGGTATGTTTCTCATACTTTGTTTCAGTTAGATTGTAGCCATGCTTTCCACTGAAAGAAGGACATATGTAGGAGCTTACAGGATTACCAGCCTGTAAAAGGGCTTGTTCTTCCCAAAACAAGCCCTCTGTGGTGACTCACTACTAGTAGATACTGTCAGAACTCTCCCATTTCCCTTTACAGATCTTTTGTAGCTTCAGAAACCCTGGTAATAAACTTTAAGTGGTTAGAAGGGAATAAGGAGTAAAACTGGGATGATGAATGCTACAGTAGCAGAAGGTTCTAGTGGAGGCAAACTGTCTTGTTGTTGATCTCCAGAAGGTGGTTCTGTCCATCCCTGTGTTGGTGAGAAGAGGCTCTGGAGTGCTCTAATCAACTGTAGTGCTTTCTCTTGAACAGATGGATTTGGAGCAGGCCTTCTTCCACAACCAGCCTCCTTCCCTACGGAGAACAGTGGAATTTGTGGCAGAGAGGGTGGGATCCAACTGTGTTAAGCACATCAAGTAAGTGCTGGTCACCTGTTCTGTGACTTCATAAGTAACTTTACATTATAATTAGACAAAGAGTTGATCCTTTAAAGTTGTGTGTATGGGGGAAAGAAGCTTCCCTGGGGGTGTGCTGTGTAGCAGAACACCAAGGCTGTGTAAGAACACAGGCTGTGTAGGACTGACCAGCAACAACTGCTGTTGTAGACAGGAATTTGTGAAGGAATGTAGAGAGGAGGGGGATACATCTGTGGGACATTTTGTATGTGAATGCAGTGCAGCATTGAGACTTTGTAGCCTGTTCAGAGCATTCTTGCTAATGATAGGAAAATCTCATATCAGAAATGACCTCTGGAGGTCACTTGATCCAAACTCCTGCTCAAAGCAGACCCAGCTTTCAAGTTAAGTCAGGTTTATTGGCACCTTTTCCAGTTGGAAAAGTTTCCATCTCTTAAGGATGAGGATTCAGCCACCTCTTTCTACCATGTTCCAATGCTTAATTTTCCCAGGCTTTGTGAAAAATGTTTCCTTATATCCTGTCAGAATGTCTATCCATTGTTCCAGCTTGTGGATATTCCTGTCAATCTTTAGCAGTACTCTTCCTGGAAGTCTTGTTCTGCCTTCTTTGTAAATTTCCTTCTCCCTTCAGCTTTTTCTTGTCTCCAGGCTAGGTGAAACTGACTCCCCCTTGTAGGTGTGTGCTCCAGCATCGCAGCTATTTCAATAATTTTTTTCCTTTCTCCTGCAGTTACTCAAATTGTCAATGGCTTTCTTGTCCTGAGATCCCAAAACTGGACACACTACTCCAGATGCAGCCTCACAGTGATGAGGGAAGCAGTAACTTCCCTTGACTCACTGGCTGCACTGTTGCTATTGTCAGCCCAGTATAAGGTTGGCTTTCTTTGGACACTCCTAACTCCCTTCCCTTGTTGTGGGACCCCCAGGTCCTTTCTGCAGAGCTGCTCTGTAGCCAGTAGACCCCAGCCTGTACAGGTGTGCAGTCAGCCCATTTCTTCCTCTTTTCACAGCCCTCCTGTGTGGCAGCCCTGCCCTCCAGCTCATGAGCTTGCTCAGTTTGCACTGTTCTGTTGTCCAGCTTGCTGAAGGCATTAGGTGTTATCAGCCCCTCAGAAATGGTGGTTGCAGTGGGCTGCTGCTGACATCTTTGAGCTTCTGAGCACTGTCAGTTGAGCGTACAAGGTATTGCTGCCAGAAAGGAGACCTGTAACCAAATAAGTTTTTAGTAAAACCTTGAATCTTAGTACTGTTTTGGTGTCTTCATTGCTGTTGTCTTCCATACACACAGAACAAGGAGATGATACAGATGTGATACAGCCCAATTAATTCATTTGTAGTAGAGTGACTTATTGCATTTGAGATGGGTATCCCCCTAAACTGGGGAGACGAGCTGGGTACACTTAGTGTGCACTGTTTCTTGTATTGATTTCAATCTGCCTGATTGTTCTTTGTTTTGTTGCAGGGCAACACTGGTAGCAGAGCTAGTTCAAAGGGCTGAAGCCATGTTGCAAGATAAAGTGAAGGAGGAGGATGTTAATCATGACAAACTGCTTGAAGAGGTGTGCACTCATCTGTATGAGGAAGGGGCCCAGGCGCTCATCAAAGGCAGAGAGTAAGGAGGAAAAGTTATTTAAATCTGTGCCTTCCTATCTCTTCTTACTGCAGAATCTGTAAGCCTAATTTAGTTTGGCCTGTCATGCTCAGGTTCTGGTAATTATAAACCATGCCCTCTACTCTTCTTATGGTGAATGCTGCTGTGCTCCAGCCAGCTAGTACTGCATTTGTAGGAAGGAATAAAGGTGATTTGTGTCCCTCTGCTCCAAACAGACATCCACTGCAGCTATTGTATTTCCCCTCTTTGGAAAATTGATATTGCAGCTTAGTTGCTTGTAATTACCCTTTCCTTGTCTGGTTCTTTTAATCTGATTTATTGCATTGCTACATAATAAACCTCTGAGTGTTGTCCAAGAATCTAGACTAATCCTGTGGCATACTTTCTTCCTTTTCTTGTAGATTTTGCAAAAAAAAAGGTCCTGAGGCAGTAAGGGTGTTGTTGCCAGAAGAGACATCTGCAGCAGTATGTATTTTCCCTAAAACTTATTAAAAGCCTCGACTTTAAGTCTGGATCATTACCATTTTTCCATTGCTGCTTCACTTTTCCCTTAATAGCTCAGGTAAAGAAAATCTATTGATGCCCTCATGGGAGGACTGAGAGATAGCTAAGAAGAGTCACTCCTACTTCTATGCCTTGCATATTCTGGGTAAAGTGGTACTCCAGCTCATAGCTGACTAATGAGGCTAGAATGTTATAGAAATTGCATTTAACTTGCAGTCATAATGCATTTGTTTTAGCATCAACTTCCACAAGAGTTGATGAGGTTTTTGGAAAATCAAGATGGCCCAGTTGTTTGCTCAAACCAGCTGTTTCCATAGAGGTGGTGGTGTTCAGTTTAACTGTTGCATGCCAAAATTAAGCTTTTTCCTCTAGACTTCTTTCTGAATTTTCACTGACTGCAGTGCTGTGGCTGATAGTAAATCTCCTATCATTTGTTATCCTCCCTGTAAAGGTTTTAAGTAGTGCAGAAAACATTGCAGTGGAACTGGCTACTGAGAGAGCCTGTGGCTGGCTCTCTGCCAACATTGCAGGTGAGTCTTTTTACCTTGAACTGGAGCTTCTAACCTGTGAATTGTACTCTTTTTTCTGAGATCAAGAGACAGATAGTGTTATAAAGTACTTGGTCCTGCTCATTTTTCTTTTAGTGGAAAGTATGTAGTTGCTCTGTTCCTCCTTGTTTAGGCAGAATAGAAATGATTTCTAGCTCTAAGAACCTTCTTTAGGGATCTTTTGGGCTTGGCCCATGGTAGTGATTTTTAGTTATGGAGTCTTGTAGGATGGTGAGAGTAAATGCTATGGAAATGTCATTTAGGCTGAAGTTGCCTTAGCACTTCCAGGGTATACAGACAACTGCTTTTCAAGCCATCTTATGGTTCACGTGTACAAAGTGCTTCTGAAATCTCCTGTAAAACAAACAGTTCTTGGACTGGATGTGTTTTCTGCAGGCTGAAGGCAAATATAGTCCTTTTATTCTGTAATACTGCACTGGCAAATCTTCAGAGTCTCTGAAAACCTATTTTTTCAAGAGGTTGTGCCAAAAGCCTGGGGAGGAATGTCCAAGTACCATTTGCAGCCACAGGAGTTTAGTGTTTTGGATGCTGATCAAAATGTATTTTGGTAGAAGACATGGTTTTTATGGGCACAGTGGTTGAACTGGTATGATCACAGTGAATCAGCTTTCTACTTTGGCATTGCCTTCTGGCTTAGCTACTGTGTTTGTTAAACCCATGGAAATATTTTTATGGGAAGTGAGATGAGTTGCCAGTTGTACCTGGCAGTGATGGGAGGCTGCCTTCTACACCTGTGGGTCAGTACACCCTCCCCACGTTTGCCTCTGCACATTAAATGTAGTGGGAGGTCAGAGAGAGTGGGTTGAAAATGTAAACTGTCTTTTTTCCTTATTCGCTGTGGCCCTTGGAATGAGAGGCTAAGAGTGTTTGAAAATGATTCTCTGCTTCAGTGGAGACAGAAACTGAAGCAGACAGGATTTGTTCTCTGTTCTCTATAGCACTCATCAAAAGGGAAGTGAAGGCAACCTTCAACAGAATGCTGAAAGTCCCAGGATTTCCCTTGCCGGGTGAGGATGCTCTTGAGTTGAGAAGGGACTGTCCTCCAGGCTGCCAGCACTGTGCTCCATTTCCCTCCCAGATCATCAATGAGATTAAGGTACACAGTATTCACTTCCTGGCTTGCCAGTTTTTCACATTGGTGGTTTTGTGATTTGTTTTTATTGTTGTTTTGTGGGGTTTTGTTTGTTTGTTTGGGGTTTCTTTAAGAGAATGTTCTGGTTCTGAGGAGGTGGCTGTGGGGAGTGCTTAGGAAGCACGATGAAAGGTTCTCAGGTTTTTTCCAACCCTTGCTTGCTGTGTCTGGATCAGAGTTCCCTGTTAGGAGTGCTGTCTCAAATACAGGATTTCTGGTAGCATGGTAGTGTGGCCTTTTTGATATGAGTAGAATGGAAACCACTGTGGACCCCATGGTATTGTGTGTAATTTCACAATCATTTAACCTATGTACCCCATCAGGAAAAGAATTCTGAGCACCTCACCTTTTACTGTTACGTATTTGGCCTATGTTTTTTGCAACTGCTTCTGCTTGACAGACAAGTAATGCTGGTTATCACTGTCATTGCTTTCCCAGCAGTTGTGTGAAAATGAGTTCACATCCTTTAATGCTTTCTTGATTGTGCTAAAATAAAAAAAGGAGGGTAAGTTGTATGAGGAAACCTCTGGGTTGGCACTGAAGCTTCCCTGACAGTATAAGAGGGATCTGGATTTTCAGGGTAGCACTTCTATCCTGAACTGCTTGCTGTGCTGTGAAATTTATCTAGAGCTTTCAGTGCTTTCCTTCACTTTTAAGAAATATGAAGTTGTTGCCATCATTACATTTTACTTTGTAACATTAGTGAGAACTCTGCTAGAAATTGAGATCTTGGTAAGGTTGTGAAAAATCAGCTTTACTCTGTCTTATGAAATGTATAGGTACTGACTTAGGTTCTGGTTTTAATGAGGACCCAAGAACTATTTGTGAACTGCTCTGTCACGGGTCCAAGGATGTGTTTGTGGAAGTGCAGGATACTAATGTGTGTTACTGTTGTCTTCCTCATCAAGGATGTGCTCTGTGTTGCTGTGGGCCCACGGGAGGAGGGTGAAGTGGTTGACTACGTGTGGCTGGAGTGCTTGCTGGGAAGGTTGAGTCAGACACTTCGATGCAGAAAGGTAGAAGATGTAAAAAAGCAACATAAACTCCCTTTGAATCACTTTGGGCTGTCTTGATACCTGTAAACTTTTTAATTTGCCTTGCCTCACAGTTGAATTCAGTTGAGGAGTTTTTATTTGAGCTCAAATGTGGCAATGTTGCACTGCATTCTTTTATACTGTGTAGATCTGCTTGTTACTGCAGTTTGCCTTTGTGAATCCCCTTTTCATATATGACCTTTTTGTCTTTCAGTCTTTAGTGGTCCCCTCATTACAGCTCTGTGCTTCTTGATGTAAATTGCCTGCTCATCTTGGATATTTTTTATCCCTTGTGAAGCTCTGTTTTGTCCAATCTGCTGTAGGGGGAAAAAATAAAACTTTTTTTTTGTATTTTCCAGTTCATATGTCCCACATCAGAACAGCAGCTGGCCAAGTGCACAGTTGAGTTGGCATCTTTGCTGGGTGAGTTATGATAAGCTATTTAAGACTGAAATCTGTTATTACAGTTCTCTTAGATCCTTGAGGTCAGAGATATAAGTGTCTAGAGCTCATGGATGTTTCATTCTCTTTGCTGTCACTGAGTCTGAAGATTTTTTTCTGTCAATTTGGGTGGTTGCTGTTATTCCCTGTTACATTCTGCAAAACAGAATTGTACAGTGAGTAACCATCCCTCTGATCTGTTTCACATCTGTTGTTTTTTATTTATTGACATCTTCAGTTAAATATGGGATATGTTTTCCAGTATTTCTGCCTCTGAAAAATTGTGGTTGAGTTTGGGCTTTTTTCCCTAAAAGTAAGGACCTTTTCCATTACATTATGTTTTTGTGGCTCTTTAAGGGAAAGAGTGGACGTAAATTGTTTCCTGTGAACATTTCCAGTCTGTTTTTTTCTCTTGCTCTGATGTGTAGATATAGTTTTTCTCTGAGCAGGGGCTTCTGATCTCAGTGCAGGTGGGTTCTTCATTGGCAGCCTTCTAATTTTGTGTGTTTAGAACCAGCTTTAGAAGTTTTATACATAATTTCCAGGAGGCAGTTCACATCTGAATATTGTGAAATTTTTTCTGGGGGCAGCAGTGTCAACCTGTCCTGTTCCATTAGGCTGTACCAAGGAAGAACTGGTATCTTCCTTCTGTTTATGTTCATCTGCAGTTAAGCACTGTTCAGTTTTACTTTCACTTGTGTGAAGTCATGTAACTCTGCCTATAGTTTAAACTATGGACAGCTGTTCAGTCTGTCTATAGACTTCAATGTTGAACTGTGCTACTCTTCTCTCCTTTGCAGTAACACCTAGGTTCTCTTTGACTAAATATTAGGCTGACTTTCAGGAGTTGGGGCTATTTTCCAACCAATTGGTCTTCTTTGCTGAGGAATAGAAATTTCCTCCGATGTCACACTGTCTGTATAGTTTCAAAGCTCATAATTTTGAAATATTGAGCTAATATTTCCAAACTCCAGTCCTCTTAGATTCACTAGTTTGTACTCCCTAAGTGTGATGCTGAACCAAGACGATGACTATAAAAGGAAATAACGCAGCTATAGGCATTCAGTTTTCCTCCTCCTGTTAGTTTCAGATCGTGTTCCTCTGAGTCTTGGGATCAAATCCCCAGAGAAGAGCCCTGAGAGGCTGCGTGTAAAGAACAATCCCACCTACAGCCTCCTAAAGCTGCTGTTCTCCATCTGGAAGGAGGACTTTGGGACATCTGTGCCTGTGCAGCTGATCTTCAGCAAGAAGAACATGGGTTATCTTGCAGAAGCCAAGCAGAGAGAGGTAAAGCTCATTCTGATGTGGGAGCAGGCTGGCACTCGTGTAGGAGCTCTGCCAGCCCGCAGTGCTCACTGGTGGCTCGTGTGACTGAGGCCAGCGGGTTTGGTCACTGCTGGCTGGCCTTGTTTCTGCAGGGCAGTGAAGGAGAGGGACATGCACAGCTTGTCAGGGGTTGGTACCTGCCTGGGGGGCTCTCAGGAAGGCACAGTTTTGGTTTGGAACCAATGGCAAAATGACCCATTTGAGCAAGGACACGTGACTGTCATCAGTAGCATTCTTGTGCCTTTTATCAGCTTGTATTTCTGCATGCCTGTTGGTGTTACAAGCACCCCAACAAAAGCTGAAAATCACCCTATTTATTGCAGGCTAAACCCAGCTTATTTCAGGAATCAAATAATTTTTCACGCTGTTCTTGATCAGGCAGGAATTAAATACTTGGTGTATTTATAAACTGAGAATTTATAATACCATATACATACTTTATGGTAGAAGATAATGTATGAACTAAAGGAATTGTGTTCACTCATTGTGGACATTGCTCTTGTCCTCATTGTCACACACAGATAGATAATGTGCTTGCTTCTTTTTTCCATGTTCTGATCCAAAAAGAAAAGCATGAATTATATATGGAAAAAGAAACAAGCACACAATCAATTTTTTTGAGTTGTTATTATTTTCTTCTCTTGTGCAGTGGGATTTATTCCTTCTCCTGCTTCATGGTCTTATAGAACATGAACTAATGAGAGCTAGTGAAATCCAGAGTTGCCTGCATATCCTTGAAGAGCTCCCTTGGCCCTCAGTAAGTAATTAGATATGCATGAACAATAAGTGAAATAAAAAGTAAAGCTATGTAAACAGGAAATCCTTGTGTTTTAATTTAATATAGATAAGGCCCATAACCTTCCCATCTGTTGTTCCTGCTTGATGCAAAGGAAGGACTGGTTTCCAACAAGCTTGTTTCTGCTGCTGGTGTTTGGCTGAAAGCTGTACTTGTGTGAATCCAACATTGCCTATGCAGTGGAAACATTTCCAAGAAAACTGTAAACCACTTTGGAGACCAGCTGGCTCAGTTACCAGTTTTCAGTTCTAGTCTGAGTGTGCTTGCTGCCTTCCAGCTGAGAATGATGTGTTGGGAAGCATCTTAACTGACCAGTCTTGCACTTCAATCCCTGTGCCTCCTACCACCAGAGTGTGAGAGCATTCAGAATGTTCTAGAGAGGGGTCTCACTATTCTGGCCACTATCAAAATGTAGGAATCTACTCAAATGCCTTGCTAAAAATGGAGAGTATTCCAAGGCTGGTGAGCACTTGCATGTTGGAGTTGTTTAAACCATTTAAATTATGGCAGCAATCTTGTCTGAGAAGGGTGTGGGGATCAGAGGGGAGACTGAGCATGTCTGCAGGCATTCATCATTGCAATCAATTCTGTAGTTCCTCTAGGTTTTTGCACTGGAAAACCATCAACATGTTTAACCTTGTAAAGTTCTTTATGGAAAAATTAAGTCAGCCTCTTTTGTTTCTATTACTAAGGGTTCTCTGGTTTGTGTCTGTTACAGGATTTCATAAAAGACCTGAAAAGGCTGTCCCGAGTATTTGTATCAGAACAGCAGATGGAGGAGCCCAGAACTAACCCCTGTGAGCTGACCAGACAATCTCTAGCTACTGTGACCACACAAAGTTAGCAGAGGTGGATTCTGTGGTCAAAAATTACTAATGAAGATGCAAGTGGAATTTTCAGTGTTTCTGAAAGGATTGGGAGCTCTTTGCTGGGAGCACACTGAAGCTAAGAGGTCACTGTGCAAAACCTGCGCTGGGCTTTCTGTCACGGACATTTTGCCGTGGTGACTCTGCTGAAGGATTTACATCAGCAAATGTATCTCCAAGTCAAAAATCTCTAAAGCACCTTGATTGTATCTCAGAGCAGCTGTTGTTTGGACTCAGAGACACTTTTTGTATTTGTGCAGCAACAGGCTGTGACCAAACCCAGGAATCAACTCAAGTTACTGTGAGTGATCAGAGATTGTTTCTTGGTGGCTGTCTCTTAACTC
The DNA here is from genome assembly GCF_036417665.1 of Passer domesticus. Classification (NCBI taxonomy): domain Eukaryota; kingdom Metazoa; phylum Chordata; class Aves; order Passeriformes; family Passeridae; genus Passer; species Passer domesticus. The sequence continues at coordinate 36,355,815 of NC_087479.1, forward strand.
AGTGTGACTTCTCATGTTGTTTAACAAATCCTCTACAGTCAAGGGAGGGAAGAGGTGAGCCTATACGACACAGAGATGTGCCTATATTTATTTTTCATTGTAAGCTCAGTGTTGAAGGTTTGATTTTAATTTTTTAAGACTGATTTTAAAAGTTAAACCATATTAAATAAATCCACTAGACCATTGATGGCATCATTGCTAAAGGATGCTTAAGTGTTTTTCCATCTCTTGTTGGAAACAGAATTTGCAATTCCCAGGGTTTTTCATAGAAATAAGGAATAAAATATCTGTTTATATTTTTTACTGAAGACAGTATTTTTAAGACACTTTTATAGTTGTGAACATAAATGGCATCTGGCTGCTATTCACTGTTTTTTAAATAATTTTTCTTGCCTTGAGTTTGGGTTTTATCAGTCAGGAAGTGCTGCAGCAAGAGAACAACAGCCTGGAAGAGCAGACAAAGTAGTGAAGAAGCACTGGAGAGTGGGTTTTGAAAGGGGCCCATTTCTTGGAGGACAGTGGGCATTTTCTGCCCTTACAGACAGATGGTCACAGCAAGAGTGTGACCTCCTGTTCACTCCCTTCTTTCCAAGTATGTCCTTGAGCTGAGGATCAGGGACTGCTGATGAGTAGCAGAATATGTTTAGGTGTTCATCAGCTATCTCATGGGATTCCCTCCCTCTGCCCCAAAGCAGTGAGGACATTATTTCCTTTTGTCTAGGAGTGTCCTATTTTTGTAGGTTTTTCCAGAAAGCAAGTTCTGTGTTATTTAAGAACAGCCTCTGGACAAGGTGAAGCCCAGGGCTGTTTAGCTTGCTAATTTACTAGCCTCTTCCCTGTACAAGGTGAGAAAAGGTAACATCTTGGAGTTAGTGATTCAAGCAAAACTACAGACAGAACTCATTAGGTAGAACTGTGGCTTCTGTTAAAATATGTGATACAGAAAGAGAAATCATAGAGGTGCATTAGTGTCTGAACTATATTGTAATTTTTCTTGTCTTGTTAACTAAGCACTGTATTGAAAGACTTGGCAGGTTCCACCTGCGTTCCTCTTTTTAGGGGCTTTCTGATGTGAATGAAAGTCCCCAAAAGTAGGCGTGCTGCAATACAAATACAAATGGAACAATTCAATACAAATTGAAGAGCAAGTACACCATATCATGCCATACCTGCTCCCTGAGGCTGAGTATTATGTGATGTTTTGCTGCAGATCTCATTTGAAGTTGTTGTCATAATAAACGTTATTAAATGTCTTGTCTTGTGTTCAAGGTGTCAGTAGAGAACCTCATGGTATCAGGCTGAAGAACAAAACAGGTACCTTGGCACAAAGGGTAGGGCAGACAAAGGGCAGCACAGATCTCCTGTCTGGCCTGTCAAGCTTCTGCTGAAATAGAAATCTACTTGGTTATGTAAGGGAGGGCAGGGTGCTGAAAGGGGAAGAAGCTGGAATCCATAAGAGATAAAAAAGGTGCTCCTGGTTCTGGCATGGATTTATTTGGGTGTTGTAAAACTGTTTGCATAGCTATCATGGCCACAGCCATTTTCATGAGATCAGTGTACTGGAATTGTCCTTCTCAAATACAACATATTTGGAAGTTTTTATTTAAAAGGTGCCCAAGCCTCAGGAGCACTTTCCAGCAGTCTGAGAACACAGTTGTGCCCTAAGGGGCTGGAGACACTTCTGCAGTGGGAGCCAGCAGGTAAGAAACACCCTGTTGCTGTGTTCTCATGACTTAATGCAGTGACGCTGGTTCTTGGGCATCCCACAGCCCCAGGCAGTTTGCTCTGTGGAACCAGACACCCCACTGTGTATCCAAGGCTCAGGGGCAGTTGTGGAGCACAGGTTTTCTGTCTGTGGACCCCTGGCCGTGGGACCACACGACCCTGCAGCCCTCTGGGCTGGTGGCTTTCTCTCAGCACCAGGCCCTCTGGCATTGTCCCTCTGTCCTGGGCACTGCTGCTGGTGCCAGAGGTGCTGCAGGCAGGAGAGCAGGAGCTCTCTGAAAGCCAGCTCTGAGGGTGTGGCCTTTCCTCTGCAGGTCTTTCCTATTGTAAACTCACAGGTCTCAAAAGAGAATTAGGAAAAATGGTGTTATATTAGCTCCCTTCTGAATGTGCTGGTCTGGGGAGTTGTGTAACAGGACTTGGGAAGAAGCTTCACCCAACTTTTGTGTTTTTTGTTTTTTTTTTAATAACCAAACAAAACCCACTTTGCTTGCAGAAAGCACTGTCACAGAACCCCAATTTAAGCAGTGACTGGCTTCTTGATTCTTGTGCCAAAAGTTCATATCCCATGTGCATTCCTCAGCAGGTAAGTAGGAGGCCTACATCTGATATCACAAACTTGCCTTTGTGTTGGTTTTCTATCCAGTGTAGTTCCATAGAAGGGTATCTTAGCTGGAGCAAAATAAGGTGGGGCACATTTTCTTGTGTAGAAAATACCATTTATTGTGGATATGAAAATAGCAACCTTGATTTAGGAGCAGAGATGCAACCCTGGGTGGTACAATATAATTCGTTTGATCATCTGCTGCTCAGCAGTAACTTACAGGAAGTTGGTTTTTCCTGTTGTAGAGAAACAAATTTGATATCTGCTGGGCCTTTGTTTCTTCCTTCCAAACAAACCAATGCCATTCATTAGCAAGTACCAAAAAATGTTGTATTTGCAAAAGAAAACATTCATATAAATAGGCTTTTTAGTATCAATTGAAGACTGTATTAAAAAAAAGTTACATTAATTCAATACTGATAAAAATAAAACTTAGCTTTGATAGCATATAAAAACGCTTCAAACCAAGCATATATAAATAACTTAATTTGTAAACGTAGAAAAAAAAATTTAAGTATATATAAAAATAAACATCTGATGCACTGTACAATAAGACACTATCCTTCATAGGCACTGGCATCATTGATCAAGAGGAGTCCCCCGAGATGTTTTTCCTACAAAACCTGCTTTACCACTAGTGCCGTGTCCAAAATAAAAGGGAAAAAAAGCAAAGCACTGAGCAAATCTGTAGTGGGTTGTATGAAGGCCTCCCGTATCTCCTCTGGAAAGCAACAGAAGCAGCACTAGGGACAGAGCCAATATCCCATGCTGCTGGTTCTGCTCATTTTTCCTGGGGCTTTACTGTACAGCCTTGTCTGCTCTTCCTTTTGGGTTTCCACTGAAGGGAGGATGTTGTCACATTACAAATCTGGAAATCTGTCGTTTTTCTCAGCTGCAGAAAACTGTGACAGGTTACCCATTCTTCCTTGAGGGGCTGTGTAGGATGTGTGATGCTCAAAGTGAACCATGCTGTGACTCAGGCTTTTAGCAAAAGCCTGGACCTCACCAAAAAAAGGAACACTAATGTATGGGTGTTAAGATTGTAGACATGACTATCCAAAGATCAAACAAAGCAAATTTGTAAGTGAAAGGTTTTGTTACCCTCCCTGAGCTAGTTAGAAGAGGAAGCCTTGGGTGGGTATGTATCAAAACTGCTATATTCTTAAGTGTCAATTTAAAATAGCTATTGTCTTTTCATTCAAAACTCACTATATTAGTAACAGGAAGTAACACAGAAGCTGAGAGCCAAAATTACAGCTGTGCAAAGACAGAGTAAAAATAGATCTTGGCTCTTGAACTCAAAGGTGGGAAGTGCAGCTAACTTCTCCGTGTGCTGGGAAACCACACCTTGTATTGAAAGTAACTGTGTTAAAGTAGCAGTACGGTGGATGCTTGAATACACATTTCTCACTTGACAAATTCAAAGTGCAAGAGCTTCTTGAACAATGTGGACTTTTTTGAGCTAATTAAAGCATAACATATCAGCTTTTATTGCTTAGATATATCTAAAGTGATTCTGTACTGTTGTGCTGAAGAATGAAATTAAGTTATTTGGATATTTGAGGTGGTTGTGGTTCTGCTTAAATTTAGGAACATGTGAACCAGCCTAGGGATTGTGTTGAACAAACATGTAAAGCCTGACAGGAGCACTGTTGGACTAAGTGCCACAGAAGTCCCATGAGGTAATTGAATGGGAAGAGTCTGTATTTGCTGCAGTGGGACAGCTGGCCACATTATGAACAAAGAAATGTGGTAAGACTATGGCCAGGCTATATTTTCAGCTCCTAATGCATTTGGGTGCAATTGTAGAAGGGCTGATGGGAAAAGCCGTTATGGAAAAATGTTGGAGCTACTCTTACTTGCAGGACTTAAATTCTAGGAACAAGCTGATTACTGAGTACTAACCTATCCATGACAGTGTCACTGTGTAGAACAGTTTGGTTTCTTTATTTCAAAGCACCTGATTCTGCAGTACAGTAAAACTGTGTCCTGAGGTATGGTGGTGTCCACTGATGCTGCCTAGTGTAAATCTGAAACACCTTACACTGGCTGCAGGCAGTCAGCAAATACATGAAAAATTCTATCCAGGGTGTAGGATGACTAGTGAATATTGTGCTGCTTTGACTTCCCTCTTCAAGGGGAAGGGAACCAGCAGCCAGCTAAGATAAATGATTTATCTGCACAGTCAGGAATTCTGCATTTGGTACTTATCTCATCATTAGAAAGTGGCTTTGCAGCTCTGCTCAAGAGCTTGTGAAAGGTCTCAAACCATACAGAGACTGCTTCCAGCCTAAACTTACTTAAAGAAAGAAGTTGATCTCTGAAGTTGCTTGGAAACAGGAGTTAAGTAATATGCTCTATGATTCTGGCTCTTGTAAAGCAAGGTCTCTTCCTCTGCTCTTTATAGGGCAGTACACCTTTCTTCTCTTCCATGGAGCTTTTCCACTGCTATTTCCTGGAGAGGTTCCCCACTAAACGTGCTGCATTTCTTATAAGTGGTGCTGGCCAGAGCAAATGATCCTGTTCTCTAACTGCACTTCCACATAGTCCAGCAGCAGCAGCCAGGCTCCTGAAGTGAGGCTTGGTGGTGGCTGCCTCAGGAGGCAGCATTTTCCATGACACTTCCTGACACCTGTGTGTCCCTGTGGGCTGTCAGGGGCTCTTCAGTGTCTGCTGGAGCTGCAGCACTAAGCAGTGAGCAGGTGAGCCAGCTGAGCAATCACCAGGGGCTGCTGCTTCGCCACGGAGCTCAGGAGCCTGGCGGGGATGGCCGGGGCTCCAAGGTCCACCTGCAGGGATTACAGAGGAAAGGCTGCAGGCTGGAGTCTGTACCTGCTTTAAACAGAACCCTTCTCCAGTCTGGAACAGCTCTGATGTAACAAGTATGTGTGGGTCACAAAAGTAGTTAACAGCCAAATGCCATCATTACTGTGTGGTTTGTATCTTTTTCTTCCCAATGCTCCACAGACTTTCAAAACTTTGGTATTTGATGTTGCTTCTAGCAGGTATGACCCACATGGCTTTTGAGTTTGAGCTTGGATTAAAGTTTACTAGTTTGAGACACACAGTGTTACTGAAAATGTATATGCATAAAGGCAATATAACACGCATATTAAATTTTAAAATGCATATATACATTTCACCTATGCATTGTAAAATGCATGTGCTAATTAATGATATTTTAAAAAATGTATCTTTAAGCTTTAAATAAATGAGTTTAAAGGACTAATGGCATTTATCACTACATAAGCATTTAAATGAATATTACACATTAAAACGTGCTCTTCTGGACATTTTAAAATACTTCATACCCCTGTCTCAAAGTGAACCTACTTTTCAAATGAGTCTAAAAATGAATTATAAAATTAGCATTTTCTTATTCTTAACTTGAATCCTAATCTTGACTTCTCTTTTGTATCTATTAAGTGTGAAGAATTAATGACTTTGGTTAGAAAAATGCACCAAGTATTTTCAGGGATCTTGAAAATCGTATAACCCCAGGTGGACTTTCTGTGTCCACAGCTATGTGAAAATGCAAACAAGACTCCCCATACTGGCTCTCCACATGAGCACAAGGTATATTAAAATTGCTGATAAACCTGTACAGAAGAACTCAATATCCAAGGAAGCAGCCTTGAACGCTGTAAAAGCTTGGGAATATGTTCTTGAACACAATCCTAGTAAGAGTCTCTGCATTGAGAAGTGTGAAAGAGGTGACTTTGTGGTCACTTTGTAAGGTTCATGGAGTATAGCGTAAGGATTGTGGTTTTTGTTGCTTGCCAGCTCGTAAGTGTTCTGCTGTGTAAGAGCTTTTTGCATTCACAGTTGGACATACAGAAAAATCCTTACCTGTGCCATGTAAATAACTCTGGTGATCTCTCTTCCATTCACTATGTCAGGTTCCAGTATCCAAGCACTTGGCAAAATCTCCCCTCTCACTGCTTCTTTACAAGGCTGAGGCATGGATGCATCATAGACAGACTGAATAGCCAGGACAGACAAGTTCTCCTGCACATGACAAGGTGTAAAGATGACAATTTGAAAAATTTTATGCATATAGCAATGTTTTCATTGTTTGCCATGAGGAATATTTCTCACATTGCTTACTTAACATGAAAAATTACTACTCTCATATCTATTAAATATGTTTTTGTCAAAATCGTGTGTGTTTGCAACCAGAATATACTGTGTGACACTTGTGTTAGTGTCTGATGAGCCTCGATAAACAATTGTCATTCACAAGAGGGTTTCACACATAATTCACTTGTTTCACTTGTGTGACACTGGCATGACTTTCCTTTCTGCTACACTGACACTTCTGCAGATAAGAAGATTGAACTTCTTTCTCTCCTTTGTCCTTGAACCAGGATATCAGAACAACTCCTCTGTGCTGCAGACAGAATGCTCACTTTACCTCTTTGGCTTCTGCAGTAATGCAGCAGAAATCCCGGGGCTGCTTTAGGTAACATAGGGAGGTATCAGTCACTAAATATACTGGGGAAAAAAAAATAAGGAAGGGGAATTAGACTTTGACAACTTCAACTTGTCACAATTTTCCCCAACCCTTACATGGAGATACATATTTTATTTTGACTTACTGCCTGGGAGTAGAGCTCTAGTTCATATGCTATAATACATATTTAAACACTTTTTCAAGCCACTTCAGGTTTGTCTTTACTTTCAAACCACTGTCTCTAGCTGCACTTCACAGCAAGATGTGTTTAATATCAGCCTTGGAAAAGCCCTGTAAAGCTGAAGCTCCCATATTAAATGATGAAATTGTTTCTTTACGCCTGAAGAAATGGAACAAGATGCCTTTAACTTTCTTCCTCTCTGCTTACATCCAGATGGTGCTTGTCATCTGCTAGGTGTGAGGATACTCACCCAGGTGAATGTGGCTGGTTACCTTCTTGTGTATTCGAGCTGTATTGATGGCGCTGTCGTAGAGATGCCTCTTGCCAGGATCTCTCACCACTCCCCACACATAGGGAAGAGGCCTTTCTATCACTCCTGCTCCCAGAAATCCGTGCCTTGTTGCTGAAGGGAAGACTTTGTAGTACACCTGCACCTCTTTTTCTGTACACTGATATCTGTCAAAGGCAAACAAAAGGTATTTGCCCACCAGAAGGCCAGGTACAGAGAAAGGCCTCCCCTTACACAGACCTGCCATAAACTTACTTCCACCCAGCTGCTGCTTGGCACGTGTAGAGGTTCCTCAGGTTGTGAGAGCATGCTGCCATTACCTTAGAAAACAATGACAAATGACACCAGCTTCACTCAAACGTTCCAGCTAGCACCCCACACTCTCTTCTGCACCCCATGGCTGCAGCCTGGATCACTTTTACCCATCCTTCACAACTGTTCAGTGATCGTGTCTGTACCTCACAAATAGGTAACTGTTTCTGATGTAGAACAAGACTTGTCCCACCCATTTTTGCTACAACTTCCAGAAGGAATAAGTAAAAACTCTGTTTTTACTTACCTCAGTGGTAGCATTAGCCAGGATATGTTTGGATAAATCTTGGTATCCTTTTGTTGAAGAGGAGTTGACAGAAATAGTTAAACCATGGGTGAACCTACAGCTGGTGCCACTTGAAGGAAAAGGTGGCTGAGTTCTGCTGGCTTCTGCAGGAAATAAGCCAGAGAGGGAATAAAAAAAAATTAAAATGTAACCCCACCACTATTCTTAAATTGTAGGGACTTAAACTCTCCACTGGAGCCCCCAGTCCATCTGATCCTAATGAAGGAGTGATAACATCCCTTGCCTGGACATTGAACATCCCTTGCCTGGACATTGTGTGTGTGTTGGTAATTACACTGCAGTTATATTTTGCAGTACTGAAGTTTTAACAGCTATTGCCACACGTAGGAAAATAAAATAAGGAAAAATTGATAGCTTAACTCTTGAGGCTAAAAATTAGAATTTGCTTTTACAATTCTATACTCGTTGCAGATTTGGGCCACACACTCCTTGCTTCCTTCCTTCATTCAAAATATTATCCTCATATTATCTCAAAAAGCTGTACTTTGATGTTTCCACATCAAAAGACCAACTTCAGAAGAAGCAAATCACCATTTAATATTTAAAGAAATTCTAAGCAAGCACTGGCTACTGGTTGATGGTATTTTTCTGAAGTCATGTAAAGGTAGGGACGTCCTTGCAATATCCAGATTCAAAGTAGATTTTGATTTGCATAAATGACAAATCTCTTTGGGCTTTGGGATACAGCTCAAAAGAAGAAAATGTATGTTTTACTTACCAAATGTTGAATCCTTATGCAGTTGCTCTAATGTGTAAAGCTGACTATTTCTAACAGCTGAGCGACCTCGTGTATCACTTGTAACCAAATTATTTCCAGAAGAAACCTGATTTAAGAAAGTGCAGAAGTGGGAGCATTCATTTGAAATGGGAAAAATAATTTGTGTTAAATAGGCAGTGGAATATTAGTAGCAAATCTGCCTTACAAGGCTGGAAGCATCTCTTTATCATGAGGTAACCCCTTTGCCTTTCCCGTAGTTATGAAATAATACTTTAACTTGGGAAATTTAGCAAAGTAAGTGCAAGGAACTAGCATGGGTACATACTGCAAAAGTATGGAAAGTACATTTTCACACATGGAAACTCAAGTCAATGCAGGTATCATTAGGGAGTCAGAATGTCAGATGCTATCAGGTTTATCACAAGAAAAGGCCTGCTGTTTCTAAAACGTTTGACAGATCTCTGATAGTTACATAGGCAGTAGTAACTATCTGATTTTTTATCTATGACTTACAAAAAAAAAAACCCCAAAACTTGCAAAATAAGTGTCACTGTCCTTTGCAATTACATTACAAAAGGCTCCCTCACCCCATGTCACCCATCTATGTACTGGTAATGCAAACTTGTCCTGCCTCATAGCTGTGACAGAATTTAAATCATCTCAAAAACCATCTCTGTGCCTACACTATGCCTCTGTGCTTGAAGCACCAGGGGACACCAGTCTCACACAGCAGTGGTTTCTCACCTGCCCTTCCTGGCTGCTGAGGTTACTTGCTGTGTATGTGGCAGTATTACTGCTGTTGTAACCAGATGTTGGGCCAGAGGAGAGGCTGAGGCTGGAGTCTGTACACAAAGTGCTCGTACTTGCAAGAGTCTTCAGTCTTGCTTCTTCCTGTAATAGGAATCACAGTATTTTGCAAAAAAAAACCCACAGTATTTTGCAAAAAAAAAACCAAACCAAAACAAAAAAAAAAACACCAAAAAACCCCACAAAGAAACAAACAAAAAAACCCCGAACAAACAAACAAACCCCAAAAAAACAAAACAAAAAAACCCTCCAAAAACAAAAACCAAAAACAACCCCAGCACTGAAAGTTGAAAGAGGAATCTAAATAAATCCAATTTCTTCCAAGAAGTGTTGACACAAACTTGCCATACAGAAAGCATTAAATAAGCAAGTTTGTTTGAATGCCTAGGATCATATAAACCATAGAGTGAATGACCCTGTAAAATCTGACACTCTGTGGAAATGCAGGTTTTGCTGTTATCTTCACTTATAAGAGTTCAAACTATCAAACTAATGCTAGGATGCTTTTAAGAGGAAGAAGTTTAATAAAAAGATGTCTTTTCAGTCCCATTTATTGCTCTTTGTCTACTTCTCAAGCCCCTGACTTAACTTGCTAGTCAAATATAGCTGTTAAAGACTGAAGATTTTACTTTACCAATGCAACTACTCAATGGTAGAAGACCAAGTAAAAATTACATACTAAGAAAATCCTGAGAACTTCAAGACTATGTGTACTTTCAATATAATGCTCACCTTCTGTAATTGAGAAAATATTTGTTCCCGTATCCGCCTTTTCTCTTGCTCTGCTCTCTCCCTAAGTTTGTCCCTAGCTCTTGCAATTTCAGTTTTGGTTTCCTCTCGTGCCTTCTGATAGTCTTGGAGCAGCAGTTCAATGTCTGAAGGGTGCTGAATGCTTCTTCTTTTTGGTTCTTGAACTCTGTAAGGATGGACAAGTTAGGAGAAAAACAGATAATTACTTGAAATACCATGAAAAAATAGTATTTCAATTTAGAACAGGAAAACCTGCCAGAAAAGCAATTAAACCCCACCACATCAGCCTCCAAAAAGCTTTTCTTTGCTCACTAATGGCTAAGTAGACATAAGCCTTGGAAAATTACTCAGATTGCAAGTCCAATTACTACTGAGATTACTTCAGTGGTTTCTAAATCAGGTCTCCATATGATATAAGGTTATAGCTTTGGCATATCACATACAAGATTATTGTGTTGGGAAAATAACTGTCTCCTGACTACAAAGGAAGTAAAACATTTAGGGAATATGGTGGGGAACAAGAAACTGAAATTCTAAATAGTGAAGTGGTGCAGAGATTTTCTGATATTTAAAATGAAACTGAACTCTGTGGATTTTAAGTTAGTGAAGGAGTGTTCTTGTTCCTGCCAGGACAGAGCTAATTTTGCTGGAAGGAGGCATGGCCAGGGCACAGAGGTTATTCTATACCAGCTCACATTATTGCTGTGGTGGAGGAAAGGCACACTTCTGGACAGAAGGGGTTCCTTCAAGCTGAGATGTGGCAGAGGGACCCATCCCATATTGTCTATTGTCAGGGGGTTTTCAGTTTGAATAATTTCTTTTCTCACATCTTTTGGTATTAATGCTGTTGCTGTTACTGCTCTGTTTCCTATCTCATTGCTGTTTCCAGCAAATTGTTCTTATCTCAACCCATGATCTTTACCTTTCCTACCTCCAGTTGGATGGGAAGGGGAAGCAGCACTGATTTCAGCAGGAGTTCTAAATTGGAGAATACCATTCCTAAATCACAGGAAGGTTGGTTTCTAACCAGTCCAGAGAGAATACTTGGCTGTCCCTGTCCATTATACACATATAATAAATTAGACACTTGTTATGGACTGAAATAAAACTAGACCCAAGGTTTTAATGAATATTTTCTAAAATCAGGCATGCGTTTTTCCTGAAAGCATTTTCTGTCCCAAAGGTGAATACCCCCACACTGAGAAGAATTCTGCCCCTGAAGTCTCAGATGTCAGAAAGAACCATTGATGTGCCCCCATTGTGAGCAGGGCTCATGAGCATCAGGACAGGAGAGGTTTCCAATGCCCTACCTGGTGTTTTCCACCACATCTCTTCTCAGCTGTTGCAGATATTCTCGGCGTCTGCTGGGGAGATCTAGATCCCTCTGACTTGCATCCAGAGTCTGGGACAGACTCAAATGCTTTTGGGGGCTCAGGCTTCTGCTTCTTTGGTATCTTTGTAGCCTTTTTACTCTTTCCTTCCTCAGAGTTTCAATAGTTCTCATGTGCCTGTTAGGGAAACATGATTAGAGTGATAAAATGCACCCTGCAATGTTTTTTTTAAGCACTTAAATATTAGGTAGATTTTTAATGTAAAATTTTTATAGGAATCTAATACCATCTAATACCTCTTTGTCTACATGCTGAGAGATGTAGAAATTCTAAAATGCCACTGTTTTTCTGATGGCAGGAAATGTAAGAGAGGGTTGTGATTACTGCTGGTAACAGCTGAGAGGCAAATTGTAGATGGAGACCAATGCAGCTGCTTCAAAATTTTTGTTGCAACATTTTCCCACACTCAGTTCTACAATCACAAGAATCAAGTATCTTGTTATTTTTAAAAAAATATTTTGCATATTTATGGGGCGTTAGAAATTATTTTTGTTTAGTCATACAGCAGTATTTATTCACAGAAACATGAATGGGATATTTCCATAAATAGGATGTATCAATTATTTTTACATTGCAATAAATCAATTAAATATATTCCCACATCACCAGGTACACAAGATAACTCTCATGGCTGCTAGAAATTTTAAGAGTGAGGTAACACTAGATTTGGATTACACCAAATCACTTTTCTCTGTTTTCTTGGAGTAACCCCAAAATTTTGTCCTAAATGCATTGCTTAACAATTTTTAAAATAAGTCTGATAGTGTATCTCTTCATTCATTGTGACTAAGTGATTGGCTCATTACTAAATGTTATTTAATCTGCATGAAACATATTAAATATACTCAAAACAATACTACATAAAGTAATTTACCTTTCATAAAGTTGCTGCTTCACTGGAATTGCCCCTGGCTCATCTGCAGCTCCTCTCTGAAGGACCCTCAGCAGGGCATCTGTTTCCCCAATGCCATAATTGAGCTTTGCCTCAGTCAGTTCCACTGTGAGGGGATGCTGATGCAGATTCAGCTGAATGCTGGACATGATCTGGGCACGCTCTCTCTGAAGTCTCTTGATCTCTCTGCTCCTGCTGTCACAAGGCTGGTAATTCCCTTCCACTTCTGTTGATCGTGTGCTTCCAGGCTTCTTTTCTGCCTGACCCCTTAAATCGGTCACGCTGCCGCTCAAGCCGAGTAGCAGAGGAGGAGGGCTGCTCCTAACACCACACCAGTTGCTGAATTTATTGTGGATGGGTAAGTCACGGAGGCTGCAACTCCGAGGCCTGTAGGGCTTTGCAAAAGCAGAGCTCTTGCTGAGAGGGATTTCAGTGTCGCATTCGCTCCCAGTGACAGAATCGGTACTGTCGTCTCGGAAGGACGTCTGCACGTCGCTCACATCAGAGAGTGGGGCAGGGCAGCTGTCCTCATTCCTCCAGAAGAAATCATGAAATTGTACAGAAGATGCTTCTACCAGAGGTTCTGAGGATGTGCCAGCATTTGTCTTACTTGAACAAGTGGCACTATTTTTTTTATTAAAAAGTAAGTCAGCATTTGGAGAAGGGTAGTTAGGAATCAAAGCAGTATCAGAATTCCCAGAGAACTTTTTGTGCCCGATTCCACCTGAAGAACCTCTTCCACCCCTTGTAACATACATACAATGAAGGGAATGTGCCACTGAAGCCTGGTCTCTGCCATCACCTGTTACAACTTCACTGTGTCCTGACACCTCCAGCGTACTGCTGGAGTGATACAGCCGCTCTGCACAAATGGTGGTGTGGGTGTCAACCCTCAGTCTGTGCTGCTCTTCCAAGTCTTTTGAACCATCCTGCCCTAAAAGGTCTTTGGCTGCTTTCTTATCAGAGAAAGTTCCAGATTTCTTTCTTATGCTCTTGTGTTCTCTAGAGGTGCTTGATTCACTGTCTGTTTCTGTCTGTGAAAAATTGTCCACATGGTGTTGCATGCTGAGCTGTGGGCCTGCCCTCAGCTTTCTCTTGGTGTGAAGGGGACTTGAAGCAACGCTGGAATATCCAAGAGGTTCCTTAGTGGGACAGACAGACTTGCTAAAAGCATTCTGGCTGCTGGGACTAGCGCTGAGAGTTAGAATAGGGGAAGAGGCCCTGTCGACTAGCAGGGTATTTTTGTACCAAAATTTTCTTTCAGCTGGAGTCTCTGTTTCATTGACACTTCTTTTATCCTGAGTATAAGATGTTGGAGACTGAGAGGTGCTATTAGTAGGGCTGCTAACTACAGTGCATGAAGAACCATCTTGCCCTGAGCTTGGCAAAGATGGTGTGAGAGGTGAAACTCTGGTACTAGCAAAAGCAACGTTCTGCTGTGCATTTAGTGATGTTTTTTGAAAATGGAAAATAGGGGTGGAAGTTTTGGGTAAACAAGGCAGATGCATAAAGGAGTCTTCCAAAATGCTGTCAAGACTGTCATGGAAGTCAGAATTGCCCAGGTTTTTCATCCCTGTTTGTTCTTGTGTTCTTTCTTCAGGAGTGGGTGTTTCCTCTTTCCTTTTGGGAATCTCTCCTACTGTATCTGCACCAATTTCTTTCCAATCAGCATTTACTGCCTGAGCTGCCCTCAATTCCTTTTCCATTTTTGCCTCCACTTGTTTTTCTTCATGTTTGCTTTGAGGCTTTTCCAAAATCTCAGTCTGAGTGCCTACATCTGCTGTAGTCTGAGTACAGCTATCTGACTTAATAGCCTTTACAGCACCTTCAATTCTCTTTTGGTTGATTTTGGCATTCTGCTTACGGTCTATAACACTCTGTTGGGAAAGATTTCCCAGCAGCTCAGAAGTGTTCTGAAGAAGCTGTGACAGATGCATGGACAGGTTTTGCATGCTTGTCCAAGAAGAAGGTTGATGAAATAAATCTCTGTTTGTTTCCTCTTTTTTTGCAGAAACATCTGTATAGCTTCTCTGATGTCTTCTCTGCCTTTTGTACCTTCCTGTAGTTGCTGTTTGTGTTCCTTGCTCACATGTAATCCCTGGTGGTTTTTTGGAAGGTTTTTCAGACTCTGAAGGATACAACAGTACAATTTCATCAACCTGCATTGAAGAGTTTCCAGGTTGTGTGGAAGGATTCTCAAGTTCAGCAGTGTTGTTTTCTGAGTTAGTCTCCAATGTTTCACTGGATATGTTGCTGTGCTGTTTGGTACTGTCACTCAAGTATGCTGATTGAAAGTCTTGTCTGACACTGTCCCATTCTTGAAGACCTTCAATGCTACTCAAAGTGCTTGACAAAACTTTTGCTGTAGCATATGAACTTAGATGAGAACGAAAAGGAGAATTTTGAGAGTTCAATCCATTGTCTACACTGGAACATCTCATAACTTTACGGTTTTCCATATTCAAAGGAATTTGATTGCAAGAGACATCACTTGCACTTCCAAAAGCATACTGTTTCCAGCCAATCTTGCAGGCTCCATCTTGTTGCCATGGGTGAATGTATGGGTTGATATCACTTGATCTAAAATGCATTGCATCTTTATTATCTTGCAAAAATAAATCAGTTTCTGGCTGGTACCCAGCTTCTTCTCCTTCCCCTTCACTACACTGAGCTACAGAATTGCTGTTTGAACGGACATTTGCTTCTGCAGACACAGAACTGTGAGCTGTGGGCAGTAAGGATGATGGAGATTGACTAGTACAGTCTTTCAAAGACTGACTACTTTGGCTTCTTGCTGCTAAATTTTGTAAGTTTTTGGAATCACATTTTGCAAGCTTTTTAGTTTGTGCCATTTTTTGCTGAAATCTTGGTTTAGATTTAATTTGTAGAAAGTTTTTCAATTCCTTCTTTGAAAATCTTTCAATTTCATAAAGATCATCTTCAGTTGGTGATGGAGGCTCTACACTCATATTCAAATCTTGCAGTGATTTAGATACAGAATACAACAAAGGATTTGCCTTAGATGAAGCTTCCAAAGTACATTCTGTGTCAGAGAAAACAGCAATAGCTGGAGCTGATACTCTGTGACTTTGTAAATAAGGTCTCAGTTCACTTTGTTTACAGCCCTTTGTACTCCTTGTGGTGGAATATGATCTTTTGCTCCTGAATTGCACCAATTTGGATTCTTGAAGAGTTAAATCATGGCTTTCTGGTAAAAAGTTTATGGAAGTTTTTTCATTATTTTTTACAGAAAAATTGAATCTTTCTGATTTCAGGGTATTATTCCTCATTGTAGTGTCTCCCATTGTTGAACAAGTGTTTGCCCCAGCATCAGCAGCACTATCAATGCTTGAACATACATTATTTTTGCAAAGTAAAATCTCTTTTCTACCATCTGCATTTGTTCTATCTGGCACCTGTTCTATCTGTCCACCTGGAGGCACATACTGACAGCTACCTTGCAGATCTGCAAGGTTTTTATCAAAATCCGAGACAGTGTGATATGGTTGCCTGGGATCAGGGCTTCTGTATGTGGGATATGCTTGACCAAATGAATTGCAGGTGTAGTCAGGATCCACTTGAACATCTCCTGGATACAGATTTTCCAACATTTTAACTTCTGAGCTTGTTGGTTCATTTGGAGAATTTGAGGATACATTAGTTTGCTTTTCAACAGGTTCTCTACTTAATGTGTTTCGCGACTCTGTCTTTACTGCAAAATGTTCAGCCTCAATATTTGAATGCAGTTCTTCCTTACTTCCGTTAAGTGTATTTCTAATTTGTCCCTCTTTAATAAGAATTGCCCTTCTAGTATTCCATAAATGTAATGATGGTAGTAAAAGAGAATTATCATTTGGTATTTTCTCTATGTTTTTGTTGCAAGCTTCTTGTGGTAGAACTTTATCCCAATGATGCTGATCAATTTTTGTATCACTGTCAGGTTTTTTATTATTATTTCCATAGACAGGTTCCCCATCTACAGCAGAATTTTCATATGAAGTACAGTCTATGTCTGAGACTGGAAAATGCATGTTTTCTTTTGCAAGAGAAAGTAAAATACTTCCTGAAGCACATATTGGCTCATCAAATACCACAGCTTTATCAGACTGAGTGTCTTGTATTTGCAAAACAGCAAATGGAGACTGTTTCAGTATATTTGAATGTGAAGTATCATACGTGCTAGTTTCACCATGGCCTGCATCTGCAGTTGAAGGAAATTCTGAAAATGCTGTTAAGGCTGGGTAATTGACTCTTGCTAATGACTGGGAAAAATCTTCTTTTACAGAGCACACATCTGCAGAATTGCAGGACACTTTCTCAGTCAAACAGCTGTCCAGAAATGAGTCCTCAAGCTGACTAAATACTAGAGATTTTGGGTCTCCAAATAAAAAAGATGTGTTAAAACCACTGAAGTTCTTGGAGCTTTGAAATGGTATCTCAGGTGGAGTGTCTTCTGCAGACTGTGATGGCAGAGACTTTGATTCATTACAGCCAGTCTGTCCTTGGCTCTGGAAAGTGAGCAGACCTGATTCTGGTACAGCCACACTATTAGTGTTACTGCAGTGTTCTGAGAACTCATGAATTTTATCTTCTTTTGTGTCACCACAGTTCTGGAAATAACCTTGAACAATTTTCTCCTTTTGCTCTGTTTCCACAACTTTTTCAGGGAGTTTGTTACTCTGAGCATATGTGGCCTCTGCAACTGCAGAATTATTTCCCTTTTCGTCTCCTTTTTGAGAAACACCAGGAAAAGTTACAGATACACTCAAACCAGTTGATTCACTTTCAAAGTACTTTGTTTCTTCAGAGAGAACAGTACTATTTTTATCGTTGTCTCCACTGCTGACAATTAAACTATCTTCAGATGATGCTGGACAATTCAGAAGACCAGGAGAACATTCAGAAGTGTACAAGTTCCTATTATAATTTAGAAAGTCTTTACTATGATGTGGCTGTTCCTTTGGAGACTTGTTCAGGCCTTCTGAAAGGGCTGGAGCCTTCTCAGGAAGAGCATTGCCTGATTGGTCTACACAGCACTCTTCACAAGCTTCATGTTCCTGGTTTTCTATGGGCTCATGCTGATATCCAGCTACAACAGGAAACTCTGCATGTTCACATTTACTGTTTGCTGTAGGATAGCTTGCACTTAAAAATGTCTTCTCATCATGCAGTGGTGAACCCCCCAAGTGAGGTACTTTCTGAGTTGCATTAATATTCTGAAATATTTTTTGGGTAGAGCTTTCTAGTGAAGAGTGGGTTTTCCCCACCCCTATATCTTCCATCACTTCTTTCTCTGAGGAAGACAGCAGATATGGAGTATCCAACACTAGTGAATCAGGCACAATAGTATCCTTTATCTCTTGAGCTGTATTGTCTATGGAACTAAGACAGTCTTTTAATAATTCATTAACCATTAAATCCATACTGTGTTCTTCATAAGAATTATTAATATCCTGCACTATATCTTCAGAAGAATCTAATTTTTCCAAGAAAAATGAACCTCCTTTGGCCCTTTGCTGAAGTACAACAGTTCCAGGCTCAAGACCACCTACGCTGTAGGGAGTGAAAGAGCTGTTCTCATTGACAGGTTGTGTGGATATGGCATAATCTGGTCCATTTTTAAATACAAAAGGTTCGTCCTCCTGCCTCTGCTGTGTGGTCCTGGTTTGCAGAAGAGCTACACTCTTACTTGGTGTTTTATCTGGAAGATGTTTGTCTTCTCTTGTTTTGTTGGCTGCAACAGATGTACCACCACCAATCTCACTCTCCATTAATGTTTCATAGTAAGGCAGAACAGCTCCGGTTCCAAGACTGCTGTTAGATGGTTTTGTACATTGAACCAGATGAGAATCATCACTTCCTCCAAGATATAAAGGTTGGTTTACAGACAGGCATGGGGAGTCTTGAAGTTCTTGGTTCTTTTCTGTACACTTCTGTGATGCTGGTGGATTCTGTTGCTTGATAATGTCTTCATTATTTCCAGAAAAGCTCGTAGACACCCACTGGCTTTCTCTTAATATTTCATTTAATCTGTTGTTATCGTGTGTCATTTGGTAGCTGCCTTTGTTTTCAGGGAAGAGTTCATCCAGGTTTTGTAAAAAGATCAGTTCTACTTCCTCTGTGTTTGTTACATATATCTGCTTTTTTTTGTCTGCTTTGGCCATTTCTACTAGCTTCATCAATTGCACTGTCTCTTCCCCAGCTCTGGAGCCCACTTGATCCAATTCACAAATGTCAAAACTTTTTCTAACGATACCTACATTCAAGTTTTCTGAAGTGTCATGCTCAGGAGATTGCACAGTATGTCTGTCAAGACTTGTAAATTTTTGTTCAGTTTTGTATTGGTCAATATCAGCACTATCTTCAACTGAATATTCACATGGATCAACTACATGTCCTATCTCTGTAGAAGAGTCCACTGGATCACCATCCTCACTCATTTCAGTAGGGTCTTGGTATCTTGAATTATCCTCTAACAGTATATTTGATTCTACTTCAGAAGCCATCAGGTACCTTTCAGGAATCTTAAACTGATCTAAAATTTCTTCTTTGTCACCTCTGTCACAATATGTTTGATGCAGAGCTGGAGACTGTTCATTAAAATAAACATTTTCATCTGTGCATAAGTCTTCTTGTTTCGTAATAACCAGCTCCTCAGTGTTTGTCATGGTAATTTGTTCTTCACTCCCAGTCACTTCACATTCATTAACCATGTCTTCCTGGGGCAAACAGTTTGGTACACAATGTTCAATTATATTGTTAGAATTTATTTGTCCTTCATTTTCAAGTTCTGCTGAAATATTTCCTTGCCTTCTTGGGATTAGTAGGGTTTCAGCTGCATTCTCTGTTGTTCCACTCATCTGTAAAAGCCCTTTGCAAGTATCAAGGAATCCCAAAGTATTCTGAGTAATATCCGTTGTGTGGGAACTCACAGATGAAGGAGTGGTTTTGGGAGCAACAGAAAGCTCTGTTGAATAAATACCTATTTCTGTTTTCTCACTTACTTCTTTTTGGCAGAAGCTGCTTGTTTCAAGTTGGCTGCCAGAATGCACAAGTGCTTTTGATTCCTGAGTATGTTCTGCCCCTGTGCTGCCTTCCTGCAGTTCATCTTTGCGCAGCTCTTCACATGTCAGGCACAGATTTGTATTAAACTCACAGTGAACTTCACAAGCTGTGATGTCAGTAGGTTTCTTTGGATTCTGAGCTAGACCAATGTCTTTAAAATCCTTTTTACTGTCCTCAGTTACACTTTGGACTTGAGCAACTGGTCTGCCAGGTAAACATTCAGTGTGTCTGGATTTAATTTCCAATGCACTTTTTTCTAAGTTGCTTGCCTTATTGATTGATTTTGTTACTTCCTCATCCCTGGATGTATTCTGATAAGGAGCCATGGCTTCTTCTGTATCCATTTCTACGTCTCTGAAAAATTTGGATTCTTTATTTCTATAGGAACTCTCCTCTTGAGAAATGACAGCTGATGCATTTGTGTTGCTTTCAAATACCCTTCCCAACTCTGAATTTGCATCACATTCAACATGAAAGTCCACTGGGCAATCACTTTCAAAAAATGTTTCTTCCTCTTCTCTAGATTCAGGTAAAGATTTGTTCTGTGTTTCTGTTTCCAAGAGAACAGAGGCATCAAATTCTGCAGAAATGTCAGTTGCCTTATGTGTATTGTTTTTCTGTCCTGTTGCTTTTGAAGAGCATGTTAGGCAGAGGCAGCCAGAATGTACACCAGAACAACTTTTTGTGACACTGACTTCCACATTAAGATTAGATGTAGCATCATAATCTCCTTTCACTTTTGTGACATGTTCCAATAGTTTATCATAATTTTCAGTCTCATATGCACTTTGAAAAATAGTAGCTTTTGTTGAAACTTCGTAAAATAGGCTTGAATTAGATTCTGGGAGAAAATTTGTATTCTCACAAATAGCAGCAGGAAAGGACTTGGTGTTTTTCCCATTTACATTCAGTAGGAAATAACTTCCTTCATTTAAAACTAGGTTTTCATATTTGGATGAAAATTCTTTCTGAACTGCAGCCTGAGAATTCAATACATTGTGTTCTTTGCTTTCACTGCTTTCTTTTCTTATGTTATCAGTGTGTAATGTAGAATTTTCTGAAATTTGCTGGGATAAGCAACTCGCCTGACTGTCTGCTAAAGCACATTCAGGGGAATAATCCTTGGAATCAGGTTTGTGTTTGAATTCATAATGATTTAGTGAAGACAAGTCTTCTTCCTTTGATACATATTCTTCACAATCTCTGGGCAAAGGCACCTCTGGCACAATGTCTGCCAAGCTATCTGTGCTTATTTCCATACAGATTGTCTCTTTTTGACACACCTCTATTGGTGTTGCAGACTGGTCATAGCTTGTGCTGGCAGCAGTTAAAGGGTGACATTGATATGTTGTTTTCTGTGAGGAAAAATCTGTCTCTCGTGTTACTTCTGCAGGTATTTGCTCATGATCTGTTTCTTGCATTGTTTCCAGATTACTGTCCCCTGACCTGGGGGGTTCATCTGTATCAGCTGACTCTGCTCCTTGCCCAGCCATCTGAAGCTTGTAACTGCTCACCACAGAGCAGCTCTTGTTTAAGTCACTGAGGAAGAAACCTTCATCACAACGTGTTGGTATTTTTTGTACTGGAAAAAGCTGCCCACAGTTTCCACTGGATGTGAATTGGATGTGTTTCACTGCAGATGTCTGTGTTGAGGTCATATTATGAGCAAATCTCATAGAACACTCAGCAGCAGGTACACTGACAGATGTGTTTTCACTGCCTGAATCTGTCACACTTGATTTTGTCATCAAGTTATTGTAGTCATTGTCAAACTCATCTTTTGAAAAAGTTTGGAATAAGTAGTCTTCTAAATCTGCATCTACACAGCCATTCCTCTGCTCAATTTGCACAGGCAACACAGAAATAAAAGGTGTTTCTTTCGGAGTATAATCTTTTGGCAGCTCTGGATGAGTTGTGGTGGCAGAGTTCTCCTCTTTCTTAGATACCAGTGACAAGCAGTCTGCAGTGGAGGTGCTTTCCAAACAGCTGAACTCAGTAGCAGACCTGTAAGTGGACAATTCACCCGGTTGTTCTTGTTCAGGATGGTGTGACCTTGAATGTTCATAATAATCATGCTCTGCTGAAGTAGGAAGGAAAGAGGCACTTAGTCCTACTGAGCTAGCAAATGAGGACTTTACATTTGGAGATTCCAAGGAAGAATTTTCACTAGAGTTTGTCCATCCCTTTAAAACCTTATTTAATGATCTGCTCTCACATGTCCTGCTTGCAGTTGTTGTTTCAGGTAAAGGTACTTCCAATGTGTCAGAGGAGAAAACAGAGTTTATTTGGATTACATGACGTGGACTGTGAGTAATGCTGTGAATCTGCTTCGAGCCAGAAACAAAAGAAACCTCAGCAGCTGACTGCTTTAGATCATCTTTCTTTAGCCAAAGTTCTGGTTTGCTTGAAGAGCACAGACGAGCATCTTGAAACTCCAAGTTTTCATGGGAAGAAGATGCTGTTATTCCGGGGCTGCTAATGTCAACCTTTGAGTCACAGGAAGACCAGGCATCATTAGTAAACAAAGGATTTCCACTTGTATAATACAGTCTTCTTTCAGGAGACCTTTCTTGTTCTACAAAGGAGACTTTTGTTCCCTTCAGCAACTTCTTGCAAGCATTACTGGAAGCAGTCTGTGGCTTGGTGTTCAAATAAAAGGAACTGGTCAGCTTCAGATCATAATCTATCCGTTCTGTATCTCTGTTGCAGGTCTTGGATTCATGGTTTTCCTCAATCTGCATAGCTGGTAATTTAGGAGTTTGTAACTTCCAGAAAATCTCTGCTGGCATTTCATCAGATGAGTCAGATTTGGATTCTTCTACCAGATCTTCTGCTGGCATCTCTTCCCCATCAGCTAAGCTATCCAGAGAAAAGCTTCTTTCAGCCTTTCCCAGTCTCCTACGAGATGCATATGATGTCACCAAAGATGAAATATGGTTCTCCGTTCTGCTTTTGTAAAGCTTAGCTGGCTCACGATGGGCCTTTAACTTGTGAAATTGGCTTGTATTTTGCTTTTTGGCTTTATTTTCCTTTTCTATCAGAGAGTCTTGTGACATTTGACTGTCATCGCTCTCAGAATCTTCTGGGTTGGCAAGACATTTATTTTTGTCAAAATCTTCCAGTTTCATTTTCTCTGGGAAAGCTTTTGCATAAGCACAGGAGAGCGAATCTACAGAATAGGAACTGTCAGTATCAGAAATCTCATTTTCATCATCCTCTTGCCAGTTCCCCAGCATATCTGTGGCTGTTTTGGGCGCTCCAGCACTTAGCATCTCAGCACTGTGCCACTTTTTTTCAACATAAGAGAGTGGTGTCTGTGAGTTCATTTTAGTGAGATTGCCTACTGATGTTGCTGCCATCAGAAATTCTTTCTCTTCCACTGATGATTTCTCACGACTTGGCAAGGCTGAGTTTGCTTCTCTTTTCCAATTTTTGACTGTTTGGTTTAGATGCACTGATGGTGGGTTTCCATACACTGTTTTCTTAATTTGTTTAGGAAAATTTTCTGGAGAAGACCTGTGGCCTTTTCCGTTGATATCCATTCTAATCTTTTTATTGGATACCTGAGCTCTATTTTGTGCTACATTGCTGCTGGCAGGCTGACTTAAATCTCCTAGCACCTTTGATTTTGTCATTCTTCTCCCTGTAATAAAGGTTTTTGGCTCATCTTTCTCCTTAAAAAGATCAGGAGAGGAACCTTTAGAGGTCTGGTTTTGAGATCTAGCTTGCCCTGGACTGTCATCTAACTTTTCAATTTTTTTACAATTTTTATTGATACAAGCCATGATAGCTGAATCATTAGAGTATTTCTCTCCTCCTTTTTTATTTTCAGTTGAAGATGTTTTTTGTTTTTCAGTTAGCTGCCTCTGGACTGAAAAGGAGATCCCCTTTTCATCATTAAGGTCATCACTCCCAGAAATGTCTTTACCACTTCTGTTAAGGTATTCTACAGGTGACAACCTCTCTGTTGTACTACCTTTACAGTATTGATCAATATTTGGTGAGGTAGATAACTTGGAGACAGACTCCCTCTTTGAAAAACAGCTGTGAAAATAAAGAAGAAATAAAGTCCAATTCTTGCATGAATAATGTAGTTAACATTTTCACCACAGTAACGTCTTGCAAATAAGAATAACAATTCATGAAGCAACAATATTTTCTTTCAAAATCCAATTCTAGCAGGGAATAAAAAAATAAAATTCTGTGACTAATTATAAAATCCCCTTGCTATCTGGAAAGATGCCCTGCACACAAAGAAATAGCTCAGTGCTGTGAGGTATAGCTTCATATTGAATCTCTGTAGGCTCAAGTAGCTGTAAATATTAATTAAAAATAAAAGATAGTTCTAAGCCACAGAAATCCACTTAGCAGAGTTTGGCTATTTCCTGCTGTGGAAATAGCTAAGGACCATGCTGTGATAGGCACTGTAGTATCCCAACATTTTAGCATTGCATGGAGATGTACATTTAGCTTGAGAAAGATTGACCAGTATAAAAGTCCTCTCAATCTATCCAAAGATACCAATATTCTGAAGAAGAGTTTGATGATAATCAAGATAAAATTGTGCAAAAATTAGTATTTACCAACAGTCTGAACAAGGTAACAACAGAAGCTAAACCACTTCTAAAAAAGCCTTCTCAAAGAGGTAAAAAGTGCAGAAAGACTTGAGAAAGAAATGCAAAAAAGTGGGGAAGACCATGCCAGACAGATAAGTAGGGACCCAAAGGAAAAGGACAAACAGCTCCATCTTGAAGTACAATGTAGTGGGATCACTGATATTGTAGATTTGGGGATTTTCTTCAATACACTGAAAAGCATTCAGGATAGGTGGCCTGAAAATACCTTGAATTTATGTTACTTTTGAAAGTGCAGAGTCTTTGGCAAATGTTAACTTACCTGGGTACATGGGGCAGGTACGAATCACAGAACAAATGCCTGTGCTGCAAGGAACTCAAACCCAACAATTTCTGTCTCTTTTGCAAGTGGTGATCCAAAGAGGACCGTACAGCAATATTATCACTTAGGGCTTGGGATTGTTTCACACACTCTTCACTGAGCCAGCAGCTAGCTTCCAGCTGCTCCAGGTGTTGCTTGGCTTCCAACAGCTTCTGCTTCTTGACTATCCTTTCCAGCCGGAACTTGACCTTCTTCCGCCTTAGGTTTCTTTCAGCCTTCTTTAAAGAGTACCTTTGCAAGAGCTCCAGCTGCACCAGTCTCTTCTTGTTCTGCTGTAGCAGGGAAAGGCAGGTTTCCAGCCCAGTGGTGCTCTGCACCTCGGCCTCTGCACACAGCGCAGGCTCTGTTTGCACTGCAAACTCCCTCTGCTGTTGCTGAAGAGCAGCCAGACGTTTGTTCTCATTTATAAGCCTCTGCTGGTCTGTAAACAAAACAATGATTGAAAGAAAGTAAAAATCCTAGGAAAAGCACTACTTGTTACTATCTTGTTTCTTAATTTAATCAGCCTTTAGAGGTAATTTGAGAACAGAATTTCTATGCATGTAGAGTCTTGACAAACTATTTAAAGAAAAATGTACTGTTGCTCTACTTCATTGATAACTAAAAGCCTCCTCATTGGGTTAAGGACTCAGGTAGAAACTGCAGAATATAAGCATGTAATCATAAAATTAAAGAATCATTAAATGGCTTGGATTGGAAGGGACCTTTAAGATCAACCAGTTAAATGTGCATAAAATAAAACAAATACTGTCATGGCAAAGATGCATGTGAAGCCAACACAACCTTTCGCTATTACGACAAACAGTTCAAAAACCACAAGCTTATAGCACCAGTCAATGTATATTTTTCACAGAATTACCACTCTACTCCACAAAAAGAATTAGATTCTCTGCTTCAGTTAATGACCCCTACAGTTCATAAGTGCCAAATACATTCACACACCAAGTGATCAACCTAATTTGATAACAAAATATGTTACCTCTGCTTACACACTAAGTCTTCTCTAAATACTCAGAGCCTGATATTTGCAGTCAGTGAGAATGTAGTAGAGAACAGAACCAGGCTGATTTGTTTTAAACCCTAGATGCAAGAATAGTTTTATTCCATGCAAGGGATGGATGTGCTTAGACGCTTTTCAAAGCACACCAGCTACAATCTGAGCTATGATGAACTGTAACAAAAGAAGAGATCTGATGTATCTGATGGCTTGGACCTGTTCTCTTAATGAAGCAGAATTTTTATGCTGCTACAAAAATATACATATTCAGCTCTCAAAAGAAAGAAACAAACAAAAAAATCCATTGCTGAACAAGCAATGTAAAAATCTCAGGCCAGGTTCCTTTACAAGTGGAGCACTTCTCAAAGAACCAACATTTCCCAAAGCACTGCTGTCTTCATAGCGGCAATTTTTTTCTGGCTGAGCTTACTTTCAATGTGCAGTCCTTTACTAAATAAGCAATGTTTCATTGCTGGTTCAGGGATGTAGGAATTAAGAAGTATTTAAATTTGATGTGATGAATGAGGGCTTCCTGCAGCTCTGCACAGCTGAGCTGCAAGAGAGGAATTTGGGGCTCTGGAAATTTCCCTAGTGCAAGAAATCATTAGTGCAGAGACATTGTAGGTATCACTTGCTTGGTGAATACTGATCTTGTTAAACACACTTCATTAGTGAACCCCACCACAATGAGTCTCCTGTCCTGCTTGTATTGACAGCTCTGCAAGGAGCACATGAACAGAGGTAGGAGTTCTAACTCTACGGTTACTCTGTGGATAAAAGGGAAGCATTTTTGTCATTATGTTAGTTAATTTTCCTTAATAACATTTTTAGTTTTGACATACAAAGCCTTTTTTCCTCAACTTTGTTTCCAGGCATGTTCTCTTTAGCAAGATTTTAGCAAGCAAAATATTTGGCAGATCAATTTCCCTGCAAGAGAGTTGCAAGCTTAAGATGGTAATTAATCTCTGTGCAAAAAAACTTGGCACTGTCAGGAGCTGAGCCACAGAGGACACAGAAAAGGTGAAGAACTTTGGTGTGTTGCCAAGTAAAGAATTGTATTTGGCTGGCAAACACTACCTGCCTGGCCAAGCTTTGCATGAACACAGTGAAAACAGCAGAACTAGAGGGAAGCAGAGAACAAGTCTACAGAGCCACAAAATAAAGATGTCTGGGGGAAACTCTCAGATTTTCTGTACTATCTACATATTCTTCTGCTATGTGCCACCAAAACAATTTCCTTTTCATCTCTTCATTGTGGCTGGCTTAATTAGAAGATCGCTGCCTGCATAAGTTTTGTCTGAGACATTGCTAAAATTCACAAAATTTTCTTGTTCCAGGCCCAAACAGCAGATTTTGCCAGGTGGGAATGACACTTTGTATAGGCACCCTTTGCTTATCAAGAAACCTAGATCAAATAGATTAGAAGACAAACCAGAGAACACCAGAACCACAGCTGTAAGGAGGCAGGATTGTTATCAGGCTGGGAGAGGAGGCTCAGAGCCACAGGGGAGTAGCTGGTGCTGTCCCTCCCAGCAGTGCTAATGACCTGCAGTGCTAATTAAACAGTGCTGCTGGAGCACTGCAAAGGAGCCCTATAACTCTGTTAATCAAAGCTCAGTAACTGTTCTCAAGGGAAAGGCAATTGTAGGAGAAATCCAGTAATTAGCCGTGATAAAAGTTCCACTCATAAAAAAACCCCAAAAAACATCACTAGCACAAAAAATGGTTAGAGGATGAAAGTGCAGTAATGGAATGGAGTTGAAGCAGGGGAAAAGGCAGGTACCCACTTTCTTGGATTTGTTGGTTGATGAATGCTTGGTCATTTTCTAGTTCCTGCTCTGCTTTGATCTGTCCTCTCAGAATCTGTTGCTTTAAGTCCTCAACATAGAGCTGCTGTTGCTGAATTTGTTTTCTGTGGAAGGCTTCCTGGTCTCTCAGTTTCTGCTTGTACTCTTCATGCACAGCATCTATTTCTCTGCTGTTAGAAAAGCTGACAGTGAATTTAAACCAGAATCAATTATTTTTAATAAAACCAGTCATCTTACTAAAGAAAGACAGACAATGTTCAAGATGTTGTTTAGTTCAATAAGGGTGCATTATGGCAAAAACTCACAGTTGTGTATATGCACATCACAGAAGCTGCAACCCTGTGAGTGTCATAAATGCCAGAAAACATGAAAGCTCTAGTAGTGAAGCAGGTAATTCCATTGCCAGAAAGATAACAGCAAAAAGATTTTAAAAAATATTGTCACTGTTCATTTTGCTGTATTCTTCCATAGATGAAACTGGGGAGGGGGTTGTTTTCAAATTATAAGATTTTTCTTCTAAGTACTTTGAAGTGATTTACAAAATGACCAACATTATTTGTTTTCAGACCAAAACCTCCAACCTAGAAATATTTATAGGCATTGTCAGGACTACACCAACAGTCTCTGGCAGTGCCAATGAAAGACCTTGATCACCCAAATCTCTGTGTAATGCAAGAGCTATATCAGGTTACTTCTATATTTGGAGAAGAATTGGGATCAGAATAGTGACTAGCCTGTGAAAAACTGCTTTATAATCTTCTCCAAGATGTTTGGCTTCTGACTGTGTGCCAAACTTTTACACACACAACAATAAGAAACAGATCATCAGAATGACAATCAAAATAGTATCTCTTCTCCCCATAATGCATTATTATATTCAAGATACCTTAGCCCTCTGAAAGGAATAGATATTGTACTTCTGCACGTGCTACCATCAAGAAATCATTAACATTAAAGTTAGATTATATCCAAAGGTGATATATGATCTTTACCTGCTAAACACTGCATTAGTATATATAACCGCAGAAAATTAAACCTTTGAGTCTTGAAAAAATGTTTTAATTTTATTTTAATAATAAATTAAATAATGTATTCATTATACTCCTAAAGCAATAAAAGTCACTAAAACTCCAAAGAGTCCCTAAAGGTCAAAAAACCTCAAAAAATATAATTTCAAAGGAAATCTTTGGAAATATCATGTAGTTTGTAAAACCACTACCAATACAAGGACATCTGTATGAAAAAAGTGTTTGACCTTTGCTACACAGGAGTAATTTGACATCTCTATTTAGAACTGTAAGCATGTGTTCAAAGCAACCATTTCTACAGCAAAAAATTGATTTTGTGTGACAGTTTAGCAAAAAGGACAGATTAAATAATTGAGCAGTGAAAATCTACAAATCTCCTGCAGTATTTTTACATGGTTCACACACTGCACTTCATAAGAAGATGTAGGAAGGTCTCAGTACACAAAAGCTTTAAGATTTTCAATAATTTACAATATTACTATGAATCTTGCTCACACAAGAAAAACAGAACTGTGTTTTGCTTTAATGGCTATGTAAATGTAATGCTGAGAGTAACTGGGAGAGAATCACAGAATATCTTCTGTTCAGTTGTCTGTCATGGTGCAAACACACCACAAACTTTGCTGCTGCCGTCTGCTAAGTGGTTTGTGTCTATTTGTCACCTACACAAACAAATTGTAAGGACATGCAGGTCCAAGATCTCTTTGTCCTTGGCTCATCTCCAAAGATGCCAGTTCCCTGTGATTTGTAATTTTTTCCCCCTTAGATTAACTTTAATTGATCCCCAGGAAATAGAAGTGGGATGCCTCATTTCTCATTCAGCTGAGGTAGGTTTGAATTGAATTTCCCTGCAGCACCGAAACACTCCAGTGGTGATTACAAACCTCCAGCTGTTCAGGTGTTTCTAACACCACAGCCACAGGGGGACAAACTCACAGGTTAAAGAGAGACTGGCTCACTAAAGAAGGACCACTTTCCAAACATATTGAATCTGAAGTATCTTGTTGGGCAAAGCTCCCATGGTTTCAGTGGTAACTCTCAGGGAGGCTTGCCCTAAATACAGCTTAGAGGTTGCCTTCCATATTTTCTAATGGAGCAGCCATATAATCTGGAGGTTAAAGTACTGATCTGGGACAAAATACTTCTGATTTGGAGCAGTTACATGACCTCTGTGCTTTCACATCCTTGGTCTGCAAAGTCTTCAGGACGAGGAGTGCCTCTGGATGCCTATGCACCAAACCTAACAGCCTCTCTGCAGAAACTGGTGATGAGATAGTCTTTAACCTGTTCTACTAACAGACACATGAAAGCTCTGGTTCCTCTGGTGTATGAAAGTTGAAAAATAAGAATCTAAATTTGTCACTGGTCTCACATGACCTTAGGCAAGTTGCTTAGTCTGAGACACGTGTGAAAGAAACAAAGAGAAGTGATAGGGATCCATTAGCATTATCAAACATTAGAAAGTCAAATATCAAAAAAGCTGATTTCTATTAATTTATCATTGTTAGCATCATTCTGCATGAAACTGAGGAAACTGAGTAAATCATTGCCAGCAGGCTGAAAAGAATCATGATACTAAAACAGTAGTGAAAGAATTTTTGCTCTGCAACTGTTTACTAAAACTAGATAAAATTCCTCTGATAAAATGTCTCTCATTCTTCCTAACCATGACTTTGAGCTTTCAGCCAATCTTCCCATAAAATTTACTTACCAGATTTCAAACTGCTTACAAACTGAAGTAAATGATACAACTCAGCACTGTGTTTCAATCCAAAGACCTAGCAATGCCCTCAGGGGTGGTTAGGTAACATCTGTTTACAGCTGTGAGAGGATCACAAGCTTTTGCTGTACTTTCCAACCTTGCTGAAACCACAGCCCACCCCCACAGTAGAAAGGAAGAGAGAATAAGCAATACAAGCAATGCACGTGGCAGAGTGCTGTTTGCTCTCAGCAGCACTAGCATATTCCCTCACGTGTGTAGTAATGGCTTTTTGCTGAACTAACATGAAATGGTGAGATCCTTTCCAACAGCCGTGTGTGTTTGCACACAGCAGAACATGAGGCAGGCCAAACTGATGGTATTAATCACAGATCCATGTTATGACTACACCCCAGAAAGGCAGAGTCCAGAGGAACAACCATATTCCACTTTAAACACAGCACAGCAGCCATTGCAGCATTCTTTCTGCTTTTGTTTGGGTGATGTAGCTTGTTGGTACAACTCTCCCTCTGTAAGGTTAAAGTCTCTGTAACAAAATACTGTTGTTCCAGGTATACATACAACTTGCAGTTCTGCTGTTATTTCACTGTCTCTGCTTCATTTCCTAATTTCTAGTAGTACAAAACAAAAATCAGGCAGAGCAGTAAAGCCAGGTCTGAATACAGAGACTGAACATTAAGCAGCTTTTTATGAAGCTGCTTCTTACAGACAGTTTTCTGAAGTGGAACAAAAAGATAATGAAAATCCATGCAGAGACACTTACATAATACACAAATACAAGAGGATGTTTTCCCTCTGGCTGTGAAATACTGAATGTGAGAGCAGAATTACTGGCTAGTTTGGGATACAGATCTGCCTCTCACAGAAGCTGCTGAAACCAAGAACATGAAGTCAGAATGCTCCCTTTCCACCTTTGAACATGCTATGTCATGTTAGCACACTTCTGCTGGTTTGTGAAAATAACATAATAAACTAAACTAAAAAATGATATGACAATGGCCCAGAAAGAAAATAACAGATTCACACCCATTTCATAGCTAAATAATCTAATAAGCAATTAAAAAACCAGTCAGTTTGTGTCATATATGTTTGAATGACTAAACTAAAATGAAGTATCAGTCCAGTTAACAGGAATTTAGCCAAATTTTGTAATAAGTAGGAGAGATCACTAATTTTTTAATCTAAAACATCTTAAATCAGACGTACTGTTAAATTCAGACATGAAACACTGGAATGCTATGAGATACAGCAAAAAAAGCCAAGCATGCTGTTGCTCATATTCCTGCTTTTCCATACAAGCAATCTGCACTCAGTATAATTCTAGTAGGAAATAAAATAGCCTCAGAACATACATGAGAGAAACAGCTTCATTTTTGTAGGTATCAAGACATACATAAAGTCTTGGTTTCACAGGACCAGCATATTCTAGCATACAGCATATTAAAAAAAGCAATTCTGCAGAGAATTTCATAGAAGCATGCAGACTTCTGGGTGTATCAAATGCAGCAAGAAGTGTCAACAGTTACCCCCTCCTCCAAGTAAACCATTAAAAGCTGCAAGTAAAATGACAACAAAAAGACACCAACCCTAAACTAAAGATAATCACAAATTACTGAGAAAGCATTAATATTATACCGATTCTGCTGGATTGCTTTTCCATCTCATTTTTCTCTCCAAAGTTTGCAGGATGCATGCTAAACGAGCCATCTGTAAATCCACATTTTTTTCCAGCCGGTTTTGTTGTCAGCTCTCTGGGATCCTATTGTGCAATTCTCCTCCCCTCTTCCCCAAACACTTCTGCTGCTGATGCAGAGGCTGGCGGCTGCTACAGCATAATGCAGCTTTCAGTAACTATGGCAGCAATAGCTCTGAATACCTGCTGCAACAAAATCCTAAGGCTCAAATAGAGAAACTACAGTGAAAAATAATTTCATGTGGTAAAAGCTGAAATTTGGCAGTTTTCTCAAAAAAGACATCAGTCAAGTTAGCATCCCCATCTTTTCGACCGCCTGGTGTTCAAGTCCTATTTGTCTTTCACAAATTATTTTTCCCAAGGGAAAAGGAGTTAAAAATAAAGCAGAAAAGAAGATGCTGGCAAGGCATTTTGCACCCTTGCAAACCCCTCAGTGAGAGCAGTCACAAGTTAGAATTACAAGCCTATCCACTAATGCACATCTGCACAACTGCTCCCACCTTCTCCAGCTCTATCCTCCCCCTCTTGCCGTGTCCAATCCGGGGCCCTTCCCGAGGGGCTTAGGGCAGCAGCAGCAGGCACCATGCAGCTGCACAGGATCCACATCTGCTGCTGCCTGGCACAGGGACCCAAACCTCTCCCTTCTCCTCCCTAAAGCAAAGGGAAGAGCATCCAAGGAGACACAAAGACCTTGTGCTGTCACCTCCTTCAGCCTCCTGAGGGAATGCCACTCACATAATTCAGCCCAAAAGTTGGGGAGTGGTGGGTGGGAGCCAAAAATCAGTCAAAATGGCCAACTGAGTCAGAAACCTTTAGAAACAAGGGATCTTTGGAAACCTGCACACATAGTAGTCCCCTTCACAGAAGTTACTATCAAGTGAGGTATCATTTAGATTTCTGATTAACTGGTTTGCTTAAAGCAAAAGCACACCATTCTGTTTCATATGTGGTTTTTTCAGCCCTTCTATGCAAAACCTCTTTTCCTTTGCCAAAGCCCCCAAAATAACAGTAAAGCAATGACTTATTTAAGGCACTCCTTTAAATACATCTCTAAAACAGACCTCTTTCTGACCAAAAGTCACAGGCACAAGACACAGCCACATTGTCCAGTAAAGGGCAATGCTGCCTCTTTAAATTCCAATTCAGCTAACACAGGTTTTCCCTTCACAATGTCAGTTATAAATAGAATTAGTTTGTTACCCTGCTAATCCACTACTGTGGATTCTGCTGTGAACTGTAGAGTTGCTGTAACTGACACAGTGCATTTCTTTGTGAAACAGAATATCTGAGGCATCTTTTAAGAGATGCAAAACCTCTTGTTTAACCTTTTTGTTTTGTTTTTTGGTAGAGCATTTTGAAATTCTGAAATGAAAGCTGTTAGTGAGAACCAGAGTATTTTACAGATATAAAATTATGGGATACAGATCCCATAGTATTAGTTGGACAAGTTAACCATGCCACATTAGAATAATAAGTATGTTTGTTATGCTGTATAGAATTTCTCTCCCCCCAGTTTAACAATGTTGGTATTTTCAAAGAATCGGTGTTTAAGCATGCTCCAAGCAGCTAAATAATTCAGTGTACTGCTGTACCATTGAACTCTAATGGAAAAACTCCTATGGGGTTTTTTTCTGAAATGAGCAAGACAATAAAATCAGAGTTTTTATTTGTATGCTTTATGGTATTAAGGCAATGGCAGGAGACAGACCTTTATTGTCTACTTTTTTGTGGTGATGCTGTTATATGACTGATGCCATCCACAGGCCCTCTGTGTGTTTTGCCGAGAGCAAACATCAGAAATTTGCGGTGCTGGAGCTCTTGGGAGTGTGGTGTATGAGCAAGCAACCAAATTAGAGTACAATGACTCACAATGCCTGAAGTTTTAATATTTGTGTGCAGTAGAAAATAGTTTTTCCTCTCATTTATCAAAATATTTTAATGTACAATTAAAGGATGAACTGGTAATTCAACCCATAAAAGGCAGATGAGAAAAACATCATCATACTGATAGCATAGGAGGTAAGACTTCTATAATTAATAATCATTATGTAATACATATATTTATATGATCTGAAATAAAAAATCCAGAAGAAAGCAGAGTACTATTAGTTCCTGATTAAAAAGTTACTTAAATCCATGGAAACTCAACAATTTCTGAATTACTTCTGTTTGCACCTACTGTGCTCCTTTGCATGAATGGACCACTTTCTATGCCAGGAATTATATTTTTTTCTTTTCCCTAAAGCAATTTTATTCTCACCAGAAGAGAACCCACTTTATTTAAGCAATTTTCACTATATTAATGAGTATTCCCAGTACCTACTATTGGCACAAAATCTAATACATTTAGGGCTCATATACCGGAAATTGGTGGCAACTTCAGAGTAAGCCTCACTCTATTAATGATTTTTAAATGCATGCTACACATGCAACAAAGATGCAAACCATTTGCACAAGATCTCACATGAATAAAGAACATGGCTGCTGAGCCTTGCCTGTAACTCAGCTTCATGTACAGATTCTTGTTCCAATATGATAAAACAGTTTGAAGTAAAGCTTAAAGTGTTAGCTTCCATCCCTTCTGGAGACAAGCAACCTAGCACTGGAGAAAGCCAAAGCAAAAGATGCCAAAAATTTCAGCATGATTTAGACACATTAATAATCTTACCTTGTTTCAAGAGAACACTTGTTTTCTTCACAGTTTCTACATTTTTGACTGCAAAAATAAAAATAGAAAATCATAAATATTTGGGGAAAAAGGCAAGAAAACTTCACTGAAGCCTATTGCACACAATGTTACTGTAATTTTCAACAGAGGAAGATGCAGATTTCTAGCAGCTGGGAGAGGACCAAGAACTTTCAAGTGAGAGGGGGACAGGGAACAAGACACACACACACACACACACACACACACACACAGAGCTTTACCTGGTCTTTTATTTTCCTCTAATCTCTTTCTGACAGAGACAAGACCCTGCATTAGGGTAGACTTTTCTACTGGTGATCAAATAAACACTTCCTGTAGTCCACTTAGTTCTGTGTTATGGTTTGCAAATTATCTCACACACAACTTTTAGTACTTGACATTTATTCTTATAATATCAATCTCAGGCTAGATGCTTCAACCATAACCCCCTCCATGAGCAACACTTCTTGTCTGTACAGAAACATGGGCTCACAGGTTACTGCCAAGCAAGGCTGAGTGGATCAATTCAGTGTACTTATGCCAAATAACAGTTCAAAAGGGTAGCAGGACCACTGGATTACTTAAGGTGAAAACCAGCTATTATAAGATGTAGTTTACAGATCATTCCTGTAAGAGATGGACACTGATAAAACCCAAGCAAATGCAATACCATAACATTTTCATTTTTACTGAAGTCACAATCTGAAATCCTCTAGGTGAGCATGAGGGTAATTTTAAGCAATGTAATGTGCTTGTAATACCCTGCCCAAGTGATTAAAAAATTGCAAACACAAACAAGTCTTCTATCTGAACATGGTCTGGGAAAAAAAAATCAATCAGAAATGTTCTGCAGTTTTGTCAGGTTAAAAAGGGAAAACCAACTACAAATTTGCGATAAACTGTTCATAGTGCTTCTGGGTTTCTTCATTTTTTTCTAGATTAATCAAAAAACTTGTAACAAGAGCTCTACAACTAATGTTTTTGGCAACATAAAGCGCACCTTGGTGCGTACATTTGATGGTCATTAGACAAACCCTTATTTGTAAAATTATTTCTAATTTTTCCTAAGAAAAGAATAGCAATGGTGTGTAAAATGTTCTTCAGTAAAAAACAAAATGAAGTAACGTTTTTTATAGGCAGGTATCACTACAGCAAATGAAAAGCAAATACAGAGATTAGATACCCTAAAGAGAACATATAAACCCACACTATCTAAGGTGGAAAGCAAGCCACTTAATTAGAAGCATGAAGAACATTTAAAACAGAGATAACATTTTATGCTCATAAAAATGAGATGAAATACTTCCTCTAGAAAGAGATAAAAGATTCCCAGTATGTTACCACACCAAAAGCACTCTAGCAAGAAGCAGAACCACCAGCAGACATGAATGAGAAGATGGCTGTTTCTTGCCTTTAACAGGTTAATTGAATGTGCCAGGCTGAGAGGAATTAAAAAAGAAAAAGAACCCAGTTATATTTAATTCAGTAATATTCTATTTTCAATGTTATGAACTGAAACATAGAACATAATTCATTTTCCTGATACATATTTATCACTGTCTTCATCACACCATTCCTTTCCAATTCATAAAGTCTCTGCTGTAGAAGCACACACTAAACACTGAGAATGAGCAGCTTTGCCACGCTGTGAAAGCAGTAGATGCCTTAGTTACTGCTCATTTTAAAAAAAAACAAACAAACAAGGAATTACATTGGCTTTCTGAGATGAAGGGCTCAATGAGGACTTGAACTAAAGAGAATTTATGAACAAACCTTCTGATTTCCTCAACAAATTAGCAGCGAAAATCAATTGGTAATAATTGCCTTGGCTAAATATATCCTGAAAAGACCATTCTGTACATTGAAGCAATAATATTGTAAAAATTATAGATTAGCTGTAAAGCAGATGTCCAAATGAACTGAGTTAAGGCTGACAGTCTCATCTGAGGTACTTTCTTAATTGAGCATCAATAAATTATTTTGCAGGTTTGTTGCTTGTTTATCTTAATGCTCTGTTTTAGTGGTCTGGCCATTGTATTTTCTCTGACATTTTTATTTGACTACTTAAAAACATAGTGGGACTTATTCTGTATACAGCTTTCTTTTGTCTGAACCAAGTCTCTTATTTCAGACACCATCCCAAAAGAGAAATTTTTTGTTCAGTTGCCTTTTTCTAAGTTTTAAACTTACTTGTAGAGAGAAGAAAGGATGTAGTGTGGAGAATTGATGCAACTTCCATCCAAATTGAGCCAGTCCAAAGCTCCATAACTCTTAGTGGGTGGGGTTTCATTAATCTACAGAAAGCACACCACACAGGACAGGAATTTTAAAAAAATCACAGCAACCCAGGAACTTCCAAGGTATCATTAGTACTGCCATTGTTAACTATTGTGTGCAAGGCCACATAGTACCTCCCATGTGAGTTTATAATCTCACACTTCTGCTTAGTCTTTGATAATTAGCAAAATTACTAAGTGTTTGTTACTGAGTACATCTCTTTTTGCAGCTCTATTTGAATGTGCTGCATGTTTCATTAATCAAGAAATTAAGAATGAAAACAAACAGAAGTTAAGCCCCTTATCTTGAAGTGAGTACAGAAGAACGGAAGAGTGGAAAGTAGAAAACATTAATAAATGAAAATCCATTTTAAAAGGTAGACTCTTGCCAATAGCAGTTGATTATATGGTAATTCCTGAATGAGAAAACTTACATTTTTAAGTTAGGTGTTTAGTTACATTTGTCAGTCATTTTAAGAATTACTTCATTTCTTAGACATAATTGAACAAGCCAACCAAATAATATCTTACAGTAATTAGCTCCTGAGTTTAACATACCAATAAATATTTTGTTTGCTCCTGATGTATGTAACAATTAACTGCTTTCAGAGTCGACAACACTTAAGTACTTAATCCCATAAATTTTCCATTTCTTCTAGTATACTTCATTCAAGACAGTGAAATGACAAAGAAAGAAGATAACTCAGAAAATTGTCAAATGTGGAAAGATTCTTAACTGGTCTTTTCACCGCAGCATTCTGCCTACTGTAGTCATGACTAGAAATAGGAAATACTAAATTATTCAAGGGATCTACATCATCTTTTGCTAAGCACATCTGAAGGAAGTGCTAGTGTCCTCCCACTAGAGGTTTAGTGTCATTAGAGACCATTAGATGGAGGAAATTAAGTAAGTGAATACGATGATGAGATGAAATATTATCTTTATCAGGCTGGCTTTTAAGAAGAAAAAAGATAGGAAGGAAAAAAAAGAAAAAATAGTGGAGAAAAACAGTTTTAGAACTTACTGATCTTCTTAATCTTAAGATAGCAGCTTCTGCTGGGTGATTGAATCTAAACTTATGAGATTTGCCAAGGACAACAAGGGCCCCTGTGAAAACAAAATAATTAGACATTTACAGAGACATAATCCATCAAACTACTATAGAATATCAGGTTAAAAAAAATCTGACCAACTGCTTTCTGTAAATCACAGATCAGAGAATTATTTTTAAAATTTGTCACTATGGAATGGCAGAGTTATCGATCTGTAATGACAGCATCCAAGAAAATTAATCTTGGAGATCTCTGCGGAGTAAACATAACTGTAAATTCCCCATTCATATTAAAAGCCAGCATGACTTCATGCCAAAACCATAACCAACCCACTGCTGAAAACTTGTTTTTACACGATATCTTACACTATGAAAAAGCTGAAGGTTGTGTCAACCATATTATATATTCGCCAAAAAACCCCTTCAGCGACCAGCTGACTTAGAGTCAGTCTCCACTATTTTCCACACTAATGTCTCTGATTACATTTTCCCTTTTCAGAAACCTACATACTGCTGTTGCCAAAAAGAGGCAGAATATTGTCGCCAATGTTTTAATTTTACCTCTATTGGGTGCCTAATTTATTTAGCCATGGATCAAACCTTGTGGAGCTGGCGGCAGACTGAGAGACGCCTTTCTTTGATCTGCTCAAGTTCCACAAATTCTAGACCTAAACTGCAGTGATAAGGTGACCGTAAGGCAGCGTTCATTTTCCCCAGAAATCACAAGTCTTGCCTTGTGACAGACGGCAGGCCCCGGCCACCTCAGAGCCGTTGACAGAGCAGCGCGCGCCCGGGCCGGGCCGCAGGGTGACGATGCCGCGGTGGTTGTCTATCGAGCAGTGGTTCCTCTCGATCCACTGCCCCTGCAGGACTGCAACGCAGAGGTTAGCTCGCCTGGGGAAGGGCTGGGCTGGCCCCGCTCTCCCCAGACTGCCACAGACTCTTTGACACTATGCGTACTTCATTCCCCAGAGAAACGTGCAAAATAAGGATGTTAAATACTGCTAGGAAATACTTAATCACACAAAAACTTGCTATTGAAACTAGCGGGATTGTTTCTTTATTTCTGGTACTGGAAAACTACATATCACCTTCTGCTATGTGAGCTGATGTGCAAATTCTTCTGTTTTGTTGAATTTTCTTAATGCCATTACGGCATTTATTGTTTGTAATTCACTAATCTACAGGCAGAAAATAATCAAACATAACCAAGCTTAGCAGAATTTAAGCAAAGCTGGGATCCCACACATTTTCCAACTTCAGTAGAAAGTTTCAGTTCTCTATCATAGTATCCAGCTCCTGAGATTGACTGCTAAAATTAAAAGCAGAAACTAAATTAAATAAGATGTATTCTGAATAATTTGGACTTTATATCTAAAATATTCTGAACAAGTAGAGTTGAAAAGCATTTTCAATATCTTGTGCCACTAGTTTAGGGCAGAATATCTGAGAATTTGGATGTAAGATGTAGATGTAGATATTTTTAAACTCTAGTGTAGCATTTCACAAGTGGAAAGAAAATTTTGAAGTGATCTCAATTTGGTCAAATCCACTGACTTTTTGGCCTCATAAACAAAAAATAATCACATATTTTAGCAAAAATTAATAATGAGTCTCTTCTACTTAACTTCTTCAATAAAGAAAGCTGACAAAAAGAAACACTACGTAGCTGTTACACATGACAAATGTAAACCTCTTGGTTTGACCTGATCATATGGATCATATGACAAAATAAGCTGCAATATCATTATCTTACCAATGTCTTGATCTTGGTCTGAGTCACTTCTTCCAATTTTGGTTGTTCCTTCCTAAAAGAAGAAAATAACTAATTTAAAAGTTGGTTACAGAAAGAAATATTATATATACTACCTTGAAAAGCTTTGGTACATCATTTTAGCAAGCTTAAAATAAATTGCCTTTGAATGACTGAATTGTTTGAAGTAAATGCTGTGTACTGGTAATATTCCAGCTCACTGTCCCCCTTAGCATTGCAATTACTCTTCATCCTGCAGCTATGTCAGCTTCTATGACTCCAGTAGATAAAGTAACCCTCAGTGGATGATATTTGGACTGTGCTAGAGATCACATTTTGGATATGAACATGCATCCTGATGCTTTGTACTTGTACAGTGAGACTTGATGTTCACAGAAATGAGACAATTTTTTAAAATATCTATGTAGAAAAAAAGAAGCTGCAAAATTATGATTCAATTAACCAGGCTTTTCAAATTTAAAAGTAACAGAATTCCTAATTTATAAGGGTACTTTGTCATAGATTATGAACTCTTCAATCTAACTACTAAAGAAAAACTTTTTTCTGAAACTTAAAAGACATCTATGAAGTCTTCCTGGTGCTCATGGTATATGGGAAAATTCCCAAACCCGAAGACTCAGTAACTTTAAAAAAAGAACTGCCTAGAAACAAAAGTCTCCAGAACAAGAAGATTTGAACTATATTATGGGTCAGTGATGGAAGTGAGACAGTAGTTTTATGGTTCCCTGCAAATGCCAATAAAAAAGTTGTTTAAACAATAACACAAGAAAAAAAAATGTCAAAAAAGGCAAATAATTCAATTAATTGACCATCAGTCTATTAATTTCCATTATCAGTTCTATGTTTTTCCTTAGGAAAAAAAAGAAAGATAATTTCCCAATTTTAAAGAGATGCTGCAATTGGTTATGGTAAAGTGATTGGTAAATGCACTCCAAATTTACTTTAATGGCAAGCCTTTCAGTTTTATTAAAATTAATTATGGACAGTAAGCAATGTGATTTTGTATTCAAATTAGAACAAATGAAATATACTCTCTGCTCCAAGTGTATTGTAAAGTCTGGATTTAAAGATCAAGCACAAAGTAGTAATTGGAAGCCTGAAGACTGGGAAAACAGAAGCTGTGCAGAACTTCAAGGTGCTCCAGTTCTGGGTAATTATGGGTAAATCACAGTGGGTTTGTGCACTGGCAGAAAGGGAATGGTAATCACGAAGCTCCTCACAGAGCTCAGCTGTCTGAACCAACAAACAGATCCCCCAGGCATGACCCTGCTGAGACTTCATTTGCTGGAGAGGCTGAAGGCTGGACTGTGCCTCTGCTTTGAAGCAATTACCAAGTTAAATGTCAGCCTAATGTTCAGCAGACTCAACTGCAAAATATCCACCTGGGCTGGCTGCAACTTCCAGAAAACTTGTAGTCCATATGGCCTTTGACTCTTGTAACTCAATCAAGTGAGATAGCAACATGTATTTTATACAGAGAGAAGTAAACCAACTCCTAAAAGTTCTCTTTATCAATTATCTTCTTACAATCAATTATCTTCTTCTTTGGCAATGAATTGTATAGTTACTGTAATTCCAAAAGAAACATTCTCCAAGTTGCTGAACTAACTCTCTGCTAATACAATTTAATTAAGAAAAGTGTATTACAGCAGTATTGGCTCAGGAAATTCACAACAGCATCCCAGTCAGTGGAGTGATTCTGGGTAAGTTTAAATCCAACTGAAAATTGCAGGGAGACCAAAGGTACAGATACAATTCAAGCAAATTAACTCAACTTGAGAAAATAAAATAAAAATAACCATATCCCAGGACCATGTTGATTTCATTTTTAAAATGCTATTATTGAACAAATAATTGTAATATTTATATTCCTTCCTAATTTAATATTGAGTATTCTACCTGAGAAAGGGAAAGATGTTTCAGATGAAACAACTGCACAACCTGACCTGAGCACACCACAGTGCATCTTCACACCCCTTGAAGTGGGTTTACATTGCTACCTCTTCTGGCCCTTTCTCATCACTAGGGGTAGAATTCCTAATGTACATTACAGATCTATAAAGAGTAAGATTGATTTGCCCCTTCACTTCTGGAAGTAGTCCAACTTTCAAAAAAGGTTATGAAGTTCACCTTTTACTGAAGCAATAAACAAATTGCATAATTTTAGGCTATGCAAAAGAGCTAAATCACAGGAAAACGTACAACTTTTATTAATGAAAGCCAGAAAATTAAGCATAGGTACAGCATCAGTTAGTGTGACTAATACTATGAAATATCAGAGAAGTAAAAGAATAACATAATATTTATTTTGCATGATCTGGAAACTGCTGCTGTGACCTCTCTCTAGAAGTACTATGTAAAGAGCTGTTATACAGCGAAGCCTTAATTTCTAAGGAACCACTAATGTTTTACCTTCTTGCTGTTCAGACGAAGGTAACAGACACCAGAGACTAAAAGATGTAAAGCACAAAGAAAAGAAAAGGCAGCATCTAGAAGCAAAGAAAGAAGGGACAAAGATGTTAGTGTGACAGAGTCATGAATTACTTCAGAAGGTGACCCTTCAAACCATGATA
This sequence comes from Passer domesticus, assembly GCF_036417665.1. Classification (NCBI taxonomy): domain Eukaryota; kingdom Metazoa; phylum Chordata; class Aves; order Passeriformes; family Passeridae; genus Passer; species Passer domesticus. Next base: position 36,397,872 of record NC_087479.1, read on the forward strand.
TGCCATCAAAATTAATATATTTAAATTAGGTGTTGTCAAAATTAGTATGGGAAAGTATTTGCTCTTTCCCCAATGGCACATGACAGAAAAGCATTTAAGTAGTAGCAGTTGCTTTCAATAAATATTTATTGTTAATGTAGGGTTGAGTAGTTGAAGTTGCATGTTGATCAGCACTGGACATAAATACTTGGTCCCAAATAATTACCTGGTACAATTTCTTTGTGTTGGCATCAGAAAAATTAGTTAAGTTTCTCTTTCAATATAATAGAAGAACAGCAAGATTTCTGTTTTAACTATTTGTTACCATTTTAAGAAGAATGAAAAAATCCTGTATCCTTAAACTGTTAATTACCACAAAATCTAGATAAAGATTTTTTTATTAGTAGACAGATACATGATTTTTAACTGTTTTGGCAATGAGTGAACCCCTGTAGAAGTGCCCATCCAACATGCCTTTCACATTAAGTAGCATCAATATTTCAGTAATTTCCATTCCTTTAAACAACATTAAAAATGTTGAAGTCTGGCCTAGCATTTGCCATATCAAAAACCAAAAAACCCTTAAACCATCTGACCCAGCCGTGCACATCATGTGCCATAACGTGCAGTAATGTACATACTATGTTATAAGAGCTTCTTAGTGAAAGCTTTGCCTTAAATTAGCAGCTACACAACAAAACAGTGTCTATGAGGCCAGGATTTGTACGTGATCTTCAAGAACAGTCACTCCAGCAGTATCACAAATAACTAACCTCCATGCTACATACCTGGTATTTACGTGGCAGATCTCTCATAGGGTTAAAATCAACATATAGTCATTGCCAAAGTGAGCTTTTGTTTCTTAAACCTTACTTTTATCTATACATATACAAATATTCCAGTCTTAAGTGTACAAATGCATAATAAAATTTGGACCAGTGTGTCTGGAATATTTTAAGCTCCATCCTTTTCCATATATATGAACACATAACTGCCCTGATGCTTTGTGGACTAATTTAAAATTTTGCTTTGCTTGTAATGCATTATCAAATACTTTGCACATGCATTCATAAGGGGCCAAATTATATTAATATTCTTCTCCTTCTCCATTTCCAATTATTTTCTGCTTTTTCCCCCCATTATGTCTTGTGATCTGTGACCTTCATGTTTTGATAGCTGTTGTTCTAATGTCACCCTAACCACCCTCCATTTCCAAAGAAAACAAATATTTTCAAATTAACGGGTAAAATAAGACAAGTGACCATATCTCACCCTGAGATGGTATAGCACCACTCCTGTGCTGAGGATATCATCATCCATAGCCATTAGATGAGGTAAATTAGAATCTATTGTTACTCCAGCTTTTTCTTTGTTGATGTCCACACTGTATTCTTCCATGATGGCTTTCCTGTCTGTCCACTTACTTGTCCAGTCTTTGGTCAATTGTTCAATCTTAAGGAATAGAAAGAGAGAACTGTTTCACTTACTAAGCAGGCTAATTTTTCTTTTTGATCATGTTAAAAAATTATTTTGCCTGTCTTTGGGCAATAAATTCTGCAAAACATTTCCAGGTTAGCAGTGGTCAAATTTCTCAGTAATTTTGGTAAGTGTACAATAATTTCATTTGAATAAATTGGAGTTTATGTTAGAAGGGAGAGACTGTGTATAATGAATTGCTGTGATATATTGAGACAGCTTTCAAACAAGAGGTAGATTGTGCAGGCTTAGTGATGCACAATGGACTGTGTCCCATTAAGGACATGAGACTTTTGTCACAAGCTGGTAGAGCACCCTCAACATGAATTAAGCATGGCAGTTTCCTGCATCTGCATAGCAAAAATGAAAGGATTAGGACAAAAGGGTTTTCACTGTAGTTTCACAACTACAGTAATGCTGTCCCCCTGGCCCAGTGGAGCAGGAGATAGTCACAGCACCAAGTAAATCAAACACACCTTCATTTCATTCTGAAGGACCAGCTCAGTCAGATTGCCATCCTTGTCATCACTCCAAGAGGGACTGGAATTTCTCTGTACAAAAAACAGCCACCAAGATCCACACATTAGTTTTCTTATTCACAGCTGGCAGGCATGTTCTTTCACTCTCCAGCATTTCAAGGAGATGAAGTCAAGAGAAGGAAAGAGAAAATACATATGCTGCGTTCTAGCATCTAGCCTACATCTCTCTAGCTATTAGATGCAATTTTTTGGCAAAAAGAACTAGTGAAAAAGAAATAACTGAGAGATATTTCTGTGTAAATACATTCTGAAGTGTAGTTTCTGTCTCTCTCAGCAAAACATTCTCTCCATGGCTTGGAAAACCAAAACACTATTATTATTCCAACAGAGGAAAACAGCAGGGATGTCAGCTGTATTGTGAGGGCTCACAGATGTTCACAAATCCTTTGTGGAGAGACAGCATGCAGGAGGTATGAAACATCAATGAATCTCTTGAAGCTTCAATACCTTTAAAAATAAAATATTTCTGGACAGGTAAACCATCCAACTCTATGAAAGACAGGCAAGGAAATACTTTTAAATCATTACATGACTACTTATATTTCAGGTTCATTAATACAGTGACAGAAAGAGGAGAAATGACGGAAAAGCAGTTAACGTTATAATAATTACAAAATCACCGAGGGAACAGTTTCATTTCTCTCCAGTTACAATAAACATGGAAAGATATACAGGTGAGATGAAAGTGAACTACCTAAAGTAACACAAAAGCTCCAGCAGGGGAATGTTGCTACATACCAGTTCAAAGCTCAACAGCATAGTTTTCAATCTATCAATTTCTTCTCTCAGTTCTCTGATCAGTTTCACATTTGCATCCTGAAACATTGAGACACAGACTGTTGGAAAAATCAGTCTTACAAGAACTCTAGCTTAAGAAATCAAAGTGGAGATATTCCAAAAGCCAGGAAGAGGGGAGAATAGGCAAACTCACAGCAGTACTCCTTGCTTCACTCTGCCAGGCCCCTGAGATGTACTGCCTGGGGACAGGTGGTTCTCATCTTTCATAGATTCTCTTTTACCATAAACTTTTTCTATCTCTCTTCTGAACACAGACCTACCATAACATTTGTTCCCATCATGACCAGATGGATACATGGCTACTTCTAAGGATTTACCTTCATAATAGTTACATTACATCAGAAAGATGATGTTACTTAATGCTGGTATATAAAATCTGATTAGAGGAGACAAAGCCAGAACATCATCCAGGACGGTATTAAAAGCCCTTACATACATAAATAAAGCTGATACATAAAGAATTTCCTGTCTGCTTGGTGTGAGGCATTTATCTCACTTTCAGAGTAAGCGTTTCTGCACTGGCAGTTTTTGGAAAACAGCTTCTGCAGACATTTCAGACAAACTCTTGAGTCAAGAATCAGCTTTCTCTGGGCTGCCATGTCAATTTGCAGTGAGGAGAAGAAGACTGAAGGACTGGGGTCAAGGGTCCAGCATGAGATGTGTAAGAGAGTGATGGGTACACAAGCTGGGAGGCTGAGAGGCTCTGTGTGACACGTGGCTTACCCAGGAGTGTTTATGTGACTTTAGCCTGTCACAGAGCTGAGAACTGCTGCTGGCAAAACCAAGCACACAACTGCTGCTACTACTGATGTCAGAAAATGACTTAAAGGCACTGCTAATTAAAATGCAAACTACATTTGGGAAATCTAGGATTAGAAGGGTTTCCTTCTGCCCAAATTTAACATAGTATTGTTAGGAAAGCAAATAGTGAAATACAACTCTAAGATTCTATCCTTTCATCTACAATATAAAATCTTGATACACTCATGCTAAATCACAAAAGAATACTACTGAAGCTGTAAAGTCAATGGTTTAAATATTAGGAAATGTCTGGAATCAAGACTTTTTTTTGAGAGCTAAATTCACTGACTATTCCTTAAATGGATGCACTGTGATTCAGTCCTTAAGTTATGTAATCGTGTGTAAAGGGAGCCTCATGCAGAATTCCAGGCCAAGAATGATCAGTTACAGAACAGCAATTCTAGAGTTTTATATTTCTAGCATATGTGACTGTAGATCTGGATGAGTATGTGCTGCTTGAATTTTGCTGTAAAGACAGAATTATGCACTTCCTTATGAATTATTTTAATGTTGGTTCTTATACTATAGTATTTAAAACCTCCAATCTGTTTTAACACTATGTCTTTGATCGAGAGAATTTATGTTTTTCACATTTGATTAATGTGGACTGAGTGTAAGGGTGGAAAATGAGAAAAAAGCACACACTGAAAATTTGCCTTGAGCATCTGAACATCTAGGATTGAACAAGAATGGGATAGTAGGGACAGCAATAGAACTCAGGCCTCCAATGCAGCACCTGACTCTCTCCTTAATACTCTGCCATCCTTTAACTTCTGCAGCCTGTGAAGGACCTCTACATAATCAAACAAATGAATCTGTCATGAAGTCAGAGCTCATTCCTAGAGCAGGCAATGAATGAAGCTTGGGTTCTGTGGCCAAAATTATTCCCATGTATTTAAGGGCTTCATTATTTTGTGTACTGAGAAGAAGACAAATTGTGACTGCATAGACTACCTTAGGCAGAACTCAAGGCCTCACCTCATTTACTCTGGGCTTGTTAATAATATTTTTGGCATTTGCAGCATATCTCAAGGTACTCATGGTCTCGTTGTAGCTGGAACTGGCAGGTGAGATAGCTACGGACAGAAAACAAATGACACAATTTTAAAAAGCTTTCAGCTTAACCTATCATTTTTCAACAAGGTTTTTGGTTTGTGGGTTTTTTTTGGGTTTTTTTTTTGTTGGTTTTTTTTTGTTTTGTTTTTTGGTTTTGTTTGTTTTTTTGTCTTGCTTCTTTAAAAGTCAAACAAATAACCCTAGGGTTATTTCATTAAGCTCACAGAGAATGTCTTCTCCAGACTGTATTTATAACTGAATGAATCACCTAAAATCGAAGCTATCACCTTGGTAAGACTCTTAAACATAATTTCATGCACAATCAGCATGCATTTTCTTTTCCTTGAGTATTCTGTAAAGTATTTATGAAAATCTTTACACGGACAGATTCTAAGTGTTATAGCTCTCTTCTCGCTGCAGTAGTGGTTTTTATTAAAGGCACAATGTAGTGCAAAATGTTAAACAATTCATGGAAACCAAACTCACTGGCAATCATAATGGTCTTGGAGTTGCCCCCCAGGCTGTCCTTCAGCAGCCAGGTGAGGATGGAGTCCCGGTAGGGGATGTAAGCCGGCCGTCTGGTCCCGCTGCTGCCGCCGGAGGGAGGGCTGTCCACATGGCTGCTCTCCCCTTCACTTGTGAGGGTGTTAATGCTCTGGCAGCTGCTGAACATCTGAGAATTTTGTGCTGAGGGAGAAGCACCACAGAGCTCAGGAAAGGAATTATTTTTTTCTGTCATGGCTACTTAATTTTCTTAGGTGTCATTACACCTTATGAAGACACCACACAGCTGCTCTGTTGAGGTTTTTGTTGTAAATGCAAATAACATTTACACTCAACAGACAGTGAATCATATGCTTTAATCAGTACCCTTCAACATAAAGAACTTATGTGCTTACCTAAAGTGGATATGACAATTCCAAGTGTAACTAATGACTTGTTAATATTGGCACCTTCGGTAATTCTATCTTTACAGTAACTGGGATCGGCTCTTTCGCTGTAGCAAGCAAGTGTGAAAAAGACAATGCAAAATAAGCAAAAATGCTTAATTATTAACATACAGTCAATATGAAAACATTATGTATTTTCAAGTAATACAAGAAAACAGAAATGAGTTTTACAATTAAAAAACCATATTCTTCAAATATTTCGTATTGCCCTCTATTTCAGAAAATTCAAATAGACATGAGCAAAGGCTGTTGATGCAAGATACTGTTAAAGACCCACCAAAACATAAACTCAAGTCTGAACCAGGCAACCCAATCATGTGGTTCTGAATTTAAAAGAACAACATACATTTCACATCTCCACAAGTGTAGCCTGGCTCAGTACTAAAGTCTGTATATTCCCTCAATGCCACTTTCTCTGACCATACGTGCATGGTAATTTATGTTCTTGAGAAAAAAAAAAGTCCTCTTCTATAACTGTTCTATAATTCTTCAGCACAACTTCCATCTTTCTGTTTTCTGTCACATTCAGCACAACCACGTGTACCTCACTGAAATGCACAACAAAGATTGGAGACTTAGGAACTTTTGGAGTATGAACAACATAGACAGTGAGATATAACTATTTTTTCCTGTCCGTGCTAGGCAGTCATGAGAAACACATTCCTTTTTACCCCTCTCTTTTCAAGGACAGATTTAGTAATTCCAACAACACCTACCAGAAAAGCATCTTAATAAGAATATAGAGCTGAATAGAATTACCTTAAATATATACAACAGCATAGTATTGTTTTTGAGAACTCAGGAATTCCCTTCCTCAATGAAAACCAATACCCAGTACAGAAGAACCATTGACAAAAACAATATTAGCTTAATATTCCCTGTTACATTATAAGAAAGTCAGGCTTTCTGTTAGCTCAATGAAATTTTAAAATACTAAACTTCATCTTTTAAGACAGTATTGACAGCATCTTCAGAGAAAATTACCTCTCTGCACTTCAGTATATTATTACCTGCCTGCAAGGTCCACTAAGTTGATCTTGCTTGCAATTTCAGAGGGAAGATTGTTCTCCAATATAGCCTGAAGAAAAGAAACATCAATAAGGAAGATTATTCCCCTTAATTAATTAATGAAAATAAAATTGATGTGCTCTTTTGTTTGAAGCTGAGTTGTACATATGACTGTCTCACTGCCTTTGTTTGTGACCTTGACCTGCAGACTATGTTTAAACCACTAACTCAACAGCTTTCTCACCCTACAGAGAAACCACCCTCTTATGCCAATTTCCTCTCAAAAAAACCTTTACTGCCTAGACACTGTGAAAGGCTTTCTTGTAGACCTTGCAGAGTTGTTTTCCACTAATGTATTCCAAAGGTCTTTTGTGAAACTAAGGAAAAATATCCCAAAATGTTCTGTGATTACAGGATGTTAGAAGTGTGAGATAGAAAAGGTCTATTGGATCACTGAACGACTTCCCTGCCAAAGAAGGATGTAATTCCTCCAGAGAAAGGCTACATTGTCTCAGGGAGAGTACTGGATGCCAAATGCTAAAAAGATGAGCACATCTAAAAAGCTGGACAGATACAAAATTTTGTTATAAACTAATGCTGTACTTCAATTAAGAATCCTAAACAAGTGAGATAAAACATAACCTCAAATATATTCACAAGTAATTTTCACAGCATCCGAGGGGTTATTGCATTTCAAAGGGCTGATTGAAACTGAAAACATTTCTTTTAAAAGTGAGGTTTTGGCATCACTTCTGACTATAAGCTTGCACAAAGGAACAGAATGCTTCAATAAACACTCGACACATCTGCAGTGTGATCCAAAGGAAATAAGTAACAGCTTCCACCATTACTACTAACAGCACAAAATAGTGACAAGTAAACAATGCACAACACAGTGAACAATGCTTTTGAAAGTGAAGAGGAAGTTGGGTTATTTTTAGCTAACCTGAGTGTAGTGGATGGTGAAGATAGCATGGGATCTGCTGCTGGCATTGTGAATATGTGTAGCTGCTGTGATTCTAGAAAGAAGAACAAACCATTCAATTACAAAGGGTTACTTCCCTGTATTTGGGGAAATCAAAATCAACAAATACAGCCAATAAATGAAAAAATGTGAAACTTGGAGAATATGGCAAGCTGCATTTTTGGATCTGATCCTCGAACATTTGGCAGAGAACATGGAAAGATGGAAACTGAGGATCAATTAGAGGTGTTTTTTTCCCACCAGCAGCACTCTGAGGAGATATCTTAAAGCAGCCTTACAGCACAGGTACAAGGTGTGGCATAAGCAGGGAACACAGCAGAGAAGTGCAGCCAGCAACAGCATCAAACAGCTCATCCCCAATACAGAGTGCACAAGTCCAGCACATCTTCTCCATTTGTCCCTATTTTTATCCCTTGGTATTTCCAAAGGGTTCAAAAACCTTCATACACAACTTCTGAGGTTCCTTTACCCTGGTACAGCTCTTTACACTGCCAGAGGAGCCCTATGAGACTAAGCAGCCCACCCATGTGAGTGCTGAATGGATGCTGTCATTCCCTGTGTGGCACCTCTCTGACTCTGACATGGACAGACAGCTCTTGTGCTGTGACCCAGTGCACTCTGGCAAACAGGAACTGCTCACAGAAGGAGCAGTAGAACTCTCACTCTGCCTCTGTAATGCAAACTTTTGGAAATTCTAATTTATTTATCATTGTTTTAATTAGAAAAATCCAAAGAAAGTAACATTTTGTCTAGGGCAAAAGCAAGGATACAGGTTTTTCTCCTTTGAGCTTGCCTTAAGCATCAGCTATATGTGCAGCGTTTATCATCAGTTTTGCCAAGGCTGCCCTCAACAACAGTAGGTAATTTTAGTAGTGCAGAAAAGGACTGTGGTACTATGCTTTTATTACCAGCCCAGCTGTCAGAGCACTGCAGGGAGCAGTTGCACTAGAGAGCAGAGAGCTGCAGCTGTGTGCACGCTGCTGGGTGCCCAGGGCACGGGGCAAAGCCAGGACTCTCCTCCCCGCTGCTCTCTGCTCCTACACCTCCTCCACAGTTCTGTGGGCAGCCATGCCAAGAGCTACAGGCAGCTGAGCACAACGTGATTATAAGCAAGGCAAAGCTGAGGTAGCAGGAGAACATGAACTAGTCTCCAGATGCTGGAGGAGGAACACAAACAATTAGGTAAAGGGCAGAAGACAGAAAACAGCCCTACAGTGGGCAGAAAGCACTGAAAGTTATAGAGTAAAAGAGAAAAAGGTAGTGCTCCAAGATTTGGAGGAGGAAGTGTTAGTACTCCTTGCCTCCAGCAATACACAAGGTAGTTACATAGGAAATTCACATCTCAATTATTCACAACCCATGTATTCACCTGGAATTTTGTTGTACTGAAATAGTATTTTTTTTACCATAAAGCTGCATCTATTAATTGCTACAAGCAGAAACAGCAAAACTTAATCCTGATTTTTTTTTTGTTGGTTTTTTTTTTTTGTTGTTTTTTGGGTTTTTTTTGTGATAATGCATTTTAGTTTTTATTTACTTTACAGCATCACTCTTATTCTAAAATCTTGACTACTCTTATGATAAGACTTAATATCAATTTTGGAACTGTGATTAGGATTTGGACAATCCTTTCAAATAAAACTCTTTTCATTACTGCAATGGCACCTGTAAAGGTATTCAAAGTTTCTTGTCAAAAAGTGTCTTAATTAATGAGAACCAAAATCATTGGCTTCACCAGTGTTCTGAACCCCACAGTTCACTGACAGTAAACACACAATTTGGACTAGGAAACAGAAATAAAACCAAATAATTCTGTGCATAGTACTTCTAGGAAAAAAAAAGTATACATTATATTTTCAGCAGTTTTAAATCACTAAATTGTACATTAAAGTGAGTTGAAAGCTATCCAGTCTAAAGTACCATGAGCAAGTGAAGGGGAAAAACAGATGTCTGTTTACAGCAAAATGTTTTCTTGGCTTGCATTTTTTATCACTGACAGATGGTGAAATTTTGTGGGTAAGTCAGCACGGAGTCAGTGTTGAAGAAAGAGCTACACGAGTGCTTGTAGCCCTTGCTCTGGACAATATGATGATAGGTAAGCTCTCAAGTGTGTCTCACATGCAGGATCACCAAATCCTGTCATCACAAAGCACTGCCAACCTGGTCAGCAAAATAAACATCAGTGAAATCAACAGACAGTGAAAGAAGAGTTAAATACAGATGGAGCTGGTTTGTTACGTAACATACCTTTTAGCTATTCCTTCTTCTAGAAGTTTTACAACTTGCTTGTAGTCTGTAACTAAATGCTGAGTCAAACCTGCCAAAGATTCAAGAAGAGTTAAATACTTAGCTTTCTCAGGAAGTTTTATTCAGTTTATCCAACCATTTACCTAACATCAGGAGAATAAGAATGTTCTGCTGAGATAACATTATTTTACAAGTAGTCTCTGAACTAGAGTAAATTTTATAAAAAAGACCCCACAACTTTTTAATTAAAAAAAAGTTACATAAAAAATTCCAGTTCATCCTTCTGATGCAGTGACATTAGTACAAAGAAACGCCTCATACCTTCAAAGATCAGAACTTTTCCATCTGCACAACAATGATACTTAGAAAGCAGTATAAGTCCATAATAAATGTTCAGCTATGTCAGTGCTTCTATTTGGGTACAGATCCTATGAAAAAGATTTTGGCCATTACCTCTGGGTAATGTTTCTGCTCATGTAACTAACTGAACTAGGAACCAACCCCTGTGAATATTCACCACGTAGTTAAATTGGCTTTAGCCTGCACTTGGGAATCTTCATGCACTTTTCCCTCAGAGGGCTTTTTGAAGGATCTCCCCAAATAATGCTATGAATCATCTGGCTTTTTCTTATCTTCTCCTTTCGGTTTGTTTTTGGTTGGTTTTTACTTGTTTGTTTTTTAAATCTGATTCTATTTCTAGGGAGGGGAACCCCCTAAAGAGGAGAAAGGGCCCCCACACTGAGAGGCTGCTGTGCTGGAGGGGTGCTCGTGCCTGGGGGGGGCCCAGTGGAGGGCGGTGAGCTGCTGTGCTCAGGCACTGCCAGCCCTGGCAGAGCGCGAGCTCCAGCACACGCACAAAATCATCCTCAGCATGCTTGGATTTCCCATAAACCCACTTTAATATGCCTCGTCACCGAGGGTTATTTATCATTTTACTCCTTAAAAACACCTGAGCTGTGAAGCAAGTTTTTGTCATACCACAGCTAGCAAAACATGCCTGTGCAGAATGTTTTATCTCACAGATGGAATCCAGGGCAACTTCCTCCCCCTCCACAGTTTAGGTTTGTTTTACTACAAACCACAAAAGTGTGGGTGAAAGGAAAGTACTGAAAAAATATAGATTTTTTTGGATCAAATAATTTGTCTGCTGTTAGAATGTAAGTAAAGTTTAATATGAAATTCAACCAGACCGAAATAGGTGGTTTTGATATTGTTCAAGTCTATCCTTTCAGTATAACGTCTTGCTTAACTCTAAATGAAAGTAAAACCTAAGACAAAGAAGGGATTTAACTTTAGTCCTTTAATAACTGATACATATAAAGAAAAAAAATTTTTTTTGGATCACGCACACTTTAAAAAACCCCCTAACTGCAGTGTGCATGCACGAACATTTGCACACACACAAAGTACAGGATGATTTTCAAACAAAAGTATTTCTTCTGCTCTCTAGTGTCTCTTTACAACACATTAATTCCAGAAGTCATCACATTTTCCATTTGAGAAAGAGGCCCATTATTTTTCCGGCCACACTGGGATCTTCAAAGCTCACAATATGGAAACTATCATACATTGTTTTTCCAGACCCCTTTTCAGGGTCTTATTTAACTGAATAAAAATACTGTTATAAAAAGGAGACATGGAAGAAATTCTTACCTGCCTACATTTCCCTAAGCACTGGAATTGTGAATTTTGCTGAGAGTTTAAAACAGTTAAGCTTTTTAATAAGGTTAATGAAATATTTTGAATGCTGCTTGAAAAGAAATGATGAAGTGTTCTGTTGGCTGCCAGAAAAAGAAAGGTCATTTTCAAGTCCCATAGAAAGATCAAAACCACTTGCTTGTCTAGATATCTGCCTTAGAGTAAGAAAGGATCTCCCCCAGAAATCTGTCTCAGAGTAATAAAATAGATTGCATCATTTCCTGATTTAAGAAAGGCTGATTCCTTAACAGTGCAACCATCTGTGAGGGAGAAGTTTGAAACTATTCCAATCCAAAGCACTGAAACACTTTCAGCATTTTAAAGGCTGCAATCTCTCAGCCTTCACGTGAAAAAAACGATGGGTTGGAAAACATTTAAAACACTTAATGCTCAGAGCTGGGACTTTCTGACTGGAATTGCAAATGGCAAATGCATTGCCCAGGATATTTAAGTGTCCTTAAAGGGATTGAGTTTTCTGATTTTCCCCTCTCTCCACTCTTCATCCACAGCTAACTGTACTCTGGATGTCATTGACACCAAACACAAATGAAAACTAATGTACACTGAGGAGCTCCTGGTAAGAGTCAGCAAACCTGACTGATAGCTTGCAAGAGGTACAGTGCAAATACAGGTTCTAGTCCTTAACTTGCTTGATCTGTGGGAAACAATGGAAAATTTCTGAGCTTTTCTGATGTTCACCTATTTAATTTCTCCCATACAGTAAATTGCCTGGAAGTGAAACACAAACCAAGCTGCCCTACTAAACTTGCTGATAATTTTCATCTTATCTGTCTAGCTATTGGAAATATTCTTGCATTCTGATCCTGGACAGAAAGACTACATATAAAATTGCCAAAGACTCCTTCAGCACATAGAAAACCCTTTTTACAGAGCTCAGCAATTTTTGATTGCAGCAATACATTAGTGCAGTTGAGAAGGGTATTTTGTACCAGTGTTGTGAACCTCTTCACAAGAGGCTTTCTTGAATTTGATCTTATTAAAATCAAGCTGCCTATACTTCAAACTTGCATTTAAGTCACTGCTGCTTATTTTTGATGTGAGCTACTGAATGCAGTTCCATCAGACTTTATTAGTCCCTCTCCTCAACAGATATTAGGGCTGTATCAAGTAAAGCAAACTGTCACAGTTTTCAATTGTATAAACTGCATAGGAAAATTTATTATTACATATAATATATATTTGTATACACATTTGTATACACATGTCTAAAATAAAAGAACTCTCATCTGTTTCCCTAAGCCACTGACTCATCAGCCTGAAATTACTTCAGTTCATATGGTGTCATAACAGCATCCAATTGCACTCCATGGTATCTTCAGCAGAGAAATTATTTAATTTTTCATGCATGTGATCAGTTTTTTAAAATAACATGAATCATAATTACCACTGAAAATAAAGTTTTTCTTACAGGCATTAACACAATTATTTCTTGAGGCTGTCATAATATACAGAGGGAGTGAATAATCTAAAATAAATTTACAGCCATAGTCAAAAGTGGCAAATATTATTTAGGCTAATCTTTTGCCATTATCACTTCTTTTAGTTTACAAAATCTAATCAACTGGGAACTTTATTGGCATATTTCAGAACTCTAGCATAAAATTGTTCCAGTCTAAAATTTCAGTTGTGTCCAAGAATAAAATCCTTATTAAAAATGGGAAAATAAAAAAAGCATAATAGAAACAAACAACCCCCCCAATGAACCCCACAATAACAACAACAAAAACCTATTTCAGCTGTTTATACAAAAGTGAACAGGCAGCATCCAAAAAGCTATATTTAGATTGAAAACCAAACCCAAAACTTTCTCATCATTGCTCTGTGTTTCTCCCCTCATTCAAAACGAGGTGACAGAATTGGCCTGGATGGCTCCAGATGAAGACAAAACAGTGACAAAAGGAAAGCCAGCCTAATGGCAGAAGTTATAACTTTATTTTCTTTTAAAACAGGGAAACCCCATTATATGCAGCCAAGGAATCACTGGAGACATAAGGTCTGAGAAAAGAGATGGAAATTGCCAAGGAAAGGAGGAGTTTAAAATCCTTTCTTGTGTGGTGAATTAACAGCTGCTAAAAGAAAATAATTACTCTTTGAACTCCATCAACAATGAAGTTCTTCAATAACAAGCAGGTAGAAAGAGAATCTTGGAAAGCCCTCAATAAAAGCCAAATGTCTATGAATTTACTTTTCAAAGAATTATGTTTGCCATCCTAATGAGACCATCAATTCATCTATTATTTTCCATGTCTCCTTAAAACAGGATGCTGATGTGCTGTGAAAGCACAGCTGAAACAACCAGAATGTCTGATAGGCCCTTGTGTACAGGACCATGAAAGTTCAACACCTTGCAAGTGCAGATTTCAAATTTTGAGAGGAGGAATTGGTAACAATCATGGCTTGTTAGGTGTGCTACGACCAATAGAGCAGGTGTGCAAGGAATCAGAGCTGGGCTCCATCCAATCAGGCTCCATCCAAACACACAGTCAAGTCACTCTATTGTCACATCTTCCCTTCATCTTTGGAGGAAAGATAACCACATCACGTGTAATGACATAATAAAGAAAAACAAAGATAAAAATCAACGTGGGAGAGCAGGAGAAATCCACTAAACAGGGACAAGGACTCAATTTAGAAGGCAGGAGAAATCAGTATTTGCTCTGATGTGACAGGATCCATAACATCCTATGTGATATGCATTTTGTGTACTAAGTGCATACCCCCTAGGTATTACTGCTCACTTGATGGCCAGCCAGGCAGTTGCAGAGGCAGTGATACCAGAGGCTACTCAGGAATTCTGCCCACTGGATATAAGGCAAGAAGAAAAGGAAATGTATGCATTTACCTTCTAAACAAACCCCCAGTTTGGAAAACACTCTTTCTTCTGATATCTACTGTAAATCTACTTTGTATGATTTTGCACTGATTTTGAGATGTGATTTTTGTCAGCTGTTGGTCAGATACACAGAAGTGTAGCTGGCAAACTTTACACCAGGAGTGAATAAATTCATGAAATACCAAAACCCAAACTGCAATTTAAAGCTGTATGAGACCATGGGGTAAAAGCACCTACCAAAATTGAAAATAAAACGGAAGTAGAAAAAAAAATGAGAGAGAAGCAAGAACTAAAATGAGAAAGACAACTAAAAAAGCTGACAACTGAAAATCAAGCTTATTAAGTTTTCATTTGGGTGAGATTTTCGTTGTTTCACACTGCCTGCCCTGAAACATCAGACAGTTAAATTTATCTACTTTTTTTAAATATATGAAGGGACCAAGGTATGAAGGGACCTTAGACTGGTCTGGAGAACACATTTAAAGCTAATGTTGGTAGACTTCTTGATTAAGATAATATTTATTTAAAATAAAATGAAGAAAAATAATATGGCTGGAAAGGCAGACAGTGCACGATCTCCGGCCAGCAGGACAACAGAGGCAAAGGTTTCAGTGTACTACAAGCAATCACACAACAAGAAAAACATTTGAGAAAATAAACCCTGAAGGGCAGGGGCAATTATGATCATTGCAGGAATACATGCAAAGGTGCACACATGCCTGGCACACATCCACCTGCAGTTCTGTGCTGATTGAGGAGGCCACTCTCACCTTGCACGTAGGGTCCTGTTTCAGGGTGCTCTCGCACTCGGAGCGTGTAAGGTTTCTTTCGGTCTGACTGTTTTAACAAGTCTCGGACACGCTCATTATAGATTTCAAGGAAACTGAAACAAACAAAGAAACAAACAAACAAAATAACAACAAAAAAGGAAAGCTAAATTCACTACAAATAAAAATAAGGAGTAACAGTGTGTTTAGACTATGTAAATGACTCTTACATAGATTTTTTGCACTAGTGGGCTCAAATCCCCAGATTTCCAAACACAATGCTTTATAAGGTCCAAGGGAATGATGAATAAGACCAGACTGTAGGATTATGGCTCATTTTAGGAGTTAAACAAAGCAAGTACATTTTCACTGCATTCCTATTTCAGCTGTTTATACAAAAGTGAACAGACAGCATCCAAAAAACTATATTTAGATCGAAAACTAAACACAAAACTTTCTCATCATTCCTCTGTGTTTCCCCCCTCATTCAAAAACTACTGTCTTCCAAGAAAACAGAAACAAAATAAACTAGTCTTTACTTTGTTCAATCACAGGAGCATGTTAAAGCTTTCATATTGTTGTCCAAAACAGTTGCACACTTACCTGACCTTTACCCTGCATGATGCCATCTGGTCTGAGTAATCATCCTTCCTAGAAAAGAGGCCCTTCACAAACAAGAAATTTATGTAAATTTAAAATACATTAAGAAAATCTAACTGCTTAAACAAATACAAGCAAAGAAAAAAAATACCTCACATATACGAGGTGTCAGCCCAATGGATGCCTTCAAATAATAAACAGAAAAAAAATTAAATTATATGTTTTCTAACACTCATGCAAAATCCATTTTTAAACAAAAGCCAAGTTTTAAGAAAAGGACAGAATCACAGTGCAGTAATGACTGTATGGTGGATTACAACACAAAGAGCCACGCAGTGCACTTCAAAACAACATTTCTATTTATACCAAAAGTAATTTTAAAGCAATGTATGCAACATTGATGAGAAGTTTAGAGGCTTGGGTTAAATCCAAAAGCTGTCTGATGTAATGATATTGGACATGTCTATGTCAGAGGTGTTGCAGCCTAGATGAAGCTAGGCCAACACTGAAACTAACTTGATTGCTCATGAATATTTTTGGGTTTTTCTTATTCTAGTTTTATTTCTTCATGCCACGGCATCACCAAGGAGCCTTGGAACAGCTTTATAGTCTAGATTTATAAATTTTGTGTCTCAGAGAGAACAGGATATGGGGTGCTAATGATACCCAGACTAGGTGATTTAAATTTTGCCCAAACAGTCTACAGAGCACTGAGGTAACAGTGTGGTTTTGTGTGATGAAGCCCCCTTATGATATGATTGCTCACACTTTAGCCAATGCCAACACACCCTGGGAAAGACACCAGGGCTTAGGTGGATTCTGCCTGCTGAATGGTGTGAAAGGCTTTTTTCAGAATGCACACTTGAAACTGTGTTAAAAGAAGAAAATCCAGGATCACCAAATGGACGACCATGAACAAAAGTTCTGTTTATACCAAAAACTGGAACACTGTTTCACAGTTAATACAAGTTATTAAAGCTCAGTCCAAAGCAATACTGCATTGGAGAAAAAAAAATTAGTTTTAAAACAAGAAATCTGTTAGAAACACAAGATCCAAACACTTCCTTGAAAATAATGATAATTTCAAGTTGTGACCATTCTGAACCGCTAAGATATTTTCAAAATAGGGTAATGTGAATATCCTAGTTTGCCACCTGTTAACTCAAATTTTAACAATTCTTCAGGCTTTTATGAGATAAAACTTGGTTTCACACAAAATTAATAGAGAATCTGGTAATAACATAACTAAATCCTATTGCTGATGTCTATTGAGAAAATAAAATTTTAAAAATCCAAACTCTCATCAAAAGAACAAACTGTATTAAAACAGGCCTCTTATCTTTGGGTTTTAAATGCATTTTGTCCTTACTTCACCTTAAAAATTGAATCCCATGGATGTAGGAAATACTGGTTCACTTATGCAAACTATTAATTTTTTTTCTTTTTAGCAGTATGTTACGCCAAGAGCTAAGAATATTAATTGATAAAAATCTAATTGTCTTCTGTTGTGGCAAAACACAGGAAAACAACTGACTCCATCAATCTGAGTAGCAAGATTAAAATGCACTTTAGGTGATGCCTGGTACACAATCTTAGCATGTAACAGCTTCTGTAAATTCCATTCAATGCATGTCAAAACTAGAAGTGAAGTATTACTTTCCACAGGTCAATATTACAAATAATAATCAAGCCTGTGAAAAAACCATTACTGTGAATTGTATCCAGTTTTATTTGTGAATGTAATTTAATCTCAGAATAGGCCAGACTGCCAAAATATCACATAGGAATGAACACTTTGTATTATCTTGGGTTACAGTTTCTAAAATCCACAACTATTCGGGGGTTTTGATTTTTTTTTTTTTTGGTCCTCTAACTCTGTGATAAGATTCATATGTAGTAAGGAGAAGATTATCTAATAATAAATATTTAAAGTACACCACACTTTCTAATATTTTTACCCAATACTCTATTTTTTACCTAAATGAAAAGGCTCACATTTTATATGTTTAAAACCTTATAAAACATGTATAAGCATTCTGTTCAACAAGCACCACAACCACCATTTAAAAATAAAGCAATGTTTCTGCTAGACATCCTGCCCTCAACCCTAGGTTTAAAATGAATGGTGCAACTCACAGGTGTTCCCATCATTGTGTAAGTCTTTCCTGAACCTGTCTGTCCATATGCCAAGAGGCAGATGTTGTATCCTCTAAATGCACCAGACAACACAGAAGTGCCAAGGTCCTGGAACACCTGAAAAAAGACCAAGAGAAAGAAAACAGTGCATGAACAATACATCTCCCTGCAAACACTCTTCATTACTTGCAGATCTTGCTCCTTTAATAACTTCATGGGAACAAGGATCTTCACATATCTGTCTTTCTATTTTATCAGACTCAATGCTGCATGCTGAGCATCCACTTGTTAGATCTTCCTTAAGATACTGGTATGCCAAGCATACTGCTGACAAGGAACAATATTTTATATTCAGACTATGTGAATCCTTGAGGATCTTTCCTACCCCAAGTATTTACAGTTCTCATCATAAATGTGGCTGAAAGGCACAATCAAGGCTCTTTGATGCAATTACATAAGTTCAGCATCAAAATTACAGATCAGAAGCAAAGCAAAGTCTAACCTGTATGCAGATTTCACCCAAGCAACATTTCTATCTGGCCCATCTGCTCAGTAAGTGACACCACCAGAGGCCACATGCTTTATCTTCTCTTCTCACCAAACAGACAGTGACACATCTCTTTCTACTCATTGTATTACAGAGCCAGGACCTGTTACCACCAAATCCTTGTCAGTCTCTCAGGACTTCCAAAGCTTGCACTGGTCCTGCCATTGCTGCTAAAGTTGGGCAAACACTGCCAAACTACACACACAGAAAGACCTGACCAGTTATTCCTCCTACTTTCCCTGCTTCTTTTTTTCTTTGTTTTGATCCTCAGGTGACCCATATTGTGATCATGTTCTCAGGACAGCAAAGCCTTGCCCTAGACCAGCTGAAAGGACACCTAGTAAAGTTTGCCAGGAAGTGCACTGTGGATCAAAGGGTTCCAAGCAGGCAGGCTGCCAACTCCTCTGCACACTTTGGCCTTGCAAAAGAGATGTCACAAGCATTTATGGTTTTGCTGTTCACACAGAGAGCTGGTTAGTATCTATAGAGAGATATATAGCATTTCAGTATTTCAGTAAAGTGAAACATCATCCACTGCCAGGTCATTTGCTTCTCCTATGGACAGATAAATGTACTAAAACTGATACAAAAATCAATAGAAAAAAATTCATAGACATCACCACTTTACCTAAACTACCCAGACAGCAGATTGAAAATCCTCCCCCAAGACTTCAATTTTCAGATCACATTTCAACTCAAACCAGGACAAGATACTAATTTCCAGCTGAAGAATCAATAACATTCCTATTTGCCAAAATTTGACTACCCCTGCTTGTATTTGTAAAGGTATATGGCATCTCAGAGCATCTGCTTCACTAGGATTATCAGCTCAATAAACTTTTCCATTCAAAACATACAGAGAAAGCCATGAACAAAACACAGGGATACAAATGTGATAGACAAAGGATTTAAAAACCTCTCTAGTCACTACTGGAGGCCATTAAGAGAATGAAGTGGAACTTTGGAGAGGGCCAACCTGGACTTCACAGCCAGCAATCTGGAGAGAAAAAAAGAAACAGGATAATTTGGGATATTTGAGTGGGGTCTGCAGAGCTGTGTAAAACTCACCAAGGAATGTTTAAGGTGAGGAGTACTGAGGTAAGGAATATTAACTAGGAGTAGAGTGCAAACTGATGGGCAAGGGATTCAGAGCAGGGCTGCTTCTGAGTGTACACACATTTGCTTGTGAGCTGCAAATTGGGCTACCAGGCAAGTAGAAGCCCTGCAGAGAGCCTAAAAGGGCTCAGAGTCCAGGCAAAGTTATTCTCCTGTCAATTCTTCAGTGAACACTGAACTTACCCTCAGCAGAAGCACCTCTAGGATCTCTTCCCTACCTGGTTACCATGTAAAACTTGTTGGACATCTCTAGGACTTAAGCTCAAAGGAGAAAGTTCCTCCTGTGTGAGCACCTCAATGAATCCAGCAGCTGGGAATGTGAATATAAGGGGCAGGAGGAAAGAATCTGATCTAAGCTCAAGATGGCAAGAACTAGTTTTGAAGACTGACAGAGGACCAGAGTCAAGCAGGAAAAAGGACTAAGAAATTACAGGATGAATTACCTTGAAGCAAGGCAATACTGCGCCCATTTCAGAGTATCAACATTGAATAAACTCAGGGATTTTTTATGACTCATTGTACTAAAAGCAGCTGGAGGACTCCATATCAATTTAGAAACCTACATTTCACATGGTGGAACATCTTACAACAGGGATAAATGCAGCCTGGAGAAGTACCTTGATTCTGTGATTGTTTCCTCATTAAGTGCTGCCCTCCTTTCTGAAGGTTCACAATGGATCTATGAAAATTAGTAACTGAGCTGAGTATAATAAAATTAAATCTTCACACGTGGCAAGCTTTCAGGAGAGTAACACTAATCAATGCCATCTGGACATTGAAGATGGTATTTTAGAACAACAGCATTTTTGTTCTTTCTCTGTTGTTGAAACTTTTGTACGACTTTGTGCAACTCATTTAACATTTTCATGGTTCACTTTTCCTATAGATAAAGCAGCAATAATGCTATCCATTAGTAGAAGACTATGGGATGTTCTCACTAGTGCTCATAACACTCCTTGTGATTCTAGAACATCCAGAGCAATTTAAGCCAACTGTGCAAATTATTGGGCATGCCCTCTCTCCAGGAGTACCTCGGACACTCTGAAAGAAGAGCCTCCAACTCCAGAGTCCCAGTCAAAGCTGTTACCTTTACTCTATATTAAACACGCATGGTTACTCAGACACTTTAATTAAATATGTTTCAAATCAGACCTTTTTTAATTAGGCCTTAAGAGAAGGCATATAATACAAGCAAAACTAGGTACACTGAATACAGTGACATAACCCTAGGATGGTGACACAATTTCAAAAAATTATTTGCTGAACTTCTATTAAAAGCTGATTTGTACTGTTTTGTTTTTGTTCTTTCTAGCAAATTACTCTCTCTCCTTCTGTGAGGATAAATTACAATTAATTTAATTGAATAAATTTAGTCAGAAAAGCCTTTTTGTTTTGGTGTACTGCAGAAAAAATGGAGAAGTGAAGCACAGCAATGAATTTATTACATGTATAAAAAGGAAGGAGAGTAATTGAAATCAAGGCTTTTTCTAATATGAGAGGCTTTAGTCCAAATATCCATCAGCAATAACAGCTGCAGATTATACAAAAAATCCTCTAATTAATCATTCTGGGCATATGTACTAAGATATTCCATGATACAATAGATTGAATCACATATTTTGCTTGTCATGGGGTGGGGGTGGCAGGGAAAAGGAGATTTTTCTGGGAGCCTTCCAAGTCTCATATTTGCAATGGAACTTCAGGAAGATGAGGCTTTTCAAGGAACACGAGTTGGATATGGTTTCCTGCAGAGAACACACCATTTGGCTGAGACAGCTCTGTCTTCCCTGCATGGCTGCCCTGTGTGACTGGCACTGTTCACTTTGTTCCAGGCAAGAATGAGCCTTTCAACAAAGCCCTGACTGCCTTTGCCATGTCGGTTCCCTGCACTTGCCCAGCTGTATGTGGTCCATATCCCACAGTGATCTGTGAAATATTCTGCAATTTATGACTTGTCAACTTGTCCTAACAGTGGAAAAAACCATGCCTTTCTGAAAAAGTTATGAGAAGGCACTAAGACAACTGTTAAATTATCACCATTGACTTAATCCTATTTAAAACTGAAGACTAGAAAGACTGGCTATTTATTTCTTTTGCAACAGAAATGTGTTAGAGGTTAAGTGAATGTGCCACTCTGCAAATAATCTCTGAAACACTTTTGGAAATCAAAAATTATTAGGTCAATAGGGAACACAAAGTAAATCCACACCAAAAATCTGCAGTTAGTATCAGGTCATCCCTGACAAGAACATCAGGATTTATTACTCAATTCAAAACAAAATAAAATTTGGTAGAACAAACTGAGATATGGTTTTGCATTGCTTCTTCAAGAATGCTTGGGAATTTTAACCTTTTCACAAAGTCCATAATTAAAATGATATATGAGGAATATCAATTGGAAATGCACCTTGTGTTACCAAAAGATTAAAAAATTGAAGGAGTCTGGGAGATTCAAAGAAGGATACCACCTGTCCTATGAAACAGTAATGTCCAAGTGACAGAAGACATTTCTTCTCTCCTTTGCATGAACCTTTATAAAGTGAGTTTCATAATACTAAAGTAGCAAAACTCTCCCTTTTTAGAAATTGCAAACATGTTTTGTAATTAGATTTGTGAGTAACAAGCATAACAATATTTTTCACTACCAGGAGATTTATAACAGCAATAATCTGTTCTGATTCTTTCCCATTTGGACAGCAGAATCAGAAATCTTGTCTCAGCTCTCCTTTACAAGTTTAAGAGCCAGAATTTATAGTGGGTTTTTACATCCTTCTTAAATAATGAATTTTCAAGAAAATGCAAAATACTTTATTTATTAGCCAGAGATTATATCACATTTTATCACTTTAGACCTGCATGTCCCTGTATAAGTATGCATTAGCAGACAGATGACTATATTTTTTTTCTGAAATATATTTACTTCTACCGCTAAGAAATAAAATATGGCATGGAGCATGTCCAGTTACTCACCAAAATGAAAGTATTTTCAGATTTCTTTTATTAAGAATAATGATTTGAGACTTTAGTTTACATTGACATTTTTGCTCAGATATTAAAAGTTTAAAGCTGTTTGTTTTCAAATTCTTATTTTTAAAAAGGCCTATTTATTTTTGAAAAAAAGTTTAAGCATGTTCTATTTTTCCCAACTGCCTGTGCATATTATAAAGACTTTTCTTCTTTTATATTCTTTGACTCCATAGTTATTATCACACCAATGACCTGTGGATAATCCCTTGAATCTATAACCTCTCTGTGACTCACACTAAGACAGACACAAGTGTGTTGACTGTCAGTTTTTCTTTTGTTCCTCCAAAAGGTTGGAGACAATTAAACTATTCTCTAATGCACGAGGTTCAAACTAATGCTACTGACTTTGTAAACCAAGGCTCAGTTAATACCAGCACCTTTGATTTTTTCTTTGAATTACTATTCACTGAATAAGTACACACCTAGCACAGCTGATAACAACAAATAGATATTTTACATTATAAGTGGGACTGTCTTTCTTCTCTGAGAGTGTCCCTCTTAGACTAATAAATGCATTAATTTTGAAGATAATGGGGTCATTCTATCACAAATTAAGATTGGCAATAAAACTTTCCTGAGCATAAGACTTTTCTTTCTTAATCCAATCAGAACCTGGATTGCGAGAAGAAAAAAAAAGCAATTGTTTTAAATGACAGTAAATTGACTGTTATGCTTTGGGGTTTAATAATTTGAGAAATTGAATGTTTTTCCAAATCACTCAAGCCAAGTCTCAGAGTCACATAAAAAAAAAAAATCCAGTAAACTTTCAGGTACAGTATGTAATGCCAAGTTTGCAAATGTAAGGGATCAATATTGATAAATAAGCATTTTCTGGCACTCAGGGCTTTTTTCCCTTAAGTAACTTTTGGAAAATAGGACTTGCATTTTGTTTTGAGAACAATGAACAAGCAAGGACCAGCTTTGACTGAAACAGAGGAAAAGAGAGGAAAAGCAGAAGGAGAAAGCTACAACTTTTAGGAACAACAAGTTAATAGAATAGTTTATCAAGTCTTATTTAGATAGATCTGTTTTCTTATTTGCCAATGTGTGTAATAGTAACATTAGGACACTAAACCCAACTTGGAAATCTCAGAAATTTCAAGAGATTTGGTAAAGACAAAAAAAAGGAATATAAAAGGATTTCTGAATAAATAAAATTGCTACTTATTACAGGCATAGTCCACAAGAATCAACATTGACAACTCACCAAAAGCAGTTTTCAGTTTTACTGAAAAACATTAGGCTAAAGTTAGAATACTAAGATAAATTCCCACAGTTTATCAGGACCAAAATCAAAAGACAATTTTCTGCTTTCACAGCACAATTTAAAAATTGCCTTTAGAATACCCCAGTTTAATGAAAGTGGAAAAAACTCAACTGAAACAAGACACACAGCCAAAAGCTACTTTTGACCACAGAACCAACAAGTGACATTACAAAGGTTGAAAAAACTCAACAGCCTGATTTCCATTGAAGATTTGCCATGCCAGCAAGTAAGGAAAAACTTCCTCATCAGTAGGCAGAAATCTTCAGAGTATCAATGCAACTGCAGCAGACACAGCTACAAAATGAATGAAGTATTAAAGAGGTGCTGTTATTTACTACACCCACAAAATCACACTCAGCCAGTAGATCAGGGCATTACATACTGTATGAAGTCTAAGAGGCTCAGTCCTGCAGTATCTGTTTGCCACAGTCTCCACTATGAGTTACAGATATGCTGCATCACATATTTGGTCTGTTTTCCTTCCAGAACCTTGCCCCCATCAAGCTGTTGCTATTTGAGTTACAGCTAAATCATGTTTAATTAAATTGCTGCTACATCTTGAATGTAGCCTCGTAGACTCAGATTTAAGGCAAAAAAAAAATTCATTAAATAGAATTATACAGAACTAAGCAATTCCTGCCAAAATAATGAAAGCCTTCACCCCAAAATATTTACAAACCCCTCAAGATTAATTTAATAAAAAGGCAGAAAGATAATGCAAGGAACGAATATGTAAAAAACAAATCTAGGAGGTTGTTCCAATAATGCAGGGCTTTTTCTGCACGCGTTTTGTCTTAACACATATTACACAGATGTCAGCCGAGGGGCTTTCTGTACATGGGCAGAGAAGGCACAAGCAAAGGGAAGCACATTATGCTGATCACTTGCACAAAACCCTCCACTGTGACATTTGGATTACTTCAGCAACATTACTCCTTGGTTTGAATGGGATAAAGCGGAAGGGGGGAAGGCATCGGTTGGTTAGTTTGGGAACGTTTTTTTCTCTCTTAACAAGAGGCCACAGCTTCACAACCAGGATTATTTCTTTTCCTTCTCTCTATCCTGCCTTTTCAGTTTCTTTTTCCCAGTCCAACCGGAAGCAGGGCTGTGAAAGGGACGGCTTCTCTCCAGCTCAAGCAGCTTGGCCCCTGGCAGAGGCATTTGCAGCAGAACTTAAGAGACAGTTCTGTTCTTGGCTCTGCCAACAGACTTCCTGTGTGTCCCGAAATCCCTTTGTGCTTTAATTCTCCCTGTGAGAGACAACAATGATTTGTTTGTTCTTCTTATCAGGTGTAATTTTTTTTCCAGTGGAAAAACTGTCTGCTGTGTGTTGTAATGTACAGACACACACTAAATTTGACAGCATGAAAGTTCAAGCTTGATTTAGGAGAAACTATAAAATAAAAATACTAGAGAAAGTCACAGATAATATTTAACAAATCTATTGTTCTTATGGGGGGAACAGGAGAGAGAATATTGGATTCTGTTTGGGCTGAGTGGTAGCTTTACCTTCCTGCCATTTTATTGCTGAATAAAATTAATTTCAGCAATAAGCACCATGAATAAGATGTATTCATGAAAACACACCTTATTCACTCATTTAAAAAATCTCACATTTTGAAAAAAGAAAAAAAGTGAGTTCTTACCACATCAGTCTAATTTATAAATGTTCTGATAGAACCCTAACTTTTAAAAGTTCCAAACTGCTTCATCACCAAGGACAAAACTCCACTCTCTACTTCTTTTATTATTTTCCTTTTTAGAAAATTGCTGCTATTCTGCTGTAAACATCAACTTGTGTATTTTCATCTACCTGTACGAAAGCACATAACTCTCATCTCTTTTCCTTTCTAATAGGGATTCCTATTGTGTTATCACTGATTTATAGAAGAGTAAACCTGACAATTTTTGGCTTCATTAATAAATACTTTAACATTCACACATAGCATTTTGTGGTTTTGGGGTCTTTAGATAAAAACTTCAGTAAGCATCCTTAGGGAAAGGAAGAAGATTGGAAGCAAATGTCTCGCAACACTGTCTACCACCACAAACCACTTAATGAGCAGATGAGAAATGAAGTGGTTTAATTTCTCTGTCCCAAGAATTTCTCTAGTCCCAAGAAGCTGGGACTACAGGCTTAAGTGCTGGGTTGGTTGTTAGAGGTACAGATTTAATTTCTGTGTTGTGCATCTTCAACAGCAGAACAGTAACACTGTGACTTAGACCAGTGCCAGCAAAATCCCAGGAAGGACAATTTTTCCTGAGTGAATTCTGGGCCAGACCATTCAATAATGGAACTATGGGGGAAGCTAAAATCTTCAGATTTTCAAAGGTCTAGCAAAGGTTAATGTCACAGCTGGAGCAAGCAACAAAATATTCTCTACAGTCACACTGTTTTACTCCATGGCCAGATGTTTTAGACATCTCATTCCCCTGCTCCAGATATTGCTTCATGCCAGAAAAGTAATGTAAGTTGTCACTTTAAATGTTGTGATACCATTGTTATCTGTGCCTGAATGACTACTGAAAAGAAATAAGAACAAAAAAAAAAAGGCAGAGCAGTTAATTTTTACTGATACTCTTAAAATTAGCAAAATAAACACTGTGAGAGTTAAGTGGGTTTTTTATACTGAATGATATCTCTCTTGCAATGAAGAGAGCAAGGAATGAACGATGGATTATAATGAAGTTATAAATATCCTGCATTTTCTCCCACTGCCTCTAGCTGTTGGCTAAGATCCCAGGTCATTAGTGGATGTCTGTGATTCCATGTGAAAGGAGAGTAAAGAAAAACAACAAAAAATTTCCAATTTTTTTTTGTACAAGACAGCAGAGATAAATACCCATTCCCATCTGTGTCTCTGAAAATAACTGCCCCATAATATTGTGAGAAGACTGAAGATGGAGATGGAAAAAAGATTGTTCCTTGACTTTATTACCAGGAGGTAAAAGGAAAAAGTAGCGATTTAAATTTTTCAGTAATTCAGTACGAGCCAACAACTGTTTGCACTGCTCAGACAACAGCACAATGACACTATCAAGACAGATTTTTTTCCCTTCAGCTGGAAATGGGTATTCTCTTTTCATATGTCATCTAGCTCAATTTGATATTTTTGCTATTAGATCACCAGCTCTTAAAATTACAACACTGGAAAACAATTCTTAAGCCTCTAAAATATTTCCTAGCAATCAGCTCATTTTTTCACCTTCATACAAGAGACCAAAAGAAAGTAAAAATTAAACAAAAGAGATGACAAGACATTGAAAATAGCTATTTTTCTCTATAATTCTTTTTAAATGCCAGCAGAAATTCTACAAGGTATATTCTGTTTGTAAAACTGTCAGCAGTGGCTGCATTTCAATGGTACTCAAACCCAATATTCTTCACATCATGCTTCTAGAAGTAAATTTTCTGTATTTAGCATTATTTAATCTGGGAGGAACCTTGCAAGTGCTGATGGAACTCACTGGTGCTTGTTCTTAACTGTACCTCAGATTTCCCTTTTTCATAATTGCAATGAGGAGACTGTTGAAGCCAACCCGTAAACTGATTCTACACTACAATATAAACATACATTCTGTTTATGAATTGGGATGTTAAACAAGTTGTAGCAGTATTTGTTAATAAAGCAATGCTCATCAATTAAAAAAAAGGCATTTATGCTGTTACTGAACAAACTAGAAGCATTAGCACTTTACTGCAACAGTTTCTTGTTCTAAAGAAATTATGGCTCCATAACTGGAGAGATGAGAAGATTTAAAGGATGTTTATTATAACACACAGCAGTTGCATATACTTCTATTTCACAGGAAGAAAAAAAAAATCCTCCTAGTTTCAGGCAACAGACTTAGGACTATATCTGTTTTAATCACTAGAGATTATTTTAAGTAAACAAGCAACTGAAAAGTAAGACATAAAAGGGACAGTTTTTAGAATATTTGCAGGGCTTATGGGTGTGCCATAAATTGGGTAGAAAACTGGCAGGATGGCCAGACCCAGAGAGTGGCAGTCAATGGAGTTACATCCACTGGTGTTTTCCAGGGCTCAGCACTGGGGCCAGTCCTGTTTAGTATCTTCAATGACATGGACGAGGGTACTGAGTGCAGCCTCAGCCACTTCACAGACGATGCTAATTTGGCTGGGAGTGTTGATCTGCTGGAGGGCAGGATGGCTCTGCAGGGGGATCTGGACAGGCTGGATTAATAGGCCAGGCCCATCGTATGGGGTTCAACAAAGCAAAGCTCAGGATCCTCTACAACCAACCCACGCACCACTACAGGCTTGGGAAGAGTGGCTGGAAAGCTGTCCAGCAGAAAAGCACCTGGGGGTACTGACTGACACAGGCTGAACATAAGCCAGGGTGTGCCCAGGTGGGCAAAAACACCAGTGGCACCCTGTCAGCAATAGCGTGGCCAGCAGGACCAGGGCAGATTGATCCCCTGTACTTGGCACTGGTGAGGCCACGCCTCAAACCCCGTGCCCAATTTTGGGCATCTCTCTACAGTACAGACAGTGAAGTGTTGGAATGGGTCCAGAGAAGAGCTGGTGAAGGGTCTGGAGTGTGTGTCTTGTGACCAGTGGCTGAGGAAGCTGAAGTTGTTTAGCCTGGAGAAAAGGAGGCTCAGGGGAAGTCATGTCAGTCTGAACAACTACATGAAAGGAGGCTGTGGTGAGGTGAGGGTGAACCTCTTCTCCCAGGTAACAATAGACAGGATGAGAGGAAACAGCCTCAAGATGTGACAGAGAACGTGTGGATTGGATATCAGGAAAATT
This sequence comes from Passer domesticus, assembly GCF_036417665.1. Taxonomy (NCBI): domain Eukaryota; kingdom Metazoa; phylum Chordata; class Aves; order Passeriformes; family Passeridae; genus Passer; species Passer domesticus. The sequence goes on from NC_087479.1 coordinate 36,426,497, forward strand.
TTTTTCACTGAAAAGGTTGCCCAGGGAAGTTGTGGAGTCATCATCCCTGGAAGTAATCAAAAGATTTGTGGATGTGGCACCTGGGGACATGGCCTAGTAATGAACAAGGTGGTGCTACTTTAACAGTTGGACTTAATGATTTTAGAGGTCTTTTCCAACTCTAGTAAATCCTGTAGAATAGCTTGGACTTCTAAAGGTCATCTGCTTGACCCATTCTGCAATAAACAGGGAACAGTGATATTTCCACAGTGTAAACTCCTTTACAGCAGTGGGACTAATTTTATGCCTATCTCTTCAAATACCTGCCTAACAGGCTTGAAATAAAAGTGCAGATGATGTCCACAAAAAGGATGTGAAGGAAAAATCTGCACACTTTAATGAATTCAGATATTACTTCAATGCACCTTGAGAAGATCAAGAGACGCCAGTCAGATCCCCAAAAGCAAGTTTCTTTACTGTGATTCAGGTCTTCAAATATTCTTGCAATATTAAAGACTTATGTTTGGTTTCTTCTAGTGTGAAAAAAAGAGAATCTTTTCCATGGTATGTCCCACAACTTTAAAAATAAATAAAATAAAAAATGGTTTGGAACTGTACAAAATTCTATGGAAAAAATGTCCTTACTAAATTTGTATGGTTTTTAGCAGTTTCCAGGAGAATCCAAACAACAGGAGGTAATTTAAGGTGATTCATGAGTTCACAGAGAGAGGTTTTGGCATCCTATTCTCAACAATATATTAAGAATGAAGTTTGACAGGGCTAGTGGTTCAGTAAATTGTTATTTCTGATCTTTTGCAAGGTCATTGGAGCTCTGTTCACTTCCAATTTACAAGAACTTCATATTAACAGCCAAAGCTGCCATGAACAGCCACAACTCACCTAACTAGAAATGTTACACTAAAAAAAAAGGTGCAGAGTAGCAGTTTCTTTTATTTCAGCTCTCCTAGGGGCAGAAATTATTCAGGCTGGACAGAACTACTGCTTTATACTGTCATTCCCTTCCCTGCTCACTTCATATCACACCAGCCTCAAAACTGGGCAAGGCATACTATGAAGATGGTTCAATAGTTCATAATATACTTGGTTTAACTAACATAAAGCAAAAAGCAAGATGGTTCACATCACCTGTAAAACTTCTAAGAAGTGTTTGTAAAATTTAGAAGAACCCAACTATCCCAATACTCCCACAGAGCAAAAGATAACACTGTATATTTTAAAAAATTAAAAGATGCAGAAGTTCTAAAAATCAGTAAAAAAACCCCAGGCATCAGAACCAGAGAATCTCCGTGTCCCAGTTAAGGTCACGTACTTGTGTGTCATTACAAGCCTAGTAATAAACAAATCACTGGTATTACCAAGATGAACAAAGACCCTTTGGCAAGCTGTCAAAAAGAAAAAAAAAATCATATTATCATGGCAAGGCACTTACTGTGAAGAAAATACTGGAGTTTCCCTCTCAGACATGATGTTTTCTGGGTTGAAAAAAACACCCAAACTTTAAAAATATTCAGAGGAACTTATCTGATCCTATAAGAAAACCAGAATTTTTTCCCCCTAACTAATAAAATACATTAAAAGTTGTGATACAGAAGAATAAGACAGAATGAAGACTTTTCATCAGCATTGAAAGCTCTTGAAGATGCATTAAATATTATTCCTTTACAAATTAAGATTTTATGCTATGCAGCACACTAAAATGGGCAAGAAATGAACAGGCAATGAGTAGTGGCAGATACCTAGATGTTCAGAAAACATGTTTACAAAGTAATGAAATGCAGGATATTGATGCATTTGCAGGATTTAACTAGCTGAATGTTGCTTCTACATATTCTTTCCAGCTTATTGGTGCAATAGTCTATAATGAGGTATAAATTGTGTCACTTATGGCTGCAACTTAGTTGTTGGTTCTACCCCAACATACGTTTATTTTACTGAGCGTATGTTAAATCAATACATCTTAAATACATGTCTCATCTAATTTTTAATGCAAGTCCATTATTACAATAAACTGATTCAGAAAAACCTCACGATGGTCTCAAATATGCCAACCTATTAATCTATATTTCTACTTGTACTACTTTCTCTTTTGGGTCAAGAGCAGTCGCATCACTAATTCAGCTAGAAATCCTGATATTAGAGAATATTGTTGCTGTTTCAAAAGACTATCGAATATAATGACCCCATGTTGAATTTAGTAGGTGATTTCCAAACAGCTGTGCTGTTTCAGATGACCATCCATCTCCCTGGGAGTTCAGTGCAGATTTCTGTCTTTTCAGTGTAATGACTTCAGCAGAAGCATTGGGTGCTACTTACATTCAAGACCTGTATGCTCTGCTCTCACAGCAAAAGAAGGCCACAGCATCTGCAAATTCTTTAAAAATGACTGCCTGCTTGGATCAAAGCTGCCCAAACAGGTCAAAGTAGCACAGCACACTGTACAATTTAAACATTTCACTTCTGACATTTATTTTTTTATTAGCCCTTCAATCACTTTGAAAAAAAATGAAAGCCTTACTTGAAAAGGAATTTTAAAGTTAAAGATTTTTAATAGTTTTATAATATTTTTCTATGTGCAAGATTGTTTCCCCTGTTTCGGTTATCAGATAATTTTTCTCCTTTTCCTCATTTTTAGAAATTAATCTGTTTACCAGAGTCTGACAGCAAGAAAAGCAGACTCTGAGATTCTTTCACAACTGTATCGGCCCCAGAAAAACATTACAATGTGCAGGCTGCTATAATCTTGTGGACTGTATATTTTTGAAAAAAAAAAAGTTCTTGATTTCTTGATACTCACTGTGAAGCACAGCTATGTAAAAAAGGTGCCAAACTACAGGGAACAAACTTCAAACATGCATGCAACAAACTTCAGCCCCCATCATTAACTCTCCACCCCTGACTCACAACCCACAACTCTTCAGCCAGCTCCCACCAGCAGCAATTTACACATGACCAGCCCACATGGCACAGAACAGCCCATGGTCAGACTATAAAGAACTCTCAGCCTCCAAGGCAGGGTGGCCACATGAAAACTTCTGGTCCCTGCCAGTTCCTGGGCTGTGCCTACAAATCATTGCAAGTAGTACCAGCTATCCCAGGCCAAACAGCACCAGGAACCACTCACAGTTTAGCACTATGGATGACCAAGCTGCAGTGCTCATGGAATATTCTCTGGCCTCAAGTAGGGCCTGTACAGATACAGCTTCAGTTTGCTGTAAGGAAAAAAATTAAAATCAACTCTTAGCTGATAAAATGAGGGACAAAAGATGACCTTCTAATCAAGATGAACTTCTAATCTCTTTTGCTTCCTCTTTCAACTTTCAGTTGCAGAAAGCCTCTTGTATTCATAATAAATGGAATAGAAAAAGATTACATTCCATATATTGTAATAAGCAACAAATTTATGCAAATGACATGCAGTAGGCAGCAAAACAATAACAGCATTGTGGTGTACTGAGCACGGCCAAACACACAAATGATGTAAAGGAAAACATGAATAGCTGAAAGCAAGTTTCTGCAATCCCCCAAAATCTTTGTTTTCAGACTAAAAGTATCTTCAAGACATTGACAGTTCTTTTGAGTTTCTTCTGAATTTAAGTTCAAAATATAACAGCTACCTGAGCCCAGGCTTAGCCCAAGCTTAGCCCAAGCCCCATCTTATTTTCCACTCATAAAAATCAAAACAGTTGCTACTTTTCTGAATATTAATTGGAAATTCAGTTTCAATTTCTTGGTTTAGAGTTATAAGACACATTAAAAATAATAAAGAGATATAACAGTGTTAGCTGTCAAAAAAAAACCCCAAACAACCAAAAAAGAACAAGTAACAGCCTCAAATTGTGGACTAGAACATTTCACAATCATTACAGAAATAAGATTAATTTTGGCTTTTAAATTATAACTCAATCCACCAAACCCTTTCACTTGATTGGAATTTGAATGTGCTAGAATACAAAAAAAACACCGTTGCTTCAATGATAAATTCCTATCAACTGTCTCTCTAGATCTTCAATGTGATTCAATCTTTTCTCCTACTTCAAAACAGCTATGAGATGTATGTCTTCCTTCTAATTAAAAAAAAATCATAAAGACAAAAGCAAGTAGGTTTCAGACTTTGTTTAGGTAACAAAAAGGAGAGTAAACCCAGAGAGTCATGCATTGCAAAGCAGAACTTGTATTATGTTAGGAAACAGGTTACAACATGCCTCAGTAAGAAATATATATTTGTCACTCATGAACTACACTATCTATTACTTCCAGTCATTAAGAAACAGGACGCAACTAAGAGCATCAAGAAAAGAGAGACTGGGGAAAAAAATAGCCTTAGGGCACTTACTAAAGCAGCATGATGCCTTCATGCAGGGCATGCATGACGTAGGGTACCCTTAGCTACCCACCATCACCAGCAGTATTGGCCCTGCACAGGGAGGCCCTGGAGATGGTGTGTGACAGGAGGTACAGCCCCAAAGCCCAAGTGAAGCAAGCCCCAGCACATGCACCACAATGCCAACAGCTAAAGCAGCACTTTCCTTTTCTGCAGATGGAACTCACAGAGTGCACCTCTCCTGCCCCAAAAGGACAGAGAGACACCACGTAAGGGACACCACAGCTGTCAGGGACATTATGTAAGCAAGCTTTTTGATCATTCCTTCAAGGACTCAGATTACTCATTGGCCATGTGCAAAGTGATTATTGTGGTCTTTACTGTCCTGGTCATAGACTGTCCCAATAGGACTCACTTCAAAAGACTGTCAATCATTGCCCAGAGGTTTTTGACTTCTAAAATCCATCAGGAAATCTCATTTTTTCACAGTGAGGATTACAACATATATTACCCATGAACCTTTCAATAATAACAGCAAAAAAAGTTTGCTTATTCCTAAATCTACTCAAATTGCCCTTCTGCTACCATAAAAAGACACAGTCAGCAAGATCCAAGACAAGACATGTCTCCCTTTGTTCTGTTTCTCTCCAAAGCAATTGGCTTTCTCATCGATGATGCAATACTGAAGCCCAGTTTAAATGTATTGTGAGAGATCTTTTACTAAAATTGAGATCTAGACAAAACTTGCAGAACATTTATGGATTTGGAAAATTTGAGCTACCAAAACAAAAAACATAAAGCAGTCTTGCACCAGTAATTTGGGCTGTCCCACTTAGTCTTATTCCAAATGAAACAAAATCCAGAGATGCAGACAGTTTTTTAAAATTATATGTGAAACTGACAAATATAAACTTCTCTGAAAGTATGCCTACTTTGCATTGGATAAAAAAATCCCCTACCATTTTCTCTTCCCAGTTCTCCAATGCTAACTAGAGAAGGCTTCCCTTACCCACCTTTATCTATGAAATCCTAATAAAATAAAAAAAATCCATAAGTATAAGAAAAATAGACAGCTTTAATTAATTCTGGTCTGGAACCTCACACTTTGTTAATTTTTCAGACCTGCTGTTTTATTTGTAGGTCTGTCACATGGGGTGGGATGAGGTGCGTACTCTTTAGAGAGACTTGACTCTGTAAGAAAACCTGCAAATGATACCATAAAAGCACTAACTATTGATGACACAATCCATGTACACACTCTTAAGCACATATGAGTGTGCAGGAAAGGGATGGCTGAAAATGGAAAACACTTGAAATAACAGTAGAACAGAAGATGAGATCTATTTTAATATTATTAGGTGTAATTCTGAAAGCAATCAATCCTTACAGGCATGCATAAAAAAACCCCAATCAATTGAGGAAAATATTTGTTGCTATTCAGCAGGAATAAGATCAATTCAGCAAGGGCTGATTCAAAACTGATCCAAAACTTATTAATCAACCACTTCATGTGACAGTCATGTAGTTTGGTAAGACATCCCTCAAAATACATTTGCGAATCTAAAATACAGAACATCATCTCCCCTCCTTCAGATGAGAACGTCCTAACACTGTAACACTGAAGTTATAAAGAGTGAGAACTTACCTGTACTGGTGTGTACATCTAAGGATGTATACACTAGGAAACCTACTGACACTCAGAATTTTGATTTTATTGTGCTGAGGCTACTTGTAAGCATTTCTAGACTGAATTAATTTTATTAATCTTCACTCTGTCTCACACAACATGAAGGAACTGCCATCAGAAACTACTTTGTCAGAAAAGCCACAAGTGAATGGAGATGTTAATTTTGTTTTTCACATGGAAGTTCTCAAGGGCAGGCTTTTTTGTTGATTAAAAATGAAGCTGAATAGGGAGTTAACATGCAGGTTAGTTAACACAACAGGCTCAGATACAGCCAAAATGATGATTCATTCAGTTTGTGTTCAAGACCACACAAACATATCTCTCTGAGGAATATCATCTTAGTCAACAGAAAAAGAGTCAGCTACTATTGAAAATAAATAAAGTGAGCACAAATTCACAGAAAAGGGAAGGGATTATTTTTGCTATAATATAAAGGAACAACGGCTGATCATACCAGACACTTTAATAAACAGTGAAACTGGACACATGTTTAGGTTTATCAGACTTCAGCTACTTATGCATGCAAGTCCAATCTCATGTCTCTAACATGTCAGAAACATGGCTCATTTTCAGAGATAAACAAATAAGCTATCTGGAACTCCATCACAACTGTTGCAATAAAAATATCTCATTATTTAATCCTAGCACAGGCCTGCCCAACAAAATCTTTCAGAAGGAAGCTGCCCACTAAAAGAAAATAAAACCACACCCCCAGAGAATAAAATCTCCAAACCTGGTCCTGTTTTGTCCTGCAAGTCTGTCAACATCCTTCTATCCAGTGACTATAGAACTCACAGACATACACGATCTTGGAGATTTTGCTGAAGTTCAGATTAATTTTTCAGTAATTTCAGCTCCCAAAAGACAAGTCTAACAAAAGTTATTCACATAACATTGATAAGATTGGAGAAAAAAAACACTCCAAGTTAAAGACTAATCTTGGATCAATCTGCAGCCTTGGAAGTATCATGAATATGACCTTCCTTCTGTGAGTAGCCATGCTGTGGAAATTCTTACAGACGAACAAGGGAACCCGCTTGCAAAACAGAAAGAGTATAGAATAGTCCTTATATGAGATTAAAATAAGGGGAAAAACCCCACTGTTTTATGAATGTGGAGGAAAAACTGTGGTGTGATTACACAAAGGAATTCAAACTGTGAATGTCCATCTGCAAGTAAGAAAGAACAATCAACATACACACAGAGCTTATCTGTAAAGCAGATTGTTTTCTTAAAAATATCTGTATCCCACATCTTCACCATAGTTAATTTAAAAAGAAAAAATAATAATCTATCCAAATAAGCATATTTTGCAGGTGACTTCAGAAAGTTTGCAGATCATTACACAAGTTCTTGGTTTTGCTTGTAAGACACGCAAGAATCACAAGACTTGAAGAAGTAATTCAGACTGCGAATGTGCAGGCTCACTGCAAACATGCTCAACACTGACAACCCAATGAAGTTGATTCTTTATTTTAAGTTGCTGAAGGCACCTACAGGTCCTTTCAATAGTATTTAGTAAGTTACACTGAGTGCCAATTGTAAAGAATGTGCTCTGTGTATCTAGTGAGCAATGGACTTGCAGGGAAACAATCAGTGAGCATGAGCATTAGCAGATGGAATAGTCAGAAAATTTCAGTCTCATTTCATTGTTTATTAAACAGTTTACTGTTTTCCCTCAGATTAATCCTTTTTTGTGTACTCCTGTTTCAGCTTCATATTTGAAATGTATCTGCATTAGGCCACAGTTGCCTATGAATGTATACAACTATACAACTATTTCTATCTAATTTCTAAAAAATTCATTCAAAGCCTCAATAAATTGAAAATCAACTTGATTCTTTTTGTCTTCCAACAAAGCCTGTTTTGAAGTTTGCAATTATTCCCAATAGTTCCCAGAGAAGTTTTCAGCAAAGAAGTCTTGGTATAGTCAGAAAGAATGAACTTATTTGATCACAAACTGAACACAGCAGCTGTGCTGCTGGCAGAAGATCTATAACATGCACTCATGGTGGCTTCCCTGCCTCCGTCATAATCTGCTATATACTGATCCAATTATTGCACAAAAAGCCTTTTTCTTATAGCACACTCTCCTTTTCACTTCTGTCTCACTCTGGATTAAAGGAAAAAAAAATCTTGTGGATGGAATGCTTACTGCTTTTCAAATATTTCGTGCGAAAATGCCATTTACACCCACAGCTGCTGCTGCCTTCTCTTTCTCCCTTCTTTTACAAGACAAGGAGGGGGAGAGGACAGAGAGAGAAAAAAACATGAATAATTTTCCAAGATATTCAAATTAGAAGTTCATTGTATTATATTTTTTATAATTAGTCTCGTATGACAGATAACAGATTTTGATATTGTCCTGATCATTTACAATATAATTTAAAACTTGAATCTTACAGGGAATGCACAGAGGCATGTAAGTGTCACAAACTCAGCTTAGTGAGGAATGGTCTCAGGTACAGTTGTTCAGCACAAGATTTTGTTTGTCCATGACTTTGTTAAGCACTTTAGAAAAAAAAAGGAAGGAATACAGTGACTTAGTTTGATGAAGAGATGGAAAGTATGTTGCAATATTTTCCTTCTGAACAATACTGTTGTGTAACTTTTCTAAGCTTTTGCAGTCCAACATGTAAAACAAGTAAACCAATCCCTTGGGGAAAAAAAGCCAAAAACCCTAGTGCCATATTGGAAATCTTGCATCCTAAACATCTGTTTCTTTATTCACTTTTTAGTTATGCTCTGACAAGCAACTAAAAAAAAGCCTGTCAGCCACTTTCCACAACTACTTTTTGTAGGTGGAAATAGTATAAAACCCAGCTATGCTGCGAAGCTAGACATGATAGAAAGCACTTAGGATAGTTTTTAAACAAATAAGAAATGAAAAAACTCTTCACAGGGCTCATACATATTCTATTACATGAGCCATCAGTAATTCCCATTGCTGCCTTCAGAACAAAGAATAATTTTTCCAATTAATTTTTTTTAAAAAAAAGACAGAAATAATCAGATAACATGTTTGAAGAGAAAGGAGCTCTTCCTAGATTCACCTGTGGAATGGAGAGACAGGCAAAGAGAGCCTGTGTTACTTGCTATATAAAGTTTATTTCTAAACAACCTTTAAATGAACGTGTCTTGATTTAGAACAATCTTGTAAAATTCTCAGTGGTTCAAATGCACAGGGGAAGCGCACCAAAAAAGGGTCATAGTTATTCTTTCACTTACATTAGTAAACCAGCGCTGAAGCATAGGAAGGGTTAGGGTGAGAAGGTCAAGAAGATACAAGCAGTAACTAGATTTTCAATAAGATTTGGTTTTATACTCTTACTGCTTTCTTACTGTAAAACCATCCTGATTTATTAAAGTAATACTCCTCACATGCGACACATCACAAAGCAACCCCTAAATACAGGGAAATCCATAACAAAATCTTGAAAACAATACTTTTTTTTAAAGTTGATAGGCAGATTCTTCTCTTCAAAAAAGACAATGTATTCCTTCAGGGAAAAATATGCAAGAGTACGTAATCACTCAGCTATTTAACCTCTGTGTACTCTTATGTTTCTTAGATTTACCTCAAAGACAGTTATCTTTTTGTTTGGCTATAGCCTTTTTGGTCAAGAGATTTAACTGATATATCTTAAAAGGGCCATTGAGAGCCCCAGTATTACTGAGAATTATAATATTCAGAAAGACACTGAGGGAATATTCACACCACCATAAATGCAATATACTGTGTCAAACCAAAATAACACACTTATCAGGTCAAGCCCAGAAGTGTAAAATTCTTTGACCAGTATGAATATAATTTATTTAATTCTTTAGGAAGCCTGAGGAAAAAATTCTAAAGTCTAAATTATTATTTCCCTTGTAAACACTATCATCTCCATTAAACTATTGCACTAAGGTACAAAAACTAAGCTGCAGAAAGCATTTCAAGAAAACCCAGTTAAGAGTTTTGAACCCCACTGAAGTCAGCGCTGGTTGGGAACTTAACCACTTTTCTGGATTCCATTACATCTACCATTCAAAGCCTATTAGTCATGGAACACGCTGCTGTTATCAAAAGGAGCAGATTGCCCACACCAGCTCTCTGTGTAAATACCTGCTGGCACATCCTGTGGGTCAGTCTGCCCACCACGGCACTGAGCGCGCACAATACCCGGATGGGAAGCGTGGCTGCAGGGAAGCTGAGGACTGCAGCTACAAGAATACTTAATGCTTGCATGTGTCCCTGTGTTTCTTGCTCTTCTGCAAAATACCCTCATGCTTTTGCTTAACAGTGCTTGCTGAAGCATTTTTTTCCCCAAACTAAAATACATTTTTTCATCAGTAGGATTTAAATGAGCAGTTATGTAAGTTTCACAACATTTTTTAATGTTCTCCTCTGTTTAGTGGAGCTAAAACAGATCTGGGGAAACTTTCACTAAGACCTATTTTAGGTTCTACAAGGGAAGCTAAAAAGATTGAAACACACTGTTCTATGCCAGACAAAAACTTGAGTAAGTCTAAACTTAGATGTTTGTTTCTGACACAACTATAAATGTCTCACAGCACTTATATAATAACTATCACATTCAACCAGCAGAAAGAATCAGCAAGCCTGAGTCTACCTGTAAGAATAAAAATTATAACCCTAAATAGCACAAAAATAACAACATCACACAGTATTTTTACGGCAAAATGAAAATATGTCATGAATCTCTAGGAAAGGATAGTCCCATTGTATAATGGCCAAAGAGTGACTGATTTCCAACACTGACCTTGGGAAACAATCCTGAAGAACACACAGGTTCCTGAAGATATCTGGGGAGGAAGGGAGGGGGAAGGAAGCAATAATCACACAAAATGCCCCCCTTTACTAAAGAAGATTTTGTACCAAATCAAAATCACTTCCCAAAAAACCCTTAGTACAAGGATGTGGGGAGACACGACGAAACTACTTCATTGTTTGCAAGTGGTAAAGCCCAGGTGCAGACAATCAGCATTTTCCCTTTGATGCAGAATTAGTTCAGTCTCACAATCTGTGACCGAGGAAATCTACACTTTGTCTCAAAAATGGCAGGAAAAGGAACATTACCTCAAATATAACACTTTTTTGTGAGTCTGTTTTTTTGTTGTTGTTTTTGTTTGTTTGTTTAACAGCATTTTCAGTGTTATTAAACAAGTAAAAGCATATAATCTGTCACATGAACATTAGAGATTTTACTACATTGGTCCAGTTCCTGCTCAGTTTACTGTATTGCAAGGTCTGTTTTTCCCAAATTAAAATAAAAAAAAACTTTTACTACTTAAAAAGAAAAAAACTAGCACGAATATATGGGGAAAACATACAAGATGGACAACATGTCCCCTTTTGGAAAACACAAGTACAGGTGGCAGAGAAAGAACAGTCTTTATTAACAGAACAATAAATCCAAACTCATCTTCCAAACATTTGAAAGTGCTTACATACTTGTGGCTTAAGCCTCTTAGAAGTGCCTTTGAAGTATTTGATCAAAGTATATAGGGAACAAAATGTATTGTGTGTACACATCTCTGAAATGCAGGAGACAGGAACCTGAAGTGTACAATGTTAACATCTAGAAGAAACTGTAAGAAGTATTCAGAGAAGTAGAATTGTATATTTGAAATCCTGCTTAAAGCACTACATTTTGCAGCCCTCACACTACTGTTACACTGTCACAGAGTTCTTAACTGAAGAAACTGCTAGGATTGATTTTTTTATACATCCATCTACAGGGGGGAAAAAATTAGACAGCTTACTAAAAGACAGCTCTCTACAAACACAAATCTCAAGACAGATACTTTTATCTACTTTTCATCCTCAACCAATACACCAATCACATACGATAACAGTTGGCAAGACATCTTCAAGGGAAAAGTAATCCAAGGTCAGCTCATGAAAGAAAGCTTTTACAGGATGGCAGTGGTACTGAGCCTCCTTTGGCTGCTGATAGCATCGTTGTTGTCAGCTCAGCACTGAAGCAATGATTCCAAACATGACATTAGTACAATTAATTCGTTCATGCAGTGTAAGAGGGCAGAAAAATGCCCAAAAGCATGGTAAGATTGCAGTATTCCAGAAGCCTCTTCTCAAGGACTTTTGAAGTACATTTTACTGGTTCTACAATCACAAACACAGGCAAAAAGCCCAAGAAATTTCCTCATGGCTCCAGGCCTTTCAAAACACCAGTCCATCTTTTGACATTTCTTATCTCATGCAAGACATCTGTCTAAGGCTCAGTAACCCAGCATTTTCACAGAGCAGCCCTGGATGTCCTTTCAGTCAGCATCAGACACAAGTAAAGAAACTACTGCCCATTTCTCAGTTTTCTATGGCCCAGGAGTTCAGGTATCCCCCACTGTTTTTATCAGATAAAACTGTATTCCACAATAATACAGAGCTCTCCACAGAGTCTGAAACAGCTACTGAACCCCTGGATGGAAGCTGCACTTTTTACATTGCATTTTGCATTCTTCTTCAGTCACACTTGTATTTAATAACAACAAGAACAAAAAATTACATTTGTAGCCAATATTTGTATTTTCCATTTGGCAGTTCTGATAATTTCTCTCACAGACCAGAGCTAAAACTGTCTTGGCAGGCGGGATTTATCAGCATTGCATCTGCTAAATCATTCCAGCTAGAAAGCCAACTATATTGTCAACAGTTTTAAGAAGTAAACTTCTACTTGTATTATGTGACAAACTTACAATGAACAAAAAATCAAAACAAATAAGAAAATGTAAGTGGGGCTGAGGGGAACCCAACCAGATCAACATTTAAAGATTTGGTTTTTGTAATCCCTAAAATAGAAGTTCAGCTAGTGCTAAGAACTTCAGGAGGAGTGTTTTCCTTTTTAAACACTAAATACACTTCCCAAACTCACAAAGCATTTTCCATACTAGTGTACCAGGAAGGAAATAAATAAAGCACAGTCAAGAATTTCACCTAAGGTTGTGGTAATTTCCAAATGTGACAGTTTTTCAAATATTGACTCCCAAAGGTAAAAACAGTCCTATGCTCATCACTACCAGAAATACAAATTTTACAGGATTAACTCAGTCTTAAGTGATAATTTCTGTGAAAAACACAATTATACAGGTCAAAATTTCAGGAGCAGTTGTATTGACAACAGAGAGAAATTATATTTATATAATTTGGAAGACAAAACAGCAGTAAAACCTGATTTTAATGTCAAAATATGTTTGCTTATATAATGACATAGTTGGATAACTTTGCTGTGCACTGTATTTATTTGTAGATTTAATAATTCCTTGTTTATTAACAGAGTTGTAATATCATATTTAAATACCAAATTCTTCAATCTTCTTTTTTATCAATTAACCAAGGCTTGGTTCTGAAGACAGGAGTCTCCACTAGTTACAAGAGATTTCTGATGGTATCAAGGAAAATATCTCTGAACAATATGGTGCAAGTAAAATTTTCTATCATTAAAAATGTGATCACTTCATTGTTGATTCTCTCAGAATAATCACCTCCACACTCTTACTTTCTTTCAGAGCTTTCTCCCTCTAGATCATGACACCTGTTCCTGAAAAACCCTCATTTCTAAGCTAGAGTCCTCAACTGTCACCATCAACGATCACTGCCAAATGTAAAATACCTAAGCAAAGTGTGCATTGGTTGACAAACAAGGGTATTGCATTCCTACTGCACCTGTTTCAGACAGAAGGACTGAGTGCTGTGGTATTACCAACAAAATAAGAAAAAGATGGGGGCAGAATAGAAAAGGAGATCTCTCATGTTATCTACATCTCAATGTCTTCCTGAAGATGTGGTTGTGGAGGACAAAATGGGATGGGAATGTGGATATGAAGCATCACTCACCATTTCCTGAGATGCATACTTTGGATCTTCAGGATCAACTGACCAGTAGCAGTAGTCAAAGCTGAAGGCCACAGTTTTTTCTCTCGAGTCCCAACTGCTATCAAGTCTACTGTCAACCTGACAATGAAAGCAAAAAGACAGAAAGGCCATGTCACTCTGAAGCTGACCCAAAAAAACCCATTTTCCAAGGTAATGGGAAGTTTAGCTAGGATCTGTCTGGTGGAAAAGGAATGGCAAAGAGTTAAACCTCTTTATTCAATTTTCTTTGGTGCTTGGAGTGAGGTGGAGATATCCACGGCAAACCTGCTAGAGCATTTTTACTAAAAGGTTCATTTACTACAGCTAAGGTTCCCCAAGACACATACAAGAGACATAATTCAGCTAATCTCCATAAATTCTGTGTATTGGCAGGAAAGCTTTATAAACATTCTGATATTTCTCTGAAATTCTTCTGTTTCACAGAGACAGAAATGAAGCTCCAAGTGATAAGAAGAAAACAATTTTCCCACTGCATAATTAAATAGGCAGATCTCTTCCCCAGTTTCCCCTTTGCTTTGTCATGGTTGCAAGATAATGCTTCTGTCACTGGGACTGCACAATCCAAACTTAACCTTTATGGGCTACTAACAACAACAGAGAAGCCTCTTTAGCACAATAGTCAACAATTGCTGGAATTAAAGGAATTGTATAAATCTTTCCATATAATCTTTCCCAAGTGATTGGTAATTAAACAGATGAGCTTATGAACACTCAAAGGAGGAGAGTAACAAGTCAAAACATGATACAGAATTAACACCATATACATGTAATTTTGATCTAATTGATAACTTTGTTATAACCTCAACATTCAGACTAACTTAAGCAGAAAAAAAAGCATGCAGGCTCCAGAGCTCTCAAGGAAGATGATGGCTACACTCAGTTTATTCTTATAGCTCTTGGTCTTTTACCAAGGCCTGAAGTGCAGCTTCACACAATTTGCTCTATTTCATGCAAATCAGTTGCACTCTGAGGAGAAATATGAAAGGAGGAGAGATACAGGGAAAGAAATTATCCAGATGTTAGTAACAGCAAGATATGCAAAAATTCCTAAACAATTTAACAGCTTTGAATGATGGCACACAACAGGATTGCAGAAACTTTGATACAGACAAGACAGTTAGTTGTTGTGTGCCTTCTTATTTCCTCCCCCAAAAAACACACTAACCCCCAACCAAACCAATCCTTCCCCACAGTTTCATTGCAATAATTCTAGGGCTGTGCCAGTTTAAACTTCTCCCTTAATATTTCTATTAGAATGATCCGATAGCCAAGAAAACAGAAAATTATCAGGATTCTTATATGGGAAAGAGGACACAACTAAAAGCTTACCTTTATATTTCTGACTTTTGCCACTTTGTCATCAACTTCTACAATCACTCTTCCTCCTTCTGCTCTCTCTCTGGAAACAGAACACATTTTTACAATCCATTTAAAATATAAAGAAACAGAAAGTTGCATGTCAAATTTCTAAACTTCAGAAATTCATGTTTACTTTAGCAAGCTGCAAATCAGAAGTATAAAACAGAAACTTCAGATATACACAGATAAGACTCTCTGACATAAAATAACATTTGCAGATCTGCATTCAGGTATCTCAAAAGCAAGGGGCTAAAAAAACCTCAAGACTGTGGTGATTGAAGAGATTTCAAGTGTTTTTCCTAAATACACTGTTGGGATTTTATTTCTATTTAAGAGTTATTGCTTTTACAAGTAGAGGGGAGCACTGGCAAACTGGCTGTGCTTTGTGGGGTAGGGATCCATGTCGCAGACTTGTGAGCCACAAGAGTTGTCAGATTTTTTGCACATAATCCAAAGTGTTTATTGCAGTCTTCAAAAAAGTACTCTTTAGGGGAAAAAAGTGCCAAATGAACAATAAAACCAAAAAAGTGTCCTGAAGTGAAACGGACAGGATTGTTCCTCAAGTGCAAAAGGCCATACACTCGTATAGACTATCTAAATCTGTCACTGGAATCAGCTATGACTGGCTACTACAGATAATGTCCACGTCCAAAATGAGTCATGTTAGAAAATAATGAGAAAATGATGTGGAAGAAAAAAAACCAAAAACAACCCAACAAACAAACACACACCCAAAAAACCAAAAAACCCCAAAACAAATAAACAAAAAACCCTCAAAGCAAATTCTCCTTATTTCTGGGCTGACAGCAGGATAGCTGCCTGAAGATAAGGATGCTCTTATTTATCCCTCTCAATAATTATAATGGATTTTTTAATACATAGTAGGATAGAACAGAGGAAGAAGAGGTCAGTATCCTATTTCTCCAACTTTGGTACTGAGAAGATAAGAGCAAGACAAAGATGTTTTATACTTCCTCTATATTTTTTCTTTGTGATCTGATACTGACAAATCTTGTAAGCTGCAACTTTCTGATAAAATTTTGATGAAGTCTATTATCTTTACAAAGCTGTAAGAAATTGATTTAGAAATAAAAACAAGTTTGTCCTTAGTGCAGTTTTGTCAAATTTTATTAAAAGCAAGGTGAAGGACCACTGTCATTTGGGGTTAGATGTATACATATCTCCTGATAATCAGCTGGATTACTATCATGAGGTCAGTTAAAAATGAGGTCAGATGAAACAAGAGTTAGAAAATTGAAATCCAGCTGACAGCTGCTCATTCCTGGCCCTAGACCTTTAACAGATTCCTTTCTATGTGTGCAAAATATTTAGTCCCCCACCAATTACAATCTGCCTTCACTGAGGGCTCCGACTTCCAGGTGGCCAAAAGCACATCATCCCCTGCCTTTGGGTCTCTCCACTTCTCAGCTTTTACCCCACACTTTCTGTTCCAAAACAAGATTCAAAACAATGCCTTAGGACACTTAAAGCTTCCATGAAGACAGTCACTGTAGTACTTGAGCTTACCAAGCATAAAGTGGTTTTAAGCACATTTCTGAGCACAGCTGTTCCCATTTTGCAGATAAAAATAATGCTTTACCTTAAAGCCTCTTGTTTCACATCACTGATTTTTGAGGTACCCTCCTTGAGACAGACTGAACTTAGTATTTCCTGTAGTACAAATTTACAGGTGACTCTTCACATAGAAGATACAAGGACAGCTCCCAGAGATTTTGGTTAAACTGTGAGTGTTCAGCTGTTCAACACATCAGTCACCAGAGCCCCAAGTCAGATCCCGAGAGAAAGGGAAACATTATGTACATCTGGGTACCAAATGCTGCATTATGTAGAGCTGAGCACAGAACCTGGGTCTCATAAGGCTTCCTAAAGACCAAATGAACAAGGAACAGTGCCTAAGGATACAGGCTGAATACCTAAGCTAGAAATGGGCAACTGATGCATTTAACCTGGACATGTGTAACTTTATAGATGTTCTGACAAGCAAATGCTTTCCAATCTAAGTTACTTAGGGGACTTTGTTATATCCATATACATATCCTCTGCCAGGTGACCTAATGTACAAAGCTGACAATTACCCTGTACAGCAGATCTGATTTAAGAGGCAATGGGAAATTTTGAAAGAATTTCACAATATTTTAAGAGCAGCAGCAGACATAGAAAACCAGAGGGATTGTTTAGGAGAGAACTTCCTTCGGTTACACATACTCTTTCCTTCACCTGCTCAAGTATGATATTGGCCCTATCCTGCTTCCCAATCCCATGAGCACCCTTCATTTTCAGTTCTTAATGTTCCATTCTTGCCAAACTAAATAGTTCACCAAGTTCCTATCCTTCTCGTATGCACACATATCATTCCCTACAGGTATCTGCTGTGTGTTCTCACTGGCATCATGTCCATCTTGGCCAGGGCAGTCTTCAACTGCTCTGCTTGTGTCCCTTCTCCTGCTGCATT
Organism: Passer domesticus; assembly: GCF_036417665.1. Taxonomy (NCBI): domain Eukaryota; kingdom Metazoa; phylum Chordata; class Aves; order Passeriformes; family Passeridae; genus Passer; species Passer domesticus. Next base: position 36,444,234 of record NC_087479.1, read on the forward strand.
GTAGCAAGTCATAGGCTGATGTCTCTGCTCCAGAGATACATAATCCTACTGTTCGTGTCAGTTCTTCCAGTGCCTAACCCAAGTTTACTTGTACACTCCACAAGTAAACCAGTGTTTCTTCCTGGACACGTGCTGAGGCCAGCAAACGATTACTGAGGATAAATCAGAGAGAAGACCTTGTTCTCAGGCCCCATTCCTGGGCTTCAACTGTGACTTGCACAACACTGAGCTCAACTTCTTAAAGCAATGCTCAAACAATGAGATTTTTTACTTAAGGGGATGATGCAAGCATTATTTGGTAAACACTAGAGAATTCAAGCTGAGAGAAAACAGATCCCTTAAAATTTTTACCTGCTACACTATTATAAGTCTTCACTGAGCATGCTAAAGAGTTTTAATGGTTTAGAACTTGGGCAGAAATGGGTAGATTGAGATAGGAATCACATCAGATTTCAAATTTTAAAATCAGTTGGGGAATTCAAATAAAAGGTCTCCCTAAGTAGCTTTTGTACGTTTTAGAACATAATTCCCCCATAACCTTATCTCCCACAGCAGCTGAACTATTCTGGGTGAAGTTTAATAATAATTTTAAGCAACCTAGTCTGAAACAGGCATTAATGAATAGAGTATTTGTGCTCAAATGAGTAAAATCTGGAAAAGCTTATAATCATTTTAAATGCCAGGGTGTTCTAGTTGCAGAAGTAAGGCAACCTCAATAACAGCAGTCTCAACCCAAGTTATAATAGTTACATGAAACTCACTACCCTCAGTCCACATGAGTTACACATAACCCTATGAAAAAGTGACTTTGTGATTTCTTATAGACTGATGCTATCACGGGCTACAGTCATCACTAAAGATTAAAGATAAAGAAGACATTCCAAACATAAAATCTTTGAGACATTAAAAAAAAAATATATATACTGGATATAAAAAATGTATACTCATATTTACATACCTACTTATAGTAAAATAAACATAAACCCAGTAAAAAACAAATAACACAAAATGAAATTGCCACCTTTTCCCAGAGGGTATCAGTAGCTATGCAGCAATAAAGGTTAATTCAGCAATCAAGTACCTTTGTTTGAGTCTCACAAAACAAGAAAGACACCAGAAAACAGAGACAGAACTAAAATCTCGCTTAGCTCTGGGTGCATACTCACAGCACCCAGATTTTTATCTTAACTCCAGACTGTTGCTGAAAGATGCAATTTCTCTTTACTGCTCCAGCCTCCCACATGTGTTTCTACTTTCTAGCAATCACACACCCATGCAATGACTCAGATCAGCTGTGATCAAGAAAACAACCTCCATACCAAAATAAATAATCAAGGTGTCCCAGGACTCTCAAGCCCTTCCAGAGCACCGAGCCCAGCAGTCACACAAGCTGCTGAGACAAAGCAAGAGACAGGGCAGGAACAGGTGGTGGTGAGAATGGAGACCCTTCCCTTCTGCTGCAGATTGCAGACAGAGAGCAGGGAGCACAAAGCAAGCAGTCTTGCCTGAGGTAGCTGCCAGCCCTCAGACTGTGCATTTGAACTCTCTGTAAACACATATTTATATCGTGCTTCATTTAGGTACAAAACAGAGAACTTGGGGAAAGAAAGCCCAGGAGGAAAAACAGACTCACAGCTGTTCTAGATATTTTGACCTTAACTCCAAATTGCAAACACTACAAAAGGTCTCTCAGCAAAACCTGGGTTTGTCAGTATAGTCTTGCACACCCATGCAACAGCTTGCATTTGAATGATAAGGCAACATATCATCCTTAGAAACGGATGCTCTGCTCCACGAGTATGAAAACTGTATGTTTTGTACCAATAAAATCAACTTCAAACTACACTTCTCTAGTAACGTGTTTGACTTCTGCTTCTCAGAAGTCACTGTGGTCCTAACATTTCTTTTCCCCATCCTGTCCTCTCCCCCACTTCTTGACAAATGCAAGCTGTGTTTGGGAAATGTCTCTCCTAAATTATTTTCCATGAAACAAAAAAATTACCTGTACAAAGATGAAGCTGTAGAAACACCATTTAATGGTGCTTGTGCCAGGAAACACCTTCATCTTCTCAGTCACAAAAAGTTTATAGAAATGCAGATCCAGCAATACAACAGTGACATAAGCACAGAAAAGAGTGGCCGGGCTGTTACGGGGAGCTACAAGGGAGACCTGGCAGAAACAAAGCTGCTACAACAGTCCTGAAAATATGGCCAGCCCAAAGGGAATCTCATATCATTTGCTGTTTCTATGAAAAACCATTTTTGCAGACAGGATGTAAAACTAATGCAACCCTCCCCAGGGACGAAGACACTGCAAGAATGAGCGGGTGGGAAAGAATCATGGGAGGATGAAGACCCTGGAGAGGGACACTTCCACAGCTTGCTGAATCTCAGTGAGATGAGTTCAGACAGAGAGCACAGAAGTGCAAGGAGGTATGCAGAGCTGGAGGAAGCAGTGGGTGGAAAGAAAGGGGGAAGTTGGGTTTTTTTATACATTCTAAAATTTGCCACACTTCTCCTCCGCCCTCTCAAATAACAGGCACTTGGAGAACAAAGGAAGCTGACTTTTTAAAAGTTGCCTGTTTGTTTTAGGAACATGTACTTGTGATAAAGCAAAAATACTGTAGTCATTAGCAGTAGACACGTCATGCAACAAAACAGCTTCTACAAATACAGGCCAGCAAAGTACTCACCAAAGTAATCAAACATACCAAAGCCAATATTTACAACTCAAGTGCAAGAATAGTCTTAAATAGTTTTTTAAAAAAGTTTTAAAAATAACCCTGCAATGTAATCATTGCAATAATGCTTAATGCTTTCCTGCCAGTTCTCAACCACTCAAAACCCTAACTCCAAACCCAATCTCAACCTATACTGAAACATAGTCTCTCAAAAGTAGTGTGTGAAGAATATCAATACTTCCTCTCTTGCAGAGGCTATTCTAGAAAAAAAAGTAGCCTTCTGTGGCAGGATGTGTACCAGCAGTTACTCCTGCTGGCTCTTAGACTGTCACTTCCCAGGATGGGACCCACACCTATGACAGCCTATAAGTAAGGCAGACACTTACTGCTTGTACCTGGAGACACTTTGTGCCATCTGATGGCACACCTGTGCAAGCACCATGCCTGCAGCTTATGTATAATCCTGAGCAAAGTATAGCCCAACTATTCCCTTGGTCATAAGTCTAAAGATTTTATGGGGAAAACTTCAGTTAGTCAGCTTTCTCTTTTCTTTCCATTGTACAGTGTCCCTGACTCTTGTTTATTGGCAGCCTTGGCAGAAGTGTCTTTAAGAAGCTGCCATCTTTTCACTTCTGGAGTGACTGACCAACAAAAAACCAAAGAAACTATGCAGGATTTATTCTCATCTTTGCTAGTCTCCAGAGAACACTATCCCAGGAAAATGGATTGAGGACATACCTGTTGAGACTACCATGCTGCTCCACCAAAAATCATAGAAATGTCAAAGCTTTCAGCCATTAGATCTTCTGCACTCTACTGACAAGTCAAGGTACCTCCAACCACAAATTCCCAAACACAGCATCCCTCCACAACACCAGCCTAACACAAATCCTTATACCTGCTGCTGTAACCCATCAAAGTTGAGGTGACAACAGTATGAACATCCTCACTTTGGCCAATGCAGGATTTTTTTAAAATGTAAAAATAAGGTATCAATAATCAAGTACATTTATCTAAGACTCATTTTCAGTGTTTCTCATTACCCAATACCACTTTGGATGTTTCTCTTTAAGGTCAAAATTGTTTCATTGTGTCTAGCAAATGGGAGTGCACAGCTGGTCAGCAATCCTCATACCAAATTCAGAACAGATGTTTATACATAATTCTAAACTCTCTACTGAAGCCAAGTACACAGAGTTCACAAGACAGCACGCTGCTATACGAGACAGGCTGCTCAAGTAATTTTTTGAGGCTCCTCCCAGCTGCATGGAGATTTCATTGGCTCTCATAATGCCTAACAAATCTGAAAGTCAAAAATCACCAGTCCTAGTGATTACTATTATTCTTGTGTGGTTTCCCTCATTCTCCTGTGGAAATACTATATAGCAATAAAAATATCAACATTTGAAGCAGATATAAACATGAGGCATCTTCCTTGATAAATCCAAGTCAAAAATACTCCTGCTGGTAGAGCAATGCTTTGAGTTGTGGAATAGTGATGTTTTCTTTTCATGCAGAGACATGGATGGGAGGAGGGAAGAGAAGAGGAAAAACTCTTTTTAATCTGTTATACCACCAGCATGTAAAGAATCATGAAATAAGGAGGATTTAAAACAAAGCTACAGACCAGTCAGTGCAATTTCATCCACCCTTGATTTCACAGCTGTTTACTGAGCAATGATGTAGTACAATTCAGACTTTTGCATCAAAGGAATCCTGTACACATGCCATGTTTTCCATGCACACCAGAACATGGACACAGAAGTCAGTTTTCATTCCTTGAAACCAACTATTATGTGAATGGCCCATACAGGGACCAAACCTACAACCCCAGTGGTATCAGCACCATGCTCTGACCAGCTGATCTCACCTCAAGGTCATGCAGAGATAAGCAAGTTCTGATCTTTTAGAAAGCTAGAAAGTCTGCTTTTTATCAAACTCCAAAAATCTGGTTCATGCAACTTCAAGAAAAATACATCTGTGAAAAGCTGCTGATGCTGTACCCTTTATAACAACAGATGTGGCTCATGGAAACCACCTGCTGATGCCAAGTACAGAGGCTAAGAGAAAAGAGCAGCCACCTCAATGATAGCTTGCATGAAAATTTAAATAACAGACTAAGTAAAAGAAAATAATTAATTTAACAGAGGGAGGAACATATGTCAATCCAATCTTAAGAGAATATACAATGTTAAGATACTTTTGTTTGGAGAGGGACTTTCTTTATAAAACCAAAATTAAAATCTCAACTTTTCTTTTAAAAATCCTAGCTCTGCTGTGGAAAAGAAGTTTGAAATCACGAGCAATGCATAAACTATGCAGCTCATAGAGATTTTCAAACAGCAAAAGGCTCTTGGAGGCTGAAGACAACTCTCTCCCACCATCAGGTACCAATTCCAAAACCCACGTTTAACAGAGGGAGAGAGGAACACTTACTCAACTACTGCAGCACATAAAAGTAGATAAAAGTCTGCCACTTCTCTATATGTGAGAGGGCAACAGCACCAAAGTCACCAGGAATATATATATGAAAATATATAAGAAGGAGAACAACAAGCTCCAACCTGCTGTTGCTTTAATTTTATTTTGATAAAGCATTTAACATCTGTTATGCATAAGATTCGAGGAATGTTGTCTACAAAATTTACAACCAGTTATCGCTCTTGTCAACGGTAAACCACACTGCTGTATCTAAGTGTTGTGGTTACACACAAACATGAAAAACAGCTGATAGCACAGTATATAAAACAGCAATATATCTTCCTTGCAAAATAATCTTTCCTTTGTTTACTCTAATGGGATTATAAAGAACAAAGGGGATACAGCACAGCAGAGACTAGTTAACAAAATAAAAACCAATGGTGATTTTCTTTGTATCATTTCTAAAATGATCTGAAATTAATTCTATTTTTCTACATAGCTTTCCTTTTAAATAAAAATGGATTTAAAATACTCACATCATGATGCACCCATGAATTGAGCTCCTGTCTCTGGTATTCAGTGAAGGTATGGTCAGCATACCGCTCAGGTCAGCCTCCCACACCAAGACATTTTCTGGAAACTCTGAATGAGAAACCTTCCCTAAAATTCCTCCCAGGCATGGGCTTGCTCACCTGTGCCCTTAGGACCTCAAACTTAACTCCTCCTTCCCATCCCGTCCTCAAGCCTCATTAACTGCTGCATTCCAGGAAGGCAATTAGAGGAATATGTCATGCAGAGCAGCAGTAATGAGGAAAACAACAGTTGCAGCTCAGACTGTGATAGTAAACACCTGCACAGCTGGAAGTGTGGTTCAGCTTTGCCACCTGGGACTACACAGACATTTCTTTGATGCTTTCATTTGCCAGAGTGTGGAGGACAAGATCAAAAACTTCTGAGGGGACTGGGGAATCCATAACTGGCCAGGAGGCTTCAGGTTACAGCTCAAAAACGATGCAAAGCAGAAAAAAGACACAGGGCAGCTTTTGGATCTATTAACCTGTGTAGCAACTCTTTCAGGTGACATGCCTGTGAGGGTCATAGAGGATGGGGAAGTTCATTTGTGAGTCAGTAAAGACACCAGGAAACACTCTCAAATAAGAGCGCTCTCCTTTTCTGAGCCACAGAAGCAGCTGGCAAGGGGAGATTATATTTTCAACAGCAGAATATATTTTATGTTTTCTCAGTCCTGCACAAGTAACTCCCAAACTTCAGGGTACAATCCCTGAAGCAAAGTACTTCAAAGTTTCAAAAAGCCTCAGAAGGCAACTTGGATGTCCCAGTGTCAAGTTTTTAACTAACTACACTATAACTTTACAAGTGAGCCAAACAAATTTGCTGTGAATTATTTTACCCAGGTCTCAATCCACAATTCATGAAGAAATGCAATGTCTTCTAGTCACCGGTGCATGCTAGGAATGTGTGAGACTCTTAATTGCGGTATAGAGCACTGGTTTTTTTAAATTCCTCTTTCCTATCTCTGACGGTTCTCAAACTACACTGTGATAAAGGATTGAATCCTGGGTACACACAAATGAGGTGAGACCAGCTGGATAGAGGGCACAAGATGCAGCAGATCAGGGAGGGAAAGCCATGAGGCAGCTGTGCTCCATCCTGGTCCCAACACAACACTGCCCTAACCATGTGTGTCCCACAAACATACTCATCAGTGCAATAATACAGAAGCCAGTGCAAAACAACTAAATAAACTGTTTAGTGCAATACAACAACTCCCCTCCCAGAGGGGTTCCATGCACAAACTCCCCATCTCTATTCCCATATAAGACAGGGCTGAGATTCTCAATAAGAGCAATCAGCACTCCCAAGTAGGGGCTAGAATTTTGATGGGTTATCACAGGAAAGGAATAAACACGTTTGAACCTAGCAGCACATAAAAATTAGCATTTGTTTTTGCTGTCCTACATGAAAAAGTAAAAGGACACGTCCAACACTACAGGGGTTTCTGCAGCATACAAACACCCAACACAGTATCAAGAGAGTTACTCAAGCACAAGGAGAGCCCTGGACACAGTACTGAAATACTTGAATACTTTCTCAGCCAGTCACACCATTTCCAAGTCTGGAGGGTAAGGTTTCCTATCATAGCACCACACTGCAGACTGCAGTGCTGGCATCCTCCACAGAGCCATCAGAAAAGAAAGAGGAATGACATTCCTCTTTCACATAGTTACATGCTAGCATTCACAATGTTTCCATCAACAGCTTCTGACTGACAGCCAAAAATAACATTACACTTTCCTTACAAAAGTCTGACATCCAATAGACCAAGCATTAAGGTATCTGGAAATAAACCATAAAGGGATTTCATCAATTCCCAGCTCCTATTTAATACCTGATTATTACCTACGGCTACAGACAATTCAATGTACCCATTCGGGCATATTTCATTCTAATGGGGAAACATATTTACACAGAGCATGTATCCATGTAACTACTAAGTAACAAATCTTTTTTAGCATGTAGAATAGTAAATGTGTAATAAAGACTTTAAAATGTTACTCCGGGGAAAATATTTGACTGAATTTGCATCCAATGCTATATTTTGATGATAAAAAAAATAATTTAGTCTGTTACTAATGCTATCAGAATGACTGATAGCATTATGAAGAATACTGGCTACAGGCCATTTAAACTTTAGGCAATGGAAAAACTGCATTTTGTGTAACCATTCTTGCTTTATACCTGTGATGGATTATTTGGCCATAGGAGTTGTCTGTCAAAGAATGCACTCTGATGGGTGTCATACAGAAGCAGAACAAAAAGACTGTTCTTTGCCTTGTGCTAAATAACAAAAATTTTGACAGCTCCTGCATTAACATTTTTTTTAATGTCTGAATTTTCAGTAATTTTTCAGATGCAAAACCAATGTTCATTTGCCATTGTAAATCAAACGAAGAGCAGCAATGAGGATGTTTGCATGGTAGTCTAGAAAGCACTGACTGACCCATGAGTTCTAGCCTTTGTCTGCAACTTCCCAACTTCTGCTATCTTTAAAAGCCGGGTTTAGTAGTTTTTGGCTGGAACTGAGAGTGTACAAATTACAGCACTTCAGTCCAATTGAACTGAAATTTTTATTGTGGGAAGTCTCCTTTTTTAAAACCTTTGAAAGATCATAGAAGCTGTGGCAATATGGGTACCCCATTAGGGCAATTGCAGAGTGTGTATACAGAGACAGCAAGAGGTTTGTGTGAGGACATGATAGAAACAGGGTAAGAAGCTGGAAGAGAGAAGACCTTTAAGCCCACTGAGAATTTTTTTTCCATGTCTATCAAGGTTACTCAAAGCCTTCATATATCTGGTATTTGCCTCTAAGTCATTAAATTTGAACAATTTTGTTCAAGGCCAGAAAGCAAGTTCTCATACCAGAGCCTTCGCAGAGAATACACAACCACTTCCTCTTCCCGTTTATAAAATATAAAAATCCATCTTGAGATGCTTTTGCTGACCTCAGCTGAGGTAGCGCCGTAGAAGGAGCAACTGGCCTATTGCCTTTGGGGTCAAACACCGTGAGACTGGTCTCTGCCTCCCTTCCCATCCATCTGTTACACCACCACCAGTTGAGTAGATGGAATTACTTAACAGCTTCTGCCTGCATTACCCCCTGAATTTCCACACTCACCTTCATACAAACATTTCTGTTTCAGCCTCAGATTAATTCCTCCCATGTTCAGGAAGCTGCCCACCTCTCTTATCCTACCCTCCTCACCAGAGAGCTGGCCCACACTGACTGCATCAAAGGTTTTCCTGTTTATCACACCTTATCTGGCAGTTACAGGTGCTGTTTATTGCTATAATGACATAGTCACTACTATGCACTATTTAAAGCAACCCACCTCAGAAAAAAATTAAGATAAGCATGGTACAACATTCCTCACTGAGCAGAATCTAGTGAGAGGGAAGGTAATGATAAAAATCAAATAATATATCCACAACTAGAGCAACACAAAACAATAAAAGGTTAAACTTAGCTTACTTCTGCAACTCTTAGCTTAATGCTGCAACTCTTCTTAAAATAGGCCAGTGTCCATTAAAATTTGTTCCATTTACTGCTGTACAACAAATCAAAGCTATATAACCCAAGCATGATTTTAAACAAAATTATGGACAGAGTATTTTTTAAATCAGTTAGCCTTGACTGGCAAAATGTGCTGAAAACCTGTAAATTAGTTTGTACATTTCCCTTTTCTATTAATACTTGCAGGCTTGTTTTGGGTGGGATTTTAAATTTTAATCAAAACTCTCTGCTGTCCTTTTTTTGAAAATAAAATTAAAATCCATAGCCAAATAAGAACAAAAGACTCCAAAATATGCTGGTGTACTGCTGGCTAAATGACTAGGCTAGTTTTCTGGCTGGGCAACGCTTCAAGAATCATTTTCTCTATTGCATGAAAGAGTTATTTATCACAAAAGTCCATGCAGTCAGAAGGCAACATGAGGAACTCATGCCAAAAAGAAAGGCAGCATCAAACCAAAGACTGGCCCTCAAAGCTTGTACCAGCTTTCAACCCAGTCCTGTTTGGAGTGCTACAGCATTTCTTTAACAGGGCGAGTACCATCACCAGCCGCTGACATTTGGGCTGCTCGCTTTTTCTCTTTCTTTTCCGCTCCGAATTTCCAAAGTCTGCAAGGTTTTAAGCACGTATTATATACAAATAACACCAGAGCATTGTGCTACGGCATCTTCTTGTTTGTGGGAGTTGTCTTCCAGCTGTAACATGTAACTTTTGGGATTTCCATTGGAGCCAAGCAAGCCGGGGAGGGAGCGGAGCTGAGCGACAATGGGAATATCCGGCTCTGCCTCCCGCTGGAAAAAACAGCAACCACAGAAGGGGAAGGGAAGACTCCTGGAGACTGCATGACAATTGTCCTGTTTCGGGGAGCTCAGGAAGAGGGAAGTCAGCCTAACAGCTCCCCGGGTGATTTTTCTAAGGAAACTTTCCGAGCTATTTAGCGAGGCGGCGAGAGGCTGCGTCCCCTCCCGCCGTGCCTCCCTCGGCCGCGGCCAAGCCGCTGCAGGGCGGCCATCCCGCCCCGGCTGACGGGACCCGCGGCACCCGACCCCCCAGAACCCCCGTGTCCCTCTCACCTTTTGCTCAGAGGCCGGACCCGCACAGCTACCTTGACGCTGGCCATGGCTCGGCTCCCCGGCCCCGCATCCCGGGCGGGACGGGGAGGAGCGGCGGGAGCGGAGCGCCCGGCCCGGCCCGCCGGGAGGGCAGGGCGGCAGAGAGCCCGGCCCAGGCAGCCCCGCGGGGGGAGCGCACGGAAACTCCCCGGGCACAGAGCAGCGTGTCGGGGAAAGCCTGCCCGGAGCAGCCTCTCCGCCCCAGACAGATCCGCCCCTGAGAGCGGCACCCCCGGAGAAACACACGGCCGTCCTCGCTCCTCCTCGAATTCTCTTCTGCAGCAGCAAACCGGCGGGTTTTACCCAAGAGTTAATGCCGCCAGCCCGATTAAGGGTGATGCCCTCAAAGCATCATTAGGCACGAGCACTCTAAGCCCTCCACGTTGATTTGACAGGAATTTAGGGAAGGCAAGTGTCCCTTCCTTCTTAGTGCAAAAGGAAAGGTCTCAAGTGTTTTAGATTCCTTTGGAAACATCCATTCGTGTGGGTCGTACTTAGGATCTAAAAGAAAATTTTGAAACTTCCACAGAACTTTAATTGAAATCAATATCTAATTGTTGCATTGATTGAAGTTTTGTACTTAGACCAATATAAAAATCACAGAAAGTTTTTAAAAAATTTCGTTTAGAATACTGTCTTTGTCAGCTGCTGATGTTACAGGAAGATCTTACAGGCAAGTCCTGTTTGATTTTGACAACTCCATTTGCCAATGCAAACTTGTAAATGGACTATGTTTTTTTTATATTTAAACAACTTCTGTTTTAACTTATTTTTAACTGCCTTTTTTGTACTTTACGTACAGTTCTTCTCATGAGACAGTTTGCCTTAAACTCCAGAAATGTTATATCCAAATGAAAAAGGTACCACATTTCAGAAGTTTTCCCAAGTGAAGAATGTCATAGACCCTTGAGACCCAATACTCCATTCACCACAGAGACGCTAAAATGAATACCTACAAGCTGCGAATCACTGCATACATCAATAGATTTATCCCTTTAAATTACACTAAAGAATTAATTGACATATCACTGGCAAATGGCAATTAGCTAAACTCTACCAACTCCAGTCAACTCTCCAAAAGTAGATTCAGTAAAAGAAGAAAATATGCTCAGCTCTTTGGGAAATAACAAAACAACGTATTTCAAAGAGTTACAATGAACAAACTGACTACAATGTTTTCATTGTGTTCTGAAATGATCAAATTACAACAGCTTTAATGTGCCTAATCTAAATCATCACTGTAAGACATGGAGAGTGAGAGGCTAAGCCTAGAACAGATGTAGAGGACATTGACAAAAATCACAGAATCAACTAGGTTGGAAAAGACTCAGCTCATCGAGTCCCACCTACGATCACCTATTGTTCTGGTTTCTCCCATGTCACAGAATGTGCAAAGCATTTTCATTTAAAAAGTCAGGCTCTCTGCAGTTATGTGGAAGAAGACCTTGATTTCCACATCTGAAAAAACCAGTGACATGGGACTTTGGACTCAAATCCTCTAATGATGTATAGCAAGTGTTGACACAAGGACCCCATTAATGCCTGTGGGACTCAAACACCAGTTTATATTCTTAGATTTTGTCTAGTCACATTCTGCTTTGACCTAATTAAAATTGCTCCTATCCTCTTAACTTTTCTCAGCAGCAGCAGCGGAACGTCAGCTATAGCTTACAGAGTATGCTAGAGAATTGTTAAATTGTCTTGCATTCACACTCTGCAAAATGGTTACAAAGATTAAAATGAGATTCTCAGAAAAGTTCAAACAGAAAATAGACCAAATAAGTAAGTCATAATAGTGTGCTCAATAAAGAGCCAAAGATTTCTTCCTTAATTCTGCTTTAAATTTATATGCAATAATCAGATAAACCTGTGAACTTTGTGGTACTGAGCCACCCAGTGGTTACTTTGAGAAAGCAAAATACTCTTATTTCAGCAACAGAAATCAACAGGTGGATGTTCACATAACAAATGATACAACAGTAGAAAGGAACACATCTGCAGCACTTCAGTCTACTCCATATCCTGAATACAAAACTGGGCACCCTCCAAAGACAACCAACTATCTTGGATTATAGATGTCCTGCCAGTGACATTGTACCAACCCATCTCTTCATGAGGGCTACAAACTGGGACAATCAATGGTTTTGATAAACTGTCAATCTTACTCATGGAACAAGAGTTTTATTCTAAGTGGGACACTGAAAATCAGGCAAACAACAGATAAAAGAGAATCTGAAGAATATATTTATTATTACCATTGAAGCATCATTTGCAAATCAGTAGACCTCCCATATATTAGCAAGTCCATTTCCTGCTTTCCCACAAAACCACATCAGTCATAATAAATGGATTTAAAACTAATTTAATTTCTTGATTAGAACTCCTATAGAAGCATAAGCTTGGACCTAAGACTTTGCTCTGTAATTTTAATGACAGGATTTTGTAACAAAATTAAAAGCAAAAAACCGACCTTTTGAAATCTATTGCTTTTATTAAAGTTTCATGGCAACATACAAAATACAGTGTTTTATCAAGACGCTTACAAAAATGAATCAAGATACTATAACAAGTGCAAAATAAAATTGAAACAATTCTCCTTTGAAGATACAGGCTCCAAGGGACTCCTATCCAATTACTTCAGAAAGGAACTCTTAACAGGTTTCTCAGTACCCTGTCTTCCCATGAGCACTGTCCTTTTTTTAGTAAATAGTTGAAGAACTGTTACTTAATAACAGATATAAACCTACCTATGAAGTCTCTGTTGGATTAAGAGATCTATGTTGCACTTTTCACAGAAGACCCTAAGAATATAGTTCTTTGAGTAACCATCCAACTTGAGGAAAAGGATTTGTTAGGTTGAAGATAAGCCAAAGTCCAAGTCAGCAGTATTGCACACATTGTTAGAATACACTTCCTTTTGCAGTTCTTCCCATTTCAGTATTTGCTCTCTCAGCTTCTCCAATTCTATCATGAGCACCTCTGTTTTTGACAAAGTGGTGTCCTGAAACAGAAAAGGTGTGGATTTAGTCTCTAGACATCCTGTCAGTCTATCAGCACATAGAAGTAACCTAAAACAATCAAACAGCACTGCATTTTTCATGCTGGAGAAGACAGCTGGCTCAATTCTTTTACTACTCACCATATTGCTCATCATCTGTGGTATCTGAGGGATGCTTCTCACAGACTGCAAATGGCTTTCAAGCTTCTCAATGAAAGTCACAGCCTCAGCCAACAACTCTACTAGAGACCTGTAACCAAAAATGAGCTCAAAAGTTGTGCTAAACAACAAGGATCTAATACTTATAAATTCTTTTTCGTTGCCCCGCTTTTCTTAGTCCCCTTTTACAGCTTTATGCAAGTTCCTAAACATCTAAATATTTTTTCTGCAATTACACTTCTTGTATGACTCTTAGCAACAAGCAGGGCAGGAATTACAGAAGTGAACTCCTTCAGTACCTGGGTCTTGTTTAAGCTGAGACCCCTTGTGTGAGGACACGAGGCTTGACTCCATTTTTATCAGAAGGCTGATTTATTATGTTATATATTATATTAAAATACTACATTACAACTATACTAAAGAACAGAGAGAAGAAGATCAGAAGGCTACAAAGACAATAATAGAACAGGAATCAGTAACAAAATCCTGTGACTGCTCACAGCCTTGGCACAGGGGGCTGTGATTGGTCACTGATTGAAAACAATCCACATGGACCAATGGAAGATGCACCTGTGGCCTTCCACAGCAGCAGATAGTTATTGTTTACATTTCTTTCCTGAGGCTCTCAACTCCTCAGGACAGGAAAAATCCTAGCAGAGGATTTTTCATTAAAATATCATGGCTACACCTGGGCTAGATTTTTAGACTGTATGAAGAAGGACTATGCTTTTAGAACATGCACTATGCATGTCTGGGAATCAGTCACATTTAGCTCCAAGCAAGCAACAGTAGAACCAAGACACCCAGTGCTAAAGTAACAACTCCTGCTTGGGAGAAGCATAACAAATCCAGCATGTAGCACATCTGTTTAAAACAATACACCACAACCTGTTCTGTAGACTTCTAAAGATAAGACCAATAACCTAAGTAAATATTCATAAAATATGCATCACTACCTTTTCTATGAATTTATTAATGAGTAAACTACCTGCTTTTAGCTGAGCTTTGCTACCATTTCTTATGTCTATTTTTATCAGTGGAAAATTATTGAAAACATATGATTTTTACTCTCTGTTAGTTCAAATTAATTGGGCCTCTGGCAAACAAGAAAAATTATTTTCTGTGTACCTACTTGTGATAAGTAGCCTCAATAGGCAGGCTTTCTTGATGTCTGTGTTTGATCAACCTCTTTCTGAGAGCCCTCTTCTCTTTCAGTATGGCTTCCAGGTGTCTGTTCATATCCTGCAAAATCTCACACTTTTTCCCTGTAAAATAAAATTGCAATGTTGAACCTGTTGTCCTGCTAAAACAAGAGAAAAAAATGATCCTGAAGACAGAAAGGAAAATACTGACCTACTGCAGTGGACAGCTTACATTCAAGAGACATTAATCAGAATGGCTTTTGTTGGAGCACATATGATTTAGTATAAGCACACAAAGTCACAACACCTCCTTTTTAGAGATAGATATGATTGTTTTACATTATATATAGTCTTAAGTAAATTCTCTGTGAGATTAGTCAACTACACCATAGCACTGAAGTATCCCAACAGATTTCACTGGTCTAGCACAACAGTAGCAAGCTAGAATGTTTTTAAGCACACAGAAAATCATAGTGGACAGAGTGTGCAATAATAAAGAAACCAATGCACGTGCTCCCCAATTGCTAAATTAAAAATGTAGTAAGTTTGGGGGGGATAGAGATGCAACAGAAATACACTGAGTTTCTGGAAAAGAAGCAGAGTAGCTAGCACATGCAGGTCAACGCTTACTGATGATCTCAGAACTGATGAGGCACTGACCCTGGGGAGCTGACCACACCTCCCAACTGTTTTGGAGAATGAATTACACATGGACCTTCTGTGAGACTGCAGAGTGCAAGCTCAACTAGTAAGGAAGCATGCTTTAGGTGTTCATAAAACACCTACCATCTCTAACAAGTTATTCAGAGATTACTGCTGCAATAACTTCTAGAAGTGTCATGTACTCAGATGAAACATTAATCTGCTGCTAAGTTAAGACTCTTGGTTTTTCTATGGTACAACTGCACTTACCTAAGTAAAAAGGGTGAGTAATGTCTGCTGTCTCATTCTCCAACTGCATCATTTCAGTTTTCAGTTTTATCTACAACAGCAATAACATCAAATGAAATGCATTTTAAACATACTTATCCAGACATTGTTGACTCTCCTGGGGTGAAGTGAAAAGGGAGAATGAGGTAGCATAGGGAGAGCATGTGGGTGAAAGAGGGCAAGCATTAGCACAAGAACATGTTGCCCTCCTCTCTGGAGAATTTCTACTACTAGGTGGGACTTTTTTTGGTCAATAAGAAAAAGACTGTTTAAAAAGACCAACCTAAATTGGAGCTTTGTGCTGGAAAAGACAGATCCTGCAATTCATTCATAAACCCCAGAATTTATGATGGAATGGCTTGGGTTGAAAGGGCCCTAAAAAATCATCTAGTTCCAAGCTCCTGCCAGTGGGCAGGGATATCACCCACCAGACCAATTTGGCTCAGAGCCCCGCTAACCTGGCCCTGAACACTTTTCAGGGATGGGGCATCCTTCTACTTACACCTTAAAATTTTGTTTCAGTTTTGTTTTCTTTATGACAACTCAGTCCACTGGGGGAAAAAAT
The DNA here is from genome assembly GCF_036417665.1 of Passer domesticus. Classification (NCBI taxonomy): domain Eukaryota; kingdom Metazoa; phylum Chordata; class Aves; order Passeriformes; family Passeridae; genus Passer; species Passer domesticus. The sequence continues at coordinate 36,460,333 of NC_087479.1, forward strand.
GCCAATTGTTAAACAGCTGAACTGTTAACAAACCCCTTAAAACATGAAGCAACACGGCATGTGGCAGTCTGATATTTCATCGGGGCCCTGTATTACCTCCAGGTATTGAAGTGTTGAGTGTACACTGACAAGAGTAAAGGCTGTACCTCATTGATTTCAGCTTCCATGTTCACCATTTCTTCCATCTCTGAGAATTTTGCAAAGCATGGCGTTCTTCTGCAAGTTAAATCCAAGCTCTCCTTTGAAAGTAAGACAACAGGAAAAATGCAATCAGCTGCAAGAACGTACCGGGCAAACGCTCTAGAATGGCTTGCAGCAGTTAAAAGTACGTCGTTCTCCCGCGCTCCGCAGTGCGGCCCGGCTCAGGAGAGCAGCGCTACGCGCTGTGCCGCTGTCCGGGCGGTACCTGGCTCACGGTGCCCGCCGCCACGCACCGCTCCAGCAGCGCGGCCGCCGCCGAGCGCGCCTCGGGCCACCCGCGCCGGGGCGCGCTGCCGCCCTGCTCCTCATCGCTCTCCGCGCTGAGGCTCAAGCTCCACTCCAGCTCCACCTCTCTATCGCCATCCAGCTCGGAATCGGAGTCCAGCTCGGAATCGGAGTCCAGCTCGGGCTCGCCCGCCCCGCGGGGCCCGGGGCTGGGCCGGGCCGCCGCCGCCCCGCGGGGCCCGGGGCTGGGCCGGGCCGCCGCCGCGAGCGGGGTCCGGGCGCTCCGCAGGGCCCCGGAGCGCCTGGCGGCCGCCATGGCGGGCGTGGCAGGAACGGCGCTGACACGCGTCCGGTTCCGGGCGGGCGCTGCGGGAGCGGCGGTTCTGGAAGGGCGGAGCGCGGGGGACGGGCCGGGGCTCCGCTGCCGCGGAGCGTCTGCCAGCGGCGCCCGGACAGGTTGGTTGGTTGGGCCGGGCCGGGCCGGGCTGGGCTCGGCGGCTCCCGGCGCTGCGGGGGTCGGGGCCGGAGCAGCCGGGCGGGGTTGGGGCGGGGGGACGCGGCCTGCTGCGGGTCAGGGCTGGCCTCGCCCCTTGCCAGGGCCCCGCGGGGCGGGGAGCGCGTCTCCTGTCGCGGCTGCTACGGGCTGTCCCCCGGGCTTCATTCCCCAGCGCCCGGCTGCGAACCCGGCGCTAATCCCGGGCCTGTGACCCGTGCGCCCTGGGATTAAACCGCGCTGGGGTTACGGAGGTGGGTGTTGTGTCTCTGCTAGTAGCCACGGCAGAGCAGTCCGTTCTCTAAATAGAGTACAGGTCTCAAAAAAAGCCCCAAATAAAACAGAAGCTGTGTGGGCAGGCCAGCGCCGGTAGATGCCACAGAAATCACAGCCCGTCTCCGTGGAGAATCTCCTTATGCTGCGGGGCCTCGAAAGAGGGAAAATACAGAAATGTGCAGTTTTCTCACTTAGTTTTAACTGTGCTTGTTGTGTAGTTTCAGTAATCAAACTGCTGTAAGGAAAACCCCTTAATCTAGGTAAACATTTATACTTCCAGGTTTTAATGATGAGGGAGATGAAAACACAGTGGTGAAATCGTTCATTGTGTCAGAATGCTTGTAGTGTTGGGGACAGTGCACCTAAAATGACTTTTTAATTTGCTTTATCGCAGAGACTTTGGATTGCAGTTCTCTAACACAGAGTAAAACTGGCTGACACCATCACCTGAACTCCGCGTGCTTGACAGAGAACTGTTAGAATGGGAAATAGTGCACTAAAAGCCCACCTGGAGACAGCACAGAAAACTGGTGTGTTTCAGCTAACAGGAAAGGGACTTACTGAGGTAATGTACTGGGAGGGGAAACATATGTTTGTGCATATGACTGCTATTTCTGGAGAGAAATTCCCACTTGTTGTAATGCACTTGCATACATGTATTTCTTATAAACAGTCATGAAAAATATTTCAAGGGTTTTTTCCCATTTTTGCTTGCCTCGTCTTCCGATTGAGGATTTCTTTGTCGGGACACTTGTATGAGCCTATGCTTTACAGTGCAAATATGTTCAAGAAGTACTAGCTGTGATGTTGTGGTTTTAGAAAACGGCTGTAAACTTGAGGGGGAAAATACGAATTTTATAACCATATTGTAACTTAGAAAGATACTCCACAATTTGTCACATTTAAGTACTTATGCTGTATTTAGTTGTAGCCATATGAATAGTCTATACAGGCTGTTCATTGGGCTGGCAGCAAGCATCCTGAAAGTTTATTATATTGGAAATTATCTTAACTTAGACTCAACTGCAGAAAAAATCAGAATATCCTGGAACTATAAGTCAAGCAATAATTCGCGGGATAGCCAAAAATAACTCTATATTACAGTAACTTTCCAAGCCTTTTCTAACATACCTTCTTCCACTGTCCTACCTCCTCTCTTCACTTTTTCTCTGTCAAGCCCATGGAGGATCAAAATCACTGGCGTATTCACCAGGACTCTTTGATGGCGATTGTCAGATTTTCCTTTTATTCACCTGAGTGCCAAGACTCAGTACCAAAATGGTGCAGGATGTAAATGAGAAAAAGGAAAATTGTATATGTAATTATTTAAAAAGGAAAGCAGGAGAAAAATTTTCACATCATACTCTGCTAAAACATAGAGTTATTAACTGGCCATAGAGTATTTTAAATGATAGGCATGTTTAAGAGAAACACATAAGAGGATGAAAATGTAATGTTTTAAATTTTACTTATTTGGCTGAAAAGTTACTGCTTCTAGATGTTTTCTTTATACCCCCTTTCCCCTCCCCAGATGAAAAAATATTTTTAAAAATATGTGTTAAACAAGTTTGCTAACCACACTGTGGTGATTAGACATTGTGATACATATGACAGTATGTAACAGTGAGACAATTAAATTTTAACTGTACAACTTGAACATTCAAATTTGTATCAACTCTTTAAATGCTGTATCTTTTTCCCCCCAATAGTTTCCTGAAGATCTGCAGAAGCTAACAAGCAACTTAAGGACAATAGACTTGTCGAACAACAAAATAGAGCTCTTGCCACCTCTCATTGGAAAATTTTCCTTTTTGAAGAGCCTTGCTCTAAACAACAACAAACTGAGTATGCCTGCTAATTAATATCTCCAATGATTTTTAAAATAATAACTATTTTTCTCTATCAAAAACTAAATTTTATTATCTAACTCTCACAAGATGTAAATGGGGAGTTTACTCACCTAAACTGAAATCTTTGGAATTCATGTACAGGATAAAAATCTCTAAATCATAAATTCTACAAAACTAGAGTATTGCTGCTTAGTGTATTATCAATTTTACAATGACACATGAGTACTTAACCCATAGAGGTTTTATGCTGTGACTTAACCTGACATGAGGATTTAACAGTGCCAGATGGTTTAGTACTTGCCTAGAGAACAGGTAATGAAGATGACATGTAGACAGTGTTGCTGGCCATTCAGCTGTTTCTGTTAAACAAACATCCATCATTATGGAAAAACCACAATGAGTAAACTAGGGGTTTTATGCATTAATTATGTATTATCAGCCTTTTTGAAAAAGCAAAGATAATTTACCTGATTGACTCTATAGTGCAGTTCAGGAGTGTTAGAGGTTATACACATGTTTACGTGTAAAGAGGGATGAATGGATGCCAGCAGACTTTACCTGGTAGTGTTTGTATGCTGGTATGACACAGTATGAATAATCTCCTAACTTACTTCTATAAGTTGCATAATGCCTTTAAAGGGCAAAAGTGAAGCTGTGAATTTTGTGGTATTTCAAGTGTCATAGAACATGCTGGCAGAAGATTAGTAAGGACTACTGACAGGTTAAAATCTTCCAAACAGTGATTTCAGACTGTGATTTGAAGGTTGGCCTTGTCTGTAGATTATTTTTAATAAATTTATGAATGATGGTTAAAAAGCACGTGTTGTCTGTGGGCTTCAGTTTCTGTGCAGGGATCTGTGCCTTCACTGGAAATTGGGGAGGAATTCAGTAGTGAGAAATTGCTTAATATAGCACTGTTCTCCCTGCAGAGCTTATTTGAATTAGATGGGTATGAATGTTTACTGCTCTTTAGCTCATATGTTTTTTTATAATTTTTCTCTAGCTGCTTTACCTGAGGAGCTGTGTAAACTGAAAAAACTGGAAACACTACACTTGAATGGCAATCACTTGAGGCAGCTACCGGCTGCATTTGGACAACTTTCAGCTCTCAAAACCCTGAGCCTTTCTGGCAACCAGCTTCGGACTGTGCCTACACAGCTCTCTGGTCTTCGCCATTTGGATGTGGTAGATCTTTCAAAAAACCAGATCCAAAATGTCCCTGACACTGTGGGAGAACTGCAGCCTATCGAACTCAATTTGAATCAGAATCAGGTCTGGTAACTGAGATCTTGTGGGAATGTGGATTTAGGACTTAGTACAGCCATGGAACATAAGATGAGACCATGAGAACTTTATAGTTAAAAGACATCTCCTGGACACAATGGAAATGAGGAATCATAATTAGATTTTGTGTACAAATACATCCAACTGCCTGATTTGATGAACAAAAAAATCCTGAATTTAGTAATGCAGAAAAATATTTGAACAGTTCTTGAGTAGGAATGTGATAAAGGGATGTGTAGGTTGCTTGTCATCATGGAGTAAAAAAAATACTTTGATTTTTGATAATTTGTTACTTATCCATTGCTTTTAAGTACTTGCTATTAATGTAGTTTATATTTACAATATAGTTGTTCTGTATAAGTTGGAAACAGATCACTTAATAATTATTGATTGCTACCATTTTAATCCCATTTCTCTTTTCATTTCCACAAGATTTCCCAGATCTCAGTGCAGATCTCCCACTGTCCACGCCTCAAAGTCTTGCGTTTAGAAGAAAATTGTCTAGAACTCAGCATGCTGCCTCAGAGTATCCTCAGTGATTCCCAGATCTCACTGCTTGCAGTAGAAGGCAACCTCTTTGAAATCAAGAAGCTCAGAGAACTGGAAGGTTATGACAAGGTTTGTGTTTTGTTTTGGGGTTTTTGTCTTTTTTTAAGAAACTCCTGGTGAAGTCCTTACTCAGAATACTAAGCATTTATGCTGCTGAATAAAAGCACCAAATAGTCTGTTGGTGGTGTCATTGCTACTGTGTTCATAACTAACCTCTGAAACCATCTCCAGGAGTTCTTCAAAGATAACTTCCTTGTAGAATTCAGGGTCACTGTTCTTTCATCAGCATTTTTTGAAGGGTAGCTAATAATGACAAGCATGTCTTCACTTTGATGTGACAAAAAATAAAGGATGCTTTGAATTATACAGCATTTGTTAAGTATTTAATATTAGTTCATTCCTAACACTGGACTATTAATCTGAATTGCAGCAAATGCCAGGAGCCATGCTCGGCATATAAAAATGTGCTTTAGATGCAGAACGTTTTTGAGACAGAGCAGAAGCTCAGCTGCATTTAGCAGTAAAGAATCTTCTATTAACTTCTGAAAAAATAATAGGCTTTTTTTTTTGTTTTCTTTGTAGTACATGGAACGATTTACAGCTACAAAGAAGAAGTTTGCATGATCACTGTTCTGACTCTTGTACTACTAGTAAGAAGACTTAGACTAGAAGCATCTGCTTCACTGATTTGAATCAAGACTGATGAAGGATATTATCAGAGTACTCCTCTTCTAGTAGTCTGAAACAGCCTGTTAAGACCACATTGAATAAACTTGAACTAGAGAATATAGGTATTGAACTGATGAACCTACCCAGGGGCCAGTTTTGATTTTTGTGCCACAATAGCTTTTAACACAGTACATGTTCTCCTTTGTCAGGGCTTGTTCTTTCACAGAGAAAGGGAACAAGCATTTCAAAGTTGCCAGTTCCCTTTTGTCAGGAAGCTGGCTGTTGATTTGTAAGAGGATTATTTCTTCTAGAAACATTTTTCCATGATAGCACATGGAAGTTCTACCACCAAAGCACTATATCTTGCAGCAAGCACTGTTCTGCAGAGAACTTTTACAAATAAGGTTTTAGTTTATAAGCTGTCTAAGTTGATTTTTTTAATGAAGCACAAATAGTTGTGGTTAAGTTAAATGTTTAATTAACAGCTTCCAGTAAACAAATTGTGGTTTGAGCATCCCTAATTTATATTTTACTCTACAGGCTTTCTTTTCCCATAAGCAAGAATTGCACTACAGTCCACTTTTGCTTGAGCTGTATCAAATAAAAATTAGGTTCATCTTCTGTGTATTCAGTAAAAATGTATATTGCTAGAAAATATATCCTTGCACTGACTCCTTGTGTACAGAGCAATGCTGAAGGTTTTAGTCGTCAGCCCACTGCTGCTGCCTTATTACCAAAAGCACCTAGAAAGAGCTAAAAATGTATGCAATTATGTAACTTATACTGAAAAGGAAAATGTACTTGTATATTTTAGTAAATTATTTTCAAAAAATCAGTTCAAATTTATTTGGTGTAACTGTTGTCATTTTATTTAGTAGTACTAAGATGTCACTGAAAGCCCTCACTTAGCTACTTGAGTCTGTCAGTTGTTGGTAACAGCTACACTTCAACATTACACTCATAATTATGATTAGCAATAAGTGATTCTTTTGTGAGATGCTCAGAGAGTATTTATTTCCCTGACCCTGCTGCCATTTTATTTCAATTCTTACATAGTAATACCTAGAAGAAGAGTGTTTTAGGGAACATCAGCTCCTTTTTCAACGGATGGATGTGATTCATCATTTAACAGGGAACCAGTTGTACTTTAGACTTCCCATTCCAGCTATTACTTAATAAAAAAATCTACTAGCAGAAGTAGCTGACAGCTGACCATGTTTATGAGACTACTTTGTTTTGCATGGCATAACCAGGGAAGTGCTTTAAGAACACTTTTGTCTTACCAAAATGCAAGGCCCTGTATAGTTAGAAATGTATTCAACTTCATACTAATAGATTCCACAGATTAGGACATGCAAATGGAGTTGTGAATAAAGCCTCCACACTTGTTCTAAATTTTAGCTCCTTCTACTTGATACGTAAATCCTATTTGAAGTACTAGATTTTTTTTCCTATAGCTTTGCTATGCATGAGACATCAAGAGAACAAATTAGCAGTTAAGCAGATTCCCCCTTTGCATTCACCAAAGGAGTGGTCTATCATCAATATGTATGCACTTGGCAATACTGTGCTGCAGTGGCATTTTGGTTCTGCACTTTAACTGACAGCATCCGTGCTCGGAGATGCTGCTTCTCTCACTTAATATGTGTTTATCAGGGTTCTGCTATTCAACAACAGTGTGTAAGAAGAGATGGTAGAACAGAACCATTGAAAATTATGGAGTTAGCACTGCTGTAAAAAAAAACCTAAAATTGTGGGAAGAATTTCAGTAAATCAACATTTGTTTTTTGTGATCACTAGTACACTTAGTAACCTTTCAGTTACTCATTGTTGGGCTCCTTTGCTGCCTTGCAGTTATGACAGCTATCAGATTTTTTAGAGCAAAATGGAGAAAGCACCACATAAAATACTGATTGGAACCAAGTTAGTCCTAATTAACTAAACTTGTTCCAGAACAGAGGATGACTTACTTCTGTTGCAAGGAAAAAATAACTGGCTGATGGCTTTCCTGTTTTAGTCACAGTTCATTGCTGTGAGTTAAGTCACATAGTAGAATGCTGTTCTAGGCATTTCAGCACTCTAACCTATTAGTAGTTTTATATTGGGACTTCCTGTTTTCCCTTCTCCTCACCCCCACCCTGCAACAAGTGAAGCTATAAACCAATTTTAGTTCTGTGCACAATTACACTTGCAGCTTTTTAATTTTGGAATTACCGAGGTAGAACATTACTCTAGTTAACAATATAAACAATTTATGTATTTTTTTTCAGACCTACATGCCTTGCTAATTTTCCATTGCAGTAGACACACATTTCATCCATCTATTCCACCAGCATTTAGGCGCTGCATTGCTTCCAGCACAGCAAAGGTGAATTAGCAACTGCAGGTCATCGTGTGCTGTGAACAGTGAGTTGTTTCACCATATAGCCTTCACAGAGGTGAGTTCTGCAAGTAGCTGTACAAGCAGCATGTGCTGCTGTTCATAATACAGTTACTGCTCTGCTAAAAAGCTGTCTTTCATCAAGGAGTAGACTAGCTTGAATTTACCAATTATTCTCTTTAAAGTGTGGAAAGGGAATGAAATCTTGAAATTGGAGGAGAGAGTTGAACAAACACTTGAGAAAGGGCATATGGTCAATCAAAACTGAAATTGAAAAATCTAGAAAATTTGAAATGGAGTGACTACAACCAATTGTACTGAGATGAAATTGGGTGTAAGGAAATAGACCAAAAGTTGCCAAAATGATTGCCTTTGAAATCACTAAAATCAGGAAAGAAAGGGAAAGAAAGAGAAACAGAAGAATTCATATTGCAGGAAAAAAACCCCAACCTGACACCCATGGGATGTGTGTTGCCTCCTCGTAATAGTTACATAAGCAGGCTGTCCCTAGTTTCCTTTCCTGGTTACTGGTATACTAATGGTATACTGGTTACTAATATATTAGATAATATATTAGAAGTACTTCTTTCAAGCTCTTCCCAGGTATGCTGGTGTCAGAACTCAGAACTGTTGCAAGTCAACAAAAGTGTCTATTTCCCCCCCATACCTCCTCCAGCTTAAGAGTGTTTTGGGAATCTGAGGCTGTGGTATGAGAGAAAATACAATTTAATTGCTTCACAAATGAAATTTCTTTTGCAGTAGGTTAAATCACTTCATTTAATCTATTGGACTAATTATTTGCTAGATATCTGCTACCAATACTTAACTAGAAAGTTTTAAGTTATTCTACTTTGTTCCTTTGTCATCCTCAAGTATACTCCCATGTATGTGATGGTCTTTCAAAGAAGAGATGGACACAGTCCACAGTCTGCATTTAGGAGATGATTATGCAGGGATCAAAACCAGAGTGTTAAAGACCACAATATTCCTCTCCTCCCAACCACACCTATCCTTTTTTTAACACTGGGATTTCTGTGAAATAAAAATAGATTAGGAACTTCCTAGTTGCATAATAGCAACTAGTTCTGCCAAGTTTTTCAAGGACAGGAAACTAAACAAAGACATTTCTAGAGAAAACAGTTTTAAAACACATTCAGTTATAAAAGTATGTATTCTTTGTGCACAATATATAGTTTAACAATCAAAAGCAGAAACTGTAAACCTTCATTCTTAATAGGATTTAGACATACAAAGATGTACAAGTGTTGATTTCATACCATAGATACGGAAATTAAGCATCTATTCTATAGACAACAGTAAGACATCCAAGAAGCAAACTGTTTTTGACTAACATAAAGGCACCAACTCCCTCACAGATTTGGCTCTTGCTGTATCAGAAAATGGTATTGATACTCAGATAACACTCAAGAGTCTCAGAAATTATTTTTTGTAGTATTCACTGCAATATTACACTTTTGATATACCAATCACAGCATTGTATCAGCCAACGTGCTCATTTATTGTTAGAGATTAGGCAAGTCACGGACAAGAACTTGCAACGGCAAGGGAGAAAAACATTCCAATGTTTGGAATGTCCAAATGCTACAGAACAGGCTTGCACTGTGTAAGCAGAATAAGGTAACCACTTCAGTCTTCTGTTCCAGGAGACAATCATAATTAAATAACATACACTTTTGCTTTCACAACTAGCAGCAAATATTCCTTAAATTAATCTGAAGTTTTCAAGAAGCAAACAAAGGCATACAAAGTCTCTATGCAGGTGGCTGTTTGAAGTTTACCATGCAATGTTTGTAAAAGTACTTCTTTGCTACTTACATTTTAAGCACATTATCTTAATTGACTGATTGGGTAGCTAGTGAGCTTTTGAAACGCATTAGCATTCCAACAATTACCGGAACCTAGAGAGGAGCCAACCCACACTACTCAAGTATCTAGACCCCTAAAAATGACTTGACCTTATTCACATAAGGCAAACTGCCACTGGCCTATTTTTACATGCAGCTGCCCCATCCTTTGGTCGGTTGTTGGGTTTTTTTTTTGTTTGGTTGGGTTTTTGTGCGTGTGGTTGTTGGTTTTGGTTCTTTTTTCTTTACATATCAAGTTGTCCTGGGACCCAACTGAAAATACATTGATAACACTGACTGTATTTCTACTAAAAAGAAAATAGAACACTTAACAAACGCTGTCCTGAATTTTGATGGATTAGTGTCATCTCTGGCTATGGGATGCAATATTAGTGGCTACAGGGCATTTGTGGACTGTCCTTCAAAAAAGCATCCCATAATGCTATTAAGTTTAAATTATTTGTCCAATCAATTTGGTTTGAAGATTCTTGCCATCCAACACTGAGCATCACAGGTTAGTCCAAAGCATAATTTTCAACTTTAAAACAAGCATAATATATTGCTGGGTGGATTTCAAATAATCTAAGTAACTTAGAATTTAATTATTCTCAAGATTTCAAGAAAATATTTTTATATGACAGTAAAACCAAACTATTTTTCTTCACAGGAGAGTGTTTTACCTCACCTGGTCAGAAACTTCTCTATTCTGCAACAGAGTATAAACATTTTATTTGCAAGCAACTTGGATATGTAATATTTCCAATTGCCAGTCCCAATGTCTGCAATAATAAGCCAGTCAGGAATCTATTTAGAACTAGTTTATTTAGAACTAGCATACAGTTCATAAATAGCTACTGCTTCCTCCAGACTTGTGACAAAGAAGTTTCACAATAAGCTTCTCAGGTTTTGGTAGGTTTTAGAAGCACCCCCAATGTCACCATTGAGAGCAAACACTGCACCAGATCTCAATCATTCTTTTGCACTGGAGAAAGGCATAAACTGAACTCCAGTGAAAACTGGCCAAAAGAGAGTAAGATATGGGATGCAAGCAAAGTGCATGCTTTTCTACTCAGTTTCTTCCAGTTCAGATGCCTCATTCAAACAATTAAAAGTTAGCTTTTAGATGAGAGGTGTAAAATTTTCCATCAAATAAATACCTTAGGGAGACAGATAGTTTTATCTTCCTCTACTTGTGTGCATGGGGCTTAGATCAGATAGGTATATACGCACAACAAATATTATCAGAACAGTGCAGCATGATTAGTCATGGCCTCCAAACTGATGTCAACTTACAGTAAAGAAATGGAAACCTGTATATCCCTCTGGCTACCATTACCTTAAAAGTTCATGTAGTTAGGAAGTGTTTTAAAGCCCTCAATCCACAAGTTATAAGTAATGGGCCTCTTCAGTTCTGTGATACACAAATTCAACTCCAAACCAATTGTGGTTTGGATTGTAAAACTATGGTTAGATGCTAGAGATACAAATCAGACAACATTCACCTAGTCCCTATTTTAGTGAAGACACTCAACTTATGAGGTATTTCAAACAGTGCAAAGTGCCCTCTCCAACTTTCCACAATTGTGAATTCAGGTTACCCTGCTTGTTCAACTTAAATAAAGGACTGAATTTCCGGTGCAGGGAAAAAAAAAAAAAGAAACTGGGAAGAGGAATCAAACATGGAAGAAGATTCTCAAAGCCCTAACACTTTTAGCCCTGAGCAGTTTAAAGAAGATGAAGGCAGATGAGTAGAAGGAAGTTGGCTGCTTTCTTGGAGTCAAGGCCATGTTTACATGAAGCAATAAAAGAAAACTAATCCCTACAGAAGGGGTACTGCTTCATTTGTCCCAGCCCCTCTTATTTCAGAATATAAGTTTCACAGATCCATGAATATGGTGGCTTGCAGCTGGAGAGGCTGTCATTGAACAATGACAGCAGGCTTTAATTTTCAATTAGTTTCTTGGCTCTGATGTTTGCTTGCTCAATGCGTTCCCTGTTTGTATCAGCCTGAAAGAGAGAAATTCGTAGGTCATTTGCAGACTCGATGCAAAACAATTTAAAAATTCAAACTGATATGAACTTCTGAATTGCAAGGTATCATCACTGTGGTAAAGAGAAGGGAACCAATCTCTGTACACTGGAGGTAATAGTCAAAACTGGGCCTATGGGCATGAAGTCAGATTTATTTTGCTTAGTGCAAATCCATAGTTTTCATTCACATCCCATCCAATGCAATAGTGCTGTAACAACATGGTATTTTAAGAAAAGCTTTAGATTTTATTATTGTTTAAAGCATTAAAAGTCAGGCCACAGTATCTAGGTTGAACAAATGTCAAAACACAGTTTTACTGGAAGGTATGATAAGGAGTTTTTAAGTAATTCCCCATTTACGCAGTGTGTTGTGGGGAATGTGCAGGAAGTATAAAAAACCACCCTCTGCCCACACAGTGAGTGGAACTCCTAAGAAACTCAAACTGTGCCAAGTATTAGCACAGGATGTGCTAAGTATTGGCCATTTCACACCTTTGTCTTGAAATGGGCTGGGCAGAGCACACTTGCAGTTCAAGTACGTCCCTCCCATTCCCCCCTTCCTGCCTTTCTGGTCAAGGGGAGGGGAGGAACAAAAACCTACTATAAAAAAGGGAGACTAATCTGTTAACAACACTTTGGAAACACTAATCTAGTTAGTAGATCTTCTTCTAAGAAAAATCCCATAATGTAAGTTTCATTATGGGTTTCTTCAGACTAGGAGTCCTGCATAACACTACCAAAAGTCACCCAGTCAAGCCTATTTCCCAGGTGAGTCCTTCCCAAGAAGTCCTAAAAAAATAGAAGTATCAATTCTATTCTGAAGTTAAGCTCTTTGTTTCTTTACATGATACTGTTGTTTGGCGATTTACAGACAATATTTGGTTTGGTTTCCATACTGTTCACTACATTTAAGAAGTTATCAGCATAGAAGGATTAATTTAAATATCCTGAGACAAGTTGCCAGTCTCAAAGCCAGGAACTGCACTTTCATTTTCATTCTGGTCTGCAAAGCAATTCCAACTTGTATACACCATATTTTAATAGTTAGTAAGACTTGATCAGCAAGATTTATTCAATTCACTAAACCAAAAGAGAATCAGGCCAAAAGAGATGCCTGAATCTACTAGAAACACTATCACTGAAAACAGTAATTCCCACTTGCAGTTTATTTGACCAGGCAGTTTTCAGTCTGCATTACAAGAATTTCACATCTCATTTTAAACTCCAAGAAATTTTCTAGTACTTCAAACTGTCTGACTTTTTTACATGGTAATCAGATGTGCAGTTTCAGGGAACAGGTAAGGCATCCTCCATATAATCATGTTGATTTGCCTTATCAATACTAAATTACTAGACAAAATTGAGCTGCTGACACAGGTGCAACCAGCATTTTTGTCAAACCAGAGGAATTCCATTCCTCTTGCTTTTAACCCTACTGCAACATTTCAGTGAGATTTTTAAAATCCCATTTCATCTTAATACTATAATTTCACAGTAATCAGTGTTCATTTCTACTTTTTGAAATCTTTAATATACACTATTCATTGAAGGTTTTTCTTCCTTTCTCAACCAGAATGCTTATAAAATAACTTCTATTTTAGAAATGTCCATATTCTGAAATGACTAGACTTAGCATTCTCATTAAGCTGCCCTTTGAAAGAAACTCCCCAAAACATATTTCTATATGGTTAATCTGTTTGGAGAAGCTAATACTTAATTAATAAAATTATATATAAAAAAGGAAGTTACTATAACTAACTTAATGTGCAGACCATTTCCCTGTGCACCTACAAACTCCATTATTCCAAAGTCTCCCCAGGTCCAATATTAATTTGTCCACAACAGTTAAAGCAATGAATAACTTGTGGTTTACTTCACATTCATTATAGTGACTTTCTAGGAATTCCAGAAGAGCCTTGCTATTGTTAAAAATACCTAATCCCTACCACAAGAAAAAAAATTTCCTGCAAGCAACAATCCCCCAGGTATACCTCCGGTAAATGTTAGTACTTTAGATCCCATGAAGTTTATTAGTTTTCAGACTAAGTAGCAATCTGTGCTGTATATTTAGGTTTCCTGGCACTCAAGCATTTGAATTTTAAGCTATATACCCTATATGTATCAAGGTGTATCTCTTGTTCATATCACTGCAACCTAGAGAATGGCATAACCTCACCACATATTTGCTGCAAATACAGTGAGCACATTCCTAATAACCTCTGAGTTACAACCTCTGAACTGAGAGCAGAGAACACTTTGGACATTTACCTTTATATTTATCCGGTCTATTTGCTTATTCTGGGCATCAATCTCATTGCCCATATCCAAAGCCATGTTTTTCAAATTCCCAAGAATGTTTCCGACTTGAGCAAGATTTTCATCCATTTCATCTTCTCTGGCATCATTGGTTATCCTGTTCAAATAATTAAGACAATGTTTCAAGAATCAAAAACTTGGTTTTGTCTAGCATATATTTACTCTAGCAGAAGTTGACTGTTGCACTATGCATTCAAACCAAGGTATGTTTTTCCCCTTTTAAAACTCCCTGTATTTCAAGCAAGCATTCACCAAAAAAAAAAAAGAGTGCTAAGCTAGCCACTAGTACAAAAATAGCCTTAAAATAGTTACCTGAAGTTTAAGATGTGAGTTTCTCTCAAATATATTTTATGACAGTAATAGACCTTGGTATTTTTAAAAGTCCCTTCAATAACTGAGTACTAAGCCTTATAGTTCTCACATCCAGAAACAGACTGACCATACCACCACCATGTAACAAAAAAGAAGTGTAGGATAAGCACTACAATACTGAAGGTATAGGTGTCTGCCATCTCCTCTCCAAGACACAACAACTCCTCCAAATAGTAAAATTTTCTATTTAGCAACTTGACCCAAAATACATTTGAAAGAAGCTGACAACTAGTAACAGGATTTGTGCACTTGAGATTGAGGAATATGAACTAGCAAACCTTGTAATATATCCACCACTTGGTCCTCCAGAAGTCTGAGGCTGCCGCTGATTTATACTTCTTGGTTGCATGGATATCACATGATCTGCTGAGTTCTCCGTTCCATCTCCCCAGGTTGCTCTGTATGCTTTGCTGGCCTCAAAGTTCTTTGTCCTACTCCACAAAAACAAAAAATCTAAACCAGTACACCAGAAATATGGCTTCCTGATTGAAATTCAGTATTAATCTAGAATTTTCACATACATTTGTCTTGTGCCCAAAGGAGATCAAATTTTGTACAGATAAAACTTTGTCTATACAACACAAGTTCTTGTGTCCTGATAGTACAAACACAACTGAGTTACTCTAAGGACATTGATTACTTTTGTCTTAAGCTTTAAGAAAAGAACAATAATTTGCTTAAAGCAATGCTTTATCAGAGGACAGAAGCTTATGACAGTCAGAGGAAAGCTTACCCTGTCAAAACAGAGTTGCACTTATAATAGAAATTCATCTGGAGACAAGATTAGTTACCTTTCAGGAAGAAATGAGGATGAATGCAAAAACTCCCTCAAACAAATACCTATACTATGCAAGAAAACCATCAATTGCTACTATTTTTTTAATCAAACATTAAAAAATTACTTGGCAACAGAAGAAGTTAATGTTTCTCATGTTAACTGTGATTATGAACTCAGAGTGATCATGTTTAAGTAACTCTTTCATTCTGCAATTCAATTGTACTAACTCCATTAAATCAATAAGCCAACTTGCCACTATACTTTTTCCATGTAAATCATAGGAGAAAAAAAAATAAAGAAAGCACACTGACACAAAGCAACCTCAAGATTCACAGAGCCACAAAAGCATGAGGGGAAGAAAACCTAGCAAAATAAACTTATCTAAATTGAGGTCTGTTCTCACGAATCCTGAAGAACTTATTTTGAGAATATTCTCATGTTCACCTTGTTTTGTGGCATTTTCAGGTTTAAGCTAGACAATCCAGACACTGCCATTTTTCTGCTTCTTTAGACATCTGTGAAGGGAAATCTGTAGCGTCTCAATACACCTAATCTTGCAATCACAGGCAATTTCTAGAGATATGGTGCCTTTCAGTAACCTGGATATTACATGTTTGAAGAGTTGTGAAATTAGCTGTAATGAACAAATATTGCCCCTCATTCTACTGATGTTTATGTATTCAATATAGGAAATTACATCTCATAGGTCAGATCCTACAAGAAGTAATCTAAAATGAATATATTGAGGGGAAAAAAACCAGAATAATTTCTCCATTCATAATGGAAATATTGCACCCAACAAAACCCTGAAGAAACCTAAACTACTCAATTCTAGCTCCTTGTACATACACAGGCCTAAAGATCTCTATATTTACTGTAACTAGATTGAGCGTACTTTTTAATCTCATTTATACTAAAGCCATAACTGGAAGACATCGCTGTATGATTTGCTTCTGGAGGAGCAAAGCCTTAGGTGCCAGAAGCAACTGTGAGGACTTTATCAACAAAAATCAAGTGACCTGAAGACTAGTTGCACCTGTGAAGTAGACATCCAGAAAAAGAATTACTGTTCAAACTAAGCACAGTTAAGAAGAAAACTTCTCACCACCTGCTTTTAAGAGCTGTTTTTCAAATTACTATACATTCAAGTTTCATTTCTACAAAACTACGGCAATTTACACAACCTGTCAAACCAGCAATGGCTCAAGCAGTTGCTCACCATTTCCACAGCTAATAATACCCTCTGCAGTAATGGACGTTTTCTATTCACATCAGTATACATCACAATCACACATCACAATCACAAGCAGAACCACATGCAGACAGACATCATGCACATGCAAGCACAAATGCAATAGAAACATCACTTCAGACAGCTGGTTAAATATGCATCTGCACTACTAACACTGACCTTGTCCTAAAATCCACTTTCACCAGTTTAAGTGAATACAGCTTCTTATCCTAGTCTTCATTTTTAGAAAGCAAGCATCAGTGTTAGGAGAGAATGGAGAAGAAAGTAGTAAAGATCAACAAAAAGGTAAATTGTTAATAGTACATAGAATGTATAACAGAACTGCCAGTATTTTTTGTTTTCACAAAGCTTTTATAAATAATCTAAACCTAGGAGAAATTAAAAAAAACCAACAACTCAGCAAGTGTTCTGATTTAGCTCATATAGCTTTATGCTTTTATGAAAAATATGAAAAGCTGTGGAGGTAACTGGTTGACAAATAAATCTGACATTGAAGAAAGGGTTGGTGTACCAGTAGATACATGAAAGACAGACACTCCTTCTTTGCTGCCCTCTACTTACCCATTTTTTTCTATACATTACTGTCCAATTTGGTACACAACTACTTCTGTTCTCTTTATCTGTGTACTTGGAGTGCCACAAGAGTTCACAAATTCTGAGCTTGCTCAGTGTCAATAAGCTGCCTAGCTTCAGTGAAGTAAGACTATCAACCACAGAAAACAAAGACCAAGTGTGTCAAAATGCTCAAAGTCCATCAGCTTGAGCCAATATAGAGCAGTAAGCATACCTATCCAGAAGTCAGGACACCTGCATTTTCAAGGGACTAAAGCACTAAGACTTTCAGCCTTAAGTCACAGCCATATCTATCCTAAATGACTCTTCAAGTACTATTCTGTTGGTTAAGTGGACTCGGCTTCTTCGAGGAATTTTCACCTAAACTTCTGCTACTTCTCCATTGAATGATAAGTGATTTTGCTCATGCTAAAGAGCAAAAACCAACACACTATTCACTTCAGTCACCATAGTCAATTTATGCCTCATTCATTTGGAAGGGCTATGATCATGTCCAATTAACACAAACAATTTGGTAATTTACTGCTTAAAGCTAGGGCACCATCAAAAATACTTCTGACATTTTTCAGGCTGTTTAAAAATACAAATCAAGTACCACAATAAAGATTAGATTACTCAACTGACTTCGATACGGCAGCCATAACACTGATGTTATAAAGGTACTGTGAAATAGGTCTGCAAGAATTTATGTAGTCACTAGTGAAAAGATTAAAGCTTTAACATCAGTTTCTTCTCTGTCCTCCTATTCTCACCCTCCCTAAAGCATGAATAAGTGTCTTGCTTTTTAATTAGTACAAAAGTATTGTTGTGAAAAAATTATTTTTGGAATCAAATTTCTAACAGACAGGCACTGACATATAGCTATTTGCAGTGCAATTTGGTCTCATCTGCATGGACATTGATAATCTTCTACTAAATAGAAGCCTTAAAGAGATTAGGACACAACTGTGCAGGATGCTATAGAGCACCTATATTTACATTAAAAGAGGCACAATGTATGGTTAGACACAAGTAAGCTTCAGTTACTCTCATACAATTTTAAAAGGATGCAGCTCTACAAACCAAAACAATCAATTCTGGTAGAGATTCAGTATTTTTTAATTAGCTCTTTAATTAGTTAATATTTCCTGGTACAGTAGATATTGGGAATATTTTAGAACTCCAGGCCCAAGTACCAATATAACTGACCTGTTACAAGGACAAACACAGAGCCCACAACATTTGTTGAGCTCTGTCAGTGTCTTCTCAGCTTCTCTCATGTCCTTGTTTATCTGGTCCATGCCTTCTTCTATACGATTTAGTTGTTCTAGAAGGGAAACAAGTAACCTGACTAAACATGGATTGGGGAAGGTGAGGAAAATTAACATTTATTTATAGAACTGAAACTTGTTCCTTCTATCTTTATATGAAGACTATTGACTTTTTTCTTTCCTGCCTTCTAGGATTTTTTTTTTTTAATTTTTAAGAAAGATATTCAGTGGGAGGTTTTGGTTACTACTTTGCAAACATCTTCCCCACCTTAGAGCAGCATTTCTGTTGCTACTCTTAGAATAAATGCAGCTAGTTACATTCACGACATAGTGGAAAACAGCAGCTTCTGTAGCAGAGCTGTATTACATCGTAACTGTCATTAGCTCTCAACTACTTTAGCAGATTTGTAGCATCTTTTAAATGCTACAAATACATAGGAATAACCAACAAGGAAATCTCATTTTAACCTAAACAGTCTTAATAATAAGCCTTTAGTTTCAGCAACAGCTCTGTGATAGTTCTTTTCTTACAGTCATTACACTCTAATACTGATTTTTAGTGTTATGGAAGAACTTACCTCCTTGTTCATCCAGCATGGTAATAGTTTTGAGGCCAACATCCTGGGACTGCAGAAAGAAATTTAGTTCCAGATGTAATATGAGACTGGAGTGCAAAATCAGAAGGTCTGGATAGTAAATTTGATAATCCAACCAAGATTATAATAAAACACTGTACCTGAAATAACTTCTGTAGTAAAGCAAATTACAAGTCTCAAATTACAAGCTACGTTAGGCTGATATGCACCTTACCTGTTACACTATCTCAATTAGTGAGGTTTTTATGGTGTTTTTGTGAGGTTATTCTTACAAGATGATTAAATTCATTGTAATACTCAGATTGAACTGCGACAACGTCTAGCCAGAAAAGCAAACCTAGCTGTGCTTCATTTTGAGAACTAGCACTTGGTTCATTCATCCCTACATCCTTCAAAAGGGCTTACAAGGCCTTTAGTCCTGGGAGCCAGAATGAAAGCAAGTAAAACAAAGCCTGCAAAATAATTTGTAAGAATTTAGCACTGAGGAATATACTACAGCAGAGCTCTTTGCTGGCTCAGAGTCTTGGATCTAGCATGCAAGTTGCACCCATGCTTTACTGTGAGCTGACAGCATAGAATGAATCAGCAAACTATGATACCAAGAGAAATTATGTTGGCTCCCGACATGCACTTAAGATTTGTGTGGGAAGTATCCATCAGGCTACAGTGATTCAAATGCCTCACTGGTAACAGCTGCATCTTCAGCTAGCCAGAACTGTGCAGAGGAGTAGATTCCTCATACAACTTCACTTTGATAAACCCAAAATACAGATTTGTTTCAAATAATGTAAAGGGGCGTTAAGACTTTCCTTATCAGTGTAAAACTGATGAACAGATTGTAAGAAGATCCATGTAGAATTACTTGTTTGAAACAAGAGCAGCTGTACTCTACAACCCCACCCAGCTGAGCCCTAATGACCTCAGCAGTAAAATATTTCCACACTATCACAGTGAGCTGAAATACAGATGAAAGATGTTATGAAAAGCAAATTTTGCAGCAGCCAAAGACATAAGTGGCCCTCAGAAGACTTTTTACAACTAATCTGTAGCATTTGGAGACCAGATCCTTTGGCTTAAAACAGATAAAAAGGGTATTGATTCTTCTATAATCTGACAGATTGTGAAAATAATGAAGGTTATGTCATTCTAATGCTACTACTGAATTAAAGCAGCAACTTCTAATGATGAAGTGTGCGTGTCTTGAGAAAGACAAAAAAAGTGTTTAAAATTACAGTTAGCATGACACTTTTTATACTTAATAAATCCAGAGACTTTAAAAGCTTTTTCTTACCTCAATGGCCAAGCCAAGAATCCTCCTTGTGCTTTCCAAAGACTAGAAAGAAAATTTTAAAATGAGTGCATTAATTACTTATGTACACATCAGTGTCTGAAAGTCTTCTCTGCCAGTTTATTGTAGTAAGGCAATAGTAGACAAAAGGTTCATCACCTTGTTTATATTTAATACATGCTACAACATGTTCATAGTGGAAGCACATTAGTTTTTCTTCATTTTTAGTCTTTGCTATTGTTTTTCTTATCCCATTGGAAAAATCTTACAAAAGATGATATATTCAAATGAATTTTAGTTAAATAAGAAAGCCACGAAGTATCAATAGGATTAAAAATGCTGTAGGTAACCAAATTCTGTCATACCAGTAATCAGAACTGGGTGATCAGTACTCAGTTAATTAAGTGACCTTAAAATTCATTCCTATTTTTAGGAGTAGTCTTCTCTCCAGTATTCACCAACCAAAGTGAAAACTTAAAACATTCAGCTATAACCTTGCAGAATCATTATCCTGGTCTTTGTTTTTAAAATATATTCTAATCTTTTTGGACAAATACTCTAATCTCAGACATCTTCCTATAATATTTACCTCATCAGTGACCTGGTTGGCCCTCAGCTGAATTTCTTCAGGTGATAGCTCATCCATGATGAGGAAATACTACTTGTAAGTAATCACGCGAAAGAGAACCTTCCCCCTGTAATAACAGATACCAAGCAAGCATCAGAATTATCCTTTCATCAGTATTTTGAGTTGAAAGTAGAAGACAGTTCAAAGAATGAGAGCCTACACATTTCATTCTGCATAGTAAAACACCTCATTAGGACTAGAAGACACTAAAATAATTATTCAGCTGATATGACCTAACTGAGGAGCTAAAAGACAATCAGTATATGAAGCAGCTTTCTTTCCAAGATTTGGCTTCCTAAAACATTTTTGAAATAATTCTATGGTTAGTTAAAAAATAGGAAATAAGGTCTTAAAATAATAAACTTCTCCATGCTAGAATAACACATTAGTTTGCTCAGTAATGGAGAAATAAATTTATTAAGACATTTAAGTTACAGGTACAAACTTCAAGTGTCCTTTCCATTTCTATTGAAGAATTTAAATAGTCAGAAACAGGGGAAACATTTTCACAGACAAAACACCACCTAAAATGATCCCAAGTAAGACTCTAGAAATGATTGTTGTTATTGTATGGTGAATTCCTCAAATGCAAAAGGATCCACAAAGGTTTTAAGTAGTATGTCTGAAACTGTAGCAAAGGTTTCCAACCTACCTTTCTCACATTAAGCACAGGGGTCATAAATGAATTCCCAAGACACCATGATTTATCTTTTGCTAAAAACAGAAGATTTATATTTTGCCTAAAATACAAGACAAATTAGCAATCCCATCAATAAGTGTATTCCTATCAGAGACAGGTTTTTCAGAGCTAAGAATCTGCACTTTTGTTGGAGGAATGGTAATAAAGCCAGCACTCCTAGCAATGGGAAAACAGAACTCACAGGCTACACAAGAATTTAATGAGATAGCACATAAGCTGAGAAATAAGAGGATATTATTTCCTCCCCTTAGTTTTAAACTAATTCTTGATCTTTCACATGAGTAGCTTGCAATTAAGTTCACATTACTCATGGATATAATTCCAAACATGCTGCTTGACTTGACTAATTTTCCCCTATAAGATCAGTATTTTAGAATATATAACATAAGTAATTGCTCCTAGGAGGGTAAATTTATGAAGATTTGCCCAGCTGTTACCCCACAGCTCTTTACAGGAAGTGTGCATAACTCTGATGGTGAACTGAAATCAAGACACCTAAATCCCTTACAGCTGAAGTATTCCAAGATTTAAAGAATATTTCAGCAGGTTTGGTCTTCAGCCCCTACCTAGAGCCTGAGACTATGGCTCTAGAAGATTTCTCTACAGTAGATGTCAATGCAAGTTAGTTTTTCCTATCATTAAAAAAAAAAAAAAATCAAGATAAAAAAATCATACAAGGCCTCTAAACTCTGTTTTCAGTAGTCCAATTTCAGTGTATAATCAGTGAATTATCTTTTCATTCACAGGCTTAAGCTTCTTTCATAAGGTTTATCTGAGCCAGTCCCAGCTTTCAATTTGAGAACACCCTTCAAGCTGATTTGCACAGCTAAGGACCAGTAAACTTAGGACAGGGAGGAAAGTACCTATTTTCACTGAATCAGATTAAGCAATATCTCTGGGCAACCTGTTCCAGTGCTCAGTCACCTGCACAGTAGAGAAGCTTTTCCTCATTCAGGTGGAAGTTCCTGTGCATCAGTTTCTGCCCTTTGCCTCTTGTTCTGTTGCTTGACACCCCTGCACAGAGCCTGGCTCCATCCTCTGACACCCTCTCTTGAGACACTGACAGACATTGATGAGGTCCCCTCCGTTGTCTCTTCTCAAGGCTGAGCAGGCCCAGCTTCCTCAGCCTTTCCTTGTGAGAGAGATGCTCCAGTCCCTTAATTATCTTCCCAGCCCTTTGCTGGACCCACTCCAGGAGCCCCATGTCTCTCCTGTACTGAGGAGCCCAGAACTGGACACAGCACTGCAGATATGCTCTCACCAGGGCTGGGCAGAGGAGCAGGATCACCTCCCTGGACCTGCTGGCAATGTTCTTCCTGATGAACCCCCAGATCCCACTGGCCTTCTTGGCCACAAGGGCACTGCTGGCTCAGTTGCTGTCCACCAGAACCCCCAGGTCCCTCCTGGCAGAGCTGCTCTCCAGCAGCCTGGCCCCCAGCCTGTGCTGGTGCCTGGGGTTATTCTTCCCAGGAGCAGGACCCTGCATTTGCCTGTGTTGGATTTCTGACAGTTCTTCCCTGCCCATCTCTCCAGGCTGTCGAGGTCCTTCTCAAGGGCTGCACAGCCCTCTGGGGGATCAGCCACTCCTCCCAGCTTTGTGTCATCAGCAAACCAGTTCCAACAGCTGACAGACAAGCTTTGTGTTCCCCTAGCCTGCTCACATCTTCCTGAGTAGCTCCAGTGCCAGCCAGCAAGGAATGCTATGGAAATGCACAGTATTCCACTCACTTTTGCCCTAAATTAATAGTATTTTGTCTTGAAACTATTTATAAATTGATGTAACAATGAAGAAATCCAGCTTCAAGATGTGGAGAAAAAACCCTTCCAACATGGCAGACACAGAGGGGAAAAAAGTTCCTTCTGGGATTTTTCAAAGCTGAGTTATGCATGTGCTTATCTTCTGATGCTCATATTTGGACACCTGTAGTGCTTTGCCTCTTGTGACATGACAATATAATTTAAAGTGATGGCCCATATAATTGCGAGGATAAACTACCTGTGTGAGCAAGCTAAGTAAAACCATTCAGAACACTTGGTTAAGAGAAAGGTTCTGACAACCTTTTATCATAGATAAAGGGTTCAGCTATTTGCTGAGCTTTTCTGATAATTTCTTGAGGTCTTATGTCACTGAAAAGTGACAGAAGATTTCTTTCTTTCTCTAGACTTCCCAGCAAGCTTATCTGCCTTCACTTTCCAGACACCATCATTAAAGTACGTAAAACAAGACACATTAAAATTTCCTTATTAAGACAGGCATAAGAAAGCATGCTTTTTGAATTAGTATGATTATAATGTCTGTTTGAAGTTGAATATCCAAGCCAAATGCATTAGACTCCAAAAACCCATCGTTTTATTCCTGCTAGTTTGCAGCATTGCCTTTGTAAGGACAGACACAAGCTACATGGTAGCTCTGCAGAGGCCATTAGTGCCATAAGGCGGAGCAAAAAACCACATTTTCTAGGCAATAAAAACTTCTCACCACACAGCAGTTTAAGAACATTTTTAAAAGCACAAAACACTAATTAAAAACAAAAAAACATTTCAAAAATACGCTGTTTCCAAAGATGTGAATACACACTCAATAGCTGCAGGCCTAATTGGAACAGCTGAAAATAGCAGGTGCCCTTCATGCAAGATACCTCAAAAGAAATTTTAACAGCCATGATGAGGCCATTTGTATTGAAGTAACTCAGCAGTTCCAACAGAACACAGTACACATACATAAAGGAAGGATACACGCTTACCCATCTTTCTGCCTAGGAATCATAAAACATCCTTTGAGGTATCTAGCTCCAGTGTTAACAGTATATGACAAAATTATTTTATATACAAGGCATTAAATTATTCAAAAAAACCAAAATATACAGAGAAAAAACTTGATATTGCTATGATAACATTTGTTATAATATTTGCTAAGGCAACCATTTAACATTGATGCTCAATGTCTATTTTCTTCGTCTTCCCTCTCCTACCATTTAAAAAAACCTAGACACAAAATAACCAAAGTAAAAAAAGACAACAGCCTACAAATATATTTCATGAGTATAACAATATTCTGCTATTTTTCTTTAATTTTCTTTTTAGACAGGCAAGTTTTAAACAAGAATCTAATGTCCCTTAAGACAAAGCAATACTCCTTTAAGGAAGGATGTGATGTCAGCTTTGCTTACTTTCTGTTATCAGTTTTCTGCAGTATTTGCTCAGTTAAACACATTTCAGTACAATTCCCCTTCTGCCCATTTCATAGGAAGGCCTGATACCTGCAGAGTATACCAAACTAAACTTGCTACAAAAATGTATTTTCTTGAGGTAACTGGGCTCATTAAACCTTTCTACTAGAAAACAGATTACAACACATTAATTATCTTAACTATCATTGCCTTATAAAAAGGAAGATTCATTGAGAAACCAGAGCAGCAAGGAAATAAATGTATTACCACCAAATCATAAGAACCTGATTTTTACTGCCATGCTTTATTTGGGAGATTGTCTAAGACAGAAAGAGTTCCTTGAAATTCCAATTCCAACCTAATGCTTTAGATCTCTTCACAAGACTACTCATGTTGGGCTAAGCCATCCTGTAAGTTCATCCCTATAATAGATACCATAACTATGAGATTGCTGCCCAAGCCAGCTGAGGATGGATTAAGCTGAAGTTACTTCTATCTCCTGGGCAAGAGGAAACAATTCACTCTCCTATGTAAAGTTATTAGGTTGGAGAGGACTGAAAGACAGAGCAAAGGTCATTGCAAAATAATTAGGGGCACAACAAGCACTTCTGGGGTGATTTTATCATGGTCCATTCAAAGCATCACTGGCTTAGAGATCTTAATTTTGTTAATCAACACTCACAGAGCAGCTGAAGCATTTTAGTGGGTTCTTTGTCTGACTTGAAAGAACTGGAAGGTGACTGCCACCCTGATTTTATAAGATTTTTTAAGCCTTCTAATGTCTACATTCTTGTAGCAAAGTTTCTCACACAATTTCTGTAAATAACTGATTGTTTTGCCTTCTTTTATGGAGGAGGAAAAATCTGATGGACTGTTGGGTTTGTCCCGTGTCATTAGAGAGGCAGCACTTTCACCTTCCAATCCACTGTCACCTTCGGAAATCTACAAATGTTGGAGTCAGAAAATAACCTTTCCCTTTTTACCTTGAGAACAGCAGCGTGTTCACGTTGTGTTTCTTCGCGTCCTATAGTGACAGGTGACAGACTGATGTGAGCTATGGCTTCATCTCTATCAGCAGGAGGGTGATCCCATGAGACTACAGTGCAAATTTTTGCTTGGGAAAAGCCCTGCTCACACTGCCACATTTGCAGTGGATCAGTCCCAAGCACCAAGTTCATCCCAACCCCAGCTACTGAACTGGGAGCTAACACCTGCCAAGGCAGAACTTCCATAGTGCGACAGGAGCAAGTTGAGTGCTGGGAACACCCATGCTGACCTGTCTGACCATGTCCCCAGGTTTAAATACCAGCTTGTGATCAGAAAACTATGGAAGTACCACTTCATTCAAGAGCAGTCCACTGGCTGGTTTCCTAACAATAGGCACATTAAAAACTTTGGAGGGGGAGGTAATAAAGCATTTGAATGGAAAGACCCTCGAGATTAAAGCATTGCTGTATGCAGCCAGCAACAACATAATCCTCTCGGCCACCCACCTTCCCAGAGCATGCTGTAAAAAATTAACATGCAATCTTTTTTTGTTGTCTCTCTCATTGGCCTAAGAATACTCCACTGCACCATTCACAAGGGGTTTTTTTGCAAGTGTTTTCATTCAGAATTACTTGCCAACTGGAAGCCAGCTATTTATACCAACACACTCAGCTTCCAATGCAAACAAGTTTCAAAAGCCATTACAACAGTGACTTTGCACAGAATTTTCAAAGTTTTTTTCAATACCAACAATCTTCTGGGATTTAAAAGACACTGTCATGGTAATGAAAGCTACAGTAGGCAAGTTACATGATTTAAATATTATTTCCTTCAGCACTTAGCTGAGACGCAATTCTAATGCTTATTGTCTCTGAAAAAAAGAAAACTTAATTCTTTGCTTTATGAGAGTCACAGCACATTAAGGCTGTGCTGTCCAAAGTACTCAAAACCCTTACTGATCTTTATGAATTTAAATTAACTGCAGGGTGCCACAAGGCCTGATAAAGTTCTTGTTCAACTCCAATTACACTGTCCACATCTGGACAGGGAGAGGCTGACAAAAGTCACAAGTTTTCTAAAGCCAGACAGGTCTACTTGCACCAGATCAATATTGCTTTGATTGCTGGCACTTTCACAAACCCACCCTGAATAAGATTTTTGTTCTGGATCTCTGGCTGACAAGCAGCAGTTCCGTACCTATGATAAGCTGAATGCCTTTCAGAATTTTGAATGCAATTCAGAAATGGATATATCCATTACATTTGCTACATATCATAAAATAGTTCCTTACCATCTGAAGGTCTTCTATTTGCACACAACCCTTTTCCTGTGAAGTTATGCTTTTAACCAAAATGACAAACTTCTCTTCCTCCTTCACTGACAACTTGTAAACTGGGGGGGAGAAGGAAATAGCCTATCCAGTGCATCTACGAGTGTGATTGAGAAATACAGCCCATGCCTTCTCACCACAAAGACAGGAACTAGCTGGTGATACAACGCGGCTGTTGCAAAAACTGACTGGAAGCCAGTATCTCATGAGCTGTATTTTTAGCTGTCAGTGAATTGGTACAGCCTCAGGTGATTGCAGATGCTCTCAGTTCCTTCTCTTGTAAAGGGAGCTGTTGCCTTCCCCAAAAAATGGAAAAATTAATGAAACAATATTCTTAGATAAGTGAATGTTAAATATGAATTTCTTGTGCATGCTTACAAATATCAAAATTAGACAGCTTTGTGTTTAGTGATGGAGGTTTTTTTTTTCTCTCAAATTCTTCATTTCGCTAATACAGAAAAGTTGTTTTTTTAAAACCCTTCCATAACACAAACAGCTATCTTACTTGCTAGTTAGCTGAAATTCAGCCCAGCTAATGCAGGGTGGCACAAGGTATCAGCACCAGAACGTACTCCTCCAGATGATTATGTCTAGAAGATAAATGAATAAAGCATCTGTGGCCCTGGAGGAAGAGGCCAGGGCCAGGACCAAGACACTGCTCTGCATGCTTCCTGCTTTCCCTTATCAGCTTCCTGAACACACTGCACACAGGCGATAGCACAAAGAATAGGCGCTACCAATGGCACCTCCTCTGTGCAGTGTGCTCAGCTCTACTCTCACCTCAACAACTCATTTTTGCCCTTGAAAAAGCCTCACAAAACCTCCTCCAAATCAGATACTGGCCAACACAAATTCACAGTCCAACTTTGATCCAGTTACTGAGTTACAGATTCCATTTCTCCTAAAGACACAAACTGTGCTGTGTAACTGTACCCCTACTTCAAAAACTGCAGAGCAGAGAAGATCAGGCACACAGACTGGATACTGGACTACCAGTAAGCAATAAAGTGCTCAATTAGATCAATCAAGCAAGCAATTGATATCACAAGTGGCTTTTTCTTTGTCCCTGAACACCTTCCTACATAGCTGTTCCCTTTACAGCACAGAAGCACGTTTGTCTATGAAGGGGAAGTAAAACAACACCCTTAGTTCTAAACACTAAGAATCCAGTACCCTTTTTAAGGGAACAACAACAACAAAAAGTTAGGCAAATAGTTAGAGAGGTTGCATAAAGAAAATTCCAAAGTTCCTTTAGATCGTTTACTTAGAGTGTCAAGTTATGTGCTGACTTCACATTAAGTGAAACAGAAAGAGAAAAAAGGGAAAAAAGTGAAAAATAAAGCTTACTCATTAGTGGCTTCCCAGAAGGACCAAGGGCACCGAGACGTACAAGTGAAAGAAGCACAAAAAGCACATCGGTTCTTATTGTTTACTACATTAACACTACAACATTTCATAGATTGGTCTAAAGGCAGCAGGACACAATACCTAAGTTTATTAAGAAGCAACAAGAGGTGAGTTTTCTCCTGGACCCTACTAACACCGCAATTCACGGGCTCTCACCAAGCAAATAAGAACCGCCTGGACACGGCACTGCCGCCCCGGCGGGGGCGAGCCCGCCAGGCCTCCCCGCACACGGGGCGGCGCAGCCCACAGCTGAGGCGGGGCTCGGAGCGCCCGGGCCCGCAGCCGCGGCCGCCCATTGCCCCGCGCAGCCGACACAGCGCGGCAAGCGCCCCGCGCCAGGCCCGCCTCGCCCCGCAGAGGCGCCGGCAGCCACAGCCCGCCCGCACAGGGCGCTACGCGGCACGGAGAAGGACACGGACCGATCAGACAGCCTGCCGCCTTACCCGGGGCGCCGCAAGCTGCCAAAGCCCAAGCCGTCACACACCTACCGGCGCCACCGCCGCCGCTCCCTCACGCCGGGCCGGGCCGCCCCTTTACGCTGCCATGTCCCGCCCGCCCCGCTGCCGGCCCGCGCGCGTCACCGCCGCCCCGGAAGCGGAGCCCGCCCCGCCCCGCTCCTGCGCCGCTCCCCGCCCCGCTCCTCCGGCGCAGGGCCGGAACCCCGGCGTGTGGGCGGCCGGCATGGCGGCAGGCGGGGGTGCCTTCCCTCCTCCGTGAAGCGTGCGGGTGTCAGTGCCGGGTGCGGGCTGCGCATGCTGCGGCCCGCGGTCCGCCCGTGCTGACCGCAGCTGCGGCGGCAAGCAACGCAGCACACGTGTCCTATTTGTATCAGTGGGGTTTTTCTCCAGTTACTACTCTCTACTAGGACGATGAGTGTGAGCCCCCTTCTGCTACCAGCGGAGAGAAGGAGGGCAGAAAGGGAAAGTTGCTGTTCGACCTCATCCTTTGCAGCTGAAGCGCGCAGCATTTCCTGAGGTATATTCCTTCTCGGATGTGATAAGTTCTTCCCTTAGGGTGCTGTTCCTGCTGTAGGGCTGTAAGCACAGTGGGTAGCTTTCACAGCACCAGGGCCTGCATCAGCTTTCGTGGGTCCTAAAGCCCCCTTCCCGTGAAACTGCTGCTGCGATCTCAGAGCTGGGTCTCGGTTTCCGTCGTCTCCTTCTGCATCTCGGGATGCTCCAAGCCCCTGTGGACTTTGGCCTCGTGAGAGGTCCCTGTGGAGTAAGGCTTATTGCACAGTGCATAGCCCGCGCCCTTCTCCTGCCTCAAAAATCGCCCCTGGAGCACATTGCCCTGGCCAGCGCGGTATCCACGGCGTCTCGCTGCTGAGATGCCCGCTGTCTGCAGGGTCTGATCTGTACAGCGGTAACACGTAGCACTGTGCGTTTAAAGCGCTGTATTTACACACAACAACAATAACCTCTGTTATCATTATCTGTCGGTAAATGCCCCTAGCTAGCCGGTGCCCTCGCCATTAAGATCTGTCGGCTGTCCGCCGCCGCCAGGACTGCATTTCCCGGCAGCCCTCGCGGCCACGCAGGCGCGCCGCCCAGCGTGCAGCGCGGCGCCTTCCCGCCGGCCCATTGGTGGGCTGCGCTGTGGCCCCGCCGAACCGCGCGCGGCTTGCGGGCAGGGCCCGGTGCGGGCGGCCGGTCGGTCCCGGGGCGCTGGTGGCCGCGCCTCCTCGGGCCCACAGGGGAATGGGCTGCCGGGCCGCTGCCCTGCAGAGGGGTGCGATCCGTGAGTACCGGGGCTGTACGGGGCAGAGGGCTTGGGGAGCGCGGTGGCGGCCGGGGGCGGTGGGGGTCGCTCCGGCTCTGGCGGAGTGGGCGGCCTGTGGAGGGCAGCAGGGCGAGCCCGGCCCCCGCGGCTGCGGGCAGCTCGCCTTGGGGCGGGCATGCGCTTTGCCTGGCCGTGCCGTGCCTTGGGAGCATCCCCGATCGCTGTAGTGGTCCCTGGACCTTGATGCCATGCTGTAGAGCAGCTTCCTTAGGGCGGAGGACTCTCTGTCCCAGGTGTGTGGCTGCCCTGCTGCCTCTTCATACCTGCCAGAAGTGTTTCCGGGGATGAAGTGTGACTGAGTGCAGAGTTGCTTCGTTGCCGTCCTCGTAAGCAAATATCTAAAAGTGTGTTGTAGTGAAAGCATGTATGAGTTAAGTGATAAATATCTGGTAACTTAAAAGGAGTGGGACTGAAGCGTGAAACAAGTCATAATAGTATGAAATAAAGGGTGTTTGAAAGTAATCATTCATCACTGCACACAGGGTAGTTCAAATACAAGCTTATATTAGGAACTGTTTGGGGTTGCATATGAATATCAATTCATACAAGTTTATGAAACATTGCATACAAGTGGCATTGATGATTAAAGTTCATGCTTCAGTATACTTTGTTGATGGAGGTTTGGTAACAATCTTCTCATGCAAGTAAAAACCTTTCCTTTTCACCTTCCCATCTACACCTGATGAAGTGCAACTTTAAAGAACAAATAGGTTCTGAAGTGATGTGTCCTGAGAGAGAAGAGAATGGAGAATTTGTGGACTTTATTTTCAACATGAGTTTCCAGGCTTGCATGTCCTAGATCTCTGTTGCTTATTGCTGTTCCTCAGTTATTTGCTACTTCTTTCAGTTAAACCTCAATTACTGCATTTAACAAATGGCTGTTTTGCTGAACTGACAGAACCTGGCCTAAAACAAAAAAACAACCCAAACACTTAAGCCTTCCAAAAATTTGATTAATAGCTTTGCTGGAATTTAGAAGCTTATTCCCATTAGCATTGCAGTATTTGGGATTTCTACTGCAGGCTCTAAGGGCCAATGCAGTGTGTCTGTAACTGATTACCTTGGAAAATAGGATTTCTATCCTGAAGTGTCTCCTGTTAAAAGCAACTGAATTATGTTTTGGTTTTTTTTGAAGTCGTTGCTTGACTTCAGCTGAACTGGCAGTACAAGGCAGCTAAACTAAATAGGTGCTATACTCTGGCATTTTCAGTGGGTTTTATCCTAATTATATTTGCATGTTACCTAAGTCCGTTTGGTCACCAAACTTTAGGTAGCTTCTATTCCCTATGTTCAAAAATGTCACATATTTGAAGAGATGTCATCTACAGACATCTTAATTCCTGCAGGACTGTGAGTTCTTACAGAGTAACAGCAGTCACTGTCCTCTAAATGCATACCTAAATTGTGTACAGAGATACAACTTGTAGTATCTAGGTAAAATGAAAGTATTTTTCTACCAGATTTCTTTCCACCTTATCTTGTAAAGACAAAAATTCGTAAGATATCCAGAATAAAATTTAAATTTGTTCAGAATCAAATTTAAATTGTTAAAGCTCTTTTTAATGTCTGGTAATCCTCTTCTGTGAACTCTGCCACCAGATGGTGTCATAAGATTTGAGGTGTTATCTGACTCAAGCTGATTCTAGCAGAGTAAGAGGATACTATACCTTACAAGTAATAATACAACTTATTTGTTTTTATAAAACTGTGTTTTTTATTTGTAATGTAAGGTTTTTTAGTTTCTTTCATCAAGTCCTAGACTATTTTACATCTTGATCCTATTGTGGTGGTGCTGCTGGTGTTCAGCCCTGGGACAAACTGCATTACAGAGATATGATAATTTAGGCAGAATCCTGTATTTCTATTACCTGGTCATTAATGACTACTATCTTAATGTTTGAGATCCTTTTCTTGAATTTGCTTGGCATGAAAGCTCTTTGTATTGAAGAGTGACTTGAGTACCTTGGTTTGAGTGCTTCAGATCACCCTCCAGTGATTCTTCATACTCTGTAATGACACTATAAATAGAAGAATCCTCCCTTCTTGTTCTCTTGTGTCTATGCAGATCTTTCTTAGGGAGTCTGAGTTATTTTGACAAGGCCAGGTACCTGTTTCTGTGGAACTGCAATAGATAGGATGTATAGAGTAGTTTTGATGTGGCTTGTTCTTAACTTATTATCAGTGAAAGAGATGTCATATGAATACCTGGAAAGGATATGATGAGCTTGAATAGCCTAGTAAGGGGAAAAAAAGGATACAACTTAATGTTACAGAAATAAGTGTAAAATTTAGTGGTGGGTATTTCTGTCATTCTTAAAAGGGTCTGTAAAGTGAAGACCCTTTATAAAGTGACTCAAGTTACCAGAATAAGCTGATGTGTATTCTTTTGTAAGTCACAGTAACATTTAAATTATTAGATTTAAATATTTAAACCTAAAATTTAATTAGGTTGTTTTGCCCACATCTTGTGGATCACTATGTTGCTTTTTAGTAAGATTTTGTCTCAGTCATTATCAATTGTGTTTGAGGCTGTAATAGTAGTGGGGATACACAGATCCCTTCTCCTAAGGGTGCTAATAGGGTGCTAGCTGAAGTACTACATCTGGTTTTGTACAATCCTTTTGAAGTGCTTTGGGCAGCTTGGAAAGGGGAATGGCTATTTTAATAAGCCCAGGAAATGTGATGTTTGAAGAGAACATCTGAAGAAAACAAAACTTGCATATGCCTTAAACCTAATAGGGAGTATGGGAGAAAACAGAAGCTTTCCAGGTATGTGGATTTTAGGTGTTCTAAGTGACAGCATACAGCAATAATGCTGAACAGTTCTTAGTTCCAGTTTGGACAGAATATATTTCTGAATCTTCTGGCGTGTGAAAAGCTCTTATGAGTAAGACAGAAATAAGACATTTAGTTTCACTAGAGAGAAATTATCCTCTCGATTAACAGCAAGGAAAACTTTGTATATTAGGAAATTATTAGCATTGCGTATGTATAGGAGTTGGAAAGAGGCAATTTGGTTGTGGCTTAAAGTGTATATGTTCTTATGGTTTGTGCCCTGTTCTTACACTTATATGAAATAAAAATAGAAGTCAGTGAAAACTCTGTGTTCCTGCCAGGTGTTCTGTGCCTGTGCCATTCTGTTTGAGATATTTCTGTGTGGTGTAGTTATCTCCAGCAGACCTTCCCTGTATGTTGTAAAAATCCCAGCCATACTTATAAGATAGCACTCTAGTTTCTGCTAGATGTTTTCTAGGCCAGGTAGTGAAGTAAATTTTATTGCTTTTAACAGAAGCTTAAAGAACTTTGATCTGTGAAATAACTCTTCTTTCCTGGCTTGATGACAAAACAGTTGAGCATTTGTCTGCCCAGTTATACCATTTGCTGTGTAGTAGTGCTGCTTCAGTGCTCAGGGCTCTAGACTACCCTTAGATTGTCACATGGATAAAATTAAATATTGGAAAGCAGCCAGAAATTTACCTTAAAAGCTTTACTTCTGGTACAAGCATTTTAACTTCTGGAGTGTAATGTAGTTTTCTCCTTTGCCCTGTAAAAATAAGAAACCAACTACAAAGTAGTTTGTGCAGTGCCTGACAGTGTGCTGGGGGAGAATCATGCTGTTAGTCATGACTTAACTTTAGTAAGTCCTTAAGTTTTTGTTTGTTGCCTGGGTTAGGTTGCACAGATCAGCATCTCAGAAGGAAAGTTAGTGCCTCACACATGCCCAGAAGGAGGGTTTAGGTAATTAGTAAAAGTTGTCTAGCAGGGATGCATGGTAAATTCAGATGCTTGAGGGGCAATGAATCTTGGAAGGGAAGATAATCTGTGAATGATGGTGCTTTATTCCATGTAACTTCTGCTGGAGGTGATGAAATTGGAGCCTAGGGCTCAGTATTATTACTATGACTATTCTACAGTTCAGCTGCTGTGTGTGCAGAAGGTTGCTGCAGGAGAGAAGTTGCTGAGGCACCAGGAATGACATCTCTGCAAGGAGCTGAGCATGTGCTGAGCGTGTTGCTGCAGAACATTCTGCACAGTGAGTTTGTAGCCTCCTGTTCTTCTCAAGCGTGGAGTTTCCAGTGCTCTCTGTAGGGACATGCAGCACTTAGGCAGGCCTTTAGGCAGGCCAGCGCTGCTGATCTCTTTGAAGCCTCCTGAGAATTTCTAGGCAGCTGGAATGCCAGGCTGCACACCCCACTCCATGGCACTTGTGGCTTTATATAGTCAGAGTGTTCAGCCACTGATCTGTAGCAGATTTAGTCTTGATGTACATTTTTAATGTATGTTATCCGGTAAGGTTGAATAACTGTGGACAAATGGATGTTGTAGCAGGAAGTAGTCTGATGCCTAATTTTCTTTGTAGACTATTTTTATTTGTGAGAAGGGTTCTCCAAAA
Source organism: Passer domesticus (assembly GCF_036417665.1). NCBI lineage: Eukaryota > Metazoa > Chordata > Aves > Passeriformes > Passeridae > Passer > Passer domesticus. Next base: position 36,494,978 of record NC_087479.1, read on the forward strand.
TCTCTGTAGCAGTCTTTTTTAATTTAATTAAAGCTCTGTGGTATTTCTAAGCTCTGTACAGGTGCAGACTATGGGCAAGTTGTGTTTATATCACCTAGTTGTAAAACACATCCCTTCCCTTTAAAACAAACAAGTAAAAAATGACCCATTGAACAGTTACATTCGCTCAAAATAGGAAGTTGTTGTAATATCACATTTGTTTCAAAGGGCTTGCATTCTGCTCTTAACATGTGGTGTTCTTTTTATGATGATGAGGTCTTTTTTGGCAAAACCTTATCTTTGCTTGCAGTTTGCTCATTTTTTAGAGTAGCTCATCTTCCTACTCAAGTCCCATAAAAATTAATTTTCTATGTTATATAGCAAGTTGATGATTTCAAAAGCACAAGGTGTTAAAGCTGGTAAAAGCTTGAAGGTTGTTTAAAGTATGTGGATTTTTTTTTAAGAATTCAAATGTGCCTGCATTTATCTAGAGTGAGCTCTGTTTCTGAAGTTTCTTCATGAAGAATAGAAGTTTTGAGATTGAACAGACCAGTATATGATGAGATAAAATGCAGTGACTATATGGCTCAAAATCTGTCTGATTCTTGCTGATTTTGCATAGTGACTGAGGAAATAGCTTTGATTTGTTATGTTATTCAAAATACTTCATAGAAGTTCTTTTACAGTAAAATTGACGTACTTAGTTAAAATGAACCACTGTGTTTATAGGTTTAGCAGCGTTTGAGAGAAAGCTAAGGATGATGGGAAGTGGTTTGTATCTATGTAAGACAGTAAGTCAAGAGGTGATCTGGAAATAGAATGTGTGTCTATGCTCTCCCAGTCCCTGTAACATCTACCAAATCTCTTTATTTCTGAGTCCATGCCACTGAGAAAGTTTCCCTTTTCATAGTGACATCCAATAGCATTTGAATTCTATTAGTATTTTTAGTACTCCGTCATAAGTAATGCCCAGCTGATTGGGCAGTTTGCCGAAAACTCTTCCTGTAATCGTGTATAGTTACTATATGTTTTAATTAGCCAAAACAGGTGTAATGTTAGCTCTGCTGGTGGAAGCTTTGTACTGTTCCGTGCTAACTGGCCTGCTTTCCCTGATTTAAGTCCCATGCTGCTTTCAGCCCAGTGCAGAACGAATTCTATAAATACTTGGGTCATCTTGAATGAGATCTTGAGCACATGTAGGGTATTACTCCGCTGAACTACAAAGTAGTGCCAGCAAAGAATGTTGGGGGTGTATAGAACATTTTAATGCAAAAGGAAGTGTCTGAAATTGGTGCAAGGATTAGCAGCCTCGCTTTCCATGAGTACTTCCATATTAATTGCATTAAACCAGCTGTACTATGTTGGATAGGCATCTAAACATTTGTCACTTGTGTGTGATCATTAATTCCTTTAGATCTGTTGCAGCTGCACCGATCTGTGTATAAACAGTGTATTGATGATGTGCTACTATACTTACCTAATAACTCACTAGAGAATTGGGAGTCTGCAATATTGCATTTTCTGTCTCTACTCGTATTAGCTTAAACTTTCCTTAATTGCTGTCTCAGTTGAAATATATTTAAAAACAAGTTGTGATCTTTATAAATGCTTTCAAAATAATTTGGTCCAAAAGATAGCGTTTCTGAATCCTGACCTTCCATGAAGGCAGATGCTTTTGCATGGACGTCACTGACATCATATGAATTTATATGCAGGCTGGTGCAAAGTTTTGAATAATCTTAAACCTTTGTTGGGGCTTATGTGTCAAAATAAACAGCTGCTACTAATGGTTCAAATATATCAGGTGCCCATGTGATGGAGCTAAAAATTGCATATTTAAACACTTTCAGGTACCTCAGGGAGATCAAGAATGGTGGTTAGGGAACACGAGATGACTGAATCTCCTCTTGTGTTTTAAATGTGTTTGTTTTAGTATAATGATGTGGATTTTTTATTATTTTTCTTTTAGGGAGAAAACTCTTTCTCTCTTGTCTAGTGGTGAGAGTGCTATTGCAGCTCTCAGTTTCCTCCCCTTTAACCCAGACAGATGCTGGTACCTTATGTGTAAATGGACATGGAAATCTGTAGGGAAAGAGTTGTCAAAGAACTATGTTTTGGACTTAAAGGGTTGTGGTTTTACTTGCTGATTTTTGTTTACAATTGGACAGATCAACTGAATATCAGAGCTGCTTTAACTCTAGGTAATCTGGATTTGGTAAAAACCTGTTCCTGCCCTTTGCTCACAGCTTTTAGCGAGTACCACATTTGGAGATTTTGATGCTGCTGATGAAGAAGGTTGATGTTGAATAACTAGAATTGAATTTATAGGGTCAGTTGTGAAGAAGACTTCTTGAAGAAGACTCTTGCAGGTTAAGTTTGATGCTGTTAGCTAAGTTAGCTTTGAAGTTGCCTAATGTAAGATAGCAAAACTTGAAAGGATTTGTAGTTTTCTGTGCAGATACAAAAATGCTGGAAAAATACATTTGTTTCCAGTTTAGGGTGAAGAACTGCCTCTGCCAAATCAATAAAAAATTACAATAATGCTCAATCATTATGCATTTTAGTGTATTTTAAGAGAAAGAAAAGTGCAAAGATTGTACCCTATTACTTAAACAGACATACCTGTTTTAGCATTATAACCATGACTCTTAATTTCATTGCATTCCTTATGAGTAAACATTATGATAAAATACATATGACATTTTATTTGACCTGCTGCTGCTTTTTTTGCATATATGCAAGTCTTCAGTAGATTAGTGTTAAAATGTTGTCTAAATTGAGTATTTAAGTACATGGATATGTGCACTTCTTGCAGAGGCTAGTGAGAAAAATACTGAATTCAAATTACTTCAGGTTTTATTTTATGGTGAGTAAATGGATCAATAAAACTTGAAGACTAGTGGTCTTTGATATCATAAATGGCATCTGTTTCATTTTCCTAGGGCCTTAAATATCTTCCTTGAGTGGCCCTTTGTACTAAAATAAAGATCTGAGTTTGTCCTTCTTGGTTTTCCTAATTCCTTTTCTCCCTGTTGTCATCCTAGTTGAAAAGTGTTTTGTTAATCTGATTTGAGTAGCTAAGAGGATTCCTACAGATCTCTGACTGTTGAATGAGTACCATGTCTTGGATGACAAGAAACAAAATGAGAGAAGGGGAAAACTACTTTTTATTATAGATGTTTTAGATGACTGTTCAAACTACCTTATCTTTTTTTGAAGAGTATCAACTGTGCATGAGAGGCACGTATTCTCTTAAGCTCAGTACAACAGTTTTCATGAACAGTAACTTTGCTTACTTTATTTAGTAAAATAGATTAATGAAACAAATAATCCTGAATGTTGGTTATTTTTAAATTGTTTTTATTTGCAGGTATGGGATAAGATATTTCCAGAGTAATAAGCATGGTTCAGCAACGAAAGTGTGCATTATGTCACATTGTGTACAACTCAAAAAAGGTAAATAGTTAATGCTTGACATGTATCAGTAGATATTAATATGAAATGTGAATGAATTTTAAAATTGTGCAAAGTGCAATTTCTCTTTACCAGGAATATATTGCCCTAAGTCTGTCTCAAATCAAAGAATACATTTGTATGTGCTTTGGAGTATCTCTCTTGAAGTGAGCTGTGCGCTAGGCTTGATGCTGAATGTTAAAAATAATGAAGTCTTTGAGGTTTTTTTACATTATTTTGTAAGCATACTAAAGTGAAAACCGCTCAGACTTATTTGGCTGTAAATTGTGATATGGGAAGAATACTGTAATACATGATTTTTTGGAGTCCTTTGGAAGGTCTGTGTTTCCATATGGAAGAACCAAATGGATTTGTGTAACACAGCATGTGTATTCATTAATGTGTCAGTTTGGTGTCCTTCTGTGTGTTGTGTATTTATGCAAAGTCTGCATTGAAACTGAGAGTTTCTTAATGGACCTTCACGTATTTTTTAGCCACATGGCTTGTGGAGATGTGGCAGATGCCAAAGTTTTAATTCACAACTCGTCAAGGTTGAGGATGTTCCTTTCCCTTTGCAGATAGGATTTCAAGGGCTAAAGAGGATAGTGATTATTATCTGGTCTTTGAAGATTTCCAAACACTTTGGGTCAAACACCAAAGGAAACTTAGATCATCTGGACTGCTTCCTTTTGCTGAATTATGGATGTTCTTTCTTTTCTGGCAGCTCCCTTTCAATAGTAAATAATTACAGCAGTACTGCAGTTCATGGATCAGGGTTGCTGTAAACAACAAACTGACATGTACATCTCAGTTACTGAAGTGTCTAGCCAAGTAAAATAGTATATGATGAAGAATTTACAGTTGTCTTACAATACAAATGCAGAGAAACTGCTTAGATTGCACAGGGAAGCTGTTGTAAGTACTGTGACTCTGAAGAGTGGTGTTATTGAGACTTTTAATTAAAATTATTTTCAACAGTGATTTGTCAAAAATCAGTCTAATAAACTTTCCTACATAGACTGTTATTTGACTTTCTCCTGAAATTCTGCTACCATTGTGTTGAGTTTTAATGACTCACGTGTGTTATTGTTGGGAAAGGTAACATAACTTCCTGCAGGTGTGCCTGCTTGTGCTTTCATAGTCACAGAAACAGGAATGGCAACTGCTACAGCCCTGCAGGAGTAGAGTACACCCTTCTGCAAGGCAGGAGAATTCACTCAAATGAGCTTTTCAGACACAATACAACATATTTTTTTTTGTTTTAACCAATTTTTTTTTTTTCTGCATGTTGAAGGAGATGGAAGAACACAAGAGAAGCATGCTTCACCACAGAGAACTGGAAAACCTGAAGGGAAGGTATGAGAACAATCTTGCATCATTCTTCCCTATGCCATTTTGTATGTCACTTTCTGGAGGAACTCTTGACCTATTTCCCATACAAGCTGAATTGCACAATTTATTTTTATGTCTCACTTCAGTAGCGTGCCTTGTTATACAGCTGGCAATGAATGTGTTCTCGTGATGTCAGAAACTCGGGAGGCAAACAATGACGTGGAAGAAAGCTCACCTGCATTGCTTTGTCTGCAGTGAAATAAAGTTACTTCATTCTTGGCAGTTTCATGTCTGTGGGGTTTCTTTTGCAAGCAGTGGATTTCTGCCTTTGTCAGAATTAGGAACAGTGGTATTTTTATTTTGAAAAATTTTTTGGTTTTTTGTAAGTTTTCATTATGTAAAACCAAATGTTGATCTTTTCAAACACTGTGAGAATATCTGCTTGCATGGTTGTCATTGGCCACTATGGTCCAGTTCCTTGATTAGGAGACCTAACCATGCTGGATGGTGTTTCCTTTAAGGTTTCATTGTTTTATTTGAAACATTTGGAAAGTAGAAGGGGAGAGTTAAGGCATATTCAAATATGATCCTAATAATAGGGAGTTAGTTTGCATCCAAAGTACATTTTAAAGTGATTTCAGGTGTATGGATTTTGAGGCATCCACAGAGATCAGATACTGTCAAACACTTGAGTATTTGATCTAGAAATTAATTTTTAATTATCTTGCAGCAGAAACTCGCTGCAAGCGAGTCATTTGTCATTTAACAAATGACTAATCTGTTTTAAATGCCTTTTAAAGAACAAAAAGTAATCGTCTTTCTGCTCTTTGAGGTGTGGGGGATTCATTTTGTCAAGACATCTATCTCATACCCAGGGGAAACAAACCAGAATGCTCTCTGCCCTAGAAACTGACTTTTGTCTTCTGGTCAGCTAACTTGTGGAGCACTTCTGTTCTGGACTGTCTTCTTCTGACTGATTCTGAAATTTCACTTATTTTGACATCTTATTTATGGCTTTCTAAATTTTTTTTATTTTGTTTTTAGTTTAAGTATGGCTGTGTAACACTAATTTCCAGAAGATATTGTGTCTGCAGTGGCTTGCAAATGACTGGACAATTTTTCATTATCCATTTCCATAGGACTGATGTTAAGTTAAATTTCTTTCATCATTATTACACTTTTTATTGCTAATGTAATTATCTGTTTTCATTACTCTTTCAGAAGAATGCATGGAAGATGCTTGTTCTCCAAATAATGAACTTAATTTTTTGCTGTGCAACAGCAGCCTTATTCTCTCTCTTGTGCCCCTTCTTCTTCCATTTAAATTTAATTAGAAGTTTTTTAGGAGTCTTTTACAGCCATATACTTCAAGAAGAAAATGTGATATACTTCAAGAAGAAAATGTGTTGCACAAGCAGCAGCCTCATGAGTGTGGCTGAACTGTGTAACAGATGATACTACTATTAAAGTATGGGGAGTATCAACATTTTGTTACCTTGAAATTTAGTATCCAACTAGATGTCGCTTTTCAGGCTTTCTGTATGGAAGAGGTGAAGGAAATGCACACATCGATTTATACTTTTTCATTTTAAAGTTAGCTTAGTAATCTCAAGGGCTAGAATAATTTTTGAGATGTTTTAAGACTCTTCTCCTTTCCTTGGAGTCTTATTCTGTGTGGTGTATAAGGAGAATTGGATGCCAAGTACAAAACTGTGGCATATTTGGGTTTTGCTTGTTTTTAGTTGAAAGTGAAATAGTGCTCTTGTTACATGGGACATTGAGTCTACAGTCTGAAGTACACATGCAGTAAATAAAGCTCTTGGATGCTTTCATACTGAGAATTCTTTTGTTGTGTTTACCTCAAACTTCTTTTGGCTGCCTTGTTTAACAACTAAGATTGTGTAGTGTTCCTGTATGGCAGGGGAATGTGTAGACAGGATCAGTGTGTGCCATGGACTGTGCTAGTTCTGGATGGCATTAATGGGTATAGGAAAAATATAGAACTGAAGGAAATCTAAATTCCCCTAAGTGTAGCTATCTGAACTCCTGGCCAGTTTATCTTCAATTAAAGCAGTTGCTCATAAAGAAAAAGAAGTGTTGTGGGTTTTTTAGGCTCCTATAGATTAACAGCAGATCAAAGAAGTCTTGTCTTTTCAGACTGTCAGTTGGTACAAGAACCACAGCTTTGTAATTAGTAACTTGCAAGTTAGAAGTGGTAGAAACAAGTTCTTTGTCCTCAGTCCAGCTGTTAACTCACTGGCTTTGTCCAAAATAAATGAAACTTTGCATTTAGTTAGTCAGTCTATAAATGAGGATGGTAAAAGTTTTATGAAATAATAGAAACATAGGTCTTAGGATGTGGACTGTTCTTTAAAACCTAAGTACTACCATATTGGAACCACTGGGGTGTGCTCCTCATTGAGAATCCTTATGAGTGAAGTGGATCATTATGTAAAAAGAACATATTTTTCTGTGAGAAACCAACTTTCTATTTGCAGTTTGCCTTGTGTGATGACCTAAGTTAAAAATAAGTCTTATTAGCTATGCACAGCTGTGCCATTTATGAGTGTGAAGAGGATTCTTCCAATGACATTAGTAAATACTGGTTTGCTTACCTTAATTGCATTAATAAGATTGCCCAAAGTACAATATATAGAATGTGGGCTTTGAATATTTTATTAGCGAGTGTGAAGTGTATGAAATGAAGTACACTTAGTTCTCAAAAATACAGGCTAAATTTTGAAGCTACTGACATAATAAATTTATCTTAATGTTTAATCTGAAATTAATTAGGCTGTAACATACAGAACCATTAAACAAAAAAATTCTGATTTTTAATACTTAGGCTGTTGAAAATAAAGCCGTCTCTAGGTGTGTCTGAATGACTGCATTGATTTAAGATCTTAAGTATGTTAGTAGGGAAAACCACTGATATCCAGGATACATAAAACATAGCTGCTGACACTTGATAAACCACTCTGATGAGGATGTTGCCTTAATAACTTGAGTGAATGTACATATTTTGATCTTTCTCTCTGTTTTTTTTAACTGTTCACTAAAAAAACAAGGATTAATGTTTGTCTTCTTCTTTTATGGATCCCATTTTCTTGATACCTAGTAATGAACTGTGTGTTGTATTATGATGCTTCTGTTCTAAGACCTTTGTGTCAAGTACTCCATGGAGACATACATATCTGCTTTTATGAATTAACTGGCAGAATTGAAAGAAGCACTGTGGACACAGTCAGTAAATTCTGTCTTGGTCCTGCTGAGTTATTTGCAGTGGACTATGCTCTAATTAATTTTTTTTCTGTGTGGTTTTATTTTTAATCTGGTGAACATATTTTCCTTTTTTAGGAAGTTAATAGTGTACTTCTTTAACACTGAATTATTGGAAGGCTTTGTCAGAAGAACAAATGTTGTGGTTTTAGAAATCTGAATTTCTTAAAAAGAAAAAAAAAGTTCAAGTCTTCTAGTCTTAATCCAGTAATATGAGTAAAGCCATTTGTCTAATACAGCTGTCAACTTTCTCCAGCTGAAATTATTTCTATATTTTTTGAGATAAGTCCTCTAAAGTAGAAAGCAGACCTCATGCACGCTTGAACCAAATAAAGTACAGTGAACTGAAGATACCCTTCCATCACTCACTGTGCTGTGGAGTCTTTGGATTCCAGGCAGCAGTCTCAGCTGTCCCGGTTTAGGTTATGTTGTATCAGGATTGGCTGTATCCATGTACTGCCTCCTCCCTTTTCTAAATTTCACTGGGGGAAGGCTCAAGGCGAGGATTAAATGTAGAAGCTGTCACCAGGCTTCCCCAGTGCAGCTGGCAGCATGGATGGGTTTCAGAGCTCCTGCTAGCTCTGGAAGCCTTTCATTCTGCCTCCTCGCTCACTATGTTTCCTCTGAATAGATTTTGAGTACAACAATTCAAGAAGAATTCCTCCTTCCACTTAATGTAGCTTTATTACCAAGTCTTTTACCTCTTGATTGTTGGAAAAAAATCTTGTAAAAACTGACCATCAAAAAACGAAACCTTGAAAGAGAAAGCCAGAGCATTCAAATAAATATACTGAGCAAAGCCTAGTTGCCTTGAACTCAGACACATTCAGAGGAAACAAAGTAAGACCCGAGCTACCTGCCATGCCAGTTGGCAGAGTTGAAAGTCCACCCTCTGCCTCTCTTCCTAGGGATAGCAACCATGAATGCCGGGTGTGCAGGGTGACGCTGGTGGGTTTGTCAGCATATGCCAAGCACATCTCCAGTCAGCTGCACAAAGACAATGTTAATGCTCATGACAGAAAAGACGAAGAGAAAGAAGAGGCAGAAGAAGAAGACCTTGACAAAGAACTCATTCAACTAATCAAGCAAAAGAAGGAACGGAACCGGTGAGTTTTCCTTTCTCCGCTTAGATCATAGAATTGCTTTTAACACAATGAGGATGCACTTCCAAGGCTTAGGTGCTCACAAAATGTAAACTGCCTTTAGCCAGTGTACTTGTGAGAGCAGTCCAAGAGACCTGTGTGGATATCATAGTTTCAACATGTAAATGTGACTCTGCTGAATGTTCTTGTCCTGTTCCTCTACTGCTAGTATGGAAATAGAATAATTCTCCATTATGGGTAAAAACAGTCTTGAGTTTTGAGAACCCTAATGTTTTTATTTTAATATTTGATACCTTTTTAACTTCAGGCTTAATAAATGGACAGTAGTGCTAATATTGTTTATGATGGAGGTTGTCTGTAGGAACCTGGCCTTTAGGAAACCTCTGCTGTACATGTTTTTTTTATAAAATGAATTGGATTATTCTGCAAATGTCACACTGAAATCCCCTAGTCCTTGAATGAAATTTCTTACTTGTTGTATCTTGCTGCTTACTATTAGCTAAGCGTAGTTCCAGTGGCTCACTATGAAATAGAAGGCTGCAGAAAGTAATAAGTATTATCTTTTATTTTACGTGAAAATTGCACATGTGCATTGCTTGTGTGATGTTCCAGTTGGGAATATATTATTTGAATAGATTTGTGGCATGGTGATGGTACTAAAGGGGCACATAATTTTTAAAAGAAGCTCTTGCGTTCTGTGGCTAGAAATTTGATTTAATGTTTCCAGATGTTGAAATCTGTGGCGACTGTTTGATTTTGGCATCACTCTGTTGTACTAATGTGTCCCTGCACTGCACAATGGTGATGTTTTCAGATTAGTTAATGCTAGGTAGCAAAAATATCACTCTTCCTTTTTGTTTTGTGGAAAAGGAGTAATACTGTCAGTGCAGTGTTGTTCTGAGGCAACTAAAACTGTAGAAAATCTCTGTCTGCTGGGTGCTGGTTTGGAGAAGGGGAAAGCCAGAAGGTACAGGGATTAAGTTACTCATTCGGCAAAATTATTTCCATTAGATCGTAATCTAGTTGAGATGGCTCTTAGAAATTACTGTATCACTTAGATATTGCTTTTTTGAATTCTTGTCTTAGAACTCAGATTATTTTGCTCAGTAGACTGTTTTCCGTTAGAGAGTAGTTATTAGTGAATCTTTTAGCAGAACTGGAATGTATCAACAATATAAAGGGTGATACAATATAGATTTTCAGTTTACTCAAATCAATTGTTTTTGAGTAGTAGTGTGAAACTTTACTGTCTTTCTTGTCCAAGGATCTAGAATGGATGTATTTCTGTGATCAGTTCCTGGAGAAAACTTTTAATGAAAACTCCACATTTGGTAGGATAAATATTTAGAATGTTTAGACTGCTGACCCTGGGAATAGCAGTAGCTGTTAAGGGAGCATTTATCTTTAAATGTACATGTGATAGTTTGCCACGTGTTTGTGGTACGTTGCCAAGCACAAGTGCTATCCAAAGGGCAGTCGATAGTGCTGCTGGAAGGCTCATACAGACTCAGGATTGCATGCTGTGCGCTGTTCCAGTCTCTTGATTAAAAGAAGACAAATTGCTTTATCTGATGTGTATGTTTTACATCTGTGTTTTGACTAACCTTTATAAATGGAGCCATCATGTCAGTAGGTCCCTCCAGTAAGGATACTAATGATGTTTTCAGCCTAACTTTCCTCTGTTTTCTGTCAGTTCACTCTAGTTACACCAGCAGAATAGTCTTCAGAAAAAATAATTATCTCACTATTGAGTTTTCTATCTACTAAGATAGATCCAAAGATTCTACAACATATGGAAGCTTTATTTTCATTTGTTTCTTGTTAATCCAATGGTAAATATAAAGTAATATTATCTTTCAAGTTAGAGAAAAGTATTTGAGAATCAGTCTATTGAACTGTCCCTGCACCAAATCATTTGAGATAAATTTTGAAATTATCACGTTTAAGTAAAGGTAGAGTGTTAGTTTTGAAAGTCAAACATTACTGAAGCTCGAAAAGCAAAGCTGCTGAAAAGTATCTGTTTCTTTTAATAATAAATAATTTTTAAAAATATTTTCTTCCCGGTGCAAATAAAATTCATTAAGCTTATGGACTGTTGGATTTCAACAGAATAGTTTCAGAATTTAGACTTTCCTCAATTCTTTTGTAGGCAAACTGAACCAAGTTGTGCAAACCAAGAATTAGAATGTGATGATAGAAGATCACAGAGAAGGCGAGAAGAGAGAGCTGCTTACAAAGAAAGAGAAGCTTTTGATCAGTCGTCGTGGCATCATCATAATGCATCACAAAGGGACTGGAAATGGGAAAATGATGATTATGTTAGTCCTAGACAAGGCAAATTTTCACACTCTCAGAGGAACCTTAATATAAACAGACATTCAGGTGGTGCAAGGGGGCGCTCTGGGTGGCATGAGAATGTTTCAGGAAACCCTTCAAAACGACATAACTGTGGGAATTGTGGAAATGTTTGGCATCAAAGTGGGCGGAGAGGAGGAGCATCAAATTGGCATCATGGTGCCAGGGGAAGAAATTCTACTTGGCACTCAGAAGAAATGGGTCATTTTTCTAGCTGGAATTCTAAGAGTTATGGAGGAAACTGGAAACCAAGTCCTCATGGTGCAAATGGCTGGAATTTTGGAAGCTCAGGAGATTCATATTCACCAGAGCCAAGTATATACAGTCAGGAAAGGTGTCCATGGCAGCGGCCAGAGAAAGGCAATGTTCTGCCATATAGAAATCGTAGAAATAGGGGTGACTGTCTGGATTTTACTAGTGATGAGCTTGCTGCTGAGGGGGTGTTGGAATTTAATACATTGAAACAACTGGAAAGCAAAATTTCAAGAGCCAGTGGAAAAAGTGTCAGTCCTTCCAGAGATAAAACATATCGCTGGACTCCCTACCCATCCCAGAAAACTACAGAGCAGCAACCATGGCCTGAAGATAATGTTTCAAATACTTCCGATAAAATGGGTTCTGTACTTACACCTCTTACTGATTCATTAATGAAAGGAAAAACTTGTGAAGGCAATGTTAGCCTTTCAGAAATTAAAAACCATGAAGCATCTTCCCCTTCTAATGGAACCTTAGATCACCTTGATTCTTGCAAGGTTATGAAAGACTCTTCCAGTGCTGAAAAGCCTGACAGAGATGATGACAGAAGTAATAGGATGCCGTCACTGAAATCCCCTCTTCTGGATATCACAGGTATGAAATTATCCTTTGTAAAGCAAGACACGAACAGTCTCTTAAAAAATGTCAGGCTTCTGTTATCCTCAACTTGTGAAGACCAGAATCATTTGAATGCAGTGAACTTGGCAGCAAACAGTTTCTTCTCTTACTCATCAAAACTGCATGGTGCTTGTATTGGTAACTTACAAGACAACAAAGATGTGCTTGATAGCAATCTTGGAGAGCCTATTAATAACTTAAGTGAAGCTGAACAAAATCCCAAAGGTGTTCAGTCCAACCATTCCTTGCAAAATGCTCCCTTAAGCTCTTGCAAAGATACAAGTGACCAGAATAGGGAAGAAGCTGGGAAAGAATTGCCAAAGAAGGAGCTCAGACTAGATTCGTTAGATGATTTAATGGGAAGTGAGAAGTCAGAAGCAAAATTTGAAAAGTTGGATTCTTCTTTACCCTGTGACACTCCTGAAGATAAAACCTCTGAAAAGGAAGATGATAAAAAGCCATCTGCTTCAAGTATTGTTTCTGCTGAGCTGAAAAATTTTACATTTCAGATAGAACCCACAGTTTCTTCATCAAGCAGTCAAGACCATTTGCACGTGGATTTGAAAACTTCACAGGACAGGGAAGGGAATGAAGAGTGTGTCAAGTCACGTGATCAATTTGAAATGGAAAGTTTTGAAAATCCTTCAGATAATGAGCTTCAAAAAGGAGGAAGCCAGCCAGTAGGCCTCCTTCTTCAAGATTTAAGCAAATTTGGCCTGCCTGCTTCTCTGCAAAGAGACCTGACACGGCATATCAGTCTGAAGAGCAAAGTCGGGACACATCTCCCAGAGCCCAATCTCAATAACGCACGTCGCATTCGGAATGTGAATTGCCTTCGGAGAAGTGAGACAGAGAAGGAGTCAGGGCTTAAACCTACCCTCAGGCAGATTCTTAGTGCTTCCCGGAGAAATGTTAACTGGGATCAGGTCATCCAGCAGGTAACAAAGAAGAAACAGGAACTTGGCAAAGGTTTACCAAGGTTGGTACCTTTCAGATCTAACCATGTCTCTCAGGGCGTGCTGAGGGAGGCGGGTTGTTTCGTCGTATATCTGAAATGAACTCCAAAATCCTTAAACTGAGAGTTCATAATGAAGCTTGCTGTGCCATGATCTTTTGCAGAGCTTTTTAAAATGGTGCAGATTTTTTGCAAATAATGCAGAGTTTTTATTGATTGATGCTGTGAATGAATATCTGTCCATAGATAAGTAAAAGTAGCTGCTCAGAAAAGATTCTGATCCGTTCATAATGGTTGCTTTAATATCTGAATGTGGATGGTAACAGTGTAGTTTCTTTTGAAGTTCTAGTAATGGAAGAATGTAAAAATGCAATCAGGATGGGAACAATGCTATGACGGTTGCCTATTTCCTGATTTTTTTAGGACTGTGCTGCAAGCAGTGTAAATGCTCACTTTTCATTTGTTAATCTTTTATTCTGGTACACAGTTTGCTTTTGTATTTAAGGAAGCAATTACATAATACTGCATTTTTGAAACTTGTTTTAAACCTGAAAAATTTGAAGTGTCTTGAACAAATGTTGCATTTGATTATTCCGACCTTGCTTGGGAATAATTTATAATAACATGATTTCTGACTTGAAAATCATGCTGCCAGTTCTTAGACACTTTGTGATTATGTGATACACAGGAGGTGTTTCATTGCCAGATGAGGTAGAAAGCACAGAATACCCATGTAATGGGATTAAACCTACTGCTTAAAGCAGTAATGTACATTTGGGGAAGGGGGAGGCTTTTCTTTATGTGTAGCAGGCTTGTAACTTGTTTGTTTATTTCTCTTTTTATCTCATTAAAGGTTTGGCATAGAAATGGTGCCTCTTGTTCAAAATGAGCAAGAGGGTCTAGAACTCAATGAAGAATCTGATCCGACTGCTCTGGAAGGATTCCAGTGGGAAGGGATTTCCTTAGTGTCTGGCTCAGCCAGAAAACGTAGCTTTTCGGAAAGCAGTGTCATAGCAGACAGAAATCCTTCTGCTTATAGCTTCTTCAGTGAACAAGCCAAAATTAAAGAAAGTGGGCAAAGGCAAGTAATTGCAGCCAGCCACCCACATCATTTAACATCTGCATATGAGACAAGCACAAACAATGAGGCTGATCAGAAAGAGGGGACACCATCTCTTGCTTTGTCACCTTTTATGTCTGAAAGAACTGAGGCTAGCACAAGAAGTCAAAGCCTACAGGCCACCTCTGAGATCACAGCCCACACGGAACAAGACCAGGAGAGCCCAGAGAAGAGAACGCCTCTTCTTGAAAAACAAAATGTATTAGAGATGTCAGAAGAAAATCGTCCAGCTTCAAATAGTGCTTCACTTTTTGCAGTGTCTAATAACATAGATGCAGCTACAGACAGTAGCTGCACATCTGGTACTGAACAGAATGAGAGCCAAGGAATTGGAAAGAAGCGAAGAGCAACTGGAGTAAGTGTGCAATTCTGTCCAGCTTTGATGTGCTGACAAGGTTCTTTCTCTGTCAGTGGTCATTCAGCTTTGGAAAAACTGTGCCGGGAGGACTTTCCCCATCTGATAGTCTTATTCATTAATAACATCAAGTTCATTTTTTGTTTGACTTAATTTTCTTTAAATTTCTGTTTTCATAGTGCAGTACTTTTGATAGTTTTTTGTATTTAGTAGGAATGCTCTTTATTTGATTTCGTACCTGGCATACTATGTTGATAAACAAAAGCTGTTACAATATTTCTGTGGAAGTACTAGGTTTTGTAGCAAGTATTTTGGTGTTTCACAACACAATTTAAATGGAAGGTAGGCTGTAGTAGAAATTTGTTTTCCATAGATGTTTCTGGGTAAGAAAGGAAATAAAAAGATTTTTAAAAATTATGCACCTAAAATTATATTCTTAAATCTGAATTCAGAGTCTGGTCTTAGACTTACCCAAAAGTTCAAAAAAATCTTGTTGATCAATTTCACAAAATGGTTTTGCAGAAAGCAATAATTTTAATTCCTCGCTGTTTAATCCTCTACACCTTCAACTAAAACTGTAGAGCAGAAACTGATTCAAGTGCAATCTTAAATATCTGAGCAAGAAGTCTGTTGGCTTATTTAAAATTTCTTCTTAGTTGAGGTGAAAACATGGCACACTGTTGTCCTCCCTCTTTTAAGAGCAGAGCAAATGATGAGTTATACAAGAATGTGCAAACAAATTATGGATTCTTCTCTGTGCCTACAATAATGATTGAAAAGATGATGGATGTTCGGGTTCTTTATTTAGGCAAAATTATTCTTGTTACTTTTTAATAGATGATTTTACTTGCAGGAGGGATCTTCTCCTGAAATCCCTAGTCTAGAAAGAAACAATAAAAGAAGAAAAATCAAAGGTAAAAAAGGTGAGTGAATATCATACATGTGTGCATGTGGTGTAGAGGCTATAAACACCCAGTAGTATTTTGACTTGGCTGAAGTAGTAGTTCCTTAGTGTTACTATGCTGTTTCTTGGGCTTTTACTGGAGTTTGTAGTGTAGACTGCTCACAAATCTGCAACACATTCTTCTCTGAAGGCCTTTATCTTAATTTGTCATAAGTTATTTCTAAGAGAAGGGTATGTGCATTCTTTCTGCCAGCAGTTCATATTCCTGATTGTACAGATGGGACCTTTGCTTTCCCCCTCTACAGGGTAGTGAGGTTTGTTGCCTCTTTGGATGGAAGTTCTTAAGGGAAAAGTCCCCAGTTAACGTCCTTCTCATTCCCCATGCAGCTTCCCTTTCTAATTCTGGGTGGTGTCACCAGAAAAATAGTACTCTGCTTAGTTTGGTCTCTGTTCTGTTTCTGACATCTCTGACAATACTTCTTACTTTTTTAATGTCCTTAGTGGAAATGAGTGTGGAATGCCTCTCTCCTTCCTGCTCCTGACCAAAGAAAACTCTTATCCTGGCATTAGACAGGTCTTTCTCAAACATGCTTAAAACATCCTCATCACCATGTCTCAAAATGAATCATCCAACCATCTTGTTTTAGGCAGAATTTTTTCTTTTTTAACTAAACTGTTGCTAGGAGCTTTGGGCTCCAAAGATGGCTTTCAAATGTGCCATTTATCTTTTTTTTTCATTATTTATTGATATTAAGAATTGTTTGTAATGTCGGGCAATAATATAACTCTTCTGTGGGGTTTTATCAGCCTCTTTCTTCAATGGCCAGTGTCTGTTGTAGAGACTAGTAACACGTTCTGCTTAGGAAAATTTCCTGTTACTTTGTTTTAACATTATTGTTGTTGTAGTAAATTTGCTAAAGGAAACTATAACTTGAGTGCAATTAAGCAATGCCCAAATGGAAATTTGTTTGGACAATATCTGTAATGCCAGAAGTCTCTAGGAGGTATTGGAGGATCGTTTACTGATGGTGGTAAGAAACATACTAAGTGGTCAGAGACTTTCTCAAGAGATGGCAAACACCAGTCTCATGGCTCCAAATCATCTTGAGTAGTAAACTCTTTTATTAATCATTGGGTTCCTTTTCTCCTAAACAGCTTTTCCTTGGCTTTTGCATTCACTGAATAATTTAAATGTTGTTTAGCTTAAATTTGCCTTTGCCTTTTTGATTACATTAATGGCAGGTGTGTATGTGTACTTCTTGTACATGTTCTTGAAGAAAAAGTCTTTGTGGAAGAGAATTACTTCATTTATTTAACTAAATCAGTGCTGGCAAAGCTGGGATGGAATTACTTACTAGAGTCAAGGCTGAGATTCCTTAAAGAATACTTCACTTTGCCCTTCTTCCATATAGATGTGGCTTGTCCTGTCCATAAGTACTCCTTTTTAGCTTGTGTAATTATTGATGCTTGAATGCTTGATCTAATTTATGGGATTTTTCCATTCTGAAGTGGTACTATTTGTTGTGACATCACAAGTAAGGTATCTTAATGTATTGTTAGTGCAATTAGACTCTTACATTTTGTTTCTTTTTCAGAACGTTCTCAGGTAGACCAGTTGTTGGCTATTTCTCTGAGGGAAGAAGAGTTAAGCAAGTCCCTGCAGAATGTGGACAGCAGCCTCTTGCAGGCAAGGGCTGCCCTGAGGGCTGCCTATGTTGAGGTTCAACGCTTCCTTGTGTTAAAGCAACAGGTAATAGTGGGCTTTGGAAACTGTCTGAACTAGAACTTAGCAGCAGGAAGAACTGCCTGTTAAATCAGTGGGACTGATACAAGCTACAACTGTTTTGCAGATAACTATGGAAATGAGTACCCTGAGAAGTCAGAGAATCCAGATCTTGCAGGGGCTACAAGGTACAGGATACCACAGAGCTATAACAGTGGAATGCTTATTCTCATATTCTTTGAACTCAGAATCTTTTTAAAACTGTGTTTAATTTGAATCTGCTCATTTAAGCTACAATAAAATTGTAGACTTGCAAAATGAGGCCTTTATCGTCAAGTGTGAACTGTCAGTTTTGATATTCCTTCTGGTGTCTTTTTTTCAAAGTTTTCTCTTCCTTGACTCTGTGTCCACAAGAAATGAGCTCCTGGCACCGCTAAATTTTATTGTAAAGTATAAATACTTTTGTTCTAGTATTTATTTATTTGTTTCATTAATGTATCTGTTCTTTTGCCATTAGAAGCATATGAACCTTCTGAACTCTCAGAGCAACTTTCCTGCAGTGCCCTAACTGAGAGACCAAACAGCAAATCTCAGATGGCAGCTGACTCAGTTCCTTCAGGCTCTCTCCTGCCCCTTTTGGACACTTTGCCTTCCTCTGTACCTCCTCGAGGAGCTGCTGTTCCTGTAACTGTGCCATCACCATTCCAGTCTTCTGGCAGTACACCTTCTGATAGTCCTGACTCCTCAGTACAAGTTAAACGAGAACCTGCATCTCCAAAAGGCACAGAACTAAACGTGAATTCTGTACTCCAGAGCTCCCCATGTCCTCCACAAACAGAAGAGGTGGAACAGACCAATGGTAATTGTAGTTTTGCTTTAAGATAATTAGCTTGAAGAAAATAAAGAAATTATTTTTTTCCAAAAATAATGTAAATTGTGCCTCAACCTGTGCTCTGTCAGGCAGGGGTGAACTCTCATTAACTTGTGTAGGACTTTCTAGTTCTGCTTTGAAAATAGAACAAACATGAATTTGAAGGCTACATCCTCTTAGAATAATTTAGTTAACTAACAAAACCCAAAACTGATACAACCCTACAAATGTGACAATCTCCTCTATAATATTTGTCTTCCACTCTGCACCATTTAATGAGCACTGGTAGCAAAAAGTCTGCCTACAAAGTAAAAAGATGTGTGTGAAAGCATTTTTAAAAAAATTATGAACAGCTACATGATTATAATTTTGTGTTCTTTTTGGACTCTGCTAGATAAGCATGAAGAGTATAATTTGTAATATTAGAAGTAACAATCCACCTTCTACTAATTGGCTGTTAGGCACTGTTCACTCATGTGAGGGGCATGCAGGGGCTAGCAATGAAGATAGGAGTTTACTTTTGTCTGGAGGAGAAACTGCTGAATTAATTGAACTGCTAATGGGAGAGCTCTTGCCTCAGCAAAGTGAGATCTTAGTGACTACAGCTGAAATAGCCAACTCTTTATTTAGAGAATTTAAACCCCAGAAAACTTGTGCACTGTGGTCAAAAGCTTAGATACTATTGGTAGTTTCCTCTGCAGTTTGCTACTGTGACTGAAGGTAAAAAGTGAAGATTAAAAGCTCATCCCATACTTTCTTAAGAGCCTGTGAAATCAAGCAGGGTGACTAATGACAGTTGTCTGCCATAACAATGTCACTTACCCAGACCTTTAACTTAGATAATTTGAGAAAATCATAAGATTGATCCTAGTTAAAGATAACCAACACAATTCCCCCCCCCACTGAAGTATAAAATACTATGGAATAAGTCTACCTTTCTAAGCATTTTTTTTTTCTCAAGCACAAGGTGAATGTTGGCTGAATTGAAGTTTACGCCTCTTTAATTAAAATAATTTGATTTTTTTTAACTTTTTTTTAGTTTGCTTCAACTGTAGAATTGCATGTAAGTGGTGGGGTTTTTTTAGTCACAATTGCATTTCCTGTATTACATACTGTTGAAATATATTAATGTAGTATTTTAGTTTTGCTTCATCTCTCTTTGGAGGATTTGACAAGGAATGTGAAGTTCTGGGGGGTATTCACTAAAGTAAACTTGGGGCAGGGGAAGAATCAGCTTTTTTGTTTGTTAGCAGTGTTAAGACTCAACTTTTAGGACGCCACTACCTTTGCTTTCCTGTTTTTATTGGCATATGCCATACTGTTATGCTTAAACATCAGTGAAATATTTATCTTTATTTGTATCAGTGTTATTTTTATTCTCAGTTTTCCAACTCTAAGGAAAGATTTTGTGATCTCTAGCTGCAGTGGCATGAAGTATCTTGCTTGCAGAATCTTGAAACTTCACAACAGAGAAGTTGAAGAGGTTTTGGTTTTTTTTCTTATGAAGATGAACCTTCAGTGTATAGCTACATTAGTTACTTAACCAATTACTACAGAAAGCTCCTAATCACATTATTTTTCCATTTCATACAAACTTAATTTTGGTGTATTAAAAGGAAGAATATTATTTTTATGTTCATTTGTCAAGTTACCATAGTTTTAGTATTGATGAACTTCTGTATGTGCTACATTTAAAATGAGTTTACCTTCAGATCCCCTAAATGCTTAGGGGAGCTAAACATTTGCCTTGAGGTAAAATCTGTAATTTGAGGAAGAGGAATTCACTCTGGGGCAGACTGATTACTTTTTGGGGTTGAATGTTTAGTTTCTCAGCTTCCCATTGAGGTTAGCTCAGCCTTGCTTTGCGGGAGCCGATTGCATTTGTTTTCCCCTAAATGCCAGCAGTGTGTCCCACCTGTGGTACTGAGTGATTCTGTTTTCTTTCAGTGCCATGGTGGTTTCCTACTTCTTTTTCTAATAGCCACAGCACTCCAAGTGCTGAGAACTAGTAACTTTAGGATTTAGAAATTTCAGTTTAAGTGGCTGGTTGCTATTATTTTCCTGTTATAAAGTGACCAGCTTACTTCCTTCCCCTTTCCAGTGAGAAATGAGTGGCATGACATGATATTAGAGGTATATTCAGAATTTAAGGTTTTGTATGCCTTCTTCCCAGTATAATTCAACACAATAACTCATTCAAACTTCATCTAATTATTCATTTTTTCCATAAAGAGGTTTTTCTATCAGATTTTGCAGTTGTGCATGGCAGTTACATGTCCAGGGAAAAACTTCTCTCCATTGATTTACTTTAAATGCAGCATATCCTATGCTGTCAGCAAGTTCTAGTTTTATCTTGGAATTCCCCATCTGAGGAAGGTGTGGGTGAGAGACATTCTCATTTTAGATGTTTCTAGTTGGATGTGTAATTCCAAAGCATCAAATTTGTCCTGTGATGTGTAATGTGCTTTTGGCCAAGCATTAGTGTAGGTTTAATTTGCTGGCTTCTGAGAGGCTGGAAGAGGGAAGTGTTTCAAATACTGCCAACTTCCCATTTGCATTGCATGATCCCGCCCCAGAAATGCAGTGAACTTGAAACATCCTGTTCTGGATTGTAGTTATTGCAAGTGTAACTGGGGAATTTTAGGGTGTGGGAAACAGCTGTGAGATGCTGCCCTTAGTCTGTCTCAGCTGAGAGGTTGGCTCATTTTGTTCGTATTAATTCAGTCACAATTAAATGAGAGGGAGAGTGTGTTGACGCCATTGCATAGTCCACCACAGATGAGTTAACTAAACTAAAGTAACTAAATAAAGCCTACCCTCCTGGCTTACAGTGCTGCTATTCCCAGGATAAGGGTACAGTGCTGCAGAGTGGGTTGTGCAAAACTGTCTACCTTGAATTAGGTCCAAGTAACTTGGTAGAAATAACTGTATATATTAGCTGTAATAATTCACATGGGTTAAGCACAAGATTTTCAAACTGTCTCTGAACAGTTGACTTGTACTTGGCATGCATTGATTAATATAATTTCTACAGAAGTCATGACAGCTGGTAAGGGAGCACACAGAGAGGGGTGGTAGCATCTGAAGTCAACAATGTAGGATTCACCAAAGATTGTCAGAACTTTAAAAGCATATAGCAAATAGCCAGCCAGCAGCTTGCCCCATTCCTTTGTTTCTATGTACACGGATGAACATTTTATTCCACAGTCATGTTTTTAAAGACTGAATAGCAGATCTACATCTGCATACATTTTTCAACATGTAGGAATATGTACCTTACATGCACAATTAAGTGTAAACAGGAAATACAGGGAGGGACAGTTTGCATAAATAGTTACTGCTATACAGATTCAATGTAACACCCGGCTTTTTTTTTAGAAGAGACCAACCAGAAAACTTCAGTGTATCCAGTTATCACTGCAACCATATCCCTAGCAGGGCTGGCAGGTTGTTTCCAACGCACTGATCAAGATGTCCCCGAGCCTGCTGCAGACGAGGGACAGTCTGGGCTTCCTGAGAACTCTTCTTCTCATTCAGAGTCTGTTTTCAGCAAGAGAGAAGCAAATGATACAGCTGCTGAAAGATTTTTACTGGATCAGTCTAGCACTTCCCTTTCAAAGCATTCGGTCCTTCTAGAAATGCCAACGGATAAAACTCCCAAATTGTCAGCAGAACCATCTGAGCAACACTTGGCAATGGCTGCAGTCCCAGCAGAGAAAGGGAATAGAAGGAGGAGAAAGTTAAGGAAGAAGAAAACTCTGAGGGCAGCCCATGTGCCGGACAACAGCGATACAGAGCAGGATATGATGGACTTCAAGCCTGTCCGGAAAGTCAAGGGTGGAAAGGTTCCTAAAGGAGAAAAAGTTACTCCTTCAAGAGAGGAGGGTGGAGTTACTGCTCAAGCAGCAAGAAACAAAGATGAGGATGACAGTGATGCTTCTCTGGAACTAGTGGAAGTTCCAGCACCTCAGTGTGAGGTGGTTGATGTTGGTTCATCAGCATCAGGAGATGAGAAACCAGACAGTCCATCAAAGAGGGATTCATGCAACTCTGTGGATCAAGCAGTCCTAGAGGCATCTTGTTCTGGGTATGATGAAGTGAGCTCCACCAGTGAGATTGATGTAAATCATAGGAATGATGGAAAGAAAAGGTGAGATTATTGTAGACCTCTGTAAAGTAAAATTATTAATATTACATAGTATTCATAAGAGGCCTCTCTTTTTTTCTTTCTTTTTTTCTTTTTTTTTTCCATTTGCAAAGTTTTACACTAGTGACTTCAGGAGAGAATAAAAGGGAAAATAAAAATAGACTTGGCTTTTTTGGTTTTGGTCAACAAGTGGAAATGTCTTTGTTACCTACTCATTTCACTTAATACAAGAACTGGGCTGCCTTGTTTGGTTTTGAGCTCACCTGTCACAGCGTATTTTCTGCTAAGTGCAGAGTCTTGTGTTTTGGAGTATTACTTACCCCAGTATTTTGTCTGAAAATGAACATGCAAAGTCCAATTTTGCTACTATTTATTTTTGTCTTACAGTGTGGCTGAGACACAGACTTCCATATCATTCTTAAGAGGATCAAAGAACTCCTCAGGTATATCTTTTAAGCTTTTCTTCCGATGCTTTGTATGTAGTATCTTGCAGGACTTTGAATTAAGTCTTGGTCAGCCTGCTTCCATAGGAGAACTTTGCCCTGAAGATAAAAGCTTGCACTCAAAACTAAAGTGGGAAGTGACATGTACTCATATCGTCTTGCATTGAATGCTTTGTTTCTTGACTCCTCCACATCCTCCTTCCTCTCCCACGTGAACACTAGTGTTCCACAGTCTCTGTAGAGCTCTAGGACAAACAATAATACAATCTATTTTTAATTTTAAAGATAGTTCTGAACTTAGTCATATTAAGGTCTTTTTAGCACTTTATTTTGCCCTCTGTCACATTCACAGTCCTGCTGGAATCCACAATGAAATTTGACTTAAAGGCGCTGAACCCATGAAATAGTTCTGCTGATTGGCAGTAGAAACCCCAGTAGTGTGTTTTCCTGACTGTGTTCCCAGAGTCAAAAGTATATGTCTCTGTCCTACAGAAGTGTCTTCGGAGCCAGGTGAGGATGAAGAACCTACTGAGGGAACCTTTGAGGGACACGTGGCTGCAGTGAATGCTATTCAGATTTTTGGGAATTTGTTGTATACCTGCTCAGCAGACAAAACAGTTTGTGCCTACAATCTCGTTGTAAGTAAGGTTGTGGGAGTGATGTTACATTAATTGCAATCACAAGGTTGTCTTTTGTAATGCCTTACTGTTTAGTAAAAGAAGCAGCAACTTTTTCAAGACCCTAATTTATTTTATACTATTCTTTTCTTCAAACCTCTCTTCTCCACCTCTCCAACCCCTTCTGCCTATGAGAGAGACAAGGGGAGATAGATTGCCACATATATCCTGATTTTTTTTAGCAGTCCTGCCCTGTTCTGTTAGGTGCATATTTGGAGAGTTATTATAGGCCTTTATGCTGACAGACTCTATGCTTTCCTTTTTAGAGCAGGAAGTGTGTGGCCATCTTTGAAGGACATACTTCAAAAGTGAACTGCCTTCTGGTCACTCAGACAAATGGGAAGAATGCTGCACTCTACACTGGCTCAAGCGACCACACTATCAATTGTTACGATATCAAGGTACTCAAACTCTGTGTTGATTTATTTACATATGCTGCATTTTATGCAAGCCTTTCTTTACAAATATAAATTTTAAAAATCTTTTAAACCCATATGATCTGGACACGAACACCAGTTCATACCTCTTTAGAGCAGAGCAGGGGAAAAAACCCTCACAAACAAAACAGCAAACCATTAACTGATTTAATACCCTAACTGATTTACTACCCTAATGTTTTGACTAGAACAACATGGCATAATCTCAAATGTTGGGAACACCAAAGTGCAGGATATCTATTTGGCCATGAATCGTACTTTTCTTCCTGTATTTTTAACTTCATTGCTTATGGAAGGCACTGCTCCCTGCTGTGTCTTCAGAGCGGCCATAGAGAGAACAGGTATCTGTTATGCTGGGTACATGAAAGAGCAAACTGAGGCTTCCTGAAGCTGGATATTTGAGGCTAAATGATGAAAAGACTTGCCCAACCTGTTACTTGAAGAACTAGAAAGCAAGTATCTGCTTCAGAAAGCAAACTGTCAGAGGTTTTAAACCTATATGTTCCCTGTGGGGAACTTAATGGGGAATTCTCAACCACGTAACAGATCATTTTCATATATGTGTGTGTGTATATATGTACAGTCAGTAGTCTGAATTTCTATACACATTAAAGGTTGTGACTAGAACAAAGTGTTTAGGGTTATAACTGGTTGCTGAACTACAGTCAAGCCATCTCTAAAGATGGTCCTGATTAAAGTGAGGATCAAATTGCCGTGTAACACCAGACTCTCAGATGTTTTTCTCCAGTTCTCTTGATTTAAAAAGTGAAAGTCATCATTCATTTCAGATTTTTTTTCTTGAATTGTTTTCAGTTAATGAAAATCTTTAAGTACTTCTTTCCATTGCTAGACCAAAGAATGCATGGAACAGTTTAAATTGGAAGATCGAGTGCTCTGTTTACACAGTAGATGGCGGATCCTTTATGCAGGTCTTGCAAATGGCACAGTGGTTACTTTCAGCATAAAGGTTAGTTTGTTTAAATATTGGCACCTGGAAGCCTGTTGTGATGCTGTTCCTTTCCTCTGTGTTTCTTTACATTCTTTATCTACAGTAACAAATGTATTTGTAATGAACACATTTTGCTATAAATGGTCATGGGTTGCCCCTTTTGGTTGTTTATTTTGTCCATGCATGTTTATTTTGTCCATGCATGAAATCTGTCTCTTTGTTTGCCTGCCTTTTAGGTGCTGTATTTTTAAGTTTTTCCTTAAGGTCCTTCCTGGTCTACATAACATAAAGAGCTTTTTCTTTGATTTGGAAACTTAATTTTTAAGATGCAATTTTTACCACTACTATTTTCTATGTTACTGAACTGAAATCTGATGCTGTAACAAGCACAACACAAAAAAGACTCAATGGTCTAGTCAGTGTCATAGCAAAATTTTAATTCTTTCAATTTCTTTCTTCCCCCACCAGAATAATAAACAGGTTGATACCTTTGAATGCCATGGCCCTAGAGCAGTGAGCTGTTTAGCCACAGCTCAGGAAGGAGCACGCAAGTTGTTGGTAGTGGGCTCCTATGACTGCACCATCAGCGTGCGAGACGCGCGGAACGGGCTGCTTCTCAGAACCCTGGAAGGTCACAGCAAGACTATTCTCTGCATGAAGGCAAGTGTCTCTGAAAATACATTTTGGACAAAGAATGCTTAAAATGATGAGCAGATTGTGATAGGAAATGGAGAATTTTTCTATTTTAAATTATAGAAACTGAGCAATTTGGTAGGGAAGTTGCCTCTGTTTGCCTGCCATATCTCAAGTCCCCAGCTGCCACATCTATGTCTGTGTTCTGAACACTTTAGGAATAGTGATTCCATCACTTCCTTGGGCAGCCTGTTCCAATGCCTGATCATCCTTTCAGTGAAGAAACTTTTCCTAATACCCATTCTAAACCTTCCCTGGTGCAAGTTGAGGCTGTTTCATCTTGTCACTTGTTAGGGGTTAGAAGCATCATTTTTCATACATGAGCAGCATATAACTATGCAGCATGTCCAAAATTTCAGGAAACATTTACTGTGTATGTGCATAGCAGCATTCTGAATTCAGTTTGCTTGGTCCCTGATTTGCTGCTGAGCTGTCTGTGAGAATAATCCATAGGTAGGATGAGTTAGCCTGTTGGGCTGCAAGTTAACAGCTGCTTATGTCACTTGTGAAATGTCAAAAATAATTGTAATACATCTTCTAGCTTTTATGTGAAGAACTCAGTGCCTGGTTTTTCCTTCATACTTTTGATTAATTTTAAGGCTCTCAAATTTAGGAAATATTACAGTACAACTTTAAACTGAACAGTGTCTTAATATTTTGCTTGCTCATTTCCATAACTGTTACAAAATATAAAACTTTTTTTTTGTAAGGTTGTGAATGATCTGGTATTCAGTGGCTCCAGTGATCAGTCTGTCCATGCCCACAACATTCATGTAAGTCTCATATAGAATGATGGAATGACTTTTGCTACTAAGGCACTGAATTCCTATGCTATAAAGTCAGCATTTCCAGAATATTTGACTGACTAGTGGGCCAGATTGCTTCCAGAAAAGGAAGTCTCATGATTTTGTGCTAATGACTGTGCACTACAGGTAACTCTGGAGGCATGAAGAGGCTACATAAACCTGCTGATTCTTGTCACATTATACGCAATGCCTTTTTAGCTGGCCATCTTGCTTTTGCAAATATAACTACAAGTATGCTGATAATATGGAAAAGGTTCAAAGAAAAGCCATGTGAGATATTGTAGTGGGGAAAAAGTTTCCTTTTAAGTGGAAGAATTGATGAACCCTGTGTCCCAAACTAGATTGTTCAAAAACATCATGAATGCTTTGTCTCTGGCTCACCATTCTCTTCCTCTTTTACACCATCTTCCTTTAGTCCTAGCAGAAACATTCATGTAGCTATGCAATAAGTTAGATTAAGGAACTTATCAGAGTGAAATTTTAGTTGACATAAAAAGAGTGTATTTCTTTGTGTTTAGCTGAATTTGCTAACTGATCCTTGTGGTTACATAAATACTGCTAGTACTAGTAGCATGGTACTAGTTTCAGGATGGGTGGGAATATGTTTCCATCATTCCAACTAATGATGGAAACAGAATCAATTAGGTTGGAAAAGACCACTGAGATCATAGAGAACAGCCTGTGACCAAAAACCACCATATCAGCTATACCATGGCATTGTCAGCATCCAACCTTTCCCTAAACTCTTCCAGGGACCGTGACTCCAGTACCTCCCAGGGCAGCCCATTTGAAAATTTAATCACACTTTTTGTGAAGAGTTTCTTCCTAGTGTCCAACCTCCCTGGCACAGTGTGAGGCCATTTCTTCTTGTCCTGTTGTTCGTTGCGTGGGAGAAGGAGGTGACCCCTCTCTAGCCACATTCTCCTTTCAGAGAGTTGTAGAGAGTGATAAGGTCCCCCTGAGCCTCCTCCTCTCCATGTTAAACAACCCCAGCTCCTTCAGCTGCTTCTCATTACACTTGTGCTCCAGACCCTTCACCAGCTTCTTTCCCTTCTTTGGACTCGCTTCAGCACCTCAATGTCCTGCCTGACTTTGGGGCCCAAAACTGCACAGTGCACTCAAGATGTGGCCTCTCCAGTGCTGAGTGCAGGGGAAGAATAATTTCCCTGGTCCTGCTGCCCATACTATTCCTGGTACAGGCCAGGATACCATTGGCATTTTGGCCACCTGGGCAGACTGGTGGCTCATGTTCAGATGCGGAAGAAGAGAAGAAAGAGAACTTTATACAGACCCATGCATTTCTATTGTACTGGAATGGCTCTGTGTTAGGATGGGCAAACAGATAAGTACTATTTGATCATAATCAATAAGTGCCTTCACAGGGAATAGAATTCTAATAAAGGATGTTTCCATTTTTGAGTAGTGAGCATTGAAGCTAGCTACCCTATACATAGGGGTTAGGTAAAACCATTTTGTACTTTTATTTAAGAAAAAACAAACCAAACACCTATTTACTTTTGCTTTTTCTTGATGCAGACTGGAGAGCTGGTACGGATCTATAAAGGCCATAACCATGCAGTAACGGTTGTGAACATTCTTGGGAAAGTCATGGTGACAGCATGTCTGGATAAATTTGTTCGTGTTTATGAACTACAGGTAAGAAAATAGGTGGTTACTAATGACATTTATCTAATATGTGTTAATTAATGATTTTGAAGTCAAAAATAGAAGTCATCTTTGTACTTTCTGGTCTCTAGCCCATCTCTCTTTTTCTTGTCACTCAGTATATATAGTTGTCTCGCCCGTCAGAATACATGGGTTTTAAAGAATATAACCTAAAACATTTTTTAGAACCTGAGTTATTCCAAGACAATGACAGCTCAGAAAAGTGGGAAAATGTTGGCTTTGTCTGCTGAAAGAACAAGTCCTTAGTTGAACAAAAAGACTCCCAGAAGCAATGTAAGCAGAAGTGAGCTTTCAAGGTGGCTATAAAGTTTGGAATCCACCATATCAGTTTAGTTGCTACCAAGGAAACTGCTCTTGGAAGTATTATCCTTTACATGTCTGTGAAAAGTATCTCTTAAAAAATGTCATGCTATTAAATGTCTGTTTCTGTTTCTTTCAAGTCACACGACCGCTTGCAAGTCTATGGAGGCCACACAGATATGATCATGTGTATGACCATCCATAAGAGCATGGTAATTCTCTTCTTTCCACTGTTCTTAAAGAGAAGGTGGTAATTGCCACAGATGCATATAAGACAGTTTAATTTCTTCAGATAAAAAAATCAGCCTGCTGCTTGGCTGCATTTCCAAGTTGTTCTCAGTCAAAAAATCAAGTGGCTATAACAGCTTTATATATGTGTAATATTATTGTCTGGGGAAAAATCACTGTTCAGCTTACAGTAGTCTTAAAACAATAGTTCTTCTTGCAGTTATGATTACAGTGAAGACACTAGAAATAGTAAAATATTTCTGCTTTTTCAAGTGTCAATCCTGTTTGACTTTTACTCAAGGGAATCTCTCAGATGCTGGAGAAAAACTTCACCCACAGCCAAACCTCTAGACACATTTGACAAAATATAAACAATAGTGTGCAATTGATTCAAATGTACAGGTTTCTTCATGCATCTGCCCTGCAAGATAAATTTCAGAAGCACTTCTGGATAAGTATTTCTTAAAATAGTCTTTAAAAGCACTTATTTGGCTGCATGTCTAGGAATTTGTTGGCAAAGTTTCTTTGAGATTGTAAAATGAAAGGTATAGTAGTGATCTGTAATAACAGTAAAGTTAAATCCAAAGGAACAGATTTCCTACTAATTGGAATACATTCTGCCCAAGCATTTCATCTCATGTGAGTCCAGCCTGAGGCTTGAACTGTGCCCCAGCAGTGCTCTGTTGTGGGCATTCTCAAATCGAAGAAGGGTTCAGATGAGTTTAGTGAAAGGATAGATGAGTGAAAGGATTTGCTTCAGTCTTTCTGAAATTCTGACATTCTTCCACACACTTCTTCTCCATCCTTTTTTGATATATGTATAACTGGTTAAGTCCTGGAAATACGTTCAACTTGACATTTGCACCTATGTATTTTTTAACTTTAGTGGGTAGCACTGTAATTTAAACTTTTCTGAACTGTTACACACATGACACTATCAAGAATAGAGGTTATGGAAGCATTTCTTACTCGTGTATGTTTTTGTGAACTGTGAATGCAAATATTAAAAGAATTTGGTTATACCTATTTTTTAAATATAGAAGCCTTGCATGCTGATATTTCATTGTTTTTACTTACACTGAAGTCTCCTTCCAAATTTTACTTTTTTTTTTTTTCTTTTATTCCCATCTTGTTTCTTTTACAGATCTACACTGGATGCTATGATGGCACTGTCAGAGCTGTGAGGCTTAATCTAATGCAAAATTATCGATGCTGGGTAATTAGCAAATTGTTTTTAGCCTTCATTATTGAATTTTCTGGGGGTGGTCTCTAGTCACTTAGTCTTGGGTATTGTCATAATTCTTCTTTTTTTTTTTAATGTGTATTGTACTTTTAAAGTATATATCATTTAGGTATATGTCACTAGTTTATTTTTTTAATGTCTTTGCTCTGTGTATATATGTATTTGTATATATATGCCTTTGGGGCAAGTTGTTAGTGTTAATTACAGTTCTTTCTGGCAGTTTTTTGACATGTAACTGTTTAATACCAAAAACTTTGGCTGAGTGACATAGAAAAGCTGATTTACGCTAATAAGTTTAAATTCCAAATGACTGTCACAGGTAAGCTTAAATCTCCTAAAGGTTTAATTCCTCTTCCTGGTGATGGTCTAAGCTTCGCTAAAGGCAGGAAAAATTTCTGTAAAGCTGTAATTAAAGGAATAGAGACCATCGAAAATGGAAATGTAATAAGAAAAAAAAAAAAAACTTACAGGAGTGGGCAGGCATGCTTACAGTCTTGGAAGAATATTGTCAAATCACAGGAAGAAAAACATTAGCAAAAATTGTATTTCTGTTGCTTATTCTGGTGTGTTGTTTTTTCTCCCAGTGGCATGGATGTTCACTGATCTTTGGAGTTGTGGACCATCTGAAACAACACCTGCTAACTGACCACACAAATCCAAATTTTCAGACCCTGAAATGTCGTTGGAAGAACTGTGATGCTTTCTTTACTTCCAGGAAAGGTTCCAAGCAGGTATGTGGTTGAAATAACATGGTTGTATTTGGTAATATAAAGTACTTTATATCACCACAATGGTGGGACTTGATCCTATTTCTCTTAAAAAGGGTTACATTTTTCTAGCCTTGGCAGCTTTAACTGCATGTGGTTACAGTCATCCAAGGCTAACAGGGTTCAGTTCAGCCTGTGGCAGATGAACAGTGCAGCTATGGTAATTTGACATATGGTCAATTTAAAACAGTTTGATCCTAAACTATTACATGGAAATGACAGAATTCTTAAAATATTAAAGAAATACTACTCAAGATATTAGGAAGTTTTTGAAGGAAAAATGTCTTTATAAGATGAATAAACGTCTGCCTTGAAAACAGGTTTTTATCCTTTTTCATTTTTATCCATTGCTATCTCTTTCGTCATTATTTATTTTTCACGAGATTGTTAGCAAAACCATTCTTTAAATAAGTAGTGCATAAACTTCTAGATAAAAGTTACCCCAGAAGGGGAAAAAAAATGAAGGCTTAAGAATTGGATGAAGTAATGTGGAAAGGATTGGGGGGTGGGTGTAAGGAGGTCAGTTACCTATAGACTCATTGGTAAAATCTACATTTTGGTCCTTGGCAATATAAACTGCCATCCTTTGAATGCTTTCCAATCTATGTGAAGGATGGAGGTTTCTTCAAGAATTAACCAACAGTAGAATCCTTTATTTCTCTTTAAGTGCTGGCTTTGCATATGATGTGTTTATTTAATTTGCTCTTCTAATCAAAAAGGAAACTGGTTTTTATTTGCCTTTAATGCTGTGATATGTGAAACACTTTTTATATGTGATTTAATAGCTTGACAATGATAATACTTAACTTTTAAGAAGCTTTAAGCCTAACAAATGTATGTTATCTAAAATGTCACTTTCAGTGATGCTTCTAGAATACTTCGCAGTTTTTGTGGGGTTTTTTGTGATGATCATAATGATTTTTTTTAATTGACTTCTCTGGTTCTTTTCTAGGATGCTGTAGGACACATTGAAAGACATGCTGAGGATGACAGCAGGATTGACTCATGAAGCTTTTCACCTCCCACATTGGGAAGTAATTTTGTGTGTCAGAAGTATTCCAAATAACATCAGTTTCTTACTCCAGTCTTTCCTCTTTCTTTTCCCACTTGGAATGCAGAACCTGAGTGGGGCTGAAATGTATTGCTGTGGAGACGCAGGTTGTGTTGCACTCTGCAAAGTGATAAGAAATAAGAAAGAGGTAATAAGAAGTATTACCTCCAGAAATAAGGCTGGTAATTAATACTTAGCCCAAGTCCTTGCAAGTTTTTAATTCATAGGTGGACAAGAATATTCCTTCCTCTTGTCTGCCTTGTTTCTTTGTTGTTTGTCTTTTTTCAGGTGGTTTTATTTGTTTGTTTTTTTAAGAAGCATAGTCTTTAGGAAGCCCAAAGGGGTGTTGAAAACTTAGATTACGATAGGTGCTGCTGTTTGCAAACTCAGCTTGAATCCTGTTATGTGTCTAAGACATGTCTGGTTTTGTTGTATCCAGTTTTATAGCTGATTTTAATAAAATTCTGCAAACCAGAATATCACAAATTCTAACAATGTAACCTGAATATCCAGTGTATGTTTTTACTTTCTTCATAAAAAGAAAAGTTATTTTATGGGGACTGGAATAAACTAATTTTTTAATGTTAATTGTAACTTATTTTTTATTCCTTGTGTAAAAATTGCTATAACTGGCACAATATATACAGTGATAGATACCATACCTCTTGAGGTATTTTGTTTATTTTGAGGAAAGTGGTTATTTCTTGAGAGAGATGCCAGTAGCAGTGAAACAGCCAGAACAGTGGCTCTACTCACAGGCTTTGCAATCTTAGTCTTTTTCAGTATAGGTCCGAATGTGTGGGAAAGAAGTACGTGGTATTTCTTTTTCTTTTAGTTAAAGAGCAGTGTAAGCACCACTGCTGCCTTGATAAAACACCTTAATTGGATTGCTGATTTTATGTAATCTTAGTGACTGAGCTTTGCAGTCCCATACTCTCTAGGCATAGCAAACCAAGAGAAATGCAAGGGCACTGTGTGTCTGAGTGCGTCCACTTTGGTCGTGTTTTGTTTCTGTTGTGAACTGGCTTAATTGGCTTGGGCTATATGAAGTTCACAAAAACTCAACTGGAAAGAATGGAGCAGGATTTTAAAGTCTAAAATTCTCAAGCAGAAGCTGAGGATATGAAATGCATATCACATGTGAAAGTCTTATTTCTCCTAATGCACAGAAAGTACCACAGAGAGGCCAGTGCAGAAGGGAAGACTCTTTCAACTTGTTGGGGTTCCCCTGCAAGTGTCCCCCTGACGGGACGGCTTCACCTTGTGAAGTTCAGTGAAATGCCCTTCTGGCACTTGCCATCTTCTCTCCCTTAATGACACTAACGTAGCAAAGAACCCTCTTAACATTGAGACTAATCTAGCAAGGAGCTTTGTGTTCACTTTTGCCTAGCTTGCTGCTCAGGATAAAATAAGCAGAGATTTTCCTAAGATGTAAGTGAAGGTGAAGACAGTGAACTGAGCTGCTTATACACGAAGCCAGTGCTTTTCAAAAAAACCTGAGTGGACTTCTAGTGGGTACTTTTTTCACAACCACTTTCAGACTTGTCAACTATAGACCAAATAAGT
Source organism: Passer domesticus (assembly GCF_036417665.1). Classification (NCBI taxonomy): domain Eukaryota; kingdom Metazoa; phylum Chordata; class Aves; order Passeriformes; family Passeridae; genus Passer; species Passer domesticus. The sequence continues at coordinate 36,528,273 of NC_087479.1, forward strand.
TTTATAGCCTTATTCTCTGATTGTAAAGAAGCCTTTTAGGCCAAAAAAGTGAATGATTCAGGAAATCCCATGGTTATTCCACTGCCATCAAATCAAGGAACTTCAGGGTCTTCTCTGGAGCACACTGGTTTTGTATTATCTTAGCAGTCAAGCAGAATTGTTTTGACACTGATGAATATTTTTTGTGACACAGGAGTAAAATATGAATGAGATGCAGTAGCATCCTACTTCAAAGACATGGAATCTCTGAGATTCCAGTGCTTTTGTGGTGATTGATTTTGTTTGTTTACTTTTTATTAAGCTGTTTGTGGATAGCAGAAAGCCCCAATATGGGGCTCAGACCTCAGGCTGTTCTGAGGGTGTTGTTTTGGTTTTTGGGGGATGTGTGTTTGTGGTTTTGGTGTTGGGCTTTTTAAATCTTTCTTTCTGTGAGCTGTGGATGAAGCAATTCAATAGAGAATCAAGTTTGGGGAAGTCTTTAAGTGGTGTAGATGTTTTATGAGGGACAGTGTAATGCTCTGAAGTCTGAGAGCATTTGTTTGGGTTTTTTCATGACCTAAAAGCAGAAGACTGCGTAATACTTAAACCATTTCCAAAGGTGTTGATATTCAGGAGTTCTGGGTGTTTTTTGAACCACAATGAGGGAGCATATAAGTGTGGCATAAACAGGGTGGGTGTCCTAAGCTGTCCTTCATGGACTGTGCTGCAAGTGAAGGTGTGGAGCTGTGTCTGGAGGACAAGCCTGTGGGGCAGTAGTGGCATTCTGAAAAATGTGTGTGAGAGTGGATTTTGTTACTTCTCCCTTGTGAATCTTTACATTCTTTCAGCTGTTTTCAGGAACATATAACATTTCACTAGATGTTGCAACAAACAGAGTTATTACTTTATTTGCATTCCCATTTGCTTGTTGGGTTTATCTTTTCTGGTTGGTGGAAGCAGTCTTTTTTTTTGTGTGGTCCATGTTTCCTTAGCTATCTTGAAAACAATCCTCCTGAAAAGTCTGGGCTTCTGAAGTCCAGCTTTAGCAGTGGCGTCTTTTGCTACTTTGCTGGTCATTTTAGGTACATTTCAGGTACATTGTAAGAATCCTAAAATGGCTAAGAGGTGAGAAAATAGTAGAACTGCATGAGTTGAAAATTTTGATTCATAGATCAGAAACAATTTTTTAAAATCTTCAGGGGTTCAGAGGAAATGCTGTACTGTTTTGTCATGAGGATATATTTAAAGGAATTTTTATAAAGTTGTGCAGCTGTGGAAATCCCCCCAGCTTTTCTGGAGTTCTGTGGAGAGGTTTCCTATTTGTTCAGCTGGAATTTGGTGCAGACATCACAACCAGCCGTTTATTTCTTCTGGACGCAATTGCAGAAGAGAGATGCCAAACTAATGTTTGTTTGTTGGTATTCATTAATGAATTGGTATTCATTAAAGATCCTCTCTGGTCTTGCAACTTAAGAGTTTTGACTCCTGATATACTTCTAGTTGAAGAATAGTAACTTTGGGAAGGTGGGCTGTTTGTGACATTTAACACAGTAATATTTGCATGAAAAGCAGTACATGCACATCTGAGGCCACTTTCAAGACTATTTTACTTTTGATTTTGGTTTGGTTTTTTTATGCAAGTAAAAACTTGTGGGTGGAAGAGTGAGTAGAGTGAGGATTTATTTTGTGGTTAGCTGTGGATTTTTTTTATTAATCAAGTGTTTAAAGCAAGTTCTGGACTTGCTGTATGGCTAAATACATATGGCAGCCCTTTAGGGGCCTTTTGGGATTGGTCTAGATTAGTTTCTCCTTTCTCCTTCAAATTTCAGAGAAAGAACAGCTATCTGGCAGTGCAAAACACTGGCCTAATGCTGCTGCTTCTGTGTGTGGAAGGGGATGGAGGGAAAACTTCTGCATCTCTTGGTACAAAGATGCATTAAATATCCAGGCTTCTGCTTACATTGTGTCACTTACATGTGAATTACAGACTTTAAATACATTACCAGCACATAAGTTGGCTTCTGCAAAATAGCAGGAGCTTGGCTGTGTGGAGTGTTTGAAGTAGTGCAGTTCTTAATGCACATTTTCAAACAGTACAATCAAACAGTACAATCAGCTGGATCAAGGTAAATGATAACTGCAAACTTGCAATAAATGGCAGGGGAAATGTTTTTGTTGGAAAAATACTTTTCCCTGGAAGCTGAATTAAAACACAGGTACAGGTGAATCTTGATTTTCAGGTTTGTATGGTACTATAATTCAAGCAGTCTAAGTTGTCCAGAGTTGCAGAATATGTGAGGAAGGATAAGGAAATTATTTCAGCTACTGTTTGTAAAATAATTAATCCTCAAGGAGCAAACTGTGTAGGTATGTATTCTGTTATATGTGCCTGCCAGCTTCTCAGATTTCATTTTGCTGTAATGTTAAACAGTCTTTTGAAAGAATGGAAGTGGAATAAAACAACTTGATTGAATACTTAGTAATTTAAGCTGTGTAGAACATGTGCACAGATTGCTCATTGTTTTGTTCTCTCACTTTGGTACAAAGCTGTGAGTGTAATAATGAAACTTCACATGGCAAAAGAAGAAATAAACAAAAAATAAAGTTCTTTATATTGTTATGGTTTGTCTGTTTTTCCTTTGTTTTAAATAGAATGATTTTCACAGGATTTGGTAGAACATGACTTTGTTCTGGATTTTTTCCTGTACTGTGAGTGCTGGATAAAATCAGACAGGCCACTTTGAAGCTCCAGCACTGGCAGGAATGTTACAGGTGTGCAGGAAACCTTAGACCTAGTCATTTGGTAAAGAAACGAAACTGTCCACCCAACTGATGCCTCCAAGCTGATGTGCTGCCTGTCTTGCTTCATGGCCCATTGCAAGGGAAGTTCTCTAGAGCTTGTTGGTAGTTCACTCACCAGAACTGTAAGGACCAGTTTTGAGTTGCCAATTAAAAATCCTGATTTTGATCTTTTGACTGATAGGTTTTGTTTTGTCTCTGAACATCCCAACTAAGAGCACCTCTGCCACACTTGTATGGAAAATGTTTAGGTAAGGCATGGCTGGAAGCCAGGGCTTCAAGCATTCCAGTCATTCTAACATTTATTTGGGTTAAAAAACCAATTGAATTAAGAAGAATAACTTAAGATAAATTATAGGATTTTCTTCATTCAAAGTTGCAGTGCAAGACAACGAAGAACTTTATAGTCAAAAGGTTTTCTGCTTCTTACTGACCTTTCAGTTAAATGTACTACTCACTGGAATAACTTTCAGTGGATGCTACAATTTGTTTTTAAATTTTACTTTATATTAGTGGATTGCTTTGCTACTTTTTGCCACTAGACAACTAAGTAAAAGGTTCTCCTGACAAAGTCTGGTCTTCCTTGCATGTTTTGTTTACCCTTCCATTTTTTATATTGTACTTGTGAAAACCTGTTATCCTTTAAGCTGGTAGCAAGGAGACCTCTCAAGTGCTTTTTTCTTTTTTTTAATGTATTCAAGGAGTAAACTGGCAAATATTTGAGATATTAGGCTAATTTCACACTTGCATAAGCTCCAAAAGCTGTTGTATATGCAGGAGAAGGATGGGGGAAGAGTGCTCAATATTTCATCTTCATCTGTTCTTTCAGAATAAGACCAAAAACCCTTGGCCAAAATCCAGTTGATTTTATTTTTGCTTCCATTAAACTAATTGTACTTGTCCATTGGAATAATATTCCAAAAGTGGTCACGGTGACATAGATTCTGCTACAAGTCACCTCTTGCAATAAAGAAATGCATGCTAGTGTTGGAAAATTAGGACCTGAGGTGGGGGAAATACATGTGTGTAGATATATAAATTTGTATGTATAAGAGGTTGTCTGCCTGAAATGGCAAATAAGTTTCTCAATATTATGGGGAATGCAGTTACAATGAAAAACACTAAAATGTCCACATTTGTAATCAGGATGGGTACTAAAAATGAGAGCCAATTGCTCAGTTCTGGTACTTCTGCTGAGGCATTAGATCAAGCTGTGCTCTGGTATTGCAGTCTGTTGTGCCTTACTTTCCCATTCCTACATAACAGAGATCCAACCTGCACAGCCAAATCTGTAAATACAGACTTATATTGGGTCACTGGGTTGCATAATATTAATGTAATTAGCACAGTCTCATGTGAATTATTCAGTAAACATTACAAAGAGATGAAAGGATAATACCAAGAGCAGGACAAAGAATTAATGACCAATTACAAGGTAGCAGTAAACACCTCTGACTTTCACAGTTAGATACAGTCCCAGTTTCACCTGATGTGAGGAAAAACTTTTCCAAATGTCAGCACAAGCAGAACAATTTTGTATTCCTCATGTCTTCACCATGCAGAGAAAGCTTAATTCAATCATCAATAAATTAGTCCTTGTTGCCCAAAGGAAAAATGTCAGGATGCTATAAAAGTAGTTACATAATATGCACACTGTCCTGTCCACTAGAGTTTGGTTGTCATTTTTTCCAAGGGCTTCTTCCCATGTGCTGTTCATCTTGAGGAGTGAATGACATAATTAGGAATTGCTTCTGTTTGCCCTTGGGATGAATGGTGCTAGCTCCTTGGAATCTTCAGTGTGTTCTTGATGGAGGTGGCCGCTGGCTTCGGTGTCACGCATACAGCGTGAGCTGCAGCCACTGAAAGAAGAGTTAAAGGATGGATGAGTTGCTGGTGTCCTCCCACAAATTGTGTGAAGACACCACCATCTCTAGCTGGAAGGCAGCTGCTTGCTGTCACTTAACATGGAGTGGCAGTGGGGCATTTTCTTGAGTCTCTTGCTCCTATTTCTCCTTCCCTTGCAAACAGTGAAGGGTATTTTTAATGGTCTCCTTAATAGAAGAGATGAAATTGAAACTTTCTTCTTAATGAGGTTTTCTTAAAGGTAAAGAACTATGCTAAGCCCCATTATAATTTAATACCATATCACTGTGTTTGATCTAAATTGCCTTATAAAAAAAATCTCAAAAGTTTTTTTATGGACTTTAAAGATGATATTAAGAGGCTGCAGGTGTGCCCTTCAGCACTAGCTGGAGACAGTCTTACAGAGCAGCTGTTGCTGGCAGATCATGGATGTTTTCTGTATAAAATTGGTAGCAAAATTTTAGGAGGTTTTGGGGTTTCTAACCAATTGGCTGACAATTTCAGATGAATTCTCTTCACAGAGTTCTCCCTTGAAAATATGTATAATGATTAATACAATTAAAATTTAGTATTGTGATATTTTGTTAGACATACTCTCATAAAGCAGTTTACCTCCAGGACATTGAGCTTAATGATGCCGTCTCCATCTTTGTCAAAGGCATGGAATGCCCCTAAAGCAAGGAAACAAAAATACAGGGAGTAGATTAGGTTACTGTGGGAGTAAAGATGATTCCCAGACAGGAAATCAAACAGCTCTCCCAGTGAAATGCCAACTTGCACAGGTCTTCACTTGTGGGTCACCTTCTGCTGCATTCTTCCTTAGTTAATTCAAGGAGAAACACAGTGGTTTCTTCTGTGTCTATATGAGACAACTTGTCATCTTAGATTCCCTAAGCACATATCTTTAATAATTAACACCCTACATAGGGGCAGTAGTGCTATGATCAAACTTTGCCATGACTATCATGGGGCTCTGAGCAGCCTGGTCCAGGGCAAGGTGTCCCTGCCCGCAGCAGGGGGGTTGGAACCAGGTCATCCTTGAGGTCCTTTTCAACCCGCTCCGTTCCATGGATCCGCGGCTGTGTTTGGGGGCAGGAGGGGAGGCAGGGCCGCGGGAGCGGGGCAGCCACTCACGGAACATGGCGTCCAGGCGCACGAAGCAGCAGATGAAGCTGTCAAAGTCGATGTTCATGTTCTTGTCGGCGTAGCGCATGGTGATGATGTCGTAGAGCTGGTTGTTCAGCCGAAACCCTGCAGGGAAGCAAAAAGGGGCACAGCTGGGGCTCTGGCAGGCCAAGCGCTGCTCCATGAGGGGTTGGGCCTCAGGCGCTCCCCCGGCCCAGCCGAGGCTCAGGCTGGAGCGTCCTGCTGCAACTGCTAAACAAAATCAAGTAAAGCTGTACGGAGCTGCACTTCAGCTGTGTCCAGCTGCCTTCCTAAACCCAGAGCAGTGCTGTGAAGTTAAGATTTGAGAGGGCCCACAGCAGGTGAGTTACCGCAGGCTGTAAGTGTGGAGAGGAGAGCTGCAGCCCCACAAGGCCTGATGGCGAGGCTGGGCCTGCTGAGAGCAAATCACCTAAAACTGGGCGACAGAAGTGCAGGAGGAAGTTGCTATAAAAACACAATCAAACAGTGGTCAGAAAATAGACAAGGAGGCAACTCCTTGGTGTGGTGGGACTGAACTTTGGACTGATTGCTGGAGCCTGGGCTGTGCCTTGAAAGGGTCTGTCACGGTTTGGGTACAGCTCTTTGTTGGTTAAATGCAAGGTCATGCACAGCTTATGTGCTATAAGACTGAAATGTTCTCAGTTCTAAAATCAGGGCAGGAGGTATTGAAATATTTTCTCTTTTTACAGTGACAACTTCCCTGGTGAGAACAGAAACCCAGAAAATAAAAATTACCCATATTTCTACCACAGCAGGAGTGCAAAACCAGGTGTAGTTTTGTCCTTAGTAAAGGATTCCAGAATCACTGAGGTTTTGTACAGTACAAGGTTTGCCCTTTGTTTCTGTTCCTTGATGTGCCAAAATACTACTGAAAACAAAGTGTCACGGAAATCATCCCATCTAAGTTTATAGTCATACTACAGATATTCTGATCAAAGAGGTCATCTCGCCCCCTTAGAGACCTGGTAAAGACATTTGTGGGGGGAGGCCTGCTCCCAGGGGAAGAAGCATACTGGCGTGTCTGAGACAAGCAGGAAAAGTCCAAAGTCTCTCTTTTCAGAATGAATTTCATTAACAGCAAGTTTTGCAAAAACACTTTCTTCCCATTGTGAGATAGAAAAGACTGAACCCACAGTGGTTCAGTACTGAAGAAACATTAATATGACTCAAGAAATGTCTACCCAATTGCCTGTGATGCACACTTGGACATAGATCTGTTCCATCCTGGTTTCAGGGCCTGTTCTTTGTTTGTTACTTACGCAAATGTATGGAATCCAGAGCTTAAATGAAAGTAAATGTCTTCAGCACCCCAGCACTGAAAATGGACATTTCAGCACTGAAATGTCTTCAGGGAAAAATATATTTTATAATTTCTCTAGGATCTGTCCTTAAAAGACAGCACAATGATCTCACCCTGTGATGCCCAAAACAAAACAAAGTTTCTCCAGCTGTGGGCACTGCACAGGGGACAGTACCTGCATCGTTGACTGCGTTGCGCATCTCGTAGCTGTTAATGGTTCCTGAATGATCCGTGTCATAGCGCTTGAAAATTTTCTGGAAAAATAAATAAACACAGACAACAGTAACAAAAACTTGTACTGCTCTTGAATGCACCCACTGAGTGGATATGGGGTGTGTGCCTCAGGCACTTGGAGGCTTTGCCACATGCCTCATATTGCCACTGCTGGGCACTCTGAGTTGTTAGTACAGAATTCCTCTGAGTTACAAAGTAAAATAATTTAGATCCAATTTCTGGGAAGCAAAAAAGCTCTCCCCTTGAGACTTCCCTTGTTTGACTTGAGTTCATGCTGGTAATCCTCCTTCTTGATTGCCCTAATTAAGTTATTATTGAGGCCTGATTCTATTTCCCATCATTCTCCTCCTTTAATTTGTATGCCTCTGTGCTACTCTCATGGGGGAAGGCTGTACATGGGATATTCAGGCTATTTGCTTAGGCTGTGTAGTAGGAGGACAGACATTATTTTTCATTTTCAAAGCAAATTTGCAATTATTTTTTAGCTTCTCTTCTTGATGGAACACATGTGGAGAGTTCTAGTTTTCCTTTAGAACACTTGCACTGCAGAAACTGTGAAGAAGAGCTGTGAAGATACCAGCAATACCTGCCAGCTTTTAATCTTGTCCCAGAGATGTCGAAATTCATCAAAGTTTATCTTCCCTGAGCCATCTGTCTGTGATGCAAACATTCAGGTAAAAAACCCACAATACTTTTAGGATAAAATTAATTAAGTCTGCAACTACTGGTGAAAAGATGAATGAAAAACTGGGTAGGGGATCTCCTCAGCATAAAGAGTATGTGCAGTAAAATATTTGTAAACATTTTGGTTATTGTGCATAGCTTAGTGCTTCAGGAGTGTGAAGCACTACTTCTACTTTGTGTAGAAGATAACTCCTGGTACAGGACACAGCTTTGCCTCTGGAGCTATTCTAAAAGTGCACGAGTAGGATGTTTTAGTGGGCTCTTCTGAAATACCTCCAAATGTGAAGCTCACTGAACGCTTTTTAAGACAACTGAGCTTTACACTGGAATTACTCTCTTGCTTAAAATGAATTCAGAAATAAGCAAAATGTTGACTAAAGCTCTTTTCAAAAATGTGTTTAGGCTCCAGCCATTATGGCTGTGGGTTGTAGTTACACTTTTGTTCTGGTTATATTTGAATGCACTTACATTCTGTCAAAATTGTTTTATCTCAGACTGGAAAGCCTAGGGTGGTTGTGGCAGAGGTAACCACGTGGCATCTTATAGTGTGTTTTATTGCACTTGTTCCAGACAAGTTCTGCCTGCATTGCAAGCTGAACATACAGTGGAATATGTGATACATTATAAACTTAAAGAGATAAATATAGAAAGTTTAATGGCAAGAACTATAGTTATGTTGAGTTTGTTTTAAATATAATAATGAAAAAATCATGCTTTAGTACATAATGTGGTCAGTCTCAGATATCTAAAGAAGAGTGTCATACTGACTGATGTATTCTGTACCTTTCTTTTTGGGGATGTATTTCTCTGACAATTATGCTAACGTAGAGATGACTGGAATTAAGATGTGCTAAACCCGGTTTTAATCTGATGACAGACTACAATTTGCTGTTTTGTTTCCCTGGCTTACTAAGTTGTGCATGTGTGTGTGGGGGTGAGAAATAGTGAACTCGAGTGGTTTCAAGCAGTCCCTTTTCACCAGGAAAGGATACATCCATTAAAGCAATCATGCTGCGGCAGGATTCCAATTCAAACCCTTCTGACCTTAAGTCCTTATCTGAAACAAATGATCCCAGGTGAATACAAATCATGCAAATAAGCAAGTGATTTTCCTCTCAGGTGTAACTCTAATCAAAGTAAAAGACAAACCTACTTCCTTCATCCAATAAGAAATGAGTGGTAGAGAAATTTGGAAAGACTCTCTGTAATATTATTGTCTGTGAATTAGATATTACTTTTCTTGACTTGTTATATGCAATAAAAAACTCTGGAAAATTCTAAACTAACTTCTAGGCTACTAAGCAAGTCCAGGGTCTATAGGTTAAAGTTTGCTAAACAGGGAGAAAGGTTTGTCTTTCCACTACAAAAATTTTTAAGGGCATTTGCAGACTGTGAGAATTGCATTATTGTCCTGGTGGTAATTCCAATGAATGCATCTGCTAATTTCTAGATTATCAGTACTGACAACCTGTAGAGATCATCTCTGTGAAAAGTTCAGCTTGTGAAAGTCTCAGGTGCATTGTCCATGGAAATGTAACTAGGAAATTTCTGAGTTTGAAAACATCAATAATTTTTAGAAACTCAGGGTGGGGAGTTATGCTCTGTCACAGATTTCTTTGCCCAGGGTTAGTAAAAAACATGCTCAAACTCACGTTTTTTTACGACATTATTGAGAACATTTCTAAGTTCCTCAGCATTGATCTCCATGTCCTGATGGAAACATGGTGAGAGTATCATTAGTTACAGCATTCTTTGTGAATTTTTTTTTGGTGAAAAACAATTTTATGGGTATGCTATAAGTCTTTGGTCACTTTTCAATAAGACATATACATGTTTCAAACCAGAGGGCATTCTACTTCATGTGAGCATTAGTCCAACTCTTTCCTGAGGCTGCAGTACAAGCCTGCACTGAAGTTACCATACAGTGCTCATTAAACTACAACTAAAAGAATGACAGGTAATTTCAAGCCAGTGTATAAGTCAAATAGCAAAATGAGAAAATTCCTGTATCCCATATGCAGCCACTTGATTTATGTAGTTCTTTGATCTGTTTTTATCTTTAACTTCCCTTGTTAAGCATATACCAGAGGGCACTGCATTTCTAACTTACTTAGACTTGCTGTGGAAAACAGCATCTTGTAGGAGAGATAGGAGAAAAAAGCTGAATTTAAGTAAGACTCCCTCAGACATAGTGACAATAGCTTATACATACATATGAGGATAGCTGTACACTTAATAGGGTTTTTATTTGATTTTACTTATCTCAAAATCACAAAGAGAATTTGATGGGAGGAAATTCAAAGGAAATTTTAATATTCAATATTTTGAATCCATGGAATAGTGGATTTAGGAGCTGTTGTGGCCAGGCTGCTTTGAGGGCAGAGACAGGGATTGATTTCATACTCACATCCCCTGCAATCTGACGGAAAATATTCCTGAACTGCTTTTGCTCTTCACTCTCCTCATGAGCTTTTGTTGAAGAACGCTGAAAAGAGACAAAGAAGAGATACATCCTGAGCCCAGTGGAAAAGAGAAAGGGACTGGATGGCTCACCTACCCCTGTGTGAGGGATCTAAGTGAATCTGGAGGCCTTTGGTGAAATGGGTTTTCCTCCCACTCCTTTCCCTATGTTTTTGTTAATTCTCTTCCTTAAAACTGCCAAGTATTTAACTTCATCCCATTGTTCTCTCTTCTATTTGAAGGAGCCTAAATAATTACTTCCACTGGTAGTTATCTTCTAATTTTTGTTTCAAAATATTGCCAAAGAGAAGTTTGGAGCAGAAGAGGCTTATCAGAGAATCAAAGAATGGTTTTGATTGAAAGGGACCTTAAAGATTGTCTAGTTCAAGCCTCCCTGCCATGGGCAGGGACACAGTTTCTGCCTCACAGCTGCTCTGTAGGCAATAAATGACCATGTGAGAACTCTTTACAATGTGGGGAGCCCCCTTGCTGAAGAAAAATAGCATATGAGACAGAGGAAAATGAGGAAAATTAAGCTTTCTCAGACATGGAAAGGGCAAACTTGAACTCTGAAGCTGATACTGAAAAGGGAAATGAAAGTTTTAGGTAACAAAATTAATTTCTTGGCTTATTTCTTGTTTTCCTTTGTCTAAATGCAGAGGAAAGTTTAGTTCTCCCTGCATGCTCTAGCAGTCATGCAGCACCCTCCCTGTAAGCAGATGCTGCAGCTGTGCCTCCAGATGCCACAAATCTGGATATGGGATCTGGCTGTTAGATGTGTTGTGTCTCACCCACCTGCAGGAAGAAACTCTGAATTTGCTACTCTGTTTTCCTCCTCTCTGGTAGCAAGGGAGAAGAGGGGGGATGCTGGAGCTCCTGGGTTTACTTGTCCTTTATCCTCTGGCCAACAAGGACTAGGCCAGAGGTGTGTATTTGTAACAGCAGGGGCTGTGGTCATTGCCAGGAGCTTCTGCAGCCCCTGGGGTACAGTTTGTGCCTGTGCCCTCTATAAAGTGGTACTACCTCAGGCCCTGAGCTGGGGTGAGCTTAATGTGGGGAAGGAATCTCTCACAACCAGGATTCTTGTATGAGAGAGCAACCAGGAGATGTGTTGAAGCAACAAAATCCTCTTGCAGAGTAGTAAAATAACTGAAGGGAGAGTCTCTCTGAGCTCGTGCTCATTAAATCCACATAAACCAGATGAGAGTCATGTAAAGATTTGATGAGGAGCTGTTTAGTATTTCAGGACACCTCCTTGCCCCATTCCTGAGCTCTCCTCAGCCACTCTTTTGTGCTAGCCAGACCAAGCCCTATTTCCCCCTCTGCCACTTGCTGCAGAAACCTTTTTCTCATCTGCGTGGGTTTTTTCACCATCTTTGCCAGCATTTTCATCTGCTGTCAGCTCCTTATTGCTGTTTGCTCTGTCAGAAACGAAGATGATAGGCTAGAAGAAGAAGAAGAGAGCAAAAGATAAATGGAAATTACAGGAGAAATAATGGAAAGGAAAATATCTGGTTACAAGCATTCTGTGGAAAGTACATGCAGCACCAGCTCCTGCTCTTGAAAGTATGATAAGAGAAACCATTTCTTGACATGAAAGAAAAGAAATTATTAAATAAAAAGGTGGAAAAAATTCTGCAGTTACTGCTTTCCTCATGCTAAAAAAAGCTGCAAAAGTCCTTTTGCAAATTAGTGCAATTTGTGGGTTCTAGCTTTCCTTGTCAGAAAGGCAGTAATTGAATGTATTTGGTTTGTTGTTGGTTTTGTTTGGGGTTTCTTTGTATGGTTTTGTTTTGGTGTTTTAATTGGGTTTTATTATTATTTTTTCTTGTGGGGTTCTTCCCCTATTTTTAAGCAAAATAAGCCTCCCAGATGCTCATCACTTAAACTGATGAGCTTACCCCTCAAGGACAGTAGCAGTGAAAACAAACCAAATGTGAATGGTACCCAGAAAAGGAGTTATTTGTATAGGAGCTTTTTAGTTATGTGAAGTATATGTTCTTTCTCTGTATTGATTCTTGAAGCACTCAGCTGTAAGCAGCCATTTGCAATTGTTCTGGTTTGGTGCATTTAAAACAAAGAAAAAACTGCTATATGATGTGAATGTATTACTCTAGAGAATTAATTACAATCAGCCTCTCTTGGGATTAAAATATCTGATTACATTTTCAAGGTTCTTAATGTGTTGTGTCTACTCAAAAATAGAATCCTGGGCTTTGGTGAGCAGAAACTTCAGGAAAGGGGAGTGACTGCTGCACTAGGTGGTGGAAAGCAGGTGTGAGGGCACATGTCTGGAAAAGCAGTGCTTTTCACTAGCAAAGGGTGTCAGGGTGTCTGTGGAGGGGCTGGAGGAAGAACAGTTTGAGCATCCCAGAGGACTGAGCTGATAAAGCTGAATAGTTTATTACCCTTTCACCACCCCTTTGATTGAGAGGGGTACATGATGTTCATGCTATTTCATTAGAATCTCATTTAGGAAGACAAAATCTTTGCTGCATGCAAATGGCCTCATATCCAGCATCCTTCATTAACTAGGTCAGTTTCCAGACACAGAGAAAATTATAATAGCAAGGAACTCTGTCCCTGCTCATGCATTGCATGCTCTTTGTTTTGCTGGCACTTAGCACATTGCACAGGTACCTACCTTGCCCTTTTTCTTCTGTATGAAGAGACAAAATTAAGAAGTGCTTGATCAGATTATGCAGAGCAGATGGCAAATGTTTATTTTTTTATTTTTCCCTTTCTCATGTTTATTTTTCCAGTTCCTGTACTCATACAAAAATTCCTATTTCCTATATTTATATGGCTTTCAAATCACTAAAAATAAGGGAACATGCACCCACCAAGAAATGGCATACTGAAGGCAACACATTGCAGAAACCATAGCAAAATTGTGTCTCATCTCATGTGGGGCTTTTTCTGCTTGAATAAAATTTCTTTAGCTCTGAATATTTATTTTCTTTTTTCCAACCTGCCAGTGCAGTGGAGATTGAACTTCTATGCCCACAGACCAATGATATCTGAAGTGACAATTTAATTCCCTCACATCTGGACAGTTGTTTTTCACTATGACAGCAAACAAAGGGGAACATTTCTGAGCAAGGTTTGATGGAGCTCAATTCTGTGCAACAGCACTTCCTCTGATCTTTTTTTCAAGACTTATTGTATTGTTAGCTCTAGTATGTTCCCACAAAGATGAGTAAAACTTCAGGGGGAAGAATTAGAATTGGTCATGGATGCTATTTTGAATCAGAGTGCTATTAGGATACCTTGTCAGAAAGCAGGTGGTTCAAAATAAGGGAGTTTTTTTTCTTTATTTGATGAGATGCCAATTTCACAAAGAAAGTATCTCAGGGCACAGAGCTAGGCCTCCCTTGGTAAATGGATAATCTCCATTGACAGAGGCAAAGACAGTGCTTAGCATCCAGCTTCTTTATGCCAGGACCAGATTTCAAATCTGCAAAAGCTTTTTGGTCTGAATCAAGTTCAGAAAGTAGCATATATAAAGCAAGTGTCAACAGAAGTATCTTGATGACAAAAAATATGAGAATTTGTGATATAGGTGCTGTCATGTTGCTGCAAATGATTTCCTGCTGTAGATTTCCCTAGGTATCACGTTCCTGTTCTCTCTACCCCTATACACAAAAGAGGACCAGGACAGTACTTACCAATGGACGTTCTGCCTCAATCATGTTTTCAACCTCCCTAAGTAGAAAGCAGAAAACAAACAAATCAGGAAAGTGACTGTTCCCAAAGTTGCTCGTTTCTTTAGGTGGTTTTTAAGTAGCCACTTGAACTTTCCAAGCAGCCAGTGGTGCGGGGTGGCTTCCAGCATTACAGCTGCAGGCTTTAGGTGTAGCTTTTTCCCAGTTTGAGCTGAACATCCCAAGTACCATTTCCAGGACTGCTGCCACCTGGCTTACTCCTGTAGAGACCCTTTATAACAGTGAACTGGATGTAAACCAGAAGTTCTTTGGCCTTAGTAAATGCCTAATGGTTTGTTTGCAAAGGGTAGCCTGCATGCAGTAAGCTTCTCCAAAGACAATTCAAAGCAGGTTCTTGTTAATCTATAAAGTAAGCTTGTGGAAATGAGTTTGCACCTTGGAGTTTCTAAGGAGCTTAAGAAAATAAAAAGCAGGGTGTAGCAAACTGATAACATGACTTGAGCAGACTAGTGAGGTCATTTCACCTATATGGCCAGAAAAATGATTGTGCAACTTACTCTGAAAGACTTCTTTTCTCTGAGAAGACCCTGAGGATGAACTCTCCCTCCTGGTGGGGGTCATATGTCGATGGGATGATGACGTACTCGCTGGGAGGTAACCGGAAGCGCTCGGAGATTTCCCGCATGTTTATGTAGGTCTTACTTCTAGCTTTGGAGGCATTGTAGAGGAAAAAATCCTTCTGCAAGTGGTGCTTAGTACCATGCATCTGCAGAACAAATGGGTCCATTTGTCTTCAAGGAAATCTTGCCCATTGCCCAGGTGGATTGCCATGCGGGCAGTGCACGGCTGGGACAGAAAATACAGGAAGCAGCAGCTTAGCAAGCAGGGAGCTGAGGAGTGGTGGTATCTGGTGGCAGGCACAGAGTATCACCTTTAAGTTGCCACTGCCTGAGTCTAGTTGGCTTCTGAGGGCTGCCGCAGAGCCCACCTGCAGATTGTGTGGCTGACTTCTGCTGTGTAGGCACTTGTATCTGACTCTTTTGCTAGATGCTGGGTTGTGTGTAACCAAAGCTCAGCCACTTTCCTTGGAGGGTGCATGGCAAGGAATGGTGTAAGCAAACTCCTACATGTGGAGTGGTAAAGTGAAGGTGCTTTCAGCACATACCTCTTTGGGCACCTTAGGGAGAAACAGAGAGAAGAAACAGTCAGAGCTGCAAGGGGAGACTACATGTTTATAGGTCATACACAAGGGAAGTCAACTAGAGCGCTGGGGACACAGTAATTAAAATGCCCTTAGACAGATAAGCACTTTCCCTCTTCCTTTCTAAGTTTCTTGGCATCTACATGAAATCAGCTATAAATCTGAACCAAATATGTTTGTGCAAGGGACTGAGTAAATTGACTTTTTCATCACGCCAGTAGCAGGGACAGAGGTTAATTGCTATGTATGAGTCTTGGAAGTCTGTTTCCTTTTTCACACTCTTCTGTTAATGAAATGCATAGTTTCAGAAAGGACAAAAGGGAAGATTGAAGGACATACAGGAAAGAGTATGCTAAAATCTGGCATTAGGTCACTATAAAAGCCTAAAAGGTGTCTTAATACATGGGTAAACCCTGACATTACTGTTGTACGAGGAGTTAGGAAGACGTGAATTTCCTTCCTCTCTTCCAGATTTTCTGACTCCCTTGCAAAGCAAAAATTGATGTAATCAGCTTGAATGATTCAGTGACTCTCTTGGTAAATGCACACTGTCAGGATTTGTGACCACAGTACAAAGAGCAAACTCTAGAGCTGTTACCTCATAGATGGCAAAGCCAATGGTGTACAGGTTGGCTCCCAGCTTGCGCTCTTTCCTCCTGTTTTTCTGCATCAGTGCGACAAGGAAGCTGCAGATAACCTCTTCATCCTCAGGATCATCATCTTCCTCCAGGAGCTTCAAGCGATACTGGGGATTGGTCCAAAATGTATCTGTGAAATCCCACCAGCAACCCAAAGAAAACATGTAATACTTCAGTCTTCTAATGATGCTCATGATCAAAGAGAACTTTTAAGTTCCCTGCCTATGGCTCCTGAGGGAAAGGTTAAAATTGGGCTAAGACATACATGGGTTCTTTTACATATTATGCTGTTACTTAATTCTAACAACTGCATAGCAAAAGAGGATATATGGAGAACTGTCATCTGATAAACTTCCAAAGTCCCTAAATCTATCACTAATGCACAAAAGGGAATTTCCCAAGTGAAATCTAACTGTTAGGGTGAAATTTATCCCTTTTACTTGGGGAACTGTGAAGTACTTGAACAATGATTTATCTTTGCCAGGGCTGCCTTTTGGGCTTACCATGTTCTGTTACAGTATAGTGACAGAAGATGTCTAGTAACCAACTGCATGCCTTGTCCACTGAGGGAGCAAGGCTTTTCCTATGGCTAAGCACTAACCAGGCTGTGGTAGGACAGCCTTTGGGACCTAACCTAGTCCCCATCAAAGAGGCTGTATCTCTAAAGACCCTTTGCTCACCTGGAAAATTGCGGCAACCTCCAGCTGAGCAGCCTCTCACCCAGCGGCCTTCATTGACTGACACGGTCCAGGTCTGGAATTTATCCACTTCCAGAGCATCAGGTGTGAGGTTACAGATCTCAAGCTTTGTGAAGTGCCTCATGAAATCTTGAAATGATATCCTGGAGGAATTAAGGGGAAATTGAACCCAAATGCATTTACATGGTTGGCGGTTGTCTGAAAGATCCTGGGCATGTGGAGGACAGTGACCAACAGCACTGTCAGTACTGGGACAAGTTTGCAGTGGGAATGCCACGTTTTCCAAATGCCTTTGGTCTGCTGGCTAGTGAGTTACCACAGGTACAGCTCCAAACTCATGGAAACTGAGCTGAGAGGATGGTAAGTAGGGATGGTGATGGAGAGCCTGTGGAAGTGTAGCATAATTAGAAAGACTGTGCTGATGGCACTGAATAATCTCTGGCAGGAGAATGAGAG
This sequence comes from Passer domesticus, assembly GCF_036417665.1. Taxonomy (NCBI): domain Eukaryota; kingdom Metazoa; phylum Chordata; class Aves; order Passeriformes; family Passeridae; genus Passer; species Passer domesticus. The sequence continues at coordinate 36,545,417 of NC_087479.1, forward strand.
GATCACAGAGCAGGGCTTATTGGGAATATGAAGGGGAGCAGAGATCACTGCAATGGTTTTAGCAGATTTGTAGAAGTGCAAAGGCATTCATTTTTGCTATGATTGCATGTTTCCTAGAGAATCTGATGCTCTCACCAGAACTCCCCATCCTCCACGACCTTGTGCTGCAGGCGGATTTTCTCTGCTTCATTAACAGACTCCCACTCCTCTGACCTTCAAAGGAGTAAACAAGTTACTTTAGGATTTGCAATATAGTTTTCATTAAAGTTTCTACACTTCAGCCTCATAAAGTGAAAAATCAAGAGTCATCTTGCTACCTCTTGCCCTTCTCCACATGCCCAAATAAAAGAAGCAATTGTCCTACTTTTCTCAGCCTTCCTCTTAGAATTCCTCTTAGCAGCTCTCAAACATCTGCTGAACTGTGTTACTTTTTCTTATCTTAAAGAAAAAGGTGTTTGCAGATCATCATTGCTGGTGTACCTATTGAAATTCCTTTAAGGAAAACACATCTTGCTTTATTCAGTTCTTTCATAACTTAAAAGATTTTTCCACTGTTACATCTTGTTTTGAAAATGGACAGTAAAACAGATTTAATGCATCATTAGACTGGGCTCTGTCTTAATTTCCATTTATTAAAGTCTCTCTTAACATCTTGTTAAGTACTCTTTTTTTTTTTTTTTTTTTTTTTGTACAGCTTCAGCTAAGCACTCAATCAACTTCAAAATTACAACAAAGACAATTCAGATACCTCATCACTAAATATTAGGATTACACAAAAGCTGCATAAAGGCAAATAAAGCTGCAACTTCTTTTCCAAATCATGCTCTGCTTTACTCACTTGTCACTCCAGGCTCCATTCCATTCCACCTGGCCCCAGGGGTTTCTCAGCCTTACCAGGCGTATTCTTTCCCCTTTAAATACTGTCTAATTGAAAAAAAGAAGGCAACAAGAACAGACTGAGAGTAGATTCAAAAGGAAATGTTCTGCCTGTCACCACACCCTTCAGTGATGGTGCTTTTCTGGGTCATACCCCAGCCTGATCCTCTTGGGGTGGCTGTAAGACCAGGAGGTGGCTGCCTGTGGACACCTTTGCCCAAGCGGGCATTTCCCCAGTGAGCCAAAACTTGGATAGGTTTCTTTGTCCACAAGCTTTTAACTTATTTGAATATAATTTTGTTTCCTTAGCTCATAATTTGCTTCGCTTTTCATGCCTCTCACGGCTTTGCTGCCGTGCGTGGGCCGGGCCAGCGGCGGCTGCAGCGGCGCGCAGCTGGAGGGGAGCGGCGCACGTACCTCTTCCACGGCCGTCACGGAGTAGGCGTGCCCTTTGACCAGCCCGCAGGACATCCGTGTCTCGTACTGCATCGGCACTATGGTCTGTGAGACAGAGAGAAACACCCGTGCCGCTCGCACAAAGCTCAGCTGCCTGCTCGAGGGCTTTCACAGGGAGGCTGACACCGCTCAGCTGGCAGGATTTTTTGTCTTGTTCTCCCCTTTGTTTTTGTCAAGGTGGTCAAGCTACGTGCCCATAGAATTCACGTTGATGGTTAGAAAGGAATGGAGTATTAAGTAAAAATTGAAAAAGTTGGTAATATCAAGTGGAAAGGACATTTTCTGATGTCTTTCCCCCCTTTTTTGTAGGCTATTGCTTTTTGCACTTGGAACATGGCAGGATATATAATGCTTAATCAAATAATTAGCTTTTTGCATTAAAAGGACTGTTCAGCCTTCTCAAGGATAGTATGTTCGATAATATCAAGTAGAAAGGACATTTTCTGGTGTCTTTCCCCCCCTTTTTGTAGGCTATTGCTTTTTGCACTTGAAACATGGCAGGATATAGCATGCTTAATCAAATAATTAGCTTTTTGTATTAAAAGGACTGTTCAGCCTTTTCAAAGATAGTATGCTCTTGTATAGCTCTGTAAGGTTATTACACATGAACTGGTTAAACATCAGAGCAAATCAACACCTAGAATTCTTTCATCTTTCCGTGTGGCTGCTATCTTATCACAATGACATTTAAACACCCTATTTAATACACTGTCACTAACTGCCACTATCTTATTGCATCTAACTTTCAGGAAGGGCATAACTGTGTTGCTCAGGTGTAAATACATTTGCTGTCTTAGTCAGCAGCTTTTAGTGTGTCTGATGGATTTTTACTTGTTTATCTGTGAAATCTGGAATTGGGAGCAGGATGGCAGAAACACACAGTCTGCTCTACTTTTACAAGAGACTCCAGTATCAGTGAGGGGGCAGACCCTGCCATGTGCATGTGGACCACGAGCAAAACTTCCCCTCCTTCTTTGTGCCTGTTGCTGAGAGATGCGTGCAAAGTCCTGCCAGTAACTCTGCCACCCCTTCTTGAAACATCTAATGGCACGAAAAAGCAGGGCTGCATCCTGGGGGAGAATTAGTAAGGTCACACAGAAATGTTCTCAGCTCTCACAGGGAGGATCTCATCCAAATATTTCCTGGATATTGCAACTGTTTTCCATTATTTCACTTCAGCATCTATTTGGTTTCTTTTCCCTTGATTCTGTTTTCATACTATAGCCTCACACCTATTTCCTTTTTTCTTAATTTCTTCTCATGTTGTTGCCATCATTACTTGTCAGAAACCATTTCTCTTCTTTCTGTTTAAGAACATTAACTTCTGGTGGCCTAGACAACTTCCCAAAGTGCAGGTTTTAGAAGTGTTTCATCTGCGAGTCCTGATTTTTTTCCCCTGGTGATGGTTCAGGAATATGCAATAACCAGCAGCACAACTGCTGCTGGGGCAACAAGTACAGAAAGAATTTTGCAATCTTCTTTTAGTAGACAGACACTGAGGAGGAAATTCTCCCCCTAGACATGGGTGGTTTGGGCAGCCATGCTTGGGAAACAAAATAGTCACACTGGTCTTTCCCAAAGAATGACACCATTTCAGTCTTTTAGGAAGTACTAAATATGGATGTCAGAAGAGAAAAAAAATCAGCTATTTCAGCTGCAAATGCAGAAGGAAGTTTGCACAACCAAAAGTTTTGAGTGATGTAATTGTGGAGGATTTTTCTTTGTTTTGTTTTTCTCCTACCCTTCCCTACATTGCTGTAAAACAAGAGATGTAATTTCATTGTCACGGAAATGCAGCTCCTTAAAGGGCAGGGTATGACAGCTGCCTGACACAGAGAAGGCAGCAAAGTGTCCCTCTACAGATTTGAAAGCTTCTAAGTTGTCCAGTATGGGGTTTTTTTTCTTAGAGGGTTTTAACATCCCTCTATTTTGCTAGATATTTATGTGGATGTGCTGGAGTTACTTTGTATTTCATCACACATATGAAATTCCACATGTTTTTCCCTTTCCTTGTTAGGCATTTTTAATAAGGACTTTGTTGGCAATAATGAAAAAAAAAAGAGTGTCCCTAGAGCATACTCTCCTCTATTAATTGTAGAGCACTCTCTCTCAAAATAAGTTCACGAAGAGCTTTTTTGCCTGGAACGAGAACTATGCAGAGATTGCTTTTCCTTTCCTTGCCATTCCATGCACACTCAAGGATTTTGTTCTATTCTAGTATTTTAGTTTTTTTGTTCTCTCCACCCTATTCAAGCCAGAGACTTGATAAAATCCACTAATAAATTTCTTGTTCTGCAAATTATAAGCCTGTGTCACAAGCCAACACCCCTTTAATGTCTCAGTATCACTGAAGCTCTCTAGTATCAGTCACTCTGCTGGAAAGCACTGAAGTCTTTTAACACACACGTCAAACAGCATCCATAAGAACATTTCATTAGTGTTATTCTGTGAAACCAAATAAGTATTTAAAAACATAGGTGATATGTTTCTCTAACTGTTTTTAGATAAAAGAGTTCTGAAGTCAACTGCTTAGGAGACATACCCAGGCTGGCCTCTCCTCCATCCCCTGGTAGTCCACAGTGGACTGAGTCATCTGTGCATTTTCTTGATTCTTCACCATGCGAGCAATCAGTTCCCCAATGTTGCTCCGAGGAGCTGATCCATAGGAAAAGCCTAGGTCATCCTGGCACAGAGAATGGGAGAAAAGTATAATGGAGGAGTGGTAAAAGATAGCCCAGATTATTTCTCTCTTCCCTCATTATGTCCATACTTATCTATAGTGGTCAATAGCACTGTTCTCCCACCTTTACTGAAATGTGGTACTCTATAAAATATTAATTTTTTAACTTTTAAATTTACCACAATAAGTGAAGACAGTCTGAAGCCGTGTGGACAATAAAATGTTAATTTGCACACTTAATGTCTTTGACATGAAGATTTGTGTCTTAACAGAGTTGCAGCATACTCATACTAACCTATTTCATTGGGTTAGGGTCTTGAGGGGAAAGGGATACTGGTTTGGCACCTGTTGTTTCCACTGCCATGTTCTACTTCTCTTTATTTCCCTTTTGATAGTCACAGTTTGATAATGGCTGCTCTCTAGGGGGGATTATTCCATCTCCTAGAAGTGGATGTTTTCTGTGTGGCCTAAACCAAGCAGTTCCAAAGGTGGTATATATTTGGTTATGAATGGAGAGGTCCCTCTCCTCTGTCATTTCTTATCTGCAAAGTTCATATGGACTCACATCAATGGAACTGGCCATGAGGGATCCTCTGTCAATGGCATGTTTCATGATTTTATAGATATCTTTAGGGGCATCCTTTATCTCATAGAACTCTGTGACTCCTCCGGTGAAATCCTCCATGGCTTCAGTGGTGTTGCCTCCCTTCAAAGCTTCATATGACCCATGCAGTCTTGAAAAGAGAACAGAAAAAGGGTTTTTTACACAGGTATAGATATCTACCTATATATTTATATCCATCTTGTGTGTGTATAACTACAGCTATATAAACACACATACTAAAACCCCACAACCCATCTGTCTGGTAACTCACAAGTTAAAAGTTCTAAAACATGCCACCTGCACACATAGGAAAAAAGGAAAGATATGCTGAAAATCAAATGTAGATTTGTGAATGAATAGCAAAATTTCCTAGAAAATGCACTGTAATCCATCCCCAGCTCCAAGGCATGGGGAAAGGCATTGGTGTATTCAGGTGTATTCCCTGTGTGCTTCTAAACGCTGCATGCAGTGGTGTAAGCACCGCCCAGGCAGAGCCTGGCTGGGGAGCCCGGCGCTGCCCCGCCGTTCGCTGTACTTTGCATAGGCCTTTTCCAGGAGGGCGCTCCAGAACTCGTTGCGCTGGGAGGACTTGGTAAAGACCAGCTGGTTGTTGTAGGTGGGTAAGCAGTCATCGATGACGACATCCACCCAGTCTCCATAGCGCCAGAACTGCTCAAAGGCAAACAGAAAAAAACAACTGGATTGAGTTGGTGCAAGTCTGACTGAAAAGTCAGGCTGAGAGAGGAGAAATCTGGAAATACACTACTTTGTAATGTGGCCAAAACTGATGGCTACTGTGAGAGAGGCAGCTGTACTAATTCCCCTGGGCAAAAAGTTCCTTAGGAGAACCAAAGGAAATGTAGAAAGCAGTCAGTCTTTTCTGAATAAGAAGCTCTTAGAGAACATTTTGACAGACCAGCTATTTGTGGGCCTAAAAGCAGCTGCCCTTGCCAAGTGCCGCGTGTCTGTGCTGGCTGCAGTGCTGCATCTGAGCAGTGAGGCAGGACCAGGCACCTGTTACTCCTTACACCCAGGACACTGCAATCTGCAAATGCTTCCTTGCTGGTTTAATGCTCCCTAATTGCTTTTATTGGCTCGCCCTGATGGAAGAGTTTGGGGTGAGGCAATTCAATCCCTTTTCCTCCCTGCTGTCACTCATTCTTCCAAAATGGTGGGGAGAGAAGAGCATGCCAAGACCTGAGCCTTGGGTAAATGCTTAAATTTACCACTAGAAGGAGTGACTCACCTGGAAGTGAAAGATACCAGCATAGTTTTGTATAAAGGACTGGTCGTGAGGTATGACTCTACAGAGTAGTTTTTTATTCAGTGTCAGGCAAGCAATGGCAGCCAGAAACCAGCAGTTTCCTGTAAATGAGCAGAAGCAGCAGACAAAATGAAGGGAGAGAGCAATTAGAATCAAAGGGAAAACCTGAGATACTGCAAAGTGGCATGTTAATTCTCAGTAGAGCATGATTCTCCATGTGTTCTGCAGTATTTCAGCACTTTATCTGTGCTCTAGAAATGCTTATGAGCATTGTTCATGGCTGGGTATACACAGGCTAAACAGATGATATTCCATGTACTTTATAAAAAACCTAAAATCAAATGAGCGCTGTTACCTGCATTAAGAATTCCCTGTGTTATGTGAATCTTTCACTAAAAGTTCTTGCCTAGATTGCTACTAAGCAGACGTCAACAATTTGCTACGGAGCAAAGGACTCACCGAGACAGAGGATTTCAGATATGACCTTGGAAATGAAAGAAAATTAAGTGAAAGCTAAACCATGATGTAAACTTTAAAAAGTGCAGAATTGAAGTAAGAATTTCATACCTAATTCTCCTTGGCAGATATCTGTTCTGTTGGCTCCACCAATAATAAACCGTGGATTCTCACAGATTTCCTGCAAAACAGAAACAGATGGATGAGCAGGAAAAGCATGCATGATGATGCCTGTTTAGCACAGAAGTAAAGGCAGTTTTAGAACATTTTCCTGTAGGAGAACTTGTAGTATCGAAACCTCTCTCACAGTTTTCATCTGCAGAGTTTCACTATGAAAATGTTTTGGAATCTGGATGTTCCAGACTCCAGTCAGAGTTTTCCCCATACACCTACGGGGTCTAATATTGAGCCTGGGGTGCTCCCTCTGTACTGTAATGTGAAAACACACTGAAAGGAGAAGAACTGGGGGGAAATATTTTTTCTGTACAGTAATGAAAACACTGAAACATTGGAGGAGACAGGAGAGCAAGTAGATGAAAAAACCATCAGGGGACCAGACTAAATTATTTTTAAATGGTCTTATGTCCAGTTTGCAGTAACTGGCATGTTGGGGCATTAAAAGGGTTGAAGAATGCATTTCATTGGGAATGAACTCCAGCATTACACCTTCTTAAAATTAAAGGATCAGATATTTAATTACCAGAAATAATCAATGACTGGTTAAGAGATTTTATTATTTTCCTCATGTTGTAGCATTTAATTGACAATGCTGTATTCAAAAATGATTATATAGATATAATCTGTCTCTGAGGACAGGAAGGTCTCCTTTCATCCTGCACATTCACAATGTGTTGGGTTTGTCTGTATTTATACTAGAGCAGAATGGGTACAAGATGCTATACATGTATAAATAATAAAGATATTTCTGCAGGGAGGGAAGACAAAATGCAGCAAGTGAGATAGGACAATTGCAGGCTTATATAGCTCTTTTCTATAATGGACAAAGACTGTAGTGTAGAGGAAAAAAAAGGAAAGTGGCTAGAATCTGTCCTACAGAGTGAAAAATGTCCCTGCTTTATCCCATCTGTCATACTCAAATACTTGGTATGGAGCAGAATAAGAAGACACAACCTCTGGACGCATCTCTTATGAGGGTAAGAAAAGAAAGATACTGCAACCTGAGAAGCACTGTCCTGAGCAGCTGGAAATTGGGAAGCAGACAAAGTATAGTCTAAGAGCCCAATCTGTTGAAAGATATTGGTACTAGAGTGGGAAGGAGACAGAACAAACAATTGATAATTGCTTGTGTGGCAGCACACATGGTCAGCTGATGCTACCTCTATAGTATAAAGCTTTTTATTAATATCATCAGGGTAGCCCTGGACTTTTCCAGACTCATGTTTCAGGTCTAGCAGTTTTGCTTGGCTCAAACCCCCTTTTTTTTCTCCTTCAAAATTATCAGAAGAATTGCTTTGATGTAAGTATTTGGATTAGTCATATAGCCAGACAGAGAGACCAACTTCCGCTGTCCTCCCTAGCACCAACCCCTGCAGGCACTTTACTTTCCTTGAGGGAAGGAACGTAGGGATTGTCCTGTTATTTTGGGCCTTGGTCAGCTGTTGGGGTCCAGTTCTGTCAAAGCAGATGTTTGAGATGCCTTCATGCTTTTCTCCACTCACTTGACTTTTTGAAAATATTCTTCCTTACATTGCTGTGGTGCTCTGCTGAAAACTAGTCTGAGATGCCAGGTTTTTGGTTTGTGTTTTTTCCAACTCTATTATTATATTTTGGCTCGATCTTGCTCTTATTGTAACTAGCTTTGAAATCCAGCATGCTGTGTTTTAGTTGAAAGTAGTCAGGTGCCAGCTAGTTGTTTCCAAATATTAAATGTACAGTGATGTGTTACTCAGAGCCATTTACTGCATCTTGGGGTCATTTGTTTTGTAGGATGCTTGGTAAAGGAATGCAAAGGAAAGAATCATGCAATTGTCATGTGGCCTGGTTTAGCTATGACAGAAATGCTTTTCTTGCATTTCTTTATGGGGGCCAGGTGTGTACAGCACATTGTGGATATGATTTTAATTTGTATTTCCCTAGTCCATCACCACCTGCACTAGTTTGCTGAGTACAGCTGAAGTTGCAGAGAAAGGTATCAAGGTCTTCCAAGGCTGAAGTACTCAGTCAGCAGAGCAAGACGACCTGGTGTCCAAGATGCAGGTGGCAGGTCTGTCCTTCCAGTCTTCCTAGCTGAGGAAGGGATTGCTCTTCATCTCCTAGGTCAGGTTATCACAGAGAATCCCAACAGGCTGCACTTGATTGAGGCAATGATTCGTCTTTTAAAAGAACCTCCTCTGATCGGAGTGCCTCAGACTGCCTTGGTACTATCCAGAGGAACTTTGTGTTGCACTGGGTTGGTTCAGTTCAAACTGTAATTTTATTACAAAGAGTCAGTTACAGCAAAGAAAAAAAGAATCCCAGGATAAACCTAGTAATGCTGCATGCTGCGTTCTGGGAAGATATTGCTTACGAGTCAGTTGGAAGGGAGCACTGGAAAATGCAAAGGCAGCATGCAACTAAAAATGGCATTTGACCTTTGTTACATTTTCATTAGCTTTTATTCTGTATCAGGAAGAAGTCTGCCAGTCAACTTATACTGTTGCAACAAAAGGCATTAATTCCTTTAAAAACTGCCATTAATAAACTATGGCATTCTAAGTAAATTCCAATCAAACAGAGGAAGGATCTTTTTCAGCCTAAGACAATTTGTAGCCTCATTGTCTCTTGGTCTCTTGTGGTCTAGACCATATTTTAAATGGCTGTGCTGCACACTTCAAGGTACAGCTCAATGTCAGACACCAAGCTGGTTTTAGAGCTTCTGATTGGGATTATCTTCTTCTGAAATTTCTATCTTGGTGGCACTAACTTCCATCTTTGCTTTGTGGTATGACCTGCACAGGCACATGTTTTGTGATTACTAAATTCAAACAGCTTCACATTTGTGCAGCGGATGATCTGACTGATTAATTTTCATTCCAAGCAAAATCCAGTAGTTTTTTGACTTGTTTTTATTTGTATTCATTATGAAAAAAAAGTTCCTCTTGGTGATTTTCTGGCTCTGGACAGGATCACCATAAGGAAGTCATTGAATGTAGTGGTTATGTTGTGACTTGGCTGTGAGTGAGGAGAATGACAATGGTGCATTTGAAAGCACATGTCACAGTAGAGCCTTCCTATCAATACCCTGGTGTAATTAGATCCAAACAGGGCTGCAGCAGGATCTCTCAGTATTCTGTGCTATGTTATAACACAGACTTTTTCTCAGCTCTCAAAGGATGGCCTCATCCTTGCTCTCAGGTGTGAGAAATTTCCACCAGCAGCATAGTTGTGAGAGGCACAGCCAGTCAATGAGCTGCATATAACCCTTTGCAGGTGTAAACAACTCTTTGGACTTCTCTTACCTGCTGTGGGTGAGAAAATAATTTATTTTGCATTAATTGAGGGGGATTTAATTTTCCCTCTATATCTCTAAGCCATGGTCCTGCATACTCTGAGCAGAAACACTGGAGGGATAGATCCTGCAGACTTTACTCAGGGGAACTTTCAGGGCTCTCACTTGGCTTCTGTCTCAATTGAGTATTAGGAGATCTTCTCTGTGCATTCATGTCGTGGCATGGCAGTCAGTAGCTGGGTAGAATTACAAATACCTTTTTGCTGCCCCCATGCCAGGGCTGCCAGCTGCCCTGCACAGCACCTGTCCTTCTGTGGGTAAGGGACTAAGGCCAGTCCTCATGCATTTGCTGCCCTCGCAGCAGCAGCAGAGGACAAGCATTTTGGGAGGTGGCAGAGGAAGACCTGACCTCTGGGTAGAGAGCCTTTGATACAAATTGATGAGGTGACATGACTAAGGGGACTCAGGAAGCCAGAGAGTCAGGAATAGGTTGTGTATTTCCCAGCCCTCTGTTTTAAGTGGGATCATAGAGCACATTGATCACTTGTTTATTTGCTGTGTCTAGAGGTATGTGGCACATAAAATGGCACAGGGAAAGGATCTAGACTGGTCACAGTAGGATAATCTCGCAGGAATTCTGAACTGTGAGGTATTTTTTTTTTCTTTTAGACTACATTATCAAGTTTTATTCAACTATTGACCTGAATTTCAAAGTGATTAAAATTACCACTTTATAAGAGTATATTTTATAAGCTAAAGTATTTTCGTTTTTCTGGGGGGGGAAGCTATTGCAATTTAAGAAGATCATAAGTTGTCCATATCTTTACAAACAAAACACAGCCTGTGCAATTGAGTATATGTGGTGCTTCAATGATTGCTTTAACCTCTTAGCAAAATACTCTTTAGCCCAGTGTTACTCCTTCATATTCATTTGACTTCATGAAGTCTTGGCTTGTATAAAAAAAACCCCAGATAGTTTGGGTTGGAAGTTTATATTGTATTTTAGGTCTTACATGGTCCCCAGCCTGTGGCTGCTACATGAATAGTAAGTCCAAAGTTACATATTCATGAGTGACTTAAAGAAATGTCTTTGGAATTCAGACTTTAGTCTGAACCTTTCCAATAACAAGGGCTTGATCTGTGCCTGCACAGTTATATAGGACAAGTCTGAGGTTACATTGTGCATTTCTTTTGTTTTGATGCTTTCTAATACGACACTTGCACTCTGTCTGCTGCAGGATGCTGGCACTCATCCACTGTACTGCTGTACTGCTTGCCTCTGCAGAAAGAGGGGAAATCCCATCCCTTTACATGACTGACTTGGGGCTGCATTTAAGTCTTTCACACATATTTCTAGAGGCTGATGCAGCCGTGGTGATGATGAAGGAATGACAGGGCACAAGTGCACAGGGCACAGCAGATGGGGGACTCATTTTGATCCCTCCCCATTGCTCAAGTTGTTGTTGTGACAGAAGCACGTGGCCTTCCTCCACGTCTGTAAGAGCCACCCACAAGAACTCGTGGTCTTTTGCTATCCAGTTACACTCCTGTGATCAGTTTTATCTATCACCACTGACTTTGCCACTGAAGCACAGATTTGGACACAGGGGAAGTTTGGCAAATATGAAAGAGGTGGCCAAAAATTGCCAAAGAGATGGAGCTGTGGAGGCTCCTCAGAACAACACCCCCACTGTCAGACAGTGGATGTCAGGGGCCAAGGCATTGTCCCAGGGGCTGCCTTGCTGCAGGGGAGCAGCTGCCCAGCAGATATATACCCAGGGAAAATGTGTAAACCCTCCTGAAGTAGGAGGGAGAATCAACTGGGAATTGAAATATTAGTCCTCTTCCAGTGAGAGAAACAGAGGAAAAAAAAGATGAAAAAGAATAGGAGGGCTAGTTGGGGAATACCCACAAAACAGGAAAATGAATGGTATTAGTAGCCAAGAGTGGGTCTTCACAGTGATTAGGATACCCACATTCATGGTAAGTGGGATAAGCAATGCAGGGAAAAACTGACTAAGAGCACGTTTCAGAACATAACCTGTCCTTTTATTTTCACACCTGAGAAAAATGGTGAAATACCAAAATAAAGGTTTAAGTGAAACAAAGTAGTGTTAAAAAAATTAAGCCTCAGCAAACCCAGTAACTTGTTGCAGAAGGAGGAGAATTTTTCTTTGGTACTTTCAGACAAGAAAATCTGAGACAAACCATGCAAGAAGAAAATTAAATTCTCCATATCTCTTTCTAAATATTTCATTCCACCTCTTTAGTTGCTGCTGTTTTATTGTATTTTAGTCATTATATACACATCGCCTAAGCTTTCACAGCCCTAGCTAGTTATCTCTCAGGAGAGCTCTAAGGAAATATATTTCCAGTTTATTCCACCTTCCTCTCCAACACACAGTTTCTGCAAAAAAGTAAGCTCAGCGTAAAACTTCAATTTACAGAAAAAGGCAATCAGCAAACATGTTACTTACACGTGGCCTTTTCCACTCGAACTTGACGGGGCTTTTCTGGCTGTAGAAAAGGGATGACTCATTTGGTGGGAAATCAGGATCTTCATAGAGAATGTTTTTCTCCAGGCACTTCTTGTGAAGCTCTTCATAGGTCTTCTCCTTTATGTGGATAATGGGCTGATTGCGACTTATAATGGCAGAATAAATGCCCCCTGTGCCCCCTCCTGCCCCCTCCGTAGTGCCAGCAGTGGTGCTGGGGACTGAGCCAGCAGCCGTTTGCTGAGCCACCGCTGCATTTATGGCGGTCGGCATGGGAGTCAGGCTGACAGCGAATGCTGAAAGACAGCAGGATCTTGCAAACTGGAAGGAAATTTCAGAGAAGAGGAAGTTGCTGTGCAAACCGTCTTTTCTGTCTGTTGAAAGCCTTCTAGTCAAATTTGCAAGCCAGAAAATTCCATGTGGTTTTGCATCCTCTTAAAGGACAGTATTTTGTCATTAAAAATTGGAATTTGTTGCTTGATGTGGGGCAAGATCAGTTGGCCTGCTCCTGTATCTGAGTTGTATCTACAGCGTGTGTGTGTGCTGTCCTGTGCCTGTAAGTGTCCAGAAGGGACAAGCTTTAACTGTGAAATCTAAAAATAACGACAGGCAAAGAGAGAGGGAAAATGAGAGGGGGGCATTAGTGAGATGGTGTCAGTCATCTGTGCAGCTTGTGCCAAAGCCAGGCATGTTCCTGGGGCGGGCTCTGTGTGTGGGCTGACTCCTGGTGCAAGCAGTTCATCTTTTCCTTAAGTAGAGGGAACAGTGAAACTGGAAGCTAAACTCCTGCTGGCCTGGGAACGTTATGTACAAAGTACTGCCAGGCAATGGTCCTGACACTACTGAAAGAACTGTTGTACTTGACTTGTTTCTACCCTTTGTGGCAGAAAAGATAGAGACAATTTTTTGCTGCTGGAGAAGATGATCACCAGACACTTCTAGTGGTTAAAAAGGAGCTATTTGATGCTACTGAGGGCAGGTCAATACCTGCCAGCTAGGTTTGGTTCTTCTGGAAAGCAGCTTGGCAACACCAAGATTCACCTTGTAATAGCTAACTCCCATGAAAAAAGCAACTTCTTGTGTAGGGGCTATTCTCTGTGTGCTAGGATATACCAAAGTTAAAGGAAACATCTGACTCTACACATGTATTTATCACACAACAGTGGGATAAGGGACAAATTCACAGCCTCTGTGAGCAAAAATCTAACCACATATTGCTTTTCTCTGTAACCCAGACAAAAGGTGACAATATTTATATGTCAAGAAAAGCACTGTAATACCTTGATTTTTCTTTATTGGGAAGTCTTCAATCACAGGTTGACATCAGTTTTATTTTTGCCTAATGATACTCATTTCTGGCTCACATATACATTGCTGATCTTCTGGCCTAGGGCTGTGGCATTTTCCAAAGCACTGATGGGGTTTTTTTCTCAGCCATTTGCTCAGTTTACCCATTTAAAATCAGCAGTAGAGAGGACAAACTCTACAGCTCATTAAAGAAAACTCCCCTGGAGAAATTTTAAAGAAGGTAGTATATAGTTGGCAAGCTTGACTAACCTCTAGGAATATTAATCATCAGTCTTTTAGGACATTTAGGCGGCCTAAATCCTTTTCTTTTTATCATGAATTTAAGCCCTCTTGCACCAACAGGGCAATCGAAAAAGACAGATTCAAGCATTTGTGAAAATAGGAATGCAATTGCTTTAGGGTAGGTTCTTCAGATGCAGAATTTACGACTTCCTCCTTACATTTAGATGCAAGGATTGCAGGTCTCATACTTGACACTACATTGCAGGACAGCTTGGCAGAACCATGTGTCACTTTTTGCAAGATAGGCAAACAGTGAGACTCAAGGGTCTTTCACTGCACAGCTCAGCAAAGTGCTCATTTTGCAGCCTGTGCCTATGTTTTTTCTTCCCTATTCTCCCTTCCTGCCCAGTGCATCTCTTATATACAGAGCTCTGTTTCTAGAAGAATTGTAGGGGTATGACATCCAGTTCAACAGTAACAATGAACTAATCTTTAGTGAATTAATCTAAAATGTTAATATTGCTATTTAATTTGTATGGAGTTTTCTCTCCGGTTGTTTTCACTAATTGAACTAAATTATTTCTTTTAAAAAGATATACTAAAAACTTATTTCTTCATTTATGGGATAAATATGTGAGTTACTACAAACAGCAATGTAAATCATATTTTTTTCAATTTATCAGATCTAAACACCCAACTGCTAAGATTTTCAGCAACTAATTGCTACTGAAATCCATAGACATTAGGAACTTCATACCACTGAAAATCTGACCCATGAGTCCTTACTATGGTGCAGATATCTTACTGAGGGCCAGAGAATAAAGGCAAGTAATTCACATTAACCTGGTACCCTTGGAAGAATACTCACTAGTGAGTCTTAGCAGTAGAAAGTAGGTCAGAAGGAAAAAGGCATGTAATTTGTTCATTTTTACTTTATTTCACTTTCCAATTTGAGAAATAGCAGTTAAAATATTTTATTAAATTACCCAAGACAATAACTATATCTTGTCAGAAGCACTGCTATGCTTAAACATAGTAAGAAATCATCGATCAAAGCTTAGAAGTAATAGAAAAATAGGGTCTGTCTCTTTTCACAGATACAAAATATCTGTTTGCTGTTGTTCTACCTGGATTAACACATTTGCATTAAGCACAACAGCATTTATGCTGCCAGTTCCTGGATTGGAGGCTCACACTGTTTCCTGGAAGGTGCTCACAAATAGCTCTGCAGAATAGAAAAGAAGGAAGCTAAGGGTCTGGTGGGGAACAAACTACACTTCAGTAGTCAAGAGCACTCACAGTTTGCTCTCATGCTTGCTGCTCCCAGAAATCTGCCCTGCAGAGGACAAACAGCAGCAGGTGGGAATGACAGGGGGATTAGTAATGTTATGTTACCTTTAGCTGGCAAAAATGGTGACCATCCTTCTCTGTTCCCTACAAGTTAATTTACTGATGTTTTCAGAAAATGCTTCCTTATCTTACTAAAAGGAATTAAATGAACTAGAAATCCAGAAAAACCAGAAACCCAGTTGATGGCATGTTCAGGTTTGTCTCAAAGCAGAACTGGTTTCAAAATAATATAGCTGACAAGTTCAGTAAATGGAAAGGGTAAATAAACCCTGTGGAGCAATGGCAGCCTGTGAGAAGAGATGCCTAAGATGGAAAAGCCTGAGGGAACAGGCAGGATGCAATGTATGTGGGACTCAAGATGTCTCTGTTTTGCAAGCAAAGCAAGCATCAAAACATCAGTTCTGTTTGCAGAGATAGTGGGAAAAGAAGGCAAGGGAAGATTAGGCTGAATTGTAATAGAAAGTGGGACGCCTGACTGCAGAATTAATCCCATTAAAATTAAATTCTACTTCATAAATGCCTAGCTCAAATCTCAGCCGGATACTAAAAAGTGACATGACTAAAACTTTTCCTAAAGGAAGCCAAAACTTGGCAGGACTTGGAGAATGTGCAAAAGCATAGCTCCTTCTCTGGGCTAGCTTTAATCAATGATGTTCAATCATCAATGCCAGTTCTCTCCTAACAGAAAACTTTTTTTAAAGTAGTACTTGCAGATGGAGGGGAGCAGCAACATGGAAAATGTTTTTGTGTGAGTACAGCTCCTATCTTACACCAGTGGAGGACCTGTGCCTTTTTGAAATCCAAGTTTAAAAGCTGGCTGTTAGGGAGCCTTCTGCACCACCACATTTCTGTCTCTTACTATTGCACAAATGACTGGCACAAGCTACCCAACCCTCACCTCCAGTGCCTGAGCTGTTTGGCCAGCCTGCTGTTTGCTTTCCGTGCAGATCAGCTAATTTTGCATTGCCATAAAGATAGGAAAGCAGAAGTGTCTGTGATCACACTGGGTGGCTCCTTCTGTGTTTGTTTTCAGAAGGCAGCTGGCAGGCAGAACTCTGGTGATAACCTCTTTGTCTGTCATACCTGCTGATGCTGCTTGTTGTACTGGCCCAGATCTCCTTAAGTGCTCCAGCCTCTGAATAGTTTGATTTTCAAATACTTACATTAAGGCCTATGCCAACAGGCCACAATCTCACCCTGTGAACTCATAATTTTTTATTGCAAGTGAAGGCAGAACTGAAGCTTAATGGCTAACTGAAGCAAGCCTAATGCAAACAGTATTTAGCTTATTTCCCCAAAGATACAATCCTAGTGCTATTATTTTTGCTGAACAGAAAAGTTATCTAAGTCCAAATCAGTGCTTTAAAAGAAAAATTGTAAGAAATGTTAGTTTGGATATGTTGGTGGAAAATGTGTTTGCAGATATAATTGGATTCAAGTGAACATCTGAAGTCCTCCCAGTTTATTTCTCCTCAGCCTCTCAATGGACAGTTTCTCTGAAGAAGCTGTGTCTTCTTTCAGCTGATACAGATCTCCCAGTCAGCATCAACACTCAGGGCTAAGTTTCCCAGTGTCAGTACAGAGGTCTTCGTATCATATGTGAAAACCACTTCTTTTTTTTTCCCATCTGAACAGAACAAGAGAGTTTTCTATTTAATTAAAGAAGAATTCTTCTGAAACACAGCTACATGTGACTGTCTACAGTTTTTAGTTCTGACTGTCCCTGCCACTGATGAAAAGGATTGATTAAAAAACAAAAAGAAAAATCTTCCCAGCACATATATAAGAATGCAGTGGAATAAGAAAGTAACTATTTCTTTTTTTTCTGATCTTTTAAACTATGGTACATCAAAATATGGAACTACTCAAGAATTTTTCTGAAAAAAAATCATCCTGGTTTCTGCACAGGTGTTCTTCCAAGCACCCCTGACAAGTGGAGGCAGAAAGTCCATTCCCCCATGACTCTCAAAGTGAAGGGACATGCTTGGAAAGCAACCAGAAATTGTGAGCCCTTTCTGTAGATGCTACTGCCTATCCTTATGGGACACCTTGCAACTTCTAGTGATCTCCATATAGTCAGGAACTCCAGAGCTTTTGGATGAGCATGGAAACAGAAGAGTAAGGGTTTGTCTGCAGGTTTCCTGTTCCTGTCTAGTTGACAGGAACAGGAAACCTGTTCCACTAGGCAAGCTGACAGACCTGAACAAATGGGCTTTCATTTGAAGTGCCATCCCTGCTCATGCTCTGTGCAGGACAATGTTGTCTGAATGTCTTCATTCCAAACTACATTTACTGATGTATTTATCATCTTTCAAAGTCAGTATTCTCCAGTTCTGCATGTAGTATTAGTGGTGAATAGCTGCTGGTTCCTTTCACTAAATTCTGTCCTTGATATAAAAAAGTAGCAACAAAAGCTAAACAAAGAGGCTTCCTGTGCTGTAACACTTCCTTTGCAGACCTGTCAGTTTGACACCTCTAGTGAACGGCAGCAGAACAACAGAATTTTAAAAAATTGTAGTAAAATAGAAGTCAATTCATTACCCTTGGCACTGGCTGTCACCAAAGTGGGTTGCTTTCCGAATCCCAGAATTATCACCCGTGCAACTACACATGTAGTGTGGTATTGTCCACTTTCATCTACGCAGCTGAAAGAAGAAAATAATTTCATATACATCAATTTATTTTCATCAGTATAAGTTCAGTATCACACAAATATTATTACTTCATTCTCATCATGAAAGCTCCCTATACTAGTCTCCTTTTCTCTATTTACCTTTCTCTTAAAAACAAGCAATACATTTTCCCATTGTCAGCTGATTTTTTCACTGCATATCAGATTTCACAGTCAGAAGAAAAAGAGTTTGAGAAGCTATTTTATGGCAACAGCATAGCTTTGAGAACCAGAAAAGTTTTGGATTTTCAGAAAACAGTAGTTAAAACTTGTAAATATAAATGTACAGCTAATTTTAACATTTTTTCAAGTAAGATATTTCAATCAGAGACAAAATTATGTTTAATTTTGTAACTAATTCAATTTTTATTATAAAGCTCTAAAAAAACCTCAAATCAAATGTACCTCTTTTTTAATGAACAGGATGTTATTAATCTCAAAATTACTTTTTTCCAACTTCTTGATTTGCTAGCAATTTAGCAACATTTTTCTTTCCCATCCTGAATTTTTAAGCTTTTCAGATTTCATATTCCAGATAAAGGGATTTGAAGTATATTTTTAACCACATTATACAAGCTAAACTTGTTTTGCTCTGTGTTAAATTTTGTAGCTTTAGGATCAACTCCTGCATATTTTTGAAGCTTGAAGGACTGAAAAATGCCTGCAGAATCACCATTTATGCACTACACAGCCCTCTGTGCAATATACCTCAATAGTAAAAATGTTATAGTGACATATTTGGCATCTCTTTGGCTTTTGGGTTTTGTCACTGAGCCTTTGCAGGTGGTATCCCCTTGTGCCTCCCTTCAAGTGTTTTTCTTCATGCCAATATATATGGTGAATTTGTTGATTACTTTGGGAGACTGCAATGGTGTGGTTTTAGTTCCCAGACAGAAGCACTGAATATCTCAGGTTGGAAGTGACACATAAGAATCAAGCCAACTCTCTGCTCCTTGCAGGACTACCTAAACCTAAACCATGTGGCTCAGATCATCCTCCAGATGTGCTTTGAACTAGGAAAGGCTTGATGCCTTGACCACTTCCCTGGGGAGCATGGTCCAGTGACTGACCACCCTCTCAGCAAAGATTATGTTAGAAAACAAATCTTAAAAAATATAAACACTCCAGGTGTTGCATGCTTGCAAATCTCCTGATTTATCTGTTTTGTCTCTCAGATAGGCTGTACTCTTTCTAATGACTGACTTTACATCTGCATCACATCTGCAGAATCTTGAGTTTGACTAGACTGAAACAGTATGAGACAGCTCAGTATTTCACGTGTTACTGCCTTCAGACTTACGTAAAACACCGTTCACCTCTGCAGATTTATGACAGATTGTGCACACTCTCGGACTTCACTAAGCAATAGATGAGACTAATATTGCTACATCTGAACTAGAACAGGCATTTCCAGTGACAGTGTGTTGGTGGCTTTTGTCCCTAATTGCTGTTACCTGGAGGAGAGAATGTTCTTATGGAAAGTGAATTTCCGATACAGGAACTGCTTCTTGTGGAGATATTGAAATGAATGCCCATCATCTAGGTAGAGCTCACCTATGGCACAGGCCTGTGAAACACACCAGATAGAGCACAAATTAACAGCAGCTTCTAGTGTTGAATAATGAAACTGTCTCACTGTATGCTATGCTTCATATTGAAGGTGTGTGTTTATTTTTCTTTAGCAGCTTGTATCCCTGGAAGGCTCAAGCAATCCAGCTCTGAGAGTGCTGGACATCCTGGTTTTATAAATTGATGCAGGTGCCATGTGTCATCTATTTATTAGCAAAGACAGTTGTAGGAAGTTCCCTCTCTGTGTCCAAAAGGAATTTTGTGGCCTGTACATTCTCTGCTCATTCCTCTAAAGGGACTAGGCAAGGGCTGAAAAAAATCAGAAAAATATTCTGGCTCTGCTGTGCTCAGACAGTCATGCTTATAGGGGACAGTTGGGGAGAGGTTTGAGTCTCCTCAAACAGCACAAGTGGAGAAGAGCCACTGGGCACTCAAATGTAGATGCCATTGTGCTGATCAAACAGGCAGCAAGGGCCTAAAAGGTCAGATGGAGTAGAAGACATCTTTGTAAAAAGGGAATGCTATCCCAGAGTACCTCTGCATCTAAGGCCACGTGGAGTTCATAACAAATATCTATCATCCATTCAGTGGATTTTCCAGCTGAGGTCTTCAGAGGTATCACAGTGCCCCCCCGCTGGAATACAGGAATCTGCAAAAACACAAAGCCAGGGCAGCAAGGCTCCTGTACTCGGATAATGGAATTTTAACGAGGATCAGAGATAACAGATGTTTGCTCAACTTAGAAAAGAACTTTTACCACAAATATATAAAGAAAATCATTCAACTAACAACTGTCATAATATTAAACTTCTGTATGTATATAAGCAAAACAATTTTGCTTGGAAAAGTAGCCCTTATATCACCTCACTTTAGGGCACAGGGCACAGTAGGGTTTAATCTAACAACAGAGGAGATGGGAGTTTTATACAAAAGATATTTTAGATTACATTTCTAGAGGAAATTGAACTGTAACTTTTCTGATTCTGAATATTGACAAAACCAACAAAAGCTTGGGGTTTTTTCTCTGCTCCGTGAAAGTAGCACTTTAAAACAAAAACATACATCCTCCAGTGTTACTGGGATCTTCACTGTGCCTGCATCTTCCATTCGCTGAAATTTTCTGAAATCATACCAAATCTAGAAAAAACGAAAGGAGAATGAGCATGGCACACGCCAAAATCTGTTCCCTCTGTAGATGCAGTTACTCTCCTTAACTTGTCAGTATTCCTAACAACCTATTTGACAGGCAAGAAAAAGCATTTACTTTTTAAATTAAATTATCTTCTGGATGAAAAGAATAAATTGTAATTTCTGAAGCACAAAAATAATCTGACCTTTTCTACAGTTTGTATAATGTCTTGTATGTCTTAAAGCATCTGGAAGTGCACAACAATGAAACGCTTTAAAATCTTTTTTTTAAATATAATTCTTGAAAAAGAATATTTATATTGAAGTGAAAATTAACAACAAAGTTGCTAATAAAAGGTAACAAAAGAGAGCTGAATATGAATTTCCCATGCACCACAGTTGGCAGCAGGTTTAACTATAAGTGTGCCAAGCACTCGATTGCCACAGAGATCCTGATAAAAGCATTTTCCTTAACTTGTCTGGAGAGCCTAGTCTGTTTTTCTCCTTAAACTGAGAAGAATTCTAACTGTTCTCAAGTGCATTAGTGGAGTCACAAGGCTCTGCATGGTCTCATACACTCCCTTTTGCTGCTTACTCTCTAGTCTCAGGCTTTCCCTTAGCAACTATTTTCCCCAAATAATTTCCCTTCCTTCACTTCACTGCTGCTGTAGCCAAATGCTCTCTGTAGGTGTGAACCACTTTGCCATCCTGTGGATAAATACCTTTACTTCAGAGAGGAACTGCTCTCTGTGTGAGTCAGTCTTTGCTATACATGTCCCAGGCTACCAAAGCTTGTCTTGTTAAAATTTTCCTCCCCACAGTTTCCCTCTGATTTCCTTTTGACCTTTCTTCTTTTTTTCTACATAAAATGAGAAGTTTAACCCAAAGAGAAATACATGTAAAAAGGAAATTGACAGTGTAAGGAAGCTCTTTCATGGTGATTGATGAGCAAGCTTTGAAGGGAGATTTAAACTGTAGGTGACTTGAAATTTGTGCAGCAGCTCATGGAAAAAGCAAGAAAGCAAATTAACTGTGAGCCAAGCAAGCTAGGAATCAAGATGGAAGGAAGGCTCAGAGTGGGACAGCATGGCCAGCCAAGACTTGCCACAGCAGTAGTGCTCAGCAGTTATGAGATGGGGAGCTGGAAGGTTTCTGCATATAATATTTCTTTGAGCTGAATAGTGGAGCAATTCATATACATCCTTACCTCCTCTGACCCTGGAAACAGAACTGGCACTGTCTTGGCCTCTTTCTCTGTGACTGGATGCACCAACAAAGCATTTCCTGCAGAAAAACATAAACACTGCTATGGTCCTCAAGGCTGCATCTCCCCAGAGCAGAACCTGTGTGCTCTGGGGTTGTCAACCTCCCACAGCCATTTCAGGAGCTTGCTTGGGCATGTCATATGCTGAGGTTCACTTTCTACTGAAGAAAAAGGCTTGTGTAGTGGGCTGATGGCTGACTGACTTCAGCAGCCAGTCATACCACAGTAAAAAGCAATCGTGTTTGGGTGGTAGTTGCTTACTACTGCCATTTTTGAAGCAGACTGTGATCTTAGCTGCTCCACTGAACTTGGTTTCAAGTCAAAACCAATCACGGTTTTTCAAAGTGACTAGTGAGATACAACTGAGTTTTTGCATCTCCTATGTCCTCTATTTTCAAAGTGCTGTTAAAAGTAGGTCCCTTAAAGAGGTCTCAAGTTCTATATTGAGTTATAATTTTTTTAAGTCTTGGGCAGTGTTTTTATATTTTCTTTTTGTCATGCAACACCTCAAAAATATTTAACTCAAATTGCAGGGAATAAGACACCTGCTTACCCAGCATGTACTCATTTTCCACATCAAAAGTTTCAATTTTCTCTGGAAACTCTATCCAGAGAGCCCTGTAGAAAAGAAAGATATAGAATTTAGTTACATTTTTCCTCTCCAATCAACCTGTTCAAGTCTTTCTGACATTTTCAGGCTCCATTTTCTCCCTCTCTTTACAAGGTACAGTTATCAAGAACTGAAGATAGGGCAAGGTTCTCTTTTTAGTCAGTGACTCAAAGTGCCCCTTGGCCCCTGCTGAGAGTCCCCAGTACAGCATGGGTTAAGACAGTATACCTGTCTTTACATCTGAGGCATTGATTTCTTCACTCCTGCCTTCTTCCTTACAACCTTGCACTACATCTGCCTTCCTTCTAGCAAAGGAGAGATGAATGAGCCTTTGTGTCCCAGTCTGCCAGCACCGCTGGCCCCTGATGGGCTAGTCCCTGCAGCACAGTCCTTCCTGTTCTCAACAGCTCCCTGCTGCTTTTATAGAAAGTCTTGTCCTGGCCACACCTGAAAAACTTGCACCAGAAGCTCATTTTCATTCTTTCTCAAAAAAGGGTAGAGTAATAACCATCTGGTTATGGAACATGAGTTGTATATTTAAAGTTTGAGAGATTATGACAACAGTAGCTTGTTAAGAGACAGGATCTGGGTTTCTTTACACAAAAGCCTGGCTCACCTGCTCACTCACAGGCATCCACTGATTCACTGCAGTCCAGCTGCTCATGTGCTTGCTAATGAAACACACTTTCCATTCTGCTTGTCTCAGTGAGAAAAATACACTTCCTCTCTAATTCTGTACCTACTGCAGCAAACTTAGCACAATGGAAGTGTGATTTAATACTGTGGGCAGTTCACATGCCCACAAAAGCTTCATTTCAAGAAAGACAGAAACCCACTGTCTCTGTCAGTGCATAAAACAGGTGCATTTACACCCACATACGTGCAGACAGACACTCACACTACTATGTCTGTAATGCAAATTATCTTCAAAACTCAAACCACTCAACCCTTGTCAAAAAGACCTGTATGTTTTTAAAACTTATGAGATGTATCTGCATAACAAAATATAAAGGTAAATGTGAGCAAAAGAAGAGTTCCAGAGCAACTGAAAACACACAGATTATAATCTATACCAGTGAGACTAATGACATTAATCTCTTCCCGAAAGAAATGCTGCATTCAGTTCCATAGAGGTACATTTTTAAGAGGTTAGAGAGCAACAGAACAAATAATTTATTTTACAATTGCATTTCTGTTCTAGATTATTAAATTCTCTATTAAGAGAAACAATATGAGCAGTACTGCAGAAAAAATGATAAAACTAATATGAAGTAAGATTTTATAACAGTAACAGTTAAGTAGTAACATATTTTTATGAGAGGCAAAATGGCATTTACATTGCTAGGTCAACAAGTTCATAGTTCATTAAGCACTGTTTTATGTACTGGTTGGACTACTATGGGATGGTTTTTATCATGATGAAAAGTTTGAAGCACAGACTACTCCAGAAAGTTCAAAGACTTCAATGTGTTTATTGAATTAGTGTGTTCCAGGTGTCACTTAGGAAAAAAACTCTGAGAGCCCTAACAAAGCTCGCAGAGTGCATGAAAAGAGAATTCACTATCAGAATTTTGTATGGTTTTTCTCCCTTTTAATAGTCACATAAGTAACTACAAAGCTAAGAGGTGGTAATTTAACCTCCCTTCTCCAAGTAAGCTCCTGCAGATACCCTCGAGGCCTCCTGGCTCATGCTCTTACCTCATGACGGGTTCAGCCGCCGTGTGTGCCCGATAGAACAGAGTGTATAAGTAGGGCAGGAGGACGTAGCGCTCTCTAATGGCTCTCCTGATGATCTGGGTGTTCTTCTCCCCAAAGAGCCACGGTTCGCGCCGTTTGCTCTCCATGTTAGAGTGACCTCTGAAGAAGGGCTGGTAGGCTCCCGCCTGATACCAGCGAACAAGTAACTCTGGCTCTGGATCTCCAATAAACCCTCCCACATCAGCTAGATATTGCGCAGACAAATAAAAATACACAGTTTTGGAGATTGCTCTGGAAAATGTGACGCTCTCCTCTAACAAACATTCCAAGTGTATAAATCCATGCATTTCACAGTTTGTTCACTGTTCTGCTGTTAGGCAGCTGCTTGTCTGAATAAGAGTAAAAAACTGGTGCAACAAATTATGCTTTGAAAAAAAAAAAATCAAGAGAGGTTTTGAAGGCTAAGTGAGTGATTTTCCCAGGGACAGAGCACTGTTGGCGATGCTGTAAACAAAACACTACCTGAGGACTGCTGCTCCAGATGGGACAGAAACACTGCACAAAAGTTAGTGGAGACATGATGGTGAGAGCCAGGTTTCAGGCTTCTGAAACCAGTCTAATCTGTAAAACCACCTGGAAATGCAGAGGGCTGTTGAGCTTTCCACCGTCTGTGTTAAGTTTACCTTTTGAATAAAAGCTTAGTGGCACCATTTATGCACAGTGAGAAACACATTACCTCCACAGAAGGAAATCCCTGCCATATTCATGGTAAGAAGCATTGGAATGGATATTTTCAAGTAACTCCACTCTGCCGTGTTGTCTCCAGTCCACACTGCCCCTGGAAATACCCAATTTCAGGATTATGTAGGAAAACTGAATGTATATCTCAGTTTATGCTTGCAGTTAAGGAAAGGAGACAATAATAATCATAAACTACTTTGGAATTCCTGTACATTGCACCTTTTTTTTTTCTTTATACATTTGTGCTCGTGAAATAGGCGATAAAAACAGGTATTGATTTATCACAGGACACAGATAGCTGTTCTACCTTTGACTCATACACACCTTGCCAGCCTCTCTTGATTTTTTTAATCACTTGCACTCTTATGAGCTTATCACATCAGTATTTCTAAGACAGTTTCTGTCCTCTCTAGACTACTATCCATCAAACTTAATAGAATAAAGTAGTAAGGAAGGCATCCAGCTAGTCCTTACTAACCATATTTCTGTGATCCAGCAAAGAAAGATCTTGTGAGGACAAATGGTCTCTCTTTTCCCGAAGAACGTCTGATGAGTCCTTCTGCAGTTGCCATTTGCTGAAAATCATTAATAGAAAAGTTAGGAAGACAAACTCTTTAATTAGGGTACTTTCTACACTGTCTTTTTAGCCCTTCTAAGGGAGAAAAACTAAGACAATTCTATACCCAGAAATAATTCCTATTATTAAATAACATGTTCTTACTAGAATATATGTGAACAAAAAGATTCAATAGTCACAGCAAACATAATTTACATTACCATAGTAATGTAAGGCACAAATGATGTCACATTTTCTTGTGACCAATTACAGTTTATTTCAAATACTGCAATATCCACCAGTTTCAGGCCTTGATGAAGGTTATAGAATACCCTCTACTGTGTGAAGTACCACATCACACATACTCCATGATAATAACTGCTCTTTGTGTCTCCAGATACTCCACCTGGTAGAATCCGTAGAGGTTGTGTACTTCCCGATGCTCCCAGTTGTTGTAGTGCACAGCATCTTTCTGCATTGTTAGTTCTGCCCCCTTGAAGACCGAAGGCTCATTCATATCATTCCATACAAAGAGGATATTAGTGGATGCCTGTGACACAGGGCTTCAATTAGGTCATGACAGAGTCAGTCGTGTGATTTTGAGTGTCTGTCTCAAGAGGGTGTCAGACCAGTCTGGGGTATGAGTAGAAACAGCAGCACAAAAGCAAGACTTGGTAATTACACTTCCCAGGTCACTTGAAAGCCCTCAGTGATTCATGTTATACCTCTTAGAGGCCCTTCTAGTCAGGGCAGCAGCCTGCAAGCCCACTTGATCTTTGCAATTCTCACAAAACTCAGTAAGCACTCGCTATCCCTGCTTTCTGGTGAGGGAAAGAGGCAGGGAAAAGAGAAGTATAAAACAGCCATAAAGAAAAATCAGAGAAGGCCAGAGATGAAAGCTGGAGAGAAAAAGCAGCATGGGAGATATTTACTATGTATGCCTACTAGGGAAGTGATTTCAACAACTGTACTGCAAACCAGAACTTTGAAGAAGGATGAGGGGAACTGGAGGTGTGCAGCAATGGTCACCCAGACACTTTCAGCACTAGGCAGGAAGGCCAGGAGGAACTGACTAAGCTGTGAGAATGTACTCCCACATCACTCCTTGTGTGCTATCATGGTAGTAAAGGCTGAAATAGCAGCAGCTGTTTTAGATTATGCATTCTTAAAATGCCTGCAGTTTGTCCCTTATATTGCTGCAACTAAGAATGCATGTTCACTGGTGGGATATGGGCTCCAACTGGCTCACTGTAGATAAGTCCATGGAGAAAATCCTTCTGTGGTACTTCAGCTTATCAAGGTATTTTCCTACACACAATAATAGAGCTACCAAAGCCAACAACTTGCTTAGACAGTATCTTCTCTCATCTCTCTTTTCAGGCTTTCTGGGATATATAGATCAGAGCAAATAAATACAAACCTTGTATGTTTTGAAGGCAAATTGATCTGCATACCATTTTCGCACTTCAGGATTGGTGAAATCCAGGTAACAAGAGGAACCTGTGGATTTTGGAGATCCCAATTATTTATCTAATTTTATGAACATTGTCTTTGCACCTATACACAATGGCCTAAAGCTACAATGGTTTCCATAGGCAGCAATAATGTAGTTGCTATTTTTTCTGAAATTAAAGCTCAAGACCAAGTTCCAGGCTGACTTGGAATTCAATACATCCCTTGCCATTTTGTGTAGGTCAACACACTTAGATTCAGGAGGTCTGAAGTTCAGCACCATTTAAGGATGTCTGCTACCAGTTTCAAATATATTCACATGTGAACAAGTAGTCAGGGAAAGACAACATCACCAGTATTCTGAGCTCAAACAGAAAAGTGTCATTGAGAAGCTGAAGAACTACATCCTACCATGCTACTAGAAGTTGTAATATGTTCTTCATTTTTCCCATAACCATTCCTTTGCCAGGACTGTGGGCTTCCTATCTGTAAAGAAGGGAGACAACCTCCTTTGCCTCCCTGCAATGAGATCTTCTCATGAAACATAAAATGT
This sequence comes from Passer domesticus, assembly GCF_036417665.1. Taxonomy (NCBI): domain Eukaryota; kingdom Metazoa; phylum Chordata; class Aves; order Passeriformes; family Passeridae; genus Passer; species Passer domesticus. The sequence continues at coordinate 36,572,818 of NC_087479.1, forward strand.
CAAATCCCTGTGTTACTCTTGAATCAAAGTCTTCTGGATCATGGTTCACTAATTTTCACCCAGCCTACATAAGCTGTGCTCACTGCAATGGACCAGACTTCATTTCTGTGTCCAAGACAAACTGGGAAGAAGAATGGCTTTCTCATCAATAAATCCAACTCTTTTAGTTCTAGGCACTGGGACTAGCCAAAGATCCAGTATATATAACAGAGGCAATCTATACAGCTGAGGCAATCAGGACATGATGATACCATCCCTCCCCCATTATTAGAAATAATATTAATTTTATTATTTATTATAATTATTAATATTTACAACAAATGCAAGGAATTTGATAGGAATACAAGAATTCAATTCTTCTTCCATGCATCCCAATTAAACCATTCTGCAAAATTTTAAAAATCAGCAGCTTAAAATATAAAGACACAGCGTTTTTTACCTGGCCAACAAATGCCCTCAAAATCTTGGCCATTTCTGTCTTTCACAAAATATCCCTTTTCTTTTGCCTGTGCATACAAGGTATACGAGGGATCAACCTTAATATGAGGATCTACGATGACCACAAGCTGCCAGAAAATAAGAAAAGTAAACCACATAATTAGCATCAGCTGTGCTTAATAAAACAGCAAGAGTTCACTTCTGATAAAAGGCAAAGAATGACTTCATCTCAGGTAAAGAAGAGAGCTGTGCCTCTAGTTTTAAAAGTAGATACCAGGTTTTTTATATACTTTGTTAGACATATGTACAGGACCTGAATTTACAAGGACTGCATGAACTCACCCTCCTAAAATAAATGACAAAAGCCATTGTTTCAGATAAAAGCAAGTATCCCAACACCTAAAAACATTCTGTTTAATTCACTGCTGTATTCTGTGAATGGGAAAATATCTGACTTCTGTGTTCATGTGCCTGCTTAAAATGATATGCCTTAAGACAGTTAAATTCATTTTAGTGTGTGTATCATGCTACAGCAACAGGTATTGTGTTTTGCAGTTACACTCTGCTGTTTTACTGCAGAGCTGAGAAAGTACTATAGTTCCAATTGAGAGATTATAAAACTTGCATGCTGTTTCAACAATCCCCTGTTCACTGACTTTTGGCAAAGATCAAGCATTAAGCAGTTCTACAACTCAATAATTCCAAGGAAAATATTGTAGCTGTAAAAACAGAAATACAGAAACACAAAGAAAAGCTGAAAGAACCACAGGAACTATCAGTGGTGAAAGCTCATGTTAAGAAGAAAGATTTTCTGCTGTGTTCATCAATGAGAGCACTGAGCTGCTTCTGTAAGATGTAGTTTCACACTGGTCAAATTTAGCTGGATTGTCAGGATACAGAACAAACTACTAAATAATAAAATGAGGTATGAGGAACTGAATTAAACAAGATAACTTGCAGGCTGGAAGCATCACCAGATAGCAACACAGTCTAATTTATTCTGTTGTAGTTCACCTGTTTCCAGTACATGAAGTACAGAGAAATCTTTTCTTTCTTCCCGCAATATTATTTACCTTGCGTTTTTTCTTCCTGAGATGTTCTTGCATCTTTCTGGGGTTCTGGAATTTCTTTTTGTCCCAAGTAAAATACCTCTTGCCATCTGTGTGCTCTATATCCAGCCATATGACATCATAAGGAATGTTATGTGCATCAAAGCCAGCATCCACTGCCTTGACATCTTGTTCATCCTCATAATTCCACCTGCACTGATGGTAGCCCAGAGAAAAAAGTGGGGGCAAGGCTTGTGTGCCTAGAAAGAAGATATGAATGAAGACAAAACTCTCAATAAATTCAGTCTTTCCACATTATAAGGTGGCACGTCTTGATAGTGACTGTCAGTTCTAGCCCCCTGTGTTTCACCTCTTCATCTAAAGGTGCAGTTTCAGACAGCAGTGATTATGCTGGCTTCTCAATTGGAGGCAAGTTTGACCAGCTGTGAATGCTAGGGAAAACAAGGACAGAGGCCTGCCTTCACAAAGCACGAGCCTTTGATCTACACACTGCAGTTTGGGAATAACTGGCCTCGTGCACACAATGGGCTAGGTAAATATTGACCCACCCTTGGGTACAGCGTGCTCCTCAGACAATCTCCTGGGTAGGTGTGCCATTCTGACTCTAATTATGTGACTTAGTACCTGTCAGTTGTGCAAACTGCTTGAAGATATCAAATGCAGTGGGTCCCATCAGCAGGAAAACATCAATGATCCCACTTTCTGACATCCACCGAACATCAGTGAGAGGCACTGCTCTCTGCTTAGCAGTCTCTGCAGCAGATCTGGATGGAGTGTGCTTAGAAGGAAAACAAGGTAAACCTGAATATCTCTCTCTATCAAACTTCAATGAAGGAGCAAAGAGGGAAACACACAGAATTCATTAACACATACCTGGCAGGTATTAGGAATACACACTGAATGTTTCTTATATATCCTTCACAAATTCTTTACCTTGCATACCACTTACACGAAGTAGAGTAATAGGTAATGAGAAAAAATGGGTAATGAGTGGCAAAATATCAAAGCATTTCTATAATTAAGGACTGTGAATTTTCTGTAGGATCTTTGAGTAATATCTATATCATAACTTAAAAAAAATAAAATTAACCACATAATGCAGTGCTGGAAAAGCAAGATTTGCTTGTCATTGTTTCAATTTTAACAGAATTCATATGTTCGTGTTTCAAGAGTGAGTTCCTTTCCTGAACATTTTATGTTTCTTCAAGGTCAATTACATTCCACAACAGAATAAGCCTGCTAAGAAGAAATCTGTGGCAATTCTAAGAATTTAAACACTCATAAAAATTTCTCAAATCCAAGTGAATATCAAGATTTTTGTCCACCATTTTTCTGCCTTCTACATCCATCTGTGTAGATTTTTTCTAGGTATTTTCTCTCTGTCTCCTCCTGTAGACCTGTTAAGATACAAGATCTATAACTTGGCTCTTGAAAGGAGTGATCTCTTTGTTCTTTTAGTTTAATGCAACAAATTTAGCAATATGGAGGACAGGAGGAAGAGAGTGACAATTCTTCATTAGTGAGCAAAAGATGAATCTCCAATAGTTTAAATTCCCATTGGCCTTGTCCTGAAGTGTTTTCTTTTGTAATTTAATTCTGAGGAAAGTGAATAACTCTCACCTCAGCTACTGCCTTTGTACTAATATCCACCAGTGTTTCTGAAGAGTTCAGCCAGAAGATTCCTGAAGTTCTGTTAGGCTTGTGTGCTAAGAGAAGGGGTACTGAACCATAAATACCTATTTTGTCATGTATCTTGTGGCCGAAAATATCCAAATTATAAAGCCGGTAGGCATCACCATCACTAGAACAAACAAACAGATGTGTTTGTTACACATAAGCATCTTGCACTAGGCTAGTTTTAACTCTATTGCTGTCTCACTAAACCTGGTGAATACTCAGTGAGTGCTCTGTGTTCTGATCTTTTGTTTAGCATCCAGAGCTGAAATATGGACTGTCTAGATTACTGCTTCTTTGCAAACAAGATTTTTGCTGCCAGTGAGACTACTGTGCATTTGCTTTAAATCCTAAAATATTATTTCTGAACTCTCCCATCCTCCCATAGAATTGCTCTTTTATGAGTTCTGCTGAAACATGACCAATCCTGGAAGTCAGAAAAAAACTGCATGGGAAATTGGGAGAGAACAGAAAGGGTCATTCATGAAATTGCACACTAGGGAAAGCAGAATGCCTTACTTCATATGGATAGGGGTTACAATTCAACTAACTAAAATATACACCATATTATACACATATCTTGATCTCCTGTCTGCATTAAATTATTAATACAATGTTATAGCTCTCTCTTACAAAACAAACAAAAACGAACACTGCATTCACTAGCAATCTGATGCCTTGACACCTTTACCTGGTGTTTTTGAGAAGAAGTGTTTCTGTATGTTGTGGTATTCCATAAACATGGTCATATCCATGTAAAGAGAAGTCCATGCCTACAGAAGTAGGACCTGTGGAAATAATATTAAATTATGAGAATGCAGAATTCTTAGGCTTATCTGAAAGGAATAAAGCAGAGCAACCTAATTGGATAAAACAAAAGAAAACAGGTTTTAATGTTTCAATAATTAAGTCTTTCATGCTTCCTTTCAACTTCACTTTCATTATTACTTCTGTTCTATGTTTGAAACAGATTTTATTGTATTTATTTTGATTTTGAACTTCTTAACAAGACAAAAGTAATCACTTTAACAAAAAAAAACCCAAATCCATGTAATCATGGGTGACTTCATTCGTAGTGAAACCACTTAAAATTATCTCCTGTTTCTATCCCAGTACCTAAAAGCCAAATTTTGCAGTACTTCAGGATCCGAATTGTTTATTTCCCACTGGTCTTCTCTTCAGCCTCAGCCAGGGGAGTAGCATGCACAAGAGTCCCTACCAGCGATATCATCCTGTCACACTAGTGAATCCAGAGCAACTTTTGGCAGGCAACCAGAGATCCTGCAGACTGACAAGCAGCAGCTTTAGGATCAGAATCTGACCATATGGACTTTATTCCTCTGACACAGAAAACACAAAAACATGATGCTGGCGTAAGACACAAGAAATAGCATGAACAACAAGGGCAACAGCTTCCTGCCCTCTGTGTCTTGACTGTGAACTGAGGAAATTTCTGCCACCAAAAGAATTCAGACTTCCCTCTTCCTACTGCAGCTGCTGGGTAGTCTGGTTGCTATAGAAGTCTGCATGATAATGGTAATGGACAAAGTTAACCAACTTAATTAGTACAGAATATAACAGGATGGACAGCAGATCATCATATATTTCGGTAATTAATAATTTAAATTTGAACTACTGCTGTCATGTGTCTATAACCTTTGTCTTTATCACTTAAGATTTCTCAGTATTCCCTTTTGTAGTCCATACCTCAAAAAAGTTTCTTTGTGACAATTATCGATGCTTAGATATCATGATATGTCATGAGAATAAACTACAGGTGAGGTCAATGTTATGTACTAATACTAAAAAAGAAAAGAAAAAGGAAATAATGTATACAATATATACATGTGAAGTCAGACAATGCAGATAATGTTAATGCTGCGTCAGAAATGGCATACAGTGAGTTGATTAAATGGGTCACATTCAATGTGTTCCCTCTTAAACAGAGATCAAATGGATATTTGCTGTGTTTTTGTCAAATTGTTACCCATCACTGATTTCTGATTAAAACAAAGTTAAGGCAACTGAAAAGCAGGAGCAAGCAGGACATTGATAAATATTAAGCAGCTAAACAGAAAGCAGACAGAAATATGAATGAACATGGGTACATACAAAACAGTAAAGCTGTTTTCAGAACTAGACTGAGACTTACCATGAGCTTTGATGTCCAAGAAACTGCCAAATTTCTCTTGCCAGAGACCTAGATCCTCTTGTTTTTCCTGTACAAATAGAAATAGCTAAGCCTAGCAAATGAAACTGTGCACATCATGTAGTTTTAAGAAAAATACATATATTCACATGAGATTTATACTGCTTTTTTTTTGCCACATATGGCTAATATAAATAAATCAAAAACACAAATCAGATTCAGCTCCAGGAATTTACACTGAAGAACAGATATGCATATGTTGTACACAAGCAATCTGCTACAGCATAAAAGTAATATCTGAGGTCTTGGATATAATCACAGAATAATAGAATAGCCCAGTTTGAAAGGGACCTCGAAAGATCAGCTGGTCCACCCCTTAATGGTAAAGGGAGCATTGATGAGATTATCTAGCAGCCTGTCCAAACAAATCTTGAAAACCTCCCATGATGGGACTATGCCACATTCCTGGGGAGCTTGTTCTAGTGAGTGATTGTTCGCATTGTAAAAAAAGTGTTTCTCCTTGATGAATAAATTTATAAAATGCATGGGTAGAACCAAACAGAGAAAAAACATACCAACAGAAACCAACTCACTCCCCCAAATAGTAAAGGTCAGACAACAGAAAAAGCTCTTCAGACACTCTGGGATGTCTGTAACTGATACTTTTAACCTCCTTGTGTCCTGTAATTCATTGTTGGAGAATTCACACTTCTTGCTGTGCCTTCCCTAGTTTGCTTTTCTACATTCATCCCACAATAAGTGGACGTGGCATCTTGCAGCTGTGTGCTTTCCCTGGCAGAAATCAGAGCTCAAACATAAGTATGCTGAAGGCAGCACAGCTCCTGCCATTTATAACAGGATAGCAGAGTAAGCAGCCATCTGCTCTGCAGGGGGCTAAAATTATATCCCAGACATAGCTCAGCCTCCTGGGAAAACTGCTATGTGCCTCTATGCACTGCCAGGACCTGGTCTATTTTAAGAGAGAATTTTATTTCTGTATTAAGCCTGAATGTATGTGGAGACATATTTTTTGACTGTTATAAAAAAGGTCTTGTGCTTTGGAAACTCTCTTTGCCATGAACAGGGAATTTGAAAATGACAAATATCACCACAAAGCTCCCTTTTACACATCTACTCCAGATCAAATAAGAGAATAGAAGAGAAATAAGTTAGTAATAAAAAGGCTATAGAAAAACGTTTTTGTGCTAAATCTACCCGACTGATGCCTTCTACTATGTGGTAAAACACATAAACCTTCCTTCAACTATGAATTTGTAAAATATCTCAAAATGTTATACCAGGTCCTTTTTGAATGTAGTTGGACTGTATTTGTAAACAAACTATAGGGCAAAATGAACATGTAATTTAATTTTTATATAAAATATTCCTGCTGGAATTGCAGTAAGTATGGGTTACCTTAGAGGAATCACTTGCTGCCTCCTCATTTTGTGCTGTAGGTTTTCTAATGGAAACAAATACATAGAAATAATCAGTTTATTGTTAACATAAGCAAGGATTTCAAACAGAAACTTACAATAGCCCCATGCATGGTTTTAAACATCATGTAAGACTTTTGGTGCAAACTTGGAAATCATTTTAATATTCAATGCCTTAAAATAACCTTCACTCAATACTTGAGTTAGGTTGACTTCTTGGCCTTTCATGTTTATTTCTATCTGTATCACCATTTTACCTGCCCAGAAGATCCTCACTTCTTTATCACTCTGCTAAGGGCTCTCTGTTGATTTCAATATTTCAAATGATACTCCACAAGAGAGACGCTCGCTATGCCCATTTTCTAATCATGACATATCCTGCACTGAGGTTTCTCATCCTTCCAGCACTTTGTAGCATGATTAACCTACGACTTCTTGCAACTAGATGGCACATGGCAAGTTGAACAAAACTTGATTTCTAGTGAGCAACAATTACTTAAAGATTAAATTTAGTAAGAAAAAAAATGAAACTAATAACCTCATTATACTACCATCACTCATTCCCAAGAAAGGCAAGGGGTACCAGGATATTTTAGTGTTTTCAGAATTGGCCATTAATTGAGGTTAGCATTTTGCACATGGCTGCTGCAAGGGATTAAAGCAGTCTGCAGATAATTGATCTAGAATTTGTTTGTTAAAACTTCCCCTTGTATTTACTGTACTTATGAAGTAAAAGAGAAGGCATGTTTCAGTGCATAATTCAGAAATTACAATTCTATAGTTCATTTTCAGCTACAGCACAACCAGTATATACAATGATGTGACAGACAAATGCTGTACCTGTCAGTGGGAGGTGGTTGTAGGTGCTCAAAATACAACAAACCATTGGAATTCACACTCATAACAGTTTCACCCTTGCACTGCAGCTCAACTTGGAAGGGGTTTGCTGTGATTCGAAGTTTGTATTCCTCATTAACACTTGACAGTACCAAAATACCTGCCTCCTTGTGGGATATGAACAGTCTGACAAATGAAAAGCGACAACAGCTTTGTATCAATCAGCAGCACATGAAATCTCCTGTAACTAAATAACAATAGATACAAAAGATAGCCTAAGAATATCTGCATACATTACACAAACCTCAAGGCTAATGTTGAGCCAAAGAAGGCCAGAAATACATGCTGTGCTCAGAGTTTACTGCATAGTGCAAAAAGTGGCTACAGAACTGCCATGAAAATTATCTAGAGCTTGCATTCCTTTCACATTAACAGGTAATGCCTTAGGTAAAAGGTTTGCATTGTAACAAGCAGGCTATTTTCTGATTGGGTCAAACAGGCTCAGGTTTCTTATGTGTATGATAAAACTTTCATTATTTTTAAATACTTTCTTAAGTATTTAACATAATTTTTGAAAGTAAATAAACCACATGCATTTTTGTTTTCTCTTTGTGTAGGAACTTTATACTGTAGAGGGAAACTGTATTGTAATATAAAGGAAGAAGCTGTATAAGATATTGAAGTGCTAAATCATCATCACTTACATCACCCATCACTTACTTCTGGGTGGTAGGTTCCTTTATAATAACATCAGGAACTTTGTATCTTGCTCTGAGAGGAGATGCTTCATCAATTTTAATCCTGAAAATATTGCCTTCTATTTCATAAATTTCTACTTGTAGAAGAACCTGTGAGCAAACAAACAGATAAACTCGTAAAGATAAAAAATACTTATTTTTAACACAGCATCACCAAACACGTAATGTCTGAAAAAAAATGAAACATGCCTGCTTTCTGATTTATTGTTCTTTAGCATTGTTGAGAACAATGCTGGTGTAAATTCATCCATATGAATTTACACCAGCTAACTCTACTTCATCCCTTTGAAGAAGCAACGCCTTTTAAGTGAACTCTTCATCTTCAAGCATCTGATATCTATCACTACAGAAAAAGAACTTATTATTTCTACTATTATTAAATAGTAGAAAAAACTCTGAATTAAAAATATTTTTCAGAAAAAAAAGTGTTCTATTCAGAACTCTCTTTTTTTGCAAAGACAATTTTTTAAAAAAGTTAAATGCTGAGTAGTAAGGACATATTTAGGCTGATTGTTTGCATTATCTCTAACATCTTTCACTGAAGAATCTCAAAACCTGCAAATATTATTAGTTGTGTTGACAATATTCACTGCTCTTTCTGTAAGCACCCTTATGCTTTGTGGTATCTCACCTTATTCTCCTCATGAATGATTTGGAATTTGACATTCTCGTCACTTAATGTGACTGAATCCAACAACACTCGATACAAGGATTTTCCAGGACGTAGAAGTTTCTGACGCCTGTCAAGACAGAAAATTATTTTTTGTCTCCCCAGCTCTGTTAGCTTATATCATACAGAGGGACATAATATTGATATAAATGTTCACTTAATAGTTTTTTATTGAACTTTTCAAATACAATTACTAGCACTTTAAGTCAAGAGGAAAAAGAAGGAATATAGTTCTGAGCACACCTAAAGGCTTACGAATGAGATGTTATAGGGGTTCAGGGGTTCACCCATCACCACCCTATATGGTTTTTAATAAAAGTAATAGTATCAAGTGTCCAGTTCTTAGTTGTACAATTACATTATTGTTCTTTCATTTATCCCTGAAATTTCAGTTGAATAATCTGTTTTTCATTCTCTGTCATATATCTCTGTAACTCCCCCAAGAACACCTTCTAGACTCTGTGGTGATGAAACAGTGTGTGTTTGTAATTTGTAACCTCCAAATACGCACCAAGCAAATTGTTTCTCAATAAATTTGATGACAACAGAGTTTTGACTACAGCTTTTGGCCCTGATAATGTTTTTAGATCAGGGATCCTGAAATAAAGGCTCTTTCAACTGTTTGTAGAATTCTCCATGCCAAACTCATGGTTTTATGAACTATTTGAAGATAAGTGTCTTGGACCTTACCTTAAAGACAAACTTCTTCATTAATAAACCAAATATGTCAGTGACTAATTAGTGTAACAATAGGCAATAATTTCTTTCAGTCACCACAGGAAAAAACACAACAGAGGGAAGAAAAAGGTCAAGAGCACAGTTAGAAATGAGATGAGGAATATGACTTAGCATAAGGTTAACTTTAAGGGACTAGTGAGCTAGAATTTAGATTTGACTCTGAATTCTGGCCAAGGTACTTGCTCAACAGAACTGTAATCACACATGCTATTGTCACAGACTAATGATTCCTATTGAGTATTCTGCTGCTTTGAACTGCAGATAGTCAGGAAACATCCATGACAAGAGAACAACCTGCATCTGAGTGCACTTAAAATGAAAATATTGCTGGGGCTTTGTCAGATGAGAGGACTGATCCTCCTGAACTTTAATGGAAGACATTCAGGGTGTAAGACTACACGTTTTAAAGTCCGCTGATTATTGCTTGCTGATAGGTAAGTGGAATGCTCACCTTTGGAAGATAAATTCTGAGAGCAGACTTGCTGTGATTAAAAGTCAATGTGTAACTACACTACAATTCTCCATACCTGTAAAAAGCAATCTGGTTGCATTTCTTAAAGTTGCTTTTGTCCACAGCCTCATCTTGGACACTAGAAAGAGCAGATAAAGGAAGTGTTTAGATGTGTCCATCACACACATACTGAATGATCAAACAATAGGGGTCCCTTTCAAGAGTGGTGAGGATTAAAGGCAGTGTAGAAAACTCTGGTCCAACATAAAATGTGATGGACCTTGAACTACTGTGTTTAGATATGGGAAGAGTTTCTTATACATTCAGCTTCATGCTGAACCATTTTCTTTTAAACCCTGGAATTTTGAGAAATAATTGAATGTATGAGTAAAGAGACGGATTTCAGTGTAGCTGAATTCTTATGGATCTGCATTTTGAAGCCAGACCACCCTCTGCAGTCATTACCGTTAATTATTATTTTACAGTAATACGAATGGAGAAATCGGGAGGACTGGCAGAAGAGAAGAAATACTGCACCCTTTTCTTCAACGTTCAGTGGGACCGACAAAGGAGGAAGGCTTCCGATGGTCCTGCTGACAGCTTTATGTTATCTTAGGCTTGAAGTAACTTTTATTAGATAACAGTAAATTTTTTACTTGCCTGAAAGAAAATGGGCTGCCAGTAGTGTCTATCATCAAAGTATTTCCCACATTATGCTGGGCTCAGACACAGATGGAAGGGAATAATGTATTAGTTCTGGTAGATAAAACACTGATGCTTATGGAATACTTATTAATTACAGACATGAAATATAGGAAATGCAGACGGCACCCACTGAGGCTCAGTCAAAATTACAAGTCCTCGATTATTATTTGAGATCTCACAGTGACCGTATATTTAGATCACTCAGCCCTTCCTATTTTTGCCTGAAGACACGTATGTCCTTTCGGGTTTTGCTCCAAGTTCGTGTGCCTCTGCTGGCGCATTGAAGGCGGTGCAGCCCGAGCTGCCCCTGGCGCTGCGGATGCGCTCGCTGCCCCGCTCCGCCGCGGGAAGGCTGTGCCCAGGCCGGGCGGCGAGGACAGCAGGCACGGCCCCGCACGCCCGCCCCCGAGCCCCGACCTGCTGCATGGGCCGGCTCCGCACCCGCCGCTCCCCGCAGAAAGCGGTGGAGCCTCCCCGGCAAGAGCGGGAGCGAGGAGAGGGCCGGCCGAGGAGCGCCTCCCAGGCTGCGTTACCTGACTCCCCCCGGCGTCCCCGCCTCCATGGCGGAGCTGCCCCGAGCGACCCCCGCGGACAGAAGGGGTGGCGGCCCGCCGCGCCAGCCGGGGAACGCCGTGCGCCCCAAGAGCGACCGGGCCGGCGAGTGACACCCGGGGGCGGTGACAGCCCGGGCCGAGCCGGGAGCGGCTCCGCCCAGCGCCGCTCTCGCCGGCCCACGACGGCCGCGTCCCTCCGCGGGGAGCGGAAGAGGCGCGGCCAGCGCGGCGGCCTCCGTACGGCGGGATGGCGGCGGCGCCGCGTTCCGGGGGGCCGCGGCGGCCCGGAGTCGTCCTGCTGCGGCTGCTGGCGGTGCTGCTGCTGGCGGGCACGGCGGGCGCCGGGCAGCGCTCCAAATGGCGGCTGCCGGTTCTCCTGGTGAGTGCGGGGGGAGCGGGGCCGGGCCCGCAGCCGGCGGGCCGGCCGGTGTGACGACGGTCGGAGCGAACGTGTGCGGGCGGGAGGCCGTGGCTGCTCCGCGCGTCCTCCTCGGGCGGGACGGCTGCGCTCGGGGGCGTCTCTGCCCGGGCCGCGCCTCTGTGGAGCCTGACCCGGAGCTGGTGCGGGGGCTCGGGGCCATTGCTGCCTCCTGCCTTGCTGCCGGGCTTGAGCCCTCTCGGCGGGTCGGCGGTGGCGGCAGGGGAGAGAAGGCTTGTGCGGGAAATAGTCCGAGGGGCGGCGGAGGGAGAGCCGCCCCTGTGAGGCCCGTGGGAAGGGAGGGAAGCAGGGAGGGTCTTGCCCGGCCGGTGCCCGCCCTCGGTGGGCCCTGTGCGGGGGAGGCCGCCCCGCGCCCCCCGTGCGGCCGGGCTGGCGGCCCGCAGCGCCGTGGCCTGCCCTCGGGAAAGCTGGGCCGCTGCAGCGCTGGACCGAGAGAGGTGTGGGCCCTAGGGCAGGGCAAGGGATTTCGGCACTTCTGATAAACCCTGCCTGCTTGAATTTGTGTGGATGACAGCTGTGCTGCCTCAAATTCGGTCAGACTTTATCAGACAGTGAGAGTAATATGCACTTTATGGGAGGCTTTTGAGCCTCGGGAACAAAACTGAAGGATCCCAGTGAACGCTTCTATTGGTTCTTAGAACAGAATTTTTTTTTTGGATGGTCCAGACCATCTCATCAGCAAGACATGGGTATCATTTCAACAGATGTCAACGTGAAGTTGATTCCGCTTGCAGATCAAAAAACCCCAAGCCTTTAAAACCATCTTTAAGAGCAAGTTGGAGGGTGGTGAAGCATGACTGGAAAGTCCAGTAAGACTGGCTCCAGATTTGACATTTACTTTCATTACTGTATTGACTTAAAATTCAAAATGGAAGATTATGTTTACTTAAGCTCAGTGACATTAAGCCTGATGCCAAAAGATTTTTGCATTTTATACATTTTTCATCTGTTAGTAGCTCTATACACTATTACTGTGTACTTACATAATTTATTAGCTAACTTCAGTACTTCTGTTAGGTTAGACAAACACATTCCTGGAATCTTACTATAATCACATTTCTTCAGTGAACCAAGGACATTTCACTTTCCCATATATTTAGACATAAACAACGTGGAGCTAGAAGCAAGGGCGAGGCTTCAGTAGGGGGTTGAATCAAGAGGGGATTTACTTCAATAACTGTACTTCTAATTGGGGATTCTTGTAATTTATGCTGATTTGGTAAACTTAGAAAAGTGTTGAAGCCCTACATCACGTGTGCACTCCACCATAAGTGCACCTGGAGCACCGTCAATAAACAGTAACTCTTTTTTATAATTTCTGACTTGTTTGGCTTGTGATTTTAGGGCTGATAAGGCATCAAACCCACTAATTCCTCTTCCTTTTTTGTGCCTTTGCAGGGGAAGAAGTTTAGCTTTGGGAAGATTCTCTTCAGCAACACCACCATTTTCCTGAGATGTAAGTGGTTACAAGGGGTTAACCTGCTCTCTCTGCTGTTTGATGCCCCGCCTATTTTTAATATTTGGAACTCAAACCACTGTGAAGTGTTTAACTGCACTGGCTTCTGAGACAGCTAATGTAGCACGGCATGAAAGCTACAGCTCTGATACGGTTGAGTCTGTTAACAGCCTTGGAGCTTCCCAGTGGTGATCTGCTTAGGTTGTTGCAGAAATGAATGGCTCTATTCATGCTTTCTGTGGAGAGGGCAAGATGGGCAATGGGGGCAGCACTGTGTTTCATAGAGTGGGTAGTCATGTGTGGGGTGTGCTCCACTCTGCTGAGAGGTGTGCTTTTCCTATCTAAGATTTGTTAAATTCCCCTGTCTGGGAGATCTGGTGCCAGATGGACAAGGGCTGTTTGTATACTGATGGGAATACAGAAAGCAATGCTTTTTGAAGCCTTGTTCCTTTTTAGCTGAGTTCTTCTGAGTGTTGTAAGGGAAAGTTGCACACTGCAGCAGAGCTCTCCTGAGAGGTGTTTTCTCCTGATCCCAGTGTGTGAGTGGGATCATAGTGTCTGTTCTGTTGAGCAAACATCTTGGCAGCCTTCCCATTTTTTCTGTGTATTGCTCTTCGCTGCTCTGGCCAGGTCTATGGGTTATGTAGGTTTCTGGTCCAAGGAAGGTTTCTGTGAAATACTGTCTTACCTGTGAATGTGAGGACAGCATCTACATGGCAGTAAGATGTTACAGAAGTGATTAGTTGATTTAGAAAGGTGTGAAATCTTTTTTGAACACTTTAAGTGGTTGTTTGCACCAGCTTTTACCATGAGGGAAAGCTGTTTAGTGTCTGTACTTACCTTATGGTTTTTCAGGTTTAATTTCCAATACATGCCCTTCTTGGGATGGTGTTTTGAGGAGAGTTTGTTGAAGTGCCTCTCTTGATTCCACATGCATCTGAAACTGGAGGGTAGAATTTGAGTGGTTATTAGAGAAGGTCCATCACTTCATTGTTAGGGCTTTCCCTTGACAAGTGTAGCTGAGACACTGAGGTTCACATCTTGCAGTGAGACAATTGCAAGAGTACAAATGCAGGATCAAAATTAGAAATCTGCTGCTTGGGAAGAGGAGGGGGGTTGAAAGTGCATTTTGGTGCTTTGGTAGGTTTTAGGCTTTCTTGTCTAAAGTTTAATAGAAATAGTGTACTTGTAGTTACATGGCATCTAAAAAACAGGTCTCTGAAGTGAAGCGTGTGGTAAATCTACTTGTGCCAGAATAACTGAGAGAAGGAACTAAGACATGGAAAAAAAAAATATTTGTTGTAGGGCACATCTGTCAGTAAGAATTTGACCCCCTGCCTCCTGATGTGGAATTGAATTATACTGTACTGTCAACCTTTAAACAGGCATTAAGCCTTACAATTCTTCAGTGAAGACACCTGTTTTACATACCGGTGTGATTAAAAGATTTACATTAATTTGGAAAATGAATCACTAAAAGAGGAAGGAACAAAGGCTGGGAACTTATTAATTTTCTCAGCCTAGATGAAACTTAAACTGCATCTGATGCTGGGAAGTTTCAACTTTGTGATTTTTCTTTTCTGCCCATGCTTGTGTGGAAACTGGTCTCTTTGTTTCCTGTCTGTTGCCTCTTACATTTGCTGTGTGATGTTTGTGGGGACAAAATGACCATTCTTGCCAAACATGATTGCTCATGGCTTGTTCATGGCACCTCTATCTCTTTATCTCCTTTTTTCCTCTTTTCTTGATTTTTATTTTCTTTTTTTAAAATCTGTATGGCACATTGGTGTCTGATGCTTTCTGCTTCTGACTGGGAAGATTGCTGCTGGCATGTAGTGTTGTCAATAACGAATTTATTCTTATCTGCTTTGTTGAAGTACTGTTCTAGAAGACATTTAGTTTCTTGTATAGGATAGTCATAGAAATCCTGCTCTCTGTAAATGAGTACAAAGACTGCATTCAAGTAGAATATTACTGGCTTTTATTTGAAGGCTGAGGAACTTAGATTTCCATTTTGCTGAATTCAGTAAATAGCAGGGATACCTTTTATGACTTTTGAAGTACTTCCTTTTCAAAGTTTCTGTAGTTTTGATGTTTGCAGATATTGCGGGTTGTTCTAGCAACCTATTTTACCTCTGTGGGTGCTTCCACTGAATATGTAGTTGGCTATTTATTTTTCACAGAGAAAAAGGTATTTAGAAGGTATTTTGAATCTTATTTTTTGCTAGCACTTTTTTTGAGATATTCCTCATTTGGTCAGTTTTATCTGAAGAGCCTGTGTTGTCGCAGAATTTGCCATCTGCCCATGTCACTGCAGTGCTTGTGCTGCCGTTCAGTTTCTTTGTTGTGCCCTCTGCAACATCTGGGGCAATGTGGAACATGTATGCTTTGTTTTCAGGTGTACCAGAAGGTGTCATAAGGAAACTCCTTTTTTTCAGTGATTTTGCTTAATTTTTTGGTGTTAGAAACTCAGTTATTGAGTTTTTAGCTGTATGTGTTTAGTACTCATGAGGTGTAACATGGGATTAGTCAATTAAAACGTGGTGGCAGGGTTTCCTTCTAATTGCTTTTTCTACCTGCAGTGGTCAGTATGGAAACATTCCTTAGAAGTGGATAAGTAAGAGAGTTGTGGATGCATCCGCTGATCTGAATGTTGTCTGTAAATTGTAGGAACCTCGTAGCCACTGCAAGTATTCTGCTAACTCTAAAGAGTTTTGCCATTAGCTGACTGGGGAAACACAAATATAATCATCTAAATGGCTCTTCCCAGATTCTGAATAGTCACTCCTCATTTTATTTAAGGGTTGAACTTGCCTTCTTTGTGTCAAATTTTCTTCATTGGGCTTTAGTTTAAGAATGAGATTTGAAACACAAAAACCCACACAACCTTTCCTGATTAGGGAGTAAGTTTTGTGTTTCACTTTTCATGCATGTTGTTACAAAAGTAAATCAAAGAGGAAAGTTGTCTTGTTGCTGTTTTAGGTAGTGTTGCAGCTTTGACAGCATGGGCTAGTGTATAGATACCTTGTTTGTATTTTGGGAGGCTGGATGTGAACTGGCACAATCTTACCTTCGTTTCCTTGATGATGGCATTGATATATTTAAATTATATGTGGAAATGGCTTATTATCCTGTTCCTAGCTTTTTCTGCCTGTTACATGTGCCCCTACCTGTGAAAGGGACTCCCTTTTTGTGTGTTGGAGTCACTGATGTTCTCCTCATTTGCTATTCAGAGTTGCTGAAACATCCTTGATTGTCTTCAGAACAAAAAGTTTCCAAATTATCTTCAGCTCTTTAATATAATTGTATAATGCTGTAATGGAATTCTGTTCATATGCTTCTTTCCTTCACTGAACAGTAATGAATTACTTGAGGAAAATATTTTTAATATGTTTAAAATTTAATTATGTTGGTTTTGCACAGAATGGCAGGAGCAACCTGGGAGGCATACGTGTCTTACATATCTTATGACTTTTTTTTTTTTGTTTGTTTTCTTAGTTGAAGGAGATGAAAAAGCTTGTGAACCTTCCCAGGGTTTCAATGTAACTTGGTACTTAAGATACTCTGACTGCTACAATGAAGTCTTCAACTTTGGGGTAAGAATTCTGTGGAAAAACATAGGTTATGATTTTTGGAGGTAAGCAGATCTTGGAAGGAGGGGATTAGAGATGTCTCCCTTGCATCCATGTTGTGATTTGGGCCTAAAAGACACATTCTTCTGTTGGAAGATAACAAATTTCTGGAGTAGAATTGAAATGATCCAGAGCTTGCTGCAACTGCTGACTTTTTTTGGATTTTGGTTCAGGTGGAAGTGTTTGTCAAAATGGTTTTAAACCCAGGAATTAAAGTGAATACATTGACTCTAAAATGAGTGAGTTTATTGTATTTGAAATTATTTGCAAGAATGCTTAATGACAGTGAATAGAAAAATTTGACTGTTTACATGTTAAGGCTAAATTCTGTTCTTTATGGATGCACATTGCAAGCATTAGCAATTTGTGCAAAATGTATAATGTTTATATCAAATGTGGTAGAACATAGTTGTGTTTTTTGTGGTTAATATTTTCCCATGTTTACTTAAATTATTAATTATGACAATTGTAACTACTAATGTAACACAGGACTGAGCCTTCACTCTTTAAAATGATAATGCAGAGTTTTTTTGTGTAGACTGAAGTTTGTTTCCTGCTGCATCTCTACTTTTTTATTCTTACTCAAAGCTTGTATACTATAATTTCTATACTGTTGTGTGGTTTTGATGCCTTTGTTCTACTAAATTTGATTCAAGAGTGTGTGCAGAGTGAAACTATGGAGCTTTTCAGGTCTTGCAGCTGTCTACTGAGATAAACCATTTGAAATACTTGATGCTAACCTAAGTTCTACTTTGTTTGGCAGGATGAACAAGCAGATAACTACTTTGGGACTACAGCTGAAGAGCATCCGGGTTGGTCAGGATACTATGCCACTGCTTCTCTCCTCTTTCCAAACTGCTCTGAGCTCTTCAGGCCTCAGGTATGGGTAGAAACCTCAGAGTTTGCTCTGCTGTCTTCTACAATATGTAGAGAAGGTGGTGATTCTTGTTAGATCTATTGCCATCTGGTGTAAGTACCACTGTAGGTTGGGAGGTACTTCTTTTTATCTGTTTGTGACAACCAAGTTGTGATGATGATTTCTTAATTTTCCTTCACTTCTGGCTTGCTATTCAATGTTTTACTTACCGTAGTGAGAAAACCCCAACCCAGTCACTTGTAAAAGTGATGTACAGTTCAATGCTTCTTTTAGTTTGTGGTTTTGTGTTCTGAATTTGTTTCATTTACAGGAGGCTGCTGCTAGTTGATTTGAAGTGGCAGCAGAGTGAAAATCCCACTAAACTTGAATCAATAAAGGACTGGCTTTATTAGTCAAATAATGTTTATTTAGAATAATGAAAATGAGTGTTGGAAAATGAATTACTTAAGCACTCATGGAATAAGAGTGTTAGAATATGTTGGGAAAAAATCAGGTAAAAGCAAGAAGACAATGCAAAATTAGCATAGGGAAGTAATGAGCCGACATCAGCTCTACACCAGCTGTATATCAGCAGGCTGATGATAATACCAGTATAATTTGCTGTCTTTATTTAATGGTATACTTAAGAATTGAAGGCAAATTATGGAGTGTTGCATGTCTTCAGCCATTCCTCCTGTAGACAAAAGATCATGGATAAAAATACTGGAAAGTGTCTCATAGCTATTGCACCTAGCGTTGTGGGTTGCTTTTTGGCATTTTTGGTTGTTTGGTTGTTTTAATTAAGAAAAAAGACTAATGCCTAAATATGGCTTTTAATAATCTGTTTGCATGCCTCTAACTCCTTTGATGTGTGAAGATGGCTTGAAAGGCATTCAAAGAGAAAGACAAAAATCTATGATGCATTCTTTTTACGTTTAATAATAGGAGAAGTGTCAGTTTTGCTTTTACTTGGTTTTGTAGAAGAGATCTTGTGGGTTTACCTGTATAATGTGGACTTGGGCATCCTAACTAAACATGCTTGTGAAAGTCTTTAAGGTTTTAAAAGTCTTTAAGTTTTCATCCAATGCCTCTGGAAAGTCTGTGGAATGCTTAACAATATATTCTTGTCAGATACTAATTTCTGAAGTTTCACAGCAATTTCTTCTCTAAATGGTTCAGCTTTATCCTTGTGATAGAGCAGTTTCACTAGATTTCAAATCACCATAGTTCAGGAGAGTTGAAAACATTTTGATCTCTAATAGGTACTCACTTATCCAGGGACTTACTTTTGCATAGATTAAGGCAGAAATCTCAAAACCCTGTATCTGTTTGTGGTGAATTAATCATGTGATGGGGACATGCAACTGATTCACGTTTCAAAAAGAAAATTAACTTCACTACTATCATGTCTGGTTTCTAAAAATAGATACCTGTTATTTGAGGGGAGGAAAAATAACTGTCAAATTACAAAACATTAAGTGTTCAAGACTTCTTGCATAAAAGGACAATTGTTTGATTTAGAAAAATAAAAGCTCTCCAATACAGCTGTTTAAAAAATAATGAAGTCTATTGAAAGCTCTTCTGGTTATGTCATGTTAATGTGTGAAGTGCCTATAAATGTTAAAGTGCCTGTAAAGTGTCTATAAATTATTTACCTTTCTTATATCTTGCAGATTTTCTATAAAGAATTCGTTCATCCAGAGCCTCTCTCACCCGAGAAACAAGAGGTAATTTTCCTTTCCTTCTAATGAGGCAGTGTAGTCACGAACAAGGTAGTTTTGGCAAATTTACTTACTAATTTTTCTATGTTTTTTTTCCCCCCTAAGGGCTTAAAGGATAAGAAGGAGAGTGCAGGAAATCACACGATGGTGACAGATAAAACTGTATGTATACTGAATTTAAGCATAGCTTGTAATTCAGCAGTCTTATTTTGTTGTAGTTTGCTTTTTAAAAATTTGAATTTCTTTGTATAAGAACTTGATGGTAGCATATTCTGTGGTTTTTGGCACCTGGAATTTTTTAGCTTGAAACTAGGTAGTGCTGGAAAAACAGAAAACAGAGTAACTGAGTAACTGCTTCTTCTGTAAGCAAAATATAGAACTGATACCATTTAAACCAATAGTATAAATTAAAAAAAAAATTCCATTGTAATTTAAATTATCTTCTTTAAATGATGACTGATTCTTACAGGATACTTTTGGTTTTGTCTTCAGTCAGTTTTTTGAGATGTTGTACTTAGATTACTTTTGTTTTTAAGTCTCATAGTATTTTTATTATATATTTTGTATATATTGTGTTACTAGGAACATTTTCCGAAATTACTTCAAATTGAATATCCTGCATACCAAGAAAGAAAATGTATTTTACTCCTTGTGTGTATAAAGGGCCATTTGTTATAAAGCTAAAACCTAAGTAGATGTATGCAATTGCAAAGTAAAGAATCAATGCAGCAAGAAAAGACATTTTAAAGGCAAAATTTGCATATATATATTTATCAATTTTCTTTAAAGTTTACTCTTAAGTTTTATGTTTGGTTAATATTAGCGTAAACTATTTTTTAATATATATATATAATATTCTATTTGCTTTGCACCTTGTAGTAAAGAGGTTTCTTAAAAGAAATGCACGCTCTTAATACTGAATTTGTCTTGGAGAGGCCTTCATAAAAAAAAATCTTTGTTGCAGTTGTGCAGTAGTCATGGGAGTGGCATACATATAGGTAGTCTAAGATTTAACTTTAAAGCTCTTAGTAAATACTGCAGTTTCTGAGAGGTCTAGAGCTTCTTCAGTTGTGCAATTAACAGTTTTGTATGCTGGAACTCAAAGATACCTCTGATTTGATGTATGGTGCAAATACTCATCTGGACAAGGTTCCTCTGTTAGTTCACTGGCAGCATTTGAGCTTTGCAGGAATGAGAGCTGTTGCAGGGACTGTAGCGGTAGTGTCCATAGGGAATGGCTACTATGGAAATCTTTTACCGCTCAGCTACTTCTGTATTATGCTGTAGAATTCAGCCTTTGCCAGAGAGAGGAGTTCTGTAGCTCTGCAGTTTCCAAGCAATTGACTTCAGCAGGAATCTCTGTGGTGGTTCTAATGCTTCTGTAGTGAAAAAAGTATAATGCTTTCTTGAATTCTTTGTAGCTTTTGCAGTACCTTTGAGTACTTTTGCAGTAAGCCAGTGTTAGATTTGCAAAAAAAAGTCCTAATCACCTCCCAGGTCTTTGAGGATTCTTCTGGAATCAAAGAACTAAATTTTAAGTGTTATATCTAATAAGTACCTTTAAAATTCCCATATCAGATATTTATTGACAAGTTTTAGGTCTTGGAAGGGATGAAATTTATATTTACATGAAGCTACCACCCATGGCTAGTCTGCTTCTGTCTTTTCCTTGTCTCCTTGACTGTGCACTGTTTATGTGGAGCTGTTTTATTTTCAGGCAATGAATGCTGTTATCAAAACTTGGCGAGATGGGCCATATATCTTTATTGTGCAAATTGCACTTACAAATGCAAAGGATTCTACTGCCAGACTGAAAAGAACTGAGAGAACAACACCTTCCTCATATCAGAACAAGCTCTTTACAAGTAAGTTAGCTCTTTATACAGTAAACTGAAAATACAGCATTATTTTATGCATTCCCAGTCAAAGTGTTCTAAGGTACTCTTAGCATATACTATATGGTTCAATTTCATACCACTCTTTCACTTCACATTGGTACAGCTCGTTTAAGAAAAGAGGTGATTGCTTCTGTCTTGAAGATCCTAAGATTGTTCTGTCAGTTTACTGATAGAAATCAAGAAGCTTCAATCCCAAGCATTTCAATTTTGAGGCTTTGTGTATTGTTTCAGAAATGTGCAGACCAATACAGTGATCTATACTAATAAGTCAAAACTTTGAGTACAAAGATCATAATTATCACCTTGATCTTATCTTATATTTAACAGTGCATTGATAACCTTTTCAAAGTTTACAGTATAAAAATCCCCTTAAAAAGTGAACTTACATGTGTTTCTGAATTCTTCCTGTTACACATTTATCTCCAGCAAAAATTACTCTTAAGTACTGGCATGAGTTACTTGGTAATGGGGTGTGTAATTTTAAACTGCATGCTTTTGGCTGAGTATGTTATGAGCCTTAGCTTTCTTTATTAAAGTGCAACTTAGATTTAAAGAATGTGTGGAATTTCTTTACACTTAAGTGAAAGTCAGTTAAGTCCTGGCTCCTCTTTTTGGTTCTTGTTCTATTTCGTAATTGGATTGTCTTCTGACAGTGACAGTAGAACTGAAGGGGCCGTATGAATATCTTTCACTTGCAGACTACCCTCTGATGATTGTAAGTAAGCCAGCTTTTTCTTGATCTATAAAATTGTCAGTTGCTTTGAATGTCAACTAAATACTCTGCTATCATACTTCAGGAAATACAGAGCCTGTGTCTCAAGAGCAAAAGTTACTTACCCAAGGATATTTTTTGGTTTGATGAGCTGTTTTTGTTTGGTTGGGGTGTTTTGGTGGGTTTTTTTTGGGGGTTTTTTTTGGGTTTGTGGTTTTTTTTTTTTTTTGGTATACTGAGTACAGGGTAGGGAAAACAGACACAGATTTCAGTTCCTTGCATGTGCTGCCAATATTGTCCTTCTCTGAACTGTTTGAATTAATGGTTGTTAATTTGTAGTTCCTGAAGTTATCAGTATTATTAGCTCTAAACTGACAAGTTTTACTTGTGCTGTTTTTCTCCTTAGCTCTTGTCTTAGAAAATCTGCCATTCTGTGCTTTTGTTTGCAGCTACCCTTTCATTTGTCACTGCTTTCTTTGTTCTTTTATAGCTTAATCTCGCTTCCTCCACCAGCTGTCTTACACCCCATGAGGAGGTCTTTAATACTGCCTAGCAGTGAAAGCATAATTGAGCTACAAAGAGCTAATCCCCTTTTTATTCAAAGGAGTTATTGACTTGGTTTCTAGTTTCTTCTGTTGAGAAGGCTAAACAATAAAGGAACTTAAAATGTTATGTAGTGAAGAGAGACTTTAGCTGGGGATCAATAACAAGGTCTCTAGCTTGACTCTATTGGCAAGAGCAGCCTGTCAATAGTGGAGCCTGGCAGCATTTCTGAAACACACATTTTACTTCCTGGAGGAGCAAAAAGCCTTCAGCAGCTCTATTGAAATGTAATTAATGAGTGAAAATATCCCATGTGACAGGACCAGAAAAGAATTTGTATCTCTAAATGTTTTCTCAATGGAGCATCTACGTGTGAGCTGTCTTGCCTAGGTTCTTAGCATTTGAACTGCATGGGTTGGTCAGGTGTGAAAATGTGTAAGGATCATTAAGCGACTCTCCTAAGGAAGGTGTTTTCAGTTTTTGAAAGTTTTGATGGATTGTGCAGCTAAGAAATTAAGTCTTTGATTGTTTTTTTTTTTTAAAAAGTCTTTCTTCTGAAAGAGTACGCTGCTTGATTATTAAGCACTGTCCTATGTTTTGCCTAATTATTTCCTGCTATTCACTTAATGTCTTACTCTCTTCTAATTCCTCTTCTTAATCTTCATGTCCTTTTGAAAATTCTACCTTGCTTTGGTATGATTGGAAAATTCAGCATTGGGTAACATTGTCAAGCTTATTGTTTGCTATATGAGACATACCATGAAAAGTTCTTCTGAAGCAAGTAACACTGAACAAAACAAAAATCACAAAATGTTAACATTTAAATGGATATCTGGATTTCTTTGTCAGCTGCAGGTTTTTTGCTGCTCTAAAACTTGGTCAAAAGCTGAGTTTGCTGGAAATTAACTTCTGAGAAAAGCTGTCAAATTATTTGAACACAGAGCACAGAATGATTAGTTGCTTATCTCTGTTGTCTGGAATGGTGTCTAAAGATGGTCTGTGAGTTTATTTGCAGAGTACTGTAAATGTATGATGAGGTTTTTAGAACAATACATGAGAACGAATAGAGTTTCTAGTACTTGATGATTTGCATGAATTCTTACCTTTTTGGAATCTAGTAACATGTATCTTCCTTAGAAAAAAATGCCTGTGAATAAATTGGCAGATCATTCTTCAAAGGAGAAATTGCACAGAAATTCAGTTACTCTCATTCCCTTTGTCAGTAGTGAGAAATTAGACTCTCACTGTTAAAGAATCCAGATAAGACAAATGAAACAATGCTTGTCTATTTAAAAACTTTCAAAATTGCTATAGAAAATAGAGATGTCTTACAGGAATGGAAACAAGGAAATTATTTTTCTGGGTCTGAAGTTCCTATGTCTTTGTTCTTTTTGTGCAATAGTTTTTCATGGTGATGTGTATTGTGTACGTATTCTTCGGGGTTCTGTGGCTTGCGTGGTCAGCCTGTTACTGGCGGGATCTGCTGAGGATCCAGTTCTGGATTGGGGCTGTTATTTTCCTGGGAATGCTCGAGAAAGCCGTTTTCTACGCCGAGTTCCAGAACATCCGCTACACGGGCGAATCCGGTAGGTGGCAGCTGCCTTGTGCAGGATAATTGAGGGAGCATAGCACTAATGACTTATGCTAAATTGGGA
Source organism: Passer domesticus (assembly GCF_036417665.1). NCBI lineage: Eukaryota > Metazoa > Chordata > Aves > Passeriformes > Passeridae > Passer > Passer domesticus. The sequence goes on from NC_087479.1 coordinate 36,597,210, forward strand.
TGGCAGATACTTATTGACTGTATGATTACTTGAGGATTGTTTCAAAGCAAAGAGCAGGGAACTAGAGTTTCTGTATTTTTATATGTTGTAAACATCGTGCTCTGTGTTCTTCTAAAACTAAAATGCTGTTGCTTTCTCTGACTCTTGAAAGTAGTGTCTAAGGTGTATAGAATGCTACATTCTGTGCTGCAGTGCTGGTTTTAAGTTTAAAATAGGGCTTGCTCAGTGTAGCTTGTAATTTATTTCTCCCAGTTCATAATGGCCTTGGAAAGATACTCTGAAACTCCTTGTTCAACATGACGTCATTGTAGATTACTCTCAGTATTCAACCTATAGTCTCATAATCCATCTTAAGAGATTCCCTTTACGTAAAACTCTCTTACTCTGGTTTTGACTTTTCAGGCTGAATGCATACGAATGAAGCTCTGCAAGTAAAATATCATTATGACTTTTCTAATTGGCCATACCCATGGTGCAAAAAGTTTTGTTGGTTGAGTTATTTGGAAGAGTATCCAGGTTGGATGTAAAATTTTTCTGTAACTTTTCTTCAATGCCAAGTGACCAATCTTTTCTGAAAGCTAACTCCAGATGTAGATAATAAAAAGATAAGGCACTTCAATAGCCTACTTTTATGTCTGCTCTCATACTATAATTGCATGCAGTAGTTAATAAAATATTTTTATTTTATTTTCTTTTTAAAGAAATTACATTTTAATGACCTAAATCCCTCCTCTTTGCTTTTGGTAGTTCAAGGAGCAGTAATACTGGCAGAACTTCTTTCTGCTGTCAAGCGCTCGTTGGCTCGGACTCTGGTCATCATAGTCAGCCTGGGATATGGGATAGTCAAGTGAGTAATTCTGTTACAGGCTTTTTGCGTTCTATTTAAAGGGTTTTCACTATTTTTTAAAAGGGATTTTAAGAATTTAGGGCAGTATTCATCTCCATGTACTTTGGTTGTTTAAAGGCACGTGCTTTAGTTAAGTGGTCTGAAGATCTTGACGTGTTCTCTAGTAAACAGAGACAGTTCCATACTGTGAATACTCTTCTTTCCATCTGCTTCTGTGTGCTACTGTGGGGTGGGTTTCTGAGTCATTGTGGAGATGCTCCACTTACTGGAATGGGAAATTGATGGGCCTGCCTTCTGAGTGAGGGGAAGCTTATATAAATGGGGTAGATCAAGAATCACTGATAGGGGAGGGGATCTGCTTCAGTAAGATTGTGGCTTATTTGTCCACAGCTGTATTCAATGGTATAAACACAGTGGGAATTTTTGGCAAGTGTGGGTTTGCTGGGGGAGCTGGTGAAGAAGTGGGATGAGACTGAGTGAAATGGTCATAAAAAGCTAAACAGGTTAACTAAGAAACAGGGCTGTTGCCTGTTTCTCCCTTAGTCACATCATACCCAGGACAAAATGAATAGTAAGTTTCAAGCACCATAATAATATTTCTGGATCTAGATGTGGCTTGTTAAAAGGACCTTTTATTCATATGCTTCATACTTTATGTTTAGATTCAAGTTGACATGACTTTACTTTTTGGTTCCACTTAATCTGAATTTCACCTTGTTTCCTACAGACCTCGCCTTGGAGTGACTCTTCACAAAGTAGTTATGGCTGGAGCCCTTTATCTGTTATTTTCTGGCATGGAAGGTGTTCTTAGAGTCACAGGGGTCAGTAATAACTGCTTGAATTTTCCCATGTGCCACAGACGTATTGGCTGTATGTACTGGTGTGAACAGCTACCTTCCCTCCCCCTCCCCAACCACAACCAAACCAAATTCCCACTGCTCCAGTTTTGGAGGCTGTGCCTGGGGAAGTGTGTGTGAGTGGTGATGCTACTGGATTCGTTAACTGCATCTGGGGATGTAGAATTCTGTTATTCTGTTTTTGGCATAAAGTATTTAACCTGTTGTATATTTGATACTTTTCCAGTTTTTCTATGACACTCTGGCTCTGATAGCAAACTTGGCCCTGTCCATGATTGATGCCTGTATTATTTTGTGGATATCCTTTTAAAAGCTGCAGAATGTATGACCTTGTTCATAGCCTATTATTTCTGTCTTGTAGTTGAAAGGAATACAAGATGTTTTGCTTGTTTCTGTTTGGACTTTGATAAGTTTATGATGTACACACAAAGGCAAGTTTTGCCTTTTAGTCAAACTCATGGTTGTCAGTGGAGCTTTCAGTTCATCCATGGATAGTGTAAAAGATTTAATTATTACATCTGTAACAAGCTGGTTGCTAGTTTTCTGTAATGGAAATGGCCAGAGCAATTACTCATAGCAATTGCCTCAGCAACAGTGCTAGATTGACTTAATCTGGAAAACTGCTTCTTGCCTTGCTGGTGGATGACTGACAATGTGGTATTGCCAATTCCTCTCTGTACATTGGACTAAACTCTTGGTTCAAGCCCTCTCTTTCTGTAGCAAAACTTGGAAGTATTGTGGTGGCATATTGGTGGTTTCTGATAAAACAGCCTGACCCTTCTTACTTCTCTACTTGGTTTTCTTTTCAGTTTGTTCTTATTGGCTCTCTCTTTGTCTCCAGGCCCAGAATGATCTTGCCTCCTTGGCTTTTATTCCCCTGGCTTTCCTAGATACTGCCCTGTGCTGGTGGATATCCTTCACTGTTTTACTTGATGGGTTGTGTTTTCTTTTGAACTTGTTTTTTTGAGTCTTTTCTTGGCTGAACTTTTTTTAAAAATAAGATCCAAGTGTGTATTTTTTTGTACTTCTGGTAGCGGTTATAGAAGTTCTGTAATTGAGTATTCAGGTAAGCCTTTACTGCCTACTGCTTACCCAGTTTTTGCTGAACTGGATGTGCCTGTGTAAAGCTGCTCCAAAATACAATCTGTCTGTTATCAGTCTCTCATTGTTGAGTGTGAAAGTATTTTGTTCTAATGTAGCATGTCGTGGCACCTTGGTAGCCTTTGAAGACATTAATCAGTTTATGTTTTGGGGAGAAGGTTATTTAGCAACATCAAACCTAAAAGTCTCTGTAAAATTTGAACTAGTCTTGAAGTAAGTGACAAAATGAGGCAGCGTTTATTTTTTTGGTGTCTTGACATATTCATTTTAAGCAATCAAAATCTTGTGTGACTTTAGCAACTAATATCAAATGTTGAACTTGTGTATGGCAAAATCCCTCTGAAGTGTTCTTAGCTAAAGTCAATCACAAAAACTGTTTAAAATGTGAATAGCTGGCTGTCCAGCTGTGGCAACCCAGTTCTCCCCTGTCATGATGTCTCTCCTAACCACTTGTTTTGTTACTGTGGAAATAAAAGAAAATGTGAAGGCACCCATATGCATTAAATAGATTTAAACTAATATCTAGTTTAGATTTTCCTTTTCATTTATCAAAAGCACAGCCAACTCTTTCCTGAGGGAAAAGGCCATAGGCCAAAATAGAGGTTTGGATACCATCTTTGTGTGACAAGACTTATAGATATAGATGACTAAATAACATGAAAAAGACAGATTTTGCTCTCTGGTACCTTTGTCATAGGATGAATCTTCTACTGAGAATGATCAAATTTTTTGGAGGGTTAAGTGTGTGATTGAGAGAGTTGTTGATCATAAGGTCTGTGTCCTCCTAAGTTTGTGACTAACTTGTCCCTTCAGGGACTTTTCCTTGACTTTCCATACATATTCATCAGTTTAACTCAAACAATGAAGCTGCTAAAACTTCGAAGGAATGTTGTGAAACTCTCTTTGTATCGGCACTTCACCAACACACTCATCTTGGCAGTAGCAGGTAAGCAGAAAATTTTTCCAGTTAAATAAAACCACTTTTCATTTTTATATAGGGCTTGATTTGCAAATTTTAAGTTTAGTGATGTTTCTGTAAGTACAGCCAAAATTCTTGGTATTTATAACACTTGACCCATTTCTAAAAGTGAGTCTTTGCCAAGAGACAGTGGATTATTAGTCCTGATATTAACAAGATCAGTAGTTCAGTGCAGCTCCTCTAACAGAGCACTTTTGTGCCACTTCAAGCTGCCAGGGGCAATAGTTTATTATTATCTTATGCTGTTAACTTCATAGAGATACTTTTTGCCAAAATGACGGTATCACTGTGTGCTGTGGGTTTTTTAAGATGTCTGAAGATCAGAGTGATTCTTAGTTTTGGAACATAATGCCCTCTCTGTTCTGGAAGAATACAAATTGGGTTTCTTTTTCCATTTATATGTGATGAACTGAATTTCAAGAATAAATTTGTCCGTGCTTCCAGGTTCTCTGCTATCAATACAATGAGCAGAAAACTTTAAAGGCAGTGCTTTTTTATTTAAACAAAGAAGTACATTCCTTTTGAAAATTGGCTGTAATGAAATTCCTTTCAACACCTGGTTCTTGGTTATCTTAAAATACTTCAGTGGAGGGAAGTCTCTTCTAAAACTGTACTAAGAATATCATTTGAGTGTTGGAACCGTTGTGGATCAGGATCTGGATGCTTAAGGCATTCAAGCAGATCAGATTGTTCAGTTACTTCAGGGTCAGCTTTACTTGTCAAGTGATAATGAAACCATGGTTTGAAGGCTAGATAAAAGTGATACAAGAATAATGAATAGTAATTAAGAGTTGGCTAAATATTCCATATTTGATTTATGCCTTGTGTCTGTAAAGAAACATGAGTAAAATACACTGGTCTATGCCTAAACTCTGTCTGAGGTCAGTGCAATAGATCCATCTCTTGTTTTCCAAAACAATTAAATTGAATTTCAAGACTTCAGTATTCAGGTCTTTGATCTTTCTCTGGGAAACACAGTCCTGTTAGTTGGGTATTTGAATTGACATATTTTTTAGTAATAAGCATCTTGTTTGTTTGAATATTGCAGCATCTATTGTATTCATCATCTGGACAACCATGAAGTTCAGGCTGGTGGACTGTCAGTCGGTGAGTTTATATGAAATGCTTTCTACAATTGCTGCTTCTTGATAAGTTTATATTTGGTAGGGAGATTGCCACAAAGCACCACAAGCTAAAATTATCACTGTTGTGGGTAATGAGCCTCTTTGACAAATGCCTATAGTTGAGCCTTGGTAAGAGATGAGGACATGAAATTTCTTGCTTCACAGCATCTTTTATTTGTGCTGGTTTTCTTGACAGGACTGGCAAGAGCTATGGGTGGATGATGCCATCTGGCGTTTATTGTTTTCAATGATCCTTTTTGTCATCATGATTCTGTGGAGACCATCTGCTAACAACCAAAGGTTCAGCTTTTCTTACCTCTCTAAAAATGCTGGGTTGTAGGTATGCTTGTTTATTCAAAGAGTACTGGTGGGTGATTTTCAGTTGCTGTACACTGATCAGTAAGGATACTAAAGCAGTGTTTGTAGGGAAAGGTAAACCTAGAGAAGTTACATACATAAAATCCAGTCTGTTCCTGGTGCTCAGCTCATTTAAAAAGAAGTAACTTAAATGTTGTTTTAAAGACTGATATTAAACATATCAATGAGATTCACAGAATAATCCAGCCATGTATGTGTTGGGGTAATGGATCTCTTGGGAGACAGAATACTAAGATAGCTTTCATTCTTTCACTTCTTTCACTATTCTTTCACATAGGTTTGCTTTCTCACCACTGTCAGAAGAGGAGGATGATGATGAACAGAAAGAGCCAATGTTAAAAGAAAGCTTTGGTAAGAGAAATTTCCACTCAATTTCAGTGTTGAAGGCAGTTCTTTGGAGAAACATGTCTTGCTCTCTGGCGAAAACTAGCATTGATACACAGAGTTCTAGAGGAAGCACTGGCTTTATATTTAGTATTTACATTGCCTGTTTAATTCTGGGGTTTTCTGTTGATACTGAAAACACTGTTTCTGCTGTGGTTGCTTTACCATGTCCAGTGGACTTTGTTTAATTAAATATTTCACATCTCGGGATTCAATCTAGTAGTGATGACAATGATCCCTTGGATATTGTTGCTAGGCAGTGGTTTAGTGTGCAGTTCTCTTTTAAAATCCCATTTAAGAATTTTCATTTGTTATCTGTTCTCTCAACTCTGAAATCTTCTTTATTTTCTACATTAGGGCTTAGCATGGGAATGTCCAGTGTAAATGTAGGAGTGAATATGTTTATTCATGAAATAGTCTATTGTAAGCTATATCTATAAGCTGTGTAGAAGGTAGGGCTACATACCTACTGCTGTCTGTCCATGATTCAGCCATGCTGGGATATATCAGTGCTGTTTGGCTTGTTTAGGAGCTGAGGAGAAACGTGTAATCCATTTGGTGCATTTGGCAAACCAGCACTATCTGGCTTCCTGCCAGGCCACATTAGTTCTCAGGTTTTAAGGCAACGAGGTGGCTGGTGAGCAGTCAGTAGGTAAAATAAAATTCAGGAGTTGCCTGTGTCTCAGAATGTTTGAGGCTGGAAGGGACCTGGAGGTCATTCTGTCCAAGCCCCTGCTCAAGCAGGGTCACCCAGCACACATTGCCCTGGACTGTGTCCAGATGGCTTGTGGGTATCTTCTAGGATGAAATTCCACAGTCTCTCTGGGAACTCTGTCTGGGTTCTGTGTTGCTGATGTCTGGCTTAAATAAAAGGAATTGGAATTTATATTTCCTAGGTAAAATTGTAAAATTCGGGAAAAACTACATACTCCACCTGTCAGGAAGGAATACTGCAAGCCTTTCAGAGAGGAAGCAGTCTAAATCATTAGCTTGTCTAACTCTGTCTCTTCTGCTTGGGTGAAATATCCTGAATGAGCACTCGACCCTTTCATGTACAGTCTGTGAACAATTATACTTCATTTACCCCAATATTTTTTCTTTTCCTGGCTTCAGAGGGAATGAAAATGAGAAGTACAAAGCAAGAACCAAATGGGAATGTAAAAGCAAACAAAGTTGTGAGTATGACCTCTGTACTTCGAAGAATATAAGATTCATCTCTTCTTTGTTTACTTTTTGGTTTGCCTTGGAGTGTGAGTGAGCCAAAGTATCATAACACAGTACTACTGAAAAGAAAGGAAATACAGGTTTCTCATGAGATTTCCTGTAAATACAATGGGAACTTAAGAAGTCTGTTCTTCAGAAAAGTTTCCACAATTCAGTGTAGATAGAACTGTATAATACAATATTATGATGGTGATTAATATATTTTTTTAACAAATTTGTCAGTCTGAGAGGGAGGCTGAGCCGTATTTTAAATAAATTGCCCTCTGGTTTTGAGATTTGTGATTCATTACGTCATTGGGGTGATGTGCATATTTTTATGTACCTACCTAAATACTTTGGGGGAATATGCATTTTTTCTGTGTAGCTTATAAACAAGATGTTTTCACATCTATCTAGAAGGCCTGTGTCTTGGAATCTTTACACAGAATTAATGCATAAATTTAAAAGTTGAAAGTATCTGTAGGAATTCATTATAATAGCAATCATATTTTTGTCATTAGCATTGTTTTTCTCAATGATTGGTTGCAGCTGTATGCTACTTACCTGAGGATAGATAAGATGAAAATCAAACTTTTCTGTTTTGCAAGGGTGTGGTAATATGGTCTGTTACAGAGCTCACAGCAAGTGGGTGGGTTTTTCTTTACTTTTTTTTCCTTGAAATGTGTTTTCTCTAATCCAGAAATCAAACTGAATTAGTTTTTTTTGTGTGTGTTTGTATTTAATTTTTTAACTGACATTATAAATACTTTTTTTTTTCCCAAGTATGTTCAGAAGAAAAAGGCTTGCATATCACAGCATTGTGGAAAAACTGACTTTTGTTTTTTGTTTAATTTCTGTACTTGTAGCAAGAGGATGACCTGAAGTGGGTAGAGGAGAACGTTCCTTCATCAGTGACAGATGTGTGAGTATTTCCGTAGTCTCAATAAAGGCAAGTTCCTTTCCCACAGGAGTACATTAGAATGCCTTATCACTTGTGTGCTGCACTTCCATGGGCAGAGGTTGGGTTCAGCCTGGCACTGTCCTCTGACCCTTTGTATGGACTCTGCTGGGGTTGCACACAGGCTGACTTAAGGAACTGTCTCTTGGAATGTGAAACCACAGACTGGTCTGCATTTTACTAAAGTTAAAACAATATACATAAATCCAGAAAACAAAGAACAAGCAAATCCCTTTCTAGTGCTCTGAGAAGACTTTTGAATATCTTGCTGAATGTAAACCATGGAATAATGTAATCCAGTTTTCAGCATTATGTGGAACATGTGATGTCATTTTTGTGCTTGTGGTAATATAATCAGCTATATAATCACTGTATCTCTTCTGTTTTTAATAACTTCTACATGCTAGAAATGTCAGTGCCTATGTCTACATTTTTCATAACAAAAGTGAAGTTCATAGATCAGTGTATTCACAAATTTGAACAGGTGATTTTGGCTGAAGATCTGGATTGAAGTATGAAACTTAGCTTGAACTTAAGTAAAGAAAAGAAATTAAGTGAAGTTTTAAGAGGAAGAAAAGTGCAATTTTCTCAATTGAATTTGGTTTTCCCAGTTCTACTACTTATTTTTTAAAGACTGATAGGATTCCTTCAAAAAAAAAAGACTAGACTGGTATAAACTAGGAGAGGGCACCTTGAGGTAATCTGTTGCATGTTTTTGTGTTTCTGAGAGTGTCATCATGGTTGTGAAGAGCCAAGATCCCAATAAATGGGAGATCTGTTGTAGCTGGAAAGGCTGAAGTACCAGTGGAACTTGTTTGACTTCTGGGACATGTTTTTATAACATGGTCCCATATTGTAAATGTCTTCAGTGCAGTTCAACTGTGTTCCTGTATGAGTGAAGCAGCTTATTTCATGGCAACTTGAAAATTGTTCATTTGGTAATGAGAAGCATAATAAGAAAGAATAAAAACTGTGAAGGTCATTGAGGATACTCCTTGGGCTCTTCATTTTTTGTGTCTTTCTTTAATTTCTTCTAAATTGAAAGGTCTGTCTTCATTGTTTCTCTTCTGTGCCCTGAAAACATAAGGTTGAAAATGGTTGTCAGTATGCTCTTGGTATATGCTCTATTTATTTTAACTTCTTTTTCCCTCCCACTGCAGGGCTCTTCCAGCTCTTCTGGATTCAGACGAGGTCAGTAAAGAAATCTTCAGTTCAAATTAGTCTTCTGACATACCAGGGGAGTCATGAGTCAGTTGATAAGGTCTTGGCTTATCAGAACTGGACTCTGCTCATGTCAACACAAGAGTAAAATGCTACAAGAGGGGAAGGATAGTGGGAACAACCACAATACAACTTCTTAAAGTACAAATGTGTTCTAAAATAAGTGGTGTATCTGCTATGTAAGTTGGACTCCTGACTTAAAATGTGTATGAGTGTCGTTTGCTGTGAATGTGCATGTTCTGAATTATGTAAATCTACAAGATTGGGTATTTTATTTTCTAGGAAAGAATGATTACCCACTTCGAAAGGTCCAAAATGGAATGAAGGAGTAGCTTTTTGCTCTTGGAAGTGGAGACACCTCTTTTAAAGTTGCTTGGTGGAGCAAGTGCACCCTGCTGATTTGTCTCTTGATCTCAGCCTTGAAAGTTTGATGCTTTAATGTCATGGAGGGTGTCTTGCTGTGGAAGAAGTTCACAAGGACATTATAAACCTTTTGGAAATTTGAATTTAAAGTTGCTGCAAGTTTGGATTTTTAAGCAATTGACGTGTACTATTCCAGCACCTTCTGTAACTTTTCAAATATTTAATCTGTGAAACTAAAATTCCTAATGTCTGCTTGAGGAGTTTATATTTCGATGTTACAATTGACACTTAGAGGTGAACTGCCTGTACCTTTTTGGGGGGAGGGTGGGGACAGATAGAAAAAAGCACTGAAGAAACAGACCCATTTTTCTGGTAGATAACAGCTGCTGTTGTGTGTCATGTGTTCAACATGCATGAAAGAGTTTTAGAGAGAAGCTCCTGTTGATGAAGAAAATGAAGATGGCAGAAAGGAAATATTTGGAATAGTTACAGTGATATGAGTTTTTTAACAAAATCAAGTGCAATTTTATTCATAACACTGTGTATGAAAGATTTTCTATTTTAAATGCCATTGACCTGTAGGTAGCAGCTGCCTAGAGCTAACACTCACTATTGTGGCACATCTCATTGCCGGCAATGTGGTGGATGCCTGGAAAAAGGATTTGCCCCTACCTTCCATATGTTGCATGATTTCATTTAAAAAAATACCCCAACAAATAAAACAACAGAAGCAAACATCACCAGAACCACTCCTGCAGTGCTCCACAAGTGCTTGACTACATGTTAAGCAGATACTAACTGAATGTTTCAGCAGAAATCTTCTCCCTTTATGTGTAACATCTCCCACCAAGAAGTTGGCACTCCTCTATGAGAAGATGGCATTGCTTTCTAGGGTGTGAGCACTGCCTGCCTTACTTGAAAGAGGATTTATGGGGAGTCCACAGCACGGGGATAGTTCTGTTCCCAGTGTCTGTTTAGAATTGCTTCCTATGTAAGTGATTTGATGCTGGGCTTTCCTGTCCCAACTGGTCCTTGTGGCCAAGAGGTACTCTGAGATCACTGTGTTTCAGTCAGAGTTGCAGGTTTCTGTTCTATAGAATTGCATTTTGTTTCTCCTTTTAAAATGAAGAAGAGCTTTTGGACAATGTTCCAGTTTTTGCTTGGCTGCAACAGCTGAAGTTGCAATAAGTTCCTCATGGAAACCTGTCATGGACTGTATGACAAAAGCTCTAATTTGGGTTCATAACCTTTAAAACTGATCATTAGGAGGCAAGCAGCAGCTGGATATTTAGGAAGCAGATGTGGCTGCTGCTGGAACGGTGTAGAGCATCAGCTTTTCTGGTTCTTCTCCTAGCTATGTCAGCAGAAGTGAACATGTGCCTGTACTTCATTCTTTCCACTGTAAGGTCTGGTAGCTTAGCTGTAGCTCCTCTTTCTCAGCAATTCAAGCGGAACATGGCACTTTACAGTACAGTAGCTGAGGCACAAGGACATAGCATCTTCTGCTAGCTGTGTTATGAGAAGGGCAGAGATAAAAGGTGTGGCTGTAGCACCTCACTGCTTCTGCAAGAGTTGCTGGAGCTCTTCTGCTATCCTCTTCAGGTTGCAGATAGAATCTTTAATTAGAAAACACTTCTAATTTGCTATGCTTAATTGATATAGATGAAAAAAATATTACCTCCATGTCCTTTTGGGGAGAGGAAATTTTTGTGAAATAAAGCTACACAAAGCTTGCTATTTAATTTTTTTGTTTTGTTTTGTTTTCATTTTTAAAGAAATCCTATTGGTTTGGGTTGTTTGGGTTTTTTGAAACAAATAGGTAAAAATGTTCTCTACTGGAAGCACAAAAGTTTGTATGTACTATTTAATAAAGGCTAGGCAAAGAGTAGAAAGGCTCACATTGTGTCCTTCCAGTTTCTTTACTCCCTCTACTCTCACATGAAGTGTTAACACTTTCACAAAGCTGCCTGATTTTAGCTCTAGTCCATGGTATATATAATGCAGTTATTCCCAACAGTTCTTTTTAAGATTGAAAATGAAGTCTGTCATTTGAAAAGCTAATGGAGATAGAGCAAATAATTAATTTCTGAAAAAAAAGTAAAAGAACCAACCAGTTTCTCTAATTGTATCAATAGTTCAATTGTTAATTTAAAAGCTAAAATAAACCTAGTAGCAGCGTGGTGCTTTCAGCCTCTGACTACAGGGCTCCTTGCAGCCTTCTACTCTTCCATTCTTTTACTCACTTCCAGCAGTATTTAAACTTGTCCTGAATTCCACAGGGAGCTTGTTGACCCCTTAGCACTTTTGGGTTTTTCACTTGTTTAGCAGAGTTTCTTTGTTCTTGGAAAGTAGCATCTACTTCCTTCCTCACCTAGAGCAGGCGTGTGCTGGGACTTGACTGCAGTCTTTGGGAGCAGCTGTGAGAGCGCAGCTCCCCAGCGTTGTGTGGGCCGGGGCACTGTCATTGCAGGAGGGATGGCTGTGCGTGGGGAGCCAAGGGTGTGTTTGCAGGCTGCAGCAACGTGGCCTCTCCCTCAGTAGCATGTTTGGTCAGGTGTGTTGGTTGTCCTTGGAGATCTTTGCCTCTTCTGGAACCTAATCTTCTCCTAAAGATGTGTTGGCTGCCTGACTTGGAAAAACTTGGGAAAGCTTCAGTGAGCTAGCTTGCTGGAATGCTTGAAACCAGAAATCCTGCAGGTTGTTTCCTTTAATTATGCACTCAGGGAAGACAAATCAAATTTATACTGCTTTCAAAAACAAACCATGCAAACTGTTCTGAAGACTTAGTGAGCTGGAGAGGGAAAAAATCTTAGGTCTGCAAGAGTTCTTCAAGAAGCTGTTTGTAATAAAAAAAAGTGTCTGACAGGAGTATTCTAGTGTTCTTGTTCCTGATTAGTACTGCATGGATTTGTTTGTTTATTTGTAAGAAGTAGCTGTTGGAATTGTAGCATATATTTGTGGCATATACCATACAGAAAACTGAAACACAGTGAAGAAAATTATGTTGACCAGCTTTTCGTTAGGGTGACAAGATGTCCCTGTTAGGAACTCCAAAGGAGGGACTGAGTAAGAGATCACATGCCCTGGTAAAGAAATGCAAGAGGCTTGATAGGCACAGACTGAGTCAGGATCATAAGACCTCGGGAAGGTTATGTTTATCTTATTCTGCAGATGTAGGGGTGTGTGAGTTTGTGGGCTTTATTTATCCTCGTGTTTGTTTTATATGGCATTTTATGTTGTATGCTACGTTGTAAAGACTGAAGAGGGTAATGCTCCACAAATCATTTGCTCTCTGGACTACAAACATGTGAAGTCATTGTTACCCAGTGTTACTGAAACATTTCCTTTCACTAATCAGTGCCATGTCCCTTTTCCTTTTGTAGGGATCCTTGATTAAAAAAAGACTATGCTATGGCTCAAGCTATATGCCTGAGCCAGAACACCTTTGGAGATTTGCAGTTTTGCTGTCTGTGAGGAGGAATCTGACTCAGCACAGTTTTGTGCTTTAGCACAAACAAAATGTTCATTCCTGAGCAGGAAAGAAATTGGATGCAAGAATGCTGTGCTTGTTTTCCCTTTCCTGTGCTTTGATCTTCCAGCACAGAGCATCCTCAGTCTCTGTTTTCTAAAAGTGGTCTCTGTTGGTAAAGATGCTTGGAGAATCTAGTACCACCTTCTTTTTGAGTTTGGTTTAGTTTCTAGGCCAGTGATTGTGAACGTTGTACCTCTCCATGACAAACATAAATGAAACTGTGGCCAGTTCTGCAAGGGGCAAACTAACAAGAAAGATTTCCTCCTGGAGACTGAAATTCACTGGCCAAGTTCATAGGATAAGTTCATAAAAGCAAAGCTTATGACCTCGAAAAATAGACATGTGCTTGTAAGATACGCCTCGCTGTTCTCATCTGGTTATGCAGATCAATTTTTGCAGTTGCATCCCGGCTGACTTTCCCATTTTCTATGGTTTATGGTAGCCAAGAGCAACCGGACACCTCCTCTAGTGACATTTTGGGAAGACGAATGTTTCCTACAGCCTGTCCCCTTTTCGGGCTGTATGAAGATGCCCAAGGGCTATGTCAGGGTCCCCTCGGTGCCGTGCCGACCCGCGTTTCCCGTTCGCGCCCGACCCCCGGGGCTGTTTGATGCCGGCGCGGAGCCCCGTTTTTGGGGCTGGGACAGGGCGCCCTTCCTGGTGGAACGCCCCCGGACAGTGCCAGCACCCGTGAGGAGTCCGCGGGGCGCCGGAGGGACAATCGGGGCGAGCTGAGCGCGGCGGGGCGAGCCGGCCGGTGCCGGGACAGAGGGGCGGTGCCGGGACAGGCGGGGCAGTGCCGGGACAGGAGGGGCGGTGCCGGGACAGAGGGGCGGTGCCGGGACAGAGGGGCGGTGCCGGGACAGGCGGGGCGGTGCCGGGACAGAGGGGCGGTGCCGGGACAGAGGGGCGGTGCTGGGACAGAGGGGCGGTGCCGGGGCAGGCGGGGCGGTGCTGGGACAGAGGGGCGGTGCTGGGACAGAGGGGCGGTGCTGGGACAGGCGGGGCGGTGCTGGGACAGAGGGGCGGTCCCCGCGCGGGTGGAGCCGGGACAGGCGGTGCCGGCGCGGGCGGAGCCGCGGTGCGGAAGCGGCGCCGGGCGGGCGCTGCCGGAAGGGGCGGGAGCCGTGGGCGCGGGAGCGCTTCCGTCGGGGCCGTGCCCGCCGGTGCCGCCTGTGCCTGGGCCGGGCGGCAGCCGGGTCCGGAGGAGCCGCCGCCATGCACGACGCCTTCGAGCATGTGCCCATCCTGGAGAAGCTGCCGCTGCAGATCGACTGCCTGGCGGCCTGGGGTGAGCCGGAGGGGCCGCGCCGCTGCCCGAGCCGCGCTGCTCCGCTCCGCTCCTCTCCTCCGGCCCGGGCAGCGTTCGCATGGCTGGCTGCCGCGCCCTGCCCTGCCCTGCCCTGCCCTGCCCTGCCCTGCCCTGCCCTGCCCTGCCCTGCTCCGCTCCGGCCGGCAGCAGCCTGAGTGGCCGCGGCCCTGCCGGCCCCGGGCCGGGCCGCCGGAGCCTCTCCTGAGTCCCCGAGCCTCTCCTGGGTCCTGGCGGTGCCGAGCGCCGCTCCCTGCCCTGCCCGGCCCTGCCCGGCCGGCCGCAGCCCGGCTTTGGAGAGGCTGCCTACTTTATTGCTAAAAAAACATTCCTTGTGTTGTGACTTAAACTTGATTTGGAAGGCCAGTGCTGTGTTGAAGCCTTAGATTTCGGATAGGTTTGCACGTGTTAGTGATACAAAATTGTGGGATTTATTTTTGGGCATACTTGAGAGTCAAGGTTTTGGTCAGGTGACTGCACCAGCTGTCCTGGTGATTAAGCTTGATAAAGCTTTTCAGAGCTGTGAGCAGGTGCCATCAGATGTACTGCCATCATGCAAAATCAGCAATTTAAAAAGCTCAAAGCCCTATGAAATTGTGACCCCGATTAATTGTATTAAGAACTATATCCTGAATGATAATATTCCTGTTATACGTGGATTGTTTATGATGGAGTTATGTACTGGAGAGGATGTGAAGGTGGTTTATTCCTGCATTACAGCTTTTATCTTTTTTGCTCTTTGAAAGTGTTTATTTTGCTGAACTAGGAAAAAAAGCCTAAACATACAGACTTATAGCAGTATGGTTTTGTAAAAAAGATGTGTAGCTCTGTCTCTAGAATGTTTCTGCCAAGTAGTACAAGAAAGGTCTTGCAGGAAATAAGATTTTATTAAAATGCAAATTCCTTCGGTGAAGAGGAAGTACTAGATGTAGAAGGAAATATTCATGTGTGCTGCTTTCCTGTATGATATTCAGTGACGAAGAAATTCAGTCATATTTCATGAGCCTGTAAAGATTTTATGTTTTTTGTATGGTGTAAATACTGTAAAGAGGATGAGTCTGAAACTCTGCCTTAGAGTTTGTATATAAAGGCCCTCTTTTATAAATCTGAAATGATTCTTGGTTGTCCAACCAAAGCTAAGCTAAGCGTAGGTTGTCCAACCTAAGCAAAGCTGCCCCACTCTCCCTCCAAACATAACTGACTATTTCAGAGGGACGTTTTAAAAACCTGACTTAAAAAACTTAATCAAACACACATAAACTCATTGTTTTTCTTTCTGGCAGTACTTCCCGTTATGTAGCATAGTTCCCCTCTGAGAGATAATAATGTCTGAGGAATAGTTTATTGCCTCTTTTGATGGCACACAAGATGCAATGGTTTGCTTCTTTACTTCTGTCTGAGCTAGTGGAATGTGATGGCCAAGCTGTTTATGCTGTTTTACTGCCTGCTCTTTGGCTGTCCTCTCCTGAGGGTAGGAGACCTGTGTAGTCACTGCAGAAAGTTCTTTTTGGTGTTTGAAGCAAGTTTCCAAGTGTTCTGAGAAATGTAACATAGCCCCATAATAGGCACTGTGAAGAAAATTAACTCTACCCCAGGAAAAACCAGCACAGCTGTGAAGGGCAGTTTTTGTTGTACTAATTAGACTTGTTTTCTCCTGTCTTTGTAGAGGAATGGCTCCTTGTTGGTACAAAACAAGGGCATCTTCTGCTTTACAGGATCAAGAAAGATGCAGGTAAGTTGATTTTAAGAATGGCACAAAAAAGTTGTTATTTTTATTTCCTGCACTTTTAGAGCTGTAATCATTTTAACACAAATGTGATTAATTGCTATAGATGGGATTAATTTCCTATGTAGAGTTTCACATATGTGAATTTTATTTCAGGTTTCTCTGTGTTTAAATTTATAGTAAGTGACTGTAATTTTTATGAATACAGTGTACAAATACGTGTAAAAGCAGTGCAGTGTGCAAGTTGCCAGAGTTTTGATGTGTGTCATCTTTTAATGACCAACTGGATTAGTGAGAGAGCAAATACATTCAGTGGGTCCATGAGCATCATGGATGGGGAAGAGGGATAAATACTAACTAGTTTTGTCAGGTATTTACTCTTTCCCTGTGTCTTTGACAGTCCTAAGTGCTCATAGTCTGTTCTAGGAATGCCACAAATAGAACTATTCTATTTTTGGTTTAGTTAAAATCAATTTTCTTTGAAGATGTTTGTATTTCATGTTACCTGCTATTATGTAGAAACTGATATTTTTTAATGCAGTAATATTTTGTAGCATGGCACAGGAAAGTAAGCATCAAATGTAAATTTCCAGGTTCTTCGGGTCTTGGAAAGATATTAATTTGTAGTTACTTGGAATCTAGAGACTGAATTCAGCTTGATTTTTCTGAAACTTTAGGTTGTCTGTCCAATTGGAGCATGCTAGTCTTGAGTTGCTAGTCTTATCTCACATGGTAAATTTCTCCCCCTTTTTTGCATCAATGCCAGGAGAGGTTATGTCATCAGAAAGTGTCTGTAAGTCTTTCTCCCTAAAACTCCTTTTAAACCCTTGTGGTGTACTGTTTATTCCTTGTCTATTTTGCAGTGATGTACATCCTAGCAATTAAATTTTCTGATATTTGAGTAGTGTGGATAAGATCTTTATGGGTATCTGTGTTTGTGGGTATCTCTGGGTTTCACATGACTTAGATATAATGCTTGTAATGTAAAACTTGGGCAAGGCAGAAATGTAACTACTGTTGAGGCCCTCAGCTGGGTACAAGAAGTGTCATTTACACTTTCACCTGACTGTGTAGAAGATCCTCTGGTGTATTTAGCTGTGATGTAAAAGTTAGCACAGATGTTTTAAAGTGTCATTCTTCCAGTGTTAAGTGGCCAAGTTTGCTTTCATAATTATTTGTAATTTACTTAGTGTAAGATACACACAGTCATGAGCAGCTTCAGTTTACACACCCTCTTCAATCTTTCTGATAGGTTGCAACAGGTTTGAAGTGACACTGGAGAAATCCAACAAGAACTTCTCAAAGAAGATTCAACAGGTAGGAAATACCATCTTCTTGATGTGGGAACAGTTTTCAGCCAATAAATGAAATATCAAGTGTACATCCGCAATCTCTGCTGTGCTTAACAAAAACATTTCCCAAAGCTAAAGATTTTCGTAGAGATGTAACAGCTAGATGTTTTTTTCCCACTCTTCCCATAACAGAATAAGCTTGGTTTGATTGCTAAAGCAGAAACCAAAGAATTGGAACTTGCAGGTTTATTTTTGGCTTCTGTTAGCGATAGTTGTTCTGACTGAGAATATTTGTAAAAATGATGGTAATACCTCAACAGACTGTAATGTATTATTTGACTCTCGGATGATATTCTACTTGAAATGTGGAGGTAAAATAACTGCCAGTCTTGCTGCCTTTTTTTTTTTTTTGAGAATTTGCACTCGATGATTATATTGATTCCAGGAGAAACACCTTAAAGATTATGGATCCTCTTTCAGAATGCAACACTCTGTATGCTCTAGAAGCATTTTTGTACTAGTAACATAACAATGCTACAGCTTTTTCGACCAGCTTAGGTTGCAAATACTATGTGCCAGCTTGTGAAAAGTTACACTGAAAACCTTTTTGAGTGTAACTGAAAACAGTTGCAATAGCTGCAGGAAGGTTGTTTATGGAAAACTGTCTTGCTGTTCTCATTATTTCGAGATTTTCTTAGACTATCTATACTCAAGCCTTGTTGAGACTTTTAGTTTATGAATTGAGTCACTAACAGCATTCTCCCTTTCAGATCCATGTTGTTTCTCAATTTAAAATTTTGGTCAGTCTATTAGGTAAGTGAAGAAAAGTGTTACATATTTAATGAGTTCTTCTAGATGCAGTTACTTGTCTGAATGTGGCAACCCTTTCCACACACCAACATAGTAGTCTGGCTGTTGAGAAGTCATTGTGTAGAGCTTACTTTGCATTTTGCAGAGGAAGCATTAAGCAGCATAGATTGAGAAGCAGCTTTGCCAGCTGGGAGAACAAAGCATTAATGCTGATCTGTGATTAGGAATGAAGGAGTACATGCATACTCTAAAGTGTCTGTAAAATACAGTTTGTGTTGGCCCCTGTATGTACCCGTATGTGCATGCATGTGTATGTGTTAGCACTGTGTGATAGGTACTAAATTTGCTTGGTGTATTAAACTTACCATTGATGTCTTGCACCAAATTCGCTTTATATGCAGATGTGATCATTTAATGTCTTGTGGAAGATTTAAGTTTGCTTGGCTCTGGCTTGCTTTAACTTAAGATCTTCTAATGTCTTTTTTTGCTTATGTTACTACTCACCTCTTTATGATCTCCAAGTCCCAACTCCTCCAGCTCCAGTATTTGTAGATTTTTGCTGCTTGCATCCTCCTGCATACAAAACCAGTACCCTATATTTTCAGCTGTTCATTTTCCACTAATTTCAGGAGCCAATTCAAAATTATCTTTGTTCATGCAATCTTCCATCTTGAGCTTGCTCTGTTCTGCCTTCTACTCTGCCTTCCCCTGCTTGATTAGTAGTACCTTTCCTGTAGTTTTACCAGAGCTGATGTTAGTCTTTTCTGTATTTATTTTATTTGTATTGTATTTGCCTTAGCATTTTTCAACTTTTGGGAAAACAGTTCTTTTCCTTTCTTGCATCTCTTAGTTGCACATGCTCTTTTTTATACAAACATAAAATACAGTAACTTGTTTGAATTAGCAATGACTCTACATGTATTAAATATGAAATAATGATTGGATTTTTGTTTAAAACAGAAAATAACATTTATGTCCATGACCTGTTGACATTTCAACAAATCACCACAATTTCAAAGGCAAAAGGTGCATCTCTCTTCACTTGTGATCTCCAGGTAAGGAAAGGAATACAGCTGCATAGATGTCCTTACTGGTTGTAATAGGGATTCCTTTTTCATGTTGCTGTATAGATTAGGCTTGTTATTTTATTTGAAAATTTCTTGGGTACCAGTGCTTTTAAAAATTAGTACCTACTGCATTTGCTTAAGGCAACAGTTTTTAATTATTTTTCTTACTCTGCTTCTCAAGGTATTTTCCTGTGCCTGTTATGATTGTAGCTTTTGATACAGAACTTTTGATACAAGTGTTCAAGGCATTTTTGTCCTATATTAACTCGGACTCTTCTTTTTTGAAAGGTCCCCTTAATATAAAAGCAATTTCCTTTCCTTGCATTGCCAGTGTACTAGGTCACTGAGGTTTCCTTCTGCAAGCAATTCTATCAATGGTTTTTTTAACATTTTTGTTTCTCTTTATTGGCCCAGGGAATCCTGGAGCAGTTATGGTAGATTCAAGCCCTAAAATGGTTCTGTAAGGTGTAGCAGTGCTCTGTTCATTTGCTCTGGTTCATTAAGTGAGTAATTTCTATTCAAGTGAGTTTCTCAGCCTGCCCATATCGTTCAGACACCTTTTTCATAATTAGAAGAGATGGTGTAGTGCTCTTCATATTTTTTTTAATCTTTTTGCCCCATGGGAGCTTAGTGTTAATATTTCTAGGAAGTACTTGGGGTTTTCTAGACATGAAAACAAATGTCTGTCTAAGCACCTTTACATCTGGTCATTGCAAAGTGGCTTGTTTGTTGTGTGTCTAGGCACTTAGCTTTCCTAGTATTTTGTGTCAAGAAACTTTTCCAACAGGTTAGAATATTAGATTATTAATGGTTTTATCTGTTAGTATAACACATTCTTTGTTTTGTCCCATTTCCTCACCTTTCCTATACTGCATAGAGTTCCAGCTATTTATCCTAGTTTCAGGGTTGGACTTACAGCTGTCTACTTATCTTCTGTTTGTGTGCGCATATGCCTTTTGCGCTCTCTTATTTTTTTTAATTTCCTTTTTTTATTTAATCCCTGTCAAAGTTTGTTTTTAAGTATCCTGTTATCTCCCCCGCCTCCTTCCTCCCTCTCCCATGCTTCCTTTTTTAGGGATGTCCTTCTGGCATGGATGAACACAGCTGCTCTTCAGCTTTGCTTCTAGCAGAGGCTTCTTTTGGCCTTGTCTTACCTTATTTCCTCTCTGTGAGTGCCCATGAGTTAGGTCTGTGTTTTCACAGCAATCAGATACAGGGGAAGAGGTGCTGAGGATGTGCGTGGCAGTCCGTAAGAAGCTCCAGCTTTATTTCTGGAAGGACAGGGAATTCCATGAACTCCAGGTGAGTTGTATTCTTTCTGTGGCCACATGTTTCAGCAGGGAGGGTCATTGCTCTTCACTGCTTGCCATGCAGCCCCTGGTACTCAGAGGCACTGCTGAATTTCACAACATTGGTGGTTGGTTCTGCAGAGATTTAACAATAGAACAGCAGACAAGTGAAAATACATGTTTGAAATCACAATTAGGGGCATTAATACAGTTTCATAAGTTAAAATTAAAGTAAGGGCTGTGTCCTGTATTTTAATGTTCTGGTTGTAGCACACTTTTAAGTACTTGACTTTTAAGTCAGTGAAATGTATAAGCATGTGTACCTTGCAAAAACATAGGAGTGGGTGCACTTCTACTCTGGGTATGTCACTTCTACTCTGAGTAAGTCATTTAGTGACGTGCTTTTGCAAGCATGTCACTAAGTCAGAAGGTAGTTTCTGACAAGTGTAGAGAGCTGCAGTTGTGAATACTGGAATAAGAAAAAATAACTAATTGAAATGGGTAGAGGCTTTTTCAGCTACAATGCTCTACTAGAAAATTTTTTACTAAAAATCATCAGTTAACTCAGAGTACACCTCTTTACTGTACATGAGTCTAGCCTTTTTGCTGAATACTGCCATTCCTTGAGCAGTAGGTGCTGGGCACAGGTGGTGGGGAATATGGTGTTGACAAGAGAGCAGCCTGTTACACTCTGTGCTGCCAGTTTTGACTTTTGCTTTTCATTCATAGCAACCAGTTTAACCTGTTTTCCTCAGGGGGACTTCAGTGTACCTGATGTACCCAAGTCTATGGCCTGGTGTGAGAACTCCATCTGTGTAGGCTTCAAGAGGGACTATTACCTGATACGGGTAAGATGGGGCTGTGTAATAGTGTTTCAAGAAGATTTGGGTAGCAGCAGACACTATGGAGGCTGCTCCTGTGCTCAGGAATTTAGCTAACAGGTTTATTGAAAACAGCATCTGGTACTTCTGCTATTTGTGGCTTTGGAAAGGGCAGTCTAAGCCTGTCTTTTTAAATGGATGTTTGTCAGGAAGTGATCTATGTGTTGCAGCAGACCAGTGTTTGCAGCTCTTGCAGAGAAAAGGAATTGGAGAAGATACATTTTGTTTTGGCAACAGTCTGTGTAAACTCAGTTTCCATTTTATTTAATATATTAAGAAATTAGATGAGCTCTAAAAGGACAAAGAGACCAAGAATAAATCATCTGGCACACAGTGAAGCTTACCCATTCTTTCATTTTTCACTCTCTAGTTGAACTGTTATTGTTTGAAAGCCTCTGAACTTACTGCTAATTTAATATTACAGTTTCCACTTAGACTTCATTTACAGCTATAGTTTATTCTTTTTTCTGCCTTTACAATAGGCTTCTGCAGATATTATAGGAAAATAGGATGAAGATGAAGTGCACCACACGTGTACATGTATGTACTTGTGTGGCAACACTGACCTGTAGTCAAAAGGAAAACCACACATCATTTTTACAGTCACTTGAAAATGATGCTGCTCACAAAAGTAGGGGTGCCTTTCTGCAGTGCTCTCCTAGATGTTGATTCCTGCCATTCCAGTGATAGGAGTAGTTCAGCTACTCAAACAACCAGGGTGGAGACCAACTGTCCAAGTGTTTACTCTGGGTTGGCTCTGGTGCTCCACTAACCTGTCCTTGAACAGCTTCATTTCACTAAATAGGCAGGGAAAGCACACATGTTTTTGTGGTGGTGTTTTCTGGTGGCTAGCTGTTGAGTTATCAATTGCTTGAGCTGTAATGCAAGGGAAGCAGCAGGAATGTGTGGCTGAAGTTGGAGAAGGATTCTCTGTTTTGGTTGTTATATCAGCTCATGAATTTTTTGTGTGAGTTCAGTTCCCACTATAGCTTGTGGCCAAAATAATGAGTGGTTAGGGCAGGGGAAAATGGCTAGGCAGGCTTCTAGGCTTTTAGTTAGTTGTTTTTTTTGTTTTTTTTAATGTGGCAGTGCTTACTCATGCCAGAATAAAACAGGGTTAAATTTTTGGCCTAAATGAAGGGTTTAGATACTTTAGATGATTTCGCTGCTGTGCTATAATGCATTTGATAAACTGGTGTGAATGATATGCTCAGCTACTATCATCATCTCGGACATAAAAGTAATAAGTTTTTATTTCAGAATGATTTATTTCAGAATGATGTATAAGCAGGATGAATTATGATATGCAGAAACTCTTTGACTTTGCACTTGTTCTGTCAGTGATTAGCCTGGGCTGCAAAATTTCTTTAGGGGTTTTTGCTTTAGTCTTATAGAGCTTTGATGAAAGGGTTATTGTGCAAAACACTTTTATTAAAATGTTCTTTATTATTCTAGGTGGATGGAAAAGGATCCATCAAAGAACTGTTTCCCACAGGGAAGCAGCTGGAACCATTGGTAGCTCCTGTAGCAGATGGAAAAGTTGCAGTTGGCCAAGATGATCTAACAGTTGTGCTTAATGAAGAAGGGGTCTGTACTCAGAAATGTGCTTTGAATTGGACAGATATCCCCATAGCCATGGGTGAGAAGTAGCAGTTTGTTTTTGGTTTTGTTTAAGTTTACTTTTTTACTCTTGTGTATGTGATAAAATCACTATGTGTGCAGTATTGTGAAACCAGCTGGATTTGGAGTGTGACAGTTTCTACAGTATTCTAAGTTGTACTCTGAGGAAGGTTTCATGCATTTGTTTTTGCTTCTTAGCCTTCTTTGCTTGTGGTCTGTGGGCCTCTCGTCTCATAAAATAGGTGTATTCCATATCTTTTATACAGAGACAGGGTCTGAAATGGAAGGTAGTGTGTTAAAGCACTGTAGATCTGGGTGCCTCAGAATTTCCTGATGGTGAAGGATGAGCCAAAGGCTTGGTAGCAAATTGCTGTCAGTGTCAGGCCCTGAGTTTTGTTTTGAATATGTAAAAGGGGCACATTTCAAAGGGATAAAAATCCAAGAGAAGCTTTAAGTCACAGATTTTTCAAGGAATGCTTGAGAACAATGAAGTGAAATGTTTCCCTTGTTTCATGAACAGAGCACCAGCCTCCCTACATCATTGCTGTTCTGCCCAGGTACGTGGAGATCCGCACGTTCGAGCCCCGGCTGCTGGTGCAGAGCATCGAGCTGCAGAGACCGCGCTTCATCACCTCTGGAGGGTACTGCTGGAGCTCACTGCTCTCAGGCTGCCTGGCTGCATGTAGCACGCTGAGAAACTGGGAGAGGAGCAGCTTTTCTGACTCTCACCTTAAGATGTAGCACTGAAGCCATCTGTTGGGTTTTTATGGAGATTGGTGGAGGCCGTAGCTTGAGGAGGAAAGGATAGAGTTGAGAGTCTTTAAAGAATTTGTGACACTGGAAATACAGTCTTCTTTCTGCTTTGCAGTAATGCTCCAGTTGCTCTTGGGTTGATGCATGTTTCTATTATTGGATTGGGATTCTTTTAGGATAGGGTATTTCTTCTTTCTGAACACTGAAATTTAAGAATTGACTTTTTTGTTGTTTTGTTTACAGCACAAACATTATATACGTGGCAAGTAATCACTTTGTTTGGAGGCTCATTCCGGTGTCCATAGCCACACAGATCCAGCAGCTTCTGCAGGACAAACAGTTTGAATTGGCTTTGCAGTTGGCAGTAAGTACTCAAAAACTTGAGTTAGCAGTGGGTGCAATTGTTCAAAAGTACACAAAGGGATATTTGCCACTGAGTCCACTAATCAGTCAGTATAACCTCCCAACTGTCCACTTTGCACAAACTGGTAAACTCTAGACTTTTTAAACTGAAGTTTTAGTTTTGTGCTGCCTTTATTCCATAGATATATTGTGGTGTAGATTTTGAGAAATTGTCATGTATATGAAAGATTATTTCTCTTAGCTGTTTAATTTGCTACCTTCTTTTAGAATTTGAAATCACTTGGGCTTCAGAGTCTTCAGACAACTTGTAAACAGTGCATTTTGGAGTTGAGTTTTGTCACATGACCTTTTTTTGCATAATATTACTCCTGAAACAATAATTTGATAGAGATGTTGATGCAGTATGTTTAATTATACTGCTCTCACTGTGTTAAAATTGTTTGGTTTCTGGAAACTCCACTTAATTGCATTTTGAATTGCTGACTTGGAAAAAAATGTGGAAAGGCAAAAGGGTAAAGAGACATTTGCTGTGATGGAGCAGGTATAGAGGTAACCAGAGGTAGCTTCAGATCTTCCAAGTTATCTCAGTGACACAATAAGCATAGACAGGCACCAGCAGTGTTCACTTTGAGAGGTTATCTTTTTTTTTCCTACTTTCTCCACAGGATAATCCTCCTGTTAATTCTCTAGGGTGTTTCTCTCTCCTATAAACTCAGAGTTTTTAATATTTGTTAATTTGTATGCAGGAAATGAAAGATGATTCGGATAGTGAGAAGCGACAGCAAATTCACCATATAAAGAACCTTTTTGCCTTCAACCTGTTTTGCCAGAAGCGTTTTGATGAATCCATGCAAGTTTTTGCCAAGCTTGGTACAGGTAAATGCTTGGTTGGCATTGAATCACTTCAGTTAGGGGGAATGAAGTCAAGCTCACTGGCTATTTTATGTTTTTTTTTTGTTTGTTTTCTGTTTTGTTTTAGTTCACAACAGTGCTGTCTTGTGCAGATAGGTCCCCTGTGAACAGCAAATAACCTGGGCAGCTATTTAGTTATTTTTTTGGTGGAGCTGGTGATTAAGTACTTAATAACTTAATTAACTACACAATTAAGTACAACTAAATACTTAATAAGCTACACTTAGTAAATTAAGTTAAATCAGGAGTTTGTCCTTTTTACAGAATATCTTTGTATTCTAGGGTATTTAAAGCATGCACAGCATGTGCCCAGACCCTTTGAAGTTGAATGTTTCAGCAGCTGCTAAAAGCCTACTTGTAGCTTGGAATGAAAAATAAGGAACATCTGTAGATTTGCAAAATCATTGGACTCAGATCAGGACCCTAAACCCTTGGTTTAGCCAAGGTACTGAAACCAGGAAGCTTTTCTGTGCTTTTGGAAGTCACAGTAGTCTCTGATACTAGGTCATACTAGGGCTGTTGGAAGAATGCTTGAAGACTGAGCTGTACTGTCGAATAGTGCTTAAGACTGAGATTCTTTTTGCTGGTGACAGAATTCTCATGTGCATTTAAAGCTATAGCTTATTTTCATGGCACATAATTTTTACTTTGGAAAACTGCAGTGAAAGACAAGGGCTGAGAGCTCAAGGTATTTTGAGCTTGAATTGGAGGATAGTAATTTTGAATTTGCCTAAACTCTGTGAAAATGGATGTGTGTTAGTTTCAGATGTTGTTTCACAAGTGCAGTAAATCTACTCTTAAAACATTGTTCTAGAAATCCTGTCTTACTGTCAGAGAGGTTAATGCTAGGAATCTGCAAGAATAGCAGTAAGATTGTAATAATGGCTTGTCCTCCAAGTGTGCCAAGTGCACATGTTGGAAGTTCCTGTGCTTGGACTTTGAAACATGTTTTACTCTTGTTTCTTTTGTGTTGTTTTAGCTTCTTTAATGTAATGAGCAAATTTTATTTAGGCTCAAGAACCTTGTGGTTGTACAAGTAGACTACAGACTGCTCTGTTAGAAAGATATGCTTACTCTAAGTTTGCAAAAATAATATGAATGGTTACTAATACCAGTTATTTTTTGCATAGATCCCACTCATGTGATGGGTCTGTATCCTGACCTCCTGCCCACAGATTACAGGAAACAGCTACAGTATCCCAACCCCCTGCCAGGGCTCTCTGGGGCAGAGCTGGAGAAGGCACATTTAGCTCTGATAGACTACCTAACTCAAGTGAGTGCTCCTCTACCTGGTTTTAGAGCAGGCTTATTCAGTTCTAGCATGCTTTGTTAGCTTTGATGTGCAGGAAGCAGTACACCTAGTCCAGCTCTGTCATGCTAGCCTTAATGGGCTGTCTTCATGGCTGGAAAACAGGGCAGCAGCTCCTGAGTGAGCAGGGGAAGTGGAACACATGAGAGACCCCACAGATATGTGGAAAACATCACCTGTGTTTGGACAAAATTTCCTTATGCAGTGGATCTGACCAGGAGTCCAGTATTTTATTTCTAGTATCCTTCTGAAGAGGACTTGAGCACTTCATTTTTTTGGTTCAATGATTATTATTAAGGGCACTCTGTCCAGAAGATAGGTTGAGGGCATACAGTAAAAGTTGGAATAGGAATTAATGGGCCTTGTAAGTTTCTGCCCTCTTTATTTTGTCGTAACTGGAACCTGAATTGTTTGGTTGCCATTCTTAGTAGAGTAAAAGGATGCTTGTGCCTGAAGGAGGATAGCTTTTATGCCTAAGAGTGCAAAATCTAAATTGTTTTCCAGATGTTTCCTGACTAGTCTAAAATGTGTTCAGGTTAACAGCATTTCCTTCTGACAATTTTCTCCAGACTCTGGACATTTTGAAAAACTATAAATATACAAATCAAATATATACACCTGAATATGGTTGTAAAGTTTGTGTTGAATAATTTGTAACAATAAATTTTTTTGGGGAAACAGTTGATTAAAACAAGTTATTAAATTGGCTTAATTTAGTCTTTGTAGTTGGTGGGTTATATATGCTGAGGTGAGATGTAGAAATCCATGGCCTTTTCCTGTTAAAATTTCATTTGATGTCCTGCAGAAAAGGAGTCAGCTAGTGAAGAAGCTGAATGATTCTGATCATCAATCCAGTACCTCACCCCTCATGGAAGGAACACCCACGATCAAATCCAAAAAGAAGCTGTTACAGATCATTGATACCACCCTGTTAAAGTGTTACCTGCACGTGAGTTTCTGTCTGACCTAGAGGCTTTGCCATGGGAGCTCTGGTGGAATTTCAGAAATGCTCATACAACTGTCTGTCTTGGATCTAAAAATAATGTGTAAAATCTAAGTATTAATTAGTTTCCTCACTGGTCAGGAAGCAGTTTCAGGGAATGAGGCAGATGTGTCTGTTCCTGCTTGCTGCCTCTGTTGAAAGAACATGGCTGTGGCTGTGTATTTTGAAGGTCTAATGAAGGCTTTTATTGCCTTATACTAGTAAACACAGGAAAGTATGATCTTGGCTGTTTTGACGTTTTTCAAAGCCTGACCTCTGTTGTTGAAGGGGTGTAGCTTTGATGTGCTCTTTTCTTTCTGTCCTCAAAATTATGGAAATTAACATGGACCTTACTGTAAGATATTAAACTGTCATTTCTTATTTTTCTTATGCTCTGAGCCTTCCTTCCTCCCCTGCCCCCACTTCCAGCTTGTGTTTTGTACTGTACACTTCGAAGGTGCACTCCCAATGAAGTTAAAGTGCTCCCTTTTTTCTTGCAGACAAATGTAGCTCTGGTGGCACCTCTGCTACGTCTGGAGAACAATCACTGCCATATTGAGGAGAGTGAGCACGTGCTAAAGAAGGCACACAAGTACAGTGAGCTGATAATACTGTATGAGAAAAAAGGTCTGCATGAGAAAGGTAATTATGAGGTTGGGAGAGGAGGAGGAGTAGAAGCATGTGTTCTTTGTGTTTTGACTTCAGTGAGCAGGCAGTATTCTGAAGAGGCTTTTTAAATTCATTTGATGAAATCTTTTTTCCTGTTACAATTTGGTCTGTATGTTCAAAACAAAACTTTGTTTTGCCTTCAGTAGCATAACAGGAAAAATGCAACTTTTTGTGGTTCATGTTGGAACTAGCATTTAACAAAGGAATTATTTTCTTTTCAAAGCATTACAGGTCCTGGTGGATCAGTCAAAGAAAGCCAACTCACCTTTGAAGGGTCATGAGAGGACAGTGCAATATTTGCAGCATTTGGGTGAGTGTGAAGAAGAGCAGTATTTCTCTGAGGTTTTTATTCTTGTTTGGCTTAGTGGTTATTCTACTGTTTGGCAGCTTTCTGGAGGCTATCAAGCTGCAAGGGTATCCTTGTTATCTTGTTTGGTTTCTTGCATAATGCAGCCTTCAAGTTTTAGCTCAAGGGATTCAAGTTTCATTGAAACTTAAATATGTTCTTGGAAAACATTCCTTACTTCTGATTAAAATATCCACTGGGAGAAAATGGGCCGCAGTAATTTGAATTTTCTTCTAGTGATGAAGAATGAAGTAGAAAATCATTCTGAGTGAAGTATAGTCTACTCTTTTCTATCAATTTCTGGGCATTTAATGCAATATTCTTAGGTAGTTCTCAAGTAATTACAAATTCCTCCAGGCTTGTAGCTATGGTCTTTTAAGTCATGTATTACTGATGGTATTTAATACTTGCCTTGTGTCAATAGAGTAAGCATTGTTTATTGCATCAAAGCAACTATTAACAGTGTGATTAGCCATCAGCAATATGCTTTATTAGTGCACAGGAGAATTAGATATTTACTGAGGTGGTAGATAGTTTCCTGTGTTGCATTATTCTTTTATCTTTTAAAATTGTTTTATACAGAATCTTTTCCTATTATAGCTCATGTTTAAATTAAGGATTTGTTACTGAGGAAGTTCAGAAATTCCCTGCCTGTGGCCTGTGGGAATCCCCATGCAGATGAATGTTATGCGCTGAGGGAACCAGTTGTTCTGTGGTGCAGTGTGGTGTTTTCCTTTACTATACTGATCAGTAAGCTTTGGTTGTTATTTAATGAGCTTCTCCTCTCCTCCTGATGTTCTCACTGTTTTGAGTAGGTTTTTACTTCACATTTGATTTGTTTGGGATTTCAGCAAAGGCAGCTTGATCAGTGTTTTGGCATGGAACTATTCTAATTAATGTCACACTTCTCTATAAAGAGTTAGACTCCTTGTTTTACATGAGAACTTGCTTCCATGACTTGTCCTTTTTTTAAAATTTTCTCTGTGAGGCTAACATGCCCTGTAAATTCAGAAAGTTAATAGAGTTCAGCAAAATTCAGACCCGCAAGTTTATTGCCATTTGCCAAGTCACACTTTTGTTACTGAAATTTTGAGATTGGCTCTTCTGGGAACTATGTAAATTGTTTTACTTCACAGTGCACATCATCTGCATTTTAAAATTTATTTTTTAAATTCTGCTAATATGAAGATGCTACTTGTTTTAAATAGTGTGGGATGGAGAAAAGCAAACAATGACTGCCTTTTTATAGGGCTGCTTTAAGTTTATTTCTTGTATAGTTGTGTTATGTTGTTTGGGCAGCAAATGCCTCAATGATTCTGAGCAGGAAGGTGAGGGGAAAGTGATGTTTTCCTAACATGTTTTATTAGTATTGTGAACCAAATTGTCCAAACTATAGTATTCTTTTTAAAGGGGCAAGTCCTACATTTTGCTAAAAGCTGGGAAGCTGTTACCTGTTGTGTATTTTCTATGCCAGTTGCTTCAGTACTATGATGCTTTACTACTTGTTATAAAGTATTTGACCATTTAGAAGTCATTAGACTTACAGGCTGGAAGTGGACTGAAGGAAGGTACACAAGTGAAAAATTCACTCCCTCTCTACCCTAATTAAAACAAGTTGAAAGGGAAGACTTTTGGAATGTGATTAAGGCAACCGATCTTTGTTTTGGGCTGAATTCCTTATGTTTGGTGACACTTAGTATGAGTTAATTTTTGTTTGTGTTTGAAATAATGTTTGTGAAGCAGTGAAATTGTAGCTTTGGAATAAGTGATTTGCTTGACTTGAGCAACAACTGGATTCTTCATGTAAATTAAGCTTTGCTGGCTCTGAAAGCATCTGCTTGTGTTGTGAATAGACAGATATTTAGGATTTTAACATTGAGCACTGCTGCTTTTTGTATTCCAGGCACAGAGAACTTGCATTTGGTATTTTCCTACTCTGTCTGGGTGCTAAGAGATTTTCCTGAAGATGGACTGAAGGTTAGTGTGATTGAAAGAGGTACCTTGTTGTGACATTCTTAGTGCAGTATATGGAATTGGGATAACTCATTGTAAGAGCCTCATTAATGCTAAACCAAATTAAATACATAATTTTTATTTTCTGGATTAAGTAGTAATGTTAGCAGTAGATAAAGGAGGTCAGTCTTTCACTTTCTCTTATGCTTTTCCATTTTTGGAAGACCTTATAATAAATAGCAAGGAACCTTTGATAGAACGTTTCATGTTATTGATGCCACGCTTTTGTACAAGAGCCTAATTGAGTATTTAAATGTCAGGTGTTGATTTGCCTATGAAATTGACTCCCTGCATTTGGGAGGTGTTGGGCTCTGTAAGAGAAGAGTGTTCACTAGGGCAGAAGTGGGGATGTTTGGTAGTCTTTTCAGATGTGAAGTAACTTCTCAGTTCCTGAATAAGCTGCTCATATGTTTTTTTATACTTCTTGTTTACTCTTTGGACATGTGATGATATGCTGGGCTTCAGTGCCTCAGAGAAAAATATACTGTGGCACTTAAAAAAAGAAAATCACCAATCTGAATAGAATTTTATTTAACAGATATTTACAGAAGACCTCCCTGAAGTGGAAGCTTTGCCACGAGACAAAGTGCTCAGTTTCTTGATAGAAAACTTTAAAAGCTTGACTATTCCTTACCTGGTAAGAACTCAATTTCTACTAGTGCATTTTACCTTCAGTACAAAATATTACCTGTAAGATCTTGGTTCTCCAGGAGCTGGAATCTGTTGGGCAAAGAAAACATAATTAAAATATGTGAAATCCTAAAGTCAAGCTTGGTAAAGGCAAGCATGGAGCTGTTCCTTATAAAGAATTACTTCCCAGTGGAAGTGTCTACAGCTGAGCCTTAATGTGTATTTACAGGAACACATCATTCATGTCTGGGAAGAAACTGGTGCAGATTTCCACAACTGTCTGATCCAGCTGTACTGTGAGAAAGTGCAGGGCTTAATGAAAGAATATCTCAGTTCTTTCCCTGCAGGTATGTCTGGCCTTTTCTGCTGGGAGGACCAAGTATGGGAGAGCACAGGGAAGCCTTCATATTCCATGTAATCCTTCCCTGTTGAGATCCAGCACAAGATACCTTAGTGATGGAGGGAACTGGAAAACATGTGGCTTTGTAGGGCAGTCAAGTTTATTGCCTCTCAACAGATCTTTTAAGGGACCAAGCAGCACTTGGTTCATAATTGAGTTGAATGGCAGCTACTGCTCCCTGACTTCTGCATGTTAAGGGTAGGGGAGGGTTTTGATTAACTTGAGTATTGCTTTAACCAGCCATGTGATGTGTTTTTAGGAGCTGAAGTTAGTTTGGCAGATACATGACAGCCCCAACCCATGTAACAGTTCTATCACCATTTAGTTCCTCTTCGTAATTTGTTTATCTTCTAGTACAGAGTAGTGTAATGAGATAATTGTAATAATTCAGCTAATGTTGTTTTCTTTCATATAGATAGAGCTCCAGTGCCTGCTGGGGAGGAAGGAGGAGACTTGGGGGATTACCGGAAAAAGCTGCTGCTTTTTCTGGAGAAGTCTAGCTGGTATGAACCTAGTCGACTTATTAGTGACTTCCCCTTTGATGGTGAGTTCTGTTTCTGTAGGTTAACTAAACCCTAGCTTATTGCATTGTACAGCAAAACTTCCTCACTTACCATAGAGTCATGGTAACTAGAAATAGAGAAGATGGCTTTTTCTGTAGTTGAAGGCCACTGGTGTGTATACTAACTCTGTTTTTGCTGGCACAGTTGGGTTTACCAGTTTCTGCAGGATTCCTGTAACTGTTGACCTAAGACCTTGTGGCATCTCCCAGCTATTTAGCCTAACTTTGTGATGACCCTGATCAATAGATCTGAAGGTTGTTGTTTCTTAAGGTGACTTAAGAATTCATAAAAGGTTTCTGAGACTAGTGTGAAAGGTAGACTTGCAGCATCAGTGTAACTTATACTGTAGCCTGAGCACAGATTAATGCTTCCTTCTATTGATCTGGTCACTAATTTTGTTATTTCTCTGTGTAGCTGTTGATTTAATCCTTCATGCTGTCACTAGGTCTCCTAGAAGAACGTGCTCTGCTCTTGGGTCGAATGGGGAAGCATGAGCAAGCTCTGTTTATTTATGTTCATATTCTGAAGGACACCAACATGGCTGAAAAGTAAGGATTTCTTTATTTTATATCTTTTGCATTTTTGCAAGGCTTATTTTGCTGACTGCTGTGTGGATAGGATGTGTAGTGAAATGTTGCTGTACGTGGTGCATGAACATTGTAAGTCTTCAGGATCTTCTGTGTTTTCACATTTTATTGACCTTGAAGCTCTTCTGGGTGTCTGTTTATTACAGATGCTGCTGCTATCCCCTTGAGGTTTGCCTTTTCATGCTCTTCTATCCTTGTGCTTTAGAGCAATATGACCATCATCAATGAGTTACTACTTTTCACCTGTCCTTGTTCTGTGATCTTGTGTCTTGTTTTGCTTCCTTTCTGTTTGGAGAGATGTTCACTAGCCCACATTAAAAAGAATCCTTGTTAGTGAAGATGTAGCATTTTTCTATGTGTTTTGTGTCAGGGAGCCTCCTAAGTGAATCAGAAGTACTCAGGTAAAAATAGAATTACCCAACACTGGCAGGTATATCTGAACACTGGGACCTGTTCAACATAGTTGCTTTTAAAGCTATTTTCAGCAAATGCTTGTTAGAGGGCATTCATCCCTGGTATGCAGTGTACACTAATGAACAGCTTCTTTTTGTGATTCAGATACACTAATTAGATGTACATACACATAGGTTTTTATGCTGTGATGTGTTGATTTGGGATATCTTTCCTCCCCTTTTTTTCTTACATATCTAAATTCAATTTGGCTTCTGCATTAAGGCTTTTTAAGTTGGTTGGAAGTGGGAGACTTGAACAAAACTTTGCTTCTCTGAGCATTGTGATGCTGAGTAAATGGGGTAATCCTGGTTAGTTTGTGTGAATTGATCTGAATCAGATGTACAGTCACTTGGATAACTTGAGTAGTAATTAAATGTTAATTTCTGTAAACTGATTCTTTGGATCCTGTAACTGTTTCTGTATTTGTCTTAATTCTTCTCTGTTCTAGCTACTGCCATAAACATTATGACAGAAACAAAGATGGCAACAAAGATGTAAGTAGCTTCTTGTTCAGTAAGGAAGTAGAAGGCTATTCATACCTTGTTCAAGACTTGAAAGTTCTTGCTCTTTATAGACTTTTTCAGGGTTTGTGTAGTGTATGGGAACCTATGTATAATCTCTTGGGAATTCCTAGATGATTGTGAGGTGTTTTTTGTTGAGAATGTTACTGTATCATTGGATTTGAGCCTACATTAAGAGCTGTTTAGATGAGCAGTGCAGAATTTTGGATGGCATAGATATAGCTTAGTACCACTGCTGGGTTTTACCAGCACTCAGCTGTGGATGTGTGCAGCAGTTTTAGAATTTCCCTTGTGTGTGCTGCAGGTGTATCTGTCCCTGCTGCGCATGTATCTCTCCCCACCCAGTGTTCATTGCCTGGGACCCATCAAGATGGAGGTGCTGGAGCCTCAAGCCAATCTGCAGGCTGCTCTGCAGGTTTTGGAACTGCATCACAGCAAACTGGATACCACTAAGGTAAGTCAGACCTGTAAGTACTCTGTGCTGTTGGCAGGAGTACCTGCAGAAGGTACTGGAGTAGGCAAGTGACTGGAATGTGTCAATCTAAATGTGTCAGTTTCTATTCTGTTTTGATCTCTGCTCCTTTTCAACTTTTTCTAACTTGTTCCAGGCAATAAACCTACTCCCAGCAAATACACAGATTAGTGAGATTCGCATCTTCTTAGAGAAAGTACTTGAAGAAAATGCTCAGAAGAAAAGATTTAATCAAGTGCTCAAGAACCTTCTCCATGCAGAGTTTCTGAGGGTAAGCATCCACCACCTGTTAATTATTGGAATAATGTTTTAAAATACATTCAATATTGAAATTTACTGTTTCTTACTGGGGATGGGTGTCCTCTAGATGGTGCTGTAATGCACCTGAAATTAAATTTTTTGCAGGAGATGGTGTGTACATTCATTTTGGTTTGGGCGAGGTGTTTGTCTTGGCTCACTGTGCTGTGGTGTGCAGAATCATCTCAGACAGCGTGGACTGGATTTCTTTCAAATGAAGTGAGCCAGGGGAAGCAGTTCAATTGTCCACCTTAACATCCCTTTAGTGGTTGAATGCCTTAGGCTGTGGACCAAGGTGAAAGTAAAACCCTGTGACTGATACAGTGTGGGGTTTGGGTGTTCAGTACCACCTGCTCTGCTCCACAGCTGCTGCTGTGCTGCACAACTTGGTAATGTAGGTACAGCCACTGACAATTAAATGCTGTGATGGTTTGCAGTTTCATCAGACCAAGGCCTGGCATTGCTTGTTGAGCAGCTCGGGTTTTTTATCCTTCTTTAGGTCCAGGAGGAGCGGATCTTGCATCAGCAAGTGAAGTGCATAATTACAGAGGAGAAGGTGTGCACTGTTTGTAAAAAGAAGATAGGTAACAGGTGAGAGAGCTGGGTAAACTGAATCAAATATTAATCTGGTACACTTAAACTAAGAATGTTGGAAAACTGAATGTATGTATAGCCAGCAGTATGAGGAAGCCATTTGAAGAGTATTTGAATTACCAATTACATTCATTAGCTGAATGGTTAGGAATTACTTTGACCAAAGGTTTGGTCAGTGAATTTGCTGCAGGAGTTTAATCCTCCTTTCAACAAAGTATAAAACCCCTTCAGAAACTCCCAAGAGTTCTTACTTCACAACTCTAGAAGGCATAAAATTGGTCCTCATACTGAATTTTGAAAACTTTGTAAGAACACTGCCTTTCTAAGAACCTGCCTGATAACTAGAATTGAGGAGGATGATACAAAGAATGTGAAGCTAAGATACATATGTAGTTTTCTATATCTGATGGCTCTATGGCTCCCTGACTGATTTATGTTTTGTAGCCTACACGCAATAGGATGTTTAAAAGTATAACTAATTTGCTTGATGATTTGGATGCCAGTACCCTGAGATGAGCTCAGTTGATTAGAGCATGGTGCTGATACCACCAGGTTTGTGAGTTCAATCACTGTACTGGCAGTTTACTTAAGAGTTGGACTCTTATCCTTGTGGGTCCCTTCCTACTCAGAATATTCTGTGAATCTGTGAACTTTTCTTCTACCATTCCTAGTAGCTAATATAAAATGAAAATTTTATTTGCACTTTTTTTTTGTCCTTTCAGCTGGAGGGAAGTGCTACATGATTCAGTCATTATTTTCTTTTTTATGGGAGCCTTTCTGAGATATGAGTAGCATTAACAATGATAGGGAAAGGTTCTTTTCCCAAAAGATTTTAATAAACATCTGTCTAAATTTTGCTACGCATATTAAATTTTTTGTTCTTAACATGCAGCACGTAGCATCAGAATTGAAATTTGCATATGCAATATTGTTTTGGTTGTCTAGAATTTTTCTGGTGCTGTTAAGTTCAGCAAGATTTTGAAGGACAAGCATGTCTCTCAATCTTTAACTTGTTATCAGTGACTTCCAAGTAAAATGTGCCTGCAGAAATTAAAATAGATTTTGAAAACCTCCAAGCAAACCTCTTAGAATATCCATAGACTTCATTTGTCTGTTATTTCTTTAATATGTTCAGGCTATAGTTTAAAAAAGTGTCACTATCATGTGTCTATCTCTGATTCTGTCCAACTTGGATGCTCTTGTTTGAATATGGAAAACAATGTTTGTCTTGACAGCTGATGGTTGTGTTTTGTTCTCTTTGCAGTGCATTTGCTCGATACCCTAATGCCATAGTTGTGCATTATTTCTGCTCCAAAGAAGTCAACACACTGGACACCTGACCTTGCCATGGTCAATAATCCCAACATTCATATGAAATTCAGTACTGATGACTAAAGAAGTTGTGTCTGAGATTTTTGAGGCTTGTTGCTAGGTTCTCTTACACTGGGTAGAAATCATTTGTATCTGTGGACTGACTGTACCTACCCAGCAATACTGATTTACTAGAAAATTACTTTAACCATGTTGTTACAGTGCTGGCAACTGCACCGAACCTCCCGGTCCTCAGATGAAGAATAAAAACTGATTTTTGTAGTGAGTTTTGTAACACTCCAGCCTTGCAAATGAACTCTTAGACAACGTTGGACTTTCACCACAAATCACGTTTTACAATAAAATGTGCTTTCTTAGGGTGGCAATGTTGTGATTTGGCCTTGTATGTAAGTATTTATTCAAAAAAGGAAAAATTCCCTGCAAGTCTTTGCAGCCATATCAGCATTGCATGGAGATCACCAGGTGTTTCTATAGAGGAGGCTTCTGTGTCTGTTTCTAGACTTAGGAAGTGTAACTTATATCTCAGCAACAGAAATGGTTTAAGTGCTGGCCAAAGGACTCTCTATTGATGTTCAGTGGTTTTGCCTGACCTTCTGGTAAGTTTTTTCACAGGAGATAAACAGACAAATGATTGATACCACTAAGAAGCTTTATTTTCATTTTTGTTTTAGTTTGAGAGCTGTACATTGAATTAACTTGTGTGTTGTTTGCACTGGCTGTGTTCACTCTTGGTGTGAGTGGAAGCTCAGAGACTGTGGGAAGAAGTTCACATCTGCACTCAAAGGAAAAAATAAAGAACACCCTGTAAAGCAATTTCTGGAAGGAGTGGACTCTAGTTACTGCTTGAGCTTCTGGACTGTGCTTGAGACTTTTGTATATAAATTCTGTAGTCTCTGGTTCACTTCCCAACATGGAAGTAAAATCCAGACTGTTTCAACATCTGTGTATTTGAAATGCTTTAGAACTGCATACTGTTTAGGCTGGTACTGTTCTTAAATTACTCTTGGGCCAGAAGTCTTAACACAAGAACTAAGTTGTCCATAGTCATTCTAGACTATAATATTTTTGTCTAACTTATTTTTTCAGAAACATTAATCAGTAGCAGATTGGTATGAGGGACAAAATGTTTGTTGCAGAAAGAATCTGTGGAGTGGTAATGAAAAGGCAGCAGTAGCAAATAACCCAATGGAGGGACTGTTTGACTCCCAACATCCTGGTCTAGCAATACTTACAAATAAATCATTATTAAGTGGTGTGGAGCATGACATGTAACTACCATGTATGACATCTTAAAGAAAAAGCTGATGAATAAATCTGGTCTGCCTAAAGTGTAGTTGAACCTCAGTTAACATCATAGGTTTACTTAAATCATGTGAGTTTTTTTAGGAACAGATCTGCTGTAGGCTGAAAAGGGTCCTAATTCACTTTCATTTGCCAGTGTTAAGAGTTTCCCTTGATAACTGTTTTTTCCTTGTTCATATGTGTTTGTATTTATTGTTCATGCATTCTTCTGGGTTTCTTAGTCCAGTGTTTTGCTTGGATGTCTTGGGCAGTATTGCTGTTGAATACTTTCTGCAGAGGCTGGATAGAGGGAATCTGTGGTGTTAATGTTTTTAAACTTGTATTTCTTCTGTTTGAAGAAGAGAGCCTAAAAGTACTTACACTAGATTTGCACATGCTGTATAGATCTCTATATGCTAGTTCAGGTACAGAGGGAAGATGGGTTGGGAGAGTTGTGTTTACAGGTCGTAGAGAATGAAGAGAGGGTTTTAAAAAGACCCTGCATTCTTTGTATACAGATATAACAATGCTACTCTGATTTGTACCTTATGTCTAGTACTGGTAGTATGATTTTTATTTGCCTTCATTGTCTGTTACCAGGATCTTCATTGTGCTCTTACTTACAAGACTAAAGTTGTGCCTCTGTTCATCTCCACTGCATACCTTTTACAGAGATGCGGCTCGTGCTGTATTTTTTTTTTTTTGGTTGGTTCATACAATGTGCTTTGGGTTTGTCAACCATACAGCAGGTTTATCTAAAGCAATAGGTTGTAATAAATGTCGTGAACCAGTGTCTGTTTCAGTCATTGTGCAGTTAAACTTCTCTGGGCTGATGTAGATTTTATTTTTATTTGTATATTAGACCTCATTTTCTCTTGAAAGTCAGACCCAATGCAGTATCTCAGTATTCCCCTTGCTTTAGTATGTGTAAATCAAGTGTGGCAATTCTCAATGTAGGTTTTTAAATCTACAAGTTTATACATGCTTGTGAATGTTCTCAATTTTACTAAAACCACTTTTGAATTATCTCTTTGAATAATGTTTTTGCAAGTCTTACACCATTATACCATTAAATACGTACTTACTAGAGAACACTAAAATTACTGACAAATTTTTTCTTTGAGTGGTGTTGCACTATTTTGTGCTGGGGAGGGATGTTGAGCTCTGTGTGACCAAATCAGGAAATTATAGATTCACAGGTTTGCACTTGCTTGGGCTGTAGGTCATAGAGTAGTCTGGTGTTGGAAGTAGAATATAGATCCTCAGTTTTTTCGTTCTATAGCCATGGACTTCACCAGCACAGATGAAGTCTCCGGTCTCCCTGTTCACAGAGTCACAGGATGGGTCAGGTTGGGAGGACCCAGAGTGGGTCATTCATTGCAAGCTCTCTGCTCAAGCAGGGGCATCTCCAGCAGCTTGGCCCCCAGCCTGTGCTGGTGCCTGGGTTATTCTTCCCAGGAGCAGGACCCTGCATTTGCCTGTGTTGGATTTCTGACAGTTCTTCCCTGCCCATCTCTCCAGGCTGTCGAGGTCCTTCTCAAGGGCTGCACAGCCCTCTGGGGGATCAGCCACTCCTCCCAGCTTTGTGTCATCAGTGAGCTTGCTGAGGAGGCATCTGCTCCTTCATCCAAGTCACTGATGAATAAATTGAACAACTAAGTATATTGGTGTTTATGAAGAAAACTAAAAAAATCCCCAACAAACAAATAAAATCCTATCCTTGCTTGCATCCTTTCAAATTTTTATCTCTTCTACTTGAATACTGCATCTCAGCTCTCCTCTCAGTGCTGCTAATGCAACCAAAAGGGGTCCCTTGTGATATCTACACATGTTTTAAATAATGTATAATATAGTTGGTGATGATGTTGTTTAATGCTTTCTGATAAACCCCAAAACTGCAATGTAGATATACGTCTACCTTTACCCCATGGGCATACAAGTCAGAGCAGAAGTAAAATTACCAGGTGGGAGGCTTTCTTTGCCTCATCTTTTGATGTCTTTGTGCTTGCTTGTTTTCTTAGTCTGATGGGAAATAACAAAACCAAGTAGTTTCTCTGGATATTGTTTGTTATTAAGACAACAGTGTCTGTGGATGGCTAAAACTGCACACAGACACTGCAAATGATCTGTTGTTGACCATGAAACAATTCTCAAGCATATGTTCTAAAGAGCTTTCAGTTTTTCTTGAGAGATTGAGGAGAAATTCTGTAAAAGTTAGATCCCTGTGCCGAGTGAGATTTCATTGGAAGAGGAGAGTGTCAGAAGGCAGGTAAGCTGGATTTGTGTGCAGTTGGGCACTCAGGACAAAGTAGAGGGTTTATCCACTGCCTGTAATAAACTAGAATAAGTGTGATTTCTCCATGGTACTGTGAGGTCACCTCAATTTTCTTGTTTATAGTCAAACTGTTAGATTAAATGTAAAAAAAAAAAAAAAAGCACACTTATGGTTCTAAAATCTATTTGAAGACGAATAAAACCTAATATGATAGTCATAGAATTATTTGGGTTGAAAGGAACCCTAAAGATATTTTAGATTCAACTCCCCAGGGCCCCAACCTGGCATTGAACACTTCAGGGATGAGACATCCACAACTGCTCTAGGCAACCTGTTCCTCACCATCTTCTAAGTAAAGAGTTTTTTCTTAATATCTAATCTAAGTCTTTAAAGCTGTTCCCCCTTGTCCTATCACTATCTGGTAGTGTAAAAAGTCACTCTCCCTCTTTAAAAGCCCACTTTAAATACTGGAAGGATTTATGAGGTTTCCCTAGAGCCTTCTTTTATTCAGTCTGAACAGCCTGAGCTCTCTCAGCCTTTCATCATAGGAGTGGTGCTTAAGTCCTTCGCTGTCAGTGCAGTGGTGAGTAGAAAAGCAAAGAAATAGCTTTTTCAGCCCAGTGTCTGCTGTACCATTTAGTAGGACATGAGGGCTTTAGAACAGCTGCTGGCTGTTTCACAATGGCATTGTTTGTTTTTGCCTGTGTTGACTCTTCATTCTGTGAATTCACCATCTAGTGCTGACTTGTTTATGTTTGAAATGTCAGTGCTTATTCTTTTCTTAATTTTCTTAAATTCTAGCCTAGTGACTGACACTAATGACAGGAAATGATTAATGAATGGGACCTTGCTGAGAATGTGTCACATTCTCATGTTTGCATGGAGCTGATGACATGCTGCATTACTGGCTTTCATACATTTTCTGTCACTTTAATTGTTGTAACACTAAAGCTTGGTACTTGGTCTGCAATTCCAGTTTATAAATTTCAGCTCTTTGATAAAATGCTCCAGTGACACAACTGTCAGCAGCTGCTAATAAGATAATCACTTTTAGTAAACTATTTCCTTCACTACTTAATTATTTTTTTAAGGTGTGATATACTCTTACAAAAATCTGTCCTGTCTCTTGTAAGGTTTTTTGAGAACTTTTGGTGGAAGAATTAAGACTGCGTCACATGGAAATGAAGAAAAAGGGGAGACTTCTGCAGGCTGCTCAGAGAGGGGAGATGTGGTGGGGAGTTGATATTCCCTGAGGCATCTTATGGCAGACCAAACTGTGGTGTCTGCTCTGGCCTCCCTGAAACTGCTCTGAACAGTGACAGTCAGTGACAAACTTTGCTTTACTTCAGGCTTGTAACATGGCAGTTTTTTCTATTTAAAAGTACTGGTAGGCATACTGAAGCTCTGAAAAGGATTTGAAATGGCCTTAGTTGTGCATCAGGTTGCTGGAACTCTCGAAGAAAATCTGGATTGGGGATTTCGGTGTCGCGGCTGGATCACAAAGTGGTGGCTCCTCCCGCCCAGGGCTTCCCTGTTTGGTGCTGCTTTGCTGCCCTTATCTTGTAGCAATATTGGAAAAACCTGCCAGCGAGGTTTTGAGCCGGCTTGTTTGGCAAGTGCGGGCCACACCTCCGCTCTCACGGCTGGAGCACAGCCCAGTCCTGCGCAAGACTGGGATGAGCCCCTGGCAAGCAGCGCTTCGCAGCCGGGCGCCCGCCGACTCGCCTTGCTCTCTGGCTTTCCCTGTCAGACTGTCTGCAGAGACAGCAGGACATTTTCCCCATGTTCTATGAGGTGCTGCGGGGCCCATTTCCACCCAGAGTGCTGCCTTTTCTGGCAGCGGTGCTTTTCCAAAGGAAGGAGAGGAAAGACACTGGGTTCTGTCACTGGCGGGTAAGAGGAATCGTGGTGCTGGCTCGGAGATGGCATTCCTTGGCTGATGTGCTCAGGAGGGGCTTCCTGTTGTGCATGTATGGAAAACCTGTCCTGCACTTCTGCAGGAATGAAAAAGTTTATTGTTATCCACACTTTTCTCTTCGTGATCATGTTAATGGAGATTTCAGGCTTTTATTAAATTTAGGGTCTACTTGAAGAAATCCAGAGTGGATCTGTGTTTCCTTAGGTTTTGGGGAGCAGAATTGAGCTGATGTCAAGTACTTTTCTGGGGGAGAGTCCAGAATTGCACTTTTCATCAGTGAAGATAAAATCATGCTTATGTGTTTTTTTGCTAAATAACCTTTACTACAGTTGCCTTCTGTTCTGCTTTCTATCTTCCCTTACAGGGATTAATGGTCTCAGTCAGACAAAGACTAATGATGGCTTCAGCTCCTGTTCATAATGCAGTGCAACCACAACAGATAAAGTGGTTTTGGGTGTTTGTCCTTTAACTAGAATGAAATAATTTTATTGTATAAGATGGTTAGGCTAATAACTTTAATTTTGAATTAAGCTAAATGTTTATGAAGGAGCTTTTGGCTGGAGATTTCATCTATATGCTGATCACCCTTGTCGTATCCTATCACACCAACCCCTCAATATACAACTTAAAATTGAGGTGACCATTAATTGTCACAAGACAACTTGCTGCTTGTATAGCCTTCTGCACTTCTGCTTGCTGTGTGATGGAAATAAACTTGTTGACTTTTTAATATTATTGTTTAGGACTTAGGAGATCAGGTTAGAAGAGGCTCATGTTAACCTCCATTAACCTGTAAAACAATATATTTTCCCTCAGGCACTCGCTATTTAAATTTAAAAAAAATTAACATTACTTAACAAAATTTTGCTGGCTGTAGGGAGAGATTTTAGTATTGACTGATTGATAGCAATTGAGCAAGGGGTAGGGCAGCAGATCACCCTTTTGGCTTTGTAGGTAAATTTAATGCAATCAGTGAACACCAGGTTCACTGTCAGGTTATTGTGGTTTGCCTTTAGATTCACTTCTAAAGGCAAACAACAATAACCTGACAGGGAACCTGGTGTTTGCCACTGCTGTTGTGTTACTGAGCTGCTGGCACTGCTCATGTCCTGGCTAACTTGAGTCCTGCCTGCCAGAAGACAATGGCTCTTAGGGCTGGGTCTGTGGGTCTCCTGAGGGAGGAGGGACAGGGCAAGGGGTGCCCAGGAAAGGCAGGGATTTCCCTTGGTCTTTAGAAGCAAATTTGTGACTCTTAGCCACAAGGAAGGGAATGATGTGCAGCAGTGTTTCTTTGGGAGCAGGAACAAGATGGGGAGAAACTGCTCCTTTGGTAAACTGGACATTTCTTTGAGCTGCCTAATTTTCCCAATAGCTGTGAACACAAAATGTGTCTTAGAAGTTGTCTTTCTATTTGCTATGGCTGCATTTCTGTAATGAATCTGGCAGGCTTATGTTGAGTCCTCTGCCTGCACTGAGTGCTGTGGGGTGGA
Organism: Passer domesticus; assembly: GCF_036417665.1. Taxonomy (NCBI): domain Eukaryota; kingdom Metazoa; phylum Chordata; class Aves; order Passeriformes; family Passeridae; genus Passer; species Passer domesticus. The sequence continues at coordinate 36,640,311 of NC_087479.1, forward strand.
TCCCAGCACTTACTGCCCACTGTATAAAGGCAGGTGTCCTGGACTGTGCGAAAGTAAAGATTACTGGCCCTATAGCTGGGATGACTTGTTCTACAGTCACTTCCAGCTGCATCAGCATCTTCAGTTTAGACAAAAAGTACAGACAGTTTGCAAAGGTAAGTATGTGACAATTCAGCCTTGTACCCTCATTTTAGGATATAGGATTTGAAGGGGGCTTTTGGTTTTTTTGCTTCAGATGCACTCCTGAGCTCTGGAAAAGCAGTGATTCTGAAAACCACTGAAATGCAAAGCAGAAGTGAGCTGCTTGCATCAGTCACATCCATTGGTAGGCTGCCAGGCAGAGTGCTACAGGCAGAGTGTCATCAGTATTTGTTGTCCATTTCCCATATGGATTTCTTGCCTGCCATTTCCCTGATTATTCAGATAGGGCATATCTGATACTCCCATGCTTCATTACTCTGCAAGCTCACCTGCAGCATGCTATGACCTTGCTGTGCCTTTGCTAAAAGATAAGTAAAAGAGGCACATGAGGAGGTTCTGGTATAACTGATTGCACAGGCTTGAGAGCACAGTGACATTTCTGTTGAGTTGCATGCCCTTAAATTATGATCTGCATGTGGAAAATGTACCCTCAGCTGTGTAATGACTGGCTGCAATTTGAAGGTGTTAGAGACTTTTGGAAAGGATTTTCTTTTGGGCATGTAAGTACATTTTGACAGATGGTGTGCAATAAAAGAAGGATAGGCTATCATCATGGTGCTCTGTGCTTGCTCTGATAGTTTCTGATTTCCAGGCAACAGCCATGGTATGTGAATGAAGACTGCTTTCACAGCCATGGGGGTGTGATTATGTAGCTTTATGTCTCAACAAACAGAAGCGTTGCAGGAAGTTGGTGAGAATAACATACACAATCTTGAATTTCTATCTGTAATCTATTCCCCAAGTTGATAAAGTGGAAAGGTGGTTAGCCTTTGCCTGAGAAACTAGTGTCAGGGACTGAATAAAAGAAAGGTGATTAGGAAAGGTTTAAAGATGAAAGAGACTAGCATCTGAAGGGTGGAAGTCATGGTGAAATTTGCTGTGAAGGCATGTCTTGTTCACAGAAACAAATAAAGGAAAGAATATCTTCAACATGTCATTTCCACAAATAAGTGTCTTTAAGATTAGAAACTGAAGTTTATTTGCACAAATTTAATTTAGTACCTGCTTGTGAGAAATCTTAGGCAACTCATGTAGTTTTTGCTCTTTGCTTGCTGGTCAGGATGGATGGTGCTTGCTTAATACAAAAATGTTCAGTATATTGCATATGCCTTGGTTTTATTGTGTTGTTCAAACCCTGTTTTGCAAAAGCTGGCAAGTATCCCCAAGAGATGGAAAATAAGGAAGACTCACCAAGAATGTGACTGCTTAACAAACATAGTATAATTCCATTTATCAGATAAGGAACATTCAAGAAAAGTTTAACAGTTCAGGATTCATTGGTTTCTGTGAGATCCAGCTCAGTGATATGTAGGCCCTACATTTTTATAGAATATTTCAAGAATCATAGAATTGAAAAATGGTTTGGGTTGGAAGGGACCTTAAAGGTCATCTTGTTCCAGCCCCGCTGTTATGGGCAGGGACACCTTCCACTAGACCAGGTTTCTCAAAGCTCCTGCCTGGCCTTGAACACTTCCAGGACAGGAATGGGTATTCACAGCTCCTCTGGGCAACCTCTTGCAGTGTCTCATTTGTCAATCTGCAGTATTGTGTTGTAAGTAAAGATATTGTTGGATTTAATTGTAAGTGAATACTCAGCATATCTAAAATTAAACTCTGGTTTCAAGCTAACCATGTTGAAAATTGTGAATGTGAAGTAATGCCCATTCGTGAAAAGCATTTTGAAAATGTGATTTAAGAATAGCAAAAGTTCTTAGCTGGCCTGGATTGTGTCATAACTGATGAAAATGAGGCAATAAAATTCTGTTCCTAAGCCTTACACAATTACTTCTGTGCAGTTTCTGTACTAAATCACCTCAGGCAGTTCTCTCTTGTTCCCTGCCCTCCCCCACTTCTCCTTCATGATATTCTAGGATCTAGTCAGACTTTTTTTTCCCACTTCTCATCCTGGCACTTAGATACTAATATTGCTTTCCAAAAATAGTCTCCCAGAAGCTTTCAAGAGTAAAGATTACATTTTTATCTGTGCTGGTGAAGTGACCTGCATGTTTAGAATGCTGATACCAGTTAGCAGTCCAGAATGAAAATGAATTTAAGTTTTGTCTTTTCTAACTCAAACTGCCATGAAGTGTTTTGGCAAGCATTTTGGGTTTTCTTTTCTCATTGTAAACAGTGTGTGCCTTTTATGTCTTTAGACCCTGCTCTTAAGATTCTTGCCATGTCTGCTTTTCCTCATGCATTCATGTGCCCTTGGCCAGTACTCCTGAACTAGCTGTCATGAGTGTGTTTGAGCAGCTGTAGCACCTGTTTCTCACTCAGAAAGAATGTACTAACAAAGCAATTAAAAACTGATCTATAATTGGAGGAATCCCTAAATAAGGGGATTTTCTTACTTTCTGAAGTTCATGAGGAGTTACCCTAAGACATTGCTGTTGCATTGCCACAAAGGAATTGAGTTTCCTTCTAGGCTCCTTTAGTTGTCCTCCAGGACACTGAAAGTGCTCTGTGTGTTCCCAAACTGATTTGTTAATAGCTCAGTTTGGGCTGGCTGGTTCTGATCCATTTCTCTGGTCTAATACTAGTGTGGTTACAGAACAGGCATTGCAAGTGAGCTAAATGGTGAGCTTGTTTCTCTCTTTTCAGTGGGAAAAGCACCCTTACTACAACCTAACAGTGAAAGTCCTCCGAGCCAGAAACATCAAGGGTACAGATGTGTGTAAGTATTTACTCAAGGCATTATGAAAACTTGTTGTTTCTCGGTGCATACCTCCAGCACAGAGAGCATTGTTAAGGCAGCCTCTTATCTACATGTATTGCATTGCCTTTATGTCTCAATAAAAGCTTCTCATGTAAAGTGTTATATTTATATAGTATATAATACTATATAAATATATATGCACTAATATGTATACTAATTTTTATATATATTACTAATATATAGATATTAATTTACTATATAAATATAGTATATTTATATATATAGTATAGTATATCTATGATATAGTATGTCTAGATTTCAAAAGTTTAATCAATCTGCAGATTAAGCAGCTGCAGCTGTTCTTACTTTGCAGAAACAAGATCAAGTAAGTCCTGGTAATGTTTTGCTTCCCTCCTTTACCTCTTCTACTGTGGCTCATTCTGTATTCCTTCCTCTGGATTCAGCCTTCTGGGTATGGCGAGTTTCACCCTTGCTCCTGCTGAACAGTCTTCCTGAAACTGGAAGCAGAAATCTTTAATTCTGGCTTTCAAATGTTTATTTTCTCAGTTGTTCTAGTGCTTTATTCCATGTACCTGCTATTTGTTTGTCATTGCAGACTTTAAAGGAAGTAGGTGGTTGACTGCTTCCAAGATAAACTGCTTTTAATCTGTTCCTGGTTTTGATAACATGGTATATATTCCCTCCCATTTATACACCTGTGTAAAGATCTCAGGGCTGTTTGGGGAATTTGGATATTTAAAACTCATTTATATTAAATTACTCCAGATTAAATCAAGTAAGATAGTCTGCCTTAAGTTTATATCTGGCATTCAGCATTGAACTACTTGGAATGCCAAATAGCTGTTCAGGGAACAGAAAAGCCTCCTGAGAAGCTGAGGGCTAGAATCATGTTGTGAAGAGTTCTTTTCCATGGCCTGTCTATTCAGCTGGAGTGAAGAACAGTTCCCATGCTTGAATTGTTGAAGGGGCCCTAAATGGAAGGGCTCTGAGACAATAATTTTTTTCAGGGAATGGAAACAGCCCAGCTCCTGGCCTGACTAAACAAGGGTACAGCAGTAGTGGATGTTGTCTCCTTGGACTTTAGTAGGCTTAGGCTCTTTCAGTGGTGCCCAGGGATAGGAGAAGAGGCAATAGACCTGGTATCAGCAGTAATCTTTTTTAAAAAGATGATTTTCCTAATTTTAAATACTAGCTTTTTTTATTAAGGACTTTATGATTTTGATGAATCAGGAAAAAGAAATACAGGCACCTAATATTCAATTTGCTTCTGTTTAAAGATATTTACTTCATTAAAGGCTTTTGCTTTAGATGTCCAGCCTTAAGTTTGCACTTTTCTATGATGCAACGAGATCTAGAAAATGAGGAGCTCATGGGAAAGAGGATGTTTGACTAAAGCTTTTCTGGTATCTGTCTCACTCTCTGCTGCAGTGTCCAAGGCAGACTGCTATGTGGAACTAAAGCTGCCCACTGCATCTCCCAATGTCTCCCGAACTCAGGTTGTTGACAACTCTGAGAACCCAGAATGGAATGAAACTTTCCAGTATCGGATCCATAGTGCTGTCAAGGTAAGGACACTCTATGGAGCAGATTAGACTACTTGTATGTTTGTACTGGCTTGCTTTTGATACTTCATTCAAAACCAAGGGTTCTTTATTACCCTCAAAACTAGTGCTGCTTGTAAGGTGTTAGTTGTCTTCAGTGGTACAAAAAGCTGTACCAAAACTGCTGTGTTTAACTGCTCTCAAGTACGTTGCAGCTAGAATTTTCCATAAGCATCCTTATGATGCATCTCAGGAAAGGGAAGTTATGGCAGTACCTGGTGGAATTCAAGGAAATTCCTTGATTAATCAAGTTCCTATTTGATGTTTTCTTCTTCTTTCACAGGAACTAAATTTCTACTCACTGCCACGTAGTTCATTCAGTCAGGTTTTGCCATCAGTTCTGACGATTGAGAAAACCAGATTCAAACTCTTGGGTAGAGACTGTGCATCTGCTCTCTGTGTAGGACTTAATACAGTATTTAACAAAGTCTTCAGACGGTCAGCATTCATTCTCAAAGCAGACATTGATGGTAGGGGGAAGGAAACTGTACTTTAAAAGATCAGTTTTAGTGGGGTACTAGTGCTTTGAATAACATCCCAGGCTTTGGAATAAGGTCTCTATTAACAAGAAATATCCCACCTCACCTTTCCACAGTCGTTGGTGACAAATGTGGAATGGTAATTGACTTGACTGGTAAGAAAATTGAAAGCTAAACTTTAGGGTGTGGGATCTTTTTCTTTCCCTCCAGGCTCATGAGACCTCAGCCTGGTTACTGCTGGAGACTGTCACCAAAATTCCAAATTCAGTCTTGTCTCCTTGAGAACTAGTTGCTGCAAGGCTATTATTTGGGTGCCATATCTCCTCATTGTATCTATTTCAGTTTCTCTTGAATTTACCATCTCTCAGACAGTGCTGAGCAGGAAGTGATTGGTCCCTATAGCATCCTGGACTAAATCACCATGAAAGAGTGGAAAAGGCTGTTGCTTCCTCAGGCAAATCTGTGCCTGGAGCTGGTGGAGAGCACTGGGGGCCTCTCTCTAGGTGGGAAGATGAGAAAATACTTTAACTAAATGGTGTCAGCTAGGAGAATTTTTTGCTTAACTATGCTGTAAGCCCTGCTGAAAATACTGACTTTTCCTTAGGATTGGGAAAGGGGAAGGGTATTGATTAATGCACAAAGTGTCCATTGTATGCAGTTCCCCAGGTTTGTCAGTGCTTCTGCCCCTTCATCTTAGGCTGTTTCTTTCTGCTTTTAGAACATTCTGGAGCTGACCCTCTATGATAAGGATGTCCTTGTCAGTGATGAGCTCACCTCTGTCATCTTCGACGTGGGGGGCATGAGGCCGGGGGAGCCCCTGCTGCGCACCTTCAGCCTGGACCCCGAGGTGAGCCCCTGGCTCAGCTCTGCCCTGCACAGAGCTGGCAGGGCCTGCTGGCTGGTTCATCTGTGTGGAGAAGCCAGAAGGGAGAGATCAGTCAGCTGGTGATGACAGCACATATGGTTTTACTGTCAACTGAGATGTTTCCAAGTTCTCTAGTAACTTCATTTGTGTGTTTTCCACAGTCCTTGGGATGCTCCAGCTAAATGAAATTTGGGATTACTGCTGTCTTTCAGGAATGTTAAAATATCTTTAAATGAAATCAGTTTTTCATGAGACTTAACATAAACTGGTTTTAAAATGAAAGGCATTTGCAGTCAGTAATCATTGTAGGGACTGTCTTATTTACTTTGTCCTCATCTGTTTGCAAAAAAAAAAAAAGTTTATTGCTGCAAAGGTTACCTGATAAGTCAAAAGCCTAAGAGACGTTTATTTTCCCTGGGTTATGTTCAGTACATTTAACCTCTGCTTCATGAAGATGGTATTGGTGATCAGCTGCTCTCAAAAGCAGCTGTTCTCCTGTTTATGGACTTAGAAGACAGCCTGTTTTATGTCCGTAAAAGCCACATCACCAGACTGATCTATTTTGTAATGCCACAAACACATTGCTACAATAGGTCTGGATTAAAGGTGACTAATGATGTGTTTTCTTGAGAAATTGGGCTTCAGTGCTGTTGGTGTGGTCAGAAGCAGGTTAACTGGTGTGCAGTTCACAGAGAGGTGTTGGGCAGTGCCACAGGCACTCCAAATCATTCATGATCATGGGAAGAGGCTTAGTAATTCCATTGCTCCCAGTAGCTCTATCCATTTGCTGAATGCTTAAGTCAACTTGATCTGTAATTAAGAGACTGGAAATTTCAATTTCAGCAAAGACAATGATTCAAAACAGATTCTAGTTTGTTACTTTAAAAGCTGTGTTAGGCCTGGTATCAAATATTTGCTGTATGCTATGGGAGGAGAAAAGACTTTGGTTAGAATGAAGTCTGTAGAGGACAAAGACAGCAAGGAGCTAAGAGTGCAAGCTGCTGAAGTAAGAAATGGGAAGAAACCCAAAGCATCATGTAGAAGCTGTTTGCAGAGATGATGCTGCAGTGGTTCTTGAGACAGAGGAAGTTTTTTTCTCTAATCAGCAGAGTAATGGATCTGGGAGACAACTCTCACTTCTGTGCACTTGTGTCTTCAGATGTGTCTGGTCATACAGGATGTGTCCAGCAGAAGAGGAATATTTAAAGGCTGAAGGCTACATTAACCATTTACAAATTTAATTGGAGCTTTTATAAAAGGAGCAAACGCAGTTATTTTAACAGGAAGTTGCTGTTACTATGTAACAGGAGAAAAACTTAATTTGTTGGAAAAAATGTGTTTTATTATATATTCAGGATCAAGGGTCACCCACATCCAACTTTTATTTTCAAAGGCTAATGAAGAGCTGGATGTAGAGTTTTTCTTGGAGAAATGGTGAGTCTTACCTGAAGAGCTGATTGCACTCGTGCTCTGCAGATCTGTTGCCAGTTGCTTTTTCTGTGTGGGGATAGTCGTGCTCATAAAAAGGATAATACTTCATAGTTCTCTGTGGTGATTCACTAATGGCTGGCCAAAATTATCCTTAATACTCCAGTCACTAAAATTTTGGGGGTAAAAAAGAAATAAAATTTTGCTGGACTTCATGGGACATTCGTAAACACTTTCTGGGTTAGTTATTTGGGGGTGGAAAGTTTCAGTTAACCTTACAAAATACACAAATGTATACTTCATCGATCTGGTAGTCTATCTAAGGTCAGCTTTTCTCTAGATTATCAAAATAACTGGGATGGGGAGATCCTATAGCACGTGCTTATATTTGTAGACAAATTTTTTTCTTCAATTTTTCCAAGCCCCCATTCTTTTGTGAAAGGAAATATACTTGCTGTTTCCCTGCATCTCCCACACTGAGGACCTTTTCATCCCACTGCTTATTCAGCCAATTAGCTTGTAAAGTAGGATGAAGCAAAATTAAAACCAGTTGTCATTTACAACAAACCTCTTGCTTTCACAGCTCAGATGCCCCTACAGAAGTATTGACCAATGGAGTCCTTGTGGTGAGTACATGGAAACCAGAATCGTGTGTGCTGTGATTTACTCCTCAAGATAAGTTTCTAGTGGAAAGAGAAGGATTTTTGAGTATTACAGCCCTACTTCCAAACAGCTCCTATTCTCTCCAAGATCTGCCTTTCTCCTTTTCAATTTGTTGATTCAAAAATCTTCCTCAATTTTTAAGCTTGATGCCAACTTACAGAAAGCTGCAGATTTTTGTTTGGAGGTGTTTGTTTCTTTGCTTTTTCCCTGTCATAACATTTGTAAAAAATGTCTTTAGCAGGCAAGTGAATCTTGAAGATTGTACTGTGTTTTCTAGACTAGATGCTGCCCAGGAAGAATCCCTCTTCTTGCTTTAACACATATTATTTCTAAGCTTTTGTCAATGCCATTATTAAGTAGGGGATCACTTCCTGTGTTTTGGGTTAATAAATCTAAGAAAATAATTAAAAATAAGTCTTACTACCTCTTTGCTCTCTTGAAAGAAAAGGGACTGTAGTCATGTTTTTTGGTTTTTTGTAAGGAGAGAAGCATTACAGTCGAAATTATGGTTGAAATATAGAGTTTTAACATTTTTCCCCCTGAAAAATTGGTGGCATTTAACAGCACATTTCCGAAAATTATTTCAAAGGAAGGAACCTTTTGTGTTCTAATTTCCCTCAGCAAATCAGTCTTAATTCAAGTAGTGGACTAGTTTCTTATCTTTTAGGGCAATTGTGTCAAAATCAATCTCTCATCTACTGTCCTAGAGGGTAAGCTGATGGCTGAATAGACGAGCTGGGACAGAAATTTATGAAGAGCTTGTAACTGTGAAGTACTGGGTGTAAAAAGCCACAGTTCTTGGAATAGAAAGGATGGTTTTTATTTTGAAACAAAAGCTAATAATCCTGTCCTACTGAAACAAAATTTGGTCTTTATTTGAAATAACAAAACAATGCCTAATGGGTTTTTTTGACTGTTTGCAACGGTAAACCTACAACTGATATAGTAGGTGAATTAAACTTCAAACAAAGAAGTGTGCTAACAATTGTGTGACCAGAGCTGGTTTCTTTTTTTCACAGGTTCGTCCTTGCTTGTGTCTGCAAGGCACTGTCAACAAAGAGGAAAACGCCAAAGAGAAACAGCAAGGTAGGGCTGCCCGGAGAGTTTAATCAGGACTACTCTTGAACATGTTTGTTCCTTGAAAGGGAGGAGAGACTTGATTGTCTGTCTAGTGCATTTTAATTTACTGACTACAAAATTGGCTGTTAAAGTAAATTTTGCATTTATTTTCAATAATTAATAATATTGGGTATTTTCTACTGGGTACCCCACAATAGAATTTTCACTTGTGTTTTCATGGTCTCAGCTACACTTAGTACTTGATTTTCAACAAATGGCCCCTATAGCCTAAACTTTTTTTTCTAATGCACAGGATGCTGTGAGGTCAAGGTGTCTGTCCCAGGGGCATATCAAAAGCAGTTGTCTATTCCTTGGACACCAGACAATGAGAAGGATTATGGAACCTCATTTGTCTTTCATGTGGATAAAGAAATGTGTCCAGAACTGCAAGTGGAGTTGCAGCAAACTATATCTGTCCTACAGGTAAGCATCCATGCTGATTCCATAAAGCTTACAGAGAGATAAGTTTTCCTCTATTGTTGTGTTTTACACATTATCTTTTTTTTTTTTTTAAATGTCAGGTTGTGCATTGGATCTTTGATGTTGTGTAAGAGCTGAAATTACCTTAAGAGTCTATGCTCCCCAAAGATTTAACATCTGTTCAAATTCAGGGATTAAGAAAATGTTACTCTGTATATGCTTGCTACATGTAGTCGTCTTCACTTTCACCTTTTGAGATACTCTATAGGAATTCTTTTCTATTAGAAACTTGTAGATCAGTTGCAGAGGTTTATTTAGGCTTGTCTTTTACTTTGCAATTTCTCCATGTAGTGACTGAATATTCATTCTGTAAGAATGAGAGCAAGGAAACTCTTTATTCTATGGTGTTTTTTATCCCAACAAGTAATTGGGTAGCGCATTTGCAAATGGTGATCTTGGCTAATGTAGGGGTAGCTATGGAGAAGAGAACACAAAGAAGGACATGGAAGAACAGCTTTGCCAGGGAGTTTGTTAGGCAGCAAACATGAGCTGAACAGAGAGACCTGGGCTTGAGTGATCAAAACCTCAGAGCCAGGCAAGCAAAACACACTGTAGAGGTCAACTATGGAGACTGCCCCCGGTGGTGAACCTCTGCCAGCCAGCTCTGGTAGTTAGCAGAACATGCTCCTCCATCAAGTGCCATAGACCACAGAAGTCTTCAGTCCGACCTTTTCTCTCTTATCAGATGTGAGAGAGTGACAGGAATGTTGTAGTGTTTCTTGCCCTGTACCTAAATGCATGTTGTTTGCCCCTGTTAGGAAGAGGAGAGGGAGCTTAGAGGGACATTGGTCTCAGGACAGTTGTTGGTCAGAAGACGCCTGTGAAGTCTGTGGGTGGTTCCTGGCCTGATTTCTGCTCTTGGTGGGAGAAGGGTGACAGCGTGGCTTTTCTCTAAGCTGTGGTTTCCTCCCGAGGGCTGAGCCCTGTGGTTGGTGTGTGGGCTGGAGGCTTGCGTGACCCTCTGATATGAGAGGTTTTTAATATTGCCTCTTTACGTTTAGGAACCTGCACACAGTTCTGTATTATGAGATCTTGCCATTTGCTACATGACAGAAAACCCAAATATTTCCTGGCAAGCTTTAGTTCACTCTGGTTTTAAAGTTTTTTAAAAAATTATATACTGCCTTATTTCTTATTTTGTGGTGTTGTTGATGTATGTGTTATGCTGCTACCTTTTTTGGTATCTTTTCCAAGTCTTTATTGGAAGATGGAAAGCAAGTTTGTTTGTGTGTTTTCTGACACATGCCAGAACAAAACTATTTGTGGAGGAAATTTTGTACTTGAAGATTTTTTTAATTATGGCAGACAGGTATATTAAAAAAAACCCCAATAACAATAAACAAAACACCCCTAAAACTAAACCAAACAACAACAACAAAGAAATTATTTGAATGAACGAAAAACCCCTGCAAACATTTGCCAAGCAAAAAGCAGAATGCCCTCAAAAAGCTTTGGACATTTGGTAATAATATTTGGTAAATATTTAGCTATAGTGATATTAAGAATTGTTTGCTGTTTCAATGTATGAAAATATTTTTTTTAAACTTTTTCTGTGAATCTCACATAAGATTTTGTTTTTATTAGGATGGTGTGAACCCTGATATTGAAAAGCACACTACAGCTCTGGGACTGGGGACTCTACCAGTTAATTCCCTTCCTATTGGAGAAAAAGTTGATAGAATCCTTTCTTTGGGAGAGGTAGTGTCAATATTTTGCTCTTGCTGTAATGTGCATGAGATAACCTTTTCCTCTATTGCCTCTAGGTGTTTGGAAAGTTAGGCAACATGTGATTGATTCTCAGGAGTGCTGTTTTCTCGGATGTCTTAGAATGAAGTAATGAGATTGCTCAGTGTGGTTCTTCCTAATGTGTTTTCATGGTTGGGTCTTGCAAAATGAAGTACAAAGTTCATCAGTTTCTGAAGAAAAAAAGTATTTTCGGGGTGTGAAAAGTATCAGAGGAGGGAAAAAACAAGACACTTGTAGAGGAAATAATTCATAACTTCGATTTTGTAGTTCTACCTGTGTAATTGCTGTCAACTTCAATATGTGTTCTCTCTTTTCACAGGGAAAAAGTTTGGATATGAGTTTGAAAACTGAAGAGAGGTGAGTGGGAGCCCCACTTGAAAATCAGGAAAGGTTTTTATTCTCATATAAAGGAGCTGAGTGACTCTCCTTGCTGTTCTGGGGAGGTCTGTTCACTCCATTGTCCTCTTGGGATAGATTAAAGAAAAATATATTTGATAGGTTTTTTTGATAATTTTCTGGAGGCTGTGACTCTTTACTTTGCAGATATTATCTATTGGATGGTGTCAATCCTGCTGACACATGTACAAATTTTGTGTTCCTAACACTTAAATGTAAAATAGCTATTGATGTACATATTAAGTAGTTTTGTCATGCACAGGTATACCAGAATATATGAAGTGATGTAATGACATCATATATGTGTCCTTCACACACAAGGACATATATGTGTGAAGAGCTTGAACTATAAAATGGATGAAGGCTGCAAGAAAGGAGTAAAAAGGGCAAAAAAGCCCCAGAAAACCAAGAAGTTGGCTTGTAAGTTGATAGGGTCATTTGGTATCCAGTCACCAGCTGAAGATTTTGCTCCTGTTTTACAGCCTCATTGGTATTTACAAGTTCATTGGTATTCAGTTGCCTCCTCCTGCCTCTTAAGTTCAGAATCTTCTGTTTTAAAACCCCTCTTCCCCTCATTTCATGGTCATATTGATACAGTGATGTCAAGTTGTTCCTCTTACAACCTTCTTCACAAAGAAGGATCTTGCTTACAAAGAATCTTTTCTTCCTTTGTGAAATTCCTGAAGCTTAATCTGAGTACTGTTTGACAGAAGCTTCAAATTTAAACATTAAAGGAGAATTACAATATGGAGAATTTAATTTTTAATTCCAAAAGCTCTTGTACAAAATAACTGATGTACACACTAAAATTTCACCTGATCCAGTTCAGATCTGCACCTAGATTGTGTGTTCACAAAAAATTGCGTTTCCATACTGATTACAAATCCTCCAAAATGTCAATGTTCTTTCCTTAACTTCTGTTTCAGTTCTTGGGATCTTGATATACGTCTTGGTTTTGATCTCTGTAAAGAGGAGAGAGAATTTTTGGACAAAAGGAAGAAGGTAGTTTCTGAGGCACTGAGGAAGACTCTTCAATTAAAAGAATCCCCTCCAAAAGATGAGGTATTGAGCACAGTCCTATAGTGAGACTGGTAAAATCCTTGCTTGTAACCAACAAGATACATGGTTTGCATTCACTATGGTGTGAGACAGATCTCTGGTACATTTCAGTTTTGAAGTCTAAATGTTTTTATATCTCTTAAACTTTTAGGGAGGTGTGTGTGTTTTGGGACACAAGTGTTGGAATTTCAGCGTGTATGTACTGTACTGGAACTCTTGTGCTTTGTGCTTGGAATTGTGATGGGAAATTTTGTTTTGGAATGTTTAAAATGAAACTCACACCACAGGAATAGATTCTTAATTACTTATTTGAGGAAACTTACATCTACGTATCCTAATACCTTGCTCAGTGGTATTGGCTGCTGTTACAAGACTAATTGCCTCTTACATGTGTGTTGTATGAAAGTGTGTGATAATATACATAGCAATTTCAGTAAGTGACTGTCCCTAAGATGACTGTGCTATGCTTTATAGTAAGCAATATCTTTCAATTACAAAATAGAGAAGAAGTTCAGCTTGGAATCAACCCTAAAATTACTTGTAATGTAGAGAGAGATATAAAATAGAGATATAAACCTTTATTTTTTTATGTTCTATTTGTTGTTCAAATGAGACTGCAGTGGGGTTAGTTCTGTAATTTATTGGCCATCAAAAGCTTGTGGTTGTGACTCCTGAGTTTGCTGACTGCAGGTTCCAGTCGTGGCAGTGCTGGGCTCTGGAGGTGGGATGAGAGCACTGACATCCCTCTATGGCAGCCTGGCTGGGCTGCAGCAGCTGGGCCTTCTGGATGCTGCAATATACCTCTGTGGCATTTCTGGCTCCACTTGGTAAGCTTCATGCAGTTTTGATTCAGAAACATAGAGGTGAAATGGTAGTGTTGATGCAAAATAAGGCCAAAATTACATTTGTGCCATCTGTAGGCAGACAGCAAATCAAGTATTTTACCAGTTTTCACCTATGAGTTCTTTTTGGGATCCTGAACAGTCTAAGAGATCCAGAATTGTGTCCAACCCATTAGCTACTGGCTAAAATGATGAATCTGCTGCTTGTGCGAGTCTGGCAGTTGAATATTAGAATGTATTACATGAGTAAAACTGCTGTTAGTACTTCAGAGCACTGACTTAAAAACCTTCCTCATTCCCCTACTCTTGCCGGGAAGATAACTGAGGTGGTGCAAGTCTCTGGAAACATGTCCATGCAGGCCACTAGGTCACCACCTTCCAAAACGGTGCAGAGGCTGAAGAGAGAGGCATAGCACTGTCTTGCCCTTTGATGGACTGGAGCAATGTGCTGAAATATTAGACATGGCTAGAATGTTCAGTTCTTGGAGCTTGTGGTGAAGTCATCCCAGGTTTTGTGAAATTATTTCACAGAGGAGTTGTGCAACCTGACCGTGTAATTCTTTCTTCCAAGCCTTGTGTGTTAAATTAGCTCCTCTGTACCTAGTTCTCCCGCCCCTTTTGGTTCAGAGACACTTCCAAACTCATGTGGGCATCTGTTTGTACAGATAGTCAGTGGTCCAAACTAGCTTCTCCTTCAGTCAGACCTTTCTTCTGGTAAAGGCCATGGCCATGGCATCCTTGCCATCAGCCAGCATGTCGTGGTTGTTTTGTTCTGGAGTTAACATATGGGTTGGTTCATGGGTGCTAGCATAGGATGCTTGGAACATCTCTGGAAGGCAGGTTAACAATTAGAACAAAGATGTCCTATAGGTGTCAGGGTTTTCAGCACAATTTAGAGTTCAGAGATCTTTTATTTATGGATTCTTCACTCTTTTAGCTAGACTTCTCAAGTGCTGCAGCACTAATTATAGCTAGTTAAAATTTTTGTTTACACAAAGGTCTTTATTACTGATGACATTAATAAAACCATTTTCAGGTGTCTATCAACACTGTATCGAGACCCTGACTGGTCACAGAAAGACCTTCAAGATGCAATCATAAGAGCTCAGGACACTGTGTCCAGCAGCAAAGCAGGGGCATTTTCCCCAGAACGACTGAAATACTATTTCCAGGAGCTGAATGCAATGGAGATCACTGGACGGAAGGTTTCCTTTACAGATTTGTGGGGCCTTATTGTGGAATATTTCCTGCAACAAGAGGTAAAAGAATTCGTGTTTGGATGTGTACTGCTGTTTGTCTTTCAAGTGGGAACTCTACCGAGCCATGTGTTTAGAGTCAAGAAACTAATTACTGTCCACCTCTGTATAGGCTGTGGAATAAACATAGTATCTTCTTTAGTAAAGAATTTTTAATTCATACGGATCAGTGTAACAGAAAAATGCAGTGTTTATTTGGAATGACTATTATTAAAATAACAGCTTTTTTACTGGGCAGGTTAAGCCTGGCAGAATGATGTTGGTTTTGTGGAACAATTATTGTGCAGTATTTTCTATGTAATTGACATTGAAAATCAGAGGGATAGCTAATTTATTATTAACATTAAATATTCTAAATACACTGCTGCAGAAATATTTTGGACAAATCTAACCATAGACAGTGGAGAGGAAAAGGGACTTTGGATTAGAAGTGTTGTTAATTAGAAATGCTAAGCAACAGCTACTAGTTATCAAACTGTGGGTACAGAATTTACCTGATTTAAGTGGGCTCCTCCTTCCTTGCTTGTGACCAGGAAGATTCATCAAAGCTGTCTGATCAGCAAGAAGCAGTGAAATGGGCCCAGAACCCTTATCCTATCTATGCAGCTGTCAATGTGAGACCCAATATGAGCAGTGGTGACTTTGCAGGTATGAACATAGAAATGTATTTTTGTTTGCTGAAGTCCACAAATTTATTTCATCTATCCAGCTGCTTGGGCAGTGAGCAGCTGATAACAGGAAACAGCTCAAGCAGCAGTTGGTAGTGCAAGAGGCAATAGGAAACCGATTGACAAAGTATCATTACCCTGATAGCAAAAGTCTTCATGGCTAAAATGGTGAAATGAGATTCAGAACTGTTGGCCACTCCACACGTTTTGCTAGAAACTGCCTGAAATTTTCAGGAGCTGAGAGGATTCCTGTATTACATATGTCTCTGTCTGAATCAAAGAATGAGGCCTTGGTGATAAGGAAACCACTTTGTTTTAGTGGTCTGAGTTATTACAGTAAAAATCTGAAGACTGGTCTATGAAGACCAGTATATTACTTCAAATAAGATGCAACAAGTGGGGATGGATGAGTGAGACAGGAACACAAATGCTTGTGTCCATCTGTGTACCACGAGGGGACTTGTCTGTTTTATTCTGAGGAGTGTGTGTGTATGGCAGTGAATTCAATTTGGTCCAACCTGCCAGAGTTCAAGAAGGATTTGGATAATGCTTGCAGATGCATGCTGTGCTTTGTCAGGTTGATCTGTGCAGGCCCAGGAGTTGACTGGATGACCCTTATTTTTCAATTCTTTGTGGAGATCTTTCAAGCATGATGGGGAACTTTGAAAAGCACACAGTGAAGTCTGATGCAGTGGGTTAATCGAGTTTTCAAGCCAGTAGTGTAGTAGTTCCTGGGAGATGGCTCTTAGTGCAAAGAAAAGCTGAGAAAAATAGTGTGGCTTCCATTTTGGATGGAAAAGGGAGCCATCAAAATGGTTTAAATTAGAAGCAAAATAGGCAGGCTATTTCTCTAGTAACAAAGTCAAGAGGGAGCAAGATGGAATGAAAGCCTTCACAAGAGTTTTTGTTAATTATATGTATATAAAAACTAGAGCAGAGGGGCAGAGAAATCCATAGTGACTTTGAAAAGTGGGGGGAGAGTCCCTTCTGTCTGCCCTGTGTGAACGGATATCAGATAAATATTTTCACTCATGTTTACTCTGAGATGAGTAAATATCCTGTTGGCTTGTTCTTAGAATGGTGTGAGTTCACTCCCTATGAAGTTGGATTTCGCAAATATGGAGCTTTTGTTCGGACAGAGAATTTTGACAGCGAGTTCTTCATGGGACGGCTTGTCCAGAAACATCCAGAGCCCAGGATTTGTTTTCTACAAGGTATGATCTTATGATTATGTTTAAATTATCACATAAGGAGATGGAAAGGAACTTTGCTGCTTTGGGGACGTATGAACTCAAGTCCGTGACATTTTTCCCTTCCAATGGACTTGAAGAAGTGAAACATGTTGATTTTTCTCCAGAGCTTTAGGTTCATAGCTGGTTCACAGTGCTATAGTCTGATGTCCTGAGTCTGCAAGAGCTGCCTTTCAAAAATGTCTACTGTCAGTCTTCCTGTTCTCTTACTGTCTTTTTTGTGATTTTCTCTTGGAAAATTTTCTGCATTATATTGTAACATCATAATTTCTCACATGATTAACACCAAGGTTTTAACTCAAACTCTTAGAATAGTAGGGAATCAAGTGATAGCCCTCTCCCATGAAAAATGTTGGGTGAATTATAGGTATTTTGGTTCTGTGAAAAACCTTTTGAGTGTTAAATTCTTCTGCATTTTTCCTGCAGGAATGTGGGGCAGTGCCTTTGCTGCAAGCTTGGATGATATCTGCCTGAAGGTGGTTGGTATAGGACTGAGCTTTCTAGATTCTTTCAAAGATGTTATCAAAGTTGTAGGTAAGAACATACATAAAAATAGTTGAATTTTTCAAAAGATGGATGATTTTGTAGTAATCACAAATAATATGATGCAAAAATGTGCTGTATGTAATTTTCAAGATTAGCACAAAGGTGGATTGGGACAGATCTCTCTTATTGTGTGTTATTCCCTTTGATCACTTATAGTGAAGAAAAATAGTTTCTTTAGTGTACTTCCTCTTCTTTTGAAAAGAATTTTTATCTGACTTCGACTAAAATTTGGGCTAGTCTGGGAGCTGTCTTAAACACATTAAAGTGCAGGCATCATAATCCTGAGAAGAGGAAGAATAGAAGCTGGATTGCTAAACAGGAGATGGAAAAAAGAGGCTTTCAGTTTCCCCTATGGTTGTATGCTTAGTCATTGATCCCCATTTGTTCATTACAGTTTTAGAGGCTGGGACTTGTTCGTGTGCATACTTATGGCCTTATAGTAACTAGTGGAAAAAGAGATTTTTTCTTTCCTCTGCCTTTCCAGCCCAGGTTCCCAGCACACCCCACCCTTTTTGTTTTGTGTAGTTATAAATCCTGCTGTGTGTGGTTGACTGATGTTTTATGTGACAGAAGTGGTTGTCACTTAGTAACAAGTGTTCCTTTGTGTGGGTTTGAAATTAATATGGGCAATGCTTTATGAGTAAAGCTTTTCCTGTTAAACAGGGCTAGTAAATCACCCACCTATGGAATATGCATCTCATTTAAATTTCATTACAATACCCTAATTAGAGGACAAATCCAGCCTTAGGATAACGGGTTATATATTGTACAAAAAGGCCTGATTGAAATGTTGGAGCTGGTATTTTGTGCACATTCTCCATCTTTCTGTGACTTCTGCAGATGACTGCCGAAGATTCCATTTCCGAGACCCAGCACGGCTGAAGACCCGCTTGGTTACACCTGGGGGCCCACTGTTACAAGTTTTTCAGGATTTCTTCAAGTCCCGTGTCACATGTGGAGAAACATTCAACTTCATGAAGGGATTGTATCTTCATAAAGATTATGTTAACATCAAGAAATTTGTGACTTGGAGAGGTAAAGGAGTTTATGTGTATCTGACTATCACAAAACATTAACACACTATATAATATCCCAATGGAACATAAGTGAGCTTGACTTTGTTCTGCTGAAGCCAGGGAATTATATCCCTTCTTACACCATAGCAAAAATGTTGATCTACTGTATTTGTTCTGTCGTATGAGGCAAGCTGATCATCAGAATTTATAGGTTTGTCTCAGGTGAAAGTGCATGTTGGAATGTGTTTTTTCTTCTTGTAACACTAATATGAGCTTTGTCTATTTCTTCTGCCAATACACGTGCAATGAATCGATATAGTTACTTGTGTTACTTGGAGTGTCTTACAGGTACTCACGTGGATGCATTTCCCAACCAGCTGACTCCCATGGAAGAGAGCTTGTATCTAGTGGATGGTGGCTTTTCCATCAACTCTCCATTTCCTTTGGTACTTCAGCCAGAGAGGGATGTGGATGTTATCTTGTCATTCAATTTTTCCTGGGAAGCTCCATTTGAGGTGAGAGATGTAGCTGAGCATTATTACATGAACATAAAAGCACAGAATCATACTCAGTGTCAGCAGATCAGATGAAGTGGATGCAAACACTAATCAACAAATGAAAATAAATCCTTATGTCTTTCATGGAACCACAGAATGGTTTGGGTTAGAAGGCACATTGGGGATCATCTCATTTCAACTCTCCTGCCATGGGCAGGGACACCTTCCACCAAACCAGTTTGCTTAAAGTCCTATCCTCCCTGGCCTTGAACACTTCCAGGGCTTCTCTGGGCAACCTCTGCCAGTGTCTCACCACCTTCACAGTGAAGGATTTCTTCCAAATATCTAATCTCAACCTACCCTCCTTCAGATTAGGGCTGTTTCCCCCTTGTCCTATCTCTACATGCCCTTCAGCTCCTGTAAGCCTCCTTTAGTACTGGAAAGTCTTGTAAGGTCTCCCCAGTGCCTTCTCTTCTCCAGGCTGAACAGCCCCACCACTCTTGGCCTGTCTTCCTGTGAAAAGACATTTCAAATATTATTTTGCTGTGCTTTTTTCCTCTGAAGGTCATGAGAAAATAGGAAGTTGATGACAGTAAGAAGATTCAAAAATTTTTAGAAGCCTAAACAGATTGTTAAGTAAAATAAGACTATTTGTTTGGCCTGTAAGATCATTGTTACTTAGATATGTGCTTCTAAAGAAAGAGTGGCTATTGTTGATTTTCTTCATGCAAAAAAGTTATTTTCTGTACATTGAAGTGTTCATTATTAAGTGCAGAAAAGTCAAGGTGAATAGATTTAGAGTAGAAAAGCATAAAAATTTTCAGCTGCAATCTCTTGATATTTGTTGCAGTTCTGCTCTTCTTTCTTCTATGTTACTAGCTACAGAAATTGTTTTTGCTGATTTGAAACTGAGCTTCTGTTACTTCTTTTCTTTTTCTTTTTTTTTAATGCAAGTCTCTTTCTCTTTGAGGATTGTTGTTAGATGGTCTTAGAAGTGTTGCTGGTGTTCTATTGCAATTATCTTCTTCCTCTGATAACAGGTTTTAGAGCTGACTCAGAAATACTGTGAGGAGCGGGACATTCCTTTTCCAAAAATCAAATTTAGTGAGGAAGATGAAAAGAAGCCAAAAGAGTGTTACATGTTTGTGGATGACAATAATCCAAAGGCTCCAATTGTACTCCATTTCCCACTGGTGAACAATACCTTCCAGAAATACAAAGCTCCAGGTAAGCAAGCTGCATCTTAAAGCACTATTCTAACAATTCTTTGGGTGTGCTGATGGGGAAAATTCAGTGGGGTCCATGTTCCTCTTTTGATTCTTCTTAATATTACTCTGTAATTGTTAAGCTGTTATTTACATTTAAGGCAGAATCAGTTTACACTAGTTTTTTGAAGGATAGGATGAGAGAAGAGGCTCACAACACCCTTTTCCCCACAAAAGTGTTTGCAGTAAAGTACTTTGATGCTCATCTTTTAAGACTGGTATTTAAATTTAAGGGGCAAGGTATTCCTAGGGCCTGTTCAACTTGAGGTTTGTCTTTCATTTTAGTGTAGAGCAGCACTTCCAGGGAGAACTGAGCTTTATATTTCTTATTTTGACCACAATAATCAAAGATGAACGTAACAATTTGTCACAATGGAAATACATTTTAGTGCTGTATTTTGGAGCCAAGTGGAAATAGAAAGGGAATACTTTGCCCCTTCAGCTTTCAAATATTTTGGAAGGAGCTAATATCTCTGAGGAGGAGCTTTGGAGAAAAAGTTAAATTTCAACAGAATTAATCTCTGATATCCTCCTAGCAGTATTCAACTAAAATGATTCTACTACAGCAGAGGGTTTTTGTGATATTTTTTCTTTCTTTCTTTCTTGCTGCAGGAGTTGAACGTGAGTCAGAAGAAGAGAAATCCTTTGGTGACTTTATCATTGAGTCAAAAGATTCCCCTTACCGTACCCTAAACTT
The DNA here is from genome assembly GCF_036417665.1 of Passer domesticus. Taxonomy (NCBI): domain Eukaryota; kingdom Metazoa; phylum Chordata; class Aves; order Passeriformes; family Passeridae; genus Passer; species Passer domesticus. Next base: position 36,661,062 of record NC_087479.1, read on the forward strand.
CACCTTTGAGCCATATGATTTCAGCAGGTTAGTGGAAGTGAATCGCTACAATGTTCTGAACAACAAGGACACTCTCCTCAAAACCCTAAACTTGGCTCTGCAAAGGAGGAAGTTGAAGAAAGTCACCAATAAGTCAAATACATGAGCAGTTTCCAAGGCTGAGGATACAGAGAGGCTGCAGTGTACAAAAGCTCTGAGGTTCAAGACAGAACACTGAGACTGAGCAGCTGGAAACTCTCTTCCTGGGGAGGAGTAGTACACCTGACACTGAAAACTCATTCCAGGTTATGCCTCTGATGAAAACCCAAGGGATGTACAGTACAACATGGATGTTGCTTCCTCGTGTGGAGAAGAGTGAGGAATTACCCAGCTCAAATCACAGTGGCTGATTCCAGATGATTTGAGAGGTCTATACAAACCATTCAAGCATCTGGAGAATAATCTTCCAGACTCTGCTGAGTGATGCACCTCTTTTTGTCAGAGACGTGTTGGTGTTTGAGGAAACAGATTCCTTCTATGCTTTTATGTCTTGCTTTAGAACCTCCCTTCAGGAACTTCTACAATTTATGTCATCTTAAGAAGAACTCCACAGATAAAAATGACACACGAGAGAGGAAATGTCTCCTCTGGCTTTCACCTTGCTCCTGGCTGATGCCCATGTGCTTTCAAGACTAAACTGTCAGTACCTGCTTGCCATTTTGCCATTCATGGTTTCAGTTTCCTTCTTACCCTTCTCAAGGATTTTAATGGCTTTTATTCTCCCTGAGATTTTATACAGAGTATCTTATTTTGGTAAAAAAAAAAAAGTTTGGTAAACAAGGAAATAAACATCTTTCATATTTAACAATAAAAAACACATTGTGGGATTTTGTTACTACTTTGTATACTTTGATCATTGTGAAATGATGAAACTATGATGAAAATGCCATAAGTCTCAGCTTTCTCTTTCTGTGTAAGAGGAAGGAAGGCTCCTTTGAAGGGTTTGAATTAGATATTTTTTCCTTACTCTTCAGCTTATAATTCACCCAGACCTTTGTTGAAGGAATTTTTGTGTCTATGTATTTTAGAAATGTCAGTAGTCAAGGTAGGTACACCTTATGAATATGAATTAATAAAATAATGTAAGATGCTGCTATGCTGTGGGATAGGATTCACCTCACTTTGCATAAAGTGAGAAAAGTACTGAGTTATGCAGTTGGAAAATATGTAATGCAGAACAGTGGCAAACAAGAACTTTTATGGTGTTTTACACTTTTGCACTTTTTAGCACTTACTTTTATGGCTTTTCTATCGAGCTGAATGTACCAATTCTGGATTTAGTACTGAGGAAAAGAGGTTTGTCCTATGAAATCATGTGAGGGCTTATAGATAATTCTTAATGCATTTTTAATGTGTTCCTCTTCTAATAAATATTAGTTTTGCTGACATATTCTTTACAGTTTTTCTTAAGTTCACTTGTCAGAGACAACTTGGCTGATAGCTTGTGGGTGAAAATCAGGAGCCAAGAAAGAAAGAAAACGTTGTATTTACTTTATACTCCAGATCACCTAATCGAGGGGATGAGCAAGATAATACCAGTTACTTCCTAAAGAATCTTTAAAAAGTGGAAAACACATTTCAACTAAGAGATTGAAAGTGACCAAGTTTTCAAGGTCAAGAACTGTGTTTCTTTGCTATCTTAGTAAGAGCTGCAAGTTGTGCTGGTGAATTCAACTGACTCATACTGAAATCATAATCACCTTGCTTTAATTGTCCCTACAGCAGAATAATTTTAAAAAGGGTTTGTAAAAACTTCTTGGTTTTAAATTGGACTAGGTGAATTAACCAGGTACTTCAGCCTCTGATCTAATCAACTGTTATTACAGTGGAAAAAGAGCACACTGCCTGCATCTGCAAGACCATCTACTCACACCAACAGGTATTGCAGGTAAAGTAGTCTTCCTTTTGTGGAGTTTCTACACTGCCATAGACAAGGATCATTTTGCATTCACAATAATATGGGTTTATTTTCCTCTGCAGATGGTGACCATTTTCTACACAGCTGATAAGCTCTAGCTGAATTTTTTCAGCTAAGTTCTTGGCAACTAAGATTTTGTAAGTTCACTTGATGCTGTTGTATAAGGAAGCAATTAATTCTTATATTTAAAAAAATACTTTGGAAGATTTTTATAATAATTCCTTTTCTGGATTTTTGAATCCTGAAATAATGAAGGAACAACATAGAATAACTAATGGGATATCATACTCTAATAAGAAAACAATTACTTCCTATGAAAATATCTGCTTTTTTGTCTGCCCTTGCGGTGTCAAAGGCAAACTTCTGTGTGGCAGCAGATCTTCTGACAGCATGTCCAGTCACTTCCTTAACAGGTCTTATTGTATCTGCAGTGATTCTAAGAGGAATTAAACTTAAAATGCAAGCACCATAATGCTGTGAAGGTAAAAGATCTGCTTCTTTGTTAGGTTGCTCAGGGCAGCAGCAGATAAACAGGAAATCCAAAGGCAAAGGAGGCAGCAGAACCTTGTGATGGAGTAGCAGAGAGGGCAAACCACTGGTGGCCTACTGCTGAGAGTGTTTAAGCCAGTTCTGTGGAGCAGGAGTCTTAGTAAAGGTCTCAGTGTCCTAGAAAAAGCTCTGCCTGGGAAAATGCAGGAGCACAGAACAAAAGGTGGTGTTGTTTTCTTAAGGGTGCTGTACCTTGGAATAGAATGGTTGAATTAATTTTTCCACTTCTCTAATATCTCCACATTTGTTCATAGCCAAGAAACGTTGTTATGTTGAACTTTACTTTTCTATAGTTCAGTGCAAAATCTTTGGAGTCTATCAACTCCAGTAGGCAAAAAATTTATCTGGAGCCACACCTAAAAATCTTAATCTGGGACAGAATTATTGCTAAGTCTGTTGCTTTTGAGGTGGGAAATATTATACCAGGCTAGACTTTTAGTCACGTGTTTGTGATTAGCTCAGTTGCCAGTTGAGGCACTTTAAGCACCTCAAAAGGAAGAAAAACAAATACAGAAAGCAGTGTTTAATCAGAACTTGATATTGATATGACTTGGATTTGAAAAAGGTAATGAGATCTAGAGCTGTTAGAGGCTGGAACATTTCCAGTGGAAAAAGGGAAATACTGTTGAACAAAGTTCTGATAGGGTTTTATGTAGAACAATTTTATGCTTGAATATCACCCATATTTGAGGAAAATTAGCTCACAACAGAGGCTTGGATGAAGGAGTATGTATGGGAAAGGGAAAACCTGCAATTTGAGAGGACTCTGGGTGACTGTAGGTTAATTTGTTACAGCAACAATTGAGAATGGACCTGTCTGTTCTACATGAAAGCAACTTAGAGAAGGGAGATAAAGCTAGGAGGCCAATGGTGGTGTGAGAAAAAATAAATATACTGAGGAATAAACTGAGGCTGAACATAAAAAGAATGTTTCAGAGTTTTGTGAAATCTATGAAAACATTGATAATATTTAGGCTACCTTATTGATGGACATGTAAAGCAGAAGCGGATGAATTGATAGAACAAAAGATTTACACAAAGGTATGCCAATGTTTTTAAGAAGTGTTCTCTTGTTTCACATCTTAGTGATCAGGGCTCAACAACTGGTAGGAAGGGAAATGCTGATATGTCCCTAGGCTCCATATAAGCAATGGGAGCCTGAATTGTTTTCTCCTTAGAATAAATCCTACTAGGATTTGTAGGAGTGGAGTACAGTCTGTGCACTGACACACACACCTGGGTGCTTTTCCATACCTGTCACATTTTTCAAACTCTTTAAAGGGAGTAGTGCCCTCTTACATGACACTGCAATGACACCCCTCAACAAGGCATCGCCTACTGCATTTATAATCTTAAAATATCATAAGATAAGACCTTGAGCTAGAATAGATTGCTGCATTTAGCAGGCTTGCTGTAAAATGGTATTTGGTATGAGTTTATTTCCTCCAAATGTATCTGGCAGAGGGGCTTTTCAATTTCAGGGCAAAATACATCGGTTAGAATTGGGGTTAGTAATAAGGGAGAATATGGGAACACATTCTGTTACAAACTGTAAGCTTTGTAAATTATTTTCATTAATATATAAATATATACATTATCTAAATTATATAGATAAAACATGAACTATTAATTACTTCTTATGTGACCCATCTTTCCTTTTGTAATTTTTGTGGGTTTGTAATCATGCCAATGTTTTTGACTACTGCACTCTTATCCATGGTTTCAGTGAAGCTCAACAGCACATGCAGGTGATGGATTTTTTGGTTGTGGTTGTTTTTTGTTTGATTTCTGGACTAGTTATTGCATTGCTGACCATCACAGTTAGGTCAGCTAAGAGTTGTATAATGTCACACAAACCAGAACTTCTGTTGAGGATTCCACAGAAACTGATTCACGCCTTATGTGCTTTCAGCCCAAGGCTGTTGATGTAAATATCAGGCTGAGTTTACCTTAGGAGTAAACACAGAGAGCTGTAAAGCTTGATTACCTAGGTGTGGTAAAAAATGCTGCCCAGAAAATTATAGACAAAAATTCAAATTATTTTTTCTTTAAAAAAAATCCCACAATATCATAAAGGTAATTAAATTTTACGTGAGACCTTCAGTTATAAAACAAACAAATCTTTACATTACCCCAATGGGGGAAAAATATCTTTATAAAAGTCTAATTATGGTTGCTGTCCCTGCCCAATTTAACCATCACAAGCATTTCCTTCTGCTTTGTGACAAGTAGAAATTAAAGAAGGTTTTGTGGTACTTCTGCAAATTAACCAGGCTCTGTATCTTTGCAATGCATTTTTTCCCATCTCTGCTGCTAAAGGTTCTCTTTGGAAAGCAGTTATGCCCCTCTAAATCTGAAGTGTAGTGTGACCACTGCACAAGCACAGCAGTGTCAAGCCCTAGTCAGAATTAGAGACTCATTGCAGGCACATCCATGATTAAATGTAGGGTGTGGGGATATTTTTCCTTCAACATTCCACCATTGTGCCAGCCACCAATGTGGCAGAGCAATGGAAGTTCCCTGCTGTTAAGATTATTTCCCAACTCACTTTGTTCTTTTCTTAAGGGTGTGTTTGTGTTCATTTAGGTTTTGTTTTTGTTTTTTTGCACTTTTGTTGGTTTTTTTTGGTATGTTTGACTTTTTGCTGTTAGAAAATGATGGCAGTTGAAAAGCAGAGCTGGAACTGAGAAGCTTGACAGGGATCAGAGTAGATGGGACTGTATTTTTCAAGTGCTTTGTGAATGCTTTGCTTGCAGAAGTTAGCCCCTGTTTTGTAATGAGGTGTGCTGGAAAATGGCATCTGGACAGCTGCATTCATTAGTCCATTGTGAAACATGGCAAGTTTAAGCAAGTTTTATCTGCAAATTTCACCTTGGGCTTTACTGTGGAACCATTACTGGAATCTGCATAATGATGGTATGATGTTTTAAGGATAGTATTACACCAGAAGCTAATTTATAGTGTGTCAACAGTGTTAAAGAAGTATGTCAGGAAGAAATGAGGGTGAGAAAAGTCAGAAAAACATGTATTCTGTTTGAACTCAAACCATTCTGTGATTTCATGATACTTGGGGTTACACATGGAGGTCGTTGTAGAGTCTGCATCAGGAAATGGAAGTCAGCTCCATTCAATTTGCAGCTCTTTTGAGTTTTCTCCCTTTTTGCAGATTTCTCAGCATGAGGTATTTGTATGGAATACTTCTCATGGGGTATTTGTAATTTGGTCAGGAATTGAGGGCAAAATCCCCTACTTCTCTTAACTGTCAGAGAATCAGGTATTGGTTGCTAATTGAAATTAACTGCTATAGAGGTATAAATGTGTCAGTATTCCAAGAAGCCTTAATTTGTAAACTCTGTTTTCCTTAGGAAAACAGGATTATTTTAAAATAATAATAAAAATATTTATTAAATATTTTAATAAATAACTTTCAAAGGAACTGTAATTTTTCTTCTTTTTTTCATGGCATTTTTTTTAAGCACATCAAGATTTATGAGACCTTATTCCTTATGCATGTGTATCCTACTCTAATATTTTTTAACCTGTGGCTAATGCCAACAGAGTTTGACTTATTTATCAAAGAAATATCCTTAGAAGTATGTAAAAACAGATAGCTGCATAGAAAATTGAGGTTTTTATTAGTGCCCCTCTCACTGATAGTGACACAGATCCAAGGAGACCACCATGGTCTTTGCACCATTCTGAAATATAGATCCACTGATTGTCAATTTTTCAGCCCAATGAGATTGCTTCATTAATTATTTAGGTAATTCAATAGGATCTCTGAGGCACCAGGAAATCCTTGTTTCTGTGTGCTCCTTCTCTTCCTGCAGTCAGCCCTCAGGGGGCAGTGGCACTCTGTCATGGAGAGTTCTGGGTGCCTGTACCTGATCTTCACCTCCACCACACCCTGGCACCGCTGCTCTCTCTGTGGAGGCCTGACATGCCTGCTTGTCCAGAGCATCTGATCCAGAGGCTCCTCCTCTGACAAACACAGCCTGTAGCTTCCTTCAGTTCTGCAAAGCTGAGGTATTTGGCGATCCAAGACATAGAGGTTTGTACCTCCCAAGAATTATTTAAGAGAAAAGTAAAATTAATGTTACCCTGTGACTTCATTAAGCAAACTCTGGTTGATCTGGAGCTAAAGTGTGGCAACCCTTTAGCAAATAAGGAAAATGCACTTCTGTAATTGGATGAGCTCATTAGTTTAATGCATCACTATAAATTACATCAAAAATGTAAAATGTCATTATCCGTGATGATCCCACAGGAATTTATGCATATATTAAACATTTACTGTCTAGCAGAATCATGGGAGAAACTCTGGTATTTTGGAAATGCTCAGTGGCTTTTGTTTTTGTGTAAGGTGGAATTGTAGAACTACTGAAGTTTATCTGAATATCTGATCTTTTTTTTTAAGTCCCACTTTTGTGGCACCTCTTCCACTGTGGTAGAATTTAAATTAGTCAAAACCTCTGTTTTACTCTAAGGAGTTATTCTAGGGTGGGGTAAAGGGATGGTGATGGAGACAGATGTTCATGGCTCCTTGTATCTGGAGGGTTGAGATCTTCATTTTCCTTAGACAAAGAAGAAAAGAACAAACCAACCTTCTGAATACTCTGCTAGTGAGTGTCTTTTTTCCTGGCTGGCAGCTTGCTCCCTGACCACGTGACAACACGAGAAGACAGCTCTGCCTTACTGATGCTATATATTTCATCAGTCACCCACTACTCCTGAAGGAGATAAGCATGATAATCTTCTTGTTCTTTTGATGAGTCTGTGAGCAAAACTTGTGAGGTTATTGCTTTTAAAATATCTTTCCACTAAGCATTCATTTCATAAAGCACTGCCTGTAACAGTCACAAGCATTGGTGCTGTCAAGCCTGGTGCCAGTTCTGCACCCACTTTGACATCTGAAAGTTTGCTAACAGGAATGTTTCTTTCTCCCTCTTCTAGGAGCAGAGCACAGTTCTGAAGGTGTGGGCAGAAGGAGTGGTCCTTCTCACTGACAGCTGTTCTTTGTCTAGGGAAATTAATGTGATGCACTCTAAGGATTATTTTGACAAGCTACTTCTTGTAAGTACAATATCCAGACTAACAGACCAGGTACTCCAGGCTTTTTTCATGGCTTTTGAATGGAAGAAATATGCCAATAACTGAAATCAGTACTATAAAATGAGAATCTTCCTGAGTGAAAGATTCTGATTTTCTTGATTCTGACCTAAAGCAGATGGTTGAAATGTTCCAAACCCTAATTCCCTTGCTTGAGACCATGACCAAACATATTGAAGTGTCAGGCCTACCTGAGTGCTGCTATTTGATTCAGTCTTGCTTGCAAGCTGCCTGAAGACCACATAGAATCATAGAACAATTTAGGCTGGAAAAGACATTTAACATCCTGAAGTCCAACTGTTAGCATAATGTGTCCAAGTCCACGTCTACACTGTGTCCTTAAAGGTCGGGTCTACGTGTCTTAAACACCTTCAGGGATGGTGACTCAACCACTTCCCTGGCAGCCTGTTCCAGTGCTTGACATCCCTTCCAGTGAAATTTTTTCCTAATATCTAATCTAAACCTGCCCTGGAGCAACCTGAAGCCATTTCCTCTTGTCTTATTGTGTGTTACTCGAGAGAAGAGTCCAATGCTCACCTTGCTACAACCTCCTCATAGGCAGTTGCAGAGAGTGACAAGGTCCTTCCTGAGCCTGCTTTCCTCCAGGCTAAACAATCTCAGCTCCCTCAGCTGCTCCTCATCTGACTTATGCTCCAGACCCCTCACTACCTCTGTTGCCCTTCTCTGGACCTGCTCCAGAAACCTAATGTCCTTTTTGTGGTGAGGGGCCGAAAACTCAAGGTTTGGTTTCACCAGAACCCAGTACAAGGAGGCAATAGCTGCCCTGGTCCTGCTGGCCACACTGTTTCTCATACAAGCCAGGAAGCCTTTGGCCTTCTTTGGCCACCAGGGCATGCTGCCAATCATGCATATATAAGCATCCAGATAAAGTGTGTGAATAGTTAGAACATTGTTAATGGACATTTTTAACCCACTCCATACTAGCTGCTTTCCTTTGTTGCACTGTGTACAAGTGCTTTCAAAAAAAAATGGGTAAAGGACTAACATTTCTAACTGTAGGTAAATATCTGTCAGAGTGATGTAAGATGATAACCATAGTCACTGGAGAGGGCTGGGCCCTTCCAAAGGGCAATTCACCCCTTGGGTGCTACTAGAGAATCTTTTAGCCTGTTTCTTTTCATTAACTAGGAATGGTGATTCAGCTGCAATTACAAACTCATACTCAATACTTACCTCTATGTTCCCATATCTTTGTAGAAAAAGCCCACAGCTGTAATTAAAAAAGAGTAGTAACAGTGAGTGCCCCTAAAGAAAAAGCACTGGAGATGTCTTGAGGTCTTTTCTTTGTTTTCTTTAGGAACATGATAAATTGCATTGCCTGGTGGATTGCATGCGCACAATCACATGCTTGACTGGTGGTGTAGATCCAACTTTAAAGCCTCTAATATGGGACCACCCTGTCTCCTATGAGTCAGTGATATCAGGTGATATATTCTGGTCTGAGCTGAAGATGAAAGTGCATTCTGGGTGCTGTGACTAGGTATTACTTTGGTGGTGATTGGGGTCACTCCAGTAACATCGTTTGAGGGGAGGGTGCCTTTGAGTAATTCAGTGCCTGGGAATTGTCTCCTGAGCAGTAACACAAAGCAGCTTGTTCATTTGCTGTTGCCGCTTGTGTCAAATGATCTCAGATTGCGTTGATGTGTTTACGGAGTAACCTGAGAAAGTTGATGTAATTGCCTCATAAATAAGGCCTAAATTTGCAATGTGAATGTGAATATTTTTTATAGTCATATTGAGTAATGTATTAGAACAAAACTTTAACAGGATATTGTACAATTGTGCAACTCCTGTGCAGCAGACAATAGAAAGTCAGTTTATTTGTTATCATCTCACAAGAAAGATGTTTCCTGTGGCATTTTCTCTGTTTTCAAAGCAGGAAATGCAGCTTAATGCCCCTGTTCTTCATTTTACCCAAATGCTTTATAATGAAAAGTGCATGAAGATTTGATTTCTTAAGGATATCATTTGCTGTCACTTCTGGTTTTGTCAGAATCTAGGTCAAAAAGGATTATTATTAAGTTTTGGGACGGCTTATTTGGGTCATGTAAATGAAGTCTGATATCTAGAGATGGTGCCCAACAGCTTTGTTTTAGCAGGTTATGAAGAGCAAAGCACAAGTATTTTTAGAAATGAGGTTGGACCCTGTGCCTGCATTGGTGTATCAGAGCTCATACCAAGATGTCTGTCTCTTTACCATGGCAGTTTCCTCTCAGAAGCTACGGGATGCTTGTGAGCCAGGCTCTGAATGCTATTTTCCCCTTTGCTTTGTATTAAATATTTGATGTCAAATATTGTGGATGGATAGATTGTGGGAGAATAGAGATAGTGATGAAGGTAATCTCACCCCTAAGGAGTCACAGCTGAATCAAGAAGAAGCCTGCCCTTAATAGGCCACAGCTAGATCCAATTAGGATGGGTATTGTAGAAGAGTAGGTTGGCTGGTCAAGAAGTTAGTTTGTTGGCCCTTCTGTGAAGAAGAAGGAGCCAGTGCTGTGAAGAGCTGCCCATAAGAAATCACCAAGAAGGTATGGAGCTTTTGCAAAAAGATTACAACAAAAACATTTGTAGAAACTCCGTGTGAATTTGGAGAAATGATTGTCAGTCTCTGTTTTCTGTGAGAGAAAAATGATTCTGAGCCTGTGTCAAAACTGGTCCGGGATCTTGGTGAAAAATGGGAGCTGCCTCTCAAGAGGCTGCAAAGCCTGTGCTGGTTCTGCTGCAAGCTCTCTGCACCTGGTTGCAAGTTGTGTTGCCCAGTCCAAGGGCCTGTGTGACTCCAGACCTCATATTGCCACTGCTGGGCTGCTGTTGTTGTGGTGGCATTGGTGAAACACCACCTCATCCTCTGGCCTGTGGCTTCCTGATGTGACTCACATGGACTGTGGTTTGTGATGCAGAGTGTCAAGTTATCAAGTAATTTAATATTATTGCTGGGCTGCATCTGCTTTTGGGTGGGAGAGTTATTTACTTGGGCTCTTTTCTATTATTATGTGCAGAGTAAGCAGGGGCAGTGTACTGACATAGCAGCTTCAGCAGTTAATATTGCTAAATTTGATTTATGAAATCCACAAGAGGCCCAAATGTGGATCTTCTGGAAAGGGTGGAAGTTAAGTGGGGAGCGTGGCATGTTATCTAAGTGGATGACTATCTTTTGTCCCTCAAGAGCGAGGAGGATCCACTGTCATCAAACTGAGACATAAAATGACTTCAGAGCTGAAGCTGAGTGATGGAATGGCTGTTGAGTTCAGCCTCTGGTGACCCTGTGAGCTGAATCTCTTGTTTCAATTGAGAGCATTACTGCAAAAGTGTTATTGTGTAAAAAAAGTGAAATAATTCTCTACTGTAATACCTGTTTCACAATAAAGCAAAACAACCCAACAAAAAAACTTTAGGTGGGAAGTCATCTGGCTTTTTTTGTGTAAGGGGCAGTACAGCCTAAAGCAGAAACATTCATGCATTGAATGCTTGAATCTATTAAAAGGCAAAACTAATTATAATAATAATTTGAAACTTTATCTACGATAGGTCTCATCTAAGGTAGCTCTTTATAAGGCAGTTGGAATACTCAAATACTTTCATTAGAAAGTGTTGAAAAATAAGATTTTAATTTTTTTCTAAGACGTCCTAGGTTTTCATTCTGACTTAGAATTTTGAAAATTCTAAAAAATGAGTTTACAAAAAACTTATTTCATTTGAAATTTCTTGAATAACTATTGAATAACACCTGTTTTTAGTGATTTTAATAATGTTTAGTGCAATAGTTGGCTACTGTGCTATTTTTGTATTTTCATAATAGTACTAGGTCCTTTTGGTTTTATATGTTGACTGCTCTTACAGAAAAATAATGGGAAATTATTACAAAATTAAAAAGAAATCAGACTTGACAGGGATTTTAAAGACTTTTGAGAAAATGGTGTGTAATGATTTTTGTTAAAGCTTATGAGATTCTAACATCATTTAATTGAAAGCAGCACTTTAGCTAAAAAACGTTTCCATAGCAAACGCTCCTGCTGGCTCTGCTGACCCCTTAGCATCCTCTATGCAAGGTAATAAGAGAGAAGAAAAGCTACAAGATGTTTTCTTTAACTATTTGCCAGTGCCTGTGAGATCCAGTCTCCATGACTGTAATTTCCAGTGAACTTGGTGAAAATCCTTGCTGTTGTGCATCTGACTGGAGAAGCTGGTGGGGGCTGAAACTGCCCCAGGAGATCCCTCTGTGTGCAGTTATTCAGACCTTATGGTGGTGGATAATGACTCTGGAATTACTGTGTGATAAAATGGTTGACCCATCTCCTTTTTTCCCCTACTGTGGTGTTAAAAAAAAAGAAAATGTAAGTCTTCATGTGGCACAGAACAAGTGCATCATTTGTGCTTTTGAAATCAGTGGGAGGAGGATCCATGAGTCAATCTATGCAACTCTTCTTCTTGGCCACAGCTGTGGTCCAGGAGCACCTACCAGCTGGGAGACACACAGACTGGAGCCTTATAGAGGTGCCTTTTATGAAACAAAGATACTGATGGGATCATCAGCCTATTCACCTTTGGTAAGAGAAAATCACTGGTGGGACAGAAGAATCTTTTTGGTGGTCTTGGTTGAGATTGATCAAAAACAAATGCTTGGGGAATTTTGATCCTTAAAGGTCGAATGCGTTTACAGTAGGCAGATAAAAGCAGCAGGTAGATGGTCCTGGTGAGATGGATATATCCCATTGTGAAGGGGAGAAATGGGAGAAACGCAAGGGTCTCCTTCCATAGTGAATCTGAGCAGAAACTGAAAATTACTGACTGCTGGGTTTCATCACTGGCCCCTCTTTTGGCTCTTCGTCTCCAGGATCGATTCATCCATGCAAATCCACACAGGAAGATTGGAATCAGCAGGAGGAATCATGAAAGACCATACAGTGCTGAAAATGAGGTACTGTATGGAAGGTCCTTCTGGAGCAAGGAGAGAGCTGCAGGGCATAAAGGATGGCTGTGATACCTGCAGTTCTTCTGTCAGCCTTTCCAGTCTCTCCCCAAGCTTAACTGTTTTTGTGAGAGGTGACTTTTATTAACAGATAGTTAAGGGAATATTTGCTTCTTTGTGAGTGTGCTGTCTAGAGTGCAAAGCATTCACTGCGACTTAGGGGTTGGAAGATGATGAAGTCGTGGTTTAAATACTAGGCAAGGAACTGGGAGAGCTGGATTTTAGTCTTGGTTTGCTGTATGATTATATGATGGTAGTCATACCTCATAACACCCAAGGCTTAGTCCTTAAATTGTTTTTCCTTTACTTTATGGAGGCAGATCAGCAAATAAAATGGCTTACTCCCATGTCTGACACTTTTTGAACACTGATCTTTATGAAGATGAATTGGTTTTGGAAAGTGCTGAATATGGTACATACTAGATATGTTACAAATTATTCTGTTCTATGATTAATGGTTAGTTGAAAAGATATTTGGTAACTTGAAAAATGAAAATAGTATGATATGTTTTTCAGCCCCTGAATTTTCTCAGTCTGTTCCTTAGCTGTATTCAGCCTAAAAGTAGGAAGCCAACTCTTTCTTAGATCTGGGAGAGCAGTGAATTCACTAACTGCTAGCACTATGGAATAATAATTGGGTTTGTGTCAGTATAGTTGCTTAGTACTTAAGCTATCTCATGAATAAGTTTTCTCCAAACTAATGGATATGTATGGTACTAAAGGTGAGGATGAAAAATTAATCCTCTGTATTTGGATGAAATGGTGAGCTTTCAGCAATGTGGGTCATGTACTTTCATCCTCCATCTCCAGAAACACTGTTGCCAAAAATTATGTTGAGTTTGATGGGCTTCTTTTAGACGTTCTGGTTTTGTTCAAATGATACTTTCTGAGAGAAAAGTGTTGAGTTCAGAATTGTTCCAGTAGGCTGTAAATAACAAGGCTTGGTGACTTATTGCTGTCTAGATGTTTAGTCTGCTTCTGTCAGGGCAGGGTATATCAAAATAAGAGGTACACAAGGAGGTCCTAAGCAGGCAGGTTATTAGGAATCATGATTCTTTGGAGATTTAAGTGTTGCTTTTAATTTAATTAATGGAGCGATTGTCTTTGTATGTAGTACTTTACTCTTGATGTTCTTCAACACTGTCTTGTTTTTCCAGTAACTGGGTGTAGGGTTGTGTGTAGCTGTGAGAGGGAGTGGAGGGAGAACAGAAAAAATGGAGAGAGTTGTGGAGTCTTCAAGAGCCTTCTTCCCTGCAGTGCCCTACACTACAGGCTTTCAATATTGCTATGCCTCAGGGCTTCTCCTTGGTAGATCCGTCAGATCAGCCCAGGTTTGTCCTGATTAGGCCAAGACATTCTGAATTGTCTGATTGTGCTTCTGTGCCTTTTTTTTTGTGTGTATGTGCATTTACATACAATTATAGCTTTTTGTTGCTTATTTGTGTTTAATAACACTGCTAATTTTACTTTGTGTTCGCAGCTTTCCATTTTCTTACATTGTTTAGAGCTTTACTGATTCCTGCTTTCTTCAGTTCTGGTTCTTTAAAAGGCCCCTGGTTTATATTCATGTATCAATTCTGCTTGTTGTATTAATGAGGTTTAATTTTGATTAATGTAGACCCTAGCTGTGAATGACAGGCTATCTTTACTCAATATCAAATCACAAGGAAGTATTTCTTCTCAGAAAATGTCTCAAATAGTTAAAATCAAATTCACTGCATTGTAATGGCCCTTCTGGTGTTAAAGGATAAGCAATGCTTTTTTATATCTGAGTTAATTGCTCATAATTAAGGTATTTTTCTCATTGTTCTGCAGCCAGAGGTGCCTCAGTTGTGCTGGCTTTCTGTAAAAATTATCGGCATGAGAAATCTCCGCAAAGCTGATCTGTGTAAGTATCACTGATGGCTCTAAACCCAGAATATTTTCTTTGGGTCTAATGAAATATCTAGGACTCCTCAGAGGTTAATCTTTTCTTTCCCTGACTGGGCTAATCAAATAATAACCAAGTACTGCTGTACTAATTGTGCAACTTGTTGTTAACACAGGGAGTCAAACTGATTGCTATGTCAAGCTGTGGCTGCCAACAGCTTCATGTCAGGAAGCCCAGACAAGAACCGTACACAACTGCAGAAACCCTGTCTGGAATGAAACTTTCCACTTCGTGATACAGAGTGAAGTAAAGGTGGGATTTGTGACAATGAACGAGTGCTTTCTAAAGGGGACAACTTCACCTCTTCACCTGCCACGGGCAGGCTCTTTTTGAGGCTTGAGACTCACATGGATCTTGAACTCAGTTAACCTGACTGAAAAAAGTAGTTTAAGGTCAGAAGGTTGTGGAATATCTGGAATAACCCTGAATGCTTCTTTGTGTCCCAGAACAGTTGTAAAAAACTGTTAAAGTGTTCGTAGAGTTAGCAGAAATAGGTGAGCAGTCAAAGTGATACAAAGTCCAAACTGGATCAGTTTCTCATAGTTTACTAGGGCTGCATCTTCTCATGGTAACCTGAGCCCTGAGGATCTGTCAAGAGATCAAATCCTGTTCAGAGTTTGGTAGTGTGCTTTAATTTTAATTTTAAAGGGCTAACAATTTCCCCTTTATTATTACTTTCTGACAAAATACCAAGATTTCTCAAGGTAGTGATTTTGAATTCGCAAATTATTTGAGGAATAGTGTGTGTAACCTCTGCTCTGTCTGTTGCATGTTACCATCATGTATGTAATATATGTTTCCTCTTCTTTTGGAGCTCTTTTTGGTTGCCAAATCTGATGATTTACATCTTCTGGAGTTAGTCCCTGACTCTGCTATCTGGGCCTCATGGGCTGAGCTGAGCACAGGAGTCTGTCCACATGACTATGAGGGCTGAATGCTGCCTCTTGCTGGACCTTCCTTTTGGGCTCAGCAGACCCAGAATATGTGATTTACGTCCTCCTCTGCCTCTTTCCTCAGAACATCCTGGAGCTGACAGTCTGTGATGAGGACACTTTTACACCAGATGACCATCTTATGACTGTCCGCTTTGATGTGGCTAAAATCCAGCCTGGAGAAAAAGTTCGCCTGAGTTTTGAGTTGAATCCAGAGGTGAGTGGCTAGAGAAAATAATACTCTTGATCTGAATTTTGTCTCAAGTTGCTACCTCTATTGAACATTAAATTGGTTCTCACACACAAAGACTTTTTACATCCTTTAAAAAGGATGTTAAAAAAAGTTGAATGCTTGGGTTTTAGGAGAGGGGTCACAAACATTCCCTATTGTGAATAGAATAAGATGCAAAATAATTTTCCATATTCCTATTTTTTTTTAAATTTCAAAAATATATTTTGAAAATATCAGTGAGAAAAAGAGTAAAAAATTAAGAAGCTGATGGTTAGGAGGTCTCATTTCTGTTGTAGGAGATTGAGAGAGCAGGGATGTGAACAAACCTGTCTCTGTTTCCAAGCAGTTGCTCTTACCCTTTGGCCAGTAGCTCACTAGGGTTATCTCCTCTCAGCTTCACTGAGGATTTTGTTCAGTTCTTTCAGATAATGTACTCTCTAAATTAAGCATTTAATTTTTGTGATAATCTCCTTGGGTTTTTTTCCTCCTCTATTAAAGAGCTTTAAGAAAAAAATCTCAGCAAGTCTGCTTATTCTCCTTTGCTACAAATTTATTTTAGAGGGGCTGAGCCAGCACAGAAGAGGCAGGCCTTCATGAATGAGAATATAATCAGTATTTTATTTTTTCTTCTTAGTGAGTGTGTGATGTAAGAGTTTTGCTTGCTGCATGTCTCTCAAAAATACTGTGTTTAGTTGTATAAACAACAAAAATAAAGATAAAGAGTATCTTATGAAACACTGAGTGGATGAAGTTGCTGAGAGGAGAGGTGGAGAAATCACACTCATCTTCAAAGAGAGCAGAATATGTACTCAGAATACGTACACCTTCTGCACAATGTAACAATTCTCTGGAGGGTGTACTAACAACTTCAGGGCTTTTTCACACTTCTGCCAAGGGCTTCAGTTTATGGTTCCCAGGAATTGGTGTGCTCTATTTATTTCTAAACCACTGTGTCAGGCTCTTTGGAAAACACTCTTGCCTGTTTTTTTATATTACTATTGCTTTGGAGAGGTTTATTAATGACTCTTTTAGAAGACGAATCCTTACTGAGCAGTGCTTACTAAACCTGTTCCAGCTGGCTACAGCCTTCCTCAGAAAAACCCTCATGTGACTGAGATAATGCCAGGTGTGATTCAAGCCCTGAATTTGCTCTGAGGCATGTGCAGAGCTGTCTTAGCCCATTAGCAAGGTGGAAGTGGTGGGGGCCAGACCAGGTGAGCTGTCTCAGGAACATCCTGGTCAAGCTGCCCTTCTCCAGTTTGTGATGAATCAGGCACCACTGAGGCATCACAGATTATGGTCTGTATATGGATTTTTAGAAGACTTTGGGTTATTTAATTTTTTGAAAGTGTCTTAGTAATGCAACAGGCTGGGCAATCTTAATAATAGGCTGTAGTGCCACCTCTGCCCATAATGATTTCTTTAATCTACCAAGGTATCTCAGAAGGAGGGCTGAAGAGGTCAGATGGGTAATGCCAGAGCAGCAGGGTTCCTTTGCTGTGCCTCTTGCTCTCTGTGGCCTAACAAGTATTTCCATTGCTATGCTCTGGATTTTTCACCCACAAATATGTGAGTGGGACTCACTAGAAATGTAACTTGTGTGAGTGCAAAACAGCATAGGAAGGATGGGAACATAAGGCAAGCACAATTGGGCAGATGTTATGAGCCAGGTTCTTCTGAACCTTGTTTCTGCTGTTCTTTGACAGACCATCAGTTAGTTTGGATGGTACAGTCTGGGCACAATGAAATATTTGACACAATCTGTCTTGCATCTGTGTAAGGTGACTGCTTTCTCAAATCTGTGCCCCAGCCTTCTATTACAACATTGCAACCACTGCAATTCTCACAATGTAGACAATCTGGGAGACATTAGCAAGCACAGCTCCCTGCTTCTGCATTACATGCCACAGTTGCAGCTATCAGAGAAGCCACCAGAGATGTCTCATTTACTGATGTGAACTAGTAAATACAAAATGTCTGTGCACTTTTACTGTAAAGATGATTTTCCCATGGCAGCAGCATTGTCAGATTTGGCAAGTTTTTCACAGTCAATTCACAATGTTAAAATATGATGTGCAGCTGGACAGAAGGGATATTTGTCAGTAAATGTTAGCTATTCTGAATATGAATTAAAAAGTGCTACTGTCACCTGTCAGAAAGAGATTTATATCACTGTTGACTAGTGCTTTCCTCCCTGTGGGTGATCCAGAAGGTTTCTCTGATATACTTTTTTTTTAGTCTGGTATTTCCTGGGTTGGCGGTATCCCATAGCAAGTGGCTGAAGTAATACCTCTTTGATGCTGTTGGTGTATTACTCTGTTGCTGCTTCATTCTTGTACTTTTCCTGTCTCTTTTCCTATTGATTTGTCTCCTCTCAGCTCTTTCCCTGATTCCCCTTCCCAGCTTCAGTCTTCTCTCTTCTTCCCTTCCCCCTGGCAGTTTTTATTTTCCAAGTTGGTCCCTTCTCCCAGTCTTTTTTAATGTTTAATGACTTTACTCTGCAAATTAATTTGTTTTAACCAAGGCATACTCCCTTTCTATTCATTGCACTAAGTCCATTCCTTCTTAATTATGTTTTTCTACATCATTCACCTGCTATTCTTCCCTTCCCTCAGCATTGATTGACCCATGTCTTATCCTACAAATGAATTAATAATAGGACCCTTGCTCCCTCTTCTATGATACCTAATCTTTTCTTTCTCTTGACGGTACAACTGGTTTGTAAAGAGTAGAGCAGTGGAGAGGTGAAATCAAAGTGTAGCAACAGAAATCTGTACCCACTCATAATATGATGTAGAGGGTGTGGGAATAGAGATATAGTCATAAATAAATTGTCAGATTTGTATCAGAGGAAACTATTTCTTCATTCATAAATTTAAAAACAAGACCTATTTTCAGAATCGGGAAGAATTAGAAGTGGAATTTCTACTGGATAAAATGTAAGTAAATTTCTACTGGAAAACATGTAAGTAAAACCTGAATGTTGTAGAGTTTGTCATCATAAAATGCATTTCAGAGAGAGTGGCAATACAGCATTGGGGAAGTGGCTCCATGTACCTGTGTTCAGACACCTCATCTCAGCATCTTCCCCATTGTTGCTTTCCTGTCCTAAATTTGAGTGACAGTCTCACTTGCTATTTATAGCTGAGAATGGATGTTTATTTTGTGATTCAGCCTCATCAGCAGAGATAAGAAGGAAGGAGCATCCTTGAGAAGGTATGGCATATGATCTGGCAGAGGCTGCAAGATAGAGGGAAAGGATACAACTGTTGATGGTACTTGCCAGCTAGAAAAACTGAGCTTAGAGAACAATGTGCTTTTGAAAGTTTATTGCTTAAATACACACTTTTAAAGAAAGCTTTTTGGTTTTGCTTTTCAGACCAGGTGTATCTGAGAAGATCATCACTAATGGTGTACTAGTGGTAATTTTTTTTTTTAAAGCTTATCTTATGGTGGGGCAGAACTGAAGGATGTGGTTGGAAGATAGGGAGAAAAATTTCAGGTGTTAACTGTTTGGGACTGAATGGTATTTAAGTGTAATGACAGATCCCCAGTTATTTTGGCTTCCTTAACCACAGTACTGCATGCAAGATTTATACAAGATACTCAGTTTCTACAAATTCTTCACATCCACATCATGGCCAAGCACTGTGTTTCTACAGGACCCCTAGAACCTCATGAGAATCCTGAACTGTTTCTGTGATCAGTGGTTTTATTGCTTCTCTCTTCCAGTCTCGTGAAGTTTCCTGTTTGGAAGTACATGTGAATGAAACAAAAAGGAAGAGTTCTTGCAAAAGTGAGGTTGCTGATTTAAACTGTTTGTTGCTGCTTTTTGTGCCATGGGAAACACAGATGAATCTAGATAAATATTTAGTTTGTTTTAGTGTTTTTGCATCAGGGCTGCTTAGGTATTTCCTGAATGACCTACTTGCTAATAGTGAGAATCCTAAGAAGACATGGCTCTGTAACTTAAGAGAAACTGTGGAGGTGGCTGGGAGACTTGGAAACAGCACTGCAGCTTTAAGGAACTGAAATACCTCTACCTCTGTTTGCTGGTGAAAACAGAAAGTTAAAGAAGGGAGACACAGCTCTCAGGAGGAGACTTCAGTGAAAGCTCAGGGGATGTGAATGCTGCTAGAGGCATCCACAAGTGAAGCACACGCTCTCTGTCACTGGGCGGGGTGTCACAAATGGTTTAGGTCACTTAATCACTGGTATCAGCAGGTGTAGGTTTAATATAAATTTGTAAAGTGTAACAAAGTTCGATGGCAAGGTTCACTCTATTACTACATGCAGGAAATATGCAAAGAAAAATCAGATTAGAATAAATTTAGAATTATTTTTGTAAAGACCAGGGATGCAAAAGGATGAGGGAAAAGGAAAAGGTGCCAGGACTGAAGAACCTCACACTGAGTTGCGAGTTTCAGAGTGGGCCCTCTTGCCAAACTTAGCCTCAGACTTGATTGTTTGTCTAAAGGATTCAGCAACAATTAATCATCCCATAATTTAGCATTTACAAAGCAATTTAATGGTATTTACAATAAGCAGAAAAATAAATAATTATGAATGTAAGATGGTAGCATTCATACTACACCTGCTATGGGGTATTCAAATCAATTCACACACATTTTCACACAAAGGATTATGTACAAGTGCCTGCTAAAAATTCCCCTCAAGGCTGGTGAAATAGTCGGAGCAGATGCCTTTGCATTTCTGAGTGGATGAAAGGTTGGGCCTCGAGGAGTCAGGGATGTCAGCCCTGACTTTGCCATCAGCTTTTGGGATCAGTTCTCTGAGTATTGCAAACTTGAGATCTGGTCAGTTCTGAGCCCCTACAGTCCAGGGGAACGCAAAGGGCCAGGTGCTGCATGCTGGTCACAGGGGAAGGAAAACACTATGGTCCAAATTAACCTTAGTTAAGCCTGCAGCACTGAGGCTGAAACGTCACTTGGGGCACTTTTATTTGCTAATTTCAGGACTAGGAGCAGTTAACATCTCCCTGCTGTTTGTTTCTTGTTCTTAGGGAGAGATTTCACCTTCACCATGAAAGGATCCTATGAAGAAACCCAGGATATTTCCATAGGTCCTCGCTCCAGACCAGGAAGCAGTGAAACCACCAGGTTCCACTACATCAAGCACAGCCAACCCAGACTGCTCATGACTCTGCCAAAGGAGCGTTTGCTCTGTTGGGTATGTTTTGCTTATGGATGGTGATAACACCTAACCTAAATTTTGGGAGAAGAATCATGAGTTAACCCTTACCTGGTATTTCTGTGTCTAGGGTCTATAAATAATATTCTTCTTATGACATTTTTTTTCGCTCCTTAAATCAGCCTGGCTCAGATAGGAGGGAAATGGATGTAAGTAGTCCCCTGGCTGTGCCTCTCCATTCTCTGGACTTGGGAAAGAAAGTGACAGTGATGAGAGTGAGTATCCTTTGACAGTATTTGGAATTCTTTCAACAAAGTAAACTGTATATATGTGAGATCTGGTAATATAATAATTTTGTTACTAAAAATGCATTAGCGAGTTATTTGTATGCTTAGCTCTGCATACACTTAGAAATATAATTGTGATTTGGGGGGCAAAATAGGATATTCAGAATTTCTGGCTGCTTTAAAAGTAGTTTAAAGGATTGTGTGCCGAATGCCTGGGAGGAGGCCAAAAATTTATCATTAGACTATATATGTGAATAATTGCTAATACTGTAAAACCTACTTCTTCAAAATTTCAATTCTATTTAAAATTTATGGTGCTTTCCTTATTGATTTTCAGGGGGAATCTTATGAGGTGTCTGTGAATGAGGAAAATAGGTAAATTGTTTATTGCTTTTAAATGATTACATAGGCCATCTCCTCTCCTTTCATAATATCATTGTTAGATGAAAGGTTGCTACATCTTAAAGTAAATGTAATTGTTCACTAATTTCAAAACAGTAAATAAAGATGACTGAAATATGGGGAATGGTTAATAAAATGCTTTCCAGTTTTAAAAGCTTTTATATTGGTTGGTAAGAATTTAGAATAGGATAGGTGGTAGCTAGTTATGGGGTATAAACCATCACAATGTTTTTCCTAATGTTGATGCTTTGTAGTTTTGGTACCTAAACATACCTCTGTCTTGCAACCTTTATCTATAATAAGAGGATATTTATGTGTACCAGATTTCTGACGTGTCTAACACCTTTATGCAATTACAAGACCTCTACAGGTCATTTTTCAATGAAACACACGGACAGTAATTTATTTATGGACTGGCTTGCCGAGATTTTCTGAAGGGCAACATTACCCCCTGTTGATAAATTAGCTACATTGCAAGCCTTAGTCACAGGTGAATTATAAATCAGAGGGTTTTATTGAATAACATACAGAGAAGAGACAAAGAGACAGAGCAGTTTTTGTGTGTTTTTTTTTTTTTTTTTTTTTTTTCTGGAAAAAAACCTCTGAAACTGGAAGCCTGTGAAGATACAGCTTATAGACTGAATTATGTACATGATATTTATGATAATGTACAGAAGGGATAAATTTGAGACATCTTCTGACTCAAATAGAGCACAAATTCTTTGTAGAGATAAGCCTACTCGGTATTAGGGCTCCTTTAACTAAAGTGTGTTAAGTTTAAATAACTACTTGGGCTCCCTTCGTGCTTCAGAAAACATATGCACAGCAGGAGAATGTGAAGAGGTGTCCTAATACCAGAGTTCAATGTGAAACAACTTGATTTTATTTATTTGACTTCCTTATCATTGTGTGAAATTGTTCAGCAAATAATTCTGGTCTAAAATCTCCACAGGAAGGAACAAATATAGCATATAGGATATCCATATACCTGCTTTCATTTATGCAGGGACACTTTCATGTATGTGGTAGTATAATTTCTTTAAACTGGTTTATTGTTGTTGGTTTTGCTGGGTGTCTCCAACTGAAATGGCTGCAGGTGATCCCTTGTGCTGTTCCTGTGTTCCAGTTGCAAGGATTTAGATTTGCGGCTGGGCTTTGGTCTGTGTGCAGAGGAGCAGGATTTCATCCGTAAAAGGAAGAAGGTGGTTGCTGCTGCTCTGAAAAATGTTCTTCATCTAGATGAAGACCTGCAGGAGGATGAGGTATGTAGGACAGCATCTTGAGAACTTGAAGTAGAATGACTTTGAGAGAAGTGGAACACTCAGAGGAAGAAAAAAATTATTCAGGCAGGTTTTGTGCTGCCCTTTTGACTTTAGCTATACTCAGAGCTTCAAAAGATGTTTTGAGGGAAAGAGTTGAGGAAAAATTAAATACACTGAGAAAATCTGAAAATATGTTTTCCCACACGAGAACTGTATTTATTTATAGCTTCTGGTTTTCAAAGCATCACTAGTCAGGAAATTGCTTTCAGGATACACCAAATTTGATCAAGGTTTACACAGCTCAAGCACACACCTAGGCACTGCCCTGAAGAGGGTGAATTAATCAAAACCTACCTGAACCAGGTGTTGCTGCTACTTTTTTCTGCATGGCCATCATTCCTGTATTTCCTCTGGTGATGAGTGACTCTGTGTCTCTCTCTGTGTGCTGGGCAGGTGCCTGTGGTGGCAGTGGTGACTGCAGCAGGGGGAGTGCGCTCCATGACAGCAATGTTTGGCAGCCTGCTGGCTCTGCAGGAGCTGGGTGTTTTGGACTGTGTGTCATACATCAGTGGTTTATCTGCCACAACCTGGTAAGGAGAGCTGGGCTTGTACTTATGTTTGTGTTAGCTGAGTGATAACCTTGTGAACAATTTTCTTTTACTGATGAATTTACTCAGCTTGATGCAGGCACTTGACTTCCTTTTGGACTTGTTTCATGGGACCACTCAGTGCTCTCCTCCTACAAGAAAAAAATCTAATGAGAATGACAGTATTTCTGCAACTGCGCTGAAGTGTTTACAGAAACCAAAAGAAAAGAGCACAAGCCTGGATGGTTTGCCTCTAACTTGTGATCTTGTTGCATGCAACACATCAAAAGTCCTTTTGTTATATTTGTCTGGCTGAACTCTTACATGTCTCCAAAAAGCAGACTTTTAAAGAACATCCCTGAGAAACAGCGTCATTCATGCACTCAGTTGTGACTGCTTTGCACAAACTAGGAGGGGTTGAGGGGATTTAAAATATTTTACCTCTGAAAGGTTGCTCTACAAATATGTGAGACAGAATTAGAACAAGTGGGGTGGGGATGAGGGGGGATGACTAGAATCTGCTTGAGCCCTGGGTCCTGGCAGCTGAAGCCTGCCCTTATGTGTGCCAGGAGCCTGAGGTGCCCACCTGCTGCACACCCAAGGAGGGCTCTCACACTTGCCAGGGCAATAGCTGCTGCTAAATTCCAGCTTAGCATTTCACACAGGGTCTGACCCACCTGAGGGAACTGGCCTCAGACAGAAGAGGTGGCTTCTACAACCAAAGGGTAATTCTAGCAAAAGTTTGAGTTAATTTATCAGTGTTGCTTTATTACCCTTTTGATTCTGGAATACAAATATGCTAGGATGATTTTAAATGTATTTGTGCAGGGAAAAAAAATAAAATCCTATCACAGAGTCTAAACTCTGCCTCAGCTTTGAGAGGCTCTTTCAGGTAAAATTTGGAGGGTAAGAACCTCATATAGCCTGAAACAAAACACTTGTGTGTTATAAGCTAATGAATTGTCATATGCCCTGTGATGAACTACAGTGTCTTTCTTTTATCCAGGACCATGTCAAAGTTATATGAAGATGCAAATTGGTCACAAAAGGATCTCAGAGGGCCAGTTGGTGATATCAGGGAACATGTAACCAAGAGCAAGCTGCACTGTTTCTCTTTGGATCATATGAAATACTATGAAAATGAGCTTTGTGAGAGAAAGCAAGAGGGACACAAGGTGTCTTTTACAGATTTATGGGGACTCTTCATTGATTGTATGCTACATCATCAGGTATTTTATATTCTTTCTCTCCCTCGTGTTTCACAGGATTTCTAACTTCTCATGTGTAAGGTTGTGTATTCAGTTAGAGAAAAGGCTCTGAAAACACCTGAAGAACTTACTATTTGGGTTTTTAGAATAAAAGTAACAAAGTAACCCTAAAATGTGAGCATCTAAAAGAGATGTCTGAGCATGCAAAAATTCAAGTTTTCCATCTTTAAGTTTGGGTTTTGGGTCAGGTGATCATTCTAGCAACACAGAGGAGAGAAGGCTCTGACAGAGCTAAGTTCAGGCATAGCAATGTGCACCCATAAGCTGTATTGAAGAAAATGGGTTCAGGCTGACTAAATATCTTTCTTTCCTTAAAGCAAGTCATATCCCAGTGACTGTATAGACATGTTTCTTGCATTTTTGCCTGGTCCCCCTTGCCAAAACTCCCATAAGCACAATGCCTTGGTGAAAGCTCATGGCAGATAACACATGAACACACTTGTGTGGCCAAACAGCTAAAGTACACAGAACAAAACCTGCTGAGGTTTAGCAGATACTTAATTGATAGCTCATGCTTAGATACTGTAGTAAGTACATGCATCATGTTCATCTTTTTACAGTGAATTTTCCTCTTTGTAAACAGGAAAGTACTCACAAACTCTCGGATCAACAGCTAGCAGTCAATCAGGGGCAGAATCCACTCCCCATATATTTATCTCTCAATGTCAAGGATGACTTCAGCACCTTGGATTTTAAAGGTATAGATTATCATACACCCTCTTATAACTCTGAAGAGTTTCCTTTTAAGGCTGATTGAATACCAAAACTTTTTCCTGTAAGTCCAAGCCAATAAATATTTCAAATAATTTCTTTCCCCCTGTCTTCATATCTGGTTTCTGATTTGATGAAAAACATGCATCCTAATACTATGGAAGGGAGATACCTGTGCTGTGGACACTGCTCAGTGGGGGTATGGAGATGATTTTTGTTGGCAGCCTTGAGAGCCACTACTGCTGCTCTTTTCTCTTGTCCCCACCTACCCCCCAGAGCCCCTTTCAGCTGCTGGGCTTGGGCTGAGGCAGCACTAGTCCAAGAGAGCCGTGAAGAGTGGGGAGGAGAAATGAGAAGGTGGAGAGGGGTGAGAGCAGGAGTCAGCTCCCAGCAGCCAGAGGAGGGGCATTGCTCTGATCAGTGATCCTGATCACTGTTCCCAGAGCATTTCCAGCACAAATGAAGCAGGAGGTCCTGCAAATAAACCTGGTCATCTGCTCCTAGGCACAGCTGCAGCTCCAGTGCACACAGCCAAGGTTTCCATGTGGGGAGGGGGTTTGGTCAGAGATTTTTATCCTGAAGGCAGTGATTATGAGTCTCTAGAATGCATGGTAGCTGGTGTCATTGCTGACTCAGAAGAACTCAAAATGCCACATTGTGTGCAGAGCCTTAGCAATTAGTGGATTTTCAGCCCCAGGTCTTGCTTCTTAGTGCAGAAATGGACCTGAATCCCAAGAGGAGATGAATTTAGCTTTTGCATTCATGTATGTTGAAGGGCACCTGTTTGTTTCAAAACGTGGTGGTTTGAACTGTCTCTCACCACCATGGTGAAGCTATAGGCTTTGTTCTTCCAGCTTCTGAATCTCTAAGCTGATTTTCACGTGTTCAGGTGGCTGCAATAAATCCAGTTTGGTGCCTTATTTGCAGAGTGGGTGGAGTTCACACCTTACGAGGTGGGTCTCCTGAAATATGGGGCCTTTGTTCGTTCCGAGGATTTTGGTAGTGAGTTCTTCATGGGTCGCCGGATGAAGAAAATCCCAGAATCCCACATCTGCTTCTTGGAAGGTAATTTACTGTCTCAAGAAAACATCACCTTAAGAGCTGGCTACACAGAAGTGGTCTGCAAGTTGCAGTATTAGTACACCAGAGAATGTATGTGTTGCAATTTCAAACTCAAATGAACCAGGAAAAAGTGACAAAAGAGGAAACCAATTTTTGAGACCAATGTGATTAATTTGCTGAATGTTTTGCAGGATGACCTAAAAAGAACACATGCATGCACAGACACAAACTGATCATCTGAAGTATTTAAACTCACAGCCTGACTTTTATAGACAACCAAATTTCGAAAACAGCCTGGTCGTGAGCCAGACATTGTGTGGAATGGCGTGGCATTTGATATTAATAGGAAAATTCACAGTATTTCATAATTAGTTTCAGGTATGTTGCCATAGCTGTGCTCTAAATATTCCAAGTAATATTAAATATGGTGCCTTTTTTTTTTTTTTTTAATCTTTCAAGGCACATGGAGCAATATATTTTCCCAGAGTTTTATGGATGCTCTCTACCTCTCGGGTCATTCAGAACACTGCTGGCACAGATGGACTCGAGACACTGAGCATGACATTGGTTAGTTCTTCAGATTACTTTTCTCTTACATCTGCATTTTCTTCACACCTCTCTGAAATGTGAAGCCTGACATTTGGTAAAGGGTTTGTTTTTGTGTCCTATTTCTGGATTATGGGACACCAAGCCCTTGAGAATGAAGGAAAAGCAGGAGACCAACAGCTGTGCTGTAAAACAGGAAAAAAACATTGTGCTGCTCACTGTGCAACATCCCTGGGGAGCTTTGTTAGTCATGAGAGGGTTCCCAAAGCCCTTTGGGGAGGGAGAGTCCAGACAGGGAAGAACAAGGTGATGGTGTGGCACTGGAACTCACTGCCCAGAACACTCTGCACGTCCACGTGTGCACCCAGTCACAGATGGGGCTGGGATCCATGGTGACTTGGTTGTCATTATCATCAGAGAAGCATCCTGACCAAATGCAGACACATACCCTCTTCTTGTTCTCCCTGCAGAGAACCATCCTGCTCTGCCCAAGAAGCCTCATGAACAGAGAACCTGCTTATCCATTCCCAAAGGTTACCTTTCCAAAACTCTTCGAGAAATGATGACCGGGAGGCCAGTGGTTTCAACTTATCATAATTTCCTCAAGGGCTTGCAGCTACATAACAAATATTTGGAGAATGAGAGCTTTTGCAGGTGGAAAGGTAATTGGAAATCGCTTTAGTTGTATCTTTGAAGGAGATTTGAGGGCTGATACTTGCTGAGGACAAATATTTGATAAGTGTTATAACAGGGGTAAATTTTGATTAATATTATTTGATTAACATGTTTGTGGAATGGGTTTTGCCAAGCCCTAGATGATTTACTCCTGGTCTTGTTCGTGTCTTGGAGGAAGCACAACAGGTTTGCTTGAATTCTCATCTTCCTAGGAAAAGCCATCAAAGAGTGACTTGAAGCTTCCAAGGAAGTTAAATAGCCACAAATTTACACATATTGAGAAAGAAGAGTAATTTATCACTTTGGATGAAGCTGAGTCACAGAACTGCTGCATCTTGCTAATCTCAGAGTTGAGATATTTATTTAGTAAATAAATACTAAAATTGTGTCAAAGACAAATATTTTACTGTGGGCTTTGTGTTAAAGATGAATATACATCAATTATATTTTCTTTCTCCTCTTTTATGCTAATTTGGAAAAAAAGAAACTTGACCCTGCAGTAAACAATAATAATGATAAAAGTTTTGGCCTTTCAGACACAGTGCTGGATTCTTCTCCCAACCAGCTGAATGAAATGAGTGACTACCTCAAGCTGATAGATACAGCTTTCTTCATCAACACCAGCTGCCCACCCATTCTGAGGCCAGAGAGAAAAGTGGATGTCATTATCCACTTAAATTACAGTGGAGGATCACAGACTCTGGTGATGTTTTGAAGCAGTGATTCTTTATCTATATGACTCCAGCAGCTGAATTAACACCATGGCTTTCTCTTTCTATCCCTCTCTCTCTCTCTCTTTTTTTTTTCTTTCCAAAAAATGGTCTGGTTTTTAGTAAATTAAATGATTTTATCAATGGTACTAGTCACAATTGTGACCATAATGTCACTGCCTTTATCAGAGTTGTTTTCAGTGTCTTGCTGGCCTAGGCATATGAACACTGACATACAGAAGATGTCCTATTCTATGTATCTGTCATCCTGGTAACAAGTTCCTCATTAGTTAAATAACTTTTACAATGTAATTAATACGCAATATATAATTTTGAATTTTTTTGAATGAAAAGTTTTGCTTTTATGTTTGACTCTTGGTGTCAGCATGAGTTTTAGTCAGGATGTTTTTTTTCTGCAGTTGAAGAAACCTTGTGGGTTTCTTCAAATAATATGATTAAAATTAATGTAATTAATTTGTAAGATGACATGAAGACATAAACAGTTAGATGCACTGAATGCAAATATTTAAGAACCTGTGATCTGAGAAGCAACATGTAATAAAATTTCCCTATCCAAATCCTCTACTGTGCTCACTAAATCACAAAAACTGACCTGAATGTCATATAAATTTCAGTAACTAGTAACCCTGCCTAAAAAGTATAGTGTTAGCAAAGCAATCAAATTTCTGTTACCTAAATTATATTAAAATTGAGATGGTATGTTTGTTCCAGTGCATAGTTAGCATTATTTATAAACATATGAATCAATCTCAGATTGTCTATTGCAGCAAAATATTATGGGGTTTGGTGGTCTTACTTCAAGCTCTCTTTGTGTTGCATCTCTCCTCTCTGTTGAGCCAGCCACTGGACCTATTCTCAGAGTACTGTTTGGAGCATGGGATCCCATTCCCCAGCACAGAGCTGAGCCAGGAAGACCGGGAACACCTGAAGGAGTGTTATGTGTTTGAGGACTGCTTAGAAGCACCAATCTTGGCCTACTTTCCATTGGTGTGTGATACCTTCCAAAAATACAAGGCACCGAGTAAGTCGACAGCAGTAATAATTTTTTTGAGATTGTCTCATCTCCATTCATTGGACTTGTTCCTCTCCAAAACAAGACACTGGCAAGCTTCTGAGTTGGCTAAGTTATTATAGTCTCAGTCCAGATGAGATGCATAGAGTATTGGCCAGCTAATCAGACATTGGAATGAAGAAGTTTAAAAATAAAAGCATGAGAAGCTATACCTTGAGGGAAACCCCCTCTGGCACTTGAAACAGGTCATGTAACTTTGATATGAAAGAAGAGAACACCGCTACTAAGTTATATCCACTGGTAGCTTATGCTGTCACCTAACAGTCTCATGAAGAGATATAATGTTTACTTGGTTAACAAAGCTGGGATTCTCCTATTACTTTTTTTGCATGAAAAAAATTGAGAATAGAAAGGGCTGAAAATATGTAATGAAGCAAAGGCTTTGCAAAGGGTAACAAGCTGCTTTGATACCTATCATTTTTGAAAAGTTGCCAGATTGTTTCCTTTAATTCAGCAATAGAAGAAATGCTTGTTTCACTGGAAAAAAAACCTACTTGGCAAATTCAATTTCAGTTTACAAATACTTTTACATGCATCAACCCCAATTTTTATTTCTAATTTTCTATAATCCAGGAAACTTTCCTAAAAAAAAAGATGAAGAATCCATGAACAGCTTATTTGAAAAACACATTGTGCCATTCATTATCTTACTTGTTCTGCTGCATGTGTTTAAAATCTCAGCCACCTGAGAGGGAAGATTCCCAGTCCAGGAGCCCTCTGGTGTAATTTTCTACCAGCTGGTAGATAAAGAGCTGTCATCTCAGAACTCAACTGAAAAGTTAAACATACAAAATTCCAAATCTTAAAAAAATTAAATATTCTGATGCAAAACTTTAATTTAGAGAGGAAAGCATTTTGCATGGAAAAATTTTTCTGCTGGCCAGGTCTGGACTGTAGCCAAGCAGTGAGCTAGTGGATTTTGTTGTCTGTTACAGTGTATTTTGGTACAAAACTGGTAGCAGTTTTCCAGCTCAGTACCTTTGCTCTGCTTGGTTCTGGTTCAGGTGTGGAGCGCAGTCCTGCAGAGATGGAGCAGGGAAGAGTGGACGTGTCCAACTGCGCTGCTCCCTATGGCACCGGCCTACTTACGTACACCGAGGAGAATTTCAACAAGCTGCTGAACCTGTGCAGCTACAACATCCTGAATAACAAACACCTAATTCTCCAGGCTCTGCGAACTGCAGTGCAACGAAAGAAGCAACTTAAAAACTATTCATCACCTAATTCAAGTAAACACTCTTAAAGTGTATTTAAAAAAAAAACAACCATCAGAAGGAGATGCACAAATGCTTGGGTACTGGACTAATAAATATTTACCTGCTGCAAGCTCACAGATGTTTATGGTGACAACAGAATTTGTGATACAAACTCCTTTGACTTCTGCGACAGTGAGATCGTCGGTGTGTAGCTGTTGCTACAGTTTTATTCCCATTGCCATCCAAATAACAGGGTAGTGTTTATGAGATTCTCATACTTGTCTTAGAGAAATGGTTTCTTAAGAAATTATATTTAACTGGTCTTAGATCTTATTTTCTGATTGTTGTATGCAACAATATACATGCAGAATAATAATTACTGTTCAAATACTAATTAGACATGCACAATCTCATTAAAAATAAGAATTTTGTAGTTGAAGTCATTGAAGTTTGGGTTTTATTAAATTCTATGGACTCAGCTCAGCTAGTGAGTTGTTCTGGGAAAATATTACTCTTCCTTTTGATACCGAGAAATCAAATATTGAGTGAACAATGAACTTTGTGAATAACCTTTGAGGAAAGATGAAAGAAAAGCTGTGACTTCAACTGTGGAAAATGAAAAATGGAAGGAAACTCTGCTTTCAAGGGTGCAGGTGATTGGAATGATAACTCAGGAGATAACATTATATGTTGCTACCTCAAAGACAGTCCTTTGCTGTGCATCAGTTCATTTATCAGGAGATAACACAAGCAGTGTCTGTCAAGTTTTGCTGCAATATGAATCAAACCAGTAAGTCTCCCTTCATAAGAGTAAACTGTTGGCAGTAACATTTGTGTCTCTTTTTCACAGATCTAAAGAAGTCAAGTCCAACAACTTTGCTTTTCCTCAGTTACTGATAGATCTTTCTGTTTCACTAACCTTCTTATGCAGAAAGCCAGTTTTTCACCTTCTTTCCTTGCCCTTGGTTAGGATAATTTGATGTTATGTGTCACTAGTAAGACTGCAATAATTTTCTGTGAGTAAAGAAGAAAAGGAAATGTCACCCTGACAGCTCAGTTATGTTAATGAATTTATTTTTAGCAATAATGAATTGGAGGTTTAAAAATGTGATTATTTTCTTTTGCAAAGTATCTCTTCAGTATTTTTAAGATTTTTAAGTTTCATTACTAGAGCTCCAGGAAAAATGAACATAAGCAGTTCAGTGTGTGCCTGGTGTATTCCACCCACTGGTTTTTGGTGGTTGCAACACTTGGCACTGGGCCTTCAGCTTTACTCACCCAAGGTGTGGTGATGATGTGTGCTTTTGGCAGCTGATCTGGAAAATTAGGATGGCTTAGAACAAGCTGAGGAAAGGGAGTCTGTTTTCAGAAATCTGGGCCTATTTAGCAAGCCACTAAAAAATGTTAGGTAGCCTAAATGGTCTAGCTTAGCAGCTCAGTATTTTGACTTAAGTCAGACACATGCTGGTGTTTGTGTTGGGATCTGGTTCCAAGCGTCTAACACTGCATGAGACCAATGTTTTAGCTGGGGAAGCCAAGCTTAATGGTCTTGCCTTGATGGCTTGTGAGTTTTCTCCAAAATGGACTGATTTTTTTTTTCTTTTTTGGGGAAGGAAAGGCTTCTTCTGTTAAAGACCATTGATGATGTTCACAATACAGAGATACTTCAGAATCTTGCCTGTGATGTGATGGTGAAAGGCAGCATGAAAGGACAGGGGAAGAGATATTTGTTTGAGTGGCTTGCCAGTTATCAATCAAAAAATAACACAGGAGACACATTCATTATTACTGGTGGAATTTTTTAAGGATGAATCTGAGGCTTAGGGTCTGTGACAGATCAGCTGGATTTTTCAAAGTGATTCAGCATTGATGCAATTCTTCTATTTAAGATCCAGGTAGCATTTTTTTTTTTTTGTAAACACCTGTTTGTGACCTGTCACACAAGCTCTGCTGAATGTAATGTCATGATCCTGGAAACAATTAGCTGTGAATCTTTGCAGTCCCTATTAGGGCTCAAACATCTCAGGCTGACTGCTGATGAAGTTACCTCCTTAATTAGCTGGTAATATGAGGTGGCTTCTTGATATTCTGAGAATTGGTTCAGATTGAAATTGGCTCTAGATTTCCCTGTAAAGGTCCTGGGCTATGTGTCTTGCCTAATTATTGGGTAATTAGCTGACACAGGCTGGTGCTGGTATTCCTCACACCTGTGGTCTGTTGGGGTTAGGGCAGAGAAATAGGTGCTTGAAGAGTGCCCGAAGTGTTGAATGAACCTGGAAAGGTCAGGCAACCTCTGAGTGCTCCTGCAAAGGTAAAGAGAGGTGCTGTTGGGTGCTCAGATCTACAGAGCACAGGGAGAGATAGAGATAAAGGTTTTGAGATGAGGATTGCATTTGAAATTCTGTTGCAACAAATCTGAAGGCAGGGTTGCATATATTAACAGATGGGCGAACACTTTAGTGATGATTTTTGAATGGTAAAGCAGCCCAATTACTTCATGTGAGTGAGTAGGAGGAGCGAGATTTTATCTCTCCAAAACATATCAAGGGCATGTGGAATTGTTTTAATGCAATTTCTCAATAGTCTTTTGAAAGCACAAGCCCTCCTTCGTATATGTCATAATCAGAATAGTGTCTCAAGAAAAAAAACATAATCTCCCTCCCCTCCACCTAGCATGATTTCTCTCTTCAACAACTGAAAGAATATTGTAGAGTTTTAAATAACAGGTGTTTTGAAGGTGTGGTATACATAAAACATGAAAATAAAATGCCAACATATTAATCATACTAATGTGAATGTTATGTACATACATATGGAGGAGATATTTTGTTTGGTTTTGGGTTTCAGTATTTCTGTTTGGTTTTTTTATACCAGAGTTCCTTAAAAGTAGTGTCAGGCCAAAAATTACCAAGTCTAAGTTAAGTTCCTCAGAGTCTGAAACCCGACACCTTGGGATAGGAAAGTTGGAATTGGCATCCGTGGTACACCTTGTCTGTGGAGATTATTGAGTTCAAGTCCTGTGTGTAACTAGAGTTGGACTTGAGCTGCTTGCTCTTCTTTGACTAGTAGGATGAGGTCTTTGTAGATTTTGTAGCTTGTGGAAGCATTAGACAAAAAGAAGAAAAACTAAGTGAAAAACCAGGAAAAATCTCAAGCTACAGATCTGACACTACGTTTGTTAAATTGCTTAATTTGTTAATACTGAGTAATTATTTTCTAATGTGATATCTGGCTATCAATTTTTAACAACTCTAGCATGTGCTGTGAATGTTTACCCTTCTCGTTATGTTCAGGGTGTGTAAATGATGACTGCTTCCATTGTCATCCCAAGGAGGGTACAAGGATACTCTTCTCTTGCAATAAGACGAAGTCCCCCATTAGTCATACATTTCTGTAGTCCTGGATTATAAGGCAATTGTGGAGCATTGAAAGCAGCTTCTATTCTTCCCTATTGCAATCAGATATTCAATTATCTGAATATCATGTTGGGGAAACTAGTGTTTGCAGCTGGACAATTTAGATCAGAATGATATATTTTCTCCCTCTTGCTTTAATTAATACATAGATGCAAAATCATGTGCATGTAAATGTGCACTTGAAAGTGCATGATAGAAGAGGAAAATTACATCTTCCTTTTTACTCTCCTTGTTACTCTTCAGAGCTTTAAAGAGACTGTTGAGTGTTCTGCCATCAGTTACACAGTCTCTCTAATCTTCAAAAATCCAGGAAAGAGTGTAAGTAGAATATATATGTGATCTCTGGCAATTTAAAACTATTAATGTGGAAATGTGATTGCTAAAAAGAGACAATATATGACTCTTATACTTTGGGTAAATTCAGACATGAATTTAATGCATGCTTTATGGTTGTCTTTGAAATTGTCCTTGAATTGTGGAAGAACTAGTGAAAAATGCAAAAACCCCAACATGATACATGACCTTGGAAGTTGTAATATTTTTGAAATTATAATCCTAGGGATACATTTCTACTTCTAAAAGTCCAGCGGGACAAACTGCAAATTCATGATTTTATTTTAAGCAGGTGGTGTAGTAGACACCAGTGAATAAGCCATCAAGTTTTCTCAGTGCTGACAAGAACTTACTGTCAAAGGTGTTGTGAGCATTCAGTGCTTAGTTCTATCAGGTATTCTCTGCATGAATGAGAAACTGTTGAGATCACTATTCTTGCCTGCCATAAAGATGCCAGGTCTTTAAAAGATAGAGTATTCCAAAGCCTTCTTGTGTATGTGGACAGTTAGTGGTTAAGGGAGAAACTGCCATCTAAAAATCTGATGGTTGTCATGAGCAGGGGAGGGAGAATTATTTAGGAACATGTTTTGGAAATGGTAATGAAGACATTGTTTTGAGATGAGGAAAACAGTCTGAACATCACGAAACCATTTAATGGGTAAGATGCACTGACTCTGGAATAATTTTATAAATTGTGAAGTGCTGTCTCATGTATCTTAAAAACAGTGTCGGTAAGAGAATGCAATGTCAGGGAGTCTTATATTGGCTGTGAAACAGCTGGGACGATATAAATGTGTATAGGTGCATGTGTCTGCTGGGACAACTTGGGCAAGGTGAGCTGGATATCCTACCCTCTTTCCTGTGATAGAAGAAGTTTTGCAGATGCTTTTAATGAAAATGGATTCATACTTTAACTTTTAATACTGGAATATTTCCAGGGAACATTCTTTCAGAAGCTGTAAAGAACTAGTTGTGAGAGAGGGCAAGTAAGAGATTCTCAGCTGTGACTGCTCCACCTGAATTTTTTCCTAAGGATTTAACACAGCTATAAAGACAGATGTTAGAACAGGTATTTTGTCTTTGGGGTAAAGATGCACGTGTTCATTGGAAGTATCTTTTGGCCTTTCCTTTAGGGAGCATTTCAGAAGATGTAGATTCACATTTTCCTTTGATTCTGAGAGGACAGTGTGAATTGTTCCTATAGAGCAAGCAGCTAGCCATTAATACTTCAGATGGAAACCACCAGAGAGTACCACTGCATATTTTGAATAAGATCTTCTGAAGAGGCATTACATGTGTTTACCACACAATATAGAAGGAAGTCACTTGTATCTGAAAAGAGGATTTTAATCCAGCAACATTCCTTGGACAACACCTCCTCTCTACCTCTGTGCAGAATTATTTTGATACCAGCCTCCATGGTATCAAAAGTGCACAGGAGAGTGCACTTAGGTGGCATCCACTGCAGTATACAAGGTTGCTTTCTTTGCCTGCATCAAATGAATTAAATACCAACACAAGTAAGATTGATTTAAAATAATCACTTCAATTTCATGATGCATGATTGAGTACTTGCTGCCTCCTGTCATCAGTCGGAGAGGCGAGAAAGAGTCTGGCAGAGCCAGAGTCTGCTCTTGCACGCTCCAAAATCTACCAGCCTGCACATGCATGCTGGTTTAGGGCTACTCTGGTACACTTTACAAGGCAGTGAGTCACGGTACACCGGGGTGTAGAGCAGTCAGGGAGGGTTTTGTGCCCTGCAGTTTCTCACAGTGTGTCTGCTGGGCTCGCTGTGAGAGCCAGCACACACAGATCCCTTTGAAGTAAGCTCCGGGGATGGGTGAACTGCTGTGGTCCCCAGGCCCACGCAGGAGAGCACAACTCTCTCTCTTACCTCACCCTTCTGCTCACAAGTTTCACCTGCTGCTAATAGCTCCTCCCTTCCCTTTGGTTTGATTTAATATCATACTGCAAGATTTCTGAAAGGATTAACTTTTTTTTTTCCCACATATACAATAAATATCCAGGCAAAGACTACTCAGCATGTGTTGAGGTTGCTAAATGCAGCAGAAATGCTAAAAGTAGCTTTGGGGGTGCTGCAGTCATTCAGTTGTGGCATCACAATTAAGTCACCTTGCTGAACTGCAGGACTTACCTGCCTGAACTGTGCTGCTATGGGAAGACTGCTACAGGTATTTGAGTTTATGGTTTGGAAAGAAGCTGCTGTCACCTCTACTACTCTGCAGCATGATGGTGGCAGTGTAGAGGTACTATGAGAGCTGTGATTTAATTAGTCAGAAGCACTTTGCTTGGGGGTTGGAGCTGTTGCATAAATGCAAAACTTCATTACCAGTAGTATTTCAAGAGAGCAATAGCTGGGCAGAAAGGGGCTTCAGCATCCTCCCCAAACATCACAGTGGGTAGAAAAGGAATTGCTCTTCATTCTGCTGACTCAGTTGAGGTGCTCTAATAGGCTGCAGGAAGCAGGGAGGTGACTGCTTAATGACTGGAAATAATCAGGGGGTGGGGCAGGAGAACCTCATCATAAAATCCCTATTCCTCCTCCCCTAACCTGCATGAGGAGTTCCTGCCAGCCGTACGACTCAGTAACCTTTAACACTGGACTTACATGCAACTGGGGCTGCAATGGGATCAAATTTAAGTACAAGTGAGGTAAGCAAAAGAAGGTGATAGCAAGTGTAAAGTGGGTAAAATTGTCTGGTGTTCCAGTGAAGTTGGTCACAGAGGAGAACAAGTGGTTTGTGTTGTACGGGCAATCAAGGGAAATCGAGTTTGCTGTTCCTCAGATCTTGTTGCAAGGATGGCTTTCCTAGTCTAGGCTTTTGCAGAACGTCATGGCACACTTGTGTTTTCAAGACATATTTTAGGGATAGAAAATTGCTTACTGTGCTTCTGCTTCCCTGTAAAAAAAAGGAAATAATTTGGAAGAGAGTTGTGATGGTGGTCAGTAAAGCACCTAATGATGTAGTTAAAAAGCATAGCTCTAAATGTGTCCTTGAATGTGAGATGTTTTGACATGTCAGCCTAAAGTAAGCATTGAACATGCAGTTTAGTTTTCTTAACTTTGCCTTGTGTTGTTTTTCCTAGACTTTTACGAGCACCTCAGCACCAGCGGTGAGAACGGTAGGTAGCAATTAGCTGGCCCTTCATTAAATGCTGTCCAGTGCTGAATGTAGATCACCAGAAAAAATTTTAGGAATTCAATGGCTCGGGGGAAAACTGTGTTGCAAAGTTTACTGTGTTGAAAAGCTGAGCTGTGACTTCAGCTCTGTAGATGGAGCATTGCCATGGCTTTCCATAAGCTTTAAATAGCCCAGCTGCTGTTGGTGTCTGATGCTTATGTGTTGCACTTTATCTGGGCTGGTTTGTACTTCAACTATAACAAATTTTTAATTACTCCCTTCTTTTGTGTTTTGATTTCTTTGGATGAAATATTCCGATTTTCTTATATTTTATGCCTTCATAAGAAGAGCTTTTATGTGGGTCTTCCAGTTGTTCCTAGTGCTCTGGTATTCCTTGTAGCCTTTCTTTGCAGTGTAATGGTCTGTCCTAGAGCTTGCAATTCTCTGTGCAGCACAGCATTCACAGATAAAATACTGGAATAAATGTGGCGAGTTCAGTCTTCTGACAAGCTTGATCTTATCAGCCTAGTAGGAGTGGGAGTAGTGCCCAAACTTCTCTGAAGGCAAAAAAAAGAGCAAAAGGTGCTTTGTAAAGGCTGAATTGAGGATTAATTCTTTGCACAGCCCAATTAAAAATGGCTGGACAATTAGCAGGCATTTATGTTAAGAGGTATTAGCATAAGGGAAAATTTATCAGATGAGCTCCTATGAGCCAGTGAATGGGAGCCATGGCAGCAGGATGAGGCTGTCCTCTGGTACTTGCAGTGGGTTTGGGGCTGCCAGTATCAGTTGAACCTCTCTGGGGATCTGTCTGCGAGATGAGCTTTTGCTCCTCCTTGTGTGATTGGGGACTTTCCAGTTTGCATCACCATAGGGAAATCACAGTAATACAGACAATCTTTCAAAAGGCCGTAAATTCTGTTTGCCTTGTGGAGGTTTGCTGTTATTGACAGTATCTGATGCCTGTTTGTGCCTGAGAGTCACTTTTTTTCTCTGTTCAAAGTGAAATGCTGTGGTAGGAGACTTGGCAGAATTTCTTCAAAAAATAGCTTCTAAAATGATGTTTAGGTCTCTGCATGTAGTCTTGCACCCCTAAGAAGTATGCTAGAATCATATAAATTGTTATTTTGAGTTCTAACCTGTGTTTTGAAGATCAGTCTGGTTTTTATATCCGTAGTGTTTTTTACATTGTTAGTTGGTCCCTAGGTGAGACTTGCACAGTTGCATGGCTTTAGATTGCTACTTTTATCTTCAAGGTGTTTAGGGTGGCAGAACTGACATGAATACCTACATGAGTACCTACAGTTTAGAGTAGGACTCAGAGCCCCTTCTTTCTACCCTGAATCTCCAAGGTTCACAGAGGTAAAATTCAGGAAGGACTTGAAATTTATTCCTTTTTTTGTTCCCATTAAAGTTGGTATTTATGATAAGTACATAAGCCAAGTATACTTGAGTTGCTTATTGTTGCTCAGTGGCTCAGTCAAGGAAATGAGTTTTTTCATTGTCAGAGTGAGTTTCAGGGTAACTGATAGGAGGTGTGGGTTTTCAATTTGAGCAGCTATATACATTAGAAAGAATATGTAAAATAGCTGGTGAGAAAAAATTGTTAGTGCCCTCATGCTGACAGTCAAAAGCGTAACACTTTTGAGATAACATAAATTACTGATAAAGACTGGTGTGGTCTTGAGGAAACAAAACCTGTTGAACTGTGGGAATCCTGGTTTCTCAGATTTGGATCCATTCTAACACATGTCCAGCTGTGGAGCTGCAAACAGGAAGAGGAAAAAAAAACACATGAAAATTGCAGTCTGAAGCCACAGAAGCTTTGCATAGCTCTTGGAAAGAAGCAGCCAATGACTCAGTGCTGCTCCATTTGTTTTTATCCTGAAACAAACTTGGGGACTTCTACTGACTTGATAAGACCCAGCTACAGGGTATTTTAAAATGGGTGAAATACATACAAAATAGCAGTACAAGGAAAAGTGTTTGTTATGCATTTGACTTTGCCTGAGGTGAAATCCTGCCTGCCTTTGAGGCTCCAAAATTCTTTGAACTTAAAAGGTGCCACATACCTGACCCAGGTCAGAAGCAAGGCAGTGATCTGTGTTTTAAAGCCCTGCTACTCTTTCTGACAGGGTGAGCGATTTCTCTGTTGCTTTTCACAGTTTTTAAAGTACTGATGAGATTTATATTCCTGTTTGATGAGAAACGTAAGGGAAGAGTGCTTTCCCCCAAATACACACATGCTTTGATAAGTTCTTAATGTGACTTGGGAATATTTTATGAGTTTCACTCTTTTCTCCTTAAGAAAAAAATTCTGTGAAAGACTTTTAGCTTGGAACTTTACTAAAATAGAGCAATTTTAGAGACCAGTTATATAATTCATTCATATAGATGAGCACTCATGTATATGAACACTCCTATTGACTTCCCTCGGACTAGATATGTGAGGATTGCACAAGTGTGCCACAGGATTTAATTGAATTTTTATCTGACGTAGGACGGTGTGACCAAGTCTTGCATTTGCAACCTCATATATTTAAGTAATTTCAAAAGTGATCATTAAAATGCCTGGCTTGTGTTTCCGGTTTATGAGGTAAGATTCATGTAGCAGATGAAATAAATATAGAAGCTGAAAGTTGAAGTGTGTGTAATGACTGGCTGTAATAACTGGCCTCAGAATTTACCCAGTCTGTGATATGGTCATCATCACATAAATACAAGGATGTGGAAGCCCTTGCCAATTGCTTAGAGACTATCCAGTTTAGGACAAGATTTTCTGTGTGACTTTAAGTTAGTGGCTGACAGCTAGGCCTGGTAATGAATTCAGGCCCCTAAAAGTTAGGAGTTGTAAGGTTGGACTTCCAGGACTCTAGTATGGGAAGGCACTCCACAACCCAAAGATGAGCACTGAGGATCATTTCCATAAGTTTGGAGAGTAAGATACACCAGAATGGAATTGTAAGACCTGAGCAGAGAATTGCATAAATGGTAGGTCCAGGTAACACAGGCAGCTGTAACACAGGAACAACTTTCACACTTCCTATCTCCACGTGACACTTGGCTGCAGGGAGATATTATCCACTTGAGATTCTCAAATTAAGGGTCTCAGTGCTTGTTTTCCAAGAGCTGAGTCAAGGTTATTCTTTTTAAATGGTGTAAAGGTCAGTAATTAATAGAATTTCCATGGAATGGGGAACTTGTACCCTAGTCCATTTTTCTGTAATCAAGAAATGCAAGCCTTCTTCTTTCTGGATAAGAGAGAAGTTCCACATATTCTGAAATAACATTTCTGAGGTCAAAAACACTTACAATTTATTGGATGGGGAAAGCAGGGACCAAACATAAATGTAAAAATCATGTCAGTTAGATGACAGGGGTAGACAAGCCTTGGCTGCTGGTCCTTGTGTCTAGGAGGGCTTCTCTATTTTAACTATTACTATTTTATTAATTTATAAAAGTAGTTGTAGCACTTCAGCTGTATAGTCTGGGCCTGATATTTTTGGTTGCTTTTGATTGGAGACTGTAATCCTTGTTTGTTTGTTTTTTCCCCCCAAATAATTTATTTCTTTTGAGTCTATCCAAGTTTTCCTTTGTGGACACCTTTGGAACCATGGAGCAGATAGAGGTGTGATGCAGTCTTTGTGACAACTGAAATGTCCCACACTTGACAATCCCAGGGCTTGCAAACTGTACTCTGTAAAACTGCTCTGACTGAGAGACTGGACAGGCCAGATAATGTAGAATAAAAGTGCCCATAACAATGACTGCTCTGAGCCTCCTGCTGCTGTCTCACTGCCTCTCAACTCTGCATCTTCGGGCCCCTTGTCAGCTCAAAGGGAAGTGCAAGATGATTGTCTGGGGATTACTCAGGTTGTTTCTTGGAGGCAGTTTGTGTAGTCTTCTGACTTTTCAGAGGTGCTGAGGTTTTTGCTGGTGAGGACAAGGACCTCCTTCATTACATTGGCTTATTGTCCAATGTCATGTTATGGTCCCAGTTGTTTGATACTCTGGCAAAGCATTGTGAAGCACTCCAGGATAAGTCCTGTGATATTGCTGAAAAGATGTAATTTGGCAAAATGTATAGCCTGTATGAAGGAAATAATAGCAAGGTACATTTTATTAGTTAACATCAGTGTATAATTTTTGCTTTTGCTGCTTTATGATAAATACAGGCTCTTCTGATGCCTGAATTAAGCAATAATGCCCATGGGTTTGTGTTAGGACACTCTATTAACTTTGTGAAGTTATAATATATCTAGGAAAATAAGAGAGAGGATTTATAGATGGAGGTAGAATCACAGAATATTCTAAGTACGAAGGGATCCACAAGGACCATAGAATCCTGGACCTGCACAGCACCATCCCCAAGAATTGGACCATATACCTGAGAGCATTTTCCAGACTCTTCTTGAACTCAGGCTGGTGCTGTGACCATATCCAGTGCACAACCACCCTCTGGAGGAAGAATCTTTTCCTAGTATGCAACCTAAACTTCCCCTGACCCAACTCCATTCCATTCCCATGGGTTCTGTCACTGGTTACCACTGGAGAGATCAGTGCCTGCCCCTCCTTTTCCCCTCGTAAGGACGTTGCAGACTGCAATGAGGTCTCCCCTTGGTCTCCTCCAGGCTGAACAGACCAAATTACCTCAGCCACTCCTCATATGGCTTCTCCTCAAAATCCTTCACCGTCTTTGTTGCCCTCCTTTGGACACTCTCTAATAGTTTCCTGTCTGTCTTGTAAATATACTACAATATGTACATAAAACTGCCCCCAGCACTTGAGGTGAGGGCACCCCAGAGCAGAGCAGGACAATCCCCTCCCTTTCCTGGCTGGCCATGCTGTGCCTGATGTTCCCCAGGACACACTTGGCCTTCCTGGCTGCCAGGGCACTGCTGGCTCAAATCCAACTTGCCGCAGACCAGGATGCCCATGTACCTTTCCTGTGGCTCTGCTTTCCAGCATCTTGTTCCCCAGGATGTATTAGTACCTTGCTCTCACCCAGCTGGTACA
Organism: Passer domesticus; assembly: GCF_036417665.1. Classification (NCBI taxonomy): domain Eukaryota; kingdom Metazoa; phylum Chordata; class Aves; order Passeriformes; family Passeridae; genus Passer; species Passer domesticus. Next base: position 36,703,619 of record NC_087479.1, read on the forward strand.
GATAGAAAGATTAGATAAATTTTTTGGCACATTAAAACCTGTTTCTGTTCTAAAACAGAACCAGTAAGTGGAAAGCTAAATATCAATTTGAGCAAGTATTGAGAGAAATCATATTTGTACATAAATTGGTTTTAAAAGGAAAGATGGTATATATGAAATAGGAGATATTAGCATGTGAGAGAGAGTAAGAAGGTAAGCAGGCATCTCAAAGGTGAAATGGGGAAAGGGTTAATTTATAGCAAGAGGAATGTGAAGATCCATTAGTATGAGCCATGAAGGTTATGAGTTATTATAGACTTAATATCTCTGAGCTCAAGGTTTTTGATATCTAGTGGGGTTGTGAGTTAATTCCCAAGATCAACTCTGGGATGATTTTTGTAGCTTTCTGCTGGGGGTCAGAGCTGAAGATGAGATGTTCACCAGAGTCTTCAAGAGAAGTATCTCATCACTGTCAGCTACATTTCTATTTTTGGCTATATGCAGAAGTTTGTGCTGGTTTGGGGGCTTGTGCTGGTGCATGGTAGACAGTTCTACTTTCACAGCTTGTGTGACAATATTTGGTGTCCCAGAGACAATCTGTTCCATTGCAGGCAGTGGTGTGTGAGAGGTGACGACACCCACGAGTGTACTTTAGGGGTGTTTATTGTGATAATGAGGGAGCAATGATCAGAAGATGCGATCTTTATCAAATCAAACTCTTGGCACCTACCATTAACTTGAGTGATTTTGAAATATATTACTTCTATTTCAGGTCTGAAGAGAGTTCTGTGCCAAAAATCTGTACAGATTTTTGACTGCTCTACTTGGTTTGATGAATTGTATTGTCTCAACCTTGAAAGCCTTGTTCTGTCTATGTCCTTAGAACTTCAGGGTTACAGCAGTCTGTGACAACAGTCTATAATAATAATGTCTTTTTTTTTTCCTTTTTTCCTTTTCTGAATTTTTATGCAGGCACCAGTATCTCCTTTCAACTTGCTCACTGTAAAAATACTAAGAGTGAGGAATGCCCGGAAGGCAGACTTGCGTGAGTACTTCTACTGTTGCTGGATGGTTCTTATAACTTTTAAAAGAAAATATTTGGACAGTGTTGTTGTTCTCAAACTGTGTACGAATAAAAGGATATATTGCTGTAAGTCTGAAAGAATTATTTTTTGTTTCAATAATGAAACATTGCTTTTTCCTTTTAAATTTAAAGGGACTGACTCAAGAAAGGTGATGCATTTTATGTCTTTTTTTCATATCTTACTGTGTGAGACATATTTCCTACCCTTCTGACATCAGACTTAACTGCTGATCTGAGGTCTGCTCTGGAAACAATGAAAATCCTTGTATTTTTAAGTAAGAAACCTGAGTATTTCCTACAGAATTTCTGTATGGAAGAAAAGAGAGAACTGGCAGATGTAAAATCAGCAGTAGCAAGAAAGTCTATTAAAAGAAAATATTTACAAACAAAAACATTCTATTATTTCTGAAGAATTTGTACATATGCAGGAAGTGATGACATCCAGTCATCATAACTGATGATGATAACATCCAGTGTGTCTTGGAATCTAACTTACAGAATGGAGCCATTTAAATTAAAAAAAAAATAAAAATTAACAAAGCAATACTCTGAGCACTTGACAGGAGTTTGTGAGAGATAGTGATGGGAAGTGAAAAAGGATATCTAGAATTGAGATTTCAAAAGAAAAAGGTAAAATAAAGACAAAGAGAATTTGAAAATTCAAATCTAAAGACCACATGAATAAATCTGAAAGATATAAAACAAAAACTTCACACGATGTTTCCTAAAATCTTGCTGAACATGGCCAAAATCAATTTTCTTTTGGTATGCTCAGAATTTCATGTAGCGCATCATAGTTTGTAAGAAAATTTTAGTTAATATAATCTATATTTTGATATAGATTTCAACTTGTGTGATAGGTCAAGAATAGAGGGAAAAATTTAGCAGAGTTGGATTTGGTGGTTTCTGGTAGGAGGGATGTGGTTAGATCACATGGAAGTTGTGTTTAATAACTGTAGTTTTGAATGACTGATGACTATCAGGGAAGAAATCTCTGCTGCTCTTATATGTGGTATTCTGGGTTACTTAAGCTTCTTCCACAATGTAATACTACTGTATTACATTACATGTGTTACTGCTTATTTCTCTTTTGCCTTTGGTTCATTAGACAAAGTGAGAACACTTTATAAGGTGTAAAGTTAGGGATTTCTTAAAGTTCTATTTTTATATACAGAAGCCCACATTCCATGAGTTTATAGTTGTATGCACAACTTTTTGTTTATCAAAATCCAAATTTTAAATGTCTAAATGGTGTTTTGCACCAACCAAATATGTGATCTGACCAGGCCACCACTGCAATTGCATCTACAAACCCACATGAACAACTGAGTGTGCATTTCTGTATTCCTTTATGTCTGTGCTGCCTGTTTGTGTTTCATTTCCTTGTGGCTGTCCTTCTCAGAGCAACTTGCTCACAGTCACTCCTTATCTCTGTGAATCATCAGGTTCTTTTTTGCCTAAACCTGTTGGTATGTCTGCCACACCATATGGCTTTCTTACTTGGTGATCTAGCCTCAAGAGCAGATGAATATCATATCTTGATCCCCCTGAGATGCCCCGAATTCAAAATATGGGCATCCCAAACACTTGTTTAAAGTGTATCTGGCAGAGAGATTTGTAAGCTTTTCAGCAAGGGTATTTTCTCAACAGAAAATTTATTCTCTGAAAAAACTGTGTTATTGGGAAAAAAACTTGTCCATTTCTTTGTAATGGGAAGGGTATTTCAGGCAGTGTTTACTTTTACTGAGACATCAGTAAAAATGCAAACATTTCAGCTAGTTTTCCTTGAAACCTTAGTATTTTCAGCTGTGGGAAACTGCCCCTTTTCTACCTATGTCTAATAGTAAATTTATGAAGCTTGTTACAATTCAGAATTAGCATTTATTTCCTCCACTGTAGCTTTCCAATTTTACTGGTTAAATCTTGGTGTTCCCTATGACTATTTTTCTCTTACGTGTATTTTCTCATTATTGGAATGTTTGTGCTTTATTTACTGAAGTGAACATTTCTTCTTGTTCATTGACTCTCATGTTCCTATTTACTTTACTAGTGAAAAATAAAAATACTTTAAAAGTATTCCTCCCTACTGATGTTTCAGAACAAAATAATTTTAATAGATTGGAGTAGAGGCCTGAAAATCTAGACTAGGTTTTGGACCCTGACATTGACTGCATTATGGGATCTTGGGCAAAGCATAGAATTATAGAATGGTTTGGGTTGGAAGGGACCTTAAAATGACATCCCTGCCATGAGCAGGGACACCTTCCACTAGATCAGGTTGATCAAAGCTCTATCCGGGGTGGGGTATGGTCTTGAACAGTCCCAAGAAATTCAAGTTTTCTCAGTGTGCTTATTTACGTAATCCTTATATTGCTACAGTGAAGTAATCAGAGTGTCTCATCCGCTTTGAAAATGGAAACTGCAGCATTTAATCATCATTAACCATTTGCATTTTCATCTGCTGAACATCTGATCAGTCACAGTCTTCTGATCAGGTGTGGCTTAGGTCTCTTTCTGGAAATGCTTTCCTTGCCATAGTCACAATCCAGGTTTTGCTGATTGTGATAACATGGTTAACAACAAAATAAAGGCATGGCTTGGCTCGTAGGAAAACCTAAATCTGTGATTGTTATGGAAAGATAAAGAGGAAATACATGAAGTAATTGCTGCTAATGTAATGTAATAACACTGTTACATGTTTTGAGCATGATGCAGGGATTGACTACGAGCTGAATTATTTGGCCTCCTCTGACTCACAAGGATGCTGTAAGAATCAGGTGACTGGTTGAGCATTGCTGATGTGAAACAGGGACATTGCATTACAGGTGTGAGAGAAAGGCCATGGGCACCTGTATGATGCTTCTATTAAGCCTCGCTCCCTGGAGTTCTCCCTCCAATTTGAGGACTCAGAACATAGGAGAAGCTGATGTCTTCATTGGCACTCATGGCTTCCTTCCCCAAACATGGCTGGTAGCAGCATCTTTCCAGCCTGCAGACAGAGTAGTAGGAAGGAATTGAACACACAGTAATTTAATTATGATGATGAAATGGATTTTGTTTTCTGGAAGAACTGCTGAGGAGCACACATCTTCTAAAACTTTGTCAAATATATGAATGAATAAGCACATTGAATAATAGGCACGTTGTGACTTGTGATAAGTCAAAATTTTCAGCTTTGATGCAAGAACACCTTTCACCAAAAGAAAATCTGTTCTTCAATTAAGCTAGCATGTTAATAAAGGCTTTCATTAAACTAAGGTACAAAATCTGGGGAAGAAATTATAGAAAACAAGTCTCTCTATAGCCCAGATGGAAGGTTGTGAGGTGTGCTGCCTGTCCCAGCCATTTGGATAATCATGAAGATAAAGTTAAAGGCAACATCTACTGCCTGTGGAGGATGGTGCAACTTCAAGTATAAAGTAACATTAAAAAAAAAAAAGTATGTCTGACTAAGAGTGAAAAGGTGGAAATGGGCATTGCAAATGTGAGAATGTCTGTTCTCCTGTTAGTACTTCATTGTATTATTTACACCTAATCCTGTATATTTTAGGAAGAAAGCCTCAGCTGTGCTATCTTTGTCTCATTAGGGTTAAATGGGCACTGTGCAGTAATTCTTTCCCCAGATACATTTTAACTGTGTTCATCTTCTCCCTGCACAGTCACCCTTTCAGATTGCTATGTGACACTGTGGCTGCCCACTGCCTCAGCAGAGAAGGTTCGGACCAGGACCATCAGGAACAGCAAAAACCCCGTTTGGAATGAAGCTTTCTGCTACAAGATTGACCGCCGTGTCAAGGTAACTGACACCAATTCTTTTCACCATTTGGTGTTTGCAGGTAGTCATTAGGTTACACAGAACTGCAATAAACCAATACATACATAGCTAGTTCCAAACACAGAATGTTAAAGATTCCTCAGGAAAAAAAGCCCTGTTGCTTACATCCTCCTTAGTGTTGTTCTATTCCCCTTATTTGTTACTTAAACACGTGCTGTACTGCAATAAGAAGGAATTAAATGCTTTTCAGAATACAACCTTTCTATTCTATCCCCAATCTTGACATAAACAAGCAAAACCCAAGAAAAAGATCACACAAAAATAATAACAAAATCACTCAGTTCTAGATGTAGTGAAAATCCTTTAAGCCATCTTTATGTACCCATGACTATTTTATACACTTAGAACCAAAGGCCATAAAATAAATGTAGAAACATTTAATGCAGTTAGTTATCACAAACACGTGAATGCTGATTTAGTGCAGTTGTTTATCACAAACACATGAATGTTCTGCATGACCTGTTTGTCTTGTCCGCCTGGGGAAATGAAAGCTTGCTTCTTTTTTGTATGAAGAGTTATCAGTGATCTGACATCTAATAAACCCAAGTCTCTCTCCTTTTTCTCTTTCCCTTTCTCCTTTTTTCTCCTTCCCATAAAACTGGAGGAAAAAGGAAAGAAAACCTAGTCTAGAGGTTTTCCCGCCTTATGGAGCTCTTAGATGTAGTAGTAACTCCATTATGTTCTTAACCTCTTTGTGCAGAACGTGCTGGAGCTGAAGGTGTGTGATGAAGACACGGTCACCAGGGATGATGAACTCTGCACAGTTCTCTTTGACATAGATAAGCTTACTGTGGGACGTACTGTGCGCGTGAAGTTTCAGCTGAATCCACAGGTGAGCAATAGAATTGGTGAGAACAAAAGGAAATCCTCTCCTTCAATCCCAATAGGTCCTTTTACAGTGTTTCATTTTAGGAAACATCTATTTAAACTGTATTTTGCTGCAATTCTAAGAAATTGTGCTTTTTGCTAGCTTTTGTTTAGAACAAATATCTGTGCTGAAAGTACAGGATGGAACTATCTACAACTAGTTATCCAGTCTTCATCCTGAGTATATCTGGGATGTTTGTTGGCTCTTGGTGTAAAATTCTGAATTTTCAGATCCTTTTAACTGTAATGGTACTAAAGAGGCTAATTCTTTTTGTTTTGGGAATGAAAATCTAAACAAATGGCTGTTTCAGCAGAATAGCAGTTCTTATGCATGCAGATGTGTTTATAAAACATTTAGATTCAAAAAACTAATTTTAGCAACTGCTTTTTCAATATCTAAAAATTAAATATCCTCAATCAAAAATGGTTTGGATATGGTTTTCTTACATTCTGGGAATTTTCCTAAATTCTATTCTAAATGCATAGTAAAAAAAATTATGTAACTGATATGATTAAAGCTGTGAAGAAAAATAAGTAATCAGTCTTTCTTTTTTTAAAAATCTCCTCTCTTCAGGCACGTGAGGAACTGGAGGTGGAGTTCACACTTCAGAACACGTGAGTAGAGTCCTTAATTCTTAATAAAGTGTTATATTCAGTATAAAAATAGTTTTAAAATCTGGTTCATATGTGGTAGTGCTTCTTAAACCTGCAATGTCTAAAAGCAGTAGCTAGATGTTTTCATTCCACTATAGTAAAATGGAATTTTAGAATACATAATTTTAGATTTCAAATATCTGAAATGTGATTTTTTTTCCCTGTTTGAATTCTGTGTCTTGGGCAGCAACTTCTTCCTGTTCTTTTTTCTCATTGAGACAATGAGGTACACAAGGAAGTATGAGAGCAATGAAAATATTCAGGAAGTTTTGACCCTTAGGAGTGCCAAGCCTAAATGCCCTAATTACCTCCTGCTTGGAGAATCTGGTTTTTCAAATTCACAACATTGTAAAATGCATTTCCATGAGCTGATCTGTTCAATTCATCTGGCTACACATGGGGAACTGTGGTAGAGAAAGGAACCAAATATTCTGCATAAAGTAAGGTCCAAAGACCACTGTGGGATTCTGGGGACTGAGGAACCAGGAAAACTGGAGGGGCAGCAGTAGCTTCACTTGGTAGGCTTGGAAGATGCTGGTGGAGTTTTAATATTTAGAGGATGTACTTAGAGAAGGTACTGCTCTTAGATGGTACTGCTGGAACCTTCTGAAGGCATTTGGACACTTCAGGAGGCCTAGCAGGATAATCCTTGGGGTGGATACTTTGAATTCCTGACAGCAGGGGAAATAGGAACTTGCTGGTGTAAGAACAGTGTTGAGAACTGGAGAAGGAAAGATCTCAGTGTTCACACACAAAAAAGAGCTATAGAAGCCTCAAAATCTCATTTTACAGCTCATGGAGACTCATCAGGGTATCAGGGTGGATTGTTTGCTGTTTACTGTGCACCAGAACTGGCAAAAGGCCCAGCAATACCAAGACAAACTGTGCCTGTCACATTGCAGGAGTGTCACAACATCAGTAATGGCAGAGGGGAAGCTGCAGTAGGCATCACAGATATCCTGTCCAGGGTCCTCCTTCTTTTGCAATTTACAGGATGGGTTATGGAGTTGGTAGAGAATCAGACTCTTGATAATCCTGTCTTTAATGGGCGAGGTCCAAGCAGGTTGTCTGGCTTGGATGTTGTGCACAAGTGGGTTTGTGGAGGCTGGAACTTGTCTTGGAGCATGTGTGCCACCAGCTCTATGCCAAACTCTTCTATCTGACCTTGTAGCTGATTGACTTTTCCTGGAGTTGTATTCAGTAAAGTCAGAAAAGGGACAATTTTTACAAGTGATGCCTGAGTAGGAATTCTGCTGGTTGGAAGATGATGGTTGGAACTGTACCATTAAAAATGATCCACTGCAGTCTCAAGGGAGAGGTTGTAAAAAGCATGACAGTCATGACTCAGTTGGTCCAGCAAGAAGGCATCTGATCTACTGTTTTTTAATTCATAGTGTGGTTCCTGAGTGACCAATGTAATCATTGTGGCCTGAAGAACTTCACATACAAAGGCAAGAAGGTGCTGCATTATAAGTGAGGGAATGTCCCTGTGAGCTCACAGTAGGACTGAGAAAATGGGCTTGATGCCAGAAGGCAGATAGACCTTTCCCCTACTATTCCTCATTCACATTTCTTGCATTTGTGTGGTGGTCAGTGCTGTTCTGCCCATCAGCTGGGTCTGGAATAAAGGTCTAAGCACAACTAGATTGATTAAATATGTGGTCTTGGTAGACTATTGAGAGGGTGGGTTTTTTTACTTCACTTTGGAATGTGTGATGTCAGGAGTAATTAATGAAGGGATTTGTCCACTAAAATTGTAGACAATGGATTGCATAGATAAACTAGAGACCTCTGGAAAGGTCTGAACATCTGAAGTAGTTGAGATGGGTCACCAGAAAGCTATGGACTCAAACCAACCTCTTTATTGAACAAGCTCAGCAGGTTTTGGTAAGATTTTTCGTCAGTGCTGGATGGGAGAAATGTTGACAGAGATTAGAGATAATTTTCAGTGGGAGAGAGCCCTCTGATAACAAGGAGTATGGCTAAGCACGTGGGATAGTTTCTAGAAATCCTGTACTGTAGTGGGAACAATGAGAACATACTTTTGGGGGGGTAATATGGCAGTTTATTTCTGAAATTAATAACTATTCCCACTGGCAATATTTCCTGATGCTCTTTATCCACAGTTTTTAATTTCTTCCCCATCTTCATTCTAGATTTTATTCATTGCAAGATTTATTACATTAGCTTGTTCTTTCTTTCCAGCATTTCAGATGAATAATACCACACATGAAGTGTAACCCCAGGCCAGGAATGCACCTGGTTGCTCCTGTTTTTGTTTGCCTCTAAACTCACTGCAAAGGTTGTGTGTTGTGTTACCTTTACCAAAAAGAACATTATAACAATTACCTCATGTGACATTGGAGGGCTGTATGACAATTTGTTCCCACATCCATTCCTGTTGTATTTTATTTAAAATGGAAGAAAAGCTTCAGTTTGTTAGTGGGTTTCCACAACAGCAAGATGAACACCCTCTCTAGTTTTGCCTCACCCTTACGCCACTACTGCAGCACCAGCAAACACTCTCCTCTCTGCTGCAGAGTAGCAGGCACTGAGGGCCAGATGTTTGATCCTAAGGACAGAGAGAGGAAGGCATGCTCCTTCCTCCAAGTGCCTTTTCACCAGCCACCAAGCCAAGGGATTGCAAATGCCTGCCCAATGTTTTCTGGGCCCATTAGAGGAGCCCAGCTGGCGTGAGAGCTGCCGCACTTGGGCAGCAGGGACAGAAAAGGTAAGGCCGTTGTACACAGGTTGCTGGTCCGTGTGCTTTAGTGCTTTTTGTGCTTTCTCTGGTGATTATCAGTGGTAACCTGGGCCTTCTCCTGTGTCTCCACGGGCAGGGTGCAGCATCAGAACGAGCCCATCCGCGTTGCCACAGGGACGGGGTCCCGCTGGAGCAGGTGGCTGCGCTCGCTCAACATCCCCCTCCCCTCCGACTTCTACTGAAGGCCACGCCTGACACCGAGGGGCCACAAAGAGGCTTCTGGTGAGCTGCCAGGTGATTTGAGTTCCCAAGGAAAGGTCTAAGAGGCCCAGGGTGTTTGCTGTACCTGCTCATCTTCTTTTTGGCCTCTTTTATCTTTCAGATGTCCCAACCTGACAAAGTGCATCTCTAACAATTCTTAGAAGAATGAAGGACCACTCTTACACAACCTTTCATCTCTGCTCCTTCTCCCTTTTTTTTTTTCAAATGTGAAACACTATGTTTAAAACAAAGCCCAATTAACGGAAATAAATGTAAATAGGTGTAAAAAAAGCTGTATAAAAGTTAAATATTAATTATTGAAATATGGCAAAAGAAATATTTTTAGAAAATAAAAGTATTTTTTTTCTTTCTGTAGTTCTGCTGTGTTATTTTGAGAAATCCTCCTCATGTGAAGGGGGAGCCAGCAGATCATGCCAGCCATTTGGCTTGGGTGCTGCTGAGAAACCCTCAGGCTGAGTCTCCATCAGCTAGGGGGCCAAATGTACTGTTTGTATTTATGTGTGGAGGAGCACTGAAGGCAAAAGTTTTGAGTTAAGAAAGAACCTTTGAGGTGAATACAGCTTTCTTTACTGAAGCCATCCCCCATGAATACCATCCCCCATGCTTCTCTTGGGTTGTCAGAAAGCTCAGAAAAGTAGCCTGCATTATTATGGACGCTAATAAAGGCAGGGAAAGCTGGATCTGACATGAAAAAATTCAAAACTTTTACATAGATATCAAAAAATCCAGATTCTCTGGTGAAATGGAGCACAGTAGCCTGCTCTAAGTGAGAACTGCAATATAAGAATCTGTATGACTGTAAGTTCCTGTTCCAAATTACCCATTCCATTATGTAAAGCATAATCTAAAAAGGAGAAGGCTGAAGTTTGATGGATACCAGGTGATGGGAAATGATCTCTGGATTCATAGAGTTCACTGCAGCCTTAGGCAATCCTGCAACAGACTTTTAGTGAGGAAGGATGCCCAGAGTCTCTGTTTTTGTCTTTCCCTGCTACAGGTCATTATATACTCCTAATTCTCCTAGTGAAACTGAGGTCCTCAATAAAAAAAGCACACAAATCACAAACTGTGATGGAGAAGAGAACAGGAACATACTCTTTGTGATGAGAGCTGTCTAACAGCAGTCTGGTTGTCAGAGAAATTACCAGCTAATCCCAACTAGTGGAACTTATTCAGTGCTCTAAAGGTAGGCTAAATATTCAAAGATCCCTGCCAAGCTGAGGTCTTCTGCACCCAGCTCAGCTATGTGTCTAGCCACAGGTGATTTCCTAAGATTCAGAGAAAGATGAGTGCCCTTTCTTTTCTTAAAACAAAGGTATGGACCACCAGGTTAAAAAAAAAATAAAACATCTGTTTTATGCTGTGACTTGCAGAAGCCTTGAAATTTGGGATATAAAAGTCAAAAGAGCAGCATGGGGAGTAACTAACAAGTAACAGCAGCTGGGCTTCCTTACAGCGGTGGCAGCAGAGGTGACAACCCAATAGAGACATCTCAGCCCTTTGTCCTTCATGACCGAGGTGTCCTGGCTCTTCCCAGGGGCCTTCCAAGCTCTGCTCTGTGCTGTACAGCAATGCAGGGTCTGCCACCCTGTTTAAAGGTCATGCCTTGGACCTCCGAACTTTGAACCTAACTTAACACTTTGCTGATACCAGCAACTCAAATTATACTGCACTTTACTAGATGTTTACATCCATGAACAGATTTCTTTACCTGTCTTTGCATTTTCATTCCACCAGGCTATGCAGCCTGAAGTCTTCTAATATCTGTCATGCTGTTTCTTGCTTTACTTGATTTTTAATGAGCTCTTTGAGGATGGTGACACCATATGTCATGTAAGGTTACAACTATTTGACTACAAAATAGTAATTAAGTACAAAAATTTGTGTCTGAAATGAAACTTAGGTTTATATACACTTACAAAAATGATGTTTACATATATTTACCTGCATGCAAATGGAAACACTGAATATATTTTTACCAATTCCTGACCACTGTTCTTTGAACTCTTTAGAAATACATTTTAAAAAAAAAAATTACATAATTTTCAAGTCTATAACTGAGGGTTTTTGACCAGAAGTGTTTGCTGGAGTTTTGTTGTTGATGTTTTCTTATAATGGAAAGTTCTTCCTGAATGTTCTGCAATGTATTTAGACTGTTCATATTTTTCTCTTAAAGGAAATATTAATATTCTCCTAAAGAAAATACTGACTTGGAAACAAAACTTTAAGCTGTTTATGAGTTTTGCAATTTTGAATGAATGCTATCATGTGTGTTTCTACTGAAATCTAAATGTTGTGGTAAATTTTCACTTTAAGTGGATAAAAACAATGTCATTAATTTTAAAGGAATCGTATTGTTTAGTTTCAGCTGAGATAAAATACATACATTAAATACAGAACTATATGAGACCTCAAAATTTGTAATCCATGGCTTGCAAAGTCTGAATAAACAGCTCATGCTCTCTGCAGCAGGCTGGGGAGTCAGTGCTCAGTCCTTTTCAAGTTACATATGTATGTATTCCCTTTGGTGCAGTCTCAGTTCTTGAGAGATTATATTAATCTATGATGATATGATTTATATGAATTTACATCTGTAATTTAATGAAATTGTAAATTATGAGATAGCATTAATGAGACACTGCCTGATTTTTCTGATGGAAAAATATTTTAGAATATAGAACTTGTTGCCTGCAGTATATGAATTCACCCCTGCTCCTAGATGGAGAAATACATGTATCATTACATGTATTTACAATTTACAATAGATGTATAATACATATATCTATTACAATCCCATATGTGATTTGCAGATCACTTCATACAGGTAAGTAGAATTTTTCCTGCCATTAGGGAAATTTTTATAAACTGTGCAAAGCTAGGCAGTTGTATTAGAGACAAAAACCTGGGTAAAACTGTGTAATGCTCAAAAGAATCAAGATGGTTTTAACAGCTGCAGCTGTCCTCAAAATCAATGTGTCTCACACCAGTATTTATTGCATGGTTTACTGAAGCAAGTGTGTAAGACCACAGGAGTATAAATCCAGCTTCATATTCTATTGTGAGTGGATGGAAAAAACTGCAATTCAGCTCATCATCTAACCCTAAGCTTTAAAGTATTTTTAAGTGAGAATGTTAAAGTCAGAAATTTCAAAGGTCATGTAAGAACTGATGTGTTAACCATAGACTTAAATATTTGTCCGAGTTTTCCCACCTGTGACATTATTTTCCTTTTTTTTTCTTTTTTTTTTTTTCAGTCTGGACTATCCTGATGGCATTATTACAAATGGAGTACTAGTGGTAAAGTACATCTTTATTATTATCTCTCTTGTGTCAGAATAACAAATGTTCATGCTTCTAACTCTGGAAAATTTCATCTGTGTCCCAAACCCAACACTGCCACCTACTTTCTTCTCTAAATGATAGGCTCAGAACTATCAGGAGCCTATCAGGAATGAAGAAAGTGTTACAATGCTCATAAAAATTGTCCCATATGTTAATACACTCATTATTTTGAATAGGGCTCATCTTCTTCACTTAATTGTCTCTCCAAATTCAAGCAGCTAATGAGTTGTTCCTCTTTATTTCAGTTTTGGAAAGAAATACCATATAATTATTGTCCTCGTGTTATCTGAAGACATAATAATAGATAATAATTGTCTTGCTCATTGATCAACCAGAGGGGTTGGCTGGGAACAGTATGAATCACTTGCAATGACATTTACACTTCTCTCAATCATCCTTCATCCTCTCTTGCTGCAGGCACGTGAGGTTTCCTGTTTGGAGGTTAGAGTGGATACAGGGAAGCTGAAGCAGCAATCCACAAGTGAGGTTATTGTTTCATTAGCCTATTGTTCTTGTGTTGTGATTCAGCCATTATAGCAGATGTTGAAAAAAATTAATGATCTGTTGTGCACATTGCCCTATCTGTGTCATATAATACTTAGTTTTGCCATGCCCCACCTTGCAGAAAGATTGGATCTGTCAAAATTCAAGTTCATCAAGAGCTTAGTTATGAGGAAAGTCTTAAACTGATGCAAAAATAGAGCCACATATACTAAACTGAGACCCTTGGAAAAATGAGGTTCATTCTCTTTGTTTATTGTTTGTTCAAAACAATTTTTTCTAAGTAGGTTCTTTAAAATTATCATAACTAATATGTAGAAATATTATTCCATGTGTTTGATTTGTGTTTGAGTATGTAGAAAGTTTGTGCATATTTAGGGTTCTGAAGGAGACTTTTTTTTGGTTCCTTAATAAATATAATAAACCTAAGTTTAAATGCAAAGTTGTATCAAAGGGGTCTTTACAAATTGCAGGGAAGCCCTGTGCTACCACAGAATCACCAAAACAGTACTTTGTCTGTAAAATATAGCTCTAACAAATACAGCAGAATTCTTCACTAGTTTTTAAGTTGATTTAAATGAGCTTGTGTAGTGCTGCTCCTGGGACAAATCTCAAAAACTCATTACTGTTCTGAGTTAATTTGTGAATGGAAAATTGACTTCTATGAAGAAAATGGTAGCAATGACTGAGTTGTATTATAGGAAGTTTCAGACTGAGATGTGACATGGGGAGGAAAGGTTAGTGACCTACAATTATATGTCTCTTGGTCCTGATCTTGCAGGAGAACACCATAAGATCTCTCTGTAAACATAAAGGCTTTTCTATACAAGAAACACAGCCTTCAGGTTGTTTCAGTTTTGGTGAAGTGGGGGCACATTCCAAGTAGTCTGAGTTTTGGGTTTATAGAATTATTTGTTAGTCTTAATATTATAAAATGTATGCTATGAACCAGAACAGACTGACATCAAATAAATTACTTTTATGTAACATGAATAATCCAAAATGCCTCTAAACTGACACTCCTCTAAATTAAAATCTTGGTTTAATTTATTCAAGGAAAGCAGCTAACAAATAGCAAGCTGTAGTATTTTTTAAATCTGTGAATTCTGTACATTGATTATTTATATAGATTCATCAAGATATTTTAGATCAGTTCTCAGCCTGTTTTTACTACCCAGAGTAGACTTAGTCAGTGTGGTGTAAGAAAAATGCAACAAAAAGTGAAGGTTGTGTTTTTTAATTAGGTATGTATATTTGCTTGTAATAGCTAAAATTTTGCTTGTTCCTTGCCTCTCTGTTTAGACCCAGAGCTTACATTTACAGTGAAAGGGTCACATGAAGGAAGCCAGAAGATTTTGCTGGACTCTGGCCCCAGCCTTCATATAATCATATTTCACTGCATCATCAACGACCAGACAAGACTGGATATCGTATTACCAGAAGAGGTAAGTTCTCCTTCTGTCTGTTATTATTACTCAAATGAAATTAGAACAAGAAATTAATAGAATTTGTAGACTGAGCTAGCCTTCTGAGTGGAGAAGTTCTAGAGATTATAAACCTTTTATGTGTTCATACCAAATTGCTTTTTTTACTTTTTTTAGCTGGCTGATGGAAATGAAACAGAGAAATCTGGAGTCCTTTCTTTCCCCCTGAATTCACTCCCTTTGCAGAAGGAAATAATACTAGAAGAGGTGAGTGCTGTGAACCTTTTGAAATATGTATTTTAAAATATGCTTAATATTGTCCTGCTAGAAATAGTTACCAAGTAAACAAAATCACTGTATAAAATTGTACAGCTATTCAGTAGAAATGTTAAAAAAATTTAAGGTTGCCATATTCAACTTTAAGGAAGAACATGTTAACAATAATTTTAATAATACCACAGTCATTGCAAACCTGCATCCTACAGTTAGATTTAAGTGGTTTCAAGGAACAAGAAATTACTGTCAAATGCACACCCATTCAAAACCACTTTTTTTAAAATATATTGGGGGGATACTGGCTAAGAACTGAAAAAAGACCCATCCAGATTATGAGCTTAATTCAGATTTTAGTTTGTCTAAATATTGATATTGGGGGTGGTTCTGTGTGTATTTTTTTTTAAATATTTTGATAAGGTAACTTTTCTCATTCTTGTTGCCCCTTCTAAATGTGCAAACTGGGAAGTGGTAAACATGCAAGCTGGTGGCACACTACCTGCCCCAAACACACAGGTTTGTTAGAGAAGAGAAAATTGGATTCCAGGGCAGGGAGTGAGGCTTTGGTTAATGGTATAAAAAGAACGTCCTTAGCCATATGATTTATTACTTGAGAACCACCTCTCTTAGTCTGAGCATTGCCCCAGCTTGAAAGAAAGAAATTTTTTTTATAATTTGGTAGTAATTATCTTTACCTTTCTCATTTTCCAGGATAATTCATTTCACTTGTGCTTGACAGCGAGAAAATGGTAAGATAGCCTCTTCGTGTCCTGTCATCCAGGACTGCTGTAAGCTAGTTATGTAGGCTTTTTCTGTGATAGGTGCAGAGATGAACACTGCGTGAGTGCTGTGCTGTGCTCACGTGGTGCCTGAGGTAAGTGCAAGGCTGCTGCACTTCGAGCATTGTGCAGTTCAGCACCAGTCTCTGAGACCTTCACTCAGAGTAACTTAGCTGGCTTTATGCCTGGTGTTCTCTCAAATCAATAAAACTGTACTATTCACATATTATTTTATTCCCCGTTTATGCCAATTATCAGATCTGTAGAAGGACTGAAATAACCTCTACCAACTTTGCCAAATCACCAAAACAAACATGGGGTAGCCTGGCTTCTGCTCCTTCTGCTTCACTGAGCAGAATGGGAGCAGAGACCTGACCAGCTGCACTGCTGCAAACTCCCTTGCAGTGACAGAATTGCACCAGTGATAGGTAAAATTGAAGACATTTTATGGTAGAGCTGAAAACTCCCTGTGGTTCACAGCATCTCCACTACGGGATGAGATACAGAAGAAAAGCGAGGTGGATTTTCACAGCACAAGAAAACTTTGTGTAAATGGAGAGCTACCTGTACAACCTCAGCCCATGACAAAATATACTGACCTGTATATTTAACAGACACAAATATAGAAAGAAAGCAAGAAAAATGTTAATCTACTGCTAAAAGAGTTTGGTTTTGTAGGGTAAATCATTTGACCTTATTCTGTTTTCAAAATTACACTGTGTGATAAATCAAATTTGCTGTAGAAGAGAAGTTAGTAGCATTAATCCTTGAAACATTCATATTTGTGAAATATTGGTGAAAATTATTTTCAGGACAGAGTTTGCAGCCACCAGAGGGTGATGTGACCCAGAAGATTTGGTCAATATTTAGTGTTATTCTCAGTAATAAGTGTATTTATGTTGTTGTAGGCACATAACATTAGCTGCAATTTGATTTGGTTTGCACCTTTTTTTCTGAATTTTCTTTGCTTAACATTTCTCAAGGGACAAAATTCCATGTGTCTGCACATGGGAAGAAAAAAGTGATGAATATTCTTGTATGTTGCAGGATGAAGCTTGTGAATACTTATCTAGGGATATGTTCAGGACACAGGTGAAAGGCTGGAATTCCCAAGAGATTGAGTAGGGGGTGATGCTTGCCCTGCAGTTCAAGCTTCATCACATAACTCATTAGAACCCTCACTTTAAATGCTGTTAGTGGATTGTCAAAATGTGAGAACAAGTGATGATGCCGTCACTTGAATTTTCCAGGGTGTCATAGTGATAAACAGGAATGGATACCGAAAAGAAAAAAAAAACCTTTTGAAATTACTCCTTTTGGTGATCTTTTCCTCACTTGTGTGTCCTGTCTTTTTGTCCATGTACACAAGAGATCTAAAGTACCTTGGAAACTCTTCTTCATCCTCACTGCTATTTCTTGCTGGCAGTAGAAATGGGTTTTCTTGATTTTTCTTCTTTATCAATATGCAGACTTGGAAATAACTTGTTTTACAGACTTTTATTATTATCTGTGCTACAGATGTTGAAATCAGATATAAATGATGTGTGCCTTAATTTGCCCCCTTGTCTGTTCCAGCTCAGGAAATCTGGATGTGCGCTTGGGGTTTAGCCTGTGCATGGAGGAACAGGACTTCCTGCGGAAAAGGAAGAAATATGTTGCTGCTGCTCTGAAAAAGATTCTTAATTTGGAAGAGGATCTGAAAGAGCATGAGGCAAGCCAACAGTACCTGGCAGCAACTGTTCTCAGGGGATCAGGGCCTGGCTTACAAATTCAAGCAGCAAATAAAATCCCAGTTTAATTAGTCCTGCTGGTCTGGGCCAGGCATGGTCACCTAGGGCAAGGCATGAGCAAGAGAAGCCATGGCCTGTTAATGTAGCAGTTCAGGGAGGCAGGATAATGTCTTTATGGATGCAAAAACTTTTAAACAACTCCTCAAACAGTCCATTCCTGGGTTTATTCTGGGTATTGCTCATGGGTCTCAGGAGAAAAATTTATAGTGGGCAGACATGGAAGAGCTGGGCAATGCTGCCTGCAAAACAGAGGGCCTTAAAACACAGACAAGGTGGTGGCCATAGCACGTGTGTAAAGGGTGTTGAGGAAGAAACTAAAATTTTCACAGACGTCTGAATAAAAATTCTTGGAGTGGTGTCTGCAGCAAAACAGCTGTATTGTTGGGAAAAATGAGGGATAGAATAAAACCATCAGTCTGGTGAAGAAGAGTGGATCTTACAGCATCGCTGAGTTGTAGATGTCTGTGAGTTTAGCTCTATCACTCTAGACCCTGTTCCTGCCTAGTAATTGAGTCATAAGCTTTGCAACTGCTGGTGCGTGACTGGGTTGCTGACAATCAGAAAAGTACAAACATACCAACAGCAAGAACATTCTTTAGCTGACTGTTAATAAAAAGAGTGCTGTGGAAAATATGATTCAAAAATATTAATTTGGATTTCAGAGCAGAGAATAGTACAGGAAACAAAGTTTTCAACAAAACTGAAAAGAACATTTTTAACAGCTGTCTGAGAGATTTCTCACACATAGAAAACTGTTTTCTGAACAGTATAATTACTGTGGTTCTCCTATTCATGAGTTTAACTTTAGAAATATGGGAAAATATCCCCTCTACTTTATTAACTGACTTACATTTGAACGGGAAAAAAACCTTTAGCGTTTTAACTTATAAAAAATAGGTTAGAAAATGTAAACCCCAGAATATAATTTTTGGAGTTTATTCTGACTTTAGTTAAGATTATGAGATTTTCCCTCATTATTATTTTATAAAATTTCCTAGATTTAAGATCTTAAAGAGTTTAGGGTACAAAGAACATCTGTTTTGTCATTTTTGTGATCTTTTGTTTTTTTCATAGAGCAGGAGAATTATTTCCTTCATGCTCTATTCACAGACTTTGGAACACAGATTTCTTTAAGAAATTAGAAGCTAATACTTGAAATGTATAAATAGACATTTTCCATGGGGCGTGTAAGCATCCACACTCTGGATGCTAAAGGAAGCAAAGGGTGTACTAGATCAGGAAAAGATAAGGAGAAGAATAGTCTGTCTCTTCAATTACACTTGGCTCTCGGAGAGGGAAACCCTATCAATGACTGTGCTTCAGGACATAAAGCAATTAATGGCCTGAGGCCAGGAAGGCTTTGGCTATTGTGTGGTCTGGCTGATTACAGGGTGCTGTGCATTCCTGTGTGACACTGGTCATTGTTAGAGGCAGCATCATGGATCCCTAACCTGCTCCAGTGTGGTAAATCCTGTCTTCTTTCTGTGACAGCTTCTAATAATACACTTTGTGAAAAATTCCAGGGTGATGAGATAGATTTCCAGTTGTGTGTTAAGTAAACACCTCCCCACCCCATCCAAGAGGGTAAGACATAAGCCTTCCTTCTCGCAGCAGTCAGGTGGCAAACGAGCCTTCTACAACAATCACATCCTTTCCATCCCAAGTAGCATCCCTGCTTGTATCACTGCCTGCGCCCTGTTATCTGATTTCTGCAGTAATGGCTATTTGTGCCTAATTCATGCACAGCTTTTGCTCCTTCTGCCTTGCTGTGTTGACCAGGTGCCAGTGGTGGCCATTACGACCACCGGGGGAGGAACGAGATCACTCACAGCGATGTACGGCAGCCTGCTGGGCCTCCAGAAACTCAACCTCTTAGACTGCATTTCCTACATCGGGGGTTTATCGGGTACCACATGGTGAGAATGACCCAAACAAGCTTTATGTGTTCTCTGCTCAATACTGTTGACTATGTACAATACTATTAGCTTGTATGGCACTTAGCAAAGCAAAAGCATTTCTATTCTCCCCACAATCTACTCTCTGTCCACCTGGAGCAAAGAAACAAAACATGCTGAGTAAGAGATCAATCACCACACTCATCAACTGCTTTTGTCAGCACACTGACTCAGTCTATGCCTGATATCTTCATCTAAATGCTCTATTCCCTTTCCATATTGTATCAGTTATACCTTAGACTAAATACAATGAATTTGTCTTTAGACTGGAAATTGAAGAAAGATGGGAAGAAGAATTTATGCGTGCCATTTGCTGGTTATTCTCACTTCCATTTTGGATTTACAGTGCATCTCTCTCTGGTAAAAGATGAATTTGGGGCTAGAGGAATTAATATTGTCACAAAAGGCCAACAAACGATATAGAGTTACTGACCTTGGAGAGACTGCAGATATGGTGGCTTGTTGTGAAGTGCTCTCTTCTCCCAGTGGGCATAGAGCAGATGATGTCATACTTGAAATAACTGAAGTATTTAATCAAGTAGGTTCTAGGTACCCCCACTCCTCTACACCTGTTTGGAAGTGGAGAATTTTTTTTCACTGAGTTGTGGGTCACTTTATGTAAGTCCAAACTTCAATGGTAGGTTTTTCTTTTAACTTCTCTGTATGTATGTGGAGATATGAATGTACCTGTCTGTGCTATGATTTCAAGGGGACAAGTAAGAATGGTCATATGAGGACATGCTCAAAACTGCCCAGGTTTCTTGCTGGCACAAGTCATAGCAGATATATAGGAACAAATGCAGGACTAGAGCAGAGTAGTAGTGATTGCTCCCTAGAATACTCCCCACCTTCCTTCTTCTTCCCCATATTCAAAGGAATAGATTTGATGAATACTTTGAATTTGATAGCCTTGGGTCTTGGTTTCTCTTCTCCCTTGAATTTCACTGTAACTTTTGAGACCATTTTATCACATTCAAACCAGGAAAGCTTGGAGGTTTTGTTTGCTCCCGAAATGAGAGTATTTTAAGTGTGAACCCCATAAGAATTAAGGAACAGGCAAACAGGTTGCATATCTGTTTTCTGAAAGCAAACCACAGCATTGTCTCTTTCACTATTTGCTACTAACATTTCTTCAGGACCATGGCAAACTTATATGAAGATGCTAATTGGTCACAAAAATATCTGGAGGATGCAATCAAGGAAGCTCGCAAGCAAGTAACTAAAAACAAGATCTGCTGTTTTTCTTTGGATTGTCTGAAGTACTATTACAATGACCTGATGGAGAGGACTAAAGAAGGACATAACACTTCTTTTATAGACCTTTGGGGTCTTGTCATTGAATCCATGCTACATGATAAGGTATTGCTCCTTTCTTCCACATAACTGCTGAGCTTCTATAGTTACAGTGGAGAAGAAAATAAATCCTGGATGCCATTCCGTACTACTGATGCAAATAATTAGTTTAGCAGTTGATTAAATATTAAATATTCAGATCCATTATCAGAACACTGCTCTACATTTAAAGCGAGGTTGACCTTGAACTGAAGCAGCCATGTCATACCAGTTAAAGGTGTTTTCTCCTTAAAGAAAGAAGTACCCTGAGAAAAAAATTTTTTGAATTGTAAATAAATCATTTTAGACATAAAATATTCTGATTAAAAGAGGAACTTAAAAATCTGAAATAATTTTCTTCTCTAGCATAAATGAAGATATGCATTTATAAAGTGACCTGCATATGGAAATGGTTCACAAATATGATACCAAGTTTTAAGAAATTTTGTTAATTTAAAAATAATATATCTTAAACCGTTTCCTTCTGGTTTAAGTTTGTACAATGAAGTTTTAAATTGTTGTGTGCAATAGAATATATTCTTGAATATGCATATATTTGCAAAATACCTTAAAATACAATCAATTCTTTGCTAAGACCCAGCCAAGGCAAGAACTTCAGCTTCTCTGCATATCTCAAAATCTGAGAACCCATATAGGGTGTGGCTGCTTCTTATGGGATACTTGCCAAGTTTGGAATACCCCATGGCAGATATTTCAGAACAATCCGGTTACCTGGGAATGGAAAGGAGAACTTGGATAAGGCTAGATAGGGCTGATCATTCACATTATGTTATTTGAAATGCAAGTTGTTTTTCACCTCATTCCATTAACCCTTTTTAATCAAAACCAGAAAGACGAGCATAGACTCTCGGACCAGCGGCAGGCGGTGGATAATGGCCAGAACCCACTGCCCATCTATGTGGCCATCAACCTCAAGTCCAACTATAGTGCCCAGGCATTCAGAGGTAAAGGTTATGATTTAGATTTCTTGACAAATTTATGATTTAAATGGTCTAAACTAAGATGATGTGGATATAAACAACTTTATTAATGCAACAGTATTTTCATTGTAATTGCAAATAAAACCCCCAAAAAGTAATTAGATTTTCAGATAATAGTGACCAAAACTAAAAAAAATAAAAATCTAAATGTGTTTCGTGTTTAGAATTTGAGTTTTTTATTTTGCTAAAAGTGGAAACACAGACATACCACAGAAGATGTCAAAGTCACAATTTATCCTGTCACAAAAGACTTGGAGTAAAACAAATTCTTATATGGTTCCATGTGGTGTTATTTTGAACAATTAAAGAAAAAACTTGGAAATTTTGGAAAATGTCAGGAAAATCACTATTTCCTCAACTGTTAATTTTCACAGTATCTGTTTAACACAAGCAGCTAAGCACATGACACCAAGTGAATGCTAAGCTCTCTGTCACTACAGCCCTAAAGGAAACAAATTATGCATGAGCAACACATACTTTGGGGTAAGATTAAGTCTGTTAAGGGAGTGCCTGTGGTTTCATTCAGACCAGGGTTTTTTTTTGCTGGAGGTTGCTGCATCACAGCCTGGAACTGCCCTGCCACAGTGTGGAAGGACCTCATGGCATCAGTACTGCCAGCGATACAGATACAGCCATGGCTGGTGAATGGCATGCTATGAACTAGCCAGTGTCTTCCTCATTGGGTTTGCTTCTGGAAACTCTTCTGTTTAGTATGATCTAACATGTTGTCTAACATGTTGCTTTTTCATGGTCTGGCTGCTGTTGCCATAGAGTGGCTGGAGTTCACTCCTTATGAAGTTGGTCTGCTGAAATACGGAGCATCTATTCGTGCAGAGCACTTTGGAAGTCAGTTCTTTATGGGAAGGATGGTGAAGCAGCTCCCAGAGACTCGGATCTGCTATATGCAAGGTGACTGTTGCCTTGGGGAAAAGTGGTCTACTGGAGAGACAGCTGGTATGGGCGAGCACATGGTCTGTGGTGGACACCACTGGGAAGACACCGGCAGACAGGTTGAGCGAGTGTGAGTTTACACTAGCAAGGATGTACTCATGAAGTATGCCCACAAAGGTATCCATACAGACAGAAAGGAACTATCCAATGGGAAGAACTGAAGGTATCAATTAAGATTCTTCCGAGGCCACTCCATCAATCAGCTTCTCTTCCTCTTTCACCCTATAGGCATGTGGAGTAGTATATTTTCCATAGATGTGATGTATGTCTGGAATTTGGCTGCTGATTCAGAAGATTTCTGGTGCAGATGGACCAGAGACAGAGTAAAAGATATAGGTGAGGTTTTAAGTTTTTTTGCAAAAAAAAAAAAAAAGCCACCAAAAAAACTGGTATATACTGTTTATGTTGTTTGAAGATGTCTAATGCATAAAGAAATGCTGTCAAAGTCAGAGAGTAAAAGATGAGGAAAGAAAAGCAGAGATGCCAACTAAGAATTATTTTTCTGCCTGATTTAAAACTAAATTGTGCTTCTTTGGAAAAGCTGTGTAAAACCTATACATTTTCCTGAAGGTCATACAGACACAGAACCAGTCTCTATCGGACATATAAAAATCATATTGTATCAAAACCACATATTCAGATTGCTAAATTAGGATATGGTCCTCCTTGGCCAGTAATAACATGGGTAGAGAAAACGGCTCTTGCAGAAGGCTGATTTCTCCACTGAACTACCATGGGGAAAGCTTGCTCTTGCTGTTAATTGCACAGGGAACCTGTAGTGACTGGTCTCCTAATTTAGTTGATGCTGACTCTGGGTGACACTGACATGCATTCTGAAGGTGTCCTATTGACAGGTCTCCTGTGTATTTTGGGACTGCTCTCTCCCCTCCACCACATGGTACAGTAGAGGTGGGCATCATTTGAGGAAGCTTAGAGTGGAAGGTGATCCTTACTGCCTGGCAGCCTGCTGCCTGCAGGTAGCTGGTCATTTAATTCACTGTCTATTGCTGAATTTTATTTGGTGGCATAGACCTTAAGGGCTTATAATTATGTTTGATTAACTTTGGAGTGGGGGATGATGATACCTGTCATTATTAGTCACTCCATTTTTCAAAATACTGGTCATTTCAGAAAACTATCCTAAACATAAAATTTCTTTTTTCCATCTGGCAGCAGAAGAACCCTTTCTGTCTGTGAATCCCTATGAAGTAGACACGTGTCTATTCACTCCTTCGAGTGTCTTCTCCTCTACTCTGCGAGATGTCTTAACAGGACGCCCAACCATTGCACAGTATCCCAATTTTATCAGAGGCTTCCAGCTTCATAACAAGTACCTGGAGAGTGAAGGATTTTCTACCTGGAAAGGCACAGTAAACCAGCATGTTTTTCAGTAATATTCTAAGAAGGTTTAGGTTTCAGAATTCCCTTGGGACTTCCAACAAAGAGAAAGAGCTGAGACTGACTTCTGAAATGCCACTTCTCTCTTTACAAATGGAAAACATGAAAGCCAGATTTGAACACCATTTCAATTTTGGGGGTGGGTGTGGCGGGGGGGCACAGGTTGAAGAGTGAAATTTTATCTGGTTGTCTGGGGATTATGTGCCTGTGATAAAGTGAGCTCAGCCTAAGGCAGCAGGAGATATCTCCCCTCTAGGGCTAAAGCAGCATGAGGTGCTCAGGAAGGGGGAAGGAGAAAGCAGTAGCATGTCACTCCTGTAAATGAGTACAGCTAGAGTGAGGGCAAAATTTTCGATTCTTTATTCTTTACCTTCCTTCAGAAGAGAAATCAATTCTGGTGTTTTATTTATAGTAATGAGAAATAATTATGTTTCAGACACAGTGATAGACTCCCTTCCAAATAAACTGATGGAAACGGCAAACGATGAGCTCTCGCTGGTTGATACTGGCTTTTTCATTAATACCAGCTACCCACCACTTTTGAGATCGAAGAGGGAGGTCGATGTCATCCTCCATTTGAATTACAGTGGAGGGTCCCAAACACTGGTAAGAAAAGCCATGGTATCTGAGATCTTTTTCCTTCATGGTCTTTTGGTCTCTATTGATTGTCAGGTAAAACTTTTCAGTACTGGAATGTGAGTTAGATTATTATGATTATCTAATTTATTATTTACAACATTAGGCAATTGATTTCTCAGTAACTAAGAAGAATATTAGAAGATGATGGATATAGACATTTCAAAATCATCAAGGTCTTCACTGCAGTGGATACAATAGTTTTTAAAAACTGATGGATTATATTCTGGATTATATTATAAACTGATAGAATAGTCTGAAACTCTGCTACTGATTTTGGTTATCCTTGTACTGAAAAAATAACAAAGGCAATGGAAAGTCCTGAAAACACTTTAACAGACTAAATGAGAAAATCTGTCTTGGCCTTTATATCTCATACCACTCCTATGGAAATGTAGGGCTAATGCCAGATTCATTAATAACTTAATATAATAGTGTTGCATATATAATGATAATAATACAAAAATAAATATAGGTTTATAGTAAATATAGCTGTTAAAGTTTTTTATGAGGTCACAAGATATATTGGTAAGTGTATTTATTAACAGAGAGTCATTATCAAGGAACACCAATTATGCAGCAGACAGACTGGGAAAGTGGTCAATAATGAAGAAGTCAGGACAATGATACCGAGTAATCTGGATTGATGTGTTCCTTCTCTATTCTTGTAGTTTCTTTGCCTTCCCCTTCTGAACTTCTTTCAATGGAGTCATAAAATCAGACCTGTGGGTTTTGGATTAATTTTCAAGTTCAGAGAAAGTGACTGTTTTCTTGTTTTGCCTAAAGCAATGTGGAAAATAAGATGAGCAATGTCTGGTGTGGTTATGATTGTTTCCATCTGAAATTTAATATCTTGCCGGAGGGAGATTCAAACCTTAGGATATTTCTTTTAGCTGCTGCAGTTTAAAATATCCAGGTCTCTAGCAGTTTTGATTGTAATAATTTTATATATATCTTCTTTTTTTCATCCAGCCTCTGGATCAGATTGCGAAGTACTTCTCGGACCAAGAAATTCCATTTCCCAAAATTGAGATAAGTGAGGAAGACAGGGAAAACTTGAAGGAGTGCTATGTGTTTGAAGAGGCTGACAGTCCACAAGCTCCAACAGTGCTTTTCTTTCCCCTAGTAAATGACACCTTCAAGAAATATAAAGCTCCTGGTGAGTCATCTGTGATAGCAATTTTAATAAAATGTTGTTTTCCTAGTGAATTCTTTCCATTTCATACGTAATGTGTCTGTCACTGTCATCTCTGACCTTTCCAATGCCAGCATCGGTCTCATCACTGAAAAATATTACTGCTCTGTGTCAGTAAATCTGAACTATATGAACTCCAGAATCTTTCTTAAAGCACTTGGCATTCTTAAAGCACAGGCACTTATTTCACAAGAACTGCTAGAGATAGTATGGAAGCAAAAATTCTGATACTTCTACACCTTGAGGGGTAGGTTCTCAACACAAGATGTTTTACTCTATAGAAATGGACTTGTCATGCACTGCTGCTTGCCAACAAGGACAAGGAAAGAACTTCTGCTGGTTTTGGTGTGAAACCCATTCATTCAAGTTTTTTTCACATATTTAAAAGTAATCTCCCAGTCTGAGGCTTGTGTGGGCAGAGATCTTTGGTTTTAATTGAATTACATCCTCTGAGTGCAATTTTTTCTCCTGAACTTTAACTGAGGTGGATATTATTTTATCTAGCACAAGAATATCTGGTTTTCTTTTAGCTTATTCTTTTCTAGTTGGGTAAAAAAGACTGTTGTCCCAGCAATGGTCTAGCATTGCTGCTGCTAATGTTTTTCTAACTTCAAGCTGTTTGAGTGATATAAATGTCAAATGATGTAAAATCTTATTTGGGTAGAGGCTTGATCCAGATGCTGAAGAATACAGTGCTACTAGCACAGTATTTTTACTTGCCTCTGGCAAATTATATCTTTCCTTCCCAGTCTCCCTTTTCTACCTGTAATTATGTAAATACTGATAGTAGCTACATACTGCAATCAAACCTTATTGGTGCATCTCCCTGTGATTGTCCCCTTAGGTGAGGAAAGGAGTCCTGAAGAGATGGCTGAAGGCAAAGTTGATGTCTCCAGCATCCTCTCCCCGTTTACAACAAGAGAGGTGTGTTTCAGTGAAGAGAATTTTGACAAACTGGTGAAACTGACAGATTACAACGTCCTGAACAATGAGAAGTTGATTATTCAGGCCTTGCGCTTGGCAGTGGCACGGAGGAAGCAGAGGAATTATTAGCCACCACACACTATCTTCAATCTTTCATGTGGTATTTCTAGGTTGTCTATGGTTTGGTGAGGTCAAGATGTTTGATTCTTATCAGTGATACTTGCAGTGGAAATCACATCATCCTAAGGACATTCTGGACTCCACCCTATTTACATGGCTCTTCAGACAGATTGGAATTTACCAGTGGTTTAATCAAAAACAAACTTCAAAGCAGTAAATTTGTTTTTAGTTTTGTTACCAAGTTACTTTACTAATTGTTATAGATATTGAATATAAATTATTATAATGTTGTGGAAGATAATAATGAATTATGTGGCACATTAAAATTTGTATGAAAATAGTATTTATATGGTGTGTTTTCTGTGTGGCAGAACAACAATCCTTTGAACTGGAATTTCTTTGGTAAATGACTAATTCATTATGCTGGTCTTGCTTATTTAATTATTGAAGGTTGTCATCTCTGATTTGATTGTCTGTTCACTATGAGGTTTTTATTTAATTGTCCTCACAAGTCTTCTTCAGAAACAAATAAGTTGCTGAAGTTAGTATCAGTGTTGTTAAAATTTATACAGTTTTCTCCATCAATAAAAAGTTACCCCTGCATTAGACAATTTTTGTTTCAGGAGATCAAACATGTCCTTTCTGAGCAGCTGTTCCCAGAACCATTTAGATTCAGCCTAAGCAGTAGATGCGTTGTCCAACTTTCCTTCACTTTTCTTTGGAGTTTCTGCTGACTGCCCTGTCTCACTCATCTTTACCTGCCTTTACTGTTCCTGAAGGATGACCTTGTGATTTCTCCCAGTGTTTCATAAGATGGGAAGTGGCTGCTAGCTGTTTGTGCAGAATAGGGCAATTGCAAGAGACCCTTTTGGGATTCTTTCCAGACATACCTTTCACACCTGTCCAACACTTACAGGAAAATGGTCTTTGCAGGGATTGTTCTGGGATACTGGTTTCTCATTACCAGAAATCCTAGAGGTCTTCTGGGGGACGGTAGTTGCCAAGACTCCTCTCACAACTATCTAACAGGCAAGCTTGGTCTTTCACAACATCAGCCTTGTACTGTGGAGCTGTGATTCATGAAGAGACTGGTCACAGGAGCTCAGCAAATGTTTTGGATAATCTTCCTTTTGTTAATAAAAGATTTCCACTGTTGCAAGGAAATTCAGACAGCAGGGCAGAGTTAGTGTTGAGATCAGGATAGTCTTGACTATCATCAGAAACAACAATTTTTTTTTGGTATGGAATGGAGTTCTAGGTAACGGATGGTAGAAAATGATTTTTTGATTTATTCCTAAAAAAATAACCAGCTGATGGGGCATCTAAGAGCATTTTGGGTGGAGGAGGAGGAGAGGGCAATGTTTTTCACTTATGAGCATGTTAATTGTGTTCATATACGTGAAACTCTTAAAAGAGCATGGTCTAACCCTGTTTTCAGGTACAATATTATATGCTTAAATCTAGATTATTGTTCCTCCATGTGTGAGGCAGCTGTAATTGTAGTTCTGCTTCAATACACTAGAATATCTAGTTCAGGGATGCTTCTGGGTCCTTTCTAGAGACAACTTTGGGTTTACTGTCATGGTTTCCTAGACCTTTTTGCTGCAAATTAAACGGAGTAGGATGGAGGATTCCCTTGTTTTATATGGGAAAGTTGATCAACAAGACAATGGAAAAAAGGTAGGTGCAATATGCAGCCTGAGACTGATTAATGCTGCTTTTTATTGTGTCCTGCTGGCTGACATGAAACCTGCCTTTCCCTCTGAGAGTTCCTACTACTCTCAAGCTCTTCAGTTTCCCCAGTGTTTCAATATTGTCTTTTTGAAAGTAAGTACCAATAGTGATTGTTATATATATATATATTTTTTTTTTTTAGTATTATTTTTAATTTCAAGTTATTTAAGATGACTGATAAAAACATTCAGGCTTGTAACAGTGCTTTTGCCATCTCTCTAGGAATATTTTCCATTGGGTTATCTTCCTTTTACTGCTGCTTCTTGTGACCTGTTTGTTACCAATCCTTAATGTCTTCAAAATTTATCTGGTGACATTTGATGGATCTAGTTCTTAGGTTAGAATGTCTTAAAGTGCCAGATATTTTAGGAAGTTAAATGTCTTGTCATTGAAATTACCTTTATCAATGGGTACTCAACTAATTACAAAGTGAAATGAGATTATTTTGAAATGGATGATTAATTTTTATAATAGCAAGGCTGATTTTAAAAAGACAAAACCAAAACCCAAACTCCTTTTTTTTAACTTCTTGCATACTGATTTTGTCTATTCCCTCAATGAGGCATGCTGTGTAGTGTCCTGTGCAGTGAAGTCTTATAAATGTGAAGATACAGAGTATGTGAGAATGTGAGGAGTAAGTAACATTGGTTTCAAAATTTATTTCATCCTCCCAAATATATCCTCTTAGAGGTCACTCACTGAAGCATCTTAATTCAGATGCACAAAGTAACAAAATTTCTGAAAAAGTGAGCTTTTAAAGCTTTTTCATACATGGGAAACTCTCTCATAGGTTCCACAGCTGATTTGGGAATTTTTTCACGCAGTATTTGTCACTGCAATGTCTGCTTGGCTGAATGACAATTTACTGCCTGAACAGAGCAAAATGGAAGGTAAGATGGAGATGATAAAATTTCTTTCGGGTGTGTCTTTAAGCAAAGAACACAGAATCCCTAAAAGCAATGAAAGCCACAAAAAGGCTTTTGTATGCACATTTGGATGGTCTGTTGGGATGCCCTTGGCCAAAGGAGTCCTGGGCAGATGGTCCCTGGCTGCTGCCAGTCACTTCCCCACAAGGGACTGCAGATTGACAGCTCACCAGTAGGCAAGAGCATTGTGGTTTCCTCAAAAAAGTGATGAGGTTGCTTAAAAGTGTAAAACATTTATTCAGTGCCTATAACCTTGAAGAGAAAATCACGTTTCAGCCTTCATTTCCCTCTACCTGTGAGTGGAGAGACCACCCTTCTGCAGTGCCAGAGGTAGGTGCTTTGGGGCAGGTGCGCAGTCTCAGCTCCCGGGCAGAGAGGAGGAGGAAGAGGAGGAGGAGGAGCTGGGATTGCTCAGGTGGTGGTGGGGGTGAGGCTGCGCTGAGTCAGGCGCTCACACACCTGCCTGCCGGCTCCTGGCCGCTTAAAGCACGGCAGCTGCCTGCCCGAGAGCCTTCGCACACATCCACCGCACGCTGCACAGCTGGCTCACACCGGGAGAGGACCGCGATGGGGCTGTTCTACAGCAAGAGCCAGGTAAGGAGAGGCAAGAGGAGGCTCTGCAATGGGCTGAGCAGGCTGCCCTGGGGGCAGAGGGGACCTGCTCCAGGAGGGGATGTCTCACCTCTTGTATCTTCAGCTCTGAGAGTTTTCCTGAGCAAAGCAGGGTTTCCTTCTAACTGGGTTTTGTGGCAACTTTGTGTTTTGGCCTTCAGGAATACAAAAACTTTATTGATGTAGTAATTTACTATTTTGAAGATTCCCAATTAATAAAAAAAAAAAAAATACCTTTTTGCTTCCACCCAACTGGGCTAAGCAAAACAACACACTGAGGAAAAAGGAGTTATCACTAATGTCAATGAATTAATAGGGAAAATAATGAAACTAATACTATGTGAGATGTCAAATATTGCTCTCTTTAAAATGTGGCAGTTTTGGGGCATAAGGGAATGAATGGTAATGTATTGTTATGTACTGATCTATGTATTTGTTGCAGTGATACTCCCTGCTCTGTAGGTAGTGTGCTGTTTCCTCACAGGTTTAAGTGTCTTTTGGTAACCACTTTTAGGTTTGGGTGGTTTCCCAAAATAATAAAAAGGCTTGGGTTGGAAGGAATCTTAAAAATCATCTAGCTCCAACCTCATCCCCAGGGGCAGAGGTATCACCCATTATCCCAGGTTGCTCAAGGCCCTATCCAACCTGGCCTTGAACACTTCCAGGGATGGGGTACCCACAGCCCTTCTGGGCAGCATGTTCCAGTGCCTCACCACCCTCTGAGTTAAAGAATTTCTTTCTAATATCTGCTCTAAATCTCTTCTTTTTTTTAGTTTGAAACCATTCCTTCTCATCCTACAACTAGCTGTGTGAAAAGTCACTCTCCCTCTTGTTCATAAGCCCCCTTTAAGTACTGGAAAGCTGCAAATATTTCCTTTGATATATTCCTCAGAGCTTTGCTTAAAGGAAGATTGAGTGAGTTGAATTATTCACAGAGAAGTAATTAACTACAGAGTTGTGCCTTTCACTCACTCCTCCTGAGAAGTTTGGGATAGGTCTCTGGAAGGCCCTTTCCAGGTCCTCGTTTTTTAAAAGACAGCACCTATGTCTCTATATCAGACATAAGAATGTAATTATGTAGCTATAAATCAACTGATGAGCAGCGTCATTACACCGTGGTATCGTTACTAATTCCTGCCTTGCTAGATTATTTGTTGTGAAATATAATGGATATATATGACATCCTGGGAATTTTCTCAGACCAAGATGTGTGTCAGCTGTATTAATAACACAACAAGGTTCTTTATCACACCTTTCTATGAGATTGGGTTGTAAGAGTCAGATACCTCAAGATGAAGGTTTACCACAAGTGGCCTCAGAATGGACAGTGGAGGATGTCAGAGGTCTGGTCAGTGATCACACCTGGCTACAAACCTTCTGGGAAGAAGTCAATGCACAAGGAGGAACTTCAGAAATGTTTTTGTTGTTTGGAACTGAAACGCTAATTCAATTTTATCTCTGACTACACTTTTGTTCTTCCTTTCTGCATTCTCATCCCATGCATTTTGTGTGCTTTTCAACAGACAGAACCGTCTCCATGCAACTTGCTCACTGTAAAAATCATACAGATGAAAAATGCCAGGAAAGCAGACTTGTGTGAGTATCTTGGCTATACCCCTGGGGCATCCTCATGCTTGTAAAACTACTGTGAATATATTAAGTGTCACAAACACTGCAGACTATGTTTAAAAAGAGAGAGATAGAAGAAGTGTGGTACGCTGAAGATGAGGCAGCACAGTTAGAAGACACTGTATTTTCAATATCTTTGTCCATATAACACTGAAGTCTAGCTACCAGTTGTAATGCAGAACGTTTGCACAGATTGCATAAAATATTTCACATCTGAATCTGCAAATAAATGTTCTTTTATTCACAGGAAAGATTGCAATAAGAACTTTCTTTCAATGGTTCCTTCTTACAGAAATGTCCACCCTGTGTAACCCTGGGCCTATCAAAGAATATTTGATGTGAGCTCAGAACTGCACACTTGGCACCTCTTATGGATTATCAAGTTCATTCAGCAATAGGCATGGCTCACAGTTAGCTTTTTATATTCTTAAATACTTTTACAAACTGCCCAGGAATTATAGTTATAGAAATATTTATTATAGTTATGCAAATATTTATTAATGATCCATAAATATCTCAACTGTGAAACATTAAAAAAAATGGCTTGACAACCACCTCCTCCTATCTGAGAAGAGGGCTGATTGTTTTGCATCTGTTCATTTATACACATAGAAAAGTGTGAATGTAGAAAGTTTCTATATGAGCAGGACCAAGCTAAAGTTGTTCACCTAAAAAGATCCAGGACAAGATGGTTTTGTGCCTTTCCAATATTATTTGCTTCAAGTTCTGGAACAGTTTGTATAGAGACCAAAGGTATGTGAAGAAGAGTTTTTCACTCTGTTTTTTAGTGAAGGGCAGTAAGATGCTTTGCTGTTGATCAATGTATGGGGAAGAAGAATCCATATGAACTTTCTCCCTAGACTACTTCTACAGCATGGAAAGCATATTTGAAGCTCAGTTATAGTTTGGAGAGAAATCCTTTCCTACAGCTAAAACCGATTTAAATGTACAAACATGCACACTGAGCTGAAAAAAGAGGTGTGGAAAAATTGCAACCCTGAGATATCTCCCTAGATAATTATGTTCTATTAAAACATCTGCATGACAATGAGCTTACCAAAATTCCTCTTGGCCTTTTTCTCATCTAGATCAATGCTTTTCATTTTCATCTTTAGGCTGTTTTTTTTTTTTTTTTCCCCTGAATGGGGTTTATTTTGTTTTGCTGCTGTTCTATTCAATATGAAAAGTTTCTAGGGCACGGAACAGGCGGTGAAATGCTCAGCCTTTTCTGCTTCCCAGTCCAAGCCATGTCCCAACACCCCATTAGCTTTCTAAAGGAGCAGTTAATGTGACAGAGGTGATTTTGGAGGGAAGAAATTTTGCACAAAACCCCCAGGATACACACTTGCAAAAGGTGAATGCTTTATTTGTTGTGGATGTTCATCATGTAGGAAAAGAAAATTATACCAGTCAGGGAGCACTACCTTGTTTATGTTTAAATGTTGAATCTACTTTTGATTGACAGCTGCTTATTCCAGTAGTATTTAATTTTACTGAGTGTGAAAGTTTTCAGCTCTATTTATCAGAATGATTTGCTTTTAAACTGTTTGAGGACATATTTTTCTATGCAGCCAGAATTACAGAAGTCACAGATTTCAATGACAGGCTCTTTGTAATTAAAATAAACCTATATTTCAAAAGCTTTCAAAATTAATTTAACCTCTGCTTAGCTTTTCTGACAATGTAAAAGGTAGTGCAAATTTAGTGTTCTTAATTTTATTGGACTTCCACTGAAAAGCAGTAAAATGGGAGTCTTGAGATAAAAATGCAAACAAAATTTTGCTGGTTTGTGTAAAACCAGGGGAGTGTTGTTGATTCAGTCATCTTTACAGCTCTCTAGATTTTAGCTTGACACAGGCTTACAAACTCAGATGCACATGTCCTCCATCACCAGCAAAGTAGGCTTCTGTATAGAACCATTTTCCTAACACTGATTTTTTTTTTCTCATTCTTCCTTTTCTCAGCCCTGTTTTTATTATTTTCTATTTCTTGCAAACATTTATAGATGGACCAAGATTGCAAGTGTCACCTATTTTTCATTCACTTAACCAATTTTTGACATTTTAAATTGGCTTCTTCTATCCCTTGCCAGTTGTGC
Source organism: Passer domesticus (assembly GCF_036417665.1). Classification (NCBI taxonomy): domain Eukaryota; kingdom Metazoa; phylum Chordata; class Aves; order Passeriformes; family Passeridae; genus Passer; species Passer domesticus. The sequence continues at coordinate 36,737,644 of NC_087479.1, forward strand.
CTAACCTTGCACTAGGTTTCTGTACAGTTTTCAGACCACTTTGTTTAATATTTATCTAGTGCTTAAAAGGTCTCCCAACCTGGTGCTGCAGGTTAACTTTATTATTGGTCTATCTGCTCAGTTTTTCAGGTAATAGAGATGGGAAAATTAATCCATAACAAGAGAATCTCAAAACCTCACTACCATCTCTTATGGAATAAGTAGTAAATGACCTTTAATAGGAGTTCAGTGCATAAGAGAATGTTTTTAACTAAGACAATTTAAAAGATTTCCTTCTGCTTTTTAAATCCTGCATCTTCTTAGTGCACCCTTCCCACTGATCCCTCAGTGTGTATTTTATAACACAAATTTCCACTTGTGTATTAATGCATATCTGATATCATTAATAACACATATGAATGTAGTGCCGTGTTTATGTTCTTCACATTCCCCTTTCTCACTGAGCACACCCACAAGCTCATCAGGCCCATTGGGCCTCTTGATACTCCTGGACCTGTGGTTGCTTGCCAGTTCCCAGATTTGGGTGTGTCCTCCACAAGCATCCTGATTCCCTAATGGGTAAGGTTTGGATGTGCATCAATCCAACCCACCCTTAAATACACAGCTTTGTCTCCTGAGATTTTGCAAATTTCAAGATCAGCCGCTCACCTTGGGCAACCACCATGGCTCCGGGACAAACAGAAGGACTTGGCTTTTACAGCATGTGGTTCAGCTTGGGAGTTCCCCATGGCAGAAGATCACAAATGCCAAAGTTTATGCAGGTTGCAGGCAGAGTCTGGACAAGTTCATGGAAGGAAAAAAAAAATCCAGTTAAATAGGCTCAGGAAGACTCTGTATTGTAAATTGTAAGGACTGATAGAGCACTAAATGATGTTTTCCCTCTTACACTGTCCTTAGACATCCATTTGTAAATGTGAGGCATGATGTCCGTCCTTGATAAGACCAAAGGTCCTTCCCAAAAAAAGTGGGCAAGGGGACTAAAAACCAAGATGCTGCAGAGAAATTAATTCTTTAAGTGGAGTTAACAAATAGAAAAGCAAGGAAACAAAGTGTTAAGGGTTAAACAACGTGAAAGTAGGCTACTGCATGGGGATACTAAGTTCAGCAATTTTAAGCCATCATTATCTGCTTCCTGAAAAAGCCCAAGACCCCTCAGTGGACACTGAATGTGGGCCCTTGGCTAAATGGACCTTGACCAGTATAGAGTTAAAAATATTCTTCATTATTTTCTTAGTAAGAAAACGATATTTTTTAAGCTTTTACTGTTTTTTTTTCCTTTTAACTGTACTTTTTAATTTTGGAAATTAAAGTTTTGTATTTTTTTAAATAAGACAAATTTGGGTGCTATATTTTATAAAATTATTAAGTATGTTTTATATTTTCAACAAAACGTTTTTACAGAATTGCAGTAGCAGTTCTGCCACATATGAAATCAATTCATGTGAAAGTCCCTTGAGATCCAGGAAAATAATATAGTCAGTTAAATACATTATTGTTTGAGGAACTGTGTTCTACCACGATATTTATTGCAGGAACATGCAGACTTCCTCTGGCATTCTGCTCTTGCACTGTTGTTATTGTTTCATTGTTATTTATTTCTTACTTCACCATTTAAGCAGTTGCAACTACATGCCAGCAGCTTATTGTTCTGGGCGCTGCATGAAATGCGATTATAAAATCAGAGGATATGGAGTGATAAAGACAAAGAAGGTTGTTTAGCAACATCTCAACAAAGGAGTGTTATAAGGAGGGATGAAAATGAGATTATATAAATAGAGTTTTAGGGATACTTGTAGGGTGCTCCACCCAGAGTGAAGGGCAGGGTGGGAGAAAGTGTGAAAGCTTTTTCTTGAAGTTTACCTGTCAGAAAATGAATACTGAATGCTCCCTGGGGGCAGGAACTGATCTCCTTGGACAGAATGAATTCTGATAGTCTGCCTGTAAATTGCCTTCTGGAAGGCCACAGAAGTAGCCCACATTCTTATTTAAAATATAGTATTAAAACTTTCAATTATATCAGTTATCTAGTATTTTGCCCTCTAGAAGACAGTGATGCTGACTTGTCCCCCTGCCTTCAGCCAGATACCTACTCAGCTATGAAGTAGGAGAAAAAAAAAAGAAAAAAGCTCCTCTCAACTGGTGTTGATAGCTTACATTTTGTGACCTGGCTGGATCCAAGTGCAGGGAGACAAGGTCATCGAGATGCTCTGGAAAAACAGTGTTTGTGACCACATTCTTGGTTCAGATCCTTTCAGCACAATCAGAAAAAGCTATACCCTAAGTATCATTAAAAAATCTACCTCCCAGAAACAGTAAGGAGCTAAAGGCAGTCCATGAGGAGAAGGATGCTGGAGGCTCCTGCCCAGGTTACAGGTGGGCTGAAGTTTGCAGCTGTTAACATCAAAAAATGAGATGGAATTAAAATGAAAATGTTTGGTTGAGTCCTGCTTAAATTTGAGCTCTCTATGAGGGAGGTGAGATTTCAGCTCGAGCCAGATGTGTGGGTGTCCTGATGTTTGGGATGCAGCATGTGGCTGGGTCATGTTGTTGTAATGCTTCCTAATTGTAAAGTGCAATTAAGATCCAGTCCTGCCTGCTTTAACCTGGAAGATAATTAGACATGTAGTGTAATAACTGGATGAGGAGACCATGCTTTCATAACTACCTGCTGCCACACCTGCTTTTGGCCGGATATTGCCCCACAGGAATATCATGGCTGCCATCCCAAGCATGTTTGACAGCTGTTAATGTGTCATGGTGGAGGGGAGGGACCCAAGAGGTCTCTGGTGTGATGCTGTGCTGTGTGTATCCTGTGAGAGCCTAGCTGCTGTAGTTAGGTGTTGCTTAGGCTGACAAACAGGGTGGTGGGGTTTGCTCGCACGTGGCTGGCAGTGTGAGCCTTGCATGTGTGCATGCAAAGGCAGAGGGATATTGCAGTGAGACGCCCCCGGCAGGGCACAGGGTAGGCTGTGGAGTGTCATTTCTCACACACCTGCTTATACCTGGGGGTGGTCAGGCAGAACACCAGCCTGACGTATCTGAGATGTGTAAAGAGGGTTCCTGGGTGTTGTAAATGCCTCCCTCTTAACACCTGGAAAATAATTTACAAACAAGAGGTAATTAGGTTACAGAGGACTCTTCTGAAGTGCAAAGAGCATCACCAAATGCATTTTGCAGATGGGAAGAGGGAAGCACGCTTGCCTAGTGGCTGTCAGAAATCTCCCAGAGAAAGTCAGAGATTAAATGAGAAGTCAGGGCTCTGCTGACAGGTAGTTATTTCTCAAAGGTGGATCGTACAGTGCAGTAGCAGACAGTGACCCCTTACAGACAAAAATAACTGATGCAGTTTCACAATACTGCTGTGTTATTTGCAACACATGAAGTCAGAGCATGTGTTATTAATTGGGAAATGTCAATGAAATAAACTTTGTTTCACCAATAGACTTACTCATTTGGATCCTTCTGATCCTTCTCTTAGTGGCGACAAGAGCCAACAGCAATCTGTGCTAATATGGGTCTGAGCTTCCCAAGAGCCAAAAAAGATTTTTGTAGGCACATTTCCTTATGCACACAGAATTTTGGGAGCTATTAGAATTGTTAGAAGCTCAGCTGATTGCTATAAGTTTTGATGGTTTTTTTAGAAATCATATATCTTAATATATGTGAAAACTATTTCATCAGTCAAAGTTACTCTTTCATTCGAAGCTACTCAGAAAAGATGACTGAAGCCTCAGAGAAATCAGGGGCAAAAAAAAAGGCTGATTTTGTTAATTCTTGAGTTACACATGAGGAGTCAATAACGGGTCAAGGCAATTATTTTGCAGTTCCCAATGTCAAGACTGCCAGTAAAACTAAGTGTGACAAGACTTAGGCCTATTCAGATGCTGTTCAGATGAAGGTGTGTCTGCTATGTGATGTCAGGAATGCTTGAGTATGTGGCATCACAAAAAGAGGAAATATAATCCTACTAATGGGATTGGCATTTATGGCAATGCTTCCCATGCTGTCTTTGGTATTTGTGTAGGTTGTCGTCCTTAACTAAGAGATCATGTTCTGTAGGGTGACCATCCCTGACTTTTGAGTGTGGGTCCACAAGATCATTAATCTAATGATTCATGCTTGCTTTTTTATTTCCTAATAATGATGACAAATCTATTTGCCAGTAGATTATTTTGACCTCAGAATGAAAGTGCTTGTTGATGATGCAAGCCCTGCAGACTGCTGCTAACCACTCCTTCCTACTAAAAGCTCCTATGTGGAGTTCCGGTGGGAAGCCACATTTTATAACTGGCCACTTCATCTGAGAAAGGAAAATAAAAACACTAAAGCTGCCCTTGCTACATCTGGAAACATTAAAGTTAATAGGTGAACTTTATGACCTGTACATGCCTCGAATGGAAACAGCAGAGCAATGCAATTTTGTGCAAAGAAGCAACGTCAGCTTGCTCTGTGCAGGGAACAACAGACAAGCTTCCACCTGTACATGAAGTGTTGCAAATACCTTTCCCACTCTGGCTGAGGCACAGAGATGCAGGTGAAAATAGTGACATTAAGCAATACCTTTTTTTATATAGCTTTATTGCTGAAAATTCTGCCTCAATAGAGCTGATTCTCAAAGCACATGTCATCCGTCAAACTTCAACATTTCAATGCTTTTCTTATAATCTTCACAGAAAATTAAATTCAATAATTTCATCCCCACAGGTAATCAATCTTCTTTTCTTGAAATTTTTTCTTTATATTTTCTTGAAAAACTGTTGCTGAGTGTTTCCTTTTTAAACTTTCGTAAGGAAAGAAAGCAGACTGAAATCATGTGCCTTGATAGAAGATGTGCCTTCTGTGACAGAGATTTGGCTTCATGGGAACCTTGAATGCAACAAGCTCTTGCCTCCTCTGCACTGGCAGCCTAGAGGAAAGAAAGGGTGCTCAGAAAGTAGACAAGACAGAACTAACAACCAGACTACTGTAGACATATAAAGACATGTTCATGCTTACCTGTGGAAGCCCAGTGTGTAGGAGCTGGGCTCTGTCCATGTGCAGCCCCTGTCACAGCTGCTAATGTCCACAGTGGCCAGCCCTGTGAGGCCACTAAGTGTACGCCTCTGTATATATGGATGGCTCTTCAGCAACACAACTGAGTATTTTGAATGTTTCTTTTTTTTTCTCCAGGACTTGAAAAAAAGTAGTTCTCAAGAAGAGTACACTGACAGGCTTTCACAATAGTAAAGCAAGCTGGTTGTCTAGCAGCAGCTTGATGGTACCTTAGCTAGTACCAGGCCTGAATTCTGTGTATTGCTTTGGGTACAGAGCTTAAAAATGTCCACCTTACAAGGGACTAGATTGTTGCATTGGTCCATTGCTTTCCTGCTTTCCCTGTCTTTGACAGTAAGTCAGTCTGATTGCTATGTGAGCCTGAGCCTGCCAACAGCCTCAGTGCAGCATTTCCGCACCAAGACTGTCCAGAACAGCAAGAATCCGACATGGAACGAGACCTTCCACTTCACGATTCAGAGCCAGGTTAAGGTAAGACTGCAGACACCTCCAACAGCTATTCTTATCAGATATCAAGCATACCACATAGTTCTTCAACTCTGCAGGGCTTTCTGAGATCCCTTGTAAAGTTTTCACACTCTCTTACTGTACTTAAATTTTGATTGTTTGATAAGACTGTATCTGCCTGCATAGTCAATAGAGTACACAGAGAGCAACTGCAATATTTCTGTTTTTTCATTCTTTCCCAAGGTTCTTCTGCTAAGATGAAATATCTGTAACATGTTATATTTGTTAAACCTTTCATATTTATTTATTTTTCTCCCCAGAACATTCTGGAGCTTAAAGTTTGTGATGAGGACAAAGTAACTGAAGATGACCATCTCCTCACTGTTTTCTTTGATGTCTCCAAAATCCAGCTTGGAGAGAACATTCAGCTAAGTTTCCAGCTGAATCCACAGGTATGGATAAAATTCAAGGACAAAGCAAAGAGGGTGTGGTCAGGTGAGAATATGCTTGTGTGGAGAACATGCCAAGAGGGAGCAGGGGGGAGCAGCCACCAAGAGGGCCCTGCAGTATGGATTCCATGTCCTGCAAGGCCTACACTAGGAGTCTGCTAAATCAGTGGATAAGATGCTAGGAATATATGACACTAGAATTACAACAGATACAACATGACTGAAATTAGGTCTGTGGCATGTGAAGCAACAAAAGGTGGATGCTGGTTTATAGAGACCCCTGAAGGGCACAGATTCCTGTAGGGTATCTCTCTCCACAGGAGATCAAGCTGTGGTGACCTCCTTAATTTTCTTTTGCAGGGAAAAGAGGAGCTGGAGGTTGAATTCACAATGGAGAGCAGGTGTGTAAGATGAAATAGCTGGAGGTGTAAGATGGAAACACAAGGGTACTAGAAATCAGTTCACACTTGCAGCTCCCTAACACTGCCAACATCTGAATGAAACAGAAGGTAACTTTGGGTAGAGTGTTTAATGTAGCAGGAGTGCATGATGGTGCATGGTATGCATGCATCTACAGACACACAGAGATGCAAGCACAGGTGCTAGTGGGAGCATAGAGATATCCCTGATGGCAGCTGCTCATCAAGCTGAAAGGCACTTTCTACATAGGAGGAAGTTTTAAGTTTCCCCTCTTGTTCTTTCCTGTGGGATCCTAGATGTTTGCTCTATCATAACAAGTTTTTTTTTTCTGTGTTTCTTTGCTGACTGTATAGTTAATGGAGAGAATAAACATGTAGATCAGCTGTTTTTTTAAGGCTAATGGTAATTTTTTTCTCCCTTTTTATGCATGTTGGATGAATTCAGCAGCTTTTTAGCTCTGATTCTACAGGTTTGAACTGAACAATTTTGGACAACAGAGTGATTATGCTATTCCTGTGTAAATTGTATTCAGAGTGTCAGAAAATGATCCTCTCTAATACAGTGAGGAACTCCTCTGTTTGGTGGATGTCTACAAATGTTGCAAAATTGAGACTCTAACCTGTGAGAAGCAAATTGGAAAAATATGCATGTGGAACTTCTGATTCTGTTTATTTGTGCTGCCCGTACAAAGATGGATTTTATCTTTAAAAGATAATGAAATAATGCTTAAAGAAAAGTCAGAAAAAGAGAAAAATAAGAATGTTCTGGTTTTGAATTGATTGTTTTCCATTTTGTCTTTCAGTCCCGATCCTCCTGAAAACATTATTACTAATGGAGTTCTAGTGGTAATTTTTATTTCATAATCCTTTTCCCTTCTGTACAGGAATGCCTGTTGCAAAGCTGGTGTTAAAGGTACCAGGCCATTGTGGTGGCATGGAGGCATTGACCAAGACCAACACACACAGCCTAAAGCTGGTGTTGGCATTGGCTGTCCCATGTGGTCCCAGCTAGTGACTTGTGCTGGGAGAGGTTCAAGTGATGAAAGTCTGAGATGCTGCCAGTGCTCACCTCTGCCTAAACTGGGCTGGGCTCAGGGGTATGATATCCCTCCCTCTCTCTGCCTGGGGAGAGCTGGGCACCCTGCCTGGAGAGCCTCCTGCTGTGGCTGATCCTCCCCAGGTCCTTGCAGGGCCACGCTCAGGCAGAGTGAGCAGATCCCTGCTTTTTCCACATCTCTATGCATTTTCCATGGGGAAGTCCAATCCCATCTCCCTAGACCTGAGAGTGGGCTTACAGGCTGGCACCACCCCTCCCCTGAGGTCTATGCCCCAAGGGCCTGTGAGCATGTGTTGGTGGACTGGATGAGGTCGAGCTCTGCTGACACTGAATGCCCTTGTCTCTTGCCTTGTTGTCTCTTCCAGTCCCGTGAGGTTTCCTGTTTGGACGTGCAGGTGAACGATGGGAGGCTGAGGAAGGACACCATGGGTGAGCCTTTCACTGACTTACAGGGCAAATCGGGTTGCCACTCAATGGCAGAACCACCCCGTGTTTCACACTTGAGCATGCTGGTTTAAAAATTATTTAGGATGCAAGACAAAATCTTACTGATTCCAGTGGCCTGTGGAGGTGGTTGTAGTTGATCAAAAATATACAGATTATTCCTGAATTTGGTGACATGAGCATGCAATCTAATTTTCCCACAAAATATTTTCCTCTGCAGTGACATCTTGCCATATATTGACAATTTTCCAAAGCAGTTGTGCAAGGAATTGAGGTTTTTTGGGTCCTAAACTTGAAGCTAACTCCTGTTGTCTCTGGATTCTGGGACAAAGTAATGGGGAGAATGAGAATTGGGCCTCTTTTACCACCTAACTTCATAGAATTTCTTCAGGTATAACAATACAAGACATGCCACTGGGTAAAACACAAGACACAGTATATTAATTAAGACATTTGCTGCACACTTAAAGCAGTGCATCACTGCCACGTCAAGTCCATACTTGTGGAACTGTGTGCCTCCTACACAATTTTTAAAGTATCTTCTGATATCTCATGATGACCCGAATCCAGCACACTCCTTAAGCACCTGGATGATCCAGTTGAGCTCAGAGGAGAAGTTTGCTAGATGTGACTGAAAATGTTTGAGTGAGGTAATTCTTTTGAAGGCTGACTATATACTTTGGAGTGTGTAGGTTTACAGAATATATTTCACTTTGAACCTCGTGGGTTGATATGTTTCTACATGAAGGCCATTTTTTATTACTTCAACAGACATATCAGATACGTTTTGCATGAAAGGAAAAAACCACCAGACATTATTTAAGTGCTAGAAATATTTCAAAAGAAATATTACAGGTTGAAGGAAAGAGAAGCATGAATTGATTGTTTGAAGCATGATAAAATGATAAAACATGAGATTTAACTGATACCAAAGAGAGCTGTGGTCTGATAAAAAAAAAAAGTGTTTCTCACAAAGGTCCAAAATTTTCGAAGTATCTCAGCAATAAGGCAGTATGTAATATTCAAACATTATTCTGGAGTAATAATAAGGTATTTTATACATTTCAGACTTTCAGAAGACAGTGTCCCCCCAAACTATTATTGGCTGGCAATCATCACTTAATGAACAGAGCTGTAGTTTCTGCTGTAACATGTATATCAAAGTGGTGTTATAGCAACAGTCACTATATGGCACATTCTGTTGACCATCTCTAAAACTGAAACCCTCAGATAAATCAGTCTATTATCAGTCTTCCTATAATTTGGGTATCAGATTGATGTTGTTACTTTAGGAAAACATATATTACATTAATGCACAAAAAAATTATACACATTTTTTGAAGAGCTTAAATTTGAACACTTTTGCTTCAGAGAGAAAGTTTGCATTAACTGTGGACGGGTCGTATGAAGGAACCCAGACGCACACGCTGAGCTCCTGCCTGTGCCCGACGTCCCCGGCCAGGTTCCACTACATCAAGTACAACCAGTCGGCGCTCACTGTGGCTCTGCCGCGGCGCAGACGGCTCAGCAGGGTATGTGAGCACCACTGACATGCAGCTCTTTCACTGGGGACCTCCAGAACCCGAGAGTGTGTGCTGGGAATTGGGTAGTGCATGTGTGTGAGACAGGGGAGACTGCTTTTACCTTTTTCCTCTGTCTCTGTCTCTTTTTTTTTTTTTTTTTGTAGAATCGGTAACTTGTTTATTCTTTGTCTTACTCTTTTTTCCAGTCTATATCAAGCCAAAATGAAAGGGATATGAACGAATCTGTGACTCTACCTCTGAACTCGCTTCCTATACAAGAGAAAATAGCAATAGGAGAGGTGAGAACAAGTCTTTCTTAACAGGAAACAGCCCAACACCATTCAGTTCAGTGGATGATTAGTCTTAGAGCTCAGTGATTCAGTTCCTGTCAGACATGGAACATGCTATGGTGAAAGGTGTAAATGACAGTCGCTCTGCAACTATGCAACAGTTACTTTTTCTTCTGTTTTGCCGTGGATCCAGGCATGCCCTGTGAAACCCTGTTCTGAGTTTAAACTAACTTCATCAGGACATGCCTAATATGTACATTTATCAACATAGTATGCACCTTATTAGGACTTATATTTGCAAAGTGAATGCCTGAAGTAGAAAATAAAGTAGAGATCATCCATATGTGTACGATTCAGATGCTCAGCTTTCAACAACCTTCCCAAAAAATGAATGTTAATCTATGAGAAGCTATGGGGCCCTAAGCTCACCTAGCTTGGGTGAATGGCTTACTTTTATTCAACCCAGAGTGTGCTGGAACTTGTGAAGGTCTCTCACAGTCCAGACCATTGCTGGTGAGATTCTCCAGCCACATTGCTGAATTCTAAGATAGTGAAACTCAGGCCCTAGATGGAGAGGGGGAGGGAGGTGCAGGACTAACAACCTGAGCATGCTTACACTGTTTGTATTGCAATTTTCAGGACAGGACAATTGACTTGTACACAAAGGCGAATGAATGGTAAGTGAGTCTCCAGCAAGACCTGATTCTGTAACTGGGGGGCATCTGTTCCTACGCAAAGCTCATTTGAAATCAGCAGGGGTTGATGCAGGCTCAGATGGGAGCAGATGTGAGAGTTCATTATGAGTTTCAGGCTTTTATTTGTGAGGGTCTCCTTTTAAATTGATGGCAAATTAAATAACGGGTCCCCTGTATTTCCAAGCTGCTAGTGCATCTCGGCAATAGGTCTTGATTTGTGTGCACTATTATGCCCACAGATGGAGAAATCACATTTCTGAATTATACAAACAAAATAACTTAAAGGCATGGTAGCTGTTTCTCTAATCTCACAGCTGCAGTGCCTGTTAACAGCAGTTATATAGTTACAGGATGCATGGCAGCACTACTGAAACTTGAAAAATTAATTATATGAGCAAATAAAACCAGAAGTCTGTAGTAGATACCGTAATGGACAGTGTGTCATGATTTGCTCTGCCTTCCTATTTCGCATTCTCATTTTCAGCTACAGCAGTTGGCAAAGGCCTGTCTGTGGTGTTGTTTTTTCCCATTTATTACTTTATACTGTCCACAAGCTGGTCTGTAAACACACACAAGCACAGCTGGAGTTGTCCACAGTGACTAATAATACAAAAATACCTGTGCCCTGGTCTCAGGACTCAGGGTCTCTGTTTCAGACCAAGAAACCTTGATGCTCGCCTGGGGTTTGACCTCTGCACAGATGAACAGAATTTCCTGCAAAACCGAAGGAAAGTAGTTGCTGCTGCGCTAAAGGAGGTTCTTCATCTGGAGGAAGATCTGCAAGAGCATGAGGTAACCCCTTAAGGGCATTTTGGGGGGATTTTTCTCTCTCTTTTCCTTCAAGCCTGAAGATAAGGGATTATTTTTTTACCTCCTTCTGGATAAGGAGTGAGGACTGTCAACATCAGCTCATCCTCCAGGGCACTTTGCTACCAGCGTGATCTCAGCTGGAGAGTTCAACTGTCTGTTCAGATGAGCAAAATCTCTGTTTCCACTCAGCTTACAAGTGAATTATTGGAAGGGATTTCAAATCAATAGTTTGGTCTGTGTTTCTTAAAAATCCTCTCTGAAGTGCCAAGACCTAGTTTATTCCACGGGGATGTACAGTAAAGAGAAATGTTGCTTTATCTCTTAATTTTTGTGTTTTATCTTACTAGTGTCTGGGTGCTGTCTTTGAGTTTCTGTAATCTTTTAACATTATTTGTGCCTTAATGCCACTCTTTTATCTATGCTTTCCACTCTTTTTTGGTGTCAAACAGGTGCCTATAGTGGCTGTGACTACAGCAGGGTGTGGCATAAGAGCACTCACTGCCATGTATGGCAGCATTTTGGGTCTCCAAAAGTTACGTGTTCTGGATTGTGTTTCATACATCAGTGGTTCATCTGGCACAACATGGTAAGGAGTCATTTTGATGCTGTTGTTTGGATCTTGCTGTGTTAAGAAAAGCCTATGTTCTGTCTCGGTTTCAGAAAGGGTAAAAGTGATCAATTGAGTTATTGCTTCCATCTTTGGGCTATGGATCACCTATGAAAGAATTATTGTGCATCATGACCTATCCCTAATCAAAAGAGGAGATTTTATTGGAAGTGTAAAGATCCTTAATCCTGTGGAAAATGAATTGTTATTTACTGTTTGACAGAAACAGTATCGACAGCTGTTGTGTTGCATCTCAGATTAAGTGATTTTTGACTGGTTCCTTTAGACTTTAATTTCTGCTCAAAGTAAACTCAAAGAGAAGAATAACTAAAAGATTAAATGATACTCCTCCATAACTCTACAGGGTGTATTCTCTGAGTTTCAACAGCATCTTGTTAATTTCTCCCTGCATTCTATCATGTTTCTTGTCTGCAGGACAATGACAAAGCTATATGAAGATGCTGACTGGTCACGTAAGGATCTTGGGGAAGTAATTGTTGAAGCACGGAAGCAAGCAGCCAAATGCAAGATGGGAGCTTTTTCCTTGAAAAGTCTGAGGAATTATTACAGAGAACTGAGCCAAAGGACCCAAGCAGGACATAAAACATCTTTTATTGATCTGTGGGGGCTCATGATTGAAGCCATGTTAAATGATGGGGTAATGTCTATACATCTTCTCATATTTAATATTTTCAACCATTATTACTTCTCATACTTAATATTTACAACCACTGCAAGAAAATAGAGCCCTAGGAAGAGACACAGTCAGTAACACTGTACTTGGTGCATAGGCAGAGCACCACTTATTTACATTAATAACTTGTAGACAGAGTGTATGTCTACACTGGAGCCTGAAGTGTGATTGAATGTACCAGAAATACTCAGACTCGCTCCAACGTAAGCAGAATGCTGATTAACACTACTGTTGTGCAAGAACTTTCTAAGTTTTCTAGGTGTTTTTTATGCCCCTATGCTTCTATCTCTCCATTGCTGCAATATTTGTACAAGCTGCACTCTTAACTTGAATGTACTGTAGAGGTACCCATTATGTCCAGCAGCTTGTGACTTAGTGGTAAGAAAGTATATAGATCCAGAGCTGGTGAGATATATTAGCTACAGTGGATGCCTTTCAGTGATTTCGAATTTGATCTCCCAGGATGTCAAATTTCTAATTTTATTGTAATGACACAAACAAAAACTTTCCAAATTTTCTCCAGACTGATGATAGCTGGAAAAAAAGTTATTTTATTTCAAAATTCTGTAAACATAGGTTACTTTTTGTCTAGATTAAATAGATAAAATTAAATACTCTCATTTTGTATCATATTCCACAAAGTGTTTCCAGCCTCAGTGCTACACAGCAAAATTTGCTAGAATTTAATTTGGCTGAAATATACTCAAAACCTCCATTTCCTATATAAGTTGTTAGTATTGGACAGCTCAAGGACTTTTCCTCTCTGGATTTTAACTTTCAATATAGTATTTTAAAAAAGAAATCTTGATCATCTTAACATGTTAACATGCTGCCTTGAAGAACTCTTATCATTAAGAGATGAAGTATATGATAACAGCTGAATTAGCCGGATATGCTATATATTCTAACTTACATTTAACCATGCAAAGCTAGAACAGAATGTGAAGTGATTCACTGCTGTCATTGTATACTGAAAGCTGAACATGGCTGGTTATCTTAACAGAAATTGTTCCTGCTTTCTTGTCCTCTGTTATTCAAGCATATGGAAGTAACTTTAGAGCAAGTTCAGGAAAATGGTGTCTTAGTCTTTTTAAGCTGATGTTTTTCAGGAACTGATTATAAGCTAACTCTTTGGGCTTTTTTTCAAATTTAGAAAAGCCACCACAGACTTTCTGATCAACGTCAGGCAGTGAACCAAGGTCAGAACCCACTGCCCATCTACCTTGCCCTTAATGTCAAGGACAAAGTTGCCACCAAAGATTTCAGAGGTAATGTTTCAGTTGTGAAAAAGAGCTACATTTTCATCCAGGGAGATACACTGTGGGGATACAGTAAATAAGGATGAATTGTTTTAAATTCTCGCTCCAAGCCCAGAGAAGCAGTGTTCAGAAATGTAAAGAGTAACTGGGCAGGCACACGCTACATATCAAGAGTACAATATTTTGTAAGATCTCTTGGCATTAGATTGTGTATTTTCAGGTATTAACTTCAGAACATAATTCTGTGACAAAGTTTCAGAAATTATATGAATTCTTCAAGAAAGTGATTCACTAGAGCTTTAAGTTTGCTTAATGTATGTTCTGGTCCATGATGGCAGTTGGAACTCTATCTTTAAAGTCCCTTCCCATCCAAACCATTCTCGTACTCTGTTTTGCATAGTGGGTTAAAGGCAATAGAAGTCATAGTGAGTTCTAGTTCACCTTCCATTAGAAAACTTTGTACTCACTAGATAACAAGAAGAATGATTTGAATATTCTCCAACCCTAACATAGTTCTTTCACAAATGTGGGGACAGTGTGATAGCTGGTTCAGCAGTGGCTGTTGGCAGGGTTTGCTCAGGACACATGCTGATCCAGTTTTCTTGTGAGAGCCATTGTCTAAGAGGCTTATTCCAAACCTGGCAACTGGACTATTTACTATAGTGGAGCTAACCTTGGTGCATGTGTTGGCAGAGTGGGTGGAGTTCACGCCATACGAGGTGGGCTTCCTGAAATACGGTGCCTTCATTCGTGCGGAGGATTTTGGCAGCGAGTTCTTCATGGGTCGCCTGATGAAAAAACTCCCTGAGTCACGAATCTGCTTCATGCAAGGTAACTCACCAACCTGGGGGAGTGACAAGATTTTAATAGAAACATCAATGATTTAGGAATTTGTCCCCAGAAACTTGTTAGCATGAGGCAGCAGAGGCACTGGGTCAGTCAGCTGACAGCCTCCCCAGGGAAGTGATCACAGCACCAAGCCCGCCTGAGCTCAAAAAGAGTTTGGACAATGTTCTCAGGCACAGGGTGTGATTCTTGGGGTTGTCCTGGGCCAGGAGTTGGGCTTGGCGATCCTTGCAGATCTCTTCCAGCTCATGATATTATATTATTCTATGTTTCCTGAGACTCATTCAACTGCCCTTGCCAGCAAAGGTGGGCTTATCATTTGATCTAAGATAAAAGTAAACTAAAATAGCAAATAAGTTGTCATGTAACTTTGTGAGTGTTTTTGAGGCATCATAATTTCCTGTAACTTCCAAAAACTTTTCAAAGTTGGAAATCTGTGATACTCTGTGGAAGCCAAATAAAATGTTGAGAAGAAATCAGTGGAGTGAGGAAGAGGAGAATCAGAGAAGGAGCTGGCTGAAAGTATTTCTTTATCAAAGGAAAAAGGAAATGAAAATAAAAACATGAAAATTGACTAAAAAATTAAAAAAAAAAGTTCCAGGTAAAACATGGTGAGAGGGAAAAGACTTGGAATTTTTTTCTGAAATAAGTTTGCCTAGATAGGATTGTCTTTGGAGTCTACCACTGAAACAGATGTCTGAACTTATGCAAAAACTGGAATTAGAGAAGAGCTGGGGAAGGAGCAGAAGGCAGTTTTAAAAGAACTTGTGTTTATGTCTGCATTACTTATTATACCTCTCCCACTTTCTAGGAATGTGGAGTAGTATATTCTCCAAAAACCTCTTGGATGCCTGGCATGCAGCTGACAATTCAGAAGACTTCTGGCATAGGTGGACCCAAGACAAAGTGACTGAAATAGGTAAACCAAAACACCTTCCTCCTGACCCCTCTGATAGGGTAACTGCACTCACATTTCCCATTTTTTATATCATCCTGTTTCTCTCAGTCTCCGAGCATTGGACATACCAGAAAAATGAAGTTATTAGATTTTATTGAATAGTCAGTGCTTTGCTTAAGTAATGAGACTGTGATGAGAAGGAAAGGCATCATCAGACAGTCCTTGATATAAAGGAGATAGGGATGGACAAATATGGGGGGTCTCTAAAGTGTTGTCCTTAAAAGGCTGGGAAAGAAATACTTCTGTCAAAGCCTCACATCACCCATTTTTTAGCAGGAAAGAAGCTTGATTGTTTCTGTTTCAATAGCTTCTTGCCCTGCACAGCACAACCCTCCCTCAAAACCTGACTAAATTGAAAGACTTAGTAGACATCAAACAAGGTCAGTGTGGTAGAGCTCTTACACAGGTGAGAGAAGCAGCTCCGTACTAAAGACCGTTCCTTGGAAATAACTCATGAGCATCTTCATGACAAAATTCAAGCAAAGCCAGTGAACAGACTTGGGCCACATTTCTGTGGACTATGTTTTCATAAAAAACTGCCCAAAGTCTTATGTTTGAGTTTATATAAATAATTTGCAAGTTTTGTTGAATTCAGGTGACCACAACTGAAGCAAATAGAACAATCTAGCTTTTAAAAGTAAAAATATTCAGTTTGAAAGTAAAGGGCTGAATTTTTTCTATGCTTTTCAAAATAAGCTTCAAATATGATATTTAAACTATATGAAATGTAAAAGCAGTAATCCCTTAAAATGCATTAATAAAATTATTTATCCTGTTTGTTGTTTGCTTGGAAAAGTAAATTACTTCAATGTGTACCAAAATCATACTGTTTTATGAGAAAAATATTCTTTTAATCATGTATGTAACCAAGCAGAGTTTAGAAAACATAAGTTTATATTTTCATCATGAAATTAACTGGAACTCACAGTAGATCGTAAGGAAAATAATGCAATACTGAGCTGTGAACACATGATTACAGAAGACCCATTGACCTTTTCTCCTCTTTTTGTCTTGCTCTGCTTAATTATGGTTATAATTCAGTTTCATGCCATTTATGCTGTGTATCTCTAGAGGAACAACCAGACCTGCCTGAGAAGCCATATGAGATGGCTACATGCGTTTTCACTCCTACCAGTGGCCTCTCCACTACACTCCGGGACATCCTGACGGATCGCCCCGCTGTCTCCAAGTACCACAACTTCCTAAGGGGCTTCCAGATGCACAACGAGTACATCCAGCATGAACATTTCACAAAATGGAAAGGTGTGGATGGCTCTCCTGCCTACATATCTCCTTGGGGCAGGCACAGGAGCTGGGAATTAGCGAGGGATGTTTGCATGTCCTGAAAAGAACTGAGTGAGTTTTGTGGTTACCTGTTAGTGCTCACTGAGAGGAGGAGAATGAAGGAACTCCTCATACCTTTCACTTTCAGTAACACAAATGTTCAATTATTTAGCCATTGGGTACTTGAAGTCCTCACAGGAATAAAAATTCCTAGGGTGGGGCTCTGCATATAGGGGAACATCTGGGTAGGTTTCAGTGCAGTTCATGGGTTTAGAAACACAACAAAATGTGAGTGGAGAGGCTGAAAGAGCTTTGGGATTGCTGCATGCTACCTACCCTAAAGCAAAGGAAAAATCCTGGATGGGAGGGAAGCTCACCTTCCTTTTGCCTTCTAACTTGACAAATATCTTGTTGCAGTTTGCTAATAGCTCTGAATCTTCCACTCTTTAGACACTTTGCTTGACAGCTCTCCCAATGACCTGAGAGCCAACTCGGAACACTTGGAGCTGGTGGATGCAGCTTTCTTCTTTGAAACCAGTTACCCACCCCTTATGAGACCAGAGCGGAAGGTGGATGTCATCATACACTTAAATTACACAGGTGGATCACAGACATTGGTAAGAAGTCTCAAAACTGATTTTCTTTCACAGCAGCTTTTGCTTTGCTTTCTACTACTTTCAAACAGATGTCCTTGAAACATGGAACTTAGTGGAATTTAGTAACATGCTGTTTTCAAACCTTAGAAGAACGGAAATTTCTAGAGAGGAAAATATACGTACTTTTCTCAAACTACTTTTGAAATATCCTGAAGTTCTTCACCAGTAAAATACAGATAGGCAAAGTGAAGTTAAAAAAGTCTAGCTGCCATGTCTATTATAGTCTTCCATATAATATTTAACAGCACAAATATAGTTGGGAAACTTTTGTGATTCAAGTGCTGAATTTAATCTGCATTTTGCTTATAAATGTATGACTTTTTTTTCTTTTTATTTTAATGTTGATTTTCTAGCAAGAATACCCTAGTGAGTAATGGTTTTCTTCATCTCTATTTTTATCTCTTTTAATAAATACATTTTTTCTCCCTAAATAGTGGAGTTGAAGTGAGGTATCAATTACATTTACTGCTCTTGCAGGTATCTAATTTAGTTATATACTCATTCAGTTCTCATTTAATTAATGGTCTAAAAAGTGATTTGAATTTATCTGTTCTGTTTCTACATCATATTCTCATTTTAGAGATGTGCCTTAGTACAGGTTTAAACTCTCTTTGCCATCTTGATATTAGGTGTTTTCCTGGAAGACTATTTCCAAATGGTTCCCCAGGCAACTGAAAAGCCGTCCTTGGGGCTGCAGGTGTCCACGTTATTTCTGCTGTCTGACTCTCAGTCTGTTTTGCGCAACTTTGCATGAACTGCTGGGCTTTGGCAGCAGTCTGATCTTTGTTATCTTTTCTGTTCCTTGTGCTGCTGCTGCTGACCAGCCCCTGGAGCAGGCTTGCAAATACTTTGCAGAGCAGGAAATTCCATTTCCCTGCATTGGACTGACAGATGATGAGAAGAACCTGAAAGAGTGCTACATGTTCGATGGTGCAGACACCCCAGGAGCTCCTCTGCTACTTTATTTTCCATTAGTGAATGACACTTTTCAAAGATATGTAGAACCTGGTAAGTTAACAGTACCCAGGTAACTTTATTGACTCAAGGAACATTCCCACTTCCCGGGTGTTTTTCCCTCAACCCAACAGAGCCTCCTTTTGTTTGCTTGTTCAAACTAGCGAATAGATTGCAAAATGGGATGATTCAAACTGTTCGCAAAATCTGGTGAAGTCTTGTGCATATTTTTATTTGTGTCTTGGTGCAATTCAGGGAATAGAAGAGACGTGTTCTTCAATTAAAAGAATGGAAACTAATCTCCTCTTGTAATTTCCGAGAGTTTACTTTAGTGAATAGAACAAACTATATTTTTCAAATTATGTGTGGTTTTATGACACTCAAATCTAGGTGAGAATCACAGTATAGAATGGTTCTGTCAAGGGCCACCATGCCTTCTATTTAGGCCACTTAATATGCTCATTCAATCTGCTGGAATATCAAAGCAATCGTACCTAAAGTGTCCTTCTGGATTAGTATTTGAGATGGAGACTTTCTTTTAAGATTATTTCCAAGACAATGAATATTCTGCTTCCTCTTGTCCCATATATCTCTATTCCTTTTCATTTGTGTTATACCAAAGAACGTGCCTGGTAAGATTTGAGCAGTGGTGACCTCACAAAATGATGTGCCATGAGCTGGTCAGTAGATGGTGCTGATTGCAATGAAAATGACACATGTTTTATTCCAATAGGCTTTGTTCAGAAGCAGATTTCTCAGAGATCATAGCATTACACTTATCTTCATAGTAATTGCATCTATGATCTCTCCAAGTTATTATCGGCCTATCAAAGTATGGTATTTCTGTGGGACTATACAAACACATTCCTTTTTTTCCCTTGACAGGCATGTCACGTACCGCTGCTGAAATGGAACAGGGCAAGGTTGATATCTCCAGTTTCTCCTCTCCATACTCAACCAGGGAGGTCTCACTGAAAGCAGAAGATTTCAACAAGCTTCTGAAGCTGGCTAATTACAACATAATGAACAATGAGAACATGATTCTTCAGGCCTTGCGCATGGCTGTGGCACGGAAGAAACAAGCCTTGAGCCAGCCAGCATCACAGGCACAGCCCTCTGCTTGAACAGCATTTCCCTGTCCCTTACTAAGCATTTACCAAGACAGCATACATGTGATAAATACTTCACCATTCTTGGCAGGGGCCATAGTTTTCTAAATAACCTTCTCAATCTTATCCAGAATTGTGGTATTAAACTCAGCAGTTTCTCTCGTTAATACCATCTCACTGGTGATGAAGATTCAGCTGTGTGTGATAGGGAAATAGCATTAGCTCTCCTTGTCTGCAATCTCTTATGGTCTTGGTGGCTAGTTGCTAATATTTTTTCATATGCAAAATATTTTGGCATTTCATTGGGACTATTGGTAGCAAAACCATAAAGCCCTCTTCAGACACAAAAGGTGGTCACCATGCAGTACCAATTTAAAACATTTTACTTAGCTTTAATGACCTGGATGAATTTGGCTTCTACTGTTAAAGAGTTTTGTTTCCCAGGTGCTTCTTTTTGGTCATGAATTGTCATGAAATAAATATTTTATGAAGGATGTTTAATTTTTCAAATTTGTGTTGGACGACACAGATGTGGGTCAGTGGCCATTTAGGTCTTTGATCATCTATTCTTATCAATTAAATCAAACTTAGAAATTTGATTTGATGGACTATTGCTATTTCCTCTCACCACCAACTATGTCCTCTCCCAGATGACATATATGTTCTGCAGTTATCTCCCCAAAATGCAATTTTGCTTTAGCATCATCTGGAACTTGTTCAGTATAGTGTATTGAACTATTATGAAATCAGATTGTGTGAAGGGGATTTCAGGAGGCATGGTAATTGAACACTGGAGACATGCAGTAAGATACCAATCTTCTGTTCACTGCATCACAGTGTATTCCATACTCAAACACACTTAAGGCCAAGAAAAGTCCAGCAGAGACAGATGTGGAGCTTCTGTTTCTGGTGAATTCTTCCTTCGAGGTAACTGGAGAGAGAGAGGTATTCTTTTCTTGGTTGAGAAGTTCGTTTTTACTGGTTTTACATAAAGAAGCATTGTGAAAGAAAGGCAGATGCTGGTGTCTAGGAATTTCTCAAGGGTCAGCCATGATGAGCCTTGCAGGACTTCCTCAGAGCCTAAACAAGCAAGCAAGAGCTACAGAAGAGTGTCTGCTTTCCACAAATTCTCCAACAAGGTACATAGAAAATTTCTGCCTTATATTCTAAAATCCTGCTCACTGTTTTATTTGAGCACCCACTCATGAGCTCAAACAAAGGTATCTGAACTGTCAAAATGGGTATCATGACTGACTCCTTAATGCCTGCCAGGGAGGATATAATTATATTTGTCAAAGTCCTCCCATGACTGCGAAGTTCTGGGCATTTCAGCAGCTTTGTAAATTCTGCAGGCTCTGAGGAACTCTGGTGCAGATTCAATTCTCAGTGGTTGTCCCTTGTTGGAAATATTTTTGTCAGGATTAGATACTCTGATTTTGCCTGTGAACTTTTTCAGTGATGGTGAGCATGTGCTCCTTCCTGATTTTACCAGCCTCAGATTGGTTGGAAAAGGCGTATTCCTAAGACAACAGAAACAGCTCTCTGTAGATGTCTCACACAGCCTTCTTTACCTTTTCTATGTCCCATCTCAGAACCTGTGATGCACCCTAAAATCTCAGATGACCTGAAGGAAACCAGAAAAGGTAGCTTCTCAGCCACTGGCATGGTGTCTCATATGGTCACACTAGTGTCGTCCCAAATGCCAGTTCTGGCACTACTACTAGATTTTCTTCAAGCAGAGGAACTTCGCAGCCAGTGTCTGGGATGGGCTCTCTCCAGCTCCATGCCCTGCAGCACTTCCTGTGGAGGAAATTCCTCAGGGAGAACCCTTGTGTAGGAGAGGTGACAGAGGCCTAGACACTGGCCCATCGTTTCCCTTCTTGGTACAAAGTTAAGTTAGTGAACACATTTTTGTGGATAAGACACCCCTTTTTGTATACTTTTGTTATTAATATTTCTGCAGTTACTGTGTGTTTCTTATCCCACTGTTTTTTGCTTTCAGTAAATTGTTATCTCAACCTATAAATCTCGCCTTTTTCCCTCCCTTACTGGATGGGAGTGGGGAGAGGGGGTGGCTTATTTGGAGTTTAATTTCTGGCTGGTGTTACATCACCAGGGTGGTCCAGTCATTCAGCTGAACACGGCTGTGTTAGCTCTGCATGGCCAGGTTCTGGTAGCAGAAGCCTACAAGGGTGGCCAGTGTGAGGAGGTGCCAGAAGCTTCCCCCATCTCCAGCAGAGTCAATGCCAGCTGGCTCCAAGACTCACCCACCCCTGGCCAGGGCTGAGCCCATCAGTAGCAGTTGTACTGCCTCTGGGATAATGTGTTTAAAAACAGGAAAAAACCCTGTGCAATATTAACTGCAGTGGAAGAGAGGAGTGAGAACATGTGAGAAACAGGCCTGCAGATGTGAATGTCACTGAAGGAGGAGGTGCTCTAACTTTGGAGCTGAGATTCCCCTGATGCCTGTGCTAAACAATTGTCAAATAACTATTTAACTGGCTGTTCAATGACCATGGTGAGGCAGGCTGTTCCTCTCAGCCCTTGCTGGCCCATGATAGAGCAGATATTCACCTGCAAGCCCTGGAGAACCCCACATGGAGCAAGTGGATGCCTGAAGGAGGAAGTGACACTGTGGGAAGCCTGCGAAGGAGCAGATCCTGTGGCCCATGGCAAAAGGAGTCCACACTGGAGGTTTGCTGGCAGGGACCCACGCTGGAGGGGTGTGTTTCTGTGGAACTGCACCCCAATGGAAAGGACCCACACTGGAGCAGTTTGTGATGAACTGCTACCTCTGGGAAGGACGCAGGTTCGAGAAGTTCATGGAGGACTGTTTTCTGTGGAAGAGACCCCACAGTGAAGAATGTGAGCTTCTAGGGTGTAGGAGGTACCGAAAATCAGGAGAAAATAAAGCCCAAGAAGAAGGGAGGGGTGGGGGAAAAGTGTCTTACGATTTAAGTTTTATTTCTGATTATCCTGTTCTGATTTGATTTGTAATAAATTAGGCTGATTTCCCCAAGCTGAGTCTGTTTTGCCTTGGTGATAATTGGTGAGTGATCTCTCTCCCTGCCCTTAACTCAATCCATTTGCCTTTCATTAAGTTTTCCCTCCCCTATCCAGCTGAAAAGGATGGGGTGCATGATAAAGTCATGTTGGTGGGGACCTGCTATCCAGCCAAGATCAAACCACCACAGCTTCTCAGTGTTGCTTGGCTGTGTTTTGTTGAGGGTTTGGAGATTTTTTTGGTTGTGGCATTTTTGTTGTTTTTTGGTGTGCTTTTTTGTTTTTGTGTTGTTTTGTGTGTGTGTTTTTGTGGATTTTTTTTTTTTTTTTGGTGGGGAGGGGTTGGGGGGAAGGGTTTACCTAAGGGGAAAACATATTTTTCCATAATCTGGATGTTAACAGGTGCTCCTGCCCTCTCATCTTCTTCATGTTCTTCCTCTGGACTTGCTTCAACTGGTCCATATCTTTCCAGTTCTGGGGCTCCGGAGCTGGGCACAGCACTGTAGGTGGGGTCTCACAAGAGCAGAGTAGAGGGGCAGAATCCCCTTGTTCAACCTGTTGGCCACACGTCTTTTGAAGATTTCACATCTCTTTAATTGAAAGGTTATTGAGGGTAGATTCCTAGTCCTAAAATGGTTGCTTACTTAAGTAATTTTCATTCAGAGAAAAGTTGTAAGGTCAGAAATGACTCTATTGTGTATTTTCCTGGCGTGTGAGAGTGACAGGGGAAGGGCAGGTTGTGGCTGCTCTGAGCGTATAGTATCACCTCCTTCAGTTCTGAAGAGGTGATTTCATATAAGATGTCTGGTCATGTTAGTAGCTGGACCCATACAATGGCTATTAATCTGCTGCTGCACAATTTTCTGCCAGAAATTTGAAGACTTTGGTGTCATTTTTGCATCACAATCAGATGACACTGTGTTGTGCTTAAAACAGCAAGATGTTAACATTTAAGATGAATCAATGTGTTTCTTGAAGTTTTGCGTTTGTGGAAGTCTTCTGAAAGCAGGAAAATGTATATTCCACTAACAAATATACTAATTAAATTGGGGAAACATCTACCAGTAAGCTATTTCAGGCCCTCTATCTCCAAAGGAAAATAAATACAATTTGGTTGAAGAAAAGGCCTTCTATAGTTATTTCATTTATGATACTTTTGTTAGCTGATTGGGGTGCTGTGTGCCTACATGTAGCTACTATTATCTTCTCTGGTTTGTTAATTGCTGAGGTTTCTAGAACGCAGATATCCATGCATAAGTGCTGTGTGTTATCACCTTCTTATCTTGAATTGCTGATAACTCTTGGCACCTTGGTGTGTACAGCCTTCCCCAAACACACACCCCTGGTATTTAGCTACCAAATAAAACCAGCAAACTCCCTCCCCTTTTCTTCTCATACTTTCCCTGCAATGCACTGAGGAAGGTGGGGCTTGGATATACCACTTGCTCCTCAGCAGGTGCCTCCTTAAGTTTTGCAGAGGTAGTTTGTGAATCACAGCTGTTGCCTCTGACAGTGAAGTGACAATCCATCTCTGACTTGTATGCCGCTGGGAGCAGGATGGGCTCATACTGGAGTGCTTGTGAGGTAAGGGTGTGAAAGCTGGTAGGAGCTAAAGATGGCCTGGGGTGTGTTTGTGGCTGGAATTCTGGTCAGGACAAGAGGACTTGTGAGCTTTTATTTCTAATTTCATGCACGTATTTACTTATTTATGTATGGATGACGTATACCTTTGCTGATATTAGTTGCCTTGTGGAGGCAGTCTTGGTAGTGAAGTTCAGCCATGGTGGATGATTGACATGGAGGCTGGGAACCTTCTGAAGTGCCTCACAGGAGATTTCTGTGAATTTGGGATGAATCTGTGGTTTGACCCAAGCATTATGTAAGCTGTGCTCTTTCACAATGCAGCATCTGCCAGCTCTGACTATAAACATATATGGTGCCCAGGTAGCTGTGCTAGCAGCCCCCTGGTAGTGATGCACACAGGCAGGTCACTGCCTAAAACCAGTGATTAAAAGTGATGGTCTTAGTTTCATATTTGTCCATGACTGATGCACAAAAAAAATCTTGATCTGTCTCAGAAGTTGGGGAGCTGTGTATTTTTTGTTTGTTTGTTTTGGTGTTTTTGTTTGTTTGTTTATTTGTTTGACAGAAGGTAAGTGGGAGGGAAAGCCCTAAAACTGACTGTTGGGTTCCAGGGAATGAACATACTCTGTCTCCTTCTCAGTTCTGAAATTAACTTTCAATTTGCTATGAACAAGTTATTTGAGTATTCTGTGCCCTGCTTCCCTGGTTGTGTAATGGAGATTATAGTGCTTCATATACATGGATATGGGGAGAAGCACTATAATCTCCATACATATGTTGAGATAAATGTGCATTGATGCTTGCTGATCTCAAATGGGGCATTCCCGTGGCTTAAGAAATAACACATGTGAATATCTAACCAGTCTGGTCAAAGAAGCACTAAGCTACAAATTAACTACAAATTAATATTTTTAAACAGAACCTGGCAATGGTCTTTGTGTGGAAAATATGAAAGTGAGCAAAGAGTCTGTCCTCTCTGCTCTTCCCCTTTCCCTTAACCACTGAAACAGCATCAGGAGTAAAAGTAGAGACTTCTTAGAGATAGGGGGGTGAGGGGAGACTTTTTCCACACAGAACCTAAACCCAGACAGATTAAATTAAAACACGCCATTCTCTTTTGGAGTCAGACATAAAAACATACCAAGGTCAGCTTATTGTAATTTGAGAGTGATGGGAGAATTTGTAACTTCTCACCTGGATCAAATTCCTAACTGGAAAAAAGGAGAGGAGTGACATAACTCACTTAAGGAATTTGGTGGAGTAATTTTGCTAGCAGAGAATGGGTGAGGAACGAGGTAATGCTTTCAGTGAAGCAATAGCTAAAGTTTCAGATACTAAAATCTACAAAAATTTATAATTGTTTTGAGTCAGGTCTGTTATTTGCTTTTCCTTCTGCACTTGACATTTCAGCTAATGATCCTTCCGCAAATGTCCAGCATCTGGTTTGAGTAGGGAAGTTTTGTTAACATCTCTTCCAAAGCTGTTTTTTTGGATCTACTTTTTTCATGTTGTGCTACATTCTGCTGATGGTGCCTCACTCTCCAAACAGTGCCACAAAGAAATTATTTCTTCTGTCAATGACATATACACAGTGGAATATTCCCTCAAATTTTTTCCATTTTTTAAACTCTACGTAGATGTGATTTTAACTTCCAAAGTAGTGCAAGCAGTTTATCTTCCAATTTTGCTGCATGGCTTTGAAAATTTCTACAAGAATTTATGAGAGAGCGTGTTTTATGAAGCATAAACAATTTAACATTAATGCAGGTAATAAACTTTTTCATTTTTCTGCAGAGTGATGAATGCCCCTGCTGTTCATTCGTTGTGAAAATCATAAGAATGAAAAATCTGAGAAAGGCAGACCTGTGTGAGTATCAGTCTTCCTTTGCATTTTTTAGTAGTTTGGTTCTGAAAGCAGAGAACATGTTCTTGCTACTGGCATTGTAACTGGTACCTGAGCATGAAGTGACACCATGGTTTCAAATACTGATGAATATTTGAATTTGGACTATACTTTAAATACATTTTTATATAAACAATACATTTTGGTTTATAGCATGTTGCTATTATTAGTGGAAATAGCAAATGTCTACTGTGGTGTACTGTAAAGTACCTTAACTGCTAACAAGGTTCAGAGGCAGATTGATGAACAAATTCAGGTGTTAATTCTCAGTTGCAGTTTTTGAATTTATTTTTGCTTTAAAGAAAATAAAAGTTAGAAGGAGCATTATATATCTTATTTTTAAACAGCTTATTTTTCTGTTAAGATTTCACTGAAATGTATTTGAAGTAGACTTTCAGGATAAACAAGTACCGTTGAAATGTTTCTGAGGACTTGGAATGAATGAAAGTGGAGAGAGAAAAAATCTCAGCTGTTACTCAGGTAGGAGAAAGAAAGCTCAATATCTCAAATATCTGACTCAGAAAGAACAAGTCAAGAATAAAATGGAAAGGAAGTGAATATAAACCTTTTTGTATCAAATAAGACCAAGTGAACACAGCAAGCATATTTGCCTCCAGTTGAGATTCCTATTAAATTCTTGGTTTTGTGCCATTGTGTCTAGCACAAGGATATTGCCTTTTCTTGAAAACACCAAATCTTTAGAAAAAAAGTGTAAGGATGTTTCAATTCCCTGTCTGTAATTTCTATCTCAGCTGAACAGTTTTCTGGCATGTTACCACCCCAAAGGAAATTTCTAAGCTGCCTTGACAGGCAATAGCATCAAGACAACCAGAGCTGATAACCAAATGTGTGCCTCTGGCCTTAAAATCAGGGATGTTTCTCTCTTTCTCAGCGTTTTCTAATGGTTGGAAATTATGATCTTTACACTCTTACAGACAACAGAACTTCCAGAAATCTATAGCTATTTATCTTAGCTGCTTATCTTTTATTAGTCTTTGTCCTGTATCTTCATTTTGAGCAGATGATTGATTATCCGACTTCAGGTTTGGAGCTATAGCACTGGAGATTTGCTTCCAAAGCCACATGTGGAAGAAGGTCTTTTCTAGAAAGAGGCAGAAGCAGCAGTGCTAGGTGACAGGGTCTTAGAGGAGCTGCTTCATCCCTCTCCATTCCAGCTGTCGTTATTGTGTGCAAGAGAACACCACATTTTGTTTACCCTCAGAATCAGGACCAAGTTACCAGTGTCACAGCAGAGAGTCAGTGAGTTTTTATCTTCCC
The DNA here is from genome assembly GCF_036417665.1 of Passer domesticus. Lineage (NCBI taxonomy): Eukaryota > Metazoa > Chordata > Aves > Passeriformes > Passeridae > Passer > Passer domesticus. The sequence continues at coordinate 36,764,965 of NC_087479.1, forward strand.
TGTGCATGTACACTCTCTCAGAGCAAATAATTTTGTTAGTAGAGCCATGCCACATGGTGTGATACACACAGCACAAGAAACAAGACTGTTAAAAAGCATTACATTGAATGAGAAAACCAGCATGAGTGTAGTGCAATTTTTCATGTGGCTCACATTTGTGTGTTCAAATTATTATTTCTTTACAACCTAAAGTTGTTAAGAGAGACAGAGATGAGGACAGAGAGTTGAAAGAAATCATTCCAGCTGCAAAGAGCCATTGGTGTTCTGTTGGACTCAGGATCTGGTTTTGGAAGACTGCCTGTTGAGCATGAGTACACTTTGCTTTCCTGTAGCTGTGGCACTGCAGTCCTAATGGGCCCTCTTTGTGAGAGGGACTGCTACCCACAGCGTCCATGTCTTGCACACGGACATTTAACATAGGACTTATTTTTTTATTATGGGTTAGCTGTGGCAATCACCCATAATTGTGCTATTGACCTTTTCCCTGTGTATCAGACAAAAGGTTGTGTTTGTACATGGTGTAAATGTAATAACAAGGATTAGGCTACTAATATGCGTTAAAGTCTGTTAGGAATAAGGCTTACTTATGAACCTGAAGAAATTGCTTGCCAATTGTGAAGGTTATCAGGTAACTATAATCTAAGTAGTACATTTCATGAAGACATAGCTGTTGCAACTTCTAGGCATGTTTGAGTCTGGTTAAATTTTCCTAGTGAAAATTTAGAAGAATAGTGATACCAGACCAGTCCAAAGTCTCATTTGTTCCCAGAACTGGCTTATAATAAATGGTTTGGGGTACGACAAACACTGAACCATGCTTTTCCCTGACCCACTTTCCCAAGAAGTCTGTGGTTCTTGAGGTCTGTGGCTGAGAAGTCTGGCTTCTGAGTCAACAGTAGGGTTTGCATTTAATTGTTATACCCCAAATTATTTGCTTCTGGAGGCCATTAAGGGATCTTCTTTTGCTACTTGTTATTTCACTTTGCTCTGGACAGGACCCCAGACACTAGTTTTCACAGGAAAACACCATTCCCAGTTTCAGATGTTATTCTCTGGGGAGATCTATATGGTTATATTGCTAACTAAATAGTTACAGACATTTCTTTTTTTCTTTTTGCCTTGCATGGGCAGCAGAAACACCTGCATGAGAAAACCTGGTCCTTTCCAGGCTGGTGTGAAAAGGTCTTTTTTGCATATTAGATATGTCAGCTCTTACACCAAGACAACTGCCCCCTTGTATTTATCTCAAGAATTGCAGAATACTAATTATTATATGACTGCCACTATCTCTGGCTTTAAAACTGAGGCAGCTTTGTGGCTGTCATAAATCTTCATAAATACATCCAGCATTTCTGCAAAATCTGGAGGATGCAATTTCTTTGCAACTGTCCAACAGGGCTTACCTGTGGCACCAGAAAAATGGGGAGTCACTGACAGCATCAGGAGCAAAAGTCGCAAGCTGAGATGTCTGGGCTCCCCATGTTCTTGTTTTCCTAAACTTTGTCCACCAGAGAAGATTACTGGAAGAGGGCATAGTTTTTCTGTTCACATCCCAGTTATTTCACAGAAGCCAGCTTGATGCCAGGCTCTGCATTTCCATCATTTAACCATGGCACAGTTACTTTCTGGCGAGACTTGCTAGCCAAGTACTACTGCATTTCACCCCATCTGCTGCTTATAACAAGAGCTGGATGGGTCTTGTGTAGATTCCTCAGAGCAGGTCTTGTTTTCAGTGTGGCTGCCTAGACCTGCCTTGTTGTGTACGGTCCCACTGGAGCACACCCAGCACTCACTGATCCCAGAGGCTGCCACTGCAGTCACAGCAGGCCAGGGGCTGGCACAGCTGGCAAATCTGGTTTTGCATGGCCCTTTTCTCAGCAGCTAGGTTCACTGATCTTCCAGGAGATAAAATATCTTCTACACTGCAAATTGACATCTATGGAAGAGAAACCTGTTTGCTTCATGGGATACAAGTGAAAGATAAACTTAACATTATCTACATATGTGTATTTAACAGAAATACTCTATTCAGAAGACAAAAAATGTCTTTAGAATTGGTGACACATCCTAATTAGCATTTTGAAAAGTTCAAGGCTGCAAAAAGTTTCTCCTGGAATAGTCTACAGCTACTTTTTTTTGGTTTGTTTTCTTTAGTATGAAAAGATAATTTCAATCTGCATTCTCAATAGATAAAACTTTAGGCTCCTCTTTACTATAGTACTAAATCTGGGCCTTATTAAATCTGAGCCTGTTGCTATGTAATTTCATAGCAAGCTCATAATGCTACACTATCTATTGATTTTAAAAGTTGGAAGGTAGTAGTACCAATGTTTTTCCTTATATCACCTAAACCCGGTGTAAGACCATCAAAATAACAAAACCCCTTTCAATGCCATGCTCTCCAGAGGTGTGTATGGAAAAGACTGATTGAAGATGTGCTCACAACACTGTGCTGTGTATATTCCCTTTTGCTTTACCTCTGACTGTAGCACTGGTGTGAGAGGGTAGCAGCAGTCTTTGTGCAAAGAGGGCACTCAGGCAATGTGGTCAGTGCCAGCAGGCAGCTGCCTGGGCTGGCCAGTGCTAGTGGCACACTTGCTTTAGGGTAAAATTGTTTCCCATGGTCATTGATGTTTGCAATGGTTAAGAGTAATCCTGGGATGTGGTCCATTAAAAAGAGTGTTAGTGTCTTTTCAGGGCACCTCATTTAGGTTCCTGATGTCACTGCCTCTTCAGAGAGGCAGCTTTTGCATCAATGGAGAGGAAAGCCTAAAAGAGCCCAAGACAAATGCTTGGCAAGAAGAATCTGCACGAGGACAGAGAAGTCGTTATGTGGATAACTGCCAGGTTGCAACAAATCCTGTAAACAGGGATTTCCTAACTGGTTGAGAAACTGAAACAGGTATAAAAACAGCCAGTAATCACAAGATGATCCTCCCTGTGATGTCATATCCCAGAGCAGGGCTTTTTTGCTGTAATAGTAAGCTGATTAGATCAAGTTCAAGAACTAATTGCATAACTACTGAGGTACCTGTTGAAATGGAGGCCTGGTCTGGACTGATGTTTGTAATAAAGTCATAACCACAGTTAATAATAGGAGTAACAACTGAATGGATAATCTCAGTGAATATTACATTAATCAGTTTCATAGCTGCATTTCTTTCTGTTCCTTTCTATTTAGTCTTTTTGGTTTCATCGACTCATGTGAACTAAGCCTGCTCATGCTCTTCCTCAGTTCATTGTTACCAAACACATATATAAACCTAGTTTTCCTCAGGTAACCTGTTTTGTATTCTCTAATCTAGAAGATTAATTCCATTTTTTCCCTTTTTTTTCAAGTCTTTGATGGCCATGATGGAGTGTAGTGTATATTGTACTATATACAATTTCACTGTATTGTATTAATGGTAAATAGTATGCAGACAAAAAGCTTTCTCTGTGCCTTGAGAGCAGCATAAGCTGCCACTAAAAAGGACAATGCTATTTATAATCAAGGAGATCCTTGCTTGCTCTGCACATCTCCTTACAGCTGTGGAAATAATTGCATCTCTTCTTCTAGGTATCAATGGGTTGTATGTAGGTGTGCAAGCATCTTCTTGCAGCCATGCTGGCTTTTGCATGTTTCTGAAACAGAAAGCTGTTCTGGTGGTCAAAGGTATTGTGTGCGATGCTCCTTCATGGCTTCCCTTAGATTCTTGGTGTAGTCTTAAAGCAGAAGAGTTCTCAAAACCACAGTTCCTCATTTCCAAAGCCAGGGCTTCAGCAAGGACACCAGGAGCCTCATAAAGGCATTAGGAAGTTGAACTGATTTACTGACTGAGAGACTGGTGAAAGTAAAGAACTTTAGGTAAATGGTATGCTTATCTCTGCCTCAGAAGGAAAGCTGAGATCAGCTACTGTGCTCTAATACTGTACCAGTGCACGTGGCATTGCATCTCCTGTCCTTCCTTGAACAGGTATGAACTTTAAGGACTGTGATGGTACTATGTGGTCCTAGTAGGCTTCATTATCATCTTGTTTACTGGGGGCTTCTAGTTAACAAGTGGTTGAAACAGCTTTCAAAATATTTTAAAATGTCAAAACCTGCTTAAAAACAGGTTTGAAAGGGGTGGAGGCAATGGAAATGAGCAAGGGAGAAGCTTGGGTGGAGAAGAGAGGGTGGAATGAGTAGGTGGTGATGGCAGCCATGTAGAACCACACAGTGCTTTGAGAGGACACAGGTCCGTGTGGTGATTCAAGATCCTTCATTCTTCCTCTGCCATTTCGCTTTCAGAGTTAAAAGGCAGTGGCAAACTCTCCTCAGGAAGTACCTTTCTAGTTTGCACTCAGAAAACAGATAATTATAAAGAGTGTTCTTTGATTTCTGAATAGGATTTCTGTTTACACATTTCCTTGGGCTGAGCTGAGTAACGCCTTCTCACCATTTAAGAAAATGAGCTCAGCATTGCCTTTTCCCATGCTTATAGTCTCCCACATCTTTGAAATTATTGTACCTTAGAATTTTTGATCATCCTTGACAAGGACCACATTTTACTCTATGTCCTGCTTAATGTTGCACAATTGTGTATTGAGTTTATGACCAAAGTATACTTAGCTTGACACTAAACATTAACCACAAACTGAATATCAATAAACCTGTGTTGACAGTACTATTACTTGCTATTTGGACATTCAAAGAATTCATAAATAACAGATATTGATAATTCAATTATTCAATTATTATAGCTATTGATAATTAATGAATAGAGAAGATTGATAACAAATGTTTGCTCATTATGGAACGTGTTTCAGGATTTTTTGAGGTATTTGTTTGATGGGCTGTTGTGGTTTCGAAATGGTACTTCCCAGTTTAGTGGTCCCACTAAGACTCCCAAGTGCCACTTACTTCTCCTGCTGGGTGGGCTGGAGAGGAGACTTGGAGTCAAAAAAAGGTAAAAATTATGGGTTGAGATAAGAACAATTTACTGGAAACAGCAATGAGATAAGAAAAGAAGCAGTAACAACAACAATATTAATGAAGAGACTCCCCCCATCTCCAGGGACACAGGGCAAAGGTACAGCTTCTCATGTTTGATATTTTGTTATCAAAAATATATTTAAGTACATTTTTGTTTATTGAATCCCAATAGATTTTTTCCACCTCAGTACCTGTCTTGGTTGTTCGAGTTTCAACAAAAACAGCAGCATCTGCAGTTCATCCAGTTATGCTTTATGCAGTGTGACTGATATCTGTCATTAGGGATTCGTTCTTTCTCTGCCCTCTGAGCAGAGACATGTTTTGTTTTATGCTTCTGTCTCTCTTACCAATGGACATAGATGAACGCCACTGAGGTGATTGGTACAATAAAAGCACAATGCAATAAGGCCTGTGGTATGTCTTGGTCACTGTGGAGGTTTTGAACACCTGGAGTAGTGCCAGGGAAAGCCCTGCCCATAGGCAAGATTCTCAGAGCTTGAGGTCCTTCATCAGTGATGCTCTCTGGAGCTTTGGGCAACCTCTTTGCTGAATGGAGGATACTGATTACCTTGTAGATAAGGACCAAGAACCCAGATGTGATTTGCTATTATGTGGGAGACCAATGCAAAGTAGAGAGGCTAGATTTGACATGGCTGTGTAGTTTGCACTGCTAAGATACATGAGAAGGTCCTCCTGGGACTATGGCTCCTCTTTTGGGCACTTTCTATGACTGTACCCTCAGCAGGAGACAATAAAGTAGTGCTGCAGTAAGTAGCCAGTGAAGGTTGAAAAAAAGATTCACTCCCAAATTTTGGTGCCATTGTTTGCATCGTATTTTGCAGTTAAATTGACAATAGTTCTGAATATTTTCCTGACAAAGGTGCTCATCTTTTCTTGTTTAGGACCAATCTTGACCAAGAATGCCTTGTCAGAGGCATTTCTGAGTCAAAATAATGATGCTTAAGGAAACAAAAAGTTTTAGCTAAGCTTTTAAAACAATTTTGTTTCTATTCCCTTATTGGATGAACAACATTCTTGTGAACAGTTTCTGAAGAAAGAAAATTTGTGAGTGTTGATTTGGTGGTTCAGCTCTTTCTGGTATTGATTTTGTTCCCACTCCTGCTTTCTTTAAAATCCAAAGAATTTGGGTGTATTGCTTGCAGCGTGTTTCCAAATCTGTTTCTATGATGTTTACTTCTGATAATGATTTCTTTAGATGCTCTCACTACCCTCTGTATCTGCATCAACAGTATTGATGTCTGACCAAGACTTAGTTTTGGCTAGTTTTTTTTTAAAAGGAAATGAAAGTACCTTCTTAAAGATCTTAGCTAGCAATAGAGCTGAGATTGCACCACATTATCACAACAAGATGGTCAAAGATCTGACTGTTTGATAATAACTCTTTTCCAAAAATATACAACATTTTGGGTCTTACTGGCTGATTATGTGAAGGATGGGAACAGGGAAAGAGTGGCAATGCGTTTAAAAACTCTAAAAAGGGTATGCCTATGGAAATGCATGATTTGTAGTTAAGATGTGCATAGGCTTCTCTGCATTACCTTGTGTTGCTTTTTGTGTTGTTTCATTTTGATGATTGTATTGTGATGGTACCTGGAGACTTTATGTAGGGATTTAGGCCTTGTTCCACAGACACTGTACCTAACTCTTCCAAGGAACTTACAGTCTTATTTCATATGTGTCAAAGAAGGAGGTTTGGAGTTGTTTTGGAGACAGCAGCCAGCTATCTGGTAATTGATCCCTTGGGTTGGTGTACCATATAAAGTTGTCCTATCACTTCTTTCCCTGATAGCCAACCCTGGCAGGGAAACGGCTTAGTTGTTTCCTGTGGACTATAATTGGCATGACATGTTTATCCTGTTTTCTGCCTTCCAGCATAAACATGGAAATTACATGGCAGCATTTCCATATGACACCTTACAGGTTCACCTGGGCTGGTCTTCACCTCTTGAAGCAGGATGAAATTTACCTTATCTGTCACTGTTTCATACATGTCTGAGTACTAGAACAGTCTGAGCGAGTTACATAAAAAATTTATAAAATCTCTCTTGCTAGAGCTAATCCTCTAAGAGCTGGAGCAGTCTTGTAATTTTTGCCTCCATTCACACAGAGATGCAGATCATTATCCTCTTTGTATCAATCATTTGGACATTACAGAACTGATTATTTGACAACCTTTTTTTGTTGTTTAATTAGCAAACGCGAGTCTTACAGCTCTTTCTCGTATGCCAGGCTACCTAAGTCAATCCTCTTCAATTTGGATATGTTTAATAGCTGGTAAATGTTAAAGCATTTTATGGTGGAGGAAGGAAAAGAGTGGAAAAGAATACAACATGGAAGACACTGAGTGAGCATCCACATGTTCCTCTCCAGAGCTAAAATGTGTGAAAAAGCATCTTGGTGCTAAATCTCATCATCTGCACTTACATTTAACATTGTGTATTTGGGATCTGGTCCAAAATGTAATTAAATTTGTGTTGTTTATGTAAGTTGCCAGATGCATCCTGTAACATTTTAGTTCTGGGGTATAATTTGTTATTCTTCATGCAGTGTCCTGCCTTTAATTGCAGGACAATTAAAGGCAGGACACTACACTAAGAATAACAGAGTAAAATATCTTTGTCTCTATCTGCGTTCTTGTCTTAGGCTATGTTGAGACTGAGACCTCACTGGTTACTAACCTAGTTGGTGTTAAATGTGGATCATCAGATTGTGAGACTCTGTTTTTGCTCTTATTAAGGGTGAGCAGCCTTGCTAAAGACTGGACTAACCTCTCAGGTTGGTATAGATCTCTTGTGTTTAGAGAGGATGAACTGAAGCTACCACAGCTCTGTCTAGATAAGAGTGTAAGTCACAAGTTTAGCACTTTGATACTCTGAAAATAATGAATGCCTTTCTTCTAAACCAGGAGTCATAGCTCATGTGTATGACAAAGAGATATCCCAGATCATAAATGAACAAATTCTCTAAAACACACATGCATCATTAGTGCATAACTTGTAGTTGCTGAAGAAACAGCCTGCTCCTCTGGTACCACTAACTATGCAAAGCTCTTTTTCAAAGATCTTTTTCAAATGTTAAAAATCAAGGAAAGAGTTTTCCAAAACTGTGTGGGAGACAGCTAAACAAATAGTTTCATTACCAATAAATTGTTATCAACAGATGTATTGCATATGTTCTGCATTTTAAAATTACAAATGCAGATGTCTCTTATTATTGTATGTAATGTTAGGATATTTTTAAACATTATTGCAATGTTGAAGTGTTTAAAGTAATATCTTACCTACTAAGGGCAGTAAGGGTGAAACAATCAAGTACGTGCTGAAAAACTGGAAGATGTTTCATGTTCAGACAGTATCAGAAGACTTGAAAGATAAATCATACATACCCTGATTGCACAAGTTGCTTTAAGCAACACCTATTCATTGCAGCATGGCTTACCCCACAAGTTAAAAGAAAATGTGGAAGGAGAACAAAGAGACTGGTAGAGAAAGAATAATATAATTATTGATCAGACTCTCTTCCTGGGTCACACCCAAGCAGATTACAAAAGTAGAAAGGATAGTTATCACTGTGCTATTGGTGGGGAAATGCAGGTGGAGAAGCAAGAGAAATTTAAATGAAATCAATTGCCCTGAGTGATTTAGCAGTCTGTGACAGAGCTGGGAATAGAACCAACCTGTAAGGAGACCTTTTCCAGCTGGTTATCCAATTGGTCATGCTGCCTCTCAGCATGTAAGTATGTACAGTACCAAACTGCCTGCTATTATACCCAAATCTGAGCTGTACTGTGAATACTCAAGTTTTTAGAGCTGGAGACATTGGAGACAGCTGCAGTCACCCAGCAGACAAAAGAAATGTCCATTCCCTAGAAAGGACAGCAGATTTGCTCAGAATGGGAGGGCTGGAAAAAGTGGATGACAGTGTAGAGAGACTGAGCCTCCCAGCATTCTTCTCTACATTGTCAGGGTCTCAGTTCATTACCACAGGTTCAGGAGGCAGTACTCATTTACACTCTTAGGAGCAAATGCCCTGCATTGCTCCCTGCTAAAAATCAATTATCTCCTTAGCAGTACTAGAGAGATTCCTAACCACCACCAAATTCTCCACACATATCAGACTGACACACAAAGGGAATATCAGTTGTACAGATATCCGAGTGCCCAACTCGCCTCTTGCCTGGGAACTCTGGCAACCCACAGGACACAATTCACCCACACCATGTGGCAGTGCCCAGCACACAGAGCAGCCTGGTCTAGTGGGAGGTGCCCTGCCCACAACAGGGGGTTGGAACTAGGTGGTCTTTAAAATCCCTTCCAACCCAGGCCCTTCCATGATTCTGTGATAGCTATGCCCACCCAGAGAGGTCTGGAGACAAAACAAACCCAAAGAAACTGCTGTGTATTAAGATTTAATGCTATACTTGTAGCTCACTGTGCAACCTTCTGTGTCATTACCACCTTTCTCAGAAATTAGAATTTTCTTCTCTATCAGGGCTCAGAGTTTAAATCCCAGTAAAATAAAAGTGCACTGCTATTTTTGCATATTGTTGTTCATGGTGAAGGTATGTGATTGCATGTTGGATGAGACAGGCAGCTCATCACATGGACTGGATTACAGATATGTGGGGACAGCTGACCAGATGGGGAAGGTGGTTAAAAAAGTATTTTGCTCTTGAAAAAGGTTCTCTTAAAATGTGTAGGCATTTTTCTTCTCCATCACAGAAATCTCTTGATTTGCAACCAACAGGGCACGTACTGATAACGGGTTTGTTAAGTCAAACTAGCTCTGTGTACTCTTTTCTTACCAGATGCCTTTATTGCAGCAGTTTCTTTGAATCTCCATTCATGACCTGAGCTCTCACTTGCAGGAGGTAACAAATAGTAGTGAATGGTTTTGAATAAAGACCTGTCAGAATAATTATTGAAACACCTCCTTTTTGCAATTTGCTGTATACATGCAGTGCTATAAGGCTATGCTTTAAGATATTTGTAGTAATTTGTTAGTTACAACATATCTTTTCAAATCCAGTTAGCCAAACTGATTGCTACATAAGCCTGTCTTTGCCCACTGCTTCCCCGGAGACTGTCCGGACCAAAACCATTAAGAACTGCAAAGATCCAGTGTGGAATGAAACATTTTGCTTCAGGATCCAGAGCCAAGTAAAGGTAATATGCAGAGTGCATTTGTTTTTATTTGGGGGGCAGAGATATCATGGTGTGATCAATATGTAGGGCAAAATAAAACCATAAATGTGTGTGAAGGACTACAAGGATAGTGGCAAGGGGATTTGGAATAAAATGTAGCAGCAAAATTAAATTTAATATTCTGATATGTAAAAATTGACCAAGGTATTTCATAACCATTCCTATAGTGTTCTATCACTTTTCACTTTTTCTTTTCCTTTTTAATCATGCCTTTTCAGTAATAAATGTGAAAATTTCAGAGTAAATTGAATAGTGTAAAAAATATGTATGAGCTAGGTAGTGAGAGCATCACAAGGCTGTACTTTATTGTTATTCCTTTGTAATGACCAGAAATAAAAAAAGAGTCACAAAGCAACAGCTGAAGTTTGCAAAAGAAAACTTGATGAACTTTTGTCATGATGATAAATGTTAAAGCTTAAGAAGATTTGCAAGTCCCACTATCTTTTTCCTCCAAAAGACAGCATCAACATCAGGGTCTAGGAGTCCACAAAGACTAAGTAAACCAAGGCTTACATCACACCAGGGGCAATCAATCTCTGCTTTACAGCTTGCACTGTTCATTTCCCAGTGCTGGTGCCCAATCAGGACTCTCAAAGAGGCAAATCAGCAGTCCTCTGTCTCTCTCAAGAATTGCCAAACTCCTCCAAAAGAGCATTTGGAATAGCTCAATGTGTTCCTACACCACAGGGTCTCCAGTGAATCCCTCTTGCCCTTGACTGCAGAAGTTGCCCATGATACATGTTCTCAGGTTTTCTTCCACAGTTAGATGGTACTGGCCCTGCTTGGTAGCTTTCAGCTTTCACATCTGCCCATTTGTGGCCTACAGACAGTGCTTTTCCTGCAAACCTAAAAAAATTCCGACTTCTTTCAAAATGCCAGTGAGGCACAATTTCATGAAGCCCTGAAGGTTTAACAGAGAAGTGAAAGGCAAGGGACAAACATTGCAGCATGGGAACAAACACCCACTGATCTGCAACTCTTGCACGCTAGCACCTGCTCTTCCTGAAAGATTTTTCAAAACTGCAATACCACACAGAACAGCTAAAAAAAAATACCTTGGCCATGGAAGCTGCTTGAACTAGTTCTTCAGGAGTAGTGTTTGGGAAGACCTTATGTTTACTTTCAGTAAGTTTGCAGCAGGAGACAAGATGTGGTATTAGCTGGAGTAGTTTTCAGTGTGGCAACAGCAGCATGGTGGTGGTGGCTGTGGCTTGAGTGTAGGCTGCAAAAACATGTCCTGGGGATTTGGGACAACCAAAGCTCAGCAGTTAAGGCTCTTGCAGGTTTCTCTGTACATGCTGCAATTCCTGTGCTCATTACCCTTTGAGCAGAACCAGAGTTTGCTGATCTGGTTATTTTCTTCTTTCCTGTCTTGTGTTTTGCTGAGGTATTAGTCTTCCCAAATTATGGTAGCCAAGCTCAGTAAAATCATATAATACACTGTCAATGTGGAAGAGAAGTGACAGGGCATGTTTGGACATGTTTGTGTTTGTTTTTCCCAGGAGCAGCTGTGTTTACTGATGGGCATTTGTTTTGATGAGTGTCTGAGAAACAGTTGGCTAGAAAGGGTTTCCCCAGCTTCTGCTGTAGGCACAATTCCCACAGCTCCAGGAGGGTGACCCTTCCCAGAGCTGGTGGCACACAGCCCTGCCAAGGGCTGTCTCTGCTCATTATCTAGCTCCCAGTGATGCTGCCTCATATTCTCTGTCAGGAGAGTTAGAAACAGCGAACTGCCCAGACACCCCTGGCTGCTTCCCATACAGCATGCCAGGGGCACAGCCAGAGATCTCCCTTGGCCAGCCAGCACCCTGTACTTGCCTCTCCTGGCCAGCTGGGACTGCGAATCAATTGGTCACTCAGAAAATAAGTCAGTCATTTAAGCCAGATAAGGAAATCCTATTGCAGTATCACAGCTAGGAAAACTCATCTGCTCTTCAATTGCAAGCCTGCCTTCTATTAACTGCACACTATTGCTTTTAAGCATATCATCTCCATCACCTTCCATAATTCTTTACAGGCTATTTATGGCTGGCCTATAAACCAAGGTGCTGTGGCTGCTTGTCTCTGCCTCTTGACGGTATGTTTCTATTAGCAAGTGTCATGGACAGGGCTGACCACAGTGCAGTGCTTTTACATAGGTGGCCTTAAAGGTCAGCAGCATTTCTGTCTTCTGACAGTAAATTGCAAACTCAAGGTTATTTGCCATGTCTCCCTTGGTGGTTTCTTGCAGGATCATAGATGTCAAAATTAAACGCTTGGTTTATGGAGCGGCTTCCTTTCAGTGTATTTGTCTAGTTAGTCACTTATCACATTTAGGTATGGGCCTTTCTGAGATACATTATGAAGTTCTAAGACAACAAAGTTCATATGCTCACTCTCTTTTATCCGTGTGTTTGTGTGTGAGACCATGAGCCTGTGTGTCTTTAATAAACATCAAGCCTCTTAGCAAGTTTCAGTTAAATCTGATGCATAAGTAAGAATCTGAGATAAGCGCTCCCTGTAATTTGCATGAAAATGAGCTGCTGAATATATTTAGGGAGGCCAGAATTATTGCCCCACTGAGTTAAGGTTCACTTGTTCAGCACTCTGGGAGGCATCTCTGAGCCAGCCCATGTCAAGCTACTAATCAGGCACAGGAGGGGCTGTTACCCTCTCCTGTCCATCCAAACAGGATGGTGGCAGAGGAGGGAGAGGAGGAGATTTATACAGTGGTATTTGTGCAATTTAACGAAAGCATATTGCCTTCTGTAGATTCCATGGTAATTATCTTCATGTGAGCTGTTTAACAATTTACAGGATAAAATTATGCAACCATGAAGTAATAATATGGTACATCCTTAATATATTTTAATTGCTGCTTATATCCAAGGATTTTTATTCTACCAATAACAACAAAGTCCTGACAACAAGCTGGTTTCCTACAATTCAGGAAAAAGTGGTGACCTCAAACCAAATTGGAAGCTAAATATGGTTTTCAATATTCAGTGATTCTACTAGCCTTCGTCATTTAAATTACTTTGCAGAAAAACTAAACAACAAACCCGACGCTGTGGTAGGTTCAGAATATTTTTCTTCATCTCTGTGTGGATGCAAAGGTTCTGCATGCTCTCTCACTTCTCCCCATGCTTTCTTTGTTCTCCTTAACATGCTGAGCACATCATTTTGTGTGTAAGGTCTCAGCATGGGATCCTAATTATGAACCTCTATTCACAGAATATTCTTGAGATGAAGGTCTATGATGAAAATACAGTCGCTAAAGATAACCTCCTCTTCACTGTTCTCTTTGATGTTGCCAAAATCCAGCTTGGAGAAACTGTTCACTTGACATTTCAGCTAAATCCAAAGGTGAGTGATAAAACTGCCCTGGTCACAGGAAGAAAATACATTTTTTTAACATTACCTCATAAATAAGTTCTTTTAAAGCAATTGTAGGTAGGAGAGTTTGTTTCCACTCAGTATGCACTTCATATACCCTGTGAAGAACATTCCAAACCTCAATCAGCAAAGTAGACCAGGGCATGATCCTGAAGGCTTTTGCTAGCTCATCAAATCATTCCTGTGAAGAACATTCCAAACCTCAATCAGCAAAGTAGACCAGGGCATGATCCTGAAGGCTTTTGCTAGCTCATCAAATCACTTAGCAGGTGTTTTTTTTCTGACACCAGAGTTGCCTTTTTTCCCCTCTTTCTTGACTCTGTTGCTCAAATAGGTTTTGTTGGAAATACAAAACTTCATCACCATTGCACAAAGTTTCTTTGTTAGAATTTCTTTTCCTGGCACAAGCACTTGTGAGTTTGGGCATACTCTGGCACAGAAGTTGCAGTATATCCCTTAAAAATTGATTCCTTGCTCTGTTATTCTTTTGAATACACCTGAAAATAATCCAAAGATCCATACTGAGGTGCTAAAACCAGCTGATGGCCGGTTGCTCAAACTGTTTTCTCAAACATTGTTTCATTGCGCCTGAACACTTACATGATGACTTCAACATGGGATACGGGTATTCAATTTAGATACTTCTATAGATTTGCTGTTTCACTGACTTTTCTTATACAGTACATATGGGTATTCAGCTGCACAGTGATTTTGGCAGGCATTCTGCCTTAACTTCTCTGTTCATTGTGTTGTCTGTGTTATAGGAGTCCTTTTGATCAGAAGAATTGAGAATGCCCTCTTCTGTTCAGCAGTATCCCTCTTCGGATAACATTATCCAGTAAAAAGCCAAGCCTTTGGACAGTTTTAAGCCAACACTTACTGCTGCAGGACTGCCTGCCCTTCTACTCTGCCTCACCACCAAACAGAACAGGGCAGTTTGGCCTGAGGACTGGTGGTTAACAAAGGAGGGAGAACACTTTCAAAATCACTCTAACTCAAATGCTTTCACTCCTTACACTATACCCTGGAGCAGGAGGGAAATTTGATTTGATTGAGGAACTCTTTCAGGAGCCAGAATAATAATAGAGAACTGCAGCTAATGAGAAAGAAAATTAATTCAGATGCTTATAATAAATTAATTTTTTACAGACGCAGGAGATACTAGAAGTTGAGTTTACATCGGAGAGCATGTAAGTAACATCCACAAGGAAGTGCCTCTTTACAAGCAGTCAAACATATGCTAGCATTTAGTATAATACTGTTTAAAATACTCAGCATGGCTGGTGTTGAAGTTAGTTGCATTTCGGCTAAAACTCAGTATTCCTTATCTACCAAAAATCATCCTAGTTATTAATTTATCCTATTGCTTGCTGAATGAGGGAGAATAATAATAATTGCAGTCATCATATTTATTACAACTATTCTCTACCATTATGACTTCAAAAAAAGG
Organism: Passer domesticus; assembly: GCF_036417665.1. Classification (NCBI taxonomy): domain Eukaryota; kingdom Metazoa; phylum Chordata; class Aves; order Passeriformes; family Passeridae; genus Passer; species Passer domesticus. The sequence continues at coordinate 36,779,972 of NC_087479.1, forward strand.
AAACACACCTTTCAGATGTGTCCCTAAATTAAAAATCAGTGACATGTTTGAGACCATGCTGGACAAGACAAACTTCAAGGAAGATATTATTCCTTGATGTTCATTTAATGATGTATTTAGGTGATACTACTTCTGATTGCATTTTTTTTCTCTTTCAGTCCAGTCCCTCCTGAAAAGCTTGTGACTAATGGTGTATTAGTGGTAATTTTAAACTATTGCTCTTCTGTTTTTGCTTTCGTGATAGTGATAGGCATGGTGAATCTGGCAGGTGCCCCAACACCTCAGTGCAGGCAAGGCTGAAAGGGAGGGAGATGAGGCTCACAGGTAGCCATCCTGTTGTGATGCTCCCTGTGGGAGGATGTGTTAGGAAAGAATGTGCACACTCATTTTGGGATACTCAGAGACCTGTTCAACACCACAGGCTGATATCAAGCCTATTGACAAAGCCTGAAGTTGTCTTTCACTGACTCACTGCTGCTCTGTCATTCCTTTGGGGAGCTTCTTTTGGGACTTCCTTATGGCCATCCTGTTCTCCCCACTTCCACAGGATAATATGGAACTTGCTTTCTCAGCTGCCCTTAACTCATTACTTAGAGGAGGTAGCACTTGATGTCCAGCTTCACCAAAGCAGGGAAGCAAGGACATCACTGTGATTTGGCACACCCATCAGTTTACCCTCAGGAGGTCTCACCACACTTCCATTTGCCCCCCGTTATTTCCCTTCTCTTCCCAGTCCTGTCCAAAACCACCACAGCAATTTTTCTTTCAGTTGAAACCTGTCACATTTTCAGAGTGACAAAGTCTTTCTCCTATCATCCTAACAAACAGAGGGTGGACTGTTTTCCAGACCGCAGGGACTCGGGTGACCAAAGACAGATAGCAATGAAGTGACTCAGATATGGCATGTTTTATATACCTTAACCTCTCATTTTTCATCCTTGCTACAGTCTCGTGAAATTTCCTGCTTGGAAGTCCTGGTGGACAACAGATGGACAAAAAAAGAACCTTCAGGTTAGACCTCAAACTAGAAGTAAAATCCCCTTACTTTATGGTTAACTGAGTTTTCTTGGTTGCTTGTTTGCTTTGGAGGTTTTTTGCTTGCTTGCTTTTGGTTTGTTGGTTTTTTAAAAATATTTTTGTTTTAGTTTGTTTTGTTTTGGTTTTGTTTGTTTGGATTTTTGTCTGTGTGTTGTTTATTTTATCATTTTCCTACTTTGCTCTTACAATTAGAGCACAGGAGCTGGATGGTTAGGAGTGTATATGCAGGTTCACAGATCAAACAGTTATAATCTGTGCTAACTAACTATAAAAAATGGACTTTAAATTCAAAGGAATGAATCTTATAAATGCTGTAAAGTAGAAGAAAATACATATTTCTATTTCAACTTAGGTTTTGTCCAATTTGCCTGTATGTCTGAGTTTTTAAAACATCTACTGCAGCTTTATAATATTTTTGGTGTTTTGTGCTTTGTTTTTGATTTGCTTGTTTATTTTTCTTCTCCAATTTCTTGTACTGTTCCCTTGCTGGATAAGCAGCGTTTGGAAGCTTTTAAGCATTGTTGAAGGATTTATATATAAACCTCTGAAAGACCATTTAATGTTCCATTTCTGGGATCACAGTCATTATCTTCTCTGTATATTTTTCATGTTTGGATTTTTTATTTTTTTTTTTTCAGAAAAAGACTTCTTATTTTCAGTGAAGGGATCATATGAGAAGAGCCAGATCCTGTCGCTGGGCTCTTTCTGGCAACCTCTGAAGCCCCTGAACTTCCATTACACCAAGTACAGACTGTCAGAGCTGTGCATGGCTCTAGCAGACAAGAGACCTCATTTCTGCTCGGTATGTGGTCATTAGCTTGAGTAAGCACAGTAAACTCATGGTTTTCTACACTTAACTGAGGCAAATTGAAAGAGTTTGTATTTTCAATAAAGAGCTATCTTTCATGAACTTCAGCTCTGAAACAGCATTGTAATCCCTAAGACATACAAATATTAGATACCAACTTAAAAACTGCTGGACAAGGGGCCCCATTTGAAAAAGGTAAATTGGAGACAGTGTTTTTGTATGGTTTATACATTAAATATTTCTCTACAATATTATTTATTTTTCAGAGTACTTCAGGTGAAGACAAAAAAGACTGCCATGCATCCCTTGCTATTCCTCTGGATTCACTTCCATTCAGTGAGAAAGTGGCAGTAGCAAAGGTGATTGATACCAACTTAGAATAAATGTTAAGCTACAGACCAAAGATCAACAGGCATGAGTTAATTAGATCAGTGTGAAGAAGGGGTTTAGATATGTAACTGTTAGTGCCCTTAGCTTCTTAACAATTCCTAACACCATGGACAACATTTTCATGTGAACCTAGCAGAACAAAAAAATCACAGCCAAACACATGACAAAGGGATTTTTGTGACAACCTCAGGGACTAATGCAGATCAGAGCAAATGCAAATAATGAGGCAGCATGGAGCACACTGGCAGAGCTGGTGTTGGTTTTTACTGTATACTGCTCTCTTTATCTTTAATATAAAACAATATAAGTGGACTTCGAAGAGTTTTAAGATTTTGATGGATTTTCTGATTATTATGGCTTTGTGACTCAATGTGACTCTTAGAAAAAGAGAAGGGCTTCAGAGCTGATGGTAAAGAAAGAACGTAAAATGATCTCCAGTGTTTCTATTGTGTTTTTTTCCTAGGATGAGACAATCAATTTACATCTGAAGTCAAATGACTGGTAAGCAATTCTGTCCTAAGGTTTTGTTGTTGTGAAAAAAAAAAAAAAAAGCCTTTTTGACTTCTAGCCTATTTCTGTAACTAAGGGAGAAAGTATTTAGTCAATGATTATATTTACCTCTTCACCTATGTTCATTACCCATGTCCAGAACGTGGTTAACTGTGCTAGGTAAAATTTCCTGTTATGCTGCTAGACAGAAGTTCAGTTTAGATGGGGAGAATAATGTTTTCTGGTCGCAACATATGTAAAGCTATATATTTCGAAAAAGACATCTTTCCTTTCCTTCCTTGTAAAAATACAGAGTATTTATATTTATAAAATCTGGCAGTCCTGAGGCACGAAATCCTAAATATTCCCCTGCTTATAGTATCCATATATGGATTGCAGTATTTATGTTGGACACTTCCTGAAAAACAGTGTAGTAATAAAGAATATTTCTTTCTGTAATATTTTGCTACTTTGCAGTTTATCAGCCTTTTCTCTACCTTATCTATACCATCTGTGATGTGCTTTTGTGGGGCCACAGCACCAGCTTTTCTAGGCCTCACAATAATGTAGCAATTTGTAAGCAAGCATCCAGATATTAATTTTAAGTGATTGTCCACACCCTGTTTAACCCTGGACTTTGTTTGAGGTCCAGAAACTTAGATGTTCGCTTGGAGTTTGATCTATGTACAGAGGAGAAAAATTTCCTACCGAAAAGGAAGAAGTTTGTGGCTTCTGCTCTGAAAAAAGCACTACATTTAGAGCAAGACCTAGAAGATCATGAGGTATGGGGAGCACCACAGGGACTGTAACATGCTGTGTAACAGGAATATGTTATGCTCATAGCCTTTTGCATACTGTTCCTTAACCAGCCCTGATACATTCACTACACCATGCAAAGCATTGAGGAATGCTTTTCTACATTTTCTATTTTAGATGAAGAGCCAATATCAAACCCTCTCGATACACATTTTCCCTGAAAACATAATGCATAAATCAGAATTTTTTTCTCTATTTCTTTTTCATCTGTGCATTATAGACCTGGATAGTCTGACTATTTTAGCTGATCATTTAGTCACCAAGACTAAATACCTCATAAAGTACTCAATCAGGTTTTAGAGAGATAAAATCTAACAGTTAAAGTGATGCATAATACTGGCCAATGAGAAGGTGTCTTATTTTACACTCTCTCCTCTGGTGCTCATAATTTCAGGTGTAGTTACTCAAATAGAATAAAGATATTCAGCATTTTTTCTCTAATCTGCTTGTCTGAGCTAGGTTTTAAATTTGTTAATGTCCATGCTAGCATGGGGATGGTTGGTGCTTTAGGTTTGTGATCACATGGTTTGTGATCAGGAACTTGAGAAATGAAGAATGGACTTGAAAGCTGGTTAATTTTTTTCACCTGTATTTTCTCCTTTGTCCAGGACACCTGGATCAAAGGCATATTAGCTAATATATGACAGCACGGGTTTAGGCATTATAAATTAGGCCCCTGCTCAAAACCTGATCATATTGCTACATTGTTTCTCATTGGATCAATAGTTTCAGTCAAAAACCCCAGAAGTTTCTTAAGTATAAGAATTTTTAGGAGAAGTACTTCCAACTATTATTTTCAGATTTTTCAGCAAGGGAATATTTCCTTATAGTCAGGTAAATCCAGATCGGAATACTTTGCTTTGACCTGAAGTGTTTGATTTGAATCAGGAAACTGTTGAGTATTTCTTTGATACAATTGCCTGGAAATGTGTGTGGAAAATGTCAATGGACTCCTCTTCTCTCAGTGGGTTTCTTAGAGAAATTTGCCTTCCTGCCACACAATTTAGATTTCCATACAATTAGGCTTCATCACTACAATTATACATTCTAGGTACTTTGTAGGAAATGTAATCTTGCTAGTATGCTTGACTTACAGAGAGGATGAGCTCTGCTCATTATCAAAATAGTCCTCTCAAGAGAAGATGTTTTGCTAAGGAAAATGCAGTCTAATATTGAAATGCCTTGAAATAATAAGCTTTGGTAAGCTAGAGTGTAAATTTTTTTGTGTGTGTGTGTGTTTGTGGGGTGGTTTTTTTTTGTTTTTTTTTTTTTTTTTTTTTTTTGTTTGTTTGGGTTTTTTTTTTCCTGTGCAAAATATAGAGGGTTTTTTTTTTTCATCCCTGCTTGGGGAAATGGTGAAATACTGGAATTTTTTGTGGGACTGATATGCTCAGCTCTGATGACTTCTGCTGGTAAACGAAGTGTTGCTTACTACTGCTGTGTTGGTGATTAAACAGGTACCAGTTGTAGCAGTGATGACAACAGGAGGTGGCACCCGGGCACTGACATCTCTGTTAGGAAACCTGTTGGGTCTTCAAAAGCTGGGTCTCTTGGATGCTATCTCATACATCACTGGGTCATCTGGTTCAACATGGTAAGGAGATCCTGAAAGAAGACATCACTCGTCACCTCTCTAGCCTGCTGTGAGATATTTATTCTCTTCATTTTTGTAACGAAAGGCATGAGCTTCAGTCTTGAGCATTTTTATTGCTGCATTAGGAGCACATTGCCAGTGAATGGACTAAGTGCTGCTGTGTTTCAGCTCTAGACTCTCTCCTACTGAGTCACTGGGGGTGCAAGTCACAGCCTGGTGCATAAACCTTCATAGCAAGGAGGGGCTTTCTTCAAGTTCTCAAGTTTCACTAGTGATTTGGGAAACTCCTCTACATCAAAAGGTCTTTTCAATAATATACTAAGCCCAAAAGAAACTCAGTTAGTTCATTCGATGTGGACCATAAATTTAAGTCTAAAATGTGAAAGTTTTTCTGCATATGACAATGCACTTCCTTTCTTTTCCCCAGGACTTTGTCACATTTGTATCAGAGTGCTGACTGGTCACACAAGGATCTATCAAGACCTATTAGTGAAATCCGCAGACATATGACCAAGTGCAAGCTAAGCTGCTTTTCCCTGGAGAGCATGAAGTACTACGCAAAGGAGCTAAAACTGCGGAAGCAAGAGGGATACCAGATCTCTAGTGTTGATTTTTGGGGACTTCTGCTGGAAAAAGCATTAGACGATGGGGTAGTATTTTTCCCATGTTTTCTCTAACAGCTACTAATACTATTGTATGGAAAATGAAGCTCCAGGGACAGATGCCTGAGAGCATGCCAGTGTTATCCAGCAGATGATTTCTTCTGATTAACAATGGGGTTTTAGGATTGTTAAGCTTGGAAAGGCCTCTGTGTCCAACCACTAACCTATCATTATCATGTTCACCACTAACCCATGTTAGTAGTGAACTAACCTGAATTAGATGTGCCACATCTACACAAATTTCAAACACTTTTACCTCCTTGGGGAACATGCCTCCTTGGGTGGAATGACCCTCCTTGGGTCATTCCACCACCTCAGCTTGGGGAAAGCTGACTAGCTTTCCAGTGAAGAAATGTTTCCTAATATTCAATTTAAACCTCTTTGGGCACAACTTAAGTTCATTTCCTCTTGTCTTGTCACTTGTTACTTGGAAGAAGACACCATTCCCCACTTATCTACTACTTCCTTTCAGGAAGTTGTAGAGTGACAAGGTTTCCCCTGAGCCTTCTTTTCTCCAGGCTACACAGTGCCAGCTCCTTCAGCTGCTCCTTGTAAGACTTTTTCTCTAGACGCTTTCCCAGCTCCATTGCCTTTGCTCCATGTCCTTGTCTGGACATGCTCTAACACCTCAATGTCTTTCTTATAGTGAGGGGCCCAAAACTGGACAGAGCACTTGAGGTGTAGCCTCACCAGAGCTAAGTACACAGGGACAATCACTGCCCTGGTCCTACTACTATTGCTGACACAGGCCAGGATGCCACTGGCCTTCTTGACCACCTACACACACACACTGGATCATGTTCAGCTGCTGTCAGCCAGCACCCCCAGGTCCTTTTCTGCTGGGCAGCTTTCCACATCCCCTTTACTCCAGCCTGTAGTGCTGCTTGGGGTTGTTGTGATCCAAGTGCAGGACTGGACATTTAGCCTTGTGTCAACCTTATATGATTGGCCTTGGCCCATTGATCCAGCCTGTCCAGATCCCCCTGGAGAGCCTTCCTGCTCCCCAGCAGATAGACAACTACCACCCAGCTTAGTGTTTTCTGCAAACTTGTTTAAAGCTTTGTCCCCACATCTCTTAATGCATAATTAGCTGCCCTAGGGGCTTCTGTGGAAAAAGAAGCCTTCTACAAGTATGAGTATCTGGGTACCTAACTAAAGACTCGTGCTCTTGGTTTATTTTCCTCTGTTCATCCCTGTGAGAACAAATTTCCATATAAAGTGAATGTATTTACTAAAAAGAATAGGAGACCATTTTTCAAAAAAAGTGCCCTACAACTCTACCAGTAATTAAATAAGCCTATGTGGATGTGTAAATGTTTAGATCACTCCTTGGTTAAAAAAATGTTTGGGCACAAAATTAGTTGAGAAAATAGCAAAATTAAGAGGGAAACTGCTATGTATTTTGCTGTACTCTTGGAAGCCCATAAATTATGCCAAGAAGGTCTCTTGATTTTGCTCTTTGTCTTTCATCAATTCACAGAAAAATAACCACAAACTCTCAGATGAGCAAGAGGCATTGAGTCAGGGTCAAAATCCCCTACCTATCTACATGATCCTCAACATCAAAGAAGATTACAGCCTTTCAGAGTTCAAAGGTGATGGCAAAAATGGGCTCATTTGGTGTTTGAACTATCAGCATTATTAGTACTTCAACCTCTTCTACAGCTGTCCCATAGCATTTACAAACAGTTTCTTTTCCTCCTTAACTTCCTTTTCCACTTCCAGACTTTATTCCTAGGCTATGGGAGGAACTTATATTCTGTGGGGCAGGAGAAATCTTAAGGAGGTGTTTAAGGACAGCCAAATACTCACAAGCCTTAGCTCAACATGCGGGGTAACTCGGACTCACCCCTCTTGGTATAAACTTTCCTTATGTTCTCTCTAGAGGGTCATTGGAAAATTCTGAATGAACAACACCGTGAAAGGTTACTGAGTGAGTGGCTGACACCAGCTGAATGATAACTCTTTACCCTGAGGAAGGCCAGTCTGAGGTCACCCCGCAGATAGGGTTTATCCTGCAGCTGCCTTTTTGCCTTTTCACAGCCCTTCCAGCAGGGAGGTAGGGATAAGATTAAGATTTAAACGTTTGTTTTATGTCTCTGCAGAATGGGTGGAGTTCACCCCTTATGAGGTTGGGTTCTTAAAATATGGTGCCTTCATTCGTGCTGAGGATTTTGGCAGTGAGTTCTTCATGGGTCGCCTGATGAAGAAGCTTCCTGAGTCCCGAATCTGCTTCATGAAAGGTGATGTGGTCTATTGCGAAAATTTGAATTGCATAAATATGTACATTATTTTTAATATATTGCAAACCCTGCACATTACAACCAGTGCCCTGCATCATGCAGGACTGAAACCAATTGTACACCATGTTGTTCTCACCTTTGACTGAATTCCTTAGACAATGGAGACTGGCTAAAAGTACTGAGAGGAAATTTCAAACCATACTATTCATTGTTGCTGTTGTCTTGAATAGCGATGCTCATGCCTGAAGTTTCAGGGCTGCTTGAAGAGGCTAGGTTCATTTTGAACCAACCAGCAGCAGAGTTCCACATGAAAAACATTTGTATTTTGAAACTGAAATCTTAAAAGTCAAATTTGTCTATGAATGGCATGATCTTAGATGCTAAAGCAATGTTATTACTGAGTTTATTATAAAATACAACAATTTAGAGTAGTTTTGTGAACTGCTACTGATACTTTTTCAAGTTGAATAGTATTCTAAATCCTCTGTAATTTTGCTATGATGATAGCAATAATTGAAATTTATCATTCTTAATTCAGTAAATTGTGTAGCATCCAGTAATATATGAAAAACAGTTTTGCAGGTTTTATACAATTCTTGTTTTAATTTTGCTTAATACTGGAACTCTCTACTATGCCCCTTTGTACATTGGTTCTCTGGGGTAAAGCTGTCTGCAGACAAGTCCATCTGCTCTTAAACAGATATTTTACATGTAAATAAGCACAAGACAAAATAGGACACCAAGGATAGAGGTAAAAACTGGTTAACTTATAAAGTGAAAAATCCATGTAACCAGGAACACCACTTGGTATTCTTTATTTGGTATTCAGAGAAGCTGAGAATGTCAGTATTGTGCAGGAGGAGTCCCGAATCATGTTATTCTAAACATGAAAAAATAGTTGGGCATAGAAAGACAAGATTGTGCTCAGTCACACAAGCACTAAATCTTACAGCTTTATTAGCTATGTTAAGAGTTTTCAGTGTTGTCATGAGTTAAGAGTTGTTTGAGGGAAAACACTCAGAAGAAAACACAGGATCCAAGAGTATGAATAGATCTAAAAAGGGCAGGAGAAATTAATGCATAGTAAATCCCTCTGGTGGCTCTGAAATCCAGTAATTTAGATGCAGCCACCAGTACTAGAAATCCTAAATCCATGAGCTTGAGATGCTGGAGTATGCTGGAGGAATCCCTTCATTCTTCCCTTTTTTCTTTTACTTTCACTCTGTGCTGACTACTAGAGGTAGGAGGTAGGTCACAGAACTAGGTGGGGCTGCAGAGCCTTCTTCTGAGCACGTTGAGCCCCCGTTCCAGTTCCTCAATTGCAGTGGGGCAGTGTGTTTGTACCCAAAGTGGCCAGATAGCAAGCACACCCAACACATCCAGCCTGGGCTGAGCTCTGCTCTCAGCCTCAGCACCTGAGCCTGGTGATCCCTCAGCCACCCGTGTATCTTTATAAAGGATAAGGTGGAGAGTTAAAGCAATGTTGCCATCTAGTGATACCACGTGCAATGCCCTCTTGGGTTGCTATTAAAATGTGATATTAGTTACAGCTTGATAATTTAAAGATAAAAGGGAGAGGAGGCAGGGAGAGGAAAGGCCTTTTCTAAGAGCAGTGGCTAGAGCTGGAAAGGCTGCATGAGCTTACAGGGATACAAGACCCTCATGTTTTCCAGCAGAAGAAAGGCTGGGGTGCTAAGAGCTTTTTCAGTCTCTTCAACTCTGTTGGCCTAGTAAAAGATACCATCTCTCTTCACAGCTCTTACTTCAGCCAATACAGGTACAAAGAAAATTCAGTGCAAGAGGTTAGGACAAGGTTGCCATGTAATTATAAACAAGTTCTGAGGAGACAACAATGTTTGAAAGTCATTAAAATGCAGGGACAGTGTGTAACTCTAAGGGTAAGGGAACCGGAAGAGTTACAGAGTGAGAAGACACCAAGACAGGAGAAACCAGAGCAGTTGTCTTCTCGTAGCAGGGTCGGACAGAAGCTTCTCAGGCTGCTGGGAGATGAGGTTGTCTTGACAGAAACTGGCCAGTAATTATGTGCAAATGAACTCTGCGTGACAGCTAAGTGTAGATCCAGAGAGCCCCAATCTGATTTCTTGATTATGCATTTCTAATATTTCCTCAGTGAGTCTATTCTTACAAGGACTTCCTTTAAAACACAAGGCTCCTGGATTTCTGTCCCACTCTAGAAACAAGCCATGTTTTAAATGGAATTGTATTTCTGTTAATAATTTATGGGATGAATAATTATTTTATTATGCAACTCAAGTTATTGCATCCTGTACAATGTATGGCTTTTGCAAGGCTTTCACTGGTAGAGATTTTCAATGCAAAGCACAGCAATGCCATCTCTGCTAGAGTTCCTCTTGGGGCCTGTGACAAGAGCTGTGGAGGAAGAGATACTTTTCAAAATCCAAGAGACTTTTGGAGATTTCTGCACTGTGAAGACACTTTCAGATGTTCTTTCATGTGGGATGGCAAAAGTGGGAGAAAGACTGGGGGAATGAGAATAACAAATAGAAGGAGAAGGGTCTCCCTCGAAAGACTTTGTGCAGAGAGAAATTTTAGAGAAACAGCAAAGATGTCTTTTATTTAGTGGACTTTTCTGCAGACTATCCCAGACTATACTCCAACCATTTGATTCTTGACTGTCCAGAAGCAGCTTCCAAACCTTTAACTGACTATCCTGACTATACTATGTCTTGTATATGATATAGTAGATCAGACCCTTATTTTATAGGAAATGGCATGGTTTTTCTCACTTATGACCATTGGTTATAGGATAGAAAATGTTGATTTGTATGTGGCAAGGAATTACAGTGGCTGAAGGCCTCACACAATGTTTTAAACTATTTAGGCTCCTCCTGGATGACAGAATGCTAATTGCTGAAAAGAGCTTAATATGGTTTTGGTGATAATTTGGAAATTGAGGCTTTCCAAGACCCCTTGCAAAGCTGAGATATTTTTTTTTAAAGGGATATTTTCCATTAGAATGTCTCTGAAGGAGCTTCCCTGTTCTCTACCATTGCACAGGCCTATGGAGCAATGTCTTTTCATACAACCTCCTGGATGCCTGGCATTCATCAAATCCTACACAGAGGCGCTCACTGAGGTGCACCCAGCACAGCACTGTTGATACTGGTTAGTTATGTTTCTGTTTCTGCTTTACCTGGTGCCTCATAAATCCAGAGGCTTCATGTTGTCAGCTGTATCTAACTAGGTTTCCTCTCTGAATTTATTCATAGCAATATTATTTCCATTAATCTCTCTCATACTGAATTTATGCAAATATAAAACTACTGAAGGTTTTAAACAGATTATCTTTGTCAGGGGCCTTTGGTGAACCTCCAAATTTAACAAACACCTCTGTGCTGTGCTCTCTGTCTGCCTCAGCAGCTGGTGCTTTTCATACATTGTTGTTGAAGACTTCAATTGCATGCAACGTCATTTCAATGTTCTTTGATCTTGATATAAACCTGTGTTTTTCCAAGAGGCCTTGGTTTTCCCTCCTGTGTTTAAAGGCAGTTAGTGAATTTGGTTTATAGGTTTCTATCACTTTCTCTGTGGAAGTGTTGCAAAGCCCTGAGCTCAATAAATCAATAAATACATGTGACAGAACGTCATTGCCTCTCTTCCCAATCTCATGAGGCACTGTACAGCACAACCCTATTTCTTTTTCCTTTGGTGGATGTCTCAGTCTCCTGACAGCTTTTTTTTCTTTCCTTGCAAAGCTGATTTTTATTAATTTTTAAAGGAACAGGTCCAGATTCGGAACCTATCCTAACCTTCACACAGGGAATCTGTCTGTGAGTTCTATCAAAGAATGGATCCATTTTTCCAGTTTTAGCAAGTTTGTTGCCACTCTGTTTCTCATGGAATAGGCTTTACTGAAGACTGATTTTCTTCTTATTCCTATTTTGACATTGATTTATTTGTATGTTGCAATGTCTTATTAGGATCTTTTTTTTCCTAGCTAATATGAGATGCCTTCTATTATTTTAAGTATTGAAAAGAGCCGTATCAAAGCAACAATTTGTTCATCTCCTCTGTCTTTCAGGAGAAGAGCCTTCTCCATCGGACAGGAGACATGAGTTGGAGACTTACTTGGTCACCCCTGAATGTGGCATCATGGGCATCATTCGGCAGATCCTGACAGAGCGGGTGATGGTTTCAAAGTTCTACAACTTCCTGAAGGGATTCCAGCTGCACAATGAATACCTTCAGAACAAAAACTTCTGTATATGGAAAGGTAAACATCCTTGAATATAATTTTTACCTTCTTAGATGGTTGGTGTTTTCATCAGTGAAGAGAAGATAGATGATGAACTTTTGTAATAAATATTTCAAGATAACTATTTAGATTTCATACAGTCAAATCAGCTTCAGCAATTTCCTTGATTCCAGGGAAAAAAATTACTTCTCATCTGGGGTGGAAGAACAGCAACATGAGAAGTGAAAGAACTCTCTTTTTACCTTGAACAGGTCTTTCTTTCATATGTGAAGGCTGAACATCTGTAGTGTTTAAGGATCTTTTGGAAAAAGTAAATGTAATGGATAGCCAAGAGGCATTTTTCCCAATTTTTCCTTATTAGTGAAACAACAGATGTACTGTTTCTTCAGTGAATCACTATAATAACAAATATTTCCTTCTAGATACTGTACTGGAGCATTTCCCCAACCAACTGACACAAACAGCAGAGTTCATGTGCCTGGCTGACACAGCGGGATACATCGACATCAGCTACCCACCACTCATGAGGCCAGAGAGGAAAGTGGATGTTGTCCTGCACTTAAACTATTCTTCTGGATCACAGACCTTGGTGTGAAAAACGCTCTCTTTTCTTGGATAAACAACTGCTTCCTTCTAGCCCTCCTTAACTCCTAAAGGTTCAGAATAATTGATATAGAATAAACTGATTCTGGGAGAAAAGGATCCTTGGTGTAAAGCTCCCTGTGCAGATGCTTAGGTCTTGCAAGTGATGCTGGTGAATCCCCTGAGAACAGAAGTAATATCAGATTTATAAATGTTTTATTTGAATTAACCCTTTTAATAGCTAAATGTTATCTCCTAGACCTGTGTGTTCCTGTGATCTCCATTTTGCTATCTAGATTTCACTCACATGGTGTATTTATATGGTTCTAGTTACCACCACTGATGAACTCATTATGGTTGTGTTGTGATGTCCATATAAAGTTACCCACATGCAGTATAATTAGAAATATTTTGTCCAGTTGTTTTTAGAACAGTAGCTGGATTTTTTTGTTGTTGTTGTTCGAAATTGTGGAAAAGAATTATCCTTTGACAACATTTGCTCTTTCAAATACCATCTAATAACCTGGTCTGTAATTCCTGTTACTAGATATGGATAAGACAGAAATTCTTGAGGACTAAAATTTTCATACACGCCAACCAGAGTCAGGAAGCAAAATCCTACTTTCAAAAATTGCTAACACACCTGCAAAATTAATGTTTTAGTTAAGATCCTCTTTGCTCCCAGATCACTGTTTGCTTACATCACTTTTCAGAACCATCCTAAGGCATATAAGACAGAGGCTTTTAAATACTTTATGCCAAGTAAAAAAAAAAAAAAAATTGTGATTTTGCATTTTAAAATGGTACTACTTCAGATTCTTGCCCATTCTACTTGTTTCAGGATCTTGTCCAGGAGAGGCATCTTTCTGTATCCTAAGCTGCTAGGCCACCCTTCCCATAATCATGTACCTATCCTGTAGAGATAAAGGCTAATGAGGAGAAGGTAGAAGACCAATCAGGAGTGCAAGTTGGAGGCTGAGTATTGAATTGTTCTGTTAATAGAAGTTGATATCTTATGTAAGAGACAAGGACAGAAGAAGTAGTGACAGCAAACCTTGCTCCCAAATCTCTGTGAAGATCATCTTTCGATGGATGCATTAAGAAAAGTGGTAAAATGTGGCAGAACTTCTGACCTTTTCTTCTTTTCTGAATTCAGCCCTTGGAAGAAGCCTCCAAATACTTTCAAAAGCAGGGAATCCCATTTCCCAAAATCCAAATGAGTGAAGAAGAGAAAAAAAATCTAAAGGAGTGCTACATCTTTGAAGATACAGAAACCCCAGAGGCACCAACTGTGGTGTTTTTCCCACTGGTGAATGACTCCTTCAGAAAATACAAAGCGCCTGGTAAGCCATGGGATGGCTGTCCCACCACCTGGCAGCCCTTTGGCTGTGGAATGGGAGACATGGTGTAGCATGGTCTCCTCCCTCCCCTGCTCTGTCTCCCATGGGAGAGAAATGCAAATTCCTAGGAAGCAAGCAAGGATTAACGTTGTGCCCCACTGGAGAGTGGGAGGTGGAACCATATCTCTACCCTACTGATGATGTTTCTTTATTTGTCAGGTGTGGAGCGCAGCCCTGCTGAGATGGCTCAGGGCAACGTGGATGTCTCTACCATTTTTTCCCCCTACTGCTTAAACAGCTTTACCTACACAGAGGAGGACTTTGACAAGCTGATAGAACTGACCAGCTACAACATTCAGAACAACCAGCATCTGATCCTTCAGGCTTTGAATTCAGCCATACAGCAGAAACGACAGCACAAAAAATAAACACTCTGCCTGAGTTTCAGAAAGATGTCTGCAGGATTGGGGTTTTTTTCTTCTTCTCTGGAGAAGAATCAAGAGCTGTCTTCAAATAAGCATGGTAGACTTTGGAAAGTAAAGACTTGTCTCAGGCTGTGGTTCTTCTCTACCACATGGTGATCCTAGATTAACCAATCAAACAAAATAATTATTAGACTTGTGCTTTATTTATATTGGATTTCACTGCTGGTGCACTTTTTTCCACACATATAGAGGTGTATATGTGGTAGATTGAAGGTCAGAAAACATTGCTTTAATTGAAAAGTTTTTGAAATGCATGAATCTGGGACAGAAGAAGAAATCCTTTCAAAATTTGTTACACTAATGGAAATTATATGTGAAGTGAAGACAAATGAGCTATGGATATTTAATTTATTCCAAATCTGGTGCAACAGAAAAATATGTGATAAATGTGGACAGTTTCAAAGAACATGAAAACTGCATTTTCCTGTAATGTTAGCAAGGAAATTTTGCTAGAAATAACATGCCAAGCTAAACATAATAGATAATGTGGGACTTCACATGAAAAATACACATTTTCTATACTTTTGAATTTAAAAGTTTTATTACTCCAGCAGTACTTAGTTTTTTAAAATCTCTTGGAAACTACTGTTTCAAGCCGTAATGTGAGTCAGGATCAACTCTTCCAGTGCAGGTATAACTACTATAATCTAATCCACAGCTCTACTTTGCACTGAACTTTCATGGTATTTATATGATCCATCTCAGTGTCCACGTCCTGTTAATTTCAGCATTTTTCACAGTGTTTCTTGTTATTATAAGATGGGATGCTGTGAGAATTCAAACATCAAAAACTGAGAGAGGTTTTGTAGTCAGAAGGCAAACTAAGTGCTTTACATTGATATCTATGGGTAATCACATGACTTTGTCAGTCCCTGCCTGTCTAAAAGCAAGTTAGGATATATGTAACTACTATAAATTGCACAAGGTAATTTGTTGAAACTGCTTATTTTTCAGATGAAGACCAAAATAATTGCTTTAGGAATAATATTAATAAGACAAATACAATGTAAACCTGTTTCACTACAACAAACACACTAATCTAAAATAAAAAGATATAATGCTTCAGTCAGTATCGGTTGCCCTTAATTACTTAAAATTTCAATAATGAAGCAGCTTGTCTGTGCTGAAGTAATAGGTATTGGCAAACACAAAGTTATGAATAATGTATCATAGTGAAAATAGAAAATTAATTTTTAATTCAAAATTAAATATGAACTTCTAAAAGGCTGAAAAATTCTCTTCCTTCTTGCTTTCATGATCTATTTCTCTTCCTTCAGTCATTCCTTTATACCTTGTCTTCCTCTTATCTTTTGCTGTCTTTAGTCTCCCATGCTCACCTC
This sequence comes from Passer domesticus, assembly GCF_036417665.1. NCBI lineage: Eukaryota > Metazoa > Chordata > Aves > Passeriformes > Passeridae > Passer > Passer domesticus. The sequence continues at coordinate 36,795,996 of NC_087479.1, forward strand.
TGATGACCTCAGCCCCCTTAGGGGCCCTGTGTCCTTACCCTGGCTGCTTTTCCAGGCCCTTACACCTTCATCCAATTTACAGCCTGGGTTCAAACCTCTGGTGTGCTGAAATGGCTGTTTACTTGTTGGTGCTCATCAAGAGCTCCCCTCTTTGTGATCTCTGTTGCTGAGTCATCTGGTCCCTCTCGGCATTGCCTCTCCTCTGTCCCAGCTCTACTTCCCTCCCAGGCTTCCCTGGTTATCATTATGCCAAGCCCATTTGGTGTGACACATGTGTTTGCTACTTCTCCCAATTGCCCATCTTACAGCTGAGGTTTCAGGCACCTTCAAGAGCTGCAAATGGAGTTCCTACCCCTGCCATCCAAGTCTTTGATGACACCAAATTTCAAGAAGCCTGCTTCTCTCTTCCCATTCCTGCCTTTAACTATACCCCTTTGCTTCCCTTGATGTTCTCTTGTTTGCTGTGGGAAGCTCCATTTACTCTCATTGTGCCACTGAGGTGTTGTCTGCTGCACCTGCTGGGGTGTTTGCTCCACCTCCCAGCAGAACACCTGCACAAGATCCTTGTCATCCGTCCTTGGAGGCCAGCAGGGAAGTTTTGTGTGGCTTTGTCTGCTGGCATTGTTTTGTTCTGGTTCAGCATTTAATGGGGTATGTTTCCTATGCTCTGACTCTGGGCTGTACTTAAGCATTACAGGAATGTAGGTAACAGCTGCAGATGTGGGCATTTAAAAGCACTTTTTGGTTTTGCAGGTTGGGAGTGTCCCTTTTTACAGGAAAGATGAATGATTTCATGGAATTATCCCTCTGAGGAAGAAAACTAACTAGAGGGGAGAGAAGCACTCTAGGCCCATGCTGTATCATGGTGTTAATACCAGCGGGAGTTAACTTGATTTTTTCTAAATGTTTTAATAGATAGAGCTCTTGGTACATGTGGTAATAGGAGCTACAAACACTAACACCAGGCTGACCTCCTTAGTTGTAATTAATATGTTTTGAATCTTTTCTGTGTCTGTCTTTTCATTCTTACCTATTCATTATCTATAGTAAGTGAAGGGATTAGCATGCAATTGCAGCTGTGCCCCAGCCCTTCTGATTATCACAAAGGTGCATGAAGAACTGGGCAGCTCAGTGAGGTGACTCAGACCACAGGAACCTAAGGAAAGCAGTAGTGGGATTCTTTAACTCCTCACAAGGCATAGGAGAACTTGGGCAGTCCTACTGGGTCAGTGCCACTGAAGAAATAGGAGCTAATGGGATGGTTGGCAGCAGCATTTTGTGCTGCTCTGTAGTACAAGGAATGATCAAACGAGGTTATTGCAAACATTCTGAGTGAACTAGTCATTCGTGAGACTACAGGTTGCACCACGTGAGTGATGGGAAATGTGTTTGCCACAGCAGGTATAGGAGAATGTGGGTGGTAGAACAGGACTCCCGTCTTAGAAACCCTGTGCTAAAATCTGCTCACATGTAAAGCTTTGCTATGTGCAATATCTCACTTTCTTACTAGAGTGATAACACTGCAGAGGAGGCTAACAGGGCCTTATTTTCACATGCCCTGGTCATGGTATGCTGGTCAACAGTTAAAATGGCTGAAAGTTCTAGAGTTCTGTGTCATTTGTGCCATTGAAGCTTTGTAGCTTTGAATTCCTCCTGAAAATCTCTCCCTTGTAGGGTTCCCGCTGAAGCCCAGCACTCCTGCAGTCTTCATAGAGAACTTCTCCAGCACGCCTCCCACACCTCCAGCTCATGATAGCAAAACTGTGATGTGACATCTTGTCATGTCTCGTGCTTTTTCCTCCTTGGTCCTGAGGTCTCCTTTGCGTTCCCTCCAACCCACTGTCGTTTATCTCCTTTTCTCCATGCAGCTGGACATCTCATCCAGATGTGACAGCCTGATCTCAGCTGCCCTAATGCTTGTAGTATTCACGCTTGCTCCAAATATGACCAAACCTCCATCATTCAAACCTGAAGCTTCTGGAGAAACAATTACAGTACAGAGGAGATATGAGACAAGGGGGAAAGATTAAGAATGATTAAGTAAGATTAAGTTGGTATAAAATGTGAGGAGAGAGAAAGGATAGAAGAAAAAACAAATTATAATAACTGAGAAAAAGTGAAAAATGACATTTTTGCTATGAGGTGTTGAGATGGAAAAAGAAAGAAAACACATACTTTGCAATCCAAAAAGTCAATTGTAAAGAAAATATTGCAGGGAATGGAAGGAGGAAAAGAAAGAGGAAATCAGGAGCTAGAAGGTGACAGACAGAAACATCTAAAACAGAGATAAAGGTATATCACTCTTCTATTTTTTTCAAAGCAGTCTTAATAGGCTGGTCCTTTAAAAAAACAAAGTAACTGAAAATCCCTAATCTAGAAAATTTCATGGCACCAAATATTACTGCTGACGTTCTGACCATCTAGGCTTACCTGATATGCATACTATGGGTACTTCCTAGCTCTCTCTTCTTTTTTTTCTGCCCTTAAACACTGGGAAAAAATGGTTTCTTGGCCCCTAGCAGTCTAACTTTTCCTGCCAGCTACTGCTTATTGCAGCCTTCTCTCTCCCAGCTAATAATCTGTTTATTAGTTTGCTCCCTTCCTATTTCTTTTTTTCTGCTGAGGAAATGGAGCATCCTTAGAGACTGATAACTATCAGATAAGAAGCTGCAAGTTTGTACATATATTAATATGTACTTTTAAATCTTGAGCAAGTTGTTTCTTCAATTTTGCAATTTCTGCTATTCAGCTGGATGACAGCCAGTCTTAAAAGAAACTCATGCTCCAAATTCCTCCTTGAGCTGCATTTCTCTTAATATCTACTTTGTAAATAATAGACTATAACTTGGTTTTGACATTTAACAGATTATATGATAGCCTAGAAATTGCTGATGATTAAATGCTTTGGTCCCATATACAGAAAATAATTCAGAAAATCCTTCACAGATGTTTAATGAACACCTTTTCTAGTCACCCTTAATCTCTAGTCCATGATCTCTGCTGGTGCAGGAGTTGATGGCCTGTAACCCACTGCTGGGTTTGCACACATGGAGGAAGAACTGTGCTGGTTATATCATGCTTGTGCTGGTTTTCACCTCATGAGGATATGCAGGTAGTCTGCAGAGTTGTGGAGAATGAACAGTGATTCAAAAAACTGGGAACAGCTCTCATGGAACTAAAGTCCTGGGAAACTTTCTCCAAGTACAGAAAAGCATCACAAAGTGAGAGAACTCCAGGACTTTACAGGTAACCACTGAGGTCTGTGCATTTGTAAAATGCATAAAATCTCAGAGAGATAAAATAGAGTATAAATTTACACTTCAATTAGGCAGCTGAAAGACTGGTATGGTAAGTTTTGGGCTTTATCCAAGGCATCAGTAACTGTAACATGAATGAAATGTACACAGGTATTTAACTGTGAGTGCAATGATGTATAAAGTCATTAATGATGGCAGCCTCCCTACTGGGAAAGGAATACTTCTCATTGTCAGAGGTTTGTTCTAGATATATGCTTGATGCATACAAATGCTGATGCATCTATACAATGGATACAAGGTGCCACAATTTTCTCAGTTATGAGCTTAACAAGAATACATTCTAGTACTTTTAAACTTTTTAGTTTAAAATTTATTTCCCAGAAGATTAATTTTTACCTGTTGCAGGGGTATGATAACAAACATCAGTAATGCCCCTGTCTCCTGTCAGTTTTCTCTTCTGCTTCAAATCTCCTTCCTTCACCAACTGCACAAGTGATGGCCTAAGACACCACTGCTCTCCTGCAGGAAGAGCATTTAGCTGAGCCAGAACTCCCATCTGATTCTGCTTTCTAGTGCTGGGTTTTTTTTGTATAGAAGTATTTGTATGTCTGAGAGTAGTGAGGTGGTCACAGCCAGTCCTGGTTGTGCTTCTTTCTTTTTAGAATAATCTCAGGCTCATTTTGCCTGGCCTGTTTGAGGCTAGGCAAGCATATATTGTTGTAAGGCATTTAGGAGGACACTGGCTTTCTGTGATTTTGGCCCAGTCTAAGACTGTGATTAAAAGGAGTTGCAAAGCTACATTTGAACTTGTTGAAAATTTTGTCATGTAGATCCATTTCTCCACAGCTTGTCTCTGCAGTCAGATGTAACACAGTACCTTTGCCAAGTGAGTGATGCTTCTGCAAACTGCATTGCAGGGTGAGTAAGAAACCTAAGCAGCAGAGGAAGTACAAGGCTGTGCTGGTTTTGGCACATTGTGTGATAAACAGATAAGACTGTGATATCACTACGCTAAGGAGTAGTGTGCAATTTGCTGCCAGGGCAACTACACTTAGATCTTTGAAACAGGCGGGTTATTTTCCTTCATCTATCCTTAAATTACTGAAATATGCAATGTAAAGACATAAAATATTTCCACTTGAAGGATCTGGTTTTCATTCTCTAAGTTGAAAACCATCCGGCTTTGTACATTCAGATTTTAAATGAGATGGCACTGGTTCAGTTGTTAATGAGAACCTTGCAGTTTTCTTTCTTTATGTTGCTCCCTGTGGAATGACTCAGATGGGAACAGAATATCTTGATTTAGCTGAAGGCTGTACAGATCATTATAGATAGCCAAGTGTGCCTGTAATGGGGAATTCACTCTGCAGACATGGAAGTCTGTACATAGAATCTATCTAACTTCTTCACAGGCTTCCTCGAGGACAGAAAATCTCAGCTTTCTTAAGGCTCACCAAGTTTAGAGGGATTTATATCACTTATCAGTTATGCTAATGGTTCTCTGGACTAACCAGCCCTGGCGAAGTTGTTATGCTCTAATGAGAAGTATCCAGGTATTTTTAGTATCCCATGGCAGGTTCTCCAAGGTCAACCAGGTCTTCTTTTCTGACCAGATTTAAAGAAAAAAAAACAACAAAAAACCCCCAAAAACAAAAAACCAAACCAAAAAAACCAAAACACCAAAACAACAAAACAAAAACTATGAAAACAAACAAAAAACCCAAACACCAAAAAGAAACCTCTGAATGACTGTTGTTCTCTAAAAGAACTGCAGAAGGAGTTCTCCAGGATGCAGCTCAGAGTGTCTGTGACCTGAGGCCAAAAGATGCTCTTGTACTTCCAGTGTGGCCACAGCTACTTTTCATGCTGGGGATGCAGATGCTATGACAAAGCCTACTGTTACTGGAGCTTCTAGTTATTCATTTGTTGTTCTGTTTTTGAAGATGGTAATTTCCATTGAGTAAGCCTGGAAATGTTCATCTACTCTTTTGTTCATCTTCTTTGGTTGAACAAATCTCTGTAAAACAAAAGTGATAAAACTTAACCACTTGATCCTGCATTCCATTCATCTTGACATGAGTTTCCTCCAGTTGTCATTTAAAGTTCAACTGCCTTTCTCTGGAAAATGTGTGAAAACATAACTCTTACCTGCTATGCACAGCTATTACATATTTCCTTGTACCTTTTTTGGTATATTTAAGGTACTGCTGGATGCAGAAGTGGTCCTGGATCATGCCTGGAGCCATAGGCATTGACTTCAAGACCTCTGCTACCCTCTGGAAGTGTCCTTCTCCCCTGCTGTCCTGTCACACCCTGGTGCTGCTGCTCCCAGCCTGTCAATCACCTCCTCTACTTACAGCTCACCTCTGCAAAATGAAGCCCTGGCCCTGCACCCACACTGGGCCTCTCTCCCCTGGGAAGAGGGAACGGGAGCAGTGCGTGAGGAGCTGGGAGCTGCATGCCCATGCAGTGACCTGCCGGGCAGTGGGCACGGCCATCTCCAGGCTCACCCTGTGGCACAGGGCTCTGCCCCTCTGCAGGCACTGAGCTCCGGTCCCCCGCCTGTGGGGACGCATTGACCAAAGTGCACAGGCTGTGCCAGCATGCAGAGAAGTCACTGCCAGTTTTTAGATGCACAGGCCTTTTTCAGGGTCAATTTTCCCCCACACAGGAGCTGTCCCTGCTCAGGGCAGGAAAGACGTGGGTTTGAAGGAGCAGGCCTCGGTGGCAGCACCTTCCACACACAGAAAAGGGTGGCAGCAGTGCAGGACCTGTGGGACAGGCACAGGCTGGGAGAGGCTCCCAGCCAGAGGAAGGCACCACATTCCTTTTGGCTGTGGTGCTTGCACTGCAAGGTCCTTCCCTGGAGCAGTCTATCCTCGGTGCTCCACTGCCTTCACAGTGGGAGGGAAGTCCTTTGCTTAGAGAGATGAGATGGGTGGGGCCTCAGGTAATTTTATAAAATAACAAGTCATTGACTCCCACAGGAGTACATCCTGCAAACATGTCTTGGGAAGTGCTGCCAGTGGAGGTACCAGGAGCAGATACTGAAAACATGTCTCTGGAATCACTGCCCACAGAGGTGCCAGGAGTAAATCCTGAAAATATGTCTCTAGAACCGCTGCCCATGGAGGTGCCAGGAGTAGAGCCTGAAAATATATCTCTGGAGTTGCTGCCCGTGGAGGAGCCAGGACTATGTCCTGAAAACATGTCTAAAGGTCTCCTGCCCATGGAGGAGCCAGGAGTATATCCTGAAAACATGTCTAAAGGATTCTTGACCATGGAGGAGACAGGACTATGTCCTGAAAACATGTCTAAAGGATTCTTGACCATGGAGGAGACAGGACTATGTCCTGAAAACATGTCTAAAGGATTCTTGACCATGGAGGAGACAGGACTATGTCCTGAAAACATGTCTAAAGGATTCTTGACCATGGAGGAGACAGGACTATGTCCTGAAAACATGTCTAAAGGATTTTTGACCATGGAGGAGACAGGTGTATATCCTGAAAACATGTCTAAAGGATTCCTGCCCATGGAGGAGCCAGAAGTATATGCTGCAAATATGTCTCAAGAATTGCAGCCCATGGAGTTGCCAGAAACACTCTATTACATGAATAAAGGGAAGACCATGATACCATCAAATGCACTAGAGGTAAGAAAACAGCTTTAAAGTCTCACTTAAGGTCCTCTGCATTTGACAGAAAACAAAATGCTGCTTTGTGAGTTTGTATTCAAGCTAGTGTGCAAATCTGCTGTCTGATGGGACTATACAGCAGTTCCTCTGCCTGAAGGAGTTTAAGGTGAAATTTTCTCAAGGCTGTCAGTGGTAAAACTCCTTCTGGATCCACTGGAGTGGATCTCATCTTCGTAGACAAAATGAGAGAAGTCAGAGTAGTATAAGGACAGAAAAAGATAAGAAAGTTTCTCCCCTGCTCATTTTTTCCTCCTTCTTCAGGGGACTGAATTGTCAGCTTTTTTTCTTCCGCAATTAAATGCTACTTGTATTAAAAATTTCATATTTCTGTATAAATAGCAAGATTTTGACATGTATCAAACTCATTTTTTTGTTGTTGTTGATAATGGGATAAGGACAGGATAGTGACCAGGAATAGAGAATTGAATTTCACTTACACATTTCCTTTTTTGTTCTGAAATTTTTCATTTTGCTTTGCATTCTTGGCATTGTTTCAAGATTTGCATTTTGTTTTAAATATAGTACATTACACATTGTTCTGTGTGCTGCCTGACTGGATGAAGGCACACCACTCCAGGAAGAGCTTTGGACATAGAAGTGGAACATCTTCAACATTTTTTTGTAGAAACTGTCCTTTAATGGTGCTCTATGAAGTGTTTCAAAAGGGAGAACCCTACATTGTAGAAGTATTTTGGAACTTCTCTTTCCTGAAAAAGATTGAAACATTCGATTCAAAATTTTGCAACTGCAGTGTTGCACATTCTGTGTTCAAAATCACAGAAGATGTTCTAGGGTATTTTAAACTGAGGTTTAATATTGGTAAGAGCAGATTGCAAAAGATCATATTCAAAACAAAAAGCAAAACCTCTTTTAAAGGATAGAGACCCCTTCTAGGTACCTTAGAGCTGTGATGGTCTTCCTTCATTTTCCCATCGAACGGGTACCCCTGACATGGATGTTGTGCCAGTGTGTACCAAAACATGTGGTGGTTTGTTCATTAATCTGAGTGCAGTAACACAGCTGGGTGTAACCAACAGCCCTTCTAATAGAGGTTTCATCATAAATTGTTGCAAGTAGAAATTAATTATCTATCCTGATAATGCTGCTGCTGTTGTTTTAACATTATAATTTATTGTTTCTTTCTTCCTTTTTTCAGGATGGAAGCTCAGGCCTTGGTTCCTTGGGAGATGGTGAATGGCAAAAAAGGAAAGACGATGGTACTGGGCCAGACCAAGGTGATTTCAAGGTATTAAGAATAAGAGAATTTAGAACCAAAGAGTGCTAAGGGTTTTGTTTTTCTCAAAAGGGGAGAAGTCTCAGGCAAATAAATGAGCAAATGGAATGATGGCAGCAGCTTGGGTGTTACCAGGGAAATGCCCCTAAATTTATTGCTTGAATCATTTTATTCCTCTTATGTTTATAATTTTCATAGAACATAGAATGGTTTGGGTTGGAAGGCACCTTTAAAGGTCAACTTGTTCCAAATTCCTGCAATGAGCAGAGACACCTTCAAGTATACCAGGTGGCTCAGTTTCCTTAATTGCTTGTTTTATTCCTCTGTTACATTTTCTTTGGAACAGGCTGAATATTTGGTATTTTAATGTCTCACTTGTACAAGAAATCCACTGGTGAGCTTTCTGTTCCACAATGCTTTTTGTAACTGAAAGGGCCAAAAGTAACAGTGAGACATGCTCTGCTGCAATGGCTTTGGTACCATCATCTCCATTCTTGCAATTTATGAGGGAGTCCTGGATTCTTGAACCCTGATCTTTTATGACTTCTGTGCTCTATCAGGAAAGAAACTGAAGTGGGATTCTGTAAAAGGAGTGATGCTTGAATGTGCTAGGGCTATTTCTGGAGCATGAGTGCCAGTCAAAGATTTTTTTTTTTCAGTTAGAAATTACTGGTTTTGATGGGAGTTTTTATTCTGCTACTGTGTGGTGAGTCTGGGCGCTATTTCCTATCTGTCAATGGAGAAATTTGAGTGATTCATATAACAGTTTTGTCCCATTAAGTGCCTGCTTCTGAGTTAGATAATTCTGTGGAAAATTGCACTATAGTCAATGCAGACAAGTTCTACTGAGGCAAAATTAAGCTGAAAAGGAGCTTTGTCTGAAAGCTAAAATCACACTGTGAACAGGCAGACAGGTGAGCTTTGTGATAAGCTGTGTAGTTCTGCTGCAATTTGGATGCTCACAAATTTAAACAAATTCTTATTCACATTCACAGTACTTTTTGTTTTTCTCACATGCACTCTTCAAAATTTAGCTACTGTGTTTTCCCAGTATTAGGATTATTACTATTGAAAAAAATTAGGAGTGTTAAAAGATTATACTGTATTTTCACAGGATATATTATACAATAAGTCTAGGGTCTTTGTGGCATTTCATCTTGCAAATATTTAAGTTATGATGTCTGGTATCTCCGGCCTGGGAAGATACAAATATTCTGGACCATTTCTAGGATGAAGAATTCTGTAGAGAGTAAAAACAGGCAGAAAAAATTATTGATCAATTTTTGGTGTAATATCAGTTCCTTACAAGGGGTCAGGAACTTAAAGTACAATGAGAGAAAGAAAAAAGATATGAGCTTCTGGGTTATAATTACTTAGGATAATTATACATATGACAAGTAGCTTCTTGTCTCCATTTCTTAATCCCACACAGTGATGTGTTTGTTTTTCCATTGTGTTCTCAGGATATAGACTTAGATCAAAGACATTTAAGGGTCATGAAATTTCAGGGGGACAGATGAGACAGTAGCAGACCAAAAGAATAATATGATATATCCATAACCAGGACCACTATATTGGTCTTGTCTCACACTGAAGGACTACTTTTTACATTATAAAATTACAACATTCATGACAATGCATTGGTGATGGTCTGAGTTGTTTTTTCATGTGGTTACAGAGGCACTGTTTTTGTCTGTTCAGAATTCCACACTCCAGCCTATGCACTTGCATGCTCATTATTTGGCTACACCAGCAATCATTCATTCATGTAAAGGATGCATGCATATATATTTTTCTCTCCTCCTAATTTTTTCTCAAATATTAATTTTTCATCACTGAAACTACCAGAAGACTTAAATATGAGGGTCTCTGCCTGCTCAGAGGGATTGTCTGTTAGAAACCTTTGACAGAATTTGCCAGCAACTGCATGTGTCTTTGCACCAACGTGCTGATTTTTATCTGCATTAAGAAATCTGTATTATTTGGGCCTTGGCTGGTGCTTAGGCTTATGCTAAGGTAACTGGCAGAGCCAGCTCTGGTATTTTAGACATCAGTGTTTGTACCAAAATATTTGAGGATCGCAGCAGGTCTCATATAATAATGCATGTGAGGGAAGGGGAGGGGAACAATTGGATCCATAGTGCTAAATTCACCATGAGCCATCTTGTAATAAGGCTAAGATACATCATATCTCAGGTCAATACCTCATTTCCCTGCCAGACATGGGCTCCTTGTTCTTTCAGGGTTGTGCAGCTGGAACAGCTGCAGCCCTTAAACAGAAAAGGGACAGGTTGAGCTCTCACTCCTTGTGCAAAACAGTTCCTGCTGGGTTTTGGAAGCTGGAAGCAACTCTTGAGATCATGGGAAGGGTGGGGAAGCTGCCACACTGCAGAGCAAGATGTGACATCTGCTTCTGGTGCAGGTTGGGCTCGGTAACGTGAGCAGGATCTGAGGCAGGCAGGAGGGATGGGACCAGGCTCCTTGGCTCCCACAGGGGACAGACCTGCTCTCAGGGGCAGCACCAGCCCCAGGCTCAGCATCCACTGGAAAGGCAGGAGTCTAGTCCTGCGGCACCCCCAGCCCCACAGTGCCTGCAGCAGCATGGCTCCAGCAGCAGCTCTGCTCAGCTGCAGAAGCTGACTGAGCCCAGGTGCCACTTCTGCCACTCTAAGTGTTGGTATGGGGTTGCCTAAAATACAGACTGCTGAAATTACACGTTTCAGCACACCTCCCACTTCAAAAATGAACCTCACAGAAACAAATCGGGCCACTTCCCATCAGCTCAAAAGTTTGAAATATGATTTGTCTAATCCATATTTGACATCAAAAATGCAAAACATCTGTACCTGAGATAGCCCTATAAATGCCCTTGAGAATCGGTAGTCAGAAAGAGAGATTTTCAGAGTGTGATGCATGTCCTGTGGTAATGTCTACCTTAGGATGAGAATCCAGAAATGTTCAACAGCTGTTAGACATAAACACTAACTTTACGGCTTTCTGGAATTAAGGGTAAAAAGTCCGAACCCTCAGATGGTTCATGCTCAGCCTAGTTTCTATCATATTTGCTCTACTTAGGGAGGGCAGAGCATTATAGAAGGGCACTTTTTACAGATGGACTATCCTATTGCTCTGGATACAGTTTTACATATGGAAATAATTTTGAACATGCTGTTGAAACAGTTGAAGTTTTCAAATAGACCTGTTTTTCAAAATCTGAAGGAGTCTGATTGTTAAACATCTGCAAACACTAAAAGGTGAAGGTAATGTTAACAGTACTGAAAGGGCTATTCAATTAGCCTGATTTATAAATCAATCAAATAAAACATCTCTGCAGTTTTATATAATAAGGAACAGAAATAATAAATAATGCTTTTATTTATTAAATATAATTATACATCTCTGCATTTATGGGACCACTGTGCAGTGAGAGTATCCATCTTATGTTGATCAGTATTTGAAGCTTTGGTTTTTGGAAATGTCTTTCAAGTACAGGATAATGTGCACAGTCTCATTACTCCAAATTTTTCTGAGTACCATGATGGATATATGTATGAGGAAGCAATCATCTGAAGGATACAATTCTTATGACCTTGCATATACTTGTCGTGCTCCTGTGGATGTGGAAAAATTTTCCCTGCTGGAACCAGGGTTACTGTGGCTGTATGCCTGAAAGAGGCTTTTCCGTCTGGGTGTTGGCATTTTAAATACTTTGGTATCCAACCAAGACTTCTGCTACTCCTGATGAAAGGGTGGTCTGATCAGAAGAAGAAATGTTATTAATAAAACCCACAAAACACACAGCTGGTGAAAAGCACTGCTGTGGCAGCAGTGATCATCAGCATCACCAGCATGCCCATGCACAGCCCCATAGCCCGTGGCTGAGGTGCCCTCCCCAGCCTGGAGGAGGTGAAGGAAGGAAGCAATTAGAGCTTCTTTTCCATCCTGGAGCCTGATTTTGTCAAGAATGAGGAAGAACTTCAGAGAGGTGGCCAAGAGCAGCAGGTCTGGGCAGCCTGCCACGGGGGATCCCAGCACATCCCACAGCATCCCATGGCTGTAGCAAGCTGGGGCAGGGATTGGTGAGTGATGTTCACAGCCTGAAGCATCCTGAGTGCTACTGTAAAAAATTCACACACTCTTTAGGGAGACCTGACTCTCAGACAGCTCAAGATAGACTTCCATACACCACCAGCTCTAGATGCACCATCAGCAGGGAATGATTTGGTCTCTGGCTACCATCTAGTTAAATTAGCACTTGGAGATGAAGAAAGGAGTGCCCTGCAACATCCTGGGAGTGATTTCATCTCAGCAGAATGCTTTTCCAGGCCAGGAATGCAGGAATACCTTAGACAAGCAAGGAATTGATCTTTGCCAGGAAAGGCTGCTGAGCTAGTAGATGACATAGAAACACATAGAGGAATTATTACTGGGTGATTGCAGGAAAAATGTGTGGATAGAGATGAAGTTTTTTTTCATGGGTTCCATAGATGACATATGTTTTTTGAAGTTGGTGTGTAGAAATGGCTTTTTCAGCCATTGTAAAAGTAAACTGATTGTGCTAGAGGTATTTTTAAATCTTGTGTGATCTTTGTAGGATGGTTTGTGGAATATTCTGCAGTGCAGTTGCACTGGTGTAGGTGATAGTACCAGCACACTGATGCACATAGTTTCCTTTGCTTCCTCATCACAGTTTTTCACCTAGCATGACAAAGACCACCTACTAACGAGACCAGGTGGAACACATTCCACATTTCATGTAGAAAATCAGTAGCTGAATATCTGGTTGGAGGGTACCTGCTTATTGATGATGATACAGTTTTCCCACACACAAACGGAATATTAATTTCAGGATCTCTGCATTATTCTTCTGTTAGTTTCTAACTGCTTTGGAATAAATATCAATCTAAAAAGAGCAACAATCAAGTCTGAGAACGTGTTGACTGCTCGTGAAGGTTAAAAAATAAGTTGTCTTCTCTGGGTCAGTGTTGTTGGTCTCTGTTTTGGAGAGGCAGATAGTATTCTGCTATCTGATGGAACATCTATACTAAACCAAGCACCCAACACTAAAAAAAACCTTTAAAAGCATTCACTCAGCACACATTTGACTGTACTGTTGTGGAATTGTGTGACTGGAGTAGTCTACAATAAGTGAAAGGATGAATGTTCATATTTTTGATATCACAGGCTGGAAAGATGTAGCTAGCAGTCGTCCATGCTGGCTGAGTCTGTTAGACAGAGAAACCTAAAGGCTGAAGAAAGAAAGCTACTGAGAGAAAAGCAAGTTTAAGAAAAAAAAAAAAGGTAGAGTCACCCTCTTGCCTCATTAAGGAGTTCTGCCATTTTAGAGCTCCACAGCCACTTGTGACAGGATGTATTACACAGGTAAACTAGTGGAGTAATTTGCAGCAGTGCTTCTTGAGATGGATGCATGCCACACATACCTACATCTGAATATAAGCATGACTTTAAAGAGGCTGCAGAGGCACAAATGTTCCAGGAATGCAGACAGCCTGCATCACCAGAGTGCTCATGACAGAGAAATGTCTGTTTTCAAATTCTTACTCCTCAGCTGGGAGAAGTGGGCATCATTCACATGACAGAGGAATCCCTTACTTATACCAATGTAGTAACTTAGTGCCAAGTGTCATACCACGTTGCACTTTTTTATGGGAAGAGCAATAAAATTGAAAGAAGAGACTATGAGGTCTGTTTCTCTTCAGAGAAGCTAGCACTGTACAGCCTACTCATGCAATGGCACCAGAACGCTGTACTGCATGCATACTGCATGTTACACACACATGAGCACAAGCTGGGAAACAGCAGATTGAAGACAAGCTGACAAGTTGCTGTGGTGGAAACCTCTTTGTATACGGAACCTCATTACCAAACAGCAGGTTTTTTGGTTTGTTTTTTTTTTTTTTTTGGTAAAGATATCATATCAGGTGTTAAGCAAACAGAATAACAGAACCTCTGTCTTTTGTTTTATAAATGCATGACTACTATTTTCTTTGTCTCTATAACTAGACCCTTGTGCATCATGTTATAGTTGTCCCAGCTGCTATTTAAATACATTTCTTTTGTTTAAGATGTTACCGGAATTAATTAAAATAGCAAATCCTCCTGGGAGCAGAAGAGCTGGCAAGGCCTGATCACCAGGTGGATTGCACCCTCCCCACTGTCTTTGCTAGCACCACTGGCAGGTGCCAGGGCAGTCAGGGCGACTGACGCCTGGCTCCTGCCTTTTCCTGGGGTAACTGCCTGCTGGCATCTGCCTCTCCCCGAGTGCAAGCAAAGGTCCTGATTACTGTAGCTTCTGTTAAGCCACTGATTTTTTTTTTTCAGGTTTTTTTCAGTAAAATTTCAGTAAATCCTTTTGTGAATCCTATGTCTCTGAGAATTGATTTCCCCACGCCAGATAGGGAAAATCTGGCTGACTTGTTCGAAAGTCATTGCATAGGAACCAGGAAGAAGGTGATCAGATGGCAGAAAACATCTAATATTCCTTTAAAAAATACCAAAAAACCCCCAAGTTTTCTCCTATCTAAGAATCACAAATTGCTTTGCAAATAATGAATTCATAGATTCTCACTCAAGCAATGCCACTTGTCAGTGGAAGTGTTGCTAGAGCTGATCCAGGAGCTGGCAGCACCTTACACAACCCTTGGAGATAAATGCCTTTGACAATTTCCCCCATGTTTAGGCAGAACCTAAGGAACAATGAGTTTCTGCCTTCTAGGGCATATGCTGAGGTGCCTAAGCTCATTCCTATCATGTGAGTGTGGTGATTTGCTAATTACCCAGCTGAGAAGGAGGGTAAATTAACAGGGTGTAGAACTGTATTAACATGGCTATACTGTTTCTAAAATCTGAACCAGTGTCTGCATGAGGTAGCTCTGAGGACATGTCCTTCCACCAGTTGTCTGCCAATTTTGTAGCTTCTGTAAGGATTTTTCTCTTTTGAGAACAATTAAAATAGAAGGTAAATAGATTTTGTTGGTTGCATTTCAAGGAAAAGCACTTAGAAAAAAACCATTGATTTCTCGAGATACATATAAGGAGGTGGAAACAGCAATGGTTTTTAAGAGCTCTGTAAAAAGATTTTAGCATAACATGATATGTTAGAGGAGAGAATAAAGGATTCTAGTCGCATATTGGAAAAGTAATTTGTCGTGATGAAAGAGGCATAATTGTCTGTCCATCTGTAAATAAGACCCTTTTGCTCTATTCTCTTGAGAAAAAAAAATGGGTTTAAGTGAGGTTCTTTCTGTCTTAACATCTATTTTGTCTGGTTGTTTATAATGGTTATAGGAAGTCTCTGAAGTGCTATAGAAATAGAAGGATGCTTCTAAATGAGAGGAAACCTCTTTATAAAAATAGCAATTGTCAAAAAGAATGATTTGTGGGGCTCTGCTGTAACCACTTATGCAGGTGGAAACGTTTCTAGGAGTGTGAGGAAATAACCATGTGTCATAGCCACAGGAAATGCTGATTTATTTATTGGCTTGGTCAAAATAACCTTTTGCAGATAGCTCTGAGCCAAAGACAGGTTTATGGAATGAGCCAGCAGGAAATCGTGCTCCTTAGAAGAAGGAACTCACATTTGTCTTCTAATAATAAATAGGAAGAGGTCCCTGCAGCCACAAAACCTGGAGAGACTTGTGTTATGGAAGATTAAGGCCGAGATATTTAAAGGGAACAAAGGAAGTTTAGCACTTTCAGTTTTCACAGTTTTCTTGGAGGAAGGTAGTATGCTTTATTTTTCTCCAAAGGCAACCCATACCTAAATCTTTGGATCCTAAATCCTCTGGAAACAATTTGCAGCCATTGGCTTATCTCATAGTTGTGATTTACAAAAGTTTACATTACTATTACTGTTTTTCTTGTACAATTATAAATTGCAATGAATCTATGTTCCTGAAGCAGAAAAACACTCTTAAAAAGTGATACTTTGGGTTTATCCCATGGGAGTCCACAACAACAGATATTCTTCTCCACAGCATTTTTTTTCAATGCTGTAGGACCATATGGGTGGATACTAGGGGGATTGACTGTAACTCTGACTAAGACTGATGGCATTTTGACAACTTCATCGTGGTGCCCACCAGTGCATTTAATCTGTTCAAGAGACTTACTGTAGTTATGTTGTAGCCTAGACTCAGCAATTTCAGAGTGAAAGGTTTTGCAAGTATCTCGCAGGCTATGTAAATTGTCAGGGATTTATTCCTTTTTGGAATTCAGAGTCTTTTCTGCTCTGATGAGCAATCTGGAACCTCAGAGTAACAAAGCAAAAAGACAGTGAAATATATAAAACGTTAAGACATTTTTAACAGCAGAAGCTTAGTTCTTCAAAATAGTGAGATAATTGACCATTGTTTTACTAACTGCATTTGTGCTTTGTGGCACCCAATTAGTTTGCACATTTGAATTTTTTTTCCCACCAAAGGCTTATTCAGACCCCCTTTTTACTGTTCCTCTCTAGATAGAATCCTCTCCTTGCTACCTGTTGACCGTAAGGATCATCCGGATGAGAAATCTCCAGCGAGTGGATGCCTGTAAGTGTCTTCGTTCTTAGTGGTAACTCAGGAAACAGGCAAATTGTATCTTTCTTAATTGTGTAACAACCTTTTCTTAGTGTTTCTGAAATAACCCAGTGTTTATGTAAATGAATTGTTATAAACCAGATTAGTCCTTGCTGCTTGCTGCTGTTCCATCGTTCTCCCTGTGCTTTCTGACTGGTTTCAAGACTTGAATGTGTTTTTGGGAATAAGTACTTTCTGCCAAAGAAAGGAGAGTTTCTGACAGAGGTACATGAAAGACTCTATTCCATGTTTTCAAAAACAAGGAGTAATTCTGCTGATGGGTTGTAGCACATTGGGAAATGTGGCTGGGAGGAGCAAACTTTTTCAACATCCTGTCTTGATTCTGACAAAGAAGAATTGAACAGGAAAAAGCTTTTTGCAATCATTATGAGCAGGCTAATGCCACCATTAATTACCCTGAGAACAGTTAAATAAACATACTGACTGAGGCTGGATGCTTGGTCCTTTCTAAGGCTTCTGCAGCAGACTTGCAGTTGAGCAAGAGTGTGAGTCATACGGCAGGAAAGTGGTGGGAAGGGAGTAAGTTGGAAAGGAAAACACCACTGTTTTGTAAAAGAACATGGACTATCCACATGTGTGCTGTGGAGAGGTGTTCCACACAAAATAGACAAGTTAACAGTTTGTTTTGTTTGAGTAAATAGAGCTCTGTGACTACCTGTGAAAGGATGCTGAAATTAGTTTGAGTGAGCTTGGGAGGGAAATGATGTAACCCTCACGATTCGCTGTAAGCAGCAGTGATTGACTCTATATCATCCTGCACATGAAGTGTCAGGAAAGATTTTTTTGAGAGACAAAGATCTGGATTTACCATGCAGTACCATTCCTGTCTTACCTTGTGGTTTTTCTGGAAGATGTATCAGAGGACTTCCCTGTGTCACAGCTCTGAGTGAGGATACAGGATGGGACCTAGGATACAGCAGACAACAGCTGCATCCCAGGTCCCATCACTGGGCTGCACCTCTCTCCTGGTCCATGGCTGTGGCACATGTGGTGAAGCAAGAGCACAAAAAAGTCTCATCAGGGACTCATCTCAGATCTTCTGCATGTCAGGCAGCAAGGCAAATAATGAGGTTGTAGAAACAGATTGTGCAAGCAGAGCTGAGGCAACATTTTGCATTAAATACACAGCTGACTAGTTTGGCTGCATCTACTCATATAATTAAGGATTGCTTGATATGCTTTGTATCTCAAAGTACAGTTAAGATATACAGGAATGATGAATCACATCAGCAGAATGAAGTATTTGCCAGCCAAACAGCCATCAGTCATTGATCTTGAATGATAAAACAAAGTCATATAGTAGTTACAAAAAATCACCTTTAATGCATTTTAAAATCAGTAGCATTACTTCTAGATTATCCAGATATATTCAAATACATATTTTTGCAGTTTCAAAATTCCTCAAAGCGTTATTGTCTGCATGGAATTTCCCAGATTAAAAAGAAATTAAAAAACACTTGAGGAAACAAAATAACTTGAAACAACTTTTACGTCTAGAGGGACTGAATAATCTACAGTCCTTAAGAGTGAAAGTGAAATTATTGAGAAGGACATGGAAGCTCTCGCAACAAAAAAGAAGAGGCAAAGAAAGTGAATAAGGATTCATTTTCGACAAGGAGGCTAAGAAGCAAGAGTGGTGGGAAGGTGGAATTAAAGCAGATGATTTGGCTCTAGACAAGTGGAGTAAAATTGCTGTCAGAATCTCATTTTTAAAGGCAAACTAAGATATGAAATGTGAAAGAGAGCAAGACAGGCAGAAGGCTAGAGCCTACTCAATATTTTCCAAACAAACTTCTCCAGTGAAGGAATTCTTTTTTTACTCAGTAGGAATATGTAGATTTCTCAACAACTTTTTTTAGAAAAAACAGTTGACAGAATTAAACTTTGTTGTTGTTGTTTCTGCATTGTAATGTTAAAAAGTTGAAAACCAACAATTATGGTGTCTATTGACCTATCACAATTCATATATCATTTTTCAAGCAGTTCTGGAATTTTTTCCCTCTCACTTGGACAGAAAAGCAGCAAGGCTTCTTGAACACTTTCAACTGCATAAAATGCAGCCTCCAACCAGTTTGAGAGAGTCAGTAGCTGTAGGGTGACATGGGGCAAAACCTGGAGGAGAAGGAAAGAAAACAAGAAGAAAAAAGGTCCTGTTGCAGACAGGCAAGATTTTGCTTTTCCCCACAGGTCGGTGTACAAGCTCCTGTTCCCTGCTCTGCCTGCAGAGTCCTTACCTGCTGCTGGAGGATCTTCTCCATTTACTGCTGCCATCACTTGTCTCTCTCAAAAGTCTCACATCACAGGACATCCCTTCTCAAAGCTAGTTACCTTTTGCATTACATAAGAGCTGATCATTTTATTGTTGACAACTACATTAGAGAGGTTTTCAAGGACCCAAAGTACCTTGCATAACCTCCAAGAAGAAACACAGTAAATGGCAGTTTTGTCTGTAGCTGTTTGAGATATACCTTAATTTAGGTACCTGTGAGAAAGGGGATGTAAAATCCTTCACCAACTTTCTCCTGGTGCCTTTTGGGAGAGAGACTTAGTCCCCCTTCTTCCTGTAGGTGGCAGTTAGTTAAATTCCAATGTCCAATTCAGTGAGCTCCTTCTGGAGGAAGCCTCTGCCATCTCATACTGCAGGTGTAGTTCTGCAGCTCCTTTCACAAACTCTCACAAAGAACATCACTGAGGGCAAGGCGGAGATGAAGACCTTTTGCAGTTGTTCTCAAAAAGTGGAGGAGGGTCCCAAACCCTCTTATCAGACAGCAGCTCAAGGTTTGTGTGTGTGTGTGTGTACATGCACACATGAGCACAGGAGAGCTTGTTGGCTGAGAAAATGAAGTGGCTGACTAGAAGAAAAAATTCTCAGCTTTTTTTTTTTTTTTCAATACACAATATCAGTGTTGTCTGTAACTCATGCAAGGAAGAACAGAAGCCACCTCCTCTTCTAGGTCATTTTGTGGTCAGTGCTTTTTCCCTCTCAGAAGGGAATCCTGGAAAGTTACATTGCATCAGACTTTTCTATCTTTAAATAACTTATGCTTGGTTTTGGTACCAGTAGCTGCAGTAACCTCTCCAGTGTCCTGCAGCTCTGCTGCCTTTGCCAATTAGCAATTGTTTTCTCCCCTGCCCAGTAAGCCAGGCTGATTGCTACGTGTCCTTGTGGCTGCCGACTGCGACGTGTGAAAGGTCACGCACTAAAACTGTGAGAAACTCTGATAATCCAGTGTGGAACGAAACCTTCTACTTCAGAATCCAGAGTCAAGTCAAGGTAAGGAGCCAAAGTTGTCTGCTTGAAGCAACCTGAATATTTCATGCATGTATCTCCTGAACTGTGCCCAAGAATTGTTTAAAAGATGGCACACGATAAAGGAATGTTCAAAGCATTTAACAGCAGAGATGACAGAGTTCCTGTGTCTGTTCAATGGTGCTAGGTAGGAGGGCCAAAAAGTGACCTCAGTTTTGAAGTTTTAGGGAAACAAGAGACTCTTACAGGTTGATGCCAGATGGATACAGAATCTGGGAGTTACCCAAGCTGTTGTATAGGCATAACCAATGTATTTCATTACAGCAATTAAAGTGAACTAAACAAGAACTAATAATGCAGTTCAAGTATGTTTTTTTTAAGGGGGGCTGATGTTTAATTTCTCAACTTTTCTTCTCACGCTCATCCTCAGCAATACTTTTTGTCTGGAGCTAATGATGTCCAGCCTGAGAAACTCTAACAAATTCTTCTTCCTCTTTTTCCAGAACGTGCTGGAACTCACGGTGTATGATGAGGATTTTGCTACTCCAGATGACCATCTCCTCTGTGCACTCTTTGATACTGCTAAACTTCCACTTGAAAGAACAGTGATCTTGTACTTCAAGCCTAGCCCAGATGTGAGAGCAACTAAGAATCAATCTAAGGCAACTGAGAAACCAGTGGAGAGTTACAGAACAGTTTCAAAATAGTTCTGAACCTGGCATGAATAACTTATCCTAATAATGAGTACATTAATTGCCATTCAAATTATAACCACAAAAATTTGGCTAAAAAAATCTGAATTTGAGAGTCTTCTTTGCAATATTTTATAAATTATTAAAGACCATAGGGATGAAACAGCGCAGTAGGTAGGGGAGGGATCTAATTGTGAGCTACCTCTGAGCAACACCAAGGCCATATAGCAGTTGCAGGGTGAATAATCTGCGTATTTTTTACCATGTAATTCATAACCTGAGTAATTCCCATAATTCATAAACCCCTGCCCCTGTTCTTGTGCCTACTTTCACCCCAAAAGGCAAAGATTAATTTGCCCCACACATACATAGTGTGTATCCCACTATGAATGGATGACGATTCACTCTCTTTCTCAGTTTCCCATCTGTAAAATGGGAAAAATAATCTTGATTCCCTTTGAGATCTAAGGATGAGATCAGCAAAATATCTCACATACAACTTCTTGCTACCAGGGACAGGTTCTGGTATCCAAACTAGGTCATTCACAATCAGCTTGTACACATCAACACTGCCTTACTCGGCGTTGCATAACACTAATTCTGAATCACTCACTGTTCTTGTCTATTATGGTAAAGTAATGGGTGTAAAGTATGTTTCATTTCCAAGATAATAGCCAGTACAGTAAGTCATGGCAGGACAGTGACAGGAATAGTTGGAAGAAAAGGGTGGAATTCAGGAAATATAGGAAGATGGAAACTGGTTTTTTTGCAGCAGCTTCACACTAAGAAATAGAGATTGTTTTGATGATATTGTGAAGTCAGAAGGAGATGAGGAAGGAATCATTTAATCATCTGACTGAATTGTTGATTCAGACCACCCAGTCTGAAGTATTTATCACAGGCTACTCATTGCAACCAATAACTTCATTATTGCCTGTCAGGGACTTGGGTTTAGACTAAGGGACAAAGCATTATGTAGCTACTTCATTTAATATCTTCTTGCTTTCAGGCCAAGGAGGAACTAGAGGTTGAATTCAAATTGGAGGTCGCGTAAGTAATACAGAAATTATTTAAAAATGCAAAAATCATTAATGATAAAACAAAAAAAACAATATTAGATGTCATGCTTTGAGTATTTCTGTAAAAAGTTCCAGCCTTTTCCTATATTATTGCTGCAGTCCCCAACAGCTGACAGGTTAGCTTGTGTTGTAGTTTGGCTGCTCTCAATGATGCACCTACCAGTTACCCAGAGAACTGTGTGGATGCCCCATCCCTGGAACTGTTCAAGGTCATGCTGGATGGAGCTTTGAGCAACCTGGTCTAGTGGAAGGTGTCCCTGCCCATGGCAGGGGATTAGAACTAGATGACCTTTAAGATCCCTTCCTACCCAAACTATTCTATAATTATATGATTTATCTATTTGGGGACATTTCAGAAGGCTTTCTGAGTGTGCGAGCATTCCTGCCTATCTATTTTTCCTTGCTTGTTTCACGTTATGTATTTGACACCGTTTTAGTGTTGAAACATCCTAGTTAGGTTTTGTTAGGTTTTCAGAGTATCTCCTATTCCTTCTGTTTTCCCTTGCAGTACTCTTTGACTGCTAGCATTTGTGTTTTCTTTCTGCTTAATACAATCACTATGGGATGGGAGCTCTTGTAAGGATGCAAGGCTCCCTCTCCAGCATGGTCAGCCTGCCACCCATGAATCACCATTGTTGTTTCTGTGTTGCCACAAGGTAACTAAATCATGGCAGAAATAAAGTGACTGGCTAAGGCCAGCTCTTATACTATTGGAGAGCCAAGGCCAGAAGTCAAGTTGCTCCACACCATCTTCTGACTTCACTGGAATGATCTGGAAAGCTTTTGGGGTTTTTTCCCATGTAATTGGTACTGGCTGCTCTGTGCCGCTTTGAAACAGGCTCCCCAGGGAAGTGGTCACAGCACCAGCCTGCTAGAGTTCAGGAAGCGTTTGGACAATGCTCTCGGGCATGTGGTGTGATTCTTGGGGTTCTCCTGTGCAGGGCCAGGAGTTGGACTTGGTGTGGATCCTCATGGGTCCCCTGCAACTCAGAATATTTGCATGCCAGCAAATATGTATAACTGTCTTCCCAACAAGGACATACTGGTGTATCAGCTGAAATACGTTTATTTCACACATTACAGTGAGAATAATTTGACTGCCTAACAGGAGATTCCATTTTAGATGATCATGAGATTGCACTGTATAAAAATAACCATGTTACGCATTGCTCAGCTTTGGTACAGTGATGAGTCTCCTTAGAGAAATGCTCAGTCCATGCAGGCAAGGAAAGGAGCTTGTTACATGCTTGCTGGGGTCCCCTCAGACTGTTGGTTTTTTTTAAGAAGCAAGAAAGGGCAACATCCTGGGTAAAGATGAGTGGGATTTGCTTAACTTTAAAAAAATCCATGTTTTTAATTTTGTTTTCCAGACCTGGTCCTCATGAAATGATTGCTACCAATGGAGTGCTGGTGGTATGTGTCTTTCCCAAGATATTTTCTATAAGTGATTCCTTAATGTAGAGGAAAAGGGAGGGTGGGGGTTAAAAAAGCCAGTCGGCCAGTTCTTTCTCTTTCTTTCCTATTTAGATACATTCAGAATGGGACATTTTATTTACTTTTCATTGGAGATATCCCATTTGTCCTATACTTCCCTATTTCTGATTTTTCCTATACTTTACCACACCACACACACACACACAGAGAATTTTTCTCTGGTACTAGTACAAAAACACATTATGTTGAAGAAGAGTGAGCACCATTAAAAAAAAAAAATCAACCCTCAAAATGCCAAAAGAAATGCTTCTTCAGAAAACCCTTCCTACTGCTAACTCTTGATCTCTCAGGACACATCTTTATTTATTTCCTGGTTTAACCCTTTGTATTCATGCTACTATCACGAAAATGGTCCTGATTTTTTTCCTTTGTGTATTCCTCTCACTGTGCTCAATCTTAAGTCATTGTCACACATGCAATTCCTACAACTCCCTCCAAAGCTTTTCCTTAGTCAGCAGCTAATGGGAAAAACCCCAGAGACACCAGGGAATTCAGAACTCCAAGTTATTCTAAGCTGAGGGTTTCACAGCTCACTATAATGAGGATGAGATGTGATGATCTTTCTCACAAAATTCTGCAATCTGTCTTTCAGTGTCGTGAACTTTGCTGCTTGGAAGTTGAAGTGGCAGAGAAGACGAAGCAAAAATCAAGTAAGATTATTTCTTTGTCATCTACTTACCAGTAGTTGCATGCTTATTTATGAGAAGATGCCCCTTCCATATAATGTGTTAGTGAAATACACAGTGCTTACAGTATTCAGTGAAGTTAATGTCAGGTAAATACATTAGGTTGTTACAGACTCCAATGACCTCATCTAGATATATGTTAACAAGGCCTATTAAACACATAATGAAGTTGAAATCCCAGTTTTATATCACAGCAGGAATATTCAGAGTCCCCTTTCTATCAGAAGAGCATCTACTTGGCTCTTTTCCCTGTAGTGCCAGTGCTTTTCCCTGGGCAAAGCCATGCCACCTGCACCCCACTTTTAATCAAGCTAGCATATATTTCTGGTTAATCATATTAATCTTTGTTGTGCTGCTTTAGAGAAAGAACTTTCCCTGACTGTGAAGGGCTCTTTTGAGGGGACACAGGATATCGTGCTGGGCCCCAATGGAGTCGTCAGCCCAGCGTGTCCCACCGAGTTCCACTACATCAAGTACACGGAGCCAACGCTGGATGTCATGCTGCCAAAGAAGAGGCGCTACCACCCTGTATGTTGGAGTGGCCTCAGTGATGGAGGGATTTTGAGTGGCTCTCAAGAAAGTGGGAGGAAGGAGAGAGGGTAAACCTGTTCCTGGTTGTGTCCTAAAGCATGTTGTTTTCCCAGTGGTCCTGTAGGTACAGTACAGAGACGGGCTCCCCAGTCGTGATGCTGAACTCGCTGCCCATGGGAAGGAAAACAACCATTGCAGAGGTGAGCATCCATTCCAGCTGTTGGTAATAAAGGGTCACTCAAATAGAAACTATTCCTCATAAAGTTGTCCCATATGGCCACTAAGATTGTCAGAAATGTTCTGATTTTCTATTAGACTTTGAGAAAACAGGAGCTTTGTTTCTCCAGATGTTTTCTCCACAGAGGCAAGTTGTCCCCCCTGTATTAATCTCCATTATGTGCCAGTAGTGGAGACAGAGAAGTACAAGGATGTAAGAAAGTATCATACTTCCTTCAGAACACCTCCCCCTGTTTACCTAAAGACTCACTGACTCCTCTTTTGCTTAGGGTCCAAACTGAAAGCTGCTCCTCGGGCACTAAATAGAAAAACATCAATAAACCTTTCCTTAGTCAACCATATATTTAAGAGGACAATATATTGAAATATGCTGAAGATATTAGTCATAGGGTATATATTTTAAATAATATAATGAGACTATTGATTTAAAAGAGCCATTAAGATATCCTCTCAGAACAAAGCACATTTTGTAACTTAATATGAAGATTGAAATAATGATTTTTAAGAGAGGATAAAGTGTGGGCAGAAGCAAATGCAGACTTTGCAGTCTCTTTGCTGTGAAACTATGGCCAGGATGTCAAAGATGTGCTGTGTACTAGAGCATGAAGAATGGAAAGCACACAAAAGCTGGTAATTCAGGATGCTGCAGAAAGCTTATGAGTCGTACAGGAAATGGGACCTACTGTGTGAGTCTCAGAAACCTCTTATACCAGGATGCTTAATGGTTTCTGCAGCCTGGGAGGATTTAGGATCCGTAGGGAGGGATGTTCCACTAATGATAAGTGAATGCTTTTGGAAATATATGCCAAGATCTCAGACATTTAAGTTTGTGACTGCCAGACGTTGCTGGGTTATAAATCAAGCTCTGACCCCAAGACAGAGAGGGAAAATAGAAAATTCAAAATTAAAAAATTACACATTCTTGTTTTCCAGGAGAAAAGATTTGACTTGAATGTGACAGCAAAAGCTTGGTAAGAGATTTTCTTCTATTCCTTAAGACTTGGATAATTGATATTGTTTTAGCCACATGGAAATGATACAAACAAGCATTCTCAGTCTGAAAACTAGAATGTGCTTATAATAAAACATAAAATACATGCACAATATATAATACATAATTAACCTTAGGAAGATGTGACTTTAATCAGTTGATAAAACATTAAAATAAACGTGTTTATTTAAGTTTTATTCCTTTCTTTCTGAGCACAGAATATTTTCTTTGGTCAGTGTCAGTCTCTGAAATTAACAAAAAGAACAAAGCTAGCTCACAACGACAGAAGAAGAATAGTCAGATGTAAACATTAAGTTTAATCAGGGATTAAGAATTATTTTTTGCTTTATTGTCAGTATTCAATGGTGATGAACCTTGTATTCTGTTAAGTCTAGTTATACTACATATTGAGTAGAAACTAAGGTAAACAAGTTAACTTGTGGTTTGACATCTGTAGACATGCTTGCTAATACTCATCAGTATACATGGAGATACTTCAGGTTATCCATAGTTGTATGGAACACACAGAACTGGGCAAACTGGCATTTTTGTGTGTGTGTCTGACTAAGAAATAAAAGGAAAATAATTTTTAATTCAAAAAGAGTTTTCTGCCATTCATTTCAAAACAGCAAGTGGTCAGTGATAACAGGAAAATCAGCATTATACCACAACAGGAAAAACACTTCCTGCTTATTTATTTTACTTTCAGAGAACTTTAGAAACTGTTTGTTTAGATCTTGATTTACAATAGAAACTGGCTTTTGCAGCTCCACCTAACTCAATTCCCATTGTGTGTCTTCATTTACAAATAAAGTTATGATAATTAGTGTGATTTTATCCAAATCTGGTGATGGAAAAAGCTGATAATTAAATTTCTTTACTAGTTTCATTGACATTATGGACCCAGTAGAAGAGAGAGGTTCCGTCATTGGAAGAAAAAGCAAACCCCTGGCATTTGGCAATGTAGCTCTGACCTGACCATGACCATCTCTTGCCTATTGATGTCTTGTAGGAGCAGGGCAGGAAGAGCTAGGAGGGAGATTAGTGAGCAGAAGAGCCAAAATGCCCAGGGAAATAAACTGCAATTGTGGGGCCTTAAGCAATGACTTGCTTAAATTTAAAATAGACTCCAGTGAAATCTTCCTCTGGGAGAAGACGTGCTTTACAATTTTTTAGTCAGGGTTGATGTGGCATAGAACTTGCAGCCCTGATCCCTGAGGCAGCCTGTGCACGAGTAGGCACACAGGGCAGCAGGGGTGACCCTTCCCTGCCCGTCCAGGGGCTGATGGCACCGAGGTCTCTCCGCCAAGCTGGGCTCCGCTGCCACCCTCCCCAGAGGTGCTCACCGCTAGAGGGGGGTGCGTTCCCACGCCAGTTGCTTAAAAGGAGAATTTTCATTCACATTGAATATGCCAGCCTTTGAAAATTAGGTGTTATTTCAGATTTTGAATGAGAAAATAACCTGTGAAATGGGAATCGATACTTTCACTTCTGACCATTTCCATGGATTTTCTAAGCTTGTCAATCTTCTAATTGTAGAATATTTATTTAAATATATTTTATTTGTAAATACTGTACATAGTTTCTTCCAATTAGCAATAATTAGGAATAATGACACTAGTTAGTCTTACTAATTGACATGAGTTTCATACTTTTAAAAATAATAAAATTATTCTCTCTTGCTGCTGTCATGTTGCATCATCCTGTTTGAAGGGAAGGGTGCTGTAGATTATCTTTGATCAACGTCCTAAGATTGAGATGGGTGTGTTAATATTTAATATATGTGTTTGTTTTTATCTTAGCAATTGTTTGTGCCATCAAGACCTGGACATGCGCTTTGGGTTTAACTTATGTTCTGAAGAGATGGCTTTCCTGGGGAAAAGAAAGAGATATGTAGCAAGTGCTCTCAAAAATGTTTTTCACCTACCACATGATCTGCAGGATCAAGAAGTACGTGCTGAGGGGACAGAACTTAAATCTCTAGTGCTTTCATGTACTCCTGTAAATGAGTGGTCAGCAAAACAGGCCACACCTATCTGTTGTGCAGGTACCAGCTGGTCCATGTGCCTTAAGTACATTTGCTTCTGCTGCCAAGGTTTGTTATTGAAAACATCAGTTGCAGTCACCATCCTTCATTATTATCAATTTGGAATTTTTCATGGTTGAGGTGTGTTCATTCCTGCCAGGCTAAGTTGTCACTGCCTTGGTTCAGAAATACTGAATACATTCCACAGCAAAGATTTTTTTTCCTTATTCCAGTTTCACTACTTTGTGAGAGTTTAGGACAAACATCTTTGAGTGCTTCTTATATCTTTTGTTTATTGCGGTTTTGAAATTCCTTAAAATAAATGCAATTTATTTTAAAATAACCTCAAGATGCTGAAGAATAGCAGCATTGCTGAGGGTAGCTTAACAGTAGCTGTGAACTGAGTGTACTTCTTCATAGGATTGGCATGCAAATTTTCATACAGAAGTTATCAATATGTGAAATAAGAGTGGCGCATTGCTGTTTCCACAGAAGGTTTCTTCTTGTTCATCTGTGCCTGTATTTGCCTTGGAGATGGGCAAGAATCCAAGTTTGGGTTAATCTCTGAACCAATGTTTATCCAAAAGGAAATAAGTGGCAGTAGCAGTTGTTGCTGGGTTTTGGAATCTTTCCTTCCGAAAAGAGACCTGGGCTCTGAGATCAGGACCTGGGCTGGCTGTGGTGACCAGACCCCATTGCAGTGTGGGCTGCAGTGTTGAATGCTGTCAGTGTGAATG
The DNA here is from genome assembly GCF_036417665.1 of Passer domesticus. Taxonomy (NCBI): domain Eukaryota; kingdom Metazoa; phylum Chordata; class Aves; order Passeriformes; family Passeridae; genus Passer; species Passer domesticus. Next base: position 36,824,507 of record NC_087479.1, read on the forward strand.
TCCCATCTTCCCTCTGCCCAACAGGTTCCTGTCGTGGCTATCATCACGACAGGCGGAGGTCTGAAGTCAATGACAGGGTTGTATGGCAGCCTCATGGGACTGAAGAAGTTAAATCTCCTGGACTGTATAACATACATCAGCGGGCTGTCCGGCACCACGTGGTAAGCCAGCTCGAGCAGGAGGCTTGACCAGGCCTTCTGAGGGTCACACTGCTGCAGAGAGTAGCTTCTAAAAGCAGACAAGATCAGGAGATTTTCTTCAAACATCATATAACCAAGTTTCTCAGTAACAGGCCATTAAATACTAGCTTGATTTAGTGCATGCCTTTTCTATAAGCAGTTCTTTACTGTGCTTATCAACTCCACATGTGCAGCAGTTAAACGTGCATATGACAATTACACTCACCAAGATGCTTTCTAGGTAAAGAGTTACTGTGGATAGCATCATGCCTCTTCCTTTCTCCACTGAATCCCAGCTATTGTGGTCCTATTAGCTTCTGATACTGCCTCTGATTTCTAGCTGGAAAAAACTGCTGGACAGTGCACACTGACCCGTGCAACCTGCCAGTTTTGTCTTTCCCTGAACAGTGTTATTCCCTGCTCACAGGACCTACAGCTGCCTAATGTCTGATTGTCCCATGCAGAGGGGTTTGGTAAAATAGAGGTTGATGCTTAAAAAAAGCATAGTGATATCATAAGATTAACACTAAGTGAATCAAGACAAGAGACAGCAGCTAATATGAATGAATTTAAGGTTCTGAAAAACAAGCAAAGAAAATTTATTATAATTTTCTGCCTAATTTATGATTCACAGACATATCTATGTTCACACCTGGCAGTTTTTTCCCTTAAGCTTCTGCCAGTTCTACTTAAAAGAAATAGAAGGTTAAGAACATAAAAACCCCACCTCATTCTTCAGGGCCATTTTCAAAAACAATCATAGAAACTGAAGTGTTCATTCTGCTGGATGGAGTAGCTAAACCAGAGTATGTGTGAGCAGAAGGGAATCCCTAAATGTAAACCTCTGCTCTGAAAGCACAAAATTTCCAATCTTTTTTTGCTCCTTTTGACTTTTGCTATCTGTATTGTCATTCTCCAGGACCATGGCCAACTTATACAGAGATGCCTACTGGTCACAGAAGGACCTGGACTCACATATTGGTGAAGCCCAAAAACAAGCAACAAAATGCAAGATGGGCTGTTTCTCTATGGACCGCATGAAGTACTACAACAAGCAGCTTTGCCAGAGGAAAGAGGAGGGATACAGGACATCATTTATAGATCTTTGGGGTCTCATGATTGAGTACTTACTAAATGATGGGGTATGATGTGTATTCCATTTCTTAAAGAACCATGTGTTTTTCCCTTAGTGGATGGAGAGAAAACTAGTCCATAATTTCAGAGAAAGTACCTCAAAGCATAGGGGAAACCTCTGTGTTAACAATATAGCATATTATAGTGGTTTTGGTTCACCCAATCATAGACGTGTGCAGAAATAGTTGTCTCCCTCCTTGTCTTTTTGTGAATCCATGCACAGAGCCAGGCTGGAGTCGGGGAGCCTGGTCTGTGGTGGTTGGTGGGGGTACCTGCAGTGCTCCATGTGGTGGAGCTGCTGGGGCATGTCCTGCGTGCTGGGGGTGGAGCTGCCCGGCTCCTCCCACACCAGGGTCAGTCATTTCCACCTCCTCTCACCTAACACTTTTTCATCAAAACCAGAAAGACCCCCACAAGCTTTCAGATCAGCAAGAAGCACTGTGTGATGGCCAGAACCCACTGCCCATCTATGTGTCAGTCTGCGTCCGGGACAGTTACAGCACCAATGATTTCAAAGGTAAGGATATTGGTTTGGATCCTCTGAGGCTAAAATTGGCAGCTAAATTCCTGTCATCACTCTTCTCGGTAGCACTTGGAGAAAACAATCCTGATGTGTTAGTTGCTCTTTGGAGAAATAACCATACCTTACAATTTTAATACAAGGGTTTTGGGGAGCAGCATTTTCCTGTCTCAGCATACACAGTAGAAATTCTGCCAGAAAGGCCATTTTGAGAAATATTGGAATTATCCAATAATTGCTTTTTCTCAATGGCCAGTTATTGTTTCAGTATGAAGAATGACCACATAGTTGTGGTAGATTTTGGGAACGCTCCCAACTGAATCTGTTGCTTTTCTCATTGTTTTGTTTGTTAGTGTTTCTTTCCTATGGAGGGTCAGAAGGAGGAGAAGGGTAAGAGAAAAATTCAGATCAAATTTGTTGAGGCAAGAAAATGAACCATTTCTGAAATGAAAACGAAATTACAGTCCATGACATTTCTGTCCCAGTTTTCACTCACACTGCAGTTAAATCAGACAACTGCACTTCACTTGAGAGGATGTCCAAGAAAGTCAAGAACTAGTTCTGTTTCCATTAGTACCACACAGAGAGAGTATAATTGGTCTCTTACAGAAAAAATAATTTCTGAGGAACTGAGTACCCATCTTTGTACATAAACAATTATTTAGTGAAGATAAATTAACTGTATTGGTAAAGTACTGGTCACCTGGACATGGCATGCGGAAGGGCAGAGCAAAACTACCTAAGTGCTGGAGAACCCGGGCAGGTGTATGCACACAGGGTGTGCAAGGCCTAGAGCCTTGCCATGCCCCCAGTGTGCCACTTGTGCCACCAGCAGCATCACCATGACCAGCACAACTGCTCCTGCCTCCGCATCGCCACCATGCCCAAGCTCAGACACCTCCCTGTAGATCTGCATTTAAGAGTGAGGCTTTACAAAGGCAACATATTAGACATAACTCACAGCAATGTATGCCCAAGCTTCCCCTCTCCCCACACCTGTCTGGGAGCCCTCTGAGTGTCCTGCTGTGGCTGTATTGCAGAGTGGGTGGAGTTCACTCCCTACGAGGTGGGACTGCTGAAGTACGGCGCGTTTGTTCGCACGGAGCATTTTGGAAGCGAGTTCTTCATGGGCCGCATGTTAAAAAAGCTCCCCGAATCCCGCATCTGCTACCTTCAAGGTGATGTATACTGTTGTCCTGGCACAGAGGCACTTTGGAGGGGTGCAACGCTGTTAACCAGTGGGCAGATAGTTCTGTCCTAACATACCGAATGCTGCCTGCTGGGAAATGGGAGTAGTAGTTTATCCAAAAGAATACAGTAAAAAACACGCATATTTTTTCAGTTTCTTGTCACTGTCTTGGTAGATGAGTTGTCTGTGTCTTAGAGATGGAATAGATGAAAATCCTTAATTCTTTCATTGTAAGTAATTGTAGCTCTCACTTCTTTGGTTATTCTTCTGATTCCTCTCTGAATGCACTCCAACCTGAGTCTAATTGTGATAGTCAGATTCAAATTTACAGTGACTGGTGATATAGTGACACTGTTTTGTCAACAAGGCCACCAGTGCCCCTGTGGTGAGACAGAGAGGGGTAATCCTGGATGGAGAAAAGAGTGCACAGTGGAGCTGGAGGCCATTGCATGTGTGAGCCTTTTCAAGCTGTGATGTGAGATCTTGTCTTACAAACAAACATCTGGAAAGCCAGTTCATCCCTTTGTGAAACAGTTTAGGGTGTTTGAAAGAGTTACTGGTCAGAGTATGTGCAGAAAAAGTCAAGCTGGAGAAAGGAAGATGGGGATGGAAATGATGTGTTTGTGGTGTATGTGTTGTCTGAATTCTTTATTTTGCCTCTTGAGCAAATGTGTCTCTTTTCTCCTTTACTTGCCTCACTTTCTTTCCTCTCTTTGCCATGTGGCAGAGCCATGTAGTAGGTTAGGCACAAAGTTGGTGGTAGCATGACCTGAGTCAATGACATAGACCGTTAAGAGGAATTTAACAGCATGGAAGTTTAGAAATATTTGTATTAAGCCCATTAAAAAAAAAAGCCAGGAGGTCAAAATAGAAGGAAAAGAAGGAAAAGGGCATTTTCTTGTTAAGATGTGTCCTTCTGTTCACTGTTTCCTTTTACAGGTATGTGGAGCAGTATATTTTCTGTAAACCTTTTACAAATATGGGGCCTGTCCCACAGTTCAGAGGACTTCTGGAAGAGATGGACACAAGACAGAATAGATGAAGTTGGTGAGAAATTTCATAAATTTCATTTATGGTCATTTATTTTCATGTGTGGCTTTTGGCATCATCTTGTCAACTTTGCTGAAGCTGGTGTCATAGGATCTTACTCAGAGATAGTGACTTCTCCTCACACTGAACAGAGTAAGAGGAAGAGAGTAATCAGGGAAAAGCTGCTGTAATTACAACAATTACTAAAGCTCTACTGGTTCCTTCAAAGAAAGTTTTAGAGGGGTCACACATTCCTCAGGAAGTGTTCTGGCATTACAGCTCTCACTTAGCCATACAGAACCAAGAACCAACAGCAGAGAATTTGGTACTTTTTTCTGTCTATGAGGAGAATAAACCTTAATATCAACTGGTTAATCAAGGTTTCCTGGGTTTTTATTTTATTACTCAGTACAGTAATTACTGCATTGTATTCATACTGACACAAAGATAAATGAGGCCCTGAGGGTATTTTCTGAAGCAATACAGAAACTGTGATTTTGTTGCTAAATCACTTGAGATGATAGTAAATATAATTACAGACATCCTGAAAAATACAGAAATACAATGTGCAATCGTGGAAACCACCATGTCTCTCCTGCTCCACTGTCAGCCTCTCAGGCTGGCAAAGCACATTGTCATTTCTGGAAACCACACCTTGTGCCATATTTCAGCTTTTCACCCATGTGCCATCTACCCACCCCCTAAACTACCCATAGTTTCTGAATATGAATGTATGCCACAGGTTTTCCTGGGGTGCTCTCACTCTGCTGATTAAGCATATGCTCATGTAGCCATGAGTGATTATTGGGTTGCAGCTGTCACTGTTGCAATGGCCCCCGTGGTTGCTGTTGTTGCCCATCTGACTGAGCAGTAGCCTATTCATCAGCCCCATTTTCTCCATGCTTGTGTCTGTTTCATGTTATCTTCCTGTGAGGATATTTAAGTTTTGACAGAACATTTTCTGAATTGCTTTATTTCCTTAAGGTGTCCTTTTTCCATGACTAAAGATTGCTTCTGATGAACTGTCTTCAGCCCAAAGCTTAAGACCATCAGCAGAGCTTTGTCCAGCATCCATTCCTTTCCCTCAGAAGAGTTTGTGTGTGCTTAGGGAATCATCCCAGAAGAGCCTCTGAGAACTGCTTTGCACCAGGGCAGCCAGAAAGGAACATTATTTACCACGCAGTTCACCAGTTTTTCTCCCCTGCTCTAGATGAGGACCCGGTGCTGCCCACAAGACCCCACGAGCTGAGGACTCGCATGTACACCCCGCCTGGCCCCCTGTCCAGCGCCCTTCGGGGAGCGCTGACCGACCGCTTCTCCGTGGCCCAGCACCACAATTTCCTGAAGGGCTACCAGCTGCACAACAACTACATGGAGAACCAGCACTTCTGTCGCTGGAAAGGTGGTGGCGACTGATATTTAACTGGCATCCTTTTCAGGGAGTTTTGGGGTGGGGAATTTAGGAAAAGCCTGTCAGACTTGGCAGGGGATAAAAATCCTCCTAAGACAACATTTATTTTCTGAATAGAGAGAAGAAACTAAGAGTTCACTGTTGTCAGGTGCTGAAGACTTTATTTGTATTGTAATTGTTTGCTTCAGGTGAGACCTCTGCAGTCCAGATGAGAAGGTAGACTTGAAGGTGACAGAACCAAATTTAAAGTGGCAGAGAGCAGAGTGAACATAGGAGAAAGCTTAATTTGGCAAGATTATGCTTCTAACTTCAGGTGCAACTGAAATACCCAAGAAAATACTGGCTATAAAAGAAAACTGGAAATGAATGGGGCTCTCTAATCCAAAGAAGAGGCGACTGAGTGGGAAGCATAAGTTCAAATGTATAAAGAATTGAAAATACTTTGTTCCCCAAAACAATGACAGATAGAAGATTAAACAGTGACTGAAATGAAGCAAGGCAGATGTAGATTATTATTATTATTAGACATAGCTTATTGGCACTGATAGGTGTGCCATGTTAATGCAGTATATTGCCTGGAAACTCAACACAGATTTTTCAGAACAGGAACCTAGGTGTTTTGCAGTGCTTCTCATGCCTATTTGATGATCTAGTAGTATGGCAATTAAATTAAACCAGGCCTCTGGAATGGTCAGTTGCACTTTGCACTTCTTTTTCCAGTCAAAATACCCACAGATGTATTTTTACTCAAAAAATATTTTCCTTTTAGACACTGTGTTAGACACACGTCCCAACCAGCTGATGCAAAATCCTGATCAGCTGGGCATGATAGATGCTGGATTTTTCATCAATACCAGCAGTGCACCACTTTTAAGGCCCCAGAGGGAAGTGGATGTCATCATCTACCTAAGTTATACTACTGGATCACATACATCGGTGAGGATGTTCTTGTTACCATGTGTTTTATCTCTTTTTACTTGTAAATGCCCAGCCTGTAGCATCCAGAACAGCTGGTTTTATCAGATGTTTGGTTTATAATACCTGCATTCCCCTGTATTTTTCACTGTAGTGATTAATACTGTTCCTATTTCTTCCTGCCATTCCTGGACTCTTTTTTGCTGGTTTATGAACGTGTTGAATTATTCAAGGGGATGTCAGCATGGTCTTTTCTAGAATAATGGGAGGAGCCTCTTCTGCTTTATACTGAATCAAGCAGGCTTCCAGACCATGCATAGGAATATTCATAAAGATGAGGAAGTTATTTCTTCTGACTTAAGTTAGAATATAAAAAGGGTTAGTTGAATATTAGCAGCAGATCCTTTCTCGCTTCTCGGCCTTTTGGCTAAGATCAAGTGTAGTATCTGACAAATAAGACACTACAAGTAAAATTCAGTGATTAACATCTTCCTGCAGAAAACCCATTTTGTGGAGATAAAGCTAATTAACTGTCTATAAGAGCTGGCATAAAAAAAAAGTTTGGATCTTTTTATGTCAGAAACTCAGGTTATTTGATAACTCACTGTTAAGCACTTTGGCCTTCATAAGTAAGATTACATTTTGAGAATGAGAACAGCTGTGCTACTGCTAGCCATCTGTATGTTGGATGAGACAGATATAATGAAGTTTTATTTCAGCCTTATTCATTGTCTAGATAAAACTTACAAAAAAAGGCTGCTACAATTTTAAGTATTTTAGTAGAAACCTTTTTCTGCTTCAAAGTGTTTGCTATTAGATGGTGCACAGTAAATAATACTGTGCATATTAGTACATGATATTTTATTAAATATTTCAGGGAAAAGATATAGCATAGCCTTATAGTTCAGATTTTCTCAATAGCATATTAATCTCAATTAACACTGTGCCATAATGACTGCACAGGCAGAGATAAAGTTGCACATTCAAACTTAACTTTCTTGTCTCCTGGCTTCCAAGCACATAAGACACCTTAAACATTTTCTTGCTTGGATTTCCTTCTCTAGTTAATTCTATACAATGCATGAACACAGGCTCTTTCATTTGCTAAAACTAATGCTTTATCCTAAACTTCTGCTAATTGCTTCCATTTTTTTAAAAAAGCAGTGCCCTGGGTGAATTCTTTAATTCTGAAATTGTGTTTACAGCTTGTGATTAGCAATGTGGTCACTATGTGTGGTAATTGATAAGACAGAACTTGCCTTTTGGATCTGAGTCACTAAACCTTAATAGTAGGTAACAATTTAGGGCCTTTGGACAATGAAGTTGATTTCCAGTGCTGACCATTTTTGTGATCCTCCAGTCTCTAGATAAGGCGTGTAAATACTACTCAGAGCAGAAAATCCCATTCCCAACAATTTCTTTGACTGATGAAGATAAGAAAAATCTGAAGGAGTGCTACGTCTTCCAAGATTCAGATTTGCCAGGATGTCCGATTGTGATTTTTCTTCCCCTTGTGAATGATACCTTCAAAGAGTACAAAGCACCTGGTAAGTTACAAGTAGTGGCAAATCATTGAACAAAAGACACCACTGCTTCCCTGACTCAGACAGAGACTTCTTTGCTGCTGGCTGTCTTTGCTCACTGGGTTCATGGGGGAGCACTTTAGCTAATGCAACTTGTTTTCCCCATCCCTGCCAAAGCTATAATGTTCACTCATGTCTTCATTGTGGCCTTAAGAGAACAAGCACAGCCTGTGTTTTCTGGATGGTGTCTACCTTCACCTCTCTCCTATTTGTTACTTGAAGTGATCCTACCCAATTACCTACCCACAAGTTTTTTTCCTGTAAAAGGTACAGCTCTCTCAGATTATTTCCCACTGCATATATTGTCTATTGTTCAAGTTTTAATTCTACACTTGAGCACCTGTAGTGTCACATATGAGAGGTGGTGGAGAAAGAACCTGGTTTTCAGGCTGAACTCTAGTAACATTAAATCAGTGTGTCTCATTTTGATACAGCATCAGCCCAGGGATCATTTTACTGACTGTGCTGTGTTCAGGGCCTGTCACTCCTTTTCTACCAGGTCATCTGCTTTGTACTCCCTTTCTTTACTGCAGGTTACTAGAATGCATTTGCTCTGCTCCTTGGTAGCAGGGAGGTTAAGCCCAAAACACTGCTGTTGTGGAATTTTTGTGACACAAAAATCAGACAGGCAGAGCTGGATCCTGGTGGCAGGTGCTCTGGACATTATTCAGCATTGCAGGAACTTTTGGTTTCCACTCGGTTTCTATTGCTCCTTTCTCACTTAAATTCTATTCTCTTACTAGCAATTAATCTTCTTCATCTGAGGTTCATAGAAATCCCAGCTGCAGTGCATGGACAGTGGCTTTTGGGGTGCCCTTTCAGGCTGACATCCTTGCCTGATCCATGGTTTTAATGACAGATGTTTCTGAGTAAGCTGTAGATGAACATAGTGATGCCATCCCTCACTTCTCCTTTGTGCCCTCCTTATTTCAGACTCACAATGTTCTTTCTCTTGACTAGGGTGGTGATATATGACCTGCATTGTTTGCATTTAAACCCTATGAATTTTCTTCAGGGGAAAAGTCCTGCTCTTTGATGCTTTATGGACAGTTTGACACTGGTTAAGATAAACACCATGTCACAGCAGCAACAACTCTTTCTCTCAGGTGTCAAGCGCTGTTGCTCAGAGATGGAGGAAGGCCAGCTGGATTTGACCAGCTCCTGTTCCCCCTACTGCATGTTCTCGGTCAGATACACAGATGAGAACTACCGCAAGCTGCTGAGTCTCAGCGAGTACAACATCCTCAACAACTCTCAGATGATTATGCAGGCCTTGCAGACAGCAATGCAAAGGAGAAGGCAGAAGATGTGCTGATTGCCTGTCCAACTGCCCTTTTCTTCTCAGAGGAGTTTTTCATGCTCTAGGACCCAGAAGGGACACAGTTTTTTCAAACACTGGCTGTTCTGCACTACAGAAACCACCTCAGCTGGTGCAGTGGTTTGCTGGGGTTTTCCCATTCCCAAGAAGTGGTCTCTATAAGCAAAGACATTGTGTGGGAAATTTTTACTTATGTTTTGTTCCATAAATTAAGGTTGTCTGTAGATCACTCTTTGCCTAAACTACTTGTTAGATTTTTTAAATAGCAGGATTTTAAGCCTAACTTATTATAATATATGACATAAAGGAAAATAATTTTTTATCGCCACAGTGCTACAGTTATACAACACAGCCAACACACCTACAGGCCGTTAGAAGGGAGTACAAACTTCTGCTCCCACAATTCTGCTTTCTGGAACACAAGGTGCAGCCAGCCCTGGAAAACAAAGAGAACCTGAGACACAGCTGGAAGCTGGTACTGGATCCCTGGGTCAACTCTGTTTTGCAAGTGTCCCAAAAAGCAGCCACAGAGGCTGGAAATATAAAGAGTGACAAATGTGTGCACACAACAGACCCATGATTCGCATCCACATCCTGGGCTCTCTTGGGCTGTGAATGAATCATATGTGATGGGAAGGAGCAAATTAGGAGGAAGTGGTGTAACACTTTTCACATAATTTTTTTTTTATTAGCAAAAGGTGTAATTTGGGCACATCAAAATTCCCTGTTGATTTTTGTCAGTTTTAATTGGTTTGTACTGAGACAATATATAAAACCTTAACACTTCAATTTGAAGCTTTCAAAATAAAACACCCTGGATCTTGTTTTCCCTGTTGAGTTACTTCTCAAAATACCATTCTTAAATTAAAAAGAGAAAGCACTTGAAAATATTTTACTTCCAACAGACAATAAAAACTTTGCTATGTTACTCAGTGTAACAGTTTAGGTCATATGCCTATTTAAAAAACCCTCTTATTTGTTTTTATTTAGCTTTGCCTGTACAAACTAAATAGAAGTGAGTCAGAAGTCTGAAACAACTAAGACCATCTTAAAACAATCTGAAGACCTTGCATGGGATCTAGCACAAAAACACCAATTACATTTGTTGTGGGCTTGCATTTTTAAACTTCCTTCCTTTTCCCTTCTATTGAAAGTGCTTTTTTTTTTAAACTGTTCTAAACTGTCCTGAGGGTGAGCTGTAAAAATTATAAATGCATAACAACTTTTGCATTCCAGGAGCAGGTCAAATTGAAAACACACTTTATTAATAAGTTTTGTGTCCTAAAGACAACTGGGAAAATTTTGAACAAAGAGTCTATTCAGTCAGAAAAAGTCCATCAACTACAGATTATAATGTGGGACTAAAATAAACCAGGGAAAATGCTTGGGTAAGTTGAAACATTTCATGTTAATATTTTACAAAACATCTTTGTTTTGAAACATAACTTCTTTTTAATAGACTGCCTACCTCGTCAGCCCAGGGAACCCAACCTGAAAATAACAGGGTTCATTCACAGCCAGATAACATGTTTGGCTCGTTACAAAATGACACCCTGAGGATTTTCATTTTAGCAAGTAGTGATGACAAATTATCTTTACAAATTGGTTCACAATGACTTTTCCAACATTTTAGTAATTTATTATGTCAAAACAAAACTTACATTTTTGTGCAACTGTAGCCTAATATTGCCAGCCTAAAGATCATGGTGCAAATGTTAACATTTGAAACTTTTCAGGTTTTGAACTATGCAAGTCTCTTTTTTTCCTTTTTCCTTTTTTTTTCTTTTTTCCTTTTTTTTTTTTTTTTTTTTTTTTGTTATGTGGTAGTTTTATTAGTCATAGTCAGAAATATAATACTATGTGCTCAGCATATAATCCTGGGAATTGCCTCCATTTTTACCAGAAAATCCTGTTGTGAAAAAACAAACACAGGATTTAGCCATAAACTCTTGCCGCCTCCAGTTCTGAAGAAATGTATTTCCATGCAAAAATTTTGTGTATACAGTACAAGACAATAAAGGCTTGTTTGCAAAATGAAAATTCTGCCTTGCTCCACATATTCAGGCATTTCAGTAATATACTTCAGGTTCACAGTGTGAACATTCCTTGTTCCTGGAACACAAAACTGTTTTTATCTCTGCAAAGAGCATGCCAAATACTTTCTGTGAGCATCATGGATAAAGGAATGTCTCAGAGACAGATTGCAGGAGTATGGAGTGAACCATGGTCCCTCCCTCATGCAAGGGCTGTCTCTAATGTGGATTTTAAATGCTGTCCATGAAAATGAGAGTTTTTTGGCCACTGGCACTGTAGGAGTGAAAGCCTCAGAGGTCCAGTCCTGGTAAACAGTCTGGTTAAAAGTTTTGCCCTCCAAGGAGACACTATAGTAAAGCACTGTCTTTAAACATGACTGACATGCCAATGCTGTGACCAACAATTTTCTGTGACCTAATGAAAAATGCATTTCACCAAGCTACAGCATTGAGCTGGCACCCAGAGGAAACATGCCACGTGTGTAGACACAACCCTTCATGGCGTCACAAAATACTGTACCCTATGGCAAAAATTTATTCTACCAAGCTGGCTGTGGTGACTGTTGGTATTATTTTGCAAAGGAATGTGCAAAGGGGACCTGTGCTGGCTGGTGGCAATGTTTGACCATTAAGCTGAAGAATGCTCAGGGAATGAGCATCTTTTTTGCTCAGAGATGCAAACAAGCTGGCTGCAGCTAGTTTGCAGCCAGAGTCAATCTGAGCTAGAAAATGGTGCAGAAGTTTGGTGTGGAGCTAAGCTATGGAAAGTCATTGCTTCAGGACTCCACATCTAAACACAAAAATAATAATAACAAGCCATAGGAAAGGAGAGGGAAGGAATACAATGACTTGAAGAGAGAACCAGCCCTACTGGACCTTTGCTGAGTAGACATAAACCACCATATGAGTGTGCTGCTCTGCATGCCTAGACCTGGGATTGTAGGGATGTGTGGTTCAGAAAGCCTTAAACTGTTTTTTGCAATAACCAGGTTAGTCTGAGAGCAATAGTGTTCTCTTTTTTTTTTTTTTTTTTTTTTAATTAGCTGTCTTATTGTATCTGCTTACTGTCACAGATAACCTAAATTCAATTTATAAACTGTTGCTGTATCTTATTGCAGAGTATATATTTCTTGGGCTTTGAGGTCTTGCTAAGTTGAAATTTCAGTGCTCAGGTAAAAGGGCATCCTTCTCTTATGTTTAGTTTTAAACCTACTATTGGCCAGTATAGAGGAAAGTGACTCAAACACAGTACTTCCACCTGCTATAGAGGCAAAGGTATTTTTTCCTGCTTATTTGACCACAGGATTCAGCTTCCTACCATAAGAAAATGGGAGGGGAGTAACTGGTTTTAAGAAACCAGTCAGAGGTGGGGCTCTGAGTCAGTTTATAAAATAGTTGCTCACCTGCACCTGGGACATTTGAACCATTGGTGCCTGTGGAAGCTGGGAGATGTGAGATTGCATTGCCACAGATAACGCTGGATGTGTGTGCAGACGCAACAATGGACCAAGATGGCATTTTGTCTCAGGTAAGAAGGATGCAGAACAAAGCAAGGCATCTGGGATCTCAAGTGGTTGTGCTGCAAGTAGTGCAAAGATGATACTACAGTCCTGACCTACCATTGACTGTAATGACTCTATGCAGGATGAAAAAAAGTCAAGGCTTCAAGACCTCAATATTGAAACTTTTAAAGTTATAGTAAACCACAGAAAGAAAAAGAAAACTACTTGGGGAGTAACAGCTTGTTTACAAGGGAAGCATTTTGAATATTTAGGGGTTTTATAAATTTGAGAGACACCATATATGCCACTTCAGAAGAAGTATTATGTAACACAAAGTTGTACTTCAAGATGAAAGATTAATAACAGGGTGTGCTTATGGGAGATGGGTTTGCTGTTCCTTTAACAGCCAGGGCCAGGAGCTGCTTCCCCTCCCCGTGTGTCATGAAGGGCGGACCTTACCTGCCTGCTACGCCTCTGCTCAGCCTTAGTGGGGCAAGCACAGCCCAGGCTGTGGCACCGGGCACCAAAGGAAACCCTGGGTCCTGCAGAGGCTCTCCAGCCAGCACTGACCATGGGCTCCCTGTTCCTGTGGCTCTGAAGTTCTCAGTTCCCAAAGAGGATTGCCTTTAAAAGAAATGATGGTTTTTTCAGGGATAACGTTGGCCCTTCTTGTTCCAGGAGCTAATCACTCAAACCTCTCAACAAGGAGACGGAGCTATGCAGCTGAATCCTGATGGGAAACAGTGGACTTCTCTTCCAAAGGTACCGCAAAGGAGAATTTCAAAAGGAAGCTTAAAGGGGACTTTCCTGCTGGGTGGAGGCTGGGTGAAAGCAGATAGGGTTCAGCATCTGCCAAACAATGTAATTAGCTACTGTAACCTGTTCAGCTCCCTCCATGAGACACTGTCCCACTTATCACTTTGATCATTCTACTTACATAGTCTTTGCTTCATGTTAAATTCCTAGTGTGGCTTCCTGTCCTTGGCACATGGGGAACAATGTCTGTTTAAACAAGACTGATATGTTTAAAAGGGTGGGTTTCAATAGGTTTTCTCTGTAAATGTCTTACTAAAGCACAAGGACAAGTTTCCTCCCAGTGTAGACAGCAAGAGCTGGGAAATTATGGCATTTATCCTCATAATAGTATGGCAGAATCTTAAAGTGGATTTTCAACACCTGATTTCTTGAATTAACCCCTCTTCTGGCCTCTAGTGAAAACTAATAGGTTTCCAGGAGCCTTCAGACATGAAATCTCTCCTCTAGGAAATGAGAGGACTAGATGTGCTAGTAAAGATTTTTACCTTTCCTCTCTCTAGTTTGAGGCCATTTAGTAATAATTAGGAAATCTCCTTTGTTCTGTTTTGTGATGAGTAAAGTTGCTGAGCAGCAGGTGTTGTTCTCACAGTTTAAGGAACAGCCAACCTTTTTTTTGATTAGCTGAATGGAAAACCCAAAGATGAGAAAACATACCCTGCAATACAACTCTCTACACTTCAGGGATTGCAGCAGTTTCAGAAGAACACACCAAACACCTCAAATTTTTTAGGCAAAGCTCACAAGGCTGACAGGATTTTGGTCATTTGTTATTTATAGCTCTGTGATGTCTGAGCCAAGGCTCCTTGGTCATGACAAGGCACATCCACATGCCTGAGTATTTTATTCAATCTGCACTGCCTTCTTGATGCATTGGGATTACCAATGGCTCCAGGGGATTTGATCCATGAAACTGAGTTGAGCCCTTCTGGGAATTGCCTTCTCCAAAGCCAGTCACTGGCAGCATCAGTTACTGGTTCTGTAATTACTGAGCACTTTCTGTACCTGCCTCATTTCTGTGCCTTTAGGAGTTAGGTTGTAGACATGAAATTAACTGCCCTTGGTAGTCTGATCCACAGCTGCTCTTGGGACCCTTAGCAGTGGTTTGACACCCTTGATTTGCACACCCAGTGACCTGGTGTGCAGCTGCACAGCACAAATATTCTTGGTGCCTTTTCCCAGAGCAGGATACTTTGGTTACTTGAAGGCTGATTTTACCTGTTTCTTCATTAGGCCACTTGCTAACTGCCTCCAGTCTCAACATCATTGTATTCATTAGCCCTGGCTGCCTGCATTGATACACTCAGATTAAACATTTGGAGAGACTTCACATGGACATATGTTCCTTTAAGCCTATGAGCACTGATGCACTTCCTTTTTTGTGAATGGACATTATCAACAGAGCACATAGCAAATTGTTCTGCTCAGACAGTCCAGATAAAAGTCTTGCTCTACTTTCCTGCACTGCCTGTGTCACACTTCTTTCTCAGTGTGTCTGATGAGGTCAGTGTCACGCTAATGCTGCTACAGGGCTGGCAATGGTCTTTTATAGTCATTTTGCAGTATAGGTGAAGTCTTTACCTGTCCATGGCCCTGTAGCTGTGCTATGTGTCTTTCAGGTCTTTTGGAGCAAAATTTTCCTGCGGCTTTATATTCCAGTATGTTGTGCCTTTTCCCTCCTCTCCATGATGGTAGAAATAATAAGTTATGTGGAAGATATTTATTTGTTTATTTTATGGTAAAGGGAGAGGAGACACGAACTCATATCTCCAATATGAGATCAGAACAGCAATATGAGAGGCTAAGAAGTCATGCAGGAGGTCAGAAACATGGGCTAATATGACAGAGGGAAGCCACAAGAAAAAACAAGGGCTTCTTATCAGGTGTGAAACGCTGTTTACACTTCTTAGGCAAAACAGTGCAAAGAAGCTCGAGATGTGAAGAGTTTACATACTTCAAAACTAGAGAGAAATTTCTCACAAGAAGTCAGAGGGGACCTTAGTTCTAGAGGGCAGCTATACCCCCGTAAATGAAAAACTCATGCATAGTAAGTAGCATGGTGGAAGCTCAAAGCAGCAATCTCTCAGATCTTAAAATCAGTTTGGGGATCAGAGGTCAGCATTTATCTCTGCAGAGTTACTGTACATTTAAAAGAGCAGGAAAATGAGAAAATCGTATCTCATAGCCCAGGAGACCAAATATATGTAATGACGGGATAGAAAGTAATTACCACAGTAATAGTTTCATCACTTGAAAAAGGTCTAAAGCATGTCTAAATTTTTTATCTTGGAAATTTAAAAAATGAATTGTCTCCCAAGCTGGGACTGAATCTTAGCACTTTGCGCAGCCAGTTTTTAGATAAGAAACAAATAAATGCTCTAATAAGATAAATCCTTATGTCATGCTACAGAAGAAAAGAAGTATTTCAGTCTAGTACTTCATTTAGATGTTAGCAGGAAAACAAATGTATTGGCTGTTTCATAATCAAATAGAAAATTTAAATTGTTCCTGAGTTGGGAGTTTATCTCTCTTGATCACATCTGTCTCCTAAATATGCTATCTAACTTTAGTATTCATTCCTGTCTTTTGTGTGTTTGTTTTTTTCCCTGCAGATAGAATCCTCTCTGTGTTACTTACTGACTGTAAGAGTCATAAGAGCAAGAAATATCCACCAGGCAGATGTCTGTAAGTATCTGTAGAGGAGCTCATGGAGGTCCCTCTCACCTCCATGGGTAATAGCTAGTCCTGCTCCAATAAAAGGTGCTTTCTGGATTTCTTCAATGAATGGTGACAGTTCTTTTGTTGGTGTGCTGTTCCAGCAGTGAACATAGAGTGTGTTGCTCTTCTTTGCATCAGCCCTTGTTCTGAGCTGAGGTAACTCTGTAAGGTCACAGCTTTGCCTGTCACACATATTTCTGTGTCCCTAAAAGGTGCAGTAAAAGCTCTGCAATCTGTTGGAATAAAAAATATGTGGAAAGATCTCCCATGTTTTCCTCTGCAGTATATTTATGTGACAAAGAATACAAAATGGTTGCATTAATTGAGTAAACACTGAAAGATGAGAAGACTTGTCTCAAATTTAGCTTCAAAGTATTGAAAGTTTTCTCAATGCTAAGTAATCCAAACTACCATACCCTAATTCTCTGTGTGCCATTCCCAGATAAAAGCCCATCAGGTGTTGTTACATTTTGTAGCTCCTCTGGCTTCTGCTGGCCTGGAACCAAAATATAATAGAAGATTGTATCTTATGCAGAAATCAGAAAGCTTTTTCTTATTGTTCTGTTTGGCTAAATGAGAAGATATCACTTTGTTTCCTTAATGTTTGCTGCATTTGTCCTGGATTTTTTTATCCTTGGCTAGACTTGCTGTTTGATGACATAGAAGGATGAGAAACCTTTTTGAATCTATGTTTTATATTTCTAATTACATTTATTTAAAGAAGAGTCATGCCACCCTTCCTTTTTCTCCATTCTCCCAACCTAAATCGTATGGTTTATGTTGAACAAATATGCTATTTTTTATCATAGTGTCTCTCTTTGAAAGTAGAACTTCATATCTTCAATTAACTCTTTCTTCTAGAGCAAATGCTCATTTTAGGTGTGTTTGTGTTTTTAATACAGTGAGCCAAACTGATTGCTACGTGAGCCTGTGGCTGCCAACTGCATCAAACAAAAAATTTCAGACTAAAGCTGTCAAGAATTGCAAAGATCCAGTCTGGAATGAAACCTTCTACTTCAGGATCCAGAGTCAGGTCAAGGTATTGAACTGGGACTTTTCTGGTAACTGACCAAGGGAGTTACTGAGAGTTTTTATACTTTTGCAAAGGGACTTAAGCAATTTTCTCAAGAGGCAAGGACAGATGCAGAAAGATGTGAGAATAACTCATACCTCATGATGTTTTTCCATGCCATGAAAGGTGATTCTCTCTCTCAGCCATGGGTAGAATATGGCATTTGAAATGTCTGTGATTTCCTCTCATTCCACCTCATAGGTGCTGACATGGACTTGATTTCCTCTCCACTTCCTTCCCTTCTTGTTCTTTTTCTTTATGTCCTCCCACTTCTCACAACAGCTAACTAAAACAGTTGTCCTCAGGATCTCTTGTTTCGAATAAAACCTGACACATTTCTAAAGTAGTTTCCTTCCTTTCCCAGAATGTGCTGGAGCTGGCACTCTATGATAAGGATGTGGTTACTCAGGATGATCACCTCTTCACAGTGTACTTTGACATAGCCAAACTTTCCCTGGGAGAGGAAGTCTTCATGCACTTCAAGTGTGATTCACAGGTGAGGTCTGAAATGAGAAATTGGCAAGAATGTGTTTGTTAACTTTTCTGCTTAAAATGTTATTTGTACAATTTTGCCTTTTTTCTTTGTTATGTTCCAGCTGCCTAGCCACATAAAAATAAGTTGGTTTTCACTCTGACATGGGAAAACCTCTTCACTCGTGGATCTGTAGGCACACTGAAGGGTTTGGTGTTGGTCACAGAGGCTCACCAGTTTCAGGTGTATTGGCAAAATTGTCACTTTGCTGAGCCTGTCCCCATCAAGGGTCACGGAGGGCGTCCATGCCAGTAGCTGATGCTTTTATTATAACCTATTACTTAGCCTAGTAATTAGGAAGTAAAAACTCTGTGATCAGAACTAAATGTCAAACCAGACTAGTTGCTAATTATGGAATGTGGCATGGGTGATTAAATAAAGTCTAAGTCATGCCGCCCAGCTTGCCAGCAAGAAATAATCCTTGAAATTTTCCTTGAATGTCCAGGGAGACTGAATGTTGTACATCCCATTTCCCACTATGTTCTGTCTATCATTCTCCTTTTCTAGTTCCCTTCCAGTTTCTTGTGCATCTGCCATGTGCCACTTAGTTGAGGAATTACCTTATCTACACACACCCAAGCTCCACTGCACTTCATTGTCTTTAAATGTCTTATTTGGCAATTTAGTTCCTTGCAAAATACCAAAGGAGCAGTGTGTGGGCTTCACTAAGCTCTCGTGAAATTAAAACCTTGGCTAGTTGTAACCCAGCTGATCACTTTGAGTGGTTACAGGTGCCATATCCAAGGCTTTTCTTTTTGTGTTTGCACAGCTACACCAGTTAGAGCTCATACTCTTCAAGCCTTTGTAAATTTTTTTGTCCTATATTATTAACTTCTAGATGTCTTTAATTCAGTGGGTAATTTGAGCAACTAAGTAGCCTACAGCATGATCTCACTTTGCTGTTCATCATCCCTTCTGTCTCTGCTTTTGTTTTCCTCTTGCCTGTGCTTTCTTTCCCCTGAGGATTATACTCTTTTCACTGCTTCATAGACCAGGCCTTCATGTGAAATTTACCTCTGTTCCAAAGCCCTCAGCTGTTGCCAGACCAAGAGATTTTCCTCTTCCACAGCTGTTTTGCATGTCACCATTTCTCTTCCTGACACCAGAAGGTTTTGGCTCTCCCCTTCAGCACATCCCCTTTCCTTTTGCTGGCAGACTCAGAATGAGACAACATCTCTTCCTAGGTCCGTCCCATAAGCCCCAGCAGAAGCAGGAAAGCCAATTTCTGTGTTAAAAACTGCTGTGATAGCCATCCACAAGCTTCCTATCAGTAGAGAATCTTGAGGCTCAAGACACACAGATGTGGGGTGGTGTGTGCCTCTGTTTTAAATGCTCTGCTGGTCACAAACAGAACATGCATTCCCAGATGGTGAAAATGAGACCTTGCGTTATGAGAATTGCCAATAAACTAGTATCAAAATAATTTTCCTTTCTTTATTTTCCAGCGACAAGAGGAGTTGGAGGTGGGATTTGCCTTGGATAATATGTGAGTAAACATGAAATGCAACATTGCCTGGAACAAAAAGAAACAGCAATTCAGAGGCGTGAAATAATTTAGTCTGATTATTCAGAGTGCATCATTCCCAAGGTATCTGTGCTATGAGCTGTGTTGACAAATGGGTGAATGCCAGAATGACCTCCCGTGAATTTCAGGCAAACAGGGAGAACACCCTGAAACCTTTTCTTTGTCAAATGTAGTGAACATTATTTTAGACCAGAATGTTGCTGGTTTGTTATGCACTTGTGTTTGAGATCAGGCAAGAGGGTCCGCCTCCCTTTGAAACACAGCATGCAATAATGCACTGGATTTCTGATCCAGTGCCTTTATTGTTCCATAGTCCAACAAAGCATGTTTTTGGTTGTTTTTTTTTTTTTTTTTTAAGTGGGTTCCATGAAACCATCCTTGGCCTTAGCTTGGGGCTCAGCATAAAATCGCTACATGGTTTGGCCTCAGAGCACCTTTGGCAATTTTTTTTGCTGACTCCAGGACTGGATGAGCCAGTAGGGTGACAATTGTGCCTTAACATAGTAGAGTGAGGAAACTTGTACAAGTCTCCTGGGACTTTTCTTTCAAATCCAATATGCAGGTAAAATCAGGAGAAGGGTGGGGCTCATGAACTATACTGTAATTTTAATGAGTTATTGTAAATGCATTTGTGTTTCTGTTTCCTAGTTCAGGCCCTCCTGAAACCATCATTACTAATGGAGTGCTAGTGGTAAGTGTTGTATTTCATCACCTTTCTTGTCCTGTTGCCACACTTGTTTCACTTGACTCACGGTCATCAGGACAACATACCCCATGACTGAGACAGCCAGCACTGAAACATTGCCATTTCCCACTTAGTCATGACGCATCCTTGTGGATGGCACCTCTGGAGACACTGTGGCTGGAACAGCATGGAGATCCCCCATCCCAGCATCCCTTTGCTATTGCAAAGGAAACACGTGGTTTAGGTCTGAGACATCAGTGCAGCAGTGAATTCTTCCTTAGTCATCACTCCTCCCAAATTCCCATATTGCCAAAGTGAGAGGGTTTTTCCTGTCCCATGCACATATAATTTCCCAAATTCATAACAGTGCTTTTTACACAGGGACTTCCCATCCCTGACATTTTCTCATTTATTACCTTTGCTTGCTCATGAATCGTGTTTAAAACAATCCTCACATCCCTGGGATCCTGAAAGTACTGTTTTTCACTTTGTCCACATCTCCCTTCTGCAAGCCCTGTTCATCCACACTACACTCCTGCCTTGCCCTGGTTGTGTCCCTTTTAGACTAGGAAACAGAATGTCATATTGGAAAATTCCCTGCCATGACGTATTTTACTGTTCACATCTTACAGTCTCGCAAAATCTGCTGCTTAGAAGTTCAGGTGGTTGAGAAGAAGAAGAAGAAGAAGAAAAAGGAGAAGAAATCAAGTAAGGTTATTTCTCCATCAGCTATTTTTAACTGATGTGCTAATATTATGAGTACAATTGGCTTAATGTAAGAATTAAAAAGCCCCAACAAATCCAAAACATGAGAACAGCCTTGTGATACATTCTTTAAGACCTTTTGTTACCAATTTTGATGAGAAAACTAATCTCTGTCTGTTTTTGTGTCATTTCCTTAGAAAAAGAATTCTCCTTTAAAGTGCAAGGCTCTTATGAAGGCACCCAGGACATTGTGCTGGGATCTAATCTGGTCTTCAGCTCCTCCTCTCCTGCGAAATTCCACTATGCCAGATACAACCAGCCAACACTGGATGTTACACTACCAGGGAAGAAAGGATCTCCCTCCTCGGTATGTTACAAGTGAGCTTTAAAAAACATAATAGTGGCATGTAAAATATTAGACACCATAAATAGACACTATTAATTTGCATTGTGGGCAGAGATTAACATTCCTTACAATATAAACCTGGGTTTGTTTGTATTTTTTCAGCACTCATGTGTGTATGATACAGGCTCTCCAAATGTGGAGCTTCATTCCATTCCAAGTGGAAAAAACCTCATCTTAGCAGAGGTGAGTGCCTGCTTTTTTAGTGGGAAAGGCTGAGAAACCTGGATGTGGAAGTCTGCATCCCCCTGATGGTACTTTCTGCCAATGAAAGCCTGCAGACAAAAATATCACAGCCTAACAGTTGTAGGTCTTTCAGCAATTAGGCCAGGTTGTGCCTTGTTTTGGTTGAATAGAGGTGGGCATCTTGCTATTCCATGCTGGTATTACTTCACATGAATGTTGAAGCTCTGCTCTTCCCCTTCTCACACACCAGTGGGGCACCTGAACTGACTGAGGTAGCGTCAGACTCCTGCTGATGCTGACGATGCTTTGCAAAGCACTTCTAGATTCATGGTTTAAAAAAATCCATTAGAATGAAAGCATCATGACTGTTGTGGGGTATAAATCACAGAAAGGGGAACAAATACTGCTGTGTAATCATAGTCCCAGCTGGCTGTCTAAGAGGTACTGTTAGTAGAGATTAGTAATTTGTACATTATCGTGACTCTGTAAACAGGAGTTATCCTCAGATATTACTTTTACTAGACAACATTAAAAATTATTGAATAGCTTCCCTTTCAGTAAAACACTACAGTTAATTTGCATAGGATTATTTGAGCTCCTGATTTGTACCCACACTGCTAAGATGGCACAAGATAAAACTCCTCCTCAGGCTGCAGGGAAAAAGCAGGTTGTCAACACTCACATTGTTCACATTCTTGCTTTCCAGGATAAAAGATTCGATTTATATGCGAAGGCAGAAGACTGGTAAGAGACTTGGCCACTCTTGGAGGTTAACTTTTACTAAGCTGAGCTCATCTCACCCTAGGCTCTTTACTGGGGAGGAGGCACGGCTGGACTGTAGGTGGTGTGTGGCATTCACGTGAGCTGGAAGTAACTGCATGTAGTGTAGTGTAATACATGTAGATAACCCAAACTGATATGTGAATAATGAAAAAAATGCATAAAATAGAAAAAATAATATTACAAGTCAATTATGCTACCTGGTGTTACGCTCAGCACAGTCTTTTACCTTTTCTTTAACACTGGGCTAGAGCACAGCCGGTCACATGGCATTGTTAATTATGAAGTAGGAAAAATTTCTCCCTAATTCAAGAAAGTATGAGAAGTTTTTCCTATAGCTCTCAGTTCACTAAGATATTAGAGAATCCAGACAGCAGGTATCTCAGAAATTAGCTGCAGGAATGTCTTTTCTTAGGTTTTATTTTGATAGCTGCTTAGAAATTTATCAGTCCTTTTTTCTATCCTTCTTTCATGCAGCATTTTATACTTCCTTGGGAGTGTAGGAAAGGGACCTCCTGTAAATGCAGTATTTTGTGGATCAGATTCATTTTATTACATTGGAAACTCTGAGTTTGTCTATGAACAATAAAATGGAATATTCTTTTTTCCTGATCTCTGCTTCAGCCCAGACCACCTTGATGTGCGTTTAGGATTTGACCTCTGCATACAAGAACAAGACTTTCTCTGCAAAAGGAAGACTTATGTTATTCCTGCTCTGAAGAAGGTTCTGCAGCTGGAACAGGATCTGCTGGAACATGAGGTCTGTATGGAAAACATTTAAAACATCTCACCAGTGCTTAGCAGTGAGAGCTTAATGGCACAATACCACCTCTTTTTCTTCACAGTTAAAAGTTTTTCTGATATTCCCTCATCTTAAAACTTAGGTATACCTCCAATACTGTCCCATACCTCTAAATTCACCCTGCTGTTTGTGTCCTTTGCAGTTGCTATCCTGAGTTTAACCTTTTTCCTACTACACTTCCTTGGAAGCCAGACAAATATTCGTAATATAGGAATGGCTTATTCCACACTCTTTACTGTCATAATCCTTGTTGATAGTCCCTCTTCTCTTCAGCCTGTGAGCTTTCTTTTTAATTCCTGTTTTTCAACTGATTTTTTTCTCTTTTACTGTCTCTTTTGGTTTGAATTAATTCATTTTGATTTGTTTCATACCAAACATCTCTGTTGAACACATTGGAGACAAGTGTCAGATATCTAATGGTCATGGCTTCTATTCCTGTTCTCCTTTATAAAATAAATAGTAGGTTATATTTCAGTAGAAATCATTCAGAAAAGAGTCTGTGGCTGGGCACTCGTGGTGGTGCCAGGCTTTGTGTATCACACCGCAGTCAGGTACAGCCACCGTGTGACGCTGGCCCTTTCTGTCCCTGTGTTGCACAGAGCCCAGTGGTGGCCATCATGACCACGGGAGGAGGGATGAGATCCTTGACTGCACTCTATGGCAGCCTGAGGGGGCTCAAGAAGCTCAATGTGTTGGACTGTGCCACCTACCTGACTGGCTTGTCTGGTACTACATGGTGAGTGGCCCTTGGCTGGAGGCTCCCTCATGACACCAAAGTGCTGAAGGAGGCTGGGGCTGATGTACTGTAGTTTACCTATAATAACTTCTCAGCAGTCCTACTTCTTCCAAAATAGACAGAATGAAGTCTTTGCGTGGGGGAAAGTCACATAATTTGCAACTACATGAAAAGAAGTGTTTTTCTAAGAATGGTTTATGGAAAATTGTTCATGCTGGTTTGACAGGGGTAATGACTGTGACTTCAAAGGGAACATGACAGTTTTATAGGGAATTGAAGAAAAGAAACGTTAGCCAAGAACTTAAGCCAGAAACATTAAACGTAGCTATTGTCTACTTCAAGCTTTGGTGTGGTTTTTATCCCTCTTCAATATGTATTTCCTCTTCCTAGGACCATGTCAAACTTGTACAGAGATGCTGACTGGTCACGAAAGGATCTCGACAAGCAAATCAGCGAGGCTCGAAAACATATGACAAAATGCAAAATAAATTCCTTTTCCTTGGAACATCTGAAGTATTACAAAAAGCAGCTGTGCCAGAGGAAAAGAGAGGGCCGCAAAACGTCTTTTATAGATCTCTGGGGGCTTGTCCTGGAGTCTTTTTTGCATGATGGGGTACAGTATATCATAAAGCAGAATTTACTGTGGCTTAGCATTTTCTGAAAATTTATTTTTGGAGAAGATATTTTTCTGTTGGCTCTGAGAAAAGCAGTTTGTTACAACACTGTGCAAGCAAATGCACAGCCATTTCCAAAACATTTGGTGCCAGTCTTGTAGATACACATCCATGGTGGAAATCAGCATTCTTGCTTGTGAAATTTTGGATATGTTTTTCTGAGAATTCCAAGACTAACATTTTGAAACAGTATTACAGCTTAATATTTTTTTTTTTATATTCTGGAAATTACTTGTTTAGAAATTACAAAATTGCGGACATTAGGCATGCCCATGCAGAGTTTTGAAAGGTGTGAGGTCTTCCATAAAGGTGCAGCACAATGCAATAACATGTTTTATATCAAAAGTATTGCTTTCTGGTCTTTGTGATTTCTTTCCATTTTCATCTGAATGCATCATCAAATAATCTGGCATCAGATTGGATGGCTGCAGGTATTTTAGTAGCAGAATGTCTATGGGAATTTTGAAAAATATGGAACATTTCAGAATATAAGCCGAGCACACATTATACATTAGAGGCAGGAGTTTTTCTGCCCTGCAGGCGTAGATGCAGAGAATATTGCCATGCTAATTTTTGTCTCAGTGTAACCGTATTTCTGGAATCACAGAAAGACAACCACAGACTCTCTGATCAGCAACGGGCCATTGACCGTGGTCAGAACCCACTTCCCATCTACACTGCAATCAATGTCAAGAACAACTACAGCACTCTGGATTTCAAAGGTAATTATGAGACTTCTGGGAGTCATTTGTCTTTATATTTAAGGTGGTAAATCGTGGAACAGTCTTTTAAGACAGCCTAAAAACCCCCTCTTATTTGAAGACCAGATTCTCAGCTGATGTGTATTCATATACTACCCTTGTGGTCAGGTAAAAGTTTGACTGTCTATGCAACAGACTCAAAAATATTCCAAAGCCTTTCCATGTCCATGAGTTTTCAGTTGCAGCATGCTTATAACTCGTTGCTATTGGTTCCAAAATATTAGACTCAAAAATTATTTTGAGGGTTATAATAGCATTGCTCTCTGGGCTCTTTTTTACAGAATGGGTGGAGTTCACCCCATATGAGGTGGGATTGCAAAAATATGGAGTTTTTGTTCGCACTGAGGATTTTGGCAGTGAGTTCTTCATGGGACGATTGATGAAAAAGGTCCCTGAATCCAGGATCTGCTTCTTGGAAGGTAAGCTGTTAAAAAACAACAAATTATTTTATTGCTTGTTTTGTTTTGGGGGTTTAGGTTTGGGGGTTTTTTATGTTTTGGTTGTTTGTTTTTTTTTAATTTGAGCTGTATAAACTACACTCTAGTAAAGTATTGTTGCAGGACTAACATGGCAGTTTCACCAGAGAGGATAAATATCTCTTTGCTGAATTAATACTTACTATAATGGATTCGGTTTACAGTAAAGAAGAAAATTCAAAGGGACCATCAAACAGTGATTTACACTTTTAAGCCTAGTTTTGAATTAAAATATAGTATGGCTTCCAGTACAACAATTAAATTGAGGGCCTTGGGAATCCATGGTTCAGCCCGTGCTACACCCATAAGGGTGAACTTCTGAGCCTATTTCCTGTCCCATGGATAGTCAGTATTTTGTATGCTCCCTAGAAACATTTCACCAGGGCCTTCAGGCTGATTCTGCACTGCGTCAGGGTGTGTTTGAGCATGCCAGGCTCTCCTGCTCCAGAGGAGCAGGCCACATGTCCCTGGCTCCAGTTTCCACAGTGCCTGGGCACGGCTGGAGGGAAAACAACACAGCCATCCTTGAAACATTTTTGCTGTTGACTGCAGCGGAGCATGGCTGTGTGTTCTCCTGACAAATAGACAAGCTTGTCTGTGACTGACTTCACAAGCAAACTTCTCTCGGACTGCCCACTTCACTGAGCAGGAAGGAGACACTGTGCTATTTTAGCCTCAGTCTGTGCTGGATTATCACACATTGTCACACTCCCTGAATGAAAAAAACAGTGAGACCTTGTGCCCTAATGGATAACCAAAGAAATTGCTTTTCAAGCTCAAAAATTCCTGGTCAAAACTGATCCCTTGGTGTGTTAACAGGCTTATTCTCAAAAAGGGAATCCTACAAAAGCAGAGGCTGTAAGATTATGTTGTAGTTATGCCCTTATCAATATAGTTCCACATCAAATCTCTTGGATGGCAGATTTCATCCTTTCTTTTTATACAAGCTTCATGATACTTGGGGGTTTTTTTTCCTAAAAAACAAATTCCTTTTTAATTCACAAAGATCTCCATCCCTAAGTAATATAAGACAAAAACTGGATACCAAAAATAAGGTCTAAAAACCAGCAGCCAAATAAAAATGGCACATCATGCTTTTAAAACCAAATGACAAAAAACAAACTAGACAAGTTTTATCACAGCAGTTTGAGATTCGTGATATGTGAATGTTTGAGTTAGAAAGCTCTTTTCTTTTACAGGCATATGGAGTAGTTTATTTTCATTCAATGTGTTATATATCTGGAATTTGTCCCATTCATCAGAAGATTTCTGGCACAGATGGACCCGGGATCATATTGACAATATAGGTAAACAGCCATACTGCTTTTTCAATGTGTATTTATTGTGAAATGGAGTTATATGTCTCATAATGCAAAGTACATATAAATAATTTAAAATTTCTGGTCCTGTCATCTATCAGGGGTCAACACTGATGCTGGTAAATGATTAAAATGTTCAGAAATAATAAGATTGATCAGTGAATTATTAATAAAGCAGAATTATTTTGGCTGCTTCAAGTGGGAGCTACAGTAATACAAATAAGTCAATACCTGTCTTTTTCCAAAGCCTGCATTCAGTCTGTTCCACAAATGTGTGTATGTCTGGAGCAGGCTTTTATTGCTGCTTGACACTGTGTTTTGGGGGGTTTTTATCCAAGCCCAGACTGTGTTTGGAAATGGTATTTATCTAGTTAGGGTAGCTTCTCATTTTCTGTTTTGTTTGGACACCTATGCTTGGTGGTCCTTTAAAAAAGAGAAAACATCAGGGTTAATTACTTCCTTGGCTGGTTGAGGGCTGGCCCTGCTCCAGGCAGGTGGAATTTAACCTCTTTTCCGCGGGCAGAGGAGGAGCCCACGCTGCCCGTGAAGCCGCAGGAGCTGCGGACACGGCTGTTCACGCCGCCCGGGCCCCTGGGCAGCGCCCTGCGCGCCGCGCTCACCGACCGCGTCTGCATCGCCCAGGAGCACAGCTTCCTCAGGGGCCTCCAGATGCACGACGACTATCTGGAGAACACGCACTTCTGCAGGTGGAAAGGTAACTGGAGACCTGTGGGGGGACAATAAACCAGCTGAACCAAACAACCCCCCAGATTTGATATTACTGGGGCTGGAGGCCAGGCAGAATCTCTATTAGATCTATGGTTGATCGTGCTGCAGGACGTAGCAGGGTGTGGTGTTGAGTTACGTGTCAGTGGTTTGCCGGTGGCACTCACCTCTGGAGGCTGGGCCACCAGGTCCTTTCTCTTTTCCAAGACACACTCTGTGGGGAGGCACGGTAAACCCCCTTCATGAATGTTGTTACTGCAGCTCCAAAGCTGAGAGGGCAGAAGAGAAGGGACATGGCAAACCTCCCTTCCCCAAGGACTGTAAACAGTTGAGGCTCTGTGAACCTGGTGTAAGGGTGGAAAAACAGGCCAGCAAGTTTTGTGGTATTGCACTTAGAGCAAGAATGTTTTTCTTTCAGATACTGTGTTAGACACATTTCCCAACCAGCTGACACAGTCAGATGAATTCCTGTCTCTGGTAGATACTGGATTTTTCATCAATACAAGCATCATGCCACTTTTAAAACCAGAGAGAAAGGTGGATGTCATCCTGCATTTAAATTACAGTGCAGGATCCCAGATACAGGTGAGACTATTAGAAACAGTCTTTATGTCTTCTTCTATATGTGTGTGTATATATATATTATATATATGTATATAATATATATATACATATATATAATATATGTATACTTATGTATACTTACAATTTTTTAACACTTAGGTGCTTTTTATATTGGTCCTACTAAAAGTCTTAACCTTTAGCATTTTTAGCTTAATGATGAAGTGCAATACATCTTTTATAGGCTGCACGTGGTCTTGTTTGTTTTTCTTATATGATAAACTGTATTGTGCTAAGACTCAGGAAAACAAAAAAAAAGAAAAAATCACAAAAAAACTTCTGTCTAGTGTCACAGTGCTTTTGATTAGGGGTTAAGAGCTTTTACACAAGCAACTTAGAAAATGTCTACTTTATTATTGGACTCCAAGAAATTCTGAGTCTTAAAATGCTATTTTAAGTCTTACTACTGCTCTGTTCCTTTATCCAGGCTTTGGACCAGACCTGCAAGTACTGCTCTGAGCAGGGCATCGTTTTTCCCAGGGTGGACTTGAGTGAAGAAGACAGGAAAAAGCTGAAGGAGTGTTACCTCTTTGATGGTGCTGAGACTCCAGGAGCACCAGTACTGCTATTTTTCCCACTAGTTAATGATACCTTCCAAAAATACAAAGCACCAGGCAAGTACTCAAACATGTTAAAAAGAAGTTTTACATCATGGACAGCTTATTAAAAGGAATATATTTAATACTCCAACTCCTGAACTTCGCTGTTGACTCTTTTCAGTACCTCAAACGTTTCTGTTGCTTAATTACTTTAGCCATGTGAGATTTGATGCCGGGGCTGTGATGTTTCAATCCCTAAACTAGTTATCTTGCAGGTAATTAACTTTCTGGTAACTTTGATGTATCTACTAATCTGTACATCCATAGATACATGCTGTAGTTACTTTCAGGTACAGCTAAGAACCAGGCTGCAGACCCATGTGAAAATAATCACCCTTTTTTGTCCCCTCATCCTGTGAAGCCACTGGTATGCACTTGAGCCAGGGACTGAGCTGCCAATTTGAATAAGAATTATTTGGTTGTTTTTTTTAAATTAAAGCCAAACGAGTAATTTACACTGTGAACTCTCTGTGGAGAAACACCTCCTTTCCTTCCTCTGTTAAGAGTTTGCTTGTTTATGGCCAGCATGTTTATTTCTCTCAGCAGTGATTTCTCACCCCTTCCTTGTAGGTCAGAAGCGCTCAGAGTCAGAGATGGAAGATGGCAAAGTTGATCTCTACGGCTGCTGTTCCCCATATTCAACATATTCCCTTCAATACACTGAGAAAGCGTATGACTGCCTGGTTCAGCTGGGTGAATACAACATCCTCAACAATGAAGACCTCATTATACAGGCCTTGCGCACAGCAGTGGCACGGAAAAGGCAGATGAAGAAATAATGCCAGACTAGACAGGGTGCTTTTAAGTCCTTTAACCTGCTGAGAGACTGAAAGTCTCTTACTATTAGCCAGCAGGCTTCAAAGCATTCCTGCTCAATCCCACTAAATGGTAATCTCAGGTGAACAAAAAAAGACTGAAGAAAAACTTTTTCTCCAAAGAATTTCACTGCAGAAATCATTGCAATTCAGTAAAACAATGGAGTATGAATCATTGTATGGTACAGAGGATGGGCAGCCACGAAGAAAAAGGTGCTAAAATATAATAAACATGGTGCTTGTTGCCCTGGGAAAGAGCTTTAAGTGTTTAAGCCTGACATCTTCAGGGCAGACCACATTAAAAGCATATTTTATTAACTTGGCTTGTGTTTTGTATTTGCAAGGTGGTGCTGAGACAAGCAGCAACCATTGTGGCAGGTATCATGGCGTGCTGCTTGCTTAGAGAAAAGCACATGCAGTATGGAGAATAGCACTGTGGAAAGGGACAGAAGGACCTGGAGGTCTGTGGCTAGCTGGATATGAGCCAGCAGTGCCCTGGCAGCCACAAGGGCCAAGCTTGTCCTGGGGCGTTTCAGGCCCAGCATCACCAGCCAGGCAAGGGAGGGGATTGTCCCACTCTTCTCTGCACTGAGGTGGCCTCACCTCTAGTCCTTGGCGTGATTTTAGTTATTAAAATGTGACAAGATAGATATTAAACTGTGAGAGAGTGTCCAAACAAGGGCATTGAAACCATTAAGGGCCTTGAAGGGAAGCTGTATGAGGGGTGACTGAGGTCACTTGGTCTGTCCAGCCTGGAGAGGAGGAGAGAGGAGAGGAGGGGACACTTCATTGCAGTCTGCAGTGTAAATGTCTTGTGGGTTTGTCAGGTTTTGAGCTGTTTTTTTGGTTAGTTGGATGTTTTTCTGTGGATTGTGGATTTTTTGGGATTTGGGTTTTTTTTGCTGTAGTGCTTTTAGAAGGTGATGTTGAAAGGTTAAAGTTAGGCTGAGTTTCTCAGAGTACATAACAGTAGACTATCTACAATTTATTGCCTACTGAAACCACCTGTGGTAACATTTAAAATTCTTTGGAATGCAGAAGATACAGACTAGAATGTGAAAGGCTGTGCTTGATGCACCCCAGGATGCCAGTGCACACTGCTGGCCTATACTGAGCCTGCTGCTGACCATCACCCCCAGGTTCCTGTTCTGCAGGGCTGCTCTCCAGCCACTCCTCTCCCAGTTTATACTTGTCTCTGAAGTATTTTGTGCCTTCCTGTATAGGGTTTACATGACAAAGTATTGGTAGGAGTGTGGGCTGCTGCTGGGGTGGCCCCTGTGGCTGCCAGCTGCATTTCAAGGCTAATATGGAGGATATTATCTCTGCTTTCCAAACAAGTACATAAAGATATTCACAGTGTGCTTGGCTGAGTCGTGTTACTCTGAAGCTTTAAACAGCATCATCAGTCTGGCAGAGGCAGCAGCACATGGTGTTTCTGCAATGACAGGTCAGGCAAGGACAACAGTGCTCTGTGCAGCTCTCAGTTCTAGAATACAGAGCAGAAGTGTCAATGACAGGGAGGGGTGCCTGTGAAATGCCTGCCTTGCTCCTACAAGGGACCTCTCTGACTATACTCATGCTTTTATTTCTGTACTGCTGAAAAGTTGTAGCTTTAATAGTGTGGTTTGTCCAGGATAAATTCTTGGAAGATATATTTTTATAAGTTATAAACAGGTTCTGTCTCTCAGCAATTCTTCACTTTACACCTATCCTTTCAGAATTAGTCTGAGAATTGGTGTAGTGAGGCTGGACTGATTTTCTCATGATGAGTTCACTTTCTTTGCACAGTAAGTGTTCACATCTCAAGCCATGGTTCTTACAACTACAAGCAGGGCAGATGCAATTTCTTTACAGAGTATCACTAATGCTTCCAGCTCCAGCCATTCCCAAGCTAGTGGGGAGCTGGGTATACCATATGTGGCTCTGTGCTTGCCTTTTCTTCTAGGACACCCATCACATGGATAGGCTTTTTGAATACACTGTGGTCATTTAAAAAAAAGTCTCATTTTAGACATTTTCTGACAGGCATTACTCAAGATTCATCAAGTTTGAGGGAGGCTTTTTACACCTTTTGCATGTGAAACCTCAAGAGGAAGTTCAGCAGGGAGTGCAATAAATAAGTCTGGAAGGTCCTAGGAGAAGTGAAGAGCGCTTGCAAAGTTGTTGGATGTTAAATCGAAACCTGGAGGGATACCTAGCTTGACTGCCTCCTTTGCCTTTGCAATCCTTGTTTGCAAGTACATGACAAGCCTTTAACAGAATGTTGGGATAGTTTTCTAGGCTTTCCCACTTTTGCTTGCTAAATGGTCCTACCAGTTGCACTTCTTCGGTAAGTCCATTTTATAACACTACAGAGCTATTCAATTGTGTAACTCTGGTGAATTGCTCTTAGACTGTGGAAGAACAAGTAAAATAGAAAATTAGCTTTATATTGTACTAAATTATTGATCTGATTTCTTTCCATGGCTTACAAAAGCCAGAAGTACCATGAGACCATCTTGTTAGACTTGACTGATGTCAGACTGTTACCTGCCATGCAGTTACTGGAATGTTAGTCTTGATCTGTGGCTGACCGAAGTCTATCTTGAAGAAAAAATGATCCCTCTTCTGTTATAGATATCAGGAATGGTGAAATCATCACATTGTGTGGAGCTATGTTGTGGTCAGTGATCATCTTCCATCAATGGGTATGCACCTTGTTCCCAGCCTCATTTATTTTGGTCAGAGCCCAGATAATAGCACATTACATCTTTTCCTAGTACCTTAAAAGCCATTGCATAAGCGCTGTTTCTTTATTAGGATCAATTTTATAAAATAGTTTACATCACAGCCTTCTTTTCATCAAACCAGTAGATGCAATCCTTCAAATTCTGATTATAAACCCCCCCCCCTTTGTTTGATGCATCCAGCTGTATCTCTGCTCTTGCACTCCCTCCAATTCTTCATTATCCCTTTATCAAATGCAGACTACCCTTCCCACTACTGCTACACGCTGAGACATTGTTTTGTTATTCTTATACTCTTACATATAAATGAATTGCCAGTTTCTATATAAGAATCTGGTTGTCCTCATTTGTCTTTAAAGTATTCTCACCATTTGTTTGTCTTCCATAAGCTGGTCAATAAGTTTTTTCCATACTCTAATCTTCCCTTTGTATGGGGGAGTAAATTGAAACATACATTTGGCAGTTCTTTAATCATACTCACACTCCAGTGCATTAGATTTTACCATGGTTAATCAGGCCAGTCTATCAAGCAGGTCAGATCATTCTTTATGATTGCCCTATCCTAAGTATTATTCCATCAATATTTGTTCTTCTGCAAATCTGGCTAGTCAGGGTGCCTTATTTACTTCCAAAGCTCTCAAGAAAATGTTCAATAGACTTTGAAACTGGTAAACTCTTAAAAATTCCTCAAAAGAAAATTTTCAGTGATATATATCACTGAGGCCTACTTCTGAAATCAATTAGAAAAAATATTCTTTACCTTCCTAATATATACACTTTCTTTTCAGCCTTTGCATTAAAAGATCTTGCTATCTTTGCACAATAGACTAAAAAAAAAAAGTGATATTTCAGGACAGAACAAAATCTGTTTCTTCATATTGAAAAAACACTATTTCCTCCTGACTGGCTACCAGAGACAGCTCAGGGCTTACCAAAACTGCTCATCACCTTGCCGGGAACTTCAAGCTAACACTAACCCCAGAAAGATGTCTTTTCCATGCAGTTACCTTTCATTGCCATTTTGCTATGCCATGCACATTTCTGGGAGGACATCCTGTAATTACTTTGACATCCTTTTCAGCCTTGGTGCACTCTGGTCACTTAAAGACAGCTTCAGTAACCTGCCTTGCAAGATCAATACATCCGTAGGACAGCACGTTTTGGTCTCATAGGGGCACCACCTCTATAGCATACCTGAAATAAGGAAATTAAAGAAGAATTTCTGTGCATAGTCCAAATACAAGTAAGACTTTTGCAAAGTTTAAAAAAGAAAGAAAAAAGGGAAAAAAAGGAAACAAAAGGAAAAAAGAAAAGAAAGGCAAAGTTGTATCCATTTATTAATATCAACTTCTACCACCTTTCCTATCCTTTTTCTCTGTTCTTTTATTTCACAGCTACATCATTCTTAAGCTATTTACTGAGCCATATGGCTAGGGATTCAGTTCACATGCAAGAGAGATAGGTCTCTTACTTCTGCCTTCATGCAAAATATTTCAGACATAATTTTTTACTCCAAATCTCCCCCGGTGTTTTTATACGCACACACACATACATATGGAATTTGATTGGGTGGAACCATCTGGTGTGTAGACAGTAAATTGTACTAGTTGATGACTGTCCTAAGGCCAACTAATTACACATCAACAATCTTTTTTTGGCAAAACACTCCCTTGTGTGGTGGAGTGCAGTTTTCAGTGTATAATTGCTTTGTATGCTAAAAGTTATATATAATATAAACATGCATACATTACAAATGCTGTACAAAATGTATGAAGCATAAATGTAAGGAATGTATGTAGCTTGAAACCAACTCTCCATTTAACGCAGGTACTTCTATCAACTACTTCAGGATGGAGCATTTGGCATGCATGACTACCATCCCACATTTTGAGGAATAGCAAGAGAACCCAGAGTGGTAATATATGATAACTGATTTTTAATTAGTCAGATATTGTGTTCATTATGGCAATGGCAGCCAGGGTAAACAAACTACTGGCACGTTACTACACCCCCCTTGCTACTTTTTGGAATTGGCACAATTCACATTGTTTTGGCAGTTCTGCAGTATACCAAGAATTAAAATAGCTGAAGCATAGATAGTCGAGAATCCTAGACAACATTTTAGAAATGAATTGGTAAGAATGATCTCTGTTCTGTCGTATTACATGTTGTATGACTCTGGGATTATTTTCATTATTCATTGACGAAACATGTAAAGTGTCTTCTTTTTGAACATAGAATACAAGTGTTTTATTATAATTCCTGATTTAGCTGCATAATTAGTAATTATTTTGTTTTTTATATGAAGTAATAAGTCCAAACCTTTGATAGCATTTTGCTTTCTCTTCATAAACATTTCCATAGCATATATGAGCTAATTATTTTCTCGGACTTGTGGAAATGCAGCAAATAATTAATTTTCCTTTCATATTGTATCTGTGCAATGTGATCTAACTGAGTAGGTTTAAACTGTTACATCACATAGGGTCAAAATATCAAACATGTGAGAGTTGATGCAAGAGCTGCTTAGACAGGTTTCCACATGCTTTAGTAACGTGTGGCTCCCTTACATTTATTATAATGGCTATTCAGCAATGTGTTGCCACTAAGAATTTGTTCTTCTTTAATCTGTTTTCTTGACTTGACCTAGGAGTCATGCTTGACTTTGATGCCGGTGAGTTTTAGCACAATATAATGTTGCAATGGCGATCTAATTTCACATGTAATAGGATGTACTTACAAAGTTGCCTATCTCGATCTTCTGGAGAATGTTTCTTTCCCTACGCAGTTCTGAAACACTTCCTTAAGATGTTTTGCAATGGTTTCTTTAAAGTCGTTCCATACAGAGCTGTCGACATAGTATAATCTTTGTGATTAGCCGTTTTGTGAGTAAGTGGCCACACTAGATTCCTGCACAGGTTTGTATTTTATTCAGCTAGAGCCTGTGGAATGATGGTGAGACTCTTTTGCTTACCAGTCCCAAATTCTCCCATACTTGGCTCCACAGATAACTGTGAAGCCATGTGGAGTCCCCTAGAAATAGCACTGTTTGGTTAATAACCATGTGAAGTCATGTATTGTAGCAATGCTGAGACCCCATCCCATGGGCAGCTGGCACGAGGCACGGTGATAGCTCAGGTGGAACAAAGAGCAGCTTTGACTCCCAACAGAGCCTGGATTTGTTAAGCACTGCTTACATGACCTACCAGGAGCCCTGGAAGGGCTATCATTCCATCTTCCCAGTGACAACATACAGTATATGGGGCAAGATTGGCTGCCATGCGCACCAGTTCAGATTGCTCAATGAATGAACAGCACACAAGGGAGATACTGGATGTGAGAGCTTCTGCAACAGCCAGGCCTTTCTCATACAAGGAAGGGGCACAAGGAATTTCCGCACTGCAAGATGAGCTGGAGTGAGTACATCACCTAACCTTGTGCTTCCTTTTCCTCTTCAGCTGGCAAATGGGGTGGGAAATGCCTACAGTGGCTGGCAGCCTTTCCTCATCTAGGTTTGCCTTCCCTAAGGATGTTCTCTTCCCATAGCTTGTGTTTTCTCACCAGGGCTCTCATACTGGAGACATCTGCATCAGATGTGAGCTGTGGTCTCATAATGCATCATCTTTTGTAATATGGAAAACGACAGAAAAAATAGGAATTTCATTATACCAAATCCTGAGGCATTGCCGTGTTGAGAAAAGCAGTCTCTTGATGTGTGCTGAAACATACTGACCATAACGCTCTTGGCTGGAAAGGCAATGCACTCAGAAAGGTGCTGTGGCCACTTTTACACTGAGGTGGTCAAAGAGACCCTGCTTAACAATGGGGAAGGCTTGGAGGAAAAGCCAGAATCAGGGCTGAACCCATCACCTGCATTGGGGTTCCCTTGATCTTGCCTGGGACTCTCAAACGGCTCTCATGGGAAATGGCATTTTACTCTCTATAGTCAGGAAAGGCACCCTGATAACCAATGGATTTATGCATCAACTATTTTTTTTTGTAATGTACTTTACCCCTTGGAGCTAACTACAGTGAACACTGGAAATTTAAAGCTGATGTTAGCCTCTGATGTCACATATGTTAGACAAGGATAATAAATTCAGAGTTGTACCTCTCCAGCACTTGCTGATTTTATTAAGATAGCATGATACCATTAACCTAGTACAGATGAAAAGGTTTAGAGGCCAGTTATTTCTTCATAAGTGGCTTTAGCAGTCCCAACATCTTTTAGTGTTTGATGGGATAATGCAGTGATCCTGGCAAGAATTAAAATACTCAAGGCAGGGTGTGCCTTACAAAGAAAGACTAATTTAAGAAATTGATGTATAAACTCCATAATAAAGAGGTATTACATTTTTGCATATGCACAGGTCTTCTATGAGTCAAATCAGAAGAGAGATTATGTTCTGTGAAAGAATAAACAGACCAAATAACTCTGCAAATATGAGGTACTATCAGTATTTGTCCAGAACATTAAGTACTTCTTGGAGAGTTTCTGAAATATTTTCTGAATACACGTTTTTTCTGTGTCTGAGTAAAGTTGGCATGTATATAAAAACAAATATCTAAACTCCCTCTTTGTCATGAGGAGGAGCATACAGAGATCTTTTAAAATCAAGTTAATATTTCTAGTGAATAGAAGCACTCCTTTTTCTGCTGACTTTACCTTATGGTCCAAATTTTCTCAAGCCATTTCACTTTTTCTTCCCCAATGCCTTCATGGTTTAGTGGTAGACTTGGCGGTGTTAGATTAACAGTTGGTCTCAATGGTCTTAGAGGACTTTTCCAACCTGAAAGATTCTATTAATCTATATTTTAATTACGTATAAATATGTTTATGTATACCTTTCTCATTATGACATATATATATATCTTGTTCAAATAAAGACTATATAGGTCACCAGAAGCAGCCATGTGGATCAGGCACAGTTTCACAGCCATTGCTATATTAAAGCCTGATTCTTGTGAGCAATATTCAGCATTGCTCTTGTGGGGATGGATATGATCTCTTGATTTCTGACTTGGACTTGAACATTTTTGCTTTTATTCAGATGTGATAGTACTTTCAATGCCTGAAGCATCATACTGATGCACATTAGCTCCATTTACCTGTATCCCTGAATAGAACATGGCTGTTTCTAGTAAAGATAGTAATCAGGAGTAAACCAGAAGGGATTTCTCCTATGTTCAGAAAGGTGGTCTGAAAAATCTGAGAGGAACATGTGCTGAAGCAGCTGATATCAAAAGCCCATGGTATAGGTATGAGACATAATGAAGAAGCTGTAGGCTTCAGAGAAGGTGTAAAGAATGAGAGTCTGAAGAGAGCAATCATGAAGAGTGAATGACAAAAATGGAAAGAAAACACAAAATCTATCTGATCTTTTATTTGTCCTTAGCAGTCACTTTAATAAATCTTTTAATTATTAAATCTGATCCAACCCATGTCTTTCAGCATTAATATTGAATTCCTAACTCAGTTGTAGTTGTAGTTTTAGTATGTGTTTATTGTGGTCTTAGACACAATCAGACTAATGAGGGGGAAAAAATCATTGCAGAAAAAACCTTAAATGAAAATCATTTCAAGG
The DNA here is from genome assembly GCF_036417665.1 of Passer domesticus. Taxonomy (NCBI): domain Eukaryota; kingdom Metazoa; phylum Chordata; class Aves; order Passeriformes; family Passeridae; genus Passer; species Passer domesticus. Next base: position 36,862,579 of record NC_087479.1, read on the forward strand.
CAGAGCAACTCTGGATGAGTTGCATCTCACCACTATCTCACAGCTGGCAGACAGACCCCAAAATTGCCATAAGTGTAGTATGTTGGGATGGCCCAGCAAAGTTCCTCTGTTCCTGGAGCTGCACTAAATGTATCATTTGACCACTGGGGCTCTGCCCCACAAGTCACGAATGCATTTCCTCAGAGAGTTGTTGCAGCCCTCTCCTGTCAGTCTTTCCCTCTGACATTTCCCTTTTATCCCAAAGTTGTCTTGGATGCTTATAAAGCTGTTTCTGAACTTCTGCAGATTGCAGCCTGGGGTTTCACTGAAATCCCAGCTTTATATTACTCCTTTAATGCACCTGGACATGAGCTACCACTGCACAGCCTGTTCTTTATGTACAGCAGTCCCAAGTCAGGCTGTCTGCTTCACCACCATGGGGTGGTGAATCCTTTAGTTATCCTTAACCTGAGTATGGCTGGAAGTTTGTACTGATACTAGCCACATTGAATGTTGCATTCTCTGCTATCTTGGTAATCACAGAACTTCTTCTTTGTTATTTGAATGGATACCAGAGAGGATTTTTCATTTATATGCTAATAGAGCTTTTGCCCAAGGGTGTTTTGCAGCTTCACATTGCAACAGGGTGAATCACGTGCTAACAACAAAACCAGGCTCCTCAATGCCAGGTTCCCTCAGCATCTGTAACTTTGGAAACCAGTGGCTAAAGAGGACATGTTGATTACCCAGGGTGAGATTCATCTCAGCTACTTAGAGACATTCAGAAGTTAGATGTCAAGTGTGGTCTGGACATTAAGGCTTCTCCAGAACAATCCAGTGTGTCGGTGTTTATTCGCTACTTGCAGTCACCATGCTTTTTTTTCATCCACTCAATACAGAGAAAACACATCCAGCTTCTACCATGAGTTTAACTTTCAGATGATTTAGTCAAGTCAAGCCATAGTCAAGTGTATCCTAAGTGCACACCTTATGAAAAGGATGTGTTTGCCTCAAAAGGAATAGTGCTTCATAGTAAAAAGCAATTTTGAACTTTGAACTAATTTAGGAAATCTGATACCAGTGCCAGCTTTGAGTCAAAGGTACCTTTGGCCACCTCTGACTTGAGCTTAAGGAACAGGTATTTCATATAGGGAAGGCTTGAGTTGGGAAAGAAAAGTTAGTTGTCAGGCAACAAGCAACTCTTAGTCAGCTTCCTAAGAGATGCCAAAGCTTCTTCCCCCTCCTCATTTCCTTTTGTCTTAAAAGCAAAGGTGCAATATGCAAGGTAAATGAAAAGAGAATCTCGTGCAAAAACCTCACACCCATTAGCTTCCATACATTTCAGAAACATGACCTCGATCTGATAGCCTTTGCATGGCACAATTACAAAGAAGTCGTAACAAATGTTTTCATTCCTCGGCTGAGGTACTGAAACTCTTCTAGGCACTTCAACCAGGGACACAGGTAGGTTGTAGCAGAAGAAATAGAAAATATGTGTGCTTTTATGTATACAGTTACATTTGTTTAAATGGTTTTTTGTCAACATTCTAACAGGAAAAAAAATATTCTAATATTTTTTTTACAGAAATGCAGGTGCTCACATTAAGCAAAGCATCAGCCAAGGAATGGGAGAGACTTGTGACTCTCCTTAACACATTGCTGTAGATTATCTAATTCTGGCTTCAGTTAAGCTGTTCCAGAAAGTTTCAATACAATGAAGGTGAGAAAGGAAGTTAAAAGCAAACTTGCATTTTGTGATAAAATTAATGTGCTTATTTCAAAAAGCAACAACAAAAAAGATAATGCAGATATAAAATTAAACCTAAGAAACCAAACTTTAGGAAGGATGGAATACTCCATGTAAATTGATCAGATTGTCTTAACTTGTTCTTCTTGTAAGAACAACTTTTCATGTCATTTCCTCTGTTCACATAAGAAAAGTATGTAATGAGACTTCTAGAAGTCATTGGGTTTGTCTCTAGTTTCTGTTAGTCAGGGTCCTAGTACAAAACTCATACCCACAGTCAGAGTGGCAGTGATTTCACATGTATGCCCATCTCTAAGAGGAAGCAGGATGCTTTGTCATCCTATTAATCTCAAGTTCTTTCATAAGCACTAATTTTAATCATTCAGGAGGACTTTCAATGCAAATGTATACGTGCCTAATAATGCTTGCACAATATCTTAGAAAATTTAATCACTGAGCTTCCTAGAGGTGTGCTGAACACATGCAGATCCTCATTAGATTAAAAAAATTCCAACAAAAAATTGTTGCATCAGTCTGTTAAATTCCAATAATCTGCTAATAGCATCTAGCCAGATGACAATTTCAATACAGTTGGTAAGCAATCTGGAGCTGTTCTGCATCAGAAATTGGTATTGGAGTTTGTGGAAATATTTAATGATTTTTCAAGGTGAAATATTTGAGTCTCATTTAATTTTTTTAAGTTGTATGCTGTATTAAATGTGAAGCCCAGAAATAAGAAAGACATTTCAAATGGAAAAATGATACAGTGTGGTTTAGGGAGCAGAGAAATGTTGGTTATCATATCTTCTTTTATTTCTTTTGAGATGGAACACTACAAGAAAATCAAGTCTGTACACAGAAATCATGATGCAACAGCACTTTTCAGGGAAAAATCTTCCTTCAATAGAATTCTTATTATCTTCCCATGTAAATGTCTTCATTTTAATTATCATCTCCATAGCTGTTTTTAAAATTATTTTTTATTATGGATATAATCATGTATTGAATTCAGGTGTTTGCATGGAGAAAATATGTTGATGCGTTAATTAGGCTGTTGCTATCCTCACTTTTAGAGTATTATTGTAAGGCTATCTCACATAGATGATCTCTACCATATCATCAGCCAGGTTACAGTTGCTACTGCATTTCCTTGAGCCCCAGGTGGGAATGATTGGTCCCTCATCACGCTCTGCTCAGCCACAGGACCTGCAGATAAGAAGGCTCACACCTTACAGCAGCTGCTCTTTGGACAAATAATGTGGGTGGGAAATTTCCCTGTTTCAGAAATCGTGGAGGGGTGGAGCTCTGACTCAGTGCAATAAAACACCTGTTCAGCAACTTCTGAGACTTCGTCAAGATTGTAAATTTGTTTCAGGAGGCACTGGCGCCTGTGGAGCCCAGTACTAAGGTGCCATCCACAGCAGCTGCTTTTAATGTAGCAGCGAGTTCGATGGCATCAACCTCTGCCTTATCTCAGGTAAGTGGAAAATAGAACAACCCTGGAAGGAGTCTTGCAGTTTTGATTCAGATTTGCCCCTGAATTATAACAGGTCAAGTCCCCTGTAATCTATAGGACATAAATTTCGAAGAAAGCAAGATTGTCCTTTCTTGGATATTTGCAGTTACCAGGACCTGGAGTCAGAATCTTTCCATATAGCACAGAACTGGTACATTAATTATTAGCCACAATGAGGAGGTGCAAATTGCCTGTTCCACATTGGAATGCTACAGTGAGGAATTGAAATAAGTTTTAAAAAAAAAAACTTAACTCTCTTTTTCATCCCCTGTTCTTCTTCCCTCAGCAGCATTCAAGCAGAAAATCAAGCCCCTTGGAAAATGAAGAAAGAAAATGGGTGATGCACTATGTAGCCCCAAGTGAGGATCATGCTAAGGTACCATATTTCTACAAACTAAAAATATGGGGGACTAAACCAATACTTTTTTGAAATGCAACATCTGCATAGTATTAATAACATAGAATGTGTTACTTCCATGGTTTTGTTCCTTAGGGAAATCTCTTAGTGAAAATGTTCTTGATTTACTGTTAAAATGAGACTGACTTTGACTGTTCTAATGCTACCTATTGACTTCATGGAGCTTTACCCAGAACAAATGGAGAATGTTGGCAGAGTTGGAAAGTCAGAGCATGGCTGTTGTTGAACCTTTGGGGTTTGGTCATTATTGCCAGTTTTCAGAACAAATGCCCACTTTGATCCCTGTGCACTTCCCCACAATGAAAGAACAACTCTGGACACGTTTGCAGGGCCTCTGGCAGAGATAGAGTGGCATCAAACATGTAGCAGCTCTATCAGTGATGGTCTTTGCTGCTGGCATTGTGCCAAGCTTCCTCAAAGCAAAACAAGGGGGCTCCAAACAAAAAGAAAACTTACTTTTGATGATATTTTAAGTGATGTGTGATTCAAGGATCTGTAGCTCATATATGTTTGGCTGGGTTTTTTTTTTTCTGTAACCAGACTACCAAATGAACAGAAAACTACAAACATTGTTTTGCCTGTGTATGTCACAACCTTATCAAACTGATTGATCAAACTGATCTCTTGTTAACAGCATGCTGGCAGCTCCTACAGAGTGCTATTAGTGTACAAAAGGTACAAACTACCAGTGGGGAGTGAAACTTATTGTAAAGGGCAAAGTAGCACAACCAAAACTCACATGGCATTCAGGTGCTCCAAATTTGATCTCTGTGTGTGCATGTATGCCAAAGCTCAGCAACAGAATGTACTAAAGCAGCAAAAGCAGCTGTTGGGGGAAAATGATGACCCAATCTCCATAGCAGTTTTATAATGATTTATTGTACTCATACTGAAGTTCTGTTTTGGTTTAGAATATCCATGGCTAAAAGCAGCCAACCCCATAGTTACATTTACATAAAGATGTTAGAATACAGCATATGTTTTAGAACATAAATGAAGTAACACAAAAAAAAATCATCCTGTGACCATAATCTCCAGTGTATAGGAGGCTGTGGGGCCCTTTCCACAGCTTCAATTCATTATTCATGCCATAATTTCTTCCTGCCAAATGAACTTCTGAAAGTTCTGTTTGCTGTGCACAGGCATTTAACAACAAAGACATTCTCAGACACTCTTTATTTACCTCCTGGTTTTGAATGTCTTCTCTCCTCTGTAATAAATCTTGGCAGAAAACTGGCACTAAAGGCACAGACTTGTCTAAACTGGCCAATTTCTGCCTCTTACAGGTATTGAGTTTCCTGGGTAGCTTTTAGTAATTGCCTCAATTTTTGTAAGTCATAGCTTACATAGATAATCATTAGTAGAGAGCTATTAGAAAGGATAACATGCTTGTAGCAGATCTTGACTTCTAGGAGAAGTAAACAGGTATAAACTTTCCTTAATGCAAATGCTCAGACATTTGCCTAAATACTTGTTTCAATTTGAGAGGGCTTCGCATAGCTCTGTGATAAACTGAATAATTAAGGATTTGGTTTAGTAAAACATGCCTGGGGCTGTGCATGGAATTTAGCTGTTCCCTACCTATAGTGCAAAGTCAAATATGTTCCACTGCTAAATTTTCAGGAAACTGTAACAGCAATTCACAATTGTGTGGAGCTGGCTCAGCCTGTGTTCTGATAATGCTGAGATCTTACCTCTCCTGTTTCAAAGACAGCCATGTAAAATATCCTGTGCCTTATATATGACTTTCAGCAACAATGGTTAACTTATTTTTCAGTTTTGGAATACACCCACCCAGAAGCCAAGATATTCTATTCTTTGTAGCCCGATGAAGATGCGTTTTTTTGGCACTTAGCCCACTTGTTTTGATGTGTTGCTTCTGTACCTCACAGCAAAAAGTGTTAGCATTTTAACCAGTCAGCTCACTGAAGACATTCTGATATGATTCCTAGTCATAAGCTTGAGCTCATGGGCAAGCCTGATGGTTCTATTAGGCACTGGCTTCTATTTAACATGCCTTTCAATTACCCAGTGTTTAATAAAAACATCAATCTTGCCATTTTTTTGTACAACTTCATAGCCTGAAAATTCCTGCAATTTTTGTGCAATTTCCTTTGATGACCTTCATGTCTTTCATTCTTATAGAGATGGAAATTATTTGAGAGGTTAAGCTAAATTTTATGATGGATTCCCCATGGTCCAATGCTCTGCACACTTCAGCTGATGCACTGTCTTGTCTCACTGATTTCTTATACTTTGACCTTTGTAGCAGTCTTTGACTTTTGTCACAGTAGCAGCACATTTATGCATGCATTCTCTTACTTCACTTAAGAGTAACTCCCTGTTATTTTAATAGAAGTCTCTCAGAAAATAGATAACCTCTCCTAATAATTTCATGATCTTCAACCAGCTCTATTTCACTTACTGTCTTTTCCAAATTTTGGTCATTAGCTTTCATAACAGTTTCTTTCTTTGGCCACCCCTTCTTGTTGATGATGTTTCATGTTGTGACTTTGCTAAGAATTACTGATCTATTTGTCTTCTGCCATTGTGAGAACTTCTCCTTCAGCTCTTTCTGAATATCAGTGACCACCTACCTACTGGCCCCTGAAGTGGCCACCTATTTCTTGACCCCCTCTATATGCTGTGCCTTCAGTATTATTTATCTGAATATCTGTTTGCAAATACACAAGTGGCATCATAATAAGTTTGGCCATTTTATAACTTACACAGATCTTTGCTACTAGAACTACTAGTAGCTAGATCCTTGCTAGTGCAAACTAACACATCCCTTATTTTAATGCTATAATATTTTTTTCATTAATGCTTTGCTCAGAAGTCCTTAAAAATTCCTTATTATTTCATAGCCAAACTCAAGGTGACTTTTTAAAATACATTTTATTTATAGATATAATATTTATACCTTCCCCTTTTGTTGGAGATACCCAATTCAGGATTTGCTGATAACATATTTGTATGCAGATTAAAGCTCTTCAGGTAGCAGCAGCAGTCAGACCTCAGGGCCGTTTGCATTTTCTTTCCCCTGCAAAGCCTCATCCTCAGACATTCACTGCAGTAATTTTATGTACTCCTACCAAACAAGACCTCTTAGTACTATAATCATACATCACTGCAGAACTTAATACAATCTGAAATCCTTCTTTTCTTTTGCTTCTGTTCCTAAACAGGGAGAGAGGGAGCCATCTCCAGTGCTGATTTACCTTTGGCATTCAGTATGTTTTGTACAATCATGAGTCAACTCTCTGTCCTTTCTATAAACTTGAGCTGTTTTTGATAAATATTCCCCAACTGTTCCCACAGTTAGAGAATCAAAATAACCACCTGTGCTGCAGCCATAGTAAGCATTGTCTGTTTTCTCCTTCTTTTTGCTGATATCCTGTTGCTCTAGCTGCTGCTAGGGGACATGATGAGTGTATTCTCTGAAGATGTAAAATCCACCAAGCTTATGTGATTGCCACAGCTTTTACAGACCCAGATGGTCATGCCTGACACCTTCAACAAGGAATTGGAGATAGCCTTCTTTGAAATTATGGATTGTAGTCAAAACTATTCCATGTCCATCAATCAGATAACCATCCTTGGTAAGGAAAACCTCTGTTCCCACAAAGCAAACTAGGAGTGTTTGTCCAAAGTTGTGTGTTGTGGAGTCCTGAGACATTCCCTAAGGTCCTAACCCTCATCCTTAGTCATCTCTCTCTCTCATGAAAATGAGTGTTTTAAAAACAAGCAAGAAAACATAAAAATACCTATCGTTTTCCCCCATCTTGCCAATTATCCAAGCACTGCACTAAAAGAATAATTTTTTGTATAGGCCTTGAATCTACCTACAGCATAACACAGGCTGTTGATCAATAGCAAACCAAATTTGAAGCATCTTGGATTTTGAAGCATTTGAATTTTGTCTTCATATTGGCTGCTGACCATGTGTACAATTTAATGTTACTGGATAAATTAACTTTTTCAACTTATTTACAGTATCTTAACTTTCCTATTCATCCTCTCTTTCCACATTTTCTCTTTGTGCTGTAGATAGCTACAGGCTTTAGGGATCAATGAAGTTTGTGAAAAAAGGCAGCATAATGCACTATTATATTTTTGCTGTGATGTCAACTGGAAGAGAGAACTTTAGCAGAACCTTGGTTCTTTTCAGTGTTTGGTTGTATTACAGTCAATGCATATATTCAAAACTTAAGATACATCTCCTTTGTTTTTCTTTTTCAGCAGGAAGAAATTACACCTTACTCCTTGCTTACTGTAAGAATCATAAAGTTGAAAAATGCTCATCAGGCAGATTTTTGTAAGTACCAGATTTTTTTATTGATGATACACCATTCTCAAATTACTGTATCAGCACCTCTTTCTGCTAGACATTGCACAAAGGCAAAGCACTAAAGTCATACTAGCTAAGAAAGCACAGTTGAAGGCAATTTATGCTACATGATATCTATTTGCAATTTCAGAGGTTTATTTGCTTATTGGGGTTTTTTCACATTATTTATCTGACAAGCTAGCTGTTTCAGGGGCTTGAAAATATCTTAACACCAGTTTAAACACACAGATGTTTATAGAACATATCCATGACAAATGCATAGAATATAGAGCTGACATACTTACACACCAGTCCTTCTTAATTCTTTGGTTGTCCTGAGCATCATGACATCAGCTGACTCTTGCCCCTCAGTGAAAGATGTCTAGCAGAAATCTTTTGGGGTCTGTGGTACATGGTGCATCACAGCTGACATGCCAAGTGTTCTGAAAATGTGGGCTTGGACAGCCCTCACCTGGTGGTTCATATTCCCAGAGATATTTCTCTGAGAATTTTCTCCTGCCATTCCTACATGTGTCTCATGAACTTGGCACATCAGGAAAATGTGGTTTTGCATGTCCCTTTACCATACTGTTTTTCCTCCTCTTGTTTTGCATTTTCTTTCCTTTTTGGGAGATCATGATGAAGTTTGCTGAAGCCACAAAATCAAAAAATTAAATTTCTCTTTGTATTTCACTGACTTTGGTGTGAAGTGTGAATCTATGGTTTCAAGACCATAGATGTCACCCTTGTCAATTTTCCAGTCAAGTGGAGAGAAGTGTTCTGTTCACATTGTCTGTAATATTGGGCCACAGAAAATAGAAAATATATTATAGCAGAAAAGGTCACATTAATTTCTATTCCTTTTGAGAGCTATGGAACACTGCATGTATGTGCAAGACTTCACCTTCATTCCTTTGAACTGTTGATTTAATTTCTCTTAGTATCACCTTTGATCTAGAATGAAAATTGAACCAGATAAGAACCATGATTCAGCCACTTGTGCAAAGGGATTGGAAAGTAAAATGATGCTGCATCCTCAGAAAACTGTGTTACAGTTGTGACCTTATCCTCCATCCTGAGAACAGGGAGATTTCTGAGAAATCTCACTTAGTGAGTTGTAGACATTTTGAAAATTCCTATTACCACCAAAATGTACATCCCTGGAGTAGAGCTCAAGACGTGTGGGCTCAGTTTTTAGTTCTGTTCATGGACTTCTTGCATAAGAAGTTTAGGTAAATTTATACATCCAAATATTCTGTGCCTCTGTAGCCCTGTCTACAGAAGAGAGTATCTTCTCTAACACCTTTTGTTTCTCTCTTATCTATTTAGGTGATGTGCTCACTTTGAATCTCCTAATATTGTAGAGAGATTATAATTTAAGATGTTAGGTAAGGCCTAGAAACAGTGGGAAGTATTTTCTGATTCTTTTATTAATTACCAGTAAATAAGGCTTGGGGACCAGTTGGTGAAGAAAATTGTCTTTTCTTTCTGTCAGTAATTCCCCAGCTACTCTGAGAGCCTGTTTGGGCCTGTTTCCTAATGGTGTCATAGAATGAAGCACTGTAGACCAGGATGCTGTTGAACAAGGAAGATAAACAAACATCAAATAGTTCTTTGTTGACTAAGTAACAACCTATCTGCTTTCAAAGAAGTTGAAGTCTCACAGGAAAAATAGTGTGATACTCTGGAATTTGAAAACTTAAGTACAATTCCAAAAATATATATTGTAGCTTTCAAATGCTTGATTTTTGCACTGCTATTGATGTTCTTTTAGCTTAACATTTTTATTTTAACATTTGAATGCATTTGAAATATCAGAAAACTAAAATAACTAGACATGCTACTGTGTGCTAAGAGAATAATAAAATTATATTTACCTAGCCTTTTCTCAGCAATATGAACTTTGCCTTGGAAAACTGATCAGAATCATCTGATACTGATGCTGTCTGACTGTGAGATATCTGTGGAAGACTGCCAATTTTTGTAATAACATATTTCAGAGTTCCCTAGATTTTCAGTTTCTCTGTACCAAATCCAGGTGCAAGCCACCTTTTCAAACAAATGCAGCCACTTCTGACTTGCTTTTTCTACCTGAATGCTGGCTTCCCATCTTTTTCAGCATGTGGAGTGCTCCATTCCGAGATTTTTCTCTCTGTTTGCTGCAAGTGCAGTCACATCAGGTTGTTTGGTCATAGAGTTTCTACATTTTTCTTTCACTTACTTGTCAAATCCTGGCTTCAGGGACACCACTTCTGCATATTCCACTGATATTCCTCACTGTCACATGCACCCAACTTAATCTTGGCTGTTTGTTTTTTTTTTTAATATGCACCTCAAGATCCATGGGATGTGTGTTTCATAAGCCTGGGATGAAATCCAAGCTTATCCTGAAATCTGATGTTACACCTTTGCCTGTAGACAACACATGCTGATAGAGTTTGGCACACAAACAAAAAAATGGAACTGAAAGGAAAACAGTTCACTTCTCCTGAATGGGTCAATTGGCCCCTTTCATATCCCTGCTGTCACCCCACCGTTTTTGCTGTCTCCTCTGTAGAGTGATGTTCCTCTCTAGCATCTGCTTCATGCTACATAAGATTGGTTTCTGTCTTTTCTTACCATGCAAATACTCTGGGCAGACCTGGGCTAATTATTTTGCACTGTACTCCTAACTAACCTTTATGCCGATTAGTAATCATGGGTCCGACTCAAACATTTCTGGCACTCCCTGATCTCACTGTGGGCACTGGAGAGAAAGGCACCCAGATAAGATCACTTACACTCATCATGCTGCCCTGCAGGCACTGAGTGTCATCACCAGGCTCCAGTGCTCTATGCAGCTTGGCTGTGAAGGTGGTACGGGAACTAGAAAGGAATAAATTCCATTACAGTTTGAGTCTCTTGCAGTCTGGTGCCTATTTTATAGTGGTATTCCCCTCCTCAGTCCAAGACTGCATGCAACCTTTGGCAAAATAATATCTTTTTAGGTCACTGGTGTGTCCATTTGATCCTTCTCAGCTGGAAGTCAGTGCTAGTGCTTTTACAAAAGCTCATGTTTCCCAACTCTATTCATGGTGTCACTTCTACAGAACTCCCCATATGTGGGAGGAATATCTGATTAGTATGAGACGGCAGGGAAAATGGTCTATTAGCTTCTTTTCTTGCTGATGATACCCTTCCAGTGTTTCCCAAAAGAAAGGAAAAGGAGCTGGGTGATAGGAGAGGAGGACAATGGTGGCACAGACTCTCCAACACCTTCCAGTTGCTCTCCTTAAACAAGTGAGCTATTGGGTGGCCACACAGAGCTGCACCAAGCTCCCTGCCTGGCCCATTTTCACCATCATTAGTGATTGTTTGTTTTATGGCAGCTTCTAAACTCTGTGGCTGAAGCTGACACCTGCTACACAGACTAACAGGATCAGTGAGAGGATAGGAGAGGGGATTTGCCCTGAGGCCACAGAAGTGGAAGCAAACATCTTCCAGATCCTTAGCACAGGTGCACAGACCTGTGGTCATCTCCCCACCACTACTTAGTGCCATGTGAAAGAGCAGAACTGCTGGACTCCACTGGATTTCACCTAATCCTGAAGACCTGACTACAGAGGTCTCTGTGACAGTACTCCTCTCTGAAGCTGTGACAGCCTACATGGCTACCAGCTGATTCCACATTCCAAGAGATGACCTTTGCTGTTGGAGTGCATGTTCAGGCTCGTTAACACAGATTAAGTGAAGAGTGGTGGTGTCAGGTCTGGCTTGACACATTTAGCCTCAGTGGTGCTGAGTGTTTGCAATGCTCTTCCTGGACTGCAGAGGTGAATTTGAGCTCTCTGTCCCAGTAAGAAATCACCTGGAGTGAGCTTCAGGTTTACAGGTGCTGTTTTTCTGGAACATAGTAGCTTCTCTGAGAGAAGTCTTGCCAGATGAAGAGGCTGTCAGAGGTGAGGTAGGAAAGTTAGTGCTAGCTGAAATGTGACTGCACTCCAGTGTATTTTCTACTGTAGAAAACAGGCAGGTGTGGAAACAAAGCTGTTAGTCTTAGCTGGGACGTCAGAACAATCAGTCCTCTCCCTCAACTCTTCCTTCTCTTTTCAGATCTTCCTTTGGTTTTTCTTCTTTGAATGAAGAGAGGTCTCACATACTTATAAAAGAGGTGCTCAGAGACTTTGTCCTCTAAGGTCTTATGAAATTATTTGGTGGAAGCTTTTATATTATTCCTTCAGAAGAAATGAGTCAGTTCTGCAACAGTACACTTGGAACCTTTGCAAATCAGAGTAATTCCCCTGAGATACTAAGGGTTATTTTTGCTACAGAAAATAAGTGCAAAAAAAAATTAGGGAGATTACAGCTAGTGCTGGTGGTACTAATAGCCCTGCCCCAGGAAAGCAAGTGGTGCCAGTGGGAGCACAGTGGTGCAGGAGGGAGAGGTGACCCAGGGCATGAAACTTTCAGCTGGGACTGCAGCAGGTACTGCACCCACTGAACCTGCTCCAGGGAGAAAATCCTATTTTGCCACCTGACTTAAATGACTGGACTGGGTAAAGGGTTCATTCACAAGGGGACTCTGTTCATCCCTGGTCAAAGACATCACTGATTGAGCACTTTAGTTCAGCTATGATCTTTGGTTATTTCCACAAGGCACAGACAGCAATATTGTGCTTACAAATGAGTGTTGCACCAGGATACTGGTAGAGATCTTAGCTGAGTCCAAATCCCCTCTCAGACAGCAGTAGGAGGTAAATCCTCAATACTATTTGTATTGTACTAAGCTGGTGAGGGAAAATGTTCTCAAATATGTCCAGCAATTGAGAAATGGGAGCAGTTCTCCTCCTCCTCTTAGGTGAACTATAGTAAACTAGGATTCAAGGAGAACCTGTCTGTGCAGGTGAAGAATATTTCACTAGGAGAAAATTATTTCTTCGTTTTGGTGTTATGAAATGCAGTAACAGGACAGATGGGATTTTGTAGTTTACATTCATTGTTCCTATGAGGCTAGTTTTAATTATATGCTTTGATTTTCAGTGCTTTAATTTTCTCCTTACCTGTGATACAGATGAGTGATTTTAGCATGTGATGGTTCATCTCAGGTACACCTCACAGGGCTCTACTCTCATAGAGTAACACACATAGATACAGTTCTGCGCTACTTCTTTTGGTCTTGTATTTTTAACTGATCTTTAGCTCTAAGAGTTGAGAAGCAGTCTCACCATCATAAAAATTGAATCAGAAACTATAAATTGGAAAAGGACACTAGGGTCACTTAGTGCTGACTTTCAGAGAGTCTGTGAGTTCAAATGTCTCAGCATTTACATAAGGTGACATTATGTCATCAGGGAAGTTGCAACATGTGCACTGAAGTAAGGGGCTGGCATGGCATGAAACTGCTAATGAAGCCCAGCAACTGCATTACAACTGGAGCATGAAGAAAATGTAAGTATAATTTTTTTGTATTAGCTCTCAGTTAGCAATGAATAAACTGGAACATTCTCAGTAGCTCTCCTGTATGCTTTTATCAGGTATATTACACCTTATAATGTAAGGTGATTGGTCATTTCAAGGGCTGCCATATAATAATGGTATCGTAATCATCATAGTATTCAGCAGACATTCAACTATCCTGTTGTTTTTTATTTATCCCAGTGGTTGTCTCACAGTTTAGCCTCAACAGTTCAAGTGAACTGCCACTTCTACAGAAATACATAAGCTCAGTTAGAACAACAACATGGGAATACTGTCTGTAAAATTAAAGGAAAACATAGAAAATCACAGGAATCCTATGGAAAACAAGAACATCTCCACATTGGTAGGGACTGTAGAGGAATTGTGGCAAAAGCAGATGTGGCATAGTCCCCTTTCTTCACAGGAAGAGAATGTACTTTGTCCTAGTGGTATCACCTCACCCCATCTTCAAAGTCAAATTTGCATACAGGAGTTACTAACACTGTTATGTAATTTATTTGTCTGTGACCAACTAGCCTTGTTACAGCAGAATCACACAAAGTGGCTGAGGTGTGAAGGCACTTCTGGAGATTTGTAGTCCAGACCCCTGCTGTAAACAGGATTGGCTTCAGTGGGTTGTTCAGAACCATATCCTTTCTGAGCAATCTGTGACAGTGTGTGGTGGCATTTACAGTGTCATGGTAAAAATTAAATTTTTACTTATGTTTCAGTGGGATTCCCTGTATATTGGTTTGTGTCCTTTTACCTTTCACTGGGCACCAGGGAGGAGGGTCTGACTCAGACTTATTAATTTTTCTCTCCCCTGATCAGGTATTTACTTAAATTGATAAGACCCTGTAAAACTTCTCTGCTTCAGGCTGAAGAGTCTCAGCTCCCTCAACTTCCCCCAAAGGGAAGATGATCCATTTCTACATTCTTTTTCTGGACTTTTTTGTTCAGTTCACTTCAGCACATCCTTACCTCTCTTGTACTGGGGAACCCAGAGGTGTGGCCTCGTCAGTGCTGAGCAGAGGAAGGAGCACCTTTCCAGCTGCTGGCAGCACTCCCGATGCAGCTCGGGAGGCTGCTGGCCTCGCTTGCCACAAGGACAGCTCATGGTTTGTGTTCAGCCTGGCATGGACAGATGCCTCTCTGCAGAGCTGCTGCCCAGCTGGTCAGCCCTCAGCCCATCCTGGTGCTGGGTTTTGCCTCCTCCTGTGAAGGACTTTGCATTTCTCTCAGTGAGCTTCATGAGGCTCATGTTGGCCCAGTCGTCCCCCCAGCCCAGGTCCTTGTGAATGGCAGCACAGCCTTCTCACCCAGCAGCACAACCCCAGGTTTTGCTCCACCTGCAAACTGCTGAAGCTGACCTCTGTCTCATCACTCACGTTGTTAATACAGACGTTAAACAGCACTGGCCCCACTATCAGCCTCTGGGGTACACAGTAGGGACTGGCCTCCACCTGTGCTTTGTGCTGCCAACCACAATCACTCGATCCTGCTAGTTAAATCAGTTTTTAATCCACCTCACTTTCCATGTATCTATGCTGTACTTCATCAGCTTGACAAAGAATTTTCAATAGCTGATTTTACATAAATATTTATGAAATCAACACACATACTGAAGAGTAATTTTAGACAGTAGTCTCATGAAGATATTTTGCCAAAGAAAACACTCCAGAAAATCAGTAAATTCCAGATAAAACAGTAATAAAAGACATTCATTAGTACTGCAGCTGTTCATTCATGGTTGTCTTAGAGATTTCACACTGCCAGCATTTTCAGTTCTGTCACAAGTCTTATTTTATACAGCATGTGATGAAAAAATTAAATTTAACATAAGGGCAAAGCACTTTGGTTTTCAAGACCATTTTGATTTTCTTTAAGAAAAAGAAAGGAAAAGAAAATAATGTGCCTTTGCAAGTACAGCAAAAATATTGAAATGCATTATTCCTGCACCCTATGATAGCTAGAAACTAAAAGGGAGAGAAATTATGTCTTAAATCAGTTCAGAAATGTTAATTTCTGAATTACATTCCTTCCCCCCCCCCCCCCCCCCCCATCCACTCTGGCAGTTTTGGAGGTGCTGGATTCATGTTTTTGAAACACTTGAGATTGGCAGTTGTGTGTGCATTGAGAGGAGGTCCAGGTGCCCTGAAGTCACATTTAGTTCTTGGCTATTGTACAGGCTCTGTAGATCCGAGGCAGTGATACCATTTATCAGGATGAGTACATCACAGCTCAGCTGGCTGTCAGGCAGCAGTGAGGGAAGGGTTTTCAGTTATCAGACAGATCAACAGGCACTGCCCTCCCACTCCTAGTAAAATAAGTATTGTACTGGTAATTGCCAAAGTCAACATATTATCCTGTCACCTCCATGATGTTAAAATCTGAGGCTCTGATACTTTGTCAGTGGAAATAATTTCAAAGACAGGCAATCTACTACCTTCTAGAGAGAAAACTCCTGTCAGTGTCAAGAAATTCCTTCAAGATACAGCATGAAGTGTTACATGGGGATCTCCCTAATGGACAGGCATCTTCCCCTGAGGATGTCACAGTCACAGGGTCTCTGGATTTCAGGCAACACCTTATTTTTAGGCAAAATATCCCAAAGCAACATATTCTGAACAAAGATGTAGAGATGAACTCACTTCTACCCTTGAGGAGCTGCCTCAAGACCTGTACCATGCTTACAAATAGTAGGTGCTCTTCTCCCTGCTGGTCCTCACCAGCAGGTGAGGTGGTTCTCTCTGTTGACTGCCAGGGCACCAGACTCCTCCTCTTTTCTTGCCAAAGCCTTTGTTTACAGAACAGGATGGATCAACCCTTCTAGCTGCCACTGGAAAAGTTCCTGTCCAAGGTCTGAGAATCTCTTTGGTGTTCACTTGGTTGAGGATCTATGGGAGATGGTAATTTAGAGCAAGTGCACTCATTCCACTCCTTCCATTCACAAGATGCAAATCCTTTCTGCCACTTCACTTTTCCTGGGAAGAGGTGTGAAGTAGGAATTAGATTCCTGGTCTTTCAAGCATCAGCAAACACCAGGAAAAGGCTCCAGTTCCTGCTGAGCTCCTGAAGCAGGAATTGTGCTGCTGGTAGGCCGCTCCCTTCCTACCCCACCTAGCGAGATGAGGATCAAGGTCACTGGAGTAATTAATTATCTGTCATAAGGAGTTAATAACCAGGTATGTCAGACATCTACTGTCTGAATCAGACTTAAACCTGATTCTTTTTATATTTCTCACTAAGTTCAATTGCTACAGAGACAATTTATGTGCAATCCCTCTCAGGGTCTGAATTTAATGCTGTGCTGCCTCTGTCATGATTTCACCTGCCAAATTTTGTTGATATGGACCAATACAAGACTCCTGAATATACACACTACTCTATTGGCTAGCTAGGATTGGTTTTCTTCATTGAATGTATAATATTATGCATAATTGTTTGAAAACACTGCTTATTAAAATAGTGTTGAGATGAACAAATTAATTTTATCCACCTGTGTGATTTCCATCTTCCTGGTTTGGCCAATGTTTATCAGAAAAAAACTGGCCATCTCTCATCCATGTTTAAGCTATAGAACACTTCAATGTCTCCACTGCTTATATCGTGCCTCCTCTGCTAGATACTTTGTGCCTATGTTTCTACAGTAAGCCAATCTGATTGCTATGTGAGGCTCTGGTTGCCAACAGCTTCAGATGAAATATTCCACACCAAAACCATCAAAAACTGCAGAAATCCTGTGTGGAATGAAACTTTCTACTTCCGGATACAGAGAAAAGTCAAGGTAAACAACCCAAAACCTCTCTTTTTCATCTAATCTCTGTGCAGTGTCTTTCAGATTAGCCCAAAACCCTGAAACTAGAAATCTCTTCTAGTGCATTTCTGAGGTTAGTTAAAATTCCCCATACAAGCTGAAGAAGAGCAATTCTGGCTTTGCTGGAATCCAACTTACTCCTAACAGATACTTGTTGTTATTTACGTATGGGTAATAAGAGTCTGACCTCCTTGGGGAAAGCTGATGGGACCCATGACTGTGACAACACAGAGAAACTGAAATGAAAATACAAAATTACACTGTAACAGAAAACCACATCTTTTTATGAAAGGACATTAAGTAATGGTGGGAGATGATGCCAAATTCTTGTATGATTAAGATCTTTAGTCAGTTTGCTGCTGATAATTGAACTACACTCAAATACCTGTGAACAGGTGATTGAAAGCAGAATGTCCAAGGACCTAGAAGAGTGATTATTGATATGAAGTAATCTCTATTGCCTCTGCTGATATGAAGCAATATAGGACTTTTGGTAATCCATATTCCTCCCTAGAAGATTGCATTTTTTATAGACCTACTTAAAGCATAACAGCTGGCCCAAAAGAGATGCTAGTTCATCTTTGATTGATAAGACCTGGCTCTTTATACTCACTTTCTTACTCTTCCTTCTCATACTTTTTCATCAATTCTTTTCTATTTCTTCTCTGTAAAGCAGACACTAAGCCTGGAAGAGCTGCAGAATGTCATATTCCTCGTTATGTCATGCATGCTAGTGAATTGGATATTTTTAATTTCTTTTCCTAGAATGTTCTGGAAATTACTGTTTCTGATGATGACATCATTCACGACGATGACCGTGCAATTGTGCTTTTTGATGTAGCTAAAATCCCCCTTGGGGAAAGAGTTTTTACAGCATTCCCACTAACCCCAGAGGTAAGAGCTCAGTCAGATATTTAGTACAGCTTGATGTCCATTCTCTCCCCTCTGTTAAAGAGGTGTCCTGTCTCTTCTGGTTTTACCACCAGGACCAGCTTGGTGGTAAACATGGAGCAAAATTTATTAACATCCTGGAAACTGCACATCAGTGATAAAATAGATGGCCTTGTAAGATTCCTGTTGGTTTCCTTTGGCACAGGTCATGGTCAAATTCACAAGCCCCAGAGCAGATGCAATTTTAGGGAAGCTTTGTGCTTTCAATAATCCGATAGAAAATAACAGTTTATCTAATCCTCACAAAGACTGTAAAAACCAAAACAATGCAAGCACAGGGAAATGGCCTGTTTCCACAATATTTTCCTAAACACTAAGCCTTAGCATATCATGTTCAGCACATGGAAGCTGGCAGACAAGAAAGTGTGAAATATGTTTGTTAGGGGGATTTACAAGCACTAAACACGCTTCGTTCTTCAAGTACAATTGAGTTCCTTGGGAAAGAAAAAGCTGCCTCTGTCATTTAATGCTGATAATAGCAAATACAAGACAGAATATTTTTACTTATTCAATATAAAGGACACAGTGCTTGCAAAAATTAAGGTCACTTTGAAAACCTCTACACATGCTACTTCAAACAGCTTCTTTTTTTATTTTCAGGGGAAGGAGGAGCTGGAAGTTGAATTTGTATTGGAGACCATGTGAGTAAAACATGTACCCCATTACTGTTGGCAGCTTGGAGTTATGCATTAGTGCAGGGAAACCTTTTGTAGATCCAGTACCACCTTAATAGCCAGAGACAAGTTTTTCCAGACTTAATATGTGCATTAAAAAACATTTTATGAAAGGGAAAATGCCGTGATGTGGAGAAGAGTTGAGAATTTTTAATTCTGTGACTTTCTCTTATGATTTTTTACTTAAATAATTCAAAGTTGGCTGGCAAACCCCACTGCAGTAAGTCTGCAGATTTACTGGACAGTGTTCTCTGGGAAAGTCATGGCTGAGGATAATGTTGCCACCCAACTTGTGTCATGCCTGTGTTACCAAGACTGTTGCAAGGACTTTCCAGGTGCCTTAGAGCAATTTAATAATTTCTGCTGGGTCATTATGTGGCATCTAGTGTCAAGGGAGTATACTTACATAAATCACAAGAAGGAGTAACTAAAAAAATAGTAAAAAAAATTTAGCGAGAATAATGTGTCCTGCTCAGGACAGTATCCAGAATGTATTGTTTATAAAATATATATTATTTGTTCTTGTTTTTCAGCCAGGGTCCTCCTGAAACCATCATCACAAATGGGGCAATAGTGGTAAAATAACATTTTGTTCTTTTGTATTCTTTCCTACACCATTCCTTAACACAGCTGACTACAATGTCACTGAGGGAAATTTTGCAAGTCTTCATTCCTTAGTGATTCTTTCTCTTAGGAGCTTTATCTTTAAGGAGAACAGCATGATCTTAGAGGGGCCTTCTGACTATTATAATTTTCCCTTGTTTTGCCTGCATCCATTGAAAATGACAATGTGTTTAGCATAGCACCATCTTCCCATGTGACAATAAATTAATTCTCACGTTCACTGTGTCTGGAAAAAGTGTCCAACACAGCTGGCACCCCCATTCAAACAATGACCTTTCCTACAATGATCCTTTCAACATCTGCCAGCACTGGTGGTGAGATGGCTACGGATGAGATATCTAATTAGATAACTTATTAAGTAATAATTATCTAATGAGTTATCTAATCTGTCCTCATCACACCTACCGTAGTGTCGTGAAGAAGCCTGTTTGGAAGTTCACTTGGACAGCAGGAGGCAAAAGAAGAGTTTTTCAGGTAAGATTATTATTTCTTAAAATAAATATTGGTGATTTCACTGTCTCTAACAAGGCCTGGACATTGCATCAGCAAAATACTAAGGCTTTAATTGATCACATTTAAGGTGATTTGTACAAAATTTGTAGTAGGGAATGCCACCAGTCCTGCAGCAGTTCAGAGTTCTGACTTCATGGGGAGTCTTGTGCCAGACTAGAAACAACTAGAATCAGATGATTATACAGAAGGTATCTAAAACCCAAGCTGAGATTCTGCAAACTGCTGCTGCAGTACTATTAAACCCTGAAGAAGCTTAATTCCTGAGGTATTAATTCCTCACGTATTATAGTGTTAACTTTGCTCAGGATCTCTGTCACTTCAACTTACGCATGTGCACAGAAACACCTCATTTTTTGCAGGGGTTAGCCACTCAGCAGCTGGCTCCTGCCTGACCCTGGTCAAGATTCAGAATCTAGAAGCTCCTCTGCCCACATCCCCTGAGGGGCTGGATCTGGTAGGCAATCTCAGAGCATGCATAATGCACACTGGCAGGATTAGCTGAACTATTCATATAAATAGGGTCATCTGCTGCTCATAAGAGTCAGATCTTATTTTAGGGGACTGAGAACATCTTCAGCTCCTTATTTGGCCTGGGATGAAGATGATTTCCCATGCAATGTACCTGGTTGTATTCACTGTGTCATGATGAAACTGCAACAGAAAAGCAGCAATCTAAAATTCAGTGCCATCCATGTCACATTCCCATCTGACTCCTTGCTCAGCACATTATGATAAGTCACCTGAAATGTTTGGGGTTTGGATCACTTTTATAAGATAGTTTTCCAAATGCAAATTAAGAGGAGAAAGAATTTGTTCAAAGCCACCTTTTGCTTCTTTTTTTTACAATTATAAGTAACTTTGTGTATGCGTTTTATCTCATTGTTTTAGAGAATGAGCTAACATTTACAGTGAGAGGATCCTTTGAAGAAACTCAGACAGTTTCAGTGAGCTGTGACTCCCGCTCCCCTCTCCCAGATCCCACTTTCTTCCACTATGCCAGATACAAGCAGCCCTCCCTGGATGTTGCACTCAGAAAGAAGAGGAAGCTTCCCACCTTTGTACGTTACCCCAGAACATGGTAGACCACACAGACAGTTCTATGACCTGACATTTATGTGTGAGTAGGGAGCAAGAGGAGAACATTTCTGTTTTAACCAAAAAGCACTCCACGTTCCTTTTCAGTGTGCTTGCATGTCATGTGGACCAAGGAGGAGAAGTGTCCCCCTGACAATCCCTCTGAAGTCACTCCCCCCCGAGCAGGAAGTAGTTGGTGAGGTGAGTGTCTGCTGGCCATGGGGAATCCTTTGCAAGCTTTTAAAAATGCTTTCTAATTTGCATGAAGCAGAAACCAAGGGCTTCTTGGTTTCTGGTTCTCTTTTTACAGAGACAGTTATTTTCTAACCTCCTTCCAACCTAGGGCAATGCATAGTGAAGTAAATTATTTGGAGCAAAATAAAATGGGAAATCCATGGGAAAAGGGGGAAGAAGAAAAATATCCAAGCTGTTGCTCATGCTCCTTGTACTGTCCATGTACTTAAGCAGGCTGGAGGTGACTGGGTGCCACTGGGACAGTGGTGAGGCTGCAGCCTGGCACTCTGCCCAGGGAAACAAACCCAAGCCACATGTGTAGGGTGCTCAGCCTCTCAGGCTTCCCCTTGTACCTGACATTGTCATGTGAGAGGCTCTGATTTCAACACCCATCTTCAGTGGTGGATCCCTCCAGGGAGGTGAGCTGTAGCACTGCAGCTCTTATTTGTGCAGCTAACTAGTACCAGGCAAGCTACACTGAGTTTTATGAGAGAGACAACTTGTGGACTACAGATGATAGAGTGCTAAAGTCTTAATCTATTAAATCCGTGCACATCTCTGTGCACTATTGAAAACTTGAAAAGAGGTTACTATTGAAATATTGAGAAGAGATTTCAATTTTTTGAGATTAAGAGTTTTGAAGGTGTAATGATGATCCAAAAGATATGTCTCAGTCTGAGTGGGAGAAAGGGACTGTTTTAAATAAAATATCAATATTCATAATTTTATCTTTTTAATTTCCAGCACAGAAAATTTGATTTGCTTCTTAAGGTGAAAAAATGGTAAGACACCTGTGGTTTTCCCCTTGGTTCTTTGTATTTAGATAGTTGTAAATCAAGTTCCAATCCCTTTGTTACTGCCTTTTTCCTGAATGCTGGTCCATCCTTATCTCAGACCATAAAATAAAACACACTCAGTACATAATGCAAAGATTTTCAGCAACAGAGGTTTTGTAATGGACAGGATGTTAAAAAAAAATTAAAACACACCAATTTTCTATTCATACTGTGTATGGTATACATATAGGTATATGGTATACATACAGGTATTCTAAGATGTGGAAAAAAATTGAAATAATAAATTTATTGTTTTAATGTCTACTCGAAGAGAGAAATGCACATAAACTCTGTGAAGTGATTGCTTATTTCTAAACCAAGGAAACACACTGTGTGTTTTGGAATTTTGTTCAGGCCTTATTAAAATTTATAAGATGAATATGTTACATTATGTTCCATATTGTAACAGAAGAGAACTTCCAGAAAAGCAGGTGCTTTTTCCATCATGCTGTTTAATTTATGTAAATATGTTATTAAATATACATACAGCTGTAATTTAAAAAACTTCCTCCTTAGAAGCCTTTGCAAGATTTTCACAGCAGCTTTCAAACCACAAATGTAATGCTTATAAGCATCAAAAGAACATCTGATCATGTAAATCTATAACTTCAGTAGAACGTTTCACAGATATCAGTGGAAGTTTGCACAACTTTTAAAAGCCACCTTTGAAACACTGCCCTCTGCAGGCTTCTGGATTTAAGTCTGAAAAGGAACGACTGTTGTTTGTAGCTATATTTAATTCCAGACATCTTTGGCAGAGAGAAAAAAAATTCCTTTCAGTTTAAAGGCAGATGGACTGCTTTTCTCCAAGAAAATACTAGAAAATTTAATATCTTCCTCCTTTGCTTTATGTAGACTTGGAAGTGAAGGCATGTCTATTTATGAAGTAAAGCAATTAAAATGCTGGCTTAGAGTACAAATGTGATGTATGATACCTGATCCCTGTTGCAGTCAGGAAGACCTCGATGTACGCCTGGGGTTTGATCTGTGCGCCCAGGAACAGGATTTCATTCGCAAGAGGAAGAAGGTGGTTGCAGCTGCTTTGAAGGACATTCTGCATCTGGAAGAGGACTTGCAGGATGATGAGGTATCTGAAATATAATTATTCTCTGCTTTCTGTACAGATAAGTGTCCAAACATAGCATTTTTGATCACTTTTTTTTTGGAAATCCTGTAGCTTCATGTACAAGCTACAGCTGAGTTATTTTCTCAGCGGCTGACTTCTCTATTCTAGGGAAGAAATGAGTACTCATCATAAACATGAATAAAAAGCCTGGAGCCCTCAAGCTAGAGAATCTAGCCTTGTGTTCAGTAGCAGTGTACCCAAAACATAGAGAAGGGCTTGGTGCTCTCAGAGCCAAGGGCAAAGTTTATTTTTTGCTATATTTGAACAATGGATTCAGCACTTCATTCCCTCATGGTTAAAACTGGGTTTTATTTTGTGTATCATTTAGGGTTCTGTTGAGAGAGCACAGCACTTCATCTTGCTCAGCAAAAAGGATTGATAACAGAAATTTTAAGGCAGGGGAAAATCAGGTGTCTCTTCTTTTTAATTATGCACCTATGACTGGAACATGAAGCCTAAACTCAAATGCAGACATGATATATTTTTCTTGTTTTGACCTAAAGCGAGTTCAGCTTTTCTTGCACAGCTGGACCTTTCAGACACAAGACTCTGCCTTTCAATGCCAGCACTAAGGCATGGGTCATTCCCTTCCCCTCAGTTACTTCTCTGCAGAGCATACAATCTCTCTATATTCTTCTGATTTGTACATGACATTCATTCACTCCAACACACAGTAGCTGTCTGTTAAAGAAGCCAATTCATGTTTATGAATTAATTCTGTTTCTAAGACTGCCAGTTCCTGGATTTCTGTATGATCACAGAAGCAAGTAATTGCAGCTCACTTGCATATCTAGTACTGTATATACATATGTGGTAGGTGGAGTGAGCACGGATCCTTTTTCCCTCCAGAAACTTTAAAAGGGAATGGTATCACTAGCCTCTGGTTTCAGGGGTTCTGAACTGGCCTGTGCTCTTAAATCCATCAGTCATGACATTTCTAGTATGGCCTGTGGAATAACTGTACAATACTTTCAGCAAACTTCAGGAAAAGAGAAGTTATTTATTCCTGCTCACATGGAATCTCATTGATATATTCTGGTCTGATAATAATATGATTCAGATGAAAGAAGATACCACTTCCTCTAATTTTTTGCTAATTTTTTTGCTGCTCTGTTTAATTGTTTTCAAACAGAGCACTGAAAATGTGATAATGGATTTCATGTTGTATTGCAGAGCTGCTTGACAGAGTATTTCTTATTCTATATTTCATATATTTCTTATTCTATTTCTTCATTCTATATATGAAGTATTTCTTACTCCTTACAAGCCCCCTTATTAATTCGGGTTTTTCTTCATGTTGGACTGGTGGCATGTTTTCACTACTTCATCAGTGCTGTAAATTTCTCCTTCTAATCAGAGATGTCTCTGCCCCTTCTCGGGCCACGTCACTAAATGCATGTATTTTGGGATTGAACAGGTACCTGTGGTGGCAATCATGACAACAGGAGGTGGAACCAGAGCTCTGACAGCCATGTATGCTCACCTCCTCAGTGTGCAGGAAATGAATGTCTTGGACTGTGTCTCATATATCACTGGTTTATCTGGAACAACATGGTAAGACCAAGATAAGAACACAGGAATTTTCCATAATTGACATCACAGAGTGATCTTGAGTGATATGATCTTAACTATCAAGAAAAGTCTTTTTTTTCCTGCTTTTTTTTTCCTGTTGTTTCTTTCAGTAGGTATTTTCCAACATTTTTAATTAATTAAATATGTGGATAGTACCTAAAGCTCTGCTTCAGAACTCACGTTTTCCTTGTGGTTTTTTTTGGTTTGTTCTTTTTTTTCTAGGACCATGTCAAACTTGTATGAAGATCCTGACTGGTCCCAAAAGGATCTCAAGGAAACCCTCAATGACGCCCGAAAGCATGTACTTAAAAATAAGTTTGTTGCTTGTTTTGCCCCTGATCGTCTGAAATATTACTTGGAAGAGCTGTGCCAGAGGAAACAGGAAGGACATCAGCTGTGTTTCACAGATCTGTGGGGACTCATCATTGAAACCATGTTACATGATAAGGTACAATAACAGCACCTTTCTTTTCAGATTTTAATAGCAAGTGAATACAGCAGTGAGGAAAGACAGGAAATAAAAAACTACTTGAGATTGGAAGGGACCTCTGAAATTCATCTTGTCCAAGCAGCATTCGGAGGGGCCAGCTACCCTTTAAAAGTTCAAAGCCCTGAACTACCCTGAGCTTTGAATATCTCCACAGTTGAAGACTCCACAAATTCTCTGGGCAACACATGCCAATTTTTGACCACCCTTATACAAAACAGGTTTTTTTCATGTTTGTTTTTCATATAGATGCCTAAAGCATGTGCCTGGCAGTAGCATTCATTATTCTTGTAGGCTGTATTATACAGATCTTAACATCACACCTGGTACAGAAAGGATGGGAATGAAAAGAAATAACAGTAAGGAAACTTACAGTATGAACATCTTTTAATTTATTCGTCACAGAATGTAGAAGGGGCTTACAAGAAGGTTGGAGAGGGACTATTCACAAGGGCATGTAGTGGTAGGATAAGGGGGAAATGGCCTTAAGATGAAGGAGGGTAGGTTTTAATTAGGTATTAGGAAGAATTCTTCACTGTGAGGGTAGTGAGGCATTGGAACAGGTTCCCAGAGAGATTGTGGACAACTCCCTCCCTAGAGGTGTTTAAGACCAAGTTGGATGGGGAGCCACCTGGTCTTGTGGAAGGTGTCCCTGCCTATGACAGTGGGATTGGAGCTAAGTGACTTTTAAGGGTCCTTCCAACCCCAACCATTCTGTGATCCTGTGAATTCACATGTAGATATTTGAAGGAAATCCTGCTGTTCTTTTAAAAGAGCTGCACAATAAGGCAAGGCAAAGGAAAATCACAAGCCCAAAGACAGTATCCCTGAGCTATCCATAAGACATCACCCTGCAAACATTTCCATCAAGAGCTGTGTTCAGGCTCTATTTTAATATTCATCAATATTTCTTTCCCACTAGGCCATTTATACTTTAGAATGAGAAAACATCCCCCCTGTAATATGAGGAACCCCACACACATCCACATTTCTACTGCCTGGTCATAGCACAGTGGTAGAGACTCCCAGGGATTGTGTTCAGCAGGGAGCTGTGAGTGTCCCCACAGCCCTGTCCCCTGGCCAACAATGGCCCAAGGGAAGCCTGGTGGCGCTGGTGGCACAGCCATCCTTCCACGGGCTGCTCTGCTGAGGGGGAGCACCTACAGCTCTGCTTGTAGGAGCACACTCACAAACCTTGGTTCTGCTCCCAAACCATCCCTCCCTTTCCACCCTGCCTGAGCTCTGCAGCAGAAGGGCCAAGGTTTGCTGAGCACTAACTCTGCAGGAGCCTTGTCTCTGTCACAGGTCTGAGGAAAAGGTGTTTTTCTGGGCAGTCAGAGAGGGGTTTACTCTTTCATAATGAAACTTTTCCTGTCAAGAGTGTTTTTCAAACATTCCCAGATATTTTTTCTGAAATAAAAATGGGGGTAACAGCATTTTCTTCTTACCATATTCTTTCAATATATGAATTTAGGATTATTTGTGTGCTGAAGCACTGGGGCAAGGGAGGAGCAGGGATAAGGATGACAGCACCTTTCTAAACTAAGCAACTGGGGAGCATCTAATTGGAGTCATGTATGCACTGCATTGTCAGAACCCAGGTTTAGATTAAGTGGGAGGCTCTTTGTGTCATCCAGTTGTCCTCAGCTACTGTCATTTTTTGAACAGGAGGACTGCCATAAGCTCACAGATCAGCAGCAGGCACTAAGTCAGGGTCAAAACCCCCTGCCCATCTACCTCTCTCTCAATGTGAAGGATAAAATCAGCGACCAGGATTTTAGAGGTAACAATACTCCACAATTGCATTTAATATTTAACCCCAATTGGGGTCAATTTAAGATTAGATAAGGATATCAGTTCAATGCACAAATACTCTGAAAGGCTAATCCACCTCAGAGGAGAAATTTAATAGTTAATATTTCGAAGACCTTAGTATAATGCAGGGTCAAAACCAGGACAAGAGAAGACATTATACACTTCTGTAGAAACTGTCAAAAAGTTTATAGAGACATATAGATGTAAGAGAACAATTTGTTCTGCATGTTCACCACTCTGAAATGTACAGTGAATAAATGCCTGCTGCAAAGGGTGTTAGTTAGAAACCAGTCTGTCTTAACCTGGCCAATATCATGTTTTATTCAAATAATTATGCCTCTGCTGCCGTAATCAATCTGTCTTATGCCTTTTCTTTTTAGAATGGGTGGAATTCACCCCTTATGAGGTAGGATTCCCAAAATATGGTGCCTTCATCCCTGCAGAAGATTTTGGCAGTGAGTTCTTCATGGGTCGCCTGATGAAGAAAGTCCCAGAATCCAGAATATGCTTTTTGGAAGGTGATTTGTTGTTCTGGGGAAAAGTAGTGTAATATAGTCTGCTCCTGCACAAATTCCTTTTAGGAAATTATGCATTCAGTGTGTTTTTATCTATCAGGAGCAGCATATGGTAAAATACCAGAACTGATAACAGGTCACAATCTGCAGGACTTTTCATTTTCTCTGTGATCTTATTCATCTTAACAGACTTATTGATTTCACCTGTAGATATGCTTACTGACATGAGACCTTTGCAATACAAACACATATTTGTCAGCAACAAAAGTTGTGTATCATTGCTGCTAAGTTAAATCATCCATTTCTTCTGCAGCTTGAGTCTCTAAAATGCACCTGTTTATCTACAAAGTTCCTGCCACATCTAGCCCTGATTAATTCTTAAGATAAAATTTTCATTTCAGAGTGCAAATATATTGTAATATTTATCTTTTTTTCCCTCTTGCACAAAAAAAGTGAAAGCAGTAAGGAAACCTTTCTTCCCATTGCAAAAGCAATCTCTTGCCTCATTGTTCCTTCTACTTCCACCAACTGCAAAAACGAAAAAACGAAGTTTTAGGGGTTTATTTGAGAAGTTGAAACTTTTTGCTTGTGTGGAGATTTCACTACAGCTAATGGTGAGGCATAAGGAAGCAACTTAGAATCTCTCTGTGCCTGGCTGCTGTTTCCAGTAAGGACCCAGGTCTTCCCCTCTGTGATCAGAAATGCTCTCAGGTCACCATCCCCTTTCTACACCTTAGCACTTTCTCCCTACCTTCTCTAGAATGATTTTGGGACATTTCTGCCCCCATTCCCTGAAGTGTTCAGTGAGTTATTTGAAAAAGTTACATCAAATTCCTTTGCACCCCCATTTATTTTCTGTCAAATACGTCCTATGCCACAGGGATCTGGAGCAGTGTATTTTCCTTGAATCTCATGGATGCTTGGTATATATCGGTTAATTCAGAAGACTTCTGGCACAAATGGACACGAGACAAAATTACTGACATAGGTGGGTTATTCTTATGTGATTATTTTGTTTTATCTTTTTTCCCCCTCTGTGCTGCTACTCTCTTACTGAATTTTTCAAAGAACATTTTTCAAAGAACTTTTAGAACATTCTCTTCAGGCATTTCAATTATCCACATGCAAACCAGAAGGAAATTCATGCCATGTATTACACACGGCAATTCTTCCAGTTGTGTGTGAAAAGAACCCACAGGATCCATCACAGAAAAATAAAAGAGACAATGGCCCTCTATGTTTTCTGAGGAGGAGGGTAAAACTAGAGAAAGATATCCCTGTAGATGGAAGATGCTCACACAGCATTCCACAGTCTTCCAGCTCCTCTCTCAGAAGTTGAAGCATCAGAGAAATGAGAGCAAACAACATCCTTGCATCTCTGAAATCTACAAAACATTGACAGAAACTTCAGTACTATTGGAAGTAATTCCAAACTAGTCACAAGGATGAGATTTACAAAACATGATACAAAAATAAGAAAGAGCTGCAGGGTCAGATTTCAAGGACTAATACTCAAGACAAACACGTTACAAAGAAAAGATGACAAGGAAGAGAAGTATTTCAAAAAGGCTTACTTATTTTATCTTCTAGCACTTGTAAGGGAGTAATTTCTGGTTGTTAAATCAAGGATTCTGTATTTGCTAGTGAGGAATATTAATTATGTTTGTGTGGCTGAGAGACTGTTATTGTGTGGCTTTTTATGTGTCTGAGAGAGAAAATGTGGCATGGAGTAGCAAAGGAAGACACAGTTAAGTGCAAGGTATTTAATAGATAAAACCATAGCAAAGCAAAGAAATTTCTAGTAGGTGAGGTGGAGTCTTTTGCAGTACAAACAAAGCTTTTATCACCATGAAGTGAGAAGAAGAAATGGATTTTTCAAAGCTTAGCTAAAAAAACAATGAGACTTCTGAAAATCCTGGAAGTAGAAAGAGAAGTCCAAATTTTCCAAACATAATTATCTAAAAGATGACTGCACAGATTGACTTCAACAGTGAAAGCACATATATAAGCTGTTATTCTTTCTTCTGCAGATGATGAAGCCCTATTCCCTACAAGACCAAATGAGCTGGATACTCGAGTGGTTTGTCCTCCTGACAGCTTTTCAGAAATATTCCGAGATGTTGCAATGCTACGTCCAGCAGCCTCAGAAATCCATAACTTCCTGAAAGGCCTCCAGATAAACAACAACTACCTAGAGAGCGAGTTTTCCAAGTGGAAAGGTATGGTAACAACTCCCTGCTTTAATTTATAGTTTAAACCACCCTTGTGAAGAAGAAACAATCTTTTAAAAGTATCAAGCTAACTGCTTTTTTGTTTCATTCTGATAGTATTTGATGCTGTTTGTCACTGAAAGCTAAATTTAGGTAGCAGGAGAGGCTTCAAACTAAGTTCTTAAAAAAAATTCATAAAGTCTCACGACTGATAGGTGAGAAGAGTCCCAATTAGTTACCCATGCTCAAGGGATGTGGCAGGGAGCTTTGTTTCCTGTTACATTTTTACTTCTAAGTAAGATATAACCTTTGTAAGAGTATTCCCTGTCATCCAGGTAGGGACTTTTTTTGTTCAGTCTGGTACCAGATATTCCATGTAAAATTGTAGCTGTGTGCCAGTTCTCATAGTGAGCAAGGCACCCAACATATTTAGTCTTTTGACTGTGTTGAGAGAGCAAGGTGCCATTTTAATTTGTTTCATATTAACAGAAAAGGAAAAAAAAAAGGAAACGAAAAACCACACCAACCTGATCAGAGTCACACACAAGATGAATTAAGTCTATTCTTCTGAGCCCCAAGTTAATCCTTTTTAGTCAGAGGAAAGCCAAAGAAATTGCATAGTAAAGAGTGAAAAGAGGAAGCCAGATGAGGAACTGAGAAATGACCGAACTGCAGCCATCAGCTATATAGGTAGGTCTAGGACCCAAGAAAAGTTGAAGTCCCTTTTTGTTGACAATAGACTTTCCTCAGCACTTCCCTTGTGTTGGGCACTTTCTCTGAAAAAAATGTGCTTCTTTCCTAGACTGTGAGCTGGACTCCCAGCCCAACCACCTGACAACAGCAACAGACTACCTCATCCTGATTGACACTGCATTTGCCTTTGCTACCAGTTACCCACCCCTTATGAGGCCAGAAAGGAAAGTGGATGTCATTTTGCATTTCAACTACAGCTCAGGTTCACAGACAGGGGTGAGTCTTGCACATCCTTCTTCACTGACTTCTCTGTTTCATCACTGAATTCATAGAATGGCTGATCCTCTACTCATAGAAACTTTTGTTTTTCCCCAATATCTGGGAAGTGTTGGCAAGTTAACAGCTTGCTGTTAACTGCAGGTCACGTATCTTTATGGAACAGTACAAATGTTATCAGGAAATAATCATTCAGTAAACTATACCTGCTCCTTTTTATATGTAAGTGGTTTTAGCTGATTTAAAGGCAGTCAGAAGCAGAATGAATGAAGCTAATTGCCTTTAAAGTTGTCTAATATTTCTCAATGCAATCATACATATTCTTGTGCAAGAGAAAATGTACCTTCAGGACAATATAACTGCAACAATAGAAGGGTTTGATGCAGAAGACCAGATATGCAAATAAATGCAACAACAGTTTGCATCTAGGGACTCTAAATTCCTTGGGAATAAAAAGTTGTCTAAAGGCAACTTTTTCATAACCAAATGTGAAACATAGCCAATGTAGCTTTTCAAAGACAGGCAGGTGGACTCAGATCCATTTCACTTACCTCTGGCCTTCCAAAGCTTGACTCCATAAACAACCTACACCTTAACTGGATGAGTACCATAATCTGTCAGAACCTGTCCCTTGCCCCACAAATATTCCCAGTGAAATTAGATTTTGGTCAAATTCAAAGTTCTTCCCATATGTTCTGATCTTTTCTTTTGTTTTGTTTTCCTATTGTGGCAACAAGCCCCTGAAAGATGCCTCCAAATACTTTGAGAAACAGGGAATTCCTTTCCCTACAAAGGTGCCAGATGATCAGGAAACTCCACATCTGAAGGAATGCTACATTGTTGGTGATAAAGAGAGCCCAGAAACACCTATTGTGGTATTTTTCCCTCTAGTAAATGACACTTTCAGGGAATACAAAGCACCTGGTAAGTTGACAGTTACCCATCACATTAACAGCCAGCAGCCACTTTCTTCCCCATTTTTACTGGATAACACCTGGTTTTAAGATCACACTGTAATAACAGACTTTAATTCTCTTTGCTTAGATATGAACCATATAAAAAACCTACAAATATGTGATTTTTCCTGGGCAGTAGAGAAGCATGTGGGATTAGCCTTTGGTACATATTTTCCTCTTCAGATTTTTTTTGGCTTTTCGTAAGCAAATTGTAGTTAATTGAGGAAAACAATATTTGTTTATCTGCAGTACCAGAAATTAGTAGGGGTAATTTCCTGTCATACTTGTCATCCTCTCCTGTTAGAGAATGCTCCAAGGAATCTAAGGATTTCATTGTTTAAAATAATTTCCAGGCTTACAGTTAGGCAGATAACCTTGAAAACAAAAGTATGAACTAGCAAAGTGATGAAAATGTAACAGTGAAGCACGGTGAAGTGATGAAAGTACAACACTGAGCCATTCCAACAGTGTCTGTTCCCTTTGAAATTTAAAGAGTTTCAAGAGTTGTAATTGCCAGTCACTTCTAAACTGATGAATTCTAGGTCCTGGTACCATTTCCCATATGCCATAATATTCTCTTGCTACCAAAGCCTCAGTTACTCCTTCTCCAGATGCTAAAATTCCTAAATCAGATTCTGAGTTCACTTCAAAGACCTACAGTATACTTGAAAGCCAGAAGTTCTAGGTTAGTACATGGTACATTCAATTTAAAACCAAAACAAATGCAGAAGATATTGTCCCAGTTGTATCAAGCCTTAACCTTTTATATTAAGTAAGTTGTAAAAAATAATCTGGTACTTTTGTTTTGTCTATTGAGTTCATTGCACATTTGAGGTGTACAACTGGGGTTCTGAATAGGATTCAAATAGACTGAGGGTATTTGTGCATGTACACACACCAGCTCTCACCACTGAGATAGCCCAAAGGTTGCTTTCTGCAGTTGCCTTTTGTAGAGAGAATTAAAGAAAGGAAAAAATAAGAAAGAAGTAGAAGGAGAGCTGAGATTTAGCTTCTGTACTGCTCTTCTATACTGAACTGCTCTTTTGTACTGCTCTGTGAGGGAGTTTGCTGGCCTTCTTCCCCTAATTTCCAGAAATGAGGGATGCCTAGCCTAAGTCAGTTATCTACTATCAGGTGTACATCTGATAATGTGCAGATGTTAAATGTCAACATAAGTTATCAGCCAGTCGAAAAAGGGGTGTTGTTAGGTATGAAGAAAATCCATTTGAAGACCTGCACAATATCTGCCTATTGCGTGCACTTGAGGCAAGCTTGTGTTGCCCAACTGGTTCAGCTGGTAGCTGCAAGATGAGATTAAACAGGAAGAGAAGGAAGGGGTCCTTGTCATGCCCCCTCAAGCAAAGAGTCAGCTGAGCTGGCATGAAAGGGCTCTGTGCAGGCAGATTTTTGGGAGGACTGACACCTTGCAGCTGAGACCTGACCTCTATAGCAGCAGGATGGATGCTGCAGAAGGTCCTGTGAGGCTGGAAAAGGATGTCTGCCTTTTGTTAGTGACAGGCAGAGATCAGCTTAATTAACAGGGCTTCAGTATCATGCCCTAGCCCAAATATAAATTGTACAGCATGTGAAGTTTTGGTACAATCACATGAACAGGCAGTTTTTCCATAGGCAGCTCATCCATCAGCTTGTTCAGAAGGGGAATTTAGAGTCTGGGCAGTAAACAAGTAAAACTGACATATTCAAACTGCTTACCTTCTGCACTGTTAGGCTATTCCATAATCAAGTAGAAAGGGAATTCTCTGTGGGACACTTAGACTGCTTCAGTTGAGTGGCACCAGTTCACTGTAACTGTCTGCAAAGCTGCAAAGCTGAGAGGGGTACATCTATTGGACACTTAGAGACCCTTCAAGGAAAATCAGAACCCTTTGACTGATGATGTTAGATCCATGTTGGTAGAGAAGATTACCCAAATGCATGAGGTCCTGTCAGGGAGATGCTGACTTCTCCCAGTACTTACTCCCCTGTCCTGGCTCGGGTGGTGCAGGTATCTGTGACTGTGGAGGGTGCTTGTTTGCTGCAGTAACACCCTCTTGGCAATGTGATGGTCTTACTGGAGGGTGACAGAATAATTGCCATGTTCCTGATATTCTCTCTGACTATATTACCTACCATTTCTGGGTTGCTAATGCTCTCTTTCCCTCATGCCAGCTGTCAGAAAACCAAAGGGTCTGTGGAAGTTATGAAGAAGCATAAAAACCTATGTGAACCTGGTTTGATCTGTGAAAGAGTTAATTTTCTTCCTAGCAGCTGTATAGTGCTTGTTTAGGATCTGGAATGAGAATTATGTTGCTCTTCCTTTTCTGTCCCATTAAACTGTCTTTATATCCACCCACATTTTCTCCCTTTGCTCTTCTGGTTCTCTCCCCACCCGTGGTCAGGGTGTACTGAGCAAGCAGCTGTGTTGTTTAGCTGCTGGCTGGGGTGAAACCGTGACGTGGGATTACAGCATAGCACTCAGCAGTGGATCTCCACTTCTTCAGGTCCCTGCCCCACAGGTGGGATCTTCAGCCCTCCTTTAGCAGTCAAAGGCACATCCTGGAATCCAGTAATCTTCAGAATCCAACAAAATTAATTGACCCCTTCCAAGAACCTATTTATTCTGTGTATTAGCAGATAGATAGAAGCTTGGCCTGCTCATATGCTGTGTCCCTTCAGTGCAGAGTTAAGCAAAAAACTGATTTAGTTTAGGTTTTTGATCCACTATTTATTCATGCCTGAGGAACACCCAGACCCTAATTATTTTTTGAAAATTAACCAAGCCATTGTTTGTCTGTTAGGTGTGAAGCGTAGTCCCTCAGAGATGGCAGAGGGCGAGGTTGATGTTGCCAATGCCTGTGGCCCATATTACATAAACAATCTGAGCTATTCAGAAGAAAATTTTGACAAACTGGTGAATCTAAGTTACTACAACGTCCAGAACAACAAAGATTTGATTCTTCAGGCCTTGCGTACAGCTGTGGAGCGGAAAAAGCAGCACAAGAAAGAGCAAGCACTGCAAAAACCACCCGACGGCCATGGCATGCATGTGCCTGCCAGAGAGGGAACCCAGCACTTGGCTGGCTGCCCAGCACCAGGGAATGTGAAATAAAGGATCGTCCTGTTGATGAAGAAGAAAAGGAATTTTATTAGGAAGTGAAGAAAAGCCAAAAAATGCTAAGAATAACACTTAATTTGTCATCAAAAATGTTAAGCCTGTCTGTCAGTGGAGGGAATAAACTCAAAAAACCAGCTCTTCCTTAATGAACTCATGTGCTTCCCTCGTTGACAAGCTCAGGAGCATGGCTAGGTGAGGCTGTGCTCCACTGTACTTGCCAAAGTGACCTGCCAGGCCAGGGCCAAACTGAATGGACAAGGAAGTGTGAGGAAGTTTACACTGACTGTTTGTGTTTTACCTGTGCTATAGAAACAGAGGATTGCCGGTCCAGACATGCAGCAGAGAACAAAATCCATTGTCTCTAAAAAAAAACAAGGAAGCCATTTGTGAACTAAGAAATCTTTATGTGATTGTAAATAAATATTAAATTTATATAATGAACCACTACTTCTGAGTAGGAGTTACAGCAAATAAATAGTTTTCCTATGAAATACATGTTTCAGCCACTTATTTTTGATGCTTCTTCCTCTAATAGCAAGACAAAGAAAACAAGCAGACATTTCATAGCTGCTGAAGAATTATTGAAGAAGAACGTGTACCTGCTCCAGACCTAAATGGAAGCTAGTGCAAGATTCTAGGACCCATCTATACAAGAACCAACTAATGTAAATTTGTTTTAGCAAGCTGGATTTAAATGCTATTGACAATACCAAACATCCTTTAATATTGATAATATTAAAATGTTTGAGAAGCATTGAAAACACAAGAAACACAGAGAAAGCAAACTGAAATTTTGTACCTAATATCACACATGCAAATGTGATTTTTTGAACTTGCTGTAGAGTTTAGCAAATGAAGTTAACGGAGCATCAACTTTCAACTTTCTGATGCTTTGGTTGTGATACTAACATGTCTCCTTTACAGTAAGCAGTCTGGGTTTTTGACAGATGGAATCTGTAAAAATCTGCATTTATTCTTCCTCTAATTTTTTAATTCAGGGCTATAATTTTACTTATTACACATCTTATATGCACAAGCCCATGTTTCCTACAGGCTCTCCCACTCCTGAACTCTGCTGTAGTGTTCTTTGTCAAGAAATCCTGTTATTGTGGGCCAGAAATGGAAGTCTTACAAATTCCTTTCCTCTCAAGGTCGAGGGTCTCCTCCAAGAGATGCAACCCCTCTGTTTGCCACTCAGGTCAGTGAACACTTACCCGCATGCTACAGGAGCCCAGAGAGCTCCTGCACTGTATGCCCAGAGTTTATCTTCCATGGAAACAAGAGAGCAAACAAGACTGCTTCAGCAGTCATGCTGAGGAATGCTGGATCTCATCATAGTATGGGACGGGATGTAGTCAGAGGGTACAGCCAGACCTGGGAATTTGGAAGCACTCCCAGGTTCCCATATACAGTTAGAGCTTTATTGTCTGAAGGGCAAAAATTATTTCACCGACAGCAGGAAGCATCTAGGCAGGAAGTCTGAGGACAAGCAGAACGAGGTGTGTGAGTGCAAACACTTCCCTGCCCTTCCTGCTGCTTTGCAGCAGACACGAAAGGGTCATGGAGAACAATGAGCACTTTACCCCATTTCAAAAATCTTGCATGGAATAATTACTCAGTATCTCAGTTTTCTATGTTCAACAAGAATACAGAGGAAAATGTCAGACCTGATCAAGGAGGTGGAACTGCTTCCACACAAGGTATGAATCTGCAACCTAGAAAAAGAACTGGAGGAGTGAAAGGCAGAGAAGAGAGATGCATGAAGTCTGTGCACATCTCTTCTATCACAAGACCTAGAGAGGATCAGACAAAACTAGCAAACAGCATGTTTAAACAAAGTGAGGTAGTTCTTCACACATGTAATTAAGTTTTCTTGTTGATAAAATTTTATTAATTCAAAAAAAAACTGGTTGCAGCATTCACTGGAAAATTTTTAGGGACTGAAAAAATACAATGGCTCTGCATCTGCCTCAGTCCTGCACTGAATCATGAATTCCCAGAGACTCGGAGAACAGTCTGAGGCAGTATCCTACCTGCCCTGTGAGCTATGTGAGCTATGTAAGCTTCTCCAGTCACTAAATACAGGATTTAGCACCACAGACAAGGGGGAAACTCACTCCACACTGCAGTACTTAGGTTTTCCACAGCTCAGATACTTTTGCAGATAATTAATAACTAGGAGCAGTCAGACCTCTAAGGATGTGGTGATACAAGACTAATTTAAATGAAATTACTGAAGTAAAATAGAGAAGGTGTAACTACAAGGATAACTTAATTATGTGTGACTTAAGCCATAGAGAAAATGAATGGAAATTAAAGGAATACAAAACCAAATTATGAAAAGGAGATTTTAAAAACTGAGGAAACCAGTCAGCAAGACCCTGTGTGAAATGGTATAAAATCTTTGGACTCAGCATGGAAATTGCAACAAGACAGTTGCAAAATGTATGCACAGCCCTAAATAAAATGCAAAGCAAGGAACCAAGAAAAGGCAAAGTGGTTAAATGCCCAGAACTGAGCATTGCTAAAGTCTAACATCTGTTCTTTGAGGAACAGCATGGAGAGGAAGGAGATGAAAAGAGCAAATCTAAACCTGCTGATGTATTTAGAAAAGACCTAGAGCATATCGAGAAAATGCAGCATTCAATATGTAAATGAGGATCAAGAAAGGTACATAGATAAAAATGTGAAACAATAGATATGCTGGATCAGCAAAAGGGGATTTAAATTAAATGGATGCTCTGAAGGAGCCATTAGTGTGTCACACAAAAGGCACATTTGTAATACAGTGTTTAAATACAGTTTCAGCAAAAAATTCCACTCCTTTACTTTTAACTGAGTTCCCAAGGTTGTTTTTTTTTTCGTTAGTGAGCAGAAACTTTAATGTCAGAGGACAAAAAATATTTGTTTTATTGATTTAAGGTTGTAGTGAATTTGGTGTTACACTTCACTAAAATCTCCTGTACAATCAATGGGCAAGGTAGCTTAACACAATGTAGGACCTAAAGTTAGATCTAATGGCCGTATCTTCTACACAAGTCTCACAGAAAGATTTCCACGTTATAGCAAGATTTTTCACTGTGTTTAAAACAGTTGCCTGATGTCGTAGCTAAACACCACGGCGCTTAGTCACACGTTTCTTTCGCATCCAAAGACAGCAACCATCATCAGAAAAACACGAAAAGCATTTGGGCGATCCTACGCTCAGATCCGAGCTGTCAAAGCGTTTCCGGATTTCATCGCAACGGGCTGGGATTTTAGCGCAGAAGAGCAGCAGGCGCAATTAAACCTCCAGAGGCGGACTTGTGGCCAAAAAAAAAAAAAGCCAAAAAAAAAAAAAGCCCACCAAAAAAAACCAAAAACCATCGGATTCGAAGAAAACATCAGACGAACTTCCCCTCCAGGAAAGCCCCGAGCCCACCCGGCTCCAAGGGTGTGTAGTGCCGGGATGCGGGCCCCGCCCGGCGCGGCCGCGGAGTGGGGCGCGGCGGCGCTGCTGGCACCGCCTCTGCCCGGGCCGGGCGGGGCTGCGTGCGCGGGAGGCGCGGCGGCGGCGGCGGCTGTGGCTGTGTTTAGTGGCTGTGTGTAGTGGCAGTGCGGCGGGACGGCAGCGGCGGGATGTTCAGCTGGCTGGGGAAGCAGGGCGGCGGGCGGGAGCGCGGCGGCGGCGCCGACGTGGTGCAGACGGTGACCGGCGGGCTGCGGGACCTCTACCTCCGCAAGCTGCTGCCGCTGGAGGAGCACTACCGCTTCCATGAGTTCCACTCGCCCGCCCTGGAGGACGCCGACTTCGAGAACAAGCCCTTGGTGCTGCTGGTGGGGCAGTACAGCACCGGCAAGACCACCTTCATCCGGTAGGTGACCCGCGGCGTGCGCGGCCCCGCTCCCGCGGCCCGGCCGGCTCGGTCCTCCCGGCTCGCCCCCTGCCCGCGGTGGTGCCGCCTGCGGTCAATCCCTCCCACGCTCCGGCGGGTGCGGGCCGAGGCCGGGCAGCGCCGTGCCCGGGGCCGGCGGCGGGGCTGGCGCTCCCCGCTGCCAGCGAGCGGGGCTCGGCCGGAGCCTCCGGGCTCTGCCGAGGGCGGTGCCGCTCCCCACCCTGGTACGCGCTCTGTAGCTCGCCGCTTGCTTCCTGCTCAAGAATATGATGTCTATTTCATGTTCTGCTGAGAAAGTGTGACCCCGTTGTCTACTTCCTCTTCGTTCTTTTAATCCCTAAGTTATTTCAAAGGGAAGCCAGGGGCTTCGTGTTAAAACGGTGTGACTGCACCGGCCATGGGGGATCACTTCACCTTATCTCCTCCCCTTTCTTTCCCAAAAGTAGCTTAAGGCACAGGTCGGATGTATCAGAGAGGAGTAAGGTGGCAAGAGTTTTGGGTAAAAACCACGTGGTATCTGGAAAATCTTCCCTTCCTTGTGCCTTTATTTTGATCAATTACATTGAAGAAGCAGTATCACTACTAAGGCAGCTTAACAGTGTTGTTCTTGCTGTAGTATTTTCTGTCTTTCCTGTATTCCTTATTTCTGAGTTTCTTAGTAACTCATTTTTAGGAAGCTGGAGCATATCTCGGGTAAGCACAGTGCTGTGAATCTGTAGATATTTAGCATATGTTTGTCCCTCTCACATTCCTCTTACAAATCAGTCTAATGTTTTGCCCATCTCTGCAAGAGACACTGAGGGGTTACTTGGTTCACATTTTGACCTGCTTGTATCTGAAGTTTATTACAGTCCATCTGTAAAATTTGCAAATATTTATCTTTCAGTTCCAAAGATTACAGGCAGCCTTTCCGTAACACTGTTTTCTTTTTGCAGGGCAAAATACCTACCTCCCCTCTCCCCTGAAGATCGATGTTTACCTTTAATCACCTGAGAGCTTTTCAGATGTTTGCAGAACTAATCGTGTCTTTTCAGGTTTTACAACTAGCTAATTGAAAGCATGAAG
Source organism: Passer domesticus (assembly GCF_036417665.1). NCBI lineage: Eukaryota > Metazoa > Chordata > Aves > Passeriformes > Passeridae > Passer > Passer domesticus. Next base: position 36,902,433 of record NC_087479.1, read on the forward strand.
TCGAACATGGTTTCTTTACTGATTATTACTGAACTCCCACAAACATATAATTCCTCTGTTGCTCAGAGGAATATTTTAAAAATAGATATAGGGCTGTAATTAAAAGAAAAGAAACTTAGTTTCAGGATCTCTACAGACAGTAACAAGGTGGTGAGTGGTGGGAGGGGTTGTTGATCTGGGTTTTTCCAACGTTTCTCTAGGCATATTCATTAATTTTCTTCTTTAAAATTAGAGTTGCCCTGTTAGTCTGTATATATTTCCAGATCAGTGTCGTTACTTGACTTATGGACCAAGTTGGATGGGGAGAGCACAGGTAATACAGAGGGAGGCAGAATGGTCAGAAATAATGTGCATTGTACTTGTACTTTGAACTTGCACTGCCTGTTAGAGCATTGTTCTGTTATTTCCAATTCTTAGAAAACTCTGGGTCTCCTCTCCTGTAAGAGTTTGCCTTGCTTGAGAACACAGGTTCTTGATTTATGAACATTCAGCTTTTCTGTCCGTTACAGCTGCTCAAAATTTAATGAAATACAAGCCAGTATTGTGCTTAGAAACATTGGTATTCCTTGCAGTGCCTTAGGTGTATTTTTGCTACTGTTGCTTTGTGAGTAACTCTTCACTTTAACAATAAAATGCTGAGCAAAAGGGTTGATTGATACTGATGTACAGTCTGAATGAGAAAGGACCTATACTTTATTACAGCTCTTGCCAGCTTTTTTTAAGTATTTGTCAGTGCCAGATGAAGATGCCTAGACAATTTTGACAGAGATGAAGTTTTCAAAGATGGTTTCTCATGTGTTTTGTTAAAATACCTGGCTTGATGCAAGAGGTGGCTTCTACTGTGATGTGCCCTTCTTTTTATCCTCTTACCCCTTTCTGCTGTGCCCATTTTAGCTAGATTGCAGAGCAGTTTAATCTTGTACAAGGTATTGGAGAAGACAGGTATTGACTGCAGATCCCAAATCTGTAGCAGAATTATCTTTTATTGCTTCTAAAGGCTCTCACTATGCTCAACATTCCTTACCTCAGTGTTTTCTATAGCATAGATAATAGTTGGCTGAATCAGCATGAAAAAATGCTCCACTGAATATGGGCAGCAACTTAGACAATAGTGTCACAGTGACTGTTACTCAAAATCCAATTTAGACGAGAAAAAGAAGGGCAAGAGAAGTTCTTGTATGCTGTGCAAGACTTAGAAGAAAACATGGGAAAATATTATAGTGGCCAGGTCAGCCAGAAATACATTCAGCCTCTGGCAGGCTGAATCTCCCATGGAAAAATGTCATACCCTCTCAAGACTGTTATAATCCTGTATTTGTTCTAGATTATTTTTCTTAGGATGAAGTAACACTCTAGGGGATTTATTCCTCCAAACCTTTTAATAAGCAAATATTATTTAAATTTTAAATAAATAATTAAAAACTGCTTTTTGTTTACATTTCTTGACTTCAAGTCAGGAGGGCATATTAGGTCTACTTAAGTGTTTTATGTGTGAACATAACAATTCTATGTAGCTGTCAGATATTAATTTGGCATTTACTTTGATTGAGACGTTATCGTGAGAACTTCACATTTTCATACCTCTGACACATCCATATCCACCCAGTTCCTTCCACTAAGTATGGAAAACACTGATGTACCAGTGACTGAATGTCCCTGGGGATTAAGATATGGAAACAAACACTTCCAGGTTTCTAACAGCTCTTGTGTTTTTTTACTCAGTGCTGTTTATCCGCTTTGGCACTTGGAACAATGCAGTGAAACCAGTCAGTTTTGCTGTCTAAGGTGTAGTGTGGTGATAGTTTTATTCACTTATTTGACAATGCTGACAATTCAAACAAATACATCCAAATGTTAATGCTTGTCCAGTTGTGTTTAATGAACTGTGAGTGTGGTGAGAGATGATTGTTATCTTACATGTGAGCTGCTTGGCCTTGCAGTTTCTGTAATTGTCTCAATTTCTTGTGCCTGTTTTAGGGGAAAAAAAAGTGGGGAAAGTGGGGACAGGAGAGGATAATTGTACTGTTTGAAAAAGAGATAGGAGGTAGTTAATGCAAATAGGTAGTTTCTTTCATTCTGGTTTAGAAGTGATGTTTTTTTAGAGAACTTAACAACATGAGACAAACCAGAAGTAAATTCCTCAGATTGCCAGGCTGTGCTTTTACTTTGCTCACAGGTATTACTCAGAGGTTAAAAATTGTAAACTTCCTGCTAGTTAACTCAGCCAGAGCTGACTTTTGTGAAAGCACCCTTTTGTATGCATAGTCTGGACTCTGCAAGTAGTGTGCAATCACTTGTGCAGCTGCATCTGTTTCTTTGGGGGTGAAATGGGAGGAAGGTCCCTCTTAATTTCTTTGGGTGAAGGCTGTAACTTCTTCACTAGCTCTACATGAAAGCTTTGGATTATTTAGAACAGAATTCTTACACTAAAGCAAACATCTGCTAGTTTTGCTGTGTTAAAAAAAAAGCAGAATACTTGATGCAGTATGTAGTATGGAGGTGAGCAGCCCTATAAAGGAGCCATGAGTGTATCTCCCAATGCATCACAGGGTATCCCTGTTCAGTGTTGCTCTGTCCGGCTCACTTGCTTTTGTGCATTAGTGTGGCCTAGCTAATTCATTTATAGTTCAGATGATAATGGATATCTGCAACTGTGAGTAATCTTTTCTGTGTCTGGGAACTTTGTAAACTAGTTCCCTGTAGTCTGGCTATACATCTTGCAGAGGAACCTAGATGAATGTTTATTGGCAAAGCTGAAAGGTTATAGCCCAGGTAAAAACAAAGAGAGAAGTATCAACAGGATGTCTGTTGTTTGATCTAGACTGTCTTTGGGGCATTGGCTATTTTTAAGCATTCTTCCTGTGAACCTTTTTGAACTTCTTCTCTGCTGAAAATTCCTGAGAGGAGCATGTAGTTGCAGATGCTGAAAATCCAGGTATTTTCCTGTGCTAATGAAGCATTTGGTACAGAAACATTGGCAGCTTTTCAATTTACAGGAGACTGCTCTTACCTTTTGTGTGGGTGAGTAAAACTGTTCTTTCACGCTGTGAAGTGTGATACAGTGCATTGTGGCTTAGCCCACCCCACAGCTCCAGCCTGCAATCAAGCACCACACAGCCACTCACACCCTGCACAGTGACATGGGGGGAAAATCAGAATGGTCAGAGTGAGAAAACTAATGGCTTAAGATAAAGACTGTTTAATAGGTACAGTAAAAGCATCACAGGCAAGGCAAAGCAAGGAATTCATTCACTATTTTCCATGGGCAGGCAGATGTTCAGGTATTCCCAGGAAAGCAGGGCTCTATCATACATAACAGTGACTTTGGAAAGAGAAAATGCTGTCATTCCAAGTGTCTCCTCCCTCCTTCTTCCCCTAGCTTTATATGCTAAGCACGATGCCATATGGTACAGGACATCCCTTGGGTCAGTCGGGATCAGCTGTCCCAGCTGTGTCCCCTCTTAACTCTTTGTTCACGGGTGGGGTGAGAAGCAGAAAAGGCCTTGATTCTTAAGGCCTTGAATGAGTGCTGCTCTGCAGTAATGAAGACATCCCTATATTTCCAACACTTTTCAGCACATATCCAAAACACAGACACATAGTAGTTGCTGTCCCAGCCAAACCTATCACACTTGAGCACAGCCAGTGCTCAAGAAGAGGTTTATTTTAGTCTGTACTAATTCTTGATGTGCAATTGTGAGCCAATCTTAATGGAAAATACCTGTGCTGCAAAGTGATTTCTGTGTCTGTTAATAGTTGTACCAGGCAGAGCATTGTGACTGTTGGGTGGGGCTTGGTATTTGGAAGGAGGTCTTGCCTTCCTGGATTGTTATCGCTATAAAAGCCTGGTTTTTAAAGCTGCCTTTATGACATTAACTTGGGAGTATCATTGCAGTTCGGTGGAATTTTATTCTGGTTTAGTAATTTCAGTAAACTGCTAATCGGAATGTGCACTATGAAGTTCAGAGCAGCAGAAGGAGATGTTGGAAATCGTGAAGGGTATTCCGTACTTGTAACTCTTTAGACGTGCTACAAATTCATGAATGGGCCATGAAATTACTTTTTTAGGAATCTAAAAGACTGTCACCACTGAATTTCCATAATCATGCCATAATTTATGAGCTTATGATAGATGGCAATTATCCTGTTACCCTGAGGTGTCTTCTCCTGCACTTAGATCCCACCATGTAGTTTTCCTTGACCTGGGATGTGGGACTTCACTCCTGTGCTTCTGATTCAATATATGTAATTCACTGCTGCTCTTGGAGATCTCCTTGTATATGTTGTCTGTCACCTTATGAGTTGGTACCTCTGTCAGCAGAAGCCTGGGAATGACAATTTGTATCTACAGAAGAGCTTATTTACAAGTCACTTAGAGACCTCTTGTGTTTTAAAAGAAGGACAATGAAGAAAAGCAGTGTTTGAAAGAGAACTTTTTATCATGGCAAGTTAAAAACTTTATTTTAGAAGACAAAAATATAATTGATATTTCAAAATCAAAGCCATGGATAACTCCAAGTTGGAAAGTTTTAGTGGCTCTTGTGAGCTAGCCTTGGCATCCTGTTTTAGAGAACTCTGGTGTGCAGTGATGTTCTCTGAAGAGCTGGGAACACAGTTCTCGTGTTTCAGGTGTTTAGCTCTTTGCCACAACACTTGAAAATCCTGGGTTTCCGTGAGGGCTTCAACTGGTGAGCAATTAAAGGAGTTTTGCTCTTCACTTCATTTAGATAATTTCATTATTTAATTTGTACAGTGAGGGATCTGCTGCATTTTATAAACCTGTGTGCGCAGAGAGGTTTGAGTGTTGTTTTATTTGCTTTTGGAGATGGGTCAGTTTTATTTCCCTGTTACTGTGCATTAGGTACAGCTTATTTTCAGATAAAACAGATTGACTTTGGCATGTTCTGGCATGATTTGTCTTATGTTCCTCCTTCCTCAAAAGTTTTAGTATTGGCATTTTTTAATTTCTTTTTTTGGAAGCAGAAAGTTACAGGAAATCTCACGTAAATAACTGTTCCATGCTCTCTGATCATAGGTTGAGCTAATTGGAGCCAATTTGCTAAGACTAGTGGAAAACAGACTGAAATATGTAACACATAATTAGTTCCTTAAATTCAGCTTCTGTGTCCTGATCTATAAAGTTTGGAAATGCTTGGGTACTTTATTTGAAAACAGAGATTGTTCAGCAAGTATAGATACTACTTAAAATGTTTTTTGCAGCAAAAGCAGCCAGCAAGTCCTCTCAAATCAGTATTGATTTAGGAAGCTATGGCAGAATAGGCATAGCACTGTTGGATTAAGTCCAGAATAAACCTTTATTAAAAGAGCAGCATTAATATAGATGCACTAAAATGTAACCAGTGCTGTTGCTGCATGCAGTACCACCACCTGTGCTTGCAGAAAAATTCTCATGTAAATTCTGTAAATCATGTTTTGATTATGTAAATAGTTAAAATATACTTGATTAAAAGTATACTGTGGTGTTTTGGGTTTTTTTGTAAGAACTGCAGGGTGACATTGAAAACATTTTGTTTTAGTCTTGGGCGCCAAGATGGTGCTGTTGTGACTGAGGACAATAACACTCTTGCTTTAAAGCTGAGCAGTGTTGTCTGTGTCTCTGTGAAGGATGGCATTGTCACAGAATGTGTAGGGGAGGGAGGTTTGCTCCAAGGACCTGGGGCTGCTTTTACTTCACACTTGCCATCTGTGAAGGGATGCAGACAGACTTTTTATGTAAATAAATGCCCTGGTTCCCTTAAGTTTTAATACTTAAATACACACTAAATTCATTTCAGACCTTGTTGTCTGGAAAGTCAAGGCCCTCTGGGTATGTGCCATATCTTCTGTCAGTGAGCTACTCAAGGGGAGGTGCAAGATGGTTTCTGGTGGTAGAGCCCTGCCTGACTTGGCGCCTTTTGGAAGTACTTTAGCGTTATGCCTAAATTTCTGCAGATCTGACTTAGTTAACAATTAATTTTTGATGTGCAGGTCAAAAGAAAAAAAAAAAATTCCTCACTCCCAAACAGATAAAATTTTATTGTCTCATAATGGTTCTCTTTGCCTCTGACAGGATGACTTAAATTTAGTGAGATCAGATCATACCAAGTTGATTAAAGGGTTGGATCTGTCAGCCAGCTGAATCTGCTCACATGCAGCTTCAAACCATTCCCTTTTTGTACTAGCAGCACTGGTATAGGTTTGAAAACCTAGTCAGAAAAGCAGCCATGTATTGTAGTGTAACCTACAGCACTCGGATCTTTGGTGTAAGCATCCACTTAAATGGTTGAGGGAGTGCTTTCCGCACTATTTGTAAAGGGATTTACTTTTTCCTTTTACCTAGACGTTGTGAAAAACTAATTTGGTTCTCTTCCTCCTTCCCCAGTTAACAGAAATAATGAAACAAAGGAAAAATGTAATCTTAATGTTATAGAATATGCATATCTTTGGGAGTTTTCAAGCAAATTGTAGGTATTTGCTTTTGTCATGGATCCCAATCATTCATTCTTTTGGAATATTAAAGTATAAGTACACCAATTATGTATAAATACATTTATGTGTTCTCTACCTCCAGGTACCTGCTTGAGCAAGACTTTCCAGGCATGAGGATTGGTCCAGAGCCTACCACAGATTCCTTTATTGCTGTAATGTATGGAGAAACAGAAGGAAATGTACCTGGAAATGCCCTGGTTGTTGATCCTAAGAAGCCATTCCGGAAACTCGGCCGCTTTGGAAATGCTTTCCTGAACAGGTGAGATCATCTTGCTTTCTGTCTTCTGATGATTACATTTTCTGATAATTTAAATTTCGGCACGTTCTGTTTTGAACAGCTTGGACTAAATATTGAAATGTAAGCAGGAATGGTGGCAGTTCAGGTGAATTAAATGAAAAAAAAGGCAGTAGTAGGTAGGGTGGCATTATGATACAGATAGTCAGTTATCTGAATAGAAAATAGTTGCTAAAACCAGTTCACAGAAAATCGTAGAAATGATCCACTGGGTGATTTACTTGTGAGCCATGACACCAGGCAGAACTCGGGATAAGTTTATGCAAAAATTCTGCTCAATAAAACTGATAGGTTAGTACTCTTTATTAAAACTACCATTAAAAAAAATAAAAGAAAATAAATTAGTATTTTCCCTTTGGTGCTCTCTTGTTCCTTTCCACTGATTTCACTGGATATCTTGGTATAGCTATTTAAAATTGTGAATTGCTGGGATATGTAAAAAGAGGTACAAGAAGGAAAAGATTTGAATGTGCTCCATGGATAATAAAAGCTCAAGCTGTTAAGTGTTTAATATTAACTACCTGGGTGTTCAGGTAGTTCCAAAGACCAGGGAAATAGTGTTAGCTTCTGCTGTGTATTTATAAAAAGGGAAGAGTTGTTCAGGGGCTGTGAACATTTTGATAGTAAATTTAAGTAGCATGCTGAATATTTTCAGTTGAAAGTTAGTTGCTAATAACTCCATTCCTATTGTCTGAGCAATCACCTTGTTTTCTTCCTGTATTTGATGGTAGCTTGACATGGAGGCCTCACTTTTCAAGCCAATTAATCTAAATTGGTTCTTTTTAACAATAAACTTTCCTGTTTGGCTGATAAATATTGGCATGCGTGTTAAAAGTTCATCATGTACAATTTTATCTATTGCTGTGCTTTTTCAAAGAAGAAAGTTTATAGCTGCTTACAGTTGGCTTGGCTGTCGCTTTGCAGAGATAAGAATATGTGCTGTGGGAAACTGTAGCCAAGTGCCATTTCAAATAACAATTTTGAGATGATTGGCTGAATTCTGTTTTCCAGATCACTATTCTGTTTCTCCCATTCCTCAGCATTGTGCTCTCTCTACAAAAAATTAATATACTTATAATTTAAAAAAAATGAATTGTATTTTGCATAATATTGAAATATTTGCACAAAACATTTCATAATGGTATGTGTTTGTTTGGATGAGTGGTGGTGCAATTTTTTGCCTAAATCATCTAACCAGCTGTGTCAGGTTCTGACTGTTATGCAAGCAAAACTATTGGCTAGCTAAAAAGATGTACTTTCAAGTAACTGACCAAATTAATCCAGTTCTTTTGGTGACTGTGATATTGTTGTATTGAGGTGCTGTGAGCACCCTTATCTTCCCCAACAGTCACACTTACTCGTTAGTTATTCAGCAGAGATCTGGGTTCTTATCTTTCTCTAGCATTTTTCAAAACTTACCAACTCCTTCCTCTTTGTGACTTCACTTGGATGAAATTGTCTTAGGCTTCAGTATTTTTGAGTTCCTACCAGATTACCTGTAATCATAGTACATATTTTACTTTTCCTTCTCTCCTTTGCCATGCTCACAGTTCTTTTTATCCGATATTAAATTTTTCACACCTGCCTTAATAGACTTCTCTCTGTTTCCCCCCACCCCCCTCATTTTATTTTTTAAATGGTTTCCCAATCCTAGTGTTTTGTTTTTTGGAGGAACTTAAGGCTATGAACACGTAGACTATGAAGTTCAGTATCCTTTTCATCCAAGTCTAACAATCCAAATGACAGGAAACAGGGACTGAGGTAATGGAAAAAATGAAGCGAGCAAGAACACGGTATCACAATCAAGGCTTGTACTTAGTAATTAGCTGCATTAATTTATTGATGTTACCTTGCTTTTGTCTTTCTCCATGACCCCTTCTAATTATCCCTGTATCTCACTGCTTGTGGGAGGTGTTCTTCTATTAAACTCTTACATATCCTGTATACTTTTAAAAAAAGTTGGGGAGGAAGCTGAAGGGGAACAGGACCTAGTGTGCCCTTGAATGCTGGTGAGGGAAGAATACTGCATTATACAGTAATTTACATTAAGGAAATCATGTAAATAAATTAGTGCTACTGAGAAAAAATGCATAGTCCTGGTCTATTGTGATGTGTCAAAAGAAATTACAGTAATCTCATTCATGCAACTGTTTTTGTAACACTTTTGTTTTTTTAATCTCTCATTCAGGTGGATAGTGTGTAGTTCTGTTTTTTGTGATGTAGCACTTACATGACCTGCATGAAGTGGTATGTTAAGAAATAAGTCTCAGCGTTGAAAAGAGATATTCAAATACCACTGTCATTGCAGTTGTCTAAAATACTAGTGTGAGGCAAGATTTTTAACCCATCTTTCATCTTTATCTTATGGACATATTCTGAAAGCTAACAAGCAGTTAATTCTGAGTTCATGTTTCTATTTCCTTTGTGTTTACTCATGTGTTTATTTATCTCCTTCCCATTGCCACCAGTGACTGCTGCAAAGATGGCAATGTCTGCATTTCTGAGGGCTGTAATTCTCTATTTTATCTCATGGTCTTTTCCAGCTGTCCCAGTTCGGGTGGTGCATGAGCCAAGACACTGCTGTATTGTTCAGCTGCATAACAGTGCCTTTCTTTCCATAAGATAGGCCTAGAAACTTCTTGGTGATACTGAACAAGCACTGGACTTTCTAAGTTTGGATGAAAGTGATAAGAAAAAATATACATGAAAATTCAGTCTTCAAATATACATGCAAGCTACTTCATGCTGTACATACTAGTGATGTATGTATTTTTGTAATGATTCACATGATTAAATGTGTTTTCTTTGTCACTTATGCACATCAATTATGCTTCCACATAATGTCTTTGCTTTGACATAGCACTGCCTTTAGGTTTTGGCAACTTCAAATAATGTAATTTTCTCAAATAGTACCTCACTACTCTTTCAAAAATGTTTCCTAAGCTAGTAGAAAACTTTCTAGTGTTATTATGTTTACATAGCCTCAGGTTCTATCAGGCTTAGATGGTTGCTGTTTCCTTATGCCCTTTTGGGTTTCAGGGAGAGGCAGGTGATGCTGCCATTTCTGTTTTAGCCAAGAAGGCACCACTGTGTGCTTTTGTTAAAGGTTCATTGCTACAAGGTCTCTTGCAGAACAAGGTGAAGTGAGGTGTTAGGACTTTTCTTCTCAATTTTCTTTGAATAATTTGTACTGTATGAAATACCATCTAGACTTTGATATAGTTTACATTTTGTATCTGATACTTGACTGGTTGAACTCTTCCTAACTCAGATCATCCAAGGTCTTAAAGATCTTGTTTGACCTCAGCACAGTTACAATTTCCTGTCTGTGGTACCCTGTTTTTTGAGGCAGTGTGCTTTGTGAAGCCATAGATTGATGTAGGGCAACCCCATCTTGGAGCTTGAGGCTGCAGCTGAACCCTGTGTGGGGCAGCCTCACAGGAGGAGGGTGGGTTAGTAACTTCAGCTGCTCCCTGATAAGAAGATTAAACTCTTATGCAAATCTCTTAAAGGCAGGTTACGATGAAGGGCAGTGAAGTTCTTCAGTCATTAACTATCACAGAAGCATCATTGTAGCTTGCAAGTTACTCAGCAAGTGTTCTGTACAGATCTCAGTCCTCGTCAATTATTTATTCTTCTGTAATACCACCATTGAATTTGCCTCCTGTTGCAGAGGCAGGAGGTCATTGTTTAGAGCATACTGTGTGTAATTTGAACTCCTGCTTCTGGCAGTGTGATAGTTTTGGCTGGGTTTGTGAGAGAAATACTGGTGTTTTTCACTGGTGCCCCAGCTGAGGAGAGCGGTGGGTTAGGGAGTACGGATCACTCCAACACTGCTAAATCAGGCAAGAGGGAGATGTGGCAGGACTGGAACATAAACATATTGTCAGTGTGGCTTTCTGCTTCCTTCCCTTTTCAGTCCTTGAGTCTGGGCATGAGCTGGAGCAGACAAAGAATTTTCTCTCGTGTATACTAATTTTGGTGCTAGCAAAATGGGTTTAATGGAGTCTTTTCAATGTTGAATTTACAGCCGAAGTTGTCAACTCTTACAAAATTTGAAGTCTTATCAGCACTTAGACGTACAGTTTTACAAGGTTTCCTTGTGGGTTTTTTGGGGTGTTTTTTAAGAAGCTCTCTTCATAATTTTTCTTAAACATGTATGGCTGAGAAACACAGAGGTTTGCCAGGATTCAGAAACTGTTTTGCGTCTCACTTGAGTCTTTCTAAATTCAGATATATAATGGGGAGCTCTCAAGTGACAATCTGTATGCGAGTTAGAGCTTTTGTTAATGAGTTTTTTTCCCTCCTTTCCTGCAGGTTCATGTGTTCTCAGCTACCCAACGAGGTCCTGAAGAGCATCAGTATCATTGACAGCCCTGGCATTCTCTCTGGAGAGAAGCAGCGCATCAGCAGAGGTGAGTTGCAGAGCACCAAGCTCACTAAATTTTTTCTGCTCTGCTGGACAAATCAGCATCCTAATCTCTGGGGAGCCTGTTTTAGTGGTGCTGTATGGTGGTCTGTCCCATACTTTTGTACTGCAAGCCCTGTCAAACCCATGTTTTAAGGCTGGATGTCAGCTTTGGAATTTTTTCTCTTGAGAGCTGGTGGGAGTTGGTATGTCTGTCATCCTGCTGCTATGGCTGCAAATGGCTACAGTTGCATGGTCTGTTGACTAATTAGTGCTTTGTCACTCCCAAGAAAAAGCCTTATTTTGATCATTTTAATTGCTTTCCATGAAGTAATAATGGCTCTTATATATACTATTGAAGTTCATGAATGAAGAAGTGTTTCATGAGAGCTGTAGGTTGGTCATGTCTGAAAAATTTGGGTATGGGGCTATAAATAAGGTGGGTTTTTGTGGGCACAGCTGCTAGAGCTGCTTCTTAAGGTTGCTCAGTCATGCCGTAATATAATACAGTCAAAGGAGGAAGTCAAATTGTAGAAGGAGAAAGAGCAAATGAGAATATTTTTAATAATATGAAAATTCTGCAGAGAACTGAGCATTGTTTATCAAGCTGTTTTAAACATTAGCCTGTCTTGAGAAAGTATTTAAACAGAACAGTGTAATGTAAACAACTTTCTTCCTTGCATTCTTCAGCTGCGTTTGAGTGTGTGAGGGTTTCTGTGGATTTGTAAATGGTACTGATGCAGGGTGTGGCTTATGCTGCCCTCTGTTTTCAGGTCATTGCTTAAGAAATGGAAACTTGTGTTTCATGTCTCTGTCAGAGGAAATAAACAATTCTTTACCGTATCACACCTGGAATTTTTTGAGGAAGTCCTGGTACAAGCACAATATATGGCAGCTGTGCAACAATAGCCTTGTCTTTATAATAAACTGACAGAATAAGGGACTAGCTTTTTAGGACTATAATCTAAATTATGCTTACCTAATAAACTGGTCTACCAGATGCTTCTGGTTTTTTTTGTTCAGTGATGTTTTGTCCTCTTTATTACTCATAGTCATGTAAAGCATTCATCATAGGGGAAGGTGCTGGGCTTTCCTTTATGTGATGTGTTGGTGAAATAGAGATGAACAGCATGAGAGCTCTACATCTCTGCAAGCAAAGACTTGAATGTTGTGAAACCAGAAATAAAACAAATACTGCATGTTGGCACTCTGATTTCAGACAGGAAAACTTTAATGTATAACTAATGATTTTTAGTCCTGAAAAAATCTTCTCATAAAATGTCCACAAAATAATTAGATCCCAGTTTACACAGTCTGATAAAATCAGCAGTGGTCTGCTTTTCCATTGCAGATTCTCACTCCCTTTTTCCTCCTCAGGTTAAAACTAGGTGCATCTTACCCCTTCTTTGCTCATTAGATCAGGAGAAAATTATGTTTCGCAGCATTCAAGTATCTGTTGCCACTTCCATAATAGTATGAAAGGGAACATGAAATGAGCAGAAAACTAAAGTATTATATTAATATGCCACTGAAAAAGTGAGCAATTATGTAACCAAATTTAAGACCATTGGGTAATGCTGTGGAAGTCTTAGACTTCCAAGTGCAGTACAGAACTGTTTTTCACTCCAGGTTGTGTTTCACTGGTAGTCCTGTGTTGCCTGAAGGACCGTGACTCTTCACCACCATCTAAAATTGCCCCTGTGATTTAACAAAACATGGCTCCTGTTCCCTTATTGTTTAGAAACTCCTTGTCTTGATGGTATGTGCCTTATCAATTGTTACAGCCTAGCTGGCCTGCACTTTGATATGATTGACTTGCACCTAATTTGACATAGTTCAGTGATTACCTCAAACTCTTACCTGTTTCACAGGCTTTAGCTTGATTAGATTGCATTTCATTAATTTTTTTACATGTGATAAAGATTGTCTTGAATGTGTCCCGTGTCATAGTTCTTTTATCAAAGTGTGGTTCTCCTGTATGCTGTTAGATTTAATCATGTTTAAAGTGTGGTTGTACCAAATATGAAGTTTTGGGAGTTGGCTTTAGAGCACTGTTCTCTCAGAGTCCCAGGCTTTGAGGACAGGTTAAATAAAGGTTTCATACACTTAGGCATCACCATAGAAGAAGTTATCTACAAATGCCTATGCATTTATTGCATGCACATACTCCATGCTATCATGATCAGAAATTACTACACTCAGCCTTGGCTGAAATACTGCATAGTCAGATACATTTCCTGTAAATGGCTTTTGGGCTGCTTATGCAGTTTGCATGTAGGTGGTTTTGTGGAGCATAAACTTGACTTGTGATGCTGCACATAGCAAGGTTTGTCTGACCTGCTTCCTACAGGAGTCGGTCTGACTTAGACATATTTATGCTATAAGTCTAATTTAGCACGTTTTGAAGTTTGAGTTGCTTTGATGACTTTATAAATTATTGTGTGTAAATGTAATTTACAAGATTATATAAGATGTTTTCTGCTATCCCTGAATGTGTCTCTGTCAGTGAGGGTTCTGCTTTCTAGAAGTTTAGCTTGTGTCTAACATTGGTGAGCTGCAGCTTTTCTTATTTAAAACATTTGATGGAAGAATAATATTACAGGGCCTCAGTGTAAGACCTTGTCTCTTTGCTGTTGGTGTTTTTTTCCCATCTCACTAGCTACTGTTTAACTATTTACCTACATGTGAATGCAACATCTGTATAATATTAAAATTTGACAGTCTCACTGTCTCACTAGGAGTAAGATGAAGTCTTCTGAAACCTAGAGGACTCAAATATTAGCTTTCATTTTAACATGCAGGAAGGCAGTAAAGGGACTATATAAAATTAGAGGACATGCACTATTTCCCAGCATGCTGTATTTTTAACTCTGGAAAGCATCCAGACTGTAGATGAAGGAGCTGATTTCTTGAAGGGTCGAAAATATACACAGAGGGCAACATTCAAAGATGTCTCAAGACACACCTTTCCCGCTCCTGTTGTGGGCAGGAGGATGTGCCAGAAGCTTCCTGCCTGTCAGTTCAGAGGCAGTGCAAGTGGCTGGAGGAGAATGTGCAGATGTCTGCCAGCATTGTCCCCTGGGCAGACAATGCCTGTCCCAGTGCTGCTTCTGCAGCATCACTGGTGATGTTCACGCTCTTGCAGACAGAAATGTCTGCGTGGGCTGCAAGATTTGGAAGGAAAAATGAGTGTCTGGCAGGATGTAGGGTGGAACCCCTTTTAGGAAGGGAGGGGGTGTTTCGTTCATGGCTGAGTGGTGTGAAGTTAAGGCAAGTGTTTCAAGGAGTATGGGGAAAGAGCTCAGGGGCAAATGGTTATTGTTGGGTTTTTTTTAAAGCAAAAGACTCCCAGTACATACTTAGCTCTTCCTTACTCATACTAGATGAGTCACATCCATGCCAAACCCAAAGCTTCATCACCAGTGGTGACTCTGCGGATTACATGTGTCACTTCTGAGTAAGGTGTTCCTGAATACTGTTTGTTGTGTGGATTAGGTGCCAGCTGAACCTGTAAAAGCATTTAGACAGGTGCTATGAATAGGCTTTCCTTTAGAACGTGATAAAGCTTGTTTCAGGTGATCAGAAAGGTCACTGCTCATGTTCTGTAACCTGTCATGTCCTCAAAGCCATCAGCAATGTTGTCACATTACTTGTAAATTGTACTTTTTAGTCTGCTGTGGAAAAAATAACAGCAAGTGTTGCAAGGTAAGGAGAGATGAGTTTGAAAATGGTTTTAAAATCCAAATACTCTGGTTGCTAGCTTGCACTGGAATGCTGCATTTGAACCATTTTCCTTGCTAATTCAGATAAGCAGTGCTACCAAAGTGACCAATATTGGTAGTGATGAAGAGAGATTGGGATTAGAGCCCCACAGCCCTATTTAGCTTGGGTGCTGTGCTGGAACCAGACTCCTGGAAAGAGGCAAATGTGGGTGTGAGACAGAAAAAAGGGCAGTGATAAAAGAGAAGGTGATAATAGTGAGACTGGTCCAAGGAGATGCAGGATAGAGTTGTCCTGACCTCACTGTCCACAGATACTGTCCTCTTGAGTAATAAATCTCCTTTTTGCCCCCAGGCAGAGGCTGTTACCCTCTCGTTCTCTGTCCCCAACCCTATGTTCTCCAAGACTCACTTTTCTGAATGATAAGACCATAACAGTGTGTTCTTCCTTCAGGCTATGACTTCTGCCAAGTCCTCCAGTGGTTTGCTGAGAGGGTTGACCGAATCATCCTCCTTTTTGATGCCCATAAGCTGGATATATCCGATGAGTTTTCAGAGGCCATTAAGTCATTCCGGGGCCAGGATGACAAGATCCGAGTGGTGCTCAATAAGGCTGACCAAGTGGACACGCAGCAGCTGATGAGGGTCTATGGTGCACTCATGTGGTCCCTGGGAAAGGTGATCGACACGCCAGAGGTCCTGCGGGTCTACATTGGCTCCTTCTGGGCCCATCCCCTCCGGAACACAGACAACCGCAGGCTCTTTGAAGCCGAGGCGCAGGATCTTTTCAAGGATATCCAGAGTCTCCCGCAGAAGGCTGCTGTGAGGAAACTCAATGATCTCATTAAAAGGGCAAGACTTGCAAAGGTAAGAAGAGAAGAAAAAATTGAATGAGCAGTCTCTGCTGCTCTCAGTGTGTCATTTCTCAACCTTTCCTTTTTTTCTCTTGCTATAAAATGTGTCTTTTTCGCACAGTTTTTAATCTTGGATTGAATTTTCACTTTTTCAAGGAAAATATAGACACTTGAGGAAAGCTATTGGTAGAAGACAGGAGCTCTAATTTCCTGTGCAGTTATCGAAGCAAATGCATTTTCCTTGAAACATATTTTAATGTGAGCTACTAATCAGAAATGAAGAGGACTTGCAAATCCATCAGTATATGAATAGTTGTTTGGGGATGTGTACCTGTGCTGGTTATTTAAATTTATGAATATGAAGATAGACTTTTGGTGGCTTATTTTTGGGGGTTGGAGGGGGTAACGAAGGGGGCTGTTGGTTTTGGGGGGGTTTTGTGGCCTGAGCTTTATGGCACCCTCTAGAAGTTACTTCTGTGAAAATTCCATTTAAAATCACAATAATGTTGCGTTAAAAGTTGCTCTGATCCCAGAGCAACCTCAGATCCATTCTGTTTTGTAAATGTTGGCAGCATTTTGTTTTCATTTGTTACAATCATTTTGGTATTGAAGGAGTGTCAGCTGAGTAATTTTTAGATATTTCTATGAAATGTAAAATAAAAATTGATAAAGGTACACAATACACAGTGGTCTTAGGGGTATGTTAGACAGTCCCGGAAGGGGAATAAACTGTTTATCTGCAGGAAAGCAGCAATGTAATCCAGTGTCATTTTTCTGCCTTCCAAACTGCTCTCAAAGTACTGACAGTCAAAAATCGCTTTTACAGCATTGAGTGTGGGATTTCTTTTACCCTATTTCTGTGCTACCTTCTTCTTAATGTTTTCTAAAGCCTTTACAGTCAACAGAAACAAAAGCAAACTCTTTAACATGCTGTCAGATTTGGGCATTAGGGCTTTTTTTTTTTTTTTCCCCTAAGTCCTGTGACTCACTATCCCATTTTGAAGATGGGGACTGTTCTTATCTACAAGAAACACATGTGCATACTGGCAGACCTTAGGCCACTTAGAATACACATGTGAAACTGTTAGTGCTTATGAATTATAAACATACTTTTCTGGGTCTGATAGAAATATTATTTTAGACATAATTTCCATAAAATTACTTAGAATTATTTATAAAAGCTCTTAAAAATACCCTTACTGAAGCCATTCTGTAATTCTGGAGAAATAAATTCTATATCTATACTCTATAGAAAATTTCATGGCTTTATGCTTCTTTATCTGGAGTTTTTTTCTCCTCTACAGAAATGTAAATTTATTTGCGATTAAAATGCATACACTCTTTTTAAATATAAGGAATTGTCATTGTGTGAAATTTGTGAACTTAAGATGTGCACATAAAAACCGGCTACAATAATTTTTCTTCTAAAACAAACTTTTTTTTTCTGTTTCTTCCTTGACAAATAAGGCAATGAATGGGAGAGCAATTGCCTTGTGCAGATTGTGTAAGTTTTGTGTAGAATGCTATAATACACATTCTGTCATGGTTAGGTATTAAGTATTATACTTACACAACACCAGGCCAATCACTTGTTTTACTGATGCTTTTTAATGGTGATTTGTCTTCCCCTAGTCTTCAGAATTTCACCTGTTTATTGCTCAACAGTTTGATAGACATATCTAATTTCTAACTCTTTTTTTTTTCCTGTGTGTGTGAAAATCGTAACTTCTGTTTTGTGGATAGCTATGCTCGTTTTTAAATGAACAAGGGCCTGAGTTCTGTAAAGACATCCTGTTGTGGAGGTCATTTGACTGCAGTGATCCTTCAGTAGTTAGAGCTTAGGACAGCATTACTTCTAAAAGAAGGCTCTGGTACCTTCCCTCTTGTGTGCAAAATGAGTATCAATATCCACACAATGAGCTGGACAGGTGAGCTCACCTCAGTTAGGAAGTGCAACCACTGTTTCTGTTCTGGACCTGATCGTTTGTTCTGTGGCCAAGCCGATCTTTTTGGTGGGAAAAGGCGGAGAAGAGATGAATGGTTCAGAATAAAGGCATAAGGAAGGTGGGCAGGATGGATATTTTGATGGCAATGCAAGAATCAGTGTGTTTAAAGACATCCTAAATTAATGTCTTTCCTTATAAGCTGGAAAGGCTCTACTTCTCTCCCTAGGGCTTCACAAGGCAGCCGTGGCATGCTGCTCCTGTTGGAGCTGGCTGCTCTATCATCTGCACAGGTGGCTGCATAAATACAGATTGTAGGTACTCACTTATCTGTCAGTAAATAGGCAGGAATGCAATATCACTTTAAATAAATTGCTCTGCCACTTAAGATACTTGGAGGAATTATTCCATTGATGTCCACAATGGCTGGTGTGGCAAATGTGACCTACAGATCATACAGATGGACCAGTATGGCTGGAGCTCTGTGTATAGTGTCAGGACTTGGGGTTTGTGGTCTTGCCTTTTCTCTTGCTGTTGGTACTCACAGAATGCTGTACCAAGCTTCTCCTTAAAAGAGCAAGTGTGCATCTGTGTTTCCTTGAAATGTGTTTCCTTTCTCTCTACCCCTCAAAGGAATGCTGAAAGCAGCAAAAGCTAATAATAACTAACAGCTAACTGTTCTTGTAAACACGAAGTTCCAGAAACCGTAGTTGATAGTGTCTTTCCTTAGGGAAACATATTTATGTTTCTTTTTATGACCGAGGTGAGGAACACCACTGCTAAGTGTCGGTAAACTGCTAACTGTTGGTAAACAGTAGTTTTGATTTCAGTTTTGCTTCTTTTTAGGTTCATGCTTATATCATCAGCTATCTGAAAAAAGAGATGCCCTCTGTGTTTGGGAAAGAGAATAAGAAGAAGGAACTGATCAACAAGTTGCCTGAGATCTATATACAGCTCCAAAGGGAATACCATATCTCAGCAGGGGACTTCCCTGAAGTCAAGAAAATGCAGGTAAGCTGGTAGATTACCATTCCACTGAAATATCTCTTAACTTAGTAGCAGAATTGCCAAATTGGAAAAGGTAGAATAGAATATCTCAGCATTACAGCTTAGGGTGTAGAGCAGTTGAAATGACAGTCATTTGACTGAGACGACATTAGAATGACTTGGAAGTGGTACAGACCAAAAAAGAATGGTAACTTGCTAAGTGTGCATTCACTGATACAGGACTACACAAAGACTATGAAAATAAGGAATAAAAATATCTGACCTTCAGTCCTTTTAGTCAGTGCTTGGTCTCTCCTGGCAGAAAGTACTAAAGGCTTTATGCAAATAAAATGGCAGTGAACACTCATAGGTTACGGGGCTTCTTTTGAATCCTAAATGTGGGTATATTTGTCATTTTTGTGATGGTATCAAATATCTGTGTAGGTGAAGATATCTTTAGCCATAAGTTCATTTTTACGCTACTCTATTCCTGTTCTTACTGGTACTGTTTCCCAGTGAGTAATAAAGGCAATGTATTACTTGAAAAGTCCAGCTTAAAACCTCTTGCTTCTTAAAATAGTCTTTGGCTTTTTTCCTGTCATATTAAGATTGTATTCTGTGAAGGAAAGAGAGAAGTTCTTGGTTTATGCTCGCAACTTATTTTTAAATACCTTTTGCCTCTTCCTCTTTTGGGTTTTCTGCAGTCTTTCAACCAATTTTTTGTCACTTTCTTGCCTATTTATTTCTGTTCTCTGATTTGAAATGAGTTAGAAAATATCCCAGGGAAAAACACCTAATGTTTTGTTAGTGATTTCAAGCATCAGTTGGCAATTTTTGTATCTCAGATCATAGGCTTCTTAAATGGCCTTTGAATTAGAGGATAATTCAGCTTGAAAGCTGAAGAACAAGAGATCAGGAGCCTGCAGTTTGTTCTGACCATGGACTAGTCATGAGTGTGATGGAGAATGTTTCCCAGATGTATCATTCTGACAGCACTTGTGGTACACTTGCACAGCTATCATCAGAAGTGATGGTTGGCTGATTATCTATAGAAAGTTTATTTCATAAACTAAAATATTTAACCTGAGAATCAACTATTGGCATGAGATGGCAAATCACAGATGAAGCACAAGATGTATTTTAGCTAAGTTTTCACAGGCAGGATTGTTGGAAGGGTTTCATGAGTTAGGCTTTGAACAGGGATTTTGTGGCAAAAGTTGACTCTTTCTTCCCTTGCTGCTTTTGCTTGTGATGCAGAGTGAGAAAATGAGAGATCTGAATATTGAAACAAAATTTGGATGAAACTTTTTCAAACTTACAGTACATGTCAGTTAAGCCTCAGCAGCAGATGGCAGCAAATATGTACAGGAGATCAGTCACTTCGGTAATGAGGAGCAAAACTGTGAGAAAGCAAAATTGTGTGAAAACAAAATTGTGCCAAAACTAGTAGCAAGTTGATCTTTATTTCCTGAGATTTATTGCCCTACATACATTTATTGTGATCAGGTGCTGTAAATCAGGTGATTGTGTATAAATGTCACCTGAACAGAGTTGTTGGCTGACTGTTTTTACCTCATGCTCCAGGTTTCTTGGGCTCATGTCATGATCATTTTGATATGTATAGGATCAGCTCCTTGAGGTGATAGATGAGATTTGTTAAAGTAATTTAACATCATTTTACAGAAGGTGGGAGTTGGTGGTGGTGGTGATGATGTTTGAGTTTTTTAACCTTTTCCACTGTAACTTTCTCTTCCTGGCAAGCATTTTGCATGTAGAAAAAATTTAATAATTGCCTAAAGCATTTTTAATTTTCTGATGCTGTGGTGTAAAACATGCTTGGGCTTGTATTGGGATAGTACATATCACCTAGGTAAACATCTCACTAGTGTTAGGATGAAAACTCCACAAATTCTGCAGGGAGCATCTGACTTCATGTGTTCTGGCAGCACTGCTATAAAACACTGCTGCTGTTATCTCAACTCAGCTTTTCTTTATTGGTAAAGGACACCTTTTCCTGACCTAACCACAATCAAGAAGTCTAATCTATAAAATCAGATCAGTCCTGCAAACATTTGATTTTATTTTTAACTCTGAAGACTTGCATAAGTGCTAGCAGGTCTGAGGACTTACTTGCACGCTTTCTTTGATGTTTGAAAAAAAATCATCAAATGGAAAGTTGCTGGGTAACATTCATCAACTGCTGTGGTTTTATCCACTGCACTTTGAAATTTGTATTGTAAGTGTAATTTAATAAATAAGCTCATACACCGTTGCAAAATTGTCTTAGTGTGCTTGATAAAATATATTGGTTGTATGGTACATGTGTTTTGTTTCTCCATCAAGAGGAGTTCCAGCTACAGAAACAGCTTCAAAAGATACTTATTTTAATTGAATTATTACTTGATTATTTTAATTTTAAGCCCATTCTTTAAACTTTTCAATGTATTGGAATTGTTTTTAATTACTGTCACTGTATCATTCACAGGAGCAGTTGGAGAATTGTGATTTCACTAAATTTCATTCTTTGAAACCAAAGCTAATTGAAACTGTGGATAACATGCTGGCCAACAAAATTGCCTCCCTGATGAACCTAATCAGACAGGAAGAGAGCAACATGCCCACAGAGATGGTGCACGGTGGAGCATTTGATGGCACCATGGCAGGACCTTTTGGCCATGGATATGGGGAAGGTGCTAAGGAAGGAGCTGATGAAGAGGAGTGGGTTGTTGCCAAAGATAAACCTGCTTACGATGAGATTTTCTACACTCTGTCACCAATCAATGGCAAAATATCTGGAATTAGTGCAAAGAAGGAGATGGTGACTTCTAAACTGCCCAATAGCGTCTTGGGGAAGATCTGGAAACTTGCAGACTGTGATGGCGATGGGATGTTGGATGATGAAGAGTTTGCATTAGCAAAACACCTCATCAAGATTAAACTGGATGGATATGAACTGCCGGGCACACTACCTTCCCACCTGGTGCCACCATCTCACAGGAAACCTTTCCAGCAGAATGCAGAATGAGCAATACAAGAAGAGTGAGGATTTTGAAATTCCCACAGGAAATGTGCTGAAAGTACCAAAATTTGAAGTTAAGCTTAGATCCATAAACCTCATAGCACATTTCACGCAAGCTACTGAAGTTACAAGCATGGCAGCAGGGAAACATTCGTGTCACTGTCCCTGCTGACCTTCACTCAGACATGCTTATCACAAGTGCCTTATAATAGCTCTGTCATAAGGTGAAAATGTTTCTGTAGTCCTGTGTCCATGTCTTGCTGCCTTCACAACCATAAAGCAGAAAAGAACATGCATAAAATTTGCTGACCTTCACCAAACCTAAATACTTATCAACCCTGTCTCTAAACTATTCTAAATAGCACACTGAAGCTCAAAGTGTTAAATTCACCTGAATATGCAAGGAATATTTAGATGCTAAAAATGTACTTAAGCCATTGAGTGAATGTAAGTATATCTATAGTCTAAAAAAAGGCTGATATAAAAGGAAATCCTTTTCTTTCTTTTTATTGTTCAATTGGAGTTAGAAAAAAATAGAAGAATAATGAGGAGAGTCTCATAAGTGCTCAGAGTATAAGCAAACTTGTTTTAAAACTTCAGATTCTATCTAGAACTGCAAAATACTAAATTTTTTTTCAATCTGTCATTGTGTCTTATCTGAAGAATAGCTTCTTCAGTTTTACACAGCACTATATATTCAGTATTATCATTAGAAGAACTGAGATCTCTTTTGTTCCTTGGATTTATAGTTTTCTTTGCAGTTTAAGCTTAGCTTCTCTGCAAACCATGAATTTCTGAATGGTTCAGTGACAGCAGAATGGTTTCTTAAACTGAAAAAACCATGTTTGCATTGAAATTATGCCTCACTTTCTGTTCAGAAAAGGTGTATTGCTCAAATTCAGCCTCCTCAAAGCACATAAAATTGTCTTGGGTTATTTTCATTGGTATTTAATTTCTATTTACAGCTAATTATACAGTTATGTCTATTTTTTAATATATAATATATTTAAGAAAAAATTTTAACTCTTTGCCAACACGTGGCTGACAACCACAAAACAGATTCAATTCTCATGGTGACAGATTTGAAGGATGGGGAGGCTAACAGGAACTGTTACATTGACTGTAATAAATGACAGACTCATTCCTCCAAATATTATTCCTTTATTGAAAACAATCCGTGAAAGGAATGGATGCTTAATAAACATTTATTTTCCAGCAAAACACAATCAAAGTTGAACATACTGTCTGCTTACAACTGATTTTTATCAGTACCTTAAATGAAGGCAAGTCTTTGGCCCTGTGAACTTGAGTCTTTCAGGGAGGGCCAGTTCTTTCCTAAAATCAAATTTGGCAGCCACTTCTGGTCTATGTGTATGAGCAGGAATTGACTTGTATTCCATTTGTAATAGGAAAGACCCTACACATCAAAGGTACTGTAGTTTTGAGCACTTTCTTGTTAAGTCTCAGTAACTGGCAGCAGTAATGCCTTCTGAGACAGAGCAAGCCAAAAAGTGCTTTAACATCCCTGCAGTAGGGGTGGGGAGGAAATAGTTTGGATATTATCTCCCAGTTAAGGTTCTAGTCACACTTCCATGTTCAGTTTTGTACGTGATCTAGGAAAAGCCTCAACTTCTTTTTCCAAATCATGTATTTGTAGGTTGTCAGGTTCAATACTTCACATCTTTCTGGACCTCTCATCTTTCTGTATCTGTTCTATTCTGCAGTGCAATTTCCATGAACTTTGTCAGGGCTCTTGCATGGGAAAACAATGATGCTATTTTAAGTAATGGCAGAACACCACCTTTACCTTGCCAGGTTTCTGGGCCTGTATCAAGGATGTCCTGGCATAGCTGTATTGTTCTGAGGACTTGATTTTTTGGGGTTTTTTTTGTTTGTTTGTTTGTTTTAATTCTTAGGTGTTTTTCCTATCATTCAAGCATACCAACTTTATTTCTGTTAGACCTAAATTAGGAGCCAAATTAACCTTAGTGCATCTCTGTGCACTTTAGTAGAGCTGTGAAACTTGACACTGAGTCTACCTGTGTGACTGTACATCTGCAGAGTAACTATTTTCTATGTAATTTATTTTTGATTGAAAAAAAAAAAAGTCTATAGATATTGCAGGTGTTAAGAAAGAGAAAAAGGCTGCAGAAGTAGTAACGTGTGTTTGTTTGTGGGTAGTGTCTGCAGTCAGTACCACTTCATACACTACTGACCAGCTTAGTACTAGTGACTAGCTTAATCAGGAAAGGCACCAGGAGAAAGAATGCAAGCTTGTGTATTGTGACCACTGGAGTGTAGGCAAAGCTGAGAGGATCTGGGAAGCTGCTGATTTTTCAACTCTGCCTTACCTCCCTTTGCAGCAGCACAGGGCTGCAGCAGGGGACTCCTGCCTGAGTTCCCACCACATGTAGCTTCCAGGGGTGATGCTCCAGACATATTGGAGCCATGTGATCCCATGCCATTAGAAATATCCTCCTTCACTGAGAAGAGCAGGATAGTTTCAGTGGTTTTATTCTATTTTTCTAGTTTTGTTGGTAGTAAAATGGAGAACACGGGCTGTTCCTCAGTATCTGTGACAATATGCTAGCTTGGTCTTAAGGCAAATTGAAATACATCCTTTTGATAAGTTAAAAAAAGTTTGCCTAGATGGGGTTGTAGTATTTTGCTTTGTGTTCCTGTAGAACTTGGAAGATGAATGCATGAAGCATGTATAGGAGTAGAGGTGGATTTTCTCCAGCTGTGTGGAGAAATAGGAGTGTTTCATGGTTGGCATCCACAGCTACATAAATCTATCTCTAGGTATGTGGTACAGTGAAGTAGCATCACACTTAGATGATAGGAATAAAATACATTTCATGGGAACTTTAAACAGCAGTTTCTTGCACAACTAAACTGATGGAGTAGATTGCTGTTGCTCAGGGGAGGGGTTCCCTTCTCACTACGTCCTCACAGGTCCATGGGCCTCCCCCATTTCCCTTGCTGGCTGTCTGCAACCCTGGTCAGTTAAACCAGCCACACACTAGTGTTTGGATAATGTTCTGGGGAGTTGGTGAATCCATGTGTTAGAAGCATGAGAAGTGAGCAGATTGCCTTCTCTCAGGATAGTATGCTCTAAGTAGTTATTTTAACAGCAGTATGCGGTAATCGTTGGTGTTCAGTTTGTTCCTAATGTCTGCTGAAGAAGGGTGAAGATGCTGAGTTGGTTGGACGTTTTATGCCTAGGATTTTAATAACATTTTCTGCAAGATTATTCAAAGCTGTCTGTAATTCACCCTGTGAAATCTGTGCCCACTGATGTAGCCTACTATCTTAAAGTAAAATAGAAACTGCTGCTTTTAGATTTTCTCCAACTATTCCACAACACAGTTTCAATTTACAACCTTAGTTCTCTTCCTTCAGAAATTATGAGTTTTTGTTGCAGATTGGAACAGAAAATGTGGGGCTACAGTTCCTAACCACAATACAGGACACTGAAAGACTTGAAAGCTGTGACAGCTTGAAATTGGAGAGTTTACAAAGATTTTGAGTCAGGGTGAGGTCCCATTTGTTAATTGGGTGTGCTGTGGATTTGTGTGGAACCTGGTCTCAAAGCAGCAGGTATGTGGTCCCTGGCTTTCAATATTTTATGCCAGCACTTGAAATGCATCCTCTTTTCTTTCTATCACTTTCTTCTCTTCAATATGTGCACTCATTTTATGGGTCTTTAAGTTGTTGGATCTCAAGCAGAGTTTGACGTGTATGGTTTGATGGATATGTGTAACTTAGCACTGAGGAATGATCATGAACTTAATTTTCTATTTTACATGCTCACCTTTTCTAATATTTTTGTTAAACACTGTTTTCACTTAAAAGGCACTCTGATTTTTGAGGAAAGGCTTGATCTGTGCAGTGTGCTTCAGTTTGCCCAACTAGGCAAACTAAGTTTTAAGTTCATTATTGTTGCACTTTTATTACACAGTAAATTCTTTGCAGATACTGTAATATATTTTAATATGCTTTGTAATCATTTTTAGAAAGCAGTGATAAAAATTGCTGATTTAATAAACTAATATTGAACTACCTGAGATTCTGGTTTGTATGCTTCTTTCTGGAAGATAATCTTACAGTGATTTGTATTTTGTAATCCTGCTACTTAAGGCTCATAGGCAGAGTAGCTATTTGGCAAGCTGCTGATTTCCCACCTCCATTTGTGTATCCATAATAGTTTCTGACTATTTCTTTTCTGTGGCCTTGAACTTGTTGCTGAAATTACTGCTTGTTCTAAGGCTTAGTTCCAGTATTAAATTTATCTGTAAAGAATTAAAAATACTCCCACAAATTTCCAGCACCTCTCTGTAATTAGCATGTTATAGCAGAATGTAATTTTGGGGCTTCCTAATGTCTAAATGTGGAAGTTCTGTAAAGTCCAAGTGTGGAACATAAATCTAAAACTTCTTGTGTGGATTGAAAGTTTGAAACTTGATCTTGGTGGTACTTTTAACTTCAGCGGGTGTACTAACCTTGAAAAGTAAGAGTAGATTGAATAGCTGCTTAGCAGAAAGCACTTGGATGTGTTTGTCCCAAAAAAATCCAAAGACGTCTTCCACACGATGCTTCCTACTACTTGAGAATAACCAATGGCATCAATAGACACTCATTGTAACATTGTGCTGAAATTAATCCTCTGGTCCCTTCTGTCTCCTCTATGCACACATCTTACTTGAGGCATTTCCAGAGATATATCTGTGCCATCAGGGTGCTACAGTTCAGCCATGGCTCCTGCTGTGGTCAGATTTCAGCTGCCGTGGAGTTCCGGTGTGGCAGCGTTGGTGCCGTGTGTCACATGAAAGCAAGTGAAACAATGTGTGGGCTCCTGAAGGCTCCATAGAGCTTGAACTGCAGCCACCTGCTGGAACTGCTCCTTGTAAAAGTAAAAAATAATCTGAAGAAGGGGAGGTTTTAGTGATGTTTGGAGGTGGGAGGGGTTGCTCTTTGGGGTTTTATTTTTAATAGAATGTTGTTTTATATGCTCATAAGACATTTCAGACTTTGAAAAATCTACAGCACATTTCAGCAGTTGTTCTCTCTAATCCACAATTCATATTTGAATAATAGGAAAAGTAGACAAGTGTCCACGCAATCAGTTTGTAAGTTTTGCAGTAGTTGTTGCTGCTAATATTTGGCACTCTTAAACTATGAAACAAATATTTCTGTTTTAATTCCAGTGGCAGTACCAACCTTGAAAAATAAGAGTACTGGGGTGCCACTTAGTTTCTCTAAACCTTATTTGCTCCCATGTCTGGTGCATCTGTAAGGCCTTTGGAGCAGACACTGCTCTGGGTTTCTGTGATCTTGCCATGCTGCAAGTATTACCTGTGATGGCAGAGGACCTTTTGAAGGCTTGGACCTTGGCCCTGCCTGCCTGGCCTGGCTAGGAAAACACAGCAGAAAAGGTTGGCTGCCCTGCCCTGCTCAGACAGATGAACAAATGCATCTGCTGAAAGTGCCTTCCTTTGCTCAGGGATCACAGCAATGAGCTGGAAATAAATATCCACACCAAATAAACACCTGTTGTGATCAAAACACAGTCAGGAAGATGAGGTGTTTTTTTCACCAGTATGTTCAGAAGTCCTGAATCTATGCAGCTCTTCTGACCTGAGGGAAAAATGTGGATGGAAACCATGGTTTTGAGGCAGTCTCCTCTTCCTCTTCCTCTTCCTATTGGAGGACTTCATGCTAGCATGGATTTGTACCTGCTGATATACTGTGGGCTCAGTTTCTGGTCCAGTGAATACTGGAAGCTCACTAATGCCACATCTAACTTGTCTTCCCCCCTTTTCTCTGAGATGGAGCTTGTCCATGTTCTTTCCAAAGTCTTGCTAGCTCAGCAACTCATGTTCCACTTCAGTCTGGAGCTCTGAAGATTTCATTGTAGTGAAAACAGCTCATGAATGGTACGTATATGTCACCAGGTGCTGTATTTCAGATATACTGTAAGATTTCTATGTTCACCATTTTTCAATTTTTTAAACAAGAAACTGCTGAAACATGCTGCTCATGCTTAGTGATTCTCTTTTCTGAGATAATTCTGTGGGTTTTTTCTCAAAATGCATTATTTTGTGTCTGGTCTGAAAGTAAGAAATTAACAACAATGTAAGTATAACCAGTAAGCTCAGGCTTACTGGCTTGGCAATTTTTGCCTACAATGGAGAGTAGTTGCCATTTTTATTCATGTTGCATTAGCGTGTCTTAGCTCCAATCTGCTAAAATTCACACCTTTAATGTTAACTATTTATACATTTTTATTAAACATTTATACAGTGTTTTTATCAATGACCTTCAACCATTCCACATGGCTGACACCTTCACAAGGAAACTGGGATGGCTGGGCTGGTTTGCAGTCAGTAATCTGCTGGCCAGGGCAGTGAGAACCAAAACCTGAGAGCACACCATGCTATGCACTGTCCTGGGGTAGGTGCAGTGCGCTGGCACTGAGGGTGCTGGGAGCCACTTCCACATGTGAATCCCCCCGTTTTCTTTCACCAAGAAATGGAGATAAGTGCTTTATCAGTCCAATATACAAACAACCCCTAAAATACAGCTGTGAATAAAATATTTAATTCTCATGCCACAGTCTTCATTATTAGCAGTGAAAAAAATGGAAATATCTGAATTAAATTATAAAAATAAGCTAGTTAGATCTGGCATTACCAACATGGTAATTTCTAAGGCCCAGTTTCAGTTTCATGTTCAAAATAGTAAGGCTATTTTGTCACTTGAAACCTTTTATCTATGTTTGTATGAAATGGAAAGAGACTGAGAGTCCTTTGTCCCATGTGTTCCATGTGTTCATCTCAAAAAGCCTTTGAAGCTCTTATGTTAACTATTTGAGGTTCAGAAACAGAAGGGAAATTTCAAGATAATATAAACAGCTCCAAGGAGAAAATGTCTTTTAATTCATGACCAAACAAGCAAACATATATTTTATGTTTCAAAAAGATGACTGAACTTCTTCATGCCAGGAAAAATAAATCCATCTGATTTTGCTTTAAGCTGTCCTCTTTTTCAAATGCAGTGAGGGGCTCCAGTTCCTTTGGATGATGTAATTCGACTGTTCTGCTTGAGTTCTGCTCCCTGTTGATGTCATGTCGCTGCTAGCCAACTATTCAAAGAGAAAAGCAACTTCTAGTTTAGACTAGAGCACGAGGAGGCTGAGGTTTATAACTACCCAGCATCTCGGGATGCCGGGTTGGATCCTCCCAGGCAGAGCCCGGCTTTAAGAGAAGCTCCATCCGCCGTGGACCCCCCTGGCTGCAGGTGGGTGGCACCCCGGGCTGGCTGGTGACAGCAGGTATGTAGGGGGCAGGGCAAGGGGGGTGTCTGGGGGTGTGTGCTGAAGTCCTTCAGGGAAAGAAGCTGAGAGAAATACATGGCTATTTTGGGACAGAAGTTCAGCTGAGAGGCCTGTGAAAGCAGGGAATCCCTGCAGACTGAGCTGGAGGTTGCCATGCCTCTCCTCAGCTGCTTTTGACTAACTCCTCCCAGCTTTTTCTTCAGCTCTAGTGTTCCATTCCCAAATGAGTGAACACCTTCTGCTCCTCTCCAATGTTCTCAAATCCAAAGTATAGCTCCTCTGTGCTGCAATGAGGTCTAAGATTACATGTAATGTGTGGTTAGGAATGTGGTTAGGAAACATTGTGGGATCACTGTTTGGCTCATCTGTGTCCACACTACGTTGATGAAACTGAACATCAGCTGTTTGCTGGCGCTGGGGGGTGGCAGAGGGAAAGGGCCGCCTGTGGGACCCAGACTGCTGGCCCCAGGCAGCAGGATAATTCCTCTGCTTGTTTGGCACACTGTGACCTACAAGACTGTAGCCCCAGGGGGGAGCTGCCTTTATACCCCTGGAGCCAATGTCCAGATGTTTTGAGACCCTTACTTGTGGAAGTAACGTGGCTGGAAACACAGTGGGGGATAAAGGGCCAAACTGTCAGGCACGTGTTTACATGCTTACATACATTTAACATGCTTATTTTCTTTGAGATTTGGGCCACCCTCTCCCTAGCAGGGATCAGACAGGATTTTGCTGTACCTTCCGAAAGGTGTGTATGCACAGCTCATGTAAGAGAGGGTGATGGATTGTGCCAAACCTTTCCCCTGGGCCTGTGAATAGGCTCGGCCCCGCAGGAGCAGGCATGCGTGTGGTCACACGGCTTTGAAATGGGGGCTGGCTCTGCCCAGCGCCAGCGCAGAGCCCGGCTCTAGCAGCTTGCTACGATGAAGGCTCATTAAGTTACAGAGCTGTCAGCTACAAATGGCCTTGGTGGGATGCTTTAGCCCAGGAAGGCGTCTGCACCTCTGTGTGTGTGTGCTCCTCCCTGGCAGACTCCTCCATCCCCGTGGGCAAAGGCAGCGAGGAGAGGAAGGCAGAGCTGCTGCCTGCAGAGCACTGCCTGTGTGTGCTGCCCTGGGGAAGCTCATGGTGACCATCCCTGAGATCAGGGATGGGAGTGGTAGCAGCAAATGCAGTGTCTGCATCCCTGTGACTGCTGCTTCCATGCTTTTTATGGCGAGGGAACTAAACATTTCTTCCCATCCTAGAGAGGAGCTGGGAATTCATATGCATGTTATGAGAGGAGGACAATGATGATATTTAAGAAAAAGAATTCAAATAGAAATAAGTGTCATGCCCTTCTTTGGTTTACATGGTGTTGCCAGGAAGGAAGGAGCAGTGGGGGATGGGTTGGGAACTGTGGAGTTTTGGGGACAGGTTCCTTGTGCATGAGATCTGTTTGATCTCCATAGTCTCTGTTTTCCTCTTAAGCAGAACAAGATTGTGGGCAGATAAGAAAGGGTGGTAAGAAATCCTGATCCGTCTTACTGGTGGCTGTTTTGTAGAGGGGGATCTGGCATCAGGATCCTTCCTGTTAGGAAACAAAGAAACACATCATGGAAAACCACTTCAGGCTGGAAAGAAGGCAAGGGAGGGGGAGTCTTTGGGCCCTTCTTCCTGAGGTCAGTGGAAAGGCTTTCCTTCTCTGCAAAGGCAGCAAGAGAGGGCCCATAATTATCCTAGGTGGGTGATTTTTTCCTGATCCCTCCAGGAAACTGCACGCAAATATTGTTGTGCCCTTCCTCTTACTTTGTTAGGATATAAATAACTGAGGAAATGGCTTTGTTTATCACTGTCACATAAGTGTCCACCATTTAACTTTGAACTTTAGATATTCAGGAGTTAGTGAAATTTTATACCATATCTTTGATTGCCTTGTATCATCATAAAAAGAAAAGACAGTGATTTGCACATTTCACTATATAAATAATAATTAACTTGCAATAGGGATAAATGCCTGCATCCAGGACCAATTCACCCATTGGTCCTCTGCCTTCTATTTGAAAGGAGCAAGGACATTTTCTCAACACACAAAACCTAACCAAGCTGTGCCAGATTTAAACCAACAGCTTACAGTATTAGTTGGCTAGTCCAGGACACGAGTCCAGGAATTTGGAGGGAATATTTTGAGAAATGTCTGTAATATAAATATTCAACTTATTTATTTTTAGTAGGTTTATGTGACATATATGATATTTTTCTAGAGTGCTCATGAAAACACAGAACCTACTGATAAATTTTATATATCCTGAGTTTGGGTGGGTTCCTAATTTCTTCTTGTGTTTCCTCCTTTCCCTTTTGGAGGCAGCTAAACTACACTTGCTAAAAGGGAAAACAGTGCTATTCCCTTATCTCAGCTCTGAGCTTGATATCTTTCCTTACAGCCTCTGATTTCAGATGCCTGCCCATTTTCTAGTAGTGATTCCCAGCAGCAACTTTCTGATTCCTGGACAGGTAATGATGCCAGGTAAATGTGTCCTGTGAACAGGTGACCTTGTAAAGGCCAGAAAGGACTCACTGCTATCTATATAAGTCACCAGAATTATTTTCCCTTTTGTTATTAATGAGAAGCCCATGAACAGTAAACTTTGGAATCAGCTGGCACTACCAGCTAGACTCCAGTTGCCCTGCCAGCAGCAGGTGCACAAAAGCATCCTCAAAGCAGTGCTGAGCAAATTCCTAATACTTCACAGTTTCACCTTCTCATTTGCTGTGCCCCAGTTTAACCACTTGCCTATCACCCTGATCTTTGTACTCTCTGCTGTGCTTTCATTTCCTGAGTCCATTGTCAGGTTCAATTTTCCAGGTAAGAATTTCTTTAGAAGGGCAGTTCAGTTGTGCAAGATGCTCTTTACCAAAGCCTCAGAGCGAAGTATGACTTTTCAACTGGTTTATGGCAATTTTGGTGACTTTCATATATTATTTTTGAGCATAGGAATTGGACAAGACCAATGACAACCTTTACTCATTGTGTCCTGATGGGTTAATTTCTTTCAGATCAGAGAGGTTCATAGGTAGATCATAAGTACTTGGTCTCTGTTCCTGAAACCAAAGGTCACTGCATTAAAGCAGTGAGGTGAATGTAGGAGTGGATCCAGTGGAAGTCATTCTTCAGAAAAAACAGCTGCTGAATGTCAGAAAGGACTTCCTCCAAAACTGGGTAAGTCAATTTTTTTCATGTTCTTTGATGTTTTCTTTTCTTGTAATGTACCACTATGACTAGTTTTGGCTCCTAGCACTGTTTATGCATCCTGAAAATGCAGATAATCTATTATAGATGTGTCTTTTAGGTAACCATCTAGCCATGCAGGGAGCATTTCTAACTTGATGGAACAGATGAGCTGTTATGTGAGGCAGTAGCTCAACAAATAATCTTCCTTTTTATGTAAAGGAAACCAGTTCCATCATTATTCAGGGTGACTACAGTTTTTGGATAGGAATCCTTAAAAAAAAAAAGACAGAAGCCTGCAGATGTTCTGAGAAGCATTTGGCAAACTCAGAAATGGCGTTATGATATGGGTTATTACATGGGACTGAGCTCATATCACCTCTCCAGCAGGGAAAGGCAATTCTTTGAATATCTGCTCTTCAAATGGAGAAAGCAGGCAGTGCTGAACTAGCCCACAAGATAAGAAAATGTTGAGAGAATGTTCTCCATAATTCTATTTAAGATTTTGCTAAATTCTTCCTTTAATTAGGGCTTCATCTACAATCATGATCCTTCCCTATGTGGTTGCTGAACCACTAGGCTTCAATGCTGTCCCTGTTCTGAGGAAGTCAGGCTCTGAGGGTTAAGAAATATCTGCCCCAAAAAGAAATAACAAAAAATGCAGTAACAAGTCATTGCTTCTGCACTGTCCACACCTCTTAGTATTGTAAAATGGTAATTTTTTTTTTTTCAAATACTAATCAAAGTATGGAAAACTATCAGGTAAGGGCTTTCCCATTTACAGTGGCTGCTGTTGCTGGTTCCCTGATGCTGACTTCTCATACTAGAACAGATAAAGTTTTCTTTCTCAGTATTTTATGTTTTATAATTAAGTGGGTACAAAGCCCATAACTGGTCAGAACTTTGCCTTTGCAAAACAAACATGGAACTTTGGGAAGTATGTCACACTGCTCCCCACTCTCACAGTTTCTCAGATGTTTTAATTTTTCATTCTCTTCTCTCTTAGCAGTGGGTTGACAGCAGTAGACACCTCTCTCCCCTCCCATCACTACAACAGGTTTCTTGGTTTCCGAGCCAGGCTAATATCCAGGTAATATTTATAATTATGGCAGTAGTTCAAGCTGATGATGTTTGGTCACTTAAAGTGTCTGTAGCCATGAATCATACACTGATTTTTCTTTTTTCATTTTTAAAAAATAATCCTCTTACCTTCATAACAGAATGCCACTGCTGTTACAATTTATAATGTAAGCCAAGTGTCTTCAAAAGAGCTATTCAGCTGAGCTGAAATCCAGTGTATTGTGTCACAAACTCTAAAGGCAAGACTCCTCCTTTCTAATCTTTTTGAATATTCATCTTGGGTGCTGTGAGGAATTACAAAAGCCTGACTTTTCACTGGTGATGATGAGGTAGAGAAGGGCAGGGAAGAGGAATAATGCTTCCTGACACTCAGGCTAGGACTTTTTCATGTGATTATGGACCTGTGTCACCATCCTTTCTGTGACAGATGTGCAAAAACTGAACCCGTGAGAAGAAAGAAACAAGTGGGTTCCATTTTCCTTCTAAGCAGCTATTTGATTTCTGTTGGAAATACTGTGATCTGAAAGCAAGGACAGAATCTCCACCAGTTCTCAGAAAACACAACACACTTTTTCTTTCTGGAGGTGATTAGCAGATTCCTCCTTCTGGTGGTGTCTAAGATCAGTTTTCTGTGAGGTGCTTTCAGCACACCCAAGGAAGTTATTGATGGCCTTCAGGTAGAGGTGGTCCTCGTGGGATCAAGGAGACTGGGTGGAGGCTGAGAGCAAAAAAATAAAGCTGCATAGATACATGTCACTTTTTCATCCTGTTAAAGGGTGAGATCAAGCAAATTAAAAATAAAGTTGGTGAAATTGAAGTGCAAAGTGCAAGCAAAAGGAAATGAAGGTACCACACTGGGTGTGGTATTGAATCTTGTACCTGTTGGTGCTGGGTTTCCTATATACACTGGGCATGTGACTGGTTTTTGTAGGTGGCCTGGCAGATCTCTTCAGCACTCAGCAGCCTACTGAGGTTTCTGGCTTCCTAGGTGACCATGGGCACTGAATATGAAAAAGATCATATCAAAAAGCTGCAGGAGCAGCGCATGTCCATGCAAAAGAAAACCTTTACCAACTGGATGAACAATGTCTTCGCCAGGAATAATGTAGGTAGCTCCTTCAATTTGAAGATTTTTTTTCTGGGTTTTGTTTTGTTTTATTTTACCCACTGTATCCTTTTTAATGTTATTTTTAATGTATTTTTTCCTGAATGTTGTCACGTGCAAGCAAGGAAGGATTTGACTAACCAGAGTGCTCCATCCTCTGTCTTTTACCTCACATCTGTCTCCTTTGTCCATGGTATGAGTCTTCTCTGAAATCAAGATTCATTTCGTAGGCTGCATAACCCCATCATATTGTGATATCCTTTGTACATTGGTGATTGTTTCAGAGAAAAATCCTTATTTGCTTCTTTTTCCTGTAAATAAATTATCTGCAGATGTCAGGGTTTCCCCAAGCAATGCTCAATTCTTAATTGTCTGGCCAAAAATTCTGACTTTGTGCTTTGCCTGGTTGGTTCAGTCTGAGTTGCTGCTCAAGGGACCTGAAAAAGTAGCTTTAATTTTGGGAATTTTATACATACTGCCATGCAAGTACAGACCAGTTTGTTTTCTGTAGCTCTCAGAGTTCAAAAAAATCTTCAGAGCCAATGTGCAGTCGATATGTGTGTATAAGGTAATGCCAGCATATTCCAGTCTCCAGACTTACTTCAGATAAAGTTTCAGGCACAAATGATGTAGCTGTGGCACAGAAAGGAATGATGTCATCCAAAACAATTCCGTTTTCTAGAGTCTGTAGTAGGTAGTAATGAAAACAGATGATGAGGACACCAAGCAGGATCAGGCCACTGGGTCCACTGTAGCTCTTCACTGTGTTTCAGTACCAGATGTGTTTTTTCAATGTAATGTTTTAAGTTTGTGATTCGTACAAAGGCAGCTGCAGAGCACAACAAACTTTCAAATTTATTTTTCGTAATGGCAGTGAACAAACACAAAACACATGCTTGTTTTGCCACCTGCAGAAAGTTAGGTGTTTATAGTGTAGGAAATCAGTTCTGTTTGGCTGTAGACATATACTTTCTTATTTTAAAAATGCCTTCAAGTCCAGAGATAAAAATGCCAGTCTGAAGTTCCTGCAATGTACTTGTTCACGTATCATAAATGTCTGGGGAGCACAGCCTGTGAGAGCTTTCCGAGCCATATACGGTAGAGACGGCCAGAGCTTATCTGGGCCGTCCTGGCAGCTTAGTCCCAGCTTTCCAGGCAAACGCTGAGGTGATTGGATCATACTGCAGGACACTGCCGTGCTCTCAATTATACTGTTGACTACTTCAAGTTTAGCACTAAGGATGCTATTGGATTGAATTTGTTAAGCTGTTTGTGACTGGTATCATTGTGAGAAGAATGAGGCAACAAAACTATTAAAACAAGAGCTGGGTGAGACATAAAGCAGATATATGAAGCCTGTCTTCTTACAAATTCAAACTGAACTATTCTTCATTTATAGAAGTGTCACAGAATATAACAGCTTTAACTTTTTTTTATTGCAGTATATCATAGGCAGAATTTTAAGTTTTATTAAATGTGCAAAAAGGAATAAAGTTGGCAGCTAAACACAGAGGTTTTTTTATGGAGATAATCAGTGGAGCAAGTTGTAAATCCTTGTGCCATACACAGTAGAGATTTTAAACACTATCTATCTTGTTTTTTACACTTCCAGTGTTTTTTTTCTTTCTCTGGAGAAAAGATTTCTTAAGCTAATTAGTAACTGATCAGAAATTAGAAGGT
Organism: Passer domesticus; assembly: GCF_036417665.1. Classification (NCBI taxonomy): domain Eukaryota; kingdom Metazoa; phylum Chordata; class Aves; order Passeriformes; family Passeridae; genus Passer; species Passer domesticus. The sequence goes on from NC_087479.1 coordinate 36,938,556, forward strand.
ACTTGCCTGCTGTCTGTCCTTTCCCCCCGTGACATGTACATTAAAAAAAATATAATAGCTTCTTGCTTACTTTTTCTTCTCTTTCTTCTCTTTCTCTCTCTTTCTTTCTCTCTCTCTCTTTCTTTCTTTCTTTCTTTCTTTCTTTCTTTCTTTCTTTCTTTCTCTCTTTCTCTCTTTCTCTCTTTCTCTCTTTCTCTCTTTCTCTCTTTCTTTCTGATGAAAAAGATTATTTACTGTAATTTCAAAATCACAGTAATTTATTCTTAGGTTTTAATGTCATTTCTAGATGGCAAGTGGCATAAGGCCAAAAGGAAACACCCAAAGCAAGTTCTTGTTAGGTCAGAGTACAGACTGTGTCATGTTGAATCACCTAATCACTGGGTGACCTCATTACTGGCAGCAATAAAGTACATTTTTGTAAATGATACTAACCTTTCAATTAGTGTGAGACTCTGGCTAAAAATATGGAGACTTTGGGTGGTAGAGCAGGTCCAAGCAGGACGTGACAAACTTTGTTGAGACTATGGAGTATAAAATGAGTAGTTGAATGGGATTATCAGCTCAACTTTTAAATGAAATGCACAGCTCAGAATAAAATTATTCTGATAAAATTAAAGATTCACTTGAATTAGAATAAAAAATGTCAGCATTTATGAAAGATTTGATTTTGAAAATGCTCAAATCTTTTATTTTTCAAAATCTCCTGCTTTTTTCTTTTTTACTCCATTGTGGGTTTGCATTTTTGTTTGGTTGTTGAGGGTTTTTAACTTCCATCTAGTTTCATAATTAATGTAAGGCCTCCTGCAAATCCATTTTTTTTAATTAAGACTCACCACTCTGTGGATATATGCACTGTCATAGAGAAGACTCAGTGAAACATCAAGAAGGCATTTGTTTTGTTTTAGAAGTAGAGGGTTCTCTGTGCCAAATGTTAAGCTGGAGGCTGTATTGCCTGGCTGTTCTTCACAGGTAAAGATTGAGATAGAAGACATTTACACAGACCTGAAGGATGGCATCCCTCTCATGCAACTCCTGGAGCTGCTTTCTGGAGAAGCTTTGCCCAAACCAAGCCGGGGAAAGATGAGAGTGCATTTTCTAGAGAACAACAGCAAAGCCATCACATTCCTGAAATCCAAGGTATTATTGATATTAGAGATCACAACATTTTATATATGTTATTAATTATTTATTACATCATGTTAATTCTGGTTTCCCCCTCTAGTATACAATAACATATCCTCTGAAGACAGGCCAGGGATTTTATTAAAAGAAAAAAATTGATCAAATTTTAACTTTTTTGTTATTTGAGTAATAATATGTTTTAGAAACAGCTAATATTCCTGTCCTTTGGAGGAAAGAAATGTGCTTCTTTCCTTTCCCTAACCACCAGTTTTCAAAAAACATTTATTGCAACTTCAAATTTTTGACACCACTATCCCTTTGCCAGGCTTTTGCTGAAATTCATCATGAGCTGACATAGGAGCTTGCAGGCCTGTGGCCTGGTGAAAAGATGTAAACATTAAACCTCTGTGCTTAAGAAAAGGGCCTGGACATCCTCTCCAGTAACAGTTTGTTACACTGAGAGCTGGACACGAGCACATTTATGCTGAACAGATTCTGGTTTATTAGCAGGTACAAGTAAAAGTGATTGGCCCTGAGAATATTGTAGATGGTGACAGAACCTTAATCCTGGGCCTTATCTGGATCATCATACTTCGATTTCAGATTTCATCTATCAAACTTGATAAGGTAAAATTGTATCTTTGTCTTTTTGCTTGTGCAGTTGTGGGGTTTTTTTCTCAAAGGAACAAAACAGTGACTTGGAGATGGAAAGAACATTCGTGTTCTTCACCATCTTCTACAAATTTCTTATGGACTCTTGACTTCCTGTTGAATTTCTCTGTCAATATTTCTCTCTAGATTTGAGTCCCATGATGCTGCTTTGAAGGTGCACATGCTTTTTTAAATTATTTAACATGAACTCTAAGTACATGAAAAATGAGGTTCTATAAAGAACTTTCTATTATGAAATCAAAGTCAATAATTTCTAACAGTAGACCTGAATACATCATATTTTGTTTCTGAGTTCTATTTGACAGCTAAGAAAGCAAATAAACTGAACTTTCTGCCTGATTTCTACAGACCTTACAGAAGACAAGTGTTTAAAAAATTTCAGCACTTGCATTTCACCTTATAGTTTCTGCATTCATTCAATTAACTTTTTTTAAAATAGAAAACTTCTATTTTCATGTTAAATTTTTCTACCTCTATGACAGATACAGTCTGCAAGTCATGACTTTGGGGGGACCTGTGAATTGAACAAAATTAATGCAAAGCGACCTTTGGGAACATAAGTGTAAACTCACTGATACTGTTTTCTTATATTGCTGACACAAATTTTTCTTTTCCCTGTTCTCTTCACAGGAAGAATTTGGAGGTAGAGCTGATGTTCTGTTTGCCAATGAAGCCTTATTGCTATGGTGTCAGCATAAAACTGCCAGCTATTCCAATGTGAGTGTGAAGGACTTCTCCAAAAGTTGGAGTGATGGGCTGGCCTTCAATGCACTCATACATGCTCACAGGTAAGATTTGATGGACCAGTTCAGACAGAGTTGCTTATTGCTGTTTCTAGCTCTGACACAAGTTGTTCCAGGGTCTGAATTACCAGGTTTGTCAAGAAACTGACAGATACTCTCTGCCCTTTCTCACTGAAGACTCTTAAATGGATATTAAATGGGTATTCTCTCTCTCTCCTTGAAAGGATGGACCAAAAGCTCCTTCTTGGAAGTTCCTTTAGTTGGGTATAATATTGAATTTCCAGGGGAATATCACGTATCTGAACAATACTGCCCATCTGGTCTCATTCATGTTGCCATTGCTCTTTTTCTAATTTTTTTCTTTCAGGCAGTGGTTTTATTGTATGAACATTAGAGCATGTATATCTTCCTGTTCAATTGTAATACAGTAAGCAGCTTCTCAGTCTCTTTTTTTTCTCCCTTCTCTGTCCCTTTGAAAAAGCCAAATGAAGGAGAGAGAAACCACCTATGGTAACCTTGATCACTTCTTTGTCCTCAACACTTCTGCTGTATCTTATAGGAGATACCATGTGGGATGGTGGAGCTTCCCCAGCTGGGAGTCACCTCCCTTCTCTCAGCTGTCTCTCTAGTGGGCTTTGATTTTCACCCATTGGGAAAGAGGAGAAACAAGGGCAGGCATTTGCTGGGAGTGGTAATTCAATTTCATAGAAGACAATGTTCTTCCTGCTATGTAGGCAAGGAGCAATGCTCTTGAATGAAGTTCAGGGTCAAAGTAATTCCAGTGTTAATGTCACATAACATTAACAGATATGTGACTATTAACTTAGTCTCATAAACTGTTTATGGTTTATGGTCTGAAAGAACTTACTACAAACAAAAATCTTCCTTCATCTCCATGCCCTCTTTTTCTCCTTGCCCAGGCCTGATCTTATCCACTATAGCTCACTGCGGCAGGACCAGCCCATTAAAAACCTGAACAATGCCTTTGATGTTGCTGAGAAAGAGTTTGGAATCAGCAAACTGCTTGATGCTGAGGATGTGGCAGTGCCCTATCCAGATGAGAGATCCATCATGACATATGTGTCACTCTATTACCACTACTTCTCCAGACTGAAACAAGGCCAGACAATGCAAAAGAGGCTTAACAAAGTAAGTGCATTGCTATCTTTGGAAGTTATAGGTTAAAAATGTAGAGCTGAATTTAATTTGGCAGCGTGGGGGGATTTTGTTCAAGCTCATTCAGGATCATTTGAACTGAAAGCCATCTGAAAGACCTTGTACCTTGAGACTTGTACCTGGAGCCTGTACACTCTCTGATCTCCAAGAGGGTTGCAATTATCTCACTGAAAATCAATCTCTCTTTGACCTCGCGGTTTCTGTTTGAGAACTGATATGGTTCCAAGGCAGCTTGAGGCATGGAGATCTCAATAGTATTGGGAGAAAATTAAGACTAGGCAAAAGCAGGCCTAATCAACACTTTTCTCATTTAATAGGAATGACGATCCCTTCCTCTATGGAACTACTTTGGATTTTGATTTCCTTTGAAAATCCTCATCCTTTCTTAGGATAACTCCTTAGGTAGAAAATGAAAAAAAAACCCAAACAAACAAAAAGCCCATACAAATGAAACAAAACCAAAACAACTTAACATCACCATCAACAACAACAAATAAAACTGAGAGAATGCTAGCTAAATTGGCTGAATTTTAAATTTTTTAATTAAATTGTTATTATTTTTATTAAATTTAGCTAAGTTAAATTTAGCTAAATTAAGGGGTTTTTTTCTGTTTCTACATACAATTCACCTCACATAAAATCATGAGCTATATTAAAAATTTCTTCTATCCCAATGATTGAAAACTAAAGGAATTTTGTAGTTGTTCCTCTGAAGACCACTTCCCTTGAGAGAATTTCTCCTCTATCTCCAGAGAAATCTGTTCTTGTCTTGAACTACAACAGAAGTAGCCTGCAGAAAACCTACACATCTAGGATGGAGGATGGGTCCTAAGAACATCTGAATTTGGAGAACTGCTTATGCAGTTGAGAGGGGGAATACATTGCTTAGAGGGAGGAACAAAAAGCCACACTGAGGTTTCTCTGGTGGTCACAAGGTGAAAAGGTTTTGCAAAGCAGGGTTTGGTCAGCTAAAAATGTGGTCTGGGTCAAGGATCAGATGATCCTGTAACATGGCTCCCCACAGCACCAAGCCTGTTAGTGTGCAAGGAGTGTCTGGAGGATGCTCTTTGTCAGAAAACCTAATGTTAGGTAGTCCTGCAAGGAGCAGGGATTTGGACCCAATGGTCCTTATGGGTCCCTTCCAACTAGAGATACTCTAGGATTGTATGTACGAGAGCAGCATGTTCTCCAAAGAGATGAATTAGATGAGAGCAGGACTTGGAATTCAGTCCAAGTCTGGGCATCAGTGAGGAGAGTGGGCAGTAGGACTTCACAATACTACCCATGGGTCACTGGATTTTGGCCAGGAAACATTATTTATCTTTTGATAAACATGAAATAGTCCTTGAGTCCACAAGCATGTATTAGAGGAACTGTAAGGAGCAAGCAGGCCATAACATTTGTATTTTATGAATAAGCAGTTTGCTTGCACTTTTTTCCATTCTCATTGTGCTCCACTGTTATTTCCATTTTTTCATAGTTATAGTTATTCTTTCTTTTCTCTCTCTCCACTTACCTGCTTCTTTTTCTCCATTTGACTCCTTCCTTACTTTTAGCCACTCTCTAATATTGCATTTTTGACGCACACCATCAGAAGGAGAAGGAAACAGGTGTTAATCTCTTCATGTCCTTAGTCCCCTCAAATAGGTGGCTCTGAATTTACTAATAGGATTGGGAGGGAAGCCTGAATGTGTCAAGGAAGTCTTTGAGTTCAGGCTAAGTGTGTGACAAGCATGGCAGAGAGAAACAGCTCTGGAAGGTAGCTCCTTTCCCTCTCCCATCTGAGGTGACCATGCATTTGCTGGGATCTTTCAGCAAAAGCTGGGTATGATGGCAGAAAATTCAGAAGGGAGCCCTGATGTCATGGGCTGCTCTTCCTGCACTGAATGTTGATGCTATTTTACTGCTCTTACAAGACTGCAGCAAGACCTAGTGATTGCCAAGTGCACTTTCTGGTAAGCAAAAGCAGATTACCACTTGGAAGGACTGGGTCTTTTCTCAGTGCCATCTCCCTCACAAATCTGTCTGGCTGGGGCAGGCAAACTCAGCAGAAAGATAGAGACGGACAGCATTGTTCAGCACTAAACCTGACATTTGCACTGTCACTATAAGACACGAAGAAACACGACACGAACACGCTGCTGTTCTCAAGGTAAAAAGGGAAAGTTTATTTTCTGACTCCAACATTTATAGACTTCCAAAGGTGACAGTGGATTGGAAGGTGAAAGTGCCACCTCTCCAATGACACTGGACAAACCAACAGTCCATCAAATTTCTCCTCCTCCATAAAAGAATGCAGAACAATAAGTTATTTACAGAAAGTGTGTGAGAAAGTTCATTACAAAAATGTAAACATCAGAAAGCTTAGAAAATCTTAAAAAATCAAGGTGACATTGCAGGAGTAAGGATCTGTGTCTTTTGTAAGTTAGGGTGAGGAAAAAAATAATATGAAGTAAAAAGACAAAGATGGAAAAAATGTAAAATGGAAAGAAAGGATGATTTCATTCTAATACCTTTTATTTCATTAGGGATTTAATTCTAGATATTTGCTCCAGTGTTTACCTGAACTTGAAATAAAGGCAAGTAATTTTTCTAGTAATTTTAATAAAGAGAAACAGTTCCAATAGAAGAGATTGAGAAGGAGCTGTTTGACCACAGTCTGCTGTGTGCATGTGAGAGAACCAGGATCTTGTCAGATGGTCTCCTAAATCCTAAATGGTGAAGCTGAAAGGGTTACACATTAGCCTAGAAGTGTTTGGGGTTGAGGAATGAGACTGCTAAAAAAAATTTGTGGTTTTTTTCGATTGTAAAACAAAAAATGTGAATCATGCTGCTTATTCCAAAATGTTTTCTTAAATAAAAACTGAAATGAAACATTAAATAATATTGATTTTTCTGTATTTTATGGAAGGCTGTTCTAGCATTTCACCTAGCCTCAGATGTGAACAGCTACCAGCACATCAGTATAAAAATGTGATGACTGCTGAAGACACTGCTTTCTGTTCACCCACCATGCTTCATTCTATTTCTTACGTGGCTTGTCATTTTATATTCCCATCACAGATTGTGTTCCTCCTGAAGGAGATAGATGACTTGAAGCTTCAGTACGAGCAGATGGTCTCTGACCTCCTGAAGTGGATTAAACAGAAGGTAGTGGAACTGGATGACCGTCATTTCCCCAACTCTCTTCAGGAGATGTGGCTGCTCATGGCCAACTTTAAAACCTTCCGCACTGTGGAGAAACCCCCCAAATACCAAGAGAAGGGCATGATTGAAGCTCATCTCTTCAACATCAGGACCAAGCAGAGAGCAAACAACCAACGGCCATACTTGCCCCCAGAGGGGAAGATGCTGCAGGACGTGGAAAAGCACTGGATCATCCTGGAAAAGTCAGAGCACAACCGTGGAAAAGCACTGCAAAAGGAGATGCTGAGGCTGGAGAGGCTGGAACAGCTAGCCCAGAGGTTCCTGAAGAAGGCAGCCCTGCGTGAGTCCTACTTGGAAGACATGAGGAAAGTGATCGGGAAGCAAGACTTCTGGCCAGAGAGTGTGGACAGGATGGAGGCTGCCAGTAAGAAGCTGGAAGCCATTGTGGCAGATGTGCTGCCCAGGAAGGAACGCTTCACAGCTTTGGATGAAATGGCCACCATTATCAGCCAGGAGAACTATCATGGCAAAGATCAAATCTTGCAGAAGTGAGTGATGGCTGAGAAACTCTGTAGTGGTGGAGGTCAATATTAGTTGAAATCCTGTGGTGTGGTGGAAGGAAATTAATTATAACTGTGAATCCTATCTTTGCTCCTCATGAGTAGAACTGTCAGGAATTTCTTCTACCTGTGAACAGTTTCAGCAGACATGGAAAACACTTCATCTTCTTCAAAATTCTAACCTTTTTCCTTGAATGATCAAAGCCTCAGACCAATTTGTGGTGAAAAATATTTTTAAGGTGTTTTTGTTATATATGAAAATACACCTACAAATTTCTACCAAATATTCTATCTGCCATAAAAAATGCTTAGAGAGATTATATTCTTTTCCCAAATCAACACATTTCTATTTCAGTCTGCAATTTGGGGAGATATTAATTGGTTAAGGCATGGTATTCTCAGATTAACTCTATTCTGGAGCAAATATTGAGAAATTATAAATTCTCTGATTATCTCACGTTATTATATAACCTGGTTTGTGACTATCTAAGAATGTCATATAAATAACTTCTCTCATGGTATTTTAATGCATTTAGAAATTCAGACAAAATCAAGACCCTCTGTGAAAACTCAGGAAAACAGTTCAACAAGAGTAAATCAAACTGTGAGATCAGATTGTGACTCATTATAGGGTTTAGATTAATGTTTTACTTTAAGCAGTCATTTAAAGAGCACTTCATTGTTTCCAAGCCTTTCTACTGTATCAAGCAAAAGCACTGTAGCAAAAAAAATAAGATGTTTTATGAACATCCTTAAAAACAATGTCTAAATTTTAAGAATTCAATGACAGTTGATGTCTAGTCAAAATTCCTGTAATGACATCTTTTTTAACCAGTTTTTTGCTCCTGCCCTGTCCTCTTACACTGACGTCAAGAGTCGTGTGTGTTCATTTGGCTCCTCTAAAGCTGCAAGCACTGAGGATCCTCCAGTGATACCCAAGGTCTTTGGTCCAAACTGGTAATTTCTTTCTCTTCCTTTGCAGGCAAAAGAGCATTTCAAAGCAATGGCAGGATCTCCTGGATCAGCTGCAGAGACGAGAACAATCCTTGGGAACCATGCAGGAAATTCTGGGCCTCCTGAGGGATATAGATGCCATTACAGAGGAGCTGAAAGAGCTGCAGGTACTGAGTCCTCTCCAGCAGCAGACAACTTGCAGTACTGCTAGTGTGTGTCCCTGTGTTCCAGGGACTGGCTTGTGCCAACAGGAGATAAGTCTATCAGCTACAGGAAAAATACACCATTTTTACCTAGATGCCAAATTGAGCATTTTGGTTCATCATTACAGATAACTGCACAAGGGAAAACAGGCTTTGCTATAGAGCATTTCCCTAATCAGAAAGCCAGGAATCCTATTACATGGAATGTACTACAGGTTCGAGTTATATGGTAATATAAAGATGTGAAATAATATTTTCTAAATTTACGAGTGCAAAAGCAAAAGTGGAATAAACACACTCCTGTTTCCATTCTTCTGAATTAGCTTCTGGAAGTTCCTGAAGTAATTTTACAGATGGGAATTAGCTCAGGCTTACAGGTATATAAGCTTGTAAGAAAGAAAAGTTCCACTGTAAATGCATAGTGGTTGCTTTTAGCAAGGATTTCCAACTGTTAGCAGAGTGTCAGAGCACAAACTCTTCAGCATGAGAAATAACTGAGTTCATATTGATTTTGTAATGGAAGGAAGCATGTATGCATTCTTTGCCTTGAAGACAGAAAAATCCTCATGACTACTGGTTGCTTTGTACCCAAGCTGAAAGAGTCAGCATGCTATATGAAGCTGTGGATTTCAAATTAAAGATAAGAGCTATCTCTAAGTTATAAATATTTCTGTCCTAGTGCTAGTAGGCAAAGAATATCTAATGGTAATAGTGTAGTTGGAGCAGCAATGGTGTGAGAATATGGGAAAAGATTGGTAAGGAGAGATAGTACCCTAGGATTAATAGTTGTATCCATTGATACAATTAGGAAGAAAACTGAAAAGCACTTCTCATCAGTCACCAATTAAATACTGTAAAGTAATTATTTTCATTATTTACCTAGACTAGTAGACTCCTCAAATAGAAGAACATTGCAGATAGAACATATCATAGAATGGGATATTGTGGGATAATTCTTCAGATGCAGACTGTGAATCAGTCTGCCTACAGATGGGTCTACAGCAGAGATATTCATTGCACCCACAAATTTTGAGACATTGAGTGCTTAACCAGAAGAAATATCTTAGGTGCAAAAACAGCTGCCTATTTGATGAGCCCATTATTTACACTGCAGCAGATCAAAACTCAGGATTGTTGCCATTAGCTTGTGGAATTGAAAAAAAATAGGCAAGTTTTTAGCTTTACCTATCTGACATTCTAGGACATTTAGAAGCTATGAGAGACAACAGGAATCTTTCAACTGATTCATTTGCACTGAGACCCTGAATTGTCTATTTTTTTTCTCACTTTGTAGGTGCTGGTGAATTCCCAGGACTGTGGGAAGCAGCTCCTTGAAGTAGTAGATTTGCTGCAGAATCACAACTTGGTTGACTCGCAGATCTCTTCCTATGATGACAGATTGACGCACATCACCCAAAGAACAGCAGAAATCAACAAGGACAGCACAGTTAAATCAGAATTGCTTTATGCAAAAGTGCAGATGCTTCGTCAGCTGTACCAGAACCTCACAGCTCAGAGCAAGTCACGGTAGGGCTGTGCTTGTGGCTCTCTTCTTCCTGATTAGGATACCCAGAGTGCCATTCTTTAATGAGAAGGCACAGCTTCCCAGCATTTGACATTTTGTCATTTCTCCATTTATAGAGACATAAAAACAAAAGCAACTCGAGTGTCTAGATTGCAATTGTAAAAATTGTAAAAATCACTCACTTTCATAGATGAATAACACATTCACTCTCAGCATTTATTATAACTTGCTGTATGAGAAGTCTGAATAGCAAATGGTTATCACCTCATCTCCTGGAGAAAGAAGGAAATGCAATTTTGTTTCTTTTGTCTTATTCCATGAATAAGTTAATATATTACAAAGAGGAACTAAAGGCATTTAAATTCTCAATTTTTAAATTTTTCTTTGATCAATCTACCACTGTCTTCATGGAATCTTAACTCTGACAATCATACACTGTTTGTTCCTTGGTTCAGTAAATCTCAGCTAGAAGAGGCTTTGAAGCTTTTTGAATTCTTCCGTGACTGCAAAGAGGAAGAGTCGTGGATCTCTGAGAAGTGGAAGCTGGCAAGAATGACAACATTAGGGAAAGATGTCAGCCAGATCACAGCCTCTATTCAGAAGAACAAGGTATCTTACTTTGCTGCTGGTGTCTTGTCTTTGTATTAAAGCAAGATTTTAGAACATCCATGTCTTTCAGTTCAGTCAGTGCAGCATTTATAAGAATGCTGTCAAACTAATCCTTATCTCAAGTGTCATGATCAGAGTTTGGAATTTTTAAAAAATGTATAGGGTAAGCATTTCTTTCCCAAAGAGGGGAAGGAAAGGGTAGAGAAGGAATATTCTTCATACTGGACTAGAAGTGGGACTTCTTGTGAAGACACTGGGCTCCAGATTAGCTAACTTTTGATGGGCAAAAAAAAGGTTGCTAGTTTCTGTGTTTCTCACCTACTTTTCCTGTCCAAGAGAGATGAGGGTAAAGACAGAAGTGGTGAAAAGATCAGACATGAGGCTCTTGGAAATGTCTGCATCTCAGCAGCAGAGGGTAGGAGCCTCTCTTTTCTCTTGGCTTGTGGGGAATTAGCTGTGCTGACATGTTTCCTGTCCTTGTGCTAGGCTCTTGAAGCAGAGTGCAATTCACACAGGGCCATATGTACAGATGTGATGAGGAGGGGCTGGGAGCTCAGCCAAAAGAACCCCATGCGCCAGGATGACATTCTGAGGCAGACAGACAACCTCCAGAAGCTGTGGCAGCAGCTCCAAGACGAGGTGGCTGATCGCAAAAGCCGCCTGCAGGCAGCAGCCCTCATCAAACAGGTAAGAGGGTTCTGCTGGGGTGTGTGATAGGTGGGACATGCATGTGGCTCAGTTCTGCCCCATGCCCCCACGTGGAAGACAACAATGTCGGAAAAGACTTCATCTCTTGGTCTTCAAAAAGATCTCTGGCAGTGAAATCTCAACCCTCCTGAGCACGCAGGAGATTTGAGCAGCTGGGAGATGCTCTAAAGGTAAAAATGCTAAAGGGGGTAACTCACATGACAGCACTACTGCAGAGTCTTTTTAGAGGGTGGATCAGATAACTATGTGACATATTTCAAAAATTAAAAAAATTCCAAAGACCACCAACAAAAGAAAAGTGTTGTAAGACTTAGATTAACCATGGACTTCACAAATCCTGCAAAGCGTTTCACCCTTCCATTCTGACCTACAATTTCACTCCCACAAACATTCACACATCTGCAAATAAAGAATTTGTATAAAAGCAACATTCTTAAGTCATATCACATTATCTCAGATATTCTTATTCTCCCCCTCCTAAAATTTTGCTCAGTCTGTTTTTTCTCTTAAATGTTTGAACAAAACTGAACAGATTTTTTCTTCAGAAAGTCTAAATTCTCTCTTCTCTCTGTTAAGTTTGACATCATTATGTTGTTTTTATTTTTCTTTGTCTTTCATTACTATAGGCATTCTTTTTTTCCTGTTGTACCTTTATTCTATGGATCAAACCCTTGTTTTATCCTTCTAACCATAGGCAGGCAAACTGAAAATTCTGGAAAAAAAGTAAACTTCTGTTGTAGACCAAGTTCATTGCTTGTTCCTTAAACAATTAGAAAATATCTATTGGCATAACGTAGTGATGCCTACCAACATCATACACTGTGGGTTCCTTTTATAGCTGCTGTTATGTACCATACTTGTTAGGAGTTTTTAAACAGCTATATAGGCAATCCTTGAATCTCTTTACTCACTATAATTTTGTGAATTAGCTGTGTTGTGAGCATGAAATACATGCTCACATAAATAGAGTTACCTTATCCATAGCTGTCACAACACCTAGAAGTAACCTTATGGCTACAGACCTAATGGAATTTCTCCTTATTCATAAATTTACAAAGAGCAAGGAGCTGGATATGATACTTCCAGCATGAATCCAGGTGTTTTCCTCCCTGTGTTCCTTCAGTACTTTGCTGACATCGATGAAGCAGATTCGTGGCTGCGAGAGAGGCAGCCCCTGCTCGCCAGCAAGGACTATGGCAAAGACGAATCAAGCGCCGAAGCGCTGCTGCATCGTCACCTGCGCCTGGAGAAGGAGATTGCAGCCTATTCCTCCGAGATGAGGCGCCTCAAGGAGCAGGCTGACATCGCAGCACAGCAGGCTCCAGCTGCAGTAAGTACAGGAGGGATTGTGTCACACTGTGTTGAAGAATGTAAACAAAATAGTTTTTCAATTATTTATTTTTTATTTATTTTACCCAATATTCCAAATTAAGTTTTTAATTAGAACTGGGGAAATTTTTTAAGCTAAAATGAAGTTCCTTGTGTGCTCGTAGCACACCTAGTTAGTATTCTTTGAAGTGCTAGAAATACTCTCATCCATGTTAGTACCCTCTACTGGTCCTCAGAAATACATTCTCACTCTTTATTCTCATAAAATTATTAATTTCAATAATCTTTAAAAAGCAGGCATTTAATCAAAACATCCTTAAAAATTCTTCTGGTACCCTAATGTAGTGAAGAACTATCCCACAACTCCCGGAGCAAGTCATACTATCCCTTATTTTTAAGGCAAATGAGCTGAAGTCAAGCTCTTCAGATGCCGCTCTTTTTCACTGACTAGAAAGGGGATTTTTGACCTGAGATCAGCACATTTAATAGCAGAATTCAGGGGAGGTGAATAAATGACACAATTCATAGTTTGCTTCTTTAAACGTCTATATTCACTCAATGTTCAGCCCAATAAATTTGAGAGCAATGGGCATCTCTTGTGATCTTTCCTTTACCTCATCAATCTAAAATTAATTTTTATTAGAAAAATACTTTATTACATTGCTATGAAATACGAAAAAGCAATGACAAGATGGTGTTGATGCACAAATAGGAGTATTGATTCACTAGGGCACTCAAATTTTGAAACTGGAAGTGTTCAGGTACCAAAACATCACCACAAAGAGAACCGTGAGCATAGTTGGTTGCCTTGCTTTGCTGGCACTTCTGGAAATAAAAAAGCTCCTCCAACCAAACAACTTTGTTTTGGGCAGAAAATGAAAATTTTTACTGTACCAATGCATTTTAAAATGAGCTGAATTAAACTTCTTAAAAAAAAAAAACCAAAATATTTTTCAGGTTTTTAAATTAATTTTTCAGAATAAAACAGTGGAAACAGTTTCCAAAAAATACTGGAAGTTTTTGATTTAAAGGGTCAGAATGCTGTGATTTGAGCTGGAATATCCAAATTTTCCTTCCAAATGAAATTTTATGCAAATCAGAAATTCTTATCCATTTATTTTGTTAATTTTTTCTTAACAGATAACAAAGAGGGAAGCCCCAAGTGACTTAAACCAAAAGACAACTAAGCTACCATTCAGTCGAACCTGGGCAACATCTGAAACTGCATCCACTGGAACCTCAAGTCTGGATGATCATTTTCTTCCAGAGAATATCTGGAAGACCCAAGAAGAAATAGATTCACTTTACGAACATCTACAGACCATGGCTGAGGTATAATATTCCTTTTGGCTGTGCAGTTCATGAAAAAATCCAAACCAGTGAAAAATTGAAATTAAGTGCTTTGCTGGCTTCTGCTTTTCAGTTTAATAATACACCTCAATCCTGTTAATTTCTGTAGGACTTCAAGCCTTGAGATTATCACTGAAATTTTGTAACAAAACAGATTTTATGTGGGCAAATTTCATATTTATATTCCAGTACTTTTAGTCCATGAAGAACAGATTCTTTTGTGTAATCCTTTTCTCCCCTTAATGCTTGTTTATTGTAGCTCCTAAATCACCAGGCTGTCTTGCCTGATACCAGAAAAAATAAACTGCAACATGCATTTTGTTAATATGCTGCTCTTCACTCAAACCTGCTCTAATCATGCCCTAAAGACTGACACAAACATGTTGTATGCGACTTTTACGTATTCTAGAGACTGCTGCCTTACGTCTTCAGCGAGCAGCAGCAGGTAGCACAGCAGCCTTCCTTACTGTCCACAGGCTGAGCACCTTCCAAATGATTCTCTTATGCTTTTACACCACTGTTGCTCTGGAAGAAGTATTGTGATCTTAAAATTTTATGTTTTGTTCTCTTTCAGCAGTGTCTGGGAAAACTGCTAAGCTTCTAAGTGTATTGTAGCTTAAATGGAAGGATCTTTTCTCTGTTCCTTCAAATGGTAAGGAATTACTACAACAATAGTTAAGTCTTCATCTCTCTTACAGAACAGAAAAAAGGCTCTGGAGGAGATGATTGGATATTATCGCTTCTGTAGCTCTTGCGAAGAATTTCAGTCGTGGATGAGAGATAAAGAGAACATTTTCCGCACGCTTCAACCTCAAGCAGACAATGTGGAGGTCATGCAGCAGAAATATCAGGTACCCCTTTTACTATTCCCAGATGACACCTTTTAAATCAATTTTACCATAAGAAAAATTATAAAGTTGAGAAGTGATGTTTTGAGAGCCTTTTCATTCATTTCAACTTAGAGAGTCATGCAAAGGCCAGATAATTCTTTTGATAGACTATGCCAAATTACTGAAACCGATGTGACTGTGTCCCTTTATCTTCCTGTGAACACGGTATCCTGTACAAATATCATGATACACAAGGATTCTTTCTGTCATTTATCTTGCATCACTTTAAAAAAGTACCAAATTATTAAAAAATCCATCAGTGCACTTGCATCCCAGTGGAATGGGACATATGTGCACAGTGTGCACAGCAGGGAGGTCAGGGGGCTGCAGGGGAATTGTGTGCACAGATGTGCACGGAGTCAGCAGGCAGGCAAGGGGAGAAGCCACCTGTGAAAGAGGGATATGAGTGGATATAAGAGATTATTGAGAATTGTGTCCACAGAAATGGAAAAATCTTGTGTTTGTATTTTTCCATTTTAGAGATTTTTAACGGAACTGGCTGCAGGCAAAGGCCAACTGGAAGACATTGAAAACTTAGCTGCTAAATATGGGAAGATCAGTCCCAGCAAATATTTTGAGATCCAGACTTGGATGGAAAAGATCAACATCAGGTAAAAGTGCTACTGATAAGCAGAGGATTGTTTAATGGGCATAATTGGAGAGCTGACCATTCATATCCCTTCTTGACAAGAGTGCCACCAACGGGAAAGGGGCAGCCCTCAGCTGGCTGTAGGCTGGCCCTGAGTTCAGTGCCATGCTTCCAGGACTGAGGGTGTCCCCCAGGACCCTGGTACCAAATTGCTTAAACTGTAGAAATCTGTGTGTGCATGTTAAAGCACAATATGAATTCATCCACGGGTGACAATGTTGTGTTCAGAGTAGGTCTGCAGCTGATTTGGTTGCTTAAGCATCAGAGTGAGGACACACTTCACAAATCTTGAAAGGAACATCAAACCATGTTTGACTTCACCAGGAGTATTTCGTACCTGTTGTGAATGTATTCCTGCTACCATGTCACTCAGTGGGCATAGGCAGGTCCTGATTTTGACCAGGGTTGTTTAATTGCATCTTGTTCAGAGTGTTCTGGTCACCTAAGCAGGTCCCCACTTTTGAGATGACACTGATATGAACTTTGGGCTGTTCACCCCCACCCAGCCCAACCATTTAAGTCCTGATTTAGTCTTTATACAAGACTTTTTCTGAAGAGAAAACAGATACAGTTCATTCATAACAATGGCTGCAAATTGTTATCTCACTTCAAGATGGCAATCCATGGAAACACTGAAGGAGGAGAAAGGCTCTGAGCTGATTGGAGTGGCTGATGTGAGGACATTTCTTCAGGACTGTCAGAGCATAGGAGTGCTACTGCAAGACAAGATGGTCCTACTCAGGGATCTGGAACCAGGGAATTCGCCTGCTGGACTGGAGTCAGACAAGCGCAAACTGTACACAATTGAGAGAGAGGTCCTGGTGACAGAGAGGAAAATTGAATACTTGAGGAGTGTTGCAAAATCGTAAGGAGCCTTCTTTATGTTTTTACTTTCTTTGCTAGTTCTCTAAGATCATGCTGTAAAGTATGGCTATAAAGAGAAAAAGCAGCTTTTAAAGTTTCTCTTTCTAGAAATCCATAGAACTCGCTTGCTGGACTGAGCTGATCGCTCTTGAGTGTGGCTGGGTGACTGGGAGGTGTTTGTTTCCAGACTTCACAGTTGTAGAAGAATGAATACCACAGGATTGTTTGTGGCTCTAAAAAATCCTCTCTACTAATGTTAGTTACCTACTTCAAAATGTGGCGGTATTGCTTAGGTCCTGAAAGAGGGTAATCAGGGGAAGCAAGGGTGATGGTAGGAAAACAGCAGATAATTGTGCAAAGGAGTTTAAATTTGAAATATTAAGTTTTTTTACTTAAATTTTCAATACATTCACAATAGGGATATGTTGCCTTAGCTGACTTTCTTTTTAATGGGAACTCTAAATATTCTAATCCATTCATTTTAAAAGTACTGGTTCAAGCTCTAAGTGTTCATACTGTTGAATGTATTTTATTGAAGGATCAAGGACACCAACCCTGCAGAGAGCAGGGCCATCACTGAGCAGGTAGAAAACATGGAGAGGCTTCTGGCAAAGCTCAAGCTGGAGATCCAAGAGAAGCGAGACATTTTGCAGTGGGCCCAGAACCAGCAGTCCTTCCTGCAAGACAGCCGTAGGCTCCTGCTGTGGGCAGAGGGCATTCGGGAGAAACTGAGCAGTGAAGAAATGGGTCTGGACGTGGGATCTGCAGAGCAACTGCTGAAGGAACATCAAGACCTGCTGATAGAAATTGGCTCTCAGAGTGAGAGGTAGACAGATCCTGGCAGGGTGGGCAGAGTGGGGTGGTATGACAACAATACTGTGAAATTGAAACATGCAAATCATGTACATAAATTGTGCATGAAGGTCATACCAAAATTTTATTCACATGCACTTGAATGTGCAAGACAAAAGGGGACTGCAAAACGTAAAGTCTTGTCAGCTTTTGCATACTTATCCTGAAAGCTGGAGGAGGGGAAAGGAGGAGCTGTATGTTTGCAGCAGTAGAATTCCACAAGCTCTCCTGACAGTCTCAGAAAGTGTCATCTGTACTTTATTCCTGTACCCCTTTCCTCCTCAGGCCTTATGCTTCCATTTGCCATCATTTTCAGTTCTTCTTCTGCACTGTTATGACTTTCCAGATACTGTTGACCCTCCTTTCCCTTTAATGTGAAAGCCTGCTTATGTGGGCTTTCAGTCCAGATGGGGAAATCTCACCTGCTGCCTAAAGCGTGCATCCCTGAGCAATAAAACAGCTGCACTTTGTAGTGCATAGCCTGCAGTGAAAAGGTAATAGGTAGGGAGGGAAACTTGGTGTATGTGTACTGCCAAGAGAGCAAAGAGCTGTGATGAAAGAGAATTCATATTCCCTTGTGCAGCGAGGTCTCATTTTTCTTTTTGACTCTGGGAAGATTTCTGCAGCTTGAAGAACTTGGACGCAAAGTAGTCCACCAACAACCCAGTAACAACAGGAGCAGAGATGTCCACCAGACCATGGAGAGACTAGCCAAGGAGAACAAAGAGCTGGAGGAAATGTGGGAAAAGCGATGGAAAAAGCTGCAGGATGGCCTGGAATTGCAGAAGTTCAATAGGGAGGGAGACCGTATCAATGCAGCCCTCTCTGGCCATGAGGCTTTTCTCCGGGGGGATGACCTTGGGGTATGTACAGCAGCTGAGCTTGTTTCTCCTGCTTCTTCTCCCCATCCAGGGAGTAGCAACAACCTTCTTTATTAGAATGGCTTCTTTATTCTTCTGATCACGGCATTTCTATGCTTGGGAACTAGACTTTCAGGATCTTATTAACATTCTTATCCTCTTACTCATCTTAATGAGAACAAAGCTCATTGTCCTCAAAAAAAAAAAAAATTAAATAGCTAGGATTGTGATTTGTTGCTGTTTGTGCATGTCATATGGTTTACATAAAATTGACTCATCCATTAAAAAATAAGGTTTCCACTTAAACATAATAATTTTTTTCAAATAAAAATATAACCTTTTTTTAAAAAAAAAACTTTTTCTTTCATTAATTTAAGAATATTAAAACATATGAAGCAAAAAAAATGCAGACAATATTCACAAAATCAGTGAAGAAGGAGGTTGTGATCTCTCACTGCCTCTTATGTTCTCTCTTAACTGAACCCAAAACATTGATACTTTGAGATCAACTGGGTGGAATAAAGTTTTGCAAGTTAGTCTTTTGTCTTGCATATCCCTAGATGGGCCAGAGTGGGGGCATCAATTTAGAATGCAGATTTTCTTAAAATGTGAAAATGGATCCATAATGGAAACATAGATCAGGGAAACTAGATATGATGCAAACCTGCTGCTTGTTTGTAGCCCTGAACATCCTTGGGCTCATGCAAAATGTACACTCTATTTCCTGCCTGAGAGAAAAGGAAGAAAGTAAGGGCCAACTTAATTTTTTTTCCACTGCTACAGAAACAATAAGAGCAAGGAAAGTCCTGATCAAATTTTCTTTTCCAAATGCAGGACCATGTAGATGCTGTTCGAAGCCTGCTGAAGCGACATCAGGAATTTGAGCAACTGCTGATGGCACTGAAGAGACGAGTGGAAGCACTCAATGAAAATGGGGTGAACCTACTAGAGAGCAGGCACTTTGCATCTCCTGTGTAAGTCCAAACCCATTGCTTTTTTATTTATCTTTAATAAATTGTCCAGTGTGGTCATGTGAAATAAAAAATTTTCTCTGAAGAGAAATTAGTTGACCTCCAATCCACAATTTGATGGATAAGGGAGCCAAAGGTAATTATTTTCAAAAAATAGATTTCCTGTGCTCTTAGGACAAAGGAACTTTAGGTTAAATGTGGCATTTGGCAGAATAGTAGAATAATTTGGTTTGTATCATAAATTACACATAGTGATGAAACTTCCTTAGAGTGAACTCGTTAAACACCTACAGAAAAAGAACTCCTTAATTTGTCAGTGTTGTATTTTAGAAATACGGTTTGCTTTCAAAAAGTTACTGAAGACTTCACAAGCAAAATTCTTCAGGAGCAGCTCCTTTGTGTTTTTGTCCAAGCTGAACTCTTACCTGTAATTCCTTTTTCTGTGCTAGTTCCACTAGGATCTAGTAAGGTGGACCTCTTTGCAAACAAGAATTAGAGGGTTAGAATGGACCTATTGGATCAGAAGACTTGTGATCATAAGTGATAATGTCTTGAATACTGCATCCACAAATTTATAAAACTGCCCTAAAGATCTGCTTTCTTGCCAGCACTACTACCATTAGAAAGCCATTCCAAAGCCTCATTGCACTTACACCAAAGTGGAAGTTATTAGTTAATTATAAGTAACATAACAATACTATGGAATATTGGGAGCAGAGGGAGGTCTCAGTGTTCCAGTGTATGGCTGCAGTGCACTAATGTGACACAGCCATACAGGAGGAAAACCCAGAGCAGCTGGCAAGCAATACCTGTTCTCCAGGTGAGCCCAACATGGGGATGGGACAAGGCCATATATCCCTTCTTCCTGTCAGCAAAGTTGTACAAACTAGATTACATTTATATCACAGTCATGACTGCAGCATAAGCAAGGGGAAACAACATTAGTACAGCATTGGACTTCCTGTTTTTCTTGGTAGTATTGAAGAGAGGATGGTCACCCTCCGGAGAAGATGGGAGCAGCTGATACAGAGCAATGCCCAGCGAAAACAGAGGTTGTTGGATTCCCTACAGCTACAGGTAACTGATACTGCAGATTTGGTCAGGCATCTGTGAATTTGGAATTTTACACTTTGTCTTAATATGAGACAAAAACTCAAACTGCTGAGCATTCCTACCACAGCTCACTTTCTCTTTGGCTGTGGGACAGAGCTTTGTTTTCCAGGGAGCAGATGATGTATTGGCAATAAAACTTACAAAGCTATAACCATAGAAAATGGGGGGAAAAAAAGAAAAAAAAAGAGGAGATTCTGAATGAAAAACATCAACAGAATGCTTTCTCTACTGGTTAAATTTATTCTGCTCATTACTTACTGTTGTTCTGGGCCTTAATAACTTAGTACAGTTAATCTAAGTTTTGGCATCAAATTTAGTTTCTATGCTGAGATATGAAGTTATACTGGAGGATTGGTCCTCTTCTGGTTAAAATATTCTATCAATGATGCAAAACTTGACTGACAATTACAAGCAGCGGATTAGTAAATGTGGTAAAAAAGGGACCAAGATGATGGCTTAAAACCTCATCTATAGTTCAATATGATACTTCTTCACCAGTTAAATCCATTTAATCCTGTTTATTTTCTGTAAGGAGTTTAATCGTGATGCTGCTGAGCTTTTAATATGGATGGAAGAGAAGTACAAGATTGCATCAGATGAATCCTATCGTGATCCAACAAATGTTCTACGCAAGCTGAAGTGGCATGAGGCTGCTGAGAAGGAAATGTTGGCTAATGAGGAGCACTTTACAATGCTGATAAAGGTGAAGGCAGCTTTGAAGCTGTTTTCCATCTTGTACCAAAAATCATAGATGCTGACTGCTAATAAAGTGATGCACTGTGTTTCTCCAGAAAGGAAATAAATTGATTCAAGACAACCATTATGCTGCAGTTTCTGTCCAGGAGAAAATGTCAGAGCTTCAGAAGAAGTGGAAGGAATTATATGGCAAGATGATAGAGCGGGGTGACAAACTGAGACAAGCTGGACAGCAGGAACAGCTCATGGAACTGCTGCAGGTCAGGAAGTCATGAGGAACAGAGGGGAGTAATGGCCTAGGAGCCTGGCTCTTCTATTGTGTGGACAGCACATAAAAGAGAATACCATCCCAATGGAAGTGGTTTTTAAGGTCTCCATTTTGTCTACAGTTCCTGGAAAGGAAGCCCAATATTATACTGTCCAAGCTAACTTCAAATTTATGAGCGTAATAACACTGCTAGCAAAGAATCAGGCTGTTGAATTCAGGCTCAACACTGCATCTGTGTGGCCAACCTGTACTGGGAAAACAACCCAAACTCTGTAGGGGTCAGTGCTATACAAACATAGCTGCTTGTCTGGAGGCAGTCTGGGGCTGCAGGCATGGCACTGTATTAAGCACATGGTCATCCAGTCAAATTTTATAACAAGGACAATATGCTGTGAAGATGTTTTGAGACCATTATGAATGGAAGTGCTGTTGAGTTATAGCTACAATCTGAAGTCTTTGATGATTGTCTGACTCTTTTATATTATGTTGCTGCAGATATTTCAGAGACTGTTTTCAATGATGTGCTTAGTGTCTCAGAGAGAAGAGTACTCCAAAACAGCGCACAAAAGAAAATATTCCCAGAAGATGTCTCTTAGAGACATCCAGACATCATATTACCAAGAAAGTACAATGGGATTTAAAAATTGTGTCCA
The DNA here is from genome assembly GCF_036417665.1 of Passer domesticus. Lineage (NCBI taxonomy): Eukaryota > Metazoa > Chordata > Aves > Passeriformes > Passeridae > Passer > Passer domesticus. Next base: position 36,960,470 of record NC_087479.1, read on the forward strand.
GGAAGCTGTCATAGGAGGGGGTGAGTGTAAGAAAATGTTGTTGAAAGGAGAGTATGAGTGTGCTGTAATCTTTTCCTGGCAGGATGCCAAAAAGAAGATAGAAAAAATCGAGAAAGTTCTTCAGGAATCTGAGACAGGCCATGATTTGCGCTCCAGCCGTGATCTACTCAAGCAGCACAGACAGCTGGAAAATGAGACACGAGAGCTGGCAGAGAAAATGAATGCCATTGTATCTCATGCAAGGAAAATGGCCACCAATCACTTTGACTCCCAGAGGATTCTGGATGAAACACAGAAATATCTGAAAAGGTACAGCGTCCCTCTGTTTTTTGTCCCTGCCCACCTCTTGTTACAAATTGCATTTTTTATTCTGCCTTCTAAAAAAATTCTCTTGGTTGATTAAGTTTAACCCATACTCAGGAAAGGTTTTTCCTCCCAGCTGGAACAAAATTGTGCTTTGATCTGCACCTACACAGCTGCCTGTTGGCCCACCTCAACCTTTATGACTGAACATTGCTCCTTGCCAGCTGCACTCCTCCTCTAGTCCCTTTCTTATCTACAGGTCACCCATTGCTTTGTAAGAGGTACGGTGATCCAGCATTCAGTGCATCACGGGACAAACCTAGGACTTTAAAAGTGTAAATAATTTTTTCTCTGTTTACGTTTAGTGTTATCATATAGGTCTGCTTGCCAAGGGATCCTTATATGTGCAGCCAGTACTAAACATTGAAATTTAATTACAAAGAAGTGTCCAGTGCTTCAAAATCTCCATGATGGTGTTGTAGCCTAATTCCCTTGGCAGAATGAGGATAAAGCTTTGTTTTAACATATATTTAATGGATGACCCCTAGGTTTGAATCTTTGCAAGCACCTCTTTATGAGAGGCGTAAGTTGCTAGAAGCTGCCGTGGATCTTTATGAGTTCTACCATTCTCATGACATGGAACTGAACTGGATCAATGAGCGCTTGCCTATTGCCCATTCCACCAACTGCGGGAAGTCCTTGGATGTGGCTCAAAACCTGTTGCAAAAGCACAAGGTAACTCCTTTAATCAAGTGCTTTATAGCATGGTTTACCCACTGCATTTCACCTCAGCCTACAACCCTGCCCCGCCCCTGCACAGTCAAAGCTTCCAATGAGTACATTGACTGATTCCAGCTCTGGTCCAGCTAAAACGGTTCAGTGGATCAACACAAATCAGCAGAGTGGTGATGATTTTCAGAACAAATACAACATTCCTGTGAGAACTTAAAAATTTGTTGTATTATGGAGTATTATTCATGTGAGAAATTGCATAGCTCTTCCCATTAAAAATGGATAAAAAAACTAGTGCATTTGACACTACATAGAAAAGAGTAAATGAAATAAAACTATTGTAGTTTTCTGCTTATGGCTTCATTATAAATTCTATATTGAAGTTTGTGTGTACTGGATTTTCTAGGAGAGCGTATAACAGGCATTTAGCAATTATCTTAAATCTCTACAGATTTTAAAATGGTCTGAACAAGCTACAGTCACTGTGTTTATAAGGACAGGATAATATTAATTTCTGGGGAGTTTGATTCTTTGCAGCAGCTCCTCACAGCCAGAGTGGTACGTCAGTGGTCCTGCACCACAAGCAATGCTGGATTTTGCAGCACCTTAATTGCAAATTTCGTTAGAACATTTATAAGATCAGTGGGGAGGATTTATGGAGCAGTAGTCCAATAGTTTTCATGGTACTGATGACAGTGTCTCTTTTTGCATCATCCTCCAGCCCCTTCATCATCTTGGATATTTTATTTTTCCATCACCAGCTCAACATTTTTTTCTGATTCCTCCAGCTTTATGTCTCATCCTCTGATCTGCTCCTTCTCCCAAACTCCCTGGCTGCTGGACAGGGGGAAGGTCAGGAGCCTGGTAAAGAGAGGACTTTGGTGTAGGGAAGTTAAGGGATGTGTGCTGCTTGCTTACACAGCCTTCCCTCCTCTCTCGAAGGCAGTACCAAGAGCAGAGCATTATGCGTGTGCGGCTGGCACCAGGGACCGAGGCTGCAGGTGTGGTAGAAATAAGACAGTCCTGGTGTCCACTTGCTGTTCTCTGCCCACTGTCACCAGCTGCCAGATTTCCTTAGGATTAGGAGCATGCAGAATTTTCTTGTCCTTACATATCTTCCTTTATTCCTATTTTTTCTTTTACCTCATTCCCAGGAGCTGCAGGCAGAAGTGAATGCCCACAAACAGCAAGTCCAGCGGGTCCTGGATAAAGGAAAGACAATGATTGTAGGCCAGCACCCATCAGCTCAGAAAATAAATGAGAAATGCCAGGAGCTTCTGACTGCCTGGCAGGGCTTGGAGACATCCTGTGAGGAAAGGATGAAGCAGCTGCAGCACTCAGTTGGCTTCCAGGAGGTACAAATTAAAGCAAAGAGCTTGCACAGTAGCTTCTTCAGACAAACAAGAGGACCAAAATGTTAAAGTGAATAAAAAAACCAGCTTTCCTGGGACTGGTATTCTCTCCAGCTGCTTGAGGCCAGACTCATGGGAATGGAGGGCTGGACTGCACAGTTGAATGCAGCCCCCACTCTCAACCTGCTGCTCTACAGGTTCCCTTGGGATCTATACCCATCCCGTATGACTGTGCACAGAACACACGTCTCCTCGTAGTTGCTCCTTTTTCTGTGTCTTTACATAGGCTCAGGCTTCAACTTATTAATGTAATGAATCCTGAACTGGCCTTTCATACTAGAGAATTATGACATGGAAATCAGAAAAGAGGGGATTTCTTGTGCTATCCGTTCTTTACCTGTTTCATGCAATAATTTTCCAGACAATAAAATGATATTGAGGAGCAGATACTCTCAGAGCAAGTTAGGGATTTTAGCTTTAATCTTTTCAATAGGCTTCTGGACCTTCATGCTTAGCCTGGTTTTAAAGAAAAATAAAATTTAAAATTGCATGCAAATATTTATATTGATAATCAAAATGTTCTGCCATCAGTGAGTCATTTAGGAGTGCAGTTACTCAGATAGTACATGCAGTTTTGTAGAAATAAACAGCATTTTCATGGAGTTCACAGGCCCAGCTAATGTATATTCCCCGGGGTATTTGATCATCTGGCCTTTATTTGCTCTATATGTGAACACACTTGTCAGTACTGTAGACATTATGAAGCCTGATTCTTACAGTGATTTGAACTTCTCAGGCACAGGAAGGAGAAATGTCCCACTGATATTATACACTTAGTTATCCTGCACTGAAGTCTTCCATCTGTGATCTCTCTATTACTTTATGATTTCACAGAGAACAGTGAATTAAATATTTAGTAAAACAGTACAGTAAGCCTTACAGTGCACCATCTATTTAGAATTTATTAGGTAAGAAAAAAAAAGTCATTAATGTTTTGAAAGTTGAAGCTTATTTTTTTCTCTTTAACTGATAGTTTTTAATGAATACATCAGACCTGGAGGCTTGGATAGCAGAAAAATATCCACTTGTAACAAGCAAGGACTATGGTAAAGACGAAGAAGGAACACTGAAACTCATCAAGAAACATAAGGTATTTCTCTGCTTAAATTCTGTAGGCTAGCCTGATCTTTTTGTCCCTCTGCAGTCATAAAATTGTTTGTCTTATTGGTAGTTGAGAGCCCAGCCATCTACAACATTTTGCATTGATATATATCTACATATGGATGCATTGATAGAAGAGATCAGTGCAGTTTGCTAACTTGGTTGGTAAAATGTAGTTTGGGGGAAAAAGGATGGTGAATATTCTCATATTCCTCTGAGGCCAAATCTGACTATCTGCTTTCAGCTCCAATAGATGCATGCAGAAGCCTTGTAATTTTTTCCTGAAATCAAAGATACAGATAAAGTATTAATCCAGGATTAATATTCCATCAGGGAATTCTAATTGTCTTTATTCATTTAATTTGTTTGAATTTCTGTACAATTTTTAAATGTTGCTAGAAAATAATCTAAAATTAATCAAGCCTTGGAAATGTCATGTCCTTCCCAGAAATATTTATTTTTCAATAACTACACCCTAGGCTGTTCACAGAGTGGCCATCTCGGACAGCTCACTCTCAATTCACTGTTTTTCTTTGCCAGGCACTGGAGCATGAAATTGCCATTTACCAAGATTTGTTGAAAGAACTGAGTGAAAGTGCCCAATCTCTTCCTCTTGTGGGTTCCATCCAGTATATTGAGGTTGATGCACCAAAGGAACAAGTTCATTCAAGACTCCAGGAGTTACAGGAGCTAGCAGCAGCAAGGTATAAAAGAGAACTCCCCCTTGGATCCTAGATTAGATTCAAAGCCCACTGAAATCAATAAAGGATATCTCCAGTTACTTCACTGGAATTTATATTCATTGTATTATAAATAAGTTATTCATTATAATTATAATGTTGTTGTTGCTGTTATTAATTTTATTTTACTTCTACAATTTTGTAATTAAATTATATTATCTCCTCTTTTTTAATTATAATTAGGAAATTGCTTGTTTCCATATTATAATTCTGTGCCTTTATGAGCATTTAATTTTACTAAACAAGACATCTGCAATTTATTCAAGGAGTTTTGCTACATATTAAGGATTTGATATTTACCAATTTCCTCTTTATCTTTAATCATTTTCCTGTAAAGTGACTTGAGGTCCCAGATTCTGGCTTGCATTTGTGGTATTCAGAATCTGCTATCAATAGGAAAAAAATATTATTAGAATGTTCCCTTAATGTTACTTGAAAATTACTTGATTTTTATATATTGTAAAGGAGACAATAATGGATACACTTATTTATATAGCCAGTGACTGTGCTAATATAGGAAGGCTTTTACTCTTGAATTAATAATTAACTTCTAATTTAACTTTCAGTTATTATTACAGCAATATATTTACAACACAACACTTGTATATATTTACAACATGACAGGTGGCTTGTACCAAGGGTTTTAACACTTCTAGTTTGTTTTCAGAAAGGAAAAATTGTATGAACAACTTAGATTTTTCCCCCACAAAAATTTCCCTCAGAAAAGGAAGAGGGCTCTGCAAGCGGAATAACAAATCTGAATACTAGAATAATTAAACCTAAAGAAAATGTTGGTATTTTACCTTTCATTTTTAATCTTGTTTACAGTTGACAAAGTAAAAGCATCTATAGCAAAACCTGTGAATGAAAAGTTCAGAAAAAGAAATGATCTAGAAATATCAAAAGACTTCTGTGTGTTGAACACAGAAATGTTTTGTTTTCATTTTTCTAAGTGTTAACCTGGGTCTTGTGATGCCTTCTTGGTGCTCTGGTTTGCAGCTCTGATCTGCATTCTCCTTGGGCTGGACTCTTAACAAGTTACATCTCTCGTGATGAACATTTGACTCAAACTGGGAAGCCAGATTCTTCTTTCCTGGAATATTTGCACAATGACAGGCTGGCAGATGGAAATCTGATATATTTTTTGCTGTGGAAGCCCTGTAACATGTCTGGCTGAATTATAAAATAATCTAGACCATTAGAAATATGTAACAGGTTGGAGCAATTCTGCCAAACAGGCAATATGAGAATTGCATCCAAAGGCTTTCATAGCATCTGCTTTCCTGATGCTCAGGAAATAGTTCCTTCTCATTTTCACAAGCAATTAAATTATCTTTAGAAAGATCAAGACAGAGCTGGAAAAAAATAAAGGGATTCTTTCTCATGGAAAGAAAAAACCCAGCAAAAGCAATAACAACAACCCCCAAATAAAATCAAAAACAGAGCGGAGAAAGACCTCAGGCACAGGGCTCTTCTGGGAAATTCAGCTCATGAGATGAGCATGAGCTGGCTGACAGCTATCATCCTACAATCATAATTTCCAAATTTGAGAAATAATCAGCTCTTTCATTACAGAGAATGAGTCTTGATGGTGAGAGGTTTTGGGCATTTGTTGGAAGAAAGCTAGTGATAGCCCTTCTCTTATATTATCAATTATATTATCCTGTCTCCTTCCCCCAACAGAGGGAAAAAGCTCGATGAAACTCTTGTCTTGCATGAGTTTCTACGAGAATATGAAGATCTGGAAGACTGGATCACTCAGCAGAAACAAACAGCCAGCTCTGAAGATTATGGAAATGATTATGAACATGTTCTGGTGAGTTTTTTGAGTAACAGATAAAAAAATCAAATAAACTTTATGTAGTGAGACTGTAAACAGATACTAAAGTTATCCTTGAAAACTTAAAAGAAGAGTAAGAAATAAGTATAACTAATTGGGAGATGGGAATAGAAAAGGGCAAAGTGGATGGGAAGAACTGAAGAACAGGCAGCATTGCATCCTGTTACCATGAGGATAACATGAAACAACTGCATGCTAAATGTCTACACCTTCAGACAGCAAATCTTTTCTATTTTTAATAAGTAGATATTTCAGTATGGTATCTATTTAGGGTGTTTTTCTTTCTTTTTTTTTTTTTTTAATTATGATTGTTGACATACAGTCCTCTCTAGGTATACCTCTTCACATGACATTGAAACCAACCCAATGTCAGCCTGTTAGAAATCACTACAATTCAGCTGTTCAGAATCTTCATTTTTACAATTTATTTCAAAATAGTTTGTGTCCTAAACCTTAAAATCAGACTACATTATCCATTTACAGTACTGAATACACATTCAGTATTCATTAAGTAAAACCACATAATTTTATAATTGAAATTCATTGTACATAGAATGTTTGTTTCTATCCCCAGTAATAATGCTTATGCCTCCCATCTGCATCACAAAACTCATGTTTTGCTAAGAGTTTGAAGGTCCTCATGGTCTTTGAAGATAGAATCCAGTCATTCTATGAAGTTTCTCCATCTCTAAGTATTATGAGCTTATCACCTGTTTTTTGGCTGTGTTCTGATGAGCAGGTGTGTTTGGGAAAAGAGAGCACTCAAAAGTGGTTTTCTTGTTTTTCTTGTTTTCTCTTCCAAAGCAACTTTGTGCCAAATATGATACATTCCGACATCAGTTGGAAGCAGCTGGGAAAAGAGTTGTGGCTTTCCAGCAGCTGGCAGACAACTTGCTGAACCAAGGGTATTCTGAGTCCTGGGAAATTCGACAGATGCAGAAACAACTGAGGTAGGAACCTTGTTGGGTCTAAAATGCTTTGTCCTTTCCATCTGCTCTCCAGGAGGAGGAAGTAACAAGAAACTAGGAAGGGATAAGGCACGTCCTCCTGGTTCTCTAATAGCAAACTATGTAGTTTGCTCACTGATACAGAGTTGCTTCCATATTCATTTAAAAATAAACATCATTGACTTGCTGTTTTGGCTCCTTGTAAATTGCTTTGGAGGCACTTTACAAGGTGAACTTCCTTTGCCCTTTGAAACGGGATCACCCGCTGAGAGGCTGGGAGTTTAGATGCTTTTTATTGCTTCTTGTTTTTGAGTATGAATCCCATCACTCTGCAGAATAACATGAAGATGCTCTGAGCTTCTTAGTTGTGGCATCAGTCCAAACTGGCCCAAAGGAGAAGTGTGTCTGCAGGCAGCTGTGGTCACCACAATATAAGAAAGACATAAAGCTATTAGAGAGTGTCCAAAGGAGGCCATGAGGATGATGAAGGGCCTTGAGGGGAAGCTGTATGAGGAGGGGCTGAGGTCACTTTCTTGTGAGGGGAAGCGAAGGAGCAGGCATGGATCTCTTCTCTGTGATGACCAGTGACAGGACCAAGGGAATGGCCAGAAGATGAGTCAGGGGAAGCTTAAGTTGCATATTAGGAAAAGTTTTTTTAGCCAGAGGGTGGTTGGGCACTGGAACAGGCTCCTCAGGGAAGCAGTCACATCACCCTGAGTTCAAGCAGTGTTTGGACAAGGCTATCAGATGCATGATGTGATTCTTGGAGGGTTCTGTGCAGGGCCAGGAGTTGGATTTTAATGATTCTTGTGGGTCTTTCCAACTCAGGATTCTGTGATTCTTTGACTCAGTCCTCCAAGTACTGCATATAAAACCTGAAAAGTGCACTTGGAGGGGGAACTCTTAAATAGGACAATTTATTTAAGTTCCTGGAGCAGACAGGAGGACAGAGTAGGGTGAGAGACATGCTGCCATTCAGACAATCACTTCAACAGAATTTAAAGGCAGGGATTAAAAACTAAGCAAGAACAGGTTTTGTTTTCAGTATTTCTCTAGACTGTTGGTCTCCTTTATTCCTAGTTTAAATGTTTTACATTGTTCTTTTCCCCATTCTACCTTGAAGGAACTCTTGGGAAGAGCTGTTGGAAATGACCAGATTACGAGGTGAGCGGCTGAGAGATGCTGAGGCAATTCACAAGTGTTACCAAGATCTGACAGATGCTCTGGCCCATATTGAGGTAAAAATTCATAGGAAAATCTCATATAATGCAAACTTTATTTCAGCTTTTTTAAAAAATGGAATATTCTTATGATTCTCAGCATTCTTACTGCTGACTTCAAAAAAATTCTCAGTAAGAAGCCAGTGTGATTACTTACAGCATTAAAAAAAAATCCTGGGTAATCATTAGACACTTGGGTGGTTACCTTATGAGCACCATTGGTAAAACCAGGTGGAGCTGGAGTTGCTGATCTATGGGAAAAGCTGAGAAGATCAGGGTTTGCAGTAAGGTGCCCCACAGTGCAATGCATACACTGATGTCGTTTGCAGTCGTCAGGCCTAAGAAACTTCTGCCTTACCGTGGTGGTTCTTTGTACACTGTTGTAGTTTTATGTGTGCTGAAGAACTCTCCTCTGAAAAAGGCATTTGTTTGGATTACAATGACCATTAGCCTGGAAAGTTGTCAGGCAATCATGTGATCTGATGTGAAAAGCTGAGCCAAAAATCTTTTCCTCTCATTCCAGTGCCCAGTAGTGGCAGTAATTTCAAACAGTCCCAGCAAGAAAACTGGGGGAAGTCTCCTGAAAAAATCTTCAGCCTTCTGTTTTATCTGAACATCCTGAAGAATTTCACAGAGAAACCACATCCTTGCTGTAATGAGAGGTGTGGTTTCCCTAACGCAGATGTTTACAGGAGGCAGTGATCCAAGGGGTTCCACTGTTTGCAAGGCAACAGGCTTTGTTTGGTTACACGTGATGAATTTTCTTGTTTGTGCTGGCAGAGGCTGCCCTATTCAACCATGTTATTCCTGTTTCTTCCCGTCATGAAGAGAAAATCAAATGTAATATTCCACCATTTACCAGCTGGGCTTTTCAGAACCTGGTGCTTATTTGACTTCAATGATGAAGTAGTTAATGCTGAGACAGTGACAAGTAATGGTTCCAAAACACTTCACAGAGCAGCTGCTGGCTTATCCCCATGCTGAGTTTGGTCCAGGCAACCACTACACCCTTTTTGCATTGCATTTGTTAATAGCTTCACACCAGGGAGGGAGAGCAGTCATCTTGTCCATCCCTCGTGTACCCTGGTCAGAAGCCTACCAGGGAAAGCTGTTCTCAGAGGATCATAGTAGTAGCAGATTTGCGTAAGTCACCAACTCCAGTACCATCATAGTATAGGCAACTACAACATGCATCTCCTTTCACAGCACCTTACCAAGAGGCATTGTTGGTATCCCAAACTAGCCTGTGATTCTGTTGCAGAAATACAGTTCTTCAATGGCAAGAAATGTTCTGCTAATTTTCCTTAAACTGACCTGGAACAAATTTCTAATAATTTTAGCAACAGTGCTGTTGTCCAGCTGAAATGCCTTTTCTTTTTCCAAGCATTTCAAGTGCATGTCTGGGTAACAACTACATCCACCCAGAACCTTTACTTAATTAATAAAATATCTACATTTCTATTAATGTAGTGGTCCTTCCATTTCTCTCATCTTTACAGTAATCTCTCTTGTGCATCTATAACCAAAATTTTATCTAAAGATGGTTCACAGGAAGACCACCTGTATCTCAAAGAATGGACTGAAACTGTTGCTTGTTAATGCTACTTTTAAGAATTCACTGTCCCAGCAGTAGGTATTCAAGACTAATTCCCAACACAAATCCTGTAAGAAATTTTCTTATATTGTCTGATCAAGGAAAGACACAAACCTTCATTTCTAACAGTCCATTTGAATAGTTTAGCCATTAAGATATTTAGCAGTGAGTTACTAGGAGATATTTTTCTGGCTTCCTTTTATCCATCATAGTTAAGTAACTCAGAATGTCCTCAAGTGTGCAGTATGAGTTACAATACCCAAAGTTATTTAATGTAGGCTTGTAGTGAGTTTTGCTTTGAAATGGGAAAAAAACCTCAAAACTTTCTCTGATTTCTTCTTTCTAGGAGAAGTCCAAAAGTATTCCAGATGATGTTGCTAAGGACATGAGAGGTGTGCAAACCCAGCTCCGGAACCACGTGGCCTTGGAGCACGAGCTCTCTGGGAATGAGCAGCAGGTAAATGACAGCCATTTGTGGTCTTCAATGTGTAGCCAAAGTTCAGTTTTCCAAGATAAACAGAGTAATAATTTGGTATTGTGAACCAAATTATTACGGTCTCTCACAGAAAGCCTGGAAATCTGAAAGCCTGGAAAGTGACTTTCCTTCATTTTCTGGGTTTTTTTATATAGTCAAGGTCTGATGGTGGTGATAAAGTAGATAATTAAAACTTTTCAAATAAGGCACATACTGTAATAACTACTGACTATTGAAGTGATTCACAGGGATGTTTTTGATCATGGTTTGAAATGTAGGTTATGACAAGCTTTGTGATATACTTATTGTCTTCTGCAAAGTGTTCCAAGTAATTACAAGGAAAAATCCAGAATCAGTTTTATGTGAGAGAACATTAATATTGGTACAAATTGGACTGTGAGGAAAAAGGATGGTGCTCACAATACAAATATGTAAATGTAATGAAAATAAATGTCAATTTTACAAATATGTAAAATTTTATGCAAACAGATACCTTGTATATGGGAGACCTGATTGGTTTCAACAAACCATTAAAACTAGTATGAGTTTTCACTCCTTTGTTTAATACATGTAATATTATACAATAGTATATGCAGTATAAAACACATTTTACTGAGATTACTGAGATTACTGAATTTATCCCAGTATTACTTATCAGTGGCCTAAAATATTTTGGCCTTGGGGCAGTAACATTAGAATTGATCCCATCAGCTTCTCATTACTTTTAAGGGTAAAAAGGCATGAGACTTGCATGAAGAGAATGTAGTCATGGTTAAGCTATATAGTCAATGAGGAAAAAAATGGCTTGCTATTACTTGCATTATAATAGCAATTATAATATTACTTTCATTATTCATATAATAAATGGTGTAGTAAAAAAGGGAAAACAAATCTGCCTCTGAAAAATCACTGTTGTGATGAGCCTTGGCAAACACTGGATGTCACTATTACTCCATAGAACAGACATTATAGAAGTTTTTGTTTAATATGAGAAAAGTTAAGTCAGAAAATGTTGCTTGAATTGTATTTTCATGTACAGGAAAGACAGCCCTTATCAGAACTTTTCTAACATTCGCAGGAGCTCCATGATGCTCTCCTTCTTACCCTCTTCTTTCACCCCTGTGTACAGCTGCAGGAGCTGATCCACTCTGCAGATGGTGTGCTGCCCCATTGCTCCAAGAGGCAGGTGGAAGAGCTGAAGGCAAAGCAGCAGGCAATAGTCACCAACTGGAAGGCCCTGAAGGCCAAAGTGGAGCAGCGCAGGAGACTTCTGGAACAAGCCTACAAGCTGTATGAGTTTCAGGCACATGTGAGCACCTCTGTCCTTTGTCCTTCACTACTTGGGGAGGCTTGCCTGCAGTGGGTGTGAATCAGAGGTGCACTTCCAAGCTGGAGAAGGCTGCAAGTGCTCTCTGTGTTATCAATCAAGCATTTAGTGCTCATGGATATTTAGAAAGGTGTTAGAGGATAAGGATCTTTTTTATAGGATAAGGATTTTTTACCTTCTATAAGAATAGAAGCATCCATTCAGAGGTGTAAGGAATAATTGTCAGCTGTCAGAAGCAGTCGCTGCTTTGCAGGAGTAGCAGTAATCTTCAATTTCCACTGAGTAAGAGTGACAAAAAGAGATGTTACTCTCCCATTTATAATGCATAAAAGTTTGTTCTCGCTCTCAGGGCATGCAATAACCCTTGGTTAACTTACTCACTGATTTTTGCACTAACCTCTCAAGCTGCTCAAACAGTGACATGATATATCAGCATAGCATCATAATCAGCAATGCACAGTAGCTTTTTCTCCAAAGAGCTCAGCAGGTCACTGAGCTGTGATTTGCCATGGAATACTTTGCAAATGTCAGTAGTCTCAGTGAAGGCACTTGAGCTACACCACTGCAGTAGATTATTGCTGCAAGCACTGCAGGTGCTAAACCAGCAAGAGCATATCATGAAGGGAGTTGCCAATGTAGATTTCAACAATGCATTTACATCCTTTTATTCTTGAACTCTTCCAAGTGTAACGATTCTGTCAATTAAAGGTACTTCCCATTCTGCTTCCATTTTTATTGTGTGCTCCCATTTTTAGTGAGAAGCAGTGTGTCCAGAGGATGTTCACCTGGAAAAAACTTGATGCAAATTTGTCTTAGGGTTGTGATCTGGGATCAAGACCACAGGAGAGTGTACATGGTTAGTTTTTTTAGTATGAGAGACATCTGCACATTTAATTAATCCACTCTTCTAAGTGTTTAAATCAGCATTACCTGTCATATTTTATAAAAAGAAATGTTATATAGTTAGGGATAAAGGATGTTTATGGCAGTTTGGGGGGTTTGAGGGTTTTCTTGGTTTGTTTTTCAACTGTTACAAGTTCCATTATCATGTGCAGAACTGTTAATGGGGAAAATTAGTGTGATTCTACTGATGTAGATGAAAAATTTATTTGCCCACTGTCTTTCTAACAGTGTCTAGGACTGATAGGAAGAACAAGGCCAACTTTTATAATGTATTCTTCTATAATATATTGGATTCTTGAAGTCTTCAGCCTGGAGGCATTTTCATCAGGAGGTGGATCTTGGTGGATTTGACCATTAAAATGTAGTCACTCAGAGTTCACTTCTTTATTGATTTACGTCATAGCTTACATCATAGATTTCGTTTTTGACTTCAGATAAAAAATGTCAAGTTGTCCCCATCCCGTGGTAGTGTTATTCTAATTTTTATTGCTGGAATAATGCAAAACATCTTTGGTTTGTATTTTGTCTGAAATGTGTGATGCATCCTGTGATCTGAATGACAAATCTATAGCTCATGTCTTGCTCTGCCAGTGTGTCCTTTGATCTTCATTACTCTTGACATCATAAAACAAAATGACAAAGCCATGTCACCATATTTTATGCCTCAGGCAACTCCCTGTCTCTTTGATGTCAGGCTGATGGCAAAAAGTATTCCCAATCCTCTCAATTTTCACCTCCTTACATGACAATAATTCCTGAAGTGAAAAGCTGGTTCTGCAATTTGGTAAGCCTGTCTTCCTGCCCAGATGGGACAAGGCAGGATCATGCAGCCATGGCTAATAACTGTAAGAATTTCAGAAACTCTACAGTAGGTTAGAGCAGCTTTGCTGCAGAATATCACCCAGACTACTGAATGCAAAGCGGCAACTTTGCCTTTCCTCTTTCAGCTGAGCCAAGAGGTGCACAAATATAATGTTAGTCACAGCTGCTCAGACTGCTTTTCCTATTATATTGTTCATATGGCCTTTTTCATTAAAAATTATGCACAGAGTAAGTGAAACAAACAAACAAAATATCACTTTCCATAAAATGAGAATTCTGCACAATCATTTAGTGTATCTCCTCACACCCCATCGAGTACAATTTTAATGTGATTAAATAACAGAGCTGAGCCTAACTCAGCACAGCAGAGGGCTTCAGATCTTCCATGGATCTTTGTCAAGGAAGATGAGTGTAGACACAGGCTCAAAGTATTTCTGAATGATCTGAGGCTCTTATTGTGAATTTGGGCTAGGATCTGCATGATCAGAGTCAGGCTCTGCTTTGGAGTTTCCTGCAGACTGATGCCTACTCTATCCTTAAATATTGCTGGCAGTGGTAGTCCAGTAACCTCTTATTGGCTCTAGACTTGTTCCATTGCTTTGTATATCCTGAGGCTTATGGATTTTCCTAATGCTTAGCTCAAAGTCTAAGGGAGTTTTAGACATTTGCAGTGCCAAGTGCAATGTCAGTGTCTACAGTGACATCCAGCTGTATGAACGAATTAGTTCTACAAATGGAAATGATGCCAACACGTGCACTACCATGGGCCCCTTTTAAATGACCACTGTCTTTGTAGCTGTGTTCACTGGCTTTAAAAAAACAATGTCATGGCTTTAAAGGCTAAAGTCAGGACCCCACAGTGGCCAGTTTCAATTTTGTGATGCTTTTCTGAGTTTTTTTCCTAGCTGTCTTTAAAATATTTTCATGATATGAATAAAAATCTATGGGTAGAATGGAACAGCCAAGAATCTATTTCCATTACATCGTTTCCTTCAGTGAAAAAGCCAGCAACCATTTAAAAGAGAAACAAAAAATTTAGTTTTCTGCAATAAAAGAGATTTTTTCTTCAGCACTTACTATAAATAATAGTATTTTTAAATACATTTTATAAACCTGAAAGACCATTTACTACCTAAAAAATTTAATCAACTAATCCACACATGGTTAAACTAAGAGAAATTTTAATTATCATATATAATCCCTTGTATATCCCTTGCAGTCCTAGTTTTTATCAGCTGATGCATAAAACTCCTACTGCAGATTCAAATAAGATGCCTAAAGTAAGAGACTGTTGAAGGTATAGAATCAAATGGAGAAAAAGACATACAGAGATCATCAAATTATTTTTACTTGCACAGTTTTCTTCAATCATAGTTAAAAAATAAACTTCAGAGATTTGTTTTAGCATTTTCATGCTCATAATTCTTCAGACATTTAAAATTATTGCAAAAGTATTTATTGGTTCATCAGATTTTGAAAGTAAACTGACACAACATACTTGTTCCTCTCAATCTGTCCTATAGTTCTACATACATGATATGCTTATGAAATTTCCTCTGACCTGTGATTTACTCTTTTCCCACTTCTATTAAAGTGCATTTGTTTTTCACCTGAAAATTCTCACTCTCATTTTAGAATATGTGCATAACGTAATTTTCAAATAGACTTGTATTAGCTAAAGCTTTCACAGAAATGTGAATGTAGGATGATACTGGTTTATCCTTTATGAAGGAATAACATCAGAAAATACTTTAATAAAGATAGATTAAAAGGCAATAAATGATATAATGTTGTCACTGGTGTGATATGACAGTTTGATTATGATACTACAAACCATGTAACTCAATTTATAGGAATTCCTGCAGTTGTGTTATCCAGCCTTATAAAATTCATAGAAATACTGCAAGCACTAATGAAATATTTTATTTATCTATGATTTTATTACCTATTATTCACTTAAAGTTGAAGAGTCTGTCTGCTAACCTAAGCTTGAGCCCTAACCTGAATTTTCATATTTTCTGGGGTTCCAGGTGTGGGACTATTTCTTATGGACAGCAGAAATAATAAGGGAAATGAGAGCCAAGGAGTCTATTCGGGACATATCCACGAGCAGCCTGAGACTCACCCAGCATCAGCAGCTGCTGGCAGAGATCGAGGCACGAGAAGAGAAGTACAGTCATGTTGTACAGCTAGGACAGTCCCTCTTGCAAGATGAGGAAATGCCATCAAAAGAGGTAATTGAAACTCCTCTGAGCTCAGTCAGACATATTCAGCACTGGACCCCAATGTAACCATGATTCTGTATTGTATCACACTGTGAGATACAAGTGTCACTTGTCCCTCTGCATGACCTGCATTTGCCTCAGTATGTGACCTATCAGACACAAAAACATCTGTTCTATTTCGAACTCCAGCAGCAGATGTGTGGAAGCATCTTCTGAAAGTCCCCTGCAGCAAATCTGGACTTTTTCAAGAAGTTCACCAAGTTTTGAGCCATGGAGCCAATTTTACCAACTTTCCAAACTGGATTTTCACACAAATACTACACTTTGTATTACAGTGATATAGCCACACCAGGGCAGTCTGATCAAAATCCTGTCAACCAAAGAATGAAAACACTCAAACATATAAGAGAGTTTAAAGATTGATTGAAACATTTTGTAGAAAAACAAAATACACACGAAAATATACACTAGTAAAATATACTCCCTAGAAATGAAAGATTTAAATCAAAATGTCAGTTGACTCAAGACAAATAGCTTCTAAGATTCTTACAGCATTTATTTCTTTTCCAGTACCTACCAGCTCATTTCTCCCCTGATATTTCATTAACATATCTCTTGAATATCTTCAGAAAAATGCAGAGATTGTGCAAGTTACTCTCCCATCTCACCAAGCTATTTCCTGAAAATATGCTGAATATTGCACTGTATGACTATGGTAGCAAGAAATCTTGCTGACTTTAAAGTCCTTTGCCTGTAGAAAAAGGCAAGAAAAAAATCATTCATAGAAGGCCTGTGGGTATACAGTGTTTGAAAGCTAAAGTTATATGAAGTCTAGCCTTGTGGCATGAATTCACTGACTAGAAGAATACGCTATGTTGAT
Source organism: Passer domesticus (assembly GCF_036417665.1). Classification (NCBI taxonomy): domain Eukaryota; kingdom Metazoa; phylum Chordata; class Aves; order Passeriformes; family Passeridae; genus Passer; species Passer domesticus. The sequence continues at coordinate 36,976,991 of NC_087479.1, forward strand.
AATTCATATTTTAATACCTATCACATAAAAGTTTGAAGTGCTATAATAGCACTCTTAATGCTTAAAGATAATGAAGAATTAGGATCTGATTCTAGAAGTCACACTTGAGAAACAGTTACCTTTCTTTGCTCTTGGTTTGGACTGCTATATATGCTGTAAGAAGCACTTCTCCATTGCAGAAATAAGGCACCTGATTATGTCTTTGCTCAAACAGTAGTGCTAGAACTTGTTCTACTTTTCTTTTTTTCTGTTTAATAATTTTGTTGCAATTTAAAGGGATTATCCATTACTCCACTTCTGTCAACTTATCCGGATCATGGGATATAAAGAACAATATAAGTTTTTAATTGGAATTTTTTTCAGATTCAGCAGAAGCTACAGGCTTTGTTGGAAGAGAAGAAAAATGTATACAATGCATGGAGACAGAAGAAGGAGTGGCTGGAGAAAATACACCAAGAACAAATGTTCTACAAGGATTGGGATCACCTTGACATGCTCCTGAATTCACAGGAGGTGAGGAAATTATAAACCTGAAACAAGCAGTTAAAACTCTTCAAGCATGTAAATTCTTTCAAACGAAAAAGGGCACTAATATTCACCTACAGCTTGAAATCCTTGTGCCTGTGTACAGACAAGACAGTCTCTTTTATTGGTATTGTTTGTGTTGTGGTATCACTGGGAGACTGTAGCAATGTGCGAGAAGCTCTCCTTTCTCATGGGGCTTAGGTATGGAACAAAAACAAGTAGATGATCCTTACCTGAAAGATAATTCACTGCAAATATACCTAAGAGGGAACATATGAGCATCACAACAGAAGAGGGAGACAAGAGTCCAGTATTAGTCCACTTTAAAAACAGATCTCACCTTGCCAGCTGCTTAACCACTAGCAAATTTGGTAGGATTCAAAGAGAATTAAAATTGCAAAGAGGGTTTGAAAGGATTTTACTTTGCAGATGTTGCTGGAATTCTCACCTCAGGCTGCGAGTTATGCTGGGAAAATGCAGCTAGTGGAAAATGGATGTCAGCAGTGTGAGTTAATACAGGAAAGTGAATTGACTTCTCATTTCGGCAAGGGCATTGATAGGAGTGTGTAGAACAGTGAAAGAATTTGTAAGGAGTATTAACTTTTGTTTGATGCAGTTGAGAAAAACGAGCTAGTGAAAAAGGCTGTCTGATGGAAAAAAGAGGGCAGATATAATCGATGCAAAGAGACAGAAGGATGTTCTTATTATCAACATTTTTCAGCTTTTAAATAGTTCTTTTTCACCATTATTGAATTATATTTTGTCTTTCTTGCACTTTCTTTGTTCCATGTAACTATTTCAAAAGGTTCCATTTCAAGGTCTGGCATTTGCTATTACAAAACTGAGTGCAGTCACTCTGAAAATACATGAATTGATAGATTGCTGCAATTGTGCTGAGACTTGTCATGCAAACCACATCAATGGGTTGCAGGTTGCCAAACTGAAGGATTGGTGCAATGCTGGAGGAGGTTGCACCTCTGGGTAATTTTTCATTAAGGAAAAATAATTCTTAATTCTCCAAGACCACTCAGAGCAAAATATAATGGCTCTCATTTTGCACTGAGCTCTGTTTTCTGCCAATGGTTTATCACTGGCACTAAATCCTTTTGGAAACTGACTCTGATCTAAGCCATGCAGTGATACTTAACCCCTTGTGGCACATGGGCCTGGAGCTTTCTGCTATTCCTTCCTTGAAAGAAGTGCATGTCTGCATAATTCTTTATAATTGGTTCTTTTAATAAGTGTGACCTGCATTCTGGATTTCATGGCATGAAGCAAAGAGTTTCCCCTAGGTGTAAAATATGACATAGTTCTACCCACTATTTGTTGCTTATATAGCAAATGACATGAATTGCATTATATCTACCTCAATTCCCTATCAAGCAGTGGCACATCATTGTTAAGCTCCTACATAGGAGCTTATCAGGAAAAATGTAAATGCTACAAAAGTTTGGCAACTATATTTTTTCACTTTTCTTTAAATAGGTATCAGCCAACACACAGAGGCACTATCACTATAGCATCTGCTTTTCTTTATGTAATGCAGGCATAAATGTGTAGGAAGCTACTGTGGGTAAGTGATTTTTTTGCCCCTCACTTGCAAGTCCTGGTTGCAAAAGTCTGTATTGCTCATAGGTGAAAGGGTAATGCATCTGGCATTTCTGGAATGGCCCCAGAACTTTCTCTACAGGTCAGTGGCACTTCATATTACTACTTTGTTCAGATGAATTTGCCATTGCCATAGCCTGTCACAAAAGGGCTGGATATTCATCAGAAGCTAGGTAAATTCTCCTGGTGGTATCAGAAGCCAGAAGTTTGTTCAGTGAAAGCAAAGCCTGAGAATGAAGACTGTGACCTTGAGGACCATGAAGAGCAGTTCTGTTATCAGAATCTTTTTCCCACAGTATCCTCTCTGTGAACTTCCAAGGAGTCTGGTGCTCAGTTTTCCTCACTGACACTAAGCATCCAGAAGGTGGAACAGTAAAGTGAGGATACTTGGCTGTCCCTTCCAACAGCTCTTTACACAGACCACACTTTACAGTCAAGCTGTCTTTTGCAGCTGCTGCCATCTGCCATGTAGATCAGAATAAACAATTTGACAGTAGAGTGATGTTCCTTAGTCACTACTTGTATTTCACTTTTCTGCAGTTGAAGAACTCTTGGGAGAGAAATCTATTCCTTTTGGATTGAACTCTGTTACTACTACATAGAGTTAAAATGTGGCTGCATAGTGATACAAGGATGATAAGAAAGCGGTTGTTTTCAAACATGTTTTTTAAAAATAATTCAGCCAGGACATCAGCTGAAGATTCTCAAACCATTTTCCCAATGGGAATTTCATCATTTTCTGCTTTCAGAAAGGACAAAGGCAAACACACATTCAAAAAGGATTCCTATCAGGCAAACAAATAGAAGCAATCTCTCCGCCCTTTGTGTTTCTTCTGACTTTTGTGTTTGAGTCAAGACTGTTACATGCATTTCACTTCTTATGTCTGCAAAATGTCTGTGTAAGGAAGCATGCCATAATTTTTCAATCCTATTTTGGCTGTACTTCATATGCCATAGACCAGAAGCAAGAAACAGGGGAAGGAAGAAGGCAACAGAGGAGTATTTTAAACTAAGAACTACTACTAAGAACTGCTCTTTCATTCGCTGTCTGTGCCACTGTGACAGGTTTGACTTTAAGCCAGCATCTTATATTACATCCAAGTTACTCAAGCCTTCAAAGGATTTCTGCAGAATATCATCTACCATTGTTCTGTGCTAAAGAAAATAGAGCGCATGTGAAGAAAATCAGGCAAAATCTATTTTTTAAATTTTTTTTGTTAATTCAGTTGTGCCATCAAATGGAACTTCTGTAGGAATCTCTTATAAGAGCTGCATACTGAGATCTCGTCATGTAGAGTGCAGACAATTAACAGCTGAAAAAGGGAAAGAAGGAAAAAATTATTTTTGCTTTGAGCAGAAACTGTGTCCAATACTCTTTGCTCTGTTCTGATCTTTTCACAGCAGCAGATCCACTGCTCAGGTTAGCTGCTTTTCTTTTTTTTCACAGATGAAATAACAACAAGTTTGCAGGCTGTCTCTGGCAGGCACTTTTGGCTCCCTCCTACTCTGTCTGCAGTCTCACTGTCAGAACACTCAGAGAGCAGAGCCGTATGCTCCGTAATTTATCTTTCAGCCCATCCCACACTCATATCGCTTTGCAGACATGACAAGCGGTGGTAGCAGTTTTAGAGGAGCTGAGATTTTTTATTTTGAATGTGGATTTTTTTTGTTCGCTTTTTTCTTCTTGGAGAATGTTTATTCATCTCCCATTCCTTTGCTTCAGAGGAAAAATGGAAATTTCCAGTGCCAAAGGAAAAAGGATTAGGACTTGGTTTTAAGCAAGGGGGGAAGGCAAGCTCTGTGGCTTTGAATTTTGCATCATTTAAGACTAAGCTTCAGAATGCCATACAGGGACCGTTGCTGCAAACCTTCATCTGCAACCTACATCTCCACTGTGGAAGTGCTGCTCTCTTCCTGTAGAACAACCCCATCTGCTCCTTTTGAATCTGCCGCGCAGGACAAGCCTTTTAAAAAGATGCCAGTGCCAGCTTGGCATCCTCCCACTGGTCAATCAGTTGCTGAGCTTGCTCCAGGAAATGCCATCTCACCACCCAGCAGTGTGTCTTACTGTTCAAGGCTAGATGTCATCCTGGCACACACAGACCAGAGGAAAGGTTTTGGGAGCGCTAGTCCCCAAAGTGTCAGTCCTTCTGGTGAGACATCCACATGTTCCAGTGCCTGCAAGGATCCTCAGGACTATGGATATGAGAGGTCTGCCACTCAGTCAACATCTGCATCTTACAAGCAATATTCAAAAAGAGAAAAAAGTGTTCATCGTATTTCCCCTGGAAAAAGGGATCCCTTGAAGCTTGCTCTGTCTTTGCCCTCAGATGTTCTTTCCTGCAAAGCTCCGTCAAGCTGGACATCACGCCTAAACGTTGATCTGTCTGCTATTCCAGCTGCTTCTATGCTCCACAGCAAACATCTGCAGTCATCCCTGGAACCCTGTGATTCACTGCCATGCCAACAAGGCTGTAGCCAGTGCGATGTCCAAATGTCAGACTTGCACACTTCAATGAAGCTTTACATTTCAACGTGCAGCTTGATGATAAAGCCTTTTCGAGCAGGTTCCCATGGAAGCAGTCATGCTCATTCAAGTCTGCTCATGCCACAATTAGAGAAGGTGCCTGAAACTCCCTCTGGTTTTCCACCACGAACCCAGAAACCAAAACAAGGTTTCCCTTCAGGTGGGTCACCAGCCCTTCAAATTACAAGATTTCATGTGACTTCCTCCAAGCATCCTGGTCTTCCTCAGCAGACTTTATCCAGAGACATATGGCTGTCCCCAGCTGTGCTGACTGGAAGAGAAAATTCAGCTAGTGGGAATGAGATCATGAGCAAGGATTTAAGCCCAGAGCTGATTGTCTTTCAGAATTACCCCTCATCTAGGCCAGAGTTTAGGAAGACTCCATGTGATGGTCTAACACCTGCTCACCACAAGGTTTCCAAAATCACCTTGATACTTGCCACTCCTTGGACTCCTATGCCTATCCAGGTGGTAAGAGAATTTAGAAGAAGCCCAAATCCAACAATCTTTATCAAAACACATGATCCAGACAGAGCTGCTCCACCCTTTCACCCTGTGGAGATTGGGGCTGGCCTCTCTCTGTCAGTAAACCCTGTTTGCTGCTCAGGATTGCTTTCTAGCCACTGGACAAGATCTGGCTTGAGGCCTTCCCAGGAAACATGCACTGTAAAAAGTGTGTGCCATGACAACCTTGTGACAAACATACCAGCTCACACCCCAGCTTCAACTCACAGAGGCACAGCACGTCCAGGGTGTCCATCTATCGCCGTCAACATTGCATCCTTTGCATCTGGGAGGAGAGTGGTGAAGATTTGCATTCCATTCTAGGAGCATTTGCAAACAGAAGATCTAAGCTGTGTTTAACCAAGCCATATGTATTTCCTTTTGCGTGCATCCATGCCATGTTCCAACTCCCTAGAGATGACTTGCAAGACAAGAAAGCCACCTTGTGTTCTGCTGCCACCAAGGCTGCAGCTACAGCTTGATCCACACAGAAGATGAGGACTCTGCTCTAATCCAGCACTTAACAAGAGTTTCATTTTAACCATTTGAGTGCTGTTGTTAACACAGCAGGCAACTGCTTACAGACTTTGCATAATTGGGCCATAGTGCTCAGCACTTTGAAGATTGTGAAATGCTCAGATCTTTGAAGATTCAAGACTTCAGAGCCAAGAGATGGTTTTCTTTTCTTCTAGGTTGGACTTGATGATCTCAAAGGTCTTTTCCTACCTAGTCAATTCTGTAGTCAGTCTGGGATCTGGAAAAAAAATCCTCAATGTAGTTTTTCTTAGTTCTTTTCTGTTTCACTGTTTTCATTTCCTTACTTGTCAAATTATGCTATGTTTCTAAATGGTTAATTACTGTGTTTGTAACTTTAAAAGTAAGGCTTGTTTTCAAAAGCCAAGGCATTTAAGTATGTAGGAAGAAATCACTTTTTTCCCTTCTTAGAAAAGGAGAGGTACCACCCTTTCCTGAGGGAAAAGAAACAGCACATTGAATTTGGATATCCCCGCAAAGTTTCTAGCAGTGAAACTATGGGGAGTTTCAGAGGAATTTAGTCTGCTTTCAGACAAATGTTTCATACGTAAATATTTGAATTATGGTATTGCATGGGCGTAAGATTCTGGTCTAACACCTAATACTTACGGGCAGGGATTAACACTGCAAATTTTGAAGAAGGAGGAAATAGGTATGAGGAAGCAACCATAGCAGTTAGCAGAAAAACAGCAGTTTTATCTCTGTGGTTTTCCCATCTGTATTTCCAATATCAGATAATTATATTCTTATGCCCAGGAGACAGCATGCAATGGGGAGAGGGAAAGAAATTTTAAATACATTCAACATTAGAATTTTGCATATAGATGGTGAGGACAGATGCCAATGATATCACCATGATAGCAAAAATGTATGCTTTCTTTTTGTAAGCAACTTTAGTGTCTTTTATTCCTCTTGTGGTTATGGTATTATACCTTATAACTTTTACTGAAATTAAGCATAGTGAAACTTTTTTGTGAACCTTATATAGTCATGGTGTCAAGAACATTTACTTACTTTACTAAAGCAAATTTCAGATTATTTTCATTATTATTTTTAGTATTTACTTTTATCAGAATTAAGTCAAACCAAACCTTATTCTTCTCTGTCTCGGCAGATAGTCTGGACTTGCTTACATGCTCTAAGTGAAGGTTTTTAAAACTGACAATAATTCAGTCTTTTAGTACATGGTTAGAACAGAAGGATTTTCTGTGGTTTTCCAGCAATCTCAGCAGCAAGCCCATGACAGGCAGTGAGAGGCAAAATCTGTGGAGTTTGTTATACTTGGAAGAGCAAAAGCAGAAGAAGGAAGTGGATTTTCACAAATACCTAAAATATATTTTATTCCAGAGAAATAAAAACTGCTCTTCTTGGAATACAAATTTCTTTTGGGGCTGTGTCATTTTCCAGTGCATATAAATGTGAAGTTGTGGCATCCAATTTCAAGTTGGAACATAGTTGTGATAATGACTGAAATGTTTCATTCAGTAGTCCTCCAAAAGCTAAAGCAGGCAGACGCTGTCACATAACTATGTAAAAAGTATTGGTTTATTTAAAAATACTTTTTTCTTAATTGGACTTCGTTTTTAATTCTGCAATAACTTGTACAAAAAATGCAGCAGCTATGCAAGGAACTCGGAAACAAGGAAAAACTCCAGTAGGGTTAATACCTCTGTTTCTATGCTTTACAATGTTAGTAACTTGAAAACGTATTGCAGAAAATCTCAGTAATCTCAAAAACCATTTTGTGGTTTTAAGCATCTTTGAAAGTCTTCACTTAAAAACGAATGTTTTATAGTGATTGGCCAAGTCTTTTGTGCTTTTTGTGGCTGAATATATAATTCCCAATGATGGACCATGATTCCTAATAGAAACAAACTTGAAAGAAAGTTTATACCTGCTGTACTCTCTGGGAGACCCCAGTAGGTTACCTGAGAAGAGCTATGCAGTGTTTTCTATTTGAAATCAATGAGTCTCATTCAGGGCAGGACTTAAGAGACCTGGCTAAAAGTGTGGCAAAATGTGATGTAATTGGTGACAGGCCAGCACTGTGGTATGGGAGCCAATTTTTATTCTGCTTTCAAACTGGTATAACAATTGCTTAAAACATTGTGGTTCTGATTATAGCAATGGCTGTTGTAAGCTTTCTGTGTAAAATACAAATGGAATTTTTTTGCCTCAGCAGCTCTCCAGGCAGCAGCACTGTTGGTGCTACAGGGGCTGCTCTGCTCTGAGCACATTGCCATTGCCTCCCCTGCAATGCATGCAGCCACTTCCCTTTTGCAGCGATTTTCCTTCTGAGCACCAATCTTCCTACTCAGTGTCAAAACCTTGGTTGCCAAGAGCATTTGCACAGACTTCTACTTGGGGGACTTAGTCCAAAGCTTTCAATAGTCAGGAGGACTTTTCCCCAGGGCTGTAACATCCAAAGGAATTGAGCTTTGAATGCCCAGCGTCATTTGCGCTCAGTGGATTTCAGTGGGAGCAAGGCACTGAGCTCTCTGGTGGCAGCTGCTTATGAGTCACCACCCCACACCCCTGCTCTCAGATGTCTCTGTTCTCTTTCTCTAAGGAAAATAACCATCTTTACCAGTAGATGTCCCTTGACTTTTTCTTCCATCAGAGATATACGAGCAGGAGAACTAATAGCTGACCCTTTTTTCAGGTATCAGTTTCACTGCTTAAGTTACAAAATAAAAGTCCTGGAGATAAATCTTTTTTTAACCAGAAATGGTAGATAAGCCACAAAATGTATCAAGAAGCCACAGTATTTTTAAAGCAAGATTTAAAACACCAAAATAGAGCTCTAGCATGTGGCTGTATGTCTGTGCACCCCAAACAGCAGTGGGTTAGATTCAGCTGATAACTTTCTATTTCTGTGTTAGCAGCAGTGGTGTAAATACAAATGGTAATTATACGTGGTTTAAGAGAGCATTTCAGCAGACAGACCTGGAGCCCACACATTTTTCTTCAAAAGAGAAAACTAAATCCAATAACACTCTAAAAAAGAGATCTCTCATCCTTTCATACATTTGATGAGTAGGCTAGATAAAAGGATTAAAGTTTGAATAACAGAGTATCTGCCTTCTGGTGGGACTTGTGTGAAACACAAGGCATAGCAGAGGCATTAAAGTATTTTTTTAGACATTCTGGTGGTTTATGAGCCAGGCTTACTATAAACTTAGGCCAGTTGTACAGAGGCCTTTCACTCTTCGTGACTGCAATTGCTGTGATGGGAATGGAGTAGCACAGAACAGTTTGAAAATCTGGCCTGGGTGTTATATTCACCTGTGCATTTTTCTATATATGCAAAATATTCACAGCCCAAAAATGGGCCAGAACATCAGGCCAAGTCTGATAAGAGGCTAATAAGAGGCTGTCGGTCCTCTTATCCACAGCCACCAAGGAGGGCTGAGTGGTGGCAGCAGTAAAAAAGTCCATCGAGCAGCTGAAGGTCAAGCAAGGTAGTGGCTGAAATGTGGGGTCTGTCCAAGGGGATCAGGGCAGGATCAGTGCACCTCAATGCAGCTCAGGAGGGACTGATATTCAGGGCTGAGCCTCAGAGGGATTCCCAGATGGGAGCAGGGGTCCATCCAGACCCTGGCAAGTAGGTGTGGATTACCCTGCACATGTGTTCAAACTTGGGAAGCCTCTCCTGCAGAAGATGCTCTGTGGTGTTAAGCAGCTGTCCAGAGAATGACCATCATGGCTGGCTTTCAAAGAACATCCTTTCCCTCTTATAAAAATGCACCCTGTTAGACTGCTACAGGATCATGATGTTTTGCAAAGCAAGAGTGAACTCTCTAGATGGTTTTTGTTCCTGTGCACATCTATGGCTTAAAGGCACCCATGTCTTTCAGTAGCCCTTTTCTAAAACATTTAGCATTTGTGTTGTTTCACTGATTCTGTTTCTTTCCTGCCTCTTGATTCTTTCACACTGTATCACTGATCTCAAATTCTTCTTCCATGTCTGTTAATTGCACTTTACCCGGCAAAGTTACTGATTTGAATTTCTCATTTTTTTCCAAATACTTGTGATTCCATGAGCTTACAAAATGGATTACACATTACACACTGCTGATAAATGTCATCACTCACAGCAGGCTGATTTCCCAAAGTCTGTCCAGCCATAAACTGGTGTGAACTTCAGTGTACACCTTACCCATGAGTAGTCTTTGCTCATGTCCCATCAGAGCCTGTAACTGAGGATTTTATCCTGCTTTTGTCTCATCATTGAACAACAAAAAAGCCTGTGCGCAATTAACCTGCATAAAAGCAGAGTTTTTTCTTGATAATTTATAACTATGTTCTTTATTCTTTTGCATTTGGCAAAACTGAATATAACAGAATGTATATAGAGAGTTTATGGGACATAAGTAATTGGGCATTCATTTTCCTTAACACCAGAACAGAGTAAGGAAACACTGCAATGCCTTTGAAACTTGTGTGAATTAGTTGAAAAATGTGCACACTTGCAGGTGTAGAGGTCAGATTCTTTATAACCACATTTGTAATTTGTTATTTTGGATGCAAGCATCCTGCATCAGATTGGCAGAACAGACAGTAAATAAAATTAATGCAGATAGGTTGAAATGGTGGCCTGAAAAAATTACAGATGTAATGCACTTGGTACAAATGCAAGCTATGACATTTTTTCAGGAATGATCAGCTGCATAAAGAAAGGATAGGGATAAGCTGGTCTGACAGCACTTCTGAAAAGTTTCTGGAAGCTCATAGTAGATTGCAATGTGAACTTGAGTTCAAGGTGTTGTATAAAAGACAAGCACTATATACAGGCACATGCTGAAGATTGCAGCTCAAAAGTCACTCTGTTTTCTTCACTCTGGCAGCCTTATTTCTTGTTGCCACTTGTTACATCAAGTCTCAAAATACGTGGAAGTGGAGAAAACCCAGAGGAGAGAAATAAGACTAATCAGAATCAAAAAGACACAGCTGTTGTGGAACGATCAGTCAGATCACTCTAGTTTAACCTTGAGAAGACAGAAACCCCAGTGTGCAGAAGGTCTATAAACATGCACAAGGCTGAAGCAAACATAAAAGGAATTATCTCCTGAGTGTGGTCAAGAGGGCAGTATGTAACAAGGTGGAGCAATAAGCATGCATTTTTGGGCTAGATGTTTGGAAAATCCTGCTAATGGTTGAGGTGATAAAGCACTGGTGACAGGCTGCAAAGTCTCTGTTTTGGGAACTCTTCTAAGAAGGAATCATTTGAACATCTGTCAGACATGACAGTGATCTTTATTGGGATTGCAAGGATGGCTTAGACTTCTGGAAGTCACTGCCTTGTGCCTCAGTGATTGAAAAGGATTGACAGGTCACTTTTCTTAGCTAGACCTGTTAATGCTTCTTTTTCTTGCTCAAGACCATGGACTTCTAACATTTAATTTCTAGCTTCTGTTGCCTCCTGTTCCTTTTTTCCCCTCTCAAGTGTACTCTCAGCAACAGAGTTAATACCTCTTCTCTCATTTATGAATCAAGATTGTGGGATAATTAATTAACTGAGAAAAATAATAAACTTTTTTTATAGGTTTATTTGAAAAGCAGTGACCTCGGAAGGTCTGTAGATGAAGTAGAGCAACTGATAAGGAAACATGAGGCTTTTGAGAAGCTTCTGGCATCACAGGATGAGAAGGTAAAAAAAACAAACAACAAATATTCTACTAGCTAGAATTCTATGAGCTAAAATTATATACATGCCTTTTTTTTATTATGGTAACACTTTGAATTGGTGACAGGTATGAAATGCCTGATAGGCCTGATGTGCTTGAACTAAAGATAAAATGGGGAAGCTTGGGGAAATAAGAGGCAGAGCATTGCAGAAAAAGTGTCAAAACATTCTGTGCCCAAGTCCTTGCAACAGATAGGAAAACCACTTTGTAAGCAGAATAGGGGGACTTAAAAGAAGAAATATTTAAAGCTGGCCATATTGTATTATAGATATCAGAAGTTTCTACTCTTTTCATTTAAAAAATAGTGACTTTTAAAGCAAGTAAAGTAGAGTAGGTATTTCACAAAATGCAGTAGGTATTTTGACATTAAGAAAAGTTGTCAAATTACTTAAATATCCATTTGGTATACAACAGCTGTACCAAACAAGCAGCCGCTCTGCACCTTTGCAGCTCCTGAATTGCTCACCTGTGTGTGTAAAGGAATCTACATGGCTGGTGGCCACTGCTGTAACTCACCCAGGCCAGGGCTAAGCTTAAACCTGCAGCTGTGCCTGGGTTCCCCAGAATGAACTCCCAGGACTCTTGCCAGCTCCCTGCCAGGCTGATTGCTCATTTTGAGATCTACATTACAGCACCTGGTTTCCAGAAAGCAATAAAATCTGAGCACTCCTGGATGTCATGCTTTCTCCATGACTCCTTGCACTGGATAATCAGTGACATAGGGACTCCTGAAGCTCACACTTTAATTAATTTATGTAGCCAGGATGCACCATAGAGTCCAATGACACTAATGTCATAGATGTAACATAGTATAGGGTGAGGGGGAATGCTGGTTAACCTGTCCCTGCTGTTCTTGGTTCATTACAGAAAAAATAAAGTATTTTAACTACAAAAGGATCTTGATTTTGTTTCTTTTACACCACTTGAAAGCATAAACATAATTTCACATCTGTTGCCTCCTTAGATGATGTCTCTTCAAGAACAGGCAAGCAGATTGGAAAAGGCTGATGGACTGGAAGGGCAAAAGATTCAGCACAAACTGGATGTGATTCACAAGAGAAAGCGTCAGATCAAGGATCTATCCCAGAGCAGGAGAGAGAAGCTGCAGACTGCCCTTCTTCTGGCACTTTTCTACCAAAACTTGGAAGAGGTAAGAGGGTTTTAGACCGGGATGGGGATGTAAAGCAGAGGAACTGCCTACCTCTATTGGATGAAGTGCTCACTCTTGCCAGACATTATTGGGTGGATGGATGATCTACTCTGCTGTGACAACTTCTACCACGCTCATGCAGAAAGATGCTCCAAAGCCGTTACTGTATTATTTTTGTGGCACTGTGCACATTACAGCGACTTCTGTCATCAAAAGCTCTGCTGAAATAAAACAGTTGAAAGGAAAACTGCAAGCCAACACATATTTTTTCCTTTGGTGGGAAAGAAAATTTATTTCAAATCAGGATGAACACACATTATGGCCTGGGCACCAAGCTTTATTAGTGGGTGTTCATTGAAGGCCTTCAGAGCCCTGCTGTGGCTCAGCACAGCTCTTGAGCTACTGTAGACTGGCTCTGCAGAACATGCTGGTCTCTGTCTCCTGCTCTGGCCTTAGCCTTGTAACTGAGTAGCTCTGCTCTGTCACTACTGCTGGAAAGACAAAATAGGTCAGCCTTTCAAAGGGCAGCACAACATGTGTGACTGAGAACTGTGCTGGCATAAACAAGAGCACACAGACCCGGGGGCACATTTTTGAGCACTCTCGCAGGTCTGGTATCCACCCCTTCTGCTGCTGTGTCCCATGAAATGTGGTTTACAAAAGCAGAGCTATACTTTTCTTTCTCTTCTTTTCAATTTCTTTTTCTTTTTTTTTCTTTTTCTTTCTCTTTTTATTTTTATTTTTCTTGTTTTTCTCTTTTTCTCTTTTTCTTTTTCCTTCTTTTTCCTTCTTCATTCTTCCTTTTTCCCCCTTTTCCTTTTTCCTTCTTCTTTTCCCCTTTTTCTTTCTTTTTCTTTTCCTTTTCCTTTTAATAAAATTTAGCAGAAATTATTTATACACCCAAATATTAGCTTGTATTATTTGGTTATACTTTTATGATCCCATGATAGGAAAGTAATGAAAATCCACCAGTAATGGCCTGTCCACTTTTTGGACTAGCAGAGGGAACTGGATGGTGCATTGCACAGGGGTTATAATTTCAAAAGAGCAGTTTCCCAAAATCCTCTTGGTAGAGAAATTGTCAAAGCCCTTCTAGAGATAAAATCAACCCATTAGTTAGGAATACTTATGCATTTCTTTCCATCTCTCTGTAATTGTCAAATCAGTGCTTGGGCTGGGGTCCCCCTTCATTCTTGAATCACACGCTTAAAGCACAAGATTTGGCCCTGCATAGAAGAGCATTTCCCTGTTCTCATCCACTTTCTTCACATAAATTCAGCCAGGAGTTCTTTGGGAAGTTTTTGCTCTCAGTTTATGTGCTCACTTACCTCGTCAACCTAGAATCATTGCCTACTGCTGTAGAATGTGAATGTCACCAAGTAATTACAAAACAAAAATCTTTAAAAATCTTGCTAAAATCAGCAATATTTTTCTTTCTCTTTGTTGGATAGAATGGAATGTTTAATTTAATTTTAATTCTATTCTGGGTGTGTACAAGTTCATATGTGAGAATGGTCCCCACAGGAATGTTAAATTCGGAGGTGATTTTTGAGTTTGGCTGTGAAATCAGTGAGGTCATTGCTTATTCTTACTTATTAAGAGAATAAGACCCATAGCTCAGGCCTCACTCCTCTGAAAACTCTCTGTCCTACAAACATGTTAAGTAATTTCTATTGATCAAGCAGAATTTTTTGTGTCAGCAGAAATTAGTGATCACTGTCATTACAATTTTTCTAGTTACTCTCTAGAAGCAATGACATAGAGAACTACACATATTAGTACAATGAACCACAATAATTAACTCAAGAGATCACATGAAGTTTACAAAATAAAACTCACCCTTCTACAGTAGAAATCAGTGCTTTTGTCTCACTCAAAGAAATGAGGTGGACTTACAGACTACACCTATTGCCAAAAAGTCAGTAGCTCAGTGTTAATCTGGAAGGCAAATGAACAAGTTGCTACTTAGAAATATGTGTATTTAAGTTATTGCAGAGGGAATATTATAAGGTTAAAACTTTGACTTCTAAAGCTGGCTCTGGGTTTTAAGGCTGACTTTGAAACTTGCTTATGACATTAATAGTACTTCCTTTCTCTTTCACCCTTTACATAAGAACAAAAAAAAAAACATTCACATCTTTGTCTCAGGGGAGTGATAGAGAGAATTAGTTGTTATCTCTAGATGTCTGGAGCAGGCACATCCCTTTATATGCTTTGCATACTTCTGTCATTAAGAAATCAGTGTAATTTACAGTTTGTACTTATGAGGTTACAGTAACTGATATTTTGAAAGAGTAAGATTCTAAGTTGGTGGTGCCCACATTTTTTATGACTCCCATAGAAATAAGTGTAGTCTTGTGCCTATGCTGAGCATCACACTAGTTTTTCTGCTGTCTTCAATGCAGTGAAAATGGCCGTCCATTGAACAACTGTTCAATCTTTCCATAGAAAGATCTTGGGAAAACAAATCAGCTTTGCTTCACATCTGAATGTGGGCACGAGGCCAGGAGAAGGATCCCTCACTCTCTAGAGCCATCTTCAACAAGCCTTAAATAGACCAAGGCACTAAGAGAGCATATGTTCAGTCTGTCATTAAAGCCACTGCTTTCAATTAAAAAGTAGGAGAGAAACCAGCCTTAAAGATGCTTTATCCTGGGGATTGGTTTGTTTATTATTCCAACTGTGTGGATGAGCCTCTCATTCAAGAGTCACTGAAGTGACACTGAAGCACAAGTGTGTGGCTGGGAATGGGAGAAGGCCATCGAGGAGGGTGTTGGAATTGCAAGCAGCACACAGCAATGTGTAGCCCTGGGCAAGTTTGACATGGCCTGTTTGAGTCTCTAACTGGGCTTTGGAGGGAAACAGTTTCTGGAGAGCATGTTGCTAGTGAAAGCTATTTCTGTTTTTGTTTATGGAATTGCAGCAGCTGAAACAACATTTCAAATCATTAATTAACAGAGAAAATCCCCCAGCTGACAAGTCTTGTGTGCACATAGTGCACAGTTCCACAAGGGCAGCCAAGATATTTTGAAACTAATAAAGCTGCCCTTCAATTTGCAGCTCTTGTGTTGTCAAAACATTACATTACTTCAGTGCTCTGAGGACAACAAGATCAGTTACAACATTATGTCAAGTGTTCAGTACCCAGTGTTTTGATGGATAGAAAATACTTCCTTCAATGCTAAGGGCTAAAGTTCAGCAGAACTTGAAGAAAATTGTGGAAAACTTGTTATCGTATTCTTCATTTTATTCTGCATACTTTGAAATCCCCTTAAAAAATAATTTCCTAAGGGAAACACATAACTTTTTTCTTTGTTAGCTCTCATAAATCACCTCCTTTCTGAATCTGGTCTTCCTGACCAGACCATTTTAAATTTTATGAAGTACAAAAGTAAATACATTTGTATTTCCTTTCAAATAATCTGACTAGTGCTTGGGCCCTGTCTGTAAATCTTTATTTGCATTACATTTTCCATTTAGGTCTCACAACACCACTGACATGAGGAAATGTTAGTGCTGTTTTATAGGTGAGGCACTGAACTCTAAAGAATCTTTACTCAGTTTGCAGGTAGGTCAATGGCAGAGGTACCAGATGAAACTCAGAACCCTAAACCCCCAGAATCAGTTGTCATAATCTCATTTTAAATACATACCATGCTAAGGCTCAAAAATTCTCTCTACATAATCTAGAAGGCTGTATAATCTGTTAATGCCTTGTGATAAAATCTGAGGTATTCAAGGAATTTTTCATTACTCCTGTGGTCAAATAAAAATTAGTTTCATTCCTACATGATTTTAACAAAGTGGAATGAGTTTGGAAACTGGAAATCCACCTCAGCTGTCAGCTCACATTCAATCTATCCAGCTCAGGTACAGACACTTGGAAATAATAGAGAAATATCCTGGGGGGGAGGCCCCAGGATCCCAGGTAGTTGTTGTGCTAACACGGGTGCCTCTCAATGCTGCAGGCAGAAGATTGGATCAGTGAGCGCATGCAGAAGCTGGAGGATCCCTCCATACAAGACCCCAGCAATCTGCAGGACAAGATGAAGCTGCTGCAGAAACATCAGGTCTTTGAGGCAGAGATTCTAGCAAATGAAGAAATCATCACAGCTGTTAATAAGGTGACCCTCTCACTCTGTTACTGTTTTTACAGATAATTACTGCTCATCCAAAGACAGACAGGTTGATGAAATGTGAAGGAAGAGTGGCTTGGTCATCACTTCTGCATCAATTATCTTACTGGTGTGACAAGAACTCAGTTGCTTTGCCATGGAAATGCAATGCTGTTAATTTACAACAGGGAGATACTTTATTTGCTCCATTCAGGGAGCTTCCATCTTTCCTTATAGCCTAAACAGGAAAATATACACTGACTTCTTCCTTGCCTGGCATGGTTAATCCTACAAAAGGCAAATAGGATTTCATGCCCCATTTGGGAATGTTCTTGTTGGAACTGAGTGAATCATATAGCTAAAGGGCACAGTCATCTGTAATACTTGGTGCTCCCATTCCATTAATATCTTTCTTGGCAGGGAAATATTCAAATCCCAGTTTTCTATGATTCTAGATTCCCTCCAGATGTAAGAGCTTTCCAGCTGGCTTTATCATTTGGGTGATAAGAATTTATAGTAGTAATCTGTTGTTCAATCCAGGTTAGGAAGGTGAAAGACTCCTCCTAGGAAGGTCATGCAACATGGTAATCCCATTAAAAATTAGTGGCAACTCTAATTTCTAATTTCCTCTTCTGAATGTGAAGAAAGGAGAAGCCCTGGCATCAAAAGGCCACCCAAAATCAGGAGAGATCCGTCGCCAAGTCCGCGTGCTTCAGGAGCACTGGGAGAAGTTGAAGAGAGCTGTTGCTGCTCGTGGAAAGATGCTGGAGGACAGTCGGGACTTCCTAGAATTTCTCCAGAAGGTGGACCAGGTGGAAGCCTGGATCAGGGAGAAGGCAAGTGGATTTTAGTATTTAACCCAAGAAGCTCACTAAAAACTTGCTATTTAGTAATGACATTCTGATAAATGTGTCATCTTCCAGGATATTTCCCTAGTGATTTTTGTCTGGAAGAATCATGACATGTTCTACAAGCAATATGAACGGAATGATTGAACAAATTCTATGGAGTCTGTCCATACCAGAGTCAATTGGGCAGTATTAGCACATATTCTCATGTAAACTGTGCATATGAAGAGTTTGTGATTATTTGGGGCCATCTCATATGCCTCTATTGAAACAGAGAAATGAAAGCAGATTAGAATGGAAGAGACTTGCATTTGGTAGCTGGCCTTCACTCTAATTGCATATCAAATCTGAAACTTTCTCTTTGTAGGAGTAAAGAATCACTTTCATCCAGAGGTTGTTTCCACAGCCAGTAATAAATGGAAAAGGGAGTTGGGACCAAGTCTCGTAATTATCTAAAGATCAGAAGAGACTATTTCAGAAGCTGTAGGTCGGTGATTTATAGACACATCAGAGAACTTATTGCATCAGGTTAAGCATTGGGAGTAACTGTGTTCTTGTACTCTTCACCTACATATTTGTCTGCTGCTTATTTCCCCAGGAGGTCATGATTAACGTGGGTGATGTGGGAAATGACTATGAACACTGCCTGCAGCTCAAGAAAAAGCTGAATGAGTTCCGTGGAGCAACATCAGGGGTAAGAGGTGTTTTCCATGCTCGTGTCTTGCAGGGCTGCAAGCAGCAGGTAACTTTTCAGTCCAGTTAGCAAATACAGTTCTAGTGGTCTGAGGTGTAAGACCAAAGCGATAGGAAGCATCACTAACTCAAAAGTCATTTAAAAAGACAGAATTTTCTCTTATTATGCCTTCTGCTTTGAAGACGTCTAGGCAGAGCTGTCAGGCACTCATGACACAACATAACATTTCAGACCGCATTAAATTACTGGAAAACTCACTGTGTGAGCCTGACTTCAAGCAGATTTTATTTGGTTCATGCGGTCTGCAAAGTCACAGTGATTTCTACCCAAAAGTGGTTTAAAAATGGTGGTTTCAGCCATGCTTGTTTGAATCTAAGAACTGATCTGGACCTTCCATGAACAAGCCTGTAAAAAAAATACTGTTTTTTCTATTTCTAACCTTTATTTCTCCATTTTCCTCCTCCTGAGGGATGGTCTCATTCTCATACTCCTTCATCCAAATTAAGCACATAAATCTGGGGGCATCTGTTTATACAGCACACGTGGTTACTCATTAATCATAACATTAATAACCAGACATTCAGTAAAACAGAGCAATGGTTTACACTTTGGATAACAGCCATGTGACAAGACAGCTGCACTCTTCACCTTTCAATGCTGTCCCTCTTCCATGGTGCTGAGTCATGCCAGCTGCCTCTCCTGCCCCCAGTGAGATGTGCCAATTTAGGCACCAAACCTGGGGAGCAGGGCCCTCTCTGTCCTGTGTTCAGCTCCCACCACGAGAGCTGTGAGGCCATGTATAGAGGGGATGCATTTGCAGCAACCTCTTGTTCTCTCTGTTTGTGCGAGCTGCTACAGATGAGGACTAAGAGGTCTGTGTGTCACACAGGAAAGATTTGCTAGTCTGGAAATAGTGGGAAAGGTCTGGAAAGAGATGTGTTATGAATTTGTGAGTGATGTTTACTCTAATGTACTCTCCTAATATTCTTTATCCTTTGTTTGCCTGTTATCTTTTTGCTGATTCTTGTTATGGCAGCTCCCATCTTCTGCTTTTGCTGCCCAGCAGCAGGAGGAGACAATCCTCTTCTATGCAAAGTAACAGTGTAGATATGCCTGACACCAGGGAGAAACCCTGGAGCTCCTTATTCCAGAGCCCAGCAGAATTTCGTGACAGTGCATTCACACTGGATTTGGATAGAGAGCCAAATTATTTGGCTTCAGCACCAGGGAAATTAGTAAATTGAAGAGACATTCAGCTGATTATGAGCTAAGGGATTGAGCAAGGGCTCTTCTACAGCTTGTACCAGCCAAAAGAAGAATGATTAATAGGGCAGAAACAACCCAGTGCTCCAGCCAGCATAAGCCTCTGACTAGGAAAGTTTTTCCATCAACTAAAGTAGATCTTATGTGCCACACTCTTGAAACTCTTGGCCTTAGGCAGTATCAGCTTGTAGCCACTGCTCTTGTAACACTCTGAACATGACCCCTGCAGATAAAAAGCTGGGACAGTTATGCAGCTATGCCCTGATAGCTGATGCTTAGTTATGCAGTGTTTCCTAGGGTGATACAAAGAGAAGGAGGCTTCTGGCACAGTGTGTGCATCCATCCAGTCTGGGTTTTCCCACCTGAAAAATCTTAGATCAGGATAGGGAGTAATCCTCCTTCATTGATGGCTGCCAAACTTTCTATTCATTGTGCTGCTATTATTTCCCAGGACAGGAGGCTGCAGGGTTTCTGAAGAATATCTGACCATCTGCTGGTTTCTTTTGTTTACTTTATGGCTGTACATGATAGGAAAGCACATGTGGAAGCATGCATATTGGTATGGATGCAGCACAAACAAAACACACAATGCAGTGAATACTTACACTAACAGTGTGCTGGCATCTTGCAGCTGTACTTCTTTACACCAGTGATTGTCTCCCTGCTAAACTTGTGATTTATTTGTCCCAGAAAAATAAAGAATGTTTTTGAATCTTGGAGCAGTGTTCAGCATTGGCCATCTGTAGTGCTCCAAAATAAAAATTATCCCACTGTACTCCAGATAATATGGGCAATATGCAAATATTATCCATTCTATGATATGTGCACGGGAAGCAAGTCTCCCAGAAATCTTAGCTTTAGAAGAAAACCCAGTGGCATGGGTTGTTTGGGATTCTCAAGGCTGCATGGATTTTGAGCCTGTTGTCTACAGTACAGAAGACACTCTGGGGCAGGAGCTTACGTAGATAAAACAGCCAATAGGCCCAGGAGCCCATGAGTCACTACATGTCTGAGAGAGGAGCAATCTGCCACCCCACACATCATCTCTTCCACAGCAGCCACCTGTGTAACCAGCAACTGCATCCTTGTTTCTCCACCAAATGAACCCCTGCTGAAATATCTGCCTTAGAAATGGATGTCTGAGGGCCCTCACCTAGACCAAGATCATTGTTGCATCTAGAGCCATTAATGCTCGTTCTTGCCTTTACTGTCTAATCATCAGGCACATGGTAACACCAGCAGTTGTAGCAGAGCAAACTCTGTGTCTGACGTATTAGTGGGGTAAAACCCTTTCTTGTGGCTGCTTGTGTTGATTTTCACACCTCACTGGAAAACTGGGTCACAAGCAATTGGAACGTGTACTTTTGTTCCCTTTCTCACTTTGCAGGAGTCAACAGTGGACGATGCTCACATCAGGACTATCAATGCCCTGGCCATGAAACTGGAGAGACAGAACAAGGAAGAAACAAAGACAATCTATGAGCGCCGAAAGCAGCTCAATGAGAAGTGAGTATGTTTTCAAATGTTCCCTGTAAAGCAAAAACAAGAAGGGAAAATTAGGTGTCTTCGGTTGAGATAAATGGAGGGATTTGAACATTTGTTTTCTTCTTTAATATCACAACTACCAAATATCAGACACTGGAGTTGTCTTTCCAAACTCCCAGAGCAGGTAGCTTAGAAGGATTTTTAATTCAGAAGAGCCAAAGTCATGCTTCTAGCCTTGGAGTCAAATACTCTATTTCACATTACTTGGCACACAAGATTCATGAACCTTGGACACTTCCATCATTCACATCATTGTGGTGAATTGCCTTTTGCTGCTCCACAGCCCCCTGTCTAACAAACAAAAGCATTAAGGTGTCAATTGTGAGATTATTGAGAGTTTAAGGAAACTGGACCAGTGCTTTTTAGCTTTTAACCCCCATGCCATCCTAAAGACATGGAATAAATACAGCCAGATAGTCTTCTCAGGCTAATGCTTTATCCCTGTGATGAGCCCCCTATTATGGAGAATTGGGAGATCAATACATGAGGTAGTTCAGAAAACCTGTGGTTTTGTTTAAATATGAGCATTGTGAAACTCAGTTGTGGAAATCCTTACCTCTGAAATACATCTCTAAAATATTATTTCCAATTAAAGGTGGAACAGTTTTCATGGTAACCTGAATGCATACAGGAAGAAGTTAGAAGGAGCCCTAGAGATTCATGCCTTAATCAGAGAAATAGATGACATCACAGAAAGAATTACTGAGAAAGTAAGTTTGCCAATTTTGATTAATTGAAATGGAAAAATGCTCTATCAATCTCATTAATTCACAAAATGGAGGTAAAAATTCCAATCCTGAATTGTAATTTTGATATTAGCAGAAAAAATAAGGCTATATAAAAACTAAAATTATTTAATCATTGTAAGTAATTATATTTATTTAATTACAAGTCAGTAGGCAAGTGGTACTACTTAAGGTTACAAGACTTTTGGCTTGAAATTTTTAAAACAACTTTTAAAATGTATTTCTTCATTTTATGGGATTTAATTTCTTAGGATCCCAAGGGTAAATTTTATTTTTTATATTTTCATAACACAAACCTGAATTTCTGTACAACAATTTATTGGGAAATATTTTTTCTGGTTTGGTATATGAAAAATAAAATAAAATAGAAAGATTGAGAAATACAGGCAGGCACGCCTGTCTTTGTTTTCGTGTGAATGGCCAGAGGCACCTTAAGCAGGATTATGAGTGTTCAAAGAGATGTGGATTCTTGTTTTATCTCTGCAAGGAGAGAAGACAATGTGCTCTATTGATATTTAAAAAGACAATAAGAACATTTAGATGGCAATGCAAAGAAGTGAGGGAGGAGGCTTTTTGAAATCATTAAAATACAGATCCTTTTGTTTGGTGTTATCTTCACCATTTTCACATCCCAATGCCCTCTCCAGAGTGTATTGATACAAGCACTGGATTATGGAAAAGATGTGGAAAGTGTGGAAAACCTGATTCGAAGACACGAAGAAATGGAGAGAGAAATCAGTGTTATTAAGTCCAAAATGGAGGTAAGAAGTAGGGAAGTACAAAGGATACTGAAAAAAATTCACTTTTTCTTCTTCAAAATATGGTGCAGAAATCATTGTTACTCTTCAGATGGATTCACAGGAATTTTCAGCTAAGCAAGTGCAGCATAAATTTCTTCTCATGAAAATATTGTGCTGCTTAATCCTACTTTATCTTATCAAATATTATTATTCCTGATGCACAAAATCCAAGAATAGAAGTCCTTTTTTAATGCTATCTGGGTCTCTGGCCCTCACCTACAAGCCAAATCTGTCCTATACATTTTGGAAAGCAGTTCCTGTACTCAGCTGAGCCAAAAACCACAACTCTATTTCTGTTCAGATCTTAAATGCAAGCCCCATACTGCATGTAGTTTTCTGACACAGACATCAAACACAGAAATTCTAGGTTATAATTATCTGCCTGATCCACTCTGGCTTTTGTAAAAATTGGTCAGTTTGCATCGTCTAGGACTAAATTAAATTGAGCATTAAATATGGGTCAAAGCTCATTTATATTTGTATATTTTTACTAAAAAGAAATATATCCTGTTGAACAGTACTAGAAATCCAATGACAACCTCTCACATTTTTTCACTGTTGGCCCTTTCATATAGAAAAAATGAAAAACTTTTTCTTCACAAAAGTATAATAACTGTACTTTTTTAAGGATTAAAACCAGCCTGGCATATTTTCTTTTCTGCATAATTAAAATCCTTCATTTTCATCAACTTGATGGAATTTTGCAAGAATGTTTTCAACTTTAAACCTGAGTTGATGAGCGTCCATCAGACTGCTAATATAAATTAGAATTACCACTTCATTTTCCTGTTAGTCCATATTCTGCAAATTAACTTTTGTGCATACAAAGCAATGCCTGCACATGGATGTTTGCAGGCATGTGTATTATTTTTTGCATATTAAGTATCCCTTTGTATATTTTGTCACTGTAATTTAATTACCTGCCTTCGAGAGCTGGAGTCTTAAAATGAACTATTTTTCCTGAAAGGCAAACTCAGAAATGAATGTAAGTGTTTGGCGTAAATTTACCCCACTATAAATCTCTCCCCAGCCACTGGAACTGGAATCTTTCCGCCTCTCCACAAGGAATCCATCCATAAATGACAAACTGACTATGAAGCAACAGGAGATGAAAAACAACTGGCAACGACTCCAGGGACAGGCCAAACAAAGGTGAAGACTTAGAGCTGTTTGAATAACTCTCAACAGGAGCAAAGCTGCTCCCTGGGGTCTAAACCCTACTTGCCAGAGGTCTTTTAAAGTTTTTAAAGGATTTTTTTCAAATTTTACATATGCAGCTAAGACACCTGCATTGGAAAAAATGTGACTTGATACACAAGAATTTCCACTGATGTGACTTGGGGAAAACTAATACAATGTTCTTGTGGTTTATCCCATTAAATAATGTTACTAGAATGTCTCCAGACTATCAAATTAAGTCTATCATAAAGCCTTTGTCAAAGACTTATTTTTGGAGGGTTCTTGAAGATTTTTTTCTCAAGTCTTTCCAAAACAAGAAAGGCTTAATCCTGATCTGTAATCATTGCTGTAAGCAACAGATATTAAGGCTTTTTTAGCTTTCTTGTGCTAATGAACTGATGTAAAAATATTAGTAAGTATGGTCTCCAAGGCAGTGTCCATCTCCTGTGATTTTTGTTAACATCAGGAACTCTTAGGAACTGTAAGGGAAAGCTTGAATTAATTTCATTTGGCTTCTGTTAAGATACTTTCCTCTGCAAATGGGGAGGGAGAGGCAACTAGATAATGCTGTGTTAGATGATGCTGAACTGCACCTTGTGTGGCAGGAAGGAGAAGCTGGCAGCCTCGTACCAGCTGCAGAAATTTAACTCGGAGATGAAGGAGATACTAGACTGGGCCCAAAACACCAGAGCTTCAATGGAAGCAGGGGGGCTGCCTAAAAGTGCAAATGAAGCCGAAAGTATGATAGAGGAGCACCAGGAGAGAAAGGCAAGTATCTTCCTTGGCTCCAGTTGCACCTACTGGGAATCTTTCTGTGTGCACAGCATGCCTCTGTCAATAACATGGTAAAAAAAACCCTGTTTTCAGTACCAGGCTGGGGATAGAAATCACCTACCTACTGACAAAACTGTCCCATGGGCTGTTTGGCAGCTTGTGTCTTTGCAAAAAGGCTCAGGAGCCCCATGAGCTCTCACCTCTACTGCTGTCCAAGCCTGATGGTGAAAAACAGGTTCAGTCTCACATCATACGCACTGCTCATCTCCTTATTTGTATTGCTAAATAGCTTAATGCCAGTTAATCCTTGCTTCCAGCTAGATTTTTTCATGTGAACTTAATTTATGTGAGAAGGAAATAAAACCAGCAGTTTGTTTCACACAGCAAAGCAAATTACCGATGAATGGTGCAACACATTCAGTTCTGAAGCACTTCATATCCCAGTAATAATTACCTTACTAATGTTTTGGTGGCTAATTTGGCTAATACTTTTGGTTTATTTTCTGAAAGGACTGAAATTTTAATTAACATTAGGAAAAAGTCAATATTTTACTTTTTCCCAAGAATCATAGCTATCTTTCAGCTGTTGTGCTACATTCTCTTTGCAGTTACTTTACTTCTTCTAAAAATCTTGTTGAGAGAATAATTACTGATACCCAGTGCTTTGTGGGTCCCATTATTAACACAAACAGTCTGTAGATTCTGATTCATTTTCTAAACCTGGATTTAGCGTGAAGTACCTGAAATCCCCTCCTTCTTTAGAGTGATCCAATTTAACAATGCTTTCTCCTATCACTTAAAAATGTTTTTGCTAATAATTCTTTGTCATATTAAAAAAAATCACAAACCACTGACGTAGTGTGCTCCAAATTTAAATGGTGGCAAGATCTAAGTCTTTAATATCTGTTAGTCAAGGAGCTCTGAGGAGACAGTCACAGAGAAAAGGAGGAATTTACGCATTATGTTCTTATGCTGACTAAACTAAAATTACAGACAAGGCAAGAAGGAGGGGGTTTTCATTCTGGTCAGTGGCTCAAACCAAAGTCCATAGGAGAGACTAGAACACGAGATGCTAATGTGAATTTTAAAAATATTTGATATATGATTTTATATATATGAATGGGCAATGCCACCATTCTAAAAATCTCTAAAAGCAGCAGTTCTAATTTCAGAAATTTAATAATACATGCCATAGTGTTTAAGGCAGTGTATGAGTTAATACATGGTATTATTCCAGTCCATAGTTATTTTCATTTTGAAATTGCTTACATTAGAAATTCTACATTTAGTTTGCAGGGGTCATAATTGCTTTTTATGCTTTCACCTTCAGGATTCAGTATAGGGGTATAATTCATTCCTCAGACCAGGTGCAAAAGTTAAATGTGTTTCATTTTAACAACACAAAATGAAATAAAAGTGTGTCTTTAATGTAAAAATCTGATGCAAGCTTCTTTGTCGGGAGAGGAAAAATTCTTGGTACTGTTTCTTAAAAGCACCACTTTTATGTAGGAATACTGGAGGATGATATTATGGATGTTTGAAATTGTGTTCATTTATATGTCAGCATTTTCTAATTTGTTTCTAACTAAATCTCAGTTTTCATTCGTAGGCAAATAGTTGTTCCTGGACCAATAAAGTCATTTATTATTTACATTTACTCTCTCTTAGGAAATTCTATGCCCTTCCAGTAACATAGCTCAAAGATGAATGATTTTCCATGTAAATATTAGTGCTGGAAAGTTACAGCCCAAACTCTTCCCCTTAAGGCTCATATTCTGAATAACTGGCTTTTCAGAAACCCTTGACATCAACCTTAGTAATGTATTTTAGGAGGAGATTGAAGCCCGAGTGGAAAGATTCAACGCTCTCAGTGACTATGGTAAAGAACTTGGCAATTCTGGTCACTATGCAACCCCTGAGATTCGCCAGTCCCTCTCCAGACTTCAGCAAGCCTGGTCTGAGCTGATCCAAGCATGGAAAGAGCAATATATAAAATTGTTTCAGGCACAAGATTTACAGGTGAGTAAAATGACATTCAAGAGAGGATGCACATGCCACCGACAGTTTTTCTTGATATAAACAGCAAATTTATGAGATGGTAGGATGAAAGATAATACCCAGTGTTTCATCTATGTTTCACTAGTTTCTCAAAGCTATGCTGAGGGCCAAGCACATTCAGTGGTGACAGGACTTTGAGAAATTTTTCCACTACAAATCATAGAAATTTCTGTGGAATATGTGCTAGTATGTTTTTCAAAGACTGTAAAACTTAGCAAATTTTGGTCAAACTCTCATACATCTGGAAAGAGACACATATTTATAATACAACATCACTATTCTTCCAAATTCTATAACCTGCCCAAAAATACATGGAGCCAGACAAGTATTTTAAAAAAACTGAAGGAAAATTTAGTACGGATGAAATAAGGTACTTTTTCCTGGCTTTTTTTCCTTACAAAATAACTATTTTGGCTGCAGTTTTCCAGAAATACTTCTCTGTAACAGTCATCTCACTTTAAAAATTTCTGCTCAAACAGAGATTCCACAATGAAGAATGTCAAGTACTTTAAATAAGAGCTGGGCTACTAATCCCATCTAAAATCATCACATATATGAGAACTTAAATCTTATGATATGGGTAGTTTCAATGCTGTTTCATGCATTATGTTAATTTTTGAAATAACCATGAAAGTTTGGTTTTTTCAGTGTACTCTGCTGAAGTCAGGCTAGCTTCTGCTTTACAGCATTTCATCATATTGTCATGTTTGTGAGTGTTGGGTTTCTTCCCTGCACAGAAATTCTATGGCTACGTGGAACAGATTGAGAGCTGGCTCAGCAGCAAAGAGGCCTTCCTAGCTAACGAGGACTTAGGGGTACGTGCTCTGAGAAATTCCAATTTTCTCTGCAATCAGTCTGGAGGAGAGGGGACTGTACAATGATGTGCTCTGAATCTTCCTGTACTCTTTCTCCCTCTGAAGTTACTGCTCTGCCCTGTTGGTGGTCTAGGATCAGATTTCTTTCCTTGGTACTTTACAGAGGATGGGAATCTCAGCCCTAAGAGTAATGGAACAATCCAACTGCTCTGAGTACAGCAGGAAAGTGAGACTGCATAGAAGCATAGAACTCTAGCATGGTTTGGGTTGGAAGGGACCTGAAACACCATCCATTTCCAGCTCCCCTGCCATGGGTGGGGACACCTCCCAGCAGCCCAGGTTGTTCAATGCCCCATTCATCCTGACTTGTCTTATCTGACCCAAATACATTTGCCAGCAGCGTGCAAGTCATCACTGCTGTCACTGTTGGCATACCCAGTGTAGCTATAAATTACCTACCACAGGTAGGTACCTACTGCAATACTGAAACTGCAGACTGAGGCATGGGCTGCAAAAGCTCTTCAGGGTGCTGGACATACATTCTGACACTTAGCTCACCCTACACCTTGTGTAGGTAGTGCTACTAAATTAGTTGCCTCTGCAGGAGCTACAAAAGTATCTCAGAGTTCAGTGTATTTGTGGTCCCTTCATTACAGTATATGAGACTTAGAAGGACTCATCCAATCATATTTAGCTCAGCAATGTGCAGAAAATGCTCTGTGAGTAATTTCCCATCCAATGACTCATGTAAGCATCCAGAGGTTTAGTGTTTTTTCTGACCTATTTGATGTGAGCTTATTGCTTCCTTTAGAATACTGGAGAAGCAGAGTTTACTGGGATAACAACATTTTGACACCATTGGTTCTATAATTAAAGTGCAGAGGGGTGCTGAAAGAACTCTGACTCGTTAATCTTGGGATTCACAAACATTACAAGAAGTGTTTCTGTGCAGATTAACTGTAATGTCAGACTCAAATCCTCAAATTCAAATCTGGATCTGAGCTCTTCCAAATTCCATGAGTTGAAACTGAGACTAAATTTAACCTCTTTCTGTGACATATTTGTTCACTTAACTCTGATTTCAGTTTGGCATCCCACATTTGCTTTCAACATGGCATCTGTCTTAAGACTGATTTAAAATTAGGAGTTGATTCTTTTCAATTCTTGAGAAGTTATGTGTTCTAAGCAGCACAACAATATGCATGAGAAGCTAAGCATCCAGCACTGAAATAATCGCCTCAGACCTTGCAAGTAATATTATTTAGGCCCCAAGTGTCAGATCAATGCCAATCAATTCCAAAGAACAATAAATTTTCTTGACAGCTAGTTTGCAAGTATGGGGTAAATGCCATTTGCCTTCTGGATTATCAGTGTTTTGGATGGAAAAACTTGGACTGAAAGCAGCTTCCCTTTGTTGAATTCTATCCAGGACTCGGTGTCTAGTGTGGAGAGCCTGCAGCGGAAACACACACAGTTTGAAAAAGCCCTGGAAGCTCAGATGGAGAAAATCAATGAGATGGCTTCATTTGCTCAGCAGCTAACACAGAACAAACATTATGACTCAGAAAATATCAGCAGCAGATGCCAGGCTGTTCTGAGGAGGTGAAGTCAAATCCTTCCTATGTCAGCCACCAATCTCTTCTGCAATGAGACCCTCCTCATTATCTTTAAATTATTTGAGAGAACTATAAGTTGGTTTGCATTTGTTCAACTTCATGCTTTGAACTGGCTGTATTTCATTAGTATTGGCTTCCAAAATGCAATTAAGTGGAGGGGAAGCAGGATTCAGAAAAAGGCAATTTCTCTTTAATTCTGCATTCTGGCCTGGCCTTAGGGACAGTGCTGCAAAAGAAGGCCTGCCATGCCATTAAATACTTCATTATCATTAAATACCATCGAGAAAGGTCATTTCCTAGACAACTGCTTTTCTCTGCTCTAATGGGGTTGATCTTTAAGCCCCACTCAAATTAGCCATTAGGGCTTTTGCAAATTTTCTGATCAGATCTTGCCCTCTCATGTGAATTACTTTATTGTTACTAGCAATTTACATATTGTTCATCTTAAACAAGCGCTGAAGTAAAAGCAGTTGTATTCCCTGCTGTGGTAGATGCAAAGAGCTACATAAAAGTTATGAAAAGAGGCTGGAGGTCCCTTTTGATTCATTGAACAAACTGCTTTGTTAATGTTGTCTAATTTGATATGGTTTATTAATATCTCACATCTGCATTAACATGAATAAAGTACTGCAGGTCAAAAAATTGGAAAAAAAATTTAAAGGATGGTGTAGCTTTAGTTTATCCATAACAAACACCATCATATTTTCAGGATTTCCACAAAAGAAACGTGCTGAGTTTATGTTCTCTTGAAAGGCAATAATGGTGATTTCTAGAGGCAGATACCATATACACAGAACTTTTGGGTAGTTTAAACATATCTATCAGCTCAAAATCTTTCCTACAGTGTCCTGGGCATCTTCTCTGACAGCCCAGATGAAGGGAATCTGCACATCATGGACATTTCCCTCCTAGGGAATGGAAGATTTGATCATGTGTGTTTTAGAGGTGAAATTTGAAAACCCTTATCTATCTAATTCACTCTGTGACCTTTACCTCACACATTTGTCTTCATCTCAGAAAACAAAGACTGCTGGAGAATGCTGCTGCTCGAAGACATTTGCTAGAGGAATCAAGGCTTCTGCAGAAGTTCCTGAAGAATTCTTTTGAGGTAAAATTACACAGGATTCATAATATTCTGGTTTCTTAAAACATGCTGTGCTGCATAGATCTGAACACTCAGACAGATTTACTGTGAGGAAAATCAAGGAACTGAGTCTGAAATGAGATTATTGGGAAAGATGAGGATAAGAATGAAGGGATATTTTTTTCTTCTTCCCTCTCACTAGTGTAGTAAATTAAATATCTACTGTACATTGGACAACAGCAAAATGCAGAAGAAATAAATGCACTAAAAGGGAATGTGCCACTGTTAAAAAAAAAAAAAAAAGAAAAAAATTAGGGTTTTTTTTTGTGAGATACTAACAATGGGTTAGAAATAGGTTGATCATTGTCTATGCTCCCCCATGCACACGTGTCCAGCATTTTCTCACTGCATGGGGGCTATCTGATGGAGACAGCTCCTTTCCAGGCAACAGTGCTCATAAACAAACATATAGGGGTGACTTCATGAAGGGCAGGAGAAGCTATGGGAAGCAGAACCTCAGAAGGACAATTCATTTCAGTCCCCATTTACCAGTTCCCTGTTTTATGCTTATAAGAGGAGTGCCTGGCAGGCTGGAGCTGAAGAAACTGAAGAAACACTGAATGTTTTGTTTACTTCTGTTCTTCCCTCCCCACAGGTGGCTGCCTGGATTAACGAGAAGAATAGCATTGCCCAGGATGACAGCTGGAAGGATCCAAGCAATCTGCAGACCAAACTGCAGAGGCACCAAGCTTTCCAAGCAGAGATCATGGCCAACAGAAATCGTTTGGACTCCATCAAATCAGTGAGAGAAGTGGGGTTTTGGGCAAGGGTGGGCAACTGGCATGAAAGACTCTGCAGACAGTGTGAGTTACAGTGACCTCAGCCAAAGGAGGGAGAGTCACTGTCCTCTCACTTGTATTGTCCGTGTTGTCTCTGAGTATACTGAGAAGCTCATTCTTTTAGTCCATCAAGAATTTTCTGTGTCCATCTCTGTCTTCACTCTCTTACTATCTAGTGTGAGCTTGCTATGCATATTCACTGTGCACGCAATGGAAACAGATGGGGCCTGCAATAAAAGATTCAATCCACTGACTTTAGGGACATCTCTCTGGGTGAATGCCACTTCAGATGTATCCTTGTTTATTTCCAGCAGAGAACCTATCTGATTGGATGTACAGCCTTAACAAGACATATAAGATGTATCCAATAAAAAGGATAGAGTTTTCAAGTGTTTCCTTTGCAGAAACACGTTAGTAGGCAAGATATGAAGGAAGCCTGACAAGACTTGTCAGATATTTGGCAGAAGCTGTGATCAGATGATAAGTTTGGAAGGACAGACTGTAACATGTTTATTAATTTTATTTTCAGCACAGTGCTTACTAGATGTATTTTGCAATAGATTGCTATATTAAAAGTAGATTGCCCCCTCCAGATTTACCTGCATCTTAGAAATACCTCCCCTTTTCTTTTTTCCTTTTTCTTTTATCTTTTTTTTTCTTTTCCTTTAATCTTTTTTTTTTCTTTTCCTTTCCTTTCTTTTCTTTTTCAATCCCCCCATCTGCAGGCACAGCAAGAGGGGGTTAAAGGGTGGAGTTACAATGCTCAGTAAAACTGTCTGTTTTTAAATACTTGTTTGCACAGTCTCTTTCACATTATTTCATGATGTCCTGCCTTCTTTATTGCGAATAGTCCTAGTAGTTGCTCTTTAGAACACCTACTGACCTGGTATAGCACTTTTCACTTGCTGTACCTCTTGCTTCCCTTGCTGTGCAGTTTCTACCCTAATTTCAATAAGCCTTTTGTCTTTACTAGATTTTTCTCTGTCTCTGCAATTCCTCCATCTTTTATGTTAGGAGGTGAAGGTTGCAGCCAGCCCATTACATAAGAGTGCTGGTAGACTTTGATTATGAAGGCAAAAATTATATATTCTGGTGCATTCAGCAAAGGAAGAATATTTTGCCTGTTTCTTCTGATACAGGAAGGGGAGAAGATGCTCCATGAAAGGCACTATGCCCCAGAAGCCATTCAGTCCAGACTACAAGAAATGGAAGAGCTATGGGAGGAGCTGCTAGCAAGTTGCCAGGATAAATGGATCAAACTGCAGGATGCTTACAAGGTAATGCCTGTGGTTACAGGGATGCCAGTGGCTGGATCTTGGCATCTTTTCCAGAGATAGCACAGCTGCCTTGCTACATGTCTCATCTACAAGCGAGTCACTTTATAAATCCAGCCTGATTCCTCAAGACCGTTACTGCAAAGAACCTACTAAGTGTGGACTGACTGAATGGAATTGGCAGGATAATTGGAGGGAAGAGAATTTGTAGGCTGGGCTGCATTCTGCTTTCTGCTGCTGGTTTAGATCCAGATTCCAGAGAGAGTTTCTGAGGAAAAATATGTTTACTCATATGTGTCAACTCTGCATCTGTCTCAAGGGCACCTTTTCTCCAGCACATTGGGAAAGAAACCTACAGCTGCTTTTCATTCTTCTAGCTCCAGGCACATGAATTCTCATGACTGTGAGTTATGCATGCTTAGGCTATCAGAAAATCTGTGGTTATAAAACAGAACTCTCCCCTTAAATGTTCTTTTTTTTTTAATATGCTATGTCCATGGTCTGCATTTGTGCAACACAAGTAAGATAGGCTATTGATGTTTAATGCATCTGTTCTTGTCTTCACCATGACTCAATTAACTTCTTCATTTGCACAACCATTGTCTATGGGAAAAGTTCACTGAGCAGTGGGAAGGTGTTCCATGTTTGTGTGCAATCTTTACTGAAAGGGATGAGATTTTTATATTACATTATCTGTCCTAAAGGTTTAAATTATTTTTTCTTCATGCTTGTTCTCAGGGTCTTCATTTTCAGCGAAATGTAGAGGACACAGAGAAGTGGTTGGAAGGTGTGGAAAATGACCTGAAAGCACCATACAATGACAATGATCTGGTGGTTCTGAACAGTCATCTGAAGAAACAAGAGGAACTGGAGGAAGACATTGCTGCCCATAGGGACCGGCTGCAAGAGCTTGTGGTCACAGCTCAGCAGTTCCAGAAGGAGAAACATTTCCTTGCTGATGAGCTAGAAGAGAAAGTGGATGAACTGGTGCAGAGGTGTGTGAGTGCCTGGCCTGTCTGCTGCCAGCTTTTTTCCTCCCTGAATATTCTTTCTTCTTTCCTTCTCTACGGTATTTTGAAATGAGTGTTTTGCATTCATTCCTTATCAATCTGTAGTCCTGACTGGATTATCTTTAAAATCTGTCTACAGATACAAAAGGCTACATGATCCTCTGCAGGAGAGGCGGGGAAGTCTGGAGGCCAGCAGACTTCAGTACCAATTCTTCAGAGATGTTGACGAGGAATTGGCTTGGGTTCGTGAGAAGCTCCCCATGGCTTCCTCCAAGGATCATGGCCAATCCCTGGTGACCATTCAGAGTCTACAAGAAAAGCACCAGGTAGTGTCATGTGACAACCATTCACAGTCTTTAGAATCAAACAGAGAACGCTGAACTCAATTTGTCTCTAGCAAACTTCATCTGCTGTACTTTCGCTAACAGGAATCAGGATGCCAGGGATCACTTTCATCCTTTTTTGTTTTCAAGGACATGTCCATGACTTGGCAACATGGAGGATGCCATCCTGCTTACCATTGCAGTGGTCAAGTACCACACCACAGGCCTTCTGTGGACATGTTGGCTCTTTCTGTGAACTGTGTTCAAACCCTGGCCTTTTCAATACAAAATAGATTTGACAAACTTGTGCATATTTTCATAGGTTCTTTGGTCCTAACAAAATGCTTTCAAACTCAGTACATCCAAGAAAGCTCACTGCTCAGATGTCTCAGGATGAGCACCCAGGAAAACATTTTTCCCCGTTTTTTTTCTGCTCTGATGGGAGTGAGTTAACAGGGAATTATTGTAGCTAGCTGACTTTCATTCCAGTGGAAGCTTTCAAGACAGCTGCTGAAATATTTCACAAGGTTCAGATGGGCCATCAGAGAAAGCAGTGCCTGGAATACTGTCATCTCAAATAGCAATTAATACCTTCCTGATAGTTCATTAATAAGGAGCACAGAAATACACAAGGTGGAAGAAAAAATATTCCTGCTAAGATTTTCCAGGAGCTATTGGTATTTGATATTAATATTAGCATATGACATCCCATTTAAGTGCCATGTCAATGTCTTTTAGAGAAATCTGTGCAAGCTGCATTAGGATTGGGAAAGACAGGAGATCCTATAAATTGTCAATGTGTGTGATACACACAGTCAAGAAAGAGATAAAGCCCAAGCATCTGGTACTATCATTGTGGAGCAGTAAGAATGAAAATCTTGTTTCATCATGATTAATAGCATAAATGTTTTTTTGCGTGCAATTACTCTTAAAATTTATGAGCTCATTGGCATGGTAAGTAAGTAATTAAGTTCACAGAAGAAAAGAATGCTTGAGCTGAATTAATCTGAGAAAATATATTAAATAACTGAAAGAGCAGAGGAGATACTGATTTAGGCTATGATTATTTTTTGTTAATTGGCTAAGTCTCAAAATTTTTCATCTAACTGTGAGAGTGGGAGATATATACCATAAAATTAGTGCATAATAAAATTCTCTGACCTTTTACTTACTATTGTTCTGGAAACAGGATTAAAATATAAGCTTTTAACTCTCAACATGTTATTAGCTACAGCCTCTGCACTTTCTTTTTAATGTTGGTTTACAAGCAAGCAAATGTCAGAATTAACATAACAGTCAAGAATTGAATATACTGTTAGTTCCACCTCTATTGTTTGTCCTAATGAGCCAGATTTGCAAAATTCAGTCCTTGGTTTGTTACCACAAAAGAGATTGTGAGTGAACTGTATTAACCTTCTTCCTAAGGAAGAAAAAAAAGCTGCCTTGCAAAACAGCATTAACACACAAATATATTATGCCTTCAAACAGCTGCTTGGCTTGGAACACATGGTGTTGCTTTTCAACAACATCTTGAAATCAATAGGGGGAAGTTAAAGGCAAGATTAGAATCAGAGATTTTTCCAGCCAAGTTTGACACTTAGGTTGAAAAAGCAGCTCCACTCCTCATACAGGGCATCTCTTCTACATTAACAGAGCACTGCAGTTAAAATTGTGGGGCTTGTTTGTGCTCAAGGTGCTCAGGCACAGTCAGCCAAAGACTGCATGTATGCTCACAGAAAAATCACAGCATGGGCCTTTCCTGCTCAGAGGAGAGTATATAGAGGGATGCATATAGTTTTAAAATCTACCGGTCCTCAAAAATTAATTTCAGTAAAGCTCTTGAGAATTGGTTGGAGGTGGTTTTCTTATCTCCTTGACCTGTTGGGTGCCTGGCACTCGTGCACCCCCAGTGTTTACAGTGGCTGCTATGCAAAGATTCATCTTCTGCAAAACCATTGGCAAGTGATAAATAATAACGTGCAGAAAAATTGGTCATTCTTCTCTAGACATGTTTTAATTCAAGAAATGCCATATAATGGAATGTAACTGGGTATATTTCAGTGGAATCTACAAATAAGAGGTTTGTGATTAGAACCTTTTCCCTCCAGACTCTGAGGTAGACATACATCAAAGTTCACACTTCATGGCTAAACTTGATTTCTATGATCACTCCTTCACCCCAAATAAAGTCCTCCACTCCACTTCAAGCATGCACTCAGACTTTGTACCTCTGGCTCACCTTTGTGAATAGAAAGCAAATTTATAAAGGAATTGTATTATGACATTTTATGGAATAAAAATTTAATAACTTCAATTTTCAGTCTATCATTTTACACCTTACTCTTTCCAGAACCTGGAGAATGAGATAAACAGTCGAGATGCTTTGACCAAAGCAGTGATCAATACAGGACAGAAACTGGTAAGGGGAGGCCACTCAGCCTCTCGCAAGATTATAGAGCATCTGAAGGAGCTGGAGACATCTGTAGAAACCTTGAAGGCAGAGGCTCAAGAGAGGAGACAGAGGCTTATGCAGTCTTATGAGGCCCATCTGTTCCTAAATGAGGTAAGGAACCTAAATCTTTCCTGAGATATTTATTTTGGCCTTTCTTTTCTTAAAACAACTGACATCTATAGTGTTGAATGGATGCAAGTGCTGAGAAAGGAGCAGAATTCACACTGCCCTGATTTTTCATATCTGGTAAATAAGGATACAGTGGAGAAACAACAGTTATGTCTCCAACAAATGGTAGTGAGTAACATGTAACTGCAATTACTGGATTCTGGGTTTTTTGGAACAGTGTCTGCTAGATTGCATTAGAGGAACACATCTAAGGTGCTTTCTGTTTTCACTGATGTGTCAGTGTACCACTGCTCTCAGTTTTCTTTATCTTGACCTACATCAACCTGTACTAAGGCTCATCCTTATATTCTATACAGCTGCTGGAGGTGGAGGCATGGCTGGCAGAGAGGAGTTTCATTCTGGAGACCTCTGATTACGGGAAGAATGAAGAATCCACACAAGTTTTACTTCGTAAACTTGAAGCTACCAAACTGGACATGGATAGTTTCAGGTTGAGGATCGAGAAAGTACAGGAGACAGGAGCCAGCTTAATAAACAAAGACAGTCCAGAGAGGTAGGAAAGTAAAACCAGGTTTCTCCTCCAGGTCTGACAGAAATGCCCAGAGAAGGCAAATAAAGAAAAGTTCAACTGTGTTTGATAGCTCATTCAGAAATAAGATTTCAGGGATCATCCATCCCTCCATCATCATCATCACACACACTGAGCTCCCCAAAAACTTGATGATTGTTTTAATGTTTTCATGAGCTTTTTTTTTTTTTTTAACAACAGACCAATTAATGCAGGTCAGCTTCTTTGCCCATTGTCTACTCCTCGGAACTGTCATCTAGTTCTAATTTACCACAAATGTTCGAAAAACACTGTGTTTAGGAAAGGAAATTAACATTCCTGACAGTTCACTGTTTTTCATTGAATGTTTGTTTTTATATCTGGAGAGGAAGATGGGAAAAGAGCAGCCATTTGTATGATTTATTTTAATTTCCTGAGCTTGCTGGCTTTAATGGCACAGCATAACTCACTCCATGATGTTATCTGGTTTATTCTGTGTTTTAAAGGTGTTGCAAATTAAACCTGTCAGAAAAAAAGTCTTTAAAAAGAAAAATAAAACAAAGACATACTTTCTGCTTCTTATTCTTTGCAGTTCAGTAATACTTTCAAAGCTCCAGGGGATCCTAGCAGACTATCAGTCTCTCCTACAGAAGTCTGACACCCAGAGAAAACGCCTGCAAGAACAATTCCAGCTCTATCAGTTTGAAAGAGAATTCCAGCTGGTAGATGCATGGCTTTCCAGTAAACTCTCTGTAGCAGAGTCCGATGACTATGGGCAGGACTTAGATGATGTTGAGGTAAAAGAAAATAAAAAGTATTGCATGTATTGTGTAGTAAAGCAGGGATGTATTTGTGGCAATTTATATGTAGCTTCTGTCAGTGAAGCATGTTACAATGACAAAAACTAAGCAGAGCTCTTATCTCTACAGCAAGAACTCAGACTGGGCTCAGTCTGCTTTGACAGGCTTGCTGAGGTAGCATCCTCCAAAAGAAAATTAGATGTATCAGAAAGTTAGCTTTTCTTGGAATAAGGTGAGGTCAGCACACTCCATTGCTTGTCCTGCTTATAAATTTGACAGGACCTAAAAAATTTGACTGTGGTCAAAAGCACTGGGCTGCAGTGCTCATATCTCTTGCTGCTGATTTCAAGGATAAATTTCTCCTTGGGGCACACAGTGCAGAGAGGTATAATTAGTAGTGTCCACTCCTCCTAGGAGCTGCTGCATATGTAGACAAGTTCTGTTCATTAGCTTTTGATCTGAGCAACTTCTGCTTGTTAGGATGTGGTTAATTTTTCTCTGTGACAAAGAATGTTAAATGAGCAAGATGACGCCTTCTTCTGACTCCAGATCATTTGGATTTATCAAACAATTTGCACTTGTAGATTGCAGTGTATAGCTTTTGTGTTGTACAGAGCAGAGAAAGTGATTCCTTCTGCCTCTCTCATGGAGGTAGGCAGAAATTCTTTATCTAAATTTGTGTCCCCATTTATTCTGCAGGTGCTGGAGACAAAGTTTAGAGATTTTGTAAATGAGATGAAACCTCTGGGACATTCCAAAGTTGTCTCCTTAAATGAGTTAGCATCTAAACTGGATAAGGAAGGCCACAGCAAGATGGATGTTATCCAGAAGAGAACTAAGCAAACCAATGAAATGTGGGAGAAACTGTGCAATGCCATTGAGATAAGGACAGAGGTAGGAAACACATGAAAAACTGGGGCATTGATTTCCTTGCTGCCCCCCATACCCTTTCTTTCCCAAACCAGTGCACTGCACATGTTGAAACACAAGGTTTACAATGGCAATGAGTACATTTTGTTCAATTTTTTCTAGATTCATTTCCCTTTAGAGCCACTGCTTACCCTATTCCTGGCAAGGCTAATACTTGAAAGATGCTTATCAGCTCTGGGTAATTGTTTTCCTTAATTCACTGCTAAATCTAGTTTCCTGAAAAAAAAAAGCCAGTCCAACAGTTTGTCACCACTAACAGGGGTCTGGCTCTGCCACTTATCAGTTTCTTTATAGAATTACTTATGTAACAGTTCCCTAAACATGATCAAAATTCTCCAGGATTTTTGCCCAGTTAACTTCTTGAAATCAAAGAAGGCATATGGAAGAGAATGTGATGGAGGACACAGAGCCAACCCCCTACCTTTAGGCATCAGTTGCGTGTTAAATCTGTTCACTCCCTCTCAGGAAACTGCAGTCACAGATATGTATGGAAAATCAGAGGTGACACACAGAACTCAACATTTTTGTTTGTTTTAAGGAGAGTATAAAACATCAGATGTGCTCAATCCTTTTTTTCCACTACTGTTGCATAACCTGTTGTTTATGAAGCAGCTCTAGCCCATATTTTCTGTTAGCAGAAATAAATGCATGACAATTGTTACTGTAGAGTTTGACTATAAACTAGTATTAGAACATTTTTTTAATTCTCATTTCAGAACAGCATTATTTTTGCTCAATTCCTTTTATTTTCACGCTTTGCAATGTGGACTTTATTCCAAGAAGCATTTTAAGACAACCTCTGTGGTGTAAAGAGCTACTTTTAGAGGGCAATTCATGCTCTCCATTTTGATCATTCTTCTTATGCAGGGATAAATTGCTCTTTAGAGACATCTGTTTCTTTCCATTGTCCAACAGAACTTGGTTAATTAGGTTAACACCTCACTTTCAGGTGACTTACTGGGGAAGATGTTTTATTCCCTCTCAAAATCCCCAGTGATTTTGTACTGCATTATGACATATTAGGCTTACCTTTTTTCATGTTGTAGACACAAAATGCTGTAGAGTATTGCCATTAAACTACTTTGTTGTTCCAGAACCTAAGAGCAGCCCGTCAAGTTCACCAGTATGACCACGATGTGGATGAAGTAAAGGGCTGGATGCAGGAGAAAGAGGCAGTGGTGGATATAGAAGATTATGGGTATGATCTTCCAGGTGTACAGACACTTCTCAGCCATCTTGAGGGAGTAGAGGTAAGAGGATCTGTGATGAAGCAGTAGCAGAAAAGCATAGATGGAAAAAAAGGAGAGAGATTCTTGACTGATGACTCTTAAGAGCCTTACAAGAAAGATTTATTGCACCCTTAAATATTCTTTGTGCCTCAGAGAAGAGGGCCTGGGATATTATATTAGGATATTATATTAATTATGCTTTTGCTTTGAAGGATGAACTTCTCTTCTAAAATCTGTTATTATAATTGCAAAGATGTCAGCTGAACCATAGGAAACTTCAGCTCCACATTTACCAAAATAATGTCTCATGTCTAAAGAAATTTCTTTATGTTTGATGATGAACAAGGCATTAAAGGAAAACTGAGAAACATTCATATTTCCAGCCTCTGTACAGCCAAAGGGTAGAAAATATATTCATCATAGTTAAATCCACTTTTGATTGAACTAAGTAGTGACTTGGTCTTACAATCCATTCTGTCTCCATTGCAGAGAGATCTAGGAGTGATCATGAAAGAGCTGGAACGGATTCGAGGAGACGCTTGGCACCTCAGCCGCACATACCCTCAAGTTAAGGAAAACATCATGGAGAGACTCACAGATGTGGATGAGTGCTGGGAAAATCTGGACAAAAAGTTTCTGGAGAGGAAGGCAAGACTGAACCAAGCAGAACAAGTCCAGCTCTACTTCAATGACTGCAGGGAGCTGATGTATGTATTGGCCCCTTGAGTTTGGCAGTGGGCCTTATTTCTTTCCCATATAGGATTTTCTAAATTATAGTTGTTAGTTATTTGATTCCTGCCCCAGGTTCTCTGCAGCTTGCTTTCAAATCTCTTTGAACAATAATCCATGGCATCTCCTCAACAGCACTTCACAGAACTTACCAGATATCAGAGGTGACCATGACACCTCAGCACAATGTGCATGACAAAGACACTTTTTTTAGACTAATTCCTAGACAGTACCTAAACAGTCCCTTGGAGAATTCCATCCCTGTGGATAGATTTGGTAGTTTCACAACTTCAATTGAAAATACTGTTGATTCTGTAGGAAGGTAGGGCTAGATAGTAAAATTAGTTAGATAGTACACCTGCATAGACATGAGTGCCCCTTTTTCTCAGAGTCAAAGCAGCTGCATTCAAGATAATCTCCTAGAACAGGTAATAAAAAAGTTCACCTATGACAGGAGCAGAAATACAAAGACAGTGGAATGGTTACCACTGACTATTGGACATTTACTATGCTAAGGGATAGATCCTGAGCTCAGGTAAATCATGAGTAAGTTTGTGCCAGTTGAGAGTTATGCAGTAGCAAATGTTTCTTAAAAAGTATCTATCAATATGCTTCTTTCCATGAGTGCTCTTTGTACACATGCAGTACTTTCATGTGTGGTCCTTTACAATGTATGAAAATGCTGTTAAACTATGTAGTCTAGGCAATTCCACTTGGTTCTTTCTGAGAATTTGAATGCACAATGCTTTGGCATGTGCAGATCTACATCTTTATTTTTATTAGACTATGTATGGACAGCACTGGGAATATTATAAATCCCCCAGATATTTGAGTGAACCTTCACCAATGTATTTGTATATTGCTATGGTTTAACCCCCCAGTCAGCAGCTAAATACTTCCACAGACAAGCCACTCACTTCCCCAGGTTCCCAGTGGGATGGGAAAAATTAAAATTAAA
Organism: Passer domesticus; assembly: GCF_036417665.1. Taxonomy (NCBI): domain Eukaryota; kingdom Metazoa; phylum Chordata; class Aves; order Passeriformes; family Passeridae; genus Passer; species Passer domesticus. The sequence continues at coordinate 37,018,283 of NC_087479.1, forward strand.
TTAAAAACAAGCAAACAAACAAAAAACCAACTCATTTGTTGAGATAAGAATGCTCTAGTAATTGAAAAAAGTAAATATAATAATACTAATGGTTAATTTATTTTTCTGTTTTTAAAAAAGGAAAATAACCCTCCCAGAAACTATCAATGCACAATACAATTGCTCATCACCCACTCACTGGTGCCCAGCCTGTCCCTAAGCAGCCATTGGTCCCTCCTGGCCAGCTCCCCCAGTTTACATACTGGGTACGCTGTTCTATGGGATGGAGTATCCCTGTGGCCCCTTCAGGTCAGCTGTCCTGGCTCTGTTTCCCCCTGCCTGGCTGTTTGTGCACCTCCTCACTGGGAGAGCCTGGGAAACTGAGAAGTCCCTGGCTTAGGGTAAGCACTGCTCAGCAACAGCCTAAACAACAGTGTGCTGTCAACATTATTCTCATACTGAATCCAAAACTCAGCACTGTACCAGTTACTAGGATCAGAATTAACTCTATCCCAGGCAAAATCAGGACAATATTAATATCTTTTGTGAACGAATAAAAATCTGTATACATGTATCCACAGCCATAGGATGTGTGCATTCCCAAATGTCCAGCAGACTCAGATTCCTTCCCTATCTACCCTTTGTCCCTGTTCTGTAGGGCCTGGGCCAACGAGATGCATGCTCTGGTGATATCTGAGGAGCTGGCAAACGATGTCCTGGGAGCGGAGCTGCTCATCAAGCGCCACGAGGAATACAAGCGCGAGATAGAGAAGCAGTGGCTGAAATATGAAGAAATGCAGCGGGCAGGAGGTGACCTGATGAAGAAGGGACATTTCATGTCTGAAGAGGTGTGTTGAAGAGTTAAATATTTCACAAACAAGAGTGAACAAAGAGATGAAACAGACAGGAAGTGCAGCTTTGTCTCTCAGAACAGAAGGACTAAATGGGACAATCAGGTTCTTTACTATTAAAAGTTACAGTTTTTATGTGGCACACAGAAAAAGAAAACTCATTTTAAAGTTCTTGTGCTACATTACAATGCAATCACCTTGCATTGCTGATGTCCCTGAGCTCACCAGAAGAGATTAATTCTTCAGAAATGTCCAAAGGGGCAAGAATGTTAAAATTTCTGTGATTCTGTAATCTGTGTATCTTTAAACTTTGCCCAAAACACTGTCTGTAGATCTAGAGATCACACCACTGAAAACATCTTCAGAATTTATGCAAGATCACATTACTTCTGTTGTAGAAAGAACAAGAAAACTTCCCACAGTTGAAGTCTCTCCATTATTGCTTTGCCATAAATGCACGTATTTGTTGAACCTCCTGGTTCTCCCTAGTTTCATAGCACAAGATGCCTGGATATAAAGTTTCATCTTGGGAAATCATATGGCAGAATATTTGTCATACAAGTATGTGGAATATGCCTAAAGCTGTATTATCTAGCTACACAATTTACATGCTAAATTAATTCAAGTAGGAAAAAAGAGGACATCTTTTCTAAATTATGCTAACACCACAAAATTATCTAGAGATCATCTTCTAAATCATGAAGGCAGATTAGTGACTGCCAGATAGTTGACTGTCATGTGAAAGTCTGATTGGATTTTTCAACTCCTGGCATTACAAATATTCTTTTTCTAGATTGAAGAAAAACTTTTAGAGCTGTCTGAGCTGATGAAGAAGGTAAAGGAGAGCTGGGACATGAGGAAAGTGTTATATGAAGAAAACTGGGAGATCCAATTGCTCCGCAGAGAGCTTGAGCAAGCAGAAGCGTGGCTGGCTGCCAAGGAGAGCTTTCTTTCAGACCCATCCTATGGGGTGAGTTACAACCCTGCAGCATTACTGAGCACTCTGTCCTCTTAGCATATGCAGAGGCTGCCTCATGGACCAGCTCAGGCCTCAAATTAATCACAATCTCAACAGCAATGCACCCTTGAGATCAGAAAGGGCAGGAGCTCTATCCTCTTGCAGAATTGAGCCCAGGACAGTTGCTGCATTTGACATGGTGTTGGGCTCCTGGAACAGTGAGTGGTAGAAGTCTTGAAAGAATTCCAGATCATTTTTTCAAATAACTTGCAGAAGGTTCAACCTTCCTTGTCTTGCTTGAATCCCCGTTTCAAAAGGAAAAAGGGTTTTTCCTCATCTTGTAGGGGAAAAAAAAAGGGGGCTTTTCCCATCTTGTTCTTCCCATTAAGTGGCAGAATGTTTTACATGGGCACTTTTATAGCTAGCTTGTAAATTTCTTTTTAAACACCAGCATTTATATTTTTGTTTTGCTGGGATTTTTTTTGTCAATGTTGACTGTCTTCTGATAATTTATAACACTGGAAAACAAAGCCATGAACTTGAGTATCCGAAACTAAGCAAAGGACATGAAAGAAGTCTCAGATGCATTTGTTGTAGGGCAGGAACAAACTCTGTGTCTAGAACAAGCCAGAATCCAAGTACTCAATCTGCACATAAACAGTAACAGCTGGAAGCCGTGGCCTTGCAGAAAAGGGAAGGTTGGTATTTCAGCCCTTTTTGTCCTGCACAGCAAACAGACTGCAAGATACAGACCTTTTCTTTAAATGCAAATTCAGATTTTTTCATACATAAATGAAAAGGTTTAGACATCCAGTTACAAAATTTTCAGAACCCTCACTTGGCTAAATAGAATGGATCAATCTGAAAATCCTAGTATAATCTCTTCTGATAGACTTGATTTTGGACTTCTGTATGTGGCAATTTTTCCATTCAGGATTCAGTGTCTGAAGTAGAGGAATTATTGAAGAAACATCATGATTTTGAGAAGATGCTTGCAGCACAGGAAGAGAAATTTGCTCAGCTCAGCAGGAAAACTAAGGTGAGTAGTAGAAAGCTGATGAGCTGTGCATGAAACAAGATGATGTGGGTCATTGATTCTTTGAATGTCACTCTATGTAAAAGATTGGGTAGATGAGTAAACAAAGCTGGAATATTTCAGACCTAGCAAGACCTATATGTGGAGCAAAAGAGACCAACTGGCTTGAAAAAGCTGTAGGGGAGAAGTGGGAATTTTCTTCTGCCAGGACCAGCAAACAGGGTGTGAGAAACAGGATGATCCCTTGCTACACAGATGGAGAGATTTTGCTTCATTCAGGATTTCAGGGAGCTGGAGCCACCTGAAAGTGACAAAGGATAGCAAAGGGCTGAAAATAAATGGAGACCAATGCACAGATAGGCCTTTTTCCTTCTAGCTTGAGATTTTTACAATGTGTTAAATACCAAAGATATTCAGTGAGCCTCTTAGATTCTCTTTCATTGTGGGGGAGGTTTTTAAAATTATTTTCCTGAAATAACCAGAAAAACATAGTGGTTGTGTTTGACTTTAGGCTGAAAATTAATCTGTCTTTTGCTCAGTGACTTGCAAATTGGCTAAGTGAAGGGACAAAGGCCCCTCCCTCCGAAATTTTCCACAAGAACAGCCCTGGATACTCAGTGTTCTTACAGAAAACTTAAAGAAGCGGTGCACAGGAGAAAGAGCACAGTTTCTCCTTAGCTTATTTAAAAAAAAATCAGCCTCCAGAGAACTTAATAAGGGCAGAATTCACCATATTTGAGAATAACTGCCACTAGTATTCATGATTTGGACAACAAAATAATGCTTGGCTCATAGCAGTTAGATTCAGATCTAACTCTAAAAATTCCAGTGGAAGTACAGGCCTTAAGATTCAGTGCCAGGAGACAGTTTATTTGGAAAACTGTTCTTGATTAAAATTTAAAAAAAAAAAATCTTAGGTAAATATTCATGAATGCATGAAGGTGATTTAAAAAAAAAAATAATACTGCTGCCCTACAGAGAGAGATGAATCTTCTGAAACAAGTGGACACAGAAGAGAGTGAGCAGAAGGACAAAGGCAAAGTTGTCCGGGTTCCCTCTCTGAGAAGAAAACCATCTGACAAAAGAAATGCACCACCAAAAGTGACAGAGACGAAGAGCACTGCGCCACTGCCACCTGTGCCCGCACACAGCGTGTCCTGGAGGGTCCCACTCGAAACTATTTTCTCCCCCAAATCTCCAACAAGGTTCCAAGAATTCACTTCTTCGGAAGTCCCTGAAGTGCAGAGTAGCAACAAAACAGAAATGAAAGCTGAGACAAGGCTTGGTGAGATTGTCACTCCTGCTACACCAAAGGTGGTGGACCCACAGGCTGCATCTTTGGAAAGTCACAGTTCTTTAGGCTCTCCTTTATCTCCTACTCCTATAAGCCAGCAACACAGCAGCAATTTGTCAGAATCACCAGCCACAGACCACATATCTCCTCACGAAAAAGGTTCTCTAGCCTCCTCTTTCTCCAGCCTGCAGACCAAACCAACAGCAACACCACCCAGTGTTGAGCCTGGACAAAGGTCACTAGACAACTCACCAAACTTACTGCTGTCCAGCTCCTCTTGGGAGAGATTTAAGAACACGTCTTCGGTAAGTCCCAGGAATTTCTGGTTCTCTCCTCACAAAACCAGAACCTTGTGCTAGTTAAAGTAAGGCAATAACTGGAAGTTCTGTCTGAAAGTCACAAAGAGCACCATACAGTGGCATTCTGGTGGATAAACTCCTGGATTCAAACAAGAAGCATTTTATGTGTCTTTGCAATTCAAACGCTTTCCACAAAGATAGTTGACTTAAGTAGCTATGTGCAGCTTAAAATTATTTTTAATTTAGTAAGCTTTATAGCCTAGATCTTAACACCTATATTGGTTTCTGTTTTTCTTTTCCTGAACTAGAGGCTATTCCTGCTGCCAAATACTCAGCAGAGCACTTAAAAACAGATGGTGTCTCACTAAGAGAATGATTTACCTACAGCCTCTGTGTGAGGTGGCAGTGCTTAGTGTCCACTCCGTTCAGAAGCCAGAGAGAGGCAGGACTTCATGGCACACTTGTCAAGAGCTGACCAGGTGCAACACTAGAACCCAACACCTCCTGGTTGCTCACCCTGGCAGGAAATTCACTGTTAACTCATTGCCAGATAATATTGTTTCCTTTTACTCCTCTACTTTTGAGAGGAGCACGCTTGTCACCTGCCCAAATGTACCAGTACAACACTATACATTCGTGTAACTCAATAATTGTGGAGGTGGTATGAATAACTTGAACAATTTAAGTTGTAGAATGCATGCAATAATATAAAAATTATATTAGTTCATTAACACACTAAGATAGAGAATTTCCATAAGTAAATTGTTTGAGAAGGATTTGAATTCTCTTCATTTAGATGGTCTATCAAAGATACAATTGCAACCTAGTGAGGATTTCCAGCTGTGCTGTCAATGTAAAGGCTAGAGGAACCAGAGATCAGTTTCTTTGCATGGAGTTTATCTAACAAATACCTTCATAAATTTAACATAGGCCTAAGGGCCATTTTAAAGTTAAGTAGCAATGTTCTTGTGTGTCTCAGGTGTCTGCAAGTCTCCAGAACATGGAGGGTTTCCTAGAGAAGCGAGACCAGCTCCTTCCCCGAAGACAACAGGTAGAAATAAATACCATCACTCTGGGTTATTTCATTGCTCCTTGAGTTATAGTCCAGATCTGCTCTGACTTCTTCAGGATAAGCTCTTGCTGAAGAGGAGCTTAGTAGTGTGGGTTGGCTTCAGCTATCCCTAAAATGCATGAGCAAGTATCCACTGGCTTGGGCAGTACTTGATCTCTCAGAGAAAGAGACAATGGAATTTTTGCCTGTCATGGGATTCACACAGACAGGATCTGTCTACAGTTAATGAACCAGTTTATAAACCAGAGTCTAGACTGTATGAACAAGTTAATTACAGTTTCCTAATACTAAACAATATAGCAACTGGTTTCAATATTTCAACTGAATAAAGGGGAAAAAACCCAAATGAAACAACCAAAAAAAAAAAATCCCCCAACAACAAAAACCCCACCATATCACAAAAACCCCTAAAGCTTCATGATCCTGTAACATCTTGTGATAGTTTGTCAGCAGTGGAAGCCCTCAGTCTCATGCTCCCAATATTTGTAATTTCTAACTGTGCTAGAACAGAATTAAGGTTCTGTTTATCTTTGAAGAATTAGTTTGTTAAATACAGGTTTGAATGAAACTGAAATCTGAATTCTTATCCTGGGAAATAATATTGCTTCAAAGCTGTAGACTAATGATCATGACAGGCCAGGAAATTTTCAGCTATTCGCCACCAATCTACAGACATCCATTCTTGCTAAGTGTTTGCACATAAACAAGTTGTCTTGGATTATTTGTCCCACAGAATATTTCCTCTGGAATTTTTAACTTTAAATACCTCTTTTAAAACGTGAATCTGGTATGGACTCCATATTCTGGAAGAGAAATTTAGTTTTTCTTCACTTCTGGGCACACAGAATTTAGTGTTCAGAGATACTGAACTTCCATATCACTCAACAAGAAAAGCTCTGACTTAACCTTCCTCAGAACTGTTTCCTTCCTTTTCTCTAAATGACCAAATTGTCAACTTTATCCACTGGCATAACAAAATAGGAATATAAGTTAAGGATCCTTTATCAAGAAGTCTCATGGCATTAGGCTAAGTTTCTGTGGTACATAGTTGGGCTTGGAAACAGCTGCTACTTTTGCACATTGTTCAGTAACATTCCACTGGGGTTAGTTTAGTAAATAAAGAAGAATTCAGCAGCCACATTAGATAGTAACCCTTGATAAAATTAGCCTATGAGCAGCAGGCAGGGGCTGGTGTTCCAGCTAGGGAAAAAGTGGAGTTTTAGTGGCTAAAAATTAGACAGAACTTTGATTATCCACCTTCAGTAATGTTGCTCACCACATGGTGTAGAGCCTGCTTGAACCAGATTAGGTAATTTGTTCAGTTTTGACTCATAGAGACCCTTTCTTGAGTCACTCACACAGAAACCATAGCAGGTCCTGTTTTTCTAAGAGATAACAAAGACTGTGAGAACTTCTGTGATCATAATATCAATAGATCCTAGCTCCCTGTGGAAGCTGCATGTGAAAGATTTCACTACTCCTATAAAATATATACTTCACAACTGAATTTTATTACCTTTTCTATTCATGTAGCCACAATCAAGGTCGTGGAAATCCTTCTATGTAAAACTTGATGGATTAAAGCTTGATTTCTATAATGATGACAAAGAAGCAACTAAGGTAATTTAATTTAAATTTTTTAATCTTACTAGCAAACTTTGTGTCTACATATGTAAAAATTAATTTTAAAATGTCACTTTTGGTTTGGGGCTGGGGTGATCTGTTCCCTTTCAAATGTGAGCTGAGTGAAAATTCAGCAATTATTCAACGGATACAGCTGAAAACAGACTGATAAGCTTCCTGAAATTTTCAAAGATACTTCTTTTAAGGCACATCTTATTCAAGTATTGCCTTCAAGATACAATGCAATTGTCCATGGTTCCTCTGTGGTTCGCGCTGTTCAGTGATCCTAGAATTAAAGTTAGAAGCATAAAGAGATGGGTGTGTAGTCTGCCTGCAGGTTGGCATGGAATTGAATCCTAGCAGAAAGGACACAGAAGACATTTTATTTTAATTTTATCCCCCTTCAGAACATATCCACAGTCCTGTCCCTCGGCATTTCTGGTGCCAAATGTGAGAGGCTGGTGAATTACACCAGGAAGGAGAACGCCTTCATGCTGCGGTGAGTCTGATGGAGAGGGGCACAAATAAAAGCCTGTGTAGCTCCCTGCCCACAGTCACCCAAGGCTGTATGTTGTCAGGAGACATAACTGGAGTGTCTCACTCTCACAAGCACAGAAGGTATAAGGAAAAACTGACTCGAATTCACCTTTTCCTATCCTTATTTACAGGCTGAGAGATGGGGCAGAGTATTTCCTTGCAGCACCTTCTCAGACACTGATGGAGGACTGGCTGCAATCACTACAGAATAATATAGGTATGTTCTCATTTCCTTCAAGAATGAGCTGTGCTTTTAGCAAGTGATGGTAAGAGAAAGAGAAGAGAAGAGAAGAGAATGACAAGATGTCCTTAGTTTGGGGTATTTTGAGCCATCCTTTTTGCCTCTGTTAGAAAGCAGTACACAGTACAGTGACTTGTGTACTGTGATGTAGTGACCTGGCAGGGCAGTGTCCAGGGTGACTTGCAAAGCAGTCTTTCAGTTGTACTGTGGCCAACATCAGGTTATTCTCTGCTAGGGGTGTGGTATTTGTTCTTTTATTAAGGAGCTGCTTTGGATCTTGACCAACAGCTTTTCTTCTAATCTAGACCTCTTCTGGACATCTCTCTAATAGTGGCTTACTGGGAAGGCAGCCATAGCATAATAATAACTATGATGGTCAGAGAAAATTGTTATGGACCCAGAAGTGGCAAACTCTACCTCTAATGTTATTTTTTCTTTGTTTTTTTTTTTTACTCTGTAGGACATGGTAACAGATCCCATTCTACAGTGATGGCGCAAACTTTCATTTCAAACACAGAGACCTCCCAGAAAAGAGTGTGGGATTTTCCAGACAGGGACTCTGCTGAAAGACTAAGTAGCAAAAGCTCACTCCTGAGGTATGGGCTCTGTGCTGCAAAGCTGAACAGATGTCCGTGCTGTTGGAGCTCAGGTAGCAGCCACCTACAAAGAGACTGCCCTGAGGTCAAATAGTCCTGCTCCTCTGTCATCAATGTCACAAAATAATGCAGCCAGCAGGAGCAAGGCGGTGACTGCCCCCCTGTACTTGGCACTGGTGAGGCAATGCCTTGGTGCTTTGCTCAGTTCTGGGCTGCTCACTTCAGAAAAGCTGGAGTGTGTCCAGAGGAGAGCAATGAAGCTGGAAAAGGGTGTGCAGAACAAGTCCTACTAGGAGAGGCTGAGGGAGTGGGGCTGTTGAGAATGGGGGAAGGAGGCTCAGGGGAGACACAGTCAAGGAAAAGACAGCTACAGCCAAATTCAGAAACCTAGCCTGTTTAAATAATTTTTTTTGCATTTGGAGTCTGTACAAACCTTACAGGCTGTGATGTGAAATCCTAGTCCCAGAGCTGGGCAGACTTTTGCTGCTTAGATAGGCACTTAATGAGTCCTTACATATACAGAGAGACTTAAACTCTTCTAGATTACACCTGATTTTCTGATGATGCAATTTTTTTGTAGGAGAACACCTTCCTTCAAAATCAAACCAGAGAGAGAGTCAGCAGAATGTTCCAGAGGTTTTAAGGAAGATGGACCTACAGTGACACAAGCCACAATCACTACGCTAAGCCTAGAACAAAGTGGAAATAAAACAAAACTGCTTCCCTCTCTACTAAAAGCAGGAAGAGAAAAATGACATTTGCCCCAATGAATTCCAGACAATTATAACTTAACTCAGCCCTCTTGAAATGTAATAATATGTTTTAAATTAATAATTTCCCTCTGAACTTTTAAAATTATGTATTTAATCTCATAAAATCTTTAAATATAATTAAACAGGATTGCATCTGGTATACCTTTGTGTGTACAGCGACTTTGTAATTTGCCATTATTACCCAAAGTTATCTACTCCAAGGTACTAAAGCAAAGGGCAGGGGGACCTTTAAGCCAGACTGCTGACATGAAATGATTCTGTGAGACAGGAATGGGGAGCAGCGAGCAGAGCAGGAGGTATCTCTGTGAGTTAACCACAGCCATGTGCAAGTAGATTTGCAGATACCAATAGAATAGATTTACGAGGCTTGGGTGGTCTGTGCAGCCAAAGATAATGTTATATGCTTCCTACAGCACTTTGTGGTCTCCACAATCTTTTTTACAACACATTAACCAACCATTCTCTATTTGCCAATTCTTTCTGGATGAAGCTACCAGGAAAAAATGTCCTGCAGTGTTACTCATTTTTAATGGAAACTTAAATAAGGCATGAACAATCAGTGTTCAGTGTAAAAGGAGAAGTGGGATAGCAAGAAGGAATTCTAGTCCCCAGATAGCAAGCTTCACATGCTAAGGTATGGTGGAATCATAAGGAAGAATATCTATATTTTCCCCTTACCTTTCTCTGTTTCTGAGCCAAAGAAAAGTTACCTAGCATGAAGCTGGAGAGAAATGGCATTTTTATTCCCCCAGGACAGTGTAGGGCTGGCAGCTCTTCCCTGACAGGTGTAAGCTAAAACTTCAAGTCCTTAACTCCTCTCACAAGGACTTCAGCCATCATCCCTTTTTATACAGACTGAAGCATCACTCTTGCTCTCTGCAATCCTCTCCTCTGCACTGACTACTTCTCCAGTGGTAGGGGAGGGGAGCACTTTACACTGAGTTTACATAAATACTTTACGGGCACATGCAACATCCAGAGTTTAAATTTGTGCTCAGTCTGATTCAGATCAGTCACAGGCATCCAATAGGTGAACTAATAATTTCATTTTTTTGGCTAGTCCATCACTCTCCTCTGTTTACCCCAGATGGATCTGCTGCCTGTCACGAAACACAAAAACCCACCACATCAAAGTAATGGGAAAATGATGCACTTCATTACTGTCAACCATTTTTAACTGATTAAAAAAAAAAAAGAAAACAAAACACCAAGAACCAAGACAGCTTCAGTATTTTAAACTTACCATTTAATTGAACAAAGATGTGCCTTAGTTGTGGCTCAGTACAGCTGTCTCCTTGCCCCACTGAAGAGGGTTTTACCCCAGGAGGTAGAATTTGTTCCAGGTTCTCCATACCTTTGTAAGCCAGAAGATCTTCTCCCAGATTTCTTCCATTCAATCTTGAAACCAGTGAAAGCCCTGTGAAGTTCTCAGCAAGCATTTAGCAAAAATAGAGCTTATACACCTGGAAAAAAACTTGTTTTGTGTTTAAGTGCATAAAGACTTTCATGGGTCTGGTGCTCTTTTGCAATATTTTATTTTTAATTAATATATTATTAAACAGTTAAAAGACACAAGCAAGCAATTCTATGAAGAGCAAGTAATAGTTATAAGAACAGTCTCGTTTCTTTTGTGTTTGGCAGCAGGTAGCAAGCTCTGTATTTTTGGGGGTTTTCCAGCAAAACGTTCATCAGAGAGCAGTGATCTGTGGTGCATTTCAGATAAGGTTTTTGGCAGGCATGCATCCATCTTCAGTGGTTAAGCAACACCAGACCAGCAAGGCCTGGTTTATAAGTATGGCACGTGCCTTTTTTTGGTGAGATGCAGAGAGAGGCAGCTTTCTCCTGAAGTGCCTGCTTTGCTTTGCATGCACTCTGTTCAGTCACAGCACAACGTGTGGTACTAGGCCAGGCAAGAACGGGGCCAAGGAAAAAAACAAAACCATAGCCTCTGAGGAACAACCACACAAAATTTCAGAGGCTCTCAGACTCCATGTTTACCCTACAGGGAACAAGGACCAGTCCTGATCAGCCTTATGAAATTACACCTTGTATTTCTGTGGTTTGGGGGCAGTGCAAATCAGCATGCTCAGAACCTGAGCTCAGGAGTGCTTTGAGGGACAGCCTTTGCCAGCCACCACTTCCCACAGCCTGCCCAGACAAGACTGTGCAAGGTGTAGGTTCCTCCAGCCTGCAGAGCTCTCCAGCAGCCTCTGTCCTCCCAAATGCCCTCCAGATCCTCCTACTACACCATCAAGCCAGCAGCACACTCCTTCAATGTCACAGAATCACAGAATCATTTAGGTTGGACCATCCAGTCCAGCTGTTAACTCAGCACTGCCATGTCCACCACTAAACTGTGCCCCCATATGCCACGTCCACATCATGTCACAAAAATGAAAAGGCAACCAAAGTGAAACAAAAAGGCACTCTGGTGGGCAGTGATACAGCCCTCACATAATTTCAGGCTCTGAAATGCAAAAATATATTTGAAAAAGCTATTATATCTTAAGGCTACAGTGGTACCACAGGGGGCACCAAGGAAATGAAGGGGCACATGCTTGTCTGTGCCTTTGGCTGCAAGATTAGACAGCAGTTCCCAACCTGATTGTCAGTGTTGGCAAAACCTCTGGACACACCACCTTCCACACCCACAGCTCCCTCTCTCCCACCCTCCCTTTGCAACAGGATTTAACAGTCCCTCAGAACAGTAATTCCCCACCAACTGGGGGTTACCTGAAAACCTTGTGGTTTTGTGGCTCCTTCACATTTTACTGGGCCTTTCTGTTTGTATTAGCAGCATTATGAATGCACCAAACATGCTCCAATTATTAGTCGTGGAGCATTTTGAAAGACCAAATTTTCTCAGTGTGGTTGAGCTGCCTTGCTGCTGGGTACATGCTGCCAGGGTTCACAAGGGTTACACATTGTTCTCTGTAGCCCATGGACACAACAGCAACACCTTTTTGCAGCAGCAGAGCTTTCTAGGACCAGCCAGAGGAGCACAGAAATGCTGCACACCCCTTGCACGTGTGTGCACAGAGCCATGTGGGCTTGTATGTGCCACACAGTGCTGTGCCAGGACATGCTGCTCTCCTGTGCAAAGGTAACAGATCCAGCTGGATCAACTCCCAACTCAAAATGGCTCTTTATGTTTTGTCTTGCAGCTGATTAGTTCTTAACTTCTCACGATCTGAATCCCGAGGTACAGTTGCATTCCAGCTGTTAAGGCTCCTCACTTCTGGATGGTGTTCAGCAAGTAAACATTGTACAAGAAGCATTGCTGAGCCTCAGCCTCTGCCATTGCAGCAGAAGCAGCATTTAGTAGATGCAGGCTTCAGGCAATCAAGTCTTCTGTAAATGCTCTCTCTTTGAGTTTCAATATTGTCTGTGAGACAGACTCCTCTTTCTCGTTCTTTGTCCAATTTTCGATTTCACGTACAACTAATTCTAGACCTCAGGTAAATTTCCAATACAGAAGAAATATGTAATATTTTCCTTGGAAGTCCTGATGAATATGCTGTATTTGGAAAAAATAATCCAGAAGCAGAGCCAAATCCTTCAGCGTGAGGAAGTCTGCAAACTTCTCCAACTTCTGTGAAGCTCTGTTTTATATTGCTTAGCATCCCTCCCTATGATCTTTTTAAACTAGTGGAGGGCTATAAAGATGTTCCAAGCTTCTAGCTCAAGGCAAAGTCTCCCACTGCATTCCAAAGCAAATGAAAACCAGGTGTCATTTTCCAAATATGTTCCACCAGCAAGGAGGAACATGTGTGTCCTATTTTTTAAATTTGTGCTCTATTTTATGTAGCACCTATTAAAAATACTTTGCCTGTGATGTTAGAGGTAAAACTATAAAGGGAAAAATCTTCTGTGTGTGAAAATACAATGGCTCTGCACTCTGTTGATGAGTTATGTTGTCCTGCATTCAGTTTACATCTGTAAGGAGAACCAGCTTACATCCCAGTCATGATCACTAAATTAAATGTATTTGAGTGTATTCTAATTATTCCTCTCAAGCTTCTGCTATGAAAAACTTGTTTCAGACTCTTCACATTTTAATCCATAAAGGCACTGCTGATGTAAATCACTAAAATCACATGTGCTTTATGCAGAACTTTTCCTGCAGCCAATGCTCAAAGGAGCTGTGCTCACTCACTGCTGCTACTGCCCTCTCTTTTGAAATGTAACCGCCCCCTTGGTGATAGTCTGGAGCAGCATTTCTGTGCCAAAGTCTTGCAGGGGAATGGAAAAAAGAGTAACTTCTAAATCAGCAAGGGGAATAGACCAGACAGAGTGCAATTGTCCACACTGCAGTTTGGCTGCTTTTCACATATATATGCCTGACTTCAAAGCTGAGCCCACCAATTCAGTGCAAATTCTAGTTGCTCAGCCTATCTGAAAATCTGGACATCACTGAATGCAAATGGCCAGGACTTGATCTGTAATCAAGTATTGAAAGGACACCAACAATGGGCTCAGGGTTGAAGGAACAGGCTCATACAAAGAACTCTCACCACCACCATATACTGTAACATCAAGGAGATCCTGGGAGGTCTCTGCCTACCAGGACCCTAATTTCTTAACAAGTAAGACCACATTGTGAGACCCTTGTGGTCTGAAAATGTGGGGGAAGGAGATAAAATAAACCCTTCTGAAAGCTGGGAGTCTGAACACGGCAAGGTGAGAAATGTACAGGTTTTGTCAGTTCTGCAAATGGTGAACACTGTGATATGTTGTAACGTGACTGTGATGTGTTGCAACGTGCTGCCATAGCCTTCAGTGGGGAACTTCAGTGCAAAAACCCAGCTTAGGGGTATCCAGAGTAGCTGGAGAAATTCCCAGTCCTTCTGCTTTTCTTTCGTTCTACGGCACTCCTGATCGCCTGGAGGAGCAGGTCCTTGTTATTGAGGATGTTGTATCTGCTCAGGTTCACAAGTTTATCAAAATTTTCAGAGGAGTAAATTAGCCTAATGAGGTAGTATGGTGAGCAGCTGTTCTCCAGATTTACTTTGCCTTCTTCCATCTCTGAGTGACCACGCTTCACCCCTGCAGAGCAAGACAAAAGCCACCACAGTGACATGATTCTGGAGTACACTGTTGAAGGAGACTGATCTACTTGGCAGGACCCACTGTTAAAAACAGCCTCCAGGAAATACTGCAAACCCACTCCATGGCTTAAAAGAGCCATTTCTGGTCTCTTTTCCCAGTTACTCCTCCTTCCCTTCCTGCTAAAGCTCAGACCTGGAAATCCCTCAGCAGAGCTGGCTCAAGTTCTTACATTCCTCCTTGTCCTGCCCCTGCAGACATCATTCCTAGGCAGCACACCCATGGGTCCGCATCCATTCCCAAACCCTGTAAGTCTGATTCTCAAAGACACACACCTAGAACACTTTTCAAAATCCATGATTGCCCCTGGATTAGTGGTGACAAGTGCATGTCTGCCAGCTAGAGTGGGTGGACAGCCTAGTACATACAAGGAGACCTTGTGATGCCAACCACACAGGACTGCCTGTTGCAGAGTGCAGAGCGACCAGAGCATCCGACATCAGACTCTCAGCAAACTCCAGTCTGGCCTCAGGTTATGCCTCTTGGAACTGACAATATCTATACTCCCTGTTACATCAATGCTTTTGCTTAGAAGGACCCCCTAATTACCTGCACCAAGGACTTTGGCAGTCTTGTACTCACGTTTCTACAAAATTTTTTGCTTCATTTCTTTGCTTTTTTTGCCTATCTCCTTGCAGAGATAGGCAGATGGTCTGAACCAAAACACTAATGTAATGTGAGATGACCATCAGCAGGGCTACAAACAGATTGCTGATATATTCCTTATGATTTCAACCAGAACCTCATGAAAGACACAAGAATTGTGCTTGAGACACAGCAGGGGTTAGTCTAACCTAGTGGTTTCTAAACAGCATGATCTCAGAGTGCTAGGCACAGACTACTGCTAGAAGTGGCTGAATTAAAAATGTCCAATGTTGCTTCACTGAGCCTCACAATACTCAAACAGATGTGTTATCTGTGCTGTCCACATCCAGATAAAGCTGCATATGCCTCAAGCACGCCAAAGCAGACTGTAACTGCTGCACTGCAAGTGGGCATTTCACAGGCTGAGTCCTTTTAGAATTTAAATAGTTAAAAACAAGAAAAATAACTAGCCGCATTCCACAAGATGTCTCTCATCCCCCTAGAAACAAAAAGCTCCACTGTTAAACTTGAACTCCATGAGAGCAGGTTGCCAAGGACCCCCTCCTCCAACCACCCACATCAGTTGTTGGTTGTCAGCTTGATGGATGAATCAGCGACTGCTGAGACACACAGGTGAGTGTCAGAGCTCACCAGTTTGGGCCTGGAGCACAGAGAACTGGCAACAGCTGCTCTGCTCTGCAGCATCTTGTCTATTTTTCATTCAGAGAGATTCCAAAATCTTCACCTGCTTTACCTGCCACCCACTGCTCAATGGCTGGATCTCACCCCACATTGCCATTTGGACCATTTCCAGTCTCCACTGAACAAGCCTAGCTCCCTCTACAGAGTATCTCCTCTTTTCATCCACTGAGTTTCTAAATGTGATTTTCTTGATTTAGCTCTTACTGTACATATTCACTGAGCATCACTGAATATCAGAGCAGAAAAGTACCTTTACTTTTTGCTGCTACTCCTACCCTTCCCAAATGCTCCCTCGGGGACTTCCATTTTGCTCTGGTCACACTATGGGCCCCAACAGAACTTTGGGTAAAGCTGGAAGGAGCTCACCCCAGGCACCTCCCTCTCCACCACAGGCAGCCTGGGGAAGACAGGGGTGCAGGGCCAGCTCTGGGGCTGGATGGCCCAAGGGCCAGCTCCTGCTGCTGCTTTCCAGCCCACCAGCCGGTCCTTCAGGAGGTCCTTATCTCCCTGTCCCCACAGCTCTCTGGGCCTTTCTTTACTCTCCCTCATCCCAATGCCAGAAAAATTCCAGCACTCTGCACATCTCTCTTGGCAGGACGTGGAAACAGGACTGTGTCCTCTCAAGTGGAGAACAGCCATCAGCAGTATGGAGGCTGCTCTTCTGCCTAGTGGAATGTGTCCATTTTCTGCCATCAGTGGACACATAACACATACCAGGGGTAGAGCACAGTGCACAGTTCTGTTGACTGCATTTACCTGGCTCCTTGAATTCCTTAAAGGTGTCATTCACCAAGGGAAAATGGATTACTATAGGTGCTCTGGGGTCCTCTGCATCCGCAAATATATAACATTCCTTTGGGTTCTTCTCTTCTTCTGGACTCAGCTCCACTTTGGGGAATGGGATATTTTGTATCTTGCAATATTTGTATGTCATCTCTAATTGCTGCGGACACAGAATGACATGGAGTTAAAGCTCTAAAAAAGAATCAGGTTCACTCAGGTATCCTGGAATCCAATGGCATCTTAACTCATTCCCTAGGAACACCATGAAATGTGCAGTGCAGTAAAAACACTATGAATGTGTAGTCTAAAGTAACCACAGTACAACCTTACCTTCGACCACCACTCAGTGTAAGTCAGACAATGACACTTATCACCCTGTCATGTTTTTTACAAGCCCAAGTGAATGACCCAAAGTCACACCCAGAATTCATCACGACAGACCAGAAGAGGTCACAGGCATGTCTCCAGCAAACAATCGTTACTGCAATTCCCTGAGGATTCAAGGAAGTATATATTGTAATCCCCTAGAGAAAAAAGAGCCCAACAGTTTCTATAGTTCTGTTCTTGAAGGAAGTTTCTTTCTTCCTTCAAGGCATGGTGATATATGATTAAGATTTAGACAGACACTTACTTACAAGTTTTAATAAGACAAGAAGCGTTTTACTCAGCAAAGAGCAGAGCAGCTTAATCTTCTCACCTTGAACACATGTCCCAAACCATAATCAAGGGATATAATGACATCTACATTCCTCTCTGGCTTGAAAAGTGCTGCACCACTGGTGTTGATGAAATAGCCAACATCTATCAGACAAAGATATTTCTGCAGCGGTGTCAGATTGTTAGGAAAACCATCCAGTACAGTGTCTGAAAAACATTTTAATATAGTTAGTGGTGCATTTTTAGGAAAGAGTGAGTAATTCTGTGTGTGCTACATGCTAAGGGCAGCTCCCTGGTTACCCTCCAGACTGGGGTCACCTCCCTCCACAGGGTGAGCCCACAAACACGGCCTCAGGAGCATGCCCTTCAGACTGCACATCTGGACACACCTGGCCTGTTTCCACACTCTCCCAGGCACACCCACAAAGGCAGGCTGTGGGGCAGCCAGACAGAGGACAGGGAGACACAGACTCCACTGACCTCACAGCTGCTTTGGGGAGTCATTTTTCACAGAATACACACTTCAACAGATTTTTTTTTTCCCCCTAAGAACTGGGAAAAATGCAAACAACAAAAACAATTTCATAGTGTAGCAACATAACTAACAAATGCAATACATCATTGCACTTTTGCATTGCTCTTTTTTTTGCTTTTGCCTTCTCAGGGTTTGCTTTCAACCCCTCTCTCAGGTTGAAAAGTGTGACTTCAACTTGCTTTCAGTGATGTCATATAAACTATTTTAGCTATGCTGTAAGAACAATACCACATCATGCATACAACATCACCTACCAACAGCTTAAAATACTGCTTGAATTAATTAAACCTCACATTAATGCCAAAAGGGGATTACACCAACTAGTAAGTTGAAATCTAAAGCCAGTTTCTAATAGCTAGACTCTCACTTCTCTGCTAGCAACTCACCAGCCTTACCCCGTAGACAGCAAGTCCTTTACTGCTCCTCTAGTACACTTTCAGTCCCATGGAACAGGGAGCATTTTGCCATGGTTTTAAATATCAAAATAGTGGTTTGAAAGTGTTCCTCAAGCTCAAAAAATGAAGCAGCAAAGCCCAGAGCAGAATACTTGAGCCTTAAATAATTGTGTTTAGACATTGTAAGCAACTGTTGATCACAGAAATACTGTTGCTAAGTTTCAGCATTTCAATTCATTCAATTGCTCTGCTTCCTTGGCCTCATTCTGTAGTGTTGATTTAAACCATGCAGAGTAAATCTAGCTTGTTCCACAGCCTGGAATGTTTCACACCAGCTTGAAGTAATAATTCATAATTTTTCCATTCCCTCCCTGTCAAGTCTTTACAAAATGTGCTTATTTTACCATTCAAGCTGCTGAGAATTCACAGATTCAACTGTAATAAGAGACATTTGCTTGCAGTCCTTTCCAGAAGAAACAGAGCGTACTTTTTAGTTTTATTTGGCCTGGTGACCATTTTTAGATTAAATTCCATTACCTTTGTTTTCTTACCACAGAGACGGAACTTTGCAGCATTTATTCATGATTGTGTATGTGAACTACAAGTAGACACTTGTCTTGTGAGAACCCCCTCTTTCATGTCACATCCAAACAGAGATTTTTAAAAAATCCTGTCTCAGAAATATCCTTGGAAGCCTGAATGCTACTGTAAAGGCATTATGCTAATTCCAGACTATTAGTTCAATTTCTCATCAGGAAAATTAGGCATGGAAATTCTTGTTTTAATATGTCAGATAACCTGAGCCGCAGGGAAGCCTTTAAAACAGAGCTCTAGTCTCAAGACTTCATCTGTCACAAGATGAATTTCTGCTCACAGAGCTGGCATCTCCTCTTACTCCTAGAAATGGATCCATACCTGGGTTTAGCTTGATCTTACACAGGCAGCAAAAAGAAGATGGAAAACCTGATAATTTTTCTTACTCCAGACTTTCAGTTTCCCTTTTCCCACTCTGGATTTCATGCTTTCCACATATTTTACTTTATTTGTGGAATATCTACCCTGAGATAGTCATTAGTGTTCCTATGCTCACTTCCTCAAAATACTCCTTGAAATCTGCTTCTATCCATTTGTCTTTACAAAACTGTCAGCAAATATAAGGGCAGTTATGTTTTTTAACATTTACTGACTGACAATTTCATCCTTCATCCACTTTCTGAAGCTACTTGCTTGCTCCTTCTCTCACCCACCCTTCTTATGCTACTTGTTTTTTCTCCTTCTTTCATTTGTTTTCTTAGTGCAGGCCCATTTAGGACACAGACATTTTGCTTACTGAACATTTTAAAAGCAGATAGCACACTGTGGGCTCTGCCTTAATCCACAGAAAAGCACCACCATCTCTCACCATTGTCACCAAACTGTGTAGCAAGGGCAGAGGGGGACAAAACACATGATAACTTTCCTAAAATGGGAGAGAAAAATGCAGCTTGCCAAAGAGAAGGGCTCAGAGAAGGCAGACAACATGAGCGTTCTTGCTGAAGTCAGATTAACCTCAATAGTGTGGGGTCCTCCCACATTATTCATAAATTTTGAGGTAAAACTCATTGCTGTCTGCCTACAGAGCAAAGGCCATAGAAAATTACTCCTCAAGTTTTAAATCAAGCCTATGTATCTTTTTGTTTAACATTTACAGTCTAAACCTAGATGACTTTGACTTTCTGTAGTTGGATTTTCGTATTTCTGTTTCTGAGGAGTTAAAGAGAGGTCTCTGGATGGATAATTCATCAGGCAGAAACACCAGACATATGGGCAACCACAAGCTTGCAACTAGTCCTTTCCTTCATCTGATGCACATAATAACCTGCCATTTTATGCTTCTGGTGATACCTTTGTTTCTTGACCTCAAAAGATTCTGCCCTTCCTAAATCTTTTGACTACTATACCTACGCAGAGTGACAAACTTCCTGTAGAAAAGCACTTCTTGACCCAAATTACAGGTATCTTCTGGAAGTGAAAGAGCAGTCCATGGACTAGCTAATTTTAACCTGTTACCCTAAAGAAACAGATACTATGAACATAGGTCCAACTCAGCCAATTTCCAAACCCTGAAACAAATATGAGTTTTCCAAAGTCTAAAAAACAAAATCTGAGATGTTACCTGCACAGTGCAGCTAACTCTTTGTTGCAGTTACCTTTCCATTCAATAAATTTTTTCTGATGGATATAATCCTTATGAAACTCTAAGCCTCTCAGGAAGTTATGTGACTTTCCCAGTAGTGGACGCTTGGTCATAATGTCCTGAAACATTTCATACAACTTTCCTGACAAACAAGATGGAGGCTCAATAACAGTAATGTCTTCCTCAGGAGAATGTTTTTCTGAAATAGAGAAGAAACCATGAAATAGAGAAAAAAACAACAGCAATCTGCCATGCCAGACATCTCTGCTGGCTAGCTGCCCTTGTCTTCCTGTGGGTCACTCTCATCCCTGTTTCTTGCAGGCTGCTGGAAAACACGTGTGCGTGACCCATGTCATTTACCAAAGAGATATTTAGTTTTCTTTAAAGCAGGCACAGTTTTTGTGTTTTATTCTTTCAAATGACATACTGGCTTTGTACTTTTGCCCACAAGTAAAAGCCAAGCTTCTTATTTGCAGTAACAAGCAGAGTCATTTAGCAGACCATGAGGAGAAATTTTAAATGAAAAACATTTGTACTAACATGAAGCATGCCTCTGGGGAAAAGAGAGAAGAGAAAAGGACATAGC
Organism: Passer domesticus; assembly: GCF_036417665.1. NCBI lineage: Eukaryota > Metazoa > Chordata > Aves > Passeriformes > Passeridae > Passer > Passer domesticus. The sequence goes on from NC_087479.1 coordinate 37,039,067, forward strand.
AATCATTCTGATACAGATTAAAATCATGCTGGAAGATCCACAGTGAGGCAACACTTTAGAAACTCTTACCTATATCTACCATATCTTGGGACCACCGTTCCCAGAATTCATTTGAATTTGAGGACCAGTACAAGCCATCCAGCAAATTCCTAGTAAAGATGTTTGTCCAAAGACCTGCAAGTCAAACCACACGGGAAAAGTACTGCACTGCCACATGTTAACCACTGACTATTGAAAATATCCTTGCTACACATTATTAGCCCACCCATCCTGACCCCATTATGACACAACTTAAGCAGCAGTTCTCAGAGAGTTCAAACATTGTGGTGTAAGCAATTCAGTGCTCTTTCTCAGGAGGTAGCTACACACAGAACATTCACTGCATAGTCCAGAGTAACAAAATAAGAGGTATCAGTCACCCAAAGGATGTTGTAGAAAGTTTCCTGTGCACCTGTGAGAGAAAGTAGGCATTGAAAGCATGGTGAAGCCATGTAAGCATAAAGGCCTTCTTTAAACTGATTTATTATTTAAATTGATCTAAGACTAATTTTCTTCCTTCCAGGCATGTTTTGTTTCTGTGGAGTGCAGCTGGTCCAGGTTCAAAATAGAATTGGCTCCATCTGTGAGTCTGCTTTTGGAAAAGAACTATCCTTCCTCATTAAGCTCTATGCCAGGTACTTACACAAGGAACAAATTGAATCTCTATCAGACTCCACAGTGAGATAAATGTGGGGATTTTATCCTCTACCCTTGTTTTTGGTATCAAAACTAAAACATTTATAGGGATTTAAAATCTTCCTGGGACAGATGGGTTCCTCTGACTAGCTGCTTTTCCCCTTTCTTCATCTTTGGTGGCAAAGTGGCCAGTCAAAGTAGTTGGAAGTCAAAAGATCTTCCTTATGAGCAGAGAAGATTAGTGACACCATCCTCAAGCCACAAAGCTCAGGGAGCTCCTGCCTTTGTGGCTTGTTCTAGATGACATATTTTATTCTCAGCTCCTTCCAATTCTACCGCAGTAATGCTTTGTTTAGAAATGTTTGTTCACTGTTAATGAAGTTGAAGAGTAGGAGACTGATCAGGGAAGGAACACTTATTATTTCCTCAACTTGCCTCTTCCACCATCTTGTTTGGTTTAGACAATGGAACAGGAACCATGCTGCAACCTTCCCAAATCTACCCAGGTGAAAAGGGAGCACAGGAGGATAGAAATACAAAGATCAGAAGTGCATGAAAGGGGTAAAAAGCCCATTGATTTAAGACCTAAAGCAGAAGTGCTGGCAAGGCGTGTTGTGCCTGTGGCTAGCAAATATCATGCTTTCTACAATGCTGTGATTAACTACACAGCACTGCTATGTCACCTTCCAGGTAGCAGATCCGAGATTCTGGCAGCTTCTTCACTCTCCTTCCCATGAAGAACTCACTGTCAAAATATTCTGAAGGAATGGAGACTCCATATTTTGGTATGGCCACTTCATAAGGAGAGAAATCTGCCCACTCTACAAAGAATTTACATGAGGCATGTTTGTTGCAATAAAAACAAAACCCCAAAACCTTCCCAAGGATCTTTCTTGTCTCAGCAGCTCTGTACTATCTGCATATTTGTACTGCAAGCTACACTGTCTACTTCCATACAAACTGAGATATTATTTGCAACCAAAAGGAACCAGTTTTTTCAACTCAGAAAAGCTCTAACATTAGGTTCAAATGCTTAGATATTTATTTCTGTATAAAGATTCTGGGATTGCACTTGCCTCTCTAAATCAAGAGCATCAACTGTACTTTGTGCAAGAGTGGTGTGAATTGTAAGGAGTGACTGGCATGAAAGCTCTATCAATCCAAAACTGCCAGTCTACAAGATATAACAAAGCAGCCTGAAGACACATCAACATCACACTAGAAATTACAGTGTGGCATGGATGTGCGGTTTCCCAGCTCAAGCTGTCCTGCACAGGCATTACAGTAGAACAGTAGTTATAAACCTAAATAAACATAAGGACTAATTGCATTTCTTTCCAGTATCTACTGCTTTTAACACCTTTTGTTCAATGTGGCCTGTGTCCAGTCAAAGGAAGTCATACCACACCCACCACAGCAACCATGCTCCCCTCCATTTTCAAAACCTCATCAGTGTCATATTTAGCAAGCGACAATTACATTTCACAGCACCCCTAGAAACTAAGGAAGCATCAAAGCCATTTTATAGGCATGGCAGGAAAAGATCAGATGATTTGCCCACACTCACTCACAGTGCCTGTTGCAAAAACAGGACTTCAGCACTTATTTTTAATTAATGTCCTGTTTATGGCTTAGGATGTTATCCAGCAGATGTGCTCTTTCTAACCAAGCAGTTTGCAAAAAAGACAAACATTTTATTAAAATATGAATACTGAGTGAGGGCAAGCAACTGATGTATTCCCCTTTTTTTCTCCACATACACACACCTCCCTCCAAATCCTCTTTAATGCATACCCAGAATCAGAAGAAACTCCCAGAACACATACCTCTAAATTTGAAAGTACCAAACTTCTCCTCTTTCACATTGAGGACTGCATAGAAAGGCAGTGGGTTTTGTCCATGCTCCAATGCCTTGCGCTGGTCAGTGAGTTTGTACTTTCTTGGCTAATCAGTGAGACAAAAAAATCACAGTAAACCTCTGTAAGAGCATAACACTGGCACAATCTACCCAAGTGAAGATTTAAAGACTGATAACAGATATTTTACAGCACAGAGAAATCTGTAAGTCACATTTTTTTAAGACACCTTTCCTTCATGTTCCTGCACTTTCCTTCCTGGTTGCCTTTTGGGTACCTAATAACTTCTCCATTAGAATATCCAAGTGCCTTGACTGCCTGCATCCCACAGATCTTTACTAAAGCTGAGATTAATGTTCACATAACTCTAACTTTTAAATGTCAAACTGGAAGCAGACTTTAAAATTCTGACTTTTCAGGGAGAGTGGGGGCTAGGAATTCCTCAGATCTTTCTGGGAGTTTGCCTACTGAAGTCGCTTGCTGCTGGGCACCCTAGGACAGAGGCAAGTACAAATGATTGTCTACTCTGAAAATCCTGGCTACAAGTTCCTCTCTGTCACAGTTTACAAACCACATTGGGATGGCTCAGTCTCTCTGGATTTGTTACACACATTACATTGTGCCCTCAAAGAGTAAGGCTCTAAAGGAAGTGGTGTTTCCCAAATGTGTGACAGGACCATGTACCTACCCGCTCATGTAAGAACATCTCCTGAACAAGTGACCACAGAGTTGTAAAAGATGGCACATGTCCTGCCTTTGCCCTTTCAGCAAGTTCCTTGTGATAATACTTCAGATGGTCTATAGACATAAGGTTGAGTTTGCATTTTGTCACTTGCTCTTTAACTGCTTTAAGTGGCCCCTCCAGAGACTTCTGTGACCAGTCAGCATGCTCATACAGGTCTGCTAGGGTCCTAAGGAGCAGAAATGTTAGAAAATCACCCATTTATTTAGAGTATTTTGGAAAATTGATACACTTACATGATCACTCCAATCAATTAAAGAGAATCAGTGAGCCTGATTCTCTTTTCAAACTGAAGCCATAATTGAGAGCCAACAATAAGAGCTTCATGAGGGAATTATGTTCACTTGTTAACAATGTAAGTCCGAAAGAGATGCATCTCCCACTGTGTGGAAAGTAGTCACAGCCATTGCAAATCCAATCGCATTTTCTATACTCACCATGTTGAGCCAGAAGCCCCTGTGAGATAGGTGACACAGTCCAACAGATTTAGCTTCTGAAGGGCTAAGAGGTGGCCAAACATAGCTGACATTGCTCTGAGACCTCCGCCTGTTGCCATAACAGCTATTACTGGGACCTGTTCAAAACACAAGGATTATTCTCAGAAAGCTACTCCTTTGCTACTTGGAAAAGTCTAATTGCAGCTCTCAGAATTTCTTCAGTGGATTCATTGGAAGGCAGTGAATCAAATCACCATTTAGCCAATCTTTACCAGTACCTTACTGAAATTAACCTCCAGAGACTCTGAACCCCACTGCTTGGATGAGTTTGAATATACAGTCATTTTAACCTTCCTTCCTGCTTTCTTAATCATTGCATTCCTATAATTGGAATTGTAATGATTAAGAATAGAGAATGATATTATTTTATTATAAACAACAACAAATTGCAACAAATGCAATTAAAATGGATTAAGGAAGATTTTTGAATACTGCTGATTCTTTGGACAGCATTCATTTAACAAATATAATTCCAGCAAGAAAATAAGTTTTCCCTTAAAAAGTCACTCTGGATCTTGGCAACAAAACATACTTCAGCTTGTTATAAAATGTTCTAATGTTCTTTCTTCACCACAAAACATGTTTACTTTTTGTAAGTTCTTCTGAGAATGAAGAAAAAAGTAAGCCTAAAGAAGCGATGTTACACTGATTTAATACATATTTATGTGAGGTGAATTTCCAATACTCTTGTTTTCCTATTGGTTTGGGTTGCCTTACTAGCCTGTATCTAACACAATGTCTCATATCTTGCTGACTTGCTGCACCATACTGTTGGAAACTGTGTTTGAAGAGTGGTACTATTACATCCTTGTTCTTTGGCCCATTGAAGAGATTGGAGGGATGAATACTTGAGCTGAAATTTTACATGAGTCTGGGCTATGCCACACTGAGAGCCTCAGCTCTGCTGCCATTCAAATCAATGGGTTTGCTAGCAACATGCAAATATTACTAGAAATTTCGAGGGGAGTTGTGCCAATCCTAATTCAATAGACCCACCCCCCATGCTTGGATTCCAAAGCACAGACCTCATGTCCATGTAGATCTCTTTCCAGATGAAGAACCCTTTTCAGGGCACCAGCAACGACTCTCTTCCTCTTATGCAGGAACTCCTGCTCTCCTTGGCACAGATCATACCCTAAGCGCACATCTAGTTTTTCTGTGCTGCAACAAATAAATCGAGAGGCACAGGATTGGTGTTTAAAATGCATATGGATCTATTTTCAGCAACTGCAATCCAAGGAATTCATTAAAAATCCTGATTCTTTGTTCCAATTTTTACAAAAATATATCTTTCATTTGCAAAGAAATCAACTTTGCTTCTACATGGTCTCTTTATGTTTCAGTGTAAGATTTGCTGTCAGGTAAGAATAATAAATATGAAAAACAAAGAAGGGCTTCTTTGACTTTCAGCAGCTTTTAAGCCAAACCTTTTCTATTTCTGCTTGGTACATTTCTGAGCAGAGGATGACTTAAACCTAACAAAGTCTTTCCTGAGCATTTGTACTGCAGATTTATACAGAAAGTGTACAATGAAAAACATATTCAAATAATTTCTGTTTGTTTCTTGTCTGACACATTATTTTACAATGCAACATTTTGTCTTCCCTAGTTTATACTTCTTTCTCTTGATGTCACCAGAGCCACAAGTCTGTTTTCTTAAGAGAACATGTAGTTTGGGAAATATATGGACTCTGATGTTTCATTTTTTTCAAATTCTCTTTTCCCTCTGCCTTCTTTCTGTGCTCCTTTTGAAGAAGCCTCCAGTGTTAGTCTTTGATTCTTTGATGCAAAGAACACTCAGTGACTAAGTTCTTCACTGTTTGAAACTCTCACAATTTTTTTGCCTCTTGGTGGGACTCTTTGTCCTGAGGACATTGAGCTTTCAACTGCTGTGGTGACTCTTTAATGATGACTTAAATGGTGTTACATTTTGTCCCTAGTCTTGTGCATTCCTTATATCTAAATAAAGGATATTCTGCTCTAGATTTCACAGTTTGAAGAGCAATAAAACCTTTAGAGAAAAAAAAACCAAACCAGTCCTCTTACCAAGCATTTAATTGGAGGTACAACTGTAGTGGCACATTCTGTAAACAAAGAGATGAGAGCAGGAACATGAGTGGAGAGGAAAAGAGAAGTTTTGAATCCAGATTTTCAGTCCCTCCTGAAAGGTCCCACCACTACCACCCTGCATACTTTTTGGTTGTTGTTTTGGGTTTGGTTGGGGGTTTTTTTTAATATTAATGTGTTAACTAGTGAGGGTTATTCTAATCTTCTTTCCAGACACAAATTATGAAACACTTACGTTTCTTACGGGAAGGGTTACTTTCACTTTATGTCCAACAGGGAGAAACTTCAGTGGTACCGTTAAGGTGTCACTTAAATTGCTGTTGTCATCTTCCTTATCAGAAACTTTCTATACAAAACAAAAAGCATGGCTTGTATTCACAGAGCAGAAACAGTGCAGTTCTTTGCTGTTTTGGTCACACCAGCAGTAAGCAAGCAGTATGAACAGCAGCACTGTGGTGCCCGTTACCTGCAGCCTGACTTTTAGAACTGGCTCCCAAGCCTTCACGCAGTGGAAGTAGAAAGTGTCGGTGTCCTCTGTCGTCTTCTGCGTTCTCTCATGAGATGCAGGCACCGTTAGCACGAGATTTTTACCCTCTAGTAAAAACAGATTTGTTTAAAGAATAATACTGCTGTTCAGGCAAAAGAGCTAGTGAAGTTGGCAAACCTTCTGGTGGAGTAATTTTCTGTGGTAGCTCCTCTGTAAACTACCCCACCAGCAAGTCTCCTACAGCACATAACCTGGTACTCCTGCCTTTACCCCCATAGGTTGGAGTGCTCCCAGAGTCAGCATTTGCTCTTACTTCCACCAGCAAAGTCTACTGTGCCCAAACTTGATAGCTCCAAGGAAAAGACACAGAGACCTGTCCAGGGCAGTTCAGGGCATTTCAATGCATTGCATTTTATGACTTAGATCATATATCACTACCTGTATATAATTTAGAACATTCTTAGTTGTCACTGTACTCTAAAATGCCTCCATCTAGATCTGAATGACTATAATAGGGCTGGTTTGGTCACATCCTCAGTTCACAGAGAAATTGCCATACCTCTCAAGTATTTCCTGCTTTCATTAATGTCCACATGCACTTCCAAGCAGCAAACCTCACGGGACTGTAAAAGGCAGAAATGGAAAAGGGTGAAGAAAGCAAATAACACATCTGCTGCAAATAATGAAACATCATGCAGACAACCACCACCTATAATACTGAGCCAAATGAACTGGTCTCATGCTGGGAGTGATCCAAGAGAAAATTCAGAGCTCATTACTCCAGGACAGTAGCCCAAGTTGCACCGTGTCAGAGTGTCAATACAGTGGTACATTGTCAGAAGTTGTTAACACATTCAAATTATCCCAAAATCAGGAAACTCTGTACAACACACTGGTGCCCAAACACATATATCTAATAATTATTTAGGAAGGGTGAGGGAAAATACCTGATGATGAGTTTCTGTGTATTGTGGCAGTGATTAGCCCACAAAGCATCTTATTGGCCCTGATGTAGGGAAATCATGGATTTATTCCACCCTACCCTCCACCTGAGTCACTCCAGTTCACCTTTAATAACTCATGCCAGGACAGTTTTCCAAGTCATTTCAGGAACAATGCATGCCAGTCATTGCAACTCTCATGCCTCACACAGAAAATGAGGGGGAAAGAATAGAATATGTGTTACTTTGCCTCAGGCATATCAAGAGCTAGCATCTGGGAACTATGCACAGGCTTGGAGGAGTTGGCATGAAGTCCTTGGTACTCCTTAGCTGCTGGGCCAGCCTGAGGAGACAGGTTATGTACCACATGCTGACTAACACCAAAACAGGGCTCTATGTTTCAACAACTGAAATAACTCTTTATTAAAAATCTAATTTCCCAAAAAGCTGTTACATTAGATACCCTTCCAGTCATAAGCACACTGAACACCTACTATTGTCTTCTACAGACCTTTCATAACCTTTGTTTTTCCTGCCAAGTGCCATGCTGTGTCACAAGAAACACAATCAGTTTTCACTCTGAACACCAATAAATATGGGGTTCTGCAAGAATAACAAACCACAGCTGGGCAACATATTGACATCTGTAATAGGTGAGGACTTCAAGGACTCACAGCTGCTGGCTTTTTTATGGAGAGGGCAACAGTTGAGCTGTAACATGAGGGCACTGTCCCATATCTCTGACTTTAAAATGCACACCATGCTCTTATCTATCATGGTAGATTGTGTTCTTTCTACAAAATGGGGGGAAGAGGAGAGGATCAAAATTAAGCAGATGTCACTCCAAGATAAATTCTCATGTGAACCTTACCACTAGGACATCATTGGTAATGAGATGCTCTGGAGGACCAGGACTGAAAAGACAAAAGCAAGTAACAAACAAAAAAAGCTGTGTGAATAGCTGGATTTTGGTGTGCTTTGTTTAGTTTTTTAAATAGCAGTTATATGACCTTTCCCACTTAAACTGAGTATAGGTAAGTTATCACAATTTGTTTCTAAGAGGAAAAATACATGATCCCGTGCTAAGCATGTGAAATACAAAATACAGCAGCCAAACAAAAACAAAGACAGGAAAGCCCATAAAAAATACTAATGTCTAAAACTATATGCTAAGTTACAGCAGAAAAAAGGCATATTGGTATATGTGGAATCATGTCCTGCTATTAACAAGTGACCATATGACTTGGGGAAAGCAAAGACTACCATTAATGTGTTCTGCAAACATTTATTAGGAAAGACATTTCTGACTAGTTCATATTATAACTTATGGGTGATCACAAATGAATGGTAAATAAGAATTAGCTCCCACTGTGCTAGATGTGTGACTGTAAAACACAGAGGTAAGCAATAAAAAGTCTTTGTCCCAGATATTTTACCTTTTAAGACCTTGGTCTGTCACTGAATGGATGTGGTTATTTAATTACATGAATAATGTGTAGAGTCTACCAACAGCATCTTTCACTAAGGCAAATATTCCAACACCTCTATGTTACACATATTCATAAATTCTTTCATATATCTGAAAGGGCCATTGAAATTACGTAGTACATAAGCTTTGTAAGTTCAGGTTATTTTACCAAACACCATTTCCAGGCTTACAACTTCTATTTCAACTGTAAAATGTGTTTAAATAACTAGGTTTGATTTCTAAGGACGGTCATCTCCCAAATGCCTTATAACTTGAATGGTGAAAGATGCTCCTCTTATTTCTAGTCTGAATTCAGTTCCCAAGCACTGCTGCTCATTCTGGCCTTTCATGTGTCTGACTGTGACTGCTTCCACAGTTACAGGAGATGATTGCCATCATCATCATATGTGACACCATCTCTTAAGGTACCTCTCACAGGTAAATTAAATATATTTTGAATTTCACTGTGGGAGAAATTAACCAAGAACACAAATGATTTTTTTCTGCAGTTTCCTCATGTTTAAGAATAAGAATTCTTCTTTGCCTTGCTTACAGTTCCTTCTCCTGATCACGCAAGTTAGCCAGATTTCACTGGACTACTTTTCTTTTCTTTTCTTTTTTTTTTTTTGGCTAATGCTAAACTCAAATATTCCAGAATGTGTAGTTTAGGGGGTTCCTCTTCAACCAAGCCTGTTATAGAATTTAAAACACAGATAAAGTTTATCTTATGGGACTTGTTCTCCTGCAGACAATGCTGATTACCACTTTGAGGGGGATGGTCTTATTTTCATTATTTGTTAATTGTATTTTTTTTCAGTTTAGCTAAGCTATTGCTAGTATACATTGTTATAATAATGCAAGACAAGCTTTATGGTCTCTGAGAAATTCCACAATGTTCTAGGCATTGTTCAATTAAGTTCAACAATTTGAAGAGCACTCACATTCAGTTTGACATGCATCTTGTGTAAAAGTTATCACATTGTGACAATTTTATTGCATTTCCTGGATCTAGATGTTCAACATGTTCAACAGAAGTTTAAGATTTGTATGAAATATACTGAAAGGTGGAATTAGGTAGAGAAGGTAAGGTAAAAAAAAAGTTTGAAGCTGTAATTTAGGTTCACTGGGAGAAAGAGCTGGAAGAAATTTCTCATCCTTGGAGGTATCATTACTCCCTGGCAGATCTATACCTTTTAGCTTTGGAGTTTTACTCACACTCTTTCCATCCAGAATTCCACTTCCAAACTTTCCCATTTCTTATAGCACCTCTCTGTCTAAAAATAAACAGGTAAAGTAAATATTGATTATTGAAGGCTGCAAGAATTTGGCAGCACAGATACACCTAAAAAGCACTTCAAGGCACTGACATCTCTTCTGCTAATGATACCAAAAAAAGTTTGGCTTTGTGTCTTTCCAAAGCTGAAATACAACAGAAACCACAGAATTGTGAAAGTCTGGCACATGGAATTAACAATGTCCCATTGTGTGATATGTAGAATTATACACATTTCCTTCTCTGATTGAGAGGGAGAGCTTGACTGAAAAGGAAATATGATGGCTCTCTGCAAGATAATGTGCATGGGAGAAAGGCATCAAAGCCCAGCAACAAATGTCACTAAGACCAGAGACATATTCACATACAAGCCATTTAAAGCACATTTGAACTGAACCTGGGAGAGATGAATTAGGCAAGTGACTGAAGTGGTTATTGAATCATTGTATTTCCCAGTGACTCACCCACTGGCTGAGAAGTGCACAGCACCAGCCAGCAGGGTCACAAGGAAAATCCATGTTAACAGCTTTCAGCATGTGGGAAGTAGCTGTTTTTATGGGCTGTCTCCCTCCTGTAATGAGTGTGCAGCAACACCTCAGCAACAGCTCAGACAAGCCCAGGAGTTGTCACAGACCTATCCCAGCTTTGTTTACTGGGCAACTCTCTTTCATGGGCTCCTTAATAAAATGCCAAAGATGTTAGCAGGACAGACGTTCCTTTACTATGGGCTAGAAAAATCTGAATCAACTAGAAGGAAACCCAGCATGAGCACCAAGAGGGAAAAAAGCCTGAAAGAACCATTTAATTCAAGTGATGAGTGAATAGTTTTCATGTTTTTAATAAATAAGTTGCCATTGATTAGGAAATTTCCCCCAAGCATGGCAAAAGTGGGATAAAGCTGAAAGGTAAGTATTTCTTCAGATTCTAAAAGATAAAAATTATTATTTACAGATGCCTCCTGTCAAAATATGTTGCCCTGAGAGAACATGAGACAGAAGCTGCTTCATTTTCTGAATTTGTAAAAAGACATTCATGAAGTCACAAAAATACAGTCAAACTACATCTTTTTGATGAGGTATTGATAACAATATAGAACCTGTTCATGAAGATCCAAACCCTACCTAACATGGAAGACAATGTGGACAATGAGGTCTTGCCAATGTCTCCCTGTGGTTTTTTTCAACCCTTACCTCTGATTTCAAAGCAAATGTCTCACGGATTGTCTCCCCAGGTCTGATTCTAGCAACATTAAAAAGAACTGTGAACTGCATGTCATCTTTGGTGAGTGCATCTTCATCACACACTGCCAATTCTAAAATATTCTGGTAGTAGAAAAAATAAATAAGAACATTTATTAAGCTTCTGTTAGGCAGAAACAAAAAAAATATATAGATTTTTGCAATTGTTTCACTAGCAGAGCAGTAAGAATAAAAAAGCATGTCCTTTCTTTCAGTAGTCTGCTAATGTAGAACATTATTACACCTAGTCTTGGGAAACTTGTGAAAAGGAAAACAGCCACCTATAACAGAGGTTCCCACTCTTCTGAGACAGAAAAATGCCAGTGCTCTGCACCCCATTGATAACCCACCCAAAGAACAGACTTTGTTTCTTCATTCTCAAAGTTCTCCAAATTTCACAATTTAGGGAAGGATTAAATTTGTTGTCTACACCACAGCAACTTCTATACTCTTCCCTTAGAACTGGTGGAGAAAAAGCTCTTTCAAAGTTAGCCATGCCAAATAGCACAGAAGTATGCTACAGCAGTGCTTATTCCACTCAGGTGACAACAAAGGGAGTCTGGACTAGCTTAGATACAGGCATTTACATCAGCAATGCCTGTAAATAACTGAGCAAAATACTACTTCTTATGACTACTGTTCTGTGCAAACCAGTCTGTTAAGCAAGCATTTTCTTAAGTTATTTAACACAGAGTATCAACATAGATACTGAGGATTCCAAGCTATTAAAATTAGTGAAAATTCTATTTTTTTACTACCTCGACTTCCCTCTGGATCCTAAAGTAGAAAGTCTCATTCCAGACAGGGTTGTCAGAATTCCTGATGGTTTTGGTCCGAAGCTTTCCAGGATAAGCAGACGGCAGCCACAAGCGTACATAGCAGTCTGATGCTGTCACTGCAGCAGAGAAAAATTAAAAACCTGATGCCAGTGTTATAGAGGAACAGCAGGGCTAGGCCTTAATCCTGGAGATTAATAAATATTACTACTTTTTTTTTTTTTTAATTAGTAAAGAGATCACCATTTGGAAACAACCAAGGAAAACCATCTAATTACTGAGTAACTATGAACTGCAAATGTACACATGCACACACAAAGTACACTAAGAACCACGTTTCCCATGTGAAGAGAAAGAGGAAAGTGGACTATGCCCACTGACCATTCCTCAGGCATAGTCCTTACAATTCCAGTCAATGATGTTAAAAAGTTAAACTGAAACTACAGCTGGTTCCACAAAGGGCTGTTAGGATGATTACAGGAAAGAAGAATGCATATTACAGCAAAGGTCAGAGTCTGGCTTGCTCAGTTGAGTCACACCAGCATGCGGAGGGGACATAATGGCTGTCTAGAGGTGTTAGGCACTAGGCAAGACGATCTGTTGCAGCTCCAGGCCAGCGTGGGCCCAAGAACTGGAGGGCACAAGCAAGTCGGAAATCTTCATTTCACTTCCATCCTATATCTATTCCTTATGGTTAGTGCAGGCAGTGCCTCGAGCAGCCATCCTTTGGGGAGAGCCGGGGTGGGGAAGAGCATTTACTTTGTGAAGCTTGGCAACGGTGTGAAAGGAAATCTCCCGGTTGATGTCTTTCAGAGCTGGAGTCAGGACTTGATGGAAGATTTCTACTGCAGCCCGAGATGCCTAAATACTTCAGACTGGTATCAAGCAGTGAATAACATTGCCCCGCAAGGTTTTGGCACGAAAGTGGAACTGTCCCTTCAATAGAGTAGATAGAAGAGATCATTGAAACTCAGAAATACAGGCCTTGTCACACTAACACCTTTCTAGTGCCCACCTCTGGATGGTGCTACGTGGCATTTGCCACTGGAGCACAGAAAGCCTTTGGCAGGCAGTTATTCAACCAACAGGGCACTCACTCCCTCTGACCTCCCTCACATCCAGGCTCGGCCCTGCATGGCAAGGCATGGATGGTCTCAGCTGTAACTCGAGTAAATCATTGCAAAGTGATGGGGTTTTTTTTGCTGAGTGAGTCATTTTTCACTAGAGGAACACACAGGCCAGAAGTTTCAAAACTGACAAAAGGCAGCTCAATGTCTCTGTCCTAACTGAGGAGCTCAGTGGAGACCTCAGTAAAAATGGCAGCTGAATCACAGCACACCTAGAGAAGGAGACATAGGAGGCTGTGAAGGGGAGATAATGAGTTAAAGACACTTGAAAAAAGTACAAAGAAAAGTCTGTTTTGCCTGCATGCTCAGCATGGGCTTAGATTTGGATCTGCAGATGTCCTCCTTAAACAAAACTATCAATATAATTTATTGTGACTGGTCAGCAAATACCCTGAAAGATAAAGTATTTTAGAAGGCTTGAAATTCTCTAATTCACCTTTGATTATTGTGTACAATTGGTACATTTCAATAAAAGGTCCCTAAATTCACAGCCTGCATGGCAAAAATCCTGTCCAAGATGATTCACAGATTGTAGTGTCCTAATGAAGTCTACCTTCCCTTCTTGGCCCAGAAAATTAATCTGGGTGTCTTGTTTTTTACCAGTTCCCCAAAATGCCACTAGAGATGTACTCCAGTCTAATGATACCTGAGACATTCGATCTAATTATAGCCCTGGCATTAATATTTATATTGCTGTGCTTTACGTACGTTGCTTGCATACCTTCAGAACTTAAGAATATTGCTCACTGTGTAAACTCTGGAGGTGACTAAAAACACAATCAAACCACAACTCACACAGGTCTCTTGACTTGATGTTCTTAGCTTGTATGATTCTTACAGAAAGCATGTGGATGGGACAAAACTTCATCTGCAGAGAAAACAAATGCAATAATTTGATCAGCTCAGAATGCAAAAACAAGATGTATTTTGAACAGTACAGGGGACAGTCTGCCCATGTCTGTTTGAAGGGAGGTGACCACCTTCACGTGGCAGTACACCACGCTGAGATGAAAGCACAATGGCACACTGGGCTGTGTGCTAAGGAGCTCGAGTAAATGAAGACAGAGAACACATGGGCTCAGACAATGGTAAGGAAAGCTTTCTTTGTCACCCCAGAGGCTCTTGTTCTCAGGCAACCTGATGCACAGTGATGGTTGTACTGCCAACACCCCAAGGGTCCTGTGCCACCCACAGGTCAGAATGGGGCCTTTGGAAGGGGATATTAGGAATTGCAGCTCCCTGCCCAGGTCGTGGCACAGCTGAGTACCTGGGCCAGGACATGGCACTTACCAAATGCGCTACAAACTTCTGACTTTGTATCTGAACTAAGATTAAATTTCTGTGATGCTTGTAAGCAGGGCCAGCTCACCAAGTGGCCCTGCTGACTGAGGGAACACACCACAGGCCCAGCAGAGACCCTTCAGACAAAATAAAAACTGTTCTGCTTTGCAGGTATGATATCACAGAATTCCGTATCGTTGTGTATCCTGAAAATACCCAATGGGAATGGAAGCACTTGTCTTCCAGACATGAGATTTATTTCTATCACAGGTAGGCTATAATTTTAACACTATTTCAAGTTACTTGTTCTTAACTCTTAACAGGTAAAGCTTTCCAGGCTTAGCTATTCAGAAGATACTTGCCATTTTCAAAAGATGTTCTGAGAAGCATGAATGAACACATATATAAATGTAACAATCTTAATAACAGAAGCAGGGAAAATACTTAAATCTTTTAATCTTTTATATTTTTTAAATTGATACATTTAAATTTCCTTTTAATTTTCTGCTAGGTTCTTTTTTTTTTTCTTTTTCTGCATACTGTACTAGCATGGCTTGTCAGCAATATTAAGAAATAATAACATGCAGTTGTTACAGTCCCACTACCACTAATAAATTAAAACTTAAAGCTTAAACTACCAACTAAAATAATATCTCTATTTGCCTAAACAGAGAATCTCATTACACTGCCACTAAATAATTTGACAATTTTATTTTGAAAGTTAACACCATGACTAATTTCCCCGACAAGGAAATTATTAACTCTGTAGATACAAACTGTTAAGGAAGGAGGAACCTTTCTACAGAAAGAGCCACTCACTACAGTTAATCTGAGATTCTTTTAAAATGAGGTGGAGACTATTATTGGACATGTTTATTAGAGATGAGAATAGCCTGCATTCAGTTTCATTCAGGCTTGTTTAGAGCTAAATCACATTACATAAGAGGGATATCATCTGAACTGTGAATTAGCATGTTCAAATAAAGGCCTAATATTAAATTTTATTATGTCGCTTAAAGTTACATACTTTTTAAATTCAGGTTTACATTTAAGAGCTGCCTGACCAGAGAAACCCTTGTTAAACCTATAAAATCACTTTAGTCTGTCTCTTAGCTGATAAAAATTGCAAAGCAAATTTGGTTTTGTGTGACAAGAACTCTTTCTAGTATGTTTTCCTCCAAGTTTAAAATTGACATATTTAAAATTTCCTTAGTTTAATGCATTGTGGACATTACAAGTTCTAATTGGGACACTTCTATATTATTCCAGTTGCCCGCTGAAAGAATTTGACTTCAATTTTCCTGTGCAAATAGTTATTTATCATAGACCAACCAGCTGGAACACTCACTCAGCATACTTAGTGGTTTTCATTTACGTGAATTATTGGATTATGTAGACAATTACAGAGATGACTAGTTTTAATTAATATGTTAATTCTTAGTCATTTTGTAATCAACTTCTCCCTTGCTCAACAGAAGCCCAAACCATTCACGGAATCTGCCTTCACTGAAGAAACACATGTTGGCATAAATTTTGCTTTGAAACTTTTCATGATGAAAATTTCCTAACTACTTATAAAAATGGTGCATCTGCAGGTCATCTTCAGATTCTCTCAGATGTGACAGATGTCACGTTTTCATCCTCTGCCACTTCAGCCAAAGTGCCTCACTCCTCTCCCTTCCCCTTCCAACAGCACTTTCCTTAAACATGTCTACGTTTGTCGAATGATGGAAGCATCAAAGGTGACTTTTCACTCCTCCTGATTTGGTGCAGTTTAGTCCTGGTGTTATTGCAGGATAAAAAGTAAACAGATTCAGATGGGAAAGTGTGGCCATAATAAACCCTGAGGGCTCTGTAAATCCCACAAGGAAGCCAGAAACCATCCCTGTCCCAAGACTGCAGTTACTCCAATCTGTGATAACCATTCAGAAGTGGGCTAATTCCTTTTTTCTTCAGATAAAGGCAGATTCAACAACAGCCCAGAGCAGACTCCTAGGGTCTGATTTGGATGCTCTAAAATAACATCTTTGCCTGAAAGTACTGGTACTCCAGAATACCCTACTACAAAAAATAATTACAGTTAGAGGTACCATTTGCTGTTTTCATAACATGAAAAGCAACACATAACTTCACAATTAATGCAACTTGATGAGTGCAGACACCCTATCCAGACAGCCCTTGACAGGCTTGCAGTTGTATTGGTCTTGTTGGTTTTTGTTCACTTCCTTGGGAGAAACATGGTTTCTTGTACAGGCATGCAGAGAGTAACAAAACCCCTCTGTAAACATCCAGAGTCAAAGGCAGCTTTCCCAGAAGCACATAATTCTATTTTTGCTGGGAAATTACTAGTGTGACACTGGTGCCAACAACAGAGTGCAGGATTTGGCTGCCTGTGCATCGCTGTATCCTAAGCAATAACACTCCAGGCCAATAAATAGTAGCATCTCCAGAGTACCAAAGGGAAGGCTAAAACTTGGGGAAAAAAAAAAGAAACCAACAAACTTCTTTTCACTTGACAGTATTTAGCATAAAACTATATTTCTGTACCCTCAAACTAAGCTTTGAGAGTAATTTCTGTTTAAAATACAGAAAAGAGTAATCAGGAGATAAAAGTAGCATGTCAGAATTGCCACAGCTGTATCAAACCTTAACAGACTGAAAATTCACATCAGTTGCCACCATCTCATTGATTGTAATAATACATGCTCACTGACTTCCTTCCATAGGAATGTTGATCAGCCTTGGAAGGACACATAAATCTTTTGTTTACAGGCAGTTAGTCACTTAAGGTTTCATTCCAAAAAGACAACTTTGAGCACATGAAATCTTCTCAAAGCTCATAAAATATTGAGGAGCCTACCAAAACAATCTGTGGATGGCAGAAAAAGAAGAAAAACCTACCAAGAGCTCATATGTTTGATTTCGGTCTTTATTGTCCCTCTATGCTGTCACTAGAAGAAGATCTCACGGCCACCTTCACCAGAAATTCAGTATTCTAGGGAAGTTTCTCTAGTCCGGGAACCTCATCCCATAACTCCCTATTCTCTTTTTCTTTTTTTTTTTAATAAGTCCTTGGTTTGTACATGTTGGAAGGCTGATTGGAATGTCAGTATTTCACTCTCCCTGCACCAAGCTTAGGCAGCTCTCTGAGCAGAGTTATCACCATGGGATAACACCAAATTATATTAAGCTTTGGATGAGAATTTTACTGTCTTCTGACATTTTGAAAATAGCTGTAGGATTTGTCACTCAGCTTTATACATATGTTTCAGACATGAATAATTAATTTCTTTCATGGATTACTTCTTTCTCAGTGGTGTACTAGAAGCTGTACAATTATCTTGCCTACAAGATCTCACACCAAAAGTAATTATCTGGCATATTCATTCCATTATTTTATGTAACATACTGAGGATTTGATCCAACTACAATTTAGAAATTTACCAAATTGAGATTAAATCTATAAATGTATAAACTATAAGAAAGCTCAGTTACCAGTCTGGTTCTAAAGCACTCTCTTCCACTAGATCCTCTAACATCTAGTATGGGCTATAAGCCCTTCCATCAGTGAAAACACTGCTAGAAATTTGTCTTTCCAACCATCTGCCTACTTTCATTAAAATTAAAGGGATGAAAAGTTTTAGTGGAAAAAGTGACTCACTGAAGAAATACAGAAAACTATGAGAGCCTTGTTTTGCTTGGGAATCACAATTGTCCCAAATTTTATCATTAGAAGTTGAACAATTAGTGAGGAAATCTAATTCACCTGACAAACATATACTGTAATTTCATGTAATCACTGATGGATTACTTCAAGAATCATTGTGGATTTGGGATGCATCTCCTGTTCACATATATCAGTCACCTCTTTACACCTATGAGTGGGTCCCTCAGGGCTTTGTATTGACAAAATTTTTGAGTGTTTTGCCAGATGAAAATTATTCCATAGTCCACAAAATAAAACTTCTAAGGAGGGATTATTCTTGTCTGAGCAGAAAAAAAGACATTATTACGAATATGAGAAGTTGTAAATTAATACTGATAATCACTTCTGTGTCAATTTGGTAGCTCTCTTAAAGTGCAAAAAACTAACTGGGAGGTTGGGAGGCCTTCCTAGATAGTTTGAAGTATCCACACATTTCTAACATGTGGGGTTTTTAATGGAAAAGAAAAAAAAAAAAACCACAAAACCACTTTGCTCTTGTTTCCATATCTATTTACCAACTTATACGCACTGAAACACGCACTTGCCTGACACAACAGCAGAGCTACCTGCAGTACTGAATTAATCTCCTTCCTTGGGAACAGAAGCTTTCTGACCTGAAACTATGCTTGCACTCAAACCTTTTGGCAGTGGTGCCTATTAACCAGGAGTCTGTCTGTACTCATGGAACAGCGTTTGCAGCATTGGGATAAAATGCAAGAATTCTGTCATTGAAACTTTCTAGATAAAATTATATCTGAGCTATGTACCCATCTATCAGCTCCAGAACTGTCTTACTAGATACAACATTGATCTTTAAAACCGATAGATAATATTCATATCTACAATCGAGAGATACATCTGGATCTAACTGGTAGATTGACTAGATACAAATTTTATCCAGAAAGTACATGGCATTTACAATTTATTTTCTCAGCCTGAATGTTTGTGTATTTTTAATCTTGGGCCATCCCTTGAGCCATTCAAGCTACTGATATTTTTCTAATCTTTAACTTGGCCTGCAAACATTACCATGGCACAATTAATGATCTCTGTAGGCTGTAGCATGTAACATTGCTTCTCACTATATTTGAAGCCCATGAATGCCCAAATTTCTTTTATTTGTTGCAAAATTTGATGAAGGGTTTGATATATAAAGAATTATTATCTGTAAACAATTCATGCCTTGCATTCAGACACCAGGCCCATTATTTTTTCAAGATACACAAGAAAAGAATTTTCAGCTAATAGTTCTGTTGATTTATACTAAAAGCCATCAGTTAAAATCTCTGAATGGAACTTATTATTCAAAAACTCAAGTCCAGACATGAAATACTTCCACTAGAATTGCAAAAGCTGTAAACATTACGTTAAAAATAGTTAGATCTAAACAGGTCAAACAGGTCATTAGATGTCTCCCCTGCAGCTAAAGTAATATAGATTATGCTTTGTTTCTAGATAAAGCTGTTGGTTTATTGCAGCTGGGGCAAGCAATGAACATGTGCTATCCAAAGAAAAGCACGCAGGAGGGCTAAAGCAGTTTCATTTTATGGGAGGTAATGCTCTCTTCAAGAGCAGCCTCCTCCTCCTTCAGGGACTTCACTGCAGCGTGTACACCCACGACAAAGCCCCATTTGCTCTGTGCTTTCACTGCAGCTCGCTCACACATCAGCTGCTGTGAGGCAAAAGAGGAGAGCGTTGAGGCTGCAAAGCTGAGGATGCCCCTGCCACAGCACAGCAGCCTGTGCATCCCGGGAGATGCACGGAGGAGGGAGTTTGCTGGGGAGAGCTGGAGCACAGAGGCCCAAAGCGAGGTGCCCGGCCACAGCGCAGCGCGGGGCTGCCACTCTCTTACCTTGGCTGGTGGGCTCCCCATGGCACCGAAGATGGCGGCAGCGACCGAAACCCCAATTTGGTTAACAGATCTGTCAGCTGACAAACACGCTGGCAGCTTGTTGTGCTGCTGCTGCTGCTGCTGAAATAACCTGAAGGACACATATAATTTATACAGGCGCCGAGCTCCACCCTCTGCCTCCTCTGTGTGGAGGAGAGCCTGCCTACATCTGAGAGGAAAAGATCTGCAATGTCAGAGGTGAGAGGAAAGGTGACACTTTTAGTGTTTCTCACAATTTGCTATTGCCCCAACATCCTCCCACCAGGTTTTTGGGTTGATTCTGACACGTTCCGTTCAGAAAGTCTTCCTTCACTCTCACTTCTTCCACATATCTAGTCAGAAGATTAATTTTCAGTAGCTTTAAATTTCTTCCACAAAATACTCCACCAAAAAAAAAAAAAGGCCAAAGGGAAGAGAGAACCAAATCTCACCTATTACAATGTCTGGTGGGAGACCAACTCACTTCCAAGCACTCTTTTCAACTTTTCCTACAACAGGGACTCAATATATTCCCAATATATTATTGGGAATCTTTCTGAAAACCAGTAAATCACGACTCCTCAACTGGAAGTACCTACTGGCTGATCACCTGGCTAAGTCAGAGATGCTGGTGAAATTGAGATTAAATATTGGCAGAGAAAGGGAAAGCTGCATGCCTTCTGGGCTTTTTTCCCTCTACCTGCTTCTTATATGAATATGATAACCTGAAATTTCCCAGCTTCCCATCCTGTTGCCCCATCAACTTGCTGTTGACAGTGCTGGGTCCTAAGGCATCCCTGAAGATGGCAGAGACATGGCTTCCTCCACTTCTCCCATGCCTACTGTGACCTGATGACAGGGTTCCTGTCAGGACACTGCTCCAGGCAACCTGCTCTGTCTGTACCTTAATCCACACTTGCAATTTCATGGTGTACAGACCCAGACTTGGAAAAGGCCTGGAGGCCACCATAAGTTTCACTAAGGTATGTTCTCACTGGGGCAGAGTAATACCAGACAGGATCAAGCCTCACAAAACAGCCAGTTGACACCTTAAACTAATGGAGAATGTCAAGAGTTAATTTGGCTTTTGACAAGAGAAAAAAAAATTAATTATAACCGTAATAATTGTTTAGGAAAATAGGTTAACCTGAAACCTTTGGCTTCAGATTTTTCATGAAAGTCAGATACACACTATGGATCACCCACTTTGTAAAATATTTTCCACAAAAAACTGCCACCAAATCAATCAGTTAAAATCACTTTTAGGCAGATGGTCCTGGGCTTCTGCAAGTGACAACCAACCACTCAAATTGACATTTTGCAGACTCTGCTCTGGAAAGCAGCACCATGCTCACCACCAGTGAGGACTAGATGCAATAGGTTGAAATCTTTGAACTACTAAGAAGAAAGATATCTGAAATAAAGGTCTGGTATATCAAAGAGCAGTTACAAAGCTCAGGGAAAAATCAACCAAAACTCATTTGAAAGCAATGCGGAGTTCAGAGCAATTAACTGTGCAAGCCTGCAGGACTCCTGCAGTAGCACTGTTTTAACAGCCTCACTTGGGCATTTTCATAGGACCAGTTAAGACTGCAGTGCTCACACTTCCTGCTTCCATGGGCACAGGAGTCTGTAACATTCCATTTCCAGAGATAAGGAAAAAAGGCAGAGAATAAAGGAAAAATGCTCTTATTCAGAGAGGAGTCTTGGTTTTCCACTTTTGTACTGCTGTTGCAGCTTTGATCAGACAGTCTGCTGCTGTAGTGAACTGAGAGACCAAAGCAGTACATTGACAAATTTACCTCCCAAAAAGAAGGCAAGTGGAAAACCAGCCAGAGAACAATGAACTCCACTCAAAGAGTGGTATGTCTGCCTGGAAACAGAGCAACACATTAAAAACAGAACAGCTGTTTTAATGCAGGGAGACCCATGTCTTAATGGAACAGGAAAGAGGAAAAAAAAGCTCCCAGAATGCTTTCAAATAAAGGTGGAAAAGTTATTTTGGAGAGCTATGAAACTAATTTTTCCAATAACCCCTCCAAGAACTTAATGTTTCCAGCAAATGAGCATGGCCAAAATACAAAAAATGTTTTGTGTTTCTTGTCAAAAAGCATGCTGACAATTACTACATCCATTTCCTCCTGGACATCAGGGAGATGGGCTATGTGACATCAGGGCTTGCTGCAGACATTAAAAATGTACAGCACGTGGAAATCAAGACAAAGTCAACTGCATAAGGAAGGAACAACAAAACTAAAAGGTTAAACCTGAACCAAAGAGGGCACAGCAGAATATGTCAGTGAACTAGATAATAACCAGGTAACAACCTCAAGATGGTACAGAAAGTCCCGCTCGTCCCCTTTTTAGAGGGAAGACATAGTCATGCCAGGCTTATACTAGTGGAGTTAGACTCAGAAAACAGGATACTGTGCCTGCAGCATCAGATTGTAAAAGACAGTTCAGGAGATTTTACTTGTTAATTAAGACAGTCTCATTCCACATTTGTGACTGAATTTTACTTCTTTTCGAAACTACTATTAAGAAAGTACTTGGAAATAAGCTGGGGTGGGGGAAGAGATAAAAAGACATACCAAATTACACTGAGGTTAAATTGGTTCATACACTACCTGTTGGCATTTGGGCAATGCACACAAGAAACTGTGAAACAAAATCAGAATGGAAGGAATGCAAGCCCATGCTGCAAACTCAGCATGAAAGAAATTAAAGTCAATTAATGTAGCGTTCAGCTACGTGCAATTTACCCAGTGGGCTGCTCACTAACTGCCCCTTGCAGGAAGCTACTGAGCTGCCAAAAACCAAGCAGCAGAGGGGAGCAACTCCAAATGATTGTGAACTGGACTATCCCACTGGTGGTATAAACTGAAAAGCTAACAGAGACAGAACCTACAAAACATACAGAAGTCTAATTTACTGAAGATGATTATTTGCCCCAGCAATGGCACTGCAAAATTTCAAACTCAGCTTTGGTATACAAAAACTGCCCTCACTAAGGCACCATCTTCAGAGTCCTCCCACCCTTGGTCCCAGCAGCTTCATGAGGAAGGATGGCTGTTACCAAAGCACACTCCTATAAATATAAACCTCCCGTGACTTTGTTTCAGAGAAGTTTTTCATTCATTCCATAAAAACTTCTAAATAGAGATAAATGATGGCTCTTTCTAGGCCTAGATGCAGCCACACCACTGAGGAGATGTATTGTTTTGCCAGACAGAGACAATGGGAGATAACTGTCACTTTTTTTTTTGCCTCATAAGTTAGTCTGTAGCTTGTTTAGCTCAGTGGCTAGGTTAGAAAAATTATAGTTACCTAAGAAAATAAACGTGTATAGTCAAATTCAAACAACATTTTTTAAAATGTTCTCACAAATTGGGAAAAAAAGTACTTTTTCCCTAGCTCATCCCCAAAATATTTTTTCCATATTTGTTTTCTTTAGCCACTGTAAAAAATTAATCCAAACAAAACCAAAAACTTCATTAAAACATATCTGAATTTTTCAATTCAAAATTACCATGTGAAACTAGGACCTATAAAGCAAGCTTCAGAAATGCCACATTTAGGACATGTAACATTTAACTTTGAAATAAAAGCTTTTTAATTTTTCATTGTTTCCCCCTTGCCCCATTCTGAGCAAACAACATAGCCATTCTGAAATTATTTTAGATCTTTGAATACTTTCTGAACAACCATTTTCAGTACCTGCTGTTAATTAGAACAAAACTACAGGTTGTCTGTCTGAGCAGCAATCATTTGTAAATGAACTGTCCTTCTGGCTATCAAGATCCAGCCCTGTTTCACAAAAGTAAAAGGTGTTATATCCTCTTACCTATCTCCTGAACCACTGTTATCTTAAACAAAGACTTCATACAGTAAATCCAGTATCACTGGCTCTTTTTCCTGGCCAGAGTAAGGGAGCTACTAATTTCCTTAGGTGCTTTGCAGGTGTGGTTGTAAATATGGCAAGATAGTGATCTTTGCAGCTTCACCATGGGAGGAAGCTGCTTATTACTTACCTGGGGTATCTGAGGACTGCAGTGTTACCTTTCCAAGACGCGTCAATGTAAAGCCACACATTGAAACCTACCGTGTTTATGTTTAGAAATTGATCTTTTATTTTAAACCAAGCGATTGCAGAGCATCTAATTGAAATAATAGTTGAGTAAGACATTTCAATGTCATTCCACTCAAGCCAGTTTCTGAAACCTTTATCTTTAGATCTTATTCAAATAGTCTGACACTGATGTCAGTATAAAATTGCTTGTGCAAAGACCTCAGAAGAGTTAGGTAAGTATTACACTTCACCACTTGGCTGACAGGAACACTTGACTTATGGTTATGGTATTCAGCTTCAAATTATCACGAGAAGGGTTTCCTTCAAGAGGTAAGGTTGCCACCTTCCTCTTGTATTTATTTAATGGTCACTTTTTTAGAATTAAGAGAGTAACTCTTGCTTTCTGTTATTGCTTTTCAGTCTCTATGACTACATATTCTTTGGGGCAGGATCTACTAAGGACATGTTTGCTACTGAAAGGTTATTATACTGGGCAAGAGTAATTAAAACATAAAGGTTGCAGTGATTGTGTGACACATACAGCAGCATTTCCTTTCTGTTTCTGTCCAATTCTCTTTCAACTCTGTATGTGGGTTTTTTTCAAGGTCCAACTTTACCTGAGCACAACCCTTAGATGCTGGCTGAGAAAGAAATAAAATATATACAATAATTTATTTCAAATAATGTGGAAGTCATTAAGGGTTCAACTTATGCATTCCTGCCAGTAACTTATTGTCTAAGAAGCCCTTCAAAAACAGCAAGACTAAAACAGTAGCAGGCATCCTTACTGTGCTATTCTGTAGGTTGGTATTGCCAGTGGGTAGGCTTGTTAACTAAAGCTAGCATCAGCCAACTAGCCAAAGCTAGTCCTGGCCTAGGTAATCTGGAAGATTTTAGTGAAGTGCAAATGTAAGAAAACCACTGAATTGAGCATAGAGGCAAGACAAAGAAATATGGAAACAGCCAATTCAGGGAGAACTGAATGTGTTCAAGTACGTCACCAGTAGCTCTGGAAATACTTGCAAGGTGTGCCTTTATAGCAGGCACACTGATCACTAAAAATAAGTGAATGCTGACACAGAGTCCTTGATAAATATCCAAAAATGCTCAAGGCTTAAAAATACCTAACAACAAAGTTTCATATTGCAGCAGGAATTGTAAGAGCTAGCTGGTGCTAGAACAGGAGTTTTTGCTCCAGTCAACTCCCAGGCTTAGAAAGCCCTGCTCCTACTTCACACTACTGGCTCTGGAACTCCTCTGGCAAAATGCTGAGCTCGTTTGAGGGGCTGAAGCAACAGAAAACTACTCTTCTCCTTTTGCTGAGGAATTTCCAGGGCTGCCCTTCTGTAGTGGCATGCAGCCATTACCTCAGCCTGAGCCCAGCAGAGGGAATTGGACCCTGCTGACAAGCAGCGTTGTCCGTAAGAGCTGTCTAAAGCATCAGTACTCCAAGGGAAATGAGGATCAGAGGTGGAAAACACATTAGACAATTCAGTGCACACTCCTGCAAGTGGATCATTACCCTCCACTGATCACACTACCAGAAAGTCACAGGGCTTTTCACCACCTCTTTGTAGGTTGCGTAGGTCTTCTAGGTTTACTGAAAGACCACCAATTTGGAAAACTGAATTTTTTCATTTCTTCACTTACATCCCTTTTTTAAACACAAAAACTCTAGACATCGACCAAGCTATATGAACAATTCAAAATAAAATAACCAGAGTTTGACTTAGTCATTGGAGTTATTATGAGCCTTGCAAGCTTATTTACAGCAATTAAGAGCCCTGTGACTCACTTCTGGTGAATTATAACTTCTCACAGCAGAAGACAACTTCAGGGGTTCTACGGAGGATTTGAACACAAAAGTTCCTTCTGCACTGATGCTTAACCCTGTAGAAAATATTTCTGATGAGAAAAATTTCTCGCTTAGGTGTGTTTCTCTTCTTCCACTCAACTTGTACTATTTCTGTGACAAAAAGAAGTCAAAATGTTCCTAATACAGCAACTGGGAATTGCCTTGCTGAAAGCACTCTCATCTTAATTCCAGTGGTATGAAAGCAGCTTTCTGCCACCTGCTCCCCTTAAGCCAGCAAAGAAGGCAGACAAGTGTGAGCCTGGCACTTGAAACACAGTGAGCATCTCAGCAGGTCTCAGGAAAGCTGCTCTAACCTGTGCCAAGGCAGAGTCATCCACAGAGCCTGATATTATCTCTGAATGTCTCTGTGTATGCATATTAGGTCAGGGTTAATTCCTCTGTTTCAGCAGCACATAAAACATGACACTTGCATAACACTGCAATTTTAAATACTTTTGGTCTAGTAGAAAAAATATTTTTACAGGCACAAATCTTATTTAAACTCTTAATTTATATAATACCTTGGGAATTCTGAAACTCTGAAGATTTTTACAAAGTGCTTCTTGAAACCTGAGAACCTAGAATAGAAAATCATACCAAAGCCAAGAGAAATGTATAGCCTTCAGCATCTCAAGGAACTAGGGTGTTTTTAACTGTAGGCCTCCCACATTCATGGTCTATGTGGCAGGTAAGGCATGACATGGCCAACAATAGAAAAAAAGTTTTGTGTAGGCCATGAAAAGCATTGAGTCTGTTCAGAGCAGATCAATAAATTAAGGTACCTGCACTGCCTCATGTGGCAGAGGATTCCAGACCTATGTGCCAAAGGCCCAAAATTAGATCTCCTGGCCCTAGCCAGGAAGAGTCTGAGCTGGGGGAGATGCATTCATTCAGAGACTCTAGCTTCCAGGGGCAGAGATCTGATGCAAGACAAGATTTCAGATGACCACCTCTCCCATAAACAGCTCCAGGAAGCTCACCCACAGCCTGCCAACGCAGCAGAGCACAAACCACTGCTGGTGCCCTCCCTGCAACACACACAATTTGTACTCTGCAACCCTTCCCCACGCAATAGACACATTGCAAAGTGGCAGAGACCCTTGCTTTGTATGATTCAAATCCACTAATTGTTGGTCTTCCCTCCTGTGTAGTTACACACATACTGAATGCATTTGTCAGCCAAGTAGTAGCAACCAAACTGCGAACCACAAAAAGGTAAAATGTCCTGCACCAGTGCTGGGAACTGGAATGTTCATCCCACAGAGGAAATCATGTTGGCACACCTCCCTAAAAAGATTTCACTCCCATATATAAGAAAGATTATGAAACCTTTCTGGGTTGATGCATCAGCTGACGTGCCAGGACCCTGCCTACACAGCTGTTTTGGCTCAGCAGCCCCCTGGGCACGCTGGGAGCTTCACAGCTAAGAGATCTAGGAAGCTGGAAGCAAAGGAATTGACCAACAGCCTAAGAACATCTAATGGGCATCTTGTTCACCTGCTGACCAGCCCAGGGGGTAGCCCCTGGTGAGTGGGAGAAGCCAGCAGTGTCCTGTCATCACAGAATGATGGGTAGCCAGAGGAACAGGCCAGGTGGGTCACCAAGGCATATGAAAGCAGGACAGCTTTCCAAGCAGGTTTTCATGAAGCAGGAGAACCAGCCAGCCCAGCAATACAGAACCCAATCAACATTTTTAAACAGAGAAGTGTTGCATCAGAAAACATATGATCGGCTCTGTTCATCAGACACCGCTTCCTCACGGACACTACATCTGGGAATGGCAAGGACCTGACTGTTGATAACACTGCATATTTCCTCCTCCTCCTCAGGCCTGATACACAAACAGCTGACAATGGGAACAGATATGTGGAGCATGGAATGCCTTGTGCAACAAGTTGCTTACAGTAAAAAGAGGAGAGAGGAAATAAGATTTAAAATGGTAATGTACCCCCTGCTCTTTGACCCTGTCATAAATCCTTTGTTCATCTTAGGCAAGCTGGTGAGAAATTTGTTGTGAAATGGAAGTAGCAACAGTCAGTTCACCTGAGATCACAGAAACTGTTGCAAGCCACAGGAAAGACAAAAAATATTGTAAGGAAAAAAAAATTATTCTGTTGTTGTAGAATACACCTTCCATTTATGAACATAAACATTGTATACCGAGAAATTGAGTGTATTCCCCATCAAGTGTCTATATTTTGGAAGGCATCAGTTTACTCAAGGTCCAGAGAGCACCAAAAGGTCCAATAGTCATGGCACACATCAGAAATGTGTCCCACCCTCTGAATTAATACTTTAAAGTGCCTCTTATTCCACATTGTTTAACCTTATGTGGCTCTGAATCAAATTAAATGAATGGTTGCATTACATTATTACAGATGCAGCTAAATGCTCATCACTTGTCCCAAGCAAAACATTCTTCAGCTCTGGGGGGAATAACCTGGGAGTCAAAAAGTTAATTAATAGTTTCACATGGCACCAGGGACAGTCTGTAAGAAGCAGTGAGCAGGG
Organism: Passer domesticus; assembly: GCF_036417665.1. Classification (NCBI taxonomy): domain Eukaryota; kingdom Metazoa; phylum Chordata; class Aves; order Passeriformes; family Passeridae; genus Passer; species Passer domesticus. The sequence continues at coordinate 37,067,506 of NC_087479.1, forward strand.
CAGCTTAATTTTCATTCAATATACTCATGTACTAGGAAGTCTATATTAATAACTCCAACAGAAGATACTATGATCTCCATTGCAAAACCAAGAAATGAAGATACTGTAAAGCAATTTGATGCCTTCCTAAATAGGAGTAGATCTTAACAGCTATTAACAGCCCCTTTCATCCCCAACATTTGAAAGAAGAGCTGTACAGGTGAATCCATGCAAATCCATTTCAGACTCTCATGATAGATATATCTATTTGATATCTTAATTCCAGTTCTGGTCATGATCATTTGAGCTCCACTTCCTTCCTTCTGATATGTGTAGTCATCGCCATTATGTGGTCTGTCTGTGTCAGGACAGGGTTTAATGAAAAACATTCTAACAACAGAGCATCTTGGGGTTTTTATTGCTAGCTGTGTAGAGCTCAGCAGAAGTACAACCCTCATCCCCTACACTCTGTCTCCTGTCCCTCACCACTCCAGATTACTGAGGGGAGCTAGTCAAAATTCAGCCAGTCAAAAAACAACCCACAGTAAAATGCTGAATATTCAAAGCCATGTCTTTGCTGTTGGAAAAGATGTGCAAAAAAGAGTAGGAGACATCTTCCTCATCTGCAGCTACTGGTAATTCACTAGTAGGTCTTGTGCTTAGACAATTCCAGCTTTTCTGCTATCCATTTAGGAGTTAACATATGCATTTAAAAAGCAAAAAGCTTTGATCTTCTCAGACACTTGCACACATTCCTCTCAGGAACAGTCTAATTGATATTAATAGGATAATTCACAGGTAAAGTGCTACCTCAGGTGCACCAGTGCTTAATGAACTGAAGCACAACCAAACAGACAAAGGAATATGCACAAAACATCAGCCCGTTTCCCCCTCTCTGCTCCCTGTGAAAACCAAATGTATCACATTTTTTCATAGGTTTAATTACTGTTAAACTCCTGTTCCTCCTATTTTTACATACATGTTGGTGTTTGTGTTGGTGTTCATGCATTCTATTTAGACTACAGATCTTTTTCAGAGCAAGGTCTTTCAGAGCTTTTCTGAAAACTTCTATCACTTTTAACAAATCACTTCTCTTGATTTCGCAGTAACACAGTGCCACAAATGTCAATAAATTCTATTTCTGATCTTGAAACCTGTGTTAAAGCTAAACTATGTATCTTCCCTCCTACACCTTCCTTCACATGGTGACCCCTGACTTTTCTCAGCCTCCACACCACATTCCCCCCCATGTGATACCTAAATTTAAATTAAAACTGGATTATTCTCTTTTATGTGTAGCTCAATCAAACATGAGAAACTTGATTCAGGCATTACTGGGAAAAATGCATACATTGGGTAGGTCCAACTAAATAGTCATAGATGGCTTTTGTTTTTAAAATCTCTTTTTCTTCCATATTCAATATTTTCCTTATATACCAAGCATATTTTAGAAACCTGTAGTTGACCTATACCCACAGACAGTGATGGGCTCTGTGCTTCATAAAAAGCTTCAGAGGAAGACACAAGCTGCTCCTTATTTCAAGAAGACTTGCTTTTTAATCTAACAGTGTTAGAAACTAACACTGAAATGCCCTTGGCACTGATATTCAGTGCACCTCTTCCAAAAAATATGGAGTACTAGAGCTTCCCAGCTAATACCTTGCACAAGACAACACATACATGTTTCCTCAGAAGGAGCCTTGGTTCCAGGGCCTAAGGTTCATAAAACCACAAGGGAAGGAAACACCCATCCTTCCCCTGTTTCACAGCTTTCTTCCCTGAGCAAACATTTTGAAGGCAGTTCCTGGAGACAAACCTTGAAGGATTTCCTCAGCCAGTTTCCATTTCTTATTGGTATTCCTATAGCAGAGGCACCAAGCCCTCATTTGCATCTCATCTGTGTCAGAGGGTTTCAGTCTTTCCTGTTTATAGTTTATATACCATCATGGCAGCAGTGCCATTAGGATAATTATAGTTGTGTTAGGACTCCCCTGCACACTACCAGGAGACGCTTTGTGTCTTAGATAATGAGGTCAGCAATTTCCAAGATCGGCAGAACAAGGACAAATTGTTTTGGCAATATGCCCAACTTACTCCCAAGCTTGACCTACCACCTTCCCCTACAGGAGACCCCATCTGCTCTTCTGCATTACTGTGTATACCTTCTGCTTTAGGCTCTTCCTCCAGGATGAATCATACCATGTTTTATCCTCTTCAGAAGCTCCCATACTGAAGGCCACACCAGCACAGAGGCCAATGGAAAATTCTTCCAGTTAAGATAATAACAGAAGCAAGGGTGAGGGGGAAATAGAAGAAATCATAGGCCAAAATCATATCTGAGTAAGTTTTTCTAAACAATCATCAGTGGAAACTACTTCTAAGCTGGTTTTGCATTGCAAGTAGCAAGAGGAAACACAAAATAATCTGCTACTCACAAATGTACACACAAATGAACTCACAGTCTTCCAAACCCTTCCATTGCACTGCTGCTGCCTCTGCAAAGAACAGGACATCTCAACTCCACTGTATCTTGTGAGATCTGACAGTCCAGGTTTTATTTAGCATTTAATCTCAGGTCACATTCAAGGCCAGCATAATACAGCTAATTCCTCAATTCATACCATTGCACTGAAATTCATACTGAGGCGCCTGAATTTTCAGATCACCATGCTTTGTAGACCTAATAATTCTAAACATGACTTGACTGTGCACTTAAATTGAAGATATGGTCCTCAAAATAGACATATTACAAGTGAATTCCTGGTCCAAACAGAATTGACAGCGAAACTATCACTAAGAAACACACATCTTAAACCAGCGCTATCGCTCTCAGCAGCTCTGCAGAGAGTAAGCTCCATACAAAGCAGAGCAGCTGGCTTAGGGAAAGCATTGCAGCTACCTAATGTGCTAACCAGCAAAACAAAGCACCACGCACCCTCCGTGGGTGTTAAGCCATTGCCAGACATGTATGCTTCCTATAAAACAATCATCCAACCCACATGGTCTACCGGGGTGCCAGCACAGGGCCTGCTACCCCAGGCTCACTTGCCACTCACAGAAGAAACAGTGCACCCCAATACTCAGCACTGCATGAGATTTTGCAGCCTTTTGACACACCCTGAGCCAGATATCATCTCCTCGGCTAAGGCTTGTACTGTATCTGTACACAACTGTTGCTCTCACTGTTGCTATAGCTGTACATTATGAAACTCCTTAAATGCGCAATACATCAGTTTTTGGCACAGCTCTTGAGCAGGTGTGTTGTGCAATGCATTCTTCAGAGCTAGCAGGGATTAAACAGCATTTTGTGGGTCTCAGGAGATGCAGTTTATATCGCTCTGAGCACCATAAGGCCAAGTTTGCTCTATTCAGCAGAGACAAAGGCTGTTGCAAATTCAGATACACAAAGACAGAAGGAAAAAAGAACTATGACTGAAATTTAGGACGAGTTCAGCACAAACGAATTTTTAAATTTCCAACTTGCAACAATTTAAGATAAAGCTTTCTATACAAGCATGTTCCAAAATGCAGACGTTTGGAGAAAAAGTGCTTCTGGGCTAAAATTTTTCTGACTTATTCCAGGGAAGGTGAAATGGATGTTTTGTGTAAAGTATCTTCCTAAAACTCTCCTACTGTGAAGCTTTTGTGACCTTGTCACTTTTGCTGAAGTGTCTCCTTAGATAACACCACATGATTGGGATAGTTTGAAAACTTGGAATTGCTAGGCTTTATTGCTAGAGGGTTTGGTGCCTTCAAACACAGTGACACCATGTGGCCAATCGCTCAGGATGGAAACAGCGCTGATGAAAGGGCAGGGTACCATTTTCTCATTTTTCTTTGGCTTTATTGAATTTGTCTTAGGCATTCCTGAAACTACATTAACTCCTGAGAACAAACTATGTTAGAATCTTCATCTGGACAGGTAAACAAAGCCAATGACCAGTTTGGATTTCAACATATATTCCCAAGTCTCAAGTTTGCAAAATTGTCCAGTAAAAACTACCTGTAAGTTCAGCAAGTAAACACCCATAAAAATAGTTTGCACATATGTCAAAACACCATATTCACTTGGCAGATTCAAGCAACTATGATTCAACATTCTCAAAAAAGTGCATCTGAAAGCTGCACTTAAATATCTATGGTTTAATTCTGCAGTAGTATCACAAAAACTTGCAATTAATTTAGAAACTGGAGATATATTTGGCTTGCTCTCATGGCTTGTTTTTCTTGCAAATAGATGCAGTTATCCCCACTTATTTTTACAGATATTTCTGCACTGAGTATTTAAAGTCACAAGTGGGAATATTGCTGCTAGGAATGCTCTCAGTAGGTTTGTTCTCACTCTGCATTATATAACATGGTGACTGATGTGATGAATCATCTCTCCCTAACACTTCTCTCCCTTTTTTCCAAATGAGGTGCTGCACATTGGAAAGGCTCAGCTCATGACAAATGGTAAGAATGGGCAGATCTCCTTGAGAGACAGACACACACACAGGCAGGCAAATGGGCAGATGAAAACCAAATACAGAATACCCCTCAAAGAGAAAGAGATAAATATATTAATTAGTTCTTCACAGGGAACATAATCACTAAGTAGTACTAATGCTCATTAAGAAATGTGTATTTTGAGGCAGTGTTCAGAACACCTTGCTCTCAAGGGCAGAGAAGAAGTGAAAATACAACAGTATGACTCCCAGTTGCACAGGCTTTGCAAAGTCATTGTGCCATCAATGCTGCCTTTTTTGCTGCTCAGTTAGATAACATGCTGGTGTCATTATTTCCATTCCATATTGAACTCCTGGTGAGCAGTTTATGTCAATACTATCACAGTGCATCTGAATGTAAATGAAATAGGTTTGTTTGAAAGGTGATCTAAAAGGACTTTCACATACATATACAATAGTTTCACCCATATTCATAGCAGTTAGAACCTAGGAAGCACCAGCTAGTCAGATACAGGACTTTTTGACTGCTCAAAACAGGAATTTTAGTTGAGGAAGATTACTGACCTGACCCTTCAAATTTTGCCATGCTGACTGGTGAGATTATGCTGCCATCTTGTGACCTGTAAATTTTACTCAGCTGCAGGTGACAGACTCTTTTCCCTAGACTGGGAGGACAGTGCACATGATCTCCCTGGTACAGAGGTGCAGTAATGATGCTTTGAGCAGCCGAGCCTTCTTTTATATTCAGACCCACATTGTCTCTGCTAAGCTTTCTTATCTGTCTCTCATGGGCTGCACCCTTCAATGCCAACATGGTTGCTAAAGGAAGTGCTGTGCATGGACAGGCCAGAGTAGAGGTGACCCTGCAAAGGAGATGAAGCCCACAGTTTAAAGGACAAGAGGTTTGTAAAAACTCCAAAGAACTAAAGAACCCCCTGCTGCCAAGAGAATCGTATGTGCTGGAAAGCAAAACACACACTTAGCCAGCAGTAGAAAATTACAGTATACACTGAAAAACATATTAAAAAGACATATTCTTTACAGCTGGGAAGCATTATTATAAATTATTACATAGTTTTGTATATTGAGAATAAAATTTTCCTCTCCATCTTCTCAAGTGTAAAGTTTGTATATTTATGGCAACATTTTTCTTGCTTGAAAAAAAATGGTGTTACGATTCACTGTATTCTGAATCTAAACAGACTTGTTCCATCTGGTCACATTAAATAAAATAGCTGTATGTCAAATATACTGCTCCCTGAACAATACAAGCTTCAGCTGTGCAATGCCTGCTTACCCAGCATTTTGAAATACCTGGAAAAAGGTTAGTGTGGCTGCAATCACACTGAAAAGCAAGCTGGGATCCCCCCTCCTAGTAATGCCCTGTTCTTTCCTTACACCCCAAACACATGCACTTCCATCAGTGTGTACTCCCACAGCACTTTTGCACTGAAGACACAGAATCAAGCCTTGAAGTGCTGGCAATACGAAATGCATGGCAAGGCAGGAGCAGGCACATACCAGGAACAAGCAGGTTTGAGGGCCCTGAGCCAACAAGGCAGCTGCTCTGAGCTCAGACACATTGTTTGGGAGAGCCCACAGACAGCATGCACAGCTAAAAGTTCCCTCAACTGGAGACAAACCATCAGTCTTTCCTCTCTACCAAAGCCTCAACCACCATTACACATCCAAATCATATTTCCTTTCAAATCCTTGCTTGCCAAAGGAAACCAAAGCATCCTGCACTCAGTTTCTGATCAGAGTTTCCAGGATATACTGTATTTTCTTCAGGATATGGCATAGCAGAATAAGAGCTCCCAACTAGCCACTGAATGTTATGTTTACCCATACATACCTAGAATATGGAAAGAGGAAAAATGAATCTCTATACTCACCCAGCATCCATTTCTTTGATCACTTTGGCACCAATCTAATATTCATAGATGTGTAAAATCTCACTGATGACAATCTCAGGTCATTCAGGATATGTGTCATTTTTTTCTCATAGTAATCTCATGGTCAAAAATCTTGGAGCCAATGTTCAGGACTCCACCTAGTGAGCTAAAACAAGAAGTCTTTAGAGCAGACAGATATTGCTAAAGAGACCCTTCCTTTCCTCTGACAGCGGTAGAAGACCAGCTAAAGACAGCAGAAGGTTTTCTGTTGTCAGAAAACCTTTATGAATCCAGACTATGTTCAGAGATTGCTGATGTTTTTAGTACTATGGAAGGAAGTCAAGGATATATTGGAAATCTGCAGCTGGCAAGGATATACCCTTTTTCTCTTGCAAACTTAATCCACATACAAAAATGTACAGCCATGTATTAATGAAAGAAGTAATGTTTCCCTATGGAAATCCTTGTCATATCAGCATTTGCATCTCCCTATTCTTAAAGCCCAATTCCAGACATACGAGATATTTTATTTTATTTTTAGATGGAATCCACCTCTGCAAAAAGAGTCTGCCATTTCTTCCTCATTTCACAATGAGGGCTTAAGAGTTACCAGAAGCATTGAGCAAACCCTTCTGCCCTGAAGCAAATACAATCTTTAAATCTTTCTAATATATAATCTCCTCTCTGTTGCAGTAATATATCAGGCTCTTCCTTTTCTGATACAGTCTGCTCCCAGAATGGATTCAGGTTGCAGCAGCAGTCCAAACAGTCAGTGGATTAACAGAGGACTTAAATCCATATCAGTGCTAAGTAAAGCATGTTGCAGTTTGAAAGGCTACTAATCAGACAAAAGCTTGAGATCTGGTAATTAATTAATTTCCTCTCAACATACCTCATCACCTGTATTACAAGAGATACAGAAATCATTTTGCAAAGTTTGTTGAGAATAAGAACTCAACATAAGGCTGGAATTCTTCTAAAGAGAGACAAGAGGGAAGAAAGAAAAGCAGAATTCAGAAAACCTAATGGAGGAAAACAAACTAAAATAGGTGGAGAATAAAACAAAATATTAGGAAGCGATAACCTACAGAAGCCCAGACTGCTTGTAGCCTGGGGACAACTGCAGAAGAGAATTTTGGTTTGGTTTGTGGCTCTTGCCTGAAAGTGGAAGTAGGTACCTGCTGTACCTGCTGTTTCTATGATACTGGCAGAAGACAGAGCTGAGAGTGCTGCAGAATTGCCAGCCAAGCAAACAGCATCATGACATCTAAGCTCATCAAAGTATCCCCTACTTCAGAGAAACATTTTTTAGATGATTATTGGCTTTTCAGGAAACAGAGCTTTTTTTTTTTCCTTCTGTTTTCAGCAGAGAAGTCTGTTTGGAGGCACACAGCCACATACTACCACTTTCAGGGGCAAAAAAATATTGAAAACATCCTTAAATATGCTTTCCGTTTTTACACCTCTTCAGTGGAAACGTAAAACCCTAGAAGAAAAATCATGCAAAGATAAAAGTATTTCTGACTGTCTCCACATGGAATCTCACACTGGAGAACTGAGAACCACAGCAAGGAGAAACCTGAGAATCCTTATCACCCACAAATACTGATCTGCTCCTAGAACTGCATTTCACACACTAAGTAACATTCTATCTAGAATCTCCTTGACTCTGGGATCTGTACATGTGGTGACACTCAGAAAAATCACTCTCTGTTTTTCAGGTGTAGCAGGAGGCTCTGTCCTCTAGGAACACCACCCCGTGAGGAGAATTCTGCACTGTTCTACAGACAGAATTGCAGCAAAGCAGCTGAGACATGCACAGGCACTGCTCAACAACCACAAGTACACTGAACAGCCTGCCCAGAGGTCACAAAAGAAACATGTTTTACTACATGAGTGCTACATGAAATGACCCTATTGCCAAACCTGGCTAAGAGCTGGAAGAGCTGCAGAGTGTACACAGGGTTTATGACACTAACCTCTGGAATCCCCCCAGAGTCCAGAAAATTGCATTCCTTTGAGATCTGGACTGATGTTCATCGACAGTGCAAAATTATGTTCTTCTGCAGGGAGAAGAAAAGCAAAGCAAAAGCACTGGAAAGCCAAAGAGCCTTATGTGGAGAACTGAGAGGAAGGAAGAAGGATAACAACAGTCTTAAAACTTCTACTCTCCTCTCAACCCAGCTGAAGGGAGCAAAGCACTGGGAGCAAACTACTTAAAAAGACAAATGTTCTAAAAAGTTCAAGCTATCTTTCTTAAATGTGTGATTTGAAAGGTACAGTGATATTACCTTGGCCCATCATCACAGCCCATCCTGTGTGGTGTCTGTTATAAGGCTAATAAGGCATACAGAAATTATAAAAATACCAGAAAGCAAATGGAACAAGCAGCAAATGAATCAGAGAGAGAAGACAGCTCTGGTCTGAGTATGACTGAACTTCCACTGCATGGTAACTATTAGGCACCAGCATTCTCTCAGGCTATGTAAGGAGATGAATGTGTTTGGCTTTTTCCAAGCAGTTCTTTTGCTAGTGGACAGTATTTTTTAGGCTATACAAAATACACCTTAGTAGCCAGAGACAACTGGGGAAAAAAGAGAGAAAGGTTATGTTTATATCTGGTCTTCCTCCCTCCTCTTTTGGGCACAGTATTCCAGATGAATCAAGGGAGACACAGACAAGGCACAGCTTAAGTCATATATCCTAAGGAAGTTAATTACCAAATTACTAACTTTGCTTTATATTATGTGAAAGGTAACTCTTGGTAAAATAAAGCTCTCATCTCATGAAAGCAACAAGATTTCAAAATCTATTGGTCTCATGTGGAATAAAATGTAAGCCTTTTTCCTGAACCCGTCATAAGCACTAATGTACCAATAAACAACAATCTGCTGACCAGAACACAAATCTATGAAATGGGAGAACCTTCTCAGGCAAAGCCAAGGCATGAGTTTCAGCCTTCTAAACCCATGGAGAACTCCAGCTTTTAGGTTAATGGCTATTTCAAGAAGACTTTCATCACCAGTCCTTAAGAGGATAAAATAGAGTTATGCAACTAAACGCTAATCTTCTCCCCAGTGGGAGAAAAACTTTTTTTAATACCTTTCTTACCTCAGGACTCTCTAGCAACTAGAGAACAAAAAACTACATTGTTTTCAAGTCTGATGAGTGACTGGAAAATCTGAATGGAATCAGCAAGAGATAAAATAAATAAAATTTGTTCCTTGGTTTCTACATTGACCTCAAAGTGAGGGAACTTGAGAAAATTTCTATAACCTGTCACTAGAGCTTCAGTAATGGAAAGCATTTATTACCTCTCCATAAAAGCATTCATTCTCAATGTCCCAAGACAATAAGTGTACTAATAATGACTGATTGCAAAACCTCTTAGTTGAGAAAGCAAACAAAACAGAGGTTTCAGTGACTTGTATGTAAGTAGATCTTGTGTTCTGTCTTAGGATTCACCCTGTGGCTGAGTAATGGGCACTGTGCAGAGCCCTGGAATCCCAGAGCAGGCAGAGTTCACTGTGTGCTCACCTCTGGCATAGTGAAACCATCTGAGACATGGTTCTTTCACTTGTACATGTCTGTCTTCTACCAGAAGGAGATTTCTGCTGGAGAACCTACATTCTACAGGGAAAAAAAAAAAACCAAAAAACAAAACACCAAGTTATTACAAAATGGATTTTTTAAATCATATAATATCTCTACTTGGAAGTGACCCATAATCTTTTGGTTTTCCTTTGTTTTTCCCTTCCCATTCCTCACCTTTCCAAAAGACATTTATATATGCCCACACACTCACATACTTCCCTTTATGAGGGGGAGAAATTTAAGAATTTATACTCCTGGAATGCACACTTTATCTGTCTTTTCGTTGTATGCACAATTTACACCTCTATTTAGGTTAATTTTTGATTTGTCTAGCTGGGTTACAATTTTGATTTTGGGTGCCCTGGAATTGCAATGGCCTGATTCAAGGTCAGTGGGACAGAAGCAAAACTGTTAAAGATAAAGCAAAAAAAGAAAGCAGACATTATATCCTCAGGTGAGGGAAGACAGCCATGGAAAGAACAAGATTCCCCAGAGGGCTTGAAAGAGCAGAATGGCCCCTGCACAGTGCTGATCTAAATGGAGCCTAGGAGGTCTCAGCTTTACAGGGAATGGTATACAGACTGCCATGGAAGCACTAAGTGCTGAGCTGTTTAGTGATTCAAAGATATTTCCACCAAAAAGTACAGACCACTGACCTTTTCTTCCACTACAACGGTAGTGATGTTGTTAGGTATGAAAGCAGTTTTCCTGTGTCAAGATGACATATCTCTGATCTGAAATAACCCAGAGATGGGAGAATGGCTGGAGTCAGAGCACTGTGCAGCCAAAAATAATCCATTTTGATTTAGTGCTGGATGTTTGAGGTTGTCAGAGTGACACTGTCCAGGGACAGACTCATGTAGATGGCACAGGATTATTGATTCAAAACTACCTTGCTGAATTCATAGCATATTAAAATGATAGCAGGGTATTTGAACTTCCTCTTCTAGATGAAAGCAGAGATATGCACATGCTCTGTTCCTATCCAGGACATTTCCTTTGAACCATCTATCCAGCTCATCTCTTATCTGACACCCATATTTCACAGTTTTCTCTCTACTGTCAAATACCTCACTCCTTCAGGACCAGATCCACTGTAAAGAGGGGCAGCACACAATGAGCCACCAAGCCCTCACTTCACTGGATACAGAAATGAATTCACAATTTACAATCAGCTGCACAGACATAACCAAAAACTGTACTAGTTTCTTACTTCTCTTGGCACGGTATGGCTCACCCTTGCTTCTCCTGATAACCCCATACATGCTCCTGCTGTTTCCTTCTTTGATCCACCAAAACATTTTAATCTTCTTTTTGTTCTGTTTTCCACAGGATTACCTCTTAGATCACTAACCAGGAAAAGGGCATGACTGTCCCTCTGTGCAGCAAGTTTTTAAGCACTCTTAAAAGAGTTTAAAAAAACATAAAACCACACCTTTCACTGAAGTGATTTTAATGTAAACATAAATTCCTAGTCTAAACATAAAATGTTGAAAGTTCATCAGCTTAAGTAATTGAAAAGATACAATCTTAAATAAATAGAAGATAACTAATTTAATTATTTTTCTCTAAGTGCTATCCAGAGTCAGGGTACAGACATTTTTAGGTTTTACACAAATTTTGCACAGACAATTTTTTAAGACTCAGCATTTCTAATTTTTGTCCTTGACAATGAAAAATAGCAGGGATATTTTGCAGTAACTGCTGCGAGAAGCACTAGTTCATTGGAAATATTAATCTTTCTTCTCCCCAAACTTAATCAAAGCGTCACTTTCTTTGTGCTTAATACTACATTTGGATCAGATTCCATTTCAGAACAATGTACATAGAACTAAAAAGTGCAGAATAGTGATTTTTTTTAATGAAATGGTAGAATTATAATTTTTTAAGCAAAGTACTAATATAGAAAAAATTTTACTATTTTTATATTGTCATTAAACACTGGTCTTATCCCACAGCTTGATAACAAATGATCTGGTAATGTATTAAAGAATTGACTAAGCTTTGAATTAAAAAAAAAAGAAAACCAACTAAATCTTTAGACTTTAAAAAACATACAGAAAAGAGAAACCAGAAGTGATGAAAAGTGACTCCTAAATTACACTACACAACATATATTCTCATCTTTCACTTCATTCCTCTTCTGTGGCCATGAAACAACCTCACTTGCAGAAGCCACTGCTTCACCTGAAGAAGCTCCTAGGCTTAGAGAAGCACATTTGCATTGAAATCCCATTGCTCAGCATAATCCTCATTAAAATTCCACTGAAGCCTCAAATACCCACTACTTCTGCAGAGACAGCCACTTTCTCAAAGGTGTTTCATCTCCTCTGCACCTGTGGTTCACTTTTTTGCTAATAAAGGCCTTTTGACTACTTTCATTCTGCAGTTTCCTTCAAGTTATACTGTATGTGTATCAAAATGCTTCAGGGTCAGTTTTCAATGCAAAGATGGAAAATTTTAAGAATGTATTGGGCAAATCAGCACTCTCCATTGTTGCCTGATTCCATGGTACCCAGGGAAATCATCCTGCCCTAAAAAAGCATTGCAAGACATACTGTTTCCTTATAGCAAACTTGTTCATAGCAGCTTACATGAGGGGTTATTCTCAGTTCTTAAGAGGCTTGTCACAAGCTTTTCTCGTTCTCAAAATAGAAATGTAGTACAGAGTTGAACAGTGGATGACTAAGAATAAAGATGAGATTTTTCAGTTCAAGCTAGTCCTTTGATACTCTGTTTTATCTGAAGCACTTTTCAATTAAGCAGATTACAAAAACAGACTTTCCCATCTAATTTCTATTAGATTTATCAGTTGTGCTTGGCAGAGGATCTCTTGCAGCTAAAGGTCTATTATCTTTAATTAAATAATAACTTTCACATTGTTCTTGAATAATGTTATCTGTATTCAGCAGGCCTGGAGAGACTATATAGAGCACTCTGACTCAAGAGTCTGCAATTAGTAGAATATTGTCTTGAAAGAAACCTGTGATCTTAGCCCTACTGGTCTAAATCATTTTTTCAGCAGAAGAAATGTTAAGTAGTCAAAGCCTTCAGCAAAATGCTGAAGAACATGCTTAAGAACAAGCAGAAGTGTTTTACTGAAGCTAAGCCATTTGCAGCTATTTTGTGTTAGTCTGACATCAGTTTCCAGTTTCCAGTTTCCTGAAGATAAGCTACAAATTTGAGTTTAATTTTAAAAGTATTCGCAGTGTGACTGAGTTGCCTTGAATATTCTCCTGTACATGGCACAGAGATGCTCAGCTATATCAGCTTTTTCAGTCTTTCTTGTCAGATGCCATCCAAGTGATAAATAAAGGCCTTTTAAGTGGGTAGCAAAGCTGCCATTCCAGAGCAACAAAAGAAAAAGGTTCTATGTGCTGTTGTCACCAATGGAGTCACCAGTCAGCTCCCTTCACCCTCTATTTTCAACACTGTTTTCCATGAACCTGACTGCCAAACGTGACAACATAACTGGATGAAAGTGTCACTGACCACACTGTTGATTTACTGATGGAAAGCATTTTTATTTGTAATGGTAGTTTCCTATACATAATGTATTTTCCTGGAAGGTCACAATTTTGTAATTCAAATATAGATCTGCCCACTGAAGACTGGGAAAGCTTGGTTTCCCCTCAGAAGGGATTAAAATAGATGTGAGTTATCCCACAGGCTGGAAACCAACACACTGTTTTGTATAAACCCCACTGTGTTCAGTAAAAATAAAATAACAGAATTACTCATACCACAGAGAAACTCACAGTCTAAGACCCTGAGTGTGAGGAATATGTGGATCAGCAGCCCAGGATTTTTTGAATGCGTCAATAAAACAGAAAAATTAGGGAAAAGAAAATGTCCCTTACTCAGATGGAACTGCTTAAATGTGTTTGACTTTCCTTGTTGTTATATGTTACTCTGGTGCCAGGTCCCACCCACTTGCTAAACATCTGGAACAACCACAGTCCATGCAGGACGTGGGCACACAAGGGACAAACAGAAATCAAGTTAGAGGCAACAGCAAAAAACTTGATGGATGACCAGTATGGGTGAGCAGGAGAGAAATGTCCCCACTCTTAACTACTCACACCTTCAGCTATGTGGTACCCATCCACCAGTCTGAGGAACAGGGGGTTCAGGAAAAGCAGAAGTACCTGAAGGGAGTGTCTGTGCTGAAAATATTGTATGAGAGAGTCCCCACTCCTCTGAGGCCCAATGTGCTTATTTTGAGTGATCACTGCCCCCCCAAAACAAGAAAACTAAGGGCATGATTCCTCCCTCAGCAGGATCCAGGCTCCTACAGGGCTTTTGTCTCAGCAGGAACATGAAACCAGGGACTACACTGTCAAAGGCAAGATTTTTCTACCTCAATGCAATGCAGACTTCCAGCTCCTGCTTGCTTCTGTTGTCAGGGTGTGAGTCTTGACTGCTCCAGGAGGGAGAACCTGCTCCACATGCTATTTGGTATGCAGCTACTGTTTGCCACTATCCCACAAAAGCACAAAGTGATTACAGTCCCCTTGGCAGGTTTGGACACTGGTAAAGGGTAAGAAAATGCACATTCTTCGCAGAAGGTGAGGTCAGTCCTCTCTGGAAGAGTGGCATTTCTTAGCTGTCACTGTGCCCACAGATGTCTGCTATAGTGGCAGGACCACTGAGGCAGCCCATCTCACTGGGCTCCTGGGAACTCAGCAGCATTGGCTTTACTGCTCCCCCCAAAGTGGAGACAAACTAACTTTCACCATATGAAACCAAGTACTTGGCACATCTGTGTCACCCCCATGTTGAACACTGTGCAAAGCCACAGACCCCATCACTTCTCTTCCCAACAGCAGGTGAGGACTTCTGCTCATGACCTCTTCAATCCAGTGAAGTAACAGCTTGTGGCTACACCAGGATTGTTCCTTAATGTATTGGCAGGTGCACAGATGGCTGAAGGCTTCATTCAGATAATCTCAAGCAAACTGTGCACACACAGATACACTGTACATTGCACTCCCTGAGTAGTGCAGCAAAAACTTTACCGTAATATGGAACTTATATGGACTCAGCAGGAGATATAACCAGGGTAATATGAGTAAGATTCACTTCTGGGTTTTGAGGTACCAGGAAAAAAAAAATGTTATCACTGCACTTCAGATTAAGCCAGAAGAGTGCCTCTTCCCTTAGATGAGATCAGAACTACTACAACATTTTTACTACAAAATGGGAGAAAACAATATACCAGGAGTAAAGATGAGTGTACTAATGTGTTGTCCAACAAAACTGCTGTTTATATCTAGGTTAGTTAAAGGTGCAAGACTAAACCATTGAATGGATAACTCCTTCTTTGAGAGTATGTCCTCTTATGAAAGGAGATGGCTGCAGATTGAGGGCAAAGATAGCTCAGCACAAATGTGATTTAGATGATGGGATGCTTGGTTGTTTTTAGACTACAGCACAGATGCCAATCTACTGTGAAACTGGGGTCAGAAGTCAACTGAAATTCAACTAAAAAATGGGAAATTATATGGGGAATGGAAATAAACAACTATACAACAGTGGAGTTTAGAGGAAGGCAGTCCAGGAAACTTCTGGTGAGTTTCCAAGATCCAGTGAATGCTGAAATACCATCCCTGGCCAGCATCTATGACAGCTTCCACTACAGCTTGCTCTTAGGGCTATCGGAGTCCATCAAATGTTGCCAGAAAAAGGCCTGTATCCTGTGCCACGCATCTTCTTGGGCTTTAGCATGCTCTTTCCACTGTCCTCCCCAATGCATCAACATCCCAAGCACCCTGTGGATTGAAACTTTGCACAGAGGCAAGTATGGTGGCTCCAAGAGGTGCCCTGCTCCAGAGTAGGAGTAAAACTCCACCTCCCGGCCGTGCCGCTGCAGGCGCTGAACAGCATCCCGGCAATAGAGGGCACTTTTCCAGTTCATGTCATCCAGTCCAGACAGGAAGAGGAACTTGGCTAAGGACCTCTCCACAGGAATGCGACAATCCCAAGTTGCTGGGTCCATGTGATCATCTAAGACATCTGAAAAATCTACTATGCCAGACTCATCACTGATCTTCATCCTCCCCAAGTCATATGGGTGGACAGGAATAGTGAATCCATCCCCCTTCAGGGGAACAAAGGAATTAAAACTACTTCCAGATATGCTGACAGCTGCCTTGATGCCAGGTAGAAATGTGGCCATGGAAAGGGCTAGATCACCTCCTTTAGACAAGCCCAAAACACCAATGCCAGTATCTTTCACCTGAAACAGAATTATGAAAACAGTAATATTAACTACTCTTTATTTCCTGAGCTGACATAACCTCTCCAGTTCTGCTTTCTCACTCATCCAACTAGGACCACTCATATTTTTCCCCTTCCCTCTCTCTGTTTAGGTTATATTACTCCTTCATCTATCCCTCTGCTGAGCCTCCAAAAGAGTGACTGTGAATTCTACAGCTCCTCAACATTTCTCCTCCTGTAACACATTTGCCTCCTGGCAACCCGTAGAGACAAAGCATCCCTGTTCCCTCCACATCCCAGCTCAGCCTGCTCTCAGTACAGTGTCGTTTACTGCTCCTCTCTCCAAGCCATTTTTCCCTGGGTTTACTTGCATTGAATGTCTTCATTGTAGTTTCTTCTCTCCTACAGCTGACCTGTTATTTTCGGTTTTGTCTTGGAAGACATAATGTTCATTACACCTGAGGCTAAGTGAGTCCAATAGCTGTTTAAATCAACTTATTTCTAATGAAGGCCCTTCACAGTGAATTCTAGATGTTTCAGAGCTCTCTGAGGAACAAGACAAAGAAGCAAGGCTGAGTTCTGCTCTCACACTGCCTACAATCCTGGTGTCCACGTGATAGAAAGTAAATAACTTTTAAAAACAAATACACATTCAGTAGCATTGCATTAAAAATTTAAATGCTACTTGATTTCTCTCAGTCACTTTTGGGTTAACTATGATGATACATTGCCATAAAGTGTCTTTCTTGACCCACACACTTGTTCAAATACAGCCTCAGCTTCTTAAGTTATGTCACACCTCCAGTGCTACAACTGTAAAGGATTCTGTTGTTAGAGTGTTTTATTGCTCTCCTGCAAAACTTACTCAGAATCAAAAGCCTGTAGTATCTCAGAAACAGTAAAAAATCCAATGGATATTTTCCCCTTCTAAAACCTTAAAAGATGCAAAACTACTACAAAATTACTGTTTCCTGCTTAAGCAATTTAATACTTCTAGTTTAGGAACCAATTAGCAAACTGGAAAATAGCGTCAGGAAGAGCACCATAATTCGTGTCTTACCTGCTGCTGCTTACGCAAAAAGCTCACAGCCTCCTCAAAATAGCTCAGTTCAAGGAACTCTGGCATAGCAGGGATATCTTCAAAGGACATGTAAGCAAGAGCCAGAGTCACAAAGCCTCTGCTAGCCAGGAGACTTGCTCTGTATTCAATAAGACCTCCTCCAGATCCATACAAATCAATAAGTCCAGGGAATGGGCCAGGTCCTGCAATGAAAGGAGGGTGTATACATAACCAAAAGAAAAGTTCCCCTGGGTATCCTTTTGTGGTGCCTCCTCAGCACACATCAGGACAGTAGATATCAGAAGAAAATCATCCTGTGAAGCTTTCCATGGTGGGTATCATTCTCAGGAACACACAAAATAACTGTAAGGACATGAAGTTGCACATTTCTTTTGTCTCTTAGGAACTCATTACAGGAAGTTCACACGCTGGATATCCTTCTCTCATCCTGAATTTCAAATGGCATTGGCCTACAAGTCCTCAGGCCATTGAGGATCAATGAAGAAACAGTATTACTGCAGGAGTGGCTCTTCCTTAGGCACTATGCTAGCAGGCATGCCATGGAGGGAACAGTTGGTTTATGAAATACTTGGGTTATGAAATAGTCACAAATGCCAGAATTGACTGTGCCAATGCAGGCTTCAGTAAGATCTGAGTAACTACCCCTGAGCTCCTCAGTTCTCCTGCAGCAATAGGACCTTCCTTTCCTGATGCTGGTCTGCCCATTCTCACAGCCAGATTTCCCTTACAAGATGTGGTGTTGCTGCAGCTGCAAGGGACTGTTTGTTAATTACAGAGCAAGACAGCCATGTTTAAGTGTCGTTCAAGGAACAGAAACAATTCAGGCTTAAAGCAGCTTTGCACAGGATCCATTCTCAGCACTGTCTGTGTACAGAGTTGTAAAATATGGCACCTGTTTAATTAAAGACCTTGCTTTTCCCGTTTGTCTCCCATCTCCCTAAGTATCCCATGCAGTCCAGCTGACCAGTCAGGAAGAGACTTCTTTCTTTGGCTTTTCCTTAGCTAAAGAGGGACACAGAGAGAAAGGTCCAGAACCTGCAGGAAGATCTGTAGAAGCTGCTGAGGGCATGGTTCTTCAGCCTAGGCCGGCTGTAGCCTGAGTCCAGTGCTCTCACCATGCCCTGTCATTCTTCACTCCACAGCCAGAGCTGTCATGCATCACAGCTCTGCCAAGGACCGGGGACCTCTTTGTCCTGTCAGCTAAACAGAAAAGCTAAGAAATAAACACACTGTTTGGCAAAGCTCTCACTGCAGAAGAGGTCAAGACACTCAACTAGATCAAGCAGGAGACACCTTGTGTTTCCACTGCTGCTCTCTCTGCACCACCATACCCCTGCCCTGCCTGGGCAGACCTGCTCCTCTTTGCTCTGCTGTGACGATCCAGGTACCTGCACCAGGCACAGGCTGAGGCTTTGCTCAGGGTTGCTGAGTGCATTCAGGGACCACGGGGAATAACACACGGTGTCAGACGTACCTGGAAAACCAGAATGGAATTAAACTCACCAGGAGGGAGGAAGAGGGTTGCTCTGAGACGACCTTCTCTGACCGAAATCCTCTTCACCCCCTCTCCTAAAAACCATCGTTCATTGGTGCATTTTCCCAGCAAGCGGCTCGTGTCCCCACGGCCCTCATACACTTCAAAGTCCACACAGAAAGGGGTCAGGACGTTCCTCTTGGCCAGCCGCTTATAGGGCGTTTTGGACCGCAGAGCCCAGAGCAGCCCCATGGGCTCCACTCCCAAGTAGCTGCCCCCCAGCGCTGGGGAGCGGCTGAGGTCCAGCTCCCCGCTGCTCTCAGCCCTGTAGAGAGCGTGGGATTGGAAAAGCTCCCCGCTCTCGTCCACCAGGCTGGCTCGGACGATGACGGGCTGCTGCGGCCGCAGACCGGCCACACGGATCTGCACGGGCTCATCGAACAGGCACCGGGGGGACGGCAGGACGGACACCTGCGCCGCCATCCCGGCTCGGCTGCGCGGAGAGCTGCGGCCGCCTGAACTGCGTGAGACACGAGCCTCGGCAACCTGTCCCTTCCCGGGATTAAACTCTGTGCTCAAAGTCCAGGAGGAATCACCGTGAGCACTTCCTTCAGGCGGCCGGCACGGGCTGCTGGGAGCCGTAGTTCAGAGCACGCCTCCCTCCGCACTCCCCCGCTCGGGCGGCACGGGGACACCGGCCACTCGCACGGCCACAAACTGCCACTTGTTCCTGGCGAGTGCTTTTACTTTTGATTATAGAGAGACACTAAATTAAAAAAAAACCTCAAAGCAGCAAAAAGAGGTATCCCAATTGCCGCGCCCCAAAGCTGCAGGAAATCCCAGATTTGGAAGGCTTAGGAGCCTTTGCCAGGGCACAGTAAACACAGACAAGCTGCAAAGCCTAAGCTGCATGACATATTAATCTCGCCACAAAACAAAGCCTGCTCTAGATCCCCCGTGAGCTTTCTGCAATTTTTGGACAAGCACCACAAGTTAAAATGAAACTTTATGCTATAACTTTTAAAAAGCAAAAGAAACAAAGTCAAACAATTACTCTTTTTTTTCCTTCCCAATAATTAATTTCCCCATATTGATAATGTTTCTAAGAAACTGTTTGAAGATTTGACAATAAACACCAGCTTTTGGTTTTCATAAACAACAATGCTACATTTTTGCAATGTCCGCATATTTAAAAGCCTTCTTGTCCAACCCTGGGGGTCTCAGACTCAAGAGTAGTCCCATCCTATTCTGTGGAAACAAAATGGGAATTATGGCTGTTTGAACCATAACAACTTGCCTGACCATGCACTAAGCAGCAATTAATGGCAAAGGAATGAAACAATCAGTGAGCTTGCAAGCTGCAGAATCACACCTCATGCCATGAGACCAGAGATGATATGCACATTGACTGCAGCTCTGGCAGAGCAACTCTTAAAATCATCCCTCAGGATGTAAGAGAATGCAGTTATGTTTAAATACAACAGTGAAAATAAATAAAAAACAGCACTAAAAATGTGTAGCTTTTTATTGGAAAATAGCCAACATTGACTTTTGCATGTCCCCCTAGATGTCCTTCAGCCATTGTTTACTTAGGGAAAAAAGTAAATTAGTACAGAAATAAGCTTTAAACTGACCTATTTATTGCAGAAATTGTAGCTTCTCACCATCAAAACATCACAGCCACTGAACTTAAAGAATTACAACAGGACAGACTTTTGCCTTAAGCAGAATGCATACATTGGACTGTTGCAGCCTGATGCATAGAGCAGATCCTTCCTTGTCCACTTGGGTTGTAATGAAAACCATCTGTAGATCTGAACAGTCAGGGCTTCTGGTTTGGGATTTTCAAAACCTGGATTGTCTCCATTCACATTCTATTTTTCTCACCATCACCAAGGCAACATGCAAAGGCCTAAAAATCAAAGTTCTACTTATAGGCCAAAAAATCCGACCAATTGCTCTGGACTCTGAAATCAAGAAAAATGGCCATGATGTGTTCAGCAGGCATTGTTGACCATAATTTAATGTTCAGATCCTTTTTCAGGAATCACGTTTGTACTCCAGTCACAGACGCTGATGATTGCATCACATCAGAAACAGACATCACAGGCTCATCACAGGCTCGAGTCTCCCACCTTTGCTATAGCATTTTCACAGCTTTTGTGAGACAATCTAGTAGTTGATAATAGCTGTACTTAATGTCATATTCCATGTCATACCAATAATTCACTGAGGAGACAAGTAAAGGGAAAAACATTTTAAGGCTAGAATGCAATGATTTACGAATGTGTTCATAGACTGCTTTACACAGTTCAGGTAGTACAGGCTTTTCCTTATTACTGACTAAACTTTGAAATGAGCAAATCTCTGACTACAGCTAAAAATAAAAATGGAGTTATTCAAAAGTGTTGCCAATGCAACTGTGTCTTAACCCAAACCAACTTCAGACTCTGTACTGGAGATTCATTGGAACAGAAGATGGCAAAACAGTAGCTTACGAACAGTATGTTTCTATTTAGACAAAAAATACCAAACTGCAAAGTTTAATATCTGGATGGGAACCTTTCTTCCTGTGTAGCAAAGGATGGCAAATTCATCACTACTTCACAGTGGTCATCAATCAGACAGTGCTTTAATTCTGCTTCCCTTGCTAATTTTGGGGTATGTCTCCTAGGAAAATTAAGCCACACATGGTAATATTATACCAATGCTTCTTGGAGGAGGATATGCTCTAGCCTCAGATATTCACTGGACCAGACACAGAGAATATTGATTTTTCAAGTGTATACAGACTGTACTGCAGTTAACAGACTAAAGGACAAATAAACTCAAACTCTTTGATATTTCTGCTAAACAGAGAAAAAAAAGTAGCCAGGGGCTTGCAGCTGGAAACAACTCTACTTTTTCAAAAAAATCTTTAAGGTCTGATACAGCAGCACTGGAAAAAACAATTACTGCTTTACTACTAAATCATCTTTTTATCACAGAATCACAAGAACTGAAAAAAGGGCTTGCAAATATTTGCAGTGTTATACAAATACTAATGTTATGCTGCTCAAAATACTTTTTTCTTGAACAGCATTATTATGATTATTCCAGACAAAGGACAAGCAAAAATTCCAGCAAAAGTCTCTTCCTCAAACCTTGCAAAACTTGCACAACATAACAATAATGCCTTGCACCATCCCCACCCCTCCATATGTACCAAATGAGCACTGATGGAAATTCTGGAATTCACTTGAGGAGAGAAGAAAAAAAAGAAATAGAGAAATGATGATAAATCCTACAAAGAAAGCGATGACAAGACTTTTGGTAAGTGCAGGGGAACAGTAACACAAACACAACCTTATTAGCAAGGTAAGAGACTGGGTCAAAGCAGATTTCAGCTCCTATGAAAACAGAGTATCTTCCATCTTGTAAAAACAAAGCTATGAATTATAACTAAAACAGGCTGCAAGGAGGTAGCCCCATGGCTTCTTGTCAAGATTGTTATTCCCTCCTGCAGAGAGGCAGATAACCTTAAAGGAACTTTTGCTCCCACTGTGCTTTGGTGGGATATCTAGCTAAACACCCACCACAGTTCAAAAATGTATCTGGAAATACTGTCTGTTTTACCTGCAATGCAGCCATGAGATTGCTGAACATGATGGAACCAGAGAGAAGGCAGATATAACATCTCACCAGCTTTCACTGTACACTGCAAAGGTTTTGCCTGAGCATACTCTGGATACAGTTCTAGATCTGGTTTCAAGGGGTCCAGAGGGATCCAGGGCACCTAAAGGCAAAAGAGTGTGTATATGGTACTGACCCTGGCAAAAAATTCCAGCAAGCTTCCAGAAAAACAACTGATAATCAAACTCACTAGGTTACACAACATGTACTTGGTCTAGCAAAACATGTAAGCTACACAGCTTTCCACATTCAATTGGGAATAGGTCAAGGATGCAAAGATGTGCCTCCTTCGGTGATGCATTTCTAATCAGAGAAAAGGCAATAAATATCATCCATGAAACTGCAGTCTCATGGCATACTTTCAAAACACCTCCAGCCCTTTCAGTTGCTTGTTCTTCCTCCATTCAGTACTTAAATACTTTATCTGCAGCACTCTTTTTAGAAATTCCTTTCTTCTTCTTCTTAGGGTCTCTGGTGTAATTTTTACTCCCAGCAGCTGAAACATCCCTCCTTTCTGGGAAGTCCCTCTTGCCTGCATTAATTCTTTCTCTGCCCTACAGAATTATAAACCTCGGCATTCCAACCTTGCTGCATTACAGGAATGAGATTCCATGAGCACCAGTCTGGAAACAGAGAACAAGCCCCAATTCAAGTTCTGTTGTAACATTACTCACACTTCGCAGAGGCAAAAGGCAAGGGATTGAGATTCTACTGAGACTTGTAAAGTGACTCCAGATCTAAACATTTTAATCAAATAAATATTGCTGCTACTAAGAAAATACAACTTGTTCATTCAGACAGGTATGTTTTATTGCACTGGGTGATACTACTGTGGACATGAGTAGAGTGCCAAAAGTAAGTGAATGTAGAAGGGTCTATTTCAGGCAAAATGAAATCAATTCCCTTCTTGTCAACACATGCAAAATTTCTTTAGTGGATCTATTGAAGTCTGGTGCAAGGCAACAATTGTATTAATTGTTTCAGGTGTGCAGTAAAGATTTTTCTGGAAGCTGGGTATCCTTTGCAAATAGTAAAATACAAGTGAAATATCTGGGCATTCTCTTTCCAGTAATGAAGGATTTCTAAATATCAATCAATATGCTGAGTTTGAGGGCTTAGCAATGCCCCAAATTCTCCCTACCGTATTAACTGCATTCTCTATAAACTTTTTACCTTCTCTGCATTCTTCTCATCCACAATTTCAAATGAACCATCTTCTGATATGTGGTAGGTTGCTGGCTGATAGAGCTCTGGAATCAGAGAAAGAATTAAATTACACAATTCAGAGAACCTAATGGCAGTGCATGTCACACTTTCACCAAGAAAAATTAAGACAAAACCACTTTCAACTTACTGTACTCACTACTCTTCCCTTTTTCCATTTCAAATTTTATCCAGTTTTTAATATACTTTTTTTTCAGTCAGTCTGAATAATACTTATTCTCCTCCAAGCCCATTTGTATCCCAGTCCTATTTTGTTCCAGTAACTGTTTTCTTTCATTTCCAGAAGGCATAAATGCACCCCTGACTTACACATCATTCTATAGTTGAGTGTTCTATCCTAGGTCAGTCTACCAAAGAAGCACTCACAGGATTATTAGTGACTTGTGGCCAGCCTTTCATTTCTAATTTTAATTGACAGGGCTCATCAATTACTTCAGATACTGCTGGTTGCTTTTCTTTCATTGCTCCAGCACATGTGGTTTTCTAAGTCCTCCCTTGAGACAGTTTCTCTCCATTAATTAACCTAATGCTCAAAAAGATGGAATTCTCTTTTTACCACACACTATGAAATGTAAGCATTATCTCTGTTCTATGCTTTAACAGTAACTTGTTTTACAAATCAGGACTCCTATAACACACATATATTTCATACATTCACATACATAAAACAACACCTGTCCAAAAAAGGCTGAGATGGGGTTGTTCAGCCTGGAGAAGAGAGAGTGCTGGGGAAACCTCACTGTGGCCTTCCAGTACCTAAAAAGGGCTTATAAGACAGAGGACTTTACCAAGGCCAAGACAAGGGTTAATGATATCAAACTGAGACAGGGTAGATTTAGATTATATACAAGGAAGAATTTTTTAACAATGAAGGTCATGAGGCACTGGAACAGGTTGCCCAGAGAAGTTGTGGATGCCCTGTCCCTGGAAGTGTTCAAGGTCAGGCTCCATGGAGTTTTGAGTAATTTGGTCTACTGAATGGCAGGGGCATTGAGTCAATGTTCCTCAAGGTCCCTTCCAACCCAAACCATTCTATGACTTCAAGTGATTCTATGACTTCAAGTTTGTAAGCAAAATAAAAACAGTATAAATAAAACATTGTAACAGCACACATCTAGCCAAAATTTTATTTCCATCATAGAGCACTCTGCATTCACTTATTCTGATGGTTTGAAAGCTAAGGAATGGGGAAATTCAATCTTATGAGGTATAAAGTTAAGCTGTCTGTCTTTTAGATGACACTACAACAGTAACGACTGCAGTGCACATAGGCAAGCCACATAAAGAAACAGAAAACAGGCAGTGTGAAGCAATGCTGCCATAAGAATCTCTTTCTTCATTTCTCAGTTTTCAGAGAGTCAGTTAGTAGCTTGAATATTTCATTAAAATACAAGTAATATTTTAGCTTCCTGGCTTTTTTTTTCCCTAGAGAAAAGTAGGTAGGCAGAATCCAAACCTGCAAAACAACAAAGATGACATGCTGCAACACTGACCATATAATTAAATAATTTAAACATTCTAAAGCTGAAGAGACTGCCACAAGTATCACAAAATCAATTAGGTTGGAAAAGACATCAAGAGATAAGATCTGAGATCACCTGAAATCATCAAGTCCAAGCTATGACTGAACACCACCTTGTCAACTAAACCATGGCACTAAGTGCCACATCCAGTCTTTCCTAAATCACCTCCAGGCACATGACTTCACCACTCCCCTGGACAGTCCATTTCAATACCTAAGCATATTTATGTGAAGAAATTCCTCCCCATGTCAAATCTAAACCTCCCCTGGGCACAACTTGAGACCATTACCTCTCCTTCTGTCACTGGTTGCCTGGGAAAAGAGCCTGACCCCCATCTAGGTACAACCTCTTTTCCAGGAGCTCTAGAGAGTCGTAAGTTCCCCCCTGAGCCTCCTTTTCTCCAGGCTAAAAAAAACCCAGCTCCCTCAGCTGCTCCTCATAGGAATTACCCTCTGGAACCTTCACCAGCTTTAATGCCCTTCTCTTTCCTTGCTTCAGTATCTAAATGTCCTACCTGAACTGAGTGGCCCACAACTGGACACAGGACTCAAGATGAGTGAACCAATGACCTCATTACTTTCCTGGACTGGAAAACCTGGTCTCAAAATAACATCTGTATTACAAACTACCTGCAGCATGAAGTAGAAGAGATTTTTGTTCACTGAAAAGCTTAACACTGCATTAACATCAAAATGTTACCACTGCTTTCTTTTTTCACATCTTTCAGTGTTTTAGTCTGTCCTCCTTCCAACCTTCAGACACACTGCACAGCAAAACGATGTACCATATGGGATGAAGGGACGGTCACTTGGTGGATGCAGTAGAAAATATTTCTCTCCAGACACTACACAGTACAAGTTCTCATAATGATCTTTATGTACTAGGATTGAAAAAAAAATAAAAAAAATAAAAAGAGAAATGGGGAGAAAGACAGCATATCATAGCTATTTCCTTATCTGCAGCAGAAATTACAGTAAACTGAAAGTATCAGCTTTCCCTATTATAATCAGACTGCTTCTTCCTCTTGCAGCCAGTGGAAAAGTCACAATATCATGCTGTAGCAAAGGCATTCAATGAAGCAAATTGTCAGTGCCTTGCCTGACACAATGCCAGGTAGATGCACCCAGAGACACAGCAGTAGGGCACTGCAGAAGGGCAGAATAAAGCATGCAAAAAAGCATGTTAAAATAGAACTGCCTTTTCAGAAAAACCATCATTCTCCTGAGCCACTCAGTCAAAACAAGCCAGCTTAAACTTGCGCTGAAATCACCAGAAGATTTACACTGCCATAGGATACGTACAAGATGTCACAGCAGCTGACTCCCCAAGCCAGAAATTCACAGCATCAGGCTTCTTCCCTGTATGGTTAGGAAAAAGAAATATGATGACAACAACAAACTATAATTTCAAATAATTTTCTGCCAAATTGTGTCCTATAACTTCCTTCATAACTATGACAGATTTCATTGCAAATAGCACCCTGTGAACAACAGCAACCTCCTTCTACATTGCAAACACTAAGCCAAAACATGACTCTAGATCAAAGAAAAGCCAGTCAATGTAACGAAGCATTACACAACCTCTTTTCAGTTGTGAGGGTCCCAATACACAACAGAGATACTGGTTTCAGAGAAACTCAACCCCAAAACTTGGATTACTCTATTAGGTATTTTACCACTTCTGCTTTCTAAGAGGATGAAACCAAACTGAGCTGTGGCATTCAGAAAGAGAACAAGCATTCACCATGCAATGAATTGTTTTAAATGTGTATGATTGTTTTAAAGCTCCATGCAAAATATTTACTAAATATGAGAGATTAAGGGTTTACCCAGTGCCTCGCTCATCCATGGTATGTCAGGCTGCACATCACAGACAAGTTCAGGGAACTCCTCAGTGAGGTTTGAGCACTGCTTCTGCACATAGAATACGTTGGGAGAGGTCACTTTCTTCTCCACAATGTCCAGGAAGTCCATGAAAGGCATTTGGCGCTCCTCTGGCATGACAAAACGGTCCTGAAACACTGCATCTGCATAACCATTTGGTGTCACTGCCACACTCACCACCTTGGGACCTACCACCTCCCTGCAAAACAAATCAAAGGTTTATATCCAGGCCAGCAATTAGCTCTTATATTACATACTGGTTATTTTGAAAACATGTTTAAAGCACAGCAAAAATAAGATGCCTGTCTTTCCATGGATGGGTGTATCTAGATTAGATTTTCTGCTATCTGGTAAGGACTCCGACATTCCGCTCCAATTGCTTCCTGCAGTCAAGGAAACTCTAGTTTCATTTTCCTCTCTGAATTCTCTAACAGGACAGTTCACAAGGGATCTTGCTTTTCCTCCATGCAGAGGGTCCTCTTTGGCCACTTCTTTTCACCAATCATGGCAGAACTTAATATTATTGTGGCTGTTAAACTCAGACAAATCCAAGGGTTCACATGTTCAAAAGCAACTGAGCAGGCAGAAGGGGTGGAAAGAAACTGATAGATGCACAACCCATGAGGCTAACAATCCTTACTTCCATAAGATATTTAGCTTTAAACCCCACAGAATTAGATCTGACCCACAGATACTAGGTGTAACCACAAATTCTCTTTTAAAAGAGGACTTTTCATTAAAATTTCAGTCATTGTTAAAATGCTCATCCTTTAGTTTTTTGAAGAAAACAAGGTATGCTCAGTCACAAACAAGTCAGTCTGTTCTTACAGCATTATAGCCCCACTCCAGCTGTGTGGGCTTCAATAGCCTGAGTCTGTTGGCAGCAGACAGCCACAACACCCATGCTTCTGGCTGCATCAGAGCTGGGAGGGCGCTGTGTGTGCAAGGAACACACTTACACCTGACTTTGGGAAGACTGAGCACCTTCATGCAGAACCAGGAAGGAATCTGGGCTAATCTTACGAATAAGAGCAAAGATTAACCAGGGGGTTTTTGGTGAGGTCACCCAAAACTGAACACCAGTCCTGCTCCACAGCTCACTCATACCTGAGGTACGCTGAGGTCCATTTCTTCAGAGCCGGCCAGTGGCTGATGGCGTTGCGAATTACACAGGGTTTATTGGGACTCACCCACTCTCGATAGAACTCCAGCGGGGACGGAGGCCTATCAAGATAGGGTACGGACTCCGGCCAGCCCAGCTCTGTCCAGGCAAACAATAAACAGTGTTACTCAGCACCCCGGGACAAGCAGCTCCTGCCAGCACACAGGCTCAGGTGCCTCACCACGCTGACACCAGGCAGTGCTCCCCACGCATCCAGAATGCCTCTGATAAAACCCGGTGTGTTAGGACAGTTTCAGAGGCAGTTGGAAACCTCATGCCAGCACCTGAGGATAAAGGGCCTATGCCACAGGAAGCGCACCTCCTACACAGAGGTGATACCACAGGATGATTTTATGGAAGCTGGAATAGTGCTTTGTTTTGCTACTTTACACACAAAAAAACAACCATTAAAGGACCGTTTTCTAGAGTTTTGCTTTCTTCTTGCCGGGGCCTTTCTGCTTCCCCCTGACTTCGGAACCGCCACATGCCGGCAGCACAGCGAGTGCCGCTGATGGCCCCACGCACCGGGCAGGCCGGGCCCCGGGGCCGGCCCAGCACCACTGCCCGCCCCGGGCGGGATCACCGCGGCCTCCCCCGCCCCGCTCCGGCGCTCACCGCGGGCCTCCCGCGGGAAGGCGGCCAGGCAGCCCCTCACGGCCCGCAGCGCCGCGCCCTCCGCCATGCACGGCCCGGCCCCGCCCGCGCCCGCCCCTTCCCCCGGAAACCGAACCGCGGGCGCGGGTCCCGAGTGAGCCGCGCAGCTCGGTAACAAATGGTCACGTTTTTATTGAAACAGTTTAAGACACCAAGTACAAATGGATACAGAGTTAAAAACAGCTCCCGGGGAGCCTCACAGTGCAAAAAAAAAAAAAAAAAAAAAAAAGGAAAAAAATAAGAAAGAAAAAACCCCAAAACAACAACAACAACAAAAACCAACCAACAAAAGGAATTTTTAATTCGTTTCCCAAATAATAATTAAAAAAAAGACAAAGTATTATTTTACCTATAGCCGAAAGTATAAAAACACGCATTTATAAATAAAGCAGGAAGGTTTTTTGTTTGTGTTTCAAAGGAGTGAAGGGAAAGGCAGTGCAGGAAGGGGCACGGGGTGAGCAGTGCCTGCCCGGAGCTCACGGCTTGTTCCGAAGGCGGGTGCCCCGCGCGTGGCCCCGTGTGGCACGAACACGGCCGCAGCCGCCCCGCGTCCTTCACACGCAGATCTGAAACGGGACACGCCCGACCTACCCAGAGAAGGAACCACCTGCTCTCTCGGGGGCTGCTAGAAGACCTGTCTACCATTTCAATGAGGTTTTTGTCACTTACTGTCCTGGATACTACACATCCAACGGGCTGGGGGGAAGACACTGTATACATGCATGAATTTAGGGTGTTTAAATACCTGCACTTCTTTTTTTTCTCTTATATATAATTATATACATATTCGTTCTTCTTAAAAAATTAAGTTGGTATGTTTCTACTCCCAGAAAGAAACGTCCCAATTCCTCTGAGTCATGATGAAGTCTGCAAAATGGGTGGGCTGGAGAGGGGGCTGCTGTAAGGCCATGCCCCAGTCACCACCTGGGAGGTGGCATGGAAAGGAGAGGACAACCTGAGAGAGGAGGTGGAAGAAAGGTGGACTCCCATACACAGCTCCTGAGTGCTGCTGAGCGATGGGGAGGAGGAAGGTGTTACCTGCTTGCAGCAGGAAATACAACAGTTTGCTGCCCTTCCAGGTCGCAGCCTCCTACTGTCCCAGTTCAAGAGAGCCCTTAAACAAACTGAGGGGGTCCACAGGCAAAGCAGTACTATTTGCAAGATGGAAAAGAAACCTAAAACTTCTCATTTGGACCAGGAATGTTGGGTTGAAGAGGGGAAAATATATGTAAAGAGGATAGGTAGATCCAAATTATTTTTTCAGGCTTTATGTTAAACAACTTATCATAATACAGGTATCTTGCTGTGCCTATGCTAACACCCACACAAATCAGTAAGAGGGATCACAAACCATTAAGAGGGATAGACTCAAATTTATTGCCTCCTCTGACAAGCCTCTTGACTTCCCAGGCAATTACCATTCATTATTTCTCTACCTGGCCCAATGGACAGCCTGCAGTGAAACGTTCACAAGGTGCAAATGCAATGCATTTATGCTCTTTTTGTTCTGTAAACTAGAGGTTTTAGGAATATTTCCTACTGCCAGCAATAGGAAGTTAGCAGGGAACAATTAGTTAGATCAGTCTTAAATTATAAAGAGCAACACTATCCCCTCACCCCTCTCAGCAACAAACTTGTGGCACCAGCATATCCTTTACTGGGCTTCTAATCAATTCAAAACATCAAAGCCTTGAACAAGAAGCTCAGGACTTTGCCATTTAAGAAAAAAAAAATAGTTGCTTAGAGAACAGATGCAAGAGAAGAAGCAAGAGGCTTAATAGAACATATTTAAAAACAAACTCCTTCCCATTCATCCTTCAATTACAGATCACCATCTCCAAGTCCTAGATCTACTTTCCTGAAGCCTTTCGGTATTGCATCATTCACAGGTATTGGCCAATTGGTGTTCTTCAGACCAAGACCATCTCTACTTCTACTGTTTTCCTGAGTCTCCTACATACACTATTCTAAATTTATTTTAAACTACACAACCATTCTCCAACTGATCTACTTGCCCAACGCTTTTCTCGCCATCATTCTAATCAGATTTTACCTCTGGTTTTCTGTATACAGCTATGACTCCAAGTAAAATCCATTCCAGGAAACAAAACCCACTCTGATCAGCTTAAAAATCACATTTGCTTCACACAACTTATTTCCAAGGAGCATTGTTTCATATCTCTATGCCAGCTTTGCTGGTTGTTGCCCTTTACTTTCATGGTAATTTCATTCTCACCACTCAGCTCTTCTGTATCATCTCTGAGCTTTTTGTGACTACCTCAATGTTTAACTAATAAAATGATATAAAATTGCACAAGGAAGTAATATAAAGGACCCTCAAACCATTATCAACAGTACCAAAATATACCTGGGTTCAAGGGGCTGCTATATTTCCTGAGTGTCTTGTGGCCCCAGTACAGCAAGAAATTCCCTGTATACTAGGACATATGTTCACAGTCTGAAAGTGGAGGAATCGGTCACCTCAAAAGCAAGCTTGACCCACACTAACTGCCATCACAGACCCAACATGACTGTTATCACACATTCCACTCATGGCATCTCCAGCTCACCTTTTCACTGCCAGAAACTTCCTCTCTGGTTTCCAACTCACCTTCCTTTGCAAAACCTGTCTGTGCAAGAGAAGCTGCCCATGGGACCAAGCACACCAGCTGATTCAGCAGAATACAGTGCAGAGACAGGACTCAAAAATAACCCCTTTAAAGTTTCAGTACAAGCCCATGGAAGGAAAGGTTAGCAAGAACACCTGAAACATGATTAGGCAGATTTCAATTACAGGCAGAAGGAGCTGGAAAGCTCTCAAAATGTTTCCCATACTGCCATGTCCTGAAGCACTCAGCAGTGATCAGGCAGCAAACCTGTTAGAGGAGAGACAGAACTGCAGATTATTCAGCCCTAGAGTTACTCAGGAGAAACAGCTTTTCCTGTGCCAGTCTGGCCAGACCAACAGAAAAAAGGCTGCACCGCAGGTCTGCCATCACAGAAAGACAGAGAAGTCAACAGTCCACATTTCCAAGTGCTACAGGGTTTCAGAGAAACAGCAGCCAGGACAGTAAAATGAAAAAAAAACCTGCTTCCACCCTGTAACCTCTGTAACCAAGTGATGCAGCCTCTGAATGACTTCCACAGATGCTAGCAGTCTCTCTCTCATCAAATTCTTGTTGCTTGCATTAATTTTATGAACTCAGATTACACTGTGCTGTCTTAGAATAAATGCAAGACTGACTGGAGATGCAAGAAATAAAACACTTTGTGTATTTTCCCCTGTTGTTGAAAGGAGCGGGAGTAAGGGGGAAGGTGCTGAAGAATTTCATTGGTTTAAAATTGTTATTCTTAGCTTATATCATTGACCTAAAAAACATCGCTGGACAATTTCAAGCCACAACAGACACAGGTTAGCATGGGTTTAGAGAAACTCCACAGGGCAAGAAGAATATTGCACATCCAAATGCAAGAAGAAAAGATGCTGTTTCTCAGAGCAGAAATTCATGAAAAGCAAAGAGGCTAGAGGCAGGGGAAATGGTGGTCATTGCACCCCAAAATATCTCATTTGAAGTTCTTAGGAAATAATTTTGTGAGGGGATTTGAAACAGCTTTACAAAATGTAAAAGAATCCCAGCTTTCTTGGGATGTAAGTACTCTGTTTTCACGTAAATGCAAGGAGAAAAGAGTTTCCTATCACAGTGAACAAATGACACAGATGAGCCATGGCACTGAAGATCATCTAACCCATAGTGACACTATATGAGGTGGAAACCAGCTTTTCCATGTCACTTCTCCAAAAATAAATCATAACAAAGTCAACATCCAATTCCTAATCAAGAAAGCTGGCTGAAACAAACTTTCGTATTGTATCCAAATCCAATTTTTAAAATGTCTGCAGAAAACCCAGTCTGAAGTATTCAAATTCTGGATTAAAAACACCACTATGATTCATAAAGTAATCTCAAAAGCACAGCCCAAGGGATACAGAGCCTTTCCCTGGAGGTGAATGCAGATAAAATACAGTGTGAGGACTGTCTTGACACAATAGCAAAGCAGACAGGGTTGTCATAACAACAGCAGGATTACTGCAGGGAACAAAACTAAGGCAGAAAAAGCAAGAACAGCAAGGCAAGATCTAAGCAGAGAACAGTTCATTAATTGCACAGACACTCCAGCCTGTCTCCCTGTTGGGGATTTATAATACAGAGATTGTTTCTCGCTGGGATATGGCAAAGGGATTGACAGTTTTTTTTAAAGGACAAAGGTAACAGCCACAAATGTGGCATAGAGCAACAGTCAAGAGAAATAAATTAATAAATAAACCCATAAAAAGTCTGATTCTTGATTCTCATGAAGTCTTGGAGAGGAAGGGGTTGGCTTCACATGGACCTTTGCTTTTAGTCAGCAGTTCAGAATTTCTTGGATAAACTGGATTTTCTTTGTATTTTTAGGTGTCAAACATCCTGACCTCCTGGCTATGAAGAAATTTAAAGGCAATTTCTCCAAACTCCTCTTTCAAGACTTTGTTTAGAGACAGGAAGTTGAAGACCATTGGGAAACAAATATTAAAACTGTGGCCAGCACATTGCTAAGAATTGGAACAAGTCAGTTGCAGGAGCCTGAGGAAATCAATTTATAAAGGTATCCCCACCAGCCATAGACCAGCTGATGGTAGCATTGGTCTGAAGCTCTCTTTGTGGTCCTCTTCTTGCGATTATTTCTGTGTATTCACAAACACCTGAAAGCCACCCCTCTTAGAGTTTTTTGTCCATGCGTCGTTCCACAGCTTGCAGCAATAGCTCCGAGTACTGTTCCAACAAAGCGAGTGTCTGCTCGTCTCCCAAGCTCTTGGGACTCGGTAGATTGGCACCACATCCCTCATTCAGTGGGCTAGGGTTATCTTGTGGCTTCACCAGTGCCTCCTTGTCTTTTGGAAGCTCTTCTGCATCCTTCAGAGAGTCCAATTCTCTCTTCATTGAGGAGAATGTTTCTGTCAGGAGGCCTGCCATTTTATCTTTGTCAGTAGAAGATTCCATATCATTTAGTACCTGAAAACAAAGAGGAAGGGAAAACAAGGAATGCTTTGGGGTTCAGGTAGAGCACCAAGTAAGTAATTTTAGCCCTTTAGGGAAGCAAAGCCATGAAGACTTGAAGACCAATCAAGGCTACTTTTCTTCAACATTTGAGACTGCCCATTTAGACACACAGCAGGACATGCATCCAATACTCCCTAGTTGCACAAAATCCAGAGGCATTAGTCCAATAGGTCAGAGATAGGAAGCACATTTTTGGGCAGAGTTCCCCTTATTGTGGGCTTAAGGAGGTACTGTGTTTCCCAGCTGCAGCACAAGGCCACAGTCACTGGTCCCTCCTGTCTGCCAAATGCAGCTGGTCCCAGGAACAGAGCAAGGTAAGAGAGCTTATGCAAGTGCTGTGGCCAGAGCTGCAGAGGACCACGTGGCAGATGTTCACCATCAAAGTCTCACACTCATTGCAGGAGACCTGACAGATCAGTGCTAAGCAAAGAAACAAAGAGCTGTTATATTGCTCTGCATGTAGCTCTGGTTTGGAGGTGAGAGGGACAGGAGAACAGCTGCATGTTCTTCTCACAGCTGAATTCCCATGGTATCCCACATTTGCTAATCCTTTTCCCAGGCATCAAAGACAAAGAACAGATGGGGTAAGAAAACTCAAAGCTACTGTAATATTTCATATCCCTGAAATACTGTATAACCATTAAATATTTCCCTAATACTCCTTTGAAAAAGAGCATACTGTTATCCTCAGTTTACAGATAAATTAATTTCAGTCTGTTTAGCCTATTTGCTCAGAGTACCATAGCAAACCACTGGAAAATCCAAGAGCTGGAAATCAGGAGCTCCTGCATCCCTGGTTCAACCTGAAGGTGCAGTCAAGTGGACAGCCAGGCAGATTGTGTCACTGAACACACAGTCAAGAGAGCACCTTGAGGCAGCAAGCACTTGCACTCTGTGTAAGATGTCTGTGGGCTGTAAAGCCCAGCTACTGTACCAGAGTCCACGTGTGAGGTCACTCAGTCACTCACCCTGCGGTAGAGGTGAAGGGCTCTGCGCATGCTGTGCTGGAGCTCAGACACCACGTGCTCACACTGCTCTATGCTGATGCCCGACTCTGGAGGGGGGGAAAACATAAAGCACAAGGTAAGGCACAGACATTCCACTACCCAAAACCTCACAGCTTGGTAAGAAAACAGGTTTTTTAATGCATATCTGAAAGACCATGCACACGCAACTTGTCATTCAATATTTAGGGCTGGTTTGAGCAAATTATTCAATAGACACATTCTGTATGACCTTTCCTTCACACTAACTAGACATGCTGCTTGCTTCAAACACCCCTATTTTTCCAGTCTTTGGACTCTCCAAAGTCAGCAATGTTTTTCCTCAGATTGCACATTTTTGTTACAGTCACAGATTACCCATGTGATTTCCAATTACAATTAAAGCCATGTTTGTATGAGGGCTTCCAGTGGCATGAGGGCCTGATCCAAGCCCTCTAATTTGGCTTCTACCTAGTTAGAAATCTACAAGCTGCCCCTCACACATCCTTCTGCACAGTGTATTAAAAGCACAGAGGATGATAGATTATACTGAATTATTGCAATGTTCTCTAGTGAGGACTGAGCTCCAGAGGAGCTGTGACAAGCAAACTTAGAACAGAATTGCATTCCTGAGCAACCCATGACATACACTGCTGAAACACCATAATCCAAAACTAAAAAATAAAAGCAAGCAGCTGAAGGACAGATCTTCTGCCTGTCCCCACCAGGTATTATCTCTAAAACATGTGTGGAAGGTCTGCAATATTTATACAATAAACACTTTCATGAGTTAAGACAAACCAAGAACGAAGACATAGACTCACAAACACAATCTTCAATTTGCAAAAGTCTGGACAAAGGACATTCAACTTTCTTTAGTTACCCAAGCCCAAAATTTTGTCACATTAGCATTGTTATTTCTGCAATTCTAAGAACATCTTTGAACAGACTGGAGAGGACCTAAGCTAATTTTATTAATACATCTAGATGATGCATAAACAAATACACTTAGAAAAACATCTATTATACACAAACAAAAACATCTACAAAGAACAAAGAGGCATGAACAAATCCTTCCATCTGCATCCTTTGATCCTAAATCACCCGTGGAGTCTGAGGACAGTGGGCTTCAGTACAATCCAAGATTCTTGATTTCTGCCCCCCTCATTCCCTCTTTTTGTTTGAAACCCAGCTGATTCTTCTCATTTCTCTTTTCTGAATTTCTCCTCTGATCATTGTTTTTATGCTGGTCTCCAGCTCTGGGAGGCTCCAGTCAGGAGAAAGATCACAAAAACTGATATAAATGCTTAAGTAATAGGCATTTTCTGCCTCTCGGGTGTGCAGAGCAGAGCTCTTCAGAAACTAGCAGAGAATATTAAACACAGCAACAGTATTAAGCACATCTACAGCATTTTAACTGTAGATGTCAAAAAGCTTTAATAACAACAATTAAGTCTCTTTATTGGCAGCTGTTATACAAGCAGGGAATGGAAGGACAGAAAAAATAAGTGGAAATCCAAAGTAGCAGTGCAAGTCAGAAGCAGAACAAGTCTCTATCAACCCTGCAGTTTTCATCTAAACTGCCACATTGTGGTTCCCAGAAGCCACAGTAAGTTGTTCACAACAATAGCCAACTTGGATCTAAACAGCTTTTCCAGCATCTACTACTAAAAATTTGGGAAACGTGGTCTGCAAGAAGCTTAAGGCTGACAGCTGCCTATTGAGAAAAAAAAAATATTGTGATCCACAGTGCTGTATCACTCTAACTCACTAAAGGATACTGTTAAATACTCTGTCAGGGTGTGCTATGTCTTGGGAGTTTTTAAAAAAATAAAATCAATATTGAAAAAAAAACTTGCTCTCTCTCTGTGCTGTGTTAATTCTGCAAACTGACCAAAAACCATTTGCAAATCTAGAAGAGAAAACTCAGCCTAAAGAGCACAGACAACAACAATTCTGCTGTAGAATGTGATTTCACAGCTTCAGGCTGCATCTGGTGCTAGAAGAAACCTCACCCCTGCAGGGGGAGGGTCTGAAAATTTCAGTTGCACTCACTATTCTTCAGAGCAGCAACAGTATGATAACTGCAGGTCCCTTAGACAAAACATCACATTTCCTGTTTTACATAATAGTGCTTCAATCTTAAAGTTTTTTATTCCTCTAGAAATGCAAAAAGAAAATAACAGTGCATCAAAACCAGATTAAACCTTCTGCAATGTTTTGGTGCAGAAATGTTGTGATTAACCATATTGTGTTGCACCATTCTGATGAATGGTGCACAGCCTGGCACCACAGAAGGTAATTGATCACAGGGTTACAGAGCTATCCCTTCTCAGATATGAGTAAGAACAACATAACCAAAGGGATAAAAGCTGTACAGCCCCTTAAGGTACAAGCTATCAGTGCAGTGGTTAACATTCAGCTTTCTAATGTACAACTCAGAAAGGTGTATTTCCTTTCTGATTGTGACACAAAAGAAAAACCTCAGGAGATGATATGGAACTAAACAGTGCCACAAACTCTGCCACTGGAGGTTTTCCTGCCTTGAAGGGCAGGATTTCTGCTTCAATTTGAACTTATCTGCTACTTTGCATTTGATTGAATTACCTTAAACTGAGACCTGTAACAGATCTTAGAGCTGTTTTCAGCAGGTGAAAGTTTTTGATTTTGTACCTTTTTCTCCAAACTAGAGATAATTCAAAAATTAACCACACATTTTTTATGTTCAAACCCTGCACATATTCAGTTTGCAGACATGTTTTCAAAGCAGAGTGATAACAACACAAAGACCTGCTTGAACTCACAGGTAGTTACAACAAGGAGCTCACTTGCATGAGCTTTATCTCATGGCAGAAAACTGTATCCAAACCCTTCTGGACCCTGCACACTTGCATATTAACAAAGGAAAGTTTGAGCTGCCTGGCATAACTTCACTGTCATCATTATCTGTGCTTGCTTGGTTCTGTTAGCACATGTTCACCTACACCTTCATTTGCTGGCCAAATATGCTCCAAGAGGAGGGTGAGGGATGTGACCTACACATTTCAGGAAATTCCCAGCATATCAGCTTTTAGCATTGACCACAAAGAGCCCTTCAAACCTGAGGTTTGATGGGCAATTTTACAGCTAAATCACTAAAATCATGACAATTTTGAGGTCTACAAAACCAGCTAAGAAGGACTGTCAGACATAAGACCCAGAGGAAATGGAAACTAAAGATTGAGAAAAAGATGTTAGATTGAAGAAGTGTCTCACCATTGAGGGGATGGTTTATGGAACGAGACAGGTGCAGACAGGACGAGACAGGCCAGAAGCTGGACGTAAAGAAATGTGATGGGATCGTGAGGCGGTTCACAAAGACAGGAGACAGAAGGGGGAAGATAAGAGATGGGTATCCATGCACACCTGAGACCTGTGCCGGGGCAGTTATAGCTGTAGGAGACCTGGGCCTGATGGGGTCTAGTGGGCAAAGTCCAGGTTGGCTGCCTAGCACACAGGCGATGCCGCTGATCCGCTCCCTGCCCCTGGGCAGTGTGCTCTCAGGAGATCTTAGCTGCTGGCCCTCTGACACTTCCCTCAGTTTTAGACTAGTGACCCCTGGCTCATCCTGGCAATCTGTCCTTGAGACTGGATAATCCACTGGGGTCTCCTTAGCAAGCCCTGTTGAGACCTCTCTACCAGGAACCAGAAACCCAGCAGTTTGATTCTCCCTCTTGGAGGTTCGGACCTCAGGAAAAGAGGGTTTCTTTTTAGAGGCCCCAGCAGGTGACTGTGGAGATGGTGGCTCAAGCAGTGTTTTTGTTTTGGTAGTGGGTGAGAAGGAGGCCAGTGTGGGTCTATCAGGCAATGGCTTGGGAATGTCAAGAATCAGATGTGCTCGGTTTGATGATGCCAACTTGCTGTGAAAGGATTTGGGAGATGAGCAGTTTACAACTGGCTGGAGTGCAGGTTTCACTGGAACATTTTCTTTCACTGGCAGCTTAATCTTCTCAGCATCTGATGTGGAACTAAATTGTGTCTTCTCTGTCACTGGAGGACTAGTCCTCCCATCAGTCAACATTTCAGTGGAGCAACCAAGGTACAGATTTTCCCCTACAGATATGCTCCTTGACATCTTAGCCCGGAAGCTGGTTGTGGGGTTCATGTAGGACTTTGGTTTTGCAGCCCTGACATCTTTGGCCAGCAGAGCACCAGATCCATCCATCTTCAACATACTGGCTGATAACACCCTGCAATTGTTAGGTCTGGGATCCTTCTCAACCACCAAAAGAGTCTGAGGACGCTGCTTGGCAGAGGATATCACTCCTGGACCCTTATCTGTGAAAATTAAACAGATAAACATACCAAAAATAGACAAGAGCCTGCAATGAATTCCTAAACTGAAATTTAACGTGGCTCAGCTCAGCCCCTGTGAGATGTGTACAAACATAACTACTAGTTCAGGTTACTATCACCAAGCCTCAACAGCTTTCTTTTTTTGCCATCCCGCATCCTGCTCATTCAATGCTGCTTTCCTCATGAGAGAGATTTGTTCATAAAGTCTATGGTCAGAAGACCTTGGACCACTGTGACTCTTAAGAGAGAGGCCAGAAGAAGCAGGCAAAAACTGATATATGCTGTTGTGGTGATCAGGTAGGTGGCTTTTTTGTTTTTTTAAACAAACTTATTAACAGTTAGTAAGTTACTTGTTTCAAAAATAGAGCTATTTCACACAGTGGGCATGGATACAATAAGCTCTCTGTTACTGTCTCCTCACTCTTTCTCTCCTCCCCACCCTGGGAAGCTTCAGTCTTAGCTTGGAGCAACCACCCACAGCAAGAGAGAATATTTTTGCAAATGCTTCATTTCACCCTTGCCAGTGTTCCTCCGACAGATGCCAAACAAGTATCAGAGACTGATAATTGGAAGACAAGCATCTGCATTACAAATAAAAAATATTAAAACATATTTTAATTAATAATATTTAAAATATTTCCCCTTGACAGGCTAGGAGTTAGAAGACATGTAAAGCCCGTAGCTCAGAATGCAGAAAGACAAGCTTAATTTAAATCCTCCACTCAGATGTCCCCATTTCATTCTCGGCTTCATACCATCATTCCAATGTGTGTCCTTACCCTCATGCACGAGGTCATGCACTGACTGTGCCTTCCTCATGACTGCATTCACAGGGCCTTCTGGAAAGGAGGCAATAACCCGTCCAGGAGCCATACCAGCTCTGCTGGGCTCCAACGCCGATCTGCGCTTCTTCTGCACACAGGAAGCTCGATTTGAATTTACATTCTCCAGGAGCTGGCTGTTCTCCGATGCCTCACCAGGATGGCTGCTGTCATTTTTCAACAGGTTTGGTGTAAACTGACTGGTCTGGCTTGGTGGCTCGATGGGCTTTGAAACCAGTGTCAGATTGGATGAAGAGAGTGACAATCGTCTAAAGAACACAATAAAGAAATCCCAGTTAAAACAAGTAAGTGTGTTCCCCTGGATAGACAGGAACATGCATTAAGTTTCTCTGGAATTAAGAACTCCTCCCTGTCTGGACTTTGAGTCAAAAATGCCCTAAGCTGTTACCACTTAATTCTACTCAACCCTGCAAGCTCTGGTCTTCAGGCATTTGACTAGAGACTGTGCAA
Organism: Passer domesticus; assembly: GCF_036417665.1. Classification (NCBI taxonomy): domain Eukaryota; kingdom Metazoa; phylum Chordata; class Aves; order Passeriformes; family Passeridae; genus Passer; species Passer domesticus. Next base: position 37,108,023 of record NC_087479.1, read on the forward strand.
TCACAGATAGCATTAGGTTGCTGTTTCCAGGGAGTACACCATAAAAAGTGAAGACAAAAGAGAAGGAAAAATTCCAGGCACAGGAAAGACTGGGCAAAGTCAGGTCAGGTCTTTTCTCTCAGCTCACCTTACTAAAATTTAAATATTTTCAATTCTAAGATAACCCTAAAAGGAAGTAAATATGCTTTCCTAACATTATGAAAGCATAATGACTAGGAAAGCTGGTCAGTATCTCCAAGAGGAAAGCCTAATTTCCTCTCCACTTCAGACAAACACAGTGGGCTTACTTCAGAAAGGAGGCAACTTCCTGTCTGGCATGTTTGAACAGCTGAACAGATTCAAAGCCCAGAGGTTTACATAATCAAAAACTACCTCCCCTGTTACATCTTTAGAGCACCAGTGACTTCCTTCACTCATCACTGCAACTCTCCAGAAGCTTACACAACAGCTACCATTGGTTTTCTTCCCAAATATATATGAGTCAGACTAAGAAGCACTTCTGACAGCAGCATCAGCAGCTGAATATGGCAATAACAAACAAATCTCCCTACCATGCTGAATCTGGACACAGCTGGTGAACCTCAGAAGGTGTATTCAAATCTGCTTTGTCCTATTTAATGAAATTCCTTTGAGCTTTTAGGTTGTCATTTTAGAGGAATACAGGAGTATTTGTTTGGTTTTTTTTTAAATTTATGAACTCAAATCAACAAAAGGATTGACCAAGTTTTAATTTTTTTTAATTTATTTGTTTTGTTGGGATTTTTTTTTTTAATAACAAGAAAAACAGCTTGCAGAGGCCTTTTGGAGTTCTTTAGGTTTGAGGGGGTTTTGGAAGAATAATATCCTTGTGAGGCTTTTTGTGAGACACCAGAACACCCTGTGAAGGCATGGGACCGAGAAACAAAGATGAGTAAGAAAGGACTGTAAAACAAAGGAAAAGTTGACAAATCTACTTTCATTGTCCAAGCTGAATGAAATGCAAAAGAATAAACAGAGCATAGACAGTGAAGAGTAAATTAGATTATTAGTGATTCCTCCAACTTAATCAACCAAGGCATTAATCATGAAACAATTAAGCACGTTGTTGAAAGAGGGGAAAGGACAAACAATAGTGTTACATTAGAATAAATAGAACAGCTAAAGTGATTGAGGATAACTTGTCCAAATCACAAAAGTCTGCAAACAGCCTGCCATGGGCTGTGCTAACACTTTGCTGTGCCTAGGCACACCAAAGCCAGAAGTTTGTTCAGCTATTTTCACCCTGAACCTAGCGTGAGACCTACTCATATTAGTATAAATACACAGACAAACACTCAAAGCAAGCAGAGCCATACCTGAGAGCCGGGGACTGGGAGAGAAAGCGAGAGGAAATGCTGAGGGTTTCAGTTCTTTCCAGATTCCGACATGAGCCACCTAAAAATTTTGGTTAAAGGAGAAAGAAAAATGAGCAGTTTATTTACAGAGCATTCTCTGTAAATTTTTTTTTTGTCATAGAGACTATCAAGTGTTCCCTTGACATCCAAGGGGATTTTTTTAAGCTAAAGCCACAGAGAATAAAATAATTGTATTTCCTTTGCCTTCAGTATTCTACTTAGATTACTCTGCCTTAAGCTGCTACTCTCCCTAAGGGTACGCCTCCTCCTTTTTTGCTTCCCTTTGTGTCCTATCCTGCCTATAGGACTGTGAGGCACTGGCATGAAGCAGAAAACAAGCCCATCAAAGAGGAAAAAAATAAAAGGGGAAAAAAATTAAAGGAAAAGAAAAGAACCCGAAAAACTCACATAGATATTGCTGCCTGCAACCATTATCAATTCTAAAAATATATGCTTTGTTCTGGAGTTGGTGGATAAAGACAAACCAGCTCTTTTACCACTCTGATGTCTCCTCTTATTCTCTCTCTCCACCCAGCTTTTCAGCCTTTTCTTTTGTGACACTGGCTATGCTTTGATGCACCACTAGAGGCCACTGCGTGTCACCTATGCGGGGGTGAACGCGCCCTCAGTACCTTCCTTTATAGCAGGCAAAACCAGTCCGGGAGCAATGTAACAGCTCTTTAGGATTCCAGGGACAATACTCAACACAAACTGACACAGAGCCCAATCTCATCTATACAAATTAACACACAGACCGATGAAGTTAACAGATGTCACTCTTCTTTAAGCCTCATACATTGTTTTCCATTTTTTCCCCTCTCCCCATATACACACATCCATAAAAGCCTAGCAGAACTTGTAGCCTGTTTTGGTTCATACAGGCGAAAAAATCAGGAGCGACCTTACAAAGTCTTCCCACTGAAAACAGAGATGTACCTTTTCCATCGGTGTTGCTCAGGGTCCCAAAATGCTCCTTGAGGAACTTTTCCTGATCAGGTATCTGAGGAATTTCTCCTTCAGGCATGCTAGTACCCACATCCTCCTCTCCTTCTTCTCCCTCCAGGTCTGAAACACCATCTACACTTAGAGGTTCAGTGCCTTCAGAATCTGGGAAAAGGCAAAAAATCCCTAGTGCTGTAAAAACTAAATCAGAATAATATTAGCCAAATTTAAAAAAAAAATCGACAAGGATGCTAAATTGAACCTACAATGTTAAAGTCAGTCAGCATTACGTGCAGTAATTCTCTAATCTACCATATCTCACAAACAGTATAGCCTATGGCATAATCAGTACTAAACCTGCCTCTTTGGCTAGCAGGGTAAGAGAAAGCCAAAGGTGCACAAGGAAAGAAGTAAAGTGCACCCACTCCTGCTTCTACAGTGGCTTTATTGAGGTGTCTGTTCAAATGCTGTAGCGAATCTGTACAGCAGTACCAGTGTGACTAAGGAGTGTGACCTCAGACCTAAGAGCTCATGTATAAATAAATACATTTATAATGGCTTTGCATCTCACCTTCATTCGGATGGTCTGGGCTGGACAGACGACTGCTGCTGTAATCTACAGAGCAGGCACTGTCTGGACTGTGTTTGTCTGGGCATCCATTACTGTGATAACCTCTACAGAGCTTCCCATGGGGCAATGCTTTTACCTGGAACTCACTACAAGAGAGAGAGGAAGATACAGCACTAGAAGAAGTATTTGTTTACATGTAAAGAAGCACATTTTAACTTTAATAAGGCCTTACCTGTGTTAGTAAAACTTTTTATTACAAATGTAAGGCTTTAAAGAGAAAAAGAAGTTTATTTCTGTCATCATAATACAGTATATTTTTTGCATTTCATTAAGCTTGGACATGGAAGTCCCAAGGGGACTGTCTGATTTTCTAGGCGTTGTCAGTTCCCATGATTACCAGGCACCAGCAGCACTCTGCTCTGGCTTGATTTCCAGCACAGGTGAGGAACAAATGTAGAGGTTTACATGATGAAAAAGGAAGTGAAACTGGGCCTACACCTACAGGAGAGAAACTCTAGTTTGCCATAGATTTAAGCTCTAATACACTTTTTTCCCATGTTCATGACCTCCTTCTTTGGGCAAATTCTGTGATGCAAAATACACAAGATTCTGGCTTTGAGAAAGACTAATTTACTGAAGAACATCATACAAAAATACAATCTTGTATCAAAGGGTTACTGTTTTCTGTTGCAATTTCATTGATCTTATTTTGTTAAATGTCACCAGCCCTGTTCTTTTGCCTGATGCCTAAGGACTTCTGTTTTCCACTTTTTGAAATACTGTGGTTTCAAATGTACTCCAAGGCAAGGTTGGATGCAGAAGTCAATCAACAGAACCGAATGGCAACTACCCCTGGCAGCTCCCATACACTGTAAACATTGCCATATGTCCAGTCTGTATCCAACATCTCCAGAGGGTCTCCCTTTCTTACATGATGGAGCAGCACATGGGTCTACTCTGTCCAAATGTTATTATCACAGAATTAAAAATTAAAAATAAGCTAGGCAAAACCTAGCAGCCTCAACTGCAAAATCTTGGCATGCACTCTTGCTTGAAAGTCTGTCTAAATCTATCAGCCCTGCTCTCTGTAACATGACAGAAAACAAAGGAAATTAAACAGCTACTAGTATCAGGTTAAGAGGGAAGGGAAGAACAAAATTCAGGGAAGAAAAATAAAAGGGAGCACAGAAAAATTAAATTATGTCAAATTAAAACAGAAGAAACAGCAAAGGAATAAAAAAGATCTCCAATGTCCTTTTCAATTCCATCTGTATTGTGCCATTCATTCTATTTCCCACAGAAGAGTAATCACACACTAGGTTTGCTAAATTCTTGCCCAATTTTCATAAATAAGTGTTCTGTCATTTCTCCTGGGTAGGCATTTCACTGCCACATATGTGTCACTGTCAGTGAGTTTTCCAGCTTCCAAGTTTTCCCTTGCTATTTTCAACCCAGATAAGGGAGAAAGCAAAAAGGCTACTCTCAAGTTGTTTACTCAACAAAAAAAACTTGGAGGAGACTGTTAATGCACAGTTCCCTCAGAGGAAAATTATTTTAATGGTGCCTTCTTAGTTTCATATTCTTCTAGCATCCATCTGACATAAAACTCTCAAATAAACATGCCTGACATCAATTAGGCAGTAAGTCAAGTCATCAAAGTTACCACACAAGCTGCAAGAAAACCAGAACAGAAACATCTGAGCCATGCACAGCAGAGAGCTTATTTTTAACCTGCTAGAGTCTGTGGGATGGATTTCATCTTGGTCAGGGTAGATTACACATTCCTCACTCTCAGAAGGTTCCAGTTCCTGAGAGAAAATCCCCTCTTCACAAGACACAAGCCGAATCACTTGGGGTCGTGCACAAGACCCATTATCTTGGGAAGGTATTGAGCTGCCAACCTGGTTTAATTAAAAAGAGAAAAAACTAGATATTACCAGTGTTTTACCTTACATCAGCAAGTACATCAATCAGCAAGTTACCTTACACCAGCAGGGCTAGAAAGTATGCATTGCAGCACAGAACATGTTCAGCAATCTGAGATCAGAACACACAGCAATCCTATGTCTTTTCTGTTCCTTATTTACTAAACTTGTCAGACTACTGCTGTACTTTTCTGATATGTTTCCTGTTTGCAATTCCCTAAAGTGCTTTGGTAACGTACTCTTTGATCACACATCAGGAGTGTAAGCCATGTGGCAGCAGATTCTTCCATTACCTTCTATAGACTCATCGGACAATTCACAAAACTGGGCCATTTCAGCTCAAAAACTGAATTACTGCACACAACAATCTGAATCCTGCTCTCAGTCACAGTTATAGGGGAGGGAAAACTTCTAATGAAGCTAGGCACTGGACAGACTGCTACTGGAAAATAGGAAACTGGAAACTATTCTGAGGATGAGCACACATTACTTGCTGTGGCCCATCATTACAAAGATCAAAGAAAACTTACTCATCTAGCACAGCCAACAACTAAGGCCTTCATGCGAGCCGCATTCCAGTGGTTACTGGAGTCAGGAAACTGCATCCCAGCAGAGTGAGCTAACAGGATACCAAGTTTTTACACACCTGTATCTCCAAGCTCAACTTCTCAGCTTGTTTTTAACATAAATATTCAAAGAGCTAAAAGAAAACATGAGGTCTTCCTGCCATTGAAGAGAAACCTTGACCCCATACGATCTCTGCGATAAGACAGCAGAATCACACACTGCAGGAGTATAAATTACAATAGAGTTATCTAATAAAGCTCCTCAAAAGTCATTTAGAAGACCTTTAACGATAAAAAGAACATCTTCAGGTAGTAATAAATGTAGGTAATAACAAATAGATGCAGGACAGATGCACTCAGAGTGGGTTCCCCTGCTCAGAGCAGTACTGCCTTACTTTGTTGATGTGCACAGGAAGGTCAGTGTGCTCTTCTCTGTCGTCCCCATTGCTGTTTTGAGACAGTGAGTCTCGACTTGGAGAACGGGAAGCAGAGAAGGACTCCAGCTGGCGCAGGTCAAGCATGGATTTCACAGTCATCTCTATGCTGCTGGTTGGCTGGGACCAGCGACCGCGCTGCCGGGGCATCTTGCTCATTGGTGCCTCTGAGCGCTGCATTGCTGCTATCTCTTTGGCCTGAAGGAAATTAAAACACAGACCATCTCAGAGACTGAGTTTGGCTGATGGAAACACAAGGGAAAAAATACAAGAACCACAGAAAAACATAATTATGCCCATCTCAATAAAAGCCTCAAAACTGTCTAAGGGACAGCCTGAAAGGGCACCTTTAATCATAAAGCATCAAGTAAAAATGATACTTTTGTTGCTGCTTCTTGGACAATTGAACAGTTAAATGTTTTGCTCAGATCAAAGTATATGAACAGCTTCAGCACCACATGAGATTCAGATCAAAAACAAAAAAGCATAACAACTGATGTAAAAAGACTGTTGTAAAAATCCCAAGTACAGCTCTAGACCCCAAACACCCAATGCTTCTCAATGGTCTCCTACCACAGCTGCACCCTTCCCACACGTGCAACTGAAGTTTTTAATCTCTCTGGGAATTTCTCCTTCAGTTTCCTTGTAACAGGAAATACAATCCAAAGGTTTAGTAACTCACCCTCCTCATTTCCCACTGGGAAAGGCTTCTTGAGAGGGTAAGGTCTGGATCTGCAATGATAAAGAGATATGCATCTAGTTGACATCCTGGCCAGCAGTCCAGCTTTTGAGCAACCTCTTACTTCATCTTTCAACAAAGGCAGTATTCCTACACCTTTTGAACCACTGTCAACACATGCTTTCCCACTGACTACCCAAATCATTGTATCAAAATTTTAACAGAGACACAGTTTTATGTAAGATTTCCATTATATCAGCAGACCACTGCAGAACAGTTGCCACAGGGCAGCATCCTTCCAAAGGCTTGGGAAAAAAAAATCTGCTCCAATACACTGTACCATCTGTGGTAAAAATACGTCAAATTAATAACAGCAATCTCTACTGTAAGTTGTATCAGACATCTCTAAAATCCTCTCTTTTGAAGAGATCTCTGGATCTCTTTTGGTTTCTGCAGAATTTTAATAGCTTGTAGACCCCAGCCCATAAAACTAATTCAAAATTTCTTTAGCCAGTTGATACTAGCAAGAAACTTGTCAATTTAACAACTGCATTTCTAGACAGAGAACTCTTTGGATGCAGGAATGGATAGCTCCATACTACCCATTGGTATCAATCCATATGCTTCTGCTTTGGCCTCTCTCTTTCTGCCCATACCTTGTTATCCCTAAGCCACTGTCTCTCATCTTGTCCTCCCTTCACATCCAAGCCATTTTCCTCCAGCTCTGCTCATGTCCCTCTCCCATTTATACCTGAGTCTCTCTCAGTGTTGCAGTTGGACTGAATATGGAAAGACTGCAGCCCTCGTAACTCATCTTCATCATTGCCTTCATCTTCGCCATCCTTATCGCTGTCTGATGAGAGTGCGGGCACAGAGGCCAGGGCAGAGATGGACTCGTGCCTGGAAGGCAGGAATTAGAAGGAGTATTACGGTTTATGCACGAACTGACCACCATTTCAATCATTTCACCACTTCTCTACCTTACCTCTATTCATATTCAGGAGGCTGCCTCAACTCTCTCAAACAGCCCTTGCTCTAGCACAGCCCATCTCTGAGAAACAGGGCAAGCTAAACCCTGCACAAAGATGTGCAGACATCACCACAGTGTTCTCATACACGTGGAAGGTTGACAGAAATCAGAAGTAAACAAGTGTGAGAAAGTCAAATGGAATGAAACTGGGCCTTCCATTTCAGACTGCCAATTGATAAGGTCAAGATGGTAGATTATATTTGAAAGGCAAATATTTTCCCACCCTTAAGCATTTCTTCTCTGGAACTGATTTACACATCAAAAACGTCAGAGATAGACTCTGTTTGAAAGTAATTGGGTTTATAGCAAATTATCCCATAAGAGACAGGTTCATTTCAAGGATTGCTCCAGGCAGACCCTGAAGGCACAGCCCACACACAGTAAGAGCACCATGCTGACTATTTTAACTTTCAAGCACAAGGATCATGTGAAACATATCTTGCGCAGATCTTCAGTTTAAGTAGATCAAGGCAAGTTTTACCACACACACCTCAGAGGCCCTCCCAGCATAGAACTGCCCACCACCAATCAAGGACACTCAATAACACCAAATTTTACTCTCCCTCTTTCTTTTCCTCTTCCCTTTCCTCTTGTCATTCCTTCAGTCCACAGAATCAAATGAAGAAATAAACTTTTGGACAATAATTGAAGAAAGAAAAATCCCCAACAAATACATTTGAGTAGTCCTCACTCCATGGCCTAGAGCTAGAATGCCAAACTCATCATAAGTGACATTTATAGGATATTACTGGTGAGTGCTAAGTGCCAAGCATTATTCATGAAATAAAAATAGCTCATCCACCAAATACAGAGCAGTCTGGCGAGAGATCAACTTCTCCTGCAGCTGACAGATCACAGGCAGTATTGAAACATGGTAAGAAGCAGTTAAGGTATTTTAATCTTTTCTCTTCCTGTGTAGTGGCAGAACATCAATTTCTATTTCATTAGGAGTAATAACTACTCAACCATTTCAGATGAGCTTTGAAGTGTTCTGGCAAAAAGAAAAATGAAGCTGACTGTAGCCTGCAGAGTTCTCAAGTGAAAAAGTTTCATTTTGGTCATCCACATCTTCTTTTGACATTTGAGTTTGTCAGTATCTTCATCTTTTCTACTGTCTCCTTGTATGCTCATCTTGTCACTCTCAGGTTCTTGTGTCTAAGCAAGGGAACCCTGACAAAGCTCAAGCACCACAGCATCTTTGAGGTTATGCCATGTTTCATCCTATTTATTCATGGTAGGCAATGAATACTTCTGGTATCAAAATTACTGAAACTTCAGAAATTTTGATACCATCCTTCTGCTTGTGTACATCATGGCTGTTTGAGGAGTTTATTGAGACAGAAGGGTTGGATTATTAGACCTTCAAACATTTAGCTGGTTGAATACCTTACAATGATGAGGTGATATGGCAAGGCAAGATTATGGGTTTGCCAAGCTTCTATGTGTACTGCCATTGGTGTAAATGGAGAATGGAGGATTGCCATCCATGTGTTTTACATTACAAATAGAAAGATGGCCCCTGTCCATCAGACGGTGACTGAAAAAATTGGTGAGGGGGGAGAAAGTATGTTCCAGTGTCCTTAAAGTAGCAGAGTAAGAGAACACAAAACATTTTGGAAGTCAGATGGGGTTTTTCTCATACTTCACAGGAAGTGATAAACAAGTTATGAAGTAACATATTTGACAGAAACATAAGGTTATCTTGCATTATCCCAGCAAAAATTCACACACCTCTTCTACCTCCTTCTTTTTACAACTCAAGTATGCTTTTCAAACTCAGTTCTGTAACTTGAAGGGAGACAGATGAATGAGTGATATTTTCAAAATGATCCTAGGTCCCTGACTTGAAACTGAGATACTCCTGAAATGAAAACTCATTTCACAAGGTCTTGAGTGTTTTAACTGTTGTTCTTGCCCAAGTCAACCCTTCTATTCAGACTTCATTATTTCTCCTTTCTTTCCCTGCCTTCCCCCACGTACTGTGGATTTTCTCCTAAGTCCCCTATTGCACACATCTCCTCAATACTCTTCCTCAGTTCTTTTTCATACTTAGATGGGAGTCAGTGTAATGTAGAGTGAGTTTTCAAGCACAGAATCTGTTTCCAAATAAGCACAACCTGAGAGCATTTTGAAAATTAAGGAGTAAGACTTCTGGGGTTTGCTGAATTCCTCCCAAGAGCCAAACCCTAAAGCATCATTATACCAGAATGAATGTTTCAGAGTAGCTATTCCAGAATAGCATGTACAGACATGTCCAATTCTCAAGATCCATGTGACTCAGAGCAAGTGCTTCAATTGTAATTGTTCATCTTCTCTGCTGAGGAACTATCCCATTCTAGCATCATAGAATCACAGAATCATTAAGGTTGGAATAGACCTGCAACACCATCAAGTCCAACATTTGACTTAATATCACTTTGCCCAACTAAACCATATCATGGAGCGCCATGTGTACTCATTTTTTAACACTTCATGGGGTGGTGACTCAATTTTCCCTAGGGACCCTATTCCAATGCTTAACCACTCTTTCAGTGAAGAAACTTTTCCTAATGTCCAACATGAACTTTCCTTGGCACAACTTGAGGTCATTTTCCCTTATTCTACTGCTAGTTGCCTGGGAGAAGAGGAAAACTCCCAGCTCACCACAACCTGGATCTTGTTCTATACAGGGCATCAGTGCCAGTTGCTCTTCAGCTCCCAGTTTTTGAAGGGTCAGACAGTACAGAGTGAATGGAAGGAAGGACCTTAAATTAGGTACAGACTTAAAAGTGCCACTTGTCGTTATGGAGTTCTAGTATTCAGACATCTGATAGTAGGTACTCTGTATGCTTTTGTATGACCAGAACCCAACCCTGTTTTGCTTTCTCAAAACAAAACAAAGCAGACAAGAATGGCAACTATCCATTTAAAGAGGTATGTCATCAGCATTCCCACTCTGATCTTGTGCTACTTAAACCCTCAGCTTTAGGGACATATTTATGAAACTGTAACATCCTGTGTGGTAGGTATCACTGGCAGATTATATCCTCCTGCCTCCTCTTCAAATGCTGAAGTGTTTTAAAAGGAAAGTTATTTGGCTTTTCCCCACAGAAGGATCATAGTGCATGGACTTCAGTTTCCCTAGTGTTATAATTGCACTAGTTCATCACAGACTGAGGTGTCATTTCTGATATGGCATCAAAAGCCTGCCTCATTCTAAGCCCTGGAAAAAACACAGCTTTCCTGGACTGGACAAGACCCAGTGAGAATTTGATAAGGAGCTCTTCTTTCCAAATATATCTGACAGCACACAGTACTTCTTCAGTGTACATATATAACTTTTAGACAATTTAATTTGGATAACTTTTTTTCTCCTGCTATTTATACTAAAGAGTCAAGGAAAGCCACAGATAAAGTGATTTTTAAAACATGACTATAAGCCCTGCAAACATTCCACAGTAAAATCAGCTTAAAATTTGAGACAAGCTTTTCTAAACTATAAATGCATACTTGGATTAAAACCAAAACCCTACTAAATGACCTTTACATGACTTCTCCACTGAAAATATAAAAGCCTTAAAACCAAAATGTATCAACAATATCAACTGAGTACAAGTTCTATTATCCTGGACTATCAAAGCTCCTCATGTTCAGGAAAAAAACACACATCTGCAATTACCACAACCAGAGGCAGAACTCAAAGGCTCTCAGGCACACTATGGAGAACTGTGGGTCATACAGGTCAGAGCAATTCCAAGGTAATACAATGTCCCATAAAGGTGAGTCAGAGAAATCATTCAGAGGAGAAACTTTAGTCTCTAAAAATTTTTGGAGGGACTGAAAATGCTGGGACACTTCATGTCAGAGAACAGGTTGGATAAAGAGAGGTTATGAAAAAGGTTTACAAAACCATGGGCACTACCAATAGCTGGCTGCAGAACAAAAGATCACCAGAGCTCACAATATTCAGAAGCAAAGGACTTTCAACAAAACTAGTAGGAATATGCTTTAAGAGATAAAAAAGCCCTTCTTTCCACAGAGAGCAGTGAACTCCAGGAACATGTCACCAAAGGAGGTTGCAGAGGCAGACAATATTATGAAGTTCAAAAAGAATTTGTACAAACTCAGTGGACAATTGGTCCATGTCCAGATAGAAAAGCAAAAAGGTAGAAATGTACCTCCTAACATCCCTGATGTAACAATGGAGCATGAGGCAAATGGACCACAAAGGTTCATACAGCAAGGCTCAAAGAGTGTCTCACTAAATAGCATCTTCCATTGCCACAGTCACAGGCAGAATATTGGGCTTTGTGGAGCACTGATTTGACCCAAAAAGGCATCTTCTGTGCATTTGCACTGCTGATGTTACTCAGCTGGGTCAATTCCTGCCCTGAGAGCTGCAACCGGATAGACTATCCGGAACTGGAAATCTTCATCTCCCATTGTCTCCTCAGACCAATTTTGTTACCCCAGCATTATTTTGATTATTCATCCTGTAATACACTCATAACATGGAACTAGCAGAAAGTGTTACTTCCTCCACCAAATTCTAGCAATACTGTTCTAAAGTTCTATTAGAACAAATGACTTATCACAAGGCAAGGAGCTTTCTCATACTACTTCCAATCTTTTGAGACAACAATTTTACACCACAAGTTGCAACTCAACTCTCTACTGCAACCTATACAGACAGGCTTTGGAAACAAATCAGAACAGGTACAGGGCACTTAGAAAACAAATCTCACTCAAGTTCATCAGTTTTTCTTCTCCCACCTCAATAATGCTGGTCCACTAGGCTCTTCTTCCATTGTCAGTACCAATCCAAAATGCTCTGGGAATTATGTCTTTGCTGATGTCCAGTGACCACAGCTGACAGTCAAAACTGAAAACAAGCTTTCAAAGCTGACAAGTAGATTGCAGGCTTGCAAAGAGGCTACCAAACAAGTTTACTGAAGTTCTGGGCTTGGCGTGGCACTAGCACCGCCCTTCAGCAAGCGTCTGTGATGGAAACAAGTATCACCTCACAGGAACAGGACTGGGATTATCTGTCACAGGCTGAGCCTTGGTAGGGGAAGGCTGCAGCTGCTGGAATAATAGAGAGGCTGCTATAAAAAGCACATTGCTTGACAGATCCAGAACTTTGGCTAGAAAAAAAGCTTCCTGAGTTTTCCCGGGATTGTTACCAAAAACACTTACTAGACAAGACTCGCTTCAGGAATGAGCAGATCAAGACTTTCCAAAACAAAACTGTGTAGACAGACTTGTTACAACATTGCTCGCTCCCAAAGGGAGTGGGAAAGTCCTCGTGACACTCAACAACCAGTGTGGTAATTCCTCCTACACTTTGATACTTTTATATCCAGAACTCCATGTGTAGTCATTCGGGACATAGGAACCAAAAAATCTGCATTTACCCTTTTTTCTCCCACTGTGATCTCATGACAGGTTGGTCAGGAATCTCCCCTGCATTACTTACAGTCCAACTAGTCTCAGTTACTTACAAACTACAGAGAAACCAAACAACATTGGACTAATAATCAAAAATATCCTGTCACTCTTGTTCTGTTTAAAAACAGAAGCACCACTTTTAAAAGAAAGGTCACTAGATAAATTTAGATCTATTCAGCTTGTAGGCTGCAGTAATTGGTTTTTAGATATGTTGTTTACCTAGCAAAAAATAATATTATTCAGCTAGCAAGAGCTTTTCCTATTTAATTTATTTTTGTATTCATTATTCATATTATAATTATTTTAGTTGAGTTTTTTCACAGCCTCCAGAAAACAGTTAACAAAGAAAGAGCAAAAGTGTAAGGACTCTTAGAATTATGATCAACATAACCAATTCATAGAGGTCACAGGTATACTTCAGTACTGACACCAAAGAAAATAGCCTTTAAGTTACATTCAGCTTAGATCTAGAGAACTTTACTCATGAAGGACCACAGCTTCCCTGGTGGAATTCTGTGTACCATCTTCAATATTCCTAGGTGAACTGCTTAATAAAGTTTCTGACCACATCATTAAACTAAATTAAGACACAAGAGGCATTGCATACATATTGCAATCTGTGAAGGACACTAAGTCTGTCTGGAAGATCCCAGTCTGGTTTCTATATCCAAAGAAGGGGGGTACAAAACCAAATTCAACAGAAGAATAAGAGAACTTTTGGAAGAACACTATTAGTGAAGACAACAAAAACTTTACAGTTGAATCCAGTGCCACACTTTCACATTCCACCCTACACAGCCAGCCACATGTTCTCAGTCTGCTCTGCTCACCTCATGAGTCCAGCTGCCTTGTGAGGAGGAGACTTCTCCGCCTGCTTCCCTCTCTGTTTCATGTCCGACAGGCGTTGCCGCATGTTGATGGTCATCTCTGAGCTCAGACGCCAGATGAAGATGCAGCTGAAAGAGAGAAAGATGAGACTGGGATCAAGTCTCAGTTCAGTTTATTGGTACTAATTCCCACTGCAGAGACAAAGAGCCCTTCTGTCTGTGGCAGAGATACACACACAGAAACAGCTTCACAGAAACTCAAGTCCATCACAAGCCTCGTGAGGAAAGGGTTAAACCTGCCTGTCAAAGCCTCCCTGTGAGTGAGAGCAACTGCAGAGATATTTACACAGACTCATCTCTGATCTTATACCTCTAACCAGCTGCTGAAGGAAATGCCATAACAAGTCCCTTTGTGGTCAGCAGAGTAAACAGAGCCTACAGCATGTCTCTTGCATCCTCTAACAGTGGCTAAGCTGAAGTCTCTGATTGCCTCTACCCCCAAAGGCAAGGCCTTCCTACTGCCCACTGTCCCATGGAGTCTCTGTGCAGTACTAACAATTAAGCTCATGTGGAAGTACTTTTTGCAGCAGGGCGCTTCTAATGCTTTACTCCGGACTCCCTATAGGACACTTGCACAGAATTTACACAGCCATTAGCTCAGCTGGTCAGAGCACAGTGCTAATAACACCAAGGCCATCGGTTTAATTCCTGCATGGGCCACTTGTTTCAGAGCTGGATTTGATGATCCTTGTGGGCCCCTTCCAATTCAGAATGTTCTGTGAAATATGCTGTGAAATTTGACTGAATCTGCTCAATGAATTCAAAAGCATTTGAGAGAAAGAAACCAACAATGCGATCTCATTTCATGAATTTCTTCAGAAATTCAGTTTAAAAAAATATTCCTCATCACATTAAAGAATATTGCATCTCATCTTCAGCTATTAGAAAGTAAAATGAGCAGCACTGTCTTTGAAATTTAACCTCACTGCTAACTAATTCTTTTCATCTCAGTCATCTTTCCTGTCTAGCTGGGTGTACCTACACTGATGTAGAAACAGAGATGGTGCTTTGGCTATCACTTAAAAAATCTTGCATCCTACTTTGGAACCCAAAGAGGATTTAATTCAGTTCTTCAAGACCCATCAGTGCCAGCAGACTAATGGGTACTCCAATACACAGAAGATTTTTCAATGACTGACTTTTCCTTCTCTTGATAGCATGTAAACATTAATTTGCTTTGTCATTTTGAACAATGACCATGAACTTTGGTCTCCCTGGCCTGAGGCAAATGTCAAAAGCGCCAGGGTCCTGAATACCTGAATCTTCATTTTTGTTCTCTCATGAAAAAAAAATGTGAAAGGCTTAAATTCCCATATCACACCAAAAAAACCCCCATAATATCATCCTTGCAGTCTGTGGAGATTTTAAGGCAAAACTAAAAATTTCCTTCTTGTTCCCAGTGCCATGCTCAGGAGCATCACTCCCAGCTACTGAAATCCCACACAGACACTTTGCATTGCCTGTGAACACACTCTCATCCTCCCAACCAGGAGAAAGGGGTGAGACACTGTGTCTGGGAACCATGGCAACCCAAGGCAGCCAGCTGTTTCC
This sequence comes from Passer domesticus, assembly GCF_036417665.1. Classification (NCBI taxonomy): domain Eukaryota; kingdom Metazoa; phylum Chordata; class Aves; order Passeriformes; family Passeridae; genus Passer; species Passer domesticus. Next base: position 37,123,408 of record NC_087479.1, read on the forward strand.
CCTCAAGGAGCAGCTCTCTCCAAGTAACAGCAATCATAATGAAATGGAGGAAACAAAATTCTGAAAGCAAATCTGGCTTGTTCATTTATCCCACCCCCACAGTTATCAAACTTAGACAAGCAGCAAACAACCCAAGCCTGTGAATACATTAGCATCCAACACAACCTCTGCAGAAGCAAGCACCCACCTACCTCTTTTGCTAGGGTTGGGGAGGGGATTTTGTTTTGTTTTTTCTCACCTTGTATTATTTTCCTCACATGAATCTCACAGTCCTTGTGCCCTTTCTCATCCCTGTTTTTCTCTCTGTTCTCAGCTCTACTCTTCGCTGTGTGTGAACAGACAATGTTCCCTGTTCTCCTCTGAAAAAGATGCTTTCTCATCTCCTTACAGCAAACTTCTTCAGGAATCCTTTTCTCACTTCTCATCCATCTCCTGCATACCCTTAGTGAAGAAAATGACCCTTTTGCTCACGGAAATGTCAACAAAAGAATGTTGCACTAAATCACAAGGATCATTGGGGCCTTCCAAACCTTCCATGTTTCTGGAATTTGTCAGAAGTTCACAAGAAAAGGACTCTCTCCCCTACAACTTTTGTCCCTAACCTATTTAAACACATGAAAGAGGAAAATGAAATTATTTATTACTGAAAGATAGAAACAATCAACTGATGACATATAAGGTGATATATCATATGTTCTACAACATGATGTATGACTCTCTAAAAGCCTCTTTCCAATTCAATTGTGCTTTATTAATTAACGAAAAAAAAAGAGAGAATCTGGGTTGCTCTGAACTTGCAATAGCATTCCAGGAGCCATCTTTCTCAAAGGAAATATTTTATTCAGTTCGGCTGATTTAAGCATTCACTGACTCCAGAAATAGTGGCACCACTCACCTGAGTGATCATCATACTAGGCATGTATTCTCCTTTTTCCCTTGGGCTCGGTCTGGTGACTACTTCAGCTTTTAGTGAACGGACTTAGCTCACTAAATGTGCAGAAAACTCAGCTCAGGGGAGTACTGATGTAGTGACCTAAATTTGCTGAATGAGGGGTCAGCTGCACCACTGCTGACTCAGGGGAGTGGGAAAAGGACCCTATGGACAGGACCAAAAAGTGAGGACAGGCCTGTCCCTTTTGCTGCTGAACAGACTCTTTCACCTGGTAAAACCTCACCAACAAGAGTACTGCAAGAAAAGGTTTTGGCACTACTAGCAAAAATAGCCCAAGATGCCTTATATTACAGCCCTGAAGGCTGGTCAGTAAACAGGTCACATGTTTGTCTCCTTTTCAGCACAGAATAGTATTTACTCCCAGAAAAGGGAAATACTTCACATGGGTCTCATTCCATGGAACGATAACAAACTCTGGGTTTTGCCAGCAACACACATTCAGGATTCAGAAAGCTCTGAGATTTATTTGGAATTCAAAAAGCATCCCTATAAAAAAACAAAAATCCACCTTTCCTAAGGACATGTTATATCCAGTATGAGATGTCACAAGGCAGTATCACAAACAAGCAAAACCTCTTACCTGTCCCCAGAAACAGAGATCAGATGTTTGCAGTCATTACTGAATTTCATCCCAGTTACAATCTCTGTGAGAAAAAAAGCACAAAAAACCAATCTTCCCTGAATTATCCAAATGGACAGAAGGGATAATTAGCCAAATAGCCTGTCTGCACTCAGTAATTCACACTTCACAGACCAATACACCCCAATTACCATAATCATTTAACCACAAAATCTAGGCTTGACATGGAGAGGGTACTCCATGGCCAAATATACATGAAGAATAAATTCTCTTTCTGCCTATAATATAATCTCAGCTCCTACCATGCAGGAGCTATTCTATCATAATGAAATTAAATATACACTGAAAAAACCCACAGACTGTTTTGTAGGCTACTAGAAAAAAATGTGTAAATAAATTGACAGGAGGGTATATGTTTGCTCGTGTGCAAAATGCAAAAATTGAACTTGCAATAAATATTACAACTTCATCCACTTACAATCCATTCAAAAATACCCATCAGGTAAACTTTGGTGGGGAGAAATCTTCAGAAAGCTTTGACTAGCATCAGACCCTACTCTATAGTCATCAGCAGAAAAAAAATGAATTTCCAGAAGTTTTTAAGCCTTACCTGAGTGTCCATACATGGTTGCAACACACTCGCCAGAATAGAAATCAAAGATGGAGAGGTTCTTGTCAGAACAACTGGTTGCAATATAAAGACCAGAAGGATCTGTTTGCACCTGATTCAGGAGACCAGAGGAATGCAAAGATACGGTGAGAAACTACTTCAAACTACATAAAAATAGTCCAGAATACCCAAGACGGTCAGAACAAAATGCAAATAGCCCTCACAGGAGTCCAATTGAGTACCAACCTATCCAGTATCCCAGGACAAATCTCCAACCTGACTAGACTTTTAAGACTATCTCCAACCTAATCAGAGACTGAAGGCACTTAAATTAAATACCTTCATGACTGTGAAGGTATTGCCACCAATGGACAGATTTCTACTTCTCTCCTACTTTCGTTTAACTTTGGAGTCTTACTTTCTTCTATGTTAAAATCAAAACAAAACAACAACAAAGTCCCATCCCAAAACACACGCACAATTAAAAAAAAAAAATATCAGAGCTGACAGAGTTAAGTGAAATATTAAATGATTCAAGCCTTCAGGAGTGAAAGCAAAAAAACTCAACACTGCCAAGAAACTGTCTTTGACAATGATGCTGTCACATCTCCAGTATTTGCAACTCCCTTTTTTCAGCTATTTTGTTTGTTGTTTGTTTCTTCATATGCACCTATTTGTCGCTTTATCTTGGATCAAATATAAAATCTCTGCAAATGCCTCACCAGGTCTAAAGCAGCACTACAAAACAAATACAGTTACTGTCACCAAATGTCCTGCTCTGTCCTTTATAGAATTTTAAGGAACTGAGAGGATAAACTGTGTTTTTCAAGGGAGACATGGTATTTAAATAATGGTAATTCTTTTGGTTTGTTATGGCTCTTGTTAAGGCTCTTTTGGTTTGTTATGTTTATTTTGTTGATGTTTGCTTCCAGTGTCACTGTTTGAGTTCTGCCCATTAAACTGCAATGTGTATTATGATCTCAGAATAACATGCCAAGAAAGTTTAAATTCCAGAGACAACCATAATCCCTTGGTTACATAATTGTCTTCAAAATGAGCAAAGCAACAGTACAAGTAATTGAGATTCCCCACTTGAGATACACATTAAAAAAAAACAACACCATAAACAAAGGATATCAAAACCAAAAAATCCAGCTCCCAGAACATTCCATGGTTTTTTTTTTTGTCTGAGAAAAATCTAATCAAGCACCTAAGCTTATCACAATTTAAAGTGCAGCATCAATTTTTCATTTTCTTTGCTCTGGATTACAAAAATTTTGTAGGAATTATAATAGGCAAAGAGAAAGAACTTCTCTTACTCTGTAAAACAGAAGAGCTGACACTGAACAAAACTTTTTGTTTCCCCCCTCCCTTTTCACCCAGTTATTTACACACATCAATAGTTTCAGCTAGAAGGGAACTACAAGTATCACCTAGTCCTGCCTGGCCAATTCAGAGTTGACCAAAGATTCATCAAGCTTAGTCTCTTCCATAAGGGCCACATGTTTAAAGCTTGTTATTAAGTACATTGATCAAAAGCATCTTCTACACTGTCAGGCTTGGAGTATTGACCACCTCTCTGGGACTCCTGCTCCAGTGTTTGGCCAAACTCTCAGTAAAGAAAATGCTTCCTAATGTCCCTGGTGCAGCTTTGAACCAGTCCCATATATCCTGTCACCAGCTCCCAGGGAGAAGCACTCAGCACCTCCACCTGTGTGTCCTCTCCTCAGGAAGCTGTAGAGAGCAATGTGGCCACCCTTCAGCCTCTTCCTCTCCAAATTAGATAAGCCCTAAATCCTCAGCTGCTCCTCACAGGACATTCTTTCCAGTACCTAATAATAATACTGCTGACCTGTGCAGCAGTAGAAAATTATCAGTGGAAAAAAATATAATGAAGAAGCTTGTTTGGCAAATGGAGAGATACTTTTATTTTGTCAGCTGGCTTTCCCCCTTCATAGACAAGAATGCAGTTCTTCCACTCCACTGTGAGTCTCAAACACACCTGATTTACCAAGGTTAGCCCTGGATAGCAGCAGAAGCAGGTGTGCTACCGTGGCCCAAGGCCTGGATGCACTCAGCAGGTGAGAAACTTGAACAGACTCTCTCTAAGCAGTACCATGCTTTTCCAGAACTCCAACACCCAGGCTTTTCAGGTCCAATACTATTTAATTTTGTCAGCTCAAAGAGTTCCCCTTGTATTTGCCCTCTGAAATCTACTGCACAAACACTGATCAACAGGTATTTCCACTTTAAGAATCCTAACAAAACCAGTCAAGAAAACCAGAATGAGCTCTCTGGAGTAGAAAGTAAAGGATTAAATTAAACGGATTAAATCATCTCCTGACAGATATTGGTGCAGTTCTACTTGTTTTTACAGCATGGTCCTGTGACTCACTTCAGAAACAGAACAGAGAGAAAAATCAAAGACCAGCTTCATCATTCATTGACTCTTTTCCTCTTTTAGCCTCATGAAACCCAAATATATTACCAGCCCTTAAGGGTGGAAGTAGGAGGAAGCAGCAGTAGGGTAAAGGACAAAGTATGGAGCAAGAAAAAAAAGAAAAATAAAAAAATAAATACTCTACTCAGATTTGTATTTAATTTTCTTGTCCCCGTGCTACATTCAGAAAAGCTGAAAAATTGAAAAAGGAAGGAAAAGAAAACAGCTTACTTTGATAAGGGTGCCATCTTCACCTTGGGATCCCTTGTAAAGCTTCTTCTGCTTCCCACTGCTTATGTTGAAAACCCTGAGGGGATGAAATAAGATAACATGGCTCATTGTGCCCAGGTACTACTCTGGGGCTGTTGTCACCAGGATCATTTTTCTCTCCCTGTTCCTCATTCCATATAAAATACAGGAAACAGGGTGAAACTACAGGAAGTGGAGAAATTATCTCCATGAAGTACTACTACCAGTCATTTAAATGGTTCAAGAAACAACCTCAAAAGTAATGCAAAGGCAAATTATCTGAATTAAAATCAAGGCTTTATTCTCAAACCAATAATCAGTCCATCCTCACTGCTGTAAAAATACCTGGGCTCCTTCGTACTAGAGCAAAGGATTAAGAGAGCAAGACACTTCATGTTAGAAAACAAAACCAAATTACATCCAGTAGTGATATTTAGCTATGACCAAAACTCTTAACATCTCACACAGCTACAACAGGAGCAGCCACACAACTACAGAGAGATTCCTTTGCTTTCAAGCAGACAGACTGAAGAAATGGATAAAAAGAGAAGAGAATGGACTCCACTTGTTCAATGACAGTCACATCTAGTTCAGTTTTAGGTTCCCACAGTCCCAGGTATTCCACAGGACCTCACAGCTTTTCACTAAGTACTTTCAAAACCAAAAATTACACAGTGCAGAAGTTCTTGCCCCACAGTTCAATGATGTACCAAGGAAGGCACATTTGCTCCCCCAGTAGAAAGCCTTTGCTCTGCAGAGCAACCCAGTGAGAAGCCACGAGTCCCATGGGAATTGCACATATACACGGCTTTTTATCAGTGAGGAGAAAGGCAGAGTTCAACCTCACAGTGCCTCAGATCTGTCTGAAAATGCTGAATCAAAGAACTTAGAGGAATAATGATGGAGATCAGGCTGCTTCACTTATGACTGGAAAAATATTTTCAAGTTGAGAAGGAAACTAACCTGATGTTACGATCTTGGCATCCAATAGCTGCATATTTCCAGCTGGGGTCCACATCCATGTCATAAAGTGTGGTCTTCCTAACAATGTGATGTGTTCGGGTAAACTGGACCCCTTCTCCTGTCTAAACATATGGGTAACAACTGTGTCAAAATCAAGTAGTTAATAAATTACTAAAAGCAAGTAAATACAGATGAGTCTTCCCATACAGCCAGCATAAAACAATCCTTCCCAGGGAGCTGCTGGGAGCAGCTGGGACTGGAGGCACAAGGAACTCTTCCCTCCAGCCCTACTCTTTCACCAGTTTTCACAATAGCTCTGGCAGTGAAGGAAAAGCAGATATCCTAACAGTTCTCTATTTCTGCTCTGAGAGGTCAGGCTGGGAGTAGCTGCATGCTTCACAGAACTAGTTCTCTGAATGTAATCTCTTCTATCAAGTCAGTGGGAGGCCCTGAGGCTGAAATAGCAACAAGCTCATACAGAAACTCTGATACCATTCTTTGAAGTAACTCCTTTGTGGAGAGATTATAAATTAGAAGTGTACAAAAAGCCGTGATAAGGTTACCTTCTGCGCAGTGCGGAAATAGATGCTCTTGTCTGCCCCACAGCTTATCATTCGCACTTTCCCATCGTTAGCTGGAATAAAAAGACAGGAGACAAAAGATAAACACATATACAAGGTGGAGGAAATGTTTCAATTTATACCACTGCTCATATATTCCAGCCCTGATTAACTAAAACTGACTCCTCCCCAAGCAGCGAAACAGAAGCCCCTTCTCAAGGACAGCATTTGTCTTTCATGCTCAGAGAGCATGAGGCTCCAACACAGAGGCTTTTCAGAACACATTAAGATGTAATTCTGTTTTCTCCCTCACTAATATTCTCATATCTCTGTGTGCCACAGCACTCTGTGGCAACATGGCACATTCACACTCAGTAGAAGCTGAAAACAGGCAATAGGCACTTTTCACACCTTACAGCTGGACACATCTTTCTTACTGCAGGGTCAGGCTTCCCTTCTTCCCTTAGGACTGTTCTGTAACCAAGCAGCTCCTTCAGCAAAGCAACACCCAATAAAACTCCAACTCCAACGCATCCAACATCACACGGGTCCTTGAACTGCACCCACTTAAAGCATGCCAGCACTTGGCTCATAGACCAGCACAAAGGCCTTACCTGCCAGGCCTTGAGCCCACTTCCCTCATCTCCTGGGAGCTCAGCTGGCTGCATTCAAGGCCAACTCACTGATAAGACAGATCTGTCAGAGAAACGACTGCTGGCCTTGGAGCTCCTCCAGAAAAAAAAAAAAAACCCCACAAAAAAAAAACCCACAAAAAAAAACCACTTGAAAAAGCCACACGGTTGCTTTGGGGAGCCCCTGCTTCAGTGAGTCCATTCACTTGGGAGCAGTTCTCAAGCTAAGGTTCTCATCCTTGAGTCCCAACTGAGCTACACTGCAGCAGCTTTGCAGCCACAACTGTGCTTGGACATGCACCCCACTGAGCCAAAGCCTGATCCAATCCATGGACTCACCTTCCTGATCTGAACTCCATCTTGCCTTGCCAGTATGGACTTGCCTGGCAGGCACTGAACTATAGCTGACCCTGACCCACTGATCAAGACCTTGAATTGCTCGAATCTGTAGTCTTATCACTACGGATTTGTCTGGTGACCTGGACTACTGGCTGTATCTAGACTTGATCTGTTCCTGTTCATGTCCTGTGGTACTTTCCCACAGCCAATAGAAAGATGACCAAAACCAATCAAACCTGCAGCTTCAAATTGACCTAGTCCAGTATTCAAGTAGATAAAATTACAGCCACAAAGTGACAACAGTAGTGCTCAAATCCAGCTTTGGTGGGAGGCCATGATTTGCTACCTGCAAATTTCACTGCAGTGATGGAAGAAGAATGTTCATCCAAGGTTTGCTGCAGGCTATAGTCCTTCCCAGCATCCAAGACATGAATCAATCTATCCCGACTGGCTGAGGCTAAGAGCTTTAAACCTGTTAGAAATTGAAAAACAGTGCAAGATCATGACTTAAAAAGTAATTTTTAAAACAGCTTCCCAAGTCTTCTTAGGGACAAAATATTATACTGCAGGTGTGTTACACAAAGTAACAGCTGAATTTTGCATTACAATAATAAATGGAACAAGCTGCAATCTCAACATACAATATTCCAATAAAAAGTAAGAGAAAGAAGGCTTTTTCAAAGCCTGGCCAATACTTGAAGCCTGCTTTGAACTCCAGGAGTAGTTCAGCATGACAATTCTAACATACCATAGTAGGACATTCCGACTTGCTCAACACTACATTCATAGGCAAAGGGGAAGCAGCTCAATTGCATTTACCTGTGTCAGGTTTGGAGTATTCCAGACATAGGATCTCGGAGTCATGGGCTTCCACTTTCAGCATTTCCTTCAGAGACTGCAACTCATATATTCTAGGACATAACATGGCTCATTTCAGTATGTTTAATAAAATTAGCAGGACCTGGTTATTTTCTCATGCCTGACCAGTCTGCAATCTGCATAAGAAGCTTTATGGGATTACCTGAGAGTGCCTATCCTGTCCCCTGAGGCCAGGTGCTCCCCGCTGGGACTCACACAGACAGTGCGTATCCCCACCTTCGTATCCAGCACTTGTGCATCAGCTTTGTCTGCACTTCCTGCTGAGTTGTAATCAGTGTCCAGAAGTACCTGAGTGTTGTCATCTACATAGATGATTTTCATCAAGTCCTGGGGGCACAATACATCCAGAAATATTTATTAGTTACAAAAAATTAAAGCAAAGCATCTACCTTAGAAACTGAGCTCCTAGTCAACATAAACATTTTATCGGCAACAATGATGTAATTGGTATGACCTTTTAGTTAGGAGCAAGCACTAAGCCCCTTCAGATTGTAGGATTAAAGTTTCACAGCTGTGTCTCACAATCACCCCTTTCAAGAGAGTCAAGCTAGAAACTAACAGCATCTCCTTCACTACTGACAAGCCCTGGGATTAGTGATTACAATATATTAGGGCACACAGGAGGAGTATGAAAGACTTCTAGGGATTATCTAAGTCAGTGGTCTGAGTACTGACAGAAAAAGCAAGAATTTTTTCCACCTGATTCTTGAGGTCAGGGCTGCTGCGTTCAGAGATCTTCCAGCTCAGATGAGAACAGAAGCAAATGTCCATATGTAATCACTGTTCTGTACAATTAGCCTCCCTCTTACATAGATTAAGTGAGTGTAAAATTTTTCATTCAATTTCCCAAACATCTGCCTCATTTAATGCACCTTTTACAAACAAATCTTAAAAGTGGTTACACATCACAGAGATGCAGAAAAAGAGAATCAGCTCTCCTGAAACGTAGTCCTTATGGAATAGACTAAGCTTGGTGAAACTTTGGGTGGTTTATGAAAACAGCAATAGTACCTAGAACCATTTCAGATAACCTGTCCTACCCAGTACTCCTTTTGTGTTTCTTCAGGTTCATACATTTAACCAGATTCGTGCTCAGTTTACAGAAAGCTGGGTTGACTTGGAGATACAAAGAAATTTGGGGCTTAACTTGAGAATCTGTGTGTGAAGAAGAGCAACCCCAAGGACAAGGAGGTGATCCAAACCTAGGATCTTACATTGCTGAGGATGTTGCGGTGCAGGGCTGTGCCGTGGATGTTGGAGCTTTCAGTGTTCCACAGACGAATGGTGTTGTCAGAGGAGCAGGTGATGAAAGAACCAGGGGGGAGGCAGGGCTGATTGTTGTCCTTCACCTCTGGATACATCTGAGGGCAAGTAAAATGAATCCCTGAATAACATTACCTGGCATCTGGCACCCTAGACACTGGTAGAAAGTTTCAAAACAAAATGAGACAAAACGGGCGTCCTCTCTATTTTCTAAAGGTGAAAGCCAGACAGACTGACTTCAAATAAGTTCATTAAGCTTCCCTCATCACAGAAAACCTCCTTAAGAAGCATGCAACAAACCAGTATCCTTTGTTTCTAATAGTTCAAAGAGAGCACCTCAAATCCCAAACAATGGCCATGCAATAAACACCTTGCACTGTTGTTTGCAACTTTCATCTACCACTGTCAGTTTATAATTCAGAAGGAAAGGGTAAGATGAAATTAATAAATAAAAACAGAGCTCTCAACCTCTTCCCACGTTCTTTCCACTTTCCCCTCTCCTGACCACTGTTAGACATATTTCAATATATTAACAATTCCATTGTTTCCTATACTTCCTTTACTTCCCTCTAAGGGAAAGCCAGCTAAAGAGACTGCAAGATGACAGACACTTGAGAGGCTATTTCCACATGTCCAGGTAAGTATGTTAAGAAGGACCAGAGTTCAGATTTTATCACTTATTTCATGTTTTTTGACTTTGAAGCAATTGCTCACCACAGATCTCAAACAGTTTTTTTTGAGGTCAGCAATAAACACTTGTGTGTTTTCTAAAAGGATGCTCTGTACTCAGTTTCATTCAATGCTGTCTTTCTCCCACCTTTCACCTTTTAATGGTGAGATTTTTTTTTCCCAGTAGCACCATATATTCAGTCAGCCATTACAGTGCAGCCAAATAACTGCTCCCAAGCCCAGCAGCAAACACACTAACCACAGGTGAAAATCTGAGTCAATTCCCTCTACAGTCAGCATCTGCGTTCAAATTTGGCAGCTTGTCTAATGACTTTCTCAGCTGCAACTCACAATCCAACACCTGTGTCTGCAGACAACGTACCTCAATGTTCCACACACAGGAAGAGTGATACAAAGCAGAGTACACCTTGCCCACTTTCTTCGGATCTTTGACATCCCACACGTACAGGCTGTGGTCATTGTATACACAGGAAAGCCACTGGTTGGTGGGGTCAAAGGTCAAAGCAATCGTGTCTGGATATTTTGCATCAGCCACACCAGAGAAAAGACGGCTGCACAAAGAGAGAACAGCCTGGTTAACTTGTGCTTTCTAGGAGCTGGGGCAATACTCCAAGAGGAGAGCACAGATTCTCCATGGGGTGCTGTTGAGATGAACAGTGGCATCTATACATAGAGAGAGTAGTTGGCCTGGAAGTTATGTCTCTTGAGCAACCAAGTCCCAAAAGAAGCCTCAAAGCCCCATAGCAAAAGTCTTTCTCCTTGCCATCCAACTGTAGTCCAATCATACAGGGCAAGGCTGCAACAGCTCAGAGAGATCTGCAACAGGCTGCCAATTCTAATCCATAAAAATAGCATGTTCCAGATAACAAAGGTCTGGGGAACAGTTTTAACCCCCACAAGCCTCCCTTGCTCTCTTCCACCCTTCTCCACAGTACCTGGCCTCAGTCACGCTCGCGATGTCAGTTCCCAGGAAGTGTGGCTTCGGCAGAGTAGTGACAAAGTGAAGGTTCAGAGGGTTAAAAATCCGCACGGTGCCATCAGCGCAGCCACAGAAGATGTAGTCATGATTCACAGAGATGCAGTTTGCCACAGTGGTCTGAGGAGGACACAGCACATGAGACAGCAAATGAGAAATGTGCTCTCACATCAAAGGTCAGGGAGACACACAACAGGGAAGCAAACTGACAGACAAAGGAGTCATGGTCAGAAGAGCTGGAGTGAAGTCAAACCCTGGGAGTAAGGAAAAGCCTAAAAATCCATTTTTCCTTTCTGAAGAACTTTCCAGGCAAGATCCACTGCAGATCCCAAGCAGTTAGAAAAAAGCCCAATTTCTCTGCCACCCACTATGATGGGAGGCCAGCAGAGCTACACATTTGCTCCAGCTGAGTCCTACTCTGAACATTGCTTTTATTTCTGTGACATTCAACAACACTGGCAGGCAAGCAGCACCTCACCCTGTACTAGCACAACAACACATTACCTGTCAGGAGGGGATAAGAAACAGAACAAAACAGATTTTCTTCCCCTCCCTTTGGGATCTGTACAAATGGTAGAAAATGGCACAAAATGGAGTGTGGTGAAAAGGGGATGAGTTCAATGCAAAAAGGTTTTTCAACTTACTGTGAAGCTGTCTGTATTCTGAGCGAGAGTGAAAGGCAGATTTTAGAGAGGGAAGGAAAGGAAAGGAAAGAAAATAAGAGGCATTTCACTTGAGTGAAAGCGTGAGCAGACTTTTTCCCTTGATTTTAATACACTGGATCCTTGCAGGTGGGCATGTTACATTCAATTGAAAGGAAAACAAGTTTGATCAAATTCTTAATATGGGCCAGCCTGGTGGTTTAGAATAGCCAAATCAACTAGCGCCTTGTGAACCTGCATTTGAGATGCACAAGCCATGTAAGACACTGCAGAGTGGATAGAAACCAGAATCCTTCTAAAAATTCTATTTGCACAGGCCAGGCCAGGAGGACCATACAGGAGTTGCCATGAGGACATTGCTTTGCCAGTAGAGCAGTCCCTGTAATGCTGAGGCGTGAGAATGAAAGAGACTCAATAATCAGTAAAATCCCATTGTCAAGAAATAACACTATTCTTGCCCAGCCTTCCAGAGTAAATCACAGGCTTGCAGAGGCACAATTATTTTCACTGCTTGTGGTCAGCTTGTACCTCTGAGTGCCCTTATTATTTGTTGTTCCTGCTCTGCTTGAGCAGAATAGGAGGATGTAAAACTCACCCTCAGCTCCACCCACTTGTCTAGCAGCCTTTTTTCATTGAATTCACAGAGCAGGCCTGAGGATGTGATACAGAAAGTGCTGTCAGCTTTTTTGCCCCTTCCACAAGCCACGTCCGCAAAGAAGTTGTTCCTCAGTTCTCCAAGCAATCCCGACCGACCCAGCAAGGGGACTGTGGCATTGACCTACCAAGAGAAAACAGTTTGCTACAAATACAGCAAGGCACTTCAGGCAGACAGTGATTTTTTAGAACATTAACCCCTGAGTGCTGAAGAGATTCAAAGAACTGTAAACACCCTAAAAGAAGAGGTTTTATTTGCTGTTCATGTTTACCACTGTTGATGAGCACACAGAAAAATCACCATAGGTGGATTCTGCCTCCCTGAGAATAACACAACAGCCAAAACTGTTAAACACTTTGGTTGATGCTTCAAAATTACACCCACAATCTTTTGAGATGCTTATACTATTGTCAAAGAGCTTTCCCCACCTCTGTGCTCCAAGGAATTAAATGACTGCAGCTCCTTTCTAGATTATTTGTTCTTCAGTATATGTGACTACTAAAGAACAAGTATACTGCTCAAGGAGTGACAGCTCTACCTCAGTGCAAGACAAGCTTTTGGTGCTATCAGCCCATGAGACTTGAGAGCTCATGGGGGTGGAAGGCTGTTCTTGCATCCCAGAAAAATTAGAAAGTTTCCACTTCCCACAGCTCACTGGGGCAAAATCCACCCTGCTCTAGGACAGAAATGCCTGTTTACAAGTTGGCCTTGATGCACTTCCACTCACCTTGGAGGTTTTGCTGTCATCCAGGTACCAGAACTTGATATGTCGATTTCCAGCAGTGACAAAGTAACTGCAGTCCTCTGAGAATGACACTGCTGTCACTTTACTTGAGACTTTGTTGGCTGCCACTACGATGTTTTTCTGGAAACACAATTGTTTAGATTGCTTAATTTCTTTGCTCAGAAGCAAAGGAAACTTATTTCAATTACAGGCACATATCCAGTACAAGCAGTGCAGCAGGGAAAAGATGAAACCCAAACTATTCCCCATTCACCTCTGTATACAACCTCCGCAACATTAGCTGGGAACATTGATTTGGCAGAAGTATAATTCACATTTACATTCAAATCCTCTTCGACATTAACTATGATCAAGAACAAATCAGCAGGCACTAGTGCCTGCAGGAACTTGGTATCTGAGCCATGACAAACATGTGGGTTTCACAATCACCAGCAGCTTAAAACAAATCCATTTCCCTTCCTAAACAGCAAATGCAGATGTAGGCCAGCACAAGGAAGAACTCCTCCAGCCCCCAGGCAGCAATGAGAGCATTTCATTCAAGATGAGGAATTGGTATTTTTCACAGAGAAAACTGTACTGGTTCTTCCATAAATTCTTCTTTCTCTTGAAATACGTTATACTTTATTAAAAGACTCAAAATACACAAAGACCATCCCTATACTGGAAGAGAAAAAGCAAAATCTGTTATACCTCAAATGTCCACCTGAAAATATCAAAGTCTGGGAAAGGAGGAAGAAGATGCAGGGACAGAAAACAGGATGGACACTGCTCAAGCAGAATGGTTCAGATAGCAGCATCACACAGCACCATTGCTCAGTTTTCCTGTCCCTGCCTTTCCCCAGTTAGAAGTGAGAATAAACAAGTTGTCTGCTTTGTCTGTTGTGGGTTTGCAAGCATGCAGCACACAGCTGACAACAGTGCACCCTTTTTCATTCTTGCTGTGTTTCCTTTACCCTTCCTTTCAAGGATTCAGCTGCTCCCAGTCTTCCAGACACAATGCCCTAGCACACAAACCATGTCACTCCAAGGGCCCCACTGGACTGTGTGCTGGCAGAACTGAAGAAACCAGCACAAGGGGAGTCTAGCCTGCTGCACCATCACCATGGAGGATCCCCCAACCCAGAATGAAGGAAAGACAGCAATTATCATAACTTCTTTCAAGACAGTGGACAGAGAAAAGCTTAGGACCCTTGCAGACCTCAACATCTGTATCATTGCTGTGGTCTTCATTTAGGGAAGGAAGGGAATCCTACAGACAACATGGATTTTCTTTTCCATCACAGTCAAATGACTAGGTCTACCAGCCAGGAAAAACGGGGAAATCAAAGCTGTAGCACAGAGGAAAGAAGGGTTGTGGTCAAAAGTGAAGGACAATGCTTCAGGAGATCTGTATTGACTTTGGTCAGTTTTGGTGTCCGGCCTGCAAAGTAAAGGCCAGCTAGAGCTCCCATCACAGTCTAGAGCATAAGCTTAAAGTGTGTGTTCTTGAGCAGGGAAGAGTCAGACAGTCCTTACCTCAGAAGTTCTCGTGTTCACAATTATACAGTGAACAGAAAAACCCAGATAAGCAAGGGAAAGCAAAACTACTTGTACTGTTTCACACATGCCATGCATTGTGACCTTGTCCAAGTCACTACTTGCATTTGTATAACTAGAAATAATCCAAAGGCTGAGCACTCAATTTGCAACACAGACACACACACTCAGGTTCTCTCACTACACACAGTATTTAGCTATATGGAAAAATAGCAACATCAAATTTCAGCTCACACAGAAGATAACAATGAGATCTTAAATTACAGCATGTGATGAAGATTAAATTGCAGTAAATGTGATGAAGAAAGTAACATAATAAATGCATGCAGACATAGAAGCTACAAGAGAAGAGGAGTTCTGACTACCTAAAGAAGGCCCACATGAAACATGGGGAGGGACTTTTCATCAGGAAGAGTAGTGATAGCACAAGGGATAACTGTTTATAACTGAAAGAAGGTAGATTTAGATTAGCTATTGGGAAGAAATTCTTTACTGTGAAGGTGGTGAGGCACTAGAGCAGCCTGCCCATAGAAGTTGAGGATGCCCCATGCCCAGAAATGTTCAAGGCCAGATTGGACAGGGCTGTGATGAGGTTTCCACCTGGTCTAATGGGAGGTATCCCTGCCCACAGCAGAGGAATTGGAACTAGGTAATTTTTAGAGTACTTTCCAACCCAAACCATTCTATGATCCTGTGAGATTTAACAGATGTATTGATTTTTTTTTCTTAAATCATATCTCTTTTAGAGAGTGTTACAGCACTTAAAGAGGTAGCAGGAGTATCTATTGATACAAAAGACTCCTAGTCTACTAAAAACAAATGTTTATTTTCTTATCTACAAAAAACAAATGTTTAAATGTTTACTAGAGGATAAGACACAGTCTTCGTTTCTATCAAGAGTTGCCTCAATCCAGTGACAGGCAAAGCGACTTTCATCAGCTTTCACTCATTATGAATTCCCTACATTCCCCTTCTCACCCATCAAGGATAGGATCAGAGTATCACAAACTCTGACATAAAAAATCAAAACAAGCCAAGAATATACACTACACTACAAAAGAAATCTCTGACTGATGAGAGTTTCCTTCCTTAACCTCATAAATTAGTTTTTAATAAGCCTCTGAAAAACACAATGGTTTGGCAAGGTTTCAAAGTCCAGGCTTTTCTCGCTGGACAGAAAAATGTAACACATTTCCAAGCATAAAGAATATCCCTTCATGGAAATGACTTAGACCTTCCCTAAGGGACCATAGCTTTCTCTCTTGTCCAAATTTGTCTGTGTCTATGAAAGTCAAAAACCAAACAATAACCACAGAATTTTAAAAAACAGAAAGCAAGATGGAACTGAAGTTGTTCACAGAGCTTCCACATACTGGAAGCTCTGTCTGATTTAGCAACACCATGTGGCCCACCCAACCTCCTAGAAAACTTACCTTCCATGACCACACGTTGACAATCATGTCATGCTGGTACCCCACTGACACGATGTACTTGGAGCTGGGGGAGAAGGCCACGCAGGCCACCCCGTACTTGTGCTCCTGGAGCTCCGCCACCTGGGCTCGCTCGGCCACGTCCCACACCCGAACTGCTGGCATGTGTCCGCTCTGGAAGGGACAAGAGCAGACACAGAACAGGAGGTGTAGCCCCAAAATCACTTCTGACACATTCGAGCATGTAAATGTGCAGGAGCTTGGAAAAAGATGTTTAGATGGTGCTTTCACAATGGGTTTAGCAGTTCCTTTGCTTTTTAAAGCCCAGGTTGAGACCAATAAGCTAATGAATATATGCATTTCAACAGCTGTGCAAATTAATACCACCTCCCCTGCTTTAAACCTCTTCTTATGCTACTCACAAAATGCTAGTCCCTGTTGTAGCCAGGGACTAGAACAATACCTTTGATGCACATCCCTGGTGTTTGTAATAGGAACTTAGAGCCTGCTTCTGAAAGGATTATAATAGATTGTTATCCCTAGACCTAGCGAATGAAAAGCCCTCACATCCTCTGCTTCTAACATAACAGACATCTGAGCTATCAAACCAGGTCATGCCATACAAAAACATGACATGGCTCTCACACACTATCTGAGGCTAGCAGCATCATTTCTGTCACAAGGTAACACACAGATGCACTCTGCCCAAAAGAGTATGGGCAGGGTAACATCAGAGAAAAAGACATGGCAGGAACAGAGCCTCTGGTTTAATGTTTGCTCTCCAGAGAAACAGAAATGCCAATTCAGCACTTTCTGCCAGACAAATCTATTCTTTTGTTTAATTGTTTGTTATTAAACCAAATTAAAACAAGGCGCACAAGATGAGCTGAAATGCTGGCCAAAGAATGTGCTTGATGGGCAAATCTTACTCAAGTAACTGCTCATGATTGCACATTGAAGTCTGTCAAAACAGTAGCTTGTAAGATAACATATCCATGGCAACATGGCAAAATAGTACCTTTTTGATAGGTTTTAAGTTAGTCAATTGATTGTGTGGGAGAGGTAAGTCTCATCACAAGTAGAAGTCGAAGCTTTAAAAGCTTAAAATTGTGCATGTGTTAATTGCCTTGCTCAAAAGCTCTGCTAAGTAACTGCTTGTGGCCTGGAAAAATGCCATGGTCAGATTTAACTGCAGTTGGTACAGTCCTCCCTCCTGCAACGCAGAGCTCAGGTCTCAAGGTGGCTGGCAAGATATTACAATGAGCTGAATCAGCTGCTCTTCAAAACAACTGCTATACTTAAATACATACATATATATAACAATTTCCCAGTAACTTAGCATACACCCCAGGACCTTAACAAACTGAATTCGCATTTCATCTTTTAAGAAATGCTCACCAAAAGACAGCTCTGTGTGACCCCCATGGACAAGGACTCTACACCTCCATGTGGAGAAAAAAAATAATTAAAAACAGGGGAAAAAGAGTTTTCTTAGGAATTTGAAATATGTAAAAGACATTTAATATGTAGGGCAGCCAAGGACTAACCTCCATGCTCTCCTCCCTGAAAAGCCAGCCATGAAAAAAACTAAGGTGTTATTAGGCAAAATTAGCATAATGCAGCTACAAGGGAGCTTGACAAAGTGAACTCAGAAAGCATTTCCCTGTGGGATAGGGGATGAACTCAGACAGTGCTGACACCAGCAGGGGACACTGCTACACTAAGCAATCATTCAAATCTCAGACATGTGGGAGGATACTGAAAAAAAAATAAATGGCTTTACAACAAGGCAAGAGGAGACATGTTTTGCAACAAGGAGGAAAAAAACCAACAAAACAAAGCAACACTAAACCCCAAAACCCCCCCTCACAACATCAAGAATAACAAAACCCCTACAAAGTTCAAGTATAACTGGAACAGCCTCTTTTTTTTTTTGCTTTTCCATTTACTGCAATAAATTTTCAGAGAAGTTTGTTAGTAAGAAAAGTTCCCTTCATTTTTTACCATTTTTCTTACTCATGAAAAGCATTGAGCACCAGAATGTTTTTTTAAAAAAGGAAAATAAAAAAAGGCACCAGAATCATCAGAACTGAATACTATGAGCTATAAAACCTCATGTTGTCACAAAAAAAAAAAAACAAAACCACCTAATCACAACATCTAATGATGGAAAATTTATGCTTTTTATGTGTTGTGGTAGCCTCCATCCAAAAACCCCACTGTTGTTTCTACCCTTGGTCTGATCCATACAGGATTCAGGCCCAGGTTTGGAGCCACCTGGGGACACGACAGCTGCCATCACGGTGCCCATGCTGGGGACCTCTGGAGAGAACGGTCTCCACCTTGACAGCTCCAACACAGGACAGTGACACACTTCTCCTCCCTGTGGCTGAGGCTCAGGAGGAGACCTGTCTCACACATGCTCCCTTCCCATCTCTTACAGAGACACAGGGACTAGTGGCAAACTGCCATTAATCATACACAAGAGCAAACTAAGCCCAACCATAGGAATGTCAGCATTTCTGTGGATTTTTAACATCCAGCAATTCCAGCCTCATGACACAGCCCATGCCTTGAGCTTCTAATGCAGAACAGACACACAGTGTACTCATCCTTATTCTCCCCCTTGGGCATGTTGGGAAAGAGGAAGCAATTGTTGCCCCCAGCCAAACAAACAATGCCAAACCACAGGCACCAGCATCTTCTGTGACTATTCCTAAAACTTCACTCCATGTGCACTTTTCATTTTTCCTGCAACACTTTCTGGCTTCAGTTACTTCCTGAAATTCTGAAGGGACAGTGCTAAGCTCAGGCCAATATTCTGAACCATCCATGTACTCTTCATTGATGCCAGAGTAGAATGATGCTGTGTGTCCTTTTGTTTATTTTCACTCTTCCTTCAGCCCACAGATGCCACTCCAGAAGATCCATCCCCCAAGCTGACATGTTGAAAAACTCCCTGCAGGAGCACCCAGTGCCACCCATAAGCCAGCAGGTCCACTGAACAGTGAGGCAACACTGGAACTCACTTCTCTGAGTGAAAACAGCCTGGTTCTTCTAAGCCCCTCTGCCCTGCTTCAAAATGCAATAGACAAGGTGCATCCTCTCTCCTCTCACACTTACCTCTCCTGTAACCAAATATTTTCCATCTGGAGAGAAAGCAAGTGCTGTAATTGTTTTCCTAAAACAGAGAAAATAACACTGAGAAACATTTCCAATATGACTTCATTTCAAGACATCACGACTGGGGAGTAGGTTGGGATGAAATGAAAAAATGCTGAAGTCACTCATAATAGCCTGACATAATGGTTTTGCTTTGCCATGGGGATTCCCTGCTGCCCAAGTCTCAAACAGCAGCTTACAGCAGCAGAAAAGCTCCAAAAGTTGAGGTTCATTGCTGCACCTTTATTCCAGGTGGAGGACCATGTCACACTGCTGGCTTCAATAATGAGGTCATCACTTTAGGTGGAGGAAAAAAAAAGATGCCATGGAGCTGTAGTAAGATTCCCTCCATGTCATGACCATTACCAGTTCCTCTTGGGATCACAATGTTTCTCACGTGAGAAGGAGCTGGAGTCAAAGCAGCAGGCAGCCTGTCCCCAAGGCAACTCTAACCCTGGGGATTTAGCCTGGAGCAACAGGAGCACCTGCACTTCAGTCAAGCGATAAAGTCTTGAATTCACCTCACAGAAAGCAAGTCCAGCTTAAAGCTTTACTCACCTGGAGCTGTTTAGAATATGATGTTGCTTATTTTTTCTAGGGTTGAACAGCACAACAACACACCTAAACGAAGAAAACACAAAAACAAAAAGAGATTACATCACCACATGCATAAAGATAACCAAAGAGCTATCCTTGCTGGAAAAAGAAAAAAAGAAAAAAAAGAAAAAAAAAAGAAAAAAAAAAAAAAAGAAAAAAACACAGCAAAAGTAGTCCCAAAAAGCTGTTTTACCCCCTAATCTCAGACTGACCTGAGGTTAACTAAAAAACAGAAAGCAAAAGAATATTCCAGAACATTCCAGAGGGAAATCATGTCTCTCCCACGTCAAGGAATACCATTTGCTAGTACTGTAAATAATTACTTTTCCACCTCCAGGAACCCTGAGTCTGATTGTTCAAGCTGGACAGAAAGGTTGACCATAAAAGCTTGTGCAAAGCCCTAATGGATTATGTCCCCTCCCATAAAAGTGACTCTGTGTGCCGGGCACCAAAGCACTGTGGCTGGTGTAAGAGTAAGAAGGTAGGGAAGAAAGAAATAGGAGATCTTTTGGAAAAGATTTCAGGGGGGATGAAGGAGAATTAGAGGCCCTAAATTTCTGTGCCTGACATTAACGATAAACAGGACAGAAACCACTGAATATAGCACAAGAAGTGACTGGCTGGTTGAGAAGTGAGACATACGATGCCAAAAAACTATTGACCTAAGAAGTCTATCTGCATAAACAGCTTGCCAAGGGGCCTTGCAGATATCTCTCAGTAAGATGACCTGCTAAAGCAAGCAATACTAAGCTCCTGGTAAGCAATATAATCACCTCCACTGTGCGCAAAACACCTCTATTGCTGACATGGTGGGAAAGGAAGGAGAAGAGACCCACATCTCCCACATTGCCTCCGTGCCTCAGCCCACCACAACTAAACCTACAGCTGTTACAGGTACTGAAGCCTTCCCCACTCTCCACAAACACCCTAAAGACCATTTTTAAATCTTTATGTAACAGCATTTGTCTTGCAGCAGAGGACAGTAACAACCAGTAACACAAAATGCTGTTATGGGAATAAAAAGATAGAGTAACAATTGCTCGGATGACCTTGTGCCATATTTTTCACTTCACCTCTAAAATAGAAACTGTGGGTTTTGCCTGTCCCTCTACAACAACACACTGCTGGAGTTTGGAGAGTCCCAGCTCTTCCTTCACTGCAGTGTTGGGGGAGCACTGCAGGATGTCCCTGCTCCACTGCCAGCAGCCTTTGCTGTGCTGAGGATTTCATTCAGATCGCCATCGTGCTGGGGCTTGCTTGCAACACAAGCCAGGCTACGGACATCACTGGGAGAAACATGCAGGACACATAGGAGAAGTAGAGGAGTTGGCCTGGAGTAAGGGAGTAAAGGAATTGGCCTGAAACAGCCAATTAGAAGGGCAAAAATCTGAGGCACCACAGAAATCCATTGCAGAACCTCACCTACAGACCTCACCACCATTTCAAGACAGGCGGCGCACACTCAGGCACAGGACAAAGCACACCTTAGCACCACACTGCCTGGAACAAGAGCCACATCACTCCAGGCCCCTTCCACATCCCCAGCAGCAGGCAGGGCTGGGAGTGCTACAGGCATAGCTCAGGGTTGACAGGGCCCTGCAATGTCTCTGGCATCTCCTCACCTAGCCCTGGCAGCTTTAGTCTTTGGTCTGACCAGACTACACTGCCACGAGAAGTGTCAATTTTGAAAAGAAGGCAGAAAAGAGGAGTGACACACCAATACCTTAAGCTAAGAGTCCTTGGCTGGCCCTTCCACACTCTATTAACATTGCTAGCTCAAAGCCAGCATCCAAAGCACCAAGGAAGCACAAGATATGCCTTCCCCTCCTTTAAACTACTCTACTCTCCAGCCATGCCATTTCACACACCCCTATCCACTCATACCTTACCCTGAAGACCAAGGTATTAAAGGCACCAAAGTTTCTTGACAGTTAAAGGGAAGACAGCCATAGCTGGAGATGTAACCGTGTGGAAGAGCAGAGAGAGTGTAGATAAGCAGTTTGTTCAGACCAGAATTGATCCTTTTTACCCTGGGGAACCCAGCTGGAGAGTTTCAAGTCAAAGCCATGCTACATATTTCTGAGGGATTAGTGCAAAGAAGCAGGTGGTTTATGTTCCATTAACAAGTCAGGAAAGGTTAAGCCTTGCAAATCACAAGATATGAAATAGGAAGTTAGCAGATATGAAAATCTATCTAATCCCAAGCTTCCAGCTAATCAGAAAAAGAAAGCAAAAACCTCATTATGGTTAGGGTAGGGTTAATGGACCAAAATCCTGCAGAGTTAAAATAAGGATGAATTTTGCTTAAAATAAACTTCAAAAAAATCAGAAAGAATAAAGGGAAGACATGAAATCTTCGCGAAGACTTTAAGCAGCTCTGAAAGTCAAGTTTCTGTTTTATTGTGAGGAACTCAGCAGAGAAACAGGACTTCAGAGAAGTGAACACAGTTTAAAAAACATAGGAAAGATACAAAATATAAACCACAGTCTTCAAACCAGGCAAGCAAACAAACCACTTCCTAGAATAGTGTAGTGAGCCACAAAGATCCAGGGCTGTGCCATTATTAACTCACAGGGCTGAACTTTTGGCCGCTTACAGTCATGAATTTTAGCACAGTGGCACCCCAGAACAGTCTGTGTGCCAGCAGGCTTCCTCCCCCCTCTCCAGACCTTGGCCAAACCCAGAGCCTACAGGGGAGGTAAGAGCCACCACGCAGCTCACACACGAAAAGGTCTGTTGATTTGTCTTGAAGAGCCACACAGCTCCTAGTGCCAGAGCAGCTATCACAAATGTGGATATTTTAACTTTGTCTTAACTCTATTCTTGATTCACTGAGTTTGACCCATAATTAACAAACACTAACTGGAGGGGCAGGGGGATAAATCACAGTATCTCCTTACAGGTGAGCAAGCACTGATTCATATCACAAAATAGTAATTTTAACCCATAAGCTCAGCAAAAGAAGATATTTTGATTTGTCAGTTATTAATTAACAAAACTTAGTAATTAGTTATGACCTTCTTGCCAACAAAGCCATTTAGCCAGGATTAATTAGTCTTCTGAACTTGTTTTCTTAAATTAACTGCTACCCAACAAAAGCTACCCTAATGCAATGCTGTCCCATGCTGATTTTCCACCATTCCTGTTCTCTCTGCCACACACAAGGGCAATGAACACTTCAGCCAACTCCAAGGACACCCTATTAAGCAAGATGGCAAACCACAAACCATCAATCATACAGTGAGGCACAGATCCTGTTCTGGGAGTCACGAGCATCCAAGTTTGTAAACCAGCTCCCTCTCAAAATGCTTGGGAAGGATTCTACTCTGCCCCATCCTAAAGAGCACATTTCCACAACTGGCAAAAACTATTTCTAGTTCTTTAATATCTTCAGAGTGTTAGAAAACAGCCTCAAGTTGCATCAGAAAGGTTTAGATTGGATATTAGGAAATATTTTTTTACACAAAAGCTTGTCAAGCACTGCAACAGGCTTCCCAAAAAAGTAGTTGAATTGCCATCCCCTGAGGCATTTAAAAGATGTGGAGATGTGGCACACAGGGACATGGTTTAGTGGTGGCTTGGCACTGCTAGGTTAATGGTCCATGGTCTGAGGTTCTTTTACAACCTAAGCAGCTCAGTGACACAGGGTGGCCTCCATTGCCACTCACAGGTCAGCTCAGTCCAGCAAAACCTGCAGCAGCTTCCTAAATAAAGTATTTCAGAACCCATTAATACTCTAGGCATGCTCCATTTTAGCAAAGGAAATCAAAATAAACTGAATGAAGACACTGAATGATCAGGTTGCTGACCCACCTACTCCTCACTGCCTCCTATCCAGTAAGGTTATCAAGCCCTTGAGAGAGTCAAAATATCTACTCCTTTCCATTTATGCTTGATTTAATCTTACAGTAGTTAAAATAATAAATATAACTACCATGGAAAATTAGTTGCATCAAAGAGCATACACCCATATAACCGTCCTCCACCTTTTCTTCTTTATAAGGCTGCATTCAGTATTTTACAGCCAGAGGGATAGGAAAGGATGAATGGTAAGAGAGCACTGATCTTTTTATTCACAGCTTCCAGCTGTGCATGTAGACAAAGCAAAGTACTTCAAACCCAAAGTTCCACGATGGTCACATCCCCTGTTCCACACATTCCACCCCTTTCCCAAACTGAAGCTTTCAAAACAAATTCAAGTGCTCAAGACACCTTTGTCTGAAGATATATTTTTGAATGCTAGTGCCAACATGCAAACTAAGGCTAGCTCCAGAAACACCTCATGAGACCTACAGAGCCTGGCACACATCAGCTGTTGAGAACATCAACATGGTTAGCACTCATGTTTCAGCACAAACCCTATCTCCTCTGCAGCTGCAGACAAGGCTTGATGATCAGAGCACCTTTTTAATCCACAAGTATATTCTGATTTCCAGGACATTTATAGAAACTATTCACTCCTGTATGGATTACTGCTGCACAAACCATATATCAGCCAGCTGAGATCAAGTGTCCTGTTTGTTGGCTTGCTGGTTCCTGCAGAAGCTGCTGGCAATGGCACACATATTGAAAGGTGTAATTTCCAGTCTATGGTGCCACCTCACAACCATTAAGCACACCTTCCTGATGCAAGCAGCTTTTATAAACAGCTTGGCTGGGCAATCCTTCCCACTATGCCTCTTTCTTGTGGGACATCCAGGTAACACAAGGGTAGGACAGAATTAGCTCTCACAGCAGTGTCAAAGGTTTTTACCAACAACATGAGCATTGTCTATCAGGGAGCTCATTTGTATCAGCCAACAAGAAAGGTTCCTTGCAGAGCTTTCCAAACTTCCATGAAGGTTATATGTTCACAAATGTGCATCCTATGTGCAGATAAAAAACAGGGAGAGGAAAGGAGAGGATAGGCATGGAATGTCACAGTAGTTTCCAGTGGCTCCAGGAAAAGCAAAAAGGCCCACAAAATATAAAAATGAGCAATTTTCCTAGGCTAAATAGCATATAAGGAGAGGAGAGGAATCAGACATCAGTATCACATTTACACAAAGTATATGACTCACTAAGTCAGTGGCAGTGGGTCACTCCATTCAGCTCCCCCCACCTTTACTTCTGACTTTTCTTCTACTGGCTTCACTTCTGCACTTACCAAATCATAGTTTCTGGGCATTTTACTCTTCTTATTGTCCTCCTGTTTCCCAGAACATCCCTCTATTATCAGCTGCCTTACCCCAGCCATATCCTTCCTCAACAAGCTGACAAAAATCAAATTTCTGCAGAAGTCTGTTTTCCCTTCTCCTTCCTCTACGGATTCCCCTTACAAGGGGTTTGGGAAAATGAAAAGGCTGCAGTAGCATTCCTTTCCAATCTACCAACCAACTCAGCATTGCCGTATTTCATGGGACACACGATTGTAGGCAAAGCTCATGTGTCAAGTCCTCCTCTCCCAAATGCATGGAGCCTATGCTATGAACAGGATGCTCTACCAAGGAAAGGAAACTCCATTAAGACATGAAAACAAACATTAGCTTTCTTTTTTTCTCCCCCACAATATACTCCTTTCATGGCGCTGCAAGAATAAATGAAAAGAGCAAACAATCCTATCCCTTCAAAACTGGTCCATTTCTCAATTTCTGGCTCATGGCTTGCTCTCTTCTCCTCACCCGAAGCTATTCAAATGAGAGTGCAACAGCTTCCTATGCACTAAATTCATGGGGGAAAAAAGACTTTGATAAGAACAAAATCTTTTTTACACTGCATTGGTTGCCATGGCAAGCTTGATCAGAGCAAAGCAGTGTCTACAGAAGCTGGTGTTAATTTTCAATGTGGCAATTCTTCCTGCCAAAAAGCTTCTTTAATTCATAGCCAGTACTGGGAATGGGTTAACAGTGAGAGGATGTGCACACTGACTATGTAACTGAATAGGTATTTTCATGCAAACTGTATTAATTACATGCATGCTGAGAAGAAAGATCTATCTGTTGAGAGGTTAAGAGCTGGGTGTCACTGCCTGAGCAGAAAAGCCTCCAGAGCTCCCTGTACCAATCTGTGATAGAGTTAACTAAAAAGGTGGGAGCCTGAGAGGTACAGCTAAATTCATGCTTCAGAAACCAAGGCAGGCTAATGAAAAGCCACAGATACAGAACAAGAAACCCACTGTGCAAAAGAAAGTCAGTGATATTTTTAGTGTCACTAAACTAATAGGGTAGAAATTTCTGATTGCCAACCAGGGACACGCTCTATTTAAAAGGCTGCATCGCACCCCAAATCTGCAGGAGTGGGAGCTCAAATACATCACACAATAGGCTCTGCTCCAAAAAAAAAACCACAGGAAGAACTGTGA
Source organism: Passer domesticus (assembly GCF_036417665.1). NCBI lineage: Eukaryota > Metazoa > Chordata > Aves > Passeriformes > Passeridae > Passer > Passer domesticus. The sequence continues at coordinate 37,149,669 of NC_087479.1, forward strand.
CAAACTGCAGTCCAATTCTTGCCTCCAATAGCCCGGTCCTAGGGAAGAACAGGGCATGTTTTAAGATACTTGTCCAGACTCTTTCCTCAGCCTTCAGAAATTTGACTTTAAGAGATATCATAAAGCAATGTGCATCCACATGGAGAGGAGAGAGAGCAGCAGACCAAACTGCAGCAGAGCTGAACTGACAAGGATTTATAGGGATAATCCCCAAACAGACAAGGGCAGCCTCTGTTCTCACCACCATTTCAGCCTACTGAATTCACCTTGTCCATTACCCTAACTGAACCTCAAAGCTGAGAGCCCTGCAAAATCTCCACCAATACCTACATGATCTGATGGCATCCAGAAAAACAGGCAGCTTTCTCTCCCTGTCATCTGGCAGGGATGCTACCATCCTCATGATCTTCTGCTGCCAATGTGGTTTGTGTCTGTCTACCTGAACAGGCCCTGCTGCAGATGAGGGGACAGGGCTGAGTGCCCAGAAAGCTTCTCCTCAGTTCCTGCCCTGCACAGGGAGGGATAACACAACCTCCTGCCACACACAGCCAACAGTTTCCACTGGCTGCTCTCAGCAGCCCCTCTACACCTGCCAGACTACATCTTTAAAACAACCAGCTGTGTCCCTAACCTCAAGCTGCAGATGGCAGAGAACAGATGCACAGATCTGAAATGGCACCCAAAACCCTTTAAAAATACTTCAAAAAAAAAAAAACTCAACACATGAACAGATAAAAAGATCCAATAACAAGCAGAGATTGTGACTGTAACATCGATCAGTCCAGACCTCTCTTCTTGCATGCACAAGACACCACTGAAGTTTCAGCTTTAGCAGGACCACAGATGAGAAACTGCAAAAGTTTTCCTTCCTGCCTTCAAGGTGCTGCCCGTCCTCATGGGCTGGCTACAGTGATTTCTAGCAGGTCCAGATGATCTCACTGCAACATATCCTCACCCCCCTACAACTACTGCCTGTGGAAAATCTTTAACCTACCATTGGAGGTTTTCATGCTATTTTTAAAGAGGTAGAACAGAAGAAGAGGAGGAGGATTAAAATTAGCAAGCCTTCTGACACTGGGTAAATACAAGGCAGGGTGATGACTCGGGAAAACACTTCACATGAAATGGATGCAGAGAGAAAGACAGCCTGGGTCCCATCTCCCACTGGATAAGTTGTACACAACTCCAGAGGAGCCACACTGGAGCCAGAGACATGGCAGCAGTGCCCTCAGGAGAGTGATGGCTTTTTACAGAGCTGCACAATGAGGCACCTTTCCTGGGAGGCAAAGAGCTAAGCCAGACATAAATTGTGAAAGACTTGGGCAAGAAGTGTATGTAGGGAAAGCAGACAGAGAAAAATGGCCTCAGAGGAAAACCATGAAATTAAAACCAGCTTACTAACTGGGAATCATTGCAGTGGCAAGGAAGATGAAAATGTTTCCAGTTAATTGTCATGGCTCACGGCTACCTAGTCACCAGTGATTCAGCAGGAACTTCACCTTCAAAACACCATTCCCTTCCACAAGTCAAAGCCAGGAGAGGGAAAAAAATCCTCATGAATGAGAAACCAGGAATAAAACCCTGTCCTAGCAGAATCAAGGACAGACCATCTCTGCTGCATTGCAGGATACTCCACCTGTCCTCCAGCCTGCAGCAAAGGTAGGTAGAAAAATGAAGCCACACAAAGCTGTACTTACACAGACTGAAACATCTGTCAGTCTGCACATCTGACAAGCTTCAAAAGAGACAGGGCACTGATGACAAATGCCTGTGCAGACAGACACACATATATTTTTAGGTATATACACAGACACATGCATACATATGGCTGACTATAACATTTACACGCACATAGAGAGCGCACATTTCTCTCTCCCTCTCTCCAAAACCACTCACTTGCCTAGGGGCAGGGAAGCAATGCCAACAATACACCTACATGCAGTATCAAATTAACTGGGCTAGGAGTTGCAGAGCTGCATTTTATTTCAGCACTCGTGGCAAACACCCACGGAATATTGCAGATGAGCAGCAGCCCCAGGGGTTAGAGCAATGGACAACTGATGAGAGGTAGACTGGAGGAACAAAAGGATCACTGGGATAGTTAATGACCAGAAAATGTGCTGATCAGACAGACAAGAAAGACTGAGAAGCACTAGGAATTGGAGCCTTGAACAGCACCTGGCTGGTTCCAGGTGTGACCAAGAGAGATGAAACAAAGAGCCCGAACATGGCTAAAAACCTGAAGAGCTCCACATGCAAGACAGAGAATGCAACTTTTTCCAGGATGAACACTACAGAATCACAGCATACTATGTTAATTCTTGGGAAAGGTCCTGTTTCCATATGCTGAGCTCTCCCAAAGTTACAGCTGTCCGAGGAACATCAACAAGGAGAAAAGAACAACTATCTGTCCTGACAGACCAGCCAAGACACCTGCTTTGGGGATCTCTTGCTCCCCGGTTGTGCTCCACCCCTCCACTTGCTCTCAAGATCCAGTCCCTCTTCAATCACTATCTGGCTGACAGCCTCAGATTTACCATTTTCAGCAACAGGCCACAAACTTTTTACTGAGTCTCAAAGGCCTTGGGCTGCCTGGGTTTGCATGCTCTGAACTTTTCTTGACCTGCTTGTAGCTCTGTTTTACTTGGTTGAGCTGTGACAGCAATTTCTGTAACTGACCAGGTGTCTATAGATGATTTGTTTTACTTCTGTTTATCTTTTGTGGAGTACAACCATAGTTTTATATAAACAACGTTGACCAACAGCTATTTTATGTAGCCTAAGATATTTACAACTAATGACTGCATAGTGAAGAAAAATGCAGGCATGGTATGAGAGCAGAGGCCTTGAGAAGTGGAGAAGCAGGATGCAGTGCAGAGGAGTGCAGGAATGGGATGATAAGAGAGGAGGCACATGTTTGCCATTGGAGACTAAACCACTGCAAACAATTCACACACGGTCTGTTAAAAACCATACAGACCTGGAGCTGAAAAAAATCAGCTTTTAGGGGTAGCAGATAAAACAAAGAAAAATATCCAACATGCATTAAAGACATAATATATAGTGAATTCTAGAAGTAGCATGGAGTTGTACAAGTGCAAGATGTGCAAGTGTATTAGCAAACATATTAAAAATTATCCAGATGAACACTGGAGTAAGGAAGAATCCAGTAAAACCCACATCCTACTCTTCCCAGAGAAGGGCTACAAAGCTGAAGATTTACCCTCAACAACTGACTTTAAGATCCAGAGGAGCAACATAAGGGTGAGCATAACAGCAGAAAAACCAAACAGAAACAAAGAAATGTATTACAGTTTTAATTGGACTATCACAATTATTGAGACATTTTTAAATAGGATTACCCTAATGCATTCTAGTAGTCTAGAATGCATTAGAGTAATCATAGTCCTTTTTTTTGTCATAATTAGTGGTAAAATGATTAATGAATTAGAGTGTTATGAATTCAGTTATACCAACAAAAAATTCCTGCTTTTTTTTAATCTATGCACGTACACAGCCCATATGTAAGGGGTGCTTCCTCTTTGCCCATGAACAACAAAGCCCAAGCAAATGCCTCAGAGAAAAGACTCACATACAGGGGAAGAAAAAGCAATGAAAGACAAGTTCAAGAAAAAAAAATCTAAAAAATTTAAAAAACAGACATAGAGCAGTTTAGAGGGAAAGGCAAGAAAAAGATAAAGAGAAGCAAAGTTTACAATAAAATTACTGCAAAATAATCAAATCTGCCATCACGTGCTGAGCAAATTCAGCTTTCAACCCAATGGTATAACAAGAGAAGATGGGAGCTCTCTGAAGGTACCCTCCTGGGATCAAGCAGCTCCTTGCAGAGATTTGCAGACCAGCTGGGATTACACAGAGAAATCTGGCTCAGGTTTGCACCAACTTCCCTGCAAGAGCAGTTGACACCATGCCATGAAGCCTCAAGAACTGAATATGTGCCTTCCTTTAAAACCAAGTCCCAAAGGAAAAATATATCCTGCTTTCAAGCAATCGGCTAACACCTCTGTTTCCAGCAGCATGCACAGCCAGAATATTCCCTCATTGTGCCTGAGCAACTCAAGAGCAGGGAGAAAGATGCATACATCAAACTAATCATCTGGGGCAGACCAACATGACAGCTCATGGCTGATGCCTCAGGGCTTTAACTGTTTTACCATGAGTACAAAGTGTATCAATATTAAAATGGCATCATTCAAAGGAGAAAAACAAAAAACCAATGAAATTTAATGTTGTCTGCCAGCCCCCTCTCCACCACCATCCCCCTGGATGGTCACACCTAGGGTAAGGTACTGGAATACCCCTCCAGGGTCCACTGACCCATTATTGATCTCTCCTGCATTCCAGAGGAGGCAGCAAAAGCCCCCACTGCAGCAAAGAAACTGGAGCAGCTTTTCCCCTTGAATGCTTCAGTAAGCATAATCCAGGCCATATCTCTGCAAGAGTGTCAATCAAAAAAAAAAAAAAAAAAAAAGAAAACAACCAAAACCCACCACAACAAACAAAAAAACCCAAAACAAAACAAAAACAAAAAAAACCCCCAACAACAAAACAAAACCACACCAAACACACACACAGAAAAAGAATGCTTCTTGGAAAGCATGAAGTTAAAGAATCACTTGCTCAAATAGCCAGTTGTTTTCCACTTCTCTAGGCGCGGGCAAAGCTCACAATTGCCTTGGGCAGCAGGCTGCCAGATCCACAAAAAGGCACTAAAGCCTCCTGCCAGCCTTGCCTACTCAGCACCCTACAAGGTCAGGCTGGCAGATGCTGAAAGAAGGGGCAGGGGGGGCCTGCTTCTCCCCACAACTGTCCACACCACAATGCACAGGAAGCCTGCTGCAGCTCCCAGGCCCAAACATCCACAGCTCATGCCAGTTCCCTCTCCCAGCCTAGCCACTTCTCACAGAAGGAACAGCTCAGACATTGCCAGATTGGCAAAGTTAAATTCTGCACATATTATCTTTTTAGAAGCCTTGTGACAGCCCTGCCTTTCACAAAAGATGAACATTTACTTCTGCTCTACCTCTATCTCAGCATAATACAGAGCATTTTAAATGCACTGCAATTTTTCTTCAGAGTAGTTAATGAGCATCAGTTGTCGGGAGATCTGAAAAGACAGCTTTCCTGGAAGGAGAAGAAATCATGATAAAACTCAGTTTTGCTTTTTGTATATCTCCTGTCACAGAGAAATGTTGTCAGGTTAGAGTCCAAGACCAAGAGTACTTCCTAAAAAGTATTAGGTCAGCATTGCAAAAGCATAACAACTGACTCCAAAGGCAGGAAATTGGCTGGTATCAGCTCTGTCAGTCCTTGGCTGCCAGGTGAAAGAACCAGGTTCAGGTGCACAACAGGCCAATGTGAGCATGTGTTTCAGGGCACATCTTCCAGTGCAGCAGGGAGGGGGGCCAAGTCCTACATCTGGTTCCTAAGCAATAGTCAGGGCATGCTTACAATAAACAAAATACACCATTTTCTTGGCACTCCTTAGCTATCCTAACACTATGCTCTTTCACCTTTAACTCACTGCCTTCTGACACTGAGACCTAAGACCATCTACAGTGCCAGGTCTTCCACAAAGAGGAAAAGGAGTTGTTCACACCTGGTGATGGGATATGTCCTTTGGACTGTATGTACTTCTTTTAACTTAAACTCTGTGATTTGTGTCAAGGTTGCCAGGAGACACAGTGCCTGTTTTGAGATTCTTAGAAAGGGTGGAGTTCAGCTGAGGCGGCTGGTATCTCATTTTCATCCCAGACTTTGCTATTCAGTCCCCACTCCCCCCCCTTGCTCTTATGCAAGCTCAGGACTTGGCTCACAGGCCAGTGGTGTTGCTGCACCAAGGCACTGGTTGCTAGGAGGTGTAACTGCAGAGATGCAGAGCAGGTAGAGCAGAGAGCAGGCTGCTACCTGCAGGTACACAGGCTTTTGAGCACTCGTGCTCTCTGCTGTCCCCCTCCTTTCTCAGCTAATGGGCAAACCCCAGCAGGCTGCAGAGCCTCAAGCTGAGAAAAGGCCTACATGTTCCAAAATAGCTGAGATACTGAGAGCTTTGCAACACTCCTCTTCCCTATTTCACTAGCATGCAATAGCTTTCCAAAGCTGTCAAAATTTCCCACTTGCAGAGCTCTACCTTAGTGTTTAGCTCTGTTATCAAATAAAGCACTCATGCTTACTCTCTTGCTTCCATTTCTTTGCACATAAACTGCAAGTTTATGACCCTCACCATGAGACTGCTTCCCCAGCCTCCTCCTCTCCTCCTTTTTTTTTTCCTTTCAATAGCAACTTACCTTTAATTCACATGGTTAATGAGATCAAAGCACAAAGTAACAAACCAGCCATCTACATGGGATTATTACCAGTTTGCCTCCCAATTTAAAAATCTAATTGACACACTCTAGGATTGAGGACAGTCAGGGTTCCTCTTAAGGCAGGTTAAAATCAGAAATGACCAATACAATCATCAAAACAGCAACTGCTGTAGATATTGTGACAGTCATGAGGGAACTTTCCTTTTGAGGGAACTGGAATATTTGCCCTGGAACTAGGATGGCAGCAGTGAAAAGCATGTACTATGTAGTTTGCCTTAATATGGTTTGTCAGGCAACCCAAACAGCAACAAACTTGCAGGACTCCTCCAAAAAGCCCTACCTTTCCCTGCTCACAGCCTCAGGAATCCAGCACAGGGAAATTTCAAGGGCAGTTAAGTGCTTTTGCTGTGACAAGAATTTCATTGCAGCCTTGCAAAGATAACAGCATTCCCATTTCCCTGCTCTCACTTTTTTCATCACTAACATTTTTGGCAACAGCAAGAATCCACACTGACATTAATATTCTTGAGAACTCAGCTAATACTTTTGGTCCCCTAAGAAACATTGCACAGGCAGTGCTTGGACCTGCCACACCAGTTGTGTGGGACAGGAGCTACCTAACTACTTGCCCTACCCACAGTACCTAACTTCATTTCCAGCTCACTCACACCACTGCAGCACCACATACAGAACAAAACCCCTCTCCAAAATTTTCCATCACTGGTAGGAAGAGCACATGCACACTGCCTACACAGACAGTGCAAGCAAGGAGCCTTCTTTGGCCCATAATAAGAGTCCTGCAATTCATTCTTACACTAAAAAGCATCCCCAACTTCACCACCAGTTAAGCTCAAAAGTTTCTTGTAGTTAACACAATTGTGTGTCATGCTGCAGTACTGAAGGGTCAGAGTCCAAAGGTAATTAGTAATCAAAGAATTTGCATGTAAAAGTATTCTGAAAAAAAAAAGGAAAATGTAAAACACACCACTGAAGGGATGCTTACACAAACTCCATCCCATTTCCTTCCAAAAACCATTCTGAGAGCCTTTCCACCACTGCCCCATTTTGTATCCTCTCTCTAAGGACCAGGCTTGCTCAGCACTTAAAACAGGTGAAAACAAGGACACAGAAGGAGTGGAGCCAGTAGCATCCGGTGGTTTTTGCCACAATCATGTCCTTAACTTTGTGTGTGTGCAGGCACTGCAGCATCAGCTGGGCTTGTGTCCCATTCGTGGAACCAGCTGTGGGACATGGAGCAGGAGCATCACACTGCAGAGGCTCTGAAAGGCAGCACCACGTGTCTTTGTGGGCTTTACCACCTTGAGGGAAGGTTAGTGTGAGGTATTGGGAGAAAAGTGTCCAAACTAGCACAGGGAAGGATTGGTGTACAACACAGCATTTTTCCCATTATCCCTTTTTTCCCCCCTTTTTAAATATAGTCATTATTTAATGCACAACTCCTACTATCCATAAGGGAGAAAATAGAAAACTGTTACTTTTCTTTTTAGGAAATGGTGCAAGCTGGGAGAAACAAAATTATTTTTCTTTACCATCCATTCCTGCGACGGACTATAAACACAAAGAAAAGAAGTCTGTTCCCCATGCCCTACAATACACTGACTCTTCCCTACTGCTGGCTTTTTTCAGAATAGTCATCCTGTCCTTTGGACAAACCCTCAGTATCATTCCAAATATAGAGCAACATAAAGAATACACAACAATACACTTCTAGTGAGACCCCACCTGATGTATTGCATCCAGGTGTGGAATCCTCAGAACAGGAAAGACATGGATCTCCTAGAGCCCAGTGAAAAAACACAAAAATGACCAGAGGACTGGAACACTTCTCATGTGAGGATAGGCTGAGAGCTGAGCCTAGAAACAAAAAGGCTCCAGGAAACCTTAATGTGGCGTTTCAAAACTTAACAGTGACTTACAAGAAAGATGGGGACAAACTTTTTAGTAGAGCCTGTTGTAATGGGAAATGGGGGAAATGGCTTTAAGCTAAAAGAGAACAGATCCAAATTAGAATTTTTTTACAAAAAGAAAAGTAATGTGGTGAAGCACTGAAACAGGTTGTCCAGAGGGGTGATAGATGAGCAAACTGGTTTAGTTGAAGATGCCCCTGCTTACTGCAGGGTGGGTTGGACTAGATGGCCTCTAAAGGTTCCTTTTCAACCCAAATTCTATCATTCTATGACTTTCCTGGACCCAACCATGCATATCGGAAGGTGAGAATAGGAAGGAAGAATAGAGTTAACAGATCACCTCTGAACTGAACTCAGCTTTCTGTTCAACTCAAAGCAGGGTTCCCACATCCTAAGGAGATCCTCAGGCTGCTCTTTCTGGGGAAAGGCATCTGCTTCCTCTCAAATATTCCCTTTCTCTACAGATTTCCTATGAAGAAATTCGTGAAACACATCCCAGAATGTTTCATTTCGGTTGGACCATTCCCTTGAAAAATTCTCAATTAAATCTAGGTATCAAAAACCATCTGCCAGTCTAAACAAGTCAAGGCTCCTTGTTGTGGCTTTTGGGGGTCTGTTTGGGGTTAGTTGAAGTTTTCTGGCTTGCAGTGTTTTGTTTTTATAAATAGCAGCAAACTTTTACACAGGGCCACCAGTCTTCCACTTTGATTCACCCTGAGTGCAGAGAGTGGGTACTGCCTGTCACAGGTCCTTGGAAGGGCTGCAAGAGGCGACACAGCTTGGGCTCCTTCTGGGACAGGAGGTTCTGTAGCCAGACAGGGAGGCAGCAATGTGCTCCTACATTGAGCTTAGCTGCAAAGTCCAGCCTTTTCCAGGTGCCTGACAGAAAGGAAGAATTACAAAACCATGGATGAGCACAGGCTGATCCCAGATAGCATGGGTTACACAAGAAAATTTTGGGAGACAGGGCTCATATCCCATGGCTTCTCTTGAAAGACAGGGAATAAACAGACACATTGGTACCTGGAGGCTTGAAGGAGGGTGCCATATCAGACCTATTGCTGATGCCAGATCCTCAAATAGTAACTGTAGGATAAAGCATCACATTACATCTCCATCTGTCCCAGGCTGTAGCAGCTGGCTACAGAGCAGCGACCCACCCCTTGTAACCTGAAGGCTGGATTAGCATGTGGCACTCAGGACAAGGACCCAGAAGCTCTGTGCACAGGGGAACAGCACTCTGTGTACAGCACAACAGCTGCTTGTCTCAAAGGGACCAACACCAAACATCAGCACTGCTCTGACTCATCTTTCAAGACCCAGAGTGACACAACGTAGAAGTCACACAAGGTCTGAAGCCAAGCATTCCACAAGATTCCCACTGTCCACCACAAGAGCTACTCCACAGCTGGCAAAGATGGCATTAACCAACTCCCCATGGAGCAGCTGAGCTCTCAGAGTGTCAAGGGCTCAGTTCCCAACATATTCCCTTCAGCTGTCTGACAGCACCCCAGTGCTGCAGTCTTCAGTGTATGCTGCAGCACTTTTGGCAGACTTGACTAAGTCTCCCTCCAGTTTAGTAAGAAGCTTTTCTGCCCAGCTATTTTGAGGTTTTGTCCTATTTTTCTCCTTTACCGCTGGGCAACAGGTTTGCTGCCCATCTACAGCTACCTCATTATTTAAGATTCTATCAAATGTTATGTCCTCTGCTGGTTGTCAAAGGTAAAGAATTTTAATTAATTAGGCAAGTGATCAAAAGCAGCCACATACACACACTAGGGGACTGGCTGATGAAAACTGCCTAGAAGTCAATTTAACAGGTTTGACTCCAGTTCAGGTAAAGTCTTAAACCAGGGGAGTTTCCCTACAGGAAATCACCCTCCAGGTGATTGCTAGTACTGCTTTGTTTGCTTATTTGTCTTCTCTTCTGGCAAACCAAGCAAGATTACAGCTGAACTGATCAATACCCAACTGTTCAGCAAACAATTCCACTCTTTACGTGCAGTTTTATTAGAGAAATGGATTCAGTGTGGAAGAGTCTCCAGTACTCATTGGAGAAACCAAGAAAGGAGAGACCAAAAAGGGAGACCAAGAAAAAAACAATGTAAAAATTCCTCTCTAGCTGTTATGGACATGTGGAGCCAGCTCACACAAGAAAGACTGCCCCTCCCCCAGCAGGCAGGACCTTTTCTGTCTGAAGTGCAATGATGGGGATTCAGAACTGGATCCAGCTGCTAGGAGCAGGGCAATTAGTCCAAACTGCATGAGTGTTACTTGTGAATGTCATGGCTCAACTGCAAGAGAACAGAGGAGAGGCCATAGCCCCCTTAAATCCACCTCTGATAATTAAAATATCAGTTACAATTATTGGGCCTGAGAATAAAGCACTCTTACAAAGCGTATCTCCATTGTTTTTTCCCACATACAGACTTCACTCTCTTGCCAGAAACTAAGACTGCATCAGTCTTCTTCAGCCCACCCTTCTTCTCTACAGCTATTTCTTCAGCTAAACCCTCCCCTCCTCCCAATCTACATTAATAAAGGCAAGTAGTGAACGAAGTCTTGTTACACTTCGGTCTTCATGCCTCAGTACAGATCCGTTCCTTCCTCTCCAGTGGGTATTTAACACAGGCAGTTTTGAGACACAAAGTATCCCTGCTTCTTTCTGAGAAATCTGCTATTGCTGGGGAAGGAAAGGAAACGAAGGGCTTGGCTACTTTTTATCATCTTTTTGGACACATCTTTTTGAAACCCAGTGTTGCCCACTTCTGACACAAAGTTTTGCTGGGTTTGGTTGTAGTGGTCCTACTCAAACCATTCTGCAGTACAGATTCTAATTATGTTTAACGATCTCACTTAAAGGGGATTTTCTTATCTTCATCTCTGAGCCCATCATCACAATTGTGCCAGCTGGAAAATCTCCCCAGATGGCATGTTAAGCACAGTAGCCTCACAGAACAAAGGTATTAACAATACTCCAGATTCCTGGGAGATGATGAAGGGAAAGAGGTCTAACTCTTGAAAGGCAACTGTCCTGCCTCTGATGTGACCAAAAATGCTAAAATTTGGTTTGAAGCATACACAAGAACTCGGCTTCATTTTATAGCAGGTTTCTACTTCTTTACAACACCACAAAATTCTCCTTTACAATATAAAGATACAAAAAGATACACAGAACTTCTCTTTCAGAGCTTTTGGTAAGTAAACTTGAAGGAGACAGCACCAGTAGAAGTGGATTTATCTACTGGCAACCCAGCAGCTCAAGTATTTCAAAATCCCTGTACCAATTCAGGCTGCATTTGGGATACAGCCCAATAGCATTAGTGTTTATGCTAAGCAAAATTTAGTGAAGAATTGTACCTTCACAGAGCAGTAGAGCTGTGCTCAAACTGCACATGTACCATGTACTAGCTCTATAAGGAAGTGGATTCCTTCTGTGCACCTAGAGTTTTCTAAAGGCAGCTACCATTGTGACACCCAAGCAATGTGATCAATTAGTTAATAAAAACAGGCACTGACATAAGGCAGGAATACTTACTCACTTACAAATTAGGATTTCATTGCCAATGTCACCACTAATTCTAACCTGGCCAAAATGGTCATAAGTCTTGGAAAGACCCCAGTTCAGAAGAACATGTTGCCTCATTCACCATCAGTCACCTGTTAGATTTGCCTCTCAAAATCTGTTACTGTACCTCACTGACCAAAACTTTCCACTTTAAGGATGAAAGAATTAGCAAGACAACATCATACCTGCTCAAGTTACACAATGTTTATCCTAAGTGTTATTCTTCCATTGTGGGTTATATACAGCTTAAGTTAAAGGGAAATTGTTCTAAACTGATCATTTATTACCTTGTGCAGTAATCTATCTATATAACGATGGAAAATTACAACTAAAACTTTCCAAGAAAAAGTTTTCCATCCACATATGGATGGGCTGGAAACCACTCAGCCTATCTACTGGAACTGGAAAGAAGTATTTGACAGCAAACCAACAATCACTTCTGGAAAAGAAAAATCTCCATTCTTTCAGCTTCCAGAAGGATTTACCACTCAGCTATGTGAGACAGCTACACATGTGTTGAGCAGGCTCCTAGATGGATTAAAACCAATTCACTCATTTCCTGTTCATGCCCTTCCTCCCTTTGCTGTGATGGAGACCATCATCACTGCCAGTCAGTGCAGGACCTGACAGCCAGGAGGGCTATGACTCAGAAGGGCTGAGGAGTTAAGTGGCTTCCACTCCATACTGTGAATCAGCTGAGGATGAGGGGTGCAACAGGGGAAGACACAGTGAAAAGAGATGAGACTGTGGCTGGATGTTGCTGCAGTGCAGGTCGGCACACAAGAAGCTGCTGCACTGACATGTAGTTTTCAAATATCAAATACCAGTATATCAAATACCAGTTTTCCCAGTAAGGAACACTAATGTAAAAAATCCCTAAAATCTATCAGAGTGGCTCCAAATTGATGAGCAGAGTTAGAGGGATGTTTAAACTGACCAGAGCATGACAGCATAGTGTTTAAAAGGCATTGCACACTAAAGGCACAAAGTGCTACATTCCTGCTCCTCAGAAGAAAAAGCACAGGATGCTTCCTCAAGCAGGCAAGTGCCTTACCAGAAGATCAGGTTCCCAACCAGCTATTAGGATCAGCTGAGAGCCAAGAAAAGAACAATAAGAAGTAAAATCAATCAATCAGTCACACCGACTTACAAGGCTTGAAAAACAACACACCAAAAAACAAAACACCAAAACCAGATAAGCTGACTAAAGCTATCTTAGCAGCTGGTCTAGAATTTAAATGATAGACATTTCACACACCCATTTTTTCCTTTTAAATGTTAGTCATCCTCAGAGGATTTTCTCAGTTTTGTTTTTTTTCTTGTTTCTAGGAAACACAGCCTCAACTAGCTACTGAAAAAAAAAAAAAATAAAAAAAACCAAACCCAAAACAAAAAAAAAAAATCAAAAGAGAATAAACTGAGAAGAGCAGGGTAAATGTAAAGCAGGGGAATTGAAACAAAAAAAGGCCAGAGCAATGGTCCTACCACAAGAGGTAAAAATTTTGGTACATTTCCATACTCCCCTCACAAGAGCAACTTTGTTACTCATTGCAAAACCCAAACAAAGATCCAATTAAGCAACTTTGGGTTTATTTCACTTGACAATATGAAAACAGGTGAATGCAGGCAGCAGATGCAAGACCTTTGCAGAGGATACAATTTTCTCTTCTGTTGTCTTATCTCCCAAGACAAAATCTTTACATCATGTGGTAGCCTGGAATATCTGCAGCACTCAGTACCTTTAGCCCTTTACAGCTGACATGAAGAAAAGTCTCCTATAACACAAGCATCCCACAAGAAACATACCAGGATCAGCACAGCTGCTGTCTCACACTGCCAGAGAGGAGCCCCATTAGGATCAAAAGAGAAAAAGGATAATATGTGCAAAAGCCATTGGGAAGAAAAGGAAAAAATGTAACACTCAGCTCTTCGGCACAACAGCGGAGTTGGAATGAGTTTTGTTGCATTGGGAATTGCTTCTTTCATCAGTTTAAGAAACTTCCCAGGAGATTCAGAAACTCCAGGAAAGAGAAAACTCAGAAAAACAATCACATTTTTTAAAAAGAAACTATTTTAGGCAAACCAGAGACCCAAATTAGGATTATGCTCAAAGAATGCCAAAGCTTCTTATGCACAAGTCCTCATTCACATAGTTGCTTGTATACCTGACGTGGATGAAGTTGCGATGCCTGGGGCAACTGTTTTGATCTCAACCAAATCAATCTAGGCATGTTGAAAGTGTTCTAAGGAAAATACAGCGCTGTTACGTAAATTCAGCTTTTGGGGGTAGGACTGGAGGAGCAAAGCACTTGCATGTCAGCATTACAAAACCTCCATACCTGAGCAGTAGGATGGGGAAATCACTGGACGACAACTGAGGATGACCAAGTTGCATGCACAGGTTATGAAAAAACTGTGCACGAGCCATGCCCAGTCTGCTACATCAGACTCATGTAAGTAGTTTGGTGTCCAGTAAATGCACAGTTCTGTCTGAGCAATGGAACCCAGATGGTCATAACCACTGTCACAGGGTCTGGTTGGAGTCCTGTCACCAGTGGTGTCCCCAAAGGTTCAGTACTGAGCCCAGTGTTGTTTAACTTGTTCACTAGTGACTTGGATGAAGGAGCAGATGCCCCCTCAGCAAGCTCACTGATGACACAAAGCTGGGAGGAGTGGCTGATCCCCCAGAGGGCTGTGCAGCCCTTGAGAAGGACCTCGACAGCCTGGAGAGATGGGCAGGGAAGAACTGTCAGAAATCCAACAAAGGCAAATGCAGGGTCCTGCTCCTGGGAAGAATAACCCAGGCACCAGCACAGGCTGGGGGCCAGGCTGCTGGAGAGCAGCTCTGCCAGGAGGGACCTGGGGGTTCTGGTGGACAGCAACTGAGCCAGCAGTGCCCTTGTGGCCAAGAAGGCCAGTGGGATCTGGGGGTTCATCAGGAAGAACATTGCCAGCAGGTCCAAGGAGGTGATCCTGCTCCTCTGCCCAGCCCTGGTGAGAGCATATCTGCAGTGCTGTGTCCAGTTCTGGGCTCCTCAGTACAGGAGAGACATGGGGCTCCTGGAGTGGGTCCAGCAAAGGGCTAGGAAGATAATTAAGGGACTGGAGCATCTCTCTCACAAGGAAAGGCTGAGGAAGCTGGGCCTGCTCAGCCTTGAGAAGAGACAACAGAGGGGACCTCATCAATGTCTATCAGTGTCTCAAGGGAGGGTGTCAGAGGATGGAGCCAGGCTCTGTGCAGGGGTGTCAAGCAACAGAATAAGAGGCAAAGGGCAGAAACTGATGCACAGGAAGTTCCACCTGAATATGAGGAAAAGCTTCTCTACTGTGCAGGTGACAGTTCAGCTCTTTACTGAACAGGTTGCCAGAGAGTCACCCTCACTGGAGATATTCAAGAACCATCTGGATGTAATCCCATGCCATGTGCACTAGGACGACCCTGCTTGAGCAGGGAGGTTGCACTGAAGGACCCAGTGTGGTCCCTTCCAGCCCTATTTTGTGAGTCTGTCTAATTCAAATAGAAACAAAAACATACAAAATGAAACCAGTGTACCAGAAAGGTCAGGATCCTTCCAAATCAAAAGGCATTCACTGCAAATCAGAAGGGAAAATAAAACCCCACAAAAACAGCCAACCAAACTAAAATACCCCAAAAAAAAAAACAGAACCCAAACTGAACAAGATGATTAGATGGTCAGCTTGAGACTGTATGACTACAGCGAATCACAACACTATCAGGCCAGTCATGGCACAAAAGCAGCAAGTCATACAAGCCTTTAAACTTTTAGAACACACATCTAGTATATTCCTGCCCAGGCCATGAAATGTTACCACCAACAAGTAAGGACAAGAATTCCCCTATAAAGCCCTAAGGAACCACATTACCTTTTAATTAGCCAAAAGAAACCCCAGGTGTACTCACACTTGATTAAATCAACGTCAGGCATGCTCATCAAAGGACATTGCTATTAATAAAACTAACCTACCTTCAGCTATGCAAGAGCCCAAAATACCTGTTTACTGCACTCATTTTCTTCTCTCTCTCTTTGCTGACCTCAAGTGAGAACATATTCAGAGTCAGAAAAGATACACGGGAAGAGGCAAATCACACCAGAATATATTTGCTTGGTTCCAAAGAGTTCAAGCATAACAGATGCTGTTGAACACTGATGTGAACCTCAAATTGTCTGCAGATTAATAGACTGTCCATTGACAGAAAAAGAGGCAATAGGCAGAAATTAAAACATATTAAATTCCATTTGAACACAAAGGAAAAATAATTTTTTTTAACCCCTTCATTTTTATGGTTTTATTTTGTTTGTATTACTGTGAGAGTAGTCAAACACTGGAACATGATGCCTAAAGATGGTGGCATTTCCATCTCTGGAGACATTCAAAAGCTGTCTGGCCATAGTCCTGGGCAACCTGCTAGAGGTGACCCTGATTGAGCACAAGGGTTGAGTAGATGATCTCAAGAGGCTCCCCCAACCACAGCAATGCTCTGATTTGGTGAACTACAATATCTCCAAGACAGACAAAAATTTCTAGCCAGTTTCACTGACTCCATCTCTCATTTTAGCCACAGAATCTTTAAATGCTGCTAGCACACTCATGGTACCCTTGAAAGCATCATCTACACCTGATTTGGAAGTTCTTGTCTTCTAATTTTCTTCTCGTCTTAAGAGTATGTCCATGCAATATGACTTGGAGATAGTGTCCTTTGTCTTCTCTTTTAGTTTGCTGACCAGCAGAAGAAGCTCAAAGGAGAGACAAACTCATATTGATTCCTTCATCACAGCAGACCTCTCCAGCCCTCACCCATGTCCCCACAGATAGCTCTTTTGTTTTCCATCAAAGTCTCCTTCTGGATACCCTTATTTGAACTTAGAATACAATTGACAGATGTGTTTCACTTCAAAGAACCCGCATATAAGCAGGTTCAGGCTGTAAGCCTGAAATCTTTCTTCACATTTGGCTGAGGAACGTGGCAAGTCAAACTGCAGGGCATCTACAAGAAGGCTTCTGTCAATTCATTGAAAGGATCGTTTGATCCATTAGGTATTTATTGGATTGAGAATCACACTGCGTTATGCCTATGTTCATCACACTACAGAACACAGTGAAAAGTCCACAAAATGTATTTAACTCCCAGCTTAGAGCAAGAGGAATTAGAGTAGTTCCATTAAAAGGAATCTCATTAAAATTTGATAATGCAACCCCTCTCCCTTGCCAATTAAACTAATAGTGCTGAGTCTCATAATTCTCTGGTGTTTAAAGAGCAGTAAATAGGTTTCCTATAGAAGATGATAGTGGAAACACCCTGAATCTTTATGTTAATGCATCAGTCATGGTTTATTTTAGCTTTGAGGAATATGGTTAGTGACTCACCCTGCTGGATAAGCAACGAGGCCAGTTCTGGGGTCGCAGGCTAATCCTCTGCCTCCTGACACGGTTATGCCCAACACCTTCTCCAAAGTCACCTAGAGCATAAAAGAAAGAAAACAGGAAGCACCATGAAATGTGAGTGCAGTTCAAATAGACCCATAACACAGATGCTGATGGTCTGGTTCACACCGGTTCTCTGGTTCCTAGAAATCCACTGAGAAGCACCAGGTACAAAAGTAACCCCATTCAACTTTCAGTATAGGCATAGGAAAATACTGCTAGGTACAGAGAAGGAGCTATCAACCCACTTATTACTTTCTCTGTGCCAGAGCATTGCAAACAGAGGGTTGCAAGCAGCAGATGGTACTGGTGAAAAGCTGGGATGCACATCCATTGGCCACCGATTCCCATCCTTCCAGTAAGGACAACATACCACTGCCTCCAGAGCTTGGCTCTTTCCTGAAAACAGTTTCCAGGTTGACACATTCTCTTTGTTGCCTCCATCCAGAAGTAAGTGGTTCAGCCTGGTCTCAGCCTTGTATTCCTAGGAATAGTCCATTTTTCCTATGGTGCTGGAGGTGGAAATCACTACTAGTGGTTGAGCATCCCTTGCCAGGAGTGGCAAGACAGAACACCATAAACATTCACAAGCCTGCTGCATACCAATGACCCATGCAAGAGACTCTTATCTAGATGTCCCCACACTCCTCTCAGACAAACATCTCCATTATTTTTAGGAAAAGAAAAAAAAATGCAACTGGGAAAAGCTACTTGGAAGATATGAAGGCCTCTGTGGTAAGACGCTGATAAAAGCAAAAAAAAAACCAAAATGGGAAGGACGAGTGACAAATGGAAATGACACAATGTTTCAGGGAGCACTCCCTGGCAGAGAAGGACAAGGAGATTCAGCAATTACCCCAAAGCAAAAGGCTGCAGTGGGATTACACTACACAAAATCTGGTTTGTGGCATGAAAGGACTCAACCTCTGAGCACAAAGCAGTTCTCAGCCCTAGGGTTATTTTGACCGACACAAAATTATTCTCTTTCCTTTACATTTGCACAGCTTCATTTTATTTATTATATATTTGATGCAAACATTCCTCCTCAGCATTGCTGTCTGTGCTAAACTCAAGGATTTTACTGGGTCACAGTCTTCTGTTTTTAATTATCATCATCTAAGTCATATTTGTTTAAGGCCTTAGGGGCATGGACACAGCATCAGAAGTTACTATTGTAATAATTACTGCTGACTTTAATAGCTGCCCTGAAGACGAACATCTTGCATTTATACCGAGGTGGAGCACAAAAGGCAGGGGCGGGGCAGGTTTCCCACGCCACCCTGACCACACACCTTACCAGACCTGAGGAGTGTGGCTGCAGGGTGAGACACAAGGTCTCACTGAGCTCAAGGCTCAGGTTACTAGGTATGGGGCCAGAAATAACCCCACACAGAGAACCACCTTGATTGAGCAGGTAAAACAGGGCTGAGGTGCCACTACTTAACATGAGCTGCCCATGCTTTCAGTTAGTTCAAATTTTGCCTGCCTTCAAACAGTGACATGGAAAGTGGAAGATGTCATTTTCTAATCTCTGGAACAACTTGGTCTTTTTTCCCCTCTTATTAATAATATACCCCAGGTATTTTAAGACATTATGAGAAACCACCAAATTCTCCTCTTCCCTTGAAAACTGAGAATCTCTGTTTGGCTTTTACAAAACTCCATTGGATTTTTGTTAATTAATTTGTTCTTAAGAAAGAACATGCAAATAAAAATGCAGTTACAAATCTATTTACAAACAAAGGAACTAGTTTTGTTTCAACTTAATATGGGAACAAGGTTGGGGAGAGGAGTGGGAAAGGCCAGGAGGATATCTACTCTTCTAGACTTGTTAACAATACTTCAAACAAAAATTGTTTTAAAGCAGTTCAAAAACATGCAGAAAGAACTCACTGCTTCTGCTGCTGAAATTCTGGCTAATATCAGCAATTCCCAAACTAGATGAAGTTTGAATTCCTACAGAAAATGCATTATTGACAGGAAAGGAGGAAGTGGAAGAGACACGTGCCATTCAAGTAGTTTCATCTAGATAAGGCACCAATTACTTGATGCTGTCAGCAAACATCAATTTAGCAATGCTGTGATTACACTGCTCAGTGCAGGCTTTAGCTCAGTCTGGCTGTAATTGCCACTATCCTAAAAGGCACTGCTTGACCTTGGCTATGCAAATATTCAGCAGCAATTCTGCAACCTACTTTCACCAACAGGTATGTTTTTGCTCTGCAAGGACATTTAGTGAGCCTCTCAGTGTGCAGTCTTACACCACAGCTGAGCTGATCTTACAGCAGCCTGTCTTGGAGGGGACAGTTCCTTCCTCCCTCACCCTACACAGCCCACTCCATTTCCCTCGCTCCAGACAGCCCTAGCATGGCAATTACATGTCCAGAAGGCCAAACCAACAGAAAACTATGTTCTACTTGTAATTTTCTGTTTGTTTTCTGTTTGCCAGTCTGGGAAAAACAACAGGAAGACCAAATTCAGGGGAAAAAACCCAAAACAAATGTACCCTTTTCCCTGGCAACTGGATCAATCTAGCTGCACATCCAAAGCCCAATCTGACCCCTCCAAGTCTTCAAGAAGAAGAGAAACCAAACAGGCGCACTATCTTAACACCCTCATCTCACCAATACCAAAATGTCACCCTTATTCCAACCTCCTTGCTCACTTTAAAGTCAGTGGAGGTCCCCTGCTGCTTTGCCAAGAGAGGATGTGGAAAGTCTACCTTTCTCCTATGGTCAGCACAGAGCTTGACATAAAAGGAGTAGCTCAATCTTCCAGTCTAATTATTTTACTGCCAGTGAGTATCTTCTGGCCTCCAAGAGACCATCTGTTCCTTTAGGAAAAGGCAACTGTCAAGGCCATACCTCTGATATTAACAGAAAAAGTGCTACAGAAACAGATAACTGTCTCAAGACTAAAGATTCATAACTTTCTAAAAAAGGCTTCCCCGCTTTTGCTCCCAGTCATAACTTCAAAAACTTTCTAGTGTAAAGAACTTGAAAGGCAACCCCACAAAGCCTACCCAAAGGCAGCACCTTTCCTTGATAATACCGGAGTATAAAAATCAACTTGCATCAAAAAGGACGCATATAAATTTAAAATGTAACCAAATGTGATCTTATGAGACTTGTGAGCTCCACTTCCACCAATCTACCCAAAATATACCAGATTTTTCCCTATGACCAGCTTCCAGACTAGGTGACATAGGGGCAAGAGATAGACACTTTGTCACAAAACTTGAGAAGGAAAAACATTTCAGAGAGAAAAAACAATAGGTAACAACACCTATTTTGTGTTGGGTTCTTCTCAAAACTGGATTCTTCTCAATTTGCCAGCTAAAACAAATGAATTCTTAGTAAGTTTAATTAGGGCATAAACAATCAACTTTAACTTCCTAATCTGGAATTAAGATTTGTCAGCAAAGGGCAGGTCAGTCGATACAGGTCTGCATTATCCCACCTCTGAAGTTACCACTTCCTCCTGTGCTAAGGGCAGCCTCCCAGTCCTACACAGCCATAAACACTGCCATTCATACGAGTCTCCCAAGCAGCACTTCAGCACATCCCAGTCCGAACTATGTTATTTTGCACACCTTCCCAAGTTTGGTCTGAGCCCACCACAGGACCTGGAGAGTTCCCCTGCAGATCTGAGACACTGCTCATTCCCAATAGCTCCTGTGTCTGCAGTATGAATCCTACAGTTGTCAGACATGTCACTGCTTGCTCAGACCTTCCCAGGCAACTAATGGGCCACCTCAACATCCCCATCCAAACCTGGAAACAACTGCACGATTAAACCTGTCATTTGTACCTAAATTAGAAGCAGGAGAGGAGGCTGACAAGCTGCATTTGTTACATTTGTTACTTCATCTTGAGGATTTCTATTAATAGCATTTGGCACTTTCAGTCAAGGTTCCCTACGCGACTTGCGAGAGTTGTTGAATTGATCCACACACAAAACATTTCTGCAGCTCATTTTGCACTGCCACTTTGCTATCTGAAACCATCCCATCTCCTTTCCTTTAAGGTCAACTTTTACTCAAATTCCAGTGCTCAATATACACTCTTAGGCACCAAAACCTGTGCAGCTAACACCTATCTTGCAAAATCTGATATTCAGCCATTTTACAGGTTTAAATCTAAATTTGGAGACTTGGAACTGCACAAATGTGTGTAAAGAAATTTTTGTGCCTAAGCAGATCCCTTACCCTGTTCCTTCCACATCAAATCCCAGCACCATCGGATAGGTAGGACCAAACCAGCAGAGTCCTGAATTGCAGGACTCAAGGTATGAACAGGTATTCACAGCAGCTGGGCCTTCCCAGAAAAAGGGGTCTCACTGCAGCCCAATCCCCCCTGGAAGTCAAAGGGAATATCTGATAGCAGCCCTTGCTCCCATCAGGCACAGTCCCACACAGCGCACAGGGCAAGCCCATGCTTGGGGGAAGAAGCCATGCCACCTCTGCCATCCTACTGAGGTGCAGATAATCCTTTCAGAAAGACTGATCCCAACAGCCCAGCCAGCCTCATCTGGCTTTTCAGAAAACTCGATGTGTGACCAGCTGCACCCAGGTTGCAGAGTGAGTTTCGTACTTGCGTGAGCTCTTTCTGTTGTTTTGAGAAAGTTATCACAAACAATTGCTTCCTTATGCTGTAAGGACAACACAGAAATCCTTGAAGGATCAGCCCAACTTAACCCCCACCCACAAACACTTTCCTCTTTCCCATCATTTGCATTCCTTTGGGACCATCTACACTTGCAAAGCCACACGGGACTACAGGAGCACTGTGGCCTGCACATCCAGCCAGGACTCTGTTAGAAAGCAGTAGTAAACACACCCAGCACAGCAATAATTTCCACCAGAACTGGTGCCAAAAGGGACAATCTCGCCACACTGACAGTCCTGCCTGACCTGTCACAGGCACTCTGCCTGCAGCTGCACTGTCTCACTACTGAACCCCTGGGTAGGAGCTCCTGTATCTGTGCCTGTTTGCACACCAGCAGATTTCTGAGGTCTGCCTTCATCTTAAAAGAAACAGAGAAAGAGACATTTTCAAGAGAAAGCCATCTTTAGGCTACCAGGCATCCCCCAAAGAGTTTTGACTGTAGGCTGAATAATAACCTGCCACCACTCACCCCACCATTCTCCCCAGGCCAGCAAAAGACTAAGTAGGAATTCAACAGTATTTCAGCTCCTCATCCTCACACTCACATGCTAAAGAAATTAGAGTTTCTGACTTGATTATCTCACCTCCTGCCTTCTTATGCTATCTTCATTCTCTTTCGGGCCCAAAAATCTCATCGTTCCCTACAAGCACAATTTATTTAAGCATGCAAATAAGAAAACTAAAGCATTTGAAAGGATTTGTGCTACTCTCCTGTGCTCAAAATGACAATTGAGAGAAAAGTGAGAAGCAGAGAAAACTGATGTTACTGTCCAGGGCTGCCCACACACTCCAGTACCTACAGCATTAAGCAGGAGGCTACAGCCCAAGAAAACCATGTCCAGCAAGCAGATATGTCTATTCCAGACTTCATGAGATTGGCCGCCTTCGATCAGAGACCAATATCTAGCCCTGGTTTCTCCTTTCATTTGCAGCCAAAAGCAAAGCAGGAAAGTCAGAAAGAATGGTATAAACACATGTATGGATAAAGGTTAAGATCAAGGAAAACTAATTTGATTATTTCTCACCTCCTGTCAGTCTTCCAGACTCAAAATAGATATTCTCCATTTTTAACTTATTTCAGTAAAATTCTCAATCATGAACTTATCCACTCTGTCTATAAAAGCTTAGCATTCACCACATCTTTTGGTAAGGAACTCCACCAGTCTGGTGTATTGCAAGATGAGCCATCTTTAATTATTTGTTTTAAACCTCACTTCTAATAGTTTTATTTGACATACCTCAATCTTTGTATGGGAAGAGACAGTGAACAGTCAGTCCCTATCCACCACCTTTAGGTGGTTCATGATTTTGTAAGGAGCTATACTATCACCTCAAGTCATCTGTGTTCCAAGTACAACAGTCTTCTCAAAGTCACTTTACAGCTCTCCTGAAAGCCATTTCATATCCTTTATCAGCTCTTCTATGAAGTCACTTCCATGACCCCTACATTCTTCCTGAGATTAAGGGGAAACACCAAGACCACATGCAGCTTTCCAGGCACAGCCACAGCAAGTTTACAGAGCACGATAATACAGTCTGTTTTGTTTTCCATTTTTTCCCATTAATACCTTACTCTCAATCTGTACTTTCTGACATCTAAGATCATTTACAGAGAGCAACAAAGAGGTCACCCTGCTCAACAAAGTCACAGATAAGACCAGCTGCTGTTTTGCACTGTTAACGTATCCCCCATTCTATCCCCCATGTCCTCTCTGCTGTCCTATGGAATGGGAAATCCTATTCTTGAAATAATAGTTTGATTTCAATGTGTCCTTTCTCTCCAAGCTGTTGTAAGCATTTATGACCAAGATCATCCTCAGAGAGAGTTCTTGCAGCACAGCTATTCTAATCCACTCCAGAAGGGCTACTTCAATAAACGTCCAGAAGCAGGAAAGTTCTATTTTAAAAGCCTTCCCATGGGCCTGTGTATAACACAGTTAACATTCTAACCCATTTAATTAAGTGGCAGCATCGAGTCAGCATGACAAGACAACATCCATCAGAGTTCATCTACCGTCCACTGCACAATGTGCCTGCCCTCATCCTCCTGCTTGAAAGTAGGCATATTAATAATGCATGTGCAAAGGCACGTGCTCCTGAAAAAGCAAAGGACACAGAAATTCCTAAGATACATGACCCATGAGGGTTACCTGGAAAAGCCTTCCCTAGCACATCAAGTAATCAGTTGTAACTAAGCAACAATCTTGCAGGGGGGGAGTGGCTACATAATCACCTGTTCTTTAGCCTTGGGGAAAAAAAAAAAAAAAAAAAGCCTTCACTGATCAATTTGAGACCCCAGTGCTCCTTGGTCCAATACACTGACACAGGGAGCTCCAACATCAAGCCTGAGTTTCACAACAGGACCATGGTTTGCACGTCTGTCTCTCTACACTCTGCTCCCAGAGTTTTCAGCACCTCTGCATGCAATCCAATGTGTTTTCCATGCTGCTACACGGTAAAGTTGTATCAATGCACTCTGGCATCCAATACGTGAAAATGCTGAAAATGTAGCTGTACATTGTCAGCGTCAGCATTTAAGAAATAGCTGTCTATCTTACATAAGTGAAATTCGATACAGAGCGCCAAATCTCACAGCTGGCCCTGTTTGTACATCTCTGCTGCTGCCCCCGAGCCCCACCGCAAAAAAGCACGTCCAGCCTCCAGGGAGCAGTGCACACGTTGTAGGCACTAATCCATCGTCTGAACACACTGTCTGATGTCCTGTTACTGCTGCAGAAAAACAAAGGCTTGAAGTTTTACATTTAGTTCTGCTGAGCTTCGTTTGGCACATAAAACACAGAGCACTAATTACAGCATACTGTTCCACTTAAGGGGCTGTCAGCATTTCCACTGCAAAGCCTTCATTTCAGGGCTTTATAATACAGCTGTGAAATATTCATTTTGCACTTCAGCTTAACATGCAAAGGTCTGGCTTTGGACCAGGCTCCCCTGCCTGATTTTTTTTTCTTGGGGGGGGAGGGGGGGAGTTAGGGTTTTTATTGTTGGTCTGGCAGGGAAAGGGCTGAAGATGGGTGGATGGAATTAACTGCAGGAGGTGTTTGACTTACAAAAGCACACAAACAACAAAACCACTCAGCTCCATAGTTGATTTCTGCCCCTCACCTACCCAATGTGCCCCACTGCTTTTGTATATGCATACAGAATATGCACTTCTAAATTTCTTTTACATATATGTATTTTATATTTTTTTAAGAGGTTTTTCTATCCTCTCCCTCTTCTCCAGCCAGTCTTTCTTCCTTCAGCAACCAGTGCTAGGAAAGAGTAATGTCTTGACAAGCCTGGAGACTGAAAACATTCCACCTGCAAAAGGCAACAGTAGCAAGCCAAGCTCCAACACAGGACCCATTCAGGAGGTCTCTGGCTGACAGAGCAGTCTCCATTTCTCTTGCTGTAAGCCTCCTCAGCCTTGCCACAACCACCATTGCACACACACGAACTGCCCAAGTGACTCTCCAGGAACTGCTGCAAGACCATGAAATTGGTTTCATGCAACCCACTACACAGATATGTTCTGATATTTAAGGTGCTTCCAGCCAATGCCCAGTTTAAAGCACTATTCAGGGGAAAAACAATTGAGAGCTATGAGCAAGCCCTCACAATTAAGCAATTTTAAAAAATAAAGTGAAAGAGGAAAAAAAAGCCACAAAGCAAAACAAAACAGAAAAACACATGACCAGACCATCATAGGGACACAAGCAGTTGCCAATTTGATGCAATTTGATTTCAAGATAACCACTTTAAGATCATCAAGGAACAATCTCCCACAACACAAGTTACAAATGGCACTCCTTGGCACAAGAGTGGCAAGAGCAGAAACTAACTTGCTGAAAGGTTTTGAATCACTGAGTTATGGGGAGCATTACATTACATTTGTAAACCTGCATAAAAGCAGTGGTGGGACAGGGGGTATTCCAGTGGAAGTGCTGAGCCTCAGCCTCTAATGGCTCTGCCAGGTGTGTTGCACAGGGGTTGCAACAGGGGTGTGCACACATTTATTAAAAATTATCCAGACATTTGGACAAATGGAACAAATCAGGGACGAAGGTGGAAGAAATGGAACACAAGCAACCCAGGGTCCCCACAGGCTGTCTCTCCACAGTGTGCGTGCATTTGTCCATCTCTCCACAGAGCCTCTCTTGCCTGCTCTCCCCTCCTGGCCTCCTCACCGTGCTGGCTGCCTTCAGTCCAATTCCAGCTGTCAGGGCTGCATTCCTGACCCATCAGCCCCAGCTGTCAGGGGCTACGTGCTGAATCTGCACTTTGCCTTCTTCTTCATGCACCTGAAGAAAGACAGTCCCAGGCAGCCATAAATACCATTGCACAGCCCCAGGGAGTGGGTGGGAGGCTATTAAAAGCACTTCCACAAGCAACCGTAGTGAGGGAACTTAGAACTGACAGTAGAACACACCTGCAAGTGTTCCTGCAGCCTGCAAACAGGACATGTAGAGGATTAATTTCCTACTAGCTTCTGCAGCACAACCTAGCCATCATTCAATAATCTTCTATTTCTTCATTTAACAACAGACTGGACCACCAATTTTCTCTTCCCCACCCCCACACCAAGTTCCATTTCTTCTTAATTACTGCAGGGCTAAGGAGAGGTCCATGAAACCTTACCAACTCCAGCTAAAGGCATGACAAGCAGCAGTTTCTCCTCCTTCTACCATTCACTCATCATTCTCACTGTAAAATCAACACCAACTAAGACTCTAATGAGGTTTCACAAAACTTTCAGAAAATCTGAGCTTCAGAGATACGAGTGTGGTGAAGGGACAGGGGAAAAAGCGTGTGTAAATTATCCACCGTTGTCAGTGTTGTCATGATGCTATTTTGACTTTCACGTGGGAAATTCTTTTTTCCTGATATAAACAAAATTTGTGAAGACTGTGTGATGAATGCATTAAATGAATGCAAAAAGAAAAAGTGACATCAAGCAGGCTACAGGTATTCCTGGTATATAAAGAGTCAATCCTGATTTGTTCCAGACTAAGCATCTGCACATGGAGTCAATCAGACCAGCTCCACAGGCAGTTAAACACCATGGAACACAACAGAGACACCTCTGTGTGGGCAGGCTTCAAAGAAACCCTTCCTTGAGCTCTTGGGACCTGGAATTCTGCAGGATCACTCCTTCACAAGAACCAGATTTTTACACTTTGCAAATGTGCATTACTTTTTCATAAGGAAAGAGAGCAGACAAGATACCAGACTTTACACAGGGTATGCTTTTGCCCTCCTACATATGCAATTTGTACAGTGATTTTTTTTTTCTTTGTAGTAGAAGATGAAGCCAATTCACCTTCCTCTGAATCAAGAATTATCTATTCAAGTTTTAGGTACAAATGCAACACTGGAGATCAGTGGAAGCAACTTCTGACTTTCTGGCAGTCTTACATACTGGTCTCCTCCAAACCCATGCACATGGGCCTGAATATAGGCAAAGAAAGTGCTTCAGTGAGAAGAAATAGAAAAAAAAAAAAGCCAATATAGCTCCCTTGGGCAGAGTTTCAGTTACTCATATAAGGGTTTGAAATCAAGCAGGAACAAACGGTTCTCTCAGCGTAAGGGTCACTGTTCATCATCATTAATCATCACTTCCCAGATAGGAAAGGCTCCTTCCCCTCTGTTTTGCCCAGGCTTTAGCACTCACAAAAAGCAAGAGACAAGAAAAAGAGCCAAATAGGAATGTGGGCATAGGCTGGCAAGGTTGCTCCCTCTGTGGCTCTGCTGAAGCCCCTCCTCTTGGTCCCAGCCCTGAGCTCATTCTGCTCCTAAATGCAAACAGGCAACGGTTAAAAGTCCGCAGCTTCTCGGGCATACGCTCCAAGGAAACCGTGGCAGCACCACATAATTCTTGACTCTGAAGCAGTCAAACACAGGGGCCATAACACAGCACTGCTAACACTGATACCGTCATGGCAAGGAGCTCCCTCCTAAATCACCTTCTGCTGAACTCTATAAACAACACTTATATTCAAGCTAAACTTGGACAGAGGGAAGAAAGAGAGGGAGTAGAAAGCGTTCCCCACAGTCAACCCTGCTGAGGGGAGCCACAGAAGGAAAGCCACATCTCAGCACTTCAAGAAAAGCATCATGTTACAATCTCCTTCCCCTTAATTTCTTCTCTGGGGCTTATTTTTGGTATAAACGGATCTGTGAACTGTTTGACAAGGCTGAGGGAGAACTTAGTGGTTCATCTTGAGTCCAAGAGTAGAAATACACAGAGCTATGCAGGATGAAGAAAAACCTTTTGATCAGCCTGCCTGAGGCAACACACATAATTCGTTTGTGATTTCTTTATTCACCCATGACCCCATGCCAAATCAATTAATTTTCATCCTTCACCAGTGATTTACACAGCCATTCTGCCCTAAAAGTCTTCGACTGCCATATCTCATCCCTACCTTACCCACCCCACATTGTCATGAAAGCCTTCTAGAGAAGAGCTTAGCTGTAGGAAGTCTTAAAGAGACTGTAAGTAGTGTCTTAAAGAGACTCTCTATGTAAAAGCCCCACATTTTCATGCCCAGATTCCTTACACAGAGCAGCTATTTCAGAGCTCACCTCTCCTGTCACCTGAGGGATCCTGCCTGTAACGCCTGAACCGCTCCAGGACAAGACCTTGTCCTCCCATGCATGCATCTCCCTAAGATTTCAGTGATGTTATGAGTGAAAGCACATACTTGCATCCTCAGGGAAAGAGAAAATGGTTTTGTTATAAGCTGATTTAAATTATGTTAAAAAATTACATATCAGCAATTTAAAACATGCTAAGATGAGAATAAATACAACAGGAAGGACAGAGCAAGAGCAAAGCATTTATCATACAGACCACATCCCTATGGAAGGAGGCAGGAGGTAAAGAGATTAGTATTCCATCTCTCCCTAAACATTGTCTGTTTATTTGTTTGCTTCACAGTACTTGCAAGAAGTCCCAACAAACACAAAGCCCTCCTGTACTTACAGCAGGCAGCAACATGTATTCTCACACAGCTGGCAATCTACAACCAAGTGTAAGAGGACTAGGTGGCAATACCACACAAACATTGAGGTTAAATGTCTTGAACATTCAACAAATTAGCAACAGAACTGGGAATAAACTTACTCCCTCACAAATTTCAGCAGCTATCTACTGCATAGATCATGCTGTCCCACTGCTGTACCTTTCTCCTGCTTGAGGCCAAGGACAGCATTTTTAAAGAATGCTTAAAAATTAATAAAAAAAAAGCATAAGAGATTTATCTCTTTTGCCCAAGCCAACCAGAATGTACAGAAGGAGACATTCAAGCTTCCTGCCTGCCCCCTGCCAACACTAACTGCCTAGCACTAGGCAATCCCTTCCTGCACTCCTCCCTGCCCTCTGCCCCACAGAATAAGCTTCTTAAAGAATAGACTTTATCAGCACCTTGCCCTTTGTGCATCCTGGAATTAAGAAGCTCTTCACATCTGTCCATCAACATGCATATTGAGCACCCAAGAGACTTGTCCTGTCAGTCAGAAAGGACACCACATCCCCCAGGGGAATTGATACATAGGAACATGGGCCAAAGATTGAGAAAGCAAACTGAAGAGAACAGCACAAGCACTGACTTCCATCATCTCCTCAACAACCCTGTGCCACTTCCCTTCCTGTTCCAGTACAGGGGAAAGCCCTCCACCTGTACCACAGTGTCCCTGTCACATGCCCCTGCTGCTCAGCCACCAGCACAGACAACTCCAGCAAACCCATACGTGTTTACTCAGGTACACACCACTGAGCATCTTTCTGCTGCAAAGAAGCAAAATGGTACTCCAGGAGAAGCAATCATCATCCAACAGTCACAGCAGATACAGAATTCAGTTTAGTCTTTTCCAAATAATTCAAATTTCTTACAAGCTTTATGACATAGATCCAGCATCCCAAAGACCTGAATGCTCTTCCTCTAAGTCAGCAGTAAGAAACACCATCAATCCTCACACTTCTGCACACATACACAGAGGAAACCACCACTAGACAATAAACCACAGAGAGACAAAAGGTTATAAAGATAACTACAAAGCAATCATAAACAAACTCATTAAGTCATTCATTCAACTTGCTTTCATTCTTCACTTACTCTGCCCTTAAATCACTTCTTTCTGTGATTTTTCCCAAGCATCTTTTCAGTTTATTTTCCTGAAGGAAACAAAGTCTGTAAACGAGGGGTACAGTAGTCCAAGATAAGATGACATATTTGAGTAGCTGTTAAAGTGACTTAACAGAAAAAAAAAAAAAAAAAAAGAAAAAAACCATCTAAGTCTCTTAAAACCCTAAAAGAGGGAGTATCTCTGGAAAAGAAGTCTCCTCTAACTTGCATTTAGGTTCAGGAGCATGGGTAACTGGTAGAATTACCAAATGCTAGAACTGAGGAAGTAAAACCATACTCAGAGGAAACAATTTTTATCCACATACTTTAAAAACCCTTGGTTTTGTTACCATGCGGTTTCTGTCACATTTCAAGAAAGCAAACCTTTGCAATAACCACCATTTCTTTACTGTTCTTGTTTAGAAATTCAGAAAGCCCTAGATCCAGGGCACAACCAACTCTTGTTGCTTCAACATGTCACAAAGCACTGCTGCTTTTATGTTCTTAGTTCTTAGCAAAAATTGCTGTTGTAAAAAGTAGAATGCAAAAGTAGAGATTATGGAACTCCAGTCCAGCAGAGAGGCAACCCTCCTAATTTCCTGGTAAATAGCTTTAGACACATTCACCTACTTAGAAGCATTTAGCAGAATCTGTCTGGATCAGAAATAACTTTGAGTGACACATATAGTCCAGAAATACCTGAACTAAGTACATTTCTGCCGTTTAAACAAGGGAGATAATAACCAGGCAAACACTTGAAGAGCAAAGCAACACAAGAGAGAACATCCCTGTTGACTGACATTTGTGCTGAACCACCATGCTAACCCTGGTCAAACTGTATTTTTCTCCAGTAAAAAAAGACCTGGAAAGCTTCTATGCAGCTTGTGTCCACTCCCTGCTGTGGTGCACTGGCAGAGAGGTAATGGGCAACTGCTGGATACAAGTTTTGCTGTCACCCCTCCACCAGAACTGGCTCCTGCATGAAGCCAGGCTGCAATTCCCATCACCGACCAGAGAAGAGGTGTTGGATGAAACAGAGCTGATGGCCTGTCAGAACTGAACGAACACAGCTGATGATTTGGACTCTTAAATAAATATGCAGAAAGAAATTACTGTAGAATTGTTTGTGGAGCACTGAAACCTAAAAACGTTCCTACATGCACACAGTCTTTTCTCTCTTCTTCTAATTGCATCAGCCTGTTTAAGGAAAGACAATAGCTCCACCTGCAAACGTGTCTGCAGATTGATAGCTGCAAGAGAGCTCTTAGGAGACAATACTGTGTTATTGTCTCAGTTTAAAAATTAGCCAAAGACAAAAGAAGTACTTAAAGATTGAAATAACACCATCCACAAGTAAAGACTAAAACTGGCTGCTCAGTGCTTATCAGTACTTTCTGCTATTTCTACAGAGCTCATTTCCTACACTTCCTTTAGGTGAGATAAAAATCTATTAGTGACAGAAAGGACCACAGAAATTGGCACAATCTGCCACAGCAGCCAAGCTGATTGAGCAAATACTTTCACTAAACAACCTCGACATAGAACCAGAAAGCTACTTTTAAATTGCAAGAGTTATGTTCACAAGCACTGCCTGGGAGAAGTCCTACGCATACTCCCCATGGTTCAAAAGATGATAGCAGCATCCCGATGCACCTGTGAAATCACAGATGATGCCACTCCAAAATACTGCTCCCTCCCATGTGTGACATCATGATGATCAAGGCAGCTCCACAAGTACCTACACTACCTGTCTCACAGTTTGAGGAGGAAAAAGTCTGACAGTTCAAGCAAACTTGGCAACAGTTCTGGAGTCAGAAAGAACTAAGATTGTCACAGACCAAACTCTGTGGTGTTGGGCCACCAAGTTGCTGCAAACTGAATCCTATGGGATTTCTAACAGATGTTTCACCACAATAAAAAAGAGCCGAGCAATCTTCAAGCAGGAAGCCAATGCTCCAGACCCAAGCACTTATGCTCTTCCCTGAAGGCATGCCATATGGCATTCTATTGTTCCTTTATCCACCTTCCACAGCCTTTTCCACTGGAGATAGAGTATCTAGAAAGTCTTCTTGAATCAGCTGTAAGGAAGGGAAGCCCTGGGTCTACCACTTTCTTCTATTTATACCAACAACATTACTCCACCAGTTCAAACATATTTTATATATAGCTCTGTGGCTTATATCCAGGCAGAAGTAACTCAATGCTGGTGTACATATGTTTAGACCACAGCAATTGGAAACAATGTCCCATAAACTCTGTTAACTGCTGATCCACTGTAACCAGAACAGGCTCTACAACTGCAGAAACACAAACCATGATAGGAAAAAAAAATTAAAAGTTATCCACCCAGAAGCTAAATAAGCCAGTTGCCACCTGCACAGCACTGACAGACCTCCACTGTAGCCCCAACAGATTTATAGCTGTAAGTTAACAGCCAGCTCTTGTCACATCAAGATACAGTGTCTGACTGCCAAAACACCACATGGAGGTGACCAGGGTGTGGGCCAGCATAAGGGCAGGAATGCAATACACAGAGCATCTGCCAGTATCCACTTGCATGTTGCAAACTTAAGAGTGGACAAACAGAAGATAGTTAGATGTGCACAGCTCTATTTGCAAACCTTCTACTGAAAATACCAGCAGTGCTACTATATTTTAAAGAATCTGACTTGAATCCAGTACCCATAAGCTCACACACTGAAAAGAAACAAGAATGGCAAGGAGCAGGAGCCCTGGCCCAACACCTGAAGGGTATTTACCTCAGCACTGGTTGCAGGGGTCTCAATGACACTTGGACAAGGAAGACACTTGCTAGAAAGCTTGCAGGTTCCTAATGCCAGTGCTGAGCCTAGGCTTTGACACAACCTCAGGTGAGCCAAGCTGCAAACAGCAGCCCACATGCAGAAAAGCAAGAAGTGATAATTACCATGCCTTTCACCAGACTGTCCCTCTCACAGGCTTCAAACACAGCCCTGTCACTCTTCCCAACACACACAAAAATAACCTTTCATCACATTTTTCTCTGCAACAGCTAAATACCAGGAGGGTGGACGGTGGGGGACAGATATGTGATTAACATGTTTTTTAAAAAAGCTTGCCTTTCTTTTGCCTGAACCCAATGGGACTGAGCTTTAAAGAGGAGGAAAGCATAATCAACACTTCACAAGTATCTAAAAAGGCACAGCACCTTTGCTTATGAGAAGTGGAAAAGTTAATGACCACCATCTCAGGCCTCTGAAGAGACAGGCGTCTCTTCTCCTGGGGTATAAATAACCTAGCTTTATCCTGCATAAACCTGTTTGTAGCTTTATGGATGGAACTGCCCTTCCTGAACATGCCAGGTCAGCACCTTGCTTAGATCAGAGGAGGCTCTGTCACTCTGTCAGAGAGCTTCTAGATGGGGAGAAAAGGGGAAACCAATTGCAGGGGTAAAATAGAAATGGAATTTCTCTGGTCAACTGCTTATTTGGAGGATGTGAAACAGTCTCCATTCCATGTTTCACAGGACTGGTAAGAAACACATTCAGGAAATATGGATTATTGGACAAAGTGCAGCTGAGCTGGTCAAAACATGATGAAGACAACTTCATGATATACATATAAGGCATGCACACAGATACAGTTACGTGCATTAAATGAATCATCACACAGAGACTCTGATCTTGCAATCGGCCACAGAGACACTTATCTTTACATCCACTGGGTAAAACGAACCACTCACTCATACTACCTCACCACACAAAATTAAGCACATGCTGAAGCACCCACAGGAATGGTGCCAGAGTTTGCATTCAGTTTTCTTTTAAGCCTTTCAAGGTCATCATGACTCTAAAAAAGCTACAAAGAGTTGTGTAAGACTGTGTACATTACAGCTGCAACATAATACCACCGCCACTTTACAAGCAGGGGAAAAGAGCGGGCTGTAAGTTATGGTACTAACAGGCACACTAAGAAAAGTAACATACACTCAACTAGACCAGAGCATGGTCTTCATATTAAACACACATACACAGAAAAATAGAAACACAATCATACCATCATCCAACCAGGCCTCAGCATTTAAGTACACTCTACAAGGCAAAACCCTGCTTGGCAGCTCTTTACAGTACTTTCCTTTCTGGGGATCTGAGAAAAGCATCCAAATGAAATCACAGTAGAGAGTGGGAAAGCAGGACAAGGGACAAAACACAGGCAGCAGACCTGGAAGCAAATTCTTCTTCCAGAGCGATGACTGCAATGCACAGGCAGCATTCCCTCTGCTGTCTAGAGACAAGACCCTCTCCCCAGCAAAGGAAACCACCCACTTAGACATTCTATGATGGATTTTGTTTCTAAGCCCTTCTTTCTGTCCTAACTGCTTCTGCAGCTACAGAGATCACTAATGATTTATAGTTCTGCCATGTCCTCAGTATGAGAGCTCCTCAACTCAACTAATCCCAAATGCTACACAAATATGTTTCAGGCCTCCAAAGCCCCTCCCCTCAACCCAGGGCAGGAATACCAGCTCATCTCTGGACAGTTATAGTACTCTTTACACAGCCTCCTCCTCTCCTCAGCCAGGGCTGCCGGCTAAGGAGGGACGGGTTGCTCTTCCCAGTACAACAGGCCCTAAGTGCCAGAAAAAACTAGGAGGAGAAAGAAAGAGATTATTTTGCTTGCCAACAAACCTTTAGGCAGTAGGTGATGAGTGTTCCCAATCATTTTAAACCTCTGGAAAATACTGACAGCAAAACTAAATGCCTTATTGCAGCAAGCACTCTTCTTTTCCCAGGGGAACATCAGATGACTGTCCACAGCAAGCAGTATTTCTCAACCCCTCGTAACCTCAGAGGTAACAAAGTTCTCTGTAAAAGACTTGTCTTTCACCAAAGAGGCAGATTTTTCCAAACTAATGAGACAATTCAGTTTCCCTGGCAAATACGCAAAGCCAGAAGCTACCCAGTGCACTATATCCCCTGCCATGGAGGGCAACGTTACTACACACAGCAACCTGATGGCCTTTCCCAGCCTTGCTGGTCAGCCTAGAACTTTGGTCACAGAGTTCCACCATGAAGGTCCAGGCACTGTCTGGAACAACACAGACTCCAAGCATATTATAGAGGGTTATTATATTATAGACTGGGAGCTTGGCTGTCTCCTTTTCCCAAGCATATGTTTAAACTAAGCTTTGCAGGCTTACCAAGGGCCACAGGGCCCAGGCAGTGCAGGGCCCTCCCCAGGCACGGGATACCCACAGAGCCATAGGCAGGGTCACAGTGCCCCTTCCCAAGCACACCACAGCAGGTCCACGGCCACGGGAGGCTGCAGCACCTGGAAGAAGCCAGGGCAGAAGCTGTGAAGTTGCTGTTAGGCAGGCAGACCAGGCCATGCAATTGTGGCCTGGGTGCTGTGCAGCCCACTGGCTCTCACCCCAGCTCCAGCAGGCCATGCAGAAATTCATTAGTCAGCCCCCTGGCCATTTTATTAACAGCCGTGTTTACACACTGACACTCCTGGGCAGAGATGTTCATTCCAAGGGCCTGGAGCAGCTTCGACACACAGCAGAGATACTCCAGGCACTGCACCTTCTCCTCCAGCACCACACTCATTTTTCCACTGATGGCTCCATTAGAAAACTATTTTTTGCAGGTCTCAGACATAAAAAAGCTTATTTGCAGCCTGTTACACAAAATGGCCAAGAACTTCACAAAGCAAGTGTCCATAAGCCACTCACCACAATGGTGATGCAGGAGACCTGTTCTCTCAGGAGTTACAGCCAAAGCAGGCAGTGGCAAGGAAGCTGAAGAAAGCTGCCTGTCACCCTCATCTTCCCCCAGCACCAGTTATTCACGCTGCTGATTGCGTGTTAATACAGCTCCACAGCTCAGCTCGGGAAGCCTGCAGAGACAGGCAGCACGAACCACGGATTATCAGGGAGGAAGATTATCCTCCCAGTGCAGAGGACCGTAGAATCCCAATTCCAGCCTCAAAAGCTGCTCAGGCTTCTAGAAACAGCTACATTCACTGAGGCCTGCCACAAACTCAAGTATTTTTTCATGCATTTCATTAAGAACACTTTCTGTCATCTTGTATCCATTTCACTCAACCACCACTCCCACAGCAAAGTTTGGGGCACACACTGTGCAAACACTCTCTTGCCAGCCCTCATAGTTTGAAAGGTACACAGAACCATATCTAAAGCCTATCTGGCCATGATTCAGTCCAAGAAAACTAGATGAGTTAGGACAAGATGGGCTTAAGCAAAAAAAAAGCAGATACCAAATTTGTCAGTTCCAGTTTACAGTCAGCAATGCTTTTGGACCCAGCTGCTTGAGAAGGATGATGCCCCCAAAGCAGGTCTGAAACAACTGTGCTCAGAACCACTATATCTAGTTCAACACTGGGAGATAAGCCAAACACAAGGAGTTATGCAGCTGTTTTAAAGCCCTGGACACTGGGACGCTTTGCAGAAAGTGGAAAAGTATCCCTGTCTGTTTTACACTGAGGGAAAGAGACAGTCTGAAGAGCAGAGCACAGAACCCAAAAACTTTAACTTCATTTTAAAAGAAAATTACACAGCTCTATTTCAAGGTTCACTCTACCTTTACACATTTCAGCAGCAAAGAAGCACTGGTTAAGAGCATGAAAAACATCAGTCTTAGCCCACACAAAGCTCTTGCAGAAAAGACTAGTATTGATGAAACATAACTGGCAGAAAGAAGTCCTTTCACTGATACAGCCTGTTTCCCTGTGGGGACAGGGTCATTCAATAGACTCTTTTGATTCTGTGTTACCATAAAGACAGCTTGGTTTTGGATCTCAGCTTGCTAATTCTTTTTAGCACAGGCAAGTGCTTAACCAAGTACACCCTGACACTCCTGCCCCCTCAGGATACCTCTGACACCATCCCTATCCCCTCATGGTTCCAGTCACACCATGGCCATGGCCAAAGCACAGAGCGCAGTGAGTTCTGAACACCAAGACCTGCCACCAAATGAGGAGACACGTCTTGCAGACACTTCTTTCACCCTCACTCTTATTTAATGTTTCAGCACCTCCAGCATCTAAATTACATTAGGAACTGTGCAATGAACTCAAGCTCCTTTGGTGCAAAGACTGGCTTGAGCAATGGTGCTTTTTTTTTTTTTTTTGTAAATGAAAGCATCCCTAGTACAAACAAGACTTCAAAGGCAAGCAGCCCCTTATGTGCTACTCAAAGGTGAGGAGCCAATTTCAAAGCCCTTGGGAGACCTCAAAGGCTACCACTCTGAGCACAGGAGAGGTAGCTAACACTTCAATACTGGCACTTCAAACAGCTACCCTGTGCTGGGCCTGTCTGTCAATAGGGAAGGGTTTCTGCAGAGGCAGCAATGCTTTTCACAGTGCCTACTTTGGAAGAAAAAACAGGAGCAGAAAGCTTTACAACCCTATATCCTTGAATCCATGGGCACTGCCTTATAGTTGCTTTCTCCTTTCAGAAACTCCTCGATCTGCCTACTCTCAAGACATTTGTTAATGTTATGACTCTCTACTATGATGCAACCTCAGATAATCTACCTTTTTCCTGAGAAAAGAGTCTCTCTAGATCCATTATGAGAGAAATTTCAGACTAACTGTGCAAAGTGTCAGGAAGATGCAGAAATTAAAGAAGCATCACTGCACTGAAGGAATGCCATTGTTAAAGCTTCATTGGGTAAGAAATCTCCTATTAGTTGTTATATCACATTAGCTATCTTGACCAACTGTGAATTTTAATACTGTATTTGGGAGAACAAGCAGGTCTGACTTTTATTGCTATTGACTTGGAAACTCTGAATACACCAGCAGTTCATAGTCCTCTACAGTACTATTTTCAATCAGTTTCCTCACAGTAACTAACAACAGTACTGGTCTCCTGGGACACTAGCAAATTTACAAGGCTTACTGGGGTTTCCACAGCTCTAATTCTTATGGTGCTTAATCTGCTTGAGCTTGTTGGAAAGTCATCATCACCAGAGCTACTGAAATCATTAGTGACAATGGGACCAAGTCAGCATTTACAACAGCACAGTTTGTGGACTTTTAAGCAAATAATCTTAAATGAACACAAGTGCCCCTCGCATGGGAGAGGTGAGAAACATCCCTGGTAATATCCAAGAGGTTGGACTTTGTGACTAAGGCTAGGACTTGGTCTTAGAGGATCAAGATTCAATTTCTAGGTCTGCCTCAGACTTCCTATGGGAGTTTGGAACCATGTCTGTATAGAAAAATCATGTTCCATTCCCTCCATCCCTTTAGTTTTTTAAGCCTGAAGCTCCTCTGGTTTGGGTCTACTTTATCTCACCTGTCCAGTGCTCACCAAAGCAAGGTAGAGAGATGGGATGTTCCTGCAGTCTGTGGTCACACAACTACTAGCAACGAGTCACCTTTGCATTGATATTTTTGAATACAGATCACACAGTGCAGCTGATTACAACAGCTGCAGGCCTCAGTTGCCTTGCACAACACACGAACGTGCTCAGGGCAAGGATAAGCAGCCCTGTGGTGAAGGAAAATAGTAGGAGGGTTTTCTGAATTGCAGTAGCCACTCTTTGGTGGGTACAGCCTCAGCAGAGCCTGCAGGGTTTCAGGCACAGGGACCAGCCCACATCTGGAGCTGGGAACCGGAGCAGCGAGCGTGCCACAACCCTGCTGCTGAGCACATACCAGAGCCCTCAGAAACTTCCAGCTATGCGGAGGCAGGTATGTCAGGCACAAACACAGGCCTGAAGTAACTGAAACTGGGCTTGGTGATAGTTAATTATTCAGCCTTTAGCTGGGATCACTCAGCATTAATGTCAGGGCTGAGCACTGTTTGAGTGCCATGTAAGCACCATTCCTGGCACCAAACATCAAAACCTTTGAAAAAAGCCAAAGAGTAGCTAGTATATGTTGTTTGCTTGCACTCACAGAGAAAATTGTACCAAGGCTAATCAAGCAATTTCTCCCCAAGACCTTATCAACAGGAAACAAAATATATGCTTCAATTTTCCAGGCCATCAAAATGCTGACCACCACTTTCTCAGCCAGAAATGGAGGTGGTGCCCTGCAGTTACTTTCCACTAGACAGAG
The DNA here is from genome assembly GCF_036417665.1 of Passer domesticus. Lineage (NCBI taxonomy): Eukaryota > Metazoa > Chordata > Aves > Passeriformes > Passeridae > Passer > Passer domesticus. The sequence goes on from NC_087479.1 coordinate 37,188,801, forward strand.
AGGACAGTAAAATAATATACAAGTCATTTTACAGGTGCTTACAGATCCTTAACGATGGAAAATCAAATGCTGGCCCAGCCTGGTCTGAGTCCCAACCAACACTTCAATTGTTCTGCCCTTCTGAAACACATGAGGTGATACACCACAGGAAGAGCTGAGCATGCAGCTAGTGAAACAGATGGTACACTCTGAAGGAGGTCTCTTTCCACAGTGTCTGAGGATGCCTTTCTTTCTCCACCAGCCCCCTCAGCACCACAGTGAACAACAGCTCTGACTAGCAAGCAGCAAATGTACCACCTGCAATGCCTCTGGACAGCCCTGAACTCTGCCATCTTAGTATCCCAGCCAGGTCTTTGGCAAACACTACACGCTTCACAGCCCATGGACAAAAGGGGGGATTCTGTGCACAGCTCACCCAGCACAGCAGGGAGAGCAGTGTGAAACCTGTTTATGAGCCTCTCCAGCCAGGTTAGCCAGGTCCCCTGTGGCCTGTCAGAGGACCCAGCTCATCTAAAGGAGGTGAAGAACAACATCCAAGGCAGGACCACAGCAGCTCTGAAAGGTTATCCAGGTAAGCAGTGTACGACCATCCACAGGAAGCAAGAACTATTAAAACCCAAGAGGCAAATGACCTGGTTTGTGTTATTTATGCTGACTTCACCCCAGCACATCATCATGCTCCCCCTGCCATGGAGAGGTCTTCCTGCTGTCTTTCACAGTCAAGACAGCACATGACTTAGGGGTGACTAGAAGAATGGATCTTGCCAGCATTCTTGCCTCAAGACTGGCAAAAAGTACCACTGTTTTATGGATACCACATAAAACAGGCTACAAAACAAATTATGTTGAATTGTTTTATGCTTTTATATCCATTATACTTCAAGACTCAAAGTCAACTGGCACTGTAGTTCACCAACAGAAAAACTCTGGCTATGATATGCTCTGTGAATCTAAGTCACATTTAACACTCATGTTTAGACCAAGAGAGCTAGCCAGATCACCTTGTATTTTCAGGACAAGGCATATCATTCACAGATTGAAGACTGGAACAAGAAAATGCTGTGTATTAAACTATTCACAAACACAGAGGGCACCCTGAGCACCACATATCCAAGGATGGAACAGGGGGGACCAGAGAAGGGAACCAAGCAGGGAAGCATTCAATCCCTAAGCTATGACACTCTCACTTGTTCCACTGACTCTAAAATACAGACATACCACTGAAATGCAGTGTCTGTGCAAGGGAGAACCCAACCAGTCATTGTCCTGCGCTTTAAGGGACACTGTTACAAGCCTGACCAGAGACAGACATGAAATCCTTTCTGTGTCTGAACAGCAGTCCCTAAGCTCTTGAAGCAATAGGCTGCATTTAGACTGAGCAGTGCAGAGCTGTGAGAGAGATCCCTAGATATACCCCACCTGGGGTCAAGCAATATTCATGGATGCTGAAGCAGAACAGGCACAGTAGCAGACATCCAGACCAAGGTTACAGGCATTCCCTCAGCTGTGCCCCTGGCTGCACTGGTCCCAGAGATGGGCTGAGCACTGCTCAGACTGCAGAGGAACAAAAAGGGTGAATGGGGCAATACTGCACTGACTAGCTCCTCAAAAGCGCTGTAATTTTGTAGAAGACCTTTCCAAATGCTGCCAAAAGAAAAGCTTATGTCAGCATCAGACAGGCTGCTCCCTACTCACCCTCACAGTCAGGCTGCTCAGCCCCACATCCAGCTCCCTGGGAACCCAGCAGATTCTGCTGCTGCAGAACCAAGTTCTTCCCAAGGACTTACAAAGAATCCCAATCTGCAACAAGCCTCAGCTGCACCTGAAGTGATTTAATAAGAAGTGATGATTTTTTATGCATTTATATCAGTGAACCAAACCTGTCTGGTTTTTGGTTCTGTTACAGTTCAGGTTCAGCAATTCTCAGTTGATCCAGTTAAGACCAGCAATGGTCTGGCACCAATTCATGTTGGATGCCACGATATTTTCAAACAAGAAGGACTGTGTGCTGAAGGCAGGAAGCTGCAGTCAGGCCAGAAACATGACTCTATTCTCCTGTGTCCAGGACAGCCTGTGGTCCCTGCTGAGCCCTCCAGCTTCTCAGGGGATGAAGAAGCTGGAGAACTTTGTTGGGAATGACAAGCCATGACGAGTCTGAAGCTTCCATGGATCTGCTTTCCTCTTAAATCTGTGCAAGCTCACTGGCAGGACACAGAAGTACACAGAAGTACTTGTTCCTACTGGCTGGCTATAAGAACAGACCATGCCTCACCAAAGGAGGACAGGAAACCCTGTCCCACTAGGAGCAACTTAGTCAGGGCTCATTTCCAGAACAAAAGCTCTCAAGAAGGTTTTGCAGAGCCACCCAGTCCAACATAGCATCATGGGGCAGGAACAGGCACTCCAGCTGCCCATGTTTGCATGCCACATGGAGAGGGGAGAGACCACAACACAACAGCTCTCTGCTGAATGACTTCCTGCTGAGGCATCCAGGTTTTAGTCAAAGCACTCTTTTAAACAGACAACTTGAAGTATTTCTGGCTTAGAAAAACAGCAGAGATCAAAGAAAACAGCAGCAAATTCCAAATATGTTTCTTTGATTCACTGGCTTCCTGTTTCAGGGAAAGCCTGTAGCAGGTTTTGTAGCAATTTGTTTCTACATTGACGTTCCCAATCTGATTTGACTAAGGATACCCACACACACCATCCCTCCTGGAACAGGCACTGCTACACCAGTTAAAAAAAAGTTTATATTTACAAGTGTAGAGCTCAACAATACAAACAACCCCTGCAGGAACTGTACTTGCTTAGGTACATTACTTCTGTGAGCAGGGTACTACAGCAACCAGGACATTTTAACCATGGGAGATGGGTCAGGCCTGAGCTTCCCCTCTGTCCTGATGGTGTTGCTCTGCAGGGTGATTCAAAGGCACTTAGTGCCCAGCTTTTAACCCTGTGTCTCTACTGGAATCACAAGCACGGTGACCAGATGCACGGCTGGATTTCTGGCAGGGCTAGTAATCCTCTAGAAATTGAATGCAAGCCAATCAACTTATCTGAGGAAATTTTAGCTTCCAACCGCCACACCAATACATTACAAATCCCAACAGTCAACAAGCCTTAGCCTTATGTCACAGTACTCTAGGTTTATATTGCTTCAACATAAAAAATAGAGATCTGGAAAGCACAGCAAAACTGGATTCAAGCCATGAACATGAGAAGAAACAAAGAAAAAAGTCTAAAGACAAAACTAGTCAGGCAGCAACAAAAATCAGGACTAAACAAAAGCTGTTTTCAAAAAGCAGTAACAAAACCAAACACTACATCCCATTTGTCAACAAGCTTTACTTAGAGCTCCCAAACCTTCCCCCCCTTTTCCTTTTTTTAAATGTCCATGATAATCTATTGGCTCCTTAGTTTTACCTCTGTAGAGATCTCCTGGAGCTCTACAGTAAAACCATGCATTAATTGCAGCAAGAAATTAGTCCTAGGAGAAGTCACAAAACAAGTTCTCTCTCGCACAGATCCCAAGTAACACATTGCATGTCCTGTGTAGCCATCATGCAAAACATCTCTACTTACCCACACTCCCCCTTCCACAGCAATGCACAAACAGGTCTCTGCAGAGCCAGCCTCCCACAGACTGCCCACGGCCAGCCCAGCAGTGCACGGCTGCTTCACTGAAAGGAGGCAATTTCACAGGCCTTCTCTTCAGCATAAAAACTGCCCCAGGGGTCTGGCCCTAACCGCTGAGACAGCCTGGCAAGCCTCACATGCCCAAAGGGTTCTTTAGGAAAGAGCCAGGACATTTCCCACTGCAGGGGAAAACACCCAAATCACCACAGTTCATGGAAGTTTAAGCAGTGCCACTGAGGGTGCTTGTCCACCTTAAATTGAGCACCTGGTTGCAATAAAAAATTGAGGGAGTCAAAGGGCTGTTGTGGGCTGGGTCTTCACCTACAACAGCACATGCACAGCACAATATCGTCTTCCAGGCATTAACTTAGGGCAATAGTCCAGCTCCATCCCATGTAATGAAGCAGCATCCAGCTGAGATGACCAACTTCATTGGCCCTTCCATGCTTTCACCAGACCAGTTTCATACAGCTCTTGGAGCAGTTATTTCTCAAAGTCCAAGAGACAAAGATGCCTCAAAGACTCCTTCCTGCAGGTTAGAAAAGATCCTTCAGGTGTGATATGTATGATGTCACCGTTAATCCCAGGGGTTTTCACACACACCAAATAGCAGACTGAAACCTGTTTCTGCTATTTTAGGAAAACAGAACTGCTTCTCACCTTGGAAAGCAGAGGAGCACACATGTAGCAGAGGGAGTGTCTCCACAGATACCAAACATCTGTAAGATCTTTGATAAAGGGCCCACTCCTTTTCACCTTGCCCCCTCCAGCTGGCCCACTGATGGCAGACCCTAACTCATCTGAGCTAATTCAGAGCAGATCACTTCAGAAACCAAGACCTGCACCTAACTCCTCATAATGCCAAACTGATTCTGCCAGCAAACTGATTCTACCAGCAAACTCCCCATCAGTTCCTTTGCACCTCACTGACTAACAGTTCTCACTAATAAGATAGACAAAATCCAGCCCTGAAACCCTAATTTGATGGTGCAGAATGAATCCATGCTATCCCTCCTCAGGGGTTCAGACAGCCCTGGCTGCACACTGGGAGACAGCATGAAGGATAAAATGGAGCTCTCCCAGAAGGCACATGTAAGGAAAGCAAAATGAAACATGTACCACCGAATACCCAGGGTATGTAGCAGCAGGTCCCAGCCCTGAAAAGAAGTGTGCAGACCACAGAGCCAAAATCAAATGCCCACCATACGGGTGGGTACAAGTGACTTTTATCTCTTCCAGTAGAAACCACTGCAGAATACAGACCAACAAACACCAACAAAGCATGTTTCACTGGCAGTCCACAGGCTGCATGAAATGGACATACATGCACACACTGAGGTCAAGCACAAGCACCAAAGACTTTCCCCTGGACAACTTTGAGGAAGCCAGGAAGGTTTTTCTCTTGCTTAGCAAGAGAAGAATACTGTGTTCCTTGGTACTAAAGAGCCATCTAAGGGAAACTCTGACCTGAACCAGAGTTCTGAGAACAGGATGTCATGGTGGGAAAAGACCATTTTTAGGTATAGTGTCATTTACTTCCTCTGAAATTTTACATACACTCTTCACTTCAAGACAGAAATTTTGAAGCATTACTGTTTTGAGACCAATGAATACACTTGTCAGATGTGTATTATAAGCATTTCTCATTTATTAGCAAGTCTCCACAAAAGGGGAGGGATTAGGTTTTCTATTTATGGAGACAGAGGACACAAAGGCTGATTGATTTGCCCAGGGTTACAGGTGAATCAGTGGTAGGGACAGAACAACGTGCCCTGACTCAGAGGCACCTGCTGTGAGCACAAGGTAATGCCACCCAGCTCTTGCACTCCCTGAAGCCAGGCTTAAGTCATCCTCTCCTCATGACAGCAGTCAATTCCCAGTCAGTGAGTGCCTGTCAGGAATTCTTCAAACCACCAAGAAGAATGATGGACTTTAAGAAGCATTATACCCAACAGAAGATAACCCCAAGGAAAGGAGGTCTGAGACACACAGAGGAAAGCACATCCCAAACTGTGGAACACAGACACTATCTGAACAGATACCTCCAAGACATGTTTCACATTTTTCATATCATCCTTGCCTTTCCCACATGCCCACAGAACTCTTCTTTGCAGGGTGAGAGCAATTGCTTACACACAAGAGGTGTTTCTGTATCCTCAGCTCCCAGTAATGCAGGTTAGCAGCTGGTAACATGGAGGAAGAGGCAGCACTGCATTTCTCCTGTCAGTCATTGTAACAACTCCACACACCACTGTGTGGGAAATCCCAAAAGCTTTCTGATACAAACAGGGTTTATATCACGCAAGCAAAAAGAATGCTTCAGAAAGGATCTGCAGCAGATCCAAGATCCCAACTAAAAGACAGACCAGTCATGGATCAGTTAGTTCCTCTGCATCACTCTACAGTTATACCAAGTCTCCCAAAGCAGCATTATCAGAACAGATGGAAACTTAGACAACAAAGTTAAAGCACGCTGCTGCAGCACACAGCACTCACCTTGCTGCCTATATCTTCTCGCTTGTTCCCAGGCTTGCTTCTCCTCAGCTTAATGGAAGGGGAGCGAAGCAGATTTTTGATCCGACTCGTTATCGTGGACCCTTCGACTGACATCATCTCCAGGTGCACGGAGGTGCTCACCCCACACACAGGCTGTGCCTGGGGAACGAGCCCAGGTTTGGGGCAGAAACACCGATGTGCTCAGCTGGGCTCCCACGCATTCACATATCTCTCAGCGATTCTGCTCGGGAACTCCACTCCTGTTACACTGCAAAGCTATTCACAGAGGCTGGCAGACTTTCCTTTTGCAGATTCCAGAGGATCAAATCAGCAGCAATCTAAACAGAAAGATGCTCCGTGAGTCAATACGATATTCAGTAAATTGAATTCTAGCCTCATGCTTTGCAAGAAATATAAATGCAAACGCTTGTAGGGATGGAGGCAGCATTACTATTTTCAGAGGTTTCTACACAAATTATCATTCATTTAGTATCAATTAACATATTTAAGCCAATGCCCAAATTCAAAATTTAGATTTTGCACTTCAATATCCTCTTATGACAAAGACAAAAATTCCCATGCCTTGCTTTAGCTCCATACACGTCCATTCCACCTTGTGCTTCACAGCCTGGAAAGCACAATGCTGTACTTGACTATTAAACGCCGAGTCGCAGAAAACCCCCGAGAATACACACGAGGGAGTTTTTAACTCTCACAAATCTATCTCTGTTTTAAGTCCACACAATTACATAGTGTGTGACACCAGATAATAAAGGCATTTGATGTTTCCACGTCCCCCCACCCCTATTTCTAAAGTGAATCAAGGAGGCACTATAGCTGCTGCCAAGGACTGCAGACCCCCGGCCAACACCTTCACCTTTCCCGAAGTAGCCCGTGGTGGCCGGGGGGAAGAGTGATGCAGTCAGAGCCTGCAGTGAATTATCCTCCCGGCTTCTGTGCAAAATGGGGGCGGGGGGAAGAAAGAGAGAGACAGAGGGAAGGGGAGGCAGAAGGGAGGAAGAGAGAACGGTCCAAGCCAGCGCAGCCGGCAGCCTCCTCCCTGCGGCGGCAGCACTGCGGGTGAGGGGCCGCGCCTCCGCCCCCCGCCCCGCCGCCTTGAACCTCTCCTACCTGGCGCCCAGGAGCGGCGATCCCGGCGCCCGCGGTGCCCCGCAGCGCCTGCCCATGCAGCCGGCCCCGAGGAGGGGCCGCGGCGCGGGCCGCCCCCGCGGGCGGGGCGGGGGCCGTACCCTGGGCGGCGGCGGCAGGGAGGGGGCGGCAGCGAGGGGGCGGCTCCGCAGTGCCAGGTGCGGGCCTGGCGCCGGGGCCAGGCCGGGACCCGCCCGCCGAGCCCGGGAGCGCAGGGCAGCGCGCCCGCCCGTGCCGCCGCGACCGGCCCGGCCCGGCCCGGCAGCGCTACGGCGGCCCGCGCGGGCCAAACCGCGGCCCCGGGGCGGCGGAGGGAGACGGGCGGCGCTGGCGGAGGGATCGCGGCGGGGCCGGTGCGGGGAGCCCGTGCCGGGCCGGGAGCCCGTGCCGTGAGGGGAGCCCGTGCCGGGCCCTGCCCGCGCCGTGAGGGGAGCCCGTGCTGGGCTGGGAGCCCGTGCTGGGCGAGCTCCGGCGCGCTCTGATGGGGTCCGAGGGTGCGCCTGCCACGCGAGAGCCAAGTGAGAGCCGGGGAAGGTCAAGGGCGCCTTAAGGCCCGTTCTGCCTGCCCGCCGTCCCTCAGGACCCGTGGCTGCGCCCTCGGCCCCCACCGTGCCCTGTCACACTGTCCATCTTCTCCTGTTTGAACCTGTTACTGTAGCGTCTCTGGCAAAATGGAACGCGGGTTGGCTTAACTTCCAAACTTAATATGGTAGTTCCCAAAAATAACCAAACTACACTTGCCAACAACAGCTAAGCACATATGGAGGATCCCTCGAACAGCGACACCAGAAATTTGGAAAATTGGCCCATACATAATACAAGAGGTAGGACAACACCAGATGTCATGTAACCCATCTTGGTCTCTCAAACGGGTTGAATTGCTGGTGAAAATGAGTGTGTGCAATTGAACTGCACTGTTTGCCGACCCTCTGACTGCAGTTGTTCCTTTCCAGCAAAAGCATTTACAAATTTTGGGTGCTTCCTTCCCCTGCAGTGGGTCGGCACACCACGCCTGGGGTGTTGCTGTCGCTGGGGGTGTCACAGTGTCCCGACTGCCCCACACACCTGCCTGGCCATTCCTGGCTGGCCACCACATCCTGCCTGTGCCACAACAGGAGCCCCCTGAGGAATGGCAGGGAAGGGAGGGGACTGTGAGGCCGTGTCACCCTGCTGCTCTGGGGTGGGAGAGGGCACAGGGGATGTCACCTTGTGCCCCCATAGTGTGGGACAGCTGAAACATCACTTCTGGTGTGTGGATTTTTACCAGGGCTGTGGTGTTCACAGAGGTGGGGTGGAGGCTGCTGGCAAACCCACACCCTGGCAGCTGAGCTGGGTATTCCTGAATGAGCACAGGAGCCCACAACCACACAATGGCATGGTAGGGCCCCACTGCATAGGTTCCCAACTATGAGAACGTCCTGGAGTTCCTTCTCCCCTCAGCTCTTCAAAATTTTTGTTAGGAGTCTAGCAGCCCACTGGCACACAAAGACACCCCATGGAGGCAAAAATTTGGATGCTTGTGTGCTGGCTCCTAGCAGGTGAAAATTTGCTGGAGTTCAGGCAGAGATTTGCAATGACAAAGGATCCACCTGGTCTTCCCCATGGTAGCCAGCACACTGCCAGCATCACAGCTTGTGACTGTGTGAGCCTGCACCACCGGAATTTCAGGAAAAGTTTGTTTGCATTCCAGGTGGGATTCTGAGCAGGCACAAGGACTTGCAGGACTAGGATCTTAAGGTTTATCTGGTCAGAAACCTGCATAAATTGATGAAAACACCCATAGGGCATGCTTCTAATCTCTATCAGTAACTTGCAGGAAGTGAATTTAAAATGTCAGTGTCTAACCTTTGATAGCTTTTGGTTTGATACATGTGCCAGAGAGAAATCCATGCTTGTTGCTGCGTCAAAATGCCATAAGGTTCTGGGAACTATGGCTTTTTGAAAGATATCAAATTCTGTGGGATTTACAATAAAATTGCAAGAGTTGGTAACATTGCAATAGATTTTAAAATGGAAATAATTGATGTCCATGGAGCTAAGAGTTTTGCATATGTAATCATGGAATCATAAGGGTGGCTTACCTTTCAGCCCCAGACATAGTCTACAGCCTGAGAGGTGGCACATAAGAAAAGGATTCTTTTAGAAAATGTGAATATTGTCCTTTCCTACCAAACCTCTTGTCCTATTGCTCAACAACGGTGTCTTTATGCTAAGGGTGAGGAGAAAGTCATGAAGGAAACCAGGCCTGCTGTTGCAGCAAAAATAAAATCCCTCTTCCAGGAAGATTTACACATATGGTTAGCTTAATGCAGGCTATCAGTGAGTGAAACTACTCACAGTGGATATGGAGTTTGAAAAGAGCACCAGCCTCTACAGGACTGGGACCTGGCACTGCACAGGAAAAGAAATGTAGTCAATAGTTCTTAAATTTCTGCTGTTCAACACTAAAACATCAGAGTCATCACATTTGGGAGAAACATGCATACATTTGAGAAAGAACTGAGGGATGTCTTTGAAAACAAGGGACAGCTGAGATGTATGCTGGGGAGATGCTGTTTAAATGCAAGTGGAATTGTTCCTCTTTTGTTGGAAGCTGAGCACAGCATAATGTGATTTGTGATTACAATTCTTTGTGTCTGTGAAGCGACTGAAGAGACAGGCTAACTCTGAAACATCACTGGACTTCTAAATTCACTGAAAAGGAACTGGGACAGGGAACAGATGTTTCTGATTTTCAGACTAAAGCATACTACCTTTCTAGTTATTTTTTGAAGCAGCATGAAATGTCACAGTTTTTTCAGTTTGCCCTAAAGAAAAAGATCTTGCCAGTGGTTTTTAAAGAAACTTTTTCTATAGTTTCATTAATAAAAACACTTGCTCTTATTTTCTTTGATCCCAATAATACAAAAGGGAAAGAGGCAGGAAACACCAGTTTCCTCTCAGTTTTGCAGTACAAGTCTTACCACACACCTGTTTCATTGTTAGAGGTATACGATTTTCCAATTGTAATATCAAATTTATGAAAGGTTATGAAAGTGAAAAACCCTTGCACTGACTCTACACCACCGGAGCTCTAGCTGGAGTGAAACCAGAGCAGATGATGCTGTCCTGCTTGGCTTCTGTTCTCCCAGCCCTATCCTCCAAGAAATACCAGCCCACTTGAAATGGAGAAGCTGCTTTTCATCCAGTGGCATGACTAGAAGCAATTGGTAAACCTGCTGCTCCTTGACAAGCTTCCTGATGTTGCTCTTGCTCGTGGTGTCCAAATTAAGCTTTCCTATGGCAGCAGTCAAGCTGGTAATCTGCTGGCCAGTCATTGTGTCAAAGCTCATTAAAGGTGCATGTGTGGCTTGTGCTGGGGCAAGTGCTTCACTCTGTGCTCACTCACCCCAGCGCTTGCTGCTGTTTCTTTTGTTGTGCCATTATTGCCTCCTGACTATTGCCAGAGATCACCTTTATTTCGGAACAAGGCTTGTGTTTTGACAGGATGTTCCTGTAGGGCCCATCTCCACAGGGCAGTGCCTTGACTGAGATCAGTTAATGATAACCAAAAGCAACAGGACTTTCAGCTTCACTCTAGAGTCATGAATTCTTCCTTGACAGAAAGGATAATGTACCATGAATAAATTATGTCATTTATCTTTGACGTTTCCAGCATTTGCTCTTGAATTATGTGTTCTCAGAGAAGTCTTTCTGAGAGATGCCTTAAATAATGAAAGAACAGATGCCTCAACAAATTAAATGCCATCTTTTTAAGCACTAGGTAATGAAGTATCTGAAAATGTTTTTCTCTGTTGCAGAAATCCTCTGTGCTTTTCTAAGATATAGCATTTTGCAATAGTTCTGTAATCCTGTAAAGCTCCAAGCAAAAGGAACATTTTGGATGTGATTTAAAAAAAAAAAACAGTTACTTTCCTAGTTAAGAATATGGTGATAAAATAAGAGCACATAAAAGAAGACACAAAGCAACAGAGCAGAAGTGCTACATGAGCCCACTCAGTGTGATTTCCTTAAACTTGTTCTCCTTACAAAGCTCTTCTCACTACCTGTGGCCAGGCAGGGAGCATGGGGTGAGTCTCCAGACACACCGAGAGCAGATGTAGTCCCATGACTGGATACACTGAGTGCTTTCCAAACTCTCTGTGTGATGGGGCTGCAAGGTGCTCTGTGCCTCTGAAAGCCTGATACCATGTCACAGCCAAGGCCCTGGGTGGTAGCTTGCTCAACTTGGGGTTTTGCCATTTTAAATTTGTTTTCTTTATCAGAGAAACAGATCTGAGAAATTATTTCATATTTTCAGACACCGGTGTGTTGGAGCTGACCTGCTCTCTAGTACTAGAGGGAGCTCCAAACTGGAAGCTGTGGCAGCCAGCATGAGCAATTGAGGCCAGCTCAGTGAGCAGGTGAGTTAGTCAGGGAGCAGCATCACACTCATGTGGATTCATAGCTCCCACACAGCTTAGAGGATGGGTTGATCACCTTTACGTGTACCTGCAGAAATAGTGGGGACAGACATTTTACTCCACACCCTCACTGCTATGTTCCTGAGCAGCTTTCAGGCCAAGTGAAGAGCAGAGAACATATTTTCCCCACAAGCTTTAATCTCTGTGTAAGAAAAGCATTTGGTCTTCTTCTGTAAGAGCTGCAACCTCCAAAGGACCATAGTGCTGCTTTCCAGTTAGGATAATGACTGTCATTTCAGCCTCACAGGATGTTGATTCAGCAGGGTCATTATGGCTTTTTCCTCATGTTGACTTCTTGCTAGTCAAGAAGTGAACAGCAGGCACTCAGTTGTGGAGAGAGGGTGGGGGAGGAAAGATAAACAGCTTTGGTCTAGTCCAGAATAAAAATAACATGTAAGTACAATATATGAGAAACTAGACAGGTAAAGTGTAAGAGAAGAAAAGCAGCTACCAGGAAGTATACAGAGGGCATTTCATATTTAACTTTTCTCCAACTATGAAAATTACTGTGAACTTAATAATAATTTCATTATTTACTTCTTAATTAAATATGAATTTGCCCTGGCAAAAGGTACCAACAGTTCTTTTCTGGACATACAGAGGTCTCCAAAGCTCAATGTGTCAGGTGACGAAACCCAAGCAGAGTTAGTTGCTTTTGTTGCCTTGTTTGCTGGCAGTGAGCTTTGTCCCTTCCTCTCTCTCATTTATTGTCACAGCTACAAGGGATAAGCAGAATGAGTTTCTGGAAATTCTTTCCAACCATAGCTTAGGCCTTTTTATCAGCTCCTGATACCTGACTTAAGATGTTTAGATCCTGCCAGCAGTTACACGGGATCCTTTCTTCATGTGTTCCCATTGAAAAGTCATGTAGACATCTATGGTTCATAATGCATCCAGGGAGAGTATGCTTATATCATACACCCCAGCTGTGCTTTAAAAAAAGAAAAATATACATCCATGAATGCCATTCAGCTGGTTGCTAGGAAATTGTGCTGATAAAGAGAAATCATGGGGAATGCAAACAAAATGTGTAGTATAGAAAGTCCAGCTGAAGACATAAAGTTACTCCTTAGAAAAGGCTTGTCTCCACTAAGGACTGATAGTTTCTGGAATAAGACGAAATGTGTAGAGATGTACTTGTAAATTCCAGGCACAGCTACACTCATTTTTTTTCTGAATTAGAAGAATGTCCCCTAAACTGAAGGAAAAAATTACAAATTCCTTTCAATTTTTACTCTGCTATTGTAACAGTAGGTGAACTAGTCTGCTTATGTCTCACTCTGTATTTCAAGGGATCAGCAAAACCCATGCCCTCAATTAACACTATTTTTAACATAATTAACAAGGTGTGCACAAGTGCCCATTCAGCTGTCAAAGCAAGGCCATGCTCTGACTCACCTGGTGCCCAAGGCATGCGTGCATCCGGTGCACAGTCAGGTGTGCTTTCAAGCCTGCTCTGGGGTGACAAATGTGATTGACAAAAAAAAAAAATCTGTGACTGAAGCCTGGAGGAATGGCTGCTGGACTTCCCACAGCCCCTTGGGCAGCACAGTGGTGAGCGGTGCTCAGGAGAGCCTCAGCAGCCCCTGAGTGCTGCAGGGGCAGACAAGCCTGGCAGGGCACTGCAGGGGCCAGAGGCTCCCTAAGAACAAGGCCACAGCCCCCACTGCTCCTGTTCCAGCCTCTCCACTAGTACAACACCAGCTGTGTGAGCAGCTATCCCCACTAGCTGTGGCCTGGCCCACACATTTCTGCATTAGCCAGCTTGTGGAGGGAGATAAATGATGTTACAGCCCTATGACATTTCCACCAGAAGCAGGATCTTTGTTGTCCATTTCTCAGTGGCAGGGGATGAGAATGCTATGTGGTAGCTGCTGAATGTGAATGTGTTGTGCTTCCTGCTGCCTGTGTGGACATTACGAGGGATGATAAACATCAAGTACTGAGGCAAAACTCAGCTCAGACGCTGCCTGGGCCAGTGAACTCACCACCATCACAGCTTTGGCTGGCCAGACAAACCGTGATGCGGTACCCAGGCTAATCCACAGGGGTCCTCTCAAGCTTAGATCTAGCAGAGTCTGGCCCCATTTACACACAGGACCAAGTGATTTGACAGTCTCAAAAGCCCTTGGTGGGACTGCAGTGTTGCATGAACTCTGTCACGTTTAGACCGTAGTTATCTGGGACCTTAGGTGTGGGTAGAGACAAGAGCAGCACCATGCAGATAGGAGAAGGATGTCTCCCATTGACTGCACAGGTGCCAGGGCTGGCAGGCACACAGAGATTGGATGTTGGATACTCCTACTTGCAAAAGGAGTCCAGATCTGAAAACCACATGATAGGAAAGCACTTGACTGAACTGGTACTTAAATAGGGGATGCCAAATCCTTGTTCTTGTTTGTAGAAGTTATTTGTGTTCCATTGTTCTCCCTAATTACTGCTCTCTGGAAATACCAACCACAGGATGAAATTACCATTGAACTCTGTGAGGAGGGATAAAGGCCTCCCTCAGAGCAATCACCTTTCCCAGTTTTGGGCCCATAAACTTTTTCTAGTGAGTGGGGCTTCAGGCATCTACACACTTCATCTTGTTGGCAGTGGGTTTAAGGTGTTTGTGAAAGGTAGCCCAGAAGAGCTACTTTTCACAAATGTCCTAAAAATACTTGCAAGGGCTCACTAAGCAGAGGCTGAAAGTGCTGCTTGACTGCTCTAAGATCACCTGAGGCCAGTTCACTGTAGAAAGGTTGGGTTGAGCTTTGTTATGTTGGACCAGGTTAGGTTAGTGAGAGCTCCTTACTGCTCCAGGCACAGAAAGGGATCACAAGATAGGTTTTCCAGCATGTGTCTAAACAACTGATTGTCCTTCATTTGTCCTTCCTCTGGCAGCATAAGCAAGAGCATACAAACTAACCATCTTCACTCCCAGACTCTTCTGCAATGGAAAGGAGGGAGCTGTTATTTTTCAGGTTCTGTCCTCACAGAAGAGGCCTTGCAGCTTTCTATGGGGCTAAACATCAGACAGGAACAAAGCCACTGCATCACTTGGCTGATGTCTGCCTGAATGTTCTTATGTGTTTAGGCCAGCTCTGCACAGACTGCATGGATGGACTCAGCACAGGGGCTGGCCCTGGCCCAGGGACCTGAAAGGAGAGATGCTTGCAAACCCCTCTCTGCTGAGCTGGTGTTCCCAATGGCCTGCTGTCTAACCTCCCCCCACTCCCCAAGAGAATGTAGGTCACTGTTCACATTGTTTTCCTCTGAGCCTAGACCGTTCCTGTTTTGCCACTTTGTTTGCAATTAGCCCGTACTTTTGTAATTGACCTAAATAAGCCTGTTTGTTTCATTTTCCTCCATCCCATGCCTTATGTTCCCAGAGAGCTGTAATTAATAAGAACGATGCAGCATGAATATCTTCTGCAAGCCCAAAGTGGGCAGTGCCCTGGCTGGAGTTAGTCCTGCTCTTGGTGTTCAGCAGCAAGCTGACAAAGTAAACCAGAACTCAGGCAGCTTTGGGTTTTGCTCTCAGAAAAAAACAGCATGACAGATCTTACAGCTTGACTGTGCTGTATGGCCTCCACAGATGCCTTTTATTGTTACTTCTGTTAGCAAAATGAAAGAACTAGAACAAAACTGTGAGCAAGCAAATAAGAAATCCCTCTAATAACAAGTGATGTCCAAGCGTTATATTGCAAGCTATGAAACTCACCCATTTGTATCAGTTTTCACAGCTGCTCACTTTGCTCCCACCATCACACTTAGCACATTGATGGTGTTCTAAATTTCCTCTCATGTCATAGCCCTGCCCTCCCCCTGATGCCTGAAGAGTGAATGATGGAAAATCAAATGCAACAGAGCATGGAAGTTATCCCACTAAGTCTCTCATGCTATTGGGCAATACTCAGCTGGATGAGTTTCAGGCATTGCTTTTTGCCTCAGTTTTCCCATCTGTTCTCATGAACTCCTGCTTGGAGAGGAACATCTCATGAATGTTTCCTTTATTTGCACTATTTTTTGCCTCTCACATCCTTAAAAGACAAAAGTAAACATCAAAACAAAACCTTGCAAGAGAGCTTTTCCCAAAACTTCCTGTTGTGTTCCAGACCCTCCTGCAGAGACATTCTGCTGCTTCCCACTGGGGTGCCCATCTCTGTGTCCCCCTCCTGCAGGCAGGGCTGTGTTGGGGTCCGTATGTCAGGCTGGCACAGAGGTCAGTACCGAGGCTCATAGGAGCCACAGAGCCTGTGGAGGGCTTAGCACTGTGGTGTCCCTGAACACCAAGCTCCAGCCTCTCACTGTAGAGGTGCTGGAGGAAGGCACAGGGAATGAAATGCAAACTACATATCATGCTGCTCAGAAACCAAATACCAGAAATGCTGGCACTGCATCTATTTGTAGTTTTCCTGATGTGTCGGCAGTATCCTACCTAGCAGTATGCAGTCAATTTCTGTCCCTTTGCTTGTGCTTGGTTCTCTAGAAAGACTCTGAGAGCACTTTAGTAGGTGTGAGATGCAAAGGTGTGATAACCTTTGCAAGACTCTGAGAGCACTTTAGTAGGTGTGACAACTCAGTCCCAGGGTCGACCCTGTCCAGCAAGCCAAGAGATGACATGGAGGTAGGCAAAACAACAGCTGTGGCATAAGGTTGTGGAACTGGGGTTTTTCAATAAGCCTTTTGGGTACAAATAAATTTTGTACCCAACTGTAACTTAATTTCCTTGGAACTAGGGCAACAAATTACCATAAACCCCTTTTAAAATCCCCTCCATTTAACCTCTTGCTCCTTGACACAGACTTTGAGATCTAGGTTTCCCCCTTTCTGTGTAGTATACCTTGGCTTGCAAAATTCACCATGCAGAACGAAATCTGAACTTTCCACTCCCCATGGCAACCATAATTCAATTAAACAAGACAAACCTTGGACAGCAGTTGGTCCTTGGACAGGACATGGTATACTAAATATGATACCAGCAGGAGGAGAGTGAAACACAAAACTCGTGAAACAATCCTGTTAAAAGAGAGTTGGCAAGTGGGTGCCCTTCAGGACAAGGGCACACACAAACACACACGCTCTCCCCTTTCTTTAGTCCAGCACACTTTACATAGATGACAACAAATAGGAAGGACTGGGATTAATGGCAACTTTTGCATGCTTGCAAGTCTATCTGAAGAGCACCCAAGTGCACATTCAATTTGTATGGATGGATGCATTTGTTCCCTTTGCTAATGTGCAAATACAGGTCTGACTAGGGATGCTTTCCTTAAGCAGTGCCAATGTGGGCAGAAAACAAATGTCAAATACAAGAAAATTGCACACAGCCCATTAGTCATCTGGCAGGACAACTGAGAAGGAAATATAAAAGTATAGCCAGATCACACTCTCACGGAGGTGAAAGAAAGAAAACATAGTGACTAAATACCAAAGTCATGGCAAACCCAAATATTATTCTCAGAATGACTAGAATTAGGAAGGCTAGAAGGCAGGGAGCAACAGCCTGGAAATGTTGCCCAGGAAGAGGCACTGTCTCCATCCATTGAGGTTTTTAATCCTGGATGGAGAAAGAAATGACCAGCCTGATTTGATCTCATGACTGCCCCTGCCCTGGACAGGAGGCTGGACTATTGATCTCCAGAGGGCCTTTCCTATGTGAATTTTTCTGTGATCCTATGAGTGCCTGTGATTTGGCATACAGAAAAGGTAACTACTGACATTGCCATGACAACAAACTGGATTTCTGCTGGTGTTGCAGCTTCCTGCAAAGAGAAGCAGCTTCCTGCAGCTTCCTTGAGAGAAATGCTCACAACCCCACAAAGATTTATAGCACTAGATTCACTGGAGCTTTACTTTCAATCTAATGAAAGAATTAATAGGTATCAGCTTGTTGCACAGTTCATTTCTGCTTGTTTCAATTTTTTTTTTTTTAATAGTGAAGAGAAAATTACATGCAATCTTGCAAAAAGAAGATAATTACATCCTCCCCCTTGGGGAGACAACCAAAATGGCTTCAGCAAATACTCCCAGTGCCAGTGGGAGGCAGCAGCCAGGGCCAGCTGCATGTGGCTCAGCACAGGCAGCTCAGTGTGTAAAGCATTTTCCTTCACCATTTGCCCTGTGGTCTTCCTAAACAGAAGCACATGAAGCAAAACGCTTCCAATGTTTTGTTCAAATACTGCAAATGAAATCTCAGCTGCAGCAGCCAGGAGTTGAAAACTGGGAGCTGGGCAGATCCGAGGCAGTGGTGCTGCTGTGGCCGGTCACACACCCGGGGTGCTGCTAGGGCTGTGTGACCTGGGGGGTGCTGGCCTGCCCAAAGCCCTCTGGGCTCCTGAGGCTGCAGGCAGAGGGTGGGGATGTGGGACTCTGCTGCCACAGCTTCTGCCCTGGTAACGCCCAGGGGGGAGCTTGGGGACACGAGCACTGGGGCCTGCTGCAGTCCAGCCACACAAGGGCTCTGCTCTCTGCCACGTCTGCCTCGCACCCGGGTGCTGGCAGCACAGAGCACCCTCAGAGGCAGAGGAGTGCTTGGTTTCCTGCATGCTTCCCACTTGCACCGTCTGCCTCTCAGCCAGAGCCAAGGATCCAGCCCCCTGGGACTCACCTTCAGCCAGGAATAACTTCTGACTTGAGGCAATTTTAGTAGGTCACCAATGCCGATGGCTTTTTCCTTTGGCAGTTATGCTTTTCTTCCTCACTCTATGAAAATCGAGTTTTCTTTCAAACATGAATGTGCCCCTTGTAAGCTGATCTGCAATATAATTATTTTCTCCCTTGCTCAGCAAACTTTGCGAAACTGGACATTTTCCCCATCAAAGCCAGACAATGAGGCCTTGTCTACACTGGAGCACAGTAGTAACAATTCCCACTGTGGCTGCCATCAGTTCAGCTTGCCTGGTGGGAGCCATTTATTAAAATTTTTTCCGGAAGACTAAGCCTCCCGGTTCAAGTTGATTGCCCCACATGTCAGAGCCACAAAACATTTGTGGGGTGAGATCTTTTTGCCATGGGCATTCAAAAGCTAAGGAAGCAAATTCAAAGCTTTGCAAAAGCACTCACGAGCTGCAAGTCAGTCTGAGCCATTTTTTGAAACCAAGAAGCCATTGTAATCTAGAAGTGCAGACACCAGTTGGGGAGCAGGAGTTAATCATTGTCCTTGCAAAAGGTTTGCCAGCACCTCCTTTTCCTGTCATGGTTTTATAGCCAGTCACCTTAACAGAAGTTAAAACATGATCACACCATTAAAAAAAGGTATCAAAATAACCAGAGCAGCTTTGTTATCCATCTCATATGCAGAAACCTTCACATGTGCTTGCAGTTTGCTGAAGCTTGGCCCATCTGAAGTTATCCAGCCCCATAACCTGTCCCCCCAAGAGAAGCCACACCACCACCTCCCCCACAGCCCAAACCCAGCCAGGCCCAGCCAAGCCAGCAGCTGCCCCCCCCCCCCCCCCCGAATCCGAGGGGCACATGTGGGGCTCCACTGACCCCCATCTGTCCCCATCCAACCCCACACAGGGCTGCCCAGGCAGGGGGACCTTCTCCAGGCCTGCTGCCTTTCCAAGGCTGAGCATACAAACGTGGCTCCAGCCAGGCCCCAGAGGGACACTAATGGTTGATCAAATCATGTTTTACTCTAGCTACATAACGCTTTATAGTAACATCCAGGTCCAGCACGTCTCCAAAATAAGGCACAGCATTAGTTCACACCTTTTCAAAGCTCAGCACTGCCTGTGCCTCCGGCTTAGGCAGGGACAGACAAGGGCCATGGGGGCCAAGGGCTTGTGGCCAAGGACAGCACAGCTTCACCCACGCCAAGCAACAGCTCCTGCAGGAAGAGGCACCTTTAGCTGCTGTTTACACAAACAGTTCCAGCCTTCATTGGATACCAAAAGTAACCAGACACCTTGTCTCCATTGAGGTTTTTCCTTCAGAAGAAAAGAAACTCAGCAAGGAATTCCAGGATCCCTTCAAAAATTTTACTGCTGTTTTAGACACCTTAGGTTGGAACATGTTTTGTGACTAAAAAGAGTACAGCTGGCAAGGCCTCAGCCATGCAGATGGCAGGGTGAGCCAGAAGGAAGCAGAAGAGGGCAGAGGATTGGCATGACACTGCTGCTCTTCAGAAGAGAAGGACCCAGCACGTGCTTAGCAGTTGACTTGGTGCCAACAGGAGAGTGTAGCCACAGGCCTGGGCTTTGAGCTGCTGGTGTGTGTGTCATGGCACGCCAGGGAGCAGTGTGGGAAGCATCAGGTCTCAGCCCCTTTTCCTTACACAGAGGACAGGGCTCAGAGCTCCAGGCCTGAGCAGGCAGAAGGACTGGTGGAAAGAGGGGGGAAAGAGGAGCATCTGCCCCTCAGGCCAAGAGCAGCTTGTGCAGCTCCTGCAAGGGGCTCTGGCACACAGGGCACTGTGAAGGCAGCAAGGGATGGGTGGTGCAAGAGCTGGCAGCAGCTTCCCCAGCTGCTTCTGCCAAACTACTGAGTCAGCTCCAGGGCAGACCCACCCTTCTCCTCTCACTGCTGCAGGAAATCCCGGACAGGCACCGAAATGGAGGCTACAGGGGACATGCTGCTACAACTGCCTTCAGCAGACAGTGGTGTGCCGTCCTGAAAACACCTGTAAAGCTCTGATTGTCCTGCTAATGGGCTTTTTGTTAAACAGAACAGTCAAGCTGCTACAAATCAAACAAGTCTTGATCATACTTTCACTCTGCAAGGGGAGGTGGTCATCAGTCATCCCATCCCCACGGCCTGAAAATACACTGTACTGTTCCATAAACCAGCAAGCTTGTGTCATGCATTCATCCTCCATTTTGGTTTTTTATGTAGGTTGGGTCCAGCACAATTTCAAAAACAAATTCTGGCCTCTTTTTTAAAGATGATTGGTATTAATACAGTGGTTACTTTACATTTTTTTGCTTAAAAATAATCACAGATCATTGGATCTGAAAGTCCAGGGGACCAAAGTCCATTTTCCAGATCCAGTGGCACCTCAGAGGCATAAAGTTTTATATCCTTGCAGTGCTCAGTAGCCTCAGCTGCAAACTGGAGCCCATTGCTCGGGTAAGCTCTGCAGATTCACACGAGCCTACAGACCTTGCCCAGAGGCTTCGTGCCCGCACAGCCCCAAGCCCTGGAGAAGCCAGGGAAGAGCTGCACACCCACAGGTTTTGCTGCTCTGCTGTGGGCAGCCAGAGCCCTGCCCCAGCAGGCCTGGGGTTGGGACAGACCAGGAGGAGCTGGGCAGGCTGTTTCATACAGCTGCTGTCTAAGGAGTTAATCGGTGCTGAAAGCTACTAAAAATGGCACACAGCTTATGTCTGCATATCTTTTTTTAGCTGCTATTTAATTGCCTGGTTTCAGCCCACGAGGCACAGCACGGGCACTTGCCAGGGGCACCGCTCTGCGTCACACAGGGGAACTACAGGGAGCCCTGTGCTCAGCAGGAATGGGAAAGGAAGTCAAAGGCAGCAGGAAAGCCTTTCTCCTCCTCGGAGCTGGTCCCAGCAGGCTGGCAGAGACTGAGCCCTGCTCCTACAGCACAGCAGCCTGCCTGCTCACACCCACGTAGCTGTGGCTGCCCCTTGATACACCCTCCATCACATCCACATCTTACACAGGCAGGGATCCTGGGCCTCCTCTCATGCTGAGCTGAGACAGCCAAGGCAAAATGCTGCCTTCAGGTTCAAGTCTCTCCACTCTGATTTCCAGCATCTACCTTACATTAGAGAGCCAGGGCCAACAGCTGTACCCTCGATGAACCACAGTCCCATACGCTGGCAGCCCTACAGAAAACAGGGAACCCTCACAAGAGCAAGATGTACCAGGTAAGTGACCACCATTAAAGCAAGGACAGGCCTTTGCACTTTGTCACAGCAGCTCTGCTGGCAGCACGGGGGTGCTCCAGGGCAGCCCCACCAAAACAGGGGACAGAGGGGACATTCCCAAACACACCAGGACAGGTAAGACACCCCTGGCTGCTGGGCTGGATGCATCACTGGATTAGACAAACACAGCCATAGGTTCCAAAGGCTTCCCTGGCACCGGGATGTGCTCGCACTGATGAGCGTGCAGAAGGTGGCAGGAAGCCTGGGGCAAAGGGCTCTCCAGCTGCCTGAAACACTGCATGGAGTTTGTGCTGGCAGCCTGCAAGGCCCAGGCGGCTGGTCAGGAGGACACAGAGGCTTTCCTCTTCATCAGAAAAGACCCAGACAAGTGGAGACTAAATCCTTCTAGGAGTAGAACTCTATTAAGAGAATGAAGACAGGGAAACCTCCAGAAGAGCTCTCACCTGGTCCGACGCCTCCAACTCCCAGGAGATACAAGATGGACAACTAAAGTGCGAGCTGAGGCACCACAAACTCCAAATGAGCAGGAACAGCCAAGTACACTGTGGTGTAACGATGCCTTCTTGGTGTGCAGCAGCAGTTAAAAGGGCAAAGAGATGAGGCACTGAGCTCAAGAGACAACACAAATGGCATTAGAATTCCTCCACTACCATGACCCCAAATGACAGTTATTTAGATTCCATTCACTGCCAATTATAGACAAACTGGTCCTGCATATTTTTGGATTGCATTTACAGGCTCAAATCTGGCTGTAGCATCAGTTACTGCACAGACTCCCTGTAACTGTATCGTCAACAGAGTTTATTTGTACCACCATCTGCATCTCCAAGAACACGATGAATATGCTGGAAAACACAGATCCCCAGCAGACTGTTGGCCTCCATTAGAAAGTTCTTTCCATTGCAAGGCTGACTGGATATACTTCATGCTTACATTTTTTTCTATTCCATGAAGCAACTTTAGCCCTGAAAAAAAGGAGTAATAGGATAAGACCTTGTTGAAGGGTTTAATGAGAAATTTCAGAAAATATGTTGACTGTGTCAACCATTTTTATTAATTCATTCCCGTAAGGTCTGATTTTACTCTTTAAATAAAAAGAAATTCTCTGACATGTCTTCTCCAGTCAATTACTTACCCTCACTGTAACTGTGTAACTCTTCTCACTGTATTTTCTTTTCTCAGGTCTGTAAGACTAACTTCTCATTTGTAGAAATGTACTACATAATGAAGAAAAAAATACCACCAAAAAAGGGAAAAAAACAAACAAAACCAACAAAAAAAAAAACAACCCAACACAAAAAGCCCCCCAACCAACCAACCACCCACCCACCAAACAAAAAACCAACCCAAACAAAATAACCCCCACTCACTTTCCAATTACTGCATGTGGAAGCCACAGACAGCTACTTGTTATGGGCATTTTATCCATTTCTTTTTAAAAAGCGTCTCTCCTCTGACACTTCACATAAAGGCAGATCTGCAAACCTGTTCCCATTAGGACAGCCCTTCTCTAAAGGACTCAGATACGAAGGACAAACCCGGGGTTGGAGTAAGGAATCTAAGCTTTTCTGTGGGCTTCATCTCTCAGCTCTCAGTTGTGTTTCTTTTTGTGCCATGACTAAATGTTAACCCCCTTGGCTTCCTGCTCAGGGTACACCTTGCAGAAAAGAAAGTCCCTGTGATGCCTTTTCTGCACTCAGCAAGTCAAAATCCCCTCTTACAAGGGATGACATTTCCTGCACGCTGCTAAGACCGAAGGGAGAAATCTCTGAGTTACTGATCACTTGAACCAAAACCCAGTGTTTGTGCAGCCAAAGCTTGGGCCTCAGCATTCTTGTACCACTTGCTCAGGTATGTCACCAACAGCCCACCACCACGTCATTTCTGCTCCCCCTCTCTCCCTGTAACAAACATTCAGAGCCAGTTTCTAGTTGAACTTGATTGGTTTATTTTAGTTTTACACTTTGTCCCTCACATACAGTTAAGAGTCTTGTACTGTTAGATTTCTACAAAAATATCAATTTTTCAAAAGCAAAAAAGAGGGAAAGATATATTTTAATATATAAAAGGAAAAAAGCTAAATCTGACATTTCATTATATTCTTAAAAACATTCCAGTCTATTTACAGATGTGTAAAAAAACAAAGAAAATCTCCAGGTGTCTTGGTCAAGCAAGAGCGTGCGCCTTGCAGGGGTTTCCTTGTTTCTCCTGTTTCCAGAATCTTCTCATAAAGTGTTATATTCTATGATTATTGCCTCAAATGACAGCATATGTAACTTTTAAAATGTTTGGGAGCTTAAGGGAAGAGCAAAGAGTCAGCATTTAAATTCATAGCAAAATAACGTGCTGCAGATACAAGACAGTGAAACGAGCAAAACCCAAGAGCATTTCAAACATGCTTTGTTGGCTGGTAGAACCCATCAAAGATCTTCCTCAGAACCACACCAAATGCCACCTTTTACAGCCAGACTGGGGGGCTGTTCTTAGTTAATTTTCTAGTAACATTTAGGGACCAAAAGGTTTTGCTGTCATCTTGCCATCATTAAATTTTTACTGCAGTAAATTTTTTTTTCTGCCCAGTGTTAAACAGCAAATTTACATAGAGAAATTTTATACTCCCCAATAATAAACAGAAAAAATAATAAATCCTCAAAAGAACATTATTTCTTTTAGATCATGTGTGATCGGTTATTATGTTATAGCCTCTCTGTCTCACAGAGAACACACAATTCTGTGTGCTAATTAAAACTGGCTGTTGGAACCATAAAAAAGTGAGGTGCAGAAACAAGGGTTAGTGATTAGGAATTTAAAAATAATCACAGCACAGGTTTGCTGCTGTTTCTCGCACAGGAGGAATGAAATCTACTGGAAAAACAAATTACTACAAGTTAAAACAATAAGCAACCTCAGCCTATTAGAAACAGAACCAGATTCCCAGGTAAATAAATTTGAGTCTGATGTAGTGCTAGTAAAATAATTTAGTTACTCCAGATTTCTACTAGTTTAAAATAAGGTTTAAATCCTTAATGAGAAGCAGCATTTTTTTCTACTAGTTTAAAATAAGGTTTAAATCCCTAATGAGAAGCAATATTTGTTTCTACTAGTTTAAAATAAGGTTTAAATCCTTAATGAGAAGCAGCATTTTTTTCTACTAGTTTAAAATAAGGTTTAAATCCCTAATGAGAAGCAATATTTGTTTCTACTAGTTTAAAATAAGGTTTAAATCCTTAATGAGAAGCAGCATGTTTTTCTACTAGTTTAAAATAAGGTTAAAATCATTAATAAGAAGCAACACATTTCTACTAATTTAAAGTAAGGTTTAAATCCTTAATGAGAAGCAGCATTTCTTTCTACTAGTTTAAAATAAGGTTAAAATCATTAATAAGAAGCAACACATTTCTACTAATTTAAAATAAGGTTAAAATCCTTAATGAGAAGCAGCATTTTTTTTCTACTAGTTTAAAATAAGGTTAAAATCCTCAATAAGAAGCAACACATTTCTACTAATTTAAAATAAGGTTTAAATCCTTAATGAGAAGCAGCATTTGTTTCTACTAGTTTAAAATAAGGTTAAAATCCTCAATAAGAAGCAACATTTGTCTAATTACTTACTGGGACTGTAAATCCCCTTTCCTAAGGCATTAAGTGACAACTGCAAGACCCTGCAGGACTCTCATAATGACCTAAACTCTCTTTTCCAAATCACTAATACTAGACTTGTACGAAATATTAGAATAGCAAATATGCAAAAGGCAAAAGAGTTGTATGTAACTATTTTAAAACACAGTTTAGAATGCCCAGGTGAAAAATCTTTTTTAACGTAGTCTCTGGAGTAACTTTACACACACTGAGCTTGAAGGGCTTCTCTCCTCTGTGGCATAATTTAAAAAATAAAAATGCTGAGGAAACACCCAAGGTATGTTCATTCCCTGATGGATCTAACCTAGACATGGATCCAGAAGATGCAGCGTACTGAACAGGGCTATGGTTGTACAAACACTGCTCCCTCACTGTGGAAGAACATCGCTCGCAACACCTGCACAAGCTCAGGGCTGGAAGGATGAAATTCCCGGATTACTGCACCACCAAAGATGGGCAATTTGGATGGCAGGGGGTAATCCCAGCTGCTGTTGCTGGAACAGTTAAAACATGGAATTACATTCCTAAACCTAAAACAAAATGCACCATTGAAATTCTGTATGATTTTCAATTTTCACGGCAACATTTTTTACCTTTGTGGAACAGTTAAGAAGCCCCCCAAGCGCACCGTAACTTATATTTACAAACTTGATAGGAAAAGATTGTGTATACTCATTAACAAATCATCTCTCCGAGGCTGAAAACTTCATTTGTCAAGAAAACTATGAAAACAGAAATTGTGTACAAAAATATAAATATCTTTACAGTCTGCAGGCCCGTCACAGTTCAACAGCTGAACAGTAAGGAGCATCTACAGGTTATTGAGTAAGCAGTGGCAGAGAAGAATAAAAAATACATCCTGTGATTCAATACTGCCCTATTTCCCTGGTAATGAGCATTTTTGTTGACTTTTTTTGCTATACACAGCTTGTGCAAATGCAGTGAGAAACCTCTGAGTACCTTTCCTGAATTTATAAAGAAATGAAAGGTTTGGAAAGCTATACACATATTTTCATATTTACACTCACATGTACACCTCGCTCACTTATGCCAGGCTACAAGACTCCTGAAAGCATTCTGTGTTTTCATAAAGCAATACTTGGTGTGAACATTCCCAGCCACCACATACATCTTGAAAAATGACAGAAGGAAAGAAAATAGGACCTGGGAAAACACTCTAGCTACTTCAGCAATGTATTTAAAGATGTAGCAATAGGGTGGCCACATTTTCTTTCAACTCTCTGCAATTTTTCCTTACAGATGTCCTAAGCATCAATAGGAGAAGTATTTGTGTGGGGGCAGGAGGTGAGAGTGATGACAGTATTATTAAAGTTAACATACTGTCCTCCTTCTAATTACATTGGGAAATGTGGAAATGCGTTTTTCTTCCCCAGCAGTGAGAGTTATAAGTGTTTATTAAAATTTTCTGTGCATAAGCTCTTAAAAAGTCTCTGCTAGAGAACTATCTAGCACCAAAGAAAAAACCTTTTCATTTCAGCCCTCTGCAGTCTCAGATTTCCCTTCTGCTGCTCTAGGTATCAACTTTGAGAGTAACTACAACCTGATTTCTGCATATTTATCATATCCTGCAAATATTAAAACAAGCAAATATGAACAATGCCATTTCTGCATAGATAATTTGCCTGGTACAAAAACAGATAATCCAATTTATTTTTTTTCCCAACAAGACAGCTGCCTCCCTGCTGGGGTGAGAAAACAAATCTCCTTAAACTGCTTCAGTTTCTCAGTCCTTCGATAACTATTCCTGTGAAGAACCCAATTTTGGAAGGATACCATGTGCCCAGCAATGGTAATAGATCATCTTTGTTGTCTTGAGAAGGGGAAGGAGAACACCCAGAATACAACAGTGAGGTAAAAGTAGATCAACATGCTTAAAGTTTCCTAACACTTACTTGACAATTTGGGGCCTGCCCCTCATATGAACACAGTACTGATGCTATGCAGAAAACAAGTGTTGCAGACGATGGAGGCTGCTGAACAATGACACTGGCCACACTACTCTAGATCTCTCTTCCAGTCTGATAAAAAACATCTGCACTTATTTGCCTGCTGAACTTGAAGGCAAGGTCCCAGTAGTATTCGACTTCGCAACCACAGGTGCTAAAGCGGGCATTATTTTGTTATCCTGCCCTTCTTGAAGAGTGGCAGGTAATGAATTTTTTACCCCACTAGGAGTTAGTTTTGCAACTATAGGTGCCAGTAAAGGCATCACTTTATTACTCTGCCCCTCTGAGTCAACTGGCAGACTTGCCACTTTTAAACCAAGTGGTGCTAGCTTCGGCATGGGCCTCCACGACTTGTCAGCATTACCGGCTTCTGGATTAGTCTTCATCTGCAAAACCGGAGGAGTCACGTTAGCGGCATCTGACAAGGTTGTTACTGTTTTGCCATTCCCACCACTGGTTCCAGATAGATTGGAAAGCGGATTCTTCATTTCAGTACCTATCACTATCTTTAAGACATCTGCTTCAGATGAAGGCTCCCCAGAGTTCTTGTCCCCATCACTAAGGTCATCATCTTCCAAGTGCAGCAGGAGGGGGCTTAAAGAGCCACCACCTCCTGGAACTTCAGAAAGGTCCTTAAAACTGCCTCCCAAATGGCCAAACTGGAAGGCAGACCCATCTGCAGCAGAGAGATCACTGGCTGTTCCTCGGTGAGCTTCTGCATCTTTATGAGAGAAATCTGAGCTGAGGGCACCAGGCAGCTCAGACATGGCTGAGGCATCATCGTTCAGCTGCTGGTTGAGGAAGGCGATTTCATTGAGCAGCGAGGTGAGGGTTTCATCGGTGTCGTCGCTCTCCTCAATGCTGCTCAGTATCTCACTTGTATCCAGGTCTGCTTCCTCCATTGCCGATGCTACTTTCCTCAATTCCATTTCTATCCTGGAATCTTTGATCTGCAGCTTGCGGAATGACAATTCTTTGGATTTTAATCTTTCCCCTCCAGAATCACCATCTTTCCTCCTGGTTTGGCTTCCTACAAACTCACCAATGCAGAGCTTTTTGCTGAAGGACTCTGGAGGTTCCTTTGTACATGATACATTCCAGAGTTGTGGAAGGACATCTTTATTTTCAAAGAAAGCTTTCTTTGGACCTGTGGTATTTCCTCCATCTCCACCATTGCCTCCCATACATGGTTTGGCTTTTTCTTCTGAAAGGATGTTGTCACTATTCGTAGTTTCAAGGGGTGCTACAGCCAAGGATTGCTCAGAAGCTGGAGTACCTGCAGCTGCTGTTGCATTAGAATTTTTGTTTCGGTTCAGGTTTAGATTCATGCCTGCTTCAGCAGCCAGTGATGTCACATTAACAATCTTTGGCATCATGAATGAATCTTCGCTTTCTGCAAAACCACACACAACAGCATCCATTAGGGTATGTGTTAACTGCAAGGTAATTCCTAAGTAAGTGTCATTAGCTCACTTTCAGGTCTTCCTCAAGCAAACTGCAATTTAGACTGATTACACAGCTCTGGTCAACTGAAGCTTTAACACACCAATAACTTAATTTTCAATTTGTAGAACAACAGCAAGCTCCAGTGCAATCACCTGCAATGCTTACAGTTCAGATGGTGATGCACAAGGCAAACAAAATGAGAATTTTCCCTCTTACTGGCTTTTTATGCTTTGTTTTTATGATCACATCTTGCAGTTACAGTTTTGTGCACTACAGAGACATTCCAGAGACTAAATGATTACCTATTTTCTGCCTCCTAGCTGTTCCCTGTTAATAGCACTCAGATTTTCCCAGCCCTAAAGCTGAGGTGAACTTTCCTTTGCCAGGATGACCAAACGACTACAGTGAAGCAGAAAGTGAGTGGCTTGCTTTCAGCACAACAGATGGCAAGCAGAACCCTGCTGGCAGGAGCCACCCCACACCTAGATCCAATGTACAGCATGAGGCCCTGAAAAACAGCCCTCCCATGGGCAGCAGAGCTGGCAGGGTATGGGAAGGGGCTGTGCCACAGTAAGAGTCTGGATGTTACAGGCAAAGATTTTCAGCAGCCCCACCATCACTCTGAACTGAAGCTTCTCCAGCAGGATGCATTACACCACAGACACATCCCAGTATCTACTTATCCTGACTTTCTTGAGGGCAAGCAGGCTCAGTGAGATGAAGGAAAGTTAAAAAGCTCTAATCCATAATCTCCTAGTAAACTATTCAAAACATTTAATCATGATTTTCTTTGAATACCCAGAAAATAACACCTACAATTACTCCCTAGTGAGAAAACAATTTAACTTCAGCTTTGCAAGGATGGTGTTCCCTACATCCAAGCACAAAGATCCATGAAAAACAAAGAGCATACCTGAGTGGGGTGGTGTAGCTGATACCACTGTTGAGGGTGCTGGATTCCCAGCAACAGTTGACAGTGTAATAGGAATGGTAGAGTTAGTAAGGATTCCTTTTACTTGGACTGGAACTGTTGATCCTGGCAGTTGAATCATCACAGAAGTAACACCTTATCCAAGAAAAGCGAAACAGAGGATGAAGTGGAAACAAAAGCCTTTCAGATACTCAGATACAGTACTTTCATTTACTTCAGATACTCCTGGAAAACAGGAGCAGTGCACTTCAAGGCAAGACTTCAATAACATCTTAAAGTAGTAAAAACAGAAATGCAGAGTGGTTATGTGATTAGGAATTCTTCCCTATGTTTCTGTAATTTCTGAATAGCAAAATTTTAACACATTTTACTAACCTGTTGATAAACTGACAGTCTAAGTTAATGACATCTAATCTCTCTTATCAGAGTCAAGTTCTACCTCAGCCAAGTTGTAAAAAAATCCAAAATATTAAAGCAAAATTTACTAACTTCATAAACTGCGCTGCAGATCTATGAACAGCATTATACTGATCACCATCATCCCATGTGATCCTACCTGGCTGTGTTGTCATGGTAGTACCAACCCCTCGAGGCTTTAGTTCAGCCTGCAGCAGCGTGGAAGGAACAGCTGCCACCTGCCCTGGGACCAGGGGGCTCTTCAGCGTAAGCACCTGCCCCTGTGGAGTCATCACTACGCTTGCAGCCGTGAGGGTGAGGGAGGCTGAGGAGTCCTCTGCAACAAAAGAGGTAATAAAACACTCATTTATTCTGGCACATCACCCTGCAAGCCAGGATTAGGTACAGCTCTGGAAGGAGCCATTCTTTTGTTCCTTCCTACATTTATGATGAGAAGGTCTCCACAAATGTTGAACACTTCTCTACAAATTCCAGCTTAAAAAAACCAAAAAAACAAAAAACCAAAACTCTCCAGTGTCTGACAACTCTGCCATTTAATTTAAGAGCAAACTTCCACCATGTTGAGAGCTAGCATTTTGACAAGGGAGGTTTTAAAGAGTCTGTTGTAGCAATCCCAGAATTCTGAGGGTTGAACTTCAGGTACTGAGTCAGCAGAAAAAGAACCACCTTCAACTCTTAGAAATTACTGCTGGATTGCAGTGAAACTCCCTGAAATTAAAGGACAACTTAGTAAAAATTTACTTCCCATCATTCTGAAACTCTGAAGTCATGTTCCCCTGAAGACCTCAGTTGCACTGGCCTCATTCTTACTGAAAGCAAGTGGTTTCCACACCTATCATATGGACATTTCCCGGTCCTATGCACAATTCTGTTTCAGGAGTGAGGCTGCCTGCAAAAGCCAGCTGGCACTTTGCCTTCCCACAGGGTGCAGCTTCAGTGGCTGTCTCCCCTTGATGCAGGACATGCACCTCTTGTAGCCCACCTGTGGCCCGGACTCCTCTCCTGGCAAGTATCAGTGGCTTGCCCCTCCTGTTTGTCATCGCTATCGGGGCTGGCTCTCTGGGGGCAGCAGAGGATCCTTCTTGCTGGGTGCTAGCAGTGGAGGGTGCAGCTGATTTCTGTGGCTCAGGTTCTTTCTTCTTTTTTTGTGCTTCTATTGCTTTTTGTTTAGCATAAATATATTCCAGCTTCTTCAGGACCACCTCTTCTGTCTTTCCTACAGAAAAATTATCAGAGAGTCAGCCTGCTTTTCAAACTCTTTCCAAAACTAAAATGCTGAAGACAGAACTAATAATGTGTTAAGATGACATTATTCAATTACTATAAAACAGATAACCACCATCCCCACCAAGTAAATAGTATACTTAATATCAGAGTGAAGCAATTACCCATTTATTCCAATTTTTTTTCCCCTCCAGAAACATCCACACATTTTAGAATTTATCTGCCACTTTGATAAGCAGAAATTATCCTGGACAAGCACAAGCTCTTGCTGAACAAGGACTAGTAGAAAACACCCACAGCTATAAAAAAAATCCTGCCACATCTCCTAATGATAAACATGTGACTACTGAATAAAATGTTACCTTTACCTGGAATGAAATTTCTTGGACTAATGGACCCTATTACTTAAATGACATTTGAATGTAAACTCACATACAGTTTATTTCATTGCCATGAAAATTCTAGCCTTGGACAAACACACAGATTTCAAAAATAATTTGTTTTCTGCATATACACACAGTTTTATATGATCCAAGTTCAAGTGACTATACTAGCCTGTTTTCTGCTTAGTGTTTATATTCTAACATCATGGTATATCTTTAACTAATTGTCCTGAGACAGGACTTTTTCCTCACAAAATCTGAGGTCTCGCTACGAATGCAAAAGAGCAGATAACTACTTTGTGATGTTATTTGCTTTCATTCTCTGCTCAAAAGGCCTCTCACACATTTCTAGATTACTAGACTTCACTACAACACCTTTTACTTTTTATAAATCAAATACCTTATATAAGCATGAATGGATTCATGTAAAAACAAAAGATTAAGCATCTTTCATTTCTACTTTACAGGTGTTCTGTTGTTTATAGTCCCAGACTGCAAGATTAGAATAATATTTTGTTTGATCACACATTTTGACACTGATTGAAAATGTGTCACAGCTTTCCTACCCTTCCAAATGGCACAGAAAGACACAGTAAGTACAAGATGTAATGTCTGGATGAGCAGCAGCTTATAATCTACTTCAGTTTTGTTCTGTGTACAGAGCTGACACGTTCTAGCCTTCAGGAGCACTGGTTCTTGGGAAAGCAGGACAAGGAGTCATTTGCAAAGCTCTGCAAGGAGTTGGAGGCTTCGGTACTGACTGGAGACAGCTGAGCAGAAAAGGCATTTCAGGAAGTGACCAGTGACAGAATTAAGTGACACTATCACCATCACCCAACCTTTTCAAAGGAACCCAAGCCCATGGCTCCCAGCACAGAGAGCATTCCACACTTCCTTTAGGCATGAAGGATAACAAAAGCCATTTCTACCAGCATGATGAGCCTATCACTGAGTCAGAGCTTAGCACAACTTTGTTTGTATCACAAGTCTGAATTTTATATGAACCAATGACACACCTGGATCCACCAATTAGTCCACACATTCTCACTCCTAAAAGCCTTTTCTTTCATCTTCCATTATTACAGCTAGTTTGCATTCAAAACCAGTCTCACCTGAAAGCGTGGATACTTTTCGAATCAGACCATCTCGTTTGCGTGTCAGTAACGTCTTCTGCCCAATAAACTTATCTGCCTGATCTGTCAGTCCTTGGATTTCCTCAAAGGCCTAAAATAGTATTAGGGAACTGATTTATAAACCAGTGATACACAAAATAATAATTTTCCTTCCCAGAAACCTTTAAAAAAATTATTTTCAAATTTCTGTAATCTTGAGAAAACAGGATGTGAGATAAATCATGTGAAGTACCATGAATGCCAGCTTTCCCTAAATGCTGGTTGAAGAGTGATAAACATCTGTTTGCCCTTCTTCCAAAGGCCAGCAAACTTTTATCTTCCAATTTCTAGGTACAGTTGATAAGCATACTTACATATCTACCACTCATGTTTAGTTTCCTGTCATTTACATCTTTATAGTTAAGCTTTTAATATCTGTATAATGCCTAATGGAATGCTATCTTCTCAAGCATTAAAAAATTAATGGATTTAATGGATTAAAAAATTTCATGTACACAGTAAACCACTAAAGAATTAAGACATAACGTTCCACGATTCAGGAAGAATACAAGGGAAGGCCCAGTCCAAAAACATATGTTCATGTCATCAAGACTATGCTTTTTGGAATACAGATTCTTTCAGGTATTGTTTTGTTCTAGAGTCCAGCAGAGATGACAGAAGTCCCCTCTACACTGGGACTCACCTGAAGAGTTCATACTAGCACAATTATTCCATGCAGATTAAATGATTCTCCTTCTCACTTAAGCTCCAAAAGACCTACCTGCTTGAGAATGTAGCATTTGGAGACCTTGGGAAGGTTCAGTAGCCCCAAAACTTTCTTCAACTTGTCAAAGAGACCTCTCATTTCATTACGTCGCCGACGCTCATTTGCCGTGTGTGTCTGGCGGTAATGAGCAAAGGCTTCAGCCTGGGACTTCAGCTTTCTTTTCCAGGTCTGATGCTTCTGCAGGAGGAGCAACCAGATTGACCAGTTTAAGTACAGAAGGCAATGTAATGGCAGACAATGTTCAAATGCACACGAGATTTACAGCCTCTCTACAGACACCTGAAGATTCCACGTCATGGTATCCGGCTACTAAATCTTCCTGAAAGTTCAGAATCAGAAGGACACATAGTAAGAAATGAAATGCTGACCAAAGAACAGACCCACATAATCATATGCTCTTTTCCCTTAGGGTTGATGAGTCCCTCCAGTTCATAAGCTTATTTTTTACAACACAAGGCTAGTTAAATAAAATCACAGCATTACAACAAAATCATGTATGTTTGAGCCAAGTATTTTTTGTTTGCTTGTCAAGGAAGTCTACTAATGAATGAAATAATTACATCAAATACAGGAGACTTGAATCTTTTTCTGGAGTTAAACTAGTTTGATTTCCACTTTCTTTCATAGCTTCATTATGGGTTGGTGCGAAAGAGATATTGTAAGTCAGAATGTGAAAGGTGGCATTGACATTTATCACCGCAGACATCCACCAACAAAGAGAATGCAGCCAAGAGCCTCTGGTTTTGAATTTGCTTAAGTTTCTAAAACTGCCAGACAATAAGCAAAATTACTGATCTCCACAGATTTAAAAGTTTGTTATGTCATCATTACTCTCCCAGGTTTCGTACAGCTATGCTATTTATTCAATGGAGAAGTAATTATCACAGTTTTTTAGATAATTTTAGGTCTGCTTCAAACCCCAGAGCATCAGCGTAAAGACTCCTCAGATTTAGTGATACTATTTCTGAGCCTGCTGGACTAGGAGGAATCTGGAAATCTGGCTCTTGAGAGCCATTTTGCTCTCACATGCAGAACTGAGCACAGTACAGCTGCAACCGCTCCCATGCTGGCCATGGGCTCCTGTCAAGGGAGGGCCTTACAACCTAAATTCAAGGGCAGAGAGGAGGACACATGGAAAAGGTGAGGCAGACAGAGCATTCTGGACCCCATCCAGGGGTCTCAGGCAAAGGCATACATCCCATCCTGCTCTACTAGCTAAGACACCAAGTTCCCACTGCACTCAAAGCCCCATCCCACCAGAGAAGGAAGCCCTAGAGCTGACATCAAGTATATCACAGACAGAGAAACTGGCTTCAGAGCGACCCAAAAATACAGCACAAGATTCTGAGGGACTGCAGTGAGTTTTGGTTTGAAAGGATTCTGTGATATCTTTAACTTGCCTAAACATATATTCAAACTTCTGTTTTTAGAAATCCTTCATCCAGTGCTGTGCCTCTATAATTCTACACACAGTCTTCTCCAACACATGAACATTTTGTCCATTTATTAATTTAAGTGTGCTGTAAAAATTATTCATGCTAAGAATACAAAATCTAAGCAAACGCAGTCATAAATAAAAGGCAGATCTTCCTCCCACAGCTAAAGCTGAATCTGAAACCCACCGATGCCAGCACCAGCCCTCTTGCCTTAAGGAAATTTGGACTGAGCAATTCCCCCCCACAGCACATTCGGTTTCTTGCATTTAATCACAAGTATCTGCAAGGCAGATGAATCATATTAAGAGCTGCATGTGAGATGAAAGTTTATCTTTAAAATGGAGGTGTGATACTAAAAGGAAAGAGGAGAGCAAACATATACCTTTGAATGTTTTTCTGATAATGTTTCATCCGAAGAATTAGGAGGATGGTATCTGGAAGAAAGGTAAAAAGTTTTTCCCAATGCTACTTGTCTCATACACTCTATCCTCATTAACTACATTCCAACAGTCTAGAATTGCTCATTTTTATGCCTTGAAATTAACTTTTCTTGTGTAACTTCATAAAAGCAGGATACTCTTGAGTTTTCTCAAGAAAGTGAACTCTTATCTCCAATGCCATCATCCCGGAAATAACTGAGCTGTTCTGAAAGCTGTGAAATTATCTCAGAGTGCAAAAGACAAACTATTGCACTACATGCCAAAAAGAATAAATTCAGCTTGTGACTGTTAGCTGCATAAAGTACCTTTTAAAATTGTGTTTTGGTTCTGTTTTTAATAAACACGGATTTAATATGGATGGCAGAGCAATCCCTCCCCCACCAAGAACCACCAATCAAAACCCTCACATTTATTACTACCCTAGTATATAATAACAGCAGCTTCCTCATATCTCAGGAGCTGCAACAAAGCAAAGAAAGCATACATTTGAAAATTATTTTTTACAAAACATAACATCTGTTTTTCTCTCTCACTGAAAAACCTTCAAAATTTAAAGCAAAGTCACCACCCTAAGGATAAAAGTTGAGCTGTTATCCTTAAAAGAGGAAGAAAGAGGTAACTATCTGGTAGACATATAATAGCACCAGAGAGTTTTTTCAAAGTTTCTAAAAAAAATCTTCAAACAAAAAGAATGATAGATGCAATGTTCCCCATTCTTTTGTTTGATGCAATTGAAAAACAGCCACGACTATCATTACATTCCTCAAGTAAGCCATATTTTTATTTTGCCTTTGTCATTATAAATGCAAAGGCAGCAACAGTAACAAAAACAAACCAACCAAAAAAATTAAGCCAAGCTATCCAACCATGGCAGACTATATGTCAATAAGAAAATACTTTCTTTGCTGGGGCAATGGTCCCAAAGACAAATCTTTCATTTACAGTGTCAGGGATTAACCTAATGACTGTTCCTGCCCACAAGTCCACCAGCAAGAATAAATAAAGCTTAAAAAACCACATGTAAAACAAAGACAACCCTGCTAATTTTCAGTTTGCAGGAAGGGAGGCCATTCACTCAATAATTTTACATTACAAGATACACCCCCATAAATGAATTAATCAGAGGGGAAAAAGAAAAAGGCTAAGCCACCTTGATACTACTCTTAGTGCTGCCAGCACCATCCTCACAGACACTGGGAAGCACCAGTGCTGAGGAAGGCATGGCAGAAGCCTTGCTTTATCTTGCCATCACATGACACCTGTTGTTTAATGGGATCACTCGACGCCAGCCCAGCAGCAGGACACACAGGGGATACACAGGTGCTCTCCAGGGGTGCTTACTTCGGGTCGGAGGGTTCGATATGAGCAGCTGTGGCCTTCAGACGGGCAATGTTAATCTTCTCTGAAAGCTCCTCCACGGTCTCAATGTCCACCTGCTCGTCATCCTCTCTGTATTCACACGCATCCTGGAACAGGTTTTGTTTTGGTTTTTTAAAACGAGTTTCTACTCAGCAACAGCGCTCAGGCCAAAACAGTTTCACTTCAGTCTCAAATGAGATTACATTACAACATTTAGAACCATCAAGGAATCCACATCTCCAGCTACACTGGCCAGTAAACAGTGCTAAGCAGGGGGTTACTTTAACTGTCACCTCCAGGAATTCCTCCTACTAGGAACTCTGTAAAATGCATTTTAGGAAGGGCAGAACCCATTTCTGTCCTTAATGTTCTTATTATGGCTGAGACAAAAACTTTCACAAGGCAGAATTTTCCTGCCTCCATTTTCAAGGAAGATTAAACTGCCTTTACAACCAAATACCATAGACTCTTGCTAATTGACTTTTTTTACAGAATTTGAAATAGATATCACCTTAGTAATGGTTTCTCATACCTAAGACAGCAAAAGTCATGATGCCATACAGTCAGACTTCTTTGGATCACATAGTAAACTGTTTACATGATGAAGAGTAAGATTTTGGCTCTTTCCAAAATGCCGCCCAATCATTTTACATATTTATTATATTCTGAAGAGTATGTTTTCTCCATGCTCGCCTGACCAAGAAAACTTTCTATTTTGGGAAGAGAGAGATAAGGAACAACTGCAGTTCTGCAGCAACAAAAAGAGTTAAATATCAATCTTGTGGCCATCTGTAAGTCCAGGTGATACCCGTCTCCCAAGAAAACATACCTATTCAACCAATTGTTTTGTATTACAATTTTTAGTGAAGTTTTTTACATTATAATCTTTGGTCTGATTACAACAAAGAACTCTTCCTCCTTAAGCAAGAAAATGTAATTACACTTCCATTCTCTACTCTATTTCACCCAGTTCCCTGAACTACCCTGACTAAACAAAAACTATTCAAAGAAAGATACTATTTAAATAACAGAACTACTGAGCAGATACTGCCATTATGTTGAAAATACTGCAAGTACAAGAGGCAGTGGCAACACTGATCTATTTCTTTATACAAAGAGCGTTTCACATTCGTGCCTGCTCTTCTGGATCATTCATAAATCCATCTTGATGCTGAAGAAAGCCTCCTGATACTTTCGCTAAGCTTTTCCACTTTATACAGTACCGTTCCTGTGACTCTTACATGCAAGAGGTGCATACTGGTCAGGCAGGGTACTTCAAAAAAGATGCTACAATGCAGAGAGAAAGAGGAAAAGCACCCTAAGAAGTTAGTTTATCAAAGAAACACTGCTGTCATAAAGTTTTCCAGTGCTGGTAAGTTATACTGGGCTAATCAAAGGGTTGATAGCAATTTTCCAGGCTAAAGCTGTTCTAGAATTGCAACAGTCTGTATACTATCATATTAGAAAAATGGCATTCAAAACCCAGTATGTGGTATCTTTCTCATGAAAGAAGGACAAAAAAAAAAAAACAGAAGCAGAAAACTCCATTGCCCACTAAGAACTTAGCATCTTTAAGTGTACACATTCGGAATGTGGGCATATGAAAAACAGAAGTAATTAATTTTTTCATTCTTGAATTCCTAGCAACAGGAAAATATCACAATCAAAGATCACCAGAAGTAAGCAGTTCTGACATTAAGGACAGCTGTTCCTGTAGAAGTACTGCCCACCTGCCACAGGCTGAACCTTATCCATAGTCCAGCATGATTCTTGAAGATGCTTGTTGAAGCCCTACCTTTCTAGCATCACTCAATCCATACTACTTTCAGTCTTTCCAAAGAACTTCCTGTAGTTACATAAATTCTAAATGCCTTTGAGTAAGGTGAAATACCTCATGGAATGAAGACACCAGAGGAGCAATACCACCCTACAACAGAGTTCTGAAGTTGTTATGGAAATTACAGCATTTTTCCCTCTCTTCATTTCAATGCCGGTTTCCAAGCCCTCTCCTCTGATTTTTGTCTGTTCCGGGCAGCCTAAACCTCTATTGCTGATACTAAAGAGCAAATTGCCTGATGGTGGAGAATGCTCAGCAACAGTGCTGAGGGAGAAGGTTACATGAAAGTGGATGTCATTACACACTACCCAAGTAAATATGTAATATCTACAGCTGCCTTCTATGCTACAATGTCTGCAGGTTTCACACATGCTCTGAACTAAAAGCTGACAACACGCAAGAGATTGTTAAAATTTATATTGTCCGCAAAATCTATCACTTGCACTTTGTATTAAGCTCACAATTTTATAATGATTGTTAACAGTCTTTATCATTTCAATGTTTGGCTCAGAAAAAGAATGACTGACAAACCCTTTTAAACAACACTTACAATGCAGTGTCTTGCCCCACACAGAAGCTGTTTTTAGAGTAGTAAGCTGAACCGTGGGACTCTTATCTGTAGCATTACAATCCCAGAACAACCCCCGGCATGGTCTTGGCGTATGCCAACAAGGACTTGTGACCAATTAGGAGCCACAGCTTGTGACTTAGCCCAGGCCAAACAGTCCTTCTCAGCAGGAACTCCGTGTGCAGTCATCATACCTTGGAGATAGAGAGCTTAATATCACCTCCCAAACCATCCCACTTGAATTTGGTCAGACAGCAGGTCCCGCTACTCATTAGTCTGCTCCTGCAGATATTTCCAGGAAGTTTTATTCATATCACCAAGCCCAAAATGATTAATCATCCTAAGCTTGTCTTGATGCAACTCAGGGTAGGAAATTCAAAAGGGCAAAGATACATCTCAGGAACCTTCTTTCTGTTAACCAGAGATTAGAATAGTCTCTACATCAGGGACACAAAGCCAGCACAAGGTGAAGGTAATCTGAAGGGCATTGATGTGCAAAACTAAGAACAATTAACCGGTGTGGGAAAATGTGCTAAAAAATAAACACTAATAGCTACTACATGTAGGCAGCAATCTTCCTGACTCTCACTGGAGTTCTCTAAGGTTTAAATGGCCATTTGCTGAGCAACCAAAACCATACTGTGAACTAATAGAAGAGCTTTCTTAACTATTTCCACTGAACAAAACTGTTAGTGGACATGCATGCATTCTTTGCTTCTACTTCCACTAGTTTAAGGAAGCATATAAACATCCTCTACTAGCCTGTTTACATGATCTGACTTTGTCCAGTCTGACAAACAATACCCCAGTGCAGCCTGTCTTGTAAGCACTATGATGAGAGAAGAGTACCTCCCAGTGAAAAATAACAAGTTTAAATCCAAAACTGATTTCTCCATTAGGCACTGATGTGCTAACTCAACTTGCCAGCAACAGCAATTAACAAATCCAAATTCCAGACAGATTTTTACAGTCCCCTGAGATGTCATTCCTCAGCTTTACTGCTCTAGAACCAAAGCTAGCTTATTGCATTCAGGTGAGCTTGCAGTGAAGACATACCCTTAGATGGCTTTCCAAACCATATTAGTCAAAACCTGTGCAATATGTTTCTTCCAAAACAAACATTTCTTATAATCTCTACTATTACTCATTTGCTTCATCATCCTTTTGCAGGATGAAAGAAAACAGTTTTCAAACATCAACCTTGATAAAAGACTACTCTGTGACCTAGACACTATTGTTGGTTTACCAACAAATTCCTAAGACTACCATGTCAGGGAAGTTTATCTGGCATCAGGAATGAATTAACAGTGGTTCTCAAAACTTGATGATAACTCTGCTCAAGTTATTAAAGGATACAGGACGTGTGAAACTGCCACCACCCAACTGAAGACAAGGCAGCAACAATTCAGATTTCCACTTAAAAGAACTTCCAAAAATAACATCTGTATTCAGTTTTTTCACCTTCATGCAGCTGAGATGCTATCATACTGTCTGAGAACAGTGAGCTGGAATATGAACTGATTAGTCAATTTTTCTGGAAGTTGAAGAGATTCTCTGAAAGGCAGACCAAATTATCTCAGCCACTCATTACAGAGCTCCTCCTCACTCCTGTAAGGCCCTTTGCCACCCTCACGGCCCTCCTTTGGATGCTTTCCAACAGCTTAATGTCCTTTATATATTGTGGCACTCTAAGCTGCACACAGGGCTCAAGGTGAGGCCACCAGTGCCAAGCAGAGCAGGACAATCTCCTCCCTTGCCCTCTGGCCATGCTGTGTCTGATGCCCCCAGGACACACTTGGCCTCCCTGGCTGCCAGGACACTGCTGGCTCAAATCCAACTTGCCACAGACCAAGACCCCTGGGTCCCTTTCCACGCTACTGCTCTCCAACCTCTCACTCCCCAGGCTGTTTGTACACCAGGGTTGCCCCATCTCAGGTGCAGAATCTGGCACCTGCCCTTGTTACACTTCACATTGTTGGTCTCTCTGCAGGGCCTCTCTGCCTTTGAGAGTCAACAGCTCCTTCCATTTTGCATCTCTGGCAAACCTACATAGCATCCCTTCCAGTCCTGCCTCCACGTGATTTATGAAGATGCTGAAGAGCACAGACCTGAGGATGGAGCCCTGCAGAACCCCACTAGTGACCAACCACCAGTCTGATGCCACCCCATTCACTATCACCCTTCACACCTGACTCATGATCCAGCTGCTCACTCATCACTTGATGTGTTTATCCTGATGAGTGCTGGACATTTTGTCCAGAAGGATCCTGTGAGATATAGTACCAAAAACTTTACTGAAATTCAAAAAGATTGAATCAACTGTCACCAGTCAGCTAGGTGGGTAACCTCAGGGACCTTCCTAACTCATTCCTCAAGCAGCCCAATCTCTGCTCTCCTCATATCCAGGGCTGAAGCCTTGCTGGCACTTTTTCTCCTGTCACCAGAGATTTGAACTCGATTGT
The DNA here is from genome assembly GCF_036417665.1 of Passer domesticus. NCBI lineage: Eukaryota > Metazoa > Chordata > Aves > Passeriformes > Passeridae > Passer > Passer domesticus. The sequence continues at coordinate 37,230,395 of NC_087479.1, forward strand.
TTCGTGGCTGCTGTGGCCAAGACAGCAGCCAATTGCCATTTCATTCACAAGCCTCTCTGTTACCAAGCAGCAGTTCAAGGAGGACACCTTTCCTAGCTGGCTCCTGTAGTACCTGTACCAAGAAATTATTGCCCAGGTGTTCTAGGAATCTTCTAGACCTGTTTGTACCAAAGAACTCTAGTCTGATTTTCAACTGCAAGAGGATTACATTAACACAAAAGGACTAAAAGAATTCTATCCTGAAGATAAAACCATTATCTCTCCTATTTTTAATTTGTCTGTTTTTCAACTGTTCTCCGGTTTAACCTTTCTCTTTTCACTTGTATCTCATTCCAGGAAAAGGCTATCTTAGTTCATATGTCCATTTGACTGATTCATAAAACAACAGCTTCATAATTTTAAGTAACAATGCACTGTTTCTTAAGTCATGTAGTGATATGTAAGAAATAAAGGAATTACACACTGGATTAATTTATTTCAATTTCTGGGTTATATTTGATGGGAATTTGATGAGCATTAAAATCTAAATGTATCTTAACTACACTAACCACAAAGTTTTACCCTTTTGTATGACTTTTGGAGCAATTTGTTTTCTATCAAACAAGGAATGACAGCTCTCACATATTATTTAAATGTATTATTAACTTAAAAAAGGAATTCAATGGATTCAAATACTGCTTCCATAAATAAATGTTAACTAAAGCTACAAAAACTAAATAGAAGAAAACATCTTAAAATAACAGCAATACTAGATTGGCCACTACATTTTTGGATCATTGTCCAATTACAAGTAAAAAATTGAGTAAATACTGGAAGAAGACAACCTGCAACAGTTCTATTACAAATTGTTCAATATAACTTCTGTTATCTGAAAAACAGGCAATTTCTACAAGGCCACTACACTGCTACCTAAAAAAAAAGCATGCAACTAAGAAACAGAAGGTATTTCCATTTGGAAGCCCGATTTACACTTCCTAAAGAAACTGAAGTCCGAAACACAAACATCATACTCTGTCTTTCAAATCCATGGGTTATGGCATGTTAGTTGGTCAATTAAAGAAAAAAAGAAAAAGAAAAAAAAATCCCTTCATAAATAGCTAAATGCTTACCACTTTTTCAACATCTATTTCCTCTTCACTTGGGAAGTCAGAAGCACCATCCAGCATCTCATCAGCAGAATCATCAGTTTTTTCATCCTCTTCTTCCTCCTCCTCATCTTCCTCTTCATCCTCTTCCATATCATCAGCAGTTATATCAACAGTGGGCATGTAATCCTTTTTGTGTGCCCCCTGTTCTGGAGCTGTCAGGAAGTCACTTTTCTCTGATGCATCAGCTTTGTTATCTACTTCACTTCTATTTTCTAAAGGGGGTACAATGCTAGATATTTTGCTCCAAGAACTGTTAACATGTGTTAGAATATCATGGCCTGTTTTCATTTCTTCTACAGAATCACAAGCACCTTGTTCTTTGCTGTTACTGCCTTCCTGCCCAGCTACGTTTCCTTTGCTTTCCTCCGGATCAACTCCATGTTCTTCTCCAGAAGCATTATCCTGTTCTTTTGCAGAATCAATTTCAGACCTACTTCTTGTTTTCTCTCCTATGTTTTCCACTTCTATAGAGCCCTTGTACTCCCCCCTTTCCATATCTGGCTGTGCAGCATCACCCTGGAATTCCTGTTTATTCTCAAACAGTTCAGTCTCACTTTCTTCCTCCTTGATCTTCACCTGTATATCTTGCTCTTGTTGACTCTCTAACTGCCCAGAACTTGCTGTGTTGTCCTTGTCCACCTCTGTCTGTGCATCTTCTTCTTCCTCTTTTACTGGTTTCTCCTCCCATTCAGCATGTGTTTGCTCCTTCCCATGGTTCTTCAACTGTGCAGCCTCCTGATTCTCAAGGCTCTTTGAATGTGCATTATCCAGAGGAGCAACCGAAGACTCATCTGATGACCCACAAACAGAGCTAGCTGAAACTGCCTCCACAACAGTTTCAGAACTGACAGAATCCTCTTTCTCTTCAGAAGCCCCTTTTTCTTCCTCATCATTTGGCTTCTCACTGATGTACGAATGGTCAGACGATATGACATCTGCAGAAACATCATGCTGAGAAGAAAAGCTGTCATCACAAGAACTCTCTAGCAACTTCGAGTTCTTCTCCACTGTCTCTAATGTAGTGGAATTCCTATCACTGCCAGGTGTGACTGCGCCAGATGCTGACCCTTCAACAGCATTTGACTGGTTAATTGACAACTCATTTTCTTCTTGTTTCCCATGTGGCACTGTGACATCCGACTCTGTAACTTCCGTGTCACCTGCCTTCCCATTCTCCTTCTGCTGAGCAGCACCTGAGTCCTCCTTCTTGCATATTTTCCTGTAATCCTTCTTCATCTGAAGAGATGCAAAATGGTGAAGAATAGAGTTTGGCACAGTCTTCTGTCCTGGGAGCTGAAGTAAAGCAAAACTTCCAGACTGTAAAGGTATGAGATTAGCAGCGGTGGCTGACAGACCACCCGAGCTGCAGCTTATTTTAGACTCTGAGGCTGTTTGGTTTGTGACATTGCTGACAGCAGAGGAAGAGATCCTCAGAGTCAGAGTCCCTGCCTGTGACACAAAACTTGTTACTGAAGGAAGAGGAGAAGATGCTTGAGTGGCTGGGTTGGATGGGGGGGATAACTTGGGTACTGCAGTTTGTACAGCCGAATTTGCAGCAGGAGAAGTGGAAGACACAGAGGAAGTGGGAGAAACAGGTGACTCAGGAGGCTTGGAAGGTGCAGGCAACCGGATTCCTACAATAGATCCTGTGAGGAAAACAAAACATCAACTGAGACTTTCTCAAAGCAGCTTTTTTCTTCCAATTTTAATACTTGATGCTGTATTAGAAGGAGGTCCTCAAGGACCATAATGGAATCAGGTGTTTGACCACAACTTCTCAGTGGAAAAGTTGGTCCTGTACAAAGACATATAAACTTGAATTTTTTTTTAAGTAACTCCACAATAAAACACATAAATTGGCCACTGTAAAACTAACAGACTTTATGTTAAGTTCTAGCATTAAGCTTTTTGATCAAAAAAGATATAGCATCGAAAGTCTTGCATTTTACTTTCCCATTTTACATTTATTGGAAAACAAGGAAATTGGGGTTTTTCAAAGAAAAAAAGAAAGTAAAAAACAGTATTTAATTTAAAATATTTTTGTTTTTCTCTTGGAAAAAGACTTCCAAGGAGAAAAAAACTACATCAAAATTACACAGTTATACCACCATCTTTTTTACCTTTATGAACTCTTCTGCAGCATTTCAACACTCCACAAATAAGGAAGAAAAATATTACCAACTGGTAACTAGTTTCTCTTGTTCAGCAAGAGCCTCAAAACAGAAAGAAATTAAATAAACTTGTTGACTGATTCTTTATTACACCTCATGCTCAAACCTCAACTAAAGCTCAGCATTGTTTGTTCTTCTCCCCACAGTTTTATCTACTGTGCTTGCTTCTGCTCTCCCTTCCACCCCACTCTGTCTCCCTCTCTTTGAGGTATGTTTTGAAACATGGAGAACAGAAGAACAGGTCCTACTACAGAGTAAACCTGCATTTAAAGTACATTTGGGTTAGAATTTACAAATACGTACAATAGCACACCCAACCTGCAATTTCTAACACTTCCAATCCTGTCTTCAACTGTGTACTAGAGAAATAGCTGAAAATCACACTTATTTTTCTTGTCACACTCTTAAGGAGGAAAAAACCTGGCAATTTCATACTGTAGCATAACATTTCATCTGAATACCTTCTGTAAACACACTAACCAACCTGGAAACCTAGCAAAAACAGAGCAGCACATCCAATGAAAGATGGGTAACAGATCATTCTCTTTAAGAGACTCTCCAACAAGAAATGTTTTTGAATCACCAGGTCATGTCTTGTAAGTTGTGACAGTACAATGGACATGGCTCCACTGCCACACATACACATAGGCTCTTTTACTTGCTCCCAAAATCTGTTGACCTAGCTATTAACTGCACTTTCTGAGTATTACACACATGGTATATAAGTTGCATTGCATCTGAATAATTACACTATATTCTTCAACTACTCACACAGAACCAAATTAGACCCTGTTCAATTACTTTCAGCAGGTGAGAGCATCACAGAGACATTTATCTCATTGTTCATTTCTGTGTAACACACCGGTCAGTCACCAAAGAAGCACTGGACTTTGTACCTGGATTGCGGAGCATCACCGGCTGCACGCTGGGCTGAGCACCCGCAGCCCGAACCTGCTGCAGGGGAACAAGCTGAATGATCTGCCCATTGGGATGTCTGAACAGGTTCACAGCCCCAGGGCTCCTCAGGGGCTGAAGGACCATCTTCTGCCTCTGTGCCACCTGCGTGTTCAGCGGTCGCAGAGCAGAGGCTGTTTGGTGCACCGGAATCAGCAGCAGTCGAGGCCCAACACGTTTGTCTGTTCCAGGAGCTATCTTTGGGGGAGTCTTACTTGCAGCTTGTGGAACAGCATCTTCTGAAATATTTGAACAAGGTAGAAAAAAAATCACTTTAAGAGACTGCCTACAAATCAGGCATTATTCTTAATAAATGCAAGTGCAAATATTTTGGAAACAACTGCATCTCTTTTAAATATATTTGAAAGCAAGTTTTCCTCTTTTTATCCACAGAATGCATGGAACCAACCAGGTCAGAACAGAACAGTTTTGGGGGGTTTTTTCTGTGTAGCTCCACTGACATTTTTCAACCATGACACAAGGACAGTAATTCACTATCTAATTCCTGAACTCTGTGCCAACCATAAAATTCTAGCAGTCATATCTGTGCTATGTATTTCTATAGGTCAAGGGATGATGTGGGGCTTCCAGCTCACTTCACAGTAGTCACTGACCAGATAGTTACCTTTTTTTACTTTCTCTACCAGTTCAGGCTGGAATACAAAAAGCAACTTAAGAGATGACATTAGGGTGATGAATAGGATTTTTTTATCCTGGTTTGGAAAGGAGGGCAAGGCAAGTGAGTCCATATTTAAAGTGAAACCAGATAAAGAGTGTAGTATAGCTGTAAAAAGAAGGAGATTTAAAAAAACCAGGCGTTTGCAGTAATAACCCAAAGCACCTAAGCATTACCTCTTTTTGGAGGACTTGAATTAACTCCTGATAGTATCACTGGAACAGAGACAGCAGAGGAAGTCAGTGTGGTCACCACAGGCGTAGCTGCTGCGGCTGTTGTCAGTACAACCGTGGAAGTGGATGTTGTGACAACAGCACAAGTAACAGTTGGTGGTGTTACTACAGGTTTTGGGAATGGCATAGTTGCTACTGCTGCAACAATCCCTGTTGGTTTTGCTGTGTTCACAGTAGCAGGAGGAGGGGTGGATGGAGTAGTACAGGTGCTGATTCCAGGTGTTGCAGGAGCAGCTGTAACTGCAATTGCAGGAGGAGAGCAGGGAGGTTCACCGGCTTTTGTCTGGCAAGGAGTGGTCACAGTAGATGCTGCTACACTGGTACTTTCCACAGTAACTGGAGAAGTGGTGGTGGCTGCAGTGACTGCAGAAGTGACTGTGCACAGAGCTGGAGCTGGCACTGAAGGAACCACGGGAGCAATAACTGTGATTGGTGTGGGCTTGATACTGAGAAACTGTCGCCCTGAGGCAGCCTGGCGTGTGCTCGCTCCAGGAATCTTCTGCTGTAGAGCTCCTGCTTTGTTTATCACAAACTGGGCAAACACACCACCAGGTGAGGGCCGAGCAGCTGCAAATAAAAACTTGCAGGTCAAAATTTCAATACAGTTCCTCTTGGCCTTTTACGAGGTGCTACAACTGTAATTTCAGCATGAATTTGAGCCTCCTTTTTCTATGTACCTTGTAATTAAATCAAAACCTTTATGGCAGTCCTGGATATGCCTTACACATTAGAAAGACATTCCACTACTGTAGCTTTTTACTGCATTTCTTCCCAGATACACAAATAAATCAGCTTTTGAAGGGCTGTTCTTCATGGTGAAACTATGGACAATCCTAACTTAACTGTGCAGGAAAACAAACATCTAAGGGAAACAATGGGCTCCAACTATTTTCTAAACAGCAAATTCTTTGTGTAACAGCTTGTGTCATCTTTCATTTTTTACTGCTTCTTGAATTTCATCCCCCTTCTACTGTATTCATTTTACACAGGCACAGGGGAAAGGGATGGGAAGGATACAGAGTTTCCGCACTGACATTCATACAACTGCAGACTAGATGGAACAAATTTAACCAATGGAAATTAATCACTGTTAGGAAGATCCTTTACCTCATCCCTTATTCACTAAGGAACCAGAATACTGCATTTACATCACCCCAGATGCCTACAGATGACTACAACAGCACAGAGATCATGCACCAAAACCAACTTAAACACTGCAGTTATTTATGCATACAGCATTCTTAAGCCAGACTATGCCAGAACTGGTACTTTTTTCTTAAATCATGTATGTTGCAATGACTTCACCCATCAATGTAACACAGCCAGCTCTTTCACACTATATAAACACACAGAACTACAAGTTTTATTACAGGACAAGAAAAGTAACACACCCATTTACACAGCAAAGAAAATTTAGGTAGAAAGAATAGATAATCAATCAGAAACTAAAGTTTTTCCAGGACACAGGTAACATCCTTTTCCCTTGCAAAGCTTCAGATCTTTAAATAATGTGTGGAATTATGTGGATGGGTACTAGACTTCTCTTTTTAAACTCATGCAAAATGTAATAGCTAAGGGCAGCTTCCTCTCTTGCCATACTGGGGTAACCATTTCAGTACCAACTCAGATACACAAGTAACTCATTAATCTTCCAGTTTTGTTGGGTTTTTCTTTAAACTCAAAGTGCTGTCTAAATCCAACCCTGTTTAGCTTGTGAAATCCAATGAGATTAGAGACTGGCGTGGTTATTGGCTGCACACCTGTTGTTCCACTAATCCAGATTTGGACCATCTTGTCTTTCACTGCTGCTTCACACATCTTTGGCGGTCACAAGAATTATGAGGGCATCATCAACAGAAAATCTAATCAGTGAAGAACCACGTTATTAGTGGTACTTTTTGAAGTTAATCTGTGTTTGATGAAAAGCAATTAAAAATTACAGTAACGAAACGCCAAACAAAAATTCCAGTTTATATCTGGAGAGTCTCCATCCACTCTCGTCTCCTGAAAGTATGTTCTAGTAGCATTAATAAAACAACTAATTGTCAACATCTGTAATCTCACTCTGAAGTCAAAATAAAACTTTCTGCTTTGAAGAGTAATGCAGAGGCATCTTAGCTAGGCAATGCAGCCAAAGGCTGCACTGTTGCACAGAAATCAACATTAACGCTGTACACTCACTCTGTACTTCAGCTTCACGCAATTGAAAACACAGTAAGAAGTTCCAACCTACCTATCTGTCTCTGTGCTGGGACATGGGTTTTCAGAGTCGTCACAGTGGGGGTTGAAGTACTGCTGGTGGAAGATGTAGTTTTAGGAGCTGATGTTGTGGGCCCCTGGACTGATGGTGTCCCAGAAGCAGGAGTTTTAGCACTGGGTGTTACCTTGGAGATCACATTACTGAGGGCTGCGATATCAAGTACTGTGGGCTGCAGCCTGCCTGTGATATAAGCTGCTAGCCGATTGGCAGGATGTAAAGCCCCCATCTGTCCCAAAAGCAGTTTGGCCTGAGGATACCTTTTATCATTAACCTGAAAAAAGGGGAAAAGGGAAACTTTGTGAAAAGAACGCTAATTCACCACTTCTGGAGAAGTGTTTCATTCTGTGGGACTTCTAAATGTCCTTTTCAAAAAACCATTGCAGTTCTGAACGGGAATTCCTAATTTCCTCATTGCTCAGGAGAACTTCAAACAACTCTTGTTTCAGCTTTGTAATACAGCTTTTAAATGCTGCTCAGACTCTGGCATAAAACAGAGAGTCCAAGGAAATCACTGAACTTGGATAAGAGTGAAGCTAGCACCTGTTTTTTTCCTCTCCCATGCTTAAGCTGTAGTCCTGAATAAAAAAAGGTTCCCTAATTGAAGGACAATTTTGGATAAAATTCTCAAACCTAATTAAGACCTAGCATCACAAAAGGAAGAATACTGATGACATATACATTGAGACAAAACTTTAAAGAGCTTGTAAAAGCTGCATGAACTTTTTCCTTATCCACACTGCTGTCTGATACTGTAAATTAAGGTATGATGAGTTCCCTAACTTCAAATTCCAAGCTGTAGTGGTAATGGACTGCACAGGAAAAAACCAGAACATCTTGCTCAGTGTCAGGCTTTATGCCTAGTGGACAATGGGAAGTTTTGGTAGTGCTGCATTTTGCTTTCACATTGTTTGATAATACCTTCTAAGAGCCAAATGTATTTAAGACATTACTAAATAAACAGTAGTTTTTATTGATCAACTTCTATTGAAGGTAAGAAATCTCCTCATCTTTTTCTCCCCACTAGCTTCTCTTTCTGAGGGTGTCATATCTGCAAAGTGTCATGAAAACATATTTTACTCTCATTTTCTAATCCACACGGTTTTCCTCAAAGTGGTTTTGCTACAAATACAAATAGCTATGATGGCAGAAAAAGATCTTCATCCTAATCCTGTAGTTCCTACTACTAATTCTTAACATTATGTCAGCAACATAAAACTGCAGGGAAAAGACCCCGTGAATTTAGGATTATGAAGTCTCTTGATGAAAAATATATATTCTACAAAGAGGATTCAGTCTGTTAGTGAAGATTAACAGTAAGCTGTAGCAAAAAGCAATTTAATGTTTACATTTTCATTTTAAAGTTTTGTCCCAGTGTATACTTCCCCAGAAAATATTCTTTCTGTGGACTCATACAATCATTCATTTAGAAGCAATATGTGTCAAATGCACCTTCAGGGGGTTTCACAAAGAATTAAAAAGATCTTGAAAGAGATTCTGCACTTGGGTCAACAAGACCCAAACTATCAAAAAAGACAAGTTAAACCATCAGATTTCAGGATTCCACTCAGATTGCCTGTTATTGAGTAAATCTTGAAAGGGATAAGCTTATGGAGAGGAATGCCACCAGATACCAAGAACTCTTGTCTGGACAGGCAAAAGACATATTAAAGAGTGTTCTCCCCTTCAAGGAATTCTGGGATAGTACTGGATGAAACTGCATCTAATCTCCCCATAAAGGCAGAGAGACCCACCTGAATCAAGCCCGAGGGGCTCGTATTAGCACTGCATTTGTAGACAACCAGCTTTCCCGCAGGAGAAACCCCTGCATAGAAAGGCAAGCCTTTGCCCCCATGCAGCTTCTCCCGCACTTTGTCCACTGGGTCTGCTCGCATGACCTTTACATTTTCTGAGTTATTGCATGATGCCACTGTGCTATCAGGAGTCTCCAAGACAGGGATCTCGGGCTTCTCGTCCTTGTCCTCGTAGGACGGCACTGAAATTTTCACTCTGGAGGAGCAGACAGAAGGATGGTTCTCATCCTGGGCCTTGGATTCCGAAGCCAATTCAATAATGAAGCTACCCACTTTGAGGCACTGTGGCGTGTTACTGTTGATATGCTGTGATAAGATGGTCAAGATCTTATTGTGATCTTCCTCCAAGTTGCAGTCAGAGATAATCTCGATAAGTTTGGTTGGTTCACCTTGAGTGGTGTGATGAACATAGGAGGTGGAGAAAGACTCCCCCTCACTACGGGAAGAACACCAGCTTTTCTCTGAGAAAGAATTGAAATAGGTTTCTGCAATACTATGGATTTTAAGCACCTGGAAGTCAAACAATTTCATTCTGCCCACACCTCCACCCTTAGCTCAGCTCAGTTGCTGGCCAACAGCAAGTAAAAGAACCTTTCAAAGCATCATTTCCCTTGCAGAGCTTCACAAACAAGCAAAAACTCACTGCAAAACTAATGTAATGATTTCTCACAGTTCAATCCCTGCAGCCATACCACATCACGTTGTATCCCATTGCATCACAAGCTAAACAAAGCCGGGTTGTTTCAATACATGGGTGAAAATTCTCCAAACACACCAACATGGCAGAAAGCATCACTGGTTATTCAAGGTGGCACTTTTCTCTTTGAGTCAGAAAAGCACCCATGTCCTACAATGACACAAGGGGACATGCCACTAGCAGAACTGTCTTTTGCACAAGATGTGTGAACAGAAGCATGACCTTTTGTTGTCATCAGAACTACAATGCCCCTTTTTGCAAAACTAAGGATGTTGATCCCTGTGTCCTGGCCATTTTAATTTCACCTACCAATGCACTAGCATTTTCAACTAATCGTATTATTTTTCCATTTCCATCCTTAAATGTAGCATGTGCTGTTGTATGCATTAAAGAGTAAAAAGATCAGCTCAAAAAGGCAGATATGGTTCATTAGTGGATGACACAATGCCTCTAGTATATGTCTCATTTAAGGCTTGTAACATGATTTGGGCCGCTTCAGACGGAAAGAGAACATGAATGTCTATCCTATTTCTTCATGAGCTAGAAACTCAAACCCAGTATCACTAACACAGCAAAACTTCCAATTTTTCAACTTGAAATAAACAAATTCAACATCAAACAACTCCAAATAAAGCACAGGCACTTCCTTGTCCCAACCAGCTCTATGTGAAAAATACAAGGATCCCATCCTCCCAGTGCTACTTGGATATTTAATTCTTCATTAACTACAAAGTGATAGTAAAAAAAAAAAGTGGGAGGAAAAAATACCCACACAAAGCAAAGCCATTCATCTCCATTCGTTTTCAGGTATCTAATCATCTGTCTTGAATACAAGTCTGCAGTGCAGTTTTATACTTTACTACTAAACAACCTACTGGCAGCACTGGTCATTTTACACTTGGAGCAGCAGCAAGCACTGCCCCCCTCCAGCTGCTAAGAAAACAGGAAATTGTATGCATGTCATAAGATTTTTATTAACAACTGTAACAACTCCCCCAGCAAATACATTTCTGCTTCATCAGTAGCTACCTTTTTACATAAATACCACGAAAACATGTAACTACCAAGAAGTGGAATTATACTCCAGACTCAGCTCTTACCTCTTGATGCGTCTTTGTCCGCCTCACAGGTTGCCTTCTCAGGAGACTGAAGCTCTGCTTCATGCTCCTGCTGGAGAAAAGAAATGCAAGAAATTTTTCACCCTATATATCTTACTTCCACACTAAAAATCACAGCACAAAATTAACTAGGTCACCCCACATCGTAGAAATATGCTGTCTTTGTGTTATAGGCTTCATCTTAGAAGAGCTCTATTAACAATGAACTTTTAAGCCTTACATAATAATGCACGTGTGGCAGACAGGAATCTTCCCAGACAAGAAAATGTCACAGTAACACGGTAAGTTTCCCAGCAGTGCAAAGTGATTTAGGCTCCACCTTCCACAGCTCTACTACCACCAAATGCAAATCAAGCCCTCATGTCATGTAAGAGTTTCTGATGAAAAAATTACTTCACTATTTTCAACATTTCTGCCTATTGTATAATACACACTAGTTAGCGTGACTTCTTACCTTTATACTACAACTCTGTGAATCACTTTTGTCTTTTTGCTGCTTTTTCTCCTCTCTCCTGTGTTCATAGGCTCGCACCCTTGCACAAGTCATTAAACTTTCAAAGTACATGTAGACAGGATCCTTGTCCTCCTCTCTAATCTAAAAGAGGAAAAAAAAAAAAAAGAGACAAAACCCTCTTTTCTTGTTCTGGATGCACATCAGATTCACAAAACAACTTTGCTTTCTAAAAAAACTTCAACGTAAATGCTTCAACAGTAAGGGTCAAAAGAAAAGTCTAGCATTTAAAGCTAGATCTGCCTACTCAGTGTAATCACATAGCCATCACCAGCTCCCTGAAATTCAAACCCATTCAGATATTCTTCTAAGTGAAGAAACAAATCCTAAGTGTCATGCATTGTCTAACATTATCTGGTATACATTAAATAGCTACTTTGGTATGTTTGTTCTTCAGATATAACTACACTCCACTCTACAGCTGTTTTTCCTCTACTGCTGCTGCTGCTTTTGTCTGATACTAAGGTGAGTGGAGACGCAAAGCCAGATTCTTAGAACACTGGCTTTGAAATCTCAAGAAAGAACAAAAAAAAAATAATCCAGAGCTGTCAGGGTCGGCTGTCAATTGTCTCTGCCCCAGCATGGAAAAGGTGGTTCTGGGCAGGCCACGCTCTCGAAGAAGGAGTCTGGACTCTTGCTTTTCGGTCTTCAGTTGAGTTTGTTGTTCTTTATCTACAAAGTTTTTCTGTCTGTCCAGCCAAGGTCTGATCAGCAAGACAGGCAAGGGCACTCTCTCCCATCCACGAGGCAGTTGTCTCTTTTATAGTGAAAACTACGTATATTTACCTTCAATTTCCAATACTTTTCACCCTTGTTGGCAAGTGCACTTTTACTATGAACCAATCCACACATGCCAACATCATCCTGAACATGGATGCCAAGGAGAAGAAAGAAGAAGGACAGGGCACGCCCAAATCCCTCCATCTTAGAACCCCTGACCCCCACGTACAGAATTTCAAACCCCCCTGTACAACATACAAAACCCCCCTGTACAGTGCTCTAAAATTTTTTCCTTCACCCTGTGATTCCTACTACTGTGCTACTTAAACTTTTGTAGCCTGTAATTCTTCATATAAGGTTGGCAATTTGCTCCATGAATTAAGATCGAATTTCCAGGTGTCTTTGGCTTCCTGCCAGGGTCTCCGAGCCCCTGCCAGGGCTTTGAGACATCCAGGGCATCCAGAGAGATGTCCTGGGTTCCGACACAGAGCTACAGTGAACATTCTGTGTCTGTATCCCGACATTTTTTGCAAGTAATTCATACTTAAGATAGGCTACATTATGTAGCTATTAACTTTTACAAACATTACAGGACTAAAAATAATTTTGACAAAAATAGCATATATTACTGTATTTTTAAACTAGGCTATTAATGAATCATAATCGCCTTCCACCATCTCCATATTACTATAATAAATTCTCAACAGAAGATGGACATAGTACAGATCTATATACAATCAAGCCATCCTAGCTTATCAACACACCTACAGGCAGTCAGTCCTCGGCTTTCACCTCAAACTTCTCTAAAATTGCCTAGCACAGAGACTTTTGGCAGTATTTGCTTCAATTTTCAGTACAAGAAAAAACATGCATTTTTTTTTTTCTCTTACCACTGGATTGGGTCTAGGAATGTACATTCTGCCTGGTTTTGTTCCACTGGAAGATCTGCTCTTAGTAGGAAGCCACAACTCTGGGCTGGGCGGTACCACAGATTTAACTGGTTCAATAACCGATGGCGTTGGGACATAAATTGGCTCTGGATCTACTTCACCTTCCACCCTCACCCACAATGGACAATTCCTAACAGGTTGTTCTGGCTCTGAATCACAGATAGCTGAAAAAAAAAAAAAAAGAAACAAAGATTACTTACAAATAAAACACCATCTAACACAGCAGTAACAGAATTTTTTGTTTAATTTGAGGTCTAGCCATGCAGCATTCACTAATCCAAACTGCCAGAAAATACTTCTGGATGCTTTTCTTGCTTCAAATTCTAGTCAAAAATTACTGGGATTTGTCTACAAGGAAGAAGAAATAACAATTAAAATGTTTCTAAACTGATCCTTATTTCTCACTTTTACTGTGATAGAATATCTGAAAAACCATTGAAAATTAGTGACTTCCACTGATGCTGCTTACTGGAAAACCGCAAAACACCAAAAAACCCAAAAAAAACCAACAAAACCAAACAAACAAAAACAACAACAACAAAAAAATAAATTTTAAAAAATCCCAGACCTGTATAGTGCAGATATATGGAAGAATTAATTTATTCCAGTAGAACACCACAGAATACTCTGTGTTAGCTGTTGCTAAAAATATTGTTAGGAAGAAACTGAAAATGTAAATTCATGGGCAGTTTCTACCAATTTGGTTTTCTTAGCACACCTTAGACCAGATCTGAAATTACCACAAATAACTATATTTCCATAGTTGGAAGTCCATGGAAGTCCATGAACTCTTACAACTCTTACAACTATATACAGCAACTGAAAATGCAGCTCTAGATAGTGACTTGTTTACAGGGAAAGATAACAGCACTGTAACAGTGAGCATCACCAACAATGACAGCAGTAATTATCCCATATCCATCATAGTCTTTAAAGACATTTGGAGAGCTAAACAAGAGTTTCAATTACCAAGAAGAAACTCCAACTATCTGATTCAATAAATAACTACACAGTGTCCAAAATGCTGATCATGTAAGAATAAGAAAAAAAGAAAAGTTATTTCCTGTAAGTAAGCTGGATTCAGAAATGGCATCACTACTACATCCTAAGAAAAAATGCCCACCAAGTTTGGTGGCTTGCTACATGTCATCTCCACCAATACTCACTGTATTCCACCCTTTTTCTCTTCTTCCTATCCTTCTGCTTTATCTCCTCTTCTTCCCCATCACCCTCTTCTTCCATATCTTCATCCTCTTGCTGCTGTCCTTGTGTTCCGAACAGCACAAGATTCCCACGCACAGCCTTTTTCATCATTTTCTTATGTTTTGATCCTCCCTTCACCAGCAAGACCCTTCTCTTGAGGCAGGTACACCCAAACATGCAGTCTGGCCTGCGGCAGTGGGTAGGCTGACGTTTCTCCAGTGCCAGACTGGCACATATGCAACCCAGTCGGCAGAAATCATTGTTGCAAGGAGGTGCTCGTCGTCTTATTATCTTGTGGATAGGTTTGCTTTTAAGAGATGCCTAAAAAAAGTTTTAAAGAAGCATAAACTTCAAATTTTAATAAGAGGAGTATTTTAGTAAAATGTAATCAAGCATAGGCAAAAACTGCTATTCAAAGTTCATTTAGAAAACCCCTTGAGCTACATTGTTTACATACAAAAACTTGTCCTCTATACCACAAAACCCCAAAAAACCCCACAAAACAGTTTCGATTTGAAGTCTTTTGAGAGGCAACTGGAGACAGCAAAACCATCCTCATAATAAGCAGGATGTGAAGAAAGCAAAAGTTATCATGGGACAACCAGGTTACATGACCAGGATTTTTTTGCAGTTAGCTCAACTGACAACATAAAAATGAAAACAGCAAGGAAATGCAGTTACTGACTAAGAATTGTTTTGACCCAAATTTTAATGGTAAGAATTTTAAACAATTCATAATTTGTATCAATACCCTAATATCACAGTTAGCTTTTTCTCATACTGCTAAGTCAGTACTCCTCAAGTTTCACTGCAAAGACATACTACAAAGGAATCTCATGCTTTGTCATGATCCTTAGAAACTTTGGTCTTATTTTCTGCACCGCTATGAAATATCCGTAAGTGGGCAGATTAAGAAAAACAACAGTACAGAAAAGAAACGATTATAGATGTACCTGAGCTGTAAGCAGGGTTACCAAAGAGATGTCTGCTCGCTCTTCTGTAATATAGGTCCGTGGTTTCCCATCCCAGAGAGCACAGTCTTCCAAGTCCATTAACTTCACTTGAGATTTAGACAAACCTGGTGGACGAGGTGCTTGGTGATGCTGTGGTGCTTGACGCAAACTGATCTGTTTTGGAAACGTATTTTCATCCACAGTTGGAACCACAAAACCATCTGCTTGGTTACTCAAACTGCTAGCAGACTTAGCAGACTTTTCCCCTGACACTGATGAGTTCTGTTTCTGCTTTGGAGGAAAAGGTGAAGGCAAAATAGGTTTGTAAGCTGATCTTACTCTACTGTTTGTAGATGTCTGTCTGGTTTGAGTCTTTGTTTTCCTAGAGGTAGATGATGGAGGAACAGGCTTCAATGTGTAAGATGTTGATGGAATTACAGTGGACTGCTTCTTTAAAACACTGTCGAGTGTTCGAACATAGCTAGTGCTCTTAGTGGGAAGCTGATACACCACAGGAGAAGTGGGAGTGTTAGAAGAGAATCCCATACTTGTTTCCATCAATTTCCCTTCATTTTCCAGGTACTCATCCAGCTTGTCACTACAGAACGCTGAGCGATTCTTCAATGAACCTTCTGAACTGCCACCTAAATAAATGGAGAGTACTTTAACTCCTGAAGTAAAATTTTGTAATAATCAAACACTGTAGGATAGGTAAATACACCTCTAAAAAATGCACTCTTCCACAAGAACAGTATATAATATAGGCACACCAAATATAATCCATTCTGAAATACAACCAGCAGCCTGCACAACTGTTTTTGTAGAGATCTTACACATGTATTTGTGGTGGGTTTGCCTTGGCTGTACTCCAGGTATGGCAAGTAATCAAATATGTGAGGAATGCTTGCTCTACCTGGAGTTAAAAATACACCAATATAAATGAAAATTACTAAGGTTCATTAGAGTCCCTGAGGCAACAAAATTCTGGAATTACCATACTTCCATATGA
The DNA here is from genome assembly GCF_036417665.1 of Passer domesticus. Lineage (NCBI taxonomy): Eukaryota > Metazoa > Chordata > Aves > Passeriformes > Passeridae > Passer > Passer domesticus. The sequence goes on from NC_087479.1 coordinate 37,246,809, forward strand.
ACTCAAAACTCAAAAACAAAACCAAGACTATTACAGCTTTGATCTTCACTCCAGCCTTATATGTATGACAAAACATGTATTTTATTCAAAGTTTCTCTCTTCCCTCGCTAATCTCCATTCTGACTATGGAACCAGTAGTAAAAAATTCTTCAATCATAACAGTCTCAATATAAAAAAATACATCTCGCATTAAGACAGACACAATACCAAATAGCAAGGTCTGTGAAAGGTCAGGAAAATGGTCACATGTTGGAAGTATGTTGATCTCTCTTTTTATGCTTTTTTACCTTCATTTCTAGAAGCACCATGAAGTTTCCCTCGCCAGCCTTTGATTTTTGTGAAATCATTTGTCTTTCCTGTCCTGGAAACAAAAGAAAATCCAGTATCTGGAAAAGAAGAAAGCTACCCTCAGTCTATGAACCATGTTTAATTGCATCAGTGTCTTGGCAAACTCTGCTTATTCCTTTTCAGGGCTAGGTGAACGGTAGCAAAATAAAAAGTTTTCAAACAACTTAATTTTTCCTATTTTTTTTTTTTCAATTAACAGAATACTTAACAAGAAGGCCAAGTTTCCTCTAGAGTTCTGCTCTATGGCTGAGCATCTGCAATCCTACACAAGAAGTGTTTATCTTCTGTTTTAGTCTCCTTGGCAATGACCAAAAGCAGTTGGCTCCTAAAGTCTAATGGGCCAATCAACTAACTAGTAGGCTAAAATGGAAGAGGCAGGTTTTGAGCTCATACTACAGCCTCACTCAGCAAGAAGAGTAATTTGACTCTCTCCCCTCAGTTGTGCCAATGACTTTTGTAGTACCTGTAGAAACTTCATTTCATGTTCACTGCTCTGTCAAATTCAGATGAGTATGTTCGGGGCATGACCACAAAAGGCAAACAGTTACATCTCTGTCAAGCTGTGCATCAACTGTGGGAGCTAAGAGGGAATGCAAAGGTATTAACAGGGATCTGTGTGGCTGTTTAACATAGTCTAGAAATTGCATTGGACACTAAGCTGACTGGGGTCTTCTGAACTGAATCTTCCTCTCCTGTAGTGTAAACAATCTGAAATTCAATGTCTACTTCTACCAGCTACTAAAAGCAGTAGATTAAGAAAGACATAAGTAATCAGAATATTACAGTGGGAGAAACAGTTAAGCAGAAGACAGATAAGCATATAAGATAAGCTACACCTTGTCCATCCAATCACTACTGAAAACAGTACCTACCAACAGTATGAGAACCATAGTCACAGCATGATGCACAGTATGAGAAGTGCACTTGTTTGGATACCAAGCAAACTTAAAAAAGAACAATCAGTCACGACTTTTGTAATAAATCATTATTGTGAAGTTACAGGGTAGCCTCCATGTGGCACTTTTTCTGGAAAATTCTGATACTCAGCTCTGTGAAAGACTTTTTTTGTTTGGTATGTGACCAACATCAGACAAATGCAGATTGCTTAATCTTTTTCTGAGCAATTTGAGATATCAGTATAAAATAGACAGATACCATTACTGGATCACAACCATCACAAAACAGGAACCCTCAAAATAATCCAACCACAATTACTCAGGACTCCTTGCCCAGTAACCACAAAATGATCTACAGAAGTTCTCCTATTTTGTCATTTTAGTATCATTTTCATGATAACAAAAAGGCAACACTTGAGATTACAGCAAATTCATATTCCACCCACCTGGAGAATTGGGGTTGGTACCTGGATAGCTCCACAGAGGGTAATTTGAATAGGAAAGAGGAAGTTGCACACCCAAATATTTCAAGTCAATGCTCATTGTTGGGTCCACAGAATTCAATTTCAGTCCCACTACAAGAAACAAGTAACAGTAAATATCTCAAGGAAGCAAGATGTTAGGAAAAAGAAAATCAAGATATTCACTAAAAGATAAACTGCTGAGTGACCATGAGCTTTTCTGGCATTTCCCCATCATTTTAAGAGACTTGAAAAAAAGCATTAGTGCTATAACTGTTACTTACATTGGATTTATAGCAGGTATAAATTAAAGAGCATTTTACACAAATGGGAATTTGAGAAAAAAACTGAATTACTTTTCATTGGTTTTTTGACTGCTACTGAAGTTTTCACAGAAATTTATTAACCACTGTGCCAGTTTTGTAATCAATCTCATAATAAAACCCTCTGTTTTTCTGAATAAATTGGCACCATTTACATCTTTGAAGGCAACAGTTACTCTCTGAACCCAACCCAGCTGACTGATATTTCATATCCCTAAGTTACCAAGCCTGCCAGCAGTACTTACACATCCCCTTTTATACTGAGCTAAACTCGTGCAAGAACATACGTCAGACATACATCAGCTTCAACCAGCAATAAGAGACAACAAACCACATTTTAGCTCTGAAGAATGTGTGTTTGACTGTTATGATATAAATATGAGTTTAAACAGTGATTTCAGGACTCATTTGGTCCTGAAATGGGGAAAAATGGCTATGTCATTAAAGGCAGTGAAGCATCTGTGGCAGCATCAACCAGTTCCTTCATTAACAACCCCCAATACTCAAATTGAAAGATTTACTTGGTAATAAAAGCTATTTTTGTCAATGGCAGAAAAAAATATAGATACAGAAGTGATGAGAAAATTAAAAGCTAGGAAAATTGATATTGCACCTTTTCAGGAAATATTGTTACACTGAATTCAAGAAACCACTGTCAATAAAATTCAGCTCACAGCTGGGAGCTGAGAACTTCTATTTTGACTTTAAGCTATAGAAACTTTCAAATGTTGCTCCTGTTGCCCACAAGTTTGAAATGAATACATTAAATGTATGCATCTTGAAACTGAAATGTACGGCTTGACAAGGCTCAAGAAACAAAGTTATATTTGCACATACAGCAGAAACCTTGTGCTGGCCCTACACATTTATGTTTACAAGTGGAAACACAGTGACCAGATTACTAGCAGCCTGAAAACAATTGACATGAAACAAATCTCAGGCATGGTTATTTAAACAGATACTGTTATCACAGGCAATCTAGTAAAATGTCATTTTCATATCTACATAGGGAAAATAAGAAGCAAGTCAGTCCGGTGTTTTGTATAAAAATATGTCGACTGGCAAGTGTCAAGGTGCCATCCATTTCTTTTTTTTCTATTCAAATAAAATTGAAAGAGTACCAAGTTTATTTTTCTTTACTCTCCTTTCTGCCACCTGCAAAAACAAGCCTATCTTTGTTTTACGCTTAACAAAAATAAGAACATCACACATGCACAAAATCTATTTTTTCAGTTTAGGACCATGAAGTAAAAAACACCCAAGACAAAACCCAAGAGGATGAGCCCACGAAGTGCAACATGGAATGACTGCAGGCAGCCAGAGGAGAACAAATGGTAACAGTTAAATATTATGTCAATTAAGATACCCCACACAAAGGTGAACAATTACTTTTAAAAATCTCTAACACTTCCAGAGCATTGCTAAATTTCAGTTGCTGTAAGCAAACAGTAGCAATAAAGAACTATAAGAACGTCCTCATCTCCATCAGCTGCAGCTGATTAACCCGAAACACGTAACATGACAAGAGTACCTTCAATTTTCAAGGATATAGTCAGGGATTCAAATTAGCTCAGATAAAAGAAGCATCCCATAGCACTGCAGTGCTCCAGCAGGAGCTTTCCTTTTAACACACTTAAGTTGGATTCCCTTCTTTCTGAAGCACTTTCCTGTAATTCTGGTGCCTTTAAAATCCAGACAGCCTCCATCACCCTGTTATTAACTTCACAGATCAAGAGCAATTGTAGGGTTCAGGTACAGCTCCAACATTTCATCAGTGAATCTCAAATAAAATTTTAAACTTCTCAACTACACCGCTGAGAATCAAAACCAGAGTTAACATCAAAACTGCTATGTCTGTTCCTTCCAGGATCTTAAGTCTGTAAGGCAAGAGATCTGTAATTATCTGGAAGATGAAGGCAATCTGGAGAAAGTCTGGTTCCTTGTTCACATGCAGCAGCTGAAGTCTAACAACAACAGTATTCATATTATAATTCACTTCACAGCCCAATCAGATTGCATCTATTGTAGTAATCCTCTTGCTGCAAATAGTTTTCCTGTGTCTTCCCTCTAAAAATTAGAAGCTGTGGTTCATCTCCATCACTGCTGAATTTAACAGGCTCAGCAGATTATCATCCACCATTGGAAATGATGGTCATAACCACTCAAGAAAATCAAAATTCTTCAGATGCCTTTTTCTTAGCCTAATGCTTGACATTTCTTGTCCATTTTGTAGTATTTGTGAACTGCTCAAAGCCCTTCAGAAGGCGCCTCACACTTCAGCCTGAGAAAAAGCATGTGGGTTGTACATGTTCCCAGTTGCAGGATCATCTCATGAGTAAAACAGCCCTCATAATGCTGTAGTTGCCAGTGTACCACATGGTTGCCAACACACAGTAATTTTGTACTTTTTTTGGGTAAACGTAACACCTAGGAGGTCCACAATAAAATCCTAAAATGGCTTAACATTGCTAGTTCTCATTATACACGATGCATAAACCATTCAAGACAGTCCAATGTTCTGCATCACAGAAGCTCTATGAGGGCCCAGAACAGCTCATATCAGAGCCAAGATCAGCATTTGGAGACTCAGTCCCTCCAGTATTACAGTTATGTGTTTGAAACATCCAGGGTTATGACCTCAGGAGTATGCAGTACAATGTTTCCATGTGTATCAAAAATTTCATCACCTGCTCTGATACCTACGTTAATGTCATTGGTCTCAGGACTACCATCACTGATGTCTTTCAGCACCATCAAAAGACAGAACATGAAGTTCCACTCTGGATCCATGACCTTCCTCCATCTACCTCAGGATAACATTGTATATAAACAGAAGATCACAAACTACAAGTACCTTGCTTGACCCTTTCACACAGCTAGTGAACTGGATGAACAGGAACTCATAGAAAGACTCAAACCACACTAAATGTAGTCTTGGTTAAGTGTTGCTGGATCTCTAGCTCTTTTACTCACCAAGAAATGCCTACTTTTATGAATGAGTAATACCAACTTTAACTGCTTTCAACCAGGTTTAGGTCATTACAAAACAGGCGCCATCAGAAGGCTCAGCAACTTCTGCCAAGACACATGTAACATGCAGACTCCTGCTCTCCTGTTGGAGATTCAGGAGTCACCTTTTGCCACCTCCACTTTTCCAGTTTGCAACACAAACATGTGTGCAGGTGAGAAGCCAGGTCCCAGCCATATCAGGCACACACAGTATTGGCACCAGTAGGAAATTATCAGCTGAGTATGACTAAGTGTAATGATCAAATCAGGCTTATCAGTATGTACATGACCACTTACCTTCCTGAAGGCTAGGATGTATTACTTGTTTATGCCTCAAGGTCTTCAGCTCTTCCATCAACTCCTTTTCCAGTACTTGTATTCTTGCTTGACAATCTACTCAAAAAATAAGAGGATATATAAAAAACATTTGCCATGCAAAAAAACGGACCTAATTATTCATTTTTCAGTGTGTCTTTACAAATTCCCTTATTGCAGGAAAGAGCCACACACAAAAAAAAAAGAGGAAAAATGTACCTGGATCACTTGTAGTCAACAGGGGAGCCTGAAGATTCTGTGACTCTTCTCCACCAGCTCTATCAACAGTGTTAATGTCAAGAGCTTCCTACATACATGAAGAACCTTGAGTAAGTTACGATACCTTAAAACACTTAGATGCATAGTAGGCCACATCAAACATCACTGAGTTATTCAAAACACGAGACAGTTTCATAAATAAGCATGCATTCCTTTATGCAGAACTTTAGATCCCTCTACTTTTCCCTAAGCTGCAAGAAGTAACACCATGTTATGAATAACACAGGGCCAAAATAAGAAGAGATTTGGAAACAGGTCACAAAACTCCAAACTCAGTTTAAAAGAAAATATTACTTCAGTTGTAAGCACAAAGGCTTTACAAGGTTTCTGAATTTTACTCCACAACAATGAGGTTTTACCTTTGATGCAAAGGACACAAAAAGAACACCATCAACATCTTCAAGGTCCGGTTTCACGTCTGGAAGGATATTCCCAGGCCCCAGAGAAGTGTTCTTGCTGGCTACTACATTTTTTGCTATTCCTTTAGGTGGTCGACCAGCCTTGGAAATTTTCAGTTTCCGAGGCCTTCCTCTTTTATTTGTAACTGATGATAGGGTGCTTTGATTGTTACCAGAGCCTTTGAGGGGCATAGGGTTCTTCAGTATGCCAGGCCTTTTTCTGCCACAGATCTCTTTATCCGCAAAGTCACAACTTGCTGAGCCCCTGAGATTAAAATTAGGTAATTTGGATAGAGTCCACTGGGCCTCTCTGATTGGACAGCATTTCGGTGACATTTTACTCCCAGGAGATTCTTTCTTCATAACTAACTCCTCAGGCCCAGTGACTGTGCCTGAGCAAGAGTCTTTGTGATTTTCAAAACACATGGGTAAGGAATCCAGGATTGCATTCAAATGAGATTTATCCTTCTTGCAAGAGGAAAGCATGGTCTGCGGCAGCTCAGATATCTTCACTGTGCTCTTTGTGACTGTACAAGGCTCCAAATAGACCACAGGCATCTTACCACTATCCAGTTTTAACATTTTTGCTTTGGCAACACCTGAAGGACTGGTTAGCAGACGCTTCCTAGGTGTGAATTCTCCATCAGGTCCATCTGTTTCACGGCGTCTCATTAGGTGTTTTTGTACAACAGGATCATCATCATCAGTGTTGGAATATTCATCAGTTTCTTCATCTGTGTCTTCCTGTTTCACAGTTATCCCTTGTGTGCAAATATTTGACTCGTAGTCATAGTCATCTGCTGGCTCCTCTTTAATGACTACATTAAAGTGTCCATTTGGGTCCAATGGAGATGCCACACCGGAATTGCTTTCATAACTGCTAGTAATGGGACTGGGGTGGGAGAGAGGGGACAAAACCAAAATACAATGTAAGATTTTTATTTTATCAAATCTCCTTAACCAAAATTGTACGACCTCCCATAATTACTGGTTATAAAGCTTCTAAAATGCTCCCAGATATAAGTCTGCTAAATAAGTTCATATTTACAAGCTTACATTTTTAGAACTACTCAAGAAACCCCAAGAAATTGTCATTATTAAGAACAATCCAACTTCTTATCTGAAGGCAGCAGCACAACTTCCTTCCCTACTAATATCAGGGTGACATTTGCACACTTTCCTCTTTTACTCAACATGAACTCATGCTAAGCTGTCATATTTCAAATGCTCAGAACTGGCCTTAGTTTGTTGTGTATCTCGTTAAGACACTAAAGCCATTGTGCTTGCAAATAAGCCAAGTGAGCCCTTAAAGCACCAAAATTTTAGTTAACACACCCTGAAGCCACATACAGACAACTCCTAAATTCAACTGTTGTTTGAACACTTACAGAATACTAATATCCTACTGAATCCTGCTGCATTTTCCACTAGGTCTGAATCCTAACTTAACCAGAATTAAAAATACCCTGCATTAGATACTGAAGACTAACAGTAGAGGCAGCTCATAATGGGTTTCTTTGAGGGCCAGACACAGTCAAGAACTACAGTCACCACTTTTCTTTAGTGTCTCACAACCTGGCTCCTTGTCATAAGAAAAAACTGCTCAGGTATGAAGCCAGAAAATCATATCCAAAATAAAACTCAGAAAAAAAAGTCAGAACTTAATTACTCAACATATCACATAGTATTCCAATAATACCTTTACACTTATTTTATGGTACACTATGTATAATTTAATTATATTAAATTATTATTGTTAACTTTGTGTTATTAAAATGTTATTGAAAGTAAATTTTTTTGTTAATGACAACAATTTCAAGTAAAATTTAACTGTGGAACTAATATATTATATAGTGAGTAAATACTGCTTTATATATACTGGAAATATATATGTGTGTGTGTGTCTATTTTATCATTAATATTATCCATCCCTACCCCTTTAAAGAAGTGCTAAACCCAGCTGAACTCACAGCTGGGACTGAGAAAGGGAAAAAGAAGTGGAGGAAGAAGCTGCTTCCTTCTTGTGTAGACTGAAGACATACATCAGGGAGATGAGCTGGGACACACAAGAATCACAACATGGAGCTGGGAGTATTCCCTTTGTAAAGAAACAATGCAGTATTAAAAAGGGAGCTGACAGTCAAGATACAAATGTATATACTTACATATAAAAATCTAAAGAGAAGCTACCTAGGAAATTTGTTGCAACTCATAAAGACACAAAGTAACCAGCATTAAGCTTAAAGCAAAAACATGACTCCTGAGGGAACAGCAGGCAGCAGGAGACTGGAGTACCAGTCTGTTTTGTCTACTGTTTTCTCCACACAATGAGCTTTCTATTAGAAATTTTCTATCTTTCATGTAATTAATAATGTGAAATGTAAGATTAAAAAGCCCTTCTCGGTCAGTGAGTTACTGTGAAAGAAAAGAAAGACTATTAGTAAGTTACTGGCAGCTGAAAATCCTGCCACAATACCAAGCTAAGAGGTTGATTCAGCACATCTCATCCACAATTAAAGTGAATATTATTAAGACTCATCTGCTCTGCTACTTTAAAATTCTTGAAAATCAAGAGGCAAAAACCCTAGCAAACTTGCAGGCCAGAATTTCTATTTGATTCTATTTGGGATCTGGAACTAAAAAGCCCTGCTGTAAAACTGAAACTTCTAGACCCAAATATTGTTTTATTCCAGATAATGCAACCATAAGCCGGGTGGTGACAAGAGTGAGGTATGACCCATGCATGTATATGCATGAGAAGATAAAGAATTTGCACAAAATCCTGTTTTAAAATTTTGATTCAATAACCAACTTCTCAAAGAATAAAAAAGTTACTTTTAAGTACTGAAGCAATTTCATCTGGCCTTAATTTCTGAAGTTACATGCAACATTAAGCAGTCACAGAAACTTCTCTTCCTCTAATTATGGAAACATGAATCAAGGAAGTTTGTCCTCTCAAAATCTTCAATCCAAGATCAGGTAAAAATGGTGAAATAGTATCTTAACAAGCTCTTTCTTTCCTGATATGGAATAGCACATATTTAAACCAACTTTCTTATAGCCCAAGTCATTTATTTGGCACCCTTGCAATTAACAAGAAAAGTAGAGAGACTGCCTTTTTGGCTTTTTCCAGATTAAAAACAATTAAGATGCTCGTTTTTTGAAAGTACCAAGATATATAATTTTTTTGGTACATCATTTTAAAATACACTGGGAAGGAGTTGGAGGGGGAATCTGATTTCTTGTGGAATTAATCTAGCAATCCATGGCAGAGGTTTGAAGGATAATAACTTGCCTTTCTCTCCCAAAAGAAAGGCAAGAAAGGAAAAAAAACTATCAAGACTAAACACAAGACAACTAAATCAGAATAACAAGACTAATGGTGCATTAGAAACCCCACAGATTTTTTTCTTTTTGAAGGAGGAAATTAAAAAGACCTTGGAAAGGAGGAGGAGTACATAAGCCTGTAAAACTTAAGAACCAGTAAAGTTTGTTTGTTCCATGGCCTAAACATCTGAGTATGTCCAGGGATAAGCATTTCTACTGAAGTATCCACAACTCAAACAATTGTTTTCTTTACAACACACCTAATTAAACTAAACATACTCTCAGGCCACAGAAGCAGAAGGAAAAAACCCACATAGTACCTTGGATAAAGAAAACAGTCCTTTATTTCTGAAGTCCTCTAATAACACAGGATGAAAATTACCCTTAGGTATATATGCAGCTTTTACATGGTTCTATTATCAAAAATGTCAGAAGAATGGAGTATGGGTGGGAAGTATCACCCTCAACAGCACAAGGAACTCCACTTCTTTTGCAGAGGATTGATTATCTGAGAGGTAGCAGTTCCCAATTTGCTTCTCAAATCTACCCTCAGCAGAAATCACTACCCTGCCTAAATGCAAGATAGTGTCTATCAAGTACTATCTACTAAAAGCTTGCCCACCACAAAAACAAAACACAAAACAAACAAAAAAAAAACCATGGAAAAAAAACCCCAAAATACAACACAACAAAAAACCCCAAACAAACAAAAAACCACAACTTCCCAGTCTTCATTAATATGTAAATATTAATGTGTTTGGTTTGATTAAGAAGAATGTCACACTCTCACTTGAAAGCTGACATGTAAAACTCAACTATATGGCATGAAAACACTGTGAACAGATCAGACTAAAGGAGGAGAACTAATGTTCTGGAAAACTCCAGCACTTACAAAGATACTTTTGCCATTTCTTGGATAAGATCAATTTTCTCTTTCCAAGTAAAGAATTTGACTTTTTCACACATATTACAAAAACATAACAAAAATCTGCCCAATGCTTTAAAGTGGTTCTAGGACAGTGGTAACATTTATTCATCACTGACAGGTGCTTCCAAACCAGACAACAAAAACTTTGCAGTCTTTTCTAGTCTGCGCAGATTTTAGCATATTTCAGAGATCAGCTGCCTTGGAGGCAAAACCAGAGAAGGAATCTAACATGCTCTGGACCAAAAGAAATTGTATCTGCCAATTCATATCACCTACTTTAAGGCCCCTGAGTCCTTAAAATATTTTTTATTCCTTGGGAATAAACAGTTCTCAACTAAATCTGCTTCAATGACCCTCTCCAGGCAAATGAGTATCATTATGAAAGTAAAATAAATGTGTCAATTATTTTCTGAGTTTTACTTCTAACATGCAAAGTTATCTAAACTTTTCTCCATGCCCTTGGAACTACAAAAAGCCCATCTTTTCTGTAATAGGTGTATTTTCAGTATTTAAGTTGGGTTAGAACAGCATTTTTTGAGAACAAAGTCTAGACGACCTTTTTCCTAACAGACTGACACATGAAAATACTGCAAAAGAAAGGTTTGGGCACTCTAAATCTCCAAACAATTCTAGTACAATTAAGAATTACTACAAATAAATTCATTGAAGTGTCAAAGTGTGAATAACTTTATAATTTAAAGTTTTTCAGTTGCTCAAAAGGCAAAGAGATCCTTCTTGCAAGACAGAAAAACAGAAGAAACCTCTGTCCTCTCTAAAACACACTGCAGTTGTATAGTAATACAGCCTCTGTATAACTACATCATAAATATAACTTTTCTCCAATAAGAACTGACCTCTAATTTCAGCATTAACCATTAACATCATCCTGATATCCTGCAGTTAAATAATTTTCTTGTGTACTGGTCTACAAAGGCTGTTTTAGTCACTAAATCTTTGGCAGATTAAGCCTGGTATTAACAAACTGACATGAACCAACATGGCAGAAAAAAAACCTCTCTGTTTTTTAAAATGATTTCTGCTCATTCAAAGTCCGTCTCTACATGGACATTAACTATTCACCAAGTCTGCTCCAGGCTATTGCTTGGATTTTCAAAACTAAGTAAAAATGCAGTAAAATAATAGGTTTTGCCAGGTTGGCTTTAGAAAAACCAGGTTGTTCCGAAGTACTTCCCTCACCTCAGAACAAATATGAGGCAACTGACTACCAACAGGCAGGCTACCTCACACTTCTTTGTGGAATAAAAGAATTCACACCAAGCAGTTATTGACAAAACAGTGGCTTGCTGCCAATTACAACTGCCTCGCAGCAATCCCTGCACACATGCAACCCAAATACCCACACACCATTCACTTTCACTAATGAAAACTGAAGCTATAGACAGACAGCATGTTTTAGCAACCCTAAAAGCAAAGGCAGTGTTTTGATGACTGCAATGTGCTCTGCCCGAAACTCTGAAAAAATTAATTAAGCCTTCTACTAAAATGCCAAGAGGGTTAAGAAAAATTCCTCAATGCTTCTCAACAACGGGAACTAAAGCAACACAGAAAACAATACTGAACTCTTGCATTCCCCAGACACCTTAGAAAGTCAAGACTGATACCATGACTGAACAAAGAAAAGGTTTTAGTAATACTAACTGTTCTGCCATTTCAGGTCATGCAACCTTTAGCTGCAAACCTCTACACTGACCATCCTGTTATTTATTTACAAAACATCCCACTTAACCAGCAATTGTACTGAAAATGCAGTGTTAACCCACCTTTCAGAGACTTCTTGTTTTAGCTTTGGCATAACACCTGAAGGCAGGTCACTATCCAGGAGACCCAAGAAGTCTCCTTCAGCATTAAAGGATTCTTTATCCAGCTCGGTGTCTGATGGATTTTGACTAATGAATGAAGAATCTAAACTTCTCTGATGCACATCTAATGCATCAACTTCAGCAGGGCGACCACAAATGCCAGGAGTGCTAAAAACATCACCTCCTTCCAATTCTAAGTTGTTGTTCTGTTTCACATCACGCTGAGGCCGACTATTCAGCCCATCATCTCTGAAGCCTTTAGCGAAAGGATTGTAATCTATTTTCAGCTGGGTAATCTGGATGTTCTGGTAGGCTGTAACTGCGAAGAACTCTGTCTGTGGAAAGGTAAACGTATGGACATCAGGGCCGTTCAGCTGAATGACTTCTGTGGCTTTGTTTGCAGGCACCAAGTGAAGTCGTGGCAGATATCGGTGCATAGAGTGCAGGATTATATGACCCTCCTGGTCCAGGGTATTGTTGGTAAGTTTAAGCTTGTAGAAGGATACTGGCTGGTGCATCCAGAACTGGCCAGTGGAAGGGGATTCTGGATGAATAAACACTCGTCCTAGAACGTGTGGCTCTGCCTTCCCACTGGGCTCCCACCAACGGCCATTCCATTTGTATCGGTGGTTGTCCACGGGGGATATGTCCATGACTAGGATGTACTTCTGACTGGAATTGAGCCCTGTGATCCAGTATCGGCAGTACGGAAACATCCGCCTGCCCTGCTTCGTCAGGATCATCTCTGTGTTGCGATGGTAGAACTCATTCCACATGCTGTTGTTATCGAGGGTGACGGTGATGCCCCCTGAGACACAGTCAGCTGGGAGGCAGGTCTTGACTCTGGGTTTGACTGGAGTTGATACACTGCTGGCGAGAGCACAAGCATCACGGTTTGCTACGAGGATTCCCTGGTCAGCTTTTCCATTTCCCTGCTGTTGTTTCAAGATGACAAAGAAAGCAGGCGCTGCACCAGACACAGTCCCACCGTCCCGGCTAGCCAAGACAATCTGCTGTTTCTCCATGATGAGTACTTTCACAAGCTTTCAAACCAAGTGCAAATTCTACAGAGTTCTGATAATCTTCTATGTGTGTTCACCATTCTGGAAGAAAAGGAAAACACATTTATTATAAAAATTATTCCAATACAGTCTAAGAAAGTAATTAAGTAGCATGAGACATCGTTTTTGCAATAGCTCTCCACATTATAAACTTATAAGCAGTACTAGAAAACACAGCACAATCTGAGTGCAACAAATCAAGGCTGCATGTGTGTATACAATTTTGACCTTATAGACATGGGAGCTATGACATCTTTAAATTGCTTTTTCATACAGGGTTTGCCCCAACGGAACTCCTTGCTTTGCTTGGTATTTCTAAGCACTTTGTTCAGACACTCCCTCTAGTCGGCAGATCATTCACTTAACATCAGGCAGAACATGTAAAAGTTTCCAGGAGAGCAAATAGCACATTTCTGACATAAAGACAAAAGTCTTGCCAGAAAGAAAGAAAGTTCCCTGAGGTCTACAACTTGTCAAAAATTTAAAGGAGGAAAGAAAAAAATAAACGTTAAAAACATTTTCTCTTAATTTCTTTATTGAAATTGTCAAAGTTTGTGTGTTGGGAATTTCTTTGCTTACACGCCCCAGCAATTTCTAACAGTCTGTCAAGGGCAGAGAGAAAAAGAAAGGGACAAAATACTTCAAATGGATAAGCTCTGGAAAAAGACACAAACTAACCCCCAAAAGACCGTGCAGCTAAGATTAAATGGATGAATGTGAAGCATTGGCAGCCTTAGCTTCCTTTATCTTCTCAATTAGGGAAATAATTTAAATCAAACAAGAAAACATTTGTACTGTTATGATTAGCATAATCACTGTTTAGGGAACTAAAGAAGTTACTTTTATCTGTACATACACAATTCCACTTCTGTGTGTCTACCTCCCAGGTTAAGGATTATGTCAACACTGTAACAAAAGATCATAAACTACTTCTTTTTCAAATAGCCTGTATATTTTTCTATGTAAAAATTTAAAACATGTGCTTCTGGTAACACAGAAATCCTATTTCCACATCCAGATGTTTGTATTTTGACCCTTATTGCATGTGGAACACAACACTGACAAAAATTTATTTATTCTTATATCAAACATCTAGTTGGTGGGAGGTGGAGATCAGAGTTAATCACCACTGCTAGAAGCTGAGATGCATCCCAGAGTCCTGAGGGAACTGGCTGATGTGCCAAGCCACTTTCCTTAATATTCAAGAAGTCTTGGCAGTCAGGTGAAGTCCCAGGTGACTGGAAAAGGGAATGGAAACGGGAAATACTGCACCCATTTTCTGAAAAAGGGTAGACAGAAGTATTCTGGGAAGTAGTGACCTGCCAACCTCACCTCTGTGACTGGGAAGATCATGGAACAGATCTTCCTAGAAGGATGTTAAGGTGTATAGAGGACAAAGGTGATTTGCCAGCACAGTTTCACCAAGAACAAGTCCTGCTCGACCAACCCAGTGGCTTTCTACAACAGTGACTGCAGTGGAAGAGTTATTGATGTTATCTATCTGGACAGCCATAAAGCCTTTGAAACAGTCCTCCTCAAAGTCCTTCTCTCTAAATTGGAGAGAAATGGATCTGATGGGTGGTCTGTTCCGTGGACAGGAAACTGGTACAATGGTCCCATCCAGAGGGTAGTGATCAACAGCTCTCAAGTGGTGCCCCTCATGAGCCCATACTGGCAAGGTAAGTGAAGCTAACCTGCCTGAATTTCCAAAAGGACCTGGACAAGCCTGATGAGAGATTTGACAAGTCCAAGCACAAAGTGATACACCTGACTTGGGGCAACCCCAAGTATCAACCACAGGCTGGGGGATGAAGACATTGAGCAGTCCTGCTGAGAAGGGCTGGGGGGTGCTGGTGGGTGAGAGGCTGGACACAACCTGCCCATGGCACTTGCAGTCCAGGAAACCAATTATATCCTGCACTGCATCCAAAGAAGTGTGGCCAGCAGGGCAAGGGATGGGATTCTGCTCCTCTGCTCTGCTGAGACCCCACCTGGAGTGCTGTATCCAGCTCTGGGGTCTCCAGCACAGGAAGGACACAGACCTCTTGGAGCAAGTCTACAGAAGGGGCACAAAGATGTTGAGAAGGATAGAACACCTCTCCTGTGAAGACAGGCTGAGAGAGTTGGGGTTGTTCAGCCTGGAAGAGGCTCTGGGGAGACATAATAATTGTAGCCTTTCAGTACCTAAAGGTGACCTAAAACAAATCTGGAGTGACCTTTACAAAGGCAGCAATAGAAAATGGGGAAATGGCTTCAAATGAAAGACAGAAATTTAGATTGGATGTTAGGAACACATTATTTACTACAAGGGTGGTTAGGCACTGAAACAGGTTACCCAGAGAAACTCTGGATGCCTCAACACTAGAAGTGTTCAACACCAGGCTGGAGATGAGGTTTTTAGCAACCTGGTCTAGGGGAAGGTGTCCCTGTCCATGGCAGGAAGGCTGGATGTAGGTGTCCCTTAAGGTCTCTTCTAACCAAAACAATTCTGTAATTCTATGGACTGGCAAACAACCATCTCTCTTTTGAGAGAATTAACTCTTAATACACAAGTTTTAAGTGATCTAGATATTTAATAAGACATCTTTATTTTGTTAGGACTGGCGTCTGTAAGAGGAAAAACCCCTCTGGGCTAATAAGCTGTCACATGCACGTGGCAAATGACCTCAAAGCTCAAGAGACAATTTATACCCCATTTATCATTTATATGATAAACATTCTTAACAGCTAGGAAATATGAAAGATCCATTTCTAACCCTTACACATCACACTCTAAAACTTAATGTAAACTTAGATTGGAGGAAATAAACCAAAACTGTTCTGCACAGGTTTTGATTCCTGTGAAGTTACAAGGTCTGGTTTTCAGTTTAACTTTGCAGAGGAAATTCTTCCCCACAAACATACCCATAACCACCTACCTACTGAGGACTCCTTAACAGAGTCCAGGATACAAAATGAATTCAAGTACATTGCTCTGTTTTTTCAGTAGATTACACCTCAAGTCCTAGCAATGCAAAAGGTTATCCCCAAGAAACGAGTGTTTTCATATTCACCTATGAGAACAGAATAGAAATAAATCTCAGATATACAGAGTGGTGAAAAAGGAACCACGTAAGTTCTACATGATTTTCCACCAACTTACTTTGCATATACACATATAACACATTTATACGTATAGTAAACTTACAGCTAGAAACTGAGTTCACATTAATGCTGTGCAGTGTGCACCAAAACTGTATTGGCTCATCAAGGAAACACACCATCAAAGTGGTTTCAGATCTGGTTTAACGTATGCAGAATGCCTGCAGCTTTACATTTACTTGATTCCTTTAAATTTATTTGACTAAATCATCTTACTAAAGACATACCAGAAAAAAAATTACAAAAAAAAAGCTCAACAACCATGCATTCAGCAGAAGTTCTATGCATATAAAGACCTACAGAGTAACAGTTTCTGTTCTCCAACACTCTAAGTTCTTATGTTGTACTGCAGGAGCTATTTCTACCACAAGCACCACGCACAGTATCAAGTCAGTCTAAGACGTGCGTGGTTAAAATGTGATTATGGGCAATTAGAGTAATCAAAATCTATGTTATTTCAGCACTAGCACAGTCTGTTACCAGAAAACAATTTCATATATTTTATTACACTTGGTGACGCAGAGGAGCCTGTTTTATTATAGCACATAGACTCTAATGCAGTATTTCAGGGGAAACACGTGTATTTGTGGAAGCTGAAGTTCTGAACAGTGTCAGATTTCCCTACACAGAGACCTTGTATTTGAGAAGCAGCGCCCAAGCAGGGCGCAGCAGCCAAAACCACTCACAAGTCGCACTAAGACCCGCCAGAAGCAGGACGACAATCAGACGCGAAAGCGTCCTTCCCAAATAAACAAACCAACCAACTCCCCACGCGGCGACCGAGACGCGGCTCCGCGCACGGCGCTCCGGGGCGGGCACCGGGAGGCACCGTGGGAAGGGGAGCGAGCCCCGGGGCTGCCCCGCCCGCCGCCCCCCGCCGCGCGCCCAATGACAGCGGGCACCGCGCGCGCCGCCGTTCAACACCGACCGAGGGAGCGAGCGGGCACCGGGAGGGGCCGCCCCGGGAACGGCGGCGAGGGACGGGGGCCCCGCCCCGGGCAGGTGGCGTCACGGCTGCGGGCCGAGCGCAGCACCTGTCGCTTTCACCGCCCTCCCCCCCGCCCGCCCCCCGCTGCCCTGCCCGGCCGCGCGGGACGGACCCCAGCCAGAAGCCTCGGAACGGGGAGCGGCGGCCGCCCAGGGGCAGCGGGAGCCACAACGACCGCCCGCGCCAGTTGGCTGGGGGCAGCGGGACGAGCGCACGTGGGGAAACCGCGCCGCTCTTCGCCGGGACCCGGAGCGGCTCTACGCAGCGGGCGCGCGCTGCCGGCGCTCCCGAGGCGGCCCGCGCGCAGCGGCGCCTCGCGTGGCCGCCGGGGCGCGGCCGGCGGGCCCGGGCCCGGCCGCCTCGTGCCCGCGCCTGGTGTCAATTTTCGCAGTTCGGGCGGCGGGCGGAGGGTGCGCGCAGAGGCGCGCGGGGTTCGCGCGCGACGCGGCCGCTGCCCCCGGCGCGGCCCCGCTCCCCGCTCGTTACCGTGCGCGAAGCGCGCGCGGCCTCCCGCTTCCTTTCTCACGCGGACCGTGTGTCCGCCAGCTGGGGACAACGTGCGTGCGCACCGTGCTGACGTCATGGCGCCGCAGCGCGCGCAGGCGCACAGCAGGCCGGCATCCCCCTCCCTCCCGCCTGCCCGTCACGTGCCCGCGCCGAGCGCAGGGCCCGGTGCCCGGCCCGGCCCGGCCCGCGCGGCGCCGCGCGCGCGGAGAAGCTTCTCGAACGGGCGCGCGCGCATCGCTCGCGCACCGGCGGCCGTCGAAGGCCCCGGGCTCCGGTCGCGCGGCTCCGCCTCCCTCCGCGCGAGGCCCGCGGCGCACGGCGCCCCCCGGCGGGCCGAGCGGGCGGCGCCGCCCCGCCATCCCGCGCCCAGGGCGGCGGCCGGGCCGCCTCCGGGAAAGGAGCACCGCGCCTTCCGCACTTGGCAGCGCTGCCGCCCGCAGGAACCGGCCACCTCCCGCGGCAACCCTCAGCTGAGGAAGCAACGCAGTCAGCGGTATTTCCACCGTCTGAGCTAGCTCGGCCAAAGCGCGGCGCAGACTCTGCCCGCCGCAGCTGCGGCGCCTCCGGGAGGGCAGACGCGGACCTGTCACACCGCCCCCGGAGCCGCGGCCCGGGCGGCGTTACCGAGCCGCTGGCAAACGGAGAGCCCGGGCTCAGCGCAGCCCCGGCTCGGCCTCGACAGAGCTCCCCCGCCCGCAGAACGGCGCCGCCCCGTGCCCAGCCTGGCAGGCCTTCACAGACGCCAAGGGAATTAATTACATGTTATAAATCTGGCACTCCTGACAATAAACCACTAAAATAGAATTCTGAACGTTAAGGGAATTCACACCAAAATGCATCACGGCTGCAGGCAAAAACACCTCCATGAAGCCCTCCATCCCATCCCTTTTCCCATTAAGGTTATTTATTTTACAACACCGTATCTATCCACTATGAAATTAAAGAGACTTACAAATGGTGCTAGAAGGTAAAGGCATCACTTAGTGGAGTGACACCAAGGTCCAGGCTCACCCATACTCTCAAATTTTGCACTGACCATTGCCTACCACAAACTGTAACTTTGTCAGGACTGCTCCTCAATCTGTCAGGTTTTTTTTGTGTTATTTGAAAATGGGCAGAAGAAGAGCAATATTACAAAAGGTCAGCACCCCTTTGGAGGTTTCTGGGCAACATAAGTTTATGCTATAGGAAATTATCTCAGAAGCACAGAACTATGGAAAATACATTTCTAAGAGACTTGAGAAACATGCATCAAAGCATTAATAGAGGAGGGTCTGTATGGAGGCCCAGAGGAATGCCACCAGCTCTGTGTGTGTATGCACACCTCTGTCTCTAATGGGCAGGGTCTTGTGCTTGGAGGGCTGATACATGAGCAGGGCACTACTGTGGCCTCTGGAGCTGCTGTGTCCACATGCCAGCAACCAGGAGACTGGGATTCAGGAACCAACAGTGTCTAAACTGCTGCTGAAGGGTATCTACCACACATACAAATATATATAATTTTATATGTGTAGATATATACACACACACAAAGATATATACATGTACGTGTATGACCTCCTCGTGCTCAGATGGGGAAGGGAGCAGGATATGGCTGTCTCTGCTGTGCTCCTGTATCCATGTGTCTGCCTGATTGGTGTGGCCAGGCATGTTTACATGTAAATGTCATGCATGCATGTGTTCTATGGGCTTGTAGCTACCAGCAGTATATTTTCAGCCTTATTACTGGTCTTATATTTGGGGCATGGAGCTACCACAGCCTCAAGGTGTTGGATCCAGCATAGTATTTTTCCTGTAACAAATCCAGTCCAAAATAATTACACCAATGTCAGGGATAGTCATTTTATACCTACAGTCATCACATATTCTGTGGAGCAGTCATCAAGTTTTAGGACCACAGGATAGAGATGCTACTTTGTATTAACCAGTTTGCTTCTGAACAATGACAATACAGAAATAAGTGGGGTTTTTTTCAGCAATTTGTACAACTGAGAACAGAACAGACACAGACCTAAAGAACAGACAGTGCCCCATGTTCATGGCCCAAAAACCACGTTCCAGTCATGATAAAAGAAACAAACCAGAGACTGTTGACATTGCCAGAGATTTGGTTACAATTTTACCTAAGACAAGTAGCAATGCTTGCCTGCACCCAAATTGAACCCCTGGCTCATCAAAAGAACAGATTCAGCAGCAGAAGTCACAGCAGTACTACAGACTCCCACTAGCTTCAGTAACCCACTTCTAAGCTGACAAGAAACAGCAGTGCTGCACTAAAGAACACCATCCTGTCTAGATCATTATGAACACCAGTTTTAAGGACTTGTTTGTGCCAAACATGAACTGGCAGCACAGAATTGAACTGGCCTGCATCTACTGAATCCCTGATCAGAGGGAGTTACAACCATCCCATTACTGGCTAGTGTAAGGTATTTGACATGCTCAAGTTCACTACCAAGACACACACTCTTCCCCCAAATGCTTCTTTCAGGCATATTCCCTGCAAGGTATGAACTACAGTTTTTACAAGCTGCATGTCAGCACCCAGTAAACCACACTCCACTTTTCAGTAACGCCTACATGGTGCTATAAAGCACCCCTTCAAGCCTACCTGCCACAAGTAATAAGAAACTGTAACTGTTACAGCTGCAGCAACAAACTGTTCTCCTGCCATTCTTATGTTTAACCTGCGGTAAAGATTCAGTAACAAAGCAGGAATTGGAGGGTCACAGGTCCCAGGCTTCGCTACAGATGTATATGTGGGAGAACAACATACCTTGTAGAGTGCATACATGTAACTATGCAGAGTTAAGCAAAACAGAACAGCTGCCAACTTGTGAAAAACGCACTAGAGGCGTCGATTACATTTTTTTGTTAGCAATGCCCCGAATACAAAGATTGCTACTACACAAGTAGATACATGGCAGGACATTTCTGTCACACAGCATAGTGTGAAAGACACTACTACAGGAGCATTACTGGAGCATAAAGGAGGCTTTCAGCTCTTAAATTCACTTGCTAAAAGCAAGCACTAGCTGAAACTACACTCGTGACCTGGAAACAACAGCTACCAAAACCAGCTGTGCCAGTGTCACACATCCACAGCAGCAGTCAGCAGTTTATTACAGCAGTCTAAAATTTACCACTAACTACAACCAGACAGCCCTGACTGGGCTCAAAAATACCACATTTTGGACATTAACAACAACAAAAAACAAACCCCGACCATCAACCAAAAAACCAAAATCCATAAGCATTTAAAGAGCTAAAAATCTAGTGATGTTACAGCCGGAAGTGTTGAGCAATGTGCACACTGGAAAAGTTAAAATACAAAAACCACTTTTTCTTTAGATAATGTTTTGCCATTTTGGAGAATGATTAACAGCAGCAACCCACAGGAAATTCTGTTAATTCAACATAAACTCTGGATTAAACAGCATATAGAAAGGTATCTAGTTCCATTTTCTATGCCATAATAGCCCCACTGGCCTTCAACTCCTTCTCCAGATCAGTAGTAGTCTCCAAGAACTTAATGTTTGCAGTACACAGATGTCTCCAATAATTAGCAGCATCTATGTCAGCTCCAGACCTCTGTCCTTAAGCAACAGAACCAGGCCAATTTTACTTTAGGAAAAGTTTACCTAATGTTATTTTTGATAGGAAACTTGCTTCAATTATTTTCTTAGCTTTAGTGAAGAAATATAGTTCAGTGCCAAGAAGATAAAAGAAGAAAGTGGTGGCAGAATCTAGATGAAAAGTGAGATTAAGAAAAAAAATATTGAAAGAAATGGATTGTTGCAGGAAAAAATGTTTTTTAGACATTTTAAAAATGTTTTTTAGCTTTCTTGCTGATACAAGCATGGAGAAACACATGCTACAGCTGCAGTCAAAAAGCACTTATGCCCACAAAAAGTCTGACACATCTTGTGCACTGCCAGCTTTCAGCCCAGAGCCTTGCTTTATACTAAAACCAAATTCACATCACACTCAGAGTCCCGACTATTGCAGGATGAATAGGTGGTATTTCACAAAGTGTTTCACCAACTGAGAGCTACAGGCCTGCAAGAGCAGCAGCTGCTTTTGGAGGAAGAAGGCACATACCTGGGAGGGTGGAGGAAAGAGAGAAACTCCTGCTTCCCCTCTCCAACAGCCATACCATGCCATGGAGTCCGACCTTCCAGCTCCCCATGAAGTCAGTAGTTTGTCAAACAGCATCAATCCTGCAACATACAATGTACAGTATTTTACATTTCTCAAGAGTTACTTGAACTTTTGGGAAACACTTCCCAAACACTGAAGATTGCAAAATGGAAACACATCCAACTGGATGTGGCACTCAGTGCCATGGTCTAGCTGACAGGTGGTGATGGGTCAAAGGTTGGATTCCATGATTTTAGAGGTCTTTTCCAACCTAAACTATTCTGTGATTTCTGTTAAGAATGAACCACTGGTGAGAGGCCAGGGGAAAAGCCAAAGTTAACTAATAATGCTCTTTTTTATCTTCTTTAACATGTATACATGTTATATTTAGGTTAATGTATTTTATATTCTCATATTTCACCAATCACTGATATGCCCATTACTCATACATTCAATGAATGCTGTACTTTTTAACATATTATTTCAACTACCAAAAATCACAAAATAAAACAATAAAGCAATGCTTTAGGCTTTTTGCCACACAACACTGGCAGAAACCAGAAATAATCAGCAGGAATAGCACCATTTTGATGAATTTCAATCCCTTTATGGCCATCATGAGGAACATTTATCACATACATGAATCTTCAGCTGGGGATCTTGTCCAAATCATAGAAGAAAAAAAAAAAGAGGCAAGCAGTCCTGAGCTCAGGACTATCCTACTCATCCAGTTATTTTATAGCAATACTCATAGCTACAGAGCCACTAATGGCTCAGCAAGTTAGAACTGCCAAGGTACTTGCATTCTCCTTTTAAGTAAGGGGGAAAAAGAAAGTGACACTAATTAAAGTCCAGACCATTGGCAATGTGTTCCAGGTTTATATCCATCTTCATTACTGTTTATTGACTTACCCTGTGGTAAGGCAGACCACACCAAATCAACAGAAAGCACTGTATGAGAGTTAGCAAAACAGCACAATTCCAACATCACAAGTATTTATTTAACAGTAACTGGGTCACAGTCTTGTCATTCTCCAAATTGGATTTTCCTGAATATTGTGATTGGAACAAAGAATGCATTTTTACTGTAGATAGGTTTTATCTAGTTCCCATTCATCTTCTCTTTTTTATGCTGTTCACATTCCTTTAATCCCTTTTCTGTTTTGGGCTTGATTTAAAAAAAAAAAAGTAAAACAGCTTTCTTCTGGTTGCTTTCTTCTTATGACACACCTTCATCATCCTTCTCACACTTATCATTCTCACTGCATTCTTATCCAGTTCAGCAAAGGATTAATTCCAGGTACTAAAACTAGCCAAAATCCAACAGAAAAAGCACATTCCATATTTGTGGGGAAAGAAGAGAGCAACTCCATTCCATCAAAACTTGATTCTTTGTTCTAAGGTTACCCAGTATGAAGAAAAGTTAACAAAAAAGCAAACCAACACATGCTTAGTTATGGAAGAATAAGAAAGAGCTGGTGCTGCAGCTAATGGCACTGCTCCCTATGCACATGCCATGGCTGACTGTTTTTTGTACATGCTCTGCTGTCTATGAAATGGCAAACAGACAACAGCCTCCTCAGAGAAAAGCTCTTTCTCACTCCACTAGGCAGAGACCTATTGCATTGTGTTTGTAAGGAAAATGTCTTGAACTTCCCATTTCTTAAGAAAATTAGTTTTAAAAGGTTTTAAAAACAACGACAAACTTAATAAACGATCTAGTTGATTTGTGTATAAATGAAGAAGTGGCCTACAGTCAAAGAGAAAGAATTTCCTTTTTTTTTTTTTCCTGGAAGGTAACCAAACAAGTTTATTCACAAGCGGTTTCCTCCAGCTGCACGTTTTCCCCCATGGCAGGCACAAGAGCGTCTGCACCACTACTGAGCCAGCAATGGGTGAGGTTAACAGCCACCTGCTGTTAGATGAAATACACAAGTGAACGAGTGCTGCCCATCTCCACCAAACCTAAGAAATATGGGGTTTTTCCCTACAAAAAGATGTACAAAAATGCTCACCTACGGGAACACTTTTCAAGCAGAATCAATTTCCCTTTCCAGTTCTCAGTACAGATTCACAAGGCGCTGTGCCCGAGGGCACTGAAAGGGTGCTGCAGCTGCATCAGGCAGAACACCTGCAAGGACAAGACCAAAGCTTCAGCCTACCCCTCTTCTTTAAACTGCCCTCGGTTTTCAGTCTGCAGCAACTTCAAATCTTCGGGGCTCTAGCCCATCCCATCAAGTGCGATTACAGACGGCCCATGCCCTCACAGTTTATGTCGGGAGCAAGGCAACGTGACTGTTGTGCAAGATTTGACATCTTAATGAGTCAGGAAAGATGCTCCAACCACATAACGGGAAGCCACTCATCTCCCCGGGCTGCTGAAACAGCCGCCGGCCCTCGTGCCTAGCTACTGCCTCGCTGAGCTCGCCTTCGCGCTTCGACTCCCCTCTAAACTCAGCAGCCCAGTGCGGGCCGTTCCAAACAGGACGGTGCCAAGGGCTGCCAAGGGCTGCCAAGGGCCGCTGCCCCGCGCCCCCCGCGCCGTGCCGGGGCGCACGCGCGCGCTTGCGGCCCCGCCCCGCCCGCCGGCCCCCAGGGGGCACCGGGGCCGCTTCCCGGGGAACGCTCTCCGGCACCCCAGCCGCGTCTCGTGGGCGGCGCCGACCGCACCGGCCACGCCCCCAGCGCGGACCGGTCCCTGGGAGCGCGATGGCTTAGGGAGCAGCGGCAGCAGCCCAGGGCCGGGCCTCACCCGACCCTTCCCGGCTGGAGCGCCCGGATGGCGCTCGGTCCCTTTAAACAACCCCTCCGGTCAGGTGACCGCGGCCGCTGCCCGCGGGTCCCGCCCGCTCGCGCCCCCGGGCAGAGCGGCGCGGGGCGCGCGAGGGGAGCGAGCGGCCGCCGGCCCCGTCCCGCGCGCGACCCCCTCGCCTCAAACGCGGGCGCGGCGGCACCGCGCGGGCAGGCGGCGCGCGCGCGCGTGATTGGGCGGCCGCCGCGCTCACGTGACGCGCGCACGCCTCGCGCCACCTCGAGCGAAGCACTTCCAAGGAAGGGGGGGTGGGGGGGAGCGGCTCTTACCTGACCCCGCGCGCCGCCCGGCAGCGCCCCGGCCCACGCGGCCCTCGCCCGCCACGCGCGACCTCCTGCCGCCCTCATTGGCCGCCGCGGTCCATCACGTGCGCTGCGCGCGCTCCCTGCCCCTTCCCCTGCTCCTCTCCCGGCCCCGCGAGGCCGGTGCCGGAGCGCGGCCGTGCGGGCGGAGCGCGGGGGGCACCGGGCACCGGCGGCGGCCGCGCGGAGCACCAACCTCGCGACGCCCCGCCAGCGGCGCGCCGCCGATTGGCCGGAGCCGCCCGCCGACGCAGTTCCGCTCCCAGGGTGCCGCCGGCCACGCCCTTCCCGCCCGTCCCCCGGCCGTGCGCGAGGGAGAACACGCCGCTCGCGCGTGGGGCCGCGCGGCAGCGCCGCCGGTGGCCGCTCCGCGTGCGCGCGCCTCCCGAGGGGCGGGCGCGCTCCCGCGGGCGCGCTCGTGCCGCCGCACCGCGCTGGCTTCGGCCGCCTGCAGCGCCTTCCCGGCACCCCGCGTCCTTCCTCCGCCTTGCGCGTTTGCAGGTGACGGAAGAGCGGCTCGTGTGCCGCGGGGTGCGATGCTCGGGCGGTAGCTGGAGCTACGCGCGAACCCCGACGGAGCGATGCTGGAGTTCGGGATTTCCCACGCTGTGGGCGCTGCTGCCGCTGGCACAAGGCTCGCGGACCCGGCAGGGCTCCCGGGACCGGAGTGTTTGTGGGGCGCCCACGGAACTGCGCTCTCACCAACCCCCGAGTCACCGGGAAGCCTCGTGTGAGCCGAAAGAGTTAAATAAAAGCCCGTCAGCATGGGGATGTATTCACTAATGCCTCTGAATGGAACAGCCCGGCGTGGTTAGGCAAAAGGTGATTCTGGAGACTCTTATCCAGCAAGTCTGTATTTGGTATACAATGAAGTAAGGAACAAATGTTGTTTGAAGGAAAAATAAAATACATAAACCCCCATGAGCTCCGGGCAACACGGACGTGTGCAGGTTGGCTGAGTTGTGTGGCAATTGTAGCTGCATCAATGAGGAAGGCCAGGCCTCCTGTGCAGTCTTGAAAAACAATTTCAAGTTGACTAAGGTAAAGGCAGATCACGTGTGATGTAAACTAATTTAAAATTTAAACAAAAGCTGGTGGCAAACAGCACCATAATGTAGCCCTGGGCTGAAATTTCTGTGTTGGAGGTCTTGGCCTCGAAAGGTGCTCCGTCATTGCAGCAATCTGCATTCCCAGGCATTGTGACATTACTGAGAGTGTGTGACAGTATGGCTGGGGAGCCCATGAGGAATGTAACAAGGGAAGTGTCTCATCCGACAAAGATCCATATTTCTGCAAAACTGAACTTTGTGTTGAATTGATACTGAATGGAGTGGCTGGTTCTCAGATCACTGAGAAGATCAAAGATGTCTTCCCTTGTGTCTTACATTATATTTGAGGAATCTGTATACAAAGGTTACAGATATATTAACTGGTACATAAACTTTTGTTGGGCTTTTACAATCTGACAGCCTCAGTTCAGAAGGGTTTGGGTGTCAATGGAAAAAACACTGGTGGGCTTAGGACCTGTCCTTTTGGAATTTCTGGGCTGTTTGAGGGATAGCTTCTTTGAAATTCCTGCTGCTGTAAGGGGTGAAGTGCCCAATTCCCAGCTGCAGGATCTGTTTTACTTAATAGGCCAAACAGAGGGAACGTCACCCAAATAAAATTTACTGTTTGACATTTACTGTAATGATGTTGCAAACATATAAAAGGATAGAGAAGTAATGCCAAGGCAATCAAAGATATTGGAGTTGGAAACATAAAAGATAACACATGGAGGGGAAGTAAGTCTTTGAGAATTTCTCAGAGGGAAGAGACATTATGACCAGAGCAGTTTTGAAGGAAACCTGATGATGCTTGTGAATATCACAGAAATGAGCCAACTGTGTGTTGCAGCTAAAGAAAAAACCATAAAGTTAGATTGGGAAATCTTAACTTCAAAAATGTACTCATCATTTGAAGCAGAGATGCCCAAATTGCAAGTGAGGTTTTGCAGAAAGAAGCCTTCAGTTTGTTGGCTTTTTTTTTTTTTTTTTTTTTGAAAGCTAAGTATTGGGAAACTAAAGTTCATTAGAGATTGAGGAACCTTAAATAAGCAATAAAAATAATTATCCTCCTCTCCCCCTCCTTTCCCTTCTGAGTAAAACCTTTGAAAGGGGGAAGTGGAGAAGGAGCAGTCAGTACCTGTTCTTCCAGGGGCATGTTTTCCCGGGACCACACTGCTCTCCAACATCGTCTGTGTACCCAGGGGCTCCCACTCACTATCCCATTTCTCTCCACCCTCCTGTTCACACATCGTTCACTGTGGGCCTCTTCATTGAAATCAACACCCAGCTTTTTCAGTTCTTCCATCCCCACCCATCCCATTAAGAGTGATAAAACGGGCCTGGAAATCCAATAGGAGTGTTCCTACTGAGGAGCATATTTAGGAAATAAAGGCCTTAAAAAAACTGAGCAGAAACAGGCACATCCTTTTATAAGAAGAAATTATGCAGGTTTTGAGTGGGCTGAACTTGTGGGAGGAAGGAAGTGTGATACAAAGAGAAAGGGTGGTGCTAAATCTGGTCTGTGCCTAAGGCTGGCATTTTATTGCCAAACTCATTACCTGCTCTATTTATTCCTGATGACTGTAGAAATCAAACCCCTATAAACAAATTTTGTTCTCCCATCAATAATATCAATTTATAATTAATCAAAATGTAAAAATAATTACCTTTAAATGACAATAATTGCATTTAACAACCACCACAACCCTTATGTTTGAAGTATGTTATGTAAATGCTTTAATCAATCACTCAAAGCCTGCAAAATGTCAGATTAAGGATGCAACTTCATGGGTACGGAGCAAGTCAGGATCATGTGAAGAAAATAATGTGTGAATTTTTCATGAAATCAGCATTACACACATGGGAAGCAGATGAAGATCGCTGAGATAATTGTGAAGCTGACATTTACTAGCTTTGCAGCATGGATTTTGCATTCCAAATAATGACCTTAATACATGGAAAGGGTTCATTGATGATGGTTGCTTTCTCAGAGTTTCCCTTGGTTACATTGGAGCTGCTGCTATTGTGCAGTGTCACAATTTAAACCTGAACCTTCCCTTTATACCGGTCACCAGAGCTGCACATTACAGTGCAATTGTACAGCAAGAAAAGTTCTTCTTTCCGAAGCCAAAGGCCAGGAATCAGCCACTGGGACTGGAGAGGTAAGGTGGGGAGCAAAGTCTGTCCAGGTTTTCTTAAATAATTCGACAAGGAAAAATGGCAGGCAAAGCAGAAGACATGCCCCTAACTTTATTTCTGTTTTTGTTTCACAGATGTGATAAAGCCCCCCAAGACCTCATCGAGGTCTCCAGACTGCTCCCCCTTGCAGCCTTCCTTCTTACGTTTTCCTGACACTTGCAGGAGCCTGTGCTTCTGAGGCTGGGCTTCTGCTCTCTGTTACGGAAAACTGCAAGGTGGCCAAGTCCTCTCTTTCTCAGGGATCGTCCCACCTTCCCTCCACGAGGGCCAGGGACAGTTGCGACCTCCGAGTCCCCAAGCTGCTGCCTTCCCCGGCCCGAAGAAGGCAGGAATGACACAGGGCTGCACTCCAGCTCGCTCTCCTTGCACGGAGAGCCGGCAGAGCCGCGGCAGCGCCCGCAGGAGCGGAGCTGCTGGCGCCGGCGCGTCTCTCTGCAGTTTGCTCTGGGCACGGTGTTTACTGAACGCAGAAACCCCCTGGGAATGCAGCAGTGATGAGGCGCTGGGATTTGGCTTTCTTGCTGCAGGCGAGGTCCTTAGGGGCACAAGGTACCTTTGGGATCTGGCCAAAGGCCATCGCTCGCCGCAGGGAGCAGCCCCGACCGCCCCGGCGGAGCTCTCCCCGCCTCGCTGTCCTTCCCAACTGCTTCGTGTGCCGCAGTTTTGGCTGCCACAAGCCTAGCCGAGCCCAGCCTTTTTCCTTCCTTTCCCCGTTTTGAAGAGACCGCAGCCTAGCAAACCCTTTCGTGCCCGAATGGTTCAGACCCACCGTGCCCAGGCCTTGGGCTGCCCCTTCCCCACGGCGGCGGGCGGCTCCGCACGGAGGGGTTAAACCTTGCCCCGAGCAAGGAGGCTGCCGGCGCGGCTCCCGGCTCACATCGCAGCGCCGCCGACCCGAGTCCCGCTGCTCCATGGGGGCCGGGGCACAGCCCTGCCCTGCCCTGCCCTGCCCTGCCCTGCCCTGCTCTGCCCTGCCCTGCCCTGCCCTGCCCTGCCCTGCCCCGCCATGCCCTGCCCCGCCCTGCCCTGCCCTGCCCTGCTCTGCCCTGCCCTGGCGTGCTGTGCGGGGCACGCCGTGCGGGGGCCGGGGGCTGCCCTGCGCCCCGGGCTCCCCCGGGCGGGCGCGGGCACCGGGAGCCTCCATCCCCGCGGCACGCGGGAACCGAACGCCGGTGGCTCGGCACCCACGGGAGCGCGGAGCTGTCCCGGAGCCCCGGCAGGCAGCTCCAGCTGCAAACCGCCCGCACACGTCTGCCGGCTGCAGGGAGAAAGCAGCTGCGGCGCCGAGGCACCCGGTGCCAGCGCTCCTGGCTGAACTGCCCGACAGCACCCAAGCCTCTCCCTGGCTCCTAGAATTATTTCCTTTTGAACTGAAAGTGGTGGTGATTTCTCAGATATGTGAAGCCAGTAGTTCTCATGCTGCAACATCCTCATTTAAAGCAGTTTTGAGAGCCCCGAACGATATTACAGATCTAACAGACTCTACCCGTGCCCTGCAGCCTCTCCCCGTGAAAGGAGACATGGAGCAGGCACAGCTCATCCCTCCTGCAAGAGGCAGAGCTCTGCCCCTGCAGCCCAGACTGCCACCGGCATACTGGGATCAAGGCCTTGGACCTTCCCCAGAGTGGGAGACCTACCCAGTGGTCACAGGGAGGGAGGAAAAGGGAGAGAAAGGAGTAGGGGAAAGGGATGAGACAGGTGTCAGGCACTGGGTACTGCTCAGAAGCAGAGCAATGGGGTCACAGGTTTTCTGGGGGAGGGAGTTGGAAACCATTCTTAGACCATTGGGAACCATCTAGAGGCTCCCACACATTGGAAACATTTTTGCCCTCCCCAAGGGTGTCTGAGCGGTCCACAGCAGGTGAGGGGAGCTCAAGGTATCAGCTGTCCCACTTGAGCATGTGGGCACCCTCTCCCCCTGTCCCAGCCCCAGCAGCACTGCCCTGGCAGGACTAAGCAGCAGGGTGAACAGTTTTGCCATTCAAAGCAACTCGCTGCCCTAAGCACTTGTCTGCTACCCACATCCTACCTCTGAGGCTGATACAAAGGAAAAATAAAGCTCCTGAGGCAGGCGTGCAATGCAGAGACCAGCTCAGACACCTGGCAGCAGTGCACCAGCTCTGAGTCTGGCCTGAGGCAAGGAAACTTGCTCAAAAAGCTACAGCTGCATCGGTGAGCAGTGCAGTCAGAGCATGGTCACACACCAAAGCCGTTTGCTTTAGCAGCCTGTGCCCATTTGGGGAGGGATGGTTTCCTCAGTCCAGCTCCTCACCAGTCTGGGAACTGGCAGCCCTTGGGCAGCCTGTGAGCAGTGGATGCATTCTCACAGCCCATCTCCCAGCTTGTCCTCAGTAAAAATTCCCCCAGTCGGTGTGAGGAGGGACTGTCAGGACATTCATTGTGAATGCAGTATCCTTATCTAAAACAAGGACATGCTGAGGTGTCCACTTCAAGTCAGTGTTTTCATGTTATGTATTTCACTGAAATGCTTCCAGAGAAACTACTAAAAAGGCACAGACAAGGCAATTATCAAATATGGAGTTTCGTCACAGATGCTGCTGATAAATAACATAACCACATCACAGAGCTGCACAAGCAGCTCAGGGCACAAACAAGCAACGAACTCTGTACGGTCTGAGAGCTCCCAAGCTTGCTTCATAGGGCAGCTCACCAAATCCAGAAACCTTATCAGGTTTTACATGCTGAATGTCAATGCAAGCCAAAATTACTAGTTTGGGGCCAAATTCTCATTTCAGTTGCTTCAGGTAGTTTTGCAGGAGTCAATAGGTATAACTGAGCAGAGGTAAAGTCTGGCCAGGAAAATCTCCCAAACCTTAGCCTGTATGGAGCTAGAATATAGGTTTTTCTCTCACTCAGCAGTCTGTTACTCCTTCTTGACAACGGAATCATGATAAAAAACATTCAGAAACATAAGCAGGATTGCCCTTCACTGTTCACCAGCAAGGTCACTAAGCAGAGTAAAGCACTGAGGCATCTCAAGAAATGTGCCTGCTGCCAAGGACCCTTAGAACAGTTCAGTACATGGTGACAAGATCCTGAATTGGTCAGCAAAGGGAAGGATCCGGCTGACCATGCACAGCATCCTTGTGGGTGTAAGTGCTCACAGGGATCAGGGGCTGCTGGGGCTGCCCCAAGCCAGGGAGGATGGCTGTTCTCAATCTGAGCTGGGGCAGGGACAGGAAGGAGAGTGTGTGTGGCCATAGGGAGGTATTGAAATTGCATTTGTGGATGCAAAATAGGATTTCATGGCTGAGCAGGCAGCAGGGAGAGCTGCAGGGGAAACAGAACCTGCTGGGAAAGGTTTCCCCTATAGACTTGCAGATCATTAAATGACTTCAGTTTTCTGAAGGGCCTATGTTCAACTGCCTTTATGGGCATATTTTTTAGGATTATAAACAATGAATGTGAGGGATTTTAAAAATCAGGCAAAGTCTGCTGTTACACGAGTCCCAAGAGCAGCTCCAATTCATTCTGCAGGAGAGAAGACTGGCATTTCTGAGACAAATATCATGCTAGAGACTACAAAATGTCCCCAACTGGCACATTATCCCACCTCTTCCCTCTCTGAGCACTCTCTGGAGCAGCCAACACTGGCTCGATGGCCCGCCCTCAGCAGCTGGCCCTGGGGGTACAAAACTGAATTGACCCCTGAACTTCCTCAGGATTACTCACTTCAGGCTGCCTGGGCTCTTCTGTGCATGAGGGATCCCACCACCAAGGCTTGCTCCTGTTTCCAGCATCCTCCCTGCAAACAAGAGCTCAAGTGGGAAGAAACTGCTGTAACAGAAGCCATTGTCTGTGGTTTCATCTGCACTGAGGGAAAGGCATGTTGTGCCCTTTAACCACACCTGGTGAAAACAAGGCAGTGCCTTGCTTCCATCTGTGCTAGCAGGTTCAGGAAAAGAGTTGTGGGAGAGACACAGATACACCTCATCCTGCTACTGTATGGCAGGACTGCAGAAAGCCTTGTCCTCTTTAAGATTTAATCCCCATTTGCACTAATGTTGTGCTAAGAACAGCTTTTTCTTTATTTGCCAAATTCAGTGTCAGTGATGTTCTGTGAGATGTTTACTGAGGAAATAAATCCATTAATTTTTTCTCACGAAATTTTAGAGCCTTCCTGGAACAAAGGAAAGTGCACGTTTTCTACATTCACAGATTTCTGATAAACAGGCAAGCTGCAAAGCACGATGTTGAATTCTTGCCAGCCTTGTGACGGCATCATCCCCTGGACTTCCGTGAGCTGCTGCACAGTGCCCCTGCTGTGGGATCAGCATCAGGGCTCAGCAGTGCTACATAATGCTTCAGCAGCTGAACGGGCTCAAGGAAGAAAACCGGCGTCATCCCAGCAGATCATCTTCACCCAGGAGAGGTCAGGGCATGGTACACAGGCAGACTGGGTGCATTTCCAGGTTACATACCACATCCTTCCCTCAGTTGTGCTATTTCCATGCCAGAAATCTGATCTGATGATCTCAGTGCCTTTCTCACAGATTTACACCACTATCAGCAGTGGGTGGTTCAGACCTGCAGTGCAGAGGGCCTCTGGGATGAGGTCTGCTCCACTGAGACTAAATGGTCGAGTGTGTGAGCATAAATCCCCCAAAAAATGTCTCTGTGGACTGTGTCTTAGTTCCAGCACTGCAGCTCCCTACCCTACAGCTTGACAGAGCTCAGCAGACTGGCAATATTTTGAGGAGTATATTAAGAAAGGAAACAGAGAAATACTGAGCTGTGCTAATTTCTGCCATAAATTAATAGGTTCAGCCCTTCTCATTTGGATCCTTGCCTGATGATGCCTGCAGAAAAACCCACTGGCCAGTAGGGCAGCAGCCCTGATCAATTTCAGTGGTTACCCAGGGAGACTTCATCAATAGGTGGAAAATATGGGAAAGATTTCCCATAGTGAGCCTGATCATTGCCTCAGGTACAGCCCAGCATATCAGTTTCAATGGAAGTGCATTGGCGTAATTGGGAGTGTTGGCAGACAAGCTGGAGTGAATCAGATGGGGGGAGGGAGTGTGAGAAGTCACCGGCTGTTTGCTCTGCCAGAGATTTCCACCCCCTCAGCAGTGCTGGTAGAAGCATGTGCCTGTGCTTCATCCTTTTCTGTGCATCATCAGGTGTAACTTCACCACCCTCAGCAGTACCAGCACTGCTGGCCCTGGCTGATGGCATCCCCAGTTACAGCAGAGAGGGAGCAAAAAAATATTGGGGAGAGGGTCTTAAACTGCCCCAGCTGTCTGATGAAATGCTAAGGCTTGAAGTTCAGATTTGACACAGGTTTTTTTTTGGGTTTTTTTTTTTTTTTTACTTTGCAGGGCTTCTTGCAACAGCTAAGTGTCTGCTTATTTCTGGAATGCAGTTTAGGTCCCCTGCATAAGCCCCAGCTCTGCATCTCCCTTTGCCCTTACAGCCTGCAGCTCAGGTACAAGGTTCATGGTCACCAAAAGGCTATTAAAGCTCAGTCCATCCTCATATGCCCTGCCACATGCCTGCACAGTATTTCTGCTCCTCTTTCTCTTTGTGTATCTTTGTGTAAGAAGAGGGATTCTGTAGACAAATAATACCAGGAAATGTATTAATTAGCTCTGAACCTTGCCTGAAATTGGGGAGGCATGCTGCTTTACATCATCTAGCAATGTGAACCTTGGGGGCTTTTAGCTTCTTTAAAGGTAATTTGATAAGAAGGAGCAGTGAGAGGCAGCAACAAGTGACCGAAGGGCTCTCTGCTCTGGCTAGCACCTGTCACACAAGCAAAAGTTGCTGTTGCAGAGGCATTCATTGGCAGAAGTAGGGGCAGCAGCAGTCTCCCATGTAGCTCAGGTAATGACAGGGTAGCAGCCAGGATCATTGTCTTATATGTTAACTAAGACAGCAGAGACCTTCTGAATTTGCTGCAATAACTGCCATGTTGCAGTGTGCAGTCTGCTGCTCTCCAATGACCCGTCATTTCTGTCAGCTGCCCCTTTCTGTCACCTTTACTGGCACTGTATGGTTATCAGTATGTGCTGCGATCTCCTGTACCCCAGCTGGATCATTTATGCATGCAAGCCCTCTTTCCTTGTCACAATTTTGTGCTTCCTTGCACCACATGCTGGCAAGAGCCAGCTCCTACAGACTCTTCTGGAAACTAGTCCAGTTCTACAAAATCTATACTGAACTGAGCAAAGCTTAAATCAACAAGTGCCATCTATTTCCTGGGGTCTCACATTTCTTTCAGATCTGTTTCAAGCCAATGAAAAGAAACTGCAGGAAACAAAAGCTGTTTAGATACTTTTTGTGCTGCTGAATTACCTGTTCCCTAATTTCAGTCCTACTGCCAAATATAACCAAAAGATGTTCCGTTTTCCCTAACTGCAGTTGGGAGTGACTTGGCTTGGCATGCCTCAAGCTGGAGGATCCATGGAGTAATTAGGAAGTGAGGAGTCAATCATCTTTGTTGTTGCTAGACCTCAGTGCAGTGACTGAGGTCTGATTCATACTGACACTGAATTCCCTTTATATGACAGAAAATGCAATCAAAACCCATGTCCATCAGTCTTTTCTGTTCTTGGACTAAGTAATTGATTTCTAGCTCTGTTTCCCATGGTAACAAGGCTCTCTGATCACCAGCTGCATGTGTTGGCCCTAATAGCTTTTGAATCCACTGCTTTATTTCAGCCAAATGTGATGGCAAGATTGAGGTCTGAAGGATAATTAAGTTCCTACAAGTTTTCTGAAAAAAGTCTGCATGTGGCAGACCCTATTACTTCCACATCAGTACCTTCACTGCAGATGGAAATTAAATGAGTATCAGATGCCAGAGATCCCACCAAGGGAAAAGGTCTTGTAAAAACCTTAACTAGGGGTAAGCTTCACCCAGAGGTTGCAATCACCCAGTGGATCCAAAGCCACAGGAAACCAGTGTTTGTGGAACAATCTGCTATTTTAAGGGAGTGCAGCAGGTGTGGAATCACAAATCAGTAAAAATTAGGACTGGGTATGAGGGTACCTCACAGAAATTCCTGGTAAAAAATAAGACAATTTTCAAAAGTTGGTGATTGCTAAGCATCAGGGGAGGATGAATACTACCAGCAATGTATAGAATGCAAATCAGGAAAACACTTATGTGCAAATATTGTTTCTTTCACTGGTCACCGACACTCAGATTTTTGCTCAAAATTAATTGCATTTCACTCTAGGGAGTATTTTACAGAGTCAAGACTTCAACACTTCCCTCCAAACACAGGTCAAGAAGGAAGGTGGCTGGTTCCAGTGTAGCTGTGCAGTAGCTCCAAGGTATATCCATGCACTCACTCCAAGCCTCTGCTGAGCTGCCAGCCCTGAACACAGCGTTCCCCACACTGACCAGGTACCAGATCAGGCTGCAGCATCCCTGGATCTGCAGGCTGAGTGCCAGCACAGCCCAGCTGAGGCTCATCAGTCAGCCCTGGCACTGGGGGTGACAGGGGCATGTGTCCTCCTGCACTAAGTGCTCCTATGCAACACAGGCAGTGCTGTGAGCTTCTGCTGAGCTCTTGCTAGGTGCTGTGGAGTCATGCTGCCTCACAGCTTAGCTGGTAACTGCCCCACGTGCCCTGAGCCTCTGCTAAAAAGGAGACCCTGTCTCTCCCTGTCTCAGGGAGATGTGGATGAAGGAGTGTGGTCAGGCTTACCCATATGGGACAGAAGTTGCTTCAGCATAAACGTGCACAGGTTGGACATCCCACTGCCCCAGTACACCGGGCAAGGGCTGCTGCTTGGGAAGATGGGAAGGACCGCACTGTTGTACTACGTGGTGGAAAAAAAGGGTGGCTGTGGGAGAAACATTTTGTTTAATTAGGAAAACAGTGTACTAGGTTGGTGCCTAAATCAGAGTTGTTAGGCTGGAGCTTCCCTGGGGTCAGGATCACAGTGCTGTCTCCAATCAGATGCAGGGCCAGGTCAGCTCTGTAAGCCTCTTTGTGATGTTAGAGCAAAATACTGCAGGGCACCTGGGCTGGACTAGAGAGAGCACCTCATCCTTCACCAAAACACACAGCCAGCCCCCACCTCAGACACCTGCTTGGTCCCAGCTGAGGCAATGCCATCTCTGTTGTGGTATGTCATATATAAAATTTCACATTTCTGCTTTCTGACTCCCTCTTGACAGCTCATCCCATCTGTCCCATTTTAAAATCTCCTTCCCTCCCTCTTTTTTCGCTAGTTCTTCTTCTAGTGTTGCCTCTCCCACCCACAACAGAGTCTCATTTGTACCTGGTCTCTCCAGGCTTTTATGCAAAAGGATTAAATCATCATTTGAAACAGATCTAAGGCTCATAACTGGGCACTGCAACCTTAAAATATTAACTAAATCAGCTGCTTCATGCTTTGGAAGTCGTTTTTCCTGCATTGCAGATGGGGGGTGAGCTCTTGTGCCGTTTGCCATCACTCTTCCTCTGTGTGAGCTGCAGGCAGAGGGCGTGCAGCGTGCTGTTTGCTTGTGAAGAAGAAAAGCGTGAGGGACGCCTTTTCTTCTCTGCAAGTTGGAAATCCAGGGGCTCTTTTATGTTGTTCTTAGAACATTTGAGTCAGGAGCTGAATTCAACCCACCTCCTCCAAAGCTCCTTTCCACTGAGAGCAGTGCCAGTAGCTGGATGGGTGCACGTGACAATTTTCAGGGAGGAACTGAGGCACAGGTCTTGCAATCCCGGCTGGGAAGCACCATGTCCCAGTAAGGGCTTTTCCCCAGGCTCCTGCAATGCGGTGCCCACAGAGCCTCTCTTTGGGGAACCACTGCCCCTGCCCATCAGATTTTGGCCTTCACAATCTCCAGGCTGGAGCAATGCAGGGTAACTGTCACCTGGGCAGGCCAAACGTTCTCTGCCCCCAAGAAGTAGCTCAGTCATGCTTGGTGAAGGAAGAAAGACGACTGTCAGCTGGGGCTGACTATGGCCCCACACAGTTAGTGAGCATCATCACACATTCTGCCACAGTTAAGAGGCTGGGACTCAAACACAGTACAGGTTTTATTATTAAAAAATGCATAAAAACTAAAGACATGCTTCCCAGAGTTAGAGTCTATATGTACATCTGCACTTCCCAGGCAGCTGCAGGGAGCATAGCCTTCTGCCCTCACTGCAAAAGTGCACTGCACAGGTTTTTTTTTGTTACCCTTTGTTAGGTGTTATCTTCTCACCTTCATTTACAGCATTCCAGCTAAGTGTAGAGAAAACCCTGTACTGCCTGGGGTGTAAGATGGTAGAATTTGTATCTGTGACTGAGAAACCATACTGAACTTCTGGAGACACCTCTGGGATATCTCTGTTCAGTAGGAAACTTAACAGAAAGGACCCATGCTCAAGTCCCAGGCTGAAATTCCCCTTCCCTAGGAAGAGTTCTAATAAGGCCTGAAGCTTGACCTGAATTCTATACTTAGACCCCGACCTTAGAATAAGCAAATACTGGGTATCGAAGGGTGGAGGGTTCTGATACCAAGTCTGCAATCTCATTTGACTTTTTGGTCCCACCTTTGCCAACTCGGTAAATGCTGACATTTGTGGTATTAGTTTGAGGAAGTGCAATGTGGAATCCTAAGAAATACTGCCAAGTTTTTCAGCGCAGTGAAAATAAAAGAAATTAAGATCTAGCAAATATTTAGGATAACTAGAGTAAGATGTAACTGCACTTCCTTGCTGGGAACCACTGCACAAAACAAATGCTGATTTACAGTAAAATATTAAATTATTAAAAACCACACAAGCACTTGCAGTTACAGTGAGTCAGACATGCTGATTGGAAAACAAAACAAAACCCAAAGAGCAAACCCATTAATTTTGCCCTGTCTGGAAGGCTGTAGTGATACTACTCCATGTTTTATGTGACTTTTACAGCATGCCAGAAAGCCTTCTAAATAGGAAGGCCAGTGGTTCTCAAGCTTTTTCATCATGAGGCCTCTCTCTTCAGAAAGAAATCTTCCGGTTGATCCCTCCCCTCAACACACATCTTCCTGAAATTGATTTCACATGTCACTGTAGCAGCTACAGTTCTTCATTTTTTGAAGAAGACATAGGACTAATAAAGAGAATGATTGAAAGAATCCAACTTTGAAGCAAATGCTGAATCCTGCTCCTGCTGAAACTGAGCAAGTCTGTCATTCTGTATCTCAGTCTTCTTCCTCTCCTGGAGGGCAGCACTTAGCATTAATTAACACTGTTTCCCCATACTGCTGTGAAGTCCTCTCTACACTGCTTCCTTTCCGTTCCTTTGAAGTTGGATTCTGCCCTCACACAAGCCAGCTGCTCTCCCTTCCTTTGCATTTTAATGTCAGCTGCAAGTCTAGTCAGGCCTGAACTGGCATCAAACAGAAGAAAAAGAAAGACATAAAAAAAGGTACATGGGGAGAAGAGGAATGCTGGATTTTCATTTTTTTTCTAATTTCTTTGCTCACCAAAACGTCTGAAACTTTTAAAAGAGCCCTGGACTGAGGAAGCGGCAACTGTCACTGCATGAAATGAGCCAGATGTTCAAATTCAGTGCTGGGTAGGAGCAGATCCGCTGATCAGTTTGAGAACCACTGAGGTAGGCAACAAGTCTAGGCAGTACTGCTGAGTGAACACGAGGGGAATTTTGCCCTCTGGTCCTGAATGACAATATAAATACCCACTAGAGTTTTCAGGGGTACCAGTCCCAAAGTCACGCAGCCAGGATTGAAGACAACATCTACACAAGAGCAAGCACTGACTGAACAGAAGGTGTACTCAGCTCTGCTCCAGCACTCAATGAGAAGAAGCAGAGCACAGACTCTGACTGCCGCCTTAGCTCTGAACTCCTTTCAGCAGGATGTGGTCAACCTGTAACCCTACTGCCTCCCTCCCCAACTCCGAGGGGTTGTTGGGGCTGCAGTCCTTCCAAGCTATTTGCCACTGCAGCCCACACAGGTGGTGAAAGCTACAGAAGCTGCCCAAGAGCCCTGGCCAGTGCTGTTCAAAGCCATTCCAGATCTGGCATCAGAGCCCCAGGAGACACAGCACCATGCTGCACACATCCAGACCCAGGGAAGCAGAGTGTCACTGCTATGTACAGGCTAGCAACTCTTCTCTCCTTCTGTCTCTAGCTCATACAGAAGGCTTTTGTTCTCCCCTTCTTGTCCATCTGAATGCCTTTCACCCTCAGCATCATCTCCAAGGCACAAGGGGCTCATAATATAGCGATAGTCACTTGTGACAGCAGCAGCTGCCCCAGCAACAGTCTCTTCAGCATCCATATTTCCAAAGGAGGCGTGCAGGGCAGGGTCACTTGCAGACGCCTCTTTGTCCTTCCCAATGTTGACATAGAGAGGATCTTGACTGGAAGAGAGTGCGGACATCCTCCCGCGAATCATTTCCAGCTGGGACCGGAGCACTCCAAAGCTGGGCCGTAGCTTGGGCTCGGGATGCCAACATCTGCACATGAGATCGTAGCTGCAAAACAGAGGGAGACAAGAGCACTGAGAAGTGGAGCAGCCATGCCCTGCACCTCTGAACAGGGGCTCTAGGCAGTGAAGCTTAAAAAACACAGACGCTTCCCCCAAAACCTGTCAGCTTTGGCCTTGCACAGGTGACACAGCATGGATGGCCATTATGGATCTAATTTCTTGTTTCTTCCCATTTTCAACGGCATTCTCCCTTTGATCAAAAATGTTATTTAGATGGTATCAAAAACCCAAAAGCCCTGTCAAAGTATGCTGAATTTCCTGGTAAAGCCCTAGTTCCACAGTCTCTAGGGAGCTAGAATAGGATTTTGAGTGTGACATCACCTAGTAATAGCTTCTGAATTTATTCACAAAAAGCACCCTCACAACCTCTGCCACAGCTGAAGCCATCCCTCCAAATTCTAGTTCAAGAGCAGATAAATCACAGGAAGAAAACAAAGATCAAACTGTGGGAGGTGCATGTTATTTCCAGAGCATCCTTTCTTTCATGCCATGTTAACTCAGCTCCCAGAGTAACAGAAGTGTGCTGCTGTTGCTGCTGACAGGTTGTCAACAGGACTGGATAAAGGCACACTGGGTTTGTTTAGAGGGCTGTTAAAGAATGGGCAACAGCTTCAGTGCTGGAAGAGGGATGCTGAAATGGCCTTTCAACTGCAAAGGTGCCACCCCGGTGCAGAAGACATGTTCAGGGCCATTACCAGGTGCCATCCTGCAGCCTTCCTCCTGCGGTCAAATGCCAGCTAGCTCAGCTCTGGCTGCCCCAGGGCAGCATGAGGAGACAATCACTGGCTCTGCTGGCCCGTGCTTGCCAAGGGAAGAGGAGCCCTGCTGCCCTGTGTTCGCAGCTCAGTGTCTGCGCTGGCCGCCCTCCCGCCGGCCAGGCCCGCGGCCGGAGTGCTGCGCTGGAGCATGGCCAGAGCCATTGTCCTGCTCCTCTTTGTGCATCACCCACAAGACTGGCAGCTGCATTCCTATGGTGTTATTGTTGCCAGTTTTGCAAGGAACAGGAACAAAGCACAGTGCTGGCACTGAAAAGCACTGCATACAAATGAACCTCAGTTGAACTTGTAAATGGAAAAAAATTTGATATGGCCTTTACTAGGAAATAAAGCATTTCATGATGGGTTTTATTTTACTTTTTGTATTCCTTGTGATCAGATTTACAAGACTGCTTCTGATCTCACACTACTTTTACAGAAAGCTTCTATGGTTCAGTTGTCTTAATCCTGATTTACATCCCTCACAAACAGTAGAAATAATTATAAATGCTGCAGATAAAACAGAAACTTCCAATTCTGTGCAACCAAATTAAATACTTGCTTTTACCTTTGCTGTCCATTGAATAATCCATTTGAAGGAAAATGGGGAATAATCCATTTGAAGGGCCCAAATGTCCCTTTGCCTCAATACCCTGTGCCTGACAGAGTCCAGTAACAACATTTGGGGAAAGCATGTAAGCTGAGGGTGAGCATGTAGTGAGATCTTTCTGGTATATTCTCTCAGGTCTCAATAACCTGTAGCTTGAGCACCTCACAAAACAATGGTTGTACCTTTTCAAAAGTTTTTGACGGATTTTTCTCCAGTAGGTTTTTGAGTCTCTTCTTTACTTTCTGCATCTCTAACATCTTACAGCCATAAGCTCCACAACTTGGAACCAAAGCTCCTCAGAGCAATCAAGATGCAGACATGTAATTGACTTAAGCAGTGATATAACTGTTTTCATTTATAATCAGTAAAAGTTACAATGAACTGCAGAGAAGATAAAAGTGTTCAGCTTTAGTAACATGAGTACAGATTATTCCCTGTGTAGGAAAAAAGGAAAAGGAGAAAGCAACTACATTAAATAATCCACCATCAGAGCAGGAGGGAAGAGGGAGGAAAGAGCTCTTAAGACCACTAAAATCTGTGCTTATAGTAATGTCTTGCTTTGGGCACAACACACAGAAAACAGAGCCTTGCTTGAGCCCTCAGTGAGATGATTTCATCTCATCCAAACAAGGCAAGTTTTACCTTGGGATAAGTTACGGGGACACTCCCTGGGGGATCCCAGCCCCATGTGAGGAGACCTCCAACCACCACCCATAGAAGAAGAGTTCCTCAGCAAACATTTCCTGTGACCTGTTGGCCAAGAGTGATCCCTTGGCAGCAGGATTAAGGCGGGAGCACAGGCTGCAGCATGGACTATCTAAGTCCTTCCTGTAAGTCTGAAAATATCTGCAACCAGAATCTTCAAGATTGTCCTGGATTTGTTTCTAGATGTAATTCAAGGTGGGACACTGATCTACACAACCTTAGTTTGTCCCATCTGCTCTCTTCTCTTTCAGCCTACTATTTCTGAGAGTAGTAGATCAAAATTTGAAAACTGGGCCAAGCTTTGAAAGACACATCCAGGCCACTGCCTCTGCAATCCAGTTTCCTTGTAGTCTTGCTAGACTGCCTCTCTATTCAGCCTTCAGGGTGTGCCATGGAACTCATCTCTTTGCTCAGATGCTGGCCTGAGAAGGCATGGTTCAGTGATTCTGGAAACACAATTAGTTTCCTCAAAGCCAAGAACTGCTAATGTTGACCCTGTTGAAACCACTGAGCCAAGTTAGCTGCTTGTGTAGTTACCAGAGGTTCCTGGGAGCTCTGCCAGCAAAGAATATCTAGTAGCTAACCCAGGGACTTTCTAGTGAATGGCTCTGTGTACTGGAAAGTGGAGAGATTCAGATCAGCATCCCAGCCAGCTGCCTCTGTTTCCTTCCAGCGAGCCAAATTTCTCAAAAAATCATGTCAGCAGGGTGAAGAGTACTCACACATCTTCCAGGCACTCCGGGGGCTGCTTCAGCCTGTTCCCACTGATGAGGTAGTTGTAGATTTCTGCATTCTCAATGCCAGCATAAGGGGTTTGCCCTCGGGTCACAATCTCCCACATGGTCACCCCAAACGCCCACTGAAAGAGAACAGCACACAGAAGGAGTGAACAGACCGTTCCCTGCTCGCTGGGCTTGGTTTCAGTATGCTCAGACTGTGCTGGGCAATGTCATCTGAGCAGCAGCAATGCAAGGACTTTCCAAACTCTAGCTAGAAAACAGAAATGACCCTCCAGATGCTGCTGGTGCTGGCACATCATCTTAGGAGACAGCTGAAGGTCCTGTCCAGCCCCATCCTGCAGTGGAGCAGGGGAAGATTTGGGAGCTACTCCTGTCTTCCACCTGCAGACCTCTCCTACTTACGCTCTTTAAGGTATGTGGTATCAATTTTTTGGTTCCCAGCTGGAAGAAGATTTTGGTTTAGGGCTCACAAATCAGATTTTAATTAATTTAACCAGATTCTGTGTTTCTAGTAATGTACAGGCATAAATGGAGGCAGAATTTAGCCAAAAAACAGGGCAAGGAACAAACCACTTATGGCTCACATTCATTTTTGCTCTACACTGCACAGCCATACCTGTACTTTTCAATTAAATTGCAAGGTTTGTGAGGTGCAAAAAATTATTATTTTTATAAGCAAACCCCTGTCCAATGTTTGTTGTAAACTGGCTGAACTAGTGATCACCAATCATTAAACACTGTCTACAATGCATGCAGCAATGGCTGGGCAACACAGCAGCCCCATTACAAGGCACTCTTGGTTATCTCTTGAAGGACATTGTGACAGAGATAGCTGGAAAGGCAAGACCACAGGACTGAAGTACAAAACTAGTATGAAAATAGATCAAAAGGCAGGAAGGAAGAGGGAAGATGGTATCAGAAAAAAAAATCCCAAAAGGAAAATAAGTAACAATTTCAGATGAATGGGTTTAGCTTTGCTCCCCAGGGGCAAAGGTATGGGGAGTGTCTAAGCACTGATGTATTCAGAACTATGGAGTTCCACCAATGCCTTCTGCAGCACAGAGCACCTTTGCTGCATGGCGCTTGTATGTAAGTGTTTGGGTCACACACATTTCAAATGTCACCCTCAAACTCTCAGGCAGAAGAGAAAGGAAAAAGAATGAGAGAGAAGAAACTGCATAAAGAGAGGAAAAGGAAGAGGAGAAGGGGAAAGATAAAGAAGAGGATGGGGATAAACACTGAAAAATAAAGGACAAAAGGACAACAAGAAGAAAAGGGTTGATGTCTTCTGCCATTAACTACTCTTGTATCTTTTTAGCCTTGAGTTCTAACACGATCCCTCAAACACAAAGGAAACTCCCCTTCCTACCACCAGGGCCTTTTCCCACCCTCAGTGGGATTCCTCCACGCCAGCAGGAATACAAGTGGTCCCCAATGCACCGGAGCAAACCTCACCACATCGCTGTGTGTTGTGTACAGATTATCTGCCAGACTTTCCAGAGCCAGCCACTTCACTGGCAGCTT
The DNA here is from genome assembly GCF_036417665.1 of Passer domesticus. NCBI lineage: Eukaryota > Metazoa > Chordata > Aves > Passeriformes > Passeridae > Passer > Passer domesticus. Next base: position 37,290,901 of record NC_087479.1, read on the forward strand.
GGAGGCACAGCCCTGGCGGTAGTAGTCTCCACTGTAGATTTTCTTAGAAAGTCCAAAGTCTGCAACACTCACGTTCATGTTCTCATCCAACCTATGAGAAAGTTTTCACAGTTGAGGAAAGGAAAGCAAATATTGGCTACCTCAGGCAAAAAGAAAAAAAAAAAAGGTATATAGCTCACCAAATATTACACAAAAGGAGAATGATTTAATCTACTTAGTGACTAATGTGAAATAGCTTAGTGGTCTCAAACTAGTTCCTTCAGACTAACAAGGAACTAGTCATGACTAAGGAAGTAAGGAAGTGGCTAGGCTCAGATGGTCTAGACTCTTACACAAAGCAAACTCAGACACTTTCTGTTTCCAAGATTATCAGAGGACATCTGCAATGCTCACTGCTATCACCAAGGCCTGTACCACATACTGGAAATAAAAAAAATCAGAGGGTGATTGCCTAGACTGCCTGTAAAAACTGCTTGAACTGCTAGATCTGCAACATCTCTCCAGGCCTGATTAGTGGTCTTAAACCTATACGTGTTGGCAGACACTCCAAGTAAAGGAGTGTCTGCCAACACTTCATGCTCCTGGGCCTCATACAGAACTCACTGCTTCCCCCAGAAGATGTGCTGAAATAGGCATTCAGCTTCCTCTGGAGGATGTCTACAAAACCAGAAAATCACTATGGGTTTCTCATAAATGCCAAAGCAGGCTAACCCGTCATTTTTCATCATAACTATCAAGCTCTTTGTCTGTACATCTGGACACTGAAATGCTTTTGGAAATCTGTGTCTCATTGTGGATTTTATTGGTTGTTGTGGTTTTGTTCAGAGGCAGAGTTCTGCTGTCACAATGAGCTGTTGCTTACTCCATTCTCAGGAAAGAAGCAGAATGGAAAGGATAAAAAAAGGACTTTTCTTTCAAAACAGTCAAGGTAGTTTGGTGTCAAGAACAGTGAAGTGGGATCATGCAGTGTGTTCACCATGCAAATATTTTTAGAGGCATTCTCCACAAGCTTTCAAGGAAACTACAATTCTTATATTGTGATAATCAAGTCCTCAAAATAGATACTAGAAATACATACTTCATAATACAATGAAAGTTCTTTTCTCCTAACACAACCAAACCCACTCCCTCCTGCTGGTTACTTTATATTGTGGAACAAATAGCCTATGCTGACACACAACCACTGCAGTGGCTAATTACAAACACATATTGTAATCAACTCTGTGAAACTCTATCTGCAAACCAATGGTAGAAAAGTTCATTATAAAAAGGGTCTGTTTGAAAGATCAGTGGGACTTTAGGAGCTGCTCCCTGCTCCCAGCAGCACCACCACACACCCCACTGCAATGACCATGACTCCCCTGTGTCTAATGTCACTTAATGCAAGGATCAGCATTCTTAGACAGGACCCCTCACACTTCTGTCATGCAAAGGGTTGTTCATCCCTCCCTCACCCACTCTGGTCTTTCTTTTCTCTAAAAACTCATGAATCACTTACATGCAGTTCCGAGCTGCAAGGTCCCTGTGTATGAAATTTTTTGAGCTCAAGTACTCCATCCCGCTGGCAATGTCAATCATGAACTTGAGCAGTGTCTGAACAGGCAAGTTCTGTAAGAAATAACAGTTTAGCTTCTATTCCCAGAGGCTTTCAAGTACATATGACAAAACTGCAAGGTTTGCTGCCACTTTACAGAGCAGGGATGGGGAATACAGGGAGAGGATGGGATGGAATGGAGGAGCTGGTCCCCAGCATGCATGGAATGAAATACTTTAAGACCTGCCAGTGTCTTTGGGAGACCAATCCTGAACTGCTCCAAATACATTCTCTGAAAATCCCTAACCTCCCAGAAGGAATTCTACAATAAGACAGACTTACAAATGGGTTTTCTCCAATCCTTGACATCAGCAGAAAAGCATGGAGGTCTCCATGCTTCATGAAGGGCAGGATCACCATGGGAATTGGGAGACGGCCCTTGGGACGGCTTCGTAGACTGACTCCTGGTGGGGACACACAGAGAAAAGGGGTGTTAGCAAACAGATTATTCCCAGGAGGAGTCCTACAGGTTGCTGCACCTTCCTCTTACAGATCTGGAGGAAAATGTGCAGTTTTGGTAGGTAGATTTCATGCTCCAAGCTTCTATGACTTTATGCCAGGTGGTAAGATGCCTCTAACCCTGTTTGCTTCAGAGGCTGTACTTAGAGCCTCGTGCCTCTCAGCTCTTCTTGCAGGACCAACTATAAATGCTTCTAGGATCACTCCAGACTAGACAGCCCCAACCCCAGGCTTTGCAGAGCAATCTCCCCATTCTGGAAAATACCTGCTTTCCAAAGTGTCCACCCACAAATGTCTTGCTTCTTACTCAGTATTTTGGAAAGGCACAATCTTCCTCCTATTTATAGCCTACCTGCCCACCTGTTCACACTTCACAGCAGTTCAGACACGTCTCAGCCAGCCAAAGCCTCTCTGGTGCATTTGCAGGAACCAAAGAACCAACTTAAATAGGAGATGGCTGTTCCTGATGTGTGAGGGCAGGTGTGGGGAGCATTACACACACTCCAACGCCCTGGGGCCCAGGAAGGAGCAGTGCTGACCTGTGCAGGACTCCAGGCAGCACAGAGGAGGCTGCACCAGCACTGCTGGGGAGAGTGAGGCTGTGTGGGATGGTGCAGGAACAGGAGGTGATCCTGAGGAACAGGAGGTGCTCTGTGGCACGACCAGCAGCACTGTCTTACCGATCAGTTTGGTGACGTGAGGGTGGTCAAACTCCTTCATGCAGGCAGCCTCCCGCAGGAACTCCTCAATGTCAGTTGAGGTGAAGATGTCCGCTGCAAAAAGGGACTGTAAGTTTTCTTTCTTTGTAGAAGGCTCCAAGGGGCTTTACAAATTATGATTGTCAAAAGCTTGTTCTTTGTGGCACAGCACATCTTCTCAGACCTACAGCTAGATAAGCCATTTTACAACAAAGCAGAGCCTGACGCTCTCCTGGGATGGGCAGCAGTAAGCACATGTCAGGGACATCTGCTAAACTGGTTCTTGGCAGAGTAAAGAACCACTGGTTAGCAGCTCTTTTCTGAGTAAGAACTTTCCTTGGAAGCTGTGCAAACCATGTGGGGGTTAAAGATGTAAGAATTAATTAGGTAAAAGAACCTAAGTTACAAATGTCAGGGAGAGGAGATGTCATGCAAATGAAAGAAAATGCTGAGTCTGAGGAGATGGCCCAGAGCCTGTGACTGGAACAAGAGTGCCCAATTCCTCTCTGACAAGGAAGCCATGAAAGATAAATGCTTTTATGTCTCCTAGCATGACTGAGTCTCATAAGGTGCTAGAACTAAGATTTCTTAAATAACCACACTACTGGACAGCTTGGACCAAATTCCGCAGTGATATATATCAGCAAAATTCTGGAATAAATTATTTCTCATTGCTATGACTCCAGATTTATGGAAATACATCAATATAATCAATAAGTATCCCAGTTGACTACTCCCACCACTGCTGCTGAATTTAGCAAGGGTCCTCCAGTCCTGCTGCAAGATCAGACTCAGACCTGTAGGGGAGTGTTCATATTATCTACTTTAGGCAAGTAATTTCAATATAATTCAGAAGACAAAAGGAGATTCCCTTTTTACAGTCAATGAAGGAAGGAAGGTGCCTCTGGAGGCTGACAGATTGTTCCTTAGTTAGATGCCTGAAGGGAGACATTCTGACTAAACAAAAGCTTGCAAGCTGATTTGAATTATTGTTGAAACTGGATAAAATGATACAAGTTACACTAGAATGGTACTAAGTGTATTTAGTACAAGCTGTTATTCTGTGACAGCAAACTGAGCTCCAGAGATAAGTGAGTTTGACTGCTTTCAGTCAGTCACAGTTAATTTTTGCCTTACAGGCAAAAGGGATCAAACAATGTAGGTTAACATATATAAACACAGATATATGCACATTTCTTTGATTTATACCTATCTCTTAATTGATTTTCTTGTTACAGACTTCTGCCTGTTAGTTGCCCTTGTTATGTACACTCACCAAATGGCAAATCAGAAGGGAGCTGGACCGCTCAGTCAAATGTGCTGACTGAAATGAGTTAGCTCGTCACTGCATTCAGCCCAGACACTCTTTTGTTTATTCCAGGCTATGTGCTTGCAGGAACACTGTTTTTCACTGCTAAATATTAGGGCAGAGCAGACCTGTCTGAACTGTCTGTGCTATGTGATGTAGTGGTTTTGGTTGCATTCACCACATGCTACATGCTGTAGAAGCAACTAGGGGGTATAGGTCCTTTCCTGAAGAGCTTGCACTACAAAAAGACTGAAAGGGATGGAGACAGCATGGGTAGAGTGGCTGAGTGGGAAGCTCAGAGAGAAATAAAGAGCACCAGGGGATATTTGCTGAGAATAGGACAGACAACATTTAATCTCTCCAAGCTCTCTTTTCTTGAGTAATTCAGGTAGCCCTGCTCCCACATACCTTTCAGCATCTTCACTGCCACTTTCTGGAAAGAGCCATCATCTAGCTTGAGTAGTGCCTCTCGAACTGACCCAAACTCTCCTGTAAAATTATCAGAGTAGACAGTGAGGGAACAGCTTCTTGCAAAGAAAGTATGATTCACAGCAGGTTCACTTCAGGGGTCACTGGCAAAGAAGCAAAGAAGCTGAGTACCCATAAGAAATACTCAGTTTTTCATTCTGCAGTTCCAGACAGCAGCTTTCAGCACATGTGTGTCTAGAAAAGATATCACTACCAGTAGACAGAGCTCACTGTGCTGGCAGTCCAGAAGGCAAAGGAAAATGAGAAGGGGGAAAAAGCAATTCCTGATCAGACAGATGATGCAGAGACAGAGTTTAAGCTGGGCAGACGTTTCTGGGGAAGCCATATCATATGGGAGGAATCTGAGTGAGGTCCTGCTCAGAGAGGAGGCTCTTTGCTGGAGCAGCAAGTGGATGGTTTGGCTGAGGAAGCTCTTAGTATTGACAGCCACCAGTGATAGTGATAGTGCCAGGGCTCAACCATTTGAGACACAATCTGCCTTATCTCTCAAAACTCAGAGAATTCTATGAATCATAGCTGACCAGAGAAAACAGTATCTGCTTGTGAGTGAATGATATGTTGATTCACAGAAGGCAGCACTTTGCCCTGGTGTGTTCTCTAAGTGAGTTAAGGGGAAATGCAACAGGCCAAAACATCTTTCAAATATTTAGTCTAAAGAGGCTTTGTATCACAGCCTAACAGCCTCTTTGCATTAGATCTGGCTCTAGATCTGCTCTCCCTAATTTTTTAACTGCTTATCCCACCCACAATGCATTAGTATGAGGAACTCTGATACTGAAAAGAAGGAAGCAAAATATGGCACTCAGGACACCTACCCCAGAAGCATTATCTTCTCACTGGCTTTTCACCAGTGTTCTTCACTACTCTATGGCATGTGCTTACTTCACAAAAACCATGAGCAGTGCATCTGACGACAAATCAGGAAAATGGGAAGGAACAAAGGTATTTTGTGCTGCTCCCATACCATGGAGCTGTTGCTCAGCTGTAGAGTCCGCAGAGCCCAAGATAATGCTGTTATGTCATCTTATAACATGTAACCTGGGCTTGTGGCAGTGGGGCTGACAACACAGACCAGGTCCTGCCAGCTGGCATCCCCACACCAAAGCTATGCCCTGCAGCCAATTTCAGTTTACCTGTCATGGGAGCAGCCCAAAAGAGTTGAAGTAGGATCTCAGAAACTGGCCAGGAGCTAACACTCATAAACAGATGACACAGCTGTTTAATAACTTAGCATTGTTAAGCCCTCTGAGACCACTTCTGCAGGAAGGTCATCTTCCTGCTCTGAAAGAAACACATTTGTTCTAGGAGGGATGGAGTGGAAGAATGCTCCCTGTGGGAAAGGGTCAAAAAAACCTGAAATAAAACTGTCTTATAAAGAAAAAGGAAAAGGTAACATTTAATTGAATATTCCTTTGTTTAAATATCTGCAAGAAATTCACACTCCAGTGAATTAACACTGCTTTGGAAAGCTGATCATAGGCTGCAGTTCATGACTGTGTGGAGCCATATTATAGGAATGGCTTAGCCAATATCCTCTTAGTTATGCTAAACCCCTGAAATGTTTTATCCCAGCGGAAGGGATAGTTCCATTTAAATTTCCATCTACAAGCTGGAGAGAAAACAGGCTGCCTGTAATTACTTCTTCCTACTTAACAGTTAAAATAACACAAGTGGGATTTTCAATGTAAAGCCTTGTTCAGTTTTGGTTCTTACCCTTGCCCAACATTCTTCCCAAGGTGAACTGCTGTTCCTGGATTAAGACATCTTTTAGTTTTGTCTTCAACTCATCACTGATCCCTACACTCTCCACTGGGGAAAAAAAAAGAAAAAAACAACAACAAAACAAATGAAGCATCAAATAAGGAATATTTAAATATTCTGTCACAACATCAATAGTCATCTGTTCTAATCTCCATCTCCAATCTGTAAGCAGGAAAACCTTAAAAGGGCAGAATTCCCTTCCATGTCCTCTAGCCTCACCACAGACAACAGCCAGTAACTTTCAACCATAGAAAATGTACTTACAGTACTTAAAGGGAGAGGGTGTGATAATACCACCCTTAAACACACCAAGGACAACAGGAATATAGAAACAATGTAAAGAATGCTGAGAAGACAAAATCCAATCCGAAGGGCCACTGACAGACACTGGTTCATGCAGCTTAATTTAAGCTGATGGAGCTGCACCATTTTAATGACTGACTGGAGCACCATCCTACCCCAGCTATGCAGTGCTGCCACAGAGAGCCGTTCACTTCCTGAACCAGGAGACAGAAATGGATCACCTTAATGGATCATCTGACCATTCCTGGGACTCAATCTCCTCTTTGATAAGTTACTAATTCCTGGCTTTCCAAGACTGAGTAATTGGTTCATGCTTGTTGCACAGCTCAGCATAGTGAGTTTAAGAAGTCCTGTTAATATTGTTCAGCCATATTTATCTCACCACTGGATTATACTCCAGTCAAAGGAGTCCTTGTAGAGTGAAACTGGGGCAAGGGAGTGGTGAATTTATGTCTTGCATTAATCTACATAATGACTGTAGCTGTAATTAGCAAGGGCTATGTAATTGGTACGGAAACAGCCATTCTGGCCTTTCACCTCTGCAATTCACAGTGTCTAAGCCTCATTGTAAATTAATCCCATGTTTTTGATCAAGGAACATCAGTTTCAGTGAAAACAGAGAGAGCACTGTAAATGCATGAACACAGCTTCCCAGGCCAAATCACTCAGGTCATTTTACTTACGTGTTGCTTCAATGAGCTCTGGGCCCTCCCTGTTGAAAGATCTGGCAGCTCTGAAATGGACTGCTGGATCCCCTCTGCCAACCACACTGCCAAAGGCATGGCTAGAAGGCAGAAAAGACACACAGGACCATGATTACATGGGCCATTCATTTCTAAAAGGGTGTGTTGAACAGTGTGGATGATTTCTCACTCCTTGCCATATAAATTCTGCAGACCGTTTTGTTGAAGAGGGTGTATCTAGAGAGCAGGAACAATGGGTTTATGCTGCTTTGCTGATGTACCTACAGCCTTCCAAAACAGGGGACTCACTCCTCCCAAGTGCCCAGGAGAAGCTGCAAACTGGGGCAGGTTGCAGGAGTCATAGGAAAAGAGATGTTACTGTGACAAGGAGGTCTGGGAGACTGGAAAGAGAGAGAACCTTGTCTGCAATAGGGAACACACCACAGCCAAGTGTCAGAGGTGATGGAAAGGAAACTTTACTGGGGATCCAGAGGGTTCTGGGCAGTCAGGAAGTTACAATCAGCTGATAGACTGAAAATCAGCATGGGATAAGGGCTTAGACCATAAGAATACAGACATTTCATATATGGATCTTTTCTCTTTGAATCTCTTAAGCAGCAGTGCTAAGAATTACCTTGATGGAGTTTATATTTATGAAGTCTCATAAGGCCTTGCTATTAACATAACGTTTTTTCTACTGTATTTTTGGTGCTGTCATTTTGAAGAAAAGGCAGGCACCCCAAAACTATGGAAAAAACCCAGTAAGAACAAACCCCCCCAAAAAATCCCAACAAAACAACAACCAATACAGTTACCCAAAGAAATTGCCAAAAGTACTCCATCCATGCTTTCTTGAAAAATGATTGAGTCAGAAACCACAACAGAAGAGAAAGCAGAGATCTTTCTAACCAGCACAAGGAGAAACTCCCTTACCCAAACCGAGTTTCCTTTCTTCTTTTTCGAAGGAGAATAAGAGCCAGGGCAACAGCTGTGACCAGAGCTGTGAGAATGCCCAATGCCACAGGAACCCAGGAGGTCCCATAAGGAGGTTGTCTCTGGCCACCTAGGTGATGGAGAAAACACGAGTCAGGAAACAGAAGACTGCTAATGTTAAACAGACCAATTTCTCCTTTAGTTTTTAAATGGGAAAGGCATGATGCTGGACCTGGTGGATCTCTGTATACTGGAATTTGGCATAAACAGGTACTCAGCCAATCATCAGGAAATCATCTAACTCTTTCTCACAGCAAAGGTAGAGCAGAAGCATCTAGTTGTCAGAAACTATTGGTTTTGAGCCTCAAGAATGTAACAGGTGCTGCACCAGATTATATTATTTCACATGAGCTCATGAGCTGGGGTACTTCAAAATGGAGCCTCAGGACAAGAATGTTCCTCAGTATGATCTTTATGTGTGTGGGTTTCACCCTTTCCTGTTTGAGACAGACCAGAACCTTGACCAGGTTGCACAGCACTACCTGAATGTCAGCCAGGCAACATTTTGAAAGACAACAGAGAAGGACAATTGCCTCATGGCAATATGGTTTAAAATATTTACATTTTTCCTCTAACCCTTCCCACAAAGAGAAGCACCCTGAGGGACTTGGCATTAGCTGTAACTCTACAATATTGTCTGGTTGGTTGCAACTTCTCAATGTCTCTCCCCAAAGAAAAGAATATTTGCTCCCAGAATATGTATACTTTTGACTACAAAAGGTCTACAGAAGAAATGGAGACGCTGCCAAGCTGAGCAAGCTGCTGGGCAAGGAAGATAAGCAATACAGTTCTGAATAAAAAGAATATTATGTATGCCTGGCAAAAAATGATAAATTAATCCAACTCCCTGAGAGACTTCTTCTCCAAATACAATTACTAAAGATTAAATGTGAATTTGAATGGGTTTATTAAAATCTAGGATAGCCCTCATATCTCCAAACTGTTTAAGAGCTAACAAGAAAAGGCACCAAATCCCTTAGCACCTCCTTCATCTTCATGCTCACTTGCTCACCCTCAGCAGATGACTGCCCTTTACCTGAAGGGAGGGAAGAATCATCTTTGATGATGTAAGTAATCCTGATATAAGTCATATCAGTATAAATAAATCTGTTCTTAAAAGAGATGTTAGGTTCATGGGCTGGAATTTGGATGGATCTCTGCACAGATGTGTATGAAAAATAGTCAGACAACCCTTGCTGGCAGAGTCCTGGAAGACAAGAGGCTTCTGAGGCTTGATTAACAGCTACATTGAGGAGCCTTATCATCCAGGTTTTTAAAGAAGTAGTATTAGTCTAATAAACAGGTAGAGCTTGAGGACACAGAATTGTGGACAAAGGAGGAAGCAGACGAGTACTTCTCCACTTGAAGCAAATTATCAGATCCTCAGTACTTACTTTCCAGCATCTTATCTTCTTCAGTGACTCACATTTTCTTTTACCACCCAGAAGGCTTTACAGGCTCTGGGGCTTATGATACTCCCTCTTGCAGCAATTTCCAACCCAGCCTTCAAGGCTGTTTATGAGGAGGGAGAGATCAGAAACAGAAGCTGTCTTTCTCAAATAAAACAGAGGTAACTGCAACCCCCTCCACAATTCCCAAGCCAATCACTAGGTCTGATTCTGCCTAACAATCAGGGTAGAAACAGCTAACAACACTGATAAAAAAGGCCTCTCTGATAGTTAACAATAAGGCTTCCTTCTCCCTGTGGTGAGACAAACCTCTCTTGGCTTATTTTTCAAATCTCTGTCTGGTGAGAGAGCAGAGATTTAGGTTAACTTCAGGGGAGCCCCTCCAAAAGGAGCATGGATGAAAACAAAACAAAACTAAATTATTCTCCCTGTTTCTAAACTGCTGGGAATCAGAAGCCCATCTTAACAGTTTATAGCAAATGTGTCAGAAATATAAATGAATGTTGAAATTCACTCTTCTCCTGCTCTGCCCCACACACCCTTGCTTGGCACTCGTGTCACTGATCTTGAGAGGAGGCTGCAGCCCACAAGTTGCCTCTCATCTCTCAACACTCTCTCCCATCTCCTGCAACCCCTTTTTCAACCAGAATATGCCTCAAGACTGCACAAGGCAGAGAGAAGACAGTATTACTAGAAGAGTTTAGAAGAGTATTTAGGAGCCCTTGGATGATAAACCCTTTTATTTCACAGAAAGTTTATATCTCAAAAGTGTGTAAAGAACATAATGCAAGAGTCTTCTCCTGCCTACAATAGTGAAGATTACAGATAGGACACAGCTATTAAACCACTCTGTTCCTCACTCTGCAATGAAAAAAAGAGACTTCTTCTGAGAAAGTTTCTGAAAATATTAAAACAATCTTTGTTAATAGCACACCAGATCTCTGCATAAGTAGGGTGGAGCTCCCACTAGCTTTGCTGTGATGACAAATTCGACTTAAAGTTTATACGAGCTTAGTCATCCTTACTGCCGCACTGGGAGCTGGGCAGAAACCACCCCTGGCATTTCTCACATACAGCAACCAGTGCCAGTTTGCTATTTTAGGAAAGGACGCAACTTATGTTTTCTACCAGGCCTGAAACAAAACTGCAGTCTTTCTGCAGCTCTGCTGCTTAAGGCCTGTCAGTATTTCCACAGTGAACTTTTACTTCCAGCCTATTATGCTTGTGAAGAAATACATGTGCTTCCAGACAGCATTTGGCCAAAACAAGCACCACGCCTGATGCTACTTTTTTTGAAGTGGTTTGTAAATAAAAACAATCAAGCAACAACATATAGTACTTTCAGGATCATCCCATTCCAGCTCTCTGTAAAATGCAAACCCTAAACAGTCCCTGGGGCTTCTTGCCAGTGATGGCCGTTTTCCAAAGGGAATTCCTGGCTCTTTCAGATACTTTTGTCTGTATTTGGGTGCCACAGAGAATACCCCATCAAAAAGTAGGGGGAAAAAATGATGGTGCCAATGACCAACCTTAGTATGTTCAGCTCTGAACCTTCACACCCCTTCAATCTCTTTTAAATAATTTGAGGACTTTGATCCCACAGTGACTGTGTGCTCACATTCGACCTTCAGTGCTGACTTTGTCACAGGAACTGGGCTGCCAAAGCACCTGGGTAATGTGCATGCTAAAACCAGCATTAAATGCACTACTGCACGTAAGGATACAGTTCTCTGCTGGCTGCTCAGCCCATATCCCCACTTCCTGCTTGCTTGGGAACTCCTCTATAGAGTCCCCCTGCCATCCCTCACTGTAGAGAGATCAGGAGAGCTCAATGTCCATGTAATTCCTCAGAGAGAGGTGGAGTGGGAAGATAGCAGCAGCAGGTGGGTCAGCATCAGAAATTAGAGAATTAGTTGTGATTTAATTGGAGAACTAGAGATGAGTGTCCTGCCACGGCCACTTGGAAACAAAACCTCAGGAGACTGTGGCGTTTTTGTACGGTCACACCTCACTGACTGCTTATCACCAATCCTATTTTTATTTGGAAGTCCTCCTCTTAGTTATGTTACAGTTTCCTTCACAAGCAAGAGCATTTTCTCTTCTCCCTTCTACCCATCTCCCCATACAAAATCCTGCCCTGCTTCATAGCCTGCCTCCCATTCCCACTCACTGTGAAACACAAGCAGCAAGGAAATCACCCCAGGTGAGCCCAGCTGCCCTTCAGCACTAGGAGTGCTCTCCACATATGCATGTTCTTTGCTCCCAACAAACCCTTCCACGTGGTCCAGATTGCATGGTACAGCATCTGTACCATCATCTTCCTCTTCTACCAGTAGCTCAGCTTTTTCATGGAGACAGCTAAACTGGTTTAATATAAATACATTCAGTAAAACCATTATGAATGCCCATGTGGCCAGTTTAAATCAGGCTTCACTAAAACTAGTCAGAAATGGCATAAAATTAAATCAAAGAAGACAACCTATATTAGAGGAGTTTTCTGTCACATTTACTTGTGTAAATCAGTGTCAACCTTCATTTGCATATTTTCTATGTGTCTGCCCTTCTGCTCTGCACTAAGCACAGTAAAACCTCTACTGTGTCTAAGGAGACACAGTAGAGGCCAGAAGCTCTTTTGTTTATACCAGCTCTTTAAAGGTTATTGAATTTCTAGTCTCCTTGATGAAGTGTGCTGTTGTATAAGCCCACATGTCTCAGTAAGTAATAAGCAAAGAAATAAGAAAAAGACTCAGAAAAAACAGCTCTCCCAGTATCTCTGACTTCTTTCCCCAAGCGAAGGGAGAAGATAGTGGACACTTACCCATGACCTCCTGGGCTTCAAGCAGGAAGAGGTCACTCCAGGGCCCACACCCTGCAGAGTTCAGCACACACACCCTGATAATCAGGTCTTTGAGAGGATTCCACATGGTGAGATTGGCTTTTGTGTCCTGCACGATCATCTCCCCCTGAGTGCAAATAACAACAAACTGTGAGCTGTCTTGAAAGGCATCCAATGTAAAACTTCACCTTTAAACCAAAACAGTACCAAACATGTACTTCACTGGCACTATAACAAGGGCTGGGAATTGTGACTTCTGGGTCCTTATCTCAGTTTTGCCTGAGATTTGGGCTGTTGTCTTGGATTTCTCTCCCCAAAAATTGCTAGTAGTTTCCCAAGGCATAAGGGAGATAGAAGGTTTAATAATTTCTTCCTTTGAGGTCCTCCCATGCACGTTGCTATAGAAATAAGGCTTTCTTCTGCTATTAAAAGATATACCTCCTTCTTGTGGTTTACTGTAAAGCATCTGGTGGTTTTAATCCAAGGGAGGAATCTGTTTGTCTGTTTTAACTTGCTGACCAAATCCTGAATGGCTTCTGAATTTCAGCCCAAATTTTCACTTATGATAGCAAGGTCAACATATTTTCAGCAGTTTCACGGACCTTCTTCATACAGCAAAACCATGAATATTTGGCTGCCACTACTGACACAGAGTAAATTCAATGAGAACTCAAAATACCATCATTCAAAGTCAATGACGCTAACCTAGTGTGAAATGGGTCATACAAAATAGGAAATAATTCTTTTTTCCCTCTAGCTGTCTACTATTACAGGCTTGCTCTTCATTAATAAGCACTGGGTAAACACTTATTAGGAAGTTAGAAACCATAAGAAATGCTGTGAACTTCAAAGGCTGATAGATACCTGGGAAAGGTCCATGCCAAAGAACAAATGAAAGGCCTTCTACCCTGTCAGGGTCCTTTCAACTCCCTAAGTATTGTAAATAAAACTAAAGAATCCACAACCTTCTTTCTGTGATTTGCAGCACAACTCATTCACTTGTTAAATACACCTTTGCTGCTAGGATTTAGAAAACCAAGGCCCAGTCACAGGAGGCAGAAAGCCCACATCCTGTACTGTCTGAGCTGGACAGCCCAGAAAGAGGCAGAGAGAGACAAAGTGGATTCTCTCTATGCTGTCCTGCTTGTGCAAGCAATGGCAGAGAACTGGTCTGTCTGCAGATGAACATTCAAGTGAAGGAATTCTGAATATTCCAGGAAGGAAGAAATAGTCCTACATCTTGAAGTCAAATACTGAGGCATTCCCTAAAGTCAGAATACATCCATTTACACAAAAGCAGTGTCAGCAATCTAACCCCCTGGTATGGATGAGGGACCTTAATGCCTAGAAAATTTAGTACGAACCTTCTGTAATTCTGTGTTCAATGGCTCAGTACCTTCTCAATCTGTTACCTGAGTTACATTATCCTGCATCCATTCCAGTCTGTATCCCAGGACATTTTCTTTCAGCACATCTGGAGCCACACCTTCCCACTCCAAAATTAGATCAGGATCTCTTTGAATAACATGGATATTTTGAGGGGTGCTGTTTGGAGCTGAAAGCAGAGAACATAACACCATCACTTGTGCAGGAAAATAAGGCACTATCCACACTGAAAATGGCAGAGAATGGCAGTTCCTGAGATCATCCAGAAAAGAGATGGTGTGAGGGAAGAGAACAACTTCTGCAAACCCCCAGCAGTCTGCGTGTGGCTTCAAGTGGAGAAGACAGGTCAGCACCTCTCAAGATCCCACGAGTCTCACAGAGCTAATGGGACCAGCATGCAGAAGCCCCATGGCTGGGTAAACCCCTGTATCACACATCATTGCTACTAACCACATTTGGCTGTGTATCATTGTTTTGCTCTAGGAGACCCTCAGAGTGGATGAGCAATCTAACAGCAGAATGTTTCCCATACTGCAGAAGCAGCAAGGAGTTAATGACATTTATAATTGTCTCTTTTACAGGTTCAGAACTGCTGTCCTGTTCTTGTCTGCTGCTTCTTACCAAGCTCCAGGGTCTGGAAATAAACCCTGTCAGTGAAAGGGGAGCTGCCCATCTCATTGCTGCACTGCACACGGACGCTGTAGTTGGTGGAATGCTTCAGGCCTTGCACGGTGTAGGAGAAGGGTGGCACTGGGGTGACTTCAGTGGACACCTCCTGGCCATCTGGTGACTCAGCTACCTGTGCCAACAGTGAAACGAGATGACTGTTACCATAAGCAATATGACTAACATGTTCACATGGGTAAGAATTTAATTGTCACTTTAGGAATGTGTAAGAACAGATATAGCACCAGTGGTGCTTAAAATACTGAAATGGGAGTTGTCAAACTAAGAATCATGAAGTGACATCACTTGGGCAGCACAGAAATTTTCCACCATATAAAATTTGGTTCCATATTTTAAAACAGCTCCTTCCCAATGTTACAATTTCTACAGTAGATTATTATTCCTTTAAAGAAAACTAAATGTGCTTGTCACTTTGAGTGGTAGCAGCCAGCTTCTGAGACTCGTTTAAATCTGGCAATGAAAACCAGTAGAGCAATTTGCCTGTTGCCTACTGTCACCTTTTGCCAAACTCTTTTTTTTATAAGTTTGTATATTTTCAATTTTGTAGTGGATGAGAGGTATGGTAGACATAGGTGACTTGGTTCAACTAACTTGCTTCAAATTAAACTGGAAAGAAACTTCTTACCACTCCTACATCCCTTTTTCTTGTTTCCAAATCTGAGCTTTAAAGCAGCATGAATGTTAATTTAAATCTGATATCACTGTGCTTTTAATGTTAAAAACAGATATATCTGCTTTTAATGCACAGACAGAGTGAATGTTCCTACTTTTGTACTAACAATAGCAGAAATCACTGCATAACTCCCAGGCTCAGACTTTCTCTTCAAGTGCATACAAAATAGCAACGCAGAGAGTAAAAGCAAGATGTACCGACAAAAGCAAAAAAGTCACATGGACTTTATGTATTTTATATGGCAGCCTTTCTTCCTTTCTCACTGCCCTTCTGCTCACTCTCACATACACTTTTGGCACACTGGTTTATTTGGCTGGTAGAAAGGAAGAATCTCAAGTTTCCTGAATAGAAAAGCATATTGTTGTCATTATCACTGTCATCCACAGCACGGAAAAAACAAGACAACTATTTTGTTAAACCCCGTCTGCTGGATGATGTATTTCTGTTCAACACTCCCAAGAGCTCGTGCATCTGCCCCTTTCACACCCTGGAACTTGGCTTCTGTTAGCAGTCAGAAAACACTGCCATTCCCTGCCCTGTCCCCAGAAGCAATCTGCTTGTCTGAACACGGTGCTCCTGGGGCACCCGCTGCCATGCCTGAGTGCCAGAACAGCACAGCAAACTCCCAATCCCCCTTCTCTTTCTGGGAGACTCCCAGCAGAAATGCAATCATGAAGAGGCAGGAACATGTGCATTTTCACATGGAAATGTAGGTCAATGCCTCACACAGAATCTCTCAATGTGGGAGTCAGAGGAAGCACAGTTTTCTGACAGTGCAGGGTCATTGCCAAGTTATCCCGCTCCCAGACTCAAAATGCAGGAACTCCATCCTCCCCAAATAGAACAGAAAAGTCTTAGAAAAGGGGTGAGAGACTGCTGAGTTGACAGAAACTGGGCTGCTCTGATTCAGCCTCTTCCACATGTCCCATCCCCCACCCCTGCCCCTGCCAAAAGTGAGAGGGAGAACTTAAACCCCAGAATGATTAGCATTGCAGCGTGCAAGCCAGACAGAATAGGTTGTTCCAGCTCGAGATAACTGGCATTGTAAAACAGAGGAAGAAAAGTATTTTCAACTGCAAAAAAGAACAGAAGTGGCAACAAAACCCACAAACCAGTGCCAGCTGCATCTAGGAGTTCTTTCTGCCAGTGAGTTGAAACTAAATTATGATTTCCTTACGTCTGAAATATAATAAACAGCAGAGCATGAAACCTCTGGTTTCTCCCCAAATAAAAAGAGGACTACAAGTAAATTAGCTAGACTGCTTCCAGCATACCTTAAGTTTATAATCCTCCTCTGCATAGCTGGCAACACTGCACAGAAATTCAGCTCATAATGCTGCTATAATCAGGCAGGGAAACCATAGGGGCCTGGCAAATAAATCCGTGGGGAATGTGCCTGGTTGTGTTTGCACAGCCTGCTTTGGGTATCACCATTTATTTTCTCACTGGGTTACCTGCTCTTTGATCTGATTCTACAGCTAAGTATGCAATGATGGAAACTAACTCTGCCCGAGGTTGGACACATACCATTGTTCTCAGGAACTTCAAGAAGCAGACCAGTTTTTCACAGACGTGGAATACAGGGCTACAGAATAGTATCAAGTGTGATTTTCTGGGGAGAACTGGTCTTTGACAATGGAAAACCAATCAAGATTTAGAGACAGGACTTAAATTTGCTCTGAAACGTGCAAATAGGTCTGATCTTGTATCAAAAAGCCCAATCTGCCTCTTGCCTCCATCATTCCTACCTTTCCTGTACCACATCCTATACTTTGCAAATTCCTCATCCCTTGGATTCATTGGTATGTCCGAATTCCTGCCTTTCTTCTGGCATCCCACAGCACAGGCCTGATTTGGTGTGGGACTCACAGGCACCTGCCCTGGTACAAGCTACCATGGGCCACTGCTCCATGCAGGAAGGGTGAGCACAGCTGCTCCAGGGCACTTCCCACAGAGTGCTGTGTGCTTCATGTGTGCTGCAGTGTAATAACCTGTATGGAGTAGCTGCCACAAAGCAACTGATAACCAGCTGGCCTGGAGAATGCAGCCAGTCTTTAATGCTTAATTTCTGAGCATGAAGTTCATGACCTGCTCTTTGGCACCTGAGTTGCCTCCTATTAAGGTTTTATGTTTTAAGGCTGTGAAGTAAGAATTGGAACACTGCTAAGAAGTTGGGAGAGCAAACGATAGCCCAGGAAATGTGGCTTAAGTAAGTCCTATTATTTATGCAGGACAGGGCACAACCCAGAGAGGCCATACCTGAAGAGTGCAAGAATGGAGAGGTGCACGGCCATCAAATCCTGGCACCCAGACCACGCTGGCATTGCTGCTGGTGATTTGGCTTACAGTTACATTGAGAGGTGGGAGAGGCATGGCTAGAAAGGAAACAAAGAGACCTTTCAGTGTACACAGAACTGAGCAGGTATTCACGTGGAAATGGAAGAGGCTTGAGGCTAAAAATTATGCAATGAAATCACTAACAGAAATGTAGTAAAATATCACATCTTTAGAGAGTGTCCCTGACTTGTTGTGAATGAAACCATTATTTTAACATTGGACTAGCTATTGTCAGCCATTCATCATTGTCCATCGATGCACACAGGCAGTGGTTGATCTCTTTGATAGCAATGCCAGTGTGTGATGTTTACACCTTTGCTACTCAGCTCTCTTTCCTTCCCGCTCCATTGCAGGGCATGACTCAGCCCTGCACACAGCTGCCTGTGGACCCACATTGTGAACTAAATCAGGGCTTTAAAATCCCACCTCGGGTTCTCAGTCCAGCCTTTGACACCAGCTCTGCCAGCACTGGGTGGAAGGTGGCTTGCTGTAGTGACCTGAATACCCTGGAGCTGGATTTGCTGTAGACCTCTTTGTGCTGCCTCCAGGTGTCCACTGCAAACCCCCACTGAAACACTCTGGGACAGAGCCTGGACTGAAAACTGCCTCCTCAGACTTGGGATGAATAAACTGTTTTACAGAGGGGAAATTCAAGCCAAAAGGAGTGCCTGTCACACTGCCACACATGGTTGATACCACTCCGCAAATTAAGGGCAGAGCCAGGAACAAAATGAGATTCCAAGACTGGACAGTTAATCAGATGCTTGTGCTTCCTACCACCACAGAACAGCATCAAACTGCTTGGCTTCCTTTAAGGATCTTTGATGTTTCCCTTTGATTTTTCCTTTCCTCTCACCGTAATTCTGCACAGTTAATTCCTATCCTTCTGGTCACCATCTCTTTTTCACCTCTGAGTTCTCATTCTGGCACTTCATTCCTGACAAAATTAGCAGCTTCATGAATACTAACCTCTCCCCTGACCTTCCTCTTATTTTAAAAAATTGCATGCTGATGCTTGTAATAGTTTCCCTGCAGCACCTCAACAAATTGTAACCTCAGGAGTCCTCTTTCAGAAACCCATCCTCAGGACAAGGCTCTGCCTGCAGATTAAATTTTCCATGCCTCCTGAGTTGTATCCAACAGAAAGCAGCAACAGAAAAGTAATTGCAAGGCAGGATTTCTCCAGCTGCATCTTCTACCCTGCCAGAGCACCTTTGTACTTCGCTGCACCAAGGACAACACAATACTGCTGCCTTCAGCATATCCACAGGGCCACCTTGCAAGAGAAATACGGAGCCCAAACACTCAGATCTCTACAGAGGGCCTGGAGGAGACGAATAGATGGTGACACTGATTAACCCTATAAAGCCTTTGTTAATTGGTTAACCAGTTACCAGGACCCAGGGCAGGGCCTGGCACCTAGATAAGGACAGGGAGTGTGGGTGGGGCAGGAGAGCAAGGGTCTGGGATGGAAGCTGGTCAATGAGTTATTAGTTAGTTAACTTAAGACTTTCCTGCATCTTTGTTTCATTCTCTTTTGATGTTTTGTGTTCAGGTCTGTAAGCTCTTTAAGGGGAAAAAATCCTGCTGTTACTGCTTACTGGGTATTGCTGAAACATTGTCCATAACTCAAGGTTTTGCAGACACACCTGTAACTTCCGGGTTTAGAAACATGTACTTTTCAACACAGGATGGCAGGCTCAAAGGAGGTATGTGCTGTGCCACCAGTGAGAATAACCAACTGCTAACACACCCCCTGTGTGAAGGAGACAGTGCCTGAGGAGGGCTGGCTTGCTAGCACCTTCTCCTAATTCTGCAAGCAAGGGCCAGATGCATTGTCCCACCATCTCTTGGGAAAAAACTGTGGGCGGCTGTTTCCTGTTGTGCTCTGAAACACGGGATACAACCCTAAAAGTGTTAGCTGCAGAGAAAGCCTGTCAGAAAACAGGACCTTGAGTGTTAACATAAGAGAGTTAGCTTCCTCTCTGCTTAGAGAGTGGCTGAACAATGGGGCTTTGTAATGGCTGGGGACTGTGGGCTACAATAACAGTAATTTTCTGCTTGGAGTACACCCAGCACATTGTGGGCACTACAGAGAATAGATAATGAACAACAACAGAAGCAAATAGGAAGAAATGTTAACAGTTTGTCAATGTCCTAGCAAAAATATTTGCCTCTGGAAACACAGAAGAAACTAATTGTTTAATAAATTGTAGAAAGATTTAAGAGTCTTCATTAGCAGATGGGTTTGTGTAAGAGAGGAAGGCCCCAAACATGCATGCACAGACAACTACTTCCAGAAGTAACTTCATTGAATTCTGCATATTCATAGGAACAGGAACAAAATAAACATTATTTGGGCCTGCCCTATTTCTGCTGTATAGGAGCTTTGTTTTAATTTTAAGAGGGCTATACTAGATCTTCGAAGCTTTTCTATTTAGAAAAGCGTCGTCACTTAGGTAATTTATAACTACTTCTTTAGACATATCTTTGAGGTACTACAGACATAACTTTTATGACTACTGGACTTGCTATTCAAAACCTGAATTTTTGTCTCTGGGACATGCCACACACTGGTGCAATGTTAGCTGAGTGACTTAAGCTTGCTCCTTCTCAGATCTAGAACGTGTGTGACTCAAGTGTGTGATGGCAATATGTCCCTCCTAAATAGGCTCTGTAGATTCATTAGCTGGTGATCCCTGAAGGAACGCTTTTCAGCTAAACATAATTGCTGGGAAATTAGAGAATTCTGAGATCTTTACCCCTTCATCCTATTAATGGTTAAAAATTAATAATCTGTATTAACATAAAAAACTTCAAAAGCTTGTTTATGCTAAATGTTTTTTCAAATTATGCCTTGACAAGATTTTTTGAAAGTGTAATAGCTTTGTGAACTAAATTCTATCCCAGGATAAAATATCCATAGAAGATATATTCTACAATAACTAACTGCACTGTGTAGACAAGCCTTTAAGGCAACAACTCCAAATGGTTTTAAATTAAGTTATAAATCTTACTAGTGCAACGTACTGCATTCTTGGCATAGCAGTAACCACAATGTCCTGAACAAAAACACACTCCAAGAGCAGTAGGTTACAGCTGGATTTCGATCTGCCCTTTAATGAACACCAGCTACTACAACTACAGTACATAAAGGATTGCTTGTATTTGTGCTGAGCAATAAGCTACCACTTGGAACAAATTATTTTTGTGCCATGCCTCTCCTGGAACTGATGATCACATAATTAAAAGTGCTTTAAAGCATGACTAAAAATTCAAATGCAGAAGCATCTCAACATGAAGAAGAGGGGAAGAGCTGATTGCTCTGATTATCCCTGCTTCAGTTACCTGGAGGAACAGAGGAAATGTCACATCAGCCTGGAGACTTCCAAATGGCAACTGATCATGCACAGGCTAGGAATTGTTTTTAATGCGTTTTTAAAGAGCAAATAATTTAAAAAATAAAATTCATAAACCCAGTGTGGATAAGCATTCATTACTGGCCACTGGTGATCACCTTCCTTGACTTTTTCAGCATCTAATGTGATGCTAATAAAAGAAAGCAGAAGTAACGGCCTCTTTAGCTCTAACAAGACCCATCTATTCCCAAGAGGGAAAGACTTCCCTGCTACAAATTCATATCAGCTTCATCTCTCACAAACAACTTAATCGCCTTAGCTCTCTCAGTTTCAAGGAAAAGCTGTCATTTGACATTACATTTCCACTCCTGAATCAGATGTGGATTGATTATTTTCAACAGCCTGGGATAGGGATACGGCCCTGCATAGGAAGTGTTAACTGCTGTTGGAACACAAAGCATTGTTTCAACTGCTGGCAGCCTTGAGGCAACTCCTCGCATTAAGGTGCTCTACTTTCCCTCCCCAGAGAGCAAATCCAAGGCCCTGCCCAGTCTCTGGCACCCAGTCTCTCACCTTTAATTTGAACAGTGGCAGTCCGAGATGAAGACAATCCCTTCACGTTGTGAGCTTCGCAGGAGAAAACTGTGCTTTGATTAATACCTGGAGATCAGCCAAGAAAAGGAAAGGAAACACAAATAGCTGTATAATCCATCTTCCACCTTCAGCAGAATTTCAGTTATTTGTAACATCCAGCTCAAGTTGTACAGGCACTTGGAGGGGTGAGCTGGGTGACAATCAAAGGCAAGATTTCAACGTAAATAATGTGCTAAACACATTTTTAATGGGGGGAGTGTGGCAAAGCAGAAAAGCTTTCATGGAAGTGTCAGAAAGCACTGAAAAGGAAGAATCTGTCAGGACAGCAGCTGATAGTGCTCAGGTAGTAGATGTCTGCTTCTCACATTCTGGTGAGTCTCTTTGGAGCAAAGATTGTGCTGAACTGTGAGCTCACACAAAGCCCAATGCTTTGGGCCTCAGCCTACACCTGAGCAACATTCATCTGCCAACTGGGCTATAAGCCCAGGAAAACTTTTAGTCAGATGCTGCTTATTTCTAGTCAATGCTCACCTGTCCCTCACCTTGCATCAGAACTTCTGAAGACACATAAAGGAAGTGGAAGTTAAATCTACTGCATCTGCACTGAAACACTTTCCAGGGGTAATACAAGTCAGAATGTCTTCTGCGAGCATCCATCCATCCCATGGCATCATGGCATGATGTCTGGCTCTCCCAGGACACATATAGGTATTGTAAATGAATTGGAATTGAGATAGATTTGCAAAGCCGCCTGGAGAACTGTGTCCAGCAACTATTGTCACGTGGCTTGGCCCTCAGTTGCCTGAAAAGACTCTATCTGAGAAAAGTTAAAGATTGGCTCACTGTGGGCATACACTTTCAGAAGGAAAAACATTTCAGAGCTGCAGAGAGCAGCTTGCACAGTGTCTCTGACCTTTGACTCATCTCCCAAGCCTGAGACTAGCAGCACTGCAAAGAAGGTGAAATGGGAGAGAGGAGGCAGTGCTGTTCTCATCCCTGTGAACCAGAGGAAGGTGCTGCCAACAGGCTGAAGGCCAGGCAGCACAGCAGAGCACCTGAAGTGGTAGGCCTGTCCCAAGACAGAACCTAACACAGCCCTGCCCTAAGGAAAATACAAAATACACCACAAACCAGGAACTGCGTGTTCCCTAGCACCATGCCAGCACTGCTTTCCAAATACAACACTGCTGAACCTTCTAAATGTTTGCTTTCTAGCCAAGTATTTTGTTACTATTTTCTTCAGTGTGTGATACTTTCCTCAGCTAGCAATGCTTGTTTTCTTACCAACTGCCTCTTTTGACATGCTCTGGTAATCCAACCATGTATGTTCTGTCTTGCTAATGTTTTAAGTTGCAAAGACAAGACATATCCAAGGGACACCCCAAAATATACTGAAAGAGGGTGGGCCCAAGGGGCATCCCAAAGAACACTGGAAACAAATAAAGGTGCTGAAGACACTTAATAAATAAAATAGCAATTCATTTGGAGAATCACTAGGAGCAGACATCTTTTTCAGGCTTACAAGCCACTGCCCCTCAACAACAGATATTTTGTGAGGCGCTGTGGGATGAGTTAGTGGAGGAGAGGTGACATTTTTTTACTGTCTCTCTCCTCTTGACTATCCATCTTTTCAGTTTCCATTTCAACAGGCAGATTATATCATAAGGGAGCAGTTTTCATTTCAACTTAGAACAGTACTGGTGGCTACATAAGAGAGGGAGCAGATGATTAAAACCATGTCAAATTACAAATCATGCTTTGATTTTTGAATAAAAAAGGTTCTATCAAAAGCCTGAATAGGACTGGACAGCTCAAATGATGGCCAAAGACATACAAAAACTCACCCTGGGTGTAACTGTTAACACTGATAAAGAGGCCCTAGAGACAACTGTTAGTTGTAAAACCTTTCCTTTCTAAATAACCAGTTAAACTTTGGGTCAGGGGTGTTGAGAATACCAAAACAGCAGCAAAGAGAAAACACAACACAAGGCTGTTGGACAACTAACTACAATGAAGTTACTTTTAAGTGGTAACTGCAAGAATAGCTGCAGTCAGCTCTAGGTAGAGAAACATCACCCTTTTCTGAAAGTGGTCTGAAGAGAGGCCCTAACACCTACTGGCTCCTGAGTTTTTCTGCTGACTCTGCTGGGGAAAGCTCTGCCCTGGGGCAAACTTTGGTCTTGAAGGGTATCAACCAGCCCATTTCAGCACTGATACAATCACTCTTGAAGTATCAAACAATTACATGGGGCAGTCAGATTTCAATGATAAGATCATCCAGCAAGCCTGCAAGAACAGAGATGGGGGTGGGTAAGAGAGGGGAAAGCAGTGTGTGACAGGGCTGTGCACAGAGGGAGGGGATGGCATCTGCTGCATGTGAATGCTTGGAGAGTTCCAAGAGCAACGGCACCAACAGAGTCACTTCATATAACCATGAACACCCTCCACAAGGTGGAACAAGAGGCATCCAATGCATCACCTGTTCAACAGCACCTTCAACAAGAGTGCCAGGCACACCCAAACTCTGTAAGAGCCTGTGTGCCTCAAGCCAGCAGAAAACACACTGGGCAACCATCACCCCTCAAGATAATCTTTGTATGTGATCGTGACCACTCAACCTTTAATGCAGAGTTAAACACCATTCCCACACTATGTGGCTACCCAACATCCAGGGCATGATCAGAAGAGAGTTCTTCTCCTCCTCTGATGCTCTAAGTGATCCCCTGCAGTGGCAGCAGCCTTACCTGACACATTTAAGATGGAGGGGGAGACGTCTGGAAGCCCCACTCTAGAGTCTCCCATCCACCAGACAATTGTCACTGGTTCAGGGGGACCAACAGCAGCACAGGCCATATGAAATGGAGCATTAGGGGACACGGACACATCCTCAGGTTCCACAGTAAAGTAGGGCACACCTGGAAAAACAACAGAAAAGTGACAATAACTGGAGCAACTGCCTGTTGTTTATTTCCATTAACACTGGACATCCATCTGTCCTGCTGCTAGGCTGAATCCGACGCCCTCCAAGCCCTTCACAAAAACCAAGGGTCAGATATGCTTCATCACCTCAGGGCACGAACACCTAAGTGCTGCTACTGGAAATTAGAGAGAAAGAGTGCTCGCTTCCCACAATGCCTTTGAAAAACCACTTTCAATTCCAAGACTCCCCTATGAAATGGCTTTTAGTGGTAGTATTTTCTCAATTTTTCAGCTGGAGAGATTGAAGTTTAAAGAGGCAACAGTCAATAACTTTAGTGGTGGCAGACACCACTTTAAAAGACAGCTAATCCAGCTACAGATACTTCTTGCCATGCATTTAAAACTGAAGCTTGAGAAAGTGTTGAACTACTGGCTTTAACAAGCCCATGAATGAGGAAAGAATCCCCGTGGTGAGAGCCTGGGAGCATTTACAATGCTCTCTCTGCAGCCTAATTGAATGGAGATGCCTTCCAGCACACTCTGACACCACGACTACCGGGCTGCCTCGGAGTCAGGGCTGATTTGTTTCAGAGCTGAAGGCTATCCACGGACACAGCTCTCTCAGTAATTATCTGCTCCCCACCATGGAAAGACTCCTGGTTGGTACAACAGGTATCAGATTAGGCCCACGGGGAGCAGAATGCAGCTGCAATGCTGCAAAGCTACCTTAGATCATCTCTAAGTGGCAATAGCTGACTGTAATTCCACACATCAAGAGATGTGGTTCCTCTTATGGGCAATACCAAAACTCTAGCGGTTTCAGTGCTCCAAACCAGTAGCACAAATTTCACCAGCCATCAGCAGCAGTGCTGACCATGTAGGACAGCCAGTATGTATTTCTGGTGATTGGTGGACAAGCTGAAGCCCCAGAGAAATGTCCAGTTCCCTTCTATACAGAAATCTTTGTGTGTCAAACACTGCTGCTACCAACAGCACTTACTCCAACCAAAATCAGGCATTCTCAGCTGGAAAAAGCATGTTCTGGAAGCTGCTGATCTGTTTCCTCACAGAAACAGAGGAACTGACAATATTGTGCATTCACATGCTGAAACTATAGTGTCTGTCCCTGGCCAAAGATGACAGGCCCAAGCACTTCCATCAGCAGGCAATTAATACAGGTGCCTAAATAGGGATTTAGAAGCCTAACACTTGACATTTCCCCCAAGCTCCAGCCAAAAGTGCTTTCCTCAGTCTTTTGCTGACTGTCCAGTCACGGTTCGCATCTTTCAGGTAGCAGCTCCTTTGTGCCTTCCTTGCCTCCTTTCCTTAGAGAAGTAAATGAACAGATTAAAACAGATCTAAACCCAAGTCTCCTGAGGAATGACAGTGCCTATCTCTGCAAAGGCTAATGTTCAGGACAGGTATATCCATTGTCATGACATACGGCTTGTTTTTGCTGACATATTTTACTTCATTTTTTAATTGCATTCATACATAAGCAATAAAAATGAGTAAGCTTTTGAGATACCAGCTGTGACACCTCTGCCTGCTTTGCCCTCCTTTTCCAAGGAAGATTAGAAGGGAAAATAACCACCGTTTCTCTACCTGTGAGCAGGATCCCTGCCTCCTGTCCATTTGTCATGACACCCAAGGTAAACTTTCAGGAAGATCCTGCCCAGCTCGGCAGGTTTTCTCACTTTAGGAGCAGCTAAACAGAGCAGACAAGACCACAATTAAAAACTTTCATAGTTGAGGGAGTGCAGCTGACTCATCCAGCTGAGGAACTCGCACTGCCCCCGTCCGTATGTTACCTGGACAGCTCGCTGCCTGTGACACATTTAGCCTCCCAGTTCCTGGTACAAGAGGTGAGTGTCAGCACAACCATTTCACAGATGCCCCATGAAGGCACTGAGCAGCCAGCAGTCAGGAAATCAGCAGAAAAACAAAGAAATTATTCCACCAATTCCCCTCTTCCAAGCCAGCATCCAACCTTTAGGGCTGATTTTTATGTACAGCTCAGTTTTGAGACAGTGTTGGTTCAGGGGAATGTGTCCACACGGGTGTGGCTTGGTCTCTGACTGTAGCCACAATGGGGGCTGGCAGCCCCAGGAACAGCCACATAGTCAGAGGTATAATTTCAGACAGAAAGTTCTGTAAGAAACACAATCCATTTTTTAACACCACAGTGTGCCTCAGATCACCTCTCCAGCCATCAAACACTATCATGTTCTCAGTAAGGCCAGAGACTCAGTTCTAAACCAGGAAACAGGTTCAAAACAGTTTTGGTTTTGTAAATTCTAAGAAGTGTTTAATAAGATCAAACATTTTTATTACAAGACAGTTAAAATACCATTGCTAGAAAATCTGGCAGAAACAGACTACCTAAGCAGATATTACACAGCATAAAAATCCAGTCAAGCTCATTCTAAGTTAGGTCACCAATAGTCCACATTTATTTGTGTGCCACACTGAAGCATGTCAGCACCTACTGAAGGCTGCAAATCACCAGAGTAAAGATTCTCTCAGTCAGAGAACAGCTGTTATTGACAGAGCAACCACTGCCACAAAGCTGGCACGTCCCAGGAAGAAACACACAGAGATAACAGCAAAGGTGGGTCTGATATCCCAGGTGCTTTCTTATGCTAAGAGCTGACACATTTTTTAACTCCACCCCTTATCACTACTTGTTAATTTTTAATTATATCCACCAACTCCCTTTACACATTACTACATGCCCAGGTCATGTAGTTTAACTACCTTCTGCCGTACTTGTTTTTCTCATAAAGGCAACTGGTTGCGGTTTTTTTTCTCTTCTGCTGTAAGCTTTGGTCTTCGTTCTCAACACACTCCATCTTACTTAACTGCAGCTGATTTTTTATGACTTCGATACTTTTTGCCTGTGCAGTCCAGAAGGGCAGCATGTTTATTTCAGACAGCTTGGCATGCTGAGCTACCCAATCACTCCTAATGCACCCACCATACAAATGCAGCCACCCCTGGAGCAGACCATGGTAATTGGATAGAAATAAAAACTCCATATGAGAGAGTGTTTTAAGCTGTAAACAATGTTCTCCAGATGAAACTTCACCTGATAATTTAGGTGGACAAAAGGCTGGGATTTATGGAAGGCAGAATGTGTTACTCTTCTTGTGAGAGCTGCTATGAATGTTCCCATGCTCTGAGTGAGCGAGACTTTTGCTGTAAAATACCCAGAACACATCACCTCCCACAACACCCTCCCTGCTCCCCCGTCTAGGGCTGTCAAGTCAGCTCTTCCCCAAAATGTTACCAAATATATCCAAAAAACTACTTCTTGCTGCAAATGCATTGTTCTTATCAACTTCTTCACCAAATATTAAGCCATCCTGTGACTACTAGCTTGTAACAGAGGATCTAACAGAACCATGGCTCAAGGGAAATGAAACTAGAGAAAGTAAGAAGCCACCAATCCACACTGCCTTGGGTGATTTTAAGCAGCCATGTAGAAGCCATTCTTATCAGACAACCCCAGACAGAAAAGTGCCACATGGAGCAGCCACAGCTATGAAGTGCTGCTGTACAGCACTCCTCACAAAACTCACAACTGCGTTAAAACTGTACCTTGCCCACCAAGACTTGTTTGGCTGACACACAGAAGCAGACTATGACCCTGCTTAGAGAAGTGGGTTGGACCAGATGAATCCCATGGATCCCTCTCAACCTGAACTATTCACCATTCTGTGAATTATTTAGAGATGACCGCAACAATGGGTTTAAAAGCTGGAAAGAAATGTGCTTGCACAAAAAGATCTTGTTTCCTAACATGCCAAAATAAAACCAGAAGGCAATGAACGGACAGCTCTGCTCTTTGAAGCAGTTCTCCTAGTTCTTACTCCTGCTCTGTAGGATTTCTCTGCAGTCAGCAGCAATGGTTCAGAGCCAAGAAGCCTGTCACTGGAGCAATCTGCTCTCACCACTTTGACCTAGAGCATATTGGTGGGTCAGCCGTGAAAGGAAACCAGCACTACTACTCCTCCTTACCTTCCACTATGAGCCACACTTGTTGTGATTCTTCCTTCTTCCCCCCGTTCTCAACCTGGCACCAGTACTTCCCAGAATCTGTCCGCTCGACGGATTTCAAGCTGAAAAAAGTCAAAAGCCATATCGATATTTTATGTGGATAAAGCATGTTTTTGCCCCAAAGGACCCTCCAGTGTTTGGCAAACCAGATGCATGGAAAACACCCACTGAGACACAGCCAGCTCTGGGGAGGAGATCAACAGCCAGCCAGCACAAAGCACATGGCAAAACAGCAGAGATGGGAGGCTCCTCTCTAAAGTGGGTGGAGAAAGTCCTTGCAGAGCAGACAGTCTTCCTCCAAAACATCTGCGCAGAAAACCAGTCATCTGTGTCCTCTGAGGATAGGAAGGGGTCATCTCCATCCTGAATCATGACTCTAGCTAGCCTTCAAGTGTGACAGCTTGGCCTGTAACATCTGAGCTAGCAGGAAACTCCACACTGCAAACCTCCAGCGAGCTTGACTGCTTTGCCTCAGGCGACAGGACCGGCAACAGCCTCATACAGGAACAGATGGGTCAGAAAAGGGTCCCCCTTGCCTCAACTGCGCTCAGCACTATCCTGATCCCAAGAGTGGCTCACGCTGCAGAACTCCTTGGGCCTCCCAGTTTGTGATTTCAAGGGGTTATGCTGGTGCATGGTGAGCAAGGGCAGAATTTGGTACCAAAGCAACGAGGTCTCAGCCACCAAAGGCACCAGTGCCTCGGAGAGCCTGCCAGGGCAGCAGTGCTGCCTGCTCCCCGCAGGCCGTGCAGCCGTGCATCCGCTGCCATGCAGGGATCCTGCGCAGAGCTGATGCCCACCTTTCTAAGGCTAGCAGTCCTCCTCGGAGAAGGGGAAGGATGTCTCAGGAAGGAAGACAGAAAAGGGAGAGTGTTTGCCGAAATGCCCAAAATGGACCCCCTACAGCCCAGTTTTCAAAGCTGGACCTTCAAATGGCATCAGCTGTCCTGCCCATGTTCTGAAACACAGTGATCACATCAGAGAGTCACACGGGAGTGGTAGAAATTATCTCTTTAGGAGAAGAAAGGAAAAAGAAGAGAGAGATTCACATACAGCCAGATTTAGCACCCTAACTTATCTCTGGTGCTGCAGAGAGAGTTCTCAGCAGAGCAAAACAAGAGGCAAGAAAGGAGATCAGAATGAGATTGTGAAGGACAGAGTTAACTAGTAGAACTGGAGGGAAGTAAACAGTATAGTTTCAAGACAAACTGTTTCCACAACATAATGTTATGCAATAGTTTTACTGTGCACAGATGTTTTTTCCTACCAAAATGTTTTTTTACAGACAAGCTTTAACACAAAGACTTTTAGTTGGCGGAATTGGAGACCCTGTGCAGTGTCAATCCAAGAAATGTAAGAGGAGATGAAGCCAGAGCTCAGTCAGTCAACAGTGTTGAGCTCTCGTGGTGTTGGTATGTTTGCCTGTACAAGCTCTTTTAATGCATAAAAAAGAGCAGAACCTTGGGTCTTGTTTATCTCAGTACTTACAGAACTAGCTGACATCCCTCTTCTGCTGAAATAAAAGTGCACAGATCTGTTTTGCACAAGAGTTTCATGCCTCTGAATGGATCACGACTGATACCACGTAGTGTAAATGTAATAGGAATAAATTAGGATTCATCGTAAAATGAATCAGGGATGGTTCAGAGGACAAACACTCCTCCCCAAAGAAAGGAAAGGTATGTAGTCCTGGAAGTATCATTTCAATCAACAATCCTCATCCTTCAGGCAGATTGACAGCTCAAGAGAGAGAGAGTAAGAGAACAGGATGAGTACAAGAGAGAAAACCTATTTATACTGCTGCATGGCAGAACAAGATGAACAAACAAAGCAAGACCATCTTTTCACCTTGAAGTCACGTCTCAAGCATCACAAGCATTAGCAAAGCACCTGTCCCCACAGCAGTCAGAAAACCAATATGGTTCTAGTGGATAAAACCTCAGCACTCAGTGGCTTCAGTTCTGCTCTCAGTTATGCCCTTGCCACACAGTGAACTGCAGCCCTAAGGACTCTGCCCCACTGAGGGAACTGCAGTTGCAGAGATATAGCTGACAGCAGAAAACTGTGCAATAGTTTCCATGTTATTCTTCTTTCTCTGCATCTGTTGTACCTGAGGAAGCCGATCCAGTGTTCTTCATCTACTGGAATGTACACCTGGTCTATGCTTTGCACCACTGCTCCGTCCTTGATCCACAACATCTCGGGATCTTCCATTCCCTCGAGGCTGCAATTTAGTTTCACGGGTTGACCCTGGGACACCTTTAATTTGATTGGAGGTCCTGTAAATTTCATACCTAAAAAAAAAATACTACTCCGCCCCACCCCCAGAAGAAGGGGGGTTGGAGTACAGCAAATTACTCTAGGTTGGTGGTCTGGAATTACATACCCTACCAGCACACGCTGCAGAGGAGTGTGTTAGTCTCAGCACTGCTCTACTATGTCTGCTAGGCAAATGCAAGCACTGAAAGCACAATTGCTGGAGAAAAGTGGTGGTTCAGTGTGTACATGGGGATTTTTTCAACTCGTGTAACAGCAGGGTGATGTTCTGCAGAGCAGTGCCCAAGCAGAGACGCACAGAAACGCCGGGAGCTTCGCCGTGTCAGTGATCCAGCAGTGCTAACTGCATCTGTTCAACACGCTACCACACCTCCCTCTTTTCCCCAGGCCTGGATCCAAGCTATGGTGTTCTTGTGCTGCTGAGAAAACATCATGCTTGCTCCATTGTATGCATTTGCAAAGAGCGTGGATATGAGAAAGAATCAATTATGTTTTGTTATTCAGCATACACTGTTCTCCTGCCTTACAGAGAGCTTCTCTACAATTTTCAAAACCCATGAAAGCAAAACCTATTCCACAGCATACCTCACTGAGGAGCAGAACTGTTAGAGAACAGATATTTCTGTCGCGTGATGTGGGTGTGTGCTGAATGAACTGCCTGAAGGACCCTTCAGTCCAGCCAAAGGACCACACCATACCCAGAGCTACACCATTGCCACCCCAAAGCAGCAGGGCCAGAGCTGGTGAAGGTTTATATGGACACAGAAATGATCAGAATTTGGCCCGGAGCACTGTTACATGTGTGGGTGGACGGGGAGTGTTTCCCTCAAGCAGAAGCAAATGTATGGAATTTGTTACCATGAGAAGACACGGAAGCCAACTATCTAAGCACATTTAAGAAAGACAGGCATATAAAGGAGGAACGAGAAGATCAAAGGAGACCGTGGGAAAGCAGGAAGGTAGAAAATAAATGTAAAGTTAGTTTTGTTAGGGAGAGTGGCTATTTCCTATGCAGTGGCACAGGACTGACAGACCAGAACAGGTCTAGCCTAGTCCAGTATTATGCCCTGGCAGTGGACTCCACATCCTTCAGAAAAAAATTACTCCATCACTCTTGCCTGGCCACGTATCACAGTACATTACAACTTCACCCAGCTCACTGGTTGGTCAGCTTCTCACAGGATGCCTTGCTACCCACAGAGACAGTCAGAAAGTGCTGCTTAGTGAGCAGCCCTGTTGCTCTCAAACTCTGTTACAACCTTACTGGCAATCCAACACAGATTTCAGATCTGCCACTTCCCTTCTTGCTAAAACACCACCCTCCCACAGCCATGAGGGCACCACCTCACAGGGCAGAGGAGCAGCAGAGGAACTCACAGCGTGGTTGTAACATCTGGGAGAAGAGGAGCCAGCACTGTGTGACCAGCCAGCGCTCTGCCACCAGCAGCCTGTACCCAGATGAGTACCAGTAGTCTCGGAGAAAACCCAGAACACAGGCAGAAGGTCTTTATTCCTTTCCTTAATGAGATTCCCCAGCTGGTTTCCCGACACTCAGTCTTTTGCCTTTCTGTCTGCTGTTACTCATTTAACAAATTCACGGAGAGCACTGGAAACGGGCAAGCTGATCACTTGAGTTTAGTTCCTACAGCTTATTTGCTGGGCTAAGGATTTGATCACCCTGAGTGAGGATGATCTAACCTCGCATTACTTAACTCAAATGTAACACAAACTACATGTCCCAGTGCATGCCAGAAAGCATCCTCCCTTTCACCATTCACAGCACTGGAATACAACATGAAAGCTTCATAGCAGCTCTCTCAGTGTTACAGAAAACTGATATAGCCAGGCTGCTACACATGCACAAACTGAGAGACATTTTCATTGCAGGTGCCTTCATGGAAAATCAAACTACTTAGCATCCTTCAGACTGCCCTGCTGAAAGAGTTAGTCACAAATTAAACCAGGAAATATTGTTAGAGAATCTATATGGTTTTCAGTTAGCAGAGGAATCAGTGATGTAGGAAATTAACATACAGTACAAGTGTTCAGTCAGAGTTCTCCATATTATCCAAGTATAATCCCTCCATCAATTTCAACCAAAATGAAGAATTACAGATCAGTATTTTTAATAACTTCACAGGTCAATAATGCAGTTTTGGCTGCAGCATCTCTTCCTGCATGTATCAGGAAGAATCACATAGCAGGCAAACAGGAATTTTAATTTTCACCTATTCCTCGTTTTATTCTCCCACTCACTATTTCTCATCTGACAACATTCTTGATTCAACTGTGCAAGAAGTCATTTCATCCAAATAGGTTCCGCCAAGCCTACCTGTAAGAGCAGCAGATTGTGAAATGTATAGATAGGAAACAGAACTGTTTTAAATGTCTTATCAAGCAATTGTCTGAATTGACAGCAAGTGAACACACTAGTTGTCAAAATACATGACACATCTGTTTGTTTGTTTTTTAAACTTGCTACCTCTGAATATTTTAATTCCTAGGAACAGCATATGTTTTTTGTGATGTTGGGAGTGGAGAGAGAGGAAGACGTCTGCTCATGCATGCCAGGGTAAAGGCTTTTTGCTCCTCAGGACACTGATCTAGCGATCCAGCCTGTGCCACAGCCTCCCCAGCCCCGTGTCACTGCACGGCTCCACGCACGGCGCGGAGCCCAAACTCCCGCTGAACTCGGCAGGAGGCTGCCCGGGGCGCCGGGGCGCTCCAGCACGCTGCCTTTCCCTGCCGACCGGGGGGTGAAACTCCGGAAAATTAGTTCATGAGGGAAAAAAAACCCAACCAAAGCCACTCAGGAATGCATTAGCGCCCGGCTTTCCTCGGCGCCGGCCCGCGCTAGGCACATACCAGTGCACTGCCTCCGCCAGCACCGGCGAGGATTACTCGCTACTCTACTCGCAGCAGGCGAGGCTCGCACAGCCCGGGCTCCCCGCCGCTCCCGAGCGCCACGTCGCTGGCCCCACAAACGCGGCGGAGACGCCCGTGCCCGGCCGGGAGGGGCAAAACGCGCCGGCCCCGACCCCACCTGTGGCTGCCCGAGGCCGCCGCACCGGGCGGACCAGGCGCCCCGCGCCGCGCCCGGCCGCTCCTGCCCGGCGACCCTCAGCGGGCTGCCGACACTCGCAGAGGCGGCGGAGCGGGAGCTGCCCGCGGGGAGACTCGGCCCGGCGGCCGGAGCCGTGCCCCGCAGCCCCTCCCGCCGCACCCGGGGTCTCGGGGGGCAGTGCCCCGCCGCCACCGGGCCGTCAGTCCCGCTCACCTGCCACGGCAGCGACGTCCCGGAGTGCCGCAGCCCAGAGTCCCAGCACGAGGAGCCGCGAGATCGCCATGCTCCGCTTCAGCTCCATCTCTCCCGCACCACCATCCTCCCCCCTGCTCCCGGCGCCGCGGGGGGCTCCCACCGCCCGTGCAGGCGGCGGCGGCGGCGACAGCGGCTGGGGCAGCCCCGCGTCGCCGCCCGATACCGGGCTCGCCCGGGAGGCTACGGGGACGCTCAAACTTCTGGCTCCGGCCGGGGCGAGCCTCGGGAGAACCTGCTGCGGGGCGACGGCGCGGGTCGGTGGGGTCGAGTCGGGTCGGGTCCGCTCCGGTCCGGTCGCTGCCGCCGGGCGATCTCCCCCTGCCGGCTTGGCCGCCGCGGCGCCACTCTGCGGGTCGCTCCGTCCGTCCGTCCGTCCGTCCGTCCCTGCCCAGCCGCCGCCGTCTCCTTCAGGAAATGGCGCTCTCGGGCGGTCACCGCGCGCTGTGCTCCCCCTCTGACATCACATCATGAATATGCATGAGCCGGGCGCCCACCGCCCCCGAAGCGGCGAATCACCGCGCCCGCCGCCCCCGCTCCGCCGCCCCGGGACGGGACCGGGGCTCCGAGCCCCCGGGAGGGCGGGACGGGGCGGGGCGGGGCGGGGCGGGAGCGCTGAGGGCGAGGAGGTGTGTGGGGGCGGCGCCCCCCGAGGGCCGCTCCGCCGAGCGGCCTGGTTTGCCGAGCGCCGGGAGCGGGTGACCCACATCCGCGGGAGCTGCCGGGACACCGGTCATCCCCCATCCCACATGTGGCCTCTCTGGAGCCCCAGGGCACCATCCAACCCCCCAGGGGAGGAGGGCTTGTGCCCACCACCGGGACTCAGCCCCCCCAAGCCGAGGCTGAGCAGAGCCCCGCCTCATGCACACAGCACCCCAGCCCCATCTCCCTCGGCCGGCCCTCTCCAGCTCCTTGCTTCGGCCTCACTCTGCTCTCCGCTGGGCCCCTCGCTCCGGGGATGTCGGTCACCCCATCCCGGCAGCTGAGCTGTGGAGGAGCACCGGCAAGGTGAAGAGATCCACCCGTGCCCTTCAAGCAGGATTGGCTCGGCCTTGACCGTTTTCCCGCTAGCAGAAAAGTAGGGAGAGAGCTTAGGAGGGAGATCTCTGCTGCCACAGGGTTAGTAGAACGGCGTGGAAAAAGTCACTTACAAACAGGTTTTTTAAAAATCTGGCGCTGCCTTTTCGCAGGAGTTACGGTGAGAATCTGGGTTGAAAGGCGCCATAAGGAGCAATATCGTTACAACACGATGCAGCTCTTAGCTCTGCCACAGCCACCAGCGTGCAGCACTTGCCCAGCAGCTCCTGCAACACTCTGGAAACCTGGCTAAACAGAGGAGTGCAGGGAAACTGCATTATCCCCGGGAGGCAGAAGGAGAAACTGAGGCACAACTAGCTCATATAATTCCATTCCAAACTCTAATCTTCACTCCCCTCCCCACCAAAGTAATTTGCATTTCTGATAGGAATTCCTAGGGGACTGGAGCAATGCCAAGAAGATTTCATTACTGGAATGGAAATGTCACTCCCTCCCCAGTGCCTCCTGCTACAGTGAGGTAGCTGGGAGGAGACACTGACAAAGCCATCAATCCGAGTCCTTGTGGGAAGTCTAGTTGCACTTGGGGACAGGAAATCGCTGGGATCACTGCAGCTCTTGGGCTGAGAGGTTCTGTGCTGGTGCATGCTAAAAGCTTCACGCACACTTGCTGTCACTGCTGCCTCTCCCCCAGGTATCCATCCAGCTACACGGTGTGTTTCTGCACTTAGGGCAATAGCACCCTCCAGAAGGTAGCTACTTTTGCAGATCTTAGTTGTCTTACGAGAAAAAAAATAAAGGCCATTAGAATAATGACATGTTTCTATGGTGTTTTCCTTCTAAGGATTTCTTCCAGACCTACAATTATGGAGGCTTACGCTACACTGGTCCCATGGGCCCAGGAAGTGCTCCAGTTGTAGCATGGCACAGGCCAGATTCAGGGCTGGTGTAAGAGAGCAAAGCTTTGCTGGAAGCAGCAGACCAAGGGGGATTTTCACGGTCAAGGGACCTGACTTCAGCTGTTCTGAGAAGGGCTTTGTATTAACAGTGATAGGCAGGAAGAGCCATATGAAAATTGGAGTGAAATTCTGCACACACTGCCAGTCGAAGTGCAAACTGCAGTGGGAAAACTTACAGAGGAGTGCAGTATCACTATGCAGAAAGCAAATGAACTGGTGAATCTTAAATGTTTTAGGAACTGGAGACAAATAAACTCTCTTGGCCTCTTGTGGCACTCAGTCAGCACCACAGCTTTATTCTTCAGGCTGTAACATCAGTGACAGTGCTCACTGTTCACACACACAGGACACAGCTGTTGGCTCTCTGGATTACATTCTTTCCTTACTTCTGCTGCAATAGTGTTTTGCCACATCTCACCAGACACGCTGGGAAGTGTAGGTATATTCCAGAAAATGCCTGAATACATATTATTATTATTATACAATAATCCAGAGGTGAATGCCCAGTGCTGGGAGACTTCTGAACATAAAGAGAAGAAAGGACAAAAGGGAGGGAGTGGAAAGTGAGAAGGCAGAAGGAAGAAAAGCATTTGCTGGACTTCCTCACCTTCCTCTACTGTTCAACTTCTTCTAACTACTGAGACCCAACAGGACATCTGAAACAGGTTATCCCAGTGAGAAAGCAAACCCACCCCCCAATTCCACATGAGAAGCCATGGCCCTAAAAGTTCAACAAAAGCTGCTGGCACATGCCACTGCTCCACTGTCAGAACAGTCAGTCTGCAACTGGTTATAGAAAATCCCTGTGTTTTGTACAGGGTGTTTTCTATAGAGCTGCCTGGTTTGCACTGGGATTCAAGAACTTGTCTGCTCCATCCTCTGAGGTGGGATTCAAAAAGCAGCACTAATCCTTCAATTTCTAGGGGGCAGATCCCTCATTCTGCATCGGGAAGCCGTGGCAATGGTAAGAACAAGGATGAAGTGTCATTCAAGGGTTGCAGGAGTACAGGAATGGCTCTGCTCCACAGTGTAGTAGACCCAGGATGGCTGTTCAAGTGCTTCCTGAATGGGAGATCTGTTGAAGCCAGCATATTTAGTCCCAGACTAAAACAAGAGCTGCTCCCAGCTTTTTGGTCACCACCAAAGGCTACAGCAAGTGATAGGAGGAAGCTCCATGAGTGTGAGGGCTTTTGCAGCTTAGGGGTGGCTTCTCAAATTAATGCCCCAAAGCTGGCCCAGAATACAGTGACTGAGGAAGCACAAACCCTGAGGACTTTCCAAAATTTGCCAAGGACACAGCTTGAGAGCTCCTGGATAATGCAATGGCTTTTCAGGTCACTGGAAAGGACTAAACTGAGAATAAACTGCCTCCATTCTCTGCCCAACCCATCATAATGGATTGTTCATGTCAGATAATAATAGTGTTTAACGTGGCCACTTCTGAGGACCCAAATATAACTCTCTATCTTGGCATACACGTGGGACAAAACTCAAAACTGGCCATCCCAAGACCTCGGGTATGGTATTTAAAGCTATGTGTGGCTGCAGAAGCAACAGAAGCTCACAAGAAGGCTGAAACTCATCCTGCCTCTGTCTGGGCTAAGCTTACCATAATTGAGTTATGCTGCTCATTTGGGAATTCTCTTAGATACAGCTGAACACTGTTCTCTTTGAATTTATATTATTCTACCATCTCTTCCCTTCTCCTTTTTTGTCTTCCTCTCAACCACCTTATTCAGAAACCAACTGTTGATATATTTCAGCCTCTCCGTTTCAGCCTTGTCCAGCTCTTGCATCTTTCACATGTGCTGGTTTTAACTTTCCATGTGAATACAGAGAAGGACAGGGAACTCTATTACAGACTTGCATTTACTTTGTCTTCAGAATACCAGGATATCAGGCATGAGTCTGAGCTTGAGTTCTGCCCTGATCCTTTCCTAGTTCCCAAACTCTCCCAGCTCTGCCTGGGTATGGCAGGTGGCATGATGTAGACGAGGGAAACTAGGATTGGGTCACATTGGTGGATTTAAATTTGGATTTTTCTCTGAGTTTCAAGGTTATCCAGTTTGGCCCCAGCTCAATCATAATCATCATCCCAAGCCCAAACATTGTTCCTCCACATGTCTGGGATGGTTATTTTTTTTTAGAGGTGATAAACTAACACATCATATGTGTTATCTGCCTTTTGTGATAAATGCCAAGCTGTCAGAATGAAAATGTCACATAAATCACACATGAAGTATTTACATTAAAAAAGATCAACTCATAAGAATTTTAAAAACCCTTCTGATGGTGCCATCATTTGCAGTAGGTTAACCAGTTATTGCCAATGTTTCCATTTCTGGAGTTGAAATAAACACAGCACAACAAAACAGAGTCATCAAACAAAACCCAAATGTATTTAACATGGTGCAACAGTCAATGCCGTAAGAAATCACCATATAAGTATGCAGAGTTACATATAATCTACACATATCAATATGACTTTACAAATTTCATATTACGTGTTGATACACACAAAATGGACTTGGGAGGAAGCACTTGTTGCCAGCCCCTCTCAGGGCTCAGTTTCTTACCTACTTGTAAGGTAGGGTGAGACAACACTGGTTTTGAAAGTGACCATACGTATTGCGATCGTATTGCATTCTCCTGTGAGTCAGAGTGGATAATAATCTCCACCAGCTATGTGACAAAAGGGTATGGAGCTTGCTGAGCATACAACCATCCCTTGTGGGACGGAGGTTTGGCAGGTGAGAGGTCTCCGGTGGGTTCTCAGTGTGGCCACAAGGTTTTTGGACCAGCCCCTGGCTCTCGGAGGGGCCAGGCCAGGGGGCAGAGCCCACAGCCCAGAGTGCAGTGGCACACTCTGTCAGGACCAGACACCTTCTGGATTTGGAGAGGCTGGCACTAATTCTGGGAGGTGCTACACCTGCTCCAGGGGAAGCCTTGCAGGAAGAGCCTGGAGCCCCAGCAGGAGTGGCCAGTGGGGCTGGCTCCCAGCTGTGCTCTCTGCCTGGGGCTGGGGTGGCACCACATCTTGCCTGGGAAGGTGAAGTGGGCTACAGACCAAAAGCCCTCCTCAGGGCACACAGAAAGCTGAAAGGTAATGTAGGCAGTCCTACAACTGTTGTAATAGACGCTGTGGGTGGAAGAGCTTCCTAGCAGCTCCAGACTCTCTGTGGGAGGTAATACCATATTTACCTTTCCCTCTCCAGCCCCTCTCCCCTTGTCAAGCCTGTGCTGCTGCGCTCAAGTCGAAGGAATGAAGCAACCACAAACCAGGCCTACTGTCCTAAAAATAGTGGCATTAACAGGGCACTAATCTACATTATGGCTCTCGATGATTGCTATCAGGGGTGGAGCTGGACAAGGTAAACTACAGCTGGAAATGCAGCAGCGTCTCTGCTGCAGACCAGGCAGGGCAGTGTGAGTAAAGAGCATTTTGCTATATTGGTGTACATCACTGCTCCTCAAAGAAAGTCCTCAGCACTTCTCAGGGCCTTCATTTGTGGCTGTGTGAGCAGTCAGTGACATTTGTGCCATGAAAACCTTACTTTTGCCCAATGGAAGATAATTACACCCCAAAAAATATCCTTACTGGCAAAACTCCAGAAAAACAGTAAAGCAGGAGTGAGAGAACTGAAAAATAGGGAAGATGAGGGTAAAGTGAGAGGAGAAGAACATGAACAAAGGAGAGAAGGAGTGACAAATGAAGAGGAAAAAATACTGGGGAAAATAAAATTTTAAAAAAAGCACCTCGTTTGGAGTTTGCAGGAGGTGACTCAGCACCTGCAGATCTGAATTCTCCTTCTGACTTGACTCTGGCTGGCTGTGTGCCTTGTGCCTTGCTCTATCTAAGGTTCTTACCTTGCAAAGCATCCAGGAGGGCAAAGGTACTGGCAAAGCACAAGCATTTAAAATCCTCCAGCAGCCACAACAACCAAATGCTGTGACTGAAATGCAAAAAAAAAAAGAATGAGGGTGGGATGGGAGGAGAGGCAGGGAATCGAGGAGCAGTGGAAGGGTGAGGAGTAGAAGAGTGAGAGGAATGGGGAATGAAAGACATGGGAGACCGGGTGGAGGGAGAGAAAATCTTGGAAATGAGGTTAGGTGTTGGTCAGAGTCTCTATGTCCTCTTGCAATGGCAGGGGGAAGAGCTGAAACTCATCCTGCTGTAGAGACTGACACTTGCAGGCTCCCCACGGGTGTCACCTCTGCAATCCCTGTCCCAGAGCAGAGGAGCCAGCTAACCCTGGAGGCCTGTCACAGAGAGGTTTCTAGGCAGGAGGAACGCCTGATGTAGAAATGCCGCCTGTCCTGCCCCTCCGGCCTGTGCACGATCAGGACGGGGAAGAATCGGGCGTCGTGGTAGGTGGGGGGGTTCTCGTTGACAGCCAGCTGGCTGGAGTAGGAGCAGCACTGCTCATCCTGGCAGCCCCGCTCTGCGATGCTGCTGCTGCGGCTCCTCCAGAGGCCTGTCCTGTGGGAGCCATGGATGCGGCAGAGGGAGAAGCGGCTGGTGTTGAGGGAGAGGCGGGAGTTGCCGCTGCAGCTGTGGAAAGCGTGGCGTGAGAAGATGGAGGAGGTGCTGGAGGCGCGGTTGCAGCGTTCACAGCCGTGGGCTGTTTCTCCGTAGCGACACACCGTGTAGCTGTTGTAGGCCGGGGAGCTGGCCAGGTCCATGAGCATGGCCTCCGAGTAGCTGGGGATCAGCTGCCGGTTGGTGCAGATGTGCCACTCCAGCTCGGTGCTGTCCTGCGTGCTGTCCCGGGGCATGCGGTACCGGTACAAGGGCTCCTCCGCCGTCGTGGGCGCCGTGTATTCCAGGCCCAGCAGCTTCTCCACGTGGTAATGGACATAGGCAGTCCGGTACTCTATGAGTACCCTGAGAGGCCACGAGATCATGAGGATGGCTGCCACCCAGAAAGCATAATGGGACACGTACCACGGGAGGTGATCCGGGTCTCCGTAGGCCATCATAAGCTCTTTAAAATCCACATTTTTGAGCTGCATGCCTTCCCTCACCTCCATGTAGTCATCTAGCCCCTCGATCTCCGTGAAGAAATGAGCTCTCTGAGTCAGGTAAGAGTTCTCAGACTCAATGTTGGCAAAGCTGAAGCACTTGGTGAACCTCAGCTTGGTGGCTGTATAGCTCTCCAAGCCCAGGAGCTCTTTGGAGATGTCCTTGTATCCACAGTGGGAGTAGTCAAACTCAGCTTCAGCCACGTGTGTGTTGACCCTCTCATGGTAGACCTGTGTGGTGGTGTAGGCATCACCGTTGCGGTACCGGGTCACCTGCCGGGTGCGCCGTACGAAGTGGTAGCTGATGGCCTTCCACCATATGCACGGAGTGGCTTGCTGCATGCGGTTGATGCACTCATACACACTGTCCACGTCTGCCTTGTATTGCAGCTCCCTCTTGACGTGGCAGTGCCAGCACTCCACCAGGTACACCACGTACAGCATGGAGAGGAAGGCCAGCGGGATATAAACGTAGCCGTCCGAGCACGGGCTGTCATGGTAGATCATAGACTTGCCCTTGAAGGAGCTGTCGAAGCTGAGCTTGGTGACTCTGGCCAGCTGACACCAGGCCACTGCACCCAGGCAGCCATACATGAGGATGGAGAGGAGGAGGCATTTCCAGTGGGACTCTCGGCACATGCAAGCGCTCAGGGACTGTTTCACGGGGCGTTGCTTCAATCACACCGTGCAAGGGGAGAGAAAGACAAAGAGAGAGCGAGGAACCCGTCAGTCACGCTGCTTTGCACAACGCACACAGTGGCTGCTTGCCATCAAGGCTGTGTCTGGCTTTTCTCTTGACTGCCTGAGAACTGGGACACCACCCTACTTAATAAAAATGTCAATATAAACAGAAACACCCTGCCAGGGACAGAGGGCTCTGGACAAAGCTCTTTCCTTGCTTCCTTCTGGCTCTGGGGAGGGAAGTTGTTTGTGCAGCAGTGACACGCTGTGCCTGCACCCTGGTCAGATGGGCACCTCTGCAGGGAGCAAGACAGGTCCCCATCTCCTTCTCCCTGCCTGCTGCCAGCATCACTTACACACCCTGCCATCTTCAAAGGTCGAAGTGCTGAGCAGGTGAACAGCCAAAAGTGTGGGGCTGTGGAATTGCCCCTTTGCTTTGCAAGTGGCCCATGCTTAAGTTCCCACATGCTGCTGTTGGGGAGGCTCAGGAGCAGTGTCTGTCGCAGAGCTGCGGCCCCACAGTTGTGCCAGCACAGGAGGACCAGCACTTCACGAAGCTAAAGCTGCTGCCTGACTCAGAGCTGACTCACATCCAACCCTGAAACCTACCAAATGATCGACACCATTTTCTTGGAGATGAGCCATCAGGAAAATGACTAGATTCAAGCACATTTCGTTGAAAAAATTGTCAAGATTACAGCACGATGCAGCACTGCTTCAGGCTGGTTACACCAGCTCTGACCTAAAATACTTGCAAGCTTCAGTGTTGAAGCTAAGGGTGTATGCGTGAATATTTAAAACAGCACACCCCCCTCTTTCAAGTCCTAAAAGTCAGGCTGGGAGCAGAGCTGGGTTCACACTCCTGTGCTCCCACTTCGCCCCCTGAGAGGGCACAATTGCAGTCCTTACCCCAGCCCTGGTGCAGTGAATCAGCTGCATTGTCATGCAATGTTCAGCTATAAAGAAAAATGCCAAATGGAGCCAAGCAGCTTCAACAGAGTCGTGTCCCTGCAAAGAGCAGTGGCAGCATGAGTTACACCACTGGCAGGCAGCTGTCTGTCTGTAGAGAGTGCATGAAGAAAGATCCCCACTGCCCTAGCAGGTAATGAGGAGGGCTGTTCACTTCCCTTTGGTTACTGCCACCCTCTGCCTCTCTCCTAACTGAGGAAATGACAGTGAGAAAGCAGATACACACTGATACTCATGCATCATCATGCCCTCTGCCGAGCCTGATTTCATGCAAAAATAGAAGCACGCTGTTACTCCTTCTCCCAAGGGCCCACCTCTAATGCATCAAACTGCTCTGTAGATGCCAACAGATGCTAGCTTCAGGAAATGTCTTCTCTTTCTTTCTCCAC
This sequence comes from Passer domesticus, assembly GCF_036417665.1. Classification (NCBI taxonomy): domain Eukaryota; kingdom Metazoa; phylum Chordata; class Aves; order Passeriformes; family Passeridae; genus Passer; species Passer domesticus. The sequence continues at coordinate 37,334,097 of NC_087479.1, forward strand.
AGATAAATTTCTCCCACAGTAAAGCTTATCTTGGACCTACAGTGGTTAGGACTGAAGTGATCTTGAACCAGCAAGGAATTTAAGAAGCAGCATCTTGTAACTCAGGAAATAATAGCATGGTGCCACTGGAAAGAGGAGTTTGCTATCTTCTCAACAAGATGGAAATATTGGCATCTAACTTTGCAGGGCTGTAGGGTCAGATTTAATACTGCTTTGCTTTTTTTTTCCTGAGACAGAGAACCACTTCTAAGTAACCACAGAGGGTTTTATGACTTGCTGTGAATACTGCAAAACTAAATTTCATGGGGTTTGGTTTTGATTTCATTTTTGTTTTAATCTGACACTGTGTAAGTGCAGAGTAATTTTGTTGATTTTAAGAAGTTACACCAGCATACACTTGCAGGGACTTAGGGCAGAATCTGGCCTTGATTCTTCCTTATGCATCCAGAAGGAATCTGTAAAACATTTTATATTCTTATCCCAAAACTTTTATACATGTCAGTATAAAGAATAATTATTCTGTATTCTCTTTACAGCAGCTAAAACAAATGTAGAGAAGCTAAGTGGGTTATAAAGTACAGAGTACATAACTTCTGTAGGTAGGGCAGTAAAAAAAACTTAGTACAGGTAAGAATAAGGCTGTTTGTATTAGCCTTTTGCATGAAACTTAGAGGAAAGCCACAAGGTAGCTTCAGGCAGTCCCTAAATCAGCTAAAAAGTAACTAGAGAAATTTTGGGAGTGAATCCCCTACGTGCAGCCCGTGTGCAGTCACAGAGAGTTTCAGCTCTTGAAACTCTCTTGTCAAATGCCCACTGCTCAGTCTCAGTGTGGTTATTGCCTCAATGTAGGCTTCTGCCCCCGCTGTACACTGGACCAGGTCAGAGCCCCAGGCTCTCCTGACTCACGGGAAACCCACTGGAAATTACTAACTTCTATTCTTTGTCTCTTCTTAACACGAAACTAGAGTTTTTAACTTCTATAGTAATGCAAAAACATAAAGTGTAATGAAGATGTATCCTTTTTTTTTTCCTCCCCTGAAGGTTTTCTGAGCTGAAGAAAACTTTAACCATTAAGATCTCTCTACTTCAGGCCCTGACACTGTGCAGAAGAACAGCAAGACAATATCCCAACACATGAATTTGTGTTCTCATTCAGGCTTCTGCAGCTACCTCTCATTTAAAATCACTTATGGTTTACAGAGTGAACAGTGCCAGCGGACCCACCAAAAAATGCCCAGCAGTCAGTTTTAATGTGAGTGCTTAAGTCGTCCATGCAGCTCCAGGAACACCATTTTCTTCTATGACTTGTTGGAAGCACTGTCAGCCCAGCCCTGGGCACAGCCAGGTGACAAGGCTGTCCCATGGCAGACAAGGCACTATTTGCCAAAGGCACTGCAATCCCACCTTCCCTTTATCTCACTTGCTTTGACTAACAACTTCTCTGTGGTCCAACCTACAACCCACAGGGTGGCTTCTGCCCAAGGGGTGGTTGAACCAGCCCTGCTGCTTAGGGCTATCAAAAGCCATATCAGAGTGGGCAAATGCCTCCTAATGTGCTTATCTCCATGAAATGCCATCTCCCCTTTGGGGGATGAGATAGCTCTGGTTCCACCAGTCCTAGAGCAGCACCCAGCTGGGTTGGCAGTAGCTCAGAGGTTTGCAAGTCCAAGATGACATTTCTGTATGCATCCTCTGGAGGCACTTCAAAAATGGTCTTCAACCCACTGAAAGAGCTGGATCAGCCCAAAACAGATTTTCTCCACTATTCTCACAGCAGCCTGCAAAAAAGGCAGCTTCTCTCCTCCTTGGATTAGGGAAGACATGCATCCATAGAGCCCACTGCCAGATCTGATTCACACACCTACCAGTCCAGTTCAGTGGGGCCTTCATATTCAAAACCCTTCAGTAAAAAACACAAGTTCTTTCACCTGGCTTTTCTGACCCACTGTGTTGCTCCTGCTGTTGTTCCTAAGCAAAGCCCAGTCTCTGCAGGTCCTCAGTCATAAAAAAGATCTCTCTTCCAGGGTCTATCTCCACAGCTGTCCTGCCTGTTTCAAGCTCTGACCATGTTCATCTGGCCTATAACCCCCTATTTCTCCTTCTCTGAACTGATTATCTAACACAATTATGCTATTAGAAACACTATTAGAATGTTAGTAAGAAAGACATGAAATAGAACATAACTACAATAAAGGTTCAGACACTCCAAAATCTAATAGGGAAATATATCTTTTCATCTCTCTCTGCACAACAAATTCATTAATATGTTAAACCCGTGGCTCTCAGACTTTATTAATTAACATACCACCTTCTTACAAGAATTATGTTTGTGGTACTGCGTGGAATTTTCTCCTTTCCGTGCATAATGTTTCGAATTGAAACAGGGTAAGCTTGTATTTCTGGATGAGTACAATAAATGCTTAAGGAAACTAATAATTTCCATGATAACTTGGGCTAGCCAGTGAACAGGAGTTGCATTCTTTGAGGAATGCTGTGGCATCTGTGTTGTTTTCATGTGGAATAAAAGCATAACCCCTAGAAAATCTTAATAGAGAAACATAAAGAAATAAATGAAGAAAGAAAAGACAGAGAGCCTGACAGAAAGCCAGAGCCAAACAGAGAGTAGAATAGATGGAAGCTTAGTTGTCGGGCACTTTGTCTGCAAGCTAGAACTACAGGGCTTGGTTCTCTAACCCAAACCAAGGGATATGTCCTCCCTTTCCTGCTTGTGGGGGGCTTTGCTTCCAGCATTGACCTGAGAAACACCATGACAGATTAAATGAGGCACAAGTTGCCCAGAGAAGTTGTGGATGCCCCATCATTGGAAGTGTTCAAGACCAGGCTGGACAGGCTTTGAGCAACCTGGTCTAGTGCAACATGTCCCTGCCCATGGAAGGGGGCTGGAATGACAGGAGCTTTGAAGGTCACTTCCAACACAAACTGTTCTGTGATTCTACAAACACATATTGCGAAGGGGAATGGATTTGTCAAATCAAATGTTTCACCCCAAAGGTCCCAACCAACTCTGATGACAGTACAAATGGTAAAAATCCCTGTTATGAATGGAATGCCATGAAGCAGCACAGCTGAGCTGTCAGTATCACTGTTTATGAATTTCAAGCTGTGTTAAATACACATGCTGTTAATAACATCTTGCTAGTCTCTGGCATGCTGCTGAACTGCTTTCAGAGGCCTCCCTTCTCATTGCACCTGACTGGATCGGAAACTCCTGGTAACTCTTACCGAAACTATCCATAATCACATGCCAAAATTCACTTAACTCTTTCACACTTAGAAACAGTAACCAAAAAATATTTTCCAAATTCTTTAGTAGATGTCAGCATGAATGAAGAAAATGCCATGAGTGAGAGGTGACATGAGTGGGGAGGGCTGTGGGTGTCTGTGTTGCGAACCTTGTGGAGAGTGACAAGGTTTAGGGACAGCCTGCCCTGAGCTGTCCCTAGCCCCAGGCAGTCAGTCAGCCTCACAGCACTGCTCTGTGTTTGATTTTTCTGGCTCATCATTTCTAGAAAGCTCAGACAGAGCAAAGGCTGTGTACCACTCAGTCAGCTCCATATGGTTTATTTGCTCTCTGGTGGTGTGGAGCACTCTGAGACGCTAAAATGATAGATGCTATTTAATTTGTGGCCATAGAAAATAATCTGGAAATCCCTAACTGTTGATGGAGAACTGGAATTTCAACCGACACCTGTAGGAGACAGGAGTTTCCAGGCGGGCAACATTTCAATTATTTCTTCTTTAAGAAACTCAGCTTGCAAATGATAAAACATCCAGGCAATGGCTGAAAGGGCAATTGCCTTCAAAGGCACTGTCTGATGGCAGATGCCCAAGATCAAACGCATGTTTGCAAGGGCTGAGGTGAAGCCTCCTTTGCACAGGCATACCCACCCAGCTCCTCCTGGCTCAACAGCAGGCAGGTCAGGTTCTGGCTGCAGCAACCATAATTGAAACCACTCAGACGTGCTCTGTGTTACAGGAGAGTGCAGATTTGGGCTGTTAATCTTGCCTAGCGTAAAGAGGTGGAGAGAGAGAGTCAAGGAGGCGTGCACAGCCTGGCACATCCCCTGCTTAACATCAGGAGCCGAGTGTGCTCTGGTGGCAGGAGCAAAGGCCTGGTGGTCAGTGTTTTGGCTCTCTGACCCATCGCGTGACTCCTCACAAGTGACCAGATTTAGGACACCAGTAGGTAAATTGTACCTGGTAACCACCCTAACTGAACCTGAAAGTGACTGCACTGGGGGTGGCCAAGAATGAAAAAAAAAAACAACTTTCTCTCAAACCCTGACTTTTCCTTAAAAGGAATCTTCAAAATGTAACGCTGATGCTAAAGAATGAGAACAACACATTTCTGGGAAAGAAAATTGTGTTCACGGTTCTAGGTCCCCTTTCTCTCGATGGATATGTAGAATGAATCAATTCCTCAAGGCAGAAGCCAAGGTGGTCTGGCTATCCCTGTTCCTCTAAAGGAGTTCCCCACTTAGCAGGAGGAGGAAGGGCCACACTCAGAGAAGCCCAGACTGATTCCACCAGCCCGGGTTTTTGAGTGCCTAACCTGAAACACTGGTGACTCTGTTTTGCCAGTGTTGGCTCACTGCTTTTGCTGGCCTCTGGAAACAAGTGTGGACTGAGCAGGACTCAGCCACCAGCCATCCACTAGTGGCAGGGATTCTTACTAGAGAATAAACAACCAGACAGTTCTTCAGCCCTTACAGGCAGTCACAGAAACTTCCCCTACCAACTTTGCAAGGTTATGTTGGGTCAGGAAGGTTCAGCTTAGATTACAACCCAATTTACATTTACACTTTAAGACTGGGAGGCACTATGCCTTCTTCTCATATCTCCTGTGTCTCACAGGCAATGCAACTTCATTCTGCCATCCTATGGACAGCCCAGAAACCAGTGGCTGGTAAAAGCTCATCTTCCATACTTACACTGTTTTAACTTATAGCCTAAAATAAATGAAGAGCCTGCAATTCCTTTTGAAATTTGTTCTGGTGTTGAACTTCTATTGCCTTTGTAATTTTGTCTCGCTTCAGCCCCCATTCATGGCAGGAGAATGCCCATTCTCCAAGTGATGAAAGACTTTTTTTATATGAGTGCCTTCTCACCCAGAAGAGACTTCTCCATTCTAATTATGACATCTCTCAGCTTTCTTTTTGACAATTTAAAGGAGCCAAAGTCTTCAAGTCCTTCATTTCACTCTCTACCTCTTTCTAGTGCTCTGTTCTCTCTTCAGCACCTTGAGATCCTTCTTAAGTCTGTATCTTGCAAGTAAATACAGGACTTCAGCACTTATTTCACTGGCATCCTACCAAGAAATAAAATCACCTTCCAGTCCCACTCATTCCCCCTTTTTACTGTCTTCAAGGGTTGCATTAAGATATTTACGTCCAGCAACGTCCCAGGAGCTCATGTTCAACCTCTCACTCACTTGGCTCCCAGATATTTTTTGAGTCACTCTCTTTTAGACCAGCTGAAAGGTTGGCTGTGCTCTCCACCCTGAAATGTGTAACATCAGATTTGGCTTTGGATTGAGTAACTAAATTATCAAATTAAGGAGATCTCTAAACAGAATTGTGCTCATCTCATCATTATAGACCTGCTTGCTAATGTTTGTGCCAACTGTAAATGCTACCAGCAGTGCCCAATTCCAGTGAATAGTGTCAAATCTGGTAATTATTCCTGCAGAACTCTGCCAGTCTAACAGCTAAATACCCCATCAACTTATACAAGACAACTGTTTTCACACAGCTAAGTGCCAATCACAAAAACAAGGCTGTAAGCATTATGTGGACACTGAGGTGCTCCTCACATTTCCAGTGTTCACTGCCAGGAATAATTCCATGAGCAGCTCTGCAATACTAAGAGAAAACCTCCCAAAGCTTCAGTAGAGCACATTATCACCTAGATTGCCATGTATGACCTTCATCAGTAGCTGTATTTTACCCCAGAAGTAGCTGTGTAGCAGTGTGGGCTTGAAGCATCTCTCACTCTAGCTGCCTCAGTAGTGCTCATGGCATGCAAATAGTTACAGTGACACCGAAAAAACCCTTGGTTTATTTTCCCCTGCCAATTTTGAAAAAACCTTTTTTTTTTCCCCCTGCCAATTGTGACCAGCACAATAATTTTGAACTAAAAGTTGCCAAACTGACATCAATAGAAGGGGAAGAAATAGCCTGTGATGTCTAAAGGAAATAGACCAAATTATCTTGGAGTCACATTTTTTAAACATTTGATCTATAATTTTGACTCATCCCTGTTATTTCTTCATATGTGTCTATTGATAAAAGGACTTTTTCCTCTTCTGTCAGACTTTATTCTTCAGTCTCCTTGAAAACTCCAGCATGAGCTGTATAAGCAGAAAATATGCTGCCACAGCATGAGCTTATTCTGTTTGTTTTGTGGACAGTTAGAGCCCAAGCTTGACTGTCTGTGCCTGGTTCACAGACAGGTACCTGTGTTCTCCAATTTCAAAAGCATTAAAATTCTCCTTTGGGGAAATCATGTCAAAAGCATTTCCCATTCTTTTAAATCCCACATGCGTTTGTCCTTGATGGCTGACCTCAAGAGCTGCAAATTTGCTGAAGGAAAATGCTATAATCTCTAAAATGAAAGAGTGAGAGAAAACAGAAGGCAGCAAAGACGTGTCCTGAATGGAATTAAATAAATGAGGGGGAAACACAGAAAGTGGGAAGAAGTGAAAGAGGGAAAAGGATAGCCAGGACATGCTCCAAATGTGCCACTGAGGCAGGGGGGAGGGTGCTGGGAGGTGAGGATAGAGACCAGCCAGCCTGGGCAGGGGCAGGAGGGAATCATGCCCAGAGAAAGGACCTGGGTGAAGATCAATGGAGGCAGCACCGAGCCTGACAGCACCAAAGCATCCTGCCTGGAAAGCAGGTACTCCTGAATGGCTGCTTTCTCACTGCTGGAAACTTCTCCAGAAACAGATCTATGCCCCTCTCTCCTCCCCACAGCCTCGGGGGAAGGATAAGACTGTGCTAAATTGAACCAGAGATTTCCAAGGAGGTGAGAGCATACTGCAGGGCTGATGCTGCAGCTGTGTCTTGGCAGGATGTGGCATCACAGCATGCTCCTGCTCTCTGCCAAAACCTGGCTTTGGGACTACAAGGTGACTTGGCTGTCTTCAACAACAAAACAACCCCACATCTTGTGATTACTCATGTAAGCTAAGAGTTAATCTTCTATTTTTTTTCCTCTTATTTATCAAGAATAATCTTCCTGACCATGAGGAAAAAGGAATGGGGGAAACACTGACAGAGGACTGCAAAAAAAGAGATAAAACCAGCTAAGAAAGGAGAAAAAATGGTGGATAAATTAACATCAGCCATAACTGAATTTGGCCCTGTGGATTTATGCTTGTGATTAATATATCCCAATGAGATACTTGAGACGGAAAGAGTAATCAATAACCACAAGTCATACACTTTAGCAGGTAGTGGCCAGAGTCTGAATGAAAGCAGAATTTTGTCTTTAACTATCACAGACTCCTCAGTCTTGGTCAAGACAGGGCAGGGGAGGATGTTCCACCTCCTGATGGCAGGATATAACACAGAGAGGACCGTTGAGTCCTTGCTAGACAAGCCCTAGGCTGTGTCTCTCTCTCTGTGAGGAGAGCCCTTACACCAGGACCAGCCTCTGGTGCTGAGAACGGTTCAACACTTCTGCAGTGGACAGGGATGATGCAAGAACAAGGAGATTTCTATCCACTGTCCCCAAACACCCACAGATATGGGTGCAGCTATCATCTTCCAGCTGCTTAGGTGATCCTGGTGAAAGACCAGCCTAAGAAGTCTGGGGTGACCAGGGAGATGACAACTGCAGGAGAAGTGCAAACTCTCACTGCTTTCCAGGGATAAATTAACTCCCAGGTCAGATGCTCATTGGTACAGTGAGAAGGAGCCCGACAGGCTGTGCTAACCCAGACCTTGGCGTAACAGTGGGCTCCTCCACCATGTGACCCAATCCTGGCACCACATGGGGTATCAGTAATAAGGCCTGGTAAGGAGAAAGGGAGATATTACAATAGCCATCTCATCAATCCCCTCCCAGGGAGCCTGAAACAAAATGCCTCCTGCCATCCGTCTTGAACGGCAAGAAGCCCATTACCCCTAGCTCCTGCTGAGCCAGTAGCACAGAAAGGGAAATACAAGGGATAGAAGGCAACCAAGAAAAAGCCATTTTGCATCAAAGATAATCTCCCTCCAGTCCTTGAACACGTAGACTGGTTGCTGCACATCTATTTGCTCATCTGCCACAGAACTCCTGTGAGAATAAAAAGTTCCTGCAGGCAGGGGCCATGATGTCAGTGTGCAGCAGAAATGCTGTTACTAGGTTTGAAAATAAGAACCTGCATCATGCACTCCACGTGTTTGTAGCGTCACTGACTCAGGCGCTGGCAACTGCCCTCCTGTGGTGAGCAGGGATTGTCTGGTTTCTCATGATTTAAATCCCTGTGGAGACATAATCTCCTCCTTCCATCAAGGGAGCTGTCAGGGGGAACACCTCAGGGTAGGCAGGTGCACAAAATGTTAGCGTTAAATCCTTTCTGCAGCAGAGCCTATTGCAGGACAAGTCAGAACTATGAAAAGACACAAATCTTGCTGATCCACCTGAATTTCAGATGGCAGGATGCCCCTGAAATACCATACAAAGACAGTCTGTTCTTTCACATACTAATCATCCTCATGAATTCAAGCAGCATCTGAAGAGGAGGAAAGCAGAGGTCAGGACAGAAGGAGGAGCCTACAGTACTGTAAAATGTCAGATTCAGGATTAGGTCCTGCAGGATACATCTGAGTTCTTCAAGCAGAAATAAAAGAAATCCCAGAAAGAAAAGCTATTTGGATCCCTGCCAACATATATGCTGCTCATTACAGCAGGATGGAAAAGCAACTCAGTACAATACAAGGGTGCATATGTGATTGTCATGAAGAATTTGGCCCTAAAGACGTCTGTAAGTGATGCTTCCTCACGCTGCTCTAAGAAAAACTGTGCAGTTGCATCTTCAGTGCCAAGGAATCCTAGCAACAAAATGGTCACGATTTACAAAATAGAAATCAGGGCTATTTTTGTGGCAGCCTTTCACAAGATCACCAAAATGCTGCACTAACAAAATTACTGCCTTCCCCCCGAATTGCTGATGTTGCTGCCACTGGCTTTTGACTCTGTACCAATAAAAAGAGCATATTTGGAGGCAGAGGATTTTTCTCAGTAATGCCAATGCTGGGTATGAGTTCATCAAGAAAAGAAAGCTGAGATTCAAGCTGCCTCAGAGCAAGAGAGTAACTCCAAGGACAGCTCTTTTTCCTACACCTTAAGACCCACCGTACTTAGCTCATATTACCTACTCCCCTGCTCTGAATATTGGTGGTTTCCAGTAGACACGGGGTAAATTTTACAGGCATAACTAAATGGCTTTTCTCAACACTTATCAGTTAACTGATAAAAACATCACACAACCACAAGAAAGCTCCTGGGATGCAGTTCCCAGCCACTGTTGGATTAGTAAGGCCAAGCAAAGGACATGAGCCATAGGTGGCTGTGTCACTGGGTATTTTGCAGCCTGCCTCATGCCTAGGCAGCCTCCTGTCCCCCACCAGAGCCAGCCACGCTGCACAGAGCTGCCCAGGCAGGTGCCCTTGTCCCACACCGCAGGGACAGACTGAAAAAGGGCTGATGGCAGCATCCATCCGTCTGTTTGTCCTGTGGCTGCAGAGTGGAGCAATCCTCAGCAGTGTGCTCCAGCCTGTGAAAGCCAGACCAGCTCCCTGCACCCTGGCATGCTGCCAGCAGCACCAAAGTACCACGGCCCCAGGGATCAGCCAGGAGCAGCTTGCTGACTGGTGCACTGGTGTCCATGCAGTGCCTTTGCTGAGATAAAGGGAAAACTGACACCAGCCAAGGGAAAACAGAAGGGACAGTGGGACCAGTCTTCAGTTCTTGAGGGATGGGGACAGCAGGGAAGGGAGAAGGGGAGAGTAGCTATGTGCCAGCCTCTGCTTGACAAAGTCTCATCTGGGTTCAACAGGAACCCTGCAATGCTTGCTTTGCTCCCACCTTTACCCAGGAGATGCAGCTCCCCAGGGGTGAGAGAGGAGCAAGGAGGGAGAGGAGGCTGGCTGTGCTCCAGCAGATGTGCTCTCCTGTGCTGTGCACACCGTCAGCCTGCAGCAGGGGATCCTAGTGCCACAGTCCAGCGGTGTACGGAAGCTCGTTCCTTCTCGCTCCCAGGTTCCTGGTGCTCTCCTCATCCTTGTGGAGCATGTCCTGTGCCTTAGTGTTCTCACCACTGCCACAGGTCTTGTGTCCTGCCTCAACATGGGGAAGTGAGGGACTGATCTGAAGCCAAGCTGGACAACAGCTAGGGACCAGTGTCCCTGAGGGAAAAAGCAGAGAGCCAGTAAAGACATCTTTGTGAGGAAGAAGCCAGAGAGGTGTTAGTTCCACACCAGTTCTCTAGTTTGCAGCTTATTCATTGAATGCCTCTGTCATAAAGGAGAAAAATAGTTCATTACTATGAATCCCTTTTAATCCTTGCTCAGTCTAAAGGAACACCTTGAGATTTAAATGAAGGATATACAAACAGCTCCTCGGGAGAAATATGATCCAGGACTGATCTGAGCTCCTGTGAAGTCTGAGTAAGTCTTTCAAAGGGATCTGTGAATTAAGGTGTGCCCAGAATCATGGTGTTTTATTTTTATCCTCACTTATTTGCAAGGCCATCCTTTTATCTAGCTAAACCAGAACAACATGGCTCTGTGATTTGAACTGTCAACTTCCAGCTTTCCCATGTGTGACTTCCCAGCCGGAGCCCTTCAGCCACACCTGAGCAGAGGCAGTGCCAGCCCCACAGTGCTGGGCTGCTGCAGCCATGCCAGGTCCTTCGTGCTGCTGAGCTGAGCATCCCTCACAATAACACCCAGCCACTACTCAGGCTTCAGCTGCTCTGTCAGATTTGGGGAGTGTTTCCCCATCTCTGCACCTTGCTGAACACAGCTGTGACCCAGCGTGTCAGGTTTTTATAATGGTGCTCCAGTTGAGATAAGGGAGTATCCCAGCAGCTAATGCTTCCCTGGGAGAAACAAGTTTTCATTATAAATATCATTTCTCTCTCCCTCTTGCTTCTCTGTGACACATTCTGCAGCAATATGTGACAGCACAGCAGGTGAAAACTTCACTGAAAATTCATTTAAAAACCTAATGGTTAAAAGGAATCCGGAGAACCAGGACACCTGGCTTTTATTTCTTGCTTTGACTTTGACCCATGGCATGCTGTCAGCACACCTTCTTACACCTCCTGAAGACACTGAAAAAATAGCACTTATAAAGTGATTTCACATGAGCATTGCAGCAGCACACTCCAGGAAGGTACCTCATCTGCATGTGAGCTGTTGCACCGTGCCACTCTGAGTGCCAGCTGGTGGGAAGCAGAGGATTTAGCTCCTTGCCCTGGCCCTGCAGAGAGCCATGGAACACCCCAGCCCTGAAGACAGGCTGTCATCCCCACCCTTTCAGCACATGCCCTCACTACACTCCTCTTCTACCAGGTTCCGCCTGGCCACCTCACCTCTAGGAAACCAGGAGGGAGCTGTTCTCTTTATTTTTGATGTTTAGAGGGACCCTAATGCTGGCAGGACTCTACTGGCAGACTCTACTACCACCCCAGCCTCCACGGTGCTCTGTGCTCCCTCTGCCCATTGCAGGGTGGGGGAGATGGCACGTTGTTCCTGCGGCTGTGCTCCACAATTCCTGGGCCTGCTCCTAAGGGCAATCAATCACACAAGTATGAAGAAGGCCTTCAGCCATAAATCCATCACCACAAATCACTTCTCTCCCAAAGCCATGACTTGCAGAAGTCTGACTGATCCCACTCTCTTCCCTGGTAATGTCACGTTATTCAGACTCCTCATTGGCAGTCACCTCAATTACCTACCTTGGTTTCCCTCCAGGAGTGACCCTTCATGACCTGCTCTTTGCCCTTTGCTGTCATCTCCTACCTTGCCAGCCCCTGCTCTCACCAGCTGGTGGCTGTTTCCAGCCCATCTTCCCTGAGGCCCAGTACTACCAATCTTTCCTGAACAAGGTCTCTGGTGGCTGAATGCCGCACTGGGATGTGCAACACCTCATCTGTATAGGAACTATGCTGTGTGCGAGTTGGGATTCTCTGCGCATTATTCACCTGATGTAAAACCACAGAGGCCAAAATTCACACCCTTTAGGGAATGTGAGCCCCCTCATCCTCTCCCAGTGGCATGCATGGCACCTTGAGAGAGGCTGCCAGCTACATCAGACACTGCTCCACAACCTTAACTCCACCCTGGGAAGGCTGCCAGCCTCCTGTGCCACGCGCAGCCAGGCTCGCCCGTCCTTCCCACTTGTCATCTGTCATGCCTGTTTCAGGCACTTTTCTTCCCTGCTTTTACTGCAGGAGAGATGTGCTGTGGGCAGAGCAGCCAGTGCTCAGGGAGGACTTGGCACAGGTGCCTGTCAAAGGCACCTCAAGCCCTGTCCCCCGGCGTGGTGCTGCTGGCAGACCTGTCCGGCTCCACCGCAGCAGCGTCCTCGCTGTAACACACGGCTGGCTCCCTGCAGAGTGCTGCTGAAATGAAGCTGCCCCGTTGGAGTTTTGGGGAGTTAACAGAACTGTTACAGCAACTGTGACCTCGAAAAGTTTCACTACATGCTATTTTTAACTTTAGAGGTCTTAAGCTCTGAGGAGCACAATGAATGATTGGAGTCTGAAAGTGAACTACATTTTCCATTATTAGAACTTAAAAACTAATTAACTACTTAACCACACTTTGTCCAAAAAGTACAACTTGTGAAAACTCAGACACAGCCTTATCTGCTGTGTCACAACAGTGTCACTGTAACAACAGAAGGGCCCCACAGTGCTGGTGATAGCTCATCAGCCATTACTTTTGGTGTCACTTATGACAATGTGTTAGGATACATGGAGAAACAAGCCCTACTCACTGTGGATTACTTGGGGATACTTTACTCCTTTTACTCTCTGTTTCCACAAAGTCCCTGCTCACTGGCCATGATCCAAGCTATTTTCTTCCAAGTTATAGAAACAGATGAAAGGAAGTGAAGTGCTGCATTCCCAGGGAGAAGATACCTCCTACCTCACTCTTGCAATGGCTTGCACTGATTGCAAAGCATCCCCGGTATCCACACTTCACTTCTTGGGGGAGCTCATCCTCTGGGGTCTCTGAAGTGAGAAAGGTAGAACAAGGAGAGTATTTGGGTCTTCCAAAAAGTGTGTAGACCCATTGCTTTTCCACCAGTATCAGGTGACTGTCTGCCCACCTGAACGAACAGCATTAGAAACCAAGTCTGAAGGGGACTTACCACCAAGTCACTTAGTCTGTCCCTTCCCCATGACGTGTGACGTGACATCTACACATTTAACAGCCATTTGCCTAAATTGTCCTTGTAACCCTCCAGTAGCAGAATTCCATGAGCTCCACAGTTGCTACAGTCTAGAGCTTCACTGAGAAAATTCCCCTGCTGGAGGGGTTGGAAACCTCATCCTGAAGGAGCAATTAACTTCATTCTCAGCCACGGTGGTGAGAAGCAGAAGACTCTGCCTGTAGTGGCCCACACCACTGGAGACCAGGCTGCCCTTCAGAGCTCAGACACATTCATTTGGTATTTTTTTTAAATTCCTGACAGTTTCTCATGTGAAGTGCAGAGAAGACAGCCAACTCCAAGGCACCAAGAACAGACATGTGATCAGAAGATAAAGTGGGACAACAAAAAGAACAAAAGCAGAAAAAAGATGCAATGGTTCAGCTTGGATTTTCTTATGACAGAATCTGCAATGCAAATACTGCCTGAAACTGCAGGATCATAGAAAAATACTGCCACTCCTGACGGACTTTTTCCTTTGTCTCTACGAGGGAAATAATTTGGAACAAGGAATGAGGCGCACTCTTTGGTTTAGGTCTGCTGAATAGACCAAGGGCAGGAAGGGAAGAGAGGGGCCTGTCCTATTTGACTTTCATTCAAGAGGGGGAATATCATGCACTGAGCCTTAAAAAGATAACTGTTTGGTCAATCATGCTCACCTGGGATGGTGACAGCCTTCCACCAGGCTAACCAGCACCTATCATTCAGGGGATTAGCTGAGCAGGTTTTTCCATGAGGTTTGGAACAGCCAAGGAGAAGAAAGAGAGTTTTCCTAGGAGTCATGTCTCACTCTTTTCCTACCCTTCTCTGGACAGTGTCTGTTGTGTGAGCGCCCTAGGCAGCTTTTGGAAGGGGAGGTTTACAAGGAAATAGCCCCTCTCTGGAGATTGATACAATGGTATCTCAGCAGCTTTTGTTTAACCTCTCATCCACCTAGGTACAACTCAGCCCATAGATGGGGACAATTTAAAGCTAACTGGTCTGTTAGTAAGGGCTGTATGCCTCGTGTTTTCAATGCCATAAAATAAGCCTTGACAAATTAAAGAAATGTTGGGAGAAAAGGATAAAAAAGCTGGATAACTAAATTGGGTCAATGCCCCAAGCAGAAGGAAGGTGTCTCTCCATGGGCACACTGAAGAGGAAAGGTCCCAGCAATCCTCTTGACCTGACAGCCTGTAAAGCTGTAGCCTGCAAACAAGCACTACCTATGGTTTCTTAACTTGAAACACCCCTTTGGCATTGTTGTGACCACAAGTAGCACTTTACAAATTAGCCCCTGCTGCATTTTGCCACAGTGTGAGGCAAATGAAGCAGTTTTAAGTGGCCTCTCTTTTCTGTAAAATTTCCGTCAGAAAGCCAATGACTCTGGGTTTCAGGAACCCATGAGGTTTTCCCTTTTATTTAAATAGCTTAACTGATTACATTATGTCATACCCAATTTAAGTTTTTAAATATAGAAGAGAAGATAAAAACAGGCATGGACAACTGCTGTTTGACTTTGCCAGTACAGACAAGACAAATACATATTTCAAAATGTCAAGTGGCTGCTGCTTTCAGCTTTCTTCAGTGATTACTTGGCTTTGGAAACAAAAAATGATGTTTCTACTCAGCAGCTTTGTTTTCCAAAAAAACCCCTCTTGATTTCCAACTAATTTTTAAAGATTTACATATTTAAGACCATTTCCCAATTGAGTTATAAACTGGCAGAAATTAACAAAAGTCACTATCAACTCTTTGGTGTAGGTATAGGCTGTCACAGTAACAAGAAAAGCAGCCAGCCTACTATTTAACCAGGGCAGTTCAGAGCAGCAGGTTCTGTTATTTCAGAGGGGAAAGCAAAGTCAAGTATCTCCAGAGAATCAATGTTCAGCAATAACTGCTGAAACATTTGGAAAAAGGAATCCTTTGCATACTCTCCCCTGAAAGATCTTGATTCCTCTTGACAAGAGTTGGTGGAATGGTAGAATCCTACACTAATAACAAAAGCACATCTGTTCCAAGTCATTCGGCTCAAGCAATTAATGTTTAATTAGAAAAAAAACCCAAATCAGAACATTGTCAGGTAATCTGAGGGCTTGCTCTGACATTCAGCAAAGTCAGCGGGAAACGCATGTGGTCCTTGGCAGAGGAGGACAAGGGCCAAGGCAGACAACTGAACTGCTGCTCTCCTTCCTGCTCTGCAGCTGCACCTTTGCACGTCCTTCATTCAAAAATAAAAACTTAGACTTCAGACACATTCTCTGTTCAGACACATTCTCTGTTACTAGTTCAGGGTTGTATTGATTTAATACCCAATAAAGGCAATTTTCAGTCATTGTTACCATTTAGGTCCATGCATTTGATCTAAGTGAAATCCATAAATGATGAGACTTAACAGAAGAGCCCATGAAATGCCCATTTCATACCAATACAGGGAATTTACATGCAACTGCAGGCCCAGGTGCAAAAAGACTATTTACATGGTGAAGGTGAAGGCACGAGGAAAGACCAACACTGTAGGACTGCAGTGTTAAGATATCACAGGCATTTGAGATATAGACTGAAATGTGCAAATGTTTCTGTTGGAACAGAAGAAGAACTGATGAAAGAAGCAAGATACAGATAGTGCTTAGCAGAGAGATCAAGTGCTTTCTTTCTACAAATGGCTTAGATGTTTTTATGGTGGACTTAATACATTAGAAAGCCTTCAGTAGCTTCTGGTCCTAGACCAAATAAACTAAAAACTCCCTTCCAGCATTAAATATCTATTGATCATCTGCAGGGCTGTAATTACATTGGTGTGCTCTACTGCTGGAACAACAGCTGTATCCTGGATCCAGCCACAGCTCTTCATGGTGAACTGTGTCGCAGGTGTTTAAAAAGCAATCAAACAGGAGAAAACCCTAATTTTCACCCATGGATGACAGTTTTTTCAACCTGAGCTGCAAAGCCAATTTTCAGTTATAGGTAGTTTCAATTGCTGTTTGGTTTTCAGTTAAGTATCCTGCAGCTTCACATAGGCTTTGTTGAGGCGACTGGATTTTGACTACAGCATTATGTGACTGTTGATGAGCCATGGGACCTACTAACAAAAGCTTTAAGCAGACTAAGTGCACACAGCAATGTTCCAGGGCTGCTTTCACTTCTGTTTTCAATTTTCTCTTCTCTAAGCCTGTTTCAAGGCTGCTCTCTGCATTCCTAGGAGCATGTACATTCGCTTTTAACTCCATATTATGAAGAAAGTTCACTCACTTTCATGAACCGCACACGGATTACATGACATAAATGGCAGACCTGTCAAAACTGTTGGAAGCAAAGGCTACATTAAGGGCAGAAGAAAATCACAGATATTTTTAAAACAGGACAGCTTGCTGGTCCAGGTGTGCAGGACAGCACACACACATTGTCACCTACTGTCACACAGGCCTGCAGTTCTGTCTGGCCAGTACCTCGTGGCTCAGGATTCTGTGCCAACACTCAGACACATCCATTATTCCCTCTCTATGATGTGCAAGGCCACAGTAAGTGCTTCACAGATGATCTGAAGAAACATATTACGTTATAGTTTCTCCACTGATTTCTGTTGCAGATGAGGCAGCAGGAGTGCCTAGGCCCTCAGGGAAAAGGAGAGGTATGACCTCCTCTGTTGCCCCAGACACCTGAAAGCCACAGAGCTCCGGACCGCAAGCCCGTTCTCATGCTCCTTGCGCCCCTCCGGCCACCTCCACCAGCGCCTCGCAGAGCTGCAGCGTCCCTGACCATTTCACAAGTGCCAGGGAAGAGGCAGGCTCTCCTAGGCCAAGCCCCAAGGGGCTCATTTGCCCAAACTTCCACTGGGCAGGCCCCCTTTCGCCCCCGCTGCATCGTTCCGGCGCAGCGCCGCTGGCCCAGCCGCCGCCCCGAGCCCGGCAGCCGGGCAGGGCTGTGTGCCGGGGCCCGTCGGTGAAACCCCGCCGGCAGCGGCCGCGGGCCCGGCCGGGCGCGGCGGGGCAGCAGCGCAGCGCACCGCGGCTGCAGGTACCGGCGGGGCTGTGGCTGCGCTCCTCGCTTCTCCGCGCCTCGCAAACACCCCCGGCCGGGGCACCCTCCTCCGCCGCGGCTGCCCCCACCCCTCCGCCCTGCACCCCGTGCCGCCTTTGCCCCTCCAGTCTCCCCCGGCCCGGGGCGGACGCCCCCGCCGCCGCTCACCTCCTCCCGCTCGGCGGCGGCGGCCCCCGGCGCGGGGGTGCTGCCCGGCCCGCTCTCAGCAGCCGCCTCGGCTTCCCCCTCCGAGGACATCCTTGGCCATCACCGGCAGCTGCGGCGGCGGCGGGGGCTGCGGGACCCCGAGACGGCGGAGCCCCCCGCGGGCCGCGCCCCGCGCCGCGGCCGGGGCTGGGGCGAGCCGCCCCCGCGCCCAGGGCCGCCCTGCCGGGTGCTCCCGACTCCCTCCACCATCCCAGGCAGGCGGGCAGGGAGGGAGGGAAGGAGGCGGCGGAGGGGAGGAGAGAAAGACGAGGCGGAGTGGGGGGGTGCCCCGGCCGCTCCCGGCCCCCCCAGGTGGGCAGGCGGCTGCCCGGCGGCTCCCGGCGCGCTTCTGCCGGCGTCTGGGAGCTGCCGGGTATGCCCCCTTCCCGGGATACGACCTCGCAACCCCTACCCTTCCGGGGTGCCCTCTCTTGTCTTCTTCTCGGGGTGAGCCTCGCTCCCCATCCCCGGGAGCGCCCTGCCCGCCCCGGCTGCACCCCCGCCGGCGGCCAGCCCCCCTCAGCTCCGCTTCACGCCTCCGCCGCCCGCAGCTCAGCCTCGGCCGCTTCTCCCGCTCTTCCCCAGCGCCCGCAGTTCGCCCGGGCTGGCGGCGGGACGCGGCCCGGCAGCAGCAGCAGCCGAAGGGGCAGGAGGAGGAGGAGGAGGAAGGCAGCTCCGTGGAAGCGCTCCCTCACGGAGCAGCCCGACGATGCCCCACTCCTCTCCCTGATCGCTGGACCTGCGCACCGGGAACAGGGGGCAGCGCTGTCGGGACGGAGCTCTGGGGCAGCCCCGCACCCCGCCCTGCTGCCCTCCTGCACCTCCTTATTCTCGGAGGAGTGGGTGGCAGTGGAAATGGAAGCACCCAGCTGCTCCTGCCCCTTCCCACCCTCCTTGCGGCCTGAGCCTCTCCTGTGGTTTCATGTGCCTCCTGCACAGGCTTTCCCTCACAACTGCAGCCTCCTGCAAACTCCCTGCCCTGTCAACATTTCTTCCTCCTGCTTGCATCCTGTGCTCAGTGCATGCAGTCAAGATTGGCTCTCCTGCTGATCAGGACTGGTGTACTGCACCATCTTACCTTGGCATGTTTGCTTCATGTTTCATTATACTCTCGTGATGCTCATCCCATTTGATCCATTTCTCTCTGTGTGCGTGAGAGCAGCATATATTTTAAATCTTTCATAAAAATCTTACAAACAGGCAAGTGAACACTCTTGAAGCATCAGCCTTCACTTTAATACTTGTACTTCAACTCGTGTCACAACATGCTTGCTGCTTTTTCAGGCACGCTGGAAAATGCCACTCCAGGTTCAAGGTACTCGGGCTGCATAAGAGATTGTTTAGAATGACTGTAGAGCAGAGAATGGTGCTTGGTGTGTGTGAATGCATAAAGCAAAAAAAAACAAAAAAAAAAACCCAAAAAAAACCAAACCCAAAACTTGGATTTTCATAAAGTATTGGGTTCTAGTAAATCTGAATTCTAGGATATTCATTGCATTGCAGAAGTCTCGGCTGATGCCATGTTGAGAAGCCTACCTATTCTTGGGGGTGCAAGATGTCCATGAGAGACAATTAACAAACTCCCTTGGCCTCACCTGTCTCTGGCTGCCACTGCAGTGCAGTGACTGCCACTGTAGCTACAGATACATGTGCCTTGTCCTGCCCCTCCTAGCAGAAATGGCATTTGTTTGGCTGCATCCAATAGATACACCCAAAATAGTCTGGCTTTTACTTCTCTCAGACCTGGAGAGGAGCTGTGAGATGCACAGTGGAAGGGACTACAATACAGGTTTATAAACCACATGAGAATGCATATTTAAAATACTCAATTTCCTTTCTGCAAGTGGTGCAATGGGACATCTCTGGAGGATAAGATTGCAGGGAGTGGGTCACATCTAGGACACAGAAAGGAACCAAAAAGAATCCATAAGGAGTGCCTGTGACATACACACAAGATCTATAGAGCAAGAGAGATATTAAAAGTGTTCTTTATTGTCAGCTCATACCTGTTTGTCTAGATGGCTTTAGTGACTCTTAAATATGCTATGGAATGGGTGCTGGGGCATGGTGAGGTGTTGTGGTTAGAAGGGAAATGTGCCAAGCCAGAAAACTGTGCACTGAGAGACTGGAAATGAACTTCATATTTGTGCCAAATTTCTATTTGTAAGGACTGTTAAACATTCTAGTGAAAGGCAACATGAAGGGAGATAGAAGAAATGGGCTTTAGTGTATCACAGGGCAGCATGAAGAAGCATCCCCATTCAGTAAGAAAAAAGGTTGACAATTTTCAGAAGATGGGGCCCCCATTTGTACAGACAGCAGGGTGAGGCTGTGCACCAGAAAAGTGTCAGCTTGGCAAGCCACACAGCCCAGGAGTAAGAGCATCATATCCAAAAGCTGAGTCAGGCATGGACAGAAAACAAAGACCTGGCAGACCTCAGCCTGTCAGATTTGTCTGCCATCCCAGTCTAAATGCTTGCTTTTATTTATTAAATATATCTAATTCCCACTGGACTTTGGTGCTGCCTGAACAGCTTCATGAATTTATTTTCAATTCCACACTCACTCTGTTTTTGATGTTGAATAAACTGTGATTTATTTCAGCTAAACCAATCCTGATTGCTGTTTTGCTACAGCTGCCAGCAGTCCCAAGGACTGGCTAATTGGCCCTTCCACCTTTAAGAGATGAAGTTGTCTCTGAGGATATGTAGCCCCAGTTGAATTCAGGCTTTCAAATTGGAAGGCACATGCATATACATCTTCCCACCTGCCATACCATCAGAATTCTGCTGGTACCTGAAGCCAAAACATATGAAAAAAGCCTGGAGATGAAAGAGATCTGGAGAAGGGAAAATGAAGGTTACTATCCCTGAGATTTAAGCTTTGGAAATGTCATGTCTCACCAGGTGCCTTTGTTTCTACCCCTGTATCTTCAGATTCAAGGTATCAATCTCTGCTATCAAGGTCACTCTCATAAACTGAAGGATCAGGGCAAAAAAGGAAGCTTGAACTCAAGAGACTACTGCAAAATCTATGCAAAGAAGCTCATTTTTTAATTTCAGAAATGGAGGGATCAGTGTCACTGCTATGAGATGCCTGAAGGGGCTATTTTCCTTCTTTAGAAGCTTTATACTCTATTTTAACATGGATTAATTATGAATATTTTTATATATAGCATAAAAAATGTGATAAGCAGTTTGTGGTCTGGCTTGCAAAATATGTGTATAATATTGCAAAAATCAGCTCTCTCTTCTGGGCTTTGTGCCTGGTCACTCAATCTTTCTAAACAGCCAGCAAGGAACAGAGACACCATGCATGTGTAGCTTTGCTGCCTCTATTCAGAGCAAGAAGAAACTGGTGCAGTCAGGAACTGCAGTTTGTGTCAGTTTGAGATCAGCACCCTGTCATTCAGAGCATGCCACTGTAAAAATGTTTATAATCCTTTTTCTGAGCTCAGCTGGGCCATTGCACTGATTTAGCAGGCAGAATTTTGCTCTGCTCTTTAGTGAGAGATGGCATTTGGGCAAAATTTGCAAATATCTGGTACCGTTTTTAAGATATACCTGGAGGCCTGGTGTCTGTCTTTAAGATGAGAGAGCTATGAAGATCCTGAGCATTTCTGGCCACCAAAACTTGCAGAATACTTTATTGAAAGAGAAAAACTAAGCCTTCTGTTCTGGGGAGACTCCTACCCAGAAAATTGCAGTATGAGGGCTTCAAATTACTTCTCTGCTGCTCCAAAACCAGCATAAATTAATATATGCTGTTAGGGAAGTGCTACATACTGCCCCAAAGCTGACAGTAATGTAAAGACTATTTCCAGTACAGATGGTTTGTTAGTTCATTTATGCAGATAGGCATTTGGAAGAGAGGAGCTATTGCTAAATATAAAGTAAGCCTTACTGTCCTATGACTTGTATGTCCTGCCAAAGACCTATGCAGACTATCTGCAAGGACTAAATACTGTGATCTCAACAGACTTTCTATATTTTTTAAAAAAGTGTATTCCTAGTTAATAATAAGCTCTGCCTTTTTAAGATTACAAAATCCAACGTCTAGTGCAGTTACAAGTGTCATATCACTGTATCTGTTTATGAGTGTGTAATCCAAAACATGTCTATTATCTTTTGCTAAACCTGAAAAGAGAGAACACTATGTTGTTTCAGTATTAACGCTTAGTGAAATATTTGTGAATCAAATTGTGGATACAGCAAAAGAGAATCTGTCTGGACCATTCACAAAATGAGCTTTGATATCTTTTTAGTAAGTAAAAAGCGGAAGGGAGACATCAATAATTTATTAGCACTTGGATTACATCCTCCAGTGCTTGTCGTTTGCTGCCGTCTTGAAGGAAAAGAGGACAAAGGCGATACTGGCTCTTAGGCTGTAAAGTCTTTGCAGGCTCTGATCTCTTGGTTCTGACAAAGGATGCCGTATATTGAGGGGCACTCTGACAATGACTGTGATGATCACAGCTCCAGGATCACAGTGGGATGAGCCACCAGCCCGTTGTCTTGGGATGCCTTTCCAATTACCTGCATGAAGTGAGCCACGTGGTATTGGTACCACCCTGGCACAGAGGCACTCCTGATGTAAACAGCAGGCTTGGTGTTCTGAGGGGACTGAGTTTTAACAAACCATCTCTACACTTCAGGCTTTTTGCTTCCCTCCTGTTCTCTCCGAAGTCTGTGCCCTGTCTCCTGCCATCTCTTTCCTGGTGGCAGTGATGCCTATGTTCAGTCTTTAGATTTAGTAGTGGAACTGCCACATTGCACAGATATGCCAGAATTCGCACTGACATTCAGTCTTTCCTTTCAGAATGAAATGTTCTCTCCTCTCATCTATTTCTCTGGCTTGTGTCTTTCAAATTTGGCACCTGTCTCCTATTTCTCTCTTTCCCTTATCTTACTCCTTCTGAGCTGCTATTTCCAATACCTGAACAATCACTACTCTCCCAACTTGTTTCCCAGATTTTTCAACCTTTAAGTCCTGAGAAATCTTTCCTAGTTCTTTGCCTATCACTGTCACCAAGAGCTTCATCTTCCCTCACAGCATTGTATTGAGTTATTCCCAAGCAGCACTTAGGAGTAAGCAAAGGCTATTCCTCTGCTTTACTGAAACAGAATCAAATAACCCTTTTCTTGTGCTTCATCAACCTCTATGATGAAACAGATACTCCCAATCCTGGACAGGACAGGAAGGGCTATGGGCAACCTGAGGGATCTAGATGTGCCTCTGCCCTTCTGTGTGCACAAGGGTGTTGTTTCCTGCAGGTATTGACATTTCCGTTCCAGGTGTGCTGAACAGACCTGCACAAAACAGGTGTTCTGAGAGAGAGGCAGCAGTGAAAAGTCATGTCTATCATAGTCCACCAGCATCCTCTGAGGCTGGTGTTTGCTGCTCATGAGCTGATGCATCCTGCTTTTCAGTGGGACTTGGTAACTCAGCCTAATGCTAGCCAGGTCCTGCCCACAAAATGTTTTGGAGAAAATGAGGATAAAACTCTTTTTACAAACACTGTAAAAACATGTCAATATTAATGGGGTGCTATGGACAGCCATGAGAAATTTGAGCCCCCAAATTTTTCCTCCACAGCACTGCAGGGCTTTGTAAATCAAAGGGAATACCAGTGAAAGAATCTGTTTCAATATTTTGTTGTCTTTTCTAAAGAAAGAGAGGTTCTCAGGCACAGTGGCTGACCAGAGGAGCAATCCTAGGCTGGGCAAATCACCAACAGCTCCATGCACCAAAATATTGCATGTGTGGCTGGAAGATGAGGAAATACCTTTCATTCTTATCAGGAAATACCTAACCATCAACTTGGCTTGGTCAACTTCTTTCCCAAGTTGAACTCAGAAGCCCAAATCCATCCATTACCCTCCACAGCTCATGACTTCTGATGCAAAACAGCCATCTGGTCAGTGTCATTCCAGAGCCAAGTCAATAATTTGGAAAGTTACCAACATTTCCCCATGGGAAGAAAGCTGGGCAGTTGCTGCTGCTGTATGTCTCTAGAAGGCAGTCTGCCAGCACTCAGGGCTGCTGTCCAGTGCCAAATAGACTTTTAAAAAGCCTGGCCCTCAGTGACAAACCATAATGGGAAGGTGCAACACATGCACCTGAGCAATCAGTGCTCCCACACAGTGACACTGAGCAAGCACTGCAGTGATCTCTGCCATTTCTGCTGTAACTGTGCTGCAGAACAAAATGGCTTTTAAATATTGGTGTTGCTAATGGTATAGTACTACTTGACACTAATAGGAGGGGTGCTCTCTGCCAGTGAGCTTTACTTTGGTCACCGTCATTTTCTTTGCTCCTGATTTAGGCAACTGTCATGAGAGATCACAATAGCTATAAATACCTCTGAAAATAAATTAAAAAGAAAAAAAAAACAACCCACAACACTGAAGAGAACTTGTTGTCAGGCAAAAATAAGCATAAGAGAGTACTCTAGAAAGATGCCTATGTATCAGCCTGGTAGAAAAGCATGTACAGGTGAAGCTTGCTGCTGACTTCACTTCCATCATCAAATACCACCAGTGAGAGAACAGTCCTGTCCTGCTGCCATGCATATACCAAACCTCACAAGCACTGAGCCTCTGGAAATACAGGGTGCAAGCTCCTCTTCTGTGGAAGACTGGCAAAGTAATTCCTTCTATTTATATGGTGGCAAGAGAATTTTAAAGTGATGCAGCACAGCACTATGTATCAGAGCCACCTCTAGGCATTAAATATTTCATGTGACAACAATAGAGTTCTGCTAGCTTCCTTAGAATACCTCTCTTACAGGTATCTCTTCCACTTTGCTGGGCTGTCCTTTTGTTCCTCATTAGGCTGTTTGTCTCTCCCTAGCTGTGTGAAGCAGTGTGTCGCCACGTGAGAAGCAGAAATGCATGCCACTGGCATGCTCCTCTGGGAACTCACAGCTTTTCACATCACTCCCAAGGAAATGGGAAACCTGCTCTGGCCCAATAAAGACTCATGGAAAAGTACTTAAGAAGATGAGGTGCAGTTACCCATCACAGCCCTTTACATTTCCAAAAATGAAGGTGAAAACCCAGCTCTGTGTGACTGCAGTTAGTTCTGCCAGATCACTTAAATCATCAGGACATCGTGATCATCACTGTTAAAAACTCTTGGCAGATCTAGCTGCACTAGCACAGCTATTTAGAGTTGAGCTTGGGTCCACTGGCAGTAGGAACAGCTGCTGTGCAGGCATCTGCATTGAATATTCACAGAATCATTGTAGGCTTTGGGCTGGAAGGGCCTTTAAAGATCACCTAGTTCTACCCACCCTGCCATGGGCAGGGACACCTTCCACAAGAGCAGGTTGTTCAAAGCCTCATCCAAGCTGGCCTTGAACATTTGCAGAGATGGGGCATTCACAGCTTCTCTGGCCAACCTGTTCCAGTGTCTCACCATTCTCATAGTGAATATTTTTTTCCTGATATCTAATCTAAACTTGTCTCCTGTCAGTTTAAAGCCATTTCACCTTGTCTATCATTACCTGCCCTCATAAAAGTCTCTTCCTAAAGCAAGAGCATTGCACAGGCCATGCTTTCTGTTCCCAAGGTGTGAGAGTTAAAGCCTGGGAGAGATGAGCTTCCCCTGGCACTCCTTTCAGTACATATGTTAAGTAGTACAGATGGATTTTGGATAAAGCAGGTACACATCACTCTCATCCTGTTCAGGTGAAAAGGTATAAGGTTTTCCCCGTGATACAACAGTAAATAACAGGAAAAGAAGAAAGGAACAAATTCTAATGCCAATAAAACAGGAAGTTCTTCAGGTGATTTGCCATGGAAATAATCATGTGAGCATATCCAGTACTTTAAACTGTCTCAAGTTGCTTGAAATCTCAGGCTTAGGCACTTTGACAGGCTTCCTTTAAAGTCTATGACAGTGGATTTGAATGCACTGACTACATCACTCAGATTTTGTCAGATAGATCCCACAGCAGGAGCCAAGGGAGACACTGTCCTCAGCCCAGAGAAGCTGGATTTCAGAAATGTTTTCCTCACTGACAGCAGGGGCAGAGGGCATTGTCAGGCAGGGTCAGCTCAAGACCATTTTCATTTAAGCCTTCTGTGAAGCAGTGACAGTCAATGACAACATATTCACCATCTGTGCAAACATGGATTTCACCTGCAATACAGTTCAGAGGCAGTGTCTGAACGACCTGACTTGAGAAATACATTTGCTTGACTGCCCATTCCAATTTCCAGAGGAGTCTGTTCGCTGGAGTACCAGCTGTACAGTGACTTGCTTTTAACTGGTTTTCATTTGGATGTTGTAACGAGGAAAGGAAAACTCAGTACGATAGGGATACAATATATAGACTGAGCAGGAAATATCAGTATTTGCTGAAGAGGTGTGTTATTTCAGGATATTTTGATCTAGTCTGATAAAAATGGCATTTCTATAGAAACAACTGATGAAAAAAAACAATAAAGAGGAAATCCCATGCTAACTGTCAAAAGACAACATAATGTCAACAGATGCATTACTAGGGATGAGAAAATACTCTGCAGTTTTGGGTTTTTAAAATACACAATCCTTCCACACAGTTAAATCACTTCACATTGAGTATGCATGTGTAGTTTTTATTGGTGAAAAAGCAGAGATTTGATTTAAAATATCCCTGCTTCACCTAGCCCCAGGGATGCCCTTTACTCAGTGGGGTGTTGCTGTCATGGAATGCCATGGTTGCACCCCAAAAGTACATCAGCTTTAAAAAAAGCTAACAAAAGTAAGATTTATATCTTGGACTGATCCCTTATGATAATTTGTTTTCCATTCACCAGCAGACCTGTATGCTGCCCACAATGCTGCTCTCCAGCTGCTCTGTTCCCAACTCCAGTTTCCGTCCTGGCACAAGAATTATCTGCTTCCATGGTCACCTTCTCTTAAAAAACTCATCTTAATATTTGTCATCTCTGCAACATAGATAATACTGCTACATCTGCAGATTTACTTTTCTAATCCCACCAAGGGCACTGCCATATTGTTTTTGTAGTTCTGATCCCTTCCCTGTTATCATCCAATGAGAAAGCATTCAGCTGTAGGCTCTCCTGCCTCTCTCTGCTTTGGAAGACCAAAACCATGTTTTAGAAAGTCATGTGAAACTGACTTTTGGCAAGGTATAAGAAGGGATGAGAGAGATTTTCAAGGCTTGTGAGAAGACTGACAATCTTTTAAAATATTATAAAATAGCTCTCATTGAGTGAAGAATATTTGAGTTCACCACCAAAGACTCCAAGACATGCACTGATGGGAATTCCGTTGCCAGAATTGCTTAGCAAAACCATGGAAGCATGTTGGTACTTATGATTTTCTAGGATAAATATGAAGACACACAAGCATGATTTATTGATAGAGCAGAAGCTATATATAGTGCCCTTAACTGTATTATTAAAACTGAAGGTAAATAATTAATGGAATGAAGGAAAGATACATACAACTCTGGCAGTTTTGATGGGAAGCATTCCTGTCTTGCAGTAATTAAAATCAAATATATTCTATTGGTATGTCTTGCTGGCAAAAAGGATTGTTTCCTCATTCACCTGCATGCTAAGAGACTCTGTGTGTGTGGCCACAGAAGCCGTGCAGCCAGAGTGAGAGGAGTCAGGGAGGGAAAATGCTCATGGCTGTCTTGAACCAGAACCATAAGCAGTTGTCAGACAGCACAAACAGCTCCAACGCTTCACCCAAACACATTCCAAGGCAAGCAGTGCCAGACCTCCCTGCCTTAGTGTCCAGCTGGGAGAACTGGACTGTGCACATGGGGTGCACGGGAAACCATTCCCAAGTTCAGCCCCAGGAAAGCCTCAGAGGGGGAGGGAGAAGTCTTCTACTGGCAGCACTGCATCTGCCCCACCCTTCTGAGAACCCAGTGGTGCTCTCATGCATGGCCTGAAGATGAACCGTGCAAAATCTAAAACCTTGATTTCTCATTTTGCTTCAATCAGAGGCACAATCTGTTGATTTCAATAGATTTTGGAGCAGCCCCACCTGACCTTCAGTGCCCCAGAAGCAATGATTACAAAAGACAACTAGGAGCCAAAGGACACCTTGAACTCCTCACTTCAATCAGCCAGACCTGTGGTAGCAACAGAGTCCTGCAGCCATCAGGATGGTGGGTGGTTCCACAGAAAAAGGATGAGAAGCTGCTGCTCTTGAAGTTTAACTGCAAGAAACCTGCACAATTATTTCAAAGTGTTTCTTGCATCCCAAACCAGCATAAATTGGGCACAACAATATTAAGTGGCAGATGGTGGTGGTAGGGTAGCAGTTATTTTCAGTGAAATGGAGCATTTGACACTCCATTTCTCAGCAGGCATTGCTATTCCTGCACTAGGTTTGACTTTAATATGATTTCTTTTGCTTCAGGGAGCACAAAGCAGGGCTCCCCCAGCTGATGAACTGCAGTCTGGCAGGGCAGCACCAGAGAAGCACTCCAAACACTCTCGAGGCTCCCTTCTGCAAATCTCCAAAATGTAATTAAAAGCAGATCTATTTATTTCTCCTGGTAGAAGCATCTATAAGCACACCAAATGTAACAGCATTAACTGCTTAACCATCTCTGCCAGAATCATGTGTCTGACCATAAGGTTAGAATCACGGTCACTCTTGGTTATCTAGTACACCTAATGGGACATCTTCAGGTGGATTCCTACTTCAAGGAGAGTTCAACAAGCTAAAATAGTGCAGTTGCCAACTTTACCATGTCAGGAACATGGTTGTTCACCAGAAGACATGAAGCTGAGGGAGATGTTTGCTGCCTAGCATTAAAAAACCTGTAATTTTCATTCCAATTTTTATGAATTAATCACAGTCTCGTCTCCCTGACAATATAGTTAAGATTGGCTGTCTGCTGACAGGATGAAGGATTACCTTTGTTTCCATAGATAAAAGTGCTTTCAGTGACCATAATGGATAAAACTTGCTCCTGATTGTGATTTTGCTTTAGTATGACAGATCTCTGAAGGGATAAAAACCACGACTGATTGTTTGTAATACGTGCCAAGCTTTATTAGAAACTATGAGAGAGCTGTCAGAACTTGCTGGAGCTTTGATTTTAATGTTGGTTATTGATTTTAGTGTTTGGTCAATTTTCACCGTTTTCACCGGGGAAGTGAATTCTCTGAGCATAAGAGCAGGCACAGATCCTCTCTGGGGCTTGGGCTGGAGCAGGTGGGCTCACTGTTTGGGAAGGACTCGCTGCCATAGGAAATGAGGCACTGGGGTCAGGAATAATGAATGCCAGCCACGTTCACAGAGCTTTCTACATCTGCTCTCCCGAACACCTCGGCTCTCGGGCTGCGCTAATGCCAAGGCTCAGCTCCGGCGCGGGCACCGATGTTTGTGTGTGCAGACCCTGGCTGTGGTGCAGGAGGCCGGACTCTGGGGCGGGAGAACCCCGGCGGCGCTGCCCGGGCCGCACAAGCACAGCCGAGCCCACAGCCGAGCCCACAGCGGCGGGATGTCCCTGCGGGAGCCGCGGGCCGGGCGGAAGCAGCGGGCAGCCGTAGCCACAGTGCCGGGCACCGGGGCCGTGACTGAGGCGTCAAAAGGCGCCCGGAGCACTCGCTCAACGCAGCCGAACGCCCCGCGGGCAGCACCGCAATGCCGCCCGCGGCGGAAGTGACGGCGGGCGGGCGGAAGCGCCGCCCGCGGAGGGCGGCGGGGCCGGGAGCGGCGCGGGGCCGGCGCAGGTGAGTGGCGGCCCGGGCTGCCCAGAGCAGCGGGGCTGCGTTTGCCTCAGGGCTGAAACGCTGCTGCTGGAAAGCGTTTGGGAGAGCCTTGTGGAGCTCCGTTTCTCTGTAAAGTAAACGCCGTTCGCTGTGACACGCTGGTGCGGCACTGGGGCTTAGGGTCCCTCACAGCCACAACTGACCTTCCTGCCCGGCCTCACACTTGGACTAAAGCCGGCTGATTCAGAAGCGCATCTTGGCCCTCTAAGCAAACCGTGGCTTTATTGCTTTCTGTGCTCCTGTGTTTTCTTTTAGTCTGAGACCTCTCCTCCCAGCCACGCCTGTAAAACTTCCTGCAGAGCTGGTGGATTTTACAGACTTTCCACGGCAGGACCAGAGCATGACAGAAAAGTCTTTTGTGAGACTTTTGGTATAGACAGGGTGTACAACAGCAGATGATAGTGTGGCCACATAACACTTGATATGTTGTGCAGTGTGGAAGTGCTCACAGACCTTGGACAGCATTTCTGATCCCTTGCCTGTGTTCCCAGGACAGTATCTCAGTGTGTTGCTTTTGCTGGCTGGCTGCAGCTCCCTCTGGGCAAACAGATGGTGAGCTCTGGTGAGTTGCAAGGCTGGAGGTGACCAGGCTGCAGGATGCTGGGGTTAGTGCAGGTCCTCAGGAGTTTGTTAGTTGTTCTGTGTCTCTGAGCTCTGGTGGGTAGGAGTGAGGACTCCTGACAGCCATGGGAGTGTTGGGGATGTGCCGGGATGGCTTCCATGGAAAAGGTACCCTGAGAAGAAAGCAAAGAGTTTTCCCTGCATTTCTTTTGTCTGCAGGTCCCACATGTATGGAAGCAAAGCCTGAGGGAAGGGTTCCTGGAAGAACATCCAGCCTCATTAACAGTGGCTGCTTGGTTGTCTTCTTGTGCTGACAGTTTTCCCGAGAAACAAAGGCAGTTTGAAGACACGCTGTATTTCCTGATTAAGTTTTGGTAGGCAGAGGCTTGGACAAGTTTATGTAGAGTTCTGTGTGGAGGAGGCATCTTGCAGAAAGCTTAGCAGCAGTGTTTGCTTCCAATGTGTGTTTTGTGCCTGTTGAAGCAGGCACCCTCCTCTTTTGGGCTTTGAAGGCTGTGATGACAGGGCAGGGAACACTTGGCTTGGGCTGCGTGTTCTGCTCCTTATGGATGTCAAAGAGGGTCCAAGCAAGTGAAGTCTGGCTGTGGGAGCCCCGTTGTGGCAGCAAGCTCCATAAATAAACAGCAAGTAGGTGTGTGCTTATGCTAGGAGTACACAAAAAAAAGAAGGAGCTGTCTGTGGAGGTTTCAGTTTTTGCTGCGCTGTTGCGAGGGGAGTGGGCCGAAAAGGAGAGTTTCTACATTCTCACATCAGTCAGAGCCACAGTGAGCTCCCAGGTGTTTTTGTGTTAGCCCCTTCCCTGACAGTAGCAAGGTACCATAGCAGGGTGGTACCTGAATTCGTTTTTCTCTGAGAACCATTCATTTTTCTCTGAGAACCAAGAGCAAGTCACTTAACCAGCCTTGGTCAAGAATGAGATCCCTGAAAACAGTTTAAATATTCCAAGGGTAGGTCTTAAATTCTACAGGTAGTAAGTCTTGCAGCTGAGCATCTTTCCCACAAGGTTCCTCCCTACATATTTTACAATCTATTATGGTAATAGTATAAGAGAAACTATGGCTTCAGGGCAGTGGCTTTGCCTGCACAATGGTTCAGCTCTGTTTTTGTCTGAGATTGGGGCAGGGATTTGCTTCCATGCTTTGCATTTTCTCATGTCTTCTGCCTATCCATATGGCAGATAATGGTGATTTTAAAAATCCATGTCCACTTTTCCTTTCCAAATTTTCTATAAATCATGCCTGAGTCCTGCTGGGTTTTTAAAAGTGGAAGAAATCAAATATGCACACACTATTTCAACATACTGAGGGTGGGAGGGTGCCAAGTCTGCAGCATTAGTGCTGATCAGTGGCTGAAATTAGCATGAAATATATTTGCAAACAGTTTACTTGCTGCCCATGAGAAGTGGATTGCTGGTTCCAGGCTCTGGGAATCAGAGGTGGGAAGCAAGTCACCAGTATTTTCCTGTCTGGTAGATGGGAGGTGTAATAGTTGCCTTCCTGGGGAGTTGTCATGTGCATGGTGTAAAAAAGTCTGTATAAATCTCACTGTTGTTTTTGAGCCCCAAATTGGCCTGGGCAGTGAATGAAGATGCTTGGAAATAGCAGAGCTTCTGCCAATAAGGGGCCAATGAAAGAGAATGAGAACAGGAGGTCCACGTGAGGAAGAAAGACATTTTCCACTTGGGAGATCTGAGTGAGGAGAGCAAACAGAGTCAGGGAGTGCATTGTCCAGCTCTATGTGGACAGTCTCCTGCATCCTGCCAGGGATTAGTGCTGGGATCTGGGGGAGATAGCATGCTCTGTAGTGATGCCTATGGAGGGAGTTAAAGCAGATCACTACATTCACAATATATTGGTGGGCAGCCCCAGTGCCAGATTGTAAGGCAAACCCAAACAGAGATAATTACTCACCCTGAAAATTTAGGTTTTCACATTTCAGCAGCAAAGGTGCAAACTCCGTCTTCTGAAGTAAAGCTTCTGGGAGTGTGGTGGAGGGGAAAAACAATGTGCGTTCACCCCAAAACCTTGACTTGAGCAAATTGAAATTCCTGGATAGAAGAAGGAGCTACAACATGCCCTTGTCCTGCTGGTAATTTGGAGAAAACACATTCTGGCTTTCTCCATCATAGCCCATCCTCATAATGATTTAACACACCAGAGGATCACCTGTGACTGGATCTCTGTCCATGCAGAAATCTTTTAAAGTGTTAATATTTGAGGCTAGGTTATATCAGGTTTTAGGGCCAATGCATCCATTTCATATTGAATGGGGCTTTGCAATTCATGGATTATCAACACATGTGTGTCAATGGAGACATGAGGGTCCAACTTGCCCTGTGAAGTTTTATTTGCACAGCTCTAAAGATGCAAAAAAAATTTAATCAGTTTGCTTGAAGTGCCTCTGCGGCCAATCTAGCTCTGCAGGGAGCTGAAAAAGTCATACAGCAGAAACCAGTTATTCTAGTGGGACCTTTCAAGGTCTTGAAACTCGTACTGGCCAGAACACCACCTGGTGTGGGGGTTGTGCAGGGAGAAGCAGTTTGAAGGTGGTATGAACAGTTGCATCATCACTGCCATATGCCTCAGATAGAGGAGGGAGCACCCAGAGTGGTCCAAATACAGGAATTGCCTAGCAGTCTGCTGGACCAGGGGCCTCCCTTCTTATACAAAACTTACCCCTCAAGTTAAGCCCCACCTGAGAAGTGCGTGGTTCACTGAGGCATCCTCCAAAAGAGAGGAATATACTGAGCAGTGTTCCTGCCTGTTGATTCAGGGGACGGAATTGTGACAAGGGGACAAGAAAGTGCTCAGATAGGAGAATTGGTACCCATGTGACTGTTAGCAGGGTGGGTAGGTAGATTGGTAGCAGGGTGATTGTTAGAGGCTGGCACTAAAGAACCAGTGTTTCTTTATACAAACCCCTATGCTGTTTTAAGGGATGCACCAATTGACTCCCATTTTGTGAACAAAAACAGTGGGGGATCTTTTGAGTTGCCCATATGGCACTGAGAGAAATGGGAAGACATCCTAAACTTGTTAAGCAAAAGTGTTTCTCGGTGGGATGGAATCCTGCCCATCAGAAGAGAGATAACGTGGCTCACCTGTTGAATAATCAGGTAGATTCACTGACCTGTGTAGTAGATATAGCAGTAAAGGGAGAAGAAAAATGGAAACATCTGCTAGAGTAGTTACATGTCAAGGGAGACCATTCAGGATTTAAGGATCTTTTTAAGGGAGTTGGTAACACAGGGTGGCCTGTCACTTGGGAACTGTGCAACACTGTCATCTCAGTCTGTGGCCAGTGTTGTACAGGGCTAGAGAAACAACACCCCTTGCAGGAGGCATCCCTTCACAAAGGACATGGAAAAGGCCTCTGGGAGACCTGCCAGGTGGACTATAGAGGGCCTTTCCTGAAGTCAGGGTGGAAGTAATGTCAGAGCTCACTCAAGCTAAGACAGTAGCAAGAGCAGCAGGGTACAGCACTGTAAAGGGACTGAAGCTGTGGTTTCATTATCTGCCATGGCCCCAGTCCCTCCAATCCAACAGTAGTTGCTTTTCTGCCAGGACTCACCCCTGTATGGGCTACCAATTTTTGGTATCAGTGCTTGGCACCAGTTTATTATCTTACTGTAAAACTTTCATACCTTCTCTCTGTGAATCCCCAGGGGCAGCTTCTTGCACTACTGACTCCTTTTTCTCCTTTTTCCTTTTCTTCTGCACAGCCAACTGACTCCTTCCTACCCCTTACATCACTGCCCAACCCTTACTGTCTCTTGCACAACCACCTACCCCTTCCTCCTCACAGCACAGCTAAAAAACTCCCACTCTGTTCTCAGTCACCTAACCCACTCTTTTATAACACCCATCCTTATTGGACATAGCCATGGCCTGTAAGGGCAGGGCTGTTCCTACTCTTTGGTAATTAGTACAGCTGCAACTGCTCAGGGGCAAGATTGCCTTCAGCACACTCTCTATTCTCCTAAAATCCATCCTCCCACACCAGCGTGGTTCAAGAATGGGCACAGGATGAAGGAATCTGGTGGATCTTTCACACTCCATACTACCCCCTGGCAAATAAGGTTGTTGAATGCACCATTGGACTCTTGAAGAGGAACTTGAGACACCATGAACCTGAATGGGCAAGAGGGTGTCAGATGGGGTACATAGAGTCAGTAGCTTCTGGGGAGTTAATGGGTGCCCATAACTCACAGCCTTTTGTCTTCATCCCCACACATGCTCCCTGGAACTAAAGAAACTAAAGACCCTGCATTAGTTATATATATATATATATATATATAAAATACAAAGTCTGCTCTATTACTTAGACCAGCTGGCTTTGGCAGAATTACCAAGAGTGGGATTGGTACCCCTGACCTTAAAAAAGTCACTTAACTTGTGTGCCAGGTGGTGGATTGTTCCCTCCTTTTAATCATGTTTTGTTTTTATGCATGTATATGTTTTACAGATTATCTGAAATCCACTGCTGGACCTATGCTTTCAACTGTGGAGTGGACGGATCATTTTGTGTATTTTTTAGTTTGATTTTTCTAAGCCTATTTTGCCAAGCCTATTTTGCCTTTTCACTAGCAAAAAAAAAAATGGTGTGGGAAAAGTTTTTACTCTTATGTTATGGATGTATGACTTTGTCTCAAGCAACTGAAAATCAGAGTACTGAACCAAATTTAGCTTGGGAGTTGATACAAGGATTTATGCATATTTGGAATCATACAAATCAAGGAATATGTATTAACCTTCCCAACTCTGCATCAGAGGGGTTTAGATTTATGATGATTTGGTTAAATTTTTCGGAAATATTAACAAGAGAACTGGATAATCTTAAAAAGCCAGGACGAAATGTTACCTGGGGGATGGTGGAGTCCCAGTTCCTAGACCAGAAAGAAGGACAACAGTGGGATGCAAATGGGACATGGGTAGAATACAAGAACGCCTTTTACCAGCTCCCACGTGACTCTTCCTGGAGCGATTTATGGAATCAGACATGCTATCGGTCATTAGACACCAACCCTGCTGAGACATTGCAAAATGTCACTTCTATCCCTTGCACGGTGGTACCGTGGTGGGATTCTCCTGCTGAGGGTGGGTTTTTTGAACATGAGTACAGTTTGCGTTGGGATGCAGGATGGTGTATACAAATCCCTGATAACCCAGGAACTGCGCACCAAGTTAACCGAACAAATTATGAGTGGGCCTGGTCTCTGAAACAAATCTTTGACCCTATATCTACCCTACAATGGGCTTCCAGGGTCCCCACAGGGAAAATAGTAGAATGGGAAGTGGAGAAATCAGACTGTAAGGACCATCAGACCACACTACCTAATGGAGAGAGCATCTGCTGGAAAGTGAGGAACCGTAGAAGCCTTACTCAAAGCAAATCAGAGACCTCCTTTCTGAATTGTTCCCGTATATTAGATTGCACCACAGGAGCAGGTGAGCCCATAGAAACCTGGTACATCTCGGAGCTGAGAACTTTTATCCGGGACATGTGTACCTGTTGGGATTACCCCAACTACGGCTATCTAAACCAAGACACCCGATGCAATGGGTCTTATGAAAATTCAGAGACAGCACTATCCTGTGGCATTCCCGTTACACACGGCCCTGACCGAAGAAGGGTCTGGAATTCCAGTAGCGAAGCACAGGAAGTTCCCCAAGGTGACCTGTATCAGTGTTCACAAGCCAAATACCCAGCTCCACGGGGAACAGTATGGGCATGTTCAGATGGGAGAATGTATTCCCACTTGAACATGTATGATATGGCTGGACTCCAGTGTACTATCGGGTTTCCTACCATGTGTCCATCTAAAACGTTCAATTATACACGTTACCGTAACAACAAAGTGCGGAGAGAAATCCACAATCCAACAGATGCAAAAGAGTGGATTCGGGGGATTCAAGTCCCTGACTATTACACCTGGGGACAAAATGTTGCTTTAGACTTAGAATCATTTTTTGTGTCCAGTGGAGTTGTCCAACGGCACAAGTATGTTTTGGAGAACTTATCTAGGCAAGTCCATGTGTTGAGCAACTGGACCGGACGTTCACTCAGGGAACCGAATGTGCAGGCCCCACAGGCACCAGAAGTGGCTTTGCAGAACCAGCTGGCCATAGATATGTTGTTGTTGAAGGAGAAGGGAGTGTGTGGAATGCTAAACCTAACGGATGGAGAATGCTGTGTCACTGTCCATAACGCCACCACCACCATAGAAGAGGCACGTCAGAAGATGAAGGAGATTGCCGAGCAAACGGGAGAACTGTTTCAAGCAATGCAGCTGAAGGACTAGTTTGATGGACTGAGCCTGAATTGTGGATCACATGTACTAAAGTGCCTTGGATTTGTGGGATGGGGAAGGTGGCTTGTGTGCATTGACCTTATGATACTGTGTGGATTCTTGGGTTTGATGATAGGTCAGTGTCAAACTATGGACTATAGGTCATGTCAAACTATGATGAGTTCATTATGGTTATAGAGGAAAGGGATAAAATTTCTAGCACTGTATAATTCCATACCATTTGTGCCATGGCAAGAATGTGGTTGGAGCAGGAAGAAGTCAGGGGCTGGAAGTGGAAGGGTGCCCATCTTTTGCTATGCTTGGGGATGTGGCTTTTCTGGTTTGGTGCTCAAAGACAGCGCTGGTGAGCTGCTCTGAGAAAAAGAGCACCAAGGAAAGCAGCAGCATGGCAGAGCCCAGCTGAGCCATGTGGAGCCCAGGCTGCAGCTGCAGTGACAGCAGCCACTAGAGCTGCTGCTGGAATCGCCAAGCTCTCCAGTCCTGCTCCTACAAGTCAGGCCCAGGAGGAGGGTTCTCTGACCTGCTTCAGAGCCCTGTCAGGTCCCACCAGGTTTTGCCTTGGCCCTGTTCTTCCACTGTTTCAGTTTGAGCGGGGGGAAGTTAAATTGCAAGCCCTTCCAACATTCTGCTTTTGTATTGCCATACACTCCATGCTGCCCAGCACAGGGCCAGCCATCATCTTGCCTTAGTCTTGGAAAACCACACTGGATGTGGCCTTTGGGAAGTGTTTTTGTTTGTTTGGTGGTAAATACCCTTTTGTGGGTAAAAAATTCTCTCTTTTGTACACTCTTTTATTAATACTGTTGTGGTTATTGCAGTTTTTCAGTAAACTATGTTTCCAATTTATAATCTCTCCTAGTGTTTCCTCCACTGCTGGAAAGGGCCACAGGAAAGGGAGCAGCTCAAGTAGGTTTAATATTCTCTCTGGGTTTTCAATCAGCGCAGAGCTATAAGAACGAGATGAAGGAGATTGTTGGGATTTGTGAAAAGACTGGTGAGCTCATAAAATACAAAAAAAATTTCATAAAAAGTCTCATAAAATAGCTCTTGTTGAGTGAAGAATATTTGAGTTCACCACCAAAGACTCCAAGACATGCACTGATGGGAATTCCGTTGCCAGAATTGCTTAGCAAAACCATGGAAGCATGTTGGTACTTATGATTTTCTAGGATAAATATGAAGACACACAAGCATGATTTATTGATAGAGCAGAAGCTATATATAGTGCCCTTAACTGTATTATTAAAACTGAAGGTAAATAATTAATGGAATGAAGGAAAGATACATACAACTCTGACAGCTTTGATGGGAAGCATTCCTGTCTTGCAGTAATTAAAATCAAATATATTCTATTTGTATGTCTTTCTGGCAAAAAGGATTGTTTCCTCATTCACCTGCATGCTAAGAGACTCTGTGTGTGTGGCCACAGAAGCCGTGCAGCCAGAGAGAGGAGTCAGGGAGGGAAAATGCTCATGGCTGTCTTGAACCAGAACCATAAGCAGTTGTCAGACAGCACAAACAGCTCCAACGCTTCACCCAAACACATTCCAAGGCAAGCAG
The DNA here is from genome assembly GCF_036417665.1 of Passer domesticus. Classification (NCBI taxonomy): domain Eukaryota; kingdom Metazoa; phylum Chordata; class Aves; order Passeriformes; family Passeridae; genus Passer; species Passer domesticus. The sequence goes on from NC_087479.1 coordinate 37,371,963, forward strand.
TGCCAGACCTCCCTGCCTTAGTGTCCAGCTGGGAGAACTGGACTGTGCACATGGGGTGCACGGGAAACCATTCCCAAGTTCAGCCCCAGGAAAGCCTCAGAGGGGGAGGGAGAAGTCTTCTACTGGCAGCACTGCATCTGCCCCACCCTTCTGTGAACCCAGTGGTGCTCTCATGCGTGGCCTGAAGATGAACAGAAATCTACAGATTTAAGAGCTTTCAGTGGTCATAAAGGATGACGTTTGTTTCTGGCTGTAATTTTTCAGTAGTATTGCAGCTTTCTAAAGGTATATTAAAAAAAAAACAAAACCCCAAACACTGAAAAAGTGCTTAATTTTTTACAGGATCAGGGCACTTTGTGGTGAGTCCTTCCCAAACAGTGAGCCCACCTGGCCAGTCCAAGCTCCAGTGAGAGTCTGTGCCTGTTCTCATGGTCAGAGAATTCTTTTCCCAGGTCTATCATCTTTATTCACCTCACCAGTGCCTACTGGTATCTCAAGGGAGGGTGTCAGAAGATGGAGCAGGGCCCTTATTGATGGTGCCAAAAAATAGCACAAATAGAGAAGGGGCAGAAACTGATGCACAGGAAATTCCATGTGCACATGGAAAAGAACTTCTTTATTGTGCCTGTGAGCGGGCACCGAACAGGTTGTCCAGAGAGGTTGTGGAATCTCCCTCACTGGAGATATTCAAGAACCTGGATGCAATCCTGTGCTCTACAATGACCATGCTTGAGCAGGGGGTTCGACCAGATGACCAACTGCGGTGCCTTCCAAAAATGACTTGTTCTGTAAAAAAAGCTGAAAGTTGACCAAGCTCTAAAATCAATAACCAACATTACAATCAAATCTTCCACAAGTTCTGACAGCTCTCGCGTAGTTTCTAATAAAGCCTGGCACGCATTACAAACAATCAGTTAGGAATAATGAATGCCAGCCACGTTCACAGAGCTTTCTGCATCTGCTCTCCCGAACACCTCGGCTCTCGGGCTGCGCTAATGCCAAGGCTCAGCTCCGGCGCGGGCACCGATGTTTGTGTGTGCAGACCCTGGCTGTGGTGCAGGAGGCCGGACTCTGGGGCGGGAGAACCCCGGCGGCGCTGCCCGGGCCGCACAAGCGCGGCCGAGCCCACAGCCGGGGCCGGGCGGCGGGATGTCCCTGCGGGAGCCGGGATGTCCCTGCGGGCGGCGGGATGTCCCTGCGGGAGCCGGGATGTCCCTGCGGGAGCCGCGGGCCGGGCGGAAGTGACGGCGGCCGGGCGGAAGCGCCGCCGCGGGGCGGAAGCGCGGGAGCGGCGGTGCCGCAGGTGAGTGCGGCCGAGCCGTGGCGGCAGCGGGGCCTCTGCTGCCCGCGGGAGCGGCACGGCCCGGCCCCGCTCGGTGTAGCCGGCAGCGACCCAGCACTTGGTCTTTACCTCGGTGTAAAGAGGAGCGCGGCTGCGGGCGCCGCGCGGTCTCCGGTGCCGTGGCCGCCGCGCAGGGAGATGCTGCGGGATCTGTGCCGCTGTGTGCCTCCCTCCCTCTCTCCTTCCTTCCCCCCGTCAGAGAGGCCTTGCCAGGCCGAGTCTCCGTCGGCTGTTTGAGATTTGATCCAGAGTCGTTGGTGAAAGTCCGTGAGGGCTGTGAGTGCGGTGGGAACGCTGTCACGCATCAGCTCTTCTGTGTGTTTATAGCAACTTGTTGTTTTTCATTTTATTTTGCGCTGTTCTGGTTCCTGTTCATTGCAGAGACTCTGGAGACAAGCTGGGACAGCAGCGTTTCTGTTGGCGAGGTGCTGTGGGCACGCACACGGTGTGTGCCCCACAGGCAGAGTCACTGAGTCCTGTGTGACCAGCGTGAGGTGTGGAGCCTCTTTGAGGAGAGTTTCTTGCAGCTGTTGACTCTTGTGGCTGGGCTTTTTAATCTGTGAGGAGTGTCTTTCCAGTGTCTGCCTTCTCTGTAGCAAGTAAAAGTGTCAAGAAGGCTGTTTCTCATTACAGCATTGTGTGCAGAAAGTTTTTTTTGTGACAGAGCTGAGAATGCACATCACCGTTTTGTAAAGGAGCCAATAATCCTGAGTGAGGCTTTCATTGCCTGCTGATCTCAAGTGGGGAAATTGTGCTTTTCCACTGGCTGCTGGGCTGCCCAGAAGAGACTGAGATTTGAATCTCTGCTTCTCCTTTTAAATTCTTACCACAGCCAACAAGGTCTGAAGATAGTGGTTAATTTGAGGCCCTGATTGTGATAGGAGGACCTTTTATTCTTCTTTCTCCCAAATCTGATAACTTTATCAAAATAAAAAGCTGTGGACTTGAGAATTGGTAAAAAGGCCTTCCCCAGAGTTCACAGATGACAGTAACAGCCAGAGAGTATTTTTTTCACTTCAACATATACATCTTTTGATTGTGTCTGGTTCATAGATGTTACCAGAACAAATTAAAAAGCCTACCAGTGCTGGATTTTATCAAGTAAGATGATAGTGTGTCCACACAGCAATCACTGTGTAGTGGAGTTCAGAGGTGCTCACAGACCTTGGACAGCATTTCTGATCCCTTGCCTGTGTTCCCAGGACAGTATCTCAGTGTGTTGCTTTTGCTGGCTGGCTGCAGCTCCCTCTGGGCAAACAGATGGTGAGCTCTGGTGAGTTGCAAGGCTGGAGGTGACCAGGCTGCAGGATGCTGGGGTTAGTGCTGGTCCTCAGGAGTTTGTTAGTTGTTCTGTGTCTCTGAGCTCTGGTGGGTAGGAGTGAGGACTCCTGACAGCCGTGGGAGTGTTGGGGATGTAAGGTGCCCTGAGAAGAAAGCAAAGAGTTTTCCCTGCATTTCTTTTGTCTGCAGGTCCCACATGTATGGAAGCAAAGCCTAAGGGAAGGGTTCCTGGAAGAACATCCAGCCTCATTAACAGTGGCTGCTTGGTTGTCTTCTTGTGCTGACAGTTTTCCCGAGAAACAAAGGCAGTTTGAAGACACGCTGTATTTCCTGATTAAGTTTTGGTAGGCAGAGGCTTGGACAAGTTTATGTAGAGTTCTGTGTGGAGGAGGCATCTTGCAGAAAGCTTAGCAGCAGTGTTTGCTTCCAATGTGTGTTTTGTGCCTGTTGAAGCAGGAACCCTCCTCTTTTGGGCTTTGAAGGCTGTGATGACAGGGCAGGGAACGCTTGGCTTGGGCTGCATGTTCTGCTCCTTATGGATGTCAAAGAGGGTCCAAGCAAGTGAAGTCTGGCTGTGGGAGCCCCGTTGTGGCAGCAAGCTCCATAAATAAACAGCAAGTAGGTGTGTGCTTATGCTAGGAGTACAATGAAATGTATTTGCAAACAGTGTTTTTGCTGCCCGAGAGAAGTGGATTGCTGGTTCCAGGCTCTGGGAATCAGAGGTGGGAAGCAAGTCACCAGTATTTTCCTGTCTGGTAGATGGGAGGTGTAATAGTTGCCTTCCTGGGGAATTGTCATGTGCATGGTGTAAAAAAGTCTGTATAAATCTCACTGTTGTTTTTAGCCCCAAATTGGCCTGGGCAGTGAATGAAGATGCTTGGAAATAGCACAGCTTCTGCCAATAAGGGGCCAATGAAAGAGAATGAGAACAGGAGGTCCACGTGAGGAAGAAAGACATTTTCCACTTGGGAGATCTGAGGGAGGAGAGCAAACAGAGTCAGGGAGTGCATTGTCCAGCTCTATGTGGACAGTCTCCTGCATCCTGCCAGGGATGTTAGTGCTGGGATCTGGGGGAGATGGTATGCTGGTGGGGGAGTTTATGTGACACTGTGCCTCTGAGATTCTTGGCTGGCTTTGATAATTGAGCAACTCAAATCTGTTGTCATGGACAACATGTTACTCCGACTTTGCAAATCCCAGGCCGTGTTGTTGGCATTCTGGCAGTGATGCACTTTTTGTCTGTCTTTTTGCTGGCTGGATGCCGTTCTGCTCCTAGCTGGCTGGCAGACCTTGTGCAGACTTGTCAAGTGGTCAGTCTTTTGTTCAGCTGTGCAGAACAGGGTTTCGTTCATGTGGGACTCCCATTTAAGTGTTTGTGTTCGGGTGATCCTGAAGCAGGGGCTCTGTGGTATGTACAGAAGCGTAACAGTGGGACAGAAATGAGTAGCTTTCCTGTGCTGTCGCCATCCTGTCTCCAGGAAATCCGGTTCTGTTACCCGTTTTCCATGTGTTCGAGCCCTACGTGCGAAGCACGTGGCTGGGCTGCGAGAGCCAGAAGGCAGGATGCTGTCGAGACCAAAGCCCGGGGAGTCCGAGGCAGACCTGCTGCGCTTTCAGAACCAGTTCCTGGCAGCCAGAGCTTCACCTGCAGTGAAGATTGTGAAGAAAGCAGACAAGAGGAAAGGGAAGGAAGGGAGCACAGATGATGAGAGACCCCCGCTACAGGACAGCAAAGATGTAGTCATGCTGGATGGTAAATTTGTTTGTTTCTTTGAATTACTAAGATTCTCTGTCTCTCAACCTATTGTTGCTTTTCCCTTGCACTTGTGCCCTTCTTGCAGTATTATTTATTCCTTAGTCTTGGAAATTGGCTTGTCCAAAGTTACTAGCATCCAGTAGAACCACCTTTGGTGCCTTCCTCCACATTTATCAGCTGTGGTATCTTGCCAGCAAGAGGTGTTTTCTGTAATTTGTACTGTTTGCACTCTCACTGCTTATTTTGCCAGCTATCCAGACCCAGTGTCTTTGAGATTTACCTCTCCTAGCAGCTCCAATTTTCAACCAGCAGATCTGGCTTGCTTTTATTTTCTCTATCAATGGTAGCTGTAACACTTTTGTGATGTGTTTGATCTCAGAAGCACAAGGTGCTTTTTTAAAAGCAGCAGTATAAATATTGCAGTAGTTTGTTCCAGGTAGAGGAAATATTATCTGCTTATAGCAGGTGGAAAGGAGTTTGTTCATGATCATACAAATCGTTCGCATGTAACAGTTTGCATGAAAATGTGCTCTTTTATGTCTCAATACAACCTGCAAGGACAATATTTGTTTCTGTACAGCCTTGCTTTTTCCCTTAATACTTGCAGTGAGATCTCAGTACCCTTTCCTGCTTATGGAGCTCTTTGGAAAGACCTTGTGCCAATAGATAAATAGAATCTTCAAGCATGTTTCTCTCCACTACACACCTCAAGTTGGAGACAGGGGACTCTTAATTGTCTTATTGCTTCCTTGTCTTTATTTCTCATCAGAAGAATAAAGGGTGCTGTTAAGAGGCCTTGGTTTGGTATCTATTGCACAGTGGTTATATGCTAATTTGACTGCTTTTTTTTTCTTATTATTGCTTCCCCTCCTTAGACTTTCCTGATACTCTCCCAGCTCTAACTCCAGCTCCTCCAAAAAAGTCCAAGATCAAAAGTGCTAATGTCCACTTTGAGGATGAAGATCCAGAGGAAAGATTGGACAGTCACGATCGACACATTACAGCAGTCTTCAGCAAAATTATTGTATGTCTGTCTTTTGTGTGATGACCTAGTGTTTATTTGAATGCTCTGAGCTAAGCAGGGATGAAGGGCTCTGTGGCTGCTTTTTATTTCTACAATGTAATGAAGCAGCACTGTACACCAGTGTCCTGGAGCACCTTGAAAGAAAAAAGCTCTTTGGGTGTATTTTTGCCCTCAGTTAAATATAGTTTCAGATCTGCCTTCCAGCCCTGACTGCCTGCAGGCCACACTGATTGCATGCAGGCATGTGCTCTAGTGTGGATTTGGGTGAGTTTCTAGACTCTACTGGGGATTTTCTCCTTGCTTTGCACTGGCCTGGCTTTTCTTTTATCTGATTCTTTGAGTGATGCGTAGAGTTTGGTAGCCCAGTCTTTTGGAAAATAGCTTCACTTTGTCTCTAAATAAGCACAAGGTATCTGAGCCTGATGACAATGTGAGCTGCAGAGTTGAGAGATTTTGAGCCTGCTCTCAGTTAATGATACAAACGTGTCCAGCTATTGCAATGGTTTTACAGGGTTTGAATTTTTTCTTCAGGAGCGAGACACAAGTGCAGTAGCAGTGACCATGCCAGTGCCCACGGGAGAACCATTCCCAAGCACATTTCACCGCTCTGAGATAAAAAGTGAGGTAAGATTAGGAGATGTTTTATGCTACCTTCATTAACAATTAAACTTTCTCCCATTAAAGCCTAATGCTTAGAGGGGCTTGGTAGGGCTCAAAATAATCAATTTTGTATGCTGGAGGTTATGAGCTAGCTGAACATATCTGTGGCATTGCCACCTGAGTGAAGGAGAGAGTTCTACCAAGCTGCCATCAAGTAGCTACTCCATATCCTGCAGTTGAGTAACACTGGAATCTTCTTGGCTTAGCCTTCTTTGCTAGCTTCACTAAGGTGGATCAAATCTGTGTTTGTGGTGTAATAGAATTGATGCTGTTCTGCTTGTTTTTCTCTGAGGAGCAATTTCTGTTAATTTGTCCACCAGATTCTTACTGAAGTTGCACCTGATTTCTCCTGGTATAACATTTGAATATGGTTGGTCAGGTTATCTTTAGCAGCTTTTTTGATTTGGACTTAATTATTTTCTGAGGCTGTAAAACTGGAAGCTGTGTTTGCTATTATCAGTTGTTGCTGTAGTAGCAAGGAGTGCTAGCTGAGTGGGAGTCAGATGCTGGGAGTTGATATGTGATTGACAGTTGTGGTTGCTTTGAGGAGGTGGCTTATTTTGAAGGACAGCTTTTTTTAAAAGGTGAGAGTAATACTTTTTAAACTACCAGTTTTGTTTATCTGATGCAGAAGCGCTCAAAGCAGCTACCGAATGTTCAGACTGCCTTTTAAGCTTCCTCTCTGGACTGGGGACATGCAAGAGATTTTTTGCTTAGTCTCCTTTGGATTTCCTGTGCATCCCCTGTGTAAGGCTGTTCAGAGCCATGCCCTTCCATTACCTAGGCAAGCAACACAGTAATTTAGCCAGGATTATTTTAGCACTATTTGCTCACTTCTTACTGTGTAAATCTCTTCACCCTGCTGCTCACTAATCACCTTATAAGAAGCCTGTTCCAAGCATGTGGTGAGCACAGTGAAGTACAGACGCATTTATACTCAGAAATCCAAGATACTCAGCTATGCAGAGCTTCCAAACAGCAGGAAAGCTGTAACTATTGTGTTTAGTGACATTTTAGGTGTAATTTCCGTGCTTGAATTCATTTATAATTAATCATCTTCCTTCTCTAGGTGCCAAATCATCCATGTCTTTGTCTTTCTGTCATAGCAGTAAATTGTATGTTAAAAAAGAGTCACATGTGCACAGAAAAGGGACAGGTGACTGCCAGCAGCCTCCCTATATCATGTCCCACAGTCTGATCTGAGGGCGTCTTTAGGATCAGATCTATACATTTGTTAGTGGCAGGTGTGCAGGGAGACTCTGGAGAGAAACCTGAATATGTGGCTTTCCCGTTTGCAGGTGCAGCTGGGATCTGGAAGAAGAAGCATCTTTGCACAGAAGATGGCAGCAAAAAAAGCTGCTGAAAAGGCAGCGACGGCTCCCTCTGCTGCCGAGTGCCTGGAAGTACGATCAGCTGCTCCGGACGCCTTGGATCCTGTGGGATCGGTGGGAGAGGCGCCTCTCGCCAGCAGCAGGGGTGGTAAGCGTTCTGCTCATCCCGCTGACCGTATTTACATAGCCTTAGGAACCATAGCGTCAGCGCACCATATTTTTAAATTAGGGTGGCATTGTTGTCCTCAGTTTAGGAATCTGAAGGTCAGTTAGAATGTCTGCATTGTGGCAATTATTTGAAATGGTCTGAGATGCAGACTAAAAATTCTAAGGAGAAAAGTCTGAGATGCATTCTAAAAATTGGGTTAGCTTTCTCACTGGTTTCCTTTTTGCTTCACACAGGGAAATAGATTTATTTTTCAAGCTTCTTGTCCTCCTTTTCCTTTCTGTTTGTTATATGTAAAGATTTTCTTGTTTTATCACCAATTTCCACAATTTTTGGAAGAGGGTGGTTCTGTGTTGAAAGCGTTTGAGACCACTGTGATGTGGGTTCTCACTCCTACTGAAATGTTTGAAAGCTCAGTTTTCCGTCACCAGATCTGCTGCCATGAGACTGTGCCTTTGCTCCATAAGGAAGGCTGTGAAGCAGTGCTGATGAGTCACTGCCACCTCCAGCAGTTACTTGTCTGACAGCAACGTGACAAGGAAAGATGAAGTCAGTTCAACTGCTACCAGCATCTCCAGGCTTTTTTTTAATTTGTGTTGTCTGGGCAGTCCAGTTTGCTGAGGAGCGCCCTGTGTCTGGGTTTTACCCTGATATGCGCTTTTTCACACTGAAAGAGAGACGAGATGTCATTTGAAGATTATCATCATTTGGCTAGGGTTTGTGTCAGCCCTGCCCCCTGTTAGAGAATTGATAAGAGAGCTGCCTGGTGTGCTGTGCTGTGTGTGCACAAATCCACCATCCAGGTCACTATACTGTGCTTACTGTATGTCCTATTATAATTGGACATGTGTAATTCTGTCTGAGAAAGCTGAAAGGGAAATAGAGCAGCCTTAACGCTGGCATCCTCTTGAACATGAATGCTTCTAAAATGTAGTAGCATGACAGAAAGATTACAAAATGGCTTGGCCTCTTCAGCCAGACTGTGGTGGCAAGATCACTAGAAGCAAGAGAGCTTACTTTTTTGTAGTAACAACATATTTGTTTGTTGTAATTCTTAGTTTATTTGCTGGTGGTGGGAGGTTTACTGGAGCTTTTGCCAGGTCACCTTGTCTTCGCTCTTTCTGCTCAGTATGCAAAACAACTGTGGCAATAACATCAAATCTTGCTAGTGTTGTGTTGAGAGTCATTGCTGCTGTTTGAACAGGGATTTGATGCTTTCAGGGCTGGCTGGTTTAGGGGCATAGGGGTGGTCCAAGTCAATATATGGAGCATATGAATAAAACATAAGCAGTAATGTCACAAAGTCAGCTCCTTGTATAGTGGGTCACAGGAGAGCTGGAGGTTCTCACACTGCCCAAAGGAGCATGGTACCTGGTGCTATGGTTAAATGAATTGAACATTTAAAATGGATTTAGATCAGATGATAAAGGGGATTCAGTTTTGTTCAGAGTAGGAAGAATGTCCCTTGCTGTTTAACCCTTGAAGGTGAGTACAGGATATTGTTAGAAGCAAACATGCCTGTGTTGAGAATTGATCCTCTATCACTCTGGAAGCTTGTTTACCTCATCTAATTTTCTGTCAGCAGATATTTACTAGGTCATGGTTCAGCTGACATACAAATGTGGGTTCAGGCATTCCTGAGCAGAGAAAGAATCTAATATTCACTAGGTCGGAAAAATGCTGTGATACATCAGTTGTGAATTTTGCTGCAGTTTACCTTTCTGTGCTGTTGCTTTGCATTAAAGAAACATAATTTCTTTCCCCTGCCATCCTCCTCAAGCTCCCAAAGAAACAAGCTGGAAATTATGTCAACATGTATGTTGTGACAGGGGATGAAACCACAAATGGTTTAGTTTTGTTTGAAGCTAAACTAAACTTCTTTACTCCTATTCTAACTTTACTACCAAGGTAAAGAAAAAAACCAAAAACAAAAGGAGAAATTATGCCTGTTAACAAGCCTGTTAATGACAGAGTTGAGATTTATTCATGGTGCTGTAGGCACAGATCACTAACTGCTTTCTCTGTTGCTTCTTATAGATAAAGATGATGACTTTTTGACCTCTCAGCATCCTTGTCTCATAACGGGAGAGGGTCTTGGAAGCCAAAAGAGTGAGGAGGAAGCTCAAGCTATTCACAAAGAGAACTTGGAGAAGCTGCGGTCCATGTCTGAGGAAGAGATCCTGCAGGAGCAGGCAAGGCTTCTGGCTCAGCTGGGTATGTGCTTCCCAGGGTCAGCTCTAGAGCTGAGGCAACTTAGTGAGTGTGTAGGTGTCCTGAAGTCTTAGCAAATTCACGGGTCAACGACAGGAACTTGGAATTCCCGCTCATTCCATATGTGGATAATCTTGCTTCCATGTCATGTCAGTAGCTTATAAGTAGAGAACCAAGTGTGAAGAAATTAAAGAGTGTTTATTTTTCAGTGAGAGCTGGTTTGGCTTAAGTCTTTCTTGTCACCCCTCTGTGGTGGGTTAAGATGTTCTGTGCACTTTATTGGCTTGAAATCTGAATACATGGTTGCACATAAATGTTTAAGGTCCTAAAATGTAATTTAGAAGCAGTGTCATAGCGATGCTGAGGTGAGAAAGAACCCTTGGTCTTCCCCTCCAAAACACCTAAAACTTGGGCCAGAACTGTCAGTACCCGGATAGGGAGAACATATGGGCATGTAGGAGATTTCAGTTCAAACCTATACTTGTAGAGCAGAAAAACTTGAAATTAGCCTTGACTTTTAGAAAAAGTGTTTTAATTATCAGGCTGTTGGGTACAGGCGTATTCTAGCGGGGGTCTGGCCTCTGGTTTGGAGCCGTGTCCACAGTGGTGCTGTGAGAATGTCTGTCACTGGCAGCTGATGACAAGGTAGAGGAGAACACTGAATGTGGGGTGTTTGATAAGACTTCATGTGATCTGGGCCACTGCAACACTTGTTGGCGTTGGTTTGATGAATTTATATGCTCAGGAAGAGCAGATGTACAGATGTAGGTGGCAGACAAGGATTTTTTAAATTCTCATGATTTCAGGTCCTCTAGCATCGAATTAAGATATGAGTGGCATTTTAGATGCATTAGTCTTGTGGGTTCAGCTTAAAGATCATATTAATTATCTTGACTTTATTGCAAGCAGCATGGGTATAACTGGAAAGGTGGCAAAGGAACTACACAAAATAATTGCAGCCAGATTGTTTAGGTACATCCTTCATTCAGAGACCCAAGCATTTTATTTGGCTTCACTGCTTATAACAATGGCATGTGTATGAAAAATACCCTGATTACATACTTGCTTCTCGTGAGTGATTTGTGATTTTTGCTCCTTGTCCCCACCACTCTGTCCTTTGGGATATTAGTGAAGTGAATACTTACAGAGTTTAAAAAGGATGGGATATATTGTAATTATTTTTGAACAAGATTTTCTGAAGCAATGTGTTTTTTATATGCCTTGTAGATTACAATAGTAGATACTTTAGTCTTTTGAGGCCTTAAAGAAACTGGGAGTAATTTTGGAATTCCCAGAATATCTGTGGGTAGAGAATTATACATGATGAAACACTCCTAAACTAAATTGCTGACTTACAGATGGATTTAGGAACTGGACAGGCACAGAGCTGTGAAATAAGGAGACTTTTTCTCCGTGTTTGGGAGTGTGAATGATTTGTGCATGTTAAATGCTGTCCAGTCCCTGAATTAACTTCTTAGTTATGAAGCAGATGATACTCTGTGGTATGAAGTATGAGAATGAGTACTTGGTTCTGTGCTGGGCAGTGTCTTATTGTTGGTAGTGTGCTGGTTTTGTTGGTGGAGACTCTGGAGAGAAGTAGGCTTGATTTCTGATATACTGTGCACAGATTGACATCAGTGTCTTTTTTGTCACTGTGTGAAATGATGAAATAATGAATACAGTCTTTCCTTGCTGTGTACAGTGAAGTGTGAGAAAGTGAGAGCTTTTGCCTGCATTCAGAAAAAATAGGAATTCTTTAATGAGACTGGGCTGAATGCCTGTCCTTCACAAGGACAGTTTAAACTGCATCACTGAGGAGAATGTGCAGCAATCATGAGTGTGGGATAGATGCTTCAGAGAGATGGGAGTAATTTTTCAGATTACTTATCTCAGGTACAGAGCATTTCTCAACTGCTTGTCCTTTGTCCTCCAAAGAATAAATAACCACTATAGGTGTTACTTTCTACTTTATATATCTCTGACACTGCTTACTGGAGTATTTCTGTACTTCACTGAGGCACAATGCACAATCTCTCACTGTCCACCTCTGGCATAAGCATCCCAGCACATCTTCTAGAGAAGAGTGTTCAGAGACAGTGCACTCCATCCGAAATGTGGGATATCGGTAGCAGATCTAAAAGTAAAATTATGATCTTAGAGCCATATGAACATAATCTGTCTTTCAAAACAAATCTACCTCCCAAATGTTTCTCTTCAAAGCATGAAGATAATGGCTGTGTCTTTTTTCTGGGTGTTGTCAGACCATAGTTGGAATGGGCAGTCAGTTCAGGACAAACAAAGATCACCTTGTACAGAATATCTGAGCTATGGCTTGCAGTTCTACTGCAGTTCAATAAAGATTAGGTAATTCTTTTTGTGGGGTCTGTTGTGTGTATTCTTCTGGTGTTCAGATTCATGCCACTAAGTGGTCCACAGGCTGGGACCACAGACCAGAATTCTCTCCACAGTTAATAGTCATGTTTAAATGTCCCATTTGAGTGGCAGTGAGGGGAAAAGAAGCAATTATTTTTATTTGTAACCTGGGAAAACAGAATTTTTGTGGTTGCTTTACCCTGAAAGACATTTGTCAGTTCTTTCTCTGGTGTCTCCTCACCAGACAGTTACACCCACCTTATGTGTCTAAGAGGTCATAAAGCAGTGGAGGGCCTCAGTTTGGAGAGAAGTGACAGCTGGTAAGAGAAAGAAGACATGTAGAAAAGACTGAAACATAAATAGCAGGAGCTATAGGCATATGAAGTATTTTGAGACTTTCTGTCACATCTCTGTCTGTCTCTTTGTCAATACTTGCAGATCCCAGTTTAGTTGCTTTCTTGAAATCACAACGTGGTAACAAAGAAGGCCAAAAAAAGGAATTAAAAATGGAACTGAACAGACCGGAGGAGTTTGTGGAATCTCTGCCTGTGGCTCAGCATGGTATAAGATCATCTCCTTCCATGCAGGAGTCAGGTCTGGAAGAACATGTAAGGGAGGAAGAAAATATGAAGGTAGAAATCACGGGTAAGAAACAAAGTGCATATTGTTTATTTTCTGAGCAGAAATATAAGATCTGTGTGGTGTTTACATCAATTACTTTGTAGTGATCCAAATCTGAATTTTATAATTATATTTAAAAAATACATCTTTTGGGTTCAAAAAAGACATCTCTAGATGGGCTCCCCAGATTAGAAAGGTGGTACACTATGTAGTGGAAGTGGCCGGTCTTGTTTTTTGAAATTTGTTCTGAGGCCTCTGAAGGGAAAATGTGTGTTAAACTAGGCATCATTATTGCTCTTCTGTTCAGTCATGTGAACAAGGAAACAGAAGAGTGTTGTAGTGAGATTCAGCTGGTGCCTAAATAATTTCTTTTAAATGGTACTGGTTGGAGACAAGAGAGTGTTGGGTAGGTAAGGGTTAAAAATTTGTTCACAGGATGGCACAAAGATGGCAATCACTCTTGCTTTGGGGAAATTGCTCATATAGAGCATGTATGTCTTAGAGTGACACTGCTCCTGATGGCCCCACTCTGTGTCTTGGATTTCAGAAGGCACCCAGTCATTTTCACAGGATAGAGTTCTTTTCTTTGTGCTTTGGATGGAGGGGGAAGTATTAAGGTGTAAAATGTCCTGCTTTTTGCAGACTGCTACAGAGCTATTGCCTCTTACCACAGAACCTTTTAATGCTCAGTATGAGCATGTGCCTGTATGAGAAGAAAGCTGCTTTATCTTCAGTAGCTAGAGCAACCCCATATATTCCCATGGCAGAGAAAGGAAGAGTTTGCCATTTAGGTTTCTGCTCTTATTGTTGCTTTCCTCACTGCATTTTTTCTTTAGCAATTTCATTTTCTCTGTTGTGATTTTTAAGCTCCCGTTGTAATTTTCCCCACACTTTTGTTCCTAACATACTTGTCCTGCAATTTCATGTCAATTTTTGCCTTTCTCCATCTCTTGATCCTCTCTTCTAATGCATCCTTTGTGTTCCAGTGTAACCTGCAGAGTGATTAAAGAAGTCTCTGAATCACTTTGGGATTTTAGCTTGATGTTTGCAAGAGATAACAAGCATTTACCATTTTCTTGCTGAGAGGGATGAGTCTGTCAGTGTGTGTTTGTACATGTGCAGGAGAAGTAAAGCTCAGCCTCTTTTTGAGGAAGACACTTCACTAAACAGTCCTTTTGCAGTTTCTCCCCAAGTTTTACTTTTCCACAAATCCATCTTAATCAAAGGGACTATTTTTAGCTCTTTTTAGTCCCAGAACAACTGAGTGCACAAGTAGCACCAGGTCAAGTGACATCTTTTCATCTCCTGGGAGCAATAGAAGCATGTTCAGCTTGTAATGGTAATAATAGTAATGCTCTTGGGAATAGTTCAGTGTTTAAAACATTGTGTGCTGACATATTTTGCCTCCTATAGAAGGAAAGAAAGAGGAGATTTTCCAGGATATTTGGAACAACAAAGGGTGAGCTGAAATACAGTTATAAAAACAAGGGAAGCCTTTTCAGTACCTTAGTTTATGCCTGCAGCCCATCTTGGCCAACAGGAGATGTAAAAATTAATTTGACATTAGCACTTATTGTTGGAATTTCAGCATCAGTTTATACTCAGAAGTAAAGGCATCATGAATAGCCAATGGTCACACTGAATTTCCAGTGATGACACAAAGCAATAAGATTGCTCAGAAGTCAAACCTGCCTCTCCAATGACATAAAAGGCAACTGTTTATTAGAAAAAAAAGATGAAACCTTTATGCAGCAACTTGTAACCTTATCAAATGGAGAAGTTAATTCTGTCACTGAGAGAAAACGAGAAGCAAAGCAAAAAGTGAAGAGGTTGAGTGGTAGCCTTTAATGTAACCCAAGTCTGAGAAAGTTCAGTGCAAATGTTGCATTCACACTGCCAGCTTGTGCTTCTGTAAAGGGATTTCTCAGTAACAGGCTTCTCATGCCTTGAAATATATATCCATCTTTTCTTGTTGACAAGATCACTGTACTAAGGGCTTCTAGTAACATGCATGATCTTATTCATAAAATGATTAGCTCAATCCTGTCAATTTAGTGATTAATAGAGAAAACATTTTGTTAAATTAAAAATGTCGATATATTTTGTTTTTCTGCTGATTTTATTTCCTGTCATGTTGCATCTACCACCCACAAACATTCCACTTTCGTACATTTCAGATGCTTTTCCTTCAATTCAATTAAAATGCATGCTGAGCCTTTGGCTGAAATTCTGTAGAACAGCTTTCTGGCTGAGCAAGATAACTCTGTGCTTGGTTCCTTGCCTGATTCAATACCATATTGATCATAAGGGTGAAGCTTCATTCTGGAGAGGATGAGTGCCCTTCTTGAAAGTTTATCTGCTAATTGGAAGAAAGTAAAAGGTTAGGTTTCAGGCCAGTTATCAGCAGGAAAATATCTGATGAAAGAAGAGCATCTCTGTGGGACTCGTTGTTCCTTGCAAGAGAAGACCGGAGTGCTGGGATTAATAGCTGCAATGCAGATG
Organism: Passer domesticus; assembly: GCF_036417665.1. Taxonomy (NCBI): domain Eukaryota; kingdom Metazoa; phylum Chordata; class Aves; order Passeriformes; family Passeridae; genus Passer; species Passer domesticus. The sequence continues at coordinate 37,387,230 of NC_087479.1, forward strand.
AGTTCTGGGCTGCTCCAGCAGGAGTGATGCTAATGCTTTCCATGCCCCTTTCCTGCCTGTTACTGTCCTTACATGTGTTTTCTTTTGAGATGGCAAAGACTTGTTAGCTCATCTCTTCTTATTCTGGTTTGGGGTAGTATCCTGGTAGCAAAGCCTTACCTTTCCTGGTTATATCTCTCTGGTCCCTTCACTTGTGTGATTCTTCCACATGCTGATGTGTCTCTTTCCTAGAGCAACTGTTGTGATGTCAGGCACAAATGTCTTGTAGTCAAAGGTCTTTATAAAGTTAAATTAGTAATTTCTTCCTTTAGTATTTGCACCTTGAAATTCTTGTTTAACTGTCCAGTTTTCCCACCGAGCTGTCTCTGGAAAGCTGTGCAAATTTTCAGCTGTTTTGATCTTTTTTTCACGAGCTGATCTCCTCGAACCTTTAGGAAGAGATACTGAAGAACAGCACCACAAATGCAACCAAAGCACAAATATTGAGCTGCCTTCAGTGTATCTAGGCTAAAATCTTACTGGGTCCGATAATTTGCTGGGACTCTGCTTTAATACTCTTCAATCTCATGTCTCCCCTAACACTCTCTTCCTTTGATGATATTAGTTTGCTTTCTCAAAAGTAGGGCTGATAGTATTTTTTCTGTACTGGTTCTGATAATTTTGCCTTACTTGTGTCTTGACTTCTGTTCAACTTCTCTAAATTAGCATTGTCTGAATTTCATTACAGTGCTGTTTACTTCCTCTTCTTGCTCTCATAAAAGATGAAAATAGCTTTAAACCTTTGATGTTTATGCATCAGGCAACAGTCAGTTTGAAAATGTTTTTTTTTAATTTTACATAATCTTATTTTTGATACAGTCTTTAAGCCGAGTAGCTTGGCAAAGAAGGAATAGTATTTCCTTCATCACTGCCTTGGAAGGTAAGACTGACATTTATTTCTTCCCACACAAAGATGATGATCTGCCTGTGAAGCCCAGGAAGGAGTGGATTCACATGGACAATGTAGAGTTTGAGAAGCTGGAATGGATGAAAGATTTGCCCTCACCTCGGCAGAAGAAAACCAAAAAGGTTTGAAAGCAGAAACTGATACTTTGCATGTTTGTGTCTGGATCATACTTCTCAGCAGTAACAGTTTTGAAGGCTTCAAAAATGAGTCCTCTGGCTCGTTTTTGAAGTCTGTGGTATTTCATCAGGTTGAAAGATTCCCCATTTTCTTTCACAGGATGGGATGATACAGGATCAGTTCAGTCTGTAGCACTCAGGAGAGCTAGGAAGTGAGAGTCTAGCCATTGTAATCTGGGATGAAACAGGTGTAAAACTAAGAAAAAAGGATAGGAGTATATTTTTTAAAAAGAATTTGAGGCCTGAGGAGTTTTTGAATTGTCATCTTCCAGCAGGTGATGTAGAAAGTGTTATTTTAAGAGATGAATTGAGTGGACAGTGATAGAAATAATAGTTTTCTCTCTTCACCGTTCTGCTGTAGGGAATGCAAGCTCGCTTCAGTTTAAAGGGAGAATTGATTCCTGCAGATGCTGATTTGCCAACACATCTAGGCTTACACCACCATGGAGAAGAGGCAGAGGTAGGTAGGTGGGTGTAATATAATAGAAAAGGTACACACATTTCTGTTTTCTGTGTTTGATTTGGTAGATTCCTTTTGTATCAAGCTTTTTAGTGAGAAACCCTTTAAAAAGTGCAGTAATTTTTCTTTAGAAACAAACTCCTGAAGACAAGTTGTGTCTGCATGCATGAACTGCATTACTTCCAGAAAACCGTTGAAGCTTTTTCTCTTTAATGCTATTAAAGTTCTGTGGCGTTGGAAAAAGGTGCACATACTTCCTTTGCTTAAGAAGTTCAATTTTTTCCTGTGACATCTAAGATTAGAATCTCTTCTGCAATTGCCACAAAGCGGCAAACAACATTGGCTGCAATTTGTCTTCTGTTATGCAGCATGTTACAGGTAATCTTATTTTAAGGGGCCTGTTTTCAGCTGTAGCTGAGGGTGTTTTTTGGTTTCTTTGTTTTGTTTTCCCCTGCCATTTAGAGAGCTGGTTATTCTCTGCAAGAGCTCTTTCATCTGTCTCGAAGCCAAGTTACACAGCAGAGGACACTGGCTCTACAGGTCTTAGGTCGTATTGTTCAAAGGGTAAGTCGCTTTAAGGAATTTCTCCCCATAACTCAAGTTTCTGGTGGATCAGGGCCCAGATTCTCTGGTACTAGTTGTTTGTTTTCTGCTGTTCAGTGAAGGTGAGCAAAATCACCAACAGGGCATTCTGTTTCACTGAAGATCCTTACTGTTAGATAAGCTAAGTGTTGGGATGTAGCACACTGAGCTGCAGGTTTCTCCAGATAGTTCCAGAGTATTGTTCTCCCAACAGGTTGTTTCAGGTGCTATTCAGCAGCAGTGGTGCAATTTCAGTTCTCTTGTTAATTTGGATGCACACTGATTTTTTTAAATGTTATTTCTGTGACAAACCTATTCTTGGCATTGACCCTTTCACTCCTGTTGTCTGAGCCAGCTTCATGATGTGCATTTTCTGTAGGAGGCGAGAAAGAGCCAAGCCTACTCATAGAGCAATGTGCCAAGAGGAAAAAGCAAAATGAATACTTCTGTGCACATTTCTACCTAACTTTTGGGGGAAGTGCTAACATTCCCCCTAATGGCACTGGAACAGAGAAGAAGAAACATGGTAGTTTTGAGAAGGATGATGGGGCAGAACAGGGTGTAGTCAAAGGATGAGTGCAGACTTTATAAAGAAGAGTTTCTTGCACTAAGGAGCTGCAGTTGTGTTCTTCTGTGTGAATGAATGGAGGATAAAATATAGGAAGAATAGCCTCCACACAGTTTAGCAGCTTTACAGTAGAAGTGGAAAGAGGCAAAATGTAAAATGTTGAGCTGTGACAGCCCAAAGATGTATCCAGCTGAGATGACACAGCCTTAACCCTGGCTCTGTCTGGGTTTGCAGGCCAGGGCTGGAGAGTTTGCTTCCTCGTTGAAGGGCAGCGTTCTGCGTCTGCTGCTTGATGCTGGCTTTCTCTTCTTGCTGCGCTTCTCGCTGGATGATGCAGTGGAAAATGTCATGGCAGCATCTGTTGGTGCTCTCCGGGCTCTGCTGGTGTCACTTGATGATGAGGTAAGATAATCATTCAGAACTCGGGTTTGATTTCATGCTGAGCTGTTTGCAGGGATCAGAATGAGAAGACATTGTAAGTAGCTTGAACAAAGGTTTACTGGACATGCTAGCTTAATGGTGAGTAGAACGTCATTGCTGTGCTTTGAGACAGACAAAGGAGTGTGTTATCCAAGTCTGAGGGATTCAGGTGTCTTTTTTTCTCACTGTTTGAATTACCTCTGCCCTATGATTAAATTCAGTGCACGCTGCTGAGTTTCTTCTTTTTATGTTTTTACAATCTAGATCAGGCCACTACTAATGTATATGTTGAATTTATTTTTTTAATATGTTCTCTTAGGTTGTTTACTTATTTCATAGTTTTTCTGCTTCTTAACAGATTAAATATTCTTTGTGCTTTCCTTTGTGCCTCATAATAATGCTATTTTCTTTTTCTCTCATTGTCCATTTTCTGCTGTTCCCATGTGTTTTTGTCACACTGATACATACCTAATTTTGCCTGTTTGTGTGTTTATTTTCTCACTGATGCTTTTTCACCTGTTAGAAGGTGTTGAGTTGTTGACTTCTTTACGATTTTCAGGGTTACTAGAGCAGCCAGATTAAGATGTACTTGTGGTTGGACAGAAGCAATCTGTTACAGGCAGAGCATGCTGTAGACTGTCTTCCAAGTACCTTCCTTGAGAGCTGCTTTTCTGTTTGACTGCAAAGGAGCTGGTGATAGAAGGGGTGGAGTAGAAGTACCCTGCAACTTCTGCCAGGCCTGTAGAGCTATCCCTAGGGAGAGGCAAGAGAAATGAAGGAGTAGGTAGCTTTTTCTACATCTTGCTACTTTTCTGTCTATGAGCCCAATGGAGTTCTGCTAGATGAATCCTGCCCACCCATCGTAGGTAGTTAGTACTATGAATCAGCTTCTTAATGTACTTTTTCTCTCCTCTGGTGTTACTCTGGTTTATAAGTGTCTGCAGTGCTCTGATTTTTCAGATGGAAGCTTATGGTGAGATGTTTTGTGTAAGTGGGGATTGCTGACTCTTGCTGCCAGAAGCAGCACTGTGAATGCTGTGTCAGTATATTTTCTAACCCAAAGAGTCCTTCCTAGAGTCTCGTGTTGCTGAATTTCAAAAGGACTCTGAGAAGAGGACAGGGTTGGAAGCCTGGCCTTCTGCTCTGTGATTTGTAAGACAAAGAGGATTTATCCACACTATAAACACAGAAGATCAGCACACATAAAAATCATGCTGTCTGAAGGTTTTTTTTCATCCTTCAATGGCTATGGGAAGGAAGCAACTTTCTTTTTGTTTCCTTTGATGACCCAGCTACCTCGTCTTAATGCTTTTCCTTCTCTTGGTGGAAGGAAGACTGTAGTCCCAAACTCTGTATTCCAGATGGACTCATGGCTTCATCCCTTCAAGTCAGGCCTCTTCTGACCACACCATTCACTCACCATCTTTAGTTCAAATTGCATTGGAGGTTTTTTAATGTCTGATAATAGATTGTGCTTCCTTAGTACTTGGCAGTTGAGGTCCACCACTACTTTTCTGTCTAATTTGGTGTTTGTTTCTGATAGTGGGTGCAGGAAATAGAAATTTATAGCAGTTATTAATCAGTGCAAGCATTTGATTTGTCTTGCATATTCTAAAACATTTTATGGGAAGTAGGTCTGTTATGGGAGCAATCTCCTCTCTGAAGAATTGGAACTATTATCCTAGTTGGGCTGTTACCCTAGAACTTGAGAGTACCTGACACTGTCATCAGCTGTGAACAAAAAAAATTTTTCTAATTGCTTAAGCTGAGGGATGTTCAAACAAAAGTGAAGCAAACATGAACAAATAGACCAAGCAGTCTTTATCATATCAATTTTTGCATGATCTTTCTGTGTTATTTGTGACCTAAGTTCCACACAGGTCCAAAAATAGGAAGTCAATAAATACCAAATTTCTGTTTAATGCCTAGAGCCTTGGTAGTTGTTTTATTTATTTATTTACTTATTTATAATCCAATTTTTTTTTCCAATTAAGCTGCATTTCTGTAAGCCATGTAGTAAATTTAATTCACATCACAGTAATTTTTTTCAGGATTTTCCCAAGTCTATGTGTGTGTAAGGCCAAAATAATTTCCCTGAAAAAACATTGAATTCTACTTGTATATGTTTAGAATAGCTTTTATTGTCTTCACATTTTCTTGGGATTATTTAGGAAGCAATGAAGCATTTCATATTCAAAAGCATCCCCGAAAAGTTTTTGTCTTTGTCCTTTTGACTTTCTTTATGAGAATTTTATTCTATATGCTTTAACACTTATAGAAATACCTAGATTGGACTTTCTCATGGTATCAAGGGATGGCTACATTCCCCTTTGTCCCTAACAATGAGGAGGAAGAAGAGGAAGAAGAAGAAGAAGAAGAGTTAAATGGAACAGAGAAATGTCAAAATAAAAAATTAAAGGATGAAAACAAGCCAGACCCAGATGTGGCCCGATATGATGTTGTAAAGGTAAGCAAAGAGTTAGACCCAAAATCTTTTTAGGAAAATAGGCTCAGTACAGTGCTGTATGTGCTGTTGAAACATCCACCCTCCTGTGCATGCTGGACAAGAACATTCTGAACAAGAATTAGAACTCTTTCCTGGCTGTTGGTTGTTGTGTTTCTGTCATATATTACCAGGAGGATAATTTTATTGGTCTCTGAAAATGTTGGGACTTGACTTGTGCGATTTCAGTGTTATTAATATCTCTTAACTTCCTCTAGGGAATTCAACAACAAACACACTGATGACCTGATAAGATGTCCTGAAAGACTGCATACAGACATGACTTTCAGGCTCACTTACTTGAATTAAAAATGAAAAGGTTCCAGCCATTCTTAAAATGTCTATATGCACTTTTTAGAAGTTAAACTAGACTATTACAGCTAGATAGTTCAGAGCTAGTAGATTTGTTCAGTGATACTCTTTTTTTATTTGACATAAGTTGGCTATTTACCATTTCCCCGAATGTCGTTTGCATTTCTCAGATTAAGATTTTGACAGTGTTCAAAATGAATTTCTCCCACATTTTAAACCTAATCCTATATTTTTAATAGGAGATGTAAAATAGCAAACTCTGTTATCTCAAAGTCAGCCTTGGTGCAGCCAATGCACCCCTCTTGCCTGCTGCAATCATTAAAACCTGTGATCACATCACTTAATCCTTGAGCTTGTGTTTGAACAGCACTTGTTCTAAAAGCATCATTGGGTGCATGAATTACTGTATTTGGGCATTTGGTCTTGTTTAGAGACTTCATGATTTCAGATGTGTTCTACTAGGTGTGTGGCACTGTTTAAATAATGTTACAAAAGAGTGGTAGATAGACAGGAGATCAGGTTGTGATTCTGTAAACTGTGTCACGATTCAGAGTAATTCAGTTTGTTCTGAGTGGCCTGGACATACAAGGTATTTGGGATCAAATTCTTCTCTGTTCCTATTGCTGTGCAGTTCCATTTCATTCTTGCTTATTGGCTGTTAAAACCCAATTGTTCCACACCAATTGTTTCCAGTTGGAAAAGGTGTATTTAAACTAGCTGCTGAACTTGGTCAGACCTAGAGCTGCAACTTGCTTGGCTGCAAATTTTTAAAATATCAGTAATATGAACACAGGTATTATGGATTTGCCTTTTCCCAGAATCGGGAATGCATCACATTGCTACATAAATTGATTATTTGTGTCCTGGCACCACCACTGCTCATAAAAAAAAAAATCACATCATCCCTATGTATCTCTTCTCTTACTGCAAAATAGCAATTTATGTCTGTTCTCTGTTTCTGTTAGCTTTCTCTGATGGGACAGGTACTCTCAGAGTGCTGCATTATCTGGAGGTGGTATCTAGCCAAAATTATTCAAGGACCACAAGAACCTTTTTCTTTTATAGGGAAGGTTATTTCCCTGTCACTTAGAGTTTTATGCTCTGGAAAACACAAGCATCCAAACCCCTCCAGTGGTCTGATTCAGAACAGAACTAAAGTTTTTTCTGCTCTATTCAGATAACTCTTGCTCATTTACCAGGATACTTGCAAATACACACAAACGTACTTGTTGCATGACTGCTAATTTTAAAACAGTCTCTGAAGAGGATGTAGTCTCCTTTTGGCTTCCAGCAATTGAAGTACAGAGAGTGCTTGTTTAGACCCTTACAGACTTTTTTTTTTTTAACACCTTTCAGGGACTTTTGAAGACAAGGATCCAGCACCGACTGAGGTACATCCTGGAGGTGGTGCGACCTGTTCCAACGGTAGTCCTGGATATACTGCACATCCTCACCCATATAGCAAGGCACTCCTCTGAAGCATGCAGCCAGGTAAATCTCCCATTGTATAAAAGCTTGGGAATGATAGAGAAAGGTTTGGAAAGGGAAGAAACATCAGGTGAAGTTATGGCAAGGAGATCAGACAAACTTGTTTGTTTTGCATGTCTTCTGCACGTCTGCATGACTGCACACCTTTAGTTATTTGTGCTCCCTGCTATTTCTCTGCAGCTGCTTGACTGTCCTCGATTGATTGAGACCATTGTCAGGGAATTTCTCCCTACTCAGTGGGATCCCAAAGTGGCTGAACCAGGATTTTTACTTACCAGTCTCCACGGAGTTGCTTGCGCCAGTGCTATGAAGTTCATCAGGGTGTTGGCAGCTGGAGGCCGAAATGCAACAGCCAGGCTGGTGAGTGGTTCCTGAAAGAGCTTTTCTGATTGCACAGGGCTTGGTTCTCCTATGCCTTACTGCCTAAATAAAGACAGAAAGCTAACTGGAGGTGACTGTGAGCTCAAGCTGAAGAGATCAGGGTGAGAAAGGTGCATTAGTGTGTTTTGAAGGAATTGTTGACAACATCATAATAATGATCCTTCTCCTGCACAGTGGTAGATGAGCTGGCTCGAGTTTTACTCTGCTTTTTTATGGGTAATGCACTCATGTGAAAATCACAGAGTCCAGCGCAATGATACTTACCAGGAACAGATGTTTAAAGCATGCACTGATTTGTGATGCTCTGTACACTCCCATGTTTCAGTGATACAGCGTAAGACTGTATAAACCAGAGACATAACCACTATCCTTGTGTTTTACAATCCTGGTGGAACTTTTCTGCCATTAATTTGTCTTAATAACTCTGTGATAATTCATCAGTGTTTTCAACTCCTCTTAACTTCTGGGCAAGTCCACTTCAGAGATAATTGCATTCCCTCATATGTGTTGTCATGCTGGTGCTATAAATGCATGAAATCTGCCAAGAGCAGCACCCATTACTGTGTAAAGAGCACTTTTTAGGCTTTTTGGTTCACTGTTGTTAACGGCACTTAACAGATTGCTACCCAGGAAAATGCTACTGTCAACAGAACACCAGTCTGTGCTGTAAAATGTAGAGAACAGTGATAGATAGTGGGGTGTTTAAAGACTGTAAGTTGTACTAGGAACATAAGAGTAAAATTCAGTTATTTTTCTACTTCAGGCTTTATGTACTCCAGGTATTTCAAGGCGTGGAAAAATTGCTTGGAAGGTTCCTGACACTCAGGCTTTGCTACTGTTACACTCTCCTATGTTCTGTTGCATGCAATTAAACGTGGGAGTGGAAGATAATAAAAAACTAAATCAAAACCATCGATGTAAGAATTTATTTTAGCTAACAACAAAGTTCTTCCATCTTCCTGGAAGTACATTTGACTTTGTCCTCTCTTCTGTAGAAGAGGTGTCAGAATTTATAGTTTTGACTCATCAGCTCCTTTGCTTTCTTGCTGGTGTGCATTGGTTTCCGTACAAGATGTCTCTAAAGCATTTGAAATTTAAATTACCTATAATATGTCCTTGTGCTGTGAAAAAGACATTGTTGCCTCATTTGTTTAGACAGAGCGCACAGAAGCTTTTGTATGTGTGGGAGAAGGAAAGAGAAGCTCTTTTTTATGGTTAAGTAAAAATACCCAGATGTAGGGGAGGATAAAAATTATTTCTAGAGAACTGCAAATGAGTCATGTCATGCTTAATTCAATACCAAAATAACCTCAGAACATTTCCAAGGCATCAAAATTCTATAACCTTATGAAAGTAATAGGCAGGAGGTACCCTTTGCATAAAATAAACACTGAATTATAGAAGGACTTAGGTTGTAGAATCTCTGAAACCCATCTAGTGTGACCTACCCAAAAGAATGTCAGCATCAGTACTTTTGTAGACATCTTTTTTCACAAAGTATATCTTTACATGTAAGCTTGACTAAGACAGTTATATTTCTGACTATTTAAGGAAGGATAATTATATATATTTTTTTTAAAAAATCGGTTAAATGCTGCAGAGAGCATCCAAAACAGGAGTGTGTGTGGGGCAGACAAACCTCCATTGGAAATTATTTAGGTGTCCTTGGTCTGTGTTAGGAATGGAATAGGTACCCCTAGGCATCTCTTCCAGGAATAGTTCTCTCTTAATAGCCATTGACCATTTAGTGATCCTTTGTAGTTTGCTGCTTAAGACTGCACAAAATAAAACCAGATTTGAGCAGTGCAAGAAGAGCTCAGAACGAGCTGAATTGAAAACTGCAGCTCTTTCTGTGTGTCAGAGCAATGAAGTAATGATGCATGCAGCTGATGCCCCTTATCCCTTTGTCCTTTTTGTTCTTCATCCTTTTCTTTTTCCTTGGTTTGTTTCACAGCTTAACAAATTTGAAATGAAGAGTCGGTTAAGTCGCTTTGTCGCTGAAGAGCCTCTGGATGTGCCTCTGCCGAGGGAGGAAGCCACGAGGCTGAGCACGGAATCCTTCCGGCTGTGGGCTGTGGCTGCCGGCTACGGGCAGGCCTGCGACCTCTACAGGTGCAGCTCGGGGCTGGAGACCTGGGGGTGGGGGGCACGACCAACACCCTGTTCAGAGGGGCAAAGAGAGGGCTCTATTCCCTTCAGCGTGTCTCAGCTCACTTTCTCTTGTCTCCTGCAGTAAAGCTCAGTTTCTAAGGGCATTCATGCTGTGTATTGCCTTCTTCTGGTTGTTCACAATCTCCTGTGTTTAAGCACTGCTATTTTGTTGTTTCTGCTTTGCAGTGGGTGACCACTGTAGCTTTTTAGGGTTGCATCTTTTTCCCCTTGAAGGGATGAATAATCTGTGCTTGTATGAAAACAAAACACGTGGTTTGCAGCACACCCAGGACTGAATGTGCTTGACCTAGGGGCAGTCTGTGGGCAGCGGTGGTGCAGACAAACTGCACAACTGACTTCCAGGTCAGGACAAGTTCTTGTGTTTGACTGCCAAGGTCTGCACCTGGTGTAGGTCTGACCTTTCTCAAGCATTAAATCTGCTTCCTGTAATTGCATTGAATTGGAAGGAGAGAGATGGCTGTGGAGTTGCTCTGAAGTGGAGTAAACGGGAGGCCAGTATTGAGTTTCAGAAGGGAGATTCTCATCCACAGCGGCATTTTGTGTTCTTCAGGACAATCTGATGTATGATTTAAAAAGAGTAAAAACTGTATATACTATTTTAGCAGTGTAAATAATGTTGAGGAAAGAAACAGCAGAAGATTCCTTAACCTTGCAAAATTATAAGTGTGGCTGAGAATCTGAGAACCGTTCCCCAGCAAGAATTAAATCAAAGCAGTTTTTTCAAGAGATAATCGAAGTGCATAGAGGCAAAGTATTAGGTAGGTCCCATTCAGATGAAATTGGAATAGCAGTAGTCGTCCTTTGTCATCTTTTTTTCTATGTCAGTTATTTTTGTTATTGTGGTGGTGGTGATGGTTCTCATAATCAAATTTTAGCAATCTTTATAAATAAATCATTTGAGAGTGTAAAGAAGATAAAGCCAGATTCTTCCAGTGGAAAGTGAAGAGCCAATGGGCACAAATGGAAATACAGGAAATTCCACTGAAGTGTTTTTACTGTAATCTTTACTAACTTTACTGTAAAGGTGATCAAATACTGGAGCATTATTGCACAATAAAGTACTGAACTCTTCATTCTTGAAGATACTCAAAATCTGACTGGATATACCCCTGTGCAATCTTGGTCTTGCTGGTCTGTCTTGAATTGAAGTACAAATGATTTCTGGAGACCCTTTCCAACCATATCCATTCTGTAATTCATACTACAGTGATCTCTACCCTGTGCTGGTGAGGATACTGCAGTCCCTGCCTGAGTTGCTCAATGAGAAGAGCCCTGTGGTTGAGTTGTCTGTGCAGCGAGCTGCAGCAGTGGTTACTCTGTTGACACATGTGACACAAACAGCAGGATACACAGCAGAGCTGCAGGCCAAGTTGAGCAGGTAGGTTCTCTCCATTCTGTGCATCCCAGTAGCTGGCATCCCATGTTCCCTTTCTTTGGTTTGGAGACCTGGCTGTCACCTTTCCCCCCATCCCCCCTCATTTTCAGTTGTTTACTGTCCCACATGTGAGCCCCTGCATGGTGGGGTGTATTCCCTCTGACACAAGGTCAGAAGTAGTGTCTGGTCTGACAGCTATGCTTGCTAGCATGGCCAGAGGCAGGAGTCAAAATATGCATTAAGCTAGGGGGCATAAAGGGCACTGTTAGCCAAATGCCCTGCTGAAAGGAGCTAGGAAGCTGCTTGGAACTTCTCTTGGAAGTAAAGAAAGTGAATGTCTTGAGGTTTGGAGGAAAGAACCTCTCTGCAGAAGCCAAGATGAGTCGGGATTAAGAGGTGGTTGGTTTTGGTAGACATCAAAGCAGTAGCATCTGTTGCAAACACAGGTACTTCTTCAGGTGGAAAACAAGAAACTCTTTAACTAAAGTTGAGTACTGAGGTAGCATTGCTGGTAAAGCTAGAGCATAGCTCAGGGGCAGAGTGGTGTAGGAGAGGAAACTTCAGCTTTTTAAAGTACATTCTGCATTTATCATTTCTGCCTAAATTATTTGGTCTAAGTTGTGGGACTATGCAAGGACTTTTCCCTTAGTTGTGCTATTGGATATAATTTTCTAGACTACATCTTTCTATTAAAATTGATGACTTAGAGACAGTTGTTTGATATTTTTTGCTATCCTGTGTCATTCTTCCACTGGGTTTCAGCAATAACTCAGAAGATAGCGAACCGATCCCACCTCCTCCAGTAGCATGGAGTCAAGTGTCAGGCTTACAGCCCTTCCTTGAGACAAGTCTGAAAAAAATCCTTCAGCAGCTATCCCAGACAGAAACTTGGCAAACTCTCCAGCCTCTGACCACAACTTGTGTGATCTTCTTGGGAGTTTATTACAGTGCTTACAGCCAACAGGTAAGGCCTGAAAATACAGGCTGTCTTCTCATCTCACCAGCATCAGGTTGTGTATTACCTCTGAAAACTGGAACTTACAGGCAGTACTGAAAAAGATGGATATTAAGGTATCAAGCTGAGCACTGATTTTGTTACCACAGTTCATATCTAGGCTGCATGACATTCAGGGTCACTTAGGTCCGCTAACCCCATACATTAGCAGTGCCAAATATCTGTCTTCCTTTTTTGTCCTTTCATTCTTTGGGATCAGGGTCTCAATCAAGGTGTATGGTAGTGTTGTGATTGTTCTGACTTACTACAGAGCTTCAAAGCGTGAAGCAAATACAATATAATTTTATTTGACAGCTGTATTTCCTAGTGGGATAAATCAAGTCATGCATTTTTGCATTTGCTTTGGTCTGAGAGCTTACATGTGGACACCTACACTGCAATCATCTGGGTGGAAGACTGAGCTTTAAGGGTCGTGCTGTATGAACTTTGGATAAGAAATAAGAAAGATAAATTTGTTGCACCACTGACCTTCAAGGTCAAATTCTGTATCACACAGTTGTGGTATGTAATTATCTTTAAAAGTGTGTGTTCTGAAGGTGACATGTCAATGTGATGCTATTGAAGAATAATGTCTTACACTTTAGCTACTTTAAAGATTCATGTTCTGAAGATAAATGCAATTTTCCTCTTTACTGCCCAACTGACATGCCTGAGTTCTAACTTGGGAGAGCTGTGTTGAAGGTGTGGGGGTAATTTAATGGCTGTAGTTATTCACACTTGTGCAGCTCCTCCGAAACTTGCCAAGAGCAACTGAGTTTATTAGTTATGGCTGGGGTGGAAACTGCCAGTATCTCTCAAAAATGTCTTCAGGGCCCCGAAGGTTGGTATACCTTTTACAGGCTGTGATTATGCCCTGAACATTAGAGAACCAGGACAGCCAAGAGTTAAATGCTCCTTTTTAACCTTTACAGATATCCCAGAAGAGTGACTGATGAAACAATTTCTTCAGTCATCAAATTGTGCTGGGTGTTTGAATTTCCACTTAAAGAGAAGTTCAGACATGTACCTGTAGTTAGCTGATTGAAAAAAATTGTATGTAGCATGCTTGAATAGATAAGTGCAAAAAAAAATCAACTTGTATAGTAATTAGATTAGTGTATGCTGGGATCTTCTTGGAATATTTTGGTTAGACTATTAAAAACTAAGGTTAACATCTTTACAAAGGTTTTACTGATTTCTGGAGGCAGCTTTCACCTGGGGGAAAATCAGATTTTATGTAATGGAAATGAGTATTTCTGTAACCCAAAGCAGCATTCTAATGAAGATAAAAAGTGTTAAAATTTGCCAGTGTGTTTCTTCAACCTGGAGTATTGTTTACTGGGGTCAGAAGAACTTAGATGATTCTCTAAAAGCCACAGTTTCTCTTCTGTGCAGTGTCATGCTTTGATGGTCAATCACACTTTATGCGGCTGATTTTTTTGGTTTGATTTTTTGGAGACCCTCATGGTGCCACTCAGATTTCTTAAGGTAGTTCTGATCACCTTTGTGTCGTCTTCAATTTAAATAGAAACATGTAGATGGTAGGGAGAGGAGGGTTTACCTAAGTTTTCATTTAGGTAATCTTGATTCCAAGGATCTCATATCTTGCTTCCAGCCAATTAAGAATTTCTGGGCATGCACTTTAATGCTTGAGTGTGAGAACACCTTGAGGTGCCAGCTCTCAGCTTCCACACTATGAGCAGTGAGGCCAGCTGTAAGCTAGAGCTGTACCACTGTGTAGGTGATGGGGTCTGGCAAAAAGATAGTAAATGCAGAGGAAGTAAATAAATCAGTGTGTCTTTTTGCTATCACTGGATGCTATGGTCATTCACTCTCTTTTCATGTCATTGTCCGTGTCTTCTACAGCCATCAGTCAATCCAGTTGATTGCTTAGAGGAACTGGAACGTTTGACATCGGAGGTGCTGCAGCCCCTTCTCAGCCAGCCAGCCATAGACAGCATGTGGGACTTGCTCAGGTAAAACCATTCCACTGCTAAGATGCTGTTGTCAGAAGCTAAGGGAGCCCCATTTCTACACTGTACTGTGTGGCAGCTCCCCCCCACCTCCTCTTTTCCCTGTGCAATATGCCCCAGGTATGGGAGTTGGATGTGTCGTAGGGCTGTGTCTACACCCTGCTTTGTCCTCTCAACCCTCATAGAAAAGGCATGATGGCTGCAGAGGTTTGCAGCTCCTCCTTTTCTACTGGTGCTGCTGCATCTCTGCTTTGCCATGTAGCTGGGGTCTTCGTATGAATTTCAGATTACTTTAGTTACTCTTGGTTTGATTCTTCTTTGGTTTCACTGGTCTAAAAAAAATAGCACAAGTAGCATTAGTTGAGTTGTCTTACATGATGAGGTGAGTGTGTGTGTTCGTGTACTGTTCATGTGCTCTGTGTTGTGCTGCTTATATGAAAGAATTTAACTAGATTCAAACCTTCAGGCTCCTGCAGAGCTTCACTAGGGCTTTGAAAACCCCTGCAGAGAAGTGCAAGAACAGATACCAAACTGTTCTTCCAGACATTTGGATAACATAAGCTCTGGCTCTGGGAATAGTTAAGCACTGCAGATATTCTGTCTTTCTGCTGTAGAGGGAGCCTTCTTACTAGGCTGTGATTGATCATCTGGAGTGGGGAATCTAAAAGGCCTGACTTGCACTCAGAGAGGCATCTGCCTGTGAGCACATCTGATATAAAGGGCACTTGAAACTTTTGTTTTCAAGTGGTATTTGAATGGCCACCAAACAGTTTGGCCCATGTTCTTTCATGACTGAAACTGAGCTCTGAAGCTCTTGGCACCAGAGCTTCCAAACAAGAGCACTCATTAGACCCTTTTCTGCCTGTCTTTGCAGTCTGAAGACAATGGATTTAGTCAGGCTATAAAAGCTTATCCACAAGAATTCTCACTGTTACCAACACTGGCTGGTAAATACATAGTCAGCAGATCTCTGCCCTAATGTTTTTACAATTTTGTGTAAACTTTCTGGGCAGTTTAGGTCCAGGAGTTCGGGGTACTTTGTGAGCCCCACATGTGTTTATCCACATGTAATACCAGTGTTAGAAAGAGCAATGAATTTAAGCAATTCGTTTCTGCCACAGAGTAATGATGTGGATCTTTGACAAGATTTGCCCTGTTAGTCCATTTTACCATTGAGCAGCTTGCTCGTGATCACTCTTCTTTCTGGTGGTCTTACCTATACAGACATGATGTATCTACTCTGGGCCCCGTAAGCACTGCTGGTGTGGGAATTTGTGGTTTCACCTGCAGAGAGCACATGTGCAAAGAGTGGGTCTGCACAGTCATGTCCATGTACATTAAAGCTATATTCTTTCTGAATGCAGTTTAAAAATATGCATTTCATTAGTACATAAAGAGCAGCATTTTTGCAAAGTCAATTTTAGATATAATCTGGCTTTTTGGTGTTGCCCACAAGTATGTTATTGAAATGTCTTGAGTGGGTGGGCAGCCTTATTAGCCTGGTGTGCGTATGTATGTGGGGAATGGCGTATTTTTTTAATATCAAAGTCCAGCACTTTCAAGTATTTGACATCAGAGATGCGTCACTGCATCAGTATTTCTGCTCATCATGACCAATTTAGCTGAAGAGTTCCTGACAGCTCACTGGCATTAGCTTGTGTGGCAGTAGTGCTTGGGGTACCAGCTGAGACACTGGCTTTTTGCTTTCACTGTTTTCGGGGCTTCCATTTTACTGCAATGTGTGGTACAGTTCAGATAGATAGCAACATTTCAACAAGACAGTTCCTCAGCACTATGAATGCTTTTGACCCCTCTATGTTTATTTCTTCACACAGGCCATGTTCTGCTTTGTGCAACCCTCTGTCCTGTTCTGTGGCACCAGAATCTGTCAGCAGCATTGCATCTCTGAGTTGCACTGGAGGCAAACCTCCTTTGAGTCTGGTTGGCTCCAAGTCACCTTTCCCCTTCCTCACTGCCCTCTTATTTCTCATCAATAACATCACTCACATTCACAAGGGTCTGACCAGCAAGGTGAGAATAAACTTTTTCACTGTAAATTCTAGATTAATGATGATATACTTGTGAGGGAGGTTAGTATTTGTACCTTCCCAGGCATAAAAGAGATGTTAGAAGGACTGTTAAAAGCAAATTGTTGTGCATTTTTATTTTAAAAATATTATAGAGAGAAACAGCCCAACTTTCAGAACAAATGGGATGAGGATCAGAAAAATATCTTGTCTTTGAATTCCAATATTCAGTTGACACCAGGAAGCTGGAATTACAGAACAGGTGATGCTTAAAGGATGTGCTTATAAAGAATGTTGAGAAGAGTTGAATAGCTGTTGTTTGGCTAAGCAAAACATAAAATTTTAGTGTCAGTGGAAGAAACACATGGTTGAAGCATATATAACAAAGAAAAATGGGGTAATATTAAAGAAGAGAATGAGTGCTACTGATGAGGGTCCTTCCTTCTTTGGTTTTTTCTGAATTTTTAGAATGAGTGAATCATGGAAGATTTCAGACTCTAAAGAGCAAATGTCTGAGCCCTAGAAAGATAGAATGCGTAGCATAAGATTTCTCAAAGTCTTCCTGTGTGATCTTGTGTTGAATTAGCTGATTGGCTACTAATGGAAATATCTGTCCAGATAAGGCAAAACCATTTTAAGCCACTGGCCAGATTTCTGCCTTACAGAACATGATGGAAAATGTAGGCAGTGACTGTTGGTTGTCTGTGATGGGGATAGTCATGATGGATGCAGGTGAGCCCTGAGGAAGAAAAGCAGATATTTATTAGGCTAGTCTTAAATATGACTTTTGGAGTAGCCAGCAGGAATTGTTATGTGAGAGGAGGTAGGAGGTGGGCCTTGAATAGGTCTGTGTTTTGCTTTCCTCCAAACACAAATGGTCTTAATATTATTTGTCTCCACTTGTGATTCCTTTATAGTACAGCTCTGTGCTGGGCTTCAGAGGCTTGAAGGATTATCTGCATCAAAGCTGGCAGAGTGGACCTCCCTCTGTGACTCCCTCATCTGCGTGGATCCTGCGCCATGAATATCACCTGCAGTACTTCGTGTTAGCATTGGCTCGGAGAATGGTATCATTATCAGTCCTTTCATTTTTTCCTCCAAGGAACTGACTTCTCTGGCAGCTGGTCTTCATGTCCCTGTTCTTTCTTGTGTCTGACTTAGGTCTGGTGACTCTTCTGCTGACTTTTATGACCCATTAGCAAATAACATCTTTCTAGTTACTGATGTGGGGATTTAGTTTCAAAATACTTTGGATGGAAAAAATATATTTTTGCCTTTCTTTGGGATAAAGTAAGGACCAAGTTTTCAACTATGTTGCTAAAAAAAATCTGGCTATCTAAGGCAGTCGGGAGAAGCAGAAATATCTCTTGGTATGCTGACAGCTCTTGCAGTCTGCCTCAGTCTTTCACTTTGCAGTGAGATCTGTGTCTTGTTTGACCCTCCTGTCCTTGTTGATTGTCTTGTTGACAAATGCTTTGTCTGCTGTTTTGTTTCCTGTACAGGCAGGCACTTGTCCGGATTACACCCAGCATGCCTCGCTCCATCACTGTGTTGCCATGGCATTACTAAGCCGTCTGTTGCCAGGGAGTGAGCATCTGGCTCATGAGGTCCTACTGGATCTTGCCTTTAATCCAGAGTTTCTTCCGTAAGCTTTGCATTTTTTTCCTTTTTCTAGTCTGGTATGTGGGAAAACATGGGGAAAAGGGAAAAAACACGTTTGCACTGCAATTTTGTCATAATTTTTGGCCTTTAACAGGGCCTGTAGTTAAATTTTACTTACTCACTGGCATATTCTTCTGGCATGGAGCCTTCTAATCAGGCAAGCACAGTGGTTGCATATTTTTCTCTGATGTACCACTGTTGAGAAATGTGACCAGTTTCTTTTGATTTCCTCTGTGACAAGGCTTGTGTGATTCCTGATAGAACTGGTCCTCTCTAAGGCTTAGCATCTTCCATCCTGAGAGCAGGGAGTCTAGAAAATAAATGAGAATTTGACATAGCCTGAAAGCTCAATGAATCTTCCTCAAACTCATTTTAATCAAGTTTACTGATTTGACAAATGCCATGTCTTCTACTTTACACTGTAAGAACTCATGAGCATCTCAAATATAAATCCTCTTATATCTGGGCAAGAAGATGGTAGCAGTTTATCTTGTTCATCTCAATCTGTTTGAAATTAGCCATGGTGTATCCCTGTAGGAGGTTGAACCAAGGTGTTGCAAGGAGGTAGTATGTTTTTTCAGAAAAAAGGAGAATTTGTTAGTGGATTTGTTTGTGTGGTGGTGTTTTGGTTTTTTTGTTGGGTCAACAAAATGATGAGTCTTTGGTCTGGATTGTGGCATATGGATTTGACAAACACTCCTCCACATGCACAGTTTCTATCAGTCTGTATGACTCTCCTAACCTTGCCACTGCCAGCTGCAAAGCTTTTGTTTTGAGAAATGTCTTACTGGTTTGTGTAGGCCTTATCTGATATGCAGTGTTTCATCTCAGCACTCTCATGTCTTTGTTGGTAAGTAGGCTGCCTCTCTGGACAAGGGATTTCAGGCTCCGCACTAGACACTGGCATTGTGTGGAGGGTTTTCATGGCACAGCCTCAGTGCTGCTGACGCAAATGTGGTTCTGTGAATTCCCTCTAAATACCAAGATAGCTGATGCTTTGCAGGCCCTCTGTATTAGAAGAGTTCAACAATGTAGTGTTGAGTGCTCTGCCTATACTACTCTTCCTGTTCCAGGAAGACTATAGAGATGAAATAATGTCATGTGTTATTTGTTTGGCATTTCAGGGTTTTTTTGTTTGTTTCTTAAACTGTTGTCTTTACCTTACAGTGAAGGGAAAGCTGGTGGGCCAGAGGCAGCTGACTTCTCTAATATTCTGCATCTGGGCACCAGTGCCAAACTGGCACAGCCTGGCTCTGCAGCAGCATTTGTTCCAAAGGTTACTCGTGGTGCCCTGCTGAGAGAATCGTACCAGAATCTGCCTTCCATTCGCTCCTGCTACCTCTCCCACTTTGTCCACTTGCAGCCCACCCTTAGGCGTTCTCAGGCATCCTACCAAGGGCAGAATTACCTCATCCAGTCAATGCTGCTTCCTGAGGTCAAAGGGCCCATCCTGCCTTCAGACTGGCCATTCTTTCCACTTATCAGCCTCTACAACAAAGTGACTAATGCAGAGACACGTGGGGCCATACTGAACTCTCTCCCACTTGATCTCATCAACACTGTGACCTGGAACCTGCAGTGGGTCTTGTTGCTGGAAACCTGGCGTTGTAAAATCCTTCAGAGCATCCCGACTGCTGCCAAACTTGCTCGGCTTATGTGTGTCTTCCTCACTGGCAGTGACCTCTTTCTAGAAGCACCAATCCACCGCTACACAGCTGCCCTTCTCTCTGTGTATTGCCAACCCAAGGTCCTGGACTCCCTGAACTTGGATGCTCCTCTCCCTGGTTTGGCATCCTTCCACGATCTCTATATAAGTCTCCTAGAGCAATTTGAGGGCGTCTCCTTTGGAGATCCACTCTTTGGCGTCTTTGTTCTTCTACCTCTACAGAGGCGTTTCAGTGTTCATCTGCGTCTCTCTGTTTTTGGGGAGCACACAAATATCCTGCGGGCGCTGGGAGTGCCGTTACAGCAGGTAATCCTGGCTTGTGGTAATTGCCTGTCACTGTATGTTTCTGTGTTACTGGGCTCTTGACTGTGATTCTCCAGCCTTGGTTTTTGTGTTTATGTGGAGGGCAGGAGCTGTGAAATTGCTCAGTCTTCACTAGAAACTGTCCCAAAATTTGCTTGGTTTAACCATTGAGAACCTTCTAATTTATAGAAGGGCTGTTCACACCTTGTGTTCTGCTAGCAACTACCTTTCCCTTCAATAAGTGTTTTCACACCTTGGTGAGAACTTTTTCCTTGCCCATGCATAGACAAATTGTCATTTTCCCTCTCAGCCATCTTTCCACATATAGTTATACTGGAGTTGTGCTCTGCTGAGTAACAGCAAGAAAATTTGGTCTGTCAAGTGTAGGTCTGCGTTTCTTTTGAGTTAGCAGAGCACAAGAGATAGAATTTAGCAATGCTGTGAAAAATACTCTGTCTTCTTACTTTATAAGTGCTCATCTTATCTGTGCCAAAAATCAGCTGCAGTGATAGGACCAGTAAAACATCTCTCCATAAAGCTGAAGAGGTCTTGACAAGACTGTCAAGGCACGTCGGGGTGGGCTGTAGCAGCTCTGCTGCAAATGGGGATCACACTGCTGGGGTAACATCGCGTTGCAGGAGGGAATGCACAAGGAAGGGCACTCTAGAAGTCATTAACTTCTCACCACTTAAACCCTGACAAAAACTGTAATGTTGCCTCTGGATGGGTTTGTTGCAGTTTCCTGTGCCTCTTGAGCGCTACACTTCCCCTCCTGAGGATAACCTGAACCTGCTGCGACTCTACTTCCGAACGCTGGTCACTGGTGCGCTGCGCCACACCTGGTGCCCTGTTCTGTACGTGGTGGCCGTGGCTCATGTGAACAGTTTTATCTTCTCCCAAGAAAACACAGCACAGGTGGGTAACAGACAGCAGAGCTTTAGGACCGCTGTCTTTGGGTTTTGCATCTGCTCTCCCTCCAAGTCCAGTGTGCCTTGCAATGAATCACTGACCTTCAGGATTTGAAAAGCAAATGTGTTGAGGACTCATCAGCTGTTTGAGGATCTGCATACAAGGCAGCAGCTTTTGTTCATTATACCCTAATGTACTTGCATTAATGGTAGCTAGTCCTACCTAAATCTTTGAAGTCAGCAATTATGTGTTCTGTGGTGTTGGGGGAAGAATTAGCAGAAATAATAAGGAAGGTGATCAGACAGAGAGAGCTTGTAATAGATTTGACCTCTGCCTAGCAATCTTAAGGTGCAAAGTACTCTTTTCTTTGACTTTGCCTAAGTAACCAAGCAGAAGGCCCTCCTTGAGGCCTCTATCAGTGAATAGCTGTGCTAACAAGACTTCACCTCTGATCTGCAATTCTACTTGAAGGTTGAGAAGTCAGCTTCAGAGATTCAGATCAGGGAAAGGAGCAGAGAGGCAAGATTTGAGTGATAAGACATCTCAAGCACATTCTGCTGGAACAGGCTGCTCATCATTATAATGAACAAGTCATCCTGGAGTGCTGTATGCCCCTGGGCAAAGGTATTACTGCACCATATTAAGGAAAGTATGTGTTTTGTTCCCAGGAGACAGATGCTGCTCGGAAAAGTATGCTGCGGAAGACGTGGCTGTTGGTGGATGAGGTAAGATTTGTAAGATTCAGCTTGTACTGCTGGGAATTAAGTTTTCCATATGTGGTACTCTTACAGACTTATATTTGGCTTTGAAATTTGTGTTTAGTTATGTTGCTAATTTGACAATGAGAGGAGATTAGCAGCAGGATTTTGGCCTGCAATATCTGTAAATATGCTTAACCAGTTCTCGTAGTAATTGACCTCAAAACACTGAGCCTGTTGCAACCTAGATGAATCTCCTGTACTGTATTTCCATGCCTCTTGTCCAAGCAGCATTATATCTGGATAGCTAGAGATATTAGAGGGATGGTTGTAGCAGAGTTATGAATAGGTGGCCAGCAGTGATCTTTCTTAACTCTTAGTTGGATGCTTCCCCTGAAAAGAGCAGGACAGATATAAGGTTTCTGTATTTTTCAAGGAGTTTGCAAAAATCTGTCCTTTGTGGGACAGAGCTAGGTCATTTGGCCGTCTGTGATTTGTGTCCAGGGTAAATTATTAGATCACACTCAAAAATCCGCTTGGGTTTCTGGCAAGAAGTCATTGTGAGGGGCTGTTGAGGAGACAATGGAGTTGAGTTTAGAAGAGGAATTCTCATGCAAAAAAAAAAAAAAAAAGTGAATTTTAGTGGAAGAAACTTGCCTTTTATAGCTCTTCTATTGAAGATGATGTAATTAAATATCTTGGGCATGATGGAATTGTACTATTTGCAGATTGCTGTGTTGTGTTGCAGATGGTAGAAAAGATTAGATACATTTCTGTTTTGTTTTTCAGAACTTGAAAAAGCACCTGCTGTACTACAGACTGGTGAATGCAGAGAGTCCTTTGGGATTTGACCTTTATGAGCAGCTCCCTCCCATACGACTGAAGTACCTGCAGATAGTGACACAGAAAGAAATTACAGAGAATGCACCATCACAAGACTCATAGCAAAGCACTTGTGCAAGAAGAGGGCCAAGGTGAAGAATGGAAAAGCTCAATTTACACTTCACTGATGAAACTACTTTCAGTTCAGATGGTTTTAGTGTTTTACCCGGACACACTTAGCATCTTTGCCTAGTGAAGCACTAGTAGAATGCTCCCAGCCCTGTAGAACATACATGCTATCAAGATTTGACAGCATGTGTGTGTGACCTCTCTGTCATGGATGATGGAGCATTTTCCTCCATTCTCCTTCAAGTTGTTCTGCTTTTTCCCAGAGGAGTGAGAATGTGTCTGAAAGCCACTGGACTGTTGAATAAACTGAAGGACCTGGAAAAGCTGTTTTGTTCATTCAGGCTGGAAACCGGGTTCTCAGGATAATGTCTGTTTTCCCCAGATTCTTCCATTGCTTTTTTTGTACCTTGGATTTTGCATGGTCCTTTTCTCACACTATACCCTGCAAACAGAATGACAGTGTGACAAGGAGGAATCTGGTCCTGAGAGGTTTAACATACATACAAGCAGTTTCTCCAAGGTAGTGTTCTGTGCATGCACTCAGTAACACAGATGTATTTTGTCAGGCCTCTAAGAAATATGAATTCCTAGTGCAGTGGTACTGAATATCCTCCCTTGGCTGTCTTTTGGATGGTCTCTGAACTCCTTTCTTTTCTCCTTTAATTTGGGTACATGTATAACAAGATCAAAAATAATTTCTTTGCAGGCCATAATGCTTGGCAATAACTACCCTTCATTAGAGAAAAAAAAAGGTATCTGCTTGTTTAGTTAGAATCTGTATTGGTTGCCCTCTGAGAAGAATGCAATTTAAATTTTGAAGTGGAGTTTCCTAGCTCAAACCTAATTTTAAAAATGTCTAATTTGATCCCACTTCTACATCCAAATTCTGAATTGCAGCCTCAGACACAAAGGCTGCCAATACAGAGCCCTAAAAAGGGCCATGTAAATTCCAGAATTTCCTCTAGGTGTGTGCTCTCACTGAGTGTTCTCTTAATATTTTTGCATGGTCACTCTGGCAGGCTTTTGTTTGCAGAACTCAACTTTTACAAACAAAACTTTTAAAAGAGATTTCTGATGTTCTGTTCTTATGAATAAATTCCTCTGGAAGGTTCAGGGTGATACCTGGTCTGAAGAGCTCAGCCTCTGTCTTTACCTATCAAAGAGGCCAAGCTAGCTTCTCTCTGAAGAATGCAGGCCTGTGTTAACCTTGCTCCAGTGAATGTGCCAGCAGGAGTGTAATAGGCTCACTTGTTGTGACTGAAATTGTTCGTACAAGAAACAAATTCCAACTTCATGGAATCAAAGAATCATTGAGTTTGGAAAAGAAAAGACCTTGTGTCCAGCCATAATACAGTATCTTTCTTTCACCTGACAGTCGTGTTGCTGCCCCCTCAAATGCCTGCATAATCATGTAATAAGGCTTAAGGCATTTGTGACTGATGCTGTCATTGTATTGGCAATTTTCTGAGTGTACCAGTCCCCTTCCTTAGGTTGCCAGAAAATAGCCAGTTTCATTTTTTTCCCCTGTATTTCAGATAGGAAATGGGCAGAACTGGTGTTTCTTTCCAATCTTTTTTTTTTTGGCCTTCCTTTTGATCTGTGGTTTCTCTCTGCAGCAGGTCGGTGTCATGTAAAATAACAAAAGCACAGTGGTCCAACAGGATTTTTTTGTTGTTGTTAATTATTTTAAAAGTATTTGATGTGATTAAAAGTCTAATCAAAGTCATTTAAGTTTTAATCTGTCTAGATGGTGAGAGCCCAGCAGTTGTCTTTCAGAGCAATGGATGGTAAAACTGGAGGACTTCTAACTGCCCATTTAAGAGCAGCCTTCGTCAAGGACTCTACCTTTTGCTCTTCAGACCACCAGTTACAAAATCTCTTCCAGTCCTTTGTGGGATGCAAAGTTGAATTTTGTAATGTGTACAGGATGTAAATAAATATTTTGATAGCTCTGCAGGAGTGTTTTTAAAATCAAAAATACTTTTGAGTCTTTCTTGAATTTGGATAGTTCTGTTTGCAGTTTATCAGTATCCTGGGACAGCTGCTGCCTTAAAGAGTTCTGCTAAACTTTGGAGCTCTATAAGAAAGCTCCTCAAGCCAAAAAGAAAGCTCCTCAAGCCAAAAATTCCATCCTGCTTGTGTGATGGGTCAGTAACACAGTGTACCAAATTCTGTGTGTACTTGGGGAAGGTGCATGGTGGCATGATGTGATTTGACACATGCCCCAGGTGGGAGAACTGTCCACAGATGGTATTTGAAATTATGATGCAAGTGTCAGCAGTGGAGAGAAGGAAAAGAATGGATCCCAAATAGTTCTGCAAGCCACAGTGATACACAGAAAATTCCAAGGATGCTGCATATGAGCTGTAAGCTTTCCAAACGTTGACTGTCACTTGAGATGGTACATGAATATTTTAAGGCTTTTGGCAATTTTGTGTGTGATTTCCCCACAGAACACTAGAGGGCATTGTTTTATCTAGTTTGAATGCAAGATTTCTCAACCTCAGTGCTGTTGGGACCTGAAATAAAACCAGCCACCCTTACACATTGTTGGAATTTTCTGCATTTTTTATTTTTGCATCTAGTTTTGGAGCAAGTGTGGAGAATTAAATATGTGGTGGGTTGCTAAGGACCATACAGGGCTTTGCCAGCAGGAGCATTTTTGAAAAATCATGGTACATTGAATGTGAGATTTAAACTTAAGCTGAATGCAGTCTGAGACAGGACCAAAGCATGCCCATTCTGTTAATCCAGTTTAATCCTGTTCATGGGAAGTGAGGAAATGAAGAAAATTAAAACTGCCCAAAAAATGGACAGTTTGTGTCCTGTGACTTCTTGACTCATTACTGCAGGCTTAAGATTTATTTCAGAAGGAAATAATTCTGCTGAAATAGGACCCACAAATAGGTTTCTGGTGTTGAAGTGGTTCTAACTCAGAAGAACATATGTTGTCTGTATCTCATCAGAAGTCAACAAAACCAGCAACAACTATAAAAATTCCTGCCTGTCTTTTAATTCCTAAAAAGGGCACCCCATTTTCTGGTCCTTTGTGGCTAGAATTTGCTTGGTTTCACCCAAGCTACTGATGATGTCCCATGTGGAGAACAGTGGAATCTCTATTGGTACAAATTTATCATGTGCTGGAAGGCAGCAGCAGTGTGGTTTTAAAAGCAAATTGTTGATTGGACTGAAGATCAGTTGAAGATAATCCTTTTAGCATTGCTGTTGAGTAGGCAGGTGAGAGGGTGGGGCTGTCACGGGTTTGCATCCTATGACTTTAATGGCATTTTACTGAATTTTCCTTTGCATTTTGAAAGGGAAGAAAGAGCTCTCCCATCAGCTTGGAAGCACACCCTTTTGTGCCTAGAAGAAATGGAGTTGATTTGTGATTCTTCAGCTGTGTGAGTGGTTTGAAGTCCTGGAGTTTAGAATCCATATGTGGTGACTTGGCTCACTTTGCTGAGTAGGGATGGTTCCCAAAAAGATGTAAGCAGCTTGGTAGCTGGCAGTACTGCACACTAAGGCAGGACAAGACATGACAAGAAAGTAAAAGGTTAGGCAGGAAAGAAATCAAAGCAGGACTGAAACCATACTGTATGGGAACTTTTTAACGTACGCATAAAGCATTATATAGTTGAAGGACTTTCATTCCACTGTATTTATTGACTACTTCAGTTTGACAGTGGAATTTAATAATCCATTTCTAGACTTAATTCATTCTGTCTGGCCACTTAATGCCAGGCAAACCCTAAACACCTTCTGCTGATGAAGTCATGGACAGAGCAAGCCATAAGATGTGGATGTATAAATACACTGTGGGTCAGACAAGCACATTACTTTTAGTGTCAGACATAAAGTAGAGCAGAAAGTCATATTAATCATTGCTTTTACTTCTTCCTAGCTCTGCAAAGTTCTTGTAAATTTCTCAGAAATTTACAACAACTTTGGATTCTAAACTTCACTGATGAAGTGGTGCTGCCTCCAGCTGATGGTCATGTATGGGAGGCAAAAACATGCAGCTTACAGAAGCTCATATCAGCTTTACATTCATAAAGCTGGCTTTCTGGTGTTCCTTGTTTAAATAATTTTATGATCATTTATTGGCCTTTGCCCTAGTTTTTAAAACTGGCTTCCCCTCTCCCTTTGAATGGAGAATGTGCAGGGAAGCCCTGCTCACAGAACTGCTGTGTTTTGCATGGTTAAATGGTGGTTGTAAGCAGAGATAAGTTTGCCAGGGTGTGTTCCCCTCCCTGTCTTTACTGTGATAATCTTGAGTCTCAGGCCAGCTCAACAATGCTGTATTTAGGTTTCTGTCCAGCCACAGCACCAAGAGCTCCAGCACAGCCTGAGGACAGTGCTGAAGGAGCAGGCACTGCACGGCTGTATTGTGAGTCTCCAGCCACCCCTGGCCCCAGCAACAGCTCTGTGCAGGTGAAATGGACAGAGGGTGTTTGAGACCAGACAACACCTGGCCCATCTTCAGGTGCAGTTCTTTATTTGTAGGTGAGCTGTAACCAAGCAGATACCAGCAGACACCTAAGGCTCCAGGGAGCAGATGAATGTCCTTTAATCTGTGCCTGGGCAACTTTCTGCAGTATGTTGCTGACTGTTGAGCAACCAGCTCATAAACCCAGTCAGGGTGATGGATATTCCCAGGGGGTACTGTGTATGGACATGAGAACCAAGCCTAAGGCGTGGGGAAAGGTCAGTGCACCCACCCTCTGCATCCCCCTGCCCTAGTCCGACATGGATGACGAACCAGACCAGCAGCTTGTCCTGGCCACAACCAAAACAGGGCTTGTGTGATGTAGAAGTACCACTGATGTCAAAGCACAGCCACATACGTGACAGTGTGCGCTGAAATCTGAGGAATTAGTTGATGACTCAGGGTGGAGGGAAGTTTTGTGGAACAGCCTGGGTGCTGGGAGCCCGTCCTGAGGGGCAGCAGCTGGGGCCGGGCAGGTAACAGGGAACACCTGGGCCCAGCGCCGGCCCTCAGGGAGCGCGGGGAGGGGCCCGCAGCAGCATCCCCGGGAGGTAAATGCCGTGTTTCGTGCCTTTTATCTGCTTCTCTGGAGTGTGCCTGCCTGGCTAAGGGCTATGGGTCAGGTTGGTGACGTTAAACTACGTGTGTCTTGTGCTGGGATTGATTTGGTTGCTGTCTTTTTGGGTCTGTGCTGACAGCGCTGCCTCACGTTTCCCCCAAGGAGGGAGGGAGGCCTGCCCGCGTCCTGAGCCTCGTGGCCATCCCGCCCTCAGCAAGGGCTCTCTTTGGAGTGGTTTGGGGGCCCTGGCTGCAGCGAGGCGGCTCTGGCAGGATTGTTTGCTATGGAAAAAGGAGGCAGGCCAATCCTTGTGGTAACTGAGGGGACAGGAGTGCAGGTGCTGGAGGTCCTGCCACAGCACAACCTTGTCCCCTGACCATAGTGACCAGTCTGAAGCTTTGGGAAGGGACAAAGAGAAGGACTGAGTGAGCTCGTGGGCTTGGAGGGTGGCTTGGATTTTGCTTCTGGGTCTCTCAGGTTGAGAGGAGTTTTGTGGTTCCTCTTCTCTTTTCAGTGTCCTTTTCTTTCAGTACCCTCTGGTGTTCCGTGTCTTTCTTGTCCTTCACTAGACTCTCCTTCCTTCTGTTTGCCTTTTTATTTTTAATTTTCCACCATTATAGTAACTTCTAGTTGCCTTTTCTCATTCTTTTGCTTGTTTGCAGAAGCAATCAGTAATTCAACAGTTAAACTAGAAAACTGAGATGTTGTTACTGACTTTGAGGTGGAAACTCGCATCTCTTGAGTTGTTCATCTGAAGGTCTGGGCAGATGTCCATAAATAACATGCACAACATGCCCACTTGGAAACCTTACAGCAAAGAAGTCTGTAACTTTACTTTGAAGACTCAAATTGCCGTCTGGTGTAAGCACAGCACACCATTTGGGTCTGATCTGTCAGATATTTGATGACACTTTAGCAATTAATGTATTGGATCTGCCTTCTGAAAGGGAGACTGACACTTGTGTATCAAGTGACTATTTACTGCTACTGCTTCAACCGCAGTAAAGTTTTGCCTCAAAAAATGAGTATCTCCAAAACAGTATTCCAGGTTTCCTCAGGGTATGTGGACTTTTCCTAGCAGCTTTCAGCACAATGCATGTTCAGGGAGGATCTTTAATATCTTCCAGGTAGCAGGAAGTGTAAAGAGCTCTGAATTAAATTCAGGTATCACATTGCTGGCAGTGAATTGTAGTTTCAGAGGGGTGTAAAACACCATGGTGATACAATGACAACCCCTGGGAAGGTATGTTGTTGGCATCTTTCACAAAAAAAAAAAAAAAAAAAGGCAGCTTGCCAGTCCTGGCATCAATGTATCTTTCAATATAGATTATATATAAAAAAAAAAAATTAGAATGATACAAAAGTTTCCTAAAACCATCATGCATCTCTTGTCTCTGACATGTCAGCTCACTCAGAAAATGCTAGTTGTGCTGCCACCCAGAAGACACTACAGATGGTGGCTCATTTTTGTTCTTCTTGTCTGCTATAAGATTGATCATGTTTGGATTGATGAAATTATTTGGGCAGGAGCTGCCATTGCTCTCCTCCTGTCTGTCCACTGTTAAGAGAAGTGGGAAGAAAGGGGATGTAAAATATACTTTAGTGTCTTTCTCTCTTTGGTACTGTTCTATTAACACTTAAAATATTTATGGAGGAGAGTGTGGGCTTGCTGACCATGCTTCCTTGCAATGAGCTCTTATCAGCAAGTTTTATATTTTAAAAAGGCTGTATTTTATAGCCTTCTCTGGGCTTATATTTTTTTGTAGCACTACAATTTGCTAGTTAAAATTAGGACGCAGAACTTTGGGTTTTTGTATTCAGCAGTAGCTAAATAACTGCTCCTGTGCAATGCAAGTCAGAGGTTTTCATTCCCAGTATACACTGGTGCCATGAAGGCCAACCATTGCATTGTTGGAAAAGTTAGCAGGTGCCCACCTGCACCTTGCAGAGCTCCTCTAACGTTAGTATATTATTGCCAACATGGTTTTAGGGACAACAAATTTTCTTGTTGTATGAGTCTCTTCTGCTACCAAGATGTGATTATGCAACCTCTCAATTTTGCAACTTAACTTTCCCTTTGCACAAACAACTTTTTCTTACTGCTTTCTGTAGTTACTTATTTTGGTGATTCCTATGCTAGCTGCAAATGGAAGAAGGAAGCAATAAGTTTACAGCTAGCATGGGATTCTTGGCCTCTATTTAATCAGAAAATGCAATTTTATAGTCGGACTGAACTCTTGTCATGAACAGATCCTCCCTGAACAGTGCTAAGGTGCATGGGATATAAGTAGGTGATTAGTGACAGCCAGCACATCTTCACTAAAGGCAGATGGTGCCTGATGAATTTGGAGGTCTGCGATGGAGTTATGGCGTTGGTGGATTAAGGGAAGAGCACTGACTCACCCATTTAGACTTGTGCAAAGCATTTGACACTGTCCCAGATGACATCCTTGTCTCTAAACTGGAGAGACATGGATTTGATGGATGGGCCATTTGGTGGATAAGGAATTGCCTGGATGGTCATGGAGAAAATATGATACACTCCAGAAAGACAAATAGCCTGAGGTTAAGGTAATTTTTCATTATGTGGGAGACCCCAATTACTGTGTTAACAGCTCTTCTAATGTGAAAGCTTTTCCAGATTTTCTGAGGTTTCCACTTTTCATGTCACTGACAAAATTGTAGCCAAAATGGAATTCTTATTTTCTGGTTCATCCTCACCAGACTATTTATGAAAAATTAATTGTTATAGGAAAAATGTTCTCAGAATGTAATAAGTATATTTTGTGGCTTAGTTCAGGCTTCTTTTTTATTAACCACATACTCTTTCAACAAATTATGCTGAACCAGTAACTGGAGAATATTCCCACAGTCTCATTACTGCACGCTATAAGCTAAACTTTACCAGTGCCTTTTTGGCTTGTGAGCTTTTCCCCAGTGTGAGAGGAGCAAGAGCAAGTGAGCACGAGAGTCCTGTTGGGGTGCTGTTCTCTTGACTCCAGTGCACAATGTTTTACCAGAAACCATTGTGTGCACTAAAAAAGCTGTTGTGTGCTCCTGCTCTGTAGGCTCATCAGAGAAGCAAGTGTCTCTGTGAGAAATGACTTGGTTTTGAATCCTTTTGCATAAATTTGGCTTGGCTTTTGGTTACAGAGTCAGACTGCTGAGGAAAATAGATAGTGAAGATCAGGAAAATGGTAACCTAGTAGGCTATTTTGGTGAACAAACCTTGGATGTTTTTCTTTGACAAGATGGAGGTGAGAGCATCTCTGCAATTATCTGTATATAAGCCTTGATCTTTTTCTCAGGGAATCCAGTCTTAGATCTTAATGGGAATGAAATCATGGCATCTGTTTAGTAAACCAAAGAATTGTGTGAGATACCTGCTATAAGTAACCGTAATTGAGTGATGCTTTGATAATAAGCTTTCATTTTCATTTGCAAAATAATAACGTAGTTGCCTTACAGATGGGTGGGAACAGATAGCTCAATTCAACATAAACCTTGACTGAGGCACCCTGACACAGGCACTCTTATGTGTGTGCAGGCATGCTCGTGTTAAAACACTGTGCCTCTCAAAGCTTAATCTTTCTGGTGACAGATGTGATTGTCCTCTTACATTT
This sequence comes from Passer domesticus, assembly GCF_036417665.1. NCBI lineage: Eukaryota > Metazoa > Chordata > Aves > Passeriformes > Passeridae > Passer > Passer domesticus. Next base: position 37,418,464 of record NC_087479.1, read on the forward strand.
TTATTACAGTAAAAATCCATGCTATTTTACTACATCCATATTTCAAGTCTTCTGTAGCTTGAGCTGTGTGCCTTCAGGATTTTATTGCTGCTTTATTCCTCTAAGAGATAGTTATTGACTGTTTTGGCTAACTCCTTACTGAATAGCACATTTGATGTGTGTGTGCTTGGTTTTGTCTGCTCTCTCATCCATTCTTATGGATTTCCATATGGAATGCACTCCAAGAAGTTTTGGGGCATCTTGTGGTGCTACTTGTAAAGAATTTGTGAAAACAGAGCATGTTATAAATCCCTCTGGGTGGAAGATGGAAGCTCTACTTGGGAAGGACTTGTGCTTCCCTTAAATGCCTATCAAAGAACCCTATCCTTATGTTTTGAAAATTTAGTGGTTTGGACCTTCTATAGTTTCTCCTGCTGACCATTGATGTGTTCAGTGGCCATAATTCAGGCAATATCCAACTGTCTCAGTCTCGCCCCTTTGAATCTTGTTCCACAGGCTTATTCAGTGGCACAGGTATATAAACATTCTGCTCTTCTTCTTTTTCATTTATTTTTAGCTCTCAAAATTTGGGAACATCTAATTTCTACTCTAGTGTGAAAAGAGTTTCATGGAAACTGAATTGCACTGAACATGGTAATAAATGCCTTTTCCATTTTTTGTGGTTTAGGAATGGTACTCCAACATTTAGTGTTCCCACTGAGACTCTCCCAGACCAGATGCTGCTTGTTCCCCTTCATCCCCACTCTGATTGAAAGCACAAAAGGCAGAGATCATGGTTTGAGATAAGAGCAATGCTGGAAACAGCCATGAGATAAGAAAACAAATAGGAGCATCAGCAATATTAATAAGAGGTAAAGGACAAAGAAATGACAAATACCTACTGGCTCTTCCCTACTACCCTAAGTCCCTTTCTCCACCCTGCTAATGATGGGAGGTGGTATCAAATGATATTAGGGTCTGGCCACACCACGCTCCTGGCTACTGTAAAAAATTAACCCTGTTCTGGCTGAAACTAGGACACCAGTGCACTTTGCTTGTCCAAGTTCCTTAACACATATTAATGTTCATAACCCCCATGCAGGAGTGGCAGTGAGTGCATATAAAAAGATCACTTTACCTAATGCTGAGATAGGGAGAACTCTTTTAGTATATTACAGCACACAGAAATGCCACAAACTATTTTAGCCTGGAGAACAGAGTGCTGTATTTAGATAAATCTGTAAGATTGATTTAGGTAGTTACCTAAATTGGATTGTCTCCAGGCCAGTGAGATTAAGAACCCGCTTTTTGCAGAAAGTGTTATGAGGTCTTTAATGATCATAGAAGGTCAGGACCCGGTTTTATGTCTCATCTGAAAGACCATGAACTTAAAACTCCTCATCTGTCACTGTCTGATCTGACTATCTGTTCTAGAGACTGCTTTATTTTAGAAGAGATTTGTGTAGCCAGGAGTCTAAATGCTGTCAAAGCTTTTAGTCCTTGCTCTCTTCCTTGCCTGAGGAGGTTTCTAACAAGTTTTTATTATGAAATATTGTCTTGGTTTGTTTTTCCCTTTTCATGGCAGGCCAAAATGAGGCTGCAAATAATATTTTGCAGTTTGTATGTCTGTCATTTGCTGTACTGTGCACAAAACTGTTTATTGATTTGTGCCTGAAAATTAGTTAGTTTCTGGGTTGTTCAGGAGGCTATGCAGCTCTCAATACTTTTTCTGGATAAGTTCATCTTTCTGTCTACATGGCCACGGCTCTGTGAGGCCCCTCATTCCCCCTTACTTTGAAGCTGCAGCCACAGCAAAAATGCATAAATGTAGCAGGAATGTGTAGACTATGCCAGTCCTCCTTTAAGCATGTCACAGGTAACTGGATTCTGTGTGCTTGTGTACCCATGTTAAAAAACCCTCTAGTTACCATATAAGCAAAATCTTTCTGCACAGTAGCTGCACTCTGAAAAGGCATGTGTGAGGAGGTTAAAGAAACTCTCCTTCCCAACTGTTCTCAGCCTATTATATGTAACATAGCCAGTTTTTTCCTTTATGTTGGGACCCAGCTCATAATCTGGTTGTTTATGTGATGTGGCTGTTTGATTCCCACCCTCCTCCACACACCTTTACATGTGCCCATACAATTTCCATGTTGCCCTCAAAGGAACACTGGCTGTAGTGCTGCTTGAGAGCACAGAAGTGTGTATTCCTGTGGTTCCTGTCAAGCGCCTCTTTGGCCTGCAGCAGGGAAACATGTCTGTGCCAGATGTTATCTGAGACAGGAGAAAAACGACAGAAGAAAATGCTCTCCTATTTCAGAGTGTGCAATGAATGAGCTGTGCCAAGTTTTTCCATCGATATATTACAAAGTTTTGCCTAGCCCAAAAAAGACATTGCTTCATGTCATCTTTGCTTTGAGCAGCTTCATTTTAGCAGCAGCAGAGGAGGTGAAATTGAAATCAGAAGGTCTTAATTTCAAAGAGAAGTAAATTTGTTCAGAAACAAAAGGCTTTTCTCTCTCGAGTCAGCAATATATTACAACTCTTGATTGGATTTGGAAGCTATTTAGGATGCCTCAGTTATGTGGCTGGCTGGCAGTCTGGGTAGCCTCATCACTGATGTGCCCATGAATGGCAGACTGTGAGTTGGCCACACCATACTGCTTGACTCATGGATGCTGAAGGTCAAATGCAACAGCCTTGTTGAGGGACTTGGGTGGCACCAGCAGTGAAAAGGGATGCAGGAGCTCATAGTGAAATGTAGCAGCAATGAGTCCTTTCTGAAGAGGTGGGTGGAGAAGGAAGCCAAGTACACAAAATGAAAATATAACTGGTGGTATTGTACATTAGTCAGAGTTTCTGAATCATCTGGGGAAGTTATGCCAGCCAAGCCTACTTGTCTAGAGGAAACTTCTTGTCTCAGAGCTGAGGTGGCACAGCAAACCTGAAAGGCTTGTTTGAGCTTTTGTGACCTGTGCATTCTGCTGTTTAGAACAGAACAGAGTAATCAAATTTCCTGACTAATTCAGAGCTGACCAAAGCAAAGCAGCTTATTGAGGGCATTGTCCAAAGGCCTTTTGAACACTGTCAGACTGTGGAATTGAACACCTCTCTAGAAAGGCTGTTCCGGGGTTTGACCAAACTCTCTTGGTAAATCAGTGTTCTCTAATGTCCCGTCTAGGCCTTCTCTGGTGCAGCTTTGAGCCATTCCCGCATGTCCCTGTCTCTGCATCACAGGGAGAAGAGCTCAGCCCTGCCCCCTCTGTCCCTTCCTCAGGAAGCAATGCTGTCACCCTTTGGCCTCTTCTTCTCCAAACTAGATAAGCCCAAACTCCTGAGCTGCTCCTCAGGACATTCCAGCCCCTTCACCAACTTTGCTGCCATGCTCTGGATGTGTTCAAGACCTTCACTTCCTTCTTAAATTGTGAAGCCTAAACTATGCACAATGTTCAAGGTGAGGCTGCACCAGTGCTGAATATAGCAGGGTATCTGTGTATATTCCCCTGCAAGGCCTCTTAGCCTTCAGGAGTCAACAGCACCTCTCAGTTTGGCACCATTAGCAAACTTTCTAATGGTCTATTCAACTCCTGCAACCACATTCTTGATAAATATATTGAACAGAAGGGGGCCTGGAATGAACCCTGAGAAACACCTTTAAAACTAATGCCTCTAAATTTGATCCTTGACTTGCCTGCCCTCCCTAAGTTTTTGTTTCCCCCTGTGCCCAGCATATCTCAAGGCAGACCACAAACACTAATGCATTGAGTAACTTGTTGCCTGTTTGACAGATTTGTTGACAGATGAGAAAATACAGCACAAACTGCAGAGACTGCTCTTGCTCGGACTTTGGGATCCTGATGAGGTGCATCTGCCACCATGACTGACTCCCAAGTCACTGTTGCTGCAAGTGCACACAAGTGCATTCCAGCTCAAGTTTGTTGATAGACTAGTTCCTTCAGGAAGGAGTAGCAAATTTATGGAGTGCTTGTAAGTTCCATGGGAACTGGGCAGTGAATAGAAGTGGGCCTCTGTTTGTATCTCTGCTGAGACAGCAGCTCTGCTCTTTCTGCCATGTCTGCTCAGTCTGGTTGGAGCCAGCTGGCCAGTTACACATCCCTACTGGTCACGGAGCATCCTGCTCTTCTGGTGTGCCCCTCAGTAAAACAGGGAAAGGCATAGGAGCCTGACAAGTGGGGGATGTCTGTGTAGGGAAATGGTAAATAGCAGCAACGAGGCTGAGGAGCAGCGTCCTGGACAGGCACAAGTGTTGCTGAAGGGCTTGTTCTGTGCAAGGCCTTGACTAATGGCTGGGGAAACAACAAATAGCCCATTAGTTCACTGATGCTGCTAATGTGGAAAATGGGTTGAATACCACATAAATACAAAGGCAACTAAAATGTTGAGATCTGGACAGAAGTCAACACAAAGGATTCAAACAGGAGCCATCATATGAGACATGGCTTAACTAAAAAAATTAAACATGTACGAAAAGGGGTTGAGAGTGGTCAGCCTGGTCTCCTTAGGAGAAGTGCCAGCTGAAGCCTTGGGCTTGGGTGGGCACACTGGCCTCTTCCCAGGGATTGAGGTGCCAATAAAATGTGTTGTTTTATGCAATTTGGAGCTGCCATCCAAATGACTTTCCATGACAAAACTCCCATGAGCAGAATTGCTCTCTGAATGAGTAGAGAGAGTTTCAAAAACGGAGTCCAGTGCAATATTTCAAATGTGATGATGTGGTCCTTTGGGTAAAGTTCAGAAAAGAGTCAGAGAGACTGTAGAACAGTGAGGACCAATTTGGGAATGCTGAAAGGAACAAAATAGGTAATTGCTAGACTGTACACAAAGAATGAAAATAAAAAGAATAATTTTATAATAGCTTGTAACAAAAAAAAAGAGGAGAAATAGTAAAGACAAACTGTTTAGGGAGAAGTGTTCCCAGAAGAGTAGTGGGAATTAGTGGGAGCAAAATTTGCACAGAAATCATCCCTAGTGTTTGTTGTTTTGTTTTGAATAAAGGACTTGCACAGAGAAGGCCTGAGGCATCTTACGCTACAGTAGTCAAAGTTCCAGAAATTCTCTGATTACCTTGAGACTAGAAGTAAACTTGAAGATGCAGTTTCCTTGTGTGGAATGTGCCTGGAGGCATTCTTCTTTTCTGCTTGAGAATGAAAAAACCTTAAAGAGCAGTGACTCCTCTTGGACCCTTCCCATTTCCACTTTGTGTTTGTTTTCATTCTTTTCTGGCTGGAATGATACCTCCCCTTCAGTGTGTATTTTGATGAGGTGCTCGGGTACAAATGTATTTTCCCAGAAAACCTCAAGCATGTCAACCTGCAGCAAAGGGACATGTTGTGGTACCAGATTGTGTGGCGCTGCGAATCCTCTCTGGACTGAAGTGCACAGTTCATGTTGATTTGCCTGAGTGGTTCCTGGAGGCAGTCCATACACTTCAGAGGCTGTGCTGGTAAATAACACCACTTCATCTCTTCAAAGGATCATGGACATATTTGTTTTCTTAACAAGTTATTTTCTCTGACTAGGAAGAGCAATGCTTTCTTTCCTTTCAAATGTCCCTGAGCTTTTGGTTGATATTTTGGCCATCTGTTTTTCCAGAGGTGATCTTACAGCATTTGGCCTCTCCCTTTTTTCTCTGTTCTCTGTAGCCTGCTCTGTGGAGTGCCAGGATGGAGGGGTTGTGTCCTTGTGCCCCAAACACCTTTTTGTCAGTCTATTCCACCTAATTGGTGCAGTTGGTTTTGTTTGATGGAATAATTGCAAACTCACTTACTATGCCTAGGGCAGGAAGAAATCCATCTTTTATGTCATTAGAAGTAGAGACAAAAAAAACCAATCCAAACCAGATTCCCTTGGGGGTATCTGTGGCTTTTAATGTCGTTTACATGTAGCTTGATTTTTGCTAATGAACAAGCTGTTTGTTTAGGGCTCTTAAATGAACCTTCAGCTTCATGGGCTGCTGCTGGAAAAGGGAGAATGTGTAATGCCATGAGGATATTCATGTGAATTGTTCCTTTTTTTAGCTAGAGGAGCTGCTCTACTTTGTAATCCTTAAGCAGCTCCTCTGTCATTTGCAAGGTCAGGATTTTCTGGCTCACTTGGAGAGGATGCTCTCTGACCAATGAGGCATGAAATAGCAGTTGGAGAAGGGCTTGATAAATATTGATTCAGAAATTGCCATGGCTGCTGACTTTGCGATTGGCCTGTTTACCCAGCAAAAGGAAGAGGCACGGAAAGAAGTTGTCCATTTCTCAATGATGGTGGTACATGCATTTTTCAACACCACCCTAGATATTTGAGAGGAAAGGGTTTGAAAGCTCAGCCCAGTGAGATTTTTTAGGATGGCATTAATTCCTCACAGCAGATTAGACTTCAGAATCCTTCCTCCTGCCAGGAGCCTTCCCTTCTTAGTTTCATTAGACGCTGTGTAGATGGCTACACTCTCCCTCCAGGAGGAAGAAAGATTTCCAATGCAAGCAGGATAGATATTTTGCTATTTTGGGGAATATCTGTACAGTGTTCAGAATAAAATGAGTACACACTATCTGTGCTCTAAGATGAATGAATTATGTCTCTCTTAGCCACCTCTGAGCCTGAATATGTGGTTCCCTTTTGAGTGGTTTATGTCTCTTACCCTGCTGGGTCTCAGCAGTATGAAATGTGAACCAGCAGAGTGTTATCACACCATTTCAGTATTCTGTATTTCACTGTTGTGCCACTGCTAACCTGGTATGAGAGACCCAAAATTCATGTTTCCTGTATTGCCAACTAAAACCTGAACTGAAAGCCAGAATTATGGTAATTAATTCAAGCTCAGTGCTGTGCCAATGCAGTTGCCAGAATGTTGGACTGCCTCAGAGTGCAGGTGGAAAGGAATTCAACATCTGATAGCTGTACTCAGCAGAGGCATCCCCTGGGTGAGCTGTTTCCAAATACCACCTGAGCTTATGGCAACCCTGGCCAGTGTTACCGGGTAGTCCCTTTCCCACACACTTGAAACGAATTCTATGCTATCCTATGCTTCTCCAGTGCTTCCTAACCATACTTTTCCTGTTAAATATTAAATTCACACACAAATTGTAAGAGGTTATCACTGAGTCTCTTCTGCCACAGGAATTTTAATACTTTCTAATGCTTCTGGTCTATACTTTCAGTGTGTTCTGCAAGATCAATAGGTATGATTTTGTTTCCATTTAATTTCTGCTTCTTGATAAAGATGCTTTGATTAGAGAGGTGGTTGTCAGAATCAGGAGTTCTCCAGATTAAGTGTGTTGAATGAATGCAGTGGTACAGAGAAGGCTGTGAAGAGAAAACTTTTGTTCGGAGGTACTTGTGGTCTAGGCAAACAAAAGCAAAAAGGAATGGGAAAAACCAAACACTGAGTTCAACTGCGTGGAATCTTTTTGTGAATAATGAGTCAATTGAAAAAAAAAGCATTTTTCGTAATATTTTCATTAGTCAGTTTAAATTATCTGATGTGTTTTGACTAGATGTGTTATTTGAAAGCCCTAAATTGACAAATAACTTACAGTGATGAGATGGAGAGCTTGTTCCTCAGCACTCTCCTCTCTGGTAGCTCAGTTGTCCTATGACAGCATTAAGTTCTCTTCCCCAGCTCTTTATATTTGTGCTTTCAACACCAGAGCTCAGGAGCCAGAGGAAAAGCTCATCACTAAGATCTGTGTAGCCTGTCCTATGACAGCCCCCAGGCCCAGAATCACCATCCTTTGACAAACCAATCCATCACTCTCCTCCTAAGCCAGCCCTGCCCTTCACAGCTGGGACCCCAGCCCCACAGGGACAGAACTGAGGTCAGTTCCTCTCAGCATCAGGTTTACATCACAGTGGTTTGTGGTCTGGTTGCAGAGCTCTCTTTGCTTAGCCCCTCTCACCTGGCAGGTGCTCCTACTGCTCCTGTATCCTTGCGGACAAGCAAAGGCTGTCAGTCCTTCTGGCTGTGCATCTTGCTGCCTGTGGGGAATTAGCCCTTTTGCACCCTGCTGCTGTGTGCTGGGGGATACCCCTCACAGGCCAGGAGAGAACTGCATCCTGAGCCTCTGGGGAAGAAAGGGAATTGAAGAACAAAAGTATATGAAAGCTGGTATAGGCAGCATAGTGACAGGGCTCTGCTCTGCCCCAGGCACCTCCTCGTGCACTCGCTCCTCATGACTGCTCTTCTTGGATTAATAACCTTCACAGGTCGCTGTGCACTAATATCTAATTCCTGATAACCTCCTTCAACCTGCTTGGGTAGTGAGCTGCTTCTAGAGAGGGACACCTTTTTATTAACATCCAGCTATAAAGAAATATGGCTGTGGGTTGGGGCAGGGCTGAGAGGGAGTGGGGCAATGGTGTATGGTGAAAACACATTCTGGAGGTTTATGGATGTATCTTTAAAGAAGGACAGGGAGTACAAAATTACCACTGGAATAAATGACACTGATACATTTTGGGAAACCCAAGCTGTTAAAACCTAGACACAGTGACACTGCCTTTTTCTTGCTAAAAGAATTGGTTTGGAAAAAAAAGTCTATTTAGCATTGCCCAGAAGTCAGAGCATGAAGATTTTCAGACTGAGTTATCAGTTTTATTTGAGCTTCATATTTAAGAAGGAATGATTCTAGCCAACATATTGTACTCAGCTGTAAGAAAAATGCATACAGTACTGTGCTCTAAGATGACTTGTCAGTGCAGGCTGAGTTTTCGGGTGGTTTAGAAATGCTCAGTGTTTTTAAAAAAAGAAAGTCTAATGTAAAAACAAAACTTTACTTTCAGTGAAGCAGCAATAATGTAGTGGTGTATTGCTTTTGAAATTGCATAGCTGCTATTTTTTTATAGCTGCACTAATGCAGGTTTTCCACAGTTGGTGGGTTTTGTACACCAGCCTGTTATTACAGGAGAGATATCTCATTACTGGATATTTCTGCAAACCAACTTGGTGGTGTTTTACAGATTTGTAACATTGCTTATCAGATACTGTAATATTAAGAAACCACTTCTTATGCAAAAATGAATTCTCTGAAATTGAAAAGAGGGGTTTGTCAGCCTGGCTGATATGATGCTATGATCATGCAAGAGTGGTAGGAATGGATTAGTCTATTTAAGACCTTCTGTTGTAAGGCTGTGAAACTATAGATTAAGCGATAAAAAAGCTGAATAAATGGTCTCTGTCAGAAAGATGGTAGAGGTGAAATGTAAGACTGTAAGATAAATATATTAATACAAGAAGTGGGAGAAATTTTCTAATATTTTTAAAACAGGGGACTAGGTGGTTTTCTTAATAGCTGGGATATTGTCAGATTTGTTCTCATAATCTTCATTTTTTCCCAAGAAGTCCCTGCCCCTTAGGCTAAAGATGCAGTGGAGTTAGGAAGTCCTGGCCACTGCTTTCCATTCCCATCTTTGGAGTTGTTAGCTCATTATGAACAATGTGCTGCTGTTTCCTTGACAGATGAGAAGTGGCCACAATCTGGTTTGTCTCAGAGGACTCTCAGTATTGGGACCTTGCTCAGGCTTTTGGTATTAGCAAAGATCAGTGACACGAGGCTGAAGTGGTCATCTCCAAGCAAGATGTGCTACAGCAGAGTGAGTGGGTCTCTCTTCTCTCAGTTTTGTCTCAAAACCTCATCAAGGTACTTGATGGTTCCATATTTTGAGCTCATTTTAAAACCTGGTGTTGATTGTCTGACCTTAGGGCAGTTTGAAATACCACATTTCCCACCAGTTGCATAGCAGCACTGCTGTGGTGTATTCTCAGTGCCAGTTTTGCATCCACAGTGAGTGCTGTCTGAAGGGTCTCACCAACTGCACTGGCTCTGAATGCATAATGTGCTGAGTGGATGCAGCTACTGTGTGCCCCTCATTTGCTGCTGTGCATAGCTGTACACTACCTACCTTACACCTTTAATATACACACATGAACAATACTATACATCTGTCAGGAGACTGTGCCTGGATGTATTTCCCAGGAGTACTGTTATTGGCCCTTTATTAGAAAGTACTGGTTTTGAACCTAATTCAAAACATTTTACAAGGGAGGTCAGTTTCATCATGCCTCTTTTACAGGTGTCAATTCTGAAAGGTAAGAGCAGGAAAAAGACTTACTTATGGTTACAGAGGTAGAGACCCAGATTTCCAGTTTCCACATGCAAGAATGCCACTTGATCCAGCAGGCCTTGCTGCAATGGGTGGTGTTTCTATAGATCAGGTTTTTGGGGATCATTTGATTGTTGTGATGGAGATGTTACATTAAAAAGAAACTCTTATTAGTATAGCTCCAATTCTAGGTGTTGTTCATCAAGGATTTCATAGCTCCAGCCTTTCTGATGCAGCTGTGTCATGTGCTTGCGCAGTGCTTCTGTCTGTACTTTGAGAGACTAAAAAAACAAGGCAGGGAATAACAAAGTGACTTCCAGAAGTCAGGTGTGGAGGAAGTAACAAGTCAGTGGATTTGTTGGGAATAGCTTGCAGGTGTAGCATAATGATGTGCTTCTTCAAGCCCTGCATACACACACCTCTCTATGCACCAGAGATCTAAAACTGGCAGATGGTGGTGGAGAACACGTGCTTCCAGGCTGTGATGGTGTTTCCCAATTGCTCTTAACACAGAGTGAAGAGGAAATTATAAAAGGACAATGGGAACAAAGGCAAAAGACCTGACCCATGTGTACATGAGAATAACCCTCTCCACGTGTCCAGTGGGATGCTGACTGCTTGTGGCTGTACTTTGGGACAGGATGGGGCGGGGGCTCCTAGTGCTCATCGATAGTGTGCAGCAGCTGGTTCAATTTGGATCTTTGATTGCCTGTAGCCCTGGAGCCCTCCAAGCGTGTGTATGTTTGCATGCAGCCTAATTAGCAGCATTATCATTGTCATTAATGGCTTTTAATGAAGAACAGATGGTCCTGTCAAGGTTTCAAGCTGTGAAGTTCACTGACCCATTTGTGCTAAAAGGAGGGGAAATAAAACAAACCCCCCACCCTAAATCCAAACTGATGGTGGTAGACTGAAAATGAAGATTGCCCAAACATAAACCTTATGTTTTCCTATACAGCACCATTTGAAGGCGTATGCAGATGTCGAGCCTGCTTTCTCTGGGGAAAATGGGATTTCCTGGCACTTATCTTCATGAGGCTCTGGCACATCAGTTATCTTTGTAATGTTTGAACTGAGACTTCTCCACAAAAAATGGAGGAAGGAAGAGATTGAGATTATACACTCAGGCCTTGGAAAGGGTCATTAGGCTAGGTCAGTAATATGGAGTTAAGGAAACGGAGAAAAGGAACATAAATTTGGCATGATTCTCACTAGTGTCCAAGTGACCTAATTGAAGACTCCTAAATAATTTTAACTTTACCCTCTTATTCTCTTTCACTTTTTCTAAGTCTTGATTATCACTCATACATGGTTGTGAAAGACATGCTCTTCAGGGCTATAGTTAGAAGATTTTCTTCCAGAAGATGGAATGTGGCTGTTCTTCATAAGGAACTCAGACGGACATCGGTAATCATGGGATTTTGGTGGAGAAAAATTGGAAAAGATGAATCCCAAGCACAGATCAATCATTTGCTAGGATGTAACTTTCTACCCAGGTAGCAGCTTTTCTTGTCTTCTAATTTGATTAATAATTATTGAGCAAAAGGGGATGTGTAAATTATAAGCTCATATTGATCAGTGCAAGGTCTGGCTTAATGAAAAGAAACTCCTTTTCTCTTTTAATTGTGAAGAAAGTTTTTAGTTTGCCTATGATTCAGGATTAGCTATCTGCTTTTGGCATGGTGCTCTCCACCTGAAAGAACAGCATACAGATAATATGGAGTGTGTTCTTGGTGTTCACTTTTGTCTTCTGTTACTGGACCCACCCCATTTATATGGATCATTCAAGGGTATCTGCACAGCACAGAAAGGGCCTGATCAAAAATCTTATCATTATCCTGGTCATGTTCAAAATCTTTCCTATCAGAATTCCAGTTAGAATTGCCAGTGTGTTGAATGCAAGTTGTGTTATCACTTTGTAGAGGAGTTTCACACAGGACCATGTGTTTGCCACTTCAGATCCATGTAGGTCCTACTCTTCAGAGCTTGAAATAATTATTGGCTCAATTGCAATGTCCTGAAGTTGAACTTGCTGTGTGCCCATTTCTCTTAAAAAATTAGAAGCATTTAAAGACATTGCTGAAAAGTATTGTAAGTAGGAGTAATATATAACTTTATCCTGGTGTTGGAGGAATACACCATAGGAGTAAATAATAGGTGTAAATTCATCTTCTCCCCTGCCAGCCCTCTGTTCTTTTCCTTCCCCTGGCTTCTTATTTTTACTTCATACTTTCATTTGAAAAAAGGAAGACATTAAATCCATTAGTACTGATTCAGTGCCATATTTAATTAGCTGCAGTATGGGGCACTTCTGTAATCTTGTATACTGAATTCTGTGAGTTAAGAGGTTTTGTTTAGTTTGGGTTTTTTTTTCCTCTTTCCCTTGCACTAGCATTTATTAAGGATTAAGTGGTGATATATCTGATTAATTTACATTGCCTTTATCAGGCTGTGCAAATAATTATCTCTCACTGGGAGCATTTTCAAACAAACACAGTCATATCTATGAAGTAATTTCCCAAGGAGTCTCTCTGGAGCTACAAAAGGAGACTAAGAGCATTAACAATCAAAAATTCTACTGTTCTTCCCTGGCTCCTTCCCAGCTCTTTTACAAAGCTTCACCCACCTTCCTGCCTGGCTCATGCCTATCAAGAAGAGGTTAGGCTCACAAAAATGAAGACCCCCTTTCATGAGATGATTTCAAGAGCTGACTTGCCACAATCCCTTAAGTTGTGTTTTAGATGTGTGTTTGGGAGTAATGCACCATTTGTTATATTCTGCCCCGTGGAAGGGGAGAGGAGGGATTGGGAAGGCCTATGGAAGCACCTCCAGCAGAGCATCCATAGGCAATGGCTTTAGGTGCTTAAGCTTTCCTACACAACGTGCACAGGAAAGGTTTTCTCATTAGCTCCAGTACCAGGCAGCAGCTGAAGACCAAGGGTGAACAGGAAGCATGGCAAGCTTCCTTAGACTGAGTGGGAACATTTTCATAGGGATTTATGGAGAGTGAGACTGTCACACTGGTGATCAGCAGAAAGTTTAAACGGTGCAAATGTCTGTCCTCATTCCATCTCAAGCCAGGTTGGAGTTTCCTTTCTTTCCCTCCTTCTCTTTAGTTAATACTTTGCTACTTACATATACAGCAAAGCTCTTTAAGGCTTCTTTTTAGTATTGCCTTTATCTTAATTCCAGTCTTCCTGGATTTTGAGGTGGTTAGGGGTGTGTGCGTGATTTTTTTCAAGGTATGTAACTCGTGGAAAAGTGAAACATTTTCCAGGCAGGAGCCTGCAGGAGAGACAAGGATGAGGAGAGCTTGACTGGCTACAGCAGCATCCAGCTATTGAAAACAACACTGACTGCCAGTGGCAGGTAGAAGCTTGTCAGAAGGAAGGGTTTAAGTTCAAAGAGAAGTTCTTGTCTATGCAGACAGGAAAATACTCTAGAGGATGGTGAGAGATGAAGTAGAAAAATACTCAAGTATGAGCCAGTTTTGAGAATCATCTACTTGAATGCTTTGGAAAGTTCAAATAGATGAAAAATAGCAGCAATCTCTGAGTAAGACAGCAAAAGATGTGGAGGCTTTCTGGGAGGGTGGCTTGGAAAGCACAAGAGTGAGAGAGAGATATGACTGAAAAGGGGTTTAAGGAAAGAAATTTGGGGAGAGTCAGGACAGGGAAGGCTCTTGCATGGGGCAGTCTAGTGCTTGGAAACCAAAGTGTTTCCTAAATAGGTTTGGATGTATCAGCCTAGGAGTCTGAACACTTTTTTTTTTTTAAGAAATAGGGTAGTTCTAGTCACTGACATTGATGTGCTTCTTTATTTCCATCTTGGATGCTTTTGCCAGGCCTTTAATGCACTAACAACTTTCTTTGAAAAGGCATTCTCACCCCTGATTAATACCTGTATAAAAAACCCCACAATTTTAGTACACTCAGATTTGGTCCAAAATGTGATTTTCAGGTTTAATGTTAATTAGTGCATCAACACCTGTTGCAGTCCTAATTGGTTTCTATCTGTTCTTTAGTGCCTAAACATTTAGACAAGGGTGTACAAACAAGATCTTCACAATTTGCTCTTCCAAGAATTAGTCACTTTCCAGTGCTGGCAAATCTGTGTTCTAAAGTATATCCTGGGGCAGCAATTGTCAGTTAAGATCTAGCTAAGTTAAGCCATTTATTATTTTAAATCTTTGATTTCTTTCAAAACTATGTCATCACTACTGTTTTCCACACTTCAAAAAGTATCCAAATACTTAATTGCCTGAATGAAATGTCTCACTTGTATTTTTCTCCTGTTCTGAGATGCACCACACCATTAATTTCAGAGGGGGAAAAAAATTTCGATGAAAAATTTGTGGCTTTATAGCAGTTTCCATGGGAACCAAGTATGAGATACAAAGGCTGGGCACATGGCTCATCCACCAGCTCTGCCCAGGGAACCTGTGCAGGTGACAATGAACAGCTGATGCCACGTGACAGCCCCCACATCATGAGTTAAGCTAGAACTGGACACATGCAATATTTACAGAGAAATTAGAACCCTGAACCAGTTCAGCTTTGTATTCCATTACAATTTAAATTACCAGTTTAAACTTGCCAGTGCTAAAATGTCAGGTTACAGCCGTGTTTGCAGAATTGCAATAGGAAATAGCACAAATTGAGCAGATACTGAGGGTGTGTAACTGCAAATATTACTTGATATGTTTAAGACACTTGACATTTTTTTAAGCCATCTGTAAAGTGCATCTGAATGTTCACTTAAATTTTAGTAATCTCTGGAGAGTCCTAGACTCAGTTTTCAATGCTGTCCTATTTTAGGGTGTTGTACCATAATTTACATGCAAATACTATCCGCATACTATTTTGGAGCAAAACCCAGGGAGAATCTGCTAGAGGTCAGAAAGGTTGAGCATAGTGCTTGTATTTAGAAATCACTGAAGTTTCATTTAGTTGTACTTGGTGCCTCATATGACTGTGAAATGGGTAAATACAAATGTATATGTAAAAATAATACTTAAGGTTCTGATTTTAAGGGTATTTCACAGTGAAGTACAAGGTGTACAATGAAAGAAATCTTCCTATTTTTTTTTTTCAAGAGGGAATATATATATTTGTGGAGACTCTTGTTTGTCAGCCCTCTAAATATCCTTGGTTCCTGCTGCTCCTCTTTGTGGAGTACTGTGAGCATTTGTTGAAACTACACCTGCAAGGCAGATGATATTCAGTGACACTACAGCAAACAAGCTTCGTGGGCACCTAACTCCAAATGCCCATGTTTCAAAGTGGGAGCCTAGAGTTTGCTCATTACTAGAAAATTGAATAAAACACAGAGGTTTTGCAACAACTAGTGAGTGTCCAGCATAGGGAGGAGGCAAACAGGTCTGAGGCAGGATTCCTCCCTGCTTGGCACAGGCTGAAATTATGGAAGAAATGTTGCAGGGCATTATGCTGAGCAGCTGAACCCGTGGGTACCTGTGTGACTTACCATTTCTGATCAACTTGAGATTCAAACTGATTTCTGTTACAACTTAATTGCTACCAAAGCTTTGAACCAGCAGTGTTCATGCTGTCAGCCTACAGGACAAGTAGACATGGCAGCTGTTATGTCTTGATTTTAAGTGAGGCTTGGCACAGTGCTGTGTGGCACTCTTGTAAGCAAACTCAGGAAGCAAAACCCACACAAGATTGGCACAACCAGTGGAAAAACTAGACGGAGTAATCTATCAATAGTTCCTTGTCAAACTGAGAGAACATTCAAGTGTGGTCATCAGAAATCTGTCCTGAGTCCAGAACTATTCAATATTTTAATTTGTTATTTTGACAATGGGAGGACAAGCATGCTTATGGGATTTGCACATAATACCAAGCCAAAAAGGATTGTCAGCCTTTTGGAGGACAGAATTAAAATTCATAATGACCTTTGTAAACTGAAGAAACTATGTAGAATTCAATGAGATGAAATTCAGTAAAGAGAAGTGGTTAGAAAAAGGAAAAATCAAATATACAAATACAGAAGTATCCAGTTTTGGCGCCATGCTTTGAGAGTGATAGACAAATATGAGAGAGATCAGGGTTGTAGAAAATATAGAAAGATGAAAAGAACTCTGTGGAAAAGAAAATAATATAATAAATATAGCACTTAATATATTTAATATAATAAATAACACATAGTAATGTGTTATCTAACAATACTGTAATACATATAACAAATAAATATATATTAATATGATTGTTAATATATGCCAGGTAGTTGCAGTGACAATTAGATATTCTCAGCCTCTAACAAGGTGTAAGAATATGATGAGTTTTATTTGCAAGGAGACTTTAGGATTAGATTTTAAGGGAAAGCTGTTTGTACCTTTAGGAAGACAGCACTGTAGAAGAGCTACCTTAAGAGGTTGTGAAATCTGAAGTTTTCAAGTATTGGTGAGATGAAAATCTCTTTATGGTAGTTTTTGCATACCAATTCTACCTCATGTGAGGGAATGTATTAGGTGGAAGCTCTTCGATGAATCTGTGCTAGACAGGGATATAAAGGGGAATAATGTGTTGGTATGAATATGTGAAAAATTGAAATATCTGTCTTTTTGTGTTTGTATTCTGTAGTATACCTTCACCTTTGCATTCTTTCTGGCCCTCATAGGAGACTATTTTATGTCTGTGGTCTTCAAATAATATGGGCAAAGCACTGTGCAGTTTTACGTAGTTTCAGAGTTATTTCTGCTTTGAGAAGACTGGCAGAGTTGACTCCAGAACTGACTTTCACCTTCAGTTAATCTGTGAATCTGTTTTATAGGCTTAAGATTATCAAAGCTCTTGCTGCAAAAATTTTAAGGAAAAAGGTTTGATAATTTCTACTGCCAAATAGAGGAACAACTGAAATTGTTGGTCTTGCTTGGGGTTGATAAAATAACAAAAGAGAGATTAATAGATGTTGAGTGTTTATCTCCTTTGTATTGTATGTTAAATTGATACATTTTAAAATATGTGACTAACTCCATTAGGAAGTTATAACAAACATTCTCTAAATATCATGATCCAGAATGTGCATACAATATTTGCATAAAAATGGGCAGGTTCAAATTAATTCAAAGATCTTTAAAAGATTTGGAAACTTTGCCAGTATAGACAGAGCATGGCAGTGGAAACTATGAATGAAGTATGTCTACTTGCAGGTATGAGAAGTGTGATGGCATTCACTTGTTTTTATGTGCAGCAGGTCAGGCAACTATGACAACTCTATGATAATCTTTGTACTCTGCAGTAACTTTTTCCATTCAATTACTTGAAGCTGATCCCAGAACCAGAGGATGTATATTGCTGTGTTGGTGGACAGCTAAGTGTCTCCCATTCAAATGTAAATACAGAGATTAAATTTATAGCAGGATATGGCACAGTAGACTGTGTCATGAGTCAGAGTGAGATAATGTGTGAATAGCTTCAAGGTCAAGAGACAAAATGTGTGATGGACTGATCTTTGTGTTTAGCTTATAGATAGAGAAGCTTAAAACATTTTTGAAAATGGCTTTTGTTTCTAAAAAGCTGTTTCATGGAGCTGGTTGAATGCTATCTTTGCTTGTTGGTTCAGAAAGAAAATTGAGTTGCCTGCTGACCTGTGTGTTGTGCATTCCCACACTGGTCTCCCGGCCTGTCTCTGGTGTGGCACCTGGCTGATTTCCTGGACAGTCTCATGACTTCTGTGATTGTCTGGTTCCTTCTTACCAAGGCACAACCACTGAAGGTTTACTAGTATGTTGATCCAGTTGCTTAAGATTTTGAAGTTCTGAACAATGCCCAATTGAGTGATTGTCTCGCAGGACAGAATGGCCACCTTCTTATGCCCACCATTGCAGCTTCCACTGGGGAAGCTCCACTGTAGATTCCTGGGGAAGTTCAGATATTGGATAACAATATGATCCTTATGAAGGCTGGAATGAGCACATCAGTTAGTGGACTACACACACAGGTGCATAGGCTTGGCAAAGGAGAAACTTCATGAATTCTGTTGTCTCCCAGCATTTGCACACTGGTAGACACCACAGCCTGAAAGAACAGTGGAGCTGGAAATACAAGGCAGACTGTGAGGCAGAGAGAACATGGGTCACAGGAGCACTGAAAAGCTGTTTTCCTTATCATATGCAACCACACACTAGTTTCCTCTCCCCACCCCCATCTTTTTCCTTCAAGGCAGATTATAGATTCTCAAAGACCTTTTCAAGCAGGATATGACTGAATTTAAAATCTTTTCTTTATTGTGCATTGTGAGAAGGGAAACTCATGGTAACCTCCCTACATGACTTTGTTCAAGCAATTCTTTTCTCTGGCTGCCTGCAGATTTGTCTGCCTCTGTGTGATATTTCCTGCTCCAGTTCTCTATATGAGCTTTAATTAAGCTGTAGCAAGTGGGACAAGGCATGGGTCCCTTATTTTCTTGAACAAATGGCTGGCCTCTAAGACAGTCTTCACCATCCTTTAGCTGTGCTGCTCAAAATGTCTGTTAAATGTGGAAAAGGCATGTACAATGTACATTGAAATGAAAAATGTATTAAAAAGGTAAAAGGACTGTATTTATTTAGTCTGCTGTCCACTTTCAAAAACTTGCTTCCTTCACCTTGACACACTCGTGCATCTCACATGAGCATTAGCACTGTTAATCAATCCAGCCTGACTTTTTGAAATTACAGACAGCTTCTTTGTATTGTTTTTGCAGGCAGTGACAAGCATCTCTTTATTGATTTCACAAATGCTATGTACAGTATCCAACATAAAGACAAGGATAAATCAGTGAGGGATTTACCTCAGCTTAAGGGCTCAAAGTTATGAGAAGGACATTGACTTCAGAGTCTGCCCCACCCCTGCTGTGGTCTACTGCCTGCTGGTAAGTTTGCCAAATCTCTTTGTTCCTGTTACCATTGGTACTGTTTGCCTGTGGGAAGTTGGTGATTTCAGTGGTTGACCTGTGAACGGCAGTGATTAGAATCATAGAAATGTAGAATGGCCTGGATGGAAAGGGACCTTGTATAGATCACCTAGTTCCAACTGCCCTACCCTGGACAGGGACACCTTTCATTAGACCAGATTGCTCAGCGCCCCATCCAGCTTGGCCTTGAACACCTCCAGTACTGGGGCATCTACAGTTTCTCTGGGCAACCTGTTCCTGCCTCACCACCCTCACAGTAAAAAATTCTATTCTAATATCTAATCTAAACACACCCTTCAGTTTAAAGCCATTCCCCCTCATCCTGTCACTATATGCTCCTGTAAAAGTCTCTCGCCATCTTTCTTGTAGACTCCTTTCAGGTCCTGGAAAGCTGCAATATGGATAGCTTGAAGCCTTGTCCTCTCCAGGGTGAGAAATCCAATTTTCTCTCAGCCTTTTCTTGTAGGAGAGGTGTTCCATCCTTCTATACACCTTAGTGACTCTCCTTTGGACCCACTCCAACAGGCCCCTGTCCTTCCTGTGCTGAGGACCCCATATCTGAATGCAGCACTGCAGATGGAATCTCATGAGGGAGGAGTAGAGAGGTGGAATCCCCTCCCTCACCCTGCTGGCCTGCTGCCTTCGATGCAGCCCACAACATGGCTGGCTTTCTGGGCTGCAAGTATAAGTTACCAGGTCATTGCAAGATAAATTGCTCAGCCCCTCATCCACCAGCACTTCCAAGTATTTCTTGATAGGGCTGCCCTTGATCTGCTCACGAGTGAGAACAGAAGGACACATTAAACATTTTGTGGACTCTCCTGTGGGAAAGGTAATAACAGGTAGGAACCCAAGAACTGCTGTCTTTGTCCTCACAAGTGATCTCTAGATCAGTGAAGGTTTGTGAATCAAAGCCCTGTGCTACTTCAAAGGCAGTTCACTTTTCTCGTGTAGCAGAATATATAGGATTGCTCACTTAAAGGCACATTCGTGACAGCTTTCAGTGGAAGGTGCTCATTGCAGGAAACTGAATCCACTCTTGGATTTGCTAATTCACTGCTATTAACACACCAGTCAGCCAGTCCAGCCTAAGTCATTCTTTATTACACAGCCTCAAGGCTGTGGGAAATTTCAGCTCATGAACTGTCGGTCCACTCTGTACAGAAAATATTATGCCACAGCTTCCAATGGTAATGCTGATTGCATTCACTTGCTTGCATTGCTGCAGTAAGAAAATATGACTTCTCTCCAAGACTCTAAGTAAAGACATGCATTGTTAACAACTCTGGGAATCAGCTAAAATAGGTTTGGTGGGTGGGTTTCTTTTTAATTCTTTTCATGTCTACTGAAGCTAGATGTAATACTGTCCCTGTGTAACAAAATGAACTTGAGAGCACAGATTCCTATTCTGACTTCTCTTGCATTTGCTACTTCAGGTTTGAAACCCAGTTTCTGTAGGAAATGTAAGAAGTACTGAGTGCTGAGGTGATATGCTGTCAGAACGCTGGGACTGGTGCAGATACACGAGTTCTGCTGCTGCCTGTGCAGTCTCTGACATGCTATGCAAACTCTGTGTCTGCTTTGTAAAGCTGTGCAACAAAGCTACTGTTTCCATGCCCCCCGCTGTGTCCTTGTTCCGCTTGTTAACTGTTGCCTTTAAAGCGGATTCTTTCAGTTCAACTGAAATACAGTTCAACTTAGTGTGTTCTTTCTGGCTTTGCATCTCACTGATGTTGATTGGTCATCTTCTTTCCTCCTCTGCATGTCAATATGTACATAGTGTCACATCACAAGAGGATTGGCTGCTCAAGGTAATAGCAAATGTTTTTCAAAATATGCAGCTAGGTAACATTTTTTTTAATCTTTGCTTCTATTATGCTTCACAAAGCAAGCTCAATTTCAAAATGTCCATACAGTTACTCTAATATTTTCTGGTGATGGTGAAGTTTTTCTGTCCTTCTGACAGCAAGTCCTTCAATTTATCAAATACTGTATGATGGAGAGACAAGTTGGGTGCTCAGCTTCTCCCAGGAAGAAACTAGTTTGGAAGAGGTTGTTGCCACAGATATTCCCATCAGTGATTCCTCACCATTGAATAAAGGTGTGTTTTTCCTTTGAAGCTCAGGTGAGGGTTATTCTACCAGTAAGGAAACAAAAGGACAAAGAGTTTTCTTTCAAAGAAAGAAAAACTTTTCTTTCACATTACAATCAGGAAATGAAATTAAATCAGAAACCTGAAAGCAAGTAAAACTCCCAAAATCTCAAAGGTTTCAATTGATGCTAATTAAAAACTAATTTTTAAAAAATTTTTATTTGTTTTAGGTCTAAGGGATTGGGCTCAGGAGGTGGGAGTTCTTCTCCTGCTTTGATCATCATTGAAAAAAGAGTTTATATGCAACTCTGTCCAGAATTTGCATTAGAAATACTACTTGGGTTCTTTACATGGAGAAAAGAACTGCCACTCACCCCATGTCTCAATTCCATGTGGAAGCCTTACATGTAAATACATATTTCTGTGGTTTTTCAGCATTGCTTTGCAATTGTCTTTGGGAAGTATTTTGAGATCATTGAAAGGAGAGAGACACCAAAGGGAGAAAGATGTAAAGTTGTGCATTTTAACTTTCACAAGGACCAGTTTTTGTCTTATCACTCTTCAGGGATGATGGGATAGAATTCCTGTGGTGTTTAGTTCATAACAATCCAGCTGAATCAGTAGCATGATGTTTCAGCACCTTTCCCTCCTCTGTCTCCACAATGTGGATGTACTACTTCATTCAGTAGACCTAGGCTTGTACCGGCAGGAGGATGGGACAGACCCAGGAGCAAAGCATGGATGGACAGAGGTTACAAAAGTTATTTTGAACAACTCTTAGTGATGTGTCTTGGTTGTAAATGAAAATGCACATATCACCATTGCTTGCTATTCAAGAGAGCAGAAGTGAACCTTTTATTTGGGTTAGTCCAATGTGCAACTCTGAATGGGCTCTCTCATTAGAAGTGAGTGACTTAGTAATGACATCCTACAAATTAGGAAGAAGGATGGATCACAGGAGCTGGAGGCCAAGGCTGCTAGGGAGTGAGGGAGCATGATTGGTGTGGAAAATCCAACTGTCAGCATCCTGGTGTCTGGCTTAATACCTTGCCTAACAGTGATTTCTGGCAGGCTGTCAGGTTTCAGTGAAAATGAACATCATGTTGGTGATTCATAGCCAGTGCCTTTAAAATAGGCTGTTTTCTTTCAGATGGAGTATGAGGAGAGTTGTGGTTCCTCCATGTTTCCCCACCTTGCTTGCAGTCAGGTGCTTCCTAACTTCTCTTTGCTGGTGCCTACTGACAGTGCAGTACTTCAGTTCTTTAAGCCATTTACTGCACCCTCTCCTCCTCTGTTCCTTCCTTTGCCAGCTTCCAATCTGCAGCAGTGCTTCCTGCAAAGAACTTGCTCTTTGAGTCCTGTGACATCTCCAGAGTTCAGGTTCTGGCTGGTTTTAACTTTGTTTTGGAGAGGGACTCTGCAACTGGACAACACTAATCTTTCCTTCCTGCTCAGTTGGGGTGCAGACGTGTTTTCTGGTAATGGACCAACAGATTACTTAGGGATGCTATCCATCACACAGACAGAGAGAAAACCTGCAGGTTTCCTTACAGGGCTGAAGATTTCAAAGGATGCTGAATGCGTCAATGCTAATCCTGCACTGGGCAGAATGCCAGAGTCTGCCTAATGCCTTTGCTGGTCTGACATTTGAGCCTCCATCCTAATGGATGCCAAAGCGGATCCCTCCACCTCGCAGAGCCATTAATTAGAGCTTAATGACTTTCTGAGAGAAAGGCCTCGGAAATGAGATTCAGAGAATTTCCTACTGATAATGTGTGGCGTAAGTTCCAGGTTGGCCTGCTTTGGTCTGACTCTGAGGTCTTTTAAGTCAAATGGTCTGTGCTTCTGTTTACAGTATCCACCTTTTTCTTCTGTCACTGTCACATAAAACACAAAATCTATTCTGTGTAGAATGCCAGCTTCTCTTACTTCTGAAGCCATTTTAGGTCTTTTCTGGATATTAAATGTGTTTTAAGCTCTGCTGATATTGGCAAGGTTCTTCAATGAGAACTCCGTTTACACCCAAAACTCTTTTCAGTCTCAGGTTCCTGCAATTGTGGTTTCTATGAATTTTTACTTTATCTGAAGTTGAGTCCAATTGTACAAGGATCCCATTTTGGATTTTTATTTATTTTTGTTTTTTTAGATAACACTACTGCTTTTTTTTTTTCTCCCAAACTTTGAATTCAGTGTCCATTTTCCATCAGCTTAACTTTGAAACTCAGATTTTCTTAACAGAAGAAAATGTGAGCTCTCCAAGTATTGAGAGCAGTTTCCCTTCCTAAATATTAATGCATTGAGGTTTTTTATGTATATTCTAAGATTCTTAGGCTTTACCTCTGGCTGTGAACTGTACTTGTGTGTTGATGGTGGAGTATATGAATATGAGGTGATTGCTTTTTGAGAAGTCTAGTCACAATTATGAGGGTTGGTTGTATCAATATTTTCTATCAATCTCTTTATAAGGTGACTGGAAGTTCTGAGAAGTTCAATTCATACTTGTAGCAATCAAATATATTTTCCCAGTAATTTTCTTAGAAGTAGTTGCGTAGTCTGCATAATCTACACAATGCTTTTGTCAGACACTTATTTGGTGTTGCTACTGTGGGATTATTGTGCAAGTATTGGCTTGCACAAGAGTCAGAGGAAAAAAAACTCTCAGAATTCTTTCTTGAAAGCACAATCATGTAATTTTTCCAGTGTCACTGGCAGCTACACTGACTTCAAAGTGGCTTTCCATGAATTTGGATTCAGTTAGTACAATCAAGTTTTAGTAGGCATGCCTCTTCCATTTTGTTTTTCTGTGTTGAATTCATGTATCTAAGAGCTGGGTACAGTAGTCTCCCTTCTAGAGGGTTATTTAGGACATGTTACATGTCAACTGCTGTACCTCTTATATAAGTCTTATACAAGAATTTTGAAGTAAAAGGCTTTTTTATACTTTAGCGCTTCTACCTGTGTTATTTTTGCCAGGCCAGGATCTTCAATTTCCTTATAAAGTGAACCAAAGCTGAAGAAAATTTGAATGAGTATGGCTTTTTATTTCTTCATCAATGTATTTTTTAATGTGTAAATTAACATTTTTCAGATTTTCAAACTTATACAGAGAGTAAAAAGGTGTCTTTACCTATGTTTAAAATCCTGGTATAATCCTACAGTTGAAAATATTTGTATTGGCGAGAAAAGTAGAAAATGTTGCCCTTCTACTGTGCACTTTACATTACAGGTTGGTGCTAAACTTCAACTCATAAAAGAGTGCAAAGCTGTGTGGGAGCCTGTGCAAGACTGAGGCAGGGGGCTGATTTAGTTGGAAGCAGGGTGGGAGATTTTAACTATGGATGGGAGCAGAGAAGGGTTCTGGGATGTTTCTGAGGAAGTCTGCACAATCCAAATCCTCATGGAAGGACATGGGAGTTGTGCCTTCTGGAGCTGAATGGTTCACAATGTGTAATGCCAGGAGCACCTTTCTGTCCCTGCACTGCTTCATGATCACAAGGCTCAGTTTAACTGTCATCTTTGTTTCCCTCACCCACTTATTTCCTCTTTTTTGCACGAATTACCTTTTTTCTTTTGAGCTCAGGATGCCATAAATTTACCAATATGACTCACAGAGTTAATGTCCTTCTCAATGTTCTAAGGAAGAGATTGGCACGCCCAGCTCCAAGGCAAAAGTCCAGTCGGACATGACTTCATGGTTTGACAGGACATTGTGACCAACCCACTCTGTGATGGCCCAGCACGGGACTGACTGGGGAGGGGGCTGCTTCAGAGAGGCCTTTGGCTCAGGCCTGGGAGGGAACACGGGGTGTCCAGGCTGTGCTCCTTGGCTGCTTTAACCATTTTGTTGGCTGCCACATTTGGTAGCGGGCACAATCACTGTTTCTTTGGGTTAGGAGAGCTTGGTGCTGGAACAAGAACAGTGTTTGCTTTTTGGAGTCTGAACTGATTTCTAGGATGTGGATCTGTAAACTGCATTTTGGTGTGTGTATTTGATAATACAGGGGGGGACTGATTATTTGAGAGGGATGGTAGATTACCTCTTACTGTAGTACCTACAGACCTTTCAGATATGTAAGCATAACATACACAAAAGCCTGAGTTGATCTCATCAGAATCTAAGAAATCACTGGGCTCACTTTTACCAGATTGATCCTGTGTCTATCCAAACTGCAGTTGTAAGCTGTGTTTGACCTGTGGACTCTGAATTTCTCAGCCACACAATGAAAACAGGGAAACATTCTAATTTGATTTTTGAGGGCTCAGATCTATTTTGCTCCAGTGATAGCAGTAGTGGCTGTTGCCGTGCAACATTTTGTTTAGACAGGCAGAAGTCAAAATCTTTAAATTATATCTTCTGGCAGAGGGGAGGGAAGAAGGAAGAACAGATTGTTTAAATGTATGATTTTAATCATGTAGGAAAGTGGCAGGAGAGGAGGATTCGTAAAACCCCTAGCTTTCACATGGCTTAATTTAAAGATTATAGATTTGACCAGACTTCTCTTTCTTCCTTTTCTCTTATGTTCTGAAAAAACAGCCTACTTTTTATAGCAAATTTTATAAAGATTTCCTAGCAAGTTTTGAAAAATGCTCAGATTTTGTTTAAAAATAGTTGCCTAATATTTTCACTTTGCTGCATGATTACAACAACACAGACAATGATCTAAGTCATATCAGTTTCAGGGATTGATGCCAGAGTGGAATTCTCTAGTACTTTGGATACTTGGGTCTGGCCTCAAGGCTGGTGCCTTGTAGGACTATGGCTAGAGCACAAAGGCTTTCTTTAGCTAACATAAAATTATTAGAACATGAATAAAATACATGAAACACATATGTGTTTTTTTGGTGTGGGGTGGTAATGGTAGAAAAAAATAACTGCATACATTCAAGGCCCTAATTCTTGGACTTACAGATCCCTTAAGCTTGAGGAAGCTAGGGTACGTGTAATTTTGGAGGATCATATAAGAGAGCATTTACCAAGGACAACTTGTACAAAAAATTCAAAGGAGACAGGTTGCTGGTTTGCCTTTGAACAGAAGGGGGTGGGGACAGGGAGAAAAGTTGAAAGAGTAGAGAATGGCATGAGAATAAGGTGAAAGAGGGCAATTCAGCAGTCAGCACTTTCCCATCTCCGGAGGCTTGCATTTAAGCACATCCATCCAGTGCAGCTGCAGCTTCATTTTAGGAATCAGGAAATAAGCTGAGTGGCAAAGAAAGATAGGAACTGACAGCTCTCACTGTTCAGGCTCTCCCCTTCGCACTGGGAGAGCAAGTAGAGAAGAGCTTTTCTCCTGCGGAAACGTGTACCATTCAGCAGCGGGATCATTGCTTAGTGGAGAAAATGGGATAGAGAGAGAAGGACTTGGGGAGTGTATGGTCCCAGCTGCCTGGGTGAATTAAGCACGGTGCCTGTGTGAGTTTTGCTGACTCCGTGCCTCCACGGGATAGGGATGGGGAGACATAGGGTGGGAGAGCAAATGACAGGTGTGAATCTGCTGACATTTTGTTTCCAGTGGCCTCACCATTAACAACTAAGCTCATGCTCTCTGCTTTAACAAAACCCTTTTAGAGCCCCATTAGTGCTGTCTTTGTTTTTTCTAGCCTGTTTCATATATAATTTTATCTTGTTTATGGAAAATCCTGAGGTGAAGTGGAAGCAATTTCTCTTCATTCCAGGTGGCAGCAGAGTGGAAGCCAAATCCTGCTGATGCCAAAGACCAATGCATTCTTGATCCTTAATGCTTCTTCCCTTTTTTCCCCCCCTCTCATTATATTTTTGCCAGGACCAAAAAACCACCAGCTTGGTGAGCTGTTTTTCTTGGAATTGCTAAAGATGGTCTATGGGCTCTTTCACACCATTTCAAATTTCACTGCCTTTTGTGGAGCCTGGGGTGAGAGGAGACACCTGTATGCAGGCAGATTTTGTCCTTGACTGTGCCACAGCAGGGTGCTTCCATCACATCTCTACTCTTATGGTAGTGCTTTTGGCAACTGTACTTACCAATGACAGAGTGTCTCTCCCAGCAGCTTCTGGTGTTTTGTGATTGTCTGCCAGAGGTTTTTTAAAAGTGTAGTGCTTCTCCTATCAGAAATGAAGTCTAATTATGAATTATGTCCCCAGTGGGTAGCAAGTAGAAGTTAGCAATGGTATCTGCTTCTTAGCAACTTAGAGTGAAGATGTGGTGGGTAGCACTAACTACCCATCCAGCTGTCAACTAGTCCATAAATAATCCACATGTGTGGGGCACTGAATGAGACTGAATATGCAAGCTGTCTGAAGTGTAACCCCTGCCCTAAAAATGTTTGGTTACAGCAGTAGCAGAAGAAATACGAGATTGAACATCTTTTTTTCTTTGTGATAGTTTTGGTCACTTAGTTGGCCTCTTCTCAAGGATGCCTGTGTAACTTGTGAGTTATAAAAACGACAAGAGGCCGTAGCAGTGTAGCCTGCTCATCATTTCTATAGTGCAATGGGCTGTATGTAGTGCTTTAAAAATAAACCTGTGTAAACTTGTAGAAGGGGTGTATAGAAATTGGCCTATTGATTTACACCTTTTCCAAATCCTAGGTCTCATTAAGCAAATAATTGGATTAAAATAACTTTTATTTTTGGTTCTCCCCCTTTCCACAAACTATAACTAGAAATATTTTGATTTGACTTCAGTGTAATGTTTCATTTAGAATGAAGTATTTTCATTTCCAGGTAATTACAGTGAAAGCCGTAAAAAGTAAACTTAATTGGTCAAAGAATTGCCTGATAGCCAATTATTTAATGTTTGGTATCTGAACTGTTCAGGTATTTTCTCAGAATATGAGAAAAAGAGAGAAGTTCAGCTTGCTCTTTTGGATCAAGACCTGGACTTTAAGTTACATTCTCTCTCTCTGTCACCAGTACTGTGTTTTTAAGTTTGCTTGAATTAGTATTGCTGTATTTTGTTTGTAAGTCTCATCTTCATTCAAACTTGATCTATTCTGTGAAGAGGCTTGTTGAGCCCATCCTAGTGGCTGGTAAAAGCCACAGTAATCTGCCATGTTTTTGTGCTGCTATTCTTTCTTATAGATTAGTCTATGAGGAACATTTTCCCTTGTGACTTCAGTGAAGGTAAAATCAGAGGAATGATAATGGAAAGTAATTGAGGAAGAGCGACAGAATATGCTGCAGTTGTTAATCTACTATAAAAAACAAATAGTCCTCCCATTCAGCCTCACTGCAACTATACCAACATCTACTTGTCACCAATTCTTGCAGTTCCTTCAGTCCAGTTTGTTTCTTATTCTCTTAGACTTTAGGAGCACCAAAAGTCAAAGAAAATACCCTTGAAGGTGTGCCTTCTTTTTTTGCACCATTTACTCACACCTTGCCACCTCCTGTTGATGATTGACTTAATACCTTCCCAGTAGATCTTGCTGGGTGGGCAGCTTACCCTGAAAGGTTGCCTGATACCAAATATCAGGTTGTTAAAACTACTTGAACAAGAAACAAGGAACCTTTCCTGTCTTTGAAGGAGAGCTCTGCAAGTGTTTCAAAGCATGGACAGAATAACAAACAATTTCCAGAGAGAAACCATGTGTAGACTTAAACATTTAGACATATTTTGGAGGCTGCAATTAATAAAAAAATTGTACATAGGATGCATAAATACATATGTAAGTATATGTAATTGCAGAGTATTTGAATGAGAGAAAAATGAGTTTCCTTAGGCCAGGTGAAGTGCTGGCATGTGGGCAAGAGCACATTCCCATGTTCCTCATCAGTGACAGTAGCAGAAGAAAGCTGTCATGTAATGACTGTAAATTTCTTTGTGTGGGAAAACGATCTAAATTATTGATGCTTAACCCTGTCACCAGCAGCTTGTGTTATGGAGATGTAATAACAGCTTCTGCTGTAGGTCACAGAGACCAAGTAACTTCATCCTTGAGAGATGACTTTACTGGTTCTTTCTTTTCCAGGTTATGTATTGATTGTTCAGTTAATGTGGATGGTTGTTGTGTCCTTTTGATTATGTGTCTGATTTTTGAGGGCTCTCTTTACCTGATTTTTTTTTTTTTTTTTGTGAGGCACATATAAGAGAGTGTGAATAGGAGTTGCTGCTTTGCAACTGTAGATTTTTCTGGGTTGGTTTTCCACTGCATATATGTGCCTCTTTGTATAGCTTACAACTATAAGCTGTTTGGCTTCCAAATTTCTTTTACTGAGCTTTTCTTCATTTTTACCTTTTTCATATAACTTCTGGAGTAGACCTTTCCTTCACCTCTCATCCCACTTTGTATTCTTCCATGCCTATGTCTGCTTTGTGCAGTCTCCCATCAGTTTTGTCTCCCATCACTTTTATCTCCCCTCACAGATTCCCCTCCTCTTGAAAGATATAATTTCTGCTCATGTATTTGCTCTTGTCCACTGATTTTAAGTTAAAATTACTCTTCCGCCTCTGCTAATAATTTTTGTCTTAATTCTTGTTTAGTATTTATGACTTTACTTT
The DNA here is from genome assembly GCF_036417665.1 of Passer domesticus. NCBI lineage: Eukaryota > Metazoa > Chordata > Aves > Passeriformes > Passeridae > Passer > Passer domesticus. The sequence continues at coordinate 37,448,041 of NC_087479.1, forward strand.
GGATTTATGTTGTGCTTGCTTGGAGTGTTTATTTTCAGTCTGTAATTGTATTCAAGCAGAAGATATGTCTGCATTTAAACACGATGTGTAAATCCATGGTGCAATGTATATCTGACTTGAAGAGTTATACAAAATAAACCATAGATTCAATAAAGGAAGGCAGCACAACCAGTGGGGTAACGGTTGCAAAAGAAGTATCCTGCTTCCAAGGCATATGGACCTAGGAAAACTCAGTACCTGTGTGCTTCTTTATAATTTTCATTTATGTTCCTTAAAAGTTGTTCACATTCATGGTACAGCTGGGTAAGGGAAGGATTCAGATATTAATATTGTTGGTGGAAAAGCAAAAGGTGGTTCTTGGACACTTCTTTGCTATCTTCTTATCTTTACTAATTCATAATGTAGCATCCTGCAGATGGCAGCTAAGACCCCCCACATTTACCCTGTGCATTATATAAACCTAGAGAGAGACCTGTGCTTTGTCACATGTCAAGCATAAATTTGTTCCAGTCAAAGTTGAAGAGTACTGAGGACAACATGTGCAAGGGACAAATCAGACACCATCACAGGACCAGACCATCTCATTTAGTGGCTGATACTCCTACAATTGTAATCCCTAGACTCCCTAAGAATCTCCTACAACTGGCAGTAAACAGCTCATGACACAGGTTTTCATAGCTGAAAGTCTGGAGCATGAACTGCCTTATTTAGGATTTAGATTTTACTGTGGTTCCCATTTAAAGTGTCTTTTTTGTGTTGTGGCTTTTTGTACTTTGGGTAACTCATCAGCACTGCTCCCCCAAGGCCAGATAGAGAGGGCTTTCGATTGTCATTAACCTATCCTAGGTGTCAACTCAAAATGAAAAGTGAAAGCCTGATAGCCTGTTAATGGTCCCCTGGGATGTCCATTTATTCCATGTGTCATTTTCTAGTCCTTAAACACTTGGAGTATCACAGAACAAGTCTTGAATGTGTCACTGGCACTACTCAGAGAAGATGTAGCAAGAGTTGATTCTGACAAGAACTGTGGCATTTGCAGCCCTGCTATTGTGACCTAATCCTGTGATAACATGAATCATTTTAATGGAGATGCCATCTGCAATTTGAGTTCTCACAATCCAGTCTGACCCATCATTACATCCACCAAATACAGCAACATAACTCAATGATGCTGTTCAATTTATACCAACAAAAAAATGCAAGGCATTCATCCTGCAGAGTACACAGCTACAGCCAGAAGTGTTTAATTAAGACCTGGTATTAAAGATTTGGAGACTACTTAACACACCTTGTTGTGATCAGCTTGGAATGAATTAAAACTTCTGTCCTTGCATGCACCTTTTCTGTTTTATATTCCTCATCACAAATAAATCTCTGTTTCTCTTAAATGAGTAGTCAGGAATGTCAGGAAAATATTTTCATGGCATTAAAGTAAAAAAAGAAGGCATTTTCTAAAGCCTGCTTTCCTTTAGAGCAGGAATGCATGAAGTCTTAAACAGCTATTTTATTATTACTATTAGCTGGTTTTTCTGTGTGTTTAGCATAGGATAGCCTACAAGTTATCTATTCAAAGACAAAGCATGTGGCTTTTTGTTGAGGTATTTTTGTTTAATTTTTGTAATAATGGAATTCATGTTTCTTCCTATTATTTTGGAACAAAATTCTCTCATTAATTCCAATAAGCTAAAAGAGCATACCAGGACTGCAAGGATGCTGTGGACTGGCACTGGTATTGAGTGAAACACGGCTTTAGGCTAAGTTGGACCTGGTGTAGGTCCTTCAAATGTTATTTTGGCCACTCTAACTTAATGTTAACTTGTATTCTAATTGTAAAGAAACTGTATCCTAAAGCAAAATTCTCTTCAGGATTCTGACCTGAAATTCAGAGACGTTCATTTCTTTAAATCAGGTTATTCTTATTTTGCGTCCTCAACTTGTCCTCGACAGTTCACCAGTGTGAACTAAGGTGTGGAAAACCTTGAATCCTAGAGATAATTTTGAAATGGGGTTACTTACCTTAATTGCTTCTAGATTCTTCTCCAACAGCTTGAAGGTGATTATAACGTAGAGGGTATATCAGAGGACTTTCAATTGTCTTAGTATTTTCCTTATATTTGGTGCATTGTCAAAAGAGAGGAAAGGCATAGAATTTGTTAATGTAAGTGTTAAATGATCAGGAAATGTCCTCCAATTTTCAGGAGTTAACTGCGCTCAGGTTGTTTCATTTATGTCAATGGGATTATTTAAATCAGTAATATCAATTTTAAATCCATAAAATCAGTTTCAGATTTAGGTAAAAGCTTCGAAGGATAAAAAGAAGAGGTTAGGAATAGAAGAGAGTGGTCTCACACTGTGATTAGCAGTGAATGGGCCAATCATCCTGAAATGTGGATGTAAAAGATCTGTTTCTTAGAACGCAGAAGGGAGGGCTTTTAGCACTCACACATGTGCACACACAGACCGGGAAGAAAGAATGATAAATAGAGTCGAAGCAGCAGAAATGTGAGACAGAAAGTGAGAAAGTCAAGCTGACTGTTCAATGTACTCCTTATGGCTTCTCTTCTCTGTGGATAGCCAAGAGAGAATGAAACAAGTGGTGTAGCTGAAGACTTGCGGGAACTTGCTGACCAATGCAACGTGCAGTGCTTTGTAGGATTTACCTCTCCTTCTTTGTGTGTCCTTATCTGCTCATGCAGGACATTATTTTGAGATGTGGAGTCCTTTGGAGCAATAGCGTGTTGAAAATGTCCCAGTTGCTAAATGTCATCTCTAAAGCAGGGAAGATGGTTGAATTAACCCAAACTCATTTACCTGTGTGTTACTTATTAGTGAACCTTTTAATGGCAATTTTAAGGATAAATAAGGATCTTGAAATATGCTACTGAATTTTAAGATGACTTCTCTTTTTATGGCCCCTCTCTGTAGAGTATGAGGATGAGAAGTCACAATCAATCTTGGTTTCCTTCTGTGATAAGATTCTGATGCCAACAAGGACAGGAACCTTTAGCTGACAATGAGGTTTATATATACTTGTAGTCTTCCTCAGGTTCCTAAAGTATCTATCCTGAAGGCTAAATGCTTGGCATATCAACTCTTGAGTGCAGGAAAATGTGCAGCCATGGTTCCAGATCTCACTGGAAAATGACAGATCAGTTTTAACACCATAAAATTAAGGAAGAAGAAAAAAAAAAGCTAGCAATGTCTTTAGCTGTACCACTATCATCGTCCAGAAGGTGGCAAAAAGGTAATTTGGTTCAGCCCCTGCAGGAGCTGGCACCTGTATTTAAGCATTTCTACACTTATGTCTCTTGATACACAGCTAGACCTTGAACTGCTTCTGTACAAACAGCATTATAAATTCAGCTCTAACACTGCTGGTGTAAACTAATTTAGACTGTGGGACTGTGCCAGCTATGGCTCAGGTACTGCTGGCATTGAGGTGGCTGTGTGGATGGCTAGAATTTCAGGATTATGGGCAAACTGCATGTCTGAGCATTTCTGTACCTTCTGGACAAAAGAAGTACCATGCAGGTTATCAGAGTCCATCAATTCATAGGCTTTTGGTCCTGTCTAGCCATATTTCTGCGGTGGTGTGTTCAAGACATGCATCTTTTCTTCCCATAGGCTTCCCATGTGGACAATGCTGCACAAAAAGTCCAGCAATAAACAGGGTCTAACTTCCATTGATGCTGATAACAAAAGCTGATCAGGCAAGATTAGAGTCACTTTAATCATATAAGGTAGTGTAGGACCATCCATCTCAGTTTAGGCTGAAAAGCTGTCTTTCATTAAATTCAAAGGCTGGCACTATTGATCCTGATAACTTTTTTCCAAAACATTTATTATGAACAAGCTTTCTCACAGATGTTTTCACTTACATGGTAGGTAAAACAAGACAAAACAGGATGGTATTCTGCAAAAAAGAAAGCAACAGGAAGTGTAGCTCCCTATTATCTTTGTTAATTTACATACTCATCAACATCCAGTTTGGGCTAACTTCTCAAACCAAGGTAGTGAGAAATTACACAGCATGTGGAAGGCAGAGCTCTTCACCTCAGCTGCTGGCTTCAGTTTCTCTGTCAGCTCTTGTTACAGCTTGTACTAGGTACTAAAGGTTTACCTTGACAGCCTGTCTGTTCTTTTTCATTCACTGAGCCTCTTGCTCTTGCGAATGAGCAGCAAGTGATGCTTGTGATGCTGGTGTGATTCAAGGCTAGTAAAAGAATAGCTTTTTACAAGATATGATTCCAACAACACAGGAAACACAGAAGTAGTGGAAGTGAGAGTGGAGACCATTCTCTTTTATATTTCCTGAATACATTAATCTCAGGGAAAGGAACCAAGAGAATAGCTGTTTCTATATCTGTATAGAAAATAGTCCATTGATTGCAGTGATGTGTTTCCAGCTGTCTACTTCCTGCCTTGGATCTCTCGTGTCAGTAGAGTGGTCATGTTCTCTGCACTCCCTCTTCAGCTCACAGGCAAAGAAGAATCTGCCTTTAGTGGCACTCAGGCCATGTTTGGGCTGAGAGAGAGAAATTTGGACCTCCTAAACCAGGAGCATATTCTGCCTTGCCTAATGCACTGCTGCTTAAAAGTTCTTGCCACTGGTTGTCATGCTTAACTTTGTAACTGGTACCATTGGATGGATATTTGGAATGCATTCCTTCCATAATTACTTTGATTGCATGCAACTGGACAATTGCATCAAACAATAATCCTCTTAAAATTATCTATATGCTAAAAGCTAAAATCTGTAAGAGATACAAACATTGACTTTAGCATCAACATCGTTGTAATGTGATCATCAGAAACATTACATGGTAAAGAAAGATCTCTTACAAAGTTTCATAGATGTCACATCCGTTTTAATTTTTGTTTAATTTGATTTTTGAAGGTCTTTAGATGCTCTGATTTCCTTCTAATTCACTAAGCTCAACTGTGATGTTTTGTGTGATTTCAAGACTGATTTTAGCTTAATTGTTTTTTGCAGGGGGTGTCTATATGGACAGAAAGAGGGTAAGTATGTAGTGTGAGCTGAAGCTTGCTTCAGTTTTTACATTTTCCACATTTCAGTTTCCTAATATTTTTCAGTTGCCAAGAAAACAAAGGAAGCTGGGTTGTGCCTGAATGAAAAAAAATATTTAGTAATTGATGTGTGGTTTGGGCTCTTATTTAATGGGTTAAAGATCTCCATGAAGGATTTAACAATTGATATAGCCAGTATTAAATAAACCCCATGTTTGAAGAAAGCTCCATTACTTATAATGGAATAAAACCACTGAGAAATGTCACTGCTCACTTCTATTTGTCATGAAGATGCCTCTAGGGATTTGGACAAATAACAGAAATGTCTTCTAAAGGGTGAAGTCATACACATGGCAATGAGAATGTGCCTCTATGCAGGCAATTTTAACTGCAGTGTTTAGTAACTGGTTAATTTTAAAGCTTGCTAAAGAGTATCTTTGAAATGAGTATATAAAAGAAATAATATTTTGATATTTGCTAGAAAGGGTTGACATTTCAAACCCACAGGAGACAATCTTTTATGATTAAGAGCTAAAGTAACAGCATGCATAGCCCTTTAGGTAACAAGTTAATTGAGCAAAGCATCAGCTTAGATATACATTTTTTAGGGAGATCCCTATTTGAAAGAGAATTTTCTTAGGGAGTCTTTCATTATAGCTTTTGTCTTTTTTTATGTGTGCGGCTCCACTGTCAAACCAGGCGTGATACTCAGTGTACAAGATAACACACCAGTTTTAGCCAGTACTGCAGCAGAAACACACAGAGCTGTTTTAGTCTCAAAATTATAAACAAATCAGAGATAGAAAAATTCTCCTTCACTGAATGAAGGGGTGGAGAATTTTGCTTCCTGGAAGTGCATTTGAGATATGCACTCCTCATGGCAAATCTCTGCTATATATAACAAGTACTTTTATCAGAGTTTTTCTTTTTTCCCCCAAAGGTCCACAGAACTACCCTGTGCTTAAAGTGTCCAAAAGATGTAATAGTCAGCATGACAAGAAGCTTAAAAAGTAGCTGTCTGGAAAATCCATTCTTTATATGAGCAGATGAGGATCCTGTGATTGATTGTTAGGTTATGGGCATCCAAGGGTAAATATCAACAGGTTAGACTGTGCAGCAGCTTAGAAGATGGAAGATCTAATTTATTTGTGTTCTGGACACCAATTTTCCATGTGCCTTTGGGACAAATGTCAAACTGTGTTGCCTGAGCGTGTCCACTGCTCTGAGTCAAACTTCACTTTGTAGCGGCTCAAGCATTTCCAATTCAGAAACCGATATTACCGAGCACAGGGGAAATATCAGAGTTGAAGCGTAACTTTCTGCAGGCAGTTTTCCATTGCTGGAACACCCTTAAGAGGTTTGGGATTTTACAGGACTGGTTATTGTATTTGTTCAATTTGTGTGGTGTGTTTTATTTGATGTCTGCAAGCTATTGAGCTGTCTGGAGTTTCAGCCTCTTCTACAGACACACCTGCTACTGGAAAATAATTTAGTGAAACTCCCTCTTCTGTTGTATATATTTTGAACTATGACTGGTTCCTGGTATTGGAATAGCAGCACTGTGCTCACCACTCTCTTGTGTATCAGAGAATTGTTTTTCATAACTGCTTTAACTGTAGTTGGCACTGGAAGTTGGTAGCTTGTGGGAAGTCTTAGATTTTGTATATTATATATAGACATTTCTTTGTTTATTTTACTTGAGTGATAGGAACTTTCATTTTTGATGTGTCTTTAAAAAAAAAGATGATACAGACATAATGTTAAAAATTAATTAGACCTGGTCACAAATGTTTACTAAGAAAATGGAAACAATGCCACAATTTCCAAATTGGATGGCCTTCATTGTTGTGTTGCTGTTGTAAAGAAAGGAGACTTTGTATCTCACTTTGATTAATTGTTGTTAACTGGATTTTTAAATGTTAGCAGTGAGGTTGTATTGATTTTTGAGCTTCACCAAGTGAAGATGTTGGCCAGTATTGATAGTTGTCCTGAAGATAACAATAGATTTTAAATTAAAGAGATTTTTAAGTCGTAATTCCCTATAGTTGTTTCAATGAAAGCATCTGATTTCATTAGGACTGCTTTTGTCAGTGGGGATTTACAATTGTGTCAAAGATACCTGTGGCTGAAAAATGTGTCCTCAGGTAGAAACATTGTTTTCAGCTCACAAACTTGGTTTGCAACTTAGTTTGGTGTTGAACGTCTGTAGTCTCAGAATCCTCCTAAAACCTGTGTGTCTTTGGAGTGCAGACTTTCTGCAAAATATTCCCCTGAGAGATTTGTTGTACAAATGTGTCAATAACTTAAATGCATAATGGATGAAGTTTTTGGAACTACCACTTAATGCAGACTGATATTGGGGTGAAAATGGGAAGAATTTATTTGCTTGAGAAACCATGTCAGTATGTTGTTAAAGCCCCATTAAGTCTTTTTTCAGAGCAATGACATAACTAAAACAGCAAAATTTCTGCTTTTGAGATGAATTTCAAGTAAAAGGAGGACCTGTGGGAAAGCAATAACTAAAGTTGCACAAATTCTTTGCAATTTAACAGACTTTAAAAGAACTGTAAAAACTTGTAAAGTTTGATGATGAAAATCATTCTCTAATGTGCTGGATAATCTGGACATACCTTATAAAAAGGCATGTATTTTTGAGAGCTATGTTTTCATGTAATTGTCACAAAGTTAAGTAGGTGATTTCATTTGTCCTTTCTGAGCTCATAATTGCATATTTCACATGCAAATACTACCCTACAGCAGAAGTCACTGAAAAAGGCATGCATTGAAAGAAAAAGGTTGGAGGATTGTTTAGAGTGATTGATTTTTTTGCTTATTTCCTGCTTATTATGAATGATGATGCTTGTCCCATGCTTTTCATCTGCAGGTGTCCTTACCTCTGTAAAGCCCATTTAAAGGGAAGAGATACCAAAAGTTGCAGGCACAATAAAGTCAAATCTTTAAACCTGGACCCCAAAGGTTGATTCAAGTGCCTAACCTTTATAGTTCTCTTGTATAAATGGCCTTAAAATGGATTTTGCACTCAGTAAGGGCTCTGGTGGCTACTTCTTTCAGAACAGTGCTATTTTATCTTATTTCTTTTCCCCCAAACCTGGCACTGGCTGTACACACGCACTTGGCAGAGTCTCTCTGGAGGTGAATGAGGTATGTGACAACTCCACCTGTTCCCAGAGACTTACACAGCCTCTTGTAATGTCCATAGCAGTCGTACAGCCCTTTGACCCCAGCAGTTTTCCCTCCTGCCACCCCTAGAACTCTGCCACTTAGGACTGCTGCTGCCATGTTTGCCGGCACTGCCAGAAGCACACAGCACCCGTGGCTGTGATTTCTGCCTCTCAGGGGTGATGAATGCAGTGCTGCTGTTACCTCAGCCTCCTTCCTTGGGTGGCTGACTTCAGCAGTGTTTGTGTGCACTGCTCTGCTGGGGTTCATGACAGGCTGCTGGGGAGCCTGGGCTTTCAGTGGCCACAAGACCATTCCATATTTCTCAGTTTCTCAGGCAAATCAACAAAGTCTGACTGGGGAAACTCTACAGCCTCCAATGCATGCGACCCATGAATATTAGCATGCTGTAGGTTTCTAGGCTTCTTCCCATGGATTCAGGATCTTCCTTTTTGGACATGTTATGTGAGCCCAAACTCAAAGTTTTTGGCGATTCTCTTCTAACTGCAGGTCCCAGGGCCATAACTGAGGTCAAATATGATTTGAAATTAAGACAGATGTTTGGAAAACAGCAGTAGGTTTGTAATGTTTTTCACATTTATAAAATGATGTGAAAGTAAGACAAAGGTATCCACAAAGTGTCTTTAAGTCCACAAAGATGGAAGACTGTTTAGTGTTTCTAGTATATTTTTCAGTGCCTATTGATGCTAAAGTGATCCCTGAAACCCTTCATCACTTGTACTAACCACAGCCCCCTTTTTCAGGTTTGTCTTTGTTATCATACATCATTTCAGGGTAGTGTTAGATGGTTCTAGTGGCTCACCCTGTGTTTGCCACAGAACTTCATGAAAAGAATTGGTCCTAAACTTGATTCTGTGTGCAGGGGATTGCACTGTGGGTGTCAGGAAAAGTTACAGGCTCCAGTGCCTGTGTGCCATGGAGTTAAAGCTGTCAGTGTAGCTCTCTTTGCAAACAGGTGTGTTGGCAAATCTGAGACCTGAGAAAACAAACAAGTTAAGGCTCTCTAGAGAGATTTCTTCAGTCCTTTCCATTATGCTGCTATTTTTTGATGCCTATGTCATTAAAAGTGAAAAAACTTTTCTGGGAAACTGAGGCACAAGCACGCTTCTCTGTGTCTTGAACTTTCCAGGGGGGGAATCTGGAGGGGAGAAGTGAGATGTTGTCAATGGACCCTTCCCAGCCACGTTGCTTAACACCAACCCTTTCAGAATGTCTTTACCCTTCTTGAGAAGAGTATTGTATACCTGATGTGAAGAATATAAAAGCTTTTTTTTTTTTAATTTCTTGATGGTGTCTACACTATCCTGTTTTGTTTTCTCTGTGAACTGACAAAACCATACAAAACTGGGCACTAGAATGTTAACTACTTTTAAATTACATTGATTAATAATGTATTGAATGATGAAAGCTTTCCATATTCCTTCTCAGGCCCATTTCCCACTCACCCATTCTTTTTTAATTTGCTATGGTTAAATTTGTCTCTTTTCATTAGCTAGGGTGATTTTATTTTTAGCAAGTATTTTGTTCAACTGGGAATATGTTTTAGGTTTCTATAAATAGCAGTTTAGCTCCCTAATTATCTTTAGTCTATAAAGAGAGATTAAAAATCAAACGTTGGACCAGTCATAAAAAAAATAAGTCAGGCAGTCTGGAGGAAAAAATAGGTGCCAGAGGTGGTAGTATTGCCTCTCCCATTTGAGACATTGGAGACCCAAGTCCAAATCCTGCATTTGCCTTTGAAAGTGTGACTCTGTTTCCCACACAATTGTTTTGACAACCAGACTACAAAATATTTGGCTTTGTTTCTCTCATTGTTTCTCTGATGCTGCTAGTGTCTAGAGGAGGACAGAAGCTGTTGCCTCCTCAGAGACTCTGCCTATTATGGAAGACAATGCTAAGTAAAATCAGGGCAAAATGCTTTTGGAGCTAGTTGTACAAAATGTTTGATTCTTCATAAAACAAAAATGCTTAAGTTCACTGCTCTCCATCACTGATATTTTCTTTGATGGTAAGAAGTAGGGAATATTCTTTCAAACAAAGGTTTTTCAATATGGCCCACTCTTAGAAACACCATGCTGCATATTTCTATATTACTGCACCCCACTAACTTCTGGAACCATGGTGGTGCTCTGGTTATTACCTCAATGATGTCTGGAGAACCTTAGCTTTAGACTGGAACATCAGAGCTGCAGTTCTTCCCTCTGAATGATTAGCCCTAGGTACCAAACCCAGATATTTCTGCAGTCTGGGAAAATGCAGATAGCTGCAGCTGAATGCTGCAGCAATGAAAAGAGCCCTGGTATGCCAGAAGGGCGCCTTTGCGGACTTGTTACACCTGAGAATCCAGTTGAAAGAGAAACAATATTTGACCACAAAGTTGTCTCACTTGCTGCTGGCCTGTTCCTACCCTATGGTATTGGAAACAAACCTGTCACAGGTGAACCTCTTTGATTTAAAGTCAACAGACCTAATCCTATGACCAGGTTTTCCAGGAAGCTGGACACCACCTGTTGGTGCAGGAAAAATCACAAGTTAAACATTTTTGACTGATTTTTGGCATTTTTTTCTTCTTAATGCGAAAGTATGTAGAAATAAAATTAGCTTATTTGTGGAGATTAATCAAATTCATCAAAACTGCTACAAATGGTTTATTTAGAATTTGAGTAAATAAACAGCCTAAGTTCCTACTACTGCTAAGCATTCCTTAAACAGTGAACTTAATGATTTGGGCAAGTTATTGTATTTTTGTTCAACCATGAGAAATTAAGAGAAAGCTGGAGACAGTGGAGAAGTAAAAAAACCGACGGGTATTTTTTTCTTAGTTACTGGATAATACTTATTTGGGTCCAGTTAAAGTAGAACCATCTGTCAAATGCTAAACATTCAAGGAATGAGTTTATAATTTTGAGTGTTAAGTGGAAAAGGACCAAGATCACCTTTCTCACCTAAAAACAATGCTTATACACTTTGCACTCCTAATATAAATCTCAACTCCCAAAATATTTTCTTAAGCATGAATTTTACTCCCTTTTAGAAAATTATGACAGACTGAAAATATGATAGGGGCTTTCCCATCTTCTCTGTTATCACTGGTTTTCCATGGGGTCCATGTCAGTAATTATGGGCTGAAGCCCCATGCCTAAACCAAATTAGAGATAGATTTAAGAAGACTCTATTTCTTGTTATCTTCACTGTCCTTTTGTCACCTGTTATTTAAGCTGGGAAAAGTTTCTTAAGATCTCTGTGTGAGTTTGTTTCTGCCTATATGAGTGTATTAAAACAATGTACCCACCTAATTTTTCTGATAGCTTCCATGAAATGTGAAGTTTAATAATTTCTGTGCATGGTAATTACACAAATCGTTTGGTGTACTCCTGCAAGAGAACTTATCCCTTCTCCCTCTCCTGTATGAAAGACAACGACTCACAGTTGCTTTCCTTTACTTGCCACAAAGCCCACTCACAAGATGAAAAAGAAAGCAGCTCTGATACAGCTCTGGTGGGATTTTTTTTTTTTTTTCAGCTGTAGAGAAATTGCATCAGAAAGAAATCTGGCCTTAGGAAACTCAGGGGTGTGATGAGTTAAAGTGATCATATAAGTTTCTACAAACTTGTGGTATAACCTTTTATTGCCTTCTTTTATATATTTACTTACAGATGCAGACACATGCAACATCTACCATCAGTCTAAGATTAAAGTGGGTTTCAAAGTTCTGGAGCTTCATCCTGAGTGGTAAGTGAGATTTGAATGTGATACTGAAAGAGCTGTTGCAAAAGATGTGAGAAAAGCTACAGATGTCAAAACTGTAGGAGTTAAGTTGAAAATATGGACAGTTGTGGAGGTAAAATTTTTAGGACCATGCAGTAATTAGGTTTATAGGGACGGAAGCCTTACACCAAATTCAGTTGCTATTCAGTTTAAGAATAGAGGTCTTTGATATGAATAACTGTATACAGTAAGAGTAGTCCATAAAAACCTAGATGCAATCCAGCCTAACCATGTGTTTAAACACCATACTGAAATGAACTCTTTGTCTGCAACAACAAGGAAACTTGGTTTTTGCATGATGAACCAGATAGTTAACTTTTGCAGCTCTGTAAATGTTACCCACTGTGGTATCCTTCCATAGTAAATTTTAAGGGATTGCAGAAATATCTGTTGTCTTATGTAGTGAAGCATAAAACCTTCAGAGAAGCTGATGAGAAAGTTCACTCTTGCTTCAATTAGTCCTGGATTAGGCAGCATCAGAAAAGTTCAGCTCAGCTATCTCATTACAGACAGCTGTTAGCAAAGAATACTTTGCTGTATCAAGACCCTGGGAGTTTCTGTGCTGTTTTCTGATCATTGTTACCTGACCAAGCAAATATCACTTCACAATGTTCCTGCAGCTTTCTTCCTCAGAGATTACTTTGGAAATGTTCTTCAATGGTTTATGTCCACAAGCAGCAGCAGCTAGTGTGACCCCTCAGTCTGTTGTAGCTCTAACTTGGATCTGGGCATACAAGAGACCATTTGACATTGCTTGAGAGGTGTGGATTTGCTACATATTCGAGTGCCATGGGCACAGATGTCTTTTCTGTACAAAACACTTTTCCATTGCTGTCTGTATTCCTTGTCTGCTGCATTCAGTGTGCAGCAGTGTCTTCTGGTCCAACTAAAGCTTAGGGGGATTTGGCCTTCATGACATTGCCTAAATGGGGTTGAATTCTTTTCATAAGTAGCCTGTAATATGGTGTACTCTAGTATCTTCTGACTTCGGTACCTACACGTTATCCAAACCACTGCCATCTGCACATGGCAAGGTCATCGAGAAGTTATAGGGTTTGAGTGCGTGGCCTTTTGGATTGAAATGGTGAAGAAAATGCCATCACAAGTGTTTAAGGGAACACTTAACCCAGGGTATTATAGCACTCAGAGCAAATATCATTTAAGCAGATAGAGTATGTGAAGATATTTTGCAACCAGAGTTGCTTTTCCTAGCATTTGAGGATGAAGAAGACAGTATTGTACTTGCTTCTTAATACACATGCTTCCTCACCTGGCTACCTACACCAGATAATTTTTTGAGGTAAATTTACTATTTGTGGTTTCTCTGCATGAATTGGTGGTCTGTTGCTTCCTGGTAATCAGATGGTCACCTTTAATAACTATTATTAGTGTGCACCTAAATCCAGTGTAACCACACTTGCAATATCAGACCCCTGTAATGGCTGTGAGTATGCAGAAATTTGCTTTTTAAAAATTGGAGCTGGAGCAGGTTTTGTTTTGTGAGAGAATTCCAAGGAGGTAGTGGGGTGGTGGTGTATGGTCCTTAAAAGAGAACACACTTTTATAAAATCAGGGTTATGCAAATTTGAAAAATAATTTTTGTTTGCTATAGCCAGAATCTGTGCCAAAGCATTTCTTATGCAAGGCATCTTGCTCTTTGAGGAGAAAGACCTGTTGAGTATTTGACGCTTGGCCAAATGATTTCTTGCTTTATATTCACAGCTTTTGGGAAAGACTCTGGCTGATTATTCTGTGCAAAGTACAAACCAGCCTTAGCACTCATTTTCTACAATATATCTGAAAATGAAGTTGAATAGAAAATCATGAAAAAACAGACGTTTTAACAGAAGTTGGCCTTATGGCCAGCTACATTTTCTTTTTGACACTTAAGTCTTTTCCTGGTGTGATAGAAAATTCTGGAATTTATTTAATGAGCTTGAGAATCTCATTTTGGTAAAATAAGCATGTAGAATACAAATGTATGTCATTATGTTCACCAGGCTTCTGAAATCTAAGAGTAATTACTGGTGTCTCTTGTAATTCAGGAGAGATGACAGGTTGCAGTAATGACTTACCTTAAGAATATGTTACAATAATCTACACTAATAGCTGATTTTCCATGCATTTCCTGGTTTCTCCTCTGGTTTAGGAGAGATATACAGACAATGCAATTATCTCTGAAAACTGGAGGTCTACAATGAAGGACAACACAGTCAGTGTTTGCAGCCCGCTTAGAGGATGATGGTAATTAGCTTTTGACAAATTGGAAAGTTGATGCAGAAAACAGAGTAATCATGGAGAAGAAGGTAGGTCCCTGAAACTTGCCACTGTATGATTTGTGTTTATAAATAGTGACAGATACATCAACTGTCAGTTGTTTGTATTGCATTTAGTATCTATTTTTGTTTTCAAGAACATCTATATTGTGCTATGCACACTTGAATTCGAGAATTGGAATCCACGGGGAATGTATGCTCACATAGGGTCATTACTTCCAATCAGAGTAACAGGGCCATGAGGAGATCTCTAACACAGTGTGAAGCTTTGGGAGAGATTTGACAATGCTGAAGTAAGGATCAACTGAGAAAAGATGTAAAACTTCAGTCTTGAAATAGAATATCTTGCTCTTTCTTGACAGCATATTTAGCATGGAGTCATGTGATACAGCCTGTAGTTTACTAGCTATGTATCCAGAGAGTACTGCCATAAAGTTGTTCCTCATCAAAGGGAAAAACAGAATCCCCAGTAGCTTTGAAAACATCTATTGTACATGAGACTGAATGTCTGCATGGTTCAGTGTAATGTTAATGAAACATTGACAGCTCTGTAACAGCAAACCAACAGAAATGCAGTGCAACTCAGCATAGTAGAGGCATAAATGACAAGCTGTAGTGTAACCTTCAGGCCTTTGTTTATGTAGCCGAAATTTTTTTGCCCCTTTCTTCCCTACCCCTCCACCATCCTGATTTATCACAGCGTTGCTTGGTGGTGGCTTCCCCATTTGCACTTCTATAAACCAAAATGTTTCAGTCTACCTGTGTGCTGCATAGAACATGGACAGATGGAGTGATGGCAGCTGTTATTGCTTTTGGATGCCTTCCTTAACTTGAATTTATCCTTCTGCCCTACATCATTTCATTCTGTGGATTCTTTAATTTCTTTCTCTAGATGTACTTTCATATATATATACTATATATATATATATATATATATATATATATATATTCTCTATATGTACTTTCATATACTGTGCTGGTATAGCACAGTATTCAAAACATAACTCTGTGTTATGTTTCTTTCTGCAGCCCTTAAAAAGTTCTTAAAAATACTTTAACCAAAAGCATTCAGTCTAGTTTGCTTTTTGAATCCTATTTAGGGTTGCGGGTGCCACTGTATTGGGATGGGAGCATCAAAGGCTCTGTAGTCATTATGACTGCATTCATGATGATCATGGTGCTTTTGTTAATGGTATTTGTATTAATCTTGACCAGGGATATTTTGAGATCTAATGTTTACATCAGCAAAAACAGAAACCAGCCTTTGAGGACTGCAAATGCATTTTATTAATTGTTTACCTACTCACAAAGCTGGGCCCAAGGAGGTCTTGTGAAGCCAAGAGCACAGGAAGTAAGATCCAAGACCTTTTCTGCAAGGGATCAATTCTGAGTGTAGATGAAAGCATTTTCCTCACCATACTAAGCTGTGAAGTTCACCAGGAGCCTCTACTGCCCTTCTAAGCCCCCATGTGATTGTTGTACTTATAGCAGGTGCTTTAGGAACCAAAAAGTGACTCAGTGCTACAAGGGGAAAGTGAGAGTGTACACAAAAAAATCAGTAGTTTTAAAGGCAACATTGCCAGAATCAAGTGTAAAGCTGCACTCACAGGCTGCAAAAATAGCCCTGTGTCTAGAATACTATCTTATGGAAATTCTGTAGGAAATGAGATGTATTCTCTGTAGCAGTGTCCCTCAGAGGTAACACAAAAAGCTTAAAGGATTAGTACAGAAGATGGCTTTGAACTGACTTGAGGACTGACTGAAATCTATTGACATCTGACATCTGCTCAGTGCAAATAGACTCACATTTTTCCATCCTTCATCCTGAACCAGAAGATGAACTGGACATACCACATAATGGCATGGCTGGGTAGGATTTTATCCCTCACCCCTAAATGTGTATATTTCCCTCTATTTAATCTCAGGTTGCAGAGCTGTGCCTTATATTTAAGATAGAAAGTATAAAACATACCTATGACTGATTAAAAACCACACTAACAACTCAATATAATACAAAAGAACAGGCTTACAGAGCGGATAGAGAGACCAGTGGTTGGATGGAAGTGAAGACTACCAGTCACTCTTAACAGATGTGCCTTATTGTCACAAATGTCACAAAATTTATAAGATGCTAGTGTTGCTCAAGTATGTCTAGGAGGGTAAATCCTTTTTCAGGATTTCCAGAGCTACTCTCTCTCAGGCTATCAATCCAACACCTTTCAGTTCAAGATCTGGCAGAAATTGGAAGACATCTAGGAGTCTTCCCTTAACTGACAATAGCAATATCTGAAGGCACCATTTTCATTGCTTGCCTTTTCTAGGGCCTAAATCCAGTTGATATTAAAGGGACCAGTTGTGTATCTGTCTGCCTAGGTATCTAAATGCCTTTAAGACTTTCTTGTTCATATCTTTGTGCTTCAAGTTTCTATTTCTTCTATGAAAGAACAATAAGCACTTTCCTACCACACATATGAAAACCAAAGTTCTTGAGGACTATGAATATTTCTTCTCATTGGTGGTATGAAGAGGAAAAGGAACAAGGGAGAAAACGTTCAAAAAAGGTTTTGAAGGAATCTGCAGAGATAGTAAATCTCTGCCTATACAGAGACTAGGTTTGTGATATCATTAGGAGGTGACTAATGAGCAGTCTGAGTAGAAATTGTTATGATGGAAGCGTAATATAATAATAGATGCATTAACAGCCTCTAGAGGAAAAAGCTTGTAAGGGCTGAGATATTTTTGTGCAACCACACACACATTACCAAAGCTGCTGAAGGAACTTGTTTGAGGCAAAGTGTTCTAGACATCTCCAGGAGTCATCTGAAACACACCCTTGAAAGTCTCAGTAGTAACAGGCAGGCATCACAATTAGAACGTGCTGCTCTAGCTCAAGAGGTAGGAGTGACAAGGAGCAGGTAAGGGCATAATTAATCCTTGTCCTCACTGCTTTCTGCTGGACTTTGTGTTGATCTTCAGCAAAGCAAACTGTGAATATATCTGCCACATCTGTCTCTTGGCACAATCATGCACATGATGATGATGCAGCAGATTGAGTGCTAATGACTCAACTACAAATACTGAGCCACATACCGAAGAATGAAGTAGCTAGTTGTCTCCTCAGAGCCCAGAAGTGAAATACCAGAAGAATTTCTGGAACAATTCAGATATGACAGAAATTTATAGTGATTCTTAAAGAAAATTTTGGTCTTGATTCCTTAAAACAGTGCACAACTACTCACCACTTAGCCACATGATCAGTTCAGAACAGCAAGTATATAAAATCCTTTCTCTCTTCCTGCCCTTTTTCCTACCAACCTTTGAAAGTCCTTTTCTATCCTTTGGTCCCCAGTTGTCAGATGCAAGTGAGAACAGCTTTTCCTTTAACTCCAATGTGTAAACGTCAGTCACACTCATGGTTTTATTTTTCAACCAGGAGAGGCAGACGGACAGACAGACTCAGAATCAAATGGATGAGAGGGCAAAGATTTTTCTGCCTGCAAGCTGGCCTTGTACAATTCAGTCTTCCATGGACCTCTGAATCCAGGCACAGCTACTGTATGTCTGCATTACTTTTGGTACTTTACTATTGATATTCTCACTGAAAAAGTCAGTACTGATCAAGTTTGGTTTGATCAGCTGCTTGGACTTCTTCAGTGCTATTCACCTGTAATGCATAATTTTGTGGGTTTTTCAGTATAGAAGCTGAATCTCATATGTGTTGTTAGACCTAAAGGAATATATTGAGATTAAACCCATGGGCTTGAATAAGACATTAAAGGGGCCTGGAAAGCCACACATTGAATACTGTGCTCAGTTTTGGTCCCTACCATGCACAAAAGGTGTGAACAGGTTGGAGAACAGGTCCAGAGAAGGTCCAGAAAGATTATCAGAGGACTGAGAAGCCTGCTGTATAAGGGAAGGCTAAGAAAGATGGGTTTGTTCAACCTTGAAAAAAAAGAAGGCTTAAGGGAGACCTTATCACCATATTCCAGTATTTAAAGGGTGGTGAAAAGAAGACTCCCTTTTCACAAGGCAGTACACAGAGAAGATGAGAGGTAATTGGTGCAAGTTACTCCAAAAGAGAGTCTTATTAGACACTAGAGCAAGATTTTTCACAAGAACAATCAGCCATTGGAAAGTGGTGTATTCCCCAACATTGGACACTTTTTAGATTTGTCTGGACAGGGTGTTGGTCCATCTTGTCTACACAGTGCATTTTCCAGTAAAGTTTGGGCCAGCTGATCCTTAAGGTCCCTTCCATTTGGTATTCTGTGGTCCACTTGCCTGCATAAGTAGAAACATATGGAAGCAACTCAAGAGTATCCAAAGCTGGAACAATAGAACAGCATGCTGGAGTGTTGGAAATATGCATGAAACACTAATAAATGATTAACTTAGGAGGGTGATGACACCACATCATCTGAAACTGTCAAAAATGTATTACTTGAACAGGAATATGGCTGATTATAGAAATGACTGACTCTGAATTTGAATAAAATTTTGTGGCTATATTATAAAAAATAAAAATTCAACACACATTCTCTTTGAACTCATTTAACCTGTCTAATCCACACTATCAATCAACAAGACCACTTGAAAAATGTTTCTATTAAAATCCACTGTTGTTTATAGTCCCTATCTTCTTATTTAAATGTTTTTACAGCACATCTTGACAGTATTTTAGAAAACCTAAGGCAGGTAGTGAAAACATCAGGTGAAGTGGTCTTTTGGTTGAAGAAAATGTTGCATGTTGATTCCCATGCCACTCTTTGAATCCCCTTACAGATCAGCGAAGAGTTGCTGTGTGGCTGGTATGTAGTACTTTATTGAGATGCAGCTATCCCTCAAACCTGGTTTCTGTACTAGCTAACATCAGGCCCTTATAGGAAACACTAAGTGCCTTCTGTGAAGTTGCTGCAAGAGCAGATGGTTCAGCCATTGCTGTGGAGGATGACTTGTGATTTAAACTCAGGGTCTCAGCAAGAAATCATGAGTCATTCAGGTATCTATGAGCTTAAGGTGGTATTGAAAGAAGAATGCTTTTACCTCCATAGGTGCTGAGGAACTTCTGTGACTTTTGAACTGTCTTGGCATCCATTCTGTTGTTTTGCCTGTTTTGCTTTCACAGATGTAAATTTTCTGTCTTGGGCAAATGGCATGGTACTTCAAGTCATTTTTTGGATTGCTGTTTTTCGTTATCTGTCTCCTCAGATAGCTACAAGTCCCCAGGGGCTCTTGACATCCATTCTTATTAGCACAGACACTCTTGTTTTCAATTTTCCATTGAATGAAATGTCAGCAAATGACACGCCATGCTTTGCTGATGCCATGCTCTGATTTAACAGGGCTGAATATGGCCTCTATCATCTTTCATTAGTAGGTGCTTGATTATTTTGACACTGCTTTCTACTGACCTGTTGTGCTGGAAATAATGGGGACTTATAGAGACATGCCTCATACGTACTTCGCTGCAAACTGCTAAATCTCCTGTTCATTAAAGGTATCTTGTTGTCAAACATTACTAACACAGGTACTGTAAAATGCAGCAAGGATAGTACTGTCACGGACAAATGACTTTTAGCTTTTCTTCTACATAGGAATGAATCTGACAGTCTAGGACACAAATAAGTTTGTTTTCTCCTGCAGCAGTGAAAAATCTATGATGCCTTTGCTCTAAGGCATCAGGATATTTTTTCCTTCTTCCACAACCTACATCTTTACCTCTCCTTCTGTCCTGTGCAATAAGCATAACACAATAGCCTCAAACTTGCTGTTCATCTGAGGCTGGTGTAAAATATCATTGGTCCTATTTTTAGATTTTAAATCTGTAAATGGTTCTGTGCATGTTATTTTTAAAACTTTTTTTCCCCCTGATGTGTGAGGATTTAATTTGTGTTGAAACAAAGTCACACTTAACAATTAAATTTAATCCTTTTTAACCCATTGTAATTTTAAGGGGTAAAACCTGACTTTTAGCTATTATGCACCACTTGGAGAAACTGGTGTTATCTGTGGCACTGGCTCCAATCACTTTTTGTAGGGGTGTGCCCCCAGCGATGGCTGTAGCATTCAAAGTTCACATTTTCTCTGACCCCAGACAGATATTTTTCCTTTAAGAGCTTGTGTGTGCAACAGATATAAAATCTGGTTCTGGATATATTTTCTTAATAGTTCCTTTGTAAAGTACTCCAGAGATCATGTGTCTAACCATCATCAGATTGTGCTTAGTTTTTATGGAACATTGAAATCATATATTTGAAACCAAAATACTTTGTAGCTTTTTTGCTTGTGGGAAAGGTTAGGCTGAAAATTTCCAGGTCCCTTAGGCTGTAAAGAATTTTATGACCAGTTTCAGCTCACAATGTTCTTCCATGCATGAAGACATGAAGCTTTAACGGCTGTGGAGTAAAGCCAATTTTTTTCTTTATTTGTTTACACTAACACCAAGTTTATTTTATGGATAAGTGACTGGTCTCAAAGTTATAGTTGACTATACAACTTCAAAAAAATTATCAATATTCTCAGTAGAAGAATACAAAGACAAATTAGTTTTCTGCTTAAGTACCATCTCTGTCACTGAGACATCTTTGGTTGATGTCTTCAGTTTTCCAGATGTTTTTGTAGTAGTCAAATCCTATGTCTGTTAAAGAGTTTTGTGGACCAGTTTTTAGGATGCTGAGGCAGGCTGAAATTTCTTTACATTGTGTTTGCTTCAAATAATTCTGTACTCCTTCATCTTAGTGTGCCCAGTCTGTACCATCTCATCCCATTCACCCTGCTCTGCTGGATATTATTTCCATCATAAGGAATATTTTTTAGCTTTCACCCTACAGCTTGTTTCTCATATAAGGTTTATGAAATCTCTGACTGTGTTTTTTCTCACATTTTTCTTAGACCAAAATATCACGATACAGACTTTTGTACTGGGTATGCTACCAAGAATGTGCTGTATGTTTCTATGCAACATGCAGCCCAAGAGGGAACAGTGTCTTTCAAAGGTGGTGTTGGAGCTACATGAACATTTGTCTTGCTTGGTGTCCCATGTAGAAATGTCCTTTGGAGCAATCACCAATCAATACTTTCTTCTTTTATGTGGGAAATATTTCCCACTGTTTATGATTTTTGTCCCAAGTGTACATATAAGTGAAAACTCCTTTTTTGTGGCACTGACCAGACCTTCATTGCTGAAGTTCTGCTTCCTTAGCAGCTAAATGCCTCGTCTCCCTTCAGTTCTGAGGCATTTTGTTGGTACCATGGTGCGAACTTATCTTGCAATCCCATTCCTGATTTTGAGATGGGTTAGATTTCTGTGCTGGGTTTGCAATAGTGGATGCCCTCAGATGAATGTAAGAATAGCACAAGCATCTCTTCTTCCCTCTCCTGGGCTCCAGTAGGTTGTTCCTGTGCTGCTGAGCCAAAGATGTATCATTCTTTAAGACCAGTGTGTTTTTCAGTTGCTGGTGTCCAGATTCTGGCAGTGTTCTAGTGCATAAGTGCCCAATTTAAAATCTTGTAATTGTACCAGTTGCTTCCAGACTGGCAATTCAGCCATCTGATGATGCAGCATTGTCCACTGCTCCTAATTACTTCTACAGAGGTTTCCTCTGCATTAGTCGTGTTGCTGTCATTCTCTTGGTGCTGTTGGGCATTTTCCCTCTCTATGCATGCTCTTTTTATCACTTGTACACTGTTGGTGGGTGGCACTTGCTTTTAATTCCTATCCCACTTCCAAACACTGGGAACTGTTCTAACTTGTATTGTTTTCATACTCTGTATATCTTGTCATGCTTTTCATTGTGAAACATGTGTTTTGCTGTGTTCTGTCCTTTATCTTTAAAATCTTTGATTCCCTAAAATAATAGTTTCTGTCTGGTCTGGATGAATCCTTTGCTTGACAGACGTGGGTTATCTTGTTGAGGAACTGTGGACCTTCCAGTAGGACAAAGTCTACTTTGCTTAGCAAGGACTTAGCCTCTCAAAAGGGTTTAATGAGGCAACTGGTCAGAGATTAGTCACCTTATCTTCTGCTTTTGCCCTCTGCTTAAAAGTATCACGTGCATCTATTTTTTATAGAATGCCTCACATTTCTGTAATGAGCCTCAGAATTCATCTGTCTTTGCCAAACTAAATGAAAACCAGTTCCATAACCATGGAAAGTGCAAATTTTCTTAAAACAGTATTAACAGAAACAGTGACTGCTGCTGCTACCAGTTCCTTGAAGATACAGATTGTTTATATTTCTGTTCATGGGAGGGTTTAGGTAAGTATGGAAATTTCTTGAGGTGCCTCCATTTTTTACCAATTGGGAGTAAAAAATTACTTGCTTTGTAATCCCAGAGCTTCGGCCAAGATATTTATTTATGAAGAAATGGAAATCTGGCAGCTTTGTTTTTTCCTCTCTCTCTTTTTTATTTTTAATGTGTTTTTTAAAATTTTTATTTCTGGTCTTGGTCTATGATTTTGCTTAGGAGATAGTTTATATAAATTTAACTAGTAAGCAACTAATAATGTCTGTCCTTCTTGCTACCATACTTTTGTAATTGATGTGGCCATAGAGGAAAGCCTCAGAACGATGTTTACTTCCAAATCATCCAGGTTGTGTTAAAAAATATGCCTCTCTAAATCTGCTGAAAGTTACAATATGTTGCTGAACAAAAATCAATTTTCTAGATAAATTATTTTCCAGATAAATTATTAAGATGCAAAAATAAAATCTACCCTTGAGTGCTGCATAGATATCAGTGGAAAACTCAGAGAAGGTTAAGTAAATTAATTAAATTTTTAGCCTATTTTATGAACCACAATTAAACATGGAATGCAAGCTTCTGCCTTGAAAGTGCCAGTCCCATCAGACATATAAGGGCTTTAATTCAGGTCAGTTCCAAATCTCTCCAGTTCCTACATTTTGAATGGTATTTTACTCAAGACTCAGGTACTACCTGTTAAATTCATAACAACAACAATAAATTATGGTAATTTGGACTAAAGCACCCCTAATTCAGAGCAAGCGTATCCACCTGGAGAATTAGTCATACAGAATGCATTCTGATTATAAAAAGAACATCCATTTTAGAATAAACTTCCCATGAAGGAAAGACACCTGCAAAGAGATTGAAGGTGAACTAGTGCAGTTGAAATGCTGATGGTCCAGAAGAAGAGGGAGTTTGGAGCGAAGTGTTTAAAGAGTGAATGCCCAAGCTCGCAGGGGGAGAGCCCACCCTGTGCTGTGCTGCAGGTCCTCACTCTATGTCTCCAACAGAGCCTGCCTTGCTCGGGAGCTGAGTGGTTATAAATGACGCTAAGGGAAGAAAGGTGGGAATCTAGGTTGTGTACATAGGTCAAACTTCTCTTTCAGGGCAGTCGGTGAACACAATTCCAGGCCGTGGGAATCCTCTCTATCGTCTTAAGTATGAGCCGAGCTTAGTCCAGGGGGGTGCATGAGTGTCATTGGGCCAGCTGCACGGGAAGACGGAGAGAGGGGAACGACCCAGTTAAACTATGAATTCATCTTGTCCTGGTGAATACTAATGCCTGAGAATTTATAGATGGATGCGTTCGTGTCTGAAGCAACTGCATTGTGAATTTGCTGATCGTGCAGGAGCCGTATGCAAAACGGGAGGAGGAGGCAAGGAAGGGAGGGTGGCTCTAGGACCTATACGAGCCTTCCCGAGCAGGAGGTGGGAATTTTCCTCCAAGGCAGCAGGAGCCCGAGCGCGGTCTCAGAGCTCCAGCGGAGCCCGCAGGAAGAGCCTGGCACGTCCCCTCCCCAGCCGCGCACCCGGGTGAGACCAGCCCGCACCCCGCAGAGCCATGAACCGGCTACCACAGCTGCTGCTGTGGCTCACCACAGTGGGTAAGGAACTTATTTTTATTCCCTCTCATCTTCTTATTTTGCAAAGTCCCTCTTCGACCCACAGGCTCAGACTTCATTGCCCCTTCCCTTTTACCACTAAAACCAGAAAAGCATTATTTTCAGAGCAGTAGGAAAAAAAGGGGGGGTTGGGGTTTGAAAGTACTGGCATGAAACAAATGGGTGACATGCAGGAAAAGAAATCTTGATTGTAAGTAAATTTTGTTCACTGAAATGAACAGGCAATCTGTAGTTTTAGAAAAACTGCTGCTGTCGAGGCTCTGAGGCTGGATGCAGGCAGTCACTGTACGAGGGTTTGGCATGAAAATAACAGCTATACCCTAGGACCATTTTGCTTCTCTGGCTGCTGGATTGTTTTCTTCGGGGCTGTTTTGGAGAGGGGGATAAGAGTAATGCTCCAGGAGTTGTGGATGTTGCTTACAGGAAAAGGTGTAGTTTGGAGAGGATGCTTTGTCTGAGCAGAGAGGCGAGGGACGCTGATAAAGAGAGGAGTAAGTACTGGGACTACGAAAGGTGGATTTATGAGCTCCCATAGAGAAAGTGGTTCTCAGGCTAAGTTTTGAAAGGAATCTTTGTGCTGCTCTGTTTGTCACTATCAGCTTTGGTTTTGAAGTACAACAAAAGAAAGGAAGTGACAGTAGGAGAGAAAAGAGATATTAGGAGGGAAGCTGCAGGAATAGGAGAGAAGTTGGGGAGGTGTCAGCATGCATGCAACCAATGATGGGAGAAAAAGGTAGGAGTGGGACACATTTACTATATGTGCACAGTGGCAAGCAAATTTGTTGTGCATATTAGGAAAGAAAAGCCTCTATCAGGACACGCTGAACTTCTCAGAAAGCTGCAGTTACAACAGTACCCCCAGTGTAGATACAGCGACTACAACGTGACCCTTAGACGGGATCAGGAGACACTTTGTATTTCTCAGTGTAACAGATCGTGTAAGTTCCAGGCAGGGAAGGAGGAAAGGCAGACAGGTTGCTGGGTGCTAGAGCTAGGTTGTGGTAGAGCAGTGCCCTTCCTCTCTCTCTGGCTAAATGATGAACTTGTATATATTTACTTTTATATGCAGACACACTGTGTCGTCAGTTTCTAAGCAGGTTTTATAATTTAGTTCTATTTACAATTGCATGCCAAGGCATAGCACAAAGTTTCTGAGTTCAGGCTTTTTCTGGCCTTTTATTTCTGTTGGGAGGAAGGAGGTTGTTTTACCTTTGAAGGGTCTCAGGACAAGTGTACCTCATGCAAGCAGAGCTGTATGTCCCTAAAAGCTCAGCCTTCATGGCATGTGGTCTCATCAAGAATTGCTAAGTATCTTTCCAGTGTTTTTTGTGGAGTGGCTTTCAACATGCAAGTAATGTTAATGTAAGGAATAATAATTATATTTGCTGTATATCCAAGTGTGTGATATGAAGCATGTCTGTATTAGGAAAAGGATTTTGATATGGGTGTGTTACATAGAGAGTAAGTAAAGAACTAAATTAAAATATACGTACATTTTACAATCTCTGTCCAATATTCTGCCAAAAATAATCTCAATCACTGGAGGAGATTTCAATGCAAGAGCATTTAACTATGTAGCTGCTGTCACAATTTTCACATGGGGGTTGCCTGCTTCACTATGGGGGCCAATATAATTAGCCCCCATAAGCAAATATAATTATTTGTGGTCAGCTCTCAGACTCTATAGTCTATTAGTTTAAAAACCACTTGTATTTCCACTGTACAATTTTTACTGGAGCATATTCTTGGAGTGGCTTTACATTTCCTTCTTTATTTGGAAAGTCCAAGTTCTAAGTGATGAAGGAATTTGCAGGTCTTCTTCTCACTCTTTTATTTTCCTGGCTGGTGTATATATTTCTAATGAGGTCTGTCATAAAAGGATGATTGCAGAGTGAATGGGAATTCACTGACAATTTTTGGCTCATGGAAACAATGGAGGGTGTTGCAAGTCCTCTTGGTGCAAAAATTAAGACACTATGAGAAAATTCAGAAGGTTGTAGAGAACAATAGCAGGAAAAAATCTTCAGAAAAAGAACCACCAAAGCAAAGGTAACAAAACCAGGAAAATACTTAATCCACAGGTATACATTGTTCAGTGTCAAAACAACTTCACAGTCCTTTTGAGTCTGTGGTTGCACACTAGCCTCAGGTCTCAGTAGGTGGTTGGGAAGAAGGTGAAAAAAGCCACCAAATGAATGTCTGGGAGAAGTTTCTTTTTATTTTAAGCACCAGTATTACTTTGAACCTTCATATTGGATTATATTCTTTTGATTACTTGAGCTTGCTAAGGAGTGGGTAGGTCAGTCCTTTTCTGTTCTGTGAGAAACCAGGCTGTGCTTGGCTAGATGTCATACTCTTGCCTTTGAACGTGGAGAGCCAACAATCTGCAAAATTACAGCACAGCATACATCCTGAGCAAACCTCAAACCTTTTCAAATGTGTGGTCATGTTTATGGCATTGCTCAGAGTTCAGCTATTGAGCATAACCACAGTCCATGAGATAATATTAGTAGAGGCACTTTGTCAGGATTTCTCAAGAGTCCCTTCCAATGCTTCCAGTGCAGCCGTCACTGAATAGGGTAGTTTAGGTTTAATTTCTGCCTGGTGAATAGTTATGGTTTTGGGTTTTGTTGAATCCTTCCTAAGGCAGAGAAGCATAGGAAGGCTGATGGCAGGTTTAGGAGTAAGACAGCCAGCTTTTCATTTGTTTGTGGTATATCAGCATGGCAATGATGAATGCCCCGTTCCTGGCTGCATTTGTCTAACTAACAGTTTTCAAAAACCCCAAACATTTTGTTTCTCTCCCTGGATTTATATACCTCTCAGGACTGAGTTGGTCTGTTTTGTAGGAGTATAAAATGGCTTAAGTTTAGTCAGTCCACATATGCAGGAAGATACAGGAGAACCTTGTTTTGTTGTAAGCCAACTTAAAATAAACCAGTGTATCTAATTCACTTAGACAAACCTTTAGTGCTTTGTGTGTCCCTTTGTTGGAGAAAAGCATGCCAAGTGTGGAAGAGATGGGACCCTGTGTTCTCTTTTCTCTCTTCACTGAAGAACTTCTCTCTTATTTTCTTCTTCTTGTGCCGATCTCTTCTCAGTTAAAGTAGCACACAGGTACAGTAGTGATTTCACTCAAATGGTTCCAACTAGAAGAACATGGAATGGTCCTTGAAATTTGTTTTAGGAGTTGTATCCACAGTCCTTGATTGTGCAAATTACAGCATGTCTCCATACAATGTGCCTACTCTGAATATCCAATTCAAGGCACTGTAGCTGTCACTGAAAGTCAAATATGGGATGGATGCCTTGAAAGGAAAACAAGACAGTTCTTTTTAAGTCATAGACTTTACAAAGTTGAGAACTCTTTGAAATACAATGGAAAAGATTATGATAAATTTATGGGAATCCCATAGTAAGGGAGCACATGCAGAGAAACACCAGTGATTTCTAAACTGCGTCAGGAGGGAGGACTAAGTTGGAGGAGGTAGAAATCAGATAGTGAGCCACATGTAATGTTACTTTAGGGCTGAAGTCAATGTCTTAGGAGCAGCCATAGAACAAATTCATCTTTTTATCCATGTGACATAGCTGCATAATTTCTAATTATTTCATAAGATTAAAGTTGGGGAAAAGGATGCCTCACACCAGTGAAGTTTCAAAAGCATTCCTCTCCTACTCCCTGGAGTCCCAAACAGATCCACAGGAGGGTCCCTGTCTTCAGCCTGCTTGTATATGTGAAGGAGCTGGCTGTGCTGATGTGTAGAAGTGCATCTGTGATATCTGTGAGAAGAGCAGAGAGAAATTTTCACCTTGAATTAATTTTAGTTCAGACTACTGATGTGTGACACTAAGGTGCTTCATAAAGTGGTCTAGGCTTTGAGCTGTTACATTTGGTAATTTGTTTTGTGTGTGCACCAGTTAGTTCATATTGAGACATTCAAATAAATCTACATGTTTTAAATTTTTATTAAATTTCAAACTTTTGGTCAGAAAAGCCTTGCATTCAGAAATATGAAATATTTATTTAAAAAGCATAAAACCTGATTTCATGTCAAAACCAAACATCTGATATTAACTGTTCTAGTCCAGCACCCCCTGAAATGTGTTCATCTTTGCAGTTTTATAAAACTTTTGATCCAGAAGAGTTTTAGGTTGACCTGTGACAGGTTTTTCCTTTGTTTTGATTTTTTAGAATTTCTTTGGGCTTGCCAATGACTTGGAAAATCCGGTATTAAAACTTCCCTGTTATTTTATAATACCACATTCCAGTTTGTATTTAGATCTGTGCATGCAGGTGGTTGTCCTTAGGCTGATGCTCATTACTCTGCATGTAGACAGTGACTGGTCCTGTTTGTAGCTTGGTATTGGATCAAATTCCTCAGAAATAAAAGAAACAAAAATAATTTTTGCAAACCTTTAGTAAAAGCAGAACCACAAAGCAGCTGCTGAGAGGAGAGGCAGGTGAGCTCCTTCCAGAAAAAAATGGAGAGGAAGGAACCCACAGGGTTCACAGTTAACACAAAATGATGGATGTCTATGGGAATACAGTTACAGCCATGCAACATCTTGCTTTCTGTATCTGGAGACTTTTATCTGAGACTCCTACAAGTAAGCATGATTCCTGTATTGAATCCTTAAATCAGAGGAGGAAAATAATAGCATTAATTATGTTAATTAATTGGATCAGGCTTATAGTCTTTTCCTGCCTCTCAGCATCAGTCCTTCCTCTTACAATTCCTCTTCCTCCCATTCCATTATAATTGCTCCTCTGCCGGCATGTAACAAACCGAGTGCTTTGATGTAGCCTGCTAATAGCATGCACCAAGATGAAACCCATGGCAGGTAGGAGAGCAGGCCAGCTTGGAAAAGAGGTGAATTGCAGTGTTTGGTGGGAGGTGACTTGTAGCTGATAGATGTGCTCTGAGAACAGCTCCCTTACGAGAGTGGTGACAGATCACACTGGTGACTCTGTGTTGCAGGAGGAACATGTAGAGATTGTGATTTTTTCAGCACCACTAGGTTATGGAGGGCTGTGCCTGGGGAATGCCAGGTTCCTGCCTTTTTATGCTCATGCACAAGAGGGAAGTCAAGGTGTAGAACCTTTACAATTCAGCAAATGCCATGTCAGGACCACTCCAGACCTCTGCAGTGCTTAAAGGATTACAGCTCCAGATAAGTGGCAGGGTATCACTGAAGCATTCTGCTTCCCTCAGGTGTGGTGTTCCCAAGAGCTTTCCTTGAGGTGCTGTACCTCCATGTTGTGCCTTCTCCCACTTGTGTCATACCAAGAAGCTGGACCCGTGAGGAGAAATGGAAACAGAGGGAAATTATATAAAAGGAGACAGAGGTGACATTCCAGTCTTCCTCATCTAGAAAAAGCAACTCTGCCGTATGTACTGAGTAAATAAAGAGCTCAGAATTTCAGTGAGATGTACAGTCACAGGCCAAATGTTACCCTTTTAAGAGAATTTCAGTTTGGTTTTCTATGTGTTCTCTTTCACAAAGCTGGCTGTAAAAACATGAAACTTTACACAATTCTCTATTTATTGATGA
The DNA here is from genome assembly GCF_036417665.1 of Passer domesticus. Classification (NCBI taxonomy): domain Eukaryota; kingdom Metazoa; phylum Chordata; class Aves; order Passeriformes; family Passeridae; genus Passer; species Passer domesticus. The sequence goes on from NC_087479.1 coordinate 37,477,741, forward strand.
AAAACTTCTTAAGATTTCCAGGTGGCTTTATGTTTATTTTAAGCATTTTGACTATATAATTGTTATAGGTCCCTTCTAAGTGAACTATTCTGTTCTCTGTGAAGGTATAAACATCCCTGACATCGGCACTGATTGTATTTAAAAACCTATTGTACAGCAGCCTCATCAGAGTTAGCCAAAAATGATAGAGAAATATAGAATTATAATATAGAATTATAGAATTAAATGCTGAAGTCTTTTCAAAAAGCAGAGATTTATCCTTGCAATTCAGCTGAACTTTTGCCCTGTCTAATGGGAGAACCGTGTCTTTTAATAAGGCATCACAGATTTTCAGCTAATTGGTATCTGAAATCCCATAAGATTTGGCTTATCAGCCAAGAATGATGCATTTATTCATGTATTTCAATTGCTCAGTTAGGTTTTTTTTCCCCAGTTTGTAACACAGCATGTGTTTGAGGGCATAAACAGCCAAACTTTCTGGAGTTAGAGCATCCACACCTCTCCTCTGTGTCTATGTTTGTAGTGATACATATTTATATATTAAAAATATAGGAGAGATAAAGTAACTGAGTGTGACAGTAGTAAGTGACATGGAAGGATGTGATGATGTTCTGTTGCACAGAATTAAGTGCAGGAAATGAGAAGTATCTATTCCTACATTGTTCTGGTGAAGAGTTTTTGTGCTATTCAGGAGCCAGTAGAAACCCAAACTGCAAGTTTTTTCTTGCCTTGAAGCAGAACTGGCCAACACATTGGAAGTTCAATGAGAAGAGAACCAGACAGGTTACTGGTTCACAGTCACAGTTTGCTGGAATCCCAATTTTCACATCAGAGATGCTGTTGGAAGCTTCCCTGCAGTGGTGCAGGGCTCTGCAGCTGGGAGAAAGATCTTTTTCTATATTCTGAGGGTGAACTCAGCCCGTGCACTTTCCCTTGTAGCTCTGCCTTACAATATCTGCTCTGCTCTCCTGGCCTGGTAGGCAGCAGGAAACTGTGGGGATACACAGAGAGGAGAGGAGGTGGCCAAGGCTGGGTGGTGAAGCAGGATGGAGGAATTGTGTTCCAATGGAGACGAGGAACCCAGCCAGTGTGGTTTTGGGTTGCCAAAAGAAGGGTTAGCAACTGTCAGCCTGAACTCGAGCAACCTCAGGCAAAGTTGAATTCACTCTAGAGCAGAACTGAAAAATGGCTTTTCTTCTCTCCATAATTAATTTGGTGGTTTTGCAGACCTATGTGCCTTGATTAATATTTTAGACAATGCAAGGACTATGAATGATTATGCTTAGACACTTTTAATAACTTGGATGTCTTGATTAAAAAAAAAAAATAATCTGTTTCTGTTGTTATATTTAACTGCAGTTTAGATTTTCCAAGTATTTTCTGTTTATATTTTTTCCTACCAAGTTCGGAATGATTAAAGACCTATTTATTACTTTGACTTCAGCAAACAGAATCACAGAAAAGCATGACTGCTTAAAATTTCCATGGTTTTTAGCATGTTTTTCAAGTTTTCTCAGTGGCATTTTGATGTGTACTGTGCTGGAGTTCAGATCTCTTTACACGAGTAACATTTTTAAAGTATGTAGTTTACAATAGGAGTGTTTTCTGTGTTTATAGTCACTGCAGGAACCCAAATAGTATTTAAAACCTCTGAAGGAAGCTTTCTTTAACCCCATGCAGGCAAACAGTTCAGCCTAGAGCTTAGTGAGACACTGGACTTTATGAATCTTTTAAGCCCTGATAGCATAGTTGTTGCTACCACTATTATTTTCAACTTTCCTGAAGTCCCACATACTTCCTGGCTCTTCAAGATCTATCAGATTCTCAGAACAGTTTAAACTTTCCCAGAGCTTGACATTGTGTTTGTCAGGCTGTTGCAGACCTAGAGACAAAAGTCAGTAAAATTTGCAAAAATAAACTTGTGAATTAATTATAAGAAAAACAAGGTGAGTAAACCAAGTTGGGTTTTATTTAGCTATGTTAAAAGAGCTTGTATTCCAGCTATTTAGAGGGACAGAAAACTGGGAGATGTGTGCAGATCTAGCTTTTTCACCTCCTTTAAGGCTGTGCTAGGTTAGTCTAATGAGACTCAAGTATTTATCTTCCCTTCCAAAAGCTATTATCATTTTTTATTTGCTAAATTTTAGACAGGGCATAAGTATTTTATTTTTTACCTTCATATTTTGATTCTCACACAATTTTTTTCCTCCCTGTGTGACTTCCTTAATATATTTATGTGTATGTGAAAATTAGTGAAAGGAAAAATATATGGAAAACCCCTTTGATTTAAATATGTGTCCTTCAGTGGATGCATTTATCCAAAGCTGTACACTACCCAAGGGTTGCTTATAATTTTGTCTGATAATATTTTAATTACTATTTTATATAGAGATTACCATTTTTCAGGGATTTGTGCCCCATGTGAGCGCATGGATTATCAGCTTTGGTAAATCTAGTCAATAGTTATTTTTCAACTAAATTTCAGATTAAATTAGTCACTTTCGTACTAAGGTATATGTAGAGTAAGCTAGAGAAGTTATTTTATTATTGTTAGAAATTTCTTTGTGGCTGCAAAAAAAAGGATTGATGAGAAGCAACATCCCAATTAATACTGTTATTGATATTCTTCCACTGAGAAATGTGAGGGGTAATTTATACCAAGTTGTTGTCATTTAATCCCACACAGCAAAAAAACCCCATGCAGCTATTCACTCACTCCCCCACCAGCTGGAGTCGGGGGAGAATCAGAAGGGTGAAAGTCAGAAAACTGGTGGGTGGGATAAAGACAGATTGACAGAAAAACAAAAGCCGTGCACAAAAACCAAAACAAGGAATTTGTGCACTGCCTCCCATAGGCAGACAGGTGCTCACCCATCTCCAGGAGGGCACGGCCCCATCACATGTAAGGCTTACTTGGGAAGATAAACATCATCACTCCAAACATCTCCCACTTACTTTTTCTCCCTCCCACTTTATATGCTGAGCACGATGCCGTATGGTCTGGAACATCCATTTGGTCAGCTGGGGTCACCTGTCCTGGCTGTGTCCTCTCAACCTCCCATACACCCCCAGTCCCCTCACCACCATGGCAGCATGGAAAGCAGAAAAGGCCTCCACTCTTTGTAAAATCTGCTCAGCAAAATCCAAAACCATCTCTATATTATCAACCCTGTGTTCAGCACTGATCCAAAATACAGCCCCATACTAGCTGCTGTGAAGAAATTAACTCTGCTCCAGCCAAAACCAGCACACAAGCAAATGCAGAATTTCAGAGACAGAAGTGCTGATTCTTCTGCTGGTTTCTTAGGACTCTTGAGACTGAGTGAACATGGAAGTCAACATCTGGGTGATGTTTAGCTTATGTCTCCAGCTTGCATGCCCCTCTCAACCTCGCTAGGCAACCCCCAAGTGCCATGGTCTCATCTCAGCTGTGTCAGTTGTATTGCAGGGATGCTTTGGAATGATCTAGAATAAAAGCTTGCTTTCTTGGTTTGTACATAATTTTAATGTTTCAGTTATGATGTGACCCTTTACAGCTTGTGTTAGGTACAACTGAGGATATGGTGATTGCTGCACAAGGAAGGGGATCAGTCTCAGAGTGGGGTCAAAAGGAAGGCCAGAAGGAATTGTTCTGGGAAACTCTTAGTCTGTTGGGTTTTTTCCTAAATCTCTCCCAACAGTCACAGAAACAAGTATCCTGTGAAACCAGCCTGTAGGATTAGACACCTGAATTCAGACTGTGTGAATACACCCTGATCTAGCTTAGGGATGCCTGCTTTCCAATATCTGCAAGGGAGCAAGTGCTCAATGCCAGCCCTGTCAGCTTGGTGTCAGTGAGCTGGCAACTGCCATGAATTTGTACTACTGTGAAAACACCTACAATCCCATTGTACTAACTAAACAATATTAGGTTTAGCTGTCATTTAGTTCTGGTTTTGACAGTTTCTTATTTTTGGAACGTGTTAGTGTTTTTACATATAGTTAACAGAATTTGTAACAGTTTTAGAGGACAAATTTGGGCTGATATTCTAAATCCTATCATTGATGCTATGGTGCTGAGGAGTAAGAGATACACCATGATGTTGTGTGATGTTCAAGTCTCCCCTTTAGCCCTTCAGACAAAATAGTCTGTTTTCAACTTTGACCCCTACCATGTACAGAGTGTTGTTAAGAGGAAGTGCTCTTAAACATTTATGGGTAGGACTGAATCTGTTCTGAAGGTGGAGAGTGGAGGTTTACATTTATCATCTCAAAGGTAGACAGTAAAAAAGTTTTGAACCCAGGCTTAAATTTTATGCACAAAATGTTTCATACTCTAATATATACAGAAGTGCTCCCATGAGCTTTTAAAGAAACATAAGCTACATATAAGAATATTCTTCAGCATGTCTTTTCATTTTTTGTGACAAATACCCAAGGAGTAAGAAATATAGCTGGCCAAAGTAACTTTGCATACTATTTCTGAGATTTGCAAAGGGAAAAAGTATAGCAAGCACTGTTTTCCTGGTTTTTAAATTCTCCAAGCTCAGGTTTCACAGATAGGGTTAAAAATCATCAAATTAAACATATTTATGAGCCATCTGGTTTCTGAGTCTTTCCAGTTTGTGTTTGCTATCCTGGGTAACTATTAAGTCATTTTTGTTGCTGTAATTTTCATGTCATTACATGGCTCCAGAAACTGCATGTTTAAGAAAAACACTGTAGAGAACTGAATTCAGAGTAGAATTATAAGCACTGGCAGCACTGGAGACATTTGTCATTCTTTCAGTCAATCTAACATACTACTAAAAGTAAATGTACAAAATAAACCAATTTTTTCTTTTAACATGCATCTAAGTTAGGCAATGTAATCTTTCAGCTCTCTTTGCCTACCTTTCTTACAATATGGTAAGGAGAGTCAGATTTTCTAGGGCTAGTTTTCAGCCATAAGTTTTTCATATGATTTGAGGAAGATTCCTGAGCCTTGGTGCTGTAATGCATGTCCTAATTTACCTATTTTACCTCCCTTATTCAAATGTGGTGAGATATAAAACAGTATATGTTTTGGTTCCTTCAATTAGATCCAGTATACAGAATTACACAATTTTTTTCCTTTTTATAATAAAATATAATTAAGGAGATTCTATAACTCCATTTCAGTGGAAATTTTATTTGAAAAAAAAATTACTCTTTCATGTTGAATGTTGGGTTACCGATTAAGTTTTCTAACAGCATTGGCTTTTCTATTGGTAAAGGGACAAAAGTGTTTTCCTTAAAGGTGTACGTTTGTATTACTCTTCCATAAAGTATCCTTATCTGCTCCTGAGAAGGCACAGCACCGATGCATAGATGTACAATTCCCTCTTTTTCCTCTGGTGACCTGATTGATATTCTTCATGCCAGCTCAGTCATTTGTGACACTGAGTCAATTTTGGGAGTACAGTTTCATCTTACAAAGAAAGAGAGATGTCTGTAATTGCTGGGGTTTGTTTTATAGGTGCAATCGAATACTTGTGCTATTTGAAGGAAATTTTGTGAATGCTACTAAAATACACTAACCAGTTCTCTTTCTCACTCTGCCTTATCATTTTGACAGAGCTGCATTCTGTTGTTAGTTTTCCAAAGTCAAATTCAGTTTTATGGGTTTTGGAACCTTTCTGGCTATTTTGTGTGCTGTGCAAAGCCATTCCCAATTCCCTGCACTTTATTATCCCTGCTGCCTGTCTTGTTCTTTTTCATGTGTCTTGGTAACTCTCACAAACAGTGGATAGCAGTACCTGGCATGCTGAGGTCAGTGAAGGATGCAGTGGCATCTTTAGGTCTTGTAAGAAGTACACAGCTTATTTATCTCTTTTTCTTACTTGCACCTGGCATGAGCTTTAAAAAAATGCAAAACAATCATCTCGTGACTCTATGCTTTTACTTTCAAAGCCCAGATTCCCAGATGTATAAATAGGAAGGAATAAGCGTATGCAAAAAATAAAGCACACATTACTCTGGCTATGTGTGCTTTGGAGCCAGGAGTTACTTACAGGAGCAGAAGATGCCATGACGCAGGGAAGACATTTGAAATCTTGGCTGAAAAACTGTTTAATACACTGCTAAAACTTGTGCTCAGTTTCACATTCCACCTTCTTAGCCTCTTCTGAGTGTTTGTTTGATTGCTTTCCTCTTCCGGAGTCCAGCTGGCGTTGAGATGCTCAGGTGTTAGGAAGCACATTTGGGAGTCTCAGCTAGCACTGGCAGACTCCACATGCTGCTGGAGTACTTGCTGGCAAAGCTGTGGTCCCTACCTTGGAAGCTGGCAACAATTTCTAGCTGAGGCTGTGAGGAAGGTGTCTGAAAGGTGTTTGACTCTAGAGCTGCAAGGTTGGGGAGATAATAGGAGGGGTAGGTGTTTGTCCACCTTCACTGGCGCAGTAATGGCATTCTCTTCAGACACACAAGCCTGGGCACTGCACTGTGTGCCCTCAACATGTTAATGGGCAGATACAGCAGTGTCCATGACTGTCTTCAGAACCAGATGCAGGCCTCCCTGTGCCCTGCACACTGCAGCCTACTCCTTCACAATGTTGTACAAATGAGGCCTGCCTTTGTAGTGTCCTGGGAATGGAGCTGGCTTCCCATCATCCCTGAGGGTAACTTCAAAAGCTAGTCTTCTCTGAGAAGGCTCTGAGTGTAGAAGACAGTGAAGTAGATATTGAGTGTCCCAACAAAAAACACTTCTACCCAGGCATCCAAAAATATTGAGATATAGGAGGATACAGTAACAGATTCTAGCTTGGATTTTTCAGATGTGGTTATTACAGTATGGCAGAGTATGTGGCAGTTTTTCCTAACACGAGATGGAATTACTTCCTGTGTGGAGGAAGACATGTAGATATAGCTGTATACGTTTCTTTGCCTGTGACTATGTGTGTGCCTTGATTATGTATGAATTTTGTTAATGTAAATCTATAATTAAGTCACTGTTACAATTATTGTAAACCCTATTGGATTGATTACTTTATAATTGTTAAATCAGTTAATGATTAAGTGCTACTAAACCCTTCTACACAGTTATCTTTTGTGTTTATATTCTTTGATTTTATTTTCCTTTTTTTGTTTCATTTATTTGGTAAGTAATAGAGTGAAACTTGCCACTGTGCTCTGTTAAAAGTTACGAATTCATATGAAAACTTGCTTTTTGCCAAAAGATTTAACTCTCATTCTTTAAACAGCACAAACCACTTATTTGCAGCAGAAGACAACACAAATAGAATCACAGAATTATTTAGGTTGGAAAATACCTTTGAATCCAGTTGTTAATCCAGCACTGCTAAGTCCACCACTAAACCACGTCCACAAGTGCCAAATCTGCACATCTTTTGAACACTTTCAGGGAGGGTGATTCCACCACTTTCCTGCACAGCCTGTTCCACCCTTTCAGTGAAGAAACTTTTCCTAATGTCCAGTCTAAACTTCCCCTGGCACAACTTGAAGACATTTTTCCTTGTCCTGTCACTTGTTATCTGTCAGAAGAGGCCAACCCCAACCCCCACCTGACTGGAATCTCTTTTCAGGTACTTGTAAACAGAGATAAGGTCTCCCCTCCAGGCTAAAACGTGGGTTCCCTCAACCTCTCCTTGTAGGACTTTTGCTCCAGAGTCTTCACCAGCTCCATTGTCCTTCTCTGGACGTGCTCCAGCACCTCAATGTCTTTCTTGTAGTAAGAGGCTTCCAAAAGAATATTTACTATTGACGGTGCAGTTCCCTTAGAGTGCCTATGTTCTGTCATGCCTTCTCATTACTGTAAATAAAATGAGGTTTGTACTCTGCTTACAAAGAAGCAGTAGCTTTTATTGCAATACCAGGTAGCTGGATGTTGTGGCAACAGGGATTCTTGGAAGTTCTTGGGACTCTTCTGGTATTTACAGTGTCATTTGCAACTTCCTGGCCCAGAGATGTTGAGGCTGTTTCAGGTGAAGCTGATACAGAAAGGATGTTTTGAAATGTTGATTCTGTGAGAGATCTCAAAGAAGTTCTGTTGAATACTCTCTCCTCTGTTGGGTTGGTATCTAGTTGAGTACCAAGTGGGCAATGAGAACACTTGACAAACATACACAAAAAAACCCAGTACTACTCAAATATGTATTTGGTCTTTTCCTATGGATGATAATCTGCCTATTACAGCTACAATTTCAAGCTGTTTAGAACTGAAAAAGTAAAATGATATGCTGGATGAGTAGTCTATGCATGGTCTAAACACACAGAAACTGACAGGTGTGCTGCGTTTGGTGGGCATGACAAGTCAAGAAGCCCATCCTTGGTCTGGTAGTGCCTTTCTGCATATCAGAAGAGTGTGCACTGGAAATGTAGGAATTGTGTGGAATTAAAGAGCCTTTCAGGCAGTGTCTGTGTTAACTGTTATAAACTATGTGCTGCTGTGAGTAAAGGACTTAAGTCTTGACTCCATGTTGATGTACGGCATTGGGGGCAGATTAGCTTTAGGACTTGTGATTCAGGCTTTTAATGAGGATGAAAAGAGAACAAAACTGCACAAACTCTTGACCTCATGTTGTTTGTTTTCCTCATTGTGCTGGCTGGTGTCCTGGGAGCAAAGAATGAAGGCTGTCTGTTGTTCTTATGTTGTTCATTTGAGGACTGAAGAATAGAAATATCATTTTTCTCCCTTCTGTGGACAAGTCTGAACTGACTCTTTGCCAGTGAAGAAACTGTAGCCCCAGGCCAGCAATAGTCAGACATTGATCTTTAGGGACACTCTACTGGAATATATAACATCCTTCATAATTCTCTGACAAAAGCCTGGCTAAAGCTGAAAGGAGCTGGTGATCTCCTACTGTTTCCTCTCCTATCACCTCCAGAGACTGAGTGCTCTTCTCGTGATTCCAAAAGAACTTAGTACATCATAAGGTAAGTGGTGGTGAAAGTGGTCTGGCCTCCAGCAGCCACAGTGTTTCATGGATTCACTCTAATAGTGAGTATAATAATATACTCAAAAGTTTATTTTCTCTTGCACAAATATAAGAGCTTCGTATGAGATGTCCAGTGAATTCAATATTTACGTGTTCTGTTTGTATCTAGTGGGTTTTATGTGCTTGTTTCTCATGCAAATAAGCACTTTCTAGATATATCCAGAAATGCATCTAATTATGTTTCCTAACTGCTTGTAAATTAAATAGCTCAGGACTGTCCCCAATAATTTTCTTTCAGGCACCACTTTTTTCATTAGTGTTTAATCAAATTACCCATGGTCTGAAAGCAAGTCAGAAATTTTCCCAAGAATCTTTGTTCCTTTGCAGACACCCATACTGGTTTCTTGGTTTGATATTCTTGCACTGATTTCTCACTGAGGTGGTGGGTTTTTTGTGATATTCTCATCTTCATTATGAAGCTTGAGATAAACTGAAACATCTTTGAAAGGAATGAAGGACAGAGACTCCCTTGTCTTAGATGAGATCAGTGCTGGTGTGGTCTATGACCTATCAGCCATTTGGATTTTCTACTACTCATTCCCTTCCGTGAAACCATCAGAATGTAAGAACTGGAGGATATTTTCAAAGCAGATCATGAGTGTTAAAAGTATCAGAATAGCCATAATATTGTTGGCTGTGCCACCCTCTTAAGTAATTCATAAAGCTGTCTAACCCTTAAGCTCACCCTTGCAGTAATGAGAGACAGTAATCTGAGGCCCTCTTCATTGGCAGGATAGACATTTCCAACTTCACTGTGTCTGTTTTGGACTGATTCTGAAGGGCTCCTTTAAAGGAAAGGAGGAGTTCATTATATTCAAGGACTTTGTGTCAGTAGTAAAATAAAAGCCTTTATAGGAAATATCCCTGCTTAGCTGCTTTCCAGTCAGAAGTGTGATATTGTAGCCCAAAGATTTTATCTCTAAACCACACTTCACTCTCTAAACCACACCTTACTCTCTTGGAAACCAAAAATAAAATAAAATGTAAAGATAGGGATCCTTTCAGTCCTAGTCATTATTTACAACACAAATGTCTGTCTTCTGTTTTATATGTTCTAAGAGTGGTAGAAATATCAGGCTTGTCATCCCCTCTGCCTTCTACATTTCTTTACTAGGGGAAAACAAATGATAAAATTGAAATACAGGTGATTGTTTTTGGTAGGAAACTGACTTTGCAAACAGAAAAACATAGTGGTGCAATCCATGCATCTTGGTTATTATGTTTTAGGCCATGAGCAAAAGCTGTCTTATTTTTTACACAAGGGTGATTTTTTTGATCAAAAAATAAAGTTTGGGTCTTGACACAAATTGCAGAAGTGTCTTTAAAAGTAAGGAAACAGTTTGCAAAAAAAAAAAAAGGTAGTCTAAGTCATCCCTGACTTTTAGTCCTTTCAGAAGTTCCAAAATCCAGGGCTGTCCCACCCACTTGAATTCTGTTACACAAAGTTCATTGCTCACAGCAGTAATTCCAATTGCAGTTTGAAAAAATATTCTGCACCTCTTTCATTGTACTGGCTGTGAATGAATATATTCATACTGGAGAGTCATCTTTCAGATGGTAAATTCTTTGAACGGTGTGAATGAGCTTAGTCCTAATATTTTCCATAAGAGAACTGTACAGATCTTAGGAGACTGCCCAGACTCACCTTCCTCAGGCTTGGCTCTCATGCTTCTCTGGAGCAGTAGACAATGAAACCATCACTCTTTTTAATGTTCAGCATACCATCAGGATTCCATGCTTACTAAACTTCCTCACTATTAAGAAGACTGTTTATATTGGTGCTGAGATTCATGTTCACATCCCAACCCTGTCTGCACAGATTGATTTCCTGAAGACTACTCCAAGTCTTACCTTTTTTTCTCCAGGTCCCTACTAGTTCACAGTTTTTCTTTCCAAAAGATGTTTTACCAACCTCATATATACTACACCCTAAAGAGTGGCTTTCTTGCCATGTCACTGTGGTCTGCCAGGCCTCTTATTGACAAAGGCCATCTAACCCATTTCCATATTTGCTGTCCTGTTGCTGTTGAGGAGGGCCTTCTTGGTCTCTGATGTCCTACCTTGACATATTCATCCTTTCTTTCCTTTACCTGCTTAAGTTTTTTGACATCCTTGGACTGGACCTGGCGTCTCCCTGTCCCAGCATGTCCTTGTCCTCAGCTTTGCCTGTGCTGCTGAGTCTATTACCTGTAACTTGGTTTTCCTGTAGTTGTTGCTTTTTGCTGCTGATTTCTGTAGCTGTGCATGGGCCTGCTCCTCTGCATTCAGTGCACTTGTGTCCAAGGCCACAACAGCATGGCCTCGGGCAGCTTGTGTACCCTGGCACGTCCCTTGGTTACACTCTCCTCAGCTCATCTTTTTCTGCTCTGGGCTGTAGCACACCATGACCATGTGGAGCTGTCTAAATACTGTGGGTGCACTGATTTCTGCTTTCTAATTCTGAAAGCATATATTGTGATGATACAAAATTGCCAACTATTAGTTCATCCTCATATCTCTTTTTCCCCTGCAGTTGTTGCTTTCTGGTGTTTTTAGTTATTTGTTGCCTTTCAAGTATATTTTTCTTGCTCTCCCTTGCAGTTAAATCTGTGGCACTTAAGACTAATGTGACATGGTCTGTAATTTATCCACGGTGCTTTTTTCATTAGTTCTGCTATACTGTGCAAAATATTCCTCAAATTTCTTAATCATAATTTATGTAATCATGTCCACTTCTGGAGAATGGCTGAAATAGCAGTCCATGGTGCTAAGATAATTTTCACGTCATTAAAAGTAAAAAATATCCATTCTTACTTTGCCAGGCATTGGGTTGGGACTTAAAAAATTGTGAACTGTCCCCTTGTTTGATAGGTATATTATTGGCATGTTTTGCATTGTTTCATTTGCACTTCTAATTAAATACATGCTTTTATGTACAAAAAAAATTGGAAAATTAGTAATTCTTATTGAACTTCAAACAGCTCCTCTCACTCTTCCTTCATCGTATCTTTACACCCTTCTTCTGAATTCATATAGTTTTGTTTAGTCATAACCTACCTTGCAGTGTTCCTTCACAAATCAATAGAAGTCTGATTCATGACGTCTTTTTCTGACTCTGTTATGATATTCAGCTTATGCACATGTGCTTAACATTTGCTTCTTTATGTCTCTTAGTTAGTTGTCATTACTGGGTCTCATGATACTGGTTTGTCTTCTCCTTGACATGATTTCTGTCCACTTATCTCCATTCAATGAGCAGGAATGTCCTAGGTATTGGGTGGTTAAGGGTCAGTGCAGATTAAGTGAAAACACTTTTCACTGCAGTTAGCCTAGTCACAGTTGAGTGGACATCATGAGAGCTCTTTTTCTTCCACATTTGCTAATTCCTTTGCTGGGGACTGTGCCAGTGCTGATAAAATTCTGCATTTCCCTGGGCTGCATGTAGAAATCTTTTTTTAACTTCAAATTACTCCCTAGAGATCCATTCTTTTTATGCCATGTGACTGCTGGACAGGGTCTGGTCCTTCATCTGTATCTTTTATCTTCAGGATTATTCTTCAGAGTTACTAGTTGATGCCAAAGTTCTTCACAGTATAATATAAACATCCTCTCTCTTTTCGATGTCCTGACCCTTTTTGTGGGGGAGGGGAATGCAAGGAGTAAAAGAATAGGATGTTCCTGAAGAACTTACAGGAGACATCAAAGGATGAGCAGGATTAAAAATTCTTCTGCCCTCTTCTTACAGTAGTCTGGGCACTAACAGAAAAACCCCAGGTAACAACGAGTGTTGGGGAATGCAAGGGATATTGACAGAAGATTCAGTTTTGAGTATTGTACTTTCCTGCAACCTAGTTTAGCCACTGAGGGGCTTTTTCAGGCATCAGTCTTTTACTGTCCTGTCAGAGGTTCCTAACACGTGTTAAGAGGTATGCACTGAATGCGTGACAAATCCATTCACTGCATGGCACTGACAATAGAGGTCCTTTGGGCTAACTTGAGCCATTCAGAAGTGAGTAGTTTAAGTCAGTCTTCTCTGTGAACTAGCTTAGAGTTAACACTCAAGTACTAGGTGTCTGAAGTTATAAATCCCACTCTCATATATTTGCTGGACAAATACAATTTTATAGTTTTATAGTTTGCTGGTAAAACACAGTTTAATCCCTTACCAGTATTCTTGTGCATCCTGCATTTTAACAACTTATGCCTATGAAAACTAAGTTTTGGCGTGGAACAATTGGAACCTCTCCTTCTGGAAAGGAATTTGGCAGATACTGAGAGGAGGCTTGTGGCAGTGCTTCCATATTTTCCTGGCGGTATTGCAGAGAAATTATAGAGGATGGAATCTTCCATGCTGCTCCACATAGCTGCTGCCAGGGTACTGGTGGTGGGCATACTGGTAGATGAAATTTAGCAAAAAAAATGCTGTATTCATAGTCTCATATAAAAAATGTAATTTGAGAAATACGGTGCTTTCTGATGAAGGAAGACCACTAGACTACAAACTCTTCTACAATTGCATAAATCAGATATGTTAGCTGGAAAGTTAAGCTGATAGTTAAAATACTTGTGTTGTAAGGGAAAGGTAGGATGTAACAAGTTACTGGGGAAAATATATTGGGCACCTGTAGGAAATTAGTTGTTTGTTATATGAGCAGCATTTCCCTCGTATTAGAATCAATTGCACACCTATTAGTAACCTGTGCCTGCACAGAGTGTAAAAATTAGTACCTAAATGTCAGTGATCAGATCAAATTGTTTCTAATATGATGACAAAGAATTCCCTTATAAAAATAAGAAACATAAAATGCAAAGTCTGTATGCTTCTGAAACCTAGTGTCCATGAACAGAGCTTGACTCTCCCTATCAAAGGACATCAGTTTATTATTTGTTTCTATTACATGAAAAGCTTCTCAATATCATTTTGAAAGGCAGGAGCTTGCTACCTTAGCACTTCCTGGTCTATTCCCTGGAGACCTAACTTGTTCTTTAATATCTGTACCAGACAGTGGATCATAAATAGTGCAATAGCAACAAGTGAACTAATAAATGCCATTAAAAAGAAAAATCACTAATAATCAAGAATGTGTTTTCATATAGGTTTAGCCCAAAAAAAATCTCAGAAGTAATTTCTCCACCTTATTTTGGAAAGCTGGTGGAGTATGTCCCTAAAATCACCAACTGCAGGTGCGGTTTTAAATTGGTGGGTTTGTTGCAACTTCAGGGGGTGGGAAAACCACAAAGAGTCTAGGATCTGTAGAAAATGTTATGTGGACAACGCCATTATAGTCTCCAAAGATTAAGATGGGTTTAAAACAAATTTTTATTCCATGACACATTGTGTTTTTATCTGTATTTCTATTGTTAATTAGTCAAGCATAATACAATATTCCCATTATTTTCTTCAAGATTGTGATCAGGATCTGGCATATCATTTGGCTCCCCTTTCACCCTTTTTAAAATGTCAAGCAAATGTTCTCTTTCTTTGCATACTGAGATACTTTCAGCATTTTGAGACTTTCTAAAATGAGTCTTATGGCAGAAGCAACGCCAGCCAGTTTGTTAAGAACTTTTGAGTTCAAGCTCTGGATTTTTAAGCTGTTTATACCTGAAGAAGTAGTGTTCTTACATTCTTGCATGGCATTTATGCACTGTGGGGTTTTTATCCCCTTGTAAATATGGAATCTTCTGTTAATGGGACAATTTGTCTTTTCTGCATGATTATTGAGAATTTTATTATTTCTGTTTAGTAAATATTCATATTTCTATTTAGTAAATATTAATTTCTATTTAGTAAAAAATACTCCCTCTTATGCTCTGTGCTACCTAATACTAAGCCAAGCGCATTGAAGTCTCCCAGATCTGAGGCACCAGTGATTTTACATAGCGTGTCACAGATTCATCTCTTCTCTAATAGAACTTTTCCTTCTTATGCAGGTTTATAATCTCACAGCAGCCCCGCTAATATCTCAAGGGTTCTGGAAAGATGTGCACCCAGGAGCTAATTACAGAGACAGATACACCAGTTGCTGGTTCACTGGATATCTGTTAATAATTTGATACTTCTAACCTTGTTGAATGACCTCAGATTCTCTTTCTCCTCTGCATTAGAGAACACGTATTCACTTCTTTTTTTTCTGTACTGTGGTTATTTTATTGCTCATTTATATCCTTGTGGTTATCTGATATATATCACTGTTATATGAGAATAAAAGCATCAACCATGACTTCTTAAAATCAGTCAAGGAAGTTTTGTGCATGTATCAGCAAAGAAAAGAGAATAGAAAAAAATATCAGTAGATTTGTCAGATAGTACTTACAGCTGTTGTATATGTGATCACAAAGATATTGGAGTTGTCAGTTTGTAGTGCAGGTGTCTGATCACTACAAACTGTGCAACACAGAAATGAATGTTAGTTTGTGACAGGGCAGAGGGTGAATGTTGAATTCTGCGCTGCAACATGCCACCAAAAAAGCTAGAATGTGACCAGGAATGGTTAGACAGCATCTGCTATACTTTGTGGCAGAAATATTGCAAAAAAATACACAGTTTATGTGGAAGTAGGTGAATCAACAGTAAAACCTTAAATGGAAAAGACAACAATACAGAACATGTTAGCATCTAAGCATAATAATTTTTAGGTTAACATAATCAAAATTACGTAAAAAGTAGTTCTGGTAGTACAACAGGGCTTTAATGTGCCTGATGAAAGAATAAATTAAACAAGGTTTTTAATTATTTTTCACAAAACCTGTGGAATTGGGGTAATTTTGAAATGAATGGAAAGCATTGAGTGAAACATAGAGTATTAACCTCTGATTTCAGGAGGATAGATTCATTAACATCAAGGACAGCAAAATAGAATTGTGACCAGACTGAGGAAAGAAAACTTTATAGACAAAGTGACATGTGTTTGTTTACGGGTAGAAATCATTGAATACTCAAAGCCTGTGTTACAGATATTGTAACAGCATCTATATTTCAGGAAACAAACATCATGTTGCAAAAGAACTGGTTGAGAATAGAGATCACAGGTTGTCTTAGAAGCATGCTTGAAAACAGACAAGCTATTACATAATGGAAGGGTTAACATGAATTTAAAGTTTGGGTTTGTTTAGGCTGATGTCTAGTTCCAGGAGTATCATGTATTGAAGAGTGCCCCATCCTGTCCTTTTCAACCTTTAGGCCTGCCTCTCCCTCCCAAAATAAATCTATGTCTGAAGGATGGGAACAAGTTTAAATCTAAGACTTGGAAAGACGACTCTTTCCTGCAGTACCCATTTCTGGAGAAAATGGCAGCATTAAGAAAGCCAAATGATCTAATATATACATTTAAGAGAGTATTTTGTGCAACTGGCCATACTTCCAAGCATAAAAAATGTACTGTGCATAACAGTATAAAGTTGCTGAATATTTAATGACAGTATACAAATGATTATATGAAAACAGTCAGAGATTTCATATCTTAACTTCAACATACAACTTACTACTGAGAAAAAGACAGAAGCTTCTAAATTTCACCAGTGCTTATTCTGTTGATGTTACAAGTAATTATCAAGGTTAAGAAATATGTAGCCAATTCAGGAAGCTACATTAAATTCCTAGCAGTGTTAATCCATGGCTGGTGTTAGTCTACTCGAAAGAAACAGGAAAAGGTTTGCTTTTATTAGCTGTTACTCCAGTTCATTTGCAACTGAGTTGGAATAATTCCTATCCAAATGCATCTGGATAAACTTTAATTTGCATAAATGACATACTGAAAAAGTTGAGAGCAAAATTTATTCTCTCTTAATTCAGATGAAACTTTCTCTACTTCCCTCATTTTCTCAGGTGCAGTGGTAGGGTGGCGGTTAAGAGGTGTGTGAACATGCATATGAGGTTTTGGGGAGGTTGTTTTATTTATTTTAAGAGCTGCTAGTAGGCTGTATGAATTTGGGTGAGGGATGGAAAGCAATGGTTCAGCTGTGAGTTATAGCTATGAACATTCTGGCATCCTTTTAAATCAAGTTCATGCTGTCTGTACTGTCCAACTGTTACTCCAAAGAAAGAAGAAAAGGAGCATCCTTGATATTGTTTTCTGTTCACTCTAGCTGAATAATGCTTTTTTCACATTCATGGCACTGTGGGCTTTTTTGACAGTGTCATCGGGATTCTTGGTGGAGAGATAGGCTAAGCTTTGACAGGCAAGTGCCAAGGTACCATGGGTTTGTTTGTTTTAGAACTCCAGGTAATGGAGTTAAAAACTCCAGGTAATGTAGCCAAAAGCAGGCATCTTACAAGAGAATTAGATCACACCAGCTATTTCTAGGAAGCAGAAGTCACTTAGCTTTTCCTGAATTTGATATAACAAGGTTCCTAAATCCCTTAGCAAGTGGAAGTCCATCCCAGTATTGATAATTTTTATTTATTTTTATTCTTCAATGAAAAATTATGCTTATTAGGCAGAGGGGGGTCTTTCTCATGATTATTGACCACTTGTATCAGCAGAATAATATTTCCAGTTCACTTTTGTTGGCTGGGAGGTTAAGACACTTGTCCTTGGCTATATCAGTGAAACATTTCAGTCCTGAAACACTGAGATTCATCCCACCTAGCTTGTCCAGAGAGGGTTCAGTTCTGTCACCAACCCACAGCTGGCATACATGCAATGAACTGCTTTTAAGAGGGACTGCCCAATGTGTGTGCAGGCAGCCTCTAGACCGACCAGGTGATTTGGACACTTCTCTGTCTATAGAAAAGAAATCCAATTTAACTTCTAGTTTATTTTTCATCACAAGCTACTGTACGTTTGGTACCAGTAACTGCAGTCATCTGCATCAAAGCTTTCAAGATGGCAAAGAAAAATCCTCCAAACCTAAGTCTAATTCTCCCTTTCTTTAACCTTGAAGGATAGAAACTTCCTTGTTCATTACCCTACAGAAATATGTGGAGTGTCAGGATGGTTGAAGTGGTGGGAAACAATGCTGTTAATAGTTCCCTGGATGTAAATGAGAACTGGATAGGACTTTTGGAAACACATGAGGAGGAGAAGAATTGTTATTCAGAGCTAGTACTGTGAGCTAATGGCCTGTTTCAATAATGACTTCCATTAAATGTTCTGGGTTTGGTATACAACATCAGACGTAAGACTAGAGGAGTAAGAGTCTGTGTAACAACAATGTGATGCAAGAAAGAAGCTTGCTGGTCTCTCTTAAATCTCATTTAACTGTTTTAATTCATCCTGGAATGTTGTGTTCCACAGCAGCTGCACCATGACCACTGTGCTAGAACAGAATCAAGGTGCAGCTTCAGATCAAAGGAAAACAGCCATCGCTTTCAATCTCCTGGTGCAGGATTGATGAAAAGCAATTCTGTGTGTTAACTTTGTGATTTGATTTGATTAGCTGATGCATTCATTCGGTGATTTCAGAATTTGATTACCTAAGACACTACCATTAACCTATTTGATTTATTGATCCATATTCTTTGTGACCTGGCTATAGTTAGATTTTAATTTAGAAAATTTAAACTAGTTTTGGCTTAGTATTATCTTGGTTTGTTAATATTTCCTTACTAATTTTTAGAGAGAAAATCTCTGCTGAGTGCATAGATCTATGTTTTGTGTATTATTCTTTAAAACCCAGAAGCCTTCAGGGAAAAAATGTAATTTAGTTCTGGTGTTTGAAAGATATGGCTCTCTTTAAATTAAATTCTTTGTTCCCACATATTGCACAATATTTCAAGCAGCAGGGAAGTCATACCCTGTAAGTTGCAGTTTCCTCATTATAAAATCTGAAATTAACTAATAGCAGGTAATTATCCACAAACTGTCAGTCACTCATTTCAGTAAGTCTCTTAAATACATCAGTTCATATGCATAAATCCCAATCCTTACTGTACTGTGAACTGAGTAAGCAGAAACATAATTAGCTAAAGAAAATAGCATCTAAAATCCCAGCATTTAGTTTCACTGAAATGTCATAATGATGCTCAAAATGAATCATCAAATTCACTTATTTGGAGACCTGGTTGGAGGTCAAAAGCTTTTGTATTTAACAGCCTTCTTCAGTGAAAGTCAATTAATCCTGATATGGTAGTGAGTGAATGCAGTGTGCAAAGGAGCCAGAACAGAGAGAAAGCTACAAAAATGTCATCCGTGGGTGGGAATTGAGACTGGATTTCAGTGGAGAGGTGAAAGGCTCCTACAGATGAGGGCTGGCTCTGTAGGAAGTGGGAATATGTTCTGTGTCTAGGAGGGCACCTTGACTGTCTATTGCTTGGAAATATGCAGAATTTTGCAAAGTGTTACTGTGTCACTAATGCTGAAGCGACCTTATACAGCCTGCTTTCTTCACATGGCTCTGTCTGGGTTGGTGTTCACGCCAGGCTACATGGACTTATGTAATGGTGCTGTAGCCTGCCAAGGCAAGGAGTCCTCAAGTGTGTGACTTACTGACAGCAGATTTACTTGAGCAGCCAAGCCTGCTGCAAAAAAAATCAGAGGAGTACAGGACCCACTGAGTCCCTTGGGTTACTGAGTACAAATTGCCACAGATCCAGGCAGCCCTGTCATGAAAATTTAGATGAGAAAGGACCACAAAACATTCAGCCTATGTCAGGAGTGTTGGAAAAGTTTAAAAAAAAAAAAAAGTGCAAGAGCTGGCTGGGACACTAAACTCAAATCGGAGGCAATGGAGCAGAGCTGCCTGATGGGTTTTCTGACCCAGGCCAAGTGTCAGAGCCAAAAATTAAATCTGATTTCATTTTCATGTGCCAATTGCAGCATTCCACCTGAAAAAAATAGTTGCTTCATTAAATAGTGATTTGAATTGTGTCACAAAGACTGCCGTAGTATCGCAGCAGTGTCAAATCAGGTTAACAGGACATGCTCTGATTGTGGGAGTAAGAAAAAGTAGTTATAATAGTGTGAGTTCTTTTCACTAGCTTGATTTTTCTAGACATCTGAAAACAATTTTGGGCAGCTTAAGTAAGAGTATCTCACAAGCTAAGATTCTTCCTGTTTAATGGAATATGCTGTAAGGAGATATCTTTGCTTAATTTCTAAAATGCTGGTTTAAAACTTCTCAAGCAAATTGTTCTATATACCAGTCCTACCAGGAAGGAAACAAAGTACTAACTGTGCAGCATGCCTGCTGCCCTGGTTTTTAAGATAATAAAGAAATTAGGGTCATCTTTCTTTGTTCCTCTGTAACTCAGTTATTAGACTGATTTATAAAGAAAAAGCAGGCTTAGGATCTAATACCAATAGCAATGTTTTCCATGAATGTCTCTGCTAATGGCATAATACAATGAAAAAGATGAGCTTTTTTTGCTGATCCTCATCCTATGAGCTGCAAGTTCAATTGGATGTTCACTGATCTGCCTCTTTTCTTCCCAGTGTCAAATAGCCATATTACAGGAAATAGCAGAAGCAGCATGGGCAGAAGAACCTTTATTCAGTCTTGGTTTACGTATTGAATGCAAAAAACACCAAGACAGGTTAGAGAAAATTGATCACATGAATAACATTAGCCTCTGCCTAACTACACGTTTTCATCACTTTCTGTTTTACCAAAAGCAAAAGCAATAGGACCTCAGTCACTAGTAGTGCAGACACACATAGGCACATTTACATGTACACTCAGTGATACCACTAGGTGAAGGCTAGGAAATGTGTGAGCTGCAAGTAACAATACGTACTCAGATACTGCCTTCTTGTGTGGAAGCCCACCATAATTACAATGTGGTGTATTTTTCCCTCATCAGTGAGTTTAATAAAGAGTGGTGGGTGGGGCTTCTGAGACAAAGAACTCTGAGGAAGCCAGTATGGCAAAAAGCAGATGCTGCTGTTCTAAAAAGGCAGAGGTCTTGTACTGCTTTATGTGGTTCCCAAGGTCCAGCAGCTACAGCCTTTGGCTGCCTGAAAATGAGAACGTGATGAGTGCCTGCTTGTGAATGAGAACGTAGCTTTGCCACCATACAGCAGTCAGTTTTATTAAGTACACTTTGCCACTAACACTCCTGGTATGTTCTGTAATTTCCAACAGGTACCTTATCTTCTGCTTGGCAAAACAGGATGGCATAGCTTGTGACAGTTGGAGATTATTCACTTTGGGACTCCAGTGATGTATTCTTAAAAGAATGGGCATTACCTGGGGCTCATTGTTCCAGCTTCTTAAAATCAAAACAAAACAACCCCAAACAAACTCAACAACAACAAAGCAACCCATAAAAACAAACAAAAAAATCCCCAAAACAAAAAAAAAACCAACCTCCCCAAAAAAACCAAAATACAAATAAATTTTTTTTATATTTGAGCGCAATTCAGTTGTGTATGCCTCTTTTCTCATATGAGTTTCTTCTCTCCATGCAACTTTTTTGCAGTGCTATTTCTTCATTGTTACTTATCTGAGAATGTGAGGTGTGAGCTGGGAATTTGGCTTCCTCTACATTAGATAGAGCCTGATTCTAATTATCTGTGTTATCTCTGTGGAATGTATTATTGATCAGTGCTTCTGCCTATGCCTAGACTGTTAATAATCCATGGAAGAGCTGAGAATGGGACACAGTTCTTCAGGTCTTAAGGGTTTCTGTTCCCATCCTGAATATCATAACAGATGTTTCATACTGCTCTAAGAAACCACAGTCTCATATAGCTTAAAAAGAGGTGGCCAGCAGCCAACTTTCAAATAAACAACCTCAGCTCTTTCATTAAAAGAAAACATTATCATAATATTAAATTACATGTCAAATGGTGAAGGTATCTTTCCTTGTGTACAAGATATTATCCTTTGAAGTCACAGAGCCCAGAGTGATTTTCACATGAGGGTGACTAAATAGGAAAGAGGGAAAAAGTAAATAAAACAGTAACACTGGTTGCTTTTCACATTCCTCTCCTGGTTATAGAAACACATGTGTTTGGATAACAAGTTTCTTGTTACCCACATCTTCTTCTTCCCCTGAACTTTAATGCCCTATATTCTTTATTTGTTATCTAGGATATATTACCTTTCTGGTATGCTTCTCCATATTCAGAAAAAAAGGTTAACTTTGCAGCTGTACCTTGGCGAAATATTTTGAAGTCAGGTGTTCTGTACAAACTCTAGTTGATGCTATTGGGGGAAAGCGTAGGAGGCTTGCCAATGAATCTAGCTGTGATAAAGGAGAAGTTTCATGAAAGTGCTGATGAAAGGTCAATTTTTATCCTGGTGCTAGGTAGCAAGCTTTTAGATGAAAGAGATGACTAACAACTAATTCTACTGATTATTCCTATTTTTCTTTATTTTCAAACTATGCAAATGAAACTGCTCATAACACACCAGTACTTTGTAGAATACCGGAAAGTCAGGAAAGTGACTTGGCAAAGCAGTGTGAGAGTCTGCCTCATTCTCCATTTGCACCAATAACTTATTTAAACTTTGGTTTCACACAGTTTCTTGTCCCCTGACCCCTTCCAGCTCAGTTGGGGGTTATTTCTGGGGCTGACAAGTGTTTTTGTTGGCAGCTACTGATTGATAGGCTGGATCACCAAGTATCACAATGTATTTAGCATTCTAGATGCTACAAGAAAAATAAATCTGGTGGTCCTTGAGTTTATTTTGTCTTTTTTGGTGAGGAACAATCTCTTAAAAATTCTGGACCCCTGCTTTTAATCCAAATTGCTACCCTTTAAAGTTTGCTATTGTCTATGTCTTGAGAATTCTGATATTCACTTTTGCTGACTGGGGAACTGAGTGACATTCTTAGTGAAATCTTGCTGTTCTGGTTTCCCAGCATGTTAATATTTTAACTACCTCCCAGTTCATTTTTCTTCAGGGGTAAAGACATGAAGTATAGGCAGTAACAACTGCATTGTCCTTACTTTTGTGAGTCTGAATTGGTAAGTCATGAATGATACATTGCAATAAGTACCATGTCAAAATACTTATTTGTTCAACTAACCTTGATACATTTGAAATTCTTGTTCAAATGAATTAACCAAAATGAGCCTGTTGACATAACTATAGTAATCAAAATGCAGTTTACAGCGTTTTACTCTCTTAATAATGTGAAACTTTGCTACAGAAAAAAAATTAATAGGATTAGCTCAGTAATAATAGGTACCTTTTCTTATCAGATCTCTATTCAAATCAGACCAAAGACAACCAGTAATGTCATGGTTCTGGATCTACACCCCATGGTCTGTACCTACTGCTAACTCCTCCTGTGGATGGTTTTTTTCTCAAGAGTATTTGTGTTATGTTATGATAAGAATTTTGAGCCTCATTCTTACACTTCCATATTCAGATCAGTACTTTAAATCACACATTGTGCTTCTGATACCAGACTGCATTTCAGTACTGTCAGGAGGATTGTAGCTGGGAGTTTTTCCTGTTGCAAGATTTTCTGCCTTCTTTACAGAAGTTCATGCACCAGCATAACACCAGGTGTAACCATTTAAGCGTCGTTAGAGAACTGATAGTTTAACAGCATTTTCCACAGTCTCCTAGGAAAAAAATCAAGTATCTCATAGCTCTACATCTCCTCCCCATTTATTAACCACTCTGCTCAAGTTGTATGTAGGTACGTGGGCTGTTGGTTTCTTTTTTGTTTTAAAGTTGCTTTTGGGGAGGGAAGAGGTTTCTTGTGTTTGATTAATTTACTTGTTTAATGATGAATTGCAGTACCTATGGGTTATACTTTTGCTAGGTTTATTTAGGATCCTTCATAAGCAGTTGTTCCTCCTTGGATTGAGATGAACATCATCTCTGAGGCAGCCTCTGGAGTGATTAAAGAAAGATGAGTAGACGCAACTAATTAGCAGGCTCTTTCAATCTTTGGTCTTTCTATAGGGGTGGTATAACTCTTTCTGCTTCTTGCCTCTTTGTTTCTGCTCTTCAGCAGTGAGTGGATTTTATTAAGTTTTAATGAAACAAGGAGATGATGTTGTTTCTGACACACAAAATGGATGAATTTATCTGCTATATACAAATTGGTTTTTGATCCCTCCATAATCTCTAAACAGATTCATCAGAAGTTGAATGTTAGAGAAAAGCTTGTAGGTTTTATTAACCAAGAGACCTGGAGAAGGAAATTAGTGTCAGCTGTGCTAGTTTTTTCTTGTCCAGGTGAACCAGGAGAGCTGATAACAGTACAGACAACAGTAACCAAGTCTTTGCATCACATTTTTCCTTTGTTTTGCTAAAACACCTTCCCCAAGGGTTTGATCCCATCATATGTATTATTGCATACAGTGGCTTAGAAAATTAATAGCAGGATGGGAATGGGGACCCTTCTCTTGAGCAGTGTCTGCTCAACAATGCTGTATCTTGAGAGCCTCTGTTGCTGTCTGGGAAGAGTTACTAGACAAAGGAATGTACCCAAAAAAAAATTCTTTTAATGATGTTTAGGCATTCTTGTAGCTGTCCTGCACTGCTGTGCAAGGGTTAAGTACTCAAAAGGGAATCCTTAAATGATGAAAAGCTGTTGACAGTCATGCTTGTGTCAAAAGTAGATCAAGGAAAAAGAAGTGCAGGAAATGTGCCTTTATGCTTGGATAGCCTCTGTGACCAAAGCAGCCCCTGAGGGATTCTTAAAGCAGTGCATGCATTTTGAGCATTCCTGAGGTTCTTACTAGTAAAACAAGGATGGAAAGGGACATTAAGTATCCTCAAAGATCAATGGAGCTCAAGGACAGATTAAAGTCACTTTTGTCCTCTCCACTTATGTTGTGTGAAATCAAGTAATTGAAAATAATTTTATTTTTACTAAACTTAATTCTACAGGATCAATTTCATATTCATTGTAATAATTTAATCAAGACCATGATCTGAAAATTATATTTCTTTCACTTTCTTGCTGGCACACAATTCCTCTTTTTCTGTGAAATATTGCAGTGTTGTTACATGGAAATTGAAGAGTGGGGAGACAGAGCTCCTGCATACACACTACGAAGGACAGAGGCATCCTGAAGCTGGAGGCTGCATCTCCTGAAGGACAGATGTCTAGCAATTATGTACCCCATTTCTCTCTCACCTATTTTTGCTGTTGCTCTGGGCAACATGCAGAATTTTTTTTTTCATGGAAAACTAATTTTAGAAATATTTTTTTCATTCTAATGATGATGAAGACTCATAATATTAACATTTTTTACAAAACAAATTGTTCCAAATCTATGCATTGACTTTATCAAAAGTAGTCATTCAGTATGGCAAACAGTCTGTTTTGAGAACATTATTTTCATTTAGCTAGATATTACATCATTTTACTGTATTAATGTTACCCCTAAACTCAGAGCAGATTACAGAGTGAAGATGACATGTTTGAACCTTAACGAAATTATGTAATATTTCCCACTTGATTATTTGGAAGATAGTAGTATTTCCTATTACAAAATGGAACAGGTATTTCCATACAAAAATATACCATGAGAAAATTGTCACTCAACACTTTGCTGTCATTAGCAGAGAGTGAGACTTCAGGTAACCTTTTGAGGGATCCCATCCCTTCTGCTTTTATCTCTGCATCCAGGCTTCATATCTTCCTTCACCTTCCCTTGTGATTATGCTTGTCACCTCTGCATGTGTGAATTCACACATACCTCCTTTTAAGCTGCAGTTGAAAAGCCAATAGGTGCCGTTCTAAAGGAATAGACCAATTATATTTTTTCCTCTCCATTAACGTGCAAGAGCACATTGGTTTGGAAGTGCTGTTCCCTTGGAAGGCATAACATATTTCAGTCATGTATTCTTGGTTCTTTGTAGCTGCTTGAAATGCTTCATTAAGAATTGGGAACATTCCCTTACATTTTATTCATCTCAGAGTAACACATCTAATGTAAGTCAGTCATCTAAGTTGCATTCCCTCTGGGAGGATGGGTCTTTGGCAATTTGCTGTAAAGCAGGTGTCTTAGGGTGCAATTTCTTGTCTCTTTTCTCAAATGACAAAGCCAGATTGAAAGGCTTGAGTCCTTCCTCTTTCCCTGTCCTGTCATCCTTCTGATTTTGGTAACAGCCAGTGTAGCCTGATGTGAACAAGTCTAAAAATATTGGAAGTTAATCTAAAACATTTAACCAATGAGAAAGGAAAATTTTCCTTAAGAATAGATAGTATTTTTATTGCAGAAAAATGAAAAAGTATTTTGAGGTTTCAAAAGGAAAGAAAAGTTCTTAAAGGATCAAAGAATTTCACTGTTTTTGTCCATTTAACACTTTTGATTTTTTTTCTTTTTACTTTTCTTCTTTTTCCCACTTCTGTTTTTGGTCAGTTTTCAAGAACCCAAGAAGATCCATATTCCTTGCAGGGAAAACACAGTTATGCATCTCTTAAATTAATGTTTTTCCCCTCATTAATGTGAGTGGAAGAGGAAGGGAGGAAAAGGTAACAGATTAAGAGTTCAGGATGTGGAATTCTGCTGTCTCTGACACAGGTGTGTCTTTTGCATGATGTCATCCCAGCAATGTCCAAATTTCAGATGCAAGTCCGTAGTCATGCCAATGGAATCCTACCAAGAAGAACAGAAGTTGATTAATGGTAAAGCTGTAGGTCATATGGACAAATCTCTCTTTTTCAGAACTGACATTGATACAACCTGTGATAGCTGTCAGGATCAAGTCTGTACACAGGTAGCAGGAGGGCAGTGGGTGCTTCTTCTACCACTCACCCCAGCCTGAACAGAGGAGAGAAAATAAGTGGAGCAGAATGGAATTCTTCCGAACACAATATCTCAAAATATCATTGGAAAGCCTTTGTGCTGTTGTGCAGCATATGATTGATTCTGGGCAGCCTAAACAGAGGTGAGACACAGCCCTCATTACCTGTAGTGGTAATGAGTAGTGATCAGTTAGTATTATAAAAACAGACATACGAGTATTGAGCAGCTCAGCTTTAAAAAGAGAAATCTTTCCAAGTTAATGTGGCAATATGTGCACACATAAGTATGTGCATGTGTAAAACACACAACCAGCAGGATGAAGTAGATGCAGTATTTTTGGATTTCAAGAAATGGTTTTGGCATCCTATTTCTCAATAGTAACCAAAATAGTAATTCAGATCTATTTCAGGAGGTGTAGATATACACTGTAAACTGAGTAAGAAATCATAATTAGCAAATTGCTATTCAAAGGCAACATGCCAAGTTAGGGATGTATGGAGAGGAGGACTCAGGAATTTCACCTTACATCCTATTCAATAGGTGAGGTTTGTGAGAAAAATACAGATGTCATGGGCAAAACTTTTTCTGGGTGAGTTCTGTCTAGTTGCTGCAGCACAGGGTGGGAACCTGCAATGCAATGTGCTTAGTGCCAGAGCTTTGCTTTTGAAGGGAGACACAGTGATTTTGTTAGAAACAAGTATTTGATGCATGAAGGGATGAGGATGCACTCTACAAAGTGTTGGGGAGAATAAAGAGTGGTTGCACAAAATGATTCAGGAAACACCATTATCCATGGAAGGAACTGGCCACTGAGTGACCGAATAAAGAAAGCGAGGAAATGTGAGACAAAGCAGCATTTTGTGTATCTAGGGGCAGCCAGGAAGCAGCTTGCTGTGAGCAGCAGGAGAGGGGACTGCAGGAATTTCGTACAACCATAAATGTCTAGTCATTCAGTATGTCATGGAAACCACAGATGATCTTTGGCAATCCAAGTGAAAATTATAACAGAGAGTTACTGGTTGTGAAAATCCCTTTGGACTGATCTACGTAGCACCCCTCAAGAAAGATTCTAGTCAGCAGTCAGCAGGTGGGCAAGGAGATAGTGTTCTGTCTCTGGGGATTGCAACATCTGAGAAAGTTCTCTGAAATAAACATCCACCAAAACAGCTACCAAGTATAGTCCATAGCATAAGTGACTGGGTTTAGTTTTGCAGAATATAACTAACTTTTAGAAATTTTGTAATGGCGCCAAAGAAGGATGAAACAACATATGTTCTTAAATACCATTCGCATTCTGCATATAAAGCAGGAAGAAAGTTAAAAACTGACCAAACAAATAAAGGTCTTTAAGTATTCTTCTAGTCAGACAAGTTGTATAAGACTCGGGTCAATGAAATGCATGTCTATATTCTCCAACAAGAAGAGACTCTGCAGTCTGACCGGCCTCCAGCTCACTGGAGAGGAAGGAAACTTCCAGACTTGTTAGGACAGATTTTTTCACATAGTGTTAAATTAGCAGCCAAGGGAAATGATAGAAAAGCAAGAAATAAAAACACTGGCTTAACAGAGAGGCAAGGTATTGAGAATAAAATTAAACGAGGCCCCAAGGACTAAAAGAGGAGTTCTCCAACTGCCTGTGACCAACATGATGAGGCTGGCTAGTAAGCAAGTAGCAGTGAAATGCAATTAATAACTTCTAAACCTACAGTGATGATAAACTGGAATTTCTCAGACCAGGAGGAAGAATTCCTGTAATTCAAAGGACAGAAGTAAGTTTGGGAACACTGTTGTATGGCTAAAATGACCTTGCCTCTTTCCCCAGCCATTGAACAAAATGATCCATTAATACCTAAAATAAATGTCAATGGGATTGCTGGGGATTGCTGGTGATTGCTATACACTGTCAAACCCAACTAAAGATCTGGATGAGATAATGACAAGCCTGTTGTGTGTAAGGGGAAGGAAAAAAAGTAATTTTTTTCCCGTGTATGTGTATGTGAAGCTGTCAACATAAGTGGCATATTGGTGGTTTCATTCTGCTAACATGGGAGCAGATTTGCAGGTACTGAATAGATGACAATATCAGAATGAAAATTCCCCTGTCACTAGTTAGGGTAATATCTTGGATCCATTCTCAGCAAATATAATTGAGATATGAATTGAGTTCAGAATTAAATTCAGATGTTCAACAAGTGGAAGTGGTTGCAGCTTGAGTGTACTTTCTTGGAAATAGAATAAAAATTTTAAGTGACCTGATATGTACTTCAGCTGATATATTAAAATAAATGGACTTCCGTGCCTAAATAATATCTGAAAGTGGTATATCTTGTAGTTCCAGAAAAGGTAAATCTCTCAGAATTTAAAACAGTGCCAAAGGAGCTCAGTTGAAAGAAAGTTCATGGACAGAAAGATTCAGATAATAATTGAGTTGCTTGTTCAAACAGCTAGAAAGCTACAAGCCTATAGCTGAAAGGGGAGGCTATGCTGTTATAAAAATTAAGGAAAATACTACATTGCTTGCACTAAAAGGAAGTTGAAAAGTTGAAAGAAAAAAGCAAAAGAAATTAAGAAGAAATCAGCAGGAAGTCTAAGGAAAATTTTCAAGTGCATTACTAGCAAAATATTTTAGCAATTATATGAATCTGTCATAAATGTGTGTGGTAGGTTTGTCAATAATAGAGACAAAAAGAAAAACTATTCAGTAAACATTAGTATTCTAGGAAAAAATAAAAAAATTGATTTTTCATTGTCACATAGAAATTGTGCAATGGCTTTCTGAACAAACAAAAAATATTATGAAAAAAACCTGCTATTAAAATGCCTACTTTGTAAAACAACTGGTTGAGACAGCTTGTGTTCGAGAATTTGGAAAGAACTAGTTAAGGAACTGTGAAACACATCCATGTGTTTATATTTTCAGTAAGTGTGTCAGGATACTGAGGAAATTCTGCAGAACTGGAAGAAAGTTAATGCTGCATTAGTATTTTTAAAGGATAAACGGAATAAGCAGGATGACAATACTTTATTACATCTGCTCTACTCCTGCAAAGTAGGACTGCTTGGTAATATGAAGATTGCTGCCTTGACATCAGTCTGAGTAAAAATACCAGAATATTTATATAGGATCAAAGAGCTAGAAGAGGGTTTATAAATACTTGTCAATCTAAAGGGCTTTTTTGAAAAGACATCTTGTTGCAATATAGTTTGTCAAAATGTTTACCATCCTGTAGGATATGCTACCTTCAGTTCCAGTCACATTCTTAGATTGATAACTCCACATGTGTACTTAAGTGAGTGCCTGGTGCAAATTGCTGAGTTATGTTTTAGTTTAAAACACAAGTATAAACCAGAATCATTGTCAATTAACTCTATAAGTTTCCTGTAAAAGTTCCTGTAAGTTCTGGGTTCTGCTCTATTTAGGAGTTTAGGAATTAGTCAGAAGACAACTTTAAAACTGTCCTCATGATCTGCTGATAATTTACAGATTAAGGTAGGGAAAAAAAAAGGCAGAGTTTAATGGAACTCACCAATGGAACTAGGTATCTCAAAGGAAACTACAGTGGAGGGTGGGAGTACATGTCCTGGAAGGAAATATGTCACAGGACACTTGATGTCATGGTAGACAATTGACAACAATAATTTGTTTTGCCAAAATGTCTGATGAGATTGGTGCATGGATTAACAGGGAGATCTCAGGAGGGAGAGAATGGCTGGTCTGCATGGCATAATATTACTGTGCACTGATGTCTGCCTTTCTGCCTTTGTCTCTGGAAAACTGGAGAGGCCTGTAGAAGATCCTGAAGTAGCACCTTGTGAGCCTTGGGAAAACTGTATTTTGTTGTGCTGCTTCCTTTTGACCATACCTGCAATCTGTCCAGATAGAATAAAACAAGAGTGATGAAGTAAGCAAGGGACTTGGGGTTGAACCAACTAATGAACAAAGAATAAGAGAGTTCAATAGCAAGCAGCAGGAGATCCCAGGAATATTTTCAAAGAGCAAGGTTAGTAACTTAAGGCTGTAAATACTCATGAACAAGAGAGACTATTTATTGAAAGTGGAAGTTTTAGGATCATTGAGAAATACTTGAAAATACTTGCTACTTTAGGTAGCAAAGAAAGAGTCTTCTTCAGGCTTAGTATGACTTCCTGACAGAACTATTAGTCTTTACATTACTTTATCTTCTCAGAGAAACAGTGAGAAATATAAAGTTGCTATTTTGATATTAGATGGAGAATACTACTAGAAAATGCTCCAAAGGAAATTCCTGTTTTGTCAGAAAGATGTCTTGGCTGATCTGGAATTGATTTCCCACCAGGAGTTCTGTAAGTATTTTCTGTAATTTTCTTCTCTTCTGTAAGGTAACAGCAGGATGCAGGAGAAAAATCACCCCTGCAGGTATCTTACTGCTTTTTTTTTCCTGTAAGATAGTGAAAGAAATGGAATTACCTTCTCAGCACTGGAGGTTTCTTATTTTACTGAAAAAGAGATGGATTTGTGCTGTGCTGTTAAAAGATCCCATCTTTTTCCTGTGGCAGTTGAATAAGTTACACTCTTTCTTCCTGATCACTTTATGTTACTTAATTACAGATTTAGCTTAAAATCATTAATCTCCTTCCTCTCCATCTTATATTTCTTTTCACTTAAACAATTGACTTTTGCTGATCAAGATAGAGAAATCATGGTGGTGAAAAGTAATATAATAGTCATTATTATTTTTTTCATGCTGAAATTTATGTCATACAAAAATTACATGCAAATATGTGTGAAAAGACATGATGTGGGATTATCAGAAACATTTGTGGATTATCAGAAGCATCTTGGTGATTATGTGCACTAGATTTTCAATTCAATCAATGTTGAAAAAATAAGAAAAATAATTGGGAGATAAATTGAGAGCATAAGCTGGACTACAGGCTGCTAAGCTGCTACTGTGAGTCTTCTTATGCTCAGCCATAGCCAGAAATTCTTTGCTCTGATGAAATGAATGACTGGGGACCTATTTCTGTGGATGCATTGTCTATCACTGAGTCTAGGGTCTTCTGTCCAAGTATACTTTGTCAGTGAACTTGGCTGTAATGACTGCCCTTCCTTCCTCTCAGATGTCCAGTTAAATAAGTGACATCTTCCCAGGACAGGTGAATATCGTTGTTATACTAATTAGAAAGAACTCCTGCAGTTTTTTGCCAAATTGAGTTGGGTGTTACATTGTTTTGTGTCTTATTTGTCTCAACCACCACCAATGGAGTGGAGGTATTTTCCACACTGAGGGCGTAAATTCATGTTTCAAGTAGCTTATGGCTCCTTTGCTGGTAATATGCCACTGGATCTTGTGCTTGTTAATGAAAAACAAGAGGAAAATACTCAAAGGTGTTTGTAGGGGAGGAGGGTTGGGTGTGACTGCATCAAATATTTTGTTTAAGTTTTAGTTGTATCAGGAAAAATGTCTCTAGCAGAACTTCTGCTATGACTGTGCTATGTTTGTGGGTCCCATGATACTCAGGCTATTTCCAAAGTATACAAGCAGCTTGGAGTGTGTGAGGAGACGAGTGGGTGGAACAGACTTTCCAGAAAACCCTGAGGGAAGTAAATACTGAAGCTATAGCAGTGCTGAGTGAAGATTGGGAGATAGAAAACTGAGCAATGTCTCAAAAGACACAGAACATGAGCTGGGAGGAGCAGACTTCAGCTGTCAAAAGCCCTTTACATAGCAGAATTTCTTTTAGTATCATGAAATAGATTTATTTGCAATACATGATTGTTTATTAGCATGGATTTTTCATAAGCCTGGCTAAACTTTGGCCACATAATTCCCATTCTTTTTGGATATTTCATCCTGTTATTGAAGATACCTTGCTTATCAGAGCAGTGCCTGTGTCTTATATGCAGTGCAAAATTAACTTTTCCTATACCAATGTCCCTAAATACTTAGAAACAGAGGTGGAAAAAAAATATAGTGTGTGACAATTGATCTGTGGAGACCCTAAATCTGTCATCAGTACAGGATGTGTCTCCTGCAGCATAATGCTGGTCTGTTCTAAAATTATTCTTCCTTGGAATGCCTTGAATTACTGTCTTTAGTAACATAGTAAAAGATGGAAAGATGCAGCATTTTTATGCTATGAAACATTTCCCAGCATTTTACTCGCTGTGTGATGCATTGTCATATATACTAAAAGTAAAATTGTTACAACAATTCAAAATCAGACCAGATATTGCTGAGAACTTATACGCAATAATGAGTGAAGCATATGAAGATATGTTCAAGTTTGAGGGGTTTTTATTTTTATAGATACTGATGTAAGTTTTCATAGTGTTGTTGTTCAAATTATCTCTGCTGAAAATATCTTAGATGTTTTATCAATGGCATGTCTGTACATCCCTGTCTCAACGGCAATTCTTGTGAATAAGATTCCTGTCCCCTCTGACATGATTTGACATTTTTATATTGCTGAACTCATAACCCAAAGGGCCAAAGTTTGAAAGCAATTCATTTTGCGTCTTGCTGCCTTTGAGCACCTTTTGACAACAAATATTTTTGTTTTTGCCAACTTGTTTATGACTTCTAGAAAAGACCATGGATAATCTTAGATATGAAGTACTGCAAGCTTAGTTCGGGAGTTGTGTATTTTCACCTGCACAGGTTAAATAAATAACAGAGCTGTTGTTGGTCTGAATTGTTCTGGAAACATCAGGATGCATTGCAATGAAGGTGAGAGTGATGTAGCAGGGCTTTGATATATACATATATATGTATATATATATATGCATGCTGAGCTTTATAATATGGGAGCAGAGTTTTTTAAAGCAACATCAAAAACATCCCTTCCTCTTTTTATTTTGTTATAGCTGTTGTCTTCTCCTCTGGATCACATGAAGAAAACTCTTCTTCACCAAACCCAACTCAGAAGCTCTCCCTCGTAAAAAATAAGATGGTTTCATTGCATCAGCCTTCTACACCAGGTACCACAAGTCCTCTTCCTTATATCCTCCTTATTTCTCCTTCAGAATCTAGGTGTAAGACAGGTGCTGGCAGTTACAAGCACCTCTTACCAGAAAGCTGTGGCACTGTATTCCTGACTGGAACTAGAGCAATGACTCAGAAAGGCCAGTGAAAAGGGAATTCCTAATTTCTGTATTAAACAAAAAAAAAGCCCCCCACCAAACTCAAAACATAGTGAGCAAACCAAACCACAAAAGACCCCAAACAACAGAAGAAACTTACTGCCTCCCCCTTCAAACCAAAAAAATCCCCAACACAGCAGGAAAATGAAAAAGAAAGAAAAAGGAAAGAAAAATAAAACTATTTCCATCACCACAATGAAATCTACCAGATTTGGGATTGGGAGTTCTTGAAATAACAGCTAATTAGTGGAGCTGCTTTCCTACTACTATAGAAAAAATTTTATTTCTTTTTGATACTGAATGAAGCCTTTTTCCAAATGGACTTTTATTTTCAAGGCATTGTGAAAACCAAATGATCTGTGAGGTTTTTTAACATGTGTTCAGTGTCTCTTGTCCTGTCAGTGGACACTACTGAGAATGCCATCTTCCACTTCATTCCCTGTCATCAAAGTGTTTGTACACATTCATAAAATCCCCCTGACTGTACTCTTCTACAGACTTAACAATCCCAGCTGTGCCAGCCTCTCTTCTTAGCAAGATGCTCCAGTCCCTCAGTCAGGACCTGTGCTGGACTTGTTCCTGTAGGTCAGTATGTCTCTTGCATTAAGAAGCCCAGAGCTGAGCACAGAACTCCAGCTATGGTCTCACCAGTGCTGAATAGAGAGGAAGGATCACCTCTCTTGATCTACTGGCGATGCTCTTCCCAATGCTGCCCAGAAGGCTGTTGGCTGCCTTTGTTGCATGGGTGCACCCCTTGCTCACAGAGAGCTTGCTGGTCACCACGCTCCCAAAGCCCTTCTCTGTGGCTCCTTTCCAGCCAGCCAGCCCCCAGCACATACTGCTGCACGGGGTTACACCCACAAGGTGCAGGACTTGGCTTTTCCTTCAAGGGGCTCCTGCCAGCCCAGTCCCCAGCCTGCTGAGGCTGCTCTGTGCGGCAGCACAGCGCTGGGGTGTGTCAGCTGCTCCTCTCTTTTGTAACCTCTGTGATCTTGCTGAGGGTGCACTCTGTCTCCTTGTTCAGGTTGTTAATGAAGATGCTAAACATAAAATAAAGAAAGGCCTCTGGGTGTTAGAAAAGTCACACATTCCTCCCCGGGGATGGCAAGGTGACCTAGCCTTGCCAGAGGAATGTTCCTTACAGTAACATCTTCCAGATGGTATCTGATCTTTAAAGTCCCTTCTGACATACCCTGGACTGTCAATGAGCTTTTAAAAATCAAATCTTCTTTGGAACATTTTTGTAATATATTAAAATATGTTCTTTGCTGATTGTAGTAATATAGATCTATTTCTCTATTATACCTTTTTCCTTTTAATTTGTCATGTTCTTTCTTTTTGCTGACTTGTACTTGAGGTTCTCCAAGTTCGTAAGCAAAGATGAAACACCTGTAAGGTGGTGCATAATGGTGTTAGAGGTTTCAGTTTTCACTCTTCTCTTTCACTGTAACCATGAGTGTACCCAGTTATCCTACTCTGTGATTTGTTCTAAAATCCAGTTTATTGTTAATCCATCACAATACAATGCATATAATCTATTCCCAGAGAAAAGAGTCATTTTTCTACTGGATGTCAAAAACTTTCCTAATCAGTTTCAGACTCTTGCAGGTATTCAGATTTCTTCAGTCTCAGGTTGTAGCAGATAGGCATTATAAAGCTCAGAGAGTTGGGAATTAGGTGTTTTTCAAGGGAAAAGTTGTGTTCACCTATCTCAGCTGGGAACCACCTTGTCATGTAAGACACACAAAGGACTAAATCTGCATTGGTACAGTCCTTGCCACTGCAAGCTGAGGTATTAGTAAGGTTTGATGAAATTATTTTGTTATAAACAACAGTTTCAAGTAACTGTCTTTTTGAAAAAGGAAATTTTTCTTTCCTGAGCTTTCACTTTGGTCTCTTTCATGGTTATGTTCTTGTGAGAGAAATTGCTTTCTGGGTTTTACCACCAACTGAAAAAAATTATCAGATAAAAATATTATTTCTACTAACAATAAGCCTGTAGGTACTGAGTTAACGTGTCAAAGCTCAATAAGTTTGCAACAATACAGCAGGTTTGGGTCAGGACTCTGCTTTGTCTCACACATCTGTGGAGTTTCTGAGCTATTGAGATCCCTAAACCTTTTTATTGCATCATCAAACCATAGCCCGGAGCTGTGCACAGACATTTTTCCCTAGATCTGACAGAGCCAGGAGAGTGGCTGGTGTCCCCATTCCTGTGTGCTGCTGGTATCAGCATTGCATACACACACACACACAATTTGCCAGTTCATCTGCTTGTGGCTTCCTTGTAAAAATGATGGGCTGAACAGTGCCCAGCCTTTCCTAAGCTGTATGCATTTGATGAAGGTATTTGGATGCTTGGCCCAGGTGTCAGTTTGAGAGAGGCAGCAAACTCCAGTATGAGCAGGCCAGAAAGAGTTGGGGAGTGTCCAAAGCAAGGGAGGAGAAGTGTTTGGGTGGGAGACCACAGTCTATGCCAACCCAAAGTTATGTGCAACTCTATAACATCTGTGTTTATTTTTCCCCTGCTCACTGAATGTTGTTTTATAAAAATGAAGTTAGATTTCACTTCAGTAATTAGGAGAAAGTTAGTCTGCTTTTACTGTCGCATTCAAAAGATGCTTCCTTTTCTCCTTTGTCTGAAAGTTTGGTTGAAATATAGGCAATCTTCTGGAGGCTCTTATGTTTTTATTTTTGCCATACCTGTTCAGCCACATTTTCTTGTTATATCAGACCTTAATTCTGCCCTTCCCACCTGCCTGTTCTCCTCCACAGGAATAGGACTACAAAAGGGCTAACTTTGAGTCATTCATGTTTGCAAGGTTTGAATACCCTCTGAACATCAGGACCTTAAATATGAATGTTTAGTCTCTGGCTTGGGGACACTCCAGTTATTACTGTAATATTATTATTACTACTGAAAATAAAATATCATGCAAATTAATATCAGCTCTATTCAGCTCCACTCTGTGTGGGAGAGCTTTGTGCAGCTAACATCCCTTCAGGGAGTTTATATTAGATTGATGACAGAACAGTGAATTACTTCTTGTCTGGTTTATAATATGCTGATTATGAAAAATTTTGGCCCAGATTATCTAGTGTTCTTAATACTGTGAGCAAACTCTGGAGTTTGTTAAGAAGTTACTCTTATCTATCTTGCTAGAGGAAAGTAAAACTGTTTTAAAAAGAT
The DNA here is from genome assembly GCF_036417665.1 of Passer domesticus. Lineage (NCBI taxonomy): Eukaryota > Metazoa > Chordata > Aves > Passeriformes > Passeridae > Passer > Passer domesticus. The sequence continues at coordinate 37,514,596 of NC_087479.1, forward strand.
AAAAATAAAAAATTATGTAAAGCTTGCATTGCTCATCTATTTTGCTCGAGACCCTGTCCATAGACCCCTGCTCTATTGCTAGGAGAGGTTTGTTATTCAAGTAACAGTTCTTTCTTTCTGCCAAAATGCTAAATCCATACAGTTTCAATATCCTTGTTGATATTATTGGTATTATTCTCATTTGGGACTTTGAGTGCTTGTGGTCTAGACCTTCAACTGATATAAATTCATTGTTGGAGGAATTTGACTTACATTTGGTCACTCATGTGCCCCTTGGGCTGGGATAGGCCTCACTGAAACCTTTGGTTTCTCACAACAGAAGTCTCTTGTATCATTGGCTCAAGCTGTTCATGGGTGACGTCCACAGACAGTTTTGGAAAACCAGACTGGGTGTTATCTTCCATTGGTGTTCTGGCATCCCAGGAAAGGCAGCAGATACTTCTGGAAAACAGTTCCTCCCATGGAGATGTTGAAGGTAGGCAGAGCTACAGTTCCCCTCGAATGGATGCCTGCTTTTGCCCAGTCCTGGCTGCAGCAGGAGTCAGCAGGCTGAGGTCTCAGGCCCGTGTCACTAAAAGTGCCACCATGTGCTGGTTCTGGTGCAGGGCTCCCAAAGTCACAGTCCTTGCCCAAGAGTCAATAAGAAAGGACCATGTAATGCATGGGTTCTGCCTCTCTTGTGTATGGATGTATCCTCTAAAGAGTTGGCCCCTTTATATACTCATTTTCTATCTCCCCATTTTGGAATAAGCTGCTTTTATTTAAAGGGACTGCATTTTTCTCTGGAAATTCAATCCTATACAAGCCAGAGCTGGCTCCACTTGTCTACTGTCTGGCTGGCAGTCTTTTGTTCTGTTGGATACACCTTCATGATTTTTTTTGTTTCTTCTTTTCTGATTTCTTCTATCATTTCTTTACTTAAAGCCATAATTTTTACTTTATTCTCTCCCTCTTTTTTTTGTGCATAGCTCTTCCTTTATTCTCATTACTCTTTTCTTCAAACTCCATCTTCATTTTCCTCTTATCTCTCTTCCATCCATGCTGTGTGTCTCTTGTTTTGTTGTGGTTTTTTTTCTCTTCACAGGGGACATTTTCCTCCTGAACACCAGTAGACTCCCAGATAGATGTGAGTTCAGCCTGCAAAGCCCCATCCTGCCTGGGAGCTTGGATTCTTGCTTGCTGGAGCTGGCCATACATTCACAGGACACTGTTCCTCTTCTCCAGAGATTCACAGTTGAAATCAGATATGCAGAGACAAACAAAAATACAATAACTTCTCTGAGAGCTGGCCATGAGGAGAATGCCAGGTAAGACAATCAATTTTTAACTGTTGAGCCTTTGAATTGCAAGGTAGACTGGTGTTTCTCCAGGCTGCTGTCTATCAGTGTCTTTTACCTTCTTGAGATCATTGCTGCTATTACAGAAGAAAATAAAGGTGTGACTTTCAGGACTGAAGCACATAGCCTCCTGACAGATGCCTGTAATAGACATAGGTTTTGTGAATCCTTTTTGCAAAGAACACACTACCTTAGATCTTACTCTTCTTCCCTCACATTTGGAAGGGTGAAGAATGATTAATTTTTTCACTGATTCTAGGACTGCAGCTGTAAAATGCATTCAGTCCAAAAACTGCCTTGGTAACATGACTGATATCTCTGTGGATTCAGTGGGTCCTATCGATGCTACAAGGGTCTCAATTCTCATTTTGAGATGGGGGTTAATTTTACCTCTTTAATAATTTCCTCCCTTATAGTAGGTTTAGGAGTATCCACTTCTACTCCAATTGTGGAGTTCAGGGAGGGAAAAAACTGAGGTAAGAAGAGGTGAAGGAAAACAAAAGAAGGTATAACAACCCCAGATCTTATGTTGTTTTATGATGTTTTACTTCTTTATTCATGTGTGTAGCAGAATGCAGTAAGGAAGAGAAATGGGTAAAGGGAACAAATCACAACAGGAAAAGAAAGAGAAAATCCACGTGTCATCTAATTTTTCCATTTTCCATGTGCTTGTTTTTCCTTTGCTGCAATCCAACTTGTAAGAACCTGGGTCAGACACATAACAAAGTTTTTTATTTCCATCACCTGACTGACTCCCAGGGAGAATTTAAGCAATAGATCACAGTTCTTGTTTTCTTTGAAATTCTTTGGCACTCCCCAGGCTGCCATGGAGATCTGCAGCGAAGAGTCCCCGTCAGCCAAAGATAGCAGAGTTTGACTAAAAAACTTTTTTTTTTTTTTTTTTTCAGATCTCTCTCTCCCTCTTTCTCTCTCATTTTCAGCTGTTGCTCAGTTCCTTCCTGGCTATTCTTTCCCCATCTTCTTGCTAATTTCACTGTGAATCTGTTGGATTTTCTGGGATTAATTTCTAATATCCTTTTTTACCTACTCAAAGCTGCCCTTGGTGTTTTTTGAGTATTTGACAGGCCTCTGCAGCTGCAGCTCCATTCCACAGTGTAAACTCATAAAATGCCCTTTTGCTACACCTTTCTGGTCAGACCAGGCTTTGCTGGTAAACACTGCAACATCTCTGGAACAGATCATAGATGTTGTTCAGCAGCTTATTTGAGCACTGCAAAACAATTCTATGTGAAGTCAAGATCATCATCTCTCTAAAAGTGATGGCATTTAGATTTATTAGAATGAAGTCAGTTTAATTGGAAGTTGGCACAGACACCGGTATTACTTTTTTTTACTGAATGAAATGAAGCACTGGTAAGCTCAGAGAATTTACTCTTAAGATTTTAAAAACAAAGTTAGGAACTATCAAATACCCTTCCTTTCCTCCTTCATTACAGGGGAACTTTAAAATCTTGGTACAATTAAAAAAAACTGGCCATGGAGGCAGAACAGAATTTATTTCTAACACAGTGATTGAGCTGCTTCTTGCTAGGCAGGTAGCCTGAAATGAGCATTCTGTCCATGATTAAGATTTTAACAACATGGGTTGTTAAGCAGGTATTACCCTGAAGTGTTGCCACTTTACAGGGACCTTCCACAAGGAGTAGGAGTTCTACAAGCTTTTCTGTCTTAACTAAACACTGTTGCATAATTTAGAACACAGGGGACAACGAGCAGATCACCTTGAGATAGATGCCTATGTGCAGTACCTAGTGTAACCACTGAAAATTACTACTAAGTGCTGGTCTTCAGATCAGAGTAAAAACTTGAACATAGAAAAAAGGTAGGTGGCACTTTTTTCAGATAATCAGACACACCAGGAAATCCTGATTGGGTCCCTTTTGTCACCTCTCAATTCCATGACCAAGCTATACTTCATCATAAACTGCAGCTGCACCAGACTACTTCAGTGAACTGTCCTCTTTCTGGACCTAGAAATATTCTCCTGATGGTGTTTTCTCCTTCAGGATCCATCAGTTCCCAAAAGCTTAGATGTATGTCACATGTAAGAGAAAGTTTCTCTACTGTTCACCTCACTAACTAGTAGGATTTATCATTAAATTGGTAGTATTGAAGCTGCCACTACTTTTTCATACATAAGCCTTAATGAAAGAAAAAGAAACAAATGGACTTTTAGTACCATGTTCTCTGAACAAGTAGGGCAAAGTCACAAAGTCATGAGGTTTATTTTTAAATACCACACCTATAGATCATGGGTGTTCTGAGTTATTACCATTAGAAGGAGAACTGCTGAGGGAGTGAGGTGTTTGAGATTCTATGTATTTACAAAAATATATAAAATTTAATTTCTCATTATGTCAGTAAAGCTCAAACATCAGGAGCCTGTAACCTTGCTTGCAAGGCCAAGCCTTCTTTGTCTGGCACTTAAGTCAGAAAACTGTTTTCACTTCCTCAGGGTTATGGTGCTTATTCAGGTCACATATAATATATGCTTCTTACTATTTAAAAAAAATTATTTTCTTAAATGTTTTTTACTATTTTACTTATTCCACCTTTTCATCTTTACCACACAGACCCAGAATCAGCCACAGTTGAAAATTCTTGAGTCCTGTGTGGTTTTGGGTGTTTTCACATGCTTGTGTTTATTGTGGACCACAATTATTTCAGTGTTCTTAGCCAAAACTGTTTCAGTAAGAAGCTAGTTTCTTTCAACTCTAAGTACTCACACTTCATTGAAAATAAAAAAGCATCATTTGGGGCAGGGATAATATTTTCACTTTCTATAGTGAAATATAGTAGTCAATAAGCCTAGCTGATTTTGTTCTGTTTTCATTCTGGAATGACCACAGTAATCTCAGTAAATCAGAAAACAAAAAGTTCATGGCCATGTGCACACATGGGTTTTCAGTTAGCCAACCTCAGAAAACTGTTTATTGCTTAGTTTTTTGTGTCTTCCCCCCTTTTTTTAGAGGGGTGGTGGTGATAAAATGCTCCACCATCTTCTGAGACCCTTGAAAAAAATTGCAGTCTTTGACACTGCTGCTAAGGTGGTTGTTTTTATTCACAAAAGTTATTTAACTTCTCCTACTGTACAGACGACAAGGGAGTAGCCTGGTAAGTGTTCTCAGATAATGTCTAAATGTGTGCTGACAACAATGAGCAGAACCCTTTCGATTAAAAAATGTATCTAGAAAGGGTGAGGCTGTCCAGCTGCTGTACATGACTGTGAATTTTCAACACTATGCTGGGAGTATGATTCAGTTAGTGCCTCTTGTGCCTCTCTTGAACTTGCACCCAAAAATATACTGTGTCAAAGACTAAACCTCTAAGAGTTTGGTGAAGGCTGGAGTGGGAGGCATGTGTTTTGCACTCTCAATTTCCTTTTAAGTCCAGTGGTTATCACCAGATATATGTGAGGACTTGCAGACAACAATTTCCTGTGTGTATAAAAGTAAACTAAAACTTCTAATCTTTATGTTCACTGATTGAGTCTAGAAGCATCTAGCATGCACAGCTTTGTGCAAAAACCCATGCAGTGGGACCCCCTAATTTAGAAAATATTTCAGCTTTCATGTTCTACTTTATTGCATTTTTCAGTCCTAATAAAGAAATGGTTATTCTTTACATAAAATATTTCCTAAAATCAGTCATCAGTTACCTTTGTTGGATTTTTCATATCCAACAAAAGATATATTTTCATATCACATCATAGAAAGGATTGGTAAGAAGAGGGTGGAAAACATCTGTCTAGCAGAGAAGATTGAGAGGCTAATGAAAAGTGAACCCTACGAAAGAAGATTTGGAATTAAAAGTTTTCAGAGTGAATCTTGAATTTTCTTGCCTTAAGCATTAGATAGCTTGCAACACCAAACTTTCTGCCCATGCAAATTTCTCCAAATTATGTTGGACCCTAATAGTTCTTCCATGCATACAATGAATTTTAACATCTCTTTTTAGAAGAAGAGTAGTATTGCCTCAATACTTAAGATCTGGTTTGACATAAAATCAATAGTAAAGTTGTTGCCAAGCTTGGTTGATTTGGAAGCCTGCTGCAATGATCCATCTTCTGCTGGATCAACACTGGGCTTCGTTCCTGATTCCATTAAGAAAATTACATTGGCTCTGATGAGTTTCCATTTCAATGGTGGGACCAAGCAAAGGAGGTGTAATTATTTACAGCATTAGAAATCTGCTGCAGTGGGATCTAGGCAGGGAGGCTTTCTCTGAAGGGGAATACCTTGATGATTAAGAGACTTCATACGCTAAAGCTCTCTATGTGATGCAAAGCCACTTGTCATTTTTGTGGCCTTTGGATGCTAGACAGCTTTTTCTGCCATGTTATAAATGGAGAATATTTCAGTGCAGAACTAGGATGTTTCGTGGGAACTTAGTGCTCTGGCTCAGAAGAGCTGCCAATTCACAGAAACAGTGGCTTAAGATGGTGGCCTTGTTCTTCCACCAGATACCACAGCTCTCCCAGCAGAGATGGCAGAATGGACAGTCTGTCTTCCTAAGTCATGGCATTTCAGAGCTTGGCTTATTGACTTAGATGACTAGTAGTTTTATTTATGTATTTTGATGTAACACCAAGTTCCAAAGTGTCTGGCTCATAAAGCATATAGGATTAAGGTGCAGCAGCTGAACTAGTCATTGTTTTCGGCTGTGGGGCTTTTTAGTTGCTACTGCTAAATGTACCACTGGCTGTGAATCACAGGCTGTGTGCCACAGGTTCTGCACTCAGTGTTGTGTTAACACTGGCAATACTGTGATGTCTCAGCTGGAGTGTGGGTTGTAACTTGGTAGAGGTACTAGAACTATGCCTAATAGCTAAATTCAAAAGATTTAAAGATTGTCCTTGCCATTACTGGCTCATTGCACCAATTTGATTATGGCTCATTCATTCTTGTGGTCAACAGGATGCAATGGAGTGATGAACAGAGCTGTGTCATGTAGAAGAAGTGACTCAGTTCTGGATCAGTGCTGGATGGTCTTGGATGTTGTCCCACAGTGTGGCAGGGGGGATGTATTTATAAGAAAATTTATGTGATATATTTACAGGTGCTGGACGTTCCTGAAGCTGCACTGTAATACAAAATGAAAGCAAATCAGTTATTCTTCCATGTTGGGAAGTAGAGATAGTGCTGTTGCAATTCAGGCGTGTACCTTTCTGAAGATTAATTAAATTATAATGAACTGTATATTATGATAGGACAGAAAATAGAGGAAATAGGGTCATCTTTGTAAGAAGAGCTCAGTTTCATATGAGTTCAGGATATCTGTGGGTATTTATGTGTGTGTACAGTTGTGAAAGTGAGAGGTGGGTGGATGCCATAGAATGGATAGTTAAAAATTATCCAGACAAAGTTATATAATTATGGAGGGAAGAACTGAAGAGAGTGTGATAAAAAATTAAAGTTGCTCTGGAGTTTTTGCAAGTTGCAAACACGGTTCTGTGATTTTTATATTGAGTCCAGAAGAGATGTGTTTGTAATCTGGGTATTGCCTTCTAAGGTGTTTCTGGTGCAGGACAAAGGCTAATGACGACTTCAAGGCAGCTGAAGGCATTTCCTAAATGAAAAAGTAATCTTAGGAGCAGAGCTGGTCAACACGTCTTAACACTGGCCTGGCCTTCTTATTACTCCATTGGCAAGCACTTAGGTCACTTGTCCAGAGTGGCCCCAGTAACATCAGCAGTGTATAGAATATGGGTAAAATTATCTCTGCCTGATACTATTTTCAGAAAAGAGCTTAGAGTAAGGATTCCTTTCTCACTAGCCTTGCTCCATCCATTTACAAAATAATAACACATATATTTAACTGTGCATTGCTGTCTTGCTAACATAAGATATAGGAACAGATTTGGAAACAAAAATAAAGTAAAAATATTTTTTAAGAATTATGCTGTATTTTTTAAATGATACCTGGATACCCTCACTTCCATCAGACTTAATTTGAGTGAGGTACTTCAAAAATTCCCTTTTGGTAACTCTCTTTCTAGCTTTTGATGTCTGACAACCATCTTTAAAATTAGGGTGCTGGGGACCATTTGTCTTTTTCCAAACTGCCACAAGTGCTGCACAATTGAGAAACCTTTGCAGTCTAGATTTGCAGGTTATGGCATTTACTCTGTATTGAAATGTAAATGGCACAAGTAATCTGCATTTCCTGGAACAGCAGTTCTATCCCTTGCTTTGTGGGTGCCCTGTGGTTTGCCAAGGTAGAAAATCAGACAGACAACACACAGATAAAGGTTTTCATTCTTGACACAACCAAGAAACATTCAGGGTCAGACATTTACTTCCAAAACACACAATGGCAGTGTTGTCTTGAGGATCCAGAGTCTTGTGCAGCTGCTTGGCTGATCTGTACTTTCAAGAGCAAACAGAACACAGCCATATATGTGGAAAGAACATATTGGGTAGTGTGTCCAAAACTGGTGATAATTTAAGATCCATTTAAGAATCACTGGGAATGGTTGGATCTCTTCATCATTAGCAATAGTCTCTGCAGCAAAGATAACCTTCCTTACATGAGCTTGCTAGGCTGAACATCACTTGTTTTATTTTAACACCCATTTGTTATCTTGCTATTTGCATTCATTGATCCATTGCCCACATGGATACTATTACTTCTCTTTGGTAGAGACTCCACAGAATCCAATGTACTGGGTGTATGTCTGATAACATTGTGTTGTCCTCTAGGATGAAATGGAAACACCTGGTGGCCCAGATTGGACGAATAGAAAGACCTTTCAAAATCACCCTGGTGTATTCAAACTGTGGAGCACAGGAGGTTGGAGTACTGGCAGTGGGGTCCTTGAAACTCAGGAACTGCTTTCATGGTATGCTTTAACACAGACAAGTTTGGAATAACCAAATGCATCCTCACCACAATAGGGGATAGGATAGCATTTAGAAGAAAGATGAGAAACTCAGAATTATAGAACTAATTCTAGCGATCCTCTCTGCTTTTCAGCTTTGCTTTGTTTGCTCTTTATATGCAAAAAAACCCAAAACCAACTGGACTTATGCTGAATCCAACAACAAGGATGAAAAAGTCTTTACCTAGATTATTTAAGCATTTAGTGTTTTTCTTTCTTAAGTAATAAAGAACAACAGTCTACCCTATGTAACCAAAGCCTTTTCCATACTTGGCTTTATCAAACAACTCTATGAAGAAAAGAAACATTTATCTGCCCCTGGTGGGGTCTGTTTGCTACTGCCAGGCTGAGAATTTCTATCTAAAATGAAAATAATCGGAATGTAATTATTTTCTCTAAAGTACAGAGCGCTCAGCTAAGACCTCAGTTTTACCTGGAGCTTACAGTTTTGTTCTGAATGTCATGTAAATGATCCTCAGTGGCAGTGCAGAACCTTGCTAATGTCATTTAGGCTTCTTGGAAGTGCAGGAGTCTGTCAGCACAGGCAGTCTTCAGGTCGGGGACATAATCATCTTCAGTTCCTGAATTTCATGAATTAATATAACGTTATTGTTTCCATTTTGCAGACTCTGTAGAAATAGCCTGGAATGTAATGTAAAAAGAAAAAACTATTGTGAGCATGGTTTTGATCATATTAGAGATTTAATTCTAGTCATCATTCTTTTAATTTAACATACTATATTTTTAATGTAATTTTTTTTGACAGTCCTCGAGTTTTGAGGGGATGCATACAGCCTGAAGCACTGTGCTCTCAGTCTCTAAATAACTTGGTACATGTATCTGGCACAAAACAGTGTCATGAAAATTTATTATTTCAGAGTGTGTACCTGGATTGCTGCAGAGGTGTTCTTTTTTCTTTCTCCTGCAATTGGTTGCCTAACTTTTGCATTTTTTTCAGAGTAGTAGTGATCCCAATCTAACTTCTGTGCAGAGCTCTGCTAAAGGGCACCAGGTCCATAACAGGCCTGGGCACATATGCATCCACATATGGACAGGCTGGGAGTCATGCTTTTGGGAAATATCAGACTTAAAAGTCATGCTCAGCCTGGCAGATGGGTACCTGTGAAGTCAGCCAAATGCTCCCAGACTAGAACTGACCACACTAGTTAGGGTGCATGAATAAAATCTGTGTGCAGCAAGCCAGCTTGCTGGGGAAGCAGCTACCTCGTGGGCTGGATGCCACAGCTGGAAGCTGGCACAGAAACAAGTCAGCAGCCCAAGTGCTGATTAAACTTGAGCCTCAACAGGGCACAGCAATGTGTCTATCAGGGCTGGAGAAAAGTGGGTGACCCTGCCTCCAGCAGCAGGGTGCCATGCAGCATGTCACAGCTGTCTGGCAGGTGCACAGTCATGTGTGCAGAACTGACGAGCACATCACAGTAGGAAACTGCAAGACCCTTCATTATAAAAACCCAAAAATGGTCTAAAGATAGAACACAGAAAAAGCAGCATCAGAGAGAAAAGAGGAATAAACTTGGTCCAGAAATCTCATGCTGGATAGAAACCTACATGAAAAAAGCAGAGATTTATCATAAAAAGAACAATGTCTTACGTGTGAAAACTAATACACATGAAGGGTCATATACATTCTGTCAGCTAATCTCTGGATTTAGTTCTGTTTTGTTTTTGTTTTGGGGTTTTTTTTGTTTGTTTGTTTGTTTTTTTCCCATTAGATAAAGAAAATCAAGACCTTTTTGTATATGACAAAGGCTCAACCTTCCCCTGCTTTCATGGAGGCTGTGTCAGCCACCTACAGATCTGTGAGTTCATCAGTGATTGCCCTACCAAAGAGGAAGGAGTGAGGTGTGGTGAGTATGTGGCATGACACTTCATTCCATTAGAAGAAATAATTTAGAATACAAAATAAGTTAAATTGATTCCATCTTTAGATTAATTCAGTATTTCACCTCCTGAATTAATTTGTCCCATTTACATTAATTGGATACCAAGATTCTCTTTGAAAATTCACCCTATATAGAACAAAATGGATTTTTTTAAAATTTATTTGGTTTCTTAAGTATTGCAGTAAGGAGCTCAATGACCTTCCCTTCACAGTTACTTCTACTTCAGAGAAAGGCAAAACCTTATTTACATGTCTGCAGCTGGGTGAGAATTTCCTTCTGGACCCAAGATCTAAGCCTTTCCTTCAGGGAAAGGTATTAATCATCTTTCCACTCTTAGTTACCTACAGTGTCATAAATCTGTCCTTCCAAGATCCCAGTTCAGGAGTTCTTGCACATCAGGACAGAAAAACCCCCTACCAGTATATGAGGTGCTAAGAAGCAATTTTAGCTTTAGCAAGTACAGTGGTGATTTAAAATAATCTGTTGATTTGCCTTCCTTTAAGTGGACAAAACACTTTGTGATGCCTGCAATTTCATATGTAGCAAGACCTTTACAAATATGTGGCAGTGATTTGCCATTCCTGAAGTTACAGGGGCTGCAGTTTTGCCCAGAAGTTAGAGTAGGACATGATAAAAAAGTCTCAAATGTTTACAGAAGCAAAGTGTTGGCTTTCTAATGGTGACTCTGGAAATAAACAAATGAGACCTATTTTGATAGTGTAGCATAGGTTAGACAACTGGGACAACAGCAATGGATTTTCACTTTTGTTTTTGTTTGTGTTCTTCCACAATCAAATTGCTCCTATTTTCCTACTTTTTCTTGTTCTTGATTGTAGACAATCTCCCAGAGGGTTCACACTGCTCTTTTGAAGAAGGTCTGTGTGGCTGGACACTGAATGAAACTGCAGCATCTCCTTGGTCTATTCGGGGCTTTTCCAAAATGATTCAAGAAAACTCATTTGTAGGGTCTACTTTGCAAGCCACTGGTGGTAGGTTCTTCATTGTTCTCTTTCCCACTCTGTGTGCATGCATATACACAATAGCCTTAAATTTAAGTTTCTTTAAATTGGTTTAAAAATTTTGACATCATTGTCAAATGAACTTCAGCATCAGTTTTATCTATAATAACTTCAAATGTAGCTAAAATTAACTTTGGAACGTGATGCAAAACTTTATATTAAACAAGTTCTGCAAAAAAAGTTAACACAACTCTCAGAGACAAAGATTCTGAAAGAAATTATATAATGCATACTTTTTCCCTCTTCCTTCCTCTTATGAGCTGTGCAGTTACTGAGTACTTCAGCAGCAACATGATAACTGCTGCATCACAAGGTAAAAATTGCCCAACAGAACTGCAGACCTGTTAACTTTCTAAATAAGAAGGGGGGAGGCCAGACCCTCACCTGTTGAGGCTGAAAGTCTGAAGTGTTAGCACACATAAGTTTTGCCTCACAGTTTCCTGCCAAAATGGAGGGTTTCCGTACAAGTGTCCTGTTTGTCTCCTGACAGCCTGTGTAAGCTCTCCCTGGAAGCAAAGACTGCAAATAAACTCTTCCAGCCCAGTGTTTTACTCAGCAAGTGTCATTGATGCTAATGCTGTAGGAATTAAGAGTGTAGATTGGTGTGCACCTCTGTATGGGAAGATCTTGAGTGGTATCTGAGGTTTATCCACTCACATTCCAGTAAGAGGTTTGTTGACTTTTGTGCTGCTGAAATCTACCAGAGTGTTTACTATAACCTCACCACAGACTTGCTCTCAGGTCCTGCTTACACCTACATATGCTTACATACCTGCAGGAACATTAATAATGTTAAAGAGTTTCAAGTGATTACACAAAACAGCAAGAGATCATTTTCTTTTTCACTTTTGTGTTCACAGGACACTTCCTCTACCTGCGAGCAGACAGCACTCAGACAAGTGGTACGGCTAAGGCTTACAGTACCAGCTTGCCAGCCAGTCTTGCCACAGAAGACTACCAGGTGTGTCACTCTGTCTTAGCACCTTTGTGGAGTAAATCATCAGGCTGTAGGCACTATTTGCACAATTAGCCTGTTCTCCTGTCCCTCTGCACACTCTACACAGCACTGGAAAGCCGAAGAGCTGGCTATACTGCCTAGCTGGCCACTTGTTCAGAACTGGAAAGGAGATGTGAGGTACCTCCCCAGTAAGTGAAAGCAGAAGCCCCAAATCAGTCACTCCTTGTGGAAAATTCCCCAACCTAACTGTACCACTTAGGAAGAGTTACTGAGAGGTAACTCTGAGAGGTGCCAACAGCTTCAGTGTATGGGGCAGCCAGTGTTTGTAGGAAAGGGAGCTGTCTGGTTGGGCCATTGAGTCTTTTAGTACATCTGCTGCTGAGATTTTTCTTCATAAATTCTGCAGGACTTGTGCAGAAGTTAATAAACTTGATAGTTTCACTGAGAACAGGAGTGTGAAGTTAGAATGCATTCGATTTTCCAGAAATAGATGAGTATAATAAACTTCTGATGACATTCTTCAGGAATTTCATAAGGTTAAGGCAACCTGGCCTTGATAAAATCACACAACTTGCCTTGCAGCTCTGAGATGCTGGAATTAAAAATATTAAATAATATTATAGTCATAACACTTAGGAAAATTAAGCTGCAAGTTTGAGCTGGAGTCCAGTCTTGCTAGGGGAAAAAGAGAAAGCTTTGATGCCTCCTAATTAGAGCTGGGAAAATAAATACAGTGCAGGTGCCAGACATGTAACTTTGGCATTTTTATTTATTTATAAATCCAGGTAAAATATGCTGGGTACAACATAAACAACAAAATAAAATGTGTTTGGAGACAGGTTTACAAAACCAGGAGGGAAGAAGCCATAGCTGTTGGTTGTTGTGTAAAGGCCACAGGCGATCTGGATCCATTCTCTCCTCCACTGGCAAGGATTTTAGGCCACATGGCAGGATCAAGGAACTTCTGTGGCTGCTCTTTGCAGAATCTGTGTGTGCTCCCTTTCCTGCCAGCACTGGAGCTCTCTGTGACATTAAGGACAACTGGGTATTCACAGCAGTGGTAGAAATGGCAACTTTCTCTTGCTCTGTGGCAAATTGGAAATGCTTGCTCCAAAGAAAGAGGAACAAGTCCTGCTTCAAAACATTCTTTGGCCTGCTGATTTTGTTTTTCACTTGCCTTAGGAGTGCTGCAATTCAGATGGTGCCTATGAATTGGAGCAAGTAAATGGACTGAGGTTTTCTGCCTCTAGAGACAGTTCTTGTTTAAAAGGTATTTGGGGCAGGAGAGCTCCCCCTCAGAGAAGGCAATAACAAGAAAACCAGTTCTTTCACCCAGATGGTGTCAGAGGCTGTGGATATTGTCATCAGTGGATGAAGAACTGCTGCTCAGCAGGAGTGCCAGTTTGGATCTTCCCTGAGAGAATTCTGTGCTAGTAACAGTGCTGAGTCAAATACAGGCAGTGAGTGGGAGTTTAGTGATGTCTGTCATTAAAGAGTTTGACCCAGACTTGGAGGTTTGGTGTCTCAAATTTCCAGGGAGGGGAGAAGTTACTACCTTTCCCTTTTGTCACAGATTACCATTCTTTTCCTCTTCTTCCTCTGTTACAGATTCAATTTTCAGTGCATGTTTTTGGAAGCTACAATGGTACAGTCTCCTTCTCTCTCAGAGAAGAGATAAAGGGAGCTCCAGTCACCTTGCCAATGTGGGAAAGGGCAGGGAGCTGGAGCGACCACTGGTTTCTCATCACCTTACCAATGCCAGTGCTTCAGAACCGGTAAGAGCTCCCCTGTCAGCAGCCAGGATTATCCCTATAGGTTTAGTAAATGGTTCCTATCTTTATTGTGAAGTGTCACTTTCATTCCTGCCTTCTTTCAGAACTGTTTTTGAGTGACTCTGCTTGCTCAGGAAGTATTCTGCCATAAGTGCATATCTTTGTGCACATGCACAGCTTAGCTCAACACAAGCCCACACCATGTGACTGCACTTCTGTGCAGCCTCAAACAGTACTTAGGTTTTGGGAACAGCAAGCATCTGTACTAAAAACCCTTTAGCAATCTGAGCAAGCCAGTGCACTCACAGGGAAAAGTGCTCCCAGCAGGGAAAGAGCTGCATTAGCATAGCTGCACTTCATACTCCTGCAGTTAAAAACACTCACATGAGTCAAAGGGATGGTAATCCCACAGTTTAGCCAATAGAGCTGTCCAGTTTAGGATCTATATCAGTGCAGCCTGGGCAGCTGGAGATCCTTCATTGCCACATTACTGATGCAATAGTTTCAGAAAAAGACTGTTGCCCAAATGAGCCTTGCACTAAAGTTTTCATGGGCTTAGATGAAGAAATACAGTGCAACACTGGTTTTCAAATGAACTGAAATATTGAAGATTTAAAGAATTTCCATGCAATCAAATTTAATTCAGGCATTTCTTCTCCCTCACCTAGTGTCACTCAATCTCAAGCCATGTAGCTGGTGTTGGTAGTTGGTTTGTTTTTTGTTTGTTTGTTTGTTGTTTTTCTTTTTTTGGTTGTTGTTGGGTTTTTTTGGTTTTTTTTCGTGTTCCTGAGGAAGGCTTGTTTCACATGAAACTTAAGGGAAAAAAACCTCTCCAAGTCTATACAGTGAATATTATAAATGTTGCTCTACCCTCTTTCTGGTTTAATTTCCTGATTACCTTTGGTGTTAAGTATTACCAAATGATCACATACACACCTTTGTCATGAATGACTCCTTTAGGGTAGGATTGGTCTGCGTGCTAGTACTGTATTTAAAATTCTTGTCTGACACTATCTGAAGCCCTGAGGATTAGTATCTGTTTAGTTAAGAATATGTACAGTATGGCCAGTGAATTAGTGCAAAACAGCTCTTTTCTCTGGACACTCTACTATGGACCTGTATGCAGCAGAGACCAAGGGGCCCTTCAGAGCTATTTAAGACTGTCTGCCTCCTCTGATATACAGTCCCTTATGCTTGTTCCCTGAGGCCTCCAATTTCTGTATTGGCCCTTAATTCTGAAGCAAAATGGACCTTAAGTGGCAGAAGGGGAGTGGACAGCAAGACACTTTTTTTGAGCACTAGCCAGAATGGCGTGAAATACAAATTGATATTCAAATGTTCAAATACTGTAATGTTTGAAAAAATTGAGCACTTAGGCAAAATAAAAGATGTAGTTAGGTTTATGCATGCATTAATTATTACAGTCTGTTTCAAGTAGTTCTATCTTGTTTCACTTCATGTAACCTTTCTGTATGACATTTTCAAATTTAAAACTGAGTGGCACAACAGTGACGATCACTGTGAGTAAGGATGGAACTGCTCAGTCCAGAAGGCAAATCTGTACCAGCTGTGATACCCAGTGACTGGCAGACGTAATAAGTTGCCATTTGCTACACTGATCTGTAACAGACACAGAACAAGCACACACTTTGCTAGAAGGTGCTGAAGCTATTTCCCCAAGAGAGGAAACCCTGGTCTTTGTGCTCCCAGGACACAGTCTCCATCCCAGTCCTCTTATCTTGTTTCCATGCTCTAGTCCTTCTGTCCTGTCTTACCCACTGCTGTGGGCACTTGTTGCCTTTCTTCCTTGTTTTCATATACTTGGTCTCTCTTTCTTTTGTTTCAGCCTCCAATTCGGGAAACCATTTTATCTGTCTCATGCCTCTGGTTGTAATTTCCTTTCTGAACTCCTACCTGCTTCTTGTTTCCATCTCTCTTCTAGCAGCTGCTGTCTCTGTGTGTTTTTTAGTTTTGGTTTTTTTTTAATATGAAGTCTGAATCCCTTCCCTGCATTTCCTTTCTCCTCCTAGCTATGTCTTGTGTGCTTTCATTTCAATGATCCCAGACCTACAGTAAAGGTTTATTCCCAGTGCTCCTGTTTGACTGGCTATTTAATCCTCTCTGTAGATCTTGGGACCAAATCCCCTGCACACCAAGTCCAAACCCCTCTGCTGTAAAATTCCCAGTGAACTCCCAGTCTCTCTCCAGGATAACCCCTTGTTAACTCTGGATTCGGTTCAGGCAGGTTTTTTTTTTTTTTTCCTCCTGTTTGGCCAGAATCAGCAACACAAAGAAAGGCTGGGGAAGAAAATGTTTATCCATTAATTTGGAAGGGTAGTTCTCACTTCATGTAGCTGAAGCAGGACCTGACATGGTTCATAGTTGCACTGCCTGGAAAGTACCATTTTGCCTGAGACTTTCAGATATTCAGGGAAGAGGAAACTGCAGGATTAAAAAAAAAATACCAGGCATGGAAATGTCAGGGATTTAAAAATTTCAAAGATATTTTCTTAAAATTTTAGCTGATTCTCATTCATGTGAAAAAAATCACCTCATGTGACTCTCTTCCTCCCAAATTTCAGATCCCACTTCCAATACCTAGTAGCACAGAGTGCTTAAAAAGTTAAGAACATTTTTGAACATGGTTAGAATCATGAATCCCTGCATTGCCTCATCCTCAGCACTCACAAAATGTTTTGACTGCTAGAAAAGTCATACCAAATCACCCAAAATAGAAAAGTTCAGCCTAAATCGTTTTAATGTTAGTGAAATTGAAAACAATTGTAAACAGAGGTGTGTGATAAATATTGCTGGACAATTTTACTACAGTTTGGTATAAAACTTCATGAATGACTATTCTGTGTATTTATGGGTGTTGTCAGCTTTCCTTGGTAATGCAAACTCTAGCAATGCTTAGTTGCCAGGTTATTTGCTAGTGCAAATTTTGAGCTGGCATGCTGTTTTTCTGTATCCCAAATCTTTGGGAAACTCATGTCTTTCTCTGGCTGTAGGAAAGTGCTGTGCTTTCCCCTGGTTCCTTAAGGGGATGGTAGGCAGCAGTAAAGTGGGTAGGAAGGGGATAGATCACCCAGGGAGAAGAGTAGGCATGAATTGAGACATAACAAGTTGCAGTCCATGAGCTGCTTCATGAGGCCAGAAGTAGAGAAACCTTAGCAAAAAGAACAAGGTCCTCCTTGGTATTTTTTAACAACACCTCATCCAATGAATTTATTTCATAGGAGAAAAGGAAGACACAATTTGCTGATCAGCCTCTCACTTGGGCATCTAGCTCCTTTGGAAAACTGCTTCTGGTGATTGGCTGGCAAATTCACTTACTTGGTTCACACACATAGGGAGAAACAATGCTATCAGGAGAAAACCAAACAAGCAGAAGACCAGACAACAGAGAGCTGGAGAACATAATTTGTTGGAGTCAGCAAAATGAGATAAATGAACAGGAACAATGGAAGCCCCTCTGGCTAAAACAGCATTGAGTTCAAAAGACAAATTCCTCTCTTTTTTCTGAAGTTAAGAGGAAGGGGAGGCATACAGAGCCTAGAGGTTACAAAATGTTAATTCTCATGCACTGGGGGCGGAGGGGGGTGTCATTCCTCAAGGTCCCCCTTGCACTGTTGTTCCTCAAGGTCCCCCTTGTACTGTTCTGCTTCCCCTTGTGGAGCAGAAACCTACCTGGTAGTGCAGTGCCAGGGACCCTTGTCTGCTCTATATCCATGGACCAGGCACAGCAGGTTGACCTGACCAAGGGTAGAATGCCATGTGAGTGCCTTAAGTAAGGGGTAGGATGTGATGCTGTGCCTATGCCTGTCCTACAAGGGCCCTGGTTCTGGGCTCAGGGTGCTCTGACTCTCTTCCATCAGATAGATGGGGGAATTATTGTCATTTGTCAGTGGATTTATACGCAAGGTTTGAAAATGCTCTTGCTAAGCCTGCTATTGAAGAGGAGGGTTTCTGCAGGAAGGGGATCTGATGAAAAATTCCACCACTAACAGCTAAGAGGTCATTCAACAGACCCTTGATTTGCATTTGCTGTACTTACTCCCAGAGTGCTCAGATCCTGAAGGTGTGGATGCTTTCATTTAAGCACAAGGGGTCATTCTTGAGTTGAGGTAAAAGCAGTTTATCTCTAAAGATTTTTATGCAGCCATGCAACTAACTGTGGATATCAACCAACATTTGGTTGGTGGGTGGAATGCACACACATATTTTATTGCCACTAATTTGGGACAAGTGTGTTTCTAGGCTGAATGATTAATGTGTTAGACAGGTCAGTGCTTGATCTCTCATAAATCATCATTGAGTTTTACCAGAGACAGCAATAGAGGTCCTGCCCATATGCTTTTAATAAGCTCTAAATGGACTGGACATCAGACATCTGTTTATTTCTGAAAGTCAATGAAAAACAATTCAGTTCTATCCATTAGAAGGAGGTCCCTCAGCTCCTTTCTTTCTTCCTTGTGAATTCAGAAGGTAGCAATACACATGGACGTGACAGTGCTCCTAGATTAGGAACACCTGGTCATATTGGAAAAAGATGAGACAGCCCAGGGAGCTAACTCTTCAAGGAATTATGGCTGAATTTATAATGTCCTACCCTTCTGAAATAAACTCATGTCACCTTCTGAGTTACATGGCTGAGGATCAGGCCCAAGACATTTGGATATTCTGCTCAGTTTTTACTCTATCTCTTTGGGGGTGCAAAGTAGGAGAAAAAAATTTCCTCCAGTCTAATTCCCTGGTTTTAGTAATTGAATATGGATAGTTATCTGTGTATAAAAAGCAGTGGGGGAGAGTTTCTTGTATGTATGTGCAGATAGCAGGGGAAGTAGGGCTCTCATTCTTGTTCCCCATTAAATGAGAAATTGTATGAATGTTGTGGCACTTACAAGGGGTTTATATGTGTCTAAGACTTAGAGCAAGCCCTTTTGGCTGCTTGGCTGGACTTGTCTGGAGGAAAACTCCTAAATATCGATGATGTTTTTTCCATTATAATTGAACATTGTATTTTTAGGGAGGCTATTTGTTTGTTTGTTTGTTTGTTTGTTTTAGTTTTCTCTCTACTTAGTCCTTTGTTGGTTTTCTCTAAAATGTCTGTCTTATTGCAAAGGTTTCAACTGGAACTCCTGGCAACCTGGGGCTGGAATTCCCAAGCTGACATTGCTGTCGACAACATTACATTTGGCCTGGACTGCTTCACTGACGGTGAGCCACAAATGTTGCAGAATCCCCCAAAAATTTAGGTAGTGTAATCAGCACTACCGCAGGTCCAGGACACACATTCTGTTCTCCCCACAGAGTGTGCATGGATCATTTGTGTCAGCTTTTTCAGCACAATGTCATTTTATCTCAGACCTACTGAAGATTGCAAGTAGAGGCAATTTTACTCTGTGTCAGAGTGTCCCAATGCTCTTTTTTTCCTCTAAGGTGGGAATATTCTGTATCACATAGTTGAGACCTGTCTGTGTGTCTTGGCAAGAAACACTAAACTTATTCCTTAGCCCTAAATGGAGGGATTACATCACACTCTTTTTCTACAATCCCTGCTGATCTATGTACTCTGGTAATTGATACCTGAAACAAATTTGTTGAAGTTGAAGGTGAAAGTCACCATATTTTTCTGGAGAAAAGGAAGAAAATGAAGGAGTAAATTGACTCTCTGACAATAAAATTTAGATTACTCCAACAAGTTTGTTCTACTCTGTAAGGAGGTGCATTAGCTATCACTGCCAGATATATAACATCTTTCCTTTGCTTTATTGCTGTGAATGTGACTGACAACTATTCCAGACAAAAAGGGAGCCAGTGATACCTTTTGAAACATGCAAGCAGGAGCTGTAGATTTTCTAAGCAGAAAAGGGGAAAGAATTTAGGTACTTGAAGTACTTGCAAATATTAGAAACTACTTTATTTTGTCTCTGGGGGAAAAAAAATGCCCTTTTGCAAAGGAACTGGAAGATATGCAACACTTGAATGGTGAATTTTGTTGCTGACAAAATGTGGATTGGTGATATTGTGCCAATCTACATGTCACTGCACTCAATATTTGGGGTCATAGCATGTCTCTGGCTAGCTGTAGCCAAACATAATGTATGGGAAGGCTTATGTCAAAATAGATGTGTTAAAAGCTCATCAACAGAAACCACTATTCCTTTTCATCCTTTTCTGGTTCAGTGTCCTGTTCTCTGTGCCTTTGTTCTGTGAGCACTGAAACCACTCTTCTATAAAATGCTGAGTATGCACAGTTTCACTTGAAATTAAGAGGAAAAGCTGATCCTTATGGTAATTTTGTTTTTTCACTCCAGCTCTTTACAGTCCTCTCTCCCAAACTCCATGTTAGCAGTTTGTTTTGGAACCTTGAGGAAGGTGAAGGGGGAGAGTTCAGATGCACTTGGGCCAGCTGATGTGCACCCACTTGCTGGAGTTTACTGCTCTCAGATCTTCCAGTTTAGCCACAACATTTTGCTGGGAGTGATGTAGGTTTGGCAAACAGGTGGGGTGTAAATGCCCCTGCAGCAATGTTATCAGAGCTCGTCCATTAGACCACCCAGGATACTCCTTGTTTTCAATTGGGATGAATTGCACTGATGTCCAGGAGCAGCTGGACTTACCCCATCTGAAGGCACGACCCAGAGATGTGTGAGTCATGCAGAAGAAACATAGCACGACAGAAACATTTCTCGGAAGCCTTGCACTTGCCACTGTTCCTTGAATCCTCTTTGCAAATTGACGTTTTCTCGCCTCTGAGAGCAGCCCCCTTGTATTTGTCTTCTCATGACTTTAATTCAGTTAGGTTACAGAGAAGCCCAGCAGCTCTGCTGTATTTTCAGTAATGAAATTACTTCTCCCTGGCAAGGACAGGTTTCAGATGTCAGAGACAGAGCCAATTAAAATCCAAGCAGTGAATTCTTTTCATGAGGGCAGCAGGAAGGATGTATGGCAGGAAGGAAGGATTTACTGCTTGCTAAGATGTAAATATTATTTTCTCCATCTATTTCAATCTTGTAGTTCAACTGTATAAAAACCCAGTGCTGAATGAAAGCTGTTTTTGTATGCAAGATGGGAAAGAAGGTGAGGTTTTCCACAGACCTTAAAATTGAGAAGAAGGTTCAGTAAGATTTAAGTGAACAGCTGAGTAGTGAGGGCAGCTCAAGAGATATCAATAAGGACAAAACCCAAACAGACCATTCTTTGGATGGCAGCTCCTGGGCATTGACAGATGTTTTTCCCTGTGAAAAGGGTGAGGCAAAACCACATTTTGGCTTATACAATCACCTTGTGTAAGACAGTCTGGATGGCATGTCTGGTTCGTTATGAGAATTTCAGGCAGACAGGCATAAAGATACTTAATAGGTTCAGTGAAATAGTGCTTATATAGGAAGAGGTCTGAATTTTGAGTGTTTTAACATGAAAATGTGGACTAGCACAGCAAATAGCTGATAGTTGAGTTGCCCTTCTCAATGCCTTTACTATTATCTTTTGGTGCTCTAAGCATTGTATTGTTCCCATTAAGATCACAGGTCTGTGGTCTATCAATATCTACTGCCCTGGCCTAGAAATTTCAGTCTGTGCATCGTTTTCAATTTCCCAGAAGTTTGCTTTATAAATGGCAAGACTGTCCAAAGAGAGCTTTTGTACAGATTGCCTCTACTTCCTGATTTTAGAGTCCCTGATTCAGCAAAGTCTGATTTTCAGGAGTACTGCGATCATCATTAGTGAGGTGGAATCTCTGAGGAGACAATTCACACCTTGAGGATCCTGTGAGGCATCTTACTGTGATTAATCTCAGCTGCCAGATCTCTATGTCCATTTTCACTGTAGTTACAGTGAATGAGTATTGAAGCAGTGAATGAGTAAATTATTTTAGCTCTCTGCCTGCAGAAGATGTCTCTTTCTCCTTTACACTTCCCTCTGTCTCATTTTAATGGGGATATCAGTGTTAGCTAAAACCTGGATAAAGGAAGTCTGTGCTCTTTACATTTTTTAATATAGGTACACCTTAATATGAATTAATTCTTATTCCCTTCTATTCACTCTACTGTCAACATGTTGGCTGTTAGAAGAGGAAGTGGAAACTAAAATAGACTGAAGCACCAGCCCGTGGTCCCAGGCTACAATACGTTTGTAGAAAATGCCACCTTACAAGTTTGTGTCTGAGAGTGCATAAAACATCAGCCTTTAAAGCATTAACAGCTCATGTGGAGAGGGCAATGCTCAGCCCGTGGTGCAGCTGATCTGCTGCTTAGTGCAGAGGAGACAGAAAGTTTCTCCTGGAGAGCAAGGGTTTGAGACTGTTTGGAAAAGGAGGAAAGACTGTTTGTTTGGAAATGAGGCATTGCCTTAGGATACTCATTGGGATGCCACAAAAAAATCCATGCAGACACACAGATCAACTCTCTGTTTCAGAGAATGATTTACATTCCTTTGCTCTGGAAAACATAACCAGACTTCTGGTACATTGCAAAGTGTCTGAAACTGTTGTGACCTTTGGAATTTGTAATTCAGTGCAGGCCTTGAGGAGCATCTTTTCTGACCATGCATTGTATTTTTCATTCTGTTTTCCTCCTTGCATTTGATTAATTTCATTTGGTTTTGGGTTAATTTCATTTTTCACTGGCTTGACCACTTCATCCATTGAAGTTCTCCCTCTCAGTATGGGCAGAGTGTGTCAGTACAAAGCTTTCTTTTATTTCCATGCACCAATGTGCTTTCAGTGAGACCTGGGGGGAATATTCTCAGGAGTAAAAGCTCAGCAAGGTCTCCATGCTTCAATTAGTTATTTGGCCTTTCTGACACAGCTAACAAGGGTGTTAATTATTGCTATTTAGAGCAGTGGCTTTGTGGCAGAGATAATTGTCCATCTGGAACTGAGTGAGTCTCTTTTCAGTAGAGTATCAGACAGCTGTTAGATTCTCACAACTGGAACAAATTGAAATATTTGTAATGTTTTTCAACTGATGGAAAATTTCAGTATTAAATTAACTGAGGGCTCACAAAATGGAAAGAAGCCTGTCCTTTTTCTTAGAGATTTTCCAATTAAAATCGGCGTAAAAATGGGTAATTTAACTATTGAAACAGGATGCTTGCATATTATGAAGCAAGGCTTCCTTATTATTTTTTCCTGTTCTAAGGCAGCTTTGGTGTTGTGGTGTTCTCAATATATTCAGATTATTTTGATCAGCAATTGATTTGAAATTCCTCCTCTCTAAGAAAGGGCTGGTTTTCAAAGGCCTGTCTCAGTGGTCAGAAATGTATGGTTTTGCTCTGTGATTTTCAAAAAGGTTTGTCCAAAGATTAGCAGCTTGTGACAAGGGTATGCTTCTGCTACTTAACTGTGTATGTTAGTGAGGCATGTAATTTTATTTAATTATTTATTCTCTAAGTGAGCTCTCAGGTGCTCAAAGTTGGTTGCTGAGGTGGGAGTGATCTGTTAAGCTGGGTTACTTGCCATGGCACTATTCAGAACCAAAGACAATGATTTTGTCACCACTCTCTTTTACACCTGCAGTCATTTGACTGTCCAGAATTGTCGCCTGCCTGTTTGACCAGCAGAACATCAATACCTGGTATCTGTTCTCCCACACTACATTTTCCCTAAAATCTCCTATAATCACCGCTATGGGAAACTGCAGACCAACAGCTTATCCTGCATGGGATAATATGAAGGGTCTGTGTTTTTGTGAAGACCCACTGCTTCAGCACAGATACATGTAGGTTACCTAAGCCATGGGCTCAAAAGAGTAATAAAAATTATGATTGCTTAAAACACCTTTTCTACCCAAGGTAATATTTACTTATCTTAACCATATGGTTGTATTTAATTAATTCATGTAGTCTTTCAATTTTCTATCACTCTTTTCTACCATCCTCCCACCTCTTTCCTCTGTTTTACAAACTATTGCAGGAAGACAACCAAATCATTTTGGTGGAAAACGCCAGTACCCACGTGAGATTAGTATCCTGGATGAACATCTTCTGAACCCCCTGGAAGAGCCCTCCCTCCCAGGTACATGGTTCTGTGCTGAAAACCTGTCTCTTGGCTGTAAAAGGTGGCTCCATTCCTGTCTCCTGTGTGTGATCTGCCTGCCTACAGCAGTGAAGCAACTATATATAATCCAAAGATGCCAAAGATGGGGAGACTGTGTCAGGTAGTCTCTCCAGGTTTGGCTATAGACAAGCAGTTTGCTGGAGCCCAGCTCACCAGTCCTGAGAAGGCAGGTCCTCTTTAAAGAAAAGCAGAATCTCTTCAAGTGAAAACAGAAGCTGCATGACTCAGATTCAGAGTGCATGGAAAGGCAGCTTAGAAATAAAAGGCATAGACCTGTACAGAAAGCTGGGAGTAGAAAGAGTGCTGAGCACTGAAGCTGAATAAAGTGAGTGTAGAATAGTGATGTAAAGATGAAAACCCAGGAAGAAGTAAGTAAGGATGAGGAAATCCACTGAAAAGAAAAATTGGATGAAAAATTGGAGAACAAGGGAACACTAGGGACTAATTTACTGGTAGTGGTAGAGATCCACTCTGGAGGACAAATAAGAATTGTGTGGATGAGAAGAGGTATCTAAAGGAGAAGGTGAGAAGACGTTTTCTTGAGGCTGTTTTGCAGTAAGCAAATACCAGTGTGTGACCCAGCTCCTGAAGGCTATGTCCACCTGGAATGCGACAAACTGTACTGCTGTCTGTTCCCATTAGCTCAGGGGAATGCTGTAATGCAGCTGAAACTCATACTGCATTGATCCATCTGCATGTTCACAGGATGTTGGGGGTAGTTTTGCTTGCCGTTTTCTTTAAATAAGATTGGAATTTTTCTTTTAAAAGTCTGTAATTTTTACCTCTATTTTAATCATTCCACTCTTAAGCAGTCCTACTTTTGACCCTGGCTTTTGTGCACAAACTGCATCACACAGTTTTTAGATACATTACTGAAAAGTCTTATTCTTAGGCCTCATCTAATTCAGTGGAGAAGATGGAGTTGTTTGGAATGGTTATGAAATGGAGAACACCTTTATCTGCTGCACTGTTGTAGAAACAAAAGAATAATGCTTAATGAGAACCAGGAAAGAAAATTCTTGGGGAAGAAGGGTCCCTACAGATGGTAGCAAGAGGCTGTTCCCTGTCTGTTTCTGCTGCCACAGGTTTCTTGTGCAAGCCTGAGACAAGTCTTTTCAAACTTTCACTGTGTTTCATAAATGGTCACTAGCTGTAATGACAGATGTTTTCAACCCTTGTCTCTGTGTACATGGTTTAGTTCTCATTTGGAAAGTTGAACATCTTCTTGCTTCAAACTGGCACTGAGAGGAGGAATTTGATAATGTCTGTGAGACACTTGGGTAAACCCCTTCTTAGAAGTTCAGTCCATCTCCCCTTTTCCTTTCCCCCCCTCACACCCAACTGATAAAGTTTATCTTCAGCCCATGATTTATCAAATAGTGTGCAGGAAATAACGTGAGAGAGGAGAAAAGCAAAAGCAACCATGACAAAGCAGTAGTTGTGCTATGACTAGAAGAAAGTGGATATAATGTAAGTACTGAGAAATGCAGGGAAGCTCACATCTGACTCAACTCTTGTTTTGGTCACAGGGGACACAACTGTTGTTCTCTGGTGGTTCTCAACATGTGGTGCCAGTGGTCCCCATGGGCCGACTCAAGCTCAGTGTGACAGTGCCTACAAGAACAGCAATGTGTCAGTGACTGTGGAGAAGGAGGGCAGGCTCCGGGGAGTGCAAGTCTGGAGAGTGCCAGCCACAAACAGATACAGGTGAGGATCAGTGTGTGCTGGGGGGCAGCCACCTCTAACTGCTTTTTGTTTGTGCAGTTTTAACAAGCACAAGTGTGGGACCACCTGTGCTTGTTAAAACTGGGTGGAGGGGACAGAGAAGAAATAGGAGCAGTAGTTATTAGGATATATCTGAGCTACTGTGAAGAATGGAAGGGTGAGCAGAGATATAGAAGAGATCAGAAGAGGAGTGAGAGTGGGCATGCAGCCAAGGAATGTTGCCATCATCTCAGTCCTGTAGTCTTACACTTCTGGGCTACACCAGCTCATGCTATTTGTTCCTGCAGTCTCTGTTTCCAGTACTCAGGTGAAGGTTGGTCTGTCCTCTTGTGCAGCCTAGCTACATGGGTCTCAGACAAAGAATAGTCACAAGCTGCTACAGCAGGGGAGCCTGCTCTGGAGAAATGTGTTTGGAAGTGAAGGCTGGGAGACCTTGTAGTTGGATTTATTTTGGGAATGAGAATTGTGAGAGCTGTTTCTTCATTTATTTACTTTGTCTTGCAGGATTTCTGCCTATGGAGCAGCCGGGGGGAAGGGAGCCAAAAACCACAATAAGAGGTCCCACGGGGTCTTCATCTCAGCCACCTTCCACCTGGAGAAAGATGAGCTGCTGTACATCTTAGTGGGGCAGCAGGGGGAGGATGCCTGCCCTGGGGTGAGGGCCATGAAGCACATGTGGGCAGAGACCTTGCAGATACTATTCAGTGGGTGGTTTGGGGTTAGGTGATAAAAGATAGAAATCCCAGAATCCAGCAATGAAACCCAGTCAGGAAACAGGAAAGACACAATAAAAAAAGTTAGAAAGAATCTGAAAACAGATATAAAGAACACTGAAAACAAAAACAATCCCAAAATGCACAAAAAAATATGAAGCCTACAGAAACTTTGCCTTAAGTTCCTGATGTTTGAAAACAGTTCTTGATCAGCTCTCTTGTGCTTATTTTAAGCAGGAGGCTCCTAGGCAAGTGATGTGCTCCCTCTCTTGTTTTTCCACAGTCCAGGGTTTTTGCTGTCTGCCAGGATTTTCAGAAAATTTATGGAATCATCCAGCAGTGTGGTGGCTGCACTATGTTACATACTCTCCAGGCTTAGAGACTAAAGTCTGAGTCCAAAGCCTACCAAACCACCGAGAATCTTCCCACTAACTCCAGCAGCCCCTGAATTAGGTTTTTGTGATGATTAAAAAAAAACTCAAGAGAAATGGAAATTGGTGACATGAACATATGTGTGTCCTCAAAATGCTACACCAAATGATCTGAAAATACTTTTGTCATTTAGGCTCAAAAATTACCTCTCTTCAGCATCAGTTTTTGATACTGCCTTGTTCCAGAGATGCTGTTAACCCCTGGCCAAGAACAAAGCTGTTTTTCCTCACAGACTGGTGTGTTTGGAGATGCATAAACCACTCCTGTAGGCATTTGAAGTTACTGTTTACTTTCCCACAGGAGATGATGTGTTACCCAGATGCTGCAATGGACTCTAAACCCACCCTTTCTTCACTTTATATAGTAAAAGAATCATATTTATTTAAATAAAAGATATATTTGTGTGTCTACAGTTCTCTTTTCAGTGCACTCTCTAGTCTTAGGTCATAATCTGAAAAGTTGTTTATTAATCCCTTGCATTTCATCATTTGTTCTCCAAATTGCAAGTTACAACCCACCACTATCTCCCTTTGGCAGGTGCTACTGGAAAAAGTTGTAGTTAATCTTTCCTACTTCCAAAGCCCAACTTTCTTTGGCTTTGAAAATTGTGATGAATCTGTATATTGGGTGACTAATGTTTGTTTTTCTTTCTCTGGAGAAGTTCTGCATCTCCAAACATTGATTCTCTCTCCTCATATTTACCACAGTTGTTTTTCCCTGGTCTTTATCTACCTTGCCATCTTTTGTTCTCCTGTTTAAATTAACCAGACAAATTGCTCCACCACCTAAGAAAGGCCATGCACCATTACTAACAGAATTGAGAAAGAGCTCTCCCTCTGTCAATTTACAACCAGTCTCAGTCTTGGGATGAGATGCAATGGGCAGAAAATGGAGCATGTTCCACCTGAATGTGATGAAGAACTTCTTTGCTGTGAGGGTGACTGAGAACTGGAACAGGTTCCCCAGAGGGATTGTAGAGTCTCCTTCTCTGGAGATAGTCAAAACCCAACTGGACACAATCCTGAGTTACATGCCCCAGAGAAGTCTATGTGAGCAGGGAAGTTGGACTGACTAGATGACCTCTCATTCTGCATGAATGAGAAGACACAGGCAATAAGACTGGTGCAGGAATAGGAAACTGTCTCCAAATTACTCTTCTAAGATGTAGCAATAGATTATTCCCAACTACCTGTGGGTCACCTTTCCGTTGTGCATTTATCTCCTTGAGAAATAAACAGTAAATGTGTCAGTAACAAAGTTCTCAGAATTAATCCATAATCCAAAACATTTAAATGTTTGGGTTATAAGAAGTTCTAAATATGCAAAATATTGATTATTTAATTAATGTGAAATTAACAATGAGTTATTAAATTTTTTCCTATATGCATCTCTATTTTCATTTTCATGTGTAATGTGAGTTTGCAAATCAGAAGTCATAGACAGATCTAGCCCTCAGCTGTCAATCCTGGCAGAAAAGATCACTTTCTATGAAGATAATCACATACTGCTTTATATATGTCTAATATGCATGACAAGCATTATCACATTCTTACACTGAAACACACAGACAAGTCTGAAGAGTTGGACTTTGCTGATATCTGACTCCATTTCTTGTCTCCTTTCAGGGCAATCCTGAAACTCAGAAGATCTGCTTAGGAGAGTCATCTCTCATTGAAGAAGATTACAAAAAAAAAAGGGACCTAAAGGAATGGGCTGGAGGAGGTGGGGGTGGAGGAGGAGCAACCTACATCTTTAGAGTAAGTATTTCCTCTTTGCATCCTGCCTGAGCAGTGTCCAGCAGAGCAACTAGCTCTCACTGTCAGTCATGTCATATGATAAACAGTTATTTTAAAAAAATTATGAAAAATGAATCTTTCTCTTCTGCCTCTCTCTCCCTCTCGTCTTTCTGTCTTTCTTTGGTTTTTTAGTTGTTTATATCTTTTTATATCCCTGCTTGTATTTATCACCTTCATTAGGCTAGCTGAACTGGTTCCTCGTTCCTTAACAGCTCAGATGTGGGAATTGCACCAGGATCCCACTTTAATACTGGCAGCAGTCTTTAAAAATTTATCACAAAACCTTGACATTCAGTTAAACAGTTACTTTTTTACTCAGGAACATGATGTGAAATATTTTTGTAATGATTCTATGAGACAAGCAGTAGCATTGCCCTAGTCTTAGGCCACTCTTCTTTGGGATGCTTTCATCATCTTTGATAAATTTGTGTGAGTTGGCATATCCAAGGGATGTGAAGTTTTTCTGATGTTTGATGGGGGGTTTTCCAGCAGAAGGATGGCATTTTCGAACCTTTGCTCATCGCAGCAGGAGGAGGAGGAAAGGCCTACCTGAAGGCTCAGGACAACTCCCTGGATGATGTACCCCTGGAGCAATATGAGAACAGCACCTCGGTACCTGGAGTCAGTGGGAGGACTGGGGCAGCAGGTGAGACACTGAAACCACACAAGGTCTGAGTCAGGTGGCTGAGTACTCCCATTGTCCTGTAGGCATGAAGTGAAGGGCTTCTTTTTCAGCCTTTTGGAATTTTTCTGCCGCAGTAGTTTTTAAAAATATGCTGGCAGTCTGTAAGGGATATCTTCTTATATGTTTTGTCACCAGATAAAAAGATAATGCACAGGACAGCTGATGAGTGCTCCAGTAAGGGCCATTCCACAGGAGGACTCCCCTCTTCTATGAACTGAATTGGGGAAAATGATGTTTGGGGGATGAGCCTGCTCCTTCACACTGTAACAATGGCCTTTGAAGAGAAGATATTTTCCCCTTATTCCCCTCAAACCCTAACAACAACAATTATATTATGGGAATTATAATGGAAGCTTATTTATAATCTTGTGATGGCTGTGTCTAGAATCCATTTCTAAGAGATAAAAAAAAATCTGGTGGTTGCCCGTCTCCTGCTGTAGTAGGCTTACAGAGAGGCCACTAAAGTGAGATGTAGAAATCCAATTTATTTTTATTTCCTTGAGGAACTCAGCATATGACATGGCTGACTGCCCTAACCAGTTATCCTGAAGGGGAGTGGTAGGCTCCTTATTTTCTTAACACCACAAGGAACTGGTGCTGAGCTGTTGGTTTATGTAGCACATACCATAGGCTGTGCGTTAGATTTCCTGGTTTGTTATTGCCCATGGCAGCAAGGAGCTTGTCTGTATATTCTTTTAAACTTAAAGAAAAGTTTACCCTGAACTAGGCACTTAAGAAATTAATAAGGACTCATCTCTGTCTCTCTACAAAGCATCTCTGCTTGTGCTTCTCCCACTTGTTCTTCTTTTCTTTTCTCCCTCTCTGACTGAAGGTGGAGGTGGTGGCTGGCAAGATGAGAGTCTGCTTCCTCAGGCTGGGAAGTCCCTTCTGGAAGGTGGAGAAGGAGGTCAAGCCTGCCCCCAAGCACTAGCCAAGCTCCAATGGACCACCTCTGGTGGTTTTGGTGGAGGAGGAGGAGCTTGTACTTCTGGGGGAGGAGGCGGAGGGTACAGAGGTAAGCCTGCTGGGGCAATAGCCATGGTGACTAATTTTGTGCCCTTCAGAGCACCTGCAGGTCAGGGAGAGTGCTCTTAGTGCAGAGGTGCACAACTGCAGGAGGTGAGGCACAGATACTTCAAGCTGAACAGTATGAAACCTACCCTGCTCTCCACCATCTCTCCATAACTGGGGAAATAAAGTGTTCCTATGTGATTTAGTATTTGGAAGGTGTGATGAATCACCCACTCCCAAGTTACCTGTGGAAAATGTTCCATTTCTTTTTTCTGTTCAAAACAAATACATTTTTACCTTGCTGAACTGAGAAACCTACATTAGATGAAGTCACTTCACTAACCTTGGTACTGGCTGGGTCAAGTGAGGGTTTGACATTGTACTATCCAATATCACTGGAAGGTTGCAGAGTGACCCTAGTGATAATGGGAATGAATGCAACCCTTCAGAGACATAATATTTTTTGCAGCATGCAGCACTGATCTACTAGCCATACTCTTCTTTCCCCAGGGGGACATGCCTCTGATAGTGATGATCTCACAACTGGTGGGCAGGATGGCATCTCTTTTGTGAACCCCATAGGAGAGATCTTCTTGCATCCCTTGGCAGGTACAATATTGTTCGTAATAATTTCTTTTCTTCCTCCTTTTTCCTTCTTCCTCTCTATTTCCGCTTTCCTCCTCACTCTTCTGTCTTTGTTTTCTGTTCATTTCATTAAAGCTTATTTCACGCTGCAGGTCAGATCTTTAGCTGTGGTCATTTCTTTAAGTATTTCCATAGTGCTCTTTTTTCTCTGAATCTCTAAACCAGGAGAGACACCAGTCATCATGTTCAACCGCACATCCTCAGTCCCCGACTTTTCCAGGTCAATTCACTTCAAGGCCTCTCTGTTTGCTTAAGGAACCAAATATCTTCTTCCCTACTGATCCCCATCAGGCATCTGACATGTCCACATTGTGTTGGACTATCTGTTCTCCTGCAGAGAAGGAGAGAAGTTGTAGGTACCTGCTGGGTTTTGTTCTGTTGGTTTTTTTACCTTACTGGAACAAGATAGGAAAAACTGAACTAAGCCCACCTGTTGTGTCTGATTCCTTGTTCAGCCATGGAGAGTCATGGTGAGGTGGAGGTTCAGATCTATCTTAACTGCAGCCACTGCCACTCAGACAACTGCAAGCGGGACCCTGACACCAACCTGCCAGTGTGCCAGTGTGAGATGGGGGCTGTGCTGGCCAACGACAATGTCACCTGCACTGGTAAGTTAAGAAGCTTTAGCCTCACTGGATAACATCTCTATTCTTTATATCATATCTCCTTCTGGCTTTTTTGATGTTCAGTTCCTGAGTTACTGCTTGTGGATCCAGTGGACAAGGTGTTATGAGAAATGTCAGTCAAACATAAGACTGAAAATTCTTGCTGACCTTTGCTTACATGCTGAGCTACATCTCTGCTACTATCTCCAGCATTCACATTTGGGTTAGGCAGGAGGTAAAATATCTGTAAAGAGACGTGGTGTGAATTTCCTGAATGGGCTCAGTGTATCAGATATTTAAGCATAAATACCTCTCTAGGATAACGTACCACCTACTGCTGAGTTATTTAATCCACAAATTGCTTCCTTCCACAGCAGTTTCCCACTGTGCCTGTCAACTGATGCCTTGTACTCACACTTATTTCCTTTCACAGTCTCTTGGAGCTCCAAAACATCAAGACTGTAGACATTTTCAATTTATGAGTAGTGTTATTACCCGTTTATAGAACTGAAGAATATATAAGAAATCTGTGTTTTATCAGCTTGTGTTCTATCTTCACAATGATTTTTAAGTTATTTAGGTACTTTTTCAGCCTTCAGGGCTATAGAGGGATTTGTTGTAATTTTTATGAGATGCTCTGACCATGATCTCCATACTGTTTCTGCAATATAACCAGCCATCAGAGGGATGCTTTACAATAGCTCTTGTTGTTTTCTGATTAATGCAGCTCTGTTTTTATTCTTCCAGTGCCCCAGGGTCCTATACCAGAGGGACAGCTGCCTCTCCCCCTCCTCTTAGCTGTGGTGTCTGTGATTGTGGTGCTTGGGATGATCCTCACTTGTGGCAGCCTGTCTATCAGTAAGATACACTTACTTCTTATCACCCTTTGACCTGGATTTTTCCAGCTAAATTAGACAAAAGAAGCCTACCTGGATATGTGCCACTGCTTTCAATACTTGGAGCCAAAGAGTTGTGGTCTCCCAAGTGGATTGGAGGAACAGGGAGAAAGAAATGATAGGAAATATCACCACCCACAGTTAGGCACAAGCATAGTCCCAAAGGGCAAGGACTGCTCTTCCCCAGTATTTGCCACAGAACAAAAAGTTAGGGAAGCCTTCTTAGCAGGTGTTTTTGTAGCAGCCACTGCAATACCAGATGAAATCACAACCTGTAATTAAATATATAATTCATTCAAGGAGATGGTTTACTTTCTGGGACTTGATGTCAGCAAAATGTCTTGTGGAGCACTCTTCCTCAGCCAATGCACAAAGCAGCATAGGAAACCCGAGCTGTTCCCAGGTGATTAGGTGTTTGCAGGAATAACACTGTTTACATATCCAGTACTAAATCACTGAAGACTGTGAAGAAGAGCATGATACAGCAAGTCAGAGATGTTTCTGGATCATTTATAATTATGAGATTGGTGTCATTCTGTTCTGTGTGGCCAGCATTATCTCTTCTGTCCAGTTATAGATCTGGTTTGTGTATTTTTATTCATCTCTCCATCCACAGTTTATCACCTGAAGAAGCAGCAGCTGGAAGGATCCAGAGCACGACTGCAGAGCCCAGAATACAAACTGAGCAAAATCCGCACATCTGTCATCATGACTGATTACAACCCCAACTACTGCTTTGCAGGGAAGGCTGCCACTCTGAGCGAGCTGAAGGAGATCCCACGGAAGAACATCTCTCTGCTTCGGTGAGAAAACAAGGCCCACCTCTCTGGCTAACTGCAAAGCATCCAGTCCAAGTCAGCCAAAATACAACAGATGTGATGCTAGCTATGTTCTCTAAGATAATTAGATTCCATAAAGTTCTCAAGCAGAAGTGTAAGATCGTGAGTCTTCTGTTCCATGTTCCCACACACAGGTATTTCACCTCTACTGTGATTGTGTTTTTATTGCTCTTGCTTCTTTGCAGTAGTTCCCTTCCAAATCTATAGCAGTATGTCTATTTCAGAATTTCCTATCACAACGAAATTTTCTGTCACAAAGAGAGATACATGTTAAGCTGATCTTCATCATCCAGATGATACTGATCAAAGTTATATAAACTTTAGAAGGAACAATTTGATCATTCTTATGTCTTATACAATCTCCTGAAGACATCAGTCTGCAGTCACCTTATTCCATTGCTCTCAGTTTTTCTTGTCTTTCTTTTGCTGTATTTGGTGATGGACCCTAGGATTCAGCAGGCCTATTTTTTCATTCAGAACCATCAAGGATCCAACCTCCCTTTTTTAGTGATAGTGACAGAAAGTACTGATAAGCTTCTTTCAGAAAGTTTGACATGAAATTAAAACTCTCTTTTTGATTTGTATTGGACTGAATGAAAAGAAGAGCTTGGCCAGCTCTGGATCCAAGGACATAAAACATCTGTTCCCCCTCTTCTTTTCTTCCAGGGCGCTAGGACATGGTGCATTTGGTGAGGTTTATGAAGGAACTGTGGTAGGCATTGCAGGAGACCCCAACCCTCTACAAGTGGCTATCAAGGTCAGTACCCACAAATTTCTTCTACAGCAATAATTACCCACAAGAGCCATGTTATCTTATCATTATTCCAGATAGAAATGCATGTGTATCACATGTATAATGCATATACACATGTGTGATGCAGGCTCGGACACATTGCTGCATCCAGGCTTTATCAGCTTTGATTTGAATGCTATCTCACAAGTTTTTCCACATGATGTATTTAAAAATCTGTGTTGTTTCTCACTTACTTCCCTATATACTGAGAGCAGTGCTTTTCTACTGTATGTGAAATTTTCTGTTAGTCTTTTGATATTGCACAGTGTTAAGGATGCTGTTGTGAATATATATTGCAATTTCACAATAATTTCTCTGTCATTAGTGGCAAAAGAAATAGGCTGGTTTTCTCTGAAATTGCTGCTGTTGCATCAGGATTTGTCAATTACTCAGCCCTGAAGTTAAGGATGCTCATATTCTGCTTCTGTTATTTTATAAGCTTGTGACTCAGAGAAACAAATATGTTTCTGTGAGTTCTGGTCAAGAACATAGCCTTCATTAATTAAAAAAAAGTTCTACTGTTGTTCATCCTGTCTTTCATGTCATGAACTTCCCTGTGCCACTGTACAAATGTGGGTGAAAACAGGACACTAATTAGCAGTTGGAACTGCCCAACTCAGTTTCACTGTCCAGACTGGAAGAAGCACCAGAGCACAGTGCCAAGCAGAAGGAGAGCAGCATGTCATTCATTTGTGGTAATCCAGTTCATCTGTATCAGCAGAAGATGTCCAAATCTGCTGGCAGGAAAGGAAGCTACAGGGACATGTGACACAAATATTTAAATCAAGTGGCTGTGCGTTCACATGACATGCAAGTATGTGCTACAATGTAGACACAAAGAAAGGGGAGAATAAATAACAACTGTCATTTAAAAAACCTTTCTAGGTCTGAATGTCCCCATCTAATGTTTTTCTTGATGTGTACCTGAAGAATTTTTTTTTTCCAGAATTGTGCATAGAGTTCAACTCACACACACACACACACAATTTGAAGTAGGTCGCTGTTTCCTATCCTGACTTTAACTAACAAATGGGTCACATGCAGTGCAATAAACTGGGCACTGAAAGGACAAGCCCCTGCTCTTAGGTTCCTGAGGTGATTTACATGTTACATGCTCATTCTTTTCTTTTTTTTCCTTTTTGCTCTGGTGGTCACACAAATATTCTCAATTCCTTGATCGATGGCCCTCACTGCCTTTACTTCTCAACAGACCCTGCCAGAAGTCTGCTCTGAGCAGGATGAGATGGATTTCCTGATGGAAGCATTGATTATCAGGTATAGTTTAAGGGGCTTTTTAATGATAGTGGGCAGGGAGAAAAAGAGTAATGCAGGTAATCATAGAATCCTTTATTCCCTTGCCTGTGTTCAGAAAATAAGTTCAGTCTTATTTTTCACCAGATGGCATTTTAGTAGCATATGAGGTACTACTTGTTTATCTCAAACAAGATAACTGAGGTTCTTTTGTTGCCTGTCTCTGGTGCTTTAACACCAGTAGGCATCTTGGCTGCACACAGCAGAGGGATGGAGAAGAGAATCAGAAGGACAAGAAGGCTCATGGTTGAGATAAAAACAGTTTAATAGGTAAAATCTGTGTGAGCAAACCAAGCAGCATTGAAGAATTCATTCCCTACTTCCCGTGAGCAGGCATGTGTTCAGCAATCCCAGGAAAGCAGGACTCTGTCATGCACAGCAGCTCCTTGGGAAGACAAATGCCACACTCTGATTGACCCTTTCCTGTCCTCCTCCTTTCCCCAGCTTTTATAGCTGAGCATGACACTATGCAGTATGGGATGTCCCTTTGGTCATTTGGAGCCAGCTGTCCTGGCTGTGTCCTCTCACAACCTCTTGTCCTCACAGCCTTGGCGCTGCGGGGGAGGTGTGTGTGTGTGTGTGAAAAACCTTAATGCTGTGTAAGCACTGCTCAGCAGTAGCTAAAATATCAATCTGTTATCAACACTGTTTTCATCACAAATACAAAATATAGCACCATATGAGCTACTGTGAGGAAAATTAACTCTATCCCACCCAAAAATCATTACAATTTAACAAAAACTTTGGTTGATTGGTTCTGCTGATCCTGTTCAAAGGAGTCAGAAGGTACAACATTTTTGTACAAACATGTTCTGCATTTGATTTGATGTCTTTGTAAGCTTGACAGAACCTTTATAACGTCCTATGTGCATGACCCTCTGACAGTGAATGATAAAATCTATAAAATCTTCTTTGAAAAGATAGCAGACAGCCATTCATATTACCACCTGCACTTTAGGTATTCCAGCCTTAGAATTTACTTCATTAACAGAAAACCTGAAAACAATAGTAGGATCGTGGATGACTTTAAAATAGTAGCACAGTCAAGGTTAATTGTAAGTACTTGGAATTTATATATTTTTAATTTGTGCAATGTCAAGTTCCTCTTCTCATTGTCTAGCCCAGCTCATACTTAGATGCTGGTTTGCTGCTATTAAATCATTAATCTCATGACACAGTGCCACTCCCTTCAGTCTGCAAGAAATTTGGTAGCTGAACAGGAAGTAACATTGATGTGTTTTTTTAAAGAGCAATTTTAATCAATTAAGGAGTGCCTTGATTCACTTAGTAGCACGACTCTTTATCTTCCCCAACTTCCTTTCTATTTTTAGTTCCTTTATTATCCAGGTAATCATTATCTAAGGGAAGATGCTGCTGTCTAATGACTGAGTCTTACTGTGCTTCGTGACAAGCTCAGTTTCCTTTTATAAAAAGCAGAATCATATAAGCAGCTGCTGCAGTAGGTATTAACAGTTTAGTCTCCTTCTGGCAGACTAAACACTGAATTGAGTCCCCCAAACTAGACAGCACTATGTCTAAAATAACCAATGCTGAATTAAAATTCCTACCATCCAGGACTTTGTATCACAAATGCCAATGAAATTTTCATGCTTAACTTTCTTATCCCTCTCATGGTACTCTCATCTTTCAGTCAGTGTGTCCATTAAATTCTGTCTTCGCAGACAGAAGACTCTGCTTTGCTTTTAGCTTTTCATACCTTCTGTTGAAGGCTTTTCATGGGCAAAGCCAGGAATAACCCTGCTCTTGGGGCTGTCTTAACCAGAGAGGTATTTTGATATGGCTGAAGATGTTTTGGTAACCGCATCAGGACCTGCTTCGGTCCAGATTATCAAATCTCAAGGCAGAATGAGAATGGATGGATGTTGGCCAGGTACTAATGCTGTGTTTCTCTTCCATGTGCTGTTTGACCTTGGCTTTCAGTAAGTTCAATCACCAAAATATTGTGCAGTGCATTGGTGTCAGCCTACAGACACTGCCTCGCTTCATTCTGCTGGAACTCATGGCTGGAGGAGACATGAAGAGCTTCCTTCGGCAGAACCGACCCAGGATGGTGAGAGAGCTTCCCTGTGAGGCTTGTGGTTGATTTTAGTATGACTGCTTTTATGTTTTTATCAACTGGATAAAGGCACTGAAGCCAAGCTAGGCTGTGTGTGTGTCCCAGCTCCCACAGACTTATGGATACCAGTGTCTGTTTGCTTGATGCAAGCAGGTGTCAGTGAGACAAAATCAAAGCAGGGCAAGAAACTCCAGTAACTGAGGAGGCGAAATCCTGTCCTTCCATTCTAGACTTCTCTGTCAATTAGACTATAAATAATTGGTCTTTCTTTTTTCAATACCTGCTTTGTTTTCTGTGTACTGTGATGGCACATGAGGAGCTAAAGTTATAATCAGAATTCATAGCAAGTCCTCAGCAGGTGTGCATCGGCACCATACGGAGAGGTACAAATTTATACCAGTTGAAGAGCTGAGCCTAATTTATTTGATATAGCTCAGACTTTGATTAGCAGCATAGTAATTTCTCTTCACCCTTCCTGAGAGCAATAAAGAAGTTCATAGAGAAAAACTGACAAAAATTTCTCTATGGAGAACTATGTAAGGGGGGTGAAAATAAGCTGGGCTCCTGGAAAAAGTTTTCTTTATTGGTCTTAGGGAAGTGCAGATGGTGAAGGGTTAGTACCAGTCCTGGAGTCTTGTAGTAAAACATCCCTTTTTTGCATACTGCTCCTGAGGGTAATCACTGTTCTTCTACCAGGTACAGACAAGGTGATGAATGCTGATGTTGGTGTAAAGATGTGCACTTGTACGTTTTTACTTTCTCTCTCTCCTGTTCATGCATTAATTTCTGTTCATAATTTATTGACTCGCTCTTTAAATTAGGTGCTTTTTTATTCTCTTCTATCTCACCTTTTAAACCTGCTTGTCTTTTGATTTCATATAACACAGTAGGGAATAGTTCTCTCCCATGCCCTTTAACAGGCTATTCACACAAGACCATAAATCTCTTGCCAGATTGCACTCATGTGCGGTGCTCAAGGGAGGGGAAATCTCCTGAAAATTTTTGGAATTAAACAACAGTTTACTCATTTTCTAATTCTTTGCTTTGATCTACTTTATGTTCCTCTTTGCTCCTGACTCATTTAACCCTTCCCCCATCCTGTATGTATGTCTCTCCCTTTCCCTTCTTCTGTCCTTCTCTGACTATACCCTGCCTGAATGATATTCCTCTACTTCACTATCCTTCCTTTACCATTTCACGTCCTTTTCCAGAATCAGCCGTCCACACTAACAATGCAGGACCTGCTGAATATAGCTAGAGATATTGCCTGCGGCTGTAAATATCTGGAAGAGAATCATTTCATCCACAGGTGAGGAGAAACAGTCTCTTCTAATGTGTCTCAGGCTCATACACTTTCTATTTGCAGTGGATTAGACAGGACTAATCTCCACAGGGGAGACAGATGATTTCCTCTACCAATGCAGGCTTAGATGCAGTGCTTAGATGGCCAGGTGGATCTCCCTGGGCTTTTTTAGGCGTTAGGCACCGCACTGCTCTTCACAGTCCTGGAGGGAGGGTGGCAATGTTCTGTTCCAAGTGAGAGGGCTTAAGTACTAGTTTTCAGCTGCCTGCAATGTAAAGACTGTTGAGATTAGCCCTGTAGTCCACTAGATGGTAGTGTCACCCTGTATTGGCTGACAAAACAATAAGGTATTTATTTCCTTTCTCATCTCCCTATCTTGACTTAAAGGCTTTCCCTATCCACCAGCACAGGACAGTCCATAATATTGGAGCCAAAGACTAGAGAAGGGTAGAGCAAGGATGACAGGAGATAAAAACACATCTCAGGCTTCTTTCTCAGTTCAGTGTCTGACCTGCTTGCATGGTCTTAGGAAGCCCATATTTGTTTCTTCAAATTCCTTTTTGCTCATTTGTTGAGCAAAAAATGTTGATATAACATGCTTTAAATAAGACCAAATTATTATAGAAGAGATAAATTTTGTATGTACCCTTTTAAAAATTCTGGTTGGGTATTGAAATCCTTCATTTTTGATTTAGAATAGTTCCAGCTCATAATGTTCCTAGGCATAGTGAGCAGCTGGATTCCTTACTGTGAAGTGCATGCTGTGTTCAGTGCTTGTGTGTAAAGGAGAGAGGGAGTCCTTGCACACGAGAGAGTCACACAGGCTCTAACCAAAGCGAGGTGGAGGAAACTGACTCACCCACATGTGCAGCACGTGTGGGGCTGCGCAGCACAGAGAGGGGAAACAGTGGGCAGGGGCTGGAGAAATCCAAGGAAACAAAGGCAAGCAGCCGTTGGAGCAAAAAGGCAGGAGGTTGAGATATGGGAATATGTTATATGGCTTTATGATTAGAATATCTGAAACAGATTTATGCTGTTTATATTGCAGCAATAAGGAAGCTCTGGTGGAAAAGGGTTAGAGATTTCTGTCATTAAAAAAGAGCAGTAAGAATGTGCAACAGGTTGTGGCTCTTGGGTCTCTTAATAATTACATGAGAGGATCAGTATTCTAATTGGAAACCTCTGAGTTAATCACTACAGCATTATATTTTAGAATCCTTACTGTAGTAGTAGCAGGAGCATGTGACTTTAAAAAAAAACCAAACAAACTCTGGGTCAATCTTTGCACTGTTAGATCTCTAATATAAGCAACCTAGGAATGGATTTATTTTGTCTTAGCCAACAATTCAATAAATCTGAACACAAGGAATTTCCCTCAGGTTTTGTATTAATATTTGTTAGTGATGTCAGTATTGCTTAGAGCAGTTGGGAAACAAAGAAGGCTTTCATTCCAGATGTTAGGAATCTTAGGGGTAAAAGGTATTGTAGTGGGGCTGTAGAGAGGCTTCTACAGGGTGGGAATTGTCATCTAGGAGTCACAGGTGATAATAGAAAAGAAAGTTGAACCTGACTTCCAGATCCTCAGAGATTTTTCAAGGTTGGCAGTGGAAATAAACATATGAGTTGTTCAAGGTGCTTATTTTTCTTGGCAGTCAACAG
This sequence comes from Passer domesticus, assembly GCF_036417665.1. Classification (NCBI taxonomy): domain Eukaryota; kingdom Metazoa; phylum Chordata; class Aves; order Passeriformes; family Passeridae; genus Passer; species Passer domesticus. Next base: position 37,555,040 of record NC_087479.1, read on the forward strand.
GACCCCCACAGTGCTAGGATTCTAATGACTTTCTTTTCAGAATGCTTGTTTAAGATTAACGAAATATTTTATCCTTGGTCACGAAGGCATCACTTCCCTTTGTCACAAGCTAAACTTGCACCCAGCTAACAGCTGCTTCCATATGGAGCTTTGACTGATTCTATGGGAGATATCCAGAAGTAACAAAGCAACAGATTACTAAATCTGGTTCTACATAACTTTTCAAGCAGTTTACTAAGACTGTCCAACAGCATCACATCTATAACTGATGAGGACACTGCAGAGATGAACCTCTTTAGAAAAAATAGAGCAAGAAAGAAATCTGTCATAATGTGGTTGAAGCAAAAAAGGTTGGGTCTTTTGCTCTGTATCTCTTCTGATACAGATGCTGTTTTCTGCCTTAGTGAAAAAAAGGTGTGAATGGGGAAAGCTTGGCAGATGCTGGGTAGAAGATACAATTCAAATACAGTTTAAGGATTATGGTTAACAAAAATGATAATGTAACTGGAATTCTTTCATATTTTAACAGGGCTCTTCACATTTGTTTAAAGATTATTCAAGTAAGATTTGCAGGACTGGATCTAATACTTTTTCTTTATTCCTTTAACTACTTAAGAGTTTAGAATTAGAATTAATTTTCTTTCTTTTTTTTTTTAAAAGAGATATAGCTGCAAGGAATTGCCTTTTGACCTGTAGTGGAGCAGGACGAATAGCCAAAATTGGTGACTTTGGAATGGCCAGGGATATTTACAGGTAAGTGAAGGGCAACTTCAGTTCTGTGAGTAACTCAGTAATCTGTGTAATTTTGACAGATTTGAACTGTTTCATGATATGTGAAGCAGTGGATTCATCCATTAGGGGTCTGAATTTGATGAGCAGTTAACTAAATTGTGTTAACAGACTGTAAATTAACAGATCTACAGTTAGGAACAAATCCACTCCAACTGTGGTCCCAGGAAACTACAAACACTTGTGGACACTAAACCATGTATAGGCAAATTTATTAGTTATTTGATCATAAATAATCTTAAATTGAAATTAAAATTAAAAACCCCCAGAACCATAATTATTACTTAATGATGTCAATAAGACTTGCTGCACCAACACGCTCTGCAAAGCATTGGCAAGTTTGATGTCTGTAGCTGTGCAAAAGAACATCCTTGGTTTCCATCTCAGTTGCAAAGAGGATATAAAATCCTGCTTCAATGCACTATTTGTGTGGATGACTTTTCCTTTTTCTCACTTGGCCCCCACTGTTACTTGCAATCCCCAGCTGCTGTTACTGTGGTGATAAGATCTTTTCTGTATTGAAGCCCTTTCAGGCTGTGTGACATTCTCTGTGTATTTCATCTTTCCCAGAGCAAGTTACTACCGCAAGGGAGGAAGAGCCATGCTTCCTGTCAAGTGGATGCCACCAGAAGCTTTTCTAGAGGGCATTTTCACCTCCAAGACTGATACCTGGTAATAAATGTCTTTTAATTACTTCTGCTACTCACTGAAAAGCATCAAGAAATGTACTGGTCAAGAAAAAAAAAGTGTGCTCAGCAGTAACCTTAAAAAAGTCAGAATTTCCCAGAAAAATACAAGAAGTCTTCCCATGCATTCAGTAGAAGTATGGCTCAAGAATCTAGAATAAGAATTTAAATGCCAAATGTAAATAGAGGTAATAAAAATGTGCTATTCATAAAAGTAGAATATCACAAAAAGCCAATTAAGAAGTAAAAGGCAAAAGCAGATTAGATTCTCAGAAAGTCTCAGTTAAAAATCGAGACAAATATCATCAAATACTTCCCTCAGCCTTCAGAAGCTTCCAGTTTCCATCAGTGACAGGGTCTGCTTATATCTCTTGTAAATTACTCTCTCTGTACCACCCAGGATCACTTTTTTGTGTGTTTTTTCTTGTTGCACATAAAATGACAGCAGGTTAAATCAGAAGTCCTTGCTGGTTGCTGAGGAAAAAATATTTATATACTGATTTCTCATACAACTTGAGCTTTCGTTAAAATTAGCACCCCCTCAACAGTAGCACATTCATGCACAGGTGCTGGGGTATGGAAGCTTTCCAGTTGCTCAAGAACACTTCTTTCTCTGTACAGCAGATCCTTCAATATGCTGTACTGAGGCATTCCCTCAAATGCCACACTGACCCAGTTTCCTGAAGTTGTTAGCAATGCCGGAAGACAAGGATTGCTTATCAGCGCCTAACTGTGAGCAGCCAGCACTAAATATTTTGAAGGAAAGTGCCACAGTTCCTGCGATAGGCTATTATAAGTAGCATGCATATACTGGAATTACTTTGACCTTTGTAGCAAAAAGTGACTGAAAATTCTGACTCTGCTGAGGTCCTGGCAGAATTCTCTTGACTTCCTTGTGTGTAAGTCATACATAATTCCCAGTGGCACTGACTATCTGACCTGTGGATGTAAAAAAAGCGTAACCATATCAGAAATTCTGCTGCCTTTCAGTTTCACTGGATGTCTCTCCCTTGATTTTATACTTGAGCATCTTGTTCTGAAACACTGATTCAAATATTAAGGAAACATTTGAAGGTCCCTGTCTGACCATTTAGGAGCCACTTCAGAAGTCACACTTGCACCACTTGACTTGGGTAGAGGCCCCTTCACAGTTACACCCCCCACACTCACAGTCAGACCAGGTTTCCTTACCAGCTTGGCCCCAGGTTTCCCATAGCAGGGCCTCAGAGGTCAGGATACTGATTTAATCAAGATGCAATAACAACATTACTATTTGAGCTCCTTCCTCTGAGGAGGGGCCCCAAAAAAAGGAAGCCCTGGGCTTTTATACCCTCACAGTCTAAATGTGCCAAACTCTGGAGTCATTGGCTCCTGCTGTGTCTCTGAGTGTCCAGTCACCTGGCGATGCCACAGGTCCTCGTCCCTCATTTTGCAGAGGGTCAGTGCCAGGTTACAGCTTCTTGCCTTGGGCTTCTGCCAGCCAGAGCTCAACCTGCAGCCAAGTTACCAGCACCAAATGTATTCCTCAACACAAACATCTCAAGTTTTCCCTAGTAAGGCAAGAAATGTCCATGCCAGATCTAACAGTTCTTTTTAGTAAGACCATCCACAGCCAAGGGCACTTTGGCATTCCCTGCTCTACTAATAATGAATGCAGCAGAAAGAACACCTTCAGAGTTACTAAATATTTTGAAACCTCTGCAAAACTTGTTTTGGAGCTTGAGCAAAGGTTTTGATTGATTGGGGTGTCTTCTTATGTAAACATTGACTCATAATCACATAATTGCATATTACTGTCTTTGGACTGCAGCTTTGAAAGGTCATTGCTGTGGTGCTGCCTACGCAGCTACAAGCTAGGTTTGTGGAGCACAAATGAAATCTGATTGGTATTGTTGGCTGGTTTCTGACACAGGTCCTTTGGAGTGCTGCTTTGGGAGATTTTCTCTCTAGGCTACATGCCCTACCCTTGCAAAACCAATCAGGAAGTGCTGGAATTTGTCACCAGTGGAGGAAGAATGGATCCACCAAAAAACTGTCCAGGGCCAGTGTAAGTACTTCCTTACTCTCACAAGCCAAGGTGTAACACGTGTCAAAAATGTGGACAAAGACACTTCTACTCAGGGAATGGTGATTGCCCACTGCGTTAGGCAGGTATTGCTAAATGTGTCTTGAGCTGCTGCCTCTTGTATACAGCTTTGAGCACAACAGGATTTGCTTTAAATAGCAACTCCCCAGTTGGACAGGATCCAGGGAAATAGAAATTATAGATCCACTTTTGCTCTCCTCCTTTGAGCCATGTACCAAGTGTGGTCCCTTGGACCACTGATCACTTCACACCGAAACACTTTATACAAAATAATATTGATCTTTTTTTTTTTTTAACTTTAAGGTACCGGATCATGACACAGTGCTGGCAGCACAGTCCAGAGTATCGGCCAAACTTCTCTACCATCCTGGAAAGGATCAAGTATTGCACCCAGGTACTTTGGTATCCTGGTGGATGATAATCCATTGAATGGATTATCAACTATCCAAAGACATTAGCTTTAGTCCCTAAGGCAAGTGTAGTGCCCTGGCAGAGGGATATAATTACAGTACTAATGTGGTGGTGCTGTTGGCTCTTTTCCAGTGTCCACCCTCACTCTTCTATCTTCCACCCAGCCATAATGAGCATACACTGTGCAAATGGGTGCTTTTAGCTCTCAGCTTGTTCAATTGCAAATGTCCTTCATTTTGTGATGGAAAGGTATTTAGATCTCTCTCAAGGTCCATATTCTGACCTTCCCTAATGTTGCTCAAAAGCCACAGCTGAATAGTTATGGAGTGGAGAGGGGGAATGAAATGGCACAGTGAGTTCATCATCCAGTAGCATTGAACAGATACAGGTCTTGATCCAACCTCTCAAAAGAAAAAGTTTATACTACAGACCCCCAGCTTAGTCACTGATTTTGATGAAGCATAGCCTTTTCTCACAGGAGGCATGTAAGTTTTAAAAGCATGTGATGTCCAGATGGAATAGAGCACCTTGTGTGATAGGAGTATTGCTCAAACCTGTGACAGTCACCCTGAAGGTGTAACAGACTCTTGTCTCGCATTTTCAGGACCCTGATGTGATCAACACTGAGCTGCCCATGGAGTGTAGCCCTGCACCAGAGGACGAAGGGAGTATGGTCATGCGCCCAAACATCTCCAGTGGGATAGTGCCACTGCTGGTAAGCCCTTCTCTCACCCCTCAGACAACACCTAAGACACTGGAATCTCACCATGCTGGGCACAAACTTGTACAATGTCCACAAGAGCTACTGGTGGAGAACCTGAGCAACCGGACTGCCCGAGGGCCCAGCCTGCCATGCCTCAGTGATTTCAACAGTGGGTCGTGGTTCCAGCAGACCTCAAACCAGAAGCTGGAGCTCAGCAACCCATCCGCTCACAGACTTAAAAACAAAACAAAAAATCTTTGGAACCCAACATATGGATCATGGGTGCTAGAGAATATCTGTCACTTCAGCCCCAGCTCCAAGCTCCAAGCAAATCCAGAGCGGGAAGATTCAGGCTTTGATGGGAATTGCAGTTCTCCTAGCTCTCGGGCATCTCCAGCATCTCCAAGTCAAAGTAACTGCCCTCACCTGGACATCAGTGGGATTGAACTGGTGAAACTCCAGACTTTTCCCTGTGGCAATGTAAATTATGCTTATGATGACCTGTGCTATAGTGCCGAGCACCAGCCATCAGCCTTGGCAGAGGTCAGAGCAGCTGTGCTAAGGAGTTCCAGTCTGCACAGAGATGATAAGCCTTTTTGTAAAAAAGAGAAAACATCAAGAGAGAGAGACTCTGGTCTGTCTTTGTCAGATGATCTGAGTGTTACTCCAGTATAGTAGAAAAGTATCTTCCAAAGATCAGGGAATGTGTGTGTCTGGAAGGACTGCTTCCTGTTCACTAACTCCCTCCGCTTTAGTTCCATCAGATGGGTGAAGCTTCAACATCAGCAATGTTCTGCTTCCTCTGTCTACCTGCTGGATCCCACATCATTAAAGACACTGGCATTTCTATCTCTGTCCTTCAAATGCATCCCACTGAACCAGCTTAGAAGTGGAGAACAATGGCATTGTTTGTCTGATTCAGAATACAGTTCCTAAGGAAAGAACTCCTTTTCAATCTGCTCAGGTGATAAGAAATGGACCTACCATCCAGCTGCAGTATTTGGATGGAAATAATGACCAACACAGGTTGTGCTTCTTTCTGAACCAAGAATCTAAAAATGTGTGCTGTGCCAGCAGCAACCAACTTGCAAAGGCTGCTACATTCTTGAGAGCTTTTTACAGTCCTGGTGAATTACTAATGCTTATGCACTATAAGGGAAGTAAAAAAAAATAGCAGCCACATTTGCATCTGTTTTATTAGTAGAACTTGTGGAAGCTATAGCTCAAATTGGAAGCAGTAGGAAGAATGAAAAAAAAAAATCAGGCTCCTTTGAGCATGTGCTTTGTAAACAAGCAATGAAGAGGACAACATTTACCATTAAAAATGCAGTAGCTGGTGGAGCTGATAACATTCCTTTGAGTAGTGAAGGAAATGTGCTGCTTGCCTCACGGTGTTGCTTTCCTCACAGCTCCTAGCATTGAAGGGGCAGGTGTTTTTTCAAGGAAGGGTGAGCTGCATGGTGTGATGAGAAATGGACTGTCTTTATCTTTGAATGGACTTTACTTAAAATGAACTTCACTTTTGTAAGTGCTTTGATATTCAGCATTAATTCTCTATGCTGTGTTGGTAAGAACTTAGCTGAAGTTCTTGGGTAACTATCTAGCATTTGGTATGATGCTTGGGCTCTTGGTTTTAAAACTCTGAGGTAGAAAGTAATGTAAAGGAGAGGAATAGTGAAGGGAAATCTAATGCAAACCCTACTTAGGCAGTTCTTTCTACAGGAAAGAACAGCTCAACCATTTGAGAAAGCTAAAGCCATGACTTGGCTTCATACAGCTGAGCAGGTGGTAATTGTTCCTTGCCTTGCAAGTGCAGACTTGCTTATAAAGGTAGTCATTTGTTTCCAAGACAGCTCATTTCTAAGGCTTTCTTCAGTTGTTTAGGATCTAAATTCATGTTTATGGATTAAAGCTGCAAAATAAGGAGACTGAAAAGGCAAATAATTCGGATTAAGTCTGAATAGTCCTGGAAGCATTCTGTTCTTGTACCACTCCTGAATGTCACACCTACCGTGTGACCTACAGCGGCAAATTACATGCTCTTTGTGTGTAATCAAGTTGTGCAGTTGCAGACTTCTCCAGTTCCTTTCTGAGGCAAGAGGTACAGTCTGAAGGTGCAGGCTAGCAGGTGATGGCTTGCTTTGACCACAGACTTCCTGTCCTTTACATCAGTCAGGGTGGACACTACTGAGCTGTGGTAAAGAAAATCAGAGTGAAGAGCCTGAATCCATCCTCAGTGAAAGGTATCTTCACCACAGGTTTATGCTTTATTGGTCTGACTTTCTATCTGTTCCACGCTTTGTATAGTTTTAGGCCTTTGACTTTAGAATGGACAGTTTTATACAATGTCAATTCAGAGCATACAAATATCTTGAGAGCAGGTTTCAAGAGGATGGGAGCAGACTCAATTCAGTGGTACCCAGCAACAGGACAAGGGACAACAGGCACAAACTGAAACATAGGACATTCTACCTGAGTATGAGAAAAAAAGCTTGTTTACTTTGAGGGTGGCAGAGCACTGAAACAGGACCCACCCAGACACAATCCTGTGCAACCTGCTGCAGGAGAACCTACTTGAGCAGGGAGGTTGGACTAGATGATCTTTGGAGGTCCATTTTCACACCAATCCTATGATTTCCAGACATAAAGGGTGATGGTCACCATGCAGCAAAGACCCATATGGTGTGGAAATAATTCTAAATCCGAGGTGTTGTAAAATGACAGATCATCAGAAGAGCGGGGTCCTTCTGTGTGGGGCAAATTTCAGTAGAAGTGTGGGGACTCATGGGTTTAGTGACCAAGGGAGATGAATGACCTTACCTCATGCCCTTCTTCCCATTTCACCTTTGCTTTAGCTCTCTAGCTTCTCTCACATTTAGTTCATTGCCTGTCCTGTCTTATATCCAGGAGTTGCTACAGCCCAGTTAGATGAGGAAGAAGAGCCCATTTAGCAGAAAACTTTGTCATTCTTTCCTCTTGCAAAGGCTAACATTTCAGACTGGCCACCTCTGGACCATGCTAGTCAAAAATAAATGCATTTACTTTTAACTAATTGGAATTTCATCACTTTGTCCTTACCTTTCAGATTGTATTACTTTTATGGTTCATATATTAGTAGGATTGTCCCCCCAAAAGATGACCCATCAAACTTTCCAGTAGTTGTGACTTGGTGCCAGTAACTTAGCCCCTTCCCCCCTGAACATGAGATAATGCCACAGCAGAGTGCAGTGATGCTGGTTGAGCTGCAGTGGACGTGATGCCAGCTCACTCTTCAGCCCTTGTCTGTCCTGAGCAGAGCACTGGTGGTCATGGCCATGCTTTTGCAGGCCCATTATGACTCTGCTTTCAATTCTCCTTAGCCATTAGCAGGGGCTAGAAACTGATGGCAATAGGAGTGAAATACTGGCTTGTTCAGAAGCCATGGGAAATTAACTATATTACTTTCTCTTCCCAGAGACTTTTAATGAAATAGCAGACAGAAGACAGTTCTTCATATTTTTAAATTACTATAAAATACCCCAAGATTCCAGTGAGAAGCAGGCATGATCTCTACTGTCCAGATAGTTACCCAGCTTGAGCTACCACTGTTTGCCCTGTCAAGCACTTACCTCAACATAACTCAGAAATTAAAAAAGGCCAGTAGTGATAAAACCAGGGAAGCTATTGAAAAGTGAAGTGAGAGGAGAGCACAGTTCTATTACCAGTGCCAGGGGCAGTCTTGGCTGCAGCTATGCCTTCATTTTATAAATAAAGTGCAAGTCCAGCACATCGGACAAATACCTGATTTTACTGAATAGCTGCATCAAGATACTCATTTACAGGGAGCACACAGACAAAGCTGCACTGGGACTGAACAGAATTCTATCCTGACCAGGATCTTATCCCTAAGAGTGATCAAAAGTGGGATGTTGAAGAGCAACTGTCAGAGTAGAGTAAGCATATATTGATTATTTCTTTCCAAAACAGACTCTGATGGTATACAAGAGCTCAGGGCTGCACTGAGCCAGATGCAGTCTTTACTAAAAAGACAAGACATGGAGATGCAGGTACCAAATGGGCACTAAAAGAAAGAGCTGGTAATTTTAAAAGAATCTGCATTAGCAGCCTCAATGCTCTTAACTCTCCCACATGGAATGATCTTCTGTCAGCATATGCCATGAATCTTTGACCTGTAACAATCTTTTTTTAGATGCTGTTTAAAAACCTTCACAGATAACGAATTTTTAAATAATTTCCTGGAGGAAATAATTTTAATATTGGTCTTGTTGTGAAATTGAATACTACATGCTCTACAAACCACTTTATCTCAAAAGAAAAAAATAACAATGGCAATGATACACACTACAACCTCCAGTCCTTCAGTTCTGAGACTGAAACTTACAATTTTGTTTGTACAATCAAAGATTTCATAGTGCTCAACTGCTAGCATTGCAAAACGTAACTTGTATGAAACTGCTTTTTATTATTTTTAGTGCATCACCAACAAGTTAAACCCATAGTGTCAAAATTAGATTAATTTGGAAACTGGAAGCCAAAACCTAATTTTGTTTCCTAGAGGAATGACATCACATGGAGATCTGGGATTAATTCGGTCCTATAATCCATGTGAAGTCCTATTTCCCTACTGCAGAATCAGCCATTTATAGGGTTGTTATAAATTGCTCTTCCTGATAAGTGTCTGTCTTTTAACATTGCCAAATTGTTTTGTAATTGTATATATATAGTTGTTTTTTTGACTGTGTTTAGCATTAATACTTTATGTTGCTTCACACAACCTCATACTTACATTTTAAAGAAGGGACTGATTAACAGAAGATGACACAATAATGGAAATTTCTATTTGTCTTTCTCTGCTTTTTCACATTTGTTGATAGTCCTGCTTCTCATTTCTTTGTAATCCTTGCTCTCCTCAATATAAACACTTTACATCTTCATTTTTCCCTTTAAACTAACCGAATGTTTAATTGCAGATTTAAGGTGTTCCCCCCCTCATATTAACCCTTTTCCTGAGCTAAGTTCTCAGTTAATTTGCCCATGGGCTGGTGTGCATGAAGAAAGCTCTCCAAGGGTGCTAAAATAGTTATGGGCTTTTGCAAGTGTAACTTCACCTTCAAGACACTCTCCCGACTTTCCTGAAAGAGAAGAAATTTCTGCTGCTGGGAATACTTTTTCCCCCACTGTATTTGCATCTCCACAGCTGGTCAGAAAGGGACCAGACTTCCTTAGACCCTTGAGCTGAGACAGTTTCTCCTGTAGGGATGGCTGTGCTCTCTCCTCCTGGCTGTCTACCCTTCCCAATGCCATGCACAGGCCTTCGTGATACCATGCCTAACATCTTCCCACCACAACACACAAAGGGAAAAGTGACATGAATAGGTTTTGGTTTGTCATCACCTCAGACCAAGGCAGCACTTCTGCCAACTTACCTTGCTGGGTGACTATTGTACATAAGTAGATGACAAGCCTGCTTCTATGCAATTTAAAGCTAGACAAGTGTATACTTCTATATTTGCAACACAAAATAAAGAGACACTAATGGTGGATATTTGTTTCCCTCTCTTATAAGTACACTTTGCACACTCTCTGTGGTAAGAATACACTCTGTCTTGCTGAGAAGTGCTGCTAGTCCTAGAGAGTTGAATGCTTCTTCCCCATGTCCACACAAAAGTGCCCAGAGGAACAGTTTAGTGCTCCGAGTCTGACAAGTGCTCTTGGTGCACTGTTTTTTAAATAAGCTGTAGGCTATTCACTGAGATTTCTGAGACAGAGCTTACCTTGAAGGAAGCTGGCAAGCTTTGTGTGAATCAGGTACAAAAGGTAACACCAACAAGTTTTGGAACCAAGCTCCACCATTTGGCTTCTGGTTTTGCTTTAGGAAGTACCACATGGTAAAGACTAAAAGCAGTGAAACACAACTGTTTTTCTCCCTTTCCTAAAGAAATTCTTGAAGAAAAGATATTCTCACATGACCAAATCACAGTCGATGTCTTTTTTCCTTCAGTCTGATTTATTTAGTAGCATACACACTTCAGAGTAACAAACACTCATCCAATACAGTCAATGTCAGCATTGCATTGTAGTGTTCAGAACGGATGCATGTGGATGATACAGGCCATTTGATCTCAGTACCTTAAGAATAACAAATAATAACAACAGCAATAAAAAAGTAGCAAAAGCCCTCTGAGATACATTGAAATCTTTCCCTTTAACAGGAACTGGATCAGACGTTAAGTGAATACCTCCCTGTACAGAGGGAGGGTATTTTATTTAGAGGGATTTAGGTTTTACCACTTTGGTTAAATTTCAGCCGAATTTATATCTATGTGGGGCCTCAACATCCATAATTTTTTAACTTATCTGATCTACCTCTGTGAATTTTTTCTATATTGCACCTTCCTCCAAAGAATCTCACAGCAGCTTGCAGGCACTAATGACGGAGAGCCTCACACCTTTGCCACGAGGTAAGTAGGTCTATTCCCATCTGTAAAACTGGAACAAAACTATGCCTAGGAGTGCTGTCCAAGGCCAAAAAAAAACCAAGTCAATGATGAAGCTGAGGGAGAGAAGTCGTAGTCCTACTTCTTACTCCTATAGTCCTACTTCCCAGGTCCTACAGGAATGCAGCAGCTACAGCACTGCTGCATCTAACTAGTGAGTTTAAGGACCTTGGAGCCCAAGTCAGAGGTGATCTGTTCAGCACCAAAATGCCTCTAGGCATTCACAGCATCTCTGACCCTGCTGTGGAACCACAGGTACTCAGTGTGATTCCTCCAGAGCGAGGCACTATCTCAGCAGATGCATTAATGAACGACATTCTGGACTTGCATGTGAACAAACTCCTTGGTTACCATGCATCAGCTCCCCCTGTGTTCCACGCCTGTGCATGTGCACCATGTTGACCCTCTGGTAAATATAAGCTTATTCAACACAACTTACCCCACAGTGAAAGAAGGCCATGCTGCTTCCTCACACTAGCAAGTGTGTCCATAGACTGGTGCTCTGGGCCACCTGACGAGAAACAAGGAACCTACAACTTACCCTGGGGCAGTTTACTCCTGAGCTCACAGCCTCAGCTCCTTAGAGCTCCAGTGCTCAGCTGAAGTCCTACACTTGCTATGAAAAGCTGCCTCCTTCTCTCCTTCCCCATAACAGCAACAGATGATTGTGATTTCTTTCTTTCTAATCCCCTAGCAACACAAAGATCCATTTCAAAACTAACTTCCTAGAACTTACATCATCTAGAATGAGTTTCCACAGAGTCTACTATAGCAGAGATTTTCCTTTTTCCCTGACCTTTCCAGCTACTGCAGTGGAACAGACCTTCTCCATGCTTTCTCCCAGGACCATGTACTGCAAAACCAGCCTGGTGCTACCAGGAGTTGTTTTCTCGTTTAGAACTGGGCAGTCATTCTAAAAGTGTGTCTTAAACTCTCAACTGACATTTGAGCACCAACCTCTTCTGTTTAGATCTCCCCTCCAGAAAATCAGTTACATTGATGCAAAAGATCCACACCTGTGGTAACAGAAGAAAGAAATTTAACTCTGAAGATTAATTAGGCAAACCACAAATTAAATTCTGTCTTTATCTTATTTCTAATTCTTTTTAGTTATGGTAGGACAGCTTGCAATTGCAGTCTCATAAAAAAGGCAATGTCATTGAAGTCCTGTCTGTGAGACCTATTTACATGATATTGTCCTTAGGCATTGCTATTCTCCTTAGGCACAGCTATCCATGCTTACCAGCTGGCTGCAGAAAAGGAGAAATACCTATTTTTTTTAACTGTATGGAATTCACTACAGATTAATTTGTCATCTTACTGCAATTCAAAAATTAGGAGGCATCTGGAATGATTTTATCTGTGCTGTCACTTCAAAAAAACCTAATGTAAACACTCTGAAATTTCTAAGTGAAAAATTCATTAACATACTACCATAAATATAAAACAGAGAAACTCTGGGAGTCCAGAGAAGTTGTCTGAATTTGCAGTGAACTGCAAAAATAATTACCAGTTTCAGACAACTTCTGGTTTAAGATGAAATATTTCCACATGTCATTACTTCCTACAGAATACCTACTGTATGTCATCTAACTTTTACATCACAACTGAGTTACAATTTTCAATCCTCCTGTTTTGTTTAGAGTTTATGAAAAAATAATTAAATCTGACTGATTTTTAGGTACACAACACACTTCAGTGTGTTACCCAAAGTAACTCCTTTTAGAAACTACTTAAGGCTGTCCAACTTTAACTACAAATATTGCAGATTTCATTCCAGATATGGACTCTATAGGGGTTTTTTTGCTTATGATTTCAACTATTATCGAACTAGCAGTTTCCCACAAGTGCAGTCACACCTTCATCCAAAGTTCTCACACTATTTCCTGAGCACAGGAAACCAGCAAAAGACAGGAATTTTTGATCAACGTGCATTACTACCTCTAGATGTTGAAAGGGCTTTAACCACCAACTGGTAATGTAACTCTTACCTGCATTGTGAAAATCACCACATTATTCACGTTAAAACCTGGCACATGAGTCAACATGTGATTAATGATAGTATTTATATTGCCAGCATGTAAAAAATTGTTCCAGTGACTAGAGGCAATCAACAGAGAAGGTATGTAAAGCCATTGCAAGAAAACAATTCAATCTTTCTTGATTTTAACCTAGAAACTGAATTTTCTGTGGCTGTGCTTGGGTCACAGCAAAATAATGAAGCACAGATCACCCTGTGATTCCAGATGGGGACTATAGGATGTAATATATTGATATTCCTTCACCCAAACTGCATAGAGTTAACAGCTGATACCTTGGAGGAAGAATGCCTGGGAATTATCTCATCACTGTGTAAATGCTGTGAATGCAGAAACACACCTCCCTGATTGCTGTGCCACTTTATATGTGTAAGTGGCAGCACCATATTTGAGAATGGGGACATGGCCAAGAAGTCACGTGCATTTACAGACAGTCAAATCACAATCTGAAGAGATCACGCTGGCTGCTGACTGCTAGTGTGTGCATGTGTATAGGGGTTTTATCTTCAAAAATAAACAAGCCTTGGAAGAAAAAACTTAGTTCCCTGACTAGTTTGTGAAAGATCATTAGTGATTTTTCAGAGCTGCAGTTCAGCTGCAAGAGGCCTAATTCTCCAACTTAGCAATATATCCAACAGCCCACCCTGCTGGAAAGTCAAATTTTTTTGGAGACAATAGGCCACTATTCTCTCCCTAGAGTATTTGTAATCTCCTGAGTGGCTACAGAAAAAGCCAAGGCCTTTCTTGGATAGAGGCAAGGCTAGGGTAGGGAGGGGGAGAAATGGTCAACAGCAGTTAGCCACATCAAGCCACCATAAACTGCTGTCTCTCTTTGCTCCCAGTTTCTTGTGATTATCACCTATTTGCACCTTGCTCACCCTGTAACATAATGCAGCAGAAGTTGTTGGTCCAACCTATAGTGTACACAAGAGCAAGAGGGCTTGGAATTAGAGAGGAAAAAACACAATCCGTTTCCAAAACTATGCAGTCCCTGAAAGATTGTTTTTCCTGCCCTGAGTTCCCAAGCATTTGTCCTGGTTCTCTAAGAAGTAATTTGGAGTCCCATTGTGCCAGAAACCATAATCATTCTGGCTTACCACACAGACCTCTTGACTCATGCTGGTGTGATTCTCGAGTATGGAGATCTTAATTCTCTGAGGACCAGTCTCAAGTTCATCTGGTGCAACACAGACCAATCTGGAGTGATTCATTAAGTTCATAGAGGGCTGATGCAAAGTAACTTTGATCACTGACTGCCGGGTTCTGGATGCAGCTCCCTCTGCACTGACAACCTCAGGAGTTTGGAGTTAAAGGTTTCCTTCTAACTGAGTTTCCTTCTACTTCAGTAAAGCAGAAAGTTACAGAGAAGCCCTGCAAGTTTTGTGCCTCTCTCAACTCATCTTTCAGTGATGCTTTCCAAAATGCCAATCAAATTGTCCAATCCCAACAAGTACCCATCCTCCCTGTTGCCTTCTTGCCACGGGATCCTGTGATCCAGTGTCTGCCCATCAGGAAGAAGCGTGGTCTTTCCAAAATCGATCAGCCACACATTGGCATTCCCACTGCCATCATGTACAAAAAGTAGTGAACTTCCTACGACCTGGAAGACAGATTGAGACAATGCAGTTAAAAATACATCTTCAGCCCTCCCCCACCTTAACACTTCCTGCTAAGAAGATGATCTCCTTAGCTCACCTGTGACCCAACAGACTTTTGGGCTGCACTTACAAATTGATGTTTTAGATGCCCCATTTGCTTAACTGTATCAATCAGTAAGGTACATATGGGAGGGTAGATAATAAATGGGACTCAGTAGAAAACAAGAAGAAAAGCAATCATCTTACTTAGCATCAGGTCTCATTTTGAGCAATTCAGCAAAGGCCAGTAACTCCTTTCAAAGACAGATCATGACCCATGATTAACAAAAACATCTCTACTGATAAGCGACCATCAACAAGGTAAAATAAAATGTGTAATCTCAAAATCTTGACCTGTTAACAAGCAGAAATTACAATGCTAATGATGCCAATGATGCCTTCTGCACAACAAAGCACACAGAGAACACAGACAGCAGAATTAAATGGCATTTCAACATAAATCCATTCTAAGTAATACAGCCTTTATTGTCAAACTACAACTGAATGCTACTGTACCAAATGCAAACTTCCATTATGCCATTCCCCTGTAAATATTCCCACTGGAGCAAATCCAGGTTAGAAAAAACATATGAAACTGGTACTAATAAACTATGCCAAGCAGTGGCCCAGAGCTATAAATTCTGGGATGTCATAAAGACAGGAGGATTTATTATTCCTCAACTAGTTTAATCTCCTGTATCATCATAGTGGAGGCTTTGTGGTATCTGTGCTGCCAACGTGTATTAGCTTTCTTCTACAAAACCCCTTCTACTCATACAGCAGGCTGTTCTGAAGTACACCTGGACAACCAAATGAAGAAGCAATGCACCTCCACAGCTTTACAGTCACTGCTCACCTCATGTCGCTTGAAAAAGTCTGAGGATTCCAGAATGACATTAATTTCCTGCAGACGTTTGAGGTATTTTTTCTGGAAGAAGAGAAAAAAACTCAAAACAACCCATAAACACTTCACTGAAAACTGAATAAAGATAATCTGTTTACAAGAGTCAATATAATTAAGAGATCATATTCATTTTAGGCTAGAGGACCTTCAAAATAACAGGTTCATCATTTGAAAGTCAATCTGAAAATACATTTCAAGCTTTCATAGTGAATTAACAGACTGGAGTTCATCTGCTGCATGTGTTACACCAGGCATATTTATCTGTCTTGATTTGGATGTCATCAGGCTTTCTGCAACTGTTTTTTGGTTTCTTTTAATAAAGAGAAAAATTTTTCATGGAATTATAAATCTTCCAGTTCCCCAAAGTGAAAAGAAAGAAATTGTGTTAGAGAAACAAGGAGCTCCAACCGTGGTGGAGGCAGAGAGGGGATAAAAAGAATCAAGGCCTAATGTCCAAAGCTCCAGTGCAGATTTTTAAGGCTGCCCTGAGCTACCAAGCACGCTCCTCCTGAAGGGCTAATCTCATCTTCATAATGGCTTCCTCACTGCAGCAAAACATTACAGCATACTTTGAAGTTCCAAAGACAAGAGATGTGTTATGCCATCTACCACATGCCTGTTGTGCTACCCATGGGTTAGCACACAGGAATTCCTCTTTGAGATGAGTTTCACACATGGGAACACAGCTAGTCACCAATCACACTTCCTGCCTCCACACTCTGGTTTTATCCTCTCCAGACTGAATTCCCAAATCACAAGTTTTACTGCCAACACAATCCTTGCTTAGATATCACTCATCTAATGCATCTAACACCCATGATTGAAGCTGATGGCAAGCCATAAGTTAGTTTGAATGACATTTTGATAGCATGAGGCATTTAGGGTCAACTCATGGCAAGAGCCAATACAACTGGTCTCAGTCAACTTCTCACAACCCACCAAGTCCCCATGTCCACCCCATCTCCTGAGAGCAACTGGAACTCAAAACCACTTACCCCCTTGGTATTCTAATTCCTATTTCCTGTACCAAAAAATGGCTCTGAAGCAAGAGCATTGGTCCAAGATCAGCCCACCTGAAGAGCTCAGACTCACCAGAATAGTTGTGTTGCCCTCAATGAATTCTGCAAAAACCTGTAGAACTTGCTCCTGTGTCTTCGTCGTTTTGAAGTTTGTGTTACATGTTCCATCCGCCTTCTGCACAGAACCGCACACAGAGAGAGATTATTTATACTGCACTCATATCATTCCCCTCATCACTCAATCCTCTTGAACCAGCAACATCTCAGCCCTTGCTAACCAGATGAAAGTAAGTAGCTGAACAGGAAGAGAAACCAAGCAAGAAGAAGAGAAGAGATACAAAAGCTGATTGGATAGCTTTAAATGGCACTGGCAGTTCATTTCCTGTTGAGTACAAGTGAAGAAAAAAAAAAAAGACAATTATATTACCAGCTTGCAGAGGGTTTTTTCACATCAGTGCTAGCAATGCAAAGTTCAGTGGGGCAAACCACAGAGACCTCTTTGGTTGTACTCTTGTCTGGCTAGTGAAACCTTGGCTGAGGGTGTCAGGCAACAATTCCAAAACCAATTTTACCAGTCCTTTTAGTTTGGGGGTTTCTTTTGGGTTTTGGTGTGGATTTTTTTGTTGTTATTTGGGTTTTCTGTTGGTGGTGGTGGTGGTTTTGGTTGTTTCGGCTTTTCAATGGGAAATCAAAGAATCACAGTTAGGATTCCGTTCCAAATATACCTTTGAACATATAATGTGACCCAGAAGTCACAAAACAGAAATCTGTTGCAGACAGGAACAACCTGGGATTTGCAATGCCAGCAGTGACAAAGGAGGTGAATGAATTTTGGCAGAGGACAGTGCAGGCACGCTTGTTCCAAGTGTCTCCTGGAGAAATTCAGAGTATTTTAAGCAGTAAGATTCAGTACAGAAGCATCCTGCCACTGAAAAAAAATGAGTATTTTTATGTGCTTCTGGAGCTATAAGCAAATAAGAGCAGTGCATGAATTGGAGGTATTTGTAAGCAGAATATATGAATATGCATGTCTCCTAGAGCGTCCCTGTTGCTTCAAGAGACACAAACAGATTTTAGGATATGTGTGTAAAACACAGCAATTATTACAAGTGCTAACAAAAATCCACTAAAAGCCTGCAGGATTATCAAACTGTTTTCCTCTCCATTGTTTAAGTCTGATCACTCATTTTCATTATGAGTAAATCAGCAGGTCAATAAAATATGTTGTCTCCTACATGTTAAGTCACAGCACCAAAATGATTAATTCACTCAGCAGGTGAAACACTATTTATTCCACAGCTGAACTTCGTTTCTAACGTATACATGAAAAAAATTCAATAATGCTAAAACTCCAGATCTCTCATGCAAGGGAATTTTATTCCAAGGCTGTTGGACAGATACAAGTGCCGCATGTCAGTCTGATGAGATGTGCAAGTTATGCCAGAGCAGTTCAGCAGGTAGGCAGTGAAAGTTAGAAGCCATCTGATCTGATGTGTGATAATACTCAACAGCACACAGAAATCTGAAACTTCATCTCGTACCCCTTCACTGGAGCAAGGTTGTTTTAAAAATAATTTCTCCCTATGCTGCAGATTGTAGAGCAATGTCTAGAATAGCTGCTTGGAGTTTATTCCCTTTCTAACCTTTCACGTCTGGACAAACTAGTTGCTTGCTTCCCTTTTTAACACTTATGATTTTGCCCCTTTCCAGTGGTTGGCAGAAAACAATTACTGCCTGTCTTTACTTGCTGTAAACAACATCCATGAATGGCACCACCCCAGTATTCTAAACCAGGACTCTGCATGTACTTGGTCCTCAGGAGGCACTTGCCTGACTCACTCCTTGAAGTCACACCTTTGCTCAGGATTCCACATACACTCCACTGTCACACAGTGCAGCCCGTGGGCCAGTTCTTATTAGGTGTGCCAGTGACATGGCTCACCAGAGGGCAAGTGTCACAGCTCCATAAAATAGTGCTATCCATCTTAAATCACGGGGTCTTGCTCAGAGCTCTCTGCAGACTTCCCTTAAAGGGCTCTGGATTAACTTAATGGATTCACAAAGATTTATGAATCAAATCTGATATCCTCCTGGGAACATGGCTATCTCTGATGTACAGCTAAAGGAATGGTACCAAAGGAAGAAGTAACTTTTCAAACTGCACAGATATTCACTGACAGAATGGGAAGACAGAAATTCCAACTCTCAGCCCCAGGCATTAGCTTAGTATTATAGAGAAAATGTTTGCAATGCCTGTCCTTCAGACAGCCTCTGCCAGATCTGGAATCAGGCAGGCACAAGATACTGAGCAACAGGTTCCAACTGTAGGGAAACAAAATGGTTCAGAACATTTTTAATAGGAGGAAAATGACAAATCCCATAAATGAACTTGACTTGATTTCAGAGATCCAGAAGCGAGACAAGGATAAGAAATGGATCAACCCAAAGATAAAAGATACCCCCTTACTGCAGGAGTGCATATGGTGAATCAGATCTCATTTACCAGCAGCCAGTTCACAGAAAGGCCTACAATTTCACTTTCTTTGCTTTTGCTTCTTATTCAAGCAGCCACAGGGCAGGAATGACCAAACCCAACATAACTCATCAGCTAACTCTATGAGCTATCAGTCCAGTCAGGGAGAACATCCCCTTGTTCCCATCAACCACTAGCTGATGTACAGCTGACTTTTAATGGGTTTCTTACCAAAATGGGGATCCCTGCAGAATGGCTTTGCTTTTCTGCAAAATACAGAACTGGATGTATAGTTCAGCTTCAGTGGAACAGTGTAGGGAGTACTGACTACCTGTATTGCCTGAACAATTCAGTTTCTGCCATCTTTTCTCCATCTAAAAAAAAATTAAAATTATATCTATATTCCTCATAACAGCACAGAGAGATTAAGGGAATGTGCTCCAAAGTACTTCCTGTACTTAGTCAAGGATTAAGTATTCATTCTGTGCACATTTACAGCAGTGTCTCCATAGAGAGAAACACTACACAGTTTGTGTGTCATACTGCTCCTACCTCTGACAACCAACAAATCCACAAAGAACAAGCCAGGAGGTTTTTCTGAAGCCTCCATGTTCTCCTTTACCTCAGTCACTCTCTGGGACTGTACATCTTCACTCACCAACTATCTTTCCAAGAACGCACATGAAAAGCCTCAAGATCATCTGGGTTTCTGATTCCATTACACAGAGAAGCATACAAAGACATAAGTTGTACAGGAATAAAACAGGTATCTTGATAATATCATTAGCTGGCTAAAGGGCAAGACAGGATCCTGTGCTTTGGCTGGAACCAGATCATCTACTCAGCTACCACCCAGACAGCTCCTGCATGAGGATGCCTGTGTCCAACAGCCAGGAGTGGGTGGCACAGCACACAAGGGGCCAGCACAGCATGAGCTTGGAGCCCCAGCTCTGGTATCACAGCAGGAGGATCTGTGAATAAGAAGGGAGAAGACACAAAGCAAAGGAGAGAAGAAAGAGCCTCTGTTCATCAGCATCACCTTCTTTTATACCTTAATTCTATGTGCTTGAATTGTGAAATGGAAACAAAACTAATCCAGGCTCTGGAGTGGTGCAGTTGACACACCTGAAGGATGGGGATGCCATCCAGAGGGACACAGGCAGGCTTGAAGGTGGGAACTGGCGGAACCCCACGCAGTTCAAGTGCAAGGTGCTGCACATGGGTCAGGGCAGCCCCCAGTATCTATCCAAGCTGGAGGATGAACAGATCAAGAGCAGCCCTGCTGAGATGGACCTGGGAGTGCTGGTGAATAGGAGGCTGGACATGACCCAGCAATGTGTGCTCACAGCCCAGAAAGCCAGCTGTGTCCTGGGCTGTATCCAAAGCAGCATGGCCAGCAGGGCAAGGGAGGAGATTCTACCCCTCTCTTCCTCTCTTGTGGGACCCCATCAGCAGTGCTGCATTCAGCTCTGGGGTCCCTAGCTCAGGACAGACATGGACCTGTTGGAGTGTGCCAGGTGGGGGCCACCAAATTGATTAGAGGGATGGAAAACCTCTCCTATGAGGAAAGACTGAGCAAACTGGGTTTTTTCAGCCTGGAAAAGAAAAGGCTTTGGGGTGGCCTAACTGTGGTTTTCCTGTACCTGAAGGGAGCCTACAAGAAAAATGGAGAGAAGTTTTTTAAGTTTTTTACAAGAGCAGGCAGTAACAGGACAAGAGATTCTTCAAAAGTGGGAGTAGGTTTAGAAAGGTATTAGAAAAAGATTCTTCACTGCAAGTGGGGTGAGGCACTGGAACAGGTTGTCCAGAGAAGTTGTAGGTGCTCCGTCCCTGGAATTTTTCAAGACCCGGCTGGATGGAGCTCTGAGCAACCTGGTCTAGTGGAAGGTGTCCCTACCTACAGCATGGGGGTTGGAACTGCATGACCTTTAAGGTCCATTCCAACCCAGTCCATTCTATGAGTCTATAAAAGATAAGTAAGTAAGGGGTAGGAAAGAAAATTGCCAAGGTTCTACTGCGGCTCTAAGGCAGTATGCTAGGAATAGTACAGGGACACAAACTTATCCATCAAGAACAGCAGATGGACTTGGCTGATGGAGAAATTTAATTCTGGATTGTTCTGGTTTTATTCCAGCTCCATCTATACTGGATCTCATAATGTTTTAAAAGGAAAAGTGGTTTCCTTGATCCCAAGAGTATCTAAGCAAATGCTTTTAACATGCCTTGCCAATAAACCTAACTGCAACAAAACCAGTTTACTGTGATTCACTTGGAATAAATATGTATAGTTCCTGGATAAAAAAAGTAATTGCATGCAGAGAGGGAGTTAATACTTCTGTTCTGAATTCCTCCTTACAACAGTCTAATTTTCATTCTATCTGCACTGCGTACCTCCTTGAGTCCTTCCATAAGATCTCTGTAGCTGATTCAAATATGGCTGACGTGTATCTGAAGCTTAGATTCATTGACACTCTCTGTTACAATTAGAATGAATGCTTTAGAACTGCAATAGAGTGAACTCTGTGGTTCCAGTTAGTGTGTTTTCACACGATCCTTTGGAAGAACTGGCTACTGATGTGCACAAGCTTGTTTGATTAATCAAAAAAGTTCAGTCTCCAGGAACAGGCAGAGGTGAAACAATTACCTTAATTCCTTCAATCCTGAAGCCGAGGTTGGCACTAGAGCTGATGGTTTCTCTCCACTGC
Organism: Passer domesticus; assembly: GCF_036417665.1. Lineage (NCBI taxonomy): Eukaryota > Metazoa > Chordata > Aves > Passeriformes > Passeridae > Passer > Passer domesticus. Next base: position 37,576,989 of record NC_087479.1, read on the forward strand.
ATGTACCGGGGTTTGGTGACAGCGTGCTGGGCGTTCTCCTCAGCCGTGGGAGCAAGAGGATCCACTTCAATCATTTTCTTGTACATGTCCTTACGCAGCTTTGGTTTCTCTCGTGCCTTAGTCAACTCTTCCTCCAGGTATGTCCTGCAAACATCATATCCCAACACATCCTTAAGGACTTCCTCAACATTTCTTTTTACAGTTGACAAACTGGCCTCAAGAAACAACCAGGAAAATAAGCCTTATCATTGCCCCAGTTTTGCATATGGGGAAACCAAAGTACACAGAGCAAAGACTGTGCAGGCATATTTAGTGAAAACAGCCCCAGGAGTCAGGAATTCTAATTCACTTCTTGTTCTAACTATACCTTTACTTACTGTTACAAATTATGATTATTTCCTGGTTACAGAATAGGAGGAAGCTGAATTCCCACTGTGCCATAAAACAGAACTGCATTTCCAGAGGACAGGTAGGAGAGATCACTCATAATGAAATAAAAAAACCAAATAGGGCTATTGAAGACTTACTGCATTCTCTCTCCTCAAAAAACTTTAAAACAGCCATGGCTAATTTTTTTAGGCCTCAGAGAGTTTAAGTTTTATTTCATGCATCTCAGTGAAAGAGAGAATCACTGTTCATATAGAAAAAACTAGAGTAAAGCAGATTATCAGAGTAGTTCCAAACCAGAAGAGGTAACTAAGAACAGGAAGGTGAAGGGACACAAAACTTCCACATTTTGCTCTTATCACTCAATCTGTTAATCCGGTAGCCATTAGAAAGGCACTACCCATGTTTTCCACATCCCACTGGATTCCCAGACCTTGCACTTTGTCAAGTGCCTGAAGTTTACTTTCTTCATCACAGTTTAACAAACCAGGATGGCATTTAGGAGATTATGTCACTCACTGCCAGAATGTCACCTATTTTCAACAAAATGTGTATTGTTGCAAATTCTTCTCCTATTACTCCTGAACATACCAGTGCAACATCTTCCTAATTCATTTAAAATTTGGCATCTATTTGAAAAGGCATATCTGCACTCCTGTAAGTAGAGTAACTAATTTATGACAATAACTCTTGAGCATCTGAGCTGACATCCCAGCTGAAAGATTACTATGACAGCTCATACTTCTCTGTACTATTACCTTACTCCAGGATCTCAACAAATCTCTATCTCTTTGTTATGCTTATCATTTTCGATGTTTTCATCTTAATCACAGACAATGAATGGAAAAGAAAGTGAGAACCTGGAGAACAAAGAGATGGCAACACCTCAAGATGTCAGAGCAGGGAAAACCACAGGTCTGTCCTGAGCAAATGGTTGACTCTTTAAAGAAAATATCAATACCAGCAAAGACTCATTCAAGCATTGGAAATGGGTTTTCATACTGCTATGCAGTCATTTGCATTGGGAGATGGAAATTTTACTTTGTGAGGCTTTCTGAATCACTGCATACACAAAGATTCAATGAACTGGCAGTGAATAAATCATGTCATTTTCTCCCATGTATTATCAGGCCACTGCAGAGAAACTTTGTCTTAAATCGCCCCTGAACATTTCTTGATGTGGATAGTTTTTGAGGATATATCAGTTAGTTTCCAGAATCCATGTACAAACTGGCAGTAGTGGGACATATTGTCCTCAGGTTGTCCAAGGTGACTGCGAGCATGACCCTTCCTTCAAATGCAGAGAAAGCACATTCTCTTTCATTCACCCCACCTGATCCCCATCTTGCAGTCCATCACACTTGGCCCTTCAAAATCAGTGAGCAAGTCATCCAGCTGGATGTAGCTCTCGCCATCTCTCTCCACCACGCCATGGAAGCAAGGGACGCAGGAGCGTAGTGGATCTTTCATCAATCGCTCAAAACACTCCTTTTCATTCTCTGAGAAGCGTTTGAGAATCTTCCCACTATCAGCTGCCTTGAAATTCCCTACAAAAAGAAAATCAAACACTTGCTGACAAGATTGACAAGCAAAAAAGAAAAACCTCTTCCCCCACCATTCCAGTTTCTTCTATCTCAGTCTCATAGCAGCAGTTAAAGATTTCCTCTGAAGAGAAAAGATGCTTTCCATAAAAAATAAAACACACAGGACAAACACTTGTTAGCAGTGAAAGTCCATTTGGATACATTCCCATGTCAGAATCTATCACTTTAAGGAGTGCAGTTGCTTCAGGTCTTCGGGCTGTATGGATTTTTTTCCATGCTAGTCTTTGCTAGGTTATTAAGCAGTACTATACTTACTAAAATGCACAGGAAGAAGCCACGAGCCAGAATTCATTAATCCTCTGACAGGCTATTTTAAAGCTGCCTAACACTGCCAGCACTGGCTTTGTCCTTAATCCTCACACAGGGTATATACACACCTGCTGAGCGTGTCCAGACAGAGGCAGCACAGTCAGTCAGTGATGCTTAAACAGCCAGATCCAGCCAGAAGCCAAGCACTGCCCCTTCCACACCCACACCCACATTGTGACTGCGCCTGCGTCTGCCTGCAGGTATTGCCCCTCCTCTGGAAACCTGCTTATCTGCTAATGCCCTGCAGGTACAGCCTGGAGGGCAACGGTGCTGTTTACAGCCCTGTGTCTGAATGGTACCCAGGACAAATGACATCTGCAGAGGCCACAGTTAGCAGTAATCAGCCTCCACCTGTCCAGAGATTCCAAAGGCTCTCCTGTCCTTGCAACCAGCCAACAGCATCTGAGGAAAGTGCATGTTTCATTCAGAGGCACCCTTTAATTTAGACAAAATAAATTGGGCACCAAAGTAGGAGCCTCATTAACCCTGGGGATAACACTCAACCTTTACCACAGCGGGATCCTTCAGCCATTGCAAACTGGTTCTTCTCTGACAAATCCTAGAACAGGCACTGCCTGGGCAAAAGGGCAAGGCTGGTAACAGCCCAGGTCCTAGTTCAGAAACAAACTGTCATATCAGAGAAGAACAGCTGCAGAAAGGATGGAGTAAACCCAACCACAGAACACTGCTAAAAGGAAACTGGAACAGTATCTCTCCTAATCAGCTTCTATTAAACTCTTAACTCTCCTCTTCCACTATACGAGTCTCCAGAAGGGTTATGATTACATGACCAGTGCATCACTCCACACAGATGAAACCAACTCCACACTTCTGTGACAAAAACTGCATTAAGACTGGGTCATCTTGGTACTTTGTGTGATACAAATCAGACCCAACAACAACACTGTGCAAAATGCAGCTACTCACTTTCTAGGGCTCAGTAAATTTCTCAGCACAGCTTTGAAGTGCACCATATTAGGGCATCAGCATACACAGAGGTGGTTCACATACTGCATTACAGCACGATGCAGCGTGGGTGCCTGCCCACATGTGTACTAATAAACCCCCACCAGCACTGCACAGGAATTATATGAAGCACGAGAGACACAAACCAAATGACTTCTCTTTGTTGTTTTTTTGCCTTACAAATGAAACTAAGCCTCCATCAGGAGCACCTACCAATTTTTACAGACACAAGACTAGAATCAACCAACTGAGCTGCTCCTTGCACACGTACAGTGAACAATGACAGACTCACAATGCAAACATGTGGTCAGCAAGGCAATTTTCCCATTTGTTTCCCACCCAAGGACCTACATTCAGATGAGGGGTTTGGAGTGGTATTAGAAACACTGTCCTTTCCAGGGCTGAAGCACAACAGGCATGGACAGTAATCCTTCCCCCTAGAGAACTAACTACTGGCTACTCAGTCAGGAAAAATTATCCCATACCACAACCAATGGCAACAGACAGATTAGGGCTTTAGCTCTCCAACCTCTTGCTTCCCTCTAACAAGTATTTTACACATACCACCTTACAAGCCTGGCCCTTCTCCAGAGTCTGACCATTGCCTCCCTGCTGATCTCATTACTCAGGTGTATCACTCCCACTTCCCTATCCACACCACAACTGAAATATGTTTTAGGTCACAGATTTGTGTGCTATTGCCTGCTTCCTTTTTACCTGAAGGAAGGAAGGAAACAGAGAAAGACTGTTCCTCATGCTGCAGTCATCCTCACTCCAGAGACAAACACACTGAGTACCCCTCTCACCTGTATGCCCCGCCAGCTGCACCCATGAGTAGCGTTTCTTGAAGGGGCTGATGACTGGTAAGTTAACCATGGTTTTAATTGTATGCCATGCCTTTTTCTGGAAAAGAAAAGAAATCTTAAGTTGGGCAAAAGCTGAAATCCTGACACGCTACAAAATTATTGCATAGCTTCATGCACATTGAATTGCTCCTCACTAATGTGTAAGTGCTCCAAGGTGGAACCACAAAACAAACACTATCACTATTGTTGGAAAAATATGCACACAAACCCAAGAATGGACAAATAAAGATAACGCCTTGCCATGCACAAGAAAGCTGCCTATAAGGAGGGGGAAAAAAAGTCATACTGCACGTCACAGGCCTGTTCTTAGCCACACCTCGCCCTCCGTCTGTGAGTCACACAGTGTGTGGACAGCAGATGCTGAACGAACACACACATGCACCATATGCACATTTAAGTTTCCATGAGACATGCACATAAGCTGCTTGTCACTGTCAGCAACACTTCCTTTCCCAGAGAACTTCAGCATCGCCTCATGATTAGCAGCTTTCCCCGAGCCAGCAGGTAAATCCTACTGGCACACCTGCATAGAAAGCACATCTCTAGTCGGACACTGAGCTCACCCAGGTCCCTCAGCACCCACTGGCGTGCAGTAGAAGCTACTCCAGGTCATGAATTTTCCTACTCCCTCCCCTGCTTCCCAATCCTGTTACTTTTTAACAAAGCTGGGCATTGCTCTGGCAACCTTTGGCTGCAGCTGTCTGGGTGCCACTGCAGGCAGACAGGGAAACAGAACAGCTGCTCACAAAGAGCAGCTGAGCGCTCTGTCACAAAGGCAGGGGGGGGAAAAAAAAAAAGTAGAAAGTGAAAAAGTCTCATGCCCTGGAACTGAAACCCAGATGGGAGAGAACTACAGCCCACTAACGTTCATGTTACACTTGGAGGGATCCCAAAGTGCTTTACAAACAAGGAGAGCAGGATCAGTTCTTCTATCACTAGAACACAACACCCTGCTGGAGAGGAAAAATTACACTTATGGCATGACAGTTTAGTGCTGAGGGGGTTTTGCTGAGATCAGGTCTACCTGGGGATTAGGCTGCACTTAGAGAAGTGTTTATCAATGGCCCAACTGGAAATCACAAAAATCAGTGGGAGGTATTAATGTCACTGAAAACAAGTTTAGGTGCTTGCTCATCAACCGGAAAATACACATTCAAAACAACTGTGTCTTCTCTAGGATGGATATTGATCTAAAGATATAGGTCCTTAGGATACCTAATTTTTATTGTCTTCTACAGTCTAAGTGTAAAACAGAAAATGTGAAATTGCAGGCAATGATACACAGGCAAAACATTGCTTTCCAGATCACTCTCTGACCTCGCCACGCTTCCCCAAACTTATTAACTTACACAACATCTGTTATAAGGTACCCTCCAGCTACACTGGTCACCGTGTGAGGGAAAAACCTGTAGTTACCTCAGAATGTATCAAGAACATATAGGAACCCACAGACAAAAGGAATTTTTTTTAAGGATTTGCCTTCACAAGAAAGTTTTAAGTAATGCTTTGAATTAAACTGACACAACAATGCAATTGCCACATGGGCATACTTACTCTGAAATGAGATTGCTTCTACCCATTAAACTTTGGGTTTTAATGGAGTTCAAGCTGCAATTAATTCACTCTTAGTCAGATATGTGCCCCATGCATCAATGATACTTTTGAAAACATATTATGCCAGTGAGAGGAAGAATCCAGAGAAAATCCTGGATGTTTGAGAATTATGAAGACTCAGTTGCACTTACTAAAACTCTACAGATGTTACTAGTTCTAGGTAAACTCTAATTTCATAACTAACTTCTTCATATGCTATATTATTTGGATTTCATATTGCTTAAAATTTGCCTTAAGCTGCTCCAAACTGCAGCCTTGCAGTGCTGAACAGTGACTTGTGTCTATTGCAGACCCAGCTGCTGTTCTGTGAGGATGAGAGCGACTCTTGTACACCACTTAAACATGTCCATAGCCTCCTTCTGGAGGAAAGTGCAATGTATATACTGTTTTTCAAGTAGCAAAGAAATTATTGCTGTGCAGTTCATTTGTGAGATTTCACTGATAGTAGAAGCTCTTCAGGCTACTGTGCTGTTTCTACTTCAGAAGGACAGAGCCTCAAGTTATTTAAACAATAGTTGAAAAAAACCATTGTTATGAAGTAAAATAACCTCTTTGAATGTAGCTCCTGCCAAAGACTCCGTTTTTTAAGATTCCAGACCAGTTTTCAGAGCAACACTCGTTTTTCCCCATCCCTTAATCAGAAGTTAACATCGCTCCACAACTCTGTCATAAAGACCCCCCACACATTATAATGTTCCTCTCCTGACAAACTGCATCCTGTCTCCCAGTGGCTTGTCATACTGCTACACGCACCAGTAACGAGAAGCACAGATTCTCAACGAATGCACATCAACTGTCAATGCAACATCACACTCCAGTGGCTCTCCTGCCTCCTCCCTCCCACCAAATGCTAAGAAGCTGAAGCTTTTATTTGTACTGTGGGCATGAAGGAGAGACAATGGGCCAAATTCAGCCCTAGCTCAAGTGGACTTTGGCTGCGTAGATTATGGCTGCCTTGGATAAGGATGTTTAAGCTACTCATCCAATAAATAGGCACTGACAATTTTTATTTATCTTTTTTAATTATAAATAATCTCTTCACAAACCTCGCCTCCCCCTCAAGATAAGGAAAGCAGAAGGCTCAAGCTGGGAGGGAAAGGACTGCCTTCAGACCCATCCTGTGGGGAGTGTTGCCATCAGCAGGGTTTCAGCAGTTTCACTTTCCTCTACCTCAATTTCTAGTCTCCCAGCTCACTCAACCCAGGGTACAAATTGCCAGGATGCAAGCAAGGCTGCATGCTGGTAGAGCAGTGGTGTGAGTGGGAAGATGAAAACTTTGTGTGCTTGCTGTAGGAGGAATCATTCTCACTTCTATTTCTAAAGCAAGATCTCTTCTTCTTTGTTAGCAATGGCATTATGTGCTTTTCAAATCACTGCTTTATGCTGCAGTGGCAAAGAGGGCTTCTACCACTGCCCATCTGTATCTGCAGCCTTATCTCCCTCTGCTCCTGTTTCTTCTAGATTCCTGATCAGTCTTCCCTGATTTTTTGCTCTGCCTGGGTTTCTCCAACATTTCACTTCTTCTAGATTCCCAGGCGAAACTCAGGTAATCTCTATATTGTATCTGCATTCAGGATTGTTTGAACTGGCATCACTGATGCTATTTTATATGCCTCAATATGCTCAAGAGTTTTCCAACAGTAAGAAGAAAGGTATTCCAAAAGAGTCAAGAAGCAAACCTGAAAAATATTAACATTCTTAGACTCAGTAAGTTACTCGATGTGAACTTTAATGACACATGATATAAACCCCCCTGAGCAATAAAAGGAGTGGGGCACTAAAGTGGGAAAAGCAAGTGTTCTGCCAATGGGGCAGACCATGTGACAGTCTGTGCCACGGCAAGTGTGCCCCTGGCAGAAAACAGACAAACTTTCAGGGAAGAGAACGGGAAAAGCAATTCACACAATGCAGCCACAGTGCATGCAAAAGAACTGTGGCTTGGTATCTGGTCTGCTACCTGGATTACTCTCTTGACTCACTTTCCTAAATGTGGAGCACAGCTCTGAAGAGGGGCACACATCCATGCAGCAGATGGAAACCTGCTCAGTGCATATGCAGACAAGATGCACAGGTGAGGTATTCCCCACCTATTCTATCCTGGATAAAGGTGGCTGCTGCCAAAGTGTCCATCCATTACGGGAGAGCAAAGAGCAACAGTAACCAAACATCACTAGTTTGTGTGAGCACACCTTTCTCCAGGCCTTTTCTCATGGTAAGCATGCAATTCCACAGACAACCAGTGTGCAGAGACACAGCCATGATGAGCCTGCACAAATACACCAGAGGACTTGCCTGATGAAAATCCACTGAACTCTCTGGGAGGTATTTCATCCATTTGAAGGAGTTTGGCCTCAGACCCCACTGTTGCCAAGAATAAAAACTACCAGGCTTTCCTGAAACCCTCCCATCACTGCTGGACAAGAGCTGCAACATCCTAATAAGCAAGCTCACTGAAGAGATTAGTGCAAACTCCCTGAACTGGATGGAGCTTTTTTAGTTGCTATTGTTGTTTTATAGGCAGTACAGAACACCTAGCATCTCTCTGAGCATATGCTGAATCCCTCAGGAACAGGAGAGCCACTCTAATTCCTAAAGGCAACAGTGGATAGGGACCTGAACGTTCCTCTACTGTTCTATGGAAAAAATAAATAGAATCTCTCACTTATTTAAGGGTAAAAATAAAACAGTATCTCAGTTCTGTGAATATCTGAAACATATGTAACCACCCTCAGGCAAGAAATGACAAACAGGTAACATACAAAAGAATTTGTTTCACTTAGGACTTTTCAGCAATTACAATAATTAAAAACATCAGTCACATCTAAATTAGGAAGCGTTGGGGGAATAAGAAAAACCTTTTTCTTCAGAAAAATGAAGTAATTCAGCTTTCATAATTCTAGCATATTACTTGAAACTATAATGAGTTGAAGAACAAAAGAACACTAAAATTCAATATAAATCAACAGGGTTTTTAAAAATATCCATGATTCCATCAGCAGCAGAGTGGAGGTGTAGTTTCTTGCCTGAGCTGGTAAATCATCATGGAAATTCTGCTAGGCTATTGTAAACAATGACCCTTTAATCATTTTACTGGGTACATTTCAGCCATTTCTTTACCCAAGATTCTGTTGTCTTCTTTTTCTTTTTGTATTTGTGCATTAGTACAAAGCCTACATAAGAAAGCTATCATGACAGCAAGAAACAAAAGGATAATGAGAATTTTTTTTAGTAATCCCTTTTTTTTTTCTTAGAAGGCTTTAAGAAAGAGTACTTAATTGTCAGTCATCATTATCTACTGTTCTCTTAAAGTCTTTACATCATTTAGGCTAAATTCTGCCACTCTGGGACATGGGGGCTGAAATCTAATCCGTAATGCTGGTTGCCACTGCCTACTCAGTGTCTCACCAACTCCTAAAAGGAACAAAGTTCCTCCACAGGGACTTGTAAGGAGTACAGAAAACTATAATTATCAAAAAGTTACTATGTGCATTTCAGAACAATCCTGTAAGAGCCATGTGCTCAAAATGCAGGAGCACTGAGCAATCCCTGCCCAGAGATCTTGGCCAACACAGTGAGCAGCGGGCCCACACGAAGGTGATGAGCATTGGCCTCTTTTGGGGCACAGTAACCACAGCAACAGTGTCTGGAAAAGTAAGAAGTGTCTGGGAACTCATCAGACCAGTCAATGGCTGGAACTGCCTTCTATGAGCACCCTGAAAATAACACCGAGAATTACTAAACTGGGTATCAGTTATGACTTATCCAGGCACAGTATTAGTCATTCTCCAGTGGCTCACCTTTCTGCTGGGTTGGCTTTTTTGTCCCTCTTCTCTTCCTTCCTGGTCACACTCTAGCACCTATATTACCCTGAGTGACACAACAAATCCTCAGGAGGTCCATGATATTACTCACAAGGTGTCTTAAGTATCAGTGTGAGCAGCTGGTGACTTTCTGTTCATAACTGTTTCTTTTAAACTCTGCATCTTTTACAATTGTATTATTGCTTCACAGAACGGGTCAGGTTTGGAAGGGACCACCGTGGGTCATTTGGTCAAACCTCTCTGCTCAAGCAGGGTCATTCTAGAGTACGTGGCACAGGATTGCATGCAGATGGTTCTGGACTATCTCCAGTGAAGGAGGCTTCACAACCTTTCTGGGCAACCTGTTCCAGTGCTTGGCCACCTGCAGAAGTTCTATTTCCTATTCAGGTGGAACTTCCTGTGCTTCAGTTTCGGCTCACTGCCTCTTGTCCTGTTGCTTGACACCACCAAGCAGAGTCTGGCTCTTTCCTCTGACAGATACTGATAGACACTGAGGTCCCCTCTCATTTTTCTCTTTTTGAGGCTGAACAGGCCCAGCTTCCTCAGCCTTTCCTCATAAGAGTTGCTTCAGTCTCCTAATCCTCTTCAAAGCCCTTCTCTGGACTTGCTCCAGGAGCTTCATGTCTCCCTTGTACTGAGAGCCCAGATGCAGCCTCACAAGGGCTAAGTAGAAGGGTCAAATCACTTCCTAGACCTGCTGGCAATGCTCTTCCTAATGATTCCAGGATACCATTGGCCTTCTTGGCCTCCAATTCTGCTTTTTATAGTATATACACTTACTTTAAATGTTTTCTAAAGCCTCTGAGTTAATTTTATTTACAAAACCCTTGACTGCTTTATTTACCATAATTTATTAAAACTGAAACCAGTTTGAAAGCTAATTTGTTTTCCTAATTATTTATGCCATTTTATTTAATTATTTAAATAATTTAGAAAATTTAAATAATATATTTGTTCTCTGCCTTCACTACTGTTTGTCACTTTATTTGAAATGGCTTTGACCTGACATATTGGACCTACACAGGTAAAGAACTTATACGTAGGTCTAAAGCCATTAACCATATTATTTTAATGGATTAAACCTAGCCAAAACAAAACTTTCTTTTCATCTGTTTCCACACTACCAATACCTGCCCCTACTATAAAAAGCTTCCATGAGAAATAATTTTTAGCAAATCAAAACCAAGAAAATTACTGGCCTAATTTAATTACTGAATAATTAGATGTGGTCCTTTCTCTGTGTGAATGTAGCCAATAACAACAGTACTATAATTACAATCTACTAAAAAAATAACCACATAACACTTAAGCAAAGTATCTACTGCTTTGTCAAAATCACAATACTCTACCAAGACAAGCTGTTATCAGCACAGCTTCCCCCAAACCAAAGACTGTTCCATGGGTGCAGCTTCCCAGCAGCCAGCTTCAGTGGTTATTAGGGATTTCATTTTCTCAAGGAATATAACTCTGGGACAGTTCACCATATGGTTTCACCTCATGGAGAGAACTGAGGATCTGAGTGATGTTATATAAGAAAAATAAAATTAAGAAGATAGTGAGAGTTGCTGAGCAACACAGTATCTTTCCGGTTACAGTCACAAAATTTGCCTATCAAGGGATTCTGGTTTTGAGTTCTTTCAGTTTGAGGCTTAGTATAGTTGTCTTTGCAGATATGAAACAGGCAGGCAGTCATCTTGGTCAGACCCAGATCCTGAACCAGCTGACATTTTTATGCCAAAAAAGCAAAACATAATTAACCTCCATGTTTCTTCTAGTAATATATGCATACACATTCATGCACACTTTTAAAATGCATAAAGCAGATAGTAAAAGCCTTTGACTGCAGATGATCCAAAGTCCATTACTTTTTTTTATAATAATCCAGACTATAATAAGTCCTAGGCTTGGGATCATCTGGTATTTGAAGAAAACTTAGAACACCCTACAAGACACGGAGCAAGTGAGGCATACATGACATTTTTACCATATTTGTTGGGAGAAATATAACTGAAATACCCGCAAAGGTTCTGTGTAGGGAAACAAGGTGCAAGATTTTCCCATAGCTAAAACAAAAATGCCCCAAACAACAATGACAGCAAATCCCTGAATTTATCATATAAGGCACTTTATACTTTCAGCAGCCAGTTTCTGTGCTCTTGGTCCCTATTAAAGGTTCCTGGAATCTTCAAGCTCAGGAGATTCTTGCTGCCAAGTCTACTACCCACTTGGCTGAATCAGACATGAATCACAAATTGAGACAAAGATCTCAATGGGTGGGAGGTGAAAGAGCAAGTAGGAGAATGCTCCCCAAACGTATGTGAGTGAACCCTCACACAAACCTTTATCACTGAGCTTCTGAGTGCAACCCTTAATTCAGCTCCCAAAGCAGCTCAGCCACTTTATTACCACATTTCACCTTCTAGTCCTGGGCAGGAAACGGGTTCCTCAAGCACCAAACACTGATCCAGAGAGGAGTCAGTGTTCATGGCTAGACCCAAAGCCATTTGGGGCCAGAATGCTGTGCTGTGATATAAGTGACAGCCCGCTCCAGAGTGCGGAGCTGCGAGCACCAGCTTTAGACAGTCTGTGCCCTGACAGCCAACAGCATCACTCTTCACACCGAGATCTATGCCAATCAATGCCAACTGATAATTTGACCAAATCACAGCAAATCCTTCTGCCAGGAAAGCTGTGTTACTTCAAATGCTGTCAGCTGTTGCTCAAGGAATACAGCGCAACCACACCCCTGGTCAAGGATATCCCTGAGCCGTCCCCACCTACTGGATGTCTTGGCAGCCCTGACTGTCCCTGCATCTAAGTTCCCAAGGGAACTTAACACTCCCTGCTTTGTCACACAGTTGATCTTCCCATCATGTAGGAGTGCCAGCTGGAGCTGTAAGACTGATAATCAACAGCAAGGGAGAACATGCACTCCTAAAGAGCAGTAGTTTGCATGCTACACAAGCAGCCTCCTGATCAGCACCTCTCATCAGACTGCCAGGCAAACTGTGAACACACCTTCAACTCTCCCTCCCTCTCTCCCTTTCACCCTCCAGCCTTAGAGAAGAAACAGTGCTTAGCCTGTTCTTAGCCCTTGATGCATCTGGCTTTGCACTCAGCCATGGGTGAGGGCCACAGCTGCTCAACCAACATTTGGCAGGTGGATCCTCTGACTGCGGGGTTTCCATTTCCTGTTTGTGCTGCACTCAGGATGGGCTGGGCTAAATCTTCGGAGTCATGAGAAACACTTAATGCAATAAGCAGAAACAACACTGCAAGTCAGAAGCCTCAGGTTCCTGTGTTTTCTCCCCTGTGGTGCCTCACCAGGCAGTGAGATGCACACACAATTTGGTTTTGCTACTCTTTAGGATGCGTGGTAAGCCTGCTGGGTGTTCATTATGTCTGGACTAAAGGAAGAAGTGAACGGAAGAGAAATGGATGGTCACTACCAGACTCAATTACTAGGAGAACAAAGTCCCATGTCCCATCCATAGCTGGATTCTACTTGTACAGTCCAGGATCAGTTTCCCTCTAAATCAGAGGAAAATGAACTACAAAGAAGCAAAAGCCTTGCTTGCCCTCCTGCAAAGAGCACCAAGAGCCACAATCTGCTGACTATTCTGCAGGGATCTATATCAGCATTTTGTTTCTGGTTATTACCAGTTGAAATATCTGCAACCCCTACATTATTCCCAGGACAAAAGACAAAATAATAAAGTTAGATGGCTTCAAAGGTGCATTGTCACAAAGGTTTCCTTCATTTATCTCACAGATATGTTGTAAAAGCTGATACTGTTGATTGAAAAACAGATTTTAATTCAACAAGAATAAATGTTTTCTGTTCTAAGTGATACTAAACTGTCTGCCTTCCATAGCAGGCATTAAATATGGCTATTATCCCTACTTTCACAGCTTGTGGTCTGCTCTGAAAGACACTGGGTCTCTAACAGGATGGAGCTCTGCTACCTGTCCCTACTGAGCACAGGAAAGGTGAAACAATGACATTCTGCCACTACCAGAACTCTGTCAGAACATCAGTCTTGCTGGAAACTGAAATGTTACTATCCAAGAAGTAAATGGAAAGTTCCTCACTATAGGAAAGTTGACTCAGAGCCCAAACACTCAAGATTTATTCAGGCTGTCCATCACCCAGAACAGATATGTGGTAAATCAAACATCACTTTAGCAGATGGTGTGGCAGAAGGAAAGAAATCTTTCTTAACCTCCAAAACAACTGCAGTTTAAATATTCAGGAACAGTCTAGCAATTTGGTACTTCTCTGCCTGTCTTCCACATCTCATGGGTCACTGACTGACATCTCCAGTCATGAGAAGGGGACATCTAGAAAGACAACACTCTTTAAATGATAAAATAAGCCCAACATCCTATCAGGTAGAACAGAGAATTATCAGTTCCAAACAGGATGAATATTTGGGAATACTTAAAACACAAACAGATCCACATTTCTCTGTGCATAGACCAATAAATAGGTTTAGCCTAAAACATAATCACAACATGTTAAGACATAAACTTGCCATTTGTGAACTGTGCATGACCTCAAATCCAAATGTTCTACAAGTACCAATCAGTTTAAACCAGGTGTGGTTTCTGTGTAACATCAAGGGAGAGTGTGTTCTGGCAAGAAGCCAGGAAATAACTTCAATAAACTAATCTCCCCCGAGTGAACCTGGGAAGGAAGCTGAGCACGTGCTTCATCTCATTGCAATGGTGGTGCAGTCTGTTACCTGCAGACACAGCTCCATCCTGCCTGCCCAGCACCTCAGGGCTAGGCACACCACCTCAACAGCCTCAGAGGCCACAGCAGAATCTCCAGTCTGAGCAAAGAGAGAAAATTTTAATGCTTATCCTTTCTTACACTTTCCTATTTGCCAGAAACCACTACCATCCAACAGGAACTGCAAAACTGTTTTCTACTAGTTGGTCAAAGATCCCTTTTCCTACCCCCAGCAGTTTGGGTTAGTGGACGTATGCTGAAAGCTGACCCTGCTTTCAGCACATCCTCATGTAACAGCCCAGAAACTGCATCCCACACAGCTTTGAGAAATGTAACAGTGGAAGACCATTGTACTGTAATTAATTTTTCTATAGTAAAGGATAGGAAGCACAAGGACAGAATTAAGGTTGCTGCATGTATATATCTACATACATATAGAGCGGTTACTGACCAATATTGATTTTTAAAACGTTTTTATATAACTTTTCTTTTCTACCAAGATAATTCAGCATCTAACATCCCAAACTGTCTGACACTTGCAAAAGATCTGAGCAAATTTCACTGCTTCAATATGGAATCTAGGTCCAGATATGTGCCCTTTCTCTGCTCCAGTTCCCACAACTGCAGGTTATAACAACTCTACCTCAGAACGCTGTTGAATAATTTAAGTAATTAGTGCTCGTAAACTAAATTAGAGGCACTCAAATAAGACAGTCAAGTACTCAAATAAGCAGTAATTCAGTGTTAAGTGAAAAGGATTATGAGAGTCTAAAAATATGTCATGTAAAAAACAGGCCACACATATACTAGTAGCAGTTTGCTCTTCCATCTATCACAAGACAAAGTCCAGTACTCCACCTCTCCGGCCTTGTCTCCTCTGAACTGCCTCTTCCATTATCCTCTAAGGAAGCACAAGGAGTTACTGCCTCACCTGCAGTGCACTGCACTGTTCAAACAGGGCCCACCCCTGGCAATGGAATGCAAGTGTCAACATGCAACAGGCACTGCTGCTGAGCGGGGTGTGGTGTTTACCTAGGGGAAAGCCACATCCTTCAACCACGTTAATAACTCCAAGCTTCAACACAGTACAACCCTGAGATTATTCCAAACCACCCTGTTGAAAGGATTTTGAAATAAACAAACAAAAAAATAGCAACCCCAACCAAACAAAAATCCATGCTCCTATTAATGGAATATGGCAATGATTAAGAAACCTGTAATTCTGTGGAAATGAGGACTCTTCCCCTTATCCCATTGGAGAAAGAGGCTTACAAGTTTTGTTTTTGACACAAACCTAAGATTAGAGAAACTCTTCCTTCCCCAAGTCAGCCCTAAGAACTATGTAAGGAATACAGAGAAAAGATGACTTCTCCCCTTGAGAAAAACTACAGGATCAAAAGGTAATTTCTGTTAACAGAACAATGTAAGAGAAGTGAGTTGAATTCCTCCTCTGTATCAGTAGCAGCTAGCCCCAGAGACAAGGGGTTATTTAAGATTTTAATTTCCATAATGTAGCCTTAAGAAAGAGAATCAAATTCAAACCTTACATAAGCACGAGTGACTCAACTAAAGACTGAAACTGAAACAAGGCATCTGTCTTCCTGAAGAGTTGTGGGTGTTTGAACAATAGCAAATGTGTTTTATGGAGCATGCTTCCTCTGCCCGGAAGGTAAACTTGTGTTCACCATCAGGATACTGGAGATCCCACCTTTGTAGAAGCATAAACATCAACTGCCAATTATTAAGATGCAAACTCACCTAAAAATAAAGTAAAATAAACAGGGTGTAATTTATAAGGACAATTTATCTACCAAAATTATTATCTCATGGTAAAAGAGATTTAAAAACCCCCATAAAACTTCAAAGAACTTCATACTGTTGGCTCCTAGCAACAGAACTGCAAGCCACACTCCCGTATCTTGCACAACCACCTACACCAGCCTCCTGATACATGGAGCAAGCTGCCCTTCTGTGCCACAATGGGCATAGGTAGCAAAACCCAAGAGGGACCAATATCAATTTACCAGGGCTCAACAAAGAGAAGACAGACATTTGAAATGTCATCTGCAGATGGATGATGACCTACACTGGACACAGGAGAACAGGCCACGCAGAGAGATTACTTCACAAGACAAGACTGATTTTGCTGCCCATCTAGGCTTTTTCTTAAAGAATGCAGAGTAAAAAGAATATTGGTGATTTGGCTATATTCATCTTATAGTCCCCGACAGGATCGTTTCCTGTAAAATCAGAGGACTGAAAAGGCAGACTAGGATCAAGACACAGAACTATAGTAATGGAAGAGGACGTATTTCTAGAGATGATATGGAAAATCCCAATGGATAAACAGGGACAGGAGACAGATGATTAATTATCTGTCACTCCAGTTTTAATATTGGAATGAGAAATCATAATCAGGACATCAGCCAGTCCTATTACTGGAAAAAGACTTGGAGACTGTTGGCATAGTGATTAACTATCACTGGACTGTTACAGAGCTCATGACTTGCTCCCTTTCTTGGTGTCTTTCCTGAAAGCAAGTAATTTTTCGTGATCTTACTATAAATTTTGGGAAAACAACTCATGAAACTCTTGTAGGTGCCTGATTAGTACCCAAACACAAGCACCTGAAAGTCAGGTGTCTTCACTTAAAAATCCTTGTATAGGTTTTTCAACAGAATGTCAGGATCTGTCCTGAAATGAGTACCTCAGGATTTAATTGCTTACTCCTTCTGGGTTGGTACAAAGAAGGCAAAAAAGTTCCTTATTTAAATGCCACAGAGCAAGACAATACAAAATGTATCAAATTATCAGCTCAAAGTTCTGATACTCAGCATTTTGCACTATGAAAAGTGAGAGCTGAAGCGTAGGAAGGTTTGTTAGTTTCTTCAGATTATATTTTTCTCTGAACAAAGCTGACCCTTTGTGGGGTCGGTGACGCCATCCCTACAGACCATACATGGGTGGCAAAGGAGGGAGCCCACACCAAGCAGAGCTTATCATTACTAGAATATTCAGGTCAAGTGCACTTAGCCAACAACCCACTCAAACCCTGCACAAGATAACAGCTGATCTGCATGCAAAAACACTGTTCACACAGATTTTTATCCTTTCTGCTGCATCACATGAGCATACAATGATGGAGAAGAGTACGAAGGCCATACAGACTTCTCTAGCTCTGCCTATTTCAGAGGACCAGAGTCCCAAAACCCAGATTTCCTGCACAACCAGCAAAGCACCAATGCGCAAGAATTCTTTACATGTGTTTCAGTCTCTGGTGATTTGCTCTAAGTTAACCACCTCAAAAAAGAGCTAAAAATCTTTGGTTTGCTTCAGATTGAACAACTCTAACAAAAACTTGAGCTGCTTCCAAGGCTAGAAAAAGATTCATATCAACCCCACTACAAAATTTCTAGTGAATCCTCTGAAAAGCGTTTTAACCTTGAATTTTGAGGAAGGAACCTGAAATCTAGGAAGAGGAGTGCTTTCAGAAGCAAGCAATGTGAGGAACAGAAGTCAACCTGACAAAGCCTGGCAAATTGTAAGAACCTCAAATTAATTGGCAGTAGAGTCTCATTAGTATTTAATTACCTTCTGTGGAGACTGCTGGGCACAGCACAAACAAGGGATCAATGTGGCTCAGCTGTGAGGGACGTGTTCAGCCATACACAGGAGGGGAGCTTGAGGAGGCTCAGCTGTGCACCAGGCAGCTGTGAACAAGGTTTTCCCCACACCAGAGGGCACCTATCACAGTGCCTGAAGAGCCTCTCCAAGTGCAGCCCTCCTGTCAGTGCCCTCTCCAGCACGGGCACCTCACCCGGGCCCGGCGGCGCCGCCTCGTTCTGCAGCGCGCACTTTGGGAATGGAGGGAGGATGAAACATCACTGCCAGATGTCAGCACCTTCCACTGCTGGAACACATTCAGATCCAGAACTGCATTTGAGCTGGAACTTTAATAACGCCTTAAATGCAAAACTGAGTACTCAGAAGTTAGAAATTTTCAGAATTGGAGTTTTCGGTACAAACTTAAAGACACCCATTACAGCAGCAGTACACTGTTTTCCAAATGTTAGTGAATTTGTTCTCACAACCTGTTAAATGAAGGGTTTTATTCATATCTTATAGGGAAAAATACTGAAGGAAAGATAGGTTAGTGTGAAAAGTACAACTAATTTTGAAAGCTTAAACTGAGATGTCAACTTTTGCTTTTCCTAATACCCAGTTACACAATACTGTAGAATACTGCTGTAGAACAGCTCCTGTTAACTTTGGCTGCATGTACAAATGTTCAGTGTTTCTGCTAGTAAAGCTCACTCTCAAGTTAGTCAAAAGGAGAACTAAAAAAAATTCAGTTATTGGCCATGGTGAAAGTCTCCATAAATAACTTGCCTAGTCTCTTCCCGAGCAAAGAGGGACTGTGAAACTGTGAAAGGCAACAGCTCTCCACATCAGCATTCAGCAGCATTAAATTGGGAAGTCAGCCTTTCCCTTCTGTGATCTGCTGCAGAGCTATCTGTGAATAAACAGAGGTTCTGCAATACATGACATCAGTCACTGTGGAACTGTGAGTTGACTTTGAGTTGACTGAAAATATAGAACTGTTGAAAGTCATGAATTCTTTGCATCAAGTGCTATGCCTACATATAATGAAAGACAGTAGAACATTAACATACCCACACTGCAGGCACGTGAGTTCTTTCATTACATATACTTTCAATGTTTGACTGATGATTTCTTAATATAGTTGTCACATGTTCTCCTGCTTTTTTTGAGAATGTATTTTCCTTGAATTTTAAAGCAATAATCTGCTCGCCTATTAAGTTTTGCTCTTCCCCTCGCACCTCCAGTAGCCTTCCAATCCCTGTCAGTCACTCCCCTTCTGTCTGATGGTACACAACCTGAAGCTATTACAACCCTCTTACCTCCCTCATCTCCAAAGTTTTGCTCTTAAGTATCCTGCATTAGAACCCTGCAGCCGCCCTTTGCAATATGTGCACCCATAACACTGGCCATTTGAAAGTGCATGACAGTACCACTACCAGTGCCACATGCTCAGATCTGTGCCAGATGCTTCAAAATCTTTGAAAATTTTCAGCAGAGGTGGTGATTTCAGAGCACTTGAAGAGGTTCCAGTAGTGGAAGGTCTTGACACATGGCAACAACGCTCCCTCCATTTCCAAAGTATGTGCTGCAGAGTGAGCCAACGCTGGCTGGCTGGTGAGAGATGCCTTCTTGTATGGGAAAACCCAATTCACAGCTGCCTGGTGCACAGCTGAGCCTCCTCAAGCTCACCTCCTGCGCCTGGAGTGGGATGGCAGAACACATCCCTCACAGCTGAGCTCCGTCGATCTCTTGTGTGCCCACAACACAGACTTTGACTAGCACCAGCACCTCAAAGGTGAGAAGCAGAAGCCTGCATTTGATTCAGCACTCCACCACAGGAAGCAAACAAAGTAGAGCACAGAAAATAGTGCAGTCTTGAGTGAACATCACTAGAAAGAACCACTGCAGTGTTCTCAGCTATATGGAGCTGCTTGAAAAGAGCTGAGACACAAAGAAAGCTGTGTTCTCTGTAGCAGCTCAGAGTAGTGAATGCAGCTGTAACTAAGACTGGATCAGGAGACAAAATCAGTTATATTGATAATGAATGATAATTTTCTACCATCACTGAAAACAAAGATCTCTCTCTAAGCAGTGTTCAATGCAATTTACCAGGAGACATTATTCTTATCACATTAAAGTTATACGAAGTACACATGAAGTTGTATGAAGCAGTCTCTGCTGATACATCCCAAGTGAACTGTGCCATTCCCACTAACTCACACCATTCTGCAACATCCCAGCTTCCTGTTAATCCTCTGGATGAATCAGACACATTTCAGTACCAATGACACCCAGACTAAACATGTTTCTATACATATTCTTTATCACCTGTAACCACACCTCTGTTAGAATGCAGCTCACGTACAGATGAGGTCAGAAGGCTGAATAAGAATGGCAGACTGAAGTGGAATGTGAGTAAAATAACCTGGTAATAGTGGGCTGAAGTAAACAGTTTAAAGTGTTTGCATCACTGCGTCACCTTACTTGGATATTTCAGCCTGTAAATACGGAGTGCTCCTGGATTCTGGGTTAATGCCAAGCCCCCACAAAGCAGTGTCTGTGTTCCACTTGCTATAGTCACCAACTGGCTTGGAGAGTCTGTCCCAAGCTCTAAATCTGGATCATGTCAAGCCTATGATCACTGCCTCAAATGAGCTGTTGATTTGTCTTTGGCTGACTTCTTCCAAGCTTGCCAAGGAATAGAAGATTTCCTAACAAGCAACAATAGCCAGGCCTGATGGGTTCAGGGTAGGTTTCTATAGAATCTGTCTCACACCTACATGTTTTGGAATGTAAAAGATTTCATCCCTTGTGAGGAGTTCATCATTCATCAGTACAAAAATCCATTCAAATGCTGCTGGTTATGTGTTATCCCAGAAAACATTCTCCATTACTGACAGGAATGAATTAGTTAAGCATTGGAAACAATACACCAATACACCACCATTGGAAACACCACCACCACCACACTGTTCATCCAGTGTCAGGCTATTTGCTAATTTGTGAGCTTTTGAGATGAAGCTCTCTTGGTAGAGAAGAGCACTTAAAATTCCATTTAAACCTACGCTATGCAAGATCCAAATTAACATGGACTGACAAGCCAATTTTCTCTGCCTCAGCCCCCTTTCTCTGCAAGAACTACCCTGACTGTGAAGGAAGAAGAGAGATAGACTTGACTGCTGCTGTACATAAGATCACCTTTTCCTTCCAGGATGTCTAAGGTTAACTACTTTTTCTACCACCACATTTTACAGATAATCACTACAAAATGCCATATGATGATCCTTAGTTTTTTCTCAGCCACTGCTAAACAAAACAGCTATTTACCACATAAATACAATGTGCATTCTCAGCTTCCAACATTAAATTGCATCACATTGTGAGCATTTAATCAAACCAATTCACTTTAACACATTCAACTTATAATAAATTTTAGATGTGAGTTGAGGTAATTTTTGATTATGTTAACTACCACACTAATTACACGTGGTAATTAAATAAACCAGTTGAAAAATATTCACTCTAATCAAACCAGCCTAACAGGGTCAGAACCCAAAAATATACAGACGTACAAAATTTCCAAACTACTGCTCCAACCATTACCCTTATTCCTTTTAAGACTGGCATGGATTTTCACAAATAAATCTGCTGTGTCAATGATAGTTTGAGAAAAATACACTTAGATATGGCCTCTTTAAATGTGCATCACCCAGTGATGAGAAGCTGCTGTTACTTTTTTCTCACCTTTCAAGTTGAAACAAGCATTATAAGGAAGTTTGAACTATAGAAGTGGACATACAGAGAAACTTCTGCAACACACCCAACACAGCAGGTCCATAAGGAAAAGCACAGAGTTCTTTCAACTTTACACTGTATGCCCAAACAACATGTCTTTTAACATATGAAAAATGAAAACTATCAGAGGGAAATTGATTCAGAAGGGAAGAATCTTGTAATGTCTAAATCACCATTTCAGATATGACCAGAATTAGAAACTCTTATCTCATAAGGCATTTAATTGCCTCTCTCTCACCTGATTTGGGAACAGCTAAGTCATTTCCTTACAGACAAGAATCCACACTACTAATAAAAAGTCACCATTAGACCTGATACTGCTGATGGTTTGATATATTCCACCACTGCAATGTACAGTGGTAAAGAATTCATCCTCAAACTGAGAAATGGCTCTCAGTTCAGAGTTTTGTTCCAAGTACTGTGCAAACATGGAACATTACTGCTGTTCGCCTCAAATTTCTTCAGTATACAACAGGAAGATTTCAGTATTTGCTACTGTCATTATAAATATGCATGGTTTTAGCAGCATGAAATGTATTCCATCAAAAGCAGCTGTGAGCAGAACACTAGAGAAGCTTAGTTTCTATTTGACTGGTATCTACTGTCCTGCACCCTTATCCAAGTATCTACAGCTTGTCACTGTCCTCTATAAACTTGTTCCAAAAGCCCTCCAACCTCCCTAACATTTCCACACCTCCTCATAACTCCTCCCTTTCACCCTGTGCCTTAACTAGCACCTTCCACATTCCCTAACCTCGCCAGCCCACAGCACTGTAGGATCCCTCCCACACCTTCTCCTAACCACCCTCAGGACAGGAGACACTACCTGCTGCAGCTGGACCCAGCATGGAAGCACCTAGGGACTGGCCAGTATGCACATGGCATGTGCAGTCAACAAGTGAAACAGCTGTTTATCTCCTCTAGCACCTTCTCTCCAGAGAAGAAAAAGTACACACTTATTTTGGTTTCCTCTCTTCCACCCAGTCTGACCTTTGTGAAACTTTAAAGAGCTCTTGAAGAAACTTTGAGATGTCTATGCCACTGCCAAATTTGGCTGAAACCTACTAAAGCAGTTGAAATTGAATTGATAGAGTGATTACACAAGCTTTCTTTCCTTTGGAGAGTAGGCTAAAATCCCATTAACAGTCTTACTTATGTCATCCCGTCATTCCTATTCTTCATTTAAAAATAACAATTATATTCTACTGCATTAGCTTATGTAACCCACCCCTGAGCCAAAGTAGTTAAAACTTTCATCCTGTATTTATTAATTTAGTTAGTTAGTGTGTGTGCCTTTCTATACTTGTCCATTTTAAGGTACTTGATGTTATGAAAAATACAATTAAGAAGATCAGGAAACCAAACCAAATGCACTTCACTAATAAATACCCCCAAAGTTTCTGGACTGGTATCACTGCAGGCAAGAAATGAACTGCTTTTTCTCTAGCAAACTGTCAGCTGTTCTCATGGTTACGGTTCTAGGAATTTGGAATGACAGGTCACAGCTATGAAAATGAGTAGACTTATTTGGCATGTTTCTGTCTAGTAAATAACATTCTCCTATAAAGAGGACTAGAGGCTGCTGTACATTATCATGGTGTTTGTTCTCTGTGAAAACCACTCTTTAAAGTCTCTGTCCCAACAAAGAATGTGCTAACCAGACTTCATACTTCTTAAAACTGCTCATTCACAGAATGAAGACAAAAATACATAATTCTTGTATCCTCTCCATTACTATAAAGGCACCACTGGTGTTTTCACTGCAAGATTCAGCTATGTATATACACCTCTCAAGGGCACGAAGCAAGGCTACAAAAGTATGCTTCCCACTTAAATGCAGGAATGTTAGTTTTTGCCATAGGATAAAATCTATTCTGTCAATTGGCTATTTAAAAAATAACCAATATTTCTTCTTTTAAGTTACTGCTAAGAGTTACAAAGCTCCAAATATGTCATTATGCAGTTTCCATTATCACAGCTTTGCACCACTGGTTTTCACAAACTCCAAGTTGAACAAACAGGACAGCAGAACAGGCTTCCCTCATACTTCCATCCCTTCACTGTTGGAAGGGTCTTCTTTCAGGAAAGCCAGGACAGCCCAATTTCAAAGCCTCTGCTAATTACTGCAAAATGGCATGAATAACTTATGCAGAGAAACTGGAACACCACCCACTCAGCTGCTCTCAGAGGTGGGCCTGCCCAGATGCAAAGAGTCCCAGTGGAGCAGGGCGGGGACTGCACTGTCACCATCGGCCCCAAGGCATTCACTGCCCCCAACACTCCAGGGACATGCCCACGTACTGTGCTCAAGAAGAAACAAAAATTTAACATCATCATCATGTGCCAATCCATCCAACCCCAAATGCTCTGTGAAATACTTAACTGAATCACTCATCCTCTTGGAAAGTTGTTTGCCATGGGAACTACCAAGGAGAGCTTTTCTCCAAGGAATACAGTCAGAGACAGCACTCCCAGGCATACCATCCTGGGATTTAAGGCCTGATACCTCCAGGGCAGCAAGCCCTGGACACAGAGGCTCCCCAGCTTCCCATCTCACACACAGTCCTGCACACGTAGCTTGACAGCCCCCAATATTTCAGACTCAGCTGGGTCTTGATCTCCAGACCAACAGTAGAGAGGCCTGGGAGGGCCTTCTTCAGCTTAGGTCTGAAGTTCCTGGGTCTCCAGATGGAAGCCTTGAAGCTCTGATAACAGGAACATTATCAGAACTTCTACTCCCACAGTTGAAGACCTGGGCAAGTTTCCAAGGTCCCTGGTAGGCACTGGGGAGCCTGGTAGGCTTGACAACCCAGCAGTTCTCTGAGCATTGGTCTCAGTTTAATCATAAGGCGCCAGGCTCCAAATTGACTTCTAACATTTTCAGACAAAAGTCTCAGGGAATTCCCCAATACAAGAGAAATTATTTTAAAATGTCACAATTTCCCATGAATTAGGAAACAGAAACTTTGGCCCACCTCTGATTCCAGCTTCCTTCAGAAAAGTCTCTATGCTTTGTGTTCTACTCTTAGAACAAGCCTTCACCTATTAAAATACACTGGAAACAATAAATATAAACAAAATCTTCCAAATCGCCTCTAAATAAAATCTTCAAAATATAAAACCATTCCATAAGTTATCCTAGAATCTGTAGTTACTTTCACTTGCATGTGCATGCCTTGAACCCAAAGCCTTCTACTCTAAAATAAACATTCATCCTGCCTCAAGATTCACAAGTTGAAAGGATGCATCCTGTAAAGCTGAACCCCCAGAGGTTCAAAGCATAGACTCCAACTTTGGCACCGTATGAGGTCACTGTTTGCTGAGGAAATGACTGGATAGCATTGTCCAGTACCAAAAGACATCAACCACAAGAACGGTCCTGGATGCCTCCAGGTACTAGTGAGCAAACAGTGCAGCCACCTGAGATGAAGGGCAGTGCACCTGACCACAGGAGAAACAGCAGATTCCTGGGACTCGAGCTCTGGTGGGTAATGCAGCAAGGAAGGGAGGGATGAACCCTGTGAGAAGTCACTGAGAAGGTGAGCCCATTTAATTTATTAGGTAGTGCCATGAAGTTCTGCTGGTCTGGAGTCCTAGGTACCAATCCCTGCTCGGGTTTGACAACTTGCCACAGAAGGGACAATGAGATAAAGAAGATCAGCCACAGTGCAAGCTCCTGGGCACAGTTTGCCCCATCTTCCTCTACACTACAGGTATGGAAACATAACTCAGTCTTTTAAAACATCAAGTATTTCACTTGAGTTGAGGGAATACTTACTTTACCAAGGAGGAATAAAACAGTCCTGCAGCTGCACTAAACTTTGGAAAACTGCAAAAACTTTTTCAAAAACTGAATTATTATAATATTATCAAAGTTCTCATTTTCCCACACACCTAAGTGAACAGGATGGTCTCTCAGAGTTTTAAACATTTATAATATGGATATTTTTACTTTATCTATAAATCAGTGTTAGAGATCTTCTTCTTTTAATATTCTATTTTCTTGTAATTAAAAGGTGACTATAAAGACTTCCTAAAAGAAAGTAGTAGCACCCACATGATACATGCATGTCAGACTACAGGGAAGGATACAGCCCCAATCATTTAGGTCTCAATATTGCATTCAGTACCAATGACTTCACAGAATCAGAAGCATAAGCTTTGATGTAGCACAGCTTCTCATCTGAACAATCAGTTTTGCTTCAGTCTATATTCACAGACAGTTTAACCAGCTGCCACGATGCCATCTCAGAGTTCTCTTACTGCTGAAGCATCATCACTTAATTCTTGCTGCACACATACTGCCATAGCAGGGATAATGAATCAAATGATCCCATGGCCTTTTATTATCTTTAATTTCTGTTCTCCTGCTACTTTCACAAAATTGCATAGCATGTCTTTTAGAAAAGAAAGCAAAACAACAGTGATTTTTTTCGTGCAAACCAAATTCTATCTCAGAATCAAAAGTACAAACTAAGTATTATTATTACAGGTTTCTTTATACTCAAAATAACAAAATACAAAACCCATTTTTTTTCCTCTTCCAAAATCAGGCCACAAGTTGATGCAAACAAAACCAATATTGTGCACAGCATTTTAGTTCCTGTACTATGTGTCCTCTAAAGTAGTAAACCCACAATTACCATGAGAAAAGTCCAGCTGGAGGTATCACCTACAAGTTGCATTACTTCTTCTTTATACCTTTTTAATCAAAGCATATGTTCTGCTTGAAAACAATTCAGCACCAATGAGTTGGCAGTAGAACAACAATTTAAGCAGCAGTGTCAATGAAGGTGGGAGGGGTAATTCACTAAAGCTACATTTTTCAGGTACAAAAGCCTGAGAAGCACGCTATATGGAGTCAGAGAAATATACATCAAAGATGATGAAAAAGCAGCTAACTATATGCCTTTGAAAATGCACTTCATGGATGAAAGCTGCCAAATTACAGAGGGGATTTACTGAGAAGAATGTGTTGCTGCCAGAATGGACAAAAGCATGCATTCTATCCATTCCAAGCCCCTCCCCATCTCCTGTCATGCTCACAGCAAGAAGTGGCTCAAAAATTGACAACCACAGACTCCAGGACTGAAAGAGACAAAAAATACCTGCTGGGAAATGCCTGGTAATTTTTTTTTTTGAGCATCTGACACAGGAGACTGGAAAAAAAGGAAAAAACAACCCACTTATGATCAAAACACATCTCCCCGTATTCTTGGGACGTAAAGTACAACTCCACAGCAGAAAGAAACAGCGCACACCTGGCCGGGTTTTGGAGGAGCCCACGTGCAGAAGCGCTTTTCCAACAGGCACAGCAGCACACTGCTGCCGGCCCAGGACAGGAGTTTCACGGAGCTTTCCTGGAGTTGGGTCACGGAAACCTCACTCCAAGCGGGAGCATCTGCTGGCCCCTGAGGAGCCGGCAGTGGCCCAGCTGCCCGGCCAGGGGCAGCGCGTCCCGGGCGAACCGCGCCCCCCGCGCCCCTACCTGGCTGGTGTCCTCGCCGTGCTCCAAGTGCACGATGCCCTGGCTCCTACACTCCGTGTCGCTCAGCACGTCGTCCTCCGAGTCCTCCAGGAGGGAAGAGGAGCCGGTGGAGGAGACCGAGGAGTTGGACAGCCGGCGGGACTGCAGGTGCAGCGAGCTGCCCGTCCTCAGCCCGCCGCCCTCCGGCCGCGCCGGCCGCGCCTGGGGGCTGCCCTGCGCCTCCTCGCTCTCCTCGGCGGTGACGGTGAGCCGGGGGATGACGGGCGGCAGAACCCCGTTCGGGGGTCGGCAGCCCCTCTTCGGCCGGTCGGGCAGCTGACGAGCGGCGGCGGCGGCGACGGCGGCGCAGCGAGCCTCGAAGAGGGAGCAGAGCTCCCCCACGGTCAGCCGCTTGGCCCGGCTGAGCTCCGGGCTGCTGTGCAGCCCCGCGCGGGGCTCCATGGCGGGGTCGGCGCCGGGCGCCTGCCGAGCAGCGCTCCAGGACCGGCGGCCGGAGGCGCGCATGGGGGAGCGCCGCGCCGCCGCCGCCGCCGGGGAAACTTCTTTGTGGCTCGGTCAGTCTCCCGCGGCTGCCCGGAGCCCGGCGGAGAGGCGCATCTCCAGCCCAGCCTGCCCGGGCAGCTCTGAGTCACCCGCGGCGACAGCCGGAGGCTGCTACCGTGCCCGCTGACCCGGCGCCAGGGCCATGGGGGCGCGCTGAGCCCGCCCGACCGCCCGCCCGCCGCCACCGCCCCGCTCCGCCTCGGCGCTGAGGGGAGGAGCGAATCCAATCGCATCGAGCCGAGTCGAGCCGCGCCGCGGGAACCCCTGCCCGCCCCTTCCCGCCGCCTCCACCATCACCATCACCGCCCTTTTGCTTTCGCTTTCCCTGCGGCGGCCCCCGGGGAGCGGCCTGGGGGTGTCCCGGTGCCCGTCCGGGTGTGACGCCCGCCTTACCTCCGCCCGCCGCCCCTCGCCGGTCGCGGCTCCCGGGCACGGCGGCTGCGCAGCGCGGCGCGCCCCGGCCGCCCGCGGGCCGGAGGGGCGGCGCGGCCCCACAGCCCACCCCCGGCGGGACGCGGCCTTTGGCCCTCCCTCAGGATTTCGGCCCCCTCAGGGCTGCGCGGGGCCGTGGCGGTCTGGGGTCCGTGCGCGACCCTCCCCTCGGTGCGCGCTGACACCGGGGGCCACCTCCGGGCCTCCGCGGTGCCGTGGCGGGACCGCGGCATCCCTGGGGGGCTCAGCGGGGCGGGGATGTGGCCGGGCTGTCACCAGCCCACGGGGACCGGGCGGCGGTGCGTGAGGGACCGCGCGGTGGCGAGGGCGCTGCCCCGGCCGCGCTGCGGGTCCCCAGGCCCCGCTGTGGCACCCCCGGCGGGCTGCCCGCGGCGTGGGACAGCGGCCCGGGGCAGGCAGGCCTCCCGGGAAGCCCGAGCTGCCTGTCAGCCAGCGCTACTGCCGAGCAGCGCTCAATCAGGTTGCCTTCAGCCGCCGGTTGCTGCGATACCTAAGCCCCCTTGAACGAATTTCAGCGTTTGACACCCCCTGCTTTGGTACTTCTTGCCTGCTGAACTCCCACTCTTTGCCTAAAATGTAACCCCTCCTGGGCTGCCGCGTGTGTTGTAATTGTAGCTATTATGGCCTTTGGAACAGGAAAGGCGTTCTACCGTAGGGTTACATCAGCTGAAATGATTGCTAAAATTAATAATTTTGGAACCAAATGCTAAAGTCTTCAGCTGAGTTTTTGCTCATTTATCTCATTGTTTCCTTGTGCTCTCCCATCTGTCTCTCACCATCTGCTCTCTCTTGCCTGGTGCTTGAGCTGGGAGCTCCTTGCAGAAGGGGCTGTGGAGCTCCACCACACCCAGCACAGTCCCAGGCCACGGCTGGGACTCCTCCCTCCACCGATGCTATAACTGATTCCTTAACCTGCCTTGTGGTTCGGTCAGATTATCTGTAAAATAATCAGTTGATTATTTTACAGCCTGATCTTTCAGGTTACCTTTGAAAAAGCCTGTTCCAAAAGGCACCACACAACATGCTGAGGTGGCTGCTGTGCTTCTCACAGGGCCCACAGCTTGTGAATGCTAAGGAGCAGACAGAAAGGCAGCTGAGAAACTTAAAAAAAAAAAAAAAATCAGTCATCTCTGGGCACTTTTCTGAAACTACGTGGTGCCTAGACAGGAATTTGGGAAGTCTGGATTTTTGGCTTAAATGGTGGTGGACTTAGTTTTGTGTAGAAGCTGTGGTGGGAGTTCTCCCAAGGGGTATGTGAGGGGGGAGGCAGGGCTGACAGCTGCCACCAAACTATGTGAAAACACAACCGGTAAAGTGCACAGTAAAGTGGTTGGCAGTGCAACTATTCCCCAACAGGCAGTGAGAACACCAAAGCACCTGCAGGAGGGTATTCCTTCATGGTAGACTGTAATGGTTTTACATTCTTTCTGAAAGAAGATAGTCACTGCTTTTATTATTAATTTTGCAATCAGTTTCAAATTTCATGTAGCAGAAAGGCAGTCTCAAAACATGGACATTTATTAGACCTAATATATACCTAAAGTCACAACAGTTTAATCAAAAGCATTGTTTTATAACTGATAGTTTTACAAGAATACTCAGTAATAAATTTATAGATAGAGCAGAAAATGCAGAGGGCAGTTTTAAATGGGTATTCAAGATTATACACACAGGTTGGACCCATGTAACTCTTTCAATATCACTGTGGCTGCTTCTGTCTGTAGATAAGCAAGCTGGAAAAATATATTTATCCACAGGAGAGGGGTTACGTGTGAGCTTTCACGGGGCAGACAGGAACCCTTCAGGAGATGGCCTGCTGCATGTGGAAAGATTTCAGTTTCCAGTCTCTTTCAGCCGTTGCTCTGTCTGCTGATTCTGCAATTACAAGATTATGTATGGTCTGTGATTAGGAAACCTTATTTAGGAAACCTTAACCTTGGCAATGGTTCTGGGACTACCAACTGAGTTCAGTTATAAAATATCATTTAAAAGATTTTACTTTCAACTAATGAAGATGAAAACAAAAACATGCAATACATTATCATTTTAATAAATACATGTATAAAAACTGTCCTTTTATAATATTGATTAGTGGTGATTGCTTGGATAAGGTTAGATAGGTTTAATTGACTTCATTTCTCTAGGGCATATTGCTCTAGAGAGCTACTGGTGTCTGAAGTTTGTGTAAGATTTAACTCAAAATCTTTCAAAGCTACCTGGAGAATAAAGAGGTTCTTCACTCAGTATCACCACGTTTCCTTGTAAGCGTACAGCTGTTTTAACAAATGGACTGGTACTCTGTGTCCTGACAAAGTGCTGGTGACTTGTACTTTTCGCTTGTGAAATCCTGCATTCCTGACAGGACAGGGCTGCCCGCATCCACTGGTGATGCTTGCCAAGAGCTGGCTCTGCTCAGATGCAGATAAATATGTCCCTGTTGTACAGATGGGTGAGCTGATAGACAGTACATGAGGTGACTACAGATATACAGTCAGTCGGGGGCAGGAACGGGGAGCTTCAAATTTGCTCTGTGCTACTGTAACCACCAGATCACATTCCCACCTCCAGGGGTGAAGTGTTTTGCTTTTCACAGTCATTCTGGCTCACATCGGTGCTGCTGCGCACTGCCAGGGTTTCACATTTCACACACGCCTGCTACAAAACAGCTTTCTGCCTTTATTTATATTGGCAAAAATAAAAGTCTATTTCATTCCCATGAAATCCCTTTCTAAACATTGTTATCATTAACATATTGCTTATTTCTGCTTCCTTTCAGTTTGTGTTCCCAGAGGGTGTCTAAGCCTTGACGATGCAGAGGCAAAGATGTGATGGACATTTCTAAAAAGATTAGAAATATTTCACTAAGACAACAGTTTAAATAGGATCTAGAGGGGAGCCTTGGGTTTAACTTGGCCTGTGTAGTACATACATAATTGTTCACTGCCCACATGAGATTTCTCAGAGACCTCAGAGCATGACATCTGAGAAACACCACCTTCTTCAATTCCGTGCTGAGCACGACCTCAGAATGCCTGAGAATTACTGAAGTGCTGTGATTCGCAAGTCTCTCTTGGATGCAACAAACACAAGCATTTATTAGTTACCATATCTCTCTCAAGATATAGCTGGGGAGAAAAGGAGTTGTGTTTTTATGCAGAAAGGCCCTTTTGCCAGAACTGGAAGAAAGGCACGTGGGCCAAGTGCTGGCCGTGCCTAAGGGAAGATCCCAGCTCGCCCCCAGCCATTGATGCCTGAGGCAGAGTTTCCCCTCCGTGGCTGAGATGAAGAGCACGTCTGTTGCTGGGAAGCCAAGGGGGAGAGCGGTGGGTGGGCTGCCTGCCTCCCAGGAGTGC
This sequence comes from Passer domesticus, assembly GCF_036417665.1. Taxonomy (NCBI): domain Eukaryota; kingdom Metazoa; phylum Chordata; class Aves; order Passeriformes; family Passeridae; genus Passer; species Passer domesticus. The sequence goes on from NC_087479.1 coordinate 37,608,526, forward strand.
TGTCAGGAGCAGCTGTGCCAGGGGATGGTGCTTCTCTGCACAGAGGAGGGGGAGCAGAGCAGGTGATGGCCCGACCAGCCCCGTGGAGCTGGCAGAGGCGCAGCAGCAGGGGCAGCAGGAGCCTCAGTGGCTCACCACGAGCTCCAGAGGGGCTGGGGACCCCGGCCACGTGTTTTAGTTGTTCTGTCTTTGCTGCTCATTAGAAAAAGTGAGCAAGTTAGTGTATATTACAGTCACATCCTCTTTTTGTCATACAAACCAGATCAAATGATGCAAGTACACAGCTGCTGCATGCAAGAGGAGAATGAGACTCCAAACACAGATCATATGATGTGTAAACAATTGCTGCAATAAGTGGGAGCTCTTTGTTTTTGGGATTAATTTTTGTAATCTATTTGCCAAATTTCTCTAGTCAAGACATTTATATATTTTTGGTATAAACTCTGGACACCTAATAAATGAAAGCCATATTAAAAAGGAAAAGGGGCGAATGTCTTTTTACCTAAGAAGAAGCAAAACAGTAACTGATCTAAGTGTATGGATGAGACCAACCTGCAGGAAAGAGACAATAAACTATGAAGGTCCCCTCGTGGCTGGAATTAAAATTGCATTTCCGAGTAAAGCCTGCCCAAAGTACCTCCGACTATTCAGCTACCTCACATACTTAAACTGGAGAGAGGGAGACAAAACACCTCAGGCACAGTCAGATGCCACTGCCTCCTTGGAAAAATAGGGGCAAGTGTTTGAGATCAGAGGTGATAGCTATGGCAGTGAGAAAGGACACAATGGATAAGGCCACAGGGGAGGAAGGAGTGTGCACAACGCTCCTGCTAACAAAATGTCTGCTGGTGTATAGAGCAGAGGGTTACTCTATAAGAAGGGGTAGGGAAATACTCTGGAAAGAAACAGCTACACAGAAGGTGAAGGTCACCACAGAGATGGAAAAACCTAGGAGAAAAAAAACATTTTTCTCCCACATCTGCCCTATCTCCTGCTGCAGGCACTTGCTGTTCTTCATCATGAAAGAGGAAGAGAAATGCCTTTTCTTGTCACTTCCCTCTCACTACTTTTATCCCTCACATTCTTCCTGCCGGCCTGGGAGCCAACACATACAGGGAATAAAATAAAATGGAGGATAGGAAAGGGCCCCAGGTATAATATTCCATGACAGGTAATGTGTGCTGAAAGGAGCAATCAGGTAGCAGCATCACTGGTTACAGGTTGTTGGTTTGGCATGTGGTTTGTGCGCTCCCTCCTCAAAGTTCCCATAGCTCCACAGCTCCACAGAAGAGCATCCGAGATGCTCTCATGGTTTCTGCTTATGTTTTCCCTGTTCTTGCCTTAAATAAAGGATTTGTCTTCCACAGCTGGCATTTTAGCAGAAAATCCATACAAAAATTTTGTAAGTAAGCATAGTTGTTATTTTTGACTAGCCATTTGTAACCCCTCAGAACACACAGGATGTATTTGCCTGTATTTATGGTGACACATCAAATTTTGTGGACTTACTCCTGGTTTATAATAGTGTAAAGAAGAGGGGAATATGTCTCATTGTGAATACAGACAGACTGTTTACTGTTTCAAGAAGTTTAATTTCACCTCTTCATCCTGCAATCTGTGGGTGTGCTTAAAGAACAAATCATGGTTCTATTGTTAAAAGACATCATCAGCAAAAGACTATTCCACTTCTGAGACATTTAAAGGAATAAACTATTGAGGTGGTTTGGCCCTGGCTGGATGCCAGGTGCCCACCAAAGCCACTCTATCACCCTCCTGCTCAACTATACAGGAAAAGAATATATACTACACTATAGGGAAATTATACTATAGGGAAAAGAAGATATAATGAAAAGTCATGGGCTGAGGTAAGGCCTAGGAGAGATTATTCACTGATTGCCATCACAAGCAAAACAGACACAACTTGGAGAAATTAATTGAATTTATTATTAATCAATATTGGACTAAGACAATGAGAGGTAAAATAAAACTTTAAAATCACCTATCCCCATCCCTTCATTCTTCCTGGGCTTTATTTTATTTTCAATTCTCTACCTTCTCCCCACCAGAGATGCAGGAAGACAGGAATAGTGATTATGGTCAGTTCATCACATGGTTCCTGCTGCTGTTTCCTCCTCCTTCCCCTGCTCCAGTGTGAGGCCTCACCCACAGGAGACAGTCCTCCACAAACTTCTTCAACATGAGTCCTTCCCACAAACCACAGTTCTTCACAAACTGCTCCAGTGTGGGTCCCTTTCCATGAGTCACAGTCCTTCAGGCACAGTGTCCAACCTGGATGTGCCACAGGGTCACAGGTCCAACCAGCAAACCTGCTCCAGCTTGGGCTCCTCACTCCATGGGTCCTCAAGTTCTGCCAGGAGCCTGTCTCAGCCTGGGCTTCCAGCAGGTCACAGCCTCCTTTGGGCATCCCCCTGCTCCAGCTTGGGGTCCTCTGGGGCTGCAGGAGGATCTCTGCACCCCACTGACCTCCATGGGCTGCAGGGACACAGCTGCCCCAGCATGGCTGCACCACGGGCTGCAGGGAATCTGAGCTGAGCTTCCTGAGCACCTCCTGCCCCTCCTGCACTGACCCTGGTGTCTGTGCAGCTCTTTCTCTCACATATTCTCACTTCTCTCTCCTGTGTCTACAAGTACTTTTGCACAATAACTTTTTTTTCCTTTTCAAATGTGTTATCCCAGAAGCATTTCTACAGCCACTGCCGGCCCAGCCTCAGCCAACAGCAGATCTGTCTTGGAGCTGGCTGGCATTGGCTCTGTCAGACACAGGGAAAGCTTCTGGCAGCTTCTCAAAGAAACCTCTCCTGTACCCCCATGTATGCAAACCAAATAAAATGATAAAAAACCTCAGTACATTACGGGGGGGGGGGGGGGGGGGGAACCCCAACAAAACTGAAAGTCTAAAATAACTAGATTTTAATTAAGGTTTAAACTAAATCTAATATTTTCCACAGAAACCATCACAACAATCTGGCATGGTAGCTGAATTTAAATAGTCTTTTTAATGGTGTTACTACCCAAATGTGGTCAAAAATTTATATCTCAACAGTCACAGGCTTTCATTTCCCTTTGCAAGAGGAAAATCTCTGGAAAACTCATAAAACTTCTTACTGAACAATTGACTACCTGGATGCTGGAGGTAGGGGAGCTAAGTACACTAATATTTCTTTGTCCACACCGTTTGCTTTGCCAGTTCATTTGACAATGCTGCATTAAGAATCAAACATATCCTGAAAGGTCATAGACACACCCTAGTGAGATGACTGATGCCACGGGAGTGTATATTTAAGAAAAAAAAAATCTAAGCAGGAGTAACTACTAAGCAACAAGCAAACTGCTGTGTTTTAATGTAAGGGTCTGGTTTGTATTTGTGCAAAAGGACTCCAAGTGGTTTGTAGAGGGTTTTTTAGGATATAAAGGTGCTCTTTGGAATGACCATAGCTCCAAATTAGTGCCAGTAAGTCTCTTACAAAAATCACTTTTTCCTCTCTATTCCCAGCACCTGTTGGCACACACATTTGTCCAGCTTGGTGGACTAGACCACAGTAGGACACAGAACTTGACAGAGATTTTTATTCACAAGATTTGACAGTTTGTCTCTGGAATCAACTCAAATATAGAATAAAAATAGTAATGCAAGAAAGAAAAAAAAGTAAAATACTCTGAAAAAAATACCGAGGAAACTTTTTTTTCTGGGACTTTTGACATTTCTGTTTCATAAAATCAAATATTGCATGCTTTATGTTTACTTGCCTGGGAGAAGTACTTTCTTCATTTGAGGTCATAGGAACCAATTTTGTACTAATATAAGTATGTCCATGTTGTCTCTCTTTTCAAGGAGTTTTTTACTACAGGCATTGGAATTTTTTCAGGCAGAGAGTGTTGCAAAGGAGTGCGTTCCATAATGACTTCCTCCAGTCGATCACAAACGTGTCAGGGAAAAGAGTGGTCTATGAAGCTCGCCAAAAGCAGAAGGAATGCAGAGCAGGCAGGGAGGCGGGTGCCCCGGCGCGCCGTTCAGCACCGCGGACAGCTCGGCGCCCGGGACGCCGCTCGCCTCGGTACCGCCGGGCGCTGTGACTGGGACACTGCGGCAGGGCCACCGCTACCACTGCAGAGCTGAAAACCAGCACAAAACCTAATGCTTGTACTCGGTTATGTCTGTAGTTCTGTCTTCCAGACGGGGAGCCCATATTTTGTCATCATTTTGAAATCCCCAACGCTACTGTCATGAGTAATGCCTTTACAAAATGTCTGATAAGGCTCTTAAACAGTGTCCTGGTTTGGGCTGGAATGGAGGTCTTTTTCTTCCTAGTAACTGGTACAGTGCTGAGTTTTGGATTCAGTATGAGAATAATGTTGACAGCACACTGTTGTTTAGGCTGCTGCTGAGCAGTCCTTACCCTAAGCCAGGGACTTCTCAGTTTCCCAGGCTCTCCCAGTGAGGAGGTGCACAAACAGCCAGGCAGGGGGAAACAGAGCCAGGACAGCTGACCTGAAGGGGCCACAGGGATACTCCATCCCATAGAACAGCGTACCCAGTATGTAAACTGAGGGAGATGGCCAGGAGGTGCCTTTGTCTCTGCTGCTTCCACCATTGCTAAGAGCACACAGAGTTCTCTTCAGTAACTAAACTGGGATTGTAGATCATTAGATTGGGTTTCCATCTGTTTCTCTTTCCATGTGAGCAGATTGCCAGAAAAAGACACTGACAACAAGACAAATAAACCAACCATTCTTCCTTGTAAGGAGCTGCATAACCATGAGTCAGGGGTAGCCAGTCTTTCACCAAATTCTTCTAATTCCTCTGAGAGAGTAAGTGGCACAGCAACCAAGCATTCCCCCAGCCTCCCAAACTCTAGGTGTTTCCCACTGTTTTGTCATTTCCATGGGACTAGCAGCACAATTTGTTAACCGTGATAAACAAAGTAGCCCTGCAAAAGTACCAGGAGAAAAATATTCCATGCTTTTACTGGCATAAAAGATATTAATGTAGCATTTAACATCAAGAAAAAAAATACAGCAAAATGAAGAACAATTGTCAGAGGTGTTTTATTCATGCATCCAATGCATCATTGCCTCAGGTAAGTAAGTACAATTTTGCAAGGCTGCCCAATGACTAGACAGGAAGCAAAGAGAAACAGATATCCTCTTCACAAATACTAGCAGAAGACCTCTGCTTCCCTAATGGGGATGTTATCAAGCTGAAGAAACAATTTTTGGGTTTTACAAAGCTGATAAGTGTGGCTATTAGTTAGTTATGATATTTACTACCTGGAAGCTAATATTTTTGTGGTGTTTTTTTTTTTCCTGTATATCACTTGGAGTAATAATAAATTCTGTTTCTCTTATAATGTTATCAAGAGTCTTGCCAAAGACCTTGAGAAAATGCCTCTGAGAGCATAAGCATTTTCAGAAATTGAAAGACTGGGCTAAAATAATACAGGGACACTGATTGCAATTTGTTTGCTGGATTTAATTTTCATTCTAGAAATTGCATTTCTCTCACAGGCAGTTTTCTGTAATTGTCACAAAATATTTTCACTTTGATACACATGCATATGGATTCCTGGAAAACAATGTTATTTCAGCTTTCATCATGTTCAGCAGAACTTTGGCTGAAATTAATAATGGAGGTATTGGGTTGCACTTTAAATGCCTAATGACAGGTTACATATTCCTATATCACCATGTGCCATACTTGTTTTTTAGGTTGTCAAATGAGGATAAAACTCATAAAGAGATATTCAGAGAGACTGAATGGATAAACATCTTCCTGAAAAAAATTACAGATTTGAATCACAGCACACAAAAGAAAACACCTTTCCAAATATAATTAAGGGAATATTAACTGTCTTCATAAATTATTTTATATCAAATGGAACCATAAAGTCCAGTTAGAGCTTAATTGTAAATCAAATCCATAATGCCATATTTTCCTGCCCAGTTACAGGTGAGAAAAAAATTTTACAAAGGTAGGCTTTCACCATGGAAGAAGCTAAATGCAGTACAGAAACAGAAGCTCTTGCTGAGACAGCACAGTGTAACTTCCAGTGTCAGCAGCTGCTCAGTCCTCACCATCAAGCAAGTTAGGTAGGAAAGCTTGTGGAGAGCCTGCAAAAAAACTACTGGGACAAGAAAGCCACTGGTGGTCAAGATGAAACTGAATTCTTGTCCAAGGAAAGAGGAAGATAATCAGAGGGAGAAGAGGAGAGAAAGAACAGGCATGACAGTCTTGAGATACAAAGCTTCATGAAAGAAAAAAGTAGAATTGAAACACAGCACCCTTCAAGGACCTCTGTCCGGGAGAGCCTCCCCTGCCGAGCCCCTTTCGCCACCAGATGGCCCCATATGGACGCGGATGATAATTGGATACTTGCTCCAAAGACTTCGGGCGTTTCAGTGCCCAAATTCCAAGGGTCCTAGCTGTCAACAGGGAAACAAAACTAAACAGAAACAAACCCCAACGACCAAAAGTCTGGCCTTATGAGGCTGGAGAGTTTGAACAGTCCAGGTTCAAGAGCTTGGGTTAAAATACATATCTCAAGTCCTGGGATGTTTTTCATGGAGTATCATGGTTCAATTTTTAAATCACAATAAGAGATTTGTTCCTACAAGGGTTGGCACTGAATTAACACTGAACTGAGAGTACAAATGGGAACTTAATAATATGTGACATACCTGGGTTCATACTTTCAATCTATGTGACCTCTGTAAAGTCACAGATTTGCATCCAGCTTTGGGTGCTCCAGGAGAGCTGGAAAACACCTGGAACTATAGAGAATTCAAAGGAGGGCAGCACAGATGAACAAAATGAAACATTGTCAGCGTACAAAGCCTGAAAAATTGGCTTGCTAAGCTGTTTTACAAAGAGTTTTGTTGGCCAGTTGCAGGCAGCAGTTGGCATTGTGGGCAAAGTCCTCAGTTGAAGTTCCTAGCCAGAAGTTATCATCAGGATCATAATCTGCTTATATTAATTTGTTTGGTTTTCCTCTGTGTTTGTTTCTTGCCTGTGCTGTCTTTCTGAGATAGCCTGGACCTAAAATCAATTGTTTAATGTCAGGTGTCAGGTGGATTCTCTCTTAAATTTGTCACTTTTCCATGCTTATTTCAAGCTAGAAATCTTAAGGGGCTCTTTTGCCATGCAGGCATCCTTAAGGACCAATCTTAACACATCTCTGAGGGTAAACAAAACTTAACCCTGTAGAAAATGACGGCCCCTCATGAGAGAGGGTTTCCTGGTTCTTTTGGTTTATGATTAACAGAGGCCTCTGAAACCTGAAGTAAATCCCCAAAAGAGCTTTCTTCCTTAACCATTAAACCTATCTGAATAGAAGATGAGCTTGTTTTTAAGGGGGTGGAATACCTTCAAAACATCTTTCACTTTATATTTACATCTCAAATTGTAGTAGGTAATATGGTGGAGCAGGTGCTTGAAAAACATTCCGACACAAGAAGCTTTCTGACAGTACATCCAGCAAATTCACCTGAAAACAACCTGTGCCTGAGTAAGTCAGCATCTGTAGCACCTGTTTGGAGGTCCCCAGCTGTGGGAACTCAGCAGGAGTCCATACATGCAGCTCAGGTGAATACTGAAGTAGGGATCTGGGAAAAAATGGAGGACAATCAAGTGAGGTAAGAGTTGGGATATTAGTCATAGATTTGTACATAAAGAGCTTTCCTCTTAGTTCTGCTACAGAATAGAAATATAAACTGGAATTTGCCTACCTGGATTTGGGTACTCCTGCTAAGTTCTGCTCTGAGCCCCACTTGTGGCTGGATTGTTGCTCCTTTGGTGGGACTCCACAAATGCTGCATAATCTTGTTAACAATAGCTTTACAGGGTTATGGGGAATGGGACTTTCTGAGAAAACCTTTTCATCTTGCTAAGCTTTGGTACATCTCCAAAAGAAGCCATAATCAGGGTCCTGAAGATGTAAAGGAAATGTTTTAGTAGAGGTGAGCAAAGGTGAGGTACATGCGTAGTGCTGAAACAGTGTGGAACTATGTCCTTTTCACAAACCTGATCTTGTTATACATCACTCATTTTTGCTCTGCTGATTCATTTGGAATTTCAGCCTCAGTATACTGACTGAGATTTATGATCACTTGAGCTTTTTCTATAAAAAGAGCTGTTACTAGAAGCATCATTGCAACTGCCCCCCTGTTTACGTTTGATACCTGTTCAGAACTTGCAAGAGGAAGTTCCTGAAATTTCAGACATTTCTATCAGGTAAATTCTCTGCCTGTTTTGATTTTATTTGGTTTACATTGATTTATGTATGTCACCCAATTCAATAACTTTTTTTTTTTATACTAAAGCATGTCCTAAATTATAATTCTGGAAGGAAGGGAGGTAAGAACTGCTGTGACAGAGAGAAATCATGTCAGGCCAAAGGGAGGGTCATGGAGTGTGGGTGTCTTTTTCTTTTCCTGTTTCATTTTCTTTTTCTCCTTCTATGACAGACAAGCAAAAAAACCTGGCTATCATCAAGCTAAAAGCTTTTGACTTATTGACACTCTAAACACAGAAATGGAATCATCTTGTAGCTGTGAGCAGTGAATACTGCAGTTTGTCTGATGTGCAATGACTTGCATGGGTGCTGTTTCCCCTTCTTGCCATTAGTCAGAGACACTTCTGTGGAACACAGGACATTTGAAATTTCACTGCTCACACCTTTTATTCTCTTCACACCTGTCCTGATCTTTGAAGCAAGCAAGAAACCACTAATCACAGTTTACCTGGTAAGACTCAAGTTCAAAACTGTGTGAAAAATTAGGACTGCTTGCAGGCAGAATAATTGTTTTTAAAGTGGAGGAAACATCTTCAAGGAACAGCTGGTGACATGGTCTCCATTGCTGACAGACACAGATCATCTGTTAATCTGTTATACTTCCATGAAGAAAGTGTGATGTCAGATTTGTGGACACCTATCCTGAAAGCATGTGTGAGGATTTCTATGAGAGTGGGAAAAGTCTCTTATTTTCTCACTGCTGATAGATAGATTTGTGGGAAAGATGCTACTTTGACTTTGCAAGATTTTTTTCTTTCTCTTCATTTTTTCTACTTATTTGCATTTTTTCTCCAAACTGGAGCATGCATTAGTATTTGCTAATTCTTTCAATTCTTTAAAATTTCTGTGAGCCAGATGTATTAATGTAGAAAAGCAGAGGCAAGCAGCTTTGTATTGATTGTTGCCTAATAGTGTGCAGCCTTTGTTTTGATTTGATAGAACAACTTTGAGGTAGGTTTGTTTTTCAAACAGATGTTATTGAGAAGGATGAACAAATAGATTAATGTGTTAACTCTCTACAGTTTATTAATCAGGAATGAACATTGCAATGATTATATTGCAGGCATATAACAATAAATCAAAAGATGAATTATGCCACTCCCTCCACATTTAAATCGTCTCTGGGTCCTGAGCCTCACTACACTGCCTCCACCCTTGCTCCCAACAAGAATCCATTTTCCTCCCAGGAACACACCACCAAGGGTTAGCATCCAAAGGAAAGGAGATCCACTGAGGGTTATTCTGTGGGCAAAAGTCAGGAGGGAGCCTAGCTCAGCTTAGAGTGTTATTCTGGACAGTGCACTTGTAGGGAAGGCTTTACACCTCTTGTTATATGAGCCTGCATGCACACATATGTCCTTTGCAGCTTTTATTTGTTCAGACCCACACCAGCTAAACAGCATTACAGCAGCCAGTAAGCTGAGGCAATGTGCTACTTACAGTTCACTATAGGCAAATGGCAAAACTCAAAGTCTGCTGTGAATAGTTACAGAGATTTTTCTGCTTTAATAGATACCCTTCTGCTACTGTCTAATGCTTGTGATGAATGAATTAGCCATCATTTTTCTGCAACCACTGTAGGAACAATATGTGAACCTGTGAAAGAGGAAATAAGAATAGAAAGCCACTAACATCTAACAGCAAGAAACTGGAGGGCTGTGTTAACACTGAATGCTGATAGCAAAGACATCTATAAAACTCTGTCAGTATCATTTCTTCAGAGCTTTCCTAGGCTGAAGGAGTGCCAGAGTACTTATGAATTTTTAGATATTCTTACAGCTTCAGATATAGCTCTAGAGGGATCTCTCATGCAGAAGTGAGTTATGAAGCAAATCTTATTCCTCTCTACCTCTGCATGATCTGAAGCATGTATCTCTGATTCAGGAAAGAGAGACTGCATCCTTCTGCACAGCCTTAACTTTGATGGGAGTAATTTCCAGCTTCCTCTGACTAAAGAAAACTAACAAATAAAGAAAAAAGAAAAACCTACATAAACTACAGAGCTACCAGGGCAGCATGAACAATCTGGTATCAGGGAATAGTAGGGTTATGGGGACACCAAATATGGTGATGGTGAGGGTAAGATGCAGAAATATTAATCATTCTGCATAAAATCATAGACTTTTTTTTTCCAAATGGTTTTGCTGTTCTTGCTTGGTCTTCTCACTTTGAATCTCTCTTTGTTCCAAAGCTGCCCCATTTAGGAAATAGTCAGCCAGGCAAGACCTGCCAGATGTACTGAATGCTAGTCCTGGCTTGTATAGAAAGCATTTCTTTCTGGGCCTTCTTCTGTCACTGTGACCTGATCACTGTCTCCAACTGATGTTGTATATCACTGCACCTTCCCACTGGAGCAGATAATTCCTGCAACCCACTTCCTGCACTGTGAGGGCTCCTCCAAACCTTCATAACTTAAACCCTATTGTGTCAATTTTTCAGTCTCCTTTTTCCTCTCCCTTGCCCATGTTGCTGGCAGCAAAGGCTGTACAGATTGGTGACTACTCTGTGGTTAACTTAGTTTGTATCTGTCCTTTTCTGTGTAATGAGAAGCTGAGAACCACCTTTGGGTCCAAGACTGCCAGCCTTTATGCATTTTCAGATTTAGCTGAGAGGAACCAAGTACATTTGAGAGATTTTCAAGTTAGGTGCTGAGAGACTGACATCCCCTAGAGATGGTGCCAATAGTTACAATTAGTTGCTAAAACCTGTTAAAATTAATGTGGTCACAAATTAATATTAGGACGTGACTAGACAATAGATTTTTTTAAAAGGGGACAAATGTCACCCCTCAGTGATCTAAAACCAAATTCACCTAGGAATATAAGAAGGGGGTAATGATTTGAGTTGCTTCTCCCACGTTTCCTTATTCCTTGTTCCCCTCACCATAACTCCAGAATTTATTTGCAGTCATTTTCCTGTAATGTGAGAAGTAGAACAAATGCATTATCTAAGGTTACCCAGCTCTCCCCAAGTGCCATGCCCAGGTAAGTTCCGGGGGCTTGTGGATTCCAGCAGCACAAATGGGAAAGCCCAGACTTTGTCCCCACTGCTTGACTGGGTGTTAAGTTCTTTTGGAGAATAAATAAGAATCACCTTTCCACTGAGATTTTAGACCATGCACCACCCTAGTAGAACAGTTTAGAAGGTACCTCTAACTATGTCTCTAAAAAAACTCCGATGCATTTTTCAGACCTTCTGCTAAAATGTTTACAAAACTGGTGAAAAGAGTTTGTAAGGTCACCATGAATGCCAGATCTGCTCATCAGAAGATTTTTAAGAGCTATAATGCTGACAACTGTGCTGCTTAAGGGATGAGGCTGATGGTCTGTGATGAGAGCACTGCTAGATAGGAAGATATCCTGGCATTAGGTTCTGTTTAATGCAGCTTCAACACCTGAAGTTATTTGCTCCTTTCCTACAGCATTTATGATCAAGGCTCTTGCAGACAGTGGTTTAAGTCTCAAGCAGATTATTTATTGCTTCTTATGCAATTTTCTAATAAAAAAAAGATTTTAAAATGGTGTTCTAAAATATTCATTGTGAAATACAACATTCTTTACCCTTCCCATGTCTTTTACCAATGGACCAAAATCTATCACTTATAAACAATTTTCATGAAACAAACATATGCTGTTAAAGATCAATAGGAAGACAATAATTTTAATAGGTAAAGGTCTGCATGGAACAAGAGATCATGGCAGGGATTTTATATAAGAGTGCTTAGAATGATAAACCATATCTACAAACTCCAGGATAACCTCAGCAGCAGTCACAACCCACCTATCAAGCACCTGTGAGGACGAGTTCCACTCGTTTTGTACAAAGAAAACTGCTCTTTGTTTAACCTACATTAGTCATTTGGGGAAAAATAATCCTCATATTTCATAGTGTAGTTGAACAAAAAAAAATCCATTTCATACAATTTTTTGATCTTCTCAATTTGTTCTGAGGTCAGTTGTCTGAGGTACTCTAAGGTGATATCACCATCAGTTCGTTTCTCTGAGCCATATCTCTTCAAGCTGGGGTATTGCAGGCTCTCTGGTGCACCAATGACCTTCAGAACATGCTGAGAGTCCAACCCAAGAGTTTCATACTTACCCACAATATCATAGTGAATGTTGCAAGGATCACAAAGCAGAAACATTGGTTTCCAGTGAATGTCAAGAGTATGTGGTGGTTTTGCAATAATGTAGTTGACAAACTCCTGGAAACTCACTTTTTCAGGAGAGTTTTTGTTTTTCCTGAACATTGCCCTAATCTCGTTAGCAATAGTGGTACTGTAGAATGGTTCAGAATGCAGGAGTTTGTCTCTGTAAGCTGAAACCAGCCGTTCAAAGGGATGTCTGGTGAACATCACTTTGGTGTAATTGCTTAGAAATTCCTTTTGTAAGGCAGGAGGGTAAGACACCAGCCTTTTGATTAGTGAGGTGTGGTGGATGTTGTCATGCTCAATTTCAGAAGCTTCTGCATTCAAGTCTGATTGAAGAAGAAAAATAGTTCTCTTCCAGTTGGAGCAGCCTACCTTAGGCACCTCACAGTAGATAAATTTATGCTTGTGCTCCACAAAAAGCTGGTTTGCAACACGAGAATCCAATTTGCTTCTTGGTTTATCAAGGTCATTCTTCAGGCAGACAGAAGCCAGTGTGGTTTTCCGACCATTTTGAATTGCCAGCCAATTTTCAGTAGGATTGGGAAAAGCATCTGTAACCAAGGAAGAAATTTAAACCATTTCAGTGAAATAGGCTTGTATAAATCTCTTTATCTGTGACAATCATAGCACTCAATCTATCACCCTGCACACAAAATCTAATGGAGATGCTAAAACTAATTTTTTTTACTGTAACCAGATTAGACTATGGCAAACATGCAATAAACAACCCTTCCTAGTGAAATATTTATTAAATGAAATGAAATGAATGAAAACTTTCAATACGTTAGCAGTACTAGTCTAAGCAGGTTTGGTGTTCCAACATCATGCTTTTGTAGTGCTCTCCTCTCATATATTTCTGAGATAACTACCGCAGTGACAAGAGACTAGGCCTTGGATATTTTCGCAGAATTGTTTCTATCTTGGGCTCCATAGTTACTTTCTAACATATTTGGAAAAGGTGTCTCTTTTTCTATAAAACATTCAATCTTTTTAGTAATTTCTTTACTCACCTGTTAGGTTTTTTTGTCTCCTACAGAAAACCCCAAAAAGAAATAGCCCAAATACGAAATTTGGGAGAAGGAAAACCAGCACCTTCTGGTTCATGTTATTCTCACAGGAAGGAAAATGACGTAGTGCCTAAAGTGGAAATCTGTCTTTCTGTCAACAAGGAAAGATAATTCAAGTTAGATTTTGTATGACTGATATAACAAAGATAACACGTATATATCCTACAGAATTTAGGACAGCACAAAGACTTTTCAAGCCCTATAAAAATAGATTTTACTGATACTTAAAAATTCTCTTATGGAAAAGGCTCACCACAATTATATTGTTAAACCAAATAGATAAATAATATGTCAATTTTGAAGTCTTCCAACATTCCTCCTTTTTTCAGAACAATGAACTGGCTATGAGCAAATACTCCTCCCTTGTCTTCTAAAGCTGTTGGGGAACAATAACTTCATTTAGAATTACGAAGTTGTATTTTTTTATGGTCTTTAGAGTCTGGGAACACAAAGATCTCTATAACCTGTAACAGTTGTATCCGCAAAGACCAGGACACATTCAGGATGAATTTATTTCCATTTATTGCCCTGAAACTTTGGACAAATAAATCCTTGCAGAAGAAACTCTTCCCTATTCCTGCAGAGAATCCACACCACTAACTCGAATTCTCCCGCTGTCCCTCTCCAAAGACACTGCATGGTATATATGTTTGCTGCCATTGCTGCACAGCAGAAGAGCCCCAAAATGGTACAGTAAAATAGGAAATGTAGGAAGTGGTAAAAAACAGAAAAGGAGCTGTTCCATGTTCCCAGAAAGAAAGAAAGAAGGCAGTCCAACAGAACATATTTTCTCTCTTGTGCTCACTTATTGTCTCCTGGCACTTCATAGAGAGAGACCTATCTAAATCCTCTGTGCAATATTATTCAGTTTCCCCGAGAAGTGAGCTCTCCATCAGCATGCTTGTAGTGGAATTTGCAAAATTAACTGCAAAACAATAACTACTGGCAAACATGTCATTCTTTTTCTGTTCCATAAAGTCTGCACAATCAAAAAAGTCAAACAGTACTGTGTTCCTTTCCCACTTCTCAAGTTTTCACCCTGAACCTGCTGGCAATAAACACATCATTGCCTGGATTCCTTTAGGATGTAATTTTTTTTTTTCAATTTTTCTTATTTTGTTTTGTTTTTGCAAGATACAATAGGAGCACTTCTGCTTTCTGGCGTGTTCTGAGACAGCAGTGGAAGGAGTACCAGTTACATTGCTGAAACTGTACTTGAGCACAAGAGTTCCTCCTTTCAGGGCTGACATGTGATTTTGATATCACACACTTTTACCAAAATATCTGCAGACTCATAGAGGTAACAGCACTACTGGCAATTAAATCTCTTTTAATGTAGGTGTGACCTGGGGATATGGAAAGGGACACTATTCACTCTCTCTGTATTAAAAATATACTTTACAATTACAAATTTACTTTATTTACAATAAAACATTACAATACTTATCCAAATTAATGCAGCATTCTTAGAAACAATGGCATTTAGCCTATACTTTTTTTCATTTTCTTGGCTGTATAGGATCATTGTAAAGGCTATAGGAAAGGTTATGAGAAGATCTGCCTTTAACCTTTCCTTCACTGTACATCAATTCTCATTTCATGATGTGATCCTTGAGTCCTAATGCATCAGAGGCTGTTTTTAAGCCCAGCTAAAGTCAGTCAGGTTGTTCATTGATCTCGTGACGGCCAAGATTGAGTATTCCCTTTTTATTCTTTCTCAGAAGCAGTTTGAAGACACAACTTCACACTGAGTAGCAATTAAAATCAATATGACTCTAAATAATTCTGTACATGGACTCCTTGTTAGAGTATGCCTAGGAGAAAGATGTTTGCCTTCATTCTCTTTAAATGCTGTCACTTCAGAGAAGTAATGTTATCATACTTATCTCAGGAATCAGAAAATTAACTAGATTAATTTTACCCTATTTAGATACTTGTATCATGCATATTTAATAATTACACTACCACTAGAGAATATAAGGTCTGCTATAAGACATATTTCATATGGAAACATGTCAATGAGTCACCACAGGGAAATAGAAAATACTTCCTTCCTTGGGGGAAAGAAGCTGTTTAGGAGCTAGTTAAACACAGGAGACAACTCCTCTTCAAAGTCTTATGCATATTTGTGGAAGCAAAAGAATCTTTAATTAAATTCATGAGAACAATCAGACCATAAGAAGGGATAGAACAAGCTCCAACATGACAGGTGAAATCTTTCTGGACTCCTTAGAAAACCTCACAGAGCAGACTGGCAGTAAGAGTTAACACTGCCCTCAATAGGTGAGGTCAACATGACATGAAACTACCTTAAGGTGAAGTCCAAAGCCTTCTTCAGAAGATGTTTTCAGATGTGAACTTTGGCATGGAGTTCTGTGTAATGCAAAGTCTCCACTGATGAAAATCACCTAAGGGAAACCTGAAGAAAAGGACGAAAGAAAATTCTGAGATCCATTTTGTCAAAGAGGGACAAGTCACATGGAAATTAAAAAGTAGGAAAAAAATCCAAAATGGAAAGCACCTTTGTCAGTAGGTGTCTGTAAATGAGACAAACTTTTCCTTATATTTGTTATGGCTTTCCCATGTAATTGTGTTTGCTGTTTAAGATGTAATGAGTTAATACTTCTCTTTGCATTTTCCCTCATCCTACCTTAAATTAAGTGTGATTTTAGGTAACTCCAAGGTATTCCTCTGTAAAGGAGTGGTGAGTCTGTTAACACAAGAAGTTCATACTGAATAGACTATTTCTGCTGTAACTAAAGGGTAGCAGTATGGGCACTCCCTGACAAGATAGAAAAACAGCATCATAAGACTCATGAAACAAAAAAAAGCAGAAACCTCTTCTACTGAAAAGTAACAAAACAGGAAACAGGGAGACAGGGGATCTAAATATCTCTTTGAATCTTGCACATTCATAGAAGAGAATACCTAAAAATTCAATATAAGGCATTAATCTGCGCTGTTCTTGTTGTACATAGTGGGGGGAAGCAGACAGGGAGGAGGAGATGGATTTTTTTTTTAATTTTTAATGAAGCATAAAATCTTTCAGATAACAACATTATACTGCACTGTTGGTTTTCCCTTGTTCTTCAGATCACATAATTGTAAATCAACTATATGTAGTTATAGCCTGATATTTTAACATCTGCATGACTTACTGGATTCTGCAAATTACATCAAAAATCACTTTTGGACTCTTTTTTGGTCATTACTAAAGCCAGGCAGCAAGAATCCTCATAGACTCCTTTCTTGCAGGAGCCTTTCAGAAGAATTGCTATCAGGAGATTTTTTGAGGTCTGTCAATTAATGTTTAATTTCTTCAGTGTGTGTCCAGCTGTTTTGATATCTTTCTAGCTCCTAAGCCAGAACATGCTGTCATGTCAAATGCTTTATACAGTTCTAAATCCACTACATCAATGCTGTTGCCTTAATCAACCAAAACCAAGCAAAAATAGTAAGTCAGTCTGGTGACATCTGTTTCCTATAACATAATCCAAAGTTTCTGTATGAGAACAACCACAGCAATTGTTCATGCCAAGAGTGGTAACAAATGGGGAATAGATTACTAGAGAAAGCAATGCAAATCACCTCGTGTGCATGCAAAATGGCAATAAGGCCTGAAGTCCTCATAAAATTAAAAATATTTACTGAATTCAAGCCTTCTTTGCACTGCTGATAATTCCACCAAGGCCCTAAAAGATTCTTTTCTTCCTGATAAATACACTGTAAATAACAAAACAAAAAACATTGTATCATGTTGTTCATATCTTTGTCAAGTTTGCTGACCATAAAATGTTGTTCCCATCCTGTTTACTTCAAGAAATTTCTGACAATTGTCTGCTTTTAATTACTTTCAACATCTCCCTTTTCTGCATGGTACACTGGGTGTGGAGATGGCTGGCAACCTACTTGCACATTCCCTGCATGGCAGGTGAGATTCAGAAGAGATCAGAAGAGCTCTCTATCTCCGTATTGTACTTTTCCAGGGGAGTCAAAAAAGTGTCATATTCTCAAGTTATTGGAATATTTTTTCTGTTAAATTGCTTTTTACTGCTTCATTTGTCTCATGCTTGCTTTACATTTTGTGAAATTCAGCAACCTTCCCCTAAGTCTGCCAGTGGTCTGAGCTTGTATAGCCACACCCCAACCACTCACACTTATCCAACCACCAGCTCTGGGTTTGTAATGAGTTCCTTTCCCCCTGACCAAAACAGATCTGATAGAAAATCTCTAGTACTCTTTCAATTGGGAAATAGTCAAAGATATTTTGATAATAGTCACACGAGTATATGACCCAACACATCCACACTCAGACTGAAGTTCTTCCTCCTGCCATGCAGATTTATTTCTAGAACAGGCACCAAAGGATAGGTTGCATTGCCTTGCATTGGTATCACTTGTACACTATTTTGTCCTTGAACTGCTGAAACAATGATTCATAATATAGCATTCCCTGCTCTTTCTCCTGGAGCTTCTCAACTCCTGGAGTTTCTGAACCATTGCAATTGCAAAATATTCAGTATTTAAATAAATTTAGTAAAAAAAAACAACCTTAGGATATTTTTATACTTTCATAAACAATAAGAAGTACTATAGCTGGAAATGTTGAACAATGTTAAGTCTTTTCACCTATTACTGAAGTACAGAAACACGTGTACATATATATACACATACATGAATAGTTCCAAAACACATTAGTATCAGTTACGCTGGCCTATTATTTGCTCCAAGTAAACTAACTAAGTAGGCTGATAATGATTTCATGTCTTCTGATAATAAACTTACAAAGGTGTGTCTCAAGCTAGTTTTTCACAGACATACCTTGGTCAGAGCTCAACATGTGGGGTGATCCTCTGTACCCATTTGATAAGTGGAACTTTCCAGACTAAAAGAATGAAATTACAACAATACTTATTTGTGTTCCTGATACATTTGAAGCCAGAAGTAAAAGAAAGTGCCAGTACAGCAGCTCAGTGGAAAGTAGGGAAAAATCTCTGAAAACAGATAACATTCTCAGTTGCTGAACCCCATTCTGTACTTAAGCCCTGTTAATCCCTTCAAAAAGACAACTGCAAATACATACATACTGATATGTGCATGGGTACATAGAAAGTGAGGAGGGGATGGTGGGTAGAAAGCCCCCAAGAACAGGGAGCTGGACAGGAAAACCAAGCTCTGGGTACAGTTCTGCGTGTGCTGTTCTATCAGAGTGAATTGAAAGAGCAAGACCCTTGCTCAACCAAATCTGCAGCACCCTTGTTCTGTACAGTTTGTGATGGGTGGACAGGAGGGAGGAAGACCCCAGAAAGTGGAGCCTTAGCAGCCAGGCTGGCCTGTCCATGAAATGGAACATCAGTTAGGAAACTCATGCCAGTTACAGACAGCCAAAGGCTAGAAAAAATGTCTGATCTGGGTAATTTTGCCAATAAGAAACAGCATTTGGCATCATCTCATTTGCAGCAAGGGTTGAATTGTGTTAGGTGAGAATGGGTAGAAGTTCAGTGGGGAGAAAACATATGGGCTAGGCTGGGAGCTCCTGAGGAAAAGGCTGCAAGAGTGTCCTACAGAACAACACAGCACTGAGGTCATATGAAGCAACAATTTCCATAACAGGCACAATCTAAAACTCTTGTTCTGTGGTCACCTCAGACCTCCATTACTGCATCAAATTTCTTTCTGGTCTCAGCAACTGTACTGATACCTTCCTTGCTGCCATCATTAATCTGCTTATTATTGTCACTACACCACTTCTTATGCCTGCCTTTTAGCTTTTCCTTCTCTACTTAATTCCATGCCATCTCCTTGTCTTACCTTCCAAACTCTTTTTGTTATCTGTCATTTCTCATGCAGTATTAAAAGCTCAGCTTTACTTCCTGATACCCCTGTTGTCATTAGCCCTTGATAACAAAGAAACAGTTCCTGCTTTCTCCTCTGCTGCCTCCACTTTTGGATTAAGTTTATGAAGCACCTACAGAGCCATTGCATTTTTCACCTAAAATCACTCCTAAAAGTTTTCCCTTTCAGGGGTGCCAACACCAGTTATGATGCCAAAGTGCTAAAACTATTACCAACCAGTCAACAAAAGAGCAAGCGAAAGGAAGAACCAGTTTGGGGATGAAAAGGACCAAAGGGAAGAGAAAGAAAAGAGTTCATGGGGAAAGGCAGCAGCAAGGCTGACAGAAAAGCTCCCAGAGAGAGGCAGGAAACAGAAACCCAAGGAAAAATGGTAGAGCTGGGGGCCAAGGGAAATAGAAAGGTTCTGTAGCCTGCTGTAAGTAAGTTGTAGGAAAGGGAGGTTGACAACTGAACTGAAAAAGACACAAAGTACAATTCAGTGAAGATGAAGAAGAACAAATTCAAAGAAATTAGTGTAGAAAGCAGTATGCTAGTTATCCAATAAACTACCACAGATGTTTAAAAAGGAACGAGTCTATATACACTGCAATCACTCTTGCACTGGAGCACAGCCCTTAGTATGTGGTCAAAATTGTACTTCTTTTCCTTCCTGGAACTGCAGCCAGAAAGGTCACGGGCTTCTGATTTTCTAAGAGATAGGTTCAGTGAGAAGACCTGGCTCATGGGTGGGCCCAGCTTGGCTGCGACCGGGGAAGCTGGATACCCATTCTGCTGCTGCATCGCTGGGGCAGGGACTGGTGGCCTCAGGAGGCTGACGTGGGGTCCTGGGCTGTGGGCAGTGGGGGCAGCCCCAGGGGACTGGGCAGTGCCCTGTCACTGCTTTTGGTGCCTGACATCTGGCTGTGGGGCCTTTTTATCTAAACATTTAATTCAAAATTCCATGCACTTGTCAACTGCCATTTAAATCCTGCAAAACCAATCACAGGGGAACAAACTTCACTGCTTTCTTTTATGGAATCTAGATAAACCTAAAAAACTTGGAAAGAAAGAAAAAGGAGAAAAAAAGAAGCACAGAAGAAAAGCTTAGAACAATGCACCCTGGCCAGGGTGGCAATGAATGATCTCCTCCCACAATTTTTTCATAGGAGATGGGCCTCACAAAATCCCTCTGCTTTGTCGTGTGTATAACTAACTCTCTGCTTTTGCATATGTCTTAATGTCCCCACCCATGTTTCTCTTCTCAGTTAATGTCAGTAATAGCAATGTTTTCCTTGCCATTCAGGTCTGCCTGCCTTGTCTCAGACCTAGATCCTCCATGTCCCCTCCTGCTTTTCACCTCCATATTCCTGCCATTGCACACCAAATAGCACAGTCAAAACTGTTTGTAAAAGTCCCAGTTACGTAAGACACCACCCCTCAGGCAAACTCCTGTTTGCTGTTCACCTTGTGTCCCCACCCCTAGTAATCCTTAACCGTAATTGATGACAGCTATGACCTCTCTTTCCCTCTTTACACTCCAGTGAATACAAAGCATTTATGCTTAAATGATTTTCCTTTTTGCTCTTATCTCCTCCAGCTTCTCCTCTCATTCTAATCTAGATTTTGAACCTTCTTTTCAGGATCCAAAACTAATTTTTTCTGAAACCATACCTCTAGTCTTGTTACCCCCCACTCTTTCTTTTTTATACTCCTTCAAAAACACCCTTACAGGAATCATGTACAAGTTCCATCCCCAGTGATTCGGTGTCTGCTCTTTTACAGAAATAACCTCTTTGCCTGAAACATTCTGACACTTACTGACAAACTGTGTGTATACCTTTTTCTCTCTTCCTACATGAATCTAGGCTTATTCTTTCTTTCCCTTCTGCTTTCCTCTGTGTTGCAGGGCAAGCTGTTCAGCAGAAATGTTACGTTTAAAGTCTGTTTCTATGAAACATGTTTTTATAGCATACTATGACACATGCAGTATCAAAAATTAAGAAGTTTGGAGACAGTAGGATTAAAGTGATAAGTTAAATCATAGACAGCATAAAATGAAGTGTCTGCTGGCTTTTGGCAGAACAGTCTTGAAACTAAAGATTTGACATTTCAGAGCATTTGATGTTACAGTACACTCTAAGTTCAAAATAGTTTTGTAGATTCAGTTGCAGATACAAATGCTTGTAAAATCTGCAAATCTGCTTTCCAGAGTCAGCTCAGGTATCCAGAAAATGGAGAATGGTCAGTCAATGAGTATCTGAAAAGGTAGGTGCCCCACACCATATGGGATTATCATAGCAGACAAAGAACACAAACTCTCCTCCTAAAAACTCTTGCCTGCTACACTGCATGCCTTCTTTCATCTGCCATTGATAGTGGGGATCCTACTGGACAGCCCTTGAGTGTCTCAAGAGCACATTCATCCTCTGAACCAAACATGTCAAGTTGTGGAGTGTTTTGTTTCTTTAAAAACCAGGTGTTGAAAAGGTATTCAAAAAAAGTATTCATGAAGTATCATAACAACATGCACAAAAAATAATTTTCAGGGTTGAATCAGTTCCCTTGACCAGTCTTATAATACTCACTCTAATGGAATAACCAATAGTGGCAGCAGATTGCTATCTTCTGAGCAAACTCAGCATCAACAGTGACAAGTCCCAAACTCACCAGTCTTACCTGCTGGCAGCAACAAAACAGTGAGACTTGGCCATGTGGGATGCCATTCCTGGCACTGAAGGAAAATGGTCCATAGCACAGCTTGTCCCTGCTTCCCCTGCTCCCAGTATTAGCATGGCCTGAGAGACTCTTCCTCTCCTGGTACCCCCACCTCTTTGCACTCCACTGTCCAGCAGCACTCCAAAACTCCAGCTCAAGACATGTTTGCATGGGCACCAGAGATTTTCCCTTAGCCCCCATCCCAGTGTGACCCCATCTTTCCCAGTCCCTTCTTCTACTCCTCAGGCAAAATTTTAATCCAATCTCCAGCAAATTCTCACCTCCAAAAGCCTTTCTCATATCATCCCCAGGCAGCTCGCCCAGCAAATCCTGTTTTTCAGCTTCCCAAACACCCATCAGATCTCACCCTGATTCTGCTGTTCAGCCTTCCTCATGCACAAGCCAGCTCTTTGCTGGCTCTCCCTGTCAGACTCCTCCCTTTGTCTCCTCAGTCAGCCTCACAGCCCCCCCTCCAACAACCACACTTCCGAGCCCAGCTCATCAGAACTGTCTCTCCTTCTATTTCCAAGATTCCCACACAGCCCCTCTGCTTCTCATTCTCAGTTCTGTTCTCAGCTAGTTCCAGGCTCTACACTTCAGATTCTATAGTTATTTTAGTATCTCCCAAACTAAACTGACACATTTTCCTTTTCTTTCCCTCCCACATGAATTTTCACACTAGTCATCAAGGCACATTTTCCTGCTGATTTTTTTCCTTGAATCTATTTTGCCAGCAATCCCCAACAATTTCTCCCCTAGAAATCTTGCTCATGCTTATTCTTTAAAACTGATTGTTTACTCTCCTGTGCAGAAGAGGTTCCACTGAGAATGTACAAGAGGAAACTCTTAACCTCATTTTTTAAATCCTTATTTCAAAATCTGCAATGTGCCTGGACATCTTAGAGAAAAGGTCACTGGAATCATTTAAGAGAAGAAAAAAGAGCACAGATTTCCTGTATAAAAATCAGTAAATTATTTTTGCTCAAAGGGATTAAAAAAATATCCTGAGCCAGATATCTAGCCTGAAAATCTTCTGCTGAAATGCTTGAAATGTGACAAAATCCTGTGTAGATGCACACTGTATTGAAATTCGAAGAGTCAAGATGCGTACCACCCCTAATACAGTCAGAAAGTGAATGAAAGCCATTGTCATTTCATTTCGGGCACCAGAATCCCTGTAACATCAATTTCTTAACTGAGGAAAGCCATAGCAATGAATAATAGGCTGCCAAAAAAATTCTCTGTAGATTAATCTCATCACAGAGTGATTTCAAAAGCTAAATAATGTCTCAGTTTATGCCTTAAAATATTTTATGTCAATTTCTAAATATATAAACAAATAAAAAACCCAACCACCTCTGAAAAAGAAATCTCTCTTTGCAGAGATTTGCCTACACTTACAAAGTCATGGTGACATGAAAAGCTACTAACAATCCAATTTTACTCACCAATCAGCCTCAGTGGAGATTTCCCATGCCTCTGAGCAATGCTAAACAAACAAAAAGATTCAGACAAAGAAATGTCAGTCCAGAGAGACATGTCATTTTGATTTTATGCCTAGGGATGAAAGGAAATAGGGGAAAGGTTTTGTGTTCTCCTTACCTGATCTTTAAGGCTGGGCAAAGTGCTTCTGTATCCATGCAAATGCTTTCATAGGAGAGCATTTGAAACAGTTTGTACACATAGTATTTGTCTCTGTTTTGATTAAATGCCCCAGTAAAAGTTGCCAGTGTTTCCCTGACAATGTCTAGGTGAGGATCTCCAGTAGCACTTTCCAAAGCACTGTGCTGTGTCTGTCCCTAGGTGTAACGAGCAGCATTTAACCACTCCCCGTGCAGGGTCTACAGCAGCTGCTACAGACTGCCAAGTGCTTCAAGAGCAGCCTGCCAAGAGGCTGCCTGCTAAGCAACCAAGAAAGGGGATGGTCTGGAATATGAGGGCAAAGGTAATTTGGTTGAGAGTAACTGTGTTGTGATAATATGCATTATTTTTAGATGGAGAACAAGAAGCAAGATCAATTCAAACCCAAAGAACTCTATACAAGAAGACTCCAATAAACTCTGGGAACTGGAAGGTAAGTTCTCATGGGAAACATGGCTAAAGCAGAAGGAATTCAGTAGAGTTGGCACTTCCTTAAAGAAATTATCTTTAGGGTACAAACACAAACAATCCTACACAGTAGGAGGATAGGAAGTATAGTCAGAGACCAACTTGGCTACTTGGCTAAGCAACATAGTCTCCAGTGACCTGAAACACAAGAAGAAAATGTACAGAAAGTGGAAACCAGGTCAAACTCCTAAGGACAAGTAGGAAAGAATAGCAGTAGATGCTGAAACCAAGTCATAAAGGATAAAGCACACATTTAACTGCAAAAAGCAATGGATATAAGAGATAGCAAGAAAACAAATCTGGAAGGAAAAGAAAAACCTAGTGATAGTTCACTTGCAGAAGGCTGATGTAAATTTTCCATAATTTTTCATAAAAAGGTGAACTGTAATTACATGACTAATAACTAAACTTAAACTCAGAGATAAAGAATGCATCTAAAATAGGAAAAGAACAGGACCAAAAATAATTTGAATGTACAGCAGTTCACATCATCCTCAAATATACACTACAGCATGTCTCCAGGAGAACTCTCTAGTTGTTGTTGATGCACCAAGTGTCCCTGGACTAACACAGGAACCTACACCCCTGCACAGATACAGGAGGCTCCTTCCTAGCCTGCTTAAGAGGTGAAGGGAGTGCTACACAGACTGGCACCTGAGCCCGAGGACATGAGTGTTAAGGTACCTTGGCAAGGGAGAGAAGCAAGGTCAGATCTGTTTGCTTTGTTTGAAAACCCTCAGAAGTTGTGTGAGAAATGTGTGAAGTGGTGAACACAGTGCTCATTTCAATCAAGAAATGAAGAAGAGATCAATTCTGGAAAAAATACTAGAAAAATGAAAATATAGATAATTCATAAAAGGCTGGAGATTATTGAGCTACATTGCTTTGTATTTTTTGGTGTGTTGGTTATTAATTTCTGTAACATTACAATAAGTCTTACAAATAAAGAAGCAGTAGGTCACACAATATGTTTTAATTTTAATAATGTTATTGACATTATAGCATTGACTCATAACATTTTCAAAAGTATATTAAAGTGAAACTATTTCTGAAAGAGTGAAAAACTACCTGAGGATAGGGAACAAACAAGGAAAACAAATCTAAGCAAAATAACCCAACACCAAAACCATAGACTAAGATTAGTTTTTCATCATTCACTATCAAACTCAAAAAATATAATCAGTAAGATTCTAGCTGCATCCATTCTGGGCCAAGTAATGGTGCAGGTCACTAATGATTTGGATAAAGGAACAATCCTTCCACCTCACAGATAGCAATAAACCCATGTGAACAGTAAATTCATTGCACGATACATTAAACTCAGAATGCTTTTGACAAATAAGACAAATTATCTGTAGGAGAAAACACATTACAATGCAGTTGTGTTTACAAGTGTCAGGTTCTAAGGTGGAATAATAGCTCATAAAAGTGTGGCAGCCATTCTGCCAAAAAGGGATAAGAGGGGTACCAGTCAGACACAAGTTATTCACTAATAAGTAGCGTTTCATCATATCCAGAATGCAAACTGCATATTAGAAAAGAAACTTCTTTGATTGTGTATTTGGTTGATACATTAAGGAATGCCTCCTATTATATTTCTGTCTAGCACAGCAACCAGTAGCACTGTGTCCTGTTCAGGCAAAACTGTTCCAAGGGAAGGCAGACCAACTGGAAAGAGTCCAGAGCAGAGCAGAGAAAGTGGTCAGTTGTCTTGGGAAAAAAGAAAAGTCACAAGAAAGAGGGTTTGAAAGAATTGGGGTTACTCAGTTTAAAGAACAACTAAACACATGAGAACACAAATTACCTCTAGGGAGGTAAGGAAGAATTATATTTTTTTATCTGTAGTGGATAAAGAGATGGGTTCAAACTATGACACTGAAGGTTATGCTAAATATTAAGAAAATCTTATGAACACTAAAGACAATTAGATCTTTTTTCATTTCTGAGGTACTGTTGATTCTCTTATGGAGCTTCAGAATGCACAAGATGAAATCTTGAGGTCTTTTCCAGTCTCCTTTTCTTTAAGTCTGTGGTTCATCCTGTTGTTTAATTTAGATGTCCCATCTTACCTCTTTACAAAAACTACATTTATCAAAATTTTCATGCTAAACTATACAAACCCAGACTGTTATTTCAATTTAGTGACTGTGAATCAATGAAGCCACTATGGGGCTTAACACAGCGTGATGACACTTGTTTTTTTCTACTAAATCCCATTAGCTCTCATAAGAAATGTGAAGAGTTTTGGCAAAAGGACTACTATTTTGCAGACACTAATTTGATGGTACACTGCTATTTCAACTGCCATAAATTTGTCCTTCCTCAGGATTCCAATGGAGTCTGCTAGAGAAGTCTTCTTATCTGCTGAAGCCTGCCTTTCTGGTGAGCTACTCCACCAACTACTAACAAGACAGAGAGCTCATTACCTCAGGGGCCACTTATTATGATCAGAGATGATAGACACAGAACGCAGTGAAATGAGGTGTGGGTAGAAAATATAGAGACACACCTTGTTAGAGGGCTGCAGAATCAGGTTGCTTCATCTAACAATTTTTTTCATGTGCTCATTCTTTGTATTAATCAAAATTCCAGATCACACAAGTTTAATAAAGTATCCTCACTTGGCAGAAAATATTAAATTCCTTTTTCCTGCCTCCCACAAAAGATCAAATTCTGTCAAAGTACAGACATTCTTGGCCAAAGAACCGTATATAGATGACCAGCTGTCCTGGTTTAGGGCAAATTTGGGAGGAAACTCAAAGAAAATGTCATAGAAGGATGTTGGTTGCACTAGTGCATTACAGAAATTCCAAGGACATGTGACTCCATTGCCAGCAAATACCAGTGTTGGTCATTACCTGTATTGCCTCTGCTATTTGCTTGTAGACACATGTTCAGTTGATTTAGTACAGAAAAAATTCCCTTTGAAGCAGTTTTCATCTCACCGAAAAAATACATTTCTCACATTTTATAAACTACTGGAACCAGGAAAAATCAATTTCATACTCCTTCCTGGCCTTCTGAATTTCTATTGAACTCTGCATTTGTCTAAAATATAGAAGATAATCTGTTTCTGTGAAACATACTTTTCAAATTCAGGGTAATATCCAGCATAGCTGAAATTAATGCTTACCCTATAATAAAATACTGGAGGAGTCATACAACAAATATTTTTTTTCATTAATCCATTAGCCTATGATTTTTCTCTGGGTAAACCTTCCAGAATTTGCTGAAGTAAATTTTTGGTGAGGGCTATGTATTTCACCTCAAATAAGGCTGAGAAGAAAAGAACAAATAAACTAAATAATTAATTTATACTATCAGAGTTTAAAAGCTTTATAAATCAGGGGAAAACTTTACATCTAAAAGCAATGTTGGTCCCTCTGTTTAAGCAACCATGGCCACATCCATCTAAACCCACAAGGGAACATTAGTGACTGAGTCCCAAAGGATCTGCCAATAGCTGTTCTTCTAAGCCCATGTTCCACTGAAATTAAGATGTAATAAAAAGTTTAATAAACTTAATAAACAGAGTCCCCAGGGCAAGTTCCGGTACATGAAGCAATGGTTATCCCAAGGGAAAAATCCTGTTTCCTCAAAGATAAAAGATGTCAATGACATTTTTGGATATGAGATAGATTTTTTTTGACCATGTGGAATTGTTTTATAATATCAGTGTTCTTAAAAGGCCTCAAAGATGAGAGATGTTAAACTATGTTAATTAGTAGCAATGCTATTTAAAATTAAATAATAATTTTAATCAAATAAACTTCCATTTTCTCACAACTTCTACTCTTCCAGAAAGAAAAGTAGCACTGGCACCATTCAAATTTCAGATAAATAATGCAGCCTCAGAAAAGCAGTTCTGCATGAAACCTTGCAATGAAATCTGGAAAGATCATAATTTTTTTAATTACTGACTCTTCACTGCATTTTCTCCCCCCTCAGATGCTATTTTAGCCTAAATGTAGTAGTACAAATCAAACATGGCTTTTAATGGCCCTTTTACCATTTATTTAAGAAACAGGCCATGGTACCATGTTGTGTAACCAAGGCATGGGTTGTACAAGTGTGGCTAACCATGGCTGTGTCCAGCTGTGAGCCAGGGCTCGCTCACCACGGGAGAGCAGAATGAGGAATGTCTCCAGGAAGATGGCAGAAGCCCTTTGTGCAGTCACAGTTTGGTAACACTGTTAGAGCTATCTCTTGCTTTGTCCACACAGGCAGGACTAAATGTCTAAAGCATGTCTCTGTTACATATTTACATGCTTACTCAGAAAAGCTGCCAGTACTGTTCACTAGAATTTCTAACTAGTGAAGCACTCCTAGTATATGTGAAGCCTGGAGGGGGAAAAACCCACAAGGTGATCCTTCATTTCAGTTTTATTTGCTTCAAATTTAGAACTATTTATATCTTTCAGAAGGCAAAAATTTAAGAAAAAATATTAAAGCAGAGTGTGGAATAGAAGGAATAGAAGGAATAGAAGAATCTATTAATTAATTTGTACTGTCACTTTGCAACCCCTATTCAAATGCTACAAGAGCTGAAAAAAAAAAGCAATTTACTGCTTCCAAAATAATGTAGTAGAACTCATCCTACAGGTAAAAGTGCTCAGCTGTATAGGATTCTTATTGTGGAAAGACTTATCAAACAGCTTCAGATCTTGGCATGTAAGAATCCAAAAGGAAAGAGTATTCTAGAAATAATCTTTAAAAAAATTACAGTAAAAGAAACTTGTGATCACTTTTGTATTTTCTGTATGTTTTCATGAATAAAGAGTCCTTGCACTAGTAAAAAAATAGGGTCATACATCACATTGATAGAATAAAAAATTCAGAAATTTGAAGGGGCAAAAAATTCTCTTGTATTAAGAAGCTTTCTAGGGTTTTGAGGCCAAGAGTTTGAGATACCAGTGAAGAAACTGAAGAAGGTAAATAAGATTGTGTTCTGGTTTTTGATCAAAGCCAACAGAACAAAATTACAGAAAATATAGAATGTAATAAATCATTAAGTTCAAATGAATCTATAAACAGTATCAACATTGTTGAAACTACTACTTTAAATCTATTATCTAAAAAACATTTAGCTTCTTATGTGATTTGTCTATCTCCTTTACATAATATTACACATAATATTTCCCAGATAATAGGAATTAATCCTGGGTATCTGGCTTAAATTCTGCACTCTTTTTTCCCCCCCTGCAATTAAGGCAACATAACAAGAAAACTAGCAAACCACATGGAAATGCTAACAACTGCAAAATTATTCCTGCATCTGAGGAGAGCATTTGAAAATCCAATTGCCCATGGCATCATTAAACATAAATCAGAACTCATTGCCTTTTAAAACACAAATGGGAAACACAAAAGTTTTCATTTACTAACAAAACACTGAGAAGATAAAAAAAAAAAAAGAATCCTACTAGTCTTCTAAAAGGAATAGATAAAAAAAATAAGTACCTCTACAATATTTTCTGTCTCTGGAGCTTCCTGCTGGATACAGCTTTGTGCAAGTCTGGCTGAGTTTATTGCTTTCTGTTTACTTAATGCCTTAGCTCAGATAAAAAGAAGGTGTATCCTTGAATACTATACGTACAGCACGGCACGTTGTGGTCTTTCTTCAGCAAGCAAGTTTGAATTTTTTCATAGCAATATTTGACTTCTGAAAAAAGGTAAGAGAGTATTTAGGCTGAGTGACCTTTACCTTAATTTTTAAAACTTTCTCGATTTTAAACAATTTCCTTCATCTATTCCTTATCCCTGCACTATGCAACCTTTCACTTTCTACTTCAAAAAATGTCTGACTCAAAGGTCAGAGAAGTTCTTCTGAGACATTTCAATCACTGACGTCAAATACATTGATTTCTACCTCTTCTGTTGTGGTATGCAATCACTTCTAGCCTGTCTGGGTGTCAAGAGCTGTTTGGTTACGTAAGGATGGAAAAAAGTGCATATGTGAAGTATTCAAAGAGATGAAAGTGTATGCGTTTGGATTCACCCTGAGACTGACACTGATTAAAGGATTAAAGAAGATGGAAAAAGGAATTAAGTACTTGAATAGAATGCATTTGGAAATATTTTTTTAAGTATCTCCTTAACTCTCTCACAGCTCACTGATGATACTACGAAATAACCCTTGTCAAGGGGATGCCTGAAGCCACTCCCATCAAAGAGACTTGACAGACTTGAAAAGTGGGCCTCTAAAAATGTCATGTGTTCACAAGACCAAATGCAAGGTCCTGCTCCTGGCTTGAGGCAATCCCAACCAAAGACAGGCTGGACATGGAATGATTGAGAGCAGCCCTGAGGAGGACTTGGGGGTGTTGGTGGATGAGAAGCTGGGCATGAGCTGGCAGTGTGTGTTTGCAGCCCAGAAAGCCAATTGTATCCTGGGCTGAATCAAAAGCAGCGTGGCCAGAGGGGCGAGGGAGGGGATTCAGCCCCTCTGCTCTGCTCTGCTCTGCTGAGACCCCACTTGCAGTGCTGTATTGAGCACTGGAGACCCCAACACAGAGAGGACATGAACCTCTTGGACTGAGTCCTCAGGAGGGCCACAAACATGATTGGAGGGCTGGAGCATCTCTCCTGTGAAGACAGGTTGAAAGCATTGGCATTATTCAGTGTGGAGAAGTGAAGGCTCCAGTGAGACTGAATTGGACCTCCCAGTATTTAAAGGAGACTTGTAAGAAAGATGAGGACAAACTTTTCCATAGGGCCTGTAGTGATAGGACAAGGGGCAAAGTCTTTTAACTGAAAGCGGGTATATTTAGATTAGATATAAAGGTGTTTTTTATTATGGGGGTGATGAGACACTAGAACAGCATGCCAAGAAAAGCTGTGATGCCCTGTCCCTGGGTGTGTTCAAGAGCAGGCTGGATGAAGATTTGAACAACTTGATCTAGTGGAAGGTGTCCCTGACTACAGCAAGGTGGCTGTAACTAGATGATCTTTAAGGTCCCTTCCAACTCAACCATTCCATGATTCTATGAAAACAGTTGTTCAACTCTAACAAATACATAACGAGAGTATGGGCCTGTCCTATGCACAGCTACCTGTGTGTTGTGACTGCCCTTTGTCATGGACAGCAAGGGGATTGGAAGATATAAGCTGGACTTCAAACCTAGCTTATTACCTACTGAAACTAACACCAACTTGACCTCATAAAAGTTTTAGGTCTAATTTGAGTCACAGTAGTGTCCTGTAGTTCTGCATCAGCAGCTTTGCCTAGGCTTATCTTTTAGTTCATTTCACATTCTCATTTGTGCCTCAAAAGTGAGACTCTGCAGTCCACAATGGAGTTAGATGTTCATTTTGGAAGAAGAAAACCAGACCACATCACTGGGCCACAGTGTCCGCCTAAAGACCTATATCATTAGTACTCACCTATCCAAAGAGAAGAGCAACACTCCAACCAAGTCCACAGCATGAACCTGATTCCTTCAATTTCTGTAAAGCCTAAAAGTGGTGTTGTTGCAATTAAAAATGCAAAAGTGCAAGTGACTTTCTTGATAAATTTGCTGATTTTGTGCTTTCTGGAGGTATAGCACTATGTTACCTACTGTCCATTTAAACAAAATGGAAGAAAACCAACAAAAGTTCACTGGAAGTTGCCTCCCAATATGTTTCTTTGTTGTCAGCGACTTAGAAATCCTCCTGTGAATGATGGACTTTATTGACTTTATTAGCCAATCACAATTAATAAGATTATAAGATTTAATAATTTGCAGATAACCTTTGTTAAGGTTGTACCCTGAGGCAGAACAACACCTTATCAAATAAAATCATAAGTGGATCAGTTATACATTATCTTTAGAAGTTAAACTATCAACAAAAGCAGCTGTGACAGAAGTATGATATGCAGGCAATTATTTTTAGTTGTGACTGTTCTTAGGAGAGCAATTCCTAGAGAAGAATCAGAATATAATTTTTCTACCCAGAAGACCTAAATTACAAGGGAGTACTGCTGATCGAACAGACTAACCTTGATGAAGTATGATCATTATTAGGGAGGCTAAGTAGAAGCTTCCAGTGTTTCAGCAAATATGACTTTGGTATTAGAGAAATAAGGGGGGGTTCTTAGTCTCATATTTTTATTAGAAGAATAGGGCAACATGTTTGTGGTACAGGAAAGGAATAAGCAGATCATGTTGCAGATGTGAAGGAAATATGCAAATGCTGATATTTTTACAGAATAACATGGTGCAAACTGAAGAGAATCTTTCTATCTCAGTCCTTTAAAACAAATCTCTGGTGGATTTTTTTTAAATTTACTTCTGTTTCTACTTGTGGTGGGAAAAGAAGGTATAGCAAAGGGGGAAGTGCCTGTTCAATTGTGTTGCCTTGTGTTACAACATCCCACAATTTCTGCAATTTTGGAAAATCCAGCTTGTTACTGACTTAAGAGACTTTTTAGAGATATATAAGGCACCCCAATACAGATGTAGTATCATGGAGACCTGTGCCCAGAACAATATTTGTACCCTCCTTGTTCATATCACAGATTTATGAGAGCTTCTTAGTGGAATTACTGAAACCTTTAGACTGGGGAAAGCTTCCCTAGGTGTAATGGGCAAGAGATGGCTTTCTAGGCTAGCCTTGTGCAGAACTCACGTGTGACTTAGTTACCGCTTGAAACTAGATATGTATGTTTGGGCTAAAGCACACTTCTCCATGAAGCACCCAACCCTGTTTTTAATGATATAACAATGTTTTTACTTATAAGGAATCCATCCTCTGTTCTTCTATCTTAACTCACCATCACTTGAGTCTTCCCTAATAAAAATTGCCACCTTTTTCCAGCTTGAATTTGTGAAAACTCAGTCCCCAGCCCCACAATCTTGTTAAACATTTCTCCAGACAGATTGAACCAACTTCTGCCATCAAGCTTTGCTCTGCAAAGTAGAACACAGACAGGAATAAAGAGAAACCAAGAGCAGCTGGTAACTTTGAAATGTACTCCACATAAACATATTTCAGTTATTTTGGTTATTCTTATGACCCTTCCCAGTCTTCAATATCATCCATAAAGTACAGACAGAAGTACTGGAGCTGATGCCAGGAAAGAGCATATATCAGTACCACAGAGAAAAGTTTCAGTTTCATTAAGTCAGTATTTGAAATGCAGTATTTTCCCAGAATATAACACACTGGAGCCTAGAGGGCTGGATGCATGCTGTCTTGTCATATGATAGTTTGTAGCAGGCATTCATCATTACAGTCTTTTATCCTTTATCTTCTAAAACAGTGACCTGCAACACAGTACATTTGATCTCGCTTTGAAAATACCAAATAAACTTAGTTTTAATTGGAAAAAAGTAACAAGTGAAAATCAAACAGATTTTCAGATTTTTCAATCTGAACAACAAAATTTGGGAAAGATTATAAGAAAAAAAATTTTAAAACACTAAAAAGTTGTGCAAGATTAAAGTAGGAGTAGCTGTATACCCTTTACCTCCATGCATGGATAAACATTAACATACTTACATGGTTGTTCAGTAGCATAATAATATCAGTTAACACTGCAAACCACTATATTATTTGTCCCAAGTAAACTGATGAAAATGGGTGATACATATTTAAATCTCCTGGAGATAAATTTCTAAGTGCAGGTGTGTCTCAAACAAACATTTGGCGGGTAAAAATCTTGGTCACAGTTAAACAGGGTGATCTTCAGCACTTGATCTAGGGATAAGATTTTCCATGTAAAAAATAAAATTACAATAATACCCATATATGTTACTGATATGTTTGAGTGTCGAGGCAAACAGTTGAACTGACAGGGTTTTCAAATAAAAGATCAGCAAGACCTCTGGAAGCAGATAGCAGGAATAGTCATTGGGCTGCATTCTCTTCATAAGCTCTCTTAATCATTGGATGGTTGATATGCCAGCTGGCTTTTCCATAATTCAAAACCATTTAAATCTGATTATTTGAATAACCAATGCAAAATAAGGTTTGCTCTCATTATTTTATAATCAAATTCCTTCAAAAGTCTTGAAAATAACCCAAACCAACCAAAGAAGCCAAACACACACACACACACACACACACACACACACAGAACCACAAAACAAAACTGTTGGTGCTGTTGATCTGAATTTGGAAGAGAAATATTTTCTCTCCTGATGGGAGAAAGGAAGGAAAGTAACATATACTTGCTATGTATAAAAAAGCAATATTCAATAAAGAACATAAAAAGGCAAGGAGAATATGCATAGAAACCCTCATGGTCCCTCAGTTAATATGGCTCAGAAAAATAAAACTCATAATTAGACAGTTGCCCTTCACACACCAGTTATTCACAGTGCTCTTCTCAGATCTTAATAACTGCAGTCTTACCTTGCTGTAATCACTCTATTCAGAAGTCTGACGTATTACTTCCAATGTTTACGTCTCCTTTCAATCCTTCATTTTGATGACACCACACATCGGTTGCTTGTCTGCATTCTGAAGACCCCATATGTCTTTGCTGTGTTCACCAGAAGTGCTCTCTCAGCTGCAAGACTTCCACACTGGAAGAGAAATGTAAAAGCTGAAATTGTTAGACTTAAAGAAGAGAAGACTGATATGAAACATAACAGTCTTCAAGTAAAAGAAACCTTTGCAAAGAAAAGGAAATAATTTCTTGTTTGGAAGGAATGAGAAATAATGCATGTGTACTACAGTGAGAAACTTCAACTAGATATTATAAATAAACATTTAGTGATAATGCTGTTAAACTCCAGCAAGAGCCTGTCTAAGCAGGGTGCAGTGCCTCTGCCAGCTGGGGCTATTGTGGCTGATCTGCATGTGTCCCTTCTCTACTTCTCTGTCATTCTTATGATGTGGTTTTCTTGGTTCTCAATGCTTTGCCTCCTGAAAGACCAGAGTTAATGAGACCCAGCCCTCTGCATGAGAGGATCAGCTCTGGTTTTCACCTTTTTAAGAGAAAAAATTGGGGGTTTTTTTTGCTCTTCCTAGCCCCCAGCCTATGCAGCCACACAGTACAGCAGCCACAGAGCACCATCATCTTCTCTCACTAAGAATATTTGTTCTGCCCTGGTAACCTAAAGCAGGGACCAAAATTCTGTTCTGTTGTGGAAAGTCTATGCACACCCCCACACACATGCTGGGGTTGCTGCCTTTTCATGCTTGACGGTGAGTACCACACAATGAGCACATCAGTGGCCACGGACAGACAAGAACAATGACTTTCTTTCTTGATGGAAATAACTGCTAGAAGAGTGCTTCCAAAAGCCCAAAGAATACACATTAGGGTCCCAGAAAAAGAAAGAAAGAAAAAAGAAAGGTTTCATTTTTCCTGGCTTTATGAGCATTTCTCAGTCAAGTCAGGGTCAGGATTTTGTCAAAAGTCAACTGTTTGCATGCTAAGATGATTATCTTGTCACATACCTCTACAGATGCAGATATACCTCCAGGTGTGTATTATGCAACACACACATATAAGACAATGCATTTGTCAACTAGGCATAAAAATTGGGATGTGCAGGTTATGAATTCCAAGGGAAAAAATGACAGATATTCCATAATTGCCTTCAGACTCCACAGAAGGCATAAGTCTGAGCCCATTGCAGTGAGGTTATAATATGGAATAATGTGGTTTCTCTTGTTCTGAGAGATCAGACCAGTCTGAAATTTTCTAGTCACCAGAGCAAAGGGTAAGTTGTTATAGAAAGGTATGGATGCAGTTCAATTCTTAAAATTCAATCACCTGTGACTCAAGTGCAATAATTAAAATAGTGCTGGCACCAATCACTATAATAATTCTAGAAAGCTTCTGACAGTGCTCCTCTAGCTGTAACAGAAATGTAGTGATCAAGAATGGGGCTGTCAGAAGTTAGTGCAATCTTTTGTTCCTTCATTTTACTTATTGTCTACTGATATAGTGTAGGTGAGCAGTCCTTGGATCCTAGCCATCAGACCACAATTATTTATCTACCCACAAATTGGTTCATTATTTTAAAAACTAGTCTCTTCATTGCCTCAACTCCATCCACATTTTTTCCCCTAAACAAAGAACAAAGTTTTCTGATTGCCTGTATGCTTTACTTGGGATATCACATTCTCTGCTCAAATGCTGCCATTGTGCTGATAAGTAATAGTCAGAGAGTACTTAAAAAAATGTCAGAAGAGTCCTCTGAAAGTCATCTGGTCCAACCCCGCCACTCAAAGTGGGACAATCACCAATACCAAAGCACATCACCCACAGACTTGTCAAGACTTGAAAAACTGAAGCGTGAGAAGGTAGAAGGTCCTGTAGGAGGGTCATACTACAGCTTGCACAGTTGGTGTTCATTCACTAGGAATGTTTCCCTGAGGTGCAGCCGTGGTAAGGAGACAAAAGCCTTTGGACACTGTTCTGAACACACACATTTCTATGCTCTAGTTCTTGTAATACAAGACAAGGGTGTTTGAAGACATCTGAGGTAAATAATCTCTTTGTTTACATTTTGCAATACAGAATGAATGACAGTTTCCATTACCTGTATGTTTATGATTGCTTTGACAAAAGCCCAGAGCAACATGGATCATTTAACACAAATCTGTCATGAACAACAAGGTGTATTAGTTAGGCAACATTAAAAAAAAAAGCTGTCTTTTTCTCTGTTCCACAGTAAAGTTTTCATCTAAACAATTGCTCCAAATTAAGAGCTAAGGTCTCATGAAGAGTCAGCTGATGTTTCACTGCTAGTAGAATTGTTAGTGTGAAAATAGGATAATGGGGCTGGAAGTGAAACCAAAGATATTGCTGTCACCTAGAGTGTCTAGAAACTGGTATCAGGAAGTTTTCCCTGACATTCAGAATAAGTTGTCCTACTGAGAAGGGATCAGTGTTTACTCAATAAATTCAGTCAAGTTCGGGAAGGAATTTGGCTTAATGAATAATAAAATAATTTGGGTCGGAAGGGATCTTTAAAAGTCATCATGACCAGCCCCTCATGCCATGAACAAGGACATGTTCAACTCAACCAGACTTGTCAGAATCTGATCAAATGAAGTCTTTCTGATAACCCTAATATACCTAACCTCAAAGTAGTGTACCCATACCATCTCAGATAACAGTTGCATACGCCTTGGCTCCTGACCCCCTCCACCTATCCCCATATGAGAGGACAGGTTTTTTTCTAGAGACAGCTCCTCAGAAGGTCCCTTCAATCTTCTTAGCATCAGCATGGTCATTATGTCTATTTCAGAGGCAGGAGAATATCTGCATATCTGACTCTCCTGGGACCCTTTCCATAACCTCTTGCTGTACAGCTGAGAACAAACTGATGGGTTAAATAAAATTGTATTTACATTGTGCAATGCCAGCACTTACAACCAGTTATGCTGACTGGCTTTCATAGAGTGTGTCTTGATTCCTTTCTTCTGCTTTGTAGTAAGAGTAAATTTACCACCAGCTTTCTGATGGCATCTCAGTACAAGGACATACAATATAGCCATTGTGCAACCTATTCTCCAATTCCACTATACATTTACAGATTTTTATATTTACTCAGATTTTTGATAACTTGGAAAGAAATTTGGATAAAGGTATTTGTCTTAACTACATCCTACCAAGAGAGATATGATTTTATAAGATTAAGCAGTGCTTAAACAGCACTTAAAATGTACATTTTTTGAGGAGAAATTGAAGGATTCTGGGAAGGCCAGTCTTAAGGGAAAGACAGACTAATATATTTTGGGCTATCATCTCAAACTGTCCTAGAAGTCAGAATATTTTAGGGATAAGGGACTGCAAGAATCCCTTCAAAGTGCAGAGAGTGCTTCTCTTTCTATGAGCAAAAGTTTCACAAAACTTTTTCTTTTTCTCTGCCACACAAAAGACTCCAGCCTTTGCAGTAAAATGGAAAAGGTGTTCAACTACTGTGTGGTTTAATACATAACCAACAGGTAATTGGGAAGAAGAAATTTTTTTTATGATTTTGTTTAAATGTTGTTTTTCAACACCAATAATTGAGTATCTCATAATAAAACAGAATGGCCTGGGCTTTTGCCAACACCTTGAAAGAAAGCATTAGAGAGACTTATCTTCAAGAACTGCTGGTTCTTTCTTCCTGTATCCTATTTTTGCTTACATTTTTGTAGAAGTAACAATAAAAGTAAATCAGGCTAAACATTGCCGATTTTAACTCCTGCCCTCTCTTTAAGATTACCTCCTTAAGACACCTAAAAATTTCCAACCAGAGAAAAATTACAGGAAGTCTGGTTAAAATTTCAGACTCTCTTTGCAGGGATTTGGCTGAATATTGATTTGGGAAGGCAGATGAAAAATACTGAAATAATGAAAAACTGCACTTAACATAGACCCTCCATTCTCCAGGGAAAATCCTAAAGTAGTAAAACAGTCTAAGTGCCTACTGAAAAATACTAGCTGTGGAAAGTTACCTGAGAGTCTTCCTGTACTCAGGAATGCAAGTTCTGTCTTCATTCACAGAACTAGGCAATCTTCATATCTAGATCTTCTGCCAGTTTTTCTTCCTCCTACATGACTCTTAACTCTGGTATCTGCCTGGAGATAAAAAGTGAGAATTTCAGGCATCTTGCTTCTCTGAATGTGACACATGTTCAGAAATTGCAGGTTTTTGGTTTCTCCTGGTCTAGCTTCCCATAAAATTCCATATAATATGTAATAAAGAAAACGGATACATAATTTTAAAAGGTTTTGTACTGTAAATAAGACATTTGAACTGGTGACTAATGGATGATGACTATTGTGTGTCTTTCTGATCATGCAGAGCTGTATTTTCAGGAGAGTGAATCAGAAAAGCAGTTGTTACACTCCAAAGGGACTTTTGAATTGCTGATCACTATTATCAGACAGTCACTTCACCATGGTTTTCTAGAAATCACCTGAGCTGGATTTTCTGGTATAAAACAGATGAAAGACTGAGATTATCTGCAGACACAAATATGTTAGATTTAAAGCTTTCCTGATTAATCTAGGGAATATTGGCTACTTTTTGAGGGGAAAACCAAGAAATTTCTTGTTAACAGAAGGAATGGAAGAATTTCAGGTAAAGCAATCTGTCTGTACTGTCTTGGGAACCACTAGTAACCTGTCAGTTAAAAAAGAAGTAGGAAAACAAAATCTATGTCTTTAAAATACAGTACATGTAGTAATTTTACCAATCAAGGCTTTTAATCTAGCCTGGGCCAAAAGAGAACTAAAGGAAGGGAGGGAGTTAAGAGACAGCCACACTACCAGCACAGCTTGAGCTCTGCTCTGCACTGGTGCAGCCTCACCTGCAGTCCTGTGTGCAGCTTTGGGTGCCACAATATAAGAAAGACATAAAGCTATTAAAGAGTGATGATGAAGGGTCTTGAGGGGAAGCCCTTCATATGAGAATTGGCTGAGGTCACTTGGTCTGTTCAGCCTGGAGAAGAGAAGACTGAGGGGAGACCTCACTGCAGTCTGTAACTTCCTTGTGAGGGGAAGCAGAGGAGCAGGCATGGATCTCTTCTGTGTGATGAACAGTGACAGGACCAAGGGAATGGCTTGACTTTGTGTCAGGAAGTTTAGATTGGAAATTAGGAAAAGGCTGTTCGCTCAGAGGATGGTTGGGTGTTAGAACAGGCTCCCCAGGGAAGTGATCACAGCACAAGCCTGACAGAGTTCAAGAGCATTGTTTGGACAATACACTTGGGCATATGGTGTGACTCTTGTGGATGACCCTGTTCAGGGCTGGGAGCTGGACTCAATGATCCTTGTGGATCCAAACTGGCATATTCTGTGTTTCTGTGATTTTACCTTCCACAGGCAGAACTGAGAGTATAAGGGAGCTGGGAAACTCAAGTGCCACAAAACAATCATGAGGCAAAGGTGTAACCTGGCTGGCATAAAAACAGTCACATTAAATGCACTACTCACCTGCTTGTATGTTGGTCACAGCACAGCTTTGCACTAGTGACTGCAGACTAAAGCCACAACCCTTCCTCATGGCAGCAGTCCTGGAATGAAGACTGAGTGCATGGAGAAGCTCCTGCATCCAAGATGGAGAGTAGGATGGCAGCTGCTCCTGCAGCACTGGGCCCAAGGAAATCCCCAGGATGGCAGGGCTTGTCCTGCTGATAGAGAAAACAGCTGGGTCTCACTGACAGGACCAGGCTCGTGGTCCTGGGCCAGGGCTGGATAAAAAGCCATCCCACAGGGCTGGGTTCAGCTCCATCATGGCCATGGGGACAGGCCATGCCAGGGCATCGGCCCAAACACAAGGTGTTCCACAGGCGTGGCTGAGCTGGGGGCCAGCACCTGCCAGGGCAGGCTCTGGCTGAGGGCCCTGGGCTGGGTTTACATTGAGCCCGTGGTCTGTGGCTGTGGGCAGGCTGTGGCTAAGGGCCCTGGGCTGGGTTTACATTGAGCCCCTGGTCTGTGGCTGTGGGCAGGCTGTGGCTAAGGGCCCTGGGCTGGGTTTACATTGAGCCCCTGGTCTGTGGCTGTGGGCAGGCTGTGGCTAAGGGCCCTGGGCTGGGTTTACAGCGAGCCCCTGGTCTGTGGCTGTGGGCAGGCTGTGGCTATGGGCCCTGGGCTGGGTTTACATTGAGCCCCTGGTCTGTGGCTGTGGGCAGGCTGTGGCTATGGGCCCTGGGCTGGGTTTACATTGAGCCCCTGGTCTGTGGCTGTGGGCAGGCTGTGGCTAAGGGCCCTGGGCTGGGTTTACAGCGAGCCCCTGGTCTGTGGCTGTGGGCAGGCTGTGGCTATGGGCCCTGGGCTGGGTTTACCGTGAGCCCCTGGTCTGTGGCTGTGGGCAGGCTCTGGTGAGGCAGGTCCGGCCGTGCGGTGCCCCCGGAGCTGGCACTGCTGGTCTGGGGGGCACTAAAGGCGACATGGGAGCTTACAGAGAGCTGTGGGCCTGAGCCCCCCCGACTGCCCGGCAAAATAACAGTGCTAAGGTTCTTCTATTTCTGCTTTTTGTACTCCTATATTTCTTCTTCTGCAATCCTTTTTGGCATTATTTTCACTGGTTTGCTGCACTTTGTGTAAACCACTTTTTAGTAGATTTCCTTAAACTCATTCCTTTGATTGAGATGGTTGGTCCTCAGGAGGATTTAGCTCACCTGTGGCAGTCACAGCTTCCCTAAATCTACAGCTGAAAAGAATCCTTGAGCTATTTTCTCACTAGGTCCCCACACTCATGGGGAAACAAACCACTGGTCCCCTCTAAGCCCTGGTGAACACTGGCTCCCTGGGGCTGCAGCAGCCTCCACAATGCCCTCCATGGCAGCTCCCCCGTCCTTGCAGTGCTGCAGCCACGACTGCCCAGATGAGGCTTACAGGGATTTGGTTTCCCATGGAATGCCCACGAGTTCTTGTTCTCTTGTGTGCATGTAGTTAATCATTTTTGAAAAGCAACCTCCCCACAAAATTTCATATCTGCTGTTGGAGCTTTAATCTCATTTGCTGGAGAAAGTAAGATAAATAGTGAATGGAAATAATCAAACTACTGTGCCATAACTGCATATTTTCTTTACCTTCAGCTTCTAACAGACCCTCAGCCCTCTGAAATGTTCATTTCGCAATTCAAGTTTAAAATCTTTATTTTTTGTTCCTCATCTTGTTTGCTCAGTGCCTCACTCCCACCGTTCTGCTGAAAAATGGGCAAGTGTGAGTAATTAAGCCAGAAATAACACATGCACCAAGCTGCTACAATTAATCCACCAGTTAGACTAATACAGTCCAATTTTAAACTCTAGTTTTCCCGATTTTTCTGTACAAAACACTGCACTTTTTAATCTATCACACCAAAACTTCTCCTTTGAATCAAAAAACATATTAGAAGGGTATATTTTTAACAGAGTTAAAAGACTGTAGGGGGTAAACATGGTGCTTAAGACTGAATGAATAAGTGACAGAAATCTGGTACATCTTGCACTTCCACAGATCAACAGCTGATCTGGGTTGATTGTGCCATTTTCAGAAAGGAACAATTATCTTTACAACCCTCTCTTCCATAAGAAAAAAGATTACACAAGGCATTTTCAAATGTCATTTGATTAATTCCAAAACAGCTCCTACCATTTGCTCTCTGCAGTGATTGGCTCACTCCTGTTCCTCAAAGATGTCAAAATTTAACAGTCTGTTCTGTATTTTAACTTAAAAACTCCTACTTCTTTTTCCCACCCCTTCCCCTTTTTATGCAATAATTCATATTTCATTGTTGCTTTTATATACCTGATATTGTTAAATAATAATTTTGTACCTACCTGATGAAAATTTAGAAATGCCTTTAGTCTTTCCAGCTTGTGTGCCACTGTCTCAAGTCCGCTTTTTTCTAGAATATTTACAGTTTTATTTTTTTGCAAGTAGCAGATCACAATATTTACATTTTGAATATTGCCAATTATATTGTAAGGAAGTTCAGTTCTCAAATTTGTATTGAAAACTACCTGAATTCAAATATTTTTAGCTATGCCAATTAAGAGTTTGGGCTTAACTCACTTGCTTAAAAATATTTGTACTTTTTCTTCCATGGGAATATTGGGTTGTGGATACTCCACACTCAGTAGAGATTAGATACAGTTGTATCATTTTGCAAAACATTTGAACTTATGGTAATCACATTGGGTACTATTTAAAAGCAGTTATCACATTTAGCATGGCATCACATACATACGGATATTACTTATAACTTTTTTTAAAATTACATTTGGTATTTAGTACTTTAATTGAACGGTTGCTGCGAATTGAGAAAATAATCCAAACTGGAAGAGAATTTCAAGCACATGCAAGCAAATAGAGACCATTTTTCAGCTACAGATCCGAAGTCTCTGCAGTTATATTTGCAAATTTTTCTTGGGTATTTCTGGGGTTTTTTACATTTCCCATTTTTTGATATATTTCTAAATCTTCATTCCTTTGAGTCTAATAGTATAGAATTTTAGCCATTTTTAGTTTGCATTAGTACCCACAGCTAAACCTAAATAAACTTTTACACCCTTGTTTTCCATAATTACTACAGAATTAAGCCATTTGATAGACTTTTCTTTGCTGTTCTTTTTATCAAATTCATTTCCACATTTCTGCTGAAGCACCAAAGAAACATTTGTAGGTGTTCTGTAGGTTTTTGGCAATACCGCTACACAGCAATTTCCTTCTAACACATTTTAAAACATTTCTACATTGATCATCCTGTCTGTGAGTATATGTCTACCTAATGTGCACCTTCTCCTAATAAGCCCTGGCACATTCACAAGCATGGAATAAATATTTTCTTTTCTAAAACAATTGAAAGCTATGCATTTCCAAGATTTTATCTTTACAC
This sequence comes from Passer domesticus, assembly GCF_036417665.1. NCBI lineage: Eukaryota > Metazoa > Chordata > Aves > Passeriformes > Passeridae > Passer > Passer domesticus. The sequence continues at coordinate 37,651,973 of NC_087479.1, forward strand.
CTAAATTATTTATGCCTGGGAAATTTTTTTTGTGCAATATATTCTGAGTCATGTTTAACAAGAATACATTTTTCTCATTTTTTCCTTAATGTACATTAATACCTCACTGCCTGATAAATATGTATTAGGTTTCAGCCTACAGGTTCCAGTCTCTTGACATAGCTCTTCCTTTAATGTTTTCAAAATAATTATTGTGTTGCACAAAATCTATTTACTAAGTTTCTTGGTTAGCATTACCAGTCCTTGTATTTGGGCTCTGTGAAACATTTTTGCTGTGACAGTTGTACTGTCACTTTAGAAATGCTGTGTGTCACTTCAGCCTTTGTTGCTTCCTTGTGCAGTCCTGCATGCTGATCCCTGTCAGTGTGTGCTGACTGCCTTTTGCAGACTCCTTGGATCTTTTAACCTTCATTCTTCTATTCTTGTTTGCATTGTTGCTGTTTCAGATTTAATTTAATCTAGAATAGTATAGGCTTTTTGCCTTCCAACACTTGGAGCCTTATTGGTTTTATTTTGCTTCCTGGTGCATTTGATTGTTGTTTACTAAACACAAATTGGGCAATTCTAACTATATTTTCCTCAGTTGTGGACATTGACATCATTGTCTTATTTGACCAGATAGCCTATCTCCAACATCCTTTTATTCATTTTTACTGTAAAGACTTTATTTCTTTCTGTAAATTCTGCGTTCTTTGGTACCCAAATGACTTTTCTTAACTTACCTTCTATTTTTGACAGATATCTAGCCTCTGAATCAGCAACATTTTTTAACAGCTTCTTTACTTCCCTTCCTCATGGTGCTCAGGGTTAAACATGACTCGCACACGTGCCCCTCCAATTTTCCTGCCACACTTCTGCAGTGTTTCAGGCACCCAGGGGGTTTGGTTTCCTTGTCTCATCTACACAAGCTCTTATGCAGTTTCTTGACACGCTCTTTTTCCTATCCTGCTCCTGGCATAACCCTCTGTGTATGGCTGCTAGTGAAGATGATGGTCCTGCTTCCAAGGAGCACTCTGCCACAGTAGCTAGAATGAAGTCAGTTGGTGACTCAGACTCCAGAGGAGACCTTAACAAAACACCATCAGTTTCCCCAGCTGGGCACTCCCATGTCTCTTCCTCTTTTCCCAAGGTTTCCTCTTGGCAGGGCAGACAGTGGGGCCTGGCAGCAGTGCAGTGGTGGCAGGGTGATGAAGTAACTGTATGAGCACAGTATGTGCTCCCTGAATAGACAAAGCACTTTCCTCTGCAGGGTTGCAAGATGAGCATCTTTCACCAGCACCATGTTTGTGCAGAGTAAACAAAGGTTAATGTATTGCAGATCAAAACATTAACAAGTCAGGTTGTCATAGCATTATAATACTCAGATTTCAGCTCCTCTTGAGTGAAATTTAGATCTTTCTGTAGTACCATTTCCCTTCATTCTGCACCAAACACACCAGTTTAATTATATTATCATGAACTTGGACAATTGACTTTTTTGATCCAAAAGGATGAGTTTCTGTGGAGGATAGTCACAGTTTTCTTCATTTCTCAGTTTACTGTGAAAGCCACATTCTGTGTGTCAGAAGTATTCAGTCCTAACCCTAATGCACTTAATGTTTTCATTTAGTCCATGAAGTAAAGCTGAAAGCATGTTCAGGCTTGGAGAGAGAGAGGGAAAGATACGATGAAACAGCGATTGCGGTGTACCCATTGTTTGACCATTTGAGAACTGCATGACCTTTGAGTTTACTGAGAAATATGAATAAACATGTGAACATAGTGAGCAATTTCTCTTCTCTGAAAGCTTATTGTGTATTCAGGTTTTTGGAAGAGACTTTTATAACATTTGTTTTTGTCAAAGATAAAGGACAATTCCTCCTAGCTACCTTTACTCAGCTCCAATGCACACATTGTGAAGGTTTTTTCTGTAGAGCATGAAAGAAAGAGAAACTCCAGTGAGCATAAATATTTGAGGACAGATTAGAATTTTCTGTCCTAATCATACATTCTTAAAATAAGCCTGACTTGGTTTTGTTCATGTTTTTCCAGGAGGCACAAGCAATTCTGCAGAACTGATCTAGATAGAACAGAAAATTAGGTGCATTATGGTGGGGAAAGAAGAGAGTTACCAGCAGTCCTGTGAGGACATGACAGACACTATTACAACAAAGGCCCTGGGATAATGTGTATGAAGAGGAACACAAAATCAGCAAAATAGGGTTCAGCAAGATCACCTTAAATGCTTACAAACAACTGATCTTCCATGCAGAAGCAAGGAGTGCCTACAGGGCACTGTGATGGGAAAACCCAGCAGGACACCAGTGTGCCCCTCGGGAGTGCCTGCACACATGCATGCAGCATTGGCAATAACCATGAGGAGCTAGAGATCTGCCTGCCATCACAGGCCATGACCTTTTTGGGATCACAGAGACATGGTGGAATGGCTGTCATGGCTGGAGTGCTTCAACAGAGGAACACAAGCTCTTAGGAAGGACAGGCTTAGAAGGCAAGAAGAAGTTGCCCTTTGTGACAGAACAGCTTGTGTGCATGGAGCTGTGCCTGGGGATGGATGATGAGCCAACTGAGAGCCCAGGATGTAGTCCATAGTCCTGGGCAGAGAATCGGGCAAAAAAGCATCATGAAATATTTTACTGAGCACTAGAAGATGTTGTCAAAGAGAGGTTGTGAAATCTCCATATCAAAAAAGAATATATTAAAAAGCCACTTGAGCATGGTCTTGGACAACAAGTGACATTGCTTAAGCATGGGAGTTGGATGTTTCTTCTAGCCTCAACCATTTTATGATTTTGTGATCATACCAAGACTGAAGACAAGTGTTGTCTGGCTAATCCAAAGGGAGTCTTGGCTTTGGCTTAATAAAATAGTCAAAAATACATAAATTACAAATTCTGTTGGTATGAGTCTTTTCAAACTGCCACTCTATGAAGTCTGGAGATACAATCAGCAATGAACCCATTCTTTATTACAGGAGCAATCTCTGAGCTCTAATCTTAATAATTTCATGATGACTTGACTCATAATGAAAAATAGCACCTGGAGTTTGAATGGACTACACTGTCTTCCAAGGCCACAGAATGCAACAGTTACTGCATTGGACAATGTCCTCTGCCCACACAAAGATGCCTATTCAGGATGCTGGAAGTGGGCACAAACACCAAAGAAGCAATGTTTTGAGACAGAAGTTTTCATTCAAGTCCTATAATTAATGCAAGGAAGTACTGGAATTAATACTTTCAGTAAGAGCAAAAAACTCATACATCGGAGTCACATAAAATACATTCACACAAGGCATTTGCTGTGTGGATTCAGATGATAAGTGCCTCAGTAAAAATTCTTGAATGTTGAACACAGTAAAGGGATCAAGTCACTGTGATCTTTCTGTGATACCGATCTGACACTTTTTACAAGAGTTCCTCTGTGGGTTTGGTGGTACTGGTAAAATGTTAGCAACACTGGAAATATTTGTTTGCTTCAACCTGGATTGTCACTAACATACAAGAGATCAGTATCTTTGAAATTAACCTGTGTGCTCATTACCTGTTGGTATTTAAAAAATGAAGTCACCTGGTTTACACTACCAGTTCTTCATCATAAGATCTAGAGATTATACTTCCTCATATTCCCTTTAAAAACATCCTGAGATTTGGGGAAAAAAAAGATAACATTCTAATCAGTTCATCTCTGTACTTATTTACTCCTAAGAGGAAAAGAGAATATGTGCTGCACATAATTTTGAAGTGGAAAAATGTGTGATATGAAGAGAGGACGAGATTATTTAAAAGTTATCTGAGAACAAAAAAAAAGGAAATTATTTATCCCATTTTTCATCAAAAGATTAAATTTTCAACCATCCTTACAAAAATCTTAAGTTTGAAGAAAGGAAGGAGAAAATATGTGGAATGTAATACAATTACTATCTTTATGGTAGATAAAAATATGGTAGAGAAAATAAATATTCTGAAAACCCAGTGTATGGATATAAACTTTTCATCTGGAACACTTAAGTAGCATTAAGACTTAAATTTAGTTTCCTTTTCAAACACATTAAAGGAATAGTAAAACTAAAAACTAGCACTTGTGAACATTTGGGGAGGCCATGACCTAAATGAAGGGATCATGTGCCCTCTCAGTCACTTTGCAGGCAGTACTAAATTGTGTGGGAATGTTGGTGTGCTGGAGGGTAGGAAGGTTGTGCAGAGGGACCTGGACAGGCTGGATTGGAGGGCTGAGGCCAGCTGTATGACCTTCAACAAGGTGAAGTGCTGGGTCCTGCACTTGGGTCACCACAACCCCAAGCAGCACTACAGGTTGGGGGAAGAGTGGCTGGAAAGCTGCCCAGCAGGAAAGGACCTGGGGGTGCTGGCTGACAACAGCTGAACATGATCCAGCAGTGTCCAGGTGGCCAAAAAGGCCAATGGCATCCTGGCTGAACAGTGTGCTGATCCATCCTGGCATCCTGGATCAGCAACAGTGTGGCCAGCAGGACCAGGACAGGGATTGAGCCCCTGTACTTGGCACTGGTGAGGCCACACCTCGAGTGCTGTATCCAGCTTGGGCCCCTCACTACAAGAAGGACATTGAGGTGTGGGAGTGCATCCAGAGAGGGCCAATGGAGCTGGGGAAAGGTCTAGAGAGTAGGTCCTATGAGGAGTGGCTGAGCAAGCTGGGACTGTTTAGCCTAGAGTAAAAGATCAGGAGTGACCTTATCACTCTCTACAACTTCCTGAATGGAGGTAAAAGTGATAGAATAGTGGAAATTACCTCATGTTGTGCCAAAGGAGACCAGGCTGGTAGCAGAAGTTTCTTCCCTGAAAGGGCGGTCAGCATTGGAACAGCATATCTAGGGAAGTGGTGAAATCACCATCCCCAGAAGCATTCAAAAAACATGTGGATGTGGCATTTAGAGACAGTTTCATGGTGAACATGTTAGTGCTAGAGTGCTAGGTTAGGAGTTGGACTCTGTCTTAGAGGTCTTTTCCAAACTAAGTAATTTGGTGATTTTCTTACTCTGCCGCATTTGCACAGAACTTGGCTAATTCCATAATCTCTCCTTTGAGATGTACCTCTTAAACTCCACAGAGTATGCCTCAGGCCTGTTTGGCATCTTGTCCCAAGGTCCTCTGATGTAGTGAATGTTACAGTGATCACAGTAGGAGAACAGGATCTTCTAGCAAATAGTCAAACTCCTGAGATGGCAAAATTGCTTTCTTTCAGCTTTCAGCCCTTTACATATAGTAGTGATGGTGGCTCCATATGTTCTAAAGGATCAGAAAATATTGACATGTTTAGAAGAAAAAATTTCTTCTCTGCTTTACTCACCATGGTTTGTCATAGAGGATTCAATTTTCTGCTTTTCCTCCCATATCTGCTCCTTAAAACAGGTCTGTGCTTCATTCGCCATGTGTTGTTTTCTCTTCTGCCTTTGGGCAACATTCACCTAGCAAATTCACAAAATTCACCTAGAAAATTCACAAAATTCACCTAGCAAAATCTCTTCTTCTGACCTTAAATTAAAACAGAAAACTAAAGCAAAGGAAAGGAAAGCTGCACCAAGTATTAACAAACAGAAGTGGCAGTTCAGCAGCAGTACTTTGCCAACTGGCAGGATGAAAAACCACATGGCAGTGAGTCTGTAGCCTGGCCTCAGCCTGGAACATGATTTTCCTTTTAACCGCCTGTTGGAAAATTCTGTCAGTGACTTGCAGCCCAAAATAAGACTGCAGGAGCTGGTGCTGCACTGGCACCTGCCACTAAATGTGAGGTTAAAAACTCATTGGGGGGAGGCAGAGGTTGGGGGGGGGAATCTCTGCTTCTTTCTCCTGCTGGATGGCTGTGGTGCACTGCCCAGGGAAGAGCTGAGGCAGAAGTCTGAGCCTGACAGGCTGGGAAGCAAACACAAAAGGAAGGTAGTGTGGCTGGAGATGCCAGGGTGGGGAACTGGGGCTCTGCAGAGGAAACAGAAGGGTGAATTGATATCCTTGAGAATGTTCACATAAAGTGCCTCGAAACTGGACAAGCAGCATGGTAAGGAAGCATGGAGGAACTTTTCTGAAAGATATTTAAGTCAGCCATAGAGATCAGAGACAGGAGTCAGTGCCTCATTAACAATGAAAGAGAATTAATAGGGTGGGAATGAATAGCAGAGAGCCTTAAAAATTAAGGTATATAGCCAGTGTCTGATGTAATTAGAAAAGTATATCCCAGAAATGGGATATAAAGAGAGAGAGTGGAATATATATTGTCAACCAAATAAGACATTAGGACAAGTCCTAGGCAGAGTGATCTTCTAATCTAATTTAAAAAGATGGAAAAGTCATGTGGATAGCAAGTGACAGACACTGTAGCAATTTCTCCCAGTCTTTTCCAGGGCAGCACAGCTCAGACAGCTGAATCCTCACAACAGACAACATTGTGAACATACACATCTGCCAGAAGAATTATGCTTGTTGCCCCACACCAGCAAAACCCCTGTATTGGTTCTGCTTACACCTCAGCAAGGAGCACATGCCAGCAAGCCAGCCAGCTAAAAACATGATGGTTGGGCAGGAACTCTGTTCCTCACACTGCTCATGTTTCAGTTTGTTGTCTTGATCTAATAAAAAGTAGAGGCTTTGGAGAATGTCACTGACACCTGCTCCCCACAATAATGTTTCAAGATCTTCAACAACAAGGCTGTTGTTAAAGACTGACTTTTTAAGTCTACAATCACACCCAGAGTACACAACTCCTCTGCAAATTTTGGATCCATCAAAGACCGTCATAGTTTCTCCTTGACCCTTATTCCTCCTCCAGAGATCTCTTGACCAGTGAGTCCCAGAGACTCCTCTTCATGTTTCTTAGCTTCTATTGGCTGTAAAAAATGCTGTGTTTTCTGCCACTTTAGTCTTCTCGTGCTTCCAAAAGAGATTGTGAACAAACAGAAAGAGGCTATGTCTGCTGATGGTTACTGAGCAAGTGTAACAGTTTCAAAACCACCTCTGGCTCAGGATGTTCCTGAACTGTGGATGTTAAGAAGTTCTCAAAGAATGGTTTCTTCGTGGCCTATTTATTATGTTCATGTCCTAATCATCCCACACTGGCTGTTGTCTGAGACAGGACAATGGCTCCAAGGGATATTTGATCAGACTCATCCTGGCTCTGATGGAAGCCCTTCCCCACCTAGAAAGGGAGTGTTGCTTCTCCCTCTAAAGAAGCAATGGAGTATTCCCAGCACAACTTTCTCCACTGGACAGGTTTCCAGTGTTTATAAGACCATCCTGCTGGGAATCTGTCAGAAAACCTACTATATTCCTCTCTCACCACAGTTTTATTGTGAATCTTTCAGTCCCCTGACAGAAAAGAGAGAAATCAATCTTCTACAGCCTGGTCAGATAAGTAAGAAAGTAAATCTTATTATAGTTATACATTTGCAAGATGTCTTTACTTTTTTAGAGAGATCCTTGCAAGGGATGGTCCAGTGCAGGGCCAGGAGTCAAACTCAATGGTTCTCTTGGGTCCCTTCCAACTCAGCATATTCTTTGATTCTGTTTCTGCTTTCATTTTGTTGAATCCCAAATCAATTTCAAGACCACAAAGAGACTAGCAAAGATTCCACAAAACCCTTGTCTCTCCAGCCTGATTACCAGCTTCAGGAGTGTTTGTTAATTCTTGGAAACTGAATGCAGTGTTCACATATGATGCAAGTTAGCTCTGTAGCCTCATGGTCTGGTATTTTCAGGAACAAGAAATTTCACCTTAAGTATTCTATCATGACAAGCAAGTGTCCCTTCTCTGTTTCCCTTCTAATGCAAGTACCACTTTTTGAGCAAGTCACATTTTCTCTTAGCTTTGTTCATGTCTGAAGATAAAGTCTGGGATAAAGGAGACAAAAAAGAGCATGTAAACATTTTGACAGGTGTAAGCTGAAGCACCATCTCAACCTGTTCGGCAAGTGAGCCACTAGCTCCTTCCACAACCATGCAAGCAAGCCAAACAACTTTATTCACATCTAAAGACTACAGTCTTAGTCCTCCCACACCAAGAGAAACCCCTCAGGAAATTCACCTTTTGCTGTGTTTGTTCAATGCTAGTGCTAAAAAGGCACCTAGAATTGTAACAATAGCCTGGCTCTTACCCCATTAAAAGAGTCAAAGGTTGTCACTCACTTCACTTGCAAAAAGTATAATTTCTGAATGTGCTTGCCCAATGGATTGTTACAACAGCTCCCTGCCATGGCTGACCGGTGCTTTGCCTTCCTGAACTTGACAAATCAGTTCTTAATACTGAATGACTTTCTACAATACCATGTTGGTTTTTCCACAGGATTAACTTTCAGGCTCAGTAATAAGTAAAGAATAGGAGTATGCATAAATATGTATGTTGTTTTATGAAGAAAACAAAGGCAATAGTAAACTACAGACACGTTTTTTTCCAGAACCTAATCAGGTACAGCTGTGTTATTACAAGCTTGTGGCAAAAAGCCAGTGCAGGCATTTGGAGAAGGATGCTTAGGAGATGCTGCTGAGCTGTTAAGCATGCTTGGGAACAACCTTACCTCCCTGCTCCCCTGGGCTCAGGGAACTGGAAAGACAAGCCAAGAGACCAGAATGGAGCCAGGCCCTGCTTTAGAAGCACAGTTCTTGGGTTTGAATGGGCTTGCCTTTGAGGCACTGCCTTTCATTCATTTTGCTTCCCAGGAACTGCAGCTCCAGCATCATATCTTTGGTGTTTGAGAAAGGCCATGCTGAGAGACAAAGACTTAGAAATACCTTTATGCAGCCTGGACCACTTGCTCTGTGACAGCCCACTCTGCCAGCCCCTCCTCTCAAGGTTGGGGTTTAGATCACATTTGTTGTATTTTGGTCAAACTCCCACTTCAGTGTAGCCCTACTTTAACATCTGAAAAAACATCTGTTGTTCTGCTGTAGCCATCTGCTCCCATCCCCAAGAGCCCAGGCCAAAAATATCCAGGGACTTTGAAGAGCAGTGTTAGCTGAGATTTGTGTTAAGACAGCCCAGCAAATGGGTTATCTTAAAACTTATAGGAATTAATGGAACTTAGTTTCTACCTCCAAGGGTAAGTTAGCATCCTTATTCCCTCTAACTGCAGCAAATGGAACCATATAAATATGCAAGGTGTGATAAAATGAAGAATTTACTCAAGGTGGAAGTTCATGAGCAGGAACAAAGAAAAGCAGAGGGGCAATAATCCTTCAGAATTTAAATGCTTTCAAATTTTATAGTAATAACTGATGACTATTACTATTAACCAGTCATCAACAAATTTGTCATGAGTGATGAGTCACTTTATGGTAGATTATAGTGGATTTCTTTATGCATCACTTTTTGAAGAGAGTAGGACCTGAAGAACTACCCAGGCTGTCTCTGCCCATAAGTCAAAACTTCAGTGTGTGGCAGTCCACAACTAGCTCTGCCTTCATTTTTAGTAAATAACACAAAATAATCACCACAGGAAGAGCCCTGCCCTGTGACTTTGCAATTCAAGTCACTCGCGAGTGAAAATATTCCTCATGAGGACTCTATCCACTTCCCACTGCCTCCCACGGAGTCTTCCCTTTCATTGTAAACTGGCTGAATAGACCACAATATAGTATTTGGGACTGTATGTCTTCAGGCTTCTGGACATTTAACCCAAAAGTGTTTCAAGATATAACTTATTTTCCCCACTCTGTACTCTTATGTGCCTCTGGAAGAGCCCTAGGTGCTCTGAACAGATTGTGCTAGGTGAAACAGGCAACACAGTGACAGGAAACCCAAGAGTATACTCTGCAATGTTAATGCTCTAAAATGAAAAACCCTTCATTGTTTTTTTTCACGCACTAAAGGGATGTTAGCCCAAAGCAAAGGTGTTTGTTAAAGACCATATATCCCATGCTGTTACAGAAGTTCATTCCCACTTCCAGACTCTGGTTGCTAAGCTAAATTGCAGAACTCTTCATAGCAAATCCTTTACCTGGAGAAAAGCTAGAAGAGGATTTTATAAAATACTAAATATTATAAATACTAAAATGGTAGTCAGCTTATATTTCACCTCAAGTTTGGCCATCATAGTTTGCTATCTTCAACTTCCTATCTGTGACCGTTTGAGAAAATATTGCGGAAGTTTGCAATGGAAATAAAAATCAATAATCAATTTAATAATTAACTAACCCCAATTCAAAATTGGAAGTAACTGCTTTGTGTTTGAAAATCATCTAGTCTTTCTCAGATGAAGACAGCATTTATTCAAACATTTAAGTTTACTTCAATACTAGAAAACCAATTTGCCTCTATAATCCATTGTAATATTTCCAGGGGGAGAGCTTTATTACAGTAAAAATAGCTACTCTCAGTTTTTGACAACTAGGAAGTCTTCAAGAGCAATGCACAAAACAAAAGTGTGGTTTTTGCCTTTTAAGTATATATGCTGTATATGATCTGCTTTTTCTAGTCACAGATCAGTTTGTTCCCAACCAAGGGAGACTACATTAAACTAACTGTTGAGCGAGTGCTTGTACTAACTGCAGCCAGAAAAAACATTGCATTACCACCACTCTTGGGAGAAGCTGTAATTTGTCATAGTAACCTTCTAAAGCACATGTGGGATATGAGCAATCATTTTCCTCTAATTTCCATAGCATTAATCAGTACAAAAAGTCAGTTGGGCAGCAATGGCTTTGCTAGAGCTGCCTTATCTGAAAGAGCCACACAACAGCTGCCAAGTCACTGGTGTTCAAATTGCTACCGCTTCCAGCACACGGCCTAAAAACTGATTGCCACATGACTACTTTCAGGAGTTGAGCTTTTACACAGCAATTTCACTTTGAAAAATAATGGACACAAGTTACCTGTTGGCAGATATACCACCAGGAAGAATTACAAAGAGACGAAGTAGACACCACTCACACTGTTGCACTCCAGGCAAATATTCTTGCATGCCAGGTGAGGTATCTGACAATTGCATGTTTGTCTGTAGTCTTGAAGGACAGCCAACAAATGATTCAAGAATGGTCTTTCAGTAAAGCCCAAATCATCTTGAGTCACACATAAAATTTTATCTGATTGATTTAAGGGCACATTTTACAGTTGTTGAACTATCCCCCTCCCTGCCCTAAAGGGAAGACATTTTGAATTTCTTTCCTGAAGCAGGCAAATTGAAACAAGGCATCATGATCTTGTTTATGCTGTTTACAAAGGCAGATCACTCCCAGCCTCCAATGTTCTACTCTACTGCCCCTTCCTTCAACCCACTGAATCATAAATTCAATCTCCCCAAAGACTTGATGTCTTTTGGTCACCATACATATATACTCATGCCAGAAAATAACCTGTATTCTTTGCTTCCATTACAATGCTCACTTAGCATTAAGCTGTATTTATGAATCTTGTCTCACATGGTCTTTAACAAGTTGACAAAGTTACTCATCTGCAGTGTAATTTATTACCCTATCCACCCTTGCATTTTCTGCAGAACAAGCTGACAGAGGTTTAATAACAAAAAAACCTGCCTTAGGAAGACTGAGGAAATATAAAGTTTTTACTTGAATGTTAATGTGAGATTTAGGATATGAACCTGAGACTTCCAGCAAGTTTTGGGGTTTTTTTGCCTATAGCTTTCTTCCCTTTCTCTTTTTTTGTGATCATGGGTTTCTGTACTGACCTATTCTAATTTATCCAGAATGGTACTCAAAACCCACAGCTCTCATATAGTAAAATTTTATACATTTACTAAAACCAAATAAACTTGTGCAGAATCCACAATAATTTATGCACATTCAATTAAGTCAGGGATGTTGCTCAGAAGCATTTATATGACTAACCACTAATTACCCAATTGACCAATTTCAAAACTTTATTGTTTCTTAAAAATAATTTTAGAAAATTACTTCCTGCATGATGGTTTTCTGTAACATGGGTGAAAACAATGTTCTCCACTCAAACCTGGTTCCACATTTGGCAGAACTGGATGGTTAGCCATCAGAAAGCAACATATTGTGCCTTTAAATTTGCACAGTATTTCTCCTCACGGACCAGAGGTTCCCAGTGTTTCCAGGCTATGACAGCTCTTTGCCCACCCTCCTTATGGCTCAGGGTTTCTTCTGTTGCCATGGGATTACAAATGTGTTGAAAGACAGAAGCTCAAAATGGCATCTAAAGAGTTTTAGTGGAGCAGAGAGTCTGCAGTTAGCTTTCAGGAATTAGACATCAGCTGTTGTCACAATCAAACACACCAAGAAATTAAACCAAATCTTTTTCTAAAGCTTGATGTAAAGAAAAGAAAAAAACCCAGAAAGAACACCTCTCCATAATTATCACTCTTAATACACTCCCTTGCTTCATACTGCATAAGGATATTGAGTCTCTTAAAGTATCCAGCTCACACTTTGACACTGAGTGCCAGCACTTTAGAAAACAATTTTTTTCATTTCAAATAATTACTCTCATGTTCCAGTACTTAAGACAGAGTGCCAAGTTAATGACACAGAGTACATTCTACCCAAAATACGTTCTTCACAACTGAATCACACTTAGGTAAATCATTTGCTCTACAGAAAATACACTTAACAATCCACAGACTACTGGAATGCAGCACACAGAATTCAGGAAGACAGTTGTTGAATTCCAGGATTTTCCCAATGAGAGAATTGCTGCCCACACCAGCAGTGGGCTACAATAACAGAGCTGCACTTTACATTTGCATTCAATTAAAAGACAAAACTTAAGAAACTTATGTGCACTGTATATTTAGAGAAGCCAGACCTCACAGAAATCACTCATTGGCAAATAGCCAAGTCCTGTTTGGCAAGCTGGGTAACTCCTATCAGTTTTCTTAAAGCAGTTTCACTATGGAACAGACAAGCTACAGCAAAGTAAATTCAGGCTTCACTTAGAATCTACTGTAAATAGAGTCACAGTATAATTGAGACTGAAAGGGACCTCAGGAGGTCCCCAAGATTAGCCTCCTACACCCAGCAGGATCAGACCCAAGGCTACATTGCTCCAGTTTTATCCAGTTGAAAACCTCCAAAGATAAGCTCTTTGGGCAGCCTGTTCACTGCCCTCATAAAGGAGTTCCAGCACCTTTAATGAAAACCTCTAGTTTCAAATTATACCATTGTCTCTAATCCTCCCAGAGCCCTCAACAGTAAAAAGCAGACTTTTCTGACCACCTCTCCACATTCACTGGAGGACTGCTATTAACTCCTCCTGAAGTTGCATCTTCTGTTACACTAAAGATCTTGTTTATGGGTAAAGAGGAAGAATAACATATATATAAGTGAAGGTAAGAATTTATTATTAGCACATGGAAATCTTAACCCAATTATAACCCAAGTCTATTAGTGTAGATGTAATTACTATAGGAAAAGAACAACAATGCAGGTTGTGTACTTTTACACAAGAAGTTGCAGTAAGACACATACAGTAACTTGTAAGACACATTTCTCCATTTCCCTCCTTTTTAGGGGTTATTTTCACCCTTCTACTGTTACTCTGCATCTCAAAATCAACATCTCCAGACTGCTGGAAAAGATAACTTGAAGCCATCAGCATCTGAAGTCCTCTGTTGGGAGGAAGATGCTACTGCTTTCTTCTTTCTCCCTCTAGGATCTACTTGGGGTGGATTTTATGTTTGCTAACATGCTTTTACATCTTTATTTTTCCTTATTTGCCTTCAAATCCAAATATATATGGCACTTCACTTATGTTAGATGCAATTTCTTTTTTCTGTTACTTCCTAAATAAATTTTGTCCAGTTCTTGTTCTGCCTTAAACAACCAAACCAAGCCAAACAAAAAACCCACCCCAACCAAGAACAAAATCAGAAAAACCTGCTAAAAAACAAACCACACTAAAAAAACCCACACCCCAAACAAAGAACCACATCTCCCCCATCCCCATATTTGACTGCTGGTGAGTAGCCACCCACCAATACAGGACTATGGGGTTTCCAGTTCGACACATGAGCCCCATCATCAATCTGTACTCTTCTATTCTACATCCTTTGTTTCCAGTTCTAAAGGCCTGCTATTATATAACATGCCTGCATTTCTCTCCACATCATCATTTTGGTCATAAATAACTTATTGCACATAAAATACCTGCTTAATACTCTTACATATATAAGACTATGGTTGCACCACCTACAGGTAAACAGAAGTAAAAGAAATTAACCACAGACACCTGGCCAGTTATAGAAATTGTTATAGCAAAGCTATGTAAAACAAAGATACAGGCAGGCCAAAGAAAGTTTGTAGGGGAAGCATGATATCCCTCCTCAGGCCTGCAGACTCAGTACTACGCTTATGGCCTGTTACTAACAGCCATAATACACTATTACAGTGCTCATCATGACCTTCTTGGAAGAAGCTGAACAATCCATGACCATCTCGGTGGCCTTTCACTAAATTTGTTTCAGGTGGCTGACATCTTCCTTGAACTGGGGAACCCCAAAACTGACACAGTCTACATGCAGTCTCATACAAAATACCAGATGCGTCATCCTAAGTACTATCAATACCCTTCTGTGACTGATAGGGAATGCAATATATTAGCTATTTCTGAGAAGTTCCTACTTTAATTTACCTTCTCTAACTGCTCATACTCTTAGCTCAATACTGCATCTTCTCAGTAGAAAGTATACTAAATAAAAAGAGGCAAGTGTCCAAAGGCTGGAGTTACATGGGTAATGCCTACCTGTTATGGCCTGACACAGTTGGGCCACAGCAGCCTTTAACATCTTGATACATGTCAAGGCACAAAGAACCCCAAGCAAGTATGGAATGGCTGGCTTTCCAAAGAGCTGTAGAAGTTTAAGATATTACTTACAATTGTCCATATTTACTAGCCCTACAGTCCAACTAACCAAGCAGAAATCTAAGTTGAGGGTTGGGTTTTGTTTTTTTTACCCAGATAATTTCACACACAATACTTAAGAAATTGCTCATTTGCGATTCCTTCAGCTACTGAGTGTAAGAGGTGATGTAAAATCTGAAGCAGTTGATGATGGTGGTAAGGCAAAACCAGTGAGTTCAAGATTTAAAAAAAAAAAGTTTGGCTACTTAAGCATTTCCCTCTGAAAGACTAAACTACTGTGCTGAAAGTAAGACTGCATATGTACCAGTAACTTAAGTACCTAATTTACAACTCACAAGTATAGCAAAGGAACACTTTGCTAAGCAAATCTCAGTTAGAGCTCTTAACTCAAACTTCCAGGCCAAGCCTTCCAGACTGCTCAGTGGTTAATCTCTAGGGACAATTTTGTTTAACAGCCCAAGCAGGAACTCTATAGGTGTCCACAACCAGAGAGTCTCAGAAAGGATGTGTGTTGGGAAATTCTGCACTGCTCACCCTAAGCCACCATGTCTGTGAGAAAAATTCTGGGCGCTGCATTACTCTGCATGTCAAAATGGACTCATACATTGTAGACTCATACATTAATTCAGATCAGAAAGGAGCTCAGGGAGATCCCCAATCCATGCTCCTTCTCAAAGCTGGGTAAGCTACAAGACTGGATCGTGTTACTCATGCTTTAATCTAGCATTCTCTTGAAAACCTCCAAAAGCGACAGAAAAATCTCTCAGGCAACCTAGTTCACTATTTAACTGTCCTAAGGGTAATTTTTTAAATATTACATCTTGGCAGAACTTACCATGTTTCAAATTACGCCTGTTGTATCTCATCCTCATACTGAACACCCCTGAGAGATCTTGTTTCACCTTACTCAGCAGCTTCTTTAAGTTCAGCTATATGCTTTAGCATTTTTGGTGACAAAAGTAGACTGGATTTCTACAAGACAAGCAAAGTCTGTTTTAAGTGACATGCAGTAGAGGGGCAAGTGAACCAACCTTCCAAGAGGCTCCACTTGAGTCTAGAGATAAGGACCAACTCCAGATGTTACAGAGTAATCTAGGAGTCAACAGCTGCTCTTGCAAAGAAAGAATGCTCACTTTTCATTAATTATTTCACAATATTAGTATTAAACATAATAGTCCAAACTGATAAATGAAGTGTCAGTTTCTGAAAAAACAAGACCTAGACAGGAAACCCTTAACACCTCAGATCAAGGGATAAACAATCAACCTTATTAAACCAACAAACCAAGTTTATTTATATAAGTCTGTACAATTGTGATGAACTATGCTAGGACACCAATGAAACAAAGTAAACAAATCTCTCCCCCTCTAACAAGTGGGAGGTGTAGTCACTCACCTTTACATGCACTTAAAGGAAAAAAGATTACAGCTTTCATACAATTATGTAACTGTTCAAGAGTACTTTCTTCATGTATTATTCTCAATATAAGAGGTTTGCATAATTTACTGACGGTTGCCTTCTCTGAAAAACAGTATTTTATCAAAACCCAGAGACTTTGAGAAGGTAAGTGGCAGCTTCATGACTGCAGATAACTAGGCCATAGTCCATCATTCAGATTGGCATCCTAAATTCACTGCATCTCCCGTGTTTCAGTTTTCTTTACTAAAAGTTACTTGCAACACTGTATGGGTCTCATCCACATTTTGGTGTTTTACAGATAGTCTTGTATTACCAAATGTAGAAGTTAACTAAAATACATCAAGGCCAAGCATATTAAAAATACTGTATTTGGGTTAAGTTTACCTTTAGAGACCACTTGTCACTGCATCTCAGAGCTCTGAGGCATTTCTGTGGAAAAAATCAGTTCCTGAACTGTTTGATTTGGCAATTATTTCTGCAAACCGTTAGAGAGTGATTATTTTTAAAACTGTCTATTGCAAAGTAAGTTTAATTTTTTTTTAATCACAAATCACTTTAGCTGTTAAAAAAACCCAAATAATATCAAATGCTTATCTACACAGTGAATCACAATGTTTCCTATGAAATTATGATGGTACATCCCATAAATCCAATCTTAAAAAGTTTTAAGTAAGTATATGACAGCCTACTGTAACTCCAGAGAAGCTGCTAAAATAGGCCATCAAATAAAGTAGTCTATGATTACATATTTACAGAATAATCCACATGTCCTAGAACTATGGACTATTCAGTAAATAAGTACTGAAATATTTCTATTTATTTGTTTACATGGTAGGCTTCATACGTTGATTTTCTCTTTATACACAGTTCGTAGAATCAATCTGCACACAATACATGATGTTTCTTTAAAGCTACTGTTAAAAAAAGGAAGAGTTAAATAAGAACTAGATTAAAGTTTCATTAAGAATCCAACAAGAAAGTATCAAACACAGGTTTTAAGATAACCAGTGTATGGTTTCAGAAAAACAGCAATGCTCTGACACAAGAAGAGCATTGCATTTTCCCTCCTTAGAGTCCCTCAGAAACATTCCTATCCAGTTCAGTGCTGAAGTTGTTATATACATACTGGCCTGAGTAGGAACACACATGTGCTTGCATGCTTACCTGAACGAGGACCTCTAACCTTTTAGACTTCTAATTCTCTTTTAATTTAGTTCTTAGTTTCATATATTCAGTTGTATCTTGTTTGGAAAAGTTCTTTGTAAAATGTCACTTATATTTACATTTGATTTTTTTTTCTTTTTTACACCTGAGTGATAATTTAGCTGTCAATTTGTGCCTAGTCAAATATTCCATAAAGCCACATAATTCTTGTGCTTGTGTTGCACTCCACTTGTACCAGTTTATATGTGAAAAATGTCCATCACCTACCTCTCATATTACCCACTGATCTTTCTATTATGTCCTTCCCCTTCCATAGAATGTAATTTTTTTAAAAAAAATTTGTTTATTGATAGAAGCCCCATTTAAATGGTTCAGAAAGCAAGAAACAAAGTAATCTGGAGTCCAGTGAAGACATGATAACTTAGCAAATATGTAATATTGAAGGCTTGGAGAAGAAACTAAAGCCCAACCAAATGAGCTCCCCAGGATCACCCCATAAAAAGCTACTTCACCCAGTTAGAGCTGTAGAGTCTGGATGTGCTATAGATGACAAGTCCCACATTAAGAGCTGTGTACCTCTTTCTCATGGGTTAAGTGTAATTAAAAAAGAGAACATGAAGTTAAATAGCTATATCAGCCAAGCCATTTTAGTAAGAAGAATCACATTTAATGAGTTTCTTTCTTGCAATTTCAGATGCTCAAGTACAGCTGGTAGAAATTCAAACAGCCGTAAAGAACTGTGACAGACGGATACAAATAGTACTGCAGCTTAAAAATGATAAAAAACACCTGAAAAAAAGTCACACAACCCTCCCAAAAAAATTTACACTTTGAACCTAGGCCAGTTTTTGAAGATTCCCTTCTCCAAAGCTAGGATGAAGGAGGAAGAAGAAGAGGGAGAAAGTGCAGATGACCTTCCAGCCACAAAGGTCTTGCGCCAATGTTTATTCACTGTGCCTGTGGTGGTATGCAAGGGGAGATCACCAAGTGCTGATTCTGTGACTGCCAAGAGATTCTTATGGAAATCCAGACCTCAGGCTAATACTGAACACAGAGTGGACCAACGAGCTGCATCAACAAAATAAAAACAAAACTCAAACTAAAAGAAATGGGAAAACCCCAAATAGCACAGATCCACATTTGTGAGGGGAGCAGAGGAAAGGGCAAGAAGGGAGGTCTATACAGTAAATAGTTGAATGGTTTATGTTACAGATGACTGGCAGTTTTAAAGAGTCTCTTCCCAGCTCCATTGCTGCTCCAACCCAGAAGGGAGAACTGAAAAGGGAGGAAGAAAAAGTAGGACATCATCATGGAGCATGCAGGATCAGAAGCAGCAGAGTGGGCATGCTCAAATAAGCCCCCGTCTCTTTTTGTAGTCCTCCAAGTTCAACGATCGCCGAGGGGCACCATCTTTTGCTGGAGGAGCCTTGGAGGTGATGGCCAGTGCCTTAGATTCTGTTGGGGAAAAGAAAAGAGTAAAGACACAACTACAGGCAAACTATATATTTTCACTTGTTGTTTTTGCTGACAACTTTACCACAAAATCATGTTTGGCCTCTCTTGGTTAGAACTTCAGTTAATAATACAGACAGTATTGGGGAGTTTATATTCATAGATGCAGCACATGCAATTTTAACTCTGTATGTTAATCCAGAGACAGACAGTAAGCTGAAAAAGTCAAACATTCTATCTACATCTACAACACACATTTTTATCAGTCTCCAGATTCTTCTGCTAAGCAAGGAGACTGCACAAAATAAGATGCCAAAATGGTGCTCTGTCTAAGGAAAACTGTATTCCTCATCCTTCTCTCTTCAGTGTCTTCCAGTGCCTAACCCTCATCTGCTTGCTAACTCTCAAATTCATAACTCTCACTGTTACACGAAGTCTCTTGTTCTTGAACTCCTGCCTCATTCCCTAGTCTTACATCCAGAATTTCCATCTCGACCTAGTTTGGAAAAACTTCTCCTGCTCTTGCTTCTTGACAAGATTTGTCTTTGTGCATTCTTACTAAACTATTGTCCTCCAAGAAACTGCAGATCTAATCCTTCAGGCAATGAAAGAAATACTAAACCTTGTGTGTCAAATTGCACTGGTATACTCCTCCCATGCTTCCCTACCACTGGAAAACAACTTTATAGAACACAAGAAAATAGCCTCAAGTTGTACTAGGGAGGTTTAGACTGGATATTAGGAGAAATTTCTGTACCAAAAGGGTTGTCAAGCATTGGAACAAGCTGCTCAGGGAAGTGGTTAAGTCACCATCCTTGGAGGTATTTAAAAGATGTGTAGCTGTGGCACATGGGAACCTGGTTTAGTGGTGATTTGTGAATGCTGAGTTAATGGTTGGACTTAATAATCTAGAGGGTCTTTTTCAATCAAAATGATCCTATGATACACAACTATTTTTGTCACACATCTCCTGCTGTCAAAATCAAGATAACAAGGAGGAAGAGCCAGCAAGTTTGTGTCTATTATCTTCACTCGCTGGTCAATGTTTTCGTTCCCCTAAAATTTAGCTTTAATACCATCTGCAATGTCTAAGTTAGAGAATAGCAGCTTGGTAAAGCAGCACATTCAAAATCAAGTTAAAATACCTTTTCCCTACAGTATGTGCATAGAGGACAGAACAGAACACACAGAACAGATGCACAGCTTATCTGTCATTGAAAGTTATTAGACAAATTAATAAAAGTAAGTATCAAGGTAGCTGCCAACACTTAAATACAACACCTGTCTTTTCCCCAAAGATTATGCAAGATTATTATAGATAATACAGACTGGAAGAGCATATCAAAACCCACTCATTTTCTCCTTCTCTCTCTAGGCTTCAAAACAACGCTATGGGGACATACAGACTTTTAGTCTAACACAATCTGGTTGTTCTTGTTTTCTCAATGGATGTCACTATTACACATCCCCTCCTCCTCAGTTCAAGATACTTGCCAAGATGGTAAACAGAGTCCTTACTCCCATTTTCAAAAGCCCACAAAAATTTTTGAAAAAATTATTCTGGAAGAAGTAAGTTCTATCAAAATGGGCTGGACAATCACATCCCCAAACTCAGATGGAACACCTACCTGAACTGGGAACCTGAAGATCAATCTTTACATCAAAGTCATGCACTTTGAAAAGATCTTCTGAGAGGTCACTAGCTGATTTAGAGTTCACATCTTTATCTTTTCCTTGACCCTGAAATGAAAACTACAGGTAAATCTCCAAACCTTATCTGGCCATACAAACAGAGAAAAAAATATTTTTTCCCCTCTTCTGTCATAAACATACCTAGCGTAGCCTGCATACTGCTAGAGCAACTTAAATTTCCTTTTCCAATAACCAAGAAATTATTGCTTTTTTATGATCAATCTCTATAGGATACCCTGTTCTAGAATTGAAGCATGCACACCTGCTATTACTCACAAGCTTCACAGAGCAAAAGGGCGAGGAATGTAACAGAGACCAAAATGGAAACTTACCTTATTTATGTCCTTTGGAGCATCTGGTAACACACCAGATCCATATTTTGCATTTAGCTGGGCAAGGATGGCAGCTTGGACAGCAGGATCTCTGGACTGCAAGGGAGAAATATTAGGCAAAAATAAAAAAAATACTGCATTTAAATTTGTAAAAGCTAGAACTACATTTTGTTAAAACAGTGCTCATATCCATGAATCTAAAATCATAAGAGACCGTATATGTGTTCACCCAACTTTCAGAATCTCAGAAGGCTACTGAAATCATCCTGACAGTATCTGACAATAACAAACTAAAAACCAACTTGAGAAAAAAAACCAGAAATACATTACAATACATTACTCTTAATGCTACTGTAATATGTATTTGCTTTCAGCTTACAGTTCTGCCTGAAAGAAATCTATAGAAGACTATTTTCTTTACCTAATAGTTCTCCAGCATAATAAAGCTACTCAGTTACAATTCTTTTCTAATAAAAATATTTCAGAAATATTTCATTCAAGCCCTGCAACAGAATTTCTCTTTTATTTCCTTGCTGGTTTGTGGAGACTGATGAAAGCCAATCTGAGCACTTGGTTTTTTAGGTACCTGCATCAGAACCACATACTCTTCCAAACCAGACCTCAACGAGGCCAGATTACTTAGAAGAAGGAGGTGATCACCTTGTCACTCATCATGGAGTAACATCATTACTCATTATATACAGAGGGACTGCAGGAGAAGGTTTTGCCACAGTATCACGAGGGAGGCTTGTGTTGAACTACTTCAGCTCAAAATGTTTGTTCTCCTCTCACCTTAAACTGATCGTTCAGGAAACTTTCAGCTAATTAAAAGTGAAACTCACATCTAAAGCAAACTGTCTTCGCAGAGCTAACTAGATCTAAATAATTTGACATAGATGAACTCACAACAGAAGTCTCGATCATGATTGCTTTTGCAGTACATACCCACATCACTTACGTCCTTCACACTTTGCATTAAAAAAGAAGAGGAACCAGGATCTCACTCAGCTGTATCTCACACTGGCATTCAGGGCATTAATAGCATATGGCACAGTTGGGAATTTTTGTTCCTACATTCTGCATTACATTGGTTTCTGTTTCTCAACAAATTGCCTCAACTGAACTTAAGTCTTACACTCACATTAGACACAATGGTGGGCTTGCACTGCCGCCTAGTAAAGGGGTCCATTTGTTGGTTTTTCATGCTGTGACTTTCAGCCTGGAGAAGAAATAGCACATGGTTTTGCAGAGTTTGCTACTTGTACACTTTTAAATCCTCCCACAGCCCCCCATCCATGCAATTACTCATCTGCTATGTACAATACCAACATCAGAGAAAAACCAGCAACAACATTACAGATTGGAAAGATTTTAATGCACCCATCGTCCTGTGCTTCACAAGACAAAACTGTCCTTATTGCATGCAACAACAGAAAATAGGCACACAACTCTCAGGACGGTTAATGCTTAAGCATTTGTTAACAAGCTTAACTCTTCCTTAATAAAAATACAACTATGAAGAAATGAATATCTCCTTCACTGTTTTATTATCTGAAGTCTCCTTTATGACGAGACTTCTTTTCTTTCCCATATAAAAAGCATTAAGTCACTCTTATAGTGACTAATCTGCTGATAATTGAATTGATGAAAATGGATAAAGCGATGTCCTTTCAAATCATTTCATTTGCCTATGTGAAAGATTTTACAGATAATTTAAAAAAAATTAGTGACTTTGCCATGCAATTATCCCTCTTTGCATCATCTCATCTCTACTTGTAGAAAAGTATTAATTCAGCACTATTTACCACAAGAGCCTTCTCAGACTCAACGATATTCCACTCTCTATTTCTCTGGTTGATGTAACTGCAGAATGAAACAAAAGGAGGGTGGGGGAAAGAAAAAGAAAGTGACTGTCATTTATCAGTCCCTACACAGCAAAACAGCTGAAGCTGAAAGCATTCTTGCAGCTTCATCCTGACCACAAATTACTCTTATTGCAATGCAACTTCCCCCTGGGGTACGTAGAAAAGAGTTTACATTTTTGACAGTTTTAACTGCATGACAGATACAAGAAAGTAAAGATAGACAAGCACTAATAGAGCCATTACAATACACATTAACACACTGTATAGGAAAAAAGAAACAAAATCCTGCAGTTAATTTGTTAATGCATTAGGTTCTTTTTTCTAAATATTGTTTGATACTATTTAAGAAAAAAAATTCCCAATATCTGCTTCTTACCTGATTGCAGAAATGTTTTTTGTTCGTTGACGATCCAGGGCCTCTGCTCTCTCTTCAAGTTCATTAAGCTGATCTTGAATCTGCTTGGCCTTATCTTGATCCCCCATATCCTCAGCCATAGCCTTTAACCAAACAGGAACTCATTAGGCACTACTCTCTACCCAGAATTACTCAGAGAGACAACAGATATATCTGTGAATCAGTCAGGAAACCCTATTCCAGTCGTGAATGTTCTTCCCTGCATGGTAAGAGTACAGCAATGAGCTACACTTTCCTCAGAGCTCAAGGCAAATCTGGGTTTCTTATTCTGAAGAACTCTGAAAAACCCTTGCACTAAGGAGGATGTAGGAACACCAGTCCAGCAGGCGGAGGACAGGTCAGTTAGATGACTTAAGTTACAAGTTTTATTAAAATTTAACATGCCCATTTAGCACATCAGGAAAAGAATTACTGCCGCAACTGCCAGCTGCCATTTATTTCAGGGAGCAGAGAGTCTCCTGAGGCACGACAACAGCTTATTGTGCCACCTGGTGACAACGAAAAGCAACTGCACTCCCTGTGACGGGAACATAATAATTTACATGTTCATGTGTAGTAAAATAGTGACCAGAAAAATACAGTTACACCAAGGAACCAAGAAATGTATATTAATACAAACTCTTGGGTTTTACTGTATATGAAAACTTTAATGTCTCGAGAAAGACAGACCAATTTTGGTTCTATTTGTGCAGTCCTATCTTCAGAGCTACTTAAGACTGCTCCTTTTCTTCACTTCTTGGCTTTGGCTTTTATGCAGTTAGGTCTACTTGTTCCAGGAAGTCTACAGGTAAAAACAGTTTGTGGCAAGTAAACCTTTCAGCCACTTCTTTTTTTTTCAATAGAAATTACCAGGCATAAAGTGACAATTCAGTTACCCCTGAGTAAAAAATGTAACACAACTTCTGTTTTTACTACCATAAAATAAGAAGAGGAAATCAACTTTCAAACATTATTACAAGGTACTCTAGAAACAAAACCAACCCAAAAAACAACAACAAAATGGACCCAAAAAATATCCAAAAAGAAAAAACAAAAAACTAAAAAAAAAAGGAAAAGTTTCTGAGGCAGACCAGGTTAAGACCTTGTTTAGCGGACACAAGAAGAGATAGCTGAAATTGCTGGCAATTGCCTCTAAAAAAAAAAAAAGAGTGCAATAGATGACTGGATTCTGAGTATTCTGATCCCAGCAATTAATTTGAGAACCACCTTCCAGCTGCACAGTTAAAGTTGAGCCTACTGATGACTACTGCCAATCCAGATGAATTTCATTCTTTGAAATCAAAGACTGCATTAAGCTTGCAGGCATCATCTCATCTCTCACCTTCTCCTTTAATAGCTGAGTTTTCTTCATGGCATAATTTGGAGGTGCTTTTCTGAACCTTTCCTTCTCTTTCACAATCTGTAAGATGCAGAGGAAGCAACATGAATTGCAAATATGAAATCTCTATTTCAGTACTTGGACATTAGAAGCAACAGATGAGTATCACCTAAGAAATTTATTTATTGCCACTGAATTTGACATATGCTCTGATGGTTCCATTTTTCAGTTTGTGCCTTTAGTAATGAGTTACAGCTCCATTCTCCTCATCACCTACAAAAGCCTGATGCTAATCACCTTTGGTCAGTACTAAGCAAGTACAGAACTGCAAAATCTGTGATAAACGCAACTACCATGATGCTGTCAAGTTTTTCAGAACTTGAAAACTAAGTTGCCATACTCAGGAGTTCAGAGATATGCAACACAAGTTCAAGAGGAGATAACAAGGCACCAAGTTACTCTATCATTTTAAGTAACTTCCTTTTGAGCCCTTTATTTCCTTCTTGGAAAGCAAATACCATGATCATTTTGCGTTGTAACTGCTACTGCATGAATTACTGCCACTATTAAGCACTGACACAGCTTCACTCTAATGCACCATTTACCTCTTCAATGTCCTGATCATTGAACTTGTAGTTGAGGGCTTCTTTGATGGACACTTCCTTCTTGTTTATTTCATCTAGTGTGGGTAGCTGCATCCCAGCAGAGAACATCTAAACACAAGACAGAGTTACTTTCCACTTAAAGCATGCATGTTAGAAGGCTGCTAAGAAGAAACTGAAGTCTAGCAAACTTACTGCTTCCTTCCACTTCATAAATTCACTTTCAGTAAATTCCTGATTTGAGACAAACTCCAAGCGAAACACACGTGAATCATTGCCATGCCTGCAACAAAAAAATGCAAAACATCCCCTTGTGATGGTGTAAAGTGGTGACATTGGATCTGTATGTGTAATCTGATTAAAGAAGTCCAAAAGTAAACAACCACATGTCAACATAATCATAATACCCTGTATGAAATTTTGTGGGTATTTTATAATTTCCACTATGCACAAGGAGGAAGAAAACCCCAAATAAACCCAACCCAAACATTCTAGCATTAAGTAGCATGACAAGGCTCAGTCTACTTTTCAGTTCTTGCCTCCAAATCCCAGACAGACCATTATTTGCTATGAAAAGGACACTGATTCATGAACTAAAGAGGATTCCCTTAGTATCTCACCGCAGCTGTAGGCCTTTGTTTGTCCGTGTGCCACCAAGCTGGTAAACCTTTGCAGTCTCTACTACACCAGTTATTTCAGCAACCTGTATCACAGAGTAAAATATATAAGAAGGATGCAAGAGAGGTTTAGGGGTTTTTTTTCACGTTCCTGGAATGTATCTGGCATATTCAAGCCTTTTCACTAGAAATAAAAAACCTTAATCTAGTTAACAATTCTAATCAGATCAAGGAAAGCAAGATTCTTCAGGTACTGAATGAGTTGCTTCATACATAATTTTTGAGTTAATAAATTATACCATCTGAATACCTGATGCAGTTTTTGTATCTTCTCAGCTCTGCCTTCCTGCCCGAATAATGTACACTCTGTAACCCTTCCTATTTCCTTCTCAAATAATGTTGGTTTGGGTTAACATAGGTTTCAAATGAAATACACTACTGCTGCTCAGATACTAAACACAACCCTTCTGGGGGCCTTTTTAAGGCTTTAGAGACTATTATTGTATCCTATGATTACAGCAATGAAACAGAAAAACAAAACTGTGCTCTCAATGCAGTCTCTTCTGAAGGCACAGGGGTGTACTAGAAACTTTGTACAAGAGTCAAGACCACACAATATCTTGAGAACAGTCCTAGAAATAAGGAATGAATCTTATTCATCCTTATTTAATTTAAGCAGAGTCTGGAACTCTAGTTTGCAATACAAATGATAAGACAGCATGAACCAAAACTGGAAGATCAGGCTTTTATAGTGCGCTCTCTCACTAAATTTATCTCCTCCCCTAGGTGGTCACACAGATTTATTTATTCTTAAACCAGTCTCCTCCACCTGTATGGCAGCAATTACATTTTCTGGCTATAAGCAATCTCTTTTTATCAGTCAGTCACCGGTACCTGAGACCTGATAAGCTATAAATATTTTGTTCCAGCACACAAAAAGAACTCAATGCCTCCCAGCTGAACTCACCCGGTAAACAGGTTTGCTGTTGTGATTGCCGATGCCAATGCGGACGAAGCAGCCGGTGACTGTCTTGGCAAAGAAGGGCATGTGACACCAGCGCTCCAGCTTGTGCCGCGACAACCGTACCCGGTTCAGCTCTTCAGGCAAGGACACTGGCTGGGACTTGGGAGGAATTTCTTCTTTCCTGATTTGGGAAAGGTGAGAGGGAATAAAAAATGTAGAGACATAATCAAAAACCAGAAAGAGGGTCCTGAGTAAGGGGCAGCATGAGCAGCTTACTTAATTTAAATTACCAGTACAAGGAATGATTCATCATGCACTAGTTGACTGCAGATGTGTGAATTTAGCATTGATGAGAAAGGCTTAACGTGAAATCCTACTTATTAAACATTGCCCCTGCTACCAGAAAGCAGAAGGACACACACCAAGGCAGTTGTAGACTAAGGCTTTAAGATAAGCCAGCACATATATCTGCTCAGATATATGCCAGTTCTGCAGCTGCTGAACTGCAGGACTAAACAAACCAGTACATAACAGTGTAATTTGGGCTAAACCTGACAGCAGGGAACTGAAGTTGCAAACCCATCCAAGGTAAAAAAGTCCCATGAACCATGATATAGTGCCAAGGACTCAAATCGGACCAATGCAATTGTGCCCAGAGGCAAAAACACTTTAGAGACACTGAACTGCCCCAATGAATCCTCTAAAACAGCATGTGTCTACCTAAAGTAGATCTCTATTTTTGAACATACTTACAAGTAATCATAGCCCAGTGTTTACTACTTACTCTTCCTCTTCATCAGAGGATGACGATCTGGATGAGCGATCACTTTTCTCACTAGACTTATCATCCTCCTCCTCCTCTTCATCATCAGAGTATACTTCACTAGTTTTTAATGGCTGTTTTTTTGCAAGCAATTCAGCTAGGTGAAGGACAAAGAACGAGGAAAAACTATAAATATTTTATAAAATGCTTCCCTGTAAGAGCTGAATCTTAATTGCTTTAAAAAAATCCAAGAGGCAGACAGGTATTAATTTTACACTAGATACAGGTGGCACATGTTCAAATCCATTAGTAAGCTGTGCACTTCATTGACTTCTCTCTTTGCATATATATGAAGTATTTAAAATCATCCTAAACCTCAGTTGTACTTAATTTCCGTCTCCCAACTTGACTGCACATAGTAAGTCAACGTGGGTGTAACAACTGGATATACAAGAAAAAAACTATTATGATCAGAAATCTCATTGTTATTTTATAATGAAAAATAAAAAAACCCCCTCATGTTTGGAGAGGATCACAATAAAATCCAGTAGAGTAAAAAAATGGTTGTGTCAACAGTCAGTGGTAAGATGGACAAGATGATGTGCCAGTGACAAAACAAGCAAATGTAGACAGGGTATCACAAGTACAATAGGGAGGAATTTGAATGATTCAGAGATTAAAAACCTGAATCCAAGTGACCAATTCAGACACATTAATTAAACCTAAGAGCCATTCTGCGATTAAAGTTCTGTTTTTAGGCCACACCAGGGAGGGGTAGGGGTGAGGAATACTCCATCAGTGGTAAATTGCCAAATATCATCCTAGGTGGTCATGTTGGGCAAAGACCAAGGAAAGCACAGACATGGAATTCATTCACTCCAAGGTGTAGGACTGTTGCATTAATTTGTAACAGGAAGTAGTGCTTTCAGAAAGCTGCAATAATGCCTCAAAAACTGTAGCAACATCCTTTCATACCTGTTCTGTTCTTCCTTTTCTCTCTTTCTGCTTTTAGCTCCTCCATTGCCTGAGATTTCTTGTCTAGCTTTTCATCCCGCTTTGATCTCCGCTCTTTGTTATGTGACATGACCTAAAAACATGTACAGAAAATCCCTCAACACCATAAATCCATAAGTTCAAAAGCATCAAAACAAAGATTTGTTTGCATACTTTGAAATTTTATCAAATAGAAATTACTAACTTACTCCTTTCTGAAAACAGTTTTTTTCAGTTCATTTTTTATGGAAGCTAGAGAGGGAAATCAATCTGGAGCATATTTCTTTATTCTGCTTCATATAAAAAATAATTAACATATTTATAGTTCAACATTTCTGCCACCAAGTCTTAGTCTCAAAATTCCTCCTTTAAGTTAAAAAAGGACTAGAGAAAAAAAACAGAAGTAATTCAGCAAATAACATGTAATGAGGAAAAACTGGATGAATAGTCTTCTCATTTGCTGCTTCTGCAAGGCCAAATCAAAGCACTAATTTTCATTTAGTAGGAAAGAAAAAAGTTATGTTAAAAAATACTTAATGCAGCAAAAGTTGCCTGTAAAATCTGCAAGATGGATCTGAATCTTAAATGTTTACAGTCCTCCTGTTTTTCCATTTCTAACAGGTCTATCTCTGTATAGAAAGCAGGCTCTAAAATAAGCATAAAAGAGAGTCATTTCAGCTAAGTTGAAGTAATTTCTGCAAGGCACTGTAAAAGAACTCTACATAAGATAATTTTACACATGCATATATGTATTTGCATGTACACTTTGTGTAATAAATGGACTATTAAAGTATACACACATGTACATATACGGAGTTGAGGGAGTGGGGAAATGTGATTAATTCCACTCAAAATGGGAAAACTCTCACCCAATTCGATTTTAGGTGTTAAACATCTGTTTCACTAGAAAATAACACAATGAATTGTAAGCTGAAGATGCCCTCTTCCACTGAACAAAACAACGGGCAACAAAAAGTGTAAACAACCAACTGGTTCTTAGATGGCTGAAGTTAGGCAAGATGAATCTCATCCTGCTCTGGGAGCCTAACTGCCCTGACTCTATGTAATGGCAGGACCTTCACTATTTGAAACCACAGTTCAGTAACAGAGGCCTGGCCTCAAAAACTAATGTTGTCCTCTTTTTACTGGAGGTAGAAAAACTATAGAACTATTTC
Source organism: Passer domesticus (assembly GCF_036417665.1). Classification (NCBI taxonomy): domain Eukaryota; kingdom Metazoa; phylum Chordata; class Aves; order Passeriformes; family Passeridae; genus Passer; species Passer domesticus. The sequence goes on from NC_087479.1 coordinate 37,681,540, forward strand.
TGCTCCTTCTGGCATTCAAGGTTTTCCTTGACATCCCTGCCAGAGGAAACTAAGCATCTTTGTCACTGTATGTATGTGTACACAAAATAATTAGTACAATAGCTCAGCAGTTCTTGGTCTGCTCTCTCAAACTTTTCAAGATGAGCATGTATGGAAAGTTTCAGACTGAACTACAGAAGTTTAGCTAAAGAAGTTTGATAAAAGGCTGCTTTCCTTTTCTCATGTGGAAGAGGTATCATGGCAAATGCAGACATAGTTGCAACTTTGTATTTTTCATTAAAGTCGTACCAGTGCACCCGTCAACAGGCCGAAGATGTTAATTTCCTTAAATGAACTGGAAAAACTGAAGATACCTTGAGCATATACATTAACTAAATTCTGATCTGCTTGCTACACTGTTTGACATTAAGGGAAAACATCAAGGGTAGAGAGGCCATATCTCCTTTTGCCAAGGGAAAAGGGCTTATTACCAAGAACAGTTTCATTTCCTACCTGGGATTCCTGGATCTGCGTGAGTTTTTTCTTCTCCTGCTCTTCCTCTTGCTTTTTCTTTTTCTCTTTCTTTTCTTTCTTTTTTGCTGTTTTTAGTTTTTTCTTGATTTCAAATCTAGTAGAAGTTATTGGAACAAAAAGAAAGTATGAAAGAATGCTCTCCTGAGAGAGCAAAGGATTGCTCAAACGCTATCGCAATTGCTGTTAGGCTGCAAGTAACACTTCAACTGCTTGTTGCTTGTCCCTTTTACATTATCCTGTCCCCTACTCCCATCCTCTCCCTTCCCCAAGAAAATACAGTGAAGAAAAGCTGATCACACCAAGTGCAGTCCTACTGAGAACTAACCTAAAGGGTTGATGAGACCATATAGAAATTACTATTCCACAGAAATATGCCCTTACTCCATCTTCCTCTTTGCCAATGGAGCGACCAATGCATGCTGCCTCCAACTCTAAAATCATATGGCTATTTCACATAATTTGAACCTAAACAGCTAAAGATTTTTTTTCTTTAAAGCCACTATCATGCTAAATTTTTCAAGCTTAAACTTCACCTTTCTACTGGCACTGATCTGTACGACTGCAAGATTTCAAGTCCTCCTTCAGCATCTGAATTCTCATTAGACTCTGTTTCTGCAGAAAAATTTAGGCACTTCATGAAATATATCACCCTGATGTCTTACTTTTAGCCACTGAAGTCAGAAGAGTAGTAATTTCAATGGAACAGACCCAAGACTGAGATTCCACTGCACCCTGGATTGGTCATTGCTTTAGTGAAGTGTGCATATGAACACACACAAGAAAAAAAAAATCTTCCAAAAACTGAAATTAAAAATGTGCTAGCCAAATGCACATTACACAGTCCATTCTTCTTCAGTCCTTTACACCTGGATTTTGTAGACAACAAACTGAAGTGTCAAATGAGCTCATTGCCCTTTATGCCTTTAACATGAAGCATGACACACAAGGCACAGGCATTATATCAGATGCAATGTCTGCTATAATCCAAATGAACTCACAGCATGATGTGCATACAAAGAGCTTTTGAAAGATTCAACTTATCATAAATGACTACCCCACCACCCCCTTAGTTCTAACTGCCAAGACTTTACACAGACAGCACAAATTCATTTAAAATTAAATCAGTAACTCAAGCTTTGACTATTTAGCTTGTTTGTATCAAGTATTCTCCAGCATTCATTCTAAAACAGAGACATTCAGCTACCATGAAATAGAGAGTAAAATTTGAAAGATATGATGTCCTACATAATCTAAAACCAAACTTACAATCATTTTGATCCCTTTGAGGAGAGCAGCAGACCACATAAAATTATGAATGTGGTGTTAAAATCAAGGCAGGCAGGCAGTGCTCTAGCTATGGCTTGGACAAACACAGTTTGGCAGTTGCTTGTATTGACATGATTTACTCAACAGATGTCAGTCCTCTAGGGAAATTGCTCAGCAAGTGAGAAAAGAGAAGGCACTAAAGAAGAAAGAAACTCAAGAAACCTTGTCCCATACATGCCAAATACTTTCAATTAAGACACATAGGAAATAAAATACCTTTACTATAAAGAAGCTGCCTGGACAGTGTAACAGCTACAGACAAACAAGAAAACTACAGTACATAAGGTAGAAATCCACAAAAGATTCCATGAAAAGAACATATCCAACACCACTCCTCATTATTTCAGTATCTCTACCTTCTATTAGGGCCCAAAGCAGATTCACACCCATATACAGGCAACCCTTACACTGATCTGTGCTTCACCACGGTTTTCTGAAAAATTGCAGAAACTTATGTACACCTTATGCTTTGTTTGCCTTTTTCCAAAGCATCAGCACATGACAGTTAATACAAAAAATATTAAGAAAAAGCAGGCCTTCTGACTGTCTGGCATCTAACCTATGGGGCAGTAACATAACTGCAAGGGTAGCTGATAGAATCGTGCATATTCAACAGCTGAGAAACTTTTAGATACTGTCACCTGCAAGAAAATGCAGAACTCCCGCTGTGTGCTTCTTGACTACTACAAGGACAGTTTAGTTACAAAAAATATACAATCAAGCTTAACTCACTTAACAGTGCTGAATGCTTGGACTTTAAACGAGAGAGCAGTCAGCATACTCCCTATGCAGCCTTTAAGAATCTGCTACCAAATATCAACAGATATAAAATTCACCTTCTCTTTAGCACTTCTCTCTTCTCTATCCGGTTAAACAGTTCCTGCTCTCTCTCCTTTTCCGTCATTTGTTCCAGTCGAGCTCGATCTTCCTCATCACCCATCAGGTCTTCTCCATAGCCATCATGGAATTCCTCATCTTCAGATGAAGAATCTGAATCTGAGCTAGATGAGGAGCTGTTGCTTTCTGAGTCAGAGACTTCTCCTAAATCAAAAATATAAGGTAGTGAGATTCAGCTGGGGCAAAGCCCAACCACTTCATTATAGTGTATTAGCAAGGGATAACATGAATTCATTTTATACTTATCTTCCACTATACCAAAAACATACATATAATGAAATTTAAGGCCAGCTTGAAATTGCCATAATATATGTATGCTAAAAAAATTATAAAATGAGTGGTACCACATTCGAATACAAACTGGGTTATAATTAAAATTTCTTAGTATAACAAACAAATTTAAAAGGCCTTTTAATAATGTGTTGCAGTCTTAAAGTTAGACTTCTATGCCTATATGCTTATGTCCCTGACAAGCTGCTTATACAGCTGTGAACTTGTGAGCACACACCTCAAACACCATGATCTACCACAACAGAATTGCACATTAACCACCTCATTATAGCAACCTGAAGGACCAAAATTAGTCATGTGAAGACTGCAACACTCTGAATTGCTACACCAGGAGATAAAGTTGAAAGCAATATCCTCAGGGCTGGCAATGCCCTGACACTATCCCAGCTAGACAGGGGTTTAGGGAACAGCCAACTCCCCTATAGTATTGGGTAATACCATCTTTAAACTTGATCCAAGTCCAGGTGCTTTGATTATCTCACCTAATTGACTAAACTATACTGAATTACGAAAGCAGGCCACCAGGATTCCTTCTTTCACTTCCATTCTGGCATTAGTATTTCTGGAAATTTCCAGGTTTGCAAGCTCACACTGTGCAAACCCATGATTTGTAAGCACTGGTATATACAGGTGCAATCACCCCATGCCTTTGTCTGTATCTGCTATGCTTGATACACTTAAAAGTGCAGGCTCCTTCATATACTTTTTTAAACTTCCTTTTTTAGTATCAACGGAAATTGCAAGTAAGCACCTGCAAACCTTCATGGACATGATGAAAACAGAAGACAGGAAGTTTACCCAGCATCGAAATGTATTCAATATTCATGTAAAAATTCTGGCAAAGTTATAGAATTATTTTTCTTCTTCTGTGTCAGTATAAATATGCAAGAATTCCAATTCAGAGCAAATGCATAAAATATAAGCTCCTATTTGCACCACAAATACTACGTACCTTTCCCTTTGTTATCACAAGAAGTTTGGGATGGGAAAATATGTCAATGAGAATCAAAAATGCTACCCACATGGGTAGATAGGACATGCTAGAAGGAAGCAAGGAATTTTCCAGGAGAAAGTCAAGCAATGAAATGTCATTCATTCTTCAGCTGAAATAGCATTTAGTTTGCAGTTGTAATGGAATGCTCATAGCAATGCTACACTGAATTACTTTAAGCCACAGCAAAAGTTACCCTGACTGTAAGTTACACAACTAAAAATCTTTAAAGAGGGTCTTCAACATCACCATGCAACATTTCTCTTCAGGGTGCACAACAGCTAAGTTCACTTGGAATCACTCTAAATAAGTGCACATGTATTATCTTACCCTCTTCAGGTGCCGAGCTCTCAGCTGAGCTGTCTTTATCCGAGCTGCCAGAAGAGGCAGCTTTGTTCATCTGTCTCTTCATGGCTCCTTTCTTCTCTGCCTTGCCCGCTTTTCCCTTTTTTTTGTTTTTAGAACCTCCAACAGTCCACTGCAAGGAAGGAACCAAGAAAGGGATTGTGAGACACAAATACCACTCTCTTCTCCCTTCTCTAGAACACTGGAGTAAAACCAGCTGAGAAATAGCCCAATACCTGACAGCAAAAAAAAAAATCATACAAGTGTAAAGAAGAGAAAAAAAAGAGAAGCCAACAGGAAACTTATCACATAAATGAGAGCCTTTTACAAGGTTTTTGGGAGTAGAGTGTTGTGTGGTTTGTTGAAGTTTTTTCTTTGAAAAAAACCCAAGTTTTAACAGTTGGTAGGCAACTGCTTTTAAAAGATAATGAACACTTCAAAGTTGGCAATATCTGCCAAGCAAGGAGGTATTGAAAATATTTCCCCAAGGAAACGATTTTTAAAAATGTGTCCAATGTGTTTGTAAAGATTAGCTTCAGTTTACTATTAAACAGAAGCAACTGATGTTTTTCCAGAACTAGTTTAACCAGGAGCAGATTTTACATTTCATAAAGGACAACAGTTATACATGACAGCCTTTTCAAAATCTTGGTTTTACCAAAAATACAGTGTCTGTATTTCTATGCAACAAGCTAACAGTGCACTCACAGATGCAGGTGGTTGCACTACCAACTATGCACATGAAGTAGAATCAAATGAGAATCACAGAAGTTAGGCAAAAAAAAGAAAAAATACAGTATCAAGTTCTAATTTTAATTTTCTTTTAAGATCATATTTTCAATTAACTTAGACCACAGTTTCCAAGTTCAGGACTTGCACTACCAGACATACACCAGGCATACAGCAGTTTTAAATCCCAAAGTCCCAGAAGAACTAGTATTTACCTTACAGTGTGATTTCTTAACAGAATTTTTACATTGCTCCAACTACCTGAGTAAAGCCAGAAGGGAATAGAAGCAATAAAGACTGCCCATGTATTACTTAAAGGCATTACAGTATTTTGTACTTCACCACCTCTTTCTGGAAATTCTCCACGCATGAGACCCTCAGGCTTTATATGTATACACACACACACACACAAATCCTCTTAATACCTGTATATTGTTCTCATCTTTCATGCACATCACCATCTGGTTGAATATGCAATCTTAAAAAAACAGTCATAATGCAAGTGAGCAAATACAACTGTGCATAACTGAGGTCTTGCACTGAAAACTAAGTGGAAAAAAACCATCTTAGACTTGACCTCAAACACATATAAACTTCAGGCTTCTTACCCAGTCACTCTGTCCTGGGGGATGAATCAAGTCTATCTTTGCAGATACTCATCATTCCATCAAATTTAATAAATTGTTCTGCCTGCTACAACACCATCTTCAGAGAACCCTGGTGTTGAATTACTCTAGATGAAACTCAAGCAAGTAGTTATAAGCCACTACCTAATCTAACGATACCTGAACAAATACCTTCAGAATTTCCCAGGTTTTGATTACTCTCACACCCAACCTTGTACTTTCCATATTACCAAATGCTTCATCAAGTACTTCAGGCACCATCAGAGTATTCAAGTCTCTTTCAAGGCAAAAGCTGGTTTTGTTTTTTCCTGAAGTAAAAGTACAGTGGTGAGCCTTGCAATTCATACTATTCAGGTACCCCAGTCTGTTATGGTCTGTAGGGCAGGTGAGAAGCTGCACAGAAAGCTTCTGCCTTTATACCAGCCTGAGCTTGTACTGAAGTTTTTATTGGCTTCAGCATTAAAGTTTTACTTGTTCAGTGTTACAATATTGCTGTATGGCATTATTTCTGGGTACTACGCTCATATAAATCAGTAAAGAACAAGCTTGGATTTTGTCTAAATCTAGTCAAATCTCAGCATTAGGGAATCATCTCCCAGGTGAACAGCAAAGTGTATTTTTGCTTTTTGCTCAAACCCATACCAGCATACCAGTGAAGACACAACAGCAAGAAAAGTGAAACTCAGTGTTTAGCAGTGATGCAGAGGCGCCTCCCTCCCAGAGCTCTGCCATTTCTTTTCAGTGTTCTGATGCTGAATTATACCTCATGTCAGCATGCTGCACAGCAAGGAAGCAGCACACAGAAAGCCACAGTAGACAGCACAGTTATATCAAGACCTTGAGAGGTCATGCTGAGATGAAAGAAGCTAAGATCAGATAAAAACCAGCAGGACTCCAGTGAATAAAATGTTTAATAGCTGTACATACATGTGTTACATATCACTGTTTTCAGCTTTTAACTCACTAGTAGAATTGTGGAGAAAACCTGTGACCAGGAAGATAGGACTCAAAAGAAACCTATATGACAAACACTTGGAAAAAAAAAAAAAAAAAACAAACCAGAAAAAAACACCCCCAAACCAACAACAACAAAAAATCCCACAAAGAAATACCAAACAAAAAAATCCCCACCCAAACAACAAAAATCCCAAACTCACACAAACAAACAACAACGACAAAAAAAGACCCAAAAAACCCCAAAGCAAAAACAAACAAACAAAAAACCAACCACAAACAAGAAAACCACACCACCAAAACCAAAAACCACCCAAAGAAACCAACACAGGACAAGGTAATTAAAAAATCTGCTCTCTCATCTAGGAAAGTGTGCTTTGGTTTCTATTTCACCCTGGAGATAACACTTCATCTCACTTTTGTTCATTCAAGTGACCTCTAAGTCCATCCTCCAATTTCAGTACTGTCACAAAGCCAAATTCTTACCCAACTCAGTTGCTTCTAGGCTTATTCAGTTACCTCAATCTCTCATGAATGCCTGGTTATTCCCAGAACAACTACACGATAAGACAAGAGTTAGGACAAATCTTGGACCACTCAAAACAAGGACACAGCACAAGACTCCAAGGCTCACAAATTGCTCTGCATCTGGATGCTGCTGCAGTTGTCATTTGGACACTCAATGACCTATCTGCACTGCTCAGAGAGAGTGGCCAATACAAATTTCTTCTTGCAACAGAAGAGGACACAACAGCTTAGCTGGTCTAGGAGGGAGAGGAAAGGAAATACTGGAAAACCAAAGTCTTGAGTCTCTTCCTCATGCTCCAGCACACCAGCAGAAATCAAAAATGCAACATGTTCACATGCAACATCTAGTAAAAATGCACTTACTTATAGTCAGAAAGAAACATTTCTTTGCTCTTTTTTCCTTATTCCAAACAACAATCACTTTCCAAAATCTGTCCTCTACTGCAGTTTCTGCAGGTCCCCTCTTCCACGCTGCAGTCAGGCAGCCCCAGGCAATGCCTCTCACATGCCTCCCATGGCTGTCCAGCCTCCAGGGAACAGCCCCTCCATTCACCGCTGCCTCCTCGGCCACCATCTGGAACCCTCCATGGTTCCAGACACAGCAAGTTCATAAACCCGTGCACAAGTGTACTGCAACGTGGCTTTCTGCTCATTGTTTAGCACTACCAAACAACAGAGCTTTATGGCTCTCTCACAAGAAGTAGCCAGAAGAGCCTTTTGAAATTTCCTCTTGCTGCCGAAGTTCACAGTGCTAATAGCTTGCATTTTCCTCCAAGAAACAGCTGGACATCATGATCCTAAAGGTCCTTGTCAATTTAAATAATTCTTTGATTCTTAGAAGCCCAAATTAAGCCACAGTAACCAGAATGGACTTAGGAAAAAAAGAAGCCCAACTCACCACATAAGAAATTACCTAGATTTATAAGTCAGCTTCTAAAAAAACAACTATACAAAGTGATTTAAGAAAATAATTTATAGCTCAGCAAATGTGGAACATATTTCCAGCAGGGAGATGAAATGAGATTGTGGAGAAGAAAAAAGAAAAAACCCTATACCTGAAGTGAGCTTAGACTGCAGAATTGTTTTACAGCTCAGGTAGTTACTGTTTCCTTCTATTCAATAGTTCTGTTTCCTTCTACACAGTACTTAAATGCATTGCACACTGAGATTTTAATTTGCAAATAGGTGTTCTCCCAGCTTTTTTTTAACCCCCAAGCCAGAGATGCACAAGTATGGCTGCCAGCCTCTCTTCCATATCATTCCCTCCTGCCACACTCAATGACTTTATAAGTAAAATGCAAACTACAAGCCACAAGAGAAAAGCAAAATAGGTCCCTTACCAATGTGCTCCTTTCCAAGGCCAGATGAACTTCAGTTGTCCTGTTGTCATTGCATTTAAGTGCACCAAGCTAGGTAACATCAGCTCAGCTTACAAACTTTCATGCATTCATACAGGAAAAAATAAGTCCACCAGGCAAGCCATGAAACTACAGTTTCAGCCTCTCTGAACTCAACAGCACGAAGCACAGATATGAAAATAAGGCAGTAATTACTGTCTTCAGGCTTTCTCAAAGCTTGGAAAACTCTACAGACAGCACTCCAAGAGCTTCAAGGAGAAAAATGCTCTCTATCATTACTTTTAAAACAAAATAGTAAATAAAAAGCCCCTGTTATTTATCCTGGCTTTCAGGATCTACATCTGTCATTTGAACACCTCAAACACTTTCATGATGACAACAGCCTAGCAATCAGAAAATTTCAATAACTATTTTAGACACAGAGAGGAAACTCTAGGTACGAATACCAAAATGGAAATAAGCAAATAAAGAAAACACCTTTGGAAGCCACAGAAGAGGCTTTCCCAGGAACTACCTGAAGAAGGCTTCATGGGCCAGAGTATCACCAGACACCTGATCTACTTTTTTCATTCAAGTACAGCTCCAAGAAGCTCCCAGAAATCAAATCCCAAAAAGTTATCCCATGCTAGTTTGCAATTTTAAGAAGTTACTTACAGACTAAATGTTATACCAATTTTGTCCACAGCTTATTCACATTACTCCTTTGGACCTGCCAGCCTTCGTATGATTTGCTTGTGCTATTCAGATTTGCACTTATTTGGAGAGGAGGAAGTAACACCACCTCTCTTACTTGAGAAAAGCTTTACTATTGCACCCATTAATGGCTGAATGAAACTGCCTCCAGGAAAAGTCAAAGTTACAAAGCACACAGTCTATAAGCTGTGCATAAGAAGATTAAAGCATGGCCTGCTTCAAATTTCCTAAGCTTGAAAAAAATGTGTGGCAAAGGCCTCATAGGACTGGAGAACCCACTCATTTTTGAAGGTTTAATAAAGCAGTATTATAAAATAAAAGAGCACAGGAAAAGACAACATTCAGTACTGTAATTTCTACAAACCCACAAAAAGACATCCCCAAAACAGAAAGAACACATGCGGTGTTCTGTTCATCTGTGCTTTGCTGGAGTGCCCTAACTGAAGTGCAGTAAGGAGATGCAAAGAGGCATAAAACCCTTTAGGCTGTTACTTGAAACTAATCTCCTCACTAGCTGCATGACTACTGCTCACCTCCTTCTCTGTCCCATAGCTCTTGACAAGATCTTCAGCTATACAGCTCCCTAACAACTTAGTACATTTGTAAAAAAAGGTATAAAGACATAATCCTCACTAAACTCCACAATAGTACTAAGCACTCATTATGGAAGTTTTCTAGTTCTGGAAGGATATTCTGTCTTTATCCTGTAGGTGTTGAAAGGCAGAACTGAACCCTTCCTGACATTAGAATGAGTGTAATTTTCAAGAGAAACAAACAGGAGCTCCTGTAGCATTGTGGCTTTCTGTCTAATCAACACGAATGTCTGTGAAGTTGTTGCAGAAGTCATCCACTCTTCTCACACAATAGAATGAATTATCTTACTGTAAGCAAAGATGTTTAAAAGGAAAAGCAAGAGCCCAGGATTAACCTACTGCAACTGAGGAACATCATCCACCTAATGTCCTCAAACAGTAACAAGAACACTTTGTGAACACACAAACCTCTGGCATGGTAGCCCCAGCAGTAACCTGGCTAGCACCAAACTGGTTACATGCAGAAAGCTACCAGTTTGACATGGTGAGCTCTTGAGCAGACATGGTCACACACCAGATAAAGGAGCCATCTGTGTCCAGATTAGTGCATCTCTTTGCAAAGGTAGCTCTCCTCATTGCAAAGCCCCGCAGTCATTGAATGCGCAGTCATCTCTCTCTGAACAAAAGACTACAGTAATTCAGTGAAGAATGGTCCACAGCCCCACCAGAAGACATTTCAGAGCATCCCTCCTATTTCATTGCTTGCAACTCACTTTCAGTCTGGTGGCTAGGAAATTTGATTCAGACCACAGAGGTGGTTACAGAAGTGTTACAGAACTCAGCATCAGCGTGAGAAGCACATTCTCACTGATACACATAAATGTAACATTAAAGATGTAGTGACATCCCTTGGGCACTATTGTATAGATGCAGCATGATTTGTACCTGCTGTTATTCAGTAATTCCAAAATGTTTTTCTCTCCCCTATGTCCCACAATTTTTTCTCCCTCTAAAAGAAAGCAGCATGCTGCATTACGCTCTGCAATAGATTTAGGCTTCTTTCCTGTACATGCAACATAGTGCCAATCTTGGAACATTTAGTGCTTTCCAGGAATCACAAAGGACATGCACACTGAAAAGCCTCTGTGGAAACACATGGGTATGATTAGGCACATTTGTCCAGGGCAACAATTTCCATGCTTTTGCCTCAAGGTCTCCACCTTGCAGGAAGTCCAGTAATACAAATTCAACTTTTAGACCCCCTCCCCCCCATTCTAATTCCCAAGGCTGAACAAACTTCAAACCAACCACAAGAATACTTATTAAACCCTGAGTTATTCAGCAGGACTAGTGTAGTCAAGCCCAGGGACACACAGAACGGAATGACTGGCAGAAGCAGAACTGTTGTAAGCCAGCCGCTCATCCTGCTGTGACAAGCAGCAGTTCAGAATGCATATTTCAGGCACAGGAATAGAAGCAAGTGTCCTAATTACCTCTTCTCTAAATCTTTTTCTTCTTGCTGCATGGAGGTCAGAAAGAACATAGTATCAATTTGAAAGGAGACACAGATTAGAAAGAGTATCAAACACACTAGGCGCAACAGTAGCACTGCTGATCGAAAAGGTCTGTGCAAATTTGTGAAGAGGTACTGTCACATTCCGCACGTAATAAAAAGGTAGAGCTTACTTATTAGACAAGTTAAAATTCTGACAGCTTTCAGAGATAAACACAGAATGGAAAGCTTTATCATCCACATGCTCTCCACACCCAAGTCTACTTTTTCCAGACAAGCTTGTCTCCACATAACTTAGAATAAATAAACTGTGAGCCAGCAGATCTGAACACACACCGTGACAGACTAAGTAGTTCCCCAATAAGAAACCTATTATATCTAGGTTGTTCACAATTTTGTCCGTCTCTATGCCTCAAATGTATATTAGACAGACAAGAAGCAGGCTTTTTAAGAAAATGATTGATTTGGAACAGAGTTCCGAGCATATTTATTTTAAAAATGCCTCAGAAAGAAAATTAAACTGTATATTCTTCACACTTATTGCAAGAACTCTGCTACACTAGCAAATGTTTTATAGTTTATCACTGGCCTACCCTGTTAGTCTGCAAGTTGCCACAATGGATAATCTGTACTGTTACTTTAGAAGAAAAAAAAAATACAAAAACCCACACCAAACACCTCCCTGTCAAATATTTAAGAATAGGTGGAATAAATGACCTCACTGCAATTTGCAGAAAGTGTGCAAAAATATTTGTAAGCTTTCCAGAAATTGCTTTTACTCAAATACCTGTATGACATTTGTCAGTGCCTGTTTTAATAGTTTTTTTCATTTTCTTTTCTAGATGCACAGGCTTTTAACCAGCTCTAGACTGTAGTACCAAGAACAGATACTAAAAACAGAACCAGCAGATAAGCACTGTTATACAAGAAATGGAGAAACCTTAGAACAAAGTCATGCTAAACTCTTTCTTGCCTCTTTCTTCAAAGATGTAAATCAAAACACACCCTGTTGCATATCCAAATGGCTAGACAGCTAATTCACAGCACCGTTCTTGGAGAATAAAAGTAGCTAAGTAGAACAATTTTACTACCTGTAAAATAGTACTATCTGCCTTGATCCTTGTCTTAGGAAGAAAGCTCCACTCAAAAGGTGAAAATCTTGCTCCCTGAATTCACAGTCCAGCTTTAGCAGCTTCACTGCTACTTCAGCAGTAAGCACGACACAGGACAAACACTAGTTTAAAGCAGACAGCTCACCACACCATATGAACATGGGATTAAACTGGTAGTCATCTTTTCTATATACAGACTATTTTGTATACAATTAGAATTCAAACATATTCATTAAAAAAAACAAAACTCTCTGGCCTTAATGGGTCTCCATCAGTCTCCATCACTGATAGCCAGTCCCATCTTATGAAGTCAGCAGGCTAAATATACTGTATGATAAATACACTTTCACTGCTTAGGTATGATCAGGCAACCCACAGCAATGTCACTGATAACATGATAAAGTCACCTCATCGTCACTGTCTGATGTCTCAGAGTCTGAAGATGCTGTAGGTTTGCTCACAGGTGGTTCCTTTTCTTCAGAGTCGCTGCGTTTCCGTTTGGCCAATGACAGGAGCTCCTGGTGTAAAACACACACAATTATTTCAAAGTGCCGTAATTGGTTTTAACAATCCAGGTCAGTGCACATACAGGCTCTCTGCAATAGCTGAGCACATCTCAGTAGCACGATTATTGCCACCTGCTAGGAACAAGTCTACTTATGTTTCATAAATATACATGTGCACACACAATTTTAATACTGGATGCTACAAAAGGATTTTAAGGATAACAAATTATAAAAGGTAACTATTAGTACCATTACTTTCTTGGCATAAACAACTTAAGACAAATTACTTTCAGAGTCATGTCCAGATTTGTCTTATTTGGATTGGGTAATAATTCAAAACCACCCTAACTACACCATGAAGCACCAGCCCTAAAAAGCCAAATACCAGTAGATAGCAGCTTCTTCTCCTAAACAACAGATATGTTTGCAATTATACAACTTAAAGGGGAAATGCTTTAGGCATCCCTTTTACATCATGGTTGGTAATATTTAGTTAAATTCCTTTTCACTGCTGGTACATGCCCCAGAATGCACTTAAAGCTTAGGAGAGGCACAGAGCAGGTATCAAGCTCAAAGTCTGTGAAACTTAGTAGAGCTGCTCTGCTCAAAAGGAAACACTTTCACAGGCAACACACATCCACACAAAGAACTACATGGCTCTCAAATACTCTCATCCTCTGCTGTTCATCACTTTCCAGGTGACACAAGCAGTAGCACAAACCAAACATTTTTGAAGCTGTGTTACTGTCTTTGCAGTCCGGGACACAGAATCTATTCTCAGAAACATCACTCTGGGGCTAATTAGTCTTAGCTGTGTGTAGAAATACAGCCACACCAACTTCTGCAGTCTTGGGAAGTTGATGCTGGATTGGTTTCCATTAGTTTCATAACTGGAAGATTATCTCAACAAATTGATTCCAATTTACTACCTCAAATGAGAACATAAACACTGCAGAAACTGATGGTCTGCCTACTAACCAATAAAGAAACTTTTCATTAGTTCATTAGTATTGGCATTTTACCAAACGTTCTCTAAAGAAGCCCTGCAACATCAACATAGCACATTTGTACAACCAGAAGATCTATGGAAGCTCCTGAAGAAGCTTCAGTAGTGCCTCTCTTCGGGGAAACTGTTGAAGAGAAGCACCACATTAAAGCCATATTCTTTTTTTTTCTTTCTACACTCGTTCTCTATTTTCCAAGACACTATATTTAAAAGGCTGCTAGCCATTTGATTCGACAAGCCCAGATTGCCACAAGAAGCTGTCAAACATTTAATCGGTATTTAACATTTAAGTCAGTATTCTCTCATCTCCAAAACATGGCTTCCCTGCCACCTGATCATCATCTTTGCACACACACCTCCCCGCTGTCACAGTTACTACAACAGCTCAGTGGAGGGGGAAGCACCTACTGCTCAGGTAGAGCTGCAGATGCCTGCTGCCAGTGAGGGATGGAACAGATGCAGAAGCACGTGGTTACTCCTGCCAACATCACTCCGATTGTCTGACTATGCTAGAGCTAGTCCAGCTCCCATTTTCAAGTTCTAAACTCTCAAACTCATACACTAGCAGCAAGATGTTGGCAGTGCTAAGGACTCTAGAGCTATGCAAGATCAACCACATCAGCTCCAGTGTATTTGCTTTAACAGGGGATCTGATCTGATCTTTCTGAAGCCCCAATCTGCAAAGGTATTTTTGTGTGTTTGGGAAGGCTTTTTATTGCAACATAGCAACAGCTTCTACATTAAAAACTCTGAAAGTCCAACAGATAAATTACATCAGACATGTCGGCTTGAGCATATTCAACCCACCAAACTTCTCCCCGGAGCAAGCACTGCCCTACAAGCTGCAACAGACTTCACCTATAATGTCTTTATTTGCCACTGGAATCACACCATCAATACCTGCTGCACCAAAAGGTGAATCTTTGAAAGCAGCCTGCTCCACAGGGGGAGACATCCCTTTTGCAACCCTGACACGCTTGAACTCACAGCAGACATCGCACTTACAACCCCGGGACATGCTCTGATGACAAATAAATAAACACCAGCCCTTCTTACATCTACAGGCTGGTTTCCCACCAACAGAGCGCCCCAGCACAGTCACCGAGATTGAGAGGGTCGCATTAAACACACACGCATTAACACTCCGGGAGCCTGCCCGCCCCGAGGAGAGGCAGGGACCTAACACGCTGCTCTCCCGGCGTACCAAAGTAGCGTGGAAAAGTTGCCCAGCCCTTTGGGCCTCTTTCCCCACTACTCGAGGTGAGGAGACCGCTGGCAGCCGGGCCCCGCTAACCCCTCCTCAGGGCCAGACCGCCCGGAGCATCGCCCCGGAGCATCCACCGCCCCTCCGTCCCGCCGGCGCCGAGCACGGGGCCCGCTGCAAAGAGCCCCCGCCAAGGCGGGCCTCCTGCCAGGGGCGGGCCGGGACCCGCCGCGGGGACGCGGGCTCTCCCCACGGCGGCCGCGGGGCCCCATCGGGCCGAGGAGGGCGAGAGCGGCGCGGGACCAGCGGGCGGGAGCGAGGGAGGGATGGCGGCGCCGAGCCTCGCGCGGGCCGGCGATCCCAGGCCCCGCGTTCGGGCCGGGCCTGCCCGCGCACCTGGTCCAGGTTCTCCTCGCTGCCGCTGTCCTCGGTGTCGGAGTCGATAAGGACACGGCCTTTCCGCTTCTTCACCATGGCGGAGCCGGCGGTGCCCCCTCCCCGCCCCGGCGGCGGCGGCGGCGGCGGCGCTCGCACGGCCCGGCCCGGCCTGACCCGCGCCGCCCGCCCGCCCGCCCGACACAAAGGGCACCGCGCATGCGCGGCGCGTGGGGCGGGGCGAGGGCGGAGCCGCCGCTGCCGCTGTCCCCTCACGGAGCCGCGCGCTGTCCCCGCGGCCGCTCCCCCGGCGCCCGCAGAGCCGCGGAGAGCGCGGAGGCCGCGGAGATCGCGGAGGTCGCGGGCCGCGCCTCGGCCGCCGCTGCTGCGTGCGGGACGTCCCTGGCCGCCGTCGCTGGCGGCGCAACCGGAGCGGCGCGGCGCTCGTTCCTTGGCCGGCCCCGGCGCGGCGGACCCGCGGCGGGAAGGTGAGGCGGTGTGCGTGCGGGGTCTGGTGCTCACGGAGCGGGAGCGGCGAGGCGGCTGCTCTGCGGGGACGGGGCTCGGCCGCCGCCCCCCGTGCTGGCCTCGCCTCTGCCCGCCGGGCTCAGCCGGGCGGGCGGGATCCGGGCCGGCGCCCAGGCCGCGGCGGAAGGCGAGGCGTCGCAGCTGCCGGGCCGAGCACGGGCTGCTAAAGGCTCGCCGAGGGACACAACCGGGCTACAGCAGAATGTACGGGAATTCTCCGCTCTCTTCTTGCACTCGGGTGCAGCAATGAGGAGACAGGGTTTCTGGATCGCGAACTTGCCTCCCGTCGTGTGAAGTGCACGATAGAGCATAATGTGAATCCTAAGCTACTGAAATGTGAATTCTAAAAGCTACTTCAGTGTAGCTTTAGGCATAACTTAGTTAGACTGTGAGAATAACGGCAGTAAATCTTACAGTGAGTAAAGGAAGGTGAGTGACATGTAGAGGGTGTGAGTGGGGTGCCTGACTCCATTCCTAAAAGCTCACAGAAGTTGAATGCCTGTGACATCAGTTTTGGTTTTGTTCTGCGGCATGAAAAAAACAAAACCAAAAAAAGTTCCACAAAAAACAAATAAAAACCACCAAAAAAACCAAACCAAAAAAACCAACCAAACAACAACAACAAAAAAAAAAACCCACCTGTATAATTTTACAAGTAAGAGAAAATTGCATTGTACAGAGCATTGAGGAGAGTTTTCCTGAAGCCTTGTTTTAAAAAAAAACCCACATTGAATTGTAGTCTTTCATGTTAAACTTTTCAGTCTTTGCAGACGTCTCTGTAATCCTAACACAGGTATATTGAGGGCGACTTGGAAGAAGGTTGTGGTATGGCTGCTGCAGGACTTAGTATTTGAAAAGTCTTGTCATCTGTGTTGGATGAGGTTGTCATGTTTGTCTGTGTGGCAGCAGCACCTACCTGTTGTGAATTTGTGATTTTCATGCAGGAATAAAACTTTTTAGTTATATAGGTGTCATCTTTTAGAAACCTTCATAGGTTGTTTTTGTTGGTGTTATCCATAACACTGAACTTATTGGTGGAAGGCATGAAGATAAATTGATTTTCTTTTCTATTTTCAGTTTTATTTGAAGTAGTTTACTTGGGTTTTCTTATTTGCATGGGGATTTTACACCATGGGCAGAAGGGAAAGCATAGGGTGGAAGTCAATAAGTAAACTCAAGCTCTGAGGAGGTGTCATTCCTGATGGGTTTTTTCATTCTGTTTTCCAATGACTTGGATTTCTAGCTAGTATTGATTATGAAAGTTAAATAATTTCACAAGCATCCTATATGCAATTTTTTATAACCTTTTCTCTTTTTCATTAAAGGTGAAGATCAACTACAGTAACTACAATAATATAGCTGTAAATACTAGTTTTGTTGTTAAATTACCTTTCAATCCATTGATTGCCTTACTGGCCGTGAATTTGTCAAGTGACCAGCATGGCTCTGGCTGTGCTGCTGAACGGTGCTTCCTTCCCCGGTGGATGCTGCAGGCACAAAGTTTTGCTCTCCTCACTTGGACCTCTCCTCAGCAATTCAAAATTGTACAGCAGCTACAGGAGGCCCGGGGCAGAGCCTGAGAAAAAACTGTCTTGGCAGAATGTTGATTTCAGCTTTAAGAAGACCATTGATCACCTGAAGACTCAGCTAAGCTTGCTGAAGAAGGAAACCCAAGATTACTTAAAAGGACCTCGAGGCCATCCATTAAATCAGCACTTGCTGGAACAAACAAGGGTGTTGTGGCAGTTTAGGAGCCAAGAAGATTTAAATAAATGGGTTATTTCCTCTGATATGGAGATTGGAGGGAAAAGTAAAGTTTACATCAAATTGGGTAGGAATAACCAGGCTGCTCTGCTGTATGGAACCCTCAATACAGAAGTGCCTCGTGATGGGGAGACACAATACAGTGGATATTGCAGTATGAGATCCAGACCACTAGTGGTAAGTACAGCTCCGTGTTTGCACAGCTTCTGATATGAATCTGAGGTGTTTGTGGAATCCCAGTGACAGCAAGTGGCCTGCTCTTTACTGCTGATCACTTTCAGGTTTCTCTCACACATGTAATTACTGCTGTGCCTGCTTTGACTTGGAAGGAACTTAAATTTTTTTCTTGGATTTTGTTTTCCTTTCTTAGAAAAGGAATAATACATATTTGATCATTTACTTATGTACAATAGACAGACCTGTTTGCAGCATCCTTACAAATGAAGGATGTGGAATGAATCTTTGTATCCAAAATTGGTATGATTAAAATAGGCATCTTTCTAAATTTGAAGTTGATTGAATGTCTCATAAGTAAGAATTTTCTGGGCTTTAACTTGGTCTATTCATCAGACTTGGTTACGATGAATGAATCATTTTCTCACAGGAGCAGAAAACAAGGCTTTGAAATGTACTTTTTAAAGGTCTGCCTCCTACTGTACATCAGAAAAAAAGCAAGACACAAATCTTTGATAGCTCAGAATTGAGCAAAATAGAATCAGAAATGGGTGTGCTTATTTTGGATACTGCTTGTTTCATCCCTTATTTCTAAGCACCTTTAAAAATAAAGGAACATTTTTACGCACGGGATAAAATCCTTGAATATTTAATGTGTTCTGTTGTTTGTATCTTGGCACAAGTGCTTAGGTAGAATAATTTCTGGGCCAAAACCTTGGGGAGTAGGGAATATGAGTAAGCAAAATCAATGGGTAAGTGAGAGACATATGAAGACTGATTAAAATGGTGACATTAGATCAGATGACTGGAACAAGTGGAGTCTGTCTGAATTAAACTCTCAGGACTGCAACTCACTTATGCAGATGTGACCCAAACTTTCACCTCCTATTTCTGAAGCAGTGGAGTGTATGAGTCAATCTTTATTTAAGTAGAAAGGCTCAAAACTGTTGAAACCATAAAATGCAGTAGCTACAGGCCTTATATTTATATATTCATAATGTACTTATTCTGTTACCTACAGGATGAGTTGGTAGAACAATAGCTGATAGGTAATCATAGTAATGCTGTAAAATAAAGGGGAAGCATCTGAATTTTTGGTGCTAATTTTGACTTCTTGGCAAGTCTGGCCAAGAATAACTTTGCCCTCTGTCCCTCATTGCTCCAAGTGACTCCAGTGCAGAAGGACTGAAGGACTCTTGGATATGTCATCATGCAAATGGCAACATCTCAGGATTTTTCAGATCTTTGGAAAAAATGCAATAAAGAATTAGACATGCTTGCAATCTTATTATTTTACACAGTTAATGAAAAAAAATTGGAACACATTAAATGCTCCCAGTGTTCATTAATCTTCCATTGGAAAGTTATCAAAGGGGATAAATTATTTCACTGCTTCAATTTCCTGCCATCACTTTTGAATTATCTAGAACTGACCACAGAATATTAAACTTAGTGAACTACATAAGTGCTGATCTATCACTGCAGCATTTGTGTAATTGCCTGATAGGGAATTATAAGAAGGTCTGATTTCTGATAGTTACAAGATTGTGGTTTATAATGTAAGTGTGAGTCCTCAGGCAGCAATATTGCAATTTGTGTCTCTAGTATAGTGCTGAAGGAAATGCAGTGAGCTCAGCTGCCAGGGTGATAACAGAGTAGCTGTGTTCACTGTGTTACAGTAAATACTATCTGACATAATAACAGGGGCATGATCAAAGCAACAATGTTCTGTACCTCATAATGAAAGTGGCCCTCTATTAAGGAGGAGTAATTCTATTTATCAATAATTCGTAGGGATCTTTTAACAGGAAGAAGTATTATGACTGGTCAAACTTCAACAGTCTGTATTTACGTGTCCGTGGTGATGGCAGACCTTGGATGGTAAACATTTATACAGACCCCTACTTCTCTCATCAAAAGGATGACCTCTACAGCTACTTCATGTTTACCCGAGGAGGCCCATACTGGGAGGAAATACAGGTGAGCTGATGAATCTTTCAAACTAATGAGACTGTCTTGAGGTCCTGGCCAAAACACAGGAAGGGGAATTCTTTCAACATTCACAGTTAATTTCTATTGCTGTCCACTCAACATTTTCATTATACAATAGATATGTGCCTTTGGCTCGAGAGCTCCCAAAACTGGACTAGGGGAGGGCACACGGTGTCAATTGTGTTAAAGAATTGTTCCACTGTGTGTTTCTCTGAATGCCTGCTGTTGGCTCTTACTGGAGCAATAGGATGGACACAGCAATTGAAACTCAGCAAGCGTTGCCTGGAATGTTCTCTGTGGTAACCATTTTATCTGTAATACAAATGGGTGTGGACTGTTGTGGGATTTTTTCCGTGTAACAGGATTTGCTAAACTTGGAGCCTCTCTGGAGTCAGTCAGTCTCAAGAGCTGGGATTTGTCATTTGTGACCCTTGATCTGTGACACAGAATAATATTTTTGAGAAGTGTGAGTTGCGACTCTTTTCTGGTGCAACTTGAGGACCTTTTGTAATTCTCTGATGACAGCTATAGGGAGGTTTGCACATCTTTATGAATTGGTGTTGAGTGCTCCACAATACCATTGTCCAGTCATGTGGGAACAGCCTGCTGTCCCTCCAGACGAGGAGCCAGGAGGATGAAGGAGTGTCACTGCTGGCTTGGATGTTTTCCTCTCACCCTCACCAGCCACCAGCCAGCCCTGCTTTCTTGCTCCCACTACTTTCAAAGAAATTTTTACATTACCCTGAAGTGCTTTGCTAGAGATACTGATGTCGGAGTATGAAGTGTGCACTGTGAAATCCACAGCCTGGGTACAGAGGAGCTGTCAGTATGTACCCATGCTAGACTTGAGAGTAATTTCTGGTTTATATTTCCATGGTACTGGAAGGAGATATTCTCACTGTAAGCAGCCACCTTCTGTGCTGCAGCTGTTCATTGTGTCCTGACAGGGTAATGCTCCTGTGGGATGGCTACAGCCACCCAGGCAGGGTGGGCCTGGAGCTGGCTGCCAGTGGCCAGCTGAAAGGGTTAATGTGACCCATTTCTTTGTGCCAGTTTCATGTACCCAACTAATGCTAGCACCAGATACAGCAGTGTTAATTTACTAACACGTTATTTTCTTTTCTCTAAGTTTCTGTTTTATACACTGGTGACACTAAAGTCTGATTTTGTTTTGTTTATGTCAGATTCCATTCTCCAAATTCTTTCTCTCCAGTCGAGGAAGAGTCCAGGATAACCAGCATCCTGTCTGGTTAGACAAGGCAAGTTTTCTCTAGGCTTTATTTGAAATTTCATTTGAAAAGGCAGTATAAGGAACACAAAACTGCTCTGTAAAAAAATCATAATTTCCTTCAAGATGGCCTGATATAGATAACTTACAAATTCTCTAATGTTTGTGAATTTGAAATTGAAGGGCCTCTTCATGTTATAAGATGCTTATTCTCATGTGTGGTAAATGAGAACATGAAGTTGTATATGGGCTATTTAAAAATATTTACTAGGAGTTAAAGGGACAAATTAGTACTTGACCTAAGTATTCTTCACTGAACTTTTGTTGATAGTTATTTTATATGCAGCACTTGACAGTAAAAATTACACTGTACTTCCAGTGCAATTTTAAAAACATATTTTAAAGAAACCCAAAAGTCAGGGAAGCAGTGGGAAGGTAGTTTAAGAAATCTTAATAAAATATCTTGGTCACATACAGAATATTTGGAGTTGGAAGGGACCAACAGGGACCATCAAGTCCAACTCTTAAATTAATTGCCCTCATGATACTAATATATGTTTTCCTAGGAACCTGGAAAAGCAGAAAATAATTGTTAAATAGGAATAAAAAAGGCAGGAAACAGTCAATGTATCTAGGGCTTGCAAAGGAATAGATTCTTCAGAGCAGAGTTTAGGTAACTCCTGTAGATTATCTGTAACAATGTGATTTGGGAAAAAAGAGCTTTAAAAACCCTCTGGACTTCAAAAGCTGAGGGGCTGCTTGTAGAGCTTGCTGCTGGGGCAGGAATAGCATTGAAAGCATTAGAATGATCCAGAGGAGTGTCAGTGCATTTACCTAGCTTTGTTCTTTATTTAGCATATATTTGCAATATAGATTTATATTCAGTCCCATTTATACATCTGACACAGCCTAGGCATTATTTTCCCAAACTTACAGCAGTGCTTGAACTCATGGGCACTGCTCAGATCTGCACTTTCAGCAGGCCTTTGGGACAGCTGAGTTTATAAGGTGGCCTGCACTGATGAATGGACTGAGCTGTTAATGATGGAGGTGTTTTGTAACCTGTGAGAGCTGAGGGAGCATTTGGGCAAGCCATAGGCTAATAGAAAGCATGCACGAGCCACACAGATTTGTTCTTATATTTAAGAACATTATTCTAATTGGAAAACAGTGGCTAAGAGCCTTGTCTTACTATTAAACTCAGTAATTAAGTTTCATGCCAGCTTAAAATTAAGTTCTAAAATGTCTGGTTTGTTGTTTTCACAGAGTAGATGGTGTATCACTATCTGGAATGATTCCTTCCATCCTTAATTACGTCTCTGTTTCTCCTATTAATGAAAGAATAGTAATTTTATGAAAATATGTTTAGAAACCCAATTATGATGAAAGTGGCTGTATAGAAAGCATGAAGGATAAAAGTAACTTGCTTTAGGCTTGGGCCATTTTAAATCAAGGGTTTATTAATATGTGGAGTCATTTCCCACTGGGGTCTGTATTGAAAATGGGATAGTGAATGTTCAAGCCTTAAAAAATGCTGCTGCATTTTGAACAAATACCGTTTTAAAGAAGATGGCTGTGATCGGTGTGTTAAATATAATTTGGGAGATACAACTGAGTTTGATTGTAATATTATAAATACTGTTCTACTCTTTGTGTCTTTTAATTAGGTTAGAACCCTTGGATTCACCATTGGAGATAAAGTAGATGGTCCATTCCAGCTGGAGATTGATTTTATTGGTCTGCTAAATGACAGAGCTCATAAAGAAAAGTTTGCCTATGAAGCATATGACAAGAATACTCCAGTCTAAGTTGGGCTGGTGTCCTTTGGAACATTCTTCAGATAGTTGGTTTATTTTTATAAAATACTTCTTAACATGTGGTTTGTAACAGCTTGAAGAGCCTGTGTAAACATTAAAAAGATAAGTGCATGAAGTGTGGCACCACGGGCATCTTTAAACTCCCAAATACAGACTCATGGAGAGACTGTACACAGATAGATGGATTGCAATGTAGCCTGAGAGCAGTTGTGATGTTCTTACAAAGTAGTAACTCTTTTTGGCTTCTGTCCTGACCTTTACTGAAAAAAGTATTTCACAAGTTTGTTGTTCTTTTCTTGTCCAACACTTTTATTTTCTACATTGTGATTTGTTGACGGTTGTAAAACACTTGCATCTACTAGTTTTAAACTGAAAAAGGTATGAGAATTAATACTCTGAGGACTGGTGCTTAAGTGTGACTCAGCTACTGAAATTTGCAAAGAGCAGCACCAGAAGTGGAAAAGGCAGAAGTATTTCAACCTTTAGCTTTGGCTCTTGTAGATAGCTAAAAAAAGTAAAAGCTGCCACTGCCAAGATGGAAACAAGAGCTATGCAGCAGGCTTGACTTTTCCTCAGAGCTGTTGACGATAATCCTACAATGATGCAGAGCCAAAGTTGTTGGAAAGAAGCAATGCTCCAAAGGAGGGGTGGGAGGAAAGCTGCAGTTCTGTCTGCTCCCTGAGGAGGCAGAGCTTGGCTTACTTAGCACCATTACAGGGCACAGCAGTTAGCCTAACTCTGCTGTGTTGTAAGAATTCACAGCCTCAACTGGTGGCACAGCACCTTAATACCTCCCTTCTGCAGAGAGATGCAGTTTTCAGTAATTCAGGATAACGACTCAGCACTTGCTTTATCAAGAGTATGTTTCAGCTGTCAAATTTAAATAATGAAAGCACTGACCTCTTCCACAGTGACCTTGTTTAAGTATACTACAGAAATATTAAATGTACCTGTATTTTATATGGAAGAGAGCATAATGAAGCAAGCTGAAACAGGATCTTGTACTGTTATCTTCCTTTTGCACTGAATTCAGCAGCTTAATTGTAGAAGAAGGATGATACCAGGAAGATATCAGAGCAAACATCTTTCTTGGAGTGGGAGGCAGGCGAGTTGGTGAGGAAAACTTGGCACAGGAAAACACAGCAGCAAATACAAGAGTGAAAAAACAGTGCCAGAGTAAGGAAGCAGTTGTAGTTAGTATACTAAATGATAAAGCCAGTGATAAACAGGACATATACAAAATATTTATTTCCCCCATTACATTTATTTAGAAATTTGTTTTTTCTTGACATCACAACATATGATAGGACATAAATTCACTGAAACATTTATTTGCTCAACAGCTGAGATTACAGCTGCTAAATTACCTTTCTACTTCTATCCCTAAAAAATCCAGACAACTTTTCTATGTATTTTTTTAATGTAAAAATAACAGCTTCTTTTAAAACCATTCTTTTAAAATGTACCTCAACACAATTAAGCATCTTAGAGGTGAAAAGCAAGAGGATTTTAACATCTGCTATTTACTATAGAAAGGAGCAAAACCTTAATTGTTCAAAGCATTCAGCTGGTAATTTGTCAATTCAGTTGTGACTTTTTCAAAAAGGTAGTTTACAATTATGCATCAGTTTGCCAGAGAGCTTGCATATTTTTTCTTCACTTTGAAATTCCCTACTGTTTCATAGGCATTCAATTAGAAATGCTGAGTAATTGCTGTAACTTAGAGAACTTAAGGATTGATCTGGAGAACAGGGCAAGCAGGTACTTTCAAATCTTGTCATTTTGAACACTGGAACGTTTTGAAGCTGCTGCTATCTAAAGCCTGCATGGCCTGCATTCTAGCACAATGGACAAGTCCATTCTGATGCACAAGTCTACCCTAAGTTGCAAGGAGGCTTCTTGAGCTTTTTTTTCCACTTATATTTTCCTCTTTAACATCTTTTAGTCAAGTAAATTAGTTAAATGAAAACATTATGAAGAAAGAAGATTTACAGTATTTACAGTGATCTCTTAGATCTTTCTTGTTTGTCCTAACACCCAGATAGGCCTCTACGTTTGGCAAGAGCATGAGCCTTTTTCTTTTTTCTGTCTTGCTCAAGTGTCTCACGCCTTTCTTCCCTGGAGGAAAAAAAAGAGACTATGTCAAGTTTTAAAGGTGGAGGCACAAGCAACCAAAGGAATCTGAAGCTGACCACAGCCCAACACAAGTTTAGTCAGTGTGCTGCCTTTGGCATAGGCAGAGATAAGAGTACCATTATGGACTGAACCCAAACATTCAGGCAAATACATCTGCTGAGACATGCAGGTTTAACACCTGAGGTAACAGCATGTCAATACTGACAGCTTCTTCCAAGATGAAGGTAAGTCTCTAAACTCTGGAACTGATATTGTTCATGAAAAAAAGTCTTAGTAAATTCAGAGCAGCCTTTTGTTGGCCTTCTTGAAATGAAGTAGTCATTGGAAGGAAAAATGGCTTTAATACAAAAGTATTCTTTCCTAAACTACATTTAAATCCTAAGGAGAAGAATGAATCATCATATTATTTTAAGTAACAGTATATATAAAAAGATCAGTGGGGTACTAACCTTGTCTGGAGATGTGGCTGTTTGTAATCTTTCCTATGTGAACAGATACCACCAGACCTACTGGGAACAGCATTTTCTTTAAATTCTCCCCACGGTTTTAGTCGTCCTACAATTTAGGAGCAAAAAGAGAGACTAGTTTAATAGTTCAGTAACTAATTGTGTGCTTAACTTCTTTTCATGAATCCATCCTAGCTAGCCTGTTTCTTACTGGTTGTTTTGAAGATATAATGCCTCTTTAAGCTGTACTTTCAGTTTCACCAGCCCATTCCCTACAAGTTGTTCTTCTGTAAGTAGAAACATGACTGTACTTAGAAGTAGCACACACCATGCAAAGTTCAGCTCCTCACATGAGATTAAAAAACCCCACCTCATTGTGTAAGAAATAGTTTGTATTTCCTGTACATGCATCCATTCAGTGGAATGCAAGGATATTTATTCTTCTATTTATGGGCTTCTGGCCATAAAATCTTAATCTTCAGTAGGGAGGCTCTTGAAGCATATATCATGAAGAAACTTTACACCAGACTATGTGGGAACCCAGAGAGAAAGGAAAGGGGAGAGGAAAAGAGACTGTAACTTTGTCCTCAGTGTTTGTATTAAAGTGCCCCGTAGGAGCAGCTGAGTGTGAGGGTTGCACAGGGTCACGGCGAGGGCTGTGACCAACGCAGGCTGCACAGAGTCACGGCGAGGGCTGTGACCAACACAGGCTACACAGAGTCACAGCGAGGGCTGTGACCAACACAGGCTACACAGAGTCACGGCGAGGGCTGTGACCAACACGGGCTGCACAGAGTCACGGCGAGGGCTGTGACCAACGCGGGCTGCACAGAGTCACGGCGAGGGCTGTGACCAACACGGGCTGCACAGAGTCACGGCGAGGGCTGTGACCAACACGGGCTGCACAGAGTCACGGCGAGGGCTGTGACCAACACGGGCTGCACAGAGTCACGGCGAGGGCTGTGACCAACACGGGCTGCACAGAGTCACGGCGAGGGCTGTGACCAACACGGGCTGCACAGAGTCACGGCGAGGGCTGTGACCAACGCAGGCTGCACAGAGTCACGGCGAGGGCTGTGACCAACACGGGCTGCACAGAGTCACGGCGAGGGCTGTGACCAACGCGGGCTGCACAGGGTCACAGTACCTTTGTGTGGCTGATACCGAAGTGGCCGAGAGAGGCTTGCTTTGAGATCAAATGTCTTCTTTCCGCTTGTGGGTTGTGCAGGTTGAGCTCCAAACTTGAAGGGGGTAAGAGCTACAAAAGGCATCGAGACACCATAATTAGAAAAGCGAGAGCATCAGTGTACACAGAAAGACCACACTACGATTGTCAAGACCAAAGAGCCGTTAAATGCCCCTGCTGCTACTTCTAAGGATAGAATTGCACAAACAATGCAATTCTCATTTGAAATAGGGAGGGGCAAGAGTTGCAGAGAAGTGGCCCTTTAGCTATGATTATACTGTGGAAGAACACATAAAGCTCCATGTGTTTTTCTAGTCTTGCAAGGGAAATTGTATTTCTTCTATGCCTATTTGTAACAGAGTGGTTTTTCATGTTAAAGAATAATTCTTTTGGAACAGGTCAGCTTCAGATCAGTGTGGAACTCTTCTTGCACCTTGAAAACATCAGTTTTTTTCAGCAAACCAGGACGCTGTGGGTTCTTGACCTGTGCAAATATCCCTGTGATGTGAAGGGTGTCAATGGCTGGATAGCACAGCTGTGCTGCTGCAGAGATTGTTAGTAATCACAAGACTTCTGATTTTTCTTAATTTTAGTTCCTGAGTTATCAGGGTGCTCAGGCTGATAACAGCTTGTCCTGAAGCACAGCTAGAAGCCTGATGCATGCTAACCCCACAAGGAGAATGAGACCTCTGAGAAGGTGTCAGGAATTTCTTTCTGTGCAAATGGGGTGTCCCTGTGTCTGCTGTATGAATCTTTTACTATGTAGTCCCTAAAGGTCTAGAACACTTTCTATCCTCTTTTCTGTAGGTAGCTAGGGGCCATATATTTAAGCTGTGGCACCTAAACATTTTAGTCAAACCACTGGAAAACAAAAGAAACAAAGAAATTACTGCAGTTTCTGAAGAACCAGTCATAAATTAGAGAATTAAATTAAAACCTGGGTCTATGTGACTTTTGGTAGTTAAAAACTTGTACAGTAATTCATTAAAATAAAAGTCTTGATCTGAAAGAGCCAAATATTCACATCCACCTTACCCTTTGCTGCAGTCAGATCATTATTTCTTGCATTCCCCTTACTGTTCTTCTTACTTATTAGTTTACAGCTCTTTGGAGTGTCAGGTGTGCAGATCTCCTCCATGTATGGAGACATTCTAGATGGAGTCTTGGTAAGAGAGCGTTTGTGCTCATTATCTTTTGTGGCTTCTGAGAACCTGAAAGATTTTAGAAATATGAAGACAAGTTCACCTAGAAGGAATGTAAGCAATGTGCCAGAATATAGATGGTTCTGCCTTCTATATTATTTATTATTAATTTATTTATTACAGATAGAAAGATTTACTGGGTGAAAGATGTTGATGTCGGAACCCAGGACATCTCTGTGGATGCCCTGGATGTCTCAAAACCCTGGCAGGGGCTCGGAGACCCTGGCAGGAAGCCAAAGACACCTGGAAATTCGATCTTAATTCATGGAGCAAATTGCCAACCTTATATAAAGAATTACAGGCCACAAAAGTTTAAGTAGCACAGTAGTAGGAATCACAGGGTGAAGGTAAAAATTTTAGAGCACTGTACAGGGGGGTTTTGTATGTTGTACAGGGGGGTTTGAAATTCTGTACGTGGGGGTCAGGGGTTCTAAGATGGAGGGATTTGGGCGTGCCCTGTCCTTCTTCTTTCTTCTCCTTGGCATCCATGTTCAGGATGATGTTGGCATGTGTGGATTGGTTCATAGTGAAAGTGCACTTGCCAACAAGGGTGAAAAGTATTGGAAATTGAAGGTAAATATCGAATATGTAGTTTTCACTATAAAAGAGACAACCGCCCCGTGGGCAGGAGAGAGTGCCCTTGGCTGTCTTGCTGATCAGACCTCGGCTGGACAGACAGAAAAACTTTGTAGACAAGGAACAATAAACTCAACTGAAGAGCAAAAGCAAGAGTCCAGACTCCTTTGAAAGCACGACCTGCCCAGAACCACCTTTTCCTGTGCTGGGGCAGAGACAATTGACAGCCGACCCTGGCAGTTCACAGCTCTCATACAAAAACTTTACTAAAATACCTTGCTGGCAGTAACACTTTAAGTTTGGAGCCAGTGTCAATAGCAGTAAGTACTATTAGAAACTACAAAGAACTGACTTTCTTGTTATTTTGAAAAGCAAATATACTTAGGTGCAATAAGCTAGTAGATTTATTCACCAACAGATATGATTTACTTTAGACCTGGATTCTGTAGTAAAGCATTGCATATTTTGTTAGTTTTAAAATTCAAATTAAGAAAAACTGAAAGACAACTAACAGAATGCTGGACCCCAAAGACCTACAAGAGGAAGAAGCTGAAGATTTTGAAACACACAAGTTACCTGCATACCAAGACACACACATTCCATATATATTCCAAATGTGTATATAGACATTCTTAATGAACACCTATGATTAATCATATACGTGTACATGCATAAAATTCAAAATCTTGCAAAAACACGTGAGACTAAGCCATGAGCTTGCAAGACTTAAAAAGACAAGGAGTAAGTGTTGAAGAAAGCTGGTTTTTTGGGCGAGTGAGTTTATGATGAAGTACAGCTTGCCAAGTCCACCACAGTGCAACTTTGGATGAAGGAAATTTTGGAAGCAAATTCTGAATGATACGTTTTGATTCACATATTGCTAGGAATCAATTAGGGCTACAGTGAAGACATCCAAGCTCATCCAAGAGGACGCTAGAGGTAGAGTATTTTTTACATTTGCTATCTATTGAAATCAAAAAGACATTTAAAGTAAAAACAAAGCCATTAAGTTTGTAATCTTGATTTTGACCTTTGAACAGCAGAAGACCTGCATTCCAAAGTCACATAATTATATATTATCACACAGCAATATGAGAAGTTGCATTACCTAATTTAAAAACAACAATCCCACATACACTTTAGTCAGGGACAAAAAAAAGCCCCAGCAGCCATGATCTTGGCATGCAGAAGTGGAAAAGTGAAGGTCATCAGAGAAAGTAACACAGCCGAGGCCTGTGAACAACCGTGTATTGTTAGCAAAGGGAGAAGATCCAATCAGAACTTCAGCCACTGTGGAAGGCTTAGGAAACTGATTAGAGTCAAGATTAGTATAATAGTTAGAAATCAACAAAGAAATAGTAGAAATAAAGGCTTTCATTAGAAATCCAAGCAAAAAGAACACTTATCAACAGGATACTGCAAGGACCGTCCTTTCAATTCCTTCTTTTAAAATGTTTCTTGATCAAGACTTTAGAAAAAATATTAAGAAGCAAATAAAATATACTGATAACAGCAGTTCATTAAGTATTAACACTAAGAGAATTAGGTTACTGTGGAGGAATGATGACATGCACATGATATTCTAAAAGGAAATGAGACGAGGTATAATAGCATTGAGGAAGAGTTCATCCATTCAGCAATTCCTCACAACTTCTGGTGTCAGTTCCCATCTGCCAGAAATGGTCTGCTTATAGTAGTCAATCACAAGAGGACCCCTGTTGTGACACTGTGCCATTGAAGGAGAGGGGAACTAGAGGACAAAAGGAAGAAAGTACCTAAAAACCATTGCAAGACTCACCTGGAATACTGAAGAGAGTTCCAATTCTAAAAATTTACAGCAAAATTAATTAGGATAAACAGAAACTATTAGGCTGCCTGGCAAAATAGAAAACCTAACACAGTAGTAGAAGAAACATAATTTGCTTAATTTTGCATCACTTGGCTTTAGAAAAATGAACGCCAGGATTTGAGATTGTTCTAACAAACATAAAAATGAAGAATGAAGACAGTAACAGCACAGTGAGGCTTAAACCACCCCCAAAGCCAGGCTGAAAGTTAGTAATCAGAATTAGTCTTGCATAGTTCATGTTTGGAAGAGAAATAATGTAGTAAAATCACAGTCAGTGTTGATTACTTCATGTGTATCACACCAAATGGCTTGCTGGTAGCTTTGGTTTGTTCTTTTTACCTGACATTCATTTTGGATGTTGAAAGTATGGAAGGATGAAATGAAGACTTCTGGGATAAAATGTTCCGATTAGCAGCGTTCAGAGAATTGCGTGGTGAGCGCCGCAGGTTACAAGGAGTGCTGGTGGTGGAGAACCTGCCTCTTTCTGGATTTGGGCTGAATAAAAATCTTTTGCCACTGGCTTGTTTCTAGGGAAAAGCAAATTCTGAGTTAGCAGACTCTGCTGACAATTAATTACAAAGCAGCCAAGAGGAAGGGAAAACACACAGTGAACCTAAAGCATATGGCCTCTTCAGTTTTCTCCCTTTTTTTTTCTCTTTAAAAGCATATTTTAAACGTAAGTATTTTTATTATTAAATTGACCTGACAACACATATCTTAGAATACAGAGTGTCTTTTTCTGATACTCTTAGGATATTTGATTTTCTGGTCAGCACCTGGCAATAGTAATTTGTCTGAAGCATACATTGATACAATATATGCCATTAAAAAATAAATGTAGTTTTCAGGAGTTTCATTCATTATTACTGTTTGATATGGACAGTGCTAGAGTAACCAACCTGAACAATTCTATGGCCATTGCCATATTCACTCACATATTCATGGATACATTACTGTCACTTTTTTAGGTTCTACTGCACTTTGTGAGAGGCCCTGTTAGCAGCTTTCACCCATGTGAGGATGAAATACAAGAACTGAGAACAACACATATTGAATGTATTTTTAAGGAGAATCATATGCAGCCATGGGATGATAGTTCAGGTACAAAAGAGAAAATATTTAATTCCTGCTCTTTGAAAAATAACCTATCCCCTTGGATAGATTTTGCAGCAAGGTTTGTAATCTTGATTTTTTTCAGACAGTTGTAAACAAAAGATCCAGGAGATCTTTCACAAAAGTAATTGTGACAATGATTTTTACTCAAAAACAACAAGTTAGTTGTTGGTTTCTACAGCTGTACACTGTTAACACGTAAAATTTTATATTGTTACATAAGTTATATACAAATAACTATATATATTAGTTATAATATTCCACTGCATGTTCACATGTCCAGCTACTTCGTGATCTAAAGAAATCTGGTAGGACTTTTACAGAAAAGCCCTGGAAATAACTGAATATGCCAACAATGGCCATCTTCCTATGTTATCTCTTACCTTGACTGCACTGCAACTTTCATTCAGTTTTTTTTTCCTCTCAACGTAGTCAGCAATAGATTCCATTTTCTTGAACTGAGCCTCATGCAACTTTTTAAAGTCTAAGAAGTTCAAAAATAAGAACATTCACAGATACAGTATGGTTCCAAGGGAGTTTAGTATACAATAGGATAATTTTGTGACACCCATGGTCATGGCCTCAAAGAAGTCAACGTGCCCCTCTAATTAAAGGCTGTAGACACAGCTGACCAAACAGGACCAATAGAATCTATTCACATGGCCCACTACCTGGTAATCTGGAGGATGATAGAATCATGGTCTGGGTTGGAAGGGACCTTTAAAGATCATCCAACCCAACCCCCAAATTCTGCAGTTAAAGTAAACAACAAATACTTCTACATTTGAGATGATTTAACACACTCTAAGAAGTAATGAACATGAATGAATGTACAGCACAACCATAGGATTTATAAAGTGAAAACTAAACAAGCAGTAATAGTAGCATGTATGTGTTCCTGTTCTTTGAAAATTATTAATACAAGTATTGTATGAAGAAGTCACCAAAATGTTCAATAAACCAGGGTTTTTTTTACATACATGTCAGTCATTTACTACTAAGAACTTACAAGCTGGAATATGTACCTTGAAATTTAACATTTGGGAAATTTTTTTTGCTTGCTTTTTAAAGAAAGGATATTCTTTTATTTGAGCAGGAATAGAAACCTGAGTTGTAAAAAACTAAGTCAAGTCTCCCTTTATACAGAGAAAAGACATCTCTTGCTGAAGATGGCAGGCTGTCTTACTTGGTGTGGTAGCTGTCACTCCTGCAGACCTCGATGCACGGCCCACAGGCACAGGGATCTTCCCTCCTGCAGGACGGGCATTACCTGGTACAGCAACATTAGACAAAACCAGTACAACTCCTGGATGGCTTAAAGTAATTTCAAATATTGCTCTAGTGTTTGTTTTAAAACACACTTTATCTCCTCAAAGTGGGTTTAGGCTTTGAGAAATAAAACCAGCTGGAATAGGTATGTTCTAAGACTCTCAAAAGTGCTTTAATTGGTTTGTCATTAATAATATATCTTGACAAACCACAAGCCCAGCATGAATCCTAAAGTCATATTTGGTTAGTATATTATGATAGTAGAATATTTTTCAGGGAAAGTTTTCAAGAGAACTGTGCTTGTGGTAAACAAAAACTTTAAATTCACAGGCCTTCATCTGTCTTTTTAAATGCTGACACTAAAGAAAAAATACCTTTTGACCAAGTTTTCTGCCACTGCCTTAGTTACATACAGAGTCCAAGTTATTTTTATCATCTCTGTTCTCAGGTGTAGTAATACACTCATGTTCACATTTTAATGATTAATTTTCTTAAGAAAAAAAAAATCAGTTAACAACCTTACATCAAGTTCAGCATTTCCATATCAACAGCAAACACTTGCATTTCTGGTCATTCACATCCCCTCAAAAGTAAACTTAGATGACCACAATATATTGAAAGCAATCCTTATTGGAAACAAATAATGGTGTACAGTTAAAAAAATCAATTTGTTGATATTAACTGCAGACTTGTTACTACAGCTTTAGGAAGAAGCACTGTAGCAGATGAGTGATGCCCCCAAGCATCCCCCACATATCCTATTGCTCTTGTTTTTAAAAACAACCTTCATTGAAAAACCCACATTTTTGAGTTAGTTCAAAATTATTTGTGGTCTCCCATAAGATTGTCCTTGTAGATTCTATGGAACAACAAGAATATCCATAATAAACTTACAGACTACATACACTGAGCCTAACAGAGCAAATGCAGAAGTGTATCTTACTTGACAGACTCTTCAATATCAAGAAATTATCAGATTAGGTAGACAAACTCATTTCTTCTTGTCAGCTGCATACACAAAGCAGCGGGGGATAAATTAATTCCTATTTTCAGTGGCATTATGTTTGAAGGACTAAAAACACTACCAGATGAAAAAGTGATCCAGTGGAACACATTCAGATACTCTTAGGTAGTTCAAACAAATGGTAAAGGATTCAATATTTTCTGCTAATTTTACTCCTGGAAAGTAAAGATGAAATTGTTCACCTTTGGAAAAAGCCAAATGAACCATAACAAAGCAGGACCTCCCTTTCTTGCCACCTCCTAGAGGCCAAACAACACCTCAAGGGTATTCCAAAAGGCACTGATCCTTTTGAAAGTGTAAAACTCAGCTCTCTGAAAACTCCTTCACTAAAAGCAAAAGTTCTGAAGTCAAAGCCAGCAAAATTCCTACACTGCAGAATTTGTGTTACAATGTTAAACAAGTAACACAAACTCAAACCAGACCAATTTTCTTCCAGTATCCACAAAACAAGGTACTGATGAACAGATGTGCCACAAAAATGGTACAAAGACAGAATAACCAAAAGATAATTTTATTGTAAGTAGCACAAATTAAAGTTACTTTTATCCAGTTTTGTACTTACGTTGCTCTCCCCTGCCTCTAGTAGAAGTCTTCTCTGCTTGTTTCTTCTGGCCAGCACCCATCCTTGGATTCTCAGTAGCTCTCTCTTCAGTTATCTCGATTTTGTTTTGTGATATCTTCTCTCCCTTTTTGTGCTCACCCTGAGGCACTTCATTTTCTTTCATTTCAGAATGCACCTGCAATTTAAACATATTTTGTTTAACCAGTTTGTTCCAACTGGATATAAAGCAAGGCTGTTCTGAGAACAGTGGGCCATAGATCAGATTGCCCAGAGAGGTGCACAGCCTTCATCCTCAAGGGTTTTCAGCATCACGTTGGATAAAGCCCAAAGCACTGGGCTCTAACCTCATTGCTGAGTCTGCTTTGATTGGGACATTGGACTTGAAAAAAATCTCTGGCTCAAACTGAATTAACCTGTGAAACACTTACACTGTTACTTCACAAAGTTAGATATATTAGAAAGCTTTGACCTGCATAGTTCTCAATTTTAGTATAAAATTGCCTTTATGAATTAAAGTCAATTATTTGCAAGTAAGATTAAATTCACAGGGGATGTTACTTTTTACTGTTGTATTTTTGCATACCGTACAATTCTCTAACACTAAAAGACTAGCACTCCTCATTTCTCTCCTCTACCTCAGTAAAAGTCTTTCAGACAGTTCTTAATTTACCTACTCCTTGTAACTCAAAAAAAGTCAACCTCCATCTCACCTTGTAACTTTCACTCCCTAATTCACACAACTCCCACAATAAAAAAAGATATGAGGTTTAGGCAGTCATGCAACTTCTGATATTTTTTCTGTATCAAAACAGTGAGAACAGCCTTATTTTAGATAAATTCTGAAACTAGCCTAAGAGTCAAAATGCTACAATGAACTAGTGAAAGCAGCATTACACTCAGATAAAGTGTTTGGAATTGTCTATTTCTTAAAGGATTTATTTTCTTGAAGCAGTGACTTAGAAGTAATGTCTGTTTATTATGGGACAGCGCACAAATGGACAAAAGTCAGTGCTACAAAATACAAAAGACCAGTACCAGAATGCTTGAATATCAATTTCTGTACATGTCTATATACACACAAACACACCCCACCTATAAATGGTGATTGAAAAGAAATCAAGTGTGCTTAAATTATGCTCAGAGGGAGGACAGAACACAAAAGCATGCAAAGCAAATCACCTGTTTCTCATCAGAAAGCACTGGGTTTTCTTCACTGCTATTTGTTTCCTCACGGGAGTTCCTCTTTTTTCTGGTTATTTTCTTATCCTTACCACCTCTTTTTGTAATGAAACACACTGAATCAGACAAAATTTCCTCCTGAATGCTCAGTTCATCTGATTTAATAGGAGCAGATGCACTCTTTACAGAACCCTGCAGCAGAAAAACACTGTAACTGGAAGATATCTGACACAAATATGAATTAAATACTCCAGACCAGTTTCAATTTTATTATTTAAAAAAGTATTTTACACTGAGGATAAACAGTAGCATGCCACATAGCAGCACAGTAATCAAGAAACTGACACTATCTAGATTCCCCTAAGCATCAAAGCTCATTGTTTGGAGACTTTAAATAGAATTCCTATGATTGGTTTATCATATTTTGTTTTAATAACATTATAAAAGCCTTATATTTGAAATTTAACTTACATGATGCCATGACCCTCCCATATTTGTACATTTGTGGAATACTTTTAACCAGTAAAAACAGAGCTCCTTTACTGCTTGTGAAAATTTTTTAAAAGCTGACAAGGTTTATAGCAGTTCCTCAAGCTTTTAAAGAAGATTTTTAAGGGATGCACTTAAAAGGAAAAGGAGATAACAAATTACTTTAATCAAAAACATTGCTACACTCAACAAAATATTCTGCTTACAGAAATCTTTTTAAAAACTTAAGAAAACAAAACACCAAGAGGAAATAATGAAGTAGCACAACTGTATTGCCTTCATTATAAGCAGAAGTAAATTTTAGTAGACACAAAATGCTTTCCAATTAGTACCTAGTCCCCTTCATTTAGGCATGCAAGATGAATAAAATATTTTTATATTTGGTACTGAATAGTGTCTGGACCCAAACAAGGAAGAATTAAGGTTTATTCAGTGGAAATTAAATGTTATTGTTCACAGAGAATAGGTTCATACTGATGCTGAAAAATACATTGTTAATTTTGGCAGCTGAAAGGAAATCAGCTGCCTCAAAACTAACATTAGCATATCTATTTCTATCAGTACATAAGTACTTTAAACGAAGGGCACTTAGAAGAAAAAGGTATTTCTGTTACAGTTCCCATTGTGGTCAAAATCACCCTTCAGCACATGCCCTGCTCTATGGGTTACAAACTAAGGTTTGCATTTCTTTAAAACAACATCCTATTATTATTTATATATGTTACCATGTTTTCACTTTCTCCATTGGTCCTTTCAAAGTGTTGCTTCAATGATTCCAACAATTTGTCTGCCTGAAGAGAAATGAAAACAACACGTGAACCAAAGAGCCCACGAAGGCACCGAAGAGCTGCCCAGCCCACCCCGCACGCTGTGAACAGACCCAGCAAAGGGGCAGGACATTCCCTGAATCCAACAGCGTGAGGCTCGCCTGGGACTCGCTCCAGGCAGTGCCTAAGGCCACACAAGAACCTGCAGCATATTCTCCACGGAGGCACAAAGGTAAATTTCCCTGACTAGGTTTCTCCTGCTCTATTTTCCAGGAGGTTGTTCATTTTTCAAGGAAGGAGACGAACTGTTTTAAGCCCCACAGCTGAACCCGAATTAAAATGGTGTCAAGTTTCTCCAATTGCTTCTGTCTTACCCATGCTACACGCAAAGCATTCTTTTCATCCCTCGCATACATTCAGCAGTAATAGTAATAAAACAACGATGAAAACACACCATTGATAATTCAGGCTACGAAAGACTCTTAAACACCTAAGTGGAAAGGTCAGCACAAAAACAATCAAAGCACCCCAAAACTAACATTGCCAGAAAAAGCCTCAGTCCTGTGAGGACAAGGAGCTGCCTTGTCCACCCTAGATGTTTCTTTCCAGGCTTTATGGCTCCAGGCACGGCTGCCGGAGGAGCCCGGCCGTGCCTCACACGCACCCGCAGCTCCGCCAGGACCTTACCCGGACCGCCGAACGCGCCCTCCGTCCCCCCTCCCGGTACTCCCTCGTCACTGCTCCTCCCACTCCGAGCCGTCAGGAAAACAAGCCGAGCCAAACGCACACACACACACGCACACACACACACACGCACACGCAGCTGCCCGCACCGCGGCCTGGGGGAACGGCCGGGCCGGCGGAGGAGGGGCAGCCGCCCCTTCTCGACGCCCGGGGGACACCGGAGCCCCGCCGTCCCCCTCCCCGAGTGCTTGCCCGCGCCCCGGACGGCAGCGCAGCCCCCGGGGCGCCCCAGCGCGAAGCCACGGCCGTCCCGCGGGCGGTGCCGCTGCCGGCGCCGCTCCAGACCCGGGAGGCTGGGAACGCGCTCTCGCCACCGGGCACGGGGGCATCCCAGAGCCCGGAGCACCGTGGGCGTTGCCCCCGCGCAGCCGCCCCCGCCTCACCCGCAGGTTTGCCCGCAGCCCGGCGGCCTTGGCGATGCGCTGGAGCTCGGCGTATTTCAGCGCCTCCAGGGGCTGCAGCGAAGCGAGCGCCATGACAGCACCTCAGAGCGGCCCGCCCGCCCGCGCGCCAACAGACGCCGCTCGCGCCGCCCCCGCCGTTCGAACTGGCCCGCTGCGCCAGCCCATTGGCTGGGCCGCAGAAGGGGCGTGGCCTAAAGGGGCGGAGCGCGGGAGCCGCCAATGGCGGCGCGGCCCGCCGCGCGTGCTTATTTTCAAGCGCGTTGAGGCGTTCCCGGAGGAGAAAGGCGCGCGCCGTGCGGCCCGCTGGCCAATAGCCGCGGGCGGCGAGGATGGGCGCGCCCGCTGGCCAATGGTAACGCGGACATCCGGGCCGCGGTCCAATGGCGATACTCGGGGGGCGGGCCCCGCGCCCGAACGCTTGGCGGGAGGCGATGGCGGTGCGGCAGCGGCTGCAGAAGCTGTTCCAGGAGCCGCAGCCCGTCGGGGCCATTGTGCTGGAGCGGGCGCCTGCCCCCGCCGCTGCCGCCTGGGCCTCGCTGTCCGTGCCGCTGCCGCCCCCGCTGCCGCCATCGCCGACCCCGCTGCCGCCGCCGCCCCCGCCGTCGCCCCCGCCGTCGTCTTCCTTGCCGCCGGCCGCGGAGCCGGCATCGCCGCCGCGGCGGCAGGGGCCGCTGCCGGAGGAGTGCGCCGTGTTCCACTGCCGGAGCTGCTGGACGGTGCTGGGAGACTCGCTGCAGCTGTGCGGGCGGGAGCCGCCGGAGCTCAGCGTCCTCGTCTGCTTCAGTGAGTGCCGTCGGGCCGGCGGGCGCTGCCCCGCGCGGGGCTCGGGCCGGGGGCTCTCGGCTGCAGCGCGTCTCTTTCTCCTCAGAAGTCACCAGCGATGTGACCTGGGAGAACTCGCTGCTGATCGGCCTCGAGGGAGCCCTGCTGGGATGGTGCGTAGGTGCCGCGGTAAATGGTGCGGGCGAAGCCGGGCCCCGGCTCCTCCGGCCTGTGCGCCGCCGTTCGGAGGGGCTGGGCGAGCTGCCAGGTGACCTCCGTGCCTGCCTCACACTTCGGATACCTTTGTAGGGATGTAGTTTTCACTTGAAGTCAAAGAGTTTTGCCGCTATAACCTCTGTAGGTGACAGAAACATTTCGAGCAATGCAGTCATAGAAGACACCTTTAACTTGTAGGTTCCTTTCTTCCCTTCCCTAAAACGTCTCTCACTTAAAACATATCAGGGTTTTGTTTGGTTTGGTGGGTTTTTGGATGGTTTGGTTTGGTTTTGGAGGGAAGGGTGGCTATTAGTTGGTTGGGTTTTTTTAATACTGAAAATAAAAAACTTGTGCTGCCCTATTGAGGAACTTACCGTTTGCAGGGTTTGGTAACTCAGTCTAACAGGAAGAATGTAAAATGTCATCTAGGGGCTTACAGAACCAGTAGCTTGTTTAAATAATTTTTAAAGGCTCTTTTACAAACTGTCAGGACTAGGAACTTTTTCAATATAAGACTTGCTCTTTTTTTTACTTTTTTTCCTTGCCCCTCTCTCTGCATGGGGTTATAATAGATTTTATTAGAAAGAATTTACAGCTGGCACATGCATTGTTTTATTATTTAAATCATGTTTGAGTAGAATACGCTAATCCACTCTGTGATAATAAGATGTGCATTTTTTTCCTTAATAGCTACTTCACTTATTAGAGAGATCACTTCTTTCACAACATGCCCAATTTCTTATGGTCATGTTGTTCTTGTACATATTACTTTTCTGAGGAGGAGGTGTTATTATGCCTTGGATTTTGCCCAATGGAATTGAAGATCTGATGCCCTCTGACAAAGATACAGGATCTGTGGTTTCAAAAGCTTGTTTTAAAACACTTCCCTTTCTCCTTTTAGTGCTTATTACTTATTATTGTGTCGGTCCTGTGGCTTGGCCGTGGGCTTCATTCTTTACTCTTCTGGCAGTGACCTGGCGCACCTCCGGGACTTGTTCTGTTTCTTCAAGGACAGCATCATGTGGTGAGTGCCCTGCATTCTTATGGTCAGTGACTTCACAGGTGCTTGTAAGTTACTGTACAACCAGCCCACAGCTAACAAAAGCGGTTTGACTTCTGTCTGAGCACATTGGTGTGGGATTTTAATATACCTGATTTGTAAGTTGTGTTGATGTGAATCCCTTTGATTTGCCTTGCACCTCTTGAGCGTCCTTGTGTAATGTGAGACTTCATATTTAGTTGTGTGCAATGCTGAAATCTCTTCAGTTCCAGATTCATTTGGCTAATGTAAGGTATCAAAGTGATTCCATGATAGGTTGAGGGCTTGACAATAGCAGCTGTAAATTACTTATAGCAGGTGATGAGAGGATCTTGATTCCAAAGTAAAACCACTGTTATGTTTTGAATATTTTCATAATTATGACTTTTGGCAACAACCTTGTATCTGCTTTAAAATCATCTTAAATCATCTGTCTAAACAGTGCAACTATAGGTTTTTAAACTGTTTTTCTTGTGTTTTTTTTTCCTTTCCCCTTTTGTTTTCCAGTTACCTCTTAAAAAATCAAACGATTATAGAAGCTTCTAAGATTAATTTTCCAGCTGTGACCTTAAAGGAAAACATGCAGAAAGTAAGGTTTCCACAATAATGAAAAATACTTTTAAAATGCTGATAATTTTGGACATTAATTCAAAAACATTGACACAAATGTGGGGTTTTTTAGTGCCTAAGATTGAGAAAATGCTTCCTTATTTGACAATAACTGACTCAATTCATGAGACGTGAAACATTTTCTAAGACCTCTAAACTGCAGAACATACCCAGTTCTAGCTAAATTGTGGCAAGTTTGTTATCCTTTTTCTCTATACCTTGCAGAGGAAAAAACCCCTAAACTCATTTCTACAGACTTGGCCTAAGTATTACGACTTGTGTTGTCATTGTCAAAGAATTTAAAAATACTCTTTTTTATTTGAAAGGGATTTTTAAAGTTATATTTTTATGTCTGTGTAAGTTCAAAACAGCAGGTAGTAATTGTAGTTTCAGAGAGAACTCCAGGACCTCCCTCCTGTTTTGGTGTTCCAA
Organism: Passer domesticus; assembly: GCF_036417665.1. Lineage (NCBI taxonomy): Eukaryota > Metazoa > Chordata > Aves > Passeriformes > Passeridae > Passer > Passer domesticus. Next base: position 37,722,547 of record NC_087479.1, read on the forward strand.
TTGGATGTTCTTATCTTTAACCTGACTAGTTATGTTAGTTAATTGCCTGTGCCTTAGCTCAAATGAAGTTATTGTGTGTAGGAGACAGCCAGCATATCCAGTATTTATGTGATAATTTTTTCATTGCTTTTTTGGGGGGTTGAGTTTAGGTTTTAGTTTCTCTTGTAACAGGCCTTTTGTATTTCTTAAGTTCAGTCTTCTTCCAAGTCATCTTTCCTGTTTCTATAAGATCAGAGTGTTTTTACAGGTCCAGTGAGGCTAAAATACAAAAATCTTATCTAGATAAAACTTCTGAAGTCGAGACGTGATTTAGTAATAATACATGATTGAAGTAAAAATACGACAGCACTTCATTGCAAACACAAATTATGTGACTGTAGAGAGTTTGTTTGTTGACTAGAACAAGCTCAAGCATGGCCTGTACTTTTTGAGACATAATGTCCACATGTATTCCTAAGCTAATGATGAAACAGTTTGTCCACATATTGTCAGAGCAGGTCTCTGGCTGTGTGAGAACTTGTCTTAACTAGGAAAGTTCAGGTTCATCACAGAAAAACTACAGCAACTCCATCTCCATCTTGCATTATGTCCCTGGAAGGGCTGATACTGGTACACATTGATCCATCTCCAGATTTTAGTGAGCCCCCTGATCTGGGTGCTGTTTTTGCCAGTACTAAACATGCAGTATAGAGATCAAGCCCCTCTATATTTTCCCATCTTGAAAGTGAGCTGCTCTTTAGCCACTTAGCCACTTAATGGTCTTAAACACAGGTCATTCAAAGATCCAGTGTTAGGACTTTTTTTGCTAATTTTTATACTCTTTTCCTAGATGAAAGAAAAGCTTGTGGAGTTAAGTGGTCGTGTCGAATTATTGACAAGGAAGCTGGATAAAATAATTATGTAACAAAAGAATGGCAAAACTCTTCAACAGATCCTTACTGATAATTTACTATCAAGATATGCAAGAGTTAATGCCAACTAATACCCATTTTCAAGAACTGCTGGAGCTGTTTCTGCATCTCTGCTGAGTTTGGTCATTACAAAGAAATAATGCACCAGACCAGGTGTGAGTATTGATCTGTCGCTTCATCTGTGTGTGGAAAGAACTGATGATGAAGTGCCTCCCTTCAGGAGGAGAATCTGACATACTGAAGTTATGCTTGGAAGACTGAATAGCTCACCCGTGCAGCATGTTACTCTCTGAAGCTCTGTAAATATAACTTTGGTTTTTCTAATGACTTCAAGGGGAAAACCAGCCTTTGAAATAATAAAGTCAGGTTTCTGGAGCTATGTAAAACATACTTAACAAGGTGATACTATTCAAGAGCCACCATTACAAACTGAACATTCTTAAAAACCTAAAGCTCCTGTCCTACCTTTTCATACAGACACATTGTTAATGGCAGCCTTGGTTTTAATGGCAGCTACATTTGGGTCAGCTACATTAGCTACATCTGATTGATATGTGAGCCACTGCTAAATGGACTCCTGAATAGTTCTGAGATTTGCTTGTATGCATTGCTTGCAAAAGCAGCAGACGACCACGTCACAGATGCTGCAGTGTTCTTAGAGCATGAGTCTGGATGGCACCATGGAGGCAGAGCACAAGGTTTTGAATTTCAGGTAAAGGGCAACCCCCGTGCCTTCCAAGTCTGCTGAAGTGCAGCCCCACGAACAGGACTGAGTCAAATTTTGCCAGCTAAGGCTGTGAGCAACTGAGCGTCTTTCTGGAATGTTAACTAGGAAACCAAGGAACAGTCTTCTGCACAATCATGGAAGCACTGCTTTCCTGAAGTTATGATTGCCTGGCCAGTTAGGATGTTTCATAAAAAATACCTACTCATGGCCCATTGGCATCGCTCTCTACTGAAAATTGGTTCTGCTTATTTCCACATATTTAGAAAATAATTTTACAGAAAAGAAAGCACTACTTACCCTTTGTTACTGGGACAGAATATCCCTAATTCTTGGTTTTGGAAAATTAAGGTCCCTTTTCATCTCCCCTATGCTGCCTAAAGGGCTAATGTTTGTTCTCAAAGGGATAATGAATTTATGGAAAGTTCGTAGTTTTCTGTAGTAGTCTGGAGAGGATTCTATTTACTTGATCAGCTTAATTCCAGTGATGCAAATTGCTTTCTCCTTCCGTGTATATGACCAGCAGGTTGCAGATCTCATTGCTGCTGCTGCCAGTTCTGTGTTTTGTCTTATTTGTAAAATAACTCTGCTTGGAGCACAGGGGACAAAATTCACTGAGGTAAGGCACCTCAGAGGTTTTAGGTGGGCAACTGGTACTTAGGCTACTACTAATGCTCACTGTGCTGCTGTCTGTTTGGCAGTTTTTATGGTCTCAGTCATAAGCAAAACAATAGAGTATCAACAGTTGTTCTGCAAGGAGAGGAGGGACTCTCACAAATTCTAATACTACCTTTGTAGTACTTCCTTAGTGCTTGTGTTGTTGCATGAGTCTAAGAAATGTGATTGATAATGGGACTGTTTGCTTTTGCCCTTTCATTCTAGTTTCTGCATTGAGACTGTTTCTTGCTATTTTATGTCTGTATTATGAATAATGCTAAATTGTTTTGCTTCCTTAGTACTGATCCCTAAAAGAAAAAGAAAGCTGTCAGTTACATTTTTGTATTATATTTAAAGTTGTGAAGAAAGAACTTCTTAAATAAAAGCTGAAACTCAGAAATTCATATGGTCCAAATCACTGCCATTGTTATGTGAGTCCTAGGCCTACTTTTTTTTCTTTGATTATTTTGCAGAAAAAAAACATCACTTTATCTTGCTTGGGTCCTCATTTGTTATGAAGCATTAAAGTATTGGTTCCACAAATTATATTACATAGCATGGATTTAAATATATAATGAGTATGTGCTGAATAATAGCTGGTAAATTTTTAAACTGCATTTCTGTAATCTTTGAAATTGGGAGGACCTCCACCAACCACAGAAGAAACTTTTTGGAAGCACAGTCACCAAAACAATAAACAATACGTCCATAAAACAATCTTCTGAGGGGTCTCGTTACTTTTAGGCAAGCAATACAAGAAGCAGAGAGTTTCTGCTACTCTCTGAAACACCCCTTGAAGAGACTGAAGTTATGCATCTTAGAATGAGTGGAATAACAATTTTTGTTTAGCTGCTGTTTAAGTCAGAAGCTCTTGTGCCTGAAGTCTGCTGCCCCCAAAGCAGATATCCAGCATAAAGGAGAGAAAGCTCGAGTTGTTAAGTTTTGACAAAGCTACAGCAAGTAGACCTCAGAAGTGGAGTGGAATGTACAGTAATTTGGTTAATTTGTCTTCTGAACAGATGACACATCCAGTTTTAGTGCATTCTCAGCCTGTGCTGCTTTATTGCTAAAAAAGTTTGTATACAGGTGCAGAGTTTCCAGGTTCATTTTTAAACAGTTCCTCTTTACAGTGTCAAAATAATAAAATCTTATCTTGAAATCCTCAAAGATGCATAGATATAAAAGCAAGCTGCCTTTTGGAGAAAAACAGAATTTGCAGGGAGACATTCTTTCACTGTTACCATGTAAAACGTGTGCAATGGGAGTACATAGTTTGTAGTCACACCAATAATTTCCTCCACTAATCCATGCAAGAATGCTATCAGAAGTTCAGTATAAGTACTCTTTAGCCTATTAAGTACTAAGGTAATTTTTAGGAATTTATACCTAATACTTTTCCTTTGCTGTTATATTTTTTCAAAAGGAAAATAACTTCACTGATATCCTGAAGTAGCTTATTCCCCAAGTTATACTGAAGGGAAATACAAAGGATACAATGGCTTACTCATTACAGTATTTAACAGACCTTAAAACCATGCATAGTGTTCTAAAGAATTAAAAATGACCATGGTTAACCACTGGGGTAACTTTGCCTTAGAAATTTTCTTGTTTCTTGAAGAAGCTGGCTCAAAGACTTTCATTCAGTCCTACTTGTGATACCATGGAATAGTTACCTTCTCTTATAATATTCATATCTCCATTTGGCAATCCTTACATATTTAAAAAGAGCATTCATGGGTAAAACCACAATTCCCATTCTAAACCCAAAACACAGTGCTTTATGAATGGCTGGCTATGAAGTATGAACAGGAGTTAACTTGACACACCTTTTCTTCCAAGACACTTTCTGCTTAAGAGAGAGGACTGAGCCTCTGTACATGGAGAAGTGTTCTGCACAAGTTAAGCCCACTTACAAAATTAAGCTAAGCTACAAGTATGGAATTCTGCAATTACAAGCCAGTATTCTGTATGTTTAATTACAAGTTTAAACTTGGAAAAGTATTGGTGATGTAGGCTATGCCACACATTCTCTTACTTTCAAACTGCTGGCAGAAATTGACTGCATTATCCACTAAGAGACTTGAATTACAGAGAACACACTAAGAGTTTACAGAAAGATGGCACCCAAATTCCCTTTTATCTAGTAAGTGACATAAAGAAAAAAAGACAATTGCAACCTCTGTTGCAGCAGATAAAGACCTTCAGTGATTAAATCTCATTTTCTGTTTTTAAAAATCTCTTTAAAGAACTTAAAAAATATACAAGATTACCAGTATTTTCAGGTTCATTCCTGCAGATGCCATTATTGCTGGCTAGTACCAGTATGCTTCAGTACAGCTGCCTATGTGGCTAGAGTTACCTGAAAATACTGTCTCTTAAAAAGCTATTCAACACCTGAAAAATATGTACTGTGCTTATTAATTTCAGTATTCTCCAAATAATTTCTCTCACCACACTCAAGTTTATTACCTACTGTCTGGCAAATACTACACTCAATTTGAGTCTGTGGTTTCTGTTACTCATTTGTCAGCTTGGGTTTTGGGGTGATTTTTTTGTGGGTTTGGTTTTTTTCCTTCCCACCAGTCGCTCCCCTGCACCATGTAAGAAACTCTGCACCCTTTTCCTTGCTACAGCTGCAGCAGGTGAGAAACCTCCTCTCGCCTCTAAACATGCTTAGTTCATGCCCTGCTTTTTACATGCTCAGGACAGTGATATGAACCAGACTAGAGGTTATAAAGGCGAGTTCTGCTGACCCCAGTTCCTGATTTACAGTTTTGGTGCCATGCTTCTGTCCCTATCTATACATTCTGCCCCCTTCTCTACAGAGGCAGCACATTCTCTAAAAAAACCCAAAATTTGAGAATCAAAGCAGGAAGTTCAAGCTATTGGTATATTAATTCCTATTGCTTCATTATGTATAAATGCATATCTCAATTTACTGGTAATAACTACATTACACTAGACATTTTGAATCATGCATAATTAGAATACTAGCTCTAAGATTTGGTTTGTGGGCCTGTGCCGCTTTCCTTCAGTTTCTCCATGCAGTTCTTCATGCCAAAGGCATTGCAAACTACCTGCCTTTTATTTGACCTGCAAACACACTCATTTGGAGGGGAAGTGGAGAGAAGCAGACAGGATTTACATAGGACACACTGAACAGAAAGGTACCTTCTACCTTTAACTTTAGATGGGGTAAAAGTCTTGGGAGTTTGTCTATATTATAACCCGGTACACAGGCTCAGAGACAGAAACATGCTCTGCTGACATCACGAACACTGACACTTTCTCTAAAATGCAGGAGGAAGTGTAGAGATTGAAAGGGAACAGACATCAGAATCCATGGTTAGTGCTGTGCACTGTTGAACAAGACACCCTGATTCAACTGTTGGCTTTTGTGTGCCAGTCAAAGTGCTACAGGGACAAAATGCTGGATCGTTCCATGAAAGAAATCCAGTGGAATCTAACTTGAATTGTCATTTTGCAGCTCTGTACCTGATCAGCAAGCAGGATTATTAGTTTTGGAGGAAGACCAGTCAGTTTCCTAAGGATGCAAGAAGCAGTGATTTCTAAGATTTGTTATACACCAAAAATAGTTCTATCTTCAATATTTTTTCCTTTTCTGCCCCCCAAAAAGCCAGACTGCCAGTTCTTGACAATGTAATCCTCATGTAAAGTGTCAGTATCCTCAAGCTCAGTACAATTTGTTCCCACTTACTATCAAGAAGTCTTTGCAAGACTTTCTTCTTTCTCATAAATTTGACAAATACCCTCAGTTTCAGAAGGTACATTTCCCAACACAAGTAGTGGCTAGACCTTCTGCAGCAGCACTACTGGATATACAAAGAGAACATATTTGTATCATCTGGGTTTAGTACTGCTTAGGAGGTATGTCCATACTGGTCATTACACCTTTTGATATAGCACACCCAAGAGTGGTAGCACCTGACACTTCCACTTCAGTTTAGAAGCTGTTAAATCAAGGAGGTTGAAGCAAAAGTCATGTCACAGTACAAGAGCTGAAAGGCAAAGGGATTCCTTTTGTTGCTGTGAATAGTAATTCCTAGTCTAGCAGCCCACAGAATTCAGATCCTTATTAAAAGCCTGAACTGGGAAGTATATGTAGATAGCTTGCCTGGCTATGTGAGTCTTTTATTTCCTCCCCTCCGTTCTGAGTGGATATACCCTTGAAGAATTCTGTTCAGCCACAAAGTTGATACTTCTGAAGCATGAATGTGACTTTGTTTTCATTACAATTTCATTATTATGTAAATGTATTTGTCAATCACAGACCACATAATTTCATAATTTCTCTAATCAGAGAGCAATCAAATGAAGGTCCCCTATGGCGAGCTTCCAATTTTATCAAAAAATCAATAGCTGGAATTTAAGCTGATTATAATCTTTCAGATCAATTAGTTTTCATAAGCATATTACATGTTAGCCAACACTTAATTTAGACAGTCTCATGTTTATCCTGTTACTTTATACTGCAAAAATGCTCATAGCCCTCACAGTTCCACTATCTATTTATGAAGAGCCAAAGTGCTTCACCCCCACGCTTTAATGGAGGCAAGAAGCCTCCATTAAGCTGGAAGCTTACAGTCTAAATTACTTCAGCTTTCCAGAAGAAATGCAGCCAGACTGATCTAAACCTCTGATTATGTTCAGAATACACTACTATATGTTGGGGCTCACTGTGTCTTTGATGAGATACCTACACTGAAAAGTGCCAACTAGGAACAGTTTAGAACTCCTGTGGCTCTTCTATGCAACCCTTTCATAGCAAATAATTTTCTGGATGCAGATCTACAGGTGAAAATCAATAACCCTCTGTGTTACCAGAGGCTTCACAGTACTTTCCCCTGCAAAACTTCAGGCATCAACTGAAATCAATTATGGTCTGCAACAGTGTTTAGCAAAGCTGAAATTATTTTCTGCTGTGGCATCTTTAGACTCTACAGTTGTGCTTGGCATGCACAAATGTTTTGAGGGTCAAGCGCTCTCTAATGTTTTGGGGTTTTTTATTTAAAGACTACCTCAGATTGGTCTTTATAATGAAAGAAAACAAAAATCACTTCCCATCACAAAGAACTTCTCACTTTAGAATCAGGTTCTCTTCACAGTACAGTATTTGGAAAAGTTTAGTTTCTCAGAGAAATAGAGCAAGTGCTAGGCTACAGAGAAAGAAAAACTACAGCTATCCTTTCAAAGAGAACTGTCTGCCCTCCCCCCAGCACTCACTGACAGTGCTTCAGACATGTGGCAAAGCTAATTTTTCTTTTCTTTTTTTAATATACGTATCAAGTTCATTAACTTAGTATTCAAGTGCCAAATTCCCTCCAATGAGAGGAACATAAGAAGAATTCACCCTTCTTCTCAGGAAGACTCTTCACACAACTCCCTGCAGCACAGAGCGCCACAAACTTATTTGGTTATTACCCACTTACTCTACTGTACAGTCTTGCTAATGCAAGTTATTTACTATCACATGCAAAACAGTTATTGCTACTAAAGTTCTATTTTCTTATTAAATCATCTTATGGCTTTGTTTGCATCAGGGATTCTTCCCCCTACATACTGTGCTATTTTGCATTCCAGTTTCAGAGGTATTTTTCAATTGATTCTCCCAAGCACTAAACTACTTTATTCAATGGTACAGCTATGTCCATTTAGAATTGAACCTGACTCTTAGCACAGGTCCCCCAGAGCTCTGCTGTAAATGGCCCACCTGTCCAATTTTCTCAGAAATTCATTAGATGCAGAGGGTTGTTTGGTTGGTTTTGTTGGGGTTTTTTTTTCCCTGTTACATACATTAACTCTGCCTGGATTACTGTCATTGCACGGAAATACATGCTTCTTGATTAATTACTTTAAAGATATATCGTACCAAAATTACAAAACCAAGCTACCCATTCCCTCCCTCCCCCTAATGGCCATTTACAGGCAGGTCTCAGGAAAAAAAGATGCAGTATCCTCTCTAAGCTGAAAGAGAGAAATGGGTGAAGAGCAGCACTGGCATCAAATAAAAGACTTATTCCTAGGAAATCAGAGGATGCCATCCACAGAGCAATGCACATCTCAGAATCATACCAGTCTCCTATTTGACCAGTCCAAGCTGTCCATTGAGTGCTAAATCAATTTCACTTCCCTGGTCTAAACTTTCCTTCTGAAAAAAGCAGAGGGAGAGACAGAAATCATTAAAACTGAGCTTAGAGCTGGAAAGCAAAACTGAATTCTCAATAATACAGGGGTGGGGAATCTCTGATCCATTGGCTAGAGACAGCCTGCTGCACAGACACAGCCTGCAACATCGTTTTCCAACAGCCTCTGACCTTAACGTATTCTCTCTTATTAAGATGTATGTAAATGCAGGATCCACCAAAGTTATTTTAAGATTCAATAGGATTTCAGCCAAAAAAGGTTCCCCATTCCTGCAGTAATGGAGGGAAGTCTTCTATGCATAATTAGCACATCACATTTTGCAACTATTAACTTACCACACAATGAGGATAATGTTTTGCTAGCTATAATAAAGTTAGATGTGAAAAAAAGACAAGATTACTTAACAGACTTTGTAAATTATCTGAAGGTAAGAGATGTGTACAGAATGCACACAAACTCCTTAGCATATTCATACTTTTGTGAGTATATCACAGGATGAGTAATAGATGGTTCAATAAAATTGAAAATGGAAGAAAACACCAACAAATATTTAAAAGAAAAGAATCACACCGATAGGGATGAGAATTACGGATACTTGCATACTCTAGCTTACTACTGCAGTTGGACAGACAGACAAATATCAAAAAGTCAACTATGATTCTATGAAGCCCATTAAGTGAATGAGTTCCATTTCTAAGGATAGCATTGCCATTGTCAAAGGGAGGATACTGCATGTTTAGACCATGTTTGTGACATTCCTATTGTATCCTTTCTAGTGTTAATTACATTATCATCACTGTTTACTAATAAATTTGTCACTCAGAAATTGTAAAAATACTACTAGGCTCATGCACTGGTCCTAACATGGCACTACAGTTTGCTACAAAGCACTAATGCTTATGGAACTATACACATCTCAAAATGGAAGACATTGGTGATTTTGTTGTTTTCAAACAACTTGTAACATCATTTTGTCCACAAGTATTAAAATATATATATGTATATATATATATATGAGCTATTGCACATGCCCCTTGTTTTTGTAATCTTTCACATGGGAAGATTTCCAACCAACACAAAGAAAAAGCGGAGCAAGGAAGAGTGAGTCAGATGAAGCAGCATTTCCAAACACAGCAGCTCTTTAAAGGTGCTGGCCAGGAAGGTACAGCAAAAGGGGGTCTTCTGGGCATGCACTATTGGAATATTACTTCTGTGAAAGCCACAGATCAGATCCTTAATCTAATAAAATCCTGATGTTCTAAAATTAAACTCAAAAACTAATGCTGCTACACTGCCATGAACAGGAGTTAGGAAAAAAATCAGTAATTCTACTTTTTTTGTTACAATGCCAGGTTACAAAATATTGAGTTTAAGGAGCTTAGATTATCAACTCTCTAGTCAGGCAAATTTGCAATTTTTGTACATGTCCACAGAAAACAAAAATACCTTCCTGCCCCCAAGTATTTTGTCATCAAGCTGTGCAAGAAACAACTGCTATCTCTAACATCAGACGGGTAAAGTATGGGCAGAAGAAAATTCCCAGATCTAAAATCAGACATTTCTTATACCACATACTTCCCAACCACTGTAATCCTATGATATTGACAGTATTTTCCATCACTTAGAGATGGATCCTGCTTCTACAGACATCTCCATTAAATCCTATTGACTTCAACATAAGGAGGCCCTAAAATAAAGTGTGCTTTTCTAGTTGCCTCCAATGCCAGAAAGCTCAGACCATATTCAGCAAAGTCAGGCCAAGCTGGTGGTTGCCTCATCAAGCTCAATGTTAACTCTTATCACACAGCTCACCACAATGTTACACACAATTTTAGAGCACCTCTCTGCTCATTGAAGTTGGCATTATTTTGATAGGCAGCGTCCTGCCCGCCACTCTTAAGCTTACGTGTCTGTTCTTTGCTTCATGGAAACACAAAATGGGTAAAGCTGTCATTAAATCCTATTGTTACAAAACAAGTCTAAACACAGACATGACTTGGACAATTAGGATCAACATCAACACTTGTCCTCACTCTGCTATGGAACTTGGTCCCATAAAATGTCACTACATTTTTCATACTAGAATGCTGCCCTGGCAATCAATCACCAAGATTTAAGAAGGATTTCAATTGTTTGCTTTTTCAGCCATTTTCAGGCTGTCTGGCTCTCTCCAGCAGTTTTCTAAAAGGAAAAACAGAACAAGAAATCTAGAACACTTCCCCAACCATTTTAGTATCTCACATACTTTAAGCTAGCAAGCCACATTTTTAAATCACAAGCTTGGAATAAGGTGCACTAAAAAGAGTTTCAGATTTGAGGTGGAATATAATACATATCCCAGTTCTGGTAGTTTTTTGCCAAAAATCTTACTTGTTATAGATAATCCCATAGTAGGGAGCATGTAAACAATATATGCTCCCATCCCAGAACGACAGAAAAAATCCTATATAATCACAAATTACATAGACAAAGAATCTTGTGTAAACATGAGAACAACCAGATTGTGCCTTAGTTTGGGAAGGAATAAGAAGAGCCAGAAAAAGGACTGAACTAGGTATTTCTGCTCTCAACTCATCCCTCTTACGTGGCTAACATTCCATTTTCTTGGGCCTATTTCTACCTAGATGGAGGAAACACACAGGTCCTCTCAGGCATGAAAGAATCAAAAAATGAGATTTCATCAGCAGTAGGAAAAGCTGAAATTGTGTCGAGGAAGCCAGGTAGAGAAACTGCAACTTTACAGCTCTGGTCTCTTCCATCCCATCAGAAGTTAATTTCTATATAAAGAAAGATGTTCTGCCCTTCTCTTCTACTGTAGAATGGTCTTGCTCCTTTTGATGCTAAGGATTCATTAAAAGCCTGAGGAAGGTAATGATTTAATGCAAGCCTAGTCATTATCCTGTTACCCCAGAGGCCTTCAAAGCTTCTTTTTTCTTTGCTAAAAATGAAATTATGCAGAGTAATTTCTTCTTCAGGTGAAAGCTCTTCATATCCTGCACTTACAGAGGTTCACACATGCAAATATACATTTTGATCACAGCCTGGGATACATAGTATGGACAAGGTGATTCTGTATTTGTTCTTGTGCATTAGCTGCGTTATGTAAGTTCACACCTATCTACAAAGTCAAGCCTGGGACCTGGACTAGAAAATACCTGTATGAGATGCCCCTAGTTGTTTGGTAAGTTTCTTCCTCGTGTCAGAGCAGAAAACATTCTGGTTTTCCTGCTGCAACTTTTCATGTATATCAGGTCAGTCTGACACAGCAATGCATTTTATCTGCTAGGAATTCCAATTTGACACAGCAAAGTACTTAACCTTCCTAAAATTAAGAAGGAAATACCAGCAAAAAACACCAGCTTCTGCTTGCATCTCATTACAAAGTATTTTTCGTTTTAAAACGGAATGCAGAAAGCTGAATGAAGAGCTGGCACAGAAGACATTTTTTCAGGAAAACAAATCCCGATTTCTGTTACTCTGCTTCTGAGTTTGGATAAAACAGTGGGCTACTTCTGTGGGGGAAGTCATCTGGTGAATCAAATGTCTGGTGAGATGATTCAAACAGAAGTGGACAGATCTTTGTTCATTCAGCTCCATGGAAATGAAGGATGGGTTTTGCTTGCTAGAAGAGAAATATCCACATTTCATAGCCTTTGAGCAAGTAAGAGGACCACCTTCTTAGGAGAGGATCTGGAATTCCAAATTAAAAACACAGGAAAGGTAGTTTAGGAATCAGAATAAAATACATTCAACATTAAAATGCCCACCAGTTCACTACTTTAAAAGCCTGACTCTAATGGATATAATCATCTGGTTTCTCAAACTGCAATAATCCCTTGGTCTGTAAGATTCTGTATCTATCTTTAGATGTCCACAAGCTGGCTAAGGAAACACTTCAGAAATGCTGAACTGTACACTTACTCAGAAGCAATGCAGCTAAAAATACACCACTGTTAATTAGCTGTGGGGCTTCAGCCATGTCTCCAACACAGAGATGACAATGACGAGGCAGCAGCAGAGTGCACATGGCACAGAGTGTATGTGCTCTGCTCTAGCAGGTCACAGCTCAAAGAGACATCATAAACTACCACCCAACTAATTATGACACTGTCAGTGCTGGAGAGGAAAAGAGCACTTACAACAGGTTTTAAGATCACATACATTAGCTTCTTATTTTTACTCATTTCTCCCCACTTATCCACAGCATAGACAAATTCCAATAACTCATCTTTTCAGATCTCCTGGCCTTCCACCAGTGATACTCACCTGGTACCACCTAGTTACAGCAGCTGTTAAGACTGATATTTTTGCATTAAGTTGGAAGGTATCTGGGTGCACTCCTGCATCACTATTGCCAGAATGTTTATTACCATTTTCTTGTGCTAAAGTAAGAGATCCAAAATAGATTTTTTCCCCCCCTTTTTTTTCTCTTTCTCATATACAAGAACATGAGAACAACTAACCTCTTCCTCTCTTTTCCCTGTCTGTATTCTCATTTTAATTACCTCTTAACCATTCCATTGATCAAGTCCAGAAATAGTCTTCCAGTGACAATTTTCAGCTCCTACATTAGAAGCAGTGAGTAGACCGTGAAAATGGAAATATAGTACATGTCACTATCGATATCTCTCTTGAGTCACTCAAATATTTCAGCTGATCATTGTTGATCATCGACACTCAGACTGTTGGGAAAGTCTTATTCTTATGAAGATGTGGAAAAACAGACCTGGAGAGCTGCAATAAAACATGCCAAAAGTTTGTGACAGAGCTGGGAACAGAATACAGCCCTTTGCTGCACACCTTAACTATCATATCTTTATTTCATTCACTGGGAAAAAATAAATCAAAACTACAGAAGTTTATTATAATCTTAGAAATTCTGAATGTACTTGTTTCTATTTGATAATTTACATTTGGTTATTTTATCATCCTTCCAATCCTATCATTTAACAAATAACACTTTTAAGATAACTATTCCAAATTAATACGGTTTGTCTTAGCAGAGCAGACGACATCACAGGACTGGGATTTTATAACTTTCAAGGCATTTAGTCTTGTTAGAATATATAATAGTCAAATCAATGTTCCTTTAAGGTGAAGCCCAAGCTGAAATCTGACACTGTGGCAACATTCCAGTTCTCTGAAAGCACACTACAAAAAATTATAATCTCAATGACAGATTTCTTTGGTCAGGGAAAAGGGAACTAAATCAGCTGAAAAACTTGGTTTAGTACCTTACATTTAGAACCTAAATAACCTCCCAATTGTACTCACCATTATTTTTGAATATTCCACATCCTCTTCAGTGAGCTTAGAAAGAAAGAGATGAACAAACAAAATTAAATTTGCATCTAGGAAGCAGCTCAGATCATACGTGATTATCTGCACAAGACACAAAAGATTAGCTGTACCTTCCATGAACCAGGTAACATTCTTAGGCTTCCTACATAAAACATTCTGATGTTATTTTTCAAATTACCAGATATACCCCCTCTTTTAGTTTAAATCAAGAGAACTGGGCCCAAGTGCGGAAGAGCCAGGACACACAAACTTTAAATAACTGGAGGCACACGTTTAAGTTTCATGGGAACTGAGATGGACACATAATCAGTCTCCACTAAGGCAAGAAACTCTTTCACATTAATAACAAACTACCGTAGTGAGGATGCTGAGCTGACAACCTCACTGGAAGAATAATGGACTGCTAGAAGCAGAACTATCTCATCATACAGAACCTAAATTATTCAAAATTCCTCAGCAAAGTATTATTAGCTTCCACACTCCTGTACAACACAGCATTTCTACAAGCACCATGCACCTGGACCTTCAGAAAATCCCCAGCCATCAGACAATCCCTATTTCATAGTAGTTACTTCCTTCCCATGTTGTCAGTTCTGACCCTTCCTACTCAAATTTTCCCTCAACCACCAGCCAACCACTATGTGATTTTGAGACATTAAGAAACAGCAAATGCTTCACAAAAGAATTAACTTGAAAAGGAACAGTTACCAGGATTAGTAATTAATTGGTAATAATCCCAAACTGCCTTGTCATAATAGAAACCAATCCAATCTTTGAAAAGCTAGGTCTTCTTTCACTAAGACTATGAATTAACTAAACTAAACACTAAAATGTGTTTAAAACATTAAACACTAAAGTAAGTTTTATTAAAAAAGAAAGCAGCTGGTGACGTTTAAAGCAACTGAAGCAAAGGAATGGTCCATCCAACACTGAAATTCAGTTAGCTTTAACCTACTTTTTTAATTTTAACAAGTTCACTGACTTTGAATGCCCCAGTTTTTAACTACTCTGCTTGATACACTCTCTAGCTGACTTTCATCAATTACGTGAGCAGAGTTCACAGTAGTCCAACAGAACTTGCAAATAAAACTGGATATATACCAAAATTATTGAAAATGAGCAGGCACTGAGACTGATGGTGACACTATCAACTCTTCAGATAAAAGCTAGTGGACATTACAAAAAAAATGCCATTTTTCTTGTTTCATACTGTACTGAACGTACAATCAACTGATGTGGAGCAAGAAATAACTGTGAAAGCTCAACACTGCCTACATGACTCCTTCTTTGTTAAAAATTCAGAATGTATTATTTTCATTAAGTCTTGACCTATTGCCCATTAATTTCTTTTGCTCTACCATAACTAAAGATTAGATTCCATGAACTTTAAATCTCACATTCAGATAGGTGCCTGTATCAAAGAAGTTCAGTAACTTCAAGAATTCCAAAGCCAAAAAGAGATGAAGGAGTGTCTCACAAATAAATTTACCAGCAAAACTGCAATATTTGTCTTCTTATATATATTAACATACTCTATTACCAATCCACCAGTATGGCAAAAAAAAAAACCCACAAAAGACATAATCAGAATGGAATTGGAGTGGAATGGAATAATCTCCACTGGAATTGGAGACTATATTAATATAATAGTAAAGAGCTATGCAACCAACTTTCACTCCACCCTCCATGCTCTGTTTTAAGGTACAACAAAAACTGAGATCCATCATATCTGGCTTTCCAAAATACTATCTTTGACTCTTACACTGACACAAATCCTCCAGGAAATGAGCAGAACTAAAAGGACTCAGAAGATTATTCCTCTTCTCTTGCCTGGAGCCTGAGAAGAATGAGGAAGTAAGGAAGGAAAAATCTAGAAACAGGTTAGTACAGAAAGACCAAAACACAAAAAATTCAAAGTATAGTGGAGAACTATGGAGATATGGAAAGCAAAATTAGTCCTACACAAATCCACTACTGTTTTCCCTATGGCTTAAAAACTGCAAAATGTAACCTGCAAAGTGGACATCGACAAACGCTTAAATTACAAACACAAATACAATAGGAAGTAGCCTACAGTCCTACAAAAAATTAGCTGATTTAATGCTCCTTTTGCTTTCTAGGCAACCTTGAACTAGGCATCTAAAACCAAGCTACAAGGCAAAGGTGAGAACTTGTTAAAGAAAGCCTAAGACTGGTGTGAGTGGAGAAAGAACAGGAGTGCCTGAGTGTGGAGGCACCAAATGTAACACTGAGCAGGAGCTGGGCTCTAAGGGGCTTATGTCAGCAGCACCCAGGTCAGCAGCTCACACCCCCTGACACTTCAGCAGACACCCAGACCTGGAGACAACACTGGTAACCCACAGAGGCAGGACAATGTAGAGACACAGGGCAATGTCCCCTCCAAAAGAGTACACAAAGGCACATCTGAAGCCTAGAATGGTTGCCAGCTGAGAAAGAGGCCAGGAGACAGTAAAGACCTGACGTCCCCTGCCAACAGACTGCCACGCTGTTGGATCCACAGCATCCATGCTGCTGTGGTGCTTGCTGCTGTAGAGACATCTCAGGCATCATACACACTCCACCTTAATGTTTTGTTTCATTGTGTGTTCTTAAATAAAACCCCTTTCCTCTTTTACCAGGTTTCCAATGCACACCTACTTCACTGTTGGTACAATATTTTAACAGTACTTTGTACCACAGCAGAGAAAACAGGAAAAACTGCTTAAAGATGAGCTCTCAATTCCAAGATACACACATGGAATGTGTAGGAATATGTAGGAATATGTTCTAGAATACTGTTCAGGCAAAGAAACAACCCTTCTTCCACACTCTATTTTACAAAAATCCTCTTTTTTTAAATCCTCTGAAGACTGTGCAGGTTTTGCATCTCGCACTCACAAACTCTGGCATGTCAGGACTGGTTTCAAACACTGCTCCTGTTTTAGTTTTTAAGAATGAACATGGCCCATGACTTCTGACACCCCTGAATAAGAGATGATCACCATGAGATGCATAGCTTGTTCATGCAAATTTTCACACTGCAGACTCACAGCACTGTGGGCAAGATTGTTAAGCAATGCATATTGATTTGACATATACCAGAGCAACAGGAAATTCTGGTATTTTTAAGACACTACTTCTCACAGCTCTTGTGCATTGAAAGCAATTAAGAATATGAATCCATATTAATTTCTTACTGCTAAAGTAGTGTACAATTTCACACAAAAGCAAGCTGATTGCTTATTATTCTTCTAATGATAATAAAACAGAATTATCTTTATATGTAGTATGCCAAAGACAAATCTCCTGGCATATTTTAAAAGTTCATGACAGATACATATAAGTAAGAATATTCATCAGTAGCAGCATACTGTGTCTTAACAGTATGTTGCTCCTAAGCTGCTATTACTGTTACTACATGAGTAATGTTGCACACGAAAATCAGCAAAATGTTCCTTAAGAAATTTTTCTCCTAAGTAGCTCCTGCTTTCAGGACTAATTATAAGACATGCTTATATTTCTTTTGAGTTATTTCACCAGTTACAAAGAACTACCTCATTATTAGGTCATGTGTGCTAACACACCATGTCTCCACAAAATCTAAAGCTGTGCTTCTCATTTAACCACTTGAACTTATTTCTTTTACCTGACACGCAGATTGAAAATGCGGTCACAATTCTAGGACGAACTCCAGATTTTAAGAACTGCTATCAAATATAGAACACAAGGAATCTCATGCTAGTGACATTAATTCTTTTGCTTTCAGTAAGAACTGTTGATCCCCCCTTTTTTTTTCTTCATATTTAAACTAAGTATCATTCTCTAGCACAAAATAGCACGGACAATTTTGAAGAATTCAGGGCATACCTGGCCTGCATGCTACTAACTTGGAAATAAGAGACAGTGCGTTTAGCAACAGCTTCACATGTCTCATGGTGTCTTAAATTCTTTTTACCTTATTATTAACATGAATTTATAAGGCTAAATCAAATTCCACTATAATCTCTCCGCTTTCCATAGAACTTGTTTTGCAGGGTAGATTTTTGTACCTTCTGGTTTTGTCAGACAGCTAGGAAGCCATCCCTTTTGTGCACTCCTGTATCAGCACTACAGACATCCTAAAAGGATATAACCATTCAGATTAGCAGAATTCATCCAGCCCACACACCGCATGAATAAGAACGATAACAGCAGCGTAGCAGCATTCGGCGCTGTGCTCGTAGCCAGACATGCGAAGCCTCAGTTCGGATGTCACATTTGGGTTTCCCTCCCGCAGGTGGCTGCCGGCCGCAGCTGTCCCCGCGGGCTGCGGGCTATGGCCGTGCGGGGAGCAGGCTCTCCCGCTCGGCCCTCTGCGGCAGCCCGGAGCGCCGGGACGCCCTCGTCCCCAGCGCCCAAGTTGCTCAGACTTTTCAGGGCGGCGAGCGGGCAGCACCGGCCCGGTTCCGGCTGCGGTCCGTCCCCACACGGACAGCGGCGCGCTCCTCGCCCGGGGCCGGCGCGGCGAGGGCGGCCAGCCGCTCCCGCTGCTCCGGCCCGGCGCCGCGGGAGCGAGCCCGAGCGCGGGCCCAGCCCGGCCACGGGGCGGGACGGGGAGGAGGGTGCGCGGGCGCTCGGTCCCAGCCCAATCAGGGATCCGGCACCAGGCTCCGGGCTGGACGCGGCCGCCGCTCCCGCCGCACTCACCTGAGCGCGGCCGAGGCCGCGGGGCCGCGGCCGGCCCGGCCCCTCCGCCTCCTCCGCCCCTCACTCCGCCATCTTCCCCTCCTTCCCCGGCCTCCCGGCGGGGGCTCGCTGCGCCCGGGCCCGCCCACTCGACCGCGAGCCTATTGGGTGCCGTGCCCGTGCATCAGCCCTCCGCTCTTGGCGGCGATTGGCCAGCGGCGCCGTCCATCACGGCCCGGGCCTCCCGCCTCCCAGGCGGCCCGCTCGGATTGGCCCCGGGCAGGCTCAGGGAAGGGATTGGCTCGGGCGGCGCGAGCGGGACGGGCCCGGGGCGAGTCCCCGGGGACCTCCGGGGCATTTAAAGGCGCCGCTCCGCCTGGGCGGCCGGCCGAGCTCACCCGGGCGGGGAGGGCCCCGCTCCGGCGGCCCTGCAGCGCCTGCTGAGCTCACCGAGCATGGTGGGTGCTCCGAAAGGCGGCCTTCAGCCGTGCTGCCTTCAGTCATGGTGCCGGGTTTTTGTCATCCGCTTTTTTTTTTTTTTTTTAGCAGCGGTAATTTTGCACTTCAAGCTGATGGGTGGATGCGTTGAAGAGTGTGAAGAGGAGTACGTACCCATTCAGAAAACTCTGGAGAAACACCCCCGTCTCACCATGATTCATCTCAGATTACTACAAACCATTTAGCTCCAAATCTTAACACGTGTGTTCAAACATTTAATACAACGCCTTCCTGCCGTGTCACGTTTTAGAGCAGACTGCAATGAAACCCTTTTGCTAACGTCACTATTATACCCACATTCTATTTACAACCAAAGCTCCAGATTCAAAGAACCAAAAGCAGGTTTTTATATTCATTGTACAGTTACAGAATGTAATTTTTACTCCTGCTCTTCATGAGTCAAATCCTGTATTTGGATTCTTTTCTTTTCCCAGTTGTTGCCAAGCCAAGGGGCCTACAGCTTTCAGTACTGATTAGATATCAATCAGATACCCATTTCTGCTTTTTTAGTCTTCACAGTACTCTGGTAACCGCTTGCCACCATGTATTTCGGCAGTCAAGCCTCCAGCCAGTCTCAATATAAACTCATGGCTGCAGATTTGAAAACAGACTATCCCTCAGTAGCCTGGAGGGATAGACTATCATCTCTATTTAAAACCCTATCCCTTCAACTACTTTTTCAAAAGACAAAGATGAAATATTAAGTAGCTTAATCTCTGAGTTGCCATCATGTTCACCTTCAAGATGACCTTTATAAGCAACTAGGTATGGTAAAAATACTACTTTAGTGGAAATCTGCTTGTATCTGTACAGCTTAGTTAAATTTAACAAATTTAAGATCTCAGGTCTCTTACTGTCTACCACGTTTTAAACTATATAGTTTTCAGAATATTGAGTAAGATAATTATTTACATGTGACATTCTGCTAATGGCAAAGTTAGATTTTGATAGTTGAGAATCTTTTTTTCATTGTAGGAAGGTTGGTTGTTCTTTGATTGATTGTGTTATGGCGTTTGGTTTTTGGGTTTTTTTCAGTACATCTGTTAGACCATTTGTATTCACCTTCAAGCACATTAGCCAAAATATCTGACATCTGAGGGGGGAGCTTGTGGGAACAAATGTCACAAACGAGCCCTGTGTGTCCTCTTCTGGAGCTCATGTTTTGCACTGGTTTGCCAGCAGAATAAAGCATTATCAATACTCTGAAAATAAATAATACTCTGATCAGTTACAGGAAACTGATCTGTAAGACCTGCTAGCCCCATTCTTACTGGTATTTAGCTTTATCCAGTAATTAAAGGATAGTTGGTTGCCCTACAGGAAGAGCTGGGGGATGGCTTGGCTTTGGTTTTTGTTTATACAGTGAAGGTTTATTTATGGATTGATAAATACAAGATGCAGTCTCACTGGCACAGTAAGGCACAACTGTAGGTTACAACTATAGTGTCAGAAGACAGCAACACCTACCTCTAAGCAAATCACAAAACCCACAAGCAATTTTTACTTTTCATTAGTACTGTTACATTCCTGTTTTACATGAGGCAGTTATAAAAGTATAATGTTTCTTTCTCATAGAGAGCAGAGCTTTTTCATTTACATTTCTTTCTAGAACTGTGCTGCACTCTGCAAAACTATGAAGTGCAACATTTTACTTTTGAATTCCTTTATTTATAACAAATCAAAAATCCTTCAGGGACTTGCATGTTATCTTTCAATGAAAGTGATTATTGAAGAAACTGAGAAAAAAGGAAATGCACATTTAACAGTAGTTTTGAGACTGGTAAGTATTTATAGAAATGTTAACACACGACAGAAGCAGTTATAACACCAATTCTTCAATAAACAAGCTCCCAGGATTTTTTGGTTTTATTGAAAGTATCTCCCAGATTGTGGAATGCTCCAGCTGAACTACACGAGATCATATGTCAATCTAGCCACAGAAAATAGTTACTATTGAACCTTCAAGAATACTGATCTCTTGAATTTATCAGCATTATATTAATAGTATTAATCATCTTACACTTGGCAAAGAGATTTGTATAGAAATACATTCTGAAAAATCTGGGATAATATGATCTTTCCCAAATTGTATTCTTATGCCAGAGCTTTCTTAAATATAGCTACCACCCTCAACACAAATATAACAGACCAGAACTTTCATACTGAAAAATATAAATAATTACTCATTATGCAGGCCACTATAATTGGGAAAAGAACCCTATGAAATCAGTTTCACGATTTTGTGTTTCATGACACTGTTACCAGGGGGCAAAACAGAACTACAAATCCAGATTTTAGCATGACTGGTTTTCTTGCATTTTGTACACTGGTAAACAAATTTACATTTTCAGAAGCAAAACCACCCTGGTGAGGGGAGGGGTCTTAGACAAAAACAATCTGAAGAGGACACTTCATGGTCCACCGGCTTCAAGCCTGCAAGCTATGCAAAGGAAAGAAACAAGTTTCTGCCTCTGCTGCTAGAACAGTTCAAGTGACATAGTGCAGATTTCCTATTCCTTTTGAGAATACCACAGCCTGTCCCCACCATAGATTCTACTATTAACCCTGTGAATTCATCCCACAAAGAACAAAATCTGTTCACAGTACTTTAAAGTACTCTTAGCTATCATCATGCATTTGTGCTAGTTGTACAAGAAGCCATAGAAGTTGAGAAGTTCTCAAGTAAAAGGCAGACTTAGAAGCACTGAAGAAACAAGTCTGCGTGAGCCAAATGGGAAAGGGGCAAAATTTTTTTTTTTTTTTAAAAAAGGCAGCTGTAATGTGGCAAAAGTGAGTAATTACCAATGCACCTCGTATTTGAGTAGATGCTTGTCTCTGAAACATTTCAGAGGGCACTTCTGTGGCATATTCCTGTTTTTCCATTCTCAGATTCAGAGCTCAGAAGAATCAGTTTGTAGATTAAACAGTAGTGTTTAAGGAGAGATATTTTTACCAAAACAGTAGTGCAGAAGGAGACAAGAGAAAGGGCAAAAAACCCAGGATGGACAGCATTCAAAAAGCTCCTTTTCCAAGTTGCATGGCAGCCGTTTCCCTTTGTTCCTGTTGCACAGGGAATGTTCACATTGGTAGAACAAATCAGGGAGGGGTTGGAGATGTATTGTATATGCACCAGTAGCAATGCTCTGGGGTATGGTGCTAAGGAGAAAATGAAGTTCTATTCATTACATAGTTGGAGTAGAAAGGAATAGGCTCTCCATCCATCAGTGAAGGAATCGAATGCTCATTTTCTGCTCTACATCCACCTTCTCCAAAACCTGCAATAAAATTGAGAAACAGCTACTTAAGTCACTGTACATCTCTACTACAAGGTTTCTTATTCTAGTAGTGAGGAAATGGGCAGGAACATGGGATGTCTTCAATTTAGCATGCCAGCCTTTATCTGGATGGAGACTGCTGTTTCTCATTGTGGGCTAAGGTCCGTCCAAGGGAAGGAACTTGGCCATCAAAGCCGCAAGAAGGCCGTCGATCAAAATGTAACTATGTGGGTTCAGTCTGCCAACAGCACAGAAAGGCCAAAATGATTTCCAAAACTAGATTATGTGGTAATGTCCAGCCAGGAAACACAAGGGAGAATGGAGTAGAGAAAGGGATGTGAGCAATCATTGAAGAGCAAAATCAAGACCAGAGCACCACTAATGTAGATGATTGTAAAACTGGGCTGGCAAGTTCATTCACTAAATTGCTATTAACACTGAGGCATGAAGATATTACTCTGCTCTAGGCTGTTTCAGGTAGTAGACTTCAGTGCTCCAAGATGAGAGTAATTTATGTTTGAAGCAACCTCTGGAAGTCTTTCAGTCCAATCCCTCAATTCCCACTTAAAGGAGTACCTGCTAAATCAGGTTGCTCAGGGCTTTGTCCTGGTTAAGCTTTAAGTATCTCCATGGAAAGAATTTCTATGTCTTTCAGAAGCTATGACCATCCTCTTAGTAAAAAGTTTTCCTTAGAGCAAACCAGGATTTCCCATGTTGCAACTTGTTTCTGTTGCCTTTTTGTTATCTCCAAGATAAGTCTAGTTCCTCTTGTCAATAGTATCCCATTAGGTAGCTGAAATTGTTCTGCTACAGGATAACTTTCTCCACTGATTATCTAAAATGGCTTCCTACTATTACCTATTTCAGACTATCAAAACATGTAATTCAAAGTACCAGAGCTAGGAACTTGAATATCAGTATTAGTTGTGTTGCTAACAGATGAAATCTACACAGGAAAGCTGATCAGTGCTATTACAGCAGAAGAATTCATCTGTTGTAACTGTGCTAGTAGGTTACTTGTGTAGAAAGAAGCAGTTGCAAAACAAAAAGTGAAAGTTCTTCAGTATATTCAGGGCTGTAGCTTTATTTAAGAGTATAAAGAAACATGTGGACTAATTATTAGCACCCTGACAGTATTAAAAAAACCCAAAACATGACTAATAAAGGGATGAAAAAGCTAGCAGGCAGCTTTGCCCAAATGCAGGCACAACTATTTCAATGACTCCCTCTCTGTTCCCATTTGCATTTGTCTGAATGACTTGCTCATTACTGAGCAGCTTCATGAAGTCAGTAAAACCATAGTTTACAAACCTTTACAAATTCTGCAAAGGAGATGGCACTATCTCCATCTTGATCAGCTTCCTGGATTGTCCTGTCAGCAATGCTGCCCAACTGTTCATCAGAAATATTTACACCAACCATCATCCGTAATACCTGTAGCATACAAAACAACCATCACTGACATAGGAACAGAAGTATTCTTAGTGCTTTCCTTTTATGTGTACTGTCAAAATAACACCACACAAGATTTACACTGAAGTAAATGTACAGAAGTCTGGCTAGAAATAAGTCTTTCATGAAATACAGGTAGGTATCTTTTGCAGCTACCATTGACAAAGAATCTTGCTTTTTAACTAGGCAGCAGGAAGAGGCAGAAGCAAGAGAAAGTTTTGGACCTCGAATGAGTAACTTTCTCCAATGCTTCTACTTTTTCCCCCAGAAAAACATACCAGCATTTGATTGAATATCTGCTGTTTGAGATATTTGCCTACAGGAATCTTGAAAGTACGTGGTCCAGTGACAACTGCCATTACCCTCCACATTCAGTAAAGCATTTTCTGAGTGGATAGAAGAGGGCAGTCGCAGGCAAAAACAAACCTTTTTCTTACATCAGGAACCACAAATTGCCATGTGTACTTCCCAGGATTAGTAGCATGTAATTACTCCTAGCACAAGCCTAGTTTCATACATATGCAGAACTGATGAACTTTGATTACCTTTGCTGCAACTTCAAGAAGTTTTATTCTGTACAGAGGATGCACAGAGGATCAGGCAAACAACCTAATCCACCTCAGTGACTGTCCTTTTGAAATCCTTTTAGAAGCACTTTTGAAAGTTACAGAAGGTGGTTTTTAAGGAGCTTAGTGTATTTGTTGAATGTTTAGGTGTCACTAGCAACAGGCTCTGCCTAGCCTACCAAATAACAATAAAGTCCATACTATATCTAAAGCTTTAAGGCAGAGGTAAGCAAAGCCACCACATTACGCCAGCAGTTCTTTTGAGAACATGTTGCAACTCCCCTCTTCTAAGTGGGTATGAAGTCACAGAGAACATCATGATTGAGTCATTCAAAGCAGCCCTGTGCTATTTACCTGGAGAAGCTCATCCCTGGAAATTTTGTCGTCTTTATCTAGATCATACAATCGAAAAGCAACTACAGGGAAGAAAGAAAGAAGGAGCAATTAAATTCAAGTGCCATTATTTTGATTCGTAACAATAGATGTATCAAAGAAAAACAACAAAACTATGTACTTGTAAATTATTTTAAGAGAATTAGCTTAGAATTTTAATTCACCATAAAACTCATGCTCAGTTCTATAAAGAATTGTTATCACACACAGGAATAGCATTATTGCCAATAATGGAAAATTTTATGTTCACAAGCACTCTGCTTGCAGGGTATTTCCTAAAAACTTCAAGTCACAGAAGAATAATTATCACTAAGATACATTGAGACCTTTAATTTCAGAGCCAACCATTTTTATATTATCATTCATTCTCTTTGACTATATTCTGCATGAGATATGACAGAAATTTTAAGAGCTCTGGGGACTGTTGCCAACTCTGATTAGCAAGAAAGTGCATTCTGCTCATATACTGTAGGCAGACATCCAACTACTTAAGAAAGTACTCAGCTGAAGGTGGGGGAAAAAAAGTAGAATTATATGGAAGAACTGAAGAAATAAGCATAAAAGCTCATTCATGTATGGGATGTGGCTTCTAAATCTGAAATAATTTTGAATACAAACCATTTTGAAACACTTCTGAGACATTTTGCAAAATATATATATTACTCAAGAGTTAACTAATTCCACCAAATTCTAATATAACAATGGCTCAATTGTTGACATTCTGAACAGATACAGTTCCAAGTAAGCTTTTTAAAAAAACAGGCATTAGAAGAGATCATTCCACAGGAAATAACTGTGCAGGAAATCGCAAGCCCCTTTCCTCCATTCCTAAGGGGGAAAAAAAAAAACCCAACCAAAAAGAAGATGGAAAAATAATTTATTCTATAGGAAGGTTCATATTTCTTACAGTGGAGCTTGTTACTTCTGCTGTTCAGTGGTTCTGGTCCATTCTGGTCTTTGCTCTTTTCATTATCTTCTATGGGTCGGAAGTGGGCTAGCGTCCTCATGAATCCACGGAAATTCACCTGGTCCTCTCTGTGTAAGAATTCAGCAGGTCAGGTTTTGGCATACCTTCTACAAGCTCTTCATTTCAGTAAAGAAGACTATTAATATCCAAAGCACCAAGACCATGTGAACTCTTTCATTCGCACCTCCGCAAGGTTTGGTTGCCTATGCTGTTACACGCTGGAATCATGCTGTTACAAAGTATGATGTGTGAAAAAATAGAAGCTGTGAGAAATCTCACTGAGGGCTCCCCTTCCCTGACCTGCAAAGTCTGTTTAAGATGAAGCCCTCACCCTTAATCCATGCCTGAGCTATGCTGCTGCTATGCCTGAATGTAGCAATGTATATTGCTGATCTGGATTCACTTGATCCTAGTTTCAGCACTGTCAGGCACTGGACTGTTGGTTGACCTGACTGCAGTCACTGGGCCTGCTCTGTTTTTTGTGTTCAGGCGTGTGCCCTTCTTCACCCTTCCAGCTTTGCTGCCATCCTCAGCCCCTGCCTGTGGGGCTGTCATTGCTCACTGCTCTCTGACAGAGTTCTCTAGTTTCTCTGGGAACCAGCCATGTAAGTGCTTCCCAGGATGCCTCTCTGTTCAGTAAACCCTGACTGGTTTTAGCTGATATTGACTTGATTCCAACCTTCATTAAACAGTAACAGCAACTGTGTTCAAAAGATTCCATAGAACAATCCAGAGAGGTATAATGAAGAGAGGACAATACTGAAAATTTGATAATCTCTTTGGATTTGCATTACAAGCATCATAATCTGTCTTAAATGTAATAAAAACCTAAAATCAACCAACCAAAAAATCCAACCTAATAACAATGGTACATTTACTATATCAGAAACAATAAAACCAAATTAGTTAATTGTAACACTGAACACAGGATAGTCTTGATACAAGTTTGTTTTAAGAACCAAAGTCCACATACAGCCTGGAATTTCTTCATAAGTGTTCAGTAGTTTAGGAAGAAGAGTGAAGAACTGTGACAGAAGCCTGAATAATCAATAAAGCACAAAATAGTTTTGTAAAGTCATAGAGTATTTCTCACAAGTTTGAAGTGTTCAGTTATTAGTCAATCCAAATTCTGTGTTTTAATTATCAGCATTTAACTCCTATGAAAACTTCTGACAAACTACAAATTTTGTGCCTGCTTATAAATTCATTTTGTTGAAACTCACCCTTCTGGAAAGAAGGCGTTGATAATTCTGTCTCCAAGTGGATTGATGGCAAGCTCTGGAATCCGCTGGAAGTCTTCACGGCTAAGGAAAGCAAGAACACAACCAGTCAGAATAAAGGTGAAGTCAGAGAAGAAGTTGCTTAAAAAGAATTCACAGTAAAACAACACTGGAATCCCAGCTCTGCAGCAAGACATTTGGTAATTTTGAAAATGCAACTTTTTAAATCATGTTTTCTTTATGACTAATGGCACAAAATAAAACAAAAGACAAAGCCAAACCTATATTGCATTACAAACTAGCAGTGCTCATTTATCATGTTAACAACCCTTCTCAGACACTAACATAATTTGTGCTAGAAACCTTACTGTAATGATGCCAACTAGTTTGCAATGTAAGAAAAGGGAAGCTTCTGAAGTTGCTTTGAAAGAAATTACGGCTCCAAGATGAAAATATTTATTGGGTTTTTAAATAATTATTTTGGTACTTAATCATATGAGTTGTCATGACTTTTCCAGAGTGTCTCATTTCAGATTCTGGAAGAACACTATACTACTCCAAGCATACTATAGGTCATTAGCATTTTCCGATAGATGTTTTTTGTTTGTTTGTTTATGCAACAAATCTGTATCTTATTATAAGCGCCAAATTTCAGATTATTTTAGCTTCAAACAAGCAGTATTCCTATTTTAAACTGGCAATTTTACACTTTTACAGGCACCTGTACATCAGATAAAATTTCACCAGTACAGGCAAATACTCACTGCTCTTGCCAGCCATTCTCTTTTCTGGTCATGATTATATGTACACAGCACAATATAAACACAGTTGTGCTTACGTTGTTATTCTTCTGATCTGAAAGACATCATGAGTTGTACTGCATACACATTTTAGAACAGTATGACATGAACACAGGCTTCATTCTCCTGTTAGAATTGCACTAGTATTTTCTCTTTTCTTTCAACCTGACAGACTGTCAGTGACAGGAAAGTGGGTAATCTTGGTGTGACCAAGGCAAACAGACCAAATGTGTCTTAGTGAGCAGGTTTGGTTGGTTTGTTTTTCCTTAAAACAGAACACAGCAACTTCTCAGTTAGTTGAAGATGTACTTAATGATCACCTAGATTTTAAATTGCAGACTACAAGGGGGTTAAGCTGTAAAAAACTCCCACACTATTCTGCCTGGATATGTAACATGACATTTCCTGCCCCATCTCCAGAAATACTGGCAGCTCCCTTCAAGTCAAATGCAGTCCTGCTGGTTTTGAAGTTAGGGTCAAAGTCTCACACTTGATTACTGAATGTTTGCTCAAAACTATGCTCACTAACTAAACTGGCAACAAAGTCTGTCTCATGACATAATTATACCAAAAACCTGGTTTACTAAAGTAAACACAAACAAATTTTGAGATTTAAATATAAAAGCCTTTTATAATGCTGTGATATTAAAGGGTAAAAAAGAAACTGGCTGACTTTATCACCAGTCTAGCTCAGGAAAGGCAGAAAAGCAAGCTGTTCTAGTTTTAAATGTATTCTAAAGCACTTTTTGCTCCCAGTCACCACCACAGCAGCGTTAAGAATCCTAAGTACAGTGCATCTGTTACAACATGGTTAAACTCTCTGACCTTCTAACACGGCGACCTGACCATATTTTGAAGTTATCCCAGCACACTTCTGCTCTGACCAGGTCCTGTGTTATTTTTAATAGGCAAAGTTAGCATCTGTTTAGCATGAATCAGCTTGTTACCAGACCCTTCAGGACTGCTGCATTTTAAGCTGTTGCTGAAGGGCAAAGTATGCATTAGTGATTTAAGCAGGAGATGCAGTGATGTGGAAAGCCTATGTCCTATTAACAATATTTTAACAGCAGAACTTCAATGTCAATGCTAACTTTATAACCTAAAAGCAGCAGCTGCCCTCTCTTCCACGTGGACCAAAATCCTAATGCTTCAGAATTTTTTACTTGCATATCATGACATTTTAGTATTCAGCCTCAGTAGACACTTGGCATTTCAGCCTCCAGTGATTCTGTTTTCTAACAGGAGATTAACAATTAACCACAAATAATTCCCTGGTTTCAAATCTATTTGTCCTGTCATTATCAGGGCTGCAGTAGAGCACTTCTGCTTATTAAGAGCACATTACTGAGTGAGTGTTATAACTGAAATAGCTGCAACAGCCATAAAAGCAAATGAATGTGAAGTAAGTTATTCTCCACTTTATAAAGCTAAGCTTTCCTACAGTCATTAGGGACCAACTTCACCTGGCTGAAGCTGGTGCTTACATGAAATTTAATACCCTCTACTTCTTATGTGTTCATGAGCAACAAGGCTCTTCTAAGGTATCTTTATATGAACCTTGCTCTTATGAAATCTTTGCTTAAATGCAATAGGCAAAGCAACCTTTAATTGCATGTGAACATTATGCAGACCAACCATTTAATACATACGACAGCACAATTAGATGTAATTTGCAGTGAAGAATTTCTAGATTCTAAGCAAGGCAAATGTTCCTAAGCATGAATATTCCCTCCAAGGCACAGAGCAGATCCCTACTGTAAAGTTGGTTCTACCTTATCCCAAAGACTGCAAGAAGCCTACAAGACCCTTTTTTTCCTTCCATTTCTGGTTGGTCATTCTCCTGTTACTTCTAGATGTTAGCAAAACATCCCTCACCAGGGATGAGGAGGGGTATCTAAAGCTGCGGGAAAGTAAAATAATGGAAAGGAAAAAACTCCCACATATATGTGCATCAGAAGTGGTAGAGGAAAGGAAGGATACAGGTAACAAGAATTACTTGAAGAAGAGAAATATTTAAAAGCAGTAAGGTGTATCATGCAAGGTGATCAAAAAGATTTAAGAGCTTACTACTGAAGAGGTTCCATTGCTCTATTACCTTGCTAACACCAGCTTTGTCATTCATCTAACCTTTTGATGGTCTAATGTATCCCCCATAAAAAAAACCCCTACCTTCCCCCTCTCCAATTAGCTTTCTGTTGAATTCACAACTTGAGGCAGTTCAAAAAATTCAAAAAATCTAAGAGCATCACAGCTGACAATGAGGTGCTGGAAGCCTGGAGAAGTTATCGGGAAAGAATATCAATATCACCCCCCTTCAGCATTGTGTCATCCATCTCATCTAACTCTATCCTTACACATGCTCTAAACAAATGTTAAAAGTTGCTTAACTATCACAGCACTAATTGGTTCATAAACGTAAGCCAAGGAGTATGCAAAAAGGTGATAATTAGATGAGCAATAAGGAAGGAAAGAAAAAAGGCAGCATGCATAAAGTGTGGTTGAAGATGCAAAAATAGACTATTCTTGTACCCTGTCTTTTCCAATCCAAACCCATATCCTTCCTGTCTTTTCTATTTTAAATAAAGCTAAAATTGCTTTGCATTTTCTTGAGTGAAAGTACAGAATTCCACATTCAGAGAGCTAGCTTTTATGTTTTGCAATCCTGCAGTATCTGTTTTAACTAATAAGAACAAGCCTGACATCTTTCCAGACCCAGATGGTTCAGTCAGCTGACAAAGACTGACAGATGGCTTGGTTGGCTCATGTTACCCTTCTCTCAGGATCAGAGGCTTTCTGAAGTTCTCCAGAAGACACGTGTGAACAGCTTTCACAAACATGAGACATGCATGAACAGCTCAGTGTGTCTATTCTCTGTAGTTACCAGCATTCAGAACATTTTCCCTTCCTTCCTTCTTCCATGCTTACCAGGCTATACCAATTACTGTACAGTAAAAACCATTTCTCAAGTGCTTAACCTGTCTTTTCCCCAGTGCCCAAGAAACTACTTTTAAGTGGGAGGTTTCATACAAAAGTTACATGCAAAGATTGCAGTGTACATAAGTACCTCCTTTTATAGCTCTGTACATGTCTGTCTAGAGCTACTTACTAGTTGATAAACTTTGGAACAAAAGTATTCTTGTGTGGTGTACACTGCAGTACCAGCACAACTAAGCTGGGAGAATCACTAAGCAATCACATACTTACCCTGTTCATGCTGTACTATTTCCTCTTATTGGAAATCAGCATGTAAGTAAGGAAATATGCACTCTTTTCCTCCTGAGCTATAGTTAGCATGTAGACAGAATAAGTATATTCCAGATTTCACAATTTAGATGTAGCTATGGACAACCAAGGGTATCCATCTTTTGTTTTGGCAACTCAGCATGTCACAATATTGAAATCAAAGGTGACAAAAGAATTTTCAAGAACAGTTTTGTCTTGTATTTTCCAACATGGTTTTGTTCAGATGGTGGAAGTCTGAGGGAACTTACTAATTTTGTTTAGAAAAAGTGAAACTAAGGAAAAATACAAAATTTTTCTACACTTTTCAAGAAAGGTGAAGGTAAACCTGACATTTCTACTTTACAGGTAAAAATGGCTGTAGTCACTTAGAGAATAAGTATGAGAGGGGAAAAAAGGAAGCAAAAAGCAAAAATTTTTTGAAGACCAAGCTTTGTCTTTACCAATAACCATCTCTAATATTTAATTTCTGTAACTCTTTAAAAACAAAATGCCTTGAAATTGCACATAGGTACACTGGATAGAAACATCTATCAGAAAAGATTTCTGCTTCTGATTATAGTTCCAGAACTACCCAGATTAATCATTATCTACCAGATTTTCTGTACAAAGTGCTCTTTACTTTGCCCTTCTTCAGAAGGGTGTTACACATTTAAAGATTTATTTTGTGCCATAAAGAACTGACTGACATTTATTTTCCTAATCATGGTCACATGAGTGATTTTGTCATGTTTGATTTGTAAGTCAAAGGTGTAAGTCATCCTTGCGGAAACAATAAATCTTCCTCACAGGAAACAAACAGAAGACATACCCTCTAAACTGTTTGGTGGTAGTAAGCAAGTGATAACTACTTCTTACTTGTCTTAAAGCATCAGGTTCTCTTTGATCTGCATCTCAGAAACCAACATCTATGACCTTCCAAGCTGTAGCTCTTGCTCTCTCCTCAATCTATTTTTCAGCAAGTAGTTTTCCAATACTTAAACTTAATAGTGTCTGCATTTGGAGGGTACCAGAACAAGTTTAAAAAATCGAATGCCACTCTTAAGTCAGACATGTTTGAGAGAGGGCTATGCTTAGGGGCCAAGACTGCAAGTTAAGCGGTCGTAATACGCAGTTGCTGGGATTTCCCAAACAACCTCCACTTCCTTTCCACATGATTATCAACAATGGAAGTCTACCTCCTCCTGATGCATAATACTGTCAAACTAAGCATTGTGCAACAGACAGTCATAGCATATTTAATCAATTACTCCTCTTACATAAACTGAGTACAATCACTTTGACATTTATACAAACCTTATGGATTCAGTAAGTGAATTTAGTATTGGAGGAGGACATGGAAGAGTTGAGGAAGAGCACGTCCTACATTCAAATTGTGCTTGACTAATCCAGTAGCCATCACCTTTATTCATCAATGAATATTAAGTTCACATATAAAGTTTGAAAAGGCTGTAAATGTTCTTTTCCAAATAATTTTAAACATAAGGAGTTTTAAGCTTATCTACGATCTCATCAGTTGATCTCTACATCAGAATTGCCAATGCTACATTTTATATAATGCATTGGTTTAAGTGTCAGAGTGGGCTTTTGGAAGTTCCTGCATATCCCATTCCAAGCCAATTTTTTACATGCACAATCCATTTAGTCATCCCTTCAGCTATGCAAGTCTAGAAATTTACAGGATAGCCTCCAGTCTCACTGGAGTCAATCAGCCTCAAAACCTACACAAGGCAAAAGGGGAGGGAGAGTATTTTTAACCCAAAATAATCACTCTGTAGTCCTGTTTACCATACAATTCCACATCCAATTACTTAAATGCTGAGAAGTCGGCAATTTGTGGCACCAGAAGGAACTGCGCATTTCCCTCAGGAAAGGAAACTGCAGCAAGCCCAAAGTACTGCCAAAGACCATGTATCTCACAACGTGCCACTTTGATCTTTTAAGAGGTGATTCCAGAATTACAGTTAGGTTTTTTTTTGAAGAAACCTATGTGTCTAAAGGAAGCTATAGGTAGGCCTATAGCTTCTCTGGGTTTATAGTGCATCCTGCAGTTATATTTTACAAGATCACATACAAAACTTCAGGTAATGCCTGAATCACTGAATTTGACTGGGACAGAGCTGCTATGAAAGAAATTAACTCTGTAAGAGCCAGATCTCATGTTATGCTACAATGATGTCCCTTTCCCCTTCCTCCTCTCTCCTGCATTCTTCTCCAGCTTTCCTGTGCCACTGTGGCTATATGGTGAATGAGAAACAAAATCCACAAGAGCAGGGAAGGCTACAGAATGACAGCAGGCAGAGATATATTTTAACAGGCCATGATCTAGCCACAGTTTACCTTTTGGTTGAGAATACTCTTTTCTAGCAGACTTGGTCCATCAAAATGAAACATATTTTACAGATAAAGTTAAAGACTCATCTTTATTTAATTGACTAAGCTGTCAGAAACCAGTTCTGTAGCTTTCAAGTTGTAGATAAGAAACAAACACTAAAGATCTTAGAATGTCCTGCACCACCACTTTAAATAATAGAATGTTTGTTTAGTCACAATGACTTGTTTCCAGCTCTTTTTTTATTTTTAAGCATACTAATAGATATGGGTGTTCAATAAGAGGTGCAAAGTTTATAAATATAGCAAATGGATTGCAGATCCAAGTAGTGTTTAAAGACACTGGATATCAGAAACAAGTATCGATTTTTTTTCTTATGAAAGCCAGGATAAAGATGACACAGCAGAACCATTTTCATATTAAATAGTAGAAGCAACATATAAAGAAAGATAAGAAATAACAATCTGAAAGTGTTGTTTCACAATTCTGAACATTTTTATAAGACTTTGAATACCAAATCTGAACTTTCTCCTATTAACTACTACAAACCTTCAACACTACAGTAAAGACAGTTGGCATTTAGAGCACCTCAGCTCAACAATTAAACCTTTCAGGTAGACAGTAGGTATGAAAGAACTTGTTACAACAGCCTCAGTGATTTACCAGTGAGAAAAACATGCAAACACCCTGCAACAGCAAGCCACTAATACAGATGTGCCAATGCAAGTGCAGCTGAATTACCCACCTAAGAGTGCCATTTTCGCCTTTGTCCAGGCTGGTGAAGCGACTGTACAGGCGGGTGATTTGACTGTGGGAGACTGAAGAAAAAAAGAAACAAGATGACAAATTAGCATGTCAACGATTCCTCATAGGAGAAAACCTCATTACACTGAACTGCACTGTTGCCAGAAGCTGTATTCAAAAAGAGTTCACATAGAACCATTACACTGAAAGCACATGACAAGAAGCATTTAGGGACTTTGTGAGCTATAAATCACAGCTTAATATTCAAGAATCTACAAATTAGCTCATTCTTCAAAACATCTAACTCCATCTTCTACCCATTTCTATTTTTATATTTAACAATTTTTGGTTACCTGACTCAGTAATTGTCAATTAAAAAGAAAAAAATATTTGATTCACAGTTCCACTTTATTTCCTTTCATTCCTTTATGGCTAGAAATAATCTGGACACAGCCTACACTGATGATGTCTATATTACTCATGACACTAAAGACCCCTGCTATAGGATCTTTCCTTCACTTTTGCTTATCTCTATTCCCATTGTTTGTTTTCCACCTAAGGACAGAAAGTGAACCAAGTTCCTCTGCATCTGGAAAGTGGTCAGAGAGGCTTTAATTTTTACTTTACTTTTCTTCCTTTACAGGACTACTGAAATCTGAACATTTTGGGGCTCATAGAATAAGAGAATAACCTGAATTGGAAGGGACCCAGAAGAACCACTGGAGTCCAGCTCCTGGTCCTTATAGCACTATCCTCAAGAATCTCACCGTGTGCCTGAGAGCATTGTCCAAACATTTAATGAACTCTGTCAGGCTGCTGCTGTGACCCCTCCCCTGGGGAGCCTGTTCCAGTGCCCATTCACTCTCTGGGTGAAGAACCTTTTCCTAATATCCAACCTAAACCTTCCCTGTCACAGCTTCATGCTTTTCACCAGAGGCTCACCAGAGAGCAGAGATGAGGAAGGCTTTGTTCCATAACTTGGAGCCAAAGATAGATTTATTATTAAATGTAATAGTATTTTTTAGATCCTGCATTAAACCAGCAATACTGTGGTGCTCAGCCCTCTGTCAAGATCTCTCTGCCTTCAAGGGAGTCAACAGCTCCTCCCAATTTAATGACACTGGCAAACTTACCTAGTATGCCTTCACAAAGATGTTAACGAGCCCGCCCTGAAATGAAGCCCTGCAGAACCCTGTTAGTGACTGGTCACCAGCCTGATGTTACCCCATTCACTGAAACCCTTTGTGGCTAACCGGGAGCCAACTGCTCACAAAATTAATTTCCAGGCTTCTAGGACATGGAATTAAAAATCAGAAAGCTTATTTCTAAAGAAATTTGAGAAGGAGTTGGGCTACAAAGCAAGCAGAAAGTTATTGCAGACTTCAAGTCTTTAAACTTTATTGCAGTTTGAAATACAAATTACAAAGGCAATATTAAGTTCAGCATAACTGTGTCAACATTACCAAGGTACTAGACAAGCCAAGATATCAGACAACTAGATCTAAGTCTGTGATGTGAGTGGGATAAATCTGTATAGAATAGCAATTCCTTTAACACTGAAAGAACACTTGTCCTGGTTTCAGCTGGGACGAAGTTCATTTTCTTCTTAGTAACTGGTACTGTGCTGTGGTTTTTGGATTTCATAGGAGAGTAACGATGACAGCACACTGTTTTGGCTGTTGCTAGGTAGTCCTTACCCTAAGCCAAGGGCTTCTCAGCTTCCCAGGCTCTGACAGTGAGGAGGTGCACAAAAAGCTGAGAGGGAGCACAGCCAGAACAGCTGATCTGATCTGAACTGGCCAAAGGGATCTTCTGTATCACAGAACATCATGGTGCATACTGAGGGAACTGGCCAGGAGGGGCCAATCACATTTTGGGGACAGCTGGGCATTGGTCAACAGGGAGTGTGCTGTTGTACTGTGCTTCATTTATCTTTCTTGGGTTTTATTTATCTTTCATTGCAATTAGTATTATCATTGTTATTACTAACATTTTTTAAAATTATTAGTATATTTTACTTTATTTCAACTATTAAACATTTTATCTCAACCCATGCGTTTTACCCCCCCTCTCCCTCAGCTTCTATCCCCACCCTGACAGGGAGCAAGCAAGCATCTGTGTGGTACTTAGTTATCAGCTGAGGTTAAACCACAAGGCCCTACAGGAGATATTGGATTTCCAGTCTTGTCTGATTAAGTTAAGAAATACATGAAATAAGACTGAATTGAATGTTTATGTGTACTCAGTAAAGGTGTGATTCTCTACAATGTTAAACTAGGACTTACTGTAATTTTCAGATTAAGTAGTTTAAAAAGCCTTCACCAGGCCATGCACAATGCTTCTCCTACTTGCTCAAACTTACTTGGGAAGAAGTTGCACAGTAGTTGTTTGATCTGTGACAAGTGAGGCAAATTTCTTTTTTTTCAGGTTTGTTCTTTCTTTCTCGAGGCTATCTGTTTAGGTTCAACAGTTCCCTACTTTAGCATGACCTGCCAGGAACTGGGTTTTCAAACACATGCCCCTCCTCCCCCCCAGCCTTCTAGTCTCCTCAGCAACTTGCATTCTTTGCATAGGATTGGGCAATTTGCTCAGTTTCACCTCAGGCAACTTCTCTACAATCAGACTGGGCAGCTTGCTCACTTTCACGTTAAGAAACAGACACACACACAGAAAACAAGTACCAGTACTCTAAAGACTTCAACCTTCTGCATTTCTGAGTTAATGTTAACCACAACAACAACTGATGGTGAAAAAAAAGAAGGCTGGAGTTAGATCTCCTATTAGAAGCCCCATACTCCCACTCCTCCCCATAAACAAAGAAGGTGATGAAAATTCTACTCAGCTACCATTCCCAAACTGATGTCAGCATCTACATTTTTGGAACATCGCTGTAACAGCTAGGATGTGAGCAATAGGACGTAGCTGTTGACAGCAGAAGTGATATTTTCATTAACGTCACACTAGACAAAAAGCATATCATAGCTCTGTGAAAAATGAGGATGATTCAGGTTCATCACTGTCTTTTGTTGTAATTTCCTTTGGCTCTCATCCCTCACAAAAGCTGTGTCACTGGACATTTTTCAGCGCATTTGTAAGGAAAGATAAAGATTCTCCTGAATACCCAGGAGAATTAAGATCTGCAATTTATGACTGCTTCTAAGGTTATGACTGAAAATTTAAGGTTAAGCCTTAAAATTAGCTGAAACACTATTTTATCTATACTGCTACTCCACTAAGATTCTCCTAAAAATTTAGGGTCAAGACCTCTAAATTAAGAATTGCTCTATTTTATTTAAGTCACTGTAAAGTTTTTCACAATTACATATTTTTGTCTACAACAGTAGCATAAACTCATATAAATATATATATACTTAGAAAAATATACAAATATACATCAGAAAAATCTATTATCTGCTACCATGCAAACATTTTTTTCTCCTAAATTAAAGTATGAGCATTAATTTATTATTAATCCTTAGGTAGAGTGCTTCAAAGCATGGGAGCAAAGGGTGTGAACCAAATAGTTTGAATACTGTTACATTCCAACAGCTTTCCAAAAGCTTGCAACAAATGCACGCAAGCAACATCTCGGGTCTCTCTGTTTTTTTTAGTTGTTACTGAAACATCAAAGCAATTAGGATGACTTCAAAGTGTTTTCATGCTTAAATCTCAAAATGTTTATATGCAAAGCAAACAATTTCCAGACAACATTATGTGAGATTTAGGACTGTCAACTTCAGGCTTCACACCTGCAGCTGAGAACCTGATGCATTACCTTAGCACATGTGTCTGAACTTGCGCTACAAAGTGCTTTTCACTACCACAAAAAAAATATTGAATTTTAATCCAAGCAAATTTAATTCAAGAGATTGTGTCATTGCACAGCTTTTGAAAGATTATGCTTCTAGTGCCCTAAAAGACATGTTCTTCATCTGCTCTGCTGAAGAACATTAACACACCGTTTCTCACTCATGTCAGTATCATTAGCCATTCAGTTTTGTGCTACATGAAATTGAGCAGAAATTATATAATTCCAAAGCTGAACTCAATCCAGCTGGTTAAGTGTTCTACTCAGTGCTTCACACCTACCCCAGATGAACTGTAGAAAACACATTTCACAGTAAAGAGGCCAAAAAGGAATCCTTGGGAGCACTTATCAGACCACCAGTTCAAGATGGACTTGTAATGCTGCCAGATTTTTTCATGTCTACAAAGTCCCTTTCTCAAACTCTTCAGTAGCTAAAGTACCATCAGCATCAAGTTTCCAACAGACCACAGCAGTCTATTCAGCAACACTACCTTAGCATTCTGCCTGTGAACTTTGATCCAGACAACCAGTGTTTGTTTGGGTTTTTTCCCCCACCTTGTATAAATATTTTCACGTATATGAAGTGTATAACAGTGCTAACAGCTTGGTGGAATTTTCCATCTACCTAGAGAAGCATAAAAAGCTTCATAAAAAGAGAAAAATCACGTTCCTAAACTGCAGTTACAGACTGGGGAGAAGAAGAAAATGATTGATAATGTCAATGAGACACACTGCGATGACTTACAAGCAAGCATGAGTCAGAAATTAGCAATGACTGGTTAACAAAGTGGTATTAATTATAAAATTTACTAGATAAAACCACGGGAAAATGAACAGACGTCAGGTCACAAAGCTGAAACCCACTAGTCATGACTTTGATCACCCTCTGATGGTGCACAAAAAGCATTTAGAGGCTAACTAGAGTCAAGTGGATTTATTGCTTACAATAAATGCCATCTTAATGGCATTTACTTAACTATCACGTAAGTAAACTTTAAGGAATAAAACATGAGGAAAAATGTAAAACCTTCTGGAAAAATATTTCAGATTTGGGGTTTGGATTTTGAAGCATCTTTATAAATGAGAGGAGGCTACCTTTACTCCATGATCTTTGTGATTAAAAAGAAAAAAGCAACAGAAAGTTATTGCTGAATAAACAGACTTTGACATTCCTACTTGTTTATCACAGCCTTCCTGCAGAAGGTTTTCATGACAGATGGAAAAAGGATCATGGAAACTATGTTAACTCACTCAGCCTGCCACTACACTAGCTCCAGTGCTATCTTCTACTCCTTTTCTGTAGCCACTCATTTTCCTGACACAAATAAACTAACACTTAAGAAGAATATATTATACCATTTATATTGAAAAGAAAACTGAAGAAAGCATTTTCAAGTAGCAAGAACAGATCAGGAAGTATATTCAGAGGAAAAATTGTCAGCTGGGCAAGGCATGTTAACCTGACAAGTTTCCTGGGGAAACAAACAGCAAAGTGATACCTATGATGTTATGACCTCTGCCCCCAGATAGTCAGGAAGGCATCCTGCATTTACTATCATTTAGTGGAACTAAAACATTTATTATCATTTGCTGGAACTCTCAGGCAATCATTCTATCGGGCAAATTAACAACACTGGAGTTTCACCTTCTCTAAGGTACTTCATGTTTATGCAGATCAGCTCGATCAAATACTGTAGGGTAAAGTATCTAAATATTAGAGTCCAGCTTAAATAATGCTCTCCCAGTTGCTGACTAGTACAGGAATTTTTACTTCTTTTTAGTAAAGAAGTAAAAATTATCTCTTGTGAGTTACATGACCTCCTTTATGGTTTAAATGACACTCAGCATTCATTCTGAATACCCTTATGGCAACTTTAGCAGTAGCCCATGAAACAAATAACACTTTGGGACAAAAATATTATCCAACGACAGTTTCTTTGGGTTAAAAATTGAGAAACTCCAGCCCCAGGCATCGAGACAGACAACTCTTCAAACCCAAGGAGTTTTATCTCTGACCGACTACAATACAGCACACACCAAGAGCACTGCTTCCCGTCTGTCCCGCTGGGATCTCGCTGCTGCTACCGGCAGCGGTGGGGGGGAACCGAGAGGCGCTTCCCAGCTTTCCGCCGGCCTGCCAGTCGTGCCCGGCCCCGGGGGCTGCGGGTGCCGGGACCGGCGCTGCGAGCGCCGCGGCCGCGCCGGGCAGGCCCTGCCGGCCCCGGGGGCTGCGAGCGGCCCCGCGCCGGCCCCGCGCCCTTCCCGCCCCGCCCCGCCGCGCTCAGGCCCCCGCACTCACAGCCCGTCTCCTTCTTGATCTCCTCGATCTCCTCGTCCCGCAGCAGAGTGGACGCCCGGGAACCCATCGCCGCCGCTGGGCCCGAGGGGAAGGGAAGGGAGGGGCCGGGGGAAGAGTTACGCAGCCGAAGAGCAGCGACGGCGGTGCCACAGCCGCCCCGGCACAGGCCCGACCGCGGCCGCCGCGCTGCTCCGAGGCGGAAGGCGAGCGCGCAGCGACTGCCGCGGCCCCGCCCGCCGCCTCCGCCCGGCCCGGCCCGGCCCGGCCCGGCCCCGCCCGCCCCTCCGCCGGCGGCCGCCCACGAGCCCGCGCGCACGCGTGTGGAAGGCTCCTGGGCACGGCGGGAGAGCGGCCGCCTGGAGAAACTGCGTTGTTCCTGCCTCCCAGGCTGAGGGCGGCTCCCGGTCCCGTGGTCTGGCTTTGTTGTGCAAATCGCGGAATCACGGAACGGGTGAGGTTGGAAGGGACTGCAGTGGGTCACCTGGTCCAAGCTCCCTGCTCAAGCGGTACTTGGCACAGGATCCCATCCAGATGATTCTTGAGTGTTTCCAGTGAGGGAGACTCCACAACTTCTCTGGGCAAACCTGTTCCAGTGCATGGTTGCCCAACAATAGAGTTTTATCTCGTGTTCAGGCGGAACTTCTGTGCATCCATTTCTGGCCATTGCCCCTTGTCCTGTTGCTTAGCTCCACTGAGGAGGGCCTGGCTCCATCCTCTGACACCTTCCCTTCAGATACTCATAGACATCTGAAGAAATCCACACTCAGTCATCTCTTCTCGAGACCAAACAGGCCCAGCTCCCTCAGCCTATCCTCCAGTTGACCATTCATCCTTATTGCACTCCACTGGTTGCTCCAGGAGCTCCATGTCTCTCTTGTACTGAGGAACCAAGAACTGAACACACCACTTCTGATACAGTCTCACCAGGGCTGAGTAGAAGGGCAGAATCAACCCCCTCGATCTGCTGGCAGTGCTCTTCCTAGTGCACAGGACACCATCGGCCTTCTTGGCCACAAGGGCACTGCTGGCTCTTGGCTTGTTGTCCACCAGGACCCCCAGGTCTTTCTCTGCAGAGCTGCTTTCCAGCAGGTCAGTGGTAATGATAAGCTTTTACCCCAAAGAGTGGAACCTGACGTATGTCTGTATTTTTTTCCCCTCCTTCATGTCAGTGAAGAATTTGGAAACTGGCAGAAGCACTCCAGGATTAAGGATAATTTTTGGTAATGGAATAATCAATCGTGAGGCTTTGCTTACTGCATTTTGGGGCAGTGGGGTCATGCCCACCAATAGTTCAGCATTTTAAATCCTTTTTAGGTCATATCTGAATTATTCAATTTCATTTTTTCTCCTAAAATCAGTAGGAATTAAAATGGTGTATAAATCAGACAGCTTTTTTTTCTCCCATTATCTATAAGTGAAATAATGATAATAGCAACTCGCATTGGGAAAGTCTTGGGACTGTATTGCATTAAAGCTTACTGGTTAAATAACAATGGTTAATGTCCAATGAGACTGCTAATGAAAGTAACTCCTCCAAAGGTATTCAGTTGAGATAAGAGTGCCCTGTTTACAACGTGAAGGCAAGTTCATTGTATATGTTGTTCTACATGTGCAAGACTTTCCCTTAGGGACTGTGCTGGGAAGTTAAAATGCTGAAAGTTCATATTAACTTGGTCTTACTATTATTCACACAGGCAAAAGCATCTCTATCAAATGATCTGTTTATCTGATCTGAGCCCCCTTCACAATGGCATAAATATTAGTGTTAGGGAGTATTTAAGAAAAACATTTCTAATGTATAAAGGTCCTGTGCATTTCTATTGGCATCTGCTTTCCTTCAGGGATAGGAGCAAAGTGCTGAAGGGCAACTAGCTAGAAGGTATCTACTGGACTTATCAAGTGATTAACTTACTTCATTCTGCCTTTTTTTTTTTTTGGTACTTGCTTTATTCTGTATGGAATAGTCTGTAAATTAATTAGTTGTAGTTCAATGCTGACTTTGTTTGTGATGGGATGCTTAAGTCATTGGACTTAACTAGTCTTCAACAAGTGTCCAAACATTGTTTTTCAGCACTAGAATGTAAATTGTTTCTGTCATTGAATTAACCAGATTCAGGGAAGGGAACAGCAATGCTTTTTGAGTATATTGAAATGTTTCCTTCCTTTCACAGGAGGAGAAGGGATGGGAGGTACTTGCTGGGGGAACTACAACTCACATTGACTATAATTCTGATTTTCAAACTCAGTTGTGCCAAGTTTGTTTTCCTCAGCTCTGAAAAGGTGAACAAGGTGGTGGGTATAAGGCTTCTTCCAAGGTAAAAGGTTCCTCTGAGGTATTGTTTACAATTCTTCTCTCTCACATTTTTTGTCCCTTTTTAATTTTTGTTTGTTTTGGTTGGTTTGTTGGTTTTTTTGTTTCTTGTTTTCCAGTACTGTTCCTAGGTAGAAGAATTTCCTTGGTTTGTTTCCTTGTCAGCTTGTGGTTTCAGGGAGAATTTCCTATGAGCATTTCACCTGTGGTGAAACAGTTCCAGAACAATTGCACAGGGAAGTTAGAGGTATATAGATGCTCTCAAAACATTTGTAAGTGTGCCTTCAGAAAACTAGTAAAAATATATTTCAAATTCCCTCCTGCAGACCATGTTCCAAGATGGTTTTACTTTAAGTCTTCTCACAAGACCACATTTGAATGTTTCATTCAGATATTTTATTTCTTTTTATGGTCCTGTGATGTTACCATTTTTTACGATTTTAGTAACTTCTATTTGACTACAGTAAAGTTTCAGTGATGCAACTGTTTTTTTTTCATATTGGTGAGCTTGTATAATTGTCCTCCAATTACACTATCTAACTAATGGATCAAATATTATTGATTCAGGGTAAAGACTTACAGACAGATATTTGATTTGCGTTGTTCTTGGGCTCTGGTCAGGTACTTCATTCTTTGTACCTTGAACTGCAGTTTACCTTAAGACTGTTGCTGATCTTTGCAATGAACATCTGTTCAGGTTCTGCTTTCACCCTATATTTTCAAAATAAATGTGAAATTTTATATGAGATAAGGGCTTTTTTGTGGAAAATAAGCTTATTGTTGGCTAGCTTCAGGGTCTTCTGTAAGAACCATGCACACTGAATTAAGGAGTTGCTTCATATGCAGCAGTTCATTTTCTGAAGAGAGGCAGAGGGCATTGCATGAAATATTTCTCTTTCACATTGCACCAACATGGATATTTTAATAATGTTTTGAATTCTGTATTAGGTTTGGTTGTCTTGCTTGCTCAGGTGCACTTTAAGCTGTTGAAGTGAACAGACAAGCAGACAGAACCAAGCAGACTGTGGCCCATGGAGTTCTCCCTGTGTTTCCTTAGAGAGCCATCTCAGGGCTTCAGATAGCTCAAAATATTCCCTCTGAGGTAATGTGGATATTAGCCAAGCAATGTACTTAGTCTTTGTCAGACAATATTTTTCCCAGAGATTGTTATCTCTTGGTTTGTCTGTATCAGAACAGGATGTATTCTGAGAGAACAATGGTTAACAGAAAGGTAGGTACAGAGCTTGTTATCTGCAGACATCGGAAGGAAACTGGCCTGCTTTCCAAAATGTTTATCCTGTAGCTCTTACCAACTGTAAAAGTGGCTGAGCAGCACCACTGATCTTCTGGAGAAATCAAAGTGCTTCAGCCAGTGAGCATTCCTCTTGGTGATTCTTTTAATCTTATATTAAATATTCCTGAAATGTACATGGCATGATAGATAACTCAAAGCTCAGTAAGTCTACTTGTAGGGACACAGTTTGTGGTGATTGGGGTGGGGCTGCAGCCGAGCCTCATCCCTATGGCTACAGCTGTGAGCAGCACTGACAGCCATGAGCCATGGAGTGCCCAGCTGTGCTGAGCAACCCCCAAAGGGAACAGAGGGCATACAGGTGCAATGCATGAACATGAGGGGTATAAAGGGCTGGGCTAAAGGACAAGAAGGGCAGATGCTTGCAGCTTTCTGAAGTGGCATGGTGTTGTTCTGTGTGGGCAGGTGCTTGAAACCTTCTGATGTGCTGTGGTGATGTTCTGTATGGGGGAAAGCTTCAAGGCTTCTGAAATTGTGTGGTGATACTTTGTATATTGTGGCTGTCTCGACTGGCATATGCTGCAACAACTATTGCCCTTTGGGTTTGTGCTGGCTGTCAGGGGCTGATCTGGTTGTGTGGTTCCTGCTCTGACAATATGCAGGTGTACGCTTATACAGGCACAGATCTGAAATCAGCTCCTTCTGTTCCCAGAGAATGGTGACAAGAGTGCAAAGCCTGTATAGGCTAAAGAACAGGTAGTTGCATTTACTTGGGCAATGGGAGAGAAAATAGAATCATAGAATGGTTTGGGTTGGAAGGGACCTTAAAGATCATCTAGTTCTAGAGACACCTTGTATTAGCCCAGATTGCTTAGAGCTCCACCAGCAGCTTTGGTTGTGTACGCCCCAGCAGGGTTTGTGTACCTGTTAGGCTCTAGCCTTTAACAATTCCAGGGAGAGGACATCCACA
This sequence comes from Passer domesticus, assembly GCF_036417665.1. Lineage (NCBI taxonomy): Eukaryota > Metazoa > Chordata > Aves > Passeriformes > Passeridae > Passer > Passer domesticus. The sequence continues at coordinate 37,767,097 of NC_087479.1, forward strand.
TCTCCTTTCATATAAAATATATACTTTGATCATTTTTATAGTAGTCTGCTGTTCGCGTATTCTCCACAGCTGAGATGCTAAGTCCCTCAGCTATTTCACTGTCCATTCACTTTTATATTTAACAGCTCAAATACTAAAGTATGGGAATTAAAAAAAAAAAAAAAAAAGAGCAAGGGTTGATGTGATCTGTCTGTTAGTTTTGTCTTTGCAGCAATCTTTTCCTTCCCTAGCCAAGCCTGGAAATTAGGGTACACTCTGTTTTTAGTGCACATAATATTTAGAGCTGAAACCTTTTTGTTTCGTTGTGCATCATAATGGAAAAGAGTAGTGCTGCAGTTCACTTTTAAACAGACAGGGTTTTTTTTGTCAAATAACAGAGTTAGGGTCATGCGCTAGACTGTAGGCATTTAAATCAGACAGTTCATGCTTCAAGTCATGCGTGGCTGCTGCTGTGTCTCAGACTGTCTCTTTCACCAGTACAGTGTCCTTCAGTGTCTTGGATACACAGGTACCCTCCAAAGGTATTCTGGTTGGGAACAAAAATTTAACCAAGAGAAACTTCAAGGCATTCTCTCATAGAAGGTCAGCATTACAAAAAGGTGACGGCTGTTGAACCGTGTGAATGCTGTGGCTTTGTTCTAGCTAGAAAGAAACTGCAGGCTGGGCTGATAGATAGAATCTTGTGTAGACCCATTTTAAAAGGTACTTACTACCCAATAATAGCAGCACGTTTAATGTGCTTGTTTTTTTTAAAGATGTGTTAACTGTTCTTGATCAAACTTGGAACAACCTGAGGCTACTGTGACTTAAGCAGGAGCCAGGTCAGCTTGTGCATTATGTTCTTTGTTTTTTCTGCCACTTGCACAAGTGTAGAAACAGACTCAAATACAGGCATCCAGCACTGGAAAGCATCTGCTGGTAAAAACAGAGGTGAAAATGAGGGAACAGGCCAAGTTATCACAAAAATCTGATTTTGCTGGTGCTGGCCCTGGTGCTGTGGTGTTTAGTATGTGACTAACAGGAGAATTAAGAGCCTTTTGAAGAGAAGAAAGTAACACAATGGCTATGATCCTTCATAATGGGCATGGATATGTTATATATAGTTGACTTGTGCTTGCATAGATACTAACTTTTCATATCATAGATATGACTGCCTGTAGGAACTCCTCAAATCCCTAACCTGGGCTATGTAGTAAGCTTTCTATGGCACAGGTTTTTCTCAGTTACTTTCTAATCTTAGTTTGGCCTTTTGCCCTTAAAAATTGTTATTTCATTACAGACCAAATATCAGTCAGTGTTAAGTCTTCACTCTATGAAAAAGGTAGAGCTGAAAATTCCCACCAGCACTCCCAAAGGTACTGGCTAGAATATGCATCAGAAACAGTGGAAATTATTAACCAGAACTACCCACGCTAGGATCCAAGGTACACAGAATTGCACTCATTGTTCTGTTGTCTTGGTATGAGCTGCTGTGCCTGCTTTCCTCGCACTGATAGTTCTCTGTGCTCAGAGATTCAATTACTCTGATTCCTTGGCCTGAATCCTACTTCTAATGGAAGTAAGCGACTGACAGACTCTGATTTTGGATACCCTGTAGTGTACCTGAATTAAGCTGTCTTGTCTTCTACTCTGTACAGCTGGAAGAATAAATGGGAGGTACTTCTGAACAAATTCTTACAGATTTTTGTTTTTTGTAAAGTGCTTCCTAGAGGCAGCTTCTCAGTGTTATTAAAATGGGAACAGGCTGGGTACACAAGTGAGACTCCGCATAAAAATGCAGCAGTGGAATTAAGAACTCTGGTTTACATGGAGTCCTGCCTGTATAATTTGAAAAATGTTATCCCTGGCTTTATCCAGTGGCTGAAACAGTTTATTCCTTACAAAAAGTAAAGTAATATAATTTGCACACCATTTAGAGTGTAGCAGTGTTCTGATGTTCACTGTCTTCCCCACTGATGTTCTTATAATTCTTTAAAAAAATCACCTGTTTGAAATAAATGGGCAGGAGATCTTTCTCCTTTTTTAATGCCTTTATTAAGAAGAATCAGCTCAGGTGGGGAGAAATCGACGGGTTGCACCCACGCCGCCGTTGCTCCCAGGCGTGGCACGAAGAAGGAGGATGATGCAGCTTTGTCCACTGGTCTGCAGACAGAGCTGGGGAGAGTCCTGCTTGTTTGTTTAACACCCCGGGATGTCTCTTTAATCAGTATCTTTTGAGGTTAGGGTGAGAAACAAAAAGGTCCAAGCAGGTACGGAACTATGCTCCCATCCTTAGACGTCACTTAAGTCACTTGTTGGCTCGTGATTTTAGGGGTTTTTCTTGTAAAAACTGTAAAACTGTAAAAACCCAGGGTGCAATGCATTTCTCATTTGCATGCTGGCTCTGATGTCACTCCTATTTTCTTTACCTTGGAGGGTCTTGTCCTGGTGTCTTCTTGGCAAGCGGCCAGCATCAGCGAAACAATAGTTAATCACCGGCCATTAACGGGTAATTTAGGACTTTTTCTTCGGCAGCACACCCAAAGAAGTCTGACCGATCTGACTTGGTTTTTTAACTCTGAAACTTAAAAAAATTACAGCTTTCTGTTAATAACACTGTTGAAGTAACTTTTAATAAAGTTTGTGGAAGTTTGATACTGCTATTTTACATTTGTCTTCTTGGGGGCAGGGTTTGTGTACCTCTTGGGCTCTAGGAGCCTAAAGAGCTGCATAGTGAGCAGACAACTGGCTGTTGTCAGTGCTTACATCCCTAACCTTGCTTTCTGGGCATCCTCACACTCTGAAACTTCTGCCTTTGTAAAATATGGGTTGCATATCTGTGTACTACCAAAATCAATAGTGCACTTCTTCTTAAAGGTGTGTGCTGAAAAAAATACAGAAAATTTGACAGCGTGAGAGACTTTCCATAAGACAGAAGTCCACGAGTCTATGAGTTAAGGTTTAACCACAGAATGTACAAGTGAAGAACTCACTGCTGCTATCTGATTCCACAGATCAATGCAAAAAGGTAAAAAGGATGAAAGCAGGAATAGAAACAAGCAAACACCATACTATGCTGTTGCCTGCTTTCCTTCTAGCTCTATGTGTTGTCAAAGATGAGTCATAATGGCAAAATCAGTTTATAGGCAAAAGGTTTGACTACTTACCTATTCATTCACCATGTTTTCCATATCTTGCATCATTATTTTAGATTTTGGATAAAACTGTAAGTATCCTGGGAAAGTGTCACTGTATGTTTACTCTCTTCTGATAGTAAGAGTACTGGGCTAGAAGGAGCCATAGACAAATACTCTGAAACTCCTTTGTAAAATGTGGATTGCATATCTGTGTACTACCAAAATCAATAGTGCACTTCTTCTTATAGAAGTCATTCTTAAAACCTACTCTACCCTTTAATATAACAGCTTTAAGGAGTCAGATTGCTAGCTCTGCAAGTGCATGCAGTCAGAAGAGTAATTTCCTCATAGCATACTTTACATCTAATATGCAAGCCCACTGTCAAACCTCCACAATCTTTGCCTTGGATTAATGGGCATTGGTCACAGCATATTGATCCCTTCCATCACAGGTTGCTGATGCTCTGCAACTGTTCTGCAGTTTTCAGTGCCAATTTGTGGCTTCCTTCTGCACCATGTCCGCACATGAAAGGTGAAGATACCTTCCAGTGGGATGCCATCATGAAGTGCAGACTTCAGTGAGTGATTCAATGAGGCACCTTCTGAAGACTCAGTTGTGAGCTGTCCTTTGCCCATCTTGAGATGTTTCTGTGAGGCTCTTTTTTAAGAGCGAGGCAGTAAGCAGTGATTAAATTGCTGTAGTTACGGACATTTTGTAACACTGCCTTGAGAGACAAGTGCAAGCATTAGTTGGCATCAGTGCTTATGCTGGTATTTCCTAATAGCTCATTTGAAATTCAGGTTTTGAAGAACCACAAAGATTGTACAATACAGCTATATATAACTTGGGTGGGAAAATGTTCTGGATATGTTAATATTTTTGACTAATTCTGAAACCTAGTTTCAACAGAGCATATTGCTTAAAATTAATCCGGAGTCAAACTGGGGAAAAAGGGAAGTTTTATGGACAGCACTATTAGAATGAAATAATTCTTGTGCAGTTCAGCAGACAAATTATCATTCTCTATTTTCCTTGGTTTGTTCATCTTTCAGATGGGAACAAGCAAGGGAAAACTTGATGGGTTAAGAACTTCTAAGATTTGGGAAATATAAGATAATTTCATATGGAAGGGACCTACAGTGAGCATGTAATCCAACTGCCTGACCAGTTCATGACTGGCCAAGTTAAAGCCTGGTATTAAGGACATTGTCCAAATGCCTCTTAAAAACTGTTAGGCTTGGAGCATCAACCGTCTCTCTAGGAAGTTTCTTCCAGTGTTTTACCACCCTCTCAGCCAAGAAATTCTTCCTAATATCCAGACTAAACCTTCCCTGGTGCAACTTGGACAATTCCCACATGTCCTGTCACTGGTTACCAGGAGATGAGCTCAGCACCTTAATCTCCACTGAGCAGCTGGTGATGCTGTGTTTGATGCATCCCAAGATGCCAGGGCACACTGCTGACTCCCACTGAGCCTGCTGGCAATCATATCCATGCCTACATGGCTGTTTCCCAGCCACTCTCCCAATATATACTTGTGTCCAATGTTATTCCATCCCACATGCAGAATCTGGCATTTCAAATTGAAAAATTTCATCCCATAAATTGTAGCCCAATGCTCCTATTTATGTAGATCCCTCTCCAAGGCCTCTTGTCCCTCAAGAGTCAGCAACACCTCCCAGTTTGGTACCATTGGCAAATTCCTAATGGTGCATTCAACTCCTGTATCCAGATTGTTGATAAATATACTGAACAAAACAGGCTCTGGAATTGAACCACAAGAAATACCAATAGTATCCTTCAACTGGTCCCAGTTGCCAGCTAGATAGATGTAGCTCCATTCACTAGAGTCCTTTGAGCTCTGTCCTTCAGCCAGTTTTTCACCCAGAACACCATGAACCTGCTTATCCCACAGTTGGGCAACTTGTCCAGAAGGATGCTCTGAGGGGCAGTATAAAAGCCTTACTAAAATCCAGAAAGAATGTGACCAGCAGGACCAGGGCATTGATTGTCCCCCTGTACTCAGCACTGGTGAGGTCATGCTTCAAACCCTGCATTCAGTTTTGGGCCCCTCACTACAAGAACATTGAGGTGCTGCAGCATGTCCAGAGAAAGGCAACAGAGCTGGTGAAGAGTCTGGAGCACAAGCCCTATGAGGAGCAGCTGGGGAGCTGCTCAGAGGGAGCTGGGGTTGTTCAGTGTGAAGGAAAGGAAGCTCAGAGGGCACTTCATTGCTCTCTACAAGTACCTGAAGTGAGGTTGTAGTGAGGTGGGGATTGGCCTCTTTCCTCTGGTAACAAGCAACAGGACAAGAGGAAATGGACTGAGGTTGTGCCAGGGGAGGTTTAGATTGGATATGAGGAAAAGCTGCTTCACTGAAAAGGTGGTCAGGCACTGGAACAGGCTGTCCAGGAAAGTGGTGTAGTCACCATCCCTAAAGATGTGTGGATGTGGCATTTAGGGACGTGGTTTAGTGGTGGACTTGTCAGTGATGGCTGAACAGTTTGACTTGATGATCTTTGAGATTTTTTTCCAAGCTAAATGATTCAATGATTCTATTATCTTTCTAGGATTTTTAATCACATGGCCTTGCTTTTTTTGTGCTGGGGAGGGGTTGAGGTAGGGTGAGAAGACTTCCAAAGAAGCTATTAAATAAGGATATTAAATACTTAATGAGACCTCACCATATAGGCAAGATTTTTTACCAAATAAGAACAGTCCCTTTCCTACAAGAGCATTTTTTATCCCTTCCTTCTGGTCTTTTAACTTCCTCAGTAAATACGAGTGGGTTTGTGCTGCCTGTTCATAGACTTAAAATCTTTTTCAAAAGCCTGGATTAAATGTTATTTGATATTGCTATAAAAGCTACTCAGTGAAACCTCTTATTCGAACACAGCTTTATTTTTATGTACATTTTAGAATTCCAATAGTGTCTCTCAAAATTGGTTTTGAGAATTCTGTACAGCAAACCTAAGCCAAATGACAAGATGCCTTCCTTAGTACCAGACCAGATCATCCTATTGCCCTGAATACTAAAAGTGGAAAATGACCATGTAGTGTGTATGCAATAAGTGTACCAGTGTAAACCACTCCATAGTGCAGTTCTGCCCAGAGTATCATGGCCATGTGTTTAATTGGGGATTATTTTCATGTTCTTCAGTTGTGATTGCTGGTGATGTTACTATCCCTAGCTGCTTCTCTCCCTTCATGGGAGGCAGGTTTTTTGCCTTTATGTCTTTTATTTCAGCTCATCCAACGTAGTTTCAGAGATAGATGAGAGAGAATCTATCATTAAATGCTGGAATAGATGTGTGTTGTTTTTTGGTTCATGTTTTTGTTGGTTGGGTTTTTTGCTTGTTTGTTTTTGTTTTTTTGGTTTTTTTTAAGGAAGCAATCCCGCCTTCCAAATTTCTGCTTCTCTAACCAGCACAGATGACCTTAGACACTGAAAGCATTCAGTTGCACTGAAAAAAAAAGATCAACATCAGGAAATATGTTGTAAACTGCAGAAGTCTATGATGAAAAGCTTTCTTAAATTTTTTTCAACTGAAATAACTGTCTTGGGATGGAGTACATTTTCTTCTTAGTAACTGGTACAGTGCTGTGGTTTTTGGATTCAGTATGAGAATAGTGCTGACAACACACTGATGATTTGGTTGTTACTCAATAGTGCTTACCCTAAGCTGAGGGCTTCTTGATTTTCCATGCTCTGCCATGAAGAGCTGCACAAGAAGGTGGGAGTATGGCCAGGAGAGGTGATCCAAACTGCCCAAAGGGATACTCCATACCACAGAATGCCATGCCCAGTATTTAAACCAGAGGAGTTACCTGCAAGGGAGCTGATGCTGCTCAATGATGGCACATGGTGCATTACTTTTTCTCTTGGATTTTATTTCTCTCTTCCCCCACTTACCATTATATTATTAGCTTTTCTGTTTTTTTCAATTATTAAACTATTTTTATCTCAACCCACAAGGTTTACCTTTTCTTTCCAGTTCTCCTCCCTACCATGATGGGGGTTAAGGAGAGTGACCTTACAGCTGTATGGTATTTATTTTGTGACTGGGATTAAACCACAACAATAACTGCTTTCATCTGCACTGGGATATGCAGGAGAATCCTGATATATGGTCCTTGAGACCCTTCCTAGCTTCTCTGCTTAAAGCTTTGTTCTGAAAGCTACGTACCTTCTGCTGCTCCACTCATCTCTAATGGATAACTTGATGTCTGACCTAACAACTTATTTAAATGCTTATTGGACTGGTCTGGAGATCACCTTGTGAGCACAGAGGTAGATATGTCTTTGATTATTTCTCTGGTTAGTGATTGGATCTAAGGCTCTAATGGATAAACTCTGGAGGTCCCAGTTACAGAAGCTTCCTTTCCTGCAGCTGTCCACCCTGCTCTATGCCACATACCTTGTTTCCTGTGTGCAGCAGCAGAAGTGCTGGTGTCTGTATCTACCTAGCTCCATTTCCTGTTAGTTCAGTAGCAGAACCCACCCCGTGTTTGCCTCGTGGATGGTGAGTTGCAGCTCTTAAGGCATGAGCACAGTCACTGCACCTTCTATTCACTCTCCTCAGAGACTGAGAACCACTGGGCTCAGCAGGGGCTGGTACATGTGTTAGGATATGAAAAGTACATGTGTTAGGATATGAAGTGCTGGTACCTGGAGCTGACAGAGTGGCTTTGTTTTGGTGAGAGTGTTTGGTCCCCACATCTTGTTCTATTTTTCTCCTGATCTATCAACTGTACTGCTGAGCTGGTTTGTGTACACTGTCTGCTTTTGAGTAATGTTTGTTCACCAAAGATTTTTATTTCTTTAAAAGCATGACTGAGTTATCTGGTCATCCTTGTTTATTCTCACAATAGTTATCTTAAAAAAAAAAGTGAAAAATCAAATCAAGTAATGTTTTTCATCTTTGGTTACACAGAACCAGTGGTAGTATATGCTCAGGTACCTTGGAGTGGCCAGATGGTGGCAACTTCTGTAATTGCTTGTTGATTTTTAAAGCACAAAGTGGAGGAAATGAGATTTTTGGTGAAAGAGCCTGACTTATTGCACTATTGGAAAGAACAGGTCCATGTAAACAAAACAAGCAGTGGTATTGGTGTGGTCCTTTTCTGTCTGCTCAATGGCATAATCTTGTGAGAGCTTGCACTAACTATGCAAGATATTGTTGGTATTAAATTTGGGTGACAAGTGCATGGTCAAACATCCTCATTCATAAGAATGAGACTGAACTAACACGATTAAATCCTTTTAGGCCCTCATTTTTGCAGTTTTAAATGTCTTGAAGTATTTATTAGGAAAAGAGAATGCAGCTCTCTCTTCATGAAAAAAAATCTATTTTTCTTTGCCCTAGTTTAACAAAGCACTGAAGCACAGACTTGGATCTTTTGGGAATTACTTAAGGGCTCAGAGCCGTAAATCCCATTATTGAGGATTTAGGAGTAGATTAGATAACCACAAGAGGTCACAGTTGCTTCACAGATATAAGAGAGGAGGCCATATTTGAAAATCTTTTCTCTTTAGAGGAAAGCTGCCAAAAAAAGAAGGTTGTTCTTAGTTCATGGAAAAAAAAATGAGCTTGACATGTGAATTTCCAATGTGAAATGCATACGAAAGTAGGCATGACATAAGAGAAAAGAACAGTTTGTTAAAAGGAAGAGAGTACAAATTCTGCTTTGTATTGGGCTATTTGTAGAATTTTTAAAGGGGTTCTCAGCTTGCTGAAGACAATCCTTTTGTAAATCCATCTATTCCATAATATTAGCCAAGGAATTAACTTGATCCTGGGTATTTCAGATGGTATTTTGAAGACTGATTTGGTATCTCATCTGCTTGTCATACTTTCTGCATTCTAAAGCAGTTGGCTTTAGAAATCTAGTATGGGTAGCAAAAGGAGCCATTTTTACTGTCATTTCACTGTTAATAATTTTCTGTTGTTTCTATATCTTGTGGGTAGATCACACAAATAAAAAGTTTCTTCTACTTTATTTGAAATCTGCTTGCAATACATATTTAAACTTCAAATGTGGAGTGGCAAAATACCAGAATCACTTTCTGACTAAATGAGCTCCTACTAGGGTCAGATCATCCTCGTGGTCTTCAACATATTCAGGAGTGCTTGATTTCAGACTTCTGCATCATTGCATGTGCCTGTGTCTGATTTACGAGCAACAGTAAAGTATTGCCAGTGGTCCACAGCAGCCAAAAGAGATAATGCAGCATTCTTGTTGATGCAGTACTGGCAGAAGAGGATGAAGAAGAAAATAGAGAAAAAAATTAAAAGGAAGGAAATAAAAAGAAAGGCATCTCATTGATCCTGATGCTTTTGGAAAGGTATGTTGACTTTTTGTGGCTTCCTGTGTCATCATCTGCAAGTGGTAGCTGAGTCTGCTGAATGATGGATGCTCCCTCCTAAGCAAGGGGAGGACACTCCCTGACTTTTCACCCACAAAGCAGATGCAAAGCAGTGACCTCTGATCCTCAGGACTTCATTATCGAAACCCTCAGCTTCCCTCTTCCGTGGCTTTCAGAAACTGATAATCTTCCTCACTGCTGAGGGGGAGGAGTGAACACAAACTTCCCACCCTGGAAGGCTTGGCAGTCCCTGCATTTTCAGTGTAACTGTCTGCCAGCAGTAATTGTTCTTGTGGATGCAGACACCTGGGAAAATGTGTGTGTTTCCCTGCAGCTCTGTCACTAGAAAAGAGCTAGTAAAGGAGCTACATGTTTAACCCTCCTTGTGTTCTTACTGGTGGTTGCTAGGTACTTGGAAATGCAGACATGTTCTCATGTTTAGGACTTAAATTCAAATAAGCAGATGCCTGGGAACTTGTTGGTGTACAGAAGCAAATATTTCCCTAGAAGTGCAGAGTCCTCTTGTTTAAGAGGTGCCAGCTCACACGCAGAGCTTTGGTACCACAGAGGCACTGCCACACCCGTGTGCAGCACAGCTGATACCCCAGTGCACTCATGGAAGAGCTGCAGTAGATAAGGGGCTGTGCTGCATGTGATAGCAGGGTTGTTGTGGTCCATTGGCTGATGACAGAGGGAGCTCGTCCCTGGTTCTAACAAAACTATAGTTTATTATTTCATTTTATTGATTTGATTTATTTTCTGTTTCTTTTTTTTTTATTAGCCCACTTGCATGGAGCTGCCAGAGGAGCTGTGTCACTGGCAGACATGCAGAAACTGAGAAGGGAGAAAGCAATAGAAGACTACAGAATGAATAAAGATGGTCTTTTGATCCAACCACATGTGGGATTTAATAAAGAGAAACAATCCTCAGAAGGACAGAAACTACAGAGGTTACAGTGATTGCTTTCCCACAAAAAAAAAAAAAAGAGGGTCTCAAAACACATACTTCAACAATCAAGGATGTACTTTGTCAAAGCAGAGCTTGAAAATCCAATTCATGTAAAATCTGTGGGAGCACCTTAAACTGACCTCAAGCAGACTGTATGAATTTAATTTCTGACACAGGTGATTTGATGAGCTTAGACTGGGTGTTTGGAGACATCCAAGTGAAAAAGAGGCTATTCCCCTTGCAGAGGTGTCAAACAAAAGCTCCTGACTTTACAATGGCAGGTAATTCAACATTCCATTGCTGAATGGAAATAATGATGGTCTGTCTTTTGCAGGAAATTCTTGCTGTGTGGAAAAAGTAGCAAAACTTTCTTGGGTAAATATAAGTACTGCTTTCCCTTTGGTTCTCTTTTGGGAATGGCATAGAGAAAAGAAATATGTTGGAATGGAGTCATCACTGATGCACAAGACTAAAAATGACAATTTTCTTCAAGAAGAGAAGAGTTATTTTTTAAAGGTCCATCAGGCAGTGATGCTGCTCAGTGCCAGCTGTTTGTGTGAGCGTGGTACTGACAGGTAACCAAACCATGCACGCCTCCTACACAACACAACACAACTCCTGGCTGTGCTTAGGGGTACAACCACACTAGTTAAGGACCACTCTAGTGAAGTTCTACTGGAGCAGTAGCAATGATCTTATTTTTATATCCCAGCAACTGTGTGTGGTGGTTTAAGCCCAGCTGGCAACTAAGGACAATGAAGCTGCTCCCTCCCACCCTGCCCCAGTGGAGTGGGGCAGAGAATCAAAAGTAAAATGTGTAGTTTAGGATAAGAAGTTTAATAATTGAAAAAAAAAAATAGAGTAAATAATGATAAAAAAGGAAAGAAAAACAATACAATGGCTCACCCTATGCTAATTCCAGATCGGCCTCATTTCCAAGCAGCTGCCCTCGGTTATACTGGGCATGATGTCCTGTGGTATGGAATATCCCTCTGCTCAGTTCAGGTCAGCCGTCCTGGCTGTGCACCCTCAAGATTTCCCTCTCAGTGGCAGAGGATGAGACAGGACAAGTCTCTGACTTAGGATAAACTCGATTTAGTGAAACTCAAAACATCAGGTTTTTTATTCTGCATGCAAAACTCAGTACTGTCCCAGCCGCTGAGGAATTAACTCCTTCTAGCCCAAACCAGGACACTGGTACCTCCTGAGCGCTGGAGTGACACAGCTTAGTATGAAACACCGATTTTTAGCGCTGTGCAGAAGGTGATCTGGCTTAATCACCCACTTAAGGATTTGCTCTAAGTGTGCTGGTTAATGGGTTTTGGGAGGCAGCGGTGCTGAACACCTGATGGCCACACCGCGTTTACGGCTATGTTCGCAATAACCTTCAGGCCTATTTCCTCCGGAGCTGCTCCACTGCAGCTCCCAGCGCATGACAGAGCGAAGCGGCAGCAGGCACGGAGCCCCACGAATGCCCGCACGTGTTAACCCTGACAGCGCCCCGCGTCCAGCGCCGCCAGCCCCTCACCGCTCTCGTCATCTGCGGGGGCTGCCAGGCCGGCACAAGGCGCCTGGCTGCGGCGGGCGGCCTCGGCGGCACGCACCCGGGCCGGGCCGGGCCGGGCTCCCGCCGCGCCGGCAGCGAGCGGCCCCGCGCCGCCTCAAGGGCGAGCGCGCGTCACTTCCGGGACGCACCCGCCTCCCCGCGCCAGCATCGCGAGACCCCGCCCCGCCTCGCGCGAGACTCGCTGGCTCACCCGGCCGTCTGGCCGAGTCCCTTCGGCAATTTCCGTCACCGCCAGACCCTACCAATCGGCCGCAGGAGCGCATCGATGAGGAAGGGCCCCCCGCGGGGTCCCTGCGGGGCCGAGCCCCGCGGTGCGGGCGTGGGGTCCGTGCGGCGGCCACGGCGGCGCGGACGGGGCGGGGGGGCCCAGGCGCGGGGCCGGGGCGGCGGAGAGGCATGCGGGGATCGATTGATCAGGCCTGGGCATGGCGCCTCTCCTCCCCCCCGCCATGGCTCCCCGTGTCCCTGCTCCTCTCCTCTCAGTGAGCGAAAGTGGCCGCCGCCGCCGTCCCAGCGCCCGCAGCCGCCGCCTCCTCCTCAGCACCAGCGCGGGCGCCATCTTGGCGAGGCAGGAGCCGGGAGCGCCCCGCGGCAGGAGACAGGCAACGCCAGCCCCGGCAACGCGGGGCGAGAGGCCGGGTGGAGCAAGCGGGGGAGCGAGCCCCGGAGACACCCCCAGCCCCCCGCCGCCGCCGCCGCGTCGCCGCCGGGCCCGCTACCCAGGTGAGCCACCGCGGCCACCGCGCAAGGGCACGCCGGGCCGGGGCTACTGGAGGCGGCACTGGGGGCGCCGGCTGGGCAGGCCGCGGCTTCACCCCCCGCGCCGACCGGCGGCCGCAGCAGCCGGGCCTCTTCTTAAAGAGACAGGCCCCTTCCCCGCCCTGCCCGCCGGATGCGCCCCGCCGTACCGGCGGCCGCGGAGCCGCCGTTTCCCCCCCAGCCCCGTCCGGAGCGGCGGCCGGGCCCCGCCGGGCGCGGGGGGGGCTCCCGGGGGGGGGGCGGGGGCGCCGCCGCGCACCTGCCGGCGCACGTGCGGGCGGTGGCGCGTGCGCGGGCGGGGGGTGCGGGGGGGGGGCGAGGGCGGCGGCGCGGCCGGGCCGGGAGCGCCGCGTCACCGGCGGGAGCGCGTGCCCGCCGCCCGCGGGGGCGCGCCTGCGGGAACGCGCCCGCCCCCCCCGCTCCCCGGTGCCGTCAGAGCGCGGCCTCCGCCCCGCGGCCGCCCCGGGAGCCCGGGCCGGGCCGCGCCGCGCCGCCCCCGTGCGTGAGGCCGCGTGGCGCGGCGGTGCCCGCAGAGCCCGGCGGGAGGGGGGCCCGCGCCGCCCCAGCGCTCCCGGAATAGCCACCGGCACCTGCAGGAAGGGGCCGCCTGCCAGACCCGTGGCGTTGTTGATGGAAAGTGTCTCCCGGGTGCCCGTGAAGCGCAGCTCAGCGCTGTGAACGCGCGCTTCCCTAAAGCTGCGCTGTAAAGTCCGCTCCTGTTTGGCTGCAAACAGGTAGCACCGTGCCACTCCTCTGTGCGACCCAATACAGCTTCTGGTCCTGATTTAGCCCTATGCTTCTTGACGCTGTTGCCTGTCTTCTGTGGAAGATTTCTCCCACTGTGGTGTTGCAGATTATAATAAACTCCTTTAGTTTATTTTCGCCTTTGCGTGAAGAAAATGGTTCAACTCAAGTTAGTTTTTTTTAATAGTGAAATGTGTGTAGTTCGGATTTTAGTTTCTTCTCTTACAAACAAGTCGACTGCATGGATTTGTACAGCACATCTGATAAGCACTGTATATATGTGACCAACACAGTTTTTAACTTAAACGATTCATTTTTGTTGTCACTCCTTTAGTGCGTATGTGTGAGAGTGTCGTGACACTGAGGGGTTGGTGAGGTGTGAGGGAAAAGTACAAGAAATAGAACTGTAGCTTGAACCTTTTTCCAAGGCTAAAGGATATTACCTGTAATTCTTCTCTTGTTTATTTCTCACATGTATATTGTTGAAGTTGCTGAAAATACTGCCTCCCAATTCTTCATGCGTCAAACGGGCAAGTTTGGATCCATTTGAGTATAACGTAATAAGCTGTAAATTTGGTAATAAGCATGCTCTTTGACATGCTGGACTACATGCTAGCTTGGTTTAGATGGCAAGTGCTCTTAGAGCTTTTTTTGGACATAGTTCCCTTTTCGTGGTCTGGGGTGGAGGGAGTAAAAACCAAAACTGAAAATATCCATGCAGTTGTTATTTTGTGTGCACAGAATGGCAGAGTGTGAGGGTAACTGCTGGTGCTGCTGTGTAGAGCAGAGAGTAAAAATGCATTGTCAGAGGCCTCCATAAATTACTATTAACCGCTCTCTTGGGACAAGAATTACTCTAATTGAACAATTAAATAGTTAGGTTTGTTTTTCTGCTAGTTTAAACTTGGTAGCAGAGCTCTGACACGCCTACTTTTGTGTTCAGTATGTTTGAAGGTATTCTGGTGTTTGCTACATGTGCCTCTGATACACTGCTCTGTAGTTTTTCTTTTAAATAATAAATTAGGTCCTATCTGTAACTGGGTTTTTTTGGGAATTGGAAAATCCAGAGGCAGTGCCCTGCTGGCTCTTCTCTGTGTTTAAAAGTGATTAAAAGGTGGAACACAGGTCACTGAAATGCTGTCTCATTCCTTGGAAAACAATATGAAACCTTACCACAAAAGCAGAACAGCAAAGTAAAGCATCTAGTTTACCTAGATTTCATTACTCAGAAAAGCAATTAAGATGTCTTTTTTTAATTTCAAACTCAAAGGGTGTGAACTCAGAGTTTAGTTGTATGTACATTAATTTTATTTGTTCAACTTGAGGTTAGTGGAGGCTTTAGGTTCATATGAAATTTTGTATTTGCTTTTTGAAAAGCCATAGTGTCTTATACATCTCAATTATATGTAAGACACTTCCATGAAAAACCCTATATGGGAATTATGTTTTGCTTTAAAATGTGGCCTACAGCTCTGGGAAATTGTAGTTAGTGTAACTGTGCATTTATGAAAGCAATCTAAAATGAGTGGGGAAAGGAGAGCATGTAATTCTCCTTCAAACAAAATAGTTCTTCACATTTTTCTATACCACTACAATTTTTTTTTTCTGTTGGAGATTATATGCATTTAAAGAAGACTGAAAAAAATATGCCTAGCTGCTATTACTGTGCTAGTCTATGTTTTCCACACCGACCTTGACTGGATGAATCTTCTGTTTGGATATATTTGTGTCAGGATTTATTCTGGAGATATTACTACTGGAACATCTCACAGCATTAACTGTTCTGCTGCTCCAATGAGACCTGTATGTCTCAATTCTAAATTTCTTCAGGAAGGCAAAGTATTTTAGGGATTTGCATAAGTTTAGAAAAATCTGTCTTAATAAGTTGGTGTCAAATTGCAAAGCATGAAAAACCCATGTGTGGGAAAAACCCAGAAAACTGCTAAAATTGCAAGGCAACTGAGGTGGCACAGAAGGTTGTATTTTTGACCAGTTTTAATCCTTATATAGATTAAACCTTCCATGCTATAAATAAATGATGAATACGTAGTTTCTGTGATTTCAGGTTTTTGTCCACATGGATGTTTTGTCAGTGTGCTTGCAGTGATGAGATGGAGAAGAGAAAAGAAGCTGCTTCTGTGGGCTGAAATACTGGAACAAGTATTGGTGCTCACCTGCCAGCTAGTCACACTTCATATCCGTGCTCTTAGTGTGTGGCAGGGGAGACTGAGTTACTTTCACCTCCCTGATTTGCCTTGCTAAATGCATTAGCTGCAATCCAGTACCTTTTACTTGCATGGCAGCTTCTGTTTGTGTATGTGCCCTCAGCTAGGAGTGGAGTTGTTATCATTATTTACTATGACAGTTGATGTTAGTCATAAAGAACAGAAAAAGTAATCCTCTGGGCCTTATCTGAGGTGTAGAAGTGGCAGCAACTGAAGGGAAAAAACACAAGAAACTTATGGGTGAAAAGTATTGTTTCAACCAGCTTTCCAAAGCAAACCCCATCCAGCTTGCAGCTAGGCACAAGAGCCAGATTTTGCACTTAGCACTTATGGGATTCCTGTTTGATACCAGTAAGAAAAGCTTGCTGGACTTCCATTCGGAAATATGCAGTGAATATTTGTTTAAATTGGGAGAATCTACTTTTGAAGCTAAGCTGCTTCAAGAGACCATGGGTTTGCTGTTTGGTTGGTGCAGGTCAGTGGGCATAAAATTTAGCAATCTTGTTATAAAACCTAGCTGCTCTTAGAAAATGTCCTTGGAGGATTCTTCTCCAGTGCGGGGTGTTTGCTTACTGACTGGATGCTATAAATGGGCAGACTTGAAAAAACAGGAGTGAGGGAAGAAACCCCACACCTACATTAACACTGAATTAAGCTTGGGATTTCAAACAGAATAAGGAAGGCTCTTTCAGAACTGAACTTAGATATTAAAAAAATACAATTACTATGAAAGTTATTTGCATGAAGTTATTACATTCCTGCTGGTATTTTACCTGTACTTTTAATAATTTAGTGGTCCATATAATACAATTAAATGGCTAAAGTGTGAACTTCTGATTAAGAGTGCTAGAAGATTTAAAGTGCCAGCCTGGCAGTGAAAAGCTATTTATTTCCAAATGCTGTTTTTCTAAACTGTTAGAACTCTAGGGAAGAGGAAGGGAGAAAGCAAATAACTATTGAATTTGGTACTGAAACTTAACATGAAGTTGGTATATATCAGTAAGAAAGTCATGATGGCACAAGAATTACTCTGCAGCTTCTGCTCATTTTACCCCTGTAACATATGAGTCTTTACCGAAATGTTACAATCAGTAATGAAATCTTTTTGAAAATCTGTGTTTTGTCCTTAAACTGAGTAGACAAAAGGATAGATTTGTTTCAAAAATGTCAAAGAAAGGTGGAATGAATGTCATCACCATGTAAATCTGTCGGAACCCAGGACATCTCTCTGGATGCCCTGGATGGCTCAAAGCCCTGGCAGGGGCTCAGAGACCCTGGCAGGAAGCCAAAGACACCTGGAAATTCGATCTTAATTCATGGAGCAAATTGCCAACCTTATATGAAGAATTACAGGTCACAAAAGTTTAAGCAGCACAGTAGTAGGAATCACAGGGTGAAGGAAAAAACTTTGGAACCTTGTACAGGGGGGTTTGAAATTCTGTACATGGGGGTCGGGAGTCCCAAGATGGAGGGATTTGGGCGTGCCCAATCCTTCTTCTTTCTTCTCCTTGGCATCCATGTTCAGGATGATGTTGGCATGTGTGGATTGGTTCATAGTAAAAGTGCACTTGCCAGCAAGGGTGAAAAGTATTGGAAATTGAAGGTAAATATCTTATACATAGTTTTTACTATAAAAGAGACAACTGCCCCGTGGATGGGAGAGAGTGCCCTTGGCTGTCTTGCTGATCAGACCTCGGCTGGACAGACAGAAAAACTTTGTAGATAAAGAACAACAAACTCAACTGAAGACCGAAATGCAAGAGTCCAGACTCCTTCTTCGAAAGCGCGGCCTGCCCAGAACCACCTTTTCCGTGCTGGGGCAGAGACAATTGACAGCCGACCCACGCATAAATCCACTGAAGCAGTATGTTGGTGATGTCCTATACAGTTACATACAGTAGTGGGTCAGGTTCTGTGCCTCTCATTTGTTTCTATCTTCTCTCATTTCAGTGTTTAGTCAGGTTTTGCTATTGGAAATCTTTGTTTGTTAAAACCTATCGTGGAAATGAAAGAATGGAGAATGAATTATCTGTCACTTTACCTTCTGTATTATTACTTTGATCAGCAGAGAAGCACTCAGTGACTGTCAGCATATAAATAAATGAAAGGCTGAATTAAATGTCTGAGTTTCCCACTATTCAGTATGCTTGTGTAACACTAACTAAATTTCTATTGGGCATTGTAAATATGTTTTAAGGGTATTGTTAAGCTCTTCTGTGTTTATTTGTTTGTTTGGTAGGCAGGATACAGACTAGTAACTGTTTTAAGGACGAGAGTAATTAATGTTGTATGTACAGGAGCCTTGTGGAGCAATTAAAACAGGAAGACAAGCAAAAGTGTGTCTTTTTATATGGATGAAATGCAGAGGAGTTATACTATGTCAGGTCAAGGAGGACTTTATTAGTGTGAAAATGCAAGGTTGAGTTGGGAATGTTATTTTCTGCAAGGAGCAGACAGGTGAAAGATGCCATGTTTTTTTGAGTTAACTGGTTGATATGATACATTGATGCATTTTGGAATGGAATGGGAAAAGGAATCACCATATTTTATTTGCTATGGTACTAGGGAGAGATTTTCGCTCTTGTAATACATGTAATTTTTATTAGTGATCATGAGTTAAGGAAAACCTCTTTCACCTTCAAGGTGTTTTTTTCTACACCTCATGAATGGTCTCTTGCATTAGAGGCACCAGTTTCATGTTTCCTCTCGTTTTTTAACCCTCTTACTTAATTTCTTCACAGAAGGGGTTGTCAAGCATTGGAACAGGCTGCCCTGGCAAGAGGTTGAGTCACTGTTCCTGGAGGTGTTTAAAAGGTGTGTGGATGTGGTACTTGGGGACACGGTTTAGTGGTGGACCTGGTAGTGTTGGATTAGCAGCTGGACTTGATGATCCTAGAGGTCTTTCCCAACCTAAATGATTTTAGGGTTCATTTTGTGTCTTCCTCTCTCATGGAAGACAGTTCTTGATTTAAGTTTGGTTGGTTGGTTTGGTTTCAAATGGCTGTTAAGCACTGTGACATCTGTAGATGAAAGTTGTCTGGAAAATGTGCATGTTACTACCCTAATCATAGGGAAAGCTTTCAGGTGTTGCTAAGTTCTGCTGGAAATGAGAATTTGGTGGCAGGTCAGTCATTCAATTGCTGTCAGGTATGCAAAGACCTAATGTGTAGAAAACTTCAGTCTAAGAATAATTTTTATCACAGGGCTGTTACCTTGTCAATGAATTCTGGTATGGTATTGGTTATCCTCTGTGAGTAAGGACCCAGTATTAACTCAAGACCCAGTATTTATTAATAAATAATACAATTTGCTCTTGTTCAAGCACAGCCATTAGTCTCAAGATGAGAATCACTGATATAGTTTATTGTAACTTTGAAGTTCTGAATTTGTTCTGTTATTTTGGAGGATGAAAGTCTTAGAGAAGGTTAGATGCTGGGTTTTGGATTTGTATATGTGAAGAGAGAATATTTGAAGATTGGATACTCAATCTGTATGTTCACTTACATAAGCATGAAACAATTTAGTCACTGATTTAATAATTGAAGAAATATATGTCTTTCAATAAATTAATGTGACGTTTGCTGCAGGTTTTGTAGTATTTTTAAGAAATTATAGAAACCAGAAGAATCCTTCAGATGAACAATTAATCTAAATCTGACTGGTTTTAATTTGAGCAACCTGTTCTAGTGAGAGGTGTCCCTGCCTATGGCAGGGGTTGGAACTAGATGTTCTCTAAGGGCCTTTCCAACTTAAACCATTCTATGATTTTTGTCCTCCACCAGAAGTAAAAGCTTAAGACATTTATAAATTAATTAATTTATTTGTTTCTTTGTAAATATTTAAGATCATGACAGCACTTTGATTTATACAGTAACAACTCTAGCTTTGGAAACCACGACGTACCTTTCTCACTATTATTATAACAGTGATGGTGTCTTTTGTAGTCAAAGAAAAGTAAAATTTGAGTTGACAGAGCTATTACTGTAACAGTTGTTATGACATCCTTTGTAGTTGAAGGAAGAGAAAACTGCAGTTGACAGAGCAATAAAATGTTTTGATACTTTTGTTTCTGGAGTATGTAGTATGCAAATATTGCAGGGGGATGCATTTGGCTTTATTAAGAATCTTAAATCCTGAGAACAAATTTTAAAGAATTAGGTGGATAGTTTCTACTAGTGGAAAAACATAATGCTAGAATACATTCTAAATTTGTAAATATAAAAAGTATGCTGCAAGTTGCTTTTTGTGTATTATTTTTCTTTAATAAAATAACATTTGCACTTCAGAAGGAAAGGGTTTTTGGTCAAGTATTTGTAGCTTGTTTGCCAACAGGTAACAACTATATTTTCAATGCTGAAAGAGCATTGCTGTAAGGTAAAGGAGAAATATTATGAGTATTCAGTAGACGACAGCTGTGAGGTGAATGATAAAAACAACAGAGGAACAATATTTTTAGTAATTCTTCCTTTTTGGAGTCATATATATATATATATATATATATATATGCCTTCCGTTCAGGGTTAAACATGTTCTCTTTAATAATGATGAAAGCTTACTTTAGTTGTTTGAGGACTGTCTTCATAATACTTTGAATTTCTATGTCAGCACTTGGATTATCATACTAGGTTAAAACAGTGCTTGTTCCTATCAAACAGCAGCCACAAAGTCATAAACCAAAAAACTAAGAATCTAGTTTTTGGCTGTGGTAGTACTGTGGTGGAAAAGTTGAGTGGCAATTTCTGTTTGTTTACTATACCTATTAACTGCAGTCTAAGCTTTTGCCCAGAATTGTCTTGGTAGATCTGTTTGCTCCTTTCAGAGGAGTTGTGGTGCTGATAGCCACTGTTTCCTTTTACAGCTGTGTGTTCACAGGCACCTGTGCATGAGGAGAAGTTTGTTCTATGGCCTCGGAGCTGGGTGCCGGGGAGGATGGCAGCTGCTCAGAGCTGGCAAAACCCCTCTATCTGCAATACCTGGAAAAAGCTCTGCAACTGGATCAGTTCCTTCGGCAGACGTCTGCCATCTTTAACAGGAGTATATCCAGGTACCAAAAGCTTTTCTACTTTCCATTGGGAGTGCCAAGGAAAGACAGGCATTTTTATAATATTGTTCCCTGCCAACACCATATTAAGGATTTATCAGTGACTTGTTCATTAGAAACTCTTCTGCTTTAAAGGAGGAGAGGTCGCTTGGATTGCTCGGCCTAGAGAAGAGGAAATCTAAAAAATACTATTAAATTTAATAATAAATCTAAATTATCATAAATAATAAAGCATTAGCTTTGAGTTCTGAGACAAAGCTTTTCTGATTTCTTCTCTCTGGTGACCACTGACAGGATCTGAAGCAATGGCATGAAGTTTTGTTAGGGTGGGATATTAGGGAAAGGTTCTCTGTCCAGAGGGTTGTTGGGCACTGGAACAGCCTCCCCAGGGAAGTGGTCACAGCACTGACAGAGTTCAAGAAGCATTTGAACAACACTCTCAGGCACATGGTGTGATTCTTGGGGACTTTCCTGTGCAGGGCCAGGAGTTGGACTTAAAGATTTTTGTGTCTCCCTTCCAACTTGCGATATTCTATGATTGTATAAAAGATTTTGGACTGTGCTTCTCTCAGTTCATAGTGATAATACAGTGTGCTACCAGCCCATATACAAATTAGTACAAAGTTTTAAAGCTTTTTTTTGTAGCAGAGTGGCCAAAACTTTCTTTGTCTGCAAAAAGTAGAATGAGGAAGTCCTAAGTAGATTTTCAGGGACACTTACAGCCTTTAGTCATAAAGAAAATTGAAAGACTTGGTCAGATGCAGAATTCGTGTAAGTTGTAACAATGAGGCATCATCAATGTGTGTTTCTGTCCCAAAACAATTAATTATGTAATTTCATCAGTGTTTCGGTATTGCTTAGTTACAGAACTGCTAATGGAATGGGCAACAGATAACAGATATATTTATAAGCATGTATTAAGACCCACAAAAGGATTAGAAAAGGTATATCTGCTATTCTTACATGTCCTAATGAGTATGACAGTATTGTGCTTTGGTTTGACTTGCATAGTTCATGTTTCTAAAACTACACACCTAGTTAAAGACTGGAGGTGCAGGTTGATAACATAGCCAGGCTGATCTCATGATTAACTATTGCTAAGGGCTTAATGGGAAATTATTAACAGTAATATTTCTAATGTGTAAAATTATATCTGAAGCAGTTCAATTCTCAAACCTTTAGACAAATGCCCTTATGTAAGAAAGCTGGATGGGTATCTCCTCTTTTGAATATTTTCCTGTCACTGTATTATGGATCTTCTTACAGTGATGAAAGTGAAGATGGATTGGATGACAATCCTTTGCTGCCTCAGTCTGGGGATCCCCTGATGCAAGTTAAGGAAGAGCCTCCAGACTCCTTGCTTGGAGAGTCTTCTGGAGCAGGGAATTCTGGGATGCTGAACACACATTCCCTGAATGGAGTACTCCAGCCAGGTAGGCATGTGCTAGGTTGAATCTGCTTTCTTTGGGTTAGTCTGGAAAAGCATTATTTCTTAAGAACTTTTTTTTTTTTTTTTTTTTTTTTGTAAACAGAACCAAAGTCTGAAAAAGGGAGCTTGTATAATTTTTCCAAACTGAAGAAAAGCAGAAAGTGGCTGAAGGTAAGAATGTTGGAAAGAAATGCAGCTATTGTGGGATCTGTGAGTAGTTACCCACCTAGCCATTCTCAGTCATTTACCAGCAGTCCTGGCTAACCAGGCAGGTCCCAGTTGACTGAAAGTTTGCAAACATGATGACTATTTACCAGAAAAGCTGGCAGGAGAGCCTAGGGAACTACAGAACTGTCAGCCTGTCCTTGGTGCTCTGTGAAAGGTTATGGAGCAGATCATCTTGAGTGTCATCACACAGCATATGCAAGATAACCAGGGGGTCAGGCCCAGCTGACATGGGTTTATGAAAGTTGGGTCCTGCTTGACCAACCTGATCATATTCTGTGACAAGGTGACCTGCCTAATGGATGAAGGAAAGGCTGTGGATGTCTGTCTAGACTTCACTAAAGCCTTTGACACCATCTCCCACAGCATGCTTCTTGACAAGGTGGCTGCTCACGTTTGGATGGGTGCATGTTTACCAGGTGAAAAACTGTGTGCATGGCTGGGCCCAGAGAGTGGTGGTGCCTGGAGTTCCATCCAGCTGGTGGCCAGCTCCAGTGGTGATCCCCAGGGCTCAGTATCAGGCCTGGTCCTGTTTACTGTCTTTGTCAGTGATCTGACTGAAGTGATCAAATATACCCACAGTTACTTGCAGACAAGTTGGGTGGCAGTGTTGCTCTGCTGGAGGGCAGGAAGGCTCTGCAGAAGCATCTGGACAGGCTGGATCATGGGCCAAGGCCAATTGCATAAGGTTCAACAAAGTGAATGTCTTGCACTTGGGTGACAGCAGCCCCATGCAGCACTGCAGGCTGGGGAAAACGTGGCTGTAAGGCTGCCCAGCAGAAAAGGACCTGGAGGTGCTGGTGAGCAGCAGCTAAACATGATCCAGCAGTGTCCAGGTGGCCAAGAAGGCCGATGGCATCCTGGCCTGTATCAGCAACAGTGTGGCCAGCAGGACCAGGGCAGTGATTGACCCCCTGTACTTGGTGTCCTGGTAAAGCCACACATTGAACCCTGTGTCCAGTTTGGGCCTCTCACTGAGAAATACACTGAGTTCCTGGAGCATGTCCAGGGAAGGGCAATGGAGCTGGGGAAGGCTCTGGATCACAAGTCTTAGGAGGAGCAGCTGAGGGAGCTGGGGGGATTAAGCCTGGAGAAAAGGAGGTTTGGGGGGGACTCCCTGAAGGGAGATTATAGTGAGGTGAGGATGAGTCTTCTCTCCAAAGTAACAAGCAATAGGGCAAGAGAAATGGCCTCAAGTTGTGTGCCAGGGGAGGTTTAGATTGTGTATTAGTAAAACTTTCTTCGCTGGGAAGGATGGTCAGGCTGCCCAGGGAAGTTTTGGAATCACCATCCCTGGAGGTGTCCAAAAGGCATGTGGATGTGGCACATGGGAATGCAGTTTAGTGGTGGAATTGGCAGTTAGTTTACATTCAGAATCTGAATTAATTTTAGTACACTGTCCAGATTAAACTAATCTGTTTTAAAATTTATTAAATGGAGATTTGGGACTCGACTAAAAATTTATTTTTAAGTTGAACTCAGTACAAGGTCTCAGTGAGGATGGCAGAAGAGAGCAGAATGGTGGCTTTATGCTGTCTTTGCATTTTCACTGTAGCAATCTCAAGTTAGCAAAAACATGTTGCCAAGAGGTGGAACAAAAGCCGGACTTGCAGGAACCATGCAGGTAGAAGTGGTAGAATAGAGGGACAAACTGCAAATGGGGTAGGGAAGCACCTGCAAATGACACATCACAAAATACCCCTGCTGTTATCCTTGATTTTCTCACTGCAGCTTTTCTGAGACCACAAACAGACCAAGTGGACTAAAATTATTTAACTATCACAAACTAACAGAAAACTACTTTCCTCCAAATCAGAAAATGTGTATTGAATTCACTGCTATACAGGTCTGCTCCTCAGAAAACTATTTTCTATGAGTCATTTTAGATGGACACTTTGTTAGTGCTCGTTGTTGGGTGAGGTCCACACCCCTTTATTAGGTAAGTGCTCTAGAGTGCTTTGCATAAATAAACAATTTAGCATAGGGATTTGGGATTGTTAAATTAGTTCCCATTTATTCTTGTTAGAGTATCCTTCTGAGTGATGATTCCAGTGACACAGATTCACCAAGTGATGAGGATGGAGATGAGGAAGAAGAATTTTCTCTTTCAAGGGAGGAACTTCACGATATGCTGCGATTACACAAGTATAAGAAATTGCATCAAAGTAAATATAGCAAAGACAAAGAGGTAAAAAGTCAAAATTTTTATGTTGTCTTGATTTTTATTCTTTCCTTTAACTGCATTGTTTTAACTGCTCTTATGTTTTTACCAAAACTCATAATTTTGTGAACTGGAAAATACACTGTTTGGTAGACAGTAACTGTCCAACAGCACTTTCAGACAAGGGTTATTGAATCAGTTACATACATAGAATGAAAGATGCTGTGAATCTGTCAGTAATATATGTAATTAGTACTGGCACATTTTATATATAGTTTTCACAGTGCTCTGTCCCAGTCACTAGAGCAAATACTGAGTGTTAAAATGCAAGATTTGGATGATACATATGCAATGTAGATGAAAGTGGAGATGCTGCGAGTTAAATTTTAATGCAGGTAGTAACTGCTATTCAAGTGTATTTATATCATCATTGAAGTGATGACTAGTAAGGTGATGTTTACAATCTTGAAAGCAAGTGCCTAGTTTACTACCTTGTCATTTTCTGTCATGATTTGAGGTTTTACTTGACTCTTTTTCTTTCTTTTTACTTTTTTTTGTTTATTTTGGATTTTCTTTTGATATTCTCTTTCTTTCCCTTAGAAGAAAATAGTCTGCTGCATTTTTGCATTTTTCTTAATAGTACGCCAAATTCCATGGCTGCTTTGATTCTAATAATGTGTTTCTTCAAATTATAAGGGCTTTTGCAGAAATGTTCACTACTGATTTGAACTGCAGCAGAAAGTCTTAGATGAAAGAGGTTATCCTATTCTGTTATCTGAGAATGTGTCTGAAGTTAAAATTTGTCTTCCTGTTTTATATTCTTTTCAAATCTCTCCAGAAGAGCGAAGAAATATTTTCCCACACAAGTCTTTGCTTCCCTCTACTTCTTCCTTTTGTTTACTTGTGAAGCTCTGAACCAATATTATGTTAACTTCTTGAAATATTGCATAGCTGCATAAATATTCATACACCGTATTTTTACACTGGTCATAGTTTTGTTAGATTTTACACAAATACTTATTCCCAGACTTGTAAGAAATAATACCCAGCGAAAGTAACCAGTGAGTGTATAGTTAGATCAGCAGTACACAGTTATGGAGGGAGAGGATCATATATCAGAAAAGTTTGTTTTCAAAAATCTTCTATTAATTTAAAAGTATGCTTAGGTTTTAATTAGTTAATTTCTGAGCAGTGCTGCCTTTAATTTGCCTGTTTATGTGGGGGTTTCTTCTCTGCTTCATTTGAATAGTGCTGGAAATATACCAGCATTTTTCATAATTTAGAGGGAAAAATGCTGCGGCAGCTGTATTTTTACTTGACAATCTGAGTGTTCAAGTTTTTTTTCCTTGTGGAAGTCTTTTAAATGCCTTTTCTTTAAACCTGTCCTTTTACATCCTTTGGAATGATAAAGTAGAATATGTATGTAATTTAGGAAT
Organism: Passer domesticus; assembly: GCF_036417665.1. NCBI lineage: Eukaryota > Metazoa > Chordata > Aves > Passeriformes > Passeridae > Passer > Passer domesticus. Next base: position 37,793,117 of record NC_087479.1, read on the forward strand.
GCAGGCAAAACAAATGTTAGGTCCATAATTGGAACTCTTCATGTCATGTGTAGTCTTGCTGGGCAGCACCTGTATGGAAAAGACAGAGCAGTGTGTTTTGAAAGTGCATCCTTCCCTGGGTGCCCTTCCCTCTTTTTAACCAGGTGGGCTCGGTTCCCAGTGCAGAACTTGGAGGCCGCCCCTGGCAGCAGTGGTTTCACTTCAGACACTCTGATAGTTGGTAACAAATGCAGATATGGAGAAGTGCATGCTTCCTGATCTCTTCTGTGTGTTCAGGATCTGAGCTTGTCTAGGGGCTGTCTCTTACCTGCTCACTCTCCCCTTCAGCTGCAGCAGTACCAGTACTACAGCGCGGGGCTGCTCTCTACCTACGACCCCTACTACGAGCAGCAGCGCCACCTGCTAGGGCCCAAGAAAAAGAAGTTTAAAGAAGAGAAGAAAATAAAAGGTAAAGTCACTAACCTCATGCTTTTAAATGTCTGCTGTGGTTTAACTTCTGTCCTATGTTGTTTCCTTTGATTAAACATAACATAGATGTTCAAAACTTGTGGGTTTTGCAGGGAAATACCAAGTTCTGGCAAAGAAAAATGTCTTCAGAAAATATTGTGCTTTATTGTCTGGCTTCTAGAAAGCTAGGGTGGAAAAAAGGTGTGTGACTGGAGAGTTCATGGCTTAAGATTTTCTTTGTGGACATTATTCAGTAGTTTGGAATCCATAAACATCGTTTCATATCATGGTCCATTTATTCAAGAGTATTTTGAAAACATAACAGGTCCTTGAAAAGTTTAAAAGCTTATCCAGTACCTGCTGCAGTTATTCTTCAATATGTAGTTTTAGTGATCAGGAAGTTACAGAGGCTGAGTGTTTTCTGAAAAACAGAGGGAACTTGGAGTTGATGTTTGATGTCAGTTGCAATAGAATTATATCTCTGACATAACAGCTGGAGTTTCTGAGATGCACATTTTCCAGGAAGTACAGTTTCCTTTCTTGTTTGGGCTGGCAGTAATTGTAAATCTGTAAGGAAGCAGAAAAGGCTATGAGCTGTCAGTGTAAGGTGAACTCTCTTAATCTAGGGACTTAAGGTTGAGCTGTGTTTTAAAGGGGTTATTTCAGGCTGGCTTCCATTCTATTTGCAAGTTCGTTTAACTGTGGTGGGTTTTTTCTCCATTAACATTGCAGCATCCATAATTTTGCATACAGTGAACATTTTTAATATCTCATACTTGTATCCATTTCCTCTGAAAGCTAGTGTGACATGATGATGTGCCAATCTGTTTCAATGCAGTCTTCTCTTTGCTGAGAAGTTTGCTTTGGGACTTATTGTACCAAGTGATAATGTTGTTACCTTTAAAAGTCTTACCTTTACATATCTTTAAGTAGAATTTTGCTGCAAAGCAAGAAACATGCACCAAATCCGAGACATTTTAATTCTCAAGGCATGTTTCCCTGGATGGAAGTAATTGCATTTCACCCCTCTATTAGACAGAAAAATCTTTTCATTGTAAAGTACTGAGGAAATATCTAATAGTATAAATTAATTGTACCAGAATTGGGAAACATTGATAAGTTTTGCTTTTTTGTTGGTTCCACATATAAATTGACTAGAAGAATTTACTCAAGAAAGGTGCCTGATTAAATGTGCCCCAAAAATAGAAATGTATTTTTATGATTGTTGTCGCCATGCAGGCAAGTTGAAAAAAGTAAAGAAAAAGAGGAGACGGGACGAAGAACTCTCTTCAGAGGAGTCACCACGACGCCACCATCACCAGACCAAAGTTTTTGCCAAGTTTTCCCACGATACACCACCACCTGGGTCCAAGAAAAAGCATTTGTCTATCGAGCAACTTAATGCACGTCGGCGCAAAGTGTGGCTTAGCATTGTTAAGAAGGAGTTGCCAAAGGTGAGCTTGGCTAAAGGCAGTAGATCAGTGATGATAAAAGAAAGTGAAATAGCAAATTGACTTAGTGGGGACTTGACACTTAGAAAAACTGAGTAAAGTAAGACCTGATTTTTTTGGTTGTTAGTGACCTAACTGGAATTCTGTAATCTGTAAGAAACAAGTAGTTGAAATATCACCAGTGGTACCTGAACAGATCATGCAGTGCTTTGGCGTGGCTGTTCAGCCCTCTGCAATGAAAAGTGCAGTAAGCTCTAGCAGGTACTCACACTGATCTACACGATGGCAGTACAGAGCAAACCACGATCTAGGTTTACAGTAGAGTTCAGAAAAGGGGTGTTTCAGTCACAGCATCTGTGTTATTCAAACCTTACCTCAGAAACAGCACCTTTGAAACAGAAGGCTGAGTTCACTATTGCAGTTTTCTGAGATGGTCAGAGTGGACCTTAGAACCTGCTTTTTGAAGCTCACAGTTAGCAGACTTTGAATTCTAGGAAGTTACAACAAGTCATGACTGTATCATCCTTTATGGACTTAAAAGCCAAACAAAGGATATGTGCAGTGAGAGAGACCATATTTTTCCAAAAGATGAATTTTGATCATGTGAAGAACATAGGATCTACAGGAATTGTTCATCTTTGGAAAACAGTGGAAAATATTGTTTGCCTGAGTGATGAAAATGGAATGGAATAATTACTACTGCTTTGCAACAGTAATAATTAAAGAAACAGCTGTGAAAAAGGAGGAGGTGTTTTGCATGCTTCCTTCAGGATTTGGAATATATTTATGTATGCCTTCAGTAATTTTGGGATGAAAAGGTGTTTCAGTCAAAATGAAGAATACTTACAGTACCTATTCTCAATTATACAGTAGAGTACATGGCTGAAGTTGGTATATGCACCTGCTGAAGACTAGACAATGATTTTTTAAAAATACTGTGAAGCCATTACCCTTTAACTAATTTACAGATTATGCTCTTTTACAGGCATACAAACAGAAAGCTTCAGCCCGTAACCTCTTCCTAACCAACAGCAAAAAGGTAGGTGGTGTTTAGTTTCATACTGTTCCTTGTACTGGGTGTAATAAGCAAGCTGTAACCTCTCTATGTTTCTTCTTTTTCTTACAATGCTGACTATACTAGCAGGGCAGTATAGGAGAAAGCACTGTATACAAGTAATTGTGATTTATTATAAGGCTTTTCATTTTTTAGTTGTGTTGTTTTGTCTTGTTTCATAAGCAACAGATGAAACAAGCAACATTAGTTCCTTTCATGAGATCTTTCTGGCTTTTGAAAGATTTAGTTTGTACATTTTAGATTTACTAATCTTTGATACTGTACATTAGTGGCTTTGGTACACTTTGATTTTTGAGTTGCCCATCTATCCACTACTTAAAATTTGCTGGTTTTAAGCATTCTGATTGAAATCAAAGGGGCTCTTGGAATATTAAGTACTTTAACTTAGATAAATATGTTGAGGACCTGAGATTAAAAATAGAGCAGTTTTCAACATAAGTGATTGCAAAAGCAATCCATCTTCTCATCAGAGTCTTCTCTGAGAATTGGCATTGTTTCTACCAAGAGAACTTTGCTTACAAACACTGGGTAATGGCTTTCTGAGCACTTTTCAAGGGTTATGCTCAAATGTCTGATTCATTTATATGACTAATGATGGAAAGGTAATCAAGAATATGACTGAGAATGGTTAGAGACAAGGTGATGTAGGAAATTTTCTGTTCTGTATATACATTGTCAAGAAAGGGAGCATTTTCTATGTAAGGAATGCAGAAAATGGGACTTACTTGTATGTTTAAGAAACTTGGCCAGTAGAATTTACATTTTTTAAAATTCCACTTTTTTGGCCTTAATTTTGTTTTATAATTTGAAATCTGTATGTTAGAATTGTTGTGCAGATTTTAGTGGAAGGAAAAACTGTCACAAACTAAAAAACCCAGCTGTTTTGATGTTATTATAATGGCATCAAATTATTTCTATTTGAACAAAAATATTATGTTTTCTTATGCTTTATGAAATAGTAGCAAAACTGTAGAATGCTCCCTCACTTTTCTGTGTATTAATGTGAATAGAACTGTGTTCCACCAATACTGCTATTGCAGTATTCTTAACTATATTCTTATTGAAAAGTGAAAAAATAACCCCAGAAAAGTGTCTATAAATAGGTGAGTAAGAGCTGTAAGTAAGCCTTGAATTTTGTTCTTCTGAGTCCCTTTCAAGGACCTATCCATCAGATCAGTCTTTTAAGTATTATGCCATGCTGAAACTGTCTTCAGATTTTTGTCTTCTCTGCCATCTCAGAATTTTTTTGGAAGATTGCATTCTCTCATGCCATTTCAGAAGCATTGCTGCTGAGTGAAGTATCACAGTTTTATCTCTTTTGAAGTATCAGACTTGGTTATAATTAAATCTGATACTGTTTATTGTTGACTTTCTTTACAATCTGCCCATTTTACCACTGTTCCCAAATCTTATTTCCTTCTAGCTGGCCCACCAGTGCATGAGGGAGGTCCGTAGAGCTGCTATCCAAGCCCAGAAAAACTGTAAGGAAACCCTACCACGAGCACGTCGTCTCACCAAGGAGATGCTTCTCTATTGGAAAAAGTATGAAAAAGTGGAGAAAGAGCATCGGAAACGAGCTGAGAAGGAGGCTCTGGAGCAACGCAAGCTGGATGAGGAGATGAGAGAGGTACAGCAAAATCACAGATTGCTGATACTTAATGTGCTGAGGGGACACAGAAGTGACTGGATAATTTCTAAATCCAAGCCTTGAAATTCAGTTATTTCTTCTGTTTTGGTGCTATTCCACATGTTTTTTCTGCGGTCTTGTTTTTATTTATGTAATTATTCTAATGTTAGCAAGAGGTGATTAAAAAACCCTTCAAATTGCATAAGTTCTTTATACTTGAGTGAAATTGAGGAAGGAATCAGAGAAGCTGTGCATGTCTCACAGACATACAAAGCTCAGTGTTGGTAAGGGCCAACATTTTGTAATGGTTTGTACATCTTTCTAGATCCAGAAGGGAAGACACTTTTTCATTGACACTGAATTTTTTTGTCCTGTTATTTTTTCCCCTGATGCTGTAAGATTATTCTGTCATGTATGTACAAGACACAGAATTTTTCTGTGCTTGCTTTTTTTTGTTGGCCAACTGACAACTTCTTGAACTCTATTACAGAGTGAAAGGGATTGAATTCAAGAGAGTTGCCTTGTAAAAGCTCTCTAGTGAAGCTTGTATTTGTCATGTTCCACTCATTCTTGCAAATTCATTAACATTTGGTAAAGTTTTCTGCTGGCTTAGATAAATAGACAAATTTTAACTTTTGCATTTTCTGCCAAAGCCTAAGGGTGAGCAGAGCTTCTGCAATGACTTGCTGAATGCTGAGTAATGATAATATCTCAACTGTGTTACCTATTGATGTACTCATGTATACTACCATAATTCCCTCTACTAATAAGTAACAGAATGTGGGAATGAGGTCCCCATGAAAGCATTTCTTAACTGCTGAGTTCCTTTACTATAGACCACTAAAGTTATGCTAATTTTTGTTGATGTTTTAATTTTTCAGTGTAAACAAAACTTTTAAACTTTCTTTTATTAGATTATGGTGGTTTTTGTCATGATTACTGAATTTAAAAAAATTGATTTACAACATTTTTATATTTTTGTATTTATGGAGTTGGTCAATGTTTTTATGTGCAACTAATGTAGCACTTCACAAGGTGTGCTTAACATAATCTAGATAGATTGGTTGTTGATACATTATTAGATGATTTTTTTTTTTGTTTAATTATATTTTTAACATTGAACTCTTGTCCTGTCTCTTTTTCCCCTTTGTTTTTGGTAAATGCTCTTCTCTTAGGCTAAGAGACAGCAGCGAAAACTGAACTTCCTGATCACACAAACTGAATTGTATGCCCATTTTATGAGTCGGAAACGAGATATTGGCCATGATGGGATACAGGAGGAAATCCTGCGCAAACTGGAAGACAGCTCTACCCAAAGGCAGATTGATATTGGTGGAGGAGTGGTGGTCAACATCACCCAAGAAGATTATGGTAAGTGATTCATCTACAGTCCTTTCCTTGCACTCTTTTGAAATCTATTGTACTCTGTGTGTTATTGTGCAAACATAACAATTTCAAGCACAACATCCTTCTCTGCAAGAAGGACTGCTGCAATTATTGGAATTTATCTGTGTGTTTGGGTGGTTACTGTTGCAGAGCTCTAATATGGGTATGGTATTTTCAGATAGCAACTATTACAAGGCCCAAGCTCTGAAGAATGCTGAGGATGCTTACCAGATTCATCAAGCCCGGGTATGTTTTTTTTTGATCCATGAAGTAGAAGAGCAAGCAAAGTAATTGGCAGAGGCCACAGTACCAGGATCTTTCATAACAGCCAAGTCAAATAGATTTATCTAGGGGCCAGATTTGAATTTAATTCCCTTGACACATTTCGTGTGAAACAAATAGAAAACCAGAGTATAAGGATTTGGGCTATAGGAACAGGCTCGTTTAATCTTCATTTCTGGCGAGTATCATGTCTTAATGTGAGTTGTAAAGCCTTTTACACTCCAGTTTCTTGATAGATTAATATATTCACCATCTTATGCATTACCTTCCTTTTCCTGTTCAGACCAGGTCATTTGATGAAGATGCAAAGGAGAGCCGGGCAGCTGCTTTACGGGCTGCTAACAAGTCCGGGACTGGGTTTGGAGAGAGCTACAGTTTAGCAAACCCATCTATCCGAGCAGGAGAAGATATTCCACAGCCTACCATTTTCAATGGAAAACTGAAAGCTTATCAACTGAAAGGCATGAATTGGCTGGCCAACCTATATGAGCAGGTATATTAGTACATCTTGCAAATTTTTATAACTTCTGGGATTATTTAAGTCATTAGAATAAAGTTGGCAAAAAAATATACTGTTGTTAAAAATAGACTGGGTATAGTTGATCTTTAACATATTTGTTATGTACTAGGTAGGCCACCAGTACCAGTGTTCTTTATTATTTAGAACATAACAGCTTTGAAGAGGGCTTTGAGTTCAGTATACTTTGTGTGGTTTATGGAACTGTTTATCACTTAGATCATACATGGAAGAAACTTTTCCTGCTTGGAGTTGCATACTGTTTCAGGCTTGGGTCAGCAGATAAACTGCAGGCAGTCTTGTCCTTGTGAGTGTGCCCAGGTCACAATGGGATCATGAAGTGCAGAGAGGCTTAGGGGAAAAATTTGATTGAGAGATGAATGAAATACAGTTGGGATCTCAGGAGCAGATGCAAGAGATTATAAAGTTTCAGAGTTGTTACAGTGTGGCTGTTCCCCCTTAATTCAGTAGCACTGTTCTGCCAGTTCTTTGTAGATTATAAAGTAGTAAAGTGAAGGTGTTAATTTATGTATCTTTTGCAGGGCATCAATGGAATTCTGGCAGATGAAATGGGTCTGGGTAAAACAGTACAAAGTATTGCTCTCCTTGCACATCTGGCTGAGGTAGGTGGATTATAGCTTGTTCCTGGGTAGTATGCTTGATAGAAGATGCATAATTTTCACATGTTGGAAATGAATTTTGGATTATGAACCTTAAATGTCTTAAAGGGTATTTTATACATTATTGTCATGTGGAGCCATTGAAATAGTTATAAATATGTATGTATGTCAGTTTTTATTTATATAGAGTTTTCATTTATTCACAGAGTAAAATCTTGTAATTTGCACTGAATGTAAAAGTCTCAGGAGAGAACAAGTTGCACACTTGATGGTTCACTAAGTTTTACAGATCAAAGTGCTCAGTTCTGAGCTTCATGGCAATTAGCATTAATTTCCATATTCCAGTGGGGTTTTTTAGGAAGCATAGCGATTCTTCTGTGCCAGGGCAGACAAACAAAACAGAATTAGCAACAGGAGCTTACTTCTTAATGCAGAAATAGATACATTTATTTAAAAATAATAACGGTCTTGATTGCAACCCAGTCACTTACCCTAAACAGGAGATGTCAATGAAGTGATACTAGAAGCAAAATTAGCTGCACTAGTGACCACGTGACAATTGTGTGCATTTCTTTATGTTACTGGTACTGTTGGCCAAAATACTGTAAAGGTGTGCAGAGCTGAAGATTCTTGAGCTCATGGAAGGAGTAACAAGATGAGCTTGTCTTTCCGTGACACTGCACCTTGAGGTTTTTGGAAGGTTACACAGGGCTTTGTTCTTCTACCTCTCTCCCTTATGAGGGCCAGCTTGTGACTGCTAATAGATTAATGGATCAACTCAGTTTTTCACCAGAGAGCACTGTAATTTGTGATGTGGCAGAACAAAGTTATCAACGTGACCTCAAGTTCTTTTCAAAATGAGAGGGGCTGTTAGTAACATGCAGGTGGCAACTCTCAGAAACAAAGGAGTTTGTTCTGAGAAGAACTTAGATGTTATGAAATAAGTTTTGGTTAAACGTTAGATCTGCTCTGTTTGATTTTCTATCACCCTGCTGTGCTGGTAGAGTTTTGCTTTTTTGCATACAGTTTCCTCTCATGTAGCCACTGTCATTTAGTAGATTTAAAGCCATACCAAACCATGTCTTTACCACCTCCCTTCAATTTTTTTTAAAATTTAATTTTTTATGTGTGTTTTCCAGAGAGAGAACATCTGGGGACCTTTTTTAATAATTTCACCTGCCTCTACTCTGAACAACTGGCACCAGGAGTTTGCCAGATTTGTACCTAAATTTAAGGTAATAAGCATGTCCAAGAAAGTTCTTTCTGTTTCCTCGAGAGCAAACTATTTTGTTCTCCTAACTTCTGTATCACATCTGGGTGATTACTGAATATGAAACTCTGTTATGAGCCTGTTTCTGGTATTTTTTTCTATCATCCTGTTTTTTTTTTCTGAAGTGTTTAGTTACTTAGGGCTTAAAAATTTTCTGACCTTATTCACATAATTTTCATTTTGCACCAACTTAAAGACACCTCAGTAAGGAACTGTAGTAGGTCCACAAGTGGATGCATAATTTTAATGTGTGGGCCTGGCAGCAGAACCAAGAATTATATACCATGTTTTATGTAATGTCTTTGGGGTTAGAGTTGTGTTTTCAGTCATTTATATGAATTTGAGTCAGATAAAGATTGTATGTGAACAAACACTGAACAGATAAGAGGGAAGCAAAATACAGTTATTACAGAAAAATAGAAGAACTATGAACATGAAGTTAATAATCAAGAAAAAGCAGAGAAGTGAAGCACAAATAGATAAGAACAAAAAGATTTGAAAGAGAACAAATTGAGTTTTTCAGGAATATTGTGAATGTGAAAACATAGTAAACAGTAAATTAGAAAGCAAGGAACCATCAGTTACTGAAAAACAAGCTGTCTCCCAGTGGAAAACGTTGGAGTGTTGCAAACGAAAATTTGAAAAGAAATGTGTACTACTAAAACAGTGTTGTAACTTCAGAATTCAGGATAGACAGTGTCAGAAGCTTGCAGTTATATCTGCAAAGAGGAGCAGATCATAATTTAAGTATTTGGGTTGTTAACATAATAACCTTTGATATATAGAAGTATTGGTTGGGTTTTTTTGAAACAACAGATTTTCCTTTTTACAGAAAACAGTAGAAGACACCTAGTTGTGAGTAACCAGTGTACCAGTATCATCAGGCTAATTGTTGGAATGTCTTGGCTACTTAAAAAAGCATGAGGAAAAACTTTGAATGTATTACTATAAGTCATACTTGATTTTTTGATCTGGGGCAGGGCAAAATTAAAAGACTTAACTTTTACCAAATAGCTTGCTTTGGAGATCCTGATGAGACTGTACATTGGTTGTGGTGTTGTTTAGTTTGAGGTATCTGAATGAGAAGTTGTGCCAGAGCATAGTTCAATACTGGATTATTCAGTGACTTGTATTTTGCAATAAATTGGCATTACCGAGCCTTTAAAGCAACTTATGAAGAAATTCAAACAGTTGTGTTATTGAAGAGGTATTCAAAAGGGAAAAAACAGCCAATACAACCTAAAAATAATCCATTCATGTCTTTTCATAGCCCAAAATAATAGGAGCTCTTGATTAAAAAACTTGAGAGCTGTTGGCCATTCTATCTGCTTTGTCTCACTTCCTTTGATCTATTCATTGTATAGAATAGAGAAGCAACTGTTTATGCTTTCTCCTTCTCAGGAATGAAATACAGCAAATGCTTGAAAAATGCAGTCAGGATGCTTGTGAAAACATAGTTTTCTCTTTTTTGACTTAAACACCAAACTGTTTATATCATTCTATAGCTGTTCTTTGGCAGGCTGGTCTTATTGCATGCTGATGTTTACCTCATCCATTATTTTAAAAATAAGTTTTCTAAACTTACTGTCACATGTTTACAACTTCAGTCAATTTTTCAACCAGTTTTGTTTCTTCCTCTAATCATCCAGAAGTGTGCAGTCAGTTCTGCTTGTAGTAAATCACAGTGAATTTATGTCCATTGCAGAATATGTAAACTAAAATACAAATAGCTTTTTGATCAGTCTGGTTGTTTTACAAACAGAACAGTAGGAAGACTATTCAGTTAAAGGCTTTTGGAACCTGTTAGTTGAAGTTGTAAGACTTGTCACCACCTCAGAAAGCAGCATTTTTCCTCCTCCCAAACCTCCCATCTTAGCTGACTGTAAGTATTCCACCAGGCAGGAGGTGGCAGCACAGTGTTATTAACCAGGGGCAGGAGTCAGTGCTGTGCAAAGGTCTGAGTAATGGGACCCATGCAGTTTTGAACTGTAGATAGTTTAACAGCTGTCTCTGGCAGTAGTGCTTGTTTTTGAAATTCTTATATTAAGTATATCCAGGCCAGACATTTTAACTTCATGGCAGGTTTTTGGGGTCAGTCCTGAAATAGAAAACCAGCAGGACTAGGAGGTTGCTAAACAGGCGACAAGCCTTCTAGTCCTCTAGCTTTAACTATAGCAGTTGAGTGCTGATCTCATTCTGCCATAAGCAAAGTATAATTTTTAATTTTTAGCAAAACCTGACTAGAAGGTTTGTGCTAAATGCTAATGGGCATTTTTAGATTCTCAGCATTGCTTGATCAGGCCAAGTTGCTTGATGCCTTTTCCTGGAATGCTCTTTTTCAAAGTATCTTTAAATGCTTTCTGATTTTTCTCAATGATAAAAAGATGATTGCCCTTTTTGTTGTTTTGGGGAAAGAAGTATGTCATTTTGTAGACTACAGAATACAAAATTACAGAGCTGGTGTCATTATTTGAAAATAATGTCTTTATATTTTTTTTATTGTTTCAGGTGCTACCTTATTGGGGAAATCCCCATGACAGAAAGGTGATAAGAAAGTTCTGGAGTCAGGTAATACCAGCATGAACATGTACTTTGGCTGTCTTTCTGTGTGCAGAGTAGACCAGAAACTGTTGCTACACGTCAGCAAACTAAACTAATGTGGATGCAGAGTCTCTTAATTCCTGTAGTAGCATTTTCATTAAGATAATGAGGTGGAAGATTTCTCTTGTCCTGAAAAACAATACTGTACAGGGCAATTCAATGTGGTGTGGGGTTCAGATGAAGAACTAGAGCTCTGTAAATAAAGCAGGAAGTTTCAGTGTCAAGGACTGTTTATTCTGTTTGAGTAACCTAACACGGGATGCCCCAATGCAGAATCCCTGCAGTTCTGTCAAGACTGTTATTATTTAACAGTAGTATTTTGTAGGGCTCAGTATCCAGGTCTTGTCTTGCATGTCAAGAAGTGTCTGAAATTGTTCAAGGGCTGAAGTCCAGGTCCACTAGTTGAGTAACTGTAATATAATTAATTTTACAAGTCAGATGTGGTAAATGTGGTACTAGTAATGAGAAGATTGTAAAACAGGAGTCTGAAATTACAGTGAACTTTTGACAATGTACTTACATTCTGTGGACATTTGTTTCTCCTTTTGTGGTTGTAGAAGACGTTGTATACTCAGGATGCTCCTTTCCACGTGGTAATTACCAGTTACCAGCTGGTAGTGCAGGATGTGAAGTATTTCCAGCGAGTGAAGTGGCAGTATATGGTGCTGGATGAAGCACAAGCACTCAAGAGTAGCTCCAGGTAATAAACTAACTGGAAACAAAATCTTTTTTGTGGATCAGCCTTTCTGAAGAGTATCAAGAAAGCATCAAGAGAACATAAATTGATAGGAGTTAAAATTGACACACATAAGACCCCTTAAATATCTAACCTAGTTAAATATCTATATGTCTCTCTGACACTGGATAGATCCATTAGGTTTTTTGCATTTAGATTTTCCAAATATGTAAAATGTAATTAAAGGTAGCTCTGGAGCAGAAACTTGTACAGAGCACAGGACAGTTAAACAAAACAGTGTGACATGCTGTTCACTTTCCCTCCTGACTACTCACAGAATTCTGCCTGGTGAATGGTCTGTAGTCTTTAGCTTATATTGCTTATTTTGGCTCCATTAAATGCATTATTTTGATCCTTATTCAATGGCACTTCCAGACATGAATGAAGGTCAGAACCCCATGAGCACTGTTGGCTGCAGTAAAGCCCAATCTGTGTTATGAAACTCTATGCCAGAAATTTTTGTTTGTTTTCAAGTAATGGATTTGTCCGTCTTTATTTCTGTAATTGCTTTCCCATAACCTTTGTCCAAGTTGCCACTGTACACAGTAAGCTGAGGACACTGCTTTAGATGCAGGCTCATTCTGACCAAAGTTTGTCTCTTCAGCATTCTTGGGAAACCACCCCTTGAAGAGGATTTTAATGTATAGCTCAGCACTCCTGCCACAGTAGCCTATACACTTCCTCTAGTAAAGTGTGAAAAATACACAACATTCTCATTCAAAGTACCTGTCTCTTTTGGAAAGTTTATTATTCTGATCATGAGACTTTATTAGTAAGCATTTGTTTTAAAAATGAGTAAAAAAGATACTTACAAAAATAAAATAAATTACACTCTTGAATTTTTTTTTAATTGGAAAAAGGCTATTTCGTTCTGTAGTTGTCTTTTGAAAGACTGGGGAACAGCTGTAATAATTTTTCTAGTGACTTCCAAAGATCGTTTGGGAAACTCACTGGAAACAATTTGCCTTAAAATACCTTATGTTTCATATCATTCTACAGTTTTCTCTAGAAATGATTTTTCTTGCTTTTATTCATCAGTGTTCGTTGGAAGATTCTACTACAGTTCCAGTGTCGAAACAGATTGTTGTTGACTGGGACCCCAATCCAGAACACAATGGCTGAGGTATTTGGGAGCTCAAAAGTGTGGATTTTTCTTTATAACAATAATACATACTTAATATATGTAAACATGGAAAAAGAGAAATCTGTTCTATTTGTGTGGTTGCGGGATCATGCTTGTAGCAAACCACTGTCAAACAAACATGGGATCAGCCCTGGGAGGGAAAACTAAGGAAACTTGCCACGCATTTAAATAAAACTAAAGATATTTGAGGTAATACTTAGATTACAGGATGAAATCTAATGCTCGTGACTTTGACTTTTGTTGGCTGAGGTAATTAGACTGTGTTTGTCACTGCTTTCTAATGGGGTTCGGTTAAGTTGATACCTGTGGGATTGTGGGGGAGGCAGGAAGAGAATGCAGCGGGGATTTTGTTTAATTTTGCCATGTCTCATGATCTAGTGAAGTGATTTTGCTTATAAAGAGCTGCAAGATTTTGGGATCCCCAATTACCTTGTCCACAGTAGGATGACTTTTGCTAATGTGGTGTTTTCTCCTCTCCTTTTAGCTGTGGGCCCTGCTGCATTTTATTATGCCAACACTGTTTGATTCCCATGAAGAGTTCAATGAGTGGTTTTCTAAGGACATAGAGAGCCATGCAGAGAACAAATCTGCTATTGATGAGAGTGAGTGCAGTGTGTAACCACTATAATTTTTATATTAAGAATCTGTTGCCTTTTTGAACTAATAATGACTAAATTTTCTATGAGATGTAGCATCTAAAACAGAGGATGCATAATGAGATTGGAACAGTACTGGATTGCTATTGATAGTTTATGTTGAAGTTTCTGTTTCTGACTGTCATATAGTATGTGTAATGAATAGAAAAACAGCGTAGCACAGCAGTCATTTTAAAAAGAAAAATCAACAGAGAAATAACTCTATGTTGTAAGAACTCACATGGGGGGAAGTGGCTGAGCAATTAGGGACTTAATTTGTCATAAAACACCATATAATTTTCTTTTTGATGAAGTAGTTTTTCTTTCCCCTTCCCTTTATTTCAGACCAGCTATCCCGCTTGCACATGATCCTGAAGCCTTTCATGTTGAGAAGAATCAAGAAGGATGTGGAAAATGAACTGTCAGATAAGGTGAGAAAAAGTATTTGTCTGGAATGGGTATTACAGCTCTGTTCTCTGATCTGGTTTTTGCAAACTTGTTTGTCAGTCTGCATACCTGAAATTTGACTGTAGATTTCTCTTCAACCTTCACCTTCTTGCACCACATCCCAGTAATGTCATTAGATGAGAATATAACTTGAGAACTTCTAATTAACAAACATTTTTCTTGGGAAAGCATTTTGTTACCAGTTAAAAATCAAATATCTTCAATCCTGGTTAAGTTGACAGAAGTATCCCTAATGGCAGTGAAGGAGATTGATACATCAATTACTAGGTGATAAACATTTCCAGTTGCCTTTGTGAATGATTTGGCATGGATGTAGGATTTTTTTTTGCTTGCCTGTACAGAGAGATACATAATGGCAGCATCATGCTCTTTTCTCTTGCCAGTCTCTTAATTTCACATTGATGTTAGCAATACTGGATGATCTTGTGGTCAACAGTCCCCAGGTTGAGAGACATTGGCTGAGAGACATCTGGTTTGTTCTTATGTGCTTATTAATTTCAGTGGACTTCCCACAGACGCTGTTGTTGTGCAATGCACCCATCACTGCTGTGGGTCCTGACACTCTTTAGCACAGCTCTAAGTGGGGAACTGTGGGATGGTGGAATTGAAGTCAGATTATAAACTGATCAGCTGCAGGTGTGATGTCAGCTTCTTAAGAATCCCGTGTGTTTACTCAGTTGTGTTCATCTACTTTTAAAGGTCTGTCTCCTACATCATTACACAAGCCTTCAAAACACACCTATCAGTTAAGTCCTTTCCAGGTTAGATCCTGAAATGCACATCTGAATGCAACTGCCTATAAATTTCATTTTTTGAGAAAGTTATGTTTTCCTCAAGGTGTGTTTCAACTTTACGTACACTAATGTTTTCATCCTTCATTTTAGAGAAAGAAATGGCTAAATCTTCATTATCATTTTGCAGATTGAAATTCTTATGTACTGCCAGCAGACAAGTCGACAGAAGCTCTTGTACCAAGCTCTGAAAAACAAAATCTCTATTGATGACCTCTTGCAATCATCAATGGGCACTACTCAGCAAGCACAGACCACCACTAGCAGTCTCATGAATCTAGTCATGCAGTTCAGGAAGGTAAGGCTATTTTAAATAATTTTTGAAAAGTATGATCGTTGATTAGCATTAAATTAAGGTGTGGCTTCTAGAAAACACCATATTGAAAAAAATAGGCAATCAATTCAGTTGTGTTTCAGATGCAGTGTAGCATTGATGTTGGGTGAAGAAAAGCTTTAGCCCTATGATGCATGCATCTGCTAACTGGTTTGGTTTACAAAGGTTGGTTTGGTTGAAGGAAGCCATTCACTCGGGAAGAAGAGACAATAGCTGTTATATGAATAGCAAAAGATATGATGCCATGTTCAGATTTGAGCAGATACACTAAAATAGCCATTCAATATTAAGCAGTACTAAAGTTTCACTGATCATTGGTCATGGCTGATTTGGGATGTAGATGCTACATTGGACTAAGTTAATTCCTCTCAGCTTTTGACATGCTCTCTGTCTTACAGGTGTGCAATCACCCAGAGCTGTTTGAGCGACAAGAAACTTGGTCTCCATTTCACATCTCCCTAAAGCCATACCAGATTTCCAAGTTCATCTACCGTCATGGACAGATCAGGGTCTTTAACCACTCACGGGACAGGCAAGTCTATTCCCATTCCTACCTAGTTTAGCATATTTAGTATTATTACTTACACTTATTTTTATAAATGCTAATTATAGCTCCCTTACCTGGTGTACTTAAATGATGTTGGCTGAGCAGTCAATTTCCTTTTAGTCATTCAGCTGTTAAACATCTGATACAGGCACTCTTCTTGGTGGAATCCTAATCTCAGAATATCCCTTTGATTGAGTAAGAAAGCCAGGAAAAGGAATCTAGAGTTGTTGATGATGTGTAGTAGAAGTAAGCTTTCAAAGATCCTTGAAACAACAAAAAAGCTGTACCTGATTTCCCTTCAGTGCGTTTTCTCCTGCAAGAAAGCTGTCAGTATCTGTCTGTTGCAACATGGTATAAGGTGAGCATCTGCTAGTGCCTTGACAGCTTTTAATGCTCACCTTGGATGAGGAGAATCTGCCCAAGTGCAGTTGGCTATTTTCTGCAACCGTGGCAGTTCTGGATTTTTTCTTCATTCAGTTATGAGAAGTGCTGAGGGAAGAGATGAGAGAGGCATGTATGAAGACAAGATCAGCTTTTCTAGACATGTAATGCAGTTCCAACACAACAATGGTGTGTCTCATAGGCAAATTAACAGCAGTGCCTGTGGACTGATGGCACTTTCCTTCTACTGCTGTCCAGTTCCAGATATTCAGAGTGCTAAAATACTTACCATGAAGAAATGAATGGCTACTCTGTATCTTCTGCTGATTGTGTGATTGAGCATGTTATGTGTTAAGACCTTCTTATGGATGTTGTTTTGTTTTATTCCTTTCATTTTCAGGTGGTTACGGGTTTTACTTTCACCATTTGCACCAGACCACATCCAGCAGTCTCTCTTCCACAGGAAGGGTAGGTTTTCAGTCCTGGGAAGCAAGTTGGATTTTAATGTATCTTCTTCTCCAGGGGAAGGACTGAGAGGCCAGATTAATTAGTTCTCTGAGATAATCTGGTCAAAATTTACTAGAATTTTGTCAGTGTTTGTATATATATTTCATTTTCTCAGAGAGGAAAGGATGTCAAGCAGCTGGAAGAATCTGTGGATAACTTGTCATTTAGTTACTGCTTAATCTTAGTGCAGTATCTTAATTCAGTATGTCTTGTTTCAACTTGCTTCAAGAGATTAGTGCTGCCTTTTTAGTCTAATGACTTTGTCACAGATTCAATTCTAAAAAATCTTGGATTCATTTCAGTACATGCTTTGTTGTATCTTAAACTGCCAACTTACTTTCAACTAGAAACTAGATGAGATGCAAGTGACCCAGAATCTTATCAATGAGCAAAAACCCCAGAAAAGCTGCTGATATTGACAGATACAATTTATTATAGATGATTGAATATTTTTCCTACAAGAGCTAATTAGATCACTCAGCTACTGAGGTGGGAAAATCTGCAGAAGTATAAAGCAAGAGAGATACTGGCTGCATTACTATGCTGAAATCTGTTAGCATGGACCTCCTCAGCTGGGGTTTGGGCTGTGCAGTGCACACAGGTGGGCCTGCAAGGCTTTTCTCTATCAATACCTGCAGCTCCTTCTAACCCATTTGACTTCCTGGGTGAGAGAGAGCATGTGAGACAGGCATCCTGAGGTATCTATGTCAGCTGCCTGGAAGATACTTGTTCAAATTTGCAAATATGCACTCTGCCTACTGATTCTTAATAAGTGAAACAAATGTTCGCTGCACTTGGGCCTAGAATGTATTTTTCTTTCTTGGTAAGAGCCCTTCTCTTGCCCACAGTGGAAGATGAACTGGAATGTGGAGTCTGACAACAGAGATTAAAATTGAATTTTCAGTATTTCTAAAAGATCTAGGTTAAATTAGAATCTCCTATTTTACTCAAATTTGTCATGTGTCATAGAATGTGTGTCTTGAATTGATGAAGTAAATTTAGTTTTCACCTAGGAGCGTCTGTGAAATGTGTTGGTCTAACTTCAGTATTTCTGTGACCTAGGCATCAATGAAGAAAGCTGTTTTTCTTTCCTCCGGTTTATTGATGTCTCTCCAGCAGAAATGGCAAACCTTATGAATCAGGGACATTTAGCCAGGTAAGGACAACTTTTTTTTTTTTCCCTCTTTTAGTAATTACAGAAAAAGTACAGATGATGTCAGTCATTCCTCTCTAAACCTGCATTTTTTATGCCTCCTAATATTATAATTTCTCTATCATTAGCTAATACTAGAACAGCTTCTAGAGTGTTCCTCCAGGTACAGGGCACCATTATGCAATGCAGTTTTTGTTACAAAGAGTTGACATTGTAAATATGCAGGATGGTCAAAGGGCAAAAGGAGAGTTTACTTAGGGTCATGCAGCAGGTTGCTGGTGTTATCAAGTGCAAAATCCAGACTTTGGAAGGCCAGTTCAGTGCAGTTCTTGCCGGTTGCACTTGAGTGTATGTTTTAAACACACGTGGAATAAGCTTGTGCTGTGGTAGTTGTTCTTCAGCCCTGAGCCATACTTTCCACATCTTGTCATTAATGTGAAATGTAATTCTGAGGCATAGGCTTTGAACTGTGGATTTATAGCATCAACTGTATTATCTTGAAAGGAGAGGTGATCTTTTAACTTATAGTGTAGTCTGAAAGGACTCTGAGTCAAGTTAATAGGGACTGTAAAAAATCTTAGACTAAAAGTGTTTAGTATTAAATAGAGATGTTCTGCTTTAGGGCTTTTTAAGTGTAATATTATTTTTTTGTTCTGGTTATTTTGAATTACTGTTTCTTGACTGCACTTCAGTAACATAAATTAGATTTCTTTTGATGTGTCTCAGTGGTATTTATGATAAATTCTGCATCCATTATACATGTTGTTATAAATAATTTATATGTAATTTACAGAGAAGTGGGTACAATTTTAAATAGTAGGGACTAACTGGTGCTTCACCATTTTAGATTAAGTGCTTCAAAGTATATCCTGATTTTATCAGTTAGATTAAGTTAAACCATCTTAGAAAAAATTGAAATAAGAAAAATGTGAAGATGTCTAGCAGAAATTATTTTCTTTAAGGCAGGATGCTGTAAGCCTGATATTTTGGGAAAAAAAAACCAAACATTTCTGTCAAATAGAGTTATGCTATAAATATATTCAAGCCTTTCTTTCACAAAGCAGTGAATGAATGCATCTCCTGTGGTTTTTTTCAGATGGTTAGCTCTTTTCCTGTCTCTGAAAGCATCCTACAGGCTCCATCACATGCGCTCCTGGATGGAGACTGAAGAGGACAAAGAGCAGGGGTCATGTTTTCTGAGGAACAGGGATTTCTTGCTTGATGTAAATTTCCCACTGTCTTTCCCTAACTTGCACAGCTGCACTTTGCTGCAGGTAAGCAAAAGTTCTGTGATCTGGAGACAGTAGCACCCTCATGAGTGAGAAATGGTGAAAACCATTCTGTCCTTATAAAGCAGGGAAAACAAACTTGATAATAGGATGATGATACTGTCTGTTTTTTTAGATACAGTTAAGAGACTTTAGAATGCTGAACAGAAAAATAGTTTAACCCTTATCTCCTTCACCTGTGGTGTTACATTTCAAACTTGCTATAATGAATAAATCAGTTGATTTAGAAGACTTCAAAATATTACTGGGGCACCAAAAGTAGATACAGGAGCAACAGAACTAGACTCATGATTTGTCAGGGATAGACTCTATATATAAGCTTAGGAGTTTCATAATGTTTTTAATATGCAAAATGGTCATTTTCTGGCTGAAACTATCTTCTCCTGTTCAGTTCAATACATTGTTGCAGCATCTGGGGAAATCAGAGACCAGCCTGACAGTGTTTTATAGTTGGTGAACAAGCATTTTCAGTGCTGTATTTCTACTCTGAAATTTGCTTCTGCTACTGTCTGGTAGATCCACATGCATTCAAATTATTGTATAATGCAAGATCATTTTTGTTAATCTTTGGCCTAGGATATGTGTGAAGATTTTGCCTTTATATGACTAAATTGCAGTTGATTTCCTGAGTTAGATTAAGGCTCCATTGATTCAGTTCACTGGGAAATAAGTTCACAGAAGTGCTAGCGTGGAGTCAGGAAAACACCTAGGGCAGTTAGCAGATATGCAGTGAAAAAAATCTTTTCTGAAACAGTGAGATTGTGCCAAATTTCTCAAGGGAATATTGCTTCTGCTCATGAGTCTGGAAGGGGAAAGGAGATAGCCAGAATTCAATTGAATATTGTGTAGAGGAAGTTGAAATTGAAGACGCATAAGCAGTAGGAAACCAACCTTGGACTTGGTGTCATGTTTTGCAGCGTTAACAGCAAAGCCAACAAAATGAGTCCTCCTAGTTATCAAACAAAGAGCCAGCCAAGTGAATACCAGCACAGCCTGTTAACTCTGGCTGTGCTGGTATGCCAATAGTCCGTGTTTCCATGTCTAGCTTGATAAAATCTCTATGCTACATGAATTTGCTTTCAGTTAGTTTTTTAAAGATTACAGTCAGCTCTTTCTATAGTGCCTGCAGTGCTTGTCTCTGAGACTGTAATGTAGCTCTGTCCTCTTGTTCGTACGGTTAAGGAGAATTTGTGTGCTGTCGTAAGTGTGGCAGTAAAGAAGATGGTATCAGAACTTGTGTGCACTTAAAGAAGGTAGCATTCATTTTTACATATGTAGAAAGATGATCTGAGTCCTTACATATCCCTTGGTTTGGTGTGTATGGATATCAAAATGAAAATTATTAGATTTTCTGAAGGACAGAAGATGGCTTAAGATTATAGATTTTAAGATGTAGAATATGCATGTGTAGGTTTTAATATTAATGATTAAATTAATAGGATAGGCTACAGACCCACCTATACCACAGTCTAGCAAGATTTAAACATTAATTTGGTTTCTCCAGATAATTTCTGTTCTTTGAGGATGTCAGTACTTGTGTCCTAGGGGTTCCCACAGCTGTTGACTGTGTGTAACTAATGACTGTTGCAACTAACAAGTTCAATACAGAAAAAAGCCAGCTAAGGAGCAGAGTTCATCAGTGTGTGCAATACAGTGCATTTGTGATAACCCCAGTGAATCTAAAGGAAGAATAGCCCTGCAGTTATGACAGATACTTTAAAGCTGTTTTCTAGCCTTCCTATTAGGCAAATTACTACCTGAAGTCACTTTAAAATAAGTTATATTTACAGAATTTTGTTTGCAGAACTTACGTTTAGAACACCTTAAAAAAAAAAAAAAGGGTGGTTGGGGAGTGCAAAGCCTAAAGGAGAGTTGAAAATCAAGCTGCCCTTTACATGCCTGTCATTTAGCACTGCACATTATTGTGAGTGAAATGAACTAACTTTTTCCTTAGCCCAAACTGGAGAAGCTTTCAGTGTAACATTCCCCAAGGCTTCCTTTTGGGCTTCATAAGATAGTAACATGTAAGGAATGACGAGGGTGAGAAAAGAGGAAAAAGGAAATGGTAAAAATCTGGAAAGGCTTTTCTTAACTACTCAGATCAGCATTTCCGATGTAAGAGACAAAGTATGAAAATAAGTCAGTAGAAAAAGAGACACATTTATTTTTTAATGGATATTTCAGAAATTGAAGTAGCATCTGACTAAAGATATGTTTAATCATGTAAATACAGAAATTGCTTGCAAAGTGTGAGGTCTCTTTATTGCCCCTGCTCAACATTTCCACATGATATGTATTCATTTGTATGCATTGAATTAAGTGAGTATAAAATCTGCTCTGTTTACATGAACCCTTTCCCTCCTTTCCTTTTGTAATTTTATTTATATTAAAAAAAATTGCGCATTAATGGGCTTAAGATGTTGGTAGCAATCACCCATATTTATGTGCAGCTCTATTTACAATATAGGAGACCCTCTTTCAAGACTTATTTTGCAGTGCATAGTTGTACATTCCTGGATTTTAACAATCTTCCTCCTTGGTTTTTGGCTTTGTTGTGCTAAAGCGTGTGAGCCATTTCAGGGCTGTGGCTGTGTTCAGTTCTGTAACTTTACCCAGTCTTTTCCATGTATGTGGTTGATGGGAAGCTGATGGGTTTCCACTGTCCCTGTTATATCTGGTGACTGCTCCATTCATGAATACTTAACAGCTGCATATGTCAGAATTCAGAGGGATGTTTCTTATGTGACCTGCTCATAGTTTGTACACAGGAATCTAGCTCTCAAAGCAGATTAATGCCCAGGTACAAATATTTTTCTCTTATTTTGGGTACCTTCTTGAAGCTTTACTTGTTTCCTTCTGGGTACTTCAACTGTCCTAAAGTCATCTTAAATTGGTCTTTGATATTGTTTTCCTAAAGATAATTAAGTAACAAACTTGCATAGGCTTGGAATTACAGTTTGTTAACTTCCTCTGTATCCATTTCTTGTATTCTGACTTTCAAGGAAATAATTACCAAACCCCTCTATTGACTGGGGCTACAATCAATATGACAGTGCTTGCTGTCCTAAGACTTACTGGAAAGCTCTTCTGACTGCCTGCAATGATGATTCTTGTTCATAAAATCAGCTGTACTCCTGGTCTGGGGTCCAGGGATGGAGAGGAGAGCGGCTTTGAGCTAAAGCAGTTGTTCACCCTTCGCCCTCTGACTCTTACTGTCCTTTCTTTATTCTCAGCTGTGGAATCCTCCATGTGCTGATGCAGGCATACCCCAACACATCCTTGTATGAGCCAACTGCAGAAAACTTTGTATTTTCATGGCTGTTGAATTTTTTGTTTGATCAGATGTGTAGCCAGAGGCTTCTGGAGAGAAGACAAAACTAGGACAGGAAGTGGCACAAATATATCATGGGAAAGGACTGGCCCTTTTTAGCAGCAGTGTTGGTGCTCTGTTGCCACTGTTTCTGTTCTCAGATGAGTAAGCCAGCTTTCATATCCATTGTCCACAGACACGTATTCCCAGCCCTGTGAGTCCCACACTATTGTTTCAGCACATGGCCAGTTTTACCAGGTGGGGAAGCATGTCATAAAACTCACTTGGAGCAGAGGGGCAGGGGTTTGTTTTCATCTTGATCAGCATCTTAATGAATACAGACAGCTAGGCCAACAAGAAGGGGCTCTGTGAGGGCCAGGGAAAACATGTGAAGCAGTTGTTGCTTAAGCCAGCATTACTGATTAAGAATTGTCAGCTGAGTAAGAACCTGTTTTTGGGATCACTTCACATTATCCAGTGTGGGCCAAGCTTTGACCTGTATTTTTTAGGATGTGCTATGGGGCTAGAGTTGAGTGCAGGTAGTGCTGGCATGTATGTACAGTCAGACTGTTCTCCTCTCTTGTCAGCAGGTTCCAAATGATACGTGCTTGCCATCTGCATCTTGCCCAATGAATGGAAATGAAAGGGCCCAGAATGCATGATCTGTAATAAGACTCCTGCTGTGGGTGTTTTCTAGCACTTTTTGACATACACAGGAATGCATCTCTCCAATGTATGACATGCTATACAGGGTGTCTGCTTCTGTCATATATCTGGATGTTTACGACTTCAAATACTGGGATTTCATAAAATTTGAAGGCTCTGTAAAGTAAAAGTAGCATGCCATTGATTTTGGTGCATTAGGATGCTGGGCAGGAAAATACCAAAACTTGAGATCCTGTTTACCTTTTACTTAAGGGAACTTAAGTGCTGGAATTTCCAGGAAGGCACATCCTGTGGTCCTATGGCAGTGAGAGGTATACCTCTTAATGCTTCTAAAATTATTGCTAGTTTCCTATTGTGTGCAGAATAATGCTCTGCATACTATAGGAAGCAAATATAATATAGAACTATTGATCTTTATGAATATAGAAGAGTCAATAAAAGCTAAGTGGCAGAAATGGCTTAGTCTATAAGCAGTTTATTTCATTGTTTGATGCAGATATTTACAATAAAAATTGAACTGTAACTGAAAGCAAAGAAAATTTATTTTTTGTTATTTTCTATGGAGAGCCGAGCATCTTCAAAGTGCTTTCCTTTCTTTAAACTGTACTGTCATCTGACTATCCCCACTTCTGTATCAAAAGGGCATTTTGGCAAATTCCAGGTTTTAAACATGGATTTGTTCATGTGTGTAACCCTGCTAGCACTTCTAAAATCTTCAGGATAAAATTTAGAGCCTTTTGCACAGGAGAGAAGGAAAAGGTTGGAAAAGATGCAAGTCTAAAGATGCCAATCCAGCCTTATTTCAATTCTCAATTTTTTCCCTCTGCAAAATTTAATTTTAACTCAGAATAGATAAATGAGTAGCTCAAAAACACCCTGAGCATCAGACTTACTAGAATATTTCTGGAATGCCTTCATTAGAAAAGCTAAGGTCAAAAGGTTCAAAGGCAGAAAAACTTGTTTCTGGTTCCAACTGAGCATCAACTCAAGTATTGATATGACCTGTTCTGATTGCAAACATTTCTGGACTTGAATGTTCTGATAATTACACAAAGATTCTTCACATATGCACAGCAGGAGATGTGTAGAGTTTTCCTTATTCGAAGAGAAATACGTACAGAATGTGCTTTGCTGTCTTCCGCATGGGTGCATACAAGATTTGAGAGGAGTGTTTCTTCATGGACATTAACTCTTAATTTTAATTTTGTTTTCAGAACCTTGTGTTCAGCAGCCACTGTAAAGCAGTTACTGGCTATTCAGACCATGTCATATATAGAAGGAGAACAGCTACCTCATGTGTACGACGCTGCCAGGTGACTGAGCTGCCGTCCTTCCTGTGCATAGCCAGTCCACGGGTAAGTCCAAGTTCAGTTGTAAATTATGTATTTTCTATTGTGTTTTAAACCTTGGTAGAATTGTGTCTTTGGAACACAATGATGTATGACTCTTTTGGTTGGGTAAAACTGTTGTGAGGATATCCTTTTGCTACAGTATTCAATAGTGGTTTTTCCTAGGGGAAGTGACTCTAATGTGTACTTAGGGGAAAAGGAAAGTTGTAAGATGCACCCAACAGGAGTTGTTCTAACATTTCACTTTCTGTCCTAATACCTAAAGCAATTATAGAAGAGATATTAAGCAAATTATTAATTGATAATCCAAAGGGGAGACTTAGGTGTCATCACTGCAGAATGAGGTGATTGTTTGGTCAACTCAGATGACAAAAGAGAGCTGGGAAGCAATGCTTTTTTGAAAAGGGTGTTTGTTTTGTCTCTTACACTTCAGAGAGGAAACACCAAATTGCAGTTTATAAGGATTATTCAAGTTGGCATTTTCTAGGTCTTTTGGATATTTAGTGCTACTGCATGGGGTTCTCCATCATCTATTAAATGAAATTAATTAAAATTAATTTAGTTGAAGTTTCCTGGCTGACACAAGAGACCTTCATTAATTCTATGGCTATTGCATTCCATGTTGCTGGATCTTGACAAAACTGGACAAAGTACAATTTTATTACCAGAGCATCAAGATGTTATATTCTTTAGTCACTGTTGGAGTTCTTGCTGTAGGCCTTATAAAATGATGTGCAGTTAAACTTTTGCATTTGGAGAAGGGTGGATGGCAAGCAGGACCACCTCACAAATGCAAGCTCATTACCTACCTGCTGCTGCTCAAGCTGAATTTATCTGTGTCAGCAGCTCAAGGGCTGCAAATCCAGCTGAACTCAAAGTCACATGTCACCTTCCTGTTAAAATGTACTGCCTCGCTGGAGAACAAGAGGTTATTCTTAGAGTAAATTGTGAAAAACACTTTGCCTTCAGATTCCTTTGATTTGTCCCTCTTTGTACCTAAATTTGCATCATTGCTCCCCTACAGCAGAAAGGGTGGAGAGGAGCTTAGATGGCTACAAATGAAGGGAAAGGTGAAAAGAAATAGTATCTGATGTTTATTCGAGTGGCTAAAAGTTATTTGTTTTGGTTTGGCTGGTATATAAAAATGATTAAGTGTAGACATGGCTTTTTGTTTCTAGGAGCACAAAGATTTAATTTTATGCTTGTTAGAAACTTTTGGCAGGAGTGTAGAAGACCTGAAAGAGCAGAAAGAGCACATATGTTCCCAGAAGCTATAGCCTTCTGTTGCTGTTTGACCTGTGGTGAATTTTGGGAAGTTAATGGAGCAAATGATAGAAATAGGAGCCTATGTTTATGTAGCAGCTGGGGGAGGGAGTCAGTCTTCTTTCTGTGCAGGCAGTTTTGGGAGTACAGAGAGTTCTCAATCATAAAAAATGTAACTTGGAGGATGGATCTTGCGTGGTCATTAAGAAGCTAATTAAATAAATTTTGAATAATACTGTTTGGTTTAATTTCAATAGATTTCTTGCACACTGGAATATTGTGTGAAGCCATTTTGGTCATCTCACACTGTCTGAAAGGTTAACTTTGCATGAAGATGAATGCAGGAAGCATTTTACAATTGCCTTAGCTAAACTAACTTGTTTAATTTAGGGTGGAAATGCATTCACAAATCCCTATCACTGTATTTTTGATGTATTTCTGAACCATGACTCTTACAATCAATCAGTTTGACAATAATGTGCTGACACAGGAGGATTTAGTACTGAGGACTGCTCTACCTTTTGCTATTAGTAAAACCACAAAACCAAACCTGTGGGGAGAAAAATCTGAAAAAATACACCATGACAAATAAAGAACAAACTTGAAAGAAAGTTTTGGGTTTTTTTGTCCATTTCAGAAAAGTCTTGTTTTCACTTGTAATGGCATGTAAAAGATACAGGACTCTACCCTAGAAATACGTGCCTGCATTCTAAAAAAAAAGGAACTGATGGTAAAGATAGTCTCAGGTCCTCAGAGGTCAGTCAGTTTTGCATGGGATATGTAGGAAGATTAGTTCTTGTTAGTGTAGAAATAGCACTCAGGCACACAGAGTTTGTCTCAAGATTGTCTCCTACCAGTTCTTCCTTAGGTTGAGGTGTTACTGAAATACAGCTTGTAGAATCTTCAGACTTTGTTTGTCTTGTAAAAGTCCTGGTGTACAAATCTGTGTATTCTTTTCAGAAGACAGGATATGTTTATGTGTCAGAAGTTAGCCTGCTCTGTTTTGTGTGTAGTGGCCGCCTGTCCTAGGCATGGAAAATCTAGGTCCTGGCAATCAATATGGCAAGTTATCTGTGCTTGAAAAGAGTATTTGTTCCACTCTGGTCAGTGTAGAAATATGAACTGAAATGTGATAGTGACTAGTATCTCTTGAACAACCTAAGTCTGTACCATCATTTGTGGTTTGTAGCAGTGTTCAGGTGACAGAACGTGCTTGCATTTTGTATTCTGTGCATTTTGAAAGAGGTTTTGCCCTTTCTCGCAAAGGTCAAACATATGCTTTGGCTGCAGGTGGCAGTACAGGATAGCACCAACTCTAAGAGTACCTTTTAGGTAGTGGAAATGTGTTCAGAGTCTTAACACACCCTGTTTCACTTTGCAGTGTTTTGTGTGGTTGTGTGTAAGACACATAGACAGGTTTTAAAATAGCTCTTGGCATCTTGAAAAACAATGGCTTTACCATTATTGCAAAGATTGTGTATGCTTTTTTGTTGGTTTGGTTTTAGTTTTTATTTTTAAAGTGCTACAACTGTACTCATTAATCTGTTTAAACAATTGTTTGGCCCTTGTAAACAGAAGTCTCTATGTGATTAATTTATTCCTATGAGAAGAACTCCTGTGAAACTGGTCTGGGCCACAGTTCCAGCTAGGAAACCTTGCTTAATACCTCTTACTTTTGAGTTAGCTGACATATGTTCAGAGAAGTACAGCCAACATCTGAGATACCAGGCAGTCCTGAGGTATGGGTTGCTCTCTTTACCTTACAGTTCTAAAGTGCAGTCTTTAAAACTGGTGAAAATTAAACTATCTATTGCTTATCATTTAGACAAGCTATTAAAATATTTTCATTTGCATGATATAATGTTGTATATATTATTCTCAATATAGCAGTTTTGTCACATCCGAGTAAGCTGGAACATAAAATTTAAACTCCCTTCAAATATACAAGCTTTTCATCTGCGATACAAACATGATTCTTTTATCGTGTTTAATGTTTCAGATGTCCCATGATCAACCTAATTCCCTCCCCTTCTCAGTTCTGCAGGAAGTCCACTGCTTACTGTTCACCATAAAAACCTATAGGTCTCCTGTACTGTTCCTTCCAATGCAGCCCCAGTTGCCTCTTTAAATGTGAAAACTCTCACAAGCTTGATTTTCTTTGTTTTTCATTTGTTACATTGCTTTTTCACAGTCCTGGAGGGAATGTAATTTTTCACACTGTTAGGATTCATGACAATATTTTTAACTTACATGACTTTACATGAGGAATTTTTTTCATTGTACTTCTGAAATAAAAGCAACAGTGACTTCTAAAGTAATGATACATTTGCTTCTTACATTGGTCAAGAAATTGTCATGGCATTTCAAATCTCTCTGTTACTAGCCTGTATTGTAAGGTTGTCTTAATAGTAAAATTTGTTTTCATTTCTGTGTGAGTTTGTAACACATTGTTAAGTCTTCAGCTAGTATGTAAAAGCTTCTACTAGTTTTCTTTTGTAAACTTGGTTATAAATGTTTTTTGTAAACACTCCAGAATGTTTTCCCAAAACAGACTGACGTTCAAAAAATGTAGAAAGAAGTTAGTAATCTATTGGTGGTTTTTTTTTTTTTTTTTTTTTTTAATCTTGTGCTAGACAGTTTTGCATTTATATTTGCTTTAAAGTGTTGTAATTGTGTTTACTTTGGATCATGGTATTTAACTCCTGGTGAAGTATCTGAAGTTAAATCCAGCAGAGCAGTCTGTCCTGCTGTGTACCGTGGCTCAGTTTCACTTTTGGTTGTTGTCCTGTTGTGGTAAGGGAGAGATATGAGAAAGCTGCAGATTTTACAAGTTCCAGCCTTGTGTACTGGAACAGAATTTTTCCTGAGCACCTTGCAGTCATTGGCATTCAGCTGTTTGGCTCATGTGCACCTTCCACTCTGTACAGATTTGGGTGGATGGGGCAGAAAAGGGGGAGTTAAACTGATGGAGCTGTTCCAGAGCAGCTCACATGGCATGAAATCACACTTCCCGTGTTTGCAACACTGGTCTGTCCAGCTGGGTTGTATATACTGAAACAGGTAATAGGGCATAGGATTCACAGAATGCCACAAGAAGAAGAGCACTGTTTCTGTGGCCACTTCATTCAAAGCAACTGTAAAGCCCAAGAAATATGCTGTTCCTTTTTCCCCTATTTCTAATTTATGAATCACCCTAATTTTGAATTATCACATGAATTTCTGTTAAGGACAATATGTGTAATTTCTGCTAATGAGATAAATACTTGATTGTGAAGGGTGGAACTAAAAAGAAATAAATCTTGGCAAAAAGAGAGGTAGAGCAAGGATATTACTCTTACAGTTTTGCTATCAGTTGTGTAGCAGTTGGAAGAAGGCATAGTTTATCAAAAGGCAGGTTTTCTGTGCCTGGTTGTTCAAATAGTGCTTTTTGTGGTATGGAGAGATGTTGCATCTTTGCTTGGTTTAAAACCAACCAAAATTGTTTGAAACTACATTTCATAATAACTATTATGAAACTACATTTCATAATAACTTGACTTCTAAAATTTAATCCCATGGTAAGGTACTTGAACTGGGGATTTGGGGACAGGGAGAAATGTGAACAAGAATATTGATTATCATTATTTTACTTGTAGGTAACAGCTGTGCCACTGGAGTTCTACTGCAATGACCGAAGTGCAGAATACGAGCGCAGGGCACTAAGGGAAGGAGGAAGTCTTGAAGCAAAGCAGTGTGTACTCCATGGATCCCCTGAGCTAGCAGCTGACTGGCTGAAGCAGTGCTCCCAGTTCTTCCCAGAGCTTCCAGGAGGGCTCTTAGGCATCAGGCCTCAGAATGGCTGGTCTTTTATCAGGATACCGGGTAAGTTTGGTTGTAGTGGAATGGAGATGAGATAAATAAGGACATCTGTTATTTGGTGGTAATTTATGCTTGGCTGTGGGCTTTTTGAAGGATTGGGGATGGTTGTTTGTTTTTCCTTCTGAGTGAAAGTTAACATGGTATCTTAAAATGTACCATGATTTTGCATGCTCTGTATGAATAAATCTTCGATGGATACCAAAAACTTCTAATACAGGTTTTTATAATGCTTACAAACCTCTCTTTGCATGTCAGTCCTCCAAACGACTGTAAAGAGGTAGACTTGCTTACTAGAGCACAGTCTGCTCTCACAACCAAATACTGTTTTGAGGTTGGAGATAGGAAAATTGCATGAAAAGTTAGAGACATACCTTGCCTCCTGAGGTGTTGGAAGAGCTTCATATTGTCCTGAAAGAGCTTTTATTGGTCTACCTGGTGAAAAGGTTGAAATTACTTGTAGCAGTCTACCATGAGAAGGATAGGTTTGAGGACCAAGTTCGGAGGAAATTAGTCAGGAAAATAAGGCATGAGGGATTTACTGAATTTCAGTTGAAATAAAGACTTATTCATATTTCCTTGTAAAGTTGGAAAAACGTACCAGTGTACCAGTAAAATGAATGTACTGTTTTTTCTTAGAATTAGACTAAAGTAATCCATAGGGTTTACTCATAGGGTTTGATTGCCAGT
Source organism: Passer domesticus (assembly GCF_036417665.1). Lineage (NCBI taxonomy): Eukaryota > Metazoa > Chordata > Aves > Passeriformes > Passeridae > Passer > Passer domesticus. The sequence continues at coordinate 37,823,511 of NC_087479.1, forward strand.
ACTGTAGTGACTTTCATGGGCCAGACATGCTCTAGCTGTCAAAGATGGTCCTGAGCAGCAAGCAGAATTCTGCAGAAAGTACTAGAGATCTGACAGATAGCCAAGAGGAAAAACAGCTTACAATGCCAGATGCAAAGTTATTCCCAGACCCTTTTGGGTCAAGGATGTTTGGCAGGGGAAGTTAGTACAGTAGAAGGAAAATGGCCTTTTGCTTGCTACAGTCTGGTTTAAGGTACCTTCTTAAGTGGTTGGAGTCATTTGAAGCACATGCACGTTTGTACCTAAGAAATGGAGAAATCATTTTTCATGAGCTTGTGCTGGATTAATACTCAGTCATAGTTGATTATTTTATAATTTCTTCAGCAATTCTCTTAATTGTTTACTGGTTATTTCGAAAAAGAAAATGAATCTCTGTAGCAGAAAAGTGGCAAGTATTGAAGAGTTAAATTCAGATAGAGGACATGGATAGAGAAATGCAGAAAAGAGACAGGGCTTCATTCTCTTGAAAGACTTCCATTTTAAGCTGGGGACTCTGTTATCAGTAAAGCATTTTAGAGGAATAAAGGTAGGGGGCAAGAAGCTTTCAGAGGTGAAAGAATAGGTGCAAGGTTGGGCAAATTGTTGTCAAAGCACAGCAGAATTTGGTTGAGAAGGAGGTTGGGATGTGTGTTTTGTAAAGCTGGCTTAATTTAGGAAGCGTTGGACCTAGAAGTGGGGTAAAAAAAATTAAGTGGAAAGTAGCATTCAAACCTAAACTTACTCTAAGAGGAGAGGGCACACACCACAGCAGGACAGCTGTGTTCATAGGTGCAGAAACAGGCACAGTGCCTTACAGAAAGTGAGTGATGTGCTGAAGGAGCCATTTGCAAGGCTAAAGTCTAGCACATGTCAGATGGAAGGGTTGCTCTGAAGGTCTGTGGCAAATAGGTGGCAAGAAGAAAAGGGGGGACACCTCTCTCTCCTGAACCCTGATCTATCCTCTCCCATACTCGGCGTTCCCAGTACACTGGCAGCAGGCTCAGCTGTGATCACTGTGGGAATCTCTTGAGGTTTTTCCTGTTCTTTGAAAGAAAAATGGTCCTGGATTAAATGGCAGGAAGTGTCTGAGTCCTTTTAGTATCGATAAAAAGCACCGGCCTCACTGGCTGTTTACTGTGAGAGCCAGCTAGCTCCTCACTGACCCCATTGTGCCGTCAGGAGGGGAACCAGGGGTGTCAACTGGAACCCAGGCTTTATCTCTCTTTCCTCTGCTTTTTGCATGTCCAGAGGCACTTTTTCTCATTCTCCAGAGAGCGCTGAGCCCAGCTACAGTCATCAGCCAGAGCTCCTGACAAAGGTTATTCTGAGTCATAATCATTTGTAACCATTCTTCCCAGGCCCACTGTATCCCCTTGTAGATAATTTATGGCCATATCCTAGCATGGCTGGAGGCAGTTGGGTTTGGTTTTGTTTTTTTTTTTTCAGACTGACAGCCATTTGGTCTGGTTCCTTTTTCTTGTTTATTTCATACAGTGCTGAAGAACCCAAAAAATTGTGTCCTAGGGAGAGCTCTTTGACACTGCAGTACAGGACCTCTATCTTAAAGTTTTAACTTTAAGTTTTGACTTAAAGTTTTAAAAGTTCCTTTTAAACAACAACAAAAAAAAAATCCAAAGGATTTGTCATTTGAAGTTGTTGCTGATCATTAAATGTAAAAACAGGTAGAACTACAGATTTTGGAAGACCCCTTTAAAAAGGAATAATTTTTTTCTTCTCCTAGGTAAGAGAAAATTAGAAACAGAAGTGAGATAAACTAGAGGTGGAAGACAGAGGGTTTTTTCCCTCTTTTGAATAATTCTGGTGTTTTCTAAAGATGGCATGAATAAAGCGCATTTTCTGTTACCATTTTCCAGAATTTGTTGTTTGAAGCACTAGGTGGCAGGCTTTCAGCATGGAAAAATACTTGCTCTTGGAAAACACAATGGCATCAGGATAGCATGCTTAAAGGTGCCAGGTTAAGGACAAATGATTTTCTCTCCCAGAGATGATAAATCTCTTTTTTGGTAGTACTGTTTTGCTCTCCGAAAAAAACCTCAAAAACTTTCTCACCAGTGCAGTCTGCTCTACTGCTGAGCTATTGGATGACTTATGAGCTGTCAACAAGTTGCTAACTTTTCAAATCATCTGCAAATAAATTCTTTACTTGTAATTTGCATTTCATTGCGATTTAAAAATAGTAACTTACACAATGGAGACCTCAGGAGCCAGCAGCAGAGGACACGCATCATTTCCAGTTAGCAAAGCTTAATTTTACCTATTGAGAGAAGTGAGAAAAACAGTAGCATTTTGCCTTTGGAAACTTGCTAATATGTTAATCTGATCCTGTCAACACCACTTTTGAACAGACCCTGTTGATTCTCTGAGTTTTCTTCCAGTAAGATAGCTTTTGGTTAATAATCATGTTAGTTTGTCACTATATCTAGATTGTATATCTAGACTTTTCATGTAGCTTCTCTCAGTATAATTTGTTCTGAAATAGCAAGCTGACCAATTAGAATGAAAGCAGAATGTCATGGCTGTATTTATGATTAAAGGAAATAATTTTGTATAAAGAGTAAATACTGATGTTGAACAAAGGCTTTGGCTTCCATAAGTGTATTTTAAAACCAAGTAGCTGTAATTCATTTCCATTTTGCTTAATTGCCTACATTGAAAATTTGGTTTTCCTTAGAAGAATGCATGAAGCTATTAATGATTTATTTGTAATTGAGACTGAATGCTGTTCTAGAGATGAGTGCATCATTATACATTATGTTGCACTTGAGCAAATGCTAGCCTGATGTGCGGGCTCAAGTTTTCCTTACAGTTTTTCCTTGACTCCGTTCCCCAGTTAATGGATTCCCTAAGGTAGTTGCCAACAATTTAAGCAATGGTGTGGTACTTGCTCCAGGCAGAGCAAGATCATCACTGCCAAAAGGAGGAAATACAGTCGCTATCTAGATAGGCAGACAAGCAAGAAAGAGCAGACCTATCTTGTCTTGGGTTCTCAACTAGTGAATTGCAGGTGCATGGCTGTAAAATTACCATAGCAGAGAGCATTCACAGCATTGTTTTGTAGAGCAAGTGGAATACCTAATTATTTTAAACCATATGGAAACTTGCAATTTTTTGAATTTCAAAAAGGAGATGATTGGTTGCATTTTCTGATGTTTTGATGTAGATTCCAGCATCAAGTCCATTATTTATATTTCAGCTAAAGATACTTTTGAAAGAGAGCAACTGTATTCCTGCTTTTTCCAGGAATTCCATAGCTGTACTTGCAGGAACTGCTTACTACTCTGCCACATCACTGCACACCTACCACATCACTTTGGTACTCGTGGACTGTGTTGCCTGCTGTGCTTGTAAGACCTTTTTAGGAGTGCTGTTGTGTGATCTGTGCTCCTCTCTTCTACTAGTATGAACCTGCTTTTGGTTATATTAAAATACCTGGTGGTCAGATGAAAGAATTAATTTTGTATATAACTTTTTTTTTAATTGGGATATTGAGCAAGACAGTTAACTGCCTTACAGAAAGCTGAATTTTCTTCAGCCCATGAGCTAATTAATTCTATGAAGCAGGAAGTGTGCAAAAGTGTTACCTGCTAGACATTAGAGAGCATTACCTGCTAGACATGCTGAAAATCCTTGGGTTCTGTACTAGCCTGCACCATCTGCAGTTGTCAGCTTTCCGTTTTGGCTGTAAACCTAAGTTCAGGCATCCAGAAGAATAGAGAATCATCAATGGCCTTTCCAACAGATAATTTTTTGGAAGAAAATTTCTCTTCATCCTCTTTCAACAGTAATGTATTGTTTACTGAAGTTTATGTACAGAATGTACAAACAGGAAGATCTCCTTCCTGAAAAATACTTCATGAGCAGTGCTGAAATACACAGGACATGAAGTATAAAATCTGAAGTGACTGAAAAGATTGCCATCTGGACACATTTCTTAAACAAAACAAAAGAAGAAAAAAAAGGAGAGGGCAGGGAAGAATTCAAGGCAGTGCTGTGAGGGGATTGTTGTTTTACAGTGACCTAGACAACTGTTCTTCTTTTCTGGGAAGGTGAGGGGTTTGATTTGTGGAGGATAAGTCTAAAGCTCAGCAGAAGGTAGCAGCAATGTGCAAAGGACTGCATTTTCATGTATGTAGTGGAAAATATTTCTTCAAGTGTCAAGGCATTTAGTGCTTGTTGATCTGGGCAGAATAAAACCTTAGATGAGGGATATGGCTGTCCAAAAAAAAGGATTGAGCCCATACTTGAGACCAGTCTGTAATGTGATTTTGCCATGTGGAGCATATAGGTGTGCTCCCATCCCAGCAAACAAAAACTATTGTTGCCATTGTGATTAAAGTATCAGCCAGAAGGGATGTTGCAGTTTCTTCCATCACACCTTACCTGAGAGATTATAATGTAGTGAAGTGCTAGCAACACTTAGAAGATAACTTGTTGCATGTATCTGGGCTTGCTTTATTAACTACCTGCTTTTCTTCTAATTTTTTTTTTTTTTTTTTTTAGATAAAGAGAGTCTGATCACTGACAGTGGAAAACTTCATGCTCTTGATCTTCTATTGACACGGCTGAAATCTCAAGGACACAGAGTTCTCATTTACTCCCAGATGACACGGATGATTGACTTACTGGAGGTAGGAGAGCTATAGCTGACAGAAGAGAAGTTATGAAGATAGAGATTTAGCAACACTGTTTTGGAGAAAGTACAATAATTTGGATGCAGCAAATGAAATTACTAAATAGAATCACTAAACCAAAGGATACCCAGAGGTTAATGCATTAAAATGAGAATATAAGAACTGCCATACAAAGTTAGACCTAAGGTCCAACCTAGTGTTCTGCTGATACCAGTGTATAACAGCAGATGTTATGCAGAAAATAAGTACAAGAATACTGATACTTCACCATTACTCACTCAATTTCCAGCAGTTTGCAGTTCAAGGGGTTTCTGAACCAAGTGTGCCTCCCATATATTCAGCTGTCCAACATGGATTCTTCTTCCATGAAGTTGTTCATTTGCATCTTGACACCTTGTTAGGTGTTGGTATTTGCACTGCCCTGTGGCAGGGGGTTGCATGGCTTAATTATCCTCTTTTCTTGGATTGAACTGCTTCCTTCTTTTTTTCATTTGATGCCTACATGCCTTTTATTGGAAGGAAGAGGGAGAAGAGTAGTAAATTTTACAGTGTTTATGTTGCTTGTAATTTCACAGACTATTACCATTTCCCTCAAATATCTGATTCCTCTGCAGAACTTTCATAAACATTAGGAGGTTCTCTGGCATACGGGATAGGAAAGAAGTGAGGAATGAAGTCATAACTTATAATTTAAAAGCAGACATTGTGCATCTGAAGAAAAAAAAATCTTTATTTGATGAGCCGCTGTGCCATCAAAGAGCTATGATACTGTCTTCTCCACAATAAACTGAAGAGAAAAAGTGAGAAGCCTGAATCAATAGCTGCCTAAGTCATGAGTTCTGTATGAACAGGAGAGTATTTTAAGGTCAGCAGTTAATAGTTCAATAACAAATCACAAGCTGAATTTTGTTTTTGCTGCTGTGAGGAAAACCAGAACTTGCATGGTTGCAATTCTGTATTTTGGCACTTTGCCTAGCATTGCTTTGTATGCCTCTTTTTTTGGCAAACATTGGACGTGGTGTAGGTTTGTTGATACTCTGCATTACACCATGAAGCTCATAAAGCTATGTTTAGTGCTTCTGTCTTTTCTCTTAGCATTCAATTTGAAAGGCTTATGAGCATACCATTTTGCTATTCCATCTCTTGAATGTTCAACTTCAGTTGTGTTTTATTATCCAAATAAGCCACCTACTAAGTCCTCTGTTTTTCTTTCTCCCCACCGAAGTAACAGAAGCTGAAGATAAGCAAGCTAAAAATCAAGTAGGGACTCCATTAATAAGAAAATCCTTGCAAAAGCTGTGTGTCTGTAGATAGCTGTTTTTTTCCTGATCTGTCAAAATATATCTGCCTAGTTGAATATGAAAAAACACAGGATGTCTTTTTTAACAGTATTTGGACTATATTGCCCTAACCTAATCTATGCAGGGCAGAGAGCACAAAGCACATTGTTTACAAAGTTATAAAGTGATGTTTGTTTTATGTAACTTCAGCTGAAGAGCTGCTGCATAGTTCAGCCATTATAAAATGGCAGATATAAATACAAAAAGGAAAATTATTTTCTTTCAACAGAAGAGGATAAATTATAATTTCAGTATTGTTTTTTCGTGCAGATGTGTATTTTATACTTTTTAAGATTTTGTTTGTTTTTTTCTCCCTGTGATTGTTTTCTTCTGTAAAAGTAATTGTCCATGGTTTCATTGGGAATCAGATTGTATTCATGAGATGAGGGGTCGAATTATCTTCTGCATGAAGTAAAATGTCTTGGTTATACTCTACCAAAAGTTAATGAGTTGTGTGCAAACAGAAGAGTACTCTGTTTAGACTGTGAAAAAATATGAAGGGAAAGCATGTTCCTGAGAAAATATCATTATGGAAGCCCAGAAGAGCACTGGCTTTAGCAGCACTGCATTCTTGCCATACTCAGGTCATTGTGTGTTTGTTTCCTGTGTAGGTGCTCTGTTGCAAGGGTTTCATTGTTTGTCCTAGACTGATAATTCTGGTGGCTTGGTGACCCTTTACACTAAACAAGAGTGGCAGGTAGATTTTTCAAGCAGGTCTAATACAAGGATCTCTATATGAGACTGAAACCTCCCTGTGAGGCTTCCCCCACACCACTCCATCATTCCTTGTGGGGAAGTAGCAAAATGAGCAGTCATCAAGGGCCTTCTACAGTTAACAGTAGAGACCAGTATATTTACTTTTAAATATCTTCTTTGCCATCAGAGTGATCAGAACACTGAAGTGCTGAGAAGTGTAGTATGAATTGCAATGTGGATTTTTTTTTTACTTTTTTTTTTTCTGAATTGAAAGGGTATACTGTTAATATTTGGGAAAGTACTGCACAAAGCCAGTTCACAGCAAAAGGATACTTCATATGAGCACTGTTACACTACTGTGAGGTATCCAACTTGATCAGAGGAAGGTGGATGAAGACATACCAAAACCTGTTAGATAATCAGCTATAGGCTAATGTACAAAGCTAGTTTGCAGACGTGGGGGAATAAATGCCAGTACTGCAGGTGTAGAATAACTTGTTCTTTGCACTGTGTGCCTTTGTGAAAATGTCTAAGTATGGAATAAGGATAAAATGCACCTGGTGGAAATGTTTTCTGTTAGTGCTGAAGTTTGTTTAGAAGACAGATAATGAAAAGATGGTTAACAGGTGAGGGAAGACTAAGTCAAGATCAAAAGGTTGAATCAATAAAGGCAGATAAAGACAGTAACAAAGAAATGAAATGAAAAGGTTCTTGTGATAATAGTAAAAGAATTGATCAAATCTGGAGAAAAGGTGGCATAGTGCCTGACAACTCTATCTCTCCAGTTTTAGTTTGTGACAGAAACCTGTCGTAGAAATAAATGAATAGTTAATTAAGATTTGTTTGTCTGTGTGGTGAAGTAGCTGTTCTCTTCTTTGAACTTCTCTTGTTGTACTCCAGAAATCCTACTGGCCATGAGCTCTGTTTCATGGAAGTAGTCCAAGTCTGGATTTGGCTGTTTCCACACAGTTTTATTTACCTAATTTTCTGCCTAATGTTGAAGCTTGCTTCCTCTGCATCAGTCTTTTTCTCAGTTTCCTTATAATATGTCAGCTCTTTCACTATTTCTGCAGATCACAAAGGGATCAGGAGCCCTGCAGGACAGGTGAAAAGGAAAACTGGGCATAGTACTGTCAGAAAGTTCATTAGAGTGCAAGCACTGCCGTGTCTTCTCACAGCACCTCAGTTCTGTGTCTGCTAAGCACTGTGGCTTGGAGCAAGATGAATCTAATAGTTCTTGCTGCTAAAGCACTATCTGCTCCTTTCTGCCTTCATTTGCACTCACGGCATCTCAAAAAGTCTCATGCACCAGTATGGCTAAACCTAACTCGTGTAACCAGTAGGTGTTGCATCTTGTCAGCCAAGCAAGGCTTTGTTTAAGCACCCCAGAGGATGTCTTTCCAGAGAAACTCCATGGTTATTTGAGCTTTGTATGTAATTCACATTTTGTTGATAGTTGCAGAGGTATCAAGAAATGCTGAGAACCTTAGAGCATGAAAAATGTGTCTCAGTGGAAAAAGCCTTTGCTTACAGCATTCCTAGCTGATGCCATTTGATTTGTGTCTCAGGCAATGGTTTCAGTTCCACTGCTTGGCAGGAGCTGTGGGCTGACACACCAGAGTAAATGTTCAGTGCTCTCCTATGCAAGACATTCACAGGCTCTTCGCTGCTGAGATAAAGGCTGGACAGACATTATACAGCACCAGGTTTTTAAAACCACCTGTCAAATGGTATACAGTCGACCGGGAGCAGGTGCAATTGGTTTGTTTGGAAAGGTTTGCTTGCGCAGTAAAAACTTGGAATTTAGTAAAAATTTGGACTCTGTGAAAACAAACTTCCCATTTTAGTAATTTTTGTTAAGCTGTTTATTTATAGGAAAAGGCAGATACCAGATCTGCAGTGCAGCAAATGTATCCCCAACTCTGAATTGACATTGTCATTTATCTCTTACATGAAATGAAGAAGCTGATGTATGATTGAGTGGCTTTAATTTCTGGATTGTATTATCAAGTGTTGCTTATAGAACATTTGTTGATGATGTTTATGGAACCTTGTTGTAACTAGCAATCCTGTTTTTATTGTGTGTGGTGGGGGGCTCTGCAAGAATCAAGACCAAACAGTTTCAAGAACAACTGTATTTTTCTGGTGCATGTTCTTTGCAGGAATACATGGTTTATAGGAAACATACCTACATGAGATTGGATGGCTCTTCAAAGATTTCTGAGCGAAGGGACATGGTAGCAGATTTTCAGAACAGGTAATGTCGTTTGCAAGGTGTGTTTGTGCTAAAATACATGTACCTAGGAAATTGGTGTAAGATGTAATGAAAAGGAATGAAATTTGTACTTCTCTTTCTTTGCATCAAATTGACCTCATTTATCTAACACAGTTTCTTGGTGGTTTGCTGACCAGTAGTCAGTAGTGTTGATACCAATCTGGGAAAGAGTACTGTAAGCAGTTTTAGTGTAGCCACCTCTTGTACTTCTTGCCAATCCAAATAGGCTGTTGCTTAGAAATAAGCTCAATAGAAAAGCAGCAAATGTCCAATGGTTATTAAATGCTTTGACAATTGACACTGTAAAGATGAGATTTAAAATCTTGCATATGCTAGTGTATTGAAAGTGACCTAGTTTTCTGCAAAACAAACTATTTAACCATATTTTACTAAGAAACCTTAAACTAGTATACAAGAGATAAAATGGGGATTTTATTAGCAAGAAAGGTAGGGTAACTCTTCTCATTTAGTAAACCAAAATGATCCTGACAATTTTAATAAGTGAATCAGAGCGCATTACTTACAATGATTGAGTTTATAGTTATTAAGTTTCCTTTTTATCATGAGATACAGCTTGATACGATGTCATTTTGGTACAGTAGTTCACAGTAAGGTTATCCTTCCTGTATGTTGACGTGAGCTTGTAAGAAGGTCACTTTCCTATTTCAGTGGAGTTAGGTTCATAGATAGTTGTTTATTGCAGGGTGAAAGCAACATTCTAGACTTGAGAAAATTCCTTATGTTAGTGGTCCCAAAGTATTGTTGCTGAGGATAGGAATCAAGGCCTTTCAGGTCACTGGTTCACAAGGCTGAAGGATTGTGTTGCAGTGATGAGTCTTCTAGTGAATTTGAACATGTGCAGAAGTAAGTGAGAGGACCAGGTAGTAACTTTCTTTCTGCCTGTTTCCAGGTGTCAGAAACAAGTTCCTTGCAGGTTATGATGTCCTCCTGGACTCCTGAGGCTTCTTCCTGTAAAGTCTTTTAACCAAAAGAAGTGAAAAAAAAAGGGTTTTATTAATGAACAGAATTTGGCTTTATTAGCAATTAAAACAACTGAAGTAAAATAATAATTTCAGCAGGAAATCCCTTTGAAATGTACGTCAGCCAGTCTAAACAAGAATTCCTATTAAGATGTTAGTTGAATTCCTCTTATACGTGATTTACTTATGAGAAATATTTCCAGAAAAAAAAGCTTGACTGAGACTAAACTGTTCTGCAGGATATCCTTGCAAGGTGCTGAAAACACATAGCTATGCCATGATAATTTGTTCACATAGTCTGTGGCTCTGTCCACTTTGCTTCCCATATGGCATATCCAGAAGCATATCACAGCTGCATGTTCAGCTGACTGTCTATACACACATCTCACTTGTTACAAGAGAACAGATTACCTGGCCAAAGATTACCTTCAGTGCAAACAGGCCCCTGTTGACCCCTTTGGCTTTTTTACCTGCAAGATAAAGTCTGAAGATTGACAGCTTGGTTTTGGTTCCTTCCAGTTCATTCCACTAGAGTTTCTGGTACCTCACTGATTTTACATTTCCAAGTTGTTCAGACAGTGTAGTACCAAAAAGGATGTGGCATTCCAGACTGTCTTCTCTTAAGCAGAGAAGGACAAATGTGTCAGTGTCTTTGGAATCCCTACTAGTGTACTGTCTGCTTTGTTTGTGTCAGCCTGTTCACAGAGCCATAAGGTGTGGAACACTTCTAAATACTGGTGACCCTGCAGAGACACTAGTGCAGTTCACAACCTTAGCAGAAACTTTGATTTTGCTATTATCACTTGAGTTTTCATCAGTACTTGGTCATGCTACATATAGGCTTGTCTCCTTTTTTATTCTGTTCAAAGCATCAAACTTAGAACAAAACTTGCATCTACACAGTTTTGCCATTACTTTTTTTTTTTTATCAGTTGAGCATCATTAAGGTAAGATTTCTTTAACATTGGGTCAGTTCTGCGAAACAATATATTTTTCTTTGTGTGTATGAAATCTTAATTTCCAGTGTGCGCAAGATAAACAAGCCCTGTTTTGTTTTGATACAGATTAATAAACTGCTATTGCAAATTGAATGTTTACGTGTTTAGACAGTCCTTATTTGTAGATTACTTTCTTTCACTCTTTCACATGTTTCTTTTCCTTGACCGTGAGTGAACAGCACAAAGCGTTCTGAACTGTTCAAGTAATAGAAATAGCCCTGATTGCTTCATATGGGTCAAAAATTTGCTTCTGTGGTTATTCCTTGTTCATGCACAAAATAAGGGGGTTTCATCTGTTTCCTCTACAGGAATGATATTTTCGTGTTCCTGTTAAGTACAAGAGCTGGAGGCTTGGGCATTAACCTTACAGCTGCAGATACGGTAGGTGAAATTTGGTAACAATGTATGTTGGAAAATCAGTCATTCTGTGTGAAAGTTGGCACTCTCTTGCCCATAGTGATCAATATTTTTAGTACTGTGAAATTGCATGTACTGTTTACTTTGTTATTTGCAATGTAATATTATCTTGATGATAAAGTTGTAGAATATTGGATATTTTGGTACACAGTTTTTGGTTACAGTTGGAAATTTCTTCCCACTCCACACATACTTCAGTACCAGGGTCCAGAAAGGAGTTGGATTACTGAAGGGGTTTACAGGTGCAAATGACACTTAGATGAAACAGCGTTCACTGTATGAATGACCCTTTGCTCCTAAGGTTCAGTTGCAAAGGAACCAGTGGAATATTTATCAGTTACCCTTTTTTCTGTGCCCAGAAGAATAAAACAATGCCTATAAAAGTAGGAAGGCATTTGTAGCTGAGGATCAGCTATTCAGGGAGGAGAAATTTCTTCCCCTGAGGTGTAAAGACAGACTGATTTAGGTGAATTGCAAGGATTTGCACTCTGGAGCAGCTGCCACTAATCACTAGGGAAGGGAATACTGATGAACCATTCATCTTTTCATTAACAGCTATTCTTGTGCTTCTAACCTGCACCTGGTGTGCTTGCAGATTTGACCTCAAGTCCGTAGCCACACAAACCCAAAGATCTCTGAATCAAAAAAATCCTATCCTATCTTGCTGTCAGTCATAAGAAATCAGAAGAAAACTAGTATCTGTAGGATTATAGGGTTTAAAAGAAGTAATAAACAGATGGAAGCTCAGACAGGTTCCTTGCATGAGTACTTTTAGTGGTTTTCTGTGTAACTTTCTTAATACTTTACTTTGCTGTCTAAAATTTTTTAAATCCTTTGTTTTTGATGCTTATTGTGCATGAAGTACTGTTAGAGTGATAGTGCAATATGAATTTAATGTAGCATTTCAGTTTTTTATAGTAAAGTACTAGAAATATTAGTCTTTATCTAGGTTTTGAATAAAAATGGGAGTATTACTTTCTTCATGAAATTCTGATACGATGGTAACACTAAAATGCGTCCATGAGGTGGACTGTAGTCTATAATTAATTGTATAATGGTGATTTAATGTGGTAACAAACTTAGGAATTTTGTGCCTCCCTATTAGATCTATTTAAGAAGATATTAAAGACATTCTTTGGATGTTGAAACATTCATAGTGTCAGTTAGTTTGAATTCAACTGAAATGCAGTGGAAGAGACTTCACAGGGCTGGGCAAGGCTAGTTTAACACAGCCTACAGTGGGGTTGTAATTCTGCGAAACATGATTGAACTTCTGTTGTTATCAGTATATTGGATTTCTGTTTGTTTAGTCACCAGGTGCTCTAAGCGTGTGTTTTTATTTAATCCCTTCTGCCGTTGCCTTGCAGGTAATTTTCTATGACAGTGACTGGAACCCAACAGTAGACCAGCAAGCCATGGACCGGGCCCACAGGCTGGGTCAGACCAAGCAAGTCACCGTGTACCGCCTGATTTGTAAAGGCACCATCGAGGAGCGCATCCTGCAGCGCGCCAAGGAGAAGAGCGAGGTAGGGACAAGGAACTCGCCTGCAATGAGGAGTTACACCAATGGTATTGTGAACCATGTAGCAACATGAGTAAAGAGACAGAGAAAGTGCCTGCAGGGAGACAGAAGAGAAGGCAGAAGGAAGTGTCTTTGTTCAAATATGTGTCTCTAACACAGCAGCAGTTCAGTGACTCATGAACTGGAAAGAAGCTAGTTATTTACAGTATGACTTCATGAAAACTATTTGTTATGTTGCAGTAAAACTATTCAGCCTTGTTTAAGGCTGTTTAAAGCTTAGGGCTTCTGTCTTTGCTGTGTCAGTTACTGATTCTTCTCATGTTACACAACAGCTGATTTTTTTTTGAAAGACATTTGGAAGGTAATCAAGTGGAAATTATTTGAGGTGTTAGGGTTCCCAGAAAAGCTCAGTGTCCTGCAGCATCAAGCAATAAGTGCACTAGGAACTTTAAACCTCGTGATACTTTATTGGCAAGAAAATAACTAAGGAGATTCAAGTTTTTTGGTAGCAGTAGGTACACTATATGCAACATTCAGATGTTTCTTGGAGTACTTGGAGTTTTTTCTAGCTTTTGTCTTACTTGGATGCTGCTCATGCAGCAACTGAATGCATTCACATTTCCCTTGTTGAAACCATTTTTTTCTGAAATACTGCACTAAAGTTACCTGAAATCAGCCTGAAAATTAGGTGTAGTCTGTTGGTGACCAAATAATTGAAATTGCCTTATGTTAAAGCTTGTTCTCTTCTGTTAAGTTACAACTCTTCTTAGTTGTTGGGTTTGTTTTTTAATATAGTTTAGTAATAGTGTCTGAGTGAATTGCTTAAACTGCAACATTGACTCAGGATGGAGATACAATTTTCAGTCAAGGAGGCTAAACATGTTGCACACTTTAATAATGTGATCTTCATGACCCTCTGTGCAATTACTTGAAAATTTGAATGGGTAAATAATACTTGAGAGGGCTGTTGCTATATTTTTGTTTTGTTTTGTTCAGCAGTATATCTATTAATACTATTATAATTTGTAGTTTATTACATACTGCTTCAGAAAAAATTGCCATAAGTGATGGTAATTTTCTGCTTTCTATCTCAGTTGCTTCTCGTATTTTATACCCTGAAATTTTGCTGCTAAATTTGGTAGGATAGAAAAATTGGATCAAGTCTAACTTGGAGAGACGTACTTGCATGGTTTTTGCAGCTGGCTTTTAGTGATGGGTAATGAGAAATGTTTCATGGTGGCTTTGACTAATCTTTCCTTTTCTTCACTTGGCTTTTTCCTTCTAGATTCAACGAATGGTAATTTCAGGTGGCAATTTCAAACCTGACACCTTGAAGCCAAAAGAGGTGGTCAGCCTTCTGCTGGATGATGAGGAGCTAGAAAAGAAATGTATGTGAAATTGGTGTTTCAGTGGTCCCCTCATTTTCCACTTCATTACCTTATGAAATCTGTGTTTTTATCTCTACAAACACATGTATTGCTGATAACAACTTCTGTTTCCTGTCTCTTTTTGTATTGCCAACTCTTGTTAGTACAAGCTAGTTTGATACCACTGCTGAGCTGAATGAAGTTGTGCAAAATGAGACATGATGATGTGATTAAGTTTTTATTGGCACTCATTCAGGATCATTACATTGTTCCTGAATGACAGAGCTTTGACAAGAACTATGGGGGTCATGACAAGAAAAGTATTAGTAAAAGTGCTGTATTTCATCATATTTTTGAAGTTAGATGCATAGTCTTTCATGTTGCTTGAAAGAAGAATTTCCCTGTAAGACTTTTTAACGACTTGAAAACAAATGGTTTTAGTAGAGTAATGCTTTCAATGTGTTTTAGTTTCAATACAACTGATTTTTCTTCCCGGTTCTGTTAGAATAAGAACTTCTTGTAAGGTTCATAAAAGGATAGGCAATATCTTGGTGACAGCTTTGTATTTCTTTGTATAATGGTGACAGCTTTGTATTTCTTTTCCAACAGTGCGTCAGCGTCAAGAGGAGAAGCGACAGCAAGAAGAAACAAATCGTGTGAAGGAACGTAAACGTAAAAGGGAAAAATATGCTGAGAAGGTACTTTGATACAGAGAGGTTGCCTGTGACAGTCATAGAGCCAGAAGAGCTTCAGGATCACTGTTAGGGAGTGTGGAAATATTGTATGCCAAGGCAGTCTGAATGAGTAAATCTTCTTGCCTTTGCTGTTGAAAGTCAGCCTGTGGCAGTTCCTTACACAGAAGAGGGATATTAAAAAATAAGTAATGAATAGTTACCTATATTTTAGCTATTAGCAACTTCAAAAATAGGGAAGTACTACCTAACCAAACAAACCTGACAATCAATTGATCATTAAATTGGTGACTTTATTAAGATTTTTTTCTGCAAGGACAAAAGGGGAATGTAAAGGAAGCACCAAACACAGGCAAATCCCCTATAGCTATGAGGCTTCCATGGAAGTAGAGAAGATTGTTTAAAAAGTATCACTAAAACCAGTTTATGAAAATTCTCAGTTTGTAAGAGAGGGACCCTTTGCATTAATTAATTGGAATTTTGTGTAATGGTAAAGAATTTCAAGCTCACACCAAAAGGTACTAGAAATCAAAGTAATTTTGTAACAGTAATACTCCATCATTCCAGCTATTTTATGAAGAAAAACAAACAAAACTCTTCTGAAATCAAAAGAAGGAGCTTTAAGGGATCTGTTACCATATCCTTCAGAAACTTGTTTTGGGAAAGTCTTCCTGTGGCATTCCTGAGTTAAAATACTGTACTAGATGTTGAGATTTTGGGTTGCTTGTTCCCATTCTTCTGTTTTATTGCTTTTTCATTCCTGGTATTACTTGATTTATTTCAGAAGAAGAAAGAAGATGAATTGGATGGGAAGAGAAGGAAAGAAAACACGAACCTCGTGATCCCATTTGTTCCCTCAGCTGATAATTCCAACCTGTCTGCTGATGGGGATGACTCTTTCATTAGTGTAGACTCTGCCATGCCCAGTCCTTTCAGTGAGGTAAGACTCATGGCTGCTTTAAGCCACATACTGTTTTAGTTGTGGCCCTACATCTTGTAGGATTCTTGCTGTCTGGTACTTTAGGTCTTGTAGAGAGCTTTGAGTGTGTGGGGAAGTGATGCATCTTAAAGGTGAACCATGCAAATGAAAATAGTTTATTGAAAATGCAACAGCTTCTAATAAGCTGCCTTACAGCTCCTCATGTTATTTGACATTCCATTATTCCCCTCTTCCTTCACTCTCTGCCTCCCTTTTCTTAGAGTTAATTTATCCCCTGACTTTCCTCCCTTCCAGTCCATGGAATTTTTCCACTCTTACCTGAAGTCCCACTTAACTGTCTTCCTGCTTTCTAGTTCCTTTTCCCTGCCTGTCTCATGCTCACATTTATAACCATGTGCCCTCTCCCATACCAATATTTCCCCTAGCAACAACACTCTGCTTGTGAGCCAAACAGTATCCCTCAAATAGCTCCTTGACATTCAGTGTCTAGTAAGTACCCCTCACTAGTCTCATCTGTGTCTCTGTCTCTGCTTCCTCATTTGCATCAGGTTCTGAATTATTGTGGCTTTTCTCCTCTGGAATTTAAATTAAAAATTCTCGGTGGCATACATCTTATTTTCCTTCATCTTCGTGTAAAGAATTGCAAATTGGTTTTAGCAGCAAATGTATTTTGTTCTGTGCCATGTCAATTAAGATTTCTGTATTGTACTGTTCCTTTATTAATCGAGGTTTTTATTAGCAGTAGTAGTGGATTAAGAATCCTATTTTCTTGTTTGCAGTTGAAAATTCACAGTTGAACAGCAGTTTGCTTAAATCTCTGCTGAGCCCATTAGTCTTTTGCTTCATAACTTAATATGTATTTTCATGAATTGAAATTAAATAGCAGGTGGAGGTCTTCACTGCTGCTCAGCCTGTAAATAAAGTATGGTCTGATCAGGCAGATGATGTGTCATGCTCATGCTGCTATTGTAGAGAAAACGGGAAAGAACAAGTACCAATTACTTGTGATTGTATAGGTTTTCAAGATCTTACTATTTTTGTACCCTTTCCTAACCTGAGGAGCTAATGGCTTTGTTCTCTGTCACAATTAGATATCTATCAGCAGTGAATTACATATGGGCTCTATCCCTCCTGATGAGAGCAGTAATGATATGCTTGTGATTGTGGATGATCCAGCTTCTTCAGCACCTCAGTCAAGGGCAACAAACTCTCCTGCTTCCATTACTGGCTCAGTTTCAGACACCGTGAATGGTCAGTACTTCTTGCCTTGATTTATTATTAACATTTATTAAACCATGACTTTGCATAGCTAAGTAATAGGTTTCCTGTGTTCTACCCAGGATATATGAATGGTTGGCAAGATTTGGGGCAAAAATAATTGCCTTTTCATTGCAAAGTTACTTCTGATTTTATAGGAAAACTGTTTATAGTCTGTAATTTACCACACTTACCTATTTTCTGTTTTTGTTACTTCAAAACCTTGTGTCTTTTGTTCCTATATTATTGAGGGCTCTTCTACCCTTAAGCTTGTTATCAAATTACAGACAACCACAGAACAATTGATCTCTAAGCTTTTCCTTGAATTTGCTATTGGGTTAATAATTAGTTCTTTATCTCCAGTGGGTGGCTGGAACAATTTTTTTCAAGTGCAATGTAATTTTAAGTAATGTCAGGTGGTTTTAATTACTGTAGTTTTTTACAGTGAAGTAAGCAGAATCATAGTTCTTGACGAGTTTCTTTAGAGATAGCAGATGGAAGATAATTGCATCTCCATCTTCAAACAAGAAAATGCATCATCCTGAAGTAGAACGTTGAATACTCCACCTCTTTGTAGGTTGGATTCATAATAATACAAGTAGTTGCAGTTAAGATACTGTTGCTGAAGAGTGAAGTTTTGTAGACATAATTTCTTTTCATGAGACCGCTGCTTGCTAGCAGTGTCCCTGTAAATGCCACATAGGAGCAGTATTCATGTAGCTGGTAGGCACCTTTGATGCCACACTCACTTGTGAGGATGCGAAACACTGCACGAGTCACTGGTTTAACATCCTTCCTTTGTTCAGGCGTTTCAATGCAAGATACATCTCTCGCCGTGAGAGGCCAGTCGAGCCGAAGCCGGGGTCGTCCCAAAGGTGGCTCCAAAGGTGGCACTGGGAAGGGCAGGAGCCGGAAGTCGATAGCGGGGAGCGCAGCGGCGATGGCAGGGGCCAAGGCGGGGGCGGCGGCGGCCTCTGCGGCGGCGTACGCAGCCTACGGGTACAACGTCTCCAAAGGTACGTGGGGCTGGGCTGGCCTCATGGCTGCTTACAGCTGGCAGGGGACTGGTTAAGTGTTGTGGTGGTGGTGTTGCTTGTCCGTTACATTCTGAGAGCCACGCAGTACAAAGTGTGACATGGTAAGGGTGTGAGAGGACAGCCAGTTTTACCTCAGATGACCTTGAGTTTCATCTGCCCTTGAATTATCTCACAACAAATATTTTTCTCTTGGTTGTTTTTTTTTTGTTTGTTTGTTTTGGGTTTTGGTGGTTTTGTGGTTTTGGTTTTTTTTTTTTTTATGTTTGGTTTGGTTTGGGTTTTTTTTGGTTGGTTGGTTGATTTTGGGTTTTTGTTTGGGGTTTTTTTTTTTTTTGGTGGTGGTTTTGGGGTTTTTTTTAATGTGGTATTCAGACAGATCAGATAATGTTTGTGCCATGGCTATGGCTGTGGTCTTCCTGCATTGCATCATGTTGAAATTACAGTATCGCATTCCAAAACCTGCTAAACTGATGGTGAATGAGCTGCAGCTTTACACCAGCTGAAGATAGCCCAGGGTATAACTGTAAGATGTTCTGTATCTTAAGGACATCCCTCTTCATTAAACTGTCCTAAGTCATGAATACAGAGTGGTCTTAGGACTGATTGTTAATCCATTGTCTGTTGTTGAGGAACCACAAGTGGAATAACATGCTCATGTAGAATTTGATTCTCTTTTCCATTGCTAGGCATGTCTGCAAGTAGCCCTCTACAAACAGCAATCATTCGGCCTTCTGGACTTGCAGATTTTGGACCTTCAAACGCCTCTTCTCCCTTGAGCTCCCCTTTGAGCAAAGGAAACAGTATTTGTGGGACCCCCAAAAGTTTAAACCTGACCAGCAGTCTCATATCAGAAACTTCAATTCGGAAGCAAAGCAAAGGTGCCCACACCTCAGGTGGTCGGTAGTAATTTTGAACCCCCAAAGCTTGTCTGAACTGTGTTGGCTTTCAGAGTAGACCACCCTGCCAGTCGAAGGCGTGCTAACAAATGCCTTGTTGCTGTCCAGCACATGTGTGGAAAGAAAATCAAAGCACAATGGGAGTGGGTGGTTGATGTGAGCACTTTGATTATGTGTATTCCAAAAAACTATCTTTGCAGACACTGCAAGAAGGAGGGAATGGAGTCTGGGGTAAGAAAGCATCCAGCTACTCCATGCAATATCCTGCAGCTGTGTGTGCTTGAAGTCACACCAGTACACTTCCTCTCTTGTAGCCTGAGGTGGAGCCCAGCATTAATTTTGTCCTATGAAATCAGTATCTGAACCCCCAGGAGAATCCTGTAGAGTCACAAGACGTTTCTGTCCTGGCAGCTGGTTAATGAACATGCAGGAATAATTGGGGGCTATGCTGAAGATGATGTATGATCAAAAAAATTCTTGGGTTCTTCTGGTGTGGATCTCTGGGTTCTTTAAAGACTTGAAATTCAAAGGAAGGTGTCTCAGGTGGTTTTCAGGGAGCAGATTCTTTTTCAGCACCATTTGTCAGGAAGATGTTCAGAGCTGCAGAATACAGGGAGCGCTGTCAGGCCTCGTGAGAGCAGCAGCACAGCCTCTGCTTCACACAGTGGAAGAAACCACAGGGCAGTGATTGGTTTGCATTTCAGAGTTCTCATCAGCACGAACACTCACCATGTTCAGAGTGATTTCGTTCATTTTTGAGGTGTGCAGAACTCTTAAAAGCTTAGAAACAAAATAATGCTCTAATTGTACAAATCTCAAGAAGGAGGAAAACTGAAGTGTTGAGGAGGAGTTTGTGCTGCTCCTCTCACCGTGCCGTAGCAGAGCATGGATCTGCAGCTGCAGTGCTGCAAGAAGAGCAATGAAAAGCAATCCTGAGAGAGAGAGAACTGTGCCATTCCCCCTTCCAGCCAAATCCTGGGAAAAAAATTGTCTCATATCCCAGCCATCCCATTGACTGTTCCTGCAGTGTGTTTTCCCTTCATCTTTGTGATCATCACACATACTGGCGTGGTTGAGTTCACTGCAGTGTGGGCGGTAGCCGTGTCCCATGAGGCTGATAGAAGGCAGTGCTGCCAGCACCCATCCGTGTTCTTGTTCCCTGGTTGTTCCTTCCCCGTTCTTGATGCACAAACCCTGCCCGTAGCCCCTTGCTTTGCTGTGAGCGTTGTCTGCATTGCACTGAGATTTAGGTGTGGGACAGTTGTTCTGTCTCACACATTGAATTAAGAGGCTGTTCTGCCGGGGCACTTTCATCCCTTGAGAGAAGCAAGTTGAGTTGCAGGTCTGGGCTGTGACAGTGAAAGATGATTTCTTTTTTTATTATTATAATTTTTTTCTGACCCCGAATCCTGGCGTCCTACAGTGTAGAGCGAGTGCTTCCTGTTGGTTCTGCCTCTAATTTGCACACCTGAAAATAGCAGAACTGAGCTTAGTTAGATTGATTTTTGAACAGATTTGCAGGGGATAATTGAGGGGGAGGTGATGTTTAATTAACTCATGAAGACTTCCCCCTTCCCCTTCTATTCACATGTATATATGATATTTAGAGGGAATCAGACAAATGCCAAGCCTTTTTTTCTCTTTGAATGTGCTGTCTATTTTTGTAACTGAACTTGTACATATGTATAAAGAGAGATACATCTTTCTTTTACTAACTGGAGGAGAAAATCTTAAATAAAATGGAGTGAGATAATTTTATGTAAATCAGTGTCTTTGTGGTTTTTATGCATGTAGCTGTATGAATGAGACGATTAGGGAAGGGTGTGCATCTGGAAGTGCTTCTGGAGACAAACGCTGCCCAATGTAAAGCTCTAGAGTGTCTGTGCTCTGGCAAGTATCATGTTTGTAACCTTCCTCAGTTACAACTGTACCCTTACCCCATGTTTGTATACACTGATTACCTCATAATCTATTTTGGAGTAAGTGTGCAGCAGGTCACAAGGAAACAGAAGCAACTATAATATTAAACAGTACCTGGACTTCAGTGGTTGAATTCAATACAGTTGATTGTTGAGACATTATTCTCTTATAGTTATTTCTTTTTTTTTCTTTTTTTTTTTTTCCAGTGGGAGTTAAAAGGACTTTTTTATGCAGAGTCTTGATCTCCAAACTGCAAAACAGTTGCATTAGATTATAATCCAAAGTGAAGAGGAAAAAAAAATTATAATTTGAAAATCTTGCAAAAATGTAATATGTACTGTCACTTGCTATACTGTTGGAAGATTAAATTATTGATATTTAAAACACTGATAAATATAAAATATTTAAGAGTGTAAATATATTTATAATATATTTCTAAAATAAATCATTAAATATATTTAATGTCACATAAATAAAAGTTAAAAAATATTTAAAATCATTTAATCTTCAAGAGAAACACCAAATGACATCACAAGTTGTGGCAAAAGCAGTGGTAGCCCATCTGCTTTCACAGTTTGTGTAAGTCCAAGAAGTTCAGTAAGATCTAACATAGTTGTAAAATAAACTCCTGGATCATATTCAGTTCAATTTCTGTAAGACATTACATTTCAACATTCTTGGTATTATGCATCATAGGAGAAAAGATTCTGTGATAGTAATCAAGGAACTGGGAGAAATCATGTGATGGCTGTCCTAGTCTAACTTCTTGGTTTGGGGAAGGATGTAGTGCTGTAAAGACAAAGAGACTGGGAATTTTTTAAGAAGGTGGAGGTAGTTTTGTAATCAATACTTGGGGATCACTTCCGTTGAAGTGAGCAAATGGGTGTGCACACTGAAGCTTTGTTCTTTATAATTTCATCTGAGCATCTTTTCACTCCAGCTATGTGCTATGCACTTATATGCATTAATGGCAGAGAAATTCACTTTACTCCAAGAGATGAAGGTATTTGCTAAAGGTGGACACAATGACTGAATGAACTGAGTTTGTGTGTTGAGCTGGAATGGTGAAATAGCTGCCAGTGTGGTTTGGGTGATGTTGGGAGTGCTGTGTATTCATCATTCTAGTTGATTATAGCATTTTACTCACTGATTACAGCAAAACTGTTAAATACAGTTCACTGATCAATGCTCCTGTTGAAGACATTTAAAGGTGATAATTTTCTTAGGTCCTGAGAAGTTAGGACCTAAAAGTGCTGTAGCCTCACACATTTGGGTAGTTTAGCCTACAAGGGTTGTCTGGTTGAGAAGGATCCCAGAACACCCTTTGTCCCCTAGCCTGCATTTTCTCTCTTCTATTATGGCTCAAGTCTGCTGTCCTTTCCATTTAGCCAGCCACTACATTTCTTTTCCTTATTCTGCAAAGAGATGAACAGGTTACTGCAGGATGTTTTGAACGGGGAACTGCTTTATTTCTTCACTTGAGGATGTTACTGCTGCACTGTCCAAATGTAGTGTATTTCTGTGCCTTCTCCCCTCTCTGTTGCATGCTTTCCCCACCACAGTGTCCCTGTTCTTTGCTGTCTTGTGTCCCCTTTGTAGAAAGCTGCCTGTCTGCCTAGAGCTGTACCTTGCTTTATTTCCATTTCCCCAAAGTATTCCCTTCAGCAGCATTTCCCAGTGGGGGAGGCACGCAAAGCTCAGTGGGAAAAGCTCCATGCAGCAGGAACTGCACTACTTTGATTGTAGCTCAGGAACAGCCAAGCTGCAGCTGAGAGGAGGAAGAGCACAACTGATAAAATCACTCTGGGGCAGGATGTGGATCAATGTAATTTGGGAAGTGCTGCCCTGTAACCACTGCATTGCATGTTCTGTCCTGGTCTTCTCAGTGAGCTGGCCTGCTTCTGCTCCCAGATGGACTTACAGACTCCTCAGCTTCTGCCTCCATCTTTCTTTTTTTTGTCGACTCTGCAGTCTGAAACACACATTATAACTCTCAGGGAGCCTTACAGGCATGTCTTGTGCTCCCCTTCCTGCTCGAGGAGGGATGGTGGTGCACACCCTGCTGTCCTCTGGAAATTTCTGTTGGAGTGGCTGGAAAACAATTTGTAGCTCACTACCCAAAGGGATGCTGCTTGCATGTGAAGTATAACTGAGACATACATACTAAAATAAAGGTAATCATATCTTATACTCCTAGAATTGTGAAGGATTTCTTCTTTATTTGCAGCCTGCACCAGTTGCATAGCAGTGAATGAGAGGGAAGGGATGATTCAGCCTTTTTCTCAGTAGCATTTATTAGGACGATACAGATGGCCCAGCTCTCAGATTCAACCAGCAGATCTGTAGAGTAAACAAGTTGTTCTTGTAGCACTCACATTAGCATGTGCTTCTCTGAAAAGCATCCAACAAATGCCTCTTGAAATGGAGGAATGCATGATAAGATGTGTTGGGTTTCCTCCAGCTTCAGCCTCTTCTTTGCTCCTGCCTACCCCTTCAGGAAAGTGAAGTTACTCCAAAGCTAATGGGCCTTCCAGGCATTTTGTACTGTACTCTATTTATAGAATGCTCTTCTAGGGGCATATGAGGGAATGCTTTTACATCCTAAGCATGAGGAAGTGTTTCAGTACTCAGGTATGAAACAATGACTCCTTCCTTCCTCAGGTGATGAGCATCCCTGATAGAATGAGGGATGAAAACATTGGAACACCATTTTTGTGTCTTCTTGAGTTTCCCGTGGACTGTCTCTTCCTTCTTTGTCAGTATTGCTGGTTCTGTTAGGTCTGCTGTACTTAACAGGTGAGCTTCTGAACATCCAAGCACTACAAGTATCCTTTGTCATCTCTGTGACTTTTTTTTACAAGCAGTTGTTTTTTTCCTCCCTGTCCTCAACCTTATCCAACTCTTTAAGACCCAAGTGTTGTTGTCAGTGCTTTTGGTTGGTAGGGGAAATGCTTCTCTCTAAAGTGTTAACTTTTAAATGTATGACCCTTATGCCTTGCACCTCTGTTGTGAGGACTGTGAATTAAGATAAAGCTAAGCACACAAGAAAAACTCTTACTGTTGCTCAGAGATTAGAATTTACTAAAAAATAATTTAGAATTTACTTGGAAATTTACTACTGACTTGGATTGTCTCACAAAACTGATTTTGGACTATTTGTAAAATTTATTCAAATTTTCTTATTCATAACAAGAAACTAGCAGCTTTCTTCTCAAGATGTCTTTAAGAAATACTCTCCTCTTAGGTGAAGCAAATCCTGTTGATGTCATCTCTCATCTATTTCTGTAGTTACTCTGATGTATCCCTACATCTTAACTTCCCAACTGGGTCTTCCTCTAGGAAGAAATACATCATAGGTGGGAGCCCTCCCTCCATACCATGGTAAGATGTCATCTGTCTTTCAGGTGACTGTCCTTCAGGTTTCTTTCCGATTGTGGTGTTACAGTTTCCCTTGATGTTACAGTAGAGTTCAAACACAGAAATTCTCATTTTTATTCAGTTTAGTGAGTACATTTTTGAGTTTTTCAGCTGCTGTGTAGAAAAGTGGTTTTATGGTGCTTGTTCTTCATCTGTGTTCCCAAAGGACTCCCCTCCCAGGTAAGCTCTTTGCTGAGGAGGAACATTCACATTTGCTGGGAACAACTATTCTACAATTCACAGTCTTCTGTAATTCAAGTAACTTGCCTCCACAGACAAGTCAAAACTCGTATCAGGATTGTCTAAACCCATCTGAGTTCCTCACAGAAGTGCTTCCAAAGCAGTCACCTTTGGCAGCCCTTGCCTCCACCGTCAGTGGGAAGCGGCAGCGCAGAGTGCCTGTCTGTATTTCACTCCGCCTATGGAAGGCTGATGGGGTTTTTTTAAGAATGGGAGAGTCAGCAAATATCACCTGTAGTTGCTGAATGTTGCTTTGGGGTTTTTTTAAGCTACATTAAGCTTTTGGCGTGTGACTGCAATTAGCTACGTGCTGATCAGCGGAGCGTGCTGCTGCACAGTAAATGCAATGGCACGTGGCCCAACACACCCTTGAGTGACACTTCATTGTCTGTGACAAAGCTCCCAGGTTTTCCTTTGCAAACGGGAAAAAGGAGATGTTCAGGCTATATGAGCCTTCAGAGAATTTGGAAAACAGCCAAAAACCTGTTTTGGGGGGTTACTCCATGCATCTGGTGGATGCTAATGGGAGGGTCCTTCTGAGTCTTCTTGCTGCTCCTGGTCTTTCCTTAGAGTTCGTATGAATGCTTTTTTGAAAAGTGTCTGCATTCCTGCAGACCTCCCTCTTCTTGCCATTTAATCTAGATTTTTCTTTTATTTAATCTTATTTACAATCATAGTGCTATGGTATTTCATGGAACTATAGAATGGTTTTAGTTGGAAGGGACCTCAAAGATCATCTACTTCCAAACCCCCTGCAATTTTTGTTGAAATGGATCTCAAAATAGCTCTAAAGGTACATAATGGGACAGTTCAGTCTCTGGATTTCAAGGGCCCCTGACACAGTAATTCAGCTTCATAATGTCTGTTTGTCCAGATAGATTGACTGCAGTCTTTCTTCATTCTCTGCATCTTCAGAGTTTGGAAGAAATTACTGTAACTAACTTGCAGTCATAATTTTAGTGAGATATTTATTTAATTTGGTTAGCACAATAAGAAAATTTTTTCTTAGTATTTGAATAATTTGACACTCAGATGTATTCCAATTGACTAATTGGAAGCTTACTGACATTGTGATTCTGAATCTGTAATGCAACAAGGAGGTTTCTAAAACAGTGTTGATGTGGGACTGGAAGTCCTGACAATTCCTTTTATTGGCTGCTTTGAAGTGCTTGACATGATTTTGAAACAACCAGTCATGAGCTTTGCAGCTTCCCTGCATTTGGTAACTTGCTGTTAGCATTTGCAATCAGGGGTATATATTGTAGGATTAACGTCATTTGGTTTCACTGCAGTTTGCTCTTGTGTCTGACTGGAATCAAATAACTAAATACTAAGAGTGAGAACAGGTTTGGTAGAATATTCACAGAGATATTAGAGAAGCCCAGCTCTGCCCTGCGATGATATAGTTGCTAGCATATGGGGAAAGTAATGTTTAAATTTTTACATTAGACCAGATCTCATCTTTGAGATATTACAGGAATTAATACAAGTGAGATGTTTGGAACTGTCAGCAGGTAAAAGAGCTTGAAATACTGCAAGAAATTTGAGTGATGCCTATAAAGCAAAACCATCCCAAGCTATATAAAAATATTTCTCTGCTGAGCTTGAATTTTAGTTGCTTTGGTATGTGAAAGTTTAAGAATATTGAGAGCAAATCACTAAACTTGCAACCACTGAACAATCTCAAACATAAGAGTATCCATGAAAATACAAGATGACTCTTGTGTGTTTGCATCAGGATGTAGTGCTGATTACAGGAGCACACACTGTCTCCTTTCCAGTGTGGTATCACTGAACACCCAGTGTACAGTTCCAAGTACTCTGAAAAACATCGTCCCTCAATATTTCACAGTGTGCTTTGAAAGTCATTGTACGCTTTTGAAATCATATTCTTGATGTCTCAGCTCCCCATGTGTACAATAGAAATTACACCTCTTCACAAAGGTCTCATGAAGAGGAATTTAGGCTTGCCAAGGTGCCACAGTGATGTGCAGATGTTGCTACAGTGATTTGCCAGAGAAAAGTCAAAGTGGGAAGGGAACAGTCCCCCTGCATTTGTGTGCATAAAGGCATAAACAAGTAGAAGTCCATACAAGAGAAAAAGGAATTGAACTGCTGCTCATTTTTAAGGTCCTCCCATCAAATGAAATGAGGCAGCAATCCTCTGGGGGAAAAAAAAGTGGATGTATATTCTGAATGAGCCTAGTCCCACAGTTACTTTTTCCTCCTCAGTTCTGAACTCATCTTCCCTCAAATTATAGGATATATTCCCAGGAATAGATTCAGTATATATGTAGTTGAGAGACAGAAATGCTTCCAGAATCAACTGTGCTGTACAGCAGTAAAAGGCACTTTTATCTGGCTCCTGCCTAACATGTCCAGAGTCTCTTCACAGGTGCTGTCAAAGGAAGGATGAAAAGCAGCATCTATCATAGCTGGGCACTCCTGCACTTTTCCCTCTCTAAAGATGGGATTGTGTGTTTGTGGGGACAAACAACTTGAAGTAAACCACACTCCTATAAAGCAGAGCACAAAATGAATGTTTGTGTCATCTGAAACGAATTTGTGTATAGTCACAGAACCTGCTAGCTGTTTGAAACATACTTTTGGCTCCGTTTTACTTAAAGAAAGGAGTACTTCACTGCAAAACAAGAGTAAGTGAGAGATTTCAGCCCATGACGCCAGTGGAAGCACCCTGAGGACAGAGCTGCTGACCCCAGCTGTCTGTAACAGGATCTCCCACCCCTGTGCCCCTCCAGCACATCCAGCAACGTGTCACCGCGCTGCTGGGAGCTCACTGGCAGCGCTGGCTGTCACTCGCTGCTGTGACACGTGCAAGCACACGTGCCAGCGCTGCGGCCAGAGGCAGGTGGCCCTGCCTTTCCCGGCCGGCCCGGGGCCAGGGCAGCGCGGCTCCCTGCCTGCTCCCTGCTTTCCTCCTTCCCTGCCCGCTCCCTCCCTGCTTCCCTCCCTCCCTCCCTCCCTCCCTGCTTCCCTCCCTCCCTCCCTCCCTCCCTGCTTCCCTCCCTCCCTCCCTGCTTCCCTCCCTCCCTCCCTCCCTCCCTCCCTCCCTCCCTGCTTCCCTCCCTCCCTGCTTCCCTCCCTCCCTCCCTCCCTGCTTCCCTCCCTCCCTCCCTCCCTCCCTGCTTCCCTCCCTCCCTCCCTCCCTGCTTTCCTCCCTCCCTGCCGTGGCAGCCCTCCTTCCTCGGTGCGGACTCGGAGTTCGGGAAGGCTGCTACGCCGCCTACACAAGGAAGGGATTAAAAGCTGCTTTTAAAAGTTTGTTTTCTAAATGTTTTCAAATGTCACATATGCTTTGTGTAGACAGAGTTTAATATCAGCAGGCTGGCTGGTTGCCCCCCAGGCGGCTCCTTTGTAGACGAGGTTACAATTGCTGTAAGTGGGCTGGATGTGCGTCTGTGAAATGACTTCCATATTGGCTGTGCTGTTGGTGCCTCTCAGTCCTCAGGCTCAGTTTAAGGCAAAGCAGAGAGATGAGGCCAGAAGGTAGTGAACGCCAGTGCCCATCCCTAGCCTCCCTTTGCCCGTGGAGGAGGGCACTGGGGCGGGTGCGGTGACAGTGAGCAGGTGGCACGGTGCTGTGCAGGTGGCAGGGAAGCCCCGCTGTGCAGGGGCACGGCTGGCAGTGGAGCGTGGGCAGTGCCCCGTGTGCCAGGGCTCTCTGCTTGCAGGCACAGGAGAGCTGCACATACCCAGCCTGTGCCCAGCCAGCTCAGGCGTGGGCTCATCGTGTTTCTGAATCTCAGGCTTGCTAACCAGCACGGGTACATGAAACCTCTCCAGATTCTCCAAAAGTCACCCTCTGACTTGCCTTTCTGTGAGTGAAACTCTTGCAGATTTCCAGGTGCCTCAGTCGCTGATACCTGCTTGTGGACAAAGCAGCACTCTGGGGCATGCTCCTGCTGTGTGAGCCAGCAGGATTTGGGTAGTGGGATAAAAACTTCCCCTTTCCTTTGGTGACAGGAGTCACCAAAGTGACTTTTAGGTGCTGGTAGCTATCAAGTGTCTCCTCAGTTGTCAGGCTTAGGCCAAGTTGATCCTGGTGGTTTTAATTGAAGCTTCATGGAAATGAGTCCTTTTAAAACAGTGAGGTGAGGGAGGCAAAAAGCAGCGTAAACAGGAGGACATAAGAGAGAAGTCTTTGTTCTTGTGTTCCCAGAGCAGCCCAGCGTGGTCTGGGAACAGTGTGGTGTCCCCAGCTAGGAAAACAGCACCTCTGTCTTTGAACTTCCCTGACCTTTTACGTTATTTCAGTCTCATTCTCTAGAGTTCAAGGTACTGGCTGTGCTTCAGGAATTCACAAGCATAAACACTCATCAGTGTGGCTGGCACTACGATGAGATGAAAAGGGAGTTGAGAAGGGATAAAAACATCCAAAAGCCAAACAAAAAGTGTACAGGGTTTGTAAACAAAGCATGTAGAGCTTCCCCAGTGCTGCCCAGAATGCCCACTTCCTTCCGCCCTCCCTCCCCTCCAGGGCTCAAGGCTCCTTCAAACCCACAAGGGGCTTCTCTCATAATTTTAATACAGCATATAAATCAGGGAGGTTTTCACCTAAGCCAAGGCAACTAAGTTAGTAGGAAATTCCTAAGTGTTTTGAGCAGCAGCTAGTTTTGCTGCAAGTGTAGTTTTTCCACAGCTTGACTGTAAATCAGTTTTGTTAATCCCTTCCTGTTCCTCCCATGCACAGGGACTGATTCTGTACTGAGCTGGGCTGAGTGCTGATGGCACATCACTGCTCAGTCATGCACTGGGACTGTCCTTTTTTATGCTGCATCAGTCCTTGAGTTCTAAAAAACATTTGGATTTGGTGCAACTGAAGTCTGTGGCCTGTTGTGAAAACTGGTGGCATCAAAGTGAGAAAGAAGTCTGACTCAGGGAACATCTCCCATCCAAATTCTGCTCATTTGCTTTCCTTTCTGCCTTTGGGCTGAAATTTCTGCACTGAATGTGATAAAACCCGATTTAAAGTTTCAGCCCTCAGGTTTTGGGAAGTGTCAGCTGTGCCCCCATTCTGGTGCTGAACTATCTGGAATGTGTTACCTGGAGCAATGTCAAAGCACACAGGTGGCCGCGTCAGGATACTTCACGCAAGGTCTGTCTGCCTTGTGCTGGTGCAGCTGTACACCCAGCAGACCCTCTTTCTTTCCCCTGCTTTCTTTTCTCTCCAAGCTTTCCTGGTGGCAGGAGCAGAGGAACAGGCTGTTACCAAGCCAGATGTGCTTTCTGGGCAGATGCACCCTGTGTTCAGTGGGCACAAAGTGCCTCTGAGCCTCCGCAGTGCTCAGAATGCTCCGACCCGGAGCACTGATAAGCATTCTTTGGGGTTGTAACTTTTGCTATTCCTCTGCCTGTGAAACATCTGTAGGTAATTAAATCCATATTACAGCCTGTCTCTTGAGGAGCAGGCTGACACATATGGAATAACATGTGCTACATGCAACCAGCTGCAGTTCTGTAACAGATGCTGAGTCCAGCGTATGCCATTCCCTGTGACTTGCAGGCCACCTGCAAGACTCTCCCTGCCACACATGGCAGAGCCCCAGGGAGCCTCTCAAGCCTGTGGGCATGCATGCAGAGCTCCACCTTCTCCCTTCAGCTCCTCCTGGGACTGAGATGCTGGGCTAGTTCCTCAGTAGCCTTCAAAGTTTGTGCTGGCCCGACTCTTGGGGTGCTCACATGTTCCTGTTCCTCAGGTACATTTGCCCAAGCCATTGGCTGCTTTCACACCCGTTTGAGGAAATCTGATCTGTTCCCTCTCCTCTCCCCTCTCCTACCGCCTCCTTCCCTTGCCAAGTTGCATGCATTTATTGTCATCAGCCACAAGTACGAATTTAGTCTCATTAATTTTCTGACCTGGAGAAGTACATGAAGCACAGGTAAGTTCACACCTTGGAGGTACTATATTTAAACTACGTTTTTACTAAAGCTGGAATCACTTTGATGGATTTACCTGTGTAGTCTCCCCTGTTCTGGACACTCCACCTTGAAACTGCAATTATACTGTAGCATCTAAACACCAGAGGTTTTTCTTCTTGATTTGGTCTTCTCTGAATCCTTTAACTTCGCTGAGTTTGCTTATCCTTTCCCTGCCTTTCAAGGACTGTTTGCCCTCAGGAGTGCTTTAACATACTTTAACATAATGCAGCTGGAGCTGCATTAACTGTTGTTGCCTACTTTATTTAGAGGGCTTTTGCCACTGCAAAGCAGCTGGGTAGGTCCTGTCTCAATGTACTCAAGGAAATGGTGACTCAGGCCCATGTTCCTGACTATGTGGGAACTGCTGGGCAGGAAAATGGAAAGGGCTGAAGAAGGAACTGAAATCATATTGAATTGTGCTGGCTTTAGGCTTGGGAAATATGCAATTGATAGAGCTTGTAAATGTGTTTCCATTGCAATTGGTTTCTAATGTGAGGTGACCTGACAGGCACAAGCTTGTCATAGGGAAGTCAGAAAAAACTGCACATGCAGTAGGAAGCTGCTGGATAGGGAAGCATCTCCAGAAGTGTCTGGCAACACTGGTTGTCCCACCCTCTGACAATGGTGAGTGTTTTTTTCCCAGGCCAGTTGTCAGTGGCAGAGCTGCAGGAAGCTGGAGCTGCACCCTCAGCCAGCTGCTTCGCTTGGGCTGGCAAGAAGTGGACGGGGACAGGAAACCTATAGTGAAACACAGCTGGGTAGGACACTGTCTTTGTGTGTCACCATCGACCTGGCACTCCCAAGTGCCATGGCTGTGAGACTGCCTCCAGGCAGCAATTATATTCCTCCCACTTGGTTCATCAGAGGCAAGGAACCCCCACCTTTGTGTAGCAGTACAAAGTCTGGGCAAATGTTGCAGGGTGCCATCTCTCCTCACTCACATGGCCCAAGTTCAAATCTGGGATGTCAACCTTTTAAATTAATCAACTGACCAAAATATGATCAGTGCCCAGACTCACAGGACACAGTAAAAGCCTTGGGAGAAAGAAGTTGACTAATTACCTCAGTGTCTTACTGACCTGAAGATGCAGTGACAGGGTGACAGCAGCAAGCTGCCATATTCACCCCTTCTGATGAGAAAATGGGGTTCTTTTTTTGGAAGGCCACTACAAAGAATTCCTTGGGAAGAAAATGGTAGTTCAGTGGAGTAATATACCTGTGCTTAAAACAGTATATTAAAACAGTGAAGTTTTTCAGGGAAGAAGAAACAGCAGCTGCATTGTTCACAAGCATTCACTGCTTGTTTTTTCCAGATGTGAAAGATCCTGGGGCCAACCCAGGCTAGGCAGGACAAGGCAAGGGGCTCTCCTTGTGCAATGGCAATGGAGGTTGCTCAGTGCACAGCTGATATTAATTCCTGTCAGTGGCATCTTTGTGTCTGTGAAGATGGTTTTGTTTTATCTGGAATTATTTTGCAATCTGACCCCAGTCGTACTAGTGAGGGAATGTTTCTCTGCAGGTAAGTTTCGGTCTTTAACTCTTTGATTTTCCAGCTGGAGGATACCCCAGCCCCCAGGATGCAGCTGCTCAGCTGAACTGAGAGCCTCCACAGGACAGTGAAAGCGTATTTTTCTCTGGTCTGTTATCCCTGCCTTTAATTAGTGGTACATTCAGTTGTTTCAGTTAGTTTTCACTCCATCATCACTCAAGTCTTGAGGCAGGTTATTCTGGTAGGTACAGTGATCTGCTGGTGCTGAGGGAGCTGGTAACTAGAGGAGCAGGAATGTGCACATTACCCCTGTACACACCACGTGGGGCACAAGGCAGGAAAAAATAACTGCCTCCCTTACTGTAGCCAGCAGATCTGGCTGCAGCTGCAGTTTCTGCTCCGTCCACTATTACTTCTTGGAAACAGCAGTGCCAAATTATACTCAGAGTGAAAATCCTTTCACCTGCCAAGGAAGAATTACATTTCTGTGCCTGCCCTGCAGAGTTGGGAGGGCTGGCTTGTGTCTGTTGTCAGTACCAGCACACCACAATCAACAAGAGCTGGAAAGAGAAAGTCACTGAATCCCCTTTTCTCAAAGGGGAAGGGTCAATCGGGGTCTTCCACTAGATTTGGCAGAGGCATGCTGCTCAGCAAGATGATTTAAAAAAAACAAAACAAAATGACAAAAAAATCCATAGGAACTGCAGCAGCATTAGCAGTTAAGGCTTTGTTAAAAAAAAAAAAATCACCATTAAAAAAGCCACAAAAAACCAAACAAAAACCCACAAAAAAAAAACAACAAAAAGAACCACACACCAAAAACAAACAACAACAACAAAAAACCAACAAAAAAAACCCCCCAAAACCAAAAAATAAAAAAACCAAGACCAACCCCAAAAATAAAAACCCAAGACTTTTAAATTTGAACTCTAAGTCTATAATGAAAAAGACTAACACCAAAGTACATGAGACTGACTTTGTCAGTTTGTTTTATTACTGGGCACAGCACCATACCACTTCATATGCATACAAGCCACAGTAATACAAACAGTCCCTAGCCTTTTTCATAATTTAAAAATCACATGGCATTTGGGAGGAGCCAGCAGTCCCAGGGGTCAGCTCTCAAGAGCTGTTTTGCTGCAGTTGCAGTAGCAGCAGTTTTCTCACAAAATACTGTGGGTTTTCATGCTGTTAATAAGTGAAGCTGAAAAGTCTGAGCTCACAGCAGTGCCTCTGCTTAACATGATCAAGGCAGGCTTTTCAGCAGCTCACAGGCTTGCAAGTCTGCTCACTCGTGGTGCTCTGCAGTCAAATGGAAGGTGCCAGACAGACACCCCTGCATGGAACCAGAACCCCCAAATGCTTCTAGAGAAACCCACGTCATCCTGAAGCACCAGAGGTTTATCCAGGTCAGGGTTAGTTAAAACTCTCCTGCATCCTGCCTGCTTTCCTGCAGGCAGCACAGGCTTTGCACACAGGCAGGACCTTTTCTTACAGAGTCAGTTATGTCTGGAGCAGCACAAGGACAGTGAAGCTTGGAAAAAAGCTTGTCATTAAAGCAGGCTTAGCTCCTCAGAAAACGGATTTAAACTAGAAGGCACAAATGCAAGGTTGAGTGTGGGCTGCATACCACTGTGGCATGTGAGTAGTTTAGATACCCCTCCTGAGAGGAAATGTATCACATAATAAATACAGTATGACATTTTAGAAAAGAAGTGCATTGCTGTGATCCTTCACAACATAAGGAAGTAGGATCCACAAGAGCATAAAGAGGCCTGTTCACTTTATATTGCACAAACATTCTAAAATTTAGTGTCAGGACATTGTATTGGAGGTGGGACAAGGCAGGGGAAAAAAATAAAAGTTTTATTTGGCAGAATCTGCCAAAGTCTCCACCACCACACACACAGCTTTTTGCCAATCTGAGGTAGAATTAGATATATACTGCTTAAACCCAGTCAAGTCCTGCTCAACTAGTCTTCAAAGAAAAAAAAAATAAGAAAAAAAGAGAAAGTGCACAGAACAGATGAGCCTCTTTCTCTATAGAAAATGAGTGCCTCAGGTTTGACTCCCAGAAGCAAGTCTTACAGAGCAGAGTTCCTGTGAAGATCCCAGCTCCTCAGCTGGAAAGCAGTGATGGGTATCATGATGCTACAGATAAGGAGTGTAACAAGTACTAACTGCAAGTCCTATAGCAAGCATTTTACTCTCCACTTCTCCCTCCCCATCTACTTGCTAGTTCTCCCTTTATTCACTCAGTCCAGTATATTTTGTCAGAGTTAAAGATTGTCCCCACTGCTTTCTTCTCCCTTATGTTCCTTCTACTGAACCCTGCAAAAAAAAAATCTCCTATTTCAACCCTTAGACTTCTGAGGGACACTTGCAGTTTCTTCTAGAGACTCCTCTGTGTAGTATAGACAGGGAAGGATGGAAATAAGAGCCTCTTCGATGGAGAAGAGATGTTTATCCTCTGCTTGAGGACAGAAGTAGCGCATAAAGTCTGCCAGTCTCAGCAAGTACTCTATGTTATGACCAGCACAACCGCTCGAGACAATGATTTGAGCTGCAATGTCTTCTTCAGATGCTGGGCCAAGGTAAGAAGGGTTCTGGGGTGTTGCAATGTAAACAAGAGCCAGGATGGGTTCCTCTGCATCTTTCTCCTGAGGGTGGAACTTCACCAGCTTGGTGTCATAGCCTCCCAGGACAGCTTCTCGCATGTTGAGATACTCGAGCGATGCAGCAATTTGTTCCCCACGGACTTCATAGGCTACCCCCCACGTGCATGCCTGAAAGTCAGAGAGCAGGCTGGTTAGGGGATGCTCTAACTGCACCGGCCTGTCCAGCCGCCCGCTCTGTCGAATCGCGGCTCCCTCCCCCCGGGGGCCAGAGAAGGGCGACACGCCGCACCCCCCCACGATCCCTCGGCGGCCGCCACACCTGTGCGGGTGGCGACGGGGGCACCCCGCGCCAGCCCCGCGTTCCCGGTACTCACCCCGCAGTCCTCCAGCAGCGTCACCACCCGGCCGGGCTGTGGGCACAGAAAAGGCAGCGCCGTCAGAGCCGAGCCCACACCGGCGCCCCCGCCCCGGCCCCGCCGCCGCCCCCCCTTACCGTCTTCTCGCTGCCGCGGTGGAAGGTGTCCCCCTGCCAGAAGCGGCGGCTGTAGCCGCGGATGAAGCCCACCTTGCGCGACGTGAACTCGAAGCCCGGCCTCCACACCAGCGAGCCGTACCCGAAGATCCACAGCGGCGCCGCCAGCTCCGCGCCCTCCGCCTGCCCCGAGGGCGAGCAGGAGGAGAGGGGCGGGCGTGGCGGCGGCTCCGAGCTCTCCTCGGGCTGCTGCGGGTCGCGCTTCATGTCGGGCTGCGGCTGCGGGCGCTGAGGCGGCTCGGCCGCCGCGGCGCTTTAAAGGCGGCCCGGGCCGGGCGCCCCGCCCCGCCCGCCCGGGTGATGCAACGAGGGCGGGAGGTTTCGCGGCGCCGCGCGTGGGGCAAAGCGGGCCGCGGGTTGCGTCAGGCGGGGTGCCCGGCCGGGGTCGGCCTGTCCGGCAGCCCCGGGTGCGAGATTCCCGCCGGGGCATGCCAGGGAGCGGCCGCTGCTAGATGGCAGAGGCCGGCGGAGCAGAGCGCGCCGTGCCCAGAAGGGAGAAGCTGGGCTGGGGGGAGCGGGCCGGCCCTCCTCAGGAGCCTGCCCCACGGCCTTGGCTTTACCCCAGAACCGGAGGTGCTGCATTGGAAAACCGGGCAGTTAATGTTTAACAGGGTGGCGCGGCAGCACCTGACGTCCACAGAGCCAAGGTGTAAGGAACATCGGCGAAACAGAACAATAACATCCACAGTGATGCGAGGACGTGGTGCTGAATCCAGCTGCTTGGGTGCATGTTCCCTAAAACTGTGTCCAGGCTGGAGTGTCAGCTTGTAATAACATTTGTTACGTGGAGGGGTGCAAAGGCTGTCTGTGTATGGCATGGGCACCCAGCTGTCAACCAGCTCTAGGCAGGTTGTGACAACTAAAGAGGAGGACTTTTACATTACAAACGAGGAGAGGAGGAGAAAGAATAAAAAGCGAAATCACCAAAGTGTTTCTCATTATTGTTCTTGTCCTTTGCACTTAATCAATCTATTTACAGTCTTTCATTTAGTTTCCTGTTGGTCTCCATCCAACTGGCACCCACCTTTCTGTGCCACTTCACAGGAAGTGAAGTCCACGGTGGGTGCTCCCTGCACTGCGCTGTGTTCACCACAGGTGACAAGAGTCCGCATGGCTCTCACATCTGCCCTGCTGCTCTGTGCCTCCCGCAGCACGTCCTTTTCTCCTGCCCTGCACGACTGACTCTGACTTGTATCCGTGCATGACCCTTCACAAGGTCAGCCTTGTTATGGAGCCCAAAGCTCCTTCATTTTCCTCTCCACTTGCGCTTTTCCTGTCACCTTCTCTGTCTTACTCAGGCTCAAAGGTATGGGGTTGGCATGGCATGCTCCCAGCCCTTCACACTACACACCCATGCTGGCACAGGCTTGCAGCCTCTTAATCCTTTTCTGATGGTCCCTTTCCATAGGCAGAAGGTGAATCCATCACCTGTCTGTACAGCTGCTCTATTCAGAGTCCTTAGTCAGACCAGAAAGTGCTCCAGAAACTCTTCTTGTCAGCTGCCTGTATCAAAGTTCCACTTTCCAAAACAAGAAGTCTCATATTTTTTCAGTCTTGTGGTTCCTGTCCCCTAACATACAAGACTCCTGCCTTAGCAGGGATTTGCCAATGCTAAAGTGATGTGGCCTTTCAATCAAATGAAACCAGTGTCCTGTGGGAGTTAAACCAGTCTTCTGTGTCCCATTGTATATGTAGAGCAAGTGTATATTTTTCATATTTAGTTCTTTATTTTTTGTTTCCTGCTAAAATCAAGGAAATTTGAGCAAATCCCCAATATGTAGTTAACAAAAGCACCTTGTCTGTTGGTGCATCCTCATTATTAAGAGCACAAAAAGAGAGAAATCAGTCTAAAAGATAAGATGAAGAAGGTCTTGCTAGGTTCTGGTCTTAATCACACCATTAAAAAAAAAAAAATTGACCTCTTTCTTTAGTGTTCCCCAGGATGTGAATTTTATCCAATTTATTGGTTTGTTCAGTCTGGAGGAGACTAAGGGGAGACCTCATCATGGTCTTCAACATCCTCTTGAGGGGAAGCAAAGGGGCAAGTGCCAATGTCTTCACTCTTGTGACCAGGGACTGGACTTGAGGGAAAATCATGAAGCTGAGTCAGGGGAGATTTCAGTTTGATATCAGGAAAAAGTTTTTCATCCAAAAGTGGCTGAGCACTGAAACAGGCTTCCCAAGGAAGTGGTCACAGCACCAAGCCTGTCTGGTTTCAAGAAGTGTTTGAATAACACTCTCAGGCACAGGGTGTGATTCTTGGGGTCAGGGCCAGGAATTGGACTCAATGATCTTGATGGGTCCCTTCCAACTCAGCATCTTCTGTGATCTGAGAATGCACTGTGACTGAGAAATGCACTTGTGACAAACAAAGCTCTAGGTATCTTATCTGCTGGTAATAAGCTAAGAAAAATTGGACCAAGAAGTTCAAAATTATATCACTGGGAAGTGACTGCATGCTTGCTGGTGAGGGAGAAAAATTGCTCCTCTCCCTTGCAGAGCTGTCTCATTTGTGTGTCTGCCTTTGCTTAAAGGCTCTGGTGCATGGCTAAGCCAGATTTGCAATGGAGAGCCAGTGTGTACAGCAAAAGCCTCAGGGGATCAGCTTCAGATCCCACACCAGTTAAATACTACAAGTCTCTGCTCCCTGCAGTGCTGTACAACCAGATCAATGAGGTATGAGGTTAGAAACTTGTTTTGAAGTCTCTGATTTTCTTGTGTAAATTGGGATATTGCTCCATCATTAGGAGCACAGCCTGAGGGAAGACTGTAACTGAAGCTGTAGCATGTACAGCAAGAGCTTAAGAATTTTTTGTTGTTGTTTCAAGATTTCTTTCATTCATTTCTTACCTTGACTCCACCTTCACTGTACTTTGGTTAAATAAACTAAGGGCATGAGGATCACTGAGGCAAATGCCTGAGCAGAAAAGGTGTCTTGCAGGCAGTGTAGGTGCAGCTATGTAAGTGAAGCAGGTGGGTATAAAGGAGATGGTTGGAGTTTGTGTTCAAAGGGCCAGGGGAGAAGCCTGCCAAACTGAGATACAGGAATGTCCAAACAGATGTGAGAGAGGATGTGGAACAGCAGTGGAGTTAACTGCTAGGGAATATTATGCAGATTTTGTAGTACAACAAAAGGAGATGGAAAAAAGCCATAGCATTTCAACAGTTTACAAGTGCCTAAGGGAAAAAGAAATGGAATATAATGGAATGGAATATTAACTCTGTTAATAAAATTATAATTAAAAAAAACCCAAAACAACAACAGCAGTAAGAATGTTTGCTTTGCCCTGGAACCTTTGGGAAAGAGGAAAAGGCGATCATAGCTTTATTT
This sequence comes from Passer domesticus, assembly GCF_036417665.1. Classification (NCBI taxonomy): domain Eukaryota; kingdom Metazoa; phylum Chordata; class Aves; order Passeriformes; family Passeridae; genus Passer; species Passer domesticus. Next base: position 37,862,085 of record NC_087479.1, read on the forward strand.
GTTACTCCTGAAACAAGTTTTTCCATGTTTCAGGAAAAGGAGAAGTTAGTTTCTCTTTAGCAGTATGTGCTGTGCTTCCCCAGAGCAAGCATTCCCATGTTGGTGTGGGGTGACCAGCAGTGCCAGGGCTGCCTGTTTTTCAGGATTCTGGTGAATCACCTTAGAGCCAGAGGAACCAACAACAGGGCTGGCATGACACATAGCAGTGGCTTGTGTGTCAGGCTCTTATTTACTTCAATAAACTGAGGGCACACACTGGGTCTTACCAAAAGTTGGTATGTTCAGAAAATATCAGCTGGGGAGAAGAGGATTTCCAGATACCACACACCTTCCAAAACCTTGGCACTGCTTTCCTCTCTACAATGAGCAGACAGGAAAATATAAAAACTAATTGTCCTCTTTTCCTGAAGGCTTCAGTAAAGATTAAAGCTTCTGGAATTGGAGATTAAATTCAAACAATGCCACAGACTTTATAAAGAAATGTAAATCAGTGCTATTCACCTGATATTCACAAAGCCACATCCACGTGCATCACCAGGGGTCTTACTCACTTCTGTTTGAGGAATCCAATTCTTATGGCATTCACAAATCCCCTCCAGATGTGAACACTTACCATAGAAACATGCAGTCAGCCTTGTTTCAAGCATGGAAATGCAGAAGCCACATTGTCAAAGCTTCTGTATGAAAACTTGGGCATCAGAAAGGAGTATAGAACAGTAGGAAATAGGTGTATTTGAATTTGTTTGCTGCGTCCAAAGGGAACACACTTCCATTGTTAAATGCATTAACTCATGTGGTCAAATACAGTCTTGAACACAGAGAACTAAACTTGGCAAAGGACACACCAGTATGTTGAAGAGAACAACTGGAAAATCCAGAGGAAAAAGTACTGTAAGGACATCAGACTGAAAAACAAGTCTAGGACAAGGTGGTAGTTTGGGCGATTCTTCTGCAGGACAGAACTTGAACTGATGCTGACATTTAGTCTGTTTACCCCGTGACTGCTACAGCTCTGACTGTTGTCAGTTGCCTTGGGAGATTTTGCAGCGTCCCCAGTTCACAGATAGGAATGAAAAACTTGATGGAGACATAACAGACTTAATTTGTATTTGAATTAGTTATATGAGGGGAAAAAAGAAATCAAAATATCTAATAAGCATTTTAACATGCCATCAATTCCCTACCAGTGGCTTGGTAGTTGGCTGAGGGGTTCCTTAAGAAAACCCAGCACTGTCATTTTGGCTTTTGAGTTGTACACCAGAGTGATGTGCTGCACAGTGGATTTTGCTGAGTCCTCTCACCTTGTTCTCATTTCAAGCTGGTGGGCAGTTTTGACTTCCCTGGCAGGAGCTGGACTTGATTGCTCTGGTCATCCTGTCCCTCTCTCATGTTCCATGTTGCTGACAGAGTTCCTCCCAGCATTAGTACATTAGAAAAAATTCTCAATAAAGAATCAGAACTACAATTTTAGATTTTTATTTTTTTTTTTTTTTACTGGACAGAGGTAGATATAGTGAGCAGAGACAGAAGAAACTGTGTAGAGTTGTAGCAATTTAGGGGATTTTGTCTTTCCTCCCTTCAGGATAGGAAAGAAACTCAAACTCTTCCCAGTAGCTTAGCTTGAGGAGTGAACAAATTGGACACTGAACTTAAAATCAGAGTACAGACTTGTGGAAACTCCTTTTGCTTGAGCCCACAGCATCCAAATCCTCAGAGCTCATCTGAGTGCCATGCTGTGAGTCAGGAACTCGACTGGCTCATGTTTTGGTACAGTATAACCCCCTGCTCTTTGCTCCCCATGGCCTCACTGTGCTGCCCAAGCACTCGAGGGGCAGTTTGAGGAGTCATGGATGTCCACATTGGCAGCTTTAGCATGAGACAGGGATGGAGGAGGCATGGGCTCACAAGGCCAGGGTTGGGAAGCTCAGCCTTGGCTGTAAAAGTCAACATCTTATCTGAGCTGATATAATTTCATTTAGTTTCACTGCAGGAAGTGATTTTGTTTCAGTTCCAGTATAAAAAAAAAGAAAAATGGGTTTACAGGTAACATTTTAAACAGGTCTGAGGATCAACCTCAATCTGGTTGATACAAGCAGGTAGACTGAAGAGTCCAAAGACAGAAATATGGAAGAACAACATAAATTTTAATTCAAAGGTAGAAAGCAAATCTATGGTTTGCATCCTAAGTAGGGAAGGATAACTGTTTTGGGAAGTAACCAGCTGATTTCAATAACAGTTTAAGAAATAATAGGGCATTCATACAGGATAGGAAAGGAATAATGCAGCAGAGAAACTTCTGCTTTGGCACTTAGCTATGTAATGAAGTAAGAACTGCAGAAGTTTGGGCCAATTTGCACATTTGCAAAGAGTTTAAAACCCAGTAAGAAACTTTCTAGTCAAATAAAGAGAGGATTAAGATAAAAGTGAGATTACTGGCAGGAATATGACTTGGGTCAACACCAAAGATACCTTAGATGTAAACTAACAAAAGACAGCATGGTGATTGCTGTGAATCCTTTAAAAAAAGTACCACATCTGAAGGAAAAGCACTGTTCTTAGAACTCCTGCTGCTTGTGTCAAGGGAGGTGGGAAAAAGAGACACAACCCAAAAGTTTATTAACAAAGAATGTAAATATATAAATGAAGCAGGTATCACAACTGGAAAATAGCAAGTGGTTCCTATATTTGAGACATGAAAATAAATCACAATTGAGCAAACTAAAACCCTGTTATTGAAACAGAATTCACACAAAGGGATATGAGCATTAACTGGACATGAGTGGCTTAGCTTGAAGATTAAGAATAACCTAACCTGCAGAGCAGCAAGTTTTTAAATCTGCACCCCCCACTCCTCTATATGAAGGGCCAATAACAGTAAAATAAGTTATTTATGTAGATTTAACTGCAACAGAGATTATGCAATGTCATTACCTTTATTACCTGCTGCCTTTCCATCCAGTGCTCTTGTCTGATGAGCAGAAACTTTTCAGGAGTACTGCAGGAAGTAGCTGGAGTATAGCCAAGCACCAGAATTTCCCCAGATTTGTAGTGTCAGAAAGGCTTCATCAGTTTGCAGTGATGGGGCTCTGTCCTGACACGCTTGCAGCTGTTCTCACCCAGATTGTCACAGTGTCTTCATAACAAGCATTGCTTCTCTTCTTCTACAGCACAGCTAGCTAGAGTACGGCCACAAAGCCCTAAACAAGCACTAACTGAGAGTTCTGAAACATCTGACTGATATATTAATGGCAAAACAGGGGCTGCAGAACAAATGCAAACCCTGAAACATCACCTCATCCCTCGACTACTGAGAAACCCCAGAGAAAGCAACATTACAGTATCATCTGGAATTTTGAAGGGTAGAAGGAAGTTGAAATCCATGTTCTGCTTAGCAGCAGAGAACTGAGCTGCAAAGTCAACAACCAAGCTTTAAGAAACAACCACAAGTAGCCAGTGTGCTTTTCAAAGAGAGGAAGCAGCAAGCTGCCAAGCATAATAAAAGCACAAGAGATTTCTCCTTGGGAAGAAAGCCCATAAAACACACAGCTACAGAGATGAGAGAGAGAGGCCTATAATGACAGAGTAAGAGCAAAGTCTGCAACAAGACTAAGCAGCACAAAGAGGAACAAAGTCCTCCCTCTACCAGGCATCTGGTAATGCTGACATACCCCACTGTAAGGAGAGAGCCAGACTCCCAGCAACCCTGTCCCGCTTTGTAATGGCCAGAGGGCTGGATTTGCACCTGGAATAGTCCCTAATAGTCTTCATCTGAGAGAGGAAGATAAACCCACCTGCTACCCACTCATAAAAGTCTTTATCAAGGCACAAAGGAGAGTAGGAACAGTGCTTTTGACTTGATTGCTCCAGGGCAGGAAGATGTGTGTGTTGACTTTACAATCAAAGCAATAACCCAGCTACTCAATATGTGGGACTTATGAATCAGTGTGGAGAAAGAGTGATAAGTAGCTATCTCAAAATAACTTCCTCCTTCACTGCATCCCTTCTCCTTTACAGTTTTTAATATGTCCATATGACTAGTTTATTTTGTATTTCACTCTTTTGAACATTTGAGTTATAAGCAAATGACTTACCTAATGTGATGCTTAATGCAGAGGAAGACAGATGCTTTTGCTGTTGTATCAGTAAATGGGATTTTTTATTTCTAGAATATCTAAAACTCTCATTGCTGTGACCAAAAACCCCAAACAGTCCTGAGATTGTGGCTCATAGAAAGCAGATTATTGTTAGTGACAAGTATTGAAAGACTGTGCTTTAAATGTGGCCATGCTGGGCAGAATTTTTTGTTCTGATGTAAAGACTGCATTTCTGTCTGAAGAAAATTTGCAGTCCTGCTGAAAATATTTGTCTTTCTGTTATAGTATCTCTAGCACATACATTGAAAACTGTTTGTGGTTTGAAAAACAGGTGTAGATGTGTTGTATGTGATCTAGCATGTTTGGTTTTGTGGCATTGACAGGACAGATATTGTCTCAACAGTAGCTCCGTTCCTTTTGTGATTTCCTAAGTCATGTCCACTTAGGTTTTGGGCACTTAGTTCTCAGCTGTCTCAAAATAAAATCCTGCTTTCTTTGCACTTCAATTTGGTAACCTAGGTCTGCAGTTTCCTTTTCTGAATCTTCCTGTGATTAGCCCAGCAGATCCAAAGACCTGTCCTTCCTAATTACAGGTGCTCTTCCCTAAGAGGAGGAGCAGAACATGCCAATGATCACCACCTTCCTTAAAGCCCAATGCTATTTATTTAGAACAAGATGCTATGGAAAAAAAGCTACTTAATAAGCCAAGACATGACTCACACACCTGCTAAGTGTTGCCTGTCTTCCTTGTGGTGCCCTGGCAAATATGATAAGAAAGGTCTGCCAGCTCTTTAATTCAGAGAGAGCATCTGTGTATCAGCTCGTGCTGTCTCTGCTCCAGAAGACAAAAATGAGTGCCAGGATTACAGGCATGAGAACTTGTGTGAAGACATGCAGGTTCCACAGAAACACTTCTCATTCAGCCTGGAGCACAAATGCATCAGTAACATGTGCTGCCCAGAAGTCAGTCCCCACCATCTTTCCCATCCTGTGGGCCAGCAGTCAGGTCTGGAGCATCTCTGCAAAGCTGGGTAGACTCCTGCCTGTAACCAGTCTGCTGCTCTCTGAAGTCAAGTGCCTGCCACCTTCTTGCTTGTGAGAACAGCAAAAACTTGCGTGGCTGGACAGCTGAGAATGCTCAAAAGTAATCAGTAGCTGTTGGATTTTCTCTATGGCCAAGGATGGGCATTGTCCTCCTATGCTCAACCACATGCAAGATCAAAACAGGAAAAGCATCTGCCCAGACAGAGCTGTCCTGTGTGTGTTGGTTGTGGCCAGTCCTGGGTTGTCCTGGTGCATTCCATGCTTCATAACCTCTGTGGCAGTTTGCTGTAGAAGCATTGGAAAGCTTGGTGTTATCATTTCCATCATGGGGATGTCATGACCCTTGAATACTTTAAAACTATTGCCGGTTATGAAGGTAAATTTATTTCAACATTAAACCTCTTTCAGTTGAGTTTTTAGCAGATATGATGCTTCCAAGCCTATTGGAACAAGAGGTCAGAAAGTGCAGCTGTAGCCCACGTGGAAGCAGAATTTTTCTAGTGAAATAAGATGAATGCTGTCTTGAAGAGAAGGCATGATTTTTGTGGTCTTGTTACCAGACAGGCAGTGGCTCTGGTCACAGGGTCTTTGAAATCTGGTTTGGCTTTACAAGAACCCCAGCAACATGCATGTTTTACTGTGCTCTTTTTGGGGAGGGAAGGTTTCTTTTCTGTCCCGTATGGAACACCAGGGCCACGTAGCAGAGGGTTGTGCTGTCCTGCACTGAGATGGAAACAGAGGGCTTCTGAGAACATGTCAAGTCATAGGCTGTGGTGGTAACAGAGGGTAGGTGGGAGGAGCACCATTGTCCAGGCTTCAGGCACTTGACTGCCTGGCCAAGACTGCTGCAAAGAGAGAAGCTGATCAACAGGGTGAGTCAGGCATTAGCATAAATTGAGGTGAATTCCCTGTGGCTGCCCTGTGTGTAAGGGGGTGTGTTTGGGGGAAGCTGACTGCAGGCACGTATAGGAGGGGCTGATTCACCTGTGCTGCCTGTGACACACGGCACTGTCAGCGCAGAGCCCTGCACTGCGCCGCTCCAGCAGCCGCGCTCACAGCGACTGCTGGTGTTTCTGCCCAGCTTTCTGCCACCTAGACATGCCTGTGCCTGCAGGCACTGCCTTCACCCCCCTCCTCCAGGCAGAAGTCAGAAGTCCCTGCCCAGAAGCTGTGTCTTTGCTTTTGTTCTCTGGGCATAAGTCTTGGGCGCTCTAGGTGTGCAATGGTAACTCTGCTCCCGTCCTGTGTCTGAATGCCTGAGCAAGCAGGGCTCCTGCAGCCCTCAGCAGCCTCTCCATGAGCTAATTACAACTTCCCTGCTCCCAGTGCATGTGTGAGAAGGTTTCTGTCAGATTTTTGATGGAATGCATGTCAAGGCAGGGTAACTCAGCAGTTTTTCTAAGTGCAGAGATGTTTCTGCTGCACCTTCTCGCCGTGTAAGCGGTGTGTGGGAAGTGTTGACAGTGCAGTTCTGTGGGCCGTGCTCCTAATTGGGAGGCAACAGGAAAGTGACTCATAAGACATTGCATCCTCCTCTGTGCAGGCAACATGGTGACTTGAAGAACAGGCACTGGACCACACAGAAGCTGTGGGATTGACAGCAAAATGATATAGGCTGACAGTGACCAAGGTCTTGGCTGGTAAAGATCCCGACTGAAGTCATCTGAGCTGCTCTTAGGAGTTCCTCAGCTATCAATGACCTGTGGGCACCAGCAAATAGAGTTCTGCTCCGTCCAGAGCTGTCACACTGTGCCAGGGTTTTAATAGCCATGGCCGAAAACAGCATCCAGTGTTGACAGAATGAGGTATTTACTGTTAACCTGTCTGCTTGCGTAACTTCTCTGTGCATGTAACTGCAGTGTCAGTCTGAACCCTTTTCTGTACTCACCATGTCCTGATGTTGCTGCTCTTTTGGCTAGCCCTGACCTATCAATGTTCCCTGTGAGATTGCTTTTCTCTGTCTGGTTGGATTCTGCTATTGATCCTGTTCTGGCGTTAACCTTTCCAGCTCTGCCATGACATCTCCATTGCGGATTTTAATTCTTCTCATGTTCTTAACCTTGTCTTATCTGAAACCCTGCTACATGCTGAGTTTTTTTTTAAATGGATGTGAGAGCAGAAGCTCAGGTGAGCCACGCTGAATTTGGTAACTTTATCTCTTTATGTCAAGGCCAGAGATTTCCTTGTCATTCTTCCCATTCTAATGTAATCTCTCAGCGGCTCTCCAGTAGTTTGAGGTGCTGTGGTATCTTCCCAATGCCAAATACCCCACCTAGTTATACCTGTCTGTATGTGGAGACAGTAACAATGTCACCAAAGCGGAATATAAGTACAGTTTATCTGCCTTGTCTGGAGTAAAGGATAGTGTAGGGTGCAGTACTACATGCATGTAGTACTGCACTACAGTAGTAAAGGCCCATTTTCCTCTTAAAAAACAATGGGACTTTTTTGAGAGGAGGTGGAAAAGAGGGAAAAGTGAGATTGATTTGGCTTATGTGCTTTTTTAGATGTTACCTACTTAAATTAATCCAGTCTGAATTCTGCCTGCATCCCTGTAACAACATTTGTAGCACTCATTCCTCCAAACCCAATTGTAACAACACAGAGTAAAGGCTGATGTGGTTTGGTTGAATCTACCCCAGATTTTAGCAGGGTACCGTCCCTGTTTAATGGCCAGTGTGAAATCTGGCAGTGAGTGGTACTGTGCTGACCATGGGGAATCTGCTCCTGAGACAGATTAAACCTACAGACACTCTGGTGGCATGGGCACTGGAAGCTGATGACAGGTGTGTCAGTGGAATATCAAAATCATAGCTTGAGTGGTTGTTATGTTACGTAAAGATTGGACTGGAATGTTGTACACAAGCAGTGGCACCGTCACCACCTGTTTACTAACTCTGATGTTACACATAGCCTGAGGTTACATCAGGCTAAAGAGCACACAGACAGATTCTCGTGAGGTGGGAACACTAACTGGTGCCAGGACAGCAGCTGACAATGTCAGCTTTTTTTGAGAGGTATTTCCCTCCCCTCATTTCAAGGAAAAGCCTCTAAATTTTCCCTTGGTGGTATCCTCAGTATAAGATTTCAGGACTCTCAACTAACACATACATTTCAAATCCTCAGAGGTGTATGAATCCCACCCTGGTACAGATTGCACTGTTGAGGAAAGACTCTGTCCCATTATCTGTGTGTTTTGGATAGAAACAGTTCCTTGAGTACATCTTCTCAGTAAAAGAATAAATAAGGTCTTACCCCAGAGCCTCCAGACCATTATAACAAAGTGGCTGTACAGCTGCTTGTGTTCCAGTTTCTGATGAATGTGGCATTGCTATCAGCAGTGCTGGGACATGCACAGCCTATTCTTAATTTTACACATACATATCATGTTGTGGAACAGTGACTGTTTTCCAATATATTTTAATCTCTTCTAGCTGTGCTCCCATTTTAGGAAATCTGTGCCAGCTAAGATAGGAAGGCTGTTTCCTTGTAGATTTTAAGAGGTTAGTGATTCTTCAGGATAACAATTTTCTCTTTTTAAAATTGCCCTTTAATCTCAGCCTCTTGTGAGCACTTGGCTACAATCTGCCAAGACCCCAGCCTAGCAGCAGGTAGCTTGCAGCATCAGCTGGGGCACCTGGGCACTGTCTGGAGGAGAGAGGCTTCATGCAGAGGTGGATGCAGGGTGAAAGGACAGTAGTGATCTCCTCTCTAAGATCTTGGTTGGCAGAAGTTTATTCCTAAAGTCTGTCACTGCAAGCTAATGCAAAAACCTTTAGCTTTATTCCCTGTCACACTGCCTCAGACTGTGGAATGGGCAGTGACAGTGCTGCCCTCTCATAGACTGACCATCTGCCTGTATAATGTTCAGACCCCGTTGTGTTTTAAAGCTTAGACAAGAAAACAAGCATCAGAGGTTCCTGATTGAAGATTGATAAGAATGTGTTTAAATCACTTGATGCTGAACTTAATAATGTGCTTAAGATTAAGCAGTTAATGATTCCTTTGAGTCTGAGCCTATGCATGAGAGAGATCTTCAGAGTTAGAGGTAGAAAGAATCCCTCCAAATCTTCCAGTGCCTTTTCTCTCTAATCCTGAAGATGGATGTGGCATCACACTATTGCCCAAGGACTGTTTCATGCTGCATCTCCAGCAGATGATGATTGAATCATCACCTATTCTTCTCCTATCCCCACTCCATTATCTTCTGTGCTGAAATGGGAACCTCTAACACAAAATTTCCTCAAACCAAGGCTGTGGATGGCTGTTCTCTTCTTGATCCCAATGGTGGGAAAGCCCCAGCTTTTCTTGTTGCTTCTCCAGAGCTGCTGGCAGAGCTGTGTGTATATGTTTTATCCTAAATGAGCAGGTAAGAAAACTGCTCTTCAGCAGTTTAAAATGACATATGATGGCACAGTAGCTTAGATTGCACCTCCAAGCATCCCTCTTTTCCCTTAACTGCCTCATTAAACTGGCTTTACAAAATTTTCCCTTTCCTATGTTGCAAATCATCACAGTAAAGCCTTAGGATTTCTTAGCCTTTGGATTTCCATGAATGAGCAGACAAAGGGAAAAGGAGCAGATAACTATTGTGTGTCAAGGGCTTGGCTGTGAAAGAGCAGTTGCGGGTGGCTACACAGCTAGGCAGGTTAAATGCAGCAGCAGAAAGGATTTAGATTTTGCTGGAAGGTGATGGAATGGCACCAAGCTGTGATGGTGTAGCTGTGGGGGGCTCCATTCATCTAACAAAGCCCATGTGCTGCACTTCTTTGCAGTCAGGCAATACTGCAATACAGGCAATGGGAGACCCAATCTAAGCCAAGAACTGTCTCTTACCTTCCTCCCTTCAAGCCAGGATGACTTGGTGTATGTTGAACATAAATACAGCTTTGCCATGTGTCTTCTTTCAAACATCAGCAGGTGTGAGGTCTTCTAGTTCTGTCATAACATTGGGTTATGCACCAAAGAAAAGTCAAAGCTAGACTCCATAGCATCCTCTGTGGAGCCTTGAGCCTGAGAGGTAACCCCTCTGACAAATTTCAGCCACTTTCCTGTAACAGAGCTGGCCTCTTTCCTTTGAGCTATTTTTGGCTGCTCGTTAGTGATATATGTGGTAGAGGAAGATAATGAGAACAATTAAAGAGGAATTTCAAGGTGCTGTGCTGGAGGTAATGGAAAGAAGGCGTCATGATATGATTGTGCAATAGCCTCATGTTTTAGGTATTATTGCTCATGGCAAACGTGCTGTGAGAGGACTCAGTACCTGGGTAGAAGGGTCATTGTGGCATGTTACAGCATCCATGATGTATGTAGCAAAGATTGCATCATAAGGCTGAGCATTAGCATTAAAGAGCATCTGAAGAGCCTTTAAGTGGGAGAAATCCATGTGGGAAGGCCAGCTGGTTCTCACATGTGGCTTTTCCCAGAAGATATCAGATCAAAATAGTTACAAGCTCAATCCCCCAGTTTTTCTGTGTGTTTGTTGGGAACACAGTGCACTAGATTTGAAAACAATTGATTTCATGCTTTGTGACGAGGCTAGTCAAAAAACAGCTACAAATGGGAAACTGAGAAACAAAGGCTGGGCAGGAAACAGAGCTGAGCTCTCAATATGACCCTTTAAATTGAAAAAGCTATAAAAGCCTGGCACAGATTTCATAAACAAGGGAGTTGGGGAACAACACAATTTGAAAGCATCATTGTCTTTTTTCAGATTTTTATTGTCAAATCTTTTTCCTGGTATGTTGCCTCTGTATGAAAGAAATTAAAGCAAACACTTAGATAATGTTATTTGACAAATATCATACCAATGGACACTCTTAAGAAAACTCAGCAGGCAAATTCCTCGTCTCATGCAGGTCTTTTTCCTCTGCTGATCTCTCATTCTCCCCATTTCCAAGTGCCCTAAGCAGGACCACTCAGAATCACAGAGTATTCTGGTTTGGAAGGACCCACAGGATCATCGGAGTTGAACTCCTGGCCCTGCACAGGACAGCCTCAAGAATCACATCATGTGCCTCTTAGCAAGCTCGAATCTGCGTATGGAGAGGTGATGGGAAAGAAAGATGCTGATGACCATGACATCTGAAATTAGTTTATGGCTTTAGTAGACCACAAGTATCATCAAAGTTTGTGTTGACCTTGCTCTATTCAGTGCCCTAGCCTGAGCATACCTCTTGCCTGAGCAGGCTCAGATGTTGCATCAGTGTCCCGTAGTAATGCACAGAACTCTTTTTACACCAGTTAATTGAGTCTAACTACCCCTCTTGGCAGATGAGTGAGTACCAGCCCCACTTTACACCTAGGAAGAGTGGGAGGGGAAAGTGTCTTGACCCAAGTTTAATTGGCAACCAGTGTGAGCAATGTCAAATACCCTGTTTGCCTGCACCCAAGCCCTGTGTATGCGGAAATGGTGAAGTTCCTTGCAGAACATGGGAGAGGAGTTAAGTGTTGGGCTAATATTCTGTGTTAGATACTATATTGCACGTTGGGTGCCAGGTAATGTGTTGAGAAATGCACAAGGGGAGTGGGCTCAGGGGCACAGGCTGCATTGCCAAGGAGAATAACAGTGCTAGTGACATGGTAGTCAGGCAACAGGCTTGCACTGGCCTGCTGAGCACTGGCAGGAGGACAGCCTGCGTAGTCTGATGGCAAAAGGGATGCTGGACTCGTTTCAGCTGCTCAGTCTGGCTGCATCAGTGCCCTGGTTGGTGTTTCCTTCCTTATCCTCTCAAGAAAAGACAAGATAATTTGAAGCACAAAGCCAAGACTTTGCCCTCTGGAGGGATTCCAGGGCTGCAGATGGACCGGGCTGTTTGCAGGGCTGCTGGAAAGCAATTACGTTTGCAGTTCAGGGGAAGGGAAGAGGAGGAGGGAGAGTCACTGAACTGACAGCAGGGATAAGAAGGTAGCTCATTAGCACATCATCTTTTCTGCACCCTTCTGTGTGGGAGCAGATCTCCATATGATGACATTCAGAGTCTGGCAGGAGAAATGTCATCCTGGAACTAGTAGGAATTTTTCCGCAAGAAAGTGTGAGCAAGTAGGTTTAAAGAGATCAAAAGTGAGCTCCTCTGTGGTCCAAAGAGCATAAAGGTTCATCCTTCAAGGTTGTTCTCAAACTTCACCACCAGCTGCTAATCTGGAATATGAAGACAAAGTATGGAAGTAATGAGGTATTCATTAAAACAAAAAATACAAAAACCCACAAACAAACCAACACCCCCCCTTCCCTCCCCATCCAAAACAAAGACCCCAAAACCCAGAAAAACCCCAAGCCAACCAATCAAAACATCCTTTATGGTGGATGAATTTTTAACTGAACGTTAGAATTAGAGAGCTGATCAAATACTGAGCAGGTACTTGAACTAGGAGAATTCCAGCAGAAGCCATGCAAAAAAGCCTTCTCTTTATGGCATTCAAAACAATCTGGAGAACAAGTCCTGTGTCAGTGACAGTGGCCTGTTGGAAACCCCACAGCACAGCAGTAATAAAGATATAATGCACTTAATTATGACCTAAAGGTGAATTCCTTATGGACTTATTCAAAAGACTCATGTGGCTGTTTAACAACACTCCCATCCCCTGAGCAGTCTGCATGGTCCCACAGGAAAAGATCAGAAAAAGCACACCTTAACTGTTCCCTAAAGGAAAATTGAGAATAGGAAATGTGTGTCTCTCACATCAGGCAAGCAAAAAGTCTGTGCACTGAGTCTGAGAGGCAGAACTGCTCTCCTTTTTATGAAGATTTTTAATGAAGATTTTGCATGTGAATCTATCGGTGTAGCAATCTTGAGTCCTTCTTTTGAGACACAGATGAAGGGGCAAAGAATGAACTCATGCTGAAAGCTTATGAAGCCAGTGAAGCACCAGGTAAAGACCAACCCTTCTTATTTTCTCTTAATTGTTGTGTTTCCTCAGTATAAGCTCGTCCATCCCGGAGTGGGGAGCAGGAGTGCCCGCAGCCGTGCTGTGGTGACGCCTCTGCTGGGCCAGAGGCTCGGCAGCCAGCAGGAATCTCTGCTGTGCTGCCTCTCCAGGGCAGGAGCTCTGCCATTTGCTTGGGCACATCCCACACGGTGCTAAGGGACAGCAAGGTGGAGGGCAGGACTACGGAGAGGTATTTGTCCTTAATGTTCACACTTGCCTCACGGACAGAGGATGTCCAAGAGCTGTACAAACCTGCTCTAACCTACAGTGGGTAAACAATGCCTGATGAAGAACATGGTGGACAGAGAAACAGGGGATTCTGCAGCGGGCAGCTGCAGAGACTGTACAGTAGGAGCTGGGAGAGGAGAGGGAATGAATCCCTAACCATGAATCCCCCTTCATCCTGATTTACACAAGTGTAGCTGTCTAAGTCAGTGCAATTACATTAATAGGAAAGCTGGCTGAGGAATAAAAAAAAGAACTCCATATCACTTCACTGGTTGTTCTTTGTACTACTAGCAAAGCTTTCTTCACACTCCAGAACACACTCCATCCAGCTTACAGGAAATTACATGCTGCAACTGTTTAGCAATGCTTTTTATATAAAACTAAAGCAGAGGACAAAAGCAGAACACAAGATATGTGCATAAAGTACTGCTGAGGTTAATGCAAAGGCATTTTGAACCTAATAATCATTCAGCTCTGCAAAATTTCAGGTGAGGCTGCTCAGCACCCTGAAGGCAGACGTGTGCCTGCATGAAGAGGGTTCTCTTCCATTTGGCAACTGCAGCCCTGTGGCATGAGCTGCCACAGGACACAGGGGGACAGCTGGGCTAACAGTGTTAAAACAGAGGTGGTGGTTGTGGAAGTGAACAACTGCACCTAGAAAGATACAGAGAATGGCATCCACCCTCCTGGGAAGTGGCTGATCTCTGCAGGTCTGGGTGGTGACTTCTCCTGAGATATCTGTCCTGTGTGGCTGCCTAGCAGTGCCTTGAATGCCTCTGCCTCTCTGGAACCTCACTCAAAAAGTTGGAGAGCTGCAGTTAGTTACTCAGGAAGGAGGGAACAGGCTCTGGAGCAATGAAACAATAGTGAAATAGAGGTAGACAGTGAGAAATCCTTTTCAAAGTAAATGTACACAGTGCAGCTATTTGCTACGACATTCTGACGCCTTTTCAGAATTTCATAGAATCTCAGAATGTTTGAGTTGGAAGGGACCCTAAAGACCATCCCTGCTATGGACAGGGACACCTTTCACTAGACCAGGTTGCCCGAAGCACCATCCAGCCTTGCCCTGAACACTTCCAGAGATGGAGCATCCACTTTTGGTCAGGCTCTGCAACTGCACACTTTCTCTGTCTCTCACATTCTCCATCAGGTATTGTTATCTAATTCTGGTGTAGGCTTACAAATACCCCTTAAACTGTTCCAAGTGCCCTTTCACGAGTACAATTCCAGCATGTGTGTGAGCCTGAGAAAAGGAAAACTAAAGCTAACCAACCACACCCAAAACATCAGTGCCGCAGAAGTGACTAACTGTGCTGGACCCTGAGGGGTTCTGGTGACATCTTTAGCCACACGGAAAGAAGCACAGGGTCTGCCCTTCCCACCTGCCTCCAGGCTGCCACGGGGGTCAGGCTGTCTGAGCCTGCAGTCCCACTGACAGCGGTGCTGCCTTTCCTGAAAACCTTTGGAAGCACTATACTCCATGGCCTCTCTCCCTGTTTGCCATAGAGGCACCGATTAAATAGCTGCATGTTAAGGAGCCTCTGACAAGAAACACAATGCTGCATGTACAGGCTGCTGTTTGGACGTCTGGAGCTGATTCCTGGCCCCCAGGGCTCCAGTGCTGCCAGGGACCCTACTGCTGCTGAAGCAGGTGTACAGGTGTCCCCTAAAGCAAAGGGACAATGGAGAAAAGCAGGAAGCTTTTCTGTGCCTTCAAAGCACCAGCTGCAGGGTGGCTGTGCTGCAGCCTTCTGCTTCAGCTATTTTCAGTCAGTTTTGTGATAGTGGGCTGGGCAGAGATGAAACTTGCTCTCTCCCACACAGTGTTAGCCTGTTTTTTGTCACCAGGAGCTCCTCCTGGTGCTACAGCTGCAGCCCACCAATCCAGCTCATGGCCAGGGAGCACACCAGAGGAGGGCCCTGGAGTGGGAATCTGGTACTCAGGGGGAACGATGCTGTTTGTTTTCTCCCTGTGCCTGCTGCTCTGCAGTAGTGCTCCCTGACTGGAGCTGAAGGCTGAAGCTGAAACATGAGCAGTGACTTTCAGAGAGATGTCCTTCCTGGCTCTGCACACTGGCACTGAATTAATGTGTGTTACCTGGTGTGCTGCATCATGTGCCATGCCAAAATTAGTCACTGAAGGCCAGGGTATAACACTCCCCTGATCCGTGTGGGTTTTTCAAAGGGTAGAGTTTGGTTTGTCTCTTATAGCTTGGGGAGGGTGTTAACACTGAGACTCATTGAAAATGCCTGAGGTGCCTTCCCTTGGCTGCTGGGGGACATCCTGATACCTTGTCTGTACTGTCATGTGGGTTTGGGTGGCACACACCCTCCTCCTGTGACTCCAACCCTACCCTTGGAGGCAGCATTTTGCAGTGCCTCAGTGCACTTTCCATGGTCCCTTGTGACCTTGCAATTGGGGTTCCAGAGCTGTGCAAATCCTTTTAACTATGCTAAAATCCCCATTTTGGCCAGACATCTGCAAACTGTGACCATGCAATGCTGGACCTGTTCTCCCAATATTAGTACGGGATCTTTGCAGCCACAAATCTTGCAATATTTACCCTCTGTTAGCCCCACTTTTCTGTTCCCCACTAACCACAGTGCACAGGGACAGAGCTTGGTGTGCCTTCAGTTCCAAGAGACCCGCAGTTCTGCTCAGTTAAGGTGCTTTGCGACAGGAAGGTGTCGTCTGCCACCTACCCTGAGCAGCTGCAGGCTCTGGCTGTGCCGACTCTGCAGACCTCTACTGGCGGAACAGGGCTGCTCAGGGATGCTGTGCCGCCGGCTCCCGGCGCTGCAGGGCTTGTGGAACTGCTGCAAACACGTACTCCCTTCTCCTGCTGCTCTCCCCACTCTCTGGTATAGATGAACATACTCAGCTTTCCCAAGACAAAACCTGAGTGCAGCAGCTTGTTTGTGGTGAAGAGCTCCTTCCACACCAGCACTCTCTCCACTCTCAGACGCTGCCAGTTTGGATTCACCTGGCAGGATCCATTCCTCCCCAGCCTGTTTCCAGCACTGTGCCTCACAGCTACTCGTTGTGGGAGAGTTTATTCTAAACATAATGTACAGAAAGTCCCCTGCTACCATTGCCTGCTCGGATTTCTCATAAGAACCCTCAAATGGAATGGTCACAAAGCTTTATACTACAAGAGGAGCACTCATAGTGGTGTTATTGCCAGGTGGTTTAGTAAGAAACACCTAATACAAACATGCACATTATGTCAGCTAGGGAAATCAGCTTTTGTTCTTTGTGTTATAGATCAGTTGTTACCACTTCCATGTCTTCACTCTGCAGTTTAGAATGCCGAGGGTCTTTCCTGTGTTGCATCTGTGAAACACCTGAATATTATGAAAGCTGCAGCAAATGACAAGTCCTTCCTCAAATACTTTACAGTTTAAACAGATTGAACAGGCAAAAGGTGAAGGAACGGGAACGTTGCTTTTTGTTGTTGTGTATTTTTTTTTTTACCTACTGTGGGTGAGATGTATGGAAATAAAAGTACCAGCTTAAAAATACCATATGCCTGGTGTTTGTTTGCAAAGCTATTTATTTTTCTTCATATCTGAAAAGTGGTGACACAACACAGTAAGTAACTGGCAATATATATTACCTGGGTCAGGCCCTGGACTGGGTACTGGGTGGGTAGGGACACATACTAAGGCCCCTTACCAGGGGAAGGGACACCTTCTAAGGGCCATGAGTTCCTTGGGTGCTTAAACAAGGGTGTAGGGAGTAGTAGGAGAGAGGTTTTCTTCCCACCTAAGCCAGGGACCTCACCTTAGCTTTAGAGGCTGTGACATTCAAGGAGACACTGAAAGGGCTCAGCTGCCTCAGGCACCAAAACAAGACTGGGAACATCACTTTATTACAAGTAACGAGAAAATACCACACACTAATAAGCCCTAAATAGAGTGGAGAAAGGCATAACCAGAAGTGTCTGGACGTTGCAAGCAAGTTCAGTGATGGAAGTGGAAGCATTTCTACCATGGGGGTGATGAGGCACTGGGACTCACTGCTGAAGACCACATTAACCCCTTGTACTCTGATGCCTTCATGTGATTTCCCACAGTGTTTGCTTTAGGCAGCCCAGTGCCAGGTGTCTGAGTGAGCAGAAAGTCCAGTGACAGAGAGGGTGTGTGCAGAGATGGGCCCCACGAGTCCCTCATGTCACCACCTTCTCTGTCCAGCTGACTCATGCTCTGCAGGGTACCCTGCTGCCTTCTGCTGGCTTGCAGTAAAACCCTGGGAGTTATCAGCACTTCATTTCGTTCTCTCCCACTTTATGGAATATGTGAGACTCACTTCTTTAGCTTGGGACTGGGCACCCACAGGGCAGGGAGAGGGAAGGTGTCAGTGTGGGGAGAGAGCTGTACTTCACAGCCAGGAGCACCCTCTGCCACCAGGACACTGTCCATGACGGTGTTTCCGTATCAGTCGGAATGGGGGTGCGGGGAAGCTGGTTGAGGCCTGGGAAAAGCAGTTGGCATGGTCATAATCAGGCAGGAAACGGGAAATGGTGTTGTGAGGTAACAACAGGAAGCGATGATGGCAGAGCGGCGCGGCCCAGTGCGGGCTCGCAGCGGAGAAGAGCGCTGCTCCGCTGTGAGGGAGGTGGCGGGAGCTCTGCACGGCCCTGCTCCGCTGCCCAGGGCTGTTTATCCTTAGCAGCCACTTAAACAATTTGAGCAAAGCGGCGAAGGCTTGTTTACACCTCCACAGCCATGAGGAGGCTGAAGGATATGAACGAGCCCTTCCAACATCCTTCTAAAGCCGCATTAGCAGCAACAATTCCACCTCATAGTTCAGGAGAGAGAAATGGCCAGCCGTGGAAATGGAGACCTCCAGAAGGACATGTAGGGGTTAACTGTCTGCATCCCACTCCCTTCAGAGAAGCACTGCCTGCTCCTCAAATTCACGCTTTGGGATGCCTCTTGCACAGCTCCAACCATCTTAAAAGCACTTGTCAGGTTTCAGTTAATGACATTGACCCTTCCAAGCGTCATCCTTCCCCCTGGTTATTTCAGGTGCCTCTCCAGGAGCAAACACTGGAAGGATCCACCTTTCTCCATGAACCCTAGATAAGTCACACGGTTGGCTTAAACGAGACGCTTCACGCTTGGATGGCTGCAGTGAGGTGAGATGAATCTGCATCTGCTGGAGATGACTGAGAGCAGATTGTGCAGCAACTGCCAAAAAGGCAAGGAAATTCTTCCTCATGCTTGAAAAATGCTTGAAAATCAGATGCAAGGGTTCCTTAACGTTACTGCTTCCATGAAAAAGGAGATATTTGGAATTATAAGCACACAGGTATTTCTACCTCTTCCTAGAATGTAAGTGAACTCTATCTCCAGAAACCTGGACAGGCATTGTGAATTGTATGTAGAGTTTTGAAGAACTTCAAAAACCTCCTCCTAAGCAGCTTATGACAAACATAAATACCATTAAAAGCATGAAAATCAGTGTAATCTTCACGAGAAGAGAGGGTTGGGATGAAGGAAAGAGTCTGTGTACTATAAAGAGACACGAGAGGATGGGAAACTATTGATGAAGAAACTAACACCAGGACCTGGTGAGCTGAATTGAAAGAGGGGATTAGAACAGGGCCATTTCTTTTTTAATTACCATGCTTTTATCTCATGTGGTTTTTTACCCCCCCAGATACATGTTGTTCAAATTGTCTTTTGTTTCTTTGTTGACAATCTTCCAGAGAACAAATGAGTTTATGATCAAGAACAAAATGCTTTGGCAGCGCTTCGGCATTTTCTGCCAAAGCAGAAAATGTAAGGAAAATATTAAACAGTGTTAATAGAGAAGTACTTTCAAATGCACAGTGATTAATATCTGCATCAGAAATTTCAACCTTCCTCACAAACCTCCATGGGAGCCATGTGCCCCAGTACAGGGATCATCACAGCTCTTGCATGATGCCAGGAATGGCCAAATCCTGTTCTGACTGGTGAAGGCCTCTCCAGCTATAAACCTAACTCTCAGCAGATCTGTTTGGATGTTAAATACAACTTAGTTCAATTGAATTTATAAAAACACACATGGTGTCTCTGTGACCTTCTAGGAAGTTAGTTAAAAATATAATCACCAAAACCACTGTGAAGCCAGGAACAATTCAACAAATAAGCTATAAAGTACAGCTAAAAGATGTCATCACCAAACAGCCTCTCCTCAAACTGCATGATTTCCTCCATTAAATGTGTATTTGCAAAACATGATTATGAGCAAGGTGCTCCTTTTGAACCTTGAGACTCTCCCTGGGGATGACCTGATCTTCATGCTGAGCAGCTGGCAGGGTGGGTTGGCTGCAGAGATAGATGGAGTCTGAGCACTGTCTCCAACTTGGCTGGC
This sequence comes from Passer domesticus, assembly GCF_036417665.1. Lineage (NCBI taxonomy): Eukaryota > Metazoa > Chordata > Aves > Passeriformes > Passeridae > Passer > Passer domesticus. Next base: position 37,881,747 of record NC_087479.1, read on the forward strand.
AAGAGGAAGGACAGAATGCTTGCAGAGGAAATGAAGCAGGATTAAGCCCTTCATGGTGGTTATGTACTATGCTGCTATCTCTGTGAGAGGCAAGTCCATCATTATTGTACAGTCTGTGGAAGAGATAAAGTAGTCATGGGATCATCTGTGTTATGCAGGTCACACAACACCCAGGGCTATGTTATCCCCAGGTGTAAACCCCTCTGTGTGCCTTAGCTGAAGGTGTCCCCTCTCACACAACACGTCAGCCAGAAGTGACCCAGTGAGGGGAGGATGGAGAGATGGAGACTTGGGCAGCAGGAGTTATTTTCCAGTCCATTCCATGCCCTGCACTTTTAAACTTGACCTACTCCTCCTGTTCAGGGGAACACTCCTGCAGTGTGGGAGCTGCACAGAGCCTGTCACCACCGAGTTCCTCAGGGACATGTGTGGAGTGCTGCTGGAAGGCAGTGAAGCCCTCTGGGTGGCAGTGACTGCTGGGTGAGCTGTGTCTCTTTCCCTTTGTGTCTCCTGAGGGGTGAAAAGCTCGTTGGAGGGGACAGCTCATGTATGTGAGAATGGAGTACCTCTGGGAAGCTCATGGTCTGTCATCAAGCTATAAAAGGGAGGAAACAAGGGTACATTCCACCAGGTACAAAGGTCCTTGGAATCAAATGCTGTGAGTGGAACAATTGCATTGGCATGTGAAATTATTGCTGTGTACACAATCAATTACCTGATGGACCAGACAGTTCCACCCTAACCCTGCAGCATGATAGATGTGCTGCAGAAATATATCCCAGAACTGTACAGGGGAAGAGGAGCAAGGGTGGCAGCGGTAATGCCCAGCAGAGGCAGCAGAAAGGATAGCTTTATGGTGCTGGGTCACACTGTTTCCCAGAGAAGGTCAGAGAGCAGAGTAGGATGGTTTAGAGCAGATGCAAGAGTGATCAAGGAGAAATCTCACTGCTTTGGGTGTTGCTGGCCAACCTGCCAGCTCTGGGAGCTGAGCTGTCAAAACTTAAAAAAAGAGAGCAGGACTCAGGGAGGGACAGGCACAACGAGGGCAGGGAATCTTGATGGAGAGGGTGTAAAATTGAAGTTGTGAAAACAGTGAAGAGTGGCAGAGTGATGAGTGATGTCAATTCTCTACAACTGGAGTCTGGATTGAGAGCAAAATGTGCTGGGAGTGTCATATTTGCTGCGTAAAAGCAATGTGTATTTATGGGTCAGGAATGGGAGATAAGGGAATGACAGGCAAACACAGATACGTAACTGTCGCTTAGACTGCTGCAGTGAAGGTTTGCCAGTGACCTACAGTGCCTTTCTTGTTTTAGCATAAATTAATGAAAGAAAAGACTGAGGAGCACTGAAAATACCTGATACGCGTTTTTTCAGAGATAATTTCATCTGTTGGACTAGGTGGCTGCAATTGCACAATAACTAATTTACTCTTCCTCAGCAGATCTTTCAAGGCTGAAAGCTGTTGCTGGTCAAGTCTTGTGCGTGTCCTGTATCGACCCCAAGTTCCACAAGCACCCCTCACCTACATTAACCTAAGCAAACTCTGTGCCCTGTGCTGTGTCCTGCTGCATGTTGTGTCAGCACCAGTGGGTGCTATAGCTACGGGTATACCCCGGCATCTGCCTCCCTTCATCGGCAGTCGTCAAAGAGGAAAGTGATGCAGAGCTGGAGCTGAACATGAAACAACTCCGGGAAAGCAGTGCCAGAGGAAGTACCCCTCTCACTCATTCCAGCTCCACAGTTACTTAGACTGAAGGGCTCTGTGTGGCTGTAGAAAAGTTTTTAACAGGTGCTAATACAAGGAAACATGAAAGAGTTTCTCAGAGTCTGTTCTTAAAATTGTTGTTTTGTCACATAGCTTTCAAGTGAATTTGTGCAGCCTTTTAAAATTGAATGCCAAGTTTAGCTGCAGTCCTTGAGCCAAATCCATAATCTTACCATAGTTATTGCAAATTATGCTGAAAGCAATAAATTGTACAGTTTGGTCTGAGAAGTCTATAAGCTTGTCAAGAGCTTGTTAAGAAAAAAGGCACTGCTTATCACAATATTTTGGTCCTGACATGGTCTGTGGTCCTCAAGAGGAATCCCTGAAACTGAGGTTGAGGAGTCTTTACAGCCAGAAGGATCTCAGCTCCTCCTGGTGAATTCCCACCCTGTGGCTCAGAGATGTACTCACCTGGGGGAGCCAGGCTGCTGAGCAGCCAGAGCACAGTGGCCCTCGGTGAGGAAGGTTTTGGCCAAAGATGTGGGTTAAATCCAGGTCGTGTTATGTGTTCAGCTAACTTTCCTGTGGTTTCTTTGGCAAGGACTTGGGGATGTGCACACGTGCAGGGATTCACATATGCTTTCCATGTCCCCCCGTGTGGAAGCAGGCACTGCTCCTGTTTTTCCTGTGTAGGATCTGTGATCTATTCTGGTAGCTGCATCGTGCAGTGCTGCCTCCAGTAAATATCCACAGATTTCCTTGTAAGATGATGCTTTTTTTTTTCCCCCTCTCTTCTGTGTGGATACACAAAGGCATGTGTTGTACCTGCTTTACCCCATGGGATCTACATAATCAGGTCCACAGGTTTTAATGGATTTCAACTCTTTTCTGTCTATGGGTACAGTTTCCTGTCATGTTTTGAGCAGGAAGAGCTGAGTCTTTTTTGGTCTTAGCATTCCTGCTTGCCTAGGCATTGGGAAGAGTTCTCTGTCTATTTTCCTGTTTGATTTTTGTGTGTGTTTTGTTTTAAGCAGGACAGAGTGCATGTGTGTATGTAATCCATGTGCTCAATTAAGAGAGGCATCTGTTGGGTTTATTTCACATTGCCGAGGAAGGACTGCAAGCAGGGAGCATCTGCTCAGCTTTTTGTCAATGGCTTGTTTTTCATAATTTGCTCTACAGGGTGAATGTTTGGGGAGGGGGAGGTGGCTTTTTATTTCTGAGTTTCGTCTTAAATTTATTTTTATGGTAGCTGGGGAAATTGGCTGGGATTTGAAAGTTAATTTTGCTGTGAAAAGGTCTAAAGAGGGAGAAACAAAACCATCCAAAGTAAACAGTATTTATGTAACCCTAATAACACACTCAGAGGGACCCTTATGAATCGTTATTTGCAGTACTTTAATGACTTATTTTTAATGACGTAAAAAGAATTTGTTATGGCTTTTTAAATGTCACTGGGATTTTTATTTTATTTTTTTTTTAAAAATTAGCAAATTTTGCTTAGATTTTATTTTGGGGAAAGATAGGAAAGGCATCCAATATTCAGATGATTTTTTGGCACTTTTTTGGCACTTTTTGGCAACAACAAAACCCCCTGATTTTAAAATAGAGCAGCAGTAGTTTCCTGTTCTTTTAGTTTTGCTTTTGTGCACTCGGATCTTGGCTGTATTGCACCTAGCTGATTTAGTGAGAGACTTAATTGCCTGTAAGTGTATGTGCTTCAAAGGCTACTAAACCTGCTGGGAGTATTTATACAAGTGTGCTTTTTGCACTTTTTTTTTTTTTGGTGGAAATGTCCTCCAAAAGGGCTGTAGAGGATAATGACTTTGTGATGCCCCGGGAGGACACAGCTGCTGATGTAGTGCAGGGAACTCGGGAGGAGAAAGCCTGAAACTCCCCCTAATCCCACAAGTGAAAGACAAATCTTACCCCTTGCAATCAAACAAACAAGGATACAATCTTACTTGTGTAGGTGTAGATGCTGTACCACAGCAACCTGCAGACAAGATATGGATCTTATTAAAAGTGTTTAAAGAAATAGGATTAAAAAAGATGGTAATAGTGTTTTGTTCTGTAAGTGAACCCCAAGACAAGGCATTTATTAGGCCACTTTGAAATGGTATTAAATCTGCATCTTTTGTGTCATGAATTGTCAGGGGAGAGGAAGAGTGAAGCATTAATAAAAATAACTTTCCCGACAGTTCAGTCCCACACATAGCAAGAGAATGTGTGTATATATATACGTGTGTGTATATCTGTAATTTAAATATTATCTACCACTACATAAATATCTATAACATTTCAAAATGTCAAATGAATGCCACTCAGCTAAACAACTTTGTTGACAGGTCTTAACATTAAAACTTTTTTTTATAAAAAGCAGCTGACATCAGTTGGTGTGCAAAATGTAAATGTAGGGACCAGGCAGGCGAGGTTACTTCTGGGGGGCTTTGCTAACTTTGGCTGTCACAGAATAACATGTGTAAAAGGACAAACCACAACAAACTTTGTAGTAGCAGGAAAGTATTTTCATTGCTTGAAAAAAAAAATAAAATTCAAACTTTGTCATCACATTAAAAACATTACATGAGAAGTAATAAACATATTTACACTTCTGTTTTGATTATAAATATACATTATATACAAAATAATGTTATAAAACGTAGAAAGTTCAGTGCTTCTGATTTTTTTTAAATTACTGAAATACTAGTCTTCAAAATAAACTACAAACAGACAAACTAAAACCCATATTATTGATTTCTGAAGGTCATCTTCAAAATGGTCCTACGTGGTCAGAGCAGAAGGTCAGTAGTGGGCAATATGAAGGGGTCTTGTCTGCACAGTTCAAGGGAGCAGATGGGCTAGTCCAACAGGCTTTGCAAGGGCAGGAATATCGCTGTCAGAGAGATAGCACAGTCCAGGTTTCCTCTAAGAGATCTTGTTTCTCCCTCCTCATTCTGCCCCTTGCCCTGGTCTCATTCATGAGTGTCACGGCACTTTCCACTGGGGTGTCCGGTATTAGTGCTGTAAATATGTATAGAAGGAAGGAGCTTCTGCCCGCCTCTGCTTGCCAGGGACAGACACAGCACATTTCCCATGTAGCACTGGGTGGGTATGAAAGAAACAGCATGAGCCTAAAACCTTCTAACTTTAATCTCCACCTGTCTTGGCAGAGGGCATCTCAGTGGGTGCTTCACTACTGGGTATTTAGAACCGGGATGAAGAACAAGAGTTGGAGTTTTGCAACCAGATGGAGAAATGGGGGGGGGGGGGGGGGGAGTAAGTGGGTTGTGTCACACTGCTGCTGCTTCTTCAGAAAGTAGCAGCTGCAATTTTGAGACTATTTGTAGTAAAAGGTGGCACCTAATTCAGAAACACTACATAAACCCCTGAATTTGTGTCAAAATAAGGCAGGGGGAAGAGAATGAGGAAGGAGAAGAAAAGAAGTAATGTCTATTCACAATCACTGGTAGTGCAAAGGGCATGAAAACAGCTGAGACAGCTCAGCACATAAAGGTTCTAGGAGCTGATTGATTTTAAACGCATTTGTAAGGCCTTACATAGAGCTGGGATCACCTCCTCCCTATCAGTGGGGACGAGGCAGTACACATTCCTTATCACAACTTCCCCAAAAATCATGTTCCACATCGTGGCTTGAGTCAATCAGTTCTCCAAAGCATCACCAAATGAATTGACGTGTAAATTCAGTTTTCTTCTTTCCTCCTCCTCTCACCCCTTACACAGTCTCCAGTACATGCAGCAGGAGAGAGGAGATGCAAATGGATGTTTAGCAGGAAGTATCAACCACCTCTGCCCAGTACTGTTCAGGTAACTGCAAAAAGAGCAGTCAAGTTTCTGTTTGGGCTTTTTAGATTCTCTTGACACATTATAGGCACTTTTAAACCCAGAAAAAATTGAGACCTCATTTATACTGTATCCATTATCTGCATAGCAATGTGTCTTGCTTCGCACCTTCCATGGCAGCATCTGTGACAGTTATGTGCCTCCTTATCTACCAGCACCTCCCATAACCAGAGTTCTGGAAAGCCAGGGGTCTGTCCATGAGGAACTGGCCTCAGCATCTTTTAAAACACAACATTTTTAACCTCTCTCTTCCCTCTGCCTCCCCTTTTCAATAGCAAATGAGATTTCTGGTATCAAACTTCAAACAAGGGCAGTAAGAACAAAAAGGTGTATTGCATCTTTCAGTAAATTCACAGTCTGTCCAGTTCACTCAGTTCCATCCTCCGCCTGAGAGCAGCAAGTTGCATGTAATTAAAAACAGTCCAATCCAGTTCTGAATTGTAAACAATGCAGCAGGAACGTCCATCTACTGGCATCATCAAATCTGAGGTGCAAATGGTCTGATCTTCAGTCTTATACCTGTCAGGATATAAAATAACACCAGGAATGAGAAGGAATCACAGCATACAGAGTAGTGCAGAACTAACAAACTATAATTCACCTATGTCAAACCAAAGCAATTTAAGCCAAATATTACCATGGTTTAACTCTCAGGGCTTAATGTTTTCAGTTGGGTCCAGAGGCAAAGAATCGCCAGCAAAAAAAAAATAAAATTGTCATCTGTGTAATGAGTGGCCTCTCTACCTGGCCTGAGGGGGGGGAATGCTTACAAACCTGGGTGCTTAACATTAGGGATCTGTACAAAAGTACATGGTACAGTTAAATAGCTTATGTTCAGAAGCATTAAGCCTGAATGGTGTGCAGAGAGATTCTAGAAGTTGTCATTCTGAAAATAGAAACATTTCTGGAGATGCCTGATGTAAATTTGGGAGCCTAGCTGTGGTCAGCAAAATCTTTGAAGATACAGAATTTAGGTCGCTTAATGGGAATGAAGCGTCTAGCTGTCATTTGTATCTCTGAATCCTTTCACTTAGTCTTAAACTTTTAATATTGTTGGTTGACTTGTGTTCCAGCTTGCTTTCAAGGGGAAATCTGATATCCACCTTGGAAAGGGAGACTGAATCCTGCAGATCTGACTTAACAGATCACTGCTGTATGGCACAACAAGCTTCTCTTTCCTACAGGCTGAAATTAGTCCTAAAGATGACTACACTGAAGAAGGCAGGTATTGGTTACAGTCAAATTGCCTTTAACTTCCACTGAGACTTTTTCCAAAAGGCTCGTAGTTCTTCAGGAACTATTTGGTTCCCTAATATCTGCTTTTCAAGGTCTTTAAAAGTTCAGTGTTGGGCCTTTCTTCTTTCTGAGTATACAGATTTTCAATATAACATAAAAATCCAGATGTTTTTATCAATAACAGCATTAACTTCTGCTAGAGAGTATTTAGCTGGAGCTTAAATGCTAAGAGGTTGAAATTACCTTAGAACAGACTTCCTAAATGGCTGTTATGCCTATCCACTAACACATCCTGTTACCTTCCATCTTCAGCTAGAAATCTATAGCTTTGCCTGTTTCCACAGAACAAAGATTATCCATTGTAGTCAGAGGAAAAAACATGGCTTTACATCAATGGGCCTAAGAATGATTATTATTTCCATTTTTTTCTGACCACCTATTTAAGAGGAAATAATCCTACAATGTGCTGAATTTTTATGGGCTGATGTTCTGTGTATTCATCTACCACTGACTTATCTATGCCCAAAACCTCTGGTTTAATAAAGTCAGAGTGGTTTATTTTTTTTATTTTCCTCACTGTATGTTCTGTGTGGGCCACAGAAGAGGAGAGGAAAATGCTGGAAGCACCACGATCCCTGGAAATAAAGGAACCTTCTCACAAAGGACAATTTACCCTTTTACCTTGTGAATTTATGCCTGTCCACCTCTGTACTTGCTTACCTCTGTGGCTATGATGCACTCATTCCTTTCTTCTGTTATCACAAAGACGGACTGGTACATAGAATCCCTCGGAGAGCATATCGCTGATATTCTGCATTCTGGCTTTTCACTAAGGCAGGGCAGAGAAAAAAGAACATTAGCTGATTACTGACAAGCCTGACTCTCAAAATCTACCATGAATATGGAGCGGTGGAAGGAGATAGCCATGAAGGGGTGGAAGGGAAGTGCATGGGATCAAGTTTCACACGTTGTGTGTCTGTCGGGATATTATGCTAGAGAAGTGGAAATAAGGACCAGCGAGAGTCTTCCTACGCTCCTGCCATGTCCAGCCTAACAGAGGGTTCCTCAGAGCCCTCGGGCTAACAACCACACACAGATCCCAGACAAGACCTTCAGCACATGAGTCAGAAGACTGATAAGCCAGTGAACACCCGCCCTTCTCTCCTTTTGAAAAAGAGTAGTTGTTTTCACTCTATCATTCTTCTCAGTAAGCAGATCATCCTGCCTTCTTATAAAGTGTAATACTTATTTTTAATCACTGTATGCCTTTACTGTTGTTCCTCCAAGATCTACTAAGGAAGAAAGATACTTCTTATTTTCACCACTGGCCTAGCCACTCTGGGTTCCTTCACTGTATCCATACCAGCAGCACCCTGCACAAACACTCAAATTAATTGACTTAGCTAAGGATAGCACTTGGTTGTGACACACGTACTCCAGTATGAAGACTCCTGGCTTTGATCTGGTTTGTTTTGTATATTATCTGCTTGAGGTTTCTTTTTCCCTTATATGCTCACCTACTTCTAGACTGATATGAAGAGTGGCTTTAAGAAGGACTATAATAAAAACTGCATTCTCACCTGTGTAGTCGGAGGGGAGACTTCTCTCCTAAACACTTTTCACTTTTGTAATATTTATCTTCCGGTGTCCCTCTACTTGTCAGGTCTTTTACCAGATTGTAGTCCAGTTTATGGTTCTTGGGTTTGTAGTTTGATTTCTCCAGCCCACAGTCCACTTCAAGGTCTTTATTTTTATTGGTGTTTTTTAGCTGGGAAGCTGGAATGAGATTGTCCTTCTGGAAGTCAGACAGGTTGTTCATTGTCTCCAACTCCTGCTCTGGGTGCATCCTCATCTGCCTGATGACCATTGCTATCATGCAGAACAGTATGAGCAAAGCCACCAGGCCCACCCCCATGGATATAGCAATCCAGGGGACTGGTTTGGGAGGAAGTGTAACGGGCACTGAATAAACTGGCAATTCACAGCGGTTGCCCATGAAGCCAGAAGGACAGTAGCAAACAAAGTTGGCACTATAAAGTCCACTGTAGCATGTGCCTCCATTCTCACATGGCCCAGAAGCACATTCATCTCTGGTTTTGATGTCACAGTTCCTGCCACTGTAGCCTGGCATGCATGTGCAGGTGTAATCGTTGATTAGATCATGACAAGTTCCCCCATTGGAACACGGGTTTCTGGCACAATCGTTGATGTTTATCTCACATTTCTGACCAGAGAAACCAGCCCGGCAGCGGCACACACGAATCTGCCCAAGGTAAAAGCAACTACCATCTGAGAGGAAAAAAGTGAAATAAAAATTAGTTTGCAATGCACTTCACTCAGAAATCTAAACCCTTCTCTGCTCAGCATGTTATACTACGTCAAGGAAAGAGAGGTTATTTTACAAAACAACCGCACATCTAAAAGTTCATTCTACTTTACCTAACTGTATCACTGCGCCTTAAAGTTATGCCCCTTCTAAATATGCAATAGAGTTAATTTAATTTAATTCTGCCATCTTCCCCACCATATGATAAACCTCACACATTGTTTTGTTGCATAGAAAATGCCAGTGAAAGTCCCGCCCCAGCAAGAGACTAAAATTAGGGTGGATGTGGAATAGAGCGGGGGAGAGGGACTATGTTCTAGAGGAAGAGTAGAGGTCAGATTGGATTTCTATCACTTCTGCACTGAAAAGCACAAATGAGTCAGGGTCATGAGATATTTTTGATAAAAAGACTCACCATTTGCACACGGGTTGCTTGTGCACCTGTCTACTTTTTTTTCACAGTTTGAGCCTGTGAAGCCGAAAGGGCACACACAAGTGTAGCTGGCCCCCTGCTCCTTTTCCAAGCACGTGCCACCGTTGAAGCACGGAGAATCTATACACGTCAGAGCGCTGTGCTCACAGTGAGTGCCATAGTAGCCAGGGGGGCACAGGCAGTGATAACCGTTCTCCATATCCTGCAAAACACAACATTAGGCCACTGTTATTTCACGGAAAGGAATGATAGCTCCCCGCACGCTTAGTTCTGGTCAGCAGCAGAACTCATTCACAGCCTGATGTGGATGAGGACATCAGGAGAGTAAACAACTGCAGGCTGGACTGTGAGGGACAGAGCTGTGGATCAGCTGTACTCAGTGCACAGGAATGATCGTGCAGCTACCCACACAGAGGAGATGCTGTTGTGTGGAGCACACAGGCAGCTACACAAAAGCATTGCTAACGCCACTACTGTCCAATGGGATCCAGAGGTCTTCCCAGATGTCTTCCCAGAGCAGTATGTGTTGACCTCACAGCTGTGATGAGGCCATTTATGCTCAGTGTGAGAGCCCTTTTTTATTTCACAAGGGTTTAAGTTGCTTTGGCTTGCCTAACTGCCACCACTTAAATCATAACAAACTGTTTCTTCTTTCCAAGGGCTATACGTCCAAGGCCTTGGGAGAAGAGAGGTAGGGTCTTGTGCTTTAATCTAAAAATTGCACTGGCCTTAATCTAAACATGCGTCAGATTACATTTGATATCTATAATCAATCAGCCTTTACCAATCCATCATTGGTAAGAATCAATCATAAGAATCATTAACTGGATCCAAAAACAGGCTGAAAAACTAAACTATGAGAATCCAAAAGTGTGGAATTCTGTTTTACAGAAAGTTTCAGCTGATTGCCCCCATATTGTTTCACACTATCCTCTCACTTTCTATAGCAGAAAGCAAAATTTTATTTGCTGTTAAAATACAGACTTAGTGCATTTCTGCATGAACAGTGGCTTGAGAAGCTTATTTTTAACAGATCTGCTCCCTCATCAACCATGGATCTTGCCAAGCTCTCATAATGGCTGCCACAGAAACCCAAGGATCAGTTGACCAGCTCTAATCTAGATGATACATCTCCTCCTGTAACAGACTTCCTCCCCCGACACCTCTCGGCAAGGGTTCAGTATGATAGTTGTGAGCGTCAGTAATGAACCTGCGTCCTATCGAATTCCCATTATGTTGTTACAGAAGCATGGCTGGAAAGGTACACCAGGGCTTGCTTCACACAAAAGCTTTACATTTAAAATGCCCCCACCGTGCAACTGCCGCCGTTCCGACAGGGATTGCTGTCGCACTCGCTGATCTCGTGCTCGCAGTCGACGCCGGTGAAGCCGGGTTTGCACGCACACGTGTAGCTGCCCTGGCCGGTGTTCATGCAAGTGGCTCCATTTTTGCACGGCCTGTGGTGAGTGCAGTAGTTCAGATCTGCAAAGATACCAGGAGTTAGGAGAACACGTCTTTGATAGCTGGGAAATGACATACATACAGAAAGGCTGTAGTCAGGAAAAAAGACAGAATTTCCAATGAAGCATTTCATTTTGGTATCGATGGGAATACTGGAGATTGTTATCTGGGTTATTATCAGTCATAATCGGATTACCATCTATCATTTGAGCTCTGAATTCTGAGAGACCTGGCAAAAAATATAACTTTCTTAGTGTTTTGGAATATTCTCCCTTTTTTGTGGACATAAAACTGTTAGTTGCAATGGGATTTAGGTACCAAACTGGAAAATGTACTTCATAAGCATGTGTTCTCCAAATCACACACTACAGCACTATGGACACTTCATGTACAGCATGTTACACACTAAAAGAGTGAGCCCCATCTTTAAAAGGTGTGCTCTGAGGCACATTCTAGAAAGGCAGGGAGGAAAAACAAAAGATGTTTTGGCTTTGAGATTTAAACAAGCACTAGAAATCTTTTATTGTTTATTTGCTCTTTTGTTATGGATGTTAGTAGATTAAACTGTCAAATGCCCTGCCAAGCTTGACGGTTTTATTTTTTTTCCTTTAAATTTGAGACAGAGGTTAAGCATAAGTTCATAGGACGTAAGTAAGAAAAGCTTTATTATCTCTATAAATACTATAGAGTAATTTGAATGCAACTGGTTAATAGATAACTATAAGCAGAAAAAAAACCTACAACTTTACTTTTCCTGCTTAATTTAGCCTTCACCATCTTAATCCTATAACTGTTCTGGAAACACTTAGCCTGCTTTGAGCACTTAATGATCTCAGTGCCAGCAGTGCATATATGGCCTTGAGGACATGACTGCTCAGCTGGCCACGGTTCAGTGATTCAGTGGGTTGAATAGGTGGAAGTGGTCTGGTGTACCTTAAAATGGAACCTGTACTTTTCATTCTTGCTTACATGATTTTTCTCTCATGCTCCAGACTTATCACATGAGTTAACTTCCTTGTATGCAAAATAAGGAAGGCCCAAATTATGGTGTTTACTGCTGCTGGAAACTATTTAGTAAACTCATACTTGTACAAGAAATAAGTTAAACTTAGCTTGATGAGGCAGAAAACTTGTCTGTTCAACACTTATCCAGATTGTTAGGTCTTTCTCCAAGAGAAACTTCTTTTGCAAGAGAAAAACTGCAGCTACCAAAAAGGTTTCCGTGCTTTCAAATGAAATTACTGCAAGAACTGGTATGTAAGGCTGCAGTGCTACAAACCGATGCCTGTGAAGATGTACCTTGGGGAAATTTAATTCCCAATCCAGTGGGTCAGATTCCTTAGTGTAGTACTAAGGAGTACCCAGCCTAGAGCTGTAAGTGCAAGCTTCAGAACTAACCTTGGTCACAGAAGAGGCCGCCCCATCCTTCATCACATATGCACTGCCATTGTGTTTTACAAGTCCCGTGGCGGCAGCCTATATGGGGAATGCATTCATCGCAGTAGCGGCCTTGCCAGCCAGGACGGCAGCTAAAAGAAAAGTCCAATTAAAACATTAATGACACGGAGAAGAGTTTAAGTTTCTATTACAAGGTGACGTTTTAACTGATGTTCAGACTGCATTTGCCATCTACTCACATGCACTCGCCAGGCTTGTTGCAATATCCATTCTGTTCGGTACACCCAGCCAGACAGATGGCTGTGAAGAGAACATAAAAAAGCATAAATGTTTAGGTAAATACACATGGCGATACAGAATACACTTTTAAAGGGTAAAAAGCTTTTAAAAACACTTTTAAAAGAGTTTTACACTTTCAAAGCTTTGTTTTAAAACTTCTTGGTACGGGGAGTTCTGGGACAGGAGGAAGTGAACAGGGAGAGCCAACACTTGACAAGTTGTCCTTTAGTTTTTCTGTTTATGCAACAAACATGAACTCTTGCAACTCTTGCTAGAAAAGCAGCAAGAGAAAGCGGCTTTGGCTCGTGCTAATGAAAGGCTGAAAAAACCCAATGATACCCTGAGCTCAGAGTAAAGGTCCCCACTATCACACTGCAACACCCGTCTCATGTCCTCTGGCTGCAGGAATGGCTGGTGGCAGACTTTGTGCGAGCAAGCTGCTACCCTTTTACCTTGCAACAGCTACTGCTATTCAGGGCTATCAGCCAAGGTCCCTTTCCTGCCAGCTCGCTCTTTGCTGCTAAGGCTCGCAGAGGTGCAGCACAGCGCTGGGTGGCCAAAGGGGCCAAAGTCCTCAGCGAGCAACTTTGCCTCTCCAGACAGGGAGTGGAGAGGTCGGTGTGAAAGCAGGGAAAGGAGGCCCCCGTGAGCTGCCGAGCCGCGCCGCCCCCCGCCCGGCTGCCCTTGGCACTCACGCTCGGTGCAGTACTCGCCGGCCCAGCCGGGCAGGCAGGCCAGGCTCCCGTCCGCCGCGCACACGTAGTGCCCGAAGCGGTCGTCGCGGCGCTTGCAGAGGCGGGAGCAGCTCTCGCCGTAGTAGTTCTCGCTGCAGACCACGCGGTAGGAGTAGCGCAGCTTGGTCAGCGGGCCCTGATGCACGTCCTGCGACCAGTCCTCGCCCACCGACAGCGACCGCTGGATCGACATCTGGCTGATGAGCCACTCCTGCGGCGGCGGCCGGGAGCCTGCGGGACAGCGGGAGCGGGTCAGCGGCGCTGAGCCCGCCGCGGGACACCCCGCTCGCACACACACACACACACACACACACACACACACAAATACATATAGGTGTACATGTAAACGGGCACGCGTGTGGGTGTTGGTGCATGCAAGGGTACAAAAAAGGTGGCCAGCAGGGTGTGCGAACCCGGGCCAAAGGGACTCAGCCGAGGGGCCTGTGAAAGGAGGGCTGCTGTGAAATATCCTTTTCCTCTCCTCTCAGAAAAACATCCCAAAGCCATTATTCCTTTCCAAAGGGCGGAATTCGAGCAAGGTGTAAAATACAGGAAAAGGCGGACGGGGCTTGCTGGCAGGCTCCCGGCTTTCTCACCGCAGCCCGCCTCGCTTTCCCACGCCAAAAATAAACCGGAGGAAACGCAATTGTGTTGGAGATTAGGCCGGGGCAGAATCAAAGCGGCCCCTGATGGCTATCGTTGGGGGACCGGCTCCTGATGGTGGGATAACGCCGGGCCCGGAGTTATGGCATAAACAGCTGACCGGGGGGGCCGGGGCGCGGGACGGGCCTGAGGGCGCTCCCGCCGCGCGGGCGCCCCCTGCCGGCGCGCGGCATTCACCTTCCGGCAGGTAGTTGTCGGGCGCGTGCCAGGCCTGGATGATCAGGGAGAAGGTTCCCTGCGGGAGAGAATCCAGCGTCAGCCCCGCACCCCGCCGCGCAGCCCGGCCGAGCCGAGCCGAGCCGAGCCGCGCCCCACCGCGCCACCGCACACCGGCCTGCCCGGCCCTGCCCTGCCCTGCCCCGCATCTGCGCTCTCTCCCCGCGGCTACACACTTCCCTCCTTCCCTCCCTCCCACAGACCACGGATACGCATCCCCACTCCAAGCCCACCAGCCCCTTGCTTTATTTCTCTTAATAACATTAGTTATCCCAAGTGCTTCTGATCTGGATGAGCTTTTTCATTGCGCTTTTTAATTAATTTTTTTAAAGGAAGTTCTGGAAATAAATCTAAAAGCAAAAGTAGTTTGTTTACATTACAGGTTATCAGCCCGCCGCTGCTAGCCTGCTCTTGCCACCCTCCTGCCCCACCATCAAAATCATTTAAGTACTTTAAGGTTTAAAGTAGAATCTCACCGGCCACGTGAAGTTAAAGGGGAGCTTAATGGGACTGTCAAATCTCTCTGTATCCTTGATGCTGAAGGAGTTTATTCCCAGAACCGGGGTGATGATGCTGCCGAAAGTGCAGGAGCCCGGGGAAACCACTGCCTGAAAATGCTTCAAACAAACGCGAAAGAAGGTCCTGCAGTGGGGGGAGCAGGGCTTCCCGCTGGCCAGAGACGCGTGGCTATTCACGAATTCGTGTAGCTCCAGCTGGAAGACGCCGGAGCCGGACACCCTCTGCACAAAGGGGAGACACACAAAATAGCCAAATCAGACCTTACCCGGCTTTGCCATGCAAACTTCCTTCCATCACCCACTTTACATTTCGCGAACCCTTTTTTTTTTGTGTGTGTGTGTGTGTGTGTGTGCGATTACCTGCTGCAAAATCGTTAACAGAAACGTCAAGCCAAAGATGCGCAAAGCTGTCATCCTTGTGTTATTCGAGCTCCCAGTTCTTAGTGGGTTTAGTTTTCCTTCTGTATTCCTCAAATGGACCAAGCAAGCGCTTCTTGGTCGAATGAGAAAAGAGAGGCGTCACGGCGATTCTCCGGGAGCAACCTGCCCTTCCAAATATTCCCCGAGCACCAGTAGAAATCGGAAGGTAAAATCCAGGTGTCGATCCGTCCCCTTTTGGGAATTAATCCTGCAGCCAGCCGCCGACCTCTGATCGCTGTCGTCGCCTTTATAAACTCCAAAGCCGGGTGGGTTTGGTGAGAGACGCGGAGGGGAGTGCTTAGTGTGGAACCGCTCCTCCTTTAACCGGTGCTAACAGCGCTCAGTAAATGGAAAACTTGCTTCGCTTCGAGCTGTTTATATAGTTGCCTCGCATCCTCACAAGCTCATTATGTAAACTGTCAGTCAGACTCACGGGCGATCCCTCCCCTTTTCCATCTTTCCTTTCTGGAAAAAAGAACCAAATGTTGCGGAGAGCCCTCATATCCCGAATTAATACCCTGCTGCCGCCGCCGCCGCCGCTGCTGCCGCGCTGCCCGCCGAGGAGCCGAGCTGATTACGAACGAGCCGAGCATCTGTTGAGATATTTACGGCGCTCACCCTGGGAGAGAGAGTTCCCTCGAAAATCAGACGCCTCTCCACAGGGCAGCTTTCTACGGCGGCCGAACAATAGAGGATGAAATGTTTCAAAAATACGCTCGTTAGTTAGTTAGTTAGTTAGTTAGTTAGTTTGCTCGTTCCCGTTGCCCTCCACCCCACAGCTCCACGCGTGTCCCCCTGCCCGGCCGTGTCCCGGCCGTGTCCCGGCGGCGCGG
Organism: Passer domesticus; assembly: GCF_036417665.1. NCBI lineage: Eukaryota > Metazoa > Chordata > Aves > Passeriformes > Passeridae > Passer > Passer domesticus. The sequence continues at coordinate 37,897,836 of NC_087479.1, forward strand.
TGCCCGGCCGGCGGGCAGGAGCTGCCCTGCCCGGCGGGGGCTGGCCCCGGCTAGAAACCAAAAGTAAAACGCTGTTTGCCCGGCAGGCGGGCACCCGGGGCGGCTCCCGGGGCGCAGCGCCCGGCTCTGGGGGCCCGTGCCCCGTTCCTGAGCCCGGCTAAGGGAGCCCACCGAGGGAGGGCTGGGCATGGCTGGGGAGCGGCACGGCGGGGATCGACGGGCGCTCGTCGCCCTTCCGAATTCGGTGGCGAACGAGCGCTCCTGCGAGGTGCCCGGGGTCGGCAGCAGGGACGGAGCTGGGTTTTCCCCAGGCTGTCCCGGCTCCGAGAAACGCGGGCAAGGGGAAAACTCGGGCGCCTGCAGGCAAGCGGGGCGGGAGCGGGGCCGCGGGCCGTGTCTGGCCGCCTGGCCGCGGCCGGGTTGCGGTCTGGCGTGTGCCATAAAGCCCTTGGCCTGATTGCAGCGTGCGCTTATTGTTGGGTCGCGTGTCCCTCATTAAAGCCAAGCACAGAGAAGGCCTTTCATGTGGCTTTTTATTTCAGCTTGTTAAATGGATGGGAGGCCGGAGTGGGGGAGGGAAGGAGGGAGGGAGAGATAAACCCTCAGCTGTATGGTAATGAGGTCTTGCCACCTTTCTGCCAGCGCCCGGCGCGCCAGGCTGCGGGCCTCCGCGGCGTGGGTCACCTGGGGAGCAACGCGGGGCGAGAGCGCTGCTGTCCCCTTCGCCCCGCTGCTCTCCCAAAGGGTCTGTTCTGGCGGCGTTACCTCCCCACCACGAGTCCTTTGGGGGGAGATAAGGAAAACCGGGGGTCGGGATCGTTTGGAGGCGAGGCAGCATGGGGAGGGCACACTTCAGCCAAACTTCCCAGGCCGTGGCGCTCCCTCGTAGGTTTAAAGCGGCTGCTCTCCCTGGGGAGCGGCTGTGGCCCGGGATGTGGTCAGGGTCCAAGCGCCCCAGGTGTCACCGAGAGGGCTGGGGGAGGGAGCTGGGGAACACGACTCGGCTTGGCAGAGAAAGCGTGGGGAAAGCCACGGGCACCGCCGCCGTGGATTGGCTTGGGCAGAGGCGCAGGCTGGAAATCGGGGTCGCCACCAAAAGAGGATTAAAACTTCTCCCGGTGCCCACTGTGCCTGTGAAAGCCGAAGCCGGGAGGCACAGACTCTGGCAATGTCGGGGGACTGCACCCGAGGCCGGGCACCCTCGGCTTGGCTCCGTCCCGAGTAGCCCGGCTGTCGCCCGGGGTACGTGTCTGTGCGGACGGGAGCCGGGCCCGTGGTGGAGATAAACCGCGAGGCAGAGAGGCACAGGCGAGGAGCTCTTTTGTCTCGGCCTCGTAAACAAGTGGGAAGGAGGAATGTGTCGCCGCTGATGAACTCGGAATTTTGCAGCGATCCACCCGGCCAGATCCCGGCTTTACCAGCAGCAGCGTCAACTGTCAAAATCAAATCTGATGCTAATAGCTTCGGTACTAAATAAAATGAGAGGCCAGATAACATCAGTGCTTGATAAATGGTAATGAGTGTCTAACCTAGGGGAACAGAAGGGCTGTGGGGCTCTTTAATTCAGTATTGAAAGGCTAGCTGGGTACTGCAGGCTCTAGCAGATGTTAGTATGTGTGTGTTTTGATTTTTGACTTGTATTGGACGTTTATTAGGCTAACCAGAGCCACCCCACGCATGGCCACTTGGTCCAGGCACCATCTGGCACAAGCAGGGCGGCGTGCAAGAATAGGGCCTTGCTTTGGTGCTGAGGATCCACAGGCAGCATCTACCATATGGACCCGGAGCTAATGTAGGTTAAAGCAAGACAAGCTCATCTCTGCTTTTCACAGCTCTGCCAAAACTCTCTGCCATCCTGGCGGAGCGCACCTTGGCAGCTGGAGCAGAACTGCCACCTCTGCCTTCCCCCAGGTCTGACAAAAGGGGAGCAAGCCCCCCAAGCTCTCCTCAACCTGCTCAACCCCTCCTGGGTGGCCACTGTTTTTGGAGTCAAGCTTTGCACCTAGCTCTGCTTGTTCCCAGCAGGAGCACGAGTCGCTCCAGCTCCCCACGTGTCGTCCCCCCCCAAAACCAAATATTTTCAGGAGATCGAGTGAGTGGTGCGAAACAGACGCTAAATCCTTCTCGAAACTCCAGACCATTATTTTGATTGCAGCTATAAAAAGAGTTCGTAATAAAATAATAACAGGGGAATATAATAAACCACCTGCTGCATGTTGACACACACGCACAGGGAGTTCAGATTAAAAAAAAAAAAAAAAAAGTTGTTTCGCTAATAGCATCAAACAGCTGAGCCTGAAAGTCGGCCGAGAGCAGATTAGAAGCACAACTCCTGTAAACTCTTTCCTGTGCCCAACACGCCATCCTGGGTCACTTGGAGAGCAACAGCCCAGCCACCTCCCCGAAGATCCTCGGCTCAGTTCGAGGGGTGCCTGTCCTCGGGACGGGGGCAGAGCCCGCAGTGCCCCCGGCTTTGCCAAGGCGTCTGTCGGGATGCTGGGCACTGACCGGACCGGACATACCCGGTGGTCGCTGCCTCCCCGTCCATTCCACCCTGCTCCCTCTCTCTCCAGCTCACTTACTCGAGGTCAGGGCGCTTTCTTCCCCTCTTTCGCGCCCCACTTGCTGCCGGTTTATCTCCAGCCTGGCCCCGCTCAGCATACGCGTGGCCGGGCCAAACGCATCTCGCTAACGAGACAACGTTAATTAATTCCGGGCGGGTGAAAGTTGCCAGCCTGCCCAAGCCATCCCTCCCCCCGAGGCCTCGTGCCAGGCTGCCCTCCTCCGTTCCCGGGGGAGCGTCCAGCGCCCACCCGCGGGATGTGCCCGAGCCCCCCGCCCCCGGCCGCGCGTGTCCTTGCTGCTCTCAGCCTGCCGAACGCCGGGAAAGGGGCTGCTCGCTATCGCCCGCACAGACGCAGCCAGCAGCACCTGCATGGCGACCCTCAGCCCCGCTTTTCTCTTTTCCTGAAGGCTCCATGCTTTCTAACCTGCCCGCCTCACCCACGGGGGAGCGCTCCCGCGGGGAGCGGCTCTGGGCGTGAGCGGCTCCCGGTAATGCTGCTCCACCCCGCGCTTTCTGCGCGCCTTCTGCTGGGCCGCCTTTGAGGTCCTGGAGACACAGAGCACCCGTGCCTACGGCCGCGGCAGCGCCTGCCTGATGCCGCGCTGCCACCCGCGTTTTTGGAATGGGACACGCCCGAGGCTGTCCCTGCCTGCCCTGTGCCCCAGGTGTCCCAGGCTGTCCCCTAAAGCAGCATGAAGCCACAGCCGGGCTGACCTGGCTTCCTGGCCGGGTCAAGCTTAGTTGGGGGCGTCTTGAGTTTTCGCCTTCCCTGTGCCCGGAGCGGTGCGGATGCCCGAGGGCACGGCTGCTCACGGCCCCCCCTGCCCTCCGTGCCAGCCGCTGCCACCCACCTCCCTTCTCCGCACTCCTTTGGGAGCGGACCGCGGGGCGCGGAGCAGCGCACTCGCGCCTCGGAGCCCTTTAGTCACCTTTCCCGGGAGCCGACCCCCGAAGCAGAGACCCCTCGCAACTCCAGAGCCCCGCCGGCTGCCCTACACTTGTTCAAATTTATCATAACAGTTTTGTCGGGCAGTGCAGCATCCCTAGCGCCTGTACGGGCGCGGTGCGGTGTTTTACTGTGCACCTTGCGCGCTTTTCTCGGGAGTGTTCCTGCTTCCCTGCTCTGCGGTCTGTTTCGGGGCTGGCCTCGCTGGTCGTCTTTTTGGCGAAGTGAGTTTGATCTCTTAGTCAGAGACTCGCCCATTTATTCAGGGCTATCCAGCCCTTCCATGTGCACAACCCCGCTTTTTGAGACGGATTCCCCGATGGCTTTAAAAGCCCTTAGCTAGAAAGTTGCGCATCGATTCAGCGCTGACACACCCCGAGAGCCTCTAAGAAAAAAAAAGTAAAGAAAAAAAAAAAGGAGAGAGAAAAGAAGAGGAAAAAAAAAATCCCCCTTGCTTGTTTTGTTTCTGCCTAAAAGCCCGTAGCGTGGAGCATCCCTCCAGGGAGCGCCGCTCGGAGGGGTGTTAATGTGGTCGATTTGGGGTACAAATGTTTGGAAATGTTTCCCGATTCGCACAGAAGGAGGGGGGATTTGCAAACTGTTGCTGCCACATGGCCCCTCCAGCCTGCCCATTCTCATTGTAATGAGGCCGGCGCGTGCCTCATCTGCCGCGGGGCGCTGCCGCGGGCGGCCCGGGCCCGCCGCGGGGGCGGCGGCACCGCCAGCAGCGCCCGCCGCGCGGGGCGGCCGCGCCGGGACTGCCCGCGCCGGGACTGCCCGCGGCACCGGCCCGGCCGCGCCGCGCTGCCCGCCGCCCGCCCGCCCGCGCCCGGCCCCTGCGAAAGAGCGCATTTCTGTTAAAGGCTGTAACGATCAGCATTGAGTCTCTCGCTACAAATCGATGGCTTCTTTTCCATACAAATGCCTGCTTATGCCTTTATGTTCTCCATCTGTTTGTAGCTAACACCTGCCATTCAATAAATCGATTTGGCCATTTAATGTAACAGCTTCCCGGGACATTTTTTCATGCCAGATGCCACAGCAGCTCCAAACCTCTACCCCAGCCCAGCGCCCCATCAGCACAGCCGCCCAGCAAGGGGCTGTGCCTTGGCAGAAACCTGCTGCCGGGGTGTGGAGCAGAGATGAAAAGTAAAGAAAATATGAAAAAATGGCTTTATTAAAAAAAATCCCAAACCCACAAACCACTAACCCCACTGATTTCACCTTTTTCTTTAATGCTCTGGTTTCTGTGTGCCTGTGGAAGTGGCATGTGGTCCTTGCCACCAGCAGCAGGTGTACGGGTGGTGCTGGGATTCCTGTGGGTCACAGGCATCAGGACAGTCAGTGACATATTTGATTCCCTTTTATTTTACTCACCAATCTATACTTTTCAAGCTTTAGGCGATTTAATGTTTTAAGGACACAAAGACACTGCCTGCAGTTTATCACTCCGTGACATGGGGCAAGGTTCCTTACAGGGACTTGCAAGATGAGATACCCCAACATTCGATGTGTTTCAGGGGGTTGTTCCTCCTTGAGAGGCCGCTTTGATGGGCATCAAGGTTGAGCTCTCCCAGCCTGCAGTCCCCGACAGGAAGAGCAAAGAGAGGTGAGTGCTGCCCCAAAAGGTTTCCCTGCTAAACTGACACCGAGAGAGAAAGGTGAATCTCTCTTGGTGACACCCCATAGGTCTCAGGGGAGGGAAAACAACATCTGGGGATATGAGAAAGTGATATAATGTAACATGGGGAAGTCACAGCGCTGTCTTCTTATGAAGGAAGTGAGCAGCTCTGGGCCGGCTGAGTTCCTTCAGAGGAAGTGATTTCAGTATTGCTGGGATTTTGTTTGACTGTATTTGTATAATTTATTATAATTTATTGTGCCTAGGGCCTTTGGAAGGTGCCTTTGCTTTAAATTTGAACAAATACATAAAATTAAATGTAATACAAAAATAGTTAGGGATATGCATATGTTTCAGGTATGTGGGTCTGTTTCTTTCTCAACTAATTTAGTTCAGACCACGGATACCATTTGTAAATGCACCTGTAAAAGCCTAATTTGCTCTGAAAGACACCAAGTCACACAGTTGTTTGGCACTTGTACCCAGGATAGCTGAATAAAATTGTGATTTCTCATAAAAAGCCCCCCTGGAAGCAATGGCAGAAACTGAGAGTAGTTACCTGGGAGATGACCAAATCTTTCTCTTTATTTTGAGTCTGAGAGTTGTGGCTGAGTTTGGCAGGGGGGAGTTGCAGGGGAGATTTCTCACTTGGAGCAGAAGTTCCCACGTTTTGTTTCATATACAAGTCATGTATGGATCAACTTTCATGGATGGGACAGTGGCCTGAAGCAGCATAACAAAACAACTACAAGCTGCCCTCTTAAAGGGGAAGAATTCCCTTTGCAGGCTCCATAGTAAATGTCCCATGGGCCCGGCTTTGGGAACTCCTGCATCAGAAGGTCTGTGTCTTCAAACAGATGGCCAGGCAGCCCTTGGCTACTTAGAATATGTTTGGGGCTATATTATATAGCACTGAGTAAAGAGATCTGTCACAGAAAAACAGCAAAAGGCAGTTTTAACCCTTCCCCTGGGGAGTGGCGTGGATCCACGCTCTGCCTGTGCTCCCAGTCCCTCCTCTCCCGTCCCCCATGCCGAGCCCACGGGATGTTTGGTAGGGGCCCAGCATTGTGCAGCTCGCTTCAGACAGTCAGAGGAGGAAGCCTCAGACCTCTGGCATGTGAGAGTTGGCAGAGCAAATCCCAGAGCGTGGCCTCAGTGCAGCCACTGTGCAGCCTGTCCCTGAGGATGGAGAGGAGAGCAGAGCAGAGTTGGGAATAACTTCTGGAGCAGCCAGAGGTGCGTGGCACACACCCTGCACACGTAGGAGGCTGGTGAGATGCCATCATCCCAGTGGGGCTTGGGGCTGATCCCTCGTAGTGGGAGGTGTCCTGCCATCAAGGCATTGTGGCTGCAGTGGGTGTTTGCTGAGCTCTTCTGCTTTCTTCACCCTTCTGGTAGTCTGGTGTTGGGCAGAAGCTGTTAAACATCCAGGGCTGGATTTCTGGAGAGATGTGTAGGCCAGTACTGGCAGAAAAAAGTCTGTGGGACTCAGTGGAGTTGCACCTGCTTGTGCACCAGGATAAGCTGCAGCAAGGCAGCAGCAGCCGCAAACATCTCAGAGCTGCACACTGGTAAAAGTTAAAGGTATTTAAAATACAGCTGGCCACTTAAGTAAGAAAATCCACTTTGAAATCCCTTCACCAGAGGTAAAACTTGCTAATAACTGGAGAGAAAGACCTTCCTGACTTATATCCCTAGCAATTCTATTTATTTCTAGTAGAAAAAGGTTTAACCAGGACCAGCTGCTTCCACAGCCAATGAAAACCAGTCCTAGATTGTCCAGATGGAGTCACTCAAGGCAGAGACTTGAACGAGAGCTGCCACCGGCTCCAGGATTTCTGGGTTTGTCCTATTTTAAGAAGATCTTGCATCCTGCAAACATTGCTTATGGGAAATGATTGGGTGCAGAAATCCTAGTGGGGGCCCATGAGGCAGCCTCATGTGGAGATGTGGCAATGTGGCATGCTGACATTTTGGCATAAAGTGGTGATGATTTTATGTTAGCATCAGCCCTCCAAGAGGAAAGTAAATATGTGACATATTGTTCAGGGAAACAAAACAAACCAGACAATGAGGTCCTGTGCCGAGTGACTGATGTAGCCTCTGCAGGCCCATGCAAAACCTTTATTCCTTTGTGATCTGGGGATGCTGGGAAAATGAGTGCATCAGGGTATCCAATACCATCCCTGGACCATCCAGCCCTCCTTGCTTTTTGTCTTTGTGTGCGGCCATGCAGGGAGCAAACACAGAGCCCCCGCTGAGTTTCTATTGTTTCTCCTGTCTAATGGCCCTACTTAGCCATGGAGGAGCGGGATGGATTTGCGCCTTGTGCACATTGTTCTTGGGGTTCAAAAGAATACTTAAACTAGAGCAGTAGTTAGTATGACAGTCGAATAGAAATGAACATTCACTCCAGCGGCTGTGGATGGCACAGGGGCTTAGATAATGGGACAAGGGAGAAGAAAATTAATGAATCTGTCTGTTTGTCTGTTGACCTATCAGCATAAATATCTTGTCACTCATATGTGACAGCAAATCTAGTTGGCCAGGAAGAGCCCGGCTTGCCCGAGCTCCCAGCTCTATTCTTTAAATCAAAAGTTTCATCAGGTAATTTAGCAGATGAAAAAAGCTGGTACTTTACCACATAGTGAGCCCTAAATGGATGAGCAATAAACACTTCATTTCTGAGTGCTAAATGATGTAAACCAGCAGTACACTGATGGCACGGGTACCAACTCCTTCCTCCTGCTCTGTGCCCATGGGTGGTCACAGAGGTTGTCTTTTGCAGCCTACACAGGAGCCTTTCTTGAATTGAGCAACTGTGAGGACTTCTCATGAGGCTCCTAAGTGCCCTTACATAGGACTGTGCTGCCACCCTTAACCAGCGGCCAGGGATCAAGAGATCTTCTGTCACCTGGTGCCCTTTGTCAGAGGCTGCTTAAGGGCGGCAACAACTAAAGTTTCTCCAGGTGATCAGATCAGAAGGCAGACAGCAGCATCCATCACATCCTGGAGGGAATAAGCTGTCCTGAAGGTGTCCTGCAGCTGTCCTAAAGGAGCAGTTAAACAGTTGGGTAAGGCTGACATACTGTCCTCTTTAGAAGCCTGGGATGAGGCAAAGGCCCATCCTGTGTGGTTCTTCTCACATGTACACACAAAAATGGTGTGTGGAAACCCTGCTTCTCAGAGCCTCTTTACAAACCTTTTAATAGGTTTGTACATAGGCTACATTAATTATCTACTTTTCCTCTTGAGTCGAGTCCCACTGAGAGGTGGGACCATATAGATCATTCTGGGAGGACACTCTGAGCTAGACAGGAGAAATCACCATCTGCAGAAACCCTTCCCTCTCCATTGACTCCAGAGCTCCCTGCATGACATGATGAGGTGAGACCCCTTACCTGTAGAAAGCTAAGGTGAGGTGAGGTTGATCCCTCCCTTAGTGCCTGGGTAGAGCAGGGATAATGTGGTTTACCCTGATGCACAACAGCTCAGGAGCATCAGTCACTGGCCAGTGCTTGCAATGTCTAGCTGAGATTAGGATCAGGAGTGTCTTTTTTCTGTCAGGAGCACAATCCTTATGACAAAACTTGCAGAACTAGGTATAAGGTGTAAATAAATACAGTCTCATAGGTTGCTTGCATTTTGGCACTATTTCCATTGAAACCTGCCTGATGCCACAGCAGGACACCTGAGTAAAAGGCATCACAACCACCTAGAAAGGGTGCAAACTGGGATAGATGGATTAAGCCAGGGATCTTTACCACAATCATGGTGCTGAATGGATTAATTGGTAAAATCGGGTTGTGCACTGTGGATTAGATTTTGAGCACCCTTTCAACTCTGGGGGCAGGGGAGTCTTATGCAGGATTCTGTTTTAGGCCCAGTCCTAATACAATCTGAATTGTTGCAGTAAAGGTAGAGCAAAAAATGTCCCAAATAACATGTACCACAATTAATGAACTCCTTGTAGGGTACAGAGCATTTCCATTCTATAGTTTATACATTGAGAATGCTCCAAAACAGATAGTGTGATGAATCAATACCTTTTAAAATATGTCTGGGTTTTATTACTTCATTAGGGGATCTCATAGTTAACCCTTGAATAATCAGCTTAAAAGCAGAAGGCAGATTTAGTGGCATACGGTTTTACACGGACGCTCTGCTGGTCAAGTGCCAAGATATATAACAGTTTAGATGTCCAGGGTGTTTATTATAGTGTCTAGCAGAGGCTTTACCCTTCAGTCTCAAATCATACACGGTGGCAGCTCAAGTTGTTGGATATTACCACCAAACTGGGATTCTTTAACTCTTGTGCTGGGAAACATCTTATTCTGTTAATGATGAATTGATCAGTAAAGACACTTTACATGCTTATTTTGGTGCCTGCTTGTTTCCCCATTTAAGAGTTTTGGCCACATTTTCATGTTGTGTTTCATTTCATTCTTGCTTCAGACCCCCTGTGGATGAGTGCTGCTTTTTGTCTCATTTTAGAAACAATTCACAGCTGACTAATTTCTGCTAACTCTTCCAGTTGATGAAAACAGTAAGCATTCATTTGCAAGGACTAATTGTGGCCTCAAAGTATTCCTCGATGTAGCTTTCTTATTTGAGCTTTTGCAAGGCCTTTATGAGCCTTTTCCCTCATAATTTCCCATTTCTTCTTCCACCAGAAAGGGTAGGAGGAGTTGCAAGAGGAGGGTAGTCTATGTCCTATTGCCTTGAATTTTAACCACCACGATATCTGTTTTTTCTCAGACCAGTCTATGTGCCAGGGGACAACTTGCTTTACGTTAGCTCTCCAGCAGTGTCTGCCACCAGTGGAGGTCTAACAGGGAAGCAATGCCAGAAGATGCTGAAGGTGAAAGTCTGTCAGGAATACAACTGGTAGTCCAAATTCTGTTTGCTCTCTCCTACCTGCTCTTCTTGCCTCAAGGGAGCCCACTTCACTGGTACACCAAGGGTAGGTGGCACAGGAGCCACGTAATCCCACAAAATATCCTCTGTGGTGAACCTGTTTCAAAGTATCTCTTCTTGCTACAGGTAGTGAGAAAATGGTTAAAAACAGGAAATATATTCACATACCAATGTATTTCTGTGGCTCTCATAAGGCTCTTTTGCAAGGTGGCATCACTATTCTTACCTGAGGCAAGGCAGCCCTGCCAGGAAGCTCTTCCTAAACCCCGAGGCAGGTGTTCCATGTGATGTGCATTGACCTGAGCTCTGTTGCTAGCCAGCACTACAGCAGGTTAGGAGTGGTGAAATGGAGAGAGAAAAGCTGTGTGACAGGAAAGACACTTATCCTTGGTCTGTTGCTGGTACAGTTTTGCTTGGAGATTGCAGCTGAGGCCAGAGACTGTGGGATATTTTGGATGGAGAATAAGCACTTGAGAGGTGCTGAAGGTGATGTTGCTTGCTAAGATCTCAGTGTAAAGAATGAAGGAAAGATGAAAAAGGACATAAGAAAACAGTAACAGGAGAAGAAATATGGAGGTAATTTCTTCATGTGGGGTGGAGAAGGAGGTGGGACAGAGGGCTGGATTTAAAGAGGTGCCCAAAAAGTCTTCTTTAGCCTACAAACCCATGATATCCCAGATATGGGTGTATCTGCTCTTCCGAAGGCAACGATTTGGGAAAAATCAATCAATAACTGAGTGCCTTTGCTGCATTGGTTGGCATCAGTTCTCAGAACAGGTTCTTAGCTCTGACTCTTTCTCTTCTTATTTACCAGACTGGCAAATTGGTGAATTTAAGCTCAATTCTAAAATTGCTGTGCACATTACTTTCATTCACATTACTTTTATCTGCACAGTCATTCAGAGGCAGCCAGCAAGGGTGATTAGAAAATTCACAAAAATCCCCAGACTCAGAGCGGCTGCAGCCTGGATGAGGAAGTACCAATAAAAGCTGCTGTACAAGTACAATACTTAAAAAACAAGTTCTATACTTTAAAAACCTTTCTTAGCAAAATGTAGCAATGTTCACAGTATGGTTGAGTTTTGTGGTGTATCAACACCAAAGTGTTTTCAGTTCACTCCTGAATAAAATTATATATATATATAAAATAATAAAAATAACAGAGATTGGCAAGTTTTGTTGCTTAGAAATCTGCTGGAGAGTCAAAGCCTTGTACTGCTGTGGACACCAAAGCACCTCTAACAACAGACTCAGTACTGCCATATTTATTGAAGTGCTTTGTGTAGAGCTTAGCTAGCCTGGAAATGTGCTGTCCATAATCCTATCAGACACTGTTAAACCAATGAAAGCAGCCACCAAATTCTGTGTCAGTGGGTCATGGTTCAGACCAGGTTCCTGTGATGCCCCAAACTAATTTTTCTCGAATTCAGTGCAGTTGGAAGATTTTTGAAACTTAAGTTTATACTCTCCCATACTAATGGATCCACTACAGCACAAGCAGACGAAGTACAAGATATTCTGTGCCACTCATCTGTTGTGGTTAAACTCACTCATTCCCTTGTGGTGGGATGGGGCAAATGTGAGAAAACTGATGGGATGATATAAAGACATTTTACCAGGCAAAGCAAAAACTGCAGATGTTAAGCAAATCAAAACAAGGAACTAATTCATTACATTCCATGGGCAGGGAGGTATTCAGCCGTTTACAGGAAAGCAGGGCTTAATCACACATAAGAGTGACTTGGGAAGACAAATGCCATCATTTCAAATATCCCCTTCTTTTTCCCCTCTTCCCCTTTACTCTATATACTGAACATGGTGCCATAAGGTATGGAATATCCCTTTGGTGAGCTGGGGTCAGCTGTCCCAGCCATGTCTCCTCCAAAAACTTGTGCACACCTAACCCATTTGCTGGTGGGGTGGGGCAAGAGGCAGAGAAGATCTTGGCAACTGTGTAAGTACTTCTGTGCAGTACCAAAAACATTCCTGTGGTGTCAATGCTGTTTTCTGCACAAATCCAAAACACAGTCCCCTACTAGTTACTACAATGAAAACAAAGTCTATCCCAGCCAAAACCATCTCATCATCTAGTGTTCCTTCATGGCAATGTGGAGGGGTAGCCAGTAGCATTAGGAAGTTTGTGCTACACCCATCAGAACAGTTGCTTGCATGCTTTGCTTGTGGGCAGTAAGGCAGAAGCCATCCAATTCATTGTATGTAAGACAGGTAGTATGTAGGGGTGGCAGTGTCTTTTGGTCACTGATGTGTTGGGTGGCGACTTGAAGAGAAGCCACAAGTCCCTGAGTCAGCAGGTCCTGCTGGTGATTTTGCCAAGACTGCTGAGCTGCTGTTTTCCAGCAGTGGTTAACTTTGGTCATTGTAGTCCAAAAAGTCCCAGCGTTGGATGAAATGTGGAGCTCTCAGTTGCTAACAGATGGAGGTTGATTTACATTGCTTTGACCTGAAAGTTAATAAGTCACAGAAGTAATTTCTGTCTATGAGTCCTTTGTAATTTCAAGTCCCTGAAATGTGGGGTGCAAAGTTTGTGGCTACACTAGGTAAGTTGTGTAGGGATGCTCCAAAAGTACCTGACTCTCCAGAGTTGTTGTCTCTATCCTGTCCTAATACAGTGCCAGAGGAATGGGATGACTCCCCTTAGCTGGGCTCAAGGCAGGGATGTCCATCAGGATTTAGATACTATTACTTTCCTCTATCTAGGTGAAATCTTACTCTGTTTGGGCTCCTGGACTGCCATTGCCTGCTGGGATATCTGCAGAGGGAGAGCATTTGGGCAATAGAGAGCAGAGCAGCACCAAGCAGACTGTAAGCCTAATTCAAACATGCAAATCAGGATCAATGTTTTACATTGATCAGAGTGGGTTTTTTTGAGAGACCCAGGTCTCCAGTGGCTGTGAGTAAGTGCTGAAAGCTAGTCCAGCAAAGGAAACTATTTCTGTGGAGATAACAGCTGATAATTTGTGCCAGCTCTTTATCAGTAAAGCAGCTCCCAAATCAGAGTGAACCAAAATGTGAAAACTCTGTGAGCAATGACTGTTTTGCCCTGATCATTTCCCTGGAAATTGAGTGTGTGGACGTGTGGAAGTATGCATGCTAGTGTTCAAGTGAGATTTCTTACTAGACCAGTGGTTAATGTATGTTTTCTCTCTCCCCAAACCAGGGAGTTACTTAAATAAATTGCCAGAGGTTTATAGATATGTGAGGGTTTCTGTGGAGTTTTGTAGTGGGTTTGCTGGTAGCACCTAACCCCGGGTAGCTGTCTGTTTTGATGGACTCTCATTCCAAAAGGATCAGAGAACTCCACCACTAATATCCAGGTTGAGAACTCGCTGCTTTTCCAGGACATTACTGGATACTGCATGGTAATAAAAGTCCTTCCCTTGCTCTGTGCACAAGCAGGGCCTGAGTCCCAGGTGACATTTGATGGCCCCATGTCATGTGTCAGCTGATCACTCCTGCCCACTGAATCTGTGAAGCTCTCAACAGACCAAATTGTCTCATGCTTGCTGTTATTTTCACACCTTCCTTTGGGAACACACAGGTAGAATCTCAGATTTTAGGACGGGACTCAGGGACAAAACTCAGCTGCCTGTACTTCAGATGGCAATATTGTCACGTTTGGAGCTCTGCACAGGCCTCTGGTCTTTCCAGCCACAGGAAAGGGACAGGAAAGGACTACAAAATATTTGAGGAGATGGAGTAGCAGCTCCATCCACATCTGCCAGCAGTGGAGTGAGGGATCTGTGAGAACACACTCTGTGAAATCTGAAGACAAAGCTTGAACAATGCAGTTACTGGCAATATATGTGACCTTGGACTGATACAATGAAGAGACTGGTTAGCTCAGTGTTGTACTTTCCACATAGAGAGCAAATGAATGCTTAACAGAAATGATATCTTTATTGCTTCTGTCCATCCAGAAATAAAAACTAGGAAAAGGAAACCACTAGAATAAGCAAGAGCTACCCCTTTCTTTGGTGCATTGCCACCCACACACAGTCATGGGCTTAATGTTTACAGCAAGTCAGCTTTCACCTACAAGCCCTGTCACTCAGCCCATTGGCGTGGTTTCTTTGAATCTTGGTTTTGTCTCGATACAGCTATTTTAGTAATAGCTAAAGCTGTAGGGAGCTGCTATCACCTTGAGATTATGTTCCTGATACTATGGTGAACACAAAGCAGAGTTTAGCTGCAGTGCAACTTAGAGAAACTGAAAGTGGGCTGTATGTGCTCGTTTATGGTAAATAAGAAGTTTGCTGAAAAAAGGTGGACTGTCTGTGAGTCAACACCTGTACCTGCTTTTGTGGTGTGTCATAGCCTAGTATTTGCTGGACTGTGCAGGAAGGGCTGCGTCCTTGTTCCTCTTATGATGAAGTGCTACCCCACCTGCCAGCAGGTACCTCTCTCAGCTGTACAGAGGGTTGTGCTGATGTTGTTTTGCTGGGAGCACAGAAATGGTGGCTCTCTGCAGGGCATCAACTTTTTCTGCTTTTTAGCTCTCCCTCAAAGGAGAGAATTCATACTTTGCTTTTTTTTCTTCCCCCCCCCCTTTTTTTTTCCCCTACAGTCAGAGAATTGCAGCTGCCTCAACCAGGGCCCTTCATAACATACTTTGTTGACTCAAGATTATTAATTTAGCAGATTTCCTTTGGAGATGCTCACAAAGGACTTGCTGGGTTAATCTTCATAAAAGATAGAAAAATTGGCAGCAGACGGAATTTTTGAAAAAACAAATTAAAGTAAAGGAAAGAAGCCGGTGTGAAGTAAATTATTTGCCATGGAGTGTTTTCCTTTCTGAACTTGCAGAGAATGTAAGGGTATTTCCTGGGGACAAGAATGTCACATTTAGAGGTGTCCTTCCTTTGCTAATAGAGAGGCAAAAAATCCCTTAACAGTTAAATATTTCCTGCTCAAACATGCCCATTACAGGCAGAAGAGGTTCTGTGATTAGTGTTTACTGGACCTTGGGGTCTTTGGTTTAGTTCCCACATACATTTAATTTGCTGTGAAAAATAAAGTTGCAGTACAAATGATTAAGGAAGTTTTTCCAAATCATGTTATTGTTTCATTTGTGGCTGAGCAAGTCCTGCAAAGAAGGAAACATGAACTAATATAACATATTTATCTCATATCTCAGAGAAGGCTGAGGCCATTGCCAGAGGAGATTTCTCTTCAGAAACCTGCTTATTGGGTTTTTCCACCAGAAAGAAAAAAAATTCAAGGTGGTAACTCAGTTCAGTGCCCTGTCTTTTTGGTGTCTTTTTGAGAGCAGCTGAGCTTCTGTGAAACCTGAAGATCAGACTGTACCACACTGTTCTTGAAACATCCTTGGGATTTTCATGCCACGGCAGGAGCTTTGGGCCCGAAAACTGGTGCAAAACTTCTGGAGGCAAAGAGTCAGCAACATATGAAATGAAAACCAATCAGTGGATTTCTGTAATTTCCTGGGTCTAAGCAACAAGGTCAGGGCATAGCCTTTTTTGGTAGACTCTTTGAGTCTGATAGACCCCCCACTATTTGCTGTCTGTCATCCCTTATGACCTGATCTGGTTAAAGATGTCCTTGCCCATTGCAGGGGCATTGGATTACATGAACTTTAAAGGTCCCTTGCAACTAAAACTATTCCATGATTCTATATTGCAAGCAGAAACAGTGTGTTCTGTCTTTATATCAACATTCAGCTCAGGACTGGCTTCAGGATCTGGAAGAAAAGATGCAAGGCAGTTCTGATGTAGCTGATATGCTTATTTGAAGATGGCACACATATTTAAGAGTGAGTTTAGACCTTTTGGCTCTCACTGCTGCAGCCAGCTGCTCTTTCAGATGGGCTTGGACAAGTCTACCCTCAGCTTAGCTCCAAGCCTGACTTGCAAAGAAAGGGTAAAATACTTGCTTTTTTTCCTTAACAAGTAGGTTCTGCACGTTCCTCATGTCTTGCAGTGGGTCTGGCTTTGTTCATGTCATGAATTTTATGCCTAAAGCAACCTGGCATGACACTATTTGAGAAATACTTCCTACACAAGGTCTCCAGTGCTCTTGACTCCCTTCTGAGTGAGGAGCATCTCAAAGCAGTTTTTCTGTCAGACCTGGGATGTGTAACCCCAGGTGTGATCCTGCCTTGCTCTGTGAATGTGGCTACATGTGTGAGTATGCAGGGGAGCAACACACTCAACACTTCTGAAGCTGGTGTTGAGCATATGTTGAGCATATAATTGCAATCACCCTTGCAATTTAGTGTGTTCAGCAGGGGGCTGTGCAGATTGCAGAGCTTCTGCCGTGTTCTGACTGAGGTACTTTGGGAGCTGAGCCCATGGCTGTGCCCGCTGCAGAAGCACCTTCGCACAAGCAGCAACAGGTTTGAGGGACGTGGGCATTTGGAAGTAGGAACAATTCAGATTCCAGGTTTCAAACACTGACTGTGAAATGTGAAAGACAGTTTTTAATCACCCGTCAGCCCATTGTATTTCTATCATTAATCTTTCAGTGCAACTAACCTTCACAGTAGGTGAACTTTTCCTTTTTCCCCTTGTCATACATCTAGGTCCCACTTTGTGCCCATTCTAATTATTAGTGAAATACAGCATCTTTATGATGCCCTGGTAGTCCAGAGACTCCAGTCCAGGGCAGGAAATTCCCATCATTAAGGGTTTGCTGAACTCTCTCTCTCCAGAAAATGACATTTACTAATTACATCATTTTGATGTATATGATACCCAATCCAAACATGTTATAAATTAGCAAAAGCTCATTTGTTTCATGAAAAGTATTGTTCTTCTTTTATTCAATGACCTTTTTGTTCCTCTACATCCTGGACCAATCAAGTGCCGGTGCAGTCGCTGACTTCTGAGCACAGACAATAGCTTATTCCGTCTATTCTGTTCAGATGACTGTAGGAATAGGCACTCACTTTGTCATGTGGAGACTGGAGGTTGTATAAAACCCTTTTTCCCACCATTTACAGAGACTCTGAATCCTGAGAGGAAAACCCTGTCATAATAATAATAATAATAATCCAGAAGCTAGAGCCCATTGAAGTTTTCTCAGCTTTATGATTTGGGTGGGGCTGGAATGCAGCCCTCCCCAGCCAAGGCTCCCTTGAATTTTTAGAGCTATAGCATGGATTGCCTTTCATTACATTTCTAGCAGCAGGTTGTGTATTTCTCAATGAGCTTCATGTGCAGTTTTCACAGAGAAGCTTCATTCACTCACAAATGCAGTAGGTCCAGGGGCTGACTGGTGCAAATCCATTGCTTTCTTCTCCAAACATTCTGGGACGGGGACTGCCTTTCTCCTGTGCATTTGTCAAGTGGTGCAGCACAACACTCCTGGGCTGGACAGGCTGTGGCTGTTGCTCAAACACACAACAATCCTCAGCCACCTTCCCAATGCTGCAGAGCCTGTGGCCTGTTACCAAGGCATGGTGGCAGGCTCTGCTCCAGATAAAGCTTCCCATGGGGAATTTCTCTGGAAAGGCTCTTGGACAGAGAACGGAAGGAGCAAGGTGATGGGGGAACTGGCACCATAGCAAAATCCTTAAGTTCCTTTTGTGCGTGGCCTCACAAACACCAGCCTGGACTGGGACAAGGGGTGTTGAAGTGCTGGGAAGATGCAGGTGGATGATGACAGGGGTTTCTTCTGTGCCAGGAGGCTCTGCCTGGCAGTGTTTTGTACCATCCATGCGCCAAGACAGCTGCAAGATTCGTGTGGCAGCCAGAGGGGAGCAGGGTCCAGAGGATCCTCTTGGGCAAGATCAGAGCTCACGGCTGCCCCACAGCCCCAGCCTGCACCAGCCTCCCCAGGGTCCAGGGAGCAGGCAGGGACAGAGTGGGCAGGGAGCAGAGGCAGCAGGAGGACTGGGACTGCTGTAAATCCCAGGAATGCAGCAGCGCTCCAGTGCCGCTGCTATCCACAGGGGAAGCCCTGAGACACAAACTGAGAGGCGTCACACGTGTGTGGTAGGGCTAGGAGAGGCCTGGGAGACCTCATTAGCATCATTCATATATTTCTGAGCAGTCATTTAGTACTGCTCTTCTTCCTACCAGCCCTTTTGGAAGGCAGCGTGTACCATTCACAACAAGTGTTTATCTTCCAGCTTTAAAGACGGACGTCAGAATATTTCCCTCCTTATTCATGCTCCGTTTTTTCTCACAGCCCAATTATTCATGACATCACCACCTTTTCCTCCTCAGCCCCAGACACAGTGTTTCTGTGGCTACAATTTCCTGGACAAGAGTTTCCAGTTCGCATTGTTGGGGGGGTGTGGGGGGGGAACAGGAGGGGAAAAGAAAAGGTTGTTTCGTGTAGAAATATTAAATGAGAAACACAGCCATGGAAAACTCAGAGGCACTCACTCACACACACACACACATGCACACATGCAGAGCAACAACAACAACAACCACCAAGGTTATTATAATTAATTTAAAATCTGTTTAGAAAAGGGTTCCTTTTATGTTGGACAGGCTCTTTAAGCAGCTCAAGAAGTATGAAAAACAGGAAATCAAACTGCCTCATTAGGAATTGACTCTGCTCAGTAATTAGAGGCTAGAAAACAAAACAAGGAAAAGCAGGTGGCGAGTGAGCTCCAAGCAAGCAGCTATTGTATCATTTAAATGTTTTGCAGGCTAACAACATTACTTTTTTTTCCAGAAAAGTGTTACTTTCATGAAAAAATGACTATGAGAATCATCCAAAGTTTAATGGGAAAGTGCTGCTTGCTCAGAATCAATCCAGAGGCTGCTAACTTGGCTCAGCCTGGGGTTTAATTCATAATTAGGCAGTATTTTGCTGCATTTAAAAAGACAACTCTGTTCTTCAGCGTCGACTGCTCTCCCGCGAAAATCATGTTAAAAGTAATTACCAAGTGATCCCATATTTTGCTGATACAATCAGATGAGATAACCCTAGACATTAATATCAATTATATCTTCTCACAATAACCTTTGCTGAGAAAATGCTGCCAGTGATTTCCAGCAAATAGCTGTTTGTGTTTTAGTCATTCCAGAATAAGGCTTTGCTTTCTGTACTCACTCCTTCATTTTTGAAGGAGTGTGCTTTTTGCAGAGAGCTCTCTTCCACCCACAATTATTTGCCAAAACCAATTTTGAATGGTGTGAGAATAGTCATGCTTGGGGAGTGCTGCTCTGTACCTCAGGGACGGTTGCAGGGCATTCACTGATCCAAGAAGGTCCGCATTGCAAAGGGCAAACAATTGTGGGGACTAGATAGCTCTTTATTGATCCACAATATACATTTGTTAATTAATCAAATACTTTCCCAACAATTAAGTAGATAGATGCAAAATATCTGAAAATCCAACACAAACATCATCAAATTTTTTTTGTGTGGGGAATAACGATGACGGAAATGGCTCTCTTCACATGGCTCTTCTGTGGGCAGAAAATAGAAGCTACTTTTGTTGTACACATTTTTTTTCCAGTGGGAATTTTAGTCCAGTTCTCTAAAAACAACAAATACTAACCAATGATAAAGCATGAGTATTTACCTACTGTTTACTGCTGACATCCTGTCAGGATATGGTGCAGCTGAGTGAGTGCACTTTGGCTCAAGATGGGCCTGGTGACTTTGCAGGAAGAAGCCCTTGATCAGGAATGCTGAGCAAATGGAGGCAGCAGAGCAGTGCAGTTTATCCCCTTGCTGGATGGGTATTTCATGGCTCTGTGGTGGCCTGTCCCTTTGGGCAGCCAGAGGCTGTGGCTTCTGGTGAGGGTAATGCCCCACAGTGTCTGCAAGGGTCAGGCATGGTGTAAGTCTGGCAAAGGGAAGCTGGAAGCCAGCTGCAATCAAAGCAGGTTCTCTGGTGTAAACAGGGTGTCAGTAAGATTAAAAATCAGCCTTCCTGTGGCTGGGCTGAGCCACAGAGCCAGGGAAGAGCCGCAATTGGCACCAGGCTGATTTATGCCAAGTGTGGTACTGTAGGAGGGACTGTGGCTGCTGCAGGGGTTTGTGATCTCTGGCATATTTTTTCTCCTGTAACAAAACACAGGTGGACAAAAAGGCAAGTGGCTGCTGGGTGTTCAAGTTTACTTAGGAGCAGCCTCCAGCCCACTGCCCACAGGGACAGTGGTAGCATGGCAGCTTTGTGCTTCTGGAGCAGTGCTCAAGGACAGGATGTGTCACAGGTCTAGAAAACCCATCAAATAGAAAAGAAGAAAAGAAAAGGAAAGAAAAGGAAAGAAAAGAAAAGAAAATGAAAGAAAAGGAAAGAAAAGGAAAGAAAAGAAAATGAAAGAAAAGAAAAGAAAAGAAAAGAAAAGAAAAGAAAAGAAAAGAAAAGAGAAAAGAAAAGAAAAGAAAAGAAAAGAAAAGAAAAGAAAAGAAAAGAAAAGAAAAGAAAAGAAAAGAAAAGAAAAGAAAAGAAAAGAGAAAAGAAAAGAAAAAGCTCTATTGTTTGTTATTAATGATGGCTCCTTAAATCACTCATTTCTTCATGGAAAGGCTTCTAGCAGCTAGGAGCAGACACAGCTGAACCTCTGCAGTTAAGAAAGGAGCTCCCTGTAGCTTGCTGCTCTGCTGTCAGCAGTGAGCATGGGGACCTTTTCCACACCAGCTCTCTCTTTCAGGCTGCTGCCTGCCCTGGACAGGCTACACAGGCAGAGCAAGGACAGCAAGGGATGCAGTGGTGCAGTGCACGGCCAGCCCAGAGCTGCCCTTGGCTGCACATCCCTGCCTATGCTGTGCCTTGGGAGCGAGCTTTGTGCAAACAGCTTTTGAAATTGAAACCCAGGATGCTTTTCTGTCCTGAAGACAGTTTTCTTGTAAAAGGTGGTGAAGCTGACTTCTCCTGTTTGCATGAGTAGAAGTACTGTACTCAGCAGGAACATGCCCTGTATTGCTTGATTTGTGCATTAAAGGGTTTCTTCCTCCTGGCCAGCAGACTTGTGTGATGAATCAGCCCCTTGGTGGAACACTGGCAAATCCCATGTCTATTGTGGGGGGGAGAGGTGTGGGAGTGTCGCCTTGCCAAAGGGTGCAGGTGAGCATTAGGAACATTCCCAGATGCTTACAGGCTGCACACCCATATGGGGAGTGTGTCCCTTTCACCCTGTGGCTGGTGGCTGCCTTGAAGGACAGCTCAGGGCTGCTGGAAACCACCGTGCTGAACAAAGGGACTTTGTGCTGGCAAGGAACATCAGACATGCTGAAAGCACCACAGACTGCTAACCTTGCCTTGGTGGAATAGCCCCAGAAAATGTGGATGCAGATTTGACGGAGTTATTCCCTCCCATCACCCACCTCAGTGGGTTTCCTTCTGCCAGCAGGCTTGTGTTGCTTTCCTGTTGTGGTGCATGTGTTTGCTGCAAGGCTAAGGCAAGTTGGACCTTATTGCCAGATCTATTGACATTTACTATAAATGCTTAAGCAGGGCAAATAATCCATGAATATATGTTGACATTTCTAAACCAATTTGCTTTGGCTACTGCTACACCTGTCTAGGGATTACTCTTTGCAAACATTCAATGGACTGACTTCTGCTGTAAAGATTCACAGGAAAAGTATTTCAGCATTTCAGAGGCCATATTTGAAACCAGCTCATAAATGTATGAGGGTTGGACCTGCTGCTCTGTGTATTTATTAGGGAGCAGATATACATTCATGGCTTAATTATCTGATTGCAAAGCAACATTGCTACTTAAAACCATGGTAACTGCAGCACGGGAGGCCTTTGAACCCCATATTGCTACACCTAAAATACACAGCCAAACATTAGAAACTGCATAAACCAGCATCACAAACAAACCTGTGAAAATCATAAATATCTTTAAACAAAGAAAAAAATCTCTGAATACATCAAATGTGAATAATTTGTTCAATCCAGAGGTTCTTAGCAGGCACAGCTGATGATTTCCTGTGGTTTCACAGCCCAGTGGCCGAGAGGGATGTGGGAAGGAATGGCACACTGTCTCCTGTATTGTTTAAATCAGGCTCTTGTAGGTGAAATTTGTGAACTCATGAGAATGAAAGTTTCCCAGCCCTGGCAGGGATCCAGGCAGAGCTTGGGCAGACATTGTGCAAACTTCCCCGTGCATCTCCAGGGGCTGATTTGCTGCAGGATGAATGGGGTCCCTGGGCATCCCTGCTAGCCCAGCCCAGCACTGCCCATGTCTCCCGTCTCACAGTGCATCAGTGTCTGGGCTGCCCCTCATCGTGGCTCTGCCTCCTTCCACCCCTCTCTCCCTCAAGAGGAGGAGGTACTGCTCCCTCTTCCAAAGCAGCTTCTATCCTGATTTGCATCAGGCTGGCTATTTCAGTCCTGGGAACCCCAAAGCTGCCAGATTGAGTTCTTTCGTTGTTTTTACACATGTCCCTTTGGGGCCGAGCTGAGCTGTTAAAAATAAGGCACTAGAAAGACAAATGGTTTCCGGGGGGGGTGGGGAGGGGAAGGGGAGAAGGGAAGAGGCTTAGGACAGCTGTAAAATGCTACAAGGTTAAATAAAACTTTTGACTGCTTGTGTAGCTCTTCCTCATGTTCCTGAAACCACTGACGACCTGAAGAAGCTGGAGGAATCATTCTGCTTGCTGCATGTGGTTGTTTTGTTTTTGTTTTGTTTTGTTTTTTTTTTTTAAACTTGTTACACAAAACATTGTTTTTTCAATTTCAGGAAGTCTCTTGATGCCCTTTGGTTGATTTTGTTTTGCTTGTTATCTGGACAACTAATATTTTTTCCTGTTAGGGGGAAAAAAAGATTTTCCCAAGCAGATTAAAGATGTTTTTAAAGCATATGAATGGTGACATGGTTCACTTTCATTGCTTTGTTTATTTTTAATAATGAAAAACACCTTAATTTATCGTAGCAAGACGTCCATCCTGGAGTAAACCTTGAATTGAGTTTTCGCTTGTTGTTTCGGATTTGTTTGTGGCTTCTTATCTCAGGGAAGGCTGCAAGTGTTTTCTCATGCTTTTCTGAAGTCAAGGCACGTGACAGAGTTTTGTTCACAGCACATCGATGACCGCCAACAATGACAACCACATATGCAAGAAGGGCTGACTTTATTTGATTGTTTTGAATCTTATTCTAGATGAATTAGTTTAAAGAAGGTCGGCCTGTCCAGCCCCAGTACCAGGGGATTGTTTGATGTGATCTCAGGTCCTTTTTAAAAAGAATAAAGGAAACAGCTTGTGAATGAGGTGTAGGTGTGCAAAAGGGCAGCTGAGGTAAAGCCAACCAAGCTCATTTTGGGGAATGAGGACTCCAGGTACCTTATCCCCTTCTCCTTTGTGCCTTAGGTTCCTATTCTGTGCTTTGCAAAAGCAGCAACATTTCAGAGCTTTCAGGCTGGTGGTCTACTCTGCATCAATGCAGATGTAAGCAAGGCAAGAGGAAATCAGGCTGTTTAGCTTTAAAGGAGAAAGGCCAAAACTAAGAAGGGGATAGGAAAAGGCAAAAAAAAATTTGTAATTTTATATTGTGGGCAAAACCCTAGATGTTGTGTGCAGAGGAGCCCCAGAAGGATGTCCTTCCCAGCCACAAATCCCCAACCTCCCCAGCCTCATGCCAGGCTGGCTGCAAGGGCTGTGAGCAGCTGGGGCTTGTGGGTGTCTGCCAGCCCCAGGGAAGCTGAAGTGCAATGGGACTGCTGGGCACAGGGACACGGAGCTCTGAAGCAGCAGGTGGCTGTGGGTGGCAGCAGCCAGCTCCAAGCACAGCACACGTCCCTGTTTGTCCCCTTGCTCACCGGTCTGGAGGAAACCACTGGGGCTGTCCTGCCCACCGCAGGCTGGCAGGAAGTGTGGCCAAGGGATTTTTCTTGGCACAGGGACCTCCAGCATTGCAGGCCTGCACATGCTGCTGACCCCTGCGAGCTGCCTCCTCCAGGACTGCAAAGCATTTCCTCCTGCTCCAAAGGGGAGGCCCTGCTGCTCCTGCATGCCAGTGATGGCATTGGGACCGTGTGGGTCTTTTTCAGCTGAATAACAGCATTATCCTCCCCAAACTGCACCGGTCCTGTCCCTGCAGGAGTCACTGAGTTTTAACCGCTTCACACATTTTCAACTACCAGTGCAAATAGTATCTTAAACTCA
This sequence comes from Passer domesticus, assembly GCF_036417665.1. Classification (NCBI taxonomy): domain Eukaryota; kingdom Metazoa; phylum Chordata; class Aves; order Passeriformes; family Passeridae; genus Passer; species Passer domesticus. Next base: position 37,921,948 of record NC_087479.1, read on the forward strand.
TAGTATGGATTTAAATCACAGAGAAATGGAGAAAATTTCATTTTCTGAAATGCATATCCTCTCCCTCTCTAGTTTATATGAATTATTTGCTAAAGCTGGAATAGGCATTTGCATTATCCTGACTTCTGCAGTAATCTGCATTTCATTAAGCCAGCCTACATGCAAGAGGCAGGCTAATTCTTACTGACCATTTCAATTGTCCCGTAAGTAGAGGGCAAGTTTGGGGAGCAGACACAGCTGAATTTATTAGTAGAGCTTGCAAGAGAGGTACAATCCCTTCCAAAATGAGAGCTCACCTTACTCCATGAAATGCCTGAAAGCAGGTTTCAACTTTTGCCTTTTCTGACTATCTAATAATGAAACTGGCTATGCATCTCAAGCAGGCGCTTTCAAGGAAGAAAAACAAAATCCATCAGCATGTTTATGGCACAATTTCAACAGTAACTGAGAGGATCTGGATCTGGTGGTGAGAACAGCTGCACCTAGAGACCTCTTGGACAAACAGCTGGACCAGACCCAAAAGAGAGCTGTAATTGCCACATTATTACATTAGCCACTGAAACATGCAAGTTGTTGCACATCATCTCTTTTCCAAACGATGGTGGTATAGCTACTACCATTTCTATAAGCTCTTACTGTGGCAATAAAAGCCCAAGTCAAGCCTGGAACCCTTGGGTATTAATTTCTGCACAAATGTGGGAAAAAACATTAACAGAAGGGAATGATGGAAAATCAAGATGGGCAAATATTAAAATCATGCTGCATCTATGCGTGGAGACACGTGCTGTCCTTGCACAAGGAGCACACACCACCCCTGTCCGAAGGAATTGCCATTCTGGGAACAGAGACCAACGGGAGAATCCTGCTAGGGGCTGTGCCAGGCCTCGAAGGCACTGAAAAACTGCAATGGCCCTGAGCAGCCTCACCTGGGGCTTGCCTGCATCCATCCATCCAATTTAAGGAGAGTCCAGGGCTCCCAGCCATTTAACCTCCTTGTCTTTACCTCTTTGTCAAATGCATTCAGAAGCTCATTGCCCTGTTTTCTACTGCTGACTTATCCAGCCTTTCATCTGTTTGACCTCAAGGCAAGTGTGGAAAAAAGCTGAGAGGGGAGTGATGGAGGGTGGATGGGGGAGAAGGATAGGGAGGTTGGGGAGGACATTTCCCAAGTGGCAAACACCTCACTGAGGTCTTGCTGCTAATGCAAGAGGTTCAGACTGCTTGAAGAGCCTCATAGGTTTGTTCTACAGCACTACTCATTTTCTGGAAAATTGAACACTTTTTAGCAACAGGAGAACAAAAGCTGGAGGGGGTATAGCCAGCACTCCAAGCACATAAAAATCAGAAAGGAAACCAAAATGTTTCTGATGAGGTTTAAATGTGGGCCTTGTAACAGTGCTGGGAAATGATGAAACATCCTAGGCATCCATCATTACCCTGATTTCGAGACAATAGGTCTGAGGGCCTACTTGGTGCAGGGTTAGGTCAGCCTTTCCTGCCAACCTTGCAGGCACAGTGAGCTGTGAGCCCGAGGACACCCTTGCCAGGGGCACAAGGGGAAGCACAGGGCTGATGCAGGGAGCTGTGTGGACAACAGCTGAGCTGGTAATGCACAGCCAAGACCCTTGAAGTGCAGATCCTCTTGCTGTCTCCCTCTTTACTGACTGCTGCTGCCTGGCTCAGATGGATGGCCTTTCCCACTCTTGGCCCCATTTAATGTGAACCCCAGAGACCCAGGCAGAGGCTTGCCATACTGCTCCCACCACTGGTGTAGCTGCACTTGGCCTGTCTCAGGTCCTGTGTTTGTTAGGCAGAGGTGATTACTCTTGCCCTTGTCACAGGGCTGATGACTATAATCTCATTTGCTCCGTGCTGCAGTGTCACTCTGTGTGGACAGGGAGCTCTGGGCACCTGCTTGCTTTTGCCAGTCTTCCCTCATATCCTTGTTGAAAAGCTCCCTTCTGGGTTTCCCCAGCTCCCTCAACACAGACATACATGATATTTCACAGCGAGCCTTGGCTTTGCTTGGCACCTTCCCAAAGGGCTGCAGAGGGGTCTTCAGCCCAGAGCAAGGCTTGGCTTTCTCTGTTGGGTTTCACATGTTATTTGTGCTTGCCATACTCTGCTGCTCATGGTAAATGAGTGACTGTGTAGGATGCTGTGATGCTTCTAGCCTGACCTGGCACTCCAAACATGTACATGCAGCCAGCTGGCTTGCTCAGTGACTAGGTCAACCTCTTCCCTTCCCTGTCCCTCCCTGTGATTCCTGTACCCTGTGCACAGTGCTTTGAGTGCTCTGGATGGAAACCTGCACACGGAGTTGAGCCCTTTTGCCCTGAGGAGTTGCTGTCTCCCTTCTCTGTAACCTGCAGCTCAGCAACGCCCGTGTGTGCATCCAGGGCTGACCACGGCTCCATGGCCAGCTCAGGGAGCAGGAGGGACCCATCTGAGACCAGCACCACATTCCCTCTGTACTAGGCAAGCAGAGCAAGAGGAACTTTAGCCAACATTTTCTCTTCCATGCAAACCACCCACGGGGCTTCACAGAGCTGTGTGTGTGAGCGTGTGTGTCCAGGGACACAGGACACGTGTTCCCACTTCAGCCCTTCAAGAACAGCAGTGTAAATGGGCTCCCCAGGGACTCCTGGCTGCCTTGCTGCTGGGAGAGACACAGCTGCAAAGCATCACTCAGAGAAGAAAGTGAACATGGGAGAAATGGACGTTGTTTCATATGTCTTTAAATAGCTGATTATATTGAAGTTAGCACTACTGCTTACAGCCTAATCTCTCACTTGATTTTGGGGCAAAATGACACATGGTGAGGTCATTGCTTGCAGCCATACAGCAGTTTTTTCTAGGGGTGCAGAACTATGAGTTATGATTCTGTGAGATAAAGTAGAAAGAAAATCTTGATCTTGAAAGGGGGAAAAAAACCTCTAAAAACTAAGGTTTAATGTAAAAATAACCAAGAGAGCTAGAAAAAATCGTAGCCAAATATTTTCCAGTATGTATAAATAAGTTCTCTTTTCTCCAATGTTCTTCACTACAAAAGGAAATGTCACATTGAGTCAACTTGTGACCCAGATGAAATTACATGTATTTGTTTATTTTTCTTATTCTTGTGTTTACAATGTGTTGCACTTGGTGGATGTATTTTTGTGCATGCTGTTGCGTTCCAGCATCAATATTATCAAAATGCATTTTCATGTTTGCCACCCAGACACTGGCTGAGGAGTTGTGATTCTGGGTACCAGTCACATAAATGAGCGAGGTCTGTGTGTGTTTGTGTGTGTGCATGTGCACTTGCTAACTCAGAACCCATGGCTCTGCAAACCAAACCTAATTATGCATACAAAACAGTGACAAAAGACTTTCTGCTTTTTATCAGCTACATGATTTTAGGAAGGAGGTGGAGATAGGTTTGCTGCTCAGGCCATTTCCAGGAAAGTGTTTCAGTGGACCCTACAATTAATTTTAACCCTTTGTTTTAAGGTCTATTATGTACAAGGCACTGTAAGATTCCACTCTAAGAAATATATGGGATGATCCTTCCTGCTGTCTAGGTGTGTTTTTGTGGCTCTGCAATGACTTGCAAACAGTGAATGCTTTGGTTGATGGTGGATTTGGTGATGGCTGTTCCTGCTGGGTGTTTGCTGTGTGGCATTGTTTCAGACTCCTCTTGGGGTGACGTGTGCCTCCCAGGTGGGGATGCCTTCCAACTGCTTGGGAATTATCTGTAGCTGTAATGCATTACTTTACTTGACAAGAAGCTATTTTCTCACTAGCCACCTGGATGCTGCCCATAAAAACTGCACAGCAAAGCTCTATTCATGTTGGCCTACACAATGGATTTCCTTTCCATGAGCATTCTTGGAAATAAAGCTCTGCTCCCTGAATGTTTGTGAATAACAAGGTTTATGGATCCCATCTAAACAAAGCAACAGTTTTAGTAGAAAGAACATATTGTTTTGCTGCGTTTTCCCAGCTCCAGGTTATTTCAGCAGCCCACCAGTGGCTCCAGCTTGTGTCTGAGTGTTACCACACTCAAGGGTTGGCTTGGAAAAGGGTTGGCTCAGGAGAATGTTGCAGGATGGAGACCAGAGTCCTGGATTGTTTTATTGCAGGAATTGGATTAACTCATATGAGCTCATTCTCTGGTCTTTATTGCATTGTGTTTGGCAGTTCCTGCAGCATGATTGCATCTAGGTTAAGTGGCATTGTTCTGGAGTCAGTGAGGGAACAATTCTATATTGACTAGATGTGAGAAAAGGACAAGGTGATCTCATAAGTTTTCACCATTTTTGGTGCCCATGTTTCACTTGTATGTCCATCCTTATAACCTTTTCTCTCTGCCTGAAGGTGATAATTCTCCACATGCAACAGAGGGACTTGCTTCATGAAACAGTGGAGTCTGACCCAACCAGGCTAGTGCATTTGGCAGAACAACTTGCTCTCCATGAGCACTGGCCAGGAGGCACTCACCCAGTCAGGCCCTGGACTATGGGCCTGCCTTAAGTAAGTCACTTGCCAGCCATCTATGTTGTACTTGTCAGCACGAGCTGTCCTGCTGTCCTCCACCTCCACTGAGTGCTGCTCTCCTGAGGGAAGGAAGTGGAAAAGTCACAGTGCACTGGTGCAGAGAAGGCTCTGCCTGTCCTGGGTGTCACCAAGAACCTGAAGGATTACATCATTCAGGCTCACTGAGTGCAGGGCACTGTGGTGCTCTGAGCAGTCCTCATGCTGTATGAGCTGTCTTAGGAGCATATGTGGAGCTCTATCACCATGGACTTGGACTTCTCTGGGGAAAAAAAAGGACTGCATCAGACCAACAAAAGTGTTTGGACAGCTGATGTCAAAAAATAAATTTATGACACTGTGGAACTCTGGGTCTTGCTTTTTTTGTTCCTGACATCCAAGCACTCTGCTTTTAAAGCCTTCATTTGTTAATGGTGAAGTGCAGCTTTCACTGAACACATCGACTGTGTGTCATAGATCTGAGTACACTCCAGGCAAGAAGTCTTGGTTAAAGGCCAGAAAAAAAATCTGCCTTGAACAATAAAAGTAGGGAAGTTTAGTTTTGACTTGAAGGTGAAAGAAATTGAAAGATCTCTATTTTTTTTTTTCCAACTTCTTCCTGGAATGCTAGCCTTAATGGTGAGAGTGTTTTAGGAGCAAGAATGTGAGGATGGAAGAAAGACTTTGTGGCTGGAGGAAGGAGTGGGGTTTGGAGGTTGCAGCCCCCAGCCTCCTTCCTACAAACTCTGCCTCATGTACAAACACCCAGCCCTTGTTGGTGGAGTGATGCTGCAGCTGCTATGAGAGATCCAGGCACATCCCATAATAGGGATGTGGAAAGAAAAAGCAATCCAGGAATGAAAAGAGCCCTCCGCCATGTGCAGGTTATTTTCAAAGGATGGCATTGCTGTTTTCCCAGGCAACAGCAGACCAGGAGGCAACTTGGGTGGGCAGGTGAGCAGGGTGAAGCGGAGAGCTACCATCTCCAGCCAAGACGGGGATGCTGTTTACAATAAACAGAAAGCTGTAAGAGAAGGGAGGGACTGTGAGAGGGAGCTGGGGAGATCTCCATGGAGACACTTAACCTGCTCCAATGGGTACCTTCGGAGACTGGCACTGACCAAATCCCTAGGAACAAAGGCACCTGGCATGGGCACAGCAGGATCTCTGCCACACGTGCCATCTGCAGCGAGGTGGAGATTTCTAGACCTGTTATTCAGCACAGAAGAAAAATGGCATTGAAATGACATTAAGGTTGGGACCCAAGCCATAGAAAGCCAAGAAATTAAAAAAGTAACAGCCAGCTGTTTACTTTCATTGAGGGGCCCAAAGCCCTGGGAGGGGGGGGAGTGGGCAGAGGAGAGGGAGGGCAGGGAAAGGATGCTGCCTTTGCTGGGCTGACAGTGTGGTGACTTGCTTTGTCTCTCAGGGTGGCAACAAGTATCCTCTATTACTATTTTGGAGCAATTATTATTAAATCCTCTGAATTTGTTATTATTCTCTTAATATTTTGGAGCAATACTTGACAGTGTGAGAGAGGCAAGAATTGAGGAAGAGACTTTCCTGGAGGATAAAGCACTAGATGGTAATTTTGTGATTCACCTGCAGGAACACACACCTGTTCATCTGCCTGGGGATATGGCCAATTTCACTGCCTCCTCCCTGCCTGTTCCAGCCCCTTAGGAAGGCCTGGACTGATATCTGCAGCTGAGCTCTGACTACTTTACTTTATGACACTGAAGTCAAAATTCTTCCCTCTCCTTTTCCAGCCTTGGGGAAAATGAGGATGTGTGCCCTGGTGTACATTTCTGCTGTTGACAGTCTGGGTACACCCTCTGTCACTGTGGTGCCTGACCACCCTGTAGCCATGGTGCTCTGTGAGGGAGAAAGGGGTCTGAGGCTGTGGCTGCTCACTTTGTGGTCTCAGAGGGTGTCTGCACAGCGACAAGACCAGACTCGTGACCCCAACCTTACAGTCAGCACGCTGCAGGTACAACCTTCAACCTCAGATTCAGATATTCCCCTCACTTTTCCTGAGGAAACTGGGGAATGCCACCAGCTACTCTGCAAGAGCTCTTCCAAATGGAAAGCAAGATTCATGGCATTGGAAGCAGACAAGGTTTGGAGCAGCTCGGTGAGCCATGGTACTTCCGTGGCTGGCACTCACCCGAGCTGTGCTGCACGAGCATTTGCAACCATCCTGCTTGAAGGAGGAAGGCTGGGGATGCAAGGCTGCAGTTCCCATTTGCACTGGTGTGGGAGGGTGAAGGGAAATGACAATGCAGAACCATTCCTTTTACCTTCCTTCCCGGAGAGCCCAGAATGCAGAATCTGTGAAGCGATGGTATGGTCTGTGCTCCTGTGCCAAGAGCTGTGTCACACAGAGATGGAAACCACCGAGTCCACCTGGCATAAACAAAGGAAATGGGGAAGTGATTTACTGTAAAATTAATAAAAAAGTGACCCATCTCAAAGGGGAAATGCACAGACCACACTGGGGGTTTGGGAACCATCAGCAAGATAGGAGGGGGAGTAGGCCAAAGAGAAAGGTTTTGTCTGCAGCCTTAAGTTCAGCTTTTCAGTGCTGCCATGCTCTGGGGTCTCTTGGGAACAGTACAACAAGCCAGGAGGACAGTCCTGAAGGAAGGTGGCACTTCACACACTGAAGGTGTCAGTGGGCTCTGTCTCTGTATGGGGGGGGAAAGGACAAACCAAGCTATCCATCACACAGCAGCAAAGTTCATGAAGTACTTTCTGGAGGAGTTTTCCTGTGAGTCTCAGGTCTGTCAGAGATGGCCACCAATGCCAACAGATCTATGGTCTGAATAGAAGAAGCAGTGGGAGATGCCCTCAGGACTGGAATGGCTTTTGGAGGGCATTACTCCTGACACTTGTGTTATGTAACCCAGATGTCCTCTGACTTTCCAAATCAGAAATCTCCAACATATCTTCATTCTTACCCTATGACAGCCCTCTAGGCTCTTCCCCCTTGGGCTGTTAGGAAGAAAAGCTCCACAGGGGGGACAGAGAGGGATGAAAGAATGGCCACATTTGAATGGATAGACTATTTAGGTCCAAAACAAGAGCAGTAGGCCACTACTGGGGGTGTCACGATGCACTGCTGTGACTCAGGACATGCAATCATCAATTACCTGAACTACTAATTAGCATTTCCACATGAAGGGTCACTTTTCTGAGCCCCAGCATTGCACATAACCTCTAAAAGCTACAAAGTTATGTAAACTAAATGATTAATAGACCAAAGATTTTTAACATCCTTTTCAACACAATGTTTCTTTAACGAAGCAATGCCAGCTACTAACTTCTTCTGAAATGCTGGATAAATGCCTGCTCTTACTGGTTTTCCACACAGCTGGAGAAAATTCCTTGAGTGGAAAAGTCCCTGGGCAGACAGTGTACGTCAAAAAAGATCTTCTGTGGATGCCACAGAGCATGCACATCTTCCGAGCCCTTCCCAGAAGAGGGATTGACCTGGGGAAGGTGCATTTTTGAAGGACCTGGCTCTGCAGTGGCTGTCCAGAGGTCCCCATTGAATGGTGGGGCAGAGCTGAGCTGGTGTTTGCTGCTTACAAGTGACCAGGGATTTTGTTCGCAGACAATCTGCCATGGGAGGCACAGCTTCTCTTGAAGGACTTCTTTGGTGCTCTAGAGGCAGCCTGCCAGAAAGCCTCCCAGCAGCTGTGTGGCATTATCCATGCTGGGACTTTGCTCTCCAGCAGGCTTGGCCCTGCTCGCTGTCCCACATGGGTGTGGGCAGTGCCATCACAGGTGTGTGTGTGTGTGTGCTTGGTGTCCCCCTCACAGCGGGGTCAGCAGGTCTGGGGGTCACCGTGCCCGCTCCAGGCTGTGGGACAGCTGGGCACTGGGACAGATGGGCTCTGAAGGACTGGGGGACAGTGGGATCTGCACGTCTCTGCCTTGGGGAACAAGGGAGATGCAATGAATCATGAGTCTGGATCTCAGTCATGTCCTGCCTTGGGAGACATTGGCTGCCTGTGTCCAAGCAGCAAAGAACTGCTCCCACCAGGTAGAATGATTCACACAGACCCTTTTTATTTCCTTTTAATTTTCATTCTCTTCTCTATTTGCAGAGACCCCACAGTACTAGAAACAGTTTTGTTGAAGCATTTGGGTAGCTCTCTGATCCAGAAGCTGGAAGCAAAATCTGCTTTACTAGTTCAAAATAAAACCATTGCTACTGAGGCACAGGGGAGTAGATGGGAGAGGCTATTTTTAGTAGTCTTAATGTATTGTAGTCTTGCAGTGGTTTTGTTCATTTAAATATAATTTGTCATTAAATATAATGGCTTCACATATTGTGGAAAAAATGGACGCTGGGATTCTTTCTCAGAACAGAGAACCTTAGATTAATTGACCAAAAATTATTTCTTGCACATAATCTTTCATTTCCAGACCATAATATTTTCTATAAATATATGTAGGGCCCTGAGACAAATTGTAAGGGCTCCAGACTAGCTCTTGTAATGGAGCTGAGGCAGTCTGTTGAGCAAATCAACTATTTCATCAGCCTGTATTTATATTACAAGAAACTACACTGTAGTATGACAAATTCACCATCTGGTCACTTACTGCTCTACACATCTGTATTGTATTAGTGGTTTAGAGCACGAAGGCAGGACTCATTCTTTTTTATTTAAAAGATAGGTGTTTAGTCAAAGTTGTGAGAAGGCATCTTCAAATATCAATTTAACTTCTCCTCCCCTGCTAATACCATTTATCTTGGGGTGGAATGAATTATCCTTTGGAAATACCTCTCTTTCTCCCTCCATTTACTTTGGACACTGCAAAGATGACTGGCCTAGACCAAATGACAAAGTGTTACATGGGCTTGGGATGCATTGACACCTCCTCTGGCTATGCATGCAGCGAATATGAACATGTGAATACCAAATATTAATATTAATATACATTACATATATTAATGTTAAAATCTGCAGAGAAGGATGCTTTAAATGCACCCAGCTGGGTTCAGACTGTCAAGACTGAAGACTCATAGCTAAAAACCTAATGGCTTTATTTAGATATTAAATCAGTTACTAGTTGAGGGGGTTGTCTGAATAAGTATTCTGGATCCAGGAGTCTGGATTTAGCCCCAGTGTAGAGTCACTTCCTGGAAGTTTTTCTTTTGTTGTGTCTCTTATAACTCTGAATATCTCCTCAATTTTCTATATTTACTTTCTTTCCCTCCTTTTGTGGAGTGCATTGTACAAATCCCTGGCTATGACAATATCCTTTTTTTTTTCAGGAAATGCTCTGAACATCACACCAGAGCAGTTGCTCTTTAGTGGTGAGGTCATTTCAAGAGAAACGTTTTGCAACATATGCAAGGTTTGTTTTGCCTGGAGACAGACGACCAGGTCTAGGAACTCCAATCAAACAGGGCACACAGAGAAATGCTGATGAAACCTGTGCTGCACTGGGGTCTCCTCAGTAGGAAGAGTGAGCAGAGTCCTTTGAGAAGAACATGGATTCCATGCATTTCCCAGGTGCATGTAATAAAGGAAAAACCAGACTACCTGGAAAGCACAGAGTACAGAGCACGTGCAGCTTGTGGTCTTTGGATCATTCTTAGTGGTCGTGTCCACTAAGAAACTATTGTATCACTAAAATACAGTGATCGAGTTAAGTTTTCTTAAGATATCTGAATTTGATTCTTGCCTTCTGTCATTGGTGGCCATTTAAAAAAAACAAAGTCACTTGGTAATATTCTTGTTCTTTAAAACCAGTAAAAACAAGGGTGTGCACACTTGAGTCCATGAATATGGCTGCCTGGGATCGTGTCTTCTGCATTCAGAAAGGCCATCTTAAGCCACACCAGTAGGGGCAATATGAGGCATGCAAGCCTGGCCACAGCATGGAGGCTGTTGAGTACAGGTGGCCCTTCCTGAAGGGTTCCTGTCCTCCATGGGCCAATAGTGGGAAAGCTGCACCTGCCTGTTATCTCTGCTCCCCTCTGTGCATTCTCACAGCCCGTGCTGGCTGCTCAGCTCTAGCTCTGTCAGGAGCAGACAGGCTTTTGGAGCTGTTCAAACAAGCCACTAAATTACACAGGCCAATCAAAATGGAGAATTTGCTGAGGTGGTGACTCCTACCCAATCCACAGTTTCCATGAAAGGAAAGTTCTGGCTTTCTTAAACTGGTGCTTCTCCTGCAAAGGCACCATGCAAGAGTTATCAGCCTGCCAGGCTGAGTGGAGAACCTGAATCAAAATAGGGTTTTTCCAGTCATGAACAAGACAGATATATATATGGATCAAACTGGAGGTATGTGAAGACACGTGTATTAAACCTAGATTGAATGGTGCAAACTACATTGAGTGAGCCTTGTTAGTGAGTAAGACATTACCAACTGAGGCATGCAGAACCCTTTCTTCCTTGTTTTAACAGTCTAAAACATTACCTTTTCATCTGGATCAGAGAACTGAGATGAAATGTCACTTCTCTATGATAAACTGTGCCTTCCTCTACACTTCCATTGGCAGCAAAGCAAACAGTGCTTCATATTTGTTGCCAAATCCTGTTGTAGTGTCATTTATTCTTTTCTCTGGGAATGCACTGGCCTTCTTTGCCCTTCCACAGCACAAGGTCACTCTGATACCAAAGGCACCGGTGCTGCTGCAGGCTCCTCATCATCAGTTTTGCACCCTGACACCTCATTTCTTATGAGAAAGGCTCAATGTGATGACGCCATAGAGATGCAGCAGTCTCATGCTGGGAGCTCAGGGTGTCTCGAATGCAGGTTTTCATGCAGTGGTGTACAGTGCTCCACAAAAGCCAAGCACAGGCACTGTCTTGGTGCATCACCGCTGAGAACTCTTGATGTGGATGTGGGTGAATGGTCAATACCACATACAAGAAAAGGGTTTTTTTTCAGATCATTTTTCCCGTATCTCACTTAGCGAATCCAGTTAAGACTTGAAACACTTCCATCAACAGCCATCTCAGAAAGTTTATGCCTCCCCACACAGGCCAATGAAGTTCATAGCTTTCTCTGAAAAAAGTTCATAAAAATAGACAAAAATTCTACATTTGTCCCAGACAGTTCGCAAACAAAAAAATTGACTTTTATGCATCTGTGGTGTGAAGTGAGATTCCCGCTCAGCCTGAGCAGTGCCACAGCCAACCCCTGGAGTGTTCCGTTAAACAGCTCTCTGAAACTCCCAGAGTCACTGTCTGAAACCAGCACTTCAGTGTGTGACCTTTGTGGGTTACAGCAGAGTTAGGCACTGGGCCACTCTCATGCAAGTTCCGCGAAACCTCAGCCCATTGCTAAATTTCCATATTGATATATTTTCTGGTTCCAGTGGTGCATAAAAGAAACAAACTCCAGAAAGCCCCACTGTGGATTTTCCCTTGTTCTCTTGTGAATCTTAAATCCATGGTGTTATTTGTTAGTATTGCCCATTCTCTCACACAGGTTCCGTTGGGTGTCCAGGAAGAGCTGCCCACCTTCCAATTGCTGATGTACTCAAAGCCCAGAATGGAGTAGCTGAAGACAAACTTCAGCTGCTTCCTTTGCCTGGTTTCCATCTCAGTGACATATTTCTCCTTTTTATTCCCCCTCATTGTACATAACAGGAAGTGATCACATTACATTTTGTCCCAATTCACCTGGGACAGCACCTGCAGTGCTTCTTCATCAGTTTTACATTGGAGGACAGCTCTTATCCTTCTCCCCACTCAGTGCCTTTGCAGGTGCATTGCTTATTTCTGCCTGCAAAAACACCTCTCATGCCAGTGAGCTCACTCAGAGGAGGACTCCTCTTTGCAAGGGATCCTTTGGGAATGTAATCTCTGTGTAAGCATCCTCTCCTTCGTCAAGCAACCGATAGCCACATCTTTGTGTCCTGATGACTCTGAGTACCCAGGTTAGCCCTTGGAAACATGAGTAGCCAGCACAAATAGTGACCAGCTGGGTCCCTAAACAGCCCAAAATGAGAAAGGGAACAAATCCTGCAGTTCTGCTGCGTGCCCACTCATATGGGCCTTCACCTAATTTAGCCACTAATGTTTTCATGCATTAGTGCCACATCTTTTGCCCTATCTCATTCTTCCTTTGCATCTCCATAACTTTAAGTCTCAGCTCTCTTGTGATGCATCTTCTTCTGTGGTATCTCTAGCAGAAGGGATTCAAAGAAGGTCCTCCAAGGCAGATGTGAAGTTAGGTGTGATGAATGAGGATCCTGATAATTATGTTCTTACCTTCTTGGCACTAATGGCTCCTGAGACAAAATAGGTGGATAAAAAAGATGGAAAAGCCCATCCTGAAGCCCAGGAAGGGTTGATGCAGCTGCATCTGGCTGGCAAATGAACACAGTAGCAGGAAGACCCAAAATAGGGGCATATTTGTGCACAGGGTGCAGGTGGGGATGGAAGTGCTGGGAGAGGCCATGCTGGGGCTGAGGCCAGTATGCCTTTGTTGCCACCTCATCCTCCCTGCAATGTCAGATGTTGCCACAGCTTTCAGTACTACTACTGTTTATTGACTTGAGTTCTCTGCAAATGAGAAAATGGGGAATGGGAAAGAAAACAAGTCCTTTCTTCACCCTTTGCACCTCTCTTTGATCTCTTTCCTCACCTTTCTGTTGAGCCTCACTCTTTCCTGCAGGACTATCTCAGCATGGGTAGTGACAGCCTTTGCCTGACTTGGGCTGCAGAGGTGTGTGGGATGTGCACTTGGCTTCCTCTGGGCACTGGCTCATTGCAGCTCGGTGACACATGGGAGAAAATATCCCTGGGAAGCCACACAGGGTGGCAGAGCAGAGGGCTTAAATAGTACAAAAGGAAGATGCTTGCACGTGGTGGAGTCTCTGTGAGCACCAAGGGTGGCTTGTCCTTTCCTGTCTGCCAAGCTCCCTGTGGGACACAGCAGAGCTGAAGAGCTGCTCACTTTGGCTATTTTGGGAGTAAATAGCAAAATAGTGAATAGCAAAAAACCTATTTAAGGTCTGCAGAAGTTTCTATGTTTTCAAACTTTTCTCCTCAGAAAAAAAAAATCAGTGAAAACCTTCTCAATGTCTATGTCTTTGTAAAAAAATTGCCTTTGACTAGTGTCCAAACAGCAACCCACAAAGAGAACAGTTCAATGTTAGTGAGTGAGTGCAGAGGGCCAGGATTACTGCTGAATGCATGATTTGTGGTTATTACCCAAGCCTACTTATATTGTCTCACAGTTTACCAGATGTCTTTGTTTCTTAATTTTCCACATACAAAACTGGACAACAGAGATAAAAAATCCTGGATCCCTCTCTCCAGCTCTTTTATTTTCAGTGGAAAGCTTCCTTCTTGGGCTCATGTTTCATCCAGGGAGAGTGCTCATATCCCTCCCTGTCCAAGGCAGTGGCAGAGCACCATCTTATTGCTGGCCTGGAGGCGTGCAGATCCTCCTGCCTTGGCGTGTCTGCCATGTGCTGGAGTGGGCCTGTTTGGTGCATGGGTATTGCAGCTGGGGGGGCTTTCTCCATATGAACATAAACTGCTGTAGGAATGGAGCTGGAATTTCTCCTGGAGTGTTCTCAGCCTTCTGACGTGCCCTAATTGCTCCCAAAAGGCATCGGTGCTTTGGAGACACAGTCGTGGGCAACTACTCGTGCATTTCTTTGTAAGTATTTTCTCTCAAAATGTCTGATGTTTGCTGCTTAAGTTGTCTGTTTGTGGTGCTCGGCTGTTTTCATCACATGATGTTGTTTCTGTTTCCTAACTAGAGGAACGAGCCAGCTTTTGATCAGGTTTTCAAACCTAGAAATTTGTTTATATGAAGCTTTACATCCACAGTTTCAGTACTGGGAAAATGTTCGCTAGCAGAACTCTATCCAGTACTCTTTCCAAACTTTGCAGGGGCTCAATGCCAAATCAAACAAAAAATCACCTTTATTTTTTGCATCCTTTTCTAGTTAGAAAAGGTGAGGTTTGTTACGCTGTATGGATTTTGCAGTATGATTCCCCTAGAGCAGACAGGGAGTGTCTCCCCAGTGCAGTTTTTCCTACAGCTGGTTCTTCACCCCGGCTTTGCCATTCCCTTCTCCTCCCAAAAATGCCTGTGATATGAGTCTCCCCCTTTTCCTCTCACTACTCCAGCCAGCCTTCCCACACTGAAAGGTCAGGCTCTCTGAGCAGGTGCTCGGAGGGAGCGCAGCGGCGCAGGCCCATGAGGGACAGGAAGCCTTTTACTCTAATTAGTCTTTGCAGGAGTTTGGCATCTCTCCGTGGAGCTGTTTCCCCACTGATGAGGAGCACGTATCCAGCTCTTCCTTCTCACCTCGCACGTCCGAGCTCCCGCTGTCTCCTGCTGGGCTGCAGGGGTTCAGTCGTGGATCACGTTGCTTGGAGGAAGCAGGCAGGGGATATGTGAGGAGATAAACAGTATTTTCTGATGCTGGGAGGGATTTCTTTCAACTCAGCCACGTTCACAACCTGAACCTGGATCATTTTTGCTACTCGCTCCCACTCGACTCCTCCCTACTGGCCCGGACTCGCCAGGCTTTTGTCTGGTTAATCAGTACAACCCCTTCCAGGGCTTCCTGGGGGCTCTTTGGCCACTGGGTTATGAAGACCCATGAGTTCATTGTTTAAATTAAGTTCTTCTATATGGAAACACCACTGGTTTCCCATATGGTCTTGGCAAAGCCACCATCCGCTCCCCACCTAAATTAAATTTCACTAATTGAATTAGTTACCATTTTATCAGCTGCCGCTTTGCAGTAGTTTGTGAACCCCCAGGGGCTCAGGCCACGCTCAGTCAAGAGCTTCCCCACCTCGCTCTCTCATTTATCATCGTGACAATGCACAGCACTGGGAGAAGCAGGGGGGTGGAGAGTACTGTGCCCTTCCCAAGCATCCCAGCCATCTCTGAGCATCCTAATGATTGACCTCTGTAAGTGAAGCAGCCCTGCGCTGACCCCAGACTGCTGAAAGGAAGCATTCTCCCCTTTGTAAGAATCCCCCTGTGATGGTGGCGTGGGCTGGGCTGAATGCAGAAGTGTCAGAAGGGAAGCCCCGCGCACAGGCAGTGGCGCCCTGGGACACTGCAGCTTCCATATGCCAGGGGACTAATGGCGACAGGCCTGGGCTCAGGGGACAATGCCATCACGCTGCCCCGCTGGCGAGAAAGGGAGAGGGGACACGTGGAAAGGGACAGCCTGAAGTGGGTCTGGCAGCGTCTGGCGGTGGAGCGTGGAGTGTGAAGCGTGTCACCTGCTCCTGCCCCGCCTTCCCTCGCGGGCACCAGGGGCTGGGCCATTGTTGTATCCCAGCAGGATGCTGGGGACGCAGTGCCAGCGTGGTGCCCAGCACTGCCACAGGTGCTGCTGGCTGCTGACTGCACACATGCTCAGGGCTGTGGCTGTACGCAGGTGCCAGTGGTCATTTGGAAAAGTGTTGGCTCTCACGTTACAGCTTGGGGGGAGCTAGAGAAGTGTAAGAGGCACAGAAGCATCATCACCCCATGTTTCCTGACTCCCTGTCACTGCACTATCATCTCCTCTCTGCGGAGGAGGAGATGCACAGAAGCATCTGACAGGCTGGGGATGTAACCCTCTGGACACAAACCTCCAGGAAATGCTTTCTAGGAACACGTCAGCACTGCATCATCTTAGTGGTGTGGGAATGTCTCTGTGATTGAAACCAGAGGTGGTAAGCCCAGCAGGGATACTCAGGCTTAGCAAGATGAGCTTAGCAACCCCGTCAGTTAGTATTTAGTCCCCTTGCTGAAGATAGACCACTTCACTCCACTCAGGTGCTGCCAGACCTGAATTTGCTTTGCAGGTAAGGCAGAGACCATTGGTAGTGACAATCAAGTTCAGTATTTGTAGGATGCATCCGAATAAGACCCATTAATGTCTACAGCCAAACTCCACCACTTTCAAGAAAACGTGTCAGAGTGACCTGGTTTTCCTCTGTGGACCTGTGATGCAGAAGAAACGTAGATGTCCCAAGACAGAGGGAAACCAAACCTGAGAATGAAGCTGTGCTACTGCAGTTTGGAGCAGGGACAGCACACTTCAGACCACAGCCAGTATCGATTTTCAAATCAGACAATGACTGCATTAGTGAGGTCATGAAATAATGAACATAAGCTGTGAAAATGTGCACAAAGTCTGACACCCATCAAATACTACAAAAGCAGTAGGTCTGAAACTTCAGCATAGTTCAGAGGTTTGGATCTCTGTCAGTGGTGGTCGTAGCAATATGGAAGTGTCCAGACTGGTGAGTGATTTAAAGCAGCAGCTGCAGCACCAGCATGGAGAAGAGGGTGTTGGGCCATCGGTGGGAGCAGGAAGATGGGGTGGAGGAAACAAGCACCTGGGGAGGGACATCTGGCTGTGAGGTGTTGAGCAGGGATGGCTGGGACAAGAAGCAATAAGGGGAGAAGGTGTGGGGTGTGTACTCTGGGTGGCACTGGGGTGTTTAACCAGCCTGCCTCACCTGACACTGTTGTGAGGCATGGATGGAGATGGCCTGTGAGTCCACCACCTCGGCACCTTCTGATACAACAAGTTTAGATGTGGCTGAACGTGGGTGCCATCTCTGGACACACCAGATGCATTGTTACAGGCCTGCACCACACCTCTGCTCTCTCCCTGGCCATGCAGAGCTGCTGTTGAGCAATCCCCAGAATACCTTGTTTTTGGAAGACAATGGAAATTTACTCCAGAGCTTTACCTCATCACTACTGGGACATTTGTGGGCAGCAGTGTTTTCAGCACCGTTTTGGTTCTTCCTCTGTCTGGCTCCTCCTCCACCAGAGGCATCTGGCTATGCAGCAGTACTGTTTCCCCCAATTTCATTTGAGCCCATTGCCTCCAGTACTTCTGTGAACACTTCATTCACATATTCTTTAGAATTTGCATCAGCCAAAACATTGAAACCTCCTCTCCTGCACACTGAACAAAAACTCTCCACAGATGAGCCCTGAGGATCCAGGGGCTCTGCATGGGATCACATTTCCTCTCCCTGTGGTTCTGGCTGCGGGGCACCTCCAGGAGAGAGGAGAGATTTGCCAGCACCCATCCGCTAGCTCCATCTAGTGAAAAGACCACAGCGGCACCCATCAGCTTGGGGACGCGGGGCCAGCTCCCCAGACTTCCCCGGCCTCTGGCAGGATCACCCTGGCTTCTTCAAATCCCCAGGTGGGTTGCACTGGGGAATGTGAAGGGGGCTCATACCTGTGGACACAGAGCCACTGTGGCTGTGGCCACAGCAGGACGTGGAGGGGTGTGGGAGCAGGACAAGGCATGGTGTGTTGGCTGCATGGGTTCCGTGGTTTCCTTGCTGAGTGGGGAGTGAGCTGGAGCATCTCCTACTGGTCTGGGGGCCAGAGTGCTCCTTCTCCCAGGACGGTGAATTTACAGTGTGGCTGCAGAGTGAATCTGGTCTTCACACACACCTGCTTTCAACTGTCAGTGTGCTCACGTGTCTTGGCACCACATTTCTGTGACAACCAGCATCATCCACTGCCTGTCAGACATAGATGCCAGCACTAAGAACTCCATTCTTCCCCTGGACTGGCAGTTGAGGACAGAGAGATGAATGCAGTGAACCTAAGTTTGCACCATCTGCAAGAGAAAAATTGTGCTTTAGCGTAAATCTCTTTTTGTCTGCACAGGTTGAACAGTGTTCTGGTTCTTTTTACAGCAGGCACAACACAGACCACCACTGTGCAGAGCTGCATCATTCCCTGGGGAAAAGAGCTGCTTTTGTGCTGTCCAGAGCTGACACAGTCTTTCCTTTTCCATTACCGGCACTCATGGTTCACCTTTTGGCAAGCCATGCCCCACCCAACCACCTGTTTCTCTAAGCCTGTTGGGATGATGGCTTAGCTTCGTCTGTTCCCTTGCCTGCCAAACTCTTTGGCTTCAATCAGATTGTTTTTCCAAACAATTGTTTTTCCAAACTCTAGCTGAAGTGCATGAGTTTGAAGGTGATCTAATAGATCATAGTAATTTTAAATTCTGAAATAGCATGACAATTCTGAGCTTAAGAGTTGAGACTGGGACTCCTGGCATGTTCTTGGCTGCTGCTGTTGAACAAGATTAGTGGAAGTAGGGATTCACCTGGTATTTCCTTTGTTCACTCTGTAACTCTTTGCTTTAGTCAGTGGATTCCTTCAGTGACCAAGATTAAAATTATCTTTATGGTCTTCATTCTGCCATTTCACCGCCTATTGAATTAATCACTTTCATGAGAACAACACCCTGAAACATTGTAATCTGGGAAAGAATTGGGAATAATTATAGATAAACTTCTGGGTATGATGACTTAATATGGCAATTTGGCAAAAAAATAAAAAGGCCTGTACTGTTTTCATGCTATGCAAAAGGGGAAATCAGGATGCGTCAGCAGGTCACTGAGAGGATGCACTACTCTGGTGGGAACCATAATGGTTTATTGGGTCTGGCTTTGCTAGCCATGCCTGGAGACATTGAAGGAGGCTGAGAAATTACAGATGTGCCAGATAAGATCTAGAAGAACAAAAACCGCGCAATATTAAAACCCCTTCCTTTAGTTTAACAACTGTTATCCTCCTTGAAGACGGTTGAAAGTGATTTTGTTTTTGCCTATAAAAATCTAGATCAAAAGGAACTATCTGATAAAATTGAATTCATTTAGTCAATAGACTAATACTCTCAGCTGGCTGGAGGTTTGGGAATCTAAATCTGGAATAAAGGTTACATTTTTAAGAATAAACATAACAATCCACTTCATTTGAGCAATCTGGGGAACTGCAGTGTTATTCATAGATTACATTCCTCTCTGCAATAGAAAAAGGATCATTAATCATTCTTGGTTTTTTAAGAGCAACATTGTAGTAATTCCTATCTGCCTTCCAGGCAAAAGCAAATTATTTATGTAAGTTTTGAAAATCATTTTGTGCTTGGTGCTTCACTCTGACTCACAAAGTTTCTTGTGTTTCTCTGTATTTTGTTTCATTCCCTCTCAAACAAAAATATTGGGTTGAACTTTTCAGCAGTCTGCAGGTTAAACAGTGAAGGATACTTTTCACCCTCAGGCCATTTCATGGTTTAGCAAAGATGAAGCCTTGTGCAAAACTGGCCAGTGGCAGCTTCTCTCTCCATTCCCTCTGCTTGGAACACATGCTCCGCACCATATAATGAGGTGAAAGAAAACAATGGCAAACAGTCAATTTTTTAGGTCTTCCACTAGAAGGAGAAATTGTCTTATGTCCTCTTTCTGTGTTGGTCAGGTCCTTCAACCTTGAAACTTCATTTTTCACTCTAACCCCGAATTTTCTCTCCTGTCTGGCAGCCTGATAGAGATTTAAGGAAATGTGGCGCATACCCTTGCAGTAATAAAAGCATTGCAAGAATGGGAAGATTCCAGGAATAGCAAATGTGGTATTACTCAATAAACATTAAGTAACAAACAACCCCTCAAGCCATAAAAGAAAAAAAAATGCTAATTGACCTTTTTGGTACAAAATTATTAAGAAAAGTGTGTATGATTTGAAGACGTTTGATGTTCCTCTCCACTGTGAATGCTGGATTTATTTACCGGAATGTCTAAGGCTCAAACTGGAATGAGGGGAAGCAAGAGAGGGGTTTTCCTCTGTGCATACTATAAAGGAGAGAAGTCAAGTGTCTTTGCATTGTGCAACACATGATTTCTGTAACTTAATCAAAATGTGTGTGCGGGGTAGGGGGGGGGGGGGGGAGAGTTAGATTGCGTTGATAGGGCATTGCTTAGAGAAATTCCAGTTCCTGAAGCTCTTAACAAAAGAATTCACTACGAGGAGGGGGAAGGCTTGGCAATGAAGGCCTTTTTTTCTCAAGAACTCCCATTTGGAACATATTATGCTCTTGCAACATGGGATGGATAAACACTGTATTAATGATTAGATGGAGACCAAGAGCTGAATTTGTTTGCGTTTGATAAAGCAGTTGTTCTATTGACCATATGTCTTTACTCTGGGGAAGAAATAGCTGTTAAGGGAAAGTACTTCTCTTTGTGAGAATTAACTGGGACTTTGTGTAAAGGATGAACAGTCACTTGAACTTGCCTAAAGCCACTGACATTTTACCTCTGTGCAAGTTTCACTTTCAGAAACCATCTGTCAAGTTATCAGGCTGAGAGATGATAATTTCAATCTGCTAGGTTTCTGGTGATATGCATGACAAGCATCACAGGACTGTCATGAAGTGGAATCCAACACATGGCAAGTGAAAGGAAAAATAAACCATACACATTTATAAAAAGGTAAATATAGAAGTGAAGCATTGCTCCTGGGCTGATGTGAAGGTGCACAGAAGCATCCAGATTTGCCTTATGTAGAAATTCCAGGTATTCTTCTGGATCTTTTTCCTAAACCTACTGTTTAATTTTTAAGACACAGTCCTCAAGTTTTCAGATACTTTTTCCAGGTGCAAAATGTTTGGAAGATCCACACCAAAATCTGAGCAGAGCTTCCAGCTGGTTGCCTGGACAGGCAGTCCTCCTCCCATTTGTCATGGTTGGCTAAGATGGGAAAGAGATCCCTCAAGAAAAATTCTTTTCCATGTATCCCAGATGGACCCTGGAAAGGACATAAACAAAAGTGTTTTGCAAGATTTTGCACCTGCTGCTCTCCTACCAAAATTTTTAGGAATTTTTTCTCTACAGCTTAAAACCAATTATTCATCTTTTAGATAGGAAATAATAAATTGGCAGCTTTTGACCTGGAATTTTTCTTGGACTGGTCTGTCCAGGAGAAAGACCAGAACTGGGATGACAGCATTAGATTATTTTTTTTTTAATATTGGTCTCAATTAAGTTGGCAATTTATTTTCTTTTCCAAAATGAACCATATATTCTTTGCTGGTTTTCCCATTTTACAGAAGCTGTGGCGCTTTGGAAAATCTGAATTTTATCTACATGCTGAAGTCCACCCCAGGTATCACAAACTAATTCTTAGTAAAGAACCCGAAGTTCTTGAGCACTAAAAAATACTGCTTTTTTCATATAATTAAATACTTTGTGAGAAGATGTAACATCCCTAGATAATGATTTACCAGTGCAGAGGAAGACTTCATTCTGTTGCTTCTTGGAGCGATTTTTTCCCTCCCTGAATCAAAGGAAAAAGGTTTTAACAAGCCTGAAGGACTGAAGAGGGCTCAGTTTTGAGTAATATCAGTTTTCCACCCTTCAGTATAAGGGAAAGTCATGTTCCTCTGCTATTCGGGAATGGGAATGACTCAATGTGTTCCATGAGTGTGGGTGAGACTGTTGGATTGAGAACAAATAAGACAGTGCAAAAAGAAATAGGCTGGAACATCGACAGACACTCGTGATTGCTCAGGAATCTCAGATGTGCAGCTGGAAGAGGAGATTATATATAATGGTGTGGTTGGGAAGCACACAAAGTGGAGAGTAGAGATGCTCTTCCAGTTGGGAAAGGGAGAGTTGCTGAGGGAACTGCCAGGGTCCCTATGACCAAGAGCTGCCCAAGACATCATGCTTGATAAAGGAGGGACTGCTTCAAGTGAGAGCAGAAATTTGGCATATCTCAAACAGGGACATGGCCCGTAATTTATCCAGATTAGACATGTTTTCAGGGGAAACACAGGACATGGAGGCAGATCACTTGGATAGGTTCCTCAGTGAATGTGTGAAAAGAGTGGAAAACAGAGGTGTCGGAGAAATTTGGGTGCCTCAAAAGGACAACGTACAATGCAGATTTGCTGGGGCATCAAAACTGTGTCCAGGTAGGAACAGTTTTTGAAGGATTCAGACCTGAAAAGGGTGTAGTGATGAAGACCATATTCTATTATGGTCTTCATCATGATGTCTGGATGGTCCAGAGGTGTGGGGTTTTGGACCACTGGGCCCAGCAGAGCATAAGGGCCGCTCCTCTGTGCTGCATCTGGGAAGGGATCACCTCTTATCTGGATGTGAGTTACTGTTGTGCCACCATCTAGGGTCCATAGTATCAAAAGCAAAAGGAAGAGCTTCCTATAGAGGTTGTTCCTCTCTAATGGATGATTTGCCTGCTGCTTTCTACAGGAGGTTACAATTGCTCCACTGCAGTGACTGCTAAAAAAGGAAAAAAAGGCCTTTGTAGCAATAGGAAGGAAACCTCTTCCAGCACATACCTGATATGGAATGAATGGTGAATGCAGATCTATGGAATTGCAGCTAGAAGATCCCCACAGTCCATTGCCAGGGAGCCTTCTACATCCAAAGCAGGTCCCTCTTGATACTTCTCTAGGTTTTAGGCAAGTGTCTGCCACCTCCTCAGCTATTGGTGTCCTGCACATATCTTGGCTTCTGACTGTGTCACTGCTCTCCAGAGCTGCTTATGGGAGGTAGAAGCTGGTGCAACTACTGGGCTAATAAAGAAGAGAACTTCCCCAGAGCTTGCAGAGTCCTATTGGAAAGTCTTAGAAGTCTTTGGATAGGATGATCTTAGAAGTCTTTTCCAACCTAAATGATCCTGTTATATGAGTGTTAGCAGCTATGGTGCACTGGCTTCCCAGGGTTAGCCCTTTAGACAAAATTTTGCAAGAGTGCCATTAGACAATCCTAGTTACTTCAGTCCTAATCTGACTGCCCAGAAGCTCACAACTCTCCTCAGCACAGACAGATGCATATCAGGTTTCTAGGATGGCAGTGACATCTTCATTGTGGAGTGCTGGGGACAGAGGTGTGTGAATCACTAACATCAGGGGACAGCCCCAGTCCTAATCTCTGTTGGGGACCTCAGTAATCTCTGAAAGATAAAGTTATCTGGGGTGAAGAGCAGTAGTCCTTATTTTCCTTAGTGAAATCCACAGCAAAGTGTAACATATGTGGATGTGTGAAGGGCTGGCAAGAGCTCTTATCTGCAGAGCAGCACATAGTGGTTCTGTAGAGGTGGATTTATTGCTGTCAGTTCTCCTCAGCTGACACCAGCACCCTGGACATGGGAACTCTCTTTTGTGGTGACGTTATCTTTGAGTCCCTGAAATCATTTGTGTGACTGAGATGCTGCAGAGACCTTTTGTTGTCCTGTCCAACTCCCAACAACAATAACAATGTGTAAACAAATACCAATCCTGTAAATTAGCATTTAATTAGATTAGTGGAAGGAGTTCAGCAAGGTGTAGCTTAGAAACAAGATTTCACTGAGAGGTTTCTGTGGCTTCATGTCCTGAGCACACCTGGCTCTGCAAGCAGGATGATGTTGAGCCCATTGCTGCCCACTCAGACTTGCTGAGTGCCAGCATCACCCAGAAGGTCCCAGCAAAGGGGTCCAGGCCCAGCTGTGCTGTGTGGGGAGTGCCCACCTGCAGGCTGCTTGTTGGGAACCTCCCCAGACACGCACATTGTTTTTCAAGTACACGTGAGAACCACACCGAGGGGTGCCAGAGGTCTCCTTGCCTTGTAGCTGCAGGACCTGCAGTGGCTGATGCAGCTACACTGACATCCATGCAGCAATGGCTGCCCGTGGCACCTTGGACTTCAGGGTGATATAGACACAGATTACTACAGATGTTAATTTCAGCATCCTGTGAGGTTTCTTTTTGGCTGAGTCCTGCACTCACTCTGATCTTATTCCCCATTCTGGTCTGTTCTGGGTTTGCATTCACCTTGCCTCCATCCTGAGGCTGTGCAGGATTATACCATGACACCCCCTGTCTTTCTCTCACTTGTGATGAAGATGGAGGGAAATGCCTCCCACTGGGGAGATGGTTTTTAAAATCAATGTGTTTATGTCCCAGGATGGATATGGAAATGGATACAGCAAGCTTCATTGAAGAGGACTCCATTGTTCACACTGCTTCTGATCCCAAGAAAAAGGGCAAGAGAGAAAGTTGCTTGAACATGCAAAAGTCTCAAACACTTCTGTGAAGGACACATTGCAGTTCCTCCATGCATCACCAGTTATTTCCAGATAGTCCAAATTCTGTGTGCCAATATGACTTGCCTTTCCTTGTGTTCCTCCCCCCTTCTCTAACACAAAGAAGCAAGATGGAGTGCTCACTTCAAGAGTTATTTCCAAACTGTTGTCTTTTCTTTCCAGAGGCTCTCAGCAGAAGCAGGGAACAGCCTTCTGTACGTGTCAGCATGAACTAGAACACTTCCTAGCTTGACCTGCTTCCAGCAGAGTAAACACAGATGCCTGAAACGTGAGTTAAAAATTGTACTGCGCACACATAAATAATCTTCTAGCTATGGTAGTAAAATAACACAGCTGTGCTTCTCTAGAACTAAAAGAGTCAGACTCTCATGAGGAGGTACACTGATTTAAGTGACTGCTTTTCTGGTCTTCTGTTTCCCTGAAAGCTGTTTTTTTTACCATGGCAGATAACACAGTCACCACTTCTTGGTTTTGGGAGCTGTGATGGTGCTGGTCTGCAGTGATCTCCCTGTACGTTGTTGGCTGCTGCCCTGTGCAGTGCCTGGGGGTGGTGGTGCCTCCTGGGCTGTCAGTCTGTCCAGTGCACCTGCTGTCCAGTGCAGCAGGTGTGGTGGACTCTCTTGGGCTCACTTTTACCTGTGCTCTGACTGGTCCTGAGCTGGATGCAGCCACATGCACTGGCCTGTACCCAGCCTCCTGCCACTTCTGAGTAGGGTTGCTGCACCTCAAAGCCCTCTTGCTTCAGTTAGCAAAAGCTGCAATGAGCAAAAGCCCCATACCTTGGTTTGCAGAGCAGAAATGAAGCAATGCCAAGTGCTGCCTTCCCTGCAGTGGTAAAGGATGAGCTTTGACCCCTCCTGTCAGGTGCCCAGGCCAAGTTAACTCATCTGCCTTCAGCTGGGTTGCTTCAAGTACTGCTGGTGCTATTCAAGAGCGAAACAAGGTTCATAAAACAGCTGGGTTTCAGAGAACAGGGTTTTTTTTGTTATGTCTCAGCATGGGTGAACTACAGAGCCCAGGGCACCACTTACATCACTGCCTTCCATTGCTGCCCTAAAGACCCTCTGTTGTGGAGGAGGAAGGGGAAGGAGTTTTAGAGCTGGTAATTATTCAGTGCCAGCTGAGTCAGGGCACTCTCAGCTCAGTCAGAGCTCTGCTTTACTTGCCTCTTATCTTTATGTTAATCACATTTTATAATTTTTATGGTTAGGAAAAGGAAATAAACCTTAGAAATACAGAAAACCCTGAACACAATATCCAGGCAAAGACACTCTTCTGGCTGACGTAAATGCAGCTTCTGGTGTTAGTTATATCCAGACTTTGATCTTCCTCCATGTCAGCTCCTTATGCTATCAGAAAGAAATATACATTTTGATTTACGCCAGTGCAAATAAGAGATATTGTCCAACAATGCTCCATTTGTAGGAATAGTTTGGCCTGCCTCACATTTCAGTTTCTTCCAGAGCCTTCTGGCTGTGGTGGAATTGCAGTGAGTTGATGCTCATCTGAGTGAAGAGGAGCTCTGTTCTTACAGTCACATTTGCCAAATCATAACACACTAAATGGTCTCTGAGTTTCAGCATGACAGGGGAAATTCCCCCAAGCTTCCTTTACTACTCTAACAGAAGGCAGCCTCATAGATTTTCACAGTTTTGGAGAAGCTTAGAAGAAAAGAATTTATGAGGGAGGAGAGAACTCACGAGATGTCAAGACTTCTTGCTCTTTCCAAAACTCCTGGGATTTCCCTGCTGGTGAAAGACTCTGATGCTTTCCCTGCTTCTTATTTCTGCGACTCCCTTAGGGCTGGACTTGTCAAATCTGCAAGCTGCAGGTAATGCAAACCCAGTGGACCCAGGAGGGACAAGCTCTGGGGGAACAAGCACCATCAGGAGCTGCTGGAAATGTCCCAGCACAGTGGCTACAGCTTCTGCTCACAAGCTCAGTTGGGGCAGGCAGGCAGCTGCAGCTCACGTGGGAAGTGTTATGCTGCAGCTGCCGCAGTCCCACCTGCCTGCCTGCCCCAGCTGAGCTCCACAGTAGCTTTGCTTAAGCTCCTGCTGCTGCTATCTTCCTGTCCCTGGGTTACAAGGAGTCTGGGCTGCTTCCCTTCCCTCCATTTCCTTCCCCTGCTCCTTTGCAGCCTCATCAGGTAACTGAAAGGCAAGAGAGGAGCCAGTGCCTTGGCTCCAGGCATTTCTTGATGAGACACACATCCTGTGGGCACCACACAAAGGTGACACTCTCACAGGTAAGTGATATCCTCTCCAGCATGGATCTGGCAGATGGAGCATGCTCACAGCACATGCATGGAAATTGTACACAGGACAATTGGAAATTCATTCTGTGAGTGAAGATGAAACACTTGGTGTGGAAGAAGCTGATTTTTATTCCCTTGGATTTGGGTCCCTCATTCTAGGCAAGAAGATTTCAATACCAGAGCACCTGGCAATACTTTGCCACAGATAATGACCTATTTACAGAGGAAAGGAACTGTGCTCCCTTCACATGCACTTTCAAACCTGAGGAAAAAATTCAGTATCATCATAGCAGTCTTGCCAAGCTGGGATAATCCTTTTTATAGTCAAAATTAATTGATAGTGGCTCTCCAACTGTTAGAGTTGCTTTTTCTATGTTCTCCACCTGTTTATGTGACTCCTGCACAGCAGTCAGTCTCTCTTCAGCACCATTGGCATGAAGAGCAGTTGACTTAACTTGCATTTTTCAGTCTTATCTCAGAAGTGGATGTCTTCTTTTTAGCTCAGCCATGAGCCTGTCATTTTGCTTTGATGAGAAGTGATGTTTTTCAGAGTGGGGGATTGGCATATGCACTTGGCAGGAGGGAAGTTGCTTTCCTTCCTTTTCTTTCCCCCTTTCTTCCTTGAGTTGAATTTTTTTGTCTCTCTTAAAAATGGCTTTTTGTTTACTCACAGTCTTTACTCACATCCCTTCTTCTTACAGTTGTAATTCAGCTTTCTTCTTTATGTCTCTTCAATGCCGTGGTTTCCTAAAATATCTGAGCAGAATCTCTGAGTTACAAAGGAAGAGGGAGGCCTTCCTTAGCCTCCTTAATATACAATAAATAAAGTGCCGAGGAAATCTTTTATTATCATGAATGAACAGCCACAGCTACTTCAAAATGAAAACCCTAAATAAATGTTTTCACTTGATGCTAGACATTTAAGGCTAAGACAATGTTTTCTGTCCTGGGTTTCCCCAGAGATTTCTCCCTGAAGCCAGCTGAGTTGCTGTTCACTTCCTAGCCCGCCTTGGGTGGGAACAGATACTGTGGTGGCAGCAGCAGGCAAAAAGCTGAATGAGCTCAGCCCCTTCTCTGCCCAACCTAAGGGGAGACACAGCCCTCCATCACCAGGGCTTCAGGTCACAGCCTCTCCTTAATCCCTGCAGTAACACCAACAGGGGGAAAAAGGGGGTTTCCTAATGATGAGCTGTATCTGAACCTTCCTGCTGCTGGCAGTGGAGCTCACAGTGTTAAACAGGAGAGCTGTACTTGACGCTCGCGTGTTGGTTTTAGTTCAGCTCATTAATCTAACTGAAGCATTGCTGGCTGCAGCCACAGCGAGGTTTAAGTGGGACAGCAAAACAAACGGAAGCCTGAATATCTGCCCAGGTTATCAGCACCTCCCTTCCACCAGCAAACACCCTGGGATTGATCAATTGGGGGGTTCTAACCCCTACTCTGTTGTCTGACTTTTTTATTACTAAAATTCCTCTTCAGGATTTTATTGTGAGGAATATTGACCAGGCGGGCATGAAATACACCGAAATGAGAATAAATCATTACCTGTGCTGCCAGCCAGAATTGAGGACAGACAGGGTGGTTTTTCAGTTCATACTGATGATTCCCTTTTTTGCCCTTATGTACAGGATTGACAGTTCCTTGTGACCTGAATAACACCATCTGTAGATAAAGCGCAGGTGCTGCAATTTGCTGAAGGATATTTCTGATTATTTTATCCCCAGAGCTCTCGTTTCCTTGTCAATGCTCAAAAATTTTCCTTCTTTCAAATTTATCCTTTTATTTATTGGAAGTGAGATGATTTTTAGAAAGCTTTCTTCTTCTGGATGGCTCAATTCAGATGGACTACGTTGACCCTGTTTGTGGCTATCCTCTGTACAATTCAGCACTAAAGCTCAGACCTTGGGAGGATGTGCTTTTAAAGCAGTGAATCTCAGCTTCTCTCCAAGACCTGTACAGATGTTGCACAAGAAACTGTACTCATACCAGGAGGGTTACACCCATGCAAAATAGACATGAACAATGGGGACAACAGGGCTGCACAATGACCAGGAATAATATCTGTTGACCCTCAGGGTGCAGTTTCCCATTTAGGTTTAATCTGATTGACCGTGAGCTGCTGGTGAAAGGGTGGTCCTGCTCTTCCTGCCTGCTCCTACCCATGCATTCCTGGCACCTCCTTTGCACTGGAAGTTGTGATCCTGGAGTCCTAGAGGCTACAGAAAGAACCAACAGAATTTTTTTCCTTTTTTTTTGTAAATTAGTTTTCTGTAGAATTAACAAGCAAATGCAAATCACTTTCAGAGCAATACCCCTAGCTACAATGCAGGAGATCAACAGGTCATCTGGAAACCTAGAGTTGGACTGGATTAAAGATAATCAGAAAACAGATTATTCAATACCTACCTTTTATACTACAGCCTCTGGGAAACCACCCCTCTCTCCACCTATCAATGTAATAACACAAAGCAAGTCCTGCTGGGTAGCCAGGACGAGAGCAAGGGGCCAATATCAGCCCTGGTTCTCTGTGCTCACCCACAGCAGTCACCTTGTCTGCATGTGCCATGCTCTATCTCCCTGGCAGTGCCACCTGCACAAAGCACCAACCAGAAAATGCTCCTGAGGGAACCTGGGACACTTCCACAAGCTGTTCCGCCTTCAGCTGTGGTGGAAAAAAGAAATATATGTACTAGTTTGATCTCATCCTCTGCAGGTTCCTGGGAGGTGGGATGGCTCTGGGGATGACAGTGATGTCCTGATTCCTCAGACTGGAATACTTTTGCCTGTGATGTGGCATGGTGTTGAAGCGGATTTCTTCCTCATGGATGGCTGCCATCCTGCTCTTCTTGAGGCAGTGTAAAGGGACAATAGCTGCAAGAAAGCCTCTGCAGGTGCAGAGAGCTTTGTGAAAAGGTGATGGCCAAGCAGGTGCAAGAGCACAGGAAAGCCAAAGCCATGGAAAGGGCTCTGAGCAGAACTGTATTTTCCAAGGAGCCCTGTGCAGGAAGCGCATTTGCAAAGACATGCTGGCAAATGTGACCTTGGAGGTGTATGCATGTCCTGCAAAGAGACATGCATGCTCAGTAACACAGTTTGCAAGTGGCAAAATCCATTGCAGCATCTCCTGGGTGTTTCCCTGTGTTGTTTTTATGCACTCAGCTGTCCATTTATATTCTTAAAACCCAGCCTCCTCTGTTTCACCGCTGGCACGGGTTTCTTCTCAGGTTAATTCCCTTTGGCTTCTAGGAGAGCGGGATGTGACCCCTCCTGACATTTGTTTAGTGAGTTATGCTTGCCTTCCGGAGAACACAAACAAGCTCCTGGACTTCCTCCCTTTAACTTTAGCTCTGGTCCAGCTCCTTGCTGCACTTACTGTGGCCTCATGCCGATACAGCAGAGATTGGCATCAGGCTTCTCAACTTCTGCCTGCAAAAGTGCCTGGGAGATTTAGAGTTTGTGCTCTGTTTTCAAGAGGAACTTATGCCCAACCATATTAAAAGACATGTAAGTATGTAATCCCCTGGATTTCACTCAAAATGAGACTGTCTTTAAAGATCTGGTCTTAATCATTTGAGTAAGTCACTTGGATTTAGATCTGTAAGTAGTGATGTCCTTTCTAAAAATATGCCTTATACTCCAAAGGCACCCTGTCAATGCCAACATTGTCCCTCCTGTCCCACCCTGGCCAGCAGGCAATTTGAGGACTATTATGAGAAAAATAGAAATAATTTCTATCTAACAACAGCCAGACCTGAATGTAATCACTGATGAAACTGTAAGCCCACCTTCACAACAGTGTTTGGAAACCAAAATGAAGTATCCTCTGCTCATGGGAACAGAAATTGTATTCACATAACAAAGAAATTAGGTAAAAGGAAGTATATTGAGGAACTCAGGAAGTGAAAAGTCTTTCATTGCTATATTCTTGCGAGAGCTAATACAAAGCAACATGATTAGTCGGTTCTTCAGCAGCTTCCTATTTCCATCACCAGACTACTTTAATCTTTATGGTACTGAACACTATTTTTCTGAAGGTAATCTGGATGAACTTGACGCCTGGCAGTGTCCAACTGCATCTCTGTGCACAGGTGTAGTATGGATGATCTGGTGGGGATCAGATTTCAGAGATATCTTTCACACCACTCATCTGCCCCCCTCGCTCTCTTCATCGACCTCAGCCACAGCATCTCTTTGTAGAGGTGCTATTTCTTGCATTTTCATGATTGTTTTTCAGTGCTACTTGACCATGGGAGGAGCAGCCTATTGATATGTGACATCTGAGTATCCCAGCTTTTGGCTGACAACATTAAGGTCAAAATACTGGACTGTCATTAATGAGCAAATTCCACTTCTAGGACCATTTTGGTGCATGCATCAGCAGCTGGCCCAACTCACTTTCTCTTCTCTCAAATGGAGAATTAATTTCTTCATCCTTTCTCATGCCTACAAATTCTAGAGGTACAGGCTTCTGTACCTTGCCTCCCCTCATGCCCCTGTGGAGGACACTGCCCAGACACATGTAATTTGAGAGTTTGCCTGAGATGGGTGGCTGCAGCCAAAAAGTTCCTGAGCAGAGCTGAAGAGCAAACACCAGGGTTTCAATATTTACCTATTTCTTCCCTGGAGAGCAGGGGTTCAGTGCTAACAGTACAACACATTACAATAAGGGTTTTCTTTATTGTTAAAACAACTGTCTATTTCTAAGGTGACTTTAATGAAAAGTGTTTATTAGCATCGCAGTCAGAAGGATTGGAGGACGTTCTGCTTTCTCTCATGTTATTTATCTTTCCCTTCACTTTAAAAAATAAGGATGGAATGAAAGAGAGGAGAACTGGAGCTAGAGGTGAAGAAGACTATAAACTGAAATGTTTTCAAAGGGAGCTTTTCTGTTTAACTTTCTTCATCATATTTTGAAAAACATCTGCATATTTCAAATAGAAACACAAATTAAAAAGGCCAGGCAATGTCCTCAGTGGAGACATGCTGGCTCTGTGTCAGGCTGCCCCCATAGTAAGGGACCCAGCCCGGCAGTGGCAGCACATCTGCTCCTACACCCACTTCTGTTCTGGGGGACAGCACATCCCAGCCTGGTTTAATCTGCAGAGGAAAGATAGCACAGGGACATTTACACTGGTCACCATCTTCCATAAAGCACTTCCATATCTGGGCCATTCATTTCAGCCAAGCTTCTCATTTATGATGATCTGAGAGAAGGAGGATGTCCCAAATATACAGGACCAGACTCCCATGGGCGTAGTCTCATTTCAGTTGCCTTCAAGGCAATCAGGGACAAGGTCTGAGGTGTGTGTGAAGAAGAGAATGAGGAAAATTGGTCTGAAAGCCAAAAGGACATCATAAAAATTACAGTTATTAAAACTAGCCAGGTACAATAGCTGTCTCTGCTTGCAGATTTGCAAACAGGGCACCCTCTATTCTTCAGCACTGCAAACAGGGAGAAAATTAAACAACACACACAACGCCCTCAAAAGTTTAATAAAGGCCTTGCTGTGTAAGAAGAGCCACGCTGAGGGTTTTCTGCTAGCCAGTCACCTGTCCCTGCAGCCAGGGGTGGTGGGTGCTAATCGGGGCTATTGTGCAGACACCTGGTACAGCAGGGGAGAAACCAGAGTGGCTGTAACACCTGATTTCCCTTCACCTGTTTTACTGAGACACACTTGACTCTTCAACACTTTCTCTGTGTCCAGTTTGGGATAGGATTACAGATCATTTCAGGTGGCAGAAGAAATTTGAAATTATGTGTTTCCTCACATTCATCCCTATTCTAGCTGGGAAGATCTCCTGGGTGAATCTGACAATAAAACTGACCAAGCTTAACCCAGGATAGCAGTGGCTAGCATGACTCAGCCAGCAGCACTGATCTGAGTCCTGGGGCTCCTGTTCCATGTGCCATCTGGTTGTGCAGCACCTTCCATCTGCAGAGGGAAGATCCTTCTGAAGCAAAAGATATGTAATGTTGGATCAGAACACTCATCCCAAAAATCTGAGACACCCTTTCCAGCAATGGCCAGTGGTGCTTCAGAAAAGCATCTCCATTTAATATCTCCCCTTCCCACAAACCAAGTAAGTGTCTGTATGTGAAGGCTGTCTGAGCTTTCCTCCTTGTTCCTCAACAAGCCCCTGTGGGCTGGTGGCATTGGTGGGACAGGCGGGAGCTGATCCAGCATACCTGGACAGTGCCACAATGCTGTGCCAGAGAGGGCACAGCAGCAGTCCTGTATCCCAAAGCTAATCAGACCTGTTCCTGAAGTCAGGCGTTTCATCACCTTTTTTTTCCTGGCTCAGCTACTGCACAAAGGTTACAACTTTCTTACAGTATTTTGGTACTTTCACTTTGGATGCCAGCTGAAACAGGGAAGTTTGGTGGTGGGTAGAAATATATAAAACCTTGATATCTTCAAAGTGAGTGCCTGAAAATGGGAGAGGTGTCAAGGCAGGTTAATTTAACAGCCTATTGGTGTTGGCAGCATCGCTCTTGTTATTCCCAGAGCTATGCACCTTCCTTCTGACCTCACCGACGATGCTCGGCTACTTGCAAGGAAGTAAACAAAAAGGACTCATGGGGACTTCGGTTCCATAGAAACAGCAGGGAAAATGTCCATGCGTGCCAAGTGGAAAAGGACTAAATCAGTGGGGAAGGAAATTTTATTGTCACGAGTTCAAAGGGGATGTTACAAACAAGACAGTGGGGGAAAAAAAAAGAAAATAAAAAAAAGAACTTCAGAAAGCCGTCCCTGAAGTTAGATCGCAAAATACTACTAATGAAACCTTGCCTTAGAGCAGTTGTCAAATATGATGTGTTATTTACATCAACAGTGACTCGGGCAGCATTTACTATTTCCCCTTTAAACACAGCAGGACACTGCCTGCCCTCAGAGATTTGTGGATCCTAAGCCTGCAGATGGATGGATGGACCCAGGGCTGGTGAAGGGAAGGGAAAACAATGCACCGGGCAAGGGGATGGGAGAGCATGCAGACCAGCAACCACAGCTCCATGTCAGTGTTTGGAGTGAGGGAAACAAGCAAATGGTGTGATGGCTGTGGTGGGCAGAAGCCTCGAGACATTTCTGCACTGAGGGGCTCTGCAGCCAGGTGAAACACGCTCCTGGTTCCCATCCTGGCAGCTCTTGCAGAGCAGGGGACTTGCTGTGGTGTGATCCGGGCTGGTGTGGTGCCAGCAGTGCCTTGGGGCCGGGGTGGGATCGCTTTAAGCTATGCCATCTGGCCACAGTCCCCAGGGCCACCACAACCTGGGCATGCTGGAGGGGAGCAGGCACTGCCAACACCCCTGCCCGCTCTGCCAGTGGTGGAGGAATGGCATCAAGGCTGTCTGGCACAGCCCATAGGGGAGTCCAGGGTGGGGTTCCCTGAGATGCAGCAGGCCTGAGAGCCCAGTCATTATATCACATCCTAGCAGTGGCAGCATCTGGATAGCACAGATTTGTAAACAGGAGGGAATATCTAAAGGTTCAAAAGTGGAAATATCTGAAGCTGTGATGAATTTCACTGTGAGCCAAGTACAGACATGACTTTGTGTCTCTGAGAAGGAGATTTAGGGTTACAAATGCAGAGGGATGGTATAGCTGGGCCACCGATAATGCTTTTATTTTCCATTGCCTCCTCCAGCTGTGGAAGACCTGCATAAACATGGGAGCTGCAGGAACCTGCGTTTCACAGGGCAAAGGGCTCACTATATTTAAGTGCCACCAATGGCAGTAGTTGCATGCCATTGTTACTGTTGCATACCTGTTACTGTACACTTCATGAAGGCTGAATAAATGTAGTCTTCATACCCCCCATTTTCCTGAGATCTTGAAAGGTGAAAGAGCAAAGTGCTGTGAACAAGAGGGAAGCCCTTGGGTGGGCTGTGCCCTCCAGTTTGTGGAATAGCACCTGACTGGGTGCCTCCTTCCTCCAAGGAGCCCTGAGCTCCTCACAACCCCATGGAGCAGTGACATGGTTCATGGGATCAGCAGGGAGATAAAATACAAGGTCCCTGCCTCTCCTGTTGCCATGTAAGTGCCACTGCTCATCCAAGACAGCCTAGAGAAGGTTTTAGAAGTTGTAATTAATTTTGGTAGATCTTCCAGGCTATGTTGCTCCTGCTTGCATCAGTCTGGCGCCAGTCTACAGAATCTGCAAGAACCTTAATCTAGACTCTGAAATAAAACCTGCAGCTGCACATGGGTCGTGGTGCTGAGGTTTGCAACATGTTGCAGCAGGTCTGAATCACAGCACAGACTCCATCTTTGTTGAGCGAAACTTCACCAAATGCATCTTCATTCCTGTAAAGCTGTGGGTTGGTCTCATACCTCTCTTGGAGGTTGCTCCGGCTTGCATATTGGCAAGTGTGGACATTTACAAAGAGGGAGTAAACATTTACAGAGGTTCCTTTTGACCATCAGGCTTAAAGACCATTGATTTGGGCCATGTGCTCTGGAAGTGAGAGGATATTTTCTAAATTATTCATGCCAAATTCACTCTTCTTTTGCCCTCACTGCAGCATACGTGACTGAGCTTGTTATCTTTCCCTCTCAGATGGTTATTTGTTCACATTACTCATTGAAACTTTGCGGCATCCTAACACCCTCCATAAGGATCTCTAAGAATCTCTACAACAGTGTCAAAAGCATAGGCATGTGCTTTGCAGTGCCAGACTCTTGGAAAGTTGTTTTAACAGGCTTCTGCTTTCAATTAGCAAGTAAACTCCTTGGGGCACGAGTCTGGCTTCCCGTCAGTCCTGGCAGGCACTCTGGTACTTTCTAAGCAAATCATCCTCATTCTCATCTTCCTACTCAGGTTGGCAAAAATCCAAAGATAGCAGAGATTTCAACTACCCCAAATTCCCCATCTGAAAGGCATGTAAGATGTTAGTGACTGGGGCTTGTCTTACAGAGAGGAACATCCCTTCACCCTACCTTCAGGACCACTCCCCACATAACATAGCATTTGAAAGAGGGTTTTCTGGAATCACGTCTCTCAGCACTGCAAACAAGATATGAGAAAGATGTAAATCACACCTCTGTGAGCATCACCTGGCTCAGCTTCTCCCCAGCTTCTCCAATTTACTGAGCTGCTGATGCAGTCAGGTCTCCCAGTGCTTGCTAGAGCTTTAGCCAATTCAGAACTTGCCTGCTGGGATTTTGACCCCTCCCATCCCCCATGTGTTTGTTTGAAGAGATAACTCTTGAGATATATATATATATGTATATACACTTGCTTTTTGGACGGTGGGGAAACCTTTATTGTTGTCTCTGAGCTTCTGCAGCATAAAGTTCCAGGATTCCTCCATTCCCAGCTGCTGGATTCAGAAAGCTTTTCCTTTTCAAGCTTCCTGTTCACACAGGGTGGGGGTGGGAAGTGGGGGATGAGGGGGGAGGTTAGGCATTGAATAAAAGGAATTAACCATTTCCCTTCTCTGACCTTTGGGAATTTCCATATGTGAAAGTGGCAGCTTGTGTGTCTAAGAATTATAAATGATGGGACCTTGCAAGTTACTGAATGGATGTGTGACCAAAGACCACAGGCTGCTCCCTGAGCAGGACTGTGAGTAAGGAGGGCAAAGGGGAACAAGAAGAAGCAGGAAAGGCTGTAGATACTGGAAGACTGCATGTTTTACAGGAATTAAAACTGCTTATAGTGCTTCAGAGAGCTCGTGAAATTGCAGCTTCCCTCCACCATGCCTTAGTTCATCTCCTGTTCACAGTACACAGCAAAAAGGAGGCCAGGAAGTAAGTTTCCATGAGAAGCTCTCATGACTCAGATCTCCCTCCTGTAGGGTTTCATCAGTTTCCCTAGAACAGGGTCACCATCCTGAAAGGAAAAGAGCCATCCTGACTTGTGTTTAACTGTATGTGCATTTAATAAACATAGCGTGTGTGTGCACAATTCTTTCTAGGCCCTTAAAATGGACTTGACAGTGCTTGAAAGTGGAACTTGCATTGCTGTTTTTGAGAAACCAGTGTGTGTGCTCTAAGCCACCCTCGCTGCTGGTTCCTGGGCACTATCAGTGCACACCCCAACAGGCTCACAGCCACTCCTGTGGCACACCAGTGCACACATGTGCACCAGGGCTGTGGTATTTGCATTTACTAGCACGCATTACCACTGTTATTTGTGACACCTGCAGGGGCACCCTGGCAAACTGGTGTGGGAGTAGCAATTTTATTCAGGTAGGTTTCTGTTCTCACTTTTTGTTCTCTTGCCCCCTAATCCACAGGGAAATTTGCTCTTGAACCTAAATTTCAGTCTTTTTCCTAAAGCCACCGAGGCTCATGGGAAAGTGAGAGGGGTTATATAAGCCAGGAGGGTATGCCAAGCAGAAAGGGGATGGCAAATACTGGCAGCTGATGAGGGTCAGCAAGACTGGTGTGAGTAGCACAGATGGGGCTTCAGGCATGGCCTCATAAAAGCTGCTCTTGGCCTCCCAGACATCACACCCATTACTCAGTGCTCCCACAAACACACATATGGATGGTGGGATCTATTGCAGGGCTTCAGGCAGAGTGAGCCCACAACCCTCTTTTACTTTCAGGAAGCTGTTTGGGATCACTGAACATGAGGCACTCGCTGTCTGAGTTTGTGTCACATTACTTCATGTGCCTGAGAAGCATCCAGGCACCGAGCTGAGCTCCAAGCTAAGCATGCACCTTCATCCCAACACCCAAAGCACACCCAGCTCTTCCTTCTCCACCAGCAACAGCAGAGAGATTTCCTAAACACAGGAGGGGAAAAAAAAAAACCTGCTCATACTCACTGCTGGCTGCAATTTGCAAGACGCAGAGGAAAAAATATGCTGCTCAGCAGGGCCCCTGCTGTATCCTGTATGGCATTTCTGTGGAACTAGCCAGGCCCATCTGTCTAAGCATTCACAAATT
The DNA here is from genome assembly GCF_036417665.1 of Passer domesticus. NCBI lineage: Eukaryota > Metazoa > Chordata > Aves > Passeriformes > Passeridae > Passer > Passer domesticus. The sequence goes on from NC_087479.1 coordinate 37,959,487, forward strand.
GTAAACCTAACAGAGGTGACCTGGGGAGTCCTAGGCCCTGCTGCTTTGCCAGGGTGACAGAACCAGACCTAGGATGCCTTATTTCCTGCCAGGCTGCCAGAGGATGGGCATGGATGGAAGTGGGTGGCCTCTTGCCTTGTAGAAAGCACCCAAACTGAAGCACCCAAGCAGAAGCACCCAAACTGCATCTACAGGGAGCCTCAAGGGTGGTTTAGGAAAGAGCTCCTCACCCTTCCTTTTCTTCCTCTGCTGTGGAGATGATGGGGACAGCTAAGATGGAAGCTTGTTTTCACTCTGTAGCTGAGCATCCCTGTTCCACTGCAGCCCTCAGCACTTTCATCAGCCTGTAGATTCGACAGGGACCAGGCTGTGCATCAAAGGCTTGTTAAGTTACTGCTGTGCTGTGAAAGAGAGGCAAAAAAATCCTGTTGACTGTGACAAATTAGTGAAGTTCAGGGGTGGCACTCACCCTTTTATTGGAGAGCTGCTTGTGTCTGTGCACTGCTAAAGGGATTAAAGCAGCGTGTGGCATGTTTCTGGTTCTGACAGAAACTTGAACACGCTCTAGCAGAGCTATAAAGAGAAAGGCCATGTCAATGGCAGGAGGGCTGAGGAGGGCTGGGAGTGATTAGGCACACTTGGAAGGTACCGGGTTGTGAACTGTACATGCAGTGTTAACTGTCGAGGTGCTGAATCCTCCTAAGCACTGTGTTTGCAGCCAGCGGAGCCGCCTTTCTTTTCCTACCTGTGTTTTTGGGCACAGTGTGCTCTCCCAAGGCCTCTGGTGGTGTTGGCTCCTGGAGAATGTTGGCCTGGGTGTGTGGCTCAGCCCCTACTGCAACAATCTCCTCTAGAGATGGAGAGGGCCTTGGGGCGTGAGGGGTGTCTCCATTCCCATTCAAACCTTGCTCATTCAGCAAAGCCAAAAGTGAAAGCATCAGATCTTGATATCACACAAGTAAATTAATGTTAATGAGATTTTAAAAATGAAAAAAAAAGTAATAATTTACTGAGAGGTAAGACGGTCACCATGCCTAAGGCTTAGCAGTCATGTGGGCTTCCAAGTGCCGATCGTGGATGGGGGTCTGACTTGTACCTGGTTACTCTGAGCCAGATTTTCTAAAGGTTTCATGAAAATGGCCCTTTTGAATGTGGCACAGTGGGAGACTGCTCTGAGAATAAGCTCAGAAACTAACCCTACAGCCTGATGCATAACCTGAATGGGATATTCCTAAGGACACCTGCTCAGTAATAGGAACACAAATTACAAAAATGAAGATGTCAAGAGCAACCTGGCACAACAGACTTGGAGAGATGGGACAGATATGTCTGGAAGGACATCACATCAAGCACTGCTTTCCCCAAATGTACCCCTAGAGCAGGATTAGTGAGGAGGTCTCCAGATGGAGGGGGCAGGATTCAGACTGGTCATTCACGTACTGAAATAGATTTCCATCAGCTCTCCAGGTTATCAGAGCTCACAGCCAGCTGGGTCCAGAAGGCTCTGCAACTGATGAACTGTAAAACTGGAGATGAAATTTAGGTGGAACAAAACAGTTCAAACCTCCAGGAAAACTGCTAAAAAGATTGAATAGACACTCCATTGGGACAATGAATTAGAATCAGAATGAATAACAATTTTTAGCTGCTCCAAGACATAAAGGCATTTCAAGAAGTCAGCAAGAAATCATCATCATCACTTCTTCCTGCTTAGTGGCATCAGTGACAGCTTGGTATCTGGTTTCCCAAGAAATAAAGGTAAAGCAGAGATGACTAAAAAACAGGGGACTTGATGAAAGTAAGGAAAGAAATCTAACAAAAATCCTTAGGAGGAGCACTCAGGATAATGAGATAGAAAAATGCCTGTTCAAAAAAAAAAATAAAGGAATACCAATGTGAGAGGTGACAAGAGACCCTCAGATAATGCCTCAGAAAGGCAATGCTCTGCTGAGGAAGTTGAGAATAATAAATATTCCTGGTAGCAAGGTGTAAACTGGAGACAAGGTTTTTCACATTCTTGTGGAAGATATTTGAAATTTCAAAAATGCTATTATTCCTATTTATGTCAGGGCTAAAAATAAGACACCTTTGGAAAAAGATAATGAAAAATAATCCAATGTGTTCCTTGCTTTCTGTTGCCTCAACACAAAAATGAGAACAGGAACACGTGTGGGACTGAGATTTGGGTTCATGTCCTAGAATCAGGTGAACGCACTGACCTCCCAGCCACTCACTGGGAGAAAAGTCTAACCTGAGAAAAGTCTAGATGTAACTGGAGAGACTGATGGGTTAAAGTACGTCAAAGTGTGCTCTGGGCTCCTCATCTCTCAGTTTCATGGAGCAAGGAGCAGAGCTGGACACCACCCAGCTTGTCAGTCCTGACAAAAGCAGCCCATGGCAGAGGGGAGCAGGTCAGAACAGTTCAGAGCACCTGAGCTACAGGACTTCAAAAGCACTTTTCAGTTAGCCAAAACTCATGTATGTTGTTCAGTTAATTTTCACCAGAGAATTGGGAAATCTACCCCACAGAGTATCTTGAAACCCAAATTGCTCAGCAAATTTTTGTTTTAATGAATTATCACTTGTACACACAAAATTCAAAATATTTTCAGAATTTTTTCATAATTTCATTTCATTTTTCAGAAGTTTTGTTTCTGGCAGAAATTTTCACAATGCATCATTAATAATGAACAACGAGACACTAATAATACCATAAATCCAGAAAAAAAATAGGGAGAACATACACAGGAGACACCAAGCATACAAACACAAAAGGACTAGAGCTTGGGAAATGCCTTGCACTATAAGAAAAGACATGGGAGATGCAAGACAAAAAATTAAATGCACTAATTAAAAGCCTGTTTGAAAGGTTTATGATAGTGGATTCACCAGCCAGTCCATTGTACCTTTCAGTGCCACTGGTGAAAAGCTCATGAACACTGGGAGAATGCTGCTGTAGTCAGCATTACCAAGAAAGGCTGAATGAACACACGTCCAGCTGCCTTTTGGAGTTTTGTGCAGTTTGTTTTTGTGGGCACCAAAGGACTGATTTGGGCAAAATTAAAGGAAAAGAGGCTTGAACATTGACCTGAAAGATCAGATGCTGACTACATTTTAAAAACATTCCTCAAAGAAAGCACAGGATGGAGGAAATCACTCATTGTTGTTGTTCATAAGAAATAATTTTCTAGCCTTCCTCACAAATTTGAAAAGTTAAAATACTAATAGTCCAAGACATTGGTTAGCCAGAAATACCAGCTAAGGGAATTCCTACCCCAAGTGCCGGAGAAGGAAAAGCACTGAATAGCCCAGGGCTTGACAGTACAGACCCCTTGTGAAGAGCGGTCAGGGCAGACACCTAGAGCCAGGTTCAGACTCAGGCAGCCTTTGAAGACATCAGAGTTCAGTGCATGCTTTTGGCAATGTTCCCAGAAGATATTTGAAAGTCTACAAACTACTCCCCATTGTTATATAAATTAATTGCTCCATAGAGCACTTATTCCTACACTTCCAGAGTTATGAGTTACATGTTCAACTGGTATAAAACTGCACAACAAGTAGGTGACTTCTTTTCCTTCCTGTCTAATTCCCCTCTTTCAAGTAAACATTATTCTAGTCATTCAAATGAGCCCAAACAAACTGGTTTACACTAGCAGTCAGTAAGCAAATAAATAGCCTTTGAGATCCTGAATTCCATTGAGCAAGATGTTCAAGTGGATTAATACACCATTGCCAGCAGCCTCAAGTTTTTGATAAACAAGTGATCTGACCAACACTGAGCTATTAAGCCTCAGGCAAAAAAATACTTGCAGCATTTTGAAGTCTCCCTCGGGTGCTAGTTTCACATTCCTAAACAAAAGGATACAACATATCATTTTCTGGCATTTGCTGAGTTTGCTTGCTTTGGCACATTACATTAAACCCCTCAATTCCCAAACTCATATTTACAATATCAGTTAGGAAGTTCTGGGAAATGCACCCGGGATTGTCAGCTGCTGCAGAATTGAGGCATGTCTTGGTTTCTCCCCGGATGTGAGAAGTGTCAGTGAACATCCCTTGTCTGCTTATGGTCTTCCTTAGATGCTTTCTTCTGTTGCCTTCCCCTGTTCCAGTGCCATCCTGCTGGCTTTCACCCAGCCAGGTTCTCAGCTGTCCCACACACCAGACACCATCCATGGCAGCAGAAGCTCTGGCTGCCCAGACTTCCCTGCTGCCAGTGCCAGTGCAGGCTGCAGCAAGCCTTCCCCCAGTGAAGCCTCATGAGGCCTCGCTGGGGGCCCAGAAATGTGGCCTTCCCCTAAATCCCACTGTATGCAGGCTGGTGCAGACCCCAGCCCTGTCAGCTTCCCTGCAGCCGTGTCATGTCAGCCCCGCCAGGGCCAGCTGGGTGAGCCACACTGAACTGAGACTCACTTCCCATCCCCATCTCCAAACCATGAGTCAGTGCGCTCACGCCATCCGCCTGCTGCCAGCTGATCCCAGTGGATGGCGAAGCATGCCATGTTCTGCCCATGGGATGGGGGCATCTGCTTCCTACAGCTAAAACTGAGCCAGAGCTACATCATGCTATGGAAGAGGGTAAATCAAAACAAAACCTCCCCCTGACATATTGCGTGTGGTCAGTCTGACAGGGCTGCACTCTGTGTACATGACACACAGCTTCCAGGGGAAAGTACAGGAAGAGGTTAGGGATGAGAATCCCTGCGGCCTGCAATAAAACAAGAGGCTCTGGTTTAACAAGCAGTAAATGTTTCTCAGCTACACAGCACATACTAGTCTACGAGATGTCTCACCCCCAGAGTCTGTAGCTGACACAGTGTGGATTAGTGAAACAGGCACTAAGAACGGGATGGGTCAGCAAGCTGGGTGCATTTTGCAAAGGATGGTAGGGATACTGCAAGCAGGAGCTGAGTCTAGCCACATGTGTTCACCATGAGCATTTTGGTATCCTTCTCCTGCAAGCTGGGCTGAACAAGGATGTTTTAGGTGGGAATGTGTTCTTCTTCCCCTGCCACATGGATTTTTCTCACCAAGGTGCCTTTGAGGTATCTAGTCAAGTAGTAGTTAACCTAGGGATGTCAGGGAAGGAAAGCAAGGACACTTGGGTGATGGGTATTTTGGAGCTACCCCACTCCCAGAGCACAGCACTGCCCTCAGTCACACACAAGCTATTAGCAGCCCCCTGGCACCAGAGGAAGGGCACCTCCTTAGAGCACTCCCTTGGAGCAGGCGGTACAGATACTGTCTGTCACTTGGCCCTTGGCAGGTGTCCCTTCTGTCCAGGCCAGAGGGCTTTCAAAGGAGCAGCTGCGTTGAGCCAGCCTGGTGACTCTTGCCTGCTGATTGAATGGTGGCATTGATTTTGGTATCCCTCGTGGATCTGACATCTGCAGCTGAAAGTCCTGTGACCCTGTGAGTGCACTGTCCCTCCCTCTGCAGGGGCAGCTCCCGACACTGCCATGGGCTGTACTGACCGGCAACACTGCCTGGAGGGTCTGGCTGGACAATGAGCCAAGGCAGTGTCTCTGCCAGCATGTCCTGCACAATTTAGGCAGGACTTAAAGTTCACCTCCCCAGAGAGCTCAGAAGGGAAAACAGACATAGAAATACCTCCAGCAGTGGAAAGGCGGGTGAGCGGAAGATCTGGGAGGTGCAGTAGGAGGTCAGCCCAGCCCACACCACTCCGTGCACAGCACACAGATGGGACCGTGGTCTGTTTATCTGTAAACAGGGGCACGGCTCAGCACAAACATGCAATCAGCCTCAGCTTGGGAAGCTTCACATCCTTCTTGGTAACAGCGTGATAGAAAATAAGACCTTGGCTTGCCGCCCTGAGTACATTGCTGAAATGGCTGGGTAAGGAGCAAGGAAGAGCTGGAACAGAAAAGTTGAGCTTTGATTTTCAACTCTGGTTACCTCAACAATGTAATTTGGGCAGTCAGAGCAAGGGAGACTCTTGGAGCTGCATGTCTGGGGAGGATGCAGAGTCCTAGGACAGCTCTGAAGAACTTTTTAGCACCCTACTTTCTGTCTGGGAAAAGCTGTCCGTGACATCTCAGGCTGCACACTTGAAGGTGCTTTCTGTTGACCATAAGCACCTATAAGGCATCTATTGCTGTTGTATACAAGAACCCTCACAAGTCTCTCTCCTCTTCAGGCAGAAGTGTCATCCCCATCTGACAAGTAGGGACATGAGGTACAGCAGGATCAAGTGGTCATGCAGGAGCCAAAGGCCAAACCTCCACTGCCACAGCTGCTTAGCACAGATCAGAGCCATCTGCGTGAATCCCAGGATGTATCTGCCCCAGCAAAAGAGAATAATCTATTTGAGTTCTCATACTAGGGAAACTAAAGCCCAGTCTATTAGTTAGATGCTATTAATTCATGTAACCCTGTTAACCCCCTTTTCACCTAATGTGAGCATATTTGCAATAAAGAACTGTCTGCTTCACAGGCAACTGGCAGGAGCAGAACAGCACGAGTCTCCTACTGCTGATGGAGAAGGGACATTTCAGTTTCTAGCTGGTGAGAAACTTTCTACTTACCATCACAGACACAGACAAAACCACTGGACATCCAGCTATATGAATACAGTTAAACCTAGGCATGAGTATAACAAAAAAGCCCTGATATAATAAAGCTTGCAATCCTGTCCCATGGGTTGAATTAGTACTTTCCCTGAAGCAATTTCTTTTAGTTAGCAAGCTTTAAGATTCACCAAATGCTGATAATTGGCTCTCTTAACACTCATGCACAGACAAGACCACGGTGTTAAAGTTTCATCTGAGGCACCAGCCGCACAGCAAACAGCAAGGGACATTAACACTGACTCCTCGAGCCTGTGAAAGGCTGAGGAGGCTTCACAGTGCTAGATTTGAGTGTTGATACAGCAATCCTCTTGCTGTGACCTTCCAATTCCCCACCCATCCTTTACCTGGGGAACTATTCTGGGAGACAGACTGACCAAGGTGCATAAAAACCCAGGTCCTTGGTGTCAAGAGAATCACGCTGGTCACTTATTTTACAGCAAAATTCCCATTAAACCTCCATTTCCCCTCCTCCTTAGGCACATCCATGAGTGACAGGCTCACATTTGCCACAGTATTTCTAAGAGTGGTGGGTGAGCTCTGCAGTTCCTCCCCAGCAGGAAGCCGGAGCAGCACTGTGGTCTCTCTGCCAGGCCTTGAGGAGAGAGTACGGGAAGGGGGTTTTGGGAGAAAGCAGCCATATTTTTCCAGTGCACACAGGTTGGTTTATTCCCCACTCTTATTCCACTGGAGATGCCTTTAGAAGAAGAGACGTGCATGAAATTTGCCTCCTTACATTTACCTTGGGGAATCTTTCCAGACATTGTCCCCAACAGCATCTTATTTCTGAGACATTAAAAAGCCACCCTATTCAAATGCAAATCAAGTCCTTCCTGACAATAACTGTTGAGTAATTTTGACGTCAATACAAGCACTCTAGCCGGACGTTCCAAGAATAGACCTGGTGTTTGGGAACGGAGCAAAAAGGAAGCAACCACAGATAATGCACAGGAGCAACTCTTTAAAGGAGAGACTGTGAGGGGAAGATAGCACAGCTGGGGGTATCAGGTACCAATGTATCACAGGTTTAGAGCAAGGGACACACATGGAAAGCTAGACTGGAGAAGGCTGAGGTTTCCTCAGACCTAGGGTGAAAATGCTGGGGCTTTCATCTTAGGTGAGTCCACTTGCCCACAGCCAACCTCAAGCTCTTTCCCTTAGGCTGCATTTCAATGAAGATTTATACATTTGGATCTTGCTTAGGTGCCTCTGCTCTGTGCTGTGTTATATAATGTGCCCTCAGGAAGTTTTCTTCTGCCAAGTGCGTGCTTTTAGGTTCCTGAGGCTGGTTGCAGACAGGACACAGAACTCGCTGCCTTCAGAGGGAAAGTCTTTCAACCAGAACTTGATACCAAAAAGTACATTCAGCCACAGCACTAGCCCACCCCAAGCAAGAGATGCACATAGCAGATACGGCTGATGGGTTGATAGAGCAAACTGCTGGCACCCCAAGGCTCTCCAAGGCAAATAGCATGCTCTAGAGCTGAAGCAGACCCCTCAGGAAACATGATCCAGCAGAGATGCCATTGATGTGCCTGCGTGATCAGAGGAATACATGCAGGGCTTCCCGAGTGCTGTGGCATTTGAGCGCTATATGGAATACAATGGCCTTTCTGCCTGTTTTGGAAATTTCTGACATTCTAAGTACAATTGTATTTGTAATGGTTACATCTGGCCTTTCTGATCTGCTTGCTCATCATCCAATGGAGAGCCCTCAGGTACAAATCTCCTCTTAGGGCAGAGGCCCTGTTCCACTACTTCATCTTGTGCTAATTAATCACTGAGGGCTACGAGCTTTATAACATTAACCCATTCACATCCGAAAAACCTCCCTTTCCCATTCACAATGAGTCACATATTTATCTGCTAAGGACTAATTGGTGAAGCCTGAAATCATCACATTATGGCAGGCAATTATTTCATCACCATTCTTTTGCAAAGCTAACATCCAAATTCACAAGGCAAAGCAGTGAGAGAGATGGGGAATAAACATGGCTGTTCAAACCTTCTTCTGTAGCCACTAGCAAAATTTCTTCACAAAAATGCTTTCTCATTATTTCATGCAAACCCAAGCATAACCTCAGCAGTCAGGAGCCCACCTTTAGTCATGGGTAGGACCATATTTACATCTTGAGGGCCCTTTTGCCCATTTCTAGGAGACCACAGATCATTTTCTACTAGGAAGTGCCATGGTAAAATGCTAACATGCTGAACAAGAAGGTGTCATCAATCAGTTTGTGCCCCGCTGAGAACAATTCATCAATAGAGGCCACCTGCCCTTCTCTGTAGCCTGCTTCTCTTCTACACCTTGGAGGACAACAGCACACATCTACATTAGGAGAGCCCTGCACTGCATATGCTCCCAAACCTGTTCCCCTCCTCCCACACATTTTCTGTCAGCTGTGGGTTTCTTGGAGGGGACAGTGAAGACATGGTTGCTGGGGCATGCAGCCCTGTTCTGTCACTGGCTTCTGTGATGCGCTACAGACCATGGCACAGGGTGACCACAGAGCTGCACAACCTCCCAAGCAGACCTGGCCGTAGCTTCTCCCCCAAATGCTGGTCATCCCATCTTGGCTGTGCACAGGGAAGAGAAAAACACCTTATGGGTTTCCTATATCATCCCTCCTTTTATCTTCATATATGTTTGGAAACATTTCATTACATTTAAAGGGAGGGGGATGTTCTCTAGTAAGTGTAGTTTTATCAGGAGGGAAAAAAGAGAGATGGCAGTAAACAAAGTGCACAATTGCTGAAGCACAGTGGACATATGGACCTCAAAAGAAGTGCTGACCTCACCCTTTCTGATGAATATGATCTATATTGCTCATACAGAGAAGGCTACTGTCAGGAAATGGAGCACAGCCTACCCCTGCTGTGTATCCTCCTTCTGGCTGCGGGGCCCCTGGCAGCGAGACCCCTGCCTTGCCTTTGGGCAAGGAACGGCAGGGGCTGTCCCAGGCTGGGCGCTGGCTCTGGGTGCCCCAGGCACTCCCTCACAAACCTGGGCCCTGCTGGGGCACGTCCAGGCAAGGCCCTACCCTGCACCAGCTCCAGGCTTTCTTCAGCTGTATCAAGAGGAAGGAAACAAGCTCCTGAAACCCTTGGCTGATTTCATCTAGACCCTGCAGGTACAAAAACTATCTGCAGCCTCCCCCAGCCCAGGCGTACCATATTACAAAGTTCACTTCATATTTAAAGTGGAGAGACACCTCAGATATTCCTGACACCCACTTTCTTTCTCTGGGATGCCTCCGGAAACTTCTCATCATCTCCATCCTCGGGTGAGGCCAGGCAGACCGGCATCCCCAGTCAGCCATTCCCACGGCTCCCTGCCGCACCCACGCTCCTTCACTCGCTCCCCACGAGCACTGGTGTCCCATCCCCGTCCTGGGGGATCCCTGGCTCCCTTCGGAGCCCAGCAATCCCGGGCGGCATGCGGCAGGCAGGGGCAGCGGGCAGGCAGCGGGCCGGGCCGGGCGTACAGCGCAGGAAGCACCTGCTCCTGAAGTGACGGCTCTCTTATCTGACCCCAGTCACATCAGGTGGCTTCCTTGTTTGCCTTGGCAGCAGGCCCCCGCGGGCCCCTCCGGCTGCCACTGGCGAGCTGCTCCTCCTCCGCCCCTTTTTTTTTTTTTTTTTTTTTTTTTCGGGAAAAAGCTCCCATTGATCTGAAGAGAAAAATGCCCAGCCACATGCCCAATGCACAACTCTGGCCGCTGCTTTCCCTGCTTGGGGCAACGTTGGGGAGCAGGGATGAGTGGCATGGGATGAACCCCCTCAATCCCACACTAAAGCTGTCGATGTGCTTGGCCACCATCATGCAATGCAGATTCCTCTCTCCCGTCAAAAAGCAGAGGATGAGGATCGCTGGACAGGGGTCGTGAATGGTGGGCGCTGTTGGACCCATTGTGGGCACCGGGAGAGGGACACAACCTACCGCAGAGCAAGGGTGGCCACGTGCGGCCGTGGCTCCCTCGAGCCAGTGTCAGGGCTCGAAAAAATGGAATCAATGCTTGCGGTTCCTCTTCCTTCCCCCCCTCCGTCCCTCGCTCGGTCTGGATGATTTACGGAATGACGGCTGGTCCCGGCTGCAGGGCGGCCGTGCCGGGGGCCTGCCCCAGGCAGCACCAGGGGAGAGCCCACCTGGCCGCACCGAGGTGCCGCATGGCATCCCGCCACCATCCCGGGAGCCAGGAGCTATCAGCAGCAATTCCCCGCATCTCTTTCCAGCTCTGCCCCAGGGGCAAATCACAAGGCTGAGAGGGGCGTGGGCGTTTGTGCTGATCTGCATTTCAGCCGCAGAAGTTGGCTGGACTCCAAGACGGTGCCTTTTTCAGTTTGACATCCACCTCTTAAATAATCTTCAAAATAAATTTAACCAGTGGGTTAGATATTGGCGCATTGAAATGTAGCACTTCTGCCATGTAAAGATAAGAACTGACTCAAAGCACACACATATTTTAAAACTGTACTCTGGTCAACGGTGCCCTGTAAGTTTTAATGCATGACACAAATCGTTTGGCTTTGGATTTTATGAGACATGCAAAGAACAGTGAACGGTCTTGCAACATATTTTCCTTTTTCCTTTGCTTTTTTTTTTTTTTTAAACTTAATCCTTAGTCTTATAGTCTAAGACTCTTCTCAAAAGAACTTCTCCAGGCACAAAGTTTGCAATGAAAAAACCCACAGGAGAACAGAAGAAACTTTTCATACTTAATGTACTATGCAAAGAGGACTAATAAGATAATAAAAGAGCTGAATATTCATTATGTTAATCAAATGTTAATAAACCATGAGATAGTGTGCAGCTCAATCTGGCTCTCATCTCCATCTTTCTTCCATTCTTGCTTGCTTGCTTCTCTCCTCCGTTCTTTTTTGCTTCTTCTCCTGTCCTAGGAGCAGAGACTGGGGAAACTATCTTGATCAAGATGACAAACATTCAGATTGAAAGCATTATTTATTTAAAAGAGTCCTGCCAATAGTAAACACTGTCAAACAGATGTGCAACATCTGTGTAGTTCAGGCAGTTGGTGAGTATTTCTACTCCAGCCTTGGGGAAGACTCAGGTCCAGAAACAGACAATAGTTGATAATCAGAGAAACCCCAAGCAGATGCGTTCAGCTATGTTCAAGACATGAATAATTAAAAGTGAAGACTACCTCACACAACTGTCACCTCAAAATGGAATAATAGTTATGTTTGGGCATCAGTCAGCCTCACAGTTATGTGGACAGTATTTTCATTTCATTGTATTAATTATGTAAGGAAAAAAAAACAAACCAAAACAAAAAAAACACCACAAGGCAACATACTCATGATCAGTAAGAGCAAAGGCTTGGGTATAATATCTGTAACCAGAGATGCACCAACATTGTGTGTCTCTAGTTTCAGGTAATCACCTGGTGTCAAATCCTTTGTGCTGGGGGTGTACTGCAGAGCAAGGGATAAGAGACTAAAGCAGTGTGCAGTGCTGAAATACAAGCCGGCAGGTGACCCTCTTCCTCTCTCTCTCCAGCAGGATCCTGCCAGATATTCCATGTCTCCTACAGCAGCAGGCTTCCTCTTTGCCTCTTGCACAAGTAGCCAGTGGAGCAGCCAGCCAAGCAGTGTTACTTGGAATACAGTGAGCTGTGCCCAAGCAGCTCTGGGATGCCTCTTTCAGCAGCAGCCTGATGGCTGGGGGAGCTGTGTGCCTTTGGTCCCTGAGCTGGAAAATCCTCACGCTGGGGATGATCAGCTCTAGTCCCCTTTGCTCTGATGATATTTAGGTGAGCACGGCATTGGCAAAGAGGGCAGAGAAGAGTCTGCTCAAGGAACAGCCACAGCCTTACAGTTCTTGGAGGTGCCCACACAGTGCAGTAGCTCCTCAGTCCCCAGCACTGGAGGCTCAGGGTCTGTCAGCAGCACAGTCACAGGATGCTTGGTCTTTCTCTGCTGGCTGAGCTCTGGGTGGCCGGGTCAGAGCTGCCCTGACCTGGGCTTTCATCACATGTCATGTTGTGGGAGTCACTCAGCAGCTGCCCCATGGGAGATGAATATTAACCTCACTGAGTATGGCTGGAAAGGCTGCAGAGTCACTGCAGCAGCCCACAGGGTTGCTCAGGGCAGGCCACAGTGAAGGCTGAGCTAGGAAGAGGTGGGTTATGTTGGTGGGTCCAGTGAAGGCACAAGGCTTCTGCCAGCCCAGAGCAGGGAGCATGCAGTGCCACAGCTCAGTCTGGGTGTTTGTATGACTGCTGGCACCGAGGGACCACTTCCAGCCCTCTTGCTTCTGTCACAGCAATCCAGAACAGCAGTAAGATACAAAAGGCAGCAGTGGTATGCCAGCCCTGCTTGCTTGATCTGCAGCTACGCTCAAAGAAGCTTCTCTGAGCCCCAAACCCTGAGTATCCCTCTCTGTGAAGAGACAGAAACACCAGCTCCTGCAAGCATGCTGCCTCCAAAGCCCTTACTTCTTCTTTGTGACCGTGTGTGTGCCCAGTCCTCACTCTGCCTCTCGACAAAGGTCCACAAAGCACGGACACCCAGACTCCTTGTGCTGCTGCCCCACGCTGCTGCAGGGCCTGCTCGCTGAGCTGTGTGCTCACTGGGACTTCCCAAGCAGCAGCAGGGAGTTTTCACCAGGCCAGCTGAAACTAGCAGAGTTTTGCTTTCTGGGTCCTGTGTGTTTGTGCCACTCTGAGACCAGGAACTCTGCTGGGAAAGGTCCCTTTGTAGTGGGGAAGCTGCCTGATGGGTGGGCAGCCAGCAGACTGTGAAATAGCTGCAGTTTTTTCAAGACTGTAACTTGGGAGTATGCACTGGTCAAGGGATGGGAAGGAGTCGCAATCTCTTTTGTACTGAGGGACTTGCATGTGGCCTGGCCTTTGCCAAACTGACCCCAAATGAATATTTCCCATTACTTTCAGCCTAGAACACATAGCAAAGCTAATCCATGTGAACTTGCCTTAATTTGTCACTGGCATTAACCTTTTTGGCCCTATGGCTCTATTTGCTTTTCTCTCCACTCTATAAAATCCACTTCACTGCCCATACTCCCCCTTCCCATCAGTTTCTATCTCAGATCCACTGTCTTTTTCATGTGGTTCATGCTGTGTCCTCATCACCGTGAATGTAAAAAACAAAAACACACACACACACACACACACACACACACAAAAAAGGAAAGAAAGAGAAAATAAGAAGACCTCCCAGGAAGATGTTTTCAAAATACAAACATATTTTTTTTCATGCAGCTCCACTGCTCATAGTTATTTTGGGAAGAAATCAGTCCTATCAACTCTACATACCTTCCAAATGTGTTGGAATTCAAGTGGATGGATGCCAGACAGAGCATTCTTAGGCATGTATGAAAGCTGCTGCCCAAGATGCCCCCCAAGCCCCTGCTCAGGGAGGCAGAAATGCTCCTACCTTCCTTGATGCAGCTTCCAACCAGGATGAATATTTCAAATGCCCAGAATGCTTGGAAACCAGTGCCAGTCTAGCTTACTGCCCATATGCATTGTCTTCACTTCTGCCTGTCTCTGATGGGCTGCCTGTCGAGGGCAGAGGTGGGACCACAGTGTTCCCTGTGTGATGATGTTAGCTGGTGGCTCTGCAGTGGAACAACTTAGCCAAACTGCTTGTCTCAGCAGAGCAGATATCTGGATAGCAGGGGCTGAAGGAGGGTGCTGGTGTGAAACTGGGTGCAAGCCTGTGGCTCCTGCTGCGGAGGACATTGGGTTTTTTTCTTAGGCCTGGTTTCTGTGTTTGTTTTGTCAGAGCTGGGGTGCTGGGATGCTGGTGACACTGTGAGCAGAGCTCAGGACATCACCAGAAACTGAATTTCTGAATTAATTTGTGTTGAAATAATGAAGGAAATTCCCTCTCAGCATGCCACATTCAACTGACTCAGCTGCACTTGCTGAGGCTGTGGGATTCTGCTTCCTCCAAGCCATCCCCAGAGTCCCATCTCACCCCAGGAGCAGTAGGGGAACAGCAGATATCAAGTTTCTTTGCTCACTGGGGCTGAAGATTCCTGCCTTCCTCAATCCTTTGCAGAACACAGGAGATGAGGAGAAGCTCAGCCTGTCCTGATGCTTTTACATCACCAATCAGGTGCTCCCTCAGGGAATATTTCCACAGCAAGAGGAAGGGGATGCAGCCACAGCAGTTCCCTACCCAAGCTAATGTCACATCCCCAGGGACAGAGACAGCTGTGCTAAGGCCAGATCCACCTTGGCCATTGTAGAGGAGTGCAAAAGCAGGCTGGAAGGGAGGAAGCAGGACTCTGCACACACTGACTGAGTCACAGTGCACGGCTGCTACAGGAGGACTCTCTTTTATAAGCAAGACAAGGCTCCATCCCTTCATGAAAACTGAAAGCAAGCACAACTTTGGAGGAGATAGATTGTGGAGTCCCATCTGCATCAAGTACAACAGAGTATTTCCCTGCAGTACTTCTCCTCCATCAAAAATACACATACTCCTCTTCTGTCAAACAGCTCCTGCCCTGCACATAACACACCCAGCACAAAGTGACTTAGGAAAGCTCACAAGGTCCCCAAGTCCATGTGGCATTGAGCATGTTGAGACAGTCAAGACGCAAGTTCCTTGGCTATCATGCGGGGTGTCATATTCTCCACTTCTCATCCAGTCATTCTACTCCAGAGGCTCATTTGTTTTGTCCTTCACCAGAATACGCTGCTGCACTTTTAAGCTGAGAAAGCAAAACAGCTGATTCAACAGCTGCTGGATTTGGGGAAGGAGAAGGGGAAGGGAGGGATATGCTTTCAGTTTTGACTTTTAACCACAAAATGCACATTGGATTCTTCCTGCCAAAAGTGACAAGAAACAGAGCCATAGGTCTTTGCTGGAAACAGAGAGAGAAAGTAAGAGAGCATATATTCCCTGATGCTTGTGTTTCTCTGGCATTTTCTGGTAACAGCAGCGAGAGGAGGCAATGGATCAGGCAGGAGAAGGTACTGCTGTCCTTCACACAGCTGAGCAGAAGAGGGCTATAACTAACTACATACAGTGAGCTGAGCAGTAGACTTGAAAGTGGACTGAAATCTACTGCATCCTTAGGCTTCCTGCTTTCATCCATCTTCTTGGCTGTTGTTCTAAGTGTCCCTACCATTACTTGGAAGATCTGAGCTTTCTCCTTGGGTCTGACCAGATTGGTGGAAAGCCAACAGGAGAGGGCTCAGCATCCAGTCTGATGTTTCTAAACTTTGTTACTGCTCATGAAGGGCACTACCTTAACAACTCCAGTGCTATTCAGCATACCCAGTATTACACCCAAATATCCTGGCAGGAGAAGTTCCTGTCTAGCACATAGTCTTGTGCTGTGGTCTTTGCCAGAAGGACAACCCCCACCAGATTATTAATTCAGGACCCACTAACATCCACCATTACTAAGTCGAACACACTTTTAACTTTTTCCTCACTCAGGGAATCGTGTGTCATTTGAAGGCAGAGGGACAACACGATGTATGAGTAGGGGTGGAGCTCTGCAGGGCTGCTGACTTGGTGTAAGGCTTTTAAAGCTGTTTGTGTCTGTAGATGAAGTTTTGCATCCAAATTCCCCAGAGATGCCTTCCCGGCTCCATGGCAGTCAAGACCTATGGAAAACACCAAGTCATTCCCCCAGTGAGGATACTAATGAGCTCTGACAGACTCTGTGTCCATATGGATATGAACATGCTCACGGACTTTCTTTCAAAAGAGGAGCAATACTTTGTTAGCAGGAGAAAAGGCTACTTCTGGGCAGCATGTCCTTGACTGCCTCAGACAAGGTAGCACTACTCAGTAGGAAATGCTCTTTTGGATCCATTTGCTCTATAAACAGAAACAAGGAAGGAAGGAAAGAGAGGAGAGAAGGTTGATGTGTCAGAAACAAAGAAACCCCTTAGAGCATGTATTTCTTGTCCAATTTATGGTGAGAGATGCCTTGCAGATATAGGGCAATTCTTATGTTTGGTAGAGCTTCACCAAGTCAATGCAATTTGAGAGTGGACAACACAGGCTCCCCAAGGCTCACTCCTGTGGGGAATGTAGAATTTCTTCAGACTGAATCAGAGCTTTCTGCTACAGTCCCCAGCAGTAGCACAGGGTGGCTTGTTGCCCCCACAGCTAATGAGGGACTATGCCAAGGCTACACCCTCCAAGGATGGAGAAGGTACTTGCTGTGTATCGCTTTTTCCAGTGAGGAGGAAAGGGAGCCTGCTCAGGTCTCAGAGGGGCTCAGTGATTGCCCAGCAATAGGAGGGGTTATTCTGGGATGGGAGAAGGCAGGGGGACCAGAGCTTTGTCATAGCTCAGGAGTGTGAAATTATGTGGATCCTTGTGCCCTCTGTTCCCCTCACACAGCAGTGCAGCAATCAGGTGTAGCCAAGCCACACGTAGCCCCATCCCACAGAGGAACATTTCCCATTGTCCCACTATTTTTTTTCCTCCATTACAAATTTTATTACCTCAAAGGTATGGAATTAGGAAATGAAAGATGTGGAAAAATTCCTTGGACCAAAGCACTCATTTCCACCATTTCCACCTTGCCCTGGATTTCCTTCTCGATTAGTTCCAGCGGTGTCCTTGGTTCAAGCCTTAGAATCATTAAAGTCTTTTTGAAGCTCTAGTGCCTCACACCAGTTCTCATTGCTCAGCAGAATGATGCATCAAGAATAACAAAGTCCACTTTGATCAACAACTTCCATCCTTTACAGCTGCTTCTGTGGGGGTGATTAATCCCAGCCCTTCCTCCGCTAATAATAAGTGCAGAGCATCAGCTACATCCTTTGTTGTTGTTATTTTCTCTTTTCATTTCCCTTTTTGGGGAGAGCTGAGGAAGGGACTCAGTGACTTTGGGCCAGTCTTTCCCAGAGGAGTGGCCATAGCCATGCTGGTGGTGGAGAGCATGGATAGCTGGTGGGCTCGGGTGGACCGACCTCTCCCCCAGTTGAGGCTGTGAACTAAGCTCCCTGTGCACCTGTTCTGGAAAGCTGTGCAGCACCACTTGTGCCTGAAATCCTACCTACGTGCAGGAGATTAGTGTTTCCTATTGGCAGGGAGCCTTGGGAGGTGCAGGGCCATGCAATAGGAAACACAAGGCACAGGGACTTTGCTGGGAATTAGTCCATTTTTTAGTAAATCCTGCAGTCTCTTGGGCTGCTGATCTGGCACCTTGCTCCTCCATGAACTTCTCCTTACAAATAAAAATTATTCCTGGCCTTTGGTTTCTGTTTTAAGCCAACCCTGAACCGGAATTGCTCTTGATTTCCACAATTTAATTGAGAGAAAGAGGAAGCACACTGTTTATTTAAGGACAAATGCCAGCTAAAGAAGAGGAGGTTGAATTATCAGCAACCATCAACTTTTACAGATAAGATTCCAGTGTCTAGACCCATAGTGCACTATGTTTTGAGGACTGCAGAGGAAAAAAGTCTTGGATGTTGGAAGCACCCCTGAGAAGAAGAGCATTTCAGGGCAGAAGCAAAGCTGCAAATCCCTGGTAAAACCTCCTACTAATGGCTGAAGCAGTCTGGGCTATGCATTATGCACACTGCCTTCAAGGAGAGGGCATTGTACCTTTTAAACCTAATCTCTCTCTACTGAAACAGCAGGTACCTGAAGTACATCCTGGCATGCATATGCACCTCCAGTTATCTCTTCCCAGTCCCACTGTGCAATATTGGGATACCAAGCTCCATCCAGATCAGCCCTGGTATGATGAGGGAAGGATTGGGCATGGCTAGCAATAGGAAAGTGAAAGACAAGAGAGATGGTTGGTACCACTAGTTTCTGCCCCAGGCAGGGGTGAAATGGGAAAAGTCCAAGGTCTGAAGGGAACAGATTTGTATTTTCTGTGAGATCTAGTTTGGGGAAAGACCAGCTTGTGTGGGGCAGACTGTGGTGTCAGGCTGTTCTTCCACAAGCTTTTGGGCCTTCCTATGGCTTGGAAGTGCACTGACAAACTAGACAGGATTTAATCAGGAGACCTAAACTGAAGAAAATAATTTGTTTTCTCAGTCTGAATGTACCAGATACACTTTGATTTCTAATGACATTAGGTCTCCGGAAAATGGCTTCAAGTTCTGAGAAATCAGGAGAACTATGTAAGAAATGTGTCGTGCTTCCCACCAAAGTTTTCTAGTCATAAACTGGTCTAGACATAAACAGATAAAATAGTCTGACAAAACAGGCTGAAATTTCCAACTGCTTTGGAAGAGAAAATTAGACATCCTTGGCAAGGTTCATGGCCTGGAAACCACATGTTCCTCTTGTAGGGCTGGAGGTGGCTAGGAAGAGTAAGGAAAAGGACATCAGCAGCCCTGAGAAATAGCTCAAGGAAGACACCACCATCATGGCACAGGTTACAGCTATTTCACATTCCAGTCACACCTGGATTTCACTTACCATTTGCCTGGAAAGTCATGCTCCAGCAGTAAAATGGCCAGTCTTTCTCAGGGATCTCTATTTAGAAAAGATATTGAGGGTGCACTTCTGACATTTCCAGGCAGTAAAGCTGTGTATATATGATTCCTGTGTAAATGCAGAGAAATGTGTACCAACAAACATTGTGATCCATGTCTGCACATTCCTACACATCATATAGATCAGGTTTGTTAGGCTGAAAGATGGGGACAGAGTGACAAAGTATAATCCAGGTTCACCCCTGATCACCTTTGAAGCCAAAAGGAAAAGGAATATTTAGACCTGCTCATTTGATTTGGTCCAGTTTACAGAAAATGAGCGATTTTAAATCTGGGTCCAAGCTGAGCTTCCTTCATGGTAGAGGATATTTGGATCAAGTTCCTGCTGCACTGCTGCCAGCACCCAGGAAAGTTAGTTTAAAGCAATACAAGATGAGTAAACATATCTTGACACTAATCCATCCCAGTGGCCACCTATTTACAGCTGTAGTGTCTTCTGAGTTTTCCTCCTGAGCAAACTGTGCCTGGGATTGATAATTTACTCTTTTATACCTGTCCTGTGTAGTGGGAGAGTGGATGAGGGCAGGTACATTGCAAAATTGCTGCAGGACTTCTTGTAAAGCCTGTTTGCAATACACAGTGATGATTCAACTCAAGTCATGCCTCTGCTTGCGTGCATGCAGTGTCATCAAAAGTTAGGAGATATGACAGCTAATGTCCCGACAGGAGTGGCATTTGCATCAGCTCCTGTGGTCTGCTGGGCTGCAGATGTGCTGAGGAGGGTGTGATGGCAACGATCCTCCCTTTTCATGCACCTCAAAGCTTGATTTTTTATTACCAAATGTAGCTCCAGTCAATTCACTAAACTTGGTGGAATAATTCCCCCTCCAAAATCAGTATTGAGAACAGAACCAGGCTGATGTGTGTTTTTCTATCATGTGCTAACTTCTGCCATCCTGTGAATGAACTTCTTGTTTTCTTCTCCTTGATAAGACAGTTCCACCTAAACCAGGACTGGACACTGAAGTAAATCTGGTAGGAGAATACACTTCCCGTTTATAAAAATATCCTTCCTGTGTGGAAGAGCCCTCTTCCTGCAAACACTCATCTGTGTACAGCATCCCAGACCTGTTTATGTGCGGACACAGGCAGAGCCACTGGGGGCGGGGAGTATAGCTATTACGGATATTCCATCAGCCTGAAGCTCAAAAAAAAATGAACATATTGGTTGTACCACCTCTGGAAATCAAATACAACCCCAAGGAACCCCAGTATGTGCTCAAGATGCTTCTGGAACGAAGGGCTTTATCTCTGACTTAACAGTGAAATCTATCTGTGATGACATCCGGAACCGGTGTCTCGCTGCCATGAACTTATTTAGCCGACTTATACACAGGGTATCCGCCTCTTGTGGTTTGGCTGTGGCTCATGGCTCACCCATTCACAGCAGCTGAGCATCTGAGCTGTGTGCATGAACTGATAAATTAAAAATAAAATCAAATCAAAAGGCGGTGAGCTGTATGTTTCTATTAATATCCCTCACTATGAGTTTTCCTGTAACTTCTGAAAGGACCTTGTTGAGATCTTCATCAAGATGGATGTATTAATCCACTCTCCCCTCAGGTGGCCTCTCCACTCACACACATCAAGAGATTAATGGTGAAAGGACTGCATCCCTCCATCTGCCATGACTCCCAACAGCAGCTCAAGACCCTGCAAAACTTCAGGGGTCAACAGACAGACTTCTTCAAGTTTATGAAAGGCCCCAGCCACCATTTCACCTTTCCCCCTGGTTTCATCATCTTCCTCTGCTTTGTACCTTTCCAAGTCCTTTGGTGCCTGTGCAGCATAGTGTCTGAAATAGCTTCTCATAGGCTCACCGGTGCTGTTTTTCTTTCCCTCTTGGATGGGTCCTCCTTGCACTGTTCTACGTTGGAATTCAATGTTTGCTGTCAACACCTAGCCAACATGTTCTGGCACCTCATCCCAGATGTGAGTAGCACTCAGAGGGTTAATCTGTTTTCTTTTCCCTCATCACAACAATGTTCATTTCTGCAAATTCTTGTTGCCAGTCAGGGAGCTGGTGACCTCACTGCACCAGCATTTATCACTTTATGCCACACAGTGTTGAGAAGTGCTGGTTGGAAGGCAAGGTACTGGGTCGAGGAAAGTTCACCTGGCTGGGGCAGTGCTTGCTCTTCGGGTCTTTTCCTGCCTGTGTCACTTCCCACAGTCCTCACCGGGGCTCCCAGGCTCCCCAAACACTGCTTCCCCGGGGATGAAGCTGTCTAAGGGTGGTTGTTCCCTGGCTGGGGCTCCTGCTCCGAGGTGTCCCAGGGCCATGGGCAGCAGACAGCCCCCCGGGCCGCACCTGCCTTGTGGGGCAGGTGTGCAGCAGCAAACCCCCGGTGCTGCCCGAGTCCTGCGCGGCTGCCGGGACCCCCCGGTGCTCTTCCGCCCTGCTTGCCCAGATTTCCTTCACGGGGAAAACAGGATACAAGCCGAGGGGGAGGGGAGCGGAGCGTGCCTCCGGCTCATCCTGACACGGAGGTGACAAACACAAACATGCCCATCTGCACGGGGAGCGCCCCTGGGTCCCACGCTGTATGTACAGCCCCTCTGCTGAGCCCAAGGGACAGGCGTGGGAGACCACGCTCCTAAATTTAGCACCTGTGTTTTGGCTTGGGGCCAGCACTGCAAACATCCCCTTTCATCTTCTGTTCCTACTCCCCAGTTTTGAATAATTGTCTCCCCAGTCCAAGTAGCTGATGATTTGAAGGGTGCTCGCCCTCAGTTTGCCAAGCAACATTACTGTGCTCCCTGGGCTCCTCAGCAGAGCTGGAGTCCAGTGAAAGAAGTCCAGCTCCTTATCGTACCACACCCAAAGAAATTTAACAAGTTGGCTTGAGGGAATCAGGGACTGGCCTGCTCTCATATTAGATGCCATCTGTTCAAAGTTCATGTCATGCCTGAGTCTGTTGACAATGTCCACAGGGAAAAAAAGAGAACCCGAGCTTCACTTGGTTATTTGTGATAAGACCAAAGGAGTAAAAAAGGAGTTTGACTGTTTTTGGCTACTGAAATCAGCAGATTGACTCTGCATGCACACAAGGATCAGACTGGGCAAGTCTTACTTATGCAAAAAGCACTTTGCAGAGGACAACTGCACTTTAACACCTTTCCTGTAAAAAAGGAAGGAAAAAATGGCCTAAGCATTTGAAGGAAAAAACCACATTTCCTGTAAGGAGGTTCAGCCAGTGGAGATTGTACCTCTGCTCCCTGTATACCAGTGTATTTTAGCCTTAGGTATGCCTGCCCATGTCAAAGGGCCGGAACGGGGGTGTCCTCCAGAAGGTGGCACTCCAATTTCCTGGTGACCTTTGTGCTCATCATCATGAAATCAGCTGATGTTATGCTGGGGTTTCAAAGATGCACTCCCATCCCAACCTTTGCTCTGGATTTGTGACCTTTATTCTGCTTGTGACCTGAACCTTTCTATTCCTGCCTAGACTCCTGCTCAGTCCCTCTGGACACCTGACAAACTGCAGCTTGGCAAAGGGAAGGCACCAAGTTTACCTGCTATTTGTTAAAAATGTCCAGGGTAACTTCTGCGCCCAAATCCATCTTCTCTTCTGTTCATAATGGTGGAATAGCTGGTGACTCCCTCTCCACTTGCATAGACCTGAGCTGTAATTTGCTCCTGGGAAGGGCATGAGGGGCTAAGTTGGCCATGGGCACAAGACCTGCAAAACTGTCCACAACTGGGGCCTGGGCATGGGGAAAGAAATAAGACATTTGCTTTAGCAAAGACATTTTAAAGCTTACCTCAAACTGTTTATTGGGATCCCACAATGGTGAAGCACAGCCCTGCCGGGAGAACAACCCAATATATGTCACTTTTAACTCCAAGGAGAAATCTGTGAGAAACAGAAAAAAGAGCCTTTTTTCTTGGACTTCCCTGAGGAGTACAGGCAGGTATTTGGCAGAGTAGAGATAGGAGATGTTGTAGGGTAGGCAGCCAGCCTCTCCTGCCACAGCCACAAAAAATAATACAAGCACCTTGATCCTGTAAGCAAAGAGTTGATCCTTGCTTGTGCTATGCTAGTTATGAGCAATTAGGACAGATATTGCACAGACTCTGGGTTTTAATTGATAAAGGATGCTGGAGGGGCACCTCCTGCCTTTTACATATACAAGGGATTACATCAAAATTCCAAGGCACATTGCCACATTGAGACCATCCCCCAGTTACTTTTGGGAAGTGGGGCAATCTGAAAAAACATGGAGAGAAACATCTGGGAAGTAAACTGTCCGATCAAAAGTTTACATTTCAGCTCAGCCCAAACCATTCAGATAAAATGAGAGCTGCCTCATGTTGTTAACCTCAGAGGCTCTTGGAATCAGATATTTGTGTCAGATCCAAATAAAATAAAAGTCAATCTCAAAATGCAGCCTAAAATGCAAATGAAACCAGAATGGGAACCAGTTGTTTAAAAGAATAATCATATAGAGAAAGGGCAGAAAAATAATGTTATTTCTTGAGGAACCTTAAGAGGTTCCTCATAATTTCCTGCATCTAGAAAATTGAGGCTTTTATTCCCTGCAAAGCAAGGAAGAGAGGGGCTCTGTGTTGGCTCAGCTCATGCTGCCTCAGCTCAGCTGTTGCTGGGCCTTAATGACTGATGCTTTTCCCAAGAGCTGAATGAGCAAGTCCCAAAATTTGGACCCCAAGTCACACAGTGCAAGAAGTAAGATAAGAGTCAGAGTGGCTCTACCTAGCTGAAACCCTGGCAGGCTGGTGTCAGTGTAGTGCAGTATGGGTGGGGGCTGCTGCAGCTGCACGAGGCTCTGCACAGGTACGGCTGTAACACGGCTGCAGCTGTCAGGCCAACAGCTGCACTTGGGCAACTTGGAGGGGTGTGGTAACCACAGCAAGCCAGCTGCAACAACGGGGAGCTTGGCATGAGCTTACAAAGTGGCTCAGAAGCTGGAAAAGCCCATGAGAGCTTAGCTCGTGCTGAGCTCCACGTTGCTCCAGCTCGCCTGCTACTGCTGGCCAAGCCAGCCCAGCACTGTTGCTGGCAGGTCTGCGTGGTGTGGTGGTGCTGCTGGGGTTGCTCCAGTGTGCAGCTACTCTGAGGTGCTCGTCTTGCCATGGGGCTTTAGTACCTGGGGGGTTCATCCATAGCCCTCCCTCTCCCAGATCTTCACTGCCCCCACTGCTGAGTTTATGAGTGCTATTCTAGAGCCAGGGTTATCTGAGGACACATTCTGAAGGATCAATACTTTGAAAAGTGCACATCTACACATGTGAAAATCCAGGATTAGTTCTCCACTGCTAACTCCACCCAGATGAAACTTGTTGGTGTCATTCCCGACTGATGTTAGAATAAGTAAAAGCAGACTTGAGCCTTCAGTTTCTGCATGCACAGAAGAATTTGTTTTCCTTCGTGGAAGAAATGTTTGAATTAATTGTTACACTTGCATAACATTATGCTGAAGTGCATTTTTTCCACTGTATAATTTCTAGATTAAATAGCAACGTTAGATAGACTGAAGTTATACAATAAAGGACCAAAGAGAAAATGTAAGAAAAATCTGCAGAAAATACCCTCATAACACTTTAGAAATGCCAAAATTTTGAAGTTAAAAAAATAAAAGAACTCCAAATGCAAAATAACAAATATTAGGAAAAGTATACACCTTTAATCCTGGCCCAAAATAAAGTCTGAACAGGGAAGAGTGTGAAAGAAGTGAACAAATAAAAACTTACTCTAGGACTTTTCCTGAAAAACGAGTATCAGTTAAGTATGCATGGCAAACACTCCAATGCCGTGACCTCACTACAACTATTCCTGGAGCAGGTGGAGAGCTGTGGGCTGAGCAAGGTGTTGGTAAACACGATTTCCTGAGTGTATCCATCCACTGCCCGAGCAGCAGGTGCTGTGCCTCTGCCCTCCAGGGGGCGAAGCGCAGAACTGGAGGAGCACAGGGTGAGACAGTGCCTTGCAGCTGTGCCTTGGCTGACACTCCCTGCTCCTCCTTCTCCCCCAGGAGCCAGAAGATGCTGCTGCACTTCCTCACAGCCAGGGTTGGGTATAAGGGACAAGAGAGGAAACACAGCCCTTCTGAGGCCGTGCCCTCACTCTGGCTAACATCAACTATCCTTATTTACCTACAGTCCCACAGGCAGGCTTATGAAAAGGACCTGTCTCTTTGGCTGCACACTTGAGACACATCCTGCTCACTGCTTTCCCAGCTGGGCCCATCCCATCCCGGCCAGTGACTCAACTGTCAGAGAGATGGAAGTGTCGCATGCCCCATCATCCTGAGTCACCAGCTATTATTGTCGCACGCAGGTGGACAACGCTGGTGAGAGGAATTTCTCCAGGGTTGCCAGAAAAAGCAGGATCACCATCTCCACATCACCACTGTAAAAATAGACACTCCTCTTTGGGAATCACTACTTCAGACTGATTTCTAGAAGCTTGTGGCCTCCTCACAGAGATGGGATGAATTAGTCCCAGTGTAAAAGAAGCTCAGGGATCATGTCCTGGCAGTAAACCTTGGGGAAAGGTATGTTTGGAAGGTCTGTCTGGGTTCAGGCTCACCCTAAGCCAGCCCCCACAAAGTGAGTACATCTGGATGCTGTGTGGGACGAGTGCTGTCTCCAGAGCAGATATGCAATATCATGCTGTACGTGGCTTCAGCAAAGCTGCCTTTGCCAAACTGAAAACTTCCTGATTTAACAGCTTTGATCTCTTTGGCAGACGAGCATTTCAGCGCCTAACATTTTGCAAGAAAGCCCTGACTACATTGGTTTCTGGTGACGTCCCCTGCATTTTCTTTTTGGGAGGATTCTTTTCTGCGCTCTCCAAGAGTCAGTCGGGAGCGCCCCGAGGGTTCAGGAGGGAACAAACAGGGCCATTTCCCCTCCAGATGCTGGGGACTTCCAGGCAAACCGAGCTGATGCAGTGAGCACAGGGGGCCGCAGAGCCCAGCCCGGGGCCGTGGCCTCTGGGCCAGCGGCTGCCTACGTGAGTTCCCAGCTCCCTGCGGAGGTGCCAGGGAATCCCGGGCTGCGTTTCCTAGGGCAAGGTTTAAATCCGAAGCAGGTTTTGGCTGCGGGCTGCTCACGGGTCCCAGCCGTTTCCTGAGGAAACAGAGGCTGATGGCACCGCTCCGCCGTGCTCGGTCCCGTCCTTCCGCAGGCCCGGGACACCTGGCGCGGCCCCAGGCGCGGCCCGGCCTGGCCCGGCCCGGCCCAGCTGCGGCGGGCGCCGCGCACCTGAGCCGCGCTCGGCGCTGGGGCCTGCCCGACCCCGGCCCGGCCCGGCCCTCGGTACCCCCCTAGCGGCCGCGGCTTCCCCCGGCCCACCCGGCCCTTGCCGTGTGCCGGCCTCTGGAAACGCGATAACCCCCCGGGAGAAGAAGCACTGTCCTCTCCTGTGCCCGCAGGAGCCCAGGGCAACGAGCCCCTGGCTGCACAGAGGAGCGTTAGCCCCGGCACGGTGCTCCCCGCCTGCCTAGGCTGTCCCCGAGAGTCCTTCCATCCCCTGCCGGCACTGCCCCACCCGAGCTGCTGCCTTGGTGGGGCTGCGGAGATCGAAGGTTCCCCCACGAGGCATGGGTTGGAGGAAAGGCTGTGTTTGGCTCACAGGGGGGCCCCCGGATTGCACCAGGACTATGGCAGGGTTCTGCCTTTCCCTGCAGTGTGTGATAACAGCTACAAACCCACTGGCCACCACGACTCTGAGACTACACAGGCATTTCCCACCTCAACCCCAATGACCTCCTCAGCTGTTACAGTGTCCTACAAACAGCTGCATCTCTCAGATGTCGCCAGTCAAGAGGAGGCCAGTGATCTTACAACCTGGTTTATGTCTCGCTGGTTTGTGCTCTCCCAAATGGGCCAGACCCTGACATCTCCACACAGGGAAGTTTCATCCATCCCCTTCTTGTTGGTCGTTTTGTGGGCTGCAAGAACCATGCTGCTGGAGCTACTGCTCTGGCTTCTGAAAGGGAGAATGCCTCTTCCTGTGCAAGGCTGGTTTCCAGGTCAGACTGCACTCTAACACTCATTTACCACCCCTTGGCTCTCATTAGTGTTTGCTTTTTCAGCAAACTTTCAACTGATGAGTGAGAAAAACAGATCTTCTTCCCTGCTTCTTTTACTGTAGTTGAAAACAGCTCAGAAATGCAGCCAGGGAGCTCCTCTGAAAGACAAAGTAGGTGTGTGTAGCTATGGTGGAACGAGCCTTGTCTGAAACTGGGATTGGGGCAGGGTTTATTTTGCAGTTTGTTTAGAGCAAAGAGCAGAGCTGAGTCTTATTTTAATTCCTGACCTGTTAGGCATCTCAGCTTCATCATTCCTATTGCTTAGGCAACATAAATCATCTATAAGCTACTCAGATCTGAAGTGGACATTTTTAGTTGGAGAAGTCCAGGGCGCATTCTCCTCTACCTAGCAGCTTTTGAATTTCATTAACACAGTCTATATTTAGCCTTAATTTGAAGGATGTGTAGACTGGATGTCCTGTTGGAAATGCATGGAAAACTGCCTGCTGACCTGACCCATGCTTGCATTTCACCCAGAAACTGCAGCCCAATTGGCGCATTAAACACTTTCAAGTCATATTCTCCTGTATAAAGAAATATCCTGAGTTACTTTGGCTGTGAGCAGGAGGGGAAGTGACCTCTTGGGTCAGTGTTTATTGCAGCAATTATAAGAAACCAAGGAGTGACTCCATAAGGAGGGGCATGTTCCCAAGACAATGCCTCTGCTAGGATGAGAACCTCTCTCAAATCTCCCTGTTTGGAGAACCACATCTGAAATGGCAAAAGTAGGTCTTGAGGGATTGCTGTTTCCTTCTGCCATCGGTACACTCTACAATCTTACACTTCCCACTTTCCTCTCTGTAAAGCAGGCACAATAGCACCATGTTTTGCAAGACCCCACTGTGATTTAACTAGATAGTTGCATTACACTGTAGGATTTCCCAGCAGCTCAGCTGTGCATGGCTCAGAAGAAGAGAGTCACTTCTCTTATCTTGCAGTGACAGCAGTGCCAGGATGCAGATATTGCTTTGTGAATCCTTCTGAGACCTTGTCCTGCACAAACTGGCACTTGGAAATAGTCTGCAGCTTGTTCAGTCTCCGCATTCACACGTCCACCTCCTTTCTCTGACCTAGAATGCCGTTGTCCTTCCACACACAATAATATCATTTACATATTAGGCCATGGGCTTTTCAAGGTCAGTGCCATCAATATGTGGAAAGCACTAGAGGACAATAACAGGTTGATAAATCACATGGCAAATTAGGAAAAGGCCCTCAAGGGCTGTGAAATATATCAGATCCACTTATCACAACCCCTTCTGATAGTTTCTCTGAATCCCTGGTAGTAAACATCCTGCTTACAGTGCTAAGGTTTCTTCCTCATTGCGTGGTATCAGGCTGTTGTCAATCCCAACCACTGCTGATATAAACCTGACATTCTCTTTTCTTTCCCTTGACAGGAACAACTCGAGTCCCTCACCCTGCAGAGCTGAGCAATCTCTTCTGCTTTCAAAGCTTATGAGACACAAGCAAGGGCTCTGTGAAGAGACACTGCTGAATCCCTTTAGATTGTGCCAAGATGTTTGCACTCGTTGAGGAATACATTTGGTATTGTCAGCTCGGTGTGCAGCTGAAGGGCGGGTGACTGAACACTCAGAGACAGCAGGAGCCAACGATGCCAGGCTTTGGCACACTTAAACTGTGAGGGTATAAAAGCTGAGGGTTTCCTTTTTTGGGGTCCCTCCTTGGAGGCACACAGCTTAAGTTGTTATTTTGTTTTTGCACCATGATTAAATTATTTTAAGGATCCTGACATCTGAGTCTGCTATGGGGAAACCTGGGGCTGAGCTGGTAAGGAAACTTGGTCTGACTGGGATGGGGGGGGTGCTGTGTCACCACGAAGGGGCCTTGGTCCAGGTCAGGTGGTGCAAGTGTGAGTGCCAATGTGGCTCCTGGATGGTCACATAGGGAAGTTGCCTCCTTGCTTTGCTCCAGAGTCCGTAGCTGGGACGGCAGCCAGAGGCGCTTTGGGAATGGTAGGGCAGGGCAATATTATGAGACACCTGTAAAACAGTGATGTGCTGGGGTAATCTAGGATCAAGGTTCCTCTATCCTAGTAAAACTAATGGTACCAGGCACTGGTATATTGCCTACTCTGTCAAATAGAAGTGTCTATTGCACAGTTTTGTCCTGTGAAGCAACTCCAGGCATGGCACAAGAATTAGCACAATATGGACATGAATGGTTCAATGCTACCTGGCCTCAGCGCTGAAAAAACAGTTTTCATTTAATTCAATAGTACAGATGTACCATATGGCTCCAGAGCTGTAATTTGCTGCCTCTTGGAAGAAAGGAACACAGGCCTCTTACCTGTCCTAAGCATCTGATTCCTGGGAGGAAGGTGGCTCACCATTCAGTTTAGCAGAGCAGAGACTGACACACCACTGAGCAGCACAGGCACGTCCAGCAAACACACTCCTTCCTACCCATCCTGGGGGTGGGATTCACCTCTCCTGAGAACAGCTCTGTCTCCCTGCAGAAGGGTGAAGGAGGACAGACACCTCCAGGAGGTGGTTCTTCCCATCTTGGCCGATGCTAGGTGCCTAATCTGAGTTTGGCTGAAAGGAGATGTTTTCTCACAGCACATGGGCTGGCATATGCCAAAAGGGTGATTTGTGTCCCCCAGCCAGAGAACAATTCTCCCCATAGCATATGGACACAGCAGACAAGTGAAACATTCACTGAGGAAGAAATGACCCAGTTATCTTCATCCTGTTAGCTCTGTTCCTGCCAAACTGGGTCCAGTGTCACTTGGAGATAAACAGCAAGCACCTTATTATCACCACCATGTCTGCCCTTGAGGGTTTATTCTTTCACCCTCTCCTGTCTTTGTTTCTTTCCCCCTTCCCTGATTTTTTTCTGTGTTGTCTCCCTACTTCCTACCATGCAATTCCCACTTCCCACATGGGTTTCATTCCTACCCTGTCCCCATCCTGTCTGCTAAAATAATCAGCAGTGAAACCCTGAATATGGCTGTTCACATTGTTTCCATGGGACTCGGTGGCAAGTCTCCTAGTGCGATGAATGAAGGCAGGACGCACTTCTCAGAGCCATTGTTTCAAGCTGTCTGCTGTCTCAGGAAAGCACTGCCAGCTCCATTTACACTGAGTCCTTGACTGTTGTGTTTTCTCCTCCATCTGCTGTGAGTAAGAAAAGAATCAAGTCCTTGCAATTTAAACAGTGGCTGTTTAGTTTGTGGAGTGCATGCTTCATCACCATGCTTCCCATGGGCCAGAGTTGATCCATGGGGAGGATGTCAGATGAGAGCATCATGAGATGGTCCTTTGTAAGCAGCCACAGACTATATTCACTCCCTGATGTGGTTATTAAAAGCAGGAATCTGGCTCATGGCTGTGGAATAGGATTGACAAACCTGAATTGAGGTTCTCCTCCTCCCTGGAATCCCTGATGTCATGTTCATCATATTTACAGTTATCAGTCCACTGAAAGCACGGAAGGAAACAGCCCACATGTGTTTGGAGAGAGCTGCACAGGCATCTCCTCACTCAAAATAACAATAATTAAAACATGCTGCACCTTTTAGCTATGACACATGGTACCTCCAGTCTGTGCTGATCATTTGAAACATTTTAGTACGTGATCTAAAACTGCCCTCAAGGAAGCAGGAATTGTGATAGATAAACCTGGAAGGCATCAGTAGGATTTTCAGGTTATAAAATAGTTTCTTTTTGGACATTTCAGATTATTTTAATCGTTTCCAGGCTTTCAGCATACAGAAACCAGCAGGACCTTGTCCAATGTTTGAATAGCTGAACCATACAGTTTACAAACATGATTCACGAAAAGAAGACTAAGTGGGATCTGAATACAGACGTAACAAAAGTGAATATGAAGTGAGACATCCCATCTGCTGAAGAAACCAGTTTCCTGGTAATTTACCAGTTCAAGTACCAGTTTTGGTAATTGAAAATTCAAGGCACTCTCATCTATTTCAGTAAAAACATCTTCCCATACCAGGAGAACAGCTTCCCATCCATGTCCTGCCCAGTGTTGCAAGAAATTTGTTCTCTCAGCTACTGCTCTTCCCCTTTTGACCCAAGCGATGGATCCACTCTCTTCTGTGCAGTTTGTATATTCTTGAAGTGTGTAGATAGAGGCCCTGGTATAACAGAGCCTGGAGGGTCCCAACCTCCTATCCTAAACAAGAGATTCCCTGAACACAGGGGAGGGTGACAATTTCTTGTAAAATGCCTTTCCTTTCACAACAACAGATACTCCCCCAAAGCTCTCCTACTTCCCCCCATGCAGAGCCAAGCTGTGACGATTCCTCTGTGGGCACAATGAGAGAATTTCACTCCTTCAGCCCGAGCAGGAGGTAGCTGTTCTATCCAAAGATCTCTGTGAGGATCTCCCAGCTCCTGTGATCACAGTGTGAAGTCCTTAGGTCTGGTTCTGGGTTTGTTTCTGGTTAATTTCTTTTTCTGGGTTGTTTCTTGCTTTATCACATATAATTCCAGGCTAAGATTGAAGATTCCTGGAAGAAGGGGGATTCAGTAGCCAAACTCTTCCAACCCCAATTCCTTTGAAGTAGGAGGACCTAAATTATTTGTGATGCTGCTATTCATCACAGTCTCTGCCTAGTCACACGAGGGAAACAGCTTCAGCCTAAGAGTTTAAGAGTGCCCTTCCTCTCCAAATGCTCCAAGAGGTGGAGCATTTGCCTGAGACATGCAGGTCCAGGAGAGAGAGAAACTCCTCCAGCTGTTCCTGTGGAAGGAATCATTAGGAATCATTAAATACTAGAGAGCAGGCAACATGTGCAGCATTCAAGTAGTTAGTATTCCTGGGTGGAAAGAGGGGTGGATGGTTCAGACTGTGATAATTGAGCAATTTGTGCTTTGTATAACAACTGCTATTTTACAAATAGATCAGAATGCACAGTGCCCTCAGAGCATCAGTGGCATGGCTACATTAGGTGAGTGGGATTTCTGCAACACATGATTCACCCTTGAGGGCTCCAATCCTTACCCAGACCCAAGCCCTTTTCTGGATCTAAGACTAGGCGACTCATCAGTTTTCCAAAATCAGGTTGCCTAGGGTAAATAGGTCTTTAACCATTGTGTTTTCCTGGGTCTTTGTGCCATTTGTTATTTCATAATCTTTCCTAGGCTGCTGACAGTTTCAAAAGATCAGTTCTTTTAGAGGTAATTACAATTTCAGTTTGCTTTCCACAACAGCTGGAGAAGGCGGTACAAGCACAAAGCACATATGTGGCATTGTGGGTGGGTAGGGAGAAATTCTTCTGCAGTATTTGTATATTAGAAAAATGGCTGCCAAAAAGCAAGTTCCCAAGTGCCTGGGGTACACATGTTGCATAAAAGCAGAGTACCATCTTGGCATGGAAAAGGAACGTTGCATGAAGGACCTCAACATCTCCCATTGTCACATTGTCCTCACCGGAGATGAAAGCCCATGAGCTGCAAAGTGGTACCCCATCAGCTGCCTTTGCCACCAGGCAATGACTTGCTTTGCTTTGACTGCTTTCAAAGAAAGCCCCTTACAGGAAACATGTGCTGGGTATACAAATGCAGGGTTTCGTTTATTTATGACACAAATGCAAAACCAAACAGGCTTTCACAGTTCTAGGTCACAGATGTCTTTAACGAAAACCAGCTATTGGAATGTTAATAACAGCTTCTTGTATCGTAAGCAATGAGTCTACTCAGTCATGATTTTAGGAAGTTAACAGTTTCAACAAATCAACCTATTAATCACTTGGCCTCCTAATAGTTCACGTAAGGGCAGCTCTTATGAATTTGTTAGTGTGCCTTGCTGACAGTCTGCCGAATAGTATGTACAAATGCCCCAGATTCTGTTCCTCTGAGGTCTAAAAATGACAGAGTCTCCTCTGGGATACCAATGAACAATCCATTTGAACCCAAATTCATTCATTCAGTCTTAGTCAGTTAACTTGGAAATGCTGCTGTGGCTACAAAATATTCATCAGTGCTAAGAAGATAACAATTCATGACCCCATGCTGGCCACTCTGGAAACCCAAGTGAAAAGCTGGGTGTAAAATATTGTCCCTTAGTGCAGTCAGGGAACAATGATGACTTATACTGGCCATAAGAAAAACTGTAAGGTGAAATTGTTATTTTCTTTCATTGGTAAGAGGCAGGCAGTCTGGGTAAATATTTCTAATAAGTGTTAGCTTGGAAAAATTGTGGAGTTCCTGTAGATTGAATCCCTGTGTTTTCCTATGAAAAGTCTGGTGCCTCTGCTCTGCAGCTTCATTCCTCCAGAGACTTCATGTCAAGCTGCTTAAATTGATATGGGATGAAATAGACAATGACACCTGTGAGTTTTGCCCAATTTTCAGCCAGAAGTACCATGTAAGCTCATTACTTCTATGTATTTTCAGACATTCTTTCAAGGTTAATCAATACTGTTGCCATTAGAAAGCCAGGAAAGATTAGCTACAGCTGGATTTCCCTCTCCTAAAGCTTCAGCTTCAGAAGTAAGCAAAGGTTTTGTGATCAGTCCTAGTGTATAGCATGGAATCACAGCCCAGAGAAGCTTTAGCTGTTCTCGCTCTCCGGTTCCTCTGCCGCAGCCCTGTGCCTAACACGGTGCCACAACTCCTCTCCAGGTCCCGAGGCTGTTGGTGGGAGGGTTGAGCTAAGACATGATGTTTCCCAGTGCAGAAGCAGGTACATGTCATGGTGGGGATGGCAGCTTCTGGCATGGGAACAGGATGGGCAGTTGGAGTCATAAATCTGATTGTCAAACCTTTGAATCAGCAGTTGGTGGCTGTGCAGAATGGTGTCATTTATCCTCTCTGCAAAAGGTATGAGAAATGCCTGTAGCAATTCTTCACGGGAGAATACAGGGCAGATGAAGCTGCCCATTCTTTGTTCCATATCTGTATCTTACCCACTGTGTGCTATATTTCCCTCCCCTTCTCAGAACACGAGTAACTAGCTGTGTAATCAAGGTGACAGCCTGAAAGATATTTTCCCTTTATTCCTAACAAAAGACACAGAGTAATGTTTTGGACCATTTTGGGCTTGTGTCCTCCAGCTGAAAATCCAAGTCATGGCAGTGAGATGCTGTTACAGCAGCTTACCCAGTGTTGGGCAGTGGGCTCACAAGGAGGGACATGCTTTGCAATTGAAACAACACTGTCTAGAGAGCAGTGCAGACCAATACTCCAAGTGTGCAACCCTCTTCTTTTGCTACACCTCATTCCAACAGAAGGTCACATTTTTAATCAAGGCATTCCGTTATTAAATGAGAAACCTGTGGTTAACAAGAGCCAATTACATGGTGCAATCTAATACAATACTCTCTACATGTGTACCAGGTTTTCTCTCCATCTCTACTCACACACACAATTTACTACCCTCACCAGGTAAGCTGGTATCTTTTCTTCATCACAACCAATCATATTCCAATTATAGAGAAAATATCACAACTTACATCGTAATGCTGGACTGACATTTAATACGTGTGTCTTCGCTGCCCTAATGGGACATAAGCACTTGTGCCTGCCAGTGTCACAGAAGGGTCTGTGCTTACCCCAAAGAAAACAGAGTCCCATAATCTGCAAACCACCATCTCTTTTCCAGTAAGATCAATTCACAGATGATAATTGGTTCATGGGAAAGGAAGAGGACATGTAAGGAGAGAACTGCTGAAAATGCAATGGTTTGCTACGTAACACTGATGCTTAGCCTGCTGTTGTCAAAGGTGAAAGTTTAAGAATGAAGAGTCCTTGCCTCCCCATGCTGCATGAGAAAAACCAGCGTCACAGCCCACAGAAGGCAGTTGTTTTTGTGCAGGGTTCCTGTTTGTTACTCATTTCCCCTCCTGTGTCCCAACACTCTGCCTCTTTAAAGCTCTTCCAAGATTCCTTATAGGAGAAGGTCTGCTGCCAGCTCAGAGCTTCCTGTTGTACTCTGAGAGAGCCTTATCTCTGCAATCTTCATGCAGACTGCAAGGAGATTTTTTGTTTGTTTGTGTTTTTACAATCCAGGCCATTTCTATGGACTAAGCAGTCTCTCAATGCTGACTGTGGTGGGGCACTTTGTCAGAAAAGTCATTAAGTAGATTTGTTTAGTTTGAAGGTTTCAAATAATCCTCTGCCTCTATAATTTCTGACAAATTAACACTGCCAGGTTGCCTTATTTAAAAGTTCTTTTAAAAGTTCTTAAAATGCCCCAGAGAGATCCCTAGGGATGTGGCAAGTGGGTCTCTCTGGAAAGTGGGTGCCTTTATTTGGTCTGTTTTGTCTTTTGGTTTTCTAGCACAGCTCTTATCTCTGAGCCTCTACATCATAATTGTGCTCAAGAAATAAGGGCTTCATTTTCTTGTAGTTCTTCTCAACAGCAAGGGCATCACTGCATTTCTCAGGTCTACTGAAAGTCTGTTAGCATTCAAAATTAATGTAAAAAAAAAAAGCTTCATTTCTGAGATCCTCCTTAATTTTAAATGTCTCCTTACCTCTGCATTTGTGCATCTCTGCATAGAAGCTGTATGAAAGTGAAGCTTTAAAAATATTATTGTATCAATAATCCTTTCTTACCAAGTTCTACTCTGGCTCTGGATAAGGATGGCTGTTTATGTCTGCTCAGAGGTGCAAGAATCCTTCTGTTGCAAAGCAATGATGTTACTTCTCCAGTGGCATCCCAGGTAGCTGCCAGCAATAGGATAAGAACACTGGCTGTAGCTGCCAGAACAACTTTTATCCAGGAGAAGTCAGCTTGAGCTTGCTTACAGCAAGTCAACAACACATGCTCCCTGGGTCAAACTCCAGATGCTAAATTTATTGAGAAGTAGGTAGAATCTCTAAGGATACCTAGGACTGGGGTCCCCAGAATGTTCCACTTATTGTAGTAACTATTGAGCATTGATATGCTGGAGCATCTGGTTTTTTGTTAATGGCACCAAAGTGACCAACAGCAGGGTTAACTCTCAGGAAAGTCCCTGCCAGAGCAGAATTCAGACCAGGGAGTCCTGAATCTCAGCTCTGCCCTGTGTCCATTTCTCTAAGGCCATTGGAAATATTTCACACGTTTGGAGGAGGGGTTGTACCAGCTACTTAGACACCTCTCATGCTAATGAATAATTGTGGACCTTCCCAGACACTCAGTCTGTACTAGGAAAGGATTGCTCTGCTATTAGTTAAAACAAGAACACCAGGAAGGCCTAATATCCTGGATCAGCTCTTCATGCAAGAGGAGCCAGGCTGATCTGGCTTTGCTTTCCACATGAATCACACACTTGTTGTGACTCTGTCTAGGAATGAGCTTTGGATGCCCTGAGGCTGCTCTCTGGGGAAGAGCTGCAGTGTCCCCGTGCTGCTGTGGAGAGGGTGCTTTCTTATTTCTGTTCTTCTGATGAAACTGGCAGTGAAAATATTGTGATGCCCAACCAGATGCTGGCATATCACCTGAGATGCTGCAGTGAGCAGCTTGGGCATGCTCATGGCTTTGGGATCCATAGAGGCAGTATACACCAATACAGTGACTCCAGAGATGGACAGTTCAAGGGAACTTGGAAGTGAAGCAGTGGCAGTTTGCTCTGTGTTGGAGTGCAAGAGTGCAAATTCCAGCTTGTCCATGTGTTTGCATTCAAGAAAAATTGGTGTGCTGAGAGGCAGCTTTCCTTTCCCTTTGTGAGGGAAATAAAGGAGTCAGAGCAGCTTGTGACACACAGCATGGATGAGAAGGTGAGCATTATTTCCAGGACTGAGAACAGAACAGTGACAAATGCTGCATTGTGTGACAATGTGGGAGCAGGGAAGGCTGCAGGTAATGCACAGGGCGGCAAATGCTTTGTGTGTGCAAATGGAGAATTAAATACTCTGTTAAATTCAGTGAAAGGAGAAGGAAATAATCAGCTGAAGGAAACTTGTGAGATCCTAACTGGGGCCCTGAGAGGGAAAAAAGGAATGTGGAAGAAGTGAGAAAAGTCCTTCTGGTGCTTGGGAACAAAGCAGAGCAATGTAATATGGTATCTCCTCCAGTGAATTTTCAAAACAAGAGAACAATATGTAGCGTAGAAGTGGGTCTGGCCTCCCACTTATCAAGCCAAGGGGTGATCATCATTACCAGGAATTCACTTGTGAGGGCATGAGAGGAAAACATCAGCTTTGAACAGACCTGTCCAACTGAGAATGTTAACTATTTTGCCTCATAGAAAAACCCTTGTGAATTTCTACAGCACTGACCTTTCAACATGACTTCATGCACTGCAAGGATCCTGTTTCCAAGCAGCCCCATGAAACTGGCAGACACAAATTTTACCTTTCATTTCTCAACAGTTTACTCTTCTTTTCTAATGAGGTTGTTCCAACTGTCCTCACCAGAGACCTGTCAAGCCAAATCTGGGCAGACTGTGACAATGGCAGTGTCAGATAAAGAAGGAGCAGGTGGCATGCCCCTAAGCTATTTTCTTCCCCCACTGTCACCCTTGGAGAATGGTTATCAATACAGCGGCCTTGCTTTTGGCATCAGAAATTAATTTTCTAGCAAATTATTGAAAATTCAAAATTATTCTCATTTCCCACACAACAGCAAATAATAAACTATTAATATTGTGGTGAGTTGAAGACCTGTGTGGTTTGCCAAAGTGAGATAATTATTTGGCTACTTTGAGCAGACACCATCAGGTAGCCTTTTGTGACATGCACTTACTGCTGGGTCCCCAAAGCCTCATTATATGGTGCCCTGGGGAAGAGGTAGAAAAGTCTCTGCTGTCAGCACAAGACAACATTACAGGGTGCTGAGCCATGACATGCACAGTTCTTCAGAGCATGAACATGGCCCACCCCTCTGGCCCCAGACAGTTTTGGAGATGCTGATGATCCTTGGGGTGTTACTGGCCCTGGATGAGGGAGATATCAGTTTAGCTGCTGTACCCTTCTAGAGCACAGATGTCCATATTTGATCTCATTGACTGGACTCCCTTCTAACACCCAAAAAGATCAGGGACTTCTAAAGTATGGTTCACCTCAGCCTAAATCAGAGAGCTGGAACAGCTCAGATTATTTGCTCTCGCTCCACTGACTGAAAAAGATACTGTCTCTTCAGTTCGAGGGGATAGGTTTGCTCTATTTACCAAAAGCTGACTCTGACAAAGCACTCATCTGGGGGTCAGAATAATACTACAGTGTGAAAGTGTGACATTTAATATAAAGTACTGGGGAGAGGGAGATCAGCCTGAATTGGGCAGTCTGACTCTCAGCACAAAATGTGATGGAAGCAACATGGTTCCCCAAGGAGAGCTGCAGCACCACAGCCCCAGCAGAACCACTGAAGCACCAAAGCACCTCAGTTGCCTCCAGCTGCCACCACCCTTATTGGGTGGAAAAAGGAAAAAGTCCTGGGTGAAAGAACAAGGTAGCCCAATAGCCAAACCACTTCTGCATACGTGGTTTGATCCCTGTGTGGGCCATTCACTTAAGGACTGGACTTGATCCTTCTGGGTCCCTTCTGACTGAGATTCTGTGATCCTGTAACTTCTGAATGCTTTTAAAGAGCTACCAGTATCACATTGATGGTTTTGCTTGGTCGTCTGTAATCCATTCTACTTCAGTCTCCAGACATTGTCTGTAACCTTTCCAGGTTCCCCCTCCAAACATGAGCAGCTAATCTGCTCTGGGCTAAACATGGCCCAGCCCTGCCAGCCCATGGAGGACTGAAAACTGCCAAGGCATATACCAAGAAAGGATGAAAGAGTAGTTCAAATGTAGGGTAAGTAAGGACATCTCCTAGATGGGCACATGAGCACTCACATCACACTCCCAGCTCCCATTTTCTGTCTGTGCAGGTTGGTCATCCCCACATTTGAGACAGTTTTCAAAGCTGCCAACTGTCCTATGCTCTAACAACCCCAGGCTCTTTTCACAAACAATAACCTGATGACAAAAGCAGAAGAATAACAAAGTTTCTCCTATTCCACTTCTGACCAACATCAATAATGTAATAATAATAATAATAAATTTGATATTTTCTGTTTTCCCTGTTTATTTTTCATTTCCAGACCAGTTCAGGGAAGGGAGGAAGAAGTGGCAGACAGTATTTTGAACCTATCAATCATGGTGTGAGATGAAACTGAAAAGTTTCACTGCAAAGTCTAAGTCCCCTTGAATGTTCTTTAGATACCCAAACCCCTAAACCCCAGAGGAAATCAGAGGTAATGATAGTCTTAAAAGTCTAAATTGCTTGATCAGGGGATAGCAGCTGATAAATACACTGTGATACCTTGCAAAATTTTGCCTATTTATAAATGAGCTTTTCCCCTGGCTTTCCTCAGTGCCAATTGAGTGCAAGTGTTGGCAAGATCTGCGCTAGTTTGTCTGGACTCTGAACCACTTTGCTGAATACTTAATCAAGCTGCTCGCCTCCCTTTCCCAACAGAGGCCATTTATACAGCAAGGGAATCAGCTGGTCGATGAAGCAGACAAGTGGAGCAGGGGAGAGGGAGCAAGCTCTTTGAATGGGATGAGAACAGAGCCACCGGCACCTCAAGAAAGTTTATCTGTCTCCAGTGCCAAGCATACACAGTGCTAATCTTTTGTTGCCATGAATATTCAAGCCCAGCTGCCAGCAACAGAGGGAGCAGCTGCAGTGGCAGAGCTGGCAGGTCCCCTCGTGGTGCCCTCGCTTGCCGACCCTGGCATCTGGGTCTGTCTGGGTGTGGGGAGGGGGAGATGCTGCTTGCATTGCAGACAACAGACAACAAGCCATTGAGCAGCCCAGCCCCACGCTTGCTAAGCAGCAAGAAGTCAGGAACTCACTCACCCTGGAGAGCCCGGGATTGTCCTGTCTTGCTAACATGGGTATGCCAGATGCTCCAGATGTTTGGGGTCATGTGAACTCCTGGAGGGAAGAGGTGAGTCTGAGATAAGAAAGTGCAACAGCTGGGGCAATATAGGATTGAAAGACGTCTGCTGCTGCTTGG
This sequence comes from Passer domesticus, assembly GCF_036417665.1. Lineage (NCBI taxonomy): Eukaryota > Metazoa > Chordata > Aves > Passeriformes > Passeridae > Passer > Passer domesticus. The sequence continues at coordinate 37,999,533 of NC_087479.1, forward strand.
AGAAAATAGTGAGACAAAACCCTCCAGGCTCCCTGGAAAGCTAGACATACATAGCCCTAGGCAGATCACAAGTCTCATGGCTTATTTGGCAAAGATGCCTGTTTGTTATGACGGGGTGGTCTGGTGAAATGCCATTACAAGAATGCAGCACTGGTCACAGACAAGTTGGCAGGTGAATGCTGCTGCAGTGTCATGGAAGAGGTGAAGGATTTTTTTCACATGAAGTGAGAAGCAGCAGTAGGAGGAAGTCATGAACTCTCCTCTGATGACCAACTTGTGCTTCTCCACAATTTAGGACAGCATTTCAGGGACAGAGCAATGTAAGAGCAAGTCTTTGCTTCAGCACACTCCATAGGGGCAGATAAATGCTCTGGTACAAGTGTCAAGAGACAACAGGTCAGAGCAGACATCCATGCTGCCAAGGAATCACTCTGCCCAGCACCAAAGTTATCAGAGGCTGTAATGACCCTGCCTTGGCATGGAAGATCACTGAGACCCACTTTGCTTAGATTTCACCTGTAATGCAATGAAATATGCTAGGGGTAAAAAATAAATTAAGAAAAAAACCACAATCAAACCCCCCCTCCCCCCCAAAAAAAAAACCAAAACAAACCCAAAAAAACAAAAAAAAAAAACCAAACCCAGAACAAAATATGACTGGGGAAGACAAGACCAAGCTTCAAGAAACACCTAAGGCTCAGATTACTTCCCACTAAACCCAGAGTGGTTACTGTCATAGAGCTTTAGGAGGCTGGAGACTGCTGCTGAACTTTTTGCTTCTGTGTGTTGAAGAAGGTGGCTCCTGGAGCCCTTGCTATGGTCAGTTGTCAACTGCTGACACTCAAAAATGTTCGTTCTCATTCTTCTGAGGCTCTAATTCCCTTCAGGAAAGCAGAGCCTCAGACCAGCAATACATTCATGTTACAATGCCACAAGCATATCACCTAACCAGAACTGCAAATTTTCACTCTCTTGCACATAACTTTTCATCAAGCACAGGCATACAGCCACAAAACAGACCAGTTACCCAGGCCTCCTTGGTACAGGGCTCAGAAGTAGCTGATACTGCTAGAAAAGCTACTAGAAACTGAGATAGACAGATATCCTACGAGAGGGAACAGCCTTTGAAGGCTGGAGGTGGACATTGTGCAGTTAGCTATTGATCTCCAAGAAACGAGGAACTGGAATTTTCCAGAAGTGACCTGAAAGATCTGGAAGAGACGTGGACCAGAAGATACCTAGAAGATGATCAGACCTGATCATCTGGGAGTTTGCATCCCCAGAATAATTTCTGTAGGCAGCCCATAAGGAAAAATGAGCCACAGACCTGCCCTGGGATTTACATTTCAGAACACCTCATGGACCAGGGTAAGCACTCTTAAGCAGGAAGTAATGCAGCACAGCAAAGGAAAAAAGAAGTGATCTCTTGATGATGCTGAACTTTCCACTCCTCAGTCCTGTCTCTATCCTTCCAAATTAAAAAAGAAATTCTATCCTAACTGTATCTGCAAATTGGCCATCTTAAACAAAGAGAGGAAAATAGGAATAAAGGCGGGAGAAATCACATCTATCAAAATATTTCACGTTTTCTTTGCCTTTTTTTGTATCAATTTTTAAAAATAACCTAAATTGAAAAAGCTAATGACATGTTTTACATTTAAATAGGAGCCTTAATGATAAAGACAAATGTTATAGTACCTACTTGAATAATCTGATTTTTTGCCTAAACATAATTTTCCCAAATTTCTGGCAAAACCCTTCACAGAGTAAGAGCCCAACCACCCCACAGTCCACTTGCCTGGCAGACATCCCATTCAGTATTAGAATGGACACAGTATATAGATGCTTCACATAGATTTATGGCTATCTTTGTCCCTAGATTGATATTAAATGATAAACAGTTTGTGGAAAAGAGCTTTATCCACAGCAAATCCACCTCCGCCTGCTGCTGCTTTTTCACACGAAGAGGTCAAGGGTTTAGAAACTGATTTCAGACTCCCAAGCTGTTACAGACAGAGTGCTGATATAGCAGAAGGAAGGGCCATGGTCACAAAAGGTATCTTTGTTTGCAAGAATTTAAAATCCCTTCTTATATTCCACTGCTACTGTATTTCCTACCTCCAGGTTTCACCTTGGATTGAGCTACATCCTTCAGACCTTAGTACCATTAGATATATTTTTCTCATGGTTTTTTCTGGATTTCAACACAGTGGATCACATGAAATTCAGTAGCATGGCTCTGTGCTCTGGGAGCTCTCATGACTTTAGCCAAAATGCTCCTGATGATCCCTCATTGCTTTGAAATGCTCCTCTGCACTCCCCAACCCATCAGGTGTGCACACAGCACTGCTGCTGTGCCACACAAGCACATTATAGACAAGATGAGCATAGAGCAAGGATTTGACAAAAGGGAAAGGGGGACAGAGCTGTACCGGGGCTCCCCTTGCACCACAGTGCTCTGGATGGATTCAGTTGGCTCTAGACCTGCCAGTGTCTGAGCCTGGCTCCGTGACATTCCTCATGTACAAATTCACCTGATGGAGCTGGATGCCTCATTTAAGGCTACTTTGGGATGTATCCTCCAAAATGAGAAAGCCCCTTCGAACTCTCATCACAAACCACTGCAAAGGGGAGAAGGGTTTTAATAGGGAGAGACAGCAGAAGCTGACAATGCTAAGAAATAGGTGAAGGGTCCTACACATCAGATTTAGGAAAAGATGGTCAAGGGAGTATTTAGACTTTATTTTTACCTCTATACAGCTAAAAACACAACTAAAATGCCACCAGGGCATACGCAGCACCGTGTACAAAGAGTTTTAACCCCATCTGAAGGAAGCTAAGGGACTTGGTGTAGCCACATCTAGATCCCTGATGCCCAGCATCCAAAAAGGAGTCCAGATCCATAGACTGGGGGGAGGCACTGAGTCTCCTCACAAGACTGCTCCACCTTGCAGATGTAAATTACATCCCCCAGACTGACTAAAGAAGTGTGCACTTCCCACAGAGGAAGGCAGCTCAGCAGAGAAGGAGGTTTGGACTCCCAAGGGGATGTAGAGTGAGAATCCATCTTGCACTCACCTTCTGACTTGATGGGTATTGGGTTCTTCCCCACACAGTGAAACTTTTTAATAGGAGCCATCAAAACTATTCCCCAGGATCCTGTGTTTTCTCTCAGCAAATCCACACCTGGGAATGGTTTAGGTGAGCTGTGAGAAGACAGGTACTAAATTGTTCAGAAAAACAAAAACAAAGCTTTTACTGGTCATAGTGATTTCTTATGAGGGTGGGAGGAAAAGAAATAGGAGGTAAATTTTAGCAAAGTGAGAGAGAGGAGAGTAGGAATTTCTGGGTTTACAAGCTGAACTCAACTTCCTGAATTCTGCCAAACAACCTAACTTTTACTTAGGCCAAACAAATAATGAGTACAGTTAATCAGCTATATTTGCAGTCTGGGAATAGTTTGTGCATGTGTTGTGGTGAGAGGGAGAGTGTCATGCAGAGACTTGCAGACTTACCTGTGCTTGGTGTACACATTTCCCTTTATCCCTCCTGTCTGACATAAGATTAGTTACACAGAATGGAAGCATCTCATTTTTTGGTGATGTGGAACTTCGCAGCACCGCATCCCATCCTCTGCTGGGGGGTGCATATGTGCTCAAACACATCAGCTGCTCTTGGCATTCTGGCTGATCCCAGGACGTAGATGCAGCTGGCAGGAGCCTAGCAAAAGAGGAGGAAGAACGGATGGGAAATAAGTGACACGTATCTGGGGGGGCAACACATCTTGTTGCAGCCCTGACCTGAGGGCAGTCAGTGAGAAGGGGACTGATTCAGAGGGCTTTCTTCTGATGCCCTCAGGCAGCACTCCATTCTGTCCCCTCTCCTGAAATCCAGCCCATGGTGTCCTTTACAGGGAAGCATGTGCTGCTCTCTGGAAGCCCCTTTTCCCAGGTGGACTGGAGGCACTCCCTCAGCCCAGCGTTGTCTCCAGCCCACTGGCCATCAAAGTTTGCTAAGCTTCCCACTGCTTGCTGTATGTCTGATGTCTTCCTCTGCCAGGCTAGTGTCTGGCCTTTTCTCCCTGTTTAAATACAGGCAAGATGTTTTTCTGGTAGTTGTTTTGTAACAGATTCTTAAGATATTTCCTGTTTGGTTGGGTTTTTTTAAATTTTTTCCTTTTTACCACAATTGGGTTTTAATGCCTGTGTATTCAAAGCAAGAACCTGCCCAACTCAGAGGCCAAAGGGCACCTTGTTTTGCCAGGTGCCAGAAACAGAAACTGGACTCTACCCACTGCCTGGTGGGTGGCAATATTCTTCACAGTTTCTACAGCACTTCCAATTTCCAATTTTGTATAATTCCATCCAAGTCTGCTGCATAACACAGATACTGTTGCAAATCACTCTGACGCTGGTTTAACATCTTTAGTCTTTGGTGCTAGAGTGATCCAGAGAGCAGAGGGTCGTGCTGGCAAATTTAACTGAGGCTTGGCACAGAAAACACAAAGACCTTAATTCAAGATTTTCAAATGACCCTCGGGACTTCACAGAGTAAAAAGAGATGTATAGGAACATCTGTAATTCTTTCTCTTGCACCCTCTCATTTGGAGGCCTCCAGAAAATCTGTGCCCAGAACAACAAATAAGGCCAAATCCATACTGCAGTTGACTTATAACAAACCAAAACCAGCAGCATAAATTTCTAACCAAGACTCATACAAAAAATCCAATTCTACCCAAAAAAATTGATAGATAGAATTCCTTGAGCCTTTCTACTGTCACAGGAACGGGCTGTGCTCTGGGGCTTTTGTCCTCAGTGGAATATGGGGCCACTCCTTCTCAGATGCTGGGGAGGACAGGCTTTACAATGTGCACAAATTAGAGGAGAAACTGGAGGATGCACCCTCTGCACTCCATGTGTCAGGCAGCATTGAATCCTATATTCATGAGGGACCACTGTTTCACAATCATCCGTCAGCTCTAGGGCCTTGGAATACCACAAGCCAGCAACCACCCAACACGTGTTAGACAGCTCAGAGCTGCCTGTGTCTCCCTGCACTCCTTCAGCCCCAGGAAGCTGCTGCTGCTGCACTTTCCACATGGACAAGCAAGCAGAGTTTGCAGTCTGCAGTGTTGCTGCAATCCTGAAAGCAGCTTGAAACTCTGGTGGAAGTGGTTTGATGTAAGTGTCTGCAGCACACAAGAATGCTTTGGACTCTTGACAAGTGACAAAGCTTCCGTTTCAGCATGAGAAAAAGATGAGGGTGCATCACAGGGCTGGAAAGAGATATTTCAGACACTCTTATGCCATCCCTGCCTATTTTTATCTGCCTTACAGGTGCTTAACTGCTGATGTAGTTCTTTTAAGCTCTGTGTTGCTCAGGTCTGCATTTTTTGACTTGTGCTATGTGTTTGGCTCCAAGGTGACCCCTTTCTCATGGCAAATCCATCAATAAGAAAAGTTTGAAGATATCTGTAGGATGAGGACATGAAACTGAACTCAGCCCATTTCAGCAAAGTACTTCCAAGCAAACACTTTAAGTGGGGCCATAAATCACAGTATAGTAAACTTCTTCTAGACTGATCCCTGTCCAATGTAACACTGCAATGCCATTTTGATATGCACATTGATACATGGCATTAAGAGCTTCAAAGACTAAAAAAAAAAAGTTGGGGCACTTAAACCAGTGATCAGTTCTGAGCCCAAATAACTAAAATAAAAATTCAAATCTCTGTTTTGTTGCTCTCTTAATAGTATAATTGTGGCCAGATGTATGGTGCCTATTTTTTCAAAGTCAACTGAATTTTAGAGGGAAAAAAACCTCATTTCACAATTTGCTGATGCAGTACCTCAGGCTGATGCCAGACAAGATTTGGCTGACATGCAAATTTTCCAGTTCATGCATCTTATGGTAAATTATCATATTTATGCTTCTATGCTTAGTTCAATACTAGAAACTTTCCTCCTGGGTCACTAGAAAACTTTATAGTGTGTCTGAGCAGTGATTATCTGATGCACAGTGCTTCCTGCCATTCAAAGTGTACAGATACAGCTTGGTACCATGGTGCTGGACACAAAGCTGTGTCCCACCCATGCCCTCCACCTGGGAACCTCAGAGGTCCCAGCAGGGGCAGATAGTAGGAACCTGGCTCTGGAGGGGTGAATGAGCTACAGAAGGGGTAAAAGCATTCCCTGACATTACACAGCTGCAAAAACGTGCACCTGAGCAGGCCCAGCCAGCGAGGCGATGGAAGCGCGACTAGCCTTGAGCTGCAGCGGAGCTCTAATCCCAGCTGCCCCTGTGGCAGGTGACAACTGAGGCAGCGACTGGGGTATTTTGTGTGCCTGTCAGTCATGTGCCATCGCCACAAGAGCAGATGGGGCAGGCACGGCACGCAGGGACCTGCCTGCGCGACAAGTAAATACACAGAGCTCATTCAGGGCTCTTGCCGTGAATACGCTCACTGGTTCACCCTCAACCCAGTCCCGCGTGTGGGCAGTCGGCAAAGTTGGCCTCAGGCCCAGCCTTGAGGCTGCTCTTAAAATTCAGCGTGGCTGCAGCACGGTGTCAGCTTTGGCACCGCGGGCCGCGCTCGGACACGTCGCAGCGGGCACTGCCCCGAGCTGCGCGGCCTCCTCACGGGCCTGCGACTGCAGGCCACAAGGAACGAGGCTCCTCCCGACAAAGCAAGCTGCACGGAAGCAAAGTGTTCGCTTACCCCAAACTGTGAATCACTTCTGAAAAGGCAGACCCCTTCCTGGTGTGTTTATACATATAGGGAATCTGCATAAACATGCCACATGTCTAAGCACATGGGCGCAGCCATATGCACCCATGAATACACACACGCTTCCTTCCGTGTGTGTGCGTGTGCGTATGGATCCCTCTGCCAGCACCAGATTTCTGGCAGGAGCTCCTTCTGCCCTTGCCCCACAAACAGCAGGCACTAATTCTCCCATCTGCAGGCTTCACCCTTCTCCTTGCCTTGCTTTCTTGCCTGCCAGCAGACGTGCCCTCTCTTTACCTAGTCAGTCTTGCAGTCTCCCCACCACTTCCTAAGCTGGTGCTTTTTATCAAGCAAATTCTCTGCTGAAGCACGGTGTCATCAGGGGAAGAGCTGCAGGGGCCAAATGCTGCAGAGATTAAGGCAGCACGATGTGCCGAAGCCTGCCCACACCCCACCTCTGACTGGCACTCCAGAGGCACAGCTGGGCACACCTGAAAACCCCAGAACCAGAGCAATGACATGCCATTTATCTCTGCCTTGGCTTGTGGTGAATGGTATTGCATACTGAGGATAAAAACACAATAGCAAGAGATCACAAACAGAATTTCAAATATGCTGATTTCTGTTTTTCTTTTGTTTTCTAAATTTGTCTATAGGTTATTGTAATTCTGTGTAGCACAGTGATGCTTTGGCTCAAAGCCAAAGGCTGGAGAATTTTGAGGCAGCTGACTGAAAGGTTAGAAATTGGGTTAATACATTTTTAAAAACAGCTTTAATATTAGGTGGTCATCTGCTTTCCCTATTAGATCAGTCTTTTTAATCTTTAGCTATGCTATTTAGCTGCATGCTGTTCATGAGATTTCACAGTTATTTGAAAACCAGACTTTGTCCCAGCACTTCTATCATACGTGTTTCGAGAGACAGCTTCAAATCTGGCCTCATCCACTGAGAAGATTAAACCTTCATAGAAAACTGCAATTATACTTTCTTTTCCTGACTCTTTACAGGAGTTTTTTAAGCCCATACAAGTGTTAAATTCAGTCTGAAGTGAAGCTGGTGAAGATATTTGTTGTGAATGATTGTTCACTTTTTACCACTTTCAAATAAGAATGACAAACTTGACAGGTACTGTAATATTTGTTTTGACAGCACTGCTGAATTCAAAAAGCTTGAAGGACCATCTTCCAACCAACTTTGTATAATTTTATCAGACATGATTACCATGCCTCTTTCTAGCACCATCTCCTTAAAATAAAATCAGAAGCAAAGGAGGGTAAAAAGAAAACAGAGTGTGTAGATGAGGAAAAATTTTTTTTTCTTCCAACAAAACCAGTTCCAAAGCTAGCCAGAGTGTGTCTCTCATATGTTTTATTCCCTCCCCAAATCCTTCCTAGGTTGTGTCATTTTAAAAACCTGCAAGCTGGAACATCAAAGAGAGTCCATGCACAAGAGGAAAGCAAGCATGGAGGCACTGTAAAGAATTAATACACAAAGACCTGTGGGATTAGTGCCTGGAGATTTAGGTCTGTTCACAGCCACAGTGGAGACTGTGCAGGCAGGGCATGAGAAAAGATCTGCCTTGAATATCAGAGTTTCCTGGTCAAGGGTTTTTTCAGCTCCACTTTGCAGGATGGGAAGGTAAAGTCAGCACAAGCAGATCTACACTGAAACAACAGCTGACTTATCAACTCAAGATCCCTTCCTGCCAGTCAGGATTGTCACAAAGGCAGGTTTGGTTTTGTTGAGGCAGTTTGTTTTGATTTTGGAAGGATATGCTTTGTCCTTGAGATTTTTTCTTGTTGGACAACCAACATTTGGGGCAATGCCATAGATTCCATCAATGCGGGAGCCTGCTGCGCCTTTTCTTTCTAGACTGAGCCCCCAGCCTGTGAGACCAGCATGGTGTCTCTTGATCCCTCCAAATGAAATTAGGAAAATGGGCTGGCTGACTTGCATCTGCCCTACACTGCACGAAACAACATTGCAGAGAGGGCGCATTTGCTAGGAGAAGTAATAAATGTAATTTCCTCCATGAATTAGCTGTGCCACACTGGCTCCAAAGGGGTCAAAGGGAAAACAAGAAAAGAGCCACTGTCTGTTAAAGTACCAGCCCCTGACTTATCAAAGGAAATGGGATATCAGGTCATACTTCAAAACCTAATGAGAGCAGTTCAGGGGATTTGATCAGACCCATTTCCTTTGCCTAATTTTTACGGGGCACTGGATACCTTAGAGTGAGCACAGAGCCCTCTGTGCCTTTGAGGAGAAGGTGACTAAGGATAGACCAGAGGGATGGAGGGGAGGGCAAAGCAGGGCACTGGGTTGTAACCAACTGGCTCTGCTGGTGCCTAAAGTGACCTTGTGTAGAAGCAGGAAGAATTTCAGGTCGGCAGAATGTAATTACTCTGGTTGGAAAGTTGCCAAGATTCTAGCATTAACATCCCCATGCCTCTAAAAAATGCCACAGGGCCAGAACTATAGATTTCTCCATGGCTAAAAAACAGCACTGGAGAGGTAGAGGAGCCTGTAAGCTTTGTGAGCAGCTTGAATTATTATATAGTGGGGGTTGCAAGAGCAATTAGGTTTTCCAAATCTCTCTTTTAGCTTAAAAAAACATGACTAAACAAAAGTTAAATGCTGGATATTCCCTTCCACTCTCCATCCCCCAAGCCCCTCATCTCCCTCCCTTTCTTCTTACCAAGAAAAGCAAGAAGAAATTCCCATAGAACTGCAGCAAATACAACCTGGCAAAATAGTACACGGATTGTTTATCTTCCCCTCTTCCACCAGTGTCACTGCTTTTTGCAAATCAATTTCACTCAGGACAAAGTCTATAGCAGACAGAACAACACTCAATTCTAGCACTATCCTAACACCAGATAAAGACTGAGAGCTACAGTGCCCCCAACAAGACAAAGGTGAGGGTTTTTTACTAAGCGTCTCCTTCTGCTTTGTGACGGTTCAGAGGAAGCCAAACTGAGTGCCCTAAGCTTGGCCAAAGTTTAACAGGACTTTCTGTTATTGCACAAAAGGCAATAACACTGTTGCAGGGTATTGAGTCCTGCTTGAATTCATTGGCCAGTAGAAACATTTTGTACAACCTGGTGTGGAGGTTTCCTATAGAGGTCTTCAAAATCCAGGGGCCCACATCTGGTGCCAGAGGAGAGGAAGTGACATGCTAGCACAACAGCTGTATTGGATTATATTCATAATTCTCAGAAATGTACCAAAACACTTTCCAGCATGCAAACACTTGTGCTTCAGGATTAGTCTTGAAAAGGCAGAATTGAATTCTTCCCTTTCCTGGCACTCTCCCCTTGACCCACAGGGGATCAATCAGCTTGTGAGCTACAGATGAATATTTGCACACAATAAAGATTCTTTTCAGATACAGTATTTGGCAGGAGCTCATTAGAGGACAAAATGGCACTGATTTAGACAAGGAGAGGCATTAACTTTTCTCCTTGCAAAAGGCAAAGGATATCAGTCACAGAGAAAACAGACGTGAAGTTCTGAGACTGGGGGCCCAATAGAAAAGCCTGAGTGACTTTGAGAGCCCTATGGCATTGCCACACACTGCATGTGCAGCCATGCCACGTGACAAAGTTGTGGCTATGCACTGTGATTTCACTTTTAGGTCAGAGCTGTGTCTCTTTATGTGACAGTTGTACAGAAGAGCTTGAAAAAGCAAGATGGAATAGTCACTGTGACAACTCTCACATCTTTCTTTTCAGATGTTGTTTTAAAGCCCAGGCTCTGAAAGAAGACAGTGATGAAATACTTGTATTGTCAAAGTTAGCTTCTGTCCTTCTCCGCTATAGAAGAATTACTGAAAAATGCTGGAGGCCCAAAACAGAAGCAGCAGAACTTCATTTTGTGAGTGTCAAAATTTCTTGGTCTCATGCTCTCTAGCTGGCGGGATTGTTTGAAAGCCCTGGGGGCTTCTTCCTCAGGAGCTTGCCTGACCTGCAACATCTAAACAAACACAGAGAAACACATCCTTTTATTGCTTTCCTACAATTTTTGCTCCTTTAATTGTGCCTATTTTATGAAGGCTTACAAGAAAGGTGAATAGTCTAACTCTCCATGAGGGCTGTCTTTTTCCCAGGGGAAAAATCTGTAAGTTTCCACAGTATTGTTGCTCTTGTTTGTACCTAAGGGTCTAATAAAAGTTAACCGCTCCTGCACAGATTTTTGGTGGAAGTGCATTTGCTACTTTTTATAACAAGGAAAAACAGAAGCAGACTGCCAAAGAAACTCACATGACTGACTCCAAGTGAATCACTCAGTGCTATTTGTTGTGTATGCATAAAGTTTTTCAGTTCCAGCATGCCCAGTCCTCAGAGAAGGATCTCCCCCTTACTCTATTTTGACTCACTACGATTGTATTTCTTCTGTAGCATCAGCCCAAATTGAAGCCCAAACTGTTCTTCATGCCAGAGACAATAGTTCTACTGGACAGATTAAAAAAGGAAGTCATGAGATGTCTTAGATTATGCAAGGTGATGCCCTGATGTAATACAGAAAACACCCCAAGAAGAGGCTTAATGAAAAGAAAAAAAAAAAAAAAAGAAGAGGAAAAAAAAAAAGCTGGAAAAACTGACCACAAGCTTGTATTTTAGGCAGGGGAAAGGAGCTCAGCTGGTGTCATTCCAGTACAGACTAACTTTGTTTCACAATTTAAAATGTGTTGTGATTGAAATAAAGCTGTCCATACAAGCACTGCCTGCCTCAGAGATACTCTGTAATTCTAAGCCCTACTGAGATTTTGTGCTCATAATTGTTTGATAATCCTCAAGCAATGTATCTGCACTCTGAACCACTGCAGGTACTGCTTTTATAAATAACAATTTTACTGCTTTTATAAATAACAATTTTCAGAGACTTATGTATCAAGGTGCAATACTGAATAGGGCAGCCTTCAAAGTATTCCTCAGTTCCTGAGGAACAAAGACATGAATCAAGAGCAGCAAGAAATCACCAAGGACTTCCTAGGTGCTCACTGTAAGGTCACTGGATTGCAATATGATAGTCCCAGTGGAACATTAGGAAAGAGTATTTTCTTTTTTAGAATGACAACAGTGTAATTTTCTGGCCTCCCCATGCATGATTGGAGGTCTCGCATTTCTGGATGATCTGGATTAGTGTAACTTTAATCTGTTGCAGGATTCATTCCATCACCAGCTCTGGCAGCAATCCAGGCAGAGGACAGAAAACCTCCAACAGACTTTCTTTTGGAGCCTTCTTTTCCCTATCCACTTTACAGACACAGTGACAGAGCTTTTTCTGACTCAGAAATAAGCCTGTCTTTTACTCCTGTTGGCTTTGAGAACCTGAGATAGCCACACAGCCATCTGCCACAGGTATCATTCTTCTCACTTTATCATACCACTATGTGACTCAAAAACCACAAAGTAGGCAAGTAGCAGAACCAGGAGGACCTACTAATTTTTTTACACCTTCAAAAAACAACAGCATTAAGCAGATGGTAACCTTTAATGAACTATTTTATTTGGTTCTGGTTTGCATCAGTTTTAAGAAAAAGGTGTTAACTTCATGAAGAGCCCATCATTATATACTATAAGAGGGGAAGAGAAAAAAAATCAATACTCAGTTAAAAATAGACTCCCAAGAAAAATAGTCTTTCTTTTGGTCAACCCACGAAAGTGAGACCAGAAAATGGAGCCCTGATGAACAAAACCTAGAATTGTGGCACTTCTCATGTGTGGTGGCAGATTAAGCCATGATAGTTATGAAACAATCCCATCTCTTCCTGCAGCCATCCACAACATCTCCCTCAAGCAGGGAGCTGGACCCTCACTGTAGGATCAGCTGCAATCAGGTGAAGTGCCATAGCAGCTCCTGTACCACCATCATGTATCAAAGTCAAGTTCACAATGTCATTTTTCTTTTGCTATCTGCTGCTAATTATCAAGAGGTAAGATACTCCTGGCCACTAGATCCTCTTGCCTACTCAGCAGAGCTGTTTAGGCTGGTTCAAGAACAGAAGTTGTTCTCTAAGAGTGTGAGCAATGATTTTTTCTCTTCTACTCAGATGTTCCCCAGGTAACACCACTGCAAATCAACCATTTTGGGAAATGACAGAACAGCTGAGGATCCTAATCAGTTCAGACATCTCAGCTTAATCTATTGCCTATACACTACCTGCATCACCCCTACTCTGCAGCTCTTAGCACTTCTCTGGAGCTTTGGAGCACGGACAGACTTATGAAATGTCCTGCCTTAGGATGGCCTGACCAAGACTCAGGATGTATAGCAGAGTGGGATGCTTTGTGGAAGACCCAAAAACTTACACCACTCTGTGGCTGCAAATCTTCCTAGTTCTTATTAAAGATTAGCCTTTACAAGTATCCAGTCCTTTCTCAGAATCATCCACCACAAAAACACAATCAGCTTCACTCTAGAGTTGGGGCTGCTGTGAACAAGCCCCTTTAAAGATGAATTAAAAGTGTGCTATCTGTAAATAATGCAACCTGCACTTGTGAAGCCAGACATCTTCACTAGGAAGAAAGGCTCTCAAGTCAAAGGCAATAAAATATCTCAGTAGGACTGTTGCAGAGCTTAAATTCCCTCTTTGAAGTACACACAGTACTGTTGTTATGTGTGCTAATGAATAGCTCAGCATTCTCAGACTAGTTAGTTAAGCACTACAAGGAATTAGAAATGCCTTGTGCCAGCCACTCTTCTATAGAGCCACTGGCAGTATTTTTGTAGTAATTTTTCTCTGAAGCCTTAGAAGTGGCATTTGGTGAAGATTCCCAGAGAAGGAGGGAAGGAAGAAAGTGAAAGCAGGTGTACTGGATAAATAGTAAAAACTCTGCAATTTATTTCCAAAAAAGTCCCAAGATGCAATTTCAGCAGCAGCAAACACAGGTGTTCAGCAGCACTCTGAACAAGCACAAGCAAATTAGGATGAGACAGGGACATGCAGAGATGTGAGTTTCCTATTCCCCCTTACTCCTTTTGGTTATGTTCATCTGAAAAAAACTACTAAGGCCAGAGAAAGCAGTTAGGTATCTGTAATCAATAACAAATCAAGTGCTTTTGAAGAGGAAGCTTTGCACCTCTCTGCTGTGTGAAAAAAATAGTGTGTGGGACATCTTTCACAGGAGATGCACAGTATTATTATGTGGACCAAAGCCAGGAGTCAAAGCCAGGATAGCAGCAGAGAGAAAATAACTGTGATAAGCTATTAACAGCAGTTCAGTGGCTTCTCAGCTTAGCCTCACTTTTGTCAGCAGGAAAAGTCCTGGATACTACTTCAATGAACATAACTGCCCTAAGCAATATAGCCTCATTCATTTGAGCATCTGTTTCACCTGCTAAAGAGAGATGGTTTTGGTCGTGTATAGGCTTGAAGTGACAGCAGCCTTGAGAACACTTTCAAGGAAACTTATGGAGAGGGAGGCTTTTAAAAAATATTAAAGTCCCTCTGCTTTATTTCTGTATTCCAGATGCACTTCTATTTGTCCCCTAAATAAATCCTCACTCTCTCCATTCCTTGACTTAAAATATTGGTGCAGAACTTCCAGTACCTCTGTGGATCATTGTAACTAGTGTGACAGCCTCAATCTACACATGGTGCCTGGGAATTCGGTGGCAGAAACAGTCCTGCTCAACCTCCCTTGGAAGGAAGCAGGCTCAGCAGCATTACCCTCTGCCAGCAGTCAAGGAACTCTGCTCTACCAGCTAACAAATGCAGCTGTCTTTTGCAAAGATTGACAAATCTGGGATAGGGGAAGATGGACACAGCACAGACCCCATCTGTCCTGCTGGAAAACCCCCCTTCCCCACATGCAGATACCTGTAACCCAGCTCAAGAGGTTCCCTTTAAGCACAAGGGACACCTCCCCAGCCTCTGCTGCCTGCCCATTACCAGCAGCCTGTGCTGTCACTGTGTCCCAAGTGGCCTGTGCAGACCCAAGTCCTGCCCCAGAGAGCCTCTGTTTCCCATGGCAGAGAACACCTAACCCTGTAACAGAACTGCACCTTAAAGCCTGCCCACGGTAGCAGCCAGCCTGCTCCAGGCAGCTCCCTGGGTAAAGATGCATTAACACACAGTGCTCCTTGGGAGAAACAGAAAACCCAAAACCAGCTCCCCTCCACCCCCCACACACTTGTTTTTACTTACACTCTGATCAGTTCCAAGAAGTCTGTTTTTCACCCAGCATGCTGCTGTCAGGATACACACAGTCTCGCAGTTGACTCCCATTTGTCATGATTATTGTTTCCACCAAGAGAGATCCTGCCTTAGGAATACACATTATCTTTACATATCCAAACTCTCAGCAGCCTGACACACAGTAAATTAAACAGCTCACTATTACCAAGAGATGAAAGTCCTTTCCCCTTTTCTCACCTCTTCTCTCCCTACACATACCTTGTCAGATCTTATTGCCCACTGGTGTCATCCACAAGCCAGAAGAATCAAATGCCAGCTCAGATGCATGTGAAGTCTATCCCTCAGGCTTTTCTTTCTCCCTGCAGGTCTTCTGGGCAAGACCCAACTTAATCAGGGGTCACCTGTTCAACAGAATGGCTAAAAGCTCCATCTTTCTTCACAAACATCACTCTCTAATGCAGGACATGGTTCAGCCATTCTCTTTCCAGAAAATAAATAGAACATGTTAATAAGTATCCTGCAGGCATCTACAAGGCTGGCCTGTAGCGTTGCCGTGGTGCTAAATTAGGACAGTCATAGACAGTCTCTAAGAAATACAAGGAACTTGGGGTTTCTTCCACTCACAGTGACTACTGTGACTAGTTTTCACTAACAATTGCAGAAGTCAAATTAAAGATGGCTGTTGTATGAATTAGCATTTGAACTCTCATGTGTCTAATAAGTTCCAGCATCAGAAGCAGCTTTTCCTCTGGCCACAGCCTCCCCTCTTTTTCTTTCATATAGATTCTCTAGTATCTCTAATTTTGAGCATACACCATGGGTGTTGTCTTCAGAGTCATTCCCCATCATATATTTTCAGGAATCTTATAGTAAGTCAGTAACTATAAATGTATGTGCCAAATAAAATAGCATTCGGCAAATAAATTCAGAAATCACAGAGAAAAAAACACAGACACTTAAAAAAAAAAAGGATACAACAAATGTGCACAAGCTCAGATGCCCAGGCATTGTTTCCTTAGAAACCAGGCAAGGGACAGCAAAATCCTGTAACCAACAGCAATGTCTGTAGCAAGGCCTCAAGACTTAATAGTAAATCCTTGTCCTTTAGAGTATGAGCTCAAAAAAAACCAACATTCTCCCTCTCCTGGAGAGGGAGGATACAGCTGCAACACATGGACAGGAGTAGATAGTGATTGTGTTGTAAGGTTCAGATGCTAAAATTCATAGTGACAAGTGATACAGCTGAGAATGTGATAAATACCACCCTTGCAAAGAACTGGCAGGAGGCTGCTGCATTATCAGCACCCAGAGTAAACAGAAAGGTTAATCAGGGAAAAATCTGCATTTACTATTCTATGGAATCAAGCCTGAATCTCAAAAATCTCCATCTAGAACTTAAACCAAGAAAGGGATTTCACAAAGCAAAGGTGTTTGATGGAAATGGGAAAAAATGGTGTTTGATGTCTGCCATGTCTTCCAGTCCACCTGGAGAACAGCCCAGCATTTGCACCCATGTGTGTAAGGCTGGTTTTTTTGAGAAAAGTTCTTCAATCCAAATCCTTTGCCAAAAGTCACAGTAAATTGCACCAAAATGATTTTTGAGTGAGTGTTATATGGCTCATTTCAGATAGGGACAGTTAGAGTCCAAGCACCCTGTAGATTTCAAACAGTGAAAATCTGTACAGACCTTGTGCAGCACAGGAAACTGGTGTTTTAAAGCATATAACTCCTGTAACACTGCTCTAGAGGGTTCCAGAGAAGACTTCTTCCTGCAAGGACTCCGAAGTAGCTTAGATGTAGACTTGTATGAGGCTGTGTCAATGTGCAAAGCTGCAGAATTTGTTTGAAGAACTCCAAAACACAGGGAAGTGGGAAGTATTTTTTTTCAGACTAGGTATTAGACAGTGCAAAGGTGATGCTGGTCCACGGGAGATGGGGATCTTCTTGCCTTGTGGTACAAGTGGGGGAAATTGTCTCAAAAAACAGAAAAATGAAAGTATTTCTGACCAGATTGGTCAGTTAAAGGTCTTGATCACAAGAGGGCTGAGCATTCATTCCTAGCAATCCTGGTGCCGTCTCTGACTCTGGCTAAAATCTTAATCTGTGTGGTGGAGTGTGTGTGTACCTCCAGAAATCTTAACAGTAGCTGGAAGAAATTGGTTCCTCCCTTACTATTTCTTTAACTCAAGAGAAGGTGCCTGGTTGTCTGACAGTGCAATCTTTGAGCCAGTGGAAATGGAAAAAAACCATGAAACCTGTTCACAAGCTGATTATTATGCAGATCAGCAATCATTATCCTTTCTCTCATTACCTCAAATGCTTTCTGCCATCTGTTGGTAACAAACCTGCATCTGGCAGATTACCAGAGGAGCCCTAATCAATGGGTAATTGGGGTAGAGGATTGTGTGGACAATCCTGGCAATGAAAGCACAGAAAAACTTAGAGTGGGAGAAGAAAGTTTGCCCATTACAAAGGTGAGATCCTACATCCAGCATTTCTCTACCATTCTGACATAATTCCTTCTAGGTTGGAAGCGTGTGGAGGGGTGAGACAGAGATTTGTCACAGGCAATGGGATGAATTATACCAGCCTGTGTAACAATACCTCAAGCAAAAGGTTAATTCCTGACAGATTATGCCAGCAAGTGCTGCCAGGAGAGGCACAAGCAGAGCAAGCACAAACATGCATGAGTTTGCATTTCCACTGTTGCCTTTTAGAACCATCTGTTAATGAGACACAGAGGATGCTATGGACTCATTCAAGTAATGGCTCCTTATCCAGTCTCTTAGAGCCTTCTGACAGGAAATGCTCAAATATGTCCACTGCAGGTTTTCCTTCTCCAGCCATGCATTCAGGGCTCTGCTCCATTCCCCATAGTCCCAAGTCTTGACTACAGCAGTTCAGGTCTAATATTGACATTATTCCTCTGGCTTCCAAAGGAAACAAAGCTTCTAAAATCACATTTCTGGTGCTGAGCTCCCAACAGAGACATACTCACAGATTTTAACTGAAATTTCAGAATGAGGCAGAGTTACCAGATTCTTACAATTTTTTGAGGGAAATGACATCTGAGTGGAACAGAGAAACCTAGAAAGAATCACCAGCAAGGGAAAGAAAAAGGGAATTTACTGCCCTGCATTCCCATTGTCAGCTGGCTGGTCTGTCAGCAAGTGCTTTGAGCTGCTCTGCACATGAGCACCTGTCAAGCAGCTACCTCTGCTGATGTCCTTCTCTACCATGAGCACCTAGGAAGGAAGATGAAACTTCAAGTGGCAATTTAAAGATTTCTGTAAGAATCAGATTTTATTGATTCACCTTTCAAAGAATAGATCAAAACAAAATCAGTACAGTACTGTTTGAAAGTTCCACCCTTCTGCCACTCTGTAGATCCAGAGGAAATTACCAATCAGAAAAAGGTTCAGGGCATTTGACTCTCTCTCCCTCTCTAACCACATTGTAATGGTGCTTGGGATGTCAAGATAGCCGAGTTTAATAATGACACAATAAATCAACAAGGCTGAGTAATCTCCCAAAACTAGATCTAAGGGTGTGAAAAAGGTGGTACATTTTTTTCCCCTCAGTGCCTTGCAGGCCAGTGCTGTGCTATGCTTGTTTGCACTGGCCCTGGCAGCTGGGAAGGTACATACATAACATCCCCTGCCCAGACACCACCCTAGAAGGGTTGCATTCATTGGTGCATGGAAGAAATCAGGAATTCTTGTAGTAAGAAAGTGGCCCAAAGAAAAGAAGGAAGTAGAAATCCCTATAAATATCCAAGTGCTGCCAGTGCCCACGCATGCTGGGCTGGGATCCAAGCTCACTGTTTTGGGGTGATAAGAATCCATATTAGGCACCTGAACATGGGAGAGGAACACCAACACCCAAATTAAGATGTTAGTAAGACTCAACACCCTTGAGTGATCTAATATCCAGGCTGGGGTGACTAAAATGTGATAATGTGAATTTTTACTATTCAGAGGGACTAAAAGGAGACATAGGAATGCAAGTGAAAGTTGGTTTTAGAAGCATGTTCCCAAGAGATACAGATCTTATTTCCTTCCTGCTATTAAAGGAAGGGGGCCTTTGATATGTACTGGACTACATAAGGGCAGAGAGCAACACCCCCATTTATTCAAATCCAACAACTTTGCTCTTTGTTTTTTTTTTTTTTTTTTTTTTTAATTCAGTGTTTCAGGGACATTACTGCAATCTCCATCTAACAGCTGCAGCCTGCAACATGCTGCATTTACGTCCCCACTCAGAAGGCATCTGAACACAATAACTTCTCATAGGCTACCAACTTGGACTGCTACCAAAACCCAAGGGTTTTGTACAGCTTGTAACCCAAATTAGCTAACTTAAAACTTTCAGAGAGGGAAGAAAAATAAAGCTGTTTGAGAGAGATCTGTCACACTGCTTTTTTGGGGGGTTGTTTTTGTTTTTAAAGAGATATTGTGTGGCCCATCTTGAAAGGGGGAGAACAATTCAGTCACTTCTCTGCAAGATCAGATACCTGTTTGTCAGTGGAAGGAATAGTTTCTCCAGCCATCTTGAACCTCCCATACTCACTGATAGCATAAGTCAGAAAGATGGAAGCACAGTGAAAAGACAAATCCTCTTCACATGTCCTTTGTGGCACTGAAAAAGCAGTAAAAAATACCAGAAAAGTCCAGACTCAGTTCTTCAATATGACTATGCTGTTGTGGGCAATCTCTGTAGGCTTAAATCACAACCCTTGCTAAAACTGCAATCCCATTGCTTTGCTACTGGGACACTTCAGCACAGCTACACTGGACATGCCAGCGGTGGCATTAGTTCACACATGACACTGAATTGTCCTGCTGGCACCTCAGGAGTGACTCAGCTGTGCAAGCATCTAAGAGCAATTTAAAGATCCTGAGTATTTCCATATATACACAGTGCTGTTTAGGAAATAAAATCACCTAAAAGCCAGGTATGACAGCAGCCTCTAGGAGACCTGTTTATATACCAGTGGCCCTCTTGAATCCAAAGTATGCTCTGTCCTACTCTCTAACTCCTCATTTCACTGATAAAGGAGGTTTCTAGATCATCCTCTGTGTCTCCTGCAAATTATAAAATCTGAAACTCTTTTCCCTTCACAAACCTGTGATGCCCTATGACTCAGAGAAAAGTAGTACATTCTTCAGGAAAGAGAGACTTGCCAGAAGCAAGAATTTTCACAGTCTGTACTAATTCTGCTGTATTAAATAAAGATTGCAATACATTCATCACACTACCCTGGCACAGCTTTGGTCTGTATCTCATGTTCCATCCTTTTGAAATCTGAAACCCAGTGGGCCTCTTGTTATCTTCTTCATATGATTCTCTTCCTTTCTTCCTTAGTTTTCAAGCTTAGTGGCAGGGAGCTTCACCACTCCCCATGTATTAACCTTTCCTCTATTTATGTCAGAATCAAACAGTTCTTTGCTAAATCAGTGAGCAAAGGAGGTGAAAGATTTAAGTGAGAGACAAAGGTGGCTGCTAAGATGGTGCCTGTCCCAGTGATAGAAGAATCAATAAAAATTATTTTTTAGGCATCACTCTTGACTCAGGGTCTCAAATGAAGGTAGTCAGCCCCACAAGTGTCCTAATTTCTGAAGAACAGGATAAGAAGAGAGAACTTTGAACTTCTGCCCTAGGCCCTAACTACAGATTTTTGTTGACCTGCAGCAAGCATTTAACCTTGCTCTGACCTAAACAATGCAGATGTGCTGAAGGACTCGCAGCAATATCTGTGTTGTGTGCAGAAATTCTTCCTCTTTCCTCTTTTTAACATGAATTTCTCAAATTATTGATTTAATTCAGAGCATAACCCAGGGCAGGATAAGATGCCTGGCAGGCAAATCATCCACACCTTTACCTTTGGTTCAGCTGCCACAGCATCAAGCAAGCAATGCACAGCTGCTAAAACACCATACTGAACCACTCAATTTCATAAGTTACCACTTTCCAGGTAACCTCTCCATAAGGCTACAAGGGCTGTTCAAGATTTTTCTGAAAACTCCTTTCTGTTTCGGTAACCATACTGCAAAGAACAACAGCCTTCAGGGAGAAAACTCTGATTCTACACCAGCAAAGAAACTACTGCCAGAGTCCAGTCTTGCTGCCTTCTGAACACTGCTACACATTGCTCTACTTCACTGTCTCCTAGGACTGGCTGTAGGTACCAATACTAGGTGCATCCAGGATAACAAGACATTTCCCAATAAACAGCCAGCAACAAGTTTTAAAAGATGCTACTTATAAACAGAAAAGTCCACATTAATTGATTTGCACCCACTCAAGTTCATAGAAGACATTTCTGTTCACCCTCTACTAGATGTTTCCTGCACTAAAATACTTTTTGCTTTGGAAATCCTGCCACTGCAAATCTTTGAAGCATATATTGAGGATTACCATAAGCAACCTATCAGAAGAACATAGAAAGATGACATGGTGCTAGTTGTTCCAATCTCGTTAACTGGGCAAGAAGGTAAGTGTTTGAAACAGACTGCAGAACAGAAGGAAATGTGTTTCTCCCAAAAAGGCTGCCCAGCAGAATGTACCAGTGACACAAATGCAGGTGTCACTGAGACAGCCACGCTGTGACACACAAGCAAGTATTCAACAAAGAATTGAGGCATCTAGGAGCGTAAGCCTCGAGTCTCTCTTTCCTCCTCACCCAACCACTGTTCAATTCTCTCAAACAACAAGAGCTCATCTAAATCTACAGTCCTGTTATCAAGGATGACAAAATATTGTTCAGCTTCATATGGAATTTTTTATTTAGATCAATGATACTGTTATCTTGATAGCTACTGTGAGAAAAATTGGACAACAGATATTTTGCAACAAATGTGGTAATTAGTCAAAGACCAACTTTTTACTACCCATGCTCTTAGCAGAGAATAAGTGTCTCGTTCACATAGTAAAAAACATGCAGCAGCCATCAAACACAGCCAGGGCAGCTGCTAATAATTGTCATGCAGAGTCTGTAGAAAAGAGTCCTAAAAAATAATCCATCAGCCTTTGTGCTCCTCTTTGCCTGTGACATTCCTCAAAACCACACTGTGTACCTCACTTCTAATAAACATGTGAAAATAAAAGAGAATCTGTAGATAGGAACAACTTTCTTATGAACCCAGTTTCACAGTAATAATTTGTTTACTAGAAAATCTATTCAGCATGTACACACAAAGAGAAGAAAAAAGACTGTTGAATAACTGACTAATTGGAAAACACAGATGTCTGCTTAAGCTGAGTCCAGCAGCCTCCAAGTTCAGGCTGTGTTCTGAAGATCATGCCCCATGCCAAATGACCAGCACATGGATTTAAATTGCATGAAGTAGGGAATATCTGGTTTTGGATACCAAACCTGTTGTTCAATCCTTTTCTTCTTAGCCACCACCTGCAATGAACCATTCAGGATGGATCATGAAATGAGGAGTAGGCTACAGTTCAAATCCTCTGGAACACTTACACTGTAATAAAACTCTACCGAAAACTAGTATTCTCAGTTCAGATGAAGCAAACAAACCATGTTAAACAAAAGGCTGTATCTAATCCTCTTCTGAAGACAACACAGCCCACAGCCAACACAGCAGGAATATATGAACTCCTGCAAAGTAAGGAAATGCCAGAATTACTACCCATCACATGTCAGATACAGCCTGCTCCTTTATAAAGCAAGGGTATTTCTGTGGTGCTAGGAGGCATATGATGGAAAGCTCTGTGCAGTGAGATAGCATGATACCACACAGATACATCAGTTGTCCTTATTCCCACACCTACCAAGCTCTGCAGCTCAAGTGTTGAATTAAAACAGCTCTTCCATCGCCACAGGGGCCTAGAAGCACTGCAGCAAGTCTGAACCCAATACAGACAAGCTGCAGTTGGAAACTCCTCTTCTGAGCTGCCCCTTCATGGCAAAGAAAGTATAGGATTAGTTATAGATGTACTCATAACCTTAGCGTGCTCCTGTAGCTTCCCTGTTTCTAAGCAACCAGTCCTACTCAAACAAGCTGCCTCCGATACCTCTGGCCATGACAGAGAGGAAATGCCTGAGCCCCTTTTTCTCTCCCTCCCAACAAGTTTCAACCAGCAGATCTAACAAGTTTGTCTAATCCTTTTCCCCCTCCTTTCACCTGAAAGCAGCTGCAGGCCAGGTTGCTTTGAAATTCATACCCTAAATACATAGCCTGATGCCTTTCCATCTGGGAGTGAAAAACACCAACAGTGAGCTGAGGGGGAAGTATCACAAGTCTCCAAAATCATAGTATTACCATAAAATGCAAATCCCAAAGGGTTCAGAAGGTGTAAAGTCAGGACTGGGCATAATCAGAGATAGCAGAGAATTTAGGAGCTGAATCCATGCATA
Source organism: Passer domesticus (assembly GCF_036417665.1). Lineage (NCBI taxonomy): Eukaryota > Metazoa > Chordata > Aves > Passeriformes > Passeridae > Passer > Passer domesticus. Next base: position 38,022,780 of record NC_087479.1, read on the forward strand.
ATTCATAATGAATTTAAGGAATGCTTGTAATGTCCCTCTTTCAAGCCCTAAGCTCTTCAACTTTTAACAAAGTCTTTATTTCAAAGGAATTTTTTTCTCACCTCACTGTGAGAAACACAGATCCATCAATATCACAGTTTCACTGGAGAAGCTTCCCTGAAATCAGATACATGAAGTTTGGCCAAATTATTTCACAGAAACCACCATTCCCTTTCCCTTCTAGTGCATCACTTCCTTCATGTACAAGACCAACAGAAGACCCTGGACAGCCCCTCATCTTTGTAGATGCCATAAGATTCTCCCACAAACACTACACATACCACAGTGAATCACATGTTACTCCATCTATTCTGGAGAAAAATACTTAATCCATCTCAACAGTAACAACTTAAAATTCAAAACCACCATGTCTTGTACATTTAAAACCTCAAACTTCACCTCAGCACACTTACTGTAAGTAAGAAATCTAGTTTTAGTCTGTCTTCCCACAGCTCAGTACAGAGCTGTTGGATGAAGCGAGGCAAGGAACAGGCTTTCCATGAAATCCCACTAGAAACTTTGCACTTGCAAACATAGACAATCTATATGTTGGCATATAGACAGGGCAGGGGTGAACGGGAACTACCCATTCCAATAAATACATGCTAGTACATGACTGCAGTCTGAGTCAATCTACATCTTATTTTGCTGGAGTACAAGATGTACCTACTCCCACTTGCTGTTTTATGGAGATTATGATGCCACAACTCAAAAGGAAAAAGCAAACACACTAGCTTATCTGTTTATGCAAGCCAGTGTCCAATGTCACATTGCAAACCCAGCTTTACTGGTGCTTTTCACAAGACAAACTAAATGTGAACTCAGGCAACTAAGGAGCTGGCTTACACTTTGCTGTCATGAGAGCATGAAGAGGAAGCAAGCAAAGATGACCAGACCCAAGGCGACCAGATTTTGCAACTCCAAGCCCAGGGATCTCTCTGCAGTTTACTAAATCAGCCAGGTCTATAGAGCACTTACACTAGAACACAGTTAAACAAGAGGCCGCACCTCAAATGCCATGGTCAGTCTCAGGCCTCTCACTACAAGACAGATACTGAGGTGCTGGAGCACCAAAAGGTGTCCAAAGAGCAACTAGGGTCTGGAGCACAACTCTTAGGAGTGGCTGAGGGAACTGGGGTTGTTTAGACTGGAAAAATGGAGGCTCAGGGGGAGCCTGAAACTACCTGAAAGATAATTGTAACAAGGGCCCAGTTGGCCTCTTCTCCCAGGCAACAAGCAACAGGATGAGAGGAAATGGCCTTTAAGTTGTGCCAGGGGAGAATAGGATTGGATATTACAAAATATTTCTTCACTGAAAGAGTGGTCAGGCACTGGAACAGGCTGTGCAGGGAAGCACTGGAATCACCATCACAGAAGGCATTTAAAAGGCATATGGATGTGGCACTTGGAGATGTGGTTTAGTGGTGGATTTGGTTATGCTGGGTTTGCAGTTGGACTCAGTGATCTCAAAGGTCTTTTCCAACCTAAATGATTCTACAATTCTATGATACTCATTTATTAACAGAGTAAATCCAGCTTTTGATGTTCAAAACATGAAAATCAGTAATCTGTGAGCTGAAATTGCGACGTAGTTAAAGACAATTTTGAAGTATCTTTACCTTTAACCCTTACACCAAATCCAAGGTACCTTACACCAAAGGCTGTGTCTCCAAGCACCCAGCACACTCCTCCAAAGGCACTGGGATCCTGCTTCAGTTCCTCACTTTTGTGCCATTCTTCCTTCTGCTACAGAACGCTTTCAGCTGCCTGCAGCAAACCTCAGCATTAAATGGACAGCAATGACATCTAGTGGCTGGTTAAGAGTTTGCCTTTCTAATTCCCAGCCTGGGCATTCATTTTCAGAAAGGAGACAGAACCCACTGCTTTCAGCATTTCACTTAGCTGCTGCCAGCTAGAGGAAGTGCACCCGAAATTCTCTACAAACTCTTTCAAAACACACAGCACTGTCTCCCGCAATTCAGAGCATTTCCCCCATCCCTTGCTCAAAGCCTAGGAGAGGTCATGTAGTAGGCAGAAGTTTGCTCTAGGTCTTACCTGCAAAACTGAATTTCTTCAGTGCAAATGTAGCTAGATAATTGTTCTGGGTACACAGGGCTGGGGCTTCCACTCACCCTTTTGGTTATGCTGTTCTTCAGCTGCATTTGGCTAAATGGTAGGAGTGATTCACACAGCAAGGACAAGACCCAAGGCCACAATTTTTAACAGCTGGTACAGTTCATTCATAGCTTAAAATACATACAAAGGACTGCAAGTTCCAAAATGTGACTGTGCTGAAGTTACAAGGAGAAAAGATAAAAATGCTATTCTGAATGCAAAGAGGAAGAGATCTTGCAGATTAGATTTATGAGAGAACAGTAAGCAGTTCACTTCCCTCCACCACCACAAACCCACTCCACTCCACCCCAAGAAAAAAAAAAACCCTCTTACCTTTTTCACTGAATGATGTTGCAAAATTGCCAAGAAGCACCGGTAAGTGGTTGCTGAAACTTTTTGAAGCATGTGACAATGTAAAGAAGATACCTTTATGTACTACTGGCACTAGTCATTTAATCACTATACTGCGGTCTTTGCCAGCAGTAACATTCCCTATATCCTTGACAACAAATCACTTAAATGATTTTTCAGTTATCAATGGGGAGGAAGAATGAGATTTATGTATCTGGTGCATGTGCCTACAGTCCTCAGAGAATATTGCATACCAGTCATTAAAAAATACCTAGTTCTAGTTTTGTTAACTGACTGGAATCAGAGGTGCCTTTCCCCACCACCCAACCTCAGGCAAAGACTAGAGGGTTTTTATTTACTTGCTATGCCTCATTTCCCACAGCTTCTTCCAATACTATGGACAAGCAGACCACTCTGCAATGGTCTATTTAGTGATGTGACTTCTCTAGCACAAACAGGAAAAGAATAGAGGACTATAGTAATTCTAATATACCAGGAAAGCATCCTGTAAAAACCCAAAAGAAATGGAACAAGTGTTAAGAACATGTCAAAATGATGTGAAATTACCCCTGCATCAGAATGAGCTGATACCCATGTTCTGCTAAAGGGCAGAGAAACAGCCACTTGCCTTTGACCAGGAATTGGTTTGGGTGGGAGGCTACTGTTGGTTTACAATGACATGTAAATATCACACTGCTTACAGGAAAAGATGATGATTCACAAGAGTGGCCAGTTATAACAGGTTTAATGGTAAACTTCGAAAGACATCACATTTAGTTTTCATCGCAAATTCTTCTGCCAGACCCACCAACTTATTCAAAGCAAAAGGCTGTGCAGAGCCAAAGAAAACTACAGCATGTGGGTTTTTTGAACCACCAAAAAAGTGCTTTCTGACAAGCCAGCAAACACACAACACCAGGTGGTAATGGGACTGCCTACCCCATGGCTCCACCAAAGAAAAGAGGATCTTGAAACCCCAGATCTTCCTACTTTCATATCTGTTTTTTATTACTTGTGTCATTTTACACAGATAAAATTCATTCATTCCAGGCTGATTCTCCCAACAAAAACATAGATTTTCTTCTGAAGTTCTGAACTCAGAATTGTTAGGTCAGATCCTTGAGGAAACAAATACATATTCTTCTACAATAACATGAAGACCCATTTCTACAACCCTACAAACAGGGTAAGTGGTTAGGAGATTGAGAGAGGTATTCAAGACAAGCACACATATTCATGTGAAAGAACTGAGGTGGTTTTTCAGAAGACAGTATTTTCTATTGCCTTAATTACAAGAATTGTATTTTTTCTTTTAGAACATTCAATTCTTCTGTCAATTACTACCTTTGCGATTCAGTCCCAAACAGCAAAACCTAATTAAAATCTTATTTTCCTAAAACAAAACAAGGAACCTTTGCTAAACTGTTAATGACAATTTTTTCTTCTCTCACTCACAACATAGTGATTGCTACCTTCTGGGAAAAATTTTCCAAGTTGGAGCAATAGATAGATGCATTGACTTGCAGCCATCTCCAAAAAGTGGAAGGCAAAAGACTGTTTAGGCACAAGGTATTAGCTTCAAAGGGCAAAGCAAATTTCACACCAACAGATCATTGCTGTAGACTACCCTTGAGCAAACCTCTGACTAGATCTTGAGTCTAATGCTCACGCGCAGCTGGAAGAGAACCACAGCAAGATATAAAAACAGATTGTGCTCCTGCTTGCAGAGTGTCAGCTGAAACCTCACTACTGCATCTATCAGTTTTGGTTTGGGGTGAAGAGAAAACCAAGACCCACTATACAAAGGCAGTTATAGTAGAAACAGGATGGAAAGCAGAGTGGTCAACAGGCATTTTGAGAAACAGTACCTACAGAAAATCTAAGTGTGTCTGGTCTCATGCATAAAGCTTGTGAGAAAGAGAATTATACACCTTGAATTGCAGGCAAATTACTTTTATAATTTTCCTGCAAAATTGTATAATTGAATAATTGAAAATTATACACATTCTTGTATCCCATTGTGTAGAAACATATATTTGTGTAGCATGATGTTTTCAAAATATAAATATGTAGGAACTTCTGTCCTTTCATGTTCTATGTATGTGGTCATAGACTCTCAACAAAAAGGAAACAGAGGGCAATTCTAGCTTTGAAAATGATGAATGAAGACTACACTGCTTAGTGGCCTTCACCACCTTTCTCTTTCAGCTTGTCTTCACAAAAACAAATACCACACAATAGGGCAGATAAATCACAGGCTGTTCCCAATTCTCTCTGGACAACAAGGCACACCATTTAGCTTCACACTGAGAACCTCAGAAGAACTGCAAGCAGAAACGTCTGCTAAATATATTCCAGTAGGTTAGTTCTAAGTATTGTTAAAGTTCTTAGACAACCACAGCTGTATCTCCCCACTTCTCAAGACCAGTTCTCCCTAACCCTGGTAAAAAGACTGCACTACCCTTTGTTTAGAGTTGCACAGAAGTCACTGTTCCTGCTCCTGGAGGTTATATCCCCACCACAGAAGCTTCACCATTTGTTTGAGAGTTGAAGATTTGGAAAATTACAACCAGCTTTGCATCTCCTCTTCATACTTCTGGGGATCAATAAAAGGCTTGTCAATGGACCGGATCATCAGCTCACCACAGTACACACATTCAGCTGCCACAATATCATCAATGTCAGCTTTGATCTGTTCCCGGCTCTGCTGCCCCTTCCCCAGGCTAATGGTGTCTGCATCCTTGGGACGATGGTGGCTCTTGGATGGCTGGCTGGTAGCTGCCAGCTTCTTCTGAAGATCTTCAAGTTTTGCCTGCTTATAAGCAGGAAGGTTAGGGAAAACTGCTTGGAGGAGACAGTCATAGTGAAACATGTGACCACACAGGAAAAGGTAAAAAGGGCGGTTTAGAAGGGGAAAGTCACAAGCAGCACATTTTTCCTGAGGCTCCACAGAGCCATACTTATTTCTCATTTCCTGGATGTCCTCTCGGATCCTCTTGGCACTCTGAGTGGCTTCCTCCATCTCCCTTTTCAGCTCCTCAATGTGCTTGTTGTAATCCTCCAGGGAGTTACAGATTGCCTCCTTGAAATGGTCAATAGTGACAAAGTCTGGAAAGAATGGCAGCACATCTTCAATCTTCAGCAGAGCACAGCTCGAGAGGCAGGCCATTGCCTTCTTGACATCCTTCTCTTCCTGAACAACATGGCGAGCAATCTTCAACCACAGCTTCTTCCGGAGTTCCTCATCGTCTTCAGGAAGATCTGCACAGGACTTGGCAAGATCAACATCCACCTAGAAGTTGGACAGACAAGGAAACAAAGTTAAGATTCCCTCTTTGTTTATCCACCATTCAACTTCAAAGCCTGCTGTCCATTTTAAGAGGCATTTAGAAAACCTGTATTGCTGTCTTATTGCCTAGGATGCACTACTGGCCTGCTCCTTGTTTCCATGACAAACACCTCTCCTCTCCACCAGTACTCCTCACTGAAGATTAGCTTGCTACCCAACAGAGAACAAAGGCCAGCACAGAAAGGGCAAATTCATGTTATATTATCTTTGCTGGCCACACATTTCAGCAAAGACACAGCAATTCCAATAGGAAAAAAATACAGCATCTCCCTGAAGGTTAGACTAAGCTGACAAATTATCAAAGCTAGGAATAGGTAATTAAAATCCTTAACAACAGCTATACAAATCTTGCATAAATGCAGATATGTTAAAGGTATTTTATGCCAGAGACTGAGCTTGAGACAGGTAGTACTCCTCCTTGTACTTTCCATGCCTCCACCCTCAGTTATGTCTTATCAGTCAGCTGCCTACTTGAAACAGTTGTGAAAGCCCAGAAAAATGTTAACAGAGCGAGGTCTTTCTTCCAAGCCTCAGCTGCACCGCTTTGATACCAGTGAGTCTGTCCAGCTCCTCTCAATGCTCTGCTGTTGAAGGTAACTTGAAGAAGCTACATTCCCCTGTATCACGGCATGCACAGATACACACGTACCTGTAAGGCGAGATCCACAGCCTCCTCATATAATTCCATCACTTTGTAAATGTGGACACATGCACGGTGGTGCCCGTGCTCTGCACACAGGCGCAGTGCATACTTCAGGTCGTAGTGGATCCTGTTTGGGTTAGTTCCTGCTTGCTCCAGGTATGACAGCAGTGAGTCCGGCCGACACAAAGCATAAAGAGACAACAGGTAGTTGTGAATGGCTTGCTGGGTTTCCTCCAACTGGTAGACACAGAACTCCATATATCTGATGGCTTCATTGATCTGCTGGGTGCTGGCACTCTGGCTGTAGTTAACAAGGGCTGGAATGAGGTTCCTGGCATCCAGTCTAGAGCCCATAGAAATCCAAGCGTCAACGACCTTCTTGGGAATATGTTGGATGAGAACTGGAGAGAACTTGTAGAAGAGTTTCTCATCTCTGTGCCTGGACAGCACATTTAGAGCCTCATCATACTCGTCATGCTGGCAGTGGTGAGCTACTACACGCTCGTAATCCTGCATAATGACTGCAAAGTAGACCATGTGCTCTGTGTCGCCATGGCTTGCCAACAGCTCATAAATAGATGCCCGATTATTAAAAAGACAGTCTTTGTTTTTAGGACTGCTCAGGAAAGTGCGGAACTTCTCCCGTGTATCCAAATAGAGATTTCGCTGTGAGGGATCTCCTTGCAATATGCCCAGCCAGTTCAGATACAGCTCTGTCAACCATGTGGTCAGCAGAGTAGTCTGTGTCTTCTCCGAAGGCTTTAGGTTACTCAGCTTCTTAATCAGAAACTCCATCAGGGCCTCTTCTTGCTTGGCTTCAATGAACTTCAGAGCAATTTCCTCAAAGTAGTTCTGGGTCAGTGCATAACATTTGGCACTGTCCAGATACCTCTTGTTTTGGAAGCAGTGCTCTGCCTCTTTGGCCAACACAATGTCAAGACACTCTGGACGGTCCTTACAATACTCTTTTGCTAAATCAAATTTGTTCATATTCATATACATCTTCCACACATCTCTAGATTCCCGCTGGACATGGTAGCGGAACACTACTTTCTCAGTGTGGATCCATATCTGCTGGACTGTGGGATCTTTAATCATGCGCGTCAGCAAGCCAAACTTCTCCAGGAACAGATCCTGAAAAACAACTTGTCCATTCAGAGTGCAGACAGCCTTCACCCGGTCAGGCAGCAGCAACAGAAAGTGGAACTGGGTAAGCACAATGGATATTGGCTTGTTCACAGTTATGTCAATATCAGGAGGATAAACCCAGACCCTTTCATCACTCAGAATTGAATCAGGACGACTATAATCCAAGGTCCCATACAGAACTCCGTTTCCCATCATCCAGGCAAAGGAGCGTGGGTTGGAACGCAGTTTTGGAGTGTAAAAGGCTATCTCACTGAAACCCAGGTTGGCTGGAAACTCCCGAAAGCTGGGCAGATGGTCAGCATGCACAGCAAATATGGAGCTGAAGCCTTGCTGCTCCGTCCCTTCAGGCACTTTGCCAACAAACTGAAAGAGTCTCTTCCTAGTGGTGGCTATAATAAAAAATTTCCCTTCTAGCCCTCGTTCAATTTCCAAGCAGCAGACTGGGGCAGGTCCAGATTCCTCCTCCAGAGTGTAGACCTGTCGGAAGTACTGGTCAGGGTTAGTGCTGAAGAGGCTTCCTTCGCTGACAGAGATTTCAGCCTCATAGATCTGCCCCTGGGATGTCCCCACCAGGATAGGCCCTGTGTTGGTTTCTGAACCAAGAAATTTGTTCCAGCCCACGCTTTCAATCAAGTGTCCTTTCCAGCGGGAGAGTGCCCGCACTTTCTGAACGCTTCTGTTCAGGTAAAGGCACTCGCTGGTGTTCAGAGCAATCAGGAGATGAGAGCCTGCCAACAGCAGAGGGTACAGGAGGGAGAAGGACACAACAAATCAAGACTGTTCCTAAACAAGCCAAATTCCTCAAGCCTCTAATCCTAACATTTGATAAACTCCAATATCAACATACTTAATCCAAGACTTTCCCAGGCATTCATGGGAATGTGGGGGATTTCCATGCTGCATCAGAACAGTAGTCCATATGTTGCAACGTTAAATAACTGGTACCAGATGCTTTAGCAAGAAGGTTTCAATAAATGTGCTAAGGATAAACACTTCCCAGAGTTCCCTCCTATCCCTGGCAGTTGGCAAGAGATATGAACATCTCTTTCCAAATTTTTGTTTAGTTTTTTTTAATTGGTCTAGGCTACGGTGAACTGCAGATGTTTTATGGCCCTTTTTAAAGGTCCTATATAAACCATAAAGCAGAGAGTGACTGCAAACCTTCCTTTGATTGGCTTTAGCCTTGCTCAGAACACCCTAATTGCATGTGCTCATTTCAGAGTCTGAAAACACAACACCAGCACAAGCCTGTGCTTTACTAATAGCAAAAGGGCAAACCAGTGGGCAGGAGGCCTGGGAAAGAGTCTGGCTCACAGAAGATTCATCTGTTCTCCTCATGCACAAAGCAGAAAGAGAACTCCTTTACCAGCACTGGCTCTGCTCAATATCCATCACCCACTGCCTCACCTGTGTGGTCCAAAAACATCTTGTAAACTTTGGCTTCATCTTTGCGTCCCAGCTCTACCTGATTAGGTTCATCTGGCTTCCCAAGATCAATCCTGCAAAGAGAAACCATGAAAGCATGCTGCCAACAAAAGTTCACATACCTGTAACTCCTCACCTGGTTTTCATATTGGATTTGTGGCTTTTTATTCAGTTTGCAAATGTAAGTTCTCTAACAACTTAGGGGAAAAAAAAAGAAGGTAGGGGAAAAACAAAGAATAACTTCAGGATTCTGGCAGCATTACCTGAGCAGGGTGTCTTTCCCAAGGCTCATACAGAGCTGGTTAGAGGAGACGACTAAGCTGTTAATTTTCTCTGGAGGTGCAAAATCAATCCTCTGCTTGTTAAATATTGGTGTTTCCTTCTCCAGTCGTGCATTGACATATCCTGGAGAAAGAATGTGAGCACTTAGAAACTGAACAAGACAAAACTCTACAACAACCCCAAACTACATCAAAATCCAGACTAAAAGGCTGAAAGTGTCCTGCTCCAAGTTTTACTGAAAAGGAAGTCTGCTCCATGAAGCAGGAACACAGAGGAAAAAAAACTCTAATTCCAGCCCTACTGATGTTGAACAAGACAATGTAGTAGTGGAAAGTAGCCTGCTACTAGTAGACAAACCCTTTAATTGTCTGTTCCATCAATGCTTTCTCCTTGCCTCTGCCTCACCTCTAGACCAGCCACAGGATCCTTAAAATACACTTTTTCCAGAAGAAAGATACACATGCAGGAAGAGACAAAGCAACCACAACTTGAGTAGGCAGCCTTTGGCTTAGCACATGATTTTTTTTTTTACACATTGATCCACAGCTTAAACACTACCCATTTATACAAGTGTATATTCTTTTACTTCCAGTTAGGTAGAACTGATGTTCTTCTTTTCAGATTAGGGACCTGCAATGCCACAGTTTAAATTTGCTGGTATGAACTGCAGTTCAAAACACGTACAAAAGGCTCCCAAGGTACAGATTCACATGATATCACAGCTAACCAATAAATACCTATTTATATATATATATATATATATATATATATATATATATGAAAGGGAAGGATTACTCTGGAAAACCCACAGGTTACCAGATCATCAAGTCACATTCATCCAGGTAACCTCACATTTTTTTCAGACTGTCATCTGTTAAAGCAAGGCTTCCTCAGCAAGGAAGCTTAGAGGCAGGAAGGAAAGGGAACAAATAGCAGCTGTACAGAGGTAAGGGTTTAGAGTTAAGGAGAAGCTGTTTATGGTTTATTCCATCATAGTTCAAGCCAAAGTATTGGATTTCAGCATTCTGGGCTCTTTAGGTTTGTATCCATTACATTTATAACACCCACAGGATCATCACTATTAACATGAGGATTTTAGCTATTGTCCCTAATAGAAGGATGAGCTTCCTTAATACACAGTTCTCTATACAAAGGAGATGTCTATTTTATAACATTCATTCCTTTCAAACAGTCTCCTCCCTCATCTTGTCCCTAGTGTCCTTCTTCTGTTTAATCAAGATTCTACTGCAGCATTTCACACTTTGATTTCTGGGCAAAGCTGCATATTTCCTCAGACCTTTTAATTTGTCCAAAGATGGAAGATCACCAGTATGGTGATGCAGTGGATCAAAGTAGGCTTTTCAAAGCTGGAGCTACAGTACTTGAAGTTCACAATGCAGCAGGACTTTAGGCTGGATACAGAGTCACTGCTTGTTTATCTACAAGTTTGAGAAAAAGTACCTGCAGTTTAACAAGCACAGGGAACAACTCCCTGAAACTGAGGAGTAAGTTTCAACATCTTCCAAAATTGCAAAGCTAACCATAAGGACTGCTTTCAGGAAGGTAACTCTTGTATCTTTTTAAAAAATAAATTTACTTAAATTTCAGATTGCCCACAATTTTTACCAACCCAAATTTTATTAAAAATTGCCTGATTTAAGAATAACTGAACTCCTAATTAGGCTGTGCCTTTGCAATTAAGCAGTTTCCCAAACTTCCTCTGCCAATATCAACTGTGAGCAAGCAGGCAGATTTCTCAACCCTAAGACAGCCATGACTGAAGACAGTGTTGTAGCAGCCAAGAAGAAAAGCTGAGTCCTGGAAAATTATTTTCCATTACATGACTTGTCCTAGCATTGTTCTGCACAGCACCTATTCAGGCCACTTATTCTGCATCCAACATTGCACAATGAAATAACCATGCATGTCAAAACAAACAAGGGGAACATACCTACTTCAGTATCTAGACTCAGAGTAACTGTGTCAGTGTATTTATATTCCACGGTATACACGGCATGACAGAATTTATCAATTCTTAGCACATATATGAGCCTCACAACCTGGTTTCCCCAAAGGTTACCAGTGGGCAACACTATACAAGGAAAAGAACTTGAAAGAATGTGTCCATGTAGTTCCAAGCTTGTAACCCAAAAACACCAGCTCTGCATAGCAGCTGGTACTGACAATACCAGGTAGAATTCTCCCATAACCTGCATTTCTCTGCCGCACTGAAAAAACATTGAGAGGTGACATCTAGTAGAAAATGGTTATTGAACCTAATATAGCTTGAATTTATCATGGAATAATAATAGAATAAATTTCTCTGACATGAGAGAAAAACAGACTGGTCATCACACCATTACTTTACACTGATGTGACACTGCCCTGAACAGCACAGTAACCAAAGCCTCACATTCCTTGATAGAAAAGCGTAGCAGTGATACAGACTGCTCTGTTGGTCACCTTGCCATGGTGTAGTCAGCCTAAAGGAAGCACTCCAGAGAAACACAGTCTTTGCTGAACTGCGCCTGAGCTGGGAAAGGAACTCCGTGCGGGAGCAGCTGTGCGCACACCCCTAACACAGTACAGCACGGCTTCCTCAGCAGGAGCAGAAAGGAGAAGCCAAGCAGGGGATGTTCTCCAGGCGCTAGCACAGGGCTAGCTGGCACAGGGCTGCCTGTGACTTGTGACCCCACCGGCACCTGCGACTGCCCGCACCGCACCGCGCCTCAGCCACAGCCTCCGCCACAGAAACAGCCCCGGGTGTCGCCGGGCCGGCCTGCAGCACCTCCCTGCCCAGCCGGGAACCGAGCGCTGCCCGTCCCTAAACACCTCCCACAGCGAGCCGTGGAAACAACAACGCGCAGCCGAACGCTCTGCCCCACACACGCACAGACACACCTCTTCCACGCAGCGCAGCCCGGCGTGCCCCGCTCCCCACCGCAGCTGCCGCCGCGCCTCCCCCTGTCAGCAGGAAGGCCGCAGGCGGGAGCCCCCGGCGCACACGTACCGGAGTGCGGGATGCCCACGCTGGCGCGGCTCTGCGGCACGGACACGGAGCGGTGCAGGGCGTCCTCGTACTCGTCCAGGATGGACGCCATGGCCCAGCGCGGCCCGAGCGCGGCGCGCTCAGCTGACCTGCCGCACGTGCGCCTGCGCATGCGCGGGCGGGGCGGGGTCGCTGCCTCGCAGCAATGGCGGCGGGGTTGGGCGGCCCAGGTGTGTCCCGAGCCTCCTGTCCTTGGTACTCCGGTCCCCGGCGCTCCTGTCCCCGGTGCTCCCCCGGAGCTGGCCGGTCACCCTGTGCCCATGCCGCCGGCCCTTGGGCTCGGCGCGGTGCCCGCCGGTTCTACTCACTGCCGCGGATACCGAAAGGCTTGTGTCGAATTAAGAAAGTCGAACTAAACAAACACTCGAATAAACAGAGTCGGCATTTTTGTACGCCCGTAATAACCACAAGTTCCTCCAGGTGGGATTTACGCTCTGACTTAGTTGTCGAATATAACAAGCAGAACCTTGCCAAACATCAAAACTCGGATTTGGCTAAAAAGAGGCGGGTGCCGTCCCACAGGAGCGTGAGAGCCCTCAGGTCACCACCGGGGACCGTTCCCCAGTACATGAGCGTGTCTAATAACACCTACACTATTAATTAGCATGCGTATGAGGCTGCTGGGAAATAGGCGTAAACTTCTTGGATTGTAAATACATATTCATATAAAAAAACTGTATATAAGTAGTAGAAGTGTGAATCTTGGTGCATGACAGGCAGAGAGACACCCCCCTCCCCTCCATTAACCTGGCACTGTAACAAAGTAGTGTCAGCTTCCCAGCTCTGGTTTGAAGGTTTTATTTCCCAGTTTTCAGCAACACTGTCCTGTTGAGTGCAGCTACATGCGCAATAAATTACCTCATTAATGCAGCAGTGTGCCCTACTAGAATCAGTCCTGGTAGCCAGAGCAATTCTCCTGACTGCAGCTAGGAATTATCTGGTTTAAAACACTCTGTAAAACTCCAGTCTTGTGGCTCTCATGTAGCATTGGGTGGAAAAATCTTGGCTTTATCATTGGAATGATCATTGAGGCACAGCATAAGGGGATCCAGCACAAGGCAGTCCTTGAGCTATACTAGACTTGCTCTGCAAGTTTATCCCAGGTTTCTGTGTCACTAAGTAGTATTTATAACCTGGAGTTTTCTTATGTTCTGGTGTGCCAATAACTGTTATTTACTATTTTACCCTCTAGCTTAAACTAGCAGAATTTATAACAACGGCATTAACAAAAAGACTGGTCTCTTACCCAACCCTTTGGGTTTCATCTTATATAAAATGAACAGAGATGTATATGTGTACACTCTATGTGTGCCATACACCACACTGTGAGTATACTGTATCCTGCATATGAGATGCAAGCTTCACTTTCTGGAAGCAATGGGGAAAGGTCTCTCAGGGTACAGGACAGCTTGCAACAGGGAGGGATCCATTACAAGACACAAGAGGTCTTCCCAAACTTAGTTTGCACATCAGGTGGCAGTGAGGCACCACAAGCAGCAGTTGCATGTGGTTGGCTTCTCACAAACAAAGTTGCACCTCCTTTTTCTCTGCTCTTACTGGACAGCTCTTACCCGTACACCAGGGCTGTGGTGTGCATCAGTCAGCCTCAGGCCTTCTCCCCAGTGCTGAGCCAGACGTGCAGGTCCCACTCGCTGGGCTCCTGGAGGCTCCCATGGCACGCCTCCACAGGGTCACCTCTGCCTGCTTTGCTAAAAACAGAACATGGCTTTTGCTGACCTAGCCTGCCTGCAAGCACCAGTCCCAGCCTCTGCTGTTTACCCTCTTTATGTGGCAGCTCTGAGCCAAAATAGCAAAACCACATTCTTTTGCTGTCTAATCATCTTGATCTTCATAAGCAGTGACTGTTCTCTTTCAGCATCTCAAAAGGCACAAACAAATTACATGAGGTTTAGGGTAATGAGGTAGGAAGGGACTTTGTGGACTATCAGATCCATTCTCCCACTCTTGCAGATACCACATCATATAGTCCTTTCTCTATTCCTGTCAAGCTCTGTCTGATAGTGTGGGTATTTTTCCCCTGACTGCTCTAGCTCATACTTGTTCCAAACACTCCCATGATTTCAAGCTGTGATTTCCAGTCTAACATAAGCTGTGGCTAGTATGAATCCTTTTGTTCTTGTTCAAACACTGATCTCTAGTATACAGGACACTATTGAGCTTTCATTTCCTCTGCAAAAATCATCACCAATCATAGCCTTCATTTGGATGTACCAAATCCAGGATTTATCAAACCAAGAAGTTATTGACTTCTCTCAAAAAGAGGAGATGATTATTTCCTTGGAGCATCCTGCAATTCTCTACATTGGTTGCAGCTTCAGCTCATGTTTATGTCACAGGGATGAGCATAGTTGACCTCTCATTTGGGATGAGGTCTCCCCCATTGTCTTCAGCAATGATGTTTCTACTTTTTCTCTTTGTAGTCATATTTTTAGCAGTAGGACATGGAAGGGTTATTTGGTAAGGGGGAAATAAGATGTCTTGAAATATATCTGGATGTTAGGGTAAGTTGACGTTTGTGCACAAACTTTCAGCATGCAGCTTGGTGGGCTCTTTCCACTCAAAGCCCAGATCAGGCCATGTTTTATAAGTTCTTTTTTTCTTGGTCAGGTCTAGAAATAGAAGAGATTTTTGTTCTCATTCTGGCAGATATTATTGCCTGTTAAGGCTAATACCTCATGAGAAAGAAACCTGTCTGATTTTAATGTGGTTAAATTGGAAGCCAGATTTTCACCTTATTTGGAAATAAAACATCAGCCTAAAGTTAACCCAAGCCCACAAGCCTGCTCCATCCATCTGCATTATCATCTGCTATGATTATTTAATTTACAAACATGTGCAATAATTATACCCCAGTGCTACATTCACAGATTTGGCATTCTGAAAAGAAGGGAAGGCTTGCAGATGAAAGATTTATCAGCTCTTTGATTCACCAGGAATGTGTGGAGAATCAAATTATTACATTTTGTGTGTAGCAGTGGTGTAAGTCTATAAGAGGGACTTGTGTGAGAGAATTTTGGAGATTTTGGTGATAGGTTTGACTGGAAACCTAAATCCCTGTTTTGCTTTGGTATGGCTGTGGTCACAGCAGCAATTTGCAGTAATTTTGACTGAAACAGTTAACACTTTCTCCAAGCTGTGGACACAGCTATCAACAAGTAGGTGTTGCATGGCTTGTTATTCTCCTCAAATGCCTAGAGGAACAGGTAATTCTAGATAACTGCGCTGACAAACATACAATGTGTCCAAGATTCAGACTCCCAGCAGATAAACCCTGTGTAAATCTGGGCTTCCTCAATGCTGTCTGTGTCACTCCTGGCTGCCCTGTCCAACCCCTTGGTGCTTGGTGCGCAACAGCGTGTGTATGACTGCAGAGTGAGACAGTTCATTGCCCTGCAGCAGATGACTCTGTGATCCATGATCTAAACATGAATGCTGGTGCAGAGGAGAGGGCAGGAAGATGTGGTTGTAGGAAAAAGTAAGGGCAGAATCTAGTGACACAACTGAAATTTGAATTAAACCTCGGACTTCCTCACAGATTTCCACTACAGATGGTATTGATCATCACTCCACCTCACTGTATATATATATATAATATTCCTTCACAGTGATCATCATTAAAAGCACCCTATATTCTTAAAAGATGTAGGCAAATAGGTGTAACTCCCTAAAGGCCTCCATAAGATACCAACAAAGGTGTAGCAGATTCCAGGCTATGAGACACCCCTGTAACTGCATTGAGGAGAGTGCTGCAGATACCTGTGTCCCCCACTCAGTCAAGAGACCTTGCCCCAAGAGAAGGAACAGCATTTGTCAGTGACCTTTTGAATGCTGTATACAAATTTAATGCCGTAAACAGAATTACAGTGGCTGTGTACCCTGGGTATCACAGTTACCCATGAGAACCTGAACTGGAACCCACACGGGGAGCCATACAACAATTAGAATTCACCCTCGAAGAGATCAAAGCTCAAAATCTTGCCAGAGCCCGCCTCCTAACCATTAACCAACCTCCCAAGCTCTTCAAACCCGTTGTCAGAAGCAGACTGCTGCAGACCAGTAAGCGCTGGGTGGAACTGTGTCCTGCCCGAGCAGCAATTGCAGACCTGCAGAGCGCGGTTCCCCTGACACTTTGTTTTCCCACAGGTGAACTACCAATGACTGTTGATGCTGCATGAGCATTCCAGAGCAGGCTGCCCTTTGTAAAGCCACCGAGTGCCCCCATGGAAACCCTAGGGCGTAACCCATCTGTCCCAAAGTGTGAAAAAAGCAGGATGGGGACATGCTTTTGCAGTGAGAAAACATTTTTCCTATCACCAGCACCCTGTGGCTAATCCCTCCGTTTTGATCCTCAAGGGAGATCCATAAATGATAAGCCTGAGAACTGAAACTGATAACTTGGCAGAGACAGTGATCTTAGGGCATTTTATGGTTTTCCGATCCCTCTTAAACCCAGCCCTTCACTGTTTAGTGTTAACTGCTTGCCTTTCCTTATTTCACAGGGGGGGATAGGAACTTTATCACCTTTCTCTTGCTAATTCCCTCACCCATTCCTGTTAAACATTAGCGCCTCTTCTTGGCGTAAAACGTCCGATTGAGTGACATAATGAAATTGAGCTCAGACTTCCAACCTGTCTTTAGTCTGAAATGTACTGTTTCTCTTTCAGATTTAAAGAAAGTCTTTGAACGCCTTAAACTTTGCCTGTTCTTTCACATTCATCAGCTCAGCTCATGTATTAAAATACGTACTTTCTCCAGCAGATGGCAACACACTTCTAAATTATTCACAGCATGTCTGAGAGGTAGGACTAGTTCCTAAGCAAGTCAGGGGATGAAGTAGAGTTTGAGAAAGGGATTTAGTGCAATACGGTGCTTGTCTCGCTTTGGAACATTCAAGAAAATATATTTGAAGCTAGTGGCATTGTTGAATCATTTAAACTTATTATTCTTTAACCTGAAAATGTAGTATAATACTGTTCTTGTGGCTCTTTGCCTCCACATTTAACCAGAGTGGCAGTGAACAGATGAACCAGAACCTCTCTGTCCATCTCCCAGGCATTGCCTTTATTCCCAAAGAGCAATGAAGTAGTTCAGAGGCCAGGATGGTGGGAGCTGTATTCTAACACTCTTTCTCTCTCTTTTTGGGTTTTTTTTTTTTTTTGGGGGGGGGGTGGGTGGGTTTGTTTCCCACCCCCCTCTCCCCCCCAAAGACGTTTCGAAAGCACACATCTCCAGTTCACAACAGAAGTATCCATTAGCTGCTATAGAATTGTAAAGCAGTTTTATTGCTGAAGACTCTGGAACTATGAAGTTCCTATCAATCAAAATCTCTATAAAGGAAAGTAAGTACTAGAATAATTCTTTCTTGGATTTCTCCTGACATAATTTTTCTATGAGTGGGTACAGCCTGATGTTTCACTGACTTTGTGTTGTGTGCGTTTCTGCCTCTGAGAAGTTGATAGAAAATGATACAAAGAAGCGTTTGACATCACTTCCTGAAGGCTACAAGGAAGACGGGGCACACCACAAGGGAAAACCAGGCTCGGGCTCTTGTCTTCACCCTTTTGTCTGTCACTCCTTTTAAGTGGTAATTATAGTTAGCCTGATTTTCCCAGGGAGGAAGCACACTCAGGTGCATGACAAACGCTGGGTGACTCAGAACTGGTTGTGTCATTGCTTGCAATTACGAATTCGACCAGCTGGGCAGCGGCTGTGCCTCGATTTCTTCAGTGTCTCTTGACATCACGGGATCCAGTTTGCTCTGGCACCTGCACTCCAGTTTAGGTCCCCTCTCAATCGAGATGCCCACCCACCTGTCCTGTGCGTGCTGGCGTTGTCGCTGTTCTCACTGTGCCCCCCCTTTCTCACTGTTTAGATTTCTCTTGTGCAGCGCTGTGGACAGACCCAGAAATGGGCTCCCAGGGCACCATTTGCCAAGGAGCCATATTGACAAATGCAGCCCACTTGTACAAATGCAGGTAACGCTGAAGGCTGGGTTTGCTCACTGCCATGTTAGAAGGGGCTGATATTTTTTTTTCCTTTCCCTTGGTGAGAAGGGAGCCATGTTGTTTTTAAAACTGCCACCTCCCATAACACAGAATGCTTTCTCTGAGGCAACGTGAGTAATTTGCTAGGCTTGGCAAAAATGAGAATGGCTTCCACTCTGTGAGTTCGGACAAGACCGGGAAGCAGAATATCAGCCAAGGAGGCAGAAAACAATGTTGTCAGACGAAAAGAATACAAGGTTGCTGGAGGTCAAGTATTGCTCAGGAGCCACTGAAAGGACCACTATCTGCTAAAAAGCTGTGTCACCATTTCCCTGTATTATAATACTGCACTTCAGAATGGAAATTATATGGAATAGTTTGAACTGATCTGTAGTTTCATCCCCACAAGCCCATGTGCCCTCCTCACCCAAACTGGCTTATGTACTGTTATTGATTTGGTCCATAGTTGGACTTCTCCTGCCACAGCAGCAGTGAGAAAAATTATTATAATTGATAGAAATGGGCAAGACAGAAAGCATCTTCCTCTAAATAACTGGGTTTTTTAATACATCTGGACTTTGTACAGATGTATGAAGTTTGTTTCATACAAACTGGTGGTGACAGTCACACACTGCCTGAATATAGAAATCTATTTCCACTGTAAATCACTTTCATGGAGCAGCTTTTCTGTGCAGCCTAGATAGTGCAGCCCAGCTGAGTAATGGTTAAACACTAACAGGACCTGAAATCTGTATTTGATCTGCCTGGAAAGAGTTTGATCTTCTGCACTTAGTTCCTGGATAGGAATTCACATAATGAGAAATACCATCATAATTTGTACTAATTATAATTCCTGGGAGTGAGGCCAAATACAGCCTTGCAGACTGTGTATTTCCCACTCAGGCACAACTGATTTTGGCAGAGGAGCACATCAGGCAAGCAGCACTCAATGGGGCTCTCGTAATGTACCTGCTACCTCCATGGGCAGAGTAGGCAGTCCCCAGAGCTATTGGTTCAGCAGCTCTGGGAATGGGACAGGCTTTCACTGCAAAAAAAGCCAGAACTGCGAAAAAATATCTAGCAAACCCAAAATATCTGACTGCTGTCTGCATTGTGAAACTAAATCTGCATCCACTGTTAGCTGTCAGGACCAAGACAAGACCTTTCTCTTTCTCAAGACCTGAGAAACGAATCCATGGGAGCGGCCCTGTTTGTTTGCTTAATCACTTTGTTTAAATATAGATTAAAAATCACTTAAGCTTATTGACAAACTAAGTGTGTGTCAACCAACAGTTGTCAGAAAGTGCAAGGAAAAAGGAGCATAGTCCCATAAGGAAGAGATTTTAGGAAAAGAAAAGGAGAAAAAGGGCTGGATCTGTGGAGTGGGGCAACAGTGTATCTTCTTAAGGGAGAAACATTCCTAAGCGAACAGCAAATAGGGAACTTGAACTGTCAACTCCTCTCCATCTCTTGTCCCTGCCAACAGTGAACAATTTGGTGAAGAATCCCTCAGTTACATTCATTTCTTCTGATTAAATGGAAATGTCATAGTTCACAGAAAGTCAAGCAGAGTCTGAAATGCACTGGGAGAGCTTTGTAAGAGCCTTGCTTGCTGTGCTGCCTGTCCGAGCCGCAGTGTAGCGTGTCCTTGCTGGTCCCGTTGGAGGCACTGCCACACCTCACACCCTGCAGAGCATGGCCTGCCCCAGTGCATTCTGCCTTTTCTGGAGCAGTTCAGCTGTCAGCTGGCTCTGAGCTAGCACTGAAGAGCATGGCACTGGAAAAAGCCAGTCTAGTGCAAGCCAGTCCCTTGAGATAGCAGTCTCTTGCTGTAGCAAGACTACCTGGCACATGTTTTAGCAGCAGCCTAGTTTCTAATACCATCCCCATTTTTTGTAGCTGTAGAAATTTAAGGATGTGCTACGTGTGAAAACACATAAGGAGTTGATTAAAACAAACTGCTAGAGAACACTGCAGAAGAAAAGCCTTCTTGCAGCTCCCAGGAAGCTTGTTGGCTGTCTCCAAAGAGCGGAGACACTTTGTCCACTGAACCTGAAGGGTGGCAGTGCTTATGACTTTCTGTCACCCACAGAGAAAAGCACTCTGGACTGTGCCTGACTTAAAGATTTCTTCTCAAGTTCAACATTTTGTAGGTGGAACACCTTTGTATCTTTCTCAGCATGGATGCAAACTGCAGCAAGACAAACTCATGAACTGCTGATCAGCAGCTCCTTGCAGCACAAACCTGCCTTGTGCAGACAGGTCTGCCTTGCTGAGAGGACCGTGGAGGACATCATGGTAACTAAAGGAGTGTTGTTCATTGATAGCCTGAGCTCCTCCATTAGGAAGCAGCTCCACGTTCAAAGCTAATGTTGCAATATTGGGTATTGCAGGCATTCTTTCCCTCCAGCGTTTCCAATCACTTGGAGGTGCTACACTGGCGCGCAGTGATGGCTGAGATAGCGTGGCTGTATCTCTTCTTTTAAGTGGTGTGTTCCCACTCCTGTGTTTAGTCATACTTCTTTAGACGGTGAGCTCCTCAGGGCAGGGATGGAGCTGTCTTCTTAGCTGCCAAGGGCACAGTGTGGTGTGTGAGCTACCAGAGGTGAATATGAACAACAGGCAGCAGACTGGGAACTCCTGCACTTGTCCATGCAGCTGGGAAAATACACTTTGTGGCTTTTGCCAGCAGGTAGCAACAGCTTGGCTGGGCCCCAGCAACCCAGTAATGGCAATCATGTAGTTAACAGATGGGATGACTTTTGGCCATTTGTTTTATATTGTCCTTCACAATACTGACCAGCACTGTTGGTTTTACTTCTGTCCCGATTTCATGGCAGAAATCACAGATGCCCCAAATGGCACAGTGGAGCTGCTTCTTTCAAAAAGCAAGCAGGGGCGCGGCTTTCCTGCGTGTGCGGGGCTCCGAGCACGGCGTGGCACCTGCCGAAATTCCGAGGGCAGGCGCCGCTCGGGGGCACCGCGGGGAATGCGGGTGCAGCAGCGGGACCCCGGCCCGCGGGACGGCGGCGGGAGGAGGCGGCCGGGCCGGGCCGGGCCGGGCCGGGCGGAGCGGGGCTGGGCCCGGCCACCTCCCGGCGGGGCGGGACAAGGCGGGACTAGGGAAATAGGGGCTGGTTTTGTGCGCAGGGCGGCAGGTGTAGTGATGAGGAGTGCAGCTCGGCGGGCTGGAGAGGGTGGCCCCGCACGGCAGCTCCGACAGCAGCCCGTTCTCAGGAGCATGGCAGCGGCCCCGCCGCGCCGCTCCCCGCGCTGAGCCCTGCCGAGTCCGCGGTGCCACCGTCAGTGCCATTGCCATGCCTCCCCAGGAGCTGCTGGATTACGCGCCCACCCTGCGGAGACACAGCCCGCCCCGGGGCAGCGGCCCGGAGCTGGGAATCAAGTGCGTGCTGGTGGGCGATGGCGCCGTGGGCAAGACCAGCCTGGTGGTCAGCTACACCACCAACGGGTACCCCGACGAGTACCAGCCCACCGCCCTCGACACCTTCTCCGGTAGGTGCCCGCCCGGGCTGCGCGGGGCGTGGGGGGCCGGGAGGTTCAGCCTGGAGCGGCGGCACCTCGGGAGCAGCGGGCTCCCGGCGCGGATGGAGGCGAGCGCTCCCGGCGCCACGGGCTGCGCCCGGGGCTCTGCGGGCACACAGCCCCAGGGGACTCCTGGCGCTCGGACCGAGTCCCTCCGACGTTTTGTGAGGTTCAGCAGGCGGAGGTCCTCCGTTCTGCAACCGTGTCGAGCTGATTTGCAAGTTCTATGAACTTGGGCACCTTCCTGGTTTTGTGGTGTTGTTATGACTACATAGAAGGGGGCTTAGGTTTTTTTTTTACTGTTTGTGGTGGTTTTAGCTTCAGAAATAGCCTACAGTGTAACGCTGTGATTTTAGTTTTAACTGATAGTCAGGAAGACCATCCTTTTCTCTCCATGTCTGGTGAAGTTAGCATTGAACAGAGGTTGTCAAAAAGTTGACGAGCTTTATAAGTCTGGCTAGAATTGCAAGCTGATGAGCTCTCGTTTTGTAAATGCTATCTTTGTTCTTGTTCTACACTCCTCTTCCTTTGGGCTCCAATTTCTAATATAAACCCCAGGAGAATACAAAGCCCTTTGAAAGATTTCTTATCTTCATTTGATATGAAGAAACATAACACTACTTGACAATGTAGATTGGTAGATTAGAGATGTGCTCAAGTCAGACCAGGAATGAGACATCTAATGTGTCATAGTTTTAGGGGTGCTTACAGGGAGTGTTTTGTTTGAACGTCCCCCCTCAGTTGCTCACTCTGAGAGCTGTTGACTTACCTTGACCTTCTCCAAGCTATTCCACTGTCACTTGAAGGAACTGGACTGGGAACACGCTGCTGTTCATGGTCCAGAAGCCCTTTGTGAACAGATGTAAGGAATCATGAGTCCTCCAAGGGAAACGTTACTGCTGTCTCTGCTCTCTTTGCATTAATGTGTATGGATTAGACTAAGAGAGGCTTAACATTACTGTAGCTATTAGACTGCACATTTTTGGAAGGGCAAATCCATAATAAAATGGTCCAGAAAGGTGAAGGCAAGACAAGTGCACAGACTCCTTGATTAACAGCAGGTATTCTGAAGATAGCTGCACATGGGTTTAGTTCCAGTCTGGATGTCCCAGTACTGAGTCTTCAGTCCTATGAACCTTCAGAGGTTCATAGGATTTGTAACTGATAGAAATCAAAAGCATTAAAAATGTTTTGTGAGTTTACTTTCTGCTTATTGGGAGGAAATGGAAGAACAGACAAGTTTCCCTTCCCACTCCTACTCTTACACTGGATAAGCCTGAAGAAAGTCCCTTCCTGGAGTCAAATATTATATTTCAGGATCCAGCTCGGAAATTTCAACCCAACTCCTTCCACTTTTGGGGAATACCTGCCATTGAAACAGCCGGCAGAACTCAGCAGTATAAATTCTAACCTTAATCCTGGTCATGGGACTGTGATGCCAATAACAAGATAGGAGAAGGTGTTGCATTATCAGGGGGATGACTCTGGGACAGTGACCCAGCCACACACAGATGTAGTCTGGCTGCTACCTCCTGCTGGGTGTTGCTGCCAGCCAGAGCAGCCTTGAGTGAAACGCGTACCTGGTGACCTTTCTCCACCAGGCTATCCTGTTCTGCCAGCCCCTTCGCTATTGTACCATGATCCATCCTCATCCTGAGGGTGTGGACCTTGTGAGGGCGGTATTTGGAGGGCTGTTGCAGAGTTGCTAACGTAGCTCAAGCTAGCAGCAGATGGGATGAAACTTTGTGCTAATGCTGGAGCAGTAGGTAATATGCGTGGTGAGTTTCATCTGAAGATGGCCAGACATTTCAGAGATGCTAATTCCTTCTCTCAATGCACTTGTGAGACAGAGAAAACCAGATACTAGAAAGTCAAATGCCTGGTGCCTTGAAGATCAAGTCAGGATCTAGCAGGTTCTTTGATCAGGAACAGGTTTCTCTTCCTCCTCTGGGGCAAAGATATGGTAACAACCCAACTGTTTCCCAGTCACACGGAAGCAATGACTTTCAGCTACGCCGCGAGGAGTGGCACTGTGGTGGATGCACCCACCCCTTCATTTTTCCTCCAGTCTTGGTCTCCCACCAAACTTCAGTTCTTTTTGTCTGTGTCCCCCTGTTTTTCCCCCCAGACTGCTTTCAGGGAGGAGTGCTCTCCTTCAAAAACCTGTGTTAAACTCTCTTGTTTCTGTCACTTCTCACCTGACAAATTATTTCAAGAATCACAAAAGATTTATCCTGCCTCTGGTTGGAGATTTTTTGTTTGTTTGTGGGTTATGGGGGGCTTTTTGGTTTGGTTTCTTTTTTTTTTTTTTTTTTTTTTTTTTTCTTTTTTGACAAAAAGGACAATAAGGCCTCCTTCCTGCACACAGCAGTGGAGTTTTGCTAGTTCATGTCAAGTGCCAGCCATTGTCACCTTAGCCATGATATTTGCCTCTATTCACCCAAGCACAGCCCCATCCACCTACTTTCAAGTGATTTCCAGCTCCACAACCCCTTTTTCCCTCTCCTCAGTTCCTAGCCTAATCTCTGTGGTGTCTATGCACTTAAACATCTAACAGTTTCATTCCTGATTGCCATCAGAGGTCCTGCCAGCCCTCAGTCTGAGTCAGCTGATACCACATGAAGGCTTATTGTGATTAGGGAGTGAAATAGGAGCAAACCTTACATGTGTAACTCAGCAGTTTTTTGGTGTGTGGATGGTCTGAAAGGGATTTCACTCATCACTGTTTCTTTAATAGCTTCTTCATTACAAAGATGGGGTTTTCATTAGCTAGGACACTCAGGCAACATCTTTTTAAGGCCAAATTTCTGGTCTGGATGGCAAAAATCTCCAACAGCTTGTTTGATGGAGACTGAATTGAATTTGCTTGGCCAAGAAGATAAGAGCAAGTTGCTGAAGTTCTCTGGTTTTATCCTTATCTTTTTTCTTGGGTTGTGGAAGGAAAACGAGTGGCTCCCAGGGAACTGTTTGGCTAAGGGCTCTTTTTGTGTAGAGGTGCAGTTGTCCAGTAACGTGGAACTATTCTTTCAAAATTCCAGAGACAAGCACAAAACACCTGAAAGCTAACAAAACCAGGTCTGCTGCAGTTCTCTTAGTGTTTCCAGTGCAACCTTCTGCAGTCTTGGTGAGGTTTGGGAGGATGCTCAGCTAGGAGGAGATGTGAGTGACTTCAGTGAGTCTGTTCAGCAGGGTATGAAGCAAAATGCTCAGGAAAAGCCTGTATGAGTGTACCTGTGTGTGCTGGCCAGCTGCTTTGGACTCATCCTTACTCTCCTTCTGCTACAGTGCAGGTCCTCGTGGATGGAGCCCCAGTCCGAATTCAGCTGTGGGACACTGCTGGACAGGTAAGCTCTATCAAAGCAGCTGTCAACTCTGGTCCTGTGGGACAGGGATTGTTTTCAGGCTTTGAGGAAGGAGGTGTTTAACTGGGAAGAAAGGAAGTACACTGGTCCAGCACCAGCCATTTGCTGGTATGGCAGTCACAGACAAGGGAATGACAGATGCCCTCAACTCTGAAACTTGTCTCTGAAACACGGCATGGCCACAAAGTCAGTACAATGCCCTGTCTCTGTTGTTATCCTAGCTAACTTGTAGAAAAGCTACTGCAGCATCATGCTGTTAGAAGAGCAGTCCAGTGAAGACTTTTTTTTCCCCTCCCTTTTCTGCAGGAGGACTTTGACTGTTTGCGCTCTCTTTGTTACCCTGACACCGACGTCTTCCTTGTCTGCTTCAGCGTGGTAAACCCAAGCTCCTTCCAAAACATTACAGAGAAATGGATCCCTGAGATACGAACTCACAACCCGCGGGCGCCAGTGCTGCTCGTGGGGACACAGGCGGACTTGAGGGACGATGTCAATGTCCTCATCAGCCTGGATCGCTACCACGTGAAGCCTGTGCCCCGGCCTCAGGCAGAAGGTCTAGCTGACAAAATCCGGGCTGAAGCCTACCTGGAATGCTCAGCACTGACCCAGAAGAACCTTAAAGAAGTTTTTGACATGGCCATTGTCAGCGGTGTTGAGCACAAGGCACGTCAGGAAAAGAAGATGACTGCCAAAGGCATCAAGACTCTCTCTAAGTGCCGCTGGAAGAAGTTCTTTTGCTTTGTCTGAAGGTGCTTTGAGGGAGGGGAAAAGAAACACCCAATGCCAGTATTGGCTCTGCCCCTTCTTGGAGTGACTGCTCCTGTGGCCCCAGCAAGGAAGGTATGATAAGCTGCTGGGCTTGGAAACCTGTCTCTTGCTGGGTACAGTATCAGATGCCAAGGAGACATGAACTAGATTTCCATTGTGCTGAGATGTGGAATGGTTCAGGCAGCTGTAACACCTGCTGGACACGTCTGGAGTGTTCCAGACTAATGGGAGCCTTTGGTACATCTAGACTCAGTACCCCAGAACAGGCAGGTTCAAAATGACCAGTTTTCTGGTTGAAGCTCACACACTTTCAGAGTTCTGATGCAGCATAATATACATGAGGGACTTCTGAAATCAGCCTGTGTTTTTGCTGATTTACAGGCATGGCAGAGAGTAGGGCAGGGGCAGTTACATGCAACTGCAATGTAGTCAGGCATGGGGTGCAGAGTTTGTAACATGAGACTTGGATTTCCCCTCTGATTCCATTTGCCAAAATAGGTAGAATTCACTTGGCTGTGAAAAAGCAGCACTGTTTCTTAAAGGCCCTGTACTAGGAGTACTCTTGAGAAGTTATTTCCTAAATAAAGGCCATTAGCATGCTGAAGAGAAAATGCACTGGGAGCTACATTAATGTTTTGAGCAAAACATTCTCTGAGAGGACTCTCTAGTCTGCTGGGTGCAGGTGTTACAGTCCTATCCTAAGAGGTAGTTGTGGACTTGGAGACCAACTTTGAAAGGCCTTTTGTGTGTGTGGTGTTTCGAAAGAAAGAACAGGTGAGGAAGAGTGAGGTGTGGCTCTGTCTAGCAGAGAAAAAACTGTGTCAGCAAAGGGTTTATAACACTACCAAGAGGTCAAATGTGGATGGAGAGAGAAGGAAGAAAAGGAAGCAAATAGAAAGGAGAAAGATGGAATTAAGAAAGGTAGATGGAGAAGGAATGAAGAATGAATGTTGTTAAATTAAAGTTGTGATTCTACTTA
This sequence comes from Passer domesticus, assembly GCF_036417665.1. Classification (NCBI taxonomy): domain Eukaryota; kingdom Metazoa; phylum Chordata; class Aves; order Passeriformes; family Passeridae; genus Passer; species Passer domesticus. The sequence continues at coordinate 38,049,839 of NC_087479.1, forward strand.
GTTGAGATGGTAATATGCAGGGTAACCTTTAGGGACGTGAAAATTTTGCTAGTGAGAAGGTTGTAGTGAGAGTTCCTCTTTATTAGTAAAATAATTCAGATTTACAGATCATTTCAGATCTACACAGAAGAATGTAATTTACCTTGTACTGTTCTTCCTAAGGCTGCAGAACAGGAGCAGAGGACTCAGGGCTTCTTTCTGTTATGCTTCCCTTTTTTAGAAGTCACAGCTTGATCTGCTGAAATAAAAAGCAAAGGAAATCCATTAAGTTTATGCTGAAGAAAATAATTCCTTAAGTTTCACTCCCTTCCCCTCTCACCTGTTTCTCGGGGAATTAATACCTCAGAGAGCCTATTCACGTTTTCTTTTATTTTATTACAGAACTTGCAGCAATTTCTAAATCTTCTTTTGCAGAGACATTTCATTTTCATTTATGTAGCAGAGAGCATGACAGGTCTGTCAAGCGATGCTTTTGATACTCAGGGGATTCTCTGCATCTGGCCACAGCCCATTGCTTTGAGGACACTCTGGAGTAATGTGACAGAAAGAGAAATAGCTGTGGATGGTTTGCCCTAGACCAAAAGCAAGCAGAGGTGAGCTAGTGAGCCTGTAGCAAGGCAAATGTGACTAATGCAGTCTGGCTCCAAACAAATGCTTCCCAACAGCTCTCACAGCCGGCTGGTTTTGTAGTGCAGCTTATGTAGTTCCCAGGATGTGAGAACAAGACTGCTGTCTCCCTGGGAAGTATTGCAGGATGAAAGAGGTGAAGTGTTCCTGGGAAGGAAAATGGTCCACAGCCTTGGAGCTGCTTCTAGGGTAAGGCTCAGAGACCTGAAAAGGATGGTGCAGCAAAATGAGCTGAATGTTGAAAGGACTCCTCCAACTGAAATGCCATTTGAGTCCAGTGAGGAGTCCTAAGAGATGGTGAGCACAGAGACAGTAACTAGGAGTGATCTGTCTGACACAGGTCTAGGTAGGACACCTGACAAAGCTCTCACTCAGCAATGCATCCCAGTGTGCATGTCCTACCTGTGCAGGCACCTTTGCTGTATCTCCAGTTCAGTTTGTCTGTTGGGTCTTTACACATTTCTTTAGCCTGTGAGACCAAGGGCTGTGGTGTGACCTGCCAAAGAGCACGCCACATCCCTGTGGAGCAGGTCCACAGGTGGAAAGAACACAAGCCTCCTTCCTGCCAAGGACAGCAAGGGTTGTCCTGCAGTAGCTTGGTATGAAACAGGGGTTATTTCATTCTGGAAAAGAAACTGTACTGAGAGCTACTTTCATTCTATGTGATTATGTCTAAAATTTGTTCAAATAAATTTTTTTAATGTCCACAATTTGTGTTTGTAATTTCATCAGTGCAGATTAAGTTGGGCTTTAATATGGAGAGAGAGTTACTCCATTTTAGTGACAAAAAGCATAACAGGGAAATAGCCCCACTTCTCACTGCATGTCCTAACCCCCACTAGCAATGGTAAAAATCCCCTCATAGCTAAAACTTTCCAGGTTCCTCCTGTTACCTCAGTTAATCTTTCAATAAGATTAATCACTCAATATGGAAGCTGCTGAGGGGGATGGAGGAGCAAACATCCAGGGCTTTCAATGCCTCTCCCCAGAAGGCACTCTCCAGGGACCAGTCAGGAAGCTCTCCCAGCACTCACTGAGCCAAGCCCATATAGGACTTGCATTTGGAGCCTTAATGACAGCATGCTGCTCTGTCATTAGGGTAATTTTGGACCAGCTTCACTTAACTTACCATGGCAATTAAATACTGCTCAAGTACTGAAAAATTTTGCTTGTGCCACATAGGATGCAAAGGCTCCATCCAATACAGCTCACAGGACTAACCCTTTTAGCCCTGTCTTCAGTATTACAGATAGGTCAGAGCTCCTGCCTGTCCAGATGTGGGGCCCCATAGCTGCTCCAGAGTCAGAGGGCTGAAAAGTGAGGGAAGAGTGTGGTGGTTCAGCAGAGAACTAGGAAAGAAAATGGACAAAAAAAGAGAGTAGCAGAGGTAATAGGCAAACTCAGAAAGTAGAAGGGAATGGGAAATCACTACCAATAAAACATGATTTGGGAACCTGTGTTTTGGGTGAGGTGGTTGTTGGGGTTTTTAGGACTTGAGTTTTTTGTGGGGGAGGGGCATGGTTGTTTACCAAGTCAGCAACCACATTCTCCTTCTACAGACCCACTGTTTACTAGGTGTAAAGTAACCTATGGGAGTATTTGGAGCTGGCTCCCAGCTTTGTAACTTCCTGGCACTAAATCTTACAGAAGCACCTGTGAATGGAAATAGCAGCAAAGTGTGAATTAACTTTACAGGGAGTGAGTCATTCCACTGAGCCATATCCTGTCATATGCACAATAAGCACTCTAAAACTCCCTGAGACCCGTGAACAAAGCTGAACTCCTGGGTGTGGGGAGGTGAATCTATCTCATTAAATGGAGTTTCCTACCAGAGCCACCTGAGGTGTCTGTAAACCTTGCTCTCATCCTCTTACGGTGCAGTACTGGATCTGTGCTACTACCTGGCTTTGGTAGAGTCTGGGCTTGTTTCTGCCTTGCAGTGCTGCTTGACCAGCCTGTATTTTCAGATGCTGCCGAGAGCACAGGGGAGTTCCTGGGAGACTGTTGCTAACACAAACCACCCCACCAGGCTGGGTGAAGCCAGCCCAGTCCATTGCTAGGCCAGCACAATTCCTCACGAGTGCTGCTTAGTTTCTTCCAAAAAGGATCCTTATGATTAGTTGATCTGACTTGTTCCATAGCAGAAAGCTCAGCATCAAATGCTAAAAGCACCGACATTCCTACAGGGTAGAAACTCTCTAGCACCTTCTTCCTTGTTCAGGGCTCTGACTTGGATCCTGGGTAGCAGAGTGCTGCATATCCATGCATCCAACAGAGTAACTAATGAGGAAGACTGTCCTTCTGGTACTGGAGAATGCTGGGTGAGACCCAGCTTAGGTAACAGTACAGGTACACGCCGTGTTTTGTAAATCCACACAAAGCCAGTGTGCTTGCTGCCACTCTCAGCTGCCATTGCCAAAGGATATCAGCAACAGGAGGGACACAGTATGGAAAGGACCCTTTAGTTTCCTTTTTCTGTAGGTATCACACCCTAAATAGGCTTAGCTGTGCCAAAAAGGTTTCCAGCTAGTAACACTTTCCTCAGCTTCCACTGAACCCTGACTGGGAATTAAACCCCAAAATAATACCAAGTTCCATCTGACTCAGCACATTGTCCTTTCAGCATCAAAAGGGCAAGTCTGAAAGTCCTTCTGGAGATCTTTATGCCCTGTAGGTTACATCCTATTTATTTTGAAGGGGCAAGGCTGAACTATTACCAGGTCAGGAGCTGACATGAGCCCAGCAGGAGGAACCCTGCTGAAATGCAATCACCTCGGAATGGCATCCTCCCCCCATTTCCTGAGAAGGTGCGATTACATTAACAACCTTATCACTTTCTTAACACTCCCCAGTTTAATCCTCAGGTGCTAATTGGCTTTTTCTTCAGATTGTTCCAAGTTTAAAGTTATTTATCAATTAGGCTCAGCTTGGAACCAGGGTCTAATTTGACTTTTCTAAGCTGTACTGGCAGATAGGTAACCTGCTTCAACTTTGCTCTTAATGCATTCCTGGCCCTAATTAGCGCTAGATTGGTCCTTTCCCATGGTCCTTTCTGCAGTCTCTCAAAGAGCAGCGTGGGAACACCACAAGAGCAGAAGGGAGCAGAGGCACTGCTCAAACAGATGCTGTCACCACGAGGCATGTTTGTCGTCTCACAGCCTGTGTGCTTACTGAGCTGCTGCTCTTCCATTCTGTTGAGAGTCCTTTTTGCCCAGGATGCTGCCCTTGGCTGTGTGGTCTGCTTGTACATCTTGAGTCTGCTTTACATCATTGCCTCTTTTTGACCATGCTTAATCACTCTGTAGTGAGTGGGAGATAAAGCATTTTTCTAAAGAAACCACTTGAATTTTACAATATGGCTCTAAGACTGTCCTTCCTGTAGTGGAGAATGCTGATTGAGACCCAGCAATGGGTCTGCTTCCAGAAAAGGAATCAAAGAGCTGGCCCAGCTGGCACCTGGGCCTCCTGGAAGCTGCTTACTCATGCCTCTGCAGAGTCCAGCCCTGGGCTCCCCATTCCCACCGTATAAATACAGCATTGTACTTGCAAAGACCTATTGCACAAGAGGGCAGGGTATGTCTCAACTTATCCCTGAGACAGGTTCCCTCTGCTGCAGTCCCACGTGATCCTTGTTCCCAGGGTGACACCATGCCCTTTCCAGTTCCCAGACTGAGCTGCTCGGCATCCAAACTTGCAGGACTTGTTCTAGAGGAGCAGGAGGAGATGTGGGTCCCATCCTCCTCCTCCAACCCCTTATCCCCAGCACTACCCCTAAGGCAGTGTTGTGAACTGAAATACTCTGGTTTCTGCTGCTATGGAGGAACATCAGGTGCAAAGAAATTTGGCTGTGGGACAAGTTTCACCACGAGTCACTGAGCCAGGCTTTTCTTTCCCATGAGATAATCTTGGGCGGGGCAGACAATCTCTTAAAATTAAAATACAATGAAAATACATGGGCTTCCCAGGGTCTAGGGTAAAGCTCTCTTTCCTTGTTTTCTCAGAAAGTGAGCCAGGCACTCCTGAAACCTTCCCCAGGCTTTCAGCACAGAAGGAAGCACAGCAGTGGCAGCCTCAGAGCCAGGCCTGGTGCCTGCTGCTCCCCAGCTGGCAACAGGAGCCCACCCATGGGCTCTGCCGGTGGTGAGGGTGGAAGAGCTCGACCTCCTGTGGAAGGGAGCACAGTTTAGCAAATCAACCACAGACAGCAAAGCCCCCTTCCTGTGGCTGCGCTGCCAATCATCGTGCTGGTGGCATGGTGGAATTTCCTGGTGGGGACAGCCCTGGTGATTCCCAAGCAGTTACCTACACATGAATGGTGCTGCTGCTGGTGCCATCACAAATGTTAAACTCTGTGGGGAGCTCAGGGCACTCAAGCCATGGGCTTGCCCCTTCCTCCACCATCCTCACAAGCATCTCACCCTGCCACCAAGCTTAACTCTCTGCTTCTCCAGGTAAACACCTGGTTACATTGCTCAGTGGCAGCAGGGACACAGGGATCTAGCGGAATCTGCCAAGGATCTATCTGGGATCTCCCTTGGAAGGTGGGTGAATACCTCAGCCCTAACACTGGAGATCCTTTCTCATCCAAAAGGGAAAGTCAGCATCACGTGCTGAAGGAGAGCTCATCGTGGGAGGATTTAGTTTTCCCGTCAGAGGCTGCATCCCTGCAGGGCTGGATGGGAGAGAGGCTGGGAAAATGCTGCCCAAGCAGCGCCCATGGGTTGGGATGTATCGCAGAGCGCTCGCTGCTCTCCTGCAGGGAGCCCTTTGCCGGGCCGCGCTGCCGGGGAGCGGCGGTGCTGGGACCGCGGGTGCCCGCGTGGCCGGAGCCGCTGGCATGGCTCTCCGCAGCGCGGAGGCTGGAGGGGCACCCAGCTACGGGCAGAGCTTCAGAAAGAGCGCATTCATCTTCCCTGCCAGCGAGGCAGGGAGCGCCCGGGGCAGACTGATGACGCACAGCACACCTGAGATCATTTTCATGGGAATAGACCCGTGAGAGACTGAGAGAGGAAGAGTCAGGGAAACTCTCCCAGCACTTCAGTCAGTGTCAGCATTCACAGGGCAGATTTCACAAGATAAACAAAAGCCTTTAATAACCGCAGTGGAGGGAGACTTTGAAACCCTGTGAAACCTCTGCCAGGAAAGGAGAGCAGCAGGCTTCTTGCGGAGTGCCAATGCCACCGGCCAGCCAGAGGCTTGGCAGGCACAGAGAAAAAAAGGCTTGCAAAACCCAAACCATAAAGATCCAAGTGTGGGTACCAAGGCTGTACTCCCAGCTGTGAATAGTTGTACACATGGTGCTATACATAGCACAGAAGAATTTTCATTCCACTTGCTAAGGGGTTTTAATAACATAGAGCAGATGAAAGATGTCAGCCACCCTGGAATATTATCTGGGCAGCAGTGTATAATTTGAAGGGAGGGTAGGAGAGGGTATCTAATGTTGTGATATCTTCTGCAGAATGATTTTTTTTTCTTGTAAGCCAAAAAGATTTGTAGAGTAATAAGTTATTAGCATCTAACAGTAAAGTCTTCCATGTACAAAACCCCTGTCAAAGGATGCTGAACCTGAAATACAGGGATTCTGAGCTAATAAATAAAATTCAACCATACTCTGGGAGAAAGAGGACTTCCTGCAGTGCCTGCCTGCCGTGTGAGTACCAGTAACGGCAGTATCCTAGCTGTACATGCACTGCACTTATTCACTATCTCCAAACATCTCTTTTTGGATAATAAAGATACTGCATTAGGTGTTGAGAGAGAAGGTAAGTCTAAATATAATTTAGGTCATCAAAAACCTGGAAATGCTATCCCAGGTTTTAACATAATTTCCCTGAGCAGGTTTGGGTGAATGGCTTTCCTTTTCCATTTGCAAAATGGAGTTCCTTCCCCTCCATGGGGTATGATAAACATTTATGAATGGTACACACAGGGTGCCATAGGAGGGGAAGGGTTATTGCCAGGAACATCACAATGCTTCTTTTTATGGTCCTCAAAATGGGATAAAAGTCCTGAAATACATCCATTATTGCCTTCTGTGAATTTCCAGAGAGAAATGGAAAATCAAACCCTCTTGGTTATACCTCCAGCTCTGAGAGAAAATATCTCCAAACTTTAGTGCTGCTGAAGGAAACATGAATCATATGGTCTGCAAAGTTAGGAGATTATTAAAAGGAAGCTCTATGCCTATTGCTACTTAATAGTGCATATGCCACCTTGGTGATGTGGTGGGAGAGGAGGAAGACTGAAATGTGATGTCTTCACACAGCTATCAAGTCCCCAGATAAAATAAAGAGATGGGCCCAGGAGCAAAATATGGGACATTCATGTCAGTTCTGCTTCTTTCATGTGATGCCTGTAGCACAGGCAGCACTATCTGAGCATAGCCACAGCCCATGTGGATGAGAGGACACCACATAGAAGTCTGGGAACCCAGGAGCAGCAGGAACTTTTCCAGAACAAGAGTCTGAACTAGCTTTAATTATGGGTGTAGAAACAGCATCCCATTCTAAGTCTATCATTTTTAGGAGGGGCAGAGGAGGAAGAGGCATTCTGAATACGGAGACACCTCTGCAGACTTTAGTAGACAAGAGCAGCTGATGAGCAGCACAGGCTTCCAAGAAGGCCAAGGTCTCTGGGTAAGCAGCTGGTGGCGCGGGCAGTCACGTCTGAACCCACACTGAATCCGTGCTGCTGTCACGACACTCAATGTGGCTGGATGAAGGGAGCTCACCACCACCAGGCTCTCACCATGCTCCTGACTGAGGTGCAAACAGATGCATGAAAGGGGCATGAAAGCCTCCTGTTGCCACTTGCTGTCAGGCATGGCTTGGACCATTCCACTCTCCCTCTTCCAGAGGTGAGACCAGAGTGGGGCTGCTGAGCACCTGGGATGTTCATCGAGAGGAAACAGCACACTCTGGGGTACAGCCTTCTTCCTGCCTCATCCACATAAATAGCCAGTAAAGATGTAGTTTTTCTTCTGCTAAATATCAGTACTGACTTCACTGATGCTGCCCTTCCATGTTTTATTGGCATCCACTGGAAATCTCTGGCTACATCTGTTGTCTAAATAATTACAGCCTCTGAGCAAGAAAGGGTGAGGGGGCAGCACAAGCATTTAAATGCTACAAATGGGTCTCCACAGCAATCCTGGATTGCTCTTCCCTAAACTCCTTTCTATACATCAAGGATCACAAAAGAGTAGGAAGAGACTGAGTCCTGTTCTCAACCCTCTACTCTAGAGCATGGCTTTATTGGTAATTAAAAACTACATCTCAGCTTAATTTTCTTCCCACACTTGGCTGTACTCTATCTTACCTCCATCTCAAAGAGGCATGTCAGTCCTTTCATATCCTCATTGGAGTTCACAGAAGTTTGCCTGCATTAATCAGAGGCAATTACCTTTGCCTCTTTGGGCAGGGATATCAGACCTGAGCCCAGGGTGACTCACTGCAAGATCGCTTCCCCCTGCAAGGTTCTTCCAGACATCTCCTTTGGCTGGAGACCTCAGCTGTTGCCTTTGGTCATTCTGCTCTTGGGAAACTCTCCTGGCAGGGCGCAAGAACCAACTACTATGCAGCCTCCAGTACTCTGCATACCTGTATTTTCATCTCACACAGTGTGGCTGATAAAAGGGTTACAGGCTGGTACTGGCCAGGAATTATCTAACCAACATTTTCACATTTTGATCAAGTATTTTTTTCCCAATAGTTTTGTGTGTGGAACAGACCCATTTTGGTGACAACCTATTGCAATGCAATCCAGGGCTGCTGGATCACAGGCTTGTTCTCAGCAGTGAGTCCTTAGGAATCCTGGGAAAAACCCAACCACACTGACCATTCCTGATTTGGTCATCTTTGGGATTCTTGCCTTCCTGCTGAAAAGAAACAAGCTGCACCTTCAGCCTTTGCAGCTCTGATACCATCAGAGCCCCGGCTGGAAGGATATCTCTTTCAAGATCCCTTGTGTCTGTGGGAAAAGAGATCTCTCAGAGGTGAACACACCATGCTGCTTCTTTCATTTATGAGAGAAAGAATTCATGGTTTCCTACAGGGGAAGTTTTCTGTCCTACAGAAATCCTGGGGTTCAGTGTAGCTCATAACAAAAATCTGCATTGGAATATTTGCCAGAAATATTCCAAAGCAGTATGAATATATGCCCCAGAGAAGAAATCTAGTTCCAGCAAGCTGCAGCACTTGGAAGAAAAGTGAAAATTAGTATTATGCACAATATGAAGTAGGTACTATGTTACTATTAGTAACTAATTCATGTTTTTGTTAATCAGCTCAGCCTGCTAACACCCACTCTGGATGCTGGCTGTAGGCATCCTTACCACTGAAATCCTTGTCAACCTCACAGAAACCCTGGCTGAATAAAAACTCAGGTGACCCTGGCCTACCAGCCTGCCTGTACCTCCAGAGATCCAAGCAAGCATTTGCAGGAGAGCAAAAGAAGCCTGGTGGTTTAAAATTGCACTTCCATCATGACTTCCAGCACAACCTCTCTGGCTGGTCAGGAAGCAGAGCATTTCACATCACACCTGCCACGCTATGAAATGAGGTTGGAAAAGTACGAGTGTTAGGAGCCTGCTGGGATAACTCCGTGAGGACCACTGCCCTTTTATTTCTTCCCTTGCCCTCCAAGCACTCCATCATCTAGGACAGAATTCTGCTCTTCTGCAATAACAAGGATGCACTTTCTGTAGCTCTGGGTGCTGTGCAAATACACTGCTTTGCTGTTCTGGGATCAAGAAGGAAAAATGAGCAGGAAGAAAAGCAACTGAGTGAAAATAAAGCACATCCCAGTAAAGAGATGAAAGACTGTAAGGGGTAATCTAGTTTTCTGTACAAGGCTCAGAGTTCTGAGAAACCCAGGGAACTGGAAAAAGGCCTGCCTTTCATAAAGGCTGGAAAGCACCTTGGAGGGACTCACTCCATATGTGAGGTGCTGCACAGAGTCCTGCCTCAGCACTGCTGAGTGAGCATGACATGAGTGCTTTACACAAATCATTCCCCTGCAAAGTAAATACTGCTCTGGGTAGAAGGAAGCTGCCCAGTCATAATATGCATGGCTGATTGAGAGTTGCACAAGAAGAAGCTGGTTCTGACGTAGGTGAGAGCAGCTCTGAGAGCACCCTGGGATGGCAGGGTCTGGCTGGGCAGCAGCCCACATCCCACAGTTTCCCAGATGATGCTGAACACAGACTTAATTTCAAAGGCAGAACCTCAACTCAGTGAGCAAAGAGGAAAAATGAACATAAGGAAAAAAAGTAAATGTCTTCTGCATGCTACTTAATGACATGCACAGATGTGCTCCACTGCTGGCAGTGAAGGCAAAACAAATGAGCTGTCAGCTCCATCCCAGACACTGCTGGTGACAGGGAAATCCTTTGATAACAGGGACAGATTTACAATCAAAAGAATATTTTTTTGCTTGGCACTTCCCTTTTTACTAAGACCTTTTTTTCATCTCCTTAGTTAGCAGGTACATGCCTGGCTTCTGTTCTTAAAAGTTGGACAACAGCCTCCTCACCAGCAGGAATTACCTCTGTGCTGTGAACAGGACAGGGACATGAAGAGCAGGCTTCTCTGACAGGGCAAGTCTTTCCTTCACAGCAAAACACCGTGGTGCATAAAAGGCTACAAAACTGTTTTGGTGCCCATTGTTCCTTTGCATAAAAGCCTTTGAACCAGAGTCAGTAATTATGGGAGCTGCACCGTGCTCAGCTCCTCAGCTGCTGATATGTTTATCAGCAGAGCATCAATCTGACTTGCTTCCTGGAGGTTTAGATGGCATGGGGTCATGCTTGCATCAGCTAATAAACTCCTCAGAGATGGGTTGATCTCTTTCTTCTGTATCTGTGAAGCAGAGAGCATCAATGGAGTTCCCAACCCCAATTTAAATAGCTGCCTCAATTCAGCAATGACAACCTGCAAGGCTTTAAGGCTTGGGGACTGGATGGGCATTTTAAAACTCTTCCTGAGAGTTTGGGGAGGTTGAAAACAGATGGGCTTTTAACCTAAATGAACAAACAGGTCTTGCTATGTTAAAATATATTTTGTCATGAAAACATGGAGATTTGCTTTCCTCTCACACTGTCTAAACTTTGGCTAAGTATGTCTGGCAAACAAGTGACTTAGAAAGAGTCACTGGCCATGGCAGAATCCTCTTGGATACTAACCCTTGCCTGAGAGGAACAGAGATGCTGGGACAGCAGGGTAGTCCCTCTAATTTGTCCTAGAGGGGACCAGCAGTCTTAGTTTCTTTAGACACCCCAAGAATTTCTAAAATCTCTCTTATTTTGTGAGACTCACTGCTAATCCTGTGCAGCCAGGAGGTCCAATGCTCTAACCATTACACACTGCAGTTTGGGATGAACTGCAAAGAGAAGTTGAGACACAGACCCTGGATAACCTCGTCATGAGATTCTCAGCTTGCTCAAGCTAGGGGTAGAAAAGATTTTTAAACAAAAGAGCAATTTTGGACAAAAATGAAGTGGGTGTGAGCTGGACAAAATTCAAGACAGGTTAGAAAGCAGATTTTTTTTCATCAGAGCCTGGAGGTTCTGGAGAGTTTAGCAGATGGAACACTGTAAGGACAACCCCTTCCCTTGGACACAGAATATGTCTTGTTTGTGAAAACTACTAGATGACAAGTTGTCTAAAAGAGAAGGTAAGTGGACATGAGTCAGGAGGCCCTTTCCAGCCCTGCACTCAAAAGCAGTTTCAAAGAACTGCCATGCCTCACAATTACCATCAGGCTGGGCTGGCTCCTGAGCTTTGCCCAGCTCCACAACACTCATCTCTAGAAGACATTTGGACCATACCATGTGCAATGTGTATTATTCCACTCTAATTGCAGCACAAACAAGCATTGACTTGGTTAGGAACCAAGCATGGTTTGTCTCAGTGCTTTCAGTGGCCACTTTTAAGATGCACCATGCATCATCTTTTCCCTCGTAACAGCGTTCTTAGTAAGCAGCCCAGGCTTCTGATCATCACTTTTTTTCCAGGGACATGTGGGCAGAGAGCTGATTTCATGACTGTTTCAGCTGGGACAAGGACTCTGCCCCCGCACAGATTTGGACTCACAAAAATCTACCCAAAACACCAGAAGCAAAACATCTCAGCAGCCCCAAACCCATGTCACATAAGCAGCATCTGGTCACTAGGAGGTGGCTAGTCAAGCTCTGAACATTTTAAGGAAGAGTTTTGTCTTCTGCTCTTAGAAGATGAAAGGCACTCTGGAGAGGACAGTTTGATTAATATTTGCTGAAATGCACTATTAAGCTGGATAAGAGAACAGCCAGGTCATTTTTATCTTCACACAGTTGGTGGATGTCATCTACAAATTGTAGCTGGAGTGTGGGTCCAATGTGGATATACTGGGGTGAACATGAATTTCACTGTTTATTCAACTGAAGCTGGCTTTTTTCGAATCAGAGGCTTTTTTTTTTTTTTTTTTTTTTTTTACAGACAGGTGTATTTTCAATCATTAGGGTTCCCATGGAGCTTTCTGCAAAGTTTGCAAGTGTCCCACCCAGACAGCTATTGCAGTGCTTTGCACAGTGCCAAAAATCCCCTTAGTGGTTCAAACTGGGAAAAATTATTATCACTTCCTTTTCTGACACCCTTACATCTGTTGCAGAAAGTTTACCATGTCCAGGACCATACAGAGAGACATGGGGCTGCTGCAACTGGAGAAAGATGCTATCTTCTGCCTGATGCTGTGCTATTTAGATTGTGCCACATGATCTGGCAGTTCCAGACATCTTGCAATGCATATCAGAAGTCTCTGGGGGAAAAAACAGAAAGACAGGTAAGGAGGGTGTGCTGGGAGTCAAACAAAGGTAGAGTTTATGGGAAAGTGAACAGGAGAGGGGCAAAGCAGCAATAGGAAGTTAAGACTTTGAACAAGCCCAGTCATGCCTCAGGTACTGGTTCTACCTGTCTGCTGCCTGACCACAGCCCAGTCTGCCCAGTGACTGCAGTGGGAACTGGGGTGCTGAGCAGCACTGAGCATGGGGCTTGTTTGCTGGTCGTGCTCCTGTGGAGGAACAGCAGACAGGTGGAAGTGGCCAAGACACGCTGCAATGAGCATGCCAGTCAGCTGGCAGCCCTTGCCACAGGTTCATGTGCAGGAACCAGAAATGGCTCTGGAGAGGAAACACTGATCCACGTGTGGCATCTCCATGGCAGGACTTGGGAAGCGAGTGGATGGTGACAGAGGAGGTTTCAGTGATCTCTGCAGCACACCTCAAGGTGCATCTGCTTGCTGAAAGGGATGGCAGAGGAGGCCCTGGCTACAGGACCAGGTAGATTCACAAATCATTGCACATGATCCTCTCTCTACAGAAGAGAAATCATCCTCCCTATCCAGAATATTTGCCTTTCTCCTACCCTACAAAGTATGATCTTTGTATGGTCTGACCAAGCTCTGAACTTGGTAAGAAGAGGCAGCACTCAAAGCAAACGGATGGGCACACAAGCCCCTCTCCATTTTGAAACAGAAACAGCATACTCCAAAGCCAATTACAAACTGAGATTAACTGTTCTGGATTTCGTTAATTACATATCAATTAGACCATCTCAGAAGGAAAGCTCATTAGGAGCTATGAAGTAGAAAGGGCATTAGGAGGACAGAGTCAGGAAAGCCAGTTATCTTCTAGGGAAGGACAAGCATCCTGTGCTCTCTGCCATCCTCATTTCCTCAGTTTCCTCTTAAGGTTTGGAGACAACCACTATGAATTTCTGCTTTGCTTCTGCTGAAGACAGCAAGTAAAGGAAGGCTGAAGTGCCCAATCTGCAGGTCTTTTGAGACTTGCGATCAACTCAGCCACAAAAGCTTCAGGAGGAACCTTCCTGAGTACAGGAAAGGGAGCAGGGACAAAGGGCTTGGTTCCCTCCAGCCTAGAAACCTGCCGAGCTCTTCAGCACTACTGAAAAAAAAAACCAAAAAGGCTTTTCTCCTGACCTGCTGATGGTCACAGACACAACTCTGCCAGGAAATATTTGGCTTGCTGTCTCAGGTGACTTATGCAAAATAAGTGGCCGCTTTTCTCCCGAAGACAGGTTCTACTTGACACTGCATTCCTGGGCATTTGTAGCCTGCTCCTGCTGCTGCAGAAATCCAGGCTCAAGGGAGAAGCTTTTGCAGCTTCATATGCGGGTTTCACCACCACTGTTTCCTGGTTCTTCCCTCATGGTTTCCTTGGAAAAGACAGTCACAAGAGTTTCCAGCCCACAGCTAGTTAATCACACACAATTAACATAAACCTGAATGTAGTGGGGAAAAAAAAAAAGCCGGGAAAGCCCCCTTTTCTCAGCAGCTGGATGAGGCAATTTGCAGAAAGCCCGGAGGCATGGGGGAAGCAGGAGCCTTTCTTGAGGTTGCTGCGGGTCCATGTGAAAGGGCAGATGAGGGCAGTTTAGGGCAGCACTCGGGCTCCCTCAGCTTCAGCACTGCGGGCCAAAGCAGGACAGCAGGGAAACTGCCTGCCCAAACACCAGCCTTGCTACAAATGGTGTAGGGGAAAGCTCTCTGAACCATGGGGAGAGCCAAGAGCAACATGACTTGCAGGACAACAGTCAGAAGCTGGATGCAGTTTCTGAGAGCCTCAGTCCAGCACTGTAGAGCCAGAGCGTGTGGGGCTAGAGGGGATGTCAGGACTGATTGGTACAGTTTGACATCTGTGGATAGCTTCCCTCAGAGGTGCTCTCCAAGCCATGCTCTTCTGCCAGCGCTGGTGCTCAGCTGGTGCCCTGGGGTGTTGGTCCAAGGAGCTGTATTAGCAGAAAACAGATCCCTGAAAAGTGAATTGCTTTTTCCCAGGATGTTTTAGGGCCAGCAGTGCTCATGTGAGGAAAGCTAAATGAGTGTAGAACTACTCCTTCAGTAAGGGCTATCTGTAGGACAGACTGAGTTGTAATGCTGAGCTGCTCCTTTGGGCTCAATTTTCACCATCAGCTCTGCAGGCCGCTGCTCACCCAGGGATCCTACCCTGCCCTGCACCCTTGCCTGGAGGCTCCCACCACACAGAGGGCCAGGACAGCCCAGCAGAAAGCTCACCCAGCAGAGAAACAGAATGTCCCTCCAGCCTGTCCCACCAAATGGACCTGCCTGGCACTTGGCAATATGAAGACCATTGCCCATCTGAAGGAGCACTGCTCACCTCCAGTGCACAGAGACAAACATGTTCTGGAAGAAGCTGCAGTGGATTGTGAAACACCAGCTGTGAGGTACAGCATGTCAGATCTTAGATTGAATCCAGGGCCTTGTGGAAAAAGAGGAGCCTAATGGTGAAAAAATACTGATGAAAACAAATAGCTATTTTCTTGGGACTTGGACTTCCTTCTGGACCTCACCCACTTGCCCCAGGGTTTGCCAACAGTGGGAGTTCCCCCAGTACACAACGCTTTAATATTTAAATTGCAGTGTCTGGTACATTGACTATTTCCAAGCAGAGCCCTCCAGATGCTTACTCATTTAGTGATGGCCGGGTATTTGCATGGGTTTTACAGCCTTGAATATTTAAGGAGGTAATGTGATGGGAATGCAAGAGAAAAGAGAGAAGATAAAGCCTCCCTGGCTGAGAATGTGCATATACAAGGGGATGGGAAGAATGGCATTGGGCACACACACACTGTGCCAGCTCTTCCCTTTACTTGAGAGGCTGTGCTCTGCACAGATTCTGTCTCTGGCCAGTCTCTTAGTTGCTGAATGGGGGGCATAAATGGAAGGAGGATGGAAATTGCATGGCTGAGCAGCAGAGGAGTGGTGGATGGATCAGCTAGCCGAAGACATGGCAAGCAAGAGGTGATTCCTGGGGAAGTTAATTTTCCATTTAAGTCATATTAGCCCAGGCTTTGGGGTAAAGGGGAGAAGAGCTCCCCCATCCCAAAATACTAAGAGGAGAGAGAAAGGAAAATTTGTTGACAGGGTGTAATTCTACAGCATAAGCAGGGATAGTTTCTAAATATGAGAGAGAACCAGTTCAGACTGGTTTAACAGAAACTCCATGCACCAAAAACCTCTAGCGAGGACATTAGAATAGGAGCGTTGCATCCTTGCCGGCAGCTCCTGTCTGCTCGCCTGCAGAGCTGCATGGTCCATGCAATGACCCCACAGCTCCCTAGAGCTGCTGAGCCACCCCAAGTGTGTCACAAATGCCCCATCATCCTCTAATGTAGATTTGCAGGGAAGGGTTGTATGGCAACGTTTGGGAGACAGAGCTACCAGCTTCCAAATTTGATGACAGTCTAGTAAAAGGACTGTTTCAGCTTGCTTTCATTTTAATGAAGGTTCTACTGCCTGAAGTCCTCTGATTACTGGGGAAAAGTCTCTTATATCTTTCAAAATGTAGTGTGTAAGTTGGGGACAGCAATAGAAATCAGCAAAAAAAATCTGGGAAACTGATCCAAACAGGTAAAGAAAGAGAAGCACCCACATGGGTTTTGTTTTAAGTCACACTGATAAGTTTTTGGGGTTGGACTGGTGACCCCAGTATCTGGGGCTTCCTCTGTGTAACCCATACAAAACCAAAGGGAAGTAAACTCAGGGCACAGCATACCCACAAAAGGTGTGGGAGACCCTAAGTCAATCCTCTGTTCTTCTGAAGGTTTTACCACCTCTTCCTGTCTTGCAGACAGGTAGATATGATGCTTTGAGACCTGGGGGAGTATGGTAGCATAACATTAGACCATGATATAGATGGGGACGAAGGGAACAGGGCCTCACAACTTATGGAGCTCACAGAGGCTCACATCTCACACCTCAGCACCAACTCAGGCAATGCACCATGTCCCTGCTGCTTTGACAGTGCAGTGTCCGAGGCAGCACCAAGAGGGATATTAAGATATTGCTGCCCCCTCTTGTGGACATCTCAAAAGGAGCTGGCAAACCACCCTGGGCAGCTGCTCTGGCTGAACACCCTATACTGAATAAAAAATGCAGCAGTGCAGCCCGGAGCCCATGGCAGAGGCAGAAGTCTTGGGGCCCCTGGGGATGCAACTGAGGAAGGGAAGGGCTCCCACAATGCCTACATGAGAGGGACATTATAGTTTCATTTAAAGAAGAGTTTCTGGCTGGGGGAGTCCCAGCAGCTCAAATTTCTGGACCAATGTTTTGCTTCAACTGCTCAGAAATATTTTTTAACAATCCTGAAGCAGTCGTCATGTGGGTCAGGTGTGTCAGGGCAGAGAACAAAGACACAGGCTCTTTGTATGCACTGAGACTTGTGGAAAAATTCCCTTCCTATCGGAGCGCCTGGCTGGCTCCAGCAGGGCTCCTCTTCCTCTGCATCTCTCATCAGTTGCTCACTGTCATTTTGTGTATCCTCTCATGTAGGCTGGCTCTGGGCAACCTGGAGAAGATGGTAATTAAACATTGGGTGGCCTCTGCAAAACCTTCTAAAGCTGTTACAGGAACTGATGGTTAGTTTCAAAACTCCTGACACAGCTGGAGATGAGGACATCTTGGCGAGGCAACTATTGAATAAGGGCCACACAAACTCTGTCACACCTCCTGTGGCACCTTGCCAGGAAACACTTACTGGTCAGCCAGGTTTCCTTGCAGAAAGGTTCCTCCATGCCCTCTTAGGTGCTGCAGAAGAGATTACAGCTGCTAGAATTTCTAGAGGTGACTCTATTTCTCTGTGACTACAAGCTATTACAATAATATGCAGTTCTATGCTTGATAACCAAGGGACAGTATTTACAATTCTCTCTCCATGAGTCCAAGGAGGAAAAGAAAAAAAAAAGATGTCTGGGAAGTTTTCACAGGCTATTTCTCACACAGGTGCTATTTTAGTGAGCAAGGTTTGCTTACCACATAGTGGACTAGACTTCAAATCTGCATGTCTGCCATTTAGGAGCTCAAAGCATGCTGCAGTAGGAGCAAGTCTGGTCATTCCTAATGCTTGAAGTAAGGTGGGTAAAAATGAGATTCACGATCTGCCTTTACATTATGCAGTGCTTGCACCAAACTGTTCCTTCTTTCACCCAGCTTTAGAGCTCTTCTTTTTAACCAGAATGAACAGTTTGGTCTCAAAACAAAAATAATTTCTTCCTTAGGCATTAAAGTAGCCCTGAGGGCTAAGGCAACTTATCAGAAAGTTTTACCCCACTGTGGCTTTTGTGTGTGGAACAGTGCTCTGGCCTGCCACTGTGGAGCCATCCCTTGTTGTACCAGGGCAGCTGCTGCAATGGTTTGCAGAGCCATTGTGCCCTGGGGAAGCCAGAGACACACGATGTTTAGCTGTGAGCTAATGCTTCCAGGCCAGTAAGCCACTCAAACCCTGTGAGGTCCCCTCCAGCCTGCTGGGATAATCTCAGCCAAAAGCTCAGGCAAATCCTCCTTCCTGACAGTCAAAGCAAGGTGACTAAACAGCTTTGCTGGTCAGGAAGGGCAGAGTTCCACGGTTATCCTTCTGCAGAGGTGTGCACCACCAACAGGCAGATTGGACAATGTGAAGGAGCAGTAGTTTCCCCTCAGTGAGACAGCAGCTCCTGGGACCTGCCAGGAGCCTGGCTCCTCAAGGATTGCAAACAACCCTTTGGAAAACACTGATCTCGGTGGGGAAGGCATTGTCTGCATTCACTGCAAGGACAAGGGGCAGGTCCAGAGCTTCCTGCCCTGAACCAGCCAGCAGCTTCACACGGCTCCCTGTTCCTGGCAGGTGGGGAACATGGAGGATGTGCTCCCTGTCCGACACAGCCAGTGCAATGGGGCAGCTCAGCTGTCACCAAACACTGCTCTTGCTTGGGCAGTAAGGCAGTGAGGCAGCCTCCCCTCACTGCTGGCCCCTGAGGAGTGGGATTCTCATTTTGCAAAGTTTCAAATTCTGGGTTCTTGGTCCTGTCTGAAAATTTCCAAGAGCTGAGATTTCCTGGGAAGCAGGAGCCCTTGTGTCGGGTGGGGGCAGGGGCTGAAGGCAGGTGGGACTTGGGGGGTGCAGGCCCAGGAGCCGCACGGGGCAGGGCTCAGGCCGGACCCGCAGCCTCCAACAAGGCTGTGTCCAACACCAGGGGCCACAAAGGTGTACTGTGAGAGAAAGAGACTGCAAAGCACGTACCCAGCTCTCTCTGGAGACTGTCACGAGAAGCAGTCGTGGTTTCAGGTGGCGCTCCCAGGCCAGGGGTTACCGCCGGGAGGGAGCGGTGACCCCGTAGGCCAAGCTCAGCAAAGCCGCTCCCGGAGCAGTGCTTCAGGGCACAGGAGGGAAAATGTCTGCACTTACACCTGTAAGTAGCTGGAGAGGGCATGTTGGGAGGGCTGGTGTAGAGTGTGGTCATGACAGAGCCAAGCCCACAGCCCAGAGCAGAGTGTGGGGAGAAAGCGTTCCTGCTGCAAGCAGCGCTCGCAGCCCAGCCAGGGTGGCCAGGTCAGTGGTGCAGGGCAGGTCCACCTCGTTGCTGTACAAACCCACTGCCAATTAGCCAGTCCCATTTAGCTGACTTTACATCGCAGTTCTTGAGTGATCACCAGCCTGAAGACACAGTTAGAGCAACTCCTGTTTAAAGAATAGTGTCTGCTTTTGGTTTCAGACCCAAAGCCCAAACCAGTCTGACCAGCTGGAACCCAGTTTCAGGTTACACCCTGCCTTGCTCTCTGGGTGACTTAGTGGGTAATAATCTTTCTCCCAGAACACCTCATGCAGTAGTTTCCTCTTTATGTACCCACATATGTTGCACCCGTGCTTCCAGCCCTCCCCAGGCCATGGGACCGCTGCTGCAGCAGCTCTCCCGAGATAGCACAGCTGGGGCAGATGAAAGGGTGTGAGATAGCAGGCATGGGAATGGTACCTGCATCCTCTGCAAGTCATTGCTCCTCAGACACCACTCCCAAGCCAGATAAGACAAATATCTCTTTATTATCAGAGTAAGTACACAAAAAAAAAAAAAAAATCAAGACATTAGGTTTATTGCATAGGCCATGATAGGCTCTGGGAAAAACAAAGAGATGGAAGAAATGATATGAGACAGGTCACAAAAAGGAGGAATCTGACCCAGGAATGCTGAGATGCCTGTGATGGGGAGAGGCATGCAGTCAGAATGCCAGCAGACTCTGGGCAGCAGTTTCTTTCCTTTCAGCCCAGGCATCAGCCCAAGGAGGCAGCTCTCCTGCCACTGCACTTGAGAGGACCTGAGCCATGTCCTGAGCTGGGAATGGCTTCACCAGAGCATTCAAGAACAACTCTGCCCTTGGCCCTGAAAGAGTCCCAAGAATTTAAACTGAAGCCTGTACATGGATTTATGCTTCTTACACACACAGACACATGGACACACACGCACTGGTTTCCTCTCTCTTCACAGCAGTTTTCCAAGAGCAGCAGGCGCTGGAAGTTTAGGGATTGGTGCCAGCCCCACAGCTGACAGCACATCAGGCCCTTCACAAACAGCTTCTTCTGCCTCAACAGAAATCCTCAGCTCACTGAGGTACAAGCCTGGACCAGCAGATGCAGGACAGAGCTCAGAAGCATCTCATTGCAAAGGGACTACAGGGGAACATATAGGACCAGGACTGGGAACAGGACACTGGCAAAGTGGGGATTTCACATGCTGCCTTGGGGCCAGAGATGAGCTTTGGACCTCCCAGAGCTGGGCTGGGCTCATCTTGCATCAGAAGAGACAAGTCAGCAAGGGCAAGGAAGCCTGTGGATATTAGCTGGTGGTATCCAGCCCACTTCTATGCTCTGGGAGATGCCAGGGACTCAGGTCAGGCAGTGTGCTCAGAGGAACATGAAGTAAAATCAGAGCTGTAGCTTTTCTGCACAATCAGCAGGAAAACTATGGATGTTTACTTCATGTGAGAATAAATAAATATTTTCTCAATGAGTTTCGGTCCAGACTGTACACTGGGAGAACACACAGACAGAAAAATGGTGAACACGTACTGTACACAGGAGACTGAAACACAGCAGCCAGCCAGCAAAAAGTCTAGGTGTGCTTTTCTGTTAAAAAACAAAGCCTAGTGACTTAAGCAGGTATTTCTGTTTCTGTCCATGTTGAAAACAGGAACTGCCAGAGAGTGTCAGAGAGCCCTTGGATCAGGTCTGAATGATTATTTGAATCCCACAGACTTCAAGGGATGCACCACAACCAGACAGACTGCTGAAAATCAAGGCACCTTGCAGAAGGGAAGGAAAATACAAGGTTAAGTGGCAGAAAGTGACACTGAAAACAAATTGCTGGCTCTGGTGAGCTTGCACCATTCACCAACATGAATGCTACACAGATCCAGTTCCAGGCTCCTTCAGGAAGTTGAGCAAAGTTGTGCCCCAGGTTTGAGAAGGAAGAAAGATGTAATTCAGAGTTTCATTGGATTGTTTGAGGTTAGGAACAGATGGATGTCAGAGAGCAACAGAATGCTCACAGTTCCTCACTTTCCAGAGCAGCCATTTAGCCTAGACAATCACAAACACTAGAACTGCCAAATCACAGTTAAATCTTGGCCTGATGCTCCAAATGTCTTCAAAGAGAACGAGTCCTTCAGGCACAGACCTGTGTCTAAAAACAGAACTCCAGAAGTTTTGGGGAGTGCCCCAGTGCTGAGCTGGAGAGAGAGGCTGTAGGTCAGACTGGTTTGATGCCACTGCTGTAGAACAGATGCTCAGTGTCCTCTGTGGTGGAGAGGGTTGAGTTGGTAGCAGTGGGAGGCTGACGGCGGTGGCTGTTCTTCTTCTTTTTCTTCAGGAAGAAGTAGCCAATGAACACCAGGACCACCATAATGCAGATCCCAAGGAGCACAGCAATCACAACCTCAAAGGCACCTGCAGGAATGCATGCACATGTTAGAAGGGATGCTCCACAAACTCTGATGCAGCAGGAGTGGCCAGGATGAAGCAAGCACAAAAGCCACTGCAGAAATTGTGCTGGCAAAGAGAAGAGGCAACAGCTGACACGACAGCATGGTGGTCACTGCACAACAGGCAAAGAAGAAAGCACAGCCAGCCTGTCTCTCCCTAATGATATTTCCCAGATGCACCACGCCCTCTAAAGGCTGATCTGTGACTTTGGCAGGCTTGGCCATTTGACAACCCTAGGAATATCAAATCCTTCTGCAACAGCAGCCTTGTGTCATACCTCAACAGGGAGGTCATCAAAGGGTGGTCACAGAAGGCACCTCCTGGCTGGGACAACACCGAGGGAGTGAGCTATGGAGGATAGGCTGAGTTTGTGGGAAAGCACTCTTGGCAGCGGTGGGAGCACTTCTCCAACCAACCAAACCCCTGCCTCATCAGTGGAGACAGTCAAACACGATGCTTTTGAGAGATAGTGTGAATTTAAAGATTAAACCCATCTCTAGGATTTAAGAGCAATAGAGAGATAGTGTGAATTTAAAGATTAAACCAATCTCTAGGATTTAAGAGCAATAACCTTCATGTGACATTTTTTAAAGAATTTGTATTTCAGCAGCATTGGGCTTTTTTAGTGCTGTAGAGAGGTTGTATAGGGTCATCACATTTCCCCACAGTCTAGCACTTGATATTATTCACATTTCCACTTAAGCTTTCTTTCTTGTAGAAGTTAATAGTCCTTATGTGAAACTGGCCCTTAGGAAGAGTTTTACTTCCCATTTTTTGATGTTGAACTGTGGAACATTTATGCAAGTTGATGGAAAGAAAAACAGGAGTCTCTGCAAGAACCACTGAGTCACAGACACAGGAAAAAATGGACCACAGTTGCACAGTGCCCAGAAGCACCTCTTGCCACTGCCAGCATCCCACAAATCCCACACTGCTCCCCCAGCTTCAAAAGGGGTGTGAGAGAGAAGGTTACTGTTTGCAAAGAAAGACAAAGTATTTTTCAGGATAAGGAAAAACAACCAGAAAGATTGGTTGGGAAAATTGTTACTCACTTAACATAGCAGTTTGGGACTCAAATGATTCCCATCTTCGGCCAATGACATCTGCTTCTGAATTGGGAACACAGAGGGGGGAAAAAGGTTTTACAAAGAAGGCTGTGAACAAGGCATAAGACAGGTTTCTGAGGAGCATATTTCCAGTGCTCTGAAGTGACTGAAGGCACACAGCATCCCTCCTCGACAGCCATGGCACTGAGCTCTCAGGGTAGGCTGTGAGGCCCAGTGTAGCTGAGGGAGGCAGTTTGCCTCTTAACAGCTACAGCTTGGCAGTAATCCTCCTGTTGGCCTCCAAAGCAATATGTACCAAGTGTACAGTGTAATCCTTTCCCTATTTTGTTTAAAGCTTCAGGCTAGTATGTATCATTTAGGGTTTTCTCAATTTCTCCCCTCTCACTTAGGGGGGACACCTAGAGCAAAGATACGAGGTTAGATTCTCTTCAAAGCAGATATATCTCTGGTTAATTTTGTTATCCTTTATTGTCTTTTCTTCAACATCAGCACCCAAAATGCCTTCCAGCTCTGTGAAATGACAGGCTGCATTGCAGAAAGATGCTGTAGATCCCCCATACGCCATGCTGTGGGTCATGGCCAGGGTTTGACAGCAGAGCAGCTTTGACTAAAAGCTCCCAAGGCACTGCCTCTTTGGGACCACAGAACTTAATCTGAAGTGGTTTTCCCAGTTTGATCAGTAAAACTCCAGCCCTCACTATGTATGCTTACTTGTGATGCCTGAACATGATTTCATGCACTCTTCCTCTTGTTCAAAGTTGTTGCTGTTGCCACCACAGCCCCCGTAGGTGAAGGGGTCACATTTCTCCAGGAATGGGTTGTAGTACCAGCGGGAGATGCTCTCAGTGCACTGTCCAGTATCAGGCAAGTCCACACAGTGGCCTGGCAAAGCAAGGCAGAGGTACTTTAGCCCAAGCAGTGCCTTCCCAGAGCAGCAAAATCATCTGTTCACAACAAAAGAGCACAAGCACCATGGCAGAGGAAATCCATAGCCAGAACAGTGGCTCTCAGGTCCCCACTGCTCAGTTGCCAGCTGGTCAAATTTGCAATGCAGAGGTGAGCTGGCACCTGCCATAAATCTAACTAGCAAGCAGAAAAAGGAACTTCAGAGTGTGGAGTCATGGTAACCTGGATTCACTCCCCTGTGGAAATGACCTGTCCTCCCTGGGAGGCAGAAGGGAACATGAAGAGCCTGGACACACAGAAACCACAGATCAGATCTACAACTGAGCTGCATTTAAATGACTTGGGATATATTCTTTTAGCCTTGTGATATTCTTTTAGCCTGTGACAGTTTGTTAAACTGTCTACAGTTTAACAAACAAAGCAAAGATATGGGATCGAGCACAGCTATTGCTGTGTCCCCCACATTGCTTTGGTTTGCACTATTTAAAAAAAAAAACAAACAAACCATGCTGCAGGGTTTTGTATAGGCCAGGTACTGTGCCCAGCAAGCAACATGCATGAGACCTACCTGGATGGAAATAGTTTAGGCAGGAGAGTGAATGCCTGCTGTCAACAGCTGTCCTCAAGGTCAGAGAACAGGCCCTTGCTCATTTTCAGTACAGGGACTATCCAGATGCTACACCTGGTTTTGGATTTATAGAGGGAAGCAGTTTTACCATGGAACAACAAACTGAAGAAAAAACCAAAAGCCGGCAGAGGTCAGCCTAGGTGCTCTGGATGGTACATACCTTGCTTATGTGTGACATTGATTTTCTGCAGTCTATTGAACTCATGAGCATCTGCAAGGGAAACATTTCATATTAAAACTTCTCTCACCAGTTGAAAAGAAATGCCTCTGTCCATGCAGACATGGGCAGGCAGGGCTTTCCTGCACCTTCCTTTGCTATCATGAGCCAGAGGAAGGGAGATACCATTTGATGTTCTTATGTATCTCAAAGCTATGAGTGGAACATGGGAAAAATAAAATGTACTAACAAGAAACTCTTCCCAATTTCCAATCCACAGATACAGAGACAAAACTAAGGGAAATAAAGGCTGCTTTCTTATTTTTGTTTTCCATCAAGAAGTATGGGAAAAGTCACTCCACGTTTTAAGAAATGTAAAAGAGCATGAGTGCAGAATACAAGAGAGGGCAAGAGAGATTCATCATAGGCTTGCAAATCTAAAATGGCAACAAAACACCCACACACAGGAAAGAGATTATGGGAATTCAGAAGAGGTGAGGCGGGAAGGAAGAAGGGAGGAGACAGGGTGCATTTACATTAGCATAAGAAGATATTAAGGGGACTGTGCCACTGGACAGACCTGGAGAAATAGTGGTTTCCTTCCCCATTTCCCCACTCTAAGACAGCAGGTAAGGTCATTCAGTGAGAAAAATATTGAAAGGGGACAGAAAGACAGGCCTGAAGTCTTACAGATAGGTGCAGAGAAGAGAGTCAAAGTGCATTTAAGAGGCAGGAAATGTCACAGAAGGAAGGTCATCTCTTGTAGTCAGGAGAGATACAGGACATGGCAGAACCTACAAAACGTAATACTGTGGAAAGAGATAATGCAGGGTCAGGAGTTAAGAACCAAAGACACCAAACAGTACTGACTCAGCACCTGTAACTTACATTGGACCCATTCCTGGGCAGATGCTAAAGTTGTCTGAGTCAGAATTTAAAGTACTTACATTGTTCACAGTACATCTCATCCGATTCATCAGCACAGTCGGGAGTTTCATCACACTCCAGATAGGCATCAATGCAGCAACCATCCTTGCATCTGAAGAAGGGGGCCTGGCAGTTCCCATTGCATACTGCATCAGAAACAGTTCAGGTAGCTCATTAGAATTCATTGTTTCTCCCTGCCAGATGCTTTACAAAGGACTTAAAAGCTGCTGATAGGGTTGGCAAACAAGAAACAAGGCAGACCAGTAAAGGTCTCTCCTCAATGCCACCCTAGACTAAAAAAAAAAATTTAAAAAAAATCCTGTTTATAAAGGAAACATTACTCTGGAAACAGCCATGTTTCCTCTCAGAAAAAAGTACATAGCAGGTGGAAGCAAAACTGAGCTACTCAGGAAGATTATGGAGACATTGCCAAAGCATGGGGGATTAAATTAGGAAAGCCAAACTGAAACTTGCACACTGGGCTGCAAAAGCTCCAAACCTCTTTGCTCCAGAGGCTGTCCCAAGTGCTGAGTACTGTGCCCAGTTCTCAGCTCTCCAGTGACAAAACACATTGGTACACTAGAGTAAACATCAGCAAGAGCCTGGAGCACAAGACCTAGCATGAGCAGAAGACAGACATTATAGAAGAGACATTCATTTTGGAGCACAGTAATAGGATGAGCAGCAACAGACAGGAGTTGCAACAAGGGAAAGCAATATAAGGGGAAAAAATTATAATGAGGGTCATCAAACATTGGCATACTTTGACCAGACAAAGTGTAAAATCTCCTTTTTCAGAGATACCCAAAACTGAATTGGATAAAGAGCTGAGCAACCTAGTGTGACTCAAAGCTGGGCCTGCTTTCAGTAGTTGGTTGGATCAGGTGACCTCTAGAGGTAATCCCCAACCTAAATTATCCTATGACATGAAAGTGAAAGGCTTACTAAAGAAATTACTCTCCAGTGCCTCACTTTCCACACTGAGTCCCAATCAAAGCCACAGGAATGGACATGAGACACTCAGCCCAAGATTGCAGTAGGATTACACTGTCCTATGGGAGACTCACCTGGCTGTTGTCGCCCACCAATAGAACCTGAAGAGACAAGGGGAAAAATAAAATAAATTTACCACCACAGCTTTTTGTCAGCTTAATATCAGCTTTATATTGTCTTCATGAGAATATTTTCAAGAAGGAGGCCCTGGATTACAGAGGTGAAATATGGATGCCCATCATTCAGAGATCCAGATGAGCTGTACCTGCGTGAGGCAAGCCTGGAGGAGGACAGGGGAACTTCCCACCACAAGGGAGACCATTTCCAAATTGTCTTTCTTTTCAAAGGCTTTACCCTCTTTCTTAAGCTGTGCACTGCAATGGGCCTGACAGAGGCTCAGCCCATTTATCTGAGCAGCACTAAATTGTTCTCAGTGGCTTGAGGCTGGCAATGAGGGAGATTAATTTCATTCTGGGAGTGAAGCACTTCTGGCCCCCAACTGCACAATGCTGCTCTCTGAATTTAGGCTTCTGATGCAACACAAAATTTTGATGTGGGGTTCTGCAACCAGAGGAATACCAGGGACACTGTCCAGTGCTTTAGGAGCTGGGTCAGATATGTTGGCAGCTTAAGACAATGACTGTCCATCCATAATTAGCCCAGTCTCTTCAGCTTACTGGGCTCTAACTAGGTGAAAGCCAAGAGACTGCAGTATTTCTCCATAGGGTCATCCCCATCCTATGAGAAAGAGGGGGCTGGATTTTTGAAGGACTCACCTCTGACATTCTTGCAGGCGAGTTCACACTCCTCTTCCCGCAAGTAGTTATTCTTGTTGGGCTTGCAGCCACCAAAAATGAACTCCTCACACTGCTGAAGGCTTGGATTGTAAAACCAGCGTGGAAAAGATCCCCGACACCAACCCACCTTCTTTGGAGTCAAACAATGCTCTGTCAAGAAAGTTAACACAAAAGGGTCTGGGTGAGATAAGTCCTTTGGAAGATTTTCTGTTTTGTATACGTGAAGGCAAACAAAATCTTCCAAAGCACGTGTCTGAAAGGTTTACAAAATCTTGACCAACATGGATAAGGAGAGCAGGGAATCATGGAATGAATTTTTTAATATGAAAGGGTAGGTCACAAAACTGAATTAAAAGGTGCCACATCCATAAAACAAAAAGAGCTACATCCCCGCACAGCACCTAGTTAAGCTGTGAAACTCCTTGCTTCAGGAGGTTGCTGCTTTTCAAAGATTACATGAGGCCAAAAAGGGATTTGTTTTTAAACAGAAAGACATCATCTTCTGCTTAAAAACATCTCCCAGTTGTAAAATCCTTGGGGATTATTCAAGTGTAGTAGAGACTGACTGACAGCATATCATGTTCTTGCACTCTTTCCAAAGTACCAACCTCTGCACACTGCTGAATGCAGTGTATTGGACTTTGGTCAGACCTTTAGCATCACTTGACATGGCTGCTCTTATATTTTTATGGTACCTGAGATAGGAGACGTCCCCTGCTTAGCTACTAGTCAACCATTTGTTCAAGAACTTCTTACTCCTAATACACTTGTAATGCTAAACATTTTCATCACTAAATAAAGCTATTAAAGAAAAAATAAATAAATCCAGGGATACATCAAATATCCTGCAGATGACTCCACCTACCCTGCAAGCTAATGGCCTTCACAGCAAAACCACAGAGTCAACAAGACCTTTCATGTTCTCCTGCTTTGCAACCTCAGTTGCACCCCAAGCTTCATCCACTCTGGTGTCACCCAGCAGAGAGCAATAACAGAGCAGATGGGGTTATTGCAGGCACCATCTCCTGCAAGGTACATGAAGACTCCAACATAGATCACTACGAATGCAGAGACCTTGCACTACTGGTGCAGGGTGTTACTGGGAATAGCTGACATGCAAGTCCAGGCTCTTGGTTGTGCTCTTGTCCCATCCACCCCTCTGAGAAGAGCACCAATAATGCCAGAGCAGTACCCAGGCTTGAGGACGCCAGGTGTGGGCTCAGGCTCACCTTCTGTCTGCTCAGAGCTCAACACCATGATGGTGATGTTGGTGAAGTCTTGCTGCTGTGCAGTGTCTGTGACAGTGAGCTGGAAGACGTAAGTCCCCACCTGGAGGTTGGAGATTTCTACCTGATCTTCTTCGTGCTTCTGAGAATGCAAAAGAAAGGCTTATGTAGGACAAAAGTACTTCTAAGGAAGAAGTGACTGAAGCTATGCAAGGTCCATGGTCCTGTGAGAGAAAGGAACTTGGATGGAAACCTTCAAGCAGATGTCTGGCATGAAAAATGTCTCGGTACTAAACAATCCCCCCCAAACCCAAGGACTGGTATCCAGCTGGAATAGAGAGAGAACAAGTACCACAAGCATAATTAGATATGTCATGGTTTGAATGGGGCATTGTGAAAGCACAAGGGAAAATGAAACTCCTTAGAGAGAACAGAAGTACCTGTAGTTTTTACTTAACTTTTTAAAACTTAAAACCTATTATGAATCATTTACTTAGTACATAGGGAATAAGGTAGCTGTATTCAATTATTTTGTCAGAAGAGAAAGCTACAATATTATTGACACAAACTTTTCCTCTATATTTACAATAGAATTGGACATTCATTTCCATGCTCTGGTTTTGATTAGGTTTCAAAAGAACACAGCCTTGCCATATATAATTTTTATGTAGTTAGTACAGCATAATATTAATCTACACCCCACCTGCAGAAATTGCTTTGGTTGGGCTAGGGCAAAGCAAAAAGGAAAGGAGCACTTGCTGAATTACACAGACCCCTTGGCACTCTAGAGTTTGTCACTGCTGATGTTCAAAATCAGTTGTGGTCCTGGTGTACTCATTTGCTAATTCTTCCAAAAGGTGCTACAAGAACCCCGCATCAACTCCATGGCTTTCCAAAGCATTTTGCAGAATTTTAAAATAAATAATTTGCCCTTCTAAAGCCACAATTCACTTTTAACATCTAGTAAATAGGCAATGTTCACACCCCAGAGATCTTGGATCTCTGCTCCAGCTCAGATACAATAGGAGGGAACTTAATGATTTAAAGAGAGGCAAAATCCAAGCAAAGCCCCAGGAGAACAGAAGCAGAACCTGAGACCAGATTGTTCAGAGACAGAAGAGGAAATAAACTGAAGTGGACAGAGTAAAACTAAGAGAAGGGCCTTCACTGAACTATAGGATCTTGGAACCAGAGGCAGCTCTTGCAAAAGCTCTGTCCTCTCAGCTGCTCCCACCCAGGCAGGTCAGGTGTTGCTCAGGAAAGCTGTGCAGGGAGCCTGAGACCTAATGAGGCCAAAAATGACACTTCTAAGTAGTGTGTGAGACAGGGAGGGCAACCACAAGGACCCCTTCATAGTTTTTGGGAACAGACTCCTGCATGGACCGGCTTGAAGAGGAAGGACAAGGTGACATTGAAGTCAGGGCTCTGACTGACCAACCTAGTGCAGAACACTGAGCAAGCTGCTTATTCCCTGCAGCTCCCTACCTTCATCTCGGCAGAGGGGTCGCCAAGGATCTGTTTCCATTCATAGCTGACTATCCCATGGTCATCCGTGCTCTCTGTGCCTCTCAGCATCACTGGCTCCCCTGGCTGTACCCTCATGTCCTTGACAGCACGGGCTATTGGAGGGTGGTCATCTGCAGAAGAAATGTAGAGCAAGGTTAGGGTAAGAGGCTGAAGAGTCCAGTCCTTGTGTCCACTACAGGAAGACAAAGGAAGGGGATTCTTCCAGGCTAAATCAATCCAGACTTCAACTGCTGAAAGGAAAACATCTTTATACCACTGTGCTCCTTGCAGCCTGAGCAAGAAACAGGCAATTAGTACCATTATTAGTGCCCTCACTAATTTAATAAGTCCACAACCCACTATGGAAGTCTCTTTGAGCCAGCTGGCTCCCTGGGCACTTCTGTCCACAGGAACCACCATAAGAGGGTGGCCCTGTGGCCACAGCCATTGTGCTTCTGAGAGTGGGATCACATCCTTGCAGAAGAGCACAGAGCAATGTCCGCCCTTCACTTAGCAAGGCAGCCTGATGTGGGTGTTGAAGAATGTGGAACTCTCATCATTCCTCCCACTATCTCTAAGCACTACATCAGTGTATTTAGCCAGAGCTACACAATGTGGGACTTGGATAGGAAATATTTCTCTTCCATCTCATCTTCCACCCCACTCTCTGACACACGTGCCTTTAAAACAGCACAAAAAAACATTCATGAGATTGTTATTTTCGTACTGTTTCACAGATTCGCTTACCAGCAACTTCCACAATCTATTAAATGTTTTTCCAGACTGTAAGTACAAGAGGTGTAAACTAATCCCTGCCCATGCCAGCCAGAACAGCCTATACAATGACACCACCGAGCGTGACTCATAGCTCCTCCTGGCCTGAATGTTTCTGATCGCAGGCTTTGTGCATAGCTCAGCCTGTAAAACTCCACCTGGTAGCGCCTGTACCAAGTCCAAGACTCAGTGTTCCAGCTCAGCCTGAGTCTTCTGTAAAGGCACCAACCATCACTTATAAGCTAGATAGAAATCACTCTGCCATTACACTGTTATATCAACTGTGACTGAAGGAGAGGATTAGTGTCCAAACCCCTTAGAAAATTACTCCATTAGCCGATTATTTTCACTGCTGCAGACTTGCTCCTAATTTCCTGTTTGAATCCTGGATTTAATCCTGTGTATCTGGATTCAGATCCCAGCTGCTGACTCCTGCTGCAGTCTACTGAAGGAACATTTAATACAAGGCATATGTACAAACAAACCTGACATTAAAACAGGTCACTTATTTCTTTTGTCACCTTGTACACACCACTGCAAGCTCCGGAAAGGGGACACATTCCTGCCATTCCTGCTAGGCAAACACCAGGAGGCTGGCAAGGAGAAAGGCAGCCTACTCCCTGCCACCATCCTGCCAGGGTGAGCTCAGTAGGTGGGTGCAATTGCACAAGGAAAAGACCAGTTTTTCAACAACATGGAGGCTGATCCTTAACTCGTGACTCCAAATCATGTTTTTCCTTGACATACATTAGCATGTACACTTTAAACAAAAAATTGCAGGCCAAACATCCAGCTACTTTGGGTTGTAGGTTGCATGATCAAGTAAAAGCTCAGTTCTATTCAACAGGCCAGCAACTTCTCCAGTTCCCATCTCTGACTAACCAAATTTACTGACTCTCTTCACATTCAGAAGAAGAGTCAAGAGTATTTCTTTATTTGTGGTGACTGCCAAGGAGTAATGCTCACTAGAATGTAAGGACCTGTTTTTCAAGTCTATCCCTTTTCTCCTTAGGATGCCTGAAAGTTCAGTGACTTTGGAGTATTTCTGCCACACTGACTGCAGGAAGCCTTCCCTGGCAACGTGGCTGTTTTCCACCTGAGCTTCAGAACCAAGTGCTGACTGACCCAGAGTAAGTATCAGCAAACTGCTCATACAATGGAGACTCCACTCTGTTTTGCTCTCAGTCTGTAGGAAAAATGAAAGTAACCTTTGCTATAATGCTCTTTCGACCATGGAAAGTTTCTGCTGTAAAACTCTGTAATTAACAGGGAGGTTAAAGCTTTATGATGCTGTCTGTGGCATGCTTTTTACTGTGAAACATAATCCTGGAGTCACTTCGTAAGCGACAATTTCCTCTCCCATTTATATAACACATCAGTAGGGGATGTATCTTTTCTTTATGACTCCAGAGGAAAGCATGATAGAGAGAATCCAAATTGCTTAAAAAGGTTTTATTATTCACACAGTACTCACACCTGAGACCCTGATTTTTTGCTTTTTAAAAATTTTTTTCTTGTTTAAAAGCTCATGCAGTCAGAGGCTTGTCTGGCTTCACCTCTAATGAGTTAACTTGAACCAAAATTGAAGGAATTTAAAAGATAATAAATTTCTACAAGGCCTTCAAAAGTAAGCATCTAAGTGCAGGAGAGAACGAGAGACCCCACTAAGGACCTTGCTAGGCAGGCACCATTGAAATCCCATGGCAGAATGTACTTGATAAGCTCACAGTTTGGAGGTTTTTCTCTTCTGGAATTCAGATATTAGCTTTTGCCCTTGAGATCTATAGAAAACCAGATTTCCTCAATTCCAGAGCTCATGCAGATACACCCCGAATAGCTGAGACTATAAAGCAATGCTTAAAAATACCTCAGGATGATTTGAGGTTGCTGCTAGAAAGAGTTGGAAAGCTTTCTGGTGGTAGCTGAGGGGCCCTTACAGCCCTCTGCTGACTGCCTTTGCAGGAGCAACTTCCAAATGAGACAAGTGTAGTTTGCACTGGGGACCAGGCACGGGAAAGACCTCACCGAGGACAAAAGCCACTGCTCAAAGCAACTGACCAGGCCAGGAGCAGAGATAGGAGCAAAAAGGAGGCCACCGAAATTCCAGCATCCATGAGACACAGGACCTTGGAGATTTCAGTGTCAGAAGCCAGCAGAACCTGTCTGCTGCAAAAGCAGGTGGGCAGCAGTGTGGCTCTTCCCACAAATGCTTAATTCCTGCTCCTGCATTGCTTCCAGGGAAGTCATTCGAAAGTGAACAGCTTCCTGAACCATCCACATAGAAAACTCTCCATTTCCACAGGCAGAGGTAATGAAGGATGACACTGCTGCCACAGTATTAATTTGCCTGAAGTGGAAAGAGAGAAAAGGGAACAAGGCAAGGCAATACAATGCAGTGCCTGGAGAAAGAGAAATACAGGCTCTTTCTTTAGGCCTTCATCCTGGCTGGGTAGTAAATACAGTCATGACAAAGCCATACAGTTTTCTAACAACTCATGCATAGCCAAGCAGCTCTCAGCATTAGTTTCTAGAAGTTTTTGTAGTGGTTGGTAAGTGGTGCACACAGCAGATCAATTTAACCTCTCTAAAACAATACAGTATGACTGAATGGATTATATATTCAGAATAACATAGGATGCTGCTCTCACTAGGTTCCCTCCATCCTTCCTCAAAGTGTGGGAGACCAGTCCTATTTGCTTTGGCAGGCACAGGGAGACTCTCCCACAGGTATTTATGCTATTTTAGTGAAGACTTGTACTTCCAGTCTCTTTGTGGAGACTGGAGCTCTGGAGACAGGACATAATGTAGCCACTTCAGTAAATGCTGCACGACAAACACTAATTTCACAACAAGCAGAGTGGAAGCTCCTCATCACCCACTCTGAGCAGGGAGCTGGACCAGCTGGTCTTCCAGGACCCTTCCAGTACACATTAGGCTCTGAATCTGTGCTGTGGGTACTGACTGTGCAACTTCCCATCTCCCAGCCTGAGCTTAAGGATGAGCAGCTGGCTCGGAGCTCAACAGCATCACCCAAAGGGGGACCTGTCCCAGCCCCAGCTGTGACACCAGTGCTGCTCATTTTAGTTGTCCACATAATGGAAACCAGCATGGGACCAAACATTTGAGTAGGGATGAGCTTTACTCTTGGGGAGCTTTCCTTTTGGAATGCATTACCAAAGTTTTAGGCTGCAAATCTCCCTGTATGGTGAGGCAGGAGCAGACATATCTGATCAGAACCCTGGGGTACCCAAGCACTTCCTGTCTCCCACTCACCAGCCCTGGATTCAGCAGGAGTAGGAGAGTGTCACTGAGCATTTCAAAACAACCACAAAAGGTTCAATTCAAGAAATGGACAAAGGTTCAGGGAGGTTATTTTCTAGTTTCACACCCAAAACTGGTTTGCCTAGACCAGGATAAGCTGGGCTAGTTACTTAAACACTGGGCTCCATTATAACCAATAAAGTGCATGCTGAGCCTGCCCCTCCCGGATGAGCCAGACAGAAAACTCGCACCAAAGTTCAGGCCCAGGAATCATTTAAGAAGATTGTGCCTTTTAACAATAACATCAGAGACTTCAGGCTGTACGTTAGCTGAAACAGGCGAGACAAGGCCAAGCTGTCGTCACCAGCTTACAAAGAACTCAGAAGCTCTTGTTCTGCAAAACACTGAAAATATATTCAGAAGATGTGCAGAACCCAGATTTTAGCTGTATTCATTGCTGACTATACCCACAGTTTTTTTCTGAAGTCATAACAATGTAAGAGTGGCCACAGTGGATTAGAGCAGGTATCCATGCGCCTGTGTTCACTTGCCAACAGTCTCGCTGCAGCTGCTTGAACAAGAGCAAGACTGCTGCAAGAATATGCTCTCCCAGCTTTCAGCTGCTTCCATCAGGCTCCAGAAACACTCCAAGATTAAATTTGTCCATTCAGCAGCCCCCAGCTGCGTGCTCTCTTTCAAGTGTTACCTACTCTCCACCTAAACATATATAAACCTCTTAATTCCACGGTCTGCTCCCTTTAGTAGCATAGTACTGTGGGTCTCATAACCTGTGACTTTTTTGTTTAATGTCACCCACTGGGATCACTAACTGGGTATTTCATTATTCACTAGAAAAAACATGCATTTAATTCTTATCATTGCAGAGGGTGTTGGAAGAGTGATACAGGTAAAGGCGCCTAGGACACTGCCAGCAGCTCATACAGGAAAGGAATGCATGATAAAGCATCAGATAAGCTTCCTGCAGACCCTTAGGGCCAGAATCAGGGGGCTGACAGTAACCTGGGATCCACAGTAGTCACAAAACTTCAGGTTTTAGCACTGATACAGCACAACAGCAGGAAAACGATGCAGTTCTGTCTCCAGTCCAAAATCTGGGCCAAGATTTTGGGAGGAAGACCTGACATGCCAAAACCAGCTTCCTTTAACGCTTGTTTCACCCGGCCTCTTCAGGCATCCCTAAAAGGTCCGGAAGCAAAAATGCTGTAGAGCTTCCTTATGTAGAGCTGTGGGCACTGAGCAGACACACTCAGTGCCCAGAGGCTCCTTCACCCGGCCTCCTGCACCTGCCCCATTGTGCCCTTCCCTTTCTCCCCCTCAGTGACAGCCAGGCATCCACCTTCCTGTCCAGACAGGTCCTGCATTGACCCAATTCCAGCATCACGGCTGGAAGGGCTGGGGGTTTGGTCTGGATTTTTTTGGTTTATATCTGAATCAAAATGGACATCCACATTTTTACAGCCTCATCAACTGCTGTAGGGAGGAGGACTCAGTTATTTCTCCAGTAAAATAAATCCCTTGGTTTCTTTCCCCCGCTAGCCCTCCTGAGTCATTCAAGGTTACTCAAAAAGCTTTTGATATGCCTAAAAATTTCAGAGGAGAGGAACACATTTCCAACAAAAGCACAGCCTGAACATCGCAGCCTGACCCAAGTAACAGCAGGGAGCTGCCCAGTGTCTGTCACTACAGCTGGAGACCTGCCTGGCACCCAGCAGCCTCAAAGTCAAAGACAGCTGCAGAAGAGACCAAGCCCTTCCTACACCCACAGCAGCCCAAGGCACAAGCCCCATGTGAGTAAGGAGAGGCACCCAAACTGCATTTCTGGAGTGCTTTTCACCTCTCACTGATAAGCCCTCCTGGGTCTTCCTGCTCCACCGCAGCCATGCCAGGATTGGTGAAAGGAGCACGAGGGATGGATTGCAAGACAGCAACTTCATATTGGTGTCGGGTGCTGCAGCTCGGTGCCATATTTTAGCAAACATGTCACTGGTCACACACAGAGGTCAGTGACACTTTCTAAAGATCTGCACGCATGGAATGCCAGACCCTGGGACCAGCCAAGGGACGAGAGGCTTGCAGTCTTCTTGTATGAGGCACTGCTCCACAGAGGTAAAGAGGCTGAATTGCTCAACAGTATATTGTATTTTAATCTAATCTTGTGAAATCAGGATGTACTAGAGATGATGCATTCCCTTTTCCTCCTACAGCAAAACATATAGGAGTTTAGACAGCTGCCAGCATGCCACCTCCAGTCTTGGTGATGTGGCCTGCACTTCCCCCTTAACTGCAGCTCCTGTGAAAAGAATTTTGAGCCTGGAACGGAGAGGAGGGAGAACTACTGAAACAGTCAGACACCTTTACCAAAAGGCCCTAAAATCCAGGAGGAAGCCACGAGTAGGGACAGAGGACCAGGAGGACCACTTCTGCCACACTGCTGTTCAAACCAGCAACACCCAAGGGCCGTTTCAGAGAAGTTGTGCCCTGCTCCAACCCCCTCACAGTGCTACTCAGGATGGAGAAGTGGCCATTGTGGAGTCTGGGGCATTTCCCACCTCCAGCACCCACAAGGCCTCAGGCTGGCATATCCCAGCAGAAGATCAAAGATCTATTCAGCTCGCACCATCAAGCCCTTGCACCCACCTGGATGCTCCCCTTGCCATCTTCACAGATCCTTTCCTTCCCACATGTGGGCTAGAAGGGGGTGTGAGGAGGATTACCCATAGAGATATTCCCTAACAGCCCAGCCCAACAAATGATAAACTGGTTATGGTTACCAAAGACCCAGCCAGGCTAGAAACATACCAGCCTTCTTAGGCTTCAACCAAAACACAGAAGGAGGGAGCAAAAGGAGAAGCTGCTGTGTTTTAGTGTTTCTGAGCACACTGCAATTCTTTGGAGATTGCAGGTGGCCAGCTTCAGATTAGTTCATTTTCCACCTGGCTCTCTGTGGCCAGGTACAATCTTTTAGAGCAGGGAAACAGGGATTGCAGAAGAGAAACACACCTCCAAAGGGGAAATTTTATGACCAGCCTCCCCCAGCTGCTCCTCTCCCAGCAGCAAAAAGCAGAAACAGCCCCAACAAGCAGAGAAACACTGACGCACCTCACCATCCAGGCTGCTCTTAAATAAAGGTAAGTGGATTGCATCCTGCCTCCAGCCCCTGAGCAATTAAGAGATTAATGCAGCCCTTTAAAACCTGGTGATGTGTAGATTTTCAGAGGATTTCACTTTCCAACCTCAAAGGCCCAGGGGAAAGGAGAAGAAAAATAATATCTTTTTCTCTATGTTGTCAAGTAGCAAAAACTCTGACTTTGGTTAATCACACACTCCACCTGCTTCAAACAGGTTAAAGAGAGATTCCCTATTCGTTCATTAACAAGTAAACTGAGGCACAGATCTTGAAAATGAGCATTGGGGTTTGGGAAAAACCTTTGTGGCAGAAGAAAACACAGAAACACCATCATTAGCATGACTCTACCGCGAGTGTTTGGCAGCACTGCTGCTCATACGATGGCCGGAGGAGCTGGCACCAAGTAACCATTATTGGTCCCCCAGACCCGGTTTGCAGGGATCCATTACAGGCACCTTACCACTAGGTTTGTGATTCTGCATTGCCAGGTAGGAATCGTACACGTCCTTCTTCAAGAAGTTGAGAAAGCCGATCTTCCTGGCAAACCTGCAAACGAAAGCCTTCTCATAGAGGCAATTGAGGAGAAAGCAGCCCTGGATGTGGTCTTCCTCCGAGCCCGGGCCCTGCTCCACCAGAGCCAGGTTACAGGCGGGGTCCTTACAGCAGGCTCTCATGCAGTCCCTGCTCCGATGCACCATGGGGGACGACAAGAAGGTGGCTCCATTCTGGACGGAGGCGTCTGTGTCCAGCACCCAGTCCGGCAGCCCTGCCGTGAAGTCCTCCAGGCACATTTCACCGAAGGGTTTTTCCTTCTGCCCTTCGCCCAGCTCCAGCACCAGCACCAGGCAGACCCAGGGTACAAACCACGGACCCGGACTCCTTCTGGCCATCTTGGCGCCCCGATTCGCACCGTCTTAAGACTTCAATCCTTTCCTAGAGCAAGGGAGAAGACAGATGAAGCTAAGAGGGACAGTGTTCAGGCGCATGACAACCCGGAGCGAGCGGGAGCCGGAGCGTGGCCGAGGCTGCGCTCTGGGTTCTGGCTCGCCCCGAGCAGCCGGGGTGTCCCTGACCCGCAGCTCACCCGCAGGCTGTGCCCCCAGCCCCGGCTGGAGCTGCTGTGGGAGCGGGGTGTCCCTGACCCGCAGCTGGGTGCTCCCGGCTGGAGCTGCTGTGGGAGCGGGGTGTCCCCGCTGCCCCGCGCTGCCTTCACCCCTCAGGTGCGCCTTCAGCTGCGGCCAGCGGAGACAAAGGCTCGGCGAGCACAGGAAGTGAAAACCAACTCCCCTGAGAGAGTGGGGGAAAAAAAAAAAATCAAGTCACTCCCCTGCATGCTGAATTGCGTAAGAGGAAGGGGAGGAGAGGCAAGCTGATAGGATCTTCTACTGCCCTTGGAGCAGAGCCGAGATGGGTTCTCTCTCTCCCGCAGGTGCGAGGGGAGCCCTGCAGAGGAGCATCCCACCTGCCGGGTGCTGGCTGCATCCCCGTGCTAAGGACGCTCCAGAGGAACCGAAAGCCGAGACGCAGGCGATCTGTGTCCTGTGGCAGTCGCCCTTGTGCTCTGGTGCGGTCACTGGCACCATTATCCCGTGTCTCGCTAACCCAAATGAGTCAGCCTTGCAGCCCTGTCTGCAGTGCCCACTGCCTTGCTGCTGCAAGAGCGTTTTGTGCTCAGGGCAGGCATCCCTAAATAATGAATTCCCTCCTCTTGGGACACAGTACTTTTTTTTTTTTTTCCAGTGAAAGCATTTGGGATCGTACCTGCAGGCTGCCTGAGAGGAAGGACCCCTGCTACCTCAGCAGTGAAAATTTGAAGTAATCATCCCCCACTCATGAGCAGCACTTCATTGTTCTCCTCAATCTCGTATAGGGTAGCTATGGTCCATTTGTTGTGCCCGTGCCTTGCAGGACGGTGCTCTTTGAGGCCACAGGAATGCAAAGGCTGCATGTCCATATATTTCCCCCCTTCCTGCTTTTACTTGCAGATCCATAATCAAATTCCTCTGTTCAACGCATACACCTGTGTCATCCACCCCCTCTGTCTGTAAACAGTCCTAAAACTCCTGGGCAAACTGCTCTTATCCCTCTGTCATTGTCCTTAGCAAGGCTGGGAGTGTTGGTAATTTGCTTGGACATTATTTATAATGAAATATTTCATCACTTAAAATAACAACAGCAAATCTGAGATGGCATTCCATGGTATGTCTTCAGAAAGAGGTGGTGAGCAGCAGCTGAATCAAACAGCAGTTGGCTTTGTGGTTTGGGAGATCACTCTGGTGTCCAGCATTTCAATTCTTGCGGTTTCTTTCTGTAACTGTGATCCAGGATTTCAGGAATCCTCACAGGATTTCTTGAGAGTCCTTACAGGCACGTTTTCTGCCTCCTGGCTGTCACAAGCATGACAGGAGGATAATATTGTGGGAATATATTTTTTCCTTACCTCTAATGACTTTCTATGGCCTGATATTGACATTTGTATAGTACTGACATCTGTTAGGAAAAAGGAATTGCTTTGATCTGGCAGTGGTAAAGTAGAAAATAAACCTCAAAAATTGATAGAGAAAACATGAATATCTGCAGAGCAAAGAGATGTTGCTTTCCTCATTGGCTTTCTGTGTCTTTGTCAGAAGAAGCATGGGTGTCTCCCACCCCATGTACAAACCCGACCTCTTGGACCTGCCTGCAGGCCATGCAAGCAGTAAAGGGGGAGGTTTTCTTGTGTTTGAACATCTAAATATATGCAGGAGAAATAAAAATGGCAACCAGGTTGTCTCCTTCTTCTGTTCTGCACTGCCTGAGATGCTCTGCTGAGAGCTCTCTCTTGTGTTTAACCTGGAATAGATTTTTCCTGAATAAATATTCCAAACCTTCAGAGTGGAGCCAGGTAAGGCTCAGTGCAGTTCTCTGGCACAGGAGCAGGGAACAGCTGGCCCCATGGCAAACCAGTGACTGTGTTGGGATATCCCCACTGGCAGAATTGTGCCTAAACTCTGCAGTTTGGTTTTTTGTCTCACTGACAATAATTTAATCTGCCTCAGCAGTACTGTTGTGTTACAAAATCGGTCACAGATTTCCTGCAATCCTGAAGGACATGATGTCTCTTCTGCTTGTGCCAAACAATGCAAGAGTAATGTAATTCCTACAAACACAAACCTGGAAGGATTCATTAATTGGCATCTCTAGTATCAACCCCCACTTAAAAAAAAAAAGTTTATGAAAGAATGAGCCCCTTCATAAGGGGATGAAGCCTAGCTTTTGAATAGGTGTGTTTATTGGCTTTTACTCTTAGCAGAAGGCTGTGCTAAATTCTGCTGCAAGGTTTTCTGCTGTTCACCCCATCTTTATAGTCACTTCATACTTAGTTTTATTCAGTAACAGTAGCACAGTTTCTAAATATGCCCAGTTTATTCTGGAGGAATTCAGTAATTAAAATTTTGATTGAGATTGGGCCCAAGATCAAGGACTTCTACTTGGAGCCCCTCTCTGTGGCAGCAGCTCTTCTTCCAGCTTGGTAGCTCAATTTTTGCTCTCCTAACCTCAAAATCCCATTACTGATCTCGTCTTCTGCAAAATAAATAAATTCCCACGGCTTCAGCTGAGACATGTTATTCATGTTAGTGTTTAGGGAAAGTGGGGTGTGTGTTTTTATAGCTTGGGAGTGTTTTTAAGGGGTCCTGAAACAGTGAGTCATTGTTAACTTTTGTCTGTCTTTGAAGTGTCTGCTCTCCGTCTGGAAATAACTATTCCGAGGATGACTCAGGGGGGTAAACCACACCATAGTTTAATATTTGACTAAGATTGAAAGAGATCTTAGACATGCATGCCTTGTAACAAATGCAGTGCAGGAGCCTCCATCACCTGCCTTCTTTCTGTGTGATTGCTCTTGAGACCACAGCACCTTTAGCAGCTGGATGCTCACCTTCCAGGAGGAAGTGACTCCAACAGCAGAAAAATAAGGAAGGCTTGATTCAGGTTCCCCTTTGCCCCGCTGTGCAGCCCAGCTCTGTGGCATCATCATCTGCAATGACTTCCTCACAGCAGCTTGTCCCACCGGCTGCTGCAGATGAATCCATTCTGCTGTGTTTTACCTGGGAACCTCTCCATGTGTAATTAGCACTTGGGAGACAGGTTTGCTTGCTTGTTTTGTTGTATTTGCCTCAGGTTAAACCTCCTGGTGTGATTTAGGGGTGAGACCCGGATGCAAGGGATGGCACAAAGATGTGGCAAAGGAAGAAGACAGGAAGGGATCTCATCAGGCTATGACTAACCCCTGGTAGAACAAAGCAGGAGAAAGGATGACAGCCTTCTGAGTCCTCCTGAGAGCCATTCCCATTGCATCGAGGTAGCTTTGGGGAAGGGAGTTACAATGAGGGTATATTGTTTCTTTGAGGATGTTCTTGTCTACAGTTTCATGGCGCTGGTTTTTATTTTAATGTTGCTGGTCAAGGTAAACCCTTAAAGGCAGGAGGAATGGGAAAGGAAGAAGTGGAAACAGTGTCCAGACTAGTTACACCAAGAAAGTATTTGCATTTTTGTCCTGTCTTTGCTAGGTTTTTACAGGGAGATAGGTATGGAAATGTGAAGTAAAGAACCTTCAATTTGCAGGAACTAGAATTATGTTTCCCACTGAAGTTCTGACAGACATCTTGATCTATTCTTCATTGCACTTGAGGGTGGAACAGGATTGGCCATAGGGTTCCCTATAGACTCTCTTCCATTACTTCCTACAGCAACCACATCCCCAGAAATCTTCACTGCACACCTTCAGGCCAGCTGCCAGTGCCTCCTGGGAAGGTCTGCTCTCCCCTCTGCTTGTAGAGGGTGATTTCCCTGCAGGTGTGAGCAGTACAGTCCCTGCAAATGGAACGGTACCCTTTCAAGGGGATTGGGTCATAATAAACTTATTAGTGCAAGAGCTGTACAGCCTCTGCAAGCCTAAAATGCTGGCTGGAAAAGCCTAAAAGCAGGCTGGAAAACAAGGAAGATCCCCTTCAACTATGCAGCCAGTGCTTTTCTTGTCTCAAACACCGTCATTCAAAGAATCGCTGAAACTTCTGTGTTACATGAAAACATGGATCATGCTATCAGTGTCTCAGACCTCTTCCTGTGGGGAAACAGCAGTGTAATAAGGGAGAGAAACAAACAGCATGGGCAGGTTTTCAAAGATCTCCAAACAATTATTTTGGCATCTAATTCACGTTGTCAGCTTCACCTATGTATTCTAGGGAAAGGGGGTCTTCTTCCTCAGTGGAGATACTTACTCAACCTGCTATCTCCAGCCAGTCTGTGCATGGACACAGACAAGGAAAATTGATGTGCGAAAGGAGCAGGTACAGCTATTTCTCATTTATCCTTCTGAGCTGCTGATGAGACATTAGCCTTTATGCTTCACTTGGCTGCCAGTAACGGAGGCCAGAGGAAGGGCAGGTGGGCAGGCCAGCTCACTTGACCTCTTTATTGCTGAGACCTCTCTGTTCTCTGAAAGAGTGCCAAATAGTGCAATTTGGGTCAATCAGTCAAATTGGGAAATGTTTTCCTCTGGCACTTGTCATCATTCCTTCCCAGAGCCCTTTCAGTGCCTTATGAAAGGTGAGCCTGTCAGGAGGAAGGAATAAGGCTGATTACTGACACCTGGCTGAAGAATGTAGAGGCTTCTCAGCCTGTGCTGATGGGAAGGTGGTAGTACTTCTCAGGTGAAGCTGGGGATCATATGAGCTGGATATTCCTTTCTGCTTCCCTACATCTCCAGAAGTGGAGGGTGAGAGATGATGCATTCTCCCCGTGCTCACTAGAACTCTATGCAATGATGCAGGCTTGTTGGTTTTCCTGCTCCCATGGAGACACTGAAAAATAAAGAAAGTGGATGATGGACATCAACGTGCTGGGTGTACTGGGGTAGCTCAACTAGGGGTCTGGTTTTTTTTAAATTTCCAGTCCTGGATATGTTGTCTTATTGCACAACATTTCTTCTGTGCCTATTCCTGTTCCCAGGAAGGAACAGAACCTCTTTACCTTGTGGTGTCACTGTAGTATTGATACAGTCACCTCTGCTGGCTTCTCTGGTTTAATTTGTGTTAACCATCATACTTGCAACCACAGGGAAAGTGATTATTTTCTAAAGCAGATGGAGAGTGGCTTCTGCTGTATTGA
Source organism: Passer domesticus (assembly GCF_036417665.1). Taxonomy (NCBI): domain Eukaryota; kingdom Metazoa; phylum Chordata; class Aves; order Passeriformes; family Passeridae; genus Passer; species Passer domesticus. The sequence goes on from NC_087479.1 coordinate 38,092,812, forward strand.
AGGGAAACATTCCTCACTAGGCTGGGACTCAGGGGAAAGGGGCCAACCTGGTTCTGTGGAAAGATGAGCTGGGGCCCCGCTGAATTATTAAGCACACACCAGAGTCATCAGCTCAGGAAGAAAGAGAAGCACCAGCTTAGGTCACAGGTGTGGGATGGAGATTACTGGCTTCAAGAACAGAGGAGTGTAACTGGATCTGACTCATGCCCTTGGATGCTCTGCTGGATCAATGTCACAGCTGTTTGGTACTATGATGCCTGTGCTAGGCTTGGTTTGGTGGCTCTCTCTGGCACTATAGACAGCCATAAAAGTCCAGCTCCACAGTACTGAATCCTCCCCTCCCTTCAGAGGCACCTCACTCTTAGGGTAGGCCTGGAGGATCAGCAACCCCAGGTCACACACATGGAAATTGAGGCAGAGTGCTTCTTTCAGTCTAACAATTCAAATGTGTTGGCCATGTTTAAATTCCCTTTATTCACCAACATAAATGATATGCAGATTTGCAGAGGAGATGATCACAAGCAGCTGCAGCAGGAGGTCCATTGGAGCTTACATGTGCACAGCTCTTGTGAAAAAACAGATTGTCTGATTAGATGACTCAGTTGCCCAAGTATGTGTGTTGACTCCAGAAATTTTGCTCCAGGTTGTATGCCTGAGGCTATAGGGAGAGATAACTAGGCTGAAAATAAGATTCCATCTCCCACCCATGCCTGAGATCTCTGAGATTCTTTCCAGACAAAATGGTGAATGTCTTTTTGTCCCTTTGGCCATGTGAATCTGCTGTGATGCAAGCAAAGGACAGGATGGGGTGTGGCACTGTGAAGGAAGTCTTGAAGCTGCTTTTTTTTTTGGTGGCAGCTGGCATTTACCAGCACTGGCAGGTGGCTGGTGCACCCATAGGAGATGCTGTCTCATTCAAGGGGACAATATCCCTTACCTTGAATGAGGCACCCAGTCCTGTTCCTGCAGGAACTTCTGCCACACCCACTGATCTTGCACTGGTTTTGCTTCTTCTTCTTGCTTTAATCATAGATTAAAACATTTTATTACTGGAGGAGGCCTACTTTATCAGTAAACCTTTGTTTCCATATTGCCACCTTCTTATTACAACAAATTCATGACTAAACTGAAATAAGCCAAAGCAGTATGATGAACATCCTGTAATCTGGCTCATTTTGGATTGCAGCTTTCCTGAGAGGGCCTCTGACATCATCCTCCGAACGTCTTGTTCAGCTGCAGGGTGGCGCTGATGGAGCAGCACGAGGGCTTGTGCCCCTTGTTTGTTACTTAGTTGGTGGAGTGGGGTGAGTCTGTTACTCAGAGAACAGCTCTGTGGACCTTTTCCGATGTGGCACCTCAGCTCAAGTGAGGTTACAACTTAACAGCAGTGCAAGCTATCTGAACAGCCACTAGAGCACATTATGTTCCCTTTTTCCTCATTTTCACAGCTCTCCTGTGACTTCTGGATCCTCTGCTTCATAAATTCAACCATGCTGGCAGAATACTAACAGGGCAACCCCACCTATCATGTAGAGATTAACTAAACTGCTCAAGAACACCAGAGTCAGCACAGGGGATGGAAGAAAGGGGCTTCCCTGCCAGCCCTTCAGCCACTGCAGACATTTGGAATGACTCAGAGGTAACAAGGAGCTTCTCCTTTAAGTCTGGCCCTCTTTCTCTGCTCTTAATGCCAGCCTCTCTGGAGATTCTTGGGACCAAAGAGGCACAGTTTCCCCCCTCTTTTCCCCCTTCAAATATGTCAGTCCTTGAACAGCAAAATAGAGCACTTCTATCTGGGGACAGGAATTTATCACCTGCGTGTCCTTTGGTCCAGACTTACCTTGTGAATATCTGCCCATTTTAGGCCATATTAACCTTTGAAAAGCCAATAGTTGTAAAGGCATTATAAGTTGTTCAATGGGTTTTACAAGGTTTCCACTAGTTAAGAATCTCTGAAGAATCTGCACTCACTAAGTATGCTACAAGCCTCTCAACACAGACTTTTCTGTGTAACTTGGATCTAAATAAAGAAGTTTTAGGAGTGGAATTAGAGCAGGGAAACAGCCAAGCAGTGAGGAAAAATGGGTAAAGCTGATAAAATTAAAGCTAACTGTTGTCTTCTGAACAGAAGTTTTAGGCTGTCAGAGAACCGAGGAGATATCAGTTTCAGGTATACTTTAACACTTTATTCTTCATGTACGTGAAAGCAAATTGAAGAATTTCCCACCTGAAAAGGGTTTAAAAAAAATTAATTTTATTTTTTTGCTCACATTAAGGATGAAAGGGCTGTAATGGCCCTGCTCTTTTTTCTACTACCCTGTGTACAAGATTTTGCTGGCTGGCTGGGGAGATGTACCACCATCCCTCTGGGAACAGAACTATGCCGGAGGACTGGGCAAGCTTTTGAGAGACCAGCCCCTCTGCAGACTGTCTCATGCAGCACCTTTCATGGAGAAGGGTTGGTTGCTTTTCCTTTGGCTTATCTAGCTCACGGCCTCCAAACTGGAAATACCTTGGCTCCTGATAGCAGAGGCTTACTTGCTTTTCCACATGAATCATGAGACTGGAGGTGTTTGATCTGCTTCAGGATGGAGGGTCTCAGTTGGTTTGTCCGTGTGGTGGGACAGCTCCCTGGGCAGGCTGCTGGCGGGCTCTGGGAACAGCTGGATAAAGAGGTGTGACAGCATCTGGAGGGACAGAGTCCTGGCACCCTGAAATCACAGCCAGCCTCATTTCTGTTCCTCTGAACAGAACAGCTGTGTGCACTTCTCACACATATTCTTCTAAATGTTATAGGGCAATAATGCTGCAGACCTTTGACCAGGTGGGGAGGAATTGTAAACCAAGCATTGATAATATATAGTCTGATAGCCATTTATGATGCTTCAGCAGGTGAACCTGTTTACCATGAATACTCTTCTGTGGGAAGGAGATGGTGCTATATCTCTAGTGAGGTCTTTCCCCTGCAGTGCCATCAGATCAGCTACTGTACTTTTTGGAGCACAGATATTTTCTTTTATCCCAGAATTTCCATGCTCAAATAATTTCAAATTAATGTCATTGGGATTTCTACAGAAATTTCTGAGAGAGCTGATAGAACAAAAAACAGAACTGCTGAGCCCAGCTTTGGGTTGCAGTGTCATTTCCTGACCTACTACTGTAAAATAATGAATGAGCTGCCTGATTCCAGTCCACTCCTTATCTGTACTGGGTCCAGTGCTTTAGCTGGAAAATGCCAAATATACCATCTCAAAGGGAGCTGAACCCTGTAGCTGCAGGTAGTTTACTGAGTATGAACTGCAGCAGGATTCAATGCATTATGTATGGATCAACCCTCTGGAATTGCACATGCATGTAAGTTATGCCTGTAGGAAAACAGTAATTTAAAACCTCCTTCTTCCCCACCTCTTGGACCTGACTTGTGTTAAATATTAACAAACATGGTTCATCAATTCCCTGGTTCACTTGGCTTCTTTTAACAACAGATGTTATTACAACAACTCTGCCTACCTCCCTGCTCCTGTCAGCACATCTGATGGTGAAACCCAAGAGTCTGTGGCTGTAACTCAGCCTGCAGAGCCTGGCTGCTGCCCCAGCCCTGTGGCCACCCCTAACTCTCTCCCTAGGATCACCAATGCCTCCCACCTTTGGTGCCTGTAACTAGCTTGTGCTGGGAGGCACTGCTTGCAGAGAGGCTTTGGTTAAAGGAGACAGAGAAAAGGTGTGAGGGAGCCCAGAGGAAGGTGGGTTCCTGCTGTCAGAGGAGGAGGCGGTGAGGATGGCCAGCAACTCCAGTGCACTGCCCCGGGTGACTTTCCAGACGCCAGAGAAACCTGGGGAGGAATCATCACACAGGAAACTGGGCAAGCTGACCATAAAGTACAACCGCAAAGACCTACAGCGCTGGCTGGACCTGGAGGAATGGATCAACACCCAGCTGCAGGAGCTGTACCAGTGCCGGGTGAGTAGCTGGGGCACAGCAACCACTTGCTTGTCAGGTGAATGGGTGTAGAGCCCTGTGTGCTGGCACACAGGTTTGCTTGCTCTGCTTCACTGGAAATAGTTCCTTGTCTTCAACTTCCATGGTATCTCCATGCCCCCTCTGCAGCATCTGAGTGGTGTGTCGGCAGGCAGGGAAGCTTGCGCTGATGCAATCCAACTGGCTTTGAACTGCCTGGAGCTGCACCCACTGAGGGGGTGTACCTATTGCTCAGCATGAGTAGCACAACCTAGGGAGATGGATAAACCCAGGGTGACTCTTGTTGCTGAATTCCATGTGGTGAGTGGCTTTGCAGTGAGCACTATCCAAGCTAGCTGGGTTAGAGTGGTCAGTGTAGCCCTGTTTCTTTTGGACACAACAGTGAGGCTCTACCTACTGTTTGAATAATACACTTTGGAATGTGCTGTGCTCATAACTGCAGAGCCTGGACACACTACTGGCAACAGGGAAGATTGGGAAAAAACTCTTTGCTCAAATGTAGAGATCTTATGCCTCCATCTTCACCAATCCCCAGAGCTGTCTCCCTTGCCTGAGCTTCCCTTCACATCAGGAACAGTCCTTCACAAATTCTTCCTGCCTGCCTGAGAGCTGTTCCAGTAGGAAAGATCCAGGAGTGTCTATAGCACCTGAATGGTACAGGATTTTGCTTCAGCTGTTGCATTTTTTCACTGGGTTAGTGGCATTTAAGTTCCAGCACTGCCTGGGTATATTGAAATTTTAACCCTGTACTATTGCTTCTATTCATATATTGTCCTTAGATGCATGACAGTTATGCTGGGTGCTTTCAGAAGCAATAGTGTTCTTCTGTGTTTGAGATAATCCTTTGGACTGTGGTATAGTAAAAGATGAAAGGCTTTCCCCCATTGTACATCATGATCTTAAACATATTTAAATGGCTTGATTAAGGAGTTTGCTTTTCTCTCTAGGGCAGTGGCTGATACAGTAAGAGAACACAGCTTTCTTGACTCACAGAGAATCTCCATCTTCAACAGATGACACAGATGGGTTTAGCAAATTGTGTAAAACTGCTTATTTATGTCCTGGATGGGGATGGACTAAATGAACTGCCAGGCCCTTTCTTTCCTGTATTCTGTATTTGCGTCCCAGTGCAGTGTTAAGCACACTTTTGTGATACAAGGAAATGAGAGCTGATGATTGTTTAGAGTCTTCCGCTCTGAGCATCAGCAGTTTCAAATTGCAATCAACACTGAAGTGGACATGTCAGAACAGGTCATGAATGGTGGGTTTTGTGCTACTTGCCATGATGGTACAGAGAAATTTTTGCCTACCCAGGCTGATTTTCTGGGCCTGAGAGCTACAGAACGATGTCACCTTCACAGCTGAAGACCCAGACTTCAGGAACTGCTTCTAAGTCTGTCCTTATTATTGTTGTTGCTGTTGTTTTTATTATTATAATCATTATTATAATAATCTTCAGTGTGACTTCCTGTGTGACTGTGTATTTGATATTTCTGTGGGAATGTGCCAGATTCTCATGCCATGTTGGGAGATAAAAATAGTTCATTTCTGTTTTAATTTATGCCTTATGCAAAGAACAGGCAGAAAACAAATATGGAGAAAAAGGTCCTTCCTTCTGCTGCAAATGCATGGCTTGTCTGAAAATATTACTTCTTCTGTTCTGTTAACTTATTGTTTTAGATTTCCCATGCATAGCTTGCTCAGTAAAAATTACTAATCTATTCAAGTTAGTTGTGAATTTCCAGTTGTTTTCTATAGCTTATTAGAATGATAGTAAGAAATTTACAGGTGTATCTTAGGCCTCTTGATAATGCATTTTGAAATTTATACAGTGCACAGGGGAGCAGAAGTTATCAGCACACCCAGTCAGACAGGCAAAATTCAGTGTGTCTGCAAAGTACTAGCATGGTAGTCCTGGTGAGTGAAGGCTGTTCAAAAGAGTGGCAGCAACAATATTGCTTCCCAACCATGCCAGCACTGGCATTTAAGGGACTGTCCCTGGAGTTGGTAGCTCAATTCAGAGTCCTCTTCCTGACTGTTGAGATAAGCAAGGAGAATGGCTGCTGCTTTGAGTAACAGAACATCTTGCCCTTTGGAGAATTACAGCAGTTTTAAAGAGTTAAATTTTTGTCACTTTTTTTTTCTGAGACAGACAAGAAGCACTTGGTATGACCAGTAACATGACCCAAGATGGGGTTGTCCATGTGCTACTCTTACTTGCTGAAATGTACAGAGATAGGCCTTTACACTTGCAAAGGTGTCAGAAAAACAAGTCAGTTTACATTATCACTTCTGTTTTCTGGAGAATTAAGAGCTGTTTACTGCCATCACAGTAGCTGCCCAAAGGGGATTCTTTTTCCCTACTGCAAAACCCCAGCAGGCACAAGTGAGAAACCCAACCATGCCCTTACAGGAACAGATTGCCAGTGGATTGTCCTTGCTAGTATCTTTTCAGCACAACAGATTTCCCTGCTTCCTGATGTATTCAGGCCAGCATAAGAGATTTGCCACAAGGAACTACATAACATAATGCTGTGCCAGGTCAGAGACTGTTAGCAGGATCTCTTCATATACACACATGTGCCACAGTAAATTACTTGTAATCACAGAGATGTCCAGCAGGTCATCCTGCTCTCCTCTGTGCATTGTGACAAGACTATTTAGTTGTCCTACTTCTTTGGGCTTCCTTGTATCCATCAACTTCCATTACAATTGTCTTGTTACCTCTTACTTTGCTCCACCTGCCCTTGGCAGTGCAAAGTTCCTGGGTGTCTTCCAGAGATTCAAATGACAGCAAGGTGAGCTCAAACATCACCTCCTGATACATTCCCTTGATACAGGGAATGCTATGATGTTTACTGTCACAAGGCTTTGTAGCAACAAAACTAAGACTGATTTTCAAGATGATTCCTTGCATATGGAATCCAGAAGAGCATCCACACTAGGACTAAAAACCACAGGGATTTCCTACCCTATCACACCCTCCCAGCCTACTTAGCTTCTTAACCAGGGACAAAGTCAGACTGGATCAACACCTGTTTTCTAAAAGGTCTCATGAAAACTGTTACTTTTAAGAAGAAATACTGTGTGGGTCACAATATATTTAGTTCTGGTTTATTATTTATTCTTAAGTTAGCTATGTATCAAAGCTAAACAAGGGCTTTCTACTTCCTCTCTAGCTTGGTATCAGTGATTGCCCAGGAAAGTTTCTTTTTTCCCTGTAAGTATTGCCTTTAATGTTTAATGTTTTACATGCACATCCATAAATGCCACAACCTGGCAATCAGGAACTGTGCTGTTTACCCAGTATCCTTATTCTACTGATTACTATGCCAAAATATCACTAGTATTGTGTAGTGAAGGATTAATTTTGCAAATACACTGGAAAAACACAGGCTTATAGAGATTTGTGAAGCTGAGATGTGTCTGTGATCAAGTGAACAAATCTTTCCAACTAACACCCCCATGCAGTACAAGATCATCACTCCAGTCACCAGAACCTGGAGCCCCTCTTATATTAAAGGAGACTATTATATCCCTCTCGTATCTATTAGAGAAAGCTGGCAAAATATTGTTAGGACTTTCAACAGCATCATTTTCTCTCCATTACTTCCAAAAGCCTTAGTATAAATACAAAGTATGTAAGTGTAATTACCATAAAAACCTAAAATCTCCTTCTATTATTTATGCCTCTCTAAGATTAAGTCTGTTGGAGTTCTGTTTGGTGAACTCTTCATAGAGGAAGGGTGTCACAGGCTGGTATATGTGGCACTGCAGTTTGATATCCTTGAAATGGTCTTCCAATGATGAATGATGATCCCTGAGCAGTGTAGTGGTTGGTAAAGATGAAGATGTGTACATCAGGATGTGTGGCTGGAGCAGACACTACAAAGGGGCTGGAATCCATGCCCTCATTACAAGAACCTCCCTTTTTTGAGATGATTTATATCTTGTCCTCAACTTTGCAGCATAGTTTTATTGTAATTCAGCTGCTTACTTCTTTAAAGATGGCCTCTAGAGTTCTTGAAGGTTAATTAACTCTGGTGGTTTTTTTTTTTCTTTTTAGCTAAGGGAGGAAACAGAGGCAGCAGCTCCTGAACCACAAATTGATCTTGAGGATCTCCTGGAGGTCCCTAATGAAGAACAGAAAATAAAATTACAGGTCAGATAGAGGGACGTGTTGATTTTATGTTAGTGAAGTTCTCTTCATAAAGACTAGTGGCATGTGGGGTAGAGAATAGGTGTTTGTAGTGTTGCATGATGCTTTCTTGAGCCTTCCTTTCTGTAGGGAGGGGAGAATTAGATCAACTCATAAAACACTAAAATTACTACTCCTTGTTTTTTTAGGAAATCCTCCATGAGTGCTCCAGCCCCACAGAGGTGAGTGAAGGACCATATAAATTTACATGTATACATGTTACACTATTCTGTTACAGTGTCTTTGCTGCTGCTTGGATGAGTAGCCAAGACACTACGGTGCTGCAGATTTGTTTAATCATAATGCGAAGTGTTTGCCACTTTATTCTGTGATTGTAAAATTACATATAAATCCATAGGAATGAGCTGAAGGCAGAGCACTAGAGCAAGTAAGAAATTATGCTTTACAATCAGAGAAGTTCTTTCTATGTTTCGAACAGCTTAAGCTGATCAGTCTGAGCTGTTATTTGATCCTCAGTGTAGAAAAGCCATTGACAATGACATAGCTCACATAACCATTTTTTACACTATTAACTGAATGCATTCTTAGCTTAAAACACTCTAGGGTTATGAGTGACAAGGATGCAGAATGGTCCTTAGGTTGGACTGGGCAGATAACTGCTGAGCAGTAGCCATGTAGGTTAGTTTTACACATGGATTTTTTCCCCCCACAAAACTTTGCAAGTTTTTATTTGAATTAGACAGTTAAATCCCACAATGTCCAGACAATTGGAGGCAATACTGTGTGCATGCACCACACAGGGATTGCCTTTGCTGCACTGCACACCTGTGCAAAATGTGGTCCCCATCACTGCTTCAGGCACATGCACTGCATGTGAACATTCTGCTTGCACATCATCCATCAGACCACACGTATTTTCGAACCAATGTGGCTGTGCGGTGCTGAACATACAGAAAATGAGATGAATGCATGACTGAAATTCAATCACTGAATCAATATTAGTATCATTGAAATTAAACTGGGCTGTAGCAATCATCACAGGTGCTCTCCTAGCGGGGGTTTCAGCAAAGCTGGCAATATGAAATAGTTTTCAGAGTGTCTGAATGTCAGATCTGAGGCAAGAATCTCACATTTCCAGAGCAGTAACTGAAGAGAGTTTGTTCTGCTAACTCAGAAGCCATGAAAATGTCCTGTGGGCAGCACAGTACCTGTTGAATACAGATACTGCTGCCCCGTTGGCAAAAACACATACTTTCACCTTGGGGATCTTGAATCCAGTTTCCTTGAAAGATCACAGCAGTTTAACTGCAGAAGGCAGACAAGAAACTGAAAGGACTGACTGAAAAGAAGGGTATGTTCCTAGGCATTTACTCCCAGAGCATGTTGTGGCAACCTCTGATCACCCAAGTGAGGACGCTGGGCTTCCACACAGCACAAATGGTAACAAGCTGCAATATTTCCAGTGACCCTGTCTAATTACAGGAACATGTAGCGATGTCTTTGGGTAAGAAAGGCTGCACACCTCTTTATGGTGATGTTACTTGCCATGCAGGGGGTAAAGTTTGCACTAGTCACATTGCCTTCTGCTTGGAATAACCAGATAGGCCAGTTTAGTTCATAGTCCTTGGCTGTGTCAGCAAAGTAGTCAGGGTTTGTCTCCATTAACTGCTCATCTATCTGCTCTGCCTGTCCTCAAACCCTGCTCAACATTATCATTAGTCCTACATGTTTTGCTCCACCTCTTCTCTGCCAGCCACTTCCTTGTAGAACTGGCACAGCTCCAGGATGGCTTGCAATTCACAACATGGAGCTCTACTGGTTCAACAAGAGGGACAGCTTGCTTTGCCCTAGATTGGGAGGGCAGCAGAAGTGGGCAGGAGGTTATTGTGGCAACAGGAAACAGTGGAACCTAAAAGAGAACAACATCCTGAGGTCATCTCATGGTGGGAAAAGCAGGTATCTGGGATAAAGAGGGTCGGGCTAGCTCCTGAGGAGAAAGTAAGCATGGCTGTTCCAAAGGGAGACAGGGAAAGGGGAGGAGCTTTTACACCCTTCTCATCCATCACAAGGTCTCCTTTCCTAAGCTAAAATATAGGTTTGCTCAATATATGTCAAAATTCTGGTTTCTGCTCAATGTGAGGTGAATGTGGGAATGATGGCAATGCCACAGAACACTTTGGGCTGGTGAGTGCTGAATTAATATGACATCCTTCTGCAACCAACTCTTATTGCAGGACTTCATTACGGAATTGCTCAGTCGATTGAGAGGTCTCAGAAGAGTCACCAATCCTCAGAAGAAATGACCTTGCTCACATGGAAAACCCAGCTCTGATTAAAAGGAAATGTGTATCTTCCTGACAAAAAACAGGATCAGCAACAGAACTTCTGAATGTGTTTAGGACTTATTATTACTGACAAACTTCACCAAGTTTGTGAACTCTGTACCAGTGGTTTGAAGTCTCCACTCCTTCCAGATCGACACACACAGCAGGGAGCTAGACTGTACATTTTCCTGATTCTTAAAGCGTGTGTTAACCTGAGGAAGAGGACAAGATTTCTCTCCTTTAGATTCTTCTAGGAATCTCCATGCTGGCCAAGGAGCACTGAATACAATTCTCAGGAGCTCATCAAGACTTCTTTTTTTCATCCACTGCAACGAAAACAAGGCATTGGTTATCACTCATTCATCAACATGGAAAATCAGCCACTGTTAAGCTGCACCTCATTTCAGTCTGGCTTAAACCCAACTGTGATCTCCTGCCTGTTACTGCTGTACATGACTCTACAGCATTGCACATACTTTGTAAGTCTTACTAAGCCTCTCTTATTTATGGAGGTTGGATAGAAAATATATGATAGTTTGGATGCACCTGGTTTTCCTAAGAAGTTTGTGAAACAGCTGCTACAGCTAATGGCTATTTTTTTTCCATTTTGTGGAATTTAAGACTTAAAACCTAGAAGCCTTTTCTAAAGGAACAAGGTCTGGGAATGATTTTTCTCCTAGTTTAAAAAGATGTTGGAAAATACTTATTTTATATTAAAGCAGAAAAAACCAGCCATGCACTACTCGGTTTTGCTCTCTCTTTAGATTCTAAAGAAAACCTGAAGTAAAAAATACCTGCTCCCAAGTTCCCTTCAGGGAGCATCTCGGAGCGAGACTTTTGCAGACAGGTAGGTCTCACAAATGAGCAGGGAAGTAGGACACAGTACCTTGCTGCACAAACTCTTCTGGCTACAACTAATATTTGCCTGGAAAAATACAGAGGAAACTACATCCAGCCTCTCAGCAAGTCAGTAACTTGACACATGGACTAGGACATAAGACAGCAAATGGAGGCTGATTGCTTAGGCAGAGCGCTCTCACATTATGCCCTGTCCCTACATTGATACCTGCCATGCAAACACAAGAGATGAGTGTGAGTCACATCCAGAGGAGCTCCTACAGAGCAGAACATTCAAGGCCAGCTTTTGAGTACATCTTTTGTGTGTTTGGTGAACCAGGCAGAAGGGACCAACTACGGAACGAGAGGGACATGCAGGTTAGCTAACAAAGACAAACAAGGATTCTTGGGCTGAACCAGTAATATCTTAAATGCATTAGTCTTTCCATCTTTATCAGTAGCAGAGTGATGACTATTATCTTGTTCTTCCTTCCTATTTTCCAGCTGTCAGTGAATAAACTGTAGTTTGTGTCCTCTAAGAAGACAAAATCCAAGCTGCAGTAACAACTGTGATGTAAGGGTCTGCTTCCTTTCACATGCTTTTCTTGTATCTGACTGGAAGCTGGCAAGCCATGGACCTCATGTCTTGTTCTAAGACTGCTCCAAGGTGTTCTAAAGCTCACCCACTAGGCTGGAGAAATGGTCTTTCTCTATCAGATCCAATATATGTCTTTGGTAGCCCTGGGAACATGCCCATTTTGGCTTAATAAGGGGCTAGTGGGACATGCCTACCCTCAAGAAATCTCAACTTAATCAGTAACATAACAAAAAAAATCCAGACCTGCAATGGTTGCAGATCTGGCTTAAGGATGACACCTGCTAACACTCATGTAACACACCCCTTGAGAAAGGAGAGCAGCACATTAACAAAAAGCTCTGAGCACTGGTAAAAAAAGACTAGGATCAAACAGAAGTGCAGGTGGAAGAGCTAGGTGGATGGGTGGATAAGGAGAGTGTCCTAAACTAGAGATGCAATTAGCTACAGCACAGCAGTATAGGAGTTCAGGTTAGTTACATACCCCACTAACAGGCTTTGTTTTATTCTGCCGAGCTGCAACAGCACAAAGACATGACATGCCTCTCCTCTGGCCCAAGAGAAATAGCTTCTTTCCCCTGGGAACGGTTCTACAGAACAGTATTTCCTCAATATGGAGTGACGCAAAAAGAATTTTTTGTCTGTGCTTTAAGGTAGACATTGTTAGAATCAAAGACAAAGCAGGTTCTGAAAACTCTGCTTGACCAAAGTTGTCTTTATGCTTATTCTGCAAGCAGCAGGCACAGAGTAAGCTGCAGACCCTATCATGTGCAGTTGGTTCTGATACATAAGGAATTCTGATATATAATGATACCTGAGAGCACTTCAACTGAGCACACTGAGATCAGGGGAGCAAGGCAACATGTGGCCAGTGGTAGATGGTTTCTCAGCTCACTGGTGTAAAAGAAAAAGCCATGTAATGCAATCAGAGTAACTTCTTTTTTGTTTCATTCTTAAACAATAGTAAAGCACACTTGGTTTGATTTACGTTTTGGCTGTTCTCCCACTAGACCACAAGGATAGATTAAAATCAATGCTTGAAAAATTTTTGTTACAAACATCTTCCAGTTAACTTTGCTGTTTCTCAGTATCACCACTAGCAAAAGTATGTAGATACTATCTATGAATGTTGCTTGAAAGGAGCTTTGCCCTCTAGATTATAGAAAGATAACCCAATGTATGCAAGTTCATGAACTTTTCTAATTTGAATTCTTATTGGAGTTGAGCCCACATTCGATAATTCACATATATAACATTTTGAAAGGGAAAGAAAATCCCTCATGACTTGCTACAAAGACAAGAGCAAAGAAGTTGAATCTCTTTCTTGAAGATGCCAAGCTGTCTTCTGTCCTTGAACAGCTATGACTGAAGTTGATCTGGCCTGTCAGGAATTGACTGATTACCAGTATCTTTATTTACCAGCACCTTTTCAGAGACAAGGATAGGGAGTAAGTAACACAGCTAACAGTGCACTGCCCTCTTAAAGGTCATGCAGCATTCCTCTTTCACAATACAGATTCAGCTAGGTGTGCTTCCTGCAGACAGCCCATCTGGATACCCCTCTGCCCCTCCTACATGGAGTTCACTGAGGCAACAGCTACAGTAGGAATGGCTTTTCAGGGGAAAGTGATTGGGCTACTACTAAAATGCCCCATTACATGCAGAAAGTGCAGCAGCCACAAAAATGTCCATTAGTGGTGCAGGGAAAGCAGCAGCTTGTGTCTGTATGACTTGAAGAGAGTCTTCCATGTATGACTAAGTTCTATTTCAGGTAATGGGTTGGGTGCATTTCTGGATTCCTTAGGATGGCCCCACAGAAACCAATGTGGGAATCTAAATAAACTGCTTCCGGCTGCAACCTGCTCCATTAATACTGATGTGAACAGGGCAGGGCTTACAAGGCAGAGGCTGCCTAGCTGCAAGGGAGCTCAAAGTTTTGTTGTGCCTGATGAAGCATTCAAAAATGTTGCAAGTATCATACCAGCTCATACTAAGATATTGAAAAAAACAGCAGCTGTAGATCAAGAAACAAAATTACTACTAACTGCTTGGGAAGACACAGGCTGAAACCCAAAGCAGTGGATCAATTTAGGAGAGAAATAAGAACAGATAGCTGCATCTTCCCCTGTATATGTAAAACATGAAGGCTTTAACCTCAGATAGAACTGGGCTGTCTTACTACCAGACTAATTGTCCATGTCAAATAGCAATGAAAAAGTGTCACTCCTATGATAACATAAATAAAGAACAGCATTTTGTTTTGATTTTTAAGACTGCAAGCTCCTCAGGGCTTACTTAAATAGCTTACTTAAATTTTGTGTGTCGTAGGGTTAATTGTGAACTCTTGCATCAGAACAATTCAAATAGTTTTCCCATCTACCTGCCCAAAGGAGACAGGCAGTGATGAAGAAAGGGCTGCCAGGAGAAAGAAGATCCTCCACAGAAGTCGGGTTTTGCCACCCCTTCCTAAGCAAAGCTTTTGATGGCACTGCTGGATACACTTGCCATTTTTAGTGTGTTGACCTAAAGTATTACTATTCTACATTGTTTGAACCAGCTTTTTGTTGAAGAGTCTGATCCAGAGCAACACATTAGCAGAAACCCACCTTCAACAGTGGTTTCATTCATTTGCTGTCCTCTGACCAGAGGTGCAGGTAAACACAGTTTCATCACTTCACCTTGGAGGCACTGACCTTAAGCACCGGGGCAAGGCAGACATCTGGGAGTGGCAGTGTCAAACCAGACAGGCAAGATTCATTGGAAATTCCCTGTCAAGGGCAAATCCTTAATTTTGTTGCAATTGGAATTGTCAGCCTTAGAGAGCTCTCTCAGAAGGCACATTATTTGGAAAGAGCTCATCCTGATGGAATAATAGAGCATGTTTACAGCCAATTTACTTGGGTATTTGAAGCAATTCTGGGTGTTCTGGGCACTGGCAAGTGCCACTTGCATCTGGATTGTCTCCCAGGAGGGATATGGACATATGCAACTGAGCTTTGCTCGCAACCAGATGAAGAGCATCACACAGGTAACATTTTTATCTTACCAGGTGACCAAATAATAAACAAAGTCAAGTTCTGCTTTCAGACTTATACGTAGCTCTTTCAGACTAACATGTTGCTCTTACAGATGACATGACCTTGGCACAGCCACTGCAGGCCACAACACTGTATCAGTAGCAGATTACCTTTTCAAAGGATCCTTCCTTTCATGCCAGTGAGCAACATCTCCCTGCATCTTTTCCAGACGTGCCACAGAAACATTTTTGATGACTTCACTATTCTTCATTTCTTTCCCTAAGCTGCTTGACACTAGGAATAACATACCATTATAAGAAAGCAACACTTTGATAAGGGCTATCAGGCATTTTCAGGAGAGACTTTAACCACAGGCCTCTGTAAATAATTTTTATTATGCTTTGCAAGTTCCCATCACACACATGATCACAATGCAGACATTTTTCTCAGTGCAAAGTGCTTTCCTGCCTGTAGAACCAGTGTATAAGCTGTTAGTAAAAGCAGGAAGTTATTTATCAGCCAGTCAGTACTGCCTTAAACACACATCTTTACTGCTACCCACATTGTCTTACCATCTGTATTTACAGACTTGTATCCACCTCTTCATATCAAGTTCTCATTTATCCCCAAGCATGCACAGCAAACCCTGCACTTCTCAGGTGTATTTGTGAACACCAAGTCACACACCCTCCAAGCCTCTCTCAAATTACAGCACATCCTTTAACTGTCCAAAACATCACCCGTTTTGGCTGCAAATCCACTTAGATTCTTCCCATCTGGCTGGCTTCTCTATTTTCCCATTCTCCAGCTCCTCTTCTGCCCATAAGTGTGGTCACTTCTGTTTGCAAGGAAGATGATAGCGGGAGGTGTGGTGGTCCTTCAGGTCAAACTCCTCATGGCCTTCCCTAAGAAGCAAATACAAAGTGCAGTCAGAAGCAAATACCCAGGCCAGGAACTCACCCTTGGCCACTGCACAAGAGCAGTGCACTCCCAGCAGCCCTTAACCAGAAACTTATCCCAAGAGTTGGCTGTGAAGACCTGAATGGCAGCCATGTGGACTAACTACTTAAGATATTTGCTTTTAACAGAAATTTCTAAGGTGCTTTATGGGAATGTCTGCTCATCCTTGTCACTGGATTTGAAAATGACAACAGGTCCTGCTTCTTTCCCTCTTGAAGAGACTCATGTAACTCATGGCTCATTTTCAGCACTGTGTCTGTGACTCCAGTGACATTAGCCACTGCGACAACAGAGGAAGTGACAGTCTCCTCCAGAAAACTCTGGAAAATAACTGAAAATAATGCAGTGTATTGGCAGCTGTCTTAACCAGGAGCAGGCAGTGTTGAGTAAGATACAAGCCTGCATCCGCAGTGTGTGGATGATACACTCACCTGCCAGACTGTTAAATCTGCTTTTACTGATGTTTGCTGTCAGATACTTTTGTTCATATGCTTTGTTTTAACAATCTAACATTGCCAGTCATATGTTTTCTGAACATTTTCATATGGACTTCCCCCACCACATTTGCATTTCCCTACAAACACCTTTGCAGGAAATGAGACAATATGCACAAAAAGCATCTCTTATTATCCAACCACATTTTTAGCAACCTGCTGTCTTAATGTCATCCAGCACAAATCTGAGAACCCAGCCAATACTTCTGAGGCTTGGAAAAAGAGAAGTCACACAACCTGTCAGGAATAACTTTGTATTCAAATGAATTAACCCTCCAAATCTGAGGCATGAAAATTTTGTCAAAAATCAAGCTACCTGTGTTTCAGAACAAAGACTACAGCTGCTGCAAGTCTTTCACCAGCCTGAGTGGTGAAAAAAGGCTCACACATACATATTTCAACAAAGAATTTTTAATATGGTTTAGGATTGCAAAGTCTCAACCTAAGAAAACCCTCAGGAATTCATACTATCTGATCTCCCCCTTTAAGGGAATCCAGCCTAGGTCATCCATCAATGGCATTAACAAGCCATAGGAGTCACTGAACAATGGCCTCATTTATCCCATCCCACGTAATGCAGCATATCAGCTGCTCCAGAGAACACTCAGACAATGTGCCCAAACATGCACTGAAACATTTCTGCCTAGGACCAGTTTAGTTCCTGAAGCCTGGAACAACTACTGATCTCACAAAGTATTTCTCTAACAACCAGCATTTAGTTCAAATCTGGATTCCTCAAATCTTGCCTCCTACGGCCTGTTTTTCTGCCTAGTGAGAAAAACATACAAAGAGGACAAGCTTACCTTTGACCCACCTCTGAGACCCAGAGGAATTGCAAGACTCACCAAAAACAGCGCTGACAGTAGAGGTCCCCATCACAGCCATGGCAGCGCAAAGTGGCATCTTCATTGCAGATGCAGCACCAGGGTAACTCATCCTCATCACTATCATCTGCCCTTGCAAGAGCTGTGATGGCTGGAGTGTGGCTCTAATTCACACAGAAAACAAGAGACAGAGAGTTCAAACCCCAGCATGGACAATAAAGGATATTAACTAACACATGATGGCCACAGTGCCCTGTCCCATAGTCCACAGTTTCCTCTCTGCTGATCCTAAGTCTGTGAGATGAACTTGCCCAGAGTGCAGGGACAGGCACATATATCTATATGTATATCTATATATCTAGTTGTCAAATAAAAACCTAGGGTATTGGGTTTTTAGAATTTGGGTTTAAATCTATGTTGTTTGGAATGTAAAGAGGTATTCAGCCTCATTTAGTGTCTACAGTGACATACACCCACATTGCATGTGCTGTGTTAAGGGCATAAAGCCCAGATATTCTGGCAGGCACCACAACAATACCATGTGACAGACAATTCCTGCTGCAAAAGCTACAGATCAAAGAGTTTTGCTGAAAGGAGCTGTGTGGGAAGGGAAAGGAATGTGGAGATAGGATCATTGTTTTCTCCCTGTTGTGGGAAGAAAACTTCAAAAAAGTTCAAAACACAAAAGAAGTGCTTTGCCAAAAGGCCCCTACTATTCATTCATACCTGAGGCTGGGACAAAAAGATCTTCTGAAATCATAATCTAAATATATCCATACAGCCAACTATGGCCTCCTTCTCCCTTACAGAGAACTCTTGTGGAACTTAAAACACACTGAAGACATAGTGCCTGGACACTGGCAAAGGCAGCTTCCTGACACAATCTTTTCCTCACACTATCTTTTGCATCAGTAATCCCAGAAATGCAAGGTGTCATACCTGAGATTGATGTTTTTGATAATGTTTACAATTATATAATTTCTTCCAATGGGAGCAGGCCTGACAGGTGCCTGTGAGTCACAGGTGCATTTAATACACATTAGAGATTATGTATATATTTCCATAGTAGGCCAGAATCCACTCTGAGCATAGGGTATCCTGCTACTAATTCCTTCTTCTGACATTATATGAGAATATGAACAGCAGAATGCTATCTAGAGGTTCTATTCTGCTGAAAACACTGGTAAACCTCCCATTTACTCTGGTTCAGATTGTATGGCACTAGACCATGGCCTTGTTGATCTTATTATACATATATATATTGTGAGGTGTCTACCACCTTCTCTTGGTTTACACAACTCTATAACATTCAACTCAAAGCCAGCCTGGAAGGAACTGTATTCCAGGGAACAATTCCTTTAATAAGTACAAGGATGATTCACAGCTGAGCTCAGAGCTGGTCAGCCTTGCAGAAGCTGCTTGGCTTGTTAGCTCTGGAGAAACTGGTTATTTAATTTTTTTTTCTGCATCAAGCCCAGGATACAACAAACTTTTGCTGCAGAACTGTACTCTCCTGACACTCTGGAACATTCCAGATGTCAGTTCAAGAGATCCTGACCATTTCACTGACCTTTTGCTTTGCTTTTTTACACAGGTTCTGTTGTGAGGGTCCTAGTTGGGTGGTCTGATCTGGGGGAATGTTGAATCCACTTGCTTCATCCAGGGCTGCTTCCTCTGTGAGCTGGTGACAACACAAAGGAAGAAGTCTTCTTGTTTCAAACACAGCCTCATTCTAGGCCCTAAACCTCCTGTGCTTGTTGCTCTCATGCAGTAACAGGAGATGACAAGTCTGAATGCAGCTGGTGTTACCCAGACAGATGAAAGCTCACTCTGCACTCAGAACACTGTGTGTCCATTGTGGACAGTCTGCAGCAGCAGGGGCCTGCAGCTCACACACTCTGCTTTGCAGTGCAGCTAGCAGGCCCTCTGCATCATGCTAATCACACACATGTGACATATCAGACAAACTTAAGCTCAGGTCTGCCTGCAAGACAATTCAGAGACATTTTGGGGAGAAATGTAAGCATAAGCTGAGCTACACAGCACACATCTCATCATCCACGTTCTAACTGGCTGGAGGAAAACACAGAACAAGAAGAGAGGAAGTACCAGCAAAGTGTGGTTATGCAGGAGACACATGCAGACCACAAGAGACACTAAGCATGAATGAGAAAGACAGTGTGACAGACCAGAAATATTGTTTTCAATTGCCTGTCAAATAGCTGAATGGACCACGGGAGCTAGTATTGGAAAACCACCAGGAAAGTAAGGAAGGAAACTCTTCTCAGGAACAGAAACACAACCTTTGTATGCTCACCAGGTAACACACTCACGAGGCATAACCAAGAGGAAGAAAAACAAGGCCACAGCTGCCACTTCTGACCTGTTTCAGCACTTGGCGAATGGCCTCCTCCTCAGCCACTTCCTCATCACTGTCAGGGAGCTTATAGGTTTCCAGTGTAACTGTAGGAGTAGGAAATGTGAGACTGTAACTCACACCTGCCTCAAGCCTTGTGCACACTAATGTACCAGAGACAATTATTTGTGGTGTGAGCTGGTTGTCCATTTTGACTCTGACCTTTTAAGGTGCAGGTTCCTCATAAAGGACATTACTGTTTATTTTTAATACTTGGAAGAGAGATGGAAAAGATCCCCACCAAAACCAGAGTTTTGATTTTAGAAGTTTTGTTAACCTCACCAAAGCATGCTAAAATTATCCCAAAGAAGGGTGCAAGACAAAGCAGCCTGACCTTACAGTTCCAGCCTTTATCCTCAACTTAGATCTTTCATAATGATTTCATGACAAACCATCCTGTACACCTTAGCAGACGGAACCAAATTCCAGTCTGTTTCTTGCAGAACAGAATAATTAAATGGATAAACACTAATAAAGAATTTACTCTGTCATAGCAATTTGACTCCTCTCTTGGCACTGTATTCTCACCTGCTACCCACCTTTCTCTGGGTCCTCGCCCTTGAGTGCTGCCAGTCTCTTGGCAACCTGTAGGATCTTTTCCTGCCTAGTATTCTCCTCCCGCAGCTCAGCAGCAGCTTCTGACAGAAGTTTATTCTTCTCTTCCTCTAGCTGTTTTGGGTCCAGATTTGCAGGGCAAACACAATCTTTACTTCCCCGATTGAGATCATTCAAACTCTGGCTACTAACAGCTGCAGACAGACACACAGAACACACTGGTGACTCAGCAGCAATGTTCCTTGGGCACAGAAAACATGACAAATAATGCTGTGAGAGCAGCTCGTTGCTCTCCACAAAACTGGAAACTAGAGGAAAAGGCATGCCAGTGGGATCTTCACTGTACACGAAGAGAAGAAAATGAGCTAATCTGTGGCTTAGAGTGAGTTTACAGAGAAAGCAGTGCAGCCAGGAAGATAATGGTATGCCAGATTCTGATGTGCACAGGTGCATTAGCAGTAGCAACAGCTCCTCTCCAGGGAGAAGAGAAACACTTTAGAGAAACAGAGAATCTGAATAATACAATCTTGACAAGAAGGAACTATCTCCAAGCAAAGACACAGCATGGAGCCAGATGGCTGCTCTTGGCCAGTGCAAGGGATTATAAAGGGAAGATATGGACAAACTGGACACTCAGCTCACCTGTAAGTTACATAGGGAGGCACAAACCCCCTTCTCAGCATAGCACATACATTATTAGACATAAACCAGTCTTTAGAAGCTGAAACAAGATACCTTGAGGCTGAACTCCTGGTCTGTAATGCTCATCAATGGCAACCTCCTCAGACAGCTGAGTTAACAGGTCATCTGTCTGCTGGACCAGACTTCGGGTATCCGGGGGTTGGTGCACCTAAGAAACCAGGGAGTGTGGGAAAAGGCAAGTGAGAGGAAAGTGGCCTACTCAATCAAAGGAGAATCTTGGCAACCAAGATCACCCTAGATGGGAGCAGTATACAAAGATGCCTCCACTGATATTGAGAATCTCAGTTTACAGTTATGTGGGGTAAGGGTTTCATTTTCAGAGGTGCTGAATGCACACAGCTCTAAGAGCAATCACCCAAACAAGGCAAAGGGGGGCTGAATGTGTAGAAATACAAGCTGCTGGGTCCCAGCTCCAGCTCTGCCACTACCTCCAGAGTAAACTAAGTGCCATTCTCAACAGTGCCAGCCAGCAAGCCCCACACAGACCTACGACAACAGCTGGGCAAGCAGCTGAAAGAACCGTAAGGAAATGGTATCCGGGGGGACAAGATTATTCCTATAGGCTTTCAAGGCATATATTCAACTATTCCTCTGCAAACTCAGACAAATCACACTGGGCTTCCATTCCTGGAAAAATTAACAGGATTCTGCCCAGCTGATATGCAGTAACAGCTAGAAGATGTAATTAGAAGGTAGGGCTGATAAGTCTGCAATACAAATAGCTCTGAAAAGCTATGACCACTCATGTACATAAATGAGTTGAGAGTAAAAAACCTTAGCATCTATTGTTAAAAATATACATTCTGCATTCAAACTGAAGCTTTGAATGGGTAAAGGCTGGTGATTTACTTCTGGAGCAATGACACAATCAGGAAACAGAGATTTCTGAAGAAAGCTACCTGAACACAAAAAGGCTGAAGAAGGAAGAATGGTTAGCATGCTGTGACACCAGTTACTGTGTCAGCTCAGAATAAATTGCTGACTAAAGAGCTGAGGGAGCTTACAGGTCTGGGTGCTTGGGAAGGAGGATCTCTACCCTGCAGGACAGCCAACCGGTCCTCCATTTCCCTTGTGGATGGAACAGGTCCTCGGCCATCCTCCTTCAGGGCTGCCAGCCTAGCTTCGATCTCAGCCTGAGTAGGGATGGACTCTGCAATTCACAATAACCCAAGGGAGGAGATTATTTTGTTATTGAAAATGAAAAGCTACATGTTTCTTTCCCTAAAACTGTATTTCTTTCTGCAATCAGACTCTGAACGCCTGAGTAAAAACCTCGCCCAGCCCTGACGTGAATGAAGGGTCATACTGCAGTGACTCAGAGACTACCCTGATGCTAACTGCTATCCCTTTCTTCCAAGCCCTTGCCTTCTTCACAGTTTATCTCCTAGCCATAACACAAGTATTAGGCTGATGTCATCTGGAAATCAGCTGACTTGGGATTTTAGGGACAGGTAGAGAAATGAGTGTAATTTAGGCAGTCCAGTCCATTGGTCCCACATCTCCTAATGCAATCTCAGCCTCATCAGACTCAAACTATCCACTGCCACACAACAGATGAGAGGCAATGGCTGCAAGTTATTCCAGGGGAGGTTTAGATTGGAAAAACTGGCTATTAGGAAAAATTGCTTCACAGAAAGGGTTGTCAAGCACTGCAAAAGGCTGCCCAGGGAAGTGGCTGAGTCACCATCCTTGAAGGTACCCAAAAGATGTGGTACATGTGGCACTCTGGGATATGGTTTAGTGGTGGACTTGGCAATGCTGGGTTAACAGTTGGACTCAATGATTCTACAATAACCAGGTAACCACTCTGAAGAGCGTTCTTTTCCTTTCAGAGACCATACATAACATCTAAAATAGTTTATTCTCATGCAAGCACCTCAAAGCAGTCCCAGAACCTGACAGTTGTGGACTGAAATGAAAATCCTTTTCCTTCTCTGTGAGACAAGGCTGGTCAGAACATAGTCCCACAGAGACTGGAACTGCTGATGCCCAAGACAATGACTCACAGGAAACCTTCTTCAAAATAGTTTGGCCAAAGACTTTCATTTAATTCTACTCCAAGTGGGTTAGACACATGTTTTTAACTCAAAAACCAGAAAATTAAGAAGTGATTTTAGGGTAGCTGAGGAGTAGTTTCAAGAGAACCCCAAGAAGCAAAATGAAACTGGAACATTGATCTAAAATCATTGTAGAAGATAGCCATTGTGGCAGCAGACCTTGGATGCTCTGTCCTATTTTAAGCTTCCATCCCCCTAATATCACAGCCACTTAAAGCCCAGCACTTTCGTTCCAGGTTCCTTGTTTCCCAAATAGTAGTGTTCCCACCCAAGGTATTTATGGTGTTCTCTAAAACTCACTTGGTCTCCTTTCCTCCCTGAGCCTCTCCAGTCTCTCTGCAATAGCTCTATCCTCTTTTGAGAGCCCCTGGTATCTGCAGCCTGCTCGACCTGGGGCTTTTGCAGCTGCTTTCTGTTGGTCTTTCAGCTGGTTTTGTTTAGCCTCAAAAGCTGCTACACGCCTGTGACAAGGATGGAAAAAATACATGTCAATGAGAACAAGGATTTTAACCCAGAGATAAGAAAACATCCTCTGTGAACCCAACAGGCTATCTGAAGAATGCCAGTGCAGAACAGAAATGAAATCACTTTCTCCAATATCAGCATAATAAAGTACTCCTAAGAGTAAGGAAAACCTTAGCTCACAAGAACAACACATCTGGCAGCACTTCCCAGCAGACAAGGAACATTTCACCACAAGGTTCCTGTTTCCAAGCCAACTCTGGTCAGCCACAGATAACTGCAGGCAGGTGGCTATTCAGGAGTCGATTCAAAAGAGCATATCCCCCACCCCTCCAAACAAACTAACAGCCTAAATAAGAAAACAAAAAGTCCATCCTTAATTTAACTCTGAACAAGCAAATACCCACACCACAAGCCTCACTTTTACTGGTATCCAAGGGGAAGAGGAGGCCCTAAAAGGCTGATCTGCAGCAGAAAGAACTGCTTGGCAAGTGCAACTCACTTTTTGTAGTTTTCTGGTGGTGACCATTTTGC
Source organism: Passer domesticus (assembly GCF_036417665.1). NCBI lineage: Eukaryota > Metazoa > Chordata > Aves > Passeriformes > Passeridae > Passer > Passer domesticus. Next base: position 38,116,727 of record NC_087479.1, read on the forward strand.
TGAACTGCTTTGAGATCCTTCTCTGAAAGACAAAAATTATTTCTCTGAACTCAAAATACTGACAATACTTGACAATACTGACAATCATCTAGTCTCTCATCTCAAGAGGAATCAGTAGGTGTTTCTTGACCTCTTGGTACAGCCCCTTTCTTAACCTCATTAATACTGAGAGGAATCAGCTTATGCAAGGGATTAAGACAATATAGCTGCCCAGGACAGCAGGAGCCTTCATCTCTGTCCTTTGGTCCAGTTGTTTTGCATCTGGACAGAATGTGACTTAATACAGTCACCAGTGATCCCAAGGAGGTGGGGCTGAAATACCCTTGCCTCCCACAGCCTGCACCTCCCAGTTCAGAGAGCAGGTGGGGAGTACTCAGGTAAGACTCCCAGTGTAATTAGCTTCCCTGCAGCAGGACACTCTGGAAGGAGCTGGGGCATGCAACAAACACAGAATTATATAACATGCAAGTAAAACAAAGCATTACAAAAGTTATTATATAACATCTTACAAAACACTTGAGCACTACATGCTTAAAAAAAGGTCTAACTCTTCCACTTTGCTGTGTTCAGGCTGAGGGACTAAACTAGACACTCATGTAAGTTAGTTAGCATAATTTATTCATTCTTAGAAATCACAGCTATGTCCCATATAGCAATGACTGAATGCAACATTGTTTGAATGCTTTCCAAAGTTCTAAGGCTTCAATTCTGAAAGCTATTTGCATACAGAACAACAACATATGCAGCTTACAGAAGTGCAGCCTATGTGTATTACCTGCAGGACAGGATGCCATCCAGAGGGATCTGCACAAGCTCAAGAAGTGGGCCTTGGGACTCTCAGGAGGTTAAATGAGACAAAATGCAAGGTGCTGCACTTGGGTTGGGGCAACTCCTGGTATCAACACAGGCTGGGGACAAACAGACCAAGAGCAGCTCTGCCAAAAAGGACCTGGGAGTGCTGGTGAATAGGAGGCTGGACATGACCCAGCAATGTGTGCTCACAGCCCAGAAAGCCAACTGTGTCCTGGGCTGTATCCAAAGCAGCATGGCCAGCAGGGCAAGGGAGGAGATTCTACCCATCTCTTCTCTCACAGGATCCCACCAGCAGTGCTGCATTCAGCTCTGGGGTCTTCCCAGAAACTTCCAGGAAAGACGGAGAAGGATTTTTTTTTTAGAAGTGCACATAGTGACAGCACAAGGGGGAAATGGTTTTAAACTGAAAGAGCACAGGTTTAGATTAGATACTAGAAAAAAATTCTTTACTTGGAGAGTGGCAAAACACTGGAACAGGTTGCCCAGAGAAGATGTGGATGCCCCATCCCTGGAAGTGTTCAAGGTCAGGTGGGATGCAGCTCTTAGCAACCTGGTCTAGTGGAAGGTGTCCCTGCCTACAGCATAGTGGCTGGAAATAGATGACTTTTAAGGTCCCTTCCAACCCAGACCACTCTATGATTCTATAATCTACCTGCTATCCAGTCAGGGAAGATTGTTTTTCTACTGTAGCTCTCTAGTGCTGATATTAAAATTATGAGAAAAAAACACCCAGAGGAAACATCAAGACAGGTGGCTCTGTTTTCTCAATGGCTTTGAAGTTGTGAAGGGAAATGATAATTTCAAAACTGAAAAGACTGAATACTGTCCTTCACTGTTTTCAGCAGCCCATGAAGATGAAGACCTTCACTAATGAGGCTCTTCTTTCAACATCTGCAGAGCCAGAAAATTTCCCCCTTGCTGATGAAAATTCCTTGCTATAGGAGAAAAGTGAGGAAAAGGAACAAGAGAAATGCAAGAGAAAAAGAAGGCACGGAAGAATTGGTTGACAGAGGAATTCTGGTGTACATCTGTGTTCTTATGTTGCTTGTTCAAGTGTATAATCCTGCTGCTACTGAATCATGTTTTGCTTTCAACAGGAAGTCTACTGGTTATGTTTGCAAATAATTTTTAAAGTTTTCTTTTAAAAGCAAAAGTTTTATAGGCTTTAGGCTACAGAACTTTACATCTTCAGGCCACATATAGCAGAGATCCCTCAGTGAGGAGGATTTATGTCATTGTTTGCCCACAGAATTACTAACACTTTGAGCATCTTATTGTCAGGCTACTCAGCTATACACAGCTGAGAAGACTGCCAGAACTGTTAAAGCAGTGTAGATTTCTAGGCAAAAACACAGTGTGGCTTAACCTCAGCCCATCTAGTTAAGCTGTCCACAAGAATTCAGTGTCCATCCATGAAGATTTAAACCTGATGCTTTCAAACTACAGATCATAGAGAACAGGCACAAATCCTGATTACTATTTTAGGACTGCACAGCTCATATAACAATAAGTTCAGAGATGTCCTGTCTTGAAATTCTGGGGTACAGGCAGCATCCATGCACATATGGAAGGCAGAGCTCTCCTGCACAAATCTGCAACACCACACTGAATGTAAACCGAAGGAAAAAAATCAGCAAACTGTCTTTGGGTGAAGAAACACTCCTGTCTTACCCAGTTAGTTTTTCATGGCACTGCTTGCACACCTTCTGCTGAGTGTTTCCACAGCGGGGAACCACAGCGCTGAAGCTCCGGCAGCCCGAGCAGAAGGACCGTCCGCAGCTCTTGCAGCCACACTGCAGAGACAGGAGAGAGGGGCAGGACAGGGCTTCAGCACCTCGCCACGGCTGTGCTCACGGGCACAGTGCCCGTGCCGAGGCACACACAGAATAATGCTGGGGCTATGCTGATTTTTTGGTGACAGAACTGTTTCACCAGCTGCTGCTGAAGATACGGAGACTCAAGAACCTTGGAGCACCAGCAGATAACTCCTGCTGGGAGCAGAGTCACCACTTCTCCCCATGGTACAGCGAAGTGTGTGTGTGAACTGAGACCATGACAGAATCCTGGATTAGAGGGATGGCATTCAATGACTTTTTGTTTCTTTGGCCAGTAATTTCTCATACTTGAAGACATACCGGAATTAGGCACCCTAAGATCTCAGTAAGCAAGGACAACAACGCCGGGAAGCGTGTCTCGGCGCCGGGCGAGGCAGCTCCCGGCTCCCTTCTCAGTCCCTGGCACGGCGGGGAGGCACCCGCGGGACCGGCCCGTTCCTGACCCCCGCAGCCGGACTTGCCTCTTTCTTGAAGACAGAGAACTTGGACGCGCAGCCATAGCACCGGTTATCCATAGCGCTGCGCCCCAGCCCGCCCTCAGGCACGGCGCTGCACCCCCGCTATCCCAGGCTCCATGGTCTGCCCGGTGCCGCGGCTGCCTCAGGCCCAGGGATCGGCGGCGAGCGGGGCTGTCACAAGCCGGGAGCCGCGGACACCACCCTCCCGTCCCCCAACACAAAACTGGCGACGCACGGCCCTATGGGAGTTGTAGTCTCTTGCTCCTCCCTCCCGGCCTTCAGAGGCCAGGCAGCTCTCCGCAAGTAAACTACACTGCCCAGGGTTCCCCACGATCCCGGTGGCCGGCCGGCTCGGCTGCCATCGCCGCGCGATGCATTGTGGTACATGCAGTCCGGTGCCCCTGCCCGCCCCCGCCGGAGGGTCCCTGGCCCAGAGGGCACCAGCTGTTCTTGGGTGTTAATAAAACAAGAAAGCGTATTCTCTAAGGCAGGCAGTATTGTGCTCAAGCTACCCTGGGCGGGGTTTTTTTGTCCTAAACCTGTGGTGAGATCCTGGTTCAGAATAGTAAGAATCAGCTGAACTGCAGTTCAGTGTCATCTCAACCACAGTTATTTGTTTATGTAAGGAAAATGTATTTTAAATGAAACACAAAAATAGACCTATGAGTAGTAGGTTTTTGTGTGCTTCTGTAATGCTTTATTCCAGGCTGGTTTTTCTCCTGCAGCAATAATTGACAGATCTCTGTTCTGCTTCTTACAGACTACAAAAGCATAGCACTCAAAGGCTCTGATGTGCCTCCCAGGCAGGAACCAGGACAGTCTCAGAAAACTCCAGTTATCCGCAGCCCACCCTTTTGCCAGCGCTGATCCGCCTGCCGCCAGGAGGAAGTGCCCTGCAGTGTTTGCAGGGAGTCACGGAGTGCAAGTGAGTCATGCTGCTAACCGCGGCGTTCGCAGGTGCCTTGTGCATTCTTTCCAGTTTAATATATAACCCCACGTTGTAAAGACCCACACAATGAAATTAGGAAACTCACTGATTTATTCAAGGAAGTAAAACTCATTAATATCTGAATAAAGCTAAATTTAAAGGGAAAAAATGGAGGGGGGGGGGTGTCTCTCTCAATCTTTCATTTCTGGCATTTGTTTGCTTGTTGGGGTTTTTGTTTGGTTAGTTTTTTTAATGCTAAAAAACATTAGAAAGTCAACTGCAAGCTAAAGTTTGTACTTGTCCAGCAATTGTGTTACACAGCACCCGGACATTCCAGGTATTGTAGGCATAAAGCAGGGAATCGAGGCAAATATAAACTCAATAAAAGGCTTCATTGTCTTTGCCATTGAGCTGCTCAGCGGGAAAACAGGACCGGGAGACTTCAATCTTGATGTTACAGTGCAACCTACCGACGGACAGGTGGAATTTGGAGTGCAGCTCCTGAACGGAAAATACAAGCAGCCACCCGAGGGCCCCTTCCCCGCCACGGAGCGGCGCCGGCAGCGGAGCGGGGTCCCGTGAAGGAGACGGAGCCGAGCTGGGAGCCCGCCGGGCGGGACGGCACAGGACAGCTCTGTCCCTCTCACCTTCTCACCGAGAAGCGGCGCTACACGCTCCCGTTCCCGCTCCCGATCCCGCTCCCGTTCCCGTTCCCATTCCCCTTCCTGCCCCCGTTCCCTGCAGGTGTCCGCCAGAGGGGGCCCGGCCCCCGCGGCTCTCGGGCTCCTGAGGCGAAGGCCGCTTGGCAGCAGAGCAGCAGCGGCTTCCCTTTATTATTTCTCTTTTTTGCCCGCGGCTGTTTCCCATGGTAAAGCGAACTCGATTATAAAATCCTATGTGACGACTTAGCCTATAAGGTTTTCAATTTCTATTTGAAGTGCAGGAGAGATTAAATGGGCTTTGGTTTGTGTGTCTTGCTGCCAAACTCAGTTGTTGCACAGTAAGTTGTACGTTCTGTGTCCTACAGAGCTGTAGCTACTCTGCTCTGGGCAGCTCCCACCGGGAGTGCTGCATCTGGGTCTGGAGTCCTCAGCACAGAAAAGACAAGGACCTGTTGGAGCACGTCCAGAAGAGGGTCACAAAGATGGTTAGAGAGCTGCAGCACCTTTCCTGTGAGGACATACTGAGGGAGTTGGGTGGAATTGAGTCAAGAGATGAGAAGGCTCTGGGGAGACCTTATTGCAGCCTTTCAGTACTTACAGGGGGCTTGTATGACATGGGGACAAGAGTTTTAGCAGGGCCTGTTGTGATAGGACAAGGGACAATGGTTTTAAACTAAAAGAGGGTTGATTTAGACTAGATATAAGGAAAAAAAGTTTTTATGTGTGGGTGGTGAGACCCTGTAACACATTGCCCAGAGAGATGGTGGATGCCCCACCTCTGGAAATATTCAAAGTCAGGTTGGATGGGGCTCTGAGCAACTTGGTCTAGTTGAAGATGACTGCTTATTGCAGGGCTTTGGACTAGATGACCTTTACGTGTCCCTTTCAAGCCAAACTGTTCTATGATTCAATAACCAGGGTTGTAGTCATGCACGTGTCATCTCAATCACAGTTATTTTTTTATGTAAGGAAAATGTATTTTAAATGAAACACAAAAATAGACCTATGAGTAGTAGGTTTTTGTGTGCTTCTGTAATGCTTTATTCCAGGCTGTTTTTCTCCTGCAGCAATAATTGACAGATCTCTGTTCTGGTTCTTACAGACTACAAAAGCATAGCACTCAAAGGATCTGATGTGCCTCCCAGGCAGGAACCAGGACAGTTGCAAAGCAGGTAAAAAGAGAATACGTGGGCACAAGCACTCTTATTTCTTCCACACACACAGAGGCTTGTGGAAGTGAGTCTCTCTTTAAAAACATCTGGTTTTGTGTGCAGTTAAGGTAATACCTGTTTGTGTCATGAGTTATGCACATCTATTGGAATGCATATATTCCTCACTGCTAGATACCTCTGTGTTTTATGGTTAAATCCTTACATTTTGGATTTCAATAGTGTGTTAAGTAAGTGCTGAACTTTAGTTAGAACTTCTGAAAATCCTCCTGTTGTGGAATTTGAACCCTAAACTTTTGACTATGCTGTCCCTTGTGTCTACTAGCTGGTTACTCTTCCTTCATATATTTCAGAATATGAGTATATTTATGCATGGGCAATGTCCTACTTAAAACTGTATTTCTAGGGACAAAGTGCAAGACCAATATTCCTGTATGTGGTATATTGCTTTTGGAATATGCTATTCAAGCTCTTTTACCAGGTATGGGTGAACATCTAAAACATTGCAGGTCTGTAAAGCTCCACATCAGACCAAGGGAAGGGAATCTAAAGTCACACTCAAGTTACAAAGCTGTTCAGCACTGTCTGTTTAAAACAGGGACCTGTTCAACTTTGTTATATAATCACAGTTGTCATGGGGTTGTTACTTTTGCACCTCCATCAAAGTCCTCAGTCTCAAGGAGAAGAATTTGCATTTTTACAGTCTGAAGCTGAGCTTAAAAATAGAAGTAGGGTTTAATTTTCTGACATGCTGATGAAATGGTTATTTTCTCCAAAAATATGCCAATCTAAATAGTGAGTCAAATTAAATGAAGGGATGCTTTTTATAGCCAGAAGATTGGAGCTTGTAAGAAATACAAATCTTTGTTGCCTGCTGTACATGCACTTTCCCACCATGATGCAAGAAAACTCTAAACCCTGATGTCCACAACTTATCAACTATCACTATTAACTTAACTTATCACTATTCTTCTGTGAGTGAAAATTAACCAGTGCTTAGAAAGCAAAACATTACAGATCTTAAACCTCCCCCCCCCACTGCTACAAAGTCATCATAATTCAAAATTTTCTTAGTTGCACCAGGAAAGCAAATTGGCAATTTCTACATGCTCTTCTTCACAGAGACATAATTTCAGCAAAGTCTTTTATTATTCATAATGTTTTGGCATCTCCCAGTTTGGCACTAGCATTTAATTCTGAATACATCAAGTTGAGGCAAAGTGTTAGGTGTTTACAGTGGTGATTTCTGTCTCCACTCCAGCCATCTCTTTAGAGGAGGAGGACTTCTCTCTACAGACAAGGTACTTCAAACCTAAAATGCTCTCCAGAGAGAACATTCTCTGGTCTTTGCATTAGGTTTTCAGGCCTCATTTTTAAAAAGTATTTTGGTAACACCTTAGGGACAATTGCAATACCTGACTCAGGCCACAGCAAAGTGACAATAGCAGGTGCTTCATTCCATTCCCTCTCCCTCAGTGCTTGGTCCTGCTACTCTTAACTTTATTTACATTAGTTAAAACTGTTCCCTGATCTGGTCCATCTCACAGAGGAGTAGTGCAAATTTTGAGTTGAGGTACTGTGTGTCATACTGTACTATGACACCACTTGTTTGGTGTCAAGTAGTGATGTTACAGGCTAAGCTCTGGTGCCTATATGAACTGTGATCTTGGCTTCAAAACGTAAATAAATGTGTCTGAAGATTTTTCTGTATGCATGCTGGAATGCACATTTAGGTTGGGTAATAGCATTTGCCAGAATACAGGTTAAAGTTGCTACACAGTCATGTTCTGAATTTTTTTATGGGCAGTTTCTACCACTAGAAGTTCTTGAAAATCTGCTTAGTTTCAGCTCTGCTATTGTGTTTGGCCATGCAACACCAGCAATGAGAATACTATAACAAAAAGCATACAGTCTCAGGCAGAAGCATCCCATGGGCAGGAACATTTCTGTCCTTGATTCACCATGGAAATTACACCACTGTAGATGTAAGACTAAGAGGTCAAACTTCATGCTTGTTAAAGGTATCAGGCTATACAGATTTTTTTTCTGAAATTGGTGGCATCTTCACTTTTACCTGAGGCTAGCTGGACTCTTACTTTCATTCTGTGTTTTTCAAACCCCGTCTGTATTTTACTTACCTAGCAAATGTATAACTCATCACAAATCCAGGCAACTCCCACACTAAATCACTGTGGAATTCAACCAGCACAAAGTTCCCAGTGGAAGTAAAGTCTGCAACCTTCTCTGTCCCACAATAAGGGCCAACTGCAGGTGACATGGGGCGGCTTCCATCATGTATGAGCAAGTAGTCATAGACACATCTGTCACTATATTCCAGCTCAAAGGATAACATTTTGAGAGATATCTGGAGAAAATACAACCAAAGCATTTTGTTTCCAGTTTGCAGCCTTTTCTCTTACCCATTTTTTGACAACAACAAATACTCTAAACTCCTTGTGTGCAGGCACCATTTTTTAATTCTGTGTGTGCACCACATCCTGATTCCATATGGCAATGCAAATTAATAGCAAATTATTTGCTTAGTTCATCAGTGTTTGGATTGGAAGGAGAAGTAAGGGACAAGATTGATCTTCCACACTTCACATTCTTTCCTCTAGAGAAATATAAAAACAGCACCTGTGTGATGTTTCAGTTTTCTAGTGGGAGCTCTTACCTAGGGATTATTTTGAACAAAGCCTTGTGTAAAGGTTTTCCCTTGCTGAGCACCTCAGATACCAAGATCCAGCATAAATTCTTGAAATGAATTTGTGCTTTCAGATTTTTACTCTGAGGATCTGGTGAAAAAGTGACATAACAGCTCTTATTCTTCAAGGGAAATAGGTTTCATCAGAGAACAGTGATGAAACCCACAAATGAATTAATCTGTGCCTTACCTTGTATCCTACTGGAGAAGTGATGACCCAGAAGCATGCACGGTTTTTGGGGTATTTATTGGGGTAATTTGGAGAGGTGATGACTCCTTTTGAATCTCTGAAAGTGGCTCCACAATTCACTGAGGAGTAAAGGAGAAAACCAGATATATTAACAAGAGCATTTTGTCAGTAGAAATGAGCTTGCTTACTACTGTATTATTTCTTAATACAGCTTGCTACTGTATTATTTCTTCAAACCAAGAAAAAATGTGCTACCCTGAAAACCTACTGCTGAAGTACTTCAATTCTTCACTTAGTATTTATATCAGCAGCTGTACTGAAGGAACTAGAAACATGTCTGATAAATAATCTTTGAGGATAGGGAACAGCTGCATCTAAAGCTGTATCTGACTTTCCAATCAGCTGTTACCATATTAGCATAGCATTCTGATGGCACTCACTGCCCTTCAGAAAAGAATCAGCTCAAGTACTCAAGATTGCATTATCAAGTTATATCTAGTGCTTTCTAGAAATTACTCAATTGAATAAAGCAAAAAGAGTAAAGATGACACTTTTCTAAGACTTTGGAGCACCTTATGGCTGCACTGCTCCTATTAATTTCAGTCATTGCATTGGTTTTTTTTAAAGACTTTGTTCTGGAGCTATGAAGAAGCCTAACAGAGGCTCTCAGAAGAATGTGAGTAGGATCTCAGGATAACTAATATGAGACTAACTAACTAACATCCCATTTTCTGTTTCCTGTGAACCTTTAGACACATTATGGCCTTCTGCATTTCCAATTGCTGTGAAAGTGTGAAGAATGACAAAGACCTACTCTGTAGTGTACAGTAAAAGTTTTCATTTCTTCTGTACAAATACTGCTAATGCTGTTCTCCAAGCTTTGTAAAGGAGTGTTCATACCCCTGTTGTAGGAGGCTCTGAATCCTCTGGCTGTAATGCTCTCATCACTTGCAAACTCTATTAGCATTGTGGATCCAGATGCCACTAAGGAGGGCAGTGGACCCTTCCCACAGTACTTGTCCAGCAAGACAGGGGAGCTCTTGCTGTTCCCATTGTAAATTTTTATATAGTCAGAAGAACAGTCTGAGGAGCGTTGGAGATCAAAAGCCTCAAACTGCAGGAAGATCTGGAGAAACAAAAAAGCAAAAGTTGGGTGTAATGTTATACACAGGGAAAGTCTTAAACCTTCATATTCATTTTACTATCCATTTATTACTGAAACTTTACTTTCTATATAAAAAGAGTACAGAATTTCATCTAGATGTGCTATTACTGAGATCCCAGAGACTGATGTTTCACTACTGCTTGTCTTTGAAAAGCCATCCTCTCTGAACTGGATAAAAATTGAGTGAAATAATCCCTCTAATAGTCTTAGATCTAATGAAAATTGTTGAGACTTTCATTTATTGCATAACAAAATAAATGCCTTGATGCATGAACTGACTCCCAGGGGTTACTCATGGTAATGAAATAATGCTGTGTAGCCTGGGTACTGTGCTTCAAACCTTTTTCTTCCTGATAAAAATTACCTTACTTCGGCGGATGCGGATCAGCCACAGGCAGTTGCTATTGTTTGGGTATGGGGATGGGTAATTGGCAGAGGAGAACGAGCCTTTGGGTTTAGGCAACACAGAGCTGCAGCAATCTGAAGGGAAGAACCAAACAGCATTGAAGAGAATGAAAACTGCACAAAAATATTCCCATCATGCCTGACAAGTCTCTCCAACCATTTGCAGCAGTCAAGCTTGTATAAGTTAATTATACTGCTTACTGCTTATATTGCTGTTCCTGGTCTAAAAATTATTGAAAACCTGCAAGTGAAATAAAGGTAGTTGAAGTACTTGTCTGTTTCAGCTACTAATGTTTTTTTAAAAGATAATAGAGCTTTGTTCACAATATATTAGTTTACTAAAAAAGGCCTGGATCTTTCATGGACTTCCTTAGCTTCAATCACAGAAGTACTTTCAATGACTGCAGTACATAAATTTCTGTTAGCAACTGTGTGTATTCATAAGTGTGTGCAAAAATCAAATTTGAAAACAAGATTTTGTCAAAGCAAGGAGAGGTAGTCACTGAGGGAAAATGGTAACAGAGAGCACTAAAGTCAGCGTACAGACCTAGTGACTGGTATACAACATCTGATCTCATCTGTCTTTTGTTTTTCCACATCTTCATTTTTTGCATTTTATGTAACTCCCCAAATTCCAAAATATGAATATATGACATCTGCTCATAGGAATTTTTGACATTTTTCTCTTGCTTCCTACTTTTCTTGAGACAACCAGACTTTTTATTGGTTTTTTTTAGTCCCCAAGTTTTTCTCTCTTTTTTAAATTTAGTGCTTTTCTTCCAAAAAATACAGATCTAATTATGAAATTGCATAGTAATGGTACGGAAATGTGATTCATTCCCAGCCCAACTGTCAAGAATAAATATCACTAAATACTTGTTATCACTATCTTTGAGACACATGAATTGTAAAGTTGTCTCATCTGCAGTTGTGAATTTGGAGGAACCACTCTCAGCAATGATTTCTGTACCTAACAATCCAACTGAAAGAACGCTAATTCCTTCTAAATTCTAATTATTTAACTAAGTTCTAACACAAGAGTAGAATTTAGTACACTAATATTTAGATCTTGTTAATGCTTCTTGCTGTTTTGGTGGAAACTAATTGAATAACATCTCAGAAAAGTCAAACACCATATAAATCAATTAGCCTTTGTTCTGGGAGTTAATGCAAAACCCATGCAGTGCAGGAGCATGATGTTATACCTGTTTTGTGCATCTTGGCTGAAGAGTTCCTGTTCACAGAGGAGTGTTAGGTATTGCTAGACCTTAAGATACCACAGGGATGAGTTAAGAAATGGATGTGGCAAGAAAGTAGATATCTATTCAAAATGCCTATGGTTTTCTCCTCCAAGGGGTTCTGATCAGGCTGAATATCACCCATGCTTACAGCCCTGCAGACATTTTGTAATTAAGAGAAATCACAAATCTGCTGGCACTACTGATGCACATGACTCTAAGCTATACTCCTGGCTGAGGAGAGCTTACATGCTTTGCAACCTTCAGAGCTTTCCTGAAATGAGAATTTGACAGGGGTAGCAACCATGAGTTCTCTGATGGATTTTGCTTATCTCCAAGAGCAGGGATTAGGTGAGGATATCTTAAAATGAGAGTGAATAATTGAAAGTAAATTCCTTTCCTTGGAAAGTCCTTTCCAAGAAGGCAGCAGTTTGGCACAGGGACAGTTCTGTTTCCTTTTGTAGGGTGAGAGAGGTGTAGTGAAGGGACTGTGAGCCACATTCCTTTGGGGGATGTCTGTCAGTGCCTTCAGACATCAGCTGCATTCATATGCCTTCTATCTACAGCACTTACTGCACTTGTAGAGCTTGTTGATTTTAGCTACATCCAAGTTGCTCAGCCCATCTCTCTGCCCAATAGGTATAGAAGGGTCAGGAACTGGTACAATAGTTGGTTTTCCTGGAGTGCTGGAGAAATCATACCTGTAGAAATAAGGAAATCACATTTCTAGATTGCTTTTCATAGACAGGGAATTTCTCTAACTGCATTATCATTTCTCTAACTGCATTATCATTTCTCATGAACTATGTAAACAGAATTTTAATGGAAATAGACAAGAAGCTTCTCAGAGACCTGGTAGCCTTCCCTGAAGAGGACCAGCATGGCAGATACTTGATGTTCAGCAGGTGGAAGCAAGGAAGCAGAAAAAGCTGCTCTGTCCTGAGTGAAAGGGCCTTTCAGTAATGTCCAGCAGAATGGACTGAATCCCACCTTCTTGGTTCCTGAGGCAGAGGAGCAGAAATAGTTCTGTCTCTGTTACTAATTGCTATCTGCAATTTCCTGCCTTCTCCTAGTCCAGTTTTTTTTTCATGGTTTTGTTCAGAAATTATTACTTGCTTGTGGAAATAAAAGAGAAGGTACGTGATACAAGCTTGTACATTATGGACTAAAATGCAGCCTTAGACAGTGTTCCCACATCTCAATTAAATTAAAAAATTCCATTTTTCTTGCCTCTACACTTGAATGTTGTTGTCTGTGATTAGATGTTACTAAAATAATTTAAACTTCAGAACTGGTTTAGATCAGTGGTTCAGTAGAATTAGACTTTGGGCAAGAGGCCTGTCAAAGGTCTTTAGCAAGAGGCAAGAGTACATTGGAAGAAAAACGTCCTATGTTTTGTTGCTATCCATATCAACTTGTTTTCCAGGAATCCTGCTGACAAAGGAAGTATGCTCACCCTTAATTATGTCCATGCACTCAAATGAACAGCAAAAGTCACTCCCTGCACAGAGCAACTTCTTCTTCCTAGATCAGAACAGAAGGTCTGAAAGCTGCTCCTTGGAAAGGATGTTTCTGCAAACAACTTACGCGCCATAGTGCATCACTGAAGAGTAGTCATAGGGAAGGCCCAGGTTTTTGGAATTCATTTTTCCAAAGTTCCCTTGTTCCCCTGTAAGGTAGGAAAGCAGCATTTCAGTCAGAGCAATTATTACTGCTCTAATAGTGCACTGCCTGCTGTCATAATCTGGAGAGTAACATAGGACACTAATATGTGTTCTAATGAGATCTTGGACCTATCAGAGCCACCAGAGATTTTTGAAATCCATGGGAACCCATTTTTACAGTCTAGTATGCTTCAGAATATAAAGTTCATCAAATAAGCTTTGATATAATCAATGAATACATTCTACTCTTCAAACAAAAGTATTCCTCTGTCCATCTTCATATTGGATGTCTCCAAACACATTTCAGTGCATTATCTTGAATACTGTAAGCATCCAACCTATGTCCCAAAAGTTGTATTCATACCTTGAGGGGGAAATCTGGCTGACCACCTAGATGAAAAATTAGGAGCTATGTGTGGGTGATGTCATGCTCAGTCCTAGTGCCACAAAAGAAAGGAACATATTTTCCCTGTTACTTGCCCCAGAGCCCATGCTACCAGACATGTTCTGGCTTTGTCTCTGCTCAAACCCATCAGCAGTGACTAGAGTGAAGTGATATGACTCACATGAAGCAGAAAAACAAATTCTGTCAGAACAGCTGCTGAGCATCTCATCACTTTTCATCAGCCATAAAAGCCAATATGAGATAAGGTGTTACACTGATACAGGGCTGGGGTCCAGGGACAGAGACTGAATTTCATGTCACCTAGCTTTATTTCTTCAAGTTAGGCATGGAAGCTATTCCTCAAGGCTTCCAGGATAGTCAGAGGAGAGGGAAAGAAAGAGAGACACAGTTGGAGGGAGTTTCATACTTCTTTTTCTCACTGACTGGAGATCATGAGTATGAATTACATGCTGGGTCTCTTCCATGGTGAGACAGGCAAACAAGCACTGTCAGAGCAGGCAGCTGAATGCAGCCAGCCTGGCATTAAGAGTAAAGCACTAGCCACTGAGCACTCCTTTCCAGTTCTGTACCTTCATTATTGTAACTACAAATGTGGTTTGTAAACCACAGACCATCTGGACAAGAGTTTGGAGTTGGACATCCTTGACATCTACACAACTCAGCTGGCAGGCTTCCAGCTAGAGCAAATCTCAGCCAGTAATGTCCTTCAGCACTGGTCCTGGGCTGACAGCTAAGAGATGCAAAAAGATTTGAAATCCCAACTAATAGAAATTTGGGGATAAACATGGATTTGGAGCTTTTCATAGCTCTAAAACTCAGTTAAGGCTTAAACTGTTTCTCAACAGCATTGGCCTTCCTGACTCCGTTTTAATCTCAGTCCTTCTTATCTGCTATACTAACTTCAGAAAGAATTGCCAGCAAGTGTGCAATTTTTTTTGAGGTGATGAACAGAGAACATGTGGTGAACAAGTTCAAACGTGGTGAAACACTGAAGCATATGGCTACTGTTTGGCACAGAATTGCTTTGCTGAATTAGTTTGCTAAATAAAGAAAAAGTGACAGCATCCTAGCTGGACTGAGGTGCTGCCAGCAAACTACTACCTACCTCATCACATGCCAAAGAGATCTGGCTGTCTAGACCTGCACATGTTTTGGGACTTACCCCACCTTTTCCACTCTCATAAAAGAAAAAAAAAATCTACCTCTGCCAGAATGTAAGTGCAATGACTCAGAAAAGCTGAAAAGGAAATTATGGCTGAAGACTCTGAATATATTTTTCCCAAAAATGTAGGAAAAACAAGCTGAGTTTCAAGTAACTAAGTGGACAGCAACTGATGAGGCTTCATTTTATCAAAACAAAGAAGTAGGATGGCTTCCAAGGTAAATTGCTGGATAAAAACAAAACCCAGAAAACATTAACAATATGAAAGTCCTGTCAAGAGAAAAACAGCTTGTGTGAGAGAGCTGAGACACTGGAAAAGGTCTTGAGGTCTAGTTCTGCACCACCAAGGTCAGCAGGAGCTCTGCCATCAGCAGCATTAACAGCAGCAAGTTGTAACATTACAGTCCTCATGAACATAACTCTTTCTCCATATCCTTTTCCCTGCATATCCTTGCATTTTTTCCCTACAGTACACACTCTGCATTCCAACTCCTTGCTACACAAATAATCTCATTCTCCAGCCATGCCAAATACTCAAAATACTGATGATATACCTCATCTCCTTTGGCATAGCCTTGTCTTCTTTACCTCTTCCCCCTCATTTATCATTTCATGACACCGTGCCTGAATCACAGCTTGGTTACATCTGTATCCTTCAGGAATTGTGACATCTGAACCTGTGGAGTTCCCTTTGCAAAACTACTGTAAGACTACGTGTGTTTAGTGTATATAACTTCATGATTTCAACTTCTCTTTCCTAGCACATCCTTTGCTGACATTTCAAACATGGCACACCCTTGTTGTACAATGGCAAACAACTCACAGCAAAATTACACCTTAACATTGGAGCTGAAACCTCAATAAAGAACAACACAAATGGAATTTACTTAGGATGTCATGGGAATTGCTGAAGAAAGTTTGGAGAGCAGTGTGTTAGGAATTTGCAATAAAAACAATCAAGTTCCATCTGGAGAAAAAGATGGATATATTTTTAGCTGTGCATGATATTGTGTAGTTGAGTATCTAATTTGTTGAAGAGACTTAATAGAATTTGGTATTCAATTGTCTGGCCTCATTTTACTATTATTTTCTATAATTAACTAAATAGACTATTGTATTTTTATAATTGTTATGGGTTACTCAGCTCTCTAAACAGCTGTCAGACAAGTGACGCCCTGCATACTTTCTTCTGGTATTTTCCTTCTATGTGCCACTTTCTCACTTTCCCTTGGACCTCTTGCCATTCTCCCTACCCTTTCCTCCCCAGAGCCTGGAGCTCTTGTATATGATGAGCACTGTTCCCAGCACACAGATCATGGGCACGTGCCCAAACAATTCATTCTGCATTCCTTTCCATTAATAGTATCCACTTAGTTTTCCTCTACAGAATTACCACTCCTGATTGCTTCCCATGGCTCCTTCTTTTCATGTGTCTATGATCCTGTCCACAAGGAGGAAATAATTGCAGTCTTTCCTCTCACATCAAGCCAGGTCCCAGAATTTTGGAAATGCTAATGGTTGCATGTGTTTCCAATGTCTCCACATTGAGCCCCTGGTTCATATACATTTTAGGATACATTTCACTCACTGCCAAGATGCCTACTGGATGCCTCCCCCTATTTCCATGGCTTTCCTGTGATAGAACTGTTGTGTGATTCCCCAGCATGATCTTCAATGTCACACTTCACCCCCCTCAGTTAAGGATACCATAGTCTTGCCTCCTGGCCAAGTCGTTGCAACAACATTTTGTAATCCTGATGATCCTGGTATTTTGGGGTCTGGGCTCAAGATGACAATCAAAATAAGAATATAGAGCTACTTTTAGGCTGCATCTTTCACAGTGTAGCCACAGAAATTCCCTTAGTACAAACACTGAACAAGAAATTCCATCACACTGAATGTGCTGCTGCTGCTGCAATTCAGCCAGCATTAATCATGGTTCTTATTTGCATTGCTGTTCACAGGAGAAATGTTCTCCTTTAACTGTAAGTATATATTTTCTCTTAAGATTTAGTGGACATACCTGCCACTATGTGTTCCCACATAATCTTGACAAACCTGTCCCGATCACTCCGTGCCTGTTCATGGATGAAACCCAGTGCGTGGTTCATTTCATGCTGAATTGCTCCTTTATCCATGCAGCCATTTTTCACCAGGCCTACTGCTTGGCGTCCTCCAATCTTTCCAAAGTAAGACCAGCAGCTAAGAATAAACAATCAATAAGCAAAAGGATCACATTTAGCAAATACAAATATATAGATGTATTGATCATGTCACCAAGATTCTCTAGATATGCAGCCACAGCAGGGGACATGCAATAATCACTGGCATGAGATATCTAGACTTCTGAAAGCTGCCAAATGACATGGTGGGAGGGAAATAAAGCCTTTGTGCTGAGGATGGCAAATTTTAAACCAGTAAATTTGCTATATCAAACTAAGGCAAAGCAGTATAAAGTGTTAAGCAAAACCCGAAACAATTATACTTATTTAAATTTTTACAACAATTAAGTAAAATGTCTTATTTGGACTTATACCCCATTATCTTTAAATCCACACACACATTTATTCCTGCAGCCTATTAGCTGATGTAACTACCAATATATCTAAAGAAAAATGAAAAATTGTACTTTCTCTCTAAATCTTTACTGCTAGCATGAAAAAAAAAAAAAAACAAACCAACAAAACAATTACTTAAATCCAAAACAAACCAGAAAAAAATCGAAAAGACCTTTTGAGTGCTGCCACTCTCAGGAGACAGGGAGCTTACCTCTGCCCTCGTTCAACATAAACATAGTCTGTTTCTGTAGTGCGATTTACAAATTGCACACAGGTCAGCGTGGAGATCTCTTGCAAAGCATCAGCAATCCAAGACCTCTCTGTTATTGCTAGAAAGAGAAGGGGGGCAGGAGAAATCTTTCTTGGTTAATCAAAAATCAAGGTGTATTGATGGGGTGCATTCCTTTGAAACTTCACAGCACTCATTAGCTCTTTATCATACAAGTATAGTAAAAAAAGGGCACCAAACATTCACAGATCTTCAAACTGACTGGACTTTTTTAGGGAAGTATAACAATTACAGTTATCCCATACACATATTATTTAGGAGACAGCTGATGGAAAGCAAAAGATTGGCATTGTTCCTTCCATTAGGCAGAACAGAAGAAATGAGGCAGTTTCAGATACAAATAGTTGGATTAGAGTATTCCAAATAAGCCAGCTGATTGTAGCTAAGCACCAAAACCCTATTTTGTTTATCAGAAAGAGCAAATGCCTGCCACAGCCCCCTTTGAATCACTTGAGACAGCCAAGGCTCAGGTACCAAATAAAGATCAGAGTGTTTATCTACTTTGGAACATTTTGGCTTAATTTGGCTTCCTCAGTTATGAATCACCTGCAACTGATGTGTATCTCAATTTCCTAATATTTAAACTTTGGAGAGAGAGAGTTAGAGGAAATAACCCTCACCCATCCATAAAAGTGTATACTGCAGTTCTGGAGGCACATGGGCAGAGAAGCAGCCTAGATAACACAGAGATTGAGCTTTTCTCAGTTCCTTTCCCTGAGGAACAGGGATCAGGCTCAGGCTGTATTTTACTTCCATGCCGTTTTCTCTCAAGGGAAGATCTTTGAAGAAGGGTCTGTATGGAATTCACTCCTGCAGCTTTTGCATAGGACAGAACTATTGACTGACTAGAGGGAATCAAAAAAGGAAAAATATCTCCAAGGATCTTTGCTCCATTTTTGTCTCGACAGGGGTTATAGTGTGGGAATATTTATGTGAGAGATTTAAAAGAAAATTATAGCATTAAAAAACATGTTCCTTGTGGTAATTATGACAAAAATACATTCATAATGGGAACAAATTATGCCTCTTCTAATGTACTTGCTAAATATCAAAGTACATTGTAGCTAACAGGAACAAGCTAATATTTGAAATTACAATTAATTACCTGACTATTGGCCCAAATAACCACATATTTTAGTGTGATCTGTTTGGAGTCTTAGCCAAACTTCCATAGGGCTAACAGGATAGAAAAAGAGACGTGTCAATAAATTCTCACTTGTGCAAAGATTGCTTTTGGTGCATGCCAGTGAAACATAAAATAACAGGGGGTTAGGAACTGGAACTTTAGAGCTAACTTTAGAGCATCCGTTTGCATACACTCACAGAAATCAGAAGAGATGTTAACTGGAACCTTGACCAGTCCATCTTGTGACTTGGGCCACAAACAGCTCTCACAGTTAATGGCACTGCGTCGCCCTCTTCTCAGGAGGATGTCTCCTTCATACACAGCTATTTCACTACCTGGCAGGTGCAGAAAATAAAGAACATACAAGGCACTGAGAAGGCAAACACATGTGCAGAAAGGGAGACAAGAAGTACACACTAACCAAGATTTTGCATATTTGGAAATTTCTTTCACTGAAATTCATTTCCTAATAATGTGAGGAAGGATTAGTATGCTAAGACTGATTAGGTCTGCCTTGCTTCCTGGGTAGAAAAATTTAGTATTAATATAAATGTCATAGTGCAGCTGTAATCAACGTTGTGACTAAATAAACTTTAGCTTAAGAAGCTTTGGGAGCTTTCAGAGGGGAATGCTAAGTGTTATAAGTCATTGTCCTCTTCATTAGAACTTGTGGAATTAAAGAAAAAACATAACTGACCTCTGTAAAAATAGGATTAATAATACATTAGTATTAAATAAATGACTATTTTCATCATGCATACTGAATGTATGCAAACTGTTAATGGCCAGGTTAACTGTGCATTTAACATAAGACATTGTGACGTGCTCCTCAATTCTGACTCTAAAATACTGGGAATACATTTCTCACAGACAAAAGCTATCTGTTACTAAGCAAAAAAATTACAGAAGTCTTGGGTATAGCAGACAGGAAAGTACCATATATCACATAAGATAGAAAATAAAGTGAAAAATACTCTGGTTTGCTAGAGCTACATATGGAAAAGAACATTTCATGTAGCAATTGTTCAATAATTCTTCATAATTTCTTTATCACAACAGCATAAAAAATCAAAATGAATGTGACTTTAAAACACATTTGAGTTCTGTGAATTGCCTTCCACTGATGGTAGAAAAAAACCCCAAAACATTTTCAAAGAGAAAAATATACCAAATCATGATATTGATGTAGCTCCACCAAAACCTGTAGTTATTTATATAATAATTACAATCAAACTCACCTAAGTCATTCTTTCTTGTAGCTATCTGGAGAAAAAAAAAAGTACATATATTTTAGTACATGCTCATCTCCATAGCAGAAAACTTCTATCAAGTAGATTCACAGCAGTAAGAGTTTCTAATTAATTTTAAGATAGAGCAACTCAGCAGCAGCAATGTAAATTCTCAACATCTCAGAGCAGGGACACACCTGGACAGGTTTACTTAGTGCAAAGCTACAGATAAATGCTAAATGAGTTGGCAGAAGAAAGTACTTCATCTTCAAATTTCCAAGATGAACTTCTCTGCTCTGCAGCTCAGTTCTCAAAATTGTGGTTAGTTTACTTGGGGCAAGTTTTATGGGAAAGCTGCTGCTGTTGTTAACAAGCGTAACAAAATTAGATAACACGAAGTATTTCCACAAAACAAACAAGCTGCAGGACCTCTCAAGAGAATTTCCAGGCTCTCATTTCTTATTTATCTTTAGAAAACAGAGGAAGTGGAGCAATAGGAAAGAAAATTCAGTAACCTTTAAGTGACTCATCTTTAATTCTAAGAAGAAGCCATGAGCTGCTGCAGGTCCCCTCACTGCTGACCAAGGGACAGGATATCCGGCTGCAGTCTGTTTACAGGCAAACTCCATCTCAAGGAACCCTTTGATCCATCCCCACTGACTACCTGTAATAGTAACTCCTTAGTTTGCTGCCAGGAGACAGCCTGCTCTGCACAGCCCATCTATCTGCCTGTCCCCTCTGTGCACAGCTCCCAGCCCAGCATTTCTGGCTAGAAGCACTAAAAATCTCTTGGAGTCAGAGATGAATCTGATTGTCGACAGAAATTGTTTTTTCAACATGGTGTCTTGCAATATAATCATTGTGGACAGAAATTGTGTGTCTTTCTGGAGTCTACAAACACATAAAACCACCAGGTCACAGAGTTTTGTCTTCCTAGCTTCTGGGATGCTCTCCTGCCTTTGATGTCCATGAATAGAAACAAGATTAGAAAAGCAGGCCAAATCCTAGAAACCTCACACTGTAAGAGTAAGGCAAAGAATTAGAATATTCATGCTAAAGCCACATGAACATCACTATAGGCAGGCAAATCCTGTTTTCCTCTCCCAGCTTCAATCCCTGCACAAATACTGAGAAGCTGTAGGAGCTTTGACTCCTGCAAAGACAATATTTTGAGGAACCTGTGTACTTCACAGCAAATCAAGATGGCAAGTGCCTTTCCAGAGAGATATATGGGCTGGTCCTTTGTTTTTAAAAAGAGTACTTTGCTAGGAAAATTTTCACTGATATTATGTAAAGCTTTGCTACTAATATTTTAATGTTACCCTTCTAATAGTTTGCTCCTCAACTTCCTAAAACAGTCCACATTTCTGTGACTTCCACAATTTATTTTCATTTATCATTTCCATGTAGAAAAATAATGAGGTGCAGATAAAAAGGGCTCTTTTTTGTTTGGCTAATCAGAGGATGAAGTTTAGAAGTCCTCATTAGTTTGTTACATCATTAACCAGAGGTCCTCCAGTACAGTTCCAAGCAACCTCTGTGTCTATTCTAGATCAGGCCTAAAAGAGAGACAGAAGGAGTCACAGGAGCATATTTCTGCTGCTACATATCACAAAATGACAGAGGAGACAGCAGAAGTTATTAGGCAATAAAAGCAAGAGAACAAGTCCAGATCACTGTGGAGAGCCTGCAGCTGGGTCACCCCAGGTGTGCAGTAAGCAGGGATGGGAGGGCCCTTTGAAGTTCTGCCATACAGTTTTGCATATTCATTTCATGGGGAAAAAAACCCCGAAACACAAACCGTCAAATCAAGAGATTTATCCCATGGTTTAATTAGTTTTCCTGACTGCCAGAAACAACTGGGTATTTTTCAAGGCTGATTTATAGACCAAAGTCTTGTATCACCTGATAACACATTATCAGGAGCTGTCTCATAGATGCAAATTTCCTTTTTGATGCTGCTTGTCTACATTATCTGCTTTGATATTCTACCAGAATACTCTTCAGGTCTTGGTTTCATTATCTATCCAAATAATTTGACTACCCAGCTCTAATTTGCTTTACTTCTCCCATATGCCTTTTATTACATTGCATTTGACAGTTCTCATTCTTAGCCACACTGTCCTTGATCTGCCACATATTTTATCACTGCTATTTGTTATAAATTTTAATATTATGTTTAACACATTTTTGGGGATGCTTACTTAGTTTCACCTTTATTCCATGACACAGAATGGGCACTTCTTCTGCCATGTAATCCAAATCACTCTTGGCAAAATATTAAATGACAAAGTTAGAAAAAACAAACACCTGAAGGTGTTTAAGTAGATGTTTTTTCCCTAGTCCTGTATCAGTAACAGGTATCCTCACAAGCATTAAGTATAGTATGTCCCATGTTTTTTCCATAATGAGAAAGTACAGAGGCATTTTCCCTGGCTAAAGCATTAGAGTGAATGAACCTATGAAGGGTTCCCTTCCTGTGAAGGGAAACAAAATTCAGGAGGGTGAATGGCCGTGTGATTGTCTAAGCAGCCAGTGGAATATCACATTAAAGCTCAGTTCCTCAGCTGTTCACTCAAAGGTTATGCTGGCAATTTCTAGTGAACAAACCGTTGGCATAACTCAATGGTGTGTTCACCTTAGGAAGCTTATTACCTTTGAGGAGGAATCACAGATATCTCTACTTGTTTAAAGAGGCCAACTGTCCTTACTACATTAAAAATCTCAATTTTTAAAGTAACAGTTATAGAAAGCATTGCACTTCCTACATAACAATTCTTTTTAAGGCTGTTTTGAGCAATCCTGCATTTAGGGAGAAGTCAGGTTCTGCACAAGAGCATTTTAAAATAACTTTGTAGCCATTAAATGAAGCTATTATACCACACTATAACAGGCTGAAAAGAGTTAAACAATAAAAACATACACAAAAAATCCTTTGTGTTTAAAATTATGATATTCAAGGGTTAATTGTTTACAGATATTTTGTCTTTAGGATGCTAGGATTAGTGAAAGCATGCAATTCATGCCTCATTAACTGATTGAGAGAAGAAAATGAGCTTTCCTGCTTTTGAGTTGTGAGTCAGTTAATCAGTTTAGAATAATTAAATCATTGACCTTGATCAAGTGCAAAAGTGTTTTAGCTTTTGCAGAAAAGGTCAAAATCACAAAAATAAGATTTAAATCGGGTCCCTGGTCCTTACTCTGTCCCAGTTACCAGGCAGCAAAAGCCAGCCTTTCACAGCCTTTGAGCAAACCATACACTTGATACAAAAATCCTTTGAATGCTAATTTTATTATAATCAGTCAATTGAAATGTTTGTTACAGCATTTTATTCCACTGCATATATTGACATATTTCCATATTTTGGGTATGTTTTAATTTAAAAGAAATATTTATTCTTTAAAAGAAAAAAATCACCAGTGTCAGTACTGTACTGAACTATGTTGAAATCAGTTTAAACCCATCATGTGTGCAGACTCTGTTCCTCCCAGATCTCCTGCAGCAGTGTGATCTCTGCTATTTTACCACCACTTATCCTTTACCTTTCCAGTGTCAGTATGATACCATCATGTTAGAAAGGAGAGGCACAAGTCCAAAGACTTTGCAATGGAGATAACTCCAGGGGTCAGTGAGCCTTAACCCCAGATAATGCCTAGAGACAGGAATCAGCTGAAGCATTTCCAGCACAGTCGGTTTTCTCTGATTTGCAGTAGCTGTAGGCTGAAGAGAACTTTACTATAGCTTTTGAACTTGATGCATGGGGAAATTTGGGTTCCTGGAGACAAGCTACAAAGGTTGTTTTCAGTATTTGAGTATTGGGACTGAGCCAGATGAGATTGGCTGGTCTATAGCCTCCCTGATTCTGGTAAAATCTGGTCTGAAACCAGTGTCCAACTGCAAATATCACACTAAAGCATTATTTTACATAGCAGAAGTCCTGATTTAATGCTGCTCTCTAGTGGTTTGCCATTTGTGCAAGTGGGACACATTTCCAGAAACAGGAATGCCCCATCACCATTCACAGCCTGTTTGCTGCTTTGATCCCTGTCTCAGCTGGGATCACTAACTGCTTCCTGCAGAAAATGCTTACAGGCATGAAGAGTGTGTCCTATAAGCTGTGCTGAGAAATGATGCATCAGTTTTAGCCTGAACCATCTCAAAACTTTGGTTTAGCTTCTGCAGCTTGTGGCTGCAGTACACACCTCCTCCATTATACATACAAATGCCACAATATGTTCCTGAGGTGCTTTGATGGCCCATTAGGAAAATGGGCCATTTAACTGTGCCATTTTATCTCAAGATTTGTTTTATTGATGAGTCCTCCTAGGAGCTTTTACTGTGGAACCCAAATAATCCTCCTACTCTGTTCTAGCTCCACTTTAACTACACAGCATAGGTCATTACCCATGTCCTGATTTGCCTTGAAAGAGAACCAAGACAAATGGGCCAGAAGGGAACAGCCTGAAAAGGGTGACTCTATAAGGGGGCTCCCGAGGGGAGCACAGCCTGTTTGATGTGAATTGCATCCAGAAGACAAAGGCAGAGACAAGACTAAAGACAAGGACACATAGATCCAAGGTCCAGGAAAGAGACCAAGACTAGGCCAAAGACACAGTATGGAAGAACTGCAACTGCTCATCCTGGATCCTTTTCAAAATTGGATTGCACTTTCCTGTAGCTCTGGCCCTGAGGTGATTTAAGCAGCACTTACTGAGCTCACTGAGTGGCCAAGCAGTTTCGTATGTGAGCTGCCTCTGAGCTCCTGGGTGAGCAGCATCTGCTCCTAGTAAGTTGTTACTATTTACTGCACTGATTTGTGCTAAAACCCTTTCTTGTCAGCAGTGAGATTTTCTCTGAGACATTCTTCCAAAACGTGAGATTTCCTCAGATCAACTCCTGTAAGGAGTGTTTTACCAGGAACATCCCTGTTCTGTTCTGTAGCACATCAACCTAAGGGATGTACAGCTTTGCTGCAGTAACCTTACCTTCTCTTTTACTACTTGCTTATCTACTGATTCCATCAAGTTTGATTGATTTTTGTTGTTATTTTTTTTAAATTCTCATTTAACCCATGTTATATGATGCCATTGGTCAGAATTTACACTGCTTTTTATTTTCATTATTCACATCTTCCATTCTTTATTTCTGCTGCTTCCTATGTCTAAGCATCATTGTTGCATTTTTACAATGCCTAGTACACATCTTATTTCCATTTCAGATAATTATATTTTCTGGCAATTTTCAAGTTTTATTCTTTTAGTTGCTCCTTTTGTCTAACTTCTTTGCTTTTTGGGAGTATTTTTAAAGGAAGTGTGCATTTTTCAGGTATTTGTCTGCAACCAGAATTTGGACTTTATAAAAACACAGAAACATATATACATGTACATGCATTTCCACAGTAGCTTTCAGAGCAAGAAAGAAAAATGGTTTCGTACAGAAGAGATTATTTTCAGATGAAATTTCTTACTAGGTAAGCAGTGAGCACTTGGGAGAAAGCAAACATTTCTTTCATAAATCAATCAGGGTGATACTTCAGAAATCAAATAGGTTCCGTTTCTCTGAATATTTGTAGGGACAGCACATGTTTTGGGACTATACTGCTAAGCTAAAGAAGATAAGAGTACAAGTGGATAATAATGTTCAGAACTTTCTTAGCATGTTTCATTCAAATTATTATGAAGCTATATTAAAAGATTAAAAGATTACACTGAAAAGTGGGGTGAGTAGCCATGTTTCATCAATAAAGAAATTCAGATACTGACTCTCTCAGTAGTAGAACTGAGTCCCATGTCCTCACTGTCTATGTGGATTTCTACACCTTCCTGACAAGCAGTATTTGGCAAAAGAACAGAGCCTCCAGTTTTTAAGCATTCTCTTGTAAGCACTTACAAATCATCTGGGTGCTATTATCTCATTTCTACACAGAAATTAAGGTCAAATCTGAAACAGAGAAATCTGAGAACCTGCTGTAGAATCTTAGTGCTGGTTGATATTTAAGTGAGATATTTTAGATGCCCATGTTCTACTAGGAAAAAAATTAAAATTCAGTTGATCACTGTCTTTCTCCTGGAGATTAAAAGGAGCTAAAACTACTATATAAGAGTACATTGCTGTCTCTGTCAGCTGAAGAACCAGATACCTCAGGAACAGTAAAATTAAACCAAGGAAAGAAGGAAAAGAAAAATATGGTGACAGAATCTGAGTATGTTGTATCTGAACTTGTGCTTTCTGACAGCTGTGGGATTGCCACAGCATTTTATGCAGTTCTGCTATGCAAAGGTAGCACTTTCCCTGCTGCAGTGGAGAACTGACACCTTTAGCATTTTGCTTTTTAAATAGCTCATATATTTTTCAACAGTTGCTAGAATCCATATAACTTGCCTGTGCTTTTATCTCCTGGGCAATGCTGGTATCCTATCTCCATGGTAGCTCTACAATAGGCAAACTGAGGTCAATTTTTTTCCTTTTAGAGCTATAATTATCAAGGCACAGCCCATTAGTGGAGAATAGCATGAAGGAGATGAAAGTTCCCTTTCATGGCAGTAATGGTCCCACCACATTTCAACAGGCTCAGAAAAAGGATTAACTGTACATGCTAATCCCCATATGCAGGCATAAAAGCACAAATGCATAAAGACAGAAGCACTGAGTTTTGCATAGGGGCAGAGTCTCTTGCAAATATTTGCTCTGCAAGGGGTTTTTTAAGAGTGTATGAAATCTGTAACAAGCAATTAAACAGCCTGCAAAATACTTCTTGTGTGGTTTCGTGATGGAGCCAAGGCATGAGTCTCCCTCCCCACCCCCTCCAATCCACTGCTGTGAGCTGGGTCTGAGATGGAACTGGATTCCTGTCAAAATGATGGTTATGTATGATATCATCAGCTCTGAGGCATTGTTGTCACCCACTTTGTGTGCAACTCCAATTAAGTATTCAGAAATACATGAGAGAGGATCCTTTGACTAATGAACTGCCAGGCATTTTTTTTAATATGTGTGCCCCCATCATTCCTGTTCATACAGCATCCCCAGTGCACGGTTGAATTCATGGTAAATTACTCCCTCTTTCATGCAGCTTTTGCTTCAAGTAATTATCTGAGATTCTCTGTTCTTACTAAAGTGAGACCAGCACCTACAGAATGACAGACAGTCCTCTGGAGTTCATTTATCATCTGAGGGCTGGGACTTGCTCTAACCCTAATCTGTAAGAAGAGGGTCAGTCACCTGTGGCAGCTTGCAATATCTGCGTTGACTGTAAACTGCAAAACCTACACATGGCTGGCATGTTACACCAAATAAGGAAGCCCTATTCTGTGTTTAATACTAGTCATTCTGGGATTACATATAGCTGGTTTCAAGTGTTCAACACTCTAGACACCATTCCAGGTGCTGGCATCTGCCCTAGCCTGACCTGATAGGCAGCTTGAACACAGGCTTGCCTTGTGGATGCTCTCTGGGGGATTCTTTAGAATTTTTTTTGCCTAGTGATTGGACTTTCCCATCAATATTAAAGTTTATTGTCAGCTGCTCTTGGTGGAAACTTGTTTTGAGCAGCAGCTGTTGAATGTGGGTAGTTTTAAAAGCTACACAAAGTGTTTCTGTGTGAGAAGTGAAGCATCTGGCAGTTACTGTGTCAATGTGCTGACACTGACTGTCATTTTTCTTTTTGCTATAGGTTCCCAGGTAGATGGTCTCTACCTGTTTCCTAGTGTTGCAGTTCAACAACACTGTCACTGCTCCAGAGGGTGTCTTGGAACATTAATATGGATCTAATGCAAAGCAGTGGATCAGTGGTCAGGTTGGAAAGATGACCTGGGAGAGGGATAAGAGGGCAGGACAGAGTGAGTTGGCTAAAGCTGCAGTGGACAAGCAGATGTGGACTTAGCTACAGCTCAAAGTACACCTGTAGATCTCAGGAAAGTTCACACAGTGCCCAGCAGAGAAACAAGTCACTGATGTTAATCTCTCATCTCTAAAAGAACAGGGGAAAGAAAAACTCCACTTAAAAGGAACTCAGCAGAAACTCAGCAGAAGGTTAACCAAGTCAATATTTCATTACATCTTAACACTGTGAGGTAAATTTATGTTGGAATAAGAGTGTATCTAATTCAGAGCCACTAGTATTCTTTCTGGACCACAGATTCTAGACTTGAAGGCAGCTAGTTGATTTTTCATCCCTGTTGTCAACATTGAGAAGAAACTTTATCCTGGAGAGGGAGATCACACAGTGGGTGATAAATTCATTCCAGGATGTTGGCCAGAAGCACAGATTATAGGAAACACCATAACTCTGCAAGCATTACCATGTCAGTGTCTCCTTTCTGTAAAAGAATTTACTGTCTGTATAGGTGGAAAAAAAAGACTTAAACAGGTCAAAAATACCCTATAAAGAGAGGAACCATCATATGAATTTTATTGTTCATGATGGGGGTGAATTATTATCAAGAGCCTTGTTCTGCCATCCTGAGAAAAAATCACTGGTGATTCCAAATGTCAGCACAATCTACTAACAGGGCTTTGCTGTTTGTACAGTTCCAAGTCTTTGGAATGAGTTCAAAGTAAAAATGAATCTGAAAATTCCTGAAATCTGGGAAGCCCATATGTGAATCCAGTTATGTATCCTGACATTTTGGCAGAAACAGTTTTCTATTGCAAGACTTTGATGCCTACATAAAAATTAAATTGCCTCTGTGCTCTGTAACTAAAGGCATATTAAATATAGCAGCTTTGTTTAAGTGAAGCCAAAAGTTCAAACTTGCTTACTTCAGGTTTTTTTTTCCTCATTAAAATTATCAGAACCTGCTTTTTTGCCAAACACATGGCTTTTGATGAAATGCAGCTTTCAGTCACTTTTTAGGCTGGATTTTGGAATTAATCTCATTTGAATTTTAATTTTGGAAACGTATAAATATAGATGCTTTCACAGCTTATTTGGTATAAAGTGATTTCAAATCTTGCTAGTTTATTTTTCTCAGTGATTCAAAGTTAGCCATATACTACATGAACAAGCTGGGTACCTTTATTATATTTTAAAGCTAAACTAAAATTAGTATCTTCTTCATTCTCAAAAAAAAAAGAATTATAATTAAAAATAATTCTGTCTTCAGACAAAATAAAATTATTGACCAATTAGAGAGTTAAATAGATGCCGTATCTGATGTATTCCTATTGTACTGAAACAAAAGAAAAATCCTATGGAAATTAGTGAAAATTTTGTATGACCTCAATGAGGAAGTCCTAAATTTAATATCTGAATGCTCCTATAACTATTATCTCATGAGCAGGAGGTGCAACCATTATAGTTATGCTTCTGTAATGGCTCTTACTTTATCATTTATGCCATCCTTGTAGGTTGTAGCATTTTCTACCGATTGTTTGCAGAGATAAGCATGATAGAAGATGTAAGTGAGAAATCAGGCTGTTAGAATCCTTGTTTGCCAACAATGTGCCCTTTTTTTTTATACAACCCATTTTGTACAAAATTTCAGTAGAAGATGCCATCATCTGTTGGTGGAAGTGCTTGTCCATTTAACAGAAGCCTCATGAAACAACTCCTGCCATAATGAAAAAGAAACCCATTCTTTCTTGGTGCTCTGAGAGCAAGCAGACCATGTTGATAGTCAGTGACTCCTCATATCATCTTCAGTGTATTTATTTTCTTGTCATGCAACAGGTTGGGAGAGGCTCTGTCACAGGCATAAAACAGCTTGCCTCATTTAACAACATTCTTTCAAAGAACTATAAAGAAACACAACAAAGAACAAAAAATAATAAGACAAGCTGATGTTGGGAGTTCAGGATTTTACACAACTGAGCAAAAAGCATTTGCATTCAGAGAACTGGGCAGACTGATTACAGCCCTACAAGATAATGGGTAAGTGCTCTATCTCTGTGCAAAAGGATCTTTAATAGAGATTTGAAATGGATTTTAGATAAGAACTTTCCCAATAAGAGGGATATATGGTCACAAAATGTGCCTGATACATGAGGAGTGTAACTCATTTTTATTTTATCACAGAAACATCAAAATCTCTTCCTTCCATGGGCAAGACCCAGATGTTATATGCATGAAGCAATATGTCAAATCCAGTTATAACTAATTTCAGAAACTATTAATAAATCTCCTATTGTTACATCCCGTAACAAGGTGTTCAGGAATATGCTGACTACTTGTCTACACTTGATTCCATTCCTTTTCTTGATACCTCTCCTATTTCCTGATAAAAAGACTTCCCACTGCCCAGGGGGAACTGTAGCTTGTCTTTATTTCATGCAACACTGAGCCATTATTTTACATTTAAACACACCTGTACACTTTGCACCTAATGCTAAAATACTGTGTGAAATACCAAAATTTGCACAGAGGAAAAAAGCCTTGCTGCATATGAGTTTTTGGCATGCCAAATTCCTCAGCTTGAGTACCACGGGCCCTTCATAGGAGAGGGCAGGTGGAAACCTGTGGACCTCTAGATGGTGCTTTCTACAACTCTGAGTCCGATGATGCAGCCAAAACACTGGACTGTCTATGCCTTTCTTGTTATACCATTAGGATTTAAGGCTGTTTGAAAATGAATAGGAGATCCTTAAAAGGAGTCGGTTCCTGAATTAGGCTGTTACCAGTCCAGGATGTAGGAGGCTAAGTGATGCTCCTTGCTCTGCCACAAAACAAACATTTTCTGTGGCAGCTGACACCTCATTCAGATTCCAGTGTAGGGTGGTGCTTATGCAACTGACTGCTGTAGGTGTACAGCTTCCCTTGGTTTAGTTACCTTTGTGCCTTCAGCTGAACTTCATGCCAGGAGAATTTTATGAATTCTCTGCTGGAGTTGGAATATTCTCCAATATCCAGCTACCCAGTGCAGCAAGTACCTCCCTACATTGCAGGGATGTTGTAGAGGTGAAGTTAGGCAAGAGAGAATCAAATGTTGCTGTACTGACAGCTACAGAGGTCTGTAAAGCATATAAAGTAAGGACAGGTCTCAATACACAAGTCCTTCACCAAGATGAGCAAAGATGAGCAAAAGACGCTTACGTCTTTTCAAAGTTATGGCTAATTTGTTTGTTGGATGTTCTTGGGATGCTTGAAAAGGCCAATGGCAAATTTTTTATCTCTCTGTCACATTTACTAACTTTAGGAGATGAGATTTCAAGGTAAGGGAAATTTTTTAATCTGGAACAGAGATGTCTGGAGGAGTTGTAAAAGCTCCAGTCATTACTAACCAGCAGCTTCATTGTCTGGAAATATTTTCCTTTCTAGCAGGACCCTTTAACACATGAGCCAACTAATCCCACCATACTGTGATCACCTGTTTCAATGAATTATTACTGTGTATTATTTTCCTGCCTTACACCACCTGGCACTTGCATTTCTTTTTGCTGCATTATGTTTTTTAACAGCAGGCAGTGATAAGGCTGCTCAAATGTCACACAGGGCAAGAATATGACTTAAGAACCTAGGGATGAAAAAAGGAGGTAAAGAGGGGTAATGAAGCAGGGCCATTCTGCTTGATGATGGCAGCCACCTGCACTCAGGTGAAATTGAACCTTGCACCAGTCTAATCTAGTATCAATTATCTCTGTTTTAATGTTTCTGTCCACCTGAGTACTGTAAAACAATCATTCGTTCTCTCAGTCTTTTCCAATACATCTAAGGGGAAGCTCTGTCATGGTAGGGGTGTGATTTGGGACTTCAGTTGTTGATATGGTTCCTATCTCTGAGCCAGTGTATGGTTATCAGCATAGGCAAAAAGTGCTGAAATCTCATCTCCTAAAGTTAGTAAATGGGATAGGGAGAAGCTCTTAGTCATTTTGTACCTGAGGAGTGGACTTTCTAGTCTACACAGAAAAAAATATACCTGAACATCACTCTTTCACATACTCACCCCTACATGGTAACTTGTATAAAACTTTCTTTTTCTAATAAGTAGTTTGGGAATGTACTGTTACCAAATCTGAAGGTAACTTTTTTTTGGCCCACTGATTTCAATACCTCAATACCTTGAACAAAATTATAAATGATCAATGCTTTAGTTAAGGTGTTTGAGACCCCAGCCTTCACTGAAAATTCTAGGTAGGCAAATCTCCCCAGTTGGTCCACACTTCTTGAAGCCTAGGTCCATGAAAACACATCACTTTTAATTTACAAAAAGTGTAGTTTATGGAAGCATATACATTAGCCATTTGCTTCAGAAGAGACACGCTTTTGAGGTGAATTCACCAGACCAGGACTGGAGTGCATTAAATGGACTAAATCCTTTTGGATGAAAATAAGCAATATTTTTGGTGCTGCTGAAATAGTTTCACAAATAAAGTTCTTTGTGTGCTCAGCACAAAGTAAACACATTTCCTTCTCATTCTTTGCCCCCTCTCCTCATCCCCTATTTGTCTATCATCCAGAATATTCTGATTTTTCAGCTGGAACACTCTTGTCTTGCAGACATTGCAAACATTACAACCTGAAGTTAACTTACGTAAAAGATCGCACTTCAATCTATTTATCTATTTTATTTTATGGGCTTAGGAACTTGCTGAGAAAAAATTTACGTTCAGCTGAAATTCACTATTTTAAATGGAGAAAGTTGCATTTTGAACTAGAATGAATCATTTAACCTGGATAAGGGAAAAGATATTTTTCTCTTTAAGCCTTTATACTTTAGGCAATATTATTTTATTTTTAATCAGGCTATAATTTACATGTTAAACTCAACACAAAATTTATATTTTCTACCCACCAAAATATGCATTTGCATTATACAATTAAAATTTTAATATAATTCTACTAATACTATTGACAAGATTATTTGATATAATTTTTTTTTTGTTTTGAAGGAAAGACTTACATTTTGGTTCTATTGTTACAGTTAGTTTTATATCTCTAATATGGTTGCACACAAGATATGTACAGATCTGTAGAAATTAGTGTGGTATTTGAAACCTTCACTGAATTCACTGGCTTCCACTACTGCTCTTCTGAGAAGATTCACATGCTTGTGAAGCATCTTTATATTTGCATAAGAAATTATAAATTCTGCTATGAGAGTCTGTGCCAGGAAAGGGCTAGAGAATGCTTCCTCTAAGAAGTGATGCAGATAATTATGTAAGGCATGGATGTGTTGTGAAAAGCAAAGGAAATGAATCTTTTTAATTGTCAGCCCATGTGAAGTGAGGGAATTACTTTGTTTGGTGTCTTTCAAGAGTTTCCTTTTTAACTGAAAAATGGAAACCAGTCTTATGGTACCACTCCAAGGAAGTTCTGCAATTAGAAATGACAGTATGGGACAAACAAAAACTTAAGTGTGCACTGAGAGAAGGTATTCCTAGACTTTAAGCGATGTAATTGTTCTTTTTATTGTTTTTTACTAAATAGGGTCCACTGTATTCCAGAATGCCTTAAAAGACATATATAGGTGCCTAGGGTACTTTTTCAGAGAAGAAATTGCAACAGTTCTTAGTTAAGAAGTTAAAAAATGTAACAAAAGCAGGCTTTCCTCTTTTGGATTCAACCACTTGTTGAGTTAGTTATGTTCTCTACATATTAACTCAGCCTCATATGTAGAATAATATTAAATCAGAGAAAAATGAACTCTTAATCAACATAATTCACTGAATGTTGATTTCTCTCCCTATTTCAGGAATCATTACTTCAAACCACTCTTCTTTTTGTTTTGCTCTGTCTGGCTTCCCTCATTGCACCAAACCATCGACTAGCAGAACATGCTTCTACCCATGTGTGTGGTGGTGCTCAGAGATAGTTTTAAACCAATACACATGAAACAAAACTTTAGATGCCAAAGGTGCTGTCCAGACTCTTTTACCTTTGCCACCAAACCATACTCCCTCGCATGAAGCAGCAGCATGGGCACAGCCCCCATCCTGCGGGCTGGAGCCATGCTCCATTGCCTGAGGATAGCAGGAGAGGGCTCGAAAGCCGCACACCCTCCTGGTCACCCAGCTTGTGACCGGGATCCTTGTCCGGCTGGTGAGGGGTCTGGAGTGGGTGTCCTGTGAGGAGAGGCTGAGGGACGTGGGGATGTTTGGCCCGGAGAAAAGGAGGCTCAGGGTGACCTTTCTGTGCAACTCCCTGAGCAGAGGTTGTGGACTGCTGGGATCAGCCCCTTCTCACAGGTAACAACGGAAAAAATGAGAGGACATAGCCTCAAGCTGCCCTCTGGGGGAGGTTTACGTTGGACATTAAGAGGAATTTCTTCACAATAAGGGTGGTTAGACACCGGAATGGATTGACCAGGGAGGGGTGGTGGAGTCACTGTCCTTAGAGCTGAGCCTGGATGTGGCATTTAATGGCATGGTCTAGCTGACATGGGGGCGCTTATGTTAGACTCAGGGATTTCATAGAGCTTTTCCAACTTAATTGATTCTGTGAAAGCCGGCAGGCCTACAGCAAGGGCAGAGCTCGGAGAACGGGCTCCTCATCTTGGCCAAACCAACACTGCTTCCATGTTTGACTTAAGGCTGAGTCAATTCATCTCCCTGCTGCATTCCCAGCAGTTCACGCTGGAAATTGGAAGAGGCCAGCATGTCCCACAGGTGAAGCACTCCGCCTGCCGTGTCAGGCAGCGCTGTTGCCTGGCGGGGTGTCCCGGTGCGGGCTGCGCGGAGCCCCGGCTCCGTTCGGAGGCGCCGGCTCCGAGCCCCTCAGCACCACGGCGAGCCCCCCGCCAACATGGCGCCCCTGACCCCCGCGCTTCCTCTTCCGGCCGGGTTGCCATGGCGCTGCCCCCCGGCCCAGCCTCCCCCCGCCCGCCGGTGTGTGTTTACATCGGGCAGGAGGAGCCGGAGCCCCAGCGCCGGGGGAGACGGGCACGCAGCCGCCGGCCGCCCGCCCTCCCTCCATCCCCGCCGGGCGGTGCTCCGGGAGACGCGGCATGAAGGTGATGCTGGCGGCTGTCCCCGGGCCGGGGGGTTCGGCTGGGCTGCGGGGGGGCGAGGGGCGGGGGCCGGGCCCGGCGCTAACCGGTGGCGGGAGGTGGTGGCGGCCGTGCGCGCTCGTAACCAAGTGCACAACTTCCAGAAGCTTCCAACTTCGCGGG
This sequence comes from Passer domesticus, assembly GCF_036417665.1. Classification (NCBI taxonomy): domain Eukaryota; kingdom Metazoa; phylum Chordata; class Aves; order Passeriformes; family Passeridae; genus Passer; species Passer domesticus. Next base: position 38,151,773 of record NC_087479.1, read on the forward strand.
GGATGCGGTGTCGCTTCTTGGTTCTGTCTCCCTGGAAAGAATTCCCCCTTCTCTCCATGAAAACCCGGCTCGTTTCCTGCGGCGCTGAGACGGGAAGGGGGTAGCGAGGGAGCCGGGGGAGGCTGCCTGGCCCCGCTGCCCTTCTAGGCTGGTGTCTCCAGGAGAACGTGCCCTCTTTCCCTCCTGCTCAGCTCTCGTGGCGGTTTCGCTGCCCGCGGCCGTGTTCGTGCCCGGCTGCGCGGCCGGGCTGCTCCGGGGCTCACTGGGCTGCTGCTCTCGCAGGCCCTTCCCCGAGCCCGGGGCAGAGCCTCGCCTTTCTCCGTAGTTTGCTGTGGAAAACTGTTAGGATAGAGAATGTCTAACCTGACCGGCTGTTGGTGTGCGTGCTGAGGCTGGCTGGACTAGAAGTAGTAATATACAACACTCAGATGTGAGGTTGCGTCTTCAGTTGTGTTGGTTAGGAGTCAGTAATGCTGTTGTAGTGCCCTTTCTTCACTTTACATTGTCATATCTCTTTAATTTTCAGATGTATGATTTTTAAAGGGATTTTTTTCTCATTAATCAGTCTGAAACTTGAGGCACACTGGGCACTCCCTGTCTCCTGAATTTGTCTAGCAGTAAAATAAAAAATGTATTAGCTATGTTGTGAGCTCTTTGAGGCAGAAGCTGTAAAGGTCTGTACCAGTCCTGATGGAGAAATTTGGCTCAGGCCTTCCTCCAAGCCTCTGAGTCAAGTAAGTGTGTGTTAGAAGTTCACCAGCTTGTGCAGGTGTTGGGTTCTGGGAAGTGCAGGTGTGGCAGTCACTGGGCTTAACTATTGTCTTTGGGCACCAGGGGCTCTTAACCATAATATCTGCACAGCTGGTGGGTGAAAGAAAAGGGGCAGCCTCTGCGTGCATGCAGTAAATATATGTGAAGAGAGTGTGTCCTTCTATGCAGTGTATATTTTGTTGTGTATTTGTGCAAAGCCTGATAATAAAATGTGTATTTTTTTCTTTCTCTCTGAGTGTTTGTTAGTTCCAATAGTGTAGGATAATAAAAAGTATGTATTGAGAGCGTTATTGATAAACAGCACTATGGCTTTGGGTGATTTGTTGACTTTCACTGTAAAACAAACACCTCAGAGTGCTCTCTAAGCAGTACATCAAGTTTGAGGTCAAAACTGAAAAGATTTCCTTCAGCTTCTGTTTTATTGCACACAGACTAAACAGCTGCTTATTCTTGCTAAGACCATTACTTCTGCTGAGTTCCTTTTTTGCCCCACTAGAGTGGGGAAAGCTCTTGGCTATTTAAGATGAGCTCATTCAAAATACAAGATGTGAGTGGAATCATGTTCTGGCTGCAAGAAAAATGAGTGTGTTTGGGGGAAAAGTTGTCTGTTTGCTTTTAACCAATCATTTTCCAGGTATAAGCACTGTGTAGAGCTTTTCAGTATAAAAGGGTTCACTCTTTTTCTTAGAGTGGGTAATTTCTTTCAGGGCACATTTCTTTCCATGTGTGCCACCTTTTGCTGTAGGAGTTGCTTCAAGTTTCTTCTAGGTAAGATCATTGCAGATGCACGATTTAAATTCTTAAGCTGAGGGTGGGAATAATTATCTTTTCATTTAACAAGTGGAATCCATTGAAATGTGTGGTATTTTCACCCCTTTAAAAGGGTGAGGAAAGGAGAAGGGAAGGAAGACGTGTCTGTGTGGTGTGAGATGAATCTGAATCCCTTTTGTGGGCCTGCTTGTAAGTAGTTCAACTTAAACTTTAAAACAAACAAGTTTAAGTTTTTGATCATTGTAGGGAAGACATCCCAACTAAGCTTTTCAAAAGTCATTGCGTCAGTTTCTCCCCTAGTTATTGTTATGTCTTGGGAAATAGCTTTGAGTTTGTGTGTTTCTGGCAGGGCTGGTTTTGATGCCCAACTCATTGATGCTGGTTAGCATGTTGCTGAGAAGGCAGAGCAGTCAAACGAAAACAGGTTAATGCTAGTATGTATCAAAATGGTCTGCCCACTTGGGGAAGGGAAGTAGCAGGCAAAGGAAGTAAGTGGTAACATCAGGGGATGTTTTTCTGCTGTAGAAGCGATCCTTTCAGGATCGATTACTAATGCTGATCATTGCTGAGGAAACTGAAGCCTGATGCAGTTTATTTTTAAGACAATCACATAACAAGTATGCTGTTAAAAAGGTAGAGTGAGGTAAAGTAGTATGGCAAAGCAATGCTTTAAAATTTGGTGTTGAAGCTGGACTGGGTTCAGGATAGTCTTTATGTGTACTTTATTTCTGTTCCCATGACTTTTAAGCTGTGTCTGTGCTGAAGGATGGTGTCTCTAGGCTCTTCCAGGCTATGTAAAGTACAAAACTGGTTAAAGTCCCTTTTCCTGCTTATAGGACAGGAGTGAGAGGCAAGCAGCTCAGATAGTGTCAGGAAGTGGACCTTTTCTGTGTATAGTAATAAGTGATACCTTTTGAATATGTCAGTAAAGTTTGCTTTCCTTCAAGAGCAGATAATCCTGATGGCAAGGAAATACACCTTTTCAGGCTGCATTAGGAGCCTGGGTAATGTGTCCTGTGGGGAGAGCAGTTCCATTTGTTAGGGCAGTGGGGAGATAGGCAGGGATTTGGTAATCAGTCAGCTGCTAATTACTGTCCCACAACATAGGATCTTTCCAGTATTAATCTCTTGTGGGTAAATGCTGGATTTCTCACGTCTTAGGCAGCGCTGTGCCCTTGCTAACAGAACCTGTTCATGCTGTATCTTCAATCTGTCCATGAGTTGAGGCACTAGGATAGTTCCTGGTATGGTTCTGCTGTGGTGACTGCTCCTAGCACTGCTGCTGTCACTGGGCTAACCTAAACCCAAAATCAGAGAAATGAAAGGCATTGAGAGTGGCAGGTCATGTCAAAGTTCTTGTTTGTGAAAGCAAGCTCAAGATGTGATTTAAGTAGCTGGTCCCCTCCTTATTGAAAGGATTCTTCAAAGTAGAATAAGAGCTTGTGGTACTTTGGCATGTGCTCACAGTTAAGTTATATAGTTTCGGAGATGACAAGTGTCATAAATGTGACATTTTACTTTGACAAACTTAAAGCTATATTTAAAAGAATGTGAACTTACTGCCTATAGTTCTGTTTTTCTGACTGCCTGTGATAGTGAGTGTTGACAGATAGAGATCAGAATAAGACAAGATATTTTGAAGATGCAGTATCAAATTTATGGAAAGCTCAAGTAAATATTTTTCTTGCTTGTGTTTACAGACAGCTCTGTTCTTTAAGGATGTCGTGGGTTGTCCTGTCAAAATGATGTATATGTAATCTTTTTTTTTTACATTTATCCAATCCTGTTTAGCAGGCCTCTTTATAGTTGAAATGAAAAGTACTTGGGAAAGGAACAGCTTATAAAAATAAGATACAAGAGTTATTGCTTTCTATGGAGTATATAGTAATATTTTGTTTTCCTAGCATGTAGTCCTAAATGTGGTCTAGGAATGAGGAGGAGCAAAAATGTAAGTGATAGAGTGAAAGGGACCATGGAGTACATATTCTGTAGATAATTTTGATTAAAATATGTGCCTGTGATTGGTCACATCTGTTTTTCTTTATTGCTGAACTGCCTTATAAACCTTGTAGTGGTTTTCTTTTCCAATATTTCAGCTCAATTTCAGAGAGATGGGAAAAGGTTGCATACCTTCAAAGTTCTGGGCAAAGGTATATTCTTACATAGGTGGGACAAATAGTAGAGCTCACGTTTCTTCAAAAGAATGTTCTGACTGAGCTTAGCGGGAGTCACAGAAGTGGCTTGTGCTGGTGCTATTAAATTTTAGTCTTAATACCTCTGCAGAGCTGCTCAAGGTCTACTGCAATTCCTGGGCTTTGATTCATTCATTCATTCAAACATTTTGGAGGGAGAACCTTTGCACCTCACAGATCTTCAAAGTAGAAGGCAGCAGTTAGCAAAAGCTATTGCTTCCTGAATGAGTTCTTACTAGTGTGTTGCTTGTGTTCATAGTGATCAAGTGTTTTTTCTGTCTGATGGCTGTTTGGTTGTTGAGTGTAGTAACTCTGGTAGGAATCTTGTATGCAGCAAGTTGTGACCTTTGTTACTACTTCTTGGAGTGAGTTTGGGAGAAAAAGAGCTCTGTATGGAGCCTGAAATAAAGCCTGGGGTGTTACTGCTGTCACTGCTTCTGGCAGTCAAGTTTTGACTGTGCAGGCTAGGTGTGAAATTGCAGGGCTTAACAGTACCAGAAGATGTAGCTTTTATTCCGTAGAGTTAGTAAATATTTTACCTGAAATGTTTCTTCTTTAAAGCACTACAATAAGTGCATAGAATGACAAGCAATACTGATCTTGAAAAGCTCTGATATGAGTTCAAAACTCATTTGTAAGGAAGGAAATATTTAACTATCTAGCCATCAACAAAATAAATTTAAAAGTTGTGTGATAAATAAATTATAATGCAATCTCCTAGCTAGTTGCCAAATGCAGAAAATGCTTTTTGAAATACCTAATGAAATAAGGACACAGGAATAAATTCTGTCCTGAATAAAATATTTTATATTTATCCTCAATTTTTAGCATATAAAATTACTTTCGCAGGTTTTTAAACAACTTTTTAACTTGAAATGGATTTGCAGCTTTTTTTTTTTAGTCAAATTTTTAAAAAGGAAATTAAGATTTTTGACAAGATGACTAGTGTTTCAAACTTTTCCAGTAATATCTCTTGTGACTGTTTTGGGGGATAATGCTTATGTTTTTCAAGCTGTATATATGCTTATGTACTTTGAATTCAAGTCTTACAGTAAAAATTCTGATGTTCTAGCTGTAAAAGCCCTCAAAAATTACTTAAATTTCAGATTGTTAAAGCTAAAACGGTACTAGTGCACTTTTAAGGAAATAAATGCATGGAAATTGAGTCATGAAACCATAGTTATAGAACTCTGCTTAATACCTCTTCCCATTAGTTTTTTTTTTTTTCTGGGGGGGGGATTGTTTGTTTTTTAGTGACCCTACTGAGGATAGTGACAAGGATATTACATTATAGATCTCTAACATGGTTGAGCAAATCTTAATGACCTCTGTCACATATGCCTATATTATTAGGCAAAGGACTTCTCATTTTTCAGACAAATTTCTCATGCTGTCTTTAGCTCCCTAGAGTGATACTTCCACCTCTTGTTAGGAAAATGGAAAATATTCTTTCTGTAGAGAGCATTATCTCATTTATTCAGGCAGACTAAGACCGGCATTAATCACTAAATCCATCTGTCAAGGACCAAGCTGGAAAAGTACATTTATAGTATGTTACAGTATAGTATAGTACAGTATAGTATACTGTGTTAGTTATTCTCTTTGAGCCAGGTCAGTACATGATCAAATGTGATTTGCTTGGTTTGGATTTTGAAAACCACTCTTACATTCTTTCTGTGCTAATATTGATTTAGTAGGTAAAATCCAGATGGAAAATAAATGATCGATCAAGACAAAATTCAATACAATAATTAATTCAAAATCCAGAACTGTCTGGTCTACCACTGAGCAGGCTGTATTGGCTGTTTGTTGTATAAATGGTGCTATCTATCCCATACGAAACATGAACATGGAAAGTGTAAACCATCAGTTTACTGGCTTGCTGAATGGAGAATAGACCATGGTGTCATTAGTACTCTTGAAAATGTATTTATGCCAAATAAACCCTAATTTGGATTACTGACAGTACAAAGTTGTTTTATTGCTGTAAAAATAGGATTTGACTGTTCTGCTGAGAATAGAACTCAATCTTGACTTGGCATTTGCAACATTAAATCTTGTTCTCATTGCCTCTCTCCACAGTCCTGTTGTCAAGGCAAAATTAAGTGTTAAAATTGTAGCCTCCTTAATGTGTTTGTCCAAACTCAGAAAACAGCAAGTAATCTAAGCAACTTTTCTGTTCTTTGTTACAGTGTTCTTTGAACAAAGTGCTACAATTTTACACTACTGTCATCCTCAGCACTTCTATTTCTGTACTTTCCTTTAGTGTTCCAGGGCATTTATAACTGCAACTCAAATTCCCCTTGGGCTGAAACCTGGCACAGAAGCTCTCATTATAAGTGAACTTTGTTTTACAAAATTAAAAGCAAAGCATCCATCAAGAGGCTTTCTTAAACATAGAGGAAAGTAAAAAAAAAAAAAAAAAAAAAAAAAAAGAGTTTATGGTTACTCATCAATTTTATTCCCACTGCAGGAAAAATCCAACTGACATTGGAAATCCCAAAGGTGTGGGTGTGCAATCAATAATGATGGCAAATGCAATTGAATGTTCCTATTGCATTTAGAAAACTTTAAGTCTTAATTCCTTAAAGTGCTGAAAATTCATTGCTGAAGTAAAAGCTGCAGCTGCAAACTGCCTAACAGAAGTACAGTGACAGTTTTAAACTTGTTCCCAGTGTCTGAGCACGGTTATCTGAGCAGCTGAGAATAAGGAGATGGTTGGGTGGTTGTGTGCTTCAGCTGAAGAGGACCTGTAGGTCCTCAGCTCCCTGGAAAAGGTTGTCATCATGTTGAACTACTTACCTAGACGTTGGTTGTTTAATTTTTATTTTTCTTTAAACAACAGCAACCCCCCCCCCTTTTTTTTTTCTGTAGGAATTGAGACCTTATGTAGTTTTGTAAAAAGCAGAGAGGGCATTGTGAGCCACAAGCCATTTTCAGATATGGAAGATGGAATCTAATTTGTTTAAAACTGAAATATCCAAGATAAGTTCTGAGGAACTTTGTAACAGTGACTGGATAGAGGAGAGATCCCAAATTACCAGTGTCATTAATGATGCCACTTTAGGAAAGCCTGATGAAGGTCAGCTTCATTGTTAATGGATCTGACTAGCCCTTTGGCATCTGCAAGCATTCAGCCCAGCATAACATGTATCATCTCCCACGCATTTGGAGAAAGAGAAGTTGGGATGAGAAGAGCTGGGGTTTTGATTTTGTGGTGTTAGGAAGGGGCAAAGTATGCTAATGTGCAGGAAACTGTGGGGTTTAGTCTTGTGGATTTGAAATAAGTATTCTTTAAACCTGATACATAAATAGCCAATGCTTTCACTGGAATGCTTTAGCATCCCAAAGCACTCAACAAACTGTCCTGTGTTTGGGGATTACTTCACTTGTTTCTTCACAAGGACCCACTGAGTCTTGTCATTCTTTAGGGGTGCATCTAATCTTTATGATTATCACTTGACATATATTTGTTACCCTATAAAAAAGGCATTGGACCTGTGCTGGGAAGCTTACAAGTGAAATCTCAGATGTGGAGGTATGAAGCCTGGCTGCCACGAATTTTCCTCTGCTTAATTGCTTTATTGGAATTGTGCCTACATAGAATACCAGGTCTGAAAGTCACTGTTAGCCAGGACAGAGGACATGTGATTTATGCTGGCAGTTGAGGATTTGTATAGAAAGAAGCAAGTCTGACCTTCTGGGCTCTTAAGGAGAGGCTTTAGGAGGAATGAGGCAGTTTCTTACAGTGGAAGAAGTAAGATTCTAGGCTTGAGTCCAGAATGTAAATGAATGAAGGATAATGTCGGAAAGGAGAAACTGGAATAAAGTGTTTAGAAGCAAGAATGGGAATATGAAGGTTTCGATCAGAAAATAAATACCATTTTCACATGAAAATGCACAGGGAAAGTAGTAGCTAAAGCTGCAGATTTTAGAATTATTTCCAAAGTGTAGTCTCCAAACTGAGACAGTAAACTGCTGCTGAATCCATGACTATGAGCTTTAGATTTCACCAGCTTCTGTTCTGAAAGGGGGAAAAGATTACTTATAAGTTTGAATATAATGGAGAAGAGTATTTACATGGTGTATTTCCTTCTCGTTCTGCTTATGGTAGGGGATTTAAATTTTTTTTTTTTCTTTTGTGAGTAGAGTAGGAATGGCGAGAAGGAGCAGAATTGTAAGATACATCGTTCTCTGAAGGGAATTTGAAGTTGTTTGTCCAAAACTTGTTCAATTTCATTAATAATTTTTCACAAGTTGTATATATTTTTAAAAATTTGATTGCCGTCCCTCATAGTTGCCCTTCTTGGACTTTGTTTTGGAGTTTTGTATTTTGCTGCTCATTAACAAAGTGAATTCCTGACTCAGTGAACAGTCAATTGACAGACTTCAGTTTAAGATTATGTACCGTAGTTAATATAATGCTAAGTACAAAAGTCTAAAAGAGTCTAAAAGGCCTAAAAGTGGTGGTGGTGCAGGTAGGATTTTTTAGCTGCTTCGAGTGGACTCTTTAGAAAGATGAGCCATATTGGGGCATTTGCAGGGACAGTCTCATGTTGGTAGTGACTTATGAGCAAAATGAGCTGACACCGATTGCTTGATGTTGGGATTGCTCCTGTACTGTGTGGGTATTTTGAGTACTTGTTACTCTGCTGAGATTGAAGTAGTATGGCTCTTTTTGTGATTGAGCATGCTGGTATCACTTGTTAGTACAAATGTGGTGATAAATGGAGCTCTTGATTTCAGTGCCATAAACATAACTCTGTACCTTGTGGAAAATGCTGACCCTGCCTGGGTAGGAACTTGGTTTCTGTCATGCATGCATTTACTACAGCACTTGTAAAATATACAGCCTTTAAATATACTGAAAATCTGAGCACATAGCTAAACTTCTGGTCAGGATTATTCTCAAAATATTGTATTCTGTGGAAGAGCATAAGGTACACTCTGAAATGCTTGCATGCAGTTTGTCACACTTGTTTAGCTCAGTACTGGCAGCTCTCTCTATCTGTAAATACACAGCCTTCTATCAAACACATTATACATCCACAAATACTAATTTGCCAGGTCACAGCAGTCCATTGCCTTTGGGTTAAACTGCATTGTAAGGTCAGTAGTCATACAGTGTGAACAGAACAGGGGATTGTATGTTTCTCAGTTTCTGTGAGAATTCCTATAGGATTTTGCTCTTGATCTTTAGCATTTGCTGAGTTCATACAAAGCTTTTCAGCTTCCTTAAGAGTTCTTTGAACTGTTGGCAGGGACAGAGTGAGCTACCTTGAAATCTCACATCTGTAGCTTCAGTTTGGAAGGAGGGTGGGTGTTGCCTCTGCTTGAGTTACTTGTTCAGCTTGGAGATTGTGTTAAAATATGACAGAAAAATTGCCACTAAGTCTTAATGGTGCTCATAGTCAAGTACTCATCAAGGAATTGTATGAAGTGCTTGCTTGTTGAGGGCAGGGACTGTCTCTGAAGAGCTAAGTTTTTCTTAGTAATATATTCTTAGGCTCTGTGCCATAACCTAACTTTCTGTAATAATACCTATTTAAGTTTGTGCTTCTCCAGTGGTTCTAGTGAGGAATGGAAACTCATTCCCAATTTAAGAGGCTATACAAACCCTAAATAATTGAAAGAATATTGTAGAGTAATATCTGCTGATGTTTCTGAACTGTTGATACACCTTCCTGCATCCCAGGTGCTCCTGAGGGAGTGTCAAAGCAGAAGCAATCTGTGTACATTCCTTCTGCCACCACTGTAGCTCCAGAGGATTGTTATTGAACCCGCAAGCCAATAACTTACAGGTTGTGTACATCCCATTCTCCTACTTGCCTGTCATGGATCCTTAAGAATGAAAAAAGAAAATGTAACTGATGCCTCACTCTTGAAATTATAGTGTAAAAAGACAGGTTGAAACAAAATTGTTGGATTCAACCTTAGCACAGTTACAAACCTTCTCAGAAAATAATTTTCTGGATTTTTTTTTTTTGATTGCTATAGATGACGGTGCTGCCAGAACGGTGGGTATGGTAAATGTTCATTACCAAGCTTGCAGCAGGTCCAGTGACTTGAACTCAGCAGATGTAACTAAAAAAGCAATGGAAATGCTAACACAAAAAAACCCCCCTATTGTAAAGAGACTTTGTCATCATGTTAATGACACCCATCAGTGTTTGAGCCTTAAATATTACTTTTGGATATGTATATGAGAACCTGGAGTTTCATCTACTGTTAACTGTTTCACATTTTCCTTGGTGAATCTCAGTACCATGCGCACTCACTGGCCTCAGTGATTAGACAGACATGCTGAAGTCTGATAAACTGATGTTTACAAGACTACTTTTAGAAGCTCCCTGTATCATAAGTGAATATATATTGTGATAAGATATCAGTGAGCTGAGAACTGAAGTTATTCTGTACAAAACATTTTGAACTTTATTTTAGGAACTAGGAAATCTCAAGATTGCAAAGTTCCTTGCGAAACAATTCTTGAAAAACTTAAAATTGATTACTTGACATGTCCATGCTTCAGTTTAGACTGTTTTTCTTTTTAACATGAGATTGAGGAAAAAAAAAGCTGTAAATACTTTTTTTTGGGGAAGAATTCTCAAAACCATACAAGAAATGTATGCCAAATACAGTTAAAATATGCAGTGTTATGATTAAGTGGTTTTGAGTAATGAAAAAAAAAATCCTCAAAGATTCTGGTAATTTCTGTTGCACATTCAGCATGTTCTGTAGAAGCAGTAGTCTTGGATTGAGCATTTTTCTTCTGTAATATTCCAGAAGCAAGTGTTAAAAGTTTTGAATTGGAGGGAAATTGGTGATGGCAGACAGCATCTCAGCCATGGACTTCATGGTGGTTTGTAATGAGCTCTGTTTTTCTCACAGCTGATTTGTTAATGCTAGCTTAGGTACAAGATTGACTTCCAACTAAGACAAATCTTTGTTTTGGAGTAAGTGTTGTCAGTGATATCCACCATACTGGAGCATTGTAGTGCTAGTAAACACCAAGCAGTAATAGTTCATACATGAGAAAGAAAAAACCATAATGCCACCACTCACTTTGGGTAGCATTTTGCATCCTCTTTGTATTTAAGTAGATGACAACAACTGTAACCCAAAGGAGCACTACTTATCATGGACTGTCATTGGGAGAAGCTACTGAGCAGGTTTGTCTCTTAGGAAATTCAGAATACAGACTATTCTGAAGAAGGGAAGACAAAGCTTTTCTTGCTAGCTTTTCCATAGTCCCTGGAAGTTGGATTGCCTCCTTGAGCAGCATATAGCTAGTATGTGCAGATGGCTATTACTTGTTTTAAGGAATTGAAGTAATTTTACTGTTGTAAACGAGAAAGTACAGGCACAAGACTCCTTCTAGTTTAGAAGTTCCATAATTGTGGTTCAGAATGTTTCCAAGGCACATATTGGTGCCTCATATCTTACGTGTCCACATGTTTTATATGAAAAATAAATCTTCTGATCTGGTATACTGCTGTAGCCTCACCTTCCCCTTTTCTTTTCTCTCTGTGGCACTGATGAGTAGGAATGAAGTGTCAATTCACATATTGCAGGTTGGTGTAGAAACTTATTGAAATACATACTTTAGATTCAACTTGTTGCTCTTACCCAGAATTATTTACATGTTCTTAAAATCTGGACCACATTATTTAGTTGAAGTGAGGAGATGGTTAGATCTTGATGTTGATTACTGGCTCCTGGGATTATTATTTTTAAATTGGACTAAGGCAATTTACTACTTTTCCATCTGTACCATGTGGTAAACACTTTCTTCCCTTTCTGTGATGGCTACTATAAGGCATGACTTAATGTTGGAACTCTTCACTGACCAAAGCTGGGTAATGTTGATACTGTGTGTTTTTAATCAAGGAGAAATAGGTAAATAGCCTAGGTAAAACTTGCATAGTCATGGTTGGCAGAAATCCAGATTCTAACACTGGTACCATCACAGTAGACCTGTACACTTCACCTGGGTGGTCTCTTTTTTCCCTGCTGTAAAACATCTTAAAAGTATGGTGGTACTTTTTGTTCTCGTGTCCATTTTGTTGAAAAAAAATGGGAATGGATGAAAATGTGAGCTGCTTGTGCAAAGGACAGAATTTGACAAGTGTTACTTTTCATAATGAGCAAATTGAGGAAAGAGAGAAAGTAGCCAATGCTGCTGAGGGTAACCTCTCAGTCATAGGGTTTGGAAAGAATGAAACTAAATACTGCAGCTTTAGGGCCATGAGCCCCTTTTCTTCCCGAGTTCAAATAATAACATTTTGCAAGCTGTTGATGTACCAGCTGTACTTCTGTAACATTCCAGCTGTGTATGTTAGTATACATTTTCAGATAGTTCAGACTACAAACCCAGTCATGTTTTCCAAGTGCACAAAAGCTTCATTTCCTAATGACTGCTAAGTTTGTAATTTTACTCTTCACTGTACTAACATTGCAAAGAAAATCAGTTTTTTTTTAAAGGGAGCCCTCTAGCTATGCCTAGTGTTTACTCTTCTGTAACTTCAAAAAAAAAGGAAAGTGGAGTGGAAGAAGATGGTGGGGATTTTTCCTGTGATAGTTTGAAACTGAAAAAGCAACTACATTTTTATAGCTCCACATGTCATGAAAATATTGTGTGTGTAAAGTGAGTTCAGCTGCAAATCTTTTAACTCTGCTCATGTTCTTCCAGCAGTAATATTGCAGGCCCTTTACAGGATCAAGAAGGCTGGAACATGGAAATGCAAAACCTGGGAGGGTAGCCCAGAAGTTTTTCAGGAATGGTTAGTTTGGCATATTACACTTGGAGGCATAAATGGATGTATTGAGCTTGTAGGGGAAAACTCCGTGGTCAATGGACCTGCATAGGTTAGAAGATTGTAAATCAGTTTGCTTTGTTTTCCTTTGAAACAAGTGGCATTTCAGAATCTAGTCTTGATAAGACCAAGATAAAATTTTTTCCCTGAAAATTCCAGTTGATGGTGGGCATGCTGTTATCCTTGATAAATGGAAATTTTAATGTATTACTGCATTATGTGTTTTGGAAATAGTGATTTAGAAATTGTGCTTCACTGGTTTTCAGTCAATTAAGAAATTAAGACCCTTGTAACTTTGTGTGCTGTGTTGAAAAGTATTTTCTTTTTTTTTTTTTAACTTTCCTCTTTCTATAATTTGACTGCAAACAAATCTCTCAGCTATTTCTTTCTCATCAGCTAAAGTGAGCTCCTTGTGTCCTTACTGGCTGGCATATTCTCTGTCCTGTAACCATTTTTGTGGTTCCTGTCTGAACTTTCTGCAATTTACCTCCTCTTGCTATTCTGTTCTGCAGGGCCCTAGCTTAGAAACACAGATGGTGGATGATGAAACTGAGACTACAAGTGAAGAATTGCCTCCTCATCTGCGGGAAGAGCCTCCCGAAGGTACAGTGCTGGCAGTCGATATAAACTCTTTGCAATCAATTGAAGAAAATGTTCTGGCCAAGAAGTCTGATTTATCTGTCTGACTTGAACTTGTATCTGCCTGTTTTTGGGAGGGATGAAGCTTTGTCAGAGCTGACAGTTTAGCCAACCTCCCAGCCAGAGCCCCAAAGCCTTCTTTTGCATTCAAAGGAAGGCTTTACCCACTGAGGTGCAGACACAGTTCTGCATTTTCTTTAACAATACAGCTTCTGATTAAAATTGTCCTGCTTGATCATCCTGTTTCAGGCTTAGGAATAAAATGCTTCCTCTACTGTCTTGTTTGTGATGTTTTGAGTCTTCATTAGGGGAGACTTGCTAAGCAGTCCTCTTTTCTCTCTTTGCCTCTCTCTGCAGCATCCTGCTATTGAAATTGTCCCCAGCAGAGACTTGTCAAAGTTAGGTATTCTAGTGATTTTGTTTCTTTTCACTGTCTCTCTTGGAAACCAGTTTAGCCATCTGAGGAGGAGGCAATGAGATGCTGTCCGTCAGCAGGAGGCTCAAAGATGCAAATTTTAATTAAAAACCTTGTTTGCAATGACATGCCCTGGATTTATAAGGGAACATATTTTTCCCCACTGTGCAAAAGTCATCAGCATTGAATATATGCAGCAAAATAGGTGTTGCTTTCTTTTGAATAGAAGCTGCTAACATTGCTGCAAGTGATAATACATCCTGAGCTTTGTCTTCAGTTCATTGGCTTCTAAAACACAATCACTCATAATCACTGTGGATGGCTTAAACAACTCAGAGAGTGCTGAGATCCTTATTAGCAACTCACTGTTAAAATACCATGACATGACTCTAGGAAACATAAATGTGTTTCATATTTTTCCTTTAAGAGAAAAAGATGCTGATACAGCATTTATACTGGCAGTCATTCTTAAAGGAAATATGAGCCAAGTGGATGGTTTTAGGAAGTTGCTGCTCCCATCTCTTCTTGTTGAGCTTCTGTTGAAGTTTTCTTATTAGGTTGTAATTTCTTGTTCTGTCATTTCATATGCTTTGTGTTAATAATTACAGTATATAGAGGTAAGTGAAAGGTAGGTTTTTTTTTTGCAACTCTTATAAAGCCAGAAAGAAATAAATGTGGATGATATTGTGATTATTATTCTGTAAATACATGGAGGATATAATATTAATATTCACTTCCCCTTTTTTCTTTGTAAGTAATGCCAAGTCAGCATGTAATGACAGTTCATTGAAGTAAGAATTCTGGTCACTAGCTGAAGCTGATGATTACATGAGCCTGGAGACTATATTCTGGAATGTAAAACCATCTTGTCTCATCAGTTTTTCAGGAATAGGCTTAGATTTTGGACTATGGCTTTGACTTGTATAATCAAATTAGGTTTTTTCAATGTTGCTCAGTATTTTTGCAAACTAACTTTAAAAAATGAAAGTAAGTTTTTCTGCCTGCAACCGTGCTGATTTGAGTGACATTGAAATATGTTCGTGTTAATATTCTATGTCTGTGACTTAATGGATGGTCTGGGAGAAGTATGTGGTCTATAAGTGGGATATAACCACTTTGCTGATGTGAGGAAAAAGAACTGTAGCAGTTGAGCTGATATGATTAAGTAGTGATACAGTGGATAAAGTCTGAGCTCAGTGTGTACCTTTTGAATTTACAATTACCTCAAGAGTAGCAAAACAGGAGGGATGTTGAGAGCACAACTGAAGCTAGAGCGTGCTTGGCAGAAAAAGTGGAAAATTTGTCCTGAAGAAGAGCAATCAGGATTATGCTGGATTTATAGCTGACTTTGGATATTGGTGGAGTTGAGTAACAGAAGTGTTCCTTAGAAGTTGCTGTCTACCAACAGAGACCTACCAGAATCACTATAAATAACATGTAGTTTCAGGAACCATTGCAAATAACTCATGAAAAAAAAGAACTCTGAAGTTCTTTGACTTAAATACCGCTCAGAGTACTACCTTAGCTTTGCTGCTCTTCAGATTTCTTGTTTCTTCTGACAGCACTTTCCCAGTTAAATCAGATGCTTTGCCATATGTAAACAACGTTGTTGTGACTACTGCAGTCTTGTTTCCTGGGATCTATGAATTGGAGACCATGTCTGCTTGCCTTCTGGTAATGAGTGCATGAGGGATGGAAGGTTCTCCAGAGTCTCTCTGTCTAGCACGAAACCATTTTTTCCCCAGATTGCATCATAGTAACTTCATTTCCCATCTCACACAGCATATCTATTGCCCTTCGGAAAGGAGGGGAATTGGAAGCTCTTCTTCTATGTACATATTGCAATAAAATAAAAGTTTTCCCTTTGTGGATTGTCGTATTTCTAAACAGTGCTGCACAGTGGCCTTCTACAAATAATGGGACAATCTTACATGTCCATCATATGCATAACTAAATGGAGTCAATGTATATGTGGGTAACAATGGTATGGAATAGCTCTTGGTGCCAAGAGCAGTGTGGCAACCTGGCAGCGCTTGAGGCAAGAGAAATGCCACAACAGAGGCTGGTATCTGTGTGTCACCTGAATCTGATTGTTTTATCTGCTGTTAAATTTAGTTTTTTGTATTTAACTAAGTCAACAGAGTAATGAGTTGAAAGTACAGCTCCTGCCGGATCCCGTGCATGGTATGAGATACGACAAGGGGCTTTTTGCTCGGTGCCGAAGTTGCGTTCCCAGCGCGGCGCTGGGGCGCGGTGCCCGCCGTGAGGGGCGGCAGCGGGGCCGCGCGGGGGCGCTGCAGGCCCGGCCATGGCGCGGCCGGCCCGGCCCGGCCCCTCCAGAGCCGGGAGGGAGCGCCTAACCCCTCCAGAGCCGGGAGGGAGCGCTTGAAGCTGTTAACACCTCTCCCCTAAGCTGCTCTGTGGTGTCACAAGGGAAGCTCCCACTCTCTGCCACAAGAAGGCTGTTTATGTCCTAACGATACTTTACCTCTTGACATCGTGATCCATCTGCCAAATTTACGGTGTCTTTTCATTCTCCCTTCATCTTTAGTATCTCTATGATCCTTGTGGCATACTTTTTTTTATCCCCTCATTTGAAAGGCAGGCACAGAGGACAGTAGCAATTAGCACCTGGAGTGCTGGTGTGCTGAGCACTTCCCGGAGCAGGCTGTGCAGGGCAGGTTTGCCATCAGCAGCCGGTGAAGGGCAGTGGGCTCTGCAGAGGAGCGCACTGCTCTGAATGCTATGAACCGCTTCCTTCTTTGCAAGAAATTCAGCGTGGCTTATCTGGGCTGCCACACGTCTGAGCTACTTTCATATAGATTTTGTGTGATCTTGAATGTTAAATGGAAGTGTGATTGCAGTGAGAGAACTAGATTTAGTTACTCAAGTACAGCAACACCTTGCTGTATTTGTTGCGTCTTTATTCTCCACTTCAGAGTTCTGTTGGTGATCATTTAATACAGTGCAGTGTTAATTGATATAATCACTTTTCTCTCCTTTTCCATTGAATTAATCAAGAAAAGTGATAGCAATGAAATCTGGTGGTGATTAAATCTTCTGTGACGTTCTCCATTAGGAAATGTCTGTACCTTCTTTGCTGCATATAACTCCCATTTATTACACTAATTTTTGTGGGAAAAGTAGTTTTACTCTGTCAAACTGCTAAAAACTATGCATTTCAAGAGTGTCTATTTTGTTGATACTGGGGCATGGCTGTAGTTTGCTTTGGCCATGCATTACTGAGTATACTAAAGCTCATTTCAAGGCGGTATGGTCTAGTTGCAAAGCTATGCCATTGGTTAACAGTGATAGTCCCTCTTGGGAGTTTACAAACCAGTGCTTTCTTCCATGGCCTTTAAGCATGAAGATTTTATCAGCCAATCTACTATGATCAGTTTGGCAATAAGCCTGAGTCTTGTGTCTGAACCGTCTGCTACCTCTTCTGTAGTTTTCAGACCCAGCAGAGATGTTCCTTCTTTGTTGCAGACAGATTGGCCCTTGTGGAGTAAAGTTTTATTAAAAGCAATGGGTCTTAGCAGCTCCGCAGTATATAACAGATCTTGGGAAATTTCCTTTCCAAATAACTGTGGTGTTCTTAATTCAAATTGTTTTACACTTGCTGTGGGTAAAGAATACACAGCGATAGTTACTGTAAATCAGATGATTTGCAAGAGTTTAGAACACAGTATCTTGTGTGAGCCTTATAATCTGCCTCCATGGAGGCATGTAGCTTTTGCTGTTTTATATCTTCTGCAGGATAAATATATATTGCATACTTCTGTAGGAAGCTTTAGGACTCCTTATCCACAGTTTGAGAATCTCCAGTCCAAAGAATCTGGAAGTTTTGTGTATTGCTCATTCAGGATTGAGTTTTGATGCCAGCATTTTACCTAGATCTGTATGGATCTAACTAAAATAAAATACAGTTGTGTTTCTGTTGAGGTACTGCCATCCATTTGAAATGTCTGAAATTAATTAAACTGTTAACTTTATGTTGGTGTATTCACTTGTAAGAACATGACAGTTTATTGAAACCAGCAGAAGCCAGAGGAACATGCCTTTTCAGGGATCTCATCTGTGATGAGACTTTCAGTTGAAGTCTGTGATACGGGTGTTTAATTTCAAAAAGGTATGTGCCTATAAACAGATCCAGTTTTGATGAATGGGTGTCACTTTTCCAATTATTGTTGGGCCAAATGTCTGCTGCAACAATTGCCATACCAAGATTTAAGTGATGCAAACTTTATCTGTACTGTTTTGCATTTTCTTATTGCATGTAATATTTAGTATGTCTCCCAACTGCCGATATCCAAAGAACCTCAAAGAAATGACCTTGGAAAATGAGGCAGTTAATAGCAGTTCAATTTCCTTTCAGGACCCAGCTTTCTGCTAGATTCTGTTACCTTTTCTGGTGTAATGTAACTTAACAAAGTTACTTTGTTACACTAAGCATGCAGTAAGCACAGCACTTAGTGTCTTGTAATACATGCTTAGGTAAGTCTGTGTGTGTATGTAGTCTGCCAGACCAGTATCTCGAAGTTCTGTGAAGCTGGCAGATGCAAAGCTGTGGTATCTGCTAAGCCCTCCTCTGCTTTCCTGAGTCAAACCACTCTCTTCGTGTGCTGCCTCATAATGTCCCACAGTCAAATCCTTCTATAGAGGACATCTTTAAATGATCTGCTTTTTTTGTCTAATTGCTGGTCAGCCTGGATTGACCACTGCAGTTCTGTGGTCATGTAACAAAAGCAAGAGACTGGGTAAAGGGCCAGCTATAATCTATCCCAGCAGTGTGGCCTGGCAGCCAGGAGGGCCAGCAGTGCCCTGGGGTGCATCAGGGACAGCATCACCAACCAGGCAAGGGAGGGGATTGTCCCACTCTGCTCTGGCACAACCCAAATCCTGTGTGCAGTTTTGGGCGCCACAATATAAGAAAGACATTTAACTATTACAGTGTCCAAAGGAGGGCCATGAGAATGGTGAAGGGCTTGGAGGGGAGCCGTATGAGGAGAGGCTGAGGTCACTGGGTGCCTTCAGCCTGGAGAAGAGAAGACTGAGGGGAGATGTCATCGCAGGTTGCAACTCATTGTGAGGGGAAGAGGAGGGGCAGACACTGAGTCAGGGGAAATTTGCATTGAGTATGGAAAAGGTGCTTCCCCCAGAGCGTGGCTGGGCACTGGAACAGGCTCCCCAGAGAACTGGTCCCAGCACCAAGCCTGACAGAGTTCAAGAAGTGTCTGAGCAGTGCTCTCAGGCACATGGTGTGATTCTTGGGGTTGTCCTGTGCAGGGCCAGGAGTTGGACTTTGATCCTTTGTGTCCCTTCCAACTCAAGATATTCCATGATTCTTAACTCTACTGTTGACTTAGTCTGTAGTCAAGTAGTTTGGCCTTCCTTAAACCACAGTGTTATTTGTGTATGAAACAGAAAGAACATTTATAAATGAGGATGGTGATAAAGCAAACTAAGTTTTTGGGCTTTTTTAGGTGGAAGATACTTGAAAATTGAATCAGAAATTGTGATCATAATATAAAAATAATACAACACTTTGCCTGATACATAACTTGTCCATTTTTCTCTTTTTTTTCTTTTTTTTTTGGTCTTTTTGAGTCCTCAAAAAGTTGATTGGACTTGTCAGATAACCTTAAATAGAAAGGTAGGTTTCTTAAAAAGCAGAAAAAGAAATTAGCAGTGAGGCTGTCTGTTCTTTGGAACTGGGACTTTATGTACCTGGCGTGTTCTCTCATCTGTAAAAGCATTTCCTGAGCTACTTCTGTAAATGCCCTGAGGCTGAAGAACAACGTTTCAGTATCATCTGTCTCTAAGGCACGATTCCTTGCAGCCCTGCTCTTCTGTTGGCCAAACCAGTTCTTGTTTCTGCAAAAGAAATGACCTGTAGTGTCAGCTCAGTCTTGTGCACAAAGTCTGGCTTAGTATTTCTGTTAGATTATAAAATGCTTTCATATCCATCAAAAGTTCTAATGTGTTTCTATTAAATTTATCATCATAGTTTTAGTAAAACTGGGGCTCTTCTTTAAGTTCTCCATTGGCTATATTTGCTTACTCATGCTTTATTTAATTTAGTGCTCTGGGGGAGATTGACAATCTGAAATGTAATTAATAAATAGTTCAATAAAAGTGTACCCCTTTCTCCCTCTCTCAGCCCCCACCCATCTGTATTCCTGTTGGTGTATGCTTGTTGCTGACAACAGGCATCTTCCATTCAGTAGCTGTTACATTGTCTTCTAGAAACAGCATGAAAGCTATTTAAATTGTTTTTATTCCACTTCTCCCTATGTCCTATTCTTTCCTCACCACTATTTTCATATGATTTAATGAGAGGTTCCTTTGACAGCTCAGCATCCCTTTTTCCTAGCCTACTCCATGCCCTGCAAATCATTCTGTCACTAAGTGTTGTATGTGTGCACAGCATATGCTGTTAAGGGCAGCATAAATAGCTTCCAAGTGCCTGGTGGATTGCAGAAGAAAGGTTCTCATAATTTCAGTGTGGGAAACCTCTTATCAGTGGATCTTGTTAATACAATGATGTTGTGAAGTGTGTGAGTAGCCATCTGGCTTTCCCTGAGGGTCTTTGCCCATAGCATGGGGCAACTGTAGTTTTACCATTTGCCTGAGGACAGTAGCTGTAAGAAAAGTGTGAGATCCAAATGAAAAGATACTTTAGTGTGAAAGGTCAGTGGGAAGCCTCTGTCAGAAGATACATCTTGGTCAATTATAAGTGAATGTGGTTTTTTCTAGCAATAGAGGTTTGTACTGTCTATCTTATTACCTGGCTGAAGTGGCAGACGTTTGTCACTGTTTTGATACTAGTTAGAGATATATGAAATGATATAAAAGAATATGTTCTTTTACTATGTATTTTTTATTTAGGGGGGCAAATACATTAACATAAAGATGCAGACAATTGTTCTTAAATAAATGTGGTTTAACTTGAGTCAGCATCCAAGGCCCACACAGCTGCTCGCTCACTTGCTCACTCACTAACTCACTCATCCATTAGTGGGCTTGCAGAGGGAATCAGAGGATAAAAGTTAGAAAACTCATGTGTTGAGATAAAGACAGTTTAATAGGGAAAACAAAAGCTGTGCATGCTAGCAAAGCAAAAAAAGGAATTAATTTACTGCTTGCCATGGGCAGACAGATGCTCACCCATCCCCAGGAGAGCAGGGCCTTGGGAACACAATCATCACTCCAAACATCCCCCACTTCCTTCTTCTTCCCCGCGTTTTATATGCTGAGCACGATGCCATATGGTCTGGAACATCCCTTTGGTCCACTGGGGTCCCCTCTCCTGACTGTGTCCTCTCAACATGCACCCCCAGTCCCCTCACCACTGTGGCAGTATGAAAACCAGAAAATACTTTGGCTTTTCTGTGTAAGCCCTGCTCAGCAGTAACAAAAACACGTCTATATTATCATCACGGTGTTCAGCACAAATCCAGAACATAGCCCCATATCAGCTGCTGTGAAGAAAATTAACTCTACCCCAGCCAAAAGCAGCACAATCAATCTTTCAGGCTTGCAGTTATCAGTCCTGTTTGAAAGATGAAAAAGGAAGCAGTTCCTGCTTGTTCCTAATGGACTAAAAAAAGAGTCAACTAAGTCTCGCTTTTACATATAGCTACAGTCTGAAGTACTAAATAAGAATGAGCAATGCAGTAAATCCAGGTCAGGAGTGAAATTGAATCAATATATCAGTGTGTTAACAATGATGATATCTTGAACTGCTAAACTATCAGAGTATTAAAGCAGGCAATTAAATCATAAGGTCGGTACATGAGGCTGTTAATTCTGCCTCAGAACCGAGTGAAATGCCCAGTTAACATTTCATAAACATCTGTAGTCTCAGCCTGGCTGCCTGCCTTGATTTCAGCTGTTTGTGAACAATTTGAACCACTACTTTGATTACCAGTATGATTGCACAATTGCATCAATCTGACCTCTTCTGGACTCATCATTTCGGATCACAAAAACCAATCTGATTCCAAGGAATAGTTTTTTTTCAAGGCTGTTTATGAGCTTATGAATGAGACGTAAAGTGAGTGGTTTTGTGTAGTTTGCTCACCCTCTAGGATAATATTCTAGGAGAAAATAATCTAATTTGAAACTGGGTGGAATTCTAGAGCAATTGTTACAGAAAATGGTCTTGCCCTAGTATGGGCATGTGTAATTCTATCTCTTCTTTATTTTCTGAACACACTGAAGACCAATGCATGTTCCTTATTAATGTTTTGGATTATTCAACTGTTGTGATACATTTCTTTGGTATATTATGGGAAATCTGTCCTCTTTCTATCTCTCTGATAGTTGTGTGGTGAGAGAATTTATCTAAGGCTACGTTTTGTCTCCTTTGTTATGCCCGCTCTCTACCAGTAACATATATTACTGGTTTCAAGTTTTGCCCAAAGTATGTAATATTCAGTAGGAAATACCTGTTCTAAAATGTTTAGGTAGCTTTATATTTTTGGATCTTGTATTATGAAAAATGAATGTATTTTTTTAGTTAGCATCCAAAAGGAAGTAAGTATTCTTTATATAAAATATTACATCTATTTTGCAAATAATGCTAAAAATTTGGCCATGATATTTCTGTGAGTTGTGAGAGGATCTTAGCATATGGGATTGTTAAATGATAGTACTGGAATATTGTTACAGTTGAAAGAACAGATTTATAGTATTGAACTATGGCTTTATTTCTTAGCAAATGAGATCTCATTTTTGGAGTTAGGCATTCACCTAATGAATACCAGTTCATCCACTTAAGATTATAAGGAATGGGTAATGTTATTGACCTCTACTGTTTTTACCTTTCCAAAAATTAAATTTTACTGTAAAGGTATAATCAAAATAGCAAAGGTTCTGTCCTGTGCAAAAGTTCAAAGACAAAACTGGTGTTTGTTTCTTTCACCTTTCCCCATCCTCCCAAATTCTCTGGAGATTTGTGTGTGGTAGTGATGTGTTCTGGGGTTTTTGGGTGGGTTGGGTTTTTTTTTATTAGTTCATTTTCCCCTAAAAAGGGGAAAGGTTTCCCCTGTACCTCTTGGATACAGAAGTGGGATAATTCTAGTTAGTTACATGAACTCATCCTCTTTGGCTGGACCAGCTGTTCGTGTCTAGTACTGGAAAGTGTGATTTTGCAAAAGACCCAGTGCCTCCCACTCACCCTACAAGAGCCAAAGAACAAACCTCTAAGATTTAATTGCTAGTACAATATGTTAAAGTTAGGGCTCACTTTGGGAAATGCAAATTGAGACTCCAAGTTTGGTTTAGTGTTTTTATAGCTTGAGAATGTTACTGTTGTTGCAGTATTTTGTTCCTAGCATCTTGAGAGTTGTTTTTTTTTTCTCTCTAAATATTAGACTTAATTGAGCAGGGAAGTGGGTAAATTCTTCCAGTCTATGGATCTTGTACTTTTACATTGAAAAAGGATAAAAACCCCCACATTTACTAAGCTTGGTTTTTGTCTAAGAATCTACTTTACATTATATAGAGAAATCTGTTTTCTGTGATATCTGGAGTTGTTTAAAAGTTTGTGACTACCTGAACGCAGCTCTAATTAAACAACAGTTTGGTCGCTGGTTTAAGCTTAACATGTGCTCACGCAGCTCCTGAAAGAGAGATTCTGCATTCAGCTCTGGCTGCGGGTTACCAGATTCACCCCGCTGCATGGCCACGTGTGCTTGGGTGCCAGCACAAAAGCTGCTGAGTGCCCATGGAGGCATAATGCCTCTGTCTGGAGTGGGTGTAACTGGAGCGAGTGAACCTTCACATCATTGCCACGATCAGAGACTGAAGGATGGCTTGTCCAGCTGAGTAGTACCTGCAGTGTGCCTGTGAGCTTGTGTGGAGCGCAAGGACAGGCTTGGGCTCCTGTGCGTGCTGCAGAGCTCGCCTGCCTTCCCCCTTGTTCTAGCGAGGAAGAGATGCAGCTGCAGGCATCGCTTAAAACCTCTTTTGTGATAGCATACAAGAGGTCAGCTCTTGACGTTCGTGTTTCTAGCAACTTCAGTCTGTAGCACAGTGATTAAGATAGTGAGGAAAGCAGAGGGATCTTGGCTTTTACTCGTCCTGGGTCTGATCCAAGTAGCATTAATATGACATGAGACGTTTTGTTGGTATTTGATTAACTGGGAGGCTTGTTCTTGTTTTGTGTGACACATTGTAAGTTAACCACCCGGCATGCCGACATGTGCGATTAAAAACAAACACTTAAAACTAAATTGAGGAGCCGGCTGCCAAGCGTGCCGCAGGGAGGGGCTGGCGCAGCCTGCCCTGCACGGCTCCCCTGGGACAGGCTTCGCCCGCTGCTCTCCTGGGCTTGCGTCGGCACCTTCCCGGGTCACTGCTGTATTGCCGATGCTTGTTCCAAAACATTTAATTCAGCTGTTTTACGCAGTTAAAACACCCCCGACGAAATGTGGGAACGGCAAATGGCAACTTAGAGCCGCGTTGCTCCCGCAGCCGCCGCTCGGTGACGGCCGCTGTGTTTGCGGGCAGCGCCGTGTCTCTGGGCGCGGAGCGGGAATGCCCGGGCGGCCGCGGGCCCCGGCTCTGCCCGGCGCTCCCCGGCTTTCCCCGGTACCGCCCGGCGCTCCCCGGCGCTGCCCGGTACCGCCCGGCAGGGGGCTGCCGAGGGCCGCCCGCCCGCCCCGGGCCCGGCGGCAGCCGCGGCGCTGCCGCTTTTATCCCTTCGCGCGATTGCACTTGCGGGTTTCCTCAGCTAAAATTCCGGGACAGCAAGAATGGGTCTGGGCTTATTTTATAATTGACTGAGAATTTAAAAAATAAATCTTGGAGTGTTAACAAAGCTTCTTTTCCTTTGTCGTTGCCTTTTTAATTACAAGAGTTTTAACCTCCCTTCCTTGTTAGGGTCCTTGCTGTAGAAACAATTCCTCGTTTCTCAGTCAGCAGCAGGGTGTTTTTAAAGGTAGTGTTACCCAGACAGGGAGCTGGGTTTGTGGGTGCTAAGCGTCCAAAGGAGTGAAAGCCATGGCATGCACAGTAGCTGTTGAAGTCTTGCTAACCTTTGGCTTTATTTTCAGACCTGAAATCCGCTTTCACAGTGTTAATGAGAAACCTTCTGCTGATTCAGTGGGCACTTTCAATTCCCCTTAAAGCAAAACGTGCCCTCTGACCTGTGCACAGATGTGCAGTGCCTGTGAAAACTCACAAATCCTCTTGAGTGGAAGTGCTGACCTTAATAATCACCACGATTATGTGGTGTCGGGTGGCCTGGGAGAGCCCCGTTAGCGCCTCCTGAAGGGACCGTGCTGGGAGAGGGGCGGGAAGGAGGGCACTCCTTCACCTGCCAGGGTGCGGGGCTGCGGCTGCTTCAGCACACGGCTCCTGTGGCTGTGGCAGGGCTGTTCTTGTCAGCTGAAAGCTTTTCTTCCAGGCTGTGTGTAGAATTGTTCCTGAAGTAAAGTAGTTCCTTAATTGATTATTGACTCTGTTAGAAAGTATTTTGGTGAAGGACTAAGCAGACCTTATATAAAGCTATCTTCTGCAATATCAGTATCTGCTTCCTTTTCATTTGAGGTAAATACCAGGGGAAAAAATACCTTTAAATGTACCTGCTAATTCCCAAGTTGAGATTTTAAGAGTTTTGTGTATAATGATTTTTTTTCCCCAGAGGAACAAATTTTATGCTTGCAGATCAAGGACTGACTAGATTAGAGGGAAAACAGCAGCAGCAAGTGAACTGCTGGGAGAGGACACACACACACACACACACACATACACACTTTCCTGCTGCTGTCATGAATTACAGCCAAGACCAGAAATCTGTAAAGACACTTAGTGTGGAGCAAATAAGAGTGTTTCCAAATAGTTGGAGTCTCCATGACATACCAGTAGTTCTTTTAAATGTTCTGTGAATTTATAGTAGCTTCTGGCTAAAAACTATTTTCGGAGTACTAAAGCAGAGTGTTTTTTCACCTGACTTCTTCCTGCAGCACAAAAAAACTGCGGACTTCAGATGGAGATAAGGAGGTTTTGCAAGGACAGCTTGGAAAAAATATTCTGACAGCCTCTCAGAAGGACATAGTTGGAGTCCATTAGTAGTCATAGGTTTGATTTGAGATCATGAGAAAGCTTTTAGTTCAGAGAAGCCAACCATTCCCTGCCCTCACTTTGTCCTGAACAAGCTCTTGTTCTCAGATGTTCACTTGAGCTACATTGCTTCTCTCTGCCACGCTGGAAAATGGAACTGTGAGTAATGAGTTGACAGCAAAGCAAATCTTCAACCTTTCTTGGAGTACCTAGCATATTTTTGGGCCACTACAACTGATAAATAGGGAAAGGGTAGTCTTTGAATTGCACAGCAACTTTTAACTGTAGATTTAGCTCTTGTTGCTAAAACTTGTTAGAATTTTTCTTTCAGATGTCCAGACCTTCAGATTTTGAAATCAATCTCTTGTGGAGCAACTAGAAGTTTCACAGCCTTTAAAGGGTGGGTTTGAGGGCTGTAAGCCTCACCCCATGTATTTTCCATTTCTGAGTGCTGAGTTTGGAATGGACACTATTTGAGCTTAAAGCTGTCTTTATTGTTACAGGCAGGGCAAGATATCCTACTTTGCTAGAGAAAACAATGTGATGTTAAAAACTAAAGCAATAAATACGTACACAGCTGAGTGACTTTAGGACAAGGAGGGAGGAAGTACAGGAAGGGAAGAAGGAGGAAAGTAAACTGACTCTGGTGAAGGTCTTGATGAGAACATAATAATCTTAAATGAGATTTGTCCCCAGCAGACATTGAAGACATCCTGACCTTTTTTACCTCTGATTTATTCATCATGGGAATGGATTTTGTACCTCATCCACTCTGTGACTGATGGGCAGGAGTAATTTCTCTCTCAATACAGAAGAGTACACTGTGGCAAACTCCATTTCCCACACTGACAGGAGCAGAATGCCATCAGCCACAGAGTTGGCTTAAGAAATATTTTCCTTTTCAGTCTTGCACAGTTAATGTGTGCCTAATATATGTGTAATGGTAGGATGGGGGAAAGGCTACTGAATTGCATGAAAGTTGAGTCATGAATTTCCTCTGCTATCTGAGATCTTCTCAGATCATAAGTAAAAGGAGTATCTATGGCTTTACTTGAAAGAATTCAAAGAAGATGGAAAAAAAAATCAGTGAAGAAAATTTCACACACACCCCCAATCCAACTCATTCTCTTTCTCCTGTAACATAATTTTATGAATCTTTGCTTGCAAATACTCTCCTTGTGTCTGTAGATTCTTTAATCACTGTGATTTCCATATCCTAAATTTGCTTTGCATTACTGTCTTGTCATGTGGATATCATTGAAAGTAGTAGTGGTCAGCCCTTTAGAAGGGACCGTTATATATTTTGTTTCAAAATACTACAGGCAGATCATTCTTCACTGCTTTTTCTTGTGGGTCACATTGGGGCAAGAGTGGGAAATACAAGAAATGAGATGGCAAGATAATAACCTGTCAATCAATACCTGCTAAGTGTCTTTGGAGAGGCAGTAAAATATATTCAGGAGCCCAGCCAGCATGTCATTGAAACACAGAGAATACTGTGGGGCAGAAACCTGCAGGACTTAGGGGTTTTTAAAAAGGTTTGCACAGCTGGGCAGCAAGTAGTTTCTCTGATATGTTTGGAGTTCTGTTGCTGGCTGATTTCGGACTTGCTTGGAATCTCAGCTTCTTCATTCAGAATTCTTTAAAACTTCTGAATGAAATGTAAAGCAGGTGTAAAACTGTTGCACAAAACCTGTGGTATCTGAGGAAGTTAGCATGCTTTTTCTGGAAGGTTCTTGAAGTAGAGGCATGTTTATAGTGATTTAAGAAATTGAAATGAATACTAGGTTGATATTTTTTCCCCTTAATCTTTTTCCAGGCTTACTCTGGTCTGGTTGGTTGTAGAGGACACTTAAATGAACTAACTTAAGTCACAGTAGGGACAAACAGGTCAAATAGTCAGCTTGAAACAAAATCTTCGTGTTACCTTCCTCGCTTCTAGGGATTTTTCTCTAATGACACATGCATTGAATGTAACACTAGTAGTCTCTGAAAAAGACTGATCTTATTCTCTTTATCTCAGCAAATCAAAGCTTGTAGCATGTTAATTTCACAGGACCCTCTAAGTCTCAGCTGCATCTTCTGAGGCTGACTGCTCCTTATCAATGTCTGCTGTGCTATTATTAAAAATAGAAAACTTTTCCATACTAGGAAATGAATATGGAAATGCCATCAAGCACACTGGACTTCATACTGAAATTAATGGAGGTCACGTGTAATTTTTTTTCTTTTTTTTTGTAATTCATCTATAATTATAAGGGAGCTTCCTTTTATCTGTCTAAATAAGCCTTTGCAGAATATGAAAATTCTACCACTGAATTTTGCACTTGCCTATTACATGATAAACAGTGCCTTGGTATTTGACAGCTGCATGATAAAAGCCTTGGTATTTGCAGAAGAATGAGGATGCTTGCCAGGATAGGATGATTTAATTTCTTCACACTCTTTGCTGCTACTGGACATCTGACTTTTTTCCCCCTTTTACCTTTAGTGATTCTTTCCCTCTTTCACTTTGAAAAGATAATCCACCACTGCCTCTTTGTTTTCATGGCTGTTTGCTGACCTTTAACAAGCTGTGTAAGCTTTCAGCCAGGTTGTAGGATTGGTACACTTTTTAACAAATAAGGAAGTTACCGAGCTGGTAAATGTTCCAATAGCAGTGAAGCTTTTTTAATTGTGTAGATCCCAAAAAGAATGGCTCTAAAGGGACAAAAGGGATAACCATTACAGAAATGTCCTTTCCCAAAGAATTGTTACCTTTTTAATAGAGTTTCTCTATAATAGCAGTTCTACTTTGAATTTCCCCTTTTCTCCATAAAGTGTTGGCACTAGAACAACTGTGGTATTCTGAATCATTTCCACCAGCTTTAGGCCCCAGACCAGAACCTTGGATACAGTTTGTGTTGATTGTCTCCCCAAACTCCACCTTTTCCTTATTTGTGTCTATATGGATCTCATGATAAAGCTGAGACATACTGTGAGACACTAAGGTAGCACTCTTGGGTTTTTTTTTTAATGTTTAATATGTTTGGGTATTTAATTTCAAGCCTGAACATTAAATTTAACAAGTTCAATAATTCTTAAAAAAAAGTCCTTAATTAAACAATTTCATGCTGCTGTTCAAATACGGCTTTCCAGTTTCTCTGTAAAATGTAGCCATGCATTAAAACCATAATGGTATGTGTGACAGTGTCCAGTGTGCTGTGATGTTCTCAAGGCTCAGGATTCATTTCATTTTGGAGGGTGAGAATCTATGCCTAATCAAATGAGTGATTCTGGTGTTAACAAGAGGCCAAGTTCTCTAGTATTTCCAGCTGATGGTGGATAATAAGTGCATTGTTGATGGAATGCTGACACCTCTTCCATGCTTTTCCTTCTCAGAGGGCTTAAATAAGCTTTTGAAATAACCTTGGGAATTTTAATCATTACTAAGTACAACATTTTTTCCTTTGGTCTGCCTCCTTCTGCTAGCCATACTGTATTTCCTTGCAAGTGTATGAGAGATAATAACATCTAGATGCCTGAAAGTGATAACCTGGTGTTGTTTCTCACTAAAGAGAAAAGAAAATCCTTTTTGTGAGTTTCTACCAAAAAAATCCTTAGCACTGGCATGGCACTGTCCAAATTTACATGCAGGATCCAGCTCGCAAAGATAACTGAAAAGAGTTTTTCTGATTTTTTTTTCTTCTCTTAAAATGGATGTGCTTAATCTGCCATAATCTGTAGCCTAAATGTTTTATGGATTACTTGTGTAAGATTGGCTAAAAATGTAGCCTTGTAAGGACTGCTTGACCATGTACTATTAGTTTCCAACCTACCCACCATATTTAAGGAAATCTGAAATACATTCTATTGTGTAACACCTATAAAGCACAAAGGACTGCAGAAGAGAAGTCTCCATGAAGTGAAGGATTCCTTCTTGCAGCTGATCAGTCAGAATTTTTACTGGAATATATTGGACTGGGTTACAGCTGCGTTTTTTGGGGTCTCTTGTATCATGGGACAGACAGCTTAATTTTCAGTTCTGCCATTAATTCTTCAAGTATCAAGCTACCTCTTTGGGTCTGAATGACTACCTCCTTATGATACTGTGCCTGACAGTCTCAAGTGACATATGCTAAAAATGAACCATCTAGCTTAATTTTTAACTTGTCAAAGAAATAAATTACTTCTTTGTTGTTTTAAATGACTCGTTGTTTCCCCTCAAGCTGTTAAAACAGGTGCATGTTTGGATGGATTATGATCTAAAAGAGCATATTTTATGGGAGGGGTCAGCCTTTTCTCCCAGGCAGCTAGAGATGGGAGGAGAGAAAATAGCTTCAAGCTGTGCCAGGAGAGGTTCAGGTTGAACATCAAGAAAATTTTCTTCACTGTAAAGGGTTTTAAGCATTGGAATGGGCTGGAGACATGCCGGAGTCACGATCCCTGGAAGTGTACAAAAAATGTGGCATTTAGTGCTGTGGTTTGGTTGACATGGTAGTGTTCAAAGTCTAGACTTGATGATCATGGAGGTCTTTTCCAACATTAATTATTCCTATCATGTGCATCCTGCCCAGTCCTAGAGATAGCAGAATCATTATTTATCATTTAAAACCCAACCAACACCCCTATAATTTTCTCTATTATTACAGGCCAATATGCAGTGCAAGTATGTAATAAATTTTTTATCTTACCTTATATTATAAAAATTTCAAGTAGGCAAAGGTGGTCTAAGAACACATTATTCAATCATGAACTCAAAAGGGTAGGCCTAGGTAAGGAAATGTTGACCTTTATTCTAACACCTCTGGGTACACTGCAGCAGGTTTTTAACTTCCATTCCATAACTTCTGTTGCTCTTGCAACATAGTGGGACCATTTTGTTACAATCCTTTCATTTTACCATAAATTGTGAGGAGGGGAAAAGGGCTGGAGAAGTTTTCCTGAGCATACTTTCTCTAGTGCACATCTAACCTTTCTGATCCTCTTCAAGAACTCTTGGTATTTTTTCTTGGTTTTGTAAGGCTATGCGGATACTTACTGTTTGGTGGAAATGAGTTTAATCTGAGACAGATCTTGTTTCTTCTGTGAAAAATGTGAAGTTGTCCTGAGAGGATTTTACAACAGAAATTTCTACTTGAGCAATGTTATGTTTCTGGTGGAACCCAAGAGATGTGAATTCTATCATCAAGCCTCTACATAATTAGAGGGATAGTGAATTGGGAGGCTAAGATTCATAACTGTGGTATCTGACCTGAATTTGATCCCTTGGATTTGATTCATGTTTTACCCTTCTGTTCATGCTCTTTCAGTGTCTGCAACTTTTGATTTAACAAATGTAACCTAGTGCGTATAAAAAAAACCCAAACCACAAAACAAACAACTGCATTGCTACTGATGTTGTATTTTAATTGGACAATTGTATAGCTCAGAGGATGGGCCACAAAGGAGCAGCCAATTACACCGTGTCTATCTAAAAGCCTTTTCATTACAGAATACTGATTAAGATTGTATAGTTTCATACTGTTTCATGTTATTGATTTCTACCAACCCCAAGTCAATGGTTCATTAATTGACAATTACCTTTTTTCACCATGTTTCAGAAAATTGACGTGAGCAACCTGAGGTGTTAAGTTCAATTTCAACTAGGTATCAGTGTACCTGTTTAATCTCTAACAAGACCCATTAGGCTCCCTGTTTCAATTTTACACAGAACATAAAGGCATCTCCACAGGGAGGCTATGACCCTTCTCACTATAAGGAGAGCAAAGATAGTCTTTACAGAAATAATAGGGAATATCTGTGGAAGGGCTTTTTGCCTATCTGTGTTGACAGGAGGAAATCAATATTTTGCCTATCAGAAATACTGCTGTAAAGTTGGGGGCCATTGACATGTAGCAACTTACTTGAGTTGTACCTTTAATTTGTTTCACTGTATGTGTTGTGTTGGAGTTGTTGGATACAAGAAGTGAAATCTTCATTTTACATGTCAGAGGTGAGAATGTTTGAAACCTAAAGCACAGAGCTAATTCTTTTTGGGAGACAAACCTTGTGTATAAAAAGCTTCATTTTGTAAGATAAACATGGCCTTTGTTCAAAACTCATCACTTCCCCAAAATGTTTGCCTATGTTATTATATAAAGCAGTCAGCCTTTGATCAACAGTATGCTACATCTACCCTTCTAGCACCTTCATCTAGCTCATCTAGTGCCACTAGTTAGTCCTTCAAGTTCCATGTCCTACCAGACAAGACAACTCTGTTCCTGAATTTCAGTCCTTTTGGAAGTGGCAGTACAGAGCTTGAGGACATCAGCATGCTGATCATGCCACCACCCCAGGCTCTTCATGAACTTGCCCAACAGCGCTCAACCACAGTGAAACCCTTCTGTATGTTCAGGAGTCATGTTTCAGGGCAAAGGAACAATTGGCACAACAACCCTTTGAGTTTAATCAGAAAACCAAAAGCGGAGCTGCTTGAGAGCAGCTCTACCTACTCTGGCCTCTCTGTGTCAGCAGGTCTTTATAATGGTGAGTGGCATGAGAAGTTTTCTCATTGTGCTTACTGCTTGTTCAAGCAAAGAGCAAAAGTTATCAATGCTATGGTGCTTCAGTTGGTGTTTCTTGGTCTCATGAGGGGACTCAGTGCTATGAAATTATGTCAAAGTCTGCCCATTTACAAAGTAATTGTTGCTTTTCCCAGTCTCTGTCATCTTGTGCACTTCTGTGTCCCACTGTCCTCCACTTGCAGGCTCTTGACAAATGCATAATGAGTTGCATTTGCCTTGGAAAGGTTTGTCTTCTGGCTGTTGCCTGAGCTGCTCCCCTACCTGACACACATTGCTAAGCATGAGTAGATCCTTCAAATACTCATCAGCTTGAGGTGGAAGGAAATTTGCTTGTCAGTATTAATGAACTCATGTCTGAAGCATGCAGTGCCATGTGCTGCCGTTGATTTGAAACCTCCTGCTTGTTACATGACAAATTCAGAAAGCAAAGAGTAACTTGTGCTTACTGTTGCAAGGCCAAAGGTTAGGAACTTGATTCCAGTTGTAGAGAGAGATGAGAAATTTTGTATTATTATTTTAGAAGAGTTACCAGGAACTTTACTCAGTTTTGTAAAAATGATTAGTCAGAGAGGTCTCCCAGAGCTCTCCCCAGCCATTACTGTTGTGTGTTGCTCCACAGAACTCATCGTTCTGTCTTCTTGTTTTAGTTCTGATTCACTGGGTAACCTCAGTGACTCAAAATTAGAAGATGATCTTCAGAGAGTTTCTTGAGAAGCTGGTGTTAATTTAGATTAAAGTAGTCTTCAGAATGTCTTGGGTACTGTCCAAGTAGACACTATAATCCCTCTTTCCCAAAGGTTATTAATTCATTGATTATTAATTGTATCAATGTTATCCTCAAGAACTTGTGTCTGGGACACAGGGACTCCAAGTTTTAGAGCCATTCCTCTTTGTTCTTCATACTTTGTTTCCATTTTTTTTCCTGATGTGGATTTTAATAAGAGATCATTATAATATTACTTTGAAATAATATTTTGTTTTGCTACTGCTAAGTATATCACTGTAAATATCTACAGTTTTGTTTTATTCAGTTAGTCTCTCCAAGAACAAAGGAGATTTATGGTTCAATTACAGACACTTCGATCTTTAATGAGTTGTGATAGAGGAGATTGTAGCAATTTGCATTGAGCCAGAATTTTTTACCACAGTTTTCCAAAGAAACAGTTACAGTGTTTTTCATGCTGATGAGTTTAAATATTAATTTTAGCTTCTCTTCAGGTTAAATAGTCAATCTATTTGAAGTTGATTTCAAAAATTCTGCTGACTTGAAAAGCATCAGTATTTTACCCTTCATTTCCTCTTTCCCATCTTAGAAAAAATATTATTTTCCTTTTAGCTATTGCATCAGGCAAAAGTGTGTTTCTGAGATTACTGTACATTCATTACATACATGCAGCCATATACCCATGCTGATTTCCCACAACCTCACTTCTATTTATTATTATAACTTCACTTGTCTTGATCTGTTTTAGAATTGAATCTTTCCTGTGCTTCATTACAGGATGAGGTAATATTAAGGAAGAGGTGGTTGTTTTGGTTTTGTTTTTGTGTTTTACTGTCTCTTTCCCAGAGGAGAAGGAGCTGTTTTTAACATTTCCTCTCCTCCCTCCTCCTCTCCTTGCTTCATTTGGTTCTACTTCCGTAGTGGGTTTGGAAGAGTAAAAGATAGAATAAACTGCAATTTTTTTTTCTTTCAAACTGAAAGGATTTGAAGCTTGGTAGGTCTCCTTTTTTTTTCTTTAAGCCACTGACACAAACCGAATTGATGTGAAGCCTCAGGCCTTCCTCTGCTGAATTTGTCTAGAGCATGAAGAATCTCATTATTACAGAGTGCACTTGAAGCTTGAAGTACAGAGAGGATGATGACTACATTGATAGTTAACTGCTGCACCCTATGAGTCAGTGTCATCAGTGCATTTAATGTCTAGGCTTGTGCCAGCATTCACATTCATGTGCTTGAGTGATGGCAGACAATAATGACTCATGCTTCATTTACCGGTGTCCTATCACTTTTTCTCTGGCTTCATGGACTTTTCGTGTAATCTCGAAGAGCAATTACTGGGAAAGAATGAAGTCTCTATGCATGAATAAGGGCCAGAGAACTCGGACGGACACTGAACATTGTTTTACCAAAGAAAACAGGATGTTCTTGTTTCTTCAGTTTTCCTGGTTTGTGTCATGTTTTCTGATTTTATCAGAGTCATTTAAGATACCATGTTGCAGGTTTAGCCCCCAAAATTCATTCAGTAGGTGGCTGTGTTCATTTGTCCACTTCTTGGTTGAAAAGTAAGGTAGATGTGGTTGCTCTAGTTTAAAAATTACAGCAAACAGAAACTGTGATATTTAAACATGTTGTACCAAAAGTAGTTCCACAAATTCCATCTATGTGGGGAAAGTAGTGTGTTGCACTAATAAAGATCTGGAGAGATTTTAAGCTCATTATTACCTAAATAAATATTGCTTTAATAAATTAAATTTACTAATTATTTATTATCTAAATTGACAACCTTCGAAAAGTACTGGACAAAAGACCTGTGGCACTTGCCATCCTTCCTTCTCTCTATTCCCTGCTTTCCTCCCTGGCAGAGGCAATGCAGAGCAGCGTAGCTGGTACCGTGACCATGTGACTGTAAAGTGACCAAATCCCAGTCTGGTCTAAAGCTGCTTTTTGATGCAACATCACATGGTCTGAAAGTTGCAAAAAATTGACCACCTTGATGTGTTTCTCAAAGAGCTGTAAGCTAAAAGGCATCCGCAGCTATTGAATATGCAATATTGCAAAAAGGAAGTTTTAGGTCATATTCGGAAATGAGAAAATATTTTCTGGCATGACTAGTCAAACATCTGTGAGAGCTCTGGGATTTTTGTTTGACTCAAGTCAGATGGGGAGTGTTTTGCAAAATCTGTTGTACGTATGAACAACTGAAATTATTTTCTCATTAGTGGGACTGAGAACTCTAAACTCAACTATCTACAAGTGGAAATAAAGAGATATATTAGAAAATGTTGGGTGAGCAACAGATTTTTGAGGAAGCTTAAAGATGGTCATGTTGGCTGCAGGTCTCTTTCTTCCTCCAGTTGAGAAAGAAACTGAGGCCAAAGCAAATTAAAGGGTCTAATACATACATTTTAAGGCAGCTTTGCATGTAGTCCAAATAGGTTTGCAGAGCAATGGCTGTGATTCTTTAAAAATGAGGAAGCTGATAAAAATATTAGCTCTCAAACTAAGGTATTTCCCTGTAGAGATACTGAAAAGGAAAGCTTGGGAAACAGCTCTCTGCCACAGCAGCTGAGGACCAAGAGTGTTACTTAGCAAACAAGGATGAAGCTGTGCAAGATCTCCTTCTGACTGTGAAACTCTTGATACTGGTCAGCTGAAGAGTTGCAATCTCTGTTGCAGATGTTTAGCCACTGCTATATACATTTGCAGTGCTCCTTGGGGAACGGTGTGTGTTTATCACCAATTCAAAAATCCTGTACACCTGCACAGTGTGTTAGCTGCCTCTCCTGCCACTGCAGTCCTTCTGAGATGGTGCAGCATTTGAGACATCAGCAGCACCCTGACTGTCAGTAACTTGGTGGTGGCTTCTGCATGTTGTTACATTTCAGGGGGCAATGGTTTGAAATCTGTCCTTTTTAAAGCACAGTTTTGGGCCAGAACTTAATTACAGCCTGGCAGGCAATGATACCAACTGGTGCTGAAAGATGATGGCATACACCTACACCAGCCTGAGAGATACACTCATGGCCTTTCTTAGATCTCTAAGGTGTAAGCTGCAATTACAGTCTTAACTCTGCAACACAATTGTGGTTTTGTTCAGTATCTAGGCTTCCCCTCACTGACACATTAGGAGCTCTGCTCACCATCACTGGGGCTGTGCCCTGTCTGAATGCTCACAGATGCACTGGGCTTTTTTTGAGGCAGTATTCCTAACTGCGTATGTTGCCCTTGGAACAAGATAGACTTTCTTCCTTGACTTTTTTCCCCTTTTAGTCATCAATCTTTTTCAATTGATTTTAAAAATTAAAAGCAATTAGGAAGTTTTAATAAAAGACTGAACGTCAGATAAACTTGCTACCCATTAATAAAATCACTAGAAGCCAGTGCTTCCTATAGGGAGTTAGAAGGGATGTAAAGAGAGCAGGGCTGGAGTTTCTTCCCTGAATTATCATTATGCTGTGTAATGAAGCAGAAGCTTACACAGCCATGAACTAATTTGTTATGGCTCCTCATGAGGTCTGCAGTCCAGCTGGAGAGAGGTAAAGAGATGACAGTAGTTTGTTAGGGAAGGGAAGGAAAAAGCTTTCTTTAATAAGTTATTTGAATTTTTGGATTTTCTAGTGCCATCTCTGTTCAAAAGCCTTTTGGATTAAATCAGTTGTGGCTGATCCATAAATTGTTAGTGCTTACCTTCTTCCCCTATTCCCCTCCTCCCATGCCATTTTTTTTAACATCATGAATGCAAAAAGAAAAGGTAGCTAAACACTGACGAGCAATGCTGTTCACACATTTTAGTCATCTGTTACCAGCTTTAAGGGTAGGATGCTGTTTTGGATCTGTTTAAATGAGAAATATGTTTATCACAAGTGTGCTGAGCTGTGCTTCCTTTTTGATTCCTTAATTTTTAATGTGTAATGATTCTGCTGAAAGCACTTCTCTTCACATTTTTCTTAAAGCACTGCAAACTTCATTAATAAGAGCAGAACTGTTGTGAGGTGCAGTGTGTTGCTGCTGTATTAAATAATATATATTTTAAAACTGCATTTAAAATGATGGTTTGAAGTTATGTTTCCCATGAGTGGAACAGAGGAACTGCTACTTTGTCCTTAATTCACCTTGTTATGTTACAGATTGCAAGAAATACAAGAACAATAATGTTTGGAGAAAGTTGTTTTTTGCTTGTTTTTTGTCACTGGTGATCTGTTGTTTTCAACATAAGTTGTAGAGAATGTCCTAATACATTTTTTTAAACAGATTTCAGTTTATCTTGCAAAGAGAAATATAATGAAACATGTTTAAATAATTTAATCCTATAGCTCAAAAATGTCTTAAACTTTTTTTCTGAAAACATGAGTTAGGGTTTCATTTCTGAAGCTAACATCCTGAATGTAGAAAAGAGGTCTTTCAAGGTCTTTACAAACATTTGATGCATCAGGTACTAGAAGTCAGTTTTCCTGCTTGGTTGCTCACCATTCTGTTAGATGATGTCTGTTTATGTAGCCCTTTAACACATGCAATATTTTGCTTTTTACAGATGAAAATGGTATTTTTATTTTATTGTTTGTCTTATTCCTTCTTTTAGAGTTCCTTCTTTAGGCTTATGGAGTCCTTGACTGAGATTTCAACAGCAAAACAAGCATATGTGCTAGTGTGAATCACAGTTGCTACAAGGTTTGGTTGCAAGTGGTCCCAGAGTGCAGCTCTGTCTCTTACAATCTGGCTTTTCTGGCATGGGGCTCATCTGCTTTCCCTTGATATGGAAAAGGGATTTTTTTCTGAAGCCCTTTATCACTCAACACCTTTCCCTCCCCTGCATGAAGAGTAGCACACCCAAGAGGGCAGTGTCTGTCATTTCTCCTTAGCTTCCCAAGGACTTCTTGGAGGAAAAAAAATCCAATTCCTGTATTGCAGCAAAGGGGATGATACCTACTTGTCACAATCATTCTAGCTCTTTTGGCATCTTTTAAAATGCTAGTGGTACTTAGGAACAGAACTCTCAAATTTTAGGTATTTTTTGCATACTTGGAGAATGCCACATAGTTCCTCTGAGTTCCTCTGGCAGTTTTAGACAACTAGTGTCTTCTTGCAGGAAATAAATGTGCAGAATGTTTGTACTTCCATTTTGATTTTGAGTTTGTCATAATGAGCTTGGATAAATTGACATCTAGGGAATATTGAGCACATTCTTATCAAACAATGATACAGCATTTATATGTCTTGAATCTACTGTGTACCTTGCCCCTTGCTTTTGTAGGGGAGAAGAGGATGAGAAACTCTTTTGTTTGTTCATCAGGTGTGTTTGCCTGCCTGACTCCAGCAACCATGCCCACTGAAATTCAAGGTACATTCTCAGTAACTGGTCATCAGGTTCCTAGTTTGTCCTGTGCAGAATGCCTAACTCCCCTGTTTGCTGAAACTTACAAAAATTGGTAGAAGGGAAAAAACAAAGCGGAAACTTCCTGGTGAATAAAATGCCAAAAAGAAATTAAACACTAGTCACAGCAAAGGTGGTGAGTGTTGCCTTGCAGCTGAATTCTGGTACTGTCTGTCAGGTGTTTAATGCGTAGGGTAAACTAACCAGTGGTTCAAAAAAACCTGGAATTTTGGTGTCATGAACAAAATGAATACATTTCTGTCTCTTAAAGCAGAAAGACAGCCTCTAAACTGCAGAAGCTGGACACAGTCAGGACAACTCTGAATTGATAATCATAGAGACATGTAACTAACTTGTGAACTCTCTTGCTATGATAAGTATCTCTAGTTTTATGAATTTGGTTGTTATGCAAGATGGTATTGAGAGCAGCAGTAAGGAAGTGTCATTTGTGAATAAGTCTCTTGTCTACTGGTGACTGCCTTTCTGCTTTACTGGTAGTGTGCAGAGGTTGTAAAACAACACTGTATACACTTCTAACTACAAATACATATATATTAAAAATGCACATACAGAATGGGGCAAATAAACACTTTGTTAGGTTAAAGAAAAAATTATCTTAGAGCAAACATTATATTGAATTGGCACAGAAATAAAGGGTAGTGACCACTGCACAGGCAAAAGGAAGCAAATTATTCCATTGCATAAAACTGTATTATGTGTGATCGGCAGAAAGGAAAGAGGAAAACCTTTTACTCCTCTTACACAATAACAACCCAGCACAATGATTCTTTTGTGTGAATGACTCTGTTGCCAGGTTCCAAAAATGAATCTACATGGTTCCAAGTTGGTACATTTCTCCCACTTGTATTGTTGGCTGAATTAAATTTCTTTTTGGAGAGCTTGTTGGATAGCTCCTTTGGTCACTCCATGTAATAAGAGGATTCATCTCACAGTGTCTGTATGTAATAACATATAATTTTGATTTCAGAATAATAAACCAATATGCTATTGCAACAGGACAAGCATTGCTAGGCCATAGTGTACCTTGGACATGTGAGAAAGCTTCACTTAATTTAAAAGTAAAACCTCACCATGTCTCAGATGTGTCTGAGGATAACTTAGGCAGGGAATGCTATAATGGTGTTCCTCTGAAAGTCATCTGAAGTTATTTTGTTTACTGTATATAAATACAGTTTAAATATATAACTTTCATTTCTTCCTTCCCATTAGCTTTCCCAGTTCTGCTTGTAGAGCAATTCTCTTTAAAATCAAAACAGACAACTGTTAAACTGAGATCTTAAGCAGTGTGCTTAGATCTTAAGTAAAGTTTAAGATCTGATGCATTTAGGAGCAACAGCTACCGGCATTTTGTTTTGCTGTGACTATCACTATGGTAGAAAATAATGGAAAGTGCATCCCTTGTTTTAGCTGCTTCAGACCAGTCCACTGTCTTAAGCTGCTGAAAAAGGTGAGTTTGAGCTGGATTGTGATATAAGGTACACTCACACACACACTGGCTGGGCTTTGTAATGGAGGTTGTGACCTCTGAAAGTGATAACATTCCCATGTGTATTTTCCTGGTGATTTTTTTTGAAGGTACAGCATTGCTTTCAGAAGTCACCTCATTTGTAGTGTGGTTTTAGGTCATAGAGCCAAATTGTCAGTGTTAGTAGCCTGAAGACAGAAGGATGTTGGCACTCTGGTATGTTGTCAAAATAATACTCTTGAACATGTGTAGTGGAGGGAATGTGGCATATCAAACCCCCTGCTTTTCATCACTGTTAACACATTTGAAACCTTTCATATGATGTCATTCTTTAGTGGTAAGGCTTCTATTTATGTAGATAAGGAGGATCATGGACTACTTGGCCCCAGTAAGCTGGCATATGTGTGATGGTTCTTCCACTAGACTAGGCTGGTTAAAGCTCCATCCAGCCTGGCATTGAACACTTCCAAGGATGGGGCATCCACAACTTGTCTGGGATGTCTCAGTGCCTCACCACCTACATAGTGAACATTTTTTTTTCTTTATATCTAAAATAAGCCTACCCTCTTCCAGTTTAAATACATTCCCCTTGTCCTTATAACATGCCTTTGTAGAAGTTGCTCTTCAGCTTTCTTCAACACTCCTTTTAAGGTACTGGAAGGTTGCTGTAAGATCCCTCAGAGCCTTCTGTCTTCCAGGCTGAATAACCCCAACTGTCTCAGCCTGTCTTCACAGAAGAAGTGCTCCACCCCTTTTGATCATCTTTCTTGCCCTCCTCTGGACTTGCTCCAACAGGTCTATGCCCTTCTTATGTTGGAGACCCCAGAGCTGGATGCAGCGCTTCAGGAGAGGTCTCACCAAAGTGGAGTAGAGAAGCAGTCATCTCCCTCAACCTGCTCTTCACGCTGCTTTTAGTGCAGCCCAGGATATGGTGGGCTTTCTGGGCTGCAGGAGCATGGGCTGGGTCATGGTGAGCCTTTCATCCACCAGTCCCCCCCCAGTTCTTCTTCTCAGGGCACTTAGCAATCCATTTTCTGCCTAGCATGTATTTGTACTTGGGATTGCCCCAACTCATGTGCAGGACCTTCCAGTGGCCGTGCTGGACTTCATGAGGTTCACACAGACCTATCTCTCAAGCCTGCCAGTGTCCCTCTGGATGCTGTCCCTTCCCTCCAGAGTGTCAGTCACAGCACAGAGCCTGGTGCTGTCGGAGCCCTGCTGAGGCTGTGCTCAGTCCCACTGACCGTGTCACTGACAAAGGTGTTAAACAGTGCTGGTCCCAGTACCCACCCCGGGGAACAGCACTCGTCACTGGTCTCCACCTGAACATTGAGCCATGGGCCACAACTCTTTGAATGTGACCATCCCACCAGTTGCTTGTCCACCAAGTCATCCATCTGTCAAATCAGCCCATGCCTCTCCAATCTGAGATAAGGATGTCATGTGGGACAGTGTGCAATGCTTTGCCATGTCCAGTATGTTCATCTTTGCAGTTCTCAGAACATTACCATATGGTCATGGAGCTGTACATTACACTGTAGTTTGGCACGCTCTTTCTTTACAATGTTTCTTGAAGGTAGAAGATAACAAACTTTTTACTTATAAATCATATTTATTTATATAAATTATACAGTAAAATTCTCTTGCTTCAGTTCTGTTTGTAGCTTTGTCCTCAGCCAGCTGTTGTGCTAGGGCTCTGCTACTTTGACAGCTGTACTAAATTTTTAACTTCAAATAACATGAAAATAAATCCAGCCTGCCAACCCTGCATTTAAGTCCAAACAGTGCAGAGGCACTTGTAACAAAGCAGTGTCAGAGCTCTGATGCTCCTGTCATTCAGTTTCTTCCTAACGTGTGTCACCTGGCAGTTTCTGTGATTTTGAAGTTTTCCTAAGTTGAATCTAGCATTGTGAGACCTTGTTGTAGTGTATTTTGTTTGACTGTATAGGCTAGAGTAGTGCTTCTTGACACAGTACTCTATGGCTTTTGCTCAGAAGCCTATGGATAATGTAATCTTACCCTGCAGTGAGAGCAGAGGCTTGGGCTGTTGTTCTGTATTACAAGGCAGCCACGCTGAAGTCTTCACTCTGATAAGAGTATTTTATCCTAGCTCATGCTGATTCAGCAGTGCAGTGTCTGAGTCTATGCTCCCTGCTTTGTGGGGTGACATTCTGTGGGAGGCTGGATTGCAAGCAACTTAGCCCCTGATGAGTTGCAGCTGTACTAATTACCAAAACCAGCCTTTCCCCTAATAGGTCACAACTATGTCCAATAAGGATGGGTGTTATAAAAGAGTGGGTTAGGTGGTTGAAAAGAGAGGTTTGCTGGGAGGGGGTTGTGTGAGGGACAGACAGGGTTCGGCTGTTCTGCATGAAGAAATGAGTACCTTGTCCATCTCATCTCTGTCTCTAACATCAGGTCTGTAATGGCAATTTTTTTTTCTTTCTCCAGTCTCAATTCCCCCTCCAATTTTGAGAAATTGAAAGCCAGAAGAGCATTTTTCTTCATATGTTTTAGTTATCTTTAATGCTGATGAGATAGATATGCTGTAGAAATCCCATGCACAAAGGCAGGCCATGCTGTTCTGTACACTAGTGTCAGTGAACACAGCTAGACAGAAGGCCTCCAAAGGGTTGGCAGCTTTCACTACAGCAAGGAGCATTGGTGTATTTGGGTCTTTGTTCTGGGAATCATTTGTAATGCTAGTGAAATGCTATGAGTATCTGCAGGATAAACCAATTCTTGGAGTTCAATAACCATAAATGACCCTGTCTCTATTCTTTTCCTCTAGGCTGTGTTGTTAGGTAGCATAGACAGCATATAATTTTACAAAGTTATCTGGTTTTGCTCTTTTTCATGCTAATACTAAAGATATTGGTACTTTCTCAAATTGTTACAGATACAGAAACAGTATGTCTGTGATGTTAAGCCTTTTACTTGTAGGCAGCTATGCAGGTGTGGGTGGAGAAATAGGAGGTGAGTTATTTTTCTACTTTTATGAGTTCCCCGTGTCTCTGGAGAAGAGTAATACTGCCCACACCATAAAAACAAGTGTAAGAAAATTAGAGCGTATTCTGGTAGCACACATGTAGTAATTAAGCTTAGTATCGTTTAAACAGAAGCTTGAAGTTGTAGGTGAAGTAGAAAACTTGAAATGTGAGCAGCTGCAAATAATCTTGGCTGATGAAAACTTTGATCAGTAATGGAGGCTGGTTGTA
Source organism: Passer domesticus (assembly GCF_036417665.1). Lineage (NCBI taxonomy): Eukaryota > Metazoa > Chordata > Aves > Passeriformes > Passeridae > Passer > Passer domesticus. The sequence continues at coordinate 38,194,790 of NC_087479.1, forward strand.
CTCTTGTTCCTTCAGGTTATTATAAGGTCATGTTCTAGGAGAATACTAGTGCAGGAAGGCAGTGGTTCTAGCCTGTGTGGGCGGGAGAGAATTCTTTGTTTCCACTTCATTAATTATCCAGCTCTCCACAGATTATGATCTAGCTGGGAACCAGAAACTCTCTTTGGGGTACTTTACCCTAGGCTGGAAGCAGCAGCACCAAGTGGACCCTTTCCCTAAATGGTATCTTCTGAAGGCAGGGAAACCGATTATATTGGTGTGATTCTTTAATGCATTTTCAATATCAACTGACGTTGCTACTCCCCCTTCCCTCACCCCCAAAACAAACCAAAACGTCAACAAGTAACTGCTTTGATTTGACGTTTTGAGGAAGAACTTGACATCAGCTGGTGCTGGAGTAGATAGGCTGTATAAGGGCCAATGTACAAGGCCGGCAGGCTGCAAAGAAGGACAGAAAACATGAATATTGTGAGAGTGTATTAGTACTGATTCCTAATGTTTTGGATGTTGTTTGGCTGTACTGTTTGTGTTCAGAGTAGCAATATGAATGTTGGTGGTCTCAGATCAAGGAAAAAAGTGAAATTGTGCAATTCCAGTTTTGAACTAAGTGAAATCCTGGCCCTAGTACAAGATGTCACACTGCACAGCGGGAAGTCGCTGTACATCTTCCAGACAAACTTTGCTAACTTCTGAGTCTTAAAATTATGCAGTGTTTCTTCAATAAAGACTAGCTCTACCAGTTTTCAGATTGATGCTTCCCATATTGCTTTGCTAGAAATCCATTTCTAATTGTTTTTTGGTGGGTGCGCATGACACTTCAAGAACTTTAGGATGTTAAATTTGACTTGAATAGAGTTGCAGTGGTATGATTCAGATGAGTGCTCAGTGTTTTAATTTTGGGAAAGGAATTATTAAATCTGATTTTATACTAATGAAGCACAATCAACATATTTTCCTTGCCACCTCACCTCATGACATTGTTTCTTCCTGTGGCTCTTGCTCTCTGTGACTGAGTATATGCTTTTTAAGGCAAATAGTTCCTGTGTGAAAGGATTGTGTAACCTTCTGACAGATTTCATGCAAGTGATAGCCTCGCAGAGTTAGTTTGCAAGCCCACAGCAGGTGTTTGATTTTGTAATTTTAATGAAATGGGGTTAAAGGTGGAAAAGACTTAGAAGTCATCCTGTCTATCCCTCAGCTGATGCTTGGGTCATGAAACATTAGACTCTTGTGGTGTTTGTTAATGCTGCAGCATGAGATTGTCCAGACTGATTTGTTCATCCACCCATCATCATCTTGGCTTGGAAAATGGTGTCAGATAAGATTGTCATTCTTGTGTTTTGTGCTGGCAGATTATTATTGTTGGTTTCAACTACCATTGCAGCAGGCAAAGAAAATAGGCCTTTTCCTCCCCCCTCAAATTCAATTACAGCTTTGGTTGTGGATATCAAATACATTCATAGCATCAAAGAACAAAAGTAGTCGGAAGATGTTTGTCATAGCCATAGGCTGCAATATCATACTGACTCATTTCTGTGTGCAGTGAAGTATTAGGGAGGGAGAAAAAGGGGGAGATGAAGCAGAGTGCAGATGCTATGCCAGGCTGTCTAATGCATAGAAATAGATGAGTAGCTTTTGTGGGGCCAGGCCTTTTCTCATAGGAAATCTTGAATTTACAGATTTGTTCAAGGTGATTTGATCTGTACCATTTCCTGTCACACAGTGTGCCGTGTTCAGCTATTGCAATGCATCTGTTATGACAGATCTGGTAGATTTGGGGAATTGTAGGAATAGTGAAGTGGGGAAGCTGAGCTATTCATAAATCTCCTTCAGGATGGCTACCAGAACACAGCCACTTAGTTTTGTGGTTGGTATTTATTCACTCCGCTTATTGCTTAAGAAAACAAAAAGAAAAGTACCCTGGCACTCTATATATTAACATTTGCTGAAAATTCAGCAGGTATTGTTGCTGCTGCTCTTGGTTGTCTTTGTCTGTGCCTTTATTGCTTTTTTGTTGTATCATATCTGTAAATGTTTTCTGTGTTCCTTAAGATAGGAAGCATGGCTATTTTAGTCAACATTTAGAGGCTTTTTGAGTGCTTCTTCAGGAAGAAAAAGTGAAATAAAAATGTGCCTGCCAACGAGCAGAGAGGTTGCTTCCTCCCTCTTGAGAGCTTCCCTGTTTGTTGATACCCTGTACAAACAGAAATGGATCTGGGGAGAGTTGTGTGAAATTCTTCTATTGTCTTGTGTTTTTTTTTGTATAGACCTTGTTAGAGTAAGCCAAGACCGAAATACCATTTCAGAGATGGGGCAGTTTCTCAGATATTTTTTGTTTTGCATTTTGTGTGTAGGTTTTCTTTCCTTCCTATCTTTCTCCTGTTAATTAGCGCTGTGTGGAAAATCTGATCTGCTTGCTGATTGTTACCTTCATTATTGAGTTGTAGCACTAAGGCATTGCCATTATCCCATGAACTACTTTATTGTCTTTCATAAATTCACTCTTACTACTTTGCACAGGGTGTTAGATCAATGGGAAAAACTCAAGATGAGAGAACAAGTTTCTTCACTGTGTTGTGCTAATGCTCTGTCTCCTTTGAGCTGCTGGCTCTGGTCCTTGAGCCACAGGCATAAGGAGCACAATCATTTAAATGGTTGCTTTTCAGTGAAAGAATGAAAACATGTTACAGTGGGTGACCCAGCTTTGCAAAGTGACATGAATGTGTTCATTAGAATAATAAAGCTTGATGAATACACACACAGATGGATTTTTTCCACCTTGAAATGAATGTGTGTTTATGATCATGTGTGTGTTCCTCCAGTATGAGAAATAAAATAAGAGATCCTTGCCCAAAGACAGGGCTCTCCCTTTTTTTTTTTTTTTTTTTTTCACTTCTTCAAATGATCTGATTATGCCTTTGGGCATTGAATGACTTTTACCACTAGGAGAAAATAAACAAAGGCCTTGGAAGACTGTCTTTAAATAGTCCAGAAAACAGATGTTGAAGTTGAAGAAGTCTCATGTATTAATTATCTTTTATCTTACTTCCTAATCTTAGCTTTAAACTAAATCACATCTTGTCCAATATGGCAAGTTTTGCAAGTGAATTGATGCTTGTTTCCAGTTCTTCAGACCACTTACAGTAGAAATTAATTTCTTGAATAGCTGGGCTCCAGGGCAATCTTAAATGCATGCTCATGCTTGGAATGACCCCTCTACCCAGAATAACAGAGCAGCAAAACTCCTGTGAGTGTGTAAGGCTGTGCTATCAGAAGAAGATGGCACTGTGTGCCTGTTCAGACAAAACAGGGCTATGGGGAATATATTAATTTTGCCTACTTGGTGGACATTAAATCTGCATAACTCAGGATACAACATATCTCCCTGATACTGTATGATAGAGTTTGGCCCCTGTCCTCATGTTTATTGTGTTTCAAAGTGGGCTCAGGCAGAACAGCGGCAGCCAATCCAGCATAATTGTGTTGGATTCTCTTAAAGAGAATACACTGTTCATCAGGATTAGCAGACTGTTTTCTTTCATAGCTATACTATTATATTATCACTCTCCTTCATGACACTCTTTCCTCCCCAGTGAAGGATAGCTATATTTTTCTCCTACAAGTAAGACTGATTACTTGCTATTACTCATGTGAAGGATGAACTTCACCTAAGTGAGAGAAACTTGTAAAATCCTTTACTTGGATAAAATTATTGTGGTTCTTCCTTGTGTCAGGTAACTTAATCTCTTCAAGCATACACTGCCTAAAAAAGGGCATGTCCTTCAAAGCCCATCATTCATCTCCTTTTCTAACCTGAATAAATTTCTGATATGTCAGTCACCTCCATGGATTGTGTCATTGTCACTGAAGGAGTCTACTGGATTTTTTTTTGTTAATCTTTCAAAAGTAACATTTGAATACATAACCAGTATTAATATAGCAATAGAAAATCTGTAGTAGATAATGAGTTGCATATAGGCAGAAAAGCTGCCTTAGTTCGGCTAAAGATGTTTAGAACAGCAAAGTGGAGGCAGGAACTAGGTGGTTGACTAATTCTCATGTAATTGTCCTATTTTCCTTCCTTTGGCATCTTCTCTGAATTTACCAGACTGCAGAGAGATCTTAAGACTGATACAAAGGAAATGTGCACAGGATAAAGGTGAGCTGTGTTAGTGACAAGGTGCCCTGTAGATTGTCTTGTCAGCCACAGCAGATTGGGAACAAAGTTGCCTTGGTATTTGCATATTAATGGTTTGTTTTTAATAAACTCTCAATTTACAAACTCTAAAGGATAGAGTTAAATTCTTTTTTTCCCCCGGTAGTAAACTTCCTGGGGAGATATCTGTAAATGCTCTGTGCGTGGTAAAGCTGACAGTTCAGCTGGAAAGAGAGACTGAGGTGTTTGCTTGTTCCTGTGTCGGCAGAGTATGGCTGTCACAGCCCTTCTTGTCCCACCCCCCTTTCTGCCTAGCTCAGAGCACACAGACTGCAGCAGTAGTGTCTTTATAAGATCTGGCCATTTCTGTGTGTGCTTTACTTTACAGCAAGTTGCAAGTCTTCTCTAAGTGTTGATTCCCATGACTTCTGAGTAAGGAAACACAGGTAATCTACTTCATGGATGAGAAGAGTGAATAAAAAAGAAGCTCACTGAATTGTCTGCAACTACACAGCAAGAAAATGATAAAAGCAGGGAATCATTAACATTCTACCCCTACTCTGAGTGGCCAAAGCAGCATTTATAATCTTAAAATTGTGATGCAATCTGAAGTGTTCCAGAAGCATGCATTCTGTTCCTGCATGAAGGAGTAAGCTCTCTAGATTAGACCAAACAAGGGTTGTAATGCATTGTTGTTTGTGGACTTGGTTATTTCCCAGTGAGCCATCATGTCAGTTGTGCAGTTCTAGTACACTCGGAGTTGGGTGCTCAAGCTGAATTACACCACTCTGCCTTCTGCTCAGAGCAGCCTTTATCTCGTAGTGGAACTTTGAAGAAGGTTTGGAATGGTGGAGAAAATCACTCCTTTGAGAGGAACACAGTGCAGTCATGGTGGGACTTGAATTCTCAGATTTATGATAGGTATTCCAAACTGCACTTTGCCACTGTTGTTAAGAATAAACAGGATATCTGATTTACTGTTGAAAATCTGGGGTGTTTTAGGAGATTGTTGTTGTGGAATGGGCTGTTTAATGTTTTTTTCTGTTTCTGCAAGGACACAAGTAGCTGTTTCGTCTGATGAAAGGGAACTCTTTATTAAGAGGCAAAGTAATGCAGGGTATTTAAAGCTCTCAAGTGACTCTGGCTGTGGTGAAAATACTTTTTCTCTTAAGACTTTACTGTGGGCGTTGTGCTTTCTCTCTAAACTTTAGTAATGATCTTTGCAAGCTAAGCTGTTCCTCCCGTGTGTTGCCTTTGAGAGAAAGCTGAACCTTGTATAGTTACAGGTATATCTGCAATGTAATTTACTGTGTCTTTTCTTCACAGTTTTCATAGAAGACTTTGTCTGAAGATGGTAGTATCAACCAGCAGGACTTCTATACAGTACTTCCAGCTCAGCCTTTCCATTATAGATTCCCTAGTGAGTGGCTTATCCTCAAGCTCAGATGTTTGAAGTGCTTTCGGGGTGAAACTAAATGTAGAAGTTCTCTGCCTAGAAGCAATCCCCACCCTAATATTCCCTTAAAAGCAGGTTAGCTGCAGAGAATGTCGTGTAATCCTCTGTCTGCCTTCAGCAGTTTCCACATGAAAGTGTTTAAGTACTTTTGCAAACACTAAAGTAATACTTGCAGCACTTCTGTCAAATCAGTGGCTTGATACCAAGGATAAGTAGATCAATTTCATACATATGAAAACAGAAGAGCGGAGTGGCATACAGAAGGTCATGATTGCAGAGCTAGGAAAACAAGATTTTGGTGTCACAATTTCCAGCCTCTTTTAAGAATAATAGTCCTTAAAACAGATGAGGAGTTGCTTAGTTTTTGTGTTTCTGAGATAATTTTATTGTTCCCAGAGATTGGAGTGGTGGTAAGTCTCTGATTTTTTTCAAATGTGCTTGTATGGCTCTTGAATAATCGAGCCAACCTCTTGATCTGGTTTTCTAAAAGTAGCCTTAATAAATTAAAAAATAATGTCAAGATTTTGTAGCAAATTACCTAATTATATGTCACTGTAAGTAGGGAATACAGTGCTTTAGAGCTTCCCAGCATCTGCTTTTAAAGCCTTCTTTAAATGGGTTACATACATAGGTGTATATTTCAGGAAGGCAAAATAAAGTTAAGCTTTGCTTTCTGTTTGTACTAAGAAACATATCACATTGAGGATGGACTCTCTTGTTTATACTTGACGTGATTATGCCAGTTTCATTCAGGAAAACAAAAGCCTTTGCTGTTAATGCTCCTGTACTTGCAGAGTGCAGCCAGATTGTTGGAATGTGTTTCATAGTAGTTTGACCAAAGAAGAAAACTTATGATCTGCATAAATTTGATGGGTACATTTTTTGCTTTTGTTTCTGCCCTGTCCCCCTTTCTCTGTGTTCTTCTGGTTTAGTTCCAGCAGATATGAAAATGGAAAAATATTATTTTGATTTGATCTTGGGATGTCATTTGAGTTGTCTTTATCTTCTCAATATGTATGTCTTCATGACACATCTTAGCCCCCATGATTTCTTCAGGCTGTTGTTCTTACTTGCTCGCCTCTAGACAGTAGTTGTCCTATGCCTCGTTTGAATGCTCTTCAAAAATGTTTTCCTGTGAGCAATTGGTCACTGAATGTCTGTCTAGCTATTTCCTAGTCTAATGACCTACTCAGCAACCAGCCACTGTGCAGTCAACTGTTTGGCATGGGTATTTGGAGAGCTATGGGAGGCCTGGGTATACAGAAGCCTTGGCAGATGCTTGAGGCAATCATCTTACTTGTCTAACCTGAAATCTTCCATCTGGGAGATGGAGATGTATTACAACATGAAACAAACCATTTTCCAAAGTGTTTAAATCTATAAAGAAAGAAATGGAAGCTTTAGACTTCCACAGAGTCTTTGTCTAAGCCTCTTGTGTCTCCATGTTAAGACAACTCTTTGCTATGCAGCAGCACAAATAATTGAGTTTCTTTGCTATTATCACTTTCAGACCAAATGGCAGCATTTATATATTTGTGTTTAAAAATACAGAATTGAGTGAAGGTCTTTAGTTCCCTGCAGAGACAGGAGTAGAAACCTGCGAAGTCTACACAAATGAGTCAAGAATTTGAAGATTGACTCACTTTATGAATTACAATAGGCCCCTGTTTGCTATTGCATTTTAATAGGAAGATGAAGGAGGAACGCGATAAAGACCCAGCGTGTGTGGAAACAGAGATTCCATTAGCCTGAGATCCTGTGGCTTCTGATGCTTGAGCATCACTCAGGATGCATCTGCTCTCAAGATGTGGTTGCTTCATGGCACAGCTTTATGTATGCTGACCAAGGGCTCCAGCAGTGGCTTTGCAGGTCTCTGTAGGATCAGATAATTGAAGTGACTTGAGCAATTGTATAACTGATTGGAGACTGCATCTCATGCTTGTAGCCATGACACAAATAGGGGAAACTACCAAAAGCTGAAAGAGATCGGAAGTAAAGAAGTTAAAGGATACAGCAGAATCAGAGGTGGTACTGTTGAACGCTAGGGAGGGTGCAGAGAGGGAGAAAAGAAACAAATTGTTCAACAACAAATATTTCAAATTCAAAATGCTCTAGGAAAAGTAACCTGCAGGATTTGATTTTGACTTAATGTACTGAATTTTAATTTTTCATCCTCCGTAAGCAAGCAAATTAGGGACAGATTTCAAAGGAAAGTTTGCAGTCTTTTCTTCTCCCTTAATCTGCAGCTCTGTTTCTTTTATAGAACTATCTGCATTCATGAGGCAACCAGATCATTGTTGCCGAGAGCTGTATGGCTCATGTTAAAAAAGAAATCTATACACTGGAGGCAGTATTCTGCCTCACACCTGTTCACAATTCTTACCCACAAGTAAAGGTGGTTCACATGTGACATCATATTCAGATGACTGCTGGCTTGTGCACGAAGTACTGGAGAGCTTCAGGTGACACTTAAATCCCACAGAATAACACTGCAGTCAAACCTACTGCTTTTTTTTGTGTGTGTGACAGTTTTTTTGGATTTCACAAAGTAGTTTTGTTTTTTTCCTATTTTTTTCTTTTTACTTCTGTAAACATAAGTCCTGTTCCTCAAAATCAAGAATATGTGATTTTGATGCTTCTGCTAATGAACCTTTTTGGGTCTCTTGGGGTCTCTGGCACATATTGGTGCAGAAGTCTGATTGAATGATGAGCAGACATGAATTTTAATTTGCATCCTTTCAAAAATTCCCTCAATGCAAAAGCTCCTGTGAGCTGAACTAGGGCAGATTAGCTTCCCGTGTCCCATCTCTCCACAGGCACAAGGCTGCCGTCACCTGAGAGGGATCTATTATAAACTGTTTATATAGATGGGCTCTAGTGATCATGTGCCTGTGAGTACCTGCAGCAACACTCTCTGCAGTTGTCCTGAAGATTGGCGTTGTACCAATAGCTAGCACAGTAGGTGGGACTGGCTATTGTACTGCAGATAGCCTTACAGATCTGCTTTGATGTATTGCTAGAAATCAACAGTAAAACTTCATGATTGGTTTTATGTTGGTTTTTCTTTTTTAAGAACTTGTGATTTGTTCCTTGCTTGCTCTTATTCTTCTTTCCCTCACTGATAGTGGAGACAAGCAAACATCACTCTGCTTCTGTCTTTGCATTCTGCTGTGAAGTGTGTCCTACTTTGCTTATCCAGTCTGTGGTCATGTGAATATTGGATTTTTTTTCCTGGAGTAGATGGACTGAAAGACATTATGAAAGGCATTTTAGAGATACTGTACTGTTGGGAGAGCTATTAGAAATGAGAAAGAAAAACCATTATAATCAGCTGCTGGATGATATTCCTCCTGACTTCCATGCAGAGAATTGCTCATTAATTTTAAAATTAGCCCCAAAAATAGATATCCACCAATTACAAATTCTTAGCATTAGTTCACCAGTCAAATTCAAGTTACTGCTCCTGGCAGACAAACCACAAAAAGGAAAAGTATCTTGGCAATCAGACATGAAAGACTTCCCATCCAAGAGATTCTCCAAGTCTCTCCCATCATAAAATACCAGATGCAATGATAAACTTTAATCCTGAAAGTCACAGTTTGTTTGTAACTAGCAAGTCACTGAACCCTGAGAAGCCAGCCAATACAGACTTTTCACAGCTGCTAAATGTTGCCATGTGCTGTGCCCATGCTGTTGTCTGGGGACTTGTCATGACAGCATTGTCTCTGTCTGCCAGAATGCAGGGTTATCATCCCTGCCAGGGAAAGTCCTTGTGTTCTGAGCACCTGTGATGCAGGTAAAAATGAACAAATTAGGCCAAGATGGGAAAACAAAGATTTCTTGTCAAGCTGTGGCCATCTCTAATTTGTGTGTTGCTACCAGTGTATTGGTATTTGGTAAGGTAAAACTTTTTAGTCTTTAAGTAATAATTTTTTTTCCCATCTTTGTACTGCTTTATTTCCCTTGACTCTCTACAATCAGTGGAAGGAAAGAGAAAAGTATTCCTAAGGGAGACAATAAAGCACGAGCTTGATGTAGCTGTTTTGTGTTATCTCCTAGAAGATTCTTCATCTCCTTGTATTGACTGTATGGGGATGTTGTACAGCTGTAGATCTACAAGCTACTATTATGCTTTATAAACAGTTCCCAATATTTTTAACCAAGGTTCATGGAAGTTGGTTTATAGTAGTAAAGCTGTAGAATGTCGGTTTCATAATGATGCCACTTTGTTACAAAATGGTGACATGAGGGATTTACTTTTCTTGATCTTGATGACACCAGAAGTAGTTTTGGTATTGTCTTCTGTTGCTCAAAGGTCACAGTCTACACATTTGAGGTTTCAGTCTCTTGTTATAGGCTGAAGTTCCTAAGAGCTTTATGGACGTCTTCCCCCACTCCCCAGGTATATATTTTCCCTGTGTTCCTGGGTTCTGCGAGTCTCTATTGCATAGGATCTCTTGATGTTCAGTTATTGTATGCTCGGTTTCTAAACACATTCAAGTTATGCCCTAATCTGAAAATCAGTCTTGCCAACAGTGGTGGTACATTTCTGTCAAAATTGAGCAGAATATGGACTCTTGCAGAAGCAAGATTTAAATAACCCAGTTTGAAATAAAAGCAAAGGTTTTGAGGGGAACAAGTCTTATTTACCTTTTCTAAGATTCCAGCTGCATGCAGGTGTCCACTGTCAGTCTTATCTTTGGTCACATAATGCTGTCTCTGTAATGAACAATACAAAGCTAGAATGTGATTATATTGTCACTCTGCAGGTAGGATATAAATAGAGTTTTAACGGATTCTATATCACTTGCAAGGCTCCTGCTGCTCACTGGTGGTGGTGATGCCTTAAAATGTTTATTAAAATGACTTGAAGTGTTGTTTAAGCAGAGTGTCTCGCAGAGTCAGCTAACCTGGCTGCTGTTTTCAATTCACTGTATCAATCAGGACTTCAGGTCTGTACATTTTAATTTCTTTTGCGTCAGAATCAACTTTGTTGGCTTGTTTCTGCAACTCAGTTGCATAAATTGCCTCCTGAGCTGTCAAAAGTAGGTAATAGACTGCTTTGTAAAGAGCCTGTACTCTGTGGACTCTGGAAGGCTTTTTCCAGACCTGACATTTTTTAAGTCCAAACTTACAAAAAGCACTTTTAGCTTTTTCTTCTGAAGTTTAAACATTACAGCTTAGGCACTGCCCAGTATTTTTAATAGCTGATAGTAAAGGTTCAGCCATGGGACCTTGTCAGCTGCTAAGTGCTGACAAGCTCTGTCAAACATCTGGAGTGTAGATGAATTTGGCAGTACTTTGAGATTCTAACCAAGCACACAGATGTAGACTACTGATGAGTGTCCAGGACTCAGGTGATTATTATTATTTTTTTTCTAAAACTTGAGAAGCTGAGAATGTGTGCTTTAGCCTTCCACATTAATTCCCTCTCTGCCTTAGGGAAGCAACAGGAATGAGAGTGTTGAAAGCAGTGATGCTGGCCTCCTGTAACTATGAACATTCACTTGAGTAGTTCTAATGTTTGATACAGACATTTTGTTTTAACTCAGCTGTAATATTTCCATTGTAAAATTATAAAATTGATCAATGACTTGGTATTTTTATGATCTGAAACCTGTGAACAGCCTTCAGAAGAAACATGGCTTCTTCTAGCTTTTCCTAAAAATGCGTATGGATGAGTTTGCTTTCTGTATTTTCATCCTATGTCATAATGTGCAAGTCTGGTACCTTGTTTTTATCAGACAGGGCCATACAACCTTCTATATAAAATGATGAGAAGTCCTCCTGAGGCTAGTTAAATTATTGGTCCTTGTACTAAGTATCTCCTCTTGCAGTTAGAATCTCTTAACTTCTTGTGTAAAAGGGCAGTAGAGCATGTCAGCAATTTGGATCTTTGAGACTGCAAAGAGATTAGTCACAACTTCCTTCTCGGGAAGCTTCAGGACTGACCTTTTTGATGAACACAATCCCTGGTTTAGGTGCTAAAAATTAAAACACTGTGTTTTATTTGCATGTGCTTCTTGTCTTTTTCTTCCATGACTAGCAGATTTATACAGCAATCAAAATCCTATTGTTTTCCTCTACCTCACAAATGATTGTGCCAAACACTGAGTATATTTTATTATTTCAGCCTTCTGTTCCTTTTATTAGGAAGTATTCTGTCTTTGTCACTTTCATGTCACAACCTTTTAAAGGTGAGCTGTTTGGATAACTCTTTGGGGACCCTCAATTCTATCTCTGCTTCCCTTAAGATGAGACTGCAGTGAGGTTGGCAGTTGTTGGAATTTGAATTTCTAATGACAGTCAGAAGAAAAGGATCTCTGCATTAATGACTATTCATTATACTTTTGAAATACTCATAAGCTTTCAGTGGCTATTTCCAAGTTTAAAGGGAAAAGTTGTGGCTGGTCAACCCACCATAGTGACTCATAGCAGTTGGCAATTTGAAATTTGTTTGCAGAAAAACTCCTCTGTTTTACTGTTTAAATAATAATAATAAAATAAAGAGTTGAATTGTGAGTATTCAGATAGGGATCTGGCCTCTTGTGAGGCAAGGGAGGCTGCTGCTTTGTGGAAACCAGGGGTAATACAGTCTTCATGTCCAATATTTGATCTTGCAGAAAAGCTGCTGGAATGAATCATTGTCTCATTTGAGTTTGTTGGGGGCAGAAAATGGTCTAATGATATGAAAAGTATCCATTACTCCAAGCCTGCATGATCTGTGGTAGCTAAAAAAAATTGCAACAAATTTCACACTAAACTGCAAGATCAGTGCAGCTGGCCATGGATTTAGTGGCAGTAAGAATAGTGCGGGTCTGAAAAATTCACACCTACAGTATTTCTTCGCAGTTTTCCTGAAACTGTGTTCCTGTAGTAACAGGAGAAATGCAAAACCTAAACTCTGAGGGTGGGATTGAAGCATGCTTTAACTGAACCTAAATTCAAACTTTCAGTTTGTCATAGCTGTTTTCTTAGTAATGTGTTGGAAGTGCAGCATCCAATATGAAATGCCTTTTTTTTTTTTTAGCTGAAGTGAGATTGGTGGTTCTAGATGAGATCTTAATTGCTTTTGGTTCACAATATACTCTGTGTTGCTAGGTAGTACATAGTGCAGCACAACATCAGTCTGCTGAAATGAGTCTCAGGAGAGGAATAACAGAATTGGGGAGCTTGCAAATTAGGTGTGATGTACAATGTCAGAGAAGTGGACTAGAATTGGCCTTCAACAGCTTCTTCTAGTCCAGGAGTAAGAGAAACTGACACAGAGATAAATTTAACACAAGGGGTCAGAGCTGCAGTGGCTGTCTGGACTGCAGGTCAGAGCTGAGGCATGTCATCAGGGCTCTGTCTGAAGGTTTTTAACAGCATCTGCCTTCTCTCTGCTGGACTTTCAGTGTATGAGCTTGCCTTTGTGGGTGCTAAAATATGCTCGTATAAAAATATCATATACTATGTGTAAGGGTTTTCTATGGATTTCACAAGATAAGAAGTGAGAAGGATATAGACTCTTTTTGCAGTGTTTGTTTGTAGATGACAACTCAGCTTTGTCAGCTCTGATGTTTTCCTTGAAAGGGCATGCTCAAAAGATAGAGCAAAAACACTGAGAAAAGAATGTTTTAAAAAGGGCACATACTAGATGAATATGTTGCTGACAGCCCCACTGTATTCTTAATAATCCATTTCACAAGAAGAAAAGCTTATAGTGCACAGCCTTGAATTTATTTTACATCTATCATGTTTTGCAGTCCTGGCCCTGTCTCTGAGATTTTTTTAAGCTCTTCATCTCTCAGGTACATTAAATAGTATTGGAATGTCTGTGTGTTGCCTCTGAGTATTGCTTTTATGTGAAAGACAGCAGTGTTCCATAGGACAGAAATTAGATATGCTCCTCTGGGGCAAAATACTTGTAAGTCTCAATGCCAGCCAGTTGAGTGCAGCACCCATATTCTCATGTGGTTTTCAGTGTTGGTCGCTGCTATTTTTGCTGAAAAGCTGTGTCCTGACACAAGGTAGACAAATGAGAATGGAATATATGTGAGGGATAAGGAACAAAAAGATGTACTTCAGACATTGCTAATTCAGAGTATTAGATGCATTTGACCTGCAGTTGTTGAAAACTGCATCTATCAGATCCCTTTCATTCACTTAGTGCAGTAATTTTACCAAAAGAAAGTGGGCAAGACTCTGACAGAATGCTTTTGAACTCAGTGCTGCTCTTTGCTCACAGTTTTATCATCTGGTTATTTATATATTTTAAAAATATTTTTTTTTACTGAAATCTCTGTACAAAGAGTGAATCTCTTTGTTTATAGAACCTATGCTACCTTCTCATCTTTCTCCTCTCCCTTTTATCATTCTTTTATTTTCCTACAATACTTTAAAAAAAATTAATCATGCACTTGGCTATGCCCGCCAATATTTTTGTATTGTAAGATGGCTATTATTTTGGTCCACTGATACCAAATTTAGAATTTTGGAATTCTAACAAATGTTAGAATTTATAGATATACCTAGACTATGTTAAAAGGATGTGTGAAGTGTTGCACTTGTTTTAAAACTGCTTTAGTTAAACCTTTAGCCACTGGCTCTGTTCTGTATTATGATACTGATTAGTAACATATTCACATACTGCTGTAATTTCTCACAGAACAGATGCCTTGGTGCATTGGCTTTTATTTTTTTCTGTGACTACATCTTAGGTACAGCACATAGGACAAACCTTATGGTAGAGTCAGAAATAATTTCTTCTCAGGAGTGGTTCTGTAGTACTACTGTGACACCAATGACAAGTGTGGGTACAGTTGCATTTGTAGCAGTGAAACACAGTATTTCCATCCTGACAGAAACTGCAGCATAAGGGTGGGGGATCTGTGATTCTGTTGTGCTGGACTTTGTGTTCAGCATCACAGCAGGCAGCTGGGAAGTGTCCTTGTGTTGGCAGGAGGGTGGGGTGGGAGCAGAGCTCCTCCTCTCCTTGATCTAATGTAGTGCTACAGCTGTGAAGGCTCCACTCCAGGCAGCTGGGGCAGGTGGAAGGGGAGGCTGTGATCTTCTTCCCTGCTGAGATGTGTAAAATGGATTTTTTCAAAAGCTTGTAAACAAATAAATCCACAGTAGTTTAGATTTTTTAGAGTGGGAAAGTCAGGGTTCACAAGTGTTGTGTAGTTGTCACGTGTTTTGCCTCCAGCTCACTCATAATCTTTAAAAGCTAATGAGTGGTGGTTGGCCTTTGATTGTATCTCGATGTAAAGTCACTCTTGTGTTGACAGCCCTTGATAATTAATTGTTAGCAGACAAAGTGTCTCTGTGTGAATCATTCACACCTTACTTTTCTAATTCCACCTTGCACCCAAAACCTTTTAGTTCTATCTGGTCTCAATACAAAACAACAGGAGACCAAATTGCAGAAGTTCGAATATCTCCCCTGGTAACGTGTGGGAATTATTTTTTCCTCACACAAGTGTGCTTCTGTTATGGAACTTCATAGAGAGTCTGCCTCGGTGACACTGCTGTGAGTATTTCTGAGCCCATAGAAAACACAGGACCAATTGAAGTTGTTAAGAAAACATACACAAACATTTTTTAATAAAATCAGTGTTCTGTGGGAGATAATGATAAATTGCTTTTGCAGGGTTTTCTTTTCTGTTTCCATTGACCTATATAATGTGTAATGTGGTAATTCCTTTGTAGCCAGTGTTATTCTTGGTTTTGTTCCTTTTCTACAAGGGAAGTTATTGCACTGGTATTTTTTGTCGCATCACGTGTAGCAATTGTAATGTGTAGTGTGAAACACTTTGTTTAATTATCCTCAGATTAAAATATATTTTCTTTGAAGTAATGGGAAAGGTTTGACTTCCTATCTTGGATAAAATTGTTGTAAGGAGTTAAAACCTACCTTCTGGTGTGCTAGAGTAGCTTTTGTGCCAAATAAAATTGATATCTGTATTACATCTGCGAACAAAAAAAACCCAAACAAAACCCCCTTATTTTCTGTGTTTAACCTCTGGAACCTTACTAGTTCCTAATACAGTTTATTTAAACACCTGAGATCATAAAAAATTAAAATATATCTAATAAAAATCATCATAAAGGTCCTCAATGGTTTAGGCAGTCAGATAATTCTAACTTTAAAAATCTGTACAGTGTGGACAAGCACAGAAGAAGCATGGGCATCAAACTGTCCAAGAGTGAATGAGAACTGCATAAACAAATGGGACCTGGACAATCCTCACTTCCCATTCAGTAGGAGCCAGGAAAGCACATGAAGTCAGCTGGGAGTTGCTTAGCTGTCCTTATGGCATGATCCGTAAGGCTGAGTCCACAAAGCACAGAGCCTTGCTTTCAGCAGGAGAATCAGCTTATAAATCTGCAGCTCTTGTGTGCAGAAGCACAGGATGTGTGAGTTTACTTGTCAAGCTTTAGAGTTGTAGCTGGGGTTTTGCTTGAACTGGGAAATCAAGGTCTTAGGGAACACCAGGCAGATAGGCATGAAAAGTACTCGAGCTGGAGCAATGCTGAATGTTACTGAGCAGAGAGCTTCAGGTCAACTGAGCAGGATCAGTGTGAAATGTTGTGAAAGGCATTGGGAGCCCTTTTGCCCTAAGCATCTGCAGTGCTTTAAAGTGGCTTTGTCTCCACTCCAAACCCATAGCTGGAGCCAGCTGTTCACAGCTCTGACTTCAACAGTGCATGCACCTCTAAGAATCCTTTGTCCTATGTGCCTCTGCCAACTTAAGGCTGAGGAGGATCTCTGAGAAATTGTTCCTCCTTTTCAGTTTTGTTATGCTTCATTAGAGCTCAAATCTGTATGTCATCCTCCTCTAGAAGAAGGCAGATGCCACCAAGGAACAAAAGAGCTATGGTCACTTCTGTAGTTTCTTAGAACAATATTAATGCTACATTAGAATCTCTAAAGCAATGCCCAGATGCTTTGGAGGGGTGTGGGGTATAAATGAGTATGACAAGTGGGGTTTGACAGGCTCTTGATGGTAGGACTAAAGAAAAACCCAGTCATAACCTAATGATTAAATGAATGGACAAAGTTCATAATCAGACTGAGTATTTGGCTCTGAATGCTGTTTAAATTGGTAATGTATGGCTTGTCTAGTGCCTCTTGGATAATACTTGGAGAGTATGAACGTCTGAAATCAAAGTTTTTCATGCTCCTGAGAGTGATTTAACTGCTGAACTATCCTTTCCCAGATCTGCTTACCAGTTACCAGAGTCACACAGTATTATTCATCCATCTTGTTAGCACTGCCACCTGCCACAGGGCTTTATGAGCAAGTAAGCTGAATTTTAGTCCTGAACTACTGTTCTTTGTTTGCTACCTTTGTTTGCTTTCCTGAGGCTCTTGTCCCTATTGCATCTCCTCTGTAGATAAACTGAGGATGTGTTTTAGAGCAATCCAGCCTGCAGTTCAGCTAAAATGATCTCTTACAGTTCCATGGGAAGCTTCTTTTGTATTGGTGCTGAAATTATTTTATAGATGTCCCTACTTCAGCTCTGATTAGATTTTACAGACTAATTTAATGCCAGATATAAGAGGTACTGAAGACATGTCTGGTCAACTACTCTCTCCCGAGTCCTTGTGGAGTGTGAGATTGTCTCTACTGAATATTTATGAAGATTATCTTTTTTTATTTCTGAATATTTATCCAGAAGTGGGTGCTTGCACTCTTGCCTTGAAGAGTATACCATATTCTCATTCTTCTAACTCCAGAAGCTTTTCATCATACCAAGACTGTTCTCTCAGAATTATATTCTTGCTAACATCTTGAACAGTATATTTTACTGCCTTTCCCAAGACACTTAGCAGGTATTGATTGACAGGTTATTATCTTGCCATCTCATTCTTTAACTTCAAAACAGTAAATATTTTTCTGTCTTCATTTGTCTGCTTCTGTGTGGTTTTTTTGTTACTCATGGCTGCCTCTTTTTATTTTGCTTTTTTTCATCTGACGTCTCATGACTTTGGGGAAAAGCTTGTTTAGCCCACTGCATACTGAGTCAATTTAGGGGGCCTGTATGCTTGCAGTACTGATTCCTCCCTTGCCCCTCTTCAGTGGACTAACAAAATTGATTTCCACCTGGAGAGATCTCAGGGGTACCATTTATACTTTGAGTAGACTGATGAAATTTAGACACAGTTTGTTAGTCTGTGATTTGCTGATTTTGTTTTCTTTTACATTTTCATGCTAACCAAGCATTGCCATGCAAGTGGCTGGTACTAGCACCTTGTACCTTTTCCTTGTGCTGACCATGTAAAGCCACTAGATTTGGTGCTTGAGCACAAGCAGAGTACAGAAATGTTCATGTCTCCAGTGGAGTAGCTGTGATTTGAGCAGCACAGTGAAGTTTGGGGACTCGTTCTCAAAACCTTTTTCTGTCCTTAGGACAATTTATGGCCATATATATCCCTCATCTCTGCTGTTCAACTTTTCAGTTTAAAAATTTAAGGCAATTAAATAACTACCCCCAACAAAAGCCAAACCCATTCTAGCTGCCTAATCCCCATGGGGCATTATAGTTTTCCCATGCTTAATAAATGTTAGTAAGTTGCAACAAGTGTTATTAATTATAACTTCACAGCATGTTCTTTTCTTTTCCTGATAAAGCTTGGCTTTGATCATTTACATGGATCAGGTTTCTCTGAAGCCTTTGGAAAGAAATACCAGCTAGTGCATCTTCTGTCCTAGAAAGGGGTTGGCATGCTCTCCTTACTCAAGTACTGTGTTGGTAAAGGAGCCCAGGCTTTCTCCTGAGTTACTGATCTCAGCCAAAGACCTTACCTGCCATTGATGTGGAAGGACAGATGTCTTCTAGCTAGCTGCAGAAAGGAATGGTCCTGGGGGCTGCTCAGACAACTGTACAAAAACCAGTTCCATTCCCAGGGGAAGAGTGTAAGACCCTCTCAGCCAGAGCTCTGCTACAGAAGTGCTGAAAGGAGAGGAAAGAGGAAGAATGATCCAGAACCCTTCTTCAGAGGTCTGTTGTGCAGCATAACAATCCATGGTCTGTTAAAAGCTGTTCACTATTTTTAAGTGAAAACTGGGAAGAGACATGAATAGCAAGTTAAACGTTATTTCTTTAGCTATTTGTTAACATAATTCTCCAATGCTCCCAGTATAATTGTCCCAGTTTCAGTCATTGTTGTGGATATTCAGTTCCCATTTGGACAACACAGGGAAGTGGTCAGCTGCCATCTGCTAACAGAAGTACCAGCCTTCCCTACAGAGTGCACAGATGTGGCTGGAAGATCTCACTTAACAGCCAGATACTGCATGTGTGAACTCCCAAGTAAAACTGGTGAGAATGCCCGGGAGTGTAGCTTTCTGTGAGTCATGCCCATCACCAAGCTGATTGCATCCATGTGTCTCCATGCTCTGCAGCCTTTAACATGAGTTTCTCTAATAGAGGGGGATGTGATTTTTAAGGCAGTTCTAAAACTATCTAAGTAAAAGTAAGTGAAGTATGCTGGATAATGAAAAGCGTTTGAAAACTCCAGTGGTGCATGTAGACGGGTAATATTCACTGCTTGTTTTTATCTTATTAAATGCATACTAGCACTTGAATTGTGTTGTTTTAACACCTCCAAATAGCACATGCTCAGAAAAAGAAGAGTTGACATCACAGTAAGTGTTAGCAAGGGACTCTCAACTTGCACAGCATTATCACTTATTGTATATGAGTATACATATAGAACAGGCTTGCTGGGTCATTGAGTGTGCTCCTCCATAGCAGCAACAACTGTGTTAAACTCTGAAATAGTCTCAGAAAATGAACTCCACATATTATGGGTGATAATATGCTTCTTATCAATGCAGTATGAATTGATAACCTGTAATAAAAGATCAGCTATTGCAACTAAAATGTGCCATGAAGCAGAGCTGGAAGGTTTGAGGATATCACTAGAGTGTTAGGCCAGTGTATTTGCATAGCATTTATTAGCCAAAATTTGTCGATTGTTCTAGGAATTAGACTGTATATCTCATTATAGAGAATGGCAAAAACACCTGCTGGCATTGTGACTGGCCTGTGAGGCAGTGGCACAGTACAGAGTTTCCTTCCTCTCCAAATTCTTGTGAATGATGTAATGTCAAGAATGAGCAGGTCACAGCACTTCAGCTGCTGTCCATGCCATTGCAGTAAGAACAGCAGCACGTGGAGTGGTCCATTCCCTGGCATCTTGGAGCTTTGCTTGCCTTCTGCAGTGTTACTCTATGCATGTGTCCAGACCCCCACCCTCCTACCCCAGCAGAGGAAAACATGAAAGGGCATTTTGTCTCACAACTGGTTTGCTCTAAAAAACAAGAGATGAGGTTGGGAAAAGTGTTTGGCAGTGGTTTTTCCTGAGCCTCAGGTTAGACAGTCTAGACTGGAGTCCTCTGTTCTCTGCTCTCACAATTTCTGAGCTCTTACAGCTGCCTGGTCTCTCTGCAACTGTTTTGCTAAGCTTTCCTACCTGATTTGCTCATATCTTTTGCTGCTTTTGTACTGCATATCCATCCCAAAATCAGGCTTACCTTCCCATCTCCTTACTTGAGGAATCGGTGTATAGTCTCTGTCTAGAAGAGAATGAAAGTATGGAGTGGGAGGCTTGTGATGACAGCAAATCAAGTGCTCTCAAACACTGGAGTAAATACAGAGTAGTTTTTGCTTGGGCTCTGCATAGGTGCTACCAAGGTCAAAATACTGCTCATTTGTAAATCTGTCCTGAAACACACACAGATGCCTACTGAGCACCCAAATCATATGGAGATGAAATGGAAACAAATCTGCTTCCTGATTTCTCAAATATAAAATTAGCAGATGTGTGTATATTTCTTTCTCATGCTGCAAAATCCCTTATGACAGTACTTGGGATAGTGTTACAGAATTGCTGCCTTTTGAAATTGGTTTTTATTTTCTCCTTCCTTTTGAACTTCTCCTGTATTGATATTTTTTGCCTACTGGATGAAAAAGTGACCGAAAAGATTTTTTTTCTTCATCTTTGTCTTGCAAGTCTGACAGATAGGGGCTCTTAAGCCAGCACACCATTGCTAAATTATGATATATTATTGCTTCTGTTTCTCTGCTCTCTGGCTTTGCTGCTGGAAGGATAGGGAAGTTAGGAACAAAGGTTCAGGCTGCCTTTGGAGGTGGGAAACCTGAGGAAGGAAGACCATGACTAAGCAATAAGAGAAAGGGAATATTGTAGAGGGAAAGGAAAAGGTGCCCAACAGAGGTGAGACTGCACCAGCAGTCACAGAAGTGGGATGTCAACACTGAAAGCAGTCCTGAAAGAAAGGTTAATATGTGTTTGGAGCTTATCACTGGAAGCACAGGCAAGCTTGTTGTGGTCACACAAGAGAGCTGAAGTGGTGACACAACAGATTCTAACCTTGGCACGTACTGAAACATTTTTTAAAAGCATTCACTTTGCAAATGAGTGTCCCTTTAACACATAGAAAAAATTGTGTGTGTTCTACAGATCTCTTCTAAGACAAGAGAGCTAACATGTAAATATTTAATTCTATTCCCTTTGGTAGGATGGAGGCATTTGCCATGACTTCCTTGCAGCTGTGGCCTGTTCCCATGTGGTGTGTGACCTGCTTGCAGGTGCCCCTGTGTGCAGTGGGGTTTCTCAGCAGGGCAGGTGCACTCTGCTAGGTCAGCCCCACAGCTCGAGTTCTCAGGCCAGGCTGAAACAAATGGTTCCATGTCTTGCTAACACATACACTCTTCTCAGGCTGTGGAATTTAAATGAAACCAATGGTAAAGCCTAGGCATGTCAGGAAACTAAATAACAGGTGAAAGACTATGTATAAATATATATATAGGGAGAGTAAAGGGTTTTAATATGTATAGGTATATATGTAAGAAGAAAGGAAAAGGAGTAATTTTCATGTGCAGCTGGAGGAAGGGAAGACTGAAAGACTGCCTTGAAGGAACTGGAGGTGTGGAGGAGGGACAGACATAATGTACTTTTTTTCCTGATGGAAATTAGAGTTCAGAATTTTGCTGTAAATTTTCTGAGCAAGAGCAGCAGTTGATTGATTGTGTTTTAATTAGGTGCTGTAACGCACACACACTGTGGATGCATGTCTCTGAAAATTATGCCCTAAATTAACTCAGTAGTAAAAAGACTTCCTTTTTAGTGCAGTTAACAAACCAAACAAAACCCCAAACAGAAAAATGCCCTTAATCTATACTGATCTGTGGACAATTTAACTTCTAATTTAGTAAGTTACTTAAATTGTAAACTCATTTTCTGATGTGGTATATGAGCACCTTTTAGTTGTTGGGTCACTTCAATGGTGATTCAGGAAAGCAGACTTGGTAATTGGGTGTTTCAGACAGCAGTTAAATCCAGTTAAACTTTGGGTATCTTGAGCACATGTTGGTTTTAAGATGTGAATTTGACTTCTTTGAGCATGGGTTTTACAAACCTGTATGTTATTCCTGAGAGAAACAACAAAGGCAACAAGACACTTGCTTTAGTTGAATAAACCAAAACACTTTAGTTGAATAAGGTGTTAAATTGTCTACTGAAATTCTGGGGAACCATTTTTACTCTTCTCAACGTTGGAAAAAAAGTAAAATTACTTATCTTCATTTTGGAGGGATTTATAGTTTTAATAAATGTAGTATTCCCCAATAATGCTGCCATGCTATTTTGTTCCCTCTAAAGATGATTTGGAGATGTAGAGCTAAATTTGTAAAAATAAATCTGATCATGCTAAATTGAACTTCAGTTTTCACAGGAATTATGATCTAGTTCATTAAAGTAGACATGGAGAATTTTTTTGACTTTATTTTTTCCATATCTAGAACACTTCATTCAAGAGAGAAAAAGTTAAAGCTTGTCAAGCTGTGGGATTCCCATCTGGATTTTAAAAAGCGGGCTAAAAATTTGCTAACATTCTGCAGAAGAGATTTTAAATGTAGATAATTATGTCAAAATTGTACATTAAAGTTATGCTGAGGAGCTCTGAGTTCTTGGCGCAGTCAAAGCTCTCAGGCTGTTGGCTCGTGTGCTCCTTGCCTTGCTTATGGCAGTGAGTGGCTGATGGAATGGGGGTGATCTCACAGGACACGGGCTGAGCTTCAGATTTGACCAAGTTTATCCAGCCAGCCTGAAAGCTGCAAGCATGTGGTTTGTCAGGTGGTGTGTTAGTCTTGGTAACATTTTGTTTGTAATTAATCAACTTCAAATATAAACAATCATCAAACATCATCTTTCATGTAGATTGTGTGTAAGCAGAGGAGCAAAGAATAATGGTAATGGAGAGGGACTATGTTTCACTGACTCCTCAGGTGTATGAACCTGATATTTGTTTAATCCTGGAATGTTTATCTGTAGTACTGGAAAAAGTCTTCCAGAATTAAAGTATTTTAATAGTTCGGAAGACAGTAAAGGTATTGTTTTCCAATTTCTGGTTTTATGGTATGCAATTAAAATGGAGAAGTAGAATCCCTCCCCCTCCTCCTGTTCCTGCCCTCTGGCAAAAAGGTCAGTAGATGTTTGTGATCTCTGTCATTTGTATCTAAATTCAGCTGGCATGCTCTGTTGACTTGTACATTTGTAATGGATCACAAGTTCATAAACGACAACAGCAGTAGAACATGGATAGAGGCCTAAATGCAAAGGGATTTGCAATGTCAGCTTTATTAACATGTAAGCTTCTCTCTCATATTTGTGATAGCTGATATGGCATATCTCTCCAATATTTTGGTTATCATTGACAAGAAATTTAGCTTGTGACTTTTATCTGATTTGGTACTTTGATTATAAATCATGAAACAATTTCTAGCAAGTGCTTCAGGGGGAAGTAGTATTTGCAATGGATTTGCCCTTGAAAGCAAAGGCCCTTTATTAATGGTTCCAGTTTTATGAGTTGGTTAAAAACAAGCTTTTAGAATATACAATTCTCTTTTGGAAAAGTTAGTATTCACCTAAATGTAACTTGTGGAGGTAGAGTCAAGACTTTGAAATGGAGGATTAAAGACTATTTGTAGAGACCTTACTCAATGTATTCTGACTTTCTGAGATGTAGAGCTCTTTCAAGGATAGAAAATAAATGACTTTTCAGAGGTTGGATGAGAACTAATTCCATGTATTGCTCTGGGTGGTAAACATTGATTTCCTCTTTGAGTGAAGAAGCTTAGAATGTGTGAAATCCTCTTTAAGATGAAGAGCTCCCAGTGCCTCAGCAGGGCCAGCTTTTCCTGCAGTTACTGCAGTTTACTGCAATGTTTACATTGTTGGGAGTTGAGCAAGGACTTTCTTTTCTCAGTACATAATTTTGCAGAGATTAACATGGGAAGCAAAACATCTTCCTTGTGCTATACTTTTGGAAGGCATTCTGTATGTAGTTATTTTCCAGTTATATTCTTAACTTTAAAATCAGACGTTTATCACTATAAACTTCTCATGTAAAAAGATTAATTTATGATTATTTATTGAGAGTAAATTACAACAATACTGTGTTGAGTTTCTAAGGTAGGCATAGATGGCCACCTAATGTTTTTATTGGCATTTTGTTTTAGCAGATGTCTTTTCTTTTCCTGACACCATACTAAAAAATATGTGGC
The DNA here is from genome assembly GCF_036417665.1 of Passer domesticus. Taxonomy (NCBI): domain Eukaryota; kingdom Metazoa; phylum Chordata; class Aves; order Passeriformes; family Passeridae; genus Passer; species Passer domesticus. The sequence goes on from NC_087479.1 coordinate 38,218,981, forward strand.
GTATATAGTAATCCTAATGAGCTAGATGCATTCCTGAGTTTAAAAAAAACCTAGTGATAAGTTTTTGAATTCCAGGGCAAATACATTTACTTATTTCCTTTATAACCACTTTAACAGTGGCTGGTTCAGTGTTTGATCCCACCATAGGTGGTCACTGAACATGTACTTTAGCAGACTTTATAAAAAAAAGTCTCAATGAAGCACTGTCATTAGTTAATATACTTTTATCTTCTGAAGAAGTGATGCCTTTTTTTCAATTTCTGTAAAGTCAGATAATAAAACAAGAGCTGTAGTAAGGATGGATGCATATATAATATGCATTTAAAATCTCCTTGATGAAGCCTGTCAAAGTATTTCTTTCTGTGGACGTAATCAAATGCCTGGATTCATTTGAGGTGTAGAGAAGCCAAAGCCAAGTCTGTCCTCATCTTTTTCAGGAATAGAAAAATTCATTAATGTACAATGAACACATGTACACATTACATTGTACATGTAATGTACAATGTGCAATTGTATTCAGAATCCCTGGTTTTTTGGTTATAGAAAGACTAAAACACTGCAGTTTTTTGGTGCCTATCAAAACATTCAACACTTGAATTTGTTACTAGTGTGTTCATTTTTACTGCCTTGTATGTGAGCATACATCAGCTCATACATAAATGTACATTCTCAGATAAAGCTTGAGGCAGAGGTCCTCTGGTGAGGAGATAGTAGATTGCTGTGTCTCTGCCAATAAAAATTTCAGTAACATGTTTAATAGTATCCAGGTATCGTTTTCTGGGCAGTTTGAGTGTCTGCCAAAGATCTATGTTGGGAAATGAAGTAGAAGATTCCTGATGTAGTATTTGTACCTGGAAAAGAGCTGAATCTCCAGTGTGAAGAGTGCAAAGTCAGGCTTCTTGCTGTACCCATTGAGTCACTCTTGAAAGGAGAGAGATAGTTCTGGACCAGTAATACTCAGCACATTCATTAGTGCTTTTCATCTGGATTACAGTTACTAAGTTTGCAAATGATGTGCACTTGGGAGGGACTGCAAATATGTTGAAGGACACAGTGAGAATTGAGCATAATCTTAGCAGGCTGGAGAAGTGGTTTGGGAGGAAAGTGGGATGACGCCATGTAAAGAAAAGCATCAATTTAGACTTTAGAGTAATAAGGGGCATAAAATGCTTGAACTGAGAGTAAAGAATAAGTGGCTAGTGGGCAGTTCTGAGAAAAAAAGATCTGATGATAATTTTTAGTCTGTGGCCCACCAAGACTGAAGGGTTAAACTTGTGGAAAGGATAGCAGAGTGCCCACAAAAGCCTCATGAAGTAATCCCTAAGGCCTGAACTGAAGTGTGGTGTTTTGTTCTGGGCATCCTCCAGGGAGGAGGTGAAGCAGTGGGAGTATAGAGGAGAACAGTGAGGATCATCAGCCTTAGATAACTTGGTGTCTGGATGAGAACTGAAATATCGGGGCTGGGTAATCTAAAGAAGAAAAGATGGGAAAGGGGATTTAAAAAATAATCTTCAAACACTTAAAATTCTGCTGAAAAAATTTTTTAGAAATCCTTTGTGTACTACAGGGTGTGTAGGAGAAGTAGTAAAGAACACTAAACTGCTCTAGTAAGGTTGATGCATGTTGGGAAAATACTTCTAACAGAAAGAATTCTGTCAAATTGGGAAGTCGATTGGGATATCATGGAGTCTTGATTGTTGGCTTTCTTTCCCATCTGCTGTTGGGTGTTTCTCAGGAAAACCATAAACCTTGATTCTTCTGTGGACAATAGATAGATTAGATGACTTTTTATAACTTCTTATATACTTTTTATTTATGGTCTGCTTTTTTTTTTTTTTGTTTGAACAGGGTTTGGATTACTTCCATTTTGTTAGATTTTTTTTTTCTTTTTGGCACCTCATGTTTGCAGCTTTGTCTAAAGTGCTTTTATGGATGAGACATTTTGGACGCTGTCTATGACTTTTCAAGTGTAAAAATACTATGATTTAGCCTGCTGGGTCCAAATTTCTCTGAACAACTCTCTACAAGACCTAGCAGTAAAAGTAAAGTCAGTTTTCTTAATAAAAACATTTTTTACATGCTATCAAGAATGGGTAATTTTTCTTCTGTGATGGTTTGAGAATTATGGCTTGGGGTCACATCAAAAACTGCAAGCAAATTTGATACTGAAATTGTTTCATTTGTCCCTCTTCCTTTCCATTTTATCGAACTGGCAATAATGGAGACATGTTTTAATTTTCATATTTCACTTTTTAATTTGATCTATTAATTTTAAATATAAACTACCTTCCTGGACCTACTTAAGGCTGTTTTAGAGTCTGAATATCTTGGCACATTTAATGTAAGTGGAATATTGTATAGAAATTTCTTATAATCTATTCTGTTTTGCTTTTTACTGCTGACTTCATCATTCAAACACAAATAGCACATGCCCAGCTGGGATAACTTAATTATGTTCAATTTATGTAACTTAATTATTAAACACTAGTTTTTAGAGATTTGACTTCTGGGCTCCTTTGAGCACTGTTGTTGGATTAAAGGAACAGCTGTATGGAAGAATACATTTTAAAGAAATTATTTAAATTTGTTAAAATTGCACCTTTGGTTTTACATTCATTTTTTCCCCTTTTCTTTCTGGGATCCTTTTCTTTCTGAATTTCAATTAGGTTGGTAAAATACTACTTTAAAACCACAATAAGCAAACTTATACAATGAAAAATTAGAAGATAAAGATGTACTTTGCCTGAAATGTATTCAGAATGCTCTCAGAAATTAGATCTTGGGGTGTTCATGAAATGTGGCAATGTAATAGCAGGAGAATTTTTTTTCCTCTGCTTCTCAGCAGAGACCCCACAGAATGGTTGTCTGAACATAGTGCTGTGAGTGGAAGGCTGAAAAGTTTGCTGCTAGCACTGGAAGACCATGGATCATCTGTTGTATGTCTGAGTGGGCAAGATGTTTTGTGGGATGGAATTAGATTGCTCAGGAACTGGAGAGCTGAGTGGTGTGTACATGTAGACACTGACCTTTGTAAATGTTCATCACTCCCTTCCTTCTGCGGGCAGTGATGCACTTCACAAGGGTGATTCAGAACCTGGTGTGAATCATCTTCTGGAGGTCCTGCTTGTGTAGGAAGATAAGGAAAATTGTGCCTCTCATTTAGGGATTCAGTCAGCTGCTTAAAACTAGGCTGGATAGATCTAAGCCAAGGTCCCTGCATTTTGAAAAGTAAAAACTAAAGAACAAATGAGAGATCACATTATGGTTACCTGCCTTAGTCTGTTAGATCCGTTTCAGGACATTTCAACACAAGATACCAGAGTGCTCAGCCTGTCCCATTTTGTGTGTGCTCTGGGGGTGTGTGGCAGGCCATGTTCCTGCCTTTAGAGGGGCACAGCAGTTTGCATTTGAGAGCCACCACGGTTCACCTGGGCAAAAGTCCCAGATGGGAAACTTAAAGCAGGTGAATGCTTAGTATGGTAAGTAAATATACTTACTATAGTAAAATAAATGTATATTCAGGCATTCAACAGTTAGTCCTTGCTCCCCTAACACCCACTCTCCCCCAATTTCTGGAATTTTTGAGAGAGGAGTATGATCATATCCATCCGTCCATCCATCCCAATTCTCATGAAGTGGGAGAGCAGTTCTGACCACCGCTGTGGTGATGTTATAAGCACATCTGAGCTGAAAGCAAATGCAATTAACCTAAACCATTTTTTTAACAACACAGAAAATGTTTCTGAGCCTGTATTTTGAATATTTATTTCTAGAATACCTGCCATTTTAAAGCAAAAATTTTATAGTGAAAATGTCGATAATTTTTCTTCAACTGTTTTGCTTAGGAGTTGGTTTTATTCCAAAAGGAAAGATAAATTCAGATGTTTTTCTTCTTCATGGATTCATTTTTTCCTATTCGTTCATTAACCACAGCAAAAATACTTGCTCTGCTTTGTTAGGTGTGTCCTTTTGGACTGCATCTTACAGGCTGTGTTCAGACTAAATTTAGAGGGAGCTTCACCATTCGTTGCAGCCCTGTAATTATAACTGCAGCAACCTCAAAGCTGATCCAACTAAATTAAAACACAAATTGCTTCTGCTGCTCGTGCTGTTTGGATCACCTGAGTATTTCTTCAGTTAGTGATACTTCTGAAATTGGAGAATTTTTGGCTTTGAAGAAGTGGAAAAAAAATAGCTCAGCTAAGCTTTGACATGAGAAACCAAGAGGGCCAAATTCTCTTGGCCCTGTTTCTGATGATTTTCTTCTGTTCCCACTATCTGGAGGTTTTCATCCAGTCATGACCCCATTGGCAAAGTGCCTGAGTCCTGCTGGTGAGAAGATGTCAATAATTCAGATCACAATGTGCTGGCAATTCAATCAAATAGAAAGTTACCTATGTTTCAGAAACATTTAAAATTCCTAGTTATGTAGGAAGTTAATTTGAAAGAGCAGCTGAATGCCTCCTGGAAAATTTGGAGAGTTTCTCTTTAGTACCCATTTTGCTGGCTTGCTCTTACCATATATTTTCTGAATTTCTCTAACCTTGTTCTTGATGACAAAAGGCATTTGCATGAAAACAGGATCTTTGTTTCTTAAGTGTTCATCTGTTCCTGCTGTTTATTTCCAACCTAAAGTCATAATCCTCCGTTTGTGGCATCACAATTGGTTGCAGTGGAAATTATTATGTCATCACAAATGGAGGATTATGACTTCAGGTGGGGGGATAAGCAGCAGGAACAGATGAACTCTTAAAAGCAAAAATGCTGTTTCATGTAAATGTCCTTGGTAATAAAGAAGAAAGGGAGGTGAAAGACAGAAAACCAGAAAATTGGTATGGGCAGACTTGTGTGTGAACAGTAGGGCAGCAGATTTTCCTTCAGGCAGGAACAGCTATTTTAAATTAAAGACATGTCCATGTTGAATTTAGGCTTTTAAATGTTTTCCCCTCAATTAAAAAAAAATTATAAATACTGATGTTGTTACTCAAATACTGAGATGCCTACACTTTTCAGGGAGAAATTTTTCATCTTTGTTAAGCATTCTTTTATTCCTTTGTGTATCTGTTTGTCAAGGTTCTTCTAATCTTAGGGGAGTTTCCCTTTTTTTGCCTGCTGATAGGATTTTTCAAGCCCAAACCCCACCATTTGGAATGGAGCACCTGCCCTGTGTGAAGCAGGATGACCATGGTGGAAGCTCATCTAAACCACACTGCTGAGCCAATCACTCAAATGCTTTTCACAGGCTGTTTCCATTTAAAACCACAAGCAGCAAGCTGACATTTCTCTTCAGCATCATAAGATGGAAAGCTCTGAAATACCCAGAAGCAATCTCAGCTTGTACCTTATTTGGCTTTATCTGAGCATTTTCCCCCACCCCCCCATCCTACAGCTGCTCTATCCTTTAGTAAAAGGAGGTTAAAAAATTATTGATGCAAACTAAAAGGCTTATAAGAACAGAAACTAAAATAACAAATAGAAATGAGGATAGGGAAAGATTAGTAACAAAGCCTATTGTCTGTTTTCTGTGGTAGAAGCCAATTTGACTTGCTTTCATTAAAATTCTCCTTGTTAACTCGGGTGGTGTGTTGGTGATGGACTATTTGATGTCTGAGAAGTGGTGAGAAGTTAGCTGTCTAATGATGGGCTAATTAGAAAGCCCATCCTAGCAGGATCCATGGAAATTGATTTGCACAGTGCCATTTTTGCTAATGACAGTCATGAATACGTTTGCAGTCCTTTACTTACTCTTCCTACCCCCAGCTAATGAAAGAAGCGATCATTAAGAGCTCAGCTATAGTCTATCTGAAGTTTTCTTTGCCTTGTAGGAATAGCCATACTTCAAGAACTTCAGCTGTAAGTAATATTCTTCCTAGAGAAACACATACCTGATGTTTGCCTCCTCTAAAATGAGCGTGTTTTTCTATTTTATGTGGTTTTGTGTTATCCTCACTGAATAGAAAGTGAGTGTCCTTTCTGTGCTATTTACAGAAAATGACCATCACTGCATGGGACTATAAGAAGCCATAAATATGTGGTCTGAATAAAATTAAAATTAATTAGACAGTTTTTCCTACAAGGGCATGACATGTCCATCCACAACTAGGTCAAGCATTTTTAATATTTATCAGTCTAAGGAAAACAAAAACTATTACTCTTAGTATCCCTTCTTATGATTTTATTTACCCAATTGCTTTCAGATCCCCTTAATCTGCCCAGATGGTATTTGCCCCAGCCAGGTCCATATGGCCCAGTATTCACAAACTACAAGTTTTTGCACAAAGACCTCCTGAATAAAATATGACAGTCAATGCAGTGTGGCTACCCCCAAGTACATCCTTCATTGTCCATAGGGCTCTAGCTTGCTACCACATTCCAAGCTTCTCAAGGCCTTCTCTGGTCAATAATGATCTGGCATTGCACTGCTCTTCTGTTTACTTCCTGTACTTTAACTTCTGTTTACTTCTGATTTAGTTTCTGTAAATTCTGCCGTAATTAAAGAAAAATACAGACCTTTTCAACTATCCCTAAATGTACCTCTTTCAGGCGTGTTCTGACAGATGAAACCAGGAGCTGGGGGTATTGCATTAAGTTCCAGGAGTTAGCTGTACCAAAGTTTTCATATGTTTTCAGTGAAATGGATGTCCTATAAAACCTGTCAGGCATAGGTGGAATCTAAGAAATAAAAGTGAAAAGTGTAAGTGGGCAAGCAACTGGGAGTTGAAGGTAAGAGGGCAAGCAAAGAGAATGGTGAAATGTCATTGCTGGCAGCAGTGAAGGAGTCTGAGGCTGGGCAGTGAAGACTGGAAACAAGGGGAATGGATAGCCTGAAGCTGCTGATATCTGGATGGATTAGAAGAAGGGACAGCAGAGGAATCAGAGTGAGTTATCAGAGACAGAATAAGAATGGAAAAGGAAGGAGGAAGGTTTGAATGACTGTATCTGAGTATCTTAGGTTTCTTCATAGTTAAAAGAGACAAAAAGAAAACAGGAATTCTTGGGGAGCCATAGACAGCAAGAAAGTGGGGAAAACTTGGAAATCTTCATGAGAGATTCTATTAAGAGGACAGCTAATTTCCTTTGGAACAGGGAGATTAGACAGTATCACAAAACAACATCATGTTGGTTTTAATGTCTGATTCAAATATGAACAAGAAAAGTCCATGTAATTGTAAGGAAAACTAGTTACCTTGACATAATAACAAGGGGAAAAAAAGAGATTGTCCGCCTTGCCACAAAGCAATGTAGGTGAAGTCAGCACTTTAATTTATTTCTGAGACTGAGCCTGCCCACTTTATCTTGCCTGCACTCTCTACACTACTTCACTTTGAAGACGTTCCTATACATTAGTTCCCTGAAGCAAAAACCTTATCTGATTTTAACAGTGAAAATAACTGTAAGTATATTCCTCTAATGGCTTGGGGTTTCCCCTGAAAAAATATATTTTCGAATTAAAAATTTATTTATAGCTCCTCCATTCAGATTTTGTTTTGTAGCACCGGTAAAATATATATGCATGCACATATTATACCTATATATGTATATATATGAGATGCATCTAGATCTGATAGGTACAAGATTTTGAATTTCTTTGCTCTTTCAGTATTGCCTCCTAGCACTAGCTACTCATTAGTTTTGTGGCCTTTCGTAATATTTATTCCTTTTTGTTCCTGTAGTGCATCCTACGAAAGACATTAAGAAGAAATAGCAAACCTTTATGTACCTCCTGCACTATTATTGAAGGGGGATTTCAGTATGATGCATATCATTCAACATCTAAATATGCTAACGCGTGTAAAGAAACAACTAACACTTTCTTTAAATTAACCTTTTTTGGCATTTTTTGTATGCTAAACTTACTTAAAAATAAAAATTAACCTGGAAAAGCAGTTGAATGGAGCATTACTCAGATAAAGATATTCCAGAAAATCAGAGACGACTATGCATGGAGCAGATGAGAAGATATATATGTAGACTATATTAGGACTTTGAGAAGTAATATTTAGAAAAATAAATTATGAAAGATATGGGTATACCATAATGTGATCTGCTAGCATTGCATAACATACAGTATTGATGACTGATCTTTTTAAAGAAATATTGCTATATACAGGCTCAAACTTTGGTTTAATTTAAAGTTCAGGTCATGTAGCTGTTTACTTAAAAATAAATAGTCTAGATTAATGACTTGTTGGCATGCTTAGAACAAAATAAATGTCAATGTGGACAAGTGGTTTGTAGTGTCATTTACTCCTGCACAATTCTGATCAACATATTAGGTAACTGTATTATATTGTGTAAAGCAGATGTAAAACCATATTGAGTGATAGAAATTTGCTGAGACACTATTAACACTGATCATGTGGCTGAGTATATCTGTGTGCAGTACTCAAGTCTGATGTGTTCTTTCTGTATGGAAAACATCCCTGTTTCTGAAGAGCTGCTGTATTTTAGAGGATTTGATAGCTGTTGATAATGGATGCGATGGGAAATAGGCAGCCACTAGACACTGAGTTCACTATAATAATCTAAAATGCTCTGTGAATAAATCTCTTGCTCGTCCAGTTCAGGTCAGAGGTGTAACCTTCATAGGCACTGAACTACATGGCTGCAGTGAAGCAAAACAGTAAAGAAAAGGCCACATTAATGGAAAAGCAATGAACAATATTAGAAACCTGAGATACTTAGAAAAACAGTGGTGATCTACTTAGCTGGTATCTGGTGTCCTGGCATCTAAAAGAAATCACCTACACAGTTCTGTTCTCACATAATGCAGCATTTGTTCCGCTTTACACTTTCTCCCCTTCACATGTGCTTCTCATCTTTCCTTAAAATGCCCTTTCCATTTCATATTCCCAGTGGAATTGCCCTACTCCTGTGCAGGCTCTTTTCCTTTTTCCCACTGCCAAGAACTTTGTATTCTCTCTTCCTGTTTTTCCTCATTGTATGGTATTTACTTGCCACTAAAATTTGCTTTTGTGAGCTGTAGCATTCTTGTGAGCTATAGCTTTGCCTTAACAGTATTTTAAAAGAGAAAGAATTCGGGTTTGTTTTATGGTGGTCAGTCATTTAAGGTGGATGTGTACCATGGAACTGCTGTAGCTGTCCACTGGGAGTTTTCCTTAAGCAGAGCCAGTGGCCTTGCAAAGCACAAAGATTACATGATTGCTGTCCCTTCCTGCTCCAGGTGGAGATTGGATATTTCAGCCAGTCTGTTGAATCAAAGATACCTAACTTCTGTGTCATGCTTTATTGGGCAATTTCTTGTACAAGATGTTTAGATTTACTTTCAAAAATTAAAACCCAATATTTCTGTTGCCCTTGTCATCTTCAGCTCACTTGAGTTTACTGCAGTCAGAATACTGGTGACAGCTGAGGCAGCAAGTGAGCTCTGGGTAAACTTTAATGCTAGGAGCTCCTCTGGAGCTGCCATTGCTTGTATTAGGAGCCTCTTCTGAGTTTTGCTCCAGGCTTTACTTTCCTGCAAGAAGGTGTTAAAATGTAGCCCTTCATAAACAGGGAAATCAAAGCCACTATGCAGTTGGTAAAGCTAGCATTTTTATTCTGGAAAGTCTGTCCTGGATTTCATCATTTATTCAAGACTGGTGAAGTATTTGGAAGTATTTTCATCGTTCTGAAGTGTAATTGAAGGAAGCAGTTACAGAAAGCCTTTTGTGTATTTTCAGTGGAGTGGTTACAAAGCCTAGTCAGCGAACAGAGAAAGTCTTCAGAATTAAGGTGATGAATCACAATGTTCAAGTTCAGCAATAACGACTATTAGAATAATTTTTGAGTAACTTATTGACTGGAATATGTTTTAATAGTAATATTTTATGTTACTTAAAAATTGGGAACCTTCAATTATTTTTTATAATAGAAGTTGCACAAAAAGAATAGATAAGTTATCTTGGTTTAGTTGCCTATTTAGAAGAGAAATGAGTAGAATATTCTTGTGTTACCTATTCATCAGTCATATAAATTTTCTGTGTACTCTGATTTCACCAGAGAAAAGTTTGTTTATTCCTGGGGAATTGGAACAATGAGCTTGTGAGTCACCCTACATTGGGTAGCACACCTAATCTGCCTTTTTCCAACAACCTGTCCTAGCAAAACCAAAGAATCAATATGCTTTGCACTTCAGTGTCCCCTTCTGCCCCTGTGATTATCCTTGACTGGGTGTAGTCTGGATTTTATTAAATCAGGTGGGGTGAGGAAGAGGACCCCACTGGATTTTCTTGCTCACCATGTTGCTTGGCTAACTGCCTATCTGTAGATATGATTTGATGTTTCTCTTTATCCCCTTCACAGTTAGGTAGCATAATTTAAAGAAAAAAAAAACAAACAAACCAAACAATGAAATCTTCACAGCTTTGAAAACCTGTAGTAAAGAAAAGGATCCAAAGCTTTATTCAGAACTTGAGAACAGAATAAAAAGGGTCATATATATTTCTCTCTACTGTCATTTTTCAGGCTGTGCTAAAAGGAAATGAAGGCCTTTGCTCAGAGAAACATCTTAGAGAAAACAGGAAAAAATAGTTAACTGGATTTTTGATACGTTTCTTAATTTCTAAGCTTACAGCCTGAAGTCCCTCAGAGTGTTGCACAGGTGTAGTCATGGGTCATAGAACCCTCTTCATAGACCACTGTTTTCAGCATTAGGAATAACTCTTTGTCTCAAGAATCCCCAGAAATTTGATATCCCAGAAGTGCAGTGTATGAAAGCTGAAGAGCAGCTACAGGACTGTGATTATCAGTGAATCCATTGCTGACCTGTAGCCTCATCTGCTTTGTTCAAATGACTCAACAGCACAAGAATACGAATTTTGAAAATGGGAGCTCAGTTATGAAGCATCTGTTAACACCAAACATTAATTAATTTAGAAATGGTTGTGGTTGGTTTCCTGTAGCAAACATGCCCTACACAGACAGGCTTTGTATGCATTTGCTCTGCAGTGCAAGAATTTAATTCTCTAAGTTAGGCATGCTTCCATTTAATTTCAACATGTAGATTTCCATCCAAATCAAGTTATGCAGACTAGCTCCTTGATTCAAATAAATTTAATTTTCAAAGTCCTAGCTCTCCCTGAGAAACTCTGGACCCAAACCTTTCCCAGGACCTCTCCTGTCCAGAGATGCTGCACAAAATTTTAGGCCATGGAATTTGATAGCAAAGGCTCCAGTGCTGCCCTAACCCTTCAGAAAGGTGTGTGTTTGTCATCTTGTGTAAGCTGGCTGTTACTGACACCCTGTGAGTATTCTGAGACTTCAGTGAAGGAACTGTTCTTGTGCACTTGGCCCAGCTGCTCCTGCCAGTAACAACTGCATTCCAGTTTACCACATGACTTACTGGATTTTGCAAAAGACATGTTTCATTCCCATGTGTCTAAAAACTGGGATAGTCTCCTAAAATGATGTAGGATGCCATGAATAGTTACAAAACAAGAGAATGATTTATTGTTGCTGGGAGAAGTGCGTGGTAATTGTTGCTGAACAAGGCATCCAGCTTGCTATGACAGGTCAAAATCTTAGCACAGTTATGTTTTCCATTACATTATGGATGCAAAAAAAAGGTAGAGCAGGTGAAATACATTATGGTGAGTCGTGTCTGCTTGAAATACTTTGGATTTGTTGGTAATGGGTAGTGTGCTTGGGAAATTGTACCATTTAGCCAACGTTCAAAGCAATACACACATTCAAAGTAAGTCAATGCATCTCTCCCTAATTACATTTTGAATATGAGAGTATTTTGCCATGTAATTATCTATTTCTAATGTGTATGGGGTATCTTCTTGTTTGAGTATTTTACACTCTTCTCTGCAGGTTGGTCTCTAGTAGAGCCAAGACCATTTTCTGATACTGAAAAAAGGGATTTATATTAACCAACTAATGACCTATCCAGTGATTAAACTTGCTGATTCTTCCGAAATTCCTAGCTACTAGAAGGAGAAGCCAAAAGTGAGAGGAAGTGAAGGAATAAAGTAGAAGAAATACATATATTAGCAGTAAAAGTATAGACATAATATCCTCACTTTACTAATGGATTTTTTAAATATTAATATCTCCTTGAGTAGGTAGGCAGTAGATGTTCATGCCTGATGCTTCTGCAAAAATGTTTCAATTTATACTCATTTATTGATTATGTTAATTTATATTCATGTAAGCAAGTAGAATGTGACTATTCTGCCTTACTGAGTTGGAACTATATACTGCAATATTGATTTCATCTGTCTCCTGTGTTAGAGACCAAGTGTGAGGCAATCAAGAATCTACCATGAAATATTTTGATCAGGCACCTTTAATCACAGGTCCTGTCAGGATGTAGCATGTTGTACAATGTTCCTCTCAGAGTACCTGAGTTCATGAGATGCTGCTTTGAACCTGCAGAGAGAATAGTAGGGTAAGGGAAGGAGGGAGGAATACTTGTCTTTCCTAAAGTTTCTCTGTCAAAATATTTAGCTGTATTTTTTTAGTAAGAAATTCTGGAATTATGCTTAGGTGTGTCCACAAGAGTCTTCTGCACCTAGTTTAATAATCTTTCTTTGTTGTAGGAATATTAATGCTAATTTTGTGACAAGAGTGCCTTCACAAGATTTCATGTCTGTCTCTACAAGCCTAGAGACCTATGAAAGAGACTATAAAAAATGGAGACATATATGGGCTAGACCTCTAAATAGTCAAGTTTTTCATAGGTAGAAGTCAAAGGCTTGGTAAGGTGAGAGTTCAAAGCACCTCTACTGTGTTTTGAAGGAAGATGAAAAATTCTTGTTCTTTCTGGCAGCAAAGTAAGGGAAATAGGTGACTTAGCAAGGGATGCCTAATGGCACATGTGTTGTCTCAGTCTCAACCTGAGACTGATAGGGAGGAAAAACTAGATTAATTTCAACACTTCATAATATCGCTTCTACTGGGGCTCTATGGAGGTAACTGGGTAGCTGGGAAACCATGACGTGTCAGATGAACTGGCAGTGTCAGCTGCTGACAGTGGTGACAATAGTGACCACTGAACACCTGAGTGGAGCTCTCTAGTAGCTCTGCTGCTTAAAACTAGGGACTACTTATGAAGACCTGCTTTAAAAGTGCCGTGGTTTTAGAAGAGAGAGCCTGAGGTGTCCTGACTATGCAACATGAGCTACGTGTAAGCAGGACTTGGTACACAGGCTAAACAGTGTAGGTGGCTTTGGAGCAGAGGCATTCCTTCATTTTTGGATGTGTCTTCAAAGGCTACTAGTAGCCTGGGCAATTTATGCAAGTGCTTCCTTATGTCTAGCTGTGACAGAACTACCATCATTCTGACACTCAGGGTGTCACATCTAGAATGTCTGTCGAGCTTTGAGGAGAATATAAGCACCAGATTAATACAGTCTCCCTCCCCTTTTCTCCCAAGGAAATTTAGAACAAGATTTTTTGTGGTAGAAAAAGGATAAATACTAATATATTGCTCTTAGGTATTACCTTTGAATGTAAGTTAATAAGTTAGACTCACTGGTGAAATGAAGAGAATTCTGACTGAACTTAATGACCATCCAAACTGACCTTAGGAAGAATGGGGCAGAAAGAGGTTTGCTGAGACTCAGAGCATTGTAATAAGATTTGAGGCAGGGCATTCAGTTTTTTATGAATATAAATAGAATTCAAAATCACCACCAAATAGGCTTCAAAAGCCAAACTTCGTGTTAGGAATGTTAGTGACTGTTAGGAGAGGAACACAGAATAAAACTGAAAACATAATTATAGCACTGAATAAATTCATGGAGCATACTCATCTCCAGTTTTTTGTGTGGCTTGTGTTCCTTTGTCCCTTCTATCATCAGTCCCTCCATCTCAGGGAAAAAAAGAAAAAAGGACTGGGAAAGATGTAAAGTGGCAAATATAATTCAAGGTTTACCACAGTTTCTGTATTCAAGTAGACTGAGTCTCTATATTGTGAAAAAGAAACTATGTGGAGGAAATCTGGGATGCAGGCTTCTTAAATTGTAGGTATCAAAACAGAACAGTTGTTCACTATGTCTCTTTATACAAGAACTGGAGATGGTTAATAAAGTTCTTGAACAAATGAAAGGCAATGTTTATTTTCCCTCATAGCATCTGCAAACTGGGATCTTAGTGCTATGGGTTATTTTGATGCAGAAGTTCACATAAGTCTGAGAAGTGAAAAGAAGAGTTTGAAAAAGAAAAATCCATCAGGACCTATTAAACACAAGGTTACCAGCTGTAGCTTAGTTCAAATGCCTTACCTGGAAATACCTAGAAGCTAGGTGAGCATACAGAAGAACTATCATTCACTATAAACTTGCCTTGTTTGTCCCTTCATTTGTGCCCAGGTGTTACTAAGCAGGAGATACTGGGCAAGGTGGGTCTGATCCATTTGTCAATCATTTTCACTTAAAAAATCCAAGGTTCTTGCTTTAGGACATAACTGATGTTTCCTTTAGGCTAGTTAATTCCTTTATGTGCTTTTCAGAATTTGCCTGTAAACATCTGACAACGATTTCTGTGGAAAGCTGAGTCCTACCCATTGTCCCTTTCGGCCAGTGCTTTGTATCTCACTGTGTCTATGCATTCCAGTATAAGTTTCCCTTTTTTAAAATATAGAATACTGGTATACCTATGATATTTTGTGCAACTGTGGGAAGTGTTGGAATTATTAAAAAGATACTGTGAACTCTCCAGTCAAACAAACAGGATTTTAGGGACACAGGTGATAAGTAATTCGGAATGCTTTACTGACAGTGCTTAAACTCCTCTTTGATTTTTTATTGACACCTTTATTGTAAGATTGAAATCTACAGCTACAAATGTTACATAGTCCTACTTAATGCCTTGTGTTGAAGTGTCAGTCCTTGCCCCGTGTTTGGTCTGTTTGTACTACTCAGGAGAAACAAATGAAGCACTGAATAGACCTGAGCATGGGAACACCTCCAAAGGCATTTGTGTTATGGTCATTGAAGCAGCAGCAGTGATGTATTGCTAATGTGGCAGGTGCAAACCTCCTTTGAACTGCAGCTGCTCTGGATGTCTTACTCTCAAACTTGCTGCTCAGAGATGTCCCCTCAGATGGCCTGAGCAGATCTGTGCTGTGTCCTGCAGAGCTCTCTCACTGCAGCATTTCCAGCCCCCGACTGGGAGGCAGCCTGTTGGAGAGCGCTGCCAGCCTGCTGATTTACGTCATGCCCAGGTTGCTCCAACTTACCATGGGGCACACTTAGAATAAGCTGTACAATGGAATAAGCAGCTTATTTGTCTAGTCATACTAACATTTTATGGTCTCTTTTTAATCAGCATAATGCATTTTACAAAATTCTAGGTAGGCAGATATTCAGCTAGAGCGTATTCTTCTGCCTTCCCCTTCTGTGTCCAGTTACATGCGTCCCCCTAACCTTGAAGATGGGGTGAGCAATCTCCTGCTGCTGTTCTCCTCTAGTCTGTGATGTCTGACTGTGTGGAGTAGTGTCTAAATGCCTGTCACAGCCCGTTTTGCACACGAGTGCAAAAAGGCAGGTTAGTGGGAAGTACACAGAATTGGTGACATACTGAGTTGCAAAGCAAATGTTGGTTGCTTCGAGGCTGTAGAAGGCAATACATACAAATGTTAATTCATTATGTCAATACAAATGCTCTCCTCTTTAAAAAGCCTTGGGATGCCCTCAGCCATGTGGTTGTCATGTAACAGCACATGGCCCTTTTGCTGTAACAACATATGGCCCTTTTTGTCTTCTTCATTAATACTACAATTATTTTCCAGAATTAAGGAATATTTTGCTTGAGTTTCAGATATGTCTTCCTTTCCTCACATTTTCATTTGAATAGTTTAATTAGTGTTTTTCTCACTAAGGCCATCTCTTATAATCCAGTTCTCCTTGCTTTTGTGACTTCTTCCTTTATAGGTCTTGCCACAATCAGGCTTTTGTTCCGTCATTGGAGAATTTTTTATTGTCATAGTTGCTAAACAGGAATAAAGCAGTTATTAGCATTTTCACATACAGAAGGGTAACTGACACAATTGAAAGAAAACTGATGGTTTTCACCACAGTTTGGGGCACAGTGTTACTGATAAGATAGTATTCAACTTGTCATTTGTCTGAAAAGGGAAAGGACAGTCTGTTTTTTCCAAACTCAGCTGAGTTCCTTGACTCCTGGCCTGATCCACACTCTTCTAGATGATGAAAGCTAGAGTTTCTGCAGATGGAGGAGCAACTATGGGATCAGAGGCATCTAGGACAAGATCCAGTACCTGTTGGTACTGGAGAGCAGGCAGTGCCACAGACAAGGTCCAGTGCAGAACAGGGATGTCCCAAGCCAGCCCAAGGATGTTGAGGTGGTTGTTTGACAAGCACAGAGGGGCATTGGCATGGTGGATTGATTTCACCTTGGGTCAGCCTAACTATCTTCTTCATTTGAGCTGAGAGTTAGCTCTAAATTTGCCTATATTTAAAAACAAAACCCAGAACATCTTGGTTGGTTTTTCATTTTAATATGGCTGCTTATGTTGCTGTTCTTATAGTGAATGAAACACGTGGTTAAAATTGAGTTGCTAGCTCACTTATTTGGTGTCTTTTCATTGCAAGGAAGAAAAAAGGTATGGGTGAATCTGTTCTGAGCTGTCTGTTCTGGTCTGTGCAGCTCAGTGCAGCATGCAGTGTTTACTGCAGACAAAAGAGAAGGAAGTATAGTTAATTCCTGCTGCACCATTTTCTGCGAAACCTGAAAAGAATGGTGGGAGGATTTTGATTTCGTTTCTGTTTTTGTAAAAGCCATTTCTTGTTTCCTAGGGTGTTGTTCACAACAAGCCAGATGTCAGTAAAACCCAGAGCAGAACTCAGCCCTGCTTTTCCTAACACCTTGTGGTGCGCTGGAAGCCCGGCAGGAAAATCTGTCATCCATCCTTAACCCGTCCTATTTTGCCACCATTTCCCCTAAACAGTAACCCAGCAGAGTCCTGCCCCACGCTGCTCTCGGCTGCAGGCTTTTCAGTCTGCACCGATAATTAGACTTTGAGATAAGCCATCTGCTCGCTGGCCCCCGGTGGTGTGTGGGCTCGGCACGGAGCTGCCGAGGGCAGTGGCAGGTCTGCGGCAGGAGGGGCCGGGCAGTGCCACGGCAGCTCCGGCGTGGGGCCCTTTGTGCCGGGTGTCAGACACAGCAGTGCCGCGGTAGCTCGGGCGTGGGGCCCCTTTGTGCCGGGTGTCAGACACAGCAGTGCCACGGCAGCTCCGGCGTGGGGCCCTTTGTGCCGGGTGTCAGACACAGCAGTGCCACGGCAGCTCCGGCATGGAGCCCTTTGTGCCGGGTGTCAGACACAGCAGTGCCACAGCAGCTCCGGCATGGAGCCCTTTGTGCCGGGTGTCAGACACAGCAGTGCCACAGCAGCTCCGGCGTGGAGCCCTTTGTGCCGGGTGTCAGACACAGCAGTGCCACGGCAGCTCCGGCGTGGAGCCCTTTGTGCCGAGTGTCAGACACAGCAGTGCCACGGCAGCTCCGGCGTGGAGCCCCTTTGTGCCGGGTGTCAGACACAGCAGTGCCACGGCAGCTCCGGCATGGAGCCCTGCGTGCCGGGTGTCAGACACAGCAGTGCCAGAGCAGCTCCGGCATGGAGCCCTGCGTGCCGGGTGTCAGACACAGCAGTGCCAGAGCAGCTCCGGCGTGGAGCCCCTTTGTGCCGGGTGTCAGACACAGCAGTGCCACGGCAGCTCCGGCGTGGAGCCCTTTGTGCCGGGTGTCAGACACAGCAGTGCAACAGCAGCTCCGGCATGGAGCCCTGCGTGCCGGGTGTCAGACACAGCAGTGCCACGGCAGCTCCGGCATGGAGCCCTTTGTGCCGGGTGTCAAACAGCGCTGCCCGCAGCGGCGGAGCGTGCCCTGAGGAAGGCAAGCGGGCTGCGAGGGCAGCGGCCTGAATGCCGCGTCGAATTCATTATTTCATCGCGCTTTGGAGCATCCAAGCAGGGATGGGAAGGCATGTTTTGCCCAGGTTAATTCTGGCTGATTATAAATGGAAAAACCTGGCTCTTAGATGTTGTTTGCTCTGTGTTTTGGCAGTCTTGTCCCCTTTATTCAGATCAGCACTACATGAAGCTGCAATGGGATAGATAACTCAAATTAACACCTTATTAGCGGTTTAGAGGTACTAGGCATCAGTTTCGGGTTTTGTACTGTGAATGAAAGACCTTCCGTCGTTTAGAGTCACTTCCAGTTCATCCTTTTTTTTCTCCTCTCGCCCATTAGAGGGATTTGGTTAGAAATCCCTTTCCTGTTGCAGACTTCTTTCTGCTGTGACTCTGATGTTGGAGTGCAAAACCATTACTGTTATTATTAATATTATTATCATTACTATTCCTCCAGTCCAGTTCTTACTGGTGAACAAAGAACCTGTCTTCCTCTTCTTCTTTTTCCTGTTGTGCAGTGAACATCTTGTGTGAACAGAGAGGGATAAATGTTTGGTTTCTTTTCTTTGAAAAGTGAGCAGCAGCTTAGCTCAAATCAGTCTCTTTCCGCCTGGCTAGATTAACAGCAGGATAGCTGCGATTTTTGTTTTATTTGACAGGAAACTCCGTACTTGTAAGGGCAATCCCATGAATTCCGGCTCTGTGGGTCGGCTGGCTTCAAGGGCATCCCAGAGGGTGTAATGACCTCATTCTGGATGTAGGAAAAAATTGGAAGACTTTCTATTAACTTAATGGTCAGAAGCTTAAATCCTAGTATTCGGAGGCTAATTTCATATACTTTTCTAGTGATGAGGTGAAATTGTCAACAACTTCAGAGAGAGAACTAGGTGCCCACCTCTGCCTCCAAAAAAAGGAAACAGAAGTGTTGGTGTGTTAATTACTTGGAACATACTTCTGATTCTGCAGTGATGGAAACTGAAAACCCCCGTGTTCAAAGCAGATGCAACAGTGACTGCCATATGCAGTGTGGGGGCAGTGTGGTGTGAGCGAGTGCCAAACCATAGGTTTAATTACAGCTGGGCTCTGATATCCCAGGCAGCAGTTTGTCTTTCTGCCTCGGTGGATGAGATGATATTGGTAGTAAGAGAGAAGGAGGACTAAGGACTAAGCAAAGGATAACGGGGCAAAGGGGAAAAAAAACCTGAAGGACTATCAGTGGAAACCATATCAGATTAACAAACTTTAATTACATTTAATTTTAATCCTTAACATTTATCTAAAATGTGATTGAGGGAAGGTTTATTAGGATTCTGTGTCCCTATAGCCCTTCTTTGAAAGAACGCTGAACAAGATGATTGCTTGCGTCTCTAATTAGAAGTTTTTCCCCTCTTGATCACCTAAAGTCAAATTCATTTACTCAGCTTGAAACAAGGATTTAATTTGATTTTTTTTTTTTTTGCATCAAAAGATGTCTCTCAAACATGATACAGAACCACAGTCTGCTAATCAAGCCAGAACCCATTACCAGCCCAGTTTTATGAATATTCACATCAGAGGGCAGCACCAACCTCATTAGGAAGGGTGTTGCAATCATTATTAAACTGTTGGAGTCCATTATGATTCCAAGTGCTGTAATGATGACTGATACCCGCTGAGGGCAGCTGAGAAGAATACCAGAGCATAATGACCTCACCTTTTTTCATAAGCCTATAGGGCTTTTAAAGGCTTTCAGCTAGTGTAGTTTGTATTCTTCTAATCAAGTGCGTGAAAGTGGTCTTAATAGCCTTGATTCTCTTGCTCAAGTGATGTGAAGAGAAACATAAGAGCAATTAGGGAATCTGGAGGTTATGTTTGGGTGATATGGTAAGTCAGTAATATGAATTCTTTCAGATCTTAGGTCTCTGTTAATGAGTAGATTCTTGTCAGTTGGACTAAAAGCTCAAAATTGATAAGCTGGATCAAGCCCCTTCTCTTCCTTCCTTGTAGAGTGAGAAGATGTACTGCTGCTAAACTTGAGTTTGATCATTTGGGCAGCAGAACTGCTGTAGTGAATGGACCATCAGCACCGGCAGCACAAGCCCTTTCTCCACTCCCCTTTTGCTTCCCTGCTCTGAGGATAACATCCACTTGAGGTTAACTGTTGCTACAAACAATTTGCTACCCCTGTATTGCTTTCTTCAGATCCCTGCTTTAATCAGGCAGAGTGAAAGAAGGTTAGCCTGATTTCTAACTCACAGTCCCAATCCTGCCTTAGTTGTATTTACATGAATTAATTTTGTGCAAATTAGCACAGTAATGGTGGATTTTTTTTTTTGTTGACATTTACAATAACCTGAAGGATGTGTGTAGCTGCTAGTATACTTTCTGAGCTCAGAA
This sequence comes from Passer domesticus, assembly GCF_036417665.1. Lineage (NCBI taxonomy): Eukaryota > Metazoa > Chordata > Aves > Passeriformes > Passeridae > Passer > Passer domesticus. The sequence goes on from NC_087479.1 coordinate 38,239,236, forward strand.
GGAAATTTCTGATCCCAGCTTTCACGTAATTTAGGAAGTTGCTTTACCTAACCAGAAAAATTTGTATTGTTCTTGCAGTGTCAAATAGCTGAGATGTCTACTGCTTTTTTTAAATCCTCAAAACAATTTACTGTCTTCTTTTAATTATACTCCTCTGTTCTTTTTGCATACTAGAGATCACCTTTCAACCCAGTAAGAAGTGCCCTCTGGAGTCCTTTGGGTTCTCTCTTTGCTCAGCCCTGAAGGGTGCTGAGCAAGTTGTGGAGGCTGCACGTGCCACCTGTTCCTCCTGCAAGCTGGGACTGGAACCTTGATGTCTCTCACACTGCATCTGTTTTAATGTGTTTTTAATTGACATTTCTTACTACAATCTTCTTTTTATAAACTTGCAAGAGACTGTTAATGCAACTGGTGAGGCTGATTGTAAATTACTCTGTGATAATTATGCTATAAAAAGGGAGGCATTATGGGAAACCAGTTGTAAATTTCATGCAGGACGGTTATGTGCTACCAAAGAGCATCATCTCTTTCTTTATGCTTCTTCCAGCTTGGCTTCCACACTAAACGGTGAGAGATCTCTTTGACTTGAGAGCTCTCCCTCCTTCAGCTTCCCATACTATGAAATGCCAGTGAACATGTCCTAGTTGGCTGCTAAAGCGGTTCATGGCAAAATTAACATCATTCTTTGTAGGATAGAAGAGGCAGGAGCTTCAACCAACTCCAGTATTGATTAAATCTGGTGAAGGGAGTGGAAATTTGGGGTCTTGTAATAAGCAGGGATGAATCTGCCTTTAATTAATGATGTTGCCAGGTGAATTAATTAGAAGATAAATACTGCCTAGGTGGGTTTGCAGAAAAAAATGTCTAACATTTCAACAAGGGAAACTGCAGTGGGCATTTTACAAAGATTGGGACATATCTCCTTTACAGTGATTTGGCAGAAATGCCAGGTTGTGAAGCAGCTTGTGTCTGGCAGCTGAGAGCATCTCCTAATTAGACAGTTTGCACAACACTTGTTGGCAAGAGAACATATCTTATTTAGGATCTTTAGGGATGTTCCTCAAGTAAACCTTTCCAAGATGGGTATTTAGATTAAGTCTTTAATATTTCTGTCATGTCCTGATTCACCCCAGTTTCAAAATTTTATTGCTGGTAGCATCAACCATTTATCCAGTAATGTTCAGTAGAGATGGTCTCTGATCTGAGGTAAACTTGGACCTTATGAGAGGCAGATTTTAGGCAAACCATTGTTGGATGACAAAATTGTTACCACTTCCTAGGTGAACTTCATATTTTGCTGAATGATGCAAGGTCACTTTCTTGGGTTGACGTGTTCCTTCATTATATGGCAATGAGCAACAAATGGAAAAACTACGATTCAGGCCTTCCATGTATTTTGGAATAATTTTAATTTTGTATTTACAAAACAAGTGTAGAAAACTCATCACTGGTATGAGAAACAGCCATTTCTTTATACAGGGAATTTCCCTTGCCCTGGATTACATTTCATGTGTCCTTTTAAACAGTTTTATTTCAAATAAGTCTATCTTAATTAATCCCCCGAGAGCCTCTGAGAGGTTCCTTGCTGCACCGGTTTTTGCTCATTAATGTTTTACTATTAATAAAGATATGCAAATACCAAGGTTTTTTTTTTTAAAAGGGCCTCACCTCCATTATTTCACAATAGGTTTGCCATTCCTGCAGGTATTTGCTGATTTTAGTTAACAATGCCTGTTCCTAATGATCATCTTGCCCTGCAAAATAACTTGTGATACATTGCATGGAACTGAATGAGGAGCAATAGATGGGCTCCAGTAGCTATATCCAGTGCATTGAAGGAAAGCAGAGTTTGCTGTTCCCTCAAGGCTTCAATTCTCTGGAGAGACTAAAGATGCTGGCTTCCCACCTGCATTGACTTTTGATAGTATTTCAGTACCTGACTTTTTATTTTCCTTTAGAAATCTCTCCTTCTGTGATTTGTGCAATCCTGCAATTGCTAGAGAAATTTTGTCCTTATACCTCTCTGAAACTTGAATTACTGACTTTTTTTTTTTCTTTTTTTAATCACTTGAGTACAGTTGCCGTTTATAGCAGTTCATTTTGTTTGGTCCTTGATAGACCCACATAAATCCCTAGCCAGAGGAGTGATGAAAGGTAGAGGAAATGCACCCACCTCCTGAGATATAATTGTATGCAAGACAAATGATAGGAGAGTCTTTGAAAGCAGGTGGAATTAAAGCACTGACACAGTAAGAATAAAACCTCAAACAGTTTTGTTAGCATCTCTTCAGTATCCATCACAGTTGGTCTTTCTTGCAGCTTGTCCAGTCTTCTCTTTGTTAGGCATCAGAGGCTGACTAATACACTGGTATTCAGAAAAATGAGGCTTTTATTGGCAGTAGTCATTTTATGCAGCAGTAATGCTATTTTTAAGTTATAACATGGATTTTTCACATAAATCTGTGCTGATTTCACTGTCTCTTTTTGACTGTTTTCCACAAAGAGCAAAGCAACCTTATTCCTCCTCTGATGCTGGGTTTAAGTTATTGTTGGTCCACTGACACATAACCCGCTGTTTTCAGGAGCACTAGGCATCTGTTTCTCATATTGGTTTTAGTGGGCTCTGTTCTGTGTGTAAGAGGAGTTGGTCATTTTTGGTGTCCAAATATACAGCTTGGAGTTCAGCTTTTGGCATCTCTCTTTGGCAGCTGTTAAGATACCCTGAAACTTAGAGTGAGAAGTTTGACCCTAGTTAAACAGACGTTTAGCCAGGAATTTTCAAAGGGCATGTTATTTCCAAAACTGCAGAAGTATGACTCTGCCTGTCCCTTTCAACTGATGGCAAGGATTATGTGACGGTTGGGGTTTGGGACTGTGTGTACCTGAAACACTCAAAAACAATCCCATCTCTTGTTTTCCGTGCCAAATAGTGGATCTTCTTTAGGATTGCACAAGCTAGAGGTGTTCTGAAAGTAGACTCTAGAAATGGGCTGTTTTCCTTTTTTCTTTCTAAGTGACCAGGCCATTTATAAACCTGGTTGAGTAGGAGGAGAATGGTTTGTCATATCTTCTCATGTTTATGTGCTCTTCAAATCATATGTCAGTGGACAATTACTTTTGGACAGATTCTGGCTTTTTTGGTGATGCTTTAGATAAGAAACACGCGCACATTTTTACACATGTTCATTTCAATGTAGTTACAATGCAGTTGCTGGAAAATCTGTTTCTGACATGTTCTTTCTGATAAACCCCTTAATAGTCATTGTCTTCAGGGATAGGACACATTTCCCACGTATAATTAGCCTGTCTCATTTCAGACTTCACAAGGAAAGCTAAATGAGCACTTTTCTATCATGTTGAAGTTGTCTTCTTGATTCCGACCCACAATCCAATTTCATATTTCAGGCTTTCTCTGTGAAGTCAAAACTCTGTTCTGAAATAATAGAAAGGAAGTGCGTAGCAAATCCAGGAGTAAGTTCACTTTATAATGCTTATGATTAAATGTAAAGCAGAATATGTTGTTTTAGTACTTGTACTTTCATGTTTAACATCTGTGTTATCCATAACAGCCACTGAATCCTTTACCATAGTGAAGTTTGTGGTGCAGAGGAAACCTCAGCCAGGCGGAACGGAGGTGTATTGTTACCTGTGAGAATGGCACACGTTTTTGCTTCCCTGTGATATGTAGCCTTACTTGTTTCTATTTGGCATAAATGGTATGACCTCACATGTACAGGATCTACAGTTACCTCAGTATTCCCAGTTTAATAACCTGCTTTCAGCCACTTAATTTTGCTTTCCATGTCAGCCTAGGCATTAAATTTTTGGGCTTGCTTTCCCCCAAAGGTAAATACGTTTGAGAAATTTTAAGAGGGCTTCTCTGAGCACAAGAGGGGAGAATAAAATGTCTGAAGACAGCGCATAGGGTTTTTCAGAGCTGTGTTACATCAGTAAAATTGCACTTTCAGTAAGAATCTAAAATTTATCATGCAAGTGCTTCCATGTGACAAGAAGTGATTTTGCATCTTCCAGTGAAGACTGGCTTACAGTATGACTCCTTGAAGACCTTTTACCTGATTTATTGTATGACCTTGGTAAGAAAAGGTGTCCAGTTCAGAAAAAAACATGAAGACAAATACTCTTGATTTGTAGTCCTTATAGTTCAATAGAAGACAAGCCCTCTGGATCTTGGTGTTATATATGGAGTTTTCTTTCTAGCATTCCTTTCTACCATCTGAGCATCCAATGTGAAAAAAAGCCTGAGAATATTGTCCTTCACATATTTTTGTGCTCAAAATTCAGGCAATAGCAGCATTTGCAGTGCATGCATAGCCTTGTTGCTTTTTCTTTATGTGAATATTTTTGTGCATACTGTAATCTAAATGCCTGGTTGCATAGTGCCTCCTAGACCTGTGCATTTTTGTGCAATCCATAAATCCCTTGGAAAGTACCTTTTACATTTCTCCAGTCTTGTTGCTTTTCTGCTCCTCTCACTATTGCTATGGTTTAGAATCTTTATATTTTTTTTCCTTTATCATCAAATTCATTATATAGAAAATTCATTATATTAATTGTATGGCATGTAGAGAGTAGTAATGAAGTGCATGTGATTCTTCAGAGGAGCAAGTATTTGTCGAAGTGGTTACAGCTCTGTAAGGTTGGGGCTACAGATCATAAGCTTGAATTTTACACATCTTTTTCAAATAATAGCCTTGCCTGCACTGGGTGATTTCTAGAACTACAAGGGCCACAAAAAGGCACTGTTATTGGAAAAAGAATGTTGCCAGGACACATATATTTGCCTCTAATCTTGGAAAGTGCATACATATCTGGGTATCTGGAATAAAAGTTCATTCTTATATGTTTTAGTAAAAGTTCATTCTTATATGTTTAACAACTATTGTAGGGATGTTACAGGCTTTAAAACATAGCAGTTACAATTTCTTTTGCAGCCAGGGCATATACAGTTGGATTTAGAGTATTGAGGTGACTTTTTTTTCAAAGGCTATATGGAAAATAGTACCAATAGAATACCACAGAACTCTTTAAAATAGCCTAAAATAGAGCAGCGTGGTGGATGGGATAAAAGAAAAAAAGAGTATTTCTATTCTGTTTCAAGATGACCAGAATGATTTGTTTGCCACCTCTTTAAATCTTTTCATCATACCATGCTACTTTGTATTTGTTTCACTCAAAACCATTAGAAATTCCTGGCTGGAATGCAAGCACTGGATAGTGAAGTGAGATTATGGGTGATGAACGGATGTAGAGCAACTCAGCTGAGAAGGACCTGGGGATGCTGGGAGATGAAAAAATTAGATACAATCTAGCAACATGTGCTTGCAGCCCAGAAAGTCAGTCAAATCCCTGTCTGCCTCAAAAGCCGTGGTCAGCAGGTCGGGGGAGGTGGTTCTCCCTCTCAATTCTGCTCTCATGAGTGTTACATCCAGCTTGAGTCTTTGGAACAGGAAGGATGGACCTGTTGGAACAAGTCCAGAGGTTGGCCACAAAGGTTGATTGGGGCTGGAGCACCTCTGCTATGAAGGCAGACTGAAGAGTTGGAGTTGTTCAGCCTGGGGAAGGCACTGGGAGCTGTCACTACAGCCTTTCCCTATAATTAAAGGGTCTTGTAAGAAAGGGCTAGAAAGACATTTTACCAAGCCCATGACAAGACCCCAAGAGGGTAGGTTTAGATGAGATTTTAGGCAGAAATTCTTTACTCCAAGGGTGGTGAGGCACTGGAACAGGTTGCCCAGAAAAGTTAACTATGCTTCATCCTTGGAAGTGTTCAGGGTCAGGTTACACAGAGCTTTCAGTAACCTGATCCAGTGAAAGGTATCCATACTCCTGACAGCAGGGATAACCTAGATGGTCTTCAAAGGTCCCTTCCAATCCAAACTGTTCTCTGATTACACCCAGGGCTCCACAGTGCAATTTGTTAAATCTCTTTTGTGTTCAGCTAAGGCAGAGGAGAGGCAGCTGGGCAGTTAGAACTCTTTATTCTTGGGAGCCATGCTCTTTCAGGTGAAACTCTTTGAGACATCACATCCTGACAAGATACCTACCTTTAGTGACTGTCTCCTGGATTATTCAGTTTAGTTACACAGCGGTTGTGCCTGAATTGGAATAATGCAAGTAATGGTGACACAGAGCCATGTTGCAGTGATGTGACATGACAGGACAGCCAGCAGTTTGATAGGCACTGCTAACAGATATTTAGTGCAATAGCTAAAACTTCTCAGTCCCTCCAGTGAAGGGTAAGCCCTGATGCTGAGCTCATGTGTTTTTTTTTATGAAAAAGTGAACATCTGGACATAGTTCAAATTATATTTAATATTGATGGTGAAGGAAAATTACGCCAGTGCCAAATGTGACCTAAAATTCAACCAATTTAAAAAATAAAGCTGTTGTTTCCTTGTGTGATTTTTCATTCCTGTCTCCAACAAAAAACGTAGGGGACGTGGAAGGTGGCAGGTTTTAACTCCCACACTGACATCATCTAACAGGCCCAGTTGCAGTGGGAGAAAAGTCAAGCTGACCAGGGACCCCTGAAGCTCCCTTTTGCATCAGTGAATTTAGGCAGATGTGCAGGTGGGAGGTTACAGCTTTTCTCTGACCACAGCTCCAAGAGCCAGGTTTGCATCTCACAGTTCAGGCACTAACTAAACTAAATTCCACTAGTAAGGGGATTTCAAATTGGAATATGAACATGTGGAAGGGACACGTATGCAGGCTTTTATGTAACTGAATATTTGAATTTAACTTGCAGAGCCCGTCTGCTGGGGCAGTCTGTCCCATGGAGGTGCATCATCAGAAATGTCCTGAATAAGGTTAGGAAAGGATGTGTGAGACTGCTAAGGACACATCTGGTGTTATGTAGATGGTTTAGTCAGCTGGAGAAGATGAATCTGAAGAGGCCACTTACTTCAGTTAGACCAGTTTTCTCAGGAAGACAAGAACTACTATTTACTGTGCATGTTCTCCTGAGAAGAAAGAGAGTGAAAGGCAACTTTTCCTGCAAATCTGGAAGTCTCAGCATTTTAGTCCAATATCATGAATCAGATTGGCAAACAGGGCTGCTCTTACATTAACTAAAGTAAGCAAGTGTTAAAGGTGACAAATTGGATTAAAATGCAGAATTTTAAAGTGTAACTGATAACCTTACTGGTGCCCTTGCACTTCATGAAAATAACAGGGGAAACATAATTGTCATTCAGCTTAGAAATTTGTATGGGGAGAGAGGGGCTAGTAGCTGGGGTTTGTTTGGTTTTTTTGTTTGTTTGTTTTGTTGTTGTTGTTTTGTTTTGTTTTTGGGGTTTTTTGTGGTTTTTTTTTGTAGTTTGTTTTTGTTTGTTTGTTTTTGTTGGTTGGTTGGTTTTCTTTGTTTGTTTGGGTTTTTTGGGGTTTTTTTTGGGTTTTGGTTTGGTTTTTTTTGTTTGTTTTTTAAATACACCAGGAGGAGTGTCTACCGATTGCCAATCTGTTTCTAGTGGATTTCCCAGAAACCCAGTGTGCTACATCAAAGACAACTGGAGGGGTGGCTGGGAAAGATTGTCTGCCTGGTAATGCTGGCTTTTTATGACATTTAGCTACACCAGAAAACAGATCACAGATCTGAGAGAAAACAGCCTAATGAGAGTATTCAGAGGTGTTGAAATAAAGATAATATTGTCTAGGTAGTGACATAAAAGACAACTTTGTGTCTGGAATGGTAATGAGGATGTTTTCACCTTTTAGTCTCCTGACAGACTTTGAAGTAAAAAAAGGGAAGAAATACAGGCAAAAGGGAAGAGTCAGTGGTGGCCAGAATACAGGGTTGGAGAAATCTTAAAATACTGGCAGAAGGAGTTTCCAGAAAGTGCTGGAAATGTACCCATCCTACACTTTGTCCTACCTACACTTTGTCCTACATTGTAAAAAATAAATGGTAAAGCCATGGTTTTACCATTTGAAAACTGCTGATAGTTCCAAATGGGTGTAGGCTAAATAAAGAGCCTAAAGAAACAGACTGCAGAAAGCCTTTTGTTTTTAGCCCCATCAGAGCCCTCCCAGGGCTGTTGCAGTGGCTCCCTGAGCTCCATCACAGTCCTTGGTGTTTGTGGCTGTTTGCAGGCACTGCCACACCAGGTCCTGCTGCCTGCTGAGAATTCAGCCAGCAGCAGGGCAGGTTTTGTTCTCCCATGAGATCTTGCCCACCTGATTTCTTCTGCCTTGAAGCTCCTGCATGACTTAGTTTATCATCTTGCAGTGCTTCCTTGCAGCCACCTTTTGAACATGCCTTTCTGCATGGTAAGTTCTGTAAAAGCTGTGGTTGATTCATAGAACACAATTGCTTGGAAGCTGTGTTAAATCCCCTGTTTTGGTTAGCAGAATGAAACCTCATAGCTTGACCTAGAAATTGAAAGAAAAGAGGCAGAAGGGAAAGGAGAGTTAATGGATTAACTCTGCGGAGCAGCTGTGATAAAGGTTCCATGTTTCATTCTGCTGCTGTTTCAACAAAGAGAGGTTTTTCTTTAAGTGGCTGCTTTAACCTGTGTGGATGGATCTCTGCTAGCTGGTGACCCAGGAGAGCAAAGAACTTTCATCTGCTCCAAAAGGGACTGCACAGGTCCTTTTTCTTCCCTTGCAAACTGATTTTAAAAATACAGTTCCATGTTATTTAGTGAGAATAATGAAATGCCAAAGGTGAGAGGCTAAAAAGACAGAGGTAAACAACAGAGGGAAAATGTTTTCTGGTTAGCCTAATGGAGAACATGGTTAGAAAAAGATGTTGCATGTGGCAGGAACCACAGGGGGAGGTGCCTGTGGTGCCAGTGAGATAAAGATCAATTCACTGACCAAATCTTAGTTATATTTTAAAAATAAAATGCACAGTTATCACTGGGTTTCTGAAAGCACATAATGCTTCTGTGTGTTTTGTGGGAGCCTTGTGATTGATTGATTAAGTAGTGGTCTAATTTCCGTATTCTGAAGGATTCTAAAAAAAACCCTAAAACACTAGTGTTTATTTACTGCCTTGCAGGTGGCAAAGGTCTGCACATTTTCTTTAGATAAGCCTGTTTCCTATTAAGAAGATGCTGATCATTGACATTTAACATCTGTGTCCAATAGAGAGCACACAGTTCTCTGAGGAAACTTAGATTTGGGAATGAGGCAGAGACCTAAAATTGGTTGTGCTCCACTGAGACATTCATATTTACTGATGTCTGAGAGATGCTTAAAGGGCTGGCCTGATAAATTATTCTACTGTCTTGCTTGGCTCTGTGGCTGAACATTGGAAAGATCGTATTTTGCCGTTAAATGAAAAATGCAGAGACAAGAAGGTGTCTGTCTCCCTGCTCTGCCTGTGTGATGGCTTTGCTGGCACCATCCATCTTGCAAAGCTGTGCACTTTTTAGTGACCTAAGAGATAAACTCTGTCACACAGTGTACCCTGCTTCTGTTCAGCTGTTAAACGATCATTAAAAGAGCTCTGACCTTTCAGTCTCTTTCCTTATGTGGTTTCTGGTGTGATCTAACAACAGTAGAGTAACAGCCATGGTTGGTAGTTCCCCAAATAATTCTCTTCGTTCATTGAGAAACACTGCTCCCCAGCCAAGAAACTCATAACACAGTTTTTAATAGATTTTACATACAATTTTATTTTTCATATAAAAGCAACAACTTCTCTTTGCTTGGGATTTGACACATTCAGATTCATGGCATGTGTAATCTTTTGGGTTTTTTGGTTTTTTTTACTTCTGAAATTTTAAATATATAATTGATTCTTTTGTAGTTTATAAACTTGACTTTTTTTTTTCCTTTTTAGAACCTTTTTATTTTACTCATGTAATTTTAATATTTTCAAGTCAAAGGGCAGCTCAGGTATGTGCTCTCTCTTTGCATTTAGACAGTGTTTGAGGTGCAGGTCTGCAATTTATCAGAGAACTGAGATGTGACACCTGAGCTGCTTGGCTCTGCAAGTAATCCTGATTACCTGGACACTCAGATGGTTGAACTGCCTTGTCTCCCTTAAGTGAGTGTGCCAGTGGGGGAGTCCAAGGTCATCTTGTGTTCATGATTTCTCTTCTGAATCAGGGAGAGGGTCCTGAAGGGGTGTTCTTATATTTATTGGTGGTCAATTAATTGAAGGTTTTTAAGTTTCAGTAATTGTCTCTTTGGAGGAATGCACACCAGTTGAAGAGCTACATTATCATCCAGAACAACTGGGCTACACAGCTAAACAGGTCACCTAGTAAGGGATGGTCACAGGAAGATTCTGAACATGAGAAGTGTCACCTGAAGCAGGGACTAAACAGGCTGGACATTGAAAAATTGAGGTTTTAGCCTCATTCAGACTCAGTGTTGAGGATGATTCTTTATCTTTATATTGTCAGATTTTTCAAACCATGACATAGTGTAAGTTGGGACTTCCAGATTTTCTTGTGCCATGACCTGTTGCTCTATACTTGTTAAGCAGAATATAAAAGCTCAGAATATTAGAGTACAGATATAGAGAAATTAAATAAGACATTTATACTCTTATCACATCATAACTCCTAGTGTCTGTAGTGCACGCTTTGAGATAGACTTATGACAAGAATAAATTCTGCACTTCAGCTGGCTGATTATGCACTTCTTGATCCTTAAGTGAGAGTGAAGGCTTGAGGCAAGAGATGTTAGTTCTGTAATAGTAGTTAAAATATATATCCACACCTAAATGAATTGCAGTTAGGCATTTGAGACCTTCGTTTGTGGTCTGTGGACAGGACAAAGTCTTACCCTGAAAAGAAATGAGATTCAGGAATTTCAGACCCCAGACATGGATGAGAATGAAATCTGTTTGTAGCCTTTGAACCCAAGTTCTGAGCTTGCCATGATAATGAGATGCTGCAGTTGCAGATCTTATATAAAAAATAAAAATGCATATCATTTATATTTTTGTTCTTAATGATCACACACTCAAGCTTTTCTTTTTTTCATACTCCAGATGAGATTCTCCTCTCATCATGCATCTCTGGGAACTTAAGCTTTATACAGAATGCTAATATTGCAGGCTTTGTGACAAAACCCAAAATACTGACAGTGCCATGAGAAGAAGGCTAAGTTGATTCAGATTATAAACATAATGAATTTTCAAGACCTGTGATGACTTTCAAGAAATCTTTTGTTGTTCTGGTTTTTTGAAGAAGGTGTATGAAAATCATCTGAGAGCAAACAGCATGTAGAATGGCCCAGAAGGGAGTTTTTCATCACTATTATATATATAATCATTTAGCACAGCCTTGAGTTCTGTCAGACTTAAATGGCAAGCTCACTGTTAATTTTGAAGTTTAAAGTGTTCTTGAATGTTTTCCTTATTTTGCTCACTCATAAACAGCATTTTGGTTTTCACTGATCAGGTCCAGGGTTCCCACCTGTACTCTCAGGCTGTCCTCGATAGGTGTGAGCATCCGTCGTGCTGAGGGTTCAAGAGGTCTGTCTCAGGAAACAAGGCCCAGAAAATATGGTTCAGCAGCACGTCTGTTTGCAGTGTGGAGCCTGAACACACATTTGGTGACTGCCTGGATGTCAGAGCTGAGGAAAAAAAAATAAAGAAAAGAAATACCCAGTACTACTAATTACTTGCCAATGCACTGAGTAAAAGAAAGAAAATCTTAAAAGGAGGCACTTTTTATTTTTATTAAGGAGTCTTCTTAAACAAGAACTCTTATTTTTTGAAATATGCTCATGGTATTTTCACTTTTATCTAAATAGAAACGAATGTTTTTGAGAAGCTCTTGCATTCAACCTTTTTTCCCCTACAGCTTTCATGCTAATGAACTGCAGAGATCCCAGAAGCAGTTTTCTATATGACTGTGACAGGTTTGTTAGTAGATTATGTGGTCAAGGTGGATTTATAAAGGGTTTTTGTATGTTTGGAGCTTGTGAGAGATTTTGAGTTTCAAACTCACTTCACATAATTATTCCTAGAAGAGATAAAAGTTTGGCTAAATCTCCCTTTTTAAATCATCTGACTTGGTCCCTCACAGTCTAATATAGGTGAAAGATAGGTAATATTAACCTTTTCAATCCTAAAATTACAATCTGGTTGGCTAGCTTTGGTGAGAAAGCTTTGGTCAGGAAGTGGGTCTAGAGCCCAGTCTGCATGTAACCCTATTAATGTTTGGCTGGATTCCACTCTAAATAATATTCAGATTGGTAAATCAGAAATTGAAATTTCCATTGCTAATATGCTGAGCTGGCCAGCTTGTTTGGTTATATAGTTTAACAGCATGTTGCCCTCCTGTTGACCAGGTCCATGTCAAACTGGAATGAATGCTCACAAAAAATGCTGTCAGCCCCTTCTTGGAAGCCACTGGAGTTTCATGGTGCTGGTATGACTTTGAGCTGATACTCTTCCACACAGACACTCACACGAGTACAATATCTTTGGTGTTGTACTAAAAAATTCTTGTAGCATTTTTAATGATTTTTTGCTTCATGTTATCTGTATTAGAAATGAATTTTCTATATTGGGGCCATAGGTCTGCAGCTGTTGTCTTTTTCATGGGATCAGTGTAGGTTACTGGGTTTGGAGCTATTTTGTATATGCAGTTTTTGTGAACTTTGGTTTATTTTTTGTTAATGCAGAATACCAAAAGGCAAAGGTAGCTTTTCAGCAATTGATAATTCTCCTAGGAAAGGTACTGAGGATAGTCACTCTGCTGGTCTGATGGATGTTATACCTTCAGCCATGGTGGTTCAGTTCCCTGCTACCCATCACCATGCTTCCTTGAAGGCAGGAGAATCAAATAAATATGTGTATTCTGGACTTGCCACCATTGGGCAGAAGGTCAGCCTTGGACCAGTGATCTAATACCTGATTTAGTTAAATCCTGGGCATGCCTATAAATTCTCATCAAAGGTTGTCTATTCTGCCTTTATATGAGGAGCTACTATGAGCAGTATAAAAGCTTGTTTAAAAAAGATGATGATAAAAATGTGAGACTCCCCTGCTGATGCATCTCTAGCAGGGTCACATGTACTGGAAGGCACAGAGGAGCTGAAGAGATCTTCTCAACCTTCTGAAAGATGCAGCAGTGTTAATTTAGGCTGTTGTTATATAAGAGGTACCACTCTATGCCAGCAGATGCAGGTAGTCACTGCTGAAAATAGTTTCTGGTAAAATGCTCATAATTTTTTCATGTGTCAATTATATTTGTGAATAGCCTTAATTTACCTTATCTGTGTGACCTGGCCCATATTCCAAGGTCTCAGCTTGAAGGGCCATTTAAGGCCCTTGCATTTGAAGAGTCCCAGGATATGGAAGAGTTGTTCCAGCCATTTATCTTTCTGCCAAGTCAGCAGTGTTTAGTTCCCTCATGTCCAGCTCCCTCAGCCCCTTTGTGCTGCCCACCTGTGTGGGGCTGCACAGGGGGAGGGTGATGGGAGCTGAGGGGAAAGAGAGCAAGAAAACAAGTCCTGGCTGGAAACTGCAGAGGAAGGTGTGGTACCTTTGATGGAGCAAAATAATACTTTCCACAAAAATAATCACTAAATTAGGTGGACTTTTTATTAGGTGCTTGTCAGGTAAAGAGCCTGTGGGGCCATACAGAGTTCTCAGGAACACTGTTTGAACTCTGCAAAAGGTTGAACATGGCACAGTTAGACTGGCTTGCTGGTTTTAGATTGTCTTTATGTTGATAGGGCCTATTTTTTTCCTAATCCTGATGATTCTATGAAAGATGATCAATCTCATTTATGTATATAGCCAACCTCTACTTCGATTAATTGTACTTTGAGGAGAGGGGTTGAGGTTTGAGGAGGCATCATCCATGCTGACTGATTCCCTGGTTCTGTGGTTCCATACTGCAGGCTGCCAGTTCAGCTCCAGCCACGTCTCTTTGCAGTCAGCAGCTTTGTCAGCAGTGTTGACTTGCTTGTGCTAGCTGGGGGCACCAGCCGGAGTCGTTGGGAAATGCTGTCTGAAGTAAGTCACGAGGTATTTTCTTAGTATGAGTTTAGTTTTCAGGGCAGTGACCATTTCCAAAATGATGTCAATTTGTCTGTCATGCAAAAGTTCTCCTTTGCCTGAGACTTCATAAGCTTTATGATGATTATTTCTGGATTTGGAAGTTACAGTCATAACAGTTCTTCAGGCCAACTAGCTTTGCTCTTGCATAAATTTTGTGGTGCTTTTTGTTTGCTGGTTTGCAAGAAAATTTTTGTAGTGTAAAATGTAAGGCTTCCATGTTAGGATGAAATATAATTGTTCTCAAAAGCGCAGATTATAGTGTGGGAAAGCAGCCAATTCCTGATTGAAAGTAATTTCATACTACTGTGTGTAGGCTTGACTCAATTTACATAAGGTCACTGCTCTATCTGTCGATGCTTGTCACAAACTCAGGAGATGATGTAGTCTATATGAAATGGAACAGGTTTTATTTGTTGTTGTTGCTGGGTTTGGGACTTAGGCATTTTTGTTTGTGGCTTTGTTTTAAGTAAACACATCCTACTGATGCCAAACAGGGTTTAGAGTGTCTTCTTATTAAGGATGGCGATAGTGCCATGTGTTCTCAGCTTTTATGTTAAATACACTGAAACTGTGAAGCAGATGCCTTGTTTTCAGGAGATGAAGCTCAGCTTTGGGCTCTACTGGAATCATCCTGGTTAGGTGTACCGTGTGGTATGTAATTACATGTATACAGTTGTGTATGCATATAGCTGTTGGTAATGAGGACAGCGATCATATGAGGAAACAGTTGCTGATAGAACTGGTTTCAGAAGAAACCTGAAGAATTTCCACTTCCTGTGATAAAGCAATTTCTAAATTTCACTGGGTATTTTAGCTGTGATGTGACTCTTACGATAATGTTTTCAGTCAACTTTGCCTCTGACAGGAGTAATTCCTCCCCCAACCATTCGTTCTTTAGTTCATCTCTTTTGTTAGTGTAAAAGTTTGTGCAACTTTATGGTAAATCAATTTGAGAAGCTGACATGGGATTTTTGGTCAGGGCCAAGGGTAAGCCTAAGGGTAATAAGAAGAGGCTGGGGTAGGGAGGAAGGACTGCTTTCAGCAGCAATGTCAGCTTATGGCAGCTTTGCCTATTAGTGATACTGCAGCCAGAGGCACTGGGATTTTTCAGAAAGGAAGCATCAGTCATTTCCTGAAACTGATTTTTGCAAACCACTATAGACTAGATGTGTTGTGTGTTGGATAAAAAAATCTATCCAAATCCAAGAAACCAGTTTCCCCTTGATAATACTCTGGATGGATGAAGTATGTGTTTGACCTTTTAAATTGCCCTGTGCGCATTTGCCTTCAATGTGTGCGTGCGCCTGCTTCAACACCAAGAGATTATAAACTTAGCTGGTTTCAGGCTCCTTAGTTCTGCTCTGAATCATGTCAGCCATGGGCATGGCACAGCTGTAATTCCATTCTGGGGCTGAAGAATATCAAGTCTTTTGCTCACAGAGAGACTCCAGATTCAGTAGTCATCTGCCAGGTAACCAGTCTGGACGGAACTGAGGGCCCATGTTCTGGCAATTGCATTTTATGAGGATAATGATTATGTTCAAAAGGGTAGAATGTACATAAGATGACAGAGAGACCTTTTTCCACTTTTATTGTAAAGATGCTGGATTGCAGCTGGAAGTAAGTGATAAGGAACATAGCAGAGCTGGAAATGAGCACTGACAGTCTTGCCTTCTTTCAAGTGTGTTGTGCCCTCTTGGGACATCAGGGAGCTTTCTGGTTTATAAAGGCCAGTAAATGGCTGATTAGTGAGCAGAAAGGAGCTGTAAATCCTTCCAAAAACATACTTTGCATTTTTATTAAGTAAAAAGTCCTCTTGAATGATGTATGATCAAATGTGTTTGTATTTCCTATCAACTAAGCTAATTGATACGACTCACTGTATTGAAAAGCTTCTTTCCTGCATTTCATTGCTTTGTCTTAGTCTAGATAAGCTAGAAAAACATATCCTTCTTGTAAACTGGCAGTGACCTTCAGGGCCAATAAATTACATAAGTTTTCAAGCAGAAATAAGCATGTTGCTTCATTGTTCTCTGCCCTTTTTCCACAGCTAATCTAGATGCCCTTTAATGCTGCCCACCAATAGAGCATGCACAGTTTGCTTGTTCGCTGCTTTTGAACTGAGGAAAGCCTGAGGAAACCAAATTAACTTCATTCATTGTGAGATGTCAATACAGTCATGAATGTGATCACCAAAAATAGTGAATATAGCAGAAAGAGGTAGCAGTCACAGATGTTCTCCAGTTTCTTCATAACCCCTATTCATGCTGTCACCTTCGTTTGAGATGATGAAATAAGGTGGACTGGAATTCCAGTGCTACCAGGGAAGCCTGAAGGAAAATATATGGATGAGTGTCTCTGACTGACCTGAGGACTGTGCTGACCTCACCTTACTCTTCTTCACTGGGAACGATTTTTAAAATCTTTCCTATTTTCAAGTGAAATAATGTAAGCAGCTAGAGAGCAGTCTGAATCCAGGCTTTTGTTATTTGGTTGCTTTAACAAAATGTGTATTTTCATTAATCAAATACAAATGCAATTAATTTTATTGAATTACTTAATTAGAATGGAGAGAATTCTGTGGACAAAATACATGGAACTAATGAACTTGATGCTATTTAAGCATCTGGAACTGAGGTAATCTTTAATTTCAGTGCACATAACCAAAGTAATTTGGGTTCAATTAATTCTCTGTTTTCTAGACTGTACCTTTAAAATTCTTAGCACCTGGTAAAAGAAAAATAGTTCACTGCCTTATCTTTCCTTTTTCTTTGTCTGCTTTAGTTGAATTTGGGGGGGTGAGGGTTGCTCCAGTGGCAAGTGATTAGCTTGTCAATGTGCTTTTCTTTATCATTACTTGCTTGTCATTTTCAGTCTTTTCCCCTAATTCTTTCCTATATAACATCTTATATGCATTTCTTCTATCATCTGGGCATCTTCTGCCTCTCCTTTTCTCTACTTACTGATTTTTTAGCTTTCCTTTCAAGTATGCTTATTACTGGCCTGTGCTGTCTGGAGTCATAAGTATGAATGTTGCTTAGTTTTCCATGGCTTAGAGAGACTTGGCTGGCACCTTGTTAAATAGTCTGTGACTATTCCTCACAGATGGAACATGCTAATTCTGAGAAGGGATCTCTGTGCCCAACTGCACAGTCACCAGCGTCACCATAGCTCCTTTGCTTTGCATGAACTGCATGGTTCTATCTCCTTTCTGTGAATTTGCTGACTGACAGACTACAGAATGTCTCTCTCCTTTCTCTGGTTTTTTTTTTCATCTCCTGTTGGGGTGTGCTGGGATGCAGAAGAGATTTGGTGTGAGATAGGGTTGTGTTGGTGCTTGGGTGCTGTAATTACCTGTGTAAATCTGAGCTGCTCTTTCAACTGAATCACTGCATTCAATTGTCGTTTTCTGCTGTGCCAAAAAGCTGTGTATTTGGGCCTGCTTTTTTTTCCCCTTCCTTTTTCAATCCATGGCACAACAGGTAGGATAGCCTATTTGCTTTTTGTTCTCAGGGCAGGCGTATGTGCAATCAACTCCTCGAGACGAGATGCTGGGTTCTACATTGCTTTGAAGCAATCCTGATTTTCAGTTTCCATTTGGTATATACAACATTCACTTAAGTTTCAGTGTAGTGAAAAGCAGCAGGGCTGTGCAGCTACTAACACTGTTCTGTTCTCTTACCAACTGCTGTTCCCCAAAAGAAAGGAAAAGAGAATGGAGGCAGGGCAAGGGAAGCCACAGACTTTCCCAACAATAAAATTATACTGTTTAAATGTGTTTAATACTATCTTAAGGAAAGGATCTGCTGGTGGTGCTGGGTATGGAGATTTTGATCCAGTAATCCCTACAACAGATGAATCTTCACTTGCTTTTTTTGGCAGAATGCTTCATATGTATGACTCAGGGAGAAAAGAAGTAGCTGGGACTTTGGATTGCTCAGTGAGACAGGAGGAAAAGTATGATTACAAATCCGTGCTGATTTGTTCATGTTGTGGTTTTTTTTACTCTCAGCTTGAAAATAGAACTTACTTCCAATTTTTTTATCAGTGTAAAACCAGAGGAACTAACCTAAAACTTTCTTTCCTCCTTCTCTCTCTCTTTTTTTGTATTTTTATTTTCATATGCCACAGCCTTTTATTTCTTGCTCTTACAGTAGCTAGCAAAATGCCACTTCTAGTGCACACTGCCAGCAATTGGGACTGGAAGGAGAAAAACTGAGGTCTGCCCTGTTCCTCCCCTTCCTACTCTTCCTGACCCAACATTGTGACTTCCTTCAAAGTCTGTCTTTGATGAAGTCATTATCTGTAGTGTTAATCAGCTGTGAACGCTCAGAGACACCTGGAAGGAGCGGTAGGTCTGCTGACAGAAGTGCTGGCTGCTGTGTTTGGAAGTAGCCTGGACAGGATAACCTCTGCTGAAAGGCAGCATGATCTGTAGCTCACCCATGGATGTGAGTGTCAATACACCTGCTCATTATCCAGGTACCATTGCAGCAGGAAATGTGACTTGAAGATGGAGGAGAGAAGGTGGTGTGAGAGCACAGTCTGTGCTGCCTGGCATGGTAAGTTGGTCCTGCTTGCCAGCTCATCACCACATTCTTGTGAGGTGCATCCACACCTCACATATATTGTGTCAATGGTGATGACATTCATTCTGCTCCTTTGATGAGCAGACTAGAAAAATCACTGGAAAGAGAATAAGAAAATGTAAGATATTATTTGGAAGGGAGAGATGGAAGGTAAAGGAGAGACCCACGGCTGTGTAGTTTGACAGTTCTTCACTGGTTACTGAAGGTTACTTAACACTTTTACTGTCTCTGTTGAGGTAGACTAGAATTTAAGGAAACTCCTTTACTGAAAAGAGTTGATCTAGCATTTCAGTGTGGTTGGTAGCATGTGATACTTTTTTTTTCAGTCCCAGGAAATTCCCAAACATTATAAGACACTAGAAGATGGTTTATTTAACTGAATTTTCACTAGGCTAAGATTATAAGAACTCCTGAAGTCGGTCTTTGAGACAGTGGAAAATCTAATTTTTCTTACTACTGCTAAGACATATCCCATTTCTTCTTCCTTCTGCTAAGGTTTGAAGAAAAGGATGTGGTACAGTGAGGAGTGTTACACTCAGAAAGTTTATTCTTAAAATATGCTGGCTACATATGTTTAAGACTTTACAGAAGGCTTTGCTAAATCTTCTCTGTGTGTTTTGCTTACCTTCCCTGCAGAGCAAGAGCACCTTGATGCTACAGCCACAGATAAGGGGCCGTGAGTGTGGATATTAGCCCTGAAAATTTGTTCTGTCAAACTGGTGAAGATGGAGTTGTTTGGTCTGAGGTAGTTTAATAAATGTGAGACTGAAAATAAGACTTAGCCTAGCTCTGGGTGCAACCAGATTGTCTGAGACTCAGACTGTAGGTTCAGGATAAGATATTTGAACTATGTTTGCCTAATCATTTTTATAGACTGTGCAGCTAAGGGGAAAATCAGAGCATGAGTGCCAGACATGAGAGAAACAGGGTGGTTCAGGTGGTGTCTCGTCTGTTTCTTCTGCTGACTGAGAAGGAATAGTTTTAGAGATGAATCCACTCAGTTGTTCTCTAAACATTTTAGCTTCTTTCAGGCTCTTGCTGTCAGGGAGAGCTTGTGACACAGAATCACAATGACAGTGCCTTGCAAGGTTTTGTTTAGTACTAATAAAGAAATGTAATGTATCAGAACTCCTGAAATGCTACAGCATTGTCTCTATACTAGATGTGCATAGATGTCCATTTGTAAGACGAAATAAACAAAGGAGAGAATTTTTTTGCATCCTCCAACTTCTTCACATTTGTTTGAAGTACTTAACATGGGAGGAGGGAGTGAAACAGTTGGATCCCATGTCTGTTGCAATTTTGGCCTTTTTGCTGACACAGCTAAGAGGAGGGTAGTTATGAATTGTTGCTGAAACTGCATAAATTGTAAGTCAAAGACACACTATGAGGAGATTGTGCTACAATGTCCTCATACGTATTGAAGAGGTGGTTCTGCTGTACATTCTCCTTTGGTGTGCTGCTTGCATTGCATGCAAGAATCTGTAACCTTCTGCAGTCAATTCTTTATCTTAAAGATTGTAGGGCACAGTGCAAACAGAAAAAATGACCAGTGAACAGAGCACAGAACTAATAGTCAGATGAAATAAACCCATTTTCAGCTCTGCTACTAATGCTTTGTAAATTTTGGCACATCACTTAATTTTTGTGCCTCAGTTTCAATACCTTTAAATAACTTTGGAATAAAAATGTTTAGTGCTTTCTCACAAGGGAACCTCCGTGTCACAACTGTATGAGACCCAGTTTTTTGATGACTGCTGCACAGCTGTATGAGAGCTCCTGCATTAGCACAAACTAAATTTATCAGCTGCTGAGAGCTCCTTTGAAGGTCATCCTGTCCTGAATATTTTCTGGGTTCTGTTACATTTTTTCGTCTGTCAGGAAATCTCCTGACTCCTATTGCTCTGTAAACAGCACTTTGAAAACTGGAAGGTTTTTTTCAAAAGTGCTCTGCTCCCTGTGCTGCCTCCCTGGCCTCCCTCCCCACCTACCTCAGGCTCCTCTCTCTCCCTCTGAGTCTCTGTGCTTCTGGTATTGCTGGCTGAATCTTGCACAGCCTTCTCTCCATCCCTTCTCACTCTTATTAAATGCAGTTTATCTCTCTGCTGTTAAGTAGTCTATTGATTCACTTTGGAGTTTATTAGATTATCGCTGTCTGGGTTTTGAATTTTTTAAAGTGCTTTTTCAGACGTGTACGTGTGCACATATGAAAATAAATCAATGAGCAGGGACAATGCACAATCATTTACACAGCTACAGCCACCACTCTAATGTAATATTATCATTTAAATGCTTGCTGAGTATTCAGTCAGTGAAGGTCTCTACTGCATGCTCCACAGTGCTGGAGCCCGAGGGTAATGTTTTTCATAGCTGTTTATTACTAAATACTCTTGATGGAAATACAAATACTACCAAAACTCCATATGTGGTTTAAGTACTGGGGGGCCTGTATTGTTTAAAAAATGGCACTAAAATTTTAAATGCATCTGAAAAAGAAACTGAGATACAGTGGGTCTGTTCAGGAGTAAAGAGTGATAAAACCAAGTAGAAAATTGATCTGCAAAGCCTGTAAGTTTATTTGTAAAATTCCCCTCTAGCAGAAGCTCAGACACTTGACTGAAAACATGCTGCCAGTGCTGTGGTTAACCCTTAGCAGCCCAGAGTAGTTTATATCACCTATGCTTTCCTAGGGCCACTTCTATTGTTACCTTTGCATGATTTTTTGGTAAGGAAAGGCAAACAATTCATCCCATCCATGCCTTACAGTTGTGTCTCTGAAATGTTTTAGTTTATGGTTTACATTTTTTTGTTTGGAAATGCACTGAATGGTTTTATATTGTGGTGGAGCTGTGTCGTGCCCAATGGGGTATATTTTTCAGTGTGCTGGTGGGGCTCAGACTTCCTCTGCTGGATCAGTTTCACCAGCTGGTGGGAATAGTGACAGGAATATGGGGATTACAGATGTTCATGCAGCCAAAAAGGAAACAAGCCAAGTTAAAGGCACATTGTTAAATCTGCCCCAGAGGCTTGGCTTTTATTTTCCTGAAGACATGAAGACTTCAAAAGATTTCTTAGTGTTGTAGTTCTTCACTCCCCCCATTTCTTAGTAATATATCCTCCATTAGGAAGGAGTTCATCTCAAGATTTTCAGTTCCCCAAAATGACATATTTGCACCAGAAAAGACTCCATCTTTCCATGCAAAACCTCCAGTTTACTGTAGATGGTTTCTATAGGCACAAGCTTCAATTTAGCAGAACATTTAAACACATATAAAAACTCTGCTGTGGTGATTGAATATTACATTTAGAATCGCAGAATGTGCTCATTTGGAAGGGATTAATAAGAATCACTTTGTCCAGCTCCTGGCCCTGCACAGGAACATCCCCACAATTCACACCATGTGCCTAAGAATATTGTCCAAATACCTCTTTAACTCTGTCAACTGGTGCCGTGACTGCTTTACTGGGGAGCCTGTCCCAGTGCCCAAACCACCTTCTGGATGAAAAACCTTTTCCTAATATCCAACCCATTAGTGACCAGTTACCAGCCTGATGTAAACCCATTTAATATTACCCTTTGTGCTCAACTGATGAGCCATTTCCTTACCAATCAACTGATGTGTTTGTCACTCACAGTATCCTTGGGGACACTTGGGGCCACACTCTTGTGGAGGAAAAAATGTAAGTATACATATAGGCATGTATGCTCGAAGGGAGAGATTTCATATCCAGTATTAAAACTGATACAAAGCCATTGATGTGGATTCACAGGGTTTTTTTTGTAGGATAAAGTCTATTTCAAAGAGCTTCTTGTTTGTCACCTCATTTTTAACTGATTTTTCTTTCTTCGCTGAACAATTCCTTTTTCAGTTCCCATTTCAGTAGGGAATTTCTTTCTGTGGCACAGCCATTGGTGTGGCACAATCAGAGCTCCTCTGTTCCATTCTTGTGCTAAAGGCTTCCTCCAGCCTAGCTTTATTTTACCATCAAAGGCTGATGAAAAGCAGCCCTATTGCTTCCCTGCTTGTATTTGACAAGCTCCACTGTAAGGTTTGCATTAGTTCAGCTGGAGTTAAAAACACGTAGTCATATTTTATACCAGATTTTCTCTGCTGCCATATATACTGGTGTGTACCCTTTTTAGTATGGTTCTGCAGCCAGTGCACTCCTGCACAGCCTAATGTGTTCATTTCATTGTCACTTACCTGTGGTTTTGTTGATACAAAACCAAGGGCAGATTGTTGATGTTATCCAAAATAGATTGCATTGCCAGAGGTGTGCAGGGTTTAATTTCAGGTGTTAAGAATTTCTATTCTGGGCACCATGCGTCTCTCTGCTGCTCCCCTTTTCTGCACCTGCTTTGCTGGAGCAGTTTCCATAGCAATAACCT
Organism: Passer domesticus; assembly: GCF_036417665.1. NCBI lineage: Eukaryota > Metazoa > Chordata > Aves > Passeriformes > Passeridae > Passer > Passer domesticus. The sequence goes on from NC_087479.1 coordinate 38,262,211, forward strand.
CTTCAAGTTTTCCAGAGGTGTTACAGGAATGATTTTCTTTCTCCTCCTCCTCAACAATTCAGGAAAATGGAGCTTATTAGAGATACTTTTTTGTCCTCTGTGCCTTGATAGGAGCCTGGCAGGGGCACTCTGCAATCCCAGGTAAAGCTGTCTGCAGCACACAACTGCTTGTCCATGATGAGGACCCCAGCTGGGCTGCCCACTGCTGCAATTTGCTTGACCTAATATAGGTTGTCTTTGCTTCTCTCTTGACTCAGGCAACAGTAGTCTTATGAAAAGAAGGAGCAGGACAGATGGGGAAAAAAGTATTCTGAAAATGAGGAAAAACTGAAGTCTTAAAGACTGAGAGCCAATAATTCAAGTTTCCATCACGTTTTGTTCTTTTGCCAGGCATGTGTGGTGCAACACAACTGTTCAGCTTGCAGCTCAGTAGCATATGGGAAAATATAAATCCCTAGACAAGGAAAGCATTAAGCAGGTGCCTGCAATCCCTCAGGAGCCTAACTAAACGGGGAGTTGGGTATTAACATGGGCTATTCAGTTATTTTCTTAAAAAAGTATTGCATTTTGCAGCAATATAAGGCTGTGGTTTGAAAGTGAGATGTAGATGATGAGTTCTGTAGCAGTGTGGCAAAACCTTTGTGACCTGCTAGGCCAGAGTGACCTGCTTGAGTGCAGGTGTCTGTGCAAATGACACCCGAGGAGCCATTCTGAGATACTGCCTAGAGCTACTGCTCTAGCACCAGGTATTAGCCCACTGCCCTTTCTAAATTGATAAGCAAGCAACAAGGAAAAGTTGTTGTTGTTATTATTGGTCAGAAATATGCTGAAAGCAGATTATATAGAAAGCTGTGAAATCTTCTAGGGTGACACATGCAAAAACAGCTCCCAAGCACAATGAAGATAAGTTTGACAAAGAGACCTTGGGAGTAGCTGATTTTTCTGAAGCACTGTCTGAGACACAAGTCTGTATGGCTGCTGCTTGATGTTCACATTTAGAATTTAAATAGTGGGACATAAATTTGCTTTATTTTTATATTCTTTCTCCAGATTTGTGACCAGGCAGCAGCAAAGTTGTGAAATTCATAGGAAAAAGCCCCTCTGGACACAGGAGATGAGCCCCATCCCAAAGCTAATGATCTCCATGTGCCCTTGCCCTTATCTGAAGTCTACCAGAACTCTCAATGTGCAGGTTTTTTCTCTTTTACCATTTGTTGCAACCTTGAAAAGACCTTTTTGAATGCTTTAAAATAACTATGTTGTCATTCCTTAGTTAAAAAAGAGCTTTTATTCTCTCTGTTTTTTCCCCTTCAACCTCCGTTGTTCAGACGTTTTAATAATTCATATCCCTTTTGACTTCCCACACTTGCTTGTGCTACCTGTAGTGCTCAGTGAGAAATGTGCTCTTTGCAGAGCTCAAAAGATCAGCTGAGAAATTAGTTCAAATGATGTAGGTGGAGGGTTATGTTTCACCTCCTAATTGAAGTGTAGTAAACCTACAAGTGTTAGGGCTCCTACAGCAACTTGGTCAAAATGCCAGTGTATTGCTGGCTGTTTTCTCCAGAAAGCATGGATGCAGGCTTTGTAGAAATGACTTGTTGCTGAAGAAACTGTGAATTGGAAATTGCCTATCTCTGTTGTGTCACATTTCAGCTGCAACACTGAGCTCTTGTGTTTTGCACACAGTTACACGCGCAGACGAGTACAGGGAAGTTTGGAGAACAGCAGTAGACATCTGTCCCTTTTGCAATTTTTCTAAGCTTCCTTTATGTGGAAATCCCAGGTGTTGTGCTATCTTACTGACTTAAAGAAAATACCATTTTGACAACCTAATCTTGCAAAAAAGACGAAGTCAAGTGTATTTCTTTGGGAAGTGTCTTAGCTGCATACGTACAAGATTTGGTTTTTAATTATTGCTACACCCTCTAGCTATAATAAAAGACCTGTCAGCGTATTCATGCTGTCCCTATTCATATTCAGAGGGTTGGAAAGTAGAGGTTTAGATTCATTCTGGATTGAGGTTAGGCAAGCAAGGTCTTTTCTTTGGCGTAATGACTTTCAGCTCAGTTTGGTGACTGATCAGTTCAGTTATCTGAATTGTGTATGCGCAAAGAGAAGAAGGGTTGTGCTTTTGCATACATTCAATTTTTATATTTATAAATCAGAATCTGCCTCCATTTAAAAAATGAAGTGTCGTTGCCTTCCGCTTATAAAGAGCAGCTGCCACTGGCATTAAAACTTTGAAATGTTCTCTTGAGACCTCTGAGGATGCATCTATCTGAGTCTAGTAGTGGTCTGAGCTTACAAGTGGGAGCAAAGTGTCCCTTACTGCTTGAGAGTTTATGCAATAGATCAAAGACTTCAGGTTTAAGCAGCCCTCTTTCTTTGGTGAGCCTGGCTGTGTGGGTAGTCACAGAGTTCCAGCTGAAAAGGATAGGCCTGCTACAGCCAAACTTAGGCAGAATACTGCTGTTGACTTTTTTAGAAAGAGTTTGTTGTCTTAAGCTAACAAACCATTTCACAGCATAAGAAAGACCTCTGGTAGCTTTTGGCACAAGGCTTTTTCTCATTGTTTCAACAGCCTAGCTACAGAAAGAGAAGTGATGTTGTGGAGATCTGCAGGCACAGGCTCTTTCTTTCCATCAGAGGTGGTGTATTGGGTGAGGCTTCCCTGAATATTTAAAAGAGCACATCCACACCTTATGATATGGAAACTGAGGTAGTGAGGTAGTTTTGGGCAGGTTTGTTTCAAAACTGGAAGCAATTGGTCTACAGGGGTAGGTGGGATACAAGGCTAATGAACTAAGGGATACACCTTCAGTGACATGGCTGTGCTGGTTTTGGGACTTAGGCTGGAATTTCCATCTGGCATTGCACTGCATGGGCTGACAGTTATGAGGGGAAGGAGGAAATGTAAGCGGTCATTGCCATACTCATTGGCTCAGATTTCGTAGCTTATTTCTGTGGGACTTTGGCACCATGGGCGGTGCTAGCCTGCAGTTGTGGCAGTACCGGCAGTGGGACTAGCACCCAGGAAGGGGGGAGTGAGGGCTGAGGTCTCATCCAGGGTGCTGTGTTGGGACTGTGCTGCCCATAAAACTGTCTGCCCAAGCCAGAACACAGCTGCATCCTCATGCCTGGCAAAGTTCTATTGTGGACACACTAAGGTGCTGAGGCTGCTTTCTGAGCATCTTTTCCCAGGCTTCAGCTTCTGGCAGGCAACTGTGTCCCTGCTGTGCACACCACACAAGGAGGCAGCCTTACCTCTCCTCACATAAGCATCATTTGCCATGGCTGCACTGGAAGGACACAATGGAACCCTTGGAGCAAGCTTTGGCTTGTGTTACATTTACCCTTAAATGTTCAGGGCATTAGTAAGAGATGCATGCTATGCTGCAGTTATAGCCATGCCTTTGTTGCTGCAAAACAATAACTGCATATCAAGGGTCTTAAAAAGGGATTTGTGACTACATCTTACTCAGCTTTGTTACATCTTACTGTAGCCTATACCTCTGGTTTTGCAGGGCACAGTCACAAAACCCTCTTGGGCTCCATTTTGAGTTAATACTCAAATTTAAGACTTTTTTTTCTCTGGATTTTGTATGCAGAAAATAAGGGGATAGAAGTGCTAAAGTTGACTACTGTTGTAATTTCATGGTGTCTTTTGGCTTTGTGTGTTTCATATCTAATTAATGAACTGCCTTGGCATCTCTGTAGGTTGTACAGCTCTGAGCTCATTATTGGCACCTTCCAGGCAGTGACTGGAAACTGCTGAATGCTCTGAAGAAAGTGGTAGTGCTTGGTTGTTTCTTTTTTTCCCCCTTTTTTTACAAAAAAGGTCATCTAGACTGTCTTACTTCTTATGTCTTTTTCTCATTTTGTTTCCTTCTTTATTTTTGAAGGTCTTCCCAAAGACCTATGTATGACAAAGAACCATGAATGGTATGTGTGCTCCTCTGTGCTGGGCATGAGGGAAGCAGAATCATCTTCTTTCTTCATGAAGCATTACAGCCCTGTGTTGAACTGGTTTCATTTAGCAATAAGGTTATCATTGTGCAGTTCAGCTTTCAGTGCCAGGGAATTGAGTGATGACACTTGCTTAAGCCCACACTCTGAATCATGCCAGCTGAAGTGGGATGATATTCTAAGTGGGTGGGTTTTGGCCTTTCATTCCACAGTTAGTCTTGTGAGACTGGTAGCTTCATATACAGTAAATATCTCAAATGAATGCTGTGTGCTTGGATGAGTAAGTAGGATATAAAATAAGTGTAAGCTCAGACCAAGAGTTTTGGTTGTGACATCAGCTGGTTTCACCTTGTCCACTGATGAGTGTTATCTGGAGCTTGGCAGCCGTGCTGAGGCGATGGCATTGCTGTCTGCTTGTGAGCTCCAGGCTTCTTGTGCGGCTGTGTCCTGGGGCCAAGGGAGGACCGAGGAGCCAACAGGGCAGCACGAAGGTGTCCCCTCTCAGGGGGATCAGTGGAGTCACAAACGGGTAAGTGTCAAGCCTGCAGACCTTCCAAGTGCAAGTGTTTGACTGCACTTGAATTCTCTTTCCCTGGGGGAGAAAAATGAGCTTTAATTTATGAAGTGAAGTGTCACAACACATTACAGCACATCACATCCCAACATGCTGCTACATGGAGCTGACATTTGTTTGCTTTAATTCCTCAAAATAGCTTTTATTTAGAGCAAATGTTCCCTGTTAATTCAAACAGTTCTCATTTTTCTGTGCACTGTACTTGCCAGTTCCCATGGGGACAGTTGTTCCTGCAGAGCTTTGCCCTGTGTTGGTGAGCTGTCAGGCCTTTTCAGAGGTTTTAGTTATTTTTCTTATTAGTAATGGAAAGCTTCTTCGTTGCCCCTCAATCCAAATAATACTAAACAGGAGGCAGTGATGCTTGTACTTTTTAATTACACTTCTGTGACATACCAAGTGCTTTGCAGGAGATGGGGGTGTTTCTTGGCAGAGGAGAGCAGTCTTTGTGCATTTGGTGATCACCTTACTGGTTAGGCAATGGCAGCCAACAGGGGCTGCAAGCTCTGTTCTGGATGAGATTGCTCTAGGGGAGGCTGTGGCACAGCCCACTACAGGAGGTCTGGCTGCAGAGTCACCTGCCTAAGGTCAGCACCCTATTGCAGTGAGGGCTACATAGGCACAGAAGAGATACCTACAGCTATAGTGAAAACCTAGAGAAGATCACCACTTGTGTGTTCAGCAAGGAGTTTCCATCTGGTTTGTGTACGTGTCTTGTGGGAGGACAAGTAGTTAGTTGCTGGACCCTGTTCAGAGGGTGGACTCTGGCTCTTTTTTTTATCAACTTCATGACAACTAATAAAGTTCTTGGGTCAGGATTGTTCTTCCATCCCTCTTTATTTGACTTAAGCAGAAGAGTGAGGTGAATATCAGTGGCATTGAAGTTTCACCACTTTCATTCCTTTCTTTTCCCCCAGTCTCTTTCACTATCCTTCATTTTGCTCTGTCTCCTGTGAGAAGAGAGCCAGAGCTGCCTGTGCTCAAAATGGATTTTTGCCTCTCACTTCTCCAAATGGTTCAATGCATTAGCAAATCCCAGCTCTATGTTGCATCAAGTCCCTTGTCACACTACTTCTATGGAAAACTGCTGCTGTCAGAAAGCGTGACCACAAGCAAGGTAGGAAGGACACTGAAAAAGTAGGGAAAGCTCTAAAATTCCTGATTATTTCTGTGTTACATGCATTCCTGGAGACATTTCTTGATCTGTGCTTGGAACCATAGTCATCTCTAGGTAAGTAATACAAAAACAAAATGGAAAAATATCCATGTTACCAACAAGCTTGCAATGGATAAGCATAATAAATGAAAGAGACTCCGTGAATAGTTTGTATCTGTGGTGCTTCCTTTGATTACTGTCTCCCGAGCTTTGGGAATCACAAATAATTTAGCCCTTCTCCAAATAACACATCATGTAAACAGATCTGCCTAGACTTCTGAACATATCTGAATACTCTGCTTTGGATGGAGCAGTAACTTGGGCTGTTGGGTAAAGCAAGAACTTAAGATGTCAGAATAATGTCAGAACTGGTTTATTTTCAGACACATTTTCCCGTATGGTTGAACAAACTAAATAAGTAAGGGAGGGAGGCTGTTTTGGAAGAGAGAGTGTGTGGGGGAACAGTGTGAAGCAGGAGGAGATAAGTGAGCAAGCAAGTTGATCTGTTGATAGGGGAGTCTCAGTTCAATCAAAGCAGTGTTTATGTAATTTAATAGCAAAGTGTGCCTCTTGCTTTCCTTTTCCTTACATCAAAACTATTTTATTCTATTACATTGTAACGTAACCTACATACATTTAATCCTAAGTGGTCATGATTTTTGCTTCCCATAGTGTCTCCAGATGTCTGTGTTGGCTTTCCTCCTGAAGTGTAGAAACAAGGTTGTAAGGAGACTCTAAAATGTGATGGCCTGAGCTTTGAGCATTTGGAGCAGCCCTTTCTGTAGCAGAGGGATCAGCTAGAGCTCCTGCCACTCTAAAGTTATCAAAATGGCAATGAATACTCATAATGGGTAGAAGGCCTGGTTGCATCAGCTCCTTTTCTCACCAGTGTTAACACCACAATGGTAAGCTGCCTTTAAGAGGCTAAAGGATCATTCATATATAACAGCTTATAAAAGTTATGTATGGTATTTTTCCCCCTTCATAACAGCACAGTATTTCCCAACAGTCCATCAACGTTTCTGTGGAGCTGATTCTTGTTCAGCTAAATAGCATCCTCCTTCTCTGGGCAGAGACCCAACTCCCTTTTCTCCTCCTTTTCTTTATTTCTGTTCCTCACTACACTCCATATCCAATAGTAGGTAAATAATAACTTTGGTAGAAACCACAATTGCACAGCTTATTCCATGCTGCTCTCTGCTTTCTTTTCTGCTTATCATGGTGGGATTTTTTTTCAGGGTTTTTATTTATAAGTTAGAACTCTGAAAGCTTTTCCAACTACAAAGAATGCCAGAGTTTCCCTGCTTTGGGTGTGGAAGCTTAAAAAGAGTTTTGACAGTACACACAAATTAGTACAACTATTTTTTTGTGCATAATTTAGTACACACACAAAAAAAATCCCCTCTCAGCTTATGAAAAACAGTTACTATTTTGTATTTGGGAGACCACTGTGTTGCCCATTGATTCTCCCAAATCCGAGAGTCATGGAATAAACCTCAAAGTGTTGATTTTCTGTCTGCAAGGATTATGTGTAAAACTGCTTCTGACAGTGTTGTTCCTTGTCTGAGACATTTCTCTCAAGGGAGCTTGTGTCACTTCAGTTCCATGCCTGCCTTGCATTCCTCATATAATTTAAGGTGTTGGCTTTAACCTTTAAAGCTTGAAATAGGATGAGTAGTGTGTAGTATAGCTCAGGTGCATCTGTTGATTTCCCATCCTGCTAACAGCCAGTTGGCTTAAGGAGGAACAGTTTAACTGGAAGCCTTTGGCACCGTGGTACCTTTCAGGTGTTGTCTTGCTGTGTCTCAATATGTCATCCTTTAAGAGGATGGAGGAGGTGGATTCTCCTGTGTTTTGGGTGTTGGAAGACACAGGAGCAGTCCTATACTCTGTAAAGTTCTGCGGGAATGCATGAGGTATGAGAAGATGCATTATGTGTATGTCCCCTGCTGTTATCCAAGCATGGGATACCTAAAATTGTAAGAGGTGTGAAAAATTGCTAAAAGTGAGCATGAGGGGAAACAAATATGGAGTATTTTCCTCTGACAGGTAAAATGAGCAAGCCAGGGTCACATTGAAGTACCTGGTGTTTTGTGGAGCTGCCTTTCCCTTTCCTATTTTTTCTCTCCTGGGAAAGAATTGGATTCAGACCAGAGGCTTCCTCAGCTGTTGTGCTCAGTTAGGCAGAGCCCATGGATTCACTTCACCTTGTGTCCTTTGACAAGGGATCTGTACTTCATTCACACCTACTCCTTACTGCCTATTGAAAGTGATAAAAAGAACTTTCTGGAAAGCTTTCTCTTTAAACTATGTTTATTTGTATTGCCTAGTGCCTTCATGCATTGCTTTGCCTTCAGCAAAAGAAAAAGGTACTTGAATGAAAAGAAAGGGGTAATAGCAATGAAAGAAGAGGGTTGTTATGTATCATAATGTTAGTATTCTTGGGAGAGATGCTACTCTAGTTGGAGGAACTAATCTTTGCTTGCATAAGTAGACAGAAATGCAGGCAATTTACAGCATCCGCTCATACCCAGATGTCAACTCACATTTCCAAAGAGAATCATCAAGTCAGGAGATAAACAGCTGGTACAGGCAAGAGGAAAATAAGCTTGTAAGTGTTTAAAGAAAAAAAAAGTGTTAATTTTTATGAAGTGTAGTGTGCTGGCATCTAAACAAATGAAAGTTAACAGCCAAGAATGGGAAAGTGGAAGGGCTTCTTTTTTTTTAGTAACATGTGGGAATTGAAGTCTTGGTACCTCTTGTAGCAGCTTTAAAGCATCCCTGTATTTTTGTATCAAGTTCCTTCTAGAACAACTTCTTGTATGCTAGCAACAAAATGAGAGGTAGTGTTTATGAATTTTGGTGCTTTGAAGTGCATTGAACTGACCTGAGTATCACAGTATGTCCACACACACCTCTAAATTTAGATTTTAACCTGACACATGTGTCTTGCAATTGGAGAGAGTCTCAGTGGCAGCTTCAGTGGCTTCAGGGAGACTGCTGACCGAGAGGCAAGGCAGGCCTTGGAGACGTGTTCTGGATGCCACATACTCAAGAGTTCTCAAAATTAGCATCCCTTTCTTCCTGAGAGGTGAGGCATTTGCCTAAACGTGTTTAAGTATTGATCACTAGATAACTACTAAATATTTTCATGTAAAAACAAAGTGTTTCCATGGTCAAAAAGCATAAAATTGTAGCTTTAGGGAAAGCCAGTACTGGGGTTATTGCTGATAGAGCATCTGATAGAGAATGCTGACTTGCAGCATCCTTTGCATGGAATGAGAAACAGCAGGTCTGCCTCTTGCCTGCGGACATCTTTTTGTGCAGGCAGGAGGTAGGTTCTCATCCTAGTTGGCTTGATAACAAAGCAGAGTAAACAAATCTTAGCCAAAAAAAAAAAAACAACAACAACAACAACAAAAAAAAAAAAAAAAAAAAAAAAAACCCAAAAAACTGAGAGAACTATAAATTTTGTACTCCTTGAAGGAAAATAAAGTGTGCAGTATTTACTGTCTATTTCCCTCCCTCTCATTCCCACTCCAGTCTTCTAATGCTCACAGGGCCTAGCAGGGTTTTATGTGGAAATCATTGGGATTATCTCCCAATTTTTTCTCAGATAATTCAGTTGAAAGGTTATATAGAACTGAACAATTTGGAGACTGGGGATCACTAAGCTAGGGGCTTTAAGATGTTCTCAGGCTTCTATCCAGCCAGAACAGTTCAATAGTTATTGGATGTGCTACTAGTTGGCTGAAAAATCTATCTTTCCTACTTTTAAAATTTTTTATCAAGGTCATTTTCTGAGGTTTGGCAAGGGCAGGAAGGGGAAGCAAGCATGCCAGCTTTCTGACATCTCAGCCTGTCTGAGAATACTGAAAATGGCTATGGTGACTTTGAATTTAAACTACATATTTCCAATGTAGTGCTTTCCAGATGGAACAGTGGCTTGCTGACCATCTCTGTCCTGTCCTGGGCTGGGAATCCCCACAGTTTAGCCTGACCCATGCCGCACTTCCAAGTCACACATGGCAGTGCATGGAGAAAGCCAGGGAGCACTGCTGGGAGGCCAGACCTGAAGGCATGTTTATGTGCCTGCCTTACTCAGAGAAGACTCCTGGTTAGCAGGGTGAAAGGTGCAAGTGCAGGTTCCCAGCTGGAGGTCACCCCCAGCAGCCATGCCTACAGCAGCAGCCCCTGTGGCACCTCTGTTCCACAGCTCTTCCAGTAACAGAACCTGCAGCTGCCAGCCCTTCCCTAGACTGGCTTTTGATACAAATAAATTATAATGAGCTGTCTTAGCTGCTACAGTATTTACAGGATAAATAGTTTCCACTTCACAGCCATCAATACATCCACCCTTTAAATCCATTAAATTCCTGAGTGCTATGTGCTCCCTTAGTCATGGGCTGACACTGATTTAAGGCTGGAAAACCCCTATTTAAAGCTCTGCATTAGTGAGAGTGAATGTAAATTGTGACCATGCCGTTTGGCCTGGGACTAAAAACGGCTGCAGAAGTGATACATTTCAGACTGTGCTTTGGCTTGAAACAGTGATGGTTCAGTGTTCTTCTAGTCTTAGTCGGTGGATTAGCAGGAAATCTGGAAATTAGTAGCGCCAGCTTTCTAGTGAGTCTTTAATCTTAAAACTAGAGAAACATGGCTGTAATGGACTGCTCTGTAGCAAGTCTAAAACCTGGTTCTGCCCTGGACTGTCATGCTTGCATATTTTGGTGATGTTGCTTCTCTGAATCAGTGAAAGCCTTCCAGAAAGATAAATATTTCAGCCATGTTCAGTTCCTCTCCTGGACCTGTCACAATAGCATCAAATGGTAGCTGGTTTTAATCTTTTTTAGCTGATTGGTTTAGAGGAATTGAAACAGACTTCACTTATTTATTGATGGTTGGAAACAAATACCCTGCAGCCTCCCTCTTGCATTCGTAGTGTGACCGAGAGAGGAGAGGTGTAGACTTGGAATAGAAGATCTATCACATTCAGCCTGCAAGGCTATTATTTGAGCTGCCTCAGAAATGTTTAAATTTTTTGTTGTTGTGTTAAAACATTGGTAGTCAGATTTTGCTAAAAATGACACTGGTTTTATTTGTATCCCACACACATGATCTTCAGGGATTTGTATACAACAGAATAAGAAGCTCCATCCTATTTTTACATATTGAAGATTGGCCTTTCTTGTCATGTGATATAGAGGTATACATGTTTCAGAGCCTGGGAGGGAGGAAAGAGAAGGGAAAAAAAAGAAGTGAGAGAAGTGCATCATTTTTATCTTCCCCTGGTATATTTAGTGCATGGTTGGTTAAAGCCTCCACAGTCAGGTACAGTAGGACACTGAGAAATGCAGGCCATGCAAGGACAATCAGTTGTGTCCAAGCTAGTGATGGAATGCCATTTCAGGCTCCCACTGGTCTGTCATGGCCAGAGATTCTGTGCCGTGTGTGTCTGTGAGCAGTGATTCTGTAGGTGGAAGCGTATGACCCTGAGCAGCTAATACAAGAGCAGCTGGACTGTCTTCATCTCACAAGAGCAATCAGCACTGAACCCATCTTCTCCAAAGACACAGATCTCCTGTAATTTTGCTGCTGATGTATTTCTCACGAACCTTTCCTCTCCTGCTTAGATTGTTTCAGTCAGGGACATAGAGCAGGCAGTGAGAATATGATTTCTGACACTGTATCCTTCAGTACACAGTGAGAACCAGTCTGATTGTCTTTTTTGCTATTTGTTTCTTCCTGTTACTATAGTACTGGTAGGAGATTGCCAGTCTCCATTAGAAATAAGCCTCCTCAACTCCATTGAGGGAGGACCGTGTAGAGAAAAAGTATGGCAAAAACTTGTGAAACACAGCTTGTCACTTCCAGGAGGTGAGAAATAAAAGGGAAGGTTGCTCTGCAGTCTGCCACCAGCTTCACTTGTGGAGTGAACAAGGGTGGGAGGTTTCCTACAGGGCTATTTGTGGATAAAGCAGGCAAGGATGTTGAGCATCTGTTTCATTATTAAACAATATCATTAGTTGATTTCTCAAAGCCCAGTCAGTTTAAGAAGGGGAGCATTCTGCTTTTTGCTGTGTGTATACCTGCAGGTTGCTTCATTTTCTTTGTGGATGTGCTTACTCTATTTGATGGTTGCTAACTGAAAAACAGTAAAGTCATTAAAGGGCCATAGGTGCCCTCTGGAGCCACTTGTTGAATGTTGATAAAGGAAAATGCTACTGTAATATAAAATATGACCTGATCACTGCATCTAATTACAGACAAGAGTAAGTTGCTAAAGAAGGGTTCTGTAAGAATATTATAATTGCATTCATACAGTATTTCCAACTTGAAAGCTATGAGCAAATATCAACTAATCCTTCCAACAGTCCCTGAGGGTGGGAAGGTAAATCTATTACTATTTATTATGAATTTATTTCAATTACCTTTAGCCACTGTTAAAATAACTATGAATCGATGAAAAAATTACCAGCATTTGCCTTACATCAGTTTTGAACATCTTGGATGCCCCAGTTTTGAGCAGTGTTTCTGATATCTCTTATAGATGGGCATCATTTTACTGGAATTAATTTTGGGATCATCAGAGAAATGCCTATTATTTTTTATTTCCACTAATATCTACTTCTTATTAAATACTAAATATTTGTGTTTGTTAAATATTTAACAACCTATCTGGGGCTTTGTAGAATGTATTGTATTCAATAAACTTACACAGTATTGTATTATTATTTCTACTATTATTATAATTTGAGGAAATATTTTTCTGTACAGTATAAAACTGCAAATTTTAGTAGTTATTTCTCTTTTTACAGCATAGGCCCATTGATATTTGCTCCTTTAATTGGTAACATTCTCTCCCTGCCCCAGGCTGGGGAACAGGGGTGGAAATTGTGCATAAAAATCATTTAAGTGCAGCCTAGGCCACCTGCAAGGCATGAAATGAACAAAATGCTGGTTTGGCTGCTCCTGGTTTTCAGGTTCTAGATGATAGTCCTTGATGCTGATTGTCTGGCTGACAGCCCTGACATATTTCTACTGATGTCAGGTTGTGCTGTGGGTGCTTGCTCAAACCTTCCCAGTAGAGGAGTGGCATTTCCTAGGAAAGGCTGCTCTAGGAAATATGATACTTCTTTTTCCACATCCTAGAGACTGAGAAATTCTTGTTTCCTTTTGTTATGTGTGTTCAATGTCAAGTCAAAGATGGGGAGTAATTTTTGCTTTGTTTTTTAGTCAGTTGGCTGGTTGCTGGTTTTGGGGTGGTGTTTGTTTGTTGTTTTGTTTTTGGTTTTTTGGTTTGTTTTTTTTTTTTTTAATGGTGGTTTTACCTTTATTCCAAATTTACACCTAATGTGTAGGCCAAAAAATGGAATATTCTATTTGAAGAATAAAATTGATCATTTATATTAGTCTCATGAGAACTTGGCTTAGTTTAAGTCTCAGGATTTATGCCCTGGGCAATCTTTGGGGAAAAAAAAAAGCCACACTTTTGGTCGTTTTTTATTTATATTATCATACATCCTCCATGTAGAAACATGCGGCAGGGTATGTATCGTATTCTTGTTGCTTTCCCAGTGAATGTTTTAGACATCATTTTTTAATATAAAACTCTTGGATTTGACTCAGTGTTTAAATAGCTGTCAGGTGCTTGCAATAGATGGCTGAGTGTCATGTGCCCCCTTTTTGCTCATGTATGCTGAATGAAAAGCTGCTGTTTGTCACTTGTTTGGCAAGCTCTCAGTGCCTGTACGCGGCTTGCATTAATGCTAATGGGAGCTGCACACACTCTGAAGAGACAAAAGAGCCAGGTTCCTCCTTAATCTACGCAATCAGATAGTGAATGCCTTGTCATAGTACCCAAGGTGGCCTTTTGCTGCCCAGAAATGCAGTCTACCATGCCCTTATTGCTTGAACAGCTTCTAGAAGCTAATCAGATTCCTCCCCCATTCTGACAGGTGAAATATGGGGTAGTGTATGAAAGACAAAGCTTGAACGAGCAGTAACAATTGAGTAGGCAAACGGTGCGTGCAGAAGATCACCACATCTTTCTTCCCTTGGCAGTGGAAATCACTGGGAAACACCAGGCTGATGCAACTGAAGCTCTTGGGCAGCTTTCCTCATTGTCTGTTCTTGTGCAAATGTAGCTCCTCATCCTTCTGTTTTTGTGTGTAGGTGGTGTGCTGGGTACCTGGTACCTGCAGCAAACAGTCTATCCAGGGAGCTGTGATGAGAAGGTGAGCAAGCAGCTGATTCTTTGGCAGCCCTGGGCTCTCCTGTACTCCTCTTGCCTCCCCTCTTCTTGGTCTTTTTATGTTTTAAAATAATCTTTTTCTGTATGGCTGATAGTTAAGAATTGCCTTTTTTTCTTCAGTGTCTCACAATAAAATTGCAAAAGGAGTTGGGACAGGGCAGAATTCTGCCAGAAGCTGCTTGAAGGCAGAGTCAGTAATTCCTGCCTGAATGGTTCTCTTCCAATTGTGTTTCCTTTACCAGATTCTCTCTGAAATGTCTCTGTCTCAATACAGTACAGTGTTTTGAAGCTTGGTAATTTCCATACTTTACCTGAATTTCCTTTTTATGACACTTGCAGCCCTTAAGGACAAATTAAAGTGATTGGGCTTTTTGGTGACTTTTATTTTGTGTTACTTTGTCTTTGGAAGCACAGATTGAGGCTCTTAGCTGAGACTCTAGGCATACTTAGTGTGCTGCCTGCTTCTACTTTTTTCTTGTACTGCTGTGCTCCTGTTGTTCTTGAGTGCCTCAGCAGCTCCAGAGTTGTTTTTTCCATAGTCAGAGTTGATTACAGTGATTTTTGAGACAGGAGAGTCTATTTTATGACCTCTCAGCCAGCCTGAGCATAGTCTTCCCAGTGGAGCTGCTGACCTGCTTTGCATGGACTGGCTGCCAGAGGCAGCAGCTGTGGGTCTTCATCGGTTGTCATGCCCCTTTTACAGATTAACCTCTGCTCTTTTCCCATGGCATTATTTTGCAGGCATGTTGACAAGCTGCTTTGATAACAAGAAGTGGGTGTGTATCAATTGGGAAAATGTTTTTGGCTCACCTTTGAATATTGTATGAGCCAATTAAGCAGCTGTGTCCCTCCCTCTCGTAACCGGGATCCGGGTGCATAAAGCCAGTGGTTAACTATAGGTGGCAGCAGCTTTCTAATGCTGTTGTATGTGCGTGTGGTTGGGTTTCTCTAGAGTGGAGGTGATGCTTCACTTGGATCTCAGCTTCCATTCTTCTTTGTTTAGCTGAGGCTTTTTTAGCGTAAGCTTTTGTAGGAAAAAAACTAGCTGGCTCCACAAGTCATTTCTACTGGCAGGATTTTTTTATTAGCAGAACAGGATATGCCCTGATTATCATGATCCTTGGTACTTCTTAATTTGTAACTTATATGTATTTCCAGAAGTACAGTGTTTAAAAAGATTTCTGACTTGGCCTTATTTCTGACTACCTTCCCTGCTGTGCTGCCACAGGTTTTCTGGAACTTGGTAGAGGTGTACAGCTTCCTCCACCATCCACAGTACCAGCCTGGTACTGTGTTCTGTGTAAACAACCCTTGAACTGGCTTGCTGTGGCAGAGCAGCAGCCTTCAACCTGCCATCAGTGGGCCCTTGGGGACCCATGTGCTAATTGAGGGGGAGCAGAGGGAGTCTGTTAAAAGCAACTAAGAAAAATCAATTGACTGTGGACTCAGGCTTGCTTATAAGGCTCTGCACCTATCCTGGAAAATGCCTTCAGGGGTCTGTAAATTGCAAAGGCTGAAAAATACTGAGTAATATACTGTAAGGAAAAACAAATCTGTGCACTTAAAAATCACCTTTAAAGCTGTCAGTGTTAATGCAACAGACAAAAACATTTTTGACAGTGAAGCCCAAGCACTTCCCTTAACAGTGCTGTAATATATTGGTTTGAGTTGCAGCAAAAGCAATATATTGGTAAGAGCTGCAGGAAATGTGGTGATAGACATGCTACTGAAATAGAAGAAATGTGCATCTCTCTTAAATCCCTTGAATTGAAAACTAAATTAACTTGCAGCTTTATTTGCTAGATCAAAACTTTGCACCTGTCTTCACAACTGGTCTTTCATGTGCTTACTGTAGGCTGCTTCTCAGTCTGGTGGGCAGTGTGGCACAGACAGTGAAACAGGGATTGCAACAGGACATTTCAGAAGTCTCGTTCCTGAAGCTACCTGAAGGCATTTTGAGAAAATGAAATACTTAGGAAATGATGGTTTGGCAAACAAAAATGGTTTGCACTATGGAAGCTTTCACAGGAATAGTATCCTGTTTCCAGAGAGGAATTTCAAGTAAAATTCAATAGACTCCTTTCTATGTTCCGTAGTCACTTGCAATGTAAGAGAACACAATTCAGTTTCTTCCTCTCCCTCAATTAAAACCAGGGCTTGGACTTCACTTTTTTGAGACTACGTGAGAGCCCTGGCCACTAAATGACACGGCTGCTCTTAGGAGCATTCTTGCTTGCTCTGGAGCAAAATCTGAAAAGCCTCTGGGTTTCATTCAGGAGAATGTATGGAATTCTGGAGTGGCAGGGGATGAATTGCCACTCACCTGTAGACACACCCTGTTTTGCATCTGAACACCTGTTGACTTGTGTAGGCTTTCCTTCAGTATTCTGGCAGGTGAGCCATACCCTCATTCTGTACAGTGCATAAGTGAATTTCCACATAAGGACTTTGGTGCGAAATGCAGCTGCACAGCTTTTAATATGCAGGATAACTGGTTAAAACTGGTTGAGCTGTCATCTCTGTATAGAACCACTTAGAGCACTGAGAAATTAAATCTAACCCTTCTTGTATAGCTGAGGGGGTAGCACTTCTTATTCCAGGGGGCTGGGTCTTTTCCTGAGTCCCCAGTGATACTTTACTATTCCTTTGTGTCTCACAATGCTCCTTTCACCCCCATTGTTACACATCCTAACTTCACCCTGCAGGCAATTAAAAAAGACCAGCGCTGGGTTTCCCAGGAGTTTGGTGTGTCCCTGCAAAAGCTGTTTTGCGTTAGCTGGAGAATCAAAGCACCAGGTGGGAGATGTGCCTCTCTTGCCCTTCTGCCTGTTCACTCTGCAGCTTTCTGCTGGCCAGGAAGAGGCAGCAGCATGACTGACTGGTGATATTTCCAGCTGCTGCTGTTGCCTAATGAAATGCTTCAAAGCCAAAGGGATAATGTTCTGATTTGTAGTCCACGCTCAGAAAATGGTGGTTGTGAATGAGACTGAGTTCATAACCTAATACCTTTGTCTTCTTGTAGAAATTACAGAGCCCCATCACTGCTCATTTTGTCACAGTCTTCATTCCCTCCTTTTGTTTGTTTGCTACATAGTTTTGAGAGGAAACTGTAGTGGGACAGTGAGTGAATGTAACTATTAAGTTTTGCTGGAAATGATGAAATGAAAGTGCATATTATATTCATACCTAATGCATCATTCTCCTGCCTTTACCTTCCGGCCCATCACATTCCAGTCTATTTCAGAGATTTAGATGCATTTATGTCAGATCTCCCGTCCCAGAATACAATCTACATCCAATTATCAACCCTTAGGGATACATTAGATGTAACTATTATATCTTCTTCTGTCAATAAAATTATAATCACGAAATGCACAAATGTCATACTTTGGTTTCTAAAAGCATCACAGATAAGAATGAGATGAAATGAAAAGGCTGTTATGCTACATTTTACACATGCTTATATGCAGAAGATTGCCAAAATCTCAAGCTGAGGTATGTATCTCCTTTTTCTGTCTGCTACTAACAAATCTCAGCCCTGAGCAAGCAAGTGCCTGCATAGGATCTGACAAAATTACATACAAAGATGAATTAGTCTTTTCCTCCATTTGTTCACATGCCACGTCCAGGAGAATCACAAGTGCGTGAGGGACTTGTAAAGGTTCAGCAAGGACTGTCACATACAGATTTCACAGGCCTGTCTACCCAGGAGTACTTGGTTAACTGAAACCAAGTTAATGAAAAGAGTTGAATTTCAGAACTCACTAAACCCCTTCAACACTCTGAAGAAATAAATTGCTCTGAGTTCTCATTAGCTTGCTCAGACTCGTTTTGACTTCTGACTGAAAACATCTGTATGGGAGTTCCTTAGTTAATGTGCCTTAAACTTACACCTGTACTTAATTTGGCTTACCTTGCCTAAGTTTCCCTTAATTGCAGACATACCGTAGGTGAGATAAGCCATATTAGCTCAGGAGAGTCTGGAGAACAGTAGACACTCTCTGTCAGACAGAAGTCCTGTTCCCACTATCAGGCAGGCATGGCTAGTTTCCTCTGCTCATGAAACAATCATCACTGATGGTAAAGAATTTTATATCCTTAAGAAAACTGCACAGCACTTGAAATTAAAGGAGTAAGGGGAAAGGAGAAGTTATACTGTGTGCAGAATATTCTGTAATAGTATGCCCCAGTGTGGTTTTGCACTCTTATCTAAATTTTCTGGTATTGACTACTGTCAGAGATAGAGGAGCAGGCTTGACAGTCTCTCACTGATTCAGGAACATGGGAATTTTTATGCTCTGAGCTAAGCCTCTGTGGCAGGGCTGCAGGCAGAGCTAACAGACCACATAAAACAGAATTTAATTTTTAAATATTTTTAACCCGAGCATTTCAAAAGCTGAAATGCCAATGTATTTTACTTGTATCTGGCAATTTCTCTTGTAATTTTCAGATTTTAAGCTGGAGTTCATACCTGAGTGCCAGGGAAATGGGAGGAAGAGGATGTCTTAAACCGCAAAAATGTCTGAAAATACAATAACTTGGTGAAGGATCTGGTGATCACTACAAGTATAGAGAAAACACAGGGGCTATGTTGTGTTTAAAAAAAATAAAAATAAATAAACCCCATCAAACAAACAAACAAAAAAAAGAAGCAATCAAACACAAAGTTCTATTTCCTTGGACTTTAATTAAGGATGGAATATCACCCACCCTCCAAGAGAAAAGGTTTTTGGCCATGTATCAGCTTAACATTTCACAGGTTGCCACAACTGAAAGTACATGATAACAGCTGCTCTACCATGTAATATCCAAGGGAAATGTTTACCTAGATTCAGAAACGTATGGTGATATCAGTGAGATTTGTGCAGTAGCTTGTACGTAGGCTGAAGGGAAGAGATGGGATTTTAGGAAAGATCATGAGCATAAATCTGATGGTTAACATTTTAGGAGCATAGAGTTTAATGGGTAGTCAGATGTTCAGTTCTGCCATGAGATTATATTAATGAGAAATTTTGCTGAGAGATACCATGGTGAGCATCTGTAAAACTCAGACATCAATTTCATGCAATCAAAAAGTTTGCAAGTATTGAACTGGACTAAATTTCATCCCAGACCTTAAAGGGTTTGTTATCAGTAAACCAGTTACAAGTTAGGACTGGATGAAGGAGTTTTAAAATGAGGAGGCTTTGATCTTTCTTTTTCCAAATTGCCCTTTGCTGTACAACACTGCCATATTGAGGTGGAGGAGCTATCACTATAAGAAATTCTGCCTGTGCCCTTTCACTTTTCACTGTTATACTCTTTCAAGGTACTGCTATTTCTGAAATCTGTAAGATGAAGATTAGTTTTATGTTTACTTAAGCTTCCTTGCAGAAATTGCTTTCCTTGGTATATATGCATGCATGGGTATGCATGTCTGTACAATGATATATTAGACAAAAATGACTGGCTGTTTTGGAGGGGTACTCTTCTCTTTTTTTTCCCTTTTTTCCTTTCTGTGACTCTAATTTACAGTGTCCTGTGAGCATTTTGTGCTTGAGTAGATGACTGCAATATAAGTTCAGGAAGAAAACAAATGAGACCTGGAAGCAGCAAAGCAGATCTGTTTGCAGGAGGATGCGTAACAAAAGAAATGTGCTGAAAAAATGCTCTCCTGCTCTGCAGCTTTGGAGTGCTATATAATTTATAACTGTTCTCTGCAAAGTGTCTGAGGCAGTGCCAGGTGGTGGGGAGTTAAATTAACCCCTGTGGCGTGTAGTTATCGGCAGAGGCCAGACCTGTGGATCGATACCTCGGTGCTGTGAGTCACCGTATCAGCTGAGGAAAGTGAATCTGTAAGCTCCTTATTTCTCCATTCTTTTAATCGCAGCGCTGTGTCTGGCTGTGATGAAGATGGAGCAGACGCAAATGTCTGATGCTTGAAGCTCTTTGATTTCTGAGTTGATGGGGTGAAGCCAATGAAATGCTGTGAGAGACTCAGAGAGCTGATAGTATATTGTCTTTTTCCAAGTATCCTCAGTTCTGTTTTTCTTCCTTCCTTACCCACGGATCTGGTTACACTCAGTAGCTGCATGATCTGTGCTTTGCTTGACCGACACAGATAATTTCTAGCATCACTAGTTAAGCCTATTTTTTGTTATTATTAATAATAAAGGCTGTTTTAGTCTCGCTTAAATGGATTAGCCGTGCTCCTGCCTGCTTTTTGATTGTTTTTGCTGCTGGGGGCTCACTCTTCCGATGAGAGTTCTTGCAGATAGAGTTATTGCCAAGCTTATCCATCACTGAGGCATACCTAATGTGGATCAAACTGGATGGAGTAATTGGGTTTTCAGAGAGCTACCACACCAGGAGAACGTGTCATCCTCCAGGAATGAGGATTTTTGTTGCAGTTATGGAAGGTACTTGCACAGAGGCTGAGTCAGCCGCCTCCTTTTGTGCGCCCTCACACTTTGTGGGTGCACCCATTTTCTGCTTGCGGCCCCCAGAATTCGTGCCTGTTGACAGCTGAGTTTTCTTGCTTCCCTGGAGACCATGTGTGTCTTCCAAATCTATTGCTACCCCCTCCATCTCTCTCTTATAAAAATTAATATATAAAATGCTATATTCTTCCCTGATATGTTTTTCTAAACTCAGACTTACCCATAAATTGCCCATGTGGAATGCACTGGGAAATTAAGTAATGTATTGTTCTTTCCTAGCTGCACCCGCTCTCTAGAGGTTTGAAAAATTTCCATCTGTAGCCATCACCCAACAGAAAAATAAACAGAATTAAACAACTGCAATTAGTTTCTTATAAAGCCAAGTGTAATATGCCATGCCAGTCTAACCACTCACCTTCATTTCCTTTACAACAAGTGAAATATTTTCTCTTTAAACAATGATAGTGACCCTTGGTCTAAAAACCAGATGCCCCTCAGCTGAGATGTGAAGCAGTCACAAGGTAAGCTGGCCTTACAGTTGAGCAGTGCTCGATGTGGATGAGCATCTTGAGTTACTGGTTTTGATGATTAATGAAAGCTGAATTAAAGTTGGCTTCTCAGACTAACAGCTGAGCTTTTGGCTGTTGTTCTGTGTTGTATCTGTCCTTTCCCTCATCTTATATTCTGACTTTAAGCTTGCTTTGTAGTTCAGTTTCTGTCTTTGTTCTGCATCCAAAGTTGCAGACATTGATCCTTACCACTGGGCGTGACCATTCATGTCGTGGTCTCTTTCTTTTAACAAAGTCATCCAAGCCAGGACTGAGCTTTCCAGATTTCTTATTGCTTCATTCTCAACCCACTGACATCTTCTCCCAGGCATGGGGAGTAAATACACGTGCAGATTTCTGCGCTGCTGTATAACAGTGGGAGGTATAATTGATCTCCATTTGGACTGTGTTGTCCAAATTGGTTGTCCCCCTTCATCTTCTCTCCAGCTTCTTGCATGTGGTCAATTCTTTATCCCTCAGCTTTCCTCTTTTTAATTCATATATGAAGGCTCATGTAATACTTAGGTCAGATACAAAATACTTTTATGATCAAAGTAGAATGTCTAGAGAGATTTTTCATCCAATAGTTTTGTTTGGAAAAACATTGTGGAAGGCCACAATGGACAAGTACCTGTTGATTTTAGATACTTTGATTGGAAAATGCCTTTGTGAGCTTGAACAGAAGTAACCAGTTTTAATTCTTACAGCTTTTACTTCAGTGCAAGTTTGTTTATGGTCTCAAAGTAGTGGGTGAGGCACATATGAAAGACTCTCAGAGTGAATTTCTGGGTCTTTGAGCTCGGATGACACCAGCATGCTTCATCTCAGCCGTAACAGAAAAATAACTGTGGTCATAATAATTGTGTCAGCCACAGGCAAAGGGTTGATATTGCAGCAGGACTGCATTAAAGACGTTTTCTTTGGCTCACTGGCACTTGAGGAGTGACTATAAACAAACCACTGCAAGGAAGCCAGTGAACAAACAGGTAGACAGTAGCTGATATTGTCTGTATCCTGCAGATGGGAAGTTACTGGCTTTGCTGGTGTACTTCTGACTTTGCATTGGTTATGATTTGTGCATCAGTACAGACATTCTTGTAGAGGACTGACTGAGATTGAAAAAGTATTGATATGAAATATGGAGAAGCAGTGTTGTGTGCATAAAAATGGGAGGAAGGATCAGCGTTCCCTTTGTTCATCCCAGCATGGTTTGTCTTTGGAGGGCTCTTGGCAGAGTTGCAAATGAGTTTTTCATAGACTGACTGGCGAGGTGAGGTCACTGGGCTTTCGAAATATTTGAGGTAGTGGTTTTAAACAAGTGACTATCTCAACACAAACAGGAATAAAGCAATCTTGTATAGTCTTGGTCATACAGTAACCACTTTGTTCTGCCTTCACTGCTCACAGTGGAAGGATTTGGCTTGTTAAATTGGAGGCTTTGCATCCTTTCGTGTTCATCTACCTCCATCCAAAATCTGCCTAAGTCTGCATTGCAGATTTTCTGTGCTTTGCTTTTCCACAACTGAATTTATGTTTTCAGTTCTTAGAGTGAAAGAATCATAGCTTTGGTGAAAACAAATAGCTGGAATCAGATTTTTTTTTCATGTAACCCTGACAGCATGTGATGCAAGGGACTGAGGGGAAACTCCTTGCATCGTAGTTGATGCAGAGCAAGCCAGCAGCTGGGAAACTTGCTGAAACCAGATGCCTTGTGGTAGCAGTGTCATGGTTACAGTTGTGTGCTGAGAGGAGGTTTAATTGGAGTGTATTTTTTCCCTTTCGAAAGGTGGCTAGCCAGGGACAGATTACACAGAGATTTAGTTCTTAAATGTTACTCTGTAATTGTTTGGCTGATTTCTTTATAAAAGCTTAGCATGAAGTCACTGAGTTTGGGTTAAGGCTGAATTATGTGTTTCTTGGCAGTCCTGGTTTTCATTATTGACCAGAGAATTAAAAAACAAAAAAAAAGTATTGTCCATGTCTTTGAGGATCCGCCAGAAGTAAATCTTGAGTAAATTGACCAAAGTGTATATATTTAGTTTTTTAATGCTGGATTTAGAATTATCTTTTGTTTCTGTTTTTTATGTATAAGCCCAAGTGCTGGAGGGTTGGAAACAGACAAGATTGAATGGGTCAATTGTACAAATTGGAAACACAAGATTCCCTCTTTCACACACTATGCTTCTCTGTTAAACGTTCTGCAATAACAAAGAAAGATGAAATGTTTGGTCTGTGTGGTGTATGAGGGCTTTCTCAGAGGCTAAGCCCTTCAAGTAAGTAAATAAGCACAAGTTTCAAGTACAGACGTTATTTGTGAAGCAGAGAATGATGCTACACACGCATCTAACACAACCCTGTAAAGGCAAAGAAACGAAGAGCTGAGTCCTTGCTGGGAGGTTAAACAGCAGCTTTCCAGTAGTAGCTCAGGGCTCTTTGCCATCTCCATAATCCTGGTGGATTATACTGGAGGTGGGGTACAGTCACTGAATCCAACTGGTTCTAAACAAGTTTGGTGTTTTTTGCTAACAAGGGCAAAAAGAGAAAAAACCCTCATATTTTACTAACTCTTTTATGCCTGAAAGTATCAAACATTGCTCTCATTTCATCTTCTTTCCTATCTTTCACTTCTTGTATCATATTAGATGTGCAGAGACACAGTGCCAGTCAGACCATTGTTTCTCCCAATGTGTATTGGCAACTTTCTGTAGAGCTGAGGTGGATTTGGTTGGACAAAAGGAAACCTGTGGCCCCAGATCTCCACACCGATTTCTGTCAGTCAGCAAGCTCTGAGAGAGGGGTATTCATCTGACATTTCTGCCAGAAATACATGATTTTTCCCTTGGGGACATTGCCTTGAATCAGCAAAACAGCTCCATATTGCCCTAGATCTACCTTGTAAGGACACCACCGCACTTTGGAGCAAGGCCACAATTTTGCTGACAATGTGGGAGTCAAGTTTCCCACTGCTGAAGTATAGCTGCCTCTCAAAAGGAACACAGCAGCTGTTTTATGACAGCCTTGCTTGAGAAAACTGCTTCTCCTAATGGTGAAACCTTGCTTTTCAGCACAGCATTTATTTAGAAATTATATGTAATTTAGAATTAGTTTTTCTTTCCAAACATCAAAGGGAAGTGCAGCCCATATATGTCTTGAGTACTGGTGAGAGAATAATGCATGTAGACTAACTTGCTGCGCAGAAGAGCACTGGCAATGGGCTGTGAAGTAAAGGTGGTTTTGGGGTTGTGCAGCTCAATGTATTTCGTAATAGGACATGTAGTGTGTCTGGGAGTTGCACAGCATTACATGCACCAGAGGTATATTCATGGACACATTGTGGGCAGCATCATACCTTCTACATCATGCAGTGTTTCGTCTTCCCACCTGAAAATAAGCTTTTTTAGCCTTCATGGCTTTGCTATCGCTTATTTGAGATGACTTATCTGTAGTTGGCGTTGTTTTGTTGGC
Organism: Passer domesticus; assembly: GCF_036417665.1. Classification (NCBI taxonomy): domain Eukaryota; kingdom Metazoa; phylum Chordata; class Aves; order Passeriformes; family Passeridae; genus Passer; species Passer domesticus. The sequence continues at coordinate 38,286,590 of NC_087479.1, forward strand.
AGCATCCATCAGGCATCTTGTCAGAGAGCAGCTGTTCATCTCTTCTTTCCCCATTATATCCCAACCCACTAGCATGTCAGTTTCACTGTACTGTTGTCTTATCAGTCATCTTGGAGAAGGGGTGGATTGAATTATTTTCACCAGAAGCATTGTGCCTACTAGTTCTCCATGAGAAAAAGGTTTGTAATTACCTCAAAAATAAAAGAAAGTACTTCCCCATCCCTTGTGATGCCCAGTAGTGGCAAGACCCTTGGGGGTTATATTTTCTTACTCTTCCACCTCAGAGGCTGGCTGGTTTTGCTGAATTGTGTAAAAAGATAAGGTTATTACCATGTTTCTACCTCATTCTCTTCTGACTGTATTTTTCTGAGGATTGACTTGGCACAGGGCTCAGCATGGATGTTGTTTCCTGGTTTCCATGGAGGTTAGCACTGCAGAATAATGGATACTCCAGTAACAGGACCTAGGTGGCTGAGTTGTATGCTGGATGTTCCAAAATCTCACGTTTTCACATATCTGATCCAGTAATTTGTGAAATGCCCCTGACTCCTGGGGTTGTGAGATGTGAGCTTCATGAGGTGATAGGGTTCCCCAGAGAACATCTTGCAAAAGGATCAGAGCCTTCTCTGAGAGAAAGCATTGGAAAAGGAGCATGTGCAATATATTATCACACTCAGTAGGAAGACAGATTTTCTGGAAATTTGAGCTAAGTAGAGCTGGAAGTCAGTTGTGTTAAGTCATCCAAACAGGCTTATGCCACCTGGTTGGGGATCTTATGACAATCTAATCCATGTGGATTTTTTTAAACTCATCATGGGAATCAAAACTTACACTTGAATAAATAACTTGCCAGTGCCTTGATTTTGCCATCTTTGAGGTCAGCAGGGGCTATGAAGAAAAAGGTGTAAAACAGAAAGACTTGGAGCAGTAGATTGAGTCAAACATAACATAGATAGCGTGCCACATTTAGAAATCAGGGTATGCTTAAGTCACAGACCACAGCAGTCCCTCTACTGCCAGGTTTAGGCTTCTCTTGAACCTACTGCCAGATAATCAGTTATTGCTGGCAGAGAGCTTAGAGCCTGACTTGAGGGCTGAACGTAGTTATGAGGCTGGTATGCATCATGCTGTCCACTGGTGTGAAGACTTTATGGTGTAGAGTAGAGTGATTCCAATTACTCCTCCTCCTTTGCAGTCCTACTTCTGAAATTAAAGGCTGCTGCTGTAACCCACAGTTCACTCTGATTCTTCTCCCTGTGGATTTCAGGGTATTCACATATAATTGTAAGATAAGGTTTTATCAGCCATTATCCTGGTCCTGTGAGCATCACCAGTGAAAACTAGGAGATATGACCCATAATCTACACAAAACCTTATCAGGCAGTGACACTCCTGCCACTCTGTTCAGGCAAGCCCAGGCACCACACAGGCAGGAGTTTGAACTGCCATCAGCATTTTTATTCTTGTTTCTTGTGATGCTGTTGATCATGGAGGTACACAGCAATAGTGAAAATCTCAGGAAAAGCGATTTTAAACAAATTTTCAGTGGAATGATAGAGGTTTGGCTTAGCTTGTTTTAAATGGCTTGTCCCACTTCACTTGCATCTCAAGCATTTCCTTGCTTTGTAATGTGAGACAGCTGGTCTTGAAGTTAATCCCCAGGGTTTTAGAGGCTTTTTCTTCTCCTGGCAAACTGGAGAGGGAAGATGCTTCAGAAATATTAGCCATCGGCTGTCACTTAGTAGAAACTATAACAGTTGGTGATGGTAATAGCATTGGCTTGAAACTAGCAGGGAAATGCAGGTCTAGCATATGGGCATCTAAAATCTGTGCAGTGATGGAGCTGAGGAACACGACACATTCAACTAGCTTTTGAGTTGAGGCCTCAGAGTCCAGGTTTTACAGCATCAAGCTGTCTTGGAATTTGGCTGCAGTAGGCAGTTAGTGCTTCAGCAGAGAAATTTCCAGTTAATCTTTTTACCTGCATTTGCCAGGCAGACTGCACTGAGTCAGCTCAGCGCGGTCCCCACTGTGCAGCGGCTGCAGCCAGTCTCACTCCATCACTTTTAATGAATCTGAGTCTCTGTGGTTTTCACTAATTTACTCATTCGCAAGAGAAATGAGGAAGTGTTTTCCTGTCTCTCTCTGATAATGAATGAGATATGAAAGAGCTTCATGGCCAGTAAGCACCCTGGAGGGACTTGAGTTTGTCAAAATGTGCAAGGCGTCTTCATCAAAGCAACAAAATTATTTTCTTTCCCCTTACTCTATGAATTGAAAATTCACATGACAACAGCCAGAAACATGCCCAGTTTTGCTTAGACAATGGAATTGACTTTGAAAAACTGAACGCGTGGCAAAACTGATAATATCTTTTGCATCAGTGTTTTTCAGAGGTGTATCTTGAAATAATAAATGGTTGCCTGAGGCAGGCTTTAATGTGGGGCTTTTGCTGTAGTCTGACTTGGTGTCTGTGAGCCCCCACTTGCACAATGTGACGTTTTGCACTCAGTGCAGACTGTGGGCAGAACGTTTCCTTCGAGGGTTGTGTTGAATCCTGTTTACCATGAATTTTCATTTCTGTTTGCTGCCATCTTCAAATGTACTTTGTATACATCAGAAGGGCAGAGATAAGAGTTTACAGAAGATTAAACAGGCACAAACATATTAGGAGAGACAGTAAGCAATTCAAATTGTTAAACAGAAATATTGAAGTCCACTCTGTAAGTCTTCAGGGCTTTTCAGTACCCAAACTTAATAAAATTAGCCAACTGCTGCAGCTTGGTTAATTTTAGCACTAGCTCTAGTGCTTACTATTGCTATCAGAAGCAATCAATAGGAAATCTAGCTTTATAGGGTATAGCTTTGAGGTACAAACTGTAGGTTCCACTTTGAAGTGAAGAACAGCTGCCCAGGAATATTGCGAGCCATGCACTTTGTTAAAGTAACTTGTCGCAGTGCTCCTGATTGCACTCCTGTACTTCAACCCTTTTTAAAACACAGACCCCTTTGAAAGGTAGAGTAAATAATTTGAACTATTGCTCCAGTTTCATGTGCAAAAGCAGAGAGTGCTTGTAGGAAATACAAGTCTTGGAAGGTGAGCTGAATACTTGTTAGTCCAAGGATTAAATTAGCTGGCCAAGAGAGAATTATCACCCTACAAACCTCCCATTAAAACCTGAAGGAGTACACGTATTTTTTGCTGTTAAGTTTGAACGTATGGTTACTCAACTGGTGACAAGTATTCACTGCGTTATTGCATATTGATGGAATATGGTGTCTGTAGCACACAGTGTCACATGCAGTTTGAATGTCACTTAGTAGTCCCCTCTCTCTCACTACTTCACTTCGATTTTAGCATTTTCTGGGATCTTAAGCATTTGTCATGTATTGATTCTCATGGAGTTCCCAATTTTTTATCCCCCACAGGGAGCCTAAACATGCTTGCCTCTTAGGTCTTTTTGTTTTGGATGTATGCTAGATGCTGACTAGGTGTGATACTATTTCAGATTTGTTCATATTTCAAGATTCTATGGCTTGTATCAGGTAGGACCTGGTGGCACCAAGTTCAGGTGAGTGTTGTGGTGTGTGCTTTACATGCTTAGGACAAGACAGTTTCTGGTCCAAAGGACTTGTTTGTGTTCGAAGATGAAACCCATCAGGTAAATGCAACAGGGAAGTAGAGGAGTAAAATTGTGACACAAACACCTCATTATATGGATTGTCTTCCTGCATCTTTTGCCAGTTCAAAATCCATTTTTTAGGTAGCTTAACTATTAATAGCATTCAACCCTATTAGCAAAGAGGAGAGTGTCTCCAATGCCTCCTTATGTATGTGCAATAATTAACGTCACAGCAGTTAATGCGCTGCAGTCTGTGGCTTGTCCCTTGAGCCTGGAGAGCACAGGACAAGCTCTTCTAAGGTAAGGTGAAGATAGCTCCATTGCTCCTGCAATTTATCAGCTTTCATCTTAACCTAGCTTCATTCCGAAATGCAGGTCTGAGGAAGCAGCTCCTCTGAGGCCATTTGGGCTCTTCTCTGCTGAGCTGTGGCTGTGCCAGCACATCTCCCTGGGCCCCACAGCCACAGTGGGGAGTGGCAGGAGCCTCCTGAACAGCAGGAGCATCTATTTGCCCCCTCACAAGGGCAAAACACTCCCTGCCCTCACTGAAGACAGGTCTAAGGAAAGACATGAGCTGGCATATCCATGGCCTTCTTCTGGAAGGAGCCAGGTGTGGGGGAGCCATTTGGCCTGTGTTGACATCTGGACTCTCCCTGAATACCTGTGCCTTACCAGTGCACATCAGCAGACTGATCAGACTCATAGCTGGCAACCTTTAGGAAGTGATCTCTGAGGTTGTATTTCCCTCACAGACAGATCCTGAGCAACATAACCTGTCACCTCAATACCTGTTACAATGCTGTGACATGAGTTTGAATTTCAGGTTCCAGTGCTCTATGCAACATCTCTAATTCTTTGCTTCCTGTAATGAAAAGTTTTCACAGTTCCTGTGCTGGATGATATTCTGTGTGAATCAGGAGTGTGAAATACATCTCACCTGTACATATACAGAGAAGTTTCTTCAAATAAATATTCGAGTCATTAAGGATGCATTACATGGAGCTGAAGCTCCACACACAGTTTCCACTGCTGTGGGTCCTTTACCAGCAGAAAGAATGATTCTAAAAATCTATTTAAAATTAACAAAAAGAATCATTAAGCAGAGTAGGATTTTAAAAAATGCACTTTCAAGCTGGGAAACCACCTCATTTAGTATAATGAGTGAGCAGATCCTTGGGCCCTGAAGAGAAGCAAATTGAAACAAAATGGCTCCGGCACTGACTTGCATAATGATGGACTGAGCACGCGTCCTGGCATGTAATGATCCCATCTTTCCCACAGGGCTTCAGAATACAGCGCTTATTGTGACAGTACCTCTGGCCAGGATACTGCTTCCATGAGGAAGAGGGCTGATAAAAGTTTGGATTTGGAGTAGAGTAAGAGGATGAGAAAAGTTAGTGAAGTTTGATGTCACAAGCATTGGAGGGGAAAACAGTGATAATGCTCACAAAAGCAAAGTGGGAGGCAGGAAAAGGGGAAGGACTCAAGGGACACTGCAGCCCTTGAGCTGGTGCACTTGAAAGATGCTTCAAGGCGGGGACAGTTAGCTGAGTTAAAAAGGAATGAGCAATTCCTGGTGGGATAACTAACCCTCACATCATCCCTTGCCAGTCCTAAAACCTTCTTTCCATCTCCTTTTTCGAAAGCAGCTCACAGCTGTTTTGAGAAAGAAGGAACCAGCGCACCAAACACGAACTGACAGCAGCAGCATACCCAGCAGGTGCATGTACTTGCACCTGCCCCACACTCTTCTGCCTTTCCAGTAGAAATGAATGTAGCTGTGTGTACTGGTACCCGCCTCGTGCTCTTCTGCCTTTCCTGCACAGTGAAGAGTTCCTTAAGTGGAAGTTTCATCCTTGGCCTCTCTACTGAGTAATGTGGTGCAGATGTTATCTCCTGAGAGCTGGACTGGATCTTTCAACAGCTATTTCATGTTTTCCGTGCTACAAATTACTGGGCAGCTGTGAAATGTAAATGAAGCAGTGGATCTCAGCTGATGGATGCTAGGATTTTCCTGTGCCACCCACAAAATCCTTGAAGGTCTTGCTCCATTTGTAAATTCAAACTGCTGCTTAGTCTGTTCTGGCTAAGTAGGTTTAATGGGTCACTGTGCTGAATATTGCCCTGCAGCAAAATCACTTGTCCACTTTGCAGGTACAGTCTGGAGAGTGGAAGATCCTTAATTAATGACCCACTTTGTGATCGAGGCAGGGGGATAGCTTTTTCCAGAGTGTCAGCTAGTCCAAATGTGGTCACAGCATGGGTAATTTAAAGCTAGATTATTACACCTTACAGTAACATCAGAAAAAGTCCAACTGTCCTTATCCATGCTAGCTAAGAATTCAGGAGAAGCCTGGAACTGGTGTAGCAACTGCATGCATACTCTACAATACTTGGTGGTCCCAGTGGAATGAGGCAGTGCACTGTCTGTTCTGCATGCAGCCTGTTGCTGCCTGATCTGTCATCCATTCCCTTTCATCTGTGATTGTGCATGGGAAGCAGGGAGGCTCTTTGCTCCTCTGTCTGTGGCTTCTGTCATTTTTTTATTATTGTATACTGTCAAAATGTTGTCTCTCCCTACACCTCCCTTTTGCCTGTCTCCCTTTGGAATTTGTGCTGAAAGATGAAAGCAAACCCATCTTTCTTGGCTACTAAAAAGGCAGAAGGTTTATTCTGACATATGCATGGCCCATGGAGACACAGAGATCACACTGGGGATGAAGAGGTGAGTATTTGGGTGGAGAGAAGCCATCTGTTTTTCTGGCTAGAGTGTAGTCTACCTTCTTGTGGGCTCTGGGAGGTTTACTTACTGAAAGAACACTTATCATCTTGCTTATCTAAGCCTCCAGTCACTTGAATGCATCTGTGACCCAGTCTAGCACATTATTTTACTAGGCAACACATCAGCTTCAGCCACAGATAAGAACATATAAGTCTGTGTTTCCTGCTCCTGCAAATCTCCACTGACCACAAGACTGTCCTGCCTGCTAGCTAGTCTTTCCTGGGAAGGCCAGCACACACAAATGTCGGTGCCTGGATTTTCACTGCATGCACCATTTAGATTCAGCTCTTTCCTTCCTGAGTCTCCTTTCCATGGCAGAGACTCCTTCAAAAACACTCAAAGAGGAGGAGGGGCTTTGGGAGCAGGCTGATGTTGGCGTTTGGTGTGAGGGTCCCTGGAAGAATCAACAAGTACTTTAGCTGCCCAAGGGTAATGCTGGGAAACTGCAAGGGAAGCTGTGGTCTCATGAAATGTTGGTCTTTCCAGCAACTTTGCACATCAGCAAGATTTAGAATGGAGAGTTGTCTTTACCTCTGATCTGAAATAGGATTTGTGTGTCCCCTCACATGTCACCATCCCTGCCACCCTGAGCTATAGCTGTGCTGATGAAGAACTTGTTAAGAAATAGAATTTCTAATGTGACCTTTGAAATCTGGCCATCTACCCTTGCACTTTTTGTTTGTTTTCTACCTTCTTTTTCTATTCACTGTTTTGAAAACTTTTCCCTTCATGTTTAAATACATCACAGAAACACAGAATTATTTTGCTTGGAAAAGACCTCTGAGTCCAGCCTTTGACTGATCACCACCTTGTCACTAGACCATGACACTAAGTGCCACATCATGTTGTTCTTTGAACACCTTCAGGGATGGTGACTCCACCACCTTCATGGGCAGTTCATTTCAGTGTTTAACAGCCCTTTCCATGAAGAAATTTCTCCCAATGTCTGGCCTGAATCTTCCCCTGGCACAGCTGGAGGCAATGTCCTTTTATCCTGTCGCTGCTTGGCTGGGAGAAGAGGCTGACCCCCACCTGGCTTCACCCTTCTTTCAGGGAGTTGTAGAGAGCAGTAAGGTCTCCCCTGAGCCAGACTAAACAGCCACAGCTCCTTCAGCCACTCCTCAAAGGACTTGTGCTCCAGACCCTTCACCAGCCTCACTGCCCTTCTCTGGGCCTGCACCACAACTTCCATGTCCTTCTTGTAGTGAGGGGCCCAAAACCAGACACAGCACTTGAAGAGCGGCCTCACCAGTGCTGAGTACATGGGTATCATCACTTGTGTGGTCCTGTTGGCCACACTGTTGCTGCTATAGGCCAGGATGCCATTGGCCTTCTTGGCCACCTGGACACACACACACTGGATCATGTTCAGCTGTTGTCAGCCAGCACCCCCAGGTCCTTTCCTGCTGGGCAGCTTTCCAGCCTCTCTTCCCCTAACCTGTAGTGCTGCTTGGGGTTGTGGTGACCCAAGTGCAGGACCTGACACTTGGCCTTGTTGAACCTCATTCAATTGGCCTTGGCTCATGATCCAGCCTGTCCAGATCCCTCTGCACAGCCTTCCTACCCTCCAGCACACCAACATGCCCACACAATTTGGTGTCATCCATGAATTTACTGAAGATGCACTGGATCCCCTCATCCAGACATTAAGACTGGGCTGTGATGGAAGGGACTGAACTATGGGTAGTGCCTCACTGACATTGCAAAGTACCTGCGTGTGGTAGGGGTAGATTTATCTCTCCAGTACTTATCTACTACCAGGAACTTGGGTACTGGAGGGGGATTTGTAACTGTCTTTAGATTTAAGGATTGCCAAAACTTTAATGCTGCTATTCAGAATTCCTCATGCTTCTCTATCCAAAGCATTGTTCTTAATCTGGTTGGATCCTGAGTTCTTAGATGTTCTGGTTCCTTTTCCAAAACAGCTGAATGTTGAAACCTGGTGCTCTAGTTGGATTTCAGCAAATGTGGCTCTGACAATGTGCATCTCTCTGCAGTTTCAACTGCATTCTCTCATGTTTGTTTCCTTCTTAAATGTTTCTATAATGGTGTTATGTTTGTTCTGTCACACATCAGAGACCACTGGAATTTAGGGTTTATAAACTCATAAATTGGCTTCTTTTGTTGTTTTTAAATCCGATACTGACTGTCATTTGAGTGCTGTGGAAGGCCATTAGATTTGTGCTGGTTTTTTGGAGGCTTTTGTAGTTAGTTCTTAGTAACTTCAGTACTGTTATCGTAAGTTACAGAATGTGCAGATGTCCCAAAGATTTCCTGCAGCATTAGGCAGAGTAAACCAGCTCTGTTATATGCCATGCCACCATACATGTCCCAGCAGTTTATCTGCAATGCCAAGTGTTGGCACCTCACAGCATGATCCCTGGCCAGCCCTGACACTGACCTCCTTCAAAAGAGATTGGTGGCAGCCAACACAGCAGAGCAGGATTAGGAGAGGAGAAGTGGATCATGTAAATACAGACTAATAGGAACTGATAAACAGAGAAATGAATCTTCTTGAGCTCAGAGGAAGGAGTGATCAGTTATAGAATAGGAGTTTTTCCTTTTCCCTTGGCACACATGGGATTTCACTTATTTTGCAGTCACAGTCCTGGCTCCCTTTTAAAAACAGTGAGATATTCTGGTTACTATCCTTGCTGTATGTGAAATTGAAGGTTTATCACTGTCCTTGAAAATAAGAATTAATGCAGTTTCTTCTATAGTGCCAATTAAATCCCCCATTTAACTCTGTGAGCCAGCTGGAGATGTTTGTGACTGAGACTTTAGATGTACTCATCTTAATCTGAGTTGCTGGTGGTGTTTTCCGTCTCTCTGGTGCCTTACATTCAGGACAGCTGCTTCTGAGGACGTTAGCACATTCACAGCCTCCTTGTTCAACCCCTGTCTTTGATCTCAGATGGAAAACTGTATTTACTTGTCTAAATTTGAAACTCAGGGAGGTCTCATCCTTACATATGAAAGTGAACAGTTAAGAATTGATTTAAAACTGCCCAACTGAACAGAAACTTAACGTTGTAAATCTTGCTGGTCCCCAGAAAGTTTCTGAAGCAGTTGCTGTTCTGGGATCTGTCCTTTATCAGCTTTGTCAGTCTTGTTGAGCTTTTAGAAAGTCTTTGGCCAGTGAAAGGGTGGGAAGAGCTACTACTTTATGGATTTCTTCATTTAATGCAATTTTTTTGCTGCTGCAGCATCTTTCCTGCTTCTTGCTACAGCTGGAGGTGAACGAAGGCTAGTATTCAAGGACCAACTTTGAATTCAAACTGAGGGCTCTGATTCATGACCTAGCCCATCTGTGTCCACCAAACTGGAATAGCTTCTTGTAGTATGTGTGTTCTTATCCACCTGGAGGTAATTTGTTCGATTTCACTTTCTCATGAAAGTGGATTACTGGATTTGTGTTGCATTACTTTACTTTTCCCACTGATAGCCACCACCCACAAAGCAGAACTTGATCATTTCTGAATCACTACCCAAACCACGGTACCTCTTGAGTCTCTAATACCATAAGTTTATGAATTGTAAAAGTTTGCAGTGACCAAATGATAAATTAGTAAATGGGGGTAATTTTAAAAATTCCTTTCTTTCTGAATTAGTCTGTGTTTAAAACTTAGTGAGCCTTTTCTGACTGTACCTTTGAAAAGCTTTGTAGACTTAGCCAAGTATTAGTGTATTCAGAACTATTGGTATGAATACAGCTACTTCCTTGAGCAATGGAATTTTCATTGAGCTGTTTGCTCTTCTTGCAAAACTCCAAGGCTATCCATAGCTGTCAGTGTAGAAGCCTGGTCAGTTGCACTTTCTGAAGAACCCATTTCTAAGTGTCTGCACAGAACCAAATGCCCTTTATTTAGGACTTTGTGAAGCAAAAGAAGAAATTAATGAAAGGAGAGCAAGTCTTGCATGTTCTCTGGCACTCAGTTCAGTCAGCGTAACCTGTGCTGTCAGCATCGTGGAGCAGGAGAGTTTGGCTCTCTCTAATTGCTTCACTGGTGTTAAGAACTTCCCTTTTCTCTTAGACTTGACTCACTGGAGTACATGTCAGCTGGTCTAGCTCACTTGTCATGTTATCTGTTGTGTCTCTTCAACTAGTCTGTCTCCCTTGTATGATTGATAACTCTTTAATTGGGTTATTATGGGAGGATGGACCTGGCTGCAGGTTTCTGTTAGAAGCATCATCATCCATTCTTGAAATGAGCAGTGCATTGCCTTATTTCCCAAGAGCTCATCTAGCCCCAGCTAATTTTTCCAATAAGATTTCTTTTTTTAGTGAAGAAAACAATCTTTTTTTATTTTTTAAATTTTATTTTCCCCCCAGAGAGACCTGATATTAAGATATTCAGCTGTCTGTCTCATTTGCTAACATGCAATTTGTCAGGAAGTGAGTTTCCATTTAATTCTTGATAATTAGCATACTTGGACTTTGATAGACATTTTTCCTTTTTGCAACAACTTTTTTTTAGCTCATTATCTGCATGCAAGATCAGTCAGCTAAATTCCTGTCTGTCAGACATCTCTATCTTTGCTCATTTTTAACCAGTTTGAGGTCCATAAGTATTGCAGCGAATTACTGCACTGAATCTCAGATTTTAAATGGATCATAGGTGAAATGAGCTGCAACATGTTCAATGCTTTCTCCTTCCATGCCATGAACCTGTTAAATGCTTTCTGCTTCCATGCTATCTGTTTTGAAATGACACTTTTTCCTGGGTTTTTTATGCTAAAAAGGGAGCACTGCTTCAGGTTAGGTCAGCAGTGGGGTAGTATCTGGACAGCCCTAATCCTTTAAAAGAGAGTGTTTAGTACTCAGTCCCCCCTTCAGAAGGAACTGAAAGAACTTGAGAGAACTCTCTATGTACATAGTGCTTAGTTCTAGCTCAGTTTATTGAGGCTATCAAAGGCACAGGATTCAACTAATTTTTTTTTTATTATCACAATGAATTCTTTGACTAAATTGAGTTTTCCATTGCTATTGCAGCTGCTTTTTCAAAAGAACTGGTTGTAAATGCACAACCTCTTTTTTTTCCCCCTGAACATACTGCTTAAAAAACACATGGACATAGCTGTATTAACATAAAAATCTCTTCTTGCTCAGTTACTCATCCACTGGCCTTTTCTCTTGTGGGTGGCTGTTGTAAAAGAGCTCTTGGAAGTGCAAACAGTGCTGCTAGTTCTCAGCCAGTTCTGTCCAACAGCTTGTCAAGATGTCAGAGGAGAAGACAGCTGCAGAAAAAATCCCAGCCCTTACCCTGGATGACATCCATAGCAACGTTCAGTAATTTTTGCCCCAGGGTAATGCTTAAGTAAATTACATATTAAAAATGAGGTAGGGAAAGTAGCAAAGAAGTAGCTAATCCCACTAAGCCATGGGCTAGAGAGAGCTTTTGGCCATGAGCATGGAGTGGATAGATCCCAGCTGGCCACAGCAGACCATCCAGTCGTATTAACTTCAAAGGGGTGCTCAGCAGCTATGAGTTCTCCTAGGGATACTAACACCATCCAGGAGCAGAGAGAGGAGCAGAGGATGCTCAAAGGGGGCAGACTGCAAAGGCCACGTGACAGTTCCTGAAAGGAGATCAAGAGAGAAATAAAAATTGTCATGGCTCTGTATAAATGCATTCCTCTCTGAAGAAGCATGGAGGCTCTCACAGCAAGGCAGGAAGCACAAACAGCAAATGACATGAAAAGCTCTTCTCAAACTCTTCTTCTAATCAGTCCTCACTATGCATGTGTGCTGTGGTGGTGTACTTTGTGTCAGGTACTGTGTAGCTCTGACTTTGAATCCAGGGCAAACGGGAAACGGCATTTGGAAAGAGAGCCAGACTCCTCGTGGCCTGTCTTACATCCCTTCAGTCTGGAGTGCAGATGGAAGCATGAGCCAGCTCTTCGGACTTTCCTGGCCCCAAGCGGCATGGCTGTCAATGGGCCTCAGGTCCCCTATTTGCAACTGATTTGAATCTTGTGCACTTCAAAGGTACTGTCTGCAAAAGATAATGATGAATGTTATGCATCAGCCTGTGGCTTCTGGCAGTCTGACTTTAAAAGAGGTAGAACAAACTTTGAAAATAATACCAGCGGGTTTTAGTTCCTGTCACTCTTTCCTATGCCTAAACCTTGTCCATACTGCTGCCTAGTTCATGTTGAGAGAAACCAAGCATATGGAAATCAATGCAGAAGTTGAATATAAGCTAAAGAACAGTGAGTCACACCATGACCTGACCGAAATTCTGGGACACCAACTTCTTTGGGAGCCTTTATTCTGTGTGTGCTACTTGGACATCAGGGCAAGGAGGAGAATGCAGGTTAACAGGGCTTGAATGTTTGCTGAATTATCTCTTCAGACACAGATATCGATGCAGGATGGTGGATGAGGCTGTCAGAATTCTTGTTCAGGTAGCTGAGTCACTTAAAAGCCACACAGCTGAAAAGTTAGCCAAGGACAAAGACCAAGCTGCTTTCCCCACTGAGGTGGCTGCAGGCTACCACACTCTGGGGTGAGGTTTGCAGGCAACGTGTCAGTGTGGTGCTGAGGGAGCTGCCTCACAGCTGCCAGCTGATCAAAGTCAGTGCTCCTCCCTGCTCTCCTTCAGAAGGGGACCCTGTCCTCGTTTCTGAGCTGCTGCACGCCGAATGGCTGCTTTTAATAGAGTGTGCACAGAAGATGGTTGTAGGCAATTGAATTAGGGCTGCGTTATTAGTCCATCTGTGCAATATGCTCTGTTTATTGACAATCTGGTTGGAGTGGCTGGAGCTTGTTAAAGTGTTTCCTACTGTTGAATTTTGGGAGTTGTCCACCTTTTAAGAAGCAGTGCTTGAGGAAGGGCTCTCTTTAGACTGAAAAAGGGCTCCCTAAGAACTGTCTGCACTACTTTTCTGGCTTTCTGGGAGGGGGAAGAATTGCATGGGAAAGACTCATCAGATAGCAGGGTTTGCTCTGTAGCTCATTGTGATGTGCACGTTCCCACTCCCATCTGCTTGTGGGAAGGGGCAGCTGCTGGCATGTGGGATTGGATTCAGGACTTCAGGAAGAGCTCTCTTGCTTTCATTTCCAAAGGTTGCCCGATAGGGTGTGATCTGTGGCAACCATAAACCCAAGTCATTTTCTTAATGTCATTTGGTCCATGAGGTATCTTTGTGAACGAAATGTGTGCACCAGAAAGAAAGAGCATGTGCTGAGCTGTTGGTTCAGGAAAGCGTGACGTGACTTTTACAGCAGTTTTTGTGTGTGTGTGTCAAGATCTTGCCTGTAACAGCCTCACTGTGGTATTTGAAATGGAAAGCTTATCCCTAATGTTGGTCACTAAGAAAGTGGGGAACCAGTACAGCAACTGCTTATGCAACAAGTACATTGCTTTTTGAAGATAGCAGGTGTGCACTGTTGCCTGGGGAATAGAAAGATGGTTGGAATCGTAACTCTTTACACAAACCATCAGGCTTTTGACTTTGCTGCAAGCCCTTATTTCGGAGCTTGGCTGTCAGTGCACTCCCCTTCTGCTCACCAGCCTCAGATGTTTATTCTTGTATACCAGAGCTATCCATAGTGGTGCAGTCATGGCCTATAAATAAATAATTTTGCTAGGTCTTTTCCAGTACTGCATCCCCATAAGTGAGCTCAATTGTTGCATTTACTAGACAACACAAAATGTCTTTGTTATCTGTATCTGCTTATATATTCATAGTGAAAACCCCATGCAGAGAAGCAGCAGTGATGACTAAAGAAGGTGTGGGAGTGACTTAGGAGAACAGACATTAAAAAGCTTACATAGGTGTAACTTGACTATAAGGCAATTTATAAGACATGCTGTAACTGTATTTGGAGTTTGAAAGTAACAGGAATATGGATAATTGTTTAGGGTGATCTAATGGAGATTCAATTTAAGCAAAGGATCAAGTATCAGAATTATTTATTATAAGATTCTTCACTCTGAATAAAAAGAACCTCTGTCACTTTCTCTGTACAGAGGACAAAGTAGTCTTAATCTATGGAATAATACTGCATAACGCAAGAGATGCATTTAAACATTTCAAAACAAATATTGTTTTTGAAATTATGTTGGGAAACAACTTCATTTTCTAGAGGTTGAAGCTACAAAGGACAACTTTTGAGCAGTGTAAGGGTTGTTATTGTGGCTAATTATTTTCAAAAGAATCAGAAGGAGGCACACAACAAGCTGAAATACAGTACTCAACTTGGAAAATTTTAAGCAGTTTTGTTTGTACCAGCATGAAGGTTGATGTAAACCTGGGACAGCTTATCTTCAGTTACCTGAAGCAACACCTGTGAAGCAACACAGTATGAAAAGAGGAGAAGAGTAATAGTGCACAAGAATATGCTATTCCTCAGACCCTCAGCTTTTTACTCTAGTGTGTCAGTCCTGCACAGGAGCATCTCTTCACAGAGACCTGTGAGACTGCAAAAGTCAGTCCATATAAAAATGAGCAACACAGTTCAGAGGCAGTCTGCAGTTACAGGGATCAAACCTTGAAAAGCCAAGGATCACATAACATATCTACATTGTGTATTCATTCTCTTCATCTGGAAGAAGAAAAAGTTTAATAACTGAAAACTAGACTAGAATCCAATCCATCCAGATACTACAGAGGGAGAAGACTGTGGAATATCAATGCACTTTGAAATCAGTATCCTTGTAGACCCTGGTGCATTTGTCATGATTTGCAAGTAACCTGACAGTGCATGAAATAATTGTCTTTGTAGATATGAAACAACATTGACATCAACTTTGAAATTTAAATGAAAGAAACAATGTAAAGTTCTTTCAGATGCATAACCTTGGTGCATTGACTTACTTTTTCTTTATAATAGGTTAAATACTTGAACGGTATTGGTTAAATAGGTTTCTAGTTTATTATAAAACAGAAAGAACCATGTACGGATCCATGTTCTTGAACAGTTACAGCATATTGCTTCCCACCCTGATATAAATACAAGATAAACCAAAGTGATTTAATTGCCTGGGAGTAAATAATTGTTATTCAGGAAATGCTTTGTTTGGCCTGTCCTGTTGCCACTGTGAAATGCAAATCACAAAGCAAATAGCACTATAGTCTCTTTTGTTTGTGTGCTGTGCGTGGTGCACACACCAAGTGCACGAGCAGCAGCTTTGGTAGCCAGTTAGGAAGCTGCACTGGTCTCCAGTGCAATTTCTTTCTAACAAAGAGTTGTATTTCAGCAGAAACTTTCAGTGAACCATTCTGTCCTTTTCAGCATCTTGGGTTTGCTGTTGTATGGCATCTGCAGATTAGCAGGGAGTTCAATATTAATAGGTTTATTTTATATTTTGTATTATAATATTGAATAATAGTTATTCAATATTAATAGGTTTAGTTTAAGTGTTTATTAAAGAAAATTCCCTAGTATATGATAAAATCTTTATTCAAAGCTATGAAAAAGTTATAGACTTTGATGATCCTTCTAGTGCATTTGATACAAAAACATTTCACATTTCCAACAAAGACCAGTGCTGCCCTAATTGCAAACTGTTACACTCTAAATAATAGAATTTAATCTTGTCTAGTCTCAATATCAGCATTTGCTTTATCAGTCTTGTGAGGTGGTGTATGCTGGAAGGGCATTCAATTTCATGCCATTTTTAGCAATTTCACTGGCAAAGAACGTAGACTCACAATGTATTTAAATGAAAAATGGAAATTCTCAGTTAAAAATTCTGAAGATCTCATTTGAATTAGCATATAGGTCTCTGTGGGACATGAGTCTGTGTGCAATTCTAGGTCTTTCTGTAGCAGCATCCTTCAACAGTCTCCTCCACATTGCTTTGTGGAAGAATAATGAGTTTAGTTTTACATTTGGCACCTGAGTTCCCCATTAAGTAATTGAAGTAAATTCACAGTATAAAATACACAGAATTGAGACTGTCCAGACAAACACAGCTGAGATGAGTTCCAGCTGTTAGCCAGAGCTAATGAGCAAGGTATTGTGTTGTGAGTAGCTTAAAAGTTATTTTTTCCATAACGGCAACACAACAATGCCACAGGTGGTGTCATTTTTGGTGGAGAGGGAGGACCAATTGCACTGCTTTCTGTGGCGTTGCCAGATTCAAGCTGTGTTCAGAACCAAGTGCACTCTGGGGAAAACATGCTGAAGTCCTGACAGCAGTACAGGAGCACATGTGCAATGAAACAGATTGTGTCTTCTGCTATAAAACGTGCCAGGGTCCCACTGAAGGAACATGCTCTGGCAGGAGATTGAGTGGTACAGAGAGACTTTTCTCACATGATCCCAAACCTCCAGGTGATCTGCATGCTTTCCTTTTGTTCTTATAACCACAGCTGTGGCAAGGTGCTGACTGCTGGTATTGTCCTGTGTGCTAATATGAGGAGTGCACATGAGCTGAGGAGGAGTATTTGCTTACCAGGATTTCTTACTTTCCCTCTTTTCCTTTTTTTCCTTTCCTTACCTGCAACACAAGGGAATAAATCAATAATAAGTGAGAAAATACTGCTTGGGTTTATTGTTTAATTCCCTCAGTGCTTGGTTTCTGGAGAACATAGGTTTAGTTTAAAGCAGTCCCTAAGCAGCAGTCTGGCTGTAACTCATGCTTCCTTTTCTTACTAAGACACAGGCAGTCTTAGATCTTTACAGAGATGAGTCTTTCTGAGATTGAAAATATATCCTCATTGCTCTTAAGTGTGCTTGAGATGTTTTGTCACACTGGACAATAGTCACATCTTGGTAATGGCAACGTGACTTCCAAAAGTATTACATTTGCCCTAAAGTCTGGTTTTTTCACCTTTTTTTTCAAAAGTTGTTAACATGAGGGCAACATCCAGCTCCCACTGAGAATCTGGCTATTTTTTAAGTGCCTCCATGGGAAATAAAATATTTTCAAAATCTGAAAATAAAAATTTCAAAATCACAGACCTCCAGTCTGTGCTTGATGAGCAGGCTGAACATATAACTCCCAAGCTGCTGTTCAGGCATCTTATTTTGTGCCTTAACTGCAGAAATCACTGAAATCAGGAGAGGTAGGAATGCAGCTGGTAATTTGCTAACCAGTCTTTTTAGCTCACTGGACTTAATGAAAGTGCCATTTCAGTTTGGTAATATGAACAGTTAAGCCCAGTTTCATTACTGCTTGCACAGACTTTTGTGTGAAAGAGATCAGATAAAAGCTGGAATTGTGACTGCAAACCAGAAAAGGAAAGGAAGTCAGAGCAGGAAATGGGCATGTCATGTCCCATAATTTGCCAGCACTTCTTAATCCTCCATTGTTGTAAACTTCATATTCTATTTCTGTTTATCCATCCTTTTCTCCAAGGCTGCAAACTCAGAATAGCTTTGCTTGTGCTATCCCCATCTGTCCCAGCTGTGTGCTATTTCTGAGTGGATGATGCCATTTGCAGCATGCTGCCATACTATGTAACTTCTGCAACAGGCAAATATCCACCAAAGCCTGTGGGGGCAACTCCAAAATTTATTATCCTGTACCTCACTCAGCTCTCCAAGAGTTGAAGGTTAATGCACTAATTTATGGTATCAGTCTGGCTTTTGCTGTGGTACTGTTTCAAGTGCCTTCTATGTTTCAGGGAGTGTCTTGAGTTCAGTACATTTAAATCACTTTTATATGATTTTAGGTTCAATAAGGTAAATTTGTTGCCAATATAAAATGTCTTCAAGTATTTTGGGAAGAAGGTTTGTTTTGAGCTGGTGCTCATTATGGGAAGACTAATGGGGCCACTGATCCCATTAATTTGTTATTGACCCTTAACTTCCTGTGATGGGTCAGGCATCCTTACTTACTTCAGGACAAGTTTACCCAGTGAACAAATTCTCATCCTGTTGTATAATACCTTTTCTTTGGAAAAGTTCCATTTATCTTTAGTGTCTGATTTTCACAATCTCTACTTTGTATCCAGTCCTACATATGTGTTACATGAGCTACTAAAGGCAGGTTGCACAACTTTGCCGGGTCCCATAACACATCCTGGTGTCTCCCCAGTACTTTAATATAACTGCCAAGAGATCTGTGTTTGTGGAGTCAGATAATATCTTTTTCCAACTTAATCCATCTTGGGTCATGGCTTTTCTAGTTCATCATATAGAGACATATATGAAATGTTCTGCAGAGTACTTCAAAACAGTCCAGCCTACTTCTGGAAAGAAGAACGTTAACTCCGAGAAACGGAAATTTCTCTAAAAGTGCTTGTGCTGTGGAAGCGCCAAAACACAAGCTCAGTCAAGAGTGTGCGTGGAGGTAGAACATACTTGGATCATTTGGTGGGTAGGGAATTGATGGTTACACTCAAAGAGCTGCAGTCAGCAGCTCAGTGTCCTGGTGAGACCAGTGACGAGTGCTGTTCCCCAGGGGTGGGTACTGGGACCAGCACTGTTTAACACCCTTGTCAGTGACACGGACAGTGGGACTGAGCACAGCCTCAGCAAGGCTCCGACAGCACCAGGCTCTGTGCTGTGACTGACACTCTGGAGGGAAGGGACAGCATCCAGAGGGACACTGGCAGGCTTGAGAGATGGGTCTGTGTGAACCTCATGAAGTCCAACACAGCCAAGTGCAAGGTTCTGCAAGTTCTTCGGCTTGGGGGAATCCCATGTGCAAACACAGGCTGGGCAAAGAATGGATTGAGAACAGCCCTGAGGAGAAGGATTGTGGGGTGTTCATGAATGAGAAGCTCAACATGACCCAGCCCATGCTCCTGCAGCCCAGAAATCCAACAATGTGCTGGGCTGCACCAAAAGCAGTGGGAACAGCAGGTTGAGGGAGATGATTCTGCCCCTCTACTCCGTTTTCATGAGACCCCAACCTGAAGTACTGAATCCAGCTCTGCAGTCTCCAGTATAAGAACATGGACTTGCTGGATCAAGTCCAGAGGAAAGTGAGGAAGATGATCAGAGGGCTGGAGGACTTTCACCCTGTAGACAGGGTGAAAGAGGTAGAGCTGTTCAGCCTGGAGAAGGCTCCAGGAAAATTTGTCACAACCTTCTAGTAGTGACAGAATGACTTCAAGCTGAAAACAGAGTAAGTTTAGATGTTAGGAACAAGTTCTTTACTGTGAGGGTGGTGAAGTACTGGAAGAGGTCACCAAGTGAGGTTGTGGATACCCCACCACTAGAAATGTTCAAAGCAAGACCAAATGGGGCTTTGAGCAATCTGGTCTAGTGGAAGTTGTCCCTCCCCACACCAGGGATGCTCTGGATCTGGATGCTCTTCAATGTCCCTTCCAACCCAAACAATTCTAAAATTCTGTAATTTTATAGTATGTTGTTAATTCTATTATTATACTATAATAATAGAATTCATTGGTTTTCCATAATGCATTTCTTCAGCTTTTCGTTTTCTCTGTCCTCCTGAAACAAAGAGCGTCTGCATGCCTTCCCTTATGCAAGCTTTTCAAGAAGCTTTTCAGAAAGGACCTCTTCTGACAACTGAGAAGAATGCTGTGTGTTGCAACAGTGCCTTATCAGCCAAGCCAGTGTGATTTTTTGTCAGGTGTCTACTGTCTCTGCAAGCAGCTTTTCAGTCTGGCTTCCCTGTCAGCTACGCAGCCAGAGCTCTGGTGAAGAAGGATGGTGCAGCTGCGCTTCTCTGTCTGACTGTAACATTCCCAGCCCGGGAGACAGTGTCTTATCTCCACCACATTGAAGAAACTAACAAAATTAGGAGGGAAGGAAGGAGTGAGTGAATAAAACTTTATGACAATTTGTCTTTAATCTCCAGACAACCTATGCCTTTATTTGAAAATTTGTGTCTCTTCAGGAACCTGTCAGTGTAAGACAGTGAGCTGGTCCAGGGTGGAAACCTGAGCTGTCTCTTCTGCTGCTTCCCTAAAAGAACAGTACATTTCTTGCACCATCCAGCCTAGAGCTGAGTCCTACAAACGCAGGTTCAATATGGCAAGGTACTACACAGCACCTCCCAGCCCAGCTCCCAGGTTTGTAAATGACAGCAGAGGGTGCCTTCATTGACATTTGCCTGTACATTTGGAACCCCTTAACAGACATTACTGCGTGTGCCATCTGTGCACCCTACGAGTGTGCTGTGTCCCCCGATGCTCCCTCATCTGCGTGGCCTGAAGGCAGGCAGCACTGTGCTTGTGTTCAACAGCTCATGCTGGCTTCTGTGCTCGGTGCTTTGTTGAATTGCTGCTGTCCTGTCATGCAACATGCCTTCTGTCTTGACTCTCTTCTTATCAGACTGGAATGTTACCTGGTAGGGGAGAACATGGCCATCCTCAGCTGGCTCTTGGGTCTGGTCTTTTGCCATGCTACTAACACTTCTAATAGCCCAGAATTCCTTATAAACTCTTCTTCTAATAAATTAATCTTGTAAGTTTATGTTTTCTAATGGACCTTTTTTATTAGGAAATCTTATTTATATATGAATATACAGAAAAAATGTGAGAAAGATGTACCTTGCTGAAAGCATACTGACTGCAACTTAAAAGGCTTTCTTTAAGCCTCTATTTTAGTTTCCGTATGCTTTTTATCTTTTGAACTACAGAGAACAATTTCCTCTGCTTTGAGGAAGTTCTGTAATTTAACTTCTCGTTTCCAACGTCCTCCTGTGTCTTTTATCTCATGTCTCAGAATTTTAAAGAATTTCATTAGCCACTTTAAGGACATTGCTTTAGCTGGAATCTGCTTTTCTCTGTAAAGCCTTTAAAAAAAATTTTAAAGCCTTATATTTCTTATAGTGTCTCTTATAAGGGCTGTATTTCACATTTAAACCAAAAGTACTTGTCTTGCTAAAGTCTACATCTTCCCTGTAACTCTTGGAATGAAAAGCATTTGAAGGGTTTCTGGGTTCCAGCTAGGTCTCATTTCTGAGGACCTTCCCAGCTCTTTCACTCCTACCTGTAGGTCTGGATCTTCCTCTCTCACCCATGCTCTCCAGGGAGCTCTTGCTGTGCACCCCATGCCATGATCTCTTTGGCGTCTGAGCAAAAAGGAGAAGAGAGTCTCAGCTGGAGGCTTGTTTTTCATATTGTCTGAGTTTCTTCTGCCTCTTCCCTGGAACCTCTACCTCCAAACCTTGTGCAGTTATAGTGCAAAATTTTCCAGGTGTCATTGTTCTAAAAGTATGGTCTTGTGTTCCTGTGTAACTTCTCAGAATAGCTTATCTTGTCCAAAAGCTCTGCTTTCACTAATACTGCTTAGCTGCAGATTAATAATGATCTTGCAGTCATCATGCTTCTTATTAAATATTTATATTGTGGTAGCACATAAAGACTGTAAGTGGGGTCTAATTGTGCTGATTTATTCAGACCAGTTCCGAGACCTTTGGTACTACTAACTCTAAGCTAGCAACCCTCCTACGTGTCCCTGTCCTTCCCTGTCATTTTCCTAGGTCAGGTCAGCCCATGAAATGGATCCCTGATTCCCTGGTGTGGAAACTGAGCAGCCGAAAACTGCAGCGTGCTGACAGCTCCCAGCGCTTGCTCTCTCTTCATCCTTTCTTTGATTTATTCTTGGAGTTTTCTAAAAGAGGGGGACAGGGCAGCCTGTCTTCCGAATTCCCCTGCAAATTTTTGTCTTTATCAGTGTGTCTTTTCTATGGCTGTTGAATGTAAAGATCGTGAGGCAGCACAGGTGAGCAACTGCCTACTTCCCTCACACACATAATGCAAATTGCTTCTCAGCTCTAACTATATAGCTCAGCTGCTGCCTGTGCCTTATACATGTGGAAGAATCTTAATATCTTTCCAATTTTAAAAAAATTAATCTCCTTTAATCCTGGCAGCACTGTAAAGTTCCAAGATTTTCTACATTATGTGCAGGTAGGATTATGGGTTATTCGTTAGGAGAAGGGAAAGATTGATTTTTTTTTTTTTCCATTGCATTCCTGGTAGATTTTTCTTTGCTGAAATTGGTGGGTTTTTTTTCTCTGCTCAGCCTGACTCTGCTGTTATACCATCTGAAGGTGAAGGTATAACATTCAATACAAAAAGTAAATGCCACAAGTCCTGTTGAAAGCAGAAAACTATCATTACTGTTTTTGTGACAGATGTGTAGTATTCTGAATCAAGCTGTGCAAGGTGATCTGCCCTTACACCATCCACTCTCCTGTTAGCCACTGTGTCATCTTCAGTTTTCATTGTTTTAATGGGTGCTCTGGTTTAGAAGGAGGAGAATTTTGGATCTAGAGCAAGACATAAGCTTGTCAATAAATATTCCCTTCCTGCTTTAGGATTTCCTTAAACTCGTAAGGTCCAGTTGTCAACACAAATCTGTCATCTTAGGCAGCAAATCACTCTAAGGCAAAGCAAAATAAATTCTCAGCTTGAAGTGCCCCCAAACCCTTCTTATAGCAATAGGAGTGCTGCAAGATGTGCTTTGCCTTGTCTCTCTGCGTGATTGAAAATGGAGCTTTGTTGACAAGCTACAGACCAATTGTTTATTTTAAGAAAGTGGAACAGAATACATTGTTGCATTGCAGAGCAAAATCATCTAGCAGAAGTAATGGAGGAAATTCTGAAATAACATAGTTTTCTTAACTTTAGGGGTTTTTTGGTTTGATTTGGGATTTTTTGGGGGGAAGGTGTGGGGGTTTTACTGTTTTGTTTTTTGTTTATTTTTGTAATAGCTGAAAGTCTTTATTAGGACTGTGCTGAAGTAGGAACCTTTTGTTCATGTTTTGTAAGCACTAGACAGCACAAAAGACAAGTGAGCCCTGGTCTTACAGGTTCTTGCAGGCCCAATGACTTCTTTTTCACAAGCACATTCTCTATTGTACAACTATTTCTGTATGTCAAAGAGGCTCTTAGGGCTAAAAATCCTTTGTCTCCTAGTCACAGCTCAGTTAAGTCCTGTCTGTAGATTATGATCACTAAGATCTGACATGGGACCAAGAGTTTTAAGAATTGCAGGGATTCTGTCTAGATTATAAAGTGGATGTAAACTATCTGTGTAAGGAGAACACAGAGCAGAATTGGATGCTTAAACATTTGGAAAAGACACAAATAGAAAGTCTGGTGCAACTTTGAGCATGTCCAGAATTTACACAATTAGTGTGGTGAGAATAAATGGACATGAGAAAAGAGGAGGAAGTACAAAAATAAACCTTTCAGCAGTTCAGTCTGGAAAGCCTTCTGGCATGATTCAATGACTGGTAATTAATAAGCAAGGAAGATCCAGAAAAAGAAGGGAAATATGAAAAAAATAATAAAAAAACCCAACCCAACAAAAAGCAACAGCAAACAACAGTGAATGAGTTCAATAAATTATGAAAATTATATGGCCATGCAGAAGAGTATGGGGATAGACCCAGATGCCTGGGGTGAGGATCCTCTGTCTAGAGTCAGAAACTTCTGATGGAACTTATAACTGAGTTTGAAGATGATTAGAACATGGATGATTAGAACTACAATTAGAATATGGTCACAGTGGTCTCAGCTATTCTGAGTATGGCTTTATGCAGCATCTGGAATTCACAAAAACAGTCTGTGTGACATGAAAGCATCTGCAGATTCATGTGGAGGTTGTGTCTGGGCTGAACCAGGAGTATTTGTGGGCTGTGTGCTGGATGCCTCCGAATAGGTCTGCAAGGTTCTGTGGGTGATCAAAATGTTGTCAAATGTGGTTCCTGGTGTCCTGGCTTTAGCCTGACTCTGCTAAGGTGCCCCATAAAGCCACTATTGGCACCAATGCCAGCCCAACATTGATGTTTACAAGAAGGAGCAGAGGCCAGTTACCTAAGCTGTAGCCAGAAATATGAAAGCAAGGGATCTCAGACTCGTAAGGGAAACTGGGGGACATTGTTTTCCTTTCTGACAAATTCTCTTTGGTCAGGTATAAGGTAAGCTTCTCTTCTGGCCGTTATCAGGTTTGTGCCCTCAATACCTTACTCCTAAAGATTTTCATGCCAGCACTGTGAAGTTAAATAGTTCTGCTTTGTAACTGTTCTGCTTTGTAACTGTGAACATCAAAACAGGCTAAAATACACAGTGCTTCTCTTGCTAATGGGTTTTATCCTTGATGTGAAGGAATTGAAGACTGGGTTGGTTGTTTGGTTCTCCATGTGGCGCTGGTGAGACTGCCAAGAGTGAGGCAGTCCATTAGATTCTGCAGTATTTAGATTTTTGTTGTGGAGAGGTTTGCCTGAGTAGGAACTGGTGGGAATAAATCCAATTCCAGCTAAAACAAAGAAGTTTTATATCTTCCTTCTGATTCCTGAGCCATTCAGTTTCCCTTTTACAAGCATTTCCAAGTAAAGAACGTGTGAAGTTAGCAACGTGACGTGAGCCAGAGGGACCCGAGCAGCAGGGGTGAGACAGTCATGCTCCTGTGAACAGGGGAACAGCAAGTGTGGCTTCTCACCATCTCCCAGGCTTTTCTAGCCTGCCACTTTCTTTCCCCTGTGTACAGTATCTGCCGTCTGTGTGAGTGTAATTTAGTGCTAATTAAGAAGTGAGTGGGAGCCATAAGCTCATTTCATTTAGAACCTGGAAATGGCCTCCTGGGAGCCCAGAGAGGGTACCGTCTGCTTTCTCGCCACAAAAGCTTCTCCACCTCGCTGCCGTTATTCTAACCACCAAGCTCCAGATCTCAAAATTCAATGCCAGCTCAGATTTACAGCGCATTAAGCGACTGAATTAAATCCTCAGCATTCACTTGGCGTCAGCCTGACTGAGTAAAGGATTTCACGGGCTGGGGTGCTCTACAAGGCCATAATTTATAACGTTATGCAGAAGCTGCTTCTCTGAGTTTTATTTTGGCTTGCCGCAATTTCTTTTTATTAAGGCCCCAATAGTATTTGTTGTTTTTCTGTTTGCTTTGATGTGGGAGTTTTAGATTAAATCTAAATAAATAAATGAAGTTTAAAATTAAATTAGGTTTCATTTGCATGAGTTGGGGAGTGAAATGCATCTTTCTTTCACCATATAAAACGTAACAGACCCATTACCCATCACAGAGCCCTCAGTTGCTCCTGAAGAAAAATGACATTTCCCTCTGCGTAGAAAATACTTAAAAGTCCCAAGAATAGATTTATAGGAATATTTTAACCTTTTCTTTGATCCTTGAAATGTCATTGTTCTGTAGGCTACATTGCAAAACGTGACCTTTTATAGGAACCGTGGGATGGATTTGATCTTTGGAAGACGTTTTAGAGATAATGCACTACAGGGTGCAAAGAACTCATGAAAAAAGAGCTGGAAATGGTTTTGTCTGCAGATATTTGTTTGTGGTGTACCTGGCATGCAAAAGGATTGCTTATGATGAGGCTGATACTTCAGGGATAACAATGAAGAAAATAAGATAACACAGCATCTTCTTCTGGTTTAATGTGCAACAGTTTTATTTTCATTACATTTAAAATAAAAATATAAGTAGCAGAAGTTGTTCACAGGGAGGATGCTTGCAAATTGATGTGTCTGAAATGTAACTTTTTTTTTATGAGCACTAGATGTTTGTTTTTCTGTGTGCACTCTAACTTCCTGACTGGCAGAACACAAAGCTGAGCAGTTCTGGGAGGAAAAGAACTGACGCTTTGCTTCAGATTCATGTTTGCCCTGGTAGTTGTCTCCTTCATGGTGCTGCAGCCCGGCTCTCCTGAGCCTCTACTCTAGTTAACTCACACCCAGCATTGTCCATGCCATTCACAGGATGGGTTCCCTGGCGAGAGATCTTGGCAAGATGTGTTTCAGCATTTTCACGACTGCAAGAAGCTTGTGAGTGAAGGCAGATGTGAGTCCATGGAATCACACTGTGTGGGTGCTGTATCTTTGCTTTGCTGGTAGCTCTTCCAAACCAGATCATTCTGAAAAAGGTCACCAATATTATGACCAAATACTGTCAGGTTGTACCTAATTCCATAATTCTTGCATGTGCAGAATTTTCACTGAAACCTATTGTTGTTGGCAATATGAATTTGATTTTCCCCAGAATATGAGAGATATTGTTTGTGTCCCACTAGAGCATGCAGCCTAAGCAAATCCAGTGAGAATGCTGTAAGAAAGAAAGTGTGTGAGAGAACAAAAAATCCCAGGCTGGCATGCTAGTTATTGTTTATCCAAGTTTAGGATGAAATAAAAGGCAAAAGCACCAAATGAATTCTGAGGCCATAGCAATATTAAGGGCTCCTGGCACTGGCTCTTCAGGCTGCTGAACTGCCTGACCCCTAGTGAGACTGTGCTGGACCCCTGTCACTTCAGAGCTTGGGCTGGAGGCTTAGTCAGGAATTCACAAACACCTTAAGAAGTCAAAGTGCTGAAGACTGAAGGGAAGGAAAGAGATACTGGCCTTGAAGAGATGAAGTTCTAAATGGCAACAACCCTATCTTGCAGAGACTGAGAACCGTGATATGTCACAGACAGTCCTAGGGACCTTTCAGGGAGGCCATGGAGACCTGAGCAACATTGTCTTCAGAGACACTGGGCCTGAAAGGATTTCATACACACCTAATGTGCCGGAAAAAAAAATTAGTGTCTGGGAGTCACTGGCCTTTTTCAGTGTGACATGCCTATTGGGAAGTGATGGCTGGTGACATTTTGAATATAGGATGTGAAATGAGAAAAACAAAGCTCAATGGCAAGTTGCATCAGGAAAACGATGCACATGTATATTAAGTAACAGTATAGGTTCCACATATTGCTCAAATAATTGAGCTGTTACTCTGATACTTCACACAGATGGCATTTTACAGGGTTGTCCCTCCACTGGGCAAGCAGGGTTCTGCATGGAACCCTGCACACACCTGTCTGGTGTGTGTATGATGTTTGGTCTCTGTGTGCTGCCAAAGACAAGTTGAAAAACACAAGTGCAATGATATATAAATTTTTCTCTGATTCTGTGATAGTAGTGTTGGAACACTTAAGTGTAATGTAGTTGACCCCAAATTGCTTTGAACAGCTGAGAAAAACTTCCAGATGAGCATGGGATGTTTTGCTTGTATTGTAGGAAAAAGGTGATGATGTGTAAACCGTGTTGTCAAGTGAGTTGTCAGCAATATTAATGTGATGTGTACCATATCTAGCTGCATCGTGCACTCTGTTAGAGGTCATGAGATTATCAGAAAATCATCATAGCATGAATACGTTTTATGCTTGGTGATTCGTATGACACTGTGAGATCAGAAAGAGGATTTTGTTGTCTAGGGAAGCAGCCTAATCTGTGATAATCCAAGCACGTAGTAAATCATAAGAAATCACTGCATCTAAAAAGTCTTCCCCAACAACCAAAAGTGAAGTTGCCCCCAGATGCATTTAGAGTTGTTTCCTTTGCCTTCCTCCTATGTCATTAAACTATGGCTGTAGGATAGTGTACTTACCTGTATTAAAGAGTAGGTGAGGGACAAGAAAGGCAGTATCAGATGCCTTAAGAAAAAATGGCTTAAGAAAAAAAAATTCTAGATGTTTAGTGAGACTGTACTTCTAAGTCATGATTTGAATGCGTGAGACACCATATTGCATTGTGAATTCAAGCCCTCTGTGCCAGTGCTTAGGAAGCATCTCCAGCTTAGTTCTCTGAAATAATACTCCATAGTGAAGTGTTGCTGGGTTTGTCCTCTACACCTTGATGTGGGAGGAAGCACAGGACAGAATCCACAGCAGAAAATCAGAATTAAGTTTCAAGTAGATATGAATGTGCTTTGTTGTTTTCCTCCTTTCCCCAGAAGACTGCACAAAACAGACGCTTCCCAAGATCCAAGGAGGCAATGCAAGTCTATGGCAGAGCTCCTTCAGAATTACTGTACCTGTTTTTCCTCTCAATTGCATAATCCAAATAATTGCCTTTGTTCTGTAATCCAGTGCAATTGATTCATCCTATTCTTAAATCTCTTTCCAGCTGGCACTCCCAAGGTGATCTGTGGTACTAGGCATGCCATTCCACAGGCACAGTCAATCTGCCTGGGTCAGTGATCACATTTGCCTTCAAAGTGAGATGCTTTTGAGACTTTTAAGTGTTATTGTGTGTTTTTCACTCCACTGCTAGAGGAGGTTTGGGGTGAATATTCTCTAATGTATCTTTCTAATTTATAGCAATCTGCATTTTAGGCATTTTCTGAGCCAAATACTCCATCTCAGCCATCATGTCCGATAGTCACTGATAGGCTGTCCTCAATGAATTTATCTGACTACATTTGGAGCCATTTATACTTTTGACCTCCAGAGAAATCCATGGTCTAATTCCCCAATTCGAGTGTGTGTTATTTTTAAAAAATCCTTTTTCATTTGTTTTAAACCTGCTGCTTGATCATTTTACTGGCTGCCTCCTAGTTTGGGTGGTATAAAAAATAATGAATAATCATTCCCTATTCAATTTCTGTATACCATTCATGGTTTTAAAGCTTTCTATCCTATTCATCCTCAGTCATATCTTTTCCAAGCTTCAGAGATCTAAACTATTTATTTCGTTCTCATCTGGAAGCTGCTTTGTAACTCTCAACCAACAGAATAGCAACATTATTTTATCTAGTTCTATTATGTTCTTTTCAAGGTGGAAAAAATCACAATTGTGCATAGTATTGTATATGTGTACTCCACATTGATTTATACAGTAGCATATTTAGAACTTCTTCGTTCCTTCTTGGTTATTGCTCATTCATGAGGGCTACATCCCTGGTTTAATTTCACAGCAGAAGAATGCAGAGGGATGTAATTGGAAAGCTGTGGTCTAACACAATCTGGTCGAGTCAGAAGAAGCCACGTTCTCCAGAATTGCACATCTGTAGCTCAGATCATGATTTATCATTTTCTTTGCTACGGTCTCCATCCATCACCCTTCATTTCACATTCTAATGATCTCGTTTCTTCAGTGTCATGAATTGCTCATCTAGAAAACTTACTAATGGAAGATGTCAGAAATGTAGGTGGATTCTGCCTCTCTGTTACTTAGAAAAATTAACTCCTGGATGCCTTGCATTTCTGAGCTATTTGTTTTCCCTTTGGATGCTACTTTCAAGGAGTTATTGCTTAATAATACCAAGGTGCTCTAGTTATTGCTTAATAATAGCAAGTTGCTCTAATACAGAAGGCTGCCTAAAATTTGTTTTATTGTATGAACTTAGTGCAACCCCCATCTCTTCAGCAAAGACCACTTTCCTCGTATTTTAAGAGGTACCAACCAGGGAGTATGAGAACAATTATATTCCTCAGTTGTTTTGTGACATGAGCCACATTGCATGAGTGCAGATATTAATTTAAGAGAGATTTTATCATTCCCATTGGCATTTGGTGGGTTTCACCACGCTTAAGCTTTGCCAGCCCTTCTACCCACAAAAGGTAATCTTTGAGTTGAATGTTCAAGGGAGCATGAATTGCTAAGTTCAGATTGTAACCTGTTTTTGTACTGGAAATTGCATCCACATCCCAAACCGTTTCATCTGTCACTTCATTCCCCCACTCTAAACTGTACATCCTACTAAACTGTTTGATAATCTCTTGTGCCACTGTTCTGAACTTAGGAAAACATGATCTTGGGAAATATCTTCTCAAGGAGAAGTTTTTGGGAACCTGCTGCAGAAGTGCAGGAGAAGAAGTGGGAGAGATGCGGTTGGGAGGGAGTGGCTGAGTCATGAGCAGCTCAAGGACTACACAGTTGCATCTCCCTAAGAAAGCTCCAGCTAACAGAAAGGTGAACCCAGCAAAAAGAAAGTAAAGCTTTCCAGAAGAGTAAAAGCAAGGTGCTGTATCTTAGACAATTATTATTACGTCTGAGTCTTGTCCTGGAACTCTTGCAGGAAGTTGTGGCCCAGCTCTACTACTCTTGGAAGCCTTATATCTAAGGAAGAAAAATTCCTGTTTCTCTTCAGTATTGTCCTTTTGCTGCCAGTGACTCTGAAGATGGACAGTCACAATACAAATGACCCATCCCTCTATAGGATATAGTTTGAAAGCCACCACATTGGCACAGTGCTTGCATATAGAATAACAGGCTGTGGAAAGCATTTGCAACTGCTTTAAAGCAGATCAAGATTTTTGCAGCCAGCCTCCTGACAAGTTGTGCTTGGAGAAAAAAAAGCAGGAAACCCATATCAAATTATGGGCTGAAAGTTCCTTGTATACGTCTGCTTGAGATTTACTGTTGTCCAGTGCAAAAGCTTGATGCCTGACTGGGGATCACAACAGTGAGTCTGCAGGGTGGCTTTGTCCCCAGTGGTGTAATGTCACTTGCAGTGATGAAAGAAAACCTCTCTGGCTGTGTAAAGAGACACCTGAACTTTTTGTCACCTTGAACACTGTGCTTATCCTAGCTCTCCTCTTCCCCTCTGAGCCTTCATCTCTGCTAAGGTTCTTAGAGCAACATTTTTTCCAGGTGTTTGGGGAAGTGTTTTTCCCAAAGACCTGTATGTGCTGTCATTTAGTGTAGCTCTGCACGTTAGAATATCTCCTCTGCCTTCACCTCACAAAGCCCAAATGTGAAACCCTTTTCACTTTCTTTCTTTCTTTCTTTCTTTCTTCCCCTCTCCATGCTGACAGCAATGCACAAGTGATGCATTAGCAATGCATCTGAACTCAAGTCATGGCTGTCTGAAATTTCAGCCCTTATGAGAGACAGCAGACTGTGGAAGGCACAATATTTTATTGTGCCCTAGGGTTGTTGTGAATGAATCATCAAAAGAGTATGATTCAGTTGTAGCCATAACGTTGTTTTTCCTCTGGTGCCACAGGCGTGGAAATGCAGAATTGATATGCTCTGAGTGCTGGTCACAGGTGCTGCCTGATCTCTTTAATGCACAAACTGTAATGGTTCTTATTTCTAGTGAATCTAATCCCTAGTACACAACTCCTCTTCTCTGGCTGGGCTTAATTCAGGGACAAACAGTAATGTAAGGACTTTGCTCGTCTGTCTGGCTCTGTCTCTCACTCAGATACTTCACTCTCCAGTGCCTTTTTACATCTTTCCTATCAGATCACAACCATCTCTGACACAGACACCAACCAAATGTGTTCAGACAGCCCATGCTGCAGGATTTTTGCTTGTTTCAAAATGAGTGTCACCCGTGCTTTGCCAATGTGGGCCTGGAGACCATAACTGCACAAACTGCGTCAGGGATGAGGAGGTGCCAGACACAGGCACGGATTAAGACAAAGGACTAGGTAGTTCTAGGGGCTTGATTTCTTGGTGTAGCTCAGGTTAGCTTTGTCAGATTGTCAGTCTGTATGGCATGATTCATTCATGAGATGTTAATTCTGTCTGTATCTCAGACTAACAGCATACTTGCCTAAATTCTTACCCTGATGCCAAACCACCTCTCCTTCCTGTTCCTACTTATAAAATGTGTTGTGCTTGTGAACTTATGGAACTAAACCCTTCATTTCAAACCAGACAATAGCTGCAAAAAATCCTGAGGAAACACCTATGGGGAATTTTCTTTATGTGGTTTCTGTTTCTTCCCCCTTTCTTCCCCTGAGTTTCATTTCAGGGTTCCTCCTGTGCTTTGCAGACACAGTTCTGCATTCTTGTCTTCAGACCTAGGCTTACACAATAATTGCATGAGCCTCTGCTCTGCATCTCCTGCCATGAATCAGCTTTACTACTGTTCATTATTTCTGTGCCTGTCAGGAAGCTAGATGGAAGTCGCCTCTTCAGATCTTCTCATTCTCTCTTTCAGTATTGGACATGACAAATAAATGAAGATCTCTTCTCCAGAAAGTTTACACAAGTCCAGAGGAAGAGATGCTGTGCAAGGTGATGCATTGCATGGTTGCACTGGCTAGAGGGCTTCTTGTTTGCCTGCCTTTAGCTGATGTATTGGGAAGGATTTGCTCATGGTACCCATGGAAGCAGGTCTTCCTGGAGTGGGAACAGGTGAAATGAAGCAGGAGGCACAGAGCAAAGAGAGAGAAAATCTTCAGAGTGACCACTAGAAAAATGCTGAAAATTGTAATGGCATTAGCAAGGCTTCAGTGTGTGGGTTTGTTTGTTTGCTTCCCAGAACTCCATCATTTCCCGGAGCTCACACATCTAGAGAATAATGGCAGGACTATGCAGACCTTGATGGGCCATTTAACTGCTGTGAGAGGTAGAATGTTTGCCTGCTGTCCACTGATTTCCAAATGTCATTAGAGAACCTTCATTTTTCTTTCACATTTTATGCACTTTCTTCTACTCCTTTACAAAGAAATAACCAGACAAAATCCCATTTTTTACAAAAGTCTATCTAAAATTCTGTATGAATGGATTCATGTTGCAGTGCATTTTCCAGAGTGCTCCCACTCCTTAATGCCCAGTTTTTGTGTTTGGTCTTACATCATTCCTTTCAAAGGCATCCTGACAAAGAAATCGAATGGCTGACTTCTAAAAGATTGCTGTAAGCTTGGCAGGACCTCAGTTCGTGGAGTAGAATAGTACATCAGTGTAAGACAATGTCTGGGCAGTACTTACAGGGCAAGCAATTAAACTGCAACAACAGTGACCCTTGAAATGCAATGTCCCAGCATACAGTAAATTTTTTCATGTTAAAGGTTATACTCCTTCCTCAGGAACCATTTTGGGAGATTTTTCACATCACAGTCTGGATGTAATTGGTGCATGTTACAGATTTATTCCTCCAACAGGTCAAATAACCAGTATATTTCATTGCTAAGCTGAGCAGAGCTTTTATTTTCTCGAATTATATTTCTATCAAACATTTGTTTGTCTGTTTCATGGTTCACAGAAGATTTGGACTTTTTGGTGCTTGCAGTAAGTGGATTTACCCAAATGGTCTGTTCTTCCTCCAGCTTCTCCTTTAGTGGCAGCTGTTGAGAGCAGAGGAGCAGTTTGTGTGGCCACTAGTTCTTCATTCATGCAGCCATGGCTTTCTCCCCCTGCCTCCCTCACCCCCAGATGAAAACGTGAAAATACATTAGAAACTATCCTCAGTAGATGGCTTGTAAACTCTTACTATTGCAGCAGTTTGGGGTGCAGCAGCAGTTTCTGTATTCATTGTGCATTCCAAGAGTTGTAGGGTTCCAGTGTGAGCAGTTTATACTGAGCCTGAACTCCATAGTCTGTGCCCTACTATGGCTCAATAGAGAGTACAGGACTCTGGAGGAAGCAGGAGATCACTAAGGAGGCAAGAGAAACTATGCAAAATTCTGAAATTACATATCATCAGTTTTTGCATAGAAATCCTGTCTCTGCTTTTTGCTGCATTTGCATTACAATATAATATCTAATAATACTATGACAATAGTTCTCAAATAAAATATTATAATGGAATATGGTAATTTGTATGCAAGTTTAGAAACATTTGTAGGATTTTAATTTTCTTGTGCTATGTTTCCCTGTTTTCATTGTTATAGGGTGTCTGAATTGGACCTCTTACAGACATTCTCAGTAAATAATTTGCACTAATAATTTTGGTAGTAACCTTATTAGACATGTTCTTTCCAGAAGCTGAGGCAGCTAATGATGTACCTGATTTGACTATTCATACATACACTGAATGCAGTACTCCTCAGCTGTAATTTAGGGAATAAGGTAAATAAATAGGGATCTAAATTATCTGCAGTCTTGCATTAACCCTACATGTGATTCAACTTCCTATTTCCCCCAGGGAAATAAAGTCCATCTCTGGTCTGTTAAGATCAGTCTGCTTATACTAAAATTTAAATTACATTCTTTTAACTGCAATTATTTTTCATATTTACTTGAGCTTGGCAACATTATTTATAATGTAAGTATGTTTGAGGAAAGGGATGGAAGGTAATTACTTAACCATTTTCTCATGTAAACCTCTCTTTTCTAGTAATGTTCGACGAGGAAACAGCAAGGGGAAGGCAAGGAGTTATTACAAGAAATTACTATCTGAATCCTATCCTGCCTGTGGAAGACTTCTAGTTTAAGTGCTCATGCAGAAAATAGAAGAGGCAGATGCAAGTCCATCCTTTCGGGTCAGAGGGCTTTCCCTTCTTTAAGAAAGTTCCTTTCCTAACAAGTTAGAGAGTGTTTTGAGGCCAGTGCCCTTAGTCATGCTTCTTGCACTCTTGTGAAGGTACTGATGGTGAGAATCCTGAGTTGGCAGGGAGAATGCTTTAGTTCCACTTATTCCTCCACTGCATTTTAAATTATTTTTGCATAGAAAAAGAATGCTAAAAGAAGTCCATTCAAAAAAAAACCAAACAGAGTAACCTAAGTGTATAGTACTCTACTAGCAGTTTGGAGAGAAAAATTTGAATCTTTAGGGTCATTAAGCCCAGTGTTCTTCTGTCTTTGGTGAATGCTCTCACCTCTGAGCTGTTACATAAAATTTAATACACTGCCAATTTTGTGAATCCAGCCATTCATTTTCATTTTTTTTTCCTTCTAAAAAGCACTATACAGGGCATGTTGTTTTCTGGATAAACTAGAGTGTTTCCTGTTGAGCAAGGCAATAGTTTCTGATTCTGTCTTCTCTGTGCTGAAGGATTTGTACTGAACTTGAATTGAAGCAGATCTTTCTCTCAGTTATTTTTTTTTCATAATACGTCTGTTTCAACATACTTGGAGTAGTATTATTGTTATTATTATCATCAACATCATCATTAGTAGTATATAGCTTGGGAACAGCTCTGGATTATTTTGAATGGGTCTGCAAAGTTTGTTAAGAGAACTTAATTTTTGCAAACATTTGCAAAATGCCACATTTGCAAAATTTCAAATAGATCAGGATCTCTGTTAGAAAGTCGTTCTGGGACCAAAGGTTGAATTCAGGGAAAACCAGAGGTCAAGTATAGTCCCTAGTTCAGCAAGGCACAAAGAAACCTTGCTTATTTTTAAGGGATATGCAGTGTCCTATGGACTTTTATGAGTCTCTCATGGTTTTAGGAAGCATTTTTCAGGACTGAGGTAGAACACTTGCTGCAGGACAAAATCAACTCTTTAATGAGCTTAGCAGAAAACCCCACAGGCATACTCAGCATGTGCTTTTTAAACATGTATAATTGGGTCAAATGAAAACTAATTCCCACTGGAGTCCGGCCATGCCCAAGGAACCCTTCCAGGATTATTCTTTGAAATCCTTCAGGCAGAAATATTTCCATGCCAATTTATGCTTCAAAACCTTTTGATTGTGGAGCTGTTAAAGAATAGGCTAACAAGAGTTCTTCTTCTATAAGAATTTTTCCTGTTTTCCATATCCCTCCCTACCATCCTTCTCCCTCCTGCTTTCCTCACTGCTTCTCAGCATACTGGAAAAGGTCAGAAGCAATTTATTGGATCAAGTGTCCCAAGAAACACGTGTCTTTGAAGAGGGTACAGGACTGTGAAATTTGAATATGAGAGGTTAATCTTTTGAGGAATTGTTGAGTTAGAAATAGAGCTTTATAATGAAAAATCACCTTTGAACCTTACATCTAAGTATTTTAGGTTAAAGAAAAGCAAGTCCTTTCATTGAGAAAAAAAAGCCTTCCTAGCAAAGGTGTCTTCCCTCCGCCTTGCTGCCTGGATAATACATTTGGGCTGGGGTTTTTTCCATCCTTTGATACATACTCTGCAGTAACCAAATGAATTAACAGTCCCAGAGGGCTGTCAAAATGCAGAAAGTTATAAATTAAAGACAGACTTAGCCTGAATTGGTGTCTGAATTTGTGAATGAATTGACACATGGCTGTGCTTGTTCTCTGAAGCAAGAGCTGTTGAATCTCTTCAACAGGTCAGCTACTGACCTTACCCTCCCTCACCAGAACTGCCTAGCCTTTTCTTTAGTTGATAGTGCATAACAGATGCTGTTGAAGTGTACATCATTCTTATCTGCTGGTAAAAGTTGCAAAGCTGTCTGTTTACTTACTGATAAAATCTGAGACTTTAGTGGATCCCTGGCACGTGTTAGCATATGCTTTCTCCTTGATATCCCAGTAGGATTTGTCTACACTGGAGACTGAGCATCTTCACTTTTGCTATAGCTCATTTAAAAACATGCAGGAAGTCAAGTGCAAAGCAGCTAGTTAACTTTGCAAAAGGAGGGGGAAGCTTTCACATGCCAGTGCTGTACATTAAATCTGCTTCTGATTTGGGTTACACATTTCACTGTCAGGTGTTGGTCTTTTCAGTAGTAGCAGGATTCCTCCTCATAACTGAGATATGAGGTGAGAAACCCTCCAACACTTAGAGACAGGCTTTAAGTGTTGGGTGCATTTCATTTTGATCTTGGTTCTCTGATTTCCACAAGTTCCACTTTACTTTGAGATTCTTGGTTTGTTGAGAGCTGACACATGATGTGATACTTCTCACAGAAAATTAAGGTGCACTTGCCAGAGGACGATATCAGCCCTCCCTGGTATGGGTCATTTAATGTGTCATCTCTACTAAATGCATCTTCTCTGGGATATTTTTCATTCTTGACAGTGAGGACAGACAATCTGTTGAAAAAAAAGGGGAATTATTTCTTGGTTTTTGGCAGTGAAGTCTCTCTTTGGTTTAGGACTGCTGAACAGAACAGCTAGATTTCATCTCTGGATGAACTTTAGTCTTCACACTCCTGTAGGAATACCTGCAGGCAAGGAGTGTTTAACTTCCAGCCAGTGGCAGGAGAACACAGCTGATATCATATACTTTCTCTAGCTGCAGCCTCCTCATGTAATAATACATAGTTGTCACTTTGTCCATGCTGGACTGTGTCAGCAGGGAACTAATAATGTCCAGCAAAGGGTAGAAAAATGATGATATCTCTTTTATTTTGAACAGAGTAGTTTGGGCTTTCTGGCTTGCCTTTTTTTTTTTTTTTTTTTTTTTTCTGCCTAGGAGGTTATTTTAGTGCTTCTGTAAAGAAAAATAAGTGCAATAAGTGCTCAAGATGGCAACTGCAGGGGATGAACTGGTCACCATGCTCCAACTCAGCAGAGCTGAGTTCTGCCATAGGGGCAGGTTCCTGGTCATGCAGAGCCCATTAAAAGGGAGAGAAGCCTCCAGGGTTTGCATAGCCAAGGGCAGGGTCTGGCCCCAAGCACACAGGTAAGCTGCTGGGGAGTGCAAGTCTTGGGATTTTCCCATCAGGCAGCAGCCCTATGTTTGGTGAATTCAATGTGAGGTAGACTGCAGTTTAGCCTAATGCACACTGGTGCTTTGGGAGGGCCCAGAGCTTTAGAGTTTTGCTGCATTTAAACAAATTAACATAGTCATGGCAGCAAATGACTGTGATTTTTCCTAAAGATGAACAAACCATGGGTCTAATAGAGACCTACTATTTCTCAGAAATTAAAATGCTGCTTCCCTAAATGAGGCCAGGGAGGATGATCAGATGTATAAAGAAGGAAAACATTGCCAGGCAGTTGCTGGGACTGGATAATTCACATGAAAATACTCCCTGTGTCAGAATCAAATGGTTTCTATGATAAGAAAATAATTTTTCCTCAGCTCAGAGGATATTGAGTACCAAGATTTTTACATCCTCTTAAAAACAGCCCTTTGTCCCTATCAGTGCTGGTGGTTTATTTTTTCTCCAGTGGACAAACATTGATTTTTCTTGCTGCAAAACCCTGCATTTCTAATGGACCTTGAAATTAACACGATTTTTTGGTGGTTGTTGTTATTTACCTCCTTGTTTGCACACCAACAACCTAAATGATGTTGACACAGCTTGAGGAACAGGTTTCTTGAAGTTTTAGTTGAATGCAACAGGGAAAGCACAACACATCTTTTTCTCCAGGCACTACACAAGTAACGACAGCCACATGGTATTGAGGGGTGGTTTTGTGTATCTGTGACACTGATTGAAGGGCTTGGGAAAGCTTGCATTTGTTTAAGATATCTGGGATCCAGAGGGCATTCTTTATCATACTCTCCTGGGATGAGTTCAGTGTGCTGCACGTACAACCTTGAGGTAGCAGCTGCTGCAGTACCCTGTAATTCTGCTCCAAGAACCTATTCCTATGGAGAATCTATTCCCATGTTTCAGAGGAACCTTTTGTGAGGTCTGTAAATTAATCAGAGATATCTTGATTCAGAGAAAGTGGCAATTAAGCTGAGATGAACAGTGTTCCTAAAACTGTCTTATGTATCAGAATTCCCACTCCCTCCCAACTTTATACATCGGGATGCAGAATTGGGGTGGTACCCCTGTACAAAGCCTTAATTAATACAATAGTCTACTCTTGTCCAGCTAACTTTTGCAGTTTCAACTGGCTATAATTACAGCACATGCCTGTTACAATAAGTTGAAGACCTACATTTCTGAGTATTTTTTCGAAACTTCACAGCTGTCCTTTGGTCACAGTACCAGTCCTCCTTAATCCTCTCATTCAGAAGAATCCTTGTAGTTAGAGATAATGGTCGTACAGTATGGCTGAATTTCCTTGCTCTAAGTTTGATTAGATAATAATGGCAACAGATTTATCCCTTCCTTTGATGTTCACATAACAGATTTTTTTAGTTATTTTTTAAAGCCTGTAACTAGAAATTATTAAAAATAAGATACTCCTGAACTCTTGCACTTGGGACCTTTTGATAATGTGGGTTATTTGAGAGAGCTTTTTACCCCTCCACAGTAAGAAAGACTATGACTGAGTCCAAGCTCTGCTGTCAGCAATTTGGATCCATATGGGCCTAGTCTCATTTTCTTAAACATTTATTGAATAATATGTGATCTTGGACAAGAGCTCATGCTTGCTTGTACTGAGAGTGGGAGATATACACCACAGAACCATTCAAACCTGAATGGCAAAGTGTCCAGAGTATTAGGTCAGCAATTTTCATCAAATTGCTGTCAGTTATTGTTGATCCAGTGTGAAGGTCATGAATTAAGAAAGGATTTGGGCAGTTTGGGGTCAAGATCTGAGTAGCTGTTACTCAGTGAGTAAGAGCTTCCTATCAAGGTCCTTGTTAGCTACTGCAGCTGGAAATACATTTGAAATTATTCTGTTAATGTACTGTTCTACTTAGGAAAATGACTGAGCAGCAGTGTGACACTCTACATTTTGTGTTTGTTTTCACTCACTGACTTACAAAATCTGTTCACTTTCCATCTCCAGCAATGATTTTTCTTCCTGCCAGAGGCACAGACTTCACCTGGGATCTGGAAAAATCAATCTATGGCATTGTCGTCACAGTGGAGCAGACATAAGGCAGGACTCAAGGCACATGTCCTGGAAGTGCAGAGCATCCTCACTTGTGCTGCACTGCAGGTTCCAATCTCCTCCTCCTCTCTCAGCTCTGCAAGACCACGAGTTGAAAATTTATGCATGTTGGTCAAGACAGTAGGTTTAAAGCTTAGGAGGGGCAGGGAGCAGAGATGGTGGGTAAGATCACCACTCCTCAGCACTGCCTTTTCTTGCTCATTCCCTTCAGTTTTCTTGGTACAAAGCCCCCAGAGGTGAGGCTGTATACCACAGCAGAATCACTGTCGTGTGGGAGAAAGCCAAGAAATTTGTGATCCAAGATGGTTTGGAGGAACTAATTAGGGGGTAAGTCAGCAGTCTTCTGTCAGTGAGATAAAGATGTTAATGAACCAGCACCTTTGTTCGATCAAGTTTATTGCAAGC
This sequence comes from Passer domesticus, assembly GCF_036417665.1. Lineage (NCBI taxonomy): Eukaryota > Metazoa > Chordata > Aves > Passeriformes > Passeridae > Passer > Passer domesticus. Next base: position 38,326,385 of record NC_087479.1, read on the forward strand.
CAAAATTAGAAAGTTTTTTCCTAAGAGCTTCTGCGTCTCTTGGCTGCGATGCTGTGGGGCTTGACTCAGCAGCATTCAGTGGCTTTCCCTGCACTGTGTTTTACTCCTATTCATTTCTGCTCTTAAGATTGAAATGTCGTATTAGATTAAGAGTTCTACACATGTCAACACCATGAAAGGCTTCCCTTTCACTTTAGCAGGAGAGGGGACTGAGGTACTTGTGCTGCTGAGGGCGTCTGATGGAGTTTGGCTAATAAGATCTGATTTCATGAGGTTTGCATCCTATTAAGGCAAGAAGGGATCAGGCCTGTGAGCATGATAGAAAAGTGCAAACACAATAAAACTGCTCTTATGAATATTAATAGGCCTTGAAACAATACAAGGCAAAAATGGTGATGAGGTGGGGGTTGAGCGACTGCTATCTGTTGTAGCACAACAGCCTCCCTTTCACCTTGCTTCTGCTTGCAGCTCATCACTCACAAACCCTGACAGATTTGGGGAGGGGGCTAGGGAATTTGATAGCTTCCCTGAACCCATTTCAGCTCTGCAGCTTGCAGTCTCTGCGTAGGTATGAGTGCAACTAAAGTAACTGATCCCTATGCACCAGTTGTCAATCTTCCCTAGCAGCCCTAACCAAGCCAAGGTCTCTCTTCAGCTATCCAAAGCATTGTTTTTAAAAGGAGCTTGGCTTATTCTTTCTAATCCCCTTCATGGGTGAGATACCATCCATGTCAATGATGTCTCTCCATCTCTAACCTCAGTATAAAACACTGGTGGGTAAAGCTCCTATATTTCCCTGCATTTCTTGGACTGGCTCACAGCCACGGCTCCATCTCCCTCTGCATGGATTGCTTCCTCAGCTGTAGCTCAGGAAATTGCTGGCTGTGTTTTTGCATGATCTGTCCTGTGATGCACCAGCTTTGATGCTTTTCTGCACTTTCACAGAGGAATCAATTAATGCTTGCCTGGTATCATCCATTGTAGCTCACTTTTCCTGCCTGCCTAGCAAAGAAGTGCCCTTCTTTGTGCCTCTTTAGCTTTTGAAATGAAATGCAGATATGACCAATCCCAGAATCCCACAGCAGACCTTCCCTTGCCCCATTTTATGGACTGAGACACAGAAGCAAAGGAAATTAGGATCACCGTTATGACTAAATCTTTTGCTTTGAGTGTGCTCCCATGAGCAACCCTTCAGCAGCCCCCTGCCCAGCCACCATTGCCACTCCCATGTCTTCATGCAGCACATGGAGTTGCCAGACCTCTGGGCTACAAGAATTCAGGGCATGCACTGGCCTTTCAATTTGTTCATATTTTAGTTCTTAGAATGTTCATCTCTCTGCAGGAGTGTCTGAAATCCCCAAGACATTGATTATATTTCTTTAAACACATTTCTTTATCAATTGAATTATTTAGTAAAGAGGTATGTTCATATTTTATTGATATAATTTGAGGTGTAATCTCACTCCTTTTCCCTTAGCACTTGTTTAAAGAAAACAGTATTTCATCGTCTGTTGCTTTGGTTTGTTTTTCTTTCATTCATCCCTGAATCTCTGAACATTTTCTTCTTTTGGGGGAGAAAACTAACTTATAAAGGTTAAGTGATTTGCTGTCATTTGTAGAAGCAAGCAGCAGTCAGTGAGAAACAGCATCTGGGTATGACGCCTGCTACGCTGGCACTGGCCACACTGAAGTGGTATCAGGCAACAGATGGGCCAGTAGTGCTGTCCTTCCATTTATTAGTAAACTGCCTGTGGGTGGGGGCTTTTTTAAAGAAGGCCCCACTTAGAGTGATGCTTTCAATTGCTTGTTAATGGTTTCACAGCTTGCATTGACTTTCTTGCTTAACTGCTTTCTTTCATTATCTTTGCTGGTCCTTTAAGTTGCTTTCTGCCTCAGTTTCCCAACTGTTAACTGGGACCAGCTGCATCAGCTTGCTTCACTGCAAAGGTGGATGCATCAGAGCCATAAAGGGTTCTGACACTGTGAGGACTGTAGAAGCTGGGACACCAAGACAGCCCTCTTCAGGAATCTGGCTTTGTATTAACAGAAAAACTCCCTAGGAAAATGAGGCCTGGGCAGGTTTGACTGAAGCACCTAAAGCTCGTTAAAGAGGTCAGTAATGGTAGCTTCCTTAAACTGCCCGCTGCTCTTTGGTGGTAGAGAATTGAGAAGCCAAGTCCTGTGCCTGCACCATCATCTCTGGCCCCTGGTGGTGAGAGAGGTGTTTTATGCTTGGCCTCTTCAGGGAAAGGCTGCTTGTTTGCATTGTATTTGTGGCATAATTACTAATGGTACATTTTTATTAGCCAAGCTGTCTGCATTAAAATGATAGATTTTTTTGTATTATTAAGAACATCCAAGGGAGTCTCCACAGCAGCAGGAGAAAGATGATAATTTTTCGTTTAGCTTAAGAGCAGATGGTTACAGAAACATTCTATGTAAATAAATTAAAGAGAAGCCACCCTCGCTAATAGTTAAGTAAACAGGTTTGGAAACAGCCGTCTCAGGACCAGGCTTTTCTGTTCTCTTCCTTTCTCACAAGAGCTTCATCTGCTCCTCAGCTTACAGGCCCATATGGATAGGGTATTAATTAAACTAATTTGCTTTTGGGCCAAAGTAATTTAAAACAACTTGAGTCCTGCTAGATCAAGACTATCACTCTCATGCAGCTTTCTTGAGCACTAGAGAATACTTAGCCAGCCTAAGCATCTGGGTTGTAATCAATGTTATTGATAAGCATTTCCACATGCTTTTTGTTATGGTAGCAAGGTTGTGAGTGATCTGAGAGAAGTATTACTACCTTTGCTGTATCTTAGAGTTGCATCCTGCAGTCTCTGATGAGTGCTGTAGTCACAATGCCATGCTGCCCTCAAGAATTTCTACTCAACAAAACAAGAAGAAGTGGAGAAATGAGAGGTAATTAGGGGAGGAAAGTAATTTTGTAGCACGAGGGCTGCAAATGCCTCAGATATGGTAGCTGCTGAAGAAAGCAGCTTCTCTTCCCACCATCCAAAAGCAAACAACAGATACTGTAAAGAGAAAATTGTGAAAAGCCTAGAGCTCAATAGGTTCACAAAATGAAAAGCTGCAAGTGCTCGGATGACCAAGAAAGCTATGCTTGATCTTCTTTGAGTGGGTCTCTCTGCCCATGGAGCTGGGGCAGGAAGGTTGGCTGGTACTCAGAAAATGCTGTCAGGACAGGACAGTTCTCTCTTCTGTGTTTGCAACCAGATTGATGCAAAAACATCACCTGGGCTTCTTCCCAAAGTCTCCGGTCGCATAGCCAGGATTCAGTATGTTCATAAGAGGTTTTGGAGTCTCGGGGAGTAGCAAATTGCAGCTCATGCCCATACCAGGAGGAGACCACATGCTGATGAGATGGTGGTTTTCTCAGCTGGTGGAGGCTGGAGCTGGAGAAAGACCAATCCTCTTCCTAGTCTAGAGCAAGTACTTGCCTGGGATGACTGGCACCATTTCTAGATTCCAGCAGAGATTTTTAGTTGGATATGGATCTATGAAAAAGCCTGATACAAAGCAATTAGAATATTGCCATTACCAAGAGTAATGCTTGGATGGCATACAGCAAAAACTGATGACTAATGGCAAATATAATAGAAATGTAACATTTGTTAACAGTACCAGGAAAAAAAAAGATTGTAACCTTACTACTGGTAACAAGAAGTGTGGTATAAACTGAGAGCTCATTAGGGGGTTGAGGGAAGAGAAGGGTTAGAGGTTAGAGTATATTAGTTAATGAAGGAAATTCCTGTACGCTATCAGTATACTGAAAACCAAAAGCAATTCTAGGCTGTATAAGGCAAGCTGTCACTTGAGGGAGAAGGCAGTGTCATGGCTTTGTCAGTTCTCTGAACACTACCAAACCCCACTTGCAAGGAAATCAACATTAGACTGCCATATAGATAGAGGGAAAGGCTCTAGGGGGACAGTGCAGAATCCATTGTATACATGGAAGTGTTTGGCTTGTTTAATCCAGCAAAACAGAAGCTGAGAGGAGATAGGAATGCTCTCTATAAACACCAGGGATGGAGAACTGCAATTTAAACTGAAAGACAGCATTGCCACAAGAGGAAATGGGTATAAATGGCCCATGAATAAATTTAGGCTGCAAATTAAGTTTCTAAGCAAAAAACCAGTATGATATTTAGATATCTAGGTACAAATACTAGGGTAAATAACCTGTTTCTAAAATAGGATCAGGTTACTTTTATAATAATAACAAAAAAAAAAAAGCGTGCTTAGCTGTGGCACCTCCACTACCTCTACTGTTTAATTCTTCATAATTAAAAGAAGTTCTAAACAAATGAGGGTCTGCCCTCAAAATTATGAATTTAAAGTGAAACTTGTACTTACTTAATTAGCTATGATAGGGTCCTAATTTATGAGAGTGGGCTCTTTTTTTCCAAGGCTTAGGACTGCTTCTGAGTTGGGAAATGCTTAGGTGCAGGTGTTAACAGCTACAATATCAAGACTCAACTTGTCATTTGTGCACAGTGAAAATTTCCCAGGCAACCTTAACTGCTGCTGATCTTTCACCACCCAAAGCCAGTGACAAGCCTGTTCTCAAGCAACATATATCCTCACTGCATCAGTGACTCTGAAAATTGAGAAGTGATATGTGTGTGGTCTACCTTTCTCGTGTTTGATAGACTGATTTTTTTCCTTTTTTACCGTAGCATTTAAACCAAAGTCTGTATGTCTCAAAGCAGCAAGCTACTTTAAAAGAAGTAGTTTGCAGTGAAGAAAATTCTGTTATTCACTAGAAGTAACCACACAGTGAACTGCATTGACCAGAATAAAATATGTAAGGTTTTGATATATGATACACACTTCAGTGCATGACAGAAGTATGGATTGAGGGGGATGTTTATGCCAACAAAAAGATTTTTGTCTAGACAAACAACATTCATATACTACAGATTTAAGATTTTAAAAGCTACAGGCAGGTAGCATCCTATATTTTTTCTCTAAACCTTCTTGTTAACAATTTCTTATCCAAGTGGTGTAAGGTAGAAATGAAGGCAGAAGGTTTTAAGGAGGTAGAGTGGAGTAAAATTTCAAAGCCTTTCAAACCTTCCTATTCATTTGCTTTCTAGGATATAGGGTAGTTGGGGGTTAAATGTCTGAGCTGTGGATCTGCAGCCTTTTGCTGGCTGGATTTGCAAAACTGAAGGATTTTTACTTTCATTAACAGGATAATTAATGCTCTTTTGTAAGCATAAACCTCACTGAGCTATGTAACTATTAATTTCTTACCTTGACCTCAGAGACTCAACACAATCCTTAATGCTGTACAGGCCAGACCTAGGGTGTCTATTTAAAGACCTCCAGTGCCTTTAGCCAGTGCCTCTTTTCTGCCCTGTATTAAAGCTCTCCTTTGGCAATGGTGCAATTTCATAGCTTCTAGGTGTTTTTTTTTCCAGGTTTCTGTCAATCAGCTTAAAAAATTCTCACTGAGATCATTAATGCAGTGAAGTCATGTGAGCCATGAGAGCCAGGGTCAGGAAGCTGTGAGCCTCTATGTCACCAGGGGACAGAGGAGAGGAGACTGGTAGCATTATAATGGGACAGCTTGGATGCCACTCCCCTGTGCTGACCAACACCCGTCCCCATGTCTTTGTCCTCCCATTCCCTCTGTTCCTCCTGTCACAGTGGAAATCAACCCCACAAGTGAGTCTAACTTGCAATAAAGTCTTTGTACTTAAGTTGCTGACTCCAGAGAAAAGCTGGATATTGTCATCAGTCATTTTGCCTATACAATATCTCTCAGTAGGCAAATTTTCTGCTGGCGGCATCCACTCTTGAATCTTTCTGCAAAGTGCCCATTAAGTAGCTCCAACCTATACACTAAACTTGAGAGAATTCAGAGTTACACATCAGGAATCTGTGCTGTTCTGAATTTCCTAACTGAGTGAGTTACTTCATAAGTAACAAACTGATGAACCGTGATCCTGAACAGGAAAGGTTGGGTGTGGGGCTGTTGGTCTGTTAGCTAAGGAGGCTCAGACATGATCTGGGAGATCTCCCAGAAATTAAACAGGTGGCACAGCACAGTTTGTTTAGTGTAAATCAATCAACATTAAATCAACGCTGATTCTGTGTTTGCAGGTCTTACATTATAATTAAACATGAACCTGAGATGCCTGAAAGTTTGCAACCCCTGTTGTGATGCTAAAGTAGTGGACACCTTCCAAACCTGGGATACACGACATTTCATCCAGGTGGTTACTGCCCTGCTGACCACTCTTGAAAACTTGTGGTGTTTTCTGAGACCAGAAACAGCCTTTCTAGACAGATTTTAGTTTTTCCAGACCTAACAACTGCCTTTTCATTTCCCGCTGTTTACGGATGGAAACTTTGGTGTTCCAGAATTTATGATCTTGGTGAAAGCTCATTCCCAGAAAAGCTTCAATTTTCCGTGGAGAGCCTGGACAGGTTGTGGGGCAGAGGAGGCAGGTGAAGGTAGATGTGAGTGGACTGCAGTGCTGTGTCTGTGCTGCAGTTCAGTGGTTTTCCTGGCATTCAAGACCAGCTGGACTGAATACCTAGAAATGCTCCTCCAAACATGCCAGCTCTGTCTTGGTGCACTGCCTCCTGGGAAGCTCTGGTATGTAGAATCCAACCATCCTCAGGGCTTGCCATAAGAATAAATTTGTAAGCAGACCAGTTTTGGCTCTTGCTGTAGCAGTCTCTGAAAAGAGCCATTCTTTCTGTCTCTCCTCCACCTCCCTTTCAGAGACATGACCAATGTTTTCCACAAATGGAGAAATTTACAGTTCTCCACATATAGTAGCTCCTGCCAGAAATTTTGTTTTAGTTGCCACAGCAACAACTTAATGGATTTTTAAAGCCCCTGCCACTAGCCGTGCCTCTGCCCTGTTTGTTCTTCCTGTGCATTCCCCCAGCACCGTGTGAAGCTGCAGAGGCAGTGACTGAGAGCTCTAATAACCCAGTAATGCATCCAATTATGGCTGTTGGTGCTTCTGTTGAGAATATATGAATAACTAAATCCATGCATAAGGATGAAAGAGTGTGTTTTTAAAGCTGCCTGAGCAGTCTCAAGGAGTGGTGGCCAGGTTGCTTTTGCCAGGCCCTGGTGGAGGATGGCAGCTGAGGACTCAGCTTCCCTCAGGACCATGCCAGCCCACAGGCTCCCTAGCTGATGGCTGTTGTCTTACAGGCATGGCCTCACACCAAAACAAATGTTTGTGCTTCTTCCAGTTGCACTTCAGATGTCTCTGTGGTGCAGCTGAGTGCTGGTGTGTCTACTGACAGAGCCTCTCCCTTGATGGCAGCCCAAACACAATAAATAGCACTCCATTTTCATTAGTAAGTGTCACTGTGTTCACATGGGTATGGAGGTTGTCGCTGGGAATGGATTGGGCAGGAAGGAAAAAGTACTAGCAAACTTCTGCAAGAAAAGTTGCATGCTTTGAGTGCTGCTCTGTACATGCAGGATGATCCTTACATCCTCCTCACATCACCAGAAAATCTGTTTCTTCCTGTATCTTCCTGTGTGTTTCCTTCACCATGTACTGATAGACGACACATCCATCTTTACCTGGCTGGCACACTTGGTGACACACATCTGTGGCTTCTATCATCCAGCAGTTGTTCAGACAGGGAAAAGTGCCCTCTTCTGTTCCCCATCTCCCTTCCTTGTCTGCCTTTTCCAAACTTATGCATGGAGTGGTAGAAGAATAAATGTCTTTTGGATGGTAGCTGCCAGATTTTGAAAAGAAGGAGTCTAGAGGTCATCTGTCCCAGAAGAGAGCTGAAGGGACAGGTATCTGAGCAGGAGAGGTTGGCTGCAGAAGAGCTTTCAATGCCTTTCTTTTCTCATTCCCTGCATATGTATGGTGGCAGGAGGAGATAGTCATACTCCAAGATTCAGGCGGTGAGCTCATCACACCCAAAGTCATTTGTAGGCACCAAGTCCTACTGTTATGTATATACAGCCATAAATCCTTATGCTTGTTCTAGCTATTCTTCCTCTTCCTGTGTCATTGTCCCTTTGTCCCAGACCCCAGGGTCGCACAGCTGCACTGCCTGGGTTTATTTTTCTGGTACTCTCAGAGTGTCTCTGTGTGGATTGGGTCAAACCGACTACCAAGGCCATAGTGGTAATTCCCCAAAGTCAGGCTTCTGCACTTTATGGGTAGAAGTTGGTGAATCTCTTGAGAAAATTATGTCCTGTAAGACACCTAGTGGCCCCTGTAAGCACAAGGGTGATGGTGTCCCATTACTGTTCAGAAAGATCTGTGAAAGGGATTCAGCATCAGCATTTTCTGGATTGAAACTACTATTTTCTGAGGAACTGTTGGAGGCCTGCTTTACAGATGAACCAGTGAGGAGTAGGCTGGGAAAGGCTAACAATACATGTTGTTGGGTGTAGATCTCCCTTGAAACCTGAGATTCATTTCTATGCAGGTTCATTCTATATAGCCTTTCTTTCTGAAGTGAGATCTTGCTTTCCTGCCCTTCAGGGGCTTGCAGAATTCACCAGCTCTTGTTAACTGTTGGAAATCTGAAATATAAGGGTAGGAATTACAGTTTGGAAGAGGTCCCTTGTAGTGGTTTGACCCTGCTGGATGCCAGGTGCCCACCAAAGCCACTCTTTCACTCCCCTTCTCAACAGGACAGGGGAGAAAAAATACAATGAAAACTCATGAGGTGAGATAAGGATGGGGAGAGATCATTCACTGATTACCATCACAAGCAAAACAGACTCAACATGATGAGATTACTTAATTTATTACAAAGCAAAATCAAAGTAGGATAATGAGAAGTAAAACAAATCTTTAAAATATTCTTCCCCCCACCCCTCCCTCCTTCCCATGCTTATCTTTATTCCCGGTTTTCTACCTCCTCCTCCCCCTCAGAGATATAGGGAGACAGAATGGGGATTATGGTCAGTTCATCACATGGTTCCTGCTGCTGTTTCCTCCTCAGGGGAAAGACTCCTTCCCCTGCTCCAGTGTAAGGCCTCACCCACGGGAGACAGTCCTCCACAAACTTCTTCAACATGAGTCCTTCCCACAACCACAGTTCTTCACAAACTGCTCCAGTGTGGGTCCCTTTCCATGAGTCGCAGTCCTTCAAGCACAGTGTCCAACCTGGATGTGCCACAGGGTCACAGGTCCAACCAGCAAACCTGCTCCAGCTTGGGCTCCTCACTCCATGGGTCCTCAAGTTCTGCCAGGAGCCTGTCTCAGCCTGGGCTTCCAGCAGGTCACAGCCTCCTTTGGGCATCCCCCTGCTCCAGCTTGGGGTCCTCGGGGGCTGCAGGAGGATCTCTGCACCCCACTGACCTCCATGGGCTGCAGGGACACAGCTGCCCCAGCATGGCTGCAGGGAATCTGAGCTGAGCTTCCTGAGCACCTCCTGCCCCTCCTGCACTGACCCTGGTGTCTGTGCAGCTCTTTCTCTCACATATTCTCACTTCTCTGGCCACAAGTACTTCTGAGCAATCATTTTTTTCCCTTCTTAAGTGTGTTATCATGGAGGCATTACCACCATTGCTGATGGGCTTAGCCTTGTCCAGTGGTGGATCCATCTTGTAATGGGCTGGCATTGGCTCTGTCAGACAAGAGAGATACTTCTGGCAGCCTCTTACAGAAGCCACCCCTGTAGCACCCCTGCTACCAAAACTTGCCATGCAAATCTAATACATTTCTGAAAGCAGTTTCTGGTCAGTGAGCCCATTTCACTTCCAGATCTGCCCACATGATCCAGATCCTAAGAAAGTTAAAAGTACTCTGGAAATTAAGATATTTGATAGTTGTCTCCCAGACATCAGGGGGGATGAGAAGAGAGTTAAAGGGTGGCTCATCTCCTCCTTTCTCAGCTGATACCTTCAGGTAAAAGGAGTGATTCTTTCCCCCCCTCTTCTAACCTCACCTAGCTGTGTCACGGGAGAGTTCATTTCTGTTATGCATCATTAATCTGAGTTTCTAATAGCAGTAAAAGACTCTGAACTTGGTTGACAGAGAAGTTAACAACCAGTTTGCCTGAGCCCTAACACTTGATCATTTAGCCTTGGTTATTAACTGCAGGCAAGGACCAGTTTCTGGGAGATAATTGGGGTCATAAACAATAGCTGTGTAATGGAGAGCATGCCCTAGGAGAGGGACTAAACATATTCAGCTGCAAGAAACTTACTGCCTTTGGATGGCATCCAGGTGCTGCCATCAGCCAGCGAGGGAGCGGGCAGCCAAGTTGTTGCTGTAGGGGAAGAGAGGCCTTTAGTGCTTGGCAGAATGCAGCTATGCGTGCACAGCATGGCCCCAAGCTGGAAAGATGCTTGAATGCAACCTCAGGAGGCTTGATAGAACTTCTTAAACATCAGTCTGGAAGTTAGGGGTTGGAGGCCATGTGTCTTTTAGTCCATTCCAGAAACAGAACTTACTACTCATTTAGGAGTAGTAAGTTTCGCAGCCTGGGCTAGTTTTGGTGGTGGCAATTGGATTTTCCAAGTTGAAGGTTCCTCTTGGCCTGCTCTTGGGTGCCTTTTACCTCATGGGGAGAATGTGCAACCTGGGCAGCAGAACAGTGGCACTTCGTCTGTGCTAAAACCATCCAGAATGTGGTGGAATGTTTGATATGGGCTCAGGGAGCTCTCCTGGGCTCTCTCTGCCTCCTCCAGATGTGCCAGAACTCCTGTGAGATGTGTCACCTGGTGGTGTGGCCACTCTGTGGGCCAGTGTCCTTCCAGTACACTGCCCCTCCCAGCCCTCTCCTCAGAGACCACGTGCAGAAGGGCTTCACTGCAGCACCTGGGGCCAGGGCCTCGCTCTGTGACTCCTGCTCAATAAATTGAGGAGCAGCAGAATTTTCCTCTGGTGCTGGGGTCTCTGTTGGTGTCTCCTGGTCAACAGCTTGAGGAGTGGCTGCGTTTTCCTCTTGTGCCAGAGACTCTGGGTTGGCTGCTTGACACGCAGAGAGGGGCCAGGTTTGCCTCCTCTTGTGCCAGAGGTGCAAGGGGTGTGCAGTGCCCCTCTTCCTCCGGAGCACCAGGCAGGGCTGGCTGGTTCTCTGGCACTGGCAGGCTTGCCCACCCTGCTGCCCCTCCCTGCTGCTTGCAGGGCAGAGGCTTCCAGCCCCTCCAGCACTTCCTTCTTCTTGCCAGTGGCATTATTCAGGTGCAGGTCAGGAGGTAATTTCCACTTGTATTGCTGACAAGGAGAGCAGGGGATTTGCAGAGGCTGCCTGGCTCCCTCCAGCCAACACCTGCTGAGCCCTGCTTGTGCACAGCAGGCATGAAATGCTAAGTGCAAGAGCTCCTAGGCCATTTAGGCTCTGTGTTGTTGGAAAATTAAGATTCTTTTGCCTGGAATCCCTCAATACAGAGTTGGTTTTGGTAGGGAAAAGCTCCAGAACACCAATAAGAGCAAGGTGGGTATTTAAATAGAGGAGATTTTTGTCTGTAGTTTGTAAAATAAAATTCAGTTCCTGACTACTGAGCCCATTAAGAAACCCTGCTGGGAACACAATATACACAGGGGTTCTCCAAGCCATGACAAGCAGGTTTGTTTCAGGGGAAAGCTTGTTGGGACTGGAAGATAGCTTGATGGGATTTCTGATGTGGCATCAGCCTCTGATTAGATTCATGTCACTCCAGTCACTCCCTGTATGCATCTGATTGGAAACAAAGGGAAGAAAATAAAGGTGCAAACGAGTTTCTGTAATGATTGCAGTAGCCAAGCTAGAGTGTGCCATGGTGGGATCTGTAGTTCCAAAAGTTTTATTCTGTTGAGAAGGAGGGTAGCATGTGCATGCATGTGGACCACAAGCTGAGCTGGAAATCCTTATGTGAAATATGGGAAGAGCCTGACACATAGATCCTGCAGCTCTGCAGTGTGGTACTTGAAAGCATCCTTGGATGCTCCCTCATTTTTAAAGGAATCAATTGTTCTGCCCTGGTGCTCCCCTGTGTGTACAGAACTGCAGAAGAAAATTTAGGAGAATCAGTAGAGGAGGATAATGTTGCTCTTAATTTCCCAATAGTGGAAGCATGACAGCATTGCCAGGCTGGGCTACATCACAGAATCAAGACAATAAATGTCTTAACTTGAAGGCCTGAAAGGCTGCTGTAGGTGTGCTGCTGATTGTTTTTTCACAGAGCCCTGTTCTGACAGCCAAGTTGGCTTTGCTTGGCTTTGCTTTACAACAGGAAGATACCAGAGAAAAGGCAGTGATCCAGAGAGGTCTTGGATTCTCCAGCCTTTCAGCCTTCTGCAGCACATCACTGTCACAGTCAGACATATGGGAAGATTTTCAGCAATTGTTAAAGCAAATGAGAGCAGAAGTATTAGTAATGTTTTTGAAACTGATAATACATTAAATCCCTGCTGGGAGCTGGGTCCACCAGACTGAAGGGACATCTTTGAGTTAAGGAAGGTCTTGATGAAATGGGTAGGAGATTGTTTGATATTCCCCCTCCCAGTGCAACAGAAATGCACTGCAGAATAGAAACTCGTCAGGAGAACTAAAACTGGAATAGAGAGGGAAATGGGCTCTCTCACTTCACACACTGTGATTCTACTGCTTTATGGTCAACTGTCTTCTCCAGGCAGTGACAGGGGATATCCCAAACTAGAGTCAAGACTGGCTCAGGGGAAAGCCAAGAAACAATAGGGGCTCTTCCCTTTCAGGTAAGGCACAGCCTGTTTATCAGGCCCTCCCATGAGAGACTGAGTGTAGGGAGTGATTTGTGGCAGCAGCAGGAGTCTCTCTTATTCCAAATATTCCTCCAACTATATCAAGCACTAATCTTAAAGGGAGGCCTAGATATCCTAGCATTTCTGAGAGCCAGACTGGACCCTGGCTCCATGGCAGTCCTGCCACAATGTCAAAGGAGTCCAATTTACCTGCAGCACCAGGGAGAGCCCTTCAGTAACCACCCAAAAGCCAAGTGTGCATAGCATCCCTGCTGTGCTGTATTGAAATCTGCCTTGGAAAGAGAAACCACATGGATATGGAGGGAAGCAAAGGGAACTGTCACACCTGCAGGTTCGTGTTCCTGAGCAGCAGCTCTTTGTCTGTGCAGTGCAGAGGCAAGGTTTGATGTCTCTTTGGGCAGTGTTAGTGCTAGCTCTAATTTATGTATTCCAGGCTGAGATTTCCTGGTGATGGGCTCACTGAGGAAACTACAGGTAGGACCAGCTGGCTCTCTCTGAAGTGTCAGGGGATATTGAGAGGTTTGGGTGCAGAGCTAGGGGATGATTTTTGCACTAGAATAGATCTAATAGTCTGAGACACGGATGGGTCCCGTCCTTCTCTGTTCAGCCTGGCTGTGGGGGAGGGATGCTCTGTCTGTTTGCTCCCAGAGGCAGCATGCCTGCCCACTCATGACTGCAGTGCTCTCCCCTTGTCAGCTGAGATGTGAAACTGAGTTTTTTAGACTAGACCATCAAATACCTTCCTCTAGCAGAATAATAAAGGCCTATCCTGCCTGTTCCTGGCATACTGGAGCGTGAGCAGGCAAGCATATCTGTACCTCCCCAATAAATCCCCCGCTCAGCTGCTTCTGTAGGACGCAGCTTTTAGCTTAACTGCCTTGTTATCCTTTGGATTGACAGAAAGACCCCTGGATAGCCTCTGGGATGAATGGGTCATTTCTTTGAGTCAAAGGTCACTTAAAATTTGTGCCTTTGCTTTTTGAGCTGCCATTCATTTTTTCTTCAATTCCTGCATGTGCCTTGGAGAGGAATAGCGAACATGTAATCAGGATAAATGCAGAATTTCTGAATATTTCACTGGTGCCAGCCATCCTGAAAAGCATCAGTATCCATTGCTCAACTGCTCCAGGAGTGGAAAGAGGAAATGTCTGGACCTGGATCCTTCCCTACTACCAAGGCAGGATATGTTCCCAACTTTACCAGGAATATTTTTGAACAAATTCTTGGATATCTCATCTGTAAAATGCTCAAGTTACAATGACAATCTCGTGTTTCCAGAGATTGAGATATTAAGCCTTTGATAATATAATGGCAGAGTACACAAAATATTCATGGCAGTTAGTGAACAAATAGAAGGGACTTTTGATCTTGGCAGCCTAGAGCACCTTCCTAGTCAGTTAGTCTCACTTCTGTGCTTCTCCCAAACTGCTGTTATGTGCTTTTTTTTTCCCCTAACTTCATGTGCTTTTTTGATAAATTGTGAGTTAGCAATACTGTCATGGGAAGGACTTTTAGCCTCACTGGCCAAAGGAGGCTTAATGGAGTCTGCCTTTGTTTAAAATCCAGCTCTGGAGCATGGAAGCGTGGAAGAAAAGTTATTTCTTACATAAGCTTGGATTATGTTATTTGCTCTCCATTTTTTGTAAGGGCCTCATAGCACCATGAAAATTACCTTTATTTCTCTATGGATTTTGTCCTTTTTCACTTTACAAATATTGATTTTTTTTCTCCTGTGTCTTTATCAGAGCTGAATTAGCAAGACTGTTTAACAAGATCCTCTGATTCATTTGTGGTCTTTTTGTGCCAGGTGCTATCACAAGCAGCTGAAAGCAGCTCAGTGCAACCACTGCTACAGAATTGACAGAGGAGGTGATGTGCCCTGACAAGAGCTGAGCTAGCATGGGTCAAAGAGCAAGCTTAAAAAGATGGTCTCTTCAGCCTGGGCACAAATGCTAGGAAGGGTTATTTGTAAGGAATAAATTTTTCTGTTGGAAAGCTCTCCTCCTCAAACCTTTAAAGCTTGAGGCCACTGAAAATCATTGAGTCTGCTGGATTACTCCTGTTCCACCCACAGATCCCCAAGTGGGCTCAAGAGTCCATATGCATGGCAAGAGGTGATTCCTGTCCTTGTGATCCAAAATCTCAGTGTAGCAGTGATGAGACTCCAAAAGGAAAAGGAGCCATTGGTGAAGCTTTATATGTTCCTTCTTGCCAAGCTTTTAAGCAAGCCACTTAACTGCTCCAAGTGCTTGTAGGTGGAGCAAAAAGTGGAAATTGAAGACAGGCAGGAACATAAAGTTCAAACAAGTCAAGTCTGCTGGCCGCTTTTGATGCTTTTAACACAAGTACAGGAAAGGCAGAGCCCAGCTGATAGCTGTCCCTTGCTGTTCATAGTTGCCATAATGCAGCAGTGCCTTTTCTAGCACAGGGCCCAGGGGGTGGCGAGGGTAGGGAGGAAGCAGTCACTGTGCACAGTTCTTTGTGGCAAGCTGGAATCTCTTGCCTTTTGAGATGATCTTTCCACTCTGTCAGCAGCTTGTGACATCCTATAGGCTCTTTAGTGACCTGTCTGGCCAGCAGCAAAAGCTTATTTCTGTATCTATTCCACATGAAGAGAGATATTGCAATGGAGATAGAAGGGGGAATGTCCAGATTTCTTTCTTCCTGAAGGGCCAACACCACTGGTAGTTTTGCTCTAGTTCTCTCCTGTGGGCTCATCTTTCTTACAACCTATAGACCATAGTAAGAGATTATATTTACATCAAATGAGACAGGAGTCTTAAACCAGCTGCCTATAGAAAGGGTAAATCCTCATCCTTAGGCCCTTGTGAGCTGCATCAGAAGGATGGCAAGCTTCTGAGAGCTTTGTCCTGGTGTGCATTTGTTTCTGAGATGAGAGGCTAAGTGTGTCAGTGGGAGCTGGGAGATTTTTTCTAAGTATCAGAAGGCCAACCAGTTAGTGTTCATTAGTTTTCTCTCTGCAAAGGGTGGACTTCTTCCTTTCCCGACTTGCTGGGCTTTGAAGAGCTGGGATTAACTCCTGCCTGCCATTCCACTCCACTTCAGGTCATGCAGGATCCCCAGCATGTTGTCTGGGCAGTCACACCGTCCATGGCTGAAACAAGCCAGGAACATGGAGAGGAAGCAGAGGAGACACAGCTGCCAGCAATAATACTGAGAACAGAGCTGGGTCTCCAGGCTCCTGCCTCATCCATGTCCTTTCTCGTAGATGATACTACCTGTCTGGCAATTCACTTGTGTTTTTCTGGAGCACATGGACCATTACCTCTTGACTGTGGGACATCCTATCTTCAGCTTCATTAGAGACCACCTTTATGCACCAGAGTAGCTGAAGTCTTGTAAGAATCAAAGGGTGCCAGGAAATCCTGGTTGAAGGAGACTCTGGCTGATCATGATGTTATATCTATATAATGTTATATCTATATAAAAGAGGTTAAAAAACCCAGTCACCTCCTGCAAAGGAATGGCAAAGCACAGGAACAACCGTTTTTCAAGAAACAGAAACCCATATCAGAGGAGATCTTGGCCCTGGTATTTGAAAGCACTTAAGAAGTGAGAGGATAAGTTTCCCCCAGTTAGGATCTCTTCTTGCAAAGTGAAACAGTTAAAGAAAAGTGCAAATAGCTGCTGCTTGGGCCCTTTAGTGTGTTTGTGTGTGTGTGTGGCTGGTAGTGTTCTTGCGCTGACTCAAGCCTGGTCAAATCCCTCGACCACTGGGTTATTACCTGCTCTGAGGCCAATCTCCCTGAATTCTTTCTTCAGTGAAAGTTTGAAGAATATAATCATGTTTTTACAAAGGGTTTCTGTTTTGGTGGCACAAAACTTCCCAGAAAAGAGAGTCAGGAAGCTCCCAACCAACTAAGCCTCACACTTGCAGAGTCAGAGCTTTGGCTGCTTCTCCCCCAGGGCTCAGCTGAGGAAAACAAGCCACTCCATATCACTGTTCGCTTACCCTCCTGAACCCTGTCTCTCAGTGCTTCAAGGTAGATGCTTCAGCAGTTAATACTGCTCCTGGGGCATGTGCAAGGAACAATTAAAGCTCATTGTGCCAGTGAAGAGCCCTGGGGTGAGCTGGGCTGCAGAGACAGCTGCCCCATTTTGCTGTGTGCAGCAGCTTCCTGAGCAGTCCTGTTGCAGAGAGATGAGTACGTCTTGCTGATCGCAGCGTTAAAGTTTAAAACTCCAGGGCTAAACTCCATTGGCATTTTGAGGCTTTTTGCTGGTGGCAGCCATCGTGGTTTGTAGCATTTGGTCCTGGGCAGAGCAGGGCTGGGTAGAGCCCAGCTGCTGAGCCTGCGAAGCCTTTTCCAACAGCTGCAGCATGGCACTGATGGCAGGAGAGAAGCACAAGTGTTTGAAGAACACTTTGTAGTGCTCCCTTTAACGTTTTGCCTGTGACACTGCAGGATCTACATCTTTGATCCAAAAATGACCAAAAGGACATGAACATCAGTTCATTCCTCTCAGACATAAATGCTTGTTACAGATGTGACCTGCAAGATTCAGCTAAGCTTTCTCCAGCAGCAGACAGGGCTTGGAAGAAGGCAGTGTTGGTCATTCTCTGGAGAAGGGTCCTGCTAGGTGATGGACAGTGAGATTTCATTTGTGCCCAGCAGTCACAGTAGTCTCTACCTGGTTCAGCTGCTTGTACCAGCCCTGGAGTGCATCACCCAAAAGGAACTTCTCAGCTGCAGGATAAACTTGTGTAGCCCCACAACAGCAGGCTGGATGCATAGGGATGGGACACGTTTTCTTCTCATCTTTGTGATTTGTCTGGAAATTGTAAACCTCTCCAGAGATAAACTGGAAGTTGTCATTGGTGTGTTCACTGAGATGGGAACAGGAATCATATCAGTGCCAATCATGACGATACAAGTACAATTTCCTTGTTTAAAGTACTGCACCAACTGTACCTAATTAACCTTCATGACAGCACAGCAATACAAGGAAATAGGGATCATTAACTTCAGTTTTGCTTTACGGAAAGGGAAGAGAAACATCAATGCCAGCCCCATGCATTTCAAATTGAGGTAGGCTTGAAAAAGTCACAAGGTTAAAAATAACAATAATCCACTTGGGGTTCTCAGAGCATTAAGAGTGCACTTGAATCAAACTTTCAGTTTTTTCTCCAAGAAACATCAGGACTGGAAACTTCTCTCCCATATATGCTTGTTTATGACTCAACAACCAAGGCTTTCAGAAAATCACACATTTTCAGTCACAGTGGGGCAGAGGCTGTAAAGGTCAGAATGACTTCCTCAGTGTTGCTTAAAAGGAGCTGGGAAAAGATGGAACTAAACTGTGTGAGTAGTTGACCCTCCACCCCCTGCTTGTTCCTCCAGACCAAACATTTTTCTAGGTGAGGGAACCTGCCTAAATCAACCAGTGGCCACTTAATAGCTGTCAGAGGAGTAATTCAGGTTTGAACTAGTGACCTCACCCCTTCCTCTCACATCTGCTGAGGGACAGACTGATGACATTGACTGTTTTCATTAGGCCTCTGAGCAGCCTGGCTGCTTTGTGTGGGGCCCGGCAGGAATGGAAAGATGCAAAACTAGTGCTGCTCTCTGACATTGCTTTGCTGGCTTGGGGCTGTTTCTATAAGTTAGTAGGAAAGAGCAACTTGCACAAGTCCTTCTTAAAGTAAAGAGTTCACTCTGCCTGTCGTGTCACCTGCTGGCAGGGACTGAGGGCAAGAGTAGTGCCTGTGCAATTTGTACTGGGCACCAGCACAGGCTCACATTTTGTCTCTCCAAATGACTGCAGTGCAAAGCCCTGGAAAGTGTCATGGCAGCACAGAAAGTTGTATCTGTTATTAACAATCTCACTTCTGCCCAATTCATAGATGCTGTTAGGATCAGGTGAGAAGAACTGCCCCGGTGGGCAGGACCCCTGCTCTGGAAGAGAAGCCAGCAGGGAGTGCAGGTGGCAGTGGCCAAGGAGGAGAGTGTGGGGAGACACCTCTGTTGTGTGGGTGCCAGCCCCAGCCCAGAATGCAGGCATTCATACAGGAGAGCCTTTTCTGATACTTAGTCTTCTATTCTAAGCTGCCATGGGGTGAAGTGAAGCTGAAGGGACCCTTGAAAAGGCCAGGTCATTGATGGAGAGGAAAAAGGGCTCTGCAGATTGTGAAGAGCTTTCATGGGCAGCAGGGGCTGCAGCCAGCTCCAGGGAACAGAACTGTTCCCCTGCTTAGGCGGTGTGTCTGTCTCTCTGATTATTTTGTGTATTTCATCTCTGCTGTCTGTCTTGCTCTTAATCTGGACTCCTCTGTGCCAACAAAATGCTTAGCTCGCTCCATTGTCTGAGAGACTAATTTGCACTGTAAATCTGATGCTTATCTTACATGACAGCTTACTGTGGGGTTTATTGCAATCCTGAAGACAAACTAACCAGGGATAGCTTGAAAGCTTTCAAAGCATCATCTGGAATATAGAACAAATATGACCCATTTCAGCTTGCCACCAGGTTAGGATGTGGTCCCTTGTGGTTGGGGTCACCAGGGATTTATCTTTTTCTGTTCAAATCTATTCAAACCTGAGCATCTTTCAGTTTTGGTTTGGTTTTTCATACACTTGGTTGATAGGCTTGGGGTTTTTTTGGTGTGGTACATCTTCTGCTTTGTGCTGAAGCTGTTAGAGTGCTTCTGCAACAGCCTCCAACTTCCCAGGGCCAGATCTTCCATCCCTGATGAGTTTTAAGGACTGTGAGAATGGTTGCAGACCAGGTGCAGGCAGCATGCAAGCACTAGTGCTCCAGTGCACTGCAGCTTTGTTGTCTCTGCCAAGCTTAAGCAGAAAGAACCTTTGTCCTTCCCTTGTCTTCATTAAAGTTTCCTGACAATTTATCCAGTATGTTCTACTCTCTACTGGCAGAGTTACATCCTCCCTCAGTCTCATCTGCTGTTGTCACCTTCTCTCTGGTCCATAGGCTGTCCACCTGCAGGCATTCACATACCATGTAAGAGATTCTTAACTAGTGTAGTTCAGATAGCTGGGCAGCTCCAGAGGCATAAATCTTCCTACAGATAGGTTCCAGGTAGCCTGAGATGCAGTTTTACTGGGGGAGAGCCAGAAAGATTATTGCTCCTTTGATATAGGTCTTGGTTCTGCAGCTGAGCATGCCAGTAGGTGTTTAATGCCCAAAGCTTCTGCATTGCAGTCCTCTGGGACACAAAGAATCTGTTTCCTCACACAGGGGAGCAGGAACACGAGACCTGCCATCCTTGTTTGGAGGACCACTCTGGCTTTTACCTAGTCCTGCTTTACAGTTGCATGGATTTCTGGACCTGTCAGTTCTTCCTGCCCTTGGACCGCAGACAAAACACAGAAATGGCTGTACTGGATAAGCACTGTGGAGCAGTTGAGGACTAGCAGCTAAACTGGACGTGGAACCAATGGGTCTCAGTAGCATGGAGGGAGAGGAGAAAAAGAAAACCCCTTGAGAAACTGTTGAGGAATAGGTAAGGAATAAGTTGTATACTGGGTAGAACTGTAGACTGGAAACTTTATACTGGCCCTTCTCCAACTCCATATTTCAGTCCATGGTATCAGATAAATGTGCAATCTAAGGCTTATTCCACCTCATGAGAGCTAGTGAACATCAGAGTCCCTGCCCAAGGGAGACCTCCGTTCAGACTGGAAGTAGCTTAGGGGAAAATGTATGAATCCAAGAAAACTCCAAACTGAAGAATTTTAGAGAAATCCAAGACAAAAATACCTACAGAAGGATCATCACACCTCCTGATTCTGGGTTAGGGTTAGGGTTGAGAGAGTCAAAGAGCCTACAGCTCCAGGAACACTGGGGCTTGAAAATGCATGGCACCACTGCAGTAGGGTCTCAGCATTGCTACTCCCACATTTTTTTTAATGGAGACCCTTGATGTTGTATTAGGATTCCTCTTGGCTAATGGGGAATATTTCAGCCCCTTCTGCTGGGCTGTGATAAGCAGGATCTGGATGCTTTCACAAAAAATTGGAGTCTGGTTTCACTTTATGCAAATACAACTAAACTGATTGAACAGCCAGCAATATCCTTCTGTATTCCTCTCCACCTAACAAGATGCTGCAATGAATAAAGCCATGGGAGCTTCCATCCTTCAGGAAAAGATCTAACAAAACTGTTGGATAACCAAATATGTGCCAGCATCATTCTCAAGTAACTGCTATTTAGTTTTTTACAGACCTAACTCATGTTCTGCCTTTTTTTAACCTTTTTTGTCTGCATTTTTTTTGCTGATGCTCACTTCGTGATTCATTGGGGGGCGGGGGGAAACACAGCCTATAAACATTTAGGTTTTCTGATCCTCTGACACAATTTGTTGTCCATCTAAAAATTATTCCCACTTAGCACCGTCTGCAGTTGCAGAAGCACAAATATTCACCACTTTGCTGTCTTTGTAACAGAGCTGGAAATGCAATATTCATTACCCCAGCTGAAGCTATTTTCTTACACTGTGAGGTTAGAGGCATTATTTCATGCTGGAGAATTAGGAAGATTAACAGGTAGGGTGGACTGGCCACTTTCTGAACTGAATCACTCTCCCAGAATGGAAACTTCAATGGATTTGATATCACCTGCCCACCACCTCCACTTTTGTGGGTGTTGACACTTGTGTTTGAACACAGCACAAGCTACAGTGGAATAATAAAAGCAGAAAATGGATTCCCAAAGCTGGACCTGCAAACCTTCCATACCAGCTCCCCATGGACTTCGGGGTGAACGCACTTCTTTTTTTTCCTGACGGGATTGCTTTATTGTGTTTTTCAATCATTAGTAACTCATCTCGTGGACAGAACTGGCAGTGAATCAGAAGTCAGAGTATCCAAAATACATTGCCCCATGAAAAAAGCTGCTTTTGCTTTGCTGCCTGCACACCACTTTGTTAGCTGATGCAGAGGGAGAGGGTTGTGTGCAGGCCAGCAGGAGAGTTGTCAAGTTTGAATCCCGTGAGAAGCAGTTCAGAGTCAACCCTTTCCCAAGAAGTGGTGAGCTGTGAACATTTTATCTGCAGTGTTGTGGGCAGGTGTGATGGCAGCTTGGGTGGGTATATCATGCTGGCCTTGATCCAGCTGGCACAGGTAAGCCAGCAGTGACACAGTGTAGTAACTTAAGCACTGCCTTAACACTATTAAATACATAGCTGAGATCTCTGGAGGGCTTGTACAACCCGAGGTGACGTTTCTGTCACTGTATCTTTACTGCAGTTTGCTATCTCTGCTCACTCAATTACAGCTCTCGCAGATAAGTCTGTGCTGTGCCTCAGTTCTACATCTGACACAAGCCCAGACCTGCTTCCAAACAGATGCTTCTGAGGACCTGCAGGCCACACAAACATCAGCTGTTGCTGTCTGTAGTTCATGCCTCCCATGCTGGCATTAGTCTTTGTGATTTACTGGCATTAGCCAACATGCATGGGAGGGGAATTACATCTCTTGTAAAGTGGGATTTACTTTGCACTGCAGCACAAAGACTTGCAAGTTTGGGGCTGTAACTGACCTGCCTTCCTCCCTTCTCTGTCACACAGGCAGTTATGTTCCCATTCCTACCCTCTCAAAGTCCTTTCCTGCTATGCCATAGGCCTGGGACTGCCTTGGTTTCTCCTCCAGGCACCAAGAGGTCTAGGGCTGCAAGGCAAGGCATTATGCACGTGAAAACATGTGTCATGTGCCAGGACAACCATCCTCAGCTGGAAGGGGTGCCCAGGGAGGTCTCCAGCATGACCACTTCTGACATTCCCTTTCTCTCTCTCCACAGATGCCAGCAAGGACCACCCACAGCAGCAGGCAGGAGTCATCTGGAGAGTGACGGGCGGCCTATTCAGTATCACCCGAGGAGCTGTGGGGGCCACACTGGGAGGAGTTGCCTGGGTGGGCAGCAAGAGTCTGGAGCTCACCAAAACAGCTGTGACCAGTGTCCCCGCTGCTGGCGTTGGACTGGTGAAGGGCAGCGTCTCAGCGGTGACCGGCGGCGTCGGAGCTGTGGGCAGCGCGGTCGCCAGCAAAGTCCCTTTCACTGCAAAGAAGAAGGACAAGGCTGACTAATCCCTGTCACAGCTCCCTTCCAAAAGATCAACCTGCCCATACTGTCCCCCTACCCAGCACCTCTTTGAGTTGGAACCGGCCGCTTCAGGGAGGGTCAAGCACCCGAGCAGACTCTGGCTGCAGCCTGCTCAGCACCGCCTGCCTAGCTCAGAGCTCACAGAGCCACTGTCAATGCCTTTCACTCCCATCACCTACTGGGAACCATCCTTACTCTGAGGACTTTAAAGGCGCAGCTGTCTCTGTCTTGTAGTTTCCTTCCTCCCTTCCTGTTCTTGTAAGCATGGGGGGATGGGAGAAGGCATCAGGCTCCATCTGCCTAGAGGTGAAGGGAGCAACAGGGGATGGGGGAAACTATGCCTGGCTTGAAGTGTGGGTTGTGTAGTCAAATTCAACTTCAGCTGGGAAGACAGCCTCTGAAACAGCCCTTCCCTCTGGAAGGCGTGTCTGGGAGGTGTTCCTGGCAGAGAACTGCAGAAGTCCCACCGAGACAAAGGAGAGATACTGTGAAGAGAGGGAAGCCTCCCTCCTGCCCTGCACCTCTTACCTTTTCTTTGCAGGGCCCATCCCCACAAGCTGCTCCCAGTCAATTACTCCCTGGCTGAATTGAACCCTTCAGAGAGGGAACCCTCCAGCTCAGCAGAGCAGCTCTGGGGTGATGCCACACCAGAGCATGACACATCCCAGACCATCAACTTCTGCACAGATTTTCTTGGTGAGAAGGAGGAATATGAAAGCTGCTGTATGTTCCCATTTGGGGGAGGAGCTGACAGTGGCACTTGCCAGTCCTCTGTGATATTGCAGTACAGGCAGTGATGTTACACAGAGAGACCAGGCCTTTTGTTTGACCCTTGAAGTCCTTCCAGTATCCCACTCTGTAACAAGGGAATTTTGTCTCTTGGCCACACTCACATTTCACAAACATCACTAGTAACCAGGAGCAAGTGTGTTCCCAAATGCCATCCAAATTCTGCTGCAGGGATGGTGGGGAAGCTGAGAGTCTTGCTCTCCCCATGACTCAGTACCCTGGGAGTGGGGGCCTGGATGTGAGTGGGCTGCACCATGTTGGAGAACACTTCCCAAGGGTCTGAGCATGCTCCAACAGCAGTTAGCCTGCACAGGGCACCAGCAACTCCTCCTCTGCACGCTGCTCCTGTGGCCCCAGCCCGGCTCCTGTAAAAGGACCACGTTGCACTAAATAGCCCACCCATAGTCATAGTGCCGCAGAAACCCAGACACCTGCATCCATCTGGGAGTCACCGCCATCCTCAGCCTGGCCCGTGATGCTCAAGGGGCCGTGTGGCATTGTACCCACACATACAAACACAAACGTGCACAAACTCACTCCCTCCAAGGTCCCCTGTAATTCTTGGGATGAGGAAAACCACAGGCTCCACCATTAACTCTGCTGCTCCTGGCTTTGGCAGGTGATTTGCTTCTGTCTGTAGGTGTTGGATGCACAGGCAAGGGAAGCAGTGCTTGTGCTGTATTTTATAAACATGCATCTGTGTTAGCGTGCATGTGTACGTGTAAGTCCACAGGCATGTCTTCAGCCAGGGAAACAAACCTGTGCCACTGCCACAGAGGAGTTCACACAGTCATCTTTGGCACTTTCAGCATATAGTTTTATATCGGGTCCTGGTCAAAAGAAAAATCATATTTTAGAGGATGTTTTGCCCTCTGTTGCCCAAGAGCATAGTTTATTGAAACCAAAGGAATGTGAAAAATCCCCTTTCTCCTGTCTGTGCTGTTTGTTTTCTCTCAGCCCTATCTTTTGGACATTGAAGCCAACTTTCTTGATCTTCATTTCCCCTTGGAGGTCATTGCACTTCCTGACTGCTCTCTTGTGCTTAGGACTTAGACATCAGGGAATATTTAAGTACAACACACACACACCCCCGCCACCATTTTTGCTGAATGTTCTTGAGCTTGTGATGCAGTTTTTGTTCTGACTTTTATTAAATCCACATTTTGGAATGTATGTTGCTGTATCCCCCTGATAATCATGCTGGTGTTAGTCACTCTCCATGCCCTTTGCTAGGTAGCCCCTGTGTTTGCAGGTAAGAAGCTGCTGATCTCCACAGTGTCCTACTCTTGATAGCATGAGAAAGGTTTAACTTACATTTTTGTTTCTAAAGAGGAAGCAGCATTTGGTAGGTGTATGCATTTCCTCACTTTGTGTCCTTTGTTCTGGTGAAGGCCAAGTTGACCCTGACATGCCGGTTTTGTCTCTGAAGGCAGCGGCTTCACAGAAAGATCAGGCCTTGATGTGTGCCTGTTCTTTGCTGGGATGCTCGTGGCAGTTGTCAAGGCCAGAAGAAGTCTTGTCTGTTCTCCCTTTGTCTCAAACACCCTGTAAAGCTGGAGGACAGTTTGCACTGCATGGATCTCTGCTTGCTGCTCTCCCTGAGCATAACTCATCTGTTATTCCAGATCACAGACTGCCTCTGAAGTGAGCTCTAGTCCCAAAGCTGAAAGCTGCTTGTGTGTAACTAGCTGTGTTGTCACCAACCCTCTGAGAAAGACAGCTTCTGGCCAATTGGGACAGAAGCTGTCTTCTTCCTCAATGTCTCTCCTAGGTCTTGGAGAGGAGAAGATAGAATCTAAGAGCCTTCAGCAGCCAGCCCTGGGTGGGTGGTGGGAGGCTGATTGTGCTTTTGGCTAAACAGTGTCTCACACAAGCTCTTGCTGGGGCAGGCAGTACATCCTGCCCAAGCTGCTGTCTGCAGGGTGTGTGTGCACAGCAGGCGTGGCAAATGGGATAAAGGTGATGTAAAGAAGGCCACTGGGGCCCTGAGGGTTTCCCACCTTTTTATTTCTTCTCTTCTGTGCATCCTTGCAGGAAATAGAGTAAAGCTGTCATTTGTCTGGAGCTGCCATTTCCTTGCAGGGTGGCCTGGAGAAGAAGAGATGAGCTGGAGAGGAGAACTCACAGTCTAAATCGCTGTTCTTACAGCCCAGGTAAAGGACAGCTCAGGGACCATGAGTAGCAGGAGATCAAATTAGCAGGCAGGGGTAGAAGATTAAATCTACTCCAAAAACAAGGCCTCACACTGTTAAACAGGCATTCAGGAATAAGTAACTCTCCAGGACTCAAAGGCTTTAAGAAAGTCTGTGCTAGGCCTGCTCAGTTCACCATGGTGACCCAGTCCCAGCCTGCTTTTCTGGGCATTTACAGTGCCAGAGCAGAAGGAAAACAGAGTCAGCCTTCCCAGTCTAAAAGTAAAGATGCCTTCTGACAGCTTTGGTTGCAGGACAGTGGGATCTGGATTGGATGGGGAAGCTGTTGGCTCTTGTCAGATGCCCTATCTTTCCTCCTCCAGCACCGGGCCACCAGTGCAGCCCTTCTCTCACTGCCCTTCATGGTACAAAGGGCAAAAACTGTGTTGTGCATAAATCACATGGCCCCTGGATGAGGTAGCTTGGTACAAAATAGGAGGGGGTGGCATCAGGGTAGAGGGAAGGATTAAAGGGAGTTGATACACAGAAGATGAGGAGATAGTGTATGACAGGAAGAGTTGAAAAGTGAAGGAACAAGAAAACAGGGACCATGGAATGAATTTGTTTCTTAGGACAGGCTTTGAATCAGAAGATGAGTGCTATGGAGTTTGTCCTAGGGAAGAGCACAGAAAGGGGAGTGGGTCAAGGTGGGTTTTGGTGTGTGATGGTGGTACATGCCTGGCTTGTGCCCTGCTTCCATAGGAATGATGATTGCTAGCAATTTCCATTTAGATAGATCAGTGGATGGTTGAAGCATCAGATCAGCTCCCTTCTTATCACCCGCCCTTCCCAAATCTCCCTCAGGCTTTTGTCATGATCTCCCCGTGGTGGGGCTGGGTCTCCCCCATGGCGGAGGTGGGATGTGGCCCTGTTTGCAGCCCTGTGTCCCACCTTGCCTGGCTGTTCCCTGTGCCTGACAAACATGTCCTGGCTGAAAGGAGACTCATAGGTGCATCCTCTCCTCCCTTTTCCCTGACCTTAGTCTCATTATCTTTTACTTTTTTATCTCTCCCTTAGCTTTCAGTCTTGCCCATAGCTAGAACTCCCCAAAGCTTTTGCTTCATTAAACATCCACGCTCAGTGTCTGGGAGGGCAGAGGGTGATTGCTCCTGCAGCTCCCCTGGCTGGGAGAGAAGTGCATGTCTTCCACCCCTCTCTGTCCCCTTGTGTTTTGTGTATGGAAAATCTTAACCCACTTCTTTTTCTCTGGGTTCCTTTGTTGGCTCTTGTCCCTGTGGGTGGGTCATTTCCATGTCTCCATTTCAAAGTCATCCTTGTAAAAACAACAGCGTAAGTGGGAATATGGAGATGGTTAGAGAGAGCCTCAGAGCCAGGGCCCAACTCTGCTTCTGTAGGAGCTGAGGAGGCCTTTGGCAACACAAAACTGCGGCCACGCAGTCCTGTGCACAGTGCTGGGCTCCAGAGAACACTTTTGTTCTTTATCATTTCATTGTCTGTAATTGGTTTCCTACTGAATTTGTTTGCTTGGTTTGTTTTGCAGTGTGTTTCTGGGAATATTCTGCATCTCTGTATTTTAATTACAGTAAAATTTGAGGATAAAAACCGTGATTATGCTGGCTCTTGTTCCTAGTGGGGGGAAATGAGGAGAGGAAGCACAATTGAAGGAAGATGTTAGAGATTCCTTGGGAAATTAGATCTCTCCCCTAAGGGCTCTAGATGAGGCACCAAGCAAGGCAGAATCTCTGTCCCTGCTTAAACTAGGACATAGCTTTCAAGCATGGTTCAAAAGCCATTTTGCTGCAGGCGCCTTTCCTGATTGGAATGGTAAGAACAGTTTGGATAAGACTTCTAAACTCAATTTTTTGTGTTGGTTTAAAGACCAGTGCATAAGAGGGCTTTCAGGCTGGGGATAGCTGGCCTAGCCCTGAAAGTGGGATCTCAGTAGCTGAAGATGAGAAATTTTGCCTCTACAGCCGCTGTTCCTTCAGGCAGGTTTGCATAGCCACTTTTCCCAGCTGAGGAAGCAAATTCTCCTCACAGCAGCCTGCTCCTTGTGCACGAGATGGCAGTTTGACACAGCTCCCCAGGGCTGCAGCGAGCCCCATGGAGCAGCCTGACCCTCTGCTGGCTGGCTGGAAGTGCTGGTGCTGGGGGGCACAGCCAGCAACTCCAGGCACCTCATCTGCTCCACGGGCACTTAACCCAGGGCACAGCCACGCAGTGCTCCCGGGATGGCACAGCCCTCAGGGAGGATTGCAGGCCAGTGGCCTGGCAGTGCTGGATCAGCCACAAGACAGGGTGTTCCTTTTACTGGGTCAAGGCCAGGAGCCAACAGCTCAGCATTTGTTAAGTGCTGACAAAAGGATTAATTTAGAAACTAATAACAGGGCAATCAAGCCATTTATTTGGTTGGCGTTTTGCTGCCAGCTGCTTGAGAAGAGCAGCACACAGTGCACCAATAAGGCTGTCTGCAGCCACCTCTGCCACCTGCCCCGTTCCTCTGTCCTCACTTGCAGACTCAGCCAGGCAGTGTGGCTTGGCACCAAGCTGGTGGCAGGAGTAGGTTTGGCAATAACAGGTAGGTGAAGACACCTGGGGACGTGGTCTCTTCCAGGGGCTGCCCCTATGCCCACTGTGGGGAGGGAGATGAGAAAGTGCCTGTCCTGCAGCAAGTGCACGCTATCCCCCCATTCCTCCTCTCAGAGCAGGAACCATCCATGTAGCCTTGCAGACAGCACAGATGAAGTACAGGTGCTGGAGCCGTGAGCCCTGAGAAGCTCTCAGGTACTTCACAGCTTCTCACCTTTCCTGCAGCCCAGCTGGTTTGCAACATTAAGCCAAGTTGCAAAACACCACTAACAAGCAGTTCCTCCAGGGGTCTTTTAAGGAGTGAAAGGATGGTGCAAAATCACCTATAGTCACAGCTTTGTCGTGTCTCACTCAGGCAGCGTGTCCAGTCCCCCTGCATGCAACTGCAGCACCCAGTCTTCTCCCAGAAAAGAGTGGAGCAAAAGTTGGTGGGCAGCAGAGCTCAGAAGAGACCTTTGGAGAGAAGACCTGCCAAGGTAGGCGGGCTGTGAGTGGCTCAGATACCTCTGGGCCAGGGGCAGGCCCAAAGCTGGGAGTGTGCAGCTGTGAGTAGATGTCACCAGTTGTGGTCTCATCCCTCTGTGGGTTGCTGCCCTGCCTGGCTCCAGGAGCAACTGGAAAACTGCTGGGCCACTGTTATCCCCTGTACCCGGGGGACTGGCCTCAGTGGTTTCCCATCTGCAGCTGCTTGTGGTCTGCAGGACACGTCTCAAGGGCTCGACTGTTGGGACTGTGCCAGCTGGGTTGGAGGAGCCAACCAGCTGTTTCATCAGACAGGGATCAAACAGACCAGCAATGTCTTGTGTAAGGCTTTCAGTGTTCCTGCCCTGCGTGCCTGGCTCCCCCATTCAGCAGCTTTCTGACCTGCCCATCACAGCTGTAGCTGGCATGCAGCTGCCAGATAAATGTGGCCATATCAGACCTCCAAACTCGACCAGCCTAGAACATGGCCATATTTATCTGGAGCTGCATGCCAGCTACAGCCGTGACACTTGCCCAGCCCACAGGCCCAGGTGTCTTGCAGGCAGCAGGCAGCTCATGAAGGAATACTTGTGTATTGCCAGGATCATCTTGTTCATTCATTTTCATTCTGGCAGTTTCATGACCTGCACCAGAGCACCTTCCCTGTCCTCCAGGGCAGGCCATGCCAGCACTGGCATCAGCACAGTCAGACATGGTGGGGGGCAGCCTGATGGGAATGGGTTCACTGTGCTGGTGCCATTAGCACTCTGGAGTAAGGCACTCCAGCAAGTCCCATGTTCTCATGCATACCAACAAGTTTTCAGGTCAGTAAATAACCACGGGTTCTTGCTTTCAGCTTAACTGCTTGCATTTTGACACACTTTAGATGCAAACATGCACATGCCTGGAGGTGGCTGCAGCTCTCTGCCACCCTGGGGGCTGTGGTGTCTCCTCCCCCAGCCTTGTCCTACCCGCTCCCAACCTCACAGGAGTCGGGCAAACCAGGAGATGCTGCTTTGTGCCTGGTGGTGCATGCACACTAGTACACTTGCTGAGGTCTTTCAGTTGACGTTCACCCCCAGATCAATTTTATTGCACTTTTATTTACAGAAAACACAGAAATAAAGCATTAAATGTTTTGGGCTTTTACCAAATGACCCAATCACTTTTTTTCTTTTTTTTTTTTCCTTTTAGTGGGTTTTTGGCACAAAGAAATATCACAGGTGTTACCAAACAGCTATGTAGGAGCAGCTGACCAACTGCCCAGCCCAATAACAGGACTTAAACAGACAGACATGTCGCACTGAGATCAAAAATGAGGAGGTTGTTCCACTTTCAGCTTCCAGTCTAACGTGTTCATTGGGGGCAGGGGGAGTTATTCTGGAGGGGATGACACCATTCATAAATTATATTTATATTTATCTCTTACATTGTAAAAGTAAACAGTGCAAAAGTACAGTACCCCAGATACCCTTCGGTTTGGAAAGCTTGAAGGTTGCTTTATACATTTTGTGTGTTTTGTAAACATTGTTACGCATCCAGAGTTCTAGCTCTTGATTGGAGAGACCCAACTCCTCCTGGCATCCAAAATGTATTGAGGGGCAGCAGTTACTTCCCCTGGACTCAGCCTTTGAGATTCCCGCTCAAGGTTTAGTGCAAATTTTGGAGAGAAAAAGACAAGAGAGAGAAAGGGGGAAACAAAAGGAAAGAAAATAAAATAAGGCATCAGTTACAAACAGTACGCATCAAAACCAGGCCCATTGGGGCTGCCTTAGGAGAAGGGCAGGAAGTCTCTCTCCTCCACCAGGCTGATGGAGAGGTTCTTCAGCTCCTCCTCGGAGCCAGCAGTTTTGTAGCCGAGCTGCGCCAGCACCTGTTGGCAGGCGTGCTGGGTGAACGCCACGATCTCGTAGGACAGACGGAAGCGCCACTTCTCCGCTGTCGCCGCTGAGTTGCGCACCGTCCCGTACTTGTGTTTGGAGGAGGACCTGTCTCCTCGGGTGTTGTTCTGTATCCAGCGCTCGACGTTGCTGTCCATGGGGATGCCCAGGAAATCATAGATCTCCTCAGTCTTTTTCATGGGGTTCCTGGCCAGGTCTTCGTACCTCACCAGCATGTACTTGCCCTTGAGCCATGGTGGCCGGTTGAGGCCGGTGGACACAGAGTTCCAGAAGTCCTCGCACACTGTGGTGAGCTGGGTCACGTCCAGGTTGTATGGCTTCCTGCCAGTGCCGTCCCAGATCCTCCACAGCCTGTAGGTGTCTCGGAAGGTCTCACTCCGGGATGCCAGGATCCCCCGGGGGTCCCTCACCAGCTGGATGACCTTCAGGTTCAGCCGCGGGTCCTCCACCAGGGCCCGGAGGTCACTGACCTCGGGCACCCGTACGGTTTTGATGGCCACGTGGCCGTGCTCTCTGCAGGACTCAGTGGCCAGCGTCAGGTTCAAGGTGCCACACTTCTTCACGCAGTCTCCTTCCTCCAAGTGGAGATCCACAGCTCCCAGGGACTCACATACAGGTGGCGAGCACAGGGCCTTGCTGGCTCCCCTGCGGAAGAGGCGGTCGGTGGTGTGGTTGACAGGCTGGGGCTTGATGTAGTTCTCCAGGAAGTAGAGGTCGCAGTCATACAGGCTCCTCAGCAGGTCTCGGCTGGCCCCCAGCATGACCCGCCTGTCTGTCGTACTCTTGCTCTGGGTCAGCTTTGGGATCAGGGTGTACTGGACGTGGTAGAGGGGCTCAAATAAATAGAAGACATCGAAGTGCTGGTTGAACAGCTGCCCAACAAATGAGGAGCCACTGCGGGTGGTGGCAAGGATGAGAACGTGAGTCTTCCTGGAGAGATTATACGGGAAGGTGGGATTCTCATCGCACAGCCTGTCAGCCACATCAGTGTCCTGGCTCAGGCTGCAGTTCACAGGATTAGGGATGGGGCAGCTGTGGAAGGACTTGGCAGTGAAGGTCCGGATTGCTGTGTACTGGATTGCAATGGATGCCAAGGCTAGGAGGAGTACAGCCTTCCAGGAACATTGCATGGCTGGTCACCTTCATGGAGCTTCTTCACAGGTCGTCTTGGTGTCTGCAACCCAACAGAGAATTCACAGGTTGAGCATGGACTGCTCCAACTGATGCAGGTACTAACGAATGCCCTCCTAATGTACGTCCATCAGTCATAACCATATGAATCCCAGTCACACACGGCAGAGCCCCATTTCAGACAAGAAAATAACAAGGCAGAAGCTAGCAAGTCTGGAGAAACATGTCCAGCCAAGACTTCAGCCCTGTTCATTCCAGGCTGGGAGTGTACATAAATCTTGTGGCCCATAGCTCACCCCATGCACTGCAACCCAGGCAGGGGATGTTAGAACCTGGAGGTGACAGGTGACACTGTCTCCATCCAGCTGCTGCAAACTCTCTTCCCCAGCTGCCTTGTGAGTCACTTGTCACTTGGAACCCCAGTACAGGAGCTGTGGCAGGGAAGGGTCAGGGGATGGTGCTATCTTGTCTCCATCCATTCTGTCCAGCTGTCAGGATAAGGCATGGCCCATCCAGGCCAGCACTGGGAGAGTGGCAATGTCTCTCCTGGAGCTGCAAACCTCTTTGCACAGAGGTCCAACAGCCAGCTTGGTCTGTCAGGCTCTGGGGACAAGTGCAGCCAGAGCTGTGCCCTCAGCAATGAGCTCATGGGGCTGGTAAGATCCTGCTCCACTCTGGGATTCAGGGCTCTCCTATTCTGAGCACCAGAGGGGAAAAACAATACTACAAAGGAGGAAGCATGTGAAACTGCATCTCTTCCATACTCTATTGCCAACCAGGGCAGTAGCCCTTGGCACCAGGGAAGGGTGCAGGGAAGAGTGAGACTGTAGTTGCAAAGAACAAATTCAGTGGTGCTAGCCTTGCCTTGTTGCTGCCCACACATGGGCAAGGGTAAGGGAACTGAGGAGGACCTTTGGATGGGATGTTTAGGGACTATGTCAGGGGGAGGGAGTACCTGTCATGCCTGCAGAGCTGCCACATTGCTGGGAGGGGATGTAACTGTGGTGGTGCTTCAGTATTCCCCCTGTTCACTAACCAAATAATGTTCATGGACTGCCTGCTGCTCTCCAAAGCACAGACATTTCACATCCATATGCTATTGCTCTCGGGGGATCAGTGGGGCTGGGAGACAGAATGTAGAGTTTGCATCCCAGAAACTCCAAACAAGCTAAAACACCTGTGTGTGGGAGACACACCAGTATAAGCAATGGTTTTGCAGCTCCCCTGCACCCATTTTCCCTTGCCCATCTTCCTTCCACGTCTCTCCTCCCACAGTGTGGTACATTCACCTGCCCATCCACCTCAGGCAAACCAAGGAGAAAGACCCAAGTATCTCTGCTCCTCGCCCAGCAGAGCCCACTATCATCACCACCATTGCTTCCTCTTCTCTGCTCTCTGTGGGTCCCCAGGGAGAACAATGTGCTGGCCCCAAGCTCACAGTGAGTGCCTGGTCCCTGCTCAGCCCCAGCACCAGGTCACTGTGGTGGGGCTGTCAGAGCCAGTGCTGTTGCTGCTCGTATGAGGTCCCTGAGGGAGACCAGTGGGGCAGCGATGGATTTCAGCATGTGAGGGTTGTTCTAACCCAGAGCACACTGAAATGCCTGATGGACTCTGGACAGTGCAATGTTCCTGGTGTGTGGTCCCTGCAGAGCCCATAGCAGCTGGCACAGTGTGTTGTTCCCATGTCCTCAATATGTTCCACGCCCTGGGGAGACCCTGTTACCCTCCGGTGACACCAGGAGGGCAGCTCACACCTGCAGGTGAGTAAAAAAACCTTGCTTTTTAAAAAAATTAATCTTTTTATTGTTTACTGATTGGCCCAGCTGATTTGTAGAGGCAGGAATCTTCAGGAACTACCAACTCCAGAGACCTCTCACTAGAAGCAGGGGTTTAGAGCAGGACCCCAGGACAGGGGGCCTGGCACAGCGGTTGCATGCAGCCCCCCACCAGTGCTCCCCGTGTCTGTGCACTAAGAGCTGTGCTTTAGACCCAAATGATGCTTTGAATACAGGTTGCTTTCACGTGGACTGCTTTGTGCCACAGATTGTGGCCCATGGCTGGAGGACCAAAGTCAGAGATGTTTGGCTATTGCTGCTGCTGGATTGGAGTTATCCACCCTGAAAGGGGAAACCTGGCCCCAGTGTCCACATGGGATATTCTATCACTTGGATAGTGTTTTTCCAGGTCTGCTAAGGCAGAACAGGACAGGAGAGTCCCTGCTGGCATCTCCTGGTTCCAGTGTCTTCTGCATGCTGCCTAGGTGGAAGCTGCAGTGGGAATGCTTTCCTGCTCTCTAGTGATGGCCAACCACACTGCATCCCTCACACACAACCTCAACTCCTACTCTTTGCTTCATTGCTGATGGATGCTGGAGCAGATGAGACTCAGATTAGACTGGTTAGAGCAGAAACCTGCTGCTGGCTCCCCAAAAAAAGGCAAACCAGAGACCAGATGACTTCTTGGTCCCAATTCCCACCAGATCACTCACTGGCTGTGAGCATTTCAGGTTCTCCACCCACACTGACCCATTCCCCTTTGCAATGTCCCAAGTGGCAGAGGGGAAAAAAACGGGGCATTGATTCACCTCCTTGACTGAGCAAGTGCTAAACCACAGCCCAGCTTCAGCCTTTGCTGCCCCTTGACGTATGATCTGCCCGTGTGCCGAGCTGCAGCCAGGGAGGGGAAGGTTTTGGAAGAAGGTTTCCCTCCCTGATGTCTCATCTGTGGCCTTTAAAGCTAGCCAGAGCATCCTCTCACCTCCCAGCTGCCTCTTCTGCCTCCTCCCATCACTGCAGGTCCCTGAGGGGCTGCAGTTCCTGCTCAATCCAGCCCTGGGCTCCAGGGACACTGGCAACTGGCAGCTGGGTGCTCTAGAGGAGCTCCCAGGGCAGCAAAAGCATGTGGCACCTGGGAGCTGCCAGGACAACTGAGGATCACTTTTACTCCCACTGCCCCTTGTTCATGTGTCAGACAGAGCCAGGCTGGTGGGAGCACCAGGCTCCTCATGGCTCGGAGTGGGCAGGCTGAGCAGTGGCTGCAGCCAACATGCCCCAGGAGGATGTGTCCTGCACAGAGGCACAGCAGGACAGTCACACTCCCATTCCTGACCCGAGGAACCTTGTTCTTAACTTGGCCTGATAGCCAGGGCCAGCAGTTCAGACAGCAGCTGAGAGAGGGCCATGCCCACATGGAGCTGCATCTGAGAGTCCTGTGTGAGGCATGGATTGTTTTGGCTCCTCAGCCCCGACCATGGGAGTCATCCAATACACTGGCCTCCTAGATGTTTCTGTGCTAGAAGTGTTCTCAGTGCAAGTCACCCTCTGCTCTGCCTCCAGCTCAGCTCCACCAAAGATGATGAGCAAATGCAGCCCGAGGGTGGGAGCCGAGTTCACGTGTCCCTCCAGGCAGCTGGGACTATGACATGGAGCATGGGGTGGGGGTACCTCACTCACACCTTCCAGCCCCTGGCACTGCTGGTACTGCAGGGGGCCTGCCAGAAGGCACATGGGCTCTTTTGGGACAGTGCTGGGGCCAGCACTGCCCCTTTCCCAACCCTAACCCCCTTGTGGTGACAGCATGACAGAGTGCACTCTGCTGCCTTGCCTGCATTTCTGTGCAGCTGCCTGCAGTCGCACTGGGACCAGGCTGTCCGCAAGGGATACACAGCATCCGGCAAGCGGCTCTGAGTGCAGCAGGAGGCCAGCCAGTGCCTGGCACAGGGACAGGAGCATTGTCTGTGAGAAGAGGAAGGTGCTGAGCCTTTCCTCTCCCCTGCCCCACTTCCCGCAGCCTTGAGCCTAGAGGAAGGGAAAGGATGGGCGCAGGCAGCGCAACCTCCCCCACCCTGTGCACCTGCCAACAGTAGCGGATGCGTAATCACCTGCCTTCCTCTTCCTCCTCCTCCTCCTCCACTGACTCCAGCACTGCTCTGAGGGAGATGAGCAGGCAAGAAGCCAGCAAGACAGCCCCGAACTGCTGGGGAGATCGGAGGTGATGAATTAAGCTGAATGGCATCTGTGAGTCACCGGTGCAGTGTGGGGAGCAGTAAATGCAGCCGGCCGGCCATGGTGCAGCAGGGACCAGGGGCTCCTGTTCTGGGCATGGTCTTCCTAGGTTTGATGGGAATTACCTGCTTTTGGAGCCATGCAACCAGGCTGTGGCACTGAAGGCTGCACTGGCAGCTGAGTTCAGGCACTGCCAGGCAGGCTGGAGTCCGTGGGGCAGTTACAGGGGTCAGTACCACTCGCAGGTTTCCTTCACTCCAAAAGCAGCTAGGTGTTATGCAGGGCAGTGCCTCACGGCACTGTGGCACTCTCATCCTCATAGGGGGCTCCCACAGCATCTCCACATGGGCAGCTGCCTTGACTCCTGCCCCAAGCCTTCCCTGCAGATTCCCTTTCTCCCCAGTGTTCAGAAAACTCAGGGGTGATGGCAGCTTTAGGCAGGAGCCCTTGTAGTTACTGATACTGTTACTGCTGTTCTGGAGCCTCTCTCACAGGGCAGTCAAAAAAAAACCTGCTCTTTTTGGTTGCCTTCCAGGCTGTCCCCCTCTCAACAGCTCCCCAGAAGCTGTACCCTCAGCCTGGCTGGGCTCATCCTGAGCTCCCTTTCCACTGTCAGGCAAACCTCTCTGCTTCCCCATGGAAGGAAGGAAGAGAAAAGGGAGCTGAAGAAGGTGTGAGGGTCTGTGTAACAGAGGTGCCTGCTCCAGGTTTTGTAAAAGCCCTGGCACACTGGAGGAGTGCCTGAGCCTTGCCAGTTCTTCCCGCAGGCCTGCCTGGTGCCAGTCCAGCTACCGGCACCCTCTACCCCCAAAACTGATTCCCGCCAGCAAGGCTGTTTCCATGGAAACGGCAGAGTGACTCAGGACTTTGGGACCAGCTGGAAAACACAACTGTGAGCAGTGATCGCCTGAGAAGCGCCGGGCCGGGGTCTCGCTGCCAGGGAGAGGGGTGGGTGACTGCGGGAGTGGGCAGGGCTGCCTGCCCACCTGCTGGGCACAGGCAAGCTGGCACTGAGGGCACACGGCACACCCTGCACCAGGCTGGGAATTGTAAGGCAAAACCCCTCTCCTGACACAAGTGAGACTGCAGCAAGCTCACCAGGGGACGCATCCCAAAATGTGACTCATGGAAGACAACCCCTCTTCCCCCTTTCCCTTCCCCCACCCAGAGACTCATGCATGCATAGTCACCCAGAGAATTCATAGCACCAACTTCAGCGCCTGCTCAGCCCTGCACCTGCACCTCTGTCCCCTGCCCAGCATGTAGCACCCCTGCATGCAGTGCCCAGGGCAGTAGGGTTTGTTGAGGGCTGCTGGAGGGGACAAGTGGCAGCCAGCACCCTGCGGTGCCTCCCTGCCCAGCCAGCAGCTGCCTCCTGCAGCCCCACTCCTCCCCACCTCACCACCCAGGCACAAAAGTTAAGTCGCAGGTTTGCAAAGCAACTCTCAGCCAGTGACCCACTGGCAAAGGCCCTAACACATCCCAGGGTTCTCCCACTGAGCAGAGAGTTTATCCTGGACAACAACGTGGCCACTGAGGCAGGGAACACAGGCTTCTGGTGGGGTGCAAGCACCCACTTGGTCGCAGTGGCTTAGTCATGCTGTTGGCTCTGCAAAGGCAGCAGATACCAAACACGTCTGTGGGCACGCAGCCTGGGCACTGGCTGGCTGCACCCCACCACTCCCCAGAGGAAAGAGAGACCACTGAGAAAAAGCAGCACTGAGCTGTCCCCGATCCCCTGCTTGACTCTGGGCACCACCACGGACACGTGAGCAGGGCTGGTCTCTGGCCCCAAGCCTCCCCCTCAGCAAGCCCCACCAACATGAGATCTTGACGTGGTGGAAATGAATTTTCAGCCTTGCCTCCTCTTCAGCCGTACAGGATTAGAGCTTCCCTACAGTCACAGCTCCAAATGCCAGCTGGGACTCGTGTTGCCACCTTCCTCGGGTGCCTCACCGTGTGCCAAGCAGAGGGGCTTTGTGCCCCCAGACTCATTCTGCTCTTGCATTCATCACCTCCTGGAGCACTTCTCTTAGGATAAGACACAGGACTCTTGTGCTCAAAGCCACCCTGTAATGTCCCCTGTTACCCTATCTCTGCTCTTTCCCTCTGCATTTCAGAGGCACCAACAGATCCTTTAACACCAGAAAACTACTGCCCACTTTGACCAGCACTTAAACAGGGAATCAGTCTCTTTCCTACTGGCACACAGCATGCACATTTTCAGTTAATTCATCACTATCAAGCAATGCCAGCCCCAACGGGTCCCAGAGTTTTCTTATCGCAACATCCACCTGTGCCTGTTTATCCCCCATCCGTGGAACAGCATCTGCCTCTTCCCGAGGATGTGAACGCCTCGGTAAACCAAATACAGGCAGTTTTGTGCTCTCCACCTTCCCCTGAGCCATCCACCAGCCTGCTGGTGCCTGCTCACTCCCAGAGCACTCCCTGGCAGGAGCTGGGAAGGCTCTTTTGGGATGAACGCGCTCATTCACTACCTCAAAGCACTCTTTCTGTAACGTCCCTAACCTACGGCCGCGTCAATAGCCCAAGTCTCGAACCGCACAGCTTTCCCCTAGGATTGCTCCATGCCATGGCGTGCTTGCACCCTACTCTGCGAGGTCTCCTCGCCAGCCTGCGCCCTCACGGCAGGTTTCCCAGACCGCCTGGAGCTCTGACAGCAAACGCCGGGGCATTTGCTGCGCCGGCTGGCGCGGCTCCGCGGCCGGCAGGGCATCTGGCCTCCCTGTGCCACCGGGGACTTACTCACTTGCTCCAGGCGCAGCTCCTGCCCAGCAGCAGCCCAAGTTTCGCGGCAGCTCGTTCCCCCGGGGCTCGGGGGCCAGGGCTGCTGTGCCCCCGCCGCTGAGGCAGCCGCGGGCGGCGGCTCCCGCTGGGCGCCCGCAGCCCGGGCCGGGGTCCCGCCGCAGCCAGGCTGGCCACCAGCGGGAAAAGTCCTTCCCGCCGCTGCGGGTGACGTCTCGCTGCCTTGGAAAGTTGGTGGCGCAGAAAGGGTTACGAGGGAGCCCCAGCCCGCCACCCCCGGGCACCCCCGCCGATCTGCGCCGCTCTCCCCCCACCCCGGCGCCCCTTACCTGGCGGAACGCCCCGGCGGGCTGCCCCCCGCATCCCCGGCCGCGGATCCTGGGGCGGGGGACGCCGAGCCCGGCCCAGCCCGGCCCGGCCCGGGGGCGGCAGGCGGCGGAGCTCAGCGGGCGGCGCTGCGGGGGCTCATCCCTGCCCGCGCTGCCCTGCCCTGCCCTGCCCGCGCGGGCGCCCGCCGAGCGGGGCCGCCTCTCCACGCCCTCCGCTCCGCGCCGCGCCGGCCGAGGGGCGGGCGGCCAGGGGGCTGCGCCGCTTCCCTCCCTCCCTCCTCCCTCCTTCCTCCCTCCCTCCTTCCCTCCGCCCGGCAGCGCGCACGGGCGCACGCAGCACAGCGCCAGGCACCGGGGAGCCCCAGCGCCGCGCCGCCCGCTCACCCTGCCCGGCCGCCGGGCTTTGCCGAGCAGGAAACTCCCCGCTCCTCTTTGCCTCCCCGAGGCGCCCGGCCGGAGCGGGCAGAGCCCCTCCCGTCGCGGGGGCGGGAGGGGGCCCGGGGAGGCTCCCCCGTGAGATGTGTCCCCCGGGCTGGGTGCTGGCAGGGACAGGGGAGCCCTGCGGACCGGCTGCACGCAGGGCACCGGGTCCCTCACACCCTCCTCTCGCCCCACTGCTGGGGCACCAGCGGCCCCTCGGCCCTGCCGGACTTAGTAGTGATGATGGTGCACATTCATCCCCTCGTTTCCCCGTGGCCTTTGCTCATCAAAAACAATATTGTCATGGGGACTGGTTCTCCAGTGCCACAATCCTCCCTGTGCCGCCTAAATCAGGGCTCACCGCCACAGGCAGGGTCCAAAACCATCCTCAGTAGTGCCAGTGCAAAAGTACCGGCAGGTGATGGCACCTTCCCACCATCCATCCCACCCTGGAAGGCGGGATAGGGCAGAGGAAAAGAAGCACGGGAATGTGTCAGAGCAGCTGAAGTGGCTGTGCTCTGACAGTCACATTCCTCCTTCTGCTTCTGTTCGACCCTTAGAAACAGGTCAGACATTTACTTTTGGCAACTTTTGAATGTTTCCCTCTTACCTAGCGCTTGCCAACTAAACTGCATTTTTAGCAGTTTAACTGCAGCTCTGCTGAAATGGCAGCTGCCAGCAAAAGATAGGTTATGATTCTGGAGATGCAACAACGGATATTCATTTTTTATGTCCCTGTTTTATTTGGGGCGTATTTGGAGCTGCCTGGGCACTGGGCACAGCGGTTTTCTTCTTACATCCATGTGAGCAACATCCATCTCCTGAAAAATCTTGAGCTCTGCAAGGAATTTCCAAATCTTTACCTCAGACTCTAGGATTTGCAACATGTAACTGGGATCACAATTCCAGCGTGTTCAGCAGCCACTCGCAACTACATTTGGAAGAAAGCAGGCTACAAGTAGCAGTGGGACCCAGGTCTCTGCACTGCACTTGTGTCAAGAGAAGAATAAATCCCTGGGAACACTGGGCTTGCCTTCCATTCTCAGAGGCCTGCCAGGCTGCAACAGTGAGTTCAGAGCTATGAGATTGCCTTTAAAACTTGGGAAGCACAACAGCAGATTGTCACGTTCGTTATTTAGCATTTTGGACTTACATTTGCTGTTTTAGGAGTACTCAGATCTTGTGTGTCCAAAAATACTGGTATTTCTCAAGTGTTTTACAATATCCTGACAGCCCTAGCCCTCTTAATCTAATTTTAGAAAACTTTGTAGGGATTTTATATTTATAAACAGTTGGTGCTTAAATATTATTTCCCTCACCATAGCAACAGCTCCCCATTGTAGCATTCGCTATACAGTGCTGTTGCATTGGTGTATCCCTGCTTTGAATGAGAAAGCCCTGAAGCCACTCTCTCTCTTGCTTGTTTTCCTACACCTTGCAAAGGACAAGGACTGAGGCTCCTGCCTGTCTGCCTCTTCCTGGAGCTGGGAAAGAGCCATGCCACCAGCTGCTGCTGGAAACAAGCCGGTGGCCCTGGAGTTTCTCTTGCTGGTGCTTCTCAGGTGATGTGCTGGCTCAGGCCATCCCCTTCCTGCTGATTCATTTGCCATGGTGTAGCCCTCCTTGTACCCGTGCAATGGCCCCGAGTGCCACCCCTGTGTGGCTCACAGGCCTTCGACAGCCCCAGGTGCCCATGTCATGCACCTGACCTGTGCTCCCACTTAGCTGGCACCTCCGGCGAGTGGTGGGGCAGCTGTGAGCAGGCATCCAGCTGGCCCACAGCCATGGCTGTGCTCCACTCCCACTGGGGGCCAAGGCAATGCAAGTGCAGGAATGGCAGGATTTCAAGGAGTTTGGCCAAAGGGGGCATAAACCAATCCAGGGACCAGTGCCAGGAACAAATCAAGGGGCTCACAGTAAGAATACAAGGCCTGTGTGCTTCCCAGTCTTTCCAAAGAGTCAGGATGTGCTCCTCTCTTACACATCACTGAGACTGTTCTAAAGTTCTTCTGCAGAAATTCAGGGTGTCCCTCAACTTGGAACAGTCCCAGAGATAGTTGGACTCATACCCACAGGTGCTGTAGAGGCTGTCTCTTGCAAAAGAAAGCAATTTGAGACAATGGTGGGAAAAAAAAAAAGGAGGAATAAAACCAGGGTTGAAGGAGAAACAGATGCTTCTGATGATTTCAGTTGGACATGATCATGT
The DNA here is from genome assembly GCF_036417665.1 of Passer domesticus. Classification (NCBI taxonomy): domain Eukaryota; kingdom Metazoa; phylum Chordata; class Aves; order Passeriformes; family Passeridae; genus Passer; species Passer domesticus. The sequence continues at coordinate 38,367,913 of NC_087479.1, forward strand.
TTTCTGATGCTGCCCTGGTATTTTAAATGTTAATCTAGAGAGATGCTGTTTGTTAGTACATATTACAGCTCTCTATCTCTGACTGTTGAGTATTAAAATATTAATTAGGCTCTGTGGTTGTGTTTGTGGTCAGTTTGTTTTCAGAGGGAAGGACTGCTGTGGCTGTATCTCACCCTCATCAAGAAAATTTGGTTCTGTTTAAGAGGCATCATTTTTCCCCTGTGTGGGTCCAGGCAGGAGAGCAGAGAGACTGCTGGTGACTTGGTGAGTCAAATGAACTCACCTTGTAAATTTTCACCTGAGCCAAAACACAGTTTGAAAATGTCCGATTTCCACGCTTTTCAGCAACAGATTTCTGCAAAGGGTTTGTATTTTCTTCTCTGAAGGTCCTATCTTAACAACATGTTTGGGAATGTACGTAATAAAATATCAAGGTGGCTGTTGAGGTGATATGAAGGTTACTGTTCTAATCACTCCAAATGCAGTCGGGAGCAAAGTTATGATTCTGTCAGTAACCTGGCCACGTTACATACCCGTATATCCTGCAAAACGTCGGTAACATAAAGAGCAATTCATTAGGGCACGGAAATTTAAAGGCAAACTAATAGAAAACATTATTTGTGTGCTTAAGCACGGCGTTTTGCAAGCCTGTGTCAGATGGCAGTGTAGTGTTTGTGAGCCCACCTGCGTGTGCGTGTTTTTCTGCCGGAGGAGGGGAGGCTGTCCCTGGGCTGCAGTGCCGGCAGCCGCTCCGGCAGCGATGCGGGAACCCTCCCGCCTGCATCAGGCTTCCCGTGCTGGAAGGAAGCGCCTCTCTGGAAGGGCCGAGAAGGTGAAAACTTTGCTGCCGTCCCCGGAGGACGGGAGGTGTGTCTCAGGGGAGAGCCGCTGTAGGCTCGCTGGCCGGGGCGCTGCAGCGGGCGGGGGGCTGCGAACAGCGGGGCCGCCGCCGCCTCCCGGCCTGTGGCTCCCTTGAGGGGCTGGAGGGTGCAAGCCTCCCTCCGAGGGGCTTCCAAACTCTGCCAGAGCCTGATGGGGTTACTGAAATCGTTCCCAAGCCCTGCAGGTGTGCCAGCCGAGATTTCTCGCAGAGTGATTTTTTGATACTTTGATCTTAAGGGACAAAGACTGGAATATTTTGGGGACACCTGACTTTCAGAATATGTTCTTTCTCACTGGTCTTCATGTAGAAGCTTTAACAAAATACTTGACACTTATCATGCTTCTGTAGTTCAGAAGGGGAGATAAACAGCTCATGCTATAATCCCTTCTCTTGAGTAGCTTATAAATTCTGTGTGTGCAGGAGTGGCAATGTCCCAAGGATGTGTTTATTTACCCCTGCCTTTCACTCCCCTTTCCTCTTTGGTTTGCCCTCCCAAGAGCCACAGAGAGTCAATATAACAACAACAACATAAGGTAAAGGAAATGGATGAGGACAAAAGTAACTGCTTCAATGTTATGCAGTCACTTTGACATACTCACAGAATCGTAGCTACAGATCAGTTTTAAATTGCTGGGCAGGCATGGTGGGAGAGATTCTCCTCCTCCATACAAAAATAAACTCAATCAACCACCCATTTGTAAAATCCCAGATTTTTTGTGCCAAATAGTCATTGAGGCTGCTCAGCACTGCCCTGTGGGTGACAGGCTACAGCCTTGTACCCAGTAATTCCCACACCAGAGCTGTCAGCGTGGGCACACCTTTGTCTCAGGAGAGATGCCTTTGCTGCTGTGAGTGAGTTGTTCCAGAGCTTGATGTGCCTGATGGTGAAACATTCCCCTTATTTCTAGGCTGGAAACATTGAGTTTTGGCTTCCAGCCACTGGATCACATTATGCCTTTGCCTATTAGATTAAAGAGCTATCTACTATCTGAACTATTTCTCCTGTGTAGGTATTAATAGATCATGATCAAGGCACCTCTTAACCTTCTCTCTGAGAAGTTAAATAGACTAAACTTCTTTATCTCTCATACTGAAGCAGAGTTTTCTGGATTTTAATGATTCTTGCTGGTCTTTCCAGCCTGCCTGATGTCTGTTTAAAAGCACACACCCCACAAGCACAGAGAGCAGCTGAGGACTGACCATGAGAGCGGCTGTGTTAACTCAGCTAAGGATCCTGCCTTGGCTCAGCACACCCGCTTAGCACACCGTGACCCAGAGCAGCCTGGGCTGCTCATCCCCCTAGCATCCCATCTTACTCCTGAGAAACCTCCCAGGAAAAGGTCAAACTTTATAAGCTCCTGGGGTCTGCCTTACTCCTAGCACAGAAAATAACCTAAATGGGACACAGTGCAGCTCTCCCCCAGCTTTGCTCTACCCCCAGGTCATCCCTCCCAGGCCTGTTCCCACCTCCCTTGAGGTGAGGTCAAGAGGAAAATCACCTACTGATGGAGACCCCAAGCAGTATCAAAAGCCATATTGGACTTACATATCTTTGTATTTTTGTTTTCTTCTCTTTAAAGGTGTACTTCAGCCTTCACGGTGTTAAATGTGCCCCATAAATCATGCGGTATCCAAGTCAACACTTTTACTCAGCCTGTATCTTTTGAAGTCCCATTTCCTTGGGAGTTAGAAATACAGTAGTAACTTTAACACTGCTTCTGGTGTTTTTAATAAAAATCATTCACATATTATGAATCTGCAGAGGGGTTGGGTGTGAATTTACTAAGACACTCCATATTTCACTGGACTGAAAAAGGGGGATTCATGAAAGTGTCAGTGAAGCCTGGAGATTGAAAGCCTGGTTGAAAAGCAGTTTGTCTTTTTGACAATCTAACCCCTTCCTAACCAGTCCTGGGCTGCTGCCTCCCTGCCAGCCCCACAGAGCCTTCCCAGCTGCCTCACACAGGTAGGAAAACCCCCAGAAACCATCTCTCAGTAATCCTTGGTGGCGTCAGGTACAGGGGTTGCTTTGATCCCAGAACAAATGACAGGGCTGTCAAAGCCAGCCATGAGTGCTGCCCTCATGCCATGTCAGGGTAAGGTGCTCCACGTTCACACACTCACATGTCCTGAAAATTCCTGTCAAGGATTGCAGAGCGGGGGTCATTCAATCAAGACAGCAAGGTCTTACAGAGGGGAAGGTAACTTTATTATACAAAATCTCTAATGTGTTTCCCCATTAACGTTCTCTTATGTACAAACACCAAGACGTGTGTCCCCAAGGGTTCTCCAGGATCTCCGTGACCCAGAGGACAGGGGATGCTGGTTGCTGGGTCCTCCCTGTGATTCCTGTGTTCCTCTTGCTGGGAAATCCTGAACTAGATTTTTGAACTGATATTGTCTGTCAGTTCAGAGCTGTCTTTTGCAACTATGTTCCTACTGGGTTAACAGGAAGTAATAACATGCTGCTGTCTTCTGCTAACACAGAGTTTGTCCTGAGGCTTATCAGACCTGGGATTGGTGGTGCTCTGCTTCACTAACTGGAAATGCATCCTTGCTTATGAATAGCATCCACACCAGCCTTAGTATTTCCACTAAAAGATTCTGCAAGGACTAAGACAGGGAACAGCCTGCCACCTGCTAGGCCTGGATGCCATGTCCTGCATGCAGGGAGAAATGAGAGCCCCTCCTTGCAAACTGCCAAGGCTGGGATGTTGGCCTGGGAGGAAGGCTTTGCTGGATCTTAGAGCAGGTCAGCCTCAGTATTCAGGCGTTTGGGGTCAGATTATTTTCCCATTTTGGAAAAAAAGGACGCAAGGTTTTAGATTGTATGTGGTGCTGTTTGTTACTCACAATGCTTTGGGGGTTTTTAAGTTGCTGTGAGGTCGATATGACCATGGCTACTACATTTGATAGGGATCCCCACAGAGCAGAGGCATCCTGAGAGGAGCTGGCCAGTCTCCAGGGAAGGTGTGGAGGTTCTGCATCCTGTCTGCAGTACTTGAGACTAGAGAAGAGTCTGACTGGAGGGCTACAGTTCTGTCCTGAGATAGGTTTGCCTCTATTCCAGCTCAGGGATTGCACTGGTGAGGGCAGGTCTGCCATAAGGGGTCAGGGTGCTTGCCCAGCAAGGGCTGCTGGCCTGACTATGCAGCAGCAGGAGGTGATGTGACCCACTGTGCCCCCAGCCCTGACCCCAAGAGGCAAGCACTATGTCTGGCAGAGTGCCCAGGGCAGTGGTACTCGAGCATCCCAGAGCTGTCTCTGCTGGAGAGCCGGGTGTGACCCACCTCACTGGCATGCACAGCATCTGCCCCACCTCCCCAGCCTTTTCATATGGTTGTCACACTTCTGCAGAACCTTAAATTAGCTTGGCATCACTGGAGTCTCTCATTTCATCCTAAACTGCCTGAAGTTCACAAAGCCTCTGCGGGAGCCTGCACATAACTGGGATGCACATGAGTTGGTGACATTGCCACTGCAAGTCTAGTCTAAGCTGCTGCCTGTCTCTCTAAGGACAGATGGGTCCCCAAGGAGACCCTGCCTCTTCCAGCTGCTGCTCAGAGAGTGCAGAAAGCTGTGCTCTGAATCCCTGTGCAGTGTTGGGGGCCAGCCCCATGCCCCCTCCCCAAAACACCATGGCATCCAGGAGCCTGAAAGGCATCCTCACTGGCAGCCGTGCACTGCTCCTTGCTAAGTGTGCAGGGCTGCCCTGGGAAGAAGGGGATGAACCTGCCTTCCACTGGGTCTGTGCTGGCAATGGTGAGGAGCTGCTGCTTCGCCCTGTCATGAAACCCCAGTCCCTGAAACACTGCCCAGGACATGGCTCCAGGGCTCGGAGAGAAAATGCTGTTTAACATCTGACAGGTCACGCAGCCAGGTCACTGTGGAAGCAATTTTTCCTTTGACACACCTCTCATGAGAGCAGGGTGGGAGAGGATGGGGGGCTGTGTCTCTGGCACCCTGCCACCCCTTGCAAGGTACGTCCCAGCCTGGCCTCCCTCGGCTGCAGGTGCCGGAAGCCTCGGGGCCAGCTTCCCCAAGCAGGCGTCCTTCCTTCCTCTGATTTGTGTGTGTGCTGGTGGCTGCAGGAGCTCCAAGGGCCAGGGAGAGCTGGCGTGCTGCCACTGCTGCCTCCCCAGCCAGGCTGGACCCACCCAGCCATGTCCCAGGGAGAGGGAGAGCACAGAGCAGGGAGAGCCCCTCGGCTGCCTGAGCAGCACTGGAGTGCTGGTGCCTCGTGAGCAGCGCTGCAGCTTCACATGGAGGGGCTGGGACGGGCAACACAGCCAGGTCTGGAGAGCTCAGAGAGCCCCGATGCCGTGCCAGGGCGGTGGGACGGGCAGAGCCGGGCTGCTCTCCTTTGGGAGCTGCAGAAGCGCACGCCAGGTGCCCCATGCTGCGGGCAGCCTTACGAGCCAGCCGGCCCCAGGGGCTCTGTGAGCTCGGCACGGGGCGGGCTGGCCCTGTCACCCACCCCTCCATGCCGGCAGTGTCCCTGCTCCGCCCCTGCCCACAAGGAGCCCTTTCAGGCTGCGGGCAGGGCTCCGGGCCCAGCGGGCTGCAGGCCTGGTGGTACAGCTTGCTCCATTCCTGGTTCCTGGGAGTGCAGGCTGCTTCATAATTGGGCTTCCCCTGCAAGCCAGGCTGGGGAAGAGGGTGGAAGGTCAGGGCTTTGATCAAGATGCCAATAAGGAGTTCTAGATGGTCCCATGGGACCATGAAGGCCACGTGGGAGCTTAGGTTGGGCACCAGGCAGCCAAAGAGGCCACAGCCCCAAGACGTGGGGCACAGGCTGGCGGGGGTCCACGGGAGTTTTCACTTCAGACTTTCTACTCGTGTACCTGTGGCTACTGCTGTCAGTGTCTGAGCATTGAAATCCTGGATTAGCTCTGTGGTACAGATTCAGGAGTTCACCAAGTTCACCTGGCTCCCTCAGACCGCCTGCTGCTTCCTGCTTCCCCTGCCCTTGCCCAGGGCTTGCCCATGCTTTTGGCTGTGCTGGAGGGGGGACAGGGAAGCAGCCTTTTCCCCCAAAGGACACCTCTTCTGCTGAGCCCGCATCTTGGTGCTGCTTCTCCTCCAGGCATAACACTGGAACCAATTCCCAGGCTGCTGACCCAGCACAGTGACAGGAGCAGGCAAGGACACTGTCTAGGGCAAGCACACTGCCTGGTGCCCCAGAGGAGGGCAAGAGGATGGCTTGGCTTCTCTCAGGCCAAAGCAATGAGCAGGGTCTCTGGGCTGGGGCACCTCCACTCTAAACAGGGGCAGCCTGGCTCCTCCAGGAGATGCTCATGGAAAAGGTTCATGACTGCAAAAGTGAATGACAGGGTACATTGTGTTTGTGCGTTGTTCTCACAGCAGTCAGCAACACATCTCGGGACTGTCTCCTTCCCTGAGGAACGTGGTTAGATAGCATGCAGTGAAGTCAGAAAGAAGGGTCACACGTGCAGCAGGAGGCACCAGCACAGGTCAGCTGAGGCACGGGGCCTTGCTGGCTTTTCTTGCAGGAAATCTCTGCAGAGAGCAGTGCCTTGGGCTCTGCAGCAGGACTCGTGGAGGCTTGATACCTGAAGTGTGATGTCTTGAGACATTTTGTTGCCCCACGTATTTTAAGCTCTTACTCTTTGTTCTTCCTCAGTGACTTCTCCTGCTGTCCCAGGAAGCTGTGAAGCTCCTTGCTTGCACCTTCCATTTTGATTTGGTGGGCCACTTGATTTTTCCACTTGTTCTTTTGTCGTGCCTGTTTTAGAGCTGTATTGATTTCTCTCTTTGCGTGACTTCCACAAAAGCTGCTCTTTGCTCCCAGCTGTGGATGCTGTTTTTTGCCTTTTGCCCTTCACTTCCCTTTGAAAACACTCACTTTGCTAACCCCTGCAAGCAAGGAGACACTTAAAATCCCTGAGGATGGATAGATGAAAGGCTTGGATTTATTCCCCAGTGTAAACTACAGCAGCTCGGGGTCTGCTGTAATTTAAACAGCCTCCTCTGAGCTGGCTGTGCCTCATCTATGAGCCACCCCTCTAGAACTGGTCCAGAACTGGCAGCAATTTGATGGAAACTGAGGGGTGATATTTTGGGTTTGATGAAACTGCCCTTTCCCAAGAATTTATTGGATGCCATCTCATTTCATTGTGGCTTTCACCTGCCTGTTGCTATTCCAGGACCAAGGGAACCCTCCTGTGACTTCCTAAGGGTGGAATCAGAGGCTATCATGGTGCTTGCTGAGTCAAGGTTTCTTCTGACTTCCTGTAGCCTTTGGAGAGGCAGAGGAGAGCTAAGCAGGGATTTCAGGCACTCACTGGGGATGGACTGTACCCACCATTTTTGCCAGATGAAGAGGTGGAATTGGGACAATGCCCTCTCTGCAAAGGGTCATGACTGGCTCCCAGGAGAAGGGACAGAACCAGGTGTCTGAACAGACCTGAATGGGTTTGTGTATTGCCCCGTCCCCCTGGAATCCTCCTGGCCCAAGGCAGTAGTCCCCAAGGCCTGGGAGGACAGGTGAGAGGGCTCACTGCTCATCCCGGAGCTGGGGCAGCCTGAGCCAGCTGACACTGGGGTTGCATCCAACACGCACAGGCACCATCTGCTGCAGCACAGTGCCACCTGTCCCTGCTGCCCCCACTGCTGTCCCCTCTCCCCTGCCCTGCCTGGTCCCACCATGCTCCAAGCAGAGCCAACAAGCCAAGCACATTAAAAACTTAATGTAAAACTAATTTGTCAGCCATAAAAAAAGTGGAAAAGGCTTCAGTGCATTTTCTGCTCATTTTATTCAGCTCCCCCAGCAGGCAATGTGTGCCTCCCATCTCAGATGAGCCAGCTCTCCCTCAGCACCATGGTGGGAGCCTTGCACTGCCAGGGAGAGAGGGGCTCAGTAATGTTGTCATCTTATTTGCAAAAGTTCAATTGTTGTCTCCTTATTCGCAGAAGTTCCACACCTTCTTCATGATTTCTCATGGGCAGTTCCTCACAGTACTGACTCCTTCTTCACAACACAACCAACAAACTCCAATTTCCTCCCCAGCACAGCCAACCCACTCTCTTATAGCATTCTTCTTGGTTACAGCTGTGGCTTGTTCTTAATCTTTGGCAGTTGGTACAGCTGCAACTCCTCAGGGGTAAGATTACCTTATATTCTATCCTCTCACACAGTAAAAAGAGGGAGTCTGTAAAGGAGAAGGTTGGAGGGGGCCTGTGAAGCAGGGGAACCCTGGAGGAGGGAGTTTCTGGCTGTGAGGGGAGAGCTTCAAAGAAGGTGCTGCCACCAACCCGAGCAAAGTTTACCTCTTTGCAGCTTGGGAAAAATCTGAGACCACCTCTCAAGTTTGTGTCAGCAGGAGCTGAGGGCCACAAGAAAACTCACAGGTACTTCAGGGGATTTCAAGTCCTACCTCCTCCTCAAATCAGGATCAGCTATGGGGCCAGACTGAGCTGCTCATGGCATTATCAGGTCAGGTCTTGTAAAACTCCAAGGATGGAGGATGTCATGATATTTGTGGGATTTTCCTCCTTAAATAGTGGCACCAGACCCAGTTTCCAGGACTGTGAAGTGTTTGAGGGACCTGGCATCCACCTGCCAGGGGAAGGGTGGGGTGAGGCATGAGAAGGGAAAGCTTGATGGTCATGTTTCATTGCCTTGCTAGGGAGCAGGGATGGAAGAATGATGGATCCCTACAGGACTGCAGGTTGAAACTGAGAGGAGCATTTGAGGCTGGGCATGTCTTTGGCATGGCTGAGGCAATCAGTGGGCATTTTGTGCCTCCAGAGAGCCCTAACAGCACCCTGGGGTACCATGTCTAGCCCAGGGTAGCTGCCAGAGGCTGAAACAGCCTGGGACTCCAGTTTGTTTAAAAACAGGAGAACAGGCTGGAAAGCTGGAATGTAGAGAGCAAAGGCGCCTCATATCTGCTTAAGAGATGGAGCCAGGGTAGCAAATACTCAAAGAGGAGGGCGAAGAGGGATGGAGCTAGAGAGAAAGAAGTGAAAGTAGGTGGGAAGCTGCCTGGTAATCCCAGGTCCAAGGCTGCAGAATGGTCCCTGGGAAAGTGTAAATCTGTCACATGAGCCTGGACAAAAGTCCTCAGGGAATCAAGCACCCGCCAGAGAGCTGCAGGCTGTGGGGGTTGCCCATGGCACGGCCTCGCCCCAGGCTGCTGGGGGCAGAGTGGCAGCAAGGAGAATGTGACATCCCTAGAGGACTCCACTCTCCACGTCATGCTGTGACTCACTGGCACCGTGGAGCTAAGTGGCAGCCAGGGCCCAGTGGCTGAGCAGAGGAGCTGAGACAGCTGTCCCCAGGAGGGAGCTGCTCAGAGAGGGCATGGGTGAGCCCATCCCTTGGGATGTGTCCATGTCAAGTCACCCCAAAAAGCATTGTCTGAGAACCAAGACTGTTTGTCCTTTCCTGCTCTTCCAAACTTGAAGGACCCACAAATAGGAGCCTGACCTCCACTTAGCCCTCTGGTCATTGGGTGCTTCTCCGAAATACTGCATTAGGGTCTTTGAAAGTTCTAGATTAGCACTGGCATTTGAATGTTGCCCATTGCACATTAGCATGCACACAGAAGTGCAGCAATTCAATGCAAACTATATTCTGGTGCGTTCTACTAAATGCATATTAATCCAAAGTGCTTCATGTACTGAGTGTGGAGTGAGGTTTAAATTTGTAGCACCTATTACTACTGCCTCACATTAAGCCACATATTTATCAGAATTGGTGTTTTGATGTCTGTAATATACCACCAGAAGCTATGATTCTTTTTAGCCTTCCAAAATGGTTTTTTTCCCCTGGTTACCATGTCTGTGATACCAGGTCAGATTGGGTCAGATCCCTAGGAGCTCTGGAACAGCAATGCCCCCGTGGAGACATCCCTGCCACAGGAGGTGTTATTGTGGAAATCTCACAGGTGGAAGCACTGGGATTTCCCTGCTGTCATTTTTCTGCTGGATCAGTCAGGGCATATGCTGTTGTGTTTCTCTGCAGCAGTCATGTGGCAGAACAGCTCGTGTTTGCCCACTGCTGCCCCCAGAGCACACGGAGGGGGTAGAACTGCTCTGGGGAGCCTGGAAGGGAGGGAAGGAGGGACGGTGGGTGGAGGGCTCAGCAGGGCAGCTGTGGCATATGTAGGAAGGTTGTACCTGCTGTCAGGAGGGTTTGCAGGGGAGCAGCACAAGGAGTGCAGGCACTGGGATGCAGGGGTGCTGCAGGCAAAAGCCTCTGCATTGAGGAGTGGAAAAGTCAAAGAATGGGAGAGCACCTCAATAGAAGTGGCATCAGGGAAAAATACCAGAGTAAGGAATAGGCTTCTGCTTCTGAAATTTTATGGTCTTGGGCAAAATCATTCAAGTGCTGGACAAAAACTGGCCCCTCTCTCACATGCCTGTGCCCCTGTCTGTGCCCTGGGCTGCTGGGCACTCCCAGCCTCCCTGCTGCCCTTCCTCAAAGAGAGAGCACTGAGCTCCCTCCTGGCAGTGCATAACCCATGCTGCAGCCCTGGGGTGACTGGCTGGGACATGGCAACAAGGATGGGTTGAGCTGTCTGTGGTCCACAGTGGTGGTATCAGAACGTCCCATCTGCCACAACTTCCATCTCCAAGGATCACAGGTGGTGCCCAGAGTGCCAGGCAGCTCCATGGACTGTGTTGGTCTTTGGAGAGTTCAAGCCAGCAGAGCTCCTGCAGCACAGCCCCACAGAGCCAAGGTGTGAGTGTGTCTGGAATTCAGCAGAGGAACTTCTTGGTCCCAGCTGCCTGCCTCGACCGCTGTGTGGAGAAGTGAAGGATAATGTGCTCAGGCAGTCAGTGATGGATGGCAGGGCAAGTCCTGAGATGAGGAGACGGATTGCACCGCTTGCGGGAGGAGCGGGAGGGAGGCTGAAGGGCAGGGGCAGCACATTCCCTGGAGCTGTGCAGAGCTGCTGACGTGGGAGTTATGGCCCTTCGGCATTGCAGCAAGGTCCCTGAAGGCTGGAGGTATGGGAGAAAGGCTTCAGGAACAATTGGGAGCAGTAGCAGTGGCTGAGGGGCTGCTTAGATCCCACTCTCAGCACTTTCTTGCTGCATGTGTGGAAGACATGGGGGTCAGTCAGTCCCTCAGCGCTGAGCTGCTCCAGCTGCAGAGAGCAACGTCCTGCCATAGAGGGGTTCTCCTTCCCAGGGCACAGAAACACCTCTGGCTTGGAACAAGGGAAGAGAAGGAGCAAACAGGTGGGGACCTGGACCACCTTCTCAGGCAAACAGCAGTCACAGCCTGTCCTGGGAGGCCAGGGGTGTTTGTGCCCATGTAGCACAACTTGGGTTGTGCTAGTGCTCACAGCATGATTTGGGTTTGCTTTTATATTGATGGGCAAAAGAACAAAGGAGTGCTCTTTCTCCAAAGCATCAGGCAGCTCCTAAGCCTCCTTCCAGCAAGGTCTCCATTTCCCAACAAACCAGGCAGTGTTTTTTGGGTGGAAAGGGATAAAGCGAGTCCATTACAGTCCACAGGGCACCTGCTGCTTGTGTCATTTCTAACCAGCTCTGTGAGAGGAGTGAGTGGGAGTTACTCATTTCTGCAGTAATCTCTGTTTCCCAACAGCATCAACAAATGCAGGCTGTATCCCAGAAAATAGCAGGGGAAAAAAGCAATGTGTCCTTCTGGCTAAGGGCAGTGCTTTTCCTCCAAGCAGTTCCCTGCTCAGATATGGACGATTTCCCACAAGACAGTGGGACATCCAAAATGTGCCCAAACCCACACAAGAGTGAATTGCTATCCTATCTTCCCCTCTCTTATTTAACTGGGAAGGAGGAAAGCCATGTGCTGGCAGCCAGAGTTTCAAGCATCATCCTCTGATGGATAGTCACGGCTGAGATTCTGGTCCAGCAAAGTGGAGAGAGGCAGCCCCTGGGGGCCACTGTGACCAGTGCACTCTTGGGTTAAACATGAACCCACCTGAGAGGGAAAGTGGGTCAGGGCAGTTTCCCTCAGCTCACTATCAGGTTAATTTGATTGCTCGTTTAGTCGGAGCAGAAGGAAATCGTGGGCTCTGACTCCCACCCTTCCCTTTGATCTGTTTCGGTTGCTGCAGGCACATTCTGCAAACACTGGATTCGGAGCCCTAAAAAGCTGATGATTGTTTGCAAGACAAGACTCTGGAGCAGGATGAAATTAATTTGGGGGATGGGCCTGAGCAGAGGCCCTTCCCTTAGCAGAGCAGTGGCATGGGTCAAAGCACCAGCTTTTTGCACATCAGCCCTGCTAACCTTGCCTTGCTGCTGGGCTGCAGCAGCAGCTCCCCAGGGCTCACATCAGGGACACCTGGACATCACTGTCCTCCCTGCAAAGTGCAGTGGTGAGTCCAGGTCTGCCTGGGAAGCAGAGACACCATGAAGCTCAGCACTAAAATAACCTGTTCCCATCTCTGTTTCCAGTGGCGAGCATCCAGGGTCTGGGGAAGGCTAAGGCCATCCTTCCCTGAGCTGATGGAATGGGATCTCTTCTGCTCACCTAGAGCCTGGGAGAAGTTGGACAAAGAGCAGCATGGTGCTGGCAGGTGGCACTGGTGCCTTTGTGATCCCAGAACTGTGTGCCACATGTGTGACCCATGTGCCACAGCTGCCCTGAACCTGTCTGGTTCCAACACAGCCATTGTGGCCTGGCAGCACTTCCCACAGTGCAGGATAAGGCTGTGCAGGTGCAGGAGCTGCGGGATTCACCTGCCTGAGCACCAGGCAATGTGGATCCACCTGTCCATCCCTGCTGCTGCTGCCAGGGCTGGCTGCACGTGCTTTGGAGGGGAGAGTGAAGCCATCCGAGTGGTGCTGGTTTATTTTGCAGGCGACGATCATTTTCTGCCTGCTGCACACTCTTTAATTAACCGCTCAGAGGATGTGGGGCAGAGGCGTAATGAGCACTCCGTTTGCATATCAAAAGGCAGCATCATTAATATCCCTGCTCACCAGAGCTCTGGAAGGCAGGGGGGTCACGGGCAGGGGGGCTGCCGGCCCTGCTCGGTGTGCTGGGGGCCCCAGGCTGCGCTGGGCTGGCAGACAGGGAGCCTCAGCCTCGTGCCCTGGAGGGCAGCAGAAGGGCTTTGTCAAGGCAGGGAGGTAACAGGGCACTTTCTAAGCAAAGGGGGCTCTCGCTGAGAATTTTTGGCAATGTTGCCCAAAGCCAGCCACATCCCAGGCTGCCCTGCAGCAGTTCCTTTTCTTGACTCTCCTAGCAGGCTGGAGGAGTTGTCCCCAGGCGACCCCTTGCTGGCCAGTTCGAGTGGCCCTGGCAGGCTGCACTGAAGTGGCTGATTGTTCAGATAAAGCTTATCCTGTTACCCAGGCTGTTTGTTGCCATACAGCATTTGCACAGAGAAGTCCCTGTAGATCTCAATTTGGCCATGCTCAGACAGCAGGATTAAATGTTCCTTTGCTTCTGTCTCCTGCATGGAGGAAATCAGCTGCCCGGGTGATGGTTTACTCCTACACATGCACTTGTCTTTCTCCTTAACTCTCTTCTAATTAAATATAAAAATTTCCCAGGGGATAGGGAAGATGGCATGCCAGGGCATCCTTGGCTCTCTCTCCGTGTCTGGACACAGTGTGCTTACTGGGATTATGTCCTTGCCAGGCTCTTGAGGTTTTTTTGTCAGCAAGAGAGTTGTTTTGAACACTCGGGTTAGCCCATGCACTTACCGGCCGGCTGAGCAGGCAGCCCCAGGTGGGACTTGTCTGGCAGGCACTTGGTTCTGCTTCTGAAAAGCTGGGAGAAGTCTCTGTAGGCTTTGCAAGGTTCTGGGATGAGGAATGTGATGCCTGGGATTTCTTCTGCTCTGCTCCCACTTTCTCTCAGCTCCTGCTGCTTTCATGGAACTTGTGTTTGTGTGGATAACCTCACCTAGATGGTCTCAAGGAAACAAGGATTCCCAGCTTCTAGGGGAAGGGGACAAAAGAATTTCTAAGGCTCGATTTTCTCCCTTGATCATCCTTCCTTTTAGACAGGGCACTGAGAGATACTGTCAGGGGCTGTCTGTAGCTAAGAGCACACAAGCCAAGACACCAAGAGGGAAAAATGCCCTGGTGGAGGTGTGGCAAATACCTGGCTCTTTTCCTCCCTATTCAGCTGCACTTGCAAATGCCTTTGGAGGAAGTAACCCTATCTGAACAGGAATACGTGCACTCCCTCAGTCGAGGAAACCCTTCCTGACTCCCCTGACCCTGCCTGGCTCCCTGGCAGCAGTCTGAGCCCCTCCATGGCCATGGGAAGGACAGGAAAGGCTTTGTGAAATACAGGAGCTCTGGTTCAGTAGCAGAGCGTGTTAGCAAAGGGAATTCTACCCTCCAAGTTCATTATCCATGCTGCCAGTCAACAAAATAAACTGATTTCATTGCTGTGCCTCAAAAACTTTATATAAAAGCCAACCAAAGACACACTTAAGTTGATCATATTGTAAGGCAAATTTACTACCAGGTTCCTTTAAGCCAGTTAGAGGTAGAACAACACAATGATCAAATTAAGTGCACAATTAAGATTAAATTGATAGGTCTGAATGTTCAAGTGCCAAGTGAACACTGCAGGTAATCACATCAAACGGTGAGGCTGATATTAGAAAGGATGACATGGTATTCATCTTCTGTGTGCTCTGAGAGTCAGGGGAACAGCTAAATCACTTTCAGGTGGGGCTTCTGCCAGTGTCATGAGGGCATGGAGGCAGGGAAGGAGCTGCAGGACATGCAGCTCCCCAAGATCAAGCACCTGCTGCTGAGTGAAACTCCTGGTAGCAGTCCTCCATCTGGTTGAAGCCGAAGCTACTCAGGGTAGGGTGGCACAGTGGTTCCATTGGACCTTTTGAGTCTCAGGTTTGACTGTTGAAAAGAAACACAGAAGAATAAAAGTAGGTTTAAATGAGTATTATTTCAAAGAGCTGATTGTGGCCACCAAACACTTCCTTGAATTGACTGGTCCCTACAATATGTTGGATATGGATACTGAGCACGTGAATTTTAGTATTTTCATCCTGTGAAATGAGCCAGATATGTGCTTCCTTCCTTATTTGCTGGGATCAGAAAAAAAAGTCCATGTAAACAAACTTTCATCCCAAAAGATCTCACTTCCTTCTCTAAAGGATTTTCTGAACTTTTGGGTTTGTTTCATTTCTTCCAGCGATGCTGCTCTATCCAGAGCTCTTTTTCTTGGGAAGAAAAGGAGCTGCTGCCCATGAACCACCACAGGAAGCTCACATGGGACCTGTGGTGGTTTGTGATTCCCAGCATGGCTTGCCTTGGTGAGCAGATGTCTGGGATGAAGAGGCCAGGATCTTCCTTCACATGCATAGCAAGGTCTTGTACTCCTCCTGGTTTGGAGATCCCTTTCCTGAGGAGCATTTGGCAACTTGTCTGTGAACCAGGAGGAAGGATTAACCATGAGCATCACCACTGTCATATCTGACTGAAATATGGGGGCTCTCAGTACTGATGCTCAAAAAGGAGGAGCTGTTACAGAGTGTGTCCCTTGCAGGTGCTGGGTGCTCCTTAGTCCTGTCCCTCTTCACTGCCTGGTATTTACCTGCACTGCTTCAGTGTCTCATTCCCTTTCCCAAGGGGTAAAGGACAGCCAGCTGCTCCCATCAGCAATGTTGGCACATGTGCATGTGGCATGAGGCAGGAGAAGAGGCTCTATCCCCAGGCAGAGGGGGCATAGCTGTGGGGGTGGCTGCCACAGCATCACTTTTTGGGGAGAAACCCTGACCATCCTTGGTTTTTGTCCAGGACTGTTTAATTGCATTTCCTCAGGGAGAAGCATTTCCATCTAATTCAGCTCTTAATTAACCCCATGCACCCCAAAGAAGCTCTGCAACCACTTGTAAATTAAATATGAAAAGCATTATTTATCTAGGAATAGCAGCCTAATGGCTGCAGGTCTGATGTTTATAGTCGCTAATGATGATGGATATGGGAGAGAGAAGTTGGGAAGGAAATGGAGGAGAAGAGTTTCTTTGCTCTTAAAAGATACAGACACAGATCTGTAAGGGATATGTTCCTGGGGCAGAAATGGACTTTTTCCTCCCTTGATTAAAATTTAGTGTGAAAGAAGCACCAGGAGATTGGAGGAGCATATTGCCACTGTAATAACCTGTGCCCTATACTGTGTTGTGGCAAGGTGAGCCACGGGGCTGGTGTTGCTGGAAAAAGAGGAAAATCAAATCTTCTTGTTGCAATGGGAAATAGTTTTGTGGCTGATAGGAGCCAAAGAAAAATGCTAGGACCATTTCTAACTTTCCAAAGGAGGGCATGGGAGATGCAGATGCCATTAATGGGCTGATGCACTCACCTGTTGCCCCTACAAGCCCTTCTTGAGCCTGGGCTTTACCCCCCAGCAGGGCGATTGCAGGATTCACTCACTTAACACTGCCTCTGTTTGTTGGCGCCAAAAAGAAAAAAAATGCCCACAAGCACAGCTGCCTCTTTGGAGGCTCAGAGGGAGAGAAAAGCCAGGAGAGTGGCAGGCTGGGGCTGATCCCAGTGCGAGGCTTGGCTGGGGAGGAGGCCCAGAGCTGCGTGTGAGCCGGCTGCAGCTCGAGCAGCCCTGCGAGCCTGGCATTTCCTTACAGCTTTCCTCTTCCTATTTTGTCTCCGCTCAAAGGTTTTGTCCCTTTCAGCAGCAGGGAGAGCTGAAGCCAGCTGCCTGCCTTCTCACAGGAGGAGTTTTTTCCTGGCACAGATGGAAGATATTCCCGGTGAGGCATTCCCCAGGGCTTCCCGGGACAGGTGCGCAGCTGTCACACAGACCAGGACAGGGGTGGGGTAGTGTGTATGGGGGGTGAAGGCCACGTTTGGGGCAGTTCCCCTGCTATGGGATGCTCCCTGCTGAGATTTAACACTGTCAAAAGTTGGCAGGCACAGCGTGCCAAGGAGGAGAATTTTTGTTGCTGGGAGCTTTCCTTGTGCCACCCTCCTGCTGTGCATTCATTGTCCCGTTCAGCAGTGCAGTGTTAACTCTTGAGAGCAAGGCTTGTTCACGTAAGAGCTGCTTCTGCGTCTCTGGATGCAGACCTGGGACAGGGTGAGGAGCAAGGAGCGGGGCTAGCACAGCAAACATGGGGCAGCCTGGCCCCCCAAGTCAGGCAGAGCCCCAAGCACAAGGCACAAATGCACAAAATGTCACCAGTAACAGTGATGCTCTGGGTTACTTGTTTATCTAAGACAGCGTCGAATCTCACTGAGTTTCTGGCCTCAAACAGCTATTTCCTGTGACAAACCCACCGTTATTTAATCTCACATTGGGTGAAGTGGTACTTTCCTGCCTCATCCCTGCTTTTGTTTCACTGATCAGCCCTTCTGCTAGGCAACAGGGAAAACCTGCTTTCACATCTTCTCTCTGCCCCTTGTTAATTTGTAAGGCTGGCTAGTGCCTCCCCTCCCTGGCAGCTGGGGTCCCTCGGTCTCCCCCTCCCCTTGCTGTCCCACTGCAGCCCTGCAGCCTGTCCCTGTGCCACCCTGCATGTCACCCGACCTGTCCTGGCTGCTTGGAGCCTTCAGCGGCTGCTCCTGCTCTGTCAGCAGGGACTGTGGCCCAAGGTGTTCCTGGGGCGTTCCCAGCTTCTCCTGGAGGATGGTAGAGAAACCTCCCTGGGTTCACAAAAGCCTGCAAGTTTTGTGCTGCAAAGTGCATTTCTTTGCATTGATATGACTTGTCACCCTAGTACCCATCCACAGGGAACCTTCGGGACTCTCTGATGCTCCTTGCTGCATCCTGTGCTCACTAATCACCTGAAGAATTTTGCACTTGTTCCTGCCTCCCTCTCTGCTCCTCCATCCAGGCTGTTAATAACACCCTTGCATAGCAGGAAGCCTAGCACGTGTCCCGACTTCACACTGCTAATCTTCTGCCATTATAAACCCAAACTATTTATCCTCTCTGCTTTGGGACTCCTTGCCAGGTTCCCATGCAAGAAAAAGATGGTGCCTTTTGCCCTCTGGCTAATTAGCTATTTTAGCAGCAGTCTGGACAATCTTTTATCGGAGGAGCTCTAAATAAATAGCCACTTTGTTGTTGTGCATCCGCCACTGGGCTGATACGTTCAAGGAAATCTGGGAGATTAGTGAGACATGGTTTTCCTCTGAGACACGCACACTGGGCTGTATTATGAGATGTTCTGTTTTTAATTATCATTCCAATCAATTTGGTGCACGCAGATGTGCAATTTACTGATCTGTAATTCCCCAAATTACCCCTGGAGGCTTCATTTTTATTGTCAGTGTAACATTTGCTACCAACTATCTGCTGTTTGGTTTTTTTGGGGGGAAGGCTTTCTTCTTGTTGTTTTTTTGTTTTTACACCTTCAGCCATCTGCTCTCCAGAAATCCATTTTGCCTCATTTTTTTCTTTCTTGTTACCTGCTGTAATTTCTTGTTGCCAGGCAAGGTTTTGATTTCCCCATTTGGGAGTACCCCTGTGTGCTGCAGCGGAGCTGCAGGTACGTGGAGCCCCTTCTGGGCTGTCACAGCCATCCACTCTGCAGCCAAACCCTTTCTGCTATAACCCCACCTGGGTTTCCCTGCCGTGGCAGGCAGACACCGATCCCACTGCAGCTCCAGATATACAGCTTAATTAATTAGTGCTTGTAGAGTGCAGTCAGGAGGTTCTGGGGAAGATGAACGTGTTGTAAGTGCCCTCTTTACAGAGAGATGTAATTGCTCCTCTCGGGGAGCTGCTGGTGTGAGGCAGAGGCAGCTCACAGGGCTGGCACAGACACACCCTCTGTGAGGAGGGGGGCACTTGGCTACGTCTCCTCGAGGAGACACAATTTCCTCTCAGGAAATGGGTGAACAAAGCAAAGAAACGCAGCAGGATGGAGGTGTCTGTGTCTGGCCAACAGCTCTGCCACCTGGGGGGCGTTCCCTCTGGGGCCAGGTGCCCCCTTGCAGACCCCAGTCCTGGGCATTCCTGGACTTGTCCATGCCCCAGGAGCCCTGGAAGATCCTCTCCTTATCCGAGCCTTGCATTTGTGGCCCCAGAGGATCCCAGACCCAAGGGTTGTCCTTATAAACACCCACATCTGTGGCTCACTGCTCACCTGCTCAGCACTGGCCTCCTCCAGGAGGTGCTGAACCTCGCACTCTGTGTCCCATGGGCTGCTGCAGCCCTCCTCTGCTCATACTCTGTGGGTGCTTAATTATTACTAACAAATTCCTCCAGCCCTGCTCTGACGTAGGGAGCCACAGACAAGCTTGTAGCCCCTTGAGTCTCCCATACTGGACCTAGGTAAGAGACACAGGGGAGATTTAAATCAGCCCTTGTGATGGTGGGGGGCCTGGGCTGCCAGCACTGCAGGGGCAGGGCTGCCCGAGAGGGAGATTTAACAAGCACAGCGACCTGGCAGTGGCAATGAGTGCTAGGTTTAATCTCCATTTAATTCTTTTTCAGGTAATCCAGTCTCGGTTGTGGTCCCATGCTCCCTGACCCCTTAATCCTATTGCCACAGAACCTGTTCAATGAGGAAGCTGGTGAGGGCTTCTGTGAAATGGCTTGGGGCATCCCTCTGGGCCCCAGCTCTTTGTCTGCCCCACTTGCCTCCTCCATTCCTGCGGCATGGATCTGGGAATGACATATCCCCTTTCTCCCCCTTCTCTTGTCAGCTCTCTTTCCTCCCTGCTGGCTGAGAGAGACCCTCAGCCCAGAAAGGAAGAGCAGGCAGGGAAGGGGGATCCAGCTCCCAGGCACATTTACTGGGCAGCTCTGAGGTGATCTGTCTGGCAAGACGAGCTAGACCCCGGTTCTGCAAGCTCTGCTCTGTTTGGAGAGGGGTGATTGCCATGGATGCAGCTGGAGGGGCGAGCACGGCAGCCATCCCTCGTGTCCAGCTTTCAGGAAGGAGGCTGTGCATGGCGAAGCAGCCAGTCAGCAGTGCTGAGGACACGGCCAGGGGGAAATATGGGTTATAAATTTCAGAACTAGAGCTGGTGGAAAAGCAGGTGGGTTTGCAGTACAAGATCTCCCTGCTGTCTCCCTCCTTGCTGGTGAGCAGGCCACTCCTCTGGGGCCAGAGCAGAGCGCAGCCACCGGCGCTGGGTCCTCCCCGCTTTGGTCAGCTGCAAACTCATCCACTTGATGTGGATCCTACTGCTGCTGACACACGTTTGCCTTTGTATGTGCAGAGCAGTGAGGCTGGAAGCATTGACTCTGCTGTGCAGATACACACACAGTGCTGAGGGCTCACTTGAGCCGCTTCCCTGGGTGCCCTGTGGGCAGTCTGCAGCTCCACGCATTCCCTGGGGATGGGTTCTCTGTTTGTCAGGGATCCACGTAGCTCGGCTGGGGGGGTCAGTGCTGGTGCCTTGCCAGGGCTTGCTGGGCTGCTGCCAGACTGTAGAGGACTCTGACCCTCCTCTGTGGCTGCAAAGCCACTCATTCATGAACAAGCTGTTGCTGGGAGTCACGCAGTCAAGCAGTGTGGTCCTCTGGGGACAGGAGCCGTGCCCGACTGAGACTGCGCTCCCCGCTGGCTTCCCACCATCCTTCTCTGAAAGGCTGGTGGGGTTTGGATGCTGCCATGCCCTCCAAGTTCCCAGCAGGAGCCTTTACCCTCCACTGAATTTGGGAGTGGGAGCACAGATGTTCAGCTCCTTGGAGCCAGACAACAGGGAAACAACCTGTTCCTGTTCCTCTTCACGCTTCTCTGGACTGACACTAAGGGCAGATTCAATCATTTGTGAGCCCAGAGAGGAAACAGAAAGGTGAAGTGTCCTGAATTGCCTGGGAAAGTTCATGTCTTTTCTGCCTTTCTCATCACCCCACATCCCTCCTCAGTGGGAGCAAGGCCACAGAAGACACAGGATCACAGGGTGGTGGGTTCAGTGCAGGCTCTGAGTGGCTCCCAGGATGCGCTTTTCTGTCAGCTTTTCCTGCAGTGTCTCTCCTTGGCTCTCCAGCAGTGCCCATAGAGCTAGAATCGTGTGGAGGTGGTGGATGGCTCTGCTAAAACCATCTTTTGAACCTGAAGTTTTGCAGGGAGACACTTCATCTCTTGCTCCTTTGCTCTTGCATGCATATTCAGCCAGAAAAAGTGCTGTTCCCCTAAGGTGAAGTGGTAGGATATTAATTTTCTGAAGTTCTCGATAAGCTATTGAAGATTAATTTTAGGGAAAGCCAGGGGATATGATGGATTGGAGCCCAAGCTTGCTTAAATATGCAATATTAAAAATTGATCGTTGTCTCTCCTTGTCATACACCCTGCCCTGGTGTCTGGGGCAATCCCACAGTCTGACACAATGCCAGAAAAATACTCAATAAGCCCCACGCCCAGCTGAGTGCAGATTTTAATAACTTGTGTTGTCATTATTATTTTTTAAATCACTTTTATGAGTTTTTGTTTTGTTTAATGCCTGGATCTGTTGTGCAGATTGGCAGCTGGGGGTTTGGAAATCCTCCTCTACATGCCAGCCTGTGAGAAATCAGCACCCAGCTCAATTTGCTTCCCTGTCCTCCCCACCAAGCCCAGCCAGGGGGGTGATGCTCCAGGTGCCCGAGGAGCCGCGGTGAAGGCAGCCCATGGTGGGATCAGGGAGGCTGCAGGTGCAGAGGGCTGGTTCAGCCTGGAGACATCCAGAGGTGGGGGATGCAGCATCATTCACACTTCTGAGGTTTCTTGGCTGCAGGAGGCAGCACTTGGTGCACAAGTGGAAGTTGCATCTCAGTCTTACCTGCCTCAGCTGGAGCTCGTGGGAAGTTAATCCTTTTGCATCAACATGGCATTGTAAACATTCACTCTGATATTTCTCACTTGCAGAGAAACAACAACATTTTGCCAAAATATTGGAGTTCATCAAGGCAGTGAAGAACTCTTACAGGTATTTTTGAAGGTGGCTGCAAAGTGGGGATCCCTCTACAGCACAGAGTCCACGATGACTTGGGGGCACTTGGCAACAAGATGAAAACTCAGTGGGATTCCCATTATTTCCTGTCTGGCTGAGTGAAGTCCAGGCAAAATCCACCTTATCCACTTTAATCAGACAGCTGCTGACATTATTTTTCTCCCTACCTCCCTGCAGTTAATGATTGCAGGAGGAGGGATTTGCTGGCATTTGCACTTCACAGAGAGCTGCGAGAAGAGAAAGTGGGTCCCACAGAGGTTTCAGGGAGAACAAGAGGCAGGGTGTAATCTGGCATCAGGCTTTTCCAGCTCAGGTCCCTAAGCAGCACAACAATACTGAGATACTGAAGTGCCTGATGCAACACAACCATCTTCACAGCCAGTTTGACCACTGGCTACTCCTTTGTTTCTAGTAACTGAGTTTCAGCTGGACTGCAGAGGCCAGTGTGTGGGACCCTGAGGGGTGGCACTGTGACCCATTTTGCCACACATGCCCTGAGATGAGGTCAGGAAAAGGAGGCACAGTTGAATACAGAAGAGTAGCATGCTTGAGCAAAGAGCTGTCATTTGCCAAAGGTCCAGTCTTCCCTGATTTGCACTTGGGCTGTAGTAGCACTTGTCCTAATGATTGATCCATGCTCTTCATTGCAGCAGGCTGATGGTGAGGAGTGATGTGTTCCCACAGCTCCCAGGGGTGTGCTTGGAGTGCTGCAACCCTTGTCAGCAGCCCCTGCAAGGGGACAGGCTCAAAGCACTTATCTGGCCAGTTTGAAATAGGTGCCAACTGGTCTCCACAGCTGCAGTCAGTGGTGGCCACCTTTTTGTCACCCATGTCCAGAGGTCCAGGAATGGGCAGGCCCAGCGGGAAGGGTAGGAGCACACCAGCAGCAAGGCCAAGCCTGAATGGCCAAGCAGGACTGATCAGAGGCAGTGACACGCTGGTGTGTGCTGGGGGACACTGGGATGCCAGCACTGAAGGGTGTGCCAAGCATGAGTGCTGCGTGGCATTGGTGACGTAGGATGTACAAGCTGAGGCCACGCTGGGTCACTCTGGATGACAGCTCAGGACACAGCACTTTTGTGGCTACATTTAATGACACAACAGAGCGTGTCTCTCTGCAGTGTGACCCCTCCTACCCAGCAGCTCGGGCAGCTGTGCTAGCATTGTGCTCTTGTGCAGATAAACCCACCCTGCAGAAATATCAGCTCCATGCACACATCAGCAGCCACGGGTGCAGCACTCTGTTCCACCATTGGCAAGGCCAGGCAAGGGAAGAAAGACAGCAGGAAGGGGCAAGGAGTGGGGTGTTTCTTTTCTCCACCAAATGCAGTTTTATTTCTACGTTAAAAATTTATAGAGCCCTTCATTTAATATTTATAAAGTAAGTGTCTTGGTGATAAATTACTAAGGAACACAACAGGGCAGCCTTACTGCTTGTTTTGGAGTGCTGGATGGGGACTGGGAGCTCCCCTTTCATCCAGTCTGCCCATACCCTTCATCCAGCATCCCTAGGTGATATCTTGGTTTGTGGGACTGATAGAGATACAGGACTGGGAAGGAGGCTCCTCACTTTTCCTAGCCAAACTTCAGGGTGCCTCTGACTGAGCTGCTTTCTCACATCCACCCTCAGTTTGAAGAGTGAGACTGCTTCAGGCCATGAAGTGCTGTGAGGGACTCTGGACTGGGATCAGAAGGGGTTCCCAGGCAGCCTGCAGCATGTGCTGGGGACAAGGAAAATAGGGGTTCAGGTGAGGCCAGAGAGCAAACAGGAAGAGCTCTTGCTGGAGGAAGACTGGGTTTCCATGAACTAGGACAACATTTCAAGGTGACCTGAGCATCCTTTGAAAACTGGGCTGGATCAATGCTATTGATACTCCTAACCATTTCCTCTCCAACAGATCATGCAGCAGAACTCCTCCGTTCACAGACAACCCATCAGCCTCCTGCCACAGTGTTGCAGGACTAGCCAGGAGTCCAAGGACTCCCATCCTTGTGGATGTGGGCCTCTGTGACAGACACCTCCAGTTCCTTCATGATGTCCCAGAGCTTGCACTCCCAGGGGAGGGCACACAGGGCAGTGAGGAGGGTCAGACCCTGGCACTGGGGAAAGCACATTCCTTCCACACTGCTTCCCCCACCCCTGAGATGGGGCATGGGGAAGGATGCTGGCAGGAAAAAGGGTTATGACATGACATGTTACCCAAGCTCTGTTCTGGACTTTCCATGTGGCAGCCACACATCCTGAGCCAAACATCCCTGAGTTTTCCTGCTGCTGCAGGTTGTACCTGCAGCCAGCAAAACAGTGAAAGCATCAGTGTAGGCAAAATATCCTAAACTACCAGACTGCATTTCAGCTGCAGAGTCACCCTCTGCTCTGGAGCGGGTTAAATGACACTTCCCTGGAGCATTTCAGGAACATTTTCTCTCTCGCTCAAGCTTCCTAACTAGGCCCAAGGAGGCAGCAAGGGAGCAGACGAGGTGGCCGAAAGCAATTTCAGCCCTTCTAAAGAAATAACTGGCATGTAACAGTGACAGGAAATTGTGCAATTAGTACAACAGGGCAGTGTCAACAAGCTCTTAACGCCAGTTGTTATGGCAACACCAGGAAAAGCGATGTCCGTGCTGGAAAAATCCAGAGACTGAGAAATAACAACAGCAGCCGTGGCTGCCGGGACAGCTCTGGCTTTGCTGCAGGGCTCCAGTGCAGGCAGCACCCCGGGAGCAGCCCCGGGTCATGGCCACTGCCCCCAGGCCAGCCCCGGCCCCGTGCCACAAGCAGATGGGCAGAGCAACAGCACCTGATGCAGCATGCAGGAAGCCAGAGCCATCAACAGGGACCAGGGACTGCGTGCAGCCCCATGAAGCTGTTCCCTGTGGCACTGCCCCGCAGGAGGGACAGGCTGGAGCAGCCCGGAGCAGCCCCCGTCATCCCTGGACACAGGAGTGGAGCATCAAACAGTGGAGAGCTGGCATCCCCTGCTTGGCTCATCATGCCAGTAATGTGGCAATGAGTGAGCTGGTGGGAGAGAAGATTGTGTTTTTCTGCTGGCAGAATTATGGTGCTTTGGGTCTGGCAGCACATTCTCTCATCCTGGTCACACGTGTGGCTAAGCATGTCAACCAGATGTGGCTCTGTGGGCAGCTGGCTCCTTTGCATCCATGCCAGGCACAGCCAGGCCTTTCTAGCCCCCGTGTGCCCCCACTTTAAGCCAGCACCTCACCCTCCATGCCCACAGTGGGGTTGGTGCAGGGGAGAGGAGGGAGGCAGAGAGCTGCCCTGGAATTAGCTCAGCCCTCCATTCCTGCACGAGCCCTGCTAGAGGTGTGACCTGCACCAGCACACAGAACACCCTGAGCCACTGCTTTGCTTTCCTGCTTGAGCCTGGACTAGCCCGCTGAGCTGAGACTGTCCTCATTGGGTGTCACAGCCCAGCTCTGCACCCCTGGCTCAGCTCTGGTGGGAATTCAGCCCAGAGAGGCTGTGATTTGTGGGTGCTGATGGAGGGGTCTGCAGTAAGGCCAGAGAGCCATTGATGCTGGAGCTCAGAGCAACTGTGACACTCACCAGTAGAAAGGAAGGGAATTTCTCAACATGCACAAAATGTGCCTCTTTTACCCTGTCCCAAAAATGTCAAAATGGAAGGGATTTGATTTCAGCTCACTGGGGCGTACAGCAGCTCCCTCCCTCTCTCCCTGTGCTTCTGCCAGCCAGGGCAAGTCCCTGCAGCAGGGTTCCCCCAGGAGTCATTCAGATTTCTCTGTGGTTGTGCCCTCTGGTTTACCCCAGCAGAAGCCAATGTATGCTCCTTTCTCAGCACTGATAAAGCTCTCTTGGTACGAAATTTGGTGCCCACAGAGCAAAGCAAAAGATTCGGGTTACTCCCTGCTCCCTTTTTGTGTAACATTAGATCTTTTCTGGACACAAAAAAGCCTTTGCAGGAGGAGCAGGAGAGACTGTAAGATGCTTTCAGAGAGAGCCAGGACTCTAAGAGTCACAGAGAGCATCAACCTTTGTAGTTCAGCTCTGTTGTTGAGGTCTCCTCTAAGGCTTGAAAATCTGGAGGGACAACAGCAGAAGGATGCTGGTCCATGAGAAGCTGCTGCAACATGCACACCCATGAAAGTTAAAAGCATATGGCTTCAAAGGGAGTAACATTCTGAGCCCTATGGAGAAAGCTGAGCAATGGAAAGATCAAAGCACTAGAGAGAATAATGTTTTGTTTAAAATTGTGGTCTTACAGCAGCTTTTGAGGGAACATTGAGAAAATGTAATGGGATCTCTTAGAAAACAGCAATGCAAGCCTTGCAGCTGGTACAATGAAGGCAACCAAAGAATTCCATGTGTTGTTTGTGAAATGTTATTGCGCTTGGAGCAGTAGATGACTTAGTCATTGAAGTAATTTAAGATGTTGGTGACTGAGTTTTTGTTGATGACTGTTGTTTTGAGTACAAGGGTGTGCTTTTCTACCAGCAGAGTGTTGTGCTTCCATCTGACCAGACAGTAACACCTTTCTTCATTCCACAAAGCATCTTTCCATGGGACTCCTCTTATCGATTTTGCTGGAGCTGTTTGCAGAGCAAACACTGTATTGTGTCTGTAAGGAGGCACAACTGAGTCCTCAGTGAGGTGGAAGCTTCCAGAAGGCTAATGAGCTCCTAATGAACATGGCTGATTACCTGATGCTCTTGCCTGTGAAGGCAGTAACAGCGTGTGTACGATGGTAGATCACTATAGCAGAGCTTTGAAAACCCTCTAGCACTGATCCTTCCCAAAGATGACAGAACCATCAGGTCTCTGCCCTTCTGGGCCTGGTGGGATGTGATGTGGTGCACCACCCCCCGTGCAGGTTAGGTTCAGGTGAAGGAGCTTGACAGCAGAGTGCAGGAGGGTGGGGATGGACTTGTGCTGCCTCTGCACCCCTCTGCAGCTGCTACATCAATTTCAGAAAGAGAAAACTATCCAGAGAGGCAACAGGGAGCTTTGATGAGCCTATTTCCCATCCCAGCCCACCACAACTGGTTGGTTCCTTGCTGGGGATCACAGTGTGCCTCCTACACTGCCTGTGGCTGTTTTGGTCCCTCACTGGTTTCCTGTTGGGATCAGAAGCAAGGCAAGAGTGATCCCATGTCTCACACTGACCCTCAGCTCCATTTCATCCTTGTCTTTTTCCTTCTCTTCATCTGTTTGTTCCCTGATCCCACGTTATCTGCTGGTGTTGTTTAGAACTGAAGGAGGGAGACTTTCTCCCCATCCCAGAGAGCGTGGTCACTCTCCAGCCCATGCTGAGCATCAGTGGTCAGGAGACACTTTGTCCACTCTAGGAGAGCAGCTCCAGCCTGTTAATACATTTCTTTCATCCTTGATCCTCGTGAGGCCACAAGGAGGGCAAGCCTCTGATGCCACAAGCAGCCCTGGGACACCTGTGGGAAATCAGCTTCCTCCTGAAGACACCATGGATTACTTACACGTTTATTTACATCTGCACCAACTCTCTACTCTGCATGAATACAGAGCAAAGAAACTGGCAGTTTTGGAGTGTAACTTGTTTGAGTTCCTGATGAGTCTGTCTTGGGGAGTCTTCATCCTTTTTGGGAGGGAATAAAGTGAGTGGGCTGGAGAATATGTGTGAAGGAAGTGTGGGCAGGAGGACAGCACAGTGGCAATACAGGAGGCAGGAGTTCTCCAGCAGGGATCCCAAGCTCACCTTGGCACACTTGGCTTCACAGCAGGGAGGGAAAGATGAAAAATCTTTGTCAGGATAGTCAATTCTCTCCTCTTCCTGTGCTCCTTCTCTCAAAGACAACCTTGGACCTGGCAGCCCTGTTGGTGTGCTGCCAGGACACATGGCTGCTGAAGGTGCAAAGGCTCTGCTCAAACACCTAGTGCCTCTTTGTGCTGTAGTCTAAGCCCAGGAGAGGTCAGAAGCAAAGGGAGCCTGAAACATTGGGAAGGGATTGCTTCTCCAGCAGGAAAATGCCAGCAAGGACTTTGGAATCTGAATGGTGACAGTTTGGACAGAGGAAGAATGTGCAGAGAGCACCAGAAACAGGAGACAGGACAGGGCCTGTTGCCCTGGAGTTTTTTGCAGGTGATTTTTGCACTCTTGTGTAAAGTTTTCCAGAGGCTGCAGCAAATCTGCAGATGAGAGGAATGATGTCCCTGAATGCTGTGTTCCCAAGAAGCACAGTGTGAAAATACATGGTGAAAATAAAGTACGCAGTAGGACTTCTCTTAATGAATGGTGCAAAGAGGAGCAAGAAAGTAATCTGATTTACCCATCACCACGTATTTCAGCATCCCAGCTTTTGTGCTTCTGAGGCATTCAACTCAAGGGACTCTCCTTCCTCCAGTAGTCAAGTCTTATGTCCTGGCTTTTCCTCTTGCTCCCAGCTCAGTTTTCCAAGTCCTGTGATCAGCTGAGCTGACCTCACCCCCTCCCTCCTCTCTCTGGACCATTCCTTGGATAGTACTTGAGGGAACAAGAGAGAAGTCATACCTTCTCCAGCCCTGTTACTGAGTGTGTAAGTTTAACTCCCAGAGCTTCCCCTCCCAGTCCTCTTGCTCCTTGGCCAGACTGAATATGTGCTGGTTCTGTGCAGCCTCCTTTGATATCTGCAGAGGAAGCCTTTGCCAGCAGTAGATCTGTCTGAATTTTCTCACTTCACTGTGGCAGCTTTGGAGCTGCTGAGATCCCTGGAGACTCAGCAAGTCTTCAAACAGTCAAAGGAGCTGAGATCCGGTCTCCTGAGACATCTGAGCACAGCACAGCATCCGCTTCTTGATACAATGCTATCAAGACCTTTCTCTGTATTTCTTTTTTTTTCTTTTTTTTTGCAAATCAAGAGAATGGAGCTGGTTTCTCTCCTGCTGTTGTTGGGGCCATTGGAAAAGGAGGTGTTTTCATTTCAGCTCTTGAGTCAGAGAATAAAGGAGGAGGAGAAGGGGGGGAGAGGAGGCAGGAAAGGAATATCTGAGAGGATGACAAGGGAGAACATGCTCATGGCTTTTCTGTGGGGCTGATCCTCTCTGAGCCACAGGAGGCAGTCAAAGGACATGCCTAGTGCTGGAAAGCAAAGCCCAAGTAGCTGGAGGTGGGCAGTAATGAAGGGGAGGTGGGCAGCTGGGGGCTGCAGGGGGCTGGGACACACCAGGGAGCCCAGCAGCACTTGGCAGGACAGGACTGAAGGTGCCACTGGCTTTGCTGAGCTTCCAACCAGATGCCTTGAGCCTTTGGCAAGTAAGTTGGTGTGGCACAAGCCAACCTCCTCCTTTCACCTTTGCAGGGGAGGTATTAGTTTTGCCTCCTCCCAGTTCTGTGAGGCACCTTGTTGTACCTGTAATGCCATACCCACAGGGCTCCCTGACCTGTCCTGTGCTCTGTCCTGTGCTCTGCTCTGCTGCCCAGGCCCAGCCTTCAAGGACTCGTGGCTCCCTTGTCCTGGGAACCACCTCTGCCAGTGCTTCCTGGATCCCAGTCCCTGCTCCTGCCCTGGAATGCTTCTCACAGGGTGTCACAGGGATCAGGCTGTTCAAATCCAGTGGTGCTCCAGGTTATCTGGATGAACACCCACACTGTCCCTGGGTAGCACCTGCCAAGCAGCCAGGCCTGGAGCAGGATCTGGCAACATTGTGCCTTGAGCTGCAAGGTGAATGGATTACCCCTAATCCCCACTGAGCTCCTTCCCTGGGTTTAGCTTGCAACCATTAGTATAAAAAATAGCCTTGCCATGCAGTACCCCTCCTGCTTGGCTTAGCTCCGAACTTCTGCCCCACTGCACATCCCAGAGCCTTCTGCAGGAGCCTGCTTTGTCCCAGTTCTGCTTTGCTGTGCTGTAATTTCTGCCTCAATAAAACCATCTTGGAACCAGAGCCTCGCTGAAGCCCTCCAGGCACACTCTGTGTCCATGCAGGTACTCTCTGTTCACTTTCCTATCATGTCCCTTGGCACCAGCAGGACATAGGATCTTCAGCCAAGCTTCTGCTGACTTGGTGGGTCATCTCAGCAGGGATCTTGCTTTCCCTTGGAGCTGGCTGCAGGTATGGTGCCACTGATAATAGGCCCTTAAAAATCTCTCTGTACATGCAGGGAGTGCGTCACCTGTTAATACCCATATTTCCCATACTGCCCATACTTATTCCCTGCTTCCATATGCATATTCTCTGACAAGCTTCCTTTCTTCTGCCCGAAGCAGGTTCATTTTTAATTCATCTGTGATTTCCTCTAGCTGCTCAGGGCACACACACTCTACGGCTGCATCCCTGCATGAGAGGGAAGGGAGGAATGAAGGATGCTGGCAGACTATGGCATTCCTCCCCCACCTCTCTGCACTTGATCCCAGAATCTTGAGAGTGCATCTCTCCCTCATTCTCCCCACAGAGGGTCTAAGAGGCTTTTAAGCCCCCCTCACATAGGCATGCACTCAACTCTCCACTAATCTGTGGTGCTATTTATTAACAGACCCAGCAAAGGCTGGGCAAAACTTGTGAGTCATTAATTCAGCTGGAATGATGAGCTAATGAGAGGAACCTTGCAAGCTTCCCTCCCCACTCCTGGTTGTTCAGTGCATATTAATCTTCCTGAGTGCATGTGCCAGCAGCATCCCCAGCAGCTGAGCACACTGCTGCATGTTTGCTTTATGGGCCGTTGTTCCCCGTGCCCAAGACCTCTGCTTCACTTGCTATAGTTCTTCCCAGTGAATTTGTTCCAAACCAGATGATTTAGTGGCAAGCAGAGACCTTGAGATAGCAAGGTGAGGCTGTGCACATTAATGAAGCCCCTGTTAGCACTCGTGCTGTCACCTGGGCTAAAGTCCCCAGTTCCCTTTGCCTGGTGGGACCAAGCATGGTCCATCCTGCTGCACATGGTGAGGGGCTCTGGGGTATGAATTTGTCCAGATGGGTGGATCACGGCACTTCAGCTGCTCTAGGGCAGCCCTAGCATTGCTGAAGTGTAATTAATTCTGTGCACTGCCCAGGGTGCAGTGGGGAGTTTGAATATGAAGGCTGTAAAACTCTCCTGGGTGAATGCATCCATTTTGATTTGAGCTTTGTGAGCTTTCCCAGTTGTATATCTCCTAAAAATATTCGCACAGAGTCACAAACTCCTGTAGAGGAACTGAAAGGCTGCCAACTAGAGGCTCACTTTTCTTACTGTTAGAAATAGCCCACAGCACTCTCGAGATCCATTGACCCCCAGCTGTAAACCACTGACCTGCAGCTTGTAGGGGAGGGAAATGAGAGGGCAGCACTCTGATTTCCACCCAGATAAAGCTGTGCACTCCAAAGGTACCAGGGCAGGCTGTTAGTTAAAAACCCCTGCCTGCCAGCATAAGCCTGGCACCATCAGGCCAAGGGCTGTGTGGTCCTTGAGGTGCTGGGAACAGGTCCCTGTGCAGTGCCTGCAGGGGTCTGGCACAGGACGAGGCTCCGCACACGCTGGGCTCCCGTGCACATTGTCTGCAGCACGGTTTTCAGTTTATCTTCAGACCATAAATGTTTGGTTTCTCTTTAAAGGAAAATTTCCGAGGTCTGGTGGCTGCCCCCAGTGGAAGGACAACCCCTGGGTCTCAGCCTGGGCCAGGAAGCAAAAGCAAGTGTGGTTTGATGCCATCAAGCAGCTCCCCAGTTTTAGGTTTGAGCGTGGGAGGACTCTGCTTCTTCCTCAAGCTCAGATGGCTGCTATTGCCTGAGCCCTAAGAGCAGGATGTATTTAAATATTACTGCTAATTGGGAGTATTTTAGGTCTGTATTTCTCCTAAAAATTAGTTCTCTTGATTGGAAACTCTAAGTCAAGGCATAAAATAACTGTAGGTTGATAAACCTCATGTAAATGTAAGTACCCACAAAATGCATGTTTATTGCCCAAAAGTTAATGCTGAGCCAAGAACCCAGGAGGCACCCAAAGCCTGGAATGAAACACAGCACCAGAATATGGAAGCAGCAATGGGCTAGGTGCAGCAAAGCACTGTCCTTGGCTCAAGGATGAGCTTGGTCACATTTGAGAGTCTGCTGCAAACACCAAAAAGGAGAAAGGCTCATTTTCCACCCTTGTCCTGGCCATGACATCTGCAAGGTTGAAATCTATACGTCTGAAAATCCACAAGGACCCCATAGCCAGAAACCAAGTGAGTTCATTAACTGCCTCTAATGCTGCCTTTAGTAAATTGTATGGCTTTTAAATGCAAACATATTTTGAGAGACCTCTTTTGTCTTGTATCTAGGACAGGTAAGGCAGGATCATAAAACCAAGCACAGATTCTGACTTTGCACATGTTTTGGTTAATTACCATCCAAATTAAAGCTTATTCAACTGATGAATTTTAAAAAATCATCTAGAGAATAAATGCAATATTAGGCCTTTCAACACAAAGTGAAAAAACAATCCGAATAAATGTTAATTACATAATAGCTCTAATAAGCTGGTTTCACTACAGTGGAAGCTGGCAAAAAGCAAGTATTGGGTTTTGCTGACCAGCACCAGTCAGCTTGCTTCAGGAAAACAGAGAAGTAGCTCAAATGTGAAAAAAAAAATATTAGAGTGGATTATTTAAAGGCTTCCTGTTTACAGATTTAGATCAACTTGAATTGAAATCAATTTATCCTTGCTGCCTGGAAGTGATTTGGTGAGGAAAACTATGATGGTGGCAGATCAGGGATTGTGGCAGGTGTGACTCCCCCTCACTACCTTTTCACCTCTCTCCACAGAGAGGTGTTGTACCTAGTTTATATTTTTCAAAAGAAGGCTGTGAGACGACTGGATCATCTATCAGTGCTTCTACTGAAGAGAGCAAGGCATTTCCATTTAACCTAGGATGCCACAGCTGCTGGATCATGCCAGCAACTGCATGGTTGGCAGTATCCTCGTGAGGTCCTCATCCTTGCAAGGAGGGAAGCAGGATGCTGGGTGCCTGGCCACGGTCCCCAAGCAGCCCAAAGCTGTGGCTAGACGCCCGTGTCCGTGTGTGCCCAGCCAGGAGAGGGCCTGCTCCTCACCACCCCCTCCCAGAGCTGCTGCAGATGGGGCTGGTGTGACAGAGAATTCCCCAGCGCCCCGGCCGTGCCAGATGCCTGGCACGTCAGTGTTGCTAAGCGAGGAGAAGTTTTAACGTGTTGATTAATGCCCTGACTCTGGGTGAGTAATTAGAATTAATGTGGGATATCAAATCAGGAAATCAGGCATTATTAGGAGGAATTAGTGATTTATTTTCATTTTACGCCTGGCTCACCCCAATCCCCCAACACAGACGGGGGATTTGGCAAGAGATGAAGTTCCTTACTTAGAGCACAAGGATGGAGAAATAAATGGTGATGGGAGGAGGAGAAAGAAAGTGGAGAGACAGCTCCGACATAGTTAATCTCATCACAGCCAAGTCTCATCACGGCCTGTGGCTGCTGTGAGCAAGGTGCACAGCAGCAGTGAGGGACCATCGCTGCTGCTTGGAGTCACAGCCAGCTACAGCTGGAGACATGGCAAAGGCCCAGAAGCTGCTTGAGCAGGGAAGTGCCGTTCTGGCACAAACCCTGGCTCTTCCCTGCTCTGGTTGCTTTTGCTCATACAGACCATGGGTAGGACAAACATGCCAGAGGTAAATCCGTGCCCCTACAACAGGCAACATGGCAGCATGGCAAAGCAGGGGAGAACCTCAGTGCTGCTGATGCGGGGGGTCTTGGTCCTCAGAGGGGTCCTGCTCTGGCACAGCAGTGGTGGCCAGGTGGTTTCAAGCCCCACTGGGCTGCAGAACCTTTGCCCAAGCAGCCTGCCCCATCACAGCCAGCCGCTGCAGCGCTGCTGTCGGTCAGCGTGTGGTTGCAAGCCAGCACGTGTGGCTGATGAACAGCAGACAGCTTCCCAAGCCACCACGGGGTGAGGGCAGGCTGGAAATCACAGACATAGAATTGCTGAGGTTGGAAAATACCTTCACGATCACCAAGTCCAACCATTAACCTAGCACCACCAAGTCCACCACTAACCCATATTCCTAAGTGCCACATCTACACGTCTTTCAAATACTTCCAGGGATGCTGACTCCAGCACTTTGGGCAGCATATTCCAATGCTTAACAACCCCTTCAGTGAAGAAAATTTTCCTGATATCCAACTTAAACATCCCCTGGCACAGCTTGTGGCCATTGCCTCTTGTCCTATTGCTTGTTACTTGGAGGAAGAGACCAACCCCCACCTCGTTACAACCTTGGTGAAAGGAGCAGGAATGCTTGGGGTGGCTTAGCAGGGACAAATGGCAGCAGAAGCATCCCACTAGCCTTTCATCACCCAAACTCTGCATTTGCAGGGAGAATTTAAATGCTAATGAGACCGGAGCTGGTGGTGGAGTAGGAGACTCAGAACTGCTGGTGCCCAGCTGGAGTGCTGGTAGGAAGAGGCAGGGGGTAACCTCAGGGGGCAGCGCCCCAAAAAGCTCCCTTTCATGATCAGACCCATTTGCAAATTCATCTTCTTAGGCAGAAGTTTTAGGCAGAATTTTTCCACTCTTTCTTTTTTTTCCCCAAGATGAAAATGTCATTGGTATAGTTCACAGTACCCCCCGTAGCATCTCAGCCGTATTTAGTGCCTTTGATATGTGCAGCTTGCGTCCTCTCTCCCTCCCATGCAGAAAGAGAGAGCTTCAGGAGCAGTGCTCAATATGCACAAAGGCTGTCTCTCAAGAAGTTTATCTTCACCAAAAAAGGCAGGCAACCTTTCTATTTATAATTACTTTGAGTCTATAAACAGGTTAAAAAGCCTTCTCTCTCTCTCTCTCTTTCCTTTCTGTTCATTTGCCAGAGAAGAGAGGAAAGCAAACAAGCATAATACAAGATGCAGCACTGTGTGGCTCAGTCAGGCTGTGCAGTGGAAAAATCCTGTGCTGTCCTGGGCATTGCAGACAGAGCCCGAGTGCCACAGCTCAGCCTTTACCTCATGCCTGAACTTTTCGTCCCAGCTGAAGAGGCAGTCGATCTGCTCTTGCACAAAAAGAAAGCAAGACTTAGTCAATGAGGTGCCCTGGACAAAAACAGTCCCTGCCCTGGCACACAGTCCTGTGCAGAGAGGCAAGGATGAAGAGCTGGGTTTGGCAGGGTATGAAGACAGCAAGAGTCCTGTCTCCCAGGCAGGAGGGCTTGGGAGGTTTCAACCCCCACTGAGGTTCACCGACCATGCGCTCTCTGAGGAGGCATAAGAAATTGCAGAGCCAACTGCTAAAATGCAGCCTGCTGTGAAATATCACGACGATTTACATGTAGATTTTAATCAGAATTGAGATGTATTTGTTTAATTAGCACCACAGGCTTGGATGGAAAGGCTTCAGTGGGGAGTCAGGTTAATGCAGAGCTGGACACTGGGCAGCCCAGGAGAACAGGCTGCATCCAAAGAACTGCTACACTGGGACAGCTTGGTCACTCCTGCATGAGGAGCCAGAAGAGGCTTTCTAATGGGGCACTAGCAGGCCAATCAGCTCTTGGCTTTGACAGAAGATGCTTTAGCCTGAGGAAGAAAAGCTAGGGGCCATCACAGCAATCTGCAATCCCAGCCCAAGTGTGGCAGGAAACAGTGGTTTTTCACCAAAGGCAGCATATGTCACTCAGTTGAGTTAAGTGAGGCTTAAAAACACAAAAAAAAAAAAAAAAAACACCAAACAAATCCAAAGAGAAAGAAACATGTCTTTAGAATAGTCTGCTTTCTCAGCCAGTGTCTGGAACATTTAGTCTCTGCCCGCAGACACCCCAAGCAAACCTGGAGCAGGAGGGAAGAGGTGATGCCAACTGGCACCTGCCAGCCCAAACACAAGGACACTCTTCAGAGCAAAACCAGGAGCTGCCTCAGCTGCATCTGAAGGGGCAGGGTCATCCAGCTGGGGTTGCAACATGCTCCCAGCTGCTCTGTGGTGGCACTGACAGCCCAGCTATGCAGCTGCACGTCAGCCATACCAACAGCCAAGAGACATGAAGGCACCATAAAAAACCTGCAGGTGTCTGCATGTAAATTTTTGCCATACTAGGTGTTTCCAACCTCACAGAAGGAAAGTGGGCATCTGCTCAGACCTGCTGGCAGAGCAGTAGTATTCTGGGCCCTGGGCTTGGGCACAGCTACTGAGGGACACGATGGAAAGGAGCTGATGAGGGGCAAGAAGCAAAGCTGAGGCTGGGAAGAGAGAGAGAAACAGAACTATGTGAAGGGGAAAGCCCAATAGGGAAGGATGTGAAATCACCAGTGGGACAGGGCAGATGGTGATGACAGAGGCAGGTGCCTGCTGTCTGTGGAATAGGAACTGTGTCCTCCTCTGGCCATTTTCAGGGAGCAGCAAGTGGACAGTGACTTTCCCTGACCAGCTGGGCAGGAAAACTTGGATTGCTGCAGGTGTTGCTTTTGGTGCTGGCTCCTGTACCAGGCAGGAGCGGGCTGAGGATGTTAAATAATGAGGCACGATTCGCCTGTGAGCTCGGTGATGGATAGAGAGTGGCATTAAATGGGACTTGGTGCCTGTCTTTATCTTGTCTTTAGTCATCACAGAGTGGGTGACATAAATGCTGAGCACTGAGGCCATGGGATCTGCTGCTTTTGCTGGCCTGGAAGCAGGTAATGCCAGCAGCATTACCAGAATGCAGAAGGGGCTGGGGGCATCACAGACCCCACAGCCCTCTTTGCTCCATGGTGCTCTGAAAGGTCCCTTCTGAAAGGAAATGTGTTTGGAGGCCCTGTAAGCTTAGCTTACTAAAAATTCTTCTCATGTACATCCTCAATTCAAAAGAGTTTGAGGAAGAACAAGTGAAATCAAATCAAAGATTTTCTTCATATGAGGTACTCTATCTCATCACATGGAGCTAAAAGATGTGCCCACTGCCACTTATGTCCCTGTGAACCTCTTCCTTTGGTGCTGTCAGCCCTGATGTCACAGGGATGGGCTTGACTCACCCTGCCCGGGGCTGCAGCTCCTCCTCCCAAGGAAGTACTGCCAAGGGAGTCCAGAGTGGGAGAGGGTGGGTGGGCAATCCCCAGGGTAACCCTGAATGCCCAGCCCTAATGCTGGGCTCTGCAGAGCTTGTCTCAGGGGCTGCCATGCTAACTTCCACAGTGCCCCTCTGCTCCTTCTTGTCCTCATCTCCTGGAACCTGCAGGACACACCTCAGCCAGCCCAAAGCAGGGGGCTGCTGGAACAAAGTGCTAAGAAAAGGAGCAGCAAGTGCCATGTGCAGGCAGACCAGGGGACCCAGAGGAGGCACAGAGGTCCCTGGCTGCATCCCAATGCCTCGCCTGCTGCCCTGGCCCCGGGATGGAGCCCTGCACTCCCAGTGCTGCAGGATGGGCATCTCCCAGGCAGGAGAGAAGGCATGGTGGAGGGCTGGCCACAGGCAGGAGGCTGCAGGCAGGCTTTGGCACTGGCACTGGCAGGCACACGGACAAGGCTGGGCTCCACTGCGGCAGATTGATAGGTGTCTGGTGGAAAACATCCTACTGATAGTGGAGAACAAAACGCAAACAGGGAGAAATGACAGCTGTTCCTGTAGCTTTTCCATCATCTCTGCCGATAGCAGCCGCAGCGCCTGCAGCTCCGCGATTGATGCATCTCCGGGGACTCGGGGAGTGCGGATGCCACAATCAGGAAGGATAAAAGAATTGCTGCTGGAACCCAGAGGAGACTTCGGATCCTTATCAGGAACAAAAAGGACATCAATCTGGTGCCAGCACATGCCTGTCCGATGCAGCCGCACACTCAGCAGCCAGCCCGGCAAGGCTGGCAAAGCACATCCCTCGCTGCCCGGCCCCCCTCCCTCCCTCCATCCCTCTCTCCCTCTCAGGGCAGCTCTGTTTCAGCCAAGCAGCATCGGGCAGCAGCACTGAGACCCAGGCACTGCTTGGCCAAGAAAACCCTTGGCAGGAAGGATGTGGTAAACAGAGCAGGAGATGAGTGTCTCTGGAGTCCCAGCTGGCTCGGGAGGGCTGGCCCTCCGGCCTCACGCCGCCTGGCACAGCAGCTGGCTGCCCTGCGAGCCCCGGCCAGAGCCGAGGTGCCTCCCAGCTGGTCCCCTGCTATCCAACCCTTCCGAGTCCTGGTGCCCTCAGCACGTGGGACTGCTTTGCACACACTGCCAGTGGTAAGCATCAGCTCCTCCACAATGCACAAAGCTGGCATTTCTCTTTCAGGTCTGCAATCAGGTTTAGTTTCTGGGTATGCTGAGAGGTAGGAAGGAGCCACAGAGCATGCAGGTGATCGTGTAAACTGGTCTCCTGGGACTTCCAGCCAAACCCCACTGTGGGCAGCCCAGCTGCTGCACCTCTGAGCTGTGTGAGGGGCCTGGTACTCACATGCCATAGCAAACACAGCAGCATCCCTTTGTCTGCCAGTGCTCGTGGCTTGGAGCTCCCCACTCAGGTGCACGGTGATCCCAAAGGACCAAGGCTGCTCTCGGAACTGCACACATCCCCATCACCCACTGTCCTCCACCCTGAAGCAGATGTATAACACTAGGACCACTTGTGACAGCTTTTGGTGAAAATACAGCTATTTCTTAAAGTCCACTTGCTGTCTGATGGGGGAAGCAGGACAACACATCAGCAGCCTGCTCTGAGCTGCTCCCCAGTCTGCAGACTGGCTCAGGGATCATGGAATGGCATGGCACAGAGGTATTCTGGGATGTGCAGGGACACCAAACCTCGTCTTTGAGCTTTCCTGGTCATGGTGATCAGTAGCAAAACCAGAAGATTTGGGTGGCCAAGAAGGATTTTAGCCAGCGAGGAGCTTTGTCTGGCTCTGTGCATGCAGACACCACCACCGGGAGCCACGCGGATCGAGGGGAGCGTGGCCAGACCTCGGCACGGAGCAGAGCAGGGGCTGAGGCTGTGTCAAGAGCTCTGCTCAGTTTAGAACCCAAGCCAAGAGAGAGTTTTCAGCATCATGGGGAAATTACATTGTGCCTGTTTGAATGTCCGCTGCCACTGCCCTCTGGGGAAGGCTGGGGATACTTCTCCCTCTTCTGGAACGTTTGTGCCGCTATTTTGCATGAACATTTCAGCTGATACAGGGCTGCTGGGGAGCTGAGCTCCAGAGGAGGAAGGGCTTTGGGATAGGTTTGAAGTGCTGCAGCCCACACACTGGGCCATGCAGGGCAAGCTGCAGTGGTGAAGGAAGGTAGCGGGAGACACTTGGAGAAATATGAGGATTTGGGGACGAGGTTTTGTGACTCACAGCAAGCTGGAGAGCTGTAAAGGGTGACCCCATTGCTGTGCCTTTCTCAGGACTTGCTGTTTCTTCTGCAAACCCAGTTCCCGATGGCAGGAGCATGTTTTTCTCTTTCTCCCACCTCACTTCACTTTTAAATAAGCTTCTATCCCTCACTGCTTGGAGAAACACTTTGAAAACCTGACCCTGATGCACCCTAAAAGCTCAGAAAGCAAGAAGTAAATAAAAAGAGCATTTTCTCTTCTAACTTAAAAAAAATCACATTTAAGAAAAAAGCCCAGCAATCTCCTAACCCTTCTTGCCCTGATTCAGGAGAATTTTTTTTCCTCTTTCCTTTCAAGGCTAGTGCCTCTGGGGGATTTGGAGTTGTGGTGCCAGTGCAGAAGAAGCCAGTGTGGCCTCTGTGCCCTTTCCTGAGGATGTTCAGTTGTCCCAGTAGCTGATGAATGCTGTCACCTGCCAGCCAGCACTTAGTGGCTGTGGGGGACCAAAGCACTGCTCTCACTGACATCCTTTCCTGATGTGGAGCCTTGCCACGAGCATGGATGCAGCCACAGAAGCTGTACTTGTGCTGAGACACTTGCCACCCTTCTCTGGACACGGTGACTTTGCAAAGTCTAATTTATAATCTGGTCTGGGACTAATGCACTCACCCAGAGCTCTTTGGTGGCCAGAGCTCTTTTGGCTCTTCTGGTCCCTGTCCTAGTGCCAGAACCATGTCCTGGGCACACGGGTGTCTCTGGCAGAGAGGGCATCCAGCCCTCAGAGCATGCATGGATGAAGGTGCTCCATATCTGCTCCCCACTTGTACTCATCAGCTGCAGGTGCTGGCAGGAGATCCGAGCTGGAAGGCTGCGAGGCTCTGGCAGGTAATTGCTAAAGCAAGCAGGGCTGCATTAATGGAGATGATGGCAGCCAGCAATGTGCTCTCCATTAGCTTGGCTCTGCAGCAGCCTGTGGGGAGGCAGGAAAGACAGGGGAACAGGGGACAGAGTCTGCGTGGCTACAGTGATGCTTCAGGCGCTGCAAGGGGGCAGATGGGAAACCTGTCTCCCTCTGGGTACTCCGAGCATTGTCAGCTGCACCTCTGCCACTCTCTGTGCTCCACACCCCGCTGGTGTGGCTGTGCCTCATCCAGCACTGGAACTGCCTTTGCTGATGGGCACTGGGGGATCCCTGCCCAGTGGGCAGTTGTGCCAAGGAGATGCCAGTGGCTGACGCAGCCCAGGGTGGGAGGGAGCAGCCATCTGTGACAGGCATGTGCAGGCCCAGCAGGGAGGGCCGGGGGATCTGCAGCCCCCTTTTCGCCCCCTCTCCTCCCACCTGCTCTAGAATTGTGCTTGGAGGTACTGCAGGCCCTGGGGGGATGTTGCAGCACCCTCTTCCCAAACGACTCATTAATGAAAAGGGAAGACATTACTCATGTAACACGTGAGAGTGGGAGAAGAGGGAGGCGATGCAGGCCAGGAGCGAGGGCTGTAAACTGAACTGAGGAGGGAGCTCAGGGCTGTCAAGGCAGAAATTTGGCCTCTCGGAGCTGGGGAGTGGCTGCAGACCCGGCTGGCTGAAGGTGCAGCAGGACAGAGGGGCACAGCACAGCCAGATGTGGTTCAGGTCCTACTGCCCCAGATCCTGCCTGGGGACACCCTGCCAAGCTGCTAGAGCAGGGGTGCTTTGGGTTAGCCCGGACTTGCCAGACCAGAGGATTCACAGCACAGTCCAAGGCTGCTCTGCCACTGTGGAGGAACTGGGAGCTGTGGCCACAGGAGCTAATGGTTGCAAAGAGAATTGGAAAGAAACAGGTTAGTTGCTGTGGTTTGTCTGCAGTGACAATGACATGAGCAGGGCTGGAACGGGGTGCCCAGAAGATGGACAGCAGCCAGTGACCACCTGTGCCACCCTCCCTGCTGCGTGTCATGGGCTGGGCTGCTCTGGAGGTGGATGCTCCTGAAGCAAGTGTGTCCCATCCACCAGGGATGCAGCACTGCCCAGGGAAGGCTGTCACCGAGGGGAGGGACCCTGCTCTGTATGGGGGCCAGAAAACAGCCGCAGCTGCCCAACACAGTGTGCTGCAGAGATCAAAGCCACCCCAATCACAGGTGCTCCCCTCAGCTCAGCCACAACGCTGCCCACTGAGCTGTAGGGGAATGGTTCAGCCAAGGGCTTTAGGAGAAATGGCTTTTAGGAAATGTGGGATGTGAGAGCCAAGGGTGAGGGCAGAGCCCCTCCCCTGTGTAAGGAAGGGGCTTGCAGGCACTGCATGGCCCAGAGATGCTCCTTCAGCAGGATGTCTCTTCCACACCCAGCACACAGAGCCATGAGGAGGGACACCAAAGACCTGCAGGAGTATAAACATCTCCTCTGGCCCTGACCAGGGGCTCAGGGACCCCAAAGGCAGAACCTCACTGCATCCCATAGCGGGGCAGCTGGCAGAGAGAAGGGAGGAGCTGGATGCAGCTGTTATGGCAACAGAAGTTCTCAAGATAGGGAAGGGGAAAGGCACTCTTTAAAGCATGTTTCCATGGCAACAAGCATCTTCAAAGGCCTCTATA
This sequence comes from Passer domesticus, assembly GCF_036417665.1. Lineage (NCBI taxonomy): Eukaryota > Metazoa > Chordata > Aves > Passeriformes > Passeridae > Passer > Passer domesticus. Next base: position 38,409,372 of record NC_087479.1, read on the forward strand.
AAAACAGAAATTAAAAAAATAATAAAAAGGTTTCCATAGGGGTGGGGAACTTCTATGAGCTGAGCTGCCTCAGGTGCTTTGAGAGCTAAATGAAGAGCCTGGGACTTCCTAGGAAGAGATAGGGCCAGTCCTACAAGGCAAAGGGGGAGTGGAAGGCAGAGTTTTGCAGCCTGGGGGCTGTGTCATGCCCCATTCCTCCACCCCGTGTTTGCTGGATTTTTGCTAGGTGGGCCTTTGCCCCATAAGATGGCCAAGTCTGGCACAGATGACAGGAAAAAAATAGCCTGGAAGAAGCTGAGGGGCAAAAAATACCTGTGCTCTTGCTCTGGCTCTTCCAGCCTTGCTTTTCCCACCCAGGGAAGGACAACCTCACAACCTCCCTGCTGGAAGAGCTTGTGAGCTCCACACCTCCCTGGCATGGAAGGCTGTGGATGGTGAGCTCTGGGTGCACACTGGGCAGCTGCAGAGTGGCTGCCTGCTGAGGACAGGGGTGTGGCAGCATGGCCAGGCTGAGGTGCCAGCAAAGGGCCATGTGGGAGCAGCAGTGACAGCCTGCTCCGTGTGGGGACGGGCTGGCATGGCATGGCATGGCATGGCACGGTGCCAGCGTGGTCAGGCACCACATCCACCCTGCACAATTCTGAACTCTTTTTGTGCCATGGTGCTCTGGTGCTACAGGAACTCTGCAAACATAGACAAAAGGGTTTCTTTCTTCTTAGCACACACCCCTTCACTGAGAAATATCAGACATTCCTGGAAGGGCACAAGCTCCTGACAAAATTGTATTTGGCCCTGGTCCTGGCTGCACTGTGTGCTGGGGGGGTAGGTTACCTCAACTGGGCACCACAGCAAATGCTTTCAGAAGGGGCTTCAGCCTGCTTTGTGCTCTTTCCCCTCTTCTCTTCAAAGGCAAATTTGCCCCAGCTTTCCCTGCTGTGTGACCACAAGTCTTGGGCTCCCTTTCCTCATTCTGTGGGGCTGCTGCCTGGTGTGCAGCAGGGACTGGCACACAGCTCTGCAAGCAGAAATGGGTGTCCATGGGCTGGCTTTAGAGTCATGAACTTCATCAGTTGGTGCTGAAGTTCATGCCCTGTTGCAGCCCCTGTCTCTGCTTTTACCACTGCCCTCACACACCCCCCTACCAGGCAGCATTGTGGTTGTCCCACCCTGGAAACAAAGCCTCCCTTTGCTTGCTCAGAAATGGTGAGCACTGACTTTTCTTTACTTTGGGGTGGGGGCAGAGGGGTGGTGGGTAGGAGAAGTGCCCTGATGCTGAATAGGTCTTGGCTGGAGGAACTTTTTGAGACTGTGGAACACCATGGAGGCTCCAAATCTTTAAGAATTGCTCAATAAGACTGATGAAAAGACATGTCCCAGGTAGCCTTTGCTTCCTGGATCTCTTCAGTGTGGGATGCACTCAGTTTTAGCTGGTATAATTTAATCTGTGGTCATTCTTCAAAGAAAAGAGCTTGCAATTAAAAGGAGGGACAATAGCTGTCAGAGTCCTGGCCCTGCAACTGCCACTGATTTTCCATCAGAGGGGTTATTGACTTCCCTGAGAGGAGATTGACCACCCTATAGTGCCCAGCTCCACATCAGGAGATGATTGTCCACCCCCTTCTCTGGAGAAATCTGGATTTCCATGACTTATTTTAACTCTGCTGCTTAGCTTGTTCACTAACAAACTCTACACTCAAATGATCGTGATGCAGAATAATGCTCCTAATCCTGCCTCTAGCCCCTTAGGATGCTGGAGAACAAGCACTTTCCCAAATCCATGCTCTACAGTCACATACTTCCTCTCCTTTATGCCTGATTTAATAGTCCTGCACGTGCTTTGGTCTCCACTTTTACCAATAGATTTTGAGATGTAACCTTACCTGAAGAGTTCTTTGAGAGGCTTTTTGGTTTAATTGCCTGCCGCAGCACAATGTTGTTGGCAAGTGGTGCAGGAGAGTTTGGCTTCACACAGTGTAACAGGCTAGAGGTATATCGAAAAGGACAAGTAATAAACCAGAAGTGTATTAAAGGGCTTCCTTAAGTGTGTGAGGGAGATTCTACAAAACCAAAAAGGTGCAGCTTAAAGGACTGTCTGAGCTAGCTGGATACAGCAGGGCTGCATGGCAGAGCTTTTCCTAGCTTGGAGGAGGCAGGAGGGGAGAGGTCCAGAGCACAGCACTGTGCCCAGGAGTGCCCTGTGCTGCTGCAAAGGCAGCAGGCACCTCAGCTGCATTCAGCTACTCCCACCAGCAGCTCCAGGTAACAACACCAGGGCAAACCACTCACTTCAGCTACATTTATCAGGCAATCAGAGTCACATCAGCAGCCCCACTAGCACAAAATGAGACATGAGAGCCCATGTGCTGGGGAATGTGGAGCTCAGCATGGGGTGTGTAACAAAGAGCATGGTTAGGGATCCTGAGGGGTCATGGTGATGCCTTTCCATGTGTGCTGGGAAGTGTGAGCAAGGGATGATGAGCTGGGGACACGATGCATACCAACAGACCTCACTCCTCTCCCTGTCAGCCCCCCAGCACCTGCATCAGGACCAGTTAATGTGGAACATGTTGTGGGACTGGCTGTGCCCATAAGATGGTTCCCCTCCAGCCTTTGGTATTTGCTTTTCTCTAGCCTGTCTGCCTGTCCAGCAGGGGATCCTGGAGATCAGACAGAGCTGGAGTGGGGCAGCAGTCATGTGAGTGCTTGTGTTCAGTGAGCTCTTGGGCATTATCTTTATACCCTTTTTATATCCTTTGATGAATAAGTGGAAGCAAGGAAGGGGTGCCTGCCTTTTGATTCTTACTATATGGAGCCACACAGAACAGGGCAGCAGGGAGGCAATGCCACAAGATGCACTTCTGTTATCGGAATACGAGCTGCTGCAAGGAGCCCTGCAGCTCCTGCGCTATGTTACCGTAGCCAACAGCTCCTCTGTGAGGCGTAAACTGGCCCTTCTATGCTTTATTCCGTGGAATAATTTTCAGGCTGCAACTTGCTGTGCACTGGAGCACTGTCAGCAGCCCTCTTGCTGCTCATATCCTGCGTTCTTGATACACACAGAAAGATAAAAGGGATTGTTTCCGTTTCGCCGCAGCAGGAGCACTGAGCCACCTTCCTGGCCCCATGCCCAGCCTGAGCCTGCTTCCCAGCCTCACACAGGCTTCTCCTCAATTGCATTTACCTTTCTATTCACACACAGTCACACAAGATACTGAGTTGAAAGGGACCCACAAGGATCAAGTCCAACTCCTGGCCCTGCACAGGATCATCCCCAGAAGTCACACCCTGTGTCCAAGTGTGTTGTCCAAACCTCTTGAACTCTGTCAGGCTTGGTGCTGGGACCTTTTACCTGGGGAGCCTGTTCCAGTGCCCAGCCACCCTCTGGGTGAAGAATCTTTTCCTAACATGCAATCTCAACCTCCCCTGCCACAACTTCAGGCCATTCCTTTGGGTCCTGTCAATGGTCACCAGAGTGAAGAGATCAACATCTGCCCCTCCTCCTCCCCTCAGGAGGAATTTGTAGACTGCAATGAGGTCTCCCTTCAGTCTCCTCCAGGCTGAACAGACCAACTGACCTAAGCCACTCCTCATATAGCTTCCCTTCCAGGCTCTCCAACATCCTTGGAGCTCTCCTTTGGACAATCTATAATAGTTTAATGTCTTTCTTATATTGTGGCACCCAAAACTGCACACAGGGCTCAGCTATACTGAAATCCAAAAAGATTACATCAGCTGGCTTCCCTTGATCAGCCAGGTGGGTTTCCTTTTCATTAAAGGAAATCCTCTCATGAAGCCCTCTGGCTGTGGCCAGTGACTGCATTGTCTTTCAGTTGTCTTTCAATATCTCCCAGAATAATCTTATCCATAACTTTATTGGGCCCTGACATGAGATTGGCAGGCCTGTAGTTTCTGGAGTTCTTGCCCTTCTTGAAAATCAGGATAACATTCACCAGCTCCCAGTCAGCTCAGACCTCTCTGGATTCCCAAGACTACTCAGAAATCAGGGAGAGAAGTTTCGTGATGACATCAGCAGCTCACTGAGGCTTCTTGGATGAATCCCCTCAGGCCCCACAGATTTGTAGGGATCCAGCTGGAGCAGCAGATCCTGCACAATTTCAGGATCAGCTGGGAGGTGATCATTCTCACAGTCATGTTCCCCCAGCTCAGGGCTCTGAGACCCCCTTTGACCCTCATCTGTGTTGAAGACGGAGGCAAAGAATGCATCAAACACAGCTGGACATCCAGAAGCAGCTCCTGCCTGTGGGCAGCCCTCACTTGCTTTCCTGCTGCTCCAAGTTTGGGAGGTCAAGGTTCCTTGCCCCATTTCCTCCCATCCATTCATGAGTGCTGGACTCCTGTGGGTCTTTCAATCTTCTTGTTAATATTCTGGATGTGAGAATGTTCAACATCATGTCAACAAGAGCCAGAGGTTAAAAAGCACAAATATAATGTCATGAAAATTCTCCTGTGCAGCCAACTGGAATGGCAGGGGAGGAGGCGGTGGAGAGAACTTTGCTGTCAGCCTCCACTCTGCCCTGGGTTCCTCTGACCAGGACATTTCATTGACTTGGGGTAGTGCTTCCTCAGTATCAAGAGTCAAAGCTACAGGGAGGTTGAGGATTCCAGCTTATTAGTTCTGGAAGGCACAGTTCCAGTTTGGTCCCTGTGCCCCATGCCTGTCCTCTCTAATTGCTCACAGGTTCCTTCAGGTGCAACAGAACTGGGTGCTGGCTCTAAAGCATCCACTCCTGCATTTGCAGCCTGGTCTTCATGCTATACATATTCATTTAATTATAGCCAAGGCCCAGTGTATTCCCAGCCAAGCCTGACCTAAATTCGACAGCAAGGTTTATTCTGCAGCTTGAATTGCAGTGGCTGGAGGAAAAAAACCCAAACCTTGAAAGGGAGAAACCCAGATTGAATTAAATCTGAATCAAATCACAGCCATCTCCTCTGTGTTTCTTTAATTGGAAGTTCAAACTCCATTTATTGTTCCCAGCTCCATAATTTTTAGTTTCCAGTGACTTCAGGATTTGCGATCTCAAATGGCTGTAATTGTTGTGCAGGGAAATTTTGACTGCTGTGGCTGCTAGAAATTGAGCAAGGGCTGTGGTGTAGTTTGGATGATGGTTTACCAGGTTCAGAACTAGCCCTGGGCAGAAGGTTACTGCCTCTGTGAGGCATTACTGGTTCATTCTTTCATCACCTGTGGAAGGTATTCACTGGGCTGATTTATTTTGTGTTACTGCTGTGACATTCAGGCATAAAGGGCGTAAAAAGGTAGCTTCAAAAACTCTGTTCTCAGGGAAAAAGAAAATATTCAGGGTTTAATAATGACAAGATAAACAGGTCTTACTCACGTGTCTTTAACCACTGTAACCCCAGGAGGGTTAGAGCAATGATATGCTTAATCCTGGCCTGCTTGGCCAACTCTTAACTTTGTTAGTCAGCTCCCTGGAGGAGGAACAAAGCCGCTCACGTATGTACAGCTCTAAGCTATTGGCTGTGCTCCAGAAAACGGTCCTCTCTGCTGCTGGAGAAGGATGCTCACCAAAGCTTTGCTTGTGCTCATTCAAACACAACCCCTTAAGAAATTAATGCTCAACAGATCCCACCTGAAATGTGCAGGGAAAGGAAAATGCCGCTATTCCCTGAAGAGTGGCACGGGCACACTGTTGGCTTCAAGTGTGGGCAGGAGCCACTGCTGGGAGCTTTCTGTTCATGCCTTGTGCTCCCAAAGAAGCTCAGGCTCTGACACCCTCTAGCAAGGCCTTGGGTCCAGCTGCACCACCTCAGCCAGCTCAGCAGTGCTGGAAGAGACTGGGAACAGAGCTGGATGGAGTAGGATGAGGAGGGATATGCCTCGGCTGGCCCTCCCCAGAAACACATCAGAACAAACCAAATACCCGAGGGAGCCAGGCAGGGGTTTTCAGAGCCCAGTTAGGGACAGACATTCTGCCCAGCTGGCCAGCAAAGCAGCTGCCACCACAGAACCACATCTTACCTGGAAAGCCAACTTCAGCCCAACTTCTGCAGAGAACAAAGTCAGAGCAGAGCAAAAGCAGAGTCACCCTTTGGTTTCTCCACCTGACCTAGCCTTAAAAACTCAATTTGAAGGTGGCATTAGGGAAGTAAGACATCGTTTATCAGGAGTGACAGATACAATCTATAAATTAGCATGCTCAGCCTGGGAGTCAGGAGGCAGAGATATCTATCACTTCCTCCCCAGCAGGCTGATACAGGCACACAAATTTGGCCAGTTCCCCAGAGCACCACCCGGTCTCCAGCAGATCTGACACCCCAGAAGTGCTGGGGAGGCAAGTGGGGATATTATGCAGGAGAGACCTGGAGAAGAATGCAGATCCTGGCTCCACCCCACCCTGTCCTCTGTGGCCTGGGGACAAGTGGACTCCCAGGAAAATGGGGCTCACATCTCAGTCCAAAGGCATGCTACATTTTTAAACACACTGCCAAGGCATCCAAAATAGGATGAGTTGCAAAATGGCTGCAGTCCATTAGAGAAAAGCTGGCTATTTTAAGAAACTTCTACATAGCTTTCATCCAAAAGAAAGGATAATCTATGGAAATTACATTTGCTTTTTTATCCATATAAACTACTTCTCTGTGCGCAGTAAATCTGGGGTTTAGCCCAGCCCTGGGAGGTTCTGGGTGGCTTTTGGTGCTGCCTGGCATGACTTTGCTGTAAAAGACACACAAACAAGGACATTCACAGCATTGTCATGAGGCACTTGTCTCACTGAATCCCTTTTTTACGTAAAACCAGGGAAACTGGCCCAAATGCTGGAAATGGGTTCATGAGGATGCCCCAGCACAGCCTCACTCCCACCCCGGGTACCTGGGTCTGTGACTCAGCCAGTCCCTGTGGGGAGGAGTGGCTGTGGGGGTGGCTGAAGGGACCACTCCCCGCCAGGCACACGGAAAAGAAGTGATTAGGGGGCTCAGATGGTGCAGCCAGGAAGACTGTTAAAGGCCTCGTAAATAAGAGCCCATGTAGACAGCAGGTACTGTGGGGCTTTATAGGGCTATAAAACACCCTGAGCTGCCATGAAGGCTGGAAGGGTTGGGTAGGAAATCTAATTTCACAGGATTTAAAGCAGGTAAGAGAGATATAAATGTATGTTTTTAATAGTAATTAATGCTGCCATTCAGAAGCACTTAAGCACTGGGTTTGGAGAGTTTCCAAGGGTTTGCCTCGTAAATCACAGGCCACTACCTGCCTGCCCTGCTCCTAAGGGGCCGGGCTACTGCTCCCTCACCTGACTTGGCCTCGGCAGCAGGGGCATTCCCAGCTCCAGGCAGAGAGCTCACACTGCAGCCAGGCTGCTCCCGAGCCATGGCAAGCAGAGCCATCCCCAGCCACTTTTTTAAATCCAGGGGTCACCCTGGGTTATTGTCCACCTTCCCTCAACGCTATCCCTTCTTCTTCAGAGACAGAGGGACAAAGGAGCATCTTCTTCATGCTTTTTTACCGTGGGCTGCCAGTTTTCACTCTGCCTTGCTGTCATTTCTGCTGCACAGGCAGTCGGGTCCCTGCCATGAGTGGAAAGCAGCGGCTGCTGCAGCCCACAGGGATGAGGTGGATAGTGGGGGGGTGCCCGGGAAACATTCAGGAACTGGGAAATGTATTTAATCCGTGCTGGTTTGTGTCATGCTGTGATTTCTAATTTATCACCTGGGTCCTTAAGGCTTGATTCCATGCGGTTCTTGGGTGGTGGCAGAGGCTAGCATGGGCAGCTGGAGACGTGCACCCCAGAAAGCAGTGCCAGAGCTCCCAGCCCTTGCTGCATTGTGTGCACCCTCTCCTGCCTCCCTGCACGGCTGCAAGCGGGCGGCAGAGTGGGACAGCGTGACAGCATGAGCAGGGTCCAGCCCAGCGCCAGCCTCGGCCCAGCCCTGCCCACCTGCACCCCCCCAGCCCCAGGCTTGTCCCAGCCCCGCCGGGGAAGGCTCCAGCCGTGTGCCAGCCCTGCCCTCTAGTGTCACTTCTGCCACAGCCGCTCCTTGCAATCCAGCTCCTGCCCCCAGCACCGCTGGTGCAGATGTGCATCGGGACTCGGTGTGGCTGATTCTGACAGAGCTCGGCTTTCACGCCAGGGCAGCAGCAAAGGGGAACCATGGAGGCTCAGATATTTGCCAGCTGATGATGTTGTAATTTGGGGTAGGAGGAACTTGCTACCTTTACCTCCAGTCTCTGCCCATGGTCAAAGCAGGTACCCACCACTTCAAAACGCTGAGGAAGCCAGGAGGGGACAAGACAAGCAGGAGAAACCTTCATTAAGTCTTTCTTATGCTCTTCCACTTATGTGCAGTGAGACTATCCCGGCTGGGGATACAGCACACCCCAGATGCAGAGTCTGAGGTGTGGCCAATTTTATGGGCTGATGGAGCACCTGCACTGCTTCCAGAAACAGCTCAGATTTGCAAAGCTCAGGGCTGCTTTGATGTGTAGAGCCCCTGTAGAGGTCTTGTTGCCTCTCTGCAGAGCTGAGTCAGCATGACACTCCAGGGACCTGGCACCAGACATCCAGAGATGGAAGAGCCCAGGCAGTGCTGGTTTTGATCCAGCTTCAAAGCTAGTTTGGATCCAGCTGGGAGTTAGCCCCTTCTGGGCTGAGCTCCAGCAGATCCTGTGTGAGTGCCCATGTTCCAGGGTCCAGGAAGGTGTCTGAGCTGGGTGCAGATGGATCCAAGCACTTTCCAGCTGGTGTCACCAGGCTGCTGGAGGACAGTGTGTGGGGGAGGCACCAAAGCATCTTCGTAGCAGCTGTCTGGGCCAACAAAGCTGGCACAGAACCACAGCTAAAAAATCCACCTAGACCAAAACTGTTCCAGTTCCGCAGTGACACCAAGCCTCCTCTGCACTGGACTCCCCTGGAGTTCCATGTTTTTCCACAATGAAACTGCAGCAACATCTATTATCCTGCTACAGCAGCAGGAGGGCTACAGCAGTAAAACTCTGCCAAGGCCATTTCTCCTACAGACTGGGGGAGTCTGGAAAGAAGCTGTATTGTAATGGGAAACACTGCTGTAAAACCAGGTGTTGTTTGAGCACAGTACCAAGAGATTACTCAATTGTCTCCCCTGATTTATGTTTACTGCTCTAGCAGAGAGACCTGATTCAGCTAATCTGATCTGATAAATCTTAGATTTTGCATTGGCCTTCTTTTCTTGTATTGATTATCAGCAAATGCTAAATAACAGTATGACAGCTGAGACCTGTTGCTACCAGGCAGTATCTGCAGTTCAAACTTGAAACCTCAAAAGCTCAAGCTAATTTTGATGAGATACACAGCAAACCAGTAAAGTAATACCCCAGTCACAATAAAGTAATACTCCTGTGACAGATGAGCCCTTCTGGGCTGTTGGTCCCTGCCTGGACACCACACCACCTGTACATAGTGTGAGCATACTCACACACATATGCATATGTACAGATATAAATATGCTTATATGCTGGTATAGATGTGTGCTTTGATACATGTATGAATCTAGATTGGTATCTTAACTCGTAAGCTCCATACTTTATAAATGTCAGCATCAAGGATGTTTATATTAACTGGAAATCAGATACCTATGCTTGTAAGGAACAATAAATTCTTAAATACACTGGAATGACCTCACTGCTGAACGAATTCTTTCCCATGTCCCATTCTAGGTAGTGGAATGAGTCTTTTTTCTAATCCCAAACCCAGAAACAAAACTGGCAATGTTTTCTGGTGCATTGTTTGCTCTGCTACATGACTTACAGAGGGCCTATTACTACAATAGCACACTGGTCAATATGTCCAGGTCTCTTGTGTGGCCAGGAAATGCAATCTGTGCTGTCTCACCACCAGGTTTGATGCACGCCCCAAAGCCCATTGCTGTTTTATAAGCCAGGCTGCTGGCTATCAGCTGATTTGCATGCTTTCAAGTAGGTCACCTACCTAATTTTAGTGGGAAGGGCTCTCCCCTTGGAGGAGCAGCACCTTTCATAGTTAAAAAGGTTTTCTGATCACATAGGAAAGAAGTAACTAAGATGCAGGAGTGTGTGCAGGTGTGTGTGCACACCAGCAGCAGGCAGGGCATCAGGCATGCCAGACACCAGCAGCACTGCAGGCACCTCACAAGACATGGCAGCAAGGACACTACCAGCCAGATTTCCCACGTAAAGAACCTGTCAAAGCTGCTCATTTTCTAGCCTCAGACCTCTACTAGCGATAACTGCTTATTTTATAAGCACACTCCTAAGCCAGCAATAATCCTGTGCTGGCTCCTGACAATCTGTGCTGCCATGTTAATACACAACCAGGCAGCAGGGCAGGAAAATATTGAGGTCTCTTCTGCATACAGAAGTGAATCTTTGCTGCTGTAGCATAATAAACATGTTCTGTAATGAAGTTAAAATTATTTATCTTCTCCAAAAACAAGGCTAAAAGGTAACTTCATCTGCCTGTAACTGCTTGCTTGTAAAAGAGACAGCAAAGCTGTAACAAGATCCATTGAACCGGGCAATGCCAAGCATGAAAAGGTGTGCATTATTTAGTGGGAAAGAACCAGCCATCGGAGCAACATTGCTAGTGCCCTATTGAATTCAGTCTCTGGAATTATTTTTAATCAAAATTGATTTTGTTTTTCTCATAGAAAATCAGGTTTAATTCAAGTAAGATTTAATGCAGGGAAGCCTAAGACTGATGTTGTGCAAGAGGCCAGGCTACATTGTCTAAACCTACTTATTCCTACCTTTACTCTGAAATTTCTAAACCTACAACTCTAAACCTCTAAACCACCTTCCCCCAAAGCCAAGCACCCTTGTGAGGCAGGTAGGCAGGCAGGGCTATGGCAGAGTAATTCTGCTGGTCAGTTTTTGCACCTAAGAAAGCCTTTATTCAAAGCACTTGTCAAACCATTGCCATGCTGTAGACAAGCTCTGCCTAGGGAGACTGACCAGCACAACTATCACAGAACTACCTCATTATTCAAGAACAAATCACTTTCATTTTGGAATACACTGTCAGCACCAGGGAGTTACATTGGCAGAGGTGAGAGAGTTATTCTGGTTGATTTTCCCATGCAGACGTGCCATACATGTGTGATAGGGTTGTAGGATAATCCCCCAGGAAAAGCAACAAGGATTTTATTGATCGGGATATTTCAAACTTCTGCAGGCCAAAGCAATCTTCTGTGCACTGAACGAGTGGACAAGATGCAGTGGGAGGGGGGTTTTGCCGTCTCCAACTCCTGTGTTTAGTTTAGAGAACACACTTTGAACAATGCTAGCGAGTGGCAGAGAGAAGAAAAAAAATCTATCTGACTCTGAATCTGCCAGAGGCACTGTCATTCTTGCAACATTAGTGGTAGGAGAGGTCAAATTCCTTGAAATTCAAGCCAGATTATGTGATGCTGAAGCCACAGGTCACAAGGACCTATGGAACCAACCCGGTGCCCCACACAAAGACTGTTTGCTTTCTTTTTTTTCTTGACTGACACCACTTACGAGAGAAGTGCTGGGCCAGGCACTGGAAGAAGGTGGATGGAAGGAGCACAGGATATGAAGCAAAGAGTAAATGTAATGCTAGCTGACTTCTAGCAGCAGGATCAAAGCGTGGCTGAGCTCCAGGGAACACCCGCTGGTCACTTCAATAGCAATAACAATTTCAACTTCAATAACAGCTTTCCCTGCCTTAATGCCAGTCCCTCTGCAGAGTCACGATCTGCTGTTTCCATGGCAGGAGCTGCAGGCCTGCATCCAGGGGATGTCACAGCCCATGTGAGCTTGGGCAAGCACCATGCTTGGGATGGCTCTCCCAGCTGTGCAGGCAGAGCAGGGAGGTGGGTGAGGTGAGCAGGTGAACTCACTTGGGGTTGTGAGGGCTCTACCAGGCACCTATCACAAGGTGCAGTGCTGAGAGATGCTGCTCAGAACACAACCCCCAACACTCCCTCACCCTGCAGGCACTTGGGTAGTCCAAAGCAAGCACACCAGCACCAGCTTTCTTTGTCCAGAGGGAACAGGATTCCCATCAGAGCCCAGGTGCTGCTCAGGAGGCACAGGTTGTGGGGAAAGGCAGCATCATTTACTAAACCCACTGATGCACCTGGGAGAAAAAAAAACTAGTGACTTCAGAGAGCTGAGAAAAGCACATTATGCCTGAAACATTTTCCAGCCACACCAACTGGCCTAATTAAGTATTTTTCTCCCCAAAACCCCTACTATGCTTCTGTCCTTCCCAACTGTAAGAGCAGCAAAGATTGCTATGGGGGCCAATTAATGCTGCTGGCTTTGCTTCCAAAATCCTCTTAATTATGCCCTGTGCAAATTGCTGGGCCTCAGGACATTGCAAACCAGACACTTTCCAGCAGTCTCAGCTGAAATAAGTGAGGGTCACACTGACCAATGTTTGACAGAGCTCACTGCTGCCTCCCCCACCACATGGAATCTGGCATTAATTCTAATTTATTTCATCCTGTCCAGCAGTTTGAATTCTCAACATGCTAGAGTTTCTTATTGAAAGGCTTCTTTGTTATAAAGCACCATTAAGAGAACATGGCATGTTTTGGCATGTGATTATGGGCAGATGGGTGTTTCATACCTGGAATGATGATGTGGGACTGTGGGATAATGAGTTAGCATGGGAATGTGTGCAGCCTACCCTAACACCCAGGCTACACTGAAAGCAGCTAGTCCCTGTATTGCTTGCAATGTAGCAGGGCAGTGCACAAGTCAGCCCAGGCTGTACCTCAGTTTTGGAGAGGTAAATGGCATTGGCAGAGACATTCCCCTGGTTAGATATCAAAATTATTGATGCAGGAATGGGAACTAGGCAGCTAACTCTTGCCTGTGCTGTCCTTGCTTCCACATGTCACCTTGCCTACTTCATTAGGTCGTATTGGGAAGGTTTTATTTACCTCCACAAAAATGCAAACCTGTTTTCTGTACAGAAGCTTTAGGCAGCAGAGCACACTGTGCTTTTGACGGGATATGGGCAAAATCCATGCTAGCAAACCACTGCATGTCCAACACCCAGATCCCACTTGATCCAGCCAGCATGAAGGATGCTGACATGAGCCAGCACAGCAATGTTGTTCCTGACACAAGGACCACTACCTTGCCACCCTGTCCCCTGCTGCCACCCAGTGTCCAGCGACGCCAGGGGGATACAGTGCTGGCCACCATTAATATCCATGAGCACGGCAGCCCCTCCCCAGCAGTCCCACAGCAAGGCCCTCCCTCCTGGCTGTGGAAGGTGCCAAGGACCATCCTCAGACCCTTGTTAAACTGCCCCAGTTGTCCCAAAATAGGTTATTTCACACGGTGTGCAAGACACCAATCCACACACAGAGTTGAGATATTTGATTTATTTACAGTTCTGCACGGAAAGGGGTGCTGGGTGGCAAATCCACAAGGCCAGTGTGACAGCTACCAAAACTTCTCACTATTCACACATTTTTGCAAACAAAGACATTGTTTGCTATAGAACAAAGCTAATTCATTGGCTACAAATTACCCAGATAATTTTATTGATTAATATTCTATCTTCTATCAACCGATTATTTTCTTGCTTCTTGTGGTTATTAGCCCGCATGCTCAGTCTTTCTATTCTTTTGGGTCAGTGGGTTTCCTGAGCTAGTGATCAGTGATTGGTGGTTATAATCTCCCCCTGCTGGAATTACCTTTTACCCAGCTGGAGCTGATCTCAGCACAGTTGTCTTTATTCATTTCCTCCTTATTTTAGGGGTCCTGCCAAATGTCCTTAGGACCTGTAAATTCTACATTCTTTGTGTGCCCTGTCAGCTTGCCCCCCAAAGCTTTGCTAGCTTCCATCTGGGTCTGAGGTCGTTGAGACGTGAAACCTTAACAAGGCTGTTCTTATATTTTCTTTTTGACACCCGGGCATCGCTTAGAGCTTCCTTGTTCGCTGCTCTGTGTTCCACGGATTAAATCTCCTTTCTTGTTGATTCGTCCTGGAAGTATAAAAACCTCAAATATCAAACAGCATCCTTCCTTAAGAATTTTTTTTTTTTACAAATTCGCAGCCTATTATTTACAAACCGGCGGCTGCCGGTGCCGCGCTGCCCGGGCGGAGCGCGGGCCGGGCCGGGCCTTGCCCCGCCATGGCGGCGCGGCCGGGGCGGCGCCGAGCGGCGCCCGCGGGGCGTGAAGAAAGGAGGGCCCGGCGGGCGGGGCCGCGGCGCTCCGGGCCGCGCGGGGCCGGCGGCGCAGGCGGGTGAGCGGGGCCGGCGGCAGCGGCAGGAGAGGCGGGGCCGGCGGCTGTGGCTGGCGGCCCGGCCCGCCATGAGCAGAGCGCAGCTGACGCGGACGGGGATCCTGCGGATGGCGCTGGGCGGCGGCGGCGCCGAGCCGCTGCTGCCGGCGGAGGGCGGCGGGGACCGGCGGGCGCCCTTCCTGCTGCGGGCGCTGCGCATCGCCGTGGTGGTCTGCCTCTACTGGTTCACCTCCATCGCCATGGTCTTCCTCAACAAGTACCTGCTGGACAGCCCCTCGCTGCGCCTCGACGCCCCGCTCTTCGTCACCTTCTTCCAGTGCGCGCTGACGGCCGCGCTCTGCCTGGGCCTCAGCCTGGGGGCGGCCTGCGGGCCCCCCTGCGCCGGCCTGCCCGCCCTCCGCCTCGACCCCAAGGTGTCCCGCAGCGTCCTGCCCCTCTCCGCCGTCTTCATCGGCATGGTCACCTCCAACAACCTCTGCCTCAAGCATGTCGGCGTGGCCTTCTACAACGTGGGGCGCTCCCTCACCACCGTGTTCAACGTGCTGCTCTCCTACCTCCTCCTGAAGCAGACCACCTCCCTCTATGCCCTTCTGGCCTGCGGAGTCATCATAGGTGAGGGGGAGCAGGCAGGGCCGCTCCCACCCGACAGCCAGCCCCAGAGAGATGGTGGTGGGATGTCTTTCCCTTGGGAAGTCATCCCCACCTGCATGGCAGCTCCCTGGTGAGGTGGGGTGGCTCAGGGCTCGTGCCTTGCTCTGTCTATGGCAACCAAATATGTATGGCTGGAGGATGTAGGTGACTCATTAAGAGAAGAAATTGCTCTCATTTGACACAGCTCCCTTTTTATTTGAGCACTAAAACTTCTCTACCCTCTAAAGAAGTTTAACTTGCCTTACCTTTTTCTTTCTTTCCCCTTTACAGGCCATAAAATAGCAGGTGGCTTTCTCCATGTTCCCAAGTTCTTGTTGATTATTAACTTTGGCAACAATAACATTTATGTCAGCACCACTGGAACCATACAATAGAGTCAGGCAATTGGTTTTTACAATAGGCTGAATGCATGTGATAAAGGGTTAGCTGATCAAGCCAAGTGTAAAACACCACCAGAAGATCTGGGTGTGTGGTTAGGATGTAGGGCAAGGCATTGAGTGGCTTAACAGGAATGCTTGTAAGTCGTCCATTCCAAAGGCAAAATAATCCCAAAAGCTACCTTCCACTGAAGGGCCATTTAGATGCCAGGAATGGTGAGCTGTTCATTTCAGTCTGGTTCCAGGTGTGCGTGTGTTCACTTAGTGTTAGACGGCTGGGTGGAATCAGACGAAAACAAGAGAATCTCACCTGCAGAGAAGAGGTGAACAGGAACAGAGCTACTGTCTTTTCTACAAGTGATGCAAGCAGTTGCCTTCAGCTAATCTTTTGTTCAGGTGGTGCCTGGCAGCCTGACAGGGTTTCTCTGAGGTTAAGACTCTGTCCTCCTGGCTCCATCTCCTTTGGCTGTGAGAGCATTGCCTGTGTGCTACAGCAGCACAGCTGAGCGTCCTCTGTGGCTGACACAAAGCCCCTCCTGTCAGAGCATGGAGCCCATTTGTATCTGGGCTTAGTTTCAACCCTGTTAGGTGCTTTGCAGGCAACTTCCCAGACAGCTTCCAACAAGAAGCAGCTAATGAAAATGGGGTGCAGTGCTCCTTCAGTAGCTCGTCTCCCTTTTCTGTTTTGCTTATGAGCTGGGTGGGGAGAGGTCTCCCTCTCTGCCCTGGAGATGCAAAGCCTGTAGCTCCTGTTTTGGAGGTGGTTAGACAGTGCTTTGCCCATCATTTAACATGAAGGTACTGCACACAGTTTCTGCCTTTTGATTTTTTTTTAATCATGCTTAATATTGCATCCATGTTTTTACTATCTTTCCATCTTCTTCTCTATTTTCCTTCCTGTTAACAGCAGAGAAAATTATAAAGTTCAGTTTTTTCAAACTTTGAAGAATATTCTTTCTACCTATGTGTCAATTTTCAGCCTTTTCAATTAAAAACAAAATGGTTTCCTGAAAATTACCTGTATGCAAAGACTAGCTGGAATAGCAGTTTCTGAACTGCTGCCTGCTCAGTGTGGAAATTAGTCCTCTGAGTTTGAATTACCTGAACAGTAAATTTCCTGCACTCCCAAAATAAGTCTTCCCAGTCAAGGCATTTTGTGGGTTCACATAATAGAAGGGGGAAGCCCTTAAGCCTGTCTCTGTTGTTGTTCACTATAAAGTAAGTGATGAATTCTTGACTGTATGTTTTGAGCCTTTCAGCGGTTGTTCAGATGATGCCTGATGTGTTTGGTTGCAGGTGGCTTCTGGCTGGGCGTTGACCAGGAAGGAGCAGAAGGTACTCTGTCATGGACAGGTATATTCTTTGGGATCTTAGCAAGCCTTTGTGTCTCTCTCAATGCCATCTACACCAAGAAGGTGCTGCCTGTGGTGGATGGTAGCATCTGGCGCCTGACCTTCTACAACAACGTCAATGCTTGTGTCCTCTTCTTCCCCCTCATGGTGCTGCTGGGCGAGTTCCGCACCCTCTACCACTTTGACAAGCTGGGGAGCCCCAGTTTTTGGGGCATGATGACCTTGGGGGGAGTGTTTGGCTTTGCCATCGGGTACGTGACTGGACTTCAGATTAAGTTCACTAGCCCACTCACCCACAACGTGTCTGGGACAGCCAAGGCCTGTGCACAAACAGTGCTGGCTGTTATCTACTTTGAGGAGACAAAGAGCTTCTTGTGGTGGACGAGTAACTTGATGGTTCTGGGGGGCTCCTTTGCCTACACGTGGGTGAAAGGACTGGAAATGAGAAAGGTGCAAGAGGATCCTAATGTTAAAAGCAGTGAAAGAAATGAGACTGGTGTGTAGGCGGCTCCTGCACCTCTATTTTTGGGTCTGGGGGGATAACCTTTGGTGCTCCTTTTCATCCTGGGAAGAAGAAGAGCAAGGAGCAGGAAAAAATGCACCTGCAAAGTGTATGGGGAACTGTGTCAGGAACCAGAGCCAAAGACCTGCCTGGATCGCGTTTTATCTCACCTCATTGTCAGAGTTGGGGAGAGCATGTGTTGTGGAGATCAACTGGGTTGGGGTTTTTTGTGATTGTTTTTTAAAATGGATGTTGTTATTTACCTAATCTCGGACATTTGCATCTTGGGGGGGTGGTGGGGGGGGCTCCTATCAGACACAGACTGGAATGGGAGCTTTGTGTAGTTAGGGATCGAAAATTAATGAATGAATGCAACCTGGGGTTGTAAAATCCTGAACCTGCAGGTAAGGAAGAGGCAAGTAGCCAGACTGTCTGGGTTAGACTTCAGTAAACTGTTCTGCTGTATAAGGTTTTTGCAACAGCTGTTCTTCCTGTTGCCCCATTCAGTGCAGAGGATGGGAATTCTCTCCCTTCTGGCTATGTACAAGTCTAAACAACAGCAGTGCCACCAAAACACCTTTCCAAAAGTACCGCATCCTTCTGAGGTTTTTTCCTGTCTTGCTTTACAACTGGTTTCTCAATTTGAGGAAGCATGGTAAGAGTCAGGAATTAAATGTCTCATTCTCTCTGCACTGTATCCAGAGAGGGAGAGCATGCTTGCTCCTGTGGCCTTTCTCACGGAGGAGTGATCTTGGCCTCTGTCCCTCGGTGACACGCAGGAGCGGAGAAGTTACTCTGAAACACTTGCTGCTGTAGGGCGGGGATCCCAGTTCACCAAGGGTTTGCAACACTTCTTACCTTTGCAGGGGTAGGTTTGTACTGAAAATGGGGTTGTTACTCATTCCCTTGTTTCAGGGGGCTTGTTCCATGTTTACTTTGTAGCTCCTCTGTGAATCCTTCAATGCAATGAGATTTGCTCAACTGTATCAATTCCTTTGCTTGGAATTTGTTGCTGATCAGATCTGCTGAAATCTCTGCCCAACCCACCCCACCCCCCAATCTGGATCTATGCAATAGAGAATGTCTGTGCTGTGGTTTCTGACTGCTGGGGTCAGCAGCAACAAACATCCTGTGGTGAGCTGTGATGTTGCATCCTCTTTCTAAATTCGCGCCCTTTTAATCATGAAGTCACTCTGATAGCGATCCTGGCCAGTCCATGCCATTGCCTCATAGCCTCCTCCATGGATCCTGCATGATGTACCATGTCCCGTGAGTGATGTCTGACCACACCTACCGAAGAACACTCCATTTCTGCCCAAAATAGGTTCCTGTTGAATTTGGGGGGTGGCGGGGGGGCTCCTGCTCCAGGGTTCATGGCCACAGGTACCTTTTCCATGCAGGCAGCCATTTGGCGTCCTCGAGCATATTTTGGTTTTTCTTTTTTTACTGGAATGGAGGTTTTTAACGCTGACCTGTAGCCGCCAGCCCCGCAGACTCGGTTCGGGGCTGGCTCCGGGGTGCCAGCGCCATTTCCGGGCCGTGCCGGCCCCGCCGGCGGCAGCCGCGGCCGCTGGGGGGCAGCACCGCGCCCGCCCGCCCCGCCCCGCCGCGCTGATTGGCTGCCGCCGCGCGCGCCTGTCACGCGGCGGGGCGGGGCGGGGCGCGCGGCTCGGGCGGCGGCGATGGCGGCGGCGGCCGCGCTGGGCCCGGCGCCGGCCCTGTGCCGCTCCGTGCACTGGTTCCGCCGCGGGCTGCGGCTCCACGACAACCCGGCGCTGCAGGAGGCGCTGCGGGACGCCACGTCCCTCCGCTGCATCTATATCCTGGACCCCTGGTTCGCCGCCTCCTCCGCCGTGGGCATCAACCGCTGGCGGTGAGTGGCGCCGGGCCTGCGGGCCGCGGGCGGGACCGTGCGGGACGGGGCTCCCGCGGCACCGGAGCGCGGGGCGCGGCCTGGGCCCTGTCGGTGCGGCCCAGCAGCGCACGCGTCCGTGTCGGACACCGCTCCCTCCTGCAGGGCAGCGGCTGTGCCGTGTCCGCTCGGCCTCGCCGCGCTTCTCTCTGCCGGACTGTGTGGGAGGATGCCTTCAACTTTATGTAATGTCATTAGACTTTATCAGTGCGGCGAGTGTATGAGAGCAGCAAGCGATGGACGCTTGGCTTTGGGAAACCCTTTTCCCTGAATTTAGAGACGAGGGCAAGGCGTTGTCAGCTCCGTGGGCGCAGCACGCCTCCCCTCTGCCCTTGGGCTGCCGGGCGCGTATCCATGTGCGCACGCAGCCCCGCTCCGCCCGGCGCTCGGCTTTTTTAGCGAAATACACATCGGCTGCTGCTGAGAAACTAGAGGTGAAGCTGAGTGGGCTTTTCCTCATCTCTGCAAATGGAAAAGTGTATAGCATGAGTCTCGTCTGCGCAAAGATCAAGACCTCACGTACCTGTAGCCAGCGACATTACATAATGCTGTTGTGTCAGGTCTCAGCAGCCTAAACATCTGGAACCCCAATCCAGATAGGGATGCTCCCGGGCGAGACTCCCCTGCATACAAGTGAAGTGGATCTCCCACTACCCCCTCAGAGGAAGTCGACAGCCACGCACCTGACAAAGATGCTTTGAGAGCTCTTGGGAATGTCACGGGGCTGTGCACTAGGGAAACTGTAGCTGTAATTGATTGCTTCTGCTGTGCGCCTTAGCTTCATTTCAAGGAATGGGGTTGTATGGGTAATATCTGTATGCTTCTAGAATCCCACAGCAGAGGATGGCTTAAAAATTGTAAATGTGCAGAAGTTACCTCAGTGTAGTCATTCAAAGTGCAGAAAATTGTGAATTCTGTTGTAGGAATCTGAATTGGTGTTGCCATAGACCAGACTTCCTGCAGGCAGCAGCAAACAGAAATGCCTTTCACGTGCTGCTGCTGTTGTTGCTGACTGTCCTCATTTGGAAGAACCAAAGTGGTGGCACAACAGATTAACTCCTGATCTGTTAAATCCTTGTTTGTTTCCACCAGTGTTGTGAAGGGAGGGAAACAGTTATCAAGTCGAAAAACCCTTGCTATTTAACTGCCCAGCATGTGCGAGCCATATAGGACTAACGCGTGTTAAAATTTTTAGAACACCTCAGACAGTTGATGCTTGTACTTAACAAATGGAAAGTGGGCTGTGCCTCAGGGAGTGGTTTGTTTAGGTTACCTGCACCCAGTTCTGCGTGTTCTCCTTTGTGACAGAGTGCACGTCTTTCTGTGAACCTGCACCCTTCTCCAGAAGTGCAGGGCGAACTTGTTCTGTCTGGAAGCTCACGGTTCCATTATGGGTGGTGCAGCTGAGGACAGAGAAGTTGCCACTTTGCAGTGCAGTTGTAGTAGCTTGGCTTTCCTTGCCTGCGAGGGGTCTGAATGGGGCTGAGGCACTTCTGGCAGATCACACTGCAGAGTGGGCATAGAGGACAGAGGGAAAGAAAGGTAAGGGCTGGCAGGCTCAGTGACAAAGGGTTATGTGTTTGCCAGCAGTGCCAGGTGCTGAGGGGACACTGAAGTTTTAAAGTTGGTGTCTTTTACAGAGTTAAATAAAACAAAGTGAAGTTACTGTGTAGATGGGGTGATGTGTGACTGGGAAAGCAAATATTACACATTTGGTGGTTTATAGCTTAGTGGGGGATCAATAAGACATACCATTAAATGCAGAAAGCACTTACATGGCTTTTTAGAATTTCAGGGTGAGAGGGAATAGAAGAATGTCTTGGTATGCTCTCATCTCTGTGCCTTCATGGTGCAAGGCGAATTGCAGTTCTCTTTGCAGTTATTCAAAGTACAGATGATTCTTGCTTCGGGAGATCTTGGTGCTCAGTCTTGTGCTACTGATGGTCTAGGAGAGTCCATTTCTCTGTTGTGACATGGTGTATTTATAGCTAGAACTGCAAAACCTGCACAGTTCTTGAAGTATTTCATTACTTTCCCTGGAGTAATGCATCAAAATTTTTCTGTTTCATGTGCAAAATCCCTTTTTACCCCAAAACCTGTGAAAAAATGTACAGTAGGGAATTATGTGGTTTATGCTTTCTCCATGTAATGTGGAGAGAAGAAGTGACAAGGGTGTTCTACCACCTCTGAGGGAGAATGTGGGAAGTAGGTTGCAGTGGAAAGAACATCCTGGAAGCCTCTTAGATCTGGACAAGCACAAATTGCATATGAGTGAATGGGAGCTGGCTGGTGCTGCAATCTCATAAAAGTTGTTGGACAGACCAGAGGTAAATATGAATTCTTGTTTTCTGGTTCTTGTCCAAACTTCCAGTTTGATTTGGTGATGCAGGTTTGCTGGAGGTCCATGCAAATTCTCATTTGCCTTTTAGCTGTAACCCATCTGACTGACACTGCTGTTGTTTCTTGTCTGCAGATTTCTTCTCCAGTCCCTGGAAGATCTGGACAACAGTTTAAGGAAACTGAACTCTCGCTTGTTTGTCGTGCGAGGGCAGCCAACAGATGTCTTCCCAAGACTCTTTAAAGTAAGAGAATAATTTATTGGAGTGTAATGAAAATAAATTGTAACCTGGTGCTAAACCTGCTTTCACTCCCTAATAATTGGTGACTCTCTCAGCATCTCTGTAACTATAACTAGTTCTTCATTATAAAAAACTTTCCTCCTTAACTACAATTAACTAATTACTATCTATAAGGACCAGCTTGGGAGCCAGATCTGCACCTGAACTCAGACTTGGAAAGAAATGTAGTTGTAGGGTGTAACCTACTATCAGGGTGCTCAAGCTTCTCTTTTTGGATGGTGGTCTTGAACTTTGTTTCTGTAAGTCACATCTCACAGGGCTGCACTGTGACACACAGACCCTTCTTTGTTGAGAGCAATTTTCTTATTGTAGTTTTTACTTAGGAAGACTGCTGCATAGACCTTTACAGACAGCAGAAGAAAGTACACTGATCTGTATGTGAATTGCAAGTAGGATTTTGTGTTAAAATTTTACAATTTTAACAGCTTTTATGTTAGCTGACCTTCCTTTTCTTTTTCTGTTCAAGACTGCAGTTTAGTCATCTCAGCAGCAGGATATAGCTTGGATGCAAGCTTCCTGCTGATGTACTGTGTAGGACATGGAATATGCAGTTACCTTGGTGATCAATAATGGATTAGTGGGGTACATTTCTAATATGATATGTCACTGCTGCAGATGTCAGGGCTAACAAGAGCATCTCCTTGAATATCAGGGCTTCTCTTACAGTGTCATTCTTCTCCATCCTGCTCTAAGATTGTGTTTCCCAATGTTTTTGAAGCTTTTTGACAATGTCTTTGATAGTGTTACAAAACTAAACAAAAAAACCATGGCTCTTAATAGTCATATGAGTTGGGGGTGTCATGTATGCTGTGCCTTACATATGGTTGACAGAACTAGTGTCCCCCAAATCCTACTGTAGACCAGCTGCCAGAGAAGGAGAGGTGAACTTGAATATGTACCCTCCTTCTGTAAATGGTTCTGATATGTTCTGGAGGAGGGCAGTTAGTACTGAGGAGGAACTGCACTGTGCAGATGAGAAGGGGCACTGATACTTATTTTGGCTTCTGCATCTTAACACATGACACAAACTATGTGCTTTTAGCCTTTTCAGAGTCTGGATTATTTTTATCTTTTGATCTGCAAGTAAGTTCCAGCTAATAGTAGTTCATGCCTCTTTAGTTCAGGGTATTCACAGGATAATTAAAACTTTATTGGAGAAGAATGCTCATTTGGTTAAAGAACAAAAACTAGTTGGCAGATTCTGAAGTTTGGAGACTCTGGTTGTGTAATCAGCCAGAGCTGCTGTTTGTTGCAGTCTGTTTTGTCTGGGCAGGTGAGCTGATGAGTATCTCAGATGTACTGTAACAGAGCTGAAGAAGGTAGAGGGAAGTTTATGCTCTTACATGATAATGGTTTTGGTGGGGATTGAGGCCTCTCCAGAGCTGCTGCACTGAACACAGAATTAGCAGCAGCTCGTGCCTTGCTGTCAGCTTTTGTGAAGAGGAGAGTTATGTCACATTTGCTACTGCAGTACTTAGGCCTAATGTAATTTCTGCTCTCTCTGCCAGTGGCTGAGCTATGTTGTCATTAAAAGTCACTGCAAAGGCACTGCTGTGTACGGATGCCATGACAAGTGTACTTGTTAGCAATGTATTAACCTCTGCAGAAGTTTTTTGTCTCACTTCTTCTGAATAAACATCTGTAGCTTTACCTCTTTTATAAAAGTGCACTGTTTGTTCACTGAAGTGTTTTCACAATCCCTTTGGTGGTTTTTCCCCTACAGTTTTTCTTTGCTCTAGGTTAGATAATAAGAGGCAAGCCGTCAGTCATGACTTTTGTATATCTGCAGCAATTCACTGTCATACAGGTAACAGGTTTCCTAGTTGGTTGTGCTCTGCTTCCTGTGTACTACTGCATCACACAGAGCAGTAGCCTTCTCAAAACTGTAGGAAATGCCTGAATTTAAAGTGTTGGATGCTTACTTACAATCCCTGTAAGCCTAATGGCTTTTTATTTCATTCCATTCTTTCAATGTAGTAATGTGTATTCTGTTGAGACCAAGTCCATCTTTTCCAAGTCCTCCAGTTGCTCCTGGCTTTATTATAGGTGAAAGAAAAGTTTAAAATGAAGCTGTTAAGTCACATAGGAGCAGGGCAGGGCCTGGAATGTCTGTCTGACCCCTGCTCTGAGTTATGGATGCTGTCATGTTCTTACTTTGAAAAATGTGTGGAGGATCTCTTTAAGATGTGCATTCATTGGTACATAACTTGTTAATTTCTCTTTCCTTCCTAAAATTAATTTCAGGGCTGAGTCTGCAAGTTTAGAAATGTAGGTGGCTAGTACAGTTGTTTTCTGCTTCAAAAATCCCCTTCCCCATCTTTGGCATTGTTTTTAATGGCCTTCAGGGAACTACCACATTTGTTCTTTGTGCTTTTGCTTCTGTCTCATAAGTAGGAAAGTCTCCTGTATATACAGGGGTGATTTAGACTGTCTTACTTGCAGAATGTGGTTCTTAGTTTGTGAGGGTGTTTTTTAAATGTCTGTAGATTTCTGGTTGTGTTTGCTAAACAAGTCTGTGGGCTGATGCTCTGCTTGATGGATGTCTTGGGAGAGTCGCTGTGGAAACCATTAAACCTCTTCTCATAGGATTCATTTCCTGAGGAAAACTAGGCCATAGACTTTGAGAACAGTCTGTGCTCTAGAAAAGCCTGGAAGAGTCTGAGTGCTCTTTCATAAGGCCTATGCCATGTCATTTGTGAGGGATCTATTAAAGCTATGAAGATGAGAATAAGTGCATGGCTTGACTAGGGAGGTTGGAACGAAGTGACCTTTAAGGTTCCTTCCAGCTCCAACCATTCTATAATTCTAAAATAACTCCAAAAAGGCAGGACTTTAAATCTGAATTGCAGTCTCATACTCTACTGTGCACACCAGAAAGGTTTACTCAGTTACTGTCCTATGTCCTGCAATTTCCTGTTTCTTTCTGTTTGGCATGGACACTGGTTTCCTATGATGTGATGTCTTTAAAGAGATATCAGGAGCAATTTAGACTGTATTGGTTTTACTTAATGTCACCACATAAAAACACATGGGCTTGAACAGAACTTCTATTGAAAGAGTTTTCTGAAATGCTTTTTCTGCAAATGCTGGAAGAGGATGGTAAGGTTACTTCAGGACAGCATGTGCAACAAAACGTGTGTTTTTGGTAGGCTCAGGAACTGAGCTGAAATCTAAGAACAGTAATAGACAAGAGCTGAACCTCCTCTGATATGTTTTAAACCTGATATCTACAAATTTGCATAGGACATCTGACGTTTGCTAGAGCTGATAAAATTGTTGCTTCTTTGCTTATCTCAAATTCAGATTGCTGTTCCTCACAGCAACACTCTCAAAGCTTCCAGAACTTTAAACTGCCTAGGAATTCTGAAATCTTAATTTGTAATTGTGCTGGTTAGAAATAGTCTTCTGTTTGACAGCTGGGTGTATTGTTTTTCTTGCAGGAATGGGGAGTCACTCGTCTCACCTTTGAATATGACTCGGAGCCTTTTGGAAAGGAGAGGGATGCAGCTATCATCAAACTGGCCAAGGAGGCTGGTGTGGAGGTGGTGATAGAGAACTCCCACACCCTCTATGACCTGGACAGGTACGGGGAGAGAAAGGGCAGAGGTGCTGCCAGGGCTAGGCTGGGATTGTTGTGTCTGCAGAGACTTCAGTCTGTTCCATTACACTGATCACTGTCATCCTGAGCGAGCCTACAAGGATTACTTGGCACACTCCACTGTCGATTAGAACACGTCAAAGTGCTGACAGTGACGTGAATGTACAGAAAGGTGTTGCCTCAAGCTTATTAAACTCTGTACTTGAGTGTCATTTAATTTGCTCAGCTGTGTCCTATTGATTGCTCTCCTTGAGTGTGTCCTCAATGTATGGACTGCTTTTTTTTTGCTTCATTGTAATAAAGGTAGTTGAGCTGTTGTCTCAAACAGGTTATGAAAGCAGGGCTTTTAACTGATGGATGTGTCAGGACAGCTGGAAGAAGTAAAGCAAGGTAGATTGGAGCAAACTTTCCTCTTTCTAAAATCTGAATGCTTTGTCTTTGTTGTGTGTTTGCTGTGTGTGTTGTTTTGATGTTGAGATTTTATATATTTACTTAAATGTATAATCCCTCTATATACATATGATTTTAAATGGTAGTGACAGTCTTTCAGCTAAGACTCTAAGGTATGCTGGACTTCAAAGTCAGTACAGTGTTTTAGTATTATTCTTACAGGTTGCTTGCTTTTTTTTCTCTCCCCCTTTTTTTCCCCTTTTCTTTCTGATGTGACTTGTGCCAGTAATGCTGAATGTAGATTTTCTCCTATAAATCTTTAACATCCATAATTTCCTATGGGAAGGAGCTTTGCAGTTAGCACATACTGTGTGGAAATGCTTGTCTCTGAGTGAGGAGGATTCTTGAACCTGTCTCATGAGCAGGTGCTGTTTTCTAATTCTGCATTAGAAGACCATGTTTATTACCAAAGTTTATTACATCCTCACCCCTCCAATGTCAATGGCCATCACAGTCTTCTTCATGTCACCTATGTCTTTTCCAAAGTGGAGTGTTTCAGGTGGAATCTGTTCTAAATCTCTTGTTTTTTACTTTCTTTATACTTCCAGGTATTTCTAGAGGTGGAGAGCAGTGGAGAAAATGACAACGAGTGTGCAAAATGTAGAAGCAACATGGATTTTTAGAGTGCTATAATGTGTCCTGTCTTTTCCTAACAGTAGCATTATTTCTGTTTTTTCTGAGTGCTGCTAAATATTAAACTGATGTCTCAGGGCTTCCTTCCAGAACGGTCATAGCTATTTGGGAGGCTGCTACTGTATAAATAAGTTAAAGATTGCATATGGAGAAACAACATGACCAACACTGCAATTTCATCTGATATTTTTGGCAGCTGGTTATGTGGTATATAGGGAAATTGTTAAGTTGCCTTTTATCTTTAGCCATCCCAGATAGCTTATTGCGTCAGTAATCTTTATCATCGTGCTCTTTTTCATCCCTTCCCAGATACTTTGTAAAAATTATTGAGCAGCACAAGCCCTAGCTCAGCTCTGTGTAGGATTTCTCTTCCTGTTGGAAAAATAGATTCCTTCTCTAATTCTGTAAATCAAAGAATTTTCTGTCTGCATGAACCTTTTCCTTTATTGTAAATTATTGTGGTTTCTTTACATTTTTTCAGTGAGGGATCTAGTCAGATGTCTTCTCAAAATTCACATAGGATATATCAACTAAATCTCCCTTGCCCCAGGCTCAAATGTCTCTAATAGATTTTCAGGCACAACTTCCCTTTTGCCAAGGCCAAATTAACCCTCCAACATATTGCATATATCCATGCATTCACTGTTTCCATTAGTGTTTTCTACCCATCTGCCTAATGTTCACATCAGTCTATTCATTTGTCCCTCTGATGCCCCTGAAATGCTTTTAGAATCTGGAGTGGTATGTACTTTCTTTTTTCCCCCATAGTATTTGGACAGTTTTATATTACATGCAGCAAGCAGCTATTAGCTTGTGTATTTCATGACATCTTTTACCATTTCTGGGTGAATATTTGGTGGCCCTGGCAAGCTTTTCAAGCATAGCATTGTTTTGTGCACATTTTGGTGGTCTCCCAATGTGTCACAGCATCTGATACATTTTTGTAAAAAAAACCCCAAGAGTCATAACCTCCATAGTGAATACACCTATGATATAGTGAATACAGATATCTCCATAGTGAATACACCTGCAAAAATATATGCAAAGGTTTTCTTGTGCTCTTACAGTCTCTCCTTTCTTTAAGGAGTTGATCACCTCTTGGGCCTATAAATATCTTTGACTGTCTGTAAAGGGGATGGTTTTGATTGGGTTTTTTTACCACTTACACTTTTTTTTAAAAGGTTTCTCAAACTTTCATTTTGATTCAGAGATGCCAGAAGGCTGTGGTTTTTAATTTAACCTACCAAAGTTTGGTGGGTTTCTATCTTTGTCTTCATTTTTCCAAAAAATTCTGCCTCTCTTGTCTTAGCTGATACTATTCTTTAATTGTTTTGACTCTTGTGATCTTTCTGAAATAGTTTTTCACATCAGTATGGTATTATTGCTCCTGGGAGGCTGTTAAATTGATGCATGCTAAAGTCACAGTTAGAGCAGGCAAGTGATAACTAACATTTGCAGCTACACCTTAGCACTGTTTAAGACTAGATTATGAGTTAACACTTCTTGTGGGTTCTTGATTTCTTGTTTCATGGAGCAGTCATTTATGGCAAATAGAAAACTGGGTCTTGGCAGGTGATGGGATGTGATAGATAACCAGTTTGTGTGGATGCACTTGAGGTGTCCGGTTACTCTGACATTTCTTGGTATCTCTGAGATTTCTCAGCAGGTGGTAATACAGTTTTTGATACTGTATTTCTCCTGGAAGTCTCAGTCTCTCTCCCTCCAGCTTCTGACCCTTGGTATGTGCTGTCCCTCTGCTCACCCTAATGTTTTTCCTGCATAATTAGCATGTGTTAATACCTGGTGGTGGCATCCTACTTCTCATCTTTCTTTAATCAGGTTTCTGATAAGACTGTCAGCCCTGTTTCAAAGAATTTAGACTAATCTTTCACTCCTACATAAATGAATCCAGCACCACTCATGTCCTCTGAGGTGTATTCCTGGTACCACCTTGACCAGCTTCTTGTAAACATTTTCCAAGAGCCTGTTCAGTTGACTTGTGAATTTGGCCAGTTTTACCCAACAGGAAGATTACAATGTGCCCTTTGTTTGCACTGCTAGCATAGCCATGTGATTATCAGAGCATCTTTCACCTCCTCTTCCCCAAAACAAGGAGAGGGGTGTAGAAAATGAACATCAGTGCTGGTAAATACTCCTAAGAAAATCTGGGAATTCCCAATCAAGATGAGCAATGTTCAGATTGTAGAAGTCAGACAGAAAAGATAATTTCTTGGGTGTCAGCTGAGCCTGCTCATAAGCCTTTACTTGACAGTTATTCTGTCTGACAACTTCCAGATGACAGGTTGTTTTGTCTCTTCCTTGGATCTGCCTGTTTTCTCCTCCTTAGGATCTAAATCCTTTGTAGTGTGTTTGCTGACGGTCAGCACTGTGGGTTCTGTAATCCCAGGCAGGCTGGGTTGTTCAGCGGGAGTGGTTTAGGTTGGAAAAGAACACTGTGATCTTGTGTGCTTGCAGCATACATCAGGATCATCTTTTCCTCACATACTCTAGCCTAAGGCTGAGATGACAGTAGAATGTGTTCTCCTAGGAGCACGTGCTAACTTAAATGAACCAAGCATGGGGCAACGTGCATGCCTTGGTGCTTCTGCAGTTCAGTACACTATGCCAAAAAGGTGGGTTATTTCTAAGAAGGTTTACTCAAACTTCTGCCTGCCACATCTTGTTATCCTCTCCTGTCTTGCATGGTGCTCTGGTGTCAGGTGTTTTTCCCCACTGCCGATACCCAGCCTGTCATCAAGTCACCTCTTCATCTCTCATCTTCTCAGTATGTGTTTCTGTGGAAGTCGAATTGCTTGTTCTTTGTTCAGTGTCTGTTGGATGGACAGATCAGTTGGTTATCTCTCCATCTCCTCTCTGAATCTGTAGAAATGGCCTTTGTTCTACTAGACAGAGCCCTCCATGAGCTCTCTGAGGCGGGGATTTGGATCAGAGCAATTGCATAAGCTGGCAACGCTAACGAAACAGTCCATGTGAATTGGTACTGGGGTGCTTTGGGCAGCCTGCGTGCCGAGTGCTGGCAGCCAGCTCTTCCTCCCATAAGGAAGCGGGGGAGCACGTTCAGTCCCTTGCCAGAACCCAGCCTTGTGGTTTGCAAGCAAGCTGAGGTGTCGGGTGTTTGAGGCCAGCAGCTTTCCTAAGCCCATTAGCCATCCTGCAGGGACACGGCTGTGGAGATGATTCAGAAGCTGACACCTGTGAGGGTGTGAATTCGAGTCTGCAGACACTCTGCTGTCACAGGTGACTGACTGTAGGATACCTTATAATCCTAGCAGTGCTGGAATTGTTTGGTCAGGTTTGGGTTGCCTGCTTTCCTGAGGTGAAATGTGATTGATGGTCAAACAGACCTTCATAACTTCTGGCATCAAGATACTACTGTCAGATAGTGCTGGGCAGCATATTGCTAGTTTGGTAGCACAGCCAGTTTTGGGTGTGCTCACTAACTGAGGTTAGGTTCTGTGTGATGAATACAGTGATTCTCTGTTCCACTCAAGAAAACTAGAACAACTGCTGTATGTGGCAAATTGGGCTGGGGGAGATGGGTGAAGTGGGGGGCATTAAATCCTGGGGAGAAGCCCCCTTTTTTTGTCATTGAAAGTCTTGTGAAAGTGTGTGGCCTGGATTAGAAGGTCAGTATGAGGAAGGAAAGGACTCCTGCTTGGGGAGCTTCCTGTACAACTTTTTTTACAGAAGGCTGAACAGTACTACAATATTCAGTAAGTGTAGTATAATATCCCATATTGTGCAATACCCAATATTCAGTACTTCTTTTCCTGGCAGTATTGTGAAAGGTCCATATTTAGTGCATAATGACAGTGTCAGGTGCTGTGAAATGTGCACCTTGTCCTAGTCGTATCTTAAAATATTTGTGTCCCAGATCCAATAAGTCTTTAGGAATTCAGGAGCAGTACTAGGTAACTTCACTCATATTCACATCCTTGAGGATTTCAAGTACAGACATTAGCATCCATCTGCTGGTCACAGTGATTTGCTCCAATTAGCTAGTTGTCCACAGAAGTTTTAGCTGTGGATCTTGTACAATGCTGTGTATCTCGGACTCAACGGCAGCTTTAGCAGGACTGAAAAAGGAGGCAGTGTGGAAGAAGTGCCTCCATCACAGGCACCTCAGGGCAAACACAGTGCAGGTTTGTCACATTTTCTGTTCCAAGCTCTAAATTCCTATGGAAACAAGTGAGCCTCTCTAGAGTGCTGTAACTGGAAATGCCTCACTTCTCATCCAGTGGAAACCCTGATTTTCTGGGGATCTTTGGCTGGTCTTGTTTGGAGGGTAGTATTCGTGAGTTCTGTCATTTCTTGCCATCTCTGGGGTGGAACATGGAGGCAAACAGCAAAAAAGTGCATGCAGGAACGCAGAGGAGATGCGCTCTGGTGTGGTGATGCAGGACTGAACGTGTTGGCTGTAAGGCAAATGTAAATATATCTGTCTCTGTGGCTCTATGTCAGAGTGCTGTGCCCACACCGTGGCCGTGTCTGCTTTAGCCTGGCACTAAAAATGTCCAGTACTTTGCACTCTGTGCACATCCCGATGGCCTTCCCTCCCTCCTTGCCCTGTTCGTTCATGCCTTTATCGCCCAGTGTTTACGACTGAAAAGCAGAAAACCGAGAGGAGGCTGCGGGAGGCTTCCTTTTTAACCTGCTGGGCCGTGCTGGCCGGGGGAAGGCTCCGCCTGCGCCGGCCGGGTGCGCGGAGGGCTGGCTCTGTCCCTCTCTCGCTCTCTGTGCGGGGTGAGCGGGCGCACACGTGCGGTGCCGGCCGCGTGTCGCTCCGCCCCGGCACACGTGCGGCCCGGGAACGGCCGGCACGTGGCGCCAAGGAACGCTGGGCTGCAAGCCCGGCCCCTTGCGTAAGCTGCTGATTGTCATGGGTGGGGACGGCTGCTGGGCTGCGGCTCCTGTGTGAGCTGTGGGGTTGCCTGCCTGCTTTATTACAGCTTTATGTAATGCTGGCGATCCCTGTGCTGTCGGCTTTGCTGTTAACTCCTTCTGCTCCTACAGGAGAGGGGTTAAAAATTGCATCTTTCAGCCTGGGGAAGTTTACCTTGCCTAGGGGGCTTCTCAAAGCTCTCTGTCCCAGGAAAAATAAGACTGCATAGCCTCAGTAGGCTGTGGATGCTTGGTGAAGTAGAGGAATGGAGAACCTTGACTGTCTTTTTCCATAGTGTGATCTGACACAGGTCAGTACCATGAGACAGGGCTGCTCGTGACCTTAAGGCATGGAGGAGGATAGTGATCTCTCTAATCACAGGGAGAGAGGAATGATGCAAACTGGGATTTGTCTCATCCAAGATAGGTGGAGGAGAGGTCACTAACAGGCTGAGTCTTCTGTGTCAGACAAGAAGGAAGTATGGTCAGAATCAGATTAGGATATCACAAGGTGTCAGGGGACCCGGATGCAGGTCTAGGATTTGCCACCTTGGGGAGACAGGCAGTAATCAGATAGAGATTTCCTATAGGGGTCTGATGAGGAGCTCCAGGAGAGAGATATGATGCTCAGCTTGATTCAGCTGGAGCTGTTTTGAGGGATTTCTTTTTCCTTATGGAGATGAGGAAGTATATGGTGTTTTGTATTTTAGAATTTTGTTCGGTTGATTTTAATGTCCCTTTGAGGGATGCATCAAGTGAAATGTACGTCTATAAGGATTTCTATGTCCAGAGTGAAGGGCTATCCTGAGCAGAGACAGCAGGGTCCAGTTTGGATGTCATTTCCTTGTCGTCTGTGGTAGTGAGGCTGTGTTGTTTCACCTTGTTTATTTTATCTCCAGAATAATTGAGCTGAATGGCCACAAGCCACCCCTCACCTACAAGCGCTTCCAGGCCATCATTAGCCGTATGGAGCTCCCAAAGAAGCCAGTGAGCACTGTAATAAGTCAGCAGATGGAAACATGTAAAGTGGACATCCAGGAAAACCATGACGATGTCTATGGGGTCCCATCCCTGGAAGAGCTGGGTATGTGTCAAGAGTGAAGGCAAAGACTACTGCCATCTGAAACAGGATCTAGTGGAACTGTTCCCATGGCTGGCACATGTTCTCACCTGACATGGGCTGCCTCTAGCCATAGCATGCCCTAATTTTTTCAGCAAGTGCCGGGCCTTGTGATAACACACTGGCATCCCTTGCACTGCTGCTGATGCCCAGCATCCCCTTTAGCACTGCTCTGAAGTGCTCTGCATCTGTCACTGTGCTCTCTGCTATGCTGAGCGTGTAACCACTGTACTAGGATCTCGTGTCCTCACCAGCTGCTTTTCTCCTACTGCAGGCTCAGGCATGTTGTGTAACAGACCTGAAGAGGTAAACTAACTGTGTACCACGTTTTGATAATTTCATTCCATTATTGCCAAGCAGCACCAATTTGGGAACTTAGCAAGACAAAAGATACTACAAAAATTTCTTTCACTCATCCTTCTGTGCCTTACAGTCCTGTAAGACTTGAAGAAGGAGAATGAATAGCTGAGGCATGAGGAATGCAAGACGTACATCAGGGAAATGAGTCTAAATGCAAGGGGAGAAAGGACTAATGCAGAGTACTGTCTGTGTGCCTGTGACTGGAGGCTCCATACCAGCTTTATAGGAAGTATCTCCTGGTACCTTAAGGCACAGCTTCAACAGTCTTGTAAAAGCATGGGGCTTCACAACAGGAGTATTCTAAGGGCTGCAGTCCTGCATGGGTCTGCTTTCTTTATTGTCTAACCAAATGTGAGACTACCTGTAACCTTATACTGCTCTGCTTGCTGCCAGGGGAGGCTCCTCTGTCTGCCCAGAGCACTGCAGGGGGACTGCATTATTGCTTCCCCTTTGCAGTGGTTCTTTTGCACTAATCCAGGGCCTTCCCCAGCACCAGCCTCAGCAGAATAGGAGCCTCACCAGGAGCAGCTGGGCTATCTAGTGAGCTGCTGATGTCGATGGCAAGGTGTTTTGTAAGGCAGAGCTGTGAAGCAGATGTTTCATTGCCAGCTGCTCTGGCCTTTGGAGCATAGCCCTGTGGGTAGTGCTGACACACCAGAGAGAATGCTGGCTGTGAGCAATGGGGAAAGTCACCATAAGGCTGCCTGAAGCATTGCAGGGAGAGGCCCTTGAAGTGCAGCGTCCTGAGAAGGCTCTCCTATATTCTACATGATTTGCCTTCTGTACAAGGATTAGAGCAGCAAGTAAGCTACATTAGGCAACTGTAGTATGTACTGTCTTGCTGTTGTTCGTGCATAATCCTGTATCTGTGCCCTTTGTCTAGGCATGGCTTCAAATCTTACAAAGTTCTTTCTCTCAGGCTTTCCTACAGATGGTCTTGCCCCTGCAGTTTGGCAAGGAGGGGAGACAGAAGCGCTGGCACGGTTGGATAAACACTTGGAAAGAAAGGTAATCCCTTATTTAAGTGGTGTTTCTTGCAGACTGTCTCCAAATGAAAAATGTAGGGTTGCCTATTACCCCATTCCCTGCTCTTCCTAGCAGTAGTCATAACATTCACCTGTGGAAAGGAATGTGTGCTATTGTTGGCATATTCCTGTGGTCTTCGGTTTTGTGTGGAGCAGGGAGCTTGTGGGCTTCCTCAGGTCCAAAAATTTAGAGCAGTATATTATTTATGCTGCTGTTTGAAGTATATTGGACTCTTTCTTGTTTCTACTTCTCAGTTTCCTTTAGAGGAGTGCAAACTTGGGAATTCTCTTGTTAAGTTCGGTCCCTGCTGCACACTGCACACCATCTCTTTTTAGCTTTACCTTAGGTATTAGTGCCAGTACATGTTTACAAAAGAATGCCTTCCCCTTGTCCATCAGCATCTTAACAGGGTGTCTCACTGGCTGGCATTCCTTGAGCCCCTTGTTGAAATAATCAGATTTTTTCAGTGGGGCTGGTGTTCTTGATTATAGTGCACAACGCAAACAATTTCAAAGTAATGAAAGGTGACCCAGCTGCCAAAGCATGGCTCAGTTTTAACCATTTTGTAATTCTTTAATCCATCAAGCTGGGTGGCTTGATGTCAGTTGTGGAAATCAAAGCATAAATACTTTTGCTGAAGAGGGAATAAATGATCAATATAATGCTTCACAAAAGCATCTGAATTTTCCCAGCTTACTTGTTCAGTGTGTGAAATGAGATAAACATACCTGGACATAAACAGTTGTGTTAGCTTGTATCCCTAGGAACCCTCCAGGTTGTTAGCTCCTGTATGCAAAGCAAATTAATCCTCTTGGGCAAAATAACTGACTGGTTTAAATCCTGGAGCAAAGGTTTTGCATTTCTTGAATGGTGCATGGGGTTGGGATTGCCTGCTGGAGATCTCTCCCAGCAGTGGTTGGAAGTAAATAAAGGAGACTGTGCTGTCAGATGTGAGTGGCCTCACCACCTGCACAGAGGTTTGCCTTTAGCAGCATCCCACAAATACAAGGGGTTGTTGGCTCATTTCTCCTGAATCTGTCTAGGCATGGGTTGCAAATTACGAAAGACCAAGGATGAATGCCAATTCCTTGCTGGCCAGCCCTACAGGACTCAGTCCCTACCTGCGTTTTGGCTGCTTGTCCTGCCGCTTGTTTTACTATCGTCTCTGGGAGCTGTATAAGAAGGTAAGACAACAGATTCACCTGGAGGGCAGGTGGGGTTTGAACATATATAGCATGATGGTTGCCAGAGCCAGAATTGGTGCAAAAGATAAGTTGCCTCCCTAGTGTTTAATTGTTGGGCCAAGTTTGTTACTACTACAAGAGGAGGCTCTTGGGTAAGAAAGTAATTCTCCTGTATGCTCTCACACAGTCCTTAAATCTGGTGGTACCTTGTTCTTCAGTCTGGACTTCTGTGTTATGAGCCATGTAGAGCCATTTACAGTTAGGTTTACATTGTTCCAGTCACTTGCCATTGTACTGAGTGACCTCTGTCAGTGCTCTGACTTTACCATCTGGGCTTTCTGCTAAGGGGCAATCCAGCATTGAGCTCCTTTATGGCAGTGGTCAGTAGCTGACTTGGGAAATGTGTGTAAGTGCATGGGTGCCTCAGAGCTCAGCTTCCTGAAGGCAGTCCTTGTGTGCTTGTGACCAGCCATGCTCCCTCTGCACAGGTGAAGCGGAACAGCACACCCCCCCTCTCCCTGTACGGACAGCTGCTGTGGCGGGAGTTCTTCTACACCGCAGCCACCAACAACCCAAAGTTTGATCGCATGGAGGGGAATCCCATCTGCATACAGATCCCCTGGGACAGGAACCCTGAAGCCTTGGCAAAGTGGGCAGAGGGCAAGACAGGCTTCCCTTGGATTGATGCAATCATGACCCAACTGAGACAAGAAGGGTGGATCCACCATCTGGCCAGACACGCAGTGGCCTGCTTCCTGACCAGGGGTGACCTCTGGATCAGCTGGGAGTCAGGAGTCAGGGTGAGTCCTGCCATTTTCAGATATTTGCAGGAGGCCACAAGGAAAAACAAGTCTCCCTGGCACTTGCTGCAAGGATGGGCACACAGGTATGGCTTTTGCTTCATGTGTGAAAGGTGCATGGAAGAGAGGATTTGCTAGCAGGCTTTTGGCCAGCCAACAACCTGACTTCTTTCTGCCTTCTGCAAGGCCCTGACTGTGTCACAAGCCTCAAGTAACCATAACTAAATGTGTTTGGGACCCACTGGTAAATACAGACTAGGGTTTTGGGGGCCTTTTAGTTTGGGGGGGGGGGGGGAGGTGAGTTTGTAAAAATTCTCTCAGTCCATCTGTTTTCTTTGCAAGTTTAATGTCACTTCTTAACCTGAGCTTTTTCCTCATTATAAAATCCATCACCGTGCCGGTCAGGGAGCGCTCCATGACTGAAATCTGAGTCTAGAGTCTCTCAAGGAAAGAGGTAAAAGACCCTTCTCTTGGGCCATCTGAAAGGACAGACAGTTTGAACCTACCCAGTGTACATACTGCCCTACACAAAAAGTGGAGGCAGGAGCATCTAGTCACAAAGCTGACAAAGAGCATAATTGAAAGCACTGCCTAAAGTCTAGCATCTGTGCATGGATGTGAGTGAGTTACTGCTGAAACCTTTCTGCCTCTCACTGGTAGTGTGCTCTGGGACCTTCAGAGAGGTTCTTTCTTCTTGCTTTGGTGCATATTCTTCTGTGCAGCATCCTCTCCTTCCCAAGGTTGGTGCTTTACACTTGTTATGCCTGCCAGGCTAGGATCAATACCCAAAGCTTGCTGCAACGCTAGGTAGTGATTTAGTCTGTAGCTGCATGAGAGATAAGCCAGCAGTTTATCAGTGTGAGCAGACCATGCCTCCCTAAGTGAAAGTGTCAGGAAGTGAGATGCATTGACCAGCCAACTGACTTCAGCCAGCAGATCACCTCTGTGCTGCTGCTCTGTTCTCACAGCTCAGTGCCTGCCATTTGAAATAGCACCTTGGGTCCTACTGCCACAAAGTCCTCCCCAGGGAAGGTCTCAGTGCCTTTTCCTCCAATTGCTGCAGGTGTTTGATGAGCTGTTGCTGGATGCAGATTTCAGCGTGAACGCGGGCAGCTGGATGTGGCTCTCGTGCAGCGCGTTCTTCCAGCAGTTCTTCCACTGTTACTGTCCTGTGGGCTTCGGACGGCGCACGGACCCCAGTGGTGACTATGTGAAGTAAGTGATGTTAACTAGAGCTGATTTTTGTTTCTGCATCTGTAAGCTGAAATGAATCAGTGGCTCACAGGTGCACGGCACTTCTTGTGCACTGTGTGTGCTACACTGCTTTTTGCTTGTGTTGCAGGAGGTATCTGCCCAAACTAAAGGGTTTCCCTTCACGATATATCTACGAACCATGGAATGCCCCAGAGTCTGTGCAGAAGGCAGCCAAGTGCATCATTGGGGTGGACTACCCCAAACCCATGGTGAATCACGCAGAGACCAGCCGACTGAACATCGAGCGCATGAAGCAGATCTACCAGCAGCTGTCACGCTATAGGGGCCTCTGTAAGTACCAGCAATTGCAAAAGTTTGTGTCTTTAATAGGAGATAAAATGCTGGGAGGAAAGGTCATGATTTAAAATAGGTATTACTCGTCTCTCTGGCCTGTCCTTGCAAGAGGAAGCAGTGCCTGCCAAATGTGCTCAGTTGGTTTCCGTGGAGAGCTCCATTATGTTCTCGGACAGTTAAGAGTGGAGTGTTTGGTCTGAGAGCTGCTGATAGCATGGCACCATCTATATACCACCAATGGTCCATCCTTCACTTTGTAAGAAAACCTAAGCAGAGTATTCTAAGTAAATGGACAGCTGGATCACGGTGTGTGGCTGTAGTCAGCACTGGGTCAGTGCAGCTCTGAACTCTTCCTGCTTTGGGATATGGCTGTGCTGCTTGGTGATCACTGAAGTATTTCTGTGAAAAGCTTCTCCCAGCCCGCTGTGCTTTGTTTCTTAACTCAGATCCTCTTGCCATTCTCTAGGTTTGCTGGCATCCGTCCCTTCTTGTGTGGAAGATCTCAGTGGCCCAGTCACAGACTCGGCTTCAGGGCAGGGCTGCAGCACCAGTACAGGTGAGTTGGAGCTATTTGTGTGCTTTTGATTTGCATGTCACATTAAAGGTTATAGGCAGGAGAGGATCCTTTTCTAACAAGAAGAGCCTATGTAGCTAGGAAAACATTTACATTCCTTTACACTTTATTCAGAAGTCCCCAGTGAGCCTTCATGTCTAAAATGGCTGAAGAATAAGAGTTCATTAATATGAATTTTGTGTATTGCCTGTATGGGATCATATGCAGCCACTTAAAGGAGAACTGCAATTTGCTGTAGGGTTAATCAGGTATAATTAAGTTGTTCCCTGTCAAAGGAGGATACTTTTGTGTTTGGGGTGACTTAATTCTGCTTTTAACAAAGAATTTTTGGTAAAAGCTTTCAGGGAGGCTGTGACCAAATGTCTCTGTGCTTGTGCAGTCTTCTTTCTCCCAGCTCTGTGGCAGGTTAGGCCTCGATGCACTTGTGAGGCCATCTAAACACAGGGGAACCATTGCAGTGACTCTTCTTCCTTCTCCAGCAGTGAGGCTGTCTCAAGCAGACCAGGCTTCTCCAAAACGCAAACACGAGGGAGCAGAAGAGCCATGTCCTGAAGAACTGTACAAACGAGCCAAAGTGACAGGCCTCCCTGCTTCAGAGATCTCTGGAAAGAGTTTGTGATTGTGAGTACTTCCTAGTGTGATCTGGCTTAAACTACCTGGTTCTGGAAGCTGATAAGGCTCAATCTTTACTCCCACCATTTTAATGAACAAAATGGACTTCCTTGTGGAGGGATGTGCAAGGCTCCTAAGTGTAATTCCACAGCCCAGAAATATGGCAGTGGTCGTTTGGATTTTGTGTAAGACACTGTTAGCTCCGTTGTCCGCTGGAGAGCGGTGCCCTGCTGCTGGAGCTGTCACAAAGCACAGTTGTTGGTGCATTTGCTCTTGGGAGGCTGCTTCTCCTTCCACAGAGTGGGCTCGCAGCCAGGTTCTCCCGTCTGGTGAGGGTATGGGCTAGAGCAGGAGAGCAAGCAGGTCCCAGGAGGCAAGGAGCTAGTCACATGTTCTGCCAACTTTTGAGTATGACAAGGGAGGTCAATGCAAATTCTCTCTTTTACTTTCTCCTACAGCCAGCGACAAGCACCTTGCAAGTGAAGAGAGAGAGTGCTGAAGAGGTGACCAGAAGAGTAGGAACTGCTGTCACAGAGGGACTGGAACTTGTGATCTGCAGCAGAAAATCCAGGCTCTCATATAACTGTGTAATTCCAATAACTGCCACACAAGGGCACTGCATTACTTGTGCTTGGGAATATTTGGC
This sequence comes from Passer domesticus, assembly GCF_036417665.1. Classification (NCBI taxonomy): domain Eukaryota; kingdom Metazoa; phylum Chordata; class Aves; order Passeriformes; family Passeridae; genus Passer; species Passer domesticus. The sequence continues at coordinate 38,448,486 of NC_087479.1, forward strand.
TTTCTGGTCTCCAGAGAGCCAAATAAATCTCTTCTCAGCCATGCCCAAAATCTGCCCACATTGAAGAGGGCAAGAACATTCTGTCAACTCGCTCACTCCCAGGTGTATCTTTGTTTTCTGACAATGGCTCAGTGTGTATGAGTTGATGCATTGATGTAGGAATCAGCATCTGCACATCTCAGAAATAGTGAGCATCCTTTCTCAGCAATAGTACTTGGTAGTGATGTATGTTGATTAATTCAAATTATAGTAGGAGTTAAGAAGGAAGCTGCTACAATGTCAAAAATAGAGTACCCATCCTACGAGAGAACAGGGAAAATTCAGTATTTCTTTCATTATGCTGACGAGGAAGAAAATGCTTTCTGAGTAAATCAAGGTAATGCTTGTGTGGGATGGAAACAAAATGAAGGTCAGCTGTAGCACAAGAACAGATACACTTGAAAGGCACTTAAAACTTTCCCTGCAAAAGAACCTTGCCACTGTGAGGTGAGTCATAGTGCTATCGCCTGGAATGGGTGGCTTCAGAGCTGTTTGACATCTGGGGAAGAGGAACTCTACAACTCCCTGAATGGAGGTTGTAGCCAGGTGGGGGTTAGTCTCTTCTCCCAGGCAACTAGAGACAGGCCAAGAAGACAAAGTCTTAGGCTGCACTGGGGGAAGTTAAGGTTGAACATCAAGAAAAAGTTCTTCACAGAAAGAATGGTTGGGCATTGGAATGGATGGCCCAGGGAGGTGGTGGAATCACCATCCCAGAGGTGTTTAGCAAAAGACTGGATGTGGTACTCAGTGCCATGGTCTAGTTGACATATTGATGTTAGGTTATATAGGTTGGACTCAATGATCTCAATGGTCTTTACCAACCTAGTTGATTCTGTGACTCTGAGAAGGAGGAATTCCTCAGAGAAAAAGATCATGCCTTGATATGAGCAAAGCAGTATCTCAGAATAGATCTGATCCAAGTAATAAGGAAGCTACACCTGGGCCCAGCACTCCACAGCATTTCCTTCCCTGATTGAGAGCTCTCAAATGGAGCCTGTCTGGTGTGTAGCCATTGCAGTGCTTCATACTGATAGAGGATGTATTACACATCAGCTCCTTGAAGTGAGTCTTCCTCGAGTTCAGAGTCCAGTGTCCATTCCGTTCGCTCTTTCCTGTATTGGCATCTGTGTTTTGAATTTCCAACAGTGAACTTCTGTACCTGCCCACTGCTCCTCGTTGCCACTTGCATTCAGGCTGGTGCTTTGTAGCCTGGCGAGGTGATTGTGTAGCTTTCCTGGCTCTTAACCATACACTCCTTGCTGGGTCCTGTTACTTGTCAGGTCAGCACGTGCTGGCAGAGCACCTCTGCCTGCCACCAAAGAGTGCAAGGGAGGGTGGTACTGTAGGAGATGCTCTCTTGAGGCTGTTTCCAAGAGGAATTAGATTGAGTAGCTTGTTCTGTGCAATGGGCTGCTGTTGGCACTGTTTTCATTTGCTGTCCAAAACCTTTCATCCCTGCCTGACACGGATAGTGTGGGGCTATATGTGAGCTTATGCAACTAACTGCTTGGGGAGTACAGGAGCTGTCTCCCACTAGGATAATCAGATTCAGTTTTGGAGCCTGTGTTTGAGCCCAGAGCAACAGGGCTGCGAATAGAAACTGAGTCAAATGTACCTGAGAAACCTGAAGTGGTTGAATTGAGTCTGTGAATAAATGTAATGAATAGCTGAATAACCTTTCTTTCTCATTCCCTGGGGCATTGATCTTATGTTCTTTTTCCACAGGGAGTCCACTGGGCAGACTGAACAAGTAAACAAAGAGTCACTTTTCCTAACCTTACTTTATTCCAAACTACTATTCATAGTCTGCCTGGTGGATAACCCGGTCATCAACAGGTCTTGTTCCCTTCAGTCTGACCCAGCTGTTACTCCCATTGTCTTGGGGCATAAAGGTATAAAGAAAGAGATACTCCCCTACCCCCATCTTCTGCTACAGAGAGAAGAAAGGGGAAAGACATGCACTTTGTACACATAGGTTACAGAAATTGTGACTTCTGTCATTTGGAGAGTTTCATGCTTAGGCAATGAAAGGTCTGTAAATAAAACTTTTTATAAATGTCTTTAACCCTCTTTTTGCTGTCATCCAAATTATTTCACTTGGTAAATGGAATTTTTGGGGCTGGATCTGTGGGGGTAAAGAGTCAAAAGGAGGGGAGGCTACATCTCTTTAAGTGATCTAGAAGGCTTTGTGGAGGTGAGGAAGATCACATTTGCAAGGTTTCTCTCAGTACCTGGGATATGGATGGTGGTATTTTTGAAGAAGTGCAGCTCAGATAGTGGCACTGGGAATGACACACACATCAGGCCAGCCAAATAAAGATAAAGGAAAAGCTTCCTTCAGGAAACCTTGTAAGTAGGCTGGGATTTATCCACTCTGGCATCTTTTCCCAACAGAAATGATAAAGGTGGGTAAAACTGTGTGACAAGTAGGGAATGACTGTTCATTGTTTTCATTAATATTTAGAATTGGGCATGCTTGGTTAAAGTACAAGATGGCAGATTGAACAAGTCTATGCCTTGCTTAGCTTTGTGACAAGTTCTTCCTCAGTTGTGGGTGCTAACAGTTTGAGTTCAGAAAGATGTGGCCAGTTTGTGAGGAAAGAAGCCATCAGTAACCATTAGTAAAGATACCATCTTTGTTTCAGAAGCAGCAGAGGACTGCTGGAGGCTGTTGTAAAGAAAGTAGCATGAAATGGATGCCAGTTTGGGGGCTCCTGTTTTCTGTGTCTCAGGGCAAGCTGGCCATACCTGAGCTGACACAGTGAGCACGGTGTGAGCCCTTTGCTCGGGCAGAGGGAGCAGTTGCCTTTTGCTGCTCCGAGAGCAATGGCTTTGGGCTGCTCCCTGGGTGGCATAGAGGCTCCTTTCAACTGAGGGTGGATAGGGCAGAAAGCTACAGAGTTCTGAACAACTGCTCAGCTTGGGTCTCCTGTCAGTGATGGACCCTTGGCTAATGACTTCCAGGCTAAGTCATGAACTTGTATTAAATACACTAGACTTAGCAATCTAATGACTAGCAAGGACACAGAGTCAAGTTCTTGTGCATCCTGCCATCCTCCTTGGTGCTCCTGTGTAGACCCACTTACTGGAACCTCTATCTTAGCAGAGTTCCACGAGGTACATTACTTTTCTTAGTAACCAGCAGGACTTGGGAAGTGCACGAAGCCATGCAGTTCCTTGTTGAGGTTCAGCAGTGGGGCTGATCTGGGACAGAAGTGCCTCAGCTCGTGGTATTGCTGAATTGTTCTCGTTTCTGGCAAGGACCTTCTGGTCTTGAAAAAATACAACTTCAGTGCTTGGGGTGGCTCACACATGGCAAAAACTTTTTGAAAACAGCAGCCTGTGCCTTACAATATGACAAGCCAGAATGACAGTAAACTCAGTCCAGCTTTTTCTAGCCTGAGTAGAATAATGTAAATTAAAGCTGGAGAGACTGGGTTTGAGGCTGCTCCTCTGTGGTGGCCAGGATATCTGTTTTACCTGTCACAGGAATGATGGTGATGGAAGGAAGTGGATTGGAAATGGCTAATCTTGGATTTTAAGCAGAACTGCCTGCTCCATGTGCTGGTGCTTGAGAAAATTCCCTTCCTCCATGTCTCTTCTGTCTGCACAAAGAAGGAGCTGGAATGGCTTCAAGAGGAACTGTCTGAAAGGTCTGAAAATAGAAAACACACCTGGATATGAAGAAATGGAGCTGGAAATATGGCCATTTGAGGCAGAGGTGGGAAGAGCAGTGAGAAGGATGGCTGATGGAAAGAGCAGTCTGGTATCACAGCTGCATCTGGGTGGAGACCAGCTGGGAAGAGGAGCAGGAAAACTTCTCTGAGCACATAACCTCTCCTCAGGTTTCCTTTAAGGCTGAGTTGGTCTGAAGTGAACCTGATGGTCAGCTGGACAATTTGAAGGAGAAAAATCAGCAGATACCTTGTGAGCAGAGATGCTGGCTAGGACAGAAGTGCTGTCTCCTAATTTGCAGCAGATGTGCATGCACTCTCCCAGGGGCCCTGTGCTCTGCTGTGCATCTATGGAATCGACCTGACTGACAGTAGTGCAGGTAGGAAGGTCAAATTGGGTCTTCTGCCAGCCAGCCTGAGCCACGCTGGTGACTTGACTGAAGGTCAGGTCACAAGGGGTGAGCTTTTGGTGCTTGGCATCCAAGCTGCAGTGGTGAGTTGCAGTGGTTGTGATCTGGCTGTGGGAAAAGGCAGCATCCTTACTTTCTGTCCCAGGTCAGAGGCCAAATAACAGCCATGCTGCAGAGAAATCACATTTTGGTAGGCGGGGTTTGTGCTTTGTGATGGAGCTACATCAAAGCTCCCTGGATGAATGCTGGTGACTCTTGTGTCCTGCATGTAATACAGTTCAGTCTGTGCATCCAAACGGCAAAGGGGACACTTGGATCATTCTCAAGAGGCTGCCCCAAGCTTACCTGCACATGGTGACCCTAGAGGTGTGTGCTTGTCTCCACTCTAGTCCAGGAGTAACATCTCTTTCCAGTTTCTCTGGCAGGAGCCTAAGACTCCTGAGAGTCTGTATGAGCAGGACTGTATGCCTTGGAGGGCTCTGCCTGCTCTTCTCTGGAGGAGCAGCTGACATCCTGGGTCTTGGCCAAGAACTAATACATCGCCTCAATGGCAGTCAGCTCTGCGGTGTGAGGAACTGATGGGACCGGATGTTTGAACTGCCAAAGTGCCACTCCTGCCATCCAGGACTGTCACAGACAGGCACTGCGAGCACAGGGAATAAAGAAAGTTCTTCTGTTCAGGTACAGAAGTAGCCTTGAGATCTAAAAATACTGATGTTGTCCACTTCTGTCCACAGCACAACCTGCACAGATAGCCTGCAAAGCTTGGGGAGGAGAGGCAGGGGAGAGAAACCTGCTCAGGACAGTAAGGAAGAGTAGCAGCAGTACCACCCAAGATAAAATTCTTCTTAGACATAGCTGGATACAAAAATGGGTTTGTCCTTCTGGGGAGAGACCTGAAACCTTGAGATGTATTTTTTCCCCTCCTTTGTGCCTGTGGAAGGCGTGTGTATGCTGTTTTTAAATTCCCTTTGCAGTGCTTGCAGCCCTGGTGAACTTCGGCAGGTTTGCACTGAGGCTGCCAGACCTGTTGCCAGGTGCGGCAAACACGCCGGGGGTGCCACAGCACAGCGTGGCCGCTCCTGCTGCCTCCAGGCACCTCCCCGCTGCCGAAGAGACCCGTGCCAGTGCCCTCAGTGTCCGGCCCCTCGCCCGGGGCTCCTGCCTGCCCGCTCGGCCAGCCGGCCCCGCTCCTGGCGCTGCTCCTCCCGGCCTTGGGAGAGCGCGGCCGTGCCCCGCACCTGCCCTCGAGGGTGCAGCCTCCAGCTGCGGGCACATCTGTCCCGCCGGGGCCGGCGTTCCCGAGGGGTCGAGTGCGAGGTGACGCTTCCATCTGCGCCGTGCCTGTCCTGCAGCTGCCGCCGGGAGCCGCGGGATGGAGCCTCCGGGCCGCGCCCCCGCTCCCCCCGCCCCGGCGGCAGGTATGTCCCTCCCCGCCGGCACCGCCAGCATCCCCCTCCCTTCATCCCTCCTTCCCTGCCTCCCTCCCTCCCGCCCGCCCTCCGCCTGCATGGAGAGAGCCACAGAATGGCGGAGCGAGAGAAAGGAGCTGCATCCCCGCCCGCCTCCTCACCCTTCCTGGGGCTGCACCTCGCCTCGCCCCCCAATTTCAGGTACCGGCCGCCGTCCCCCCGCGGAACCCTCTCGGGGCTGCCCCTGCCCCCTGCCCGGGGCAGCGCTCCCCATCTGCTGCAGCCCCCGCCCGCACGGCTCCGGCCCCCGCCTGCTCCGGCCCTCTGCCCCCTCGGCGCGCAGCCCCCGGCCCAGCCATCCCTCCTGCCCCCCGGCCCAGCCACCGCTGACCCCACCGCAGACACCGCTCCAGCCCCCCCGGCCGCTTAGCCCGCCCACCCAAGCCATGTTGGCCCTCGCCCCGCACATCCACCACTGCAGCTTCCTAGCCCCCTGCTTGGCCTCGTGTTCCCCTCGCACCCCATTCCCGCCCCCTTACCTGGCTCATCTCCTCTTCCAACACCTCTTCCCCATGGAAGAAAAAAGCTTCATCTCTCTCCCCTCCCCAAGGAAAGCCTTTTTCCAGCCCTTTCCTAGAAATCCCAGGTGCTTCTGCTTCCTTCCTGCCCCTGTGAAACAGGAACCCCAAGTGAGACGGTGGGAGAGTGCCAGAATTGATCCTCTTAGCAATACCAAGTGCTCCCATCGATTTGGGATGCAGGGGGCTGTGTCTCCTCTGAAACCCAATGAGGCTTGTCACAGGGACTCCCGATGGCATGGGCCAGACCAGGCATGCTTGTGGGTTCTGGAGCCTCTGGTGCCTGCTGAGGGTAGCTCTGGGAGAGGGATGTGCTGGGTGGGTAAGGGAGGAGCCCTGCCCCGCCTGCAGGTGCAGTGTTCGCTTGCTATCAGGGGTGGCTCGCTGCTCCTGGCAGCTGTGCCCTCGTCAGCCATTGCTCTCTGCTTGCCTCTGCCACCCAGGGGTGCTGGGGGGAGCTGCCTGAGAAAGGGGAATAGTACCAGCTGCCTTGCATGCTGAGATTTTGGGTGGAAAGGAGGGGATGATCCACACTTGGGACCACAGCTGAGACCGTGCCCTCCTCTGTGAGGCCCAGCCCCTGAGGTTGGGGAGCCCCTGGGTCCCTGTGAGGAAACAGATGGGTGCAGCCAAGCAGAGGTGGTGCTCAGGCAATTGATATTTGAAGGGCTCTGCTTCTAGACCCCCGTTGCTGGTGGCTCAGGCTCTTTGGCAGCTGCCTCCTATTGCAGCGCTGCCTGCGAGAGCTGCTGGGAGCTGTTGCAACATGGCTGGTGTACCCTGCAAAGCCAGCGATTAAACGCTGCCTCCGGAATCCTCCACCACGGAGAGGGGGCTTGGCCACCGAGCCAGGGCTGGAGGCTGAGCTGCCGAGCAGCTCTGGGCCTACCACCTGTCCTGCTGTCCTGGAGGTAGCGGCTGTCCCCTGGGCACCCTCCTGCTCCCCAGCAAACAGCTGTGCCCTGGGAGGGAGAGCGAGCTGCTGCTTCTGGCTGTGCCTCAGATCTTTGGAGAAGGAGCTCTGTGTGCTGCCAGCCTGCTCCAGGGAAGAACTGACTGTGTGAAGGAGGCTGTGCAGCTGGGTGGAAAACTGGGGAATCAAGGCAGGAGTGCAAAATCTTCCCCGGGCACCAAGCTCAAGGTGTAAGTGGAAGAAAATGCAGTGATGTGTCTGAGCCTGGGGCAGGGCCTGGCAGATCAGAGGCGATGCTGTGGCGGGGAGTGTCGTGTGAGAAGGGAGCCATGCTTGTGAAACACAAGCTGGGTTATGTGTCACAGCTTGGCTTGTGCAGGGCTCAGCGAGGGGCTGTCCCCACAGATGAGCTGCCCCCAGCAGTGATGAGCGTGGCTCAGAGTGAAGGCTCAGAGCACGGCTGGCAGCGAGGTGGGCTCTGCCCCTGCTGGCTGCCTGCAGGATGAGGTGTTTCAGATTTCTGCCCTTTGCTACATGTACCTGCACCCCCAGCTCCGAGCGGTGACATACCAGCCCAAGTATTCAGGTGGCTTGAATTGAGAGAGGGCTCAGTCCTGGCCAGCAAGCAGACTGAAGCTCTGAAGAGACCAGGCAGAGTGGCCTGGCAGTGATGGTTTGGTGTTGTCTGAGAAGAAGTGGGAGGAAAGGAATGGTGAGGTGATCCCTCCTTTAGCCAGGAGGTCCTCCAGAGGTGTCTGTTCTTCACGACGAAATAACAGCATTTTAGGAGACAGCAGTAAAAAAGTCATTCTCACCCACCCTCCCGTTGTTCTTAAGCTTCCCAAAGCCTTGCAGTGCAGTCTGGGTTCACTGGAACTCCTTAACATCTTTCTCTGGGACACTGTGTTGCAGCTCCTTGCCCTGCTAAGAAGCTTTGGCAGTCCTTTGTGGCAGGCTTTCTCTCTGTGGGGCCTCTCTGGGTTAGGGGTCCCTCTACCCAGCACTAGAGGGACAGGGAGGACTGGCACAGCTGGGGCACAGCTGGATGCAGGGCCCTGCAGAGCTCAGTGTTACCTGTCCCACTGTCCCCAGCACGGTGGCTCTAATGTAGCTGGAACTGGGAGGGGTCACGGAGTGATCCCCTCTATCTCCTTCAGCTTTCCCTGATAAAAGCAAAGGGCATCCACCTAGCTAGTGGGCAGGAAGGCACCTAGGGAAAGAAACCCTCAGAGAGTTACTTCCACAGGTCAGGAGAGAGGGGAAACTACTCCACTACTCAGGGAGCCGTGTCAGAAATCACAGCCCTTTGGGAAGGGAGGGTCTCTCTGGGGGAAGAAGTTCTCCCAGTCTTGTCGGGAAGTTCAAAGACGCACCTTCAGGCTGAGGCAAAAATCACTTTAGCTCTGGTTTGTTTTCTGTGTCTGTCGTGCTCATCTGGAGCTGTCAGCAAAGCCTGTCTGGAGGCAAGGAATGAGCTGGGCGTCGGAATGGGGCTACCTGTGTTCTTGTGAGGGGGGACAAAAGGGTTGTCTTCCTCTGGTGGAGGGAGAGGCACCTTCTCACCGCTTCGAACAAAGCCACTGAGATGGAAGAGAAAGACAGGGCCCAGCCAAATGTAGGCTAATATTATTTTTTCCAGTGGTGCTGGTTACAGGACTTGCACACAGCACCTAACAGCAGACTATCAGAGCATGGCTTGGGCAGCTGGGCCTGTTGGAGTGCCCAGCTTCATCACATCATTTTTTTGCCCTGATTTTGCCCTGCATGGAAAATCCTCTGCAGTGGCAGTGGGCTGACAGGGGATGGGCTTAATCATAAGGGGTTCTTAGGACTGTGATCAAGCTGCTCCTGCCATGGGCAGGTAACATCTGCCTCTGTTCATGCACCCATGTGTGTACTCTTGCTCACAGCCCCTGAGAATCCCAAGTTTATCAGTTCTCATGCATACAGCAGGGCTGCCCACCTTCAGGTGCTGCTTGGCACATCCTTCAGGAAAGCACTCATAACCTGCAAGGACAGGGTTCTCCTGGGGGATTCTCCAGGGTCTCTCTCACAAATGGAGACAGACTCCCACATACCTGTGATGCCATGGCCATTGGCAAGGGAAGTTGGCCAAAATACACGTGTAGGTCCTGCTCAGACTTTCACTGCCAGTGATGGAGCTGAGAGGAGTCAGAGCTGTTTCATTTTGCTGGTATTTTTAGCCTCTTTGAGAAGCAAGAGAGGAAGGAAGGGGTGTTTCCACCACAGGGAGCAGAAGTGGGTAATGGAGAGCCTTCCTTGTGTTTCCTAGGAAGTCCTGGATCATCCATGTGAGAGGAGCAAAGGGCGCGAGTAATACGAAGATAGAGATTTCTTTATTCGTGGCACTAATTGAGGTTTCAAGCAGAAGAGGTGCCTCCAGGCAGAGCTGATAGGGAAGATGGAGTCCTGGATGCTGTTCTTGTGGGGCTGAGTGACAATGACCACAGTGTGATGAGTGATATTCACCAGTGGTGAGGCACTGGTGGGGAGACAGCTTGTAACAGGTTAGCTCAGCAGGACAGTCCAGGCCCTGAGCTGGGCTTCTGTGGCATCACCCTTTAACCTGTCCAGGAGCAAAGCAGGTGGTGGGAGATGTACCCATCACTTGGAGCTCCTGGAGTGGGTGTCAGTGAGGGGCAAGAGAGCAGTGCTGTGATAGTGGCAGTGGGGGTGCCACCCCACTGTGTATCACAGTGGGTGCAGCCTGTGGGGAGGGGGATGCCCTGTTCCCATCTCAGAGTCATGGTGGGTGCCTCTTCTAGAGCTACTTTGGCTTCATCTTTGGCAAGGAGTGAGTGGGTCTGAGAGGCACAGGGGTGGTTTAGGATTATGTGATCTGCTGTACCAACAGTTTGTCAGCAACACCTGATAGCCCCTCCTGGAAAAGACCCCTATTTCCTTCAGCAGCAGAAGAGGTGTGGGAGCTGGCAGAGCAGCTCACCAGGTATTTCTCTGGCCCTCAGCGTGGGTTAGAGGTTGGAGAATGATCGTGCCTGAGGCAGGAGTGGGTCTGGGGGCTAGGTGGGGGCAGACAGGGAAGGGCAGCGGTGCTAGCACTGCTCTGTGCTGGCGGGGCTTGTCCCTTGGCGAAGGCGCTCCCTGGGCTTGGAAGTGCAGCTGGCCAAGACACCGGTCCTGCTGTGCTGGGAACACTCTGGCCTTTGCATCAGAGAGGGGCCTCGCTCCGCCTGGGGAGAAGCTGGACAGATGCTCCTGTCTGTGTCCCCTGCTGTGGGGGACAGCAGTGCTGCAAGGGCAGGAGGAGGCCGTGTGCTGAGGGTTTCCACGATGGGGTTAGCAGATCCCCTGTGCCCACTGTGGGTGCTGAGGAGCCGAGTGCTGGAGCAAGACCAGGAGCCAGGCTGGCTGGCTGGCAGGCAGAGGCAGTCAGCATCCCCAGCAGAGTGCAGGGACTTGGCGCTGGCTCAGCTGGGGAGGTTATTTTTTTTTTTCCCTTCCCCTCCAGGACAGCTGATTCCATCTATTTTTAATGAGCTTCCCCAGGTTGCGCAGTGAGGATAGAGAGCAGCGCCGGCAGGCACAGACTGCGACGGGGCAGGCGGAGAGGCAGCGGGCACCCAGGGCTCAGCTCTCACCTCCCTCACCGCTCCTCGCAGCAGGTCTGGGGGTGTTCTTTGGTGTGGGAGCGTGTCCTCCAGTGAGGGGGGGTCCTCCTCAATGCAGCTGCCCTTGAAAATGGAGTCGAGCACCGAGGAGGAGAGCTGGCTGGAAGATCAGTGGGAGAAATGGTAGGGGACCGGCTGGGCCTAGGGAAGGGGGGACAGTCCCGCGGGCATGCAGGGGAATGAGGGCAGCCCCTTGCTCCTGGGCACATCACCCTTCTCTGCGAGTGATGGCCACAGGACAGGAGCAAACTTGGCACGCAGCTGAGCCCAAAGTTTTGCTGGCTGCGCAGGGAGCTGCGTGACAGCCGGGCACCAGCGTGGCAGAAGGTGTCTGCACACCTCCTGCTGTGCCCAGCAGTGGCTGGCCCGGCAGTGCTGGGGAACCCGCTCAGCATCTCCCCATCCCCGAGAGCATGGGCAGGGCTGCCTGTCCCCATCCTGGAGTGGGGGGCACTGCCACCCTGTCAGGCTGCTCCTGCAGGGCCAGGGAGCCCTGGCAGCCCCTCGGCAGCGTTGTGCCCTGAGCAGACCCCGCAGTGCTCACTGCATGGCGGGTGGAGGCCCCGAGCATCAGCAACGGCTGATGTCCCACCCTGGCCACCCGTGTAACCGGAGAAGAAATCAATTTCTGCTTTGAAGGCTCATCATGAGCCTCCTGCTCCGCCTTGCCTCCCTTCCATGGGCAGCAGGAGGAGACAGGAAAGGGGGGGTCCAGTCATCCCACCCTGTGCTGAAGGCCGTGTCCTTGCATTCCTGTTGTGTCTTGCAGGGGCTGCCTCCATGGGTGTGGCTGTTCCCAGTTGTCTTCACCCCAGGAGCCCTCTACTAGTGAGGTCCTCGGAAACACAGAGGGAAGATGCTGCTTCACCTTTGGGCTTTTCCCTCTCCAGGAGCTGGGGCAGGGGAGATGTTACACCTCCATGCCACTGGGCTGGTGGCACTGCATGGGGGAGCCCCAAGATGTGAAAACAATGCTTAAAGTGAGAGTGGGAGCTCTGCAGGTCGCAAAGCACCATTCTCATTCTTTTCTCACTGCACTGCTGGGGACAAATCCAGAGAGGGGTGATGGACTTGGCACAGCCCTTTCACCCAAGTGTTTCCCAGCCAGAGGAGCTGGGAGCAAAGGGAAATGGTGGCAAGCAAAGCAATGTCCATGACCACTCCAGACAAAACTCAGGGGTCTGAGTAGGTTGGCCAAGGATTTTTGAATTGGGCTTTTTTATTTTCCCCTGTGGTAACGAATAAGTAAGAAGAGCATTGAGGTACCACCATGTTGAAATGTTTTAATGCTCAGAAGCCAGGAGCACCTCACCACTCCCCTGGGGCTCATCAGCACATTTTCAGCTGCTAAAAGGATCTCTCTTGTTTTGAAGGGGTGTAAGAAATCTATCTGTGTGTCTGGGGCTGACAGCCCTAAGGGACCCCTGAGGCTGTGCAGACCAGCTCAGCAGCACTGATGTTCACAGGGATGCCCACAGTCACCCTGGGGAGTGATTTTGGTGCAGAGGGAAATAGCTGCCCTCTCTTACTGCAGGCAGCTGGGCTGGGATATCCCTCCCAGCTGCAGCTCAGTGGCTGGTTCTGCCATGGCTGAGAGATTTGCCGTGCTTACAGGTTCTGTGGGTCTTGATGTGCTCACCTGTCCCAGCAGGTCCATACTCCAGCTGTGCCCTGGACACAGCCTTTCCACTTTGTGTAACCCTGGCCTTTGCCCTGTTGGGTGTCTGTGCCCAGCTGGGACAATCCCAAAGGCTCCCTGGGATGGTGTGAGCAGAACAAACCTCCTGTGGTGGGGCTGGCTGTTCTGTCTGTTCCATGTTCTCTCAGCCTGCATGTCCCTGCTGTCTTTGGTCAGGCAGGGACTGCTTTGGGGTGCACTCCTGCCTCCCAACAGTCATGGACCATGCCAAGCCCAGCCATTTGATGGGGACAGACCTATCCCCTCTGAGAAGAAGCTACCTTCCCAGTCTTTCTTCCTAGCAGAGACTGGGAGAGCCTCTCCTGGGGTGTCAGTGCTGCTCCCAGCGCACAGGCACCACAGCACCCTGCACCCTCCTGCCCACCACTGGGGCAGTGGGTGACCAGGCCATCTCCACTCCCTCCAGGCTCACCCATGACATCAGCCTTGAGGAATTTGAGGATGAAGACCTCTCTGAGATCACTGATGAGTGTGGAATCAGCCTGCACTGCAAGGAGAGCCTGACAACCCGGGTAAGCGTGATGGGGATGGGCAGAATGTGCCAGTGGGGCTGGCAGGACCATCAGCCCACATGCAGGACCACCAGATCCCCAGAGTGATGCTTTCTCAAGGAGCCCAGTGCCATGGCCCCCGTCCCCTCTGCTTGGCAGTGCCCTCTGCTCATTCCAGCACAGTGCAGTCCTTTCTGTACCAGCCAGACTCAAGGGACTCAATCTCAAAGCTGGTGCATTTTGGTTTCCACTGTGCTGTAGGGGTTGGAGTTTGTTCCTCAGGGATGAGCCCAAGGATTGGGGTGTAAATGGGGGGCATGCCCCCATTTGAGCAGGATGACCAGCGAGCATTTGGCACCTGACAAGCATTCTCAGGAATCAAGGACATTTGTAAGGTGTCACCAAAGGCCCCACCTGGGCTGTGCCTCCTGTCCCCACATGCATCCCTGGACCTGCGGATGCAGCTGGGCTGGCATGGTGAGAGCTGTCCTCTGCTCACCAAAGGTGTTCTCTCTGCTTGCTAGCTAGCTTTAGCTAGAGCCGTTCACAGGTCTTTAGGAGGCTGGAGACCTGGAGGTTCCTGAAACCTGGGTGGAGGAGGAAGCTCTAATGCCAGCAGGTGGAATAAAGATGGGAGCTGGGAAGCCTGTGCAGGTGCCACAGCTGGGTGTCCCATCCATCTTAGAGAGGCTCTCAAGAACCTGATGGGGTTCACACCATGGTTTGAACTTCCCTAGGAGGCCATGGGGGCAGAAATGTGGAGATAAATTGATAATTACATAGGATTTGGAAATATGCAGGGTGTTAAAGGAAAAGCCATGGCCTGAGCAGTCTCACATCACTCAAGGAATCACATACACACCACCTGAGACTTTTAGCTGCTGGGAGCAGAGTGTCTCTGTAGCAGGCAGCTCCAGTAAGCTGACAGGTGCCCTTTCGACCCCGCACTCAAACACACCCTCACTCTAAGGCTCACTCCTCCTCCTTCAAGCTCGACCCTGGGTTTCCTGTAGCAAAGTCCCTGGCTCAGATTTCATAAAAATAAATAGTTTAGTGGTACAGCACCAGGTCAGCTCAAGCTGGGTGCCTGTGGAGAGGGATCCTGAACAAAGAAACTCCTGGGCAATTATACCCATACAACTCATGCACCCACCCCTCAGACACTCTCCATGCACCCCTTGGTCCAGTGGTGGTTTTTGGTCTGGGGTCTTCTAACATCTTACTGGGTTCTTTCTCTGTGTCTGTGCAGGCAGGCCATACACTGTTCTTATCTTGTGGAGTTACAGCTTCTGCTGACAGCTGGAGTCTCCTTGTCTTCTGGTTTGTACTTCTGGTGCACCTGCTCACTGGCAGAGCATGGGGAAATAAAAAAGCCCTAGGCTTGGGATAAACACTATTCAGCAACAACCACAGCAGCATCAGTGTGTTATCAATGCTCCCCTCATAAGAAAGACAAAACACAGCACTGCACCAGCTACTAGGAAAATTGCTAGGAGAATTAACTCAATTCCAGCCAAAAACATCTCTAGGTGTAAATTCATAGCTTGTGTCCCAAGGCTTCAGGAGATCCAGCTACTGATGCTAGGCAAGTAAAGCTGAGCAAACTGCATACTGGAGCACGCAGTATTGTAACTCTGTGAGCCCTTTCTACTGAAAACTTACTTATTTAAGCTAAGAACTAATACCTCTCAACACAGAGTTTCTGCATTTTGTCAATGTGTTTCATGCTAAAGGATGCAAATGCTGGAGGAGCAGCCAAGTGGTTTGAGAATCATTCTGTCCCTCAGAGGAAATACTTCCTCTGCAAAACTGATAAAGACCCAGAGAGGACAGGAAAGGCACAAGAATTTGTCGCAGATTTAAAATTAGAAAGTGAATTTGTGTCGTTTGGAATTCCTCACTGCAGGCAGGACAGTACAGGCAGACCTCATCCTTGGGAGGTGCAGGTGTCTTGCTGTGCTCCTTGGTCTAATTCGTGACCTTCCCAGCAAAAATTTGTCTGTTCCCAGATATGAGAATGCTGCTGGATATCTCTGCTCCAGCTGCAGGCTCCTCCTGCTATAGGATGTGATGGCCAGACTTCCCTGGGACAGTCTGGGCTCATGGGCTGTGTGTGCTCAAGGGAGGAGGGATAATGCTGCAGGGAAAACCAAGGGCAAAGCCAGTGCTGGGCATCCGTGAGGGCACAGCCGCAGCCAGGGCCTGGCATTGGGAAGATGCTCCTGCCTGCAGTAGGTGAGGCAGACAGAGCCTGGGGGTGTGTTGCTGGGTTCGTCCCGTTACCCATCCCAGTTCCCCACTGCTGACAGCACCCCTGGGCTCAGGGCAGGATTTATTTTTTTTTTCTCTACAGATTGACAGCCCTTGGCTGAAGTTTGGCAGGGAGGGGAAGGGGCAGGGGGGACTTGCAGCTCAAGCGCTGCAGCCCTTCCTTGAGGGAAACCCAGTCTCTTTTACCCATTTGAAACAGTTTACTCAGGGGTTTCTGTATCCCTGTGCTGCAACACAGAGACCTGACCCTCAGCAGAGAGTTGGCTCAGGCTCTGGGAGCGAGCCCCATGCCTTCCCTGAGGACAGCTCAGAGCTGCTTTGCACAAATGTCCGGGTGCACTGAGAGTCTGCTGGAGTGGGAGGGGGAGGCGAGGCTGCCGTAGGGGAAGCAGTGAGTTATTCATAAACACAGCAAAGGAGGAAGCTTATCATGCTCAGAAAAGATGCCTGCTAAAAATACGTCCAAATGGTTTATATGGGACACGGAGGATTGCCCGAGGAGCAGAACCAAAAGTGGTGACAACAATGGCTGTGAGAGGGGCTTTTCAATCCCAAATGTTGAAGGCGAGAGCCAGGGAGCTTTCCAAGCTGATTGCCATCCAGAGCAAGCTGGGGGCGACAGGGTTGCGAGATCTGCCTGATGGAAGCAGCGAGGCCCGGAGGGAGCAGCGTGGCCGGGCCTGCGTGCGGCGCAGGGCCGCAGGTCAGAATGGCCGGCAGTTGGCATGGCCGACTGCATCGTGTGGGGCTGTCAGTGAGCTGGGAGCAGGGCAGCAGGGGCCGTGCTGCGCCCTGCCCATGGTGAGCACCCAGGGCCCCCGAGCAGCTGTGGCAGGGAGGTTGAGGGCCTGGCTCTGGTCACCCCTGCAGGGCCAGGCAGCGGTGGAAGCATGGCAGTGGAGCACGGGAGGTGAAAGCAAGCTGCTGGCTCAGAGTCACACCAGGGCACAGGGGCACGGGCAAGGGAGAGAGGATCTGGGGAGCACCGTGGGACACGGGGCTGGGTCACCCAGCTGCCCTGCTGTGAGTCTCTGGACAGGTGGGCACAGTCACCCAACAGCGAGCAGGGAAGCACTGAAAGGAGCAAGGGGGACAACCCTGCCTGAGGGCTGCGGAGGTGGCTGCTGGATGGGGACAATCCGTGACCTTGATGAAGTGGGGGGTCTAGGCAGAGCTGGTTGATGGCAAAACCTGTGGCAGTAACAGGCAGCTGGTGTGGAGGTCACAAACAGAGATGGGTTTTGGGGATTTTTTTTGGTCCCAGAAAAACAATGACCTCGTTATGGGCTATTTTAGCAGCTCTTCAGAAACAGTGGCTCAGACACACAGAAACTGCAAGGAGGAGCAGACTGGTGTTTGTGCAGGAGGGAACTCTCCACTGACAAGGACCACACCTGGTGGATGGGAGACAATGTTCTAAGAGTGAAGAATAATACCATGTGAGACTGAAAAGAACCTTAATTTCAACAAGAAGTCCCCGTGAATGAAATGAGAAGTGAGATAGGCTGAAGAGAGGCTCATAGGAGGAGCAGAGATGTCATTTGGGCTGTTGAATGGCAAGGCAGGAGGCCAGCTGGGAAGGAGCTGGGGCCACAAGGGCAAGGGACACCACCTCTACCTCACCAATGGCAGCAGTCAGGTATGTTGAGAGGATAGTTGCAACAAAAGCACCAGACTTGGGGTTTCGCCTTATTTTAGTGGCTTGGAAATCCAGGGTGACAAGATCTGGGTTTCAGCAAAATGGATCCCAGCAAACGGCCAGGCAGAGGTTAATAGAAGTTTAATGCCCGATCTGTTTTCCAGGAACTGTGGAAAACAGTTAATGCAGGAATGAAAAAAAAAAATTAAAAATAAATACCTCTCTTGGAAATACCTAAGAGCATGAGAACAAGTGCCCAAAGGGAAAAGAGCCGATGAAGGGCTGTTTCAGACCTTTTTATGCAGAGCCTTCGTGGGTCTGCATGAAAAGGTCTGAAACAGCCACAAAGATACAGATATGTGGAGGAAAAAAACAGGTTTTTTGGCATAATAATATTGCTGGGAATGCCAGAGGCTTTTTCTTGATGTTGAGCACCACTGATCCAAGTGTGCTGCTGCTGGCAGCTGCTCCCAGAAGGCCAGCGGGACCCACTGCAAAGAGGGAAGCAGCTGCCATGAGCCTGCCATCCAGGGACTGGTGAGGAACTGGATGTGGGGGCTGGGAGCAAAGGACAGGGCAGCAAGGTGGCTGCTGGCTCCGTGCAGCTTTTCACAGGCTGTCCCATGAAGCTGCCTCTGTGGTCCATGGCCAGCTGTGGCTGTGCCAGGCGGGGGGCAGAGAGGCGTCTCCTGGCGCTGTGAAGCCAGCCGGTGGCGGGGAGAAGGGGCAGAGTTGTGCCTTCTGCTCTGCAAGTCCCCCTCGCTTCCCTGCGCTCACAAAATGCTTTCCCCAGCTGAAGGTTTTGCTACTCCTCTAACAGTGAAGGCGGTGAGAGTAGGGCAGCAGGGAAGACTTGCATCAGTCAAGAGACATTTTGTGTATCACCCCACTCCTCTTGTTCCCTTTGCTAGGGAAGTGAGCAGCTTCCTCAGGTGGGCAGCATCCCCCACACATGGGATTCCTCAGTGATCCCAGTACCTCTCAGTTGCAGCAGGGCTCATTCTGCTCCAGCCCCCTGGAACCATGGATCACAGCATTGGCACTGTCAGAGACACCAGTTTCTGGACACTGGGACTTTTTGCCATTGTGACAGCACCGTGCAGGTGGGAGGTAGGATCAGCATGAGCGCACCAGCATCATATCAGTCCCAGGGACAGGTCTGTAAGGAAGCACAAACGTCCCTGTGACTGCACTGGGGATGAGGTGTGCATCTTGTGTTTATCCTGCCACAAGATTTGGGCACTGGTACTGCTCTCCCACAGGGCAAAGGGACTTTGGGGAAGTCACCTCACCATTGCATCTGTGCTGAGACATGAGCATGCTCAAGCTGACCTTAAGTGACATTAATTTGTTCCTGGAGAGCTCCCGAGGCAGCCTGTTCTGGTGGGCAGTATCCTTGCAGTTAGAAAGGCTTCCCAATGTCTAGTCCCTGCCCTTGCTTTGCAGCTCACTGCAGGTCTCACTCACATGGTAAGGTGATTGATTTCTGTGTGGTTTCAAAATCACTTTGTTGAGCTACAGGCCATAAATAATACCTGCAGTGGCTATAGTTTCCCCCGAGTTTTTGAACCTGGAATGCTGCACCCCTGCTAGGGTGCCCTTTTCTTCAGAATGACAGTGATTTGCTTTTCTGCATCCTTCCGGGTATTTTCCCTCTGTGAGTTTTCCAAGTGATTGCTACAGCTACAGGATTATGGAAGCAGCATTATTAGCAGTCTAGGTTGAATGTCACCAGCTGACTCCAATACACCCACTTTGGCTAGGTATAATCTATGCAGCTGGCTTTTCCCTCCAGTTCTTTCCCCGTGCCTTGGTTTCATT
Organism: Passer domesticus; assembly: GCF_036417665.1. NCBI lineage: Eukaryota > Metazoa > Chordata > Aves > Passeriformes > Passeridae > Passer > Passer domesticus. The sequence goes on from NC_087479.1 coordinate 38,467,083, forward strand.
GTTAAAATCCATGTCATTTGTCACAGACAGAAATGCAGAACTTGTAGCATGAAGGCTAAGGCTTAAAACAAGAGATTTAAATGTTTGAAGCTTCAAGAGGACAAGTATTGGTGGCAGTGCTTCTCCAGTTGCTCACCCACTACAGGACTTTAGCAAGGACACTGGGGAAATGAGTCCCATGAGAGGGTTTGTACTGTGCCTGCAGCAGGCAGAGCCCTGCCTGTGCTGGCTTTTGTCTGAGTTCAGGAGCTGGTAGCAGCAAGAGCTCTTGGAGCAGCTGCCAGAGCTGCTGGGGCTGTTTCCTCTCTCATGACTCAAGGGGCATCCTCCATTCAGCTGGAGACATGGATAGTATTCAGCTGCAAAATCCCACCCTTCCCCATCTCTGCCTGCTGAGGAGTCACCACAAGCAGCTGATAACACAGGCAAGTCAACTCCACGATGCCAAGCTGCTGCCTTTATTTCTGGCTGCAGCAACTTGTGCATGTGTGAGCTGCAGTTAATGCAAGGAGGGGGCCTTGGGAAGGCACCCACGGACCTTCAAACACACACAGAGGTGACATTGGTGCCTCTTTGCCCAGCAACATAGCCACAAGGAGTGGGTCCAGCCAGGGTGGTGGGATGGGACACCTGCTCCTCAAAGTCCCCACAGGCCACAGTGGCCGCCCTGCTCCAAAAGGGCACAGGGGAAAAACGGGAGCTGCCTCCAGCCAGAGCACAGCCAGCATCAGCAAGTGACTGGAGATCCAGTGCCGGGCATCCTTCCATATGGCCTCAGGTCTGATATATGCAAACGCATGCAAGGAGTGGGCAGAGAAAGCTTGTCAATGAGTAAGACAAGGGGGAAGGAGCTGCTGGTCCAAGTGGGCATTGCAGGGAAGGAGGAGCCTGACTCCTTTCAGAGGTGTGCAGTGAAATTTTCAACCCCGTAGAGAGAAAAAGCAGTAGTAGTAGTAATGCAGTACATGGGGCCAGCACGGTGGTGGGTTCTCCACCTGTGAGGAAGTTCAGGGGTGATGGACAAGACCCCAAGTGACCTGCTGCAGGCAGGGGGTAGACAAAGTCTGATCAAACTGATTACATGCTTGTATGAGTCCCACCTGCCAGGACAGGAGGAAGAAAGGGCACAGTGTACCTTGGAAGGAAGAATCATGGGGCAGCCCAGGCTGGAAAGGACCTCAAAGCATCACCGGGCCAAACCCTGTGTGGGAAAGGGAGTCTGGGTGAGACGATCTGGCACACTCTCTAGTGGCGTCTTGAAAATCTCCAGCGATGAGGACTCTACCATTTCCCTGGGGAGGTTGTTCTGCGGAATGGTTGTTCTCACTGTAAAAAATGTCCTTGTTATGTCGAGATGAAAGCTGGGTGTGCACGTTTGCGTGCTTCGCAGTGAGTGTGACGGCTGCATGTACCTGCAGACAGACACCTGCCGGGAATAAGCCCCATCACTAAGGGACAAGGATGCTGCCCGCACCTGCCTGGGGAGGGGGCGCGGGGCTGCGCGGCTCCGGGAATAACATCGCTGCCCCTTTAAAAGGCAGCGGCCGCGGGTGGCAGCGGCGGCCGCGGCCCCGTGCCCGGCCCCGCGGGAGGCCCGTCCCGCCGTGTGGCCTGATCGCGGCGCTAATCCCGGCAGGGCCATGTGAGCCGGGCGGGCGGCGCGGCCCGGGCGGCGGGCGGCGGGGAGGCCAGCCGGCTGCAGGCCGAGATGCTCCAGCTCGACCTCATCGACGCGGCGGGGGACACGCCGGCCGAGGAGCAGACGGCGCCCGAGCCGCTGCAGAAAGACCCCCCGGCCGGGACCACCGAAGTGTACAGGCCGAAGAGACCCACAACCCTCAACCTCTTCCCGCAGGTGCCTCGCAGCCAGGTGAGGCGGGAGGGGGGGCTCAGGGCGGTGGGTGGTGCGGGGGAGGAGGAGGAGGAGGAGGAAGGATGCTCCCGCCGTCTGCCGGGAGCTTTGTCTCGGGCGGATGGAGGGAGGGGGTGGGATGGAAGGGGATGGTGGGCTCGGCTGGAGGGGTGGCGGGGCTCGGCACCGCGGCAGCCGCCCCCGCCATCCCGGGTCCCTTCTCCCGGCCGCTCCGTTCCGGGGCAGCGCAGGCCGAGCCCGAGGGAGCGATCTGCGGGCCCGGGGGTGCCCGGTGCCGGGGGCCTGAGCACGCCCCGGCCGCCCGCCCCTGCGCACCGCCGAGCATCCCAGCACGGCGCTCGGCGGGCGTTCTTTGAGGGGCTGAGGCCTCGGGTGGGTCCTGCTTTCATCTCTGGTGCCGGGGTGGAGAGGGAGCACGCCAGGAATAGTGTCGGGAGTGAGATGTGCCCCATCAGGGCCCGGGTGGCCTGGCAGAGAGCCGTGCGGCAGGGGCAGGGTGGGAGCTGTGAAGAGCTCCCGTGGGATGGGGAGCAAACGGGGCAGGGATACCGAACGTGAATGAGCCATCGCGGAACGGGGCACCACAGCACGGACTGGCGAGCCCAGGGCCGGCACCAGCAGCTGGCTGGGCTCCAGCGGCCGCGGGTTGGGGCAGCACCAGCTCTGGGGCAGGCTGGTGACACCAGGTGCCCCATGCCTGGCAGTGGGGACATGGTGGCCTCAGCTTCTGAGCGGTGGTGCCTGGCAAGAGAAGCATTAATGTCAGAACCCCGTACAAAATCTGAGAGACCGAAAAGCAACGCCCAAAATGGTGGCCAGGAGAACAAGGGGGTACTGTTGTCTCACTCACGCTCAGATTTTGTAAAGATTTTGGATGGTTTTAGCCAAGACTGCCTGCCCCACACAGCCATGGTGTCACTGTCACCCCTGGAATGGATGATGTTTTGGTGCCCTGCATCCTGACCCCCGAGGCGGCGGCTGGAGTCTCTTTGCTCTGCCGCTTCTGCAAACTTCACAAGCCCACGCAAAGTGCACAACGTGCAGGGCTATTTTTGCCGCCCTCCTCCATTCAGCTCTGCCTTCTGCCAAGTAGGAGGATTTTCGTCGTGGTGACGTTCAGCCGAGGAGCATGAAGTGAGAGGCAGGTGTCCCCGTGGGTGACAGATGGGGAGTAGTCAGAGCTGGGTGTCACCAGCCCAGCACCGGCAGCTGATGCCAGCTCTCTGCCTGAGGCCATGGGTGGGAGGAGGAGGAGGAAGGCACAGAGCCAAGGATAGGCGCCCGCAGGCAGCTGGCACCGGGGACAAAGGCAGCAGGGCTGGGGAGGAGTGGGGGAGCTCCACTGAGCATAATGGACAAGGGGACAGCAGCAGCCTTGTCCCACCCTGTGCAGGGACCACGAGCAGCAAGTGGTGTGTGGCAGCCACATCCAGCTGGGGAGCAGCAGGGCCTTCTCCCAGACACTCAGTCCCAACCCCAGTGTCCGGGGGTGGGAGCAGGCGTCCAGAGAGGGATGGGGGTGGGGGGAATTGCAGAGATGGTAGGCTGGGGAGGGGAAGCTGATGGTCCCTTTGCAAGGAGATGGTGAGGCTGTGGAGCTCACTGTGAGGTGTGGGCACAGCTGAGCTGAAGACATGGGGAATGGGAGAGGGGGCTTTGCTGCAGCTGGCAGTGGGAGCCTGGAGCCAGCAGGGATGGTGGCACAGGACTATGGCATGGCTGCCAGGTAGGATAGTGCTCTTGGTAAGATCTAGTGAGAAGCTGGCTGTAAGGTGCTTGGGGTTCCTGTTCTGGATGCCTACCTCTGGCCAGAGGCACTTTCTCCCTCTGTCTGTGTGGTGCCCTGAGAACACAGGGTGCAGGGCATCCCTTGGGGACCAGCCTGTCCCCAGTCTGTCTCCACTTGTGTGAGACACTGCATCCCCTTGACCTGCCCAGCTCCCTTCTCCTACAAATAGTCAGAAGAGGGACCATAGCCATGCATCCTCTCTTGAATGCCCATTTGGGGCACCAGGCATTCTGCCAGACAGGGTGTTCACAAAGCAAAGCGTCATCCCAGCCTCTGCTCTTGTGGGGCCAGGATCCAGTCTGGTGATGTCTCAGTTGCTGCTGGGCACTCTATGATCATCATCCCAGGCAGGTGGCCTGGAAATGGTGAGAGGAACATCCCCAGCTCCCCAGAGGGCAAGAGGCAGCTATTGTGACTGTCTAGGTTCATCCTCTAAGACACTGTGAATGCCTCTCCACCCTGCAGGGCATTACAGACCCCTGCATGCTCTGGCCCTGTGGCATGGCTGGGCTCAGTGGGCTGTGCCGGCTGCATTGCTGCCTTCTTTCCCAGTCCAGGCAGCCAGGCTGGCTTGTGTGTGCTGGCCCTGTGGCACTCTGCACGCAGAGGCCATTGTTGTGACAGCTTGCCTGGCCCACATCCCGGCCCATGGTGTCCCTGGGAAAGGCTAGCAGGGACGTGCTGTTATTTGCCTTGGCACAGGCGAGACTCATGAGGGCCGTGGTGGGAGGTTGCCAAAGCTCTGTGAAGGGGGTCTCTCCCTCCCCACATGGAGGCAGGGATCTGGCAGGCATGGTTCAGCAGTGTGTGACAGGATGGAATTTTGGGGCAAAGGCTTCCTTCATGTCAGTGAAGAGGCAAAGTAAGGACAGGGCAGCTCCTGTGCTGCTGGGAACAGCTGCGGGCTGGTGATAAGGCCGTGAGAAAATCCAGGGAGTCCCAGCGGGGCTTTGGTACTTAAGCAAGACCTAACAGTGCAAAGTGCTGCAGCTGGGGCAGAAACATTTAGTGCCCATAGGAGGGGCTGAGAGCGTGTAGCCGGGGACAGCCTGGGGATGGACAAGGGTTGGCACTGCACCAGGCAGGATGCCACATCCTGTGGGGGCAGGCAGGGAGGATTTGTCCCCCCTCTGCAGGAGGGCCCTCATTAGAGGGGACTCGGTGCCCTTTGCTCCCTGGGTGTTGCAGTGAGGCTGAGCATGTGTTCCCTTGTGCCACCCAGGGCTGGGCAGGCAGGGCACAGCACCCACAGAAACTTGCCCAGGCATGGGCAATATGGATGGCCTGATCCTGCCTCTCCTCTCACGCTGCTCGGATTGACATCTGCTAGTGAGCTGTGTATGTGTAGGTTTGCATACATGCACACTATCAGTGAATGTCCCTGTGTATACCCAATACAGATGTCTCCAGAGGCAGGCATTAATCTATCCAGTAGCTGGCTTCTAGCTGAGCAGCAGCACAACACCTGGTCCTTGGGATTTCCCCCATTCCATTCAGCTGGGTGGTTTGAAGGTAGGCAGGGCTGGCAGAATGGGAGCAAAGCATGCAGGCAGGCTCAGGTCTTGATTTTTTTTTTGTCTTGGGACTGTCCAGCTGTGGGCTTCTGCAGCTGAGTTTCCCTTGGTGGGGGAATGCAGCCCAGCTGGCTCCGTGCCCACCCTGCTTCAGCATCGTGCCAGCTCTTGCAGCATCAGCATGGTGAGATCTGGGGCTGGTGGTCTCCCCGAGCATCATGTGCCCCAGCATGCCCAGCTGAGCGGGGTGCTCTGGGCCCAGGGAGGAATGGGTGCTGCCATGCCACATGCTGTTTACTGTTCAGGCTATAAGACAGCTTTGTTCTTCTCCTCAGGACACTCTGAATAACAACTCTCTGGGGAAAAAGCACAGTTGGCAGGAGCGGGTGTCCCGGTCGTCGTCCCCTCTGAAAACGGGTGAGTTCTCAGGCTTTTGGCCAGGGTCAGCTCCTTGCACCCTTTCATGGTGCTCAGGAGCCTGAGGCAAGTGGTGCTGGAGCAGGAGGCTGGGGAAAACATACCACATGGATGCAGGCTGCATGTCTGTCTTGCTCTCTACAATTACCTGAAAAGAGACTGTTAGTGAGCTGGGAGTTGCTCTCTTCTCCCAAGTAGCACAGAGTAGGACAAGAGGAAGCAGCCTCAAGTTACACCAGGGAAGTCTAGGTTGGATATTAGAAAAAATTTCTTCGTTGAAATGTTGAACAAGCATTGGAACAGGGAAGTGCTGGAATCACTGTCCCCGAAGTGTGGAAAATTGTGTAGATGTGGTGCTTAGAGTCATGGTTTAGTGGTGGACTTGGCAGTGTTAGTGCTTAGACTCGAGAATCTTAGAGGTTTTTTCCAACTTAAGTGATTCTGTGAGTCTGGGTGGCATCCCTGGACACCTTCCCTGTCAGGGAGCATTCCTCGTGTGACTGTCTACGCTGCTCTGCTCTCCCTACAGGTGAGCAGACCCCTCCCCACGACCACGTTTGCCTGAGTGATGAGGTCAATCACCAAAACAGCACAACCTCCACCAAAGACCGGGGCACATCCACGGAGAGCCCGTGCCGGCGCACAGCAGCCACACAGATGGCCCCAGCCTGCGTTGCCTCGTCCCGGCCGCCCGAGAAGCACCAGGCCAGCAGCCGGGCCCCACCACACGGTGCCAGCGTCGTGGTGGTAACGAGGGGCCCCGAGGCCCACCGGGACCGCATCCGCTACCAGACGGATGTGAGGCTGGAGGCCACGGAGGAGATCTACCTGACGCCCGTGCAGAAGAACTCGGACCCCCTGGAGACTGACAAGCCGTTCCTGTCTCAGTCCAGTGAGAACCGCATGTCCATCAGCTCTGACATTGACACCTCCGGCTATTCGGCCCTGGCAGGGAAAACCAACCCCTCCATCAGCGAGGAGGATGAGGTGCTGGACTACATGTCCTCCCCCGACAAGACAAACCTGCCCAGGGCCTCCTGTGGTGGCGGGAGCGGTGGCTCCCGGCCAGGGCACAACCTTCAGCGAGCCTCTGTGAGTTCGGACACCAGTGCCCTCTCCTATGACTCTGTCAAATACACACTGGTGGTGGATGAGAACGTGCAGCTGGAGCTGGTCAGCCTCAAGCAGTGCTACTCAGGCTACAGTGATGAGAGCGACTCGGCCACAGTCTACGACAACTGCATCTCTTCACCCTACGAGTCGGCCATTGGCGAGGAGTATGAGGAGGATGCGCTGAAGCGTGACTCAGTCTGCCTCTCTGAGGACTCCACCCCCGAGGCAGACATCCACTTCTCCAAGAAGTTCCTCAATGTCTTCATGAGTGGTCGGGCACGCTCCTCCAGTGAGTGCTGGGCACTGGGGGAAGGTGGGCTGGTGGCTGCCTGCCTCGGCAGCCCTGCCTGTCTCTGGTACATGCTCAGGAGACAGGAAGCCACCAGCAGACATCAGCCCCAGTTCTGCTTGCTGCAGCCTGTGGCTTTGTCCCTGGTGGTCCAGGAGGCATGGTGGGGCTTGGAAAAACATCGTGTCAGGTGGGGGTGGCAGTAGGTGTTTGAGGCTGCATTGAGCTCACAGGGGGCCATCATATTCCTGTCATGCCACACTCCTCTCCAAGCCCAGAAGAGCACTGTTGGCATGCTCCAGCAGGCAGGGTCTCCCATGGTGTGGCTGGTCCCATGCTGGTGTCACAGCTGTTTGTGTTGGCGCAGGGAGGCCTTGTTCCCAGCAGGACTGATGGGCACCAGCGCAGCAGCTCCAGCCATGTCTCTCTCCTGTGGCATCACCTGGCTTTGTCTTGGATGAGCCATCCTGCAGGAGCCTCAGCAGATGGCCTGGCCCATGTCCTTCTCTTGGCTGTGATGCTGATCCCTCAGTGCTGACATGTCCTCCTCTGCCTTTGTCCCCAGGTGCCGAGTCCTTTGGGTTGTTCTCCTGCATGATCAACGGGGAGGAGCAGGAGCAGACTCACCGTGCTGTCTTTAGGTGAGCTTGCAGGCACACACAGTGTCCCCAGCCTCTATCAGGGGCAAGCTGGTGCTGCACTCGCACCAAGGTGGAGCCAGCACAAACTCCAGTGTTTCTGGTGTGGGAAGCCCTGGGGAACAAACCTGTAGCTCATGCCCTGCCCAGGAGCAACACTTGCCCAGGCTGCTGCATGGGCAAGGCCTCTGAGGAGCAGCTTGGGTGGTGCCATAGGGGATACCCTTGCATTAGGTGTCAGGATGCTGCTGCCTGTTGAGCCCAAACCTCCTCCAGTGCTTTATATAGCATGCCAGGTCCCCATGGCTACCAGGGCAGTGTCTGGGCTGGTGGTGGCTGCCCCAGCAGTGTGCCAGTGAGAAGGCCACCACACTGCTAGCCAGCCAGCTGCTAGTGCCCCTCTGCCCAGGTTTGTGCCTCGCCACGCGGACGAGCTGGAGCTGGAGGTGGATGATCCTCTGCTGGTGGAGGTGCAGGCAGAAGATTATTGGTATGAGGCCTACAACATGCGCACAGGAGATCGGGGCATCTTCCCTGCCTACTATGCCATTGAAGTCACCAAGGACCCAGACCATGTAACAGGTATCAAGCCTCTGTGTGCAGCCTGCTGAGGTCCCCAGCTTGCACCACATCCTCCCTGCTGAGCAGTCTGGTGCTGAGCAGGGGGCAGGGGGGAGGACCAAAATGGGCATTCAGCAGGGAGCAATGAGCAGGTTCTGCTGTGATACTGGGAGTTGGTAGCTGGTGTTGATGGAAGCTTTTCCTGGGCAGGGAAAAGCACAGGGGTGGGAAGGTGGAGAGGGGAGGTGGAGCTTAGCCCACATAGCTGGTCACCAGAGATGATCCCTGCCATGTGCTCTCTCTTCCAGCTCTGGCCAAGAGTAGTGACTGGGTGGACCAGTTTCGGGTGAAGTTCCTTGGCTCTGTGCAGGTTCCCTACCACAAGGGCAATGATGTGCTCTGTGCGGCCATGCAGAAGGTAGTGTCCCACTCCATCCCAGGGAGGAGGAGTGCCTGCTCCATCTGGCAGCAGGGCAGAGCCTCAGTGGGGAATCATCATCCCTGCTCACAAGCCCCACGGCTTTGTCTCTCTGTGCTGCAGATTGCCACCACGCGCCGCCTCACTGTGCACTTTAACCCGCCCTCCAGCTGCGTCCTGGAGATCAGCGTGCGCGGGGTCAAGATTGCTGTGAAAGCTGACGACTCCAAGGAGCACAGCAAGGTAGAGCCCCCTCCCTGCTCATCTCATCCCTCCCCTGATTGCTGCTCTTGACTGGCTCGTGCCCTCTGTGCTACGGGCCATGATTGCATATCAGAATTAAGGGTTTCCACTCCATGTCTGAGCGTGTGAGAAACACCATTGTCAGCGGTTTAGGCCCACCATTGAGGTCTCCCTTGCCTCACAAGGCCCCAGCTCTGGGCAGTACTGCCAGCTGATGCTCTCACAGCTGCCAGGCATGTCACTGCACTGGGATGCTGTGAGCTGAGCCCTACCCGGTAATCTGTCAGCTGCTTCTAAACCTTTCTGCTGCTATTTTCAGTGGTGTCCTCCAGATCTGCCCTGTAATCTCTTTATCTGGCAAGGGCAGGCTGCTGATTAGCATTCTGCATAAGTAGCCTAGTAAAGCACATTGGGATGCTGAGCAGAGGAAAGTGAGGGCTTTGCAGCAAGCTGTTGGGAAACCTCCCTTCCAGCTGAGGGATAGGAGTAGCTCATGGCTCAGAGTGCTGTGATGGAGCTGGGGTGAGGTTTCTACAAATCTTGTCTATATTCAGAGGATGCCATCAACTTAGCTGCACTTTAGACATGTATAAATAATTTTTCATTTCTGGCTGGACCCTTTGACACCCAGGCTTCAATTGACTTGTTTAGTTCTAAGTTATCTATTAATCTTCTATGTACTAGTGTTTCTGGGAGCCTTTTTGGTGAAGAAGGAGGGCTGTGTGTGCTGGTGAACAGCAGCACTGACTCTAGCCTGAGTACAGTCTGACTCAGGGTCTCCAGGGAAATCCTGCAGGAGCTACTGGCGGTAAAGGCAGCTGAGGTGAGAGCCAGCAGGGCTGCCTGGAAAAGCTCCCTTTGTTCAGATGCTTGGAACAATCCTGAAACTGCTGCTGATAGCAGCCCAGGATTAGTCTCCAATTAATTTCACTCCTCAGTCTCCAAGTGCTATTTCCAGTGGCCAGAGACCAGCTGCACTGCAGGGTGTGGGGAGAAAAGCTCTGACAGGTCCCCTGTCTCTCTCTCTCTCTCCCCCAGGTAAACAAGTGTAGCCATTTTTTCCAGCTGAAGAACATTTCCTTTTGTGGGTACCATCCAAAGAACAACAAGTGAGTAGCAGGAAGTGTAGTGCAGCTCTCAACACCAGTAGCTCAGCAGCGAGGCTTTGCTGCCTTCCTGTTCCCTGGGGATAGCATGGCTGGGGCTAGGAAGGGAAGAGGTTTCTCAGAGCCCTGGTTTGGAGGACTCCCTGTGAGCCCAGTGCGGCAGCTCTGGACATGGGCTGTGGCGTGACCCTGGGGTGGCCACCAGGATTTATCAGGGGGGTTTAAGGTCCCAAATCCCTATGCTTAAGGGTGGGTACACCTCAGAGGTGCTGGGGTACCTGTGCCTGCTGGTCTGCTGGTGCAGTCACATCACTTTCTTTGCCCCCAGATATTTTGGGTTTATCACCAAGCACCCTGCTGACCACAGATTTGCCTGTCATGTCTTCGTCTCGGAGGAGTCCACGAAGCCACTGGCGGAGTCTGTAGGGTGAGTCCTGGCTGGGCAGAGGAGGCTGGCTCATAAAGGGCAGGAGGAACAAGACAGCCAGGCTGAATCCTGCCATCTCCCCCTACATGTGGGGCTTGGACCTGGCCCCAGGCTGGCACCTCTTCCTCAAGTGAGATGCTTGGCTTGAGAGTCAGGGCTAACAGGGCTATGGGCATCATATTCCTGACAGTACTGGAACAAGTCCCAGTGCAGGGCTGGGCAGGCAGATGGCTGAAAGTGATGCACTGTGCAGGGAATCAGAGCAAGGATGGAGACCCTGTGGCTCTGATGGCAGCTCTGAGGCTAATGCAGAAGAGGTCAGGCCTGGGGGGGTCAAACAGGCCACAGGGAGTGAGGGTCAGGATGGAAACAAGTATCTATAATTGCCCTGTCGGGGGGCTGCTGCTAAGCTTTGCCTGGTGCTGTGTTGCAGGAGGGCTTTTCAGCAATTCTACAAGGAGTATGTGGAGTACACGTGCCCCACAGAGGACATCTACCTGGAGTAGGGGCTGGCACAGGCACCTCCTGCACAGCCAGGGCTGCAGTCTCGCCCCTTCCCCGTGTCGTGCATGGACAAGAGCTGCTTTGAGCCTGGAGGAGGAGCGGGCCCGGGGCAGGGCTCCCCGGGGCACGGAGCGCCGCCTCTTGTCGTGACTCCCCTTCCTCGGGCTGGGGGGACGGGAGGGGGGAGGGCTGGACAAATTGTGTTTATTGTACAAAATACTCTTAGTTTATTCTACTGGAGAAGCACCCGCTGGGTGCCCTGCTTGTGAGCAGTTGGTGGGGGGCAGTAGTGTGCTCGTGCCCTTTCCAGCTGCAGGCTGGGGTGACAGCATCTCCTCCTTGTGACCATGGCACAGCTTCCTGTCACATCCATCTGGGGTGACTTTTAATTGCAGGGGCAGAGTCAGTCTCTTGCAGTATGATGACACAGCAGCTACAGAAAACAAGACCCACATGCTGGCTCCTGCCTGGGAGATGGGATCACCTCCCTGCCAAGCCCTGGGGAGATGGCTGCTGGGCAGAGGTGGTAGAGGAAGCCCCAGTATCCCCTCTACCAGATCCAGAATGAGATGAGACAGCTTTCCCCTGCCTCTGTCCCCATCCCTACCTCTTCCATCCTGTATCCATGCCCTGGGGAGAGAGAAAAATTGCCCTCATACCTCCCTGCAGTAACTATACCCTTGGGAGGGAAGCCTTTCTCTGCCCCTTTCCCCTCTCCCCCAAGCTGCAGGTGGCAGAGGCAGGGCAGGGGCACCCCAGCTCAGTGGGGCTCAGCCCCTGCACAAAGCTGGATGTCTGCCTGAAGTGGGACAGGGAAGGGCTAAAGGCCGCAGGGAGCCGTGCGAAGCACCAGGGAGGTGGAAGAGCTCTCCGGTCCCTGCAGCCAGTGATCTCTGTGCTTCAGCTGGATCTGCTGTGATGGCAACAACTATTAAATATGATGGTTCCTGGAGCGGAGCTACTGTGGTGTTTGTTTCCCACTGCAAGAGGGTTGGACCCTGGCTTCTTCTTTCCCTTGGGACCCCAAGAGGAGCTGGAGCTTTTCAGTATTGGTCCAAGAGCCCTGGCTGCAGTCCTGGGAGTCCACAGATCATATGATGACCCAAAGGGACTTCTGGCAGGTTCTGCCCCAGCCCTCACCTGCTGGGCTGTGGCAGGCACGGGGCACACTGGCTCACAGGCGCCCGTCCTCGTAGTACTCCAGCAGGTCCAGGCCGTCGCGCTTGCTTTTGCGAGCTCTGCGCAGCTCCGCCGGCCGCCGCGGGGCCGCCCGCGTTCCGAAGCGAGGCTGCTTGGGTCTGATGCCGTAATCTGCGGGTGCAGCAGGGGCTGGGCTCAGCTCCGGGACAGCCACCCAGCTGGAGGGGTGAGTGCATGGAAAGGGGCTTCAGAGGGGCGAGGAGAGCACTGTACCATCCACCAGGCCGAAGTGCTTCTGTGGCAGCTCCAGGGGAGCAGTGAAATCCTCAGGAACTGAGTAGCTGTTCCTACAGAGGAAAACAAAGGCCAGGAGTGAGCCAAGGTCCTACAGCACTTACCCAGTCTGGCACAAGGGCTCCCACGTGCTGCATCTTCCACTCAGTCTGGCCAGCTCTTGAGGCCTGGTGCCACAAGTCCCAGCCCCTGTCAGGGCCCCTGCAGGCACCAGGGCAGGGAGGAGGAGAAGGAGGGAAGTGCCATCACCTCTGGTGCACAGGCTGTGGGAGGGCAGCCCCCAGCAGCAGGGCGAGGAGCAGCAGGCAGCACAGCATGGTGCACACTGACCGGTTCCACTGGTTCCGCAGCAAGGTCACAGAGGAGCCACCCTGGTTGCCCAGGACACCTACTGGGTGGGGCAGGGGACGTGGCCCCTCCCAGGTACTGCTGCTGTCCCTTCCTAGCTTGTCCCCTTCAGGTCCTGGGCTGCCTCTGCCCAGGCCCTGGCAGCTGCTGAGCCTTTGTAGGGACACGCACTACATGTGCGTGTCCCTACATGTAGTCAGAGCTCCAGAGCTGTCTCTGTCCCTCAGCACCTGCTTGTGCCTTCCTCTCAAACCCTCCAAAAGCAGACCCTTGCATCTCATCTCAGTACCACTCTGTCCCAGGACACACTTCAGCATCTTCCTCTGCTACAAGACTGAGCAAAGGCAGCACAGTTCCTTGGTCAGGGCTTTTCTGAATTGCTGTAACCACGGTGCAGGGCCTTGCCAGCTGAGGTGGCAAAACAGACCCCTCACACCTCCAAAGGCCTGTTGTCCCCAGCTGTGGTGGCCCATGAGGAATGTGTGTGTGGGACTACATTTCCAATGCTGGGTGCTGAGGCAAGAAGTCTCTGACCCCTGCAGCCTGAGAATCCCTCAGGGATGGCTCAGGTAGGAATGTTTGATACCCACTTGGCGCACACTTACTACCCAGACATCTGCCTGTGGGGCAGTCCAGTGCCACCAGCTGGCTAGCCCTTTGTCCTGGCCATGAAGCCTCCACAGAAGCTCACTATCCAGACTGGTGCTTCAACTGCCCCCCCATTAGAAGAGACAGGCCTGTCCTAGGCCCTTTATTAAATGTGGCACAGCAGATTTGCTGAATTAATCACTTCTCCTCTGCCCTTGGCCAAACCCCCAAGCACTGGCTGGCAGCCATTCTGCAAACCCTTTTACCACACATTAGGTGCTAGGAAAGCAGCCTGCACACTGCAGCTCTCCGTACCCCCAGGGGAACCCCAGGACTCTGGGGACTGAGGCAGGCACTGGGAATTACAGAGGTTATAACCATCAGCAAGATGTGGGCCCTGACTGACACAGGCCAGAGCAAAAGGCTTCTAAGGGACAGAGTATCAGGGTAGACAACTGCAAAAGCTGCTCTTTCTGACAAAGAGAGACCTGCTGGCAACCAGATACAAGGGATCCCGTGCAAAGAGGCAGAGGCTCTGGACTCAGTTCTCTCCATTTAGTCAGTTTATTTGACAGACATAATCTGCTCCAAGCAGATGGGCCAGGCACGGCCAACACCAGCAGGTTGTGGGTCAACCTCAGCGCCTTGACATGTGAGACAGTGCTCTCCAAAAAACCACTATGCTGCCTGGCTTTGTTATAGCACAGCTGTACAAAAGAAGAAAAAAATCAAGTGCTTCAAAAAAGAAGTTGCCCCATCACCATCACTGCAGCCACAGAATGGTCCAGAGAAAGAGGTGGCCAGGGTCTCCCCACACATTCACTGTCCATCATTCATGCCGAGATCTGTTAAAAAATTGTATACAACCCCTCCCCGCTCTGTAGAACAGGAACTTCTCATTTATGATTTAACTGAAAATTAGACATTATCAATATCCCTCCCCCAGACTGCTTGCCCTCCTTAGGAATGTCCAGCCATGATTTGAGCAGAGAGTAATCATCTTCTTTTCTTATCAGCCCCAGTTATAGAAATAGATTTTCTGCCAAGCAGGCAAGTAATCCATCAGTGGCCCTGAAACAAGAGAACAGAGGGATCATATATGTAGAAAGGCAACAATTTAAAGCTGTGTGTCTATGGGGTATATCCCCCACTTCTCATTATGATCCAAACAACCCCAAATCTCCACTTACACAACTCAGATAAACCCAAGAATAGAACAGTTACTTCTGCCAAGATATAAGACAACACTGCAATGTGGTGCTAGAGATCAGAGCAGTACCAAGAGGGGTGTGAAATATGGTCAGCACAGCCATGGTGTGGGACATCAACCATTCCCTTAGAGCTGACATGTTCAAACTGCAGTGGGAAAGGGGGTCTACAACATGCAAGGGGAAAAGCAACATGCAGAGAGTCAGGAGAACACTGCTGTGACAGGGAAGAAGGAAGATCTGCAGCAATAGTGAGCAGGTGCAAACAGAAGCATCTGCTGTAGAGTGAAAATGCTTACATTGCTCAGGGCTTAATGCAGGCTCCAAAGCCTCTCTGAAATCACTAACTGGAGGAAGTAGCTCCTGAGCTAGCCAGCTTTGTGACCTCCCCAAAGAAAGAGCAATCCCATGATGCCAGGCTGATGTAATGTCATATCACTGCCATGAATCACTCCACAAAAGGATTAGCATCATCAGGGGAAGAGTGGAGGGAAATGAAATGCTGGCCTATAACAAAGGGATCCTCTGGTGAAGAACTAGAACATAGACCTGGTTTGGTCCTTTGATTCACAGGCCATTTCTGCCTGATTCAATACTTCCAAGCACCCATTTACCCTTCATGTCCACACTGCAGACCAGGGATCAAGGAAAAGAGGTCAGAACAGGGCTGTAAAGTTGGGGCCCTGGTGTATCAGCTGAGGTGCAGAAAGGAAGCCCAGGAACACAGGCCTAGGTGGCAGACCATGAGCTCTGCAGCCTCAGGGCACACAGAGGTTTACTACTGTCATCAAGCCAGGAAGCCATTCATCTTTTCCTTCAGCGTTTAAAAATTACTCAAGCATCAACACAGGGTCCTCTAGTGCTAACCTCCCTAGGGACTTCCCAATTCCTTCCCCAGATTGGAAACCAACTGACAAATGTTCCCAACTGCCCTCATTTTTCTTCACCAGGCAGAAATGGGGATGTAACAGTGGGACCCACTCACGTGTGATGAAGCCAACTCCAGGCACATAATCAGCCAACAAGCGCAGAAGGAGGAGGATCCTGCCCCTAGAAAGGGAGAGAATATGAACAGGTCCAGCTGGACATCTCCTGCCCCAGCTCTTGAACCACAAACAGCAATGGCAGTTGTTACACAAGGGCTCAGATTAACCTGGTCCCAGGCACCCACACATCTTCAGATCTACTCACCCAGTCCCCTGATGCTATTTCAGTTAAAAGGGAAATTTTCAGCAAAAGCCCAGCAAAGCCCTTACTCTGAGTATCGGTCGTAGAAAGGAGATCTCAGCAGGTAGTACAGCAGTAGGATGGTTCGTCGCCTCAGCTCCGCCCGCTCTCGCCTGTTCAGGTCTTTCAGATCACTCAGCAAACTCAGACTGGAAGAAGGAGGGCAGAAAGCTAAGTCACAGCAAAAGCAGCCAGCAGGGAAAAGAAAGCAAGTTTCTAAAGCCCTCCACTCTCAGCTCCACAAAGAGCAGCCCACACCAGCTCAGAACAGAGAGCACTGGAAGTGCTGTAGAAGATGTCTCAATCTCCAAGCTGAAAACCATCCTGGGTGCATATTTCTCTCAGTAGGGCTGCCCAGGAGTGGGGAACAAGGAAGTGTGATGCCCAGCCACCACCAAACCAAGCACCAAGAAAGACTCTTCATCAGACTGACCTCGAGATGTCCAGGACTGCTGAGAGGAGCCAGGGCTTCCATGATCTCTGGCCCCATACTCCTAAACTCAGTACTAGGAACACACAGTCAAGGAATGAAAAGATGAGAGATTCCTAACAAGAGGCACGCAGAGAAGCGACACCCTGCATACCCACAAAATTCTGCCAAGTGCAGGTGAATACACCCTAAGACATTTAGGGCTGGGGGCCCCGGGGAAAAGGCTGGAGGACTCGCACCCACAGCTCCAGCGGCTGAGGCCAGCCACCAAAATGTAAGAACGGGAGAGACCCGGTGCCGTGGCCAAGCCGAGCCGTGCAGGAGCAGAGCTGGCGAGGCTGCCCTGCAGCCGGGCCGAGCCCGCAGCACCCTCTGCTGGACCCGGCGGAGACGGGCAGGATACGGTGGAGCAGGGGGCGGGTAATGTAGATGGATTCTGCGATGGTTTCCTGGAGACCCAGAGGAGTGGGAGGCTGGTTGATCTCCTCCGTTCTTCGGCTCTGCGATTCCTCCCTCTGCTGGGGGGACCCCCAGTGCCGGGACTGCAGGGACGGGGCTGAAACAAGCAGGTGTGGTTGCTAACACAAATAAAAGCTTTGTCCCAGCTGGTAACTGCGTATCACACAACTGCTAGCTCACTCCACCTGGCCCTGGAGCCCTTCACCCCCCCCGGTCGGTTGGATGGGGAGAAGAATCAGAAAAAGGTAAAACTCCTGCATTGACATAGAACAGTTTAATAACTGAAATAAAGTTATTAAATAAAAATAACAAAAAATAATAACAATAATAGCAGTAATGAAAAGGAAGTTAACAAAACCCAAGAAACACAAGTGATGTACAACCGCTCACCATCCCCAGACTGATGCCCATCCCATTCCCAAACAGCGACTGGCCACTCCCTGCCAACTCCCCCCGTCTGAAGATCCCTTTGGCCAGTTCAGGTCACCCATCCTGGCCATGCTCCCTCTCAGCTTTTTGCACATCTCCTCACTAGCAGAACCCAGGAAACTGAAGTCCTTGATTTAGATAACTGCTACTTCTCAACAACCTACAATACCAGTTATAACAATGTAATCAACACTATTCTCATACTAAACCCAAAACTCAGCACTGTACTGAACAGGTACAGATATAATTCTATCCCAGCCCAAAGCAGGACACCTTCCTGTCATGTTTCCCTGCTTTCTGCACTGTGAAGGTGTGAAAGAGGAAACCTTGATGAGGTACTTGTAAGATCCATGCTCCTCAAAGCATAGCCATGATGAAGAGCTGTCTCTGTTGCACACTTCACTTGGGAAATTTAGTGCTAGCCTTGCAGCACGTCTCTAGTTGCTTTGATACCCCCACCTACCCAGAGTGGGCCCAGTGAGTGGCAAGAGATGTCCCAATGCAAGGGACTGCTCACACCCATGTCATCCATGCAGGCACAGAGCAGGAACAGCTCAGGCTGAAAAACAGGCTCAGTTACTTACTGCTCTGCAGAGAGCGCACAACACGGCTGGAACGCCTGCCAACATAGGTCTGATCCTTCCCTGAGGAGGTGTCTTCCATGCCTGCAGAAGGAAACAGCCACAGGGGTCAGGCTTCAAAGCAACACGCTTCACACCCCAGAGCTGCCAGCAAGAAGAGAAGACTGAAAGGCTGATTTAGTGCAAACTGGACCATTCTGTGGGGACTAACAGTAGGCAGAGGGTGAAAAGGTAAATCTGCATTACATTGCCCAGGCCTCTTTCCCCATCACTAGACCAGGGCACATGCAGCCCGACTCATGGTTCAGCCAGAAATTCCCAGCTTAGACTTCTCCATCCCCTCCTTCCAGATAGCAGGACAACCCTGCCACTAAGCAAGCTTGCCCTCTGCAAAGAGTGAAAAGTTAAACACAGCTCAGCCTTGAGTACAGACACCTTACGGTTCCATGTGCTGCACAAGCCACTGCTCTCCTGAGTAATTCTAGCAGGACAAGACATGTGGCTTAGCAAGGCACCAAGCCAATGATGACAACACCATGGGCTCACCTTCTGGGTGGAGAGGCTGCTGCTTCTCCCTGTTCAGTGGCACAATGGGAGGAGACATCTGGATGCCAGCTTTGTACCACAGCAGGAGCAGGAGACGAAGGATAGCTCTGTGAACAGACAAGTGGAAGTCTTCAATAGCAGCCTATGGACCTGGGTTCCTGTTACACTGGAGAGATGGCTTCCACAGAGGAGGGAAACACTCGGGTCTCCTCAGGGCAACTGGCAAGGTGAGAGGTGTAAGTGCTCCCTTCTGTGGCACAGAGTCCAGTACACCGTGGGGCTCCAAATTCCCCCAGCCTCAGGGACTGGCAGCTCAGTCCTGTGTGGGATTTTTTCCGAGGTACTATGGAGTGCCCTCCAGGTCCCCTTTCCGAGCGCACGCTGCCCCTTCCCCTCTGCCCGCAGCACTTACTTAGCCAGCTGGATGAGGACAATGATGGTCCACCGGCCCATCTCCCCCCACACCCTGGCTGTCCCCATCTCTGCAAAGACCTCCACGCATTCTAGTACACTCAGCCAGGTCAGCAGCTTCTGCTGGGGCAGCGACTGCAAAACACAGAGGGGAGGAGGGGGACAGGATGCAGGTTCTGTTCGGGAGTTAAGGAGGGCAGAAACACAGCCCAGGCTAGTGGGACCCTCAGAAATAAGCACCAGATGGCCTTGGAAGTCACAGAAACAAAAAGCAATGTTCTCACTGTGGCTGGAACCTACACACAAGCCCACTTATCCACCTCCAAGCAGGGGCAGATTGAGACATCACAGTATCACATGGAGTTACTACTCCAAAAATGGGGAGAACATCACATTTGTGTTTTATATTGCCTCTACCCCAATGGAGACAGCAGGGTAGCCTCCTGGGTTGTGGCATGGTGCCTGAGCTCAACTACAAACCTCCATCCTCCTCCTCCTCATCCCAGAGCTGAGACACAAGACAACCTCTTCTCTGGACAGAGCTGATAAGGGAGTGTCCTTGGAGTCAAGGGAAGGGAACCCAGACTCCACAGCCACACCTGAGTGAATGCTGCCTGATCACAGCATCAGACTAGATTTCAGGCATGAACCCCAAGACAGTGAGTCCTCTTCCAGTCTAGCTCTCTGCTATCCACATGGGAACGTACTACTGCTATCAACCACAAGGTTTGATCCATTGAAAAGCATCAGTAAAGACAATACAGCTGAAATTCTATTCCATTTTAACCAGGAAAGCAAGTCTTGCACATTTCTGTTCGTTACACACCTGATGCTCCATTCAGGGAGCTGCTGACACCCAACCCACACACTGGGCAGGTTTGTAACAGAAGAGCCTTGTCTGGAAAAAATCAACCTCTTCCCCATTCCCTAAAGGGTTTAACAATGCTGGGAGCCAGCCTGGGGCTCATGCAAGATAGACACAGTACCAATGTGCTTACATTTGTTATACTCAGTACACTGTGCAAAGGAAGAGTCTGACAGATGGAGTCAAGAGCTTCAGTGCTCCAGAGCCACTGCTGTGTAAACAGCAATGTTTATTCATCAACGTTTCTACCTATCTCGAGTTCTGAGTGTCTCAAAAAAGCCTGTGGAGCTTCTGATGCAAGTCAGGGCTGGATGTCTGTGGTCCAGGGAGTGCTCCGGCCACACCTCCAAGCCAGGAGCTAAGGGACAGGGCTGCTATTTTACTTGCATTCAGAGGTTGCCTCTGGCTTCTCCATACCTGACCGCAAAGAGAGGCCACAGCAAAGACCTGTTAAGTTTCTACAGACGCTCCCTGAAAGCTCGTGCAAGGAAGAAAGCATGTGTCCCAAATCCACCTCCCACACACTCCAGCCTTACCACTGGCAGGCTTTCCTGCAGGTCCTTTCGGAGAATCCAGTCATTTAACAGCACTAGGAGGTTGGAGGCAGAGTACACTGGAAAGGGAAGAGAACAACGCAGAATGGATGCACAGAAAGCAAGCCAAACCGGCCCTGCTATCTCTGTCTCCGACAGGGGATGAGGGAAGGAGGGTAGCAAGACGGGCAGACTCCTCCCAGGAGCTGCCCGAGAATGCACGGACAAAAGCAGGGCCAGGGGAGCAGGAGCCGCATGCACCCGGGCAAGGGCACAGCAGCGGCCCCGACCCGCTGCCCACCTACCCAGCTCCGACAGCGCGTGCGAGTCCGAGAAGCGACCTGCCAAGGGAAGAGAGCGGCTACAGCGAGCGCCCGGACCGGCGGAGCCCCAGTCCCCGCCGGGTCCCGGTGCCCGCGCCCCCCGGCCCAGAGCCCGGCCGGAGGGACGAAGGTCTGCCCGCCTCCCCGCTCCCGCACCTGGCAGCAGGTAGGAGAGCCCCCGCACGGTGCCCTCCAGCTGGGCCGTGGCGGCCGGGTGCCGCCTCACGTACTCCTGGTAGCGCTGGCACAGCAGGCGCAGCCGCCACACCGGGCCGGCTCCGCGGGCACGGGCCGAGGCCGCCGGCGCCGCCATGGTGCCTCCGCCGCCGCCGCGCTGCTTCCGGGGCCGCCCCCGCCGCGCCCCGCCCCGGCCAGCCGAGCCGGGCCGAGCGCCGAGCGGGCGATGGGCGCCGGGGCGGGGGTTTGAAGGAGCGGCGGCGGCGGCGGCCGGGCAGGTACGGGCGGATGGGGCTGTCCCGAGCGGGGACGCGGTTGCCGCCGGGTGAGGAGCCGAGGTGCGGCCGGTTTTGGGGGGCCGGGGAAGGAGTGGTTCCTCAAGCGTTGCGGCGGGCGGGGGTCTGCCCACGCGTGGGTCCGGCGCTCCGCGGCACGGCGGGGGGCGGTGCGCGGGATACCGGCCGCCCGTCGGGGGCTGCTCGGGGCAGCTGCTACGGCACCGGCAAAAAGTTCCCGGTGGCGCTGGGGAATGAGAGCAGGTGCCGGGAGCGGTGCTTGCCCCTTCGTCACCCGCCGGGGAGCAGCGTGCGACAGTCCCCGTCCCGGCCGCGGGCTCCCTTGGGCACCCGGGTCGCTGCTTGCCCGGCAGTGGGGAGCCTCGCTCTGCACCTGGCGAGAGCCCTGCGTGGGGAAGGGAGAGGTGTGACCGAGGAGGCAGGGACAGACAGCCCCGCTCCGCTCGGGTGAACGGCCCGTGCCCACTCGCTGCGTGCGGAGCGCTGGAGGTGCTGCCCTGGGGGCATGGAGAGCATGGACGGCCTCGGGCACGGCGCTCTCATCCTCGCCTCCGTGCGTGACCGTGTCTGTCCCCGCGGGGGCCGGGCGGACCGGAGCGGCAGCAGAAGGGCGGTGGTCGGGCCGTGCAGTGGGGCTCTCCCGGGGCCCCCCGGGACTGGCGCGGCCCCGCAGCGCTCGGGGCTCGCCGCACTAGCACGGGTGTCCCCGTTGGCAGCGGGAGGAGGCGCGGGGCCCGCCTGGCTGCAGCCTGTTGCAGAAGTGGCTCCAGCCTGTCCCCGGTCCCGCGACCTTCCTCCCGCCGTGCCGTGCCGTGCCGTGCCGTGCCGTGCCGTGCCGTGCCGTGCCCTGCCCCGCTCTGCCTCCGGCTCAGCCGAGGCTGCGGCCAGCGCCCCTGCCCGCAGCCGGGCCTGGCTCCGCACGCTGCCCGGGGCAAAGATCGGCCGTGCCCGTGGGCTGGGAGGCGCTTCGTGGCCTCTCGGGTGCGCACGGAGCTGGGCCGAGCCGCCCCTCCTTCCTCCTGTCCGGTTACCTCCGCACAATGGGCACAGTGTGTGCCTGCGGCTTCCTCGGCGGGAATTACAGTTGCATGGGCAGGCACTTTATCCTTCCTGATCTCTCCTCTTCCCCCGAGGGTTTGTTTTCCAGCAGGCTGAGTTCAAAAAGGGCACGAGATACCGCTGGCAAGCAGTCTGGCGCTAAACAAACCTTTTTAGTCAGAATCACGTGGATTAGACCCAACTTTCCATTCACATGCAGTGCTACCTGCGAGTTTCTCTGAATTTCACGGTGGCTGGGCTGCTACTGTAAGTGCGAAGGCGGGTGAGATAGCACCCGAAGCCTGTGACAGAGGTTTCCAGCACAGCCTACTGGGGTAGGTGTGTGCTGCTAGTGACTCTAGGGGCATATCCAGTGCAGACTGCCAGAGCTGCTCTCCTTCAAGGAGATGCTCTAGCTCTGCCAGACAGCAATCTGAGAGCTGGCTGCCTAGGAGACTGCCAAAGACACCTTGTCTTCAGCCAGAGGTGAAGCTTGATGCACAAAGTCCTTGGGCTACTCTGAACAGCTAGATTCTGTCCCTGAGTAAGGAGCATTTTGGCAGATGCTTCCTCTTCACCCCTTGCCCCCAAACTCTGTCCCACCAACTGTTATGTCCCCTTTTGTTCATCTCCTGCTTGCAGCAAGTGAGTTTGGAGTACAGTTTGAATAGCATCATGCTGCCTTTTTATGGTAAGTATGTTGCAAGGGAGCACTGTAGGATGGGCGGCTTCTCAGAGCAGCAGCAAGTCCGTGGGACTGGGTAAGACTTAAATTGCCTTGCCTTATAGTGCCCGTGCTGTGTGTGGCAGCAGGAGCTGAAAGGCTGGGTTGAGGGACAAGTTTCTTTCTTGACTGTGCCCAGAAAGATCTAGGAGCAACTCTTTCCTTAGTGCTTACTGCCAGTCCAGGTGCTGAGGGCTTGTGCTTACTGCAAATCCACTGGCTGTAGCCGAGGCCAGGTAGTTCCAATGCTCTGATGATGAGGGGTGCAGGCTCAGCACTAATGGTAAGAAAAGAAGCAAACCAAAAAAAAAGCAAATGTTCTGCCAGCCCATCTGCGGGTACAGTGCTGAAGTCCAGCTTGCTTGGCTGCCAGTGTCTCGCTCTTTGCTCAGATCCATGAGACCATGCCATTTCTGGGAAGCCTGACTCCAGGCACAGCACTGCCATGGGTGTAAGGCAGCTCAGCCTAAGCAAGCCTCAAAACACATCTTTCAGAGTGCTGGGTGAGGGTGTTTTTGTACAGGGTTGGAGCTGGGGAGCAGGATGTGGGAGGATACACTCAGTATATTGATGCTGCTGTGTCTTGGGAGATGGGTGGTCGGGGTGGGAGGTGGATACTCTCCCCAGCCTTATCTTGCTGCTGACCTTCCCCTGCCAGAAGGGAAGTGGCCTTGGCAGTATGAGGTGGGGGATGTGGATCTTTTTGGCTGTGGTTGAAAGCAAGCAGTTGTGCTGAGGAATGAGATGGCCTTTCTGGCCCTGCCTCTTTCGGGCATGCCTTCCTGCCTTCCTCAGCTCTCACACCGTGGTCTGGCTGTGTATTTTCCTTGCTTCTGGATGAGCTCAGCCAATACTTTGGGATAGCTAGGGATAAATTATGACTTGCTCCAAATAACCTGTAGATGGAGGCATGTCCAGGGAGTATTTTAGTCCCTGTTACATGAATCCTGCCTAGAATGGAAGGCCTTGTTCACTCATGATATCCCACTGGAGGCCTTTCGGGAGAGCTCCAAATCTGTCCAAATGAGGAGACAAGGGCAAGGAAGCACACCATGCTCTGAGCATGGCAATGCTAGTGGTGGCAGCTTGTACTTCTGATCTTGGAAAGTCCTCCTGGGGTCTGGAAAGGCAACAGTTGGCAGGGGAAGCTGGTGGTGTAGTACCTAAGTTCCTGAAGTGTTGCTGGCAGGTCTGTTACTTGAAGTAACAGTAGTCTGATGGGAAGGGAAACGCAGGTCAAACAAGCTTAAGGGGCCTTTTAATATGTGTTTTGACTTGGAGGCATTTTGTTGCTGCTCTCTGTCAGGGTGCCCCTGCCCTTCCCAGCTTAGCTCAGACTTGGCATCTCTGGAGAAAGACTTTTTGGCTTCCCAGGAGGAGCAACATGTCTGGCAACGTGTGCCGAGCCCTGCTGCGAGATACTGACTGCCTCCTGCCTCCAGATGCCTTTTCCAGAAAGCCATTTAGAGCCACAGATTGTTACTTGGATAACTCCCTTCCCTGATTCATTAGCACTGTGTAGTCCCTCCTGTAATACTCAAATCTGCCTGTGCCAAAGGCTGAAAGGGAGAGGCCATGTCTTTTAATAACCATGTGATGCAGCTGGAAAAAACTTTTGGACACGTAGTTCTCTGATGGAAACAGTTCAAGGGAGACATACAGCTGGGCCCTGAGGGAGAGGGCACTGCAACTACTTTTGGGTGTGTGACAGGTAACTGCTTGTAGTTTCTGACCTTTCTTTCCCCCAGCATCACCCTAAGCTCCCCTGACCCCACCTGGAGAAGGCAGCAGACCTTGAGATCGGTCCCACCATGCTGCAGATCTTGCAGTTCCTGCGTGTGGTGCTGTGTAAATAGCTGCTGGTGGCTGGGTTGCAGCCATATGATGTGGGCTCCATGCTGGAGGTGAGGCTCCTGCCATGTGCAAATGGGGACTCTGCTGTCCCAGAGATGCTGTGGTGGATCCCAGTGGACAGTGCTGCTGTGTGACAGACACATATCTGGGTCTCCCCACTCAGTATTATCTCTGCTGAAGGGGCCTTTGCTTTTTGAGCTCTTTGCTATTGAAAGTATTCAGTGTTGTTGCCAGCAGTTTCTGCTTCCTAGCCCAGGTGGAGGGGACTTGGCTCTTACCTGCTGAACTGGAAATATAAAGCTCTGGTAGCACCTGGGCAAAGGCTGTGGGGTGTATGCCAGAAGGGTCTGGCACTCTGGTTCTGTTCCTGCTGCTCCAGAAGTATCCATCTCCCGAGTTTCCCCTGTTAGACCCCTTTGGTGTGAGGTGGGAGCTGACTGATCAGAACAGGCGGAGTAGGGATGATGGAGCAGACAGATGTCTGTTTACTGACATGTGCTGTAGGGTCCATGCAGTCCTCTCTCACTGGCTGCCACCTTGTAGCCAGAATCTGAGGGAGACTCAAAAAGCAGAAGTTTTGTTGGGCCTTGTTGCTTGAAGAAGGGTTTTGCTGAGCACTGCATTGCTGTACTTCACTCTTAGAATCGCTGGATTTCACTGTGCAGGTAGCAGCTGTTGTTACTATTTTTTATTTCCAGCCCTTGTTGGGATTGATGTCACCTCCCTTCTGTCATACTGTACTGTGCCAGGCTGGCCTGGGGTTTGCTGTGGCTAGAGGGGTGCAGGAACACAGCACACTGCACATTTCTTTCTCTGTTTGGCCTTTTAAAACAGGTGGGACAGATCAGACCTGTGCTTTTCCTAGGTTTTTACCTGCTTTTAAGGTCCTGCTCCTGCTGCAGCTTAAAGCAATGATATGTGGATAGAGGCAAAATTCCCAGTTCTTCTCCAATTCCTTTGCCCCCGTATATTAGTATGTCTGTGCTTCTGTTTTGGGCTTTTTCTTGATAAGGAACTAAGAATCCTTCTAGCCTCCTGGGAGAAGGTCTTATCCATTTCATCCTGCAGCTGTAGAATGTGTGTGCCCAACTCCGTGGGAGTTGGAGGAAAGGGGTGCACTGGAAAGATCCCAGCAGAGAAAAAGGATTTCCTCTGAGGAGGAGTAACATGTGCAGGCTGCTGCGCTCTCTTCAGCACAAGCTGCATGCGTGATGTTTTTTGCCTGCTTTCTCTCTCCTCTGCCTGTGCTCCTTCTCTCTCCCTGTATGCACCTATTTGGATAGACTCTCTTAACTGCCATTGTGGGGCTGCCCAAAGCGTGTCACGGGGGCTCAGGTTACTGGACAAGAGAGTTAATCCCTTTATTGCCTCACAAGTTAGACACTTGTGCTGCTATTATGTTTGGGAGGGGGCCAGAGAACTTGCATCCCTCCCTCAGCTCCTGATGCTGCTGAAGGATTGGTGTGAGGACTCTCATGTGTTGTGATGGAACATGGTGGCTGTGGCTTTGCCAGCAATTCCGGGGGCATGTGTACAGTCCTTGCATGAGTGGGGAACTTGCAAAGGACAGTGTAGTGAACTGGGACTGGGAAAATGCAGCATGCAGGTAGTCATTCTCCCCTGGGCTGTCTGGGTAGCCCTGGGTGACATTGAGCCATGCTTTGTGGCAGGCTGGAGGACAGGGGCAGGACCAAGGTGTTGGGTGCTCTTATCTGTGACTCTGGGATGTGCAGGGGCCTGTCCTCAGAGCTCTCTTATGCAGTAGCTCTTCACGTGACTGTCTTTTGGGTTTCAGGTGACAGGAAGCTCCAAAACTCTCAAGTACAGCTGAGATGTCTTATCTGCCCTTCAAGCTGAGAATCTTTGGTTAGAGGGGGGTCCTCACAGGCACCACCAGGCCGTGCCAACTTCTCCAGCTGTTCCTAGCCACTCCTGCAACATTGGCAGCCTTCAAAGGTTAGTTACCATGTATGTTAAGTAGATGGTTTACATGTAGTTGCTTCCTTGCTGTTTTAGTGCTTCTAAGTCGGTATACAGGGGATAATCACGTAGCAGAAGGGCTTGGCTCTGTGGTATTTGGGACCTGTGGGAGGCTCTGGAGACAACACTGGCACTTGCAGGCCCCCATAGCCCAGTTCTCTGGAGGGAAGGACCAGGTTCTCCACAGCAATCCTTTGAATGAAGTGTGATCCATCTCTGTGGCTGTTCGCCTGAGTGTGCATGTCTGGATCCTTCTCCCCAGGCAATACTATGGTTTATTGCTTATTTCTTGTGCAGTGGGCAGTAAGTCGCTAGGACCTGGGCTGAGGAGCTGGAACAAGCTCTCTGGGCCAGGGAAAATGGGAAGACCTCCTTCTGAAGGCTGGGAGCTTGTGCTGGCATTGTTCTGTCCTAGCAGCTTCTTTTCCCTCTGTCTGTTACATCAAGTGTTTCTTTGGGGCCGGCTCTCTCTCCCTGCCCCTCATTAGTGTAGGGCTTGGCATGCCAGCAGGAGGGAGCCTCAGCAATGTCTATGCCTTGATCGGATTTGTCAAGGCTCCTTCCCTTTTCTTCCTGTTCATTGAGGTCTGAAACAAAGCAAACAGAGGAGAGGAATTCCAAAGAATAGGAGTGAGGGAAGAGAGGAACGCTGGAGTGACAGGCTGCCCCTGCACACAGGCAGCCCCCTGCCTTGGTCTGGTGGGCAGAGCTGGTGGCAGGAGGTGAGGCCATTCCTTGGCATTTCTATTCCCAGTTCTGTCTCCCCGTGCTGTGCTGGGGGCTCCTATCCTCACTGCTCAGGTAGCTTCCGGAGCCTCCGGCTCACTGCCTGCTCTGCACGGGCACGTGTGCTTGAGCACAGCTTGAGGGAAGCAGGGCATTATTTGAACTGCTTTGTTTGTCTTGGGCTGTGGTAAAAGGTTTCCCTCTTTACCTGTGTCAGGAAATTTTCCTCTGCCAGGCAGATCCAGAGAAGCCCGACATGGAGCTGAAGGTCCTGCCTGGGTGCCAGGGCAGTGAGGCACTGGCCCCTCCCCATCCTGGAGCCAGATAAGTGCTGGAACAAGGCCCTTTTGTGCAGACAGGTGTGTGAAGTGGAGACAAACGTGCTCTGGCACTCATATTGTTTCCCAGGAGGCAGGAGACTTGGGAGGGGAGTCATGACCAGCCAGACAAAGCTGCCACAGATAAAACTTTGTCCAGTCTGATAGATCTCCTTGCTCCCTCCTTTGCCATCCCCAGGCCATCATGCAGTTTGCCCTTCATTCTGCCCCTGACCCTCCCATAGACTGGATCAGGGAAGGCAATAGGATGCTCAACAGCCCCAGTATAAAGCCCTTGAAGTGAAATACATCCCTGCTAGTAACACCCTCCCCTTGCATTTAAGCTTTTAAACTACAGTCTCTTCCTTCCTTTCCTTCTTCCTCCTTGTTCTCTACCTTCTGGCAATCTTTGCACTCCATGGTTTAATTAAAGAGCAGAGCAAAGTGCTTAGACTCCAAAATGTGCAGATTAAGGGGTTACTAATCCTCTTCCTCAATGGGTGCTCACATCCTGTCCAGCCTGTTATCAAGCTTCTGTTCCCTGAGTGGAAACTTGGCCAAACTTGAGACCTCTACCTCTCTTCCTGCTTGCTGCACTGAGGAGGAAGGGTGAGGAGAGCTATGGGGGAGAAGCAAAGAGAGTTGTGGGCTTACAGAATTCTCAAGGTGGGTTTGAAGTGACCACTTGCTATCTTTGCTTTTTGTGTCCTGTCTCGTTTTGGTGCTCCAGGAGCAATAAAGCAGGGCTTGGTGGTTTTCCTCTGGTTTTTTTGACTGCTGTCTTCCTATTCTGACAAAATAAGCTTTCTTACAGAGGAAGCAACTGCTTCCCTTTGTGTGTGCCTGTGTTTTTATTTGCTGGGTGATATGGTTCAGGTGTGTGCCTTCCCTGTGCATACACCCCTCTCTTGATTTCCTGACAGTTTCTTCTGTGCTCTTATTCCCAGTGTATGCCCAAGTGCTGCAGCACTGCTGAAAGAGCAGGGCTCCCTCTCAGGAGTGAGAGGCTGGTGCCTGGCAGTGCTGCAGGAAGCTGGTCATATCCTCATGTGGGGAGGCTGAGATCCCTTAACAGGACATACGGTGTCAGTGAGAAGGGGAAGGTGGAGTATTTGTGGATCCAGATGGAGGCACTAGGATGGAAGAGGGAGTAGTGAGGATGAGTGTGGTGGAAAGGGTATGACTCTTGCTAGAAGCATCCAGGAAGACCTGATCACAGGATGGTCTGAGATGTTATGCCTCTCCTGGTGCAGGCTGGGCACTGCACAGAGGTTGCTGTGGATTGCAGAAGACGTGAGCTTTTGTCCTCAGCCACTCATCTGCTGCTTGGTTGAGTTGAGCTATGCTGTTTCTTCCCTGCCTTTGTCCTTTGGTGTGCAAGTTCATGGTTCAGCTCAGCAGTGTGAGAAGCTCCAGGGTCAGGAACACAAGGAGCAGCAGGAAGGGAGGAGGGCTAGTAATGAGTTCGGATGTTGGGAGTATTCTCCTTTCCACTGCCTGCCTTGGGGAGCTGCCTCCCCTCTGGGATCCACTTCCCTTCATTTTTTGTCCCCATCAGTCACTACCTCATTTCCAGTTTGCAAGATGCCCTATGTGGTTTTTTTGCAAGTTTTGTGTCTTAGCCTGGACAACAGTTTTTTCTCCAGTGTTGTCAGAGCCTCTTGCCAATGTGCAAGCTTCTCTGCAGCTCAGAATCACTTCTGGTCATACAGAATGCCCAAGGCACCCTGAGTGGATGGCACTATTGCTGCTTGGGTTTTTTAGAGCCTGCCCTGAGCCATTCTGCTTTGCTATTTATAGTGCAGTTGTTCCATTGCTGTGTGGATGAGCTCTGCTTTCAGCCTCACTTGGGCACTGAGGGCATTGGTGCCAGGAATAGCTCTGGACAGGGAAGATATAGGAGTGGCTGCTTGAGCACAGCTCCCAGCTGGAGCTAGTCCCTTGTGGAAGAGGTACCAGGCTGTATCCACGAGCTCAGCTGCTTTCCATGCAGAGGAGAGGGATTGCCTTTCCTTGTCAGTCAGTGCCTTGTGTGTGCTTGGCTGCTGGACCAGAGTTTGGCATTGTGAGAGATGGAATTTGGAAGAATTCTCCAGTGACCTATACTAGCAGTACTAGTGAGGGACCATGGTCATGAGCCAATGGCATGAAGCTGTATCAGCAGAGGATTAGGTTATTGGGAAAAAAACTGGGAAAAACCCAGAGGGTGGCTGGGCACTGGAATAGGCTCTCCGGGGAAGTGGTCACAGCACGAGCCTGACAGAGTTCAAGAAGCTTATGGACAATGCTCTCAGGTACATGGTGTGATTTCTGAGGTTGTCCTGTGCTGGGAGTTGGACTTGATAATCCTTGTGGGTCCCTTCCAGCCCCAGATATCCTGTGATTCTGTGAGGGCAGTTGGCATGGGAAGCCCTGCTCCCAGCATGTCCTCCAAGCACTGGTAGTGACCTTGTGTGTCCCCAACTGCTGCCCACTGGGCAGGTGGATCCCTTGTGGTGGGGTGCCTGCCATTCCTTGCACAGGGCCCTGCTCTCCTCTCCTCTCCCCAGGGAATGTTTGCTAACCCCAAGGGAACTCAAGCTAAGGCCTGAAAGAAGCCTGCAGCACAAAAAAAATCAACACCCTCCTCAGCACTGCTGCTTGGGCAGAGCTGCTCCAGCCTTTTTGCTCATGATGCTCTCAGCTTGTCTGGAGACCAGAGCTAGACAAATAATTAATTGCTTGATTTAGTGCCCAAAATGAAAAGCTGGAGGGAGAAAAACTCAACACAGACAAATTTGAGAGATCCTTTATCTTTTATTTTAAATGCAATGCAGCTCAATTACAAACAAAACAATGCAAAATGAGACTTCTTTGCTTGGAAAACAAAGCATTTTGTTCTTGTCCAAAACTTGTGATGAAGGAGCAAATAGCTCTGAGCTGTCTGGAAACTGCAGTTTTCAATCAATAACTATTCAGCCAAAAACACTTACCCAGTTCTGCTGGTAACAATGCACAGCAGGCACCTGACAACCTGGCTCACAGCCATGCCCCTGGCACCTTCCCAGAGGTGGATGGTGTCGTACCTCTTGTGAGCTTTTCCAGGTAGAGTGCCAATATTGGGTTGTTGGAGTCCCTTTGTCTCCTTTTTTTTGCTGAAATTAACCTAATTAATTTTGCCTGAGGTGGTGCAGACTCGACAAGCATGTGTAGGGGCTACGTCTGGCCTGTTGTGCTGGGATATGATCTCCCTTGTCCCACCAGGGAGCATCACCTGGTGCAGGAGGTTCAAGAGCAGTTCAGGGGAGCAGGGGGATGTGGGGTTAGTCCCTACCCATGGGCACTTCTAGCTGGAAACTTGGGTATCAGTACCACACAGGATGAAACTCCCACCCCTTGCTGTATCAGCAGGATGCCTCTGGGTGTTCCAGCTGTGCTGATGGCAGAGCTGGAACTGGTGGAGGGCTTGCTGCAGGCTGACTTGGAGAAAAGCTGGAGTTCCTGGCTGCTGACCCTGCTCAGCTCTGACCCCAGGAACTGTTGAAGCCCACCGCAATGAAAGTGTCAGGAAATGGCAGGGTGAACAGGTATTGATGCCCATAGCACATCCGGAGACCAGGACACAGTGAACTTAATGGATTCAGAGCTGTCTATTAGCTGCAGCACAGACATCAGCAAAAATGCAGATAGTAGAAACCTAATCCCATCAGAGAGGAAGGCAGCTGGAGATCAGCCCCTGTTTCAAGAGGCTGTTGGGGTCCTCCTGCACTGTGCTGAGGCCTGGTCCCTCCCGTGCCAAGCTGTGCTGGCCAAGAAGCCATAAGGAGGAGATTTGATTCAGCACTTCATGGCCTCTCTGTTTGTCCTCAGTTAGGCTTGAGCTTCACCAGGCCCAGAGAAAGGCCAGTCAGTGTTGATACTTCACCTGCTGAGTATCCTCTAAGTATCAAATGACTTATAGTCCAGGGAGGTAAGGCTGGAAGCAGTGTGTTGAACACCTCCGCTGTGAGTTTCTTGGGGTCCTTCCAGCTTCTTCTTGGGCTTAAGAGGAATGAGGGCACTTGGGGACTGTGTTGCTCTCTGGGTGGGCCCCCTTTACTTTGCTTGAGAGTTGTGGCAGAATGCAGCTGCCCAGCTTGTAAGCACCTCAGGATGTCTGCTAGGCTTAGGCCTCCTGTGCCACACTTGCACATTTTGCTGTGGCACTGCTCTCCCCGTGGGTGCCCTGTGTGCCCTCTGTCACTTACACTCTGCTGGGCAGCTGAACCCAGTGCCTGGCTGCAGGCAGGGAGACTGACTCTGCACAAGCAGATTGTGTCTAGCAGGGCCTTGTGATCAGAGTCCCTGCCAAGAGGAGCTGCTCCCCTGATACATTCCTGAGTTTCAGACATGAAGAGGTAAGCAGCAAGGCATTCCTGTCAGTCCCAGCCTGAGCTTGCTGGTTTCCTCTGGAAACAAGGAAACAGTTTGGTGACAAGAGTCTCTGCTTCAGCCAAGCCTGGAGCTTCAACACCCTTCAGAGACTTTCAGCTCCTCTTCCCTAAGTGCTGCGGTTCTGCCAGAGAAGAAGATGGCTTTTCAGTGTGACCTCTGCAGAATAAAAAACTGAACTCAGAGTGGCAGAATTGTATGTGTGATAATCTTACGGGCCTGAGAAGAGCTTGATGTTTGAGAATGAGCTGTAACTGAGGCACAGCTGCCTGTTGTTCCAGGAGAATCCTTTCTGGATTTTCTCAGCAGCTTGTGGTATCTGGGAGCACTAGGGAGATGAGGATGCTTCCTCCTTCTACAGCAAGTGTTGGTATCCAACTCTGGAAATGCTGCTGGATCCCACCTCTAGAACATGGTGGCTATTTTGCCAGAGGTGCTCTTTCCAGGGAAATACAGAGGTGAAATTCTCACTTACGGTTTGCTTATCATAAGACTGGGGAGGGAGGGACGGCATGGTAATCCGGAGCATGGGGTTTTAATCCTGCTCTCCTGGCCAAATTCCATTCCGCCTCTGTAAATTCCTGCAGCTACCCTGCTCTGCACTGCCTGTGTGGTATCTGCCGGCTGGCACAGCCCCCCTCGAGCGGCAGCATTTCAGGCATGGGGAGCAGGACAGGGAGGTGACCCTGAATCATAAGGCACTTGGTCAGATGGGTGCAGTACACACTTTAGAGGTGATCTGCTGAATGAGGAACCAGCCTGTGCCCTCCCTCTTTGTAAGAGCAAAAGTGATTGTTCCCGGTTGCCTCTGTTCAAAGTGTGGTGCCTTTTCTGAGTTGTGAATCTGGCTGTGCAGCTCTTGTCACAGCTTTTGGGCCCTTTCTCACCTTCTGCAAACCTGGGAAGCTGTTCTGTTGGGCTTCCACTGAGGCAGTCTAAGCAGGTCAGCTAAACTCTTCCAAAAATGAGACCTGGGAGAAGAATTTTCAATTTCTGTCACCTATAGCTAGGTAAGACAAGCACCATAGGTCCATGAAATCGCTCCTCTCCTGGCTGCCCTGCAGCTTTTTACTGGGAACAGCCAGGCTATCTCTTTCCTTGTAATGCCATGGGGGGAGGCAGTAGAGGGGGCAGCAAGCCTGGGACTGTCCGTGTGCCCCTTCAGGCCTCTGGCTTGGTACTCACAGACAGTGTAGTTGTGCCTCAGCATGCCTCTGCAGGAACACATTAGCTCTAAAAGAGACAGCAGGCTGAGACACCCACCCTTCCATGGGCCTTGCTGCCAGTTGTGATGTTATGGGCAAATAGAGCTGCTCCCCTCTGTGCTTGCAGGGCTGGAGGAAACATGGTAATGTGATGGCAAAATTTCCACTGCCAGCTCTCCCTAAACATTAACTGCTCACCTGATTATTACTGAGCCGTAGAGAATGAAGGCCATTCAGGCTGAGCAATGGGGCCTAAAAAGAAAGGGGGATTTCCTGCAGAAGAGTGGATCTTGGAGGAGTGGAGTGCCAGCACATGGGCAGCTCTCAGGAGGAGCCTGGGGCAAGCAAAGTGGCTGCACTTTCCCAGGAATGAAGGTTGCTTGTGCGTGGAAGGGTGGCCGGCATACAGCCAGCTTTGGGCTCCTGCCCACGCCTCAGAGGTTGGTGTCAGCCTGCACTGGTGTTTGTGCAGCTGCCCAGCTCTGCTGCCATGACATTCTCTGTGCCCTGGCCATTGCCCTGTTGTCACTGGAGGCAGAGTGTCTCAGGCATGAGACAAGACCTGGGTCCTGGCTGCCCCTTCCCTGGTATCCACTCTGGTCAGCTTCTTCCAGCTAGAGAGGGGACGCGGTGCCTTTTTCTGTCCCCTGACAGAAAAGTGGCTGTATCCCCTGATCTCTGCTGAAGCAGGAGCTGCTTGCTCCTGGGAAGAATGTGGGGGAGGGAGGATAACCTGCTGTGAACAGCACTTCTGCCCCGCACCCGCGCTGGGGTTGGAAGCCGGCAGTATTGGGAAACCTCTCATCTTACTGCTGGCTGCGCTTGTCTGGTGAGCAAGGAGACTGAGGAGGGAGGGCGGAGAGGCCCCATGGCGTGACTGCAGGGCCGGGTTGAGCCGGGAGCTTTACGTGCTGGGCCATGGCTGCTGGTGCCCGCTGTGCCCCTTGCCAAGGAGCTGCTTCCAGCCTTGCCCTGCGCTTCCTATGCCTCTAATGTTCCACAGAAGATGAGAGGCTGTGTAGCTGCCTTCTGGCTTGCCATCTTCACCCTCGGGAACACCCCAAAAATGTCCCTGCTGTGCCTGCACTCCCCAGCAGCCTACCTGTTCCTGCTGTGGCTGGAGAGGGCCTGGCTGGTCTCAAAGCACTCGCTCTTGGGCAAACACGGTGTGGTGGCCGGGACAAGCGTGTGGAGAGGCTGTGGAGGTCAGCTGGAGCACGAGGCGGTTCCTCTGCTGAAGCGGTGCTGTTGGCAGTGGGCTGCAGGAGGTCTGGACTGCTCCCAGAGCATGGGTAAGCCCTGCATGGCCACTGTCTCAGCTGGAGCACATGGTGGATACCGTGGGGCAGGGCAGGACGGCTCTGGGAGCTGAGCGTGTGCCCCGGGGCGGCCGGGGGAGCAAAGGGAAGGGCCCCTGCCCCGGGGAGCCGCCGGCTCAGAGCAGCAGCAGGCAGCCCGGGCGTTCCCTCTCCCTGCCGGGGCAGGGCTGGGCTGAAGGGCGCTGCTGAGGAGCCGCTGCCTGTTCTGCCGGGGCTCTGCAAGGGCAAGCAGGAGCTGCCCGAGCGGGAGGGAGGTAAGCGTGCCTCCCAGGGCAGCCATCTGGGTGCTGCTGTGGCTGCGCGGGCAGGCCGGGGCGCGCCGCGCCTCACCCGGGGCTCGGGTGGGGGCGATTTCCACTGCATCGGAGAGCTCTGCAGGCGCTCCGCATCCCAGGCCTCTGCCTGCTGCCGCTCCCGGCCCCCACTGAACACCCCCGGCAAGGGCTTCTCCCGCTCCAGCCCCGGGCCTGGGCTGCTGCCTTCGCCCAGCCGCGGGAGCTGCGTGGTGGGGAGGGGGGAGCTGCAGGTAGAGCCTCTCTCCGCATAGTTAGCATTCCCAGCCCCGGCCTCCTGCTCCTGCTTCCACCATCCTGCTCGCTCCTGGTACGCTGGGCAGGTCTGGTTGAACACTGCACCTTTTCAGTGAGCCCTGCTCTTCTGGGCCAGAGCAAGGAGGAGACAGTAGGGGAACAGTTCTTTCCCTTTCAGATCCACACTGGGGCTTGCACGCTGCCAAGCTGATGGGCAAGTGCTCTGATGGTGGCCAATATCTCTTGTCTCTGGGTAGCAGCAAGGTCTGCATCCCACCCTCGCCATATTTGCATCGCGGGTAGGCCGTGGAGCCACTCTATCCCAGTCACGGGGAGAACAGGTGGGCTCTGACGCCATCCCAAGACTCCCAAAGATCTCTCAGTGAGGACCAAATCTTCTGCACCTGCCCCAGTAAAGGAGGAGGCAGGTGCTAGGAAGGGGGTAGATAATCCTGATGCTTCCTTTTTTCACTGTGAAGGAGAGATATTGAGGCCTGGGAGTGGGAAGGGAGTTGGAAGGAGGATGGATTCCTCCCAATTCACTTTGGGCAACTCTGCGCCCCTGGCGCTGGGGGCTCTTGAGTAGAAAGCGAATTTAATCTCTTGTTTTGTTTGTTCTTTCTTCCTCTGAAAGGGGGGCCAGCGGGGTGTGCGGGGGGAGCTTGGGTTTGGGAGCGGGGAGGAGGGGGAAAGTGTCAGATCTGGAAGGGAGGAGTAAAGGGAGGACAGGGAACGGCAGCCCCGGGAGGGAGCAGTAGCAGTGGGCTGCCAGCCGGCTTGGGAGGCGCCGGGGAAGGAGGAGGCGGAGGAGGCGAGGGGAGAGGCAGGTAAGGAAACCAGCGCCTGGGGGGAAGGCAAGCAGCCAGGTGAGGAGTAGGACAAGGGGTGGCAGGAGGGGTGGGGGATGTTATGAGGTGGGGGATGGATGGATCCTTGGGCGCCTCTGGGAGAGGTTGTGAAAACTGACTTGCTGCTGGTCCCATCTGGTCCCGCAGAACTGCCATCGCAGTAGTGTGTTCACATGCAGGCTGGGACAGAGTACATTCCTGCAGTGAGGGGCCACGGGGGCACGTGGGAGCAGGATGGGTGCTGCTGTGTGCCATCACCTTCTCTCTCCTTTGTTTCTGCTGAAGTTGCTTCCCTGCCCCTCTGCTTCCCCTGGGTGCTGGCTGACCTCTTTGGCCTTTCCTCACCATGCCCCCCTGCCATTCCCGTCCAGCCTGGCCTGAACAGCCCTCCAACTTTGTGTGAACTTCGGCATGTGGGATGGGGGACAGGCTGGTAGCAGCATGTGAGATCTCGCCATGTCCAGCATGGCCCGTGGCTGTGGCAGGGAGAAGGAGTGCCTGGGCCTGGTGTGCTCAGTGTGTCAGCTCCCCGTTCCCTGCCCTGCCTGCGCTTGGCCTGCTCTGTAGAGCACAAAAGCAGGTCAAGCCCGGGCCCGGCTTGCAGGGAGCTGTGATGTCAGTAGGCACCTTCTCTGCCAGGGAAAGGGGTGCAGCTTTCAGGGGCCGTGCCACGGGGGCTCAGCTGTATCTCCAGTGGGCTGGCCATGCCCCAGCCCTTCTAGGGCCTGGGTACCCCTCACAGAGTGGATGGGGCCATCCATCTGCAATTCCTCCAGCGGGCTATAACTTGCACCGGCCCCAGGGGCCGCGGGGAGGGTCGGGGGCCGCGGTATGTGTTCTCCTAGGCTCCAGCCCCCGCGGCCCCATGGGCATCTGCACATCAATGGGCTCCAGCGGGGTGTGTGCAGGGGGAGCAGACCCTAATCCGGCCCATTCAGCCCGACGGCGGCTTTTGTTGTCCAGATGTTGCTGCGCCGGGGGCTCGGAGCCGCGGGCAGGGGTGCGGAGCGAGGGCAGGCTGCGGCGGGGGGCAGGCGTCTCCTCCCCGCGGGGTTTTTGCCTGCCCGGGCACCTGCTCCGCGGGGTCCCGGGCGGGAGCGGGGCTCTGCCGGCGGCGGAGGAACGACAGCGGCGTTTCACGCGTGGCAGAGCGCGGCGGGGTGAGGAGGCCGCCCGGTGCCCCAGGGGGCCGGGGAGCGACTTTCACCGAAGTGTTTGGGGTTTTCCCAGCGAAGTGGGCGGGCGGCGGCGCTTGGGTGCGGGAGTTTCCCGAGCGCCCGGCCCTGCTGGGCCGCGCTCGGGCCGAGGCGGCGCGGCAGGCACCGCGCCCCTCCCAGGCCGGGCTCCGGGACCCGCCGCCAGCTCGGGAGGGCCTCTTAGCATGATTGCCTCTCCCCTCCTCTGTGAGCCCTAGGGAGCAAGGCACAAAGCTGGGGGAAAATCTCTTGGAAACCTGCTTCCTATCCCCATTTCCCTCCATGTTTGAGGTCCCCCCCAGAGGCTCTGCAGTCCGGTCCGGATGGCGGGACAAGTTGAGGGAGGTAAATGTTCCATCATGGGCAGTAGTGTGCTGTCTGGAGAGGTAGCGGGTGTCTGTTTCACTGCTTCAGTTGCCCAGGCACTGTCCTGGAGGGAGCAGGTGATGGAGGATGTCTCCTGCTGGGGAGATGTTGGCACACCTGGGTGGGGGCTACTGGTGAGACCTCTTTCTTCTCCCCTGTCCCTCACAGGCTCTAGGATGCCAGGGCCAGCCGGACTCGGGTTGCCCACCTGATCCTCGTTGCCCGTGTCCTGCCAGCACATCATGTTGCGTTCCTGGCGCATGAAGCTGAAGTTGCTGCTCGCCACAGTGACCCTGGCTATTCTCCTCTCCTGGCTCTACCTCTTTGTGGGAAGCCTCGAATGTGAGTGAGTCCCTCTTGTCCTCCTCAGATCAAGGGACAGGCCACAAGAGAGGGTAGGCGGCAGGGCATTAGGCCTTGGGGTGGTTGCTCTGGCCATGCAAGTCACTGCAGGTGTGCAGTGGGACATCTTCAGGGACATCTCTGGAGATCAGGGGAACAGAGCTGAGATGTTGGCTGGGCACTTGTGAGGCGTGCTGGGACCTCTCAGTTGTGGCTCTGCCCCAGCATTCACACCTGGGCTCTCGTGGCCTTGCCATGCCCTTTGCATGTCCCTGTCTCTTCACAGATGGCCGCTTCCTGCTGCTGCCCCCCTGCGTGGGCGAGCAGCCGAGCCGGGATGTGGAGCGGGAGGCGCTGGCCTCGCGTGTGCGCAGGGTGGAGGAGGAGAATCAGCAGCTCCGGCTGCAGCTTGGCCAGGCTCAGGCGGAGGGCAGCGATGGCAGCCCGCAGTGGGGGGCTTCTGCCGAGGACAGAGATGCCCCTGGGGGCGAGAGGAGCAACCACACGGCCTGTCCCAAGCAGCGGACAGTGCACAAGTGCGAGGTGGGTGATGGCACCAGTGCAGTGCTCTTGTGGATAGGGAATGTCGGGTGGGAGGCTGGGACCCTGTGGATGGATATGTGAGCAACTCACCTGGCACTGTTGCTGTGCTCTGGCCATGCTGGGGCCTCATCCTGGCTCTCCATGGTGTGCTCAGTGGATGAGGGTATTTTCCTTCTCCAGAGAAGGAGATCAGACAGGAGGAATGGCAGAAAGACTCCTGCTCCCTGCTTCCAAGTTAGAGAACTCCCACCTCTCTCTGGGGCTCCTTCTGCATGGGAAATTTGGGTTTTGAAGCTTCTCCATGTAGTGTGGTCCCAGGCAGGAGCTGTAGGGAGGCCTGCTTGAGTCCAGTCTCAAAAGGGCACCGTTTGTCTTTGGGCAGCTCCTTCACGTCGCGATTGTGTGTGCTGGGCACAACGCGAGCCGGGACGTGGTCACCCTGGTGAAATCCATCCTCTTCCACAGGTAATGGGGAGACGTTGTGCCAGAGGCCTGCTGCTTGGGGTTCTCAGATGAGCTGCTGCAGGCTGCAGCGGGGCAGTGCTGCAGAAGAGGGGCTCTAGGACCTTGTGCTTAGAGTGGCAGAGTAGAATTTGTTTCCCCCAGAGGGTTTTTTTTCCATTTGCCCCCTCAGCTGATATCTGTCCCATGGGTGGGCTGGGGAACTATGGCCCCTTCATTCTGCTGTGATGCTGAATATTGCTGTGCTTGCCCTTGGCAGGAAAAACCCCCTCCACTTTCACTTCATCACGGATTCAGTGGCCCACCAGATCCTCCAGATGCTCTTCCAGTCCTGGATGGTGCCTTCCGTCCACGTCAGCTTCTACAATGCTGATGACTTGAAGGCAGGTGCTTGCCCTCCCTTTACCCTGTCCCAAGCCAATGCTTTGAGGGTCAAGGGGAGCAGAGAGATGGGATGAGTGGATGGAGGGTGATTAACATTTCTTGCTGACCCCTGGCTCACCCCCTCCTCTTTCTGGGCTTGTTGCTGGTGCTGCTGAGAGGGGAGCACAAGGCTGGTACTGGGGGGGTGGGGAGGAGCCTTGCAGTAGCAGTGCCTCTGTGGCAGAGCTGAGTGAGACACGGGTCCAGGTGGGGTTCTGGTGGCTGGAGGAAATGCTCCAGGCTTGGCTGGCTCCACAGCTCTGCATGCCCTTCTGTTGTTGGCCTTCTCTGCATGGGGTTCTGGGACACGCAGCTGTCCTGCCCAGGCAGGGGCAGGGCATGGCCATGACTGGCCCTGAGATGTGTTGCCTTGCAGCCAGAGGTGTCATGGATCCCCAACAAGCACTACTCTGGCATCTACGGGCTGATGAAGCTGACACTGACCAAGGCACTACCCTCCAACCTCTCCAAGGTCATTGTCTTGGACACAGACATCACCTTTGCCACCGACATTGCTGAGCTCTGGGCTGTCTTTGGAAAGTTTTCTGGTGAGGACAGAGTGCTCCTGGGGCCCTGGCAGGGCCTTGGATGCTGGGCTCAGTGTGGCAGTGCCTGCCTGCCACAGAACCAGCACAGTGGGTTTGCTTGGGCCCTCTGAACCAACAGCAAGATGAGCTGCATCCATGTCCCTCTGTTTTCTCAGAAAAGCAGGTGATTGGGCTGGTGGAGAACCAAAGTGACTGGTACTTAGGCAACCTGTGGAAAAACCACAAACCATGGCCAGCCCTGGGACGTGGCTTCAACACGGGTGAGTGTGAGCTGCCAGGGTGGCAGGTGCAGCCTCATGGCACATGCAGCTGAGCTGGTACTTGGCACAGGGAGACTGGGGGAGGCTGAGGTAAAGTGGGAAAGTGGTGGGTACAAGAGGAGTGCTACAGCACCCCAGGGTTGTGGGTAGGCACAGAGAAGTGGTGTGTCCCAGGGGCTGAAGGCATGCAGGTAGCTGTGCCTGAGCTCTGTGGTGGCTGGGTGCTGTCTCAGTGACCCGTGCCCTCTCCCTGGGCCCTCAGGGGTGATCCTGCTCCTGCTGGACCGCCTGCGCCGCCTGGGCTGGGAGCAGATGTGGCGGCTGACCGCAGAGCGGGAGCTCATGAGCATGCTCTCCACCTCGCTGGCTGATCAGGTAACTGTCCCTCCTCTGGGGCAGGTTGGTCCCTCTGCATTCCCAGAGCACTGCAGGCACAGGGGATCTTCCTCGTCCACCCATGCACTCACCTTTCTCTCTCCTAGGATATCTTCAATGCGGTGATCAAGCAGGACCCATCCCTGGTGTACCGGCTTCCCTGCTTCTGGAATGTGCAGCTCTCCGATCACACCCGCTCGGAGCAGTGCTACACTGAGCTCTCAGATCTCAAGGTGAGTGGGGTTGCTGCTTTTGAGACTGGGGAGGGCCTGAAGGGCAGTGCAGGCTCTGGAAGTCCAGGGGAGCTGCATGGGGTCTGAGGGCTTGGGGAGCCTGGCGCTCTTACTTCCCTTACATGGGGTGACACGCTGCTGCTCAGGTGATCCACTGGAACTCGCCCAAGAAGCTGCGGGTGAAGAACAAGCACGTGGAGTTCTTCCGTAACCTCTACCTGACTTTCTTGGAGTACGATGGGAACCTGCTGCGCAGAGAGCTTTTCGGCTGTGCCGGTCTTCCCAGCCCACCCAGGGACCAGGTGAGGCTGACTGCGACTCTGTCCCCAGCTGCAGAGCTCTGGGTGGGCAGAGACCTCATGCAACCTCCCCTGGGGTTCCTACTTCCCCTCACCTTCCTGGTGTTGCAGTTGCAGCAGGCGCTGGAGGAGTTGGATGAGGACGATCCCTGCTATGACTTCCGCCAGCAGCACCTCATGCAGCACCGCATCCACCTGTTCTTCCTGCAGTATGAGTTCCTGGCCCTTCCCAACCCCACCGATGTCACCCTCGTGGCCCAGCTCTCCATGGACAGGTACTTGCTAGTAGGACTGGTGGGAGGTTGGAATCCACCTCCACACCTCTGGGTAGATTCTACAGCTTTGGAGCTACCAGGGAATCTCATTTCATCGTTCTCACGCCAGCATTTGGCAGTGAGAAACAACACCCCAGGCTGGGAACATCAGTTCTTCCTGCTCCCTCCCGACCCGGGCGTGACCGTCACGCGGCTCTCTGGAGGCGCCCGGTTCTGGGTTTGGTTCAGAAGCTGCCGCAGGGCAGGTCTGCTGCTCAGGCTGTGCCCTCTGCTGCAGGTTACAGATGCTGGAGGCCATCTGCAAGCACTGGGCAGGCCCCATCAGCCTGGCGCTGTACATGTCGGACGCCGAGGCGCAGCAGTTCCTGCGCTACGCCCAGGCCTCGGAGGTGCTGAGCGCCCGCCGCAACGTCGCCTACCACATTGTCTACAAGGAGGGGCAGTTCTACCCCATCAACCTCCTGCGCAACGTGGCCTTGGCCAACACGCAGACGCCGTACGTCTTCCTGACGGACATCGACTTCCTGCCTATGTACGGCCTCTACGATTACCTCAGGTAAGGCTTTTTCCAGCTGGCTCTTGCTCAGCCTGCTGGGCTCCCCAAGCACCAGAGTTTTCAGGAAATGGCCTGGGTAGCAGCTCTCAATAGGCAGAAGCTGTTTCCTTTGTGTTCAGCCTTGGGGTCCTGCCCTTACTTTTGTCAGACACCAGCAGATGAGGAAGGAGCTGTGTCTGTGAGGGTTCCCCTGTTCCTTCTATCCCTGCATGGTACCACTGCAAATTCTCAAAACCCATCAATACCGGTGTGGAGTAGTGAGCAGGCTGGAGGGGCTGAGGAAGGAGGCTGTGGCTATGTCTTACAGTCAGGGAGACCTCACACCCTTCTTACTACCACAGGAACTCCATCCAACAGCTGGAGCTGCCCCAGAGAAAGGCGGCTCTCATCGTGCCAGCATTTGAGACCCTGCACTACCGTCTGACCTTTCCCAAATCCAAAGCAGAGCTGCTCTCCATGCTGGACATGGGCTCCCTTTACACCTTCAGGTAGGGACTAGCACTGTCCCACCATGCAAGCAGAAGCCATCTGTGTACCCCTGTGGCTTGGGGCTGTGCACCGCTGTCTCAGAGGGGGCTTGCAGACCCCCTGCATTCTCTGCTGTCTCAGTCTCTCATTTCCATCTCTCCCCATAGGTACCACGTGTGGCCAAAAGGTCACGCCCCAACGGACTACGCCAAATGGCGGACGGCCACCGTGCCCTACCGCGTGGCATGGCAGCCAGACTTTGAGCCTTACGTTGTAGTGAGGCGAGACTG
Organism: Passer domesticus; assembly: GCF_036417665.1. Taxonomy (NCBI): domain Eukaryota; kingdom Metazoa; phylum Chordata; class Aves; order Passeriformes; family Passeridae; genus Passer; species Passer domesticus. The sequence goes on from NC_087479.1 coordinate 38,509,417, forward strand.
CCCCAGGTATGACCAGAGGTTCGTCGGCTTCGGCTGGAACAAAGTCTCCCACATCATGGAGCTGGATGCGCAGGTGGGTGAGGGGCTCCCGGCGCCGCTGGCTGCTGGGGCCTGTGGCTGGGCAGGGACGTGTCGGTACCGCCGAGCCGACGATGGTAAGGGCTGCTGCTCTGTCCCCAGGAGTATGAGCTGCTGGTCCTGCCCAATGCCTTCATGATCCACATGCCCCACGCCCCCAGCTTCGACATCTCCAAGTTCCGCCTGAGCGCAGGGTACCGGGGCTGCCTGCAGACGCTGCGGGAGGAGTTCCACCAGGACCTGTCGCGGCGCTACGGGGCTGCTGCACTCAAATACCTCACTGCCGAGAGAAGCCTGTGACGCCTGGGGACAGCGGGTGCGGGGTACGCGCAGCACACTGGAGAGGGGAGGGCACACGGCCTCCCTCCTGCTCTGCCCACCGCCGCAGCCCAGCCCGAGGGAACGGAGTGGGCAGCACAGCCTCTCCAGCCCACCAAAGGATGCCTATAGATAAGATGGAAAACATCAGCTGCAAGAACAGGCAGTGCCTGCAGGTCAAGCTGCTCCAGCCTTCCTGCGTTACAGGGGAACCTCCCTGTGCCAGGGCCAGGGGTGGGGTCTCCTCCCTTCCTTCTTTTAGCTGATGTGGATTCCCAGTCTTCATTAGTTCACCTCACCTTGAGGCCTGGCTCCTCCAGAGATGTGGGAGCCGTACCTTACCCTGTTCTGCCTCTGCTCAGTGGCCCCAGGTCTCAGTCCACACAGCCCTTGGGGGCTTTGGTGAGTTGGAGATGAGGTCAGACAGCAGCCCTTTACATCCTTTGTGGAGCAGGCTCAGAGGAAGCCTCCCAGCACCCTGGGAGGAGCGGCCAGGCAGTACTGCAGGTAGCTGGAGCCTTGGTTCAAACCCAGATCAAGGCTGGCTGTTTAATGGAGGGAAACATTATTATTCCCCATCTGTATGGATGCAGTCTCCAGTGGAGCTGGCCCCATACAGGTGTGTGGGAGTCACCCAGAGCAGGATGAGCTCCCAGACCAGGATGGGCTGTCTGCTGTCACCAGCAGTGAGCTCCCAGGATGGACCTGCACCTCCCTGCTGGGAGCAGCCATGCTGGTGACAATCCCTCTCCTGTGCTGATATTCCCCCACAGGGCAGGGCTGCCAGCCATCCCCATGGGCAAAACAGCTTCATGGGCCCCCACAGGCTGGGAGAAGTTCCTGGTGAGGACTACCCTGCTCCTCCCCAGCTCTCAGCAGCACAGTTGTTGTCATCAGCAATCAGGGACGTGGCTGACACTGGTCAAGACCATGGCTGGACACTGTGGCAGGAACCCCATGCTGGGAGCAGCTTGACTGGACACTGTTCTACTGCTATCACACACTGGAGCACAGAGGATGCATTGCTTTCCTCACACTATTTAAATTATTTAATACTTTTCTCCTAAGAATTCAGTAATTAGGGTTTCTGGGTTTTATTTTTAATCTTTTCTTCTTCCCAGATGATTTTGCTGGTGGCCCTGGAGGCTCTCCAGGCCAGTTGCTGCTGCAGTCTCCACTGTTCTCTTCTTAGCTTTGCTCTGGGCAGCAAGGGCCCGCTCTGTACAGGGTGAGGATTTCCGTCCATGGTGGGAGCAGCTATAGAAAGCGCGGGGTGTGGAAAGGGCACAAACGCCTCTTGCTTATTCTCTCTTTTTAATTTAATTTTTAAATTAAAGCTTTTTTATTCTTTTTCACATTCTTGTTAAAACTGCCTGGTTATTAATTTTTCTCTGCTGTGAGCCTGCACGTGTCCCCTGGAGGGAAGGCAGCAGGAGGAGAGCAAAGGAGGAGCAGCCCAAGGCACACAGGTGCCCTGCCAGCTCTGAGAGGGCTGCTGGTGCTGACTGAGGTGGGCTTAAGGCTGATGGTTCCTGTGCTGCAGTGGGACCCCGGCAGCCTGCCTGAACTGGAGCCTGGGCCATCATGGCTTAGGCACAGAGTCAGTTTAATCACACCCAAGTAGAAGATGTGGTTTCATGTGGCAGTGCTGTAGCTTGTCCTTGAGAGCCTTGACTTTATAAGACTCTTGGGAATAAAAGCCAGCTCTGAGGCCCCACGGGACACCAGCCTCACATCTGCAGGGGGGAGGACGAGGATGGTTTGCCAGGAGCAAGTGTTGAGGCTTTATTTGGGAAAGGGCTGTGAAAATATTGCTCATCACTGTGAAGCCAAGGCAGCTCCACCTCACCAGTCCCTAGCAGGCAGCTTTTGTTTAATGCAGCACAAGCTCACTGATCCTGTGCTGCTGCTGCACTAAGCAAGATCAGAGGGTTAGATCAGATCTAGACACTGCTAAAGCCGTGGTGGAGCAGGGCTGAGATGGAGCAGGCCTCTTCCAGATGATTCCTCAATAGCTAGGAGGCGGTGCAAATGCTGGCTCTGTGGTTGTTGGGAAGGTGTGCTGGCACGCCTGTAGCAGGAGGGCTGTGCACCATCATTTTCAGATAATCCTTCCCAGCCTAGACAGTCACTAGCCCAAAATATTCCTGCAAGGGTGGAGGTGCTTGGAAGCAAGCCCAGCTTGGCCTGGTCTCCATGTGCCCTCTGCCGGGCAGCAGCAGCTGGGAGGCACCCACAGAGTCAGAGCCAGAGAGACTGAACTGAGCACGGCCCCTTTTGGAGCAAAAATTCATTTCTCCTAACGCAGTGCCCTTCTCCCTGCCAAGAACATGAGCCAGGGTGTTCCCAGCCCTTGCACAGACACCCCTCCTGGCAGGCTGGGCACTTGCTGCGGGCACTGCTACAACCCCTGTGCCTGTGGGACCCACTGTCCCCTCTGGTACATACAGCTAAGGAGACAAGGTATTTTACTGTGTTTTATTTAGTAAAATGTTAAAATAAATAAATACAAATTGATCAGATGCTCTGTACCCCCTCCCCCCAACTTTAATTTGCTAAAATCTAAACACATTTGTACCAAAACTGAAACCACAAGGAACTTGAAGGCAGCAGATACTGCAGATCACTATGAGCATCAGGCTAAAAAAAATAGAGATATTTAAAAAACCCAAACCAGTTCACAAGTGGGTGTTCTCATGGTGTGATTCCGTGACAACAGAGCAGTACCAGTCAGAAAGGGCATTTTACACCAGGGCCTGCAAGGAAGGGAGGTTGGTGGGGAATGGGACAGCACAGGTACCACTGGCTCATGAAGGACAGAGCCCGTGGCTTTGCCATTAGAAACCCAGCTGGGAGAGAAGCTGCCGACATCCTGCGCAGCACCAGGCCCGTGGCTACGGGGACAGCACTGCCAGAACTGGGGGCTGGTCACCAAAACCCCCTGGAGGAATCAGACAGACAGGGGGAGGGACCAGGCTCAGACACAGAGCCCTTCAGGGTGAGCTCTGCTCCAGGCTCATGCCAGATCTCCCACTTACAGCTCAGTCTTGGTGAAACACCAGGAGGGCACGGGGATGGGACGAAGCATGGCACACAGGTGGGGTGGTGGCATCAATAAATCTACAGAGATGGTGCTGCTGTGATCGCAGGAGCGTGAAGCCATGATTGAAGCCTGAGTATTTTCTCCTAAACAAGCAGAGCTGCCTTCACAACCCTCCTGTCCTCAGCTGCAGACATGGGGGGTGGTTGCAGAGTAGAGCCAGTCAGCTCCCTAAAGAAAACTGGGCACAGGCAGCCACCCCAGTGCTGCACCAGACCTTGCAGCTGGCAGCAGCAGCTCACCACCACCTGTGTCCACTGCTGTTGACACAGCAAAGTTTCCTTCCTCCACAGGAGCCTGGACAGGTGGGCACTAGCAGGCTTCCCTGCTTTGTGCTGTTACCTTGCTTAATCTTTGCTCACTGGAGTTTGGAACACATGCCTTGCTTCTGTGGGGCTGTGAGAGGAAGCCAAGACACCTCTGACCATGTAAGATGGCACTTGGGGGGACCCTGCAGCTGCAATTGGAGTGAAGCAGCTTGTGGGACATGACTGCTGCTGGCTCTGCTTGTGTGGGGCTGCCAGGAAGCTGCCCAAGTCTCAGAGGCTTATGCAGAAGCAAAAAACCTTCCTTAAGGAGGGTCTTGGCTGCCTGCCACATATGACATCAGGAGCAACTCAGAGACAACACACCTTCAGGAAGGGAGAGCGGACAGGTAAGAACTGCCTGGCTCTTGAGTCAATCACTGTTTTGATGTCAGTGATAATTTAAGTGAAGAAACATCAGAGACTATGATTAGAAATTACACGTTAGCCCAGAACAAGCAGAAACATGCAGCCTCTCACCACACCCAGCACGGGGCTTCTTTCAACAGAGCCTACCCCAGTGCCTGCAGCCATGGAAATCTGCTCTTCCAGAGTCAGAACTGCCAGTACCTGCCTTACAGAGGGGAACATGAGGCACAAAGCAATCTCTTTCCTACCCCAGCAATTGTGGCCCCACCTGAGACACCAGTAACAAGCTTGGATAACAAACCAGGGGAACTGCTGCCCTAACACGTGCACAGCATGTACCCAGTGCTGCTGCAGAATCAAACCTCAGTGCTGGGGATCCAAAATCAAGGGTGGCCACGGAACACAGCCCCAGGAGCTGCCCTGTGACACTGCCTCCCTTCCCCACCTGAGCTATAAACCCAAGGCTCTCTTAAGTTCTGGTTGCTCACTCAGAAAAGTGTTCTCAGAGCACAAAGGCAACAATACCTCATTTGTTTTCCAACAGAACAGATGTAAGAAGGCTGGTGACACAAGAGCAGGGGTTGGTTGAGGTTTACTTTTGCCAGTATAAATTTAGGAAAAAGAAAAAAGATGCAAAAGGTGCTGATTGATACTGCTCACTGCTGCTGCTGCCCTTCTGTGCCGGCTCCCCACATGTGACAGAGCCACACTCTCAAGGCTTTTGAGTTCCCCAGGCACTCCTGATAGTAAGCAAGTCCTTAAGTGCTTCTTCCTTTCTAGAACTAAGGACTGGGCTCAGTTTGTCCATCTGAAGCTTTTGACACTTCTTGGATACTAGAGAGAGAACAGGCACAGAGCTCATCGCTGGTTACACAGGAGAGCTGGACAGCTGCTTTCCCAGGAGGGTGCCCCATGCTCTGGCTGCTCAGTGTAGCCAAGAGACAGCCCTCAGCTCCTCACAGGTTACATTCAACTTAACACATCTCCCTTGTTAGCTGCACTGGTGAAATGCCCCTTTCCCATGTCCCTAAAGAAACCAGATCCTGAGAAAACAGAGAGGCATTGCTCACACAGAGGGATTTTGGCACAGAACTGCCATATATGACAGCCCAGAAAGCAGGAATCTTCCACAGATACTCCAGGAGCTGGCTGAGAAGTACCTGAGTCACACATCCTACTCCATATAATCTCCTTCACTCACACAGAACCCAGGACCTCTGGGAGCTGATGCTGGTTTCAGCCAAGCTCATCGTAACACTTGAACTAGAAAGGTGCAACCACACCAGCAGAGCTGAACCTTTAGCTAGTTCTGGGAATGTTTACAGCCAAGAAAATGTTTAATTAATGCAGTCCAGATTAGAGTAGGTTCTAGCTGCCTCAAGGTCTGCTTGATCTGCCTTATCCCCATGTTGTAGCTTAGAAGTCAAATAAGATTCTCATCAGGATGGGATCACTCAGCAGCAGAAGCAGAGCTAGGGATGTGCCTACTTCCTTTTCAATCTGCACCTAAGCAGTTCTTTTCTCCCACCACACCTGCTCCTTTTCAAATACAGACCAATCCATCTCAGAAATTGAGGTAGGATAAAAGAGTGGTTTTGTTCTACTCTTTCTACTGAACTTTCAAACCCTGTAACTTACAGGAATACCTGTCTACTCAGAAGGGAGACCTGTTTCACTCCTGGATTTTTCCTACCCTCACTTTCTCACCTAATGTCTTTCAATATTTTTTCTCTGTTCTGCTTTACCCCACGTAATCTTTCTTTCCTTTGCTGCTCCTGCTTTTTCTCTCTTCCCTTCCATCTCCAGCCCTGTATCATTTCTCAAAAGAGGCTTCTGTCCTTTAATTTGTCCCTTGCAGCATCCACATCTGGCCCAAGGAGATGGGAAGCCCTGGCCCAGCTATCCACATGAGATACACTCCAGGGACTTGCACAGCACAGTGATTTCCACAGCAGCCGTGCTCCTGGCAAGCCTCTGTCCTGTTCACTACTCAGCTATTTTGGTAATACTGACAGGGATATAGACAGACTCTCACACAGGTAAGCTCTTGGTTTTCTGATACAAGCCCACAATTAAATTAACCTCTGGGAGAGGCATTTGTCTTTTCATGGGTCTTTAATTACCAAGCTTACCAGTGCATGGTATAAATAATTTTCTTTATTGGCAAGTTGATCAACTATGTGCTCAGCCTATACAAGACACAATGATGCAGAAAGTTCTTGTCTCAGGTAAGAAAGAAACAGGAGGGAAATGGGAGCTAAGGGTAAAGGACAGAGAGACTCATAGCACTTTTCAAGTATTACATTCCATTCTCTAGGAGTTACAAACAGGACTGAGGCTTAAAGAAGGATCTGAGTAAGAGAGCAATAACCTGGAGACAAGACATCTGCGGCTCTCACTTTTCCTGATCCCATCTGATTTTTGGGTCATCCTCTGGTCCATGTCTGACCACTGAAAACAAGGATCCAGCAGCATGTCACTGCAAGGTTTGCTCACATGTCCTCAGAGACCAGTACCTAGCTGGCTGCTGGAGGGTTCTTTGGACCTTTTGCCTTCTGTATGCCAGAAACTACAGAATCCATAGTGCTTGGGAATGGACTTTGCTGAGGTAGTTTGTTGGCCAGGCAAGCCTAAGCGCCAAATGAATTAGCTGCACAAACGTCTTCCTCTTTCTCCAGGCTCCTGACTCCTACATACCCATCAGAAATCTCTTTGCAGTAATCCAGCAAAGTTTAACTTGCCTTGGATCTCCAGAATTCCGAGGGAGGACAACAGGAGGTGAAGAAGGGTCGAAACAATTCTATAAAGACAGAAGGAACCCTGCCCAAAGGGGTGTGTCCACAAGGAAGGGTAATACTGGAATTGTGGTGGTTATCTGAGCAGCTCAGAGAGAGGCCCTCACTAAAAGAGTGAATTTTGGCCTAACATATTAGTGTGTTATTTTAAAACCACATTTCATTAAAAGCATGTATTCATCATTAGTGCTTCAGAATCAAAGAGGGTGGGGTGCAACCCAGCTGAAGAAAAGAGAGAAACATGTGCACCGCAAATTCACAAATGTTTTCTGCTGTATCCACATCAGAAAGAAATTTCAGAGTCTATTTCCTGTACTGTGGGCTGCCACAGCTTGCTGGGGCTAAGAGGGAAGTTTTACTCCAGGTTCTCCTGAATGCTGACCATGCTGCTTTTCAGGGTTGTCTCTGCAACAGTACAGGGAAGATGATTTGAAGCTAAAGAGGTCAGAATTAGGTTTCACATTTCTAGACATTTGGATGCAACGTTATTTTTTCTGCCAACAATAAAACCATTAGATCTGCCCATAAAATTATCACCTCTTCAATTCCCAGATTTTTTATTAATATCCCCACAGACAGAAACCTGCTTGCAACATAGAACAAAGCCCTGTTTTGCTCATGCAAAACATTAGTTCATCCTACCAACAGGGTAACTCCTGGCTAATGGTGTCTTGGAAGAATCAGCCATGTTACTCACCCTACCTTCCAATCATCCCTAGAAGTATTGCTTCCTCCATGCTTTGTACAGCACTAAACCCACAGCTGGCTCTAAACAAAGACAATGAAAAGACCAATGATGATACTAATTATTCTATCCAGGCCACAGGCTCACTTTCCCACTCTCACCACAACACACCTTTGCAGCAGTTTAAGGAACAGACGGAGAAGGGAAAAGGAAACTTCTGCAACCCTTGCTCTATGTCTGAGCAAAGGAGCAGGGTGACTTCTTAAAGCCCTTAGCACTGGGCTGAGAGCCAGGACGACCTTTGATATGATATTCCTTTGTGGTCTCATTTCTTCCCTTATAACAGAGATTTAAAAGCCACTTGTTTCCCACCAATGACAAGCAATGACATAAGAATTAGTTAATATCTTGATGGTGGTTTGGAAAAACAAAACCACAGCCAGTATGACAGCTTCCCAAAGAGCAGAAGTTTCAGGACAAACTCATTCTATCTCAAATATTACATGAGAAAAAGCTCCAAACCAATATGAACTCAAAAAATAAAAATCTTGATCTTTAAGCTGTTTAAATTTCTCCCTTGATTGGAACATCTTACAGCAGCTAGGAAAAATACCATTTTCCTTTGTATTTAGCAAACACCAATTCCCCTTCCACCCTATTGTTGGTGATTGGGTAGAGACAACCCAAATTCACTGTGTCTACACAGCAGCATCATTGCCAGTGTCAGTGCAGCCCTAGGAATGCTCCTTGCCTATTGGCAAATACTGTTGCAGAGCCAGGAGAAAAATCATCCCAACAGGATCAGTGAGAGAGAAAGAAAACTACCTAAGCAGAATCAAAAAGTCTAAGATAATTTTTCTGCCAAGTAATGATTAACTAAAGGTATCCTTTTACAGTCTGGAGCACAAATGTTGTAACAAAAGGGATTTAAAATCTGTACTTATCTACTTGGGTTCTGGAGACAAGCAGATGCCTCAGGAAAGCACTAACAGCTGTTTTAACATCTCCTGGCTGATTAACTGTGTGCAAATTTAAATATGGCTACTAGTGAATTTCATTCCCATCCTCTCCTGAATCAGCCAAGAAAACAGAAGGACTATTGAGTCTCCAGGCATGACTCCTACCTCCAAATAGTGCACTGCTTCCAAGAGATCTCAGGTAACACAGAAATCAGAGCATGAGAACCACAAAGACTCAGCACACCTATCCCTGGAGATGGTCTCTTACCAGGAATGCTCAATGCTTCAGAAGATGCTGTTAAGAATCACCCAAGTGTTCAGCTGAAGACCAACATGTTCCAAAAGGCAGCTTCTCTTGAATATCTGGCTGTTAGCTGATGGCTCATATTCTATAGAAGGGTCATGTTCAGTTTGTTTTTTCTCTTCAACTCTTGAAACAGACAGTCCTCCGTTTAAATGCTGTGGGTTGCTGGCCTAGTGCTGCCCAATGGTAACGACCCCATTGGTAACTGGATTGCTGGAAGGACATTTTTAGTATGATCCCTTTTGACAGTGTCTGCCCAGCTGTCTCCCTGCCACTTCTGCTAACTTATCCTTCCAGCTCTGCTAGCTCCAGAACAGAACTCACACATCAAAAGACAGAGTCAGGGTTATCACTGGTTCAGCTCAGAAGTGCATGTGAGAGTCACTTTCCCAACTCAGACAAATGTGAGAACTTAGGATATCAGTTCTGAGCCCAGAGCTGAAAATAGTGCACACTCCTACAGAAGGAATAGAAGTCCTTAAAGGGCAGAAGGGCAACCTAAAGGAGAGGGAATAAAACAGCTCAAAGAACCCCACAGAAGCCCACTTGGCTGGGGCAGCAAAGAAACTCTCTCAGGCTGTGTGGTGTCTGCTTGCTCAGAAATGCGTCCTTGAAATGCAAAGCTTTTCAATCTTCCACTGTGGAACAGCTGAGCAGGTCTGCCTTGCCACCCCACACATGCTCTCAAGGCCACCACACTGGGGACACTGCCTCACCTTGTGTGTGCAGTGGCTCACTCTGCTCCCACGGGAAGTAAGGAAGTAAAGGGAATTTTCCTGGTACTTCCAGTGGAAATGGGCTTTGCCCAAACATGTATATGCAGTAGTGACACCAGACAGCTCTGGGACACAACCCAGTGTGACCAGAATCAGCACCTAAACTGAGCCAGACCCCACAATCAGGAAGCACAAGGCAAGCTCTGCTGTCCAGAGTGAAAAGATTATACATTAGAGATGAACTTCTTGAACAAGAGGAGATAACAGAGGTGATTTCAGTCCAGCTCACTGTCTCTCATTCTCAAGCTCCAGTCAGTCTGTATCACAGAACTAGTAAAGCCTTACACAAGCACACTGCCAACTGCTTTGCTCTGGGTTACAAACACATGGAAGAATGGCAGAGAGATGGTAACAGCAGAGACAAGCCTGGGAGATCCTCCAGGTGGGGTGACATCCAGCACTGTAGGATTTGATTCTCTTTAGACTTTAGCCAGTAGATGTATGGCAGGACCTATGGAAACTGTCCCATTAGATTTTAGAACACAAACACAGAAAAATGTCATCATAAATAAGCAAAGTCTGTGTTAAAAAATTCTAAGTACACAGCATTTTCTCCAGTTCTGACACCTTTTTAATAGAAATCACTTGTTTAGGAAACAAATAGCACTTTTGTAATTTTTTTTACAATGTTTCTTACCTTGATCTTATTTTAAGTAACACTAGGAAGACCTCAATATCTTTTATTTTCCTTTTTAATTTAAAAAAGTTGTTTTTTTTCCCCCAGATACAAAGATTTTGCCCTTGCATAAAAAAACAGTGCCCAAAACGATGACACAAGGACTCACAAAGACTCACTGTATCTCACTGACACTATTACTTCTAATCTATACCATGCAAGGTCCCATCTACCTCTTTAATTAGACTGTCAGCCTGAAAAACAGCTTTTCTATTCCTTATTTAGTTCTTGTTACCAAAAGAAGAGAAAGGAAGTGAAAGAAAAGGACATTTCTCTGTTGAGTTCACACATCTGGGTTATGTGCTACTTTGTTCAGGATACCTGTGTTGTTTATAAATACAGAAAAGGGATGGAATCTCATTTTCAAGTAATTGATGCACATTTTCTCTTGGGACACCTCCATCCAATGCTCCAAGCTGACCCTGGCTTCTGGCCCTCTCTTTTCCCATTCCCAAAACAGACTTTCTGGATGAGTGTGAGGACCCATAGGCTCTCAGGCACATGGTGTGATTCTTGGGGTGTCCTGTAGGGCCAGGAGTTGGACTCAGTGATCCTGATGGGTCCCTTCAAACTCAGCATATCCTATGATTCTATGTGCTGGTTACTCAGTGAAAAGTCCATCTCCTTTCCTTTTGTACATCTCCTGTCTAAACAATAGTAAATACTGCTTATTTGATAGACTTGTCCCTTCTGGGCACTGGGATTTGATAATTTATATTTCTGGTTTTTTGGTTTAATAGTACTGAGAGTTTAGAAACAGGAAAAGCCCATAGGCTCTTTGGACTTGTTTTTGTTTTCCCCTAGCTAAACAAACTGTTCTGCAAATAGGAACTCGAAACCTGCTCTCCTCCCTTATCCCTGCTCCTCACCCCAAACAAAAATAAAACAAACCTATAGTGGCTGTGGAGGCTGCTGCAGGCACACACTGGTGTAAAATATAGAGAGAGTAAATATATTATTTCACTTGGCATGGTGCTGGCAAAGAACCCCCAGCTGGCACTATTCATGTAACATGATCCAAACTTCGCATGTACACACAGAATAAGAAGGATCAATTGGCAAACTCCGGTGCCGCCTGGCACAAGCATCTTCACGCTCTCTCTGGAACCAAAGAACTAAAGAATTCTGCACTTTCCAGAAGAAATCCAGTTTTGCTTTTCTAGAGTTTCTTTATTTTGCTCTTTCTCCTCGCCGCCACCTCCCTTGGCTCCTTCTTAACTTCACTGTGTTATTTAGTCTCATCGCCCTTGTTACAGTTCACCATGCAGCTCTGGGAAGGGGAGGGGGCTAAGGTGGAGGTGGCAGCATTAGTATTGTTAGTGGAGTCCATGCCGTTGGAGATGGCTACTGAATTGACCTCAGAGTTTATGGGTTTTGAAAGGTCGATGCCTTGGATGAGGCGGATCAGCTGTTTTACCTTCTCCAAGGAGCTGTGCATCTCCTTCTGTTTTGCAAGGATGGTGTTCTTCATTTCCATGCATTTCTACAGCAAAGCAGAAAATCAGCAATAAGTTCGAGCTTACGAATGAAAGAAGGCACGAGAAGGAATACGATGTTCACAGATCTAAATGTAAGTACCCAGAAAAGACTGCAGCTGCAACTTCACTTTTCCAGCCTAGAAGAAAAGAGTCTCTAGGCTGTGTTCAGAGGAGAATTCGTATTTGCAGGCTGAGGAAATAAATTGCCAAGACATATCTGTCACCTGGTATGGCTCCCTTTCATTCCAAGGTGTTGTGCAAATGAACACAGACAGCTCCATCCTTTTGTGTTTCTTTTGAAGGAAAACTTCCAAGTGTATGTTCTTAAAATTCTTTCTATTAGTATTGCATTACTGAAATTTCTTTAACTCAGATCTGCAAGCTCAGGCATCCCACGGCAGCTGACTGCTGACAGTGTGTGTGCAAACCATTAATGGGATACAGCCTTTGCTTTCACATACATTTTAGCAGGAACATCACTTCCTTCTCTCAGTAAGTAAAAGGGCACTTGAAAAGGAAACCAAACTCCCCTTCACTTGAAAATCTTATTTTGTGGCCATTTCATTCTCTTAGAAGTGGTAGTAACACAGCTAGCTCATCAGCTAAGTGCCAGGGCAAGGTAACTTTAAAAAAAGCCCACAAATTATGTTTCAAGAGTGAAAAACTGCTTATATGTCTATTTGAAACTCAGAAAAATGAGGAAACAGTAACCATGTCTGTTACATTCAGGTTTTTACATGAAGATGGCAATCTTCCTACATTTTTTAAATCTTTTATCCATGCTGATTTCCAGATACTATTTGTTTTAGCTTTACTGTTTTCACATGCAGCTCATGGCATCATAATAACCCTAAAGCATCTAGACCTAATATGCCTGTTTTGGACAGGTCCAGTGTAAGGTACAGGTCCAGTAACATTCTCCTTGCCCACTGCCAATTCCTCATGTTAAGGCCTTGCATCTGCCTGGGTACACCACTGAGAAACAGAGATAGCTGTCTAGTGCTGCTCAGGTTACACTCAGCTATTGCTAACCACAAGGTGACAGCCGCCAGGACTGCTAGCCAGCCCCTCACAATCATTTTATTTGTATTGACAGCACTGAGGGATCTGTAAAAACAGGACACTTTTGCTGCAATAGGCAAAGACAGGCAGCCTGGAAAGTGCATCTGTATCTAACAAGTCTGTAATTATGAATCCAGCCATACAGATATTGCCACACAGGAGATTTCGCTTTTTTTCATTATGTGATACTGACTAGGGCTGCACCAAGAAGGGGCTCAAACTTTACACTGGCATCTCAAGAGACTAATCTGCACATTAAGGTGAGAAGAGTGACCAAATCAATGTGTATGTTCCAATTACTGCAATAAACTAAGGTGGAAACGAAGGTTTCTGGTTTGAAGTATGACACTGTTCATACCATGCAGTGTCCAGCTGCTGACTGCCAAGGCCCTGAGCGCCAGCCTCGAGTAAATGGTCACTTTTGCATCAGAAAGGTCTGGAGAGTGCACCAAGGCTGTAACTGTCACTACACACAGAGGCCCAACCATTCTTGCATAAGTGAGCCACTAGGGCTGGACTCAATCTACTGCCCACAGACAAAACCACTCTGGGTCACTTTTGTCATCTGCTGATATTATATGTCACCATACATCTACCTACATGTTCAGCATGGATCATGTATAAGAGACTCAATGTAAGCATATATTGCCTTTATTTCATTCCTGCTCCCCAAAGTCCTAAAAAGCAAAGGAAAGCACTCACTCAATTCTAAATAAATCCAGTGGATGACAGGTCTAGTAGATGGAGTTGCTCTATAATAGTTTTCCCCCTGCATTGTGGCACCAGAACACAGGTCAAGGGTTATTTGGAAGGACAATACTCACTGTTATAGAATTGCTGAGCTGTTTGACCTTCTGCTCTAGTTGTTCTCTTTCCTGTTTTAAATCTGAACTCCATTTAAGTAGTTTCTGTTTTTCCTCTTCTTTTGCTGCAAAATAGAATATTCAACAGAATATCTTAAATATTTCTCTTACAATACTGGATTCTATCCAGGGTTTAAACTGCTTCATGTAAAGAGGGGAATTGTGTTTAAACCAATGCTTAACAACTTGTGCACTGAATCACTCCCAAAATTTTACCTACATACACAAGCATGATAGGCTTAAGAAATATTTAGATTGCTATTTTCACTTCACGAGTGATTAAGGTTATTTCCTTTGTATGACAAAGTTTTTTTTTGTAAAGGAAATTCTATCCCACTCCAAAAATAACATCTTCCATTATTAAAAGTGAAAGAAAAGTGTTCATCATTTTCTTACCTGCTTTATATGCAATATATGAATGAACAATTGCTAAAGTTCCTGGCCATGGGATTGCTTCCTCCTTCTTTAGCATCTGAAAGAAAATTTTCATAGAGATTTAGCTGGTAAAAAACCTACCTCAGAGAAAGCAAAAAGGAGAGAGAGAAAGAGGGAAAGATCGAGGATTTTCTTTCATGGCTATCATTAGCCTCAGCCCTGTTAACAAGAAGCTTCACAGACCTGATCTGAGATTTAACAGAGGGAATTATTCACAACTGTATTGTGGCTCCCACAAAGCAAGCCTATTTCTTACAAATGTCAGCATTTTCCTAAATTCCCTCCATAGCCACAAATAAGTCTGCTAATGATACTGAACAACTTAAAAGAGGAATGAAAGGATAATATATCTGAACTCAAAACTTGCCAGGAGACATAAACATTACTTCATGGTTCAGTCAAATTGCTGATCTTAGTTGTTCTGGGAAAGAAGTTTCCATGCTGCAGCCCAGTCTCCGCACCCTACATTCAAACATCACATTTCTGACCAGTAAAACATGAAACAGTCCTATCACCCCTTATCAGAATCATCTTAATAGACTTGTCAAACTCTCTTTATAAGGGTAAGCACCATTTTTGTCTTTCAAATCCTCCCTACATTTTGCTTCCTAACAAACTTTAAGAGGAAAGACACATATTTTTAGTACATGATCAGAGTGGTGTCTCAGAAGACAGAGGACTTGGTCAGTTTACAGTGAAGTCACTCAGATTTCCTCCTTAATTTTGCTGGAAGCTATCACAAAACATGAAGGGGAGGGATAAGGTGAGAGTAGGCAAGAGCAGAAGTACACAAGTCAAATACTCCCTCCTCTCTGGCAACTACTGACCAAGTCACTTGAGTTTTGCATTTTCATTCTTCTGAGCAGCACATCATAGGTCAGGCTGTTTTCTCATGCTACCACCTGGCCACGTGGCTGACCAAGCAATACGCTGTGTCAGGACACAGCTTCAGACTGCCCATTATCAGCAACCCTTTGCAACTCCTAGAGTTCCGTGGAAGGGTTTGGAGTACAACAGTTTACTTTTTCATCTTGTATGCAATCTCAATGCAATTATAAACAAAATATTTAAATATAGCCTGCTCACTTCAACTGTACATTTTCAGAGAATGATCTGGAAGGAAACTGTTCACCTATACTCATTTTACTGATGCTGGATGATATTATTAAAGAGATCACTGAAGACAGCAATCAGACTTTCTGATGTTTGATTCATATAAGCAAGCAGGGGCTTATATTTGCTCTATCTATTGCAGTGGGCTTGTGCAAATCTTTTATTTATTTTTCCAGAAGAATTTACTAATAACTTTTGAAGAAACAATGAACTTAAGATGAACACCACAATTTCTGTGGGTTGTAGATAATATTTCCCAGATACTTTGATTCAAAAAAAAGAGTAAAAACATAAGGGTAACAAATAAAGACCCCAAATTCAGAAGCAAGACCTGACAGTTTTGTATTAGCACAAATTCCAACAGAGGTAATAATTCAATGAAATTCACACAAGCCTTATTGCACATGAAATAGATTTGTTCAGTGTCAGGCTGTCTTGGTCTAAGTAACCCAAGCAATCTGGTTATTTTCTTTAACACCAAAACATTTTCACATGCATTGCACATAACTCCTTGTCTGTCAAACAATACCTGGTCTTGGCATTTGGGACAGATCCACATGCCCTTAGGAATGGTTTTCAGAGGCGGGTCCAGACAATCCAGGTGATAAACACGTGAACATGTGTCACACATCAGCAACTGCCCGCTTTTTCTGCAAACGCTGCAAAAATCCTCATGGATATCACCCTACAAAATTGAGAGGAAAGGCTTTGGGTGAGAGAAAGCAAGAGAGAAGGCAAAATGTGAACTTTGAACTTTGATATCTACATCTTAGTTGAATTCAAGGTTTACAGCACCAACTATTTTTAAGGTGATTCCAAAAGGTCAAGCTCTTTTTAGACTTTGAAACAGGAAAATCATTCTAGACGTCAGAAACACTGACATCTGCCCTCCCAAGGCAAAATGGTACAGCACTTATTACTATAGCTTCTCTTAACTACTGCAACCCCATAGCCTTTCTTCTTTAAGATTCCCTCTTTACCCTGATCTTTTTATTTGCCTGAAGTGATGAGCTACCCACTTTCTTAACCCTCCTGATTTTTGGATGTAAGCCCAACTCCACTGCTGGAATGCTGATTAGGCTGTCTCTTACCAGTAATAGTATGTAAGAAACCCCAACTGAGTGACTTAAAAGAACACTGTTAAATATTTAGGTCACCTTTAAAAATGAAACTGTAAGGAAAAGGTGTTGTGCTTCTAAATGAAAAAGAATAGAATGAATTATGTTCTGAGACAATTCTTTTTACTTCACTTAGGCTTCCTCAAGTTGCACCAAAACAGCTGTGACTCAAA
This sequence comes from Passer domesticus, assembly GCF_036417665.1. Taxonomy (NCBI): domain Eukaryota; kingdom Metazoa; phylum Chordata; class Aves; order Passeriformes; family Passeridae; genus Passer; species Passer domesticus. The sequence continues at coordinate 38,526,024 of NC_087479.1, forward strand.
ACTTTCTCATTCTCTACAGAGAGTGGATTGTTTCATCACTAACATAGACTGAGAACTAGACAGAGAGATTTTCTAACTTTTTTTAAAAAGAAAGAATTGAAAAAATGACTAGCTGTGTCTTTTAAAACAACTAGGTTTAGTTACTATCTCATTTCCATCAGAGAGAGTGCTTTTCTACAGCCATTAACATCCCAAAAGGTGGTCTGATTTTTGTTTCTTTTTCTTCTCTCTCTCTCTCCTCCTGTTTTGATTTGATATTCAGATATTTGAACAAAGGGGCATGATAGAAAGGTGGCTTGGCATTCCTAGAGGAAGCAAGGGGCATCTCACCCTCTCCTCCGACCACCGAGCTGTCCTGGCGCCTCCACATGTTCAAGGCCCCATGTGGCATCTGAAGTACACCCTGTCACTGACTTACAACGAAGTTTCAGGCACACCCAGATCTGTGAGACTGCAATAAGATGTGTGTGTGGAGCAAAACTGTGGCTACACACTCTGCTGTATGAAATACCAGCCTGTGCAAGGTTTCATTTTGGCACAGATCATCTCTTCACACGTGCAAACAATTTCTATCAATTTGGAGGGATAGCAGATTTTGCTGTGCACTCACACATTAAGGTGCCAGGCAAGAAAAATTACAGTAATCTCCACTATGGATGACAGACTACAAATGTAAGAAGAATGACACATGAGCAATCTGCTCAGGTTTTTACTTCTCAGCTCTATTGCTGATGAGGCCCTTCTTCAAAGGGAAAGCTCTTCTTAATTCCCAAAGTTAACACTGATTTCATGTTTTGTAAAGGATCAATCTTCAGCGAATTTTCAGTGCCCTGTTTTGGATCCGTAACTCCCAGCGATCGTCGAGAGCTGAGTTATGGTATTACTTCACCTTTAACACCAAAGAGTTCCTCAGTGTTAAATGAAGATCTAAATTAGTGACATTTCATGCTTCGTGTGAAGTGATGTGTTGTAATCAGGCTGGGAAGAACTTCTTTCCCTCTATCATGCATTCTCTGAGTACAAGGAAAAGGCAGCAGGCAAGAGCTATCATATAAGCTAAAAAAATCCTCTTCAAGATATGGAGAAGTTTAAGAGGGGAATTCTCTCATTTGAGAAAAAAAATATTCTAGAGAATTATGTATCTTAAGATGTGTTAATTGCCACAGACCACAAAATGGCCCTTGGAAACAAAGTGCAAAATATTGGTGTGCTGAAAACCAAACCTGTTATGTCTCATATCCTGCAGAAAGAGCCCTACAAAGACACACATATGCACTTTCTTCTTGAGGGGGAGACATTTAGAAATTTAGACCCAGAATATCTCAAATTCAGCTGAGTGCTGCAAAACCTGTAGTGATACAGGTGACCAGTGCACAGTGCAGCTGATTGCACAGAGATGCCAACACACATGCACAGAATTCACAGTCCTATTCTTGGTAATGCAAAATTCAGGGCAATTCCTCAGAGTTAACAACTGTCCTTACCAAAATCCCAGCCAGTGTTTGATTCCAAAGAAATGCCCTAGGTCTTATGGGCAGTTAATAAATATATGCATAAAGGGGAGGCTGGTATTGGTGTTGTAATATGCACTCACTAATCTCAGCTTCTGAAGCAGCTTTGTGTAGGCTACAGCCAGCCAGCTTAGGCTAGGGCAGAGCTCACTGAGGCTGCTCAGACGTGCTACAGCCTGGAGTGACCGAAGAATAATTTCAGAACAGATACCATAAAAGGTGATTTAACGTCACTTTCTGCTCTACTTCCTCTTCACAAGGGATCAGGAAAATAAATGTAAGCTTTCTGGACAGCTAACAGTTTTATTTATTTTGATAAAGTGTCTAGAGCAGCGGGGCCTGGCTTTAGGCAACTGAACCGAATAATATAGTAACAAAAGCAGCTTGTGTGCTTGAGTTTGTAATATCTGTACTTATATGTGCATTTCACTGGAATAACATGGGAAAACTACATATTCTGCAACAGGAATTGTTCATGATCATATAAATAAAGATGATCATAGTGTATGATGTAAGTGAACTAAATTATCAGAAGCAATACTAATTCTGGCATATTCTACTTTTATGGGCTTGACATTGCAATCTGAATGTTCTACAATGTTCCTCTCAATTGAAATACTGTTTTGATATAAGTGTTCACTAATAAGAAGGCATTTTGTGACCAAATACTTGAATCATCACTAAAACAGAGATTTTTGCACAATTCTTATTGCTGAGTAATTGACCTTCAAAGGCAATTGCTATTTTCCAGGTGAATATGCCACTGCTGCATGAGGGAGAACCAAAAATAACCAAGTGTCCCATAACCACATTGCAAGGCAATTGCCAAATAGGAAAGGGGGGGGGGGGAGGGAGAGGAAAAAAAAAATCCTTCCTACTGCATTATTTCCTTCCTTTTCCCAGGTTCTAGACTTTCTACCCCTCCATCCTTATTACCAATCCCATCTTAAGTTTCTGCTTCATCCTCCCTTCAACATTTCCCCCTGTCATTCAGAGAATAACATTTCAGGAGAAATTCAAGAAGGCTGTTCTGGTCCACTGTGCCTCATGCCAAACGCTTGGCTTGATTTGCAATTTTCATAGGCATTGCAGAAAAGAGGGCAACAACTCGTCATACTCTTTTGAGAGCTCTTACACAATAGGAAAAGACTGAGCAGTATACACATACAAGAGATGGAAAAGACCCCCACCACATTACCCAGTCCTTCTCTTGGGGCCAATGTAAACTATGTGCTCTTCAGAACATTTGCAAGTCACTTGTACTTCTTATTTTTAAAAGTCCCCAGAGATGGAGCTGTCCCATCATATCCATGAGGGGCTATTCCACAGTCCCATGTATTTGGCTGTCAGGAAAGGGTTTTTGCAGTCATGTGCTGTCCTGCTCTAAAAAATGACTATATAAAAGAGAACCTTTTTCCTGGGTATCAGAAAATATTCCCTGGGTATCAGAATTGCATCTATTTATTTCAGTGCTTCAGACACACTTGCACTACTCCTATTCCTGTTACCTCTGTTACAAGTACAGTTCAGAGGCAAGGAACTGGCCTCTATTCCCTGTTCCATGTGGTCAGCAGAGTTGGTCTCTCAGTCCATGTTCTTACAGTGGTGCAACGATACAAATGAAAGTAGAACAACCCAGCTTTTCCTTAAAAGCCATTTCAGATGGTTGGGCCTCAAGTATATGTGACTGTCTTTTCTAAAAGAAGAACTGCAGAAGGAGATTGTAGCACCAGTATGAAGAAATAACCAAGCACCTTTTGATTGTTAAGCTGTGCCCTGTAAATACCAGTCTTTTAAAAGCAAGCTCTTAAATGAAAGTACACTCCAGCTCCTGAGGACTGTTTTATCCCCACTGAAAAGTCCCTACACACTTTCTGCCAAATCAGTGCCAAAGTGCTGCTCCTGGCTGCTCTGCCTGATGAAGCAGTTTCCATCTATCTCTCATTATAGAAACACAACTTTTTGTTATTATGGCCTGTAACTAATATATTTCATTCTCCCTTTCCCCACCCACCCCACACCACACCCCCTGGCCCTTTTCTATGGATGACAGATTCAATTCAGTCAGACAAGATCTCAGAAACTACACAAAGGAAATGAGCTCATCTAGCATTCCTGGTGCCTCCCAATGTTTCAATCCACTGAAGGAGTTATAAATAAAATCTCTACAGGATAACAACACAGGTGCAGGAGGAAAAAAGGAAGGGTGTTAAAAAATGCTGGACTATTTCACTGCACTGAATCAGGACAAATGATGAGTGAGATTAAAGAAACAAAACCTGCAATGATTTTCCTTGTGCCTGTTTTGCTTAACTTTCTAAAAGTAACCCCCTCCCCAAGAGTTACTTACGTCTGTGGAGCTGGGGCTAGGCAGGGACACAGGCTGAACAGCTGCGGGAAAAGTAAATGTGGTCTCTGTCTTTTCATTTTCAGGGGAGTCAGGATAACTGGAGAGAGGGGATGTGGGGGTCAAAGCCCCGAACCCCAACACCGTGTTGTATTTAGGTGGACGACCTACATATTGACAACAGGGAACACAAACGGAAAAAAAAAAAAAAAAGAAAGGAAAAATGATCTTACATACCTTTGGCCAGTGGTCCTCATTGGCTAGCGTGAAAAAGGAAATGATGTAGCACAGAGAGGAAGTTAATATAAAAGTCACAAGTGGAAGGACAGAAGCAAAGATTTAAACATTTTTTAGAAATCTTTAAGTAGAATTTTGCAAGGAAAGAACATTTAAAAGATGTATTTCAGAAGGAAATAGAAATAAGGTCTGTAGAGGGTCAAAGAATCATTCCCACAAAAGCAGCATGGGGACAGTTGCTACTCCTAAAAATGAGGCTATTCAGTTTTTAAGGGAAAAAATGTTGGCATCAAAGCTCTACAGAAGCTACAATAACTACTATTAAATCCTTTCTGCTGTTATCCCACACTTCCCTATCTTTCTAAGTGCCAGCATAAATCTACACAGAGGTTAAGTCCTTTATCAGAGGCCAGCACTCACTGCCCCCCTACTTTTCTTTCGCATTTTTAAACTGTCAATTCACAGATCAGCACTTTCTACCCCACCGGTACATTTTTAAAATTAGGCTACCTAAGAACAGGTCTTGTTTTCTGATCCATAACTACTATCAGTTTTAACCTACCACTAGTCTTCTACTGTAACCCACTCCAAATTCTGTGTTCTTTCCTAGACTTTCTCAGCCAAGTATGTTTGATTATGCACAATTCCTAGATACTCCTTTAGACTAGCAGATGTGCAAAATGTCTTCATAACAATTCTTATAAAATTACAAATGCAAAGCAAGACAGCAAAAAACCCAGTATGCAACCATCATTTCTGCCTTCCTTCTCCAAGGTAATTTATAGATATGTAAACATAAAGGAGTTAGAATCTAGGAATAATTCCCCAGATCTTATGTTTACAGATTGTCAGCCTATACCTATTAACATGCTAAACCTTGCATTTAAGGTCTGGATATGTTCCAGAACTAAGTATGTCCTTGGAAATGGATTTCTGCTAGTGATGTCCATGGGTGAAATTTCTGACATGCTCAGCACCATCTATAATTAAACTAAAGCTCTCAAGGGCAAATGCTTACAAAAGCTTTTCACTCAATATATTGCTGTATTAAATTACGAAACAAATGTATACTTCCAAATCTTTTGTCAATTAAAAACATGTGCTACTAATTTGGTGCTGATGCAACATAAAGGCTCACTCACAATAGGGTGTGATGAAAAAAACCAGAAAGTATAATAGTCAGTTGCAAAAACAGGGTAAGAGAGTATCAAGTACAAATGCATGCAGTAATTTTCATTGATACAGTAATTGTTCACTATAAGGTCTAAAATAAAATTAAGAAATCATTACTAGAAGAAGGAACATTTACTTATCCACAGAGTAAATGCAAAAACTCTCTATTTAAAATCTGCATCATATCATTTTAAAAAATACATTTAATTTTTTTAGGGGATAGCAGTAAATTTACATATTTTATTTAAAAACAGCATAGCTGCAGAAGTGTCACATTGTCTGCTGGACTGAAAACATGGATCAAATTAATACTTCATCCTGCAGCCAAAATCCCCAAAAGATAATGGAACTGGTCAGTGCTAGGTGAGAGACTGGTTTAATTTTTAAAAAAATCTGATTTATTACTTTTTAGACAGAAAAATTAGGATAGAGAAGGTATTATGAATCTTTAAGGACTGCAGAAAATCACCAAAAACCAGGTAAATATTGTCAGGTAGGTGTGATCGATGCCATGCACAAATAATGGCATCACATTCTCTCCTACACTGTTCTGTTTCACCTGTTTCACCATAAACTAAGTCTTCAAATTTTACCTGTTCTATAGAAGGATTTCTTCTGAACAATACTGCATGCCTATATGAAAGACCATCTCTCATTTTAGGCCAAGTGGCACTCTGGTTGCCGTTAAAGTGCTTAGTATGAGCACGTAGCTTTTCTCACCCAGGGTAAGTACTTTTGAAGGACCCATCCCTATTCCCAGTAAGGAACAAGGCTTTTGTCACACTAAGTTTCCTCTGCTACTCAGGGCACAGATGCTTTTTTCATAACCACTTTCTTCTTGACAGTAACAATACAATCTAGTCATTAACAAGGGGATCTTAACAGCAGCTTCATATCACTAAATAATGTTCAAACATCTCACATTTCTAGTGAATATCTAGCAAATTGGATGGGTTTTGTTTGGGTTTTTTGAGAGTGAAACTGAAATGAAACATTGAGCTGCCTAATAGATCTTGCTATGCTAATCCCTAGAAGTCATGGTCTTTGCCTACCATGGATATTTACTGGACAAATGAAGTACTGTAGAGTCCTTCTTGTCTTGCTCTTCAAATTGACAGGGGAACTACAAAGCAATGTGGAGGAAGAGGCAGTGGGCAGGGAGACAGCAGGTCTGGGTATACCTCACCTCTTTTACGTGTCCCGGGATGCATTGTGCTGTTCAGGTACGTCACTGTACTCTTCTTGCGCTGCAGGAAGAATGGAACAATTTCTGTTGGGGAACATTTCTGGCAATAACCATATGCAGTAGCTGAGGAACAGCACAGTAAGTACTAAGTGAGATTACTGGCTTTTGTGTTTTCTGAAGCACACCTTCAGAAAGGTTAGCTTTTTTACACTGCTTCTGATATCTGAACTGCTTCAGGCTGATACGCAAGCAGACCAACACACATTTCCAATTGATACCAACTTTATATAGGAGAAGGCAGAAAAAGATATAAGTACCAGAAACACCCCAGTGTATTTACTATTTAAAAATCTAAGCATCATGTCATTGCAATGGTCTTTTGAAATATAAATGACAGCTGGCCTTTCTAGTTAGAACTGAGAAAGCTTACAAGGTAGCAAGATGTTAGAAAGACACTCAAGATCAGAATGAAAATACCAGCTTCCCCCAGCAAAAGATTAATACCTCAGGCTCAAAAACGGCTCCACTGTACACTGGATTTGCTGTTGTTCTTCTTTTCCTCTCTTGTCGCTTACTTTGGATTTCTTGTAAAACAAAGCATTCGGGTTAGAAAACAGCAGATCTCAGAAATTAGATAAACTCTTCAGAATTCAGTTTGCATGTGAGAAGAGCTGCAAAGATTTCTACAGAATACCAGTCATGCCCAGTATAGGCAATTGTGTAATACTTTTAACTTCTGAAGGTTTGAAAACTAACAGCTGACAAGGAATACAAAAACACTGCTCAAGTAACTAATGAAATCACTGCCTTCTTCTCACCAAGTAATCCATGACTAAGACACTTAAAATTCATGGTCAGTATGACTGGGATCTTAAAAAAATGCCTCTGGTAACCTTGCTGATACTTAAAAATACAGTAATTGAAATGATAGGCTGTCTTTCATATAGGATTAAAAGTTTAAATTATAAATCAAATTATAATCCATTAACTCATTCATTACAAATTACAGTCCCATGAAATCATAAAATAAATGAAAAATCTAGACATAGGATACAGTAAAATTATCCATGGCGTATCTTTGCAGATAGAGGGGTTGCCCAGAGGGCATTGGTATTGCCACAGATTTCTACCATCAGAGCATACACTTTCTTCCCAACCTCTGCTCTCCACTGCATAAATAACTGCTTTGTTTCAATGTCATAAGAAGAACAAAAACATATGCACAACAAACTAAGTTAGATCAAGAGCACAGACATCCCAAAGGTACTATTGTTCAAAAAAATACTGCATTTAATACAAGAAATATTTTGGAATCCTACTTCCAATTCAGAATGACCATGAAACCAGGAGCTGAACAACCAACCTAAGACATTTTTCCTACCTTCCAGGTGGTCATGAGTAACTAGTCCCAGAGACACCATGAAGGCAAGTTTCTGTGAGGGGGAAGAAAAAAGATCATGAAAAGTGCAACTGTTAGGATGAATCATTTAGAGCCTTTAAAGGTAGTTGACCAGTAACTAAGCACCAAAAACTTTTAGTGATACTTTGCTTCTATAAAGCATTTTTCATTCACGTATGTCAAACTTCTTGGAAAAGGACAGAGTCCCATTTTCTAGATGGGAGCCTAGACTGACATACTGGGAAATACCCATTGCTCACGATCACACAGTTGGCAGAGCTGGGAACAAGAGAGCAGTTCCTTTACCTCCATTCCAGTGCTGAACTGACTATTAGAAAATATCAACTCAGTTCAATTGCCAGAAAAATATTGCTCGTTTAAGGTCATTCTCCATCTATTGTGAACTACAAAGAGCCAACTCTAGCTTAGATTTGCTGTTTGCTAAGGGCTACGGTTTCTTATTTTAATGCAGGAAATGCAGACATGTAAAAATCAGAATTTTATTGTCTAATTGACAATGTTTAATGCTCACACAACAGTCAATTTGAATCCATCTACGGAAACAAACATAGGACATTTAGCTGTAGCCAGTTCCAAAGCTCTTCATGGCAGAAAAGCTTTAAGCAATAGTCATTCTGTCCTCTCTTTCACCCCAAACTAAACTGGACTAAAACACAAGCAGAATGTGGATATATGTGATTCTTTCCTTCCTGCTCACCAGAGTAGAAATATTTTATAAAGGAAAAGAGACATTTCTTCAGCTTTGAGAATAACTCCAGAGTCTAAAAGCTCAAAGGAGTGGAAATCAACTCTGTAATCTATACTCCTGTTTGAAGGAAGTATCACAGAGAAATGACGACCTTCTAACTTACAAAAGACTTAGAAGCCAAATGCATTCCAGAACTGAAAAATGCAATGCACGGCATCTATTTAGATTTTTTATTCTGTAGCCTTATCAACTACTGCTGTCCAACAGGAACGTATGGAATGTTAAAGTTAAGAAGTCTTAAGAGAACAGAGGGAAAAAATAGTTTCTGAAGGAGAGTGTCTTTTTTTTTTCTTAAAGGAAAGCTCTGGGTATGTTCTGATACCTGTGGATTTTCTTCTCGTTTTGGCTTCGGTGCAGCAGGTGGAGTAACTGTACGACTTTCTGCTTGCTTCTCTTCTGTTTCCACATGTGGTTTAATAGTCTGCAAGAAGAGTGTTTCTCACATTCAGTGATAAGAATGACTTTTTTTACTTTGACTATTAAAGCAAAACAAATACTTTTGCAGATACAGGAGAGAAAACGTTTAAAGCTGACAGTGTACTAACGAAGACTTAATTGAGGAATCTGATGTGAGAGGAATGTTAAATAAGGTATTTTCATTTAACAAAGAATGAAACAGCCTTGTCACCAATCCATTACCCCACACAGCCACACAAGATAAAACAGTGATTTTAAGAGTTAACTTTTTTAGAGAAATCACCATAACATATGGGAATAACAGACACTTCAAGAAAACTCATCCCATATCAAGACTTCCACTTAAAAACCATTCTGCATGGCACATACATTTTGTACTTCTCACTCCTCAGTCTTTGTATTTTATAGAATTATGAATGGCTCAAAAACTGTCTCTCTGAATCCCTCGACGTCAGATTTTTCTGAAGCCTTTTTATTTTCTTAAGTGATAAATCTTCTGCATCACATTCCTCAGCCTACAGCATAGACGTTGAGGCTATAAACTGAGTAAGGTGAGCTACAGACAGATAAACTTTTCCCCTTTATAATATGGAGAAACTATACAGAAAAATTAATGTGTTATTGAACCACTACCAATCTTCTATGTTTTTCCATAGTTGCCAGTAATTATTCAAAGAGCAATTTAATATTGCTGACATCAAAACAAACAGGCATCAAGTCAAATATTGTGGAAGTACAACTTCACATGGAAAGGACACACATTGCTGAGTAACCTGTGCAACAGCCCTGAGGTATGCAAGAACCTACTCTTGAGACTTCACAAGCAGAACTGAGCATGAGCACAACTTTCATGCACATGATTTTCACAGTCTCCACAAGTATTTCAAAAGCAGAAAGAAGGTAACTTCAAGGCACATTAGTCTAGGAAAGAGTTATAAGTGACATAAATACTACTATTATCTATATTAATTACATAAATATTATGTGTTATAGCATGCCATATAGTATACAATGTTACACTATTACTAACATACAATATACAAAAGAGTTAAAAGTGAATCAGAGTATTGCTTTACTTGAACAGACTGGCAAGGACTCCCAGTTGCAATCCACACTGACTTAAGTAATTTTTCTTTTACAGAAGTATTTTCTGGAGAAAGACTTTAAACATACAGAATTCTCTGCTTCTGAAGGTCTCCTTTCCACTCATTCAATCCAATTTAGACACAGGGAACTATCAGACTTCAGAAGCTGAGTGAGACTATTTTGCCTCCAATCACAAGATTGCAAGATCAAGGGATCACAGAAGAAATGGCTACATTTATCTGATTAAATATCCCTACAATTTTGTGCCATTTTTACCTTTCACATAATCACCCTTTGAAAAACAAAAGGGCTTGATATGAAGATGGATTTCAGCTTGTACTTGTTCTTCAAGATACTTGTCAAACCCTGCAATGTAGCCTGCTTATGAACTACTGACATTTAAACAGTAGAGGGAGCATAAAAACACTGAAGCAGGAGAAAAAGGTGCCAATGGTCCATATCAAAAGAAATGGTAACATCTATCCCAAGAGCTGCAAGTCATTCCATAATTTGTAATGCCATTGAAACATGAGTATCTCCAGCATCCACGGAAAACTTTTCCCTGGCTGTCATCCTCTCCAAACCTGCCCAGTAAAGCAATAAACCCAGCACCTTGCATCAGTAGACACTTTATCTGTACCTGTTTTTCAATGTTTGGTTTGCTGATCTGTACAGTCTGAGGCCCAGCGAGCCTGGTACCCGGTGCTGCTATCACGATGCTGGTGAGCTGTGCCATAGGGAAGGTTTTGGCTATGGTTGCTGTCTGCCCGTTAACTACACGAACTGGATGGATGGAGTTCTGAGAGTTGGGTAAAGAGGTGGGTGTGAACTTTGTTGTCAACATCACAGGCCTCTGAATAAGCTGAGGAGCTGCAAGCATTGGAGGAGGTGCAGGGGCAATAGGAATGTTATTTTGGGCAACTGGTTTAGGTCGAACCTACAAAAACAAAATAAGAAAAAGAGAAAAAAACCCCAGAGATTTGTATATCAGTATTTCAGATCAACTTTTTACTAAGTCTTTCAATTCATCATGTATAATCTGCAGGAGGCTGCTGGATTTTTTTTAGATAACGTAATTTTTAGCATACTGTCCTAAGTATGTTAAGAGAAAAAAGCACCACATTTTCAAGCCTACTTACATAAAACCCATCCATAACATTTGCATATATAGTCACCATCCCTGAAATGGTATTTGGATGCACAGATACTTACACAGAATGTTTATTGCCAAATGCCTTATCTGTATCTAAATTAACATCTTGGTTTTACAGGCCAAAAAAATCCATGTGATATTTACAGGCACAGCTGAGGCGCTCATATTAAAAGTGTTTCAGGGCTTTGTCATGAACCTCCAAGAAATTATGAACAGTTGACTGTGCCCTGAAACAAATAATTATTTTTTCCAGCAAATACCTGTTATCTGTCAATTCTATATATTATTTAGATACCTGCACAACCAATCTTGATAAGCAAAAAAAGTGACAAGATTATATATTAATCCCTTACTGAAAGTGCTGAACATACAGGTAAATGCAACCATTTCTCTTCTTGAACAAGAAAGAAAAGAGCCACAAGAATCTTCCAAAACTCCATCACCAATACTTGCTTATTTCCTGTCCCTGTTAAGTTTGTACTTTAACAATGGACTTAAAATATCATTACAGAGCACAGAAGTAGAGCACATTACTTTAAAAATAAAGCTCTTTCTTTCCTTATTTGATTCCTATTGTCCTATCCACCTGCAATAATCCATAAAGCATTTTACCATTAAAAACTAGGTCACATTCCAACAGACCTCACCATACCCAAATCTTAATCAGATACCAGCCTTTACTTTCCTTTCTCACTTTGCAAAAGATTTACTTTTATTCACAGAATCACATATTTCATACAAATTAAGTAGTTCATACAAGATATTATTTTTTTACACAAAGAAGCAATCTGTGTCCTCCCCAAACCATAAAAAAAAGTGAACCACAAGTTTTACTACTCAGCTGAAAACAGAGGTCGCTCTCCCTTGCAATACAGAAATGCTTGGGAATAATCTAGAGACATCTCTCTTTTTTTTTTTTTTTTTTGGTCATGAGCAGCAAGCAGCAATTACAGCAATTTAAGGCCTTGAGTGATGCTTTAATTTTGATGACACCTATTCCATGGGTTCATTTCACTTATTGCAAACAAGATCATATATAACTATCACAAGCAAATTTCATAACTACAAACTCATACAGGCTGGAAGGTGGCTGAGGAGGTCTGTAATTTCACCTCCTGCTCAGAGCAGGACCATCACTAACTGCAGATTGGCTGGCTCAAGGCTTTGTCCAGATAAGTCTTGTAAAACTTCAAGGATGGAGCTTTCACAACATGTCTGTCAAACCTCTTCCGCTCCTAACTGTCCTCAAGGAGAGAAGTGTTTCCTTATATGCAGTCTAAAAGCTACCTGTCCTAATTTATGAGCATTTTCCTGCCAAGCAACTATGTCTCCAGCTTCTTGTTTATTTCCTTGCTGATACTGGAAGCAGCACTGCTGTTAGGGTGCCTCCAAAGCCTCTTCTCCAAATTTGAAAAGCCCAGATTCCTTGGCCTCTGCTTATATATTCCTGCCCTGCCAAGCTATCCTAGTGGCCTTCCTTCCTATGCTCCATTCAAATTTATCAACCAGGGATTCCAAAACTGCAGGGTGTTTATTGGACTCAGTTTTACGATTGCTGAGGAAAGAGTCTTCCCTGAATCTACTGGCTGTAATCCTGCTGGTATCCGTCAATATGCTGGTAGGTTTCTTTGCTGTTGGGGCACATCACTCATTGACCTGCTGCCACCCAAGACCTTTTAATCTGTGTAACTCCTCAGCCAGTCACTCCCCAGCCTGTACCTGTGCAGAGAGTTAGTCCATTCCAGGTACAAGACTGCCTTTTCTCATGCTGAGGCTCAAGAAATTCCTGCTGGCCCCTTCCTTTATCCTGTCTAGGGCTGTCTGCACATCAGCACTGCATTGAACAATATTGACTGCACCCTCAAATTTGTTATCATCTGCAAACCTGTTGAGGATGAATTGTCTTCTCCAGCACATCAGCAGTAAACACCACACAATGCTCATCCAAAGTCTTTTCTAGCTATGCTATAATTAAGTTCCTCCTTCTATTGTTTGTTCTCTCTGTACTCACCTGTGGAAGAAAATTTGGACGAGGAGTAAGTCTGGGAGGAGGGATGAACTGGGGCACTTTTATGGGCTGAGGCGTAGCCTGAACCTGCTGTAAGAACATGAAAAAGCTCAGTAAGAAGTAAGAGAAAACTTTAGCTTTGAAGTTTTTCACCAAAATCAACATCCCGAATGTACTTTCAGACCTGATGTCCTCGGTTTTCACTCCATAAATTAGTTTTCATAGCAAGAGGTTCCTCATTAGAAATGTATTCAAGACAGAACTAAACCTTATTTTCTAGATCCTACACACCTTGCTTCATAAATTGCAGGCATATTTCCTTTTAGTTCAACTGTACTAACTATTGTGCTCTGCAATCTTAAACCATTTCATTAGATGATAATAAAAACTCGTATTTGTTTCAATCATTAAAAAATGGCATTACAACAGACAGAAAATAGTAACATTTTGATGTTCAGCTATATGAGCTATGGTCTTTCCATAGTGAATGACACACAGAAAAATGAGAGAACATCTCATGCAAATAGCAAAGATTTGGAAGTCACAACTCTTTCAGCAATATTAATGACAGTGTGAGGGGCTCTAAATACACAACTTGAAATTTTCAAAAGTAGGCCATTCATTTGAAACAATTAAGATCTGATTTTAAGGAAACCTAAGTACTTCCCTGAAAGTGTAACTGAAATCAGCTGCATGGAGCTGCCACACGATTAACCACTGAATAGCACTACCAGCTACCATGAGTACCTGGGGAGATTCTCTGAAATTAATGTCAATGTTATTTTATACCCTCCTATACTTCTGTCCACCCACATAAGATTGCAATTTTCTTCAAAAAGGTCTTGTACTGATTAATTAGTTATCAGGAAAATATTCTGATATTTTTGATGACATTTGCTACAAAAACATAAATCATAGACTAGTATTAAAATAGAATTACCTCCTCAAATCAAAGTTATTCAGCAAAGAAATGAAGTACAGACACAAAGAACAGATGACAGTGGTGCAAGGGATGACACAGGAAAAGAGAACAGTAGAAAAAACTCCACTCAAACAGTCTTCTCTATTCTGATCACAAATATATGCCTCATTAGGAAGCAAAATTACTTCCATCTGCATTAAACTGTATTTTAATAAATACAGATAAATTGGATTTTGTTTAATAAAGCCAGAGCCTTTACTTCAGAAGTAAAATTTCCCTGTCATGTTGTTACATAATGCCTGGTTTCCAGACCAAGAAGCCTATATAATCCAGTTCTGAAACACTGGGTCTTTTATTTCTAGGTGGCTAACTATTCTGGAAAAGACTGTGTGTTGTAGCTAAAGCACAAAATTTGTATTTCCAAATACATGTATTTAAAGAAACAGCATCTGTTTATGTGTTTGAAAACGTGCTGAATGAAGACACGGTAGAGGGCAAAATTAAGGGATGTGTCTAATATCAGAGACTTTCTCATGCAAAGGGAACAAGAGATTGATTCAAAAAACCCTAAGACAAAGACCCAAATTGATCAAATGAAGAAAGCCTGGCATCTCCTTTGCCTAAGAAAAGGGTAAGTATTCTGCAGAGCACAGCCATACAGATTCAGTAAGGGCAAAGCATTCACTACTGCTCCATGACTACAGTTACTAACAGGGGGAACTTTACACAGAGGCGATGACAGCACTGATTTAATTCTATAAAGCAGAACAGTAATAACAACCCACATGGAGAGAAGATGTTTTTCTTATAGACTATCACTTCAGCAATGTCAGCTAGTGAAGACTCACACCATGCCCCTACTATCCTCCTTTCTGTGAGAAACCCTGACTGTTTATTTTTTTCCAATAGCCCTCTTGTTAACCAAACCCACACATATCTGCAGGGCAAACACATGAAACGCTTACCAAAGTTACTGTATTTTTTGTCACTATTTGGACTGCCTCAGCTCCTGGCCCAGTGACCTTATTTGTTGTCTGGAGGTTGACTGGTGCATTCTGCGCATCAGTGCTGAGGACTGCTTTCTGATTGTTGTTGATAGCAGTAACCATGGCAATGGTAGGTCTCTGACCCACAACAGAGGCAGGCATGGTCGCAGTTGCTGCTTTCAAGACGAGAGGTAGTGTCTTAGTGGTGATCATAGAAGCTGTAGTTACAGTTTTCTAAGGGAAACAGAAAATACACTGTAAGAGACAGAGACACTCCGTATCAGACAGGACGTGGGTTGGTTAGTCAGAAACAATAGACAGCATGAGAAAGAAAAGGCAGCTCTGAGCCTATCTACCTGCTGTTCAGACAAGCACATTATCTTATGCCTCTGAAAACTAGATAGCTAGAAGAATTCTCATTTGAGGCACCTATTTGGTCTGTTTTAATCACCTGCAGCGTTGCAGATTGAATCAAAACAAATTCCTGAGAAAATTACAATTAAGTGTTAGCAGTGGCATATGCATTTTGGATCTTGTAGTTTCATATTACTTCCAAGCATGCACTGGCAATATCAAACATTTAAGGTGGAGGTTTATGAAACACAGCAGCAAACTAGCTTCTCACTGAGTAAAATTCCTATTTTCAAATGGAAACTGTAGTTACAGTGATCCTCACAATCAGAGGAAGAGGGGGAAAAACATTCACAAGTTGTTTTTTTTTTTAAATACAAAAATATAATTTTTATTTTGGGCATCCCAGTCTCAGCTTTAGTGATACATACAGTTACCTTGGACTGGACTTTCTTTCCTAAGAGCATCAGAAGGGTTGTCCTGAAGTTGTAAGAGCTGGCTGTTAGTCTGCCCAGCTGCAGGCAATTAAGTTTAGCTTCTGTTGAATGGGGTAGTTTTGGAATATGTATTTGACACCATGATTACTCTTGGGCAGCTTTAAAAAAATTGGTTTTGAATCATGTAACACCAGTATTTATCTGAAATGCCTCAGTACATCATGCCCAAAATTCTAAAGTTGAAGCAACTATCATTTCACAGTTTTGTTTTAAAATACACTGTCTTCCAAAATGCTAAGGCAAATGGACTTTACAAATCTCATTCAAAAAGCAACAAGGTGAGAGTCTCCATATAAAACCAGAACACAATGCAAACAGAAAACTCATGACATGTGACACTCGACAGAATGGCAAATGATCTTATTTCTTTTCACTTTGGTGTAAAATATCCATTGCACCAACGGCACTGCATTTTCAAAATTTTAGTCACATGATCAAATGCTTTAAGTACTAAATAACCACCATTCCCTCCTGATGACAGCTCTGTGTTCTACAGAGGAAAATATGGAAAACCAGGGATCAGGCAGTCTTTGTGTTCTGAACATGCGTGATTTAGACTACTTGACTTTAATCATACAAGACCTTTATCTTTTTTCTAATAAAATATTTCCAGTTGAATACTTCAGTATTTTCACCAATACTGTTCCCTTAAACAAAAACAGTTTACCTTCACACCTCTAATTTCATAATAATTAAACTATGTCCCCTAACTGTTAGTTATACACAAGTGTGAAAAAATCACTGCCTAATGCAAATCAAAGGATAACTTATGCTTCAGTTTCATACATTTATGAAAAATCCAGACATAATTAAATTATCCTTGTTGCAACACAATTTTCTTAACTTTTTATCTGAGATCTAACAAGCTTATCAACTTCCGCTGCACCTTCCCCAAAGCAAGAGGCTCTATTCCTATAATGCAGTAACAGTATTCAAGCTTTTCCAATGAGATGTAACGTGGTATCACTTTTGCAAGCATTACATTCAACCATAAATGCTTTAAAGAAAGGTGTAATCAATCATGTAATGCAAGACTGTGACTCTTCCAAGGGGTTCTACTAACTCTGCAAGTAGAGTACAGCTTCAGTCAGAAGATCAGAGCTTGAATATCCCTGTTACTTTGCTGAGCATTAAATAGATAATTTATTCTAAAAAGTAGTCAATGCATTAATTCATATTGAAGCTGCATTCATAGTGAGTCTGCATTATTGCACATAATATTGCAATAACATGACCGTTTAGCAGTCTTGTTGCTTATGAAAATTTTAAAAGACCTTTTTACTGGACATAGAATGCATATTAAAATGTCACTATTAATTATGGCATATATACCTGGATTCCTAAATTTGATTTCTCTGAAAACAACCACCGAAAACATTCTGTGTAGTAACACAGCCTAGAAAAATGTGTTATTTACAAAAGCAGGCATGAACAAACTGTTCATAGAGAGACAAAGTATTTCACCTTTCTTTGCAGAAAGAGATTGAGAGACAGTAAGACAGAGGCAAAACCTTAGATGCAAAATGTGCAGAAACAGGTGAGGATACTTCACTATTTTAACAACATAAATAAAACCAGAAAAGTGTTAAGAATAAAAGCTGGCTTATTTATCCAAGGGACAGAACAAACTGCCTTCCAATTTGTAACTACTTTCCAAGTACTACTGTACCAATGGTAGTCAGAAGAGTGTAGCAGTTTTTTGACTCTTTCGCTAGAGGGCTCTTTAACTTTGAACAAAACCTCAATTTTTACAACCCAGGAGATGACCTGGAAGTTAATGAGTGAATTCAAAGTGTGGAATACTGAAAAACACACAAAACTGTGCTTGCTGCTCTCATGTTTCCTGACTGAGAAACAGAAATCACTGATACAACAGTGATCCATTGTTTGCCTATATAAATACTTTAGGACAAAGTAATATTTGCTTCTTTGTTCTATTTTAGCTTTGATGTTGCTGCCCAAAATGCATTTTCCTTAGTTAGGTTTGCTTCATTTCTTCAATGTACTTTTCTCAAAACTACAATTAGCTAAGCTTCACAGAGGCATTTTACAGTGCATCCAAACCAGCTTGCTGAGTTAACAAGAGAACTAACAGCCCAACCATTTCTCTCTTCTCTGCTTTCAGAAAAAGGGAAGATGAGAATCACAACTGGTCAAAGCTGTGGGTGTGAGTCACTGCAATGTGCATAAAGCAAACTTCATAGGTGAATTCTGTCATTTGCCCATCTTACCATCAGGTAAACATAAGCTCCTAAGATTGCATCAATGGGAAGAAAGGACTTCATATACACTTACACCTTACCTCCCTGCATTTTCTAGCTATTTTATTAGCACATTTTTGTGAATTCAAATATCTGAACAGGAGAAACTTGAAATTCCCCTCTCAAGCAAACCACTTTCTCTGTTGAGTTCTGGGATTATGTCCCTAATCCTATACTCTACTGAAATTCAGTTCACCTACCCAATAAAGATCCTATTTTCTAAGACTTTAACTCTGCAATTAACACTGCATACTTTTAGACAAATCCTTGAAAATTCAGGTAGGTATTATTCAGTATGACCTACATCTGTTTAAAAAGCACCAAGCAGAAAGAAGGAACTGTTTCCTTGCATTTTGTTCACATTTGTAGAGGGCATTTTGTTAGTCATTTAAAAAGAAAGGATTTTAGTCTTATACCTCATACAGAATGTGAAAAGTATTTACTGTTTCTTGAGACCTACTAGGTATGGTCAGACACAATCATGCACCTAGGAAAAAGGCTCATTTGCTAAACTTTCACTTATTTTTAAGAAAGGTGATACACACCCACCCTTCTTTTCTGGGGGGTCATGATTCAACTTTAAAACAGCACATTGTTTTTTAAACTCAGATTAGAGATTTTTGCCAAAAAACCCAAAAGACACATATCTCCATAATCACAGAAGAAGAAATTAATTTGGTACACTAGCAGGCATAAGTGAAAGTTTGCAGTTTTCTCTCTGCACTTTTCTTTTTTTTAATTTTCAGTGAGCTTCACCTTTAGTAAGAAAAAGAATTGCAGCTTTTTACCTGTGATCCTATCACGTTTGGAGAGGGTGCCGTGGACTGTTGCTGCTGTTGATGGTGATGTTGCTGTAGCTGTTGTAGTGGTTGTGGCTGTGGTGTCTGTAGTTTGTTTTCTGACTGTGCCAATGGCTGTATTTGAAATTTACTGTCTGGCTGTTCCTGCTTCACTATCAAATTCTTCCGAAGCTGCTCCACCACTCTTTTCTACCAGACAAACAAAATCATGAACAGAAATGGTAACAGTGATTTAACTGCACATACTAGAGAAAACAATAACAACTAAAGATACATTTATTTCATGTAAATAAGGAACTGCTCAGAAGCTTAGTGAGACTTCTCTTTTTGGAATTTTAAGTATTGGTGTTATCTAATAGGAACAATCTAAAACTGGCCACAGAGGAGTATTACAGCCCAGGAGGGTGACCTCACTGTTCTTGTAGAAACCTACTGACCAAAATTCAGCCTATTCACAAACCACTGCAAGATTTCAGAAACCTGTATTTATATGATTCCACATGCTTTGACACCTTCAAACACACATGCTCCTAAACACTGACAAAAAAGAACTTTGGGTTGAAGCCTCCCAGCTGACTTCAAGGCAATAGTCATGTCATTTTGTACTAGGCATTGAAACTGAGTGAGAGACAGTGCAAAGTGGAGATCAGGAAGAGCATGGATTCATGGTCCTTCTCTTCAACATTATTATCACTGAAAAAGAATCAGAGAGCACTACCTACAGGGGAAGAAAATGGCACAGATCTATTTCTTCCAGCTTAGGGGCTTCATATTACATTTTAGCTTCCATTAAAGTTTGAAATTATTTTAAAAGAGGTCTCTTCTGGTAGCCATTGTGCACTTTTAGACAGTAACAGGATTTAAGAGCAGATCAGGTGACTTGCAAAAGATACATGTTATCTGCATGGATAATAAGGGCTCACAATGTATGTTCATATTATACTTTAGTGTAGACAACAGTGAAAATACTGTGAGACTTTTTTTACCTTCTGCAGGCATGACCAGAAATGGACATTTTTACCTATACTCTAACTACCCCCAAATCTGGACAGCTTTAAAAACACTTAACTATATACCTAAGCCCCCTTGATCAAGAGCATATGCACACTCCCAAGAAATTACACAACAAGGCAGTCTTTGGAAGAGGACAATGAAGTCAACAGGCATGGGACAGGCTGAACCATGAAAGCTCTGGTGGCAACAGGAATGGTCAGGAAACCTCTACCAGAGCCAGGTGCTGACAGTGGGTTGCTCCAAGAAGTTGCACTTACATGGGAAATAAATTTAAAAATAACACAACCATTTTGACAATACCAAATGCTTTGATTTTTTTGTTTTGTTTTCAAGCACTAGTATTCACAGTACTAAACATAGAGATGAAAAAAAAAATCTAGCTATTTACTACAACTGGAAGAATATTTTTCCTCAAATTTCATTCACACATGGTTATGAAATTCTGAGCTAACAAAATGTCTTTTTTCTTAATTTTGTGCATATACAGTAGACTTATGATTTTAAGTATTTTGCTTATGATGAGCTAATACAGCACAATGCCTCACACAGCGAGTACTTACCTCTAGCACAGAAGAAGATAAAAATAAGGGGTAAGTTTCCAATTGACAGATTTGAAAACTGGAACTTTAAAAAGCCAAATAAAAACCAGAAGCAACAAGCCACACATCCCTGTTTCATAATGTCAAAATGTGTGAGCCCACATGATTGACCTTTTAGCAAAAGACTGAATTCAGTGACTTGAAGGTACAGAAGGACTGCCTGGCTTCTACAAAACCCACAGCCCTGGCTGAAGATGCCTGCTCAGCTCTGACAAGAGAAACACAGGCCCAACCTTGCTGAAAATTCAGGGAGTTAGTAAAGGACAGCAGCCTGAAGGAACTATTTTACCCTGCGTCCACTGAAGTGCTAAAAGCTGTCAAAGCCTAAAAGCTGCAAACTGTTTGCTCCCTTCTGAAACAAGGATAAAATAATAGAAGTGTAGAAGGCATTTCCCTAATTCAGATATTTCAGATAGTTTTAAATGTCCTGTGTCCATCAGCTTGCTCGTATACATAATAACTGAACAATCATTTCAAACTGCTTTCTGAAAAGATCAACCATGTTAACATGCAAATCAAAGTGCGGCGTCAGCAAGCAGATACAGAGCTGAAAACGCAGCCAAGGGGGAGGAGAGGAGAAGGCAGCAAAGTAGGAGAGGAAATAATGCAACGTATTTAGAGAATACCTGCCAAAAAATGGACTGAACATACACTCCTCCTGCACAGGAGGTTAAAGAATTACCATACCCAGCATGAACAGGGAGTTTTTGTCTTCCACAGCTGCCAGTACAAAATTCAAGGATAATGACGCTCTTCTACTGATTCCCTGACTGGAGGAAATCAGCAGCAAGGGCCCAAGAATGAATTTCCATCTTGTTCTTTACAATGGGAGGAACATTAGCGAAAAGGTTTTGAAAAAAATAAAAATAGGCAGGCTGGGGACTCCTCTGCCATACTGCTAGAGCAGGACAAGAGCCAGCAAGGAGAGCAGGGGAGCAGGAGCGAGGTGAGTCACATGGCATTCACACACTGCCTGTTCCACCCCGGGCCTGAGCCACGGCCTGCAGAGATGGGTAAAACAGGACCAAGCACAGCTTGTATTAGTGCCTTGTGCAAAAACTGACGCTCAGCATATTTGGCACAAGATGGATAACATGAGTGGAAAAACGCCGTTGCTCTGGAAGTCTATGCTATTCTGTTGGAGGCTGCTGAGAGCTGCCTGGCAGCAGCATATCCTGCCATCCATATCCATTATGCAGATATTAAATTGGAAGAAACATCTAATGCTTTTAAGATTCAGAGAGTAAAACTGAAGTTTGCACTGCATGCCAATTGCTTACGCAGTTTAATAAGCTGCTTCTACCAACTGTCAGTAAAAATACCACATTGAAACTACTGAAATCATTTTACTCTGCAAGACTGTTGGGATTATCTGTTCGTAATTATCAAGAGAGACGCTCTGAACAACATATTTCAAAGCCCATAGCTGAATTAGCAAAACCAGACGAGTTTCTCAGGGTTGCACCTACACAGGAACTCGGAGCAGACGTGCCGCTCTGAGCGCGCAGCTCCTCGGCATCCTGCTGCAAGTGCTGCTCTGCAGCCGCCCAGCACGAGTCTGTCTGCGGCAACCTCAGCAGAGCCTCCTTCCACAGGGAATTAAACGGGAGGGTGCCACGAAAGAAACCCTTGTTTACTGTCAAACTTCATTAACACTGTGTTTTAAAACTGTTCCTCAGTGATTTGACTGTTCTTAATCAATTTCAAAGACAGTTTGTGCTACAGAAAGTACGGTCTGTATGACTGAGATTTGCCAAGGCTGATACCAAGTCCTAGGTGCATGTCTTAAAGACTGCCAGTCAGATTCAGTGTTCTAAAAGTGTTCAGCCAGTGTTCTAAAAGTACCACAGACTTCTTCAGAAATATTCCTAATACTTTAGATATAATCATTGCCTTTCATATTTAAGAATATTTAATTTACTTCTTACTGACTACTTCAACATTTTAAATTGAGATTAACTCAATCACAAAGACATCATCATGCACACAACATGAGTTTTCTGCATGTCTTAAAGCTCTGTCTTCTCCTCATATTCCTAGAATAGTTTCTTTTCCGCCATAATACGAATGTATGAAAAGCATTTGTCTTTCAAGTTCACTGAACCTTCCTCAAAACTGAATGCCAATCCTCCCTTTACATCCACGATGTGAAAGAATTTAATAATCTCATCCATTCTTCCAAACTGCATTCTACCCAAAAAGGAACTGCCAGCCCTATGCAATGGTTGCTATCAGACCCCTTCCAAACCCGTCTGTCGAGCAGTGCCCTGTAAGCACACTACATCATCTCAGAGCTCTGGCCTGGCATCTTCATCGCTAATCTCATCAGGAACCGTTCACACCGCTGAGTTCAGAGCCCAAGACATCTTATATGACCCTTCCTTAAAGTTAATAATTGCAATCAATATTGTGACATTTTGCTATACCACTTTCTCATTCATGCCACAGGCCAGATCCTCACACAGCATTGGAAGATTATTTTGGTTTGATTAAGCGGAATATAGGTCTTCTTGATCATGTATCTGTGCCAAAAGACATCTCTGTGCTCATATAAAAAGTACCATGAATATGTTGCCATAGGATAAGCAAAGTACTTGTAGCAAACTTTAAGTATGGTTTAAGGTTTTTATCCTTATTAGCTAAGCATTATTTCCATTTTAATTGGTCAATCAAGCAAAAAATAATTCTCTGAGTACATATCATTTTTAAATACTAGATCCCTGATTGTATTTTGTGACACATTTTCATCTTCTTTCAGAAACCACGTTCAGAAAAACATCCATATCTAAAGAAAGGATTGCCTTTAAACGTCAAAATTAAAATATAAAGACATTTTAAAAATGAGAAAGTAAACTAGCGTACTAAATAACCTTGCAACGCATACATTTCATATCACAAAACCAAAGCTGATAGGGTTTGAGCTGCTTAGCTGACTGCCAGTGACATGCTTTCCTACTCTCCCAATCTCAGGAAGTCAGCTATTATGGATCCTTGGTTCCTGGTGCCCTCCAGTGACCAAGATGTTCTCTGGGATATAAAAGCTGCCTACTGCTGCGAGTGAAATGGTTAAGAGGAAGTGCTGATTTCAAGTATGCTCCAACTTGGAAGTGGGGAAAATGGAGGGAATTTCACTCCTCTGTAATCTTCCTCTCCAGCCTCCCTTCTCTCTCTTTGTCAGTCCTATTCCCAGTCACGACCCAAAGAGAAAGATACCTGAGAGATCTGGTGCAATTAAGTCTTTAGTCTGAAAAGAGGGTGCATTCTGGAAATGGAAAGATTACAAGCAAGGAGAGTAATTGTACACTCATTTACTGCTTTAAGATGGTATCTAAAATTTAAAATAGTGAAATCCAATTATAGAAATTGATGACGCAGAATCTACACCAGTAATGAAAAAAACCCTGTTGTACAAACCAGCTTGAATTAAATTCCACTGAAAGAATGATCTAAGGACTATAGAAATATTTACAGCTATTTCTGTTGTAATCCCGTATTTTTATGGAATTCTGCACTTTTGGCTGTGCTTCACTTATAGCCAGATCTTTTTATAAACTAAATCTAAACCAACTAAATTAGAAAGAATTCTATTTCCAGAAAAAAAGAGTGATACAATTTCCTACTTCTTAAAGGTGATCAAAATGGCCCCTTTATCTTTCAGTCAGGAAAGGGAGCTCCCCCTGATGCAGAGGTGCTTGAATGTGAACAGAAATGTAGCATTTGGGCTGGGAGGCCACTTCCATCTCATACTCAAATGCCTTACTGGCCATCATTACTGAAATGTGCCCTATTTCTTTTTATAGCTGAAAAACTTGTAATTTTTTTAAGCCTTAGTTAAAATACATGGATGGGTATCTAACCTTACCCAGTCAATGGCTGCACTGCCAGCACTCTAGCAAGTGTCCCAAAGAGCAAGTGCTGCATTCAGCTCACAGAAAACACAGCCAAAAGCAGCACGAGGACTTCTACACATCTAAAAGAGGTTGCAGAGCATGTCAGGGCAACTGAATGCTTCTCCTGCCTCTGCCACAATGGTCCTGTGGGATGAACTGACACTTAGAATACAGATGAGCACTACAGATGAACCATTTAGTTTTGGAACCCCTCAAATTAATGAGTTTGTTTTGCAGTCTTAATAACTTTAACACAATTTCTGACTATGGCTTCTGGTACCTTGTGTAAAATGGAATTTACATAAAACTTAATTCCATAAAAATGTACTTTAATGTTATGTCAGAAAAATATTATTAGATAGCACTGGCATGATGTGAAAAGTATTGTTGTCATTACAAATGCTGGTAGACTTATCACAATTATATTTTAAATTAATTCCTATAGGTGTGATTCTGAAACAAACACAGTTCAGATATGAACATAGATAATTTGAAAGAGATACTGAATATGATAGAGAAACACCATTAAAGCTGCTAGTAATCTTTCAGAAGTGGATTATGACAGCTCTGAAAATAATGTTAATTCCTTCATTTTTTAATGGGGGACAATGCTTAATATTATTTTTTAAATTTAAAAACATAGCTAGAATTATAAATTAAAATTGTCAAAAAATAGCTGTTCTGCTATTCTGCTTTATGTGACTTGATTGCTTTATTTTCAGTACTGGGTGTTTTACCATTTGCAGCACCACAAACCAATTAATTTTTGGAAGGGAATGCTGTACCATGAAATGCCCTATGCATCACTGTCTTCTTGTTTTAGAACATTTACTCTTGCACAAAGCAGAGCACAGAGAATGAACTAGTAGAGGCAGCACACATACAATGTTTTCCTGCAGCTTACATATTAACTAAGTGTAATATCTAGCTTCTTACCCCAGCACATATGTTAACAGAAAGAAATTTGCAAGAACAGCAACAATAATTAAACAATGAAGGAATTAATGAATGGGGAATTAATTGTGTGACAACAGGCAAAACAGAACAGGAAAAAGAATTAAGTGCAGTACTTTGAATATAATTAAGGAATAATCAAATTAAAGGAATTATTTTTTTCTTTTAAATTTAACAGGTTTGACAAAGTTTGTCTTGCTTTAGGTTTTTCTCCTTTACAGAAATACTTCCAAGTATAAATACAAACCGGTAAAAGGATATGGGGACAAGTTCAACATGAAAACACTGAAGAAATTAAAGAATTAAACTGCTGACTAAACTGGAAGAGGTGCTCATTTTAATTTTATCTTGCCCATCTTATTGTCTGTTTCACGGTGAAAAAAATTCTTAACCGAAAAAATAAAAAGCCATCTAGACGTAGTTTCAGAAATGAAACAAGAGTCTTGTACTCCAGTGTAAAAAAAAGTCTGTATGATCTCCAACTGAACCTAGTTTACTAGAAGCATGTAATGTGGTCTTGTAAAATCTGTCATTGACTGAAACCTGCAACATAAAAGCAGGAGAATACACGGGAACAGCTACCCCCATGGGAAAGCCATTTGCATCTACACACAGTAGCTGTTTACTAAAGCTAAACACCTCTGCCAGGCCAGTCCCACTGTTTCTCTTCTCCTACCTGTGACTTAACTCATAACATGACATCCTTTAAAATGAATTTGTCAGCATTAAGCAGGCAAAGTAGAGCAATTTAAATAAGTTAACTTATTTAATGTTTTAGAAACAACTTGAAGAGAAGCATACTTTTTAATCTGGTAACGCCTCATATTTTTAATAACTCAAAGGGAAAGGATAGTCAAAGTAATTTTACAACATACTACTGCACATTTTAATGTGCACAGTATCACAGTACTTGACTAAAATTTAGTCAGCTTCAGTAGGGTTCTTGTGCATCCTACAGCTATTCTCATGACTGAATCACACCTCCTCTCTTCCTCACGAAAGGAAACACACACAGTTCATGCTCATGTGCCTCATGCATGATCACAAATATCAAGCAAGATGACTAGTTTTAGTAAACCACAAAACAGAAATGCATTCTTTTGTGAACAGAAAGATCTGGATGCTCAAAGTCTATCGTAAAACCCCCTACTGATAACTCTGATTTTGGTAACAGCATCTAATATTTCCTTTCCACAGTTGCTTTACAAATGTCACAAACTAACACCAGCATTTTCCCTGCTGTCAATTAAATACTGTTTAGTGCCAATTCAGTTAAAATGTATCACTAATAACATCACATCACAGTTCACTGGTGATCTCTACTTCATAAGCAGAATGAGTTATTAGAACAAAAAGTCACAGTTTCACCTCACTCAAATGAGAGATTTTTCTCTTCTTCCCAGTAATTTGAACAGTATATCAAATACAGGAGCTCTGTTCAGCTAAACATACCTGCTGTCCTACTCTCTATAGTTAACCAATGACAATCAAAACAAAGAAAAATGCCTGCTTCACAGAGAAGACATCAAATTAAATCACTGCAGAAGTTCCAAACTGCTGACCTTCAACTGCATCAAGGTTTGTGGCCTCTCTGAAGCAAACTCTCTGAAAAACAATGCCATGGTTCTTCCTTGCCCTCCCAATTTAAATGGTATGGGGAGAGGAACTGTGTTCATCATCACTAAGTATGGCCAAAACTACTTGACAACTGAAGATTTGCTGAACTACCACCATCTTAAATTAAAACACCCAAGAACAGGCATTTTCCCAAAAGAATGGAAAGCTACCTTTTTCTTGAGGGATGCAGAGGTACTGGAGACAGTTCAAGGAAGACCACAACCATAATCAAAGATCCAACAAACTACGCTGTGTAATGGAAAGCTTACAGAGGCTTTGCATATCAAATTTATTGAGAGGCAACTACTCACTGAGTACACATATTTGTACACAGAAAAGAAATCCAATAGCAGGAGAATTTTTAGTTTCTCTAAGAAATGCAAAATGATGATTCTGTATTTGCAAGTTGAAGGTAGACAAAATCAACCTCAAATAAGATGCAGATATGGTTAAATGCTGGACTAGCCTAATATAAGAGGTAATGGCTTACCATGGTTTAAAGTCTCTAGAAAAAGGGTATACAACTTTCCAAAGGGAATTATTAATCTGAATTTTGGAGCAGTGTATAGTAGATTTGAGGGGAGAGGGGTCTGGGACTTGGGAAGCCTCTGCTCATTCTCGTCTCTTCTGAGGGACAGTGCAAGATGCCATCACACAAGTTCCCAGCACGCTTCTCCAAAACTGAAACTCCACACAAAGACAGCCTTACTGTTTAGAACATGAACGTGTCCAGAGGCACAAACATCCAGATATACTCAAGGTTCCTTTTTCACCTTCTTCTGAACAGAAGATACTGGCCACAGGTAAAGAAAAAGAGGCTAAACAAAGCAAGTTTGTCTTCTTCCTTTGATTGCCTTTTATTCTATGCCTTCCTTACGTACTTAGATTTTTATTGTTTTTAGAATGGGAAAAATAATTCTCCAGGCCAGACTTGCTGACATTTTTTTCCCTTCCACTGCAATGCAGAATGTGGATTGCCTGTTAGGACTAGCTGGACAAATTTCCCCTTATCAACCTGCTGACATTGCAAGGGCCTTCAGATTATCTGGCAGCGTAATCCAGCACCTGTTGTCTGAAAAAAAAAAAATATGTGGAAGACAAAAATTTAGTACACTTGATACAAACCAGACTGTCCAATTCTCCCTGAATTGAAAGACATCAGACAGGATTACTGGGGTAGACTATAATGGCCTCTAACATGCAGGAAGTTAAATCAGTAATTTCCTTGTTTTTTGGAACTGATGTGAGGTGTCTTCCCTCTACCTCCTAGTTGCAGTTTTATAAATAAAGTTTATCTGTATTCTATTAAAAGAAAAACAAA
Source organism: Passer domesticus (assembly GCF_036417665.1). NCBI lineage: Eukaryota > Metazoa > Chordata > Aves > Passeriformes > Passeridae > Passer > Passer domesticus. The sequence continues at coordinate 38,554,522 of NC_087479.1, forward strand.
AACCCAAACCCACAACTACATGCTATAGACGAAAGACAAAAAAACATTTTAAGAACATGATATTTTTCAACAGACATACATAGTACCTAAATTAATTCACAGGATCAGGCACTAGTATTCAATCTCAATTTATGTAGGTAATTTCAAATTTTGTTTCGTTTCTGGAATATAAATCCCAGTAACTGTTCTTGCTTCCACCAGAACTCTTCTCTAGGAAAGCTTAATGCCTTGGTATCAGAGCCCTAGGATAGTGCCATCACTTCATCCTGCAAGGTAATGGTTATGTGATACGCAGACACGATGAAGGCACAAATGGCACACAAAGATCTTTCTGACATCAATGGATACTTCACAGGAGAATGGATTTGAGACCTGCCATATAACTGTGGACAAGATCCTGCATGAAAAAAGTACCAATAGGGTCCACATAAGGGAACATAAACATTCCTACCCATAAGTTCATACTAGTTCTTCACAGTGTGCCTGCTTGTTCAACAGTTATACTGTCATAATTTTAGACTGTTAAACCTCTGCTCTAGGGTTTATAAAAGATCAGAGCACTTGTCACTCTCAGTGCAGGTAGAGTGAGATAGAGTGGTTGAGCAGTTCATTCTTCTTTCTAATTACACTCCATTAACCTTCCACATGAGAGCTCCCCTGTGCTTTCATACCAGCAGCACCAACTGGCTGTGTTTGATAAGGCTCGGCAGCATTTGCAAGACCAGCACGTGTAACCGAAGGAACGGATCGGCTCGGCAGCGCTGCAGACGCTGCGCTGCCGCTCTGTTACTGAGCTGCAGGCACATTCAGCTGAATTATACACACAGGGACAGCAGCCTCACCTTACCCACTTCCCTCACAACTCTACCCCTTGAACCTCAAAAATACATGATCTATCAGAAAGCCAAATGCAGAGCTAGGGAATTATTCACAATGGGGAACCCCACAGTTATCACACTTTCACCTCCCTGCAAAGACCTGCCAAGAGAAACATATTTAGAGCAGTAAGACATGCAGGGCAATAGAAAAGAAGTTGTTACATTATAATTAGATCATGTTAGTGTATACAACCAGAGTACAGAGAAGGAAAATTATTTTTGAAATTTAAATCTTTTTAAAATGTACTTTCAGTATCTGGGGTTGTTTGTTGTATGTTCTGAAGACCACATGGCTTACAAACAGCATTATATTTCTCTATAAACTTTTTCAACAGTGACCACATAAATGAAGCTTTTCTAAAAAGACAGACTTCTTCAATTAATAATGTATTCTATGAGAGTTTTAAACTCAGTGCCAGGAAAGCTATTTTCCATGTGCATGAAGGTAGATTAGCATTTGTGTATACTGAGTAACAGTGTCAGCACATGCTTACACAGATAAAAGGGAAACAAATTTGGAAGGAGGGATTGTAAACAATCTGGAACAGAATCCAAATTATTTTTAAAATAAATGAAACATTACAAAATCTGCACTTTTGAATGACATTTTACACAACCCCTTGAATTTTTTAACTATTTCAAATGACTTTACAACATAAAGTGGTATATGGAACTGGTCTATATATATGAGGGATGGCAATACTCTTTTTACTATTAGCTCCATTATCTTTTCCCATGCCTCTGCTGCTTCTTAACAGATTTTGATACTTGAATATACATTTATCTCCATAAATAAATACAACTTATTTCTACTGCAGGTATCCCAACCTTCAACCTATTTTGAAATGACTGCTGTTTTCTAAGACTTGGTAAGTTTGAAGTGTCTGAAACAAAATCTGTTTGTACTAGAAGCTAAGCAATGAATCCAGCCCCTTCCAGTCCTTGGTCAGAATGGTTCAGGAATTTTATTTCAGAGCTCTGGTGCACGTTGTCAAAGATCCTCTTCAGTACAAAGAGAACAGAGGTGGTTCTTCTCTTATAACAGGAAGGTAAATACTTCTACTGAACCCACCTAAAAATAACCTGAAGAGACCTGGTTTACAAGGGTGATCACTAAAGACCGTTAGACCCACCTTCAACATCTATAATAGATTTTAGATCTCCTTTCTTCAATTTTCCTAAATTTAGTCAAAAGATGCCAATTCAGTCTTTAATGCAACTTGTGCCATCTACGCCTGTAATATATGACAGAAATTCAGAATTCATGGATGTGATCAACCACAGTAAATCTAAAACTGTCAGGCTACTGAGTTTGCTCCAGGAAAGCTGAATAGACAGTCCTTACCTCTAAGACACACTTGCTCAAAGTGTGAACACAAGTATCTTTTTAACAACAATTTTTTTGAAGAATAATGAATGATCTTGTTGGGATACATTTGATAGCAACAAAGTGCAAGATGAATTCTGTTGGATATAATTTCTCTACTAAATAACACTCTTAAACCTAATAAATCTGAAACAAACACAATTAGGACATTGAAGAAATTTAACTACAGCATCCCTATCTCCTGTTCTGTAAAAATCTATCCACAGTGCTTCAATGCTATAATGCAATGAAATCTTGTTTGAGCTAGGATTAAATTTTTTCAGACTAGGATAGAACTGAAGGAAAGCAGAATGACATTTCTATGCCACACATAGCTCTTACTTCCATAAAAAAGATTTTTACATATGAACTGTACCCAGCACCTCTGTAACTTGTGCTCTCATATGTTTTGAAGTATGTGCTACAATCATGACTTAAAGCTCCAAAATTCCTGGCTGTAAGCAGCTAGTGTTGAAACTGCTTTCAGAACAGAGTATTGCAGAAGTGCTTCCACTTCCTGGAGCAGTCAGCCATCGCTGCTAACCCATCTGGAATACTGTTTTCTGACTAGTGGGCTATGCTCACCTCTGAAGAATGCAAAATTGCAGCTGATGGCTTTTTTAACTAATCACCTGAGAAACGTACCTCTTCTGAACTTTTTGGTAATTTTTGTTATTTTCCCAACACCTCTTAGAATATATTTCAAAAGGAATTCTTTTGCTCTACACTGTCTTATTATTCTCTTTGTACAGAAGACCTCTCAAAAATAATCCAAGTACCTTCCTTTTATATTATGTCAATGGAGAAGATTTCTTGAGCATTTCAGGGGTCCATGAGGTGGGTGAATAGATCTTTTAACAAAGAGATAAAAAAGAGAAAGTAAGCTCTCCTGTAATTCCTCTTTATGTAATTCTCAGCAATATAATATATATGGTTTTAGGGAAGTCCAAGATTTCTTCTGTGCCACTTCAGGCCCATACTAGATTTAAAAGGCAAATTAGGGTTGTTTTTTTTTAAAAAGATTAAACAAAAACATTAAACATATTTTCATCACATAATGAAGTGCAAGATCTTTTTCACACCATATGTTTGACTTGCTACTTACTGCAGAGAACATGCAATGTATAACCAGATAAACACATTTCATTCTACAAACTGGTCTGACGAGCTAAACCTGCACTAGGAGGTATCAGACAGTCCTGATGAAGCTCAGAACTATTATTTCATTGACATTCACTCAGCATTTCTTGCATGACAATTCAGCTGCGAATCTGTTTGGAAGCTTTAGCTCAAAATCCACAGACTTCTAAGAAACAGCATCATTGGGTCTCTGTCATGCTTCTCTAAAAACACCTATCACATCTGTCTCTAATAGTTGTAAATCACAAAACAGTAGTAGTTTGTCTCCACATGTTTTCACACAGATGGATTTTTTTTTTTAAGGAATCACATGTTGCACTGTTGAGAAGGACTGAAAGATTACAGAAACCTAGCAACTGAAGCACAGGTTGTTACAGCAAGCCATCTTGCTTTGTGTCCTCAGGTCTGGTAGCTTTACTCATACTGTGATTTCAAGCTCTATTATTAACCCAGAAAACTACCTTAAAGCTGCACTGTCTTTGCAACAAGAGTTTAAATAAAGTTTTATACGTGTAATGTTCACCCTTTTATACTCCCGTTCATAAAAATAAGCCCACACATAACCCTCTTTCTCAGATAACCTCCACAAAATGAGAAGCTGAAAGGAGCTTCAATATCAGGGAGCAGGTTCTGTGGGATCTGAGGTTGAGGGGCTAGTAGATGAAAGAAACAACTACGAAAACCTTTTCCCTCACACTACCTCTAAATAAACCAAGCTGATGCTGAAATGCAGGGCTGCTTTGGGGAAACAAACTTCAGGGTTTGTTTTCTAACAAATACAACAGGGTACGTATTCAAGAAAATAGAGCATAATTGCTTGTTTTGGTAAAACTATCCTCTATTGTAATTCATCTGGAGTTGAGACAGGATGTAAGCAAAGAGGTTTTTAAAAGATCTATCCTACACATGCACACTTTTATATCACTAAATACATGCAAGTGCATGTAAGTAAACAGCAACCTAGCTTTACTTTGGAAAAAAACCACCATGACCAAAAGCTGAGAAAATATCAACCAACTGTAACAAGAATTATAATGCATAATAGGTGCTGCAGAAATTAAAAAAGCAAAAACCATCCAAACAAAAAATCCCAACCCATTAATAAGCAAACAGAAAGACTTGACTTTGCACTGTATAGCCAGTATTAATTATGAGCCCAGTAGGACTTTTGTGGCAATTGTTTGGAGGATCATATAAATATGTTTGTGCCCAGTTGGTCAGAGCATGGTGCTAATAATGCCAAGGTCATGGTTTCAATCTCCATATGGACCATTCACTTAGGAGCTGGACTCGATCTTTCTGGGTCCCTTACAACTCAGGCTATTCTGTGACTTTATATCAAAATCACAGTAAATCCAAAACACGTCTGTCAGTTTGCACAGGAAGACAGTCAAGCTGTCACTGATTGTGAGGAAGCTCAGAAGAAAACCAAAGAACAATATCTAAAAATGAAATCAGGAAACAGAAAAGAGTAAGAAAAAACAGGTTCACACAAGTAAAGAGCATTCACAGACAATGTAAAGCTGAATTGAAAAATAGTGAAGTGGGACAAGCAAAAATTAGTCCTTTCTCACTGCCATGGAGGGCGTGTAGAAGAAAGCGTTACATTTTATCAGAATGACTTGGAAAGAAGGGCACACTTCAGTCACACTAATCCCTTTTAAAGTCCCTTCTCACTGATATGTCAGGCCTATGCCCAGAGGGAAGTCTGAGGTGACACAAGTAGTAGTGCAGGGAATACTTTGAGATTTTTTTTCAATGTATTTTCATTGAGGAAAAAGGTCCGTATGTCATGTATATTTCATATATACATAAGCAAGAACTGAGCAGTAAACCATGCTTGATATAACCCCACAGACCCACATTCTTAATGGTTTTTCCTATTTTGCTTCCTTGCTGTTAGGTTATATGATTAGCACACAATGATGTGCAGGCCAAAAACCAAGTTTGCAAAGATCTTTTGAAATATTTAACATACACTAGCACTATGTAAACAGTAATAATAATTCAGAGGCCTTTTTCTACTCTGCATTTCGAATGTATTTATTATGAGCTAGACAAATAATGCAGGATTGTAGCACTCTGCCTCCACATTTCTCATCTTCCTCTTCCAATTTACCAGAGCAATGACGAAAGAGGGGGTTTTGCTCCAAGCCTTTAACTCTTGCAGCACAGAGTTTCATACTGCGTAGCTCTCTGAACTAGAGGATTCATCTTTTGCACAGGGGCAGAATCTCATTTCCTTAATCAATTTAGAGAAGATCAGAAGCCTGCCCAGTGACCCACATTGCCCAAGAAACTACACCAGCAGCCGAGGCTATAGAGGCAGCTGCTTTCAGGCCAGCAACAGCATGCTCAGCATGAACAGACTGTACTAAGATTTTTCTCCCACACACAAAACCAAACTGTTCCTGTGCCCCCTTTGTGCTGACGGAGTCTGTCTCTCAGTCGATGAGCAAGTCACTATTTAGAAAATTATTTCTCAACCTATTTTGGAAATCCACAATCATGTACAATTGGCAGCACTGGCGAGTATTCAGCAGCGATTTCAAAGGTTCTTTGTCCTGGGGAGGAGACAGGACCATTCAGCAGCAAGCCAGCAGAACTGCTGAGTACACAGCTGGAGCGTACGTGGGGGAAGGGAAGCCGTGTGTGATTCTGCAATTATGTCTGTTAAATGCATACAGATTTGAAGAATGATCACTTGGCATTTCTACTATTTTGCAAGTGAAAACTTTCAACACATTTGCCAGAAGTATTTGGCTGTTTTTTCTTGTAAGAGGATAGAAGATCAGTGCAGAGAAACATTAAACCACATGGACATGCTACATAATTGGTTCTTTCAGCCCCTTGCAGCGCAAATGATTTGCAGTAACAAGCTCTGATCTCCTTACTAGTTAACAGTCCAGTCCAGGACAAATACATCAAGGAGAGATAGAAAGGAAAAAGCTGTGGACAAGATTAACTACACAAGCTTGGTTTTTTCACGATGCTCACATTTTTCTCTATTGCCCAGCTGCTAGATATTCAAGAGAAAACAGGGTATACTGTAACAACTGCTACAACAGGCCACAGGAGCACAAGTCCAGTAAGAACCCTTTCGGTTTGGATCTTCACAGGGCTCTCACTTGTACTACAAAAAATGTCACTTTGATGCCCTGTTTGCATTCCATTTGCAACAACAATGAGGAGGATGGAGGTCTCTGGTTTCTATGACAACCCAGATGGGCCACAATACAAGATACTTAGAAATGTTCAACTGCGGGGATGCCAGATCAAATTAAGCTAGAGTTTACATTACTTCATAGAAACTAAAATAAAAGAAAAACCCAAACAAAACATGAATGTCAAAGGAAGGATGACATTTCCTTAGTACATTCCAAAAGATTTCTGCAAGTAGGTGGTAAAGAAAAGAAGGATTTTTCCCTTTGAAAATAAATAATATTGTCAACACAAGCAAATTGAAACCCTCATTTACATGAGTAAATGTTTTCATTAAAACTAGACTGCTGGAAAATCACCATCAGACATTAAAAGCAAAAAACAGATCCCAAAACATGATTTTATCAATTTACTTAACCCATTATGAACTGGCAAATTTGTAATCCATGTTTTGTAGGGTTTGTTTAATGCCACAACTTGCATTTTGTGATATGGTTCAAGTTTTTGTTGTTTACCCTGATATGGTGTTTTTTGTGACATTTTGCAAAAGACATTCAGGTGTAGAAAATACCCCGTATTTTACTTCAGGAAACTAAATTAGTGAGTTATTTTAGTTAACATTAACAAAACTACACAAGCATTTAATATGTGCTCTTAGTAATGTAACTGGCCTGTTGTAACACAGGTCAGGTGATCTTACTTCTGAAAGGCATTGATTAACTCAACATCCTAGGAAGGCAACTGTAATAGGGCAGTTGGTTTAGGCAATAAGAGTAAAATCCTTCTGAAGAAACACCTGTAAAAGCTTTTTATAATAATTTCAGATGTGACATATATAGATATGATTCACAAAACAAACCAAGTTAAAGAATTTCTTAATAAATGTGTCTTTTTAGGCACATTATTTTGAAAAATCTTCTGCTACCAGTTCAGGTATATCTTTCTATTTAGTCATTGTCCTATTGCAAGTTACTCTCCATTCTCTCTTCCAAATTAATCACCAGGTAGTTAATAACATTCATTCAATATGTGATAGCCAGCAAGACTCATATTACAACAGATAACCATAGACTTTTAGAGGCTTATGTTCTTTGGGGAGAGGAGAAGGAAGAGAGAAAGGCTTAACAGCTGTGCCTAGTCAAAATAATCCAAAATTAGAGGGACTGTAACATTTAAAACTGGAACACAGAACCTTAAAATCTGGGTCTGTGCAGCTGTTGTAACACTTTATTTAAAACTGCAGACACTCTCTCTTCATAAATCGTTCCCCTCTGCAGCACTGCCACCCAGTACTATTTACAGAAGGACTCCAGTCTGGCTTGCAAGTGCCACCTCATCACTCGGGAGCGCCTGGCGCTGCCAGCTGAGAACAACCACCCCTCACACGGCTCGGAGCCGCCTGCTGGTACCCGAGCCTCTCCTCCTGTTCAACACCCGGCAGGAGCTGGGACCCGGCATCATGGGGCTAGAGAGCTGCCCAAGGTGGGCTCCGAGACAGCCAGGTTAGCACCCGCCCATCACCTGCTCCTCAGCAACCCTCTTCCACCCCAACCCTTCCCGTTCAAAGCCGTGTCCCTTGAAAGCACCACAGCCTGAGGCTCCAAGGGCTCTCTCGCACGGCAGGCTGAGGCTGAAGGAAAGCTGCCTGCTCTGCTGCGTTCCCTGACTCGTGCAATGGCAAACAGAGCCAGGGAGACACACCGCGGTGACGCTAACAGCATTTCAGGAAAGCCATTCAGGCATGTGCAAGGAGCAGAATGACCAGAGTGCCTCAGTACTACAGGGTGAAGAGCTGAGGGCTGAAATGACACATCTATTATAAAAATTAAAATACCTGACAACTCTGCACAGCTAGTGGGAATTAGCTGCAAATGACATTAGGATGCAGAAATGTGACTAAGGATGTGGAGAGGCTTGGTTAGCCTTAAACTCAGACGACACTACCTAAATTTCAGATATACAGCTGGGGCTGTGCTCCCACATCATACATAACTGCTACCTGTGTTTCACACAGAAAGTGAAAGACAAGGAACAGAATAATGAAAAAGAGAATTTGTGAAGCGTTAATGCTTACTAAAATTTTAACAGTTTAACAGGAAGAGCAAAATGGACTGGAAGTAGGAAATAGCTTACAACCTTTAAGTTCTAAGGGATGGTAGTGCCACAGTGAAGAAGCTCCTTGATGTCATGCAGATGAAGTTACTTTAATCACAATTTAGTGTAAGTATCAAGAGACTGGGACAAATAACCAGGTTCCCCTCAAAAACTCTACTGCTAATCACATACTGCACACATTTCAAAGCATGACATTCTATTCTGCAGAGATACTGCACAGATTAAAGTTGTGTTTGCAAGTTGCACAGCATCTGCTATTGCACTGAAATTTCAGCCAAGCACAACAGCATAACTGATTAATAGTCCCTATAAGGGATTCATATAAGGGGTTCATACCTAGGATGGTATTCAACTCTTCTAATACTGTCATTAAAAAAATAATCTTTTGCACCACCAACACAAACATACTGAGTAAGTAATGCTCAGAATGTGCCCTGTCTTGACAAATTTCAGACAGTTTAGACTTTTTACACACCTAAATTTAAAAGATTTACTTTACACACCTAAATACTTTTGCTGCTGTATTTTCTTCAAAAATCAGAGTACTAAACATTTCTGCCTATTGTTTTCTGATGTTGTAGTTTTTCCCAAATCTACTCAATTATACAACGTATGCGCACACTAAAATAAATATGTTCTCCAAAACTTTCCTCTACAAATGTTTCAGTATTAATTTCCAATTAAGTAGGGTCAGAATGATATTCAGAGTAAGAAATCTGAATAGTGAAATTCTGGCAGTAAAAAACAAGCACTGAAAATAAACTCATGCTGTTCAAACTAGTGGCTGCCCAAAGCATCTTGAAAAATTTGCACTCCAGGATGTTTGCAAGACTAAAAATTTACTTTAACAGAACATGGAAGTTAGTAGCAGAAATTCTGACATCCTCAAGACCTGGTCTTCAAAGAAATAATCTATTTAATGCACGAGTAGGTCCTTCACATTAACCCCATCTCTCCCTCAAAAAAAAAAAAAAAAAAAAAAAAACCAAAACCAAAAACAAACCAACAATGAAGTGCTAACTTTGGAATTCTTTTTAAATGAGCTAAAACTGCTACATCACAAAAAAAATCCAAAACCTCACAAATTTACCTTAGAGGGAATTAAAAATAATGGATACTGAAAAAAAACCGAAACCATACTAAAGCAAGCCAAAAATAAACAAGAGGCATCTCTTCTACTGCACTTTTTCTCGCGGTCAGACGACCACAATGGCTAACAAATAATCTAGTTGTTAATTCCGTTTTATAAAACTTTCTTCTTCTTGGAGCATACTGAGAAAAGTCCAGTTGCAACGGAGTTTCGACCTTCACTTTCTGAAATGCTAGACCAGAGAAAGCAGAAGCTTACAAGGAGTCACAGACGTGCTGAACGAGGCGCGGGCTGCGGGCGGTGGCACGCCGCGCTCGGCTGTCCCGGCGCCGGGGGCGCGGCAGCTCCGCCCGGCCCGGGCGGGACCTCCGCGGGCGCCGGAGCCGGGAGGGCACGGCCGCCATCTAGCGGGGACCGCGGCCGCTCCGCCTTCCCTCCCTCCCTCCCTGCCTGCCTCTCTCGGCTACTCAGCAGGCACCAGCGGAGATGAAAATGTGCAGCAATGTAAAAAGCACACCGCCAATTTAAGTTGAACTTAAATTTCCACGACTTTTTTTCCGATCTCAAACCACACCGAAAGCTGTCTGCAGTGAAACTGAAGTACTGCTGTTACACTGTAAAGTTTTCATTCATGCTCATCTCCTGACAAAAACTGTTCTAGATTTAACTCCACAGTCAGCACTAAACATCTCTTGTGTGACATTATTTACTCCTAATGCACATTATGGCATTTGCATAGGCTCTAAAAGAAGAGCGAACAAGACTTTTGAGACTTCCATTGCCAATCCCATTCCAGCTGCTGTGCAGTGCTCCAGTGGTGCATGGCAGCTGGAAAAAGCCAGCGGGAGGAGCAGCCCAGGCACCCCACCAAAGACAGGGGTCCCTTCCCCTAGATGTGGCACTGCTGGCACATGAGCTTGGGTACTGCTCCCTGCCAGGCACAACCAAATCTGAACTTTACATCCACTCAGACTTATCCACCCTCGTGGCCAATGAGGTACAGCCAAGCAGGTGTTCAGCAAAAGGCTTTCAGGCTCCTCCATCTTAGAGCAAAGGCTGGTCCCGTTTCATCTGTCTTCAAATGAGAAGAACATAACCAAAACAAACACACATATATATAAGAAATGTGAATAAAATTAATAGTACAAGAAATCAGCCTCTGCATTTCTGTGAGTTATACCAAAGTATGATTTACAAAATCACTGGATACTCTGAGCTGGAAGGGATCATTGAGTCCAACTCTTAAGTGAAGGGCCTGTACAGGGATCAGCCCTGCAACCCCACCTTCATTGGCACCTTGCTCTAACTTGCATGACATATGAGGATAGATGCCTGATATGCCAAGATGCTTGAAAACAAATACTAATTTCCCCATGCTCCTAACAGCAATCTGCCTGGCCACATCCATGCACAGAAAAGGTTTCACACTTAAAAGCAGCAGACACCTCTACTGCTGTCCTGCCAGCCAGGACTCTAACAAGCACCCCCCTCAGAGATGTGTGCCAGTGCCAGCTGTCCAACAGGTACTCCAGGCCTCTCCAGCATCACACATTTTAGTGTTTCAGATCCTGAATTTGTAAGTCCCTTCAACATGCAAAGCCGCAAAGCAGAAGTTGAGAAAAAGGTTGTTCTACAAAATATATGGCCTTAAGGAACATGTGGTGAATTCAAAGACAAGAAATGCTCACTCACTTCTATTTGTGTTTCTGTTCAGTTCTAACATTTTATTATTGCACATGGACACAAACCATTTAATCTGTCAGGGTGACAATTTTTTTGGGTTTTTTGCCTTATAAATGAAATAGCATAGATTGTACAAGGATATTTCTTCAATATCAGACACGAAACACAATCCCAATACAAAAGAAAAAAGACTCACCCAGTCAGCATTTAAGTTGGCAGGTCAAATCCATATATTTGACTGTCCTGCATAAAACCACAGCTCTAATCTGGTGCTTCTACTCAAAATAGGAGGAGGTTCTAGGAAATCCAATGCACATTCAAACATTACTTTAAAAATAGCTGTACTTTTGGCAAACACACCAACAAATTGCTTTTGTTACTTCTCCCACTATTCCATTAACTCTGTCAAGACAGAGCCATGCTGAGAGCTAATGAAAGGCCCTTGTTTCAAAGCTTCCTGCAATCCACTCGCACAAGGACAAAAAGTATCATATTTATTATGATAGCCAGTAGCAAAACCTGTTGTTGGTTGGTGGGTTTTTTCTTAGTTTTCTTTCATAAATAACTGTCAGATTAAATACACATGAATATTTTCTAAAAAAAAAAAAATCATCATTGACAAAAATACCGTAACTGAAATTACATGGACACACAACAGAAGACAGGTGTTGGAAATTTCACTTGCTTCTCATGTATTTTGATGATGTCCCACACACCATATGTCGCTGTGTGTGGAGGCTGAGGCACCGCCCTCCTCTGTCCCAGCAGCTCTGTGGGAGCAGGGCCCAAGGGGCTGACGGGTCAGCAGAAACTCCAGCATTGCAAAGAACAAGAACTGATTTTTCTTAACTCCACAGTTCTGCGATTAATCTGCTGCTCCCAAACTTTATAAATAAAACAGTTAAATGTATCCAGGCACTTAGAAAAAAACTTCTTCTTTCCTCTGTCCTGATGTTTTTGTGCTGTTTGCAGGGGAAACACCACAACTGTCAGCACAATTGTTTCATATATTAGAGATTTTAATCCCAACTAGGCCTTCTGTTTACATTATTAAGCAAAAATAAGCCTTTAAAAGTTGGAAGAGCTGAGCTAAACTGATATTGGTGAATGCAAAAAATCAACCTTTTTATCTTTCAACTTAGGTTTGAACATGTAAGGAGGAATATGCTACAAAAAATTCAAGATAAAATTAGAATCCTGTAAAAAGAAAGTTTAAATAAGGAAAGTGCAAGGATGAACTTAGCTAAAAATAACAATGTAATAATTAAGAAAACTTATAAGGACACATAGAATCAAACAGAAATGCAACCATTTTTTCTGTTTCATCTTGACAAGAACGTGTCTCTACTTAAAACAGAAACACCTTTTTAAAAAAGTGTGGAAACGGAAAGAACAGAGGTTTTAAAAATGAGAAAGCCAGATGTTGAACAGAGCACTCTACTAAATTGTTTTCCGGGATACTGTTGGAAATCACTGATTGAAGAGCCTTACTCCAACAATCTTGTTTCAGGAAGCTACCGTTTTTGTTCCAGCACATTGCTGACTTTCTGAGGTATTATTAATAATTAAACTTTTCTTTTAAAACTACTCATTAATATTAACTTTGTCTAAAGTCTTCCTGGAACCTAATACTTTTAAGGAAAATGAACCAGTAAAAATACACTAACCACAACAGTTAAATAAAAGAATATATTTAATTTGAGAAAGAATCTACTTCCTGTAAATTCACTTTCCACAATTCACCCTCGGCTATGCAGCAATAAAGCTGTACAAAAGATTACTTTAGCCTTTACTTTTTACACCTAAGAGAAATAGAAAAGCAATGGCAATTTACCAACCCAATCTCCTTCCCTACTTTTGCTTCCTCTAGACTAATAGAGAGATTAAGAAAGCAAAAACTTCAGTTCAAACCACTGTACATAAGCCTCAAACCTAAAAGGACAGCCAAGTCATTTGTCACCACTTGCATGTGAAATGCGAGGAATAACCATTAGTGAACTGAACCCAAAGGCATTGTACAAGAGAAGTCAGTCTAGCTTCTGGAGCTACTTCATTCTTCCTTTTCTAAACTTTTTCCTACTGCCTAGTGCAGCAGAGCTCCACACTGTGGAACCAAATGCTTTGTCCTGGCTAATACACACACACTCAAATGACCATGCTGGGGCAACCTCCATACACTACACTTAGGGAGAGTGAACACAAAAGAAGTATTTGCAACACCTGGAGTCCCATCAGTCCAAATCTGCCTGAAGGAAGTCCTGAAGAGAAAGAAGGCCTGAAATCACATCTTTTCTGCACACTTAGGCATCTACCCACATTACTCCGGCAATGCTTGGCTGCACGTGTCCTTGTGGTTGGAGAACTTGCCCAAAAAGTGACAGATGACATTCATTTCCCTTTTCAGCTTAAGATAATACAAAAATACATCTCTTTTCCCCAAGAGCTTTCTAAGCCAAGGACACTTCTTACCTTCCTTTCTCTACCTCAATGCAGAAAAAGAACCCAAAATTTACAGGGATAGAATGAGAAGGGAAGAGGAAGTATAAAGCAGAGGGATTTCTCCTGAGAGAGAATGCTGCACAAGCACCAGCATCTGTTTGTTTTAATTTTGTGTTTAATATCGCCAGATACCACACATATGAAGTACTCCCATATAGTCTGGTTTATCGGGACTGCCCCCCCACCCTCTACTCCACTGCACATGAACTATAAAAATCCATCTTCTACATTCATTCAGTCACTGCCACGTCTCCTCCCTTGGAGTGAACAAAGCTCTGCAAGACATCCTGCAGGCATGTTCCTACCCAGACTCTACCAAGGATCACATGCAAGGCCTTCTGTCAGGTTTCAGTTTAGTGGGAGGATTGTCTTAAAGCTCTACCTGAAAAAGCTATGTGTTATCTACAGGTCCCATCTGCTTCACTTGAAGAATCAATTAAGTCAATTCTATTCCTCAATCTTCATTGGATTTATTTATTAACTTCTGTATCAAATAGTTCTGGCATTTTTATTTTACTTCTTCCTGAAATACTGTATACAGAGCAATGAAAAATTTGATACAGAATGTAGTGAAGAGGACTCTTAGAAATTCTCTAAGATCACAACTCAAATTCTGGTCTGCAAAACTCTACCAACTATAAGTAGAAAACAACTGTATTGTAATATGCAAAGCATTAAATTGTTTAAAGCTGTTCAAATAAGTCTCAGAGCCTTTTTCCTTAAAAACATTTTCTACTCTCAGTTGGCTCAGAAAAAACCTAAAATTAAGTTGTTATTTGTGGATAACTACACCTTAAGACTACAAATATTTTTCCTTATTTCTTACAGAGAAGAAAAAATGCTACAAAAGATGACAGCTTCCAGCAAATAAGCACTGTCAGATGAGTCCAAAGGGTTTTCTTATTTGCGTTTTGCCTGTAACAGAGTTACTGAGAACTCTCACGTAACACATGCCACTGACTGCTGTTTCCCCCCTCCAAAAACCTTCTTTCCAAAGCAGAAAGCCAAAGCAGAAGCAGTAGCTTTAAGAAGTTCTAGAAAACTATGAGGCCTGTCTGTACAGGATGGCTGACCAGCAGGGCATGAGAACTCTCTCTGCCACTCAAGCTGAGGAGCAGCACCTGCTGTCCCTTCTCAATCTGTGCTAAACTTCTTCTGAAATGTCTCATATCCACTAATATTTTTTAAACCTCTTCTAAAAGTACCTTTTCAAGTCCTTTTCCACATTGAAGTGAACTCCATACAGTATAAACAGAATCTACTTAAATCAGCTACAGAATTCCCAAACCCATATGTGGACTCGGAAAAATCCAAATGTTGCCTTTCGATAAGTTATAGCACATTTATTGCATGTTTTGGATTCTGAAACACACTGCACTAAGACACAGTTCCAGTAGCAATGACTGCAGTTCCCCAAACAAGGATAATGAATGTTTGTGTGTATTTATGCAGATGCTCTATGTAACTCCAGGTAGACAATGGGAAGGCAGTAAGAACACCAACTGAATGCATGACAGCAGGACACCTTTCTTTTTATCATCTCTAATAACCTCCAGGTGTCCAGTTTGCTTCTCATGGAGATGACAAATTACAATAATACAGCTCAGTGCAAGGCACTGGCAAAAGTTACAAGACTTATCAGAACAATGTATCTGCATCAAAAGCACATCTCCACTGTGACAGGTCCTGAGTTAGAGCTACAAAAGAACAGGGAGAGTAAGCAATAATTCAAAATTAAACTTCCAGAAATATACAGAGGCCAGTATTACCTATTTGAAAGTCAGCTCCTAGAGGGAATAATGTTTTGAAAGCTTAGGCCTATCAGTGAATATCAACATTTTCTGAAGTTTGAAGTATTGTTGTTGATGCATGAACACAATATTATTTTTTAAAATGCCTGGTTTTGAAGTTCTCCACATGGTATCAGCTATGTCCTTGATGATTAAAAATTAATATGGTTTCTTTGTGAGCACATTATGACAGACACATTGTATTGACTGAGGGCTAGCAATTTTTCATTTTAAATAGTTGGCTTTTGCTTTAACTTCTTGAATATACAGAGAAAAGCCACTTCACATGTTTTTTAAAGCCTTAAAGCATTTCTGGAGTGTCAGCATTCTCATTTGCCACTAGAAGCTCTTTCTGATGAGCTCAGGACTTCGGCTTCAAATCAAGTTACATCAGAATGACATCAGCTGAATATTAATCAGGGTAGATGCACAAACAGGTGTGACAAAACCATGCTGTGACTAAAATGTGAAATTCTAATTTATATCAACTCCCCCAAAGACTATCCATTTAAGTCTGTCCAATAAAAAACACCAGAAAAGCCTATAGAACATATTGAAATGACAGAAGTTTTCAGTAAAGAAGTCATGCCCTGCAGAATCATCCTCTTGAAAAAATCAAACAGCAAAATGTGAACTATGATGTTAGCATCATTCCAGTATGGAGAATTACACGTTCACTTCTGGGTGCTGATGGCAAGGCTGTGGTTACATGCTGCTATTCCTCACTGCTACATTACTGAAAAGTTCAGCCTAGTTGCTACTCATTTCTTCAGCTCTGCTGTTTCTGCTGTGGCTGGAATAAAAGGGAAGGCAAGCAGGTAATCTACCAACCAACAGAATAGTTACAAGGTACAGCAACCTACGATGTTGCAGAAAAAGCACAACACTGTTGACCTTGCTTTTAACATACCTCTCTGTCCAGGTATGCAGATAAAGTGAACATCCACTGACACTGGATGGATGCAGTAGTGACATTATGAACAAAACAGGTCATGTGGACAAAGAGAGACTTGGGCAGTGCTGTTGCCCTGATTGACTCCTAGGCACAAAGACCTGTACGTGCTATACACTACCAGATGAGTTAAATTAAAATCTAAGGATACATTTTATTCATTTAGGTGCACAAGAAAGTTTGTGAACTTTGATTTTCATTTTTTCTTTGAACAGAAATATCTTCATTTAAACAGCTGAGTTTTAATATTTTCTGAGTTTGTATTTCTTTTTAACTTTGTAGAAAAAAAGCTGGTTTGCACTGCCAGTGAATCTATAAGACAATGCAACAAACAGCTCCTAAAATGTTTACCTATTTTTTTTAACTCAGCTCAATATAATTTTAAAGCAAAACCAAAACTAAACATACATTTATTCAAATCATGCACATATAGATTACTATGTTCAAAAATTATTATTTCTTGTTACAAGACATTGTTTTAATATCTGACTATAATTTATGGCAAGAAGAATATTAATATTGTACCAGAACACTAGAGGTTTTAGAGAAGATCAGCACAAATATACCGAATGTGTTGTGTATTTGAGGAGAATGGAAGTTTATCAAGGATTGATTTGCATTTAAAACAGATGTATTAAACAGAGAAGGACCATCTGATAAGACAAAACTGAACTGTTTTTAGTAAACATGTCCTTCAAGATTTTCTTCAGCTGCTTTTTACTTATAGATTAAGATACAAAACATTTTCGTCATTATTGTTTTTCAGCTCTTTATGAAGCAATTATAAACCAAAATCAACTGAATACACATAAATGAGGAAATATGCTCTTTACCTGCAGACAGGACTACCACTGTCATAATTCAATTGAACACATTTTCATACGGCAGTTCATTTGAGTTCTTTAGGATATCAGAAACAACCTTGTACTGTTTAATATTATCTTTATTAAAATTAGATTTATTCAAATTGAAGCAGGGCATGACATTGATTTGCAATAATTTTAAGTAGGTGCATTTTAAAATAAAAGGAGATATTTAAATGAACAATCTTTTTTTCTTGGCTTTTTTTTCTTTTAATTATCAACAGCTAACTACTCATCATCGAACGGTACACATTTATTTATAGGATGAACCAGGCAAATACCTAATAAAGCACAGTAATACTGCTGGCAATATTCAGGCCTTTATATAATGTTTACAAGCATAGTTAATCTTCACAATAACCTTGTAATGTTGGTAGGGAGTAAAGTATTCATTATTCTTTAACTTCACATATGGGAAAACTGAAAGAGAGATTAATTTAGAAACAAAAATCAAGTATAGGTCCCCCAAATGCAGTGTCAAGGCCTAAGGAAAAAAAGACTAATTTTAAAGGCGCTAAAATCAATAAAAGCAGATGGGGCTCTGAGCCAGTGAAAACAAGTTTTCTCCAGGAGTATGACTTTAGACATTTGGCACTGTGGTCAAACATTTTTATTACATTATAATATTGTATTATTATTATTACATTTTTGAATTTTATTACATTCTTTTCTGTAATTAATGAAATGGGTGTCCAGTTCTGTAGCAAGGTTGGTCAGGTCCTGTTACAGTGTCAAGGCTGTTATCTTACCTACATTTTTCTGATAATTAATTACAACTAGGAATGCATGTTATTTCTTCAGATATAGAAATACCGAGAGGCCTTTATTTAATACCATGTAGAATAAAGAATTGTACAGTGTGTCAATGCCACCTTTGTCAGAATTACAGCAACCAAAGTACCAGCCTGGGACCATTTTTGCTATGGTTTTAACATGAAGCAGGACAAAGCTGGCTCCAGATTTACACAAAGAAGACACCTTCCTGCATGGATTTCTATGGTACAGCAGCAGAAAGAGTGCCATTGCCTCCTTTGGCTATTCCGATTATTCACCACAGGAAAATGCTATATGCTATGTCATAGTAGCTCAAGGTAAATAACTTCCTAGCAGGACATTGGTGCTTTTAATTTGTCTTCATCTCCCTTTAGGGTACAGCATTTTTTCCCAATAATCAGTGAAAAAAGTTTTTCTCAGCTGCAATCTTACAGATCTGTTTTGATGTTTTCGAACAAAACCTGACCTTGCTTTGGGTCAGCACTTTCACTGTGACTTTGGCTTATTCCATCCCCCACAAACAAAAAGTTTGCTAAAATAATTACAGAAAGAACACTTCTCTGTGTGTGCTGAGGGAGGAGCAGTGAAAGGAAATATATTCCAACACACAGCCGACTTATATGAGCACACGGAAATGAAAAATACACGTACTTGCCCAGAGCTGGTCTGGTCTTTGTTTCTGGGCTGGAACAGATTCCTGCCAGGGACATTAAAATCCAACGAGGAAAGACGGTGCAGTAGCAGAAAGATGACACAAGGTGGTGATCACTGAAGCACGGAGGAGAGGAAAGGAAGCAGAAAGCCTGGCTGGGGAATGCCATAAAATGGAGATGTTGGCTCCAACCGTGATATCTGTCTATCGGGCAGGGGATGCTCTAATGGAAAGCACTTCCTTTGAATCTAAGCCAAAGACTTAAAAGCATCAGCACAGCTGCCTGCATTGTGTTACTTTAGATTTCAAAAGGGGAGGAAAAAAATCCAGAACTACCCCCTGGCTCAGTTCACAAGCTTCACCAGTTTTCTCTGGTTGTGCCTGGAAACTCCTACAAGCACACAAGCTAGCTAAGCAGACACATCCACACAAATGTGTGTGAATACTGCCCAGAGAGCATCCCTTTGGAAAAGGGCATGTGTTGAACACCTGGAATTCCAAACACTAACTGCCAGCTTAAAACTTCAGAAAAATTATGTGGGTCAAAATGCCTTAAAATAAAAGCAGGGAAACTAAAATACCAAGATTTACCAAAAAGCCTTTTAGCAAAAAAGGTTTATAGAATCCAGAAAATAAGCAAAAAACCCATACAGAATAGGAAGGAAAAAATGTAAAAAATAACTCATTTCACTTCTGGTGTGATTGAAGAGGTTACTAGAGGCAAACACGTAACCTTGAAAGGAAAAACTCACCACTCACAAACTGTGGGAGGAAGCATCATTTATGACAGGTGAAATGAAAGATGGAAATAAGACACAAGAGGAAATGTGAACAGAAAAGAGCAGAGTTACAACAGCAACACCAAAGCATTCCCAAAACGCATCAAAGCAGGAAGCCACCAACCTGATGGGCTGCTGAGGAATCAATGGATGGTTAAGGTCAAAAATTTGCAGAGAAAATCAAAACTATATCTTTGTGACAGGTCTTCTTCACAGAGGATTAATATATGCCTGTAACTTTATTTCTGACATATCTTGATATGATAAGGGAGAGCCAAAGAGATGATGTTGGAATCAAGATGATAAAATTACAGAAGAAACAGGCACTGAGCATATATATAAAATACCATGAAAGTACAAAGGAATTTAATACGAAGGACTTGAGAAAGTGACAGAAACAAGTATTTTATATACACTAGCAGACTAAAACGTAAATACTATAACTATATTAACAGATGCAAAAAGAATCCTAGAAATTACAGCTTAAGCATCTTTTCTTCAGTGTAAGTCATTTTGCTTAGCTCAGACAAGCCGGTCAGCAATGACATAGCAAAATCCATCAATAAATATATGTGGCATTGGAAAACTGGAATGTTTCTTTGGGAATCTCAGTTTTTGCACAATGTGAAAAATTATTTTTAAAAAAAGCAAAGACGTAACACAGAAATGATACAGCACTACGTGAATTAGCAGTAGGCCTAGGATCCTGAGTATGTATTCTCCTGATTCTGATCTCAGAAACAACCAAAGTGTAATTAATTCAGTAACAGACAACACAAATAAATAAGATTTAGAAAGATTTTCATATGAATTAGACTTCGATAATTGATTCAGATGAAGTTAAGTGAATAAATGCTACAGAAAAAAACTTGGTCCTCTTAGCCCTTTTAAAAACCGAACAGCAAAGGAACGTTGAAAGATTATTATGTAAATAATTTTTGGAAAATAGGAAATAAACTGATTTTGTTTAAAAACTTTTAGAACTCATAGCCACAATGTAGTGTGGTGAAGATCTTGCATTCATTTATTTAGGTATGGGCATCATTATGTAAAAAAAGACTCTTTCTACCATTTCATTTCCCATTTGTCACCAAAAGACAAAGTCTAATTTTTCTCAAGGGTTAAGCTACCAAATCAATTACGATTTCATAGCACATTTTGAAAGCAGGAAAGGTAATTACATTATTTCAATATATAAAAATATTTTACCTGTCTCCTTGTCAGGAGCAGTTCAGGTCAAGATGAGCAGTTCAAAGAGCAGTTCAGGTCAAGATTAAATGCAACACTCCAAACTGCTTAGTTTATATCAGCCTGGTTAGAATAATCTTATCGTGAAACAATCCCAAATGTAAAAAACTGAGTTTTTTTAAGATTTCTGAAGCTTGCCAGAGTTTCAGAGTAAAGGAGTTGGGGCTGCTGGCTAGGTGGGAGGCTGGAGAGCAATGACCTGTATGTGAAATCAAATCAGTTGTTAAAACTTCTGCATATGAGTAGTGAAACAAGTCACTTGGGCTCTGTGCCTTTGTGTGTTATGCAGACACCTAAGCAGAAATCACCAAGTGGAATGAATGCCTGCCATTATAGTTCTCCCATATGACTTATAAATGGAATTGCCCTAGTGCTTAAAAAGGTACTTTTAAGGCATTACCACTGCCTGTGTTTAAAATGTCAATTAAAAATAAGGAAAAAAGCAAAACATGAAACAGGATGGGAACAGTTACAGACCCATTTTCATATGCAGCCAAGATTTGTGTGATGTTCAATCTCACCTAAAGCTGTCATTTCAGATGGCATTCAGGACATGTAAAAAAGCCCTACTACTCCAACAGGTTTGATTCATACAAAAATTCAACAACAAGCTGCTAAAGAGAGCTTCTTTATATGAAAGTACTACACCATCCAAAATTATTTCAAACACTGAAAATTTAGTTTGGTCCATTTATTTAATTTCTTTAGAAGCTGAAATATATGCATTGCTTTAAAAACAAAACACTGAACATGCATATACAACCAATCACCACTGGTCTGTGATGTGTTAGAGCCCAGCCCAGCACTCCAGCTCTCAGCCTGCCCGATTATAAATAGGCTGCCAATCCGGGCAGCAGCAGCAGCAGCAGCTGTCTCTCATCATTCTGCTTTCTCCCTCCATTTCTATTAGATTTCTAACACAATGTAGTGATTTCTGCATATATTCTCCACACTTTGCAATAGGTGTGACAAGCACAAATACATTGGCTTCTAAGATTATTCACAATGAACACAATTCTCCACTAACCTGTACTGTTTACCTGATTTGTCTACGTGTACACACTAACTGCGCCTGCACATTTGCACGGTTTGCCATAAATTAAATGTCTAGTATTATAATTCAGCTGTCTTTAGAGGAATAACTGAACTGCCTGTGCTACAAGACACAGGTAAATAATGTATACATGCCTGAACACTGAAGCCTGCAGCAACAATCACAAGATGGTCCAGTCTGTGTCTATATCATCAAACAACACAAACTACGCAACTCAGTGAGGTACTTCTTTAAATAACAACATACTGAAAAGCATACTCAGAAGTCTGCCAGCTCATTTTTAAACTACATATGAAACAATAATCAAAATTATAATTTAAACCAACTTATTTCTCTGTTATGCACAGAAATGCCATTAAAATACTTTATAGTAATTACCATTCTGGAGTACTGTTCTTAATATAAAAAATATAAGATGTGATCTCTAGTTTTACATATTCTTGCATGGAGTCTTTACACTGTTTCCACCTCAACACTTACTTTCTGTCCTTAGAAGTATTTTCTCTAGACTATAGAAAAATTACTTTGTCAGACAAGTATTAGTTTTATCTCATCCTGTTGACAAAACTGTATGTTGAGATACCACTATATCAGACTATATTCTTATAAGTTGTATTTTTAAGACAAAGTACACAAGTGAAAACTTTCTTGAAGGGCTGTTAATGATTACAATGCTCCAAGTAACTGGGGATGCAGTCACAACTCTTCTACACACTCCTTGGCCAAAAAGTTCAAAGTCCAGTTGGTTTAGTGGCTATTTCAGTAAAGGCACATTATTTAATTTCAATATACATATGTGTTATTGAACAGTCTTTATTTCAGAAAGTTCAGTGTGATCAATTTACTGCATGTTTCCTCTAAAATACTGAAATAAACATGTACAATGCAACTTCTGGTGTTTAAAGTTCAAGAAAACTGGAAGCAGATGCTCTCAGCATAAGACATCAGAGCAAAGACATTGATCAGGGTAAATCTTATATCTTCCCTCTTTTTGAGCAACACAAGATAGAGTTGTGTGCTTCAGACTTTTGCAGGCAGGATCCTACAACTAGAGACAAAACAGTGTTGCACCAATAAAAAAACAAACCAAAAAAACCCCAAGAAAACTCTATCAAATAAACCAAGACCCAGCTATCTGCACTCTTATGTCAACCTTAAGAAGATCATGCTGAACTAAAATTTTCAGTAGCTGGTAAAATCTTACCATGACTGCAGTATCAATATAGGTGACACAGACAAGTAAAGAAATAATGAACAGAACTTTTCTCTTGTTCTTCAAGTTTTTTTAGTATTAAAAAGTATAGATTCTTATTCCTGCCCAGGTTCTTACTGATACTACAGAGAAATTCATTACTAATCTTTGCAAGCATAATACAAATCTGTGGTTATATCTTTTTAAACGCATTGTATAGCACTGGAACACAAACAACATACTGGCTGGTTACTTTCCATCAGTTTGGGCTCCAGCAGAAACCATCTCATAATCCTCATTCCTACTTCTATGTTCTAATCTTCTGCAGATGAAACTTGAGGCCACTCAGTCCCAAGTTTTGTCACTCTCAGCTTCTAAGACATTTGAAATACTTGATTAGCTGAGATGCTGCAAGATGTAACTGCTGCTGGTAATGTCTTAAATGATTCTAGACATTTTTTGCAGAAGAGTATCTGTCTAGGCACTTAAAGGGAGCTGGTAATATGAGCAGCATACAGTTTATAGATACAGCAACAGAAGTTACAGAAGGAGGAATAATAAACAGGAAAGATTTTTTTTTAAATAAAATCCAGCTCAGCTCCATAAAAGCAGCTCAGGAGGGTGCTGTTAAATGGCACTTGAAGGTGGCCAATCTAAACACTTCTACAGGTGAGTCCTGGGAGGTCACAGGATGCATAGATGGTAACATGGAAGTTGACATGGAAGTAACTGCCTAAGCAGCGACAGATGGATGTGTGGGAACATTAAAGAAGTGGAGCAAGTGGGGGAGAGACAGGAAACTCATCGAGGAACATAAGTAAGGAAGGGCAGAATTATATAGAACTTTGAAAGTACTGAAAAGAGCTCAAATCTGATGCAAACATGGGTGGTGAACAGTAGGGGGAATGCAAAAATAAGAGTGACAATTAAATCAGCAAGCAGGAAGCATTATTTTAACAGCTACATGTTAGGAAGTGAAAAAAGTCTCTATTCCTTCTGTCATAATAGACATGTCTAGAACAGAGCTGAAGATAGTGCACTGGTTAAGACAAGGCATGAAATAAGGCTTGCTCATAGGAATTTAAAAAAAAAGCATGTCTTAAAATGCTAAGAAAGCAAGGAAGCACCAGATTTATATCTGACCTAGATGACTACAACCAATGGAATGAACATGCTAAAAAAAAAAGTCTAAAAATTGCACACCTGAATAACATAGAAACTGAAGACTGTATTGTCTGTGTAAGAAAAAGAAAACTAAGAATTAGAGACAGAAAGAGGACAAGAGATGAAACTTTGGCCCTACTGAAATAAATATGAAAATGTACATCAGCTTCACTGCTATTTGGATTTGAAAAAGTGAGATAATTCTGGCCATTTTTCAGCTGATGACATGGTATCTGACAAACACCGTGTGAATAACTGCCTGATACTGGAAAATGGACCTGGAGATATAATGGAGAAGCAGAATAAAATATAGTTTCCTAACATATTCATATTAATAAGATCTCATTAAATAACTGGGGAAGAGTCAAGAGATTATAAAAGGAACTAATTTCTTTTTGCCTTGTATCATCTGAATACCAAAACTCAGATATTTTTCACTATTTACATTCTAATTTTGAAACGGACTACTCAGTTTAATTAACTCATTTTACCAATGTTTCAAAACAAACAGACCTGTGTTTGTACCAGTGCAATAAAAGACTGAACACTCAAAAGTTTTGCAAAATATTTGCTTCACATTCTTTTCCAAAGAACTGCAGAACCTGACTATAGTTTTATACTCCATTACACCTGCTGCAATCTTTAGAAAATAAATTCAAAGTTAAATAAAGACAGATTTTCCACAGTGGCCCAAATGACTACAAAGTCTATTTTCCATTTGCACAAGGTGAGTAGATACTTGAAAGTCTGCACCTTCATGGAGGTAAGCAAGTCCTGACTTTGGAGATTTATTCCATTATTCCTCTTAAATAAGAAATGGACAAACCCAGGCTGACTGCAAATAATGTATATTTGAGAAAGAACTAAGGCCCACAAAAAGCAAGATTAACAATTTGTTCCACAATTTAAAAAAAGCCCAAAACACTATTAAAAGCAGTTTTGTTTAGACAGCAGTTTGTGTTTTCAACACACATATCAGAATCAATAAAGCTGATTAGAAACTAATTTTTTTACACAATAGGATGCGACAGAAAAGTTGGCAAAAAACTTAGCAAATAGTGTTATTACATTAATTGCCTGTTTTAAGTACTCTTAGAGATGTTGCTAATGGTGTCTTTCCATGGATTTTGCTTTTGCTTTCACTTTTACATGTGGATTAAATACCTAAGCTACACACTTGTTTTTCATTCCAAATATTCTAAGACAATTTTTCACCAATTCAGTGAATATTCACCCCAAAGAGCACTTCAAGAACTGGCTCTATTTTCTAACTGGCACTTTTCCAAAAGTGTCTGAGTCTCATTTTTGGATAGGGGAAAATTTTCAGCAGGACCAGTAAAAGTGCTTAAGAACACACCCACTTCCACTACAGACCTGCATGTTTACATTAATGAAAGACATACACTACAATTCATGCCTTACATGATCATTAACAATAATAATTTTTAAATACTCATTAAGTTCTGTCATTGGTGTAGTGACTAAAAGCATTATGAACATTGTCACCTTTATTTGGCATCTTTAAGAGTCAACAATCAATACTGTTCAGAATGACTGCAAGGAATGCTGCCCTGAGGGCTCTTTTGCTCAGCCTCTCCACAGTTGGAGTATACTTCTGGGTTCTCCTCTGGACTGCATTTCAAGATCTATAATTTCATTTGCTCTGACAATAGAGGTAAATTTTTTATTTTAAAGATGAAAGGCAGCTTAGAGTTGAATTATTTTATTTCTTAGTGATATTCAGAAAATACAAGTTTTCTTTGGGATTCTTGATTCTGTACCAATTCAAGTGAACAGAAAATGTATTTACTGATGAGAATAAAATCTGGGGAGGTGCTGGAATATGCTACACATTGTACTAAATAATTAGCAATACATAAAGATAAATCTTTGATAATTTAATTGTATGATGTAAATATTCTAGTCCATTTGGCAGATCAGACCTTTTGTAAGTTATAAAAGTTAAATAAAATTTTGCAAACTTTTCCTGTTAAATACTGCTGAATCCATCCACACAGAATTTAATCAATAAGCTTTGTTAATTTCTGCTTCATCTCAAGAAAAATTCAAATAAACTTTTAAAAGTTACTGTTCAGTAACTTTGATCTATGTTTTCCATCTTGTTACTTTACTCAACCTGCTTTAAAAAGCAGGAAAATATTTGTTGAGACCTTTTTTTTTGATCCAGAACTTCTCCTCATAAATGGAAATTAAGACTACTGTTTTTAACAACAAAATAGCCTGTCCTTCTGTAAAAATAGCTAAATAGTATAGAAAGGTATCCTTAGAATTGATCAGAAGTGAATACTCAATAGTAACCAATGACAGGAGGGCAAGAGAGAGAGCACAAAACAGTGCTTAAGGCATCTAACTCCCCTGTGAATATTGTGCCACATGTATAGCATACTTAGCACTCCCATCATATGCATCAACAGCTCCAATAAAAAAAATTGAGTATCATTTTCTGCGCCGTTCTTATTCTGATGTTCATGAGTGGTCTCAAGTACACCAACATTTCCTGAACAAGCAGTGTAAATTGATGTGCAAGTTAGCCATTCCAAGCACCGCACCTCTTAACCTACTACTTTTCTAAATTTAGTTCACAAAAAAATAAAAAATCATTCAATAGAACAGAGGATAATTCTGTTCCAGAACCACACCTGTTCACAATCTGATGTCATTGTAAACACCAACTTACTACATTGATTTTGAGATATGATACAGGACTGAACTGGCACTCAACATTGAACCTGCCCTTCCCTCCACTGACACGGCAGCAACCTGCAACAGAAATTCTTACTTGGCTACTTTAAGGCAGAGCCCTACCTGCAGAGCTGCCACCCACTCATTCTTTTTGTGTCCTTCCAACACAAAGCAAGTAACTAAAATCCATTGCCTTCTAAGAGCTTCTCCCAGAGCAAAGGAAAGCCACCATTAAAGAGAAATAGACAAACTAAGAACCAGTAGAGGACATGAAATCTCAATTTTTTCCCTGAAGAAGCTCAAAACTTTCTAAGTAAGATTAAGTAAATATGTCAGAGTGAAGATCACCAGCAGTAGATCAGACTATATTTTCTTCCCTTCCACACTTTATTTTATAGCAAAATGAAGCATGAAAGTATGTTGCAGACTCACATGTGAAACTACTGAACACTAAGACCTTGTCCTAAATAGGTGTTTATATTTGTAGGCTCGTCTACACAGATGGTTCTCCACCTACACACATCTAGACGGTGTCCAGACACTATGGCATTATACCAAACCAATGAGATTATAACAGAATTTACCCTTCCTTATGTATGAGCAACCAAAGTAGCTTATAATAGTATTTTGTCCCTATAGCACATGAGACAATTTAATACTTCAAAGGACCACACAAACATTAACAAATTGATCTGGAAAGTCTTTTTTAAGTTAGTCTACAGAAGTAAATTCTACAAAGCAGAAATTTTACATTCTACAACTCTACTTGTGGAACAATTTTTGCGCTTTCATTTCATGCACTAGGGAATAAAATCTTCATTTTATGTGACTTCCAGCATAATTACTCCTAAATGAATTAAAGTGAGTAAGAAAACAGCAGAACAAGACAAACTAAGCCTATACTACAATATATTGCTTTTTCCCATTTGCAGCCTTCTTCATATGGCTGTGAACGAGCTCTCTCCTCTCCATGTGTGGATCTGTCAAGGTATTTAAGTTTCAGGAGAATAATCTACTGAAATCTACATCTACATCAATACACTGCCATACAATTCCGTAGGTCTGATATAGTATTAAATACACACAACAACTGGTGCCAAAAGATTAATTTCAAA
The DNA here is from genome assembly GCF_036417665.1 of Passer domesticus. Lineage (NCBI taxonomy): Eukaryota > Metazoa > Chordata > Aves > Passeriformes > Passeridae > Passer > Passer domesticus. The sequence continues at coordinate 38,582,741 of NC_087479.1, forward strand.
AGAAAACTACCCACTTTCAAAAATCAGCATTTTTTGTTCCAGGTCAAATATGAATATTTATATCTAAAAGCAATGATGCCAGAAGCAAACATTCCAAACAGGATTACTGATGTGAGCATTTCACTTCAGCATCCTGAAGGACATTCCTCTAATAATTTTCCTAGCCCTCAGAACTATAAATTGCAGATTAGGTGGCTACCGTGTGAGGAAAACAATGAAAAATTAATCTCTCTTAGAACCATAAAATGTGCATTTAATGATTTATATCAGGCCATTTAATAATTGAATTTGCAGTAAATCAAGGGAACTGGGCAAGTTTGGGTTTGTTGCTACAGCTTTAAACATGTTTCCATCTTTGCCATACATTGACAAATCTTTCTCGCTGGGCACTGAGGTGCAGGCCAGCATAAACTTACCACTATGGCACTGACTGAAACCCATTTCAAACCTGAGATCAACTGCTCAAGGATTGATTGATTCTGACAACTTTTAATGTATTATATTTGAAGACAAAAAGCTGAGAAACATTACATCCTACCCAAATCTCCACCAAAAAAAATTTACATCAAGACATTTTTTCTATCTAGATTATGCCTTATTTAAATTCAGCAGAAAGTAAAACTAGTTTGCTAGTCTTTGATCAGCCTTCTTTGAACTATCACCCTGTTGCAAGAAGCTTCAACCAAGTTGCAATTCCCCCAGTTTAATACTAATGCATGTTTGTTTACAAAGTATGTGCTGTTAAAATGTTGCATCTTATAATGTTTAAATTTACAATTAGCTTAGAATTGTTTTTAACTGCTTTTGTTGGGAGAGGAGCAGGGGTGCTGCAGAAGCTCTCTCTTTCTTCCCTCCCTCAAATTCACTATTTAAGTACTGCACTTGCACAAACATTACTGTCTAGTGAAAAAGCTCTTATTACCTTGCACACATTTTCCCTTGGAAGACCAGAATACAAGTGAAAGTTTTTCCACATATTATTTTCCACATATAAAGGAATTTTAAAAATACAATCTTTAAAATTATATTCTTTTAGAAATTAGAAGACATAGCATTTATACATAGCTATATGTGTAGCTATATTAACAGCAATGTGCTTCCATGTCCATGCCCATGTGCGTAGTATCAGATCATATATTCAATAGTAATGTAGCTCTTTCCATACTATAGGTAGTTTGTAAACAGAAATTAATGTATCTTCATCCACTTAGTCATTTGATTAAATACTCTGAGCCATGTTTAATTGATCAGAGATCTGGCACAGAGAAGCAAAAGGCTTTTGTAAGTACATCCAGTGAATGACAGGAAAGTAGGAATTAGAATTCAGAGCAGTTCCTAACTTCCAGACTATGATTTTTTTTTACCTACTCACTGAACAGAACGTGCTGCAAATGTGTTCTGTGAAGAGAGAATATGGTGAAATAGTAAGGGGAAAATACAGATGGTAGACAGCTTTTTCTCCTCCTCTTTTTTGTTTTAAACTTCCTAATGAGAATGACCAAAACTGTAGTTCCCCCTTTCCTTTCATGAATACCCTCTCAGTTCCTTCCTCCTTCCAAGCAACTGAAAATCATCCTCTGAGCAGCTGGCATGCTTTAGGGTGAACAACATAGATCAGCATATCATAAGTGTAATTAAATTTTAAACCAGCCTTTTAGGGGGCACTAGTTAAACAGAAAGTCCTTCATATTTTTATCACTTCAACAGCACTAGAAATCAAACTTTCAAATATGATTATCCTTGGTCTGAAGGTTTTCCACATTACAGAGCATCCATGTGCCCTTTCTGCACAGCCATAGTGTGCCAACATGCCCTTTTTCACAGTATGAGGAGGCACCTCCTGCCTCTTTTTAGTAAAACTCTTTTGACTCCTTCTCAGTCAACTGTGCAAAATGTGGAAGCATTCGCAGATGGGATGAAGACGCATGTAAGTTACAGGAAAACACTGCAGATCTTATGTTATTTATTGTGCATCCTTAAATACAGACTGACATCTGCCAGCTCGCAGTTAAGCAAAACTCACATTTGAATCCACATTTCTAGTGCGCAACCTAGTCAAGAATTAAATTATGTCACATAACACGTATATGTATAGAAAATAATAGGACTCAGAATAAATGTTTACATGCAAGGGCCAACTCTGTTAGAACAAGACAATCCCCATAGCCAATGTCACACACAGGAACCAAAACAACCAGCAGCCACAGCTGGCCCAGCATGAATGTGCAGGTAGTGCCACTATCAACACAGCAGAGACCAAAAGGAAAGGTTTGGTGGAAATCTGAAATGAGGCTAGAACTCATTCTTCAAGCTGGACAGATGAAGGGCTTTAATTTCCACACCACCACATCCCTGAAGGTGAGCTAAGCACTTTGCATATCAATGCTGCAGTTTGCTGGTATGACTGGCATGCAGATTGAAACTGGTGTGAGCAGGATACTCTTGCTATATCCCAGTTACTGTCTTCTCACAGGTAACAAAGTACTTACTATTTGCTGATCCGATTTCAGGCCCTAGCATAGCTTGCTTTTGTGTTTTATACAGTAAGTGGTATGTCTTTCCCCGTTTTAGAACTTGCCTATCCTTCCAGATACACAATGGAAAGAAACTACAGAAAGCCATTAAAATCTATCACAATATAATGACAATGTTATTCAAAAGTGGTCGACTTAAAAGATGCCAAAAAACCACTGTCCAATATTTAATGGAGACTGCTGCAGCAGCTAAGGTGAGTTTCAAAGCATGACAAATTCAGTGAAAGTTTGGTGTGTGCAGGAGTTTGTATAGAAATAGGACTGTGAAAACTTCTGAGAACTAACTGGGTTAATTCTGCAATGAAAGTACACACCAAAATAATGACTTTATTTCTTTCATTAAATTTCATTAAACACAAGCTGCATTGCTACAGTTTTTACTGATTTCCCAGAGTTTGCATCTTGTCTTCTTCTAGGATGGTATGCATTTGTATTTTAAGAGCAAAAACCAGACTTTCAAGTTACTTGTATGAGATTATTAGTTACTAGAGACTTTTCAAATGCTTGAAATCCTGAAGAACATCTCTAGGTTATTGAAGTTTTCATCTATTATTGTTTGTTCCTAAAGCAACAGCTTAAAAATTGACTAGTTATTACATATAATGGTAAGCCGTGCCTTTCTATAGTTACCTATTTTACCCGAAATTCCCAATTTCTGCAAGCTTTACTAGGATTCAGCATGACAGATTACGAAGCCACATGCTACCCCATCATCTTTCACTGTTTCTTGGAGGCTCTCTCTCCCTCTGTATAGCCTGCACAAGACTCTGTGTTCTGCAGTCAATTCACACACCTCACTGAACAGCAAGAGCACATATCTAGGCCCACAGCAGGGGGGTTAATTAACTGTGTAAGGGACAGAGCTGCCTCTAGAGTTATCTTTTACATGTATACAGAGAATAAACTGAGCTGACACTCAGGGGGAAATGCAGTAAGCTTTGCACTCCTCATATTCTCATAAAACGACACTAATTTAAAAAAATGAATACAAGTTTAGCAGCAGCTCTAGGTTATACTTGAGTAAGAAAGATCCCATCTGAAACACTGACAAAGGAACACTCAGTTTAAGACTCTTTTCAGACTGGAATAAGACCTTGCAGATGGACAAATGAAAACATTTATCTCCTTGTCATAGCACCTGTTCAGATCTACTGCATTTAATAAAGGTTAGATGCACAGGAGAGAGGCATTGGTTGATTACTTTCACATTAAGTTAGCAGACAATACAGTAACAAAAACTATTTGCATACAGCACCCCTCCTTTTGGTGTTAGTGCCAGCAGAGCTGCAGCAATGTTAATCCCCTGGAAAAGTTTTTAAAAAAAACCCCAGTGTTTTCAAAATGTCTTCCTAAAACATTGTAATGGAGGGGGCTTTCCATCCCAGGAAAATAAATTGTCAAATATACAAGTGAATGTATTAAGACTGATGGCACATGCACTGAGATCAGACAGGGATACTAAGTAATACAAATGGGAAAACAACTTATACTTCCATTCAAATAATGCAAGCTCAGTCAATCAATCCTTTTGGGAGAGTGGCATCACTCTGTATTCATGAAGTACATATGTGCTTTGAGCAGGAGGTTGTACTGGATGACCTCTGTATCTCCCTTTGTACCTACAGATTTCAACTTACCCCAACAAAACACTGATTTTGGTATCAGCCCAGAATGAACATTAGAAAAATAAAACTTGCATTATATGCTCTTGAGTATACCCAAAGCCTGAACTTCTCCATATTTTTCACTTTCCTGTCTTATAACAATCTTATTTCTTACCACTGAGGCATAACTCACTTCCAAGAAGCATCCTGGAGGAGATTGTGTCTCCAGAGTCAAACTACGTGCTCTATTAACAGTGCACTTTGAGGAGGGTGAAATAGAATGAGTATAAGCCCAGGCCAAAGGATGTAAAAAAGCCTACCCCCACAAGTGAGCATCTCTGAGATGATCTAATTTGTGATATCTAGACTGTTTGACAATGGGAAGAGAATTTTTTTTCAAGTTTCTTTTTCATTGTAGTGGTTGTGGTAGCTTGGTAGGGTAGAGAGGAGTTTTTGGACTGTTTTTAATCACCATTATGTTAGTCTTTGTTATTTACAATTCTTTCCTCGCAGACGTGGCTGTTGGTTTGTCCAGGAACATCCTGACTGCATCAGCACACAGCATGTTAGAAGTGTCACAGATGTCTTTCCTCCTTACCCCATACCCTGCTACCACTTAAAGCAATTATGGTGTGGAATCTGCAGGGGGCAGAGGAGCAGAAAATTCAGAAGCTGCCCTGCTTGGAAAAAGCAGAAGACCTCCTCCAAGTGCCTGCCCCAAAAGCTAAATTTTAATTAAATCAAAATGCCCATATTCTCATGCTTTAGCATTCTTTGAGTTTCTTGAGCAATTTTTTTAGCGATCAAGGGATAAATGTCATAGGAATAATTGCAACATATTAACCTAAAATGATGCTCTACAACATTGGACTGAAGTTACCATCTAGAATTCTTGATTCTGAAAGTGATTTTGGTAAGTCATAATTCTAGCTTTCTCTTAGACTCAGCTGCACTTTGAAACATGAGTGCAAAAAAGCTGTCTTCTTCAGTAGCTCAATCACTGCTTAAATTTAAAGTCCAAAAAAACACGAAAGCCATCTCCCCTGTGGTGGTTTGACCTTGGCAGGACACCTGGTGCCCGCCAAAACTGCTCTGTCAATCCCTTTGTCAACTGGACAGGGGAGAGAGAAAATACAAGGAAAGTGCCATGGGTCAAGAAAAGAACAGGGAGAGATCACTCACCAGTTACTGTCACGGGTAAAACTGACTCAAAGAAATTAAATTTAATTTACTACCAATGAAATCAGAGAAAGATAATTAAAAGCAAAATCAAAACTTAAAAACACTGTCTCCTCTCCCCCCCACCTCCACCCCTTCCCGGACTTAATTTTATTCCTGATTCTCTATCTCCTTCTGCCTTGAGGAGCAGGGAGATGGGAATGGAGGTTATGGTCAGTCCATCACATGTAGTTCTTGCTGCTGTTTCCTCCTCCCTTCCATAGGAGACAGTTTCACAAACTTCTCCTTTCCGTGGGCTACAGTGCATCACAAACTGCTCAGAGTAGGACACTTTCATGGGGTGCAATCCTTCAGGAATGCACTGCTCCAGCATAGCTTCCATGTGGGGTCACAAGTCCTGAGAGCAAATCCGCTCCAGCAGAGGCTCCCTCCTCCTCAGGTACACAGGTCCTGCCTGGGTGTGTACAGGGCTTCTCTAGTCCAGCAAGGGCTTCTCACAGGGTCACAGCCTTCTTTCAGGCCTCCACCTGCTCTCACGTGGGCTTCTCCACAGGTGGATCTCTGCTCCACTGGACACCTCGATGGGCTGCAGAGGCACAGACTGACTCACCATGCTCTGCACCAAGCACTTCAAGGGAATGCTTGCTCCAGCACCTGGGGCATCTTCTGCCCCTCCTTCATACTGACTTTAGTGTCTGCCCAGCTATTTCTCTCACACATTCTCACTCCTCGCTCCTCTGGCTGCAATCTTCTTCTGCACAACAACTTTATTTTTTTTCCTTCTTAAATGTGATAACCCAGAAGCACTACTGCCATCACTGACGGATTCAGCCTCAGCCAATGGCAGGTCCATCTTGGAGCTGGTTGGAATAGTTTCATTGGATGTAGGGGAAGCTTCCAGCAGATACTCAGAGAAACCACCCCTGTAGCTTCCCTGCTACCAAAACCTTGCCAATGCAAAACCAATACAACCCAGATGTCCCAAACAAATAGCTTTACTGTTATTTAAGCTGAATCAATGTTGAAGAACATAGAAGGAAAAAAACACCCTTGTTTCTATTCCAATTCACACAGAAAAAACAACCCAACAATTTTTAACCAAGCTCCAAGACAGGACAAATTCTCAGTGTAGCTATGGCTGTGTAAGACCACTGAAAACAAAAGAACTGATAAGAAAGCTCACATCCTCCTAGGCAGAATTTACCAGCCTCCTCCTTTTGTATAACTAGGCAGCAGGAGTGAGGATAGCCACAGTGCACCACCATTTAGGTCTGATTTTTCTGTTGCCCATAAATTGTTTTATTCAAAGCCAGAGATTAAGCAATAAACAAGGACGTTGACTGCATAAGGTTTCAGATACCTCATTGCTTCCTTCTTGGACCTACTACACATGATCTATATAAACCCTCAGGATTACATAAGCTCTCTAGCAGAATTTAAAAGTTCTGTCTCCAAATAATTCAGTTTGAAATTTGCTTAACAAAAATCATAATGCTGTAAGAAATCAGGTTGCTCTCTGCTGTCAGCTTCCAAAAAGTCTTCTCAGCTCTTCCTCTATATACAACTCAAGGAATTCAGTTTTTCAAAGAACACTCAAGAACTACTCTAGATTTCTTTTTGTGATTCATCTTCATACTTATAGTGTTAGGTAATAGCATTAATTGTGACAAACAAAATGCAAAACTTCAACAGAAATTTTCCGTGTGCATCTGTAGCAATCTCTATCCTCTATACTTCAGTTCTAGTCATTTGAGTGCACTGCCATTGCTACGCCTGCTTCATGCATAGGGCTACTATGTGGATCAGTATTCCAGTGGGAGAAGCAAGAGAGACACAGCCTACCTTCCTTTCTGCTGTTTAGGAGCTGCAGGTACATTCATTGGATCTGCATCCCTGGAAAAGGGAGACTACCAAGCCATAGATTGGGTTCAAAGTTGTGGTTACACAGCTGTTTGGTCCAAGACAAATACAGCTGTCAAATGAAAACTATTTCACCCTTCGTTTCAGTCCTTCCTTTCTGCCACTTCCCTTATGCCAAAAGCTGCATTCAATTCATTCAGCTGCACACAAGCCAAGTGAGCAAAATGGATCATGCTCAAAAAATGGCACAACTCAGAGATCATCTTCAGCCAGACAGCTTTTTGACTCGGTCACTGCACAGCAACATGAGCACTAGCTCCAGCACAAGAGAGGGGCAGAAGTCAGCAGCTAGACTAGGCAAGAGGACAGCTTTCCCAGCAGCTGTCCAATTTGAAACATAATCAAAGTGGCCATATAATCACAACCTACAAAATTATAAGGTATGGGATACTAACACAGTTTTGTCTCTGAAATACAGTGAATTTGATGCCTTGGAAGCACAGCACTGGAACCACTGGCTCCAGAGGAAGACAACATAAAGAAATGCAATCTGACTTTCCTCATTTCTGCACAGTGCTTCAGTAATTCCACACAATGACAATACAAAGTGTTATCATCAGCCCAACCACAGGATGTTCTTAAATAGATATTTCTCAGCAACCTGCTTACAGTCTTTCAAGGACCATTAGCAAAAGACAAAAAAAAAAAGAACAATTTTTAAAAAGCAGGCTTGGGGGGTATTTTCTCTGTATGTCAAGCATTTATTTAAAAAAACAGGTACTTCTCTAGTCTGAGTTACTCAAGGCCTGTTACAAAAATAAAAAGTGTAAAAGCTTCTTAAAGAAACATTTATGTTCCATAATGGGTAACAAAGAAAGAATAACTCTTTCTATACCTTATACGCCACATATAGATTAAATGATTTATGGAAATGCACTCAGCCCTACAAAATAAAACATTTCAAAACAGTCAGCATTTTTTAGGGCAGGCAAGGTAACAGAACGCACTGTGGAAAAAAGATACATTTAAGGATACTTTTTTATTACTTTTGTTTTCTATAGAACTTAATTGGACTCCTTACCAAAGCAGTTTAAATATAAATATTAAATTACCTGAAGCCTTATAGTAAGTGATTTTTATTTCTTATGATACTACCTTTGCTACCCTTCATCTTCACATCTTTCTCAGCACACTGAAAGCACAGGCTGTTGGGGACATTTCCCAGTTGTAAAACCACCACAGCATACAATAGTGCAAACAAGATATGCACAAGCTGCATCATCTTTTCAGGTGATGCATCCCTCCCTCTCTCCAAAGTCTCTCCTATTTGCTGACTTCCAGAAATAGTAAGTGGACTTCAAAAGGGCTTCATCTCCAGTGAACAGGCATAGTCCAAGCAGGAATGAGGTAAACAGTGGCTCCACTGGGCAGCTTCCCTTAAAAGCAGGTATGAAAACTGAAATGGACACTGGGAAACACAGAGCAAATAGAAACTAGACAGGCAAACAGAATGGCAACTGTTCTGAAGAGCTGAGAGTGCATTTGAGTGTAACTGCTCTTACAATCCGAACCCAAGCACCAGAAGTAAAACTCTCTTTTGGCATCAATCAGCACCTTACATCATGGCTTCTTCAATAATGGAGAGGAATCTACAGCCAGAGATACAAATGCTGCCCACCAAACACCAGTAAGGCAGACAAAGAGTAAGAGAACACGCCCAGCTCCTACAAAACCTTCCAATCAAAGTACATACACCCCAATACCCAATCCCATAGATAAGAAAAAAGACCCTGTGGCGACAGCAAGCTTAGTGCAAACTTTGTCCTCAGAGCTGGCTGCTAACAGGGCCTCTGCACTCCTGCCTTCCTCACTTTCAGTTCAGACACACTCCTGCCCCTGGTTCTGGTCCAAGCTAATTGGTTCATCTTTCAGCCTGACACAGCAGTAATGCTACCAAGTTTTAGTGTAGAGTTTACCAAGGGAGCCCAGGATTATTATAGCACCCAGCACGGCCTTAGAATGTGATGCTGGTATTAGACACTGTTAGCAGAAAATGTAACTTAATAGAAATTTATACAATTAATTTTCAAAATATTAGGTGGGGAGGGAGGAGGCAAGGAATCTGTTTTCTGAGATTTGCTGGCTATCCCAATCTGTTCAAGAGAGCACTGACACTCTATCCCATGGGTTGTGGGTATAATTGTAATGAAAATGCCCAAACAAACAGGAAAATACCACTGCTACATGCCTCAAAGTGGGATAGATTTTTAACCAACAACCGATTTCTCCTCTCATACAGAAGTGTATGAGACATTGTGTAACTAATAAGGAAGGGACTTAAACTAAAAAGATCTTAAGACTATTTAATATGGGTCATACATGTAACTAAACACAGAAAAACCTCTAGGACCCTAAACGCTAAGATGAACTTTTTGTCTCAGCATTTTCTAGTCCTAATCAGCATTTTGCAAGAGCTGATCATTAATATTTTAAAGGCAAATAAAGGATGTAATGAAATTTTGGAGACATCTGACCCACTAAAATATTTTTGAAAGCTAAGTCTCAAAATGACTGTATGTGTGTAAGTTAAGTGGGTCAGGGAAGCTCACTATTTGCTAAATGCCATAATACACATGGTGTTTAAAACACACTTTTCTGAATAGAGAAATTTAAAAGCTAGCAAAACAGGCACCATTCAAGATAATTGAGCAAACTATGAAGATGATGGAGATTCTGTCACTGCAAAGCTTCAAATGATCAGCAATTTTCTTTCAAGCAATTTTTCAATAACTTGGAACCCACAAAGACTATTCTCAGAAGTACATCAAGTTTAGTTCCACATAGCTAAAACCAAATGATGCAAACCCATTATGAAATGATGGAATAAAGTGTTTACATCACTTAATACAGTAATCACTTAATACAGTAAGAGGAGATAAGCAGGATAAAGAAAGAGGAAGGGGCAAAACCTGTTTATTTACCCTTTACTTTCTAAAAAAGTGCTACCTACATTACTTCATATACACTGTGCAGTAGTGCCAATGCTTTGAAAGCACACCTGACTATTGTAGGGGATGTACAAGCTTATTAAATAATAACTCTTGTTCTAAAGGAATTTAGTTTAAAAGTGGCATTTGCATTCAAAATTAAGAGCAGAACAAAAGAAACACAGAATTTCAAATTGAGCATGAGGACCAGAACTGTTTCTTGCTATCCAAATACAAATCCCAGCATATCATACATGGACTCAAATTTATACTGCCACATTGCAGTCCAAGGTGATTTTACCTTGAACAGGTACACTATATTAATGTCCCATATAGTGCCACACCACTGCTGCAGAGTCATCCTACATAATACTTTGATTATTGCCTGCAATCTTAAAAGAAAAAGGAAGGTTTAGGGATACAGTACCTGACACATTTTGATACTACCATAATGCACCTTCCTACAGCAAATGATAAACGCAATGCATTTGGCATTTACTACATAGACACAACAAAACCAGCAGCAGTGTTTTCACCTGGTTTATCCAGGAAAATGTATTGTAGAGCATCAGTAAGGTACACCCGGGTAGTACAGCTGTTTCTGAAAATGTTTGGCTATTTATTTCCTCTCTTCTAAGTACTCAGGTTTTATGAGTAACATTACTCCTAGCTACTTTGGGGACCACCAAAAAAAATCGTGTTTGCAGATCCATCCAGCTGGCAAGCTAGTTTGCCTAACAGACCATTTTCTTTGTCTGCTCTTGGTGAGACTGCTTGACTTCTTGCAGCACCTGGAAACATTTGCATTCTAAGTGTCAGTTCTTGAAGTTTTCTCTCTATAGCTCTCCATGTAAGTGGGATTTAAAGGCCTTCAGACCTTCAGATAGATAGTCTAAGAAGTAGAATAAATGAAAAGCTAAAGATTAAAAATGGTGTCATATCAATGCTTACTGAACTCTAGCCATAGGATTTATTAGATTTTAAAACCAGAACTGACACTCACTGAGGGCCTGACCCAATGCTCCTGTTAGCAGGAGATGCACATAGCTCTAAACAAAAGATTGTAGAAAATATTCAAGAAAGCAAATTGATCTGCAAATCCATAATAACTCCCAGATTTCACAACTAAAAGCCCTCTCCAAAAGATCTTCCCATTAACAGATCAAAACTGAATTTGTAATATCTGCATTTCTCATTTAACTAAATTGTATTTTGCTCAAAAATTAAGACATTCACATAAATTTAATTTTTTATTCTTGAAATTGTCAGAAACAAAGCTATGCAACTACTTGAATACAGTTAAAAGTAATTTGAGAGAAATTACTGAGTCTCTTGTCAGTTCTTTGTAACTGCTAAAGTCCAATCTATTTTGTGATAGCCATGTCTAAGTGAATATTTAAAATAAATTAATATACTAAGTTATTAATAAACTACGTTTCAAACAGAACAGTACCTTTAGGCCACACAATTTAAATTGTCCAGCAGACAAATGTTAAGAGCTTAATGTACTGGGATGCTGTAAACTGCTTTCCCCAAATTATTTACTTGGAGAATAGGATAAGTCTGTTTCTTGAGATTTATGACAAAATTTAGAATGAGTCGGAGAACCCAAGAACCTAATTTTGTCCAAGTTGATTGCTGAAGCATTTATTACTAGCCCAAAGGTGTGTGTGGAGCTTTTGATGCTAGAAAGCTGCTGACAATCGTGCACTTCCACAGCACTCTGGGCTGGCCACAACTCTAAAGAACCAACTGCTGCTCTGAAAAACTGCCATACTAGACTCAAAATGAAGCAATTTATAAAGAGAGTGAATGGATATGGAGCAAGACTCCACAGGCTTAAATACTGCCAAGTATTCAAATTTTCAGAAGTCTAAAATAAAAGGATAGTCACTCGCTGTTCTGCAGAACATCAGGCAGCTCTAAAGCATATATCTCAAAAATTCACATCACGTATTATAGTTCCCATGTAATTTTTTTGTTTTCAATGGAAAAATAAGATAAACAAGTTCTGCCTTCTACAAACAGTACAGTCACTGAGGTTTTTCCCATTGAATAAGGAAAAAACCAGCTCATTTCTCCTTGCTACACAGGGCAGTCTGGGTTCAACTCTTTAACACACTAATGGCCATTTACTATTGACACATTGCCAACATTTTACTGAGGAAACATTGAGAAAGAAAAGGCAGGGGGGGAAAAAAGTAATTATATCTTCTTAACTGTTTCTAACTTCAATCACCTAACTTTGGAGGAAGTTCACGTGACAAAGAAGATATGCTCATTGGAACTTGAGGGCTTTCTCCCTGCTAGTTTTTAAGTCTACTGTAAGAAGTCACTTAAATTAAAAAGAGACAGAATAGAACAAGAATTCTTTTTCATGGAACACATCAGATAAACTCTGCAGGGAAAAGAAGTAATGAACTGAAGCCTAATCTTCCTAGTAGTTTTCTATAGTCAGTAGAGTGAGAGTTGCCTTCACAAAGACAACACAGAACAGTAAAAATTTGGTTCCCTTGTCTGATTTACCTCCTGGTGGTGTCTCCCCCACATTTGGACTTCATTTCAGCAAAATTTCCATGGAATTCTGCAGTGACTACAGCCTAAATTAACCTGTTACATTATTATTAGTGAGAAAAGTTGAAGAAGACCCCTCGCACTTCACTACCAGTTTTGACAAACTTAGGACAAAGGAGATAAAAAGAAGCTCAAAGAATATTGGACCTAATTAAAACAAAAACAAAACCATACCAAGGAAACTTACATTTGATCTGGCCACCACTTATCTTCCCTGACACTATGTCAGATGCCTCTGCTAACTTGCAATCCTAATAGCAGGGGAAAAGGTGCTCTAAAGAAACTATACACTTTCTGGAGTTTCTGAAGGTATTTGAGAAGTTAACTCAGAAGTGAATAGTATACTGAAAGAAAGTGACTCTATACAAAGACCAGAAATAGTGAATTCACATTGACTTGGCCCATATTTGAAGAAATAAAAAACCCCTCCTAATTCCATGAATAGAAAATGAAATCTGAACCAGATTATCACACCAGTGAACATCAAGATTTTCTAAGGATGAAGACTGCATTCTCTACCTCCAACAGTGTCAATATAGAAAAGAAAGCACAGAGACTTCATGAAACTCTGTGAAGAGCATTCTTACCTTTTAATACTTTAGGGATGTTCACCCTTTAAGCCCTTCAAGACTATCACAGTTTCCACAACAAAACGAGGAAAAAAATCCATAGTGAGAGTAATAAGGACAGACAATATTCAGTTAGAAAAGTGAAACCCCAAAAAAATCTTTTTATAAAGGGTACATTCATTTGGCCCACTTACGCTCCCTAATATGACATCTCTCTAAATCACTTCCAGAAAGGTGTATTTTCTCTTTATTTGTCCACTATAAAGGATCCTTAGTTCACCTGTAAAAGCCAGTGTAATTAACAAAAAATAATTCCAAACTAGAATTATAGAAGCAATACAACATTATCACATCCATCTCAGTCCTTTTTGAGGCTGTGCTGCAGGAGTTGAACTGAGTGGTTCCTCAATACCTTATGAGGGTCTAACACATAACCCATATGAGGGAAAGCACCACCTAACACTGTTTACCTGAGTCAGTCTGGTTCTTGGTGTAGCACCAACCAATCAAATAATATTTGGTAATAAAAGTATTTCAGCCCATGGGTGTACTACAGTCAGTAACTCATAACACAAAAAACCCCACATTTCAGGAAGTGGCTTCTGTTTGAATCAGTACAGGCAGAAGAGAACAAACAGCAGAGACAAGCTTTTGCCTGTATTCTAAACATGGAACATACTGTCTTTCTCTCTTCTGCCTTCCAAAATTCAACACACTTCAGAAAAGCTGGGGACCAAACAATTCCAATAGCAACTAAAGATCCATACATAAGGCTCTGAAAAGCAGATCCCTGGATTTGATTCCTTTTCTAACTTGCAATAAATCAAAATATTGTTTCTGTGGCTGTGAGGTTGTTCCACTGAGGCATGCAGAACAGAGCAAAATGAACTACTTTAATCTGTTTTAACTTATAAAAATTCATTAGTAGATTTAATCCCTTTTTCCAGCATCCAACTAAGAGGCATTTAAGGGTGCTATACAAAACAGCCTAAATCCCAGTCATCGTCATCTAATGCTTCACTTGTCTTCCCTTCAAGTATAAAAGGGAAAAGGGAATAGTAGGCCTTGAAATAACTACTGATGTGTGAGGTTATCCAGCAAGTCAAAACACGCAGGAGCATCTAATAACCAACTCTCTCCATCAGTAGGGGATTTTCAAGGAAATACTGGAGTTTAATTGCCCATTTTCTATCTACAATGTTGATTTTCAACAAGAGCAGGCTATTTTGGAGTTATGCCCTGGCTTATATGAAGATAAAAGATGTATCCAACCTGGTTCAATTAAAAAAGTTCTCCAGCTGCCTCCAAATCTGGCTTAAATACAGCATGAACTCAAAAATTAAAAGTTGAGACAGAAAATCGGTGCTTAGGGAAGAGTAGCAGGGGGGGAGGTGTGGAGAGTTTTTCTTCTTTTTAATGACATCACAAAACGGACACTTACATTTCCTAAATTGAGTTATTCTCCTGCTAATTGTAGATTAGATATGTAAAAATTAAGTTCACAAAGCAACAGTGAGAAGTCTAGGTGCAGTTGCACTAAGAGAAGAATGGGAAATCCAAGTTTATGTGCCAGTATGGGTTTAATCATGATTCAAGCCTTATAAAAGGTCTGAGACAGCTTAGCAATATTTCAGTTATATACAAATGAATATAACATCAGTTTTGCAAGAGAATTTGGGGCAAAAGAGGCAGCAGGGAGAGATGCATGCACTCTGCCTATCTATGATCATCTGTGCAATGTCCAAAATTTGCTTCAGTGAGTATATCTTGAGAATATGGAAGATGATAACTTAATGAGAAGTCATTATATTCACATTTTCACACAATGTTTGGATGCAAATTAAATAAATACCACAGATTAAAATAGTAAGCTTATGCAGATTTTTTGAATATTCACCTCTAAACAGGTGCTGTTCACACCTATCAGCGGGTTCAAAAAGATCTGACAATTCACTGAGGTAGTTAGTTAACTTACTTCTTATGTCCAGATAGACCAGTATCTTTTTGACAGGAAAAAAAAGACTACTTCAAAGAGCCTAAGAAATATTATACAAACAGGTTTCTTCCATGTATTTTACAACTGCTTTATAAACAGTTGGCATAAATGCATTCTTGTAGTTACATGCAAATTAGCATATCTTTATCATTTGTGCCATTTACTTAAAAAAGATCAGTGCTTAGTACACTTGTATGTACCATTCCAGATAAACAACTGGAACTGAAATTAGGCATCACCTGCCTCAAGCCATTAGTAATTAAATGTTCATATGGCATATTTGCAGACTTGATCCATTCCTGACAGAATAACTGGCATTTTAATGTGTCCTCAATCAGTCATGGAGAAAGGAAGTATCAGAAACTCCAGACACAACTGGCAGGAGTAAGTAGTGACTTTTTATTTATTTCCAGAGTTTTAATCCTAAATTGTGATGGTGTTCATCTGGTAGATCTACAACATACAGGCATACCTTGCCCACCTTCTCCTGCACAAGCATGAAGTGCTCTTTCTTACCTGTTAACTGTACCCAGTTTCCCTCCTGCTCTCTAGCTTTCTTGAGCTTACATTCCTCTCACCAAACACTGCTGCCTCTCTTCACAGAAGATGATGGAACATGTTTTGGGAACAATTTTCTGATAATGTGCTCAAAAAGCCTCCATAAAAATTCACCTTTACTATGATTGACAACTGTTCAAGAAGAACAGTCTCATAGGATGAATTTATGCACACTACCAATCTTTTCATTACTAAGTTATGGTACCTGTAATAAATATAGCAACAGTAATGCTCAAAAGCTATTCCTGACATTTTTTTGAAACTTAAATAACAAGTTTCCTTTGTCAATCTAAACCACATGTTTACTTTTATTCAATTATACAAAACCATAGTTAAATTCCTCTGTCATTTTTTATATCTATCCCAAATACCCTTTCTCATTACTTGTTATTTAGTGGCAAGGTTGAAAGGAGTCTCACCCTGAACATACAGGACTTAGAATAACCTCATCTATCTCAATTTGCTGTAAACTCTAAATACAAGCAAAATTGACTAGATTTGCCTATTCATAATAATAAACTTGTTTTTATGGTGTACATTTTTTCTAATTATATTCCACAGTTTCAATTGCTCTTCACAATAACGTATGTTAAAGATTTTCCCCCATGAAAAAATAAAACCACAAGCATCTCCACATAGCATATATATATACTGACAACTATTTTTAATCACTTTTTCCTGCATATATATAGAAATCAAAACAACAAAGGGATCCACTTTATTATTTACATGTCAAGAGGAAATACATTAGAATACAAGTCTAGTTTTCACAACACTGTTCTTAGAAATACAATGAATTTCACTGCAACTACAGGAAGAGACTTAGTCATGTGTATCTGTAAGTGCATATCCTTTGTTTTTTAAATTAACTATTAATTTAAAGGAAAGGAGGCAGAAGAAAAGGTACTGCTTCAAGATTACATCCCTTCCTCCTTTATGCTAGCCCTGCTCTACCTCAGCCTTTCACCAGTGTCACTGGTAACAATTTCCACCCCATCTCCCTAAAACAAACAAAACAAAAAAGTAGTATACACTAAAAACTTCCTCACAGAAAAAAATTTAAAATACATTCTTTAAGTTTTTGTATTGTAAAGAGTGTATTTAACCCAGAGAAATCTGAGTAGTGCAAATTGTGGGTAAAATTCTACAAATCAAAATGCCAAGAGAAGACACTATCATGGAATAAAAAGCAAAGGAAAAAGTGCTAGACTTTGATTGTGCTTTCTTCTAAAGATGAGAAAGCATAGAAATAAACGGTGCTCCAAAGCCACAGAATTAATTCACATTTGGGTTGGGTACAACCCAGCCTTAGATTTGGCAATTACAACTGTTCTGAAAAACTTACTCTTGACTTCTCTTTACTGAAGAGGGGGGTCGGGAAAGAAAGAGGAAACCATTTATAAAACCAATGTATTCAGAGTTTCCAGGCTGCAGGTCTCACATTTATAGCTGAGGAGCAAGACTATTAAACTGAATTTCACTTATTGCCCACAGGTTAGAAAAGTAAGCATAGTTTACAACTCTGTAAAAATAATGCAAAGAGACTAGCAGAGGGAAATCTACTAGTCTGAAGGGTTCAAGTTTACAGCCCTTTAAATGCAAGTTATCATCAAGTAAGTTTTTTTCCCTTTTTGCAGCTTTCCTTTCAAGTGTTAACACACAGCATACATTGCTCCATCATCTCTCAGGTGTAACAAATCAAAGCCTTTCTTTTAACCTCTGACATTTTCAAAAAACATATGAATATATGACATACCTTATGCTGTAACAATTTTTTTTAGGTTTGAGCCTACACACTGTACAGCCTAGTAGCTTTCTTTTTGTACTTTGCCGGATCTCCTCAATTTCACAAACTTCTGAACAGAACTGTCATTATTAATTCTCAGCAAGACACCTCAGCCACTATGAATCACTGCAGCGACTGGCAGCAAGTGTCGGCACTCCTCTCACAATGCCTCAGAAACAGAAGGAAGTCCTAAAGCAACTAAAAGCTTTTAGCTAAACCTACCGCTGACTTGGTTCTTGCACAAGTCTTCATCCAACTTCATTAAATAACAGAGCAAAGAAAAAGCATGCATTAGGGTGACATAACATTTCACAAGCCAAAAATACTTCATTATTCTGCCTCTCTAACACCAGCATCTCAGCTCCATGTCTCCAAGTAGGGACACCACATAGGCTGGAACTTTAGTTTTTCAAACTTCATTAAAAGCTTATTGAACAGTGATCATTACGCATCCTATAACTGTCCACAGTGGAGCTGGGCCCCCAGTTGGGAGTTTACTCATTGGATATCAGGCACCAGAACTCCCTGGCTCTAAACAAGAGTACAGATTACACATGTTGCACCCCTTCTTAACACAAGCACTGCACAAAATAAACCACTATATTTACTGTGCAAAACTGCATATTTCTCCATGCTGTGTGAAAATTAAATTGCTAATTAATATCCTACCCATAAAGCAATTGATAATAATGATTTTTCCTGAAGAAAAGTGAAAGTGAAAACAGAAGAGCTTTGCTGTAGTCTCTAAGGTGCTGCTTAACTGCATTACTAAGCCACAGATTTCTATACAACAGATTCCTGCAAATTAAGAGGGAGTGAGCACTTCTCTGCACAGGGAAGTTGTGGTTCCTTTCCCAGAACTTTTACTTACCACGACCATTGCATTTTAGCATACATACTACTTTAACAACATTATCATCTGGAATACTGGAAGCTCTGCAGTCCAGTAGTAGAGATAGCAAAATATTTAAACTTCAGCAATCATGGAGAAGTTTACTGTAGTTCTGACAATCAAACCCACAAAAATACAAAGAAGGAAACAACTGTGACTTCATACAGGCTGTATTCACTGTGTGGTAGAAGAAAACTCAAACTTATTTTTCAATATCTTTTGGAAACTTTAACCCCTGTTCATCCCATGAAGAAGTGTACTTTAGCACTTTGAGTTCAGTAGAAAAAAATATAGGTCAATTTCTAGTGATGGGGAATTTAAAATACATGTTAGTACAGACCATTCTGCAGCATAACTTTACAGAGTTATAAATACAAGTTTAAAAGTTATGGTAGGATGTACTTGCTTTCTTACATTCCACTCAGTGTCTCACTGCCTGTCCATGCTCATCACGTGAACTCGTAGTCAATACAGCTTGCTTCATGGCATCAAGACAAGCTCATTTTCAAATTACCATGGGCATCCAGAGCTTACCAGAGAATCCTGAAACAGCTTGCTGTGAGACATAGCCACATGCAGAGGCTCATGCTGGTTTTAGAGAATAAATCATCTTCAAGAGAGACATGCTATCACATCAGCAAAACCTCAGTTTTTGTTGAACTACTATTCTCATTAAAAAATAATTTTCCTTATTATCCTTACATGTTTCATCCTAGATTCACTGTTCCCCTATTAAAACATACTATATTTTTTTCAGTAAACAAAATTTCTAGATAAATGTAAATCACTGCCTGGCTATTTTTATAGGGATAGTAATACTCAAAACAGAACACATGCAGCCAGTAACAGACAAATGGAGGTATTTAGTTGTGACACTCATGCATTTTACCAATGCTCTAAAATTTTTTCCTCTTCAAAGGTCTAATCTATTGATCTAATTTGGTTCCATTATTGACATATTAAGCAGCACAATTAAGGGACTGCTTAAGTCAGTTTACTAGGGATGGAATAGCGTGGTGTATGAGGGATTTGTGCATGTGTTGCTCTTTTATGTTTAAAAAAAAAGTGAAAATAAGTTCTGTAGATATCTCAATATTCCATCTTTTTCTTCCTGCTATTCACAAGGCCCATGTTCCAAGTTCAACAGTCTTTCCATTAAGTATTCAGTTGTAATAATTACTCATACTTTAGAGCTGTCAAACAGAATTCCTACCAAATGGCAAGCATAAGACAATTGTGGTGTAATTTATTATGGTAAATGCCTCCAACTAATTTTCAAATTGTCTATTAAGTACCCATAACTGACATACATTTAGCTGGTCTTGACATTAAGAAAAGTTCCAGCATACTCACCTATACACACAGTGTCGACCTACTAAGTCAAAATCTAAAGATTTGTCTAAACCAGAATGGTTGATTTCAGAAGTTGTTTCAAGACAATAATAAAGAGAATGACAAAATGAATCCATTTTTCCCTCTCGCTTAATATAAAATGTTAGTTTCAACACAAGAAAAATTGCTATAACTTCCACTGATTAAACTAGTTTCTTGTTTAATAGACTCACAATAACTCATTCTATCCTTTGCTGAGAAATCAAACAAAAATCAAAAATGTCTGGTTGCCCACGCTTATTTTTGCACTTAAAGATTTAGCAGCTCTCTTGGAAGCTGGGAAAAGAGACATCTTTAGAACACAGTGTTAAAAATACATCTCTGTTTTCCTACCTGTTTCTCACTGAGAGCTGTGATTTTGGCTTGAAGTTCATGAAGTTGTTTCTTCAAATCAGCGTTCTGATTAGAAAGAAAAAATATCTGTGAGAAAGATATTCCATTTGTTAACAAAGAGTAGTACCAGGGACATGGGTTTTTTTGTTTGTTTTGTTCTTGCATAGTACACTACAAATACAGCACCTCTGGATGTACAGCCAATAAAATTCAAATGGCTCAACAAAGCCTTATTAAAGTCACTGAGTGCAACAATAATCAGAGGACCTTGCTAGCACTCAAAGAGATAACCCAGTTTGGAAAGAAGATTTCATTAAAACATCCATTAGTGCTTATCACATTATAAAGCACATTTGTACATTTCATCAAGTTTACAAATTAAACAATAAATGTTTGTTAATATGTAATACAACAATATCATACTGTATACAACAGTACACTATGGTATATTATCTAAAACATTCTCACCTATGCTACTTATGCATAGACATTTACACTTAACTATGCAGAGTATCAAGCACACCTACTAAATCTTAATTGACACATATCAATTGAAGGCAAACATACATAAGTCCTTATTTCCATGTATGCTTATGCCTTAGACTGTGCTAAAGAGAATTACATTTGCCTTGACACATCATTCATATTAGCACTTTGCTCAGAGTAGCACTTTTCAAAGTTTGAGATTCTAAAGCCATAAGCAACACTAGAAAGATGCAGACAGAAAACAATTTTTACCAGGACTTTTTCTTTTCTACAGAAATAAAAAAATTTTAAAGAAATGTCTGTCCTTAGTTTAAAATCTGTGAAGCTCTGCAGAAATGTGACAGGAATTCAAGTTCTCCTTAATTTTTGTCCTTTCTCGCTTTTTTGGTCTCAATTATGTTGCAAAGTTTTCATACTAGATTATGCAGGTTTAGTCTGCTAAGCCAAAATATTAAAACACATGACTAACATCATCACAGGAAGTTCATGCATGTTCCCTATTTTTACACTCCTCTAATTTTGAAATGCACTTTGATCTTAGCTTGCAAATAGTCTCTGATTCCAGCAAAACCAGATATTGACCAGTCATCCTCCCTACTTCTAGATTCTACTTAATAACCTGGGATAAAAATATATTAAGAGCATTTGAAACAGGGACCAGATATATTTTCCTGATTTTAGGAACTTTGCACGGCTGCTTGCAGCATGACCTCAGTTTCAGCAAGTATGAACTGAAAGCGAACTGCTCTGCAGACTAATTGTTAGCAGACTGGACCAGCAAATACGAGCAGCAGCCCTTACCCAATCCCATCAGAATAACATTCAAAAAAACAGATTTTCCAATACACCCTGCTTAACCCTCCCTGTCAGAGGTTTAACTGCTTGAGTGTTATTAAAAGCTGTCTTCTCACTTCAATGGGCTCAGTAAAAAAAGTACATTCAGAAAATCACAGGACATTTACTATTGTATGGGGATGGGAGCTCTTAACAGCAAGCCTCGAGTGAGCAGCCTTTATCCCTCTACTCAACATTTCAGACTGGTTTGAGAGCTCCAGAGCACTCCCCATCCAGCACCCAGGAGTGTTTAACTGCTGTACAAGAAAACCCAGGGACCTTACGCAGTCTTTGAGAAAGGGATGACTTCTGCTGTCTATACAGGGAGTCCAGTTATCCAGCTTCAAAAGCTCTGAAACTTCCCAAGGCCAAGTGTCTGTTCTATGGACACTACAGGGCTGGTAGGACATCCAAGACAGGCAATCTCAACACAACCTTAAGCTATATTGTTTGGACAAAATTTTTTGGACAGAATATCCTCTCTCTTCTTGTACTGTAAACCTTCTGATACTCCAAAAATGAAAAAAGTTATTGCGAATAATGGCAGCTTTTCTAGAGAGCAGCTTCCAATAGAATCAGAAACTTACTGCTCATCTGAACTGCACCACAGCCCAGAAAAGTCACTTGATTTAAACTACTAAGAATATGCATGAGGCAAAAAGCCCCATAATAGCAAGAATTTTGGTTTTGTTTTAAACAATCCAACAGTCATTGTTCAAAAACTTATGAACAACTTTTCTTCTAAACACTGTGTTAGCAAGGAAAAAGGTGATCTAGAAATAACTAAAATAATTTACTTCATGCACTGTTATTTCCTGCATTTTAAGGGAAATTATTCAATATAAAAATAAATAGTTACCTGTGGATCTTGCTTCATTTGGGCAACCAATTTCTAGAAAGAAAAGAAAAGCGACAATACAATGAAAACTTTCATTACAAATATCTTGAACAATTTAAAATTCAGTATTTTTTGAGAATCTTTGTAAAAGCAAAATATTTTGTTTACAGCATTTCAATAGCAAAGCCTGGAGTTCAGTATTATAACATTTCCAAACCCATTCTTATTAATACAGTAAAAGTACTGTATTAAGCCATCACTTTTGCTCCTCCTAAACAGCTCTTGAACAAGTGATGCTTTTTAAAGACAATTTAAGCCAGCTGGGTAAGATAATCTAATAGCTGTGCCTCCTCTAGAATTGCTGGCCTCTTTGCTTGCAGTCACAAGAAGCACAAACCACAGATATCTGCTGCAGGCACAAAAGCTGTTTGTATATTCAAGGGCAGAATGTTTCAAGTACTAAAGCCCTGCCTGTGTGTTGACTTGGCTGGTACCAGATGGAAGACCCATGTTCAGAAGTATCTTTGCCACTTTTCTCCCTCAGAGAGAGATTGAGATCATTGTAGAAGAGATGCCCTCTACACCCAAAGGAAAACAGACAGATTGTTAGCATTCACTATTCTTCCTCTCTCACTTCCTTCAGGCAGCTGCAGGAGAATGCTGTCTATTGCTAAGCAAGGAAAAAGTTACCAAAGAAAACCAGAGCCCAGAATGAAGACACAATATAAATCAAAAACTCCTAAGATCTTTTTTTATAAATTTGTAGAAATTTATTTCTCTAATGTTTTCAAAGATTGTGTCTTAGGTTTAGTAGCTACTAACACACATTTCTTTCACTGATCTGCTTTAATTACTTTTTGAACCAGGAAATCATTCTAGATTCTGTGAACGTAAGTTCCCAAGTTAAATTACAGGACTCTTATGTAAAAGGATGACCTCCTTTTTCTTTTGAATCTGTTTCCTTACAATGCAAGCATAAAGGACTAATACGATTACAGAAAACCAGAGCTGACTTGAGTCAAGAGGAGCTGGAACCTGGACTTGATGATCCTTACAGATCCCTTCCAACCTAAGACACTGTAGGATTCTATGGCTGCTTCTCTATGCAGCTCCTTCTTACGTTTTTTCCATGCCACATATTCCCCCACCAGTCTTCACCTCTTCAGACTGAATGACTCCTCACACACGAATCATTCCTTTGCTTTGTTCACTCTTGGCACTCTTCCATAATTCCCTAGTTTGTCTCTCTCATCTGGAGACAAAGTTTAAAACTACGTGCAACACTCAAGTACTCCATACTGCAAAAATTCATTCCATGATGCCAACAGCCAGTTCACAGCCTGCTATTGCAGATGCAAAACGGGGCCTGTTCTTGCAAAGTGCATCACTTGGCATTTATCTACTCTGAATATTATTGTTTCGTCATGCTGCCATTCGGCATCACAGGAACAGACTTAGCTTATTTTTCCTCAGTGCTTCCTGCCACATCGGAGCTTGACAAGCAACAAATCTGTTAGTTTTTATATAAAGTGCTCCTGCAGACGCAGTCATAAGACAATACAGTCAGTACTGTAAACTCCTCATAAAATATTGCTAAATTTTTGGATCACACATTACTACGTCATGCAATCCTAAGGAAAAAAAAATATTCCTCTCAAACATAAGCTAAATTTAAGGTGTTTTAAAAGCTAATAATCTTTCTGCCATGAAATAAGAAAAGGATGCTTAAGGTTCCTTCCACACATCAGCTTGAGGAATCATCCGTGAAACTCTACCCTTCTGTAAGAATAGCTAAATACAAGTCCTTTAACACCTCTTGTGATCAAAATTATGAAGAGTAGACTGCTTCAAATTTATCTTAATTAAGTCAAAACAGCAGCAGAATAAACTACTTAGACTTAGATGCATCTCTTCTCAGGACAAGCAATATAGCTTTGACATGGAAGACATTTGAATATTGCAGTTGTGCACTCATATAGAATTGATCTGGTCAGGTGTCATTCATGCTGGATTCCCTGATCATAGAAAGCAGACAAAAAAAGTAGCTTTTTCTGAACAATTAAACACCTTTTTGGGGTTCTTACTGGTAGTTTTAGACACATTTTGCCAAAGCAGCATTATGAAAGCTTCAGACAGAGTTCTGGAAGTGAAACAGAAGAGGCAAAACCCAAGGAGCTATTCTACAAAGAAAACCACATCATACTGAGCATCGCTTGTACAGCCATGTAAGCGGTCACAGGCAACACGCTGCATCAGGAAGCTGGGAGGGCTTGGCTACAGAGCTGAGCTGAATTCCTTATGCTCATCACAGACACCTGTCCACCACTTCCAACAGGACAACAAACCACGACTGTGTGAGTGTCAGCAAGCTTTGTTAGAGAGTCCTCAGAAAAAGAAATATTAGAGACGTAGAAGATGACAAGAGACAATTCTTCATAAATCCCGAGTAAAAAGTAGGAGCATATTATATCTCTTTAGGTTGCAAAATTCAGAGCTATATGAGAAAGTTCAAGCATTTCATTTGAAGACTTTTTTTAAAGTGTCAAAATCAGTTTAATGTTTATCAGCGTGCATGCTGACAAGCAATAACCATGCAAGCATAGTTCACAAAACCTTTACTGAAGCACCCAACATTTCATTGCAAGTGTTATTTTCCACTGTAAAGATATAGATTTTTTCTTAGCTTTAATTATAGAAATACACAGCATCTTGAATTAAAAAAGACAACCTTCTGATATAATGGTTTTTCTAGTTTCACAAACTAAAACCAAATCTAATTATAGCTGATTTTTGTGCAAAGCTCACTTTTAATGGCAACTGGGAAAAGTTAAAGCAAAGAAAGTCAAAAACCCCACCAACTTTAAGCTGTTTAAAAACGGTCTTTTTAGACATTTCTCAGTCTTCATCCCTGTTCATCAGTTTCATTGTGAACAGATACTAAAAGTTATTCAAAATTCACAGTCTTAAAATTTTTGGTTCACTTGGGCATAAAGGGAAATGAAAATGCACACAAGGGGTAAACACTGTCATACTAAAATGAGCATGATTAACATTTTGATTGCTTTACAGTAGTTACTACTTGAAAAAAGTACTTACTGGCCTTAAACATTTCTATGTCTGCAGCAAAATGTCATGGTAATTTCTGAACTTCCTTACCTCCACAAAAAAGTCATTGAAGTTTTGACTACAAAGACCTTGGAGTTACTGAGGAGAGCAAAATACTCATCCATAGTTCTGGAAATCCATCCTTAGCTTTTTCAGGTTTTGCTCCTGGGCTGTAAGTTATATTTTGTTAAAGCAGACATAGCCTGATTTTACCAATTCACCTATTCAAGTTCTTGCAATATGCACAGCATTGCCGCAAGTACTGAACAAGCCATCCAGATCACATTTGAAACAACTCACCAAGTAATTTGGAAACATTTTCCAAATTTCATATGATGGACTAAATTGATCAATGTTAATTATCATGTATGTCTTTTATCCACTGTGTAACCGTTGTGAGTTTCAGATATCTGAAGAGTATCAGAAATACTTTGAGAACTATGTTTAGAAAGGTCTCATTGTTAAATTCAACATTTCAAGTTTGCAGCTAGTCTGTGTCTATGGCTGTAATAATTTTCTTCCAAGAATTAATATGCATATGTCTTCCTATATTTACTACATCAGGTTTTAGTATCATTACGTGTAATAGTTTCTCATTGACAATGTAAAACAATGGCAAACTGCAACCTTGCTGCCATATAGTATTGAATAGGTTACTAGTAAAAAGACCCAACATGTAAAAATTTACAAAGCCCAAGCACTACAACATTCTGGTTATCAAAAATATAGTTTAGAAGCTACTGAAGTAGAAGACATTCCAGATGAGAAGCACCAGATTAAACTATGCAGCACTATATACCTTTCACTTCAAAGTTCCTCCACCATATTCCTCCATTGCCAACTGAATACTGAAGCTGGCTTCAGAACATCAGAAAAGCCTTCCAGACAGAAGCAGCTGAACACTGTTTTCAGAATGTTTTTATTACTGCTACAAAATACAAAGCAAAAAAATCCCCACCCACAGTTTGATATGTAGATTTTTCACATTTGCTAAAAAACAACAGGTGGTCAGGTCAAAATGCAGAGTATAATATTCTGAAGTAGTTTCAAGCTTATAAAACAATTATTATTATAGTTGTAGTGCTACTGCTTAATGCTCCCATTAGTAGTAATACTAATTAGCAGTACTAATGCTGCTATTGCTTTAAAGTAAGAAAGTATATAAATTACCTGGTGAACCTGAATTTCCACTTTCAGAGCCTCCTGTAGAGTCTGCAGCTCCATTCTCTACCTTCTCCACTTTCTCTAGAAGTGTCTTTGCTGATTCCAGTGCCTTTAGTTTCTGGTTTCCTCTTTAACACCAGTCCTATAGAAAAATAAAGGTTTTGTTTTGGTTAGTGAAGGAGAAGAGTCCGTTTGAAAAAAGGAGATTATAACACACCAGGAATTCAATAGAGAACTATATTCAAATGCAGCTTTCTAGCCTAAATACAGTCAGTCTTTTGAACACAAGAAATCTGCAGGCTCTACAAAATGCCTGCCTTGGAGTCATTTTGCCAAATTTGTTACTTCCCACATATCCCAAAGTTGACATACTTATCCCTTATCTTAGTTTGCAGGCAGCTATTTCCTACCAATATCCTATTGCAGTTGCATATTAAGTTAGCAAATTTAACTACTGAGAATGTTATAAAAATCTGTGTAGATGAAAACTTATTCTGGAGAATAAAATTCTACAACCACAATAAATAGTTAAATTGAATGTATTGCATGCATTAACCCTCTTCTGTGACACTATAGAGCTGTTCTTAGACGGGACAGTGCATGTTATTTAACAGAACAACATTAATATATTAATAACTCATTGTCTAAAGTTTGTGCCAAGGTAGTAATTTCAGTTGAAATCTGTTCTGAAGGAACAGAAGAGTGATATTAAGCAGCACAAGACATTTCAAAAAGATTATTTTTATAATCTTTTTAATCTTGGAAAACTACTTGTAGATAATAAGTATAAAGTTTAGCATCTTCACTTGTACTACAAACAAATTAATCCCTCCAATCTCTGACACAGAAAAGCATTATCAAAAATACTTCAAAAAGCCCTGAATGCTGGACAAGAGATTTTTTTCAGAAATATGTTAAAAGTATCAGCTTCTGAAACAGGATTAAGATTCCCCTAGGCTCAAATCATAGAGGAACCTATGTAAAAACATCTATAAATGCAAATACATGAAAGTCACTGGAAAATATTATATAGCAATTTTTCCAGTCACTTCTCCATCCAGACACCACAATTAGGGAATTGCTGCAGTGTTAAAATAGTTCCTATATTTTTTTTATTCTTTGAAAATTGCTCACATTCATTGCACAGGTGTTGTTGCCAATTCAGAGGCCCTCCTAATGAGACTACAATGTTTTCAAAAGGATCCTGACAGCTTTGATTAGACATGCAGGCTGTAAAAAGAGAGTAATTCCCGTAAGTTAAGGAATTTTATTTTAATGCTGTCTCACTACAGTAAACTGAAGTAGTGGACAAATTTGTGAAGTCCTGAAAAAAAAAAGGTTGAAGGCAAGTGTTTTGTTTATTTATCATTTATCTTTTCAAACAGAAATATGTTACAAAAAGAGTAGACCATAAAGGGGAGTTAAAAAGCATTACATTTTAACTCTTTGTCAGTGTGGTCTGCTGTTAGCCTAAAGTTACCTATTTAAATAACAAAGGCCTGATCAAACTTCCTAGCCAACACAAGAAATGACCTTCTGCAAGGGCCTCTCCCACATGTGACACAGATGAGTGAAAACAGCTGCCTTTGCAGCACTAGTCTCTATAAAATTGTAATCTGTATCAAGGGATACATGGAAATTACATAGAGTTCCCTGTCCTATTACCACAAACAGTAATGAGAAAACAGAATCACGGGTTATTACTTCCACTCACTGACAAGAACAATTACAGCATGCTTTGAGTCCCCACTACTGCAGTTTCAAAAGAAGCCATGCTTCAGAAAATCACGTGGGAGACTGGTTAATGAAAACTGGAACCCACTGCAGAGGGTAGAAGACTTTTTGACCCTTGGAAATTCAGTTTCAGGGTAAAGACAGGCAGATACGGTCAGTTTCTCTCTCAGTGTGTCTTCAAAAAATCAGAAGGCACCCATGATGAATAGCTCTGCAGCTACATGCTAACTTCAAATTGAAGTGCAGAACAGCAAACCAGTTATCTCAACTGAAGGTAAAAGAGATCCAAAAGAATGTAAAAAATATCCATCACTTAAATATATGTAACATGTTCATGGCAAATATGACACAGTGTTTCTATAAAAGAACATATGAAGATTGAGCAACTTCTTTTAGTGCACAACTTAATTTGACAGATAGAAATTGCAGTATTGATGGTTCATAAAAACTAATCCAAGCTAATTGCATCTATGCCTTGAACAGCTAGCAAGATTTTTCAAAATTAATTTTTAAGAGGTTCAAGGAAAAAGTGACACTGCCTTCCAGAAAAAAAGTAGTTGCTCAGCCTAGCTATGTTTTTAGGGGTATAAACATGAAAAATATATTTCATTTAAGTTTGGTCAAGTTACCAAATTCTGAATATAAAATAGATGCAATTGTTTATTTCTAGAACACACACTTGTAGCTTCCCTTCCCAAGCAGGAATAGCTATTCTGTTATCCCTGTCTAGAATTCCTCAGAAGTACCTTTTACACAACCAATACAGTTAAAAAACCAAAACCCACCCCCCCCAAAAAAAATATTGTTTACATCCACCAAAACCTAAACTGCTTTTTTCCAGTTTTCATAGAATAATGTCTATAAATAACTATCAGGGCACCTGGTTAAATACTGCTCATACTTCCTTTGAGAGGAGGTAAAGAATTACATAAGTGGCTATACATTTTGCTAGTGCAAAAACTTTCAGTATTTTTGAACTTTTCTTTTAGACTGAACTTAAAGGGAAGATTAAAAAACTTAAGTTCAGTAGCATTACAAACTATCTATAATACCACATTCAAAGAGGTGTAAAACCATCTCTGAATTAATCATTGTGCATTTTCCACTTTACACTTATGGCAGTGGAATTATTTAAAATAAAAATCTTGTAGATGACTGAAACTGCATGAATGGCTTGGCCTGAAAAAATTTTTAATCTCTTTATGTTTAAAGGAAAACAAGCAAATGCCTTGCTCAATACCAGAATTGGTGATTTCCAAAAGGAAGGCACAGGATTCAGGAGTACATGCATCTCCTGTACATCCAGACATACTTCCAAGTCTCAGCCAGGAAGAACACTGAGCAAGAGGTAAATGAGGCATTTTTGGATGGATTTCAACTATTGGAGACAGCAGTCCTCCATTCAATTTCTTGCTTGCATCCATTTATTACCAATAATCACTTATTTCTTAAGTGGTTGCTTCAAGACTTATAATTTCATACTCAGATAAGTGCCCCAATGTACTCCATATAGACTATTTAAATATTCAAAGACTGAATGAAAAATCACATAAGTGATTCACACTTCTGTTATCTCAATTAAATACAATCTACATGGCAATCTTTAAAATATTACAATACTATTTCAACTATGACTATTTTGGAAGCTACACTAGAAACACAGCTGACAAGGCATATATATTTATATAAACAAAGGTAGGACACACACAAAGCCATGAATGCCTTCTGTGTGTATGGAAGGATTCTAAATAACTCAGAATTTTAGAGAAAAGTCTTCCTGAGCCAAAAAATCCTTCAAATAAATTTGGTTTTCACATTACATGGAAAAAAAAAATATTTTTGAGTAGATGAATTTAAATGTCCATTATGCTTGCAGACCCTTGGGCCCAAATCTCAGCCTTAGAGAGATTTTATTTATAAGATTGGGGCTTTCATCAGCAACATTTACTTTTTAAGACTTAATTCCTGAATATAAGAATAGATAGAATTTCAGTTTCAGTAACCATCAAACTCTTCCAGTAATGGATGCCAGCTCTTCATATCACCTATTCTTAGGTAAGCCATTTTAGCCTTGGGAAGAAGTACTTACCAGTTTTGAGTAAGTTATTCCTTTCAGCTCTCTACCCCCTCCTACAAAAGAAAAACAACAACAACAACAAAAAAGATAATTATAAATATTTGTAACTAGAGTTTGAAACAAAAAAACCCCCAAAACTAATATTTGAAAAGTTAGAGAGGGAAGGGTTGGGACTTTAGAAAGGGGTTTTTAGCTGGTTTTTCTTCAGGGGAGTTGTAATTTTTTTTTAAATGCTGAAGCTAACTATAAAACACCATTTTGAAAGAAAAATCTGTTCGAAGTAGCAGGGAAAGCTAAGGAGACCTACAATTTTAATCTGGATTAAAATAAAAACTATTACTTTAGTTTTTATTACTATTATTTAAGGGGAGAAACAATTAGAGGTCCAAATTTTTCTAGTTCTGTGCCAGGTCACCGTTCCCCTCCCATGGGGAAAGACCTGCTGTCCATTATAGATCTATTAAGATCTATAGCATAAGCCTTGTCAGTTGCCAGCTTGTCAGCTAAATATGAGGAGGTTACCCACCCTAGGTATTTGCCCACCATCTCTGCTAGAGGTTACACCAACCCCCAAAGATGAATGGCAGGTGGTAGGTCAGCTCAGTCACCAGAGCTCAAATCCCAGAGCGCTGCTGGGGACTGAAACAAACAGCAGCAAAAGCCAGTATGGTGGCACACAAAGGTGGAGGCCAAGAAGAGGCACTGCCTGTTACACTGCCTGGGTCATGGGTAGAACACTGCAGCACAGAAAGGTAATACCTCTGAAATCACCACATGAATCATAAAAAAATTCATGAGTCAGAGTTCTAAAAAGATAGTTACAATATAAATGATAACTCATTTGCTCAATTACTTTGCCTGATGCTAAAAAAAGGCTCCAAAATACTCCCAATTTTCGAGTAAAATACTATAATATTAGTGTATTTGAAGCTTTAACTTCACAGCTACCAAGACCTTTACAGATGTTTCTATCCACACATAAGTCATCACAGAGCTGAAGTTTAAGCCTCAGCCTTACAAAAAGATACAGCAGTAGAAAGTCACGATCATGTCTCGCTCGTTGGAGACCAGCACAAGTGGAGGTTTCCAGTTACTAACCAGCAGAACTGGGTGCTGATGACCACTGAGAACACAAAAGAGAACAGGAAGCCTACCGCTGGCAGTGACAGTATTGTCAGTCTCCTAGTCTCAAATTTTATTGTGCATTTCGAAGCACAGAACATTACAGATGATGATTAATTTTAGAGCAATTTCAGGTAAGTTTGCATAACACCCAGCTGGCACCATGACAGGTTATGAGCTGGGAAGTATGGAAGCATGAGTAAACCTCAACTGCTTTGAGGTTGTACTCCAAGTAAGTACGTTCACTCTGGATGCTACAGAATTTTAAATACTGCCATTTTTGAGGTGCTGAAGAGACAGTTATTAGTCTCAAACTCTAGTTGTTTCTTCTTGGTATTAAAATCCTACTTTCCACCTCTACTTCCCACTATCAATCAGTCACTTAATTGGTCCAGAGACCTACAGAAGAAGCCCTTTCATCACGCAACTACTAAGTGCCCTCTTCAACAAGCAACTACAACTATCTGTCCATGGTTATTAATAAAAAATAATAATAATAAAAAATCTCACTGCTCTAGATTACTGCCTTTGGAAAGCTAAACAAAACAGTCAGTACTACACATCTGCAAATGCAGTCTTAGAATAAATAAGCATGATTTTTATTTAAAAAAAGAAAAATATCAATTTACTTGTAACACAAGTACACACAACCTGACAAGAAAGCTGTCACTTAAAAATAACAGCAACTGTTCCTTCCTTCCTATTTTCCCCCTACGTAGAGGCTCGCCTCCATAGCAGGACCCTGGCTCCATCAAGATGGAACTGTGCAGAAAAAAGCTGCACAGTTACAAACCTTCAGATTGCATTTAATCTTGCTGCACCCCAGACTCAGATGCCAGGAGCTCCCAAGGACAAAGTTTAGAACACAAGGAGTTTAATCGTGACTATCCAAGTGAACCACTGTGTTGCCTTGGAGAAGTCACTTAGAGAGGACCTATACAGGGAATGGAAATACATTTGCATCCTCTTCTGTAGATAATTTACTGCAGGCTTTTTTCTTTAGTGTTTAGAACAGGTTAACCTTTGAATGTCAAACCTCTGGCAACACAAAATTCTGCCCTCACACAGGTATACTATTTTTACTAACACCCCTACCTCATTTAGTAGAGAGAACAAGCACAAAGAATGAAGTATCAATTGAATTTCTTGTAATTCTGAACTTTTGATTTGCATGACTTTTTAAGGCTCAGCATCTAAGCCCTATGGCAAATAAAAAATTGGTTTCTTTATATGCAGCGCACTAATGAGAGACACAGAAAAACTTGTGCCTGACACAGGCAAGTTTTCTTAAATAGAGAATTGAGACAGAGGAATGAAGAACAAATACCCAAGATTGATAATCCCAAGCATTTTAAACATATATAAGTTTTCAACTGCTCTTAGCATTTTTCTGGTAGAAAACAGCGTATGACCAACAATATCTGCAACTTTGGTTCTTGACAACTCCTTGTATTTGTGCATGGGAACTAACACAGAATAGTATTAATGAAAAAGGGATAAAGTCTGCTCTGTAGATGAAATTAGATTATTTCTTCTTCACAGCAAAAGTACATCTAGAAACTTACACTGCCTCTCTCATGCTCACTACGAAACACATTAGAAAGTTAACATTAGACAGCTCACAGTCACTCATATCAATAGAGAAGTCTGAAGAGTTTAGCATTATACAGGGATTTGTAACAAAAACTTCTGCAAAAATTTATCATAAAATCTCAGCAATCCAATTTACTGAGGTAGCCTTTTGAAGGCTCTAGAAACATACTGTAAACTGTCCAAGGTAGAAGCCTGCAAGGTCAACTCTCAGATTATTAGAATATATTCTGTAATATTTTGGGGGTTTTTAAACCCCAGGTCTGGGAGAAATTAAGAGCACTGCCTTCTTCCCAAAATATAGACATGATTTATGATTAGAAAAGTTATACATTTCATGGGACCGTTTTGAAAACTAAGATCTCAAAACTCCCATGTTTAAGGCTTGGTAGCACCTGAGGACATCAGAAAAACACTTGGTGGTGAAAATATATTAGCATACTGCACCCATAGGCTTAGAACTGTTTAAATGCTAATTATCTGTATATTAAGATGTCTGGTTATAACAATTATATACTTATTACTACCTTCAAGTTAGACAATCAAATTTATGATACTGTAACCAGAGACTCACTTGGAAAAACTGGAAAGAATTAAATGTCATGTTCAGCAATTTTTTCTTTACATTTTTCCTAACTCTAGAAACCAGCAACTGTTTACTGTCAGACCATGGAACTCTATCCATTCATAACATGTTACAATATTCAATTATGTATCTTTTACTTTTTACCAAAAGGATCTTGGTCTTGTTCAGTGCACAGAAAAAAAAATAAAAAAGGACTAAATGCTGTGCACAGGCAATTGTGAACCTGATATTTTTTCACATTTCAGAGAACTGCTCTACAACATAAGGGTAAGGCATTATTGATTTTGTATATGTGTGCACAAAACACACACCACACAGGAGGGATTCAGAGTTTTTTCTCTGGATTTTTGTTTTTAGATGTGAACTCCTCAAAGCAACAGCTGTCCCTCCCATATCTGAAAGACATTCTGTATCTAGAGAGCACTCTATCACTATCTTCTAAGAAAACAAGTCATAGCAGCTATATGATTTTCAAGTCAGGAACTCATATTCCTTCACAGGGCAGGATTTCTGCGTTCTTAAGAAGACCAAACACAGGCCAGACTGGGTACATAACCAATTTCATATTACATTATTATAAGGCTTATGTTTCAATGACCATCACTAGCAGTGCTGGTGCTGTTGCTCCCGTGACAAAAGCAAGCCTCCTTTGTGCCAGTGCACAGAATCTGATCTTCCTGTTGTGCTGCAGCTGGGAGAATTCCCAGTCAGCCCCAGTAACACATGCCAGGCAGGTGGTAAAGGGACCGACAGGATTGCTCAAGACAACTGAGACTGCACTGAAGTGTACAAGTCATGCCCTCCAGTTTGTCCATCTGCACAACTGCTTTCTCCTCCTCCTTCCTTATCCCCACACAATACTGATAGATTGACCACCTAAACTGGTCAAGGAGCATGGATTTTCTGCTCATGCATGCAGACAACTTAAAGGATTCAAACTACAATAAAAGTTCTTCTGCTGCTATGATTTGTCATGAAGCAAATGCGGTTTGGAGTTTAAGACACCTGAAGTTGACTTCACTTGGGGATAGATTGTTTCACCATCCCTGAAACACTTTATACAACCATCAAACTAAGTTTAAATAGAAGTGTGTGACACCATAATTTGACTTTGCAGAAGCAGTACTACATTTAACACGTAGAAAATTAGCTAGAAGACTCAATACAGTTTAAAAAATCATCTCTAGTGTAAAGATAAAACCACTTCACAAGCTGATTCTTAAAATATCCACCAAAACTTGCCATGGCACCAGAGACATGTAAACAGTTGACAATTACCCTCTTAGCTCTTGTCTGTGACTACAGCTCCATTGGGCATTAGTAATTCTTCCTGAGCACGGTCTTTCCTGGCATCTTGTGGATGGAATAGAGTATGAAATCGACTCTCTGGCAAAATTATAAACTACATTTGGCCTAGTAGAAAATTAGCACAAACATGTTTTAAAATCTCAGAATCATCTCTGTCACTTGAGGAGATTCAAAATATATGTTGCTCTACACTTTTCACCTGTGCATAAACGCGTCTTCTCTGCACAGTATTAGCCTATCTCTTGAATCAAGAGAAGCCTCTCTAACCTATGACCTTTAGTAAGCCTGGCAGATGTTCTTTCTGACTTGATATCAAGGACTCCCCATTTAACTTAACATTCATAAAATTACATCAGTAAAATTCTCCTTTTTGTAGCAAACACCAGTGTACAGGGACGTCTTACAGCACTGTTGCATTCAGAAGTTCTAGTGTTGCAGAACCACTAAGCCTCACTTTGCTCAGTGAGTTACTTTTCACCAGGTTCTAGGTACACACAAAATCATCTTATATGCAGTCTGGCTAAATTCTTGCTCATGTAAAAAAAGTTGTATGACCTGGATTTTTATTTCAGTGAATTACTTTTTAGAAGGACTGTTTAGCTAAACACACACCAAGAGTACTAATAAGGTCTGTAAGTTTACCTTTTACTAACAGTGCAATAGCAAAGTTTCGTATTTGAAGTGGGGAGCTGAGGAATCTTCTGCAAAATTAAAATATTTACATGTTGTGAAGGTATAAATTAGCAGAAGGCAGAGTTTGGCATTTGTTTCTAAAAATATTTTGCCGCATTATTTGATATCCCATAAACTTACTGGAAACATGGGTTATTTGGGATTTTTTTTAAACATTGTTTAACAATTTAATTTCAAAAACATGTCAGTTAATCTGTAAAGTCTTAAAACTGTAATTTTTCTGTTTTAATTATTTTCAAGTATTTACAAAGTATATATACCACTGGGAAGGAAAATAAGATGGAAGGTCAACAAAAAATAGAAGGAGTTGTCCCCTCCTAGCTGTAATAGCACATTGCTGGGGTCTCAAAATTTAGAAGAAATGCAAAGGGAAGTTATTTGAATGTTTGTGCCTTATGGTTTTGTTTTTTAATAGTATGTCTAGCAAAATCAGTTTATTAACCTATATTGTTCTTAACCTGTGTTGCAAATTTCTCATTCCACTCCTGAGAAGTTCCTGTCTTCCTTTCATACTTCAGAGACACAGGACTACTTGAGAAAAAGGGGAGGAGATGGTGTTGAGAGGAGGAAAGAAGACTCCTTCTACAAAGAACACACACGATAAATCCTAGTAATTGATTTAACAACCAAAGATGCAAGTAACAAGAAAAAAAATAAGAAAACTTTACCTCAGTACCTATTAAACTAATTTCCCCCCTGAAATTCCATTAAGAAGGGAAGGATCTCTGATTTCTAGTTTTAACCTTTTAAACTTGAGGATACATTTCTTATTGAGGTGCCAACCCTTTTTCCCCTCCTAGCAACCCACTTTATCTTGGAAAGAACTGGCTTGTGGGAATGATATATTAGTGAGGCAGAAGTGCCTTTAGAGTTTAGGGATGAGGTCCAGAGTACAATAGGAGATGATCTCGGTAGTGATGCAAGACTGCAGGCATGAAATGCAAAACTAGAAGTACCTCTGACTATCACTGGAAGTGCAACTGCACTTGTGATGGAGAGAACCTCAGGTATGTGCACGTCCTGCTTGTACCGACTACTCTTTCATTTTTATCTATCTGCCAGAGACTTTCAGAGGACACCAAAAAAGTGTCAGAAGAGAAGAGCAGCCCAACGCCGCAACGCCACAGCCTGACGCTCAAGGACAGCCCTGGCCCTCCATTTCCACGGGGAAAGAGGCGCCCTTACCGCAGCCGGCCAGCAGGGGGAAACGCCAAACAAATGAAGGGAAAAGAAGTTAAAACGGAAAACACTAAACATGAGAAATAAAAACACTAAACATGAGGAACCACACACATCTCCTCAGCTGAGATGGAAGGAAGAGATTCTGCTCTGGGAGAGGGAAAGCAGGATAAATGAAGTATATATGACTCAAAGCATTCTTCCGGAATTTAGAGAGGAAACAGTGAAAGTGCAAGTCCAAAACACAAGCAAGTAAAGGCAAGCTTTCAGTTTCAAGTTAGCACAGAGTGACTGCAAATCAGTTAAAATCTTCCTACATCTAGTGTTTTAATGAAAAGCAAAATATTATGACTAAACAACTCAGAGGACTAAGTTGAAAGATCATATATTCATAAAGAAATATCCAACATGAACGTATAAACTAATTTATTTAAAGTGAGCACACATTCTAGAAGATCAATCTGCTTTACAGAAGACTTCATATTACATTTATACAGAATCCCAAGAGTCTGGACTTTTCTTTTTTCCCCAAAGAAATTTCAGAACAGCAGGGCTCCCATTAGAGACCCTGAATTTCCTCCTACCTTATAAATATTACCTATGCAGCATTTCCATGCTTACCAAGTATAGTAAAAACTACTTAAAGGCGGTGTTGGTTAAGTGAATAAATTTGTGCTAAGCCCATGTTGATGAAGGGCAACTTGCATGTAACTGACAGGAAACAGACACAATTCCACAATGTGTTTTAAAATTAAGAAACAAAAAGCAAAATGTGATAATTTGTTGAACAAAGAAATTTAACAGGCATTTGCAATGAAGGAAAAAAAAAGCAAGCCCTGCAATCACAAGGACTTTCTGTTTAAAATATCACTGGCTGAGAATCACAAGGAGCAGCAGTGAGATTTTCAGTGACAGATTTAGAGATTAGCTACACAAGCTTCTACTGATGTTACTGTTACACAAATATCAGACAGAAGCAGGTACACATGTAATAACATACAAACATTTAAAAATGCAGATGTATTGTGACTAGCGATTGTATGGCAAGGTACCTTAAAAAAACAGGTAATCTTTTATAGTTCTGTACTTATAAATTTCTTTCAAAATCAGATGCTGTATTTTCAGTAAAACCCTTGTCTCAATGTGTCCATGAAAGCTAAATGCAGTTTGCCAAGCATGCACAAGGAAAGTTTAGACTACCAGTATATCAAGAGACCTAAGTGAAGCCTAGTTCTACTCAAAGTTTATAGTTCTACCTTCAGTTTCTTTCTTATTATTTAGCCTGCAGGCTAAACAACACTCCCAGAGTCATCTAATCTAGCTGGCAAGGCACTCTCCTTCATATCCTCTTCCAGCTGAGAGGTCCTACGGCCAGCAGCCCGCACTTTTTCTGGGGGAATGGTGGGTGAGGGGGTGTCACACACCACACAAAGTTGAAGTGATTCACAGATTGGTATGGGGAACATCATGCACAAACTTCAGCAGCAGAAGCACTGTGCTGGCAGCCCAAGGGAGACCTTCCTTCCTTTCTTCAGCAGTTATCAAGTTCCCTTGTGCTATACTGGGTACAGAACTGTGCACTTTGCTGATTCTTTTTAATTAAAACGATCATCAAGAAGCAACCTTTCACTTTCTCCATATGGTCAGAAATTTGACTTGTGAGTTACATTTTCAGTGACAGAGTCACATCTGAACATCCTTTTCATTTTGAAACTGGAAGACCTACAGAACAACTAGGGGTAAAGATGCATCTGAGTTTGGCAGTCCTGAATTCTTTCTGTTTTGCTTGTTACTCAGGAAGAATAGAAATCACTATTATTTTCTGTGTAACCTCATTACGGCATGGGCATTCTTTAAATACTAAGATTAAGCCAACCTATGCTGACTTTGCTATGGTCAATCTTCGTGTCAGTATATTACAACAGGTACAGACCCCCACTTAGTCTGTCAAAGTTCTCACAATAAACTGGACTCTTTAATTTAATTATTTCATCACATGCATTAAAAAGAAACCATTTGATGTATATAAGGTACAGTAGATAAACTTGAAAATTAGCTGATAATACACATTATTGTATTCTGTACTTTATGATACTGAAAAATACTTAAAATAATATTTATAAGAATATAGGAGTTCATTTAATCTGATGTGGAGATCATTCCATTTTAACAGAAAGCGACATGGCTCAAAATGAGAAACTATACAAAAATTCTTGCCTTTTCAACACTACAGATCACTTGCTCTAATATGTTAGGCATCTAAATAATTGCCAAAAGACAATATGAAAATGACTTGTTAGTGAACAGATGTTCACATGAAAAAAGTATCAAAAGAACAATCATTTGTTTCTTAATCTGCCTTCAGATTTTACAGACAAGATGAAAAAGGTAACGCTCACCTGCTAAAATTGGTTTTGTTTCTAGAACGAATACTGGCATTTCAGTTTGACAAAGTTCTACTTAAAACAGTCTCAGACTTCTGTTGATTCTGTCAGGTGCTCTGGACTCTGAAAAGGTGGCTGGGACCCTCTGCTGCTACTAGACAGGTATCACATTTTCCTCTCCTTTTGACTACAACATCTAAGTACAGCCTGATTGCATTTAGTAAAAACTACTCTCATTTTATATTTGCATTTGATTCACTTTTTAGCCAAACTTATTTCAATTTCACCAGCTATTATTTCTTTAAACCATGTTGTCATTTCGGCATTCCTGATCTTCTGAGCACAGAGACCAGCAAAGAAAGGAAAAACAAAAGTAAGAAAGACCAGCTTGAGACCCTCCAACAATAAATACTGTATTCCCTGTGTAGGGATTAATTAGATCAGGATTAATAAGGTTGCTATGAGTTTCTAGTTTTGTGTACTGATAAATTATGATAGAGCATGTAAAGGTATCAAAGTGTTTCACACATAGCCTAAATAAAAAGGCAGTATTAGGTAAAACATGCTTGTTTCAAACTCTGAACATACCAGAATATTGAAAGCTCCTTTCTCTCCCCCTCCATCCCAAAATAAAAGCGTGAGTGAGAAGGGATTTCATGACATTCTTAGAAGTGTGAGAAGCGGAGTCAAAGGCAGCCAGTGGCGTTCAGCATGCAGGCTGCACACACTCCCAAGCACGTCACGCTGACAACACACGCTGCCGGAGCGATCTGCCTTCCCCGGGCCTCCAACGCGCTGTCGCTAGGCCTAAATCAGGTAGCTCTGTGTGCAGGGCGGCTGCAGATGAGCAGGAGTCCACCCCTTCTCCCCATTTCCCTTCCATTTAACTACCAGATTGTTCCAGCATCAGCTTTTTCTCTCTGCTTCCTTCAGCTGTTAATGACGGTATTTAAAAAGACGACAGCATCACAATTTACTGTGAAAGATTCGGCCCTAATTTTTGCTTTCTTTACTAGACCAGCTCCCCTGCAGCTTCTGAGCCATTGTCAGCTGCTGGTTTTTGTTCCTTGAATGCAACAGGACTTGGCCTGCCAGGCTGCATCACTGTTTTCACAGCACACCTCTGAGAGGAAGAAAATCTCCTCTTCCCTGCTTCCTGCTGAGCACTGTGAATATTTGGATTTTTCCTTTTTCCCAACAGATACACAAGTCCTACATTGTTGAATATTCACACATTCCTCTCTTTCAACACCAATTCCTTCTTTCCCTGTTTATTTTCATACAAAACTACTAAATGAAGGTGTAACTGAGCTGTTGCCCAAATACCTCAGAAGTTCTTTTATAGAGAACTTGATTCTTGTGCAAAGGTAGTCCTATTCTGGCAACTACATTGAGCCATTTACTTTACTTAATGCAGCATTTTCCTGCTCTTAGGATTTCTAATCTACCCCATTTTTTTGCAACACTTGTGTTCAGGACAAAGAATTTTGTCTCTCTAAGTCATGAACTTTCTCATTCAGGCAAGATGGAATAATGGTGAGATAAAATCCACATTTTCTCATAGCTTTACTCTGGATGACACTCAGGCGAACTACTCAAAGCAACACAGCCTCATGGGACTGACACAAAACTACTGGAGAAACACAACAGCATCAACTAAAGTGTAGATGAACTCCCAAAATTCATCTTCACCAAGCCAAGCAAAGTGGGGCAACCTTCTGGAGGTCAAATGCATCAGAATACTGCATTAAATAAATAAATACACACAAAAAAAACCTTTAAAATCATTAAGACTTAAAAGTAGGTATAAAGATGGAAACTTCACCTGAACACTGGAGGCAAAAATTAACTCAATTTTTTTTTCTTTAAAAAATGTAATTCTACACTCAAAAAAAATACCGACACAAGACCCAAAAAAATAATCAGTTTGTTTCTTCCAGGGATCAGTTAAACTCAATTCAAAGAGAAAAGATTTTTCTAGGCAAAAGTAGAGTGTCCAGAGGATATACAACTTTTAAATATATATAGATATATAATTATTTAAATAGCAATTCAACCAGCTCATTGCAATGGAAACCCTGACAACACTTCAGAAAACATTTATGACAGAGTCCTAATGAACTATTAGACAACAACCTACACAAAAAAAAGATGGACAAGTGAGAACAAGTTTATATACACACCTTGGAAAGACCTGTTTTCTATTCTCCATTACAGATTTGTTTTCTGATGTTA
Source organism: Passer domesticus (assembly GCF_036417665.1). NCBI lineage: Eukaryota > Metazoa > Chordata > Aves > Passeriformes > Passeridae > Passer > Passer domesticus. The sequence goes on from NC_087479.1 coordinate 38,624,340, forward strand.
GCAGCTGTTTCTTTCTCTTTGTTCTGCACAATATACCTCAACTAAATTACAAGTTTTGTTTCAGTCCCTTGTCTTTCTAAAAACACCTGCCCTAGAACGAAGGAAAAGAAGGATGGTACCACTCTCCACACTCTTTTCAGTCCCCTCTGCTGCAAAAAAACATATATGCTTGTTCCAGACAGAAGGTATTTAGGTCCCCAAACATGAGCATTTTAAAGAATTCTAAACCCAGAGGTATTGAATGCCTCAGAAGTCACTCTCAGTGAGTAATAGTCCCTCTTGTCATTTTAACCTGTGCTAAATGACATATTTACAAATCACCTATTGGAGAAACAGTAAGAATTTCAATTATTTCAGCCCTTTCTATTTTCTCAAGTTGTGTTACCAGGACATAACATCTGGCACAGGTTCTGTGGGGGAAGAGGCTTGTACATCATCCCTTCATACGCTCTACAGGCTCCAGTCCTGGAAGAGGGCAGAATGGTAAGAAAGATATTTGTTCTCAAGAGGACAGGAATGATTGTCTGCTGAACGGACCAAAGGGCCCTGGGATCAGCAGTAGCATGTGTTGCCAATTTCTGAAGATCTCTGGATCTGCCTCTGTCAAGTCACTTTAAGAGTTTCATCTTCCAAATACAAAACAATGATACCTTGCATTTATAACAATGCAAGTATTTATTTCTTGGCTTTGTATGTTTTTAAAGTGTCTATTCACTAACACACAAAACCATGCTTTGTCCAACTAGAGGCTGACACCAAAGCAAGCTTCAGCTGCTTAACTTCATGAGCTTCAAAACCAAAACACAATATTCAGTCTTCTCATTCACGAACATCAAAAACTGTCAGTCTTACTTTTCAAAAATCTGCATCAAAAGTTCTTACTCAAGCATTCAAGGTAACAGCAATTTTTATGAATTAAACTTTTTGTGGTTATTAAGTTCCTGTACGGTCACACAGTACATAGAGACTGTTCAAATTCTACAACAGCTTAATACTAACCTACTAAAAAAATACTTTTCCACAACTTGCAAAGCATCACAAGCATGCACCCACACAAGAGTACAAAGTGCTGTGAGCTTCTGAATACAATAATGTAAAATTGCAATTCAAATTACTAAAAGCAATTACAAACAGCGAGAAGTTGAAGGAGGATTGATTCCCCCAACAATAACCTAAACCACCTAGATATCTGAAAATTTGTATAATCCCTACACACTGAGCAAAGCTGAAGTAAAGGATGCAATTCCTACAGCGTGTAAATCAGCACTACCATGTGTTGCCAAGTTCTGAACTAGTTCATTTGAATACCCTCTGTCAAGTTACATCTGCATGTTCCTACATGACACGTTAGTCTCCTTGTCCTCTAGGCTAGGAGTCTTCTAGACAGAAGTGTCCCTTGTAGCCCTTCTTCTACCCCCCAGATATAGGAATGAACACCCACACACTAATGTCTGAGTTTAATTATTTAACACCCAATCAATATTTACAGCTGCAAAAGACAGGTAAATTCATATATATAGAAGCATAATATTCAAAAGAAATATTACTTTCAAGCAGTGTTTATTCTCTGAGAAGTATCTTTTCCAACTGTCCTAACAGTTCAACTAGTTAATACAAACCTCCACCATAATCAAATTAAGACATTCTAGTTAGACAAGTAGTAAGCCTATGAAAGTTAACACCTGCCATTTGCCTGACAGACAAACTGCCTTAAAACTCATTGATATCAGTGTTAGGTGAGCGAGAAGTTTTGAGTTTCAAATCAGAGTATAAAATAAAAAAAATTAAATTCTACCACAATAACAAAATGAGATGAGCAGGGGATTCTTGGTATCTATTAAAAAAACAATCTCACAGCTGGTCATAGTAAAAACATCACAGACTTGGTTAAAAAGGCAAGTCAAGGACTTCTACAAACTGGAAAATAACTGAAGAAAAGAGGCTGGGATGAGGCAGGATGTAGGAACAAATTATAGTGGCAGGAATGAATTATATCACCCTTTGAAGGTGATATAATCCATGATACTGAAATTACAAAGCACTGACCATTTAAACAAAAACCCATAACAAAGCAAACAAAACCACACACACACAAAGGAAAAAAAACCAGCAACAAAACCCCACATTTCTAAGGAACACTCTCTGCCAAGTGGTCATATAAAAGATTGCAATCTTAATGAAATTAAGCTTTTGGACATCCAACTTCAAAGCAAACGAAAAGAGATGCTGGAAGACCTACATCTCAAATACCAAAATGTTCATATACCATATTGCAATAAAAACAAAAGGAAGCAAACCCATCTGTATACCTCGCACCACCTTACAGAGTAAAAGCCATGAGACAACCTACACAAAAGTAATAAAGAAAATAAAATAAAAAGAAAGAAAACACTGAACAGTCAAAGAGCAGGGAAGCTACCACAACAAGGATCAGGGTTAAGTCTGTAAACATACTTTTAACTTATCTGGCAAATAGGAAGGTTGCACACATTGTGATGCTTTCCATCATTTCAGATAGCTGTAATTAAAGTAAACTTCAGAGAGTTACAGGGGATCTGATAATACCAAATGACTGGTTTTCATTTATCATTTTGTTGTCCCAGGTCGAGAAGTGCAACATAATATACTCAGAGGAAAAAATAATCTAGCTATAAATACACAACGATGAAGTGAAACTAGGCATGACTACTTACAAAAAAGATTTCATGATTATTGCAAGCAAACAGTTCAACTCTCAGCAGCAAGAAATCCAAGAAAAGTCTCAGAAGGTATTAGAAACAGAACAGAGAAAAAACAGGAAACATTCTGCTGTGATGCACGCTGCACATAATTCTGGCTGCTCCGCCTCAAAAAAGGAAGAAACAGAAATGGTACAGAGAGGAATGACAACAAGAGAGTATGTTTAAAACAAATGAAACTATTTTTTTCTTGCACACAGAAAATGCAGGTAAACTGCACAGAACTTGCTGCTGTGAAACACTATGTAAGCCACAGATATTTATAAATTAGTTCCAAAAGGCAGCAAATTCACCTATAAATAGTTTGATGTTGCTATTCACAGTGCAATAGCCCAAATGTAGCTTCCATCTCAGACAGCAGCTAAACAACTGTCAGAAACCTACTGTTAATATTTCAGCGGCTGACAGAATGCACCCATTTCCTACACTCTTCAGTCAGCTGCTGCTGCTAGGCACTGATAAAGGAAAGATGCTGCATTAGATGGACATTTGGTCCAGCAGAGTATGTTAGTTTCTATGTTTAATCACATTGAGCAGCAATGCTGGTATATGTCTTGGTTTGTTTTGGAGATTGGTTTTCTGGTAAATAAACCAGGCTATAATTCAAGCACATAATGTTAAAAGCAGAAATTGCAGCTTCTGAAGCAGACATCAAACTGGTTTGTGTAATATAATGCAACACTGAAATAAAGCCATAAGCAAGTACTGAAGGCTATAGAGTTTTTTTGGTTTTATATAACCCACCAAACTGATGAAAAATTCTCCTCCAAGCCCCTCACCAATCAGGGTGTCAATGGAAGGAGACTCAGGCAGTCTCTCCTAACTGAGAAAGACTCAGAAAGTTGGAAAGCAGCACTAAACATAAGCCATGAATATTTGATGCAAAAACTGCCAAAACCCATTTAAGACTGGCAACGATTTGGCATCACCCCAGCTGACCAGAGGGAAGATCCCCTGAACCAATGGATTCAAAAGGAACATGTAGATGAATGCCTGACTTCTCTCCAAGAAAACTGAACTTGTTTCAGGTCCTGCCTGACCCTGGAAGAGTGCAGGATGCTCTCTGTTTTAATAAGAAAGTCTAGGTGAAAAAGTACTACTGTCACAGAAAATGCATAAGCTCAAGCTGAGGCCCAGGACAAACATGGAACAGAATTCTGCTAGAAGTATTGCTAATCCTGCTAGAAAGCACTGCCTAAACAATTTGGTGAATGTCTGCCTTCTCATCACTGTCAGCTTCCTTCTCTTCTGACAGATGAGCTTTTGAAGATAGCCAAACTGAAAGCCATGCAGGATAAACAAGCAGGTCTCAATCTGTGGGAAATAGAGAAGTTTCATTTTCTAAAGCCCAAAATTACAACAGGTCTGGAAAACAAAGCAAGTGTCCAGTACATAAAACCTTCGAGTATTGCTGTAGGCAGTAAGATGAAGATGAACATACCCAAAAAGCTTATCATCTTTACCAGGAACAAGCAACTATTGAGGATAAAAGCATGTAAAAAAACCAGAAGCAGCTTTATGAGCAGCTTCATGAACTCACAGACATTGCCTCAGTGAGATTATTGCTCATCTACACTGTTGAGAAAGCTGACCACAATCCAGTTTATATGAGAAAGATGCAGTTTACATGACAAATCCCTTAAGTCACATAAAAGGACAAGAAAATAAGACTTTCAGGCATTGTTTTTTTTTTCCCTTCATTTCACATAGGAGCTATTATAATTTTGTTACTTAAATAACCCTCTCCTTACAGAATCATACAGATTGGTTTGAGGTTCTTTCATTTTGTTTTGCAGGCAGAGGTATCATCTAGACCAGTAATAGCATTGGAATTGGTCTTGCTGAAAGAAAACAGCAACACAATGCCCTTATCCTAGAGATGTTTGTGCAAACTACACCAGCAACAAAACATAGTACTACAAACAAACAATTCAAAGAAATTTGCACTCTTGTCTGTAGTTGGGAACTTTTGATTTACTATATGTTTTCTCACTCCATGCTGACACAGGCTCAATGTTTCAGGTTGAATTTGTTGGTATCTCTGAGAGAAACACAGAAAGATATAATCATGTGTGTGTACTGAGTTTATTCATGTTTCAGTACTTCTGTTAATCATCCCACCAGCAAATCCATCAGACATGCATAATTCGTCTTCCTGATACACAACTTGGAAAGTTTTCTTCTCAAGTGTTCCATGTTTCATTAAGAATAACTTCTAGTGTATTTCTAACGGTTCCTCTCCAATCTTATTCACATTTTTTGCTCCAAATAAAATAAAAATGCTTATCCTCTTGCTTTCCTCTCAAGTTCAAGGAGAGTTTCGGCTCTTCCCTCATATCTACCAATACTTCTTCAACTACTACACAGGAAAACTCCATTGATTCCCATATATTCCAAAATACAGGCATTTTGATTCCTCTTCCTCCCTTCTCACACACTAGGATGCAGAGATGGAGGAACAACTGGAAAACTGTACAAATATCTCCAGATTGATGCACATTCGCCTGCAATTCCAAGCCATTGGTCCTAGTGATGATGAAGACTCATCTTCCCAGTGCAATACAATTCTCATGAAGTTGCATACTTCACATTTCCATGACACTTCCACACAAAGCAAAACTGCTTTCTTTTGCAATACAAAGAACATGAACTGAAAGTCTTCTCTCTGAGGAATGCAGTGCCAGCCAACAATGTCTCTTTGGATCTCAGGCCTTTAATGCCAAGGCAATATACCCTGCCCTGAGATTTATTTTACAAACATTTCATTAAGCAGTGGTGATGTATGCAGGACTAATTGCACATGAACAGAAGCATGCCAATCACTGAATTGTTAACATAAGATACTCTCTGAAATTTCATTAAACCTGTCTATAAATCCAGACATGACCAAAACAAGAATTCACAGAAGTCACACTGCAGAGTATGAGATGTAGTGGTTACTTAAGCTGCCTTGTGTTTGGCCTTGAAGCTGTCTCCACAGTTACAGAGTAGAGATGTCACAACACACTAATAGTTCAGTAAAGACACTGTACTAACCCAGCTTACTGATGGAAGACAACTCCAGGCTTATGCAGAAGCAGTCTCAAAACATGAATAACTCCTAATGAAACATGAGAGGGGCATATGCCAAAGTTTGTGTTCCACAAATACTCTAAGACACCAGCAGAGACCACCAGCAGTGATACTAACGGCTGTGGCTGGAGATACTCCAGAAAAAGGGATACGCATTTAAAAGATCATGATTCAACATCCCACCAGAGCCCAAGAGCTTAACAACACGGGTAGTCACAGACTTGGGGTTCTAAGCATGAGACTCATAGTTTTAAGTGAGCCATTTACAGTAAAGAGTGAGGCATATAACAAAAAAGGGGCCATACTTTCCATGCTTGCATTGGAACATAGGTCCCTTATTATGCAGCACTAAAAGATAGTGGAAGCAACACTGGACCCAGCCAGCTGTGACAGACGCAGAAACTTGAGTATTGCCAACTCTGCTGATTTTTCACTTGGAAAAGGCATTTTTACAAATTAACAGAACAAGATATCTGTCCCTGAACAGTACTCACTTGGGAGGATTGAAGAATTCTGCAAACATAAGCTGTACACAGAACAGTTTTAACAAGCAGTTAAGACTTCAGCACTGACAACACTCGTTCCTCAGTGTTACTTTTGCTGTGCACTGAACCATTCCACCCAACTAGACCTGTAAAATCTTCTGTACCAGACTGAAAGTATGGCACAGAAACAGTGATGGTATGCAGTAAAGCTACTGATACCTCATTCATATACAGGACATAGACAAAGTACATTCAGGAGATGTTTTAGAAACAATCATACCTACATGATACATGCAATTTCTTGTATTACTACATTGCAACAGAGCTAGAAAGTTAGACAAAAAAAAATTCCACAGCAACAACCACCACCACCATCTTTCTTCTCTTTTTTCATGTTCTGCAGAACTTAGGACTGTTTCTTTGCACCAATGCTTACCCATGCAACTCAGATTTTACTGGATTTCAAATTCACATTTATCATTATCTCCCTACATATCAGAAGGTCTCCCATTCCTATTCAAGCCTTTACTTTTCCTTTAACCCAAGATAACCTACAAAAATATATCCAACACTTTAAAAAGAAAAAAAAAGTACCCTATTTATTTTGTACAACCAGTTTTTTACAAGAATCTCACTTCCACTGGGACAACACTACCTATTTGTAAACCACCCATACTTAATCAGTGTATCAGTTTTAGGCTCACTTTTGTTTACAATATAGCAACATAAAGGATATGAATGAAGCAGACACACAAGGGAAGGCCTCACTTCCTAGTTTAACGTCTTCAATAAAATTACTGCAATGCAGAATAAATCAATTTCTCTCTCTACCTCAGTTTCTAATCCAAACATGGCAATAATGCTACTTACCAGACTGACCTGTTATCTTTTAAGTAGAGCAGATTCTTGAATAATAACAAGCACACCTATACTCCAATGAATAAACTATGCTGATTCACAACAGCAGATTGCCTGGGCCAAATTCCATGTTGTATTAACAAGTCAACAGGAAGCACTCCAAAACTATTACACTGATGTGCTCTGATCTTCCTTCCCCTACACACCAGTCAGCTGGCATTCTCACTGCTCCCAGTACACAGGTATCAATCTCAAATACTGTCTTTCCGTCCCCTTTTATTATGTTCTCCCTCCTTACCCCCTAAAATACTTTTTTTTTCTTCTTTCTTCTCCTCAAAACATACACAAATGGAAACTGTAGCATCTGGAGAATGGTATTTGTAGCTGGGGTAGTCACACTCAATGTGGGAGTACTGATGGTAGTCACTAATCTGAAAGGAGGAATTCAAGTAACCATACACTTCACAGTTCCTTCAGAAAACCATGATTATTCAATACAAGTAAAAAGATTTACACACTAGGTTACAAACATAGCACTGAATCACTGGGCCAATTTAACATGGAATCACATAGGCATGCAATCAGCATTTAATGGAAGAAAAGTGCAAGACTGCTGTACAACAGAAGTGGACTTCAGCTACAAGAAAACTAAATGTCCAAAACAGTTTTACTCACACTGATTGCCACAGATTTTTAACTGATTGTTTACTTAAAGTTGGAAGAATAAATTGTAGGTTTATCTACTTTTTGTGGCTACTCCAAACAACTGAAAGGCATTTTCAACTTTCACAATTCTGACAGAGAGTGAAAGGTATCATGGAGCATGGTATGATTGCACTTTCCGAACAAAAGGATTGGCAGTTTTAAGAAGACGTTGGGGCAGCCAATTATTTTTATTCCCAAGGGGCCAGGGTGCTTCACCCAGAGGACAAGGCAGTAACATGCTGCTGAGGGCCACTCCTACACATCCCCTCACACCAACATCAGCACAATCTTCTCCTGCTCTCCTGGGATCCACGGATTCCATGTATACAACAGCCCTACACCAACATTGTCCTAGAAGATGGAGCAAACCACTGGTGCCAGGAAGACTTGCCACAACAGCAGAGACTAAGATGGGACAAAACAGTGAGGGGCACTCAACTAGTGCTGCATACAGCAGTATCCATTTCTGTATGCCAATATGTGCTTGTATCAAGAGCAACACTCACACTACTGTGGTATCAGTGTACTTTGATATCAGTGTAGTGCCCATCATTATGGAGACTGCTTTGCAAAGTTACTCTTTAAACAAATTGTTTTGTTTAAAAATTAATGCCCAGATTTTTAATGATCCTATTGTTGTACTACAAAAGATGTTTAAACACATCTCTCTACACACAGGCACATGCACACAAGTTCTCATGCACTCCTCTCATTACTTTGTCCTCACATATTCCTCTCCTTACCATTTCAAGAATAGGGTTGTTGTGGTTTTTGGGGTTTTTTTCCTTGTTATAATGTCTTCAAGAAAAATCACAGTTCCTATCAATTTAAACTCTGGTTATTATCCAGTGGGGGGGAAAAGGTAGAAGCCATGAGGGCTAGAAATAAACAAGAACATTTACTGTATAATTTTAAGTCCCCTTCTAATGCAACTTCCGATCCCCAAGAAACCCCTATGAGTCTTCCTGCCAATTGGAATACCAAAGAGGTGTCATAGGTAAAGGGTTAAAATGCATCCTGCATATGTAGGAATATGGGAAAAAATATGTTTAAAAATATGCAGATAGTATTTAACTCCATTTCCCAATTTATGCAAATGTTTATGAAGAAACGACAGGAGCTCTGCTTCACCTGAGAGAAAAGTACTGGCATGTCGAACGTACAGTACTTTCTACACACAAACAGGGACTTAACAGACACTTCTGCCCTTCCTTAGTTTAAGCTTTCAAGTGAGTTAGAGTGAGATAATCTACATATATGATGATGAAATCACCTAATATGTCAAAAAATAACTAAATATAAGGGGAAAATAGCATTTTTAAACAAAAACAACGAGGACAGAAGTGTAGATTAAGTTAGCAAAAGGAAGCCAGAAAGAAGGTCTCAGATGGTGAGGAATTGTACAATTTGATGTTACTTCAGGAAGGAGCAATGAATTTTGCTCATGCAATTTTGTAGCAATGACAATGTCAGTGCAATACAACCCGAGGCAGGTGTTCACAGTGCCACTGACCCAGGCCCAGCTAATGGGCTCTGCAGCTGAGAAGATGCTGCTACCACAGTAGGGCACTAACCCTGCATCTCCCAGGCCAACACCACCAGGTTTTGACTGACTGCAAGGAAAGCAGCTCATCACCCCAGGAAAAAACATTTCATTACACTAAACACTACACAAGTTCTTCCTCAACAGTGAGGCACCCAAATGTAATTCCTGCAAGAAGTAAGGTGGAAGAAGACATTGTAAGTCTTATGGCAAGAAGAAACTGCTACACATGGATGAGAATTACAGGAAGGGAGGTTATTTCCATGTTCAGTTTAGAAGCTGATATTCAAAAGAGAGTAGAGCAGGAGAAATACGCCAAATTGCAGGTAGAAAGTGGAAACTAAGGCTGATTCTGAAACAAATCTCATAGTGACAAATTCACTGACTTCAGCATGGTTGTCTAAGACCACAAAATAAGTGGTATGGTGTGGTGGGTTTCCTCCTCGGGAGAAGAACTGCAGTACACTCAAGGGCAGGTACCTGGCATTCAGAAAAAGCACAAAGCTGGCTAGTCCTTCCCAATTTATTTCTGACCAGAATGTAGTCTCTGAAAGGGTAAAAAGGGAAGCTCAGGTAGCCACATCCTTTCCTTTTGGGGTCACTGACAAAAGCATCCTTAATACAGCAAATTCATGCTACACAAAATAGATTTACATGATGAAGATGCTTATCAGAGACAATTACTGCAAGCTAAGCAACAGTGAAGCTCCAGCTAGATGCAAATTACCAAAAAACTTCTTTATTAGTAATATAGGCCACTGTAGTCCTTTTATAGTTATGAAAAAGGCTTGTTAGTGAGGTTGGGGGTTGGATTTTTATTGTGCTTTTAATTGTTTGGGCTTAATTTTTTTTAATTCCATCACAAGTCAGGTTATTCAAATTTCAGACCAAATATCTCAATGTCACACTAGCAAGAGGAATAGAGACAGAATGTATTCCTTGGACACATCAAGGACTAATTTCTGGCTTTCATGCAAAATTTTGTTGCGCTAACAAATTAAGTAAAAGCCCTGAATAAAGAGATTCCAAGTTCTTACAAAGCATTACAAGAGCTCAACATTAACCACTTTTTAAAGGCATAGCAGAGACACTAGGAGACAAAGTACCCAGAGTGAGATCCCCCAGGGATCACTAGCAGCCTCTTAAACAGATGCCAGATTCTTCAAATTTTGTCCAGAGCTTCAGGCCTGCAAAATCCACATAAAACTATATTTTTTGGGGAAAAAAATCCCAGTAATCTCAATTCATCTGTGAAGTTTCCCATTGGCTTGAGCAGGGCCACAATTTCTTCACAGATGAGGACAGATTTGCTCTTATGAGATAAGAAGTACTTACAGAAGTTTTTCTTTACAACTCTGCATCAAACCCTTCTGTACATCCCTACTTCTCACTTTCCTTATCTAGGATACCCTGATACAGCAGCATTACAAAGGGCACTGTTGCAGGCTCTCTACAGAAGGCAAAATGTCCTTGAAAGACAAGATACGTCATCTTTCCACTACATATAGATTTATCTTGGTTTCTTCTCTCGCCTGCTGTATAGGCCCAAGCAGCCAATGAACTGCATTTCATCCTTGCATAGCAACAATGTCAGCCTTGCTAATCATGACCAGATACTAATAGTAACTATTGCAGCTAAGTGCCTGTCCTGTCAGCAATTTGCTCCACACCGGAGGTCAAGGGGCTGGGAACACTTAAAGAAAACTATATCACTGTTTACCAAGTCCTTTACAATTACAGCATCTGTAAGGTTTTAGACTAATCTCTTCACCTTTTTGTATCAGTTTTAAACAGTGTCGGCAACATGTAGTGTGTACAATGTATCAGTGCTGAGAAAATACAATCCTGACTCAAGGAAGCTATTACTACCTAAATACCTGCCATACACATCATCTGTACAGGTGGAGGAATTAGCAACTCTTTTAGGCCTTGGGTGATTTTTTGCACAACCTATGAACATGTGAGTTCTGAATTTATCATGACCAGTATTTCTGTAGACTCAATAAAAGAAAAAGAATTTTTTGTCACACAGACCTAGATATTAGGTCTAATTATGTTGATTACAAAGAAGCTACTTTCCAACATCAGAAGCCTGGAGGTCTTCATCCTGCTGCTACTTATATAGATTCTGATTTCAGGCATTCAGCTATTCTCTCTAACTTCTGCAGGACTTAGATAACATGACTTCTTGCAAGGCTGGAGCTCTAATTAATTTCTCCAAAAACATAAAAACAAAGTGTATTTCATATTGTCTGACACTTAAATACAAGCCTTTTTATATTAATATCTCATAGAAACTGAAGAACAAAGAAATTGACAGGGATCAGGTAAAGTTAAATGTTTTCTCACTTGAAAATGAACTGCATTATCCAAATCATGGCACACAAGAGTACAGCAAATACTAAACTTGTTGCTGGATGAACAACCAAAATCAACTTAATGTCCATTTTAACTTGGGCAAATCTGACAGACTGTTGTGTGAAAACACACAATTCCTACAAATATAAATAAAGTATTCTGAAAAGTTACTATTCCTCTATACCTATTTCAGAAACACTTCACATTCTTTGATGCAAGTCTGACGTGAGTTCAAGCACAGCAGTCAGGCCTAAACACACCTGACAAAAACTGCCAGATGTGTTCTGCTTCTGGTGGCACCTGCCAGTACCTGTGTTTGTGACTCTGTGTCCCCTTGGGAACCAGCAATGGAGTCACCAGACCCCACAGCATGAACATAAATTGGATCCCCTGCTCTGATGAATAAGGCAGCTATGTCATCACTCGCTCTCAAGAAACACAGCAGAGAAGCAAGTTCCCATCAGTTAAAAATGCTGTTAAAACTCCCTTTCACTGTGTGAAAAGAAATCCATTGTGACCCACTGTCCTCCCAGCAACCAGAAAGGACAACACAGCTGCCATACTGCCAGTAACAGAAATCCCCTCCTGCCAAATGTTTCCATCCATAACATTGCTCTGAAAGATTAAAAATCCCCAGAATATCAAATAAGATACTTGCAATCAGAGATGAAGCAAGGTATTAGTACAATTTATACATTCTTTGTACAAAAACACGTAAGTTGGAAGACTTCCTTCATGGACTGCTTTTCTCTAAACAAATTATGCAACTATAAACCATTTTTTACTTGTAAACAAAAATACCTGACTGCTGCACAGGCTTAAGTGACCAACAAGAACAGGATAAGGTATTGAGGACTGCGTTTCTAGAATATGACAGCATCTTATATGCTTCACTCCAAATCCCCAACTTCTGCTCAAGAAAACTACAGGTCCCAGGATGCCTTAGGACAGCACAATCCTGGCAGGCCATCGCAATAAAAACAGAGCACTGCACACTGGGGCCTGCAGTTTCCATGAGCACATTCCTGCTCAAGATGAGACCAGATGTAGGCCATATTGCACACTTCCACAGGCCTGCAAACAACACACACCCCAAAAACGGGGAGACTGCTGCTGGTAAACGACAGGTAAGCTGGATCAATAGCCAGTTCTCATGTGTTGAAGTTGAGAGGCCAAAGAAATAAACAGAAATAAACATCAGCTAACCAAGAGCCCTCACAGAAGAGCAGTTCAGCTACTTTTAAACATGCACAGTTTGCTGTAGCTTTTTAATATCTTTTACTGAAGTGCAACAAGAATTTATGGGGCTTTCCTCCCAAGACTGCTACATTTAATAACATTAACGAGTACTCTTGAATAGCAATAGGAAAAGTATGTTTGGTGAGGGGCATATTCTCCCTGTCCAGAATTCAGTTATCTGGAAACAAATTGCTCTCCTCCTCCATTTCTACAATGTGCTGAAGCAGGGGCTTGCCTCTCTCTTCTGAAAAGAAGTGGCTCTTAGCTGAAAATTAAATAGCTGTGTCTCAGCGTAGGCCTCAGAGAGGAATACGCTGTACTTCAGTAAAGGGAATGGCAGCTCCCCCTACCAGTCTGTTCTAAGAAGGCTTTAATCGAGGAAGGAAACAACCAGGGAACAAAATTTAAAAGTCCTCCTTTTTTCCCCCCCTCCTGCTTCCCTGAACTTTGTATTATTATTACCAAAACAATTAAAAAACAATAATATGCATGTAAAATTCTATCTAAGAACTTATATGCTTCCCTAGTCCTTGTAGTACAAGACAGTCTTTGCAGCATTTCCAGGCTAGCAGGCAGCATCTGCAGAAACATGCCAAAGAAAAAGCACCATGCAAAAGGAAAAGGCTGGGCCAAGAGAAAGACAGCATCCCACTGCAAGAGAAAGAAATGATGATGCTTCAGTCACCTCAAAGTCATCCTGATGCACTTCCCTATAGAGGCAAGAGGCCTCAGGAGCATCTAAAGGTTTTGTCAATACAGCAATGCTGTCCGTAGGCCAGACAGCTGTTGCCATAGTTACTATCAGCCAGCTTATCAGAAAATAATTATTGCGATTACTCAGAAGTTTTGTTAAAACAATTTAAAGCTTCAATAGGATACCACTTGATCTCTTCAATTAACTGTTTCCAACTATGCTGCCTTTGGGATCCATACAGTTAACTTGGATCTGCAGGGTTGAAGTGGAAGAGGGGAAGGAATCAATGTTCCTTCTCCCTTTCCCACTGACAGCTTGTATTTCATGCACAGAAACAAGGAAGCTGAACCACCCGTAAGCTTGGCTGCTCTGCTAGAGTTCTCTCACAGGCCATCTTAGAGTCACAGGCTCAAATCTGCCCTCATTTGGTTTAACTACTCACACGTCCATACTACAAGTCAAGAAACACACTGGCTACATTTTCAAAGCACTTTTAATTACACGTGCAAAGGTAGAGTCCCTCACTTCAGAGGCAGGTGACAACTTCTGTACCAAGTGAACTTTTTCTCTTGTCCTACAAGTGCAGTACTGCCGGGCAGAAGGGCGGAATCAGAAAACACACACATTTTAAGAAATCAACATTAAACATGCATAGAAGCTGTATGAATGTGGCCTAGAACAGAGCTCACAGGAAGCAGAGCCTCACTGCTCCTGTACCACTTATAGATGCATTCCCACCAGAAACAACAAACATTGGGCTGGGGCTGGGGTCTGGGGGTGGAGGCAGCGTGTTTGTTTTGTGGTGTGCGGGTTTTCAAAGCATGCTTTCAGCATACAGTCTCTAATCAAAAGAGTGAGCATTTGTAATGACAGCAAACAAGAAATCTCGGGCAAGAGGGAACAAATAATAGGTCAAACCATCTAGGCAAAGATCTTTTAAGGCATGGGGAACCTGATAATTCCATCAGCAATGTTAAACTGGGGTAAACAGTATACCAGAAAATAATGCTGCAGATAAGCCTGTATCATGCAGCACTTTTTTTCCTCAAAAAGCTGGAATGATCAAAGTATTAAAACAAAAGATTCTGTGGCAAAGTTGGGACTTTGTTAGGACAGTAGGCAGGGAAGACTAAAGGAAGGGACCTGTTAGAACTTTCTACAGCTAAAAGGATTACTTTAGGGACAGGTGATTCTAACTGCAAAGTCTGATTACAATGCAAGTGCATCTTTCCTCAGCACTAAGTACTTTTTAAAAACTCTTTCAATTTCTGTACATTTTACAGCCTATGATCTACACTTCACTTTTGTGAAGTTTTGACATAAAGTAGAATCAAACAAATTTTAAGTCATACTTTAACAATTTCAGTCCAGAGGAACTTTGTAAAGTGCAGGAGCCATAAATAAAAACTTATGAAAGAAACAAAGTGGCTACATTTTTTTAATGATACTCTATGTGCCATAACAAAAAATAACTAAAAGAAAATTAGAAAATACAAAGTTACATCCCCCACCACCAAATGTAAATAAAATTATTTTTTGCCTGCATAATGCATATCTCCACAACCAGCACAAGCTAGACACTGGCTTTGTGCTATACTGAACTGCAGGAAATATTACTGTAAGATACCTATAAAAACTATCCTTCTATACCCTCTAATTACAGAGTACAGAAGTAAGTACCAGCCCTTTGCATTCAGCAGACATCTCAAAACTCTTCTGTGCTCTGCCCCACCTTTCCACTATATGGTTTGCTCCTGAAAAACCTTTGTGCTGTTAAAATACATCAGAAACAGGATGTGAGCTGCTTTCTGGCACAGAGTAATTGAACAAGGGCAATTCCCGAACGTACAGGAGCCAGGCCTTTTGTAGAGTCTTACACTTCTAGTACACAGCTACACATGTGACTGCACAGTTGTGAGCATAAAGGGTGAAGGGAACAGTGAAGAAATATTATTAGAAGCTCAATAATAGGTTTTTAGCACTGCCCCTTCTACACAAGATGCCTCTCCTGAAGAAGATGCTTTACAGCTCCCATCCCCAGAGATGGCCCTCCAAAAAGCAAAGCTCTATCACCCCATGAAGGTCTTTCTTATATTTAATATTTTAAACACGTAAAGCCAACAAACCCAAAACTCCAGTAAAAAGGTTAGGGTCACCAACACATGTTTCTCACATGACTTTCACCTTGAGTTTCTGGTACCCATACAAAGTGCCAATAACACATGAAGTAAGATAGTCCATCCAGGTTCCTTCAAACTGGACTCAAATAAAAGAGAAATCTCCATTGCAAACAATTTCCAGAAGTATCAATTCATTTGACCAAATAAAATTCTTCATGGCACTGAGAAAAAGAATAAAGGAACTGAACAGCTACAATGTGTTCATTATAAACAAACTGCATGAACAACACAAGTGAGAGCCAGGCTCACTATCAAAGCTTTCCAACTGCACACAGAATTACACAACTTTTTAAGCAGTCAATAAAACACTTCTTATTTTCTAAAAAAAAAAAAAGTCCATGAAAATTGTGTCCTTTGTAAGGATCCACACCAAGATATTTTTAATTTTTTTTAAATCATCATTTCTACAGTGAAGTTTAACAGGCACACACAAAACCTCATCTCTAAAAAAAAAAAGTTGGAATAAGAAATAGGACCAATATTTGAAACACAGCTAAACCTGAATAGCTACAGTGAAAAGACAGATTTACAAAACTTAAAGTGGAGATCTCACTATTGAACCTGGAAAACACAACAGCACTTTTTTCTAAGCAGCCTAAGTTTTAATTTCCTACTTTTGCTTTAAGTTCTTTGAAGGAAAGTTTTTTTATTTTCCCTAAAGGAAGAAAACTACTTACAAATGCCTGCTTCCATCAACAAAACTAGTTCAATATGCACATAGAGGAGGGCAAAGAGTAAAAACTTTCAGGTAAAAATCTTAAAAACACTAATGGCAAAAAATTATTAATAACAAAGACTCCTCCACATAACATTTTGAATTACACAACATGTTAGCTTCCCTAGTTAAATGCAAAATCATCAAAACCCATAACGGGATCCAAATTTCTTGTTGCTCAGGTCACTGAGGCTGAAATCTTGGGATATGACATAGCTGACATCCATCTGGTGGCAAGTACTCCCAGCAAGCATGCACCCACCTTCTGCCAGACAATGGTCTCCCAAGACCTTGAAGACACACTCCATACACACTACTGTACAACATGAATGAATGGACACAGAGGCTGCTCCATAATCCCTCCGTATCAGCTCAAACCCCTAGCTGACATAACTATCATCAAATAATCTCTCTACCGTAGTGAAGTTGAAAGTTTTAAAAATATTTGAGAATCTCATCATCTGTTTTTTAAATACAGTTGTAAAGTTTCGTTTACTGAGCTACAGAATTCCCTTCTAGAAATCAACATTAAAAAATGCCCCAAAGAAAGTTTCATTTAGCTATTGTGAAGCATGCACAGATATAAACAAAATTTCCAAAGACTGTGATCTTTCTCCTAAGACATGATAATTAACTTCTTTAACTAATATGGGTAGTTATGCTATTTTTTATTTCTTTAAGATCCTGTTCTCAATAGCAATTTAATGTCATTATTTAATAAAAACTATAAAGTTGTATTATACACAATCACTAACAAGTTCAGTATTAAAGTTCTCTCATTAGATGTTAATCTGGTAGAAGTAATGAATTTTAGGATTTTAAGGGCTTTTTTTAAACAAGGCATTGAAACACATGCCATTTTTTTCCACAAATGAAGCCTCAAAATAAGCCACCCTTCATCAAAGTTAGAAATTCCCCTGCTATGTAGCAGGTCTGGTCTCACCAGCTAACTCCAGGAAATCACAGGAAAGCCAGAGGAAGCCAAGTTACAAAACTGAAACTAAGCAGGTGTCTTCATTGTTAGAAGTCAGCACAATGAGAAAAAGGGGCGGGAGGGTGGGGGGGAAGAGAGGAAGAGGAAAAAAAAAAGAGTAAACAGAGAGCCAAAATCCATTTTATTTCTGATACCTGAAAACCTACAGCTAAGCAAAAAAAAAAAAAAAAAAAAAAAAAGCTTCTATCCACACATACGGGTGTACAGGAGCATCTATTCTTTAACCTGCTAACAAGCAACAGCACAAGAAAATTTGCCTGGCCCAAAGAAGCCTGCCTCCTCCTCAGCCCTGCCATTACGGAGCGCACGTCCCCACCTGATTCTGATTTTTCCATGCTCAGACCCACGGTCCATCACAGGACACAACTTTCTCGTGACACGCACGTTATTACCCCCAGTGGGACCTTTCTACACGCAGGCTCCACAGTGAACAAAAGTTCATTGTCAAGCTCAGTGCTTGGGCCCAAACAAATATCCAAGAGGATGGAAGGGGGAGAGAAAGGGAGAAAGTGCTCCTATCTGCAATTATAAGATTTGCAGGCAATCACCGTTACTTACAATTAAAAAGTGGGAACAGGTGTAGCAGATATCATAGTTTGATAGCTGAACAAAGAATATTACAGCACGTGACTGAAATGTGATGACATTTGTTCACCAATCGAAAACAAAAGCCACTCTCCAATGGCACTCTTTCCTCCACCCCCAAGAATTAGGAACTTAGAAATTTCTCCATATTGAAACACATCTGTTCATAGCCTTATTTTTTGACACTTGAGAAGAAGTTGAATGAAGAGCTCCATGCATTAATAAAATACGAATTCACCCAAAAAACCTCAGTGTACTAAACCATCAAACTGCAGAGGTGGTTGAGAAGAAAGCTGTACCGACAGTGAAGCACGGAATAATAAAGAGGAAAAAACAAAACACACATCATCACAAAAAAAAAAAAAAAAAGAAAAAATCCTGCAGGAAGGCAAGTGAAGAAAGGAAAGAAACATGCATAAGAGGACTACACCAAATGGCAGAGTCCCACACAGAGCCCCACTCCACCTACACGGGCGCAGGAGGGAGGGAAACAAACCAAAATAAAGAAGTGCCCAGTGCTGGGGCAGGCGTGGGCACCCCCGGCCCCGTACCTGTGCGGGAAGGGCAGCCCCAGGGCGAGGGGAGCAGGCCCGGCTCCGGAATAACAAGTTGCTGAAGAAACGGAATTTTCCCGGCGCTGCTCGGGCCACAAAGACGAATGAAAGGAAGGAGGGAAGCAAGAAGGAAAAAAAAAAAAAAAAAAAAAAAAAAAAAAAGAAAAACCGCAGCAGCGGATTTACTACGAATTATCCATCACCGAGAGCGGCATCATTTCCCAGATAATAATAAAACTTCCCCGACAGCATCGCGGCGAAGGACCCGACCGAGAGAAAAGGGCCTGGAAATAATCATCCTGAAGGAAACCGGAGGGGAGGGGATAAGCCTCCCTCCCCCACCCCATCCCCAGTGCAATGTGTCATCTCCTTCCCCTGCTCCTCCCCCCAACCCCAATGTGTCACCTCCTCCTTTTACCCCAAGTGTCACCCTCCTCCACCTCTCCCGCTCCCGCTCGCAAACTTCTGCCGGGAAGGCCGGGGGGCCGCCCCGGGACGCTCCGCTATTCCCCGCCACCCCCCCGAGGGAGGGGCCGGGGGCCGCGGCGAAGTTGCTGCTCCTCATCGCCAAGTTGGCCGGAGAGTGCGGGGCGCGCCGGCGCCATCCCGGGGGGCGCGGGGGGGAGAGGGGGGGACGGCGCCCGGGGGGCGGGGGGGGCAGGGAGGAAGAGGAGGAGGAGGAGGAGGCGAATCCGAAAGGTGGGATACTACACCCTGCTGGCGGCGGCGGTGCTGCTGCGGGCCGGCCGGGGTCCCCCTGGCAGGACCTCTCTGTGAGGGGGAGGACTCTTCTTCATAGGGGGAGGGTGCCGGCGCCGCCGCTCCTCTGGGCCTCCCTGTCCCCCTCTTCTGGGCGCCTCTCTCTCTCTCCTCTCACTTTCTTTAAGCTAAGCGGGGAGTGGAAGATGGTAGGTTGCTCCCTTCTCCTCCTCCTCTTCGCTCGCTCTCGCCTCTGTGGGGTCCTTTTCCTTCCCCCTCTCCGCGGGGGGCTCCTCCTGCGGCGGGGAGGAGGGAGCGGGCGGGGAGGGCGGCACGAAGCCGAAGAGGCGCAGGAGGAGAGAAACTGTAACACAAAAACAAGCCGAGAAGCTGAACTCTTCTTCAATCCCATTCACCCGGCCCGGCCGCAGCACACCTCTCGCCGGGATCCCTCCGCCGCCGGCCTCCCTGCCTGCCTGCCTGCGGCGCGCTCCCGACACGCCGCCGCGCGCGCCCCCGTCCGCCCCGGCCCGGCCCGGTCCGCCGCTGGAGACCCGCCGGGAAGCGGGGACCGGAGGGCCCACGGCCACGCTCCCCCCTCCCCGTTGCAACGGCGGGACGCCGCCGGCCGGGCCCGGGCCGGGGCAAGGGGGGCAGCCGCGAGGGCGGGCTCGGCGGCTTCTCCTGAGGGGGGACTACTTGACGTGTCGGTGCGGCGAATTTATTTCCCTTTGCCTAAGGAACGGGCTGTGCTGCGGCCCCCATTGCCTAGGGAAAAAGCCCGGATGTAAAGTGAGTGAAACTAAAGTAGAGTGAAGTAGGGCACCAAACTCTGCCGGAGCAGCGGCGCCGCCGGCCGCGGCCGCGGGGGGCACTGGGCGGCTGCACCGCCCCGCACCGCCGGTACCGGGCGGCCGTGAGGGCACGGGGGCCGGGGAGAGCAGTGCGGGGGCGACCGCGCGTCAGCCGAGGACCCCCCCACATACACATACACACACATACACGTACACACGCACACACATACACACACACACACACACACCCCTCCCTCCCTCCCCGCGCCCGCCCGGCCCGGCCCGGCTGCGCGGGGCTCGGCGGGGGCGGCGCGCGGGCGCGCGCGCGGGGCCGCGCGCAGGAAGCGGAGAGCGGTGGGGGGGGGCCGGGGGGGCGCGCGCGGGCGGGAGGAGCCGGCGCGCGGGGCCCTGCCGCGAGGGGCTCCGCACAGGAAGTTGATGCAACAGGGCCGCGGGAGGGGGGCGGGGGGCGCGCGCAGGAAGCGGCGGCGGCGGCGGGAGGGCGCGCGGCGGCCTGAGCGCCGTGCGTGAGGCGCGGTGCGCCGCGGCCCGCCCGCCCGGGCCCAGGGCCGCCCTGCGCGCTCCCTCCCTCCCTCCGCATCGCCGGCCCTGCCATGTTATTCGAAGGAATAGCGCACACGCTCGCCGCGCGGCCGGCTAGGAAGGGAGGGTGTTCCCTCCTCCGCCTCGCCGTTCACGCAGCGGGCTTGGCTTATTTATTTATTAACTTACTACTCCAGTGCCGGGCGATGCTGCCATTTGCTTTCGCGCGAGCGGCGGCGCATCAGCCTTCTCTGCTTTTTTTTTTTTTTTCCTCCCCCGATTCCTCTTCCAGAAAGGGGAAAGAAAAAAAAATACATTTTTTTTAATTTTTTTTTTTTTTTAAAGGATGAAGAACAAAAACCAACCGCGGCGAGTCAGAAACTTTGGCGGGCAGGTCGAGAGCAGGGAAGCTGGCACGCCGTGGGTTAGCAGGTCTGTGCCGCACTCGCTGGCGTGCGGATCGAACGGACGTGACTCGCGCAGCCCGGGCCCGCCGGGGCCCGCGTTCCCTGCCGCCGCCCCGTGAGCTGCTGCGGGCCGCCCGAGCGCCGGCAGCCGGCCCGGGCAGGGTCAGTCCTTATCTGCAGTACGCTAGCTTAAGTTACAGGCATGCCCCTGTGCGTCTCCGGCTTCTGAAGTCTCTAGAGTCTCAGAAATACTTAAAGCCTCGCGTTTCTGTCGGAGCTACCATTGCTAAAAGCAGTGGGACATGTTCTGGACGCCGCGGGATTTGTATGAGCTCTCACGAAAAGCCGGGATTTGATGCAATGCAAAACTGATTTTTTTTTTTTTTTTTTTTTATATAGCCTCTTATATCACTTTATTTCTTCGAAATGCTCACAAGTTGTGAAGAAAAGTGTTTGCGTTATCTCTGTAAATGCTTCAGGAAGCCACGATGAACTCTTTATTATATTGTGAAACTAAATCCACAATGCAGTCATGATGAGTAACTCGGGGACGAGTCGTAATGGGGCAGAAACGGACAGTTTTATCATCTGGAGGATTCTAGAGGGCTCAGCATGAGTGAGAACGTACAGCGAGGTTTCCTCTCAACTGTGAAAAAAGAGATCTATACGCCATTGTTTATTTAATTACTATTAATTTTCCACTTCTTTTCCATCAATTGGTTGCAAGTTCTGTGTGATTTAATTGGGAACTTTACAACATTTAGTGCCCTTCTTAAAGCTGTAGCTCCTGGACTCATACAATTATGCAAGAAACTTAGCCTTATTTTTTTTAAATGAAGTTTCTAGCCTGTGAGTTTGTGGATGTGACCTTAAAGACACAAACTTTAAATGCACACAAAGGAAAAGATATGAAGCAAATAGAGTAATCTAAAAATGCTTTTATTTTTTAAAAGTCATGTTGTTTGGGTTTTTGCTTTTGAGGCAATCTCTCCTACCCTGTTTTTTTGTCCTTTTTTCTTTTTTTTTTCCTTTTCTGCAAGCCAGGTACGATGTTAAACCATAGGGTTGACAGAATACTAAGAAAAGGAAAACACAGAAATTATATCTGGGTCTCATCAAATAGTTACTGGTAGTTGCACAGTTCATGGGATATCAGGTAAGGTCATGTGCGCAAGACCACCAAAAATCCAGCAGCCATCACAGTAGAGCTTTCCATGTATCCAACTGTAACAAGAAGTGTTATGGTTAGTATAACTGAGATATTAGATATTACACCATTTCTAATAAATATTTATTTGCTTTTTATACTTCTTTCTGCTTTATTTCCACATCCTTTTAATAGATCAAGTGAGCTTGGGCTAAGCTCTATTACTGTCAGATCAGCTTGTAGTTTGCTGTGATTTCTCCTGTGGCTGGGGCGCCACCCAGCCTCCTCCCTCCTCAGCCCTCCAATCTCAAATTCCATTTTTAAACCCCGCTGAAAATCTCAGCTCCAATACTCAGATTTTCCCTCCTCCATGTAAACTTTTACAACCAGCACTTTAAGCTGTGGAGGCCAAATATTACAGCCAAGACAGCCTGGATTTTGATTTTACCTTCAGTTAGTTTGAAGCAAGGAGTCAGCTTACTCTGAAAACAATCAGACCAGAGTTGCTTTTGTCCTTCAGATTTTTTTGATAGAGGCAACAGAAAAATAAATAACTGAGTAAAGCCTATTTGTTTTAGTGTTTTTTATCTTTCTGGTTAACAAGCAAGTTGAAAGAATCTAGAATGAGTGATTTAAGTGTTATTAGAGATTCAGCATGTTTATTTTGCTGAGGAGTCAATACACACAGCCCAAAGTTTGTTTTTTAAAGATGAACTTTGGACAAAGTTCAAAGGAAAAATAATCATCAGCTGTTACTGTAGATGCACACAGAAATTTTTCATGGTTTGTCTTAGAGCTCAGACCATGATGAGTATCTCACACACTGCCCACAGTGATCTCTGGGTCATGGCAAGGTGGCTCAGACCATTTTCATAGAGTCGTTCAGGTTGAAAGGGATCTTAAAGTTTGTCTAGTTCCTCCCCACCTGCCATGGGCAAGGACACCTTCCACTAGACCAGATTGCTCAGGGCCCCATCCAGCCTGGCCTTGAACACTTCCAGGGATGGGACATCCACAGCCCCTCTGAGCAACCTGTTCCAGTGCCTCACCATCCTCACAGTGAATAATCTATTTCTAATCTAATCAAACTCTACCCTCCATTATCCCTTGTTCTATCACTACATGCCCTCGTCAGAAGTGTTTCTCCAGCTTTCTTGTACACTCCCTTTAGGTTCTGGAAGGATGCTATAAAGGTGTTCTCCAGCCTTAACACCCCAACCCTCTCAGCCAGCCTTCTGATCATCTTCATTGCACTGCTCCAGTCTCTCTCCAGAAGATCCACATCACTCTTCTGTTGGGGACCACAGAGCCGGACAAATCACTCCAGTTTCTCATAAAGTGCCATGAGAGCAGAGGGGCTGAATCCCCTCCCTCACCTTGCTGGCCCCGCTGCTTTCCATGCAGCCCAGGATGCCGTTGGCTTTCTGGGCTGTGAGCACACATTGCTGGGTTGTGTTGGGCTTCACATCAACCAGTCTGAACTCAGCAGTTTAAGACACAAACCTTGATTATCACAGACATGCCAAAAGGCTTTCCTTTTAAAACTGCACATGTGCACTTTGTTCAGACTTCAAATGCTGAAGAGAAGTGGTTCCTGCCTCTGTGCTACTTAGCTTCACTTCCACGTCAACAAAAAGGGCCCCCATTTGTGTATACAAAAAATTCACCTTCTAGTAGCATGAAAAGTGGTTTCATGTACGAAATGTAAAGCAATGGTATCATCAGATGCACAGCTAAATGTTTGAATAAACTGACTGGTTTTGTACATTAGGTCAATACAGAGATGTCTACCATGATTTCCTTTCAGTGAAAGGAAATCTTGCTAGAAGCTTAGGGGAAAAAAATCCTCCTTTGCTTGTTGAGTCTTTGTGCACAAAGTTGACCCACACACCTCTGCCTCTGAATGTGATGTTTGTGCTGCTTATCAAAAAACATAGTTCAGTTTGTCTGGGTTTTCCACTTTCTGCTTGATCACATCACTCTGGATGCTTGTCCAGTCCCCTTTGCCTAGTTTTTATCCTAAGAGCACTTAGAAGTACAAGCCAAATACAAAGCCTTATCAAAGTTAGTGGAAAAGTCACAAAACTCAACGGGATTTGATGAGAACTTGTAAGCAGCTGCTAGATTTTGTTTCTCATTGAATATTATTTCACCAGTTTGGGAGAATTTCAGAGAAAGAAGCACAGTCCATGTAAAGTATTAATGCAGGGGCATCTCAAGAATAATAGTCATTACTAACAGTTATTGTACCAAGTGTTCAAAATAAAAAGTTACATCATAACATGCTAGCTTTGCTATAGCCAGCCCATCTTGCAGTGCTGCTTGTTGGGAATACTTAGAACGAAATTTATTATATTAGTTAACATGCATAAACAGTCTTCTAGCAAGAAGACTTTTTTGTGTTAAAAAGAATTAACAGCAAGTGCACTGACAGGTCACAGATTAGGTTGACAGTGGAGTTGTCACATGGCACTTTCTGTTCCCCTGGTTTTCAGCAACAAAACTACCTTTAAAACTAAACCAAGAGTTAGTTACTCACCTATTGCTATTTTTCACTGTGCTTTTGGCAGGAATGCTAGATGGCTGCAACTAAGAGGGAAGATAGCCTGTGCAGCTTAAAAATGAAAGCTATAAGACCATTTCAGGCAAGACATAGCCCAGCCTAAGAAAACAGTTGGGAATCTGTCTTTCTCATCAGTGTTTGAGCACAGGGTTATCTCACCAGCAGGATCCAGGCAAAGAGTGCCTTCTACAAGCAAATATCTTCCCCTTCCCAGGTCAAGGAAGGGGGAAGGATAGGGCATCACTCACTTCCAGACGATAAGGAAAATTAACCAGACTGCTTAGACCACCAGTTGGGATCAGAGCCTGAAAACATGTTGAGTATGAGGCACTCACCATTAAGAACATCAGCCTAAATGGAAATGCATTTCTCAACACAACAACCTCTGACTTTGACTGTGGATTAGTGCCTTACACAGGAGTTATTGCTTACAGCAGCCAATGAAGCAGACCACTGCTTACCCTGTCTCATCCCAAAGTGACTTTCTGACTTGTCAGCTGTCATTTGGTCCAGCCAGGAGTGGTGCAGCTGCAAATCTCACTCTCCTGAACGCTCTGCCTGGGAGGCAGCTAGGGTGAGCTAAAAACAGTCATAGGAGTGCATTGTCCAGGATCTATATTCAGGTAAAAGTAATTCAACATTCAGGCTGCCCCGTTGCTTTTGTAAAATTCATATTCTCCGGGCTGCCCTCAGCAGCTGAGCCAGGGAAGGCCTGTCAGCACAGCACAGCATTCTGTCTGCAGTGGGATTTCACTGGAGATGCAAGCTCTTCTGAGAGTAGCCTTGAAAGGAGACCGTGTCCTGCTGTCTCTGCCCCTGATCACTTACTGCTTTGCTTACCAGGGGCATCGGTTATTTCATACAGAAAGTAGAGACCATAGCTCAGAGGGGGTAGCCTGGCCTGTTGCACCAGAGAGCATGGGGGACCTGTGAGGACTCACCACTGTCTCTTACCTGCCAGCAGAGCTCCCAGAGCTCTTCTTCCTTGGCTTCCCTCTTAGGCTTTCAGTCTTGTTAAGGTTTCAATATGTGAAGTCAGGAAGATTGTCAGCTCCTTATGTAATCTGACCTCCAGCAAAACACTATTTCAACCAGTCCTTCTGTATCAGATCTGCAATTAGGGGAGGCCAGAGAGCATTTTACCTTTCACAAGCCATGCTTTCTTTCTTCTTCTGAATGTGCATCTGCTTTCAGAGAGGCTGGTGATGTTGAAGGAAGATCTGAGGAGCGATACTATCTCTGGGAGTCAAGAGGAATGGGTTTCCTTGCCTTTTTTCTTTTTTCCTTTCTCCTTAAGTAGAAGTGAGCAGTCATAAAGGGGACATTGCTCATGGCTCTCAGGTGGCTGGCCAGGCTGACTAAGCATGGTTTCGGATCCTGTACACTGTTTAGAATCACAATGAGCTAGAGATTGTGTGCCAAGATGCAAATGGTCCAGGGAAAGGATCCTCATTTTTAAGCCAGCAGTATGAAGTATCCTAGGAGCAATTGCAGTTGCATTATCAGATAGAAGAAACTGGTTTTGACTCATTGTCCTTTTTGTTAAACAATATAATGCCTCCTAATTCAAGCTGATTTGTTGTAATGTTGGTCACCCTACTAAATTTTTCAGCTGGTGATTGTTGGACCATTAGTGATTAGAGATATCTAGTCTCCATCAAAATGCCCTTTTCCAGATGCTTTCACAAGAATTCTTCCACTTCTGTTTTTGAGGAACTTGGGGAAAAATGTAGAATTGGAAAACTGTGGATGGAAATGAAACCACTGAGTATGTTTTCAAGCACTGCTGAAAGGAAATGACAACTTTTGTAATTAAGCATTTCGGTGTTTCACTAACCTGATAAGCAAATAGAAATGCAGAGTGGTAATCCAAGGGCATGAGCCACAGACCAAGACAGCAGCTACCAGGATGTATTGCAGGCATATAGACATCTCAACAGCCTCCCACATGCACAGAAATCAGATGTTGTGACAAACAGCAACCATAACAAATTTTAAAGTCAATTTCTGTGAACAATAAAATAGCAGTAGATGGGACATAATGACTTTTTAGTCCTTTTAGGTGTCAATGGTCATTTTGGCACCTTGAGGAAGACATTATAAAGCAATGTCTGCTCCAAAGTCCAAGGAACATATAATGTAAAAGATCACTAAGAGGAAGGAAAGACAAGGAATCAGAGGACCTAAGGAATACTACAGGATGATGATAATTCCAGGATGTTATGTACTTCAAATATAAATACTGATTGTGGTTTTCAAAAATACTTCTGTAAATTTGTCCCCCAAACCCGTCAATATCACTAGATACATAAACAGCCTGGAGTTTGAGTGGATGGAACATCTGAAAAGCAATTCAGTTATCTTAAGTACTTAATTAAACATATATTTGAGCCGCCAGTTTCGGACCACCAGTTAAGCAGCCTCTTGTCCTATAGAGCTATGTAGCAAAAGCATCCGTTTGAAAGCAATAAAAAAGTAGTAAGCTTTGAGAAGTATTAAACTACTGGAATCTTGTGTATATACAGCTTGCCTTGACTTTACCCTGCTGGAAAGTAGCCCAGCATAGGCACAGGGACAAGGGAGGGAAGAGGAGTTGTGAAACAAGTGTTATGGAGGGATTGGGAAGGGGGACCAAGGATCAGAGCTGTGCCTGGCTTTGCATGCAAGAATAAGAGTTAACAGTGACTCAGTGGACAGAAAGGTCAGTGCTAGTACAGGTATTCAGAGTGAGTTTTCATGGCCTAACAATAAATAGTGTTAGTCACCTCTAGATTATCTGGGATTAAGTGTATCATGGATAAAGATACCCCTGAGATGACTGATGCTGAATTAGCGTGGTCTTGCTCACACAGCACTGTGCCACGCAGCATTGCATCTTCTGAAGAGCTGTGGCACCCCTGTCATCACAGCCTCTGGAGTCACCAGTGCTTCCCAGTGGCATAACACCTCCTTCTCCAAGCTTCCTTGGCTATTTCTGGTCTTCTGCTTTGACTGTGTTGTCTTGATTTGCTGCTTTCTGGGATAATCCGGACTTTAATGTGTCTGGGTTTTCAACACAGTGAGAAGGGGTAAAGTAAAGATCAAAAAAAAGTCAATAAACCTAATGGACAGGGGAGGCATCTGCACAGCAAGACAATGCCCTTTTTATTTAGTCATGTCTTACAATACAACTACTACATCATAAATTCAGAAACACATGTTTGTAGGGAGAGGTCCTCACAGATGTTTTATTTATAATTGATTTTAATATCTTCCACTCAAATCTTCTGTTATTTGAGTGATAGGCAAGTTGCAAAATATATCACTCAAGACTTAGGGAATTGGGCAATTAAACATGTTTGTGTGTTCTTTGTGTTCAAAATTGATTAATAATGGTAAGATACACCAACATTGTGCTTTTCAGCTAAAAGACAGTTAGATAATGTCAATAAATTCACAAATCTCATTGGCATTGCTTCTGTATTTGAAGAGCACGCACAAGCATAAATGTATTTTTTTTCTCACTAGGATGAACAGAATGAAAAGTCTGTTTCTTTCAAAACTCTTATTAGGCTATCAAGTAGAAATCATAGAATCATAGAATATCCTGGGTTAGAAGGGGCCCACAAGGATCAACAAGTCCAATTCCTGGCCCTACACAGAAGAGCCCCTGTAATCACACCATGTGCCTGAGGACATTGTCCAAACACTTCTTGAACTCTGTCAGGCTTGGTGCTGGGGAGCCTGTTCCAGTGCCACCCTCTGGGTGAAGAACCTTTTCCTAACATGCAATCTCAACCTCCCCTGCCACAACTTCAGGCCATTCCTTTGGGTCCTGTCAATGGTCACCAGAGTGAAGAGATCAATATCTGCCCCTCCTCTTCCCCTCAGGAGGAATTTGTAGACTGCAATGAGGTCTCCCCTCAGTCTTCTGTTCTCCAGGCTGAACAGACCAAGTGATCTCAGCCACTCCTCACACAGCTGTCCCTCCAGGCCCTTCACCATCTTCATTTGCCTCCTTTGGACAATCTATAATAGTTTCATGTCTCTCTTATATTGTGGCACCCAAAACTGTCCCCAGAACCTGAGCTGAGGCTGCCCCAGTGTAGAGCAGAGTGGGACAATCCCTTCCCTTGCCTGGCTGGTGCTGCTGGGCCTGATGCACCCCAGGACAGGCTTGGCCTTCCTGGCTGCCAGGGCACTGCTGGCTCATAATCCACTGTCAACCAGGACCCCCATGTCCCTTTCCTGTGGCAGTGCCCTCCAGCCTCTTGTTCCCCAGTCTGTCAACATATCCAGGGTTGCCCCATCCAGGTGCAGAATCAGGGACCTGCCCTTGTTAAATTTCATATGGTTGGTGAATGCCCAGCCCTCTGATTTGTTGGAGTCTCTCTGCAGGGCCTCCCTGCCTTTCAGGGAGGCAGCAGCTCCTCCCAATTTTCAGTATCACCTGCAAACTTACTTAGTAAGCCTTTGAGTCCTGCATCCCATTCTTTAATGAAGATGTTGATGAGCACTGGCCCCAGGATGGAGCCCTGCAGAACCCCACTAGTGACCAGCTGCCAGTCTGATGTCACCCCATTCACTATCACCCTTCGTGCCCAACCTGCAAGTTGCTTACCCATCACACGATGTGTTTATCCAGCTGTGGGCTGGACATTTGAACGATGCTGTGAAAGACAACATGAAAAACTTTACTGAAATCCAACAAGATTACTTCAACGCTTCCTTTGATAAACAAGGTGGGTTTCTTGGTTTTAAAAGGAAGATAAATTTGACAAACAGAATTTTCACCTTATGATTCTGTGTTGGCTGTCGCTGATAACCCTGTTGTCCTTCAATTGTTTTTCAATAACTCCCAGAATAATCTTATTCATATGATTATGCCATTTTCAGGTCATGACAATCATGACATGACATAATTTAATTAGTTTGTCTTGCAGCGGACTTGAAAACACCATATGGAATTTCAATGAAAGCCTGTGATAGTTTGAAAACGTTGTGAAGTTCCAGGTCACTTTAGTGTCACTGGGGGTCCTGAAAACATTCACTCAGTGCTTGCCATCAGTTGGGTAGTTAAACAAGGAGTTGAAAGTTATCTGAAGTGTATGAATTTCGATAGGAGTTTGTATTTTGTCTGTTTATGAAGCCATTATGTGCCCACTCCTTCAGAGCAAGCTGAAGGATATTGTTTCCAAAAAGATACACTGGAATTAAAAAGGCAACAGAAGGGACAAGGAATAACTTTCATCTTGAGGAAAAATCCAACCTGGGGTCTAGGACGTTTCAGATGAAATGACAGAAACTGAAGAGGGAACATAAGAGGCCTGCTAAAGGGAGAGCAGCATGGAGAAGGAAAATCAGGATCTTTCACCATCAAGTTGCAAGAGTAAGTGCTACTGAGTGAAATTATTAGACAATGTTTGAAACAAACAAAAAGCAATACTTTTTTGCTCAATGCATAATCACATTTGGAACTCATTGGTGCAAGATTTCATGGATCCTGATAGTATAAATGTGTTCAGAAAGGCATGAAACAAGTCTGCTGAAGGATGCAGCATCTGAGTCAGCAAGCAGTTTTACCAATGATTGCCAGAGGCTCACGGGGGAAGATCCTTCTGAATACATCCCATTTCTTACACACCCCCTTAAACATCTTAGCTGGGACATTTTCAGAGAAAGTCTGCTCTAGATGATCCACATTTGGTCTCCTTCAGTATCGTCACTTTTATGAGTTCAGGAATAAAGGAAGCAGTAATATTTCAGTAAAGGAGAAAAAAATCAGTGCAAGAGACTTTTGTACTCATGAGTGCCAATGGTATACAGGCTTTGCTCTTGAATAAAACGAAACTACTTGTACATGGGTCGGGTTTTCTTCTTCTGAGAATGAAAACAGGCCTTACGTTGTCATTCATATCACATTTTTTGAACGAGATGCAGTTTATCTTTTAATAAAAACACTGTTCTGAGAGGAATCACATAAGGGGGCTGTTTGAAAGCTGTGGAGGAAATGGACTGCATGTCCCTACTAAACCAAAGCAGCTTGATCCTTGATCTCCACCAGTGTTCCCAGGCAGCCAGCACTAGGCAGGAGCCAGCCTGGGCACTGCCCAGTGGTGCTGGTGCCTGGTGTGGCTCTGCTGGGCCTCTGTGATGGGTTTGTAGCCATCCACCTGCACACTTCCATCCCAGGTAGCCTCTTCCCTGGAGAGCTGGAGATCAGGGCCATCCCACATAGCAGCTTCTGCTTAGAGACCACTGCTACATAGAGGAGGAAGAGAAGGAGAAAGATAAAGAAGAGGGAAGAATTCAGAAAGCAACAGAGTCTTGAGGGTTTATTTCCATGTTTACATCTGTCTGTAACAGCTTGGTGAATGTGTATGAAGTACCACTGGTTCTGCTGAGGTGCACAAGAGAAAAAGGATGGCCATGGGGAGCTGCAGGGGCCTGGTTTGCTGAAAAGTCACCACTCTTTGCAAACCCTTCTCCCTGAACCATATACATTTAGAAGAGCAGCAGATCCCTCATTCCTGAGGGAACATCTGAAGGTGAAATGTCCTATGCACAGCACTTCAGAGACACAGCAATGCATGTTACACAACAATGAAGCTCTATTTACAAGTATCTGTCTGAAATTTGAAGCTTCCAGTTTGGACCTAAGGAAAGGCTTGTGTGCCTAGAAGCTTGTTGGTGTTTTTCAGCAATACTGGTTGATTTCATAATATAGATATTACGTTCACAACTTGCCCTTCTTTATCCTTAGACCATGGCAACGACAGCACTAAATATAATATTGAGACTTGGCAAAAATATTTTTCTAACTCCCTAGTTTCACATGAACCATGTCTTCCCTTGCTTGCATGGGATACTTGCAGCTTTCTAGAGTTTCAGTAAAGTAAAACTGAACTTAGAGGGCCAGAGAGTAATTATGTCAATGGATACTTCTGGGGAATTCACTCAAAAGTTTAAAATCATTTCAGGAATGCCTCCTGGCAAAGATGAGGAGACTGGATATTAACCTTGATGGATAAAATGAGAGACCTCAAACTCTACATGCTCTCATGGAGAAGAAATGTCTCCACTACAGATTTAGAGAAATATTCAAGGAAAATGTCAAAATACATAAAACCATTTTCCAAACACCACACCCCTCAGCAATTCTACTTTCACCTAGAACTGAAAGAAATTAATTATTCCCCAGAAAAAAAATGTGTCCCTGCTATTTGTAAAAATGACAAGAGATAGGAAGTTAGTTCCCTTCTACTATGGAGTCCTTAGAGGGGATCAAATAGCTTGTGTTTATTTATCTTTACTAGCATAACCAGCTGTCAGTGGATTATCTCCTTCTGTCATCGATATGGCTTCCTTTCACGATCAGACAGCTGCAGGAGCAGTGAAGATTTTTTTTCCCCCTGATTTTTGGCTTGTTAGTTAATTGTGTCGCTCACTTTTGGTTGAGGGAGCGAACTGCTTGGTGGGGAATCTGCCCCTGAGGCCAGTCTGTCCTGCTTCTCTGCTATGCAACTGAAAATTTTAGAGGCTTCTCCTTTGTTTCAATGGTGAGACTAAAATGGCATAATCGGATAAACAAAAACATAATTTTATACCCTCTGGCTCAAGATACAGCTGCCCCATAGATGTGCTTTGAAATGACACAGGCATGGCACCTCATGCTGGGAAGTGGGGGGATTTTCCACTGCAAGGTAGGATTGTCCCAGATGTACAATGTTGACCACAGTGCAGCAGCATCGACACCTGATTCAGATGAGAATGATTTGGCACTGTACTCATTTTTTGGCACAGTTAAGGAAAAGACTGGCTATTTCCACCCCTAGAAACTTGATATACAGCATCAGCATTAACAAACTCCCACCCTTAGCTCAGTCTGAATCTGCGTGCAGAAAGAAAACATGCACCTGTCTTTCTGCTACTGCCACCCGTAAACCTGGGATTAACATCTGCAGGGGGGATGTGCCTGTGCTCAGCACACAGTGTGCAGCATGAGGATTATTCACATATCATATCTTCACCTGGGAGAGGAAACAGAACAGTAATAAGGAGTCCTCCACAATGCAAACTTTCCACATTGACAAAGTTTCTTTCTGCATTGCCACAGTTTAGTGCATACAATTGGATCACTTTGAGGGAGACCCCAAGTGGTGTGGGGTGAGAAAGGTCCCCGTGATATTTTAATCTGTGAGAATCTAGGATAAGTCAGCAGTGTGTGGGCTGGAGTGGGGTGATGCCTGGATGGAACACCTGCTTTTGGAGTGCTCCACAGTAATTTGAAGGCTGAGATTCCTTTGCATTTAAAGGTGGGGACAGATCATCTCAATTAAAAGGGGATTGAGATTCTTCTTTTGGGACCAGCTGAGGCTACTCAGTCCCAGGGAGATGGATGATGCTTCAAGAAAAACTTCTCAGGCTGACACAGTTCAGAAGCAACCCTTAAGCCTCCATTTGGGATGATGTGAGACATCTCAGTTTGGCATTGAGAGGATGCCTTAGATTCACTGCAGAGCATTTATTCTCTGAGAGGCATATAGGGGGCACTCAACATTCAGGGACCTTCAGATCTGAGTCTATTGGCCTCAATATGCCAGCACTGATATTAAGGATACAACAATTTGGATGGGGAGTTAGCTTAAGGAACATCAGTTTTTGAAATGCAGGGCTGTATGATATAGAAGGGACCAGAAAACTTCAGTTTGTGGAGGGAAAGTTGCCCAAGGGCACCTCCATGGTTCTGCCAGGATACCTGGGTATGGTGGGTATCAGAAGGGCAGAGCTTGGGGGTTTCTGGGTATCTGGATCTGGGAGAGTACCTTGCAACGTAGATGCAAGACCCATATGGTGCTGAGCACCTTCTGCCCTGGGTTAATTTGGGAACATCCATTATGCCTTCATCCCCTGTGAACCCCCTGGTCCAAACAGTACTTCTGGCAACCTCTATGCAGTTGGTGGGAGAAGTATAGAAAAACATTGAAGTCCAAATTTCTATGGGCTTTCTGTGTCTACACCCAGGCTTTGTGGGGCTTGGCCAGGGGTGGTAAACAGGCCAGAGCAGCATTTTTGGTATGGCAAGCTAGTGGTCAAAGCCTGGAGAGTGGTTGGTGTTGCATTCGTTCCTGTGCTGGAGAGCAAGGTGAAGGCTTGCAAGCTACAGTGAGGCTCAGAAAATGTCATGGTGAGGCACTGTCATTCCTGACAGGCTTCTTCCTTTAGAGGTCTGATACTGTGTTCAGTTCTGGGCCCCTCACTACAAGAAAGACATTGTGGCACTGGAGCAAGTCCAGAGAAGGGCAACAGAGCTGGTGAAGGGTCTGGAGCACAAGCTGATGAGAAACAGCTGAGGGAGATGGGGTTTTTAGACTGGAGAAAAGAAGGTTCAGGAGTAGCTTTATCACTCTCTACAACTACCCAAAAGGAGGTTATAGTGAGGTGGGGATCAGCCTTTTCTCCCAGGTAACAAGTGATAGGACAAGAGAAAACAGTCTCAAATTGCACCAGGGAAGGTTTAGATTGGATATGAGACAAAATTTTGCACAGAAAGAGTTGTAAAGCATTGGAACAGACTGCCTAGGAAAGTGGTGAAGTCACCATCTCTGGAAGTGTTCTAAAAACATGTGGATCTAACACTTGAGGACATGCTTTAATGGTGAACATGGTTGTGGTTCTACATTGATGGTTGGATTTCATGATACTAAAGGTCATCTGTTCCTTTTTTCTCCCTCTCTTTCCTTTCAGACCTAACTGCAAGAATACTTCTACCTTTAGTCACTCTCCTCCATGAAATCTCCCTTCTCTCCTGTCTCCTAATGCATATCCTCTCTCACATCCTTCTGTTTCCCCTTGCTCTTGTCTATGCACTTCCCTAGCTTCCCACTTCTTTCCCTCTCTCCTTTCTTGATGTTTTTCTTTCCTCTCCTTTCTGCTGCCTGCATCCCAGTGAGTGTCCCTTCCTGTCTTCCTTTTCCTCCATCCTTTTCTATGCTCTCTTGCAACTTCCCTGGCTCCCAGATTTCTCTTCCTGCTATTGCCCCTCTCCAGCCCAAAAGTCTCCAACTCTCACTCTAATTCTCTCTCTTGAGAGAGCCTGTGAGGGTGACAAGACTGAAAAGAAGGACTTAAAATGAGAAATCAAGAACAAGCCACAGGGAAAGCTGAAGAAGTGAAGTGTATAGGAAGAAAGTAAAAGAAGGGTAATGAGACCAGGGAGACAAAACCAGAAAGACGAACTAAGAGTCACTAATCTCCCAGACATGGTAGAGGGAGAGAAAAAACAAAATAAAACATCTGGAAAATGCAGCAGAAAAGATAAGGCTGTTCCTAGTTATCTAGTGCTGTGGCAATGAGTCAGAATCAGCGAGTTTCTGATCTCCTACTCAAATGTAAACAAATGTTCCTTCATCTTTATTGCAGTGGTGCCCAAAGGATGCCAATCACACAGCACAGCGGGTTTATTTCCACACAAGAGACCTCGCAACCCCCGGCAGCACTTCTGTAAGGCAAAGTCAAAAAGAAGGAGGAGGATACAGCATACCTGCAAAGCTGTAAGGTGGGTATCAGTCTGGGGGTTAAAAACTGGTTGAGGTTTACAAGCTTTTTTTCCCACCAAACCTGAAACACATGAAGATTACCTGCTGGAAAGACGACAAGGTCTGACCTGCTGGAACACTTCTCTGTGGAGAAGGAACTGTGGCTCCTGGTCAACAACAATCTGTCCATGAGCCAGTAGTGCCTTTGTGACCAAGGAGGCCAATAGTATCTGGGAGCACATCAGGAAGAGCACTGCCATCAGGCTGAGAGGTGATCCTACCCTACCCAGCCCTGATGAGGCTTCACCTGGAGCACTGGGTCCAGTTCTGAGCTCCTCAGTACAAGGGAAGCATGGAACTCCTATAGCGGGTCCAGCAGAGGGCAACAAGGATGATTAAGGGACTGGAGCTTCTCTCTTACAAGGAAAGACTGAGAGAGTTGGGCCTATTCAGCTTCAAGAAGAGACAACTGAGAGATGGACCTCATCAATGTCTATCAGTATCTGAAGGGAGGGTGTCAGAGGGTGGAGCCAGGTTCTGCTCGGTGGTGCCCAGCAATAGAACAAGAGGCAACAGGCAGAGACTGAAGCAGAAGTTCCATGAACATGAGAAACAACTTCACCATGTGGGTGACCAAGCATTTTAACAGGTTCCCCCGAGAGGTATGGAGTCTCCTTTCTTGGAGATACTCAAAAGCCATCTGGACACCATTCTGAGTAAAGTACTCTTGGGTACCCTGCTTGAGCAGGGAGGTTGGACTAGATCACCTCCAGTGGTCCCTTCCAACCTTCCCGATTCTGTGAAGATGCTTGCCCACAGGTGAGCCAGTGTGGCCGCTCTGGCAGGAGAGCCTGGCCCTCACCAGCTCTGGTCCTTCTCTTTGGCCTGAGATATATCAAGCAGCTAGATATTCTGCTCTTCTGCTCTTTGTTTCTTGTAACTGAATCCTACACAGTTCCAAATAACTCTTACCTCATGTATTCAGTAAAGCCATATTTAGCTATGTTAACTGGAGAAAAGTGCCGGGCAAACCCTTGTTAAAGATTATTGTATTCTTGGACTGTGATGTTCTACTGATTTCACTCGTCTCTTTGGACCCAAACCACATGAAAATAAATAGTTATGATAAAGAGGGATTACCTTTGCTAGGTACATCTTGCCTATATCTGACTATATGTCAGTGCGAAACTGCCTCACCCTTTATATTTGTCAGGAGAAGCTAAAGTAAAGGTTGTATTAACTGCTATTTACCCTTGTCCTGTGGTATGCAGCCAGTGTGAAATTCAAAGACAATTTAGAATGCTGTCACCAGTCCTACTGATGGTACTTTGCACTCCCTTTATGTAGTACAAAGCAAATCGTACTTCAGGTGTTTAATTTTTTTCTCAAAATTAAGACATTAAACATATTTACTTTTCATCTTGCAATGCTCCATCCCTCTGATGCACTGGTTCTGACTTCCAGGGGGATGCCTTTCTAGAAACGTTTGTGCACAGCTGCTCACTGTACAAATATGCCCTTAGGATCCACTCGTAGTGAGTACCCTCCCTTTACATCCATGTAAGTTGGTTGTGAAGCAGAAGGGTCACTGAATATACTTTAGTCCTTTGCAATCAGTCTCTGAAGAGCAGAAAGTTTGCTTTGGCAGCACAAATCTGTTCATTCCATCAGCAAGACAGCACAGATTGAGGCTGCTGGCACTTAATATATGTAAATTGTCAGGAATTCTAAGCCACCCATCCACACCAGCTCTTCTGAAGGCAAAGCACTGTGCCCCATGTCTCTCAAATCCAGCACAGTCTTGACCAACTCTTGTTGACTATTTCTGGCATGAACTAGGGAAGCCCTTACACAGATTTTAACACGTGAAGGGATCAGACCTGTTGCAATGCTGTATTTCACACATGTAGCACAAAACAGAAAAACAAAGTGCAAGAAAAGTGATCTGCGTTCAGATCTTCTCTTTTCCAGTGGCTTGCTGTGGTGCAATAGCCAAATCACTGGATTTCTCTGCCTCCTCTTCCTTATGCAAACAAGGGGAAGTGATACTTAGTCATTATTAGAACATCCAGGGATGCAAATTACTGTGTCAATGATTACTGTTTGTTCTCAAAATACATGCCATTTCCCTTTATCCCATTTACAACACTGGATTAGTCACTTCCAATATTACAGAATCATAACCATTCATTCCTTCAGATAAAGTACTAAAAAAAAAAAAGGATCCCTGATCTCTGAGAGGTGGGCCACTATTTAACCCACGTTTATGTGGGATCAAGTTGCATAGATACTGGAGTGATGGAGGCTATTAAGCACAGAGGTGACCAATAAACAGCAGAAAAAAGTGCATAATATAATGAGGATATAGCAAATGCTTGTCTCATGTAACATCTGATGGCTAATGAGTATTTGTAACTCATCTGCAAGAACAGCTTTACTTTCTTGCAATGATACTGATTACATCAGGAACTTCATAGTAGTACAGAACAGTACATAAATTAAAATCATTAGACTGAGGGGATACACAGCTATTAGCACACATCAGCGTGCTTTCTTGAATGTGGATTTTACAAAGTAGGAAATGTCTTCAAGAATCTACCTACCTCTTTGTGGTTTTGCAAAGGCATTTTTTGCTGCTACATGTTTATTAGTGCCAACTTCTCCCTTGCTGAATTTGGAAGTATAAAAAAATCCCTGATCTTTGTCTATATATTGTTGTAGCAAGGGAGGAAAATGTTTTATTGAAGCTTGTTGGAATTTTGAATGAGCTTTAATCACGGAGATACTGGAGACAATTACTCAGGCTGTGGCTAAACACAAAATTGCAGCAATTGAACTGAAGATTGGAAACTGATAAAGCAGTTTAAGCCTCTAGAAAAATACCTTTCTCTGCTTAGGTCAGCATGGGCCCCACACACCTTTCTTTGCAGGTAAGGAGGAAGTAACAGTTGTCATTCATCTTGATTCTTACAAAGTTTGAAAACTATTCCACACAACATTCTCCTAAGAAAACAAAGAAAATACAGTTTAGATGAAAATTTTCATATAGTAGGCGCCTAATTGGTTAAAAAAATAGGTTTAAAACCTAGTTATCTATTGTTCTCTGTCAGACTTAGAGGAATTTTCAAATGGGATCCTTCCAACATCTGTGTGGAATCCATTTTATGCAGTATTTTCATTAACAACCTGTGACGAGGGAATAAAGAGTACTCATAAAATCTGCAGACATCATCTAGCTGGGAGAGGATGCAAACAGTTTGGCGGATGGACTGAGAATTCAAAATGATGTTGCTAAATTGGAGAAAATCAACGACTCAGTAAAGAAAAGTGCAAAGTGCTACACTTAAGAGGAAGAAATCAAAAACACAAAGACAAAATGGGGACTAAGTGGCCAGGCAGCAGTACTGCAGAAAAGCAGCTCGGGGTGTCAGCCATGAACCGAAGTCAACAGTATGATGCTGCTCCAAAAAAAGGCTGAGCTAATGCAGGATGCATTAGCTGGGTGCACAATGCAGATGACCATTTTGCTCTTCCTGGCCTGGGGAATGACAGACACAAACGGAGGGTTTCACAGCCCAGCAAGCAAACCTGAGAAGAGGCTTTGGAAGATTAAGGATGTTTGTTTAAGATGGGCAGGCCTGAAGAATGATAGAGTAACCATTGGCTTCTGGCTGACTGCTGGGAGTGGGACAAATAGAGGTTTCTGCTTCAAAACAGAAAACCCTGAAAATCCCTGCCATTTAGGCACAAGGGCAGGAAGTGACAGAGCTACAGAGGTGGCCGTGCACAGTGTCCTTAGCCATGCTGTGGCCAACTTCATCCAGGGAAGATCAGGCCTGACAGTGGGCAGCAAATGTAGGATGCAGATGGAAACAAGCGCAAGGCACCTGCTCAGGGTGGCCATGGCTGAACCACACCATCCCAGAAATGCAGACAAAATTACTTATTTTGCTGTAAAGCCCTCAGATGCCAACATTTAATTTGACAGTGGAAGCAGAGCAAATTCCTCCTACCTACCAAGTGATGGAGAAACCCTGTAGCAGCTGGCAGTAAAAGGCCATGAATTATGTCCCTGGCCTTTCCTATTGAGCCATTTCTAAACATCCTGGTGAGGAGATCCTGGGAGGCTTCCAGGAGGCAATATAAAGTGCCTAAGTTCTTGTCAGTGCAAGCAGTCCCTGCTTGTCTGCCTGTATCCATGTGGACAGTTTTTGTTTCAGTAGCTACTAGTCTCTGTTATGATTTAAATAAGAAAAAAATTGACAATATTTTCCTCCATGTTTTCAGTTTTCTCTAGAGCTGGCTGCACTTTCTTCAAATACCAGAGCTTTGAATTTCATTGAGGAAACAATAAAACAAAAAATGCAGAAAAATTCTGAAACGCACTGAGTTTTTTTCACCCTGTTTCTCAACCATGAGGAAAAGCCTAGCAAATGCTAAGTGACAAATATGGGTTTGCCAGCCCCCACTGCCCAAATCTAGTGAATAATATCACATTTCTTTTGGATGAAATGGGATTAGCACATATTTATTGGTCTTAAAAATCGATCAAGAGACATAGGATTCTTAACAGTTGGGAAGGTGAGAGGCTCCATGGAGATCCATCATTACTGAGGAAGCTGTGTCCCCTGCAGTAGACTGTAGCTGGAAAGATGTGAGAAAACAGAACTATCCTGCTTGCTGTGGGGTGGGGTGGAGAGGAACAAAGAGCACTGTGGCTGAGCAGGTAGAGGGATGGATGGGCAGGTAGTGGGAGTTGAAACGAATTGGACTCGCTGCAAGACACAGGAAACTTTTCACCTGTCCCTGTGCCACAACATCTCCAACTATAAAATGAGATGAGCCTAGCTTTTCCTTATAAATAAATCTAACTAACTCTCTTTATGAATGACTTGCCTTATAAATAGCTTGCCTTATAAATAGCTTACATGGCAAACACTACATAGGACATAACGGGCTCTGTGGCATTTTTCATAATAAACACATTTCTAAACCCAAATAGCTCAGTAAAACAGTTACAGATGCTATGCTACTTAAGGGAAGCATGTGCTTTCAAAATGTGTTGTTAGGATAAAAACCCAATTCATTGGACTGATTTAAATGTATTAGCAAGCATCTAACCTGCAGTAATTGCAAAAATCTAATTACAAAATTAAAACGATTATCAAGGCACCCCTCAATGTTCATGATACTACATCTATTTTATACAGAAATTCATAGTATCTGAAGCATCCCATAAAATAAACAATATAATCCCTAACTAAAGAAGGAGTTGTTTTTTGCAAATCTTTTGGGTTAGAGTTAAAATAAGTAACTTTACCGATTAGTCACAGAGTGTTTGCTTACTTGGGCTGGAAGCCAGTCCATGTCAGCACTCCCTGGAGTAAATCCATGTGCAACAGCCCAGTGTCACAGAGATGCCCCAAGTGACAGTGACTAACAGTGCAAAGGGGTGTCTTGTGATCCCAATTCATGTGCACACAGGGCAAGACCCACATCTTCCAACACTTATGAAGACAAGCTGTAACCTCAGACAGGGAAACTGCTTCACTTGAAAGACCCCATCTGCTCCCCTTTCTTAAAACATTCTTGCCATTAAGGGGATTCTTGCATGGTGGTTCTCCTCCTCTACTTGTAGATTGCAGACATAGATCATATTGACTGTATGCTATAGGTACATTGTAGATTATACACTGGGCAATGCTTATTGGTGACCCCAACATGATGCCATTTGTGGAGAAAATAAAACACATCAGTCAATTTTTTTTTACTTCTGCCAATGGCCAGAAAATGGTGATTAGCTGGGAAATGTTTGAGCAAGCATTGGCAAGTCAGTGTGGATACTCTTTGCCGTGTGGATACTTTGGGATTCTTCCTGACTTTGTCTGGCTCTTCAGAAGACAAGTTCACATCAGGGCCTTCCTTTCCATCGTCTTCCAGGAACTGCTTTTCACTTCTGAGAATTACCAGGTGCCAAAGGTGATGGCTGAGGTGGTTGCTGGTGGAGCAGGCAGAGAGGATGAACTTTACCTAGTTAGCAGGAACATACTGATCTTGTCAAATATTTCTGACAAAACATTCGGTAGTTTCATTTCAGTTAGGGACAAAGAAACCTTCACTTCCACAAGATAAAAAAGTCTCATTTAAATTACCTTAAGGCAACCATGAAGTTCAGTTCTCCAATCTTGTCAAAGCAAGGGTCTTCAACCAGGTGCTCCTGGTACCACCTATCAACAGGACTATTTCTCTGCACAGGCAGTTGTTTGTGAAACTTGGCTTAGCCCTTTCACAACACCCTCTTAGCACTTTCCAAGAGCCATTTAGCACTTAGCACAGCAAGCAATATGTGGTGAAGGACATGGGAAAAGAAGTGGGATATATTAGGACTGACTGCTGTTCGAGGGAATTTGCGTATTAAAGTAGATTATAGTATCAGAAATAGTAATTGGGTACTGTTGTGGGCAAAAAAAAAAAACACCAAACAAAAAAACAACTAAACCAACCTTCCAAGGATAAATTTCTCCAGACCCTAGTTCTGATTACTTTTTAACCAAATCAAAATCTGCAGTCACCAGAAGCTCACTGGAATCTATGTTTTTGTTCAGTCTTTAATTTTTTGAACTTAGTTGCCATCTCTTGAAGAACTTACCAATTATCCAGATATTTCCCCCTCTAATAAGTATGCACTACAACTGAGAAACTGCCCATGCAGTATCTGTTAAAAGGAATAGCATATTTGGTGAACTGTTCCAGGATAAGCTGTTCCTGAGCAGCTTCCTGTTTATATCATTGTCAGCTCTAGTGTCCATGATGTCCATGAAGTCTTCCATGTCTGATGCTCCACTTGCTGCACTTTGCTGCAGTCTCTGCAGTGCTTTGTGGCTGGGAAAAATCTGCCCATGCTCTCTCTGGAGCAGAGAGCTCAGTCCTTACATACATTTTATAATTCTTTATATTTCCCAGCTTATATACAGACAATTTTCTGTGTAGTTTTTTTACCAAATGCAATGCACAGTGTGTTCAGTTTCACCATGTTTTTTACAGATTTTTCATAAGTTGGCATCACTTTATACATCTTCCACTGATTTCCACTTCTGTTTCTATGGATGTTCTTTCCTCTGCATGACCTGGAGACAGCTTGGCAACTCAAGGCAGCCTAAAGAGCTCCTTCTATGCAGAAACTGCAGGTCCTAGAGTATGCTGAGCCAACATCAAAGATAAAACATTAAAGATACTGACACAGCAATGGCACTGGCAATCAGCTCTTGCACGTGTGAAGAATCTCTAAGGATGCCCTTATGCAGCTCCTTCTTCTATCCCTCTGATTAAGGTGATCTGCTACCATTTTACATCACTTTGTCAAACGTACGTTTGTCAGTGCAGCCTGCTGTCACCAAGAACATTAATGTCAGTGCAACTTCCCATGTTCTGCTAATTATCCTCTATCTGATACAACTTTGATCACTTCTTGAATATGGCATTTTCCCTTTAGCCAAGCACTAAGAATGCTTTACAAATCCTAGTTTTTACAAGGGTGGGGAGCTAACCTTGGTTGACTCTGAACTTTAGTTTTCCTAGCTTTTTTTGGATTTTGTTTTAAATACTGGGTGGTTTGGCAAAAGATAGGTGTTTGATGCAATTCAGAACATAAGTCAAAAGACTGCAAAAGTGGAAAGAATTAATTCCTTACTTATCCCATCCTTCTGCACTGCAAACCCAGGCTCCTTCAGGGAACAGATGACATGACACCATCAACATGCTGCTGCACAGTGAGCAGTAGCACTTCTCACTGCACGGTCACCTTGCTGCCAGGGCCGTGGAGACAGACTGGAGCCAGCTGCCAGCTAGCAGCTCCCAACAGCACAGCCATGGCTGCTGGGGGTTCCGTGTTGGGTCTTTCCCCAGCCTCTCAGCAAGTTTGCAGTTGGCATGGAATGTCATGCTGCTCACAACATTCTGCTTAGAGGCCAAGCTGCCAGTGAAAACCAGCTCTACTGTTCAAACCGCTCCTCTAAGTTACACAGTCAGTTCTGTAGGGAAATAGTCGGCTTGGACAGGTAATTACATTCTCAGTTATCTCTTCCTTGAAAATCTTCCTCTGTGTTTACATCTCAGACCTCCTCTGGCATTTGGACGAGGCTGGTGCTCATCTATCAGTGCAACGATCCAAAGATGTACAGGATGTATTTGTGTACACAATGACCTCTCCTATAAGACGCACCTTTAGTGTTGCCTCTGTCTTGCATCCCCAAGGAAAGCTTCCCTCTTGGATGGCTTAACGTTTTGAGCTGGAGCTGAACCAGTGGCCGCTTAGCCAGAGCAGCCATTCGAGGACTTCTCTCCCACGGCCTTGCTGAGGGATGGAGGGGAGGCAGCCCCTCTCTGCTGGGACGGACGGCTGGAGACGAGGGCTGGGCAGGCCCGGCGCGCCCCGAGCGCGCCCCGCAGAGCGGCTCTCCCTCCCGCCCTCCGCGCGCGCCCGCTGCCGCGGGAGCGCGCACGGCGGCGCTCGCGGACCCGCCCTGGCCCGCCGTGGCCGCGGCGGCGGCGCCCTCTGGCGGCCGCGCCGGGCGCGCGCGGCCCGCGGTGCCGCGGCTGCCCGGGCCCGGCCGGAGCCCCCGCTCCCGCTCGGCAGCGCCGGCCGCCGGGACTGCGCTTTGGCCTCTCTGCTCCTTGGGGGGTTTCTGACTAAAATGAC
Organism: Passer domesticus; assembly: GCF_036417665.1. Classification (NCBI taxonomy): domain Eukaryota; kingdom Metazoa; phylum Chordata; class Aves; order Passeriformes; family Passeridae; genus Passer; species Passer domesticus. The sequence continues at coordinate 38,668,428 of NC_087479.1, forward strand.
GTTAAAGACCAGCGGGTTTTACAGGAAAGATTGCGCAAACTTTCTGGAAAATCACCGGTGACTGCGGTGGGGTTGGGGGGAATACATCGAGGGGAATACCTCGGAGGGAATACTCGGCTCTCCTTTTACGGCCCGGGCAGTGGGTCCGCCCTGTAGGTTTATCTACAAAAACAACCTCGGGCTCGAGGCTTGGCTCAGCACTCATGGTGCACATGGTGCAGACACTGGCATGGCCATGGCTACGGCATGGCCACAGGCACGGACAAGGCCACAGCCACAGCATGGCCACAGGCACGGACAAGGCCACAGCCACAGCATGGCCACAGCCACATTACAGACAAGGACATGGGCACAGCATGGACAAAGCCTCACCCACAGCCACCACCACAGCATAGTCATGGCCGCAGCATGGCTATGGACAAGGACACCTGTCATGGCCACAGCCACAGCATAGGCATGGACAAGGACATATCACAGGCTAAAAGGCCATGGCAATGAGCACGGCCATGGGCAAAAAGGCACTTGTCCATGGCCACAGCATGGGCACAAGAAAGGACAAGGACATGGCCATGGCCATAGCCAAAATGCCATGGGCACAGCCACGGGCACAACAAGGCCACATGCACAGACACGGACAAGGGCACGGCACGGGCACAGGCACTGGCACAGGCAAGTGCACAGCTACAGCACGGACACTAACACAGACACGGGCACGGACAGGGGCACGGCCCGGTCGGGGATGAGGCTGAGGATGAGGCTGAGGATGAGGATGAGGACGAGGACGAGGACGCGGACGCGGACGCAGCAGGACACGGCAGTGGCGCCCGCCCGCCACCAGGGGGCAGCGCCGCCGCGGGCCGGGCCCGCGCTGCCCTCACGGCGCCTCGTCAGCGAGCGCGGGGCGGGGCTGATGGCGGCCCCGCGGCTGGGGCCCGCGCTGGCCCGGGGAATCGCTTCCGTCTGCTTACCCTGCTCCATTGCGGTTCTCTCCACTAAGACGAGCAGCAAAAAGTGAGGGGGGTTGAAGTCCAAGAGAGAAGATCAGGTCAATTCAATAGGAGGAGCGAGAGAGAGGGCAAATAAACAACTTCACAGGTTTTCCTGATTTTCAAGTGCAAAGGGGAGTGTCTGTGGGCTAGGCGAGGCTCTGGCCCACATGCTTCGCAGCGCAGGCGGTGGCGGGTTTCAGAACTAGAACAGCTGTCAGTAGATTCCAGCACAGCAAGTTCTGTTTTCCTTTGATTGAGAGATCGAGTGCAAAGGGCCAACCAGCAGTGAGTTTGGGGGAAAATCCCATAGAAACAAAAGAGAATTGAAGCAATCCATTTCTTTTGATGATAAGGGTGAGACGTCGCGAATGTCAGCCAAATTGCTGAGCGTATCAGTATTGCCTGTGTTACGCTCACAGGTCAAACACAGTGTGAAGTCCATGAGAATACCCAGCTGCCAGGGCATCTGGGCTGTGCCAGAAAGACCTGCTGCTCTCTGCTCTCTTAGAGCTAAAAGAAAATTCAGTAAGTTGTGCACTTGAATGCTTCATCCTCCTCCCTCCCAAGCTTGAAAAGGTGACAGATGTTTTCTCAGGGCCTGTTATTTTAGACACCTCCATGATTTATATATCTCTGCAAGCCTGGTGGGTGGAATTGCATGTCACAGACGAGCTGAAAATAACTTGTATATGCTCATATACAGACTCTGATATCTATTGGCCCATGTAGAAAAACTCCAAATTGAATCACGTGATCTGTGCCTGGCGGATGCATTAAGATGGAGCAGTGGTGGGTTAAAGTGAAGTGGAGATGTTCAGTGAAGAGCACTGGCAAGGACTCTGTGGTAACACTGTGCACAGCAGAACCACCGTGGCTTAGCCCTCGTGATTGTTTTGCTAAGATAGGCAGTCACATATGGAGGGAAAATTCATATTTAGAACAATATGCAATTCCCTGTAGGATCGCAGAACTGGATAGGCTGCCTTTGGCCTCTGTGTGAGAGGTTCAGAAGATACCTGGAAAGGTGGCTGTAGAACTTTGTTTGGATGTGTGGGTTCTTCTCACTAGAAACAGTACTTGGAGAAATTCTGCTGTGGGACCTTGGACTGTCAAGCTGTTAACACCTGGTCAAGTATTTTGGGATAGCCTGATGGAAGAGGCAGAGAAATAAATATGTTATATCCAGGCATGCCCAGCACTCCAAAAATCTGTTGGGTGGCACTGTGTATGGCACATAGGCACACACCAGGCTGCAAGCCCAGTGTCAAGGCTGAGATGTAGGGGGATGTTGTTCTCAGGCGAACTTCTCTAAAGCAGAGGTTTCTGCTTCCCTCCATCCGTAGAACCCAGGGAGTTTCACCCAGCTGCTTATTCAGTTTTCCCCTGAGTGCTGCCTGGCTTCCTTTGGGTACAGCTCAGAACCAGCGTTCTCTGGGAGACGATAATATTTTCCAAGGCTGGGCCATTCATCCATGCCAGCCTCTAGAGGATATGGAGAAGCTGTGCAGAAAAGGCCCTGGGCACACTTGTCCACACCCTGTAGCCCGCAGCAGACATTCACATCCTGCCAAGGTAAACTGTGTGAGCCTGATTCACAGCCAGGTCTGCAGCAAAAGCAGTGAGTGAAGAGTGGCAGAACTTTAACTCCTTGGGAGGGGCTGAAGACAGAACTCACAGCAGACGACCCAAATTCTTGGCGGAAGCCTGTATCTCACAGGGTTTCCTGCCAGAGTTTCTGCTGTACCACAGGTCATCTCTGCACTTAAAGCCTTTTTTTCATTCTGGGAGTTTTTTTGTTCTGGGAGTTTTTTTTTTTTTCCTCAAGCAACACCTTCTGGCATTTGTTTCCACTTACCTGAGTGCTTCCCAAACACTGGGTTTAAACTTACTGTTGTCTAGTCCCCTTTGATCAGCAATATGTGATGACTCAGCCTAAACCACTGCTTTCACTTAGAAATCATTCAACCTGCCTGTCTAATTCCTCAGAGATTATCTGGATTCAGCATGTGCTCCTTTCCCTTTTGTCAAAGCCGCATGACTTCCAGTTTTCCCTTGCATCTTCCAGTTTATCTGTCCCCATAGTTGTTTGCTATTCCTTCTTTTGCGTCTCTCTGCCACAGAGTGTCACACAAAGTGATATTTTCAGATATATGGTGGAGGTGATGGGGATGTTAATTCTGCTCTCAGAGGTTCCTTTAGAAAAAAACTATTCTTTAAACACCCACAACACAAAAGGGTTTAGTTTTTAAGCTGACAGACAAATAATTTGTCCACAGTCAAAATGTTTGTGATGATAATGGTGCTGTGTCCTGAGGGAATTAATTAAACTATCTTGCTCACAAATACCTCAGTCCAGTGATGTCCCATGTTGTGTCCTGGTCTGAGACTCATGGCCCCACTCCTGCAGGAGGAAAATGCTTGCATCTTTGGAAAACTTGGGTGAAATTTTAAGTGACACAGCAGTAGTAGAACCCAAGGTCTTCTGCTGGCTTACTCTTACCCAACACAATTTAGATCCCTCTGTCCAAAACTTTGGATAATGCCAGTGGGAGAAATGGTACAAAATTGCCATTTTGTCTGGGAAGATGTTGGATCTATTTGCTCTTGCAATATCTTGATGTGTGTGTGGCTATATGGGAGTGTGGCAACAGGTCCCCTAATCTTCAGCCTGTGACTGTAGTGGAAAAAATAACATAGAAATGTCATGTAATTGTTATTTTAAAAATTGTGCTGTGTTTTGTTTGTTTTGGGTTTTTTTTTTAATGCCTCCCAGTTCTCCTATACTAGTTGCAGTCCAGGAAACTTTGTGTTTATTAAGCACTGTGTAAATTTGCAGCTCTCTATAAATGTAAAATCAATAGGAGTGATAACAGCAGCAAAGTGCTCAGTCCAGCCCTGGTAATAACCCAAGAGTGCTAATTCCTTGATAAGGTCACTTGCTTCACACAGGCACCTCCTCTCCGTGTGAAAACACAGGGTGCAGCACAGAAGATATTTGTGTTCCCTGACAAGGCAGAAGACCTGAAAACATGTAATTTCCAGCAGGTGACAATGGTGGGCAACAACGTGAAGGATTCTTACAATCTGTTGTAGAGGCCTTCATCCCTCCACGGAGCACTGCAAACATGTTCTCTTCTAGGAAATCAAAATCTTAGCAAACATCTGGTATCCTTTTTAATCTCTTCTCATAAGCAGATGAGAAAGGGGGATGTCCAGTAACCTGATGGAGTGAGCGAGATTGTATTTCTGGGGGATGAGCAGAGCAACAAAGATAAAGCCATGTGTGGCTGACCACTCTGAACTGTGGTCTCCATCAGTGATGCCACCACTCACAGGCTGGGCAGTTTCTGGGGTTCACTGAGTGTATGTAGGGACCACACTCCCGCCTTTCCCCAGGTGTCCTGGTGCTCTGCCTGCTCAGGCTACCCCACTTCCAACCAAACAGGTAGGTGGAAGGGCTTTGGACTTTTCACAGCTGGAACTTTACCACCAGGGGCAGTAATTAAGTATTTACTATGGAAAAATAGCTTGTATACCCCTAATGTCTGATTGTCCCCTCTACCTTCTGCTGTGGTGATTCTCTCAATGGTAGAACTCGAGCTTTGGTTGGCTCCATGCAGTCTGCTCCTCTTCCCTTCCAGGTCCCCTTCAAACATGGTTTAGGGTTCCCAGGTGCCTTACAGCCATTCACCTGGCCTCTGTCATGACCTCCCCATGGAATTTGCTTGTAGACCTGAGAACCCAGGATAAATCCATTCCCTCCTTCTTGCTCACCACTGCCAGTGAGCCTGCTGTCATTCTGCTCTGTGGTGGGTCCATAGTGACCTTTGGGCTTTTTCTTTGCCATACTGCTGCAGTAAATCCAATCCATCTGCACATCAGTCCCCTTCTGTTTTCTTCTTCCCTGCCCTCTGCCTGCTATTGCACCCCTAGGTCCAGTGACCTTAGGCACAGGAAGAATCCTCCTTAAGACCCTATCCCAAAGGTGGCAACCCCTGCTATTAAATAATAATCACACAGTAATAATCACCAGAGGGCTGGCAGGGACTTGGGGAGGTCTCTGAAGCCACCACCCCCTCTCCAAGGTGGAGTCACCCAGGAGCAGAGTGTGACGTGGGCGTTAAATGCTTCCAGCAGCTGGGATGCCGCAGCCTCCCCAGCAGCCCCCTGCGGCCCAGGAGACCGTCCTGGAGAAAAAGCACTTTCTCGAGCATAGCACAAATCCTTTCTCCTGCAAATAAGGCTGATGATTACTTGTCCTTCTTCTGGTGGATCTGGAGTAGAACTGATCATTGTCTGCTTTATAGAACCTTTTATATAATAACAAAACAGCTTTTAGAGTAACTGAGAAAGAGGCGTTTGCTCACTTGCAAAGTCAGGAAATTCCCTGCCAATGGACATTCTTTGTCGGGGATCCTTTGCCAGCATAGGCTGAGCACTAAGCCCCACAATCTGCATTTTCCTTTTGAATGACTCCCACAAAATAAACCAAATATCACATCCAAGGAGATTTATTACATCCCTTCCAAGGGCGAAGCATTCCTCAGCTACATTCCATTTCTGTCTTTTGTGCTTAGGAAAGGGGAAAAAAATCGCTGTGATGCCGCTGGATCCCACCCCTCCAGGGCTTCTGTCGTTAATAAAGTCGAGCAGCTGGAGCCAGATTTGTCAGACTAGTCCTGAATGGCTGGCTCTCTCCTGCTGCAAAAGCAGCACCATCAGAGCAGCGCTAGGATTCCTGCTTCTGCTGAAAGACTAATAAGTCGTGGCACCACGTTTCCTCAGTAAAACCACCTTTTGTTGTTCCCAGTGACACCTTATCCCTGTGGCAGCAGCTTGCCAGAGTGGATCTTCTCGTTTCCTAGCTGCTTTGCCTTCTCCTGCCTCTGCATGATGCAAGAGTTTGCAATGCTTTTTGGGAGCTCAGATGTGCTCACAGGGACTCTGCTTGAAGCAATTGCTCTCTCCAGGCTTTGCAGTGAAGCTTTTACCCAGATGTGTACATGAGGATGTATATAGAAGGAGGGCAAGGAGGTGAAACCTCTGTTGTGTTATCTGAGCTTAATTAAGTTTCACCCCTAGGCAGTTGCTAATTGATTGACCACAGAACTGTAAAAGGGAGCAAATTTAGCAGAGCTCATTAAAATAGAGTTTGGAATTTGAATTTTTTTATTTTATAGATTAATACCTTTGACTGATGCCTTGCTGACTGATATTCATGGAACAAACTCTGTTCAGCAAATGTTGGTAGGTGGATTTGGCTTTTTAAACCCAAATGAGAGAATTGGTGAGTACACAGATGCCTGTTCATCCTCACTGTGTCCCTTGCCAGCATTTATAGGTATCACTTATCTGGAGCTCTAATACTGCTTTCTGCTCCAGCCAAGGCTGTGCTAACCAGCAAGGTATCAAGTAAATTTCAATTTCACAGGCTTCAAAAGCTTTTCACAAAATTGACAAAAAAATCCGCCCCAAACCAAAGATCAGCTCACCCACCATAAAATGCAGTCACTGCAGGTGTGGGTGAAGCCAGTTGTGCAACAGCACAGGACAACACCCCAGTTCAGTGGTGTAGTAAGTGGAGAAGGGGAAAAGATGCTGTGTACAAGGGGAGCTGCAGGAAGAACAAAGGGAAGAGGATTGTCTTTTCCCAAACAGCTGGAACATAGACTGTTCGGAACATTCAAAGATCATTTCCAATCTGATGGTGTTCACGTCTGTCCTACACAATCAAACTCCCATGCAGAGCAGGAGTCACCCCAGTAACAGTTGCCTTCTCCTCAAATACATCAGGACACTGTCTGCAGGCCTTCTCTCCAAGTACTACTCTTGACCTTTTGTTGGTGAGGTTTGACACAAAGGGAGCTCATCCTGTCAGGACTGAGACATAGCCAGTGTGCAGAAAAGGCTACAGAAAATAAGGTATGCAGAACAGTGTGGAATAGACATGCACACCTGAAGATGTGAAGGATGAAGGAGACCATTATGAGCACAATGGAAGAGCAGCCACTGCACAGCTGACAGGCAGCTGTTAGAAGGCAAACTTTCACAACCAGCCCAGCAAAAGTTCCTTTTATCACTTGGAGCGAATTCACTGCAGCTCCCATCAGCCTTAAAACCATTTCAGATGGGTTTTAAAGCTATTTATAGTGTGGGGGAAAGTCCTGTTGTGTAGTAAACTCAAAGAGTAGTGTGTGCAACCTGGATTGAGAAGTTGCAGCATATTTGAAGTTTCCCCTGTCAGCCTGTGAGTTGCTTCCCTTTTTTTTTCCTTGCAAGGAGAGACTGTTGTCCTATTCCCTCCAGCTCATCATCCTCAAAGAAGAATGCTCATCTCTCCTGAAGAGATTTCATGCATTCTATGAAGACTTTCAAAAATTTGATGGAACTGTCAGCTGAATAGCAACATGGACAAACGACACCTGTCCTAAATGGGTTTCACTGTGAACACATCTCTACAGTTAAGATTGTCTACTGCTGTCCTAGGCTTGTTTGCCTCTAGGCCCTTCAGAGCCCTTCTGAGTTGCTTTTCTGACTCTTCTGTTCATAAAATGTTTAACATCTGTGAGCACTTACAGGAAAGTTCCAAGTTTCACACCGTATTTGAAAGTTGCTGGTTTGTTTGGTCTCTGATTTAGGTAGTGGTTCCCAAGAATAAATCTTTAGCTGTAGCTATGAGGAAGAGGGACTGTTACTGTCTCTGTAGTGAAATGACATTTGTTGACAGGAAGAACTGACCTTCCAGGAGAAGATGTTACTGAGGAAAGAGAGGAAGCCAAGTGTCTTCTCTTTGGAGTACATGGACGTCCCCCTCCTGAGTGCACTTGTGACCCTCACAACTGTCTCCCCTACTGTTTGCTCTGTCTGCTTCTTTCTCTTTCTTCTTTTCCTCTCTCCCCAACCACACCCACTATTTAACCATTTAGATATAAAAATAAAAAATAAGAAAACCACCCAACCCACTAGACAGAGGGTTTGCTAAAGAAGGGTAATTTTAAAAGCAAGTCTTTGAGGTCAGTGTGTAATTGTACCATTGGGACTATGTGATCTGAGACAAAAATAATCCACTGAGTATCTGGTCAAGAAGGAGAGGATGGCAGCCTACAGTGAGGGACGAGTGACTTGCATGCAATTGACCATGCAGCAAAAGAACAGGCAAAACTACTTGCTGGCACCAGAATTAATATTTGTGTAGAATACTGCAAAATATTCTGTCTGTGATGGGATCATTACAGCTGTTGCTCAGGTCATGGCCTCCCTTGGTATGTGCTAGGAAGCACTGGGTACTTCCTGGAAATTTAGTGGTCTTCCACAGAAATAAAGATATTATGTGAAGTGTATTTATATATTAACTTGCTCCTGAGGAACATTTCTGGTTTGATGTGGAGTTTAGGGTGATGAGGTTTTTTAACAGTTCTCCATTTAAAAACCCTGTTTCAGGTGCTTTATGAAAACCTGAATACTGCAAAGGGTTCACAGGACTGTAAGCCATGCCCTCAGAATAAAGAAGGATGTTTTCACCCCTATAAATATCAGTTCCTTTCCTTGCAGTTCCCTCTCAGTTATAAGTGACAGCAGTAAGTTATGTGGGCCATTCATAAAATGTATTTTACCAGTACTTCCTTTAGTGCATTTTATAGGAAGAAATGAACCTGCTAAGTGCCCAAATATCTCTGCTGTCTGCTAGTCCTGAGAGCACAATACAGGGGGTAGGAGGACCACACCACAGTGCTTTGTTTTGTTTATTGTTCTGGCAGAGACAGTGGCAGCCCCCATCACTTGGAAATAATGATGCTAATTCCCATACTGGGGCAAAGCACTGTTTACAGAGAATTATGATTTTCCTGGCTTCAGAGGTGGCCTGGTGACACCAAGCAGACTTTCATCTCTGTTGTTCCTGAGTTACTTTCACACTATCCCAGATAAAAGCACCATAAAAATCAGTTTTATTGTGAAAGAAGTTAAATTTGAGAGATGGGAGTACTCCTGTACATTGATGCCAGTGGCTGGAGGTATTGAGCTTTACCTGAATTGATGCTACTGGTGTTTCCACTCCAAGGTGTCCAGCCATGAACTCTCCAAGATTTCACTGCAGTTCAATATTTTCCTTTCTCAAACCACTTGAAAGGATTTATTTTTAATCAGAGGCCAGTGCTGGTTGCAGGGGTCTTTACTTTGTGACCTTCAATTCTGTTTCTAGGAGGAGACAGTGGGTTTCAGTACCTTCTTGCTGTGGCTATTTCTGGGCAAGCCTTTCCCAGAACAGATGCCACTGATTCAGGAGGTCTTGCTGCCTCCCCTTTATTTAAGTGCTGGTTACACAGCTCCGCCAGGATCCATTGCTGCTGTAAACCACGTTCAAGGGATAAGCAATTTAGGGTTTGGAGTCATTGTAGACCAGCCCTGGAGACCTCATGCAATTGTTTTTCATCCTTCTTACACCCACAGTTCTGCTGGATTAGAGTTACTGCACATTCCAGACACTCTCTGACTTGAATTTGAGTTGGGAAAGACACACACACACAAAAAGAAATTTGTGTTGTAAATTAGATTTCTCAGATTTCAGTGATTTGTCATGGTAATGTGGCTCAATCTATGCAGTCATAGAAACATTTCACAAGTTCAAACTCTTCCAATGCTATTAACTTCCCCAATGTGGCAGGGTGCAGCAACTGTGGGAGGTAAGGTTAATTTCAAATCATCTGTGGTAGAAAAAACACATGGCACCCCACATAGGAAAGCATTAAACCTGCAAAATGAGGATTAATTTAGAAAGCATTCCCCAGCCCTAAAGATGTATTTGGGAAGACTGGATTCTTGGCTCAATGGTTTTGTGCCCCTTCCTGCCCCTGTACAAGTCCAACAGGGTATATGCTGCCTCTTGGTGCAGCTCAGGTCAGTGGGACAGCACTCAAACACTTTCCTGTGTGCATTGTGCTTGCCCACAAGCCAAACCAAAAACTGTAATTCCAAACTCAGTCAATGGGGTGATCTAAAAATAATAGGATTAAAACCAGTAAATGATGGTTTCCTAGGTTCGCCTGCCTATGTCGGAGCCAGCTGGGCACATTTTCAGCCAGTTCCCTGCAACTGTCAGAAGTCACCTAAGAGCAGGGAAGGCAAGAAGTTTTCACGTTTCCAGGACTTCCAGGTCCCCAGGCTTCGAGAAAGCTGCTAAATGTTCTGAGATACTTGGAGAAAAGAAGATCTGGCAACACTGTTAGCCCCGTTTGCCACATAAACCAGAATGTCTCATTTCTCTAGTACATCTTTTCCTAGAAAAACTGGCTGCTCATGACCTGGATGGGTGGTCTCTTCAATGGGTAAAAAACTGGCTGCATGGCCAGACCCAGAGAATTTGTGGTGGATGGAGCTAAATCCATTTGGCAGCTGGTTGCTAGCGGTTGCTCCCCAGGGTTCAGTTTTGGGGCTGGTCCTGTTTAACATCTTTATTGATGACTTGGACATTAGGATTGATGGCACCCTCAGTAAATTTGCAGATGACACTAAGTTGTGTGGGAGTGTTGATCTGATTTGAGGGTAGGAAGTCTCTGCAGAGGGATCTGGACAAGCTCAATCAATGGACTGAGGACAACTGCATGAGGTTCAACAAGGCAAAGTGTCAGGTCCTGCACTTGGGTCACAACAATCCCAAGCAGCACTACAGGCTGGGAGAAGAGTGGCTGGAAAGCTGCCCAGCAGGAAAGGACCTGGGAGTGCTGGTCAGCAGTGGCTGAACATGATCCAGTGTGTGTGTCCAGGTAGCCAAGAATGCCAATGGCATCCTGACCTGCATCAATAATAGTATAGCCAGCAGGACCTGGGCAGTGATCTCCTCTCTGTACTCAGTACTGGTGAGGCCACACCTCAAGTGCTGCATCCAGTTTTGGGCTCGTCACTTTAAAAAGGGCATTGAGATGCTCTCCAGGTAGAGAGACTGATTTCTTCTACCGTGTCTGCAGTGAAAGAACCAGAGGAAATGGCCTTAAGTTGAGACAGAGGAGATTCAGATTAAGTATTAGAAAAAGATTTTTCATTGTTAGGGTGGTCAGACATTGGAATAGATTGCCCAGGAAGGTGGTGAAATCACCGTCCCTGAAGGTATTTAAGAGGCATCTGGATCTGTGCTGGGTGATATGGTTTATGGTTTAAGGGTTACCATGATACTGCTGGGTGGATGTTAGGACTTGGTTATTTATCTTAAAGGTCTCTTCCAACTTTGATGGTTGTATCATCAGTGGATGTTAGAGATGCACAGGTGCAGAGCCACAGGCAAGGAGTTCTTGAGCACTTCAAAGAGCCTCTTTCTTAGAGACGCTGCCTTTGGCCATGTTTCATGCTTCATGTTTTAGACTGCTGCTGTAATCAAGTTCTTGATTAATCAAAAGCTGTACAGGAAAAGGCAGCACCAAAGGGACCTGCTCAGTATGCCAAGGAGACACAGGTACTTTGGGACAGAGGACCCAGGGACTCTGCTGCCTTGCCTTGCCTTGCCTTGCCTTGCCTTGCCTTGCCTTGCCTTGCCTTGCCTTGCCTTGCTTGCCCTGCCTTGGATAAGCTATCTACCCCACAGTAAGCTGCAGAAACTACATCTCTCCCCACTTCTGTTTCCTTGCTGGGCATCTCTCTAGCAATCATGAGGGATTTGCTCAGTGGGTCTTAATGGCAGGTAGGTGATAATTTTTATTTCTTTATTTCAGATCTCAGTCTATGCATGAAGAGCATGCCACACTTGGCAGCAGCTGTATGAGACTTTTTGATCCAGGTAGTCCCTCCCCTCCTTTTTGCAAGTTGAGAAAGTAACACTAGCAGCAACTTCATCACCAGGGCTTCCCCCAGAGGAGCTCTTGTTCTGCAGGAGGGCAGTTGGCTGGCCCAGGTGAGCTCTTGTGAGCCTGGGAGAGCAGCGAGGCCAGTTCCCAGGAACAGCTGCATGCCCAAGTGGTGTGAGAGTGCCAGCCTCACCTGGCTTTCCTGCATGCCACCCCAGCCCTGTGCACTGCTTGGGCAGGGAGAGGAGGGCAGGGCAGTTTGCTGCCAAGAGTGACACGTCTGTGTGTGCCTGACAGCATCTGTTGCCATGGCAATGCACATTTGAGCCTGAGCCGAGTTGCATCTTCCCTGAAGTTGTGAATTGAGCTTAGCTTTATTTATTTAAAACCAACCATAACGAGTGAAAGAAAGACAAGAGACACATTACAAATCCCCTTGCACAGGACGTAGCCAAATGAGTCAGAGGCTTTAATCAGCCCACCTGACGTCAAACCTCTCCATCAGAGGAAAGTGCCGCCTGGAAATGTCAACATGCCCAAATGGAAAGGCCAGAAGGTAAATCTTTTCCTGTGCTCACTCACTGAGTAGGAAAGAACAATTAAAATTCAGCCAGTTCCCTAGACACATCTTAATAGCACTCTGATTGAACGTTTTTCTCCTCCTGGTCCTCTCCCATCCCTGCTGTTAGCTGCCTGGGGACAAGGCCTATTGGTTGAAGGATCTTTCTAATGTAACATCAAACCCCAGATCCTGCAAGAACAAGGTGTTACCACCAGCAACAAAAAAGGGCTCTGTAGGAAAATTTTGTCACTGAAGTGACCTCTCCCACAAACACTGAGTTTACCATGCCATGACAGTGGTTCTCAGTTTCACACATGTGAATGCTCAGGGGTAAAAAGAGCAACTTAGCTTGGACCTATGCCACTTGTCAACAGAAGGTTGGAATGAGGAAGAAAAGCAGCAGGAATGAAACCACTTTTTGCCAGAGGTGTCAGCCACCTGAGGGAAGGTCAACACCAAGCCTGACAGATGCATCACAGTAACAGGAAATGATCATGGGCTGTAACAGATGCATTACCTACTGGGAACAAAAACCTTCTTGCATCCTTTGTAACAAAACTCAAACTTTGGGCCCCTGTAATATATACAAGGTAAGAAGGAGCCCCCAGCTTTGAGCACAAGAAGCCTGTTCTTGAGTGTATATCATAAGCTAGGTGTACAAAAGGAGAGGGGTCAGCCAAGGACACCTACAGCTTTATGTGCCCCTTTGACAAACATCCAGCTAGGAAGCCTAGGAAAACCATCCATTCCCAGCCCACTGGTGTTTGCCAGGGGTGACAAAGGGACACATGCAGCCATCAGGGAAAACAAGCACCCGGAGTAGGAGGAAGGAAGGAAGGAAGAATGTAAATGCAAACCGCACCACTTAAAAGCAGGGCAACATTCCAGTTCCTCCAAAGTGTCCCCACACCCAGCACTGTACAGCAGCCAACCTGGTGGGCTTCTGATCTTCCCAAAGCACTTAACACTTCTCCCCCTTTTATTTTTGTCCTAGATGTGTTTTGCTTTGGTGGCTGATCCTGGCTATGTGCCTGAGACTTTACACTGGGGTTGCTTTTCTCTGCGAGATGTCTGTAATGAAGGTTTCTTCCACCGTGCTCTCTTCCCCCTGTAGTGAAAGTCTGTAATTACCACTGAGGGGTGAGGCAGACAGCACTGAAACAATGTCATTTGAACGGGGGTGAGACATGCCTGAATTGCCGGGTTGTGCTTTTCTCCTCACAGGATTTCTTGTGGATCTGGACCTTGCTTTTAACCCTTGGTAGTACATTGTCCTCCCACTCCCCTAACCAGTCTGTGTGTGCTGTATCTACTTGGTTCTGACCAGGGCAGATTCTGTTGGATGTAGCCAAGATGTGAGTGTCCAACTTCTCTGCCATGCTTGAGGGGTTCAAGTGGCACAAATCTGCATGGATTTCCCTCTAGTCATTCATGTGGGTAACTGGGAGTTCCGAGTTGACTCTATATGGCACATACAGTGTGTCAAAGAGGAGTTCTTGCCATCCCTCACCCCGACTCATCCAGTCCTGTTCCAGCAGCTCTTCAGCTGCCTCCTGTACCAAAGCCATTTACTTCCCACTCCTTGATGCAAGGTATCTTCTTGGTAAAACTCAGAGTATGCAGCTCGTCATCCTTCCTAGGGAAATATTTGAGTTGTAGGAAATGCTTAGGAGAAAAGAGGCGATACCATTTCCCTAAGAATGACTCTTCAGGTTGTCTCTAGCCCTGTGAAGTCTGCCTGGATCCCTTCTGCAAGCACATCTTGCAGCCAGGAAGGCTAATAGCCTAGTAAATAAAAGGTAGTGCATAGGAAGCAGAGGCGGCCACCCTCCTCTGCTGTCCTGCAGCTTCCCATTCACGTACTGTTTTCTAATGCTAACAAACTGCTGGAAGGAGATGTCCTCATATTGAAGTTACTCTGCACCCAGTCAGCCTGAAAGTTGTCTGATTCCCAGGGAGACTGCTGGCCTATGCTATTTCTGAGGTATAGAGCAGGAAGGGGAGATTGTGTGTGACAAGGCAAAGGAGCAGTCTTAGCTTGCCATGAAGAAATGAAGGAATTACAAAGAGGTTTTTCCTCCTATACCAGTTACTTCCAAAGTGGTGAGTTTTCATTTCTCATATTTTGTTAAAGTACCCATTTACTATTTGGGGGCTTTGCTTTTTGTCATACTGGCAGAAAAGCCTACAGCCACAGGCAGTTCAGCCACATTCCCAGGAGACTAAAGGGGTTCCGTGAAGGGATGTTCCTAGGGTCCAGTGTCTTGTACTCAAGGCTTTCCTTTTTCTAGGTCTTTCCTCCTTCCTTGTCTGTCACTTGCTACTTGTTTGCAAGGCTTGATTTAAATCTATCCAAGGGCCCCAAGTTTACCCCAGAAAGAATAATAATTGCAGTGCTGAGCTTTGTGGCTTCCCTTTCATTCCCCACATAGCATTAGGGTGCTCATTGAAACCACAGCATTCATGGATCCTTGCCATATGCAAACATGCAATTAATATGCTCTTCACTTTCCCCTCTACTTCCTAAGCAATATAGGGCGGGAAACAGCACAAGTTGTGGTGCACATTTCCTTATGACACACACGTGTCTGCTCTTCTCTGCAGTGCTTCAGCATGGCTCACGCCTACCTGGATTTGGTGGTCATTAAAGTGAGTGAGTCTGCTTGCAGGCAGACATTTAATTCGATGTCCTGTGTAGCTGCACACAAAGCAATATGCAAAGCACAATTCATTCCCTCTTTCATTTGTGGCGGCAGATCTATGAACACTCTTTTTTCACATCCCCTTCTCTGTTTTTAGCAGGGAGCTGCAATGGGTGCAATCTCTGCTCTGGCTCCCCTCCCTGTCCCACTGCTGCTTGCTGGTGGTGGGAACAGGTGTGCTGGGTACCTGACTGGGAGTGCACACAGCAGGAAGAAGGAAATGGAAAGCAGCTGATGCTGGCTGGAGAGAAGGTGTGTGCAAGAGAGAGAGTTTAAACCAGCTGCTGGAAGGAAATCCAAAGGCAGACACATTTCCTGGATGAGGCAGGGCTGTGGATCAGAGGGCAAAGAAAGTCTCCAGTGATTGCAAGTCCTTCCTCAAAAGTTACCTTTTGCTAGAGAATGTTTTGCTGTATCACTCTCTATCTTGACTTTTTCCTGGGTTTTTAATTGCCCCCATAAAAACCTAAATGAAGAAATCACAGCCCAAAGGGTTGGATATGTAACTACTTGTGCCATCATGACCTGACTCCTAAGAGCCTGTCTGGGGACTGTAGTATTTTTTCTTTGAACTAGGCTGAAAGTTCCATTTCTATCCTCACCTTGTTCTCAGTGGGCCTTCAGGAGCAGAGGGGACCTATAATGGAGCAGTAGCTCCCCACATTTGTGGTGCACAAAACAGTGAGCAAAACCCCACCAAAACAATATATGGAGAAAAAAATCAAATCCAGAGAAAAGACAAAACTAAATGAAGGCAAGACTGTTGCAAAGAGCTAGTGAAGAGCCCAAGTATGGAGTCCACATGACTCTAGAAAACCTTCATGGCTAGGAAGATAGGCTGTGGCAGAAACTGTATATTCCAACACCAATGCTGGAAAAGTAAACAGGACGAATGGTATCTTTCACAGACTTGAAGTAAAAGCTTGTCTTTGGTGGCAGTCCTAAAGAGCCAGCCTGACCTCCAAAGCAAAGCCGTTCTAACAGCATGAATCATTCCCATACCAGCTGTCCAGGCTGCAAACACTACGCAGATGACCCCTCCTGTAACAACAGAGCCTGTATGCAGCAGACCAAAAATCACCGACATTTCACCCTACATTCCTCAAGAAACACTCATTCTCAAAGAGTCTGTGAAACCTCCTGGCACAGTCCTGGGTGGGGGAACCAAAAGCCTCAGCTTGGCTTGTAGCCGAACGGCCTGGATTGCTGTCCACGTGTTCAAGCCCAGGGCCTGCTTACCTTGTCTTGTGTGTCCTGCTCACAGCAATGCAGGGTGAAGGCAAAGCAAATGCAAAGTGATAAACAATGAGATTTGCAGTTCTCACTCCATGGACATAAAGGCAAGCCGTGGAAGCAGGACCAGTCAGGATGGAGCACAGCAGAGCAGGATCCCTTTCTTCTGAGAATTGGACTGATGATTCACTTCTCAGCAGTGATAAAATTAGCTTGGTTGGTCATACATGTGTATTTGCAGTACCAAATATTGTGAGGCCAGGAAGACTTACTGTTGTCAGTTTGACTTGTTCAGCCTGAACATACTTGATTGCTATTTCAATATCCTGCTGTAATCAGATTGCAAATAAATCTAAGTATAAAATCAGAGAAAACTGGGCTGAGAAGGAATTTGAATGATCATGTAATTCAGCCCCTGCCCTAAGGTTGCTTCCTGCTCTGCTGTATCTATGTCCCAAGAGATGGCTGCAGAACTTGGTTTTAAAGATGCTCTAGTAAGGGTGATGCACCATTCCAGTGCTGCAAGCACTGCAGTCGCTCTGCTTCAGCAGTGCCCCTCAGCCCTTTGCTGCAGGCACCCGTGGCCAGCTGCACCAGCACATCTGAGTTTTCCAAATTACAATCACCTCCCCTCACCCATCAACAATTTACCTGCCTCCAAGTCTCTTCTGGAGCACAAAACTGCTTGCCTGCAGAAATAACTCTCCTTTTTGGCTCCAGAGGGTCAGTAGCAACACTGTCTGACCACCTAGATGGCATTTCCATTGCCTTTAGTGAACTGCACTCATGCCTGACATAAGCAAAGCGTTCATTATAAAGCTCTACACAAATGCTAGGGATGGGGGCTCCCGTCCGAGCTCTCCAGGATGGGACAGAGCAGCTTTCCTGCTCAACATCAAAACAGGATATTTGTTATGATTCTTCCTTGCCTGCAAAGGTGCAGCAGTGATGGGCAGAGAAGCTGCATCTGGGCAGTTCATCTCAGTACTGAAAACACTGAATAGAAGCAGGGTTTCACAGCAGGCAATTTCATTTTTTTTCTGAGATATTTTAATCTCCAGAATGGATTTCACAGCTCCTATCTGACTGTGCCAAAGCATTTTCCCTTCAGAGCACAGACAAACAAGTGAGGTTTACTTTGCTTGACCTTTTCTGATGACACTGCCACCCATGCTGTGCAAACCATAGCTGACACCATCTGAGCTTCCTCGGCCTGAGGATAAATAGAATGTGTGTCCTGAGAAGGGGCTTCCTTGTGTTAGCTTGGGCGAGGCACTGAACCAGAAGCTCTTGGTTTCACCAATGAGTCTTCATAGTTAGGGAAGGAATATCTGTGTTTGGTTAGTGGCAGGAGGGGAAGCTGCCCCTGCTGTGGCTCTGTCCGTGCTCTGTGACCCTGGCTGTCACTCCATTGCTATGGCAGTATTCGGTCTGTCTGTTCCTTGCAGCTGAGAACCCCGCTGACTGGGATGTTAAAGGAAAGGCATCTTTCCCCTTACTTGGAGACAGGTTTAGTTCTTGCTGAAGGGTCTGGACATATTTCTTCTTCCCATCTTTGAAAGGCAAAGGTTTTTGTGTTTCCCCCTTTAAACCCACTGGCATCCACATTAACAAAGAGGTTTCTTTACCATTTAGGAGTTAGGAACGGCATTATTTTCTCAGCACAACTCCATCCTGGCTGAATTTACGTCTTTGACCTTTTACCCAAAGGCTCTTTACACTTGACTGAAACATAAGGTAAAAGTAAATGTAACTGAAAGACCTCATTGTGTGTCTAAGTATAAAGGCTTTTGTGTGCAGGATGTGGCTGCTTGTGCAATCAGTAGCCAAGGAGCACCTTGGGGTTGTGCTGTTAATTCTGACAGCCATGGAGAATGTGGAGCAAGAGCCTGGATGGATGAAAACCCTGTGTCCAGTTCAAGCACAGTCTCCAGCCAGCTTCAAATCAGCACTTCTTTGCCAGAACCCTCACCACGGGCAACTTCTGGCCAGGTTTCCCCCAGGAGAAATGCACTGCTATCTTTAGGTTTTTTTCTCCAGACCAAGAAAACACCTCCTTGGAGCTGGGACTCCAGTCTGTTCTCTGTGGAGCCATGGAAATAGGGACAGATTAATAAAACATCAGGGCTTCTTCAACGGCATTATTATAAGTGGTTTTCTTGAGTGTTGGTTGGAGTAATGATCAGAGAGGACAGGATCCATAATCCTATTTATCTGAAACCATATAATCTTCCTGAAGCTCTTTAATAGTGCCCAGCTCTTTAATTACAGAGCAGCACATGTGCTGCTGCAGCCAGGCCTACCTGCAAGCCCTCTGCGGGGAGCGGGGGCAAGGAGACCTCCCTGCCGGCCGCCCTTCAGGCTCCGACGCCCCAGAACGCCCATCTTTCCCGGCGCTGCTCCGCGAGGGACGCAGAGAAGCCCCCAAAGCCCGGCCGGCCGGCTGCTGAAAAGAGGGATTGTTCACTTCGTCAAACTGACACGGCTCTGCCGGGGACCAGCAGAGCCCTCGGGTCCCTGCGCAGCGCCGGGCGGAGCACGGGGGCCCGGGGCAGCCACCGGCCTGGCCCCGCCCGGCGGTGCGGGGGCTGCCCGGGAGGCGGGGGCGCTGCCTCGAGGGGGTGTCTGCGCGGCAAGTCCCGCCCCGGCGGCTCCCGGAGAGCGGCGGGGGCGTGCCGCGGCCGCCCGCCGGCCCCTCGGCAGCGGGGCGCTGACAGCCCCCAGAGCGGCACCGGCGCGGCGCTCCGCTCCCGTGCCCGCGCGGCGGTCGCTGCCGCCCCGCCGCCCATGGGCCGCCGCCGCCGGGGGGCGGGCGGGAGCGTGCGGCCGCAGTGAGCCCGGCCGGCCGAGCGCGGGGGGCGGCCGAGCCCCGGCGCCGCGGGCACCATGGACAGTATCCTGGAGCCCTTCCCCGCCGAGCGGCTCTTCCCCGCCGCCGGCACCGGCTTCCTCGACTTCGGCGACTTCAGCGAGGCGGACTTTCTCAGCAATGTGGTAAGGGACCGCCGGCAGCACCCCCGCTCCGGCGGGCCGGCCCCGGCAGCGGCGGCGGGACACGGCGGCGGGCTGTCCTCGGTCCCCGCCCTGCCCCGGGGTGCCCCGCAGATGCGGGTAGCCGGGTGCCCGCCGTCGCACACGACCAGCTCCCCGCTGGACTGGCCCGGCCGCTGTTAGCCCGAGGAGACCCCGCCGGGGAATCTCAGGGCGGTTGTACACTGCGGTTTTATGAGCCTGATGGCTGGGGAGAAGTGTGCGGTGCCAGGCGGGGAATGCACGACCTGCCGTGTATGAGGTCGGGCAGCACCGGAGGCACGGCCGGTTGCCGTCGGGAGAGCTTTGGGCTCAGCGCCTCCTCTCTCCTTTGCCTGTAACTTTTCCTCAGAGTGGCATTTGGGATGAAGCATCTACCGCTTGGCGCTTTGGCTGGACTGATTTACTTTGGAGAGAAGGGTGAGGGGGAAGAGTGACTAGGGAGGAAAATGTGTTGCCAGTCTCAGGGAACCAAAGGGGCATTGTTCACCTCTAGGGAAACTGCCCAGTTTCTCCCAGGAGTCAGGCGAGTTCTCAGTCCAATAGCTCTCCCTGAGAACACGCACAGACTCTTTGCTGTAGAGCTGCAGGATCTCCATGGGAGTTTCCATGGGATCCTGCAGCCCCTCTGCCAGGCAGGACCCAGCCCTGAGGCAGGAGTGGGAAGGGCCCCACCCCAGAAGTGGTTTGGAGCGAGGGTGTCCGGCGCTGGGCAGCAGAGCACTCCCTGAACGCGAGGCTCCGCCGGCCTCTGAGCGGCTGCAGCCGTGGGACAGTGCCTGTCCCGGACAGAGATCTGAGCAATGGCTTGTCACTCCCCTTTCACAGCACCGGCACCTCCCGTGCTCCGGTGTAGCACTGAAGGTCCCTGAGGAGCAGGGAACAGGGAGAGGGCGAATCCTCTGATGAATCCACTTCTGCTTTGCTACACAAAAGATGTTTAAAGGCTTTTATGTTGCCTCCTTTGTAAGGGAGACGGTAGAGATGCAGAATTTGCATAAATATTAAATGCACTGCACCAAGCAGAGGCACACAAGGTCTGGGAAAGAGATTATGGAGGCAGCCCCATCCCTCAGAGATCTTGCCAGCTCCTAATTTCCGAGATTGCACTGTGCCTTGAGGACTCATTCCACTGGGCTCTACCAGAGGCAGCAGAGTCCACAGTGTTCAGGCAGACCTTCCAATGGCACATCATCCCAAGACTGAGTGCTTGCCTCACCTGCTCATATCTGAGAGACCTGTTGTTAGGAGTTTTGTGCTTTCCACAATTCTTTACACATCCAGCATGGATGAAGCTATGGTTGATAGGAAGTGCTTTATGCAAAGACCATTTATTCCTTTACCAAAATGAAAATAGTATGTATTGGCACCAGCACTTTTACCAGGCGCAACATGGGCTGTGGTCAGAAGTCAGGGAACCCCTAACCAATATAGGTGGTACCTTTTTATAGTTAAACACAACTTCTGCCTTCTCAAGCAGACCCTGTCAAAAGAAGCTTTTGTGTAAGAGTGCCATCTGGTGCCACCTGCCAGGACAGTGTGTTTAAAGTGTGTGGTGGCTGTGGGCAGGCTGGCTCTGTCCTGCCTCATTTAAATGGCTTTTCTGCTGGGAGAGCTGCTTCTGGAAGCAGCTTGCCGTTGTCTTCTCATTTAACTATGTTGCAGTGACTCAGGCATCGTGCTCAGCTGACAGCAGAAAGGCACTTTTTTAAAGGCTTTTTTTTCCCCTGTGAAGTTTTTCCCAACTGCCAGCACCACAAACTTCTGCTGGAGTGAGAGAGTCAAGCTGAAACCTTCTCTTCCTGCAGATGATAAATACAAGAGATTCTGTAGCCACTTCTCGCCTACCAAATCTGTTGGTGATACAAGAGCCAGAACATAATACATCAGCCTCTTTGTTCTCACTCTGCATGACAATGGGAAGGATTGAAGAAATACACTTGGATTTTCTTACTAAATCCAGCAAATCTCCTGGGATCTTGCAATGTGTGGAGAAGTTCTTTTGACATAGAACTGTACAAAACATCACGGTGCACAATAGGCACAAAGTTGCCAGTGCCTTTGCTTCAAAGATGGGCAAACTTTTCCAGATATTGTTCAGCAGGCATTTTTCTTAAAACAGGCCAGGAATTTCAGCCATAAAATGTCAGTATGAAATTTTCATGAGTATGATTTCCTCTTTTCAGAAAGGAAGCAGAAAGAAAAGATGGATGAACCTTACTGCAGAGTCTGTGCTCCTTTGGGGCAAGAATTGCATGTGTCTAAACTACTTTCTTTTCACAACCTTGGCAGTCCTAATGAGTCATTCTGGTCTTTAAAAAATGGTTCTCTGTATTGTTCATCTGAAGCTGTGACAAAGAATTAAGGCACATCTCTAGATGCATCTTCAGAAAGATCTGTGTGCTTGCAACAGAAAAAAAATTGAATGTGTACAAGCTGCATTTCAGAGACATCTGCCCAGGTTGTAAGGATAGCTTGACAGAAACCTCATGAAATTAGCAAGAACAAACCCCAACTTCTGCCCCTGGAGTGGATGGATGGATGGATGGATGGATGGATGGATGGATGGATGGACGGACTGACCCACCTGGGGTCATGGAGCATTGGTGCCCCAGTAGCAAAGGCAGCTAGGAGCAGGAGTGACGTGGTAGACAGACACAGGGAAGTGATTATCCCCTTTTTTTTTGAGAATCATAAAACTGTGTCTCAAATACAGTGTCCAGTTTTGGGCTGCCTGATAGTAGAAAGACGTGGATAAATCTGAGTGCATCAAGGGCATTGTCACCCATATAACTGGGAGATGGAGAATTTCTCCTGTGAGGAGTGGCTGAGGGAGTTGGACTTCCTCAGCTCGAGAAGAGACAGCTCCAGGAGGATCTAGCAGAAGCCTACCTGCACAGCTGAGAAAGTTACTGAGAAGATGGAGCCAGGCTCTTTCTTAAGTTCATGGCAGGAGGACAAGTGGTCGTAAATTGCAACAGGGAAGGTTTAGACTGGGTTTAAGGAACCGATTTATTGCTGTGAGGATTTGGGGTTTGTTTTTTTTTAAAATCATATGGAGAGTGGTATCTGCTTAATTGGAGGGGAAATTTCCAAAGGACACAAAATGCATCTCTTCACTTAGCTTTTGCTAACCAGACTTACACAGGATGGCTGCTAACAGCACTCAGTCTCCTTTTGCTCTAGAGGCCGCATACTGCTCTTGAGCTTAGGCCACTTTGCTCTTCTTTTTCTCCCAGAAGGACCTACCATAAATAAAGCTAATTCTTCATGCAGTGCCTGTTTATCAGTTTCACCCATTTGTGTCCTGCCCAGTCCAGCATATATGATCATTTCTACAAGCAACCATCTATTTGCTTAAAGTCTATTACAACTGCACTCAGAGAACTCTTTCTTTCTCATTCAGCTCTTACCAGTGCTGTGAAACTCTTCAATAGACTTATCTCTTGAGTCAGATTCACCACTGTGCTTCACTGGGTTTGTGACACTTGTGTCAGAAGGAAGCCAGAATAAACCAACCAAACGGGAGTCATGTGTTTCTTTTTATCCCAGTACCCCAGTGGGTTTGTTTCTTCCCTCTGCTTCTGTGTTTCATAGTGCAAAAAACCACCTTCAAAGATGACTTTGGATATTTATGTAAACACAGCTTTATTTTGACTCCATGCTTTTCAAAGCATATACTTTACCTCCTTCAAGAGACATCAAGGCAAGAAAATAGCCGGCCTGCTCACTCGGGTCTCCACAGTTAGAAGCTGCAGAATGGCTGTTCAGGCTGTCTCAGGAGTGCTAACCCCGCTCCTCTGGGAATGCACACTAATGCACTCTTTCACTGTGTGGTCCCGTATGCCCAGGCAATGTGACAAATGGCGTTTTCTGGAGCCTGCAAAGGGACAGCAGAATGGGAAAAGAACTGTCTGTCTCTATGGGTTTGCTCCTTGAGTGCAAACTGGGTGTTGGGCTTGCTGTGTGCTCTTTCCTTTAATATTGTCCTGGTCTGCAGGAGGAGAGTGGCAGGACTGTCCATAGTAAGCAGGCTGAGAGTGATGCTCGTGCAACTCATAGAGGAAGCTTCCCCTGAAGATGAAGAGAGGCTATTCACCATGAGTGACTGTCACTCTCACAGGAAGCCTGTACACACTTCTATTCCTCTTATGCCTACTACAGGGACATAAATAGCACTTAAGTGGTGCTTAGGTGTTGGATTGACCTTTGGTCTGAGCGAGTTTCATGCTCTGTAAACTGCCTCTCACCGTCTCAGTGCACAGTGAGGACGGAGAGCGCAGGCAGATTTGGTCACCCAAACCAAATCCTTTCATATCCTTTGCAGTTGCTAGACAGGGAAGCTCTGCTGTAACAGGAGGCTGGGTCTCCAGGACTGATGGAGACTAATCTTTTGTGGGGACACACGAAGCAAGCATTTTGGCTCTCTAGTCCTGTGCCTGGTAAAATTTGGTCAGTAACATTTAGGATTGGTCTGCCAAATACTGGATATGGAAAGGCTATTTTCTTTAAATTTTTCTTGGAACTTGCCGACCAGATTCCTGTAGGATCTGGAGCACAGATACAGAGACCTGATGGGGCCATCAGACCTGGCCTGATGGAAATGAATCCAAAGATAATAGTTCCTATATCCTTCGATTTCATTAGTCTCTTTGGATCCATCTCATGGTTTCTACACTTTGTGGCCCTGCTGCTCCTTACTATCTCATGGTGAGACTTACACTTGCAGAAGCGCTAGCAGCAGGATGAAACCAGAGCTGAATATGTGTCCATGGATCTGTGAGTCTGGGTCTCTGAGCATCATCACTGTAGAGTCACCACCAGGAAAAATGTTTCCCTTTTGATAAAGAAGAGGGGAAGAAACTTGAACTTCATTTGGAAGACTCTAGGTAAATACTTATTCCAGAGACTGTGGATCATTTGTGTGTCCTATCTGCCAGGAAATTGATAAACATTTGGGATACTCTTCCTAAATAAACACATTCATTTGTTGGACAACTGCCTGCATGTGCTGGGAACCCATTGTCCTAAATTATCATCTCTGCCAAAGTGGGAGAACCCATTAACTGTGCTCTTGGGCCAGAACTAGGAGAGAGGCTGCAACTTAGAGCAGGAGTGCAGGAAGGCATATGTCCAAAACAGGGTTAAACAGTGGAGACAGAGCCATCATCTTGGTGGGGAGAAGCAGGAAGATCTTTGTTGAAGTGCTTGCAGAGTAAACAAAGGGAGGGTTTGGCAGGAGGTGGAAGTACATCTGTGCACACAGTCCACTCCCACCAAGGGATCAGCACCAGCTGGGAGATGCTGGAGTTGTGTACTGCTCAGTCCATGTCTGCCAGGTGATCCTCCTCCTTGTGCATAAGGCAGCCGTTCAATGCCACCACCACCACTTTCAGAGAGGGACAAACCTGAGGTCTCATTTGTGTACAAAACCTCTAAGACTGGCCCACTGTACAAGTGGGCAACCTTGTAGTGTATGGTAGCTTCAGAAGCCACCATAGTGTGGGGGAGCTTCTGAATTTAATGAAATGTGTTGTGTTCATTGATGCAAAATGTCTTCTGCTGCTCAGGAGCTCATCTGGCACTGCACTGGTCCTATCCTGTGCTGCTCTGGTCTCATCCATGACTGGTGCTGTGCTGGTCCCATTGGTGCTGCACTGTTCTTGCTGAAGCCTGGAGTGGAGCTGTCTCTGGTAGAGGAGGGATTAGGAAAGAAGAGCATTTTCTGAAGCAACTCCTTGAAGGGGAATTTAGAACTAGGGATTTCATAGCCACAGCAGTAGCTGCACTATTTAAAATACAGCCAGGCTGACACCTCTGTGATTTACTGCTGTGTGTTTCCTCAGAGAAAAGTTATTCCTCTGCTTGCTCCCTTTTTCCTCAGCATTTCTCCATAGGTTTTAAGGTAGTATTTAATTAGCATTTAATAATTACTTATTTACTATTTAAAGAATTCTCAGTGTTAAGGGAAGCAAATGAAAATGCTTAACTCTCTTGAGTTGTCTTTGGGATGGCCACATGGCAGATCCTCTGCACATAACCACAGGCAGGATTGTTCTTGATACAGCAATTTGATTCTCAAGACTCACTTGTTCCAGTGCATTTCAAGGAAGGGATTAGTCAACCCACTAAAGCTTGTGCATCCTTGTCCTGCTGTGGAAGTCCACTGTAAGAAACCAGATGGCTCACAAAGCCAGATGGTGACTCTCCTTGCTGCAGAGTTACAGGAAAACAGGTGGGGCACCAGCAATGAAGCAAACCATTACAGCTCTACTAAGAAATGCACAAAACCTGTCTCTTGGCCTAATTTGGCTGAGAGATTTCCCAGGGAAATTCCAGGTCTGTGCAGCAAGATACTATGCAGTCACCTATGCTTCACAGGCAATCTTGTGGCAAGCATTCTTCAGGAGACATGTCTGCTGGAGGAGCCAAGTGTGTTAGGTCTTCAATCCAAGCCAATCTTAGTCTTGGGATTACCACATCCTACCAATCCCAGCTTTCTGCCAGGGACTGTATTTTCACATCTGAACTGCTGGGACTTCATGTCTCCACATGGGAGATGAGAAGTAAGAACAAAGGTGGAACCAAAGCCATCTTTCTTGGCTGACTCCCCAAGCTGGCACCATCTTTTTCCTGCTGCAGCAGGTGACTTCTGTGCAAGCAACTTCAGTGTAGTTTGGTATCCCCTGACTGAAATCATCAATCCAGATTTCAGCCTGGCAGTAGGACAGAGTGAGTGCTTACATGGAGCTCGTCTCTTACTTTTTCCTGTATCTGGTGTTCAGTTTGTGTTGTAAGTTGTTAGGTGTTTCCTTGGGTTGGTGTCTGCATGTTTTGCAGCGTTCCTCAGAGCAGAAAGGTTGTGAAGAGCCAAGGGCATGGCCAGAGTGGCAAGGGACTGCAAGTAGCATGCTGAAAGGCAGGCTGTGTCTTTCAACCCAGTTGCTCCGCATGTCTGCCATGCAATGTTTACATCTATCTAACTTATTTCCAGCTGCTCAAGAAAACAAATTTTACTTCTGCTTTCCTGTACGGTTACATCATTCAAAGTTTTCCTTTCCTGTAGTTTCCTGAACTGACCCAAAAAACTCCAGCCTTATGCTTTCAACCACCTCTTTCTGACTTCTTTATCCACCTTCTTTTCTCTTTCTTTATATCTCTTCTTTCACTCTTATTTTCTTAAACCTGTCCAGGGCTATCTGCCTTTGAAATCATGTGGCGTTGGTCTGTATCCAAGTGATAGATGCTTTACATTTACCTTGACACATTGATCAGCCAGAACAAGGTCTCATGAAGGTTAGAAGTGCACTTATCCACATACTCTCACTCCTTTCTTTCTTGTCCCATTTTATCTTCTCACTTTCTAAGACTGAAGAAATTCCCCATACAGCACTGTGCAAGTAGTTTCTCCCTGAAACTACTACATAATCTAAACCAGTGCTGGAGTAATTAGTACCATCTTTAGAGCTCAAAGGTGATGCCTTGTGTGAGGTCATTTATTACAATCACTGTCCAGGCTGTTCCAGAGGAAACTCACCCCTGACTACCTCAGCAAAGTTGCTTTTGGCTTCTTTACACTGTGACTTTGTCTTGATTAGGAAAAATGTTCATTTAGGTCAGTCTGGCTGACCTGATTAGCAAAGCCTGCTCAAAATGCAGTTAGCATTTTTCCTAGAATAAATGCAAAACATAATGCTTTCAGCTGAGCAATTTGTGCCAGGAGTTCCCCTGCAACAGGAATGTCAGGGCTCCCTTGGGAGAAACCTGGCAGCTAAGGCTGGAGGAGTACTACAACTTGGGCCTGACACCAACTGTGTTACACAGGAGGGAACTGGATGATTAGTTGTGGACATTCCTATTGGATTGTCAGCATTCCTTCTGCAGGTGAGCTTTGTTAGATCAATGCCCAAACAACACCCTCCATACTGGCTCCCCACCACAGTGTCATGGGGTCACTGGCTCCTCCTTTTGATGGCATGGCACATCCAGGGGGAGCATTGCAGCTCAGGAATAACCCATCTGCTGCTCAAGGCGCAGGGGCTCTACCATGAAAACCTGCTCTGACTCTGCAATATTTGAAACCCTCTCACTACTTGGAGGAGAGCTTTCACTTCCAGAAGGGTGAAAAGGTAGAGGGAGATGAGGATGAAGAAGAGGACCCAGTTCCAGAGCCTTAAGAGTTAATTGTTGCATGTCAGAGCAGCTTGATGTTAAATGAGTCTCCTAAATTCATGACAGTTGAAGGAAGGAGCTGGGCAGGTGCTTTTGGCTAAGTTCACTGCTGTCCCGGGGGGAGGGACTGCAAGCCAGGCAGCTCAGGGAGGAGGAAACCAGCTCTGACATTTGTAAAGACTGTTGATGGAAGGTTTCTTTCAAAGACTTTTCAGTCTCTCAATCTGAGAGCTCTTTGCCCAGGGAGTGTTGGAAATGTGGCTCTTCTTTCCAAGCAAATGTGGCAGACTCTCAGGGTTGATGAGGTGCTGTTGAGCCACAAATACTGAATTGCCAATTGAATGATGTTGGGTTTGTTTTTGTTGTGTTTCTCTGTCTTTATGGACAGCACTGCAGTGAGGTTGTTGGGAATGGGAGAACTGTATTTTAGTCCTGGGTCTGCCAGTTTTTTAGTGTATGATCCTCAGGGTGTCACTTGCAGTAATGCAGCTTTTTCTCACTATGAAAGAAGTGGACATCCTTGTTCTTACTGCAAATGAGCAGTGTCACCAATGGGTGAAGCAGATTAACAAAAATTAAGACTGGAATGGGGTTTTGCCACTAAGTACCTGCCAGGAAAGGTCCATAGGAGCTATTACTTTGCTTCCCTAGTTGGACTCTTTTTCAATGACTTTGCAGCTACACATGATATTTGCCACATTTTCAGTTTGGCTCATCTGTTCTCCACTGATATCCCAGCTATCCTTCACCCCTCTCCTGTTCCTTGTCCCTGTGGACTGCACGTGTCTCTATTTGACCTCAGATACTTCAAGCTAATCCAGAGTAATCTTTCTGTGTCAGTATGAATGACTACGTTGGTTAGCATCAGGATTTAAACTAAAGGACTTTTGGCCCATGCTGTTACTGGCCTGACCATTCTGGGCCTTACGGAAAACCAAACAATTTGTGCTTTATAAATCCAGTGAATGGGCTGTACTCATGCCTCATCCTCCACTGTACAACCAGATCCTGGCTTAGGCACAAAACTTAACTTCTCCATCAGTTTGGTGCAATTTGCTGAGAGCGCCCTGTTTTATTTTTGCCCCATGGTCAGTGCTGGGCTGAGTTCTCAGGCTCCCAAACTATTTCTCTGGTGGTTTGTAAATGAGAAGGAGGTAACAAGCTCCTTCTCATAACATACCATAATGTCATGGCTTTATCAATCCCTAGCATGATATTCAAGACCCATGTCTGTCTCTCCTGCTGCTCAGCACATGTTTTTGCATTTTCCCTTTCTTTGGAGGTGCCTTTTCTTCACAGTAACTCTGTATGGCCTGTTGTAAAGTTAGCATCACCGTCATCCATTGGGAAGAGTGATGCAGAGGTTGTTTTTTCATCCTCTGATCCTTCTCCTGCTCTTCAGGTTTTGTCAAATATAGTTGGCAGTGGTCCAGCAGCTGGATTAGCAGTAATTAATGAGCAAATGGCCTGCAGCCCTTTTTCAGACCTGGCAAAGCACATACCTTTCACTTTTTTCTTACATGGCTTTCAGCTCTTTTTTATCATGCTGGGAGAGAGCGGAGTAGCAGCAGATGCTGCTCGGGTCAATACTGGGGAGTGACAGAGGCTGCTGTGCTCTTTTCTTTGCTGCTAATTAATACCAGGGTGGTAGGTAGCGGCTGCTAGCTAGGACAGCAGAACTGTTTTCTCCCTCCCCTTGTAGCTGCAGCCACAGTGAGCTGTCAGTGGCAGCTGTAAGCAGCTGGGGTGAGCTGCAGCAGAGCAGGAATAATGCTGATTTCTTCATTTTCCTGCATGCTTCAGGCTCCAGGCGAACAGCCCTTACAACCTCCTCCTTTGTGACCTGGAGCTGAAGTCCCAGGTGAGGTGAAGGCACACATTACTGTGTCAAGCCCAGCAGCCACATAGTGTGGTGAGGTCACCCAGCACCATTCATACCTACAAGTGCCAGACACCCCTGTCCAGAGCAGTCACCCATCCACTGGTCTCAGATGCCTCTCTGATATTTGATGAAATTGAATTACACAGAGTTGTCAGAGGATTTATTTACTTATTCTGGGAAAGAGTGAAGGATGCCAGAAGGATGGAAAACAGGGAAAGAAAGGGACGAAAAACCAAAGATGAGAGAGGTAGCTATGCAGTTAGCATTCCTGAGCCATCTGGACCTGTTGGCATGGCCCCATCTGGATGGGCTCACGTGTTCATCCACAGCATGATGTAATCTTCATCATCCAGCATTTGATTTTTCTCCTTGTGCTGGATGGCCTCATATCTAGTGCATGTCTGGAGCGGGCATTTTGATTTCCTGTTGCTATTTGTGGACTTTTCCTGGCCAATCCTCAAGCTCAGCTCAGGCAGTTTGCATTCCTCAAGCAGAAGCTGCAATGCCACCCTGCCAGCAGGAGCAGAGGCCAGCTGCAGCCAGCCTGCCAGCCCGGGAGAGGCAGCCCTGCACGTGGAACCAGCTGTGGTTTGCACCGTGCTGCAGCTGGAGAGAGAGTGACACCTCTGCCTGGTGCTCGGACCACGGCAGCTGAGCTCTGGAGTCAGCTCAGCCTTCAACACCAGCACAGAGAGGGACCACTGTTCCCAGATGCTCATGGGCTTTCCTGCCCTGCTGGATCTTGCAGCAGAACAGGAGGAAGGAGAGTTTTACTTTACTCAAGACCTATTCCTCCCTTCAGTAGATGTGAGTAAAAAGCAATTGATGATCTCAGTCCCTCTTCTTTAAAAATACCTGCACCAGGGGACAGCAGGGCTCTTGACTGCCCTGTGAAGCAGGTGGGCTTCCCAGCACATAGGAAAGAAGACTGGGAAGCCCATCTGGTCTGACATTGCCAAGTACCCACTCTTGGTAGTAGAAGGCCTGTCATCCCCTTCCCTCCATCACTCAGTGCCATTTGCAGGAGGCAGTGAAGTCCAGTCAGAAGGATTCACTCAGCTTCCCACCATGTTCTGTGGGAGAACTGCCATGCCTCACTGCCATGCATCCACTGAGGAGTGCCAGCAGAAAGAGAAATAGTCATGACCATAATGAATAATAATTTTTTCTTGCATCCTTCCTAGCACATGAAATGAAGATTTGTATGTCTGCCTCCTTAAGAGCACAGTTTGAAGGTCTTAAAGTCACGGAAGCCACACAGGAACAAAACAGCCTTCTTCGCTACATAAACTCAATGTGTAGAGGGGCAAATAGTCAAGCCATAGATTCCCTCCTGCTTTTAGAATCAGAGCAATTCCCACACTCCTGCATGGTTGGGAAAGTCTGAGATGCTCAGAGGAAGATGGGATTTCTCTACCATATTTGATTACCACTGCTGCAAGCAAACCTCAAACCCAGCAATATGAGAGCCTGCTTCAGATGATGCCATTCTCCACTCTGACTCAAGATGTGGGTAGCTGTGTGATGATACATTAGGCAACAGTTTGACCTGAGCATCCAGTACTCCCTCCCTTACAATGCCTCATTCTGCCCACATGCCTCCCTGAGCTTTGTTTCCTCCAGGGGCTTGGGAATGGGAAAATTGAGTGCAGTGACCCCCAGGGAGCAAAATTATTTTCAGTGGAGAATCCTACTGCCTGGTTCAGAAGTCATCCTGTTTGCATGTGAAGAGAGCAGGGCTTTGCTTTCATAATAACCCAGGGACAGCCTGTCCATCAGGAATGGACTCCCTGGAACCACAGAGCTGAGCTTTTCCACCCAGCTCAGCTCTGTTGAGTGAGAGAGTAGCTCTGGAAAACGACTGCCTCTTTTTAAACCAATTGGCAAAACTCTTGCATCTCTCCTGGGAACAGGCCAGGGATTCTGAGTCACTGCTTGAGTGGGTTGTGGCCAAGGTAGTCGTACCCAAGATATTAAGTGAGAGAGGAGAGATCCACTGAGGAGTGCCAGCAGAAAGAGAAATAGTCATGACCATAATGAATAATAATATAATGATGAAAAGATTCAGAAATGCACTGCCCACTCCAAAAATAAAGTTTGAGGACAACTCAAATGTTGTAAAGAAAAGAGAGGAAAGAGTCGACACAGACCGCCAAAGCCTGCATGTCAGCTGCAATGCAAGGAGTCGGGTCCAGCTGGCCTGGGTTCAAAGAGCTCCTATTGTCCAACAGCATTTCCAAGACACCATTCAAAACTTTCAGAAAATAAACCCAAGATGCAGGGTGAGATTTATCACACAATAAAGGCAAGCCAGATGTGTGCACCCTTTCAGAGAGAGACAGGAGGAAGACGAAGGAGGAGTGAAGTGGGGGGGTATCAAGCAGCAGAGGCACGAGGGAAGAGGTTGGAATTAAAGGCCTGATGATTCCTGAGGATCCAGGAAGAAGCAGGGGACTGGATCTGTGCTGGGACACATACTGGGCACTTGTGAAAGGTTTCCTCTTTATCAAGAACACTATACTTGGGAAAATTCACCTAGCATCAAGGTTGAGGAACAGAGAGGGAAGATCTCATTGATGCTTTTTTTTTCTTTTGTTGCACATAAAACCATAATGGATACTGAAAGGTTGCTTCTTGTCCTGAATATCTGCAAAATACGGCCCTGTCTAAAAGAATGTCCAGAAGCCAAACCACTATAGATTTTGTCTTCATTTTCTGAGGCTCACACAGTCTTCATTATTGCTTTGCAGCACTGGCCACCAGGGCAGGGATGTAACTTCTTGTGCCACAGGAATCACTCACTTCCACCTGTGATTTAATTATGTTAAAATCTATTTAACATAATCAAATAATAATAAAAGCAATTAATTATACAGACATATAATTTAATATTTGAATATGCTGCTAACATGGAGCTACATGACTACAACCTGCCATCACTAGATAACTCCTCAAGTTCTCCCTGCCT
Source organism: Passer domesticus (assembly GCF_036417665.1). Classification (NCBI taxonomy): domain Eukaryota; kingdom Metazoa; phylum Chordata; class Aves; order Passeriformes; family Passeridae; genus Passer; species Passer domesticus. The sequence goes on from NC_087479.1 coordinate 38,700,738, forward strand.
GCAGAACAGCCTGCAAGGTGGCCATGCCATACCACACACCACAGATGAAAAGGTGACTTGGATTTATTTGTTCTCAGGAAAATCTGTGGTAGTAAGGACTTGTTCATCTAAGAGCAAAAAGCCTGAGAAAACATTTTGGAGGTTTAAGCTAGAGTCCCTCTTTGCAGTGACTCATTTGTTTGGTAACTATTTATCTTCTACAACAGTTATTGTTTTTTGTGTTGTGTTTTGTTTTGGTTTTTTTTTTGTTTTGTTTTTTTCTTGGGGGGGGTGGGTTTTGAAGCATCTGGATGTATCTGGAGCCTTTAAACTGAGCTCAGTTGCCAATGACTAATTTGAAGCAGGACACACTCAGGTCTGTAAGGAGCCATATTTGATCACCAGAGTGGTTCCTCGAAGCCCTAAAACCCATCCATCATCTCCCTTGTCCAGGGATGTCCAGGAAATAGATTCCCAAATCCACCTGCTTCTGCAGAGACCACTCCAATGCCGAGGTGCAGATGACTGCTTGATCTCAGATGCAGGAGCTTTCACAGCAGGAGTTCAGGGCACAATAGGTTTCCTGGCTTTAAAGGAACATGGGATCTTTTCTTCTCAGAAGCTTCTAACATTACTTGAGTACATGATACCATGCATCTCCACATTTCAACTTCTTCTCACCAGCTACAGGGTCCTTGGCTGCTGGGCCTTGTTGTGGAGAAGTCCAGCTTGAAGAAGGGATGAGAAGGGGTTTGCATGGGCTTCCTTTTCTCCTTCAGCTGTGATTTTCATCCCATGGTTGAAGCCTGATCTCTGACCAGTCAGATATCTGTCCTGATCTTTGGAAATGCAGGGCTTTTACCCCTGGTTCACCAGCATCACATCTTCATTCTACCCCAGCATGGTGTTAATTCAGGATACCCCAGCAGTGACAAATGGCCTGAGAGGCCTTCCTGCTCTTTGCTGCCTAGGAAGGATTTCCCCGTTCTCCAGAGACTCTGGTTTTAGCAGCTCCACTGCTGAGGTGAAAATGGTACCCTCAGCATTGGAGCTGAAGTTTAATTTCCTATCTGCTGCTTGGGGCACAGATTTTCCACTGAGATATTGGCAGAAGGTCAGAAATCTGCATTCCAAACGGAATTGCTTTGAAAACTGTCTTGGTGCAGGACCCTGTTCAGTCTGCTGCTTGCAAAACCCAACTGTTGCCAGCCTGGCCACTGAAGAGAGTCCCAGCTCTTGTCTCTCAAGATTTTACGTGAAAATCCCTCACATCCTTGAGTTACAAATCAGTTGGGCCAGACTTAGTTGCTCTGTTAAGTGCCCTTTACAAGGCACAAGGAATGAAAGCCACCAGTAATGTTTGGTATTAGCTGCATGCCTGAGCTTTTGGACTTGAACAGAGTACAGCTCTTCCTCTTTCAAGGCCTGCTTTTCTTTATGGGACTCCAGGGACCTGCCAGGGGACAAAATGTGAATTATCTCTGATTTTTCTCTCTGAGCTAAAGAGAAACAGTTTCAGAGAGACAAATGAAGATGATTGTAAAGATAATTCAGACCTTTCCTCCTTCTCTGGTTATCTCCCAGAGCAGATTTCCTCTATCTACCAATGTGTCTTTCTTGTTGCTTTCTTGCAAGATGCAGAAAAAAAGGCCCATAAGGGCATGGGGCTGACAAGCTGTGTAAGAGCAGAGATCTGCCAACTCTGGCAGCTTCAACTCCTTACTGGCCAGGGCCAGAAGCTTGCAAAAAATATAGAAGAAATGGTAGAGTGGCATTTATTCAAATTTATTTTGGTTATTGAATAAACATTCCCATCCCACTAACTGGTGAATGGCTTGAGCAGCATACCTCTCTTATTTTAATTGTATTGAATGCTCATGCTGGGTTTCATGTCATTTAGTGATAGTGTGACATGGTTTTACATCAGCATGGCAGTATAGTTCACAGAGTCATGCAGAATAAGACAGTATTTTCTTTCACTTGCCTTGCATGCTGTCACACTATACATCCCTCACCATTAAGCAAAATTTTTCTCTAAACTGCCCAGGCAGACATGCCACACACAATTAAATCCATGTAGGCTTTTCCAGGGTAGATTCACCTCTAGATTTGCAGGGCTGGGCTAGGGATGCATCCCTTGGGTGTGCAGACATGGCTATGGATGCCCAGTTGTGTTCTGGCTGCTGTGCCTCTGTGGGGATTGAGGAGGGGTGGATGGGCTCTGCAAGGGCACGCCCAGGTGGGGGTGGATCAGGCTAACATAGCAGATAGGGCCTTCCCAAAAATGATGGATTAGATTTTCACACATAAGGACACAAAGTTTACATGAGGTCCACCTCCAGATGCTACAGCACAGCAGCTGAAAGCTCCATCATGGTGTGGAGTTAGGGTGTCACTGGGAGCCTGATGCAAACGCAGCTGAGGCTGCCATGTTCACACAAACAGGCAAAGCACCAATTCAGCCAAGACAGCAGAGATCTGGGGGCACAGATGACAATACAGCTTCTCTCTCTAAGGGCTACTGCTCGTGTGAAGTCTCTGCCTGGAGACTGACCTTGGCTTGGGAAGGAGTGAAGAGGAAGAGATCCCTGCCAGCTTGCCCATGGATACCTGCATTCCCACAGAGAACAGCGCCTACGCATCTCTGTTTGAACACAGCCCAGCTGCCACCACAATGGCTTAGAAATAAGGGCAGCTTTGTTTTGTAGCAAGCAAGTTTTGTCTTCACTTCTCCAAGCTCAAAAAAAGCCTAGCAGGACTAGCCTTTTATTTACCTTTCACAAACTCCTAGAAATTTGCCCCAAATCTTCTGCCAAATGAGGGTCAAGTGCAGCTGATCCCAATGTTTCATCCTGAGAGAGCTGTGTCCAGTTCTGCATACGGTTTAAGTCCTGCTCAATTTTTTTTTTTTTTTTATCAGAGTCAGCTGCAAGGCAGTTGTAAGCCAAAGGAAATTTGGGACATTCATTGCATATGTAGCATACACACAGCAAAAGCATGCTGAAAAGCAGAGGCATTCCTTTTTATCCTCCAGGGTGCCACTGCTGGGAGGAGAGGTGCTCGTATCGCTGCAGATTCAGCGAGTCACATGCCATAGGCAAACCCTGTACTGTCGCTGCTTTCCACCGCAGGCCGGTGACACCTGTTTAGCCCAGGGGCTCTTTCCCCTCTCCTCCCCAGCACATGCATTCTGCTCCGAGCCCGGCACCCACAGGTGGTGGGAGGCACACACCCGGCCGCATGGCTGCGGCCACGCTGCGATGCCACTTGTCTGGTGATCACCTCAGCCTGGGTTCTTGCTGTTCCACAGCTGTTCCCCTTGCCGGGCACTGCCAGCCCCTCCCACACCACTGCCCATGGTGCTAATCCCATTTATGCTGAACACACTGGTGCCAGGTGTGGAGACACCAGTGTCCATGGCTTTAGCAGCACTAAAGATCCTCCACTGGGGCCACTGGGAAACCCAGTCACAGGCTAGCAGATTTCAACTTTCCACATACCTTTTACTCCCTTTTCATTCTTTCAGGGGCAGAAGCATTTAAGTTAAAGACTTAAGTCGCCCTCTTCCCCTGCTCCTGGTGCCTCCCCAGGTTCTCCCCAATGAACTGCAGGCTTGTGAACTCTGAGCTCGATATTACACGGCTGCAATTTCGGCCACGAAACTTCCAGGCGGTCTGCGTTGCGCACACGCTTTTTAACAACATCACCCACTCCGTCAGCTTTGTCCCCGCTGCCGGGGCTGTAGGGCAGGAGCGGGTGAAACCACGAAGCCTTCCTGCCTGCCGGGGAGGCTCCGGCTGGCCGCGGAAGCCGTGTGTTGCGGAGGGGCAGCGGCGGAGCCCCGGGCGCTGCGCGCCGCGGCCCGCCGGGCCGAGCGGGGCCGCTCCGTCCTAACCCTGCACTCCTCCCGCGCGCCGCGCCGCGCCGCTGCCAGCCGCCTCCCATTGGCCGCCTCCCGGCGGCGCCGGCCAATGGGCGGCCGCGGCTGCGGGCCGTTGGAAGCGCGCCGCGGCGACCGTTAAACCGCCGCCGCCGCCGTGCCCGCGCGGCCGGGCAGCGCGCGCGGCCGCCCTGAGGGGCTGCGGCTCCCCCGCCGCCGCCGCCGCTGCGCCCGGGCTGGGCGCCGCGCCCGCCGCCGCCCTCCCCCGGCCGTGCCGTGAGCCGCCGACGGTCCCTCCTAGGTCCTGTGGCGCCTAGCGCTGGAAATTGTAAATCCAGGCCCTTGGCACGGATGTGCGGTGGAAGGTTTCCACAGCGAGTTGTGCCTGCGCCTTGCAGGGACGAGAGCAGGCTCAGGGGAGACCTTATCACTCTCTACAAGTAGCTGGAAGGAGGTTGTGGCCAGGTGGGGATCTGCCTCTTCTCCCAGGCAACTAGAGACAGGATGAGAGGATGTCTTAAACTGCAGGTTTAGGTTGAACATTCGCAAGAATTTATTCAGAAAAAGGGTGATTGGACATTGGGATGGGCTGCCCAGAGAGGTAGTGGAGTCACCATCCCTGGAGGTGTTTAAGGAAAGACTGGCTGTGGCATTTGTTGCTGTGTTCCAGTTGACGTGGTGTTCAGTCACAGCTTAGACTCGGTGATCTCAGAGGTCTTTTCCCACCCAAGTGGTTCTGTGATTCTATGATTTTACAGACAACGGCAAATCTTGGGTCTAGTTCCAGATCAGGTTCAAACCCTGCCACCCTGGGGTGTCTGGAGTGCTTGGTCCACCACACATGCCAAGGTTGTGATGCTGACAGTAGTCACAGGTGGCTTGGGCATTGATGCAGTGCCTGGGAAAGACGGAGTGCTGCTGCTCAGGATGCTGTCCTGCTGCTGGAGGGGAACAACAGTGGCGTTCACAGGCAGTTTGGCCTTTGGTGCTTTGGCCGTGCCACACAGAGAGGCAGCAAAAGCAAGGGGGTAGCAGGTCAGTGGCAAGCTGTTCAGGCACACCAGGGGCCTGGGTAGACCAGGCATGGCTCAGCAGGGATCTGTGATATGTGAGGTACAAGAGCACTGTGGGTTCAGGAGAGAGGAGCAGCAGAGGGATGGCAGCAGAGGGGTGGTTGGATGATCACTTGTGCCCCTTGGGGTGCACATACACTGTCTGGCTGTGTGGTGAAGCGTGCACAGCATCTGTCCATCCTGCCTGATTCTTATTAACACAGTTGAGAACTTCACTTTCATAAGGTCTAAAATTCTCTGCATTTTAAAGAGAGCAGAAGGACTGTCTGGAGTGTATGGGCTCTTCTTTCCTGGAATGTAAAGAAAACCTCGGCTGTGCAGCTGGAGTGCAGGGGGCTTCATTCCTTAGTGAAAGCAGAGAAGGGAAATGCAGATGTCACAGCTGGGACAGGAGATTTATCTTGGCAAGCAAAGAGGAAAAAATTTTCAAAAGAAAAGAGAAAACTCAGAAGAATCCCCTCCCCATCTTCGCTGCTTGCCAGCACGAGCAGAACCTCCAACCTGCAAAGGCCTTTCGTCTCCTGGGCCTGGGCTGCCGCCCAGCTGGATTTAGCCCTCGCTGCTTTCTCTTTGGAGCGAGACTGTTGTGGTGGGATGAGAGAGGCTGTGAGAACCAGGCTGATCCTGGAGGAAGACTGTGTCCAAACAACTCAGCTGGAGGTGGGAAGGGGAAAGTCACAGTCAAAGAATGGAAGCATGAAAGGAAAAGGAGGGACAGATGCAGCCAGGATGAGTCCAGAGAAGTGGATCCAGGGAGAGAAAGTCATCACCTCCTCAGCCATGCATGGTGCCACTGGGCTACAAGAGTGCTACCTTCAGGCATCATCCCATGTGCAGCCGGGCAGGGGAGAAGGCTTTGTGCCTCAGTCTCTCCTTGAGGCCTCCAGAGTCCTAACACCAGCTCTGGGTGGGGGTGTATGTAGAGCTTGCATTTGGATGTCTGGATGCCTTGCATTAGCTCCCAAGATAACTGTTGTACAACAGGAAAGGGTGTTTGAATGAGAAGTGCACGCACGCACATACAGTGTGCTATTTAGACAACCCTAAGCATGAGGTCAGGATGAAAACATGTGGTGGAAATATGTTTGGAAGAGTCAGTGCCTATGTCGATCACCAGGAGTGGGAGGGAGCAGAAACCAGGAGCTGACAGATTCTCACTCTCTCCCCATGGCTGAGGTGGCCTCAGCCTGAGCAGATTCTACTGTGGCACCAGGTAAAGGCTCTCTGTAGGGCCTGGAGATGCAATGGTTGTTGCCTCCCCATACCTGTACACACTGGCTCATCCTCTTTGGGCGCTGCCTCCCTGTCCTCCTAGAGTTTGAGGGGGACAGGCAGCCAGAAATCAGGCTTGGATCAGGAAATTCAGCACATCCTCGCCATTGCATTTCTGTCCCTTGGCTGCCCCCTCCCTGACCGCTCACTGGTAATACAGCTTTGGAAACACATCTCGTGCTATTTCTTGGCTTTGGAGCATACTTAGAAGAAGAAGGAAGGAGAGTGTGAAAGGGAGGGGAAGATAACAGGAGCGAATAATGCAAAATGAGACTGTGCTGTGAGCTTTGTATCCCATCTGGAAACTGTTTTCCCTCAGTACACTGCACACCCACTCCCTCTAGGCCGGGATGGTAAGGGTCAAGTTTCCCAGTTGACTGGTCCCCCTTGCTAAAGCCAAACCCATCTGCGTGAAAGCTACTTGAAATACCTTAAAGGAGAATCTCAACACGGTTGCTAAGCCCTTCATTGTCACAATTAGAAACTCTTGGCCATTCTTCTGAGGAGCAGGAGCTGGCTGATCTCAGCCTGGTTGGAAGGCACTCTCAAGGAGTTTTGGTCTTCAAGAAGCTGTGAGAGGATGAGACTGCTGTGCTAGTGAATCTCTGTCCATCCCACCTTCATTCACACCCAAGTTCCACAGACTCTTTCTTGGACCTTCCCTGGTCTGCTGAGACCTTTGTTGCCATTGTGTTGGCAAAAGTCTCCCCAAAGCCCAGCCTAGTAATGTCATTTTGTGGGAGCACATGAAGACCTCTAGCTGTGCTGGCCCCAGCCTGGGTGGGAATGGAGGGCTAGTGACCACCCGGCACCTTCCATTCCAGCAAGGATAAAGCTGCTATCCATTTGTTCAGAACCAGGTAAACCTGGTTCTCTTCATTGCTCAGGAGCTTGGAGCACTGACCCTGCCATGTGCTGCTGTGATGTACACAGCTCTGAGTCACCATATCCTAGTTCCCTGAACCCTCTCTCACACATGCAAAGGAGAAGTATAGCTGCAGCTTTCTGTGTTTGGCCAGATAAGTGCAGCTCACAAAATTAGGCTGGGTGGGACAAAATTTGTATATTCTGTGTTAACAGACTCAATCTAAGCTAATTAGTAGTGGTTTTGATGGCATCTAGCCAAAATAAACTGGGTTGCTCCTCACTGTGTCCATCACAGTTGGATCTTGACAAGAGGATACTCTTTCTTCTTACCATGTGGTTGCATGCACAGCTGTCTTATACAAATTAGAAGTCTAAAATTAACAGTACCTCTTGACTTCAGGAGAGAACAGTCAACCCAAGAGCCCCAGTAGTCTTCCTGGGAAGTGGTGACAGCTTCTTGCTGGTCCCATAATTTCCATTATGGGTATAAACAGGTACAAACCCTTGTTATTATTTTTGTTTGCTTTACTCTTCCTTCTGCTGCTTTCCTCTGCCTCTTGCCACCTTCTTTGAGTAAAACAACAATTGCCAGCTTTGTGTCAGCTCTAGGTGCTCTTCCTCCTTGAGGGCGTTGGATCCTTGGTGCCCCCTTTGATAATAACTATAGTTATGGCCAATCTCATGGGCTAGCTCCCTTCTCTCCATTGTCTGTGTTTGGAGATGTTGGACTGATATATGTGTGAGTGGTGAGAGCTGAAACAGGCTGCTTTGATGAGAAGGCTTGGCCAGTATTTAGGAGGATAAGACCCAGAAGCCCAGAGAGGGGTAGATCCCACAACATTTCTGGATTCCCAAGTTTCATTCTCTGCTCTTCACCTATGTTTTTCCTGTACTGTGCAATAGGCCTCTGTCTCTTGGAGAGAATGGTCTCTTGGGGACCTGAACTCCTGCACCTCTGGGAGAACAGTGTTGCCTTCGTCCTCATTTCCAAACAGCGAGGTCTTCCAGCAGCAAGTCTGCTGAGTGGTGTCTAAAATAATGAAAAACCTGAAATTACTCCTGCCACTGTTGGTGCCTGTGTTACCCTCTCATACTCAGTGCCTTGCACTCATTACTCATCTCTCACCCCTCAGCAGCTGCTGGGGTGATGTTTTTTAGTTTCGGAATAAAGCCAGAGACACATCTCCGCCTCTTCCCTCTAGGTAGGTTTGTCCAACAATAGAGAGATTGTTGACTGACCAAGGGATCATTGTTCTAAATGTGGGTGGGATGCTGCTAAAAGATAATCTGTGTAACTACTGCACGGATGCATTTTCTTGACTCTTCAATCCCACCTCTGCCTTTATTAATGCACAGTTGTGAAAGAAATTGGAAGCACGTGGCAGTGTCACAGACAGCTCTCCCCACAGCTGTCCATCCAGCTCCACTTCTCTTCCATGGCTACACAGTGGTTCTAGTTTTCATGGTCACAACATGAAATATGATTTGAGCCCGGCTCTGCTGTGTCGTGGTGCATTAGCAGCCAGCACTCTGAATCCCTTTGCTTTTCTGTGGCTCTCGCCCTTACCATAAGGCTATCATGTTCACATCCTGTGTTTGCTTGTGTTGTTTAGAGAACACAAGACAAAGAACAGCTGTTACATGAGCAGACACTCTCTGGGGTTAATGCTCAGGACTCCAAACTCTTTATCCTTCTATGCTGTAGGATAGGTCAAAACCTGGTTTTCCAGTGCTTTTTAGATAACTATCTAACCCAGTTCCATCTGCTGACTCAGCTCCCTCTGAAGTTACACTCCCCACAGATGGTAGGTGTTTTCTGTTACTTGATTCAAGTGCAAAAGTGCTCCTAGGCAACTTGGAAATGGCGGTGGATTTTACCAAACTACCCCGCCAACTCTGCTTCTGCTGTGGAACAAGTGGAGAAAACTTTAGCCCTGACACCGCAGAGAGGGCCTCAACACCAGGATTTAGCATGATTGTGCCTTCTCCACCCTACTTGCACATGCAGTGTCTGGTCTCCAGGGAAGCCTTGAAGGATGATGTCGGAGGATGAAAGGCACTGGTATGTTGGAGATTGCTGTTGCTGACCGTCTCCCTCCCCCACGTGGTGGAAAGTGTGGGTCTGTTCATCTAGAGCCTACTTCCCTCCCCAGCCTCACCCCAAAGCTCTGACAGCCAGTGGAATGTTGACAGAGTGGTACTGCACTCAGGTAAAACAAATATACCTTCCAGTAGGAGCAGGAACCTACAGGCTCCGGCATCCGGGGTCCTCGGGCCACCTCCTGCCTCAGTTACTGGGGAAAGAAAGGACTGCACACACCCCATGCTTCTCTAGAAGCCAGGCTCCCTCCTGAGCTGAGCTCTCACCCTGGAATTCATTGGCATTCATGTCTCCACTCCAGGACCTACGTGATCTCTCCCACTCTCATTCATACCCTGTTGCTCTTGGTATTTCAGTATACTGCTTTCAATGCCTTTCTGCCCACCAAGATGCTTTTCCAGGCAGGGGGTGGGGGGGACAGACCCAGTCTGACTCTTCTGAGCTCTCTCCAGTTCATTTAAGTTACACAGTTCTGTCTGTGTAATATAGTCACTTGAATCTATGTCTTTTCTTTCCTCTCCCTGAGCCAGAAGCCTCAATCTGCCAACAAATGGGATAATTTTTCAGCTGGTGTTTGGCAGCCATCATTTTTCTCCCTGCCCAACCAATGCTTTGTTGTAGCAAATGGAAAAGTTAGTGATTTGACTTCTGAATAGGAGGATATGCCTCAAAGGAAGAAGGTTCCCTGTAGCATCAGGAGCTCAGCTCTGCAGCAGCACTGGCCAGATTTACTGACTGTTACTGGAATGATTAGTGGAATGATTGTTTGTTGTTAACAGCCCATCTGTAGTGTTTAAACTTCATCGGGGAGCTGAATTTCACAGGCATTATCTGGCTGAAGTACAGCCTCATATGGTCCACAGAGGGGCTGTTAAATCCCAGAGGAAATTAAATACAACAGGGGGCCTTCCTGTTATGTTGATCCAACTGATCTTTTTTCTCTGACAGAAATCAGCAGCTGGGTTGATGTTCTCTGGGGCATCAATGTGCCTATTGCTGCTGGCAGAGAACATGAAAAATTGTCTGTCACTAAGGACAGGTACTGAAGACCATGACTTTGTGACACATTTACATTTTATCGTCACAGGAATCTCCTTCCTTGTTTTGTTGTCACAGTGAGATGATATTTAGAAGACACAGTTAGATATTCACAAAGGAAGGGGGAGATAAGATAATGTAGAAAAGTTTCATGCATGTTTGTGGCATAGATAAACATGCAGTGATGTACAGCACCACATCCCTTTCTATCTTAATTCGAGGTGTTTTTGTCAGACTGATGCAGGCGAGGAATAGAAACTGGTTTTTGCCATGCAAAAAGGTCCAGTGCTGAGGTTTGACTCTCAGTGCAGAGGAAGGCTCTCATATCCCTCTTGGAGATTACACTAATGCTCTTTCTCCCTTTGTGTTTCCTCAGCATTTCTCAGAAAACCTGGATCATTTCTCAGAAAACATGGAGGATTTCTCCAATGACCTCTTCAGCAGTTTCTTCGATGATCCAGTACTGGCTGAGAAGAACCCTCTGCTGGACATGGACCTGGACCCACCCACTCCAGGCATCCAGGCAGAGCACAGCTATTCCCTCAGTGGAGACTCTGCTCCCCAGAGCCCCCTTGTGCCTGTCAAGACTGAAGATAATGCTAACGGTGAGCATGAGATGTGCACGCTGCACAGCTTTGGGCACCTCTGTTAGCAGAGGCTCTGTCTGGCTTTCATATATAAGGACAAACTGGCTGTTCCTTGGACTTGCACATGTCCAGTCTGGGGAAGAATTTGATTTGCTGTTGTCAAATACAGCCCACATTTTTCCCTTCTATTTGTGCTGTGATAGTTACATTACTCCTTTGCAGGGCTTACTGTTATTTACGAGGATGGTAATTGGCTGTGGCTTAGTGTGCTGCCAGCTTCTGGCGAGCAGTAGGCAATGTCTTTTTAGAACCCTGCAAACTTGGGTGTGGATGCCCTAGATCCAGCTCCGTTTTGGCATAAGGCAGCAGGGTTTTGGCTTGCACATAGGAAGCATGAGTCTCTGGCTGCAACCAGTGCTGGTACATGTGGAAAGCAAAGTGGCTTCTTTACCAGCAAATCTTTTAGCAGGAGACAGAGGGGAGCAGTCATTTCAAAACTTATTTTTAAAACAATTCATTTCAGGATAATTTATGATGGCTGGGTATTTTTAGAGCTGTCCTTGCAGAGAGTCCTGTAATTTGTGGGATTGTGTGGGTGTCCTAACAGCTGATGGACACCAGGCTGCCTGAAAAAGCAGTGGCAGAAGCTCAGTATACACATAAGACAGCTATTCCTTTGAGCAGCAGTGAGACCTGGGACAGAGGCTTCCTCTCATGACTAGGAATGATCCCAGCTTTCTGGTACAAATGCCAAGGCAGAAGGAGAGAAGGCTGGCCTCTGCTACCTCTCTGGTCCTTGAAAAGGCACAGCCATCTGCCACATTCCTTAGGGGCATCTCAGAGAGATGCTGAGAGAGAGGTTTATGGCAGGCCAAGCAACTCTGCCTTGGTACCAAAAAAAGCTTTCAATTTGCATTTCTTTTTCCTTAGTTTTAACCCCAGTACAGTCGTGGAGGGGGCAACTAACGAAAAACCCCCAAACCAGTGTGAACAAATAAACACAACTTTCTTTTGCCCCTGAAAATGAATAGGAGATAAGACTTGAGAATGAGAGAAGCCAAAAGAATGCATTTGTAGAAAGCAGTAAATGAAGACTGCCAGCGTGAAGCTATCTCAAGGACTCCTCTCTGAGACACTTAGCACCACTTCTCCTTCTCCACTGTCTGTACATGCCCTTCCTTCAGCTGTTATGTCTCAAAAGCAAGACCATGACTCTCTTGAATGGAGTGTGACACTGATCCTTGGGCAGAGGCCAGCACAGGGTGTACAGTGCATAACCCAGGAGAGTTTGAGATGGGCCTGGCACTTGCTCTCTGAGAGTGCACATCAGTTTCATAAGGGAGTAAGGCCTAGCATTACAATGGCAGGTACAGGAGTATCCATGCACCCAGTCCTGCAGCTAGATAATTCAGCTCATCTTTTCAGGGCTTTTTTGGCTCTTAATTGCATGTGAGTCATATTCTAGTGAAACCCTGAGTCAGGTCCAGTATTTGCAACACTGTTCAGTCCTTTTGGCACAGCTCCATCCACTCTCAGTCCTTTTAGACATTCAGTTCCAATTAATTACCCAGAAATGTTTTTTCTTTAACATTAAGCAAGCTCTGCTCAGTCTGCAGAGCTCCCCAGGAATGCCCCTGCTCTGTCTAGGCTTTGAGCTGGCTGAGTCTTGCTTTTTATCAGCTTTCTCCCAGCTTTTCTGCAGATCTCCAAAACTCTTCCAAATCCTGCCCCTTCCCACATGGTTCCCACTAACACAGGTCAGCTAGGGCAAGCCACTGGGTGCATTGTGACCCTGCTTATCAGTGGAGTCTGCTTTCCAGATGGCTTGTGCATACGGACTGGCTGCTTCATTCCTCGGTACCAGGCCGGAGTTCCTCAGGGTGTGATTTGATGCCAGGAGCAGGGAGAGCCAGGGTTGTGCAGAACAGCGAGCACTGGACCAGCCTCTGGTTAGTGCCTGCCCTCCTGTACAGGTCCTGCTTTGTCACTGCTCTTTGCCTCACCTCCTCAGCCCTGGGCACATACAGATGTCTCTCAGCCGTATTTCTTCCCAATACATACAGAGCATCTACAGAATGTCTAAAGCAGAGGATGAGTGTCTTGGCATGCTTCACCACCAACATACAGTGAAATCTGCAGTGTTACAGTGTTACCTCTGAAACATCCTCTCAGGCAGCAGAACCTAGACACGTCCACAAGAGATGCCTACTCCTCAAGTCCCTCACTGACCCTCTGATGCCTTATTTGTCTCTGGTTCTGTAACCCAGTCACTCCCCAGAAGAATCTCTGAGGGTGGGAAAGAGAGCAGGGTCAGAATGTAGACAGGAAATGGGAGGACGGCACATACTTATTTGGGTGTCTGCTCCTTGGCCTGTCTGGACTGACAGCACTGGGGGCTGCTCCCTCACTGAGTCAAGTCTGATCAGGGAGAGCCCTTGGTGGTCTGCTCTCCCTTGTCTGGTAACTTGCTTCAGCAGCAGCCCTCACAGAAAGAGAATACCCCACACATCTGAGAAAAAGAGAAATGCAGATCTTTGCAACAGAAAGAATGAGGAGGAAAAGGCTTCAAAAGACAGCAAGGAACTTCAGAGTAGTCAGTAGGCAAAATGTTCCCACGATGGGCATAGCAAAACCAGAGAAGAGTTTAAATGGGGGAAGCTGTGAACTCTTTAGCACTTTTCAAAGGGGTAGGTTCAAGTGAATCATCTATCAGGACTGACACAGATTTACTTGAACTTGCCTAGAGCAGTGAGATAGACTGAAAGATCTCTCAAGGTCACTCATTTCTGTGAAAAGCAGAAGTCAGTCAAAGTTTTCTGGATACAAACACTTGTGGCTGTGTGACACTTTGCCTCCTTCCATCAGAAGGGATTTGTCTGCATACCAGGGTAACTAGGACTTCACTACTAGCTGTGGGTTCAGTGTCCTTAGCAGGACAGAGAAAACACAATCCTCTCTGTGTCTACTCAGTAGGCTCTGTGTTGTCTCAGCTGTACAGTGCACCTCTGCCTGAGATGCTGCCTGATGACATTAGCCCTGCTGCATTGTGGGAAGCTCTAGAGAGCAATCCAGCAGCACTGAGAGCAGCACACACAGCTGAGACACACGCAGCAGCCACAGGAGCTGCGTCCGAGCTTGACAACGTCCAGTCACAGAGGCAGCTGGAAGGAATGAGCATCTGCTAGAGAGACCTGTCTAGGCAGAAATAAGAGGTGCTAGACCAAAGACAGGACGACAACATATTCCATTGGCAAGGCCAACACTGTGTTATCCTATATAATTCTTGTCTGGGCTTTAACACTGCTGTGCCAAGCAAAGCTCAGAGGTAGGATTCTGCCCTGGCCTCTCCTGAAAACAGAGGCTGAGCAGGGCAAAGACAGTGTTAACGTACCTTTAAGTTAGATCAGATGGCAGCTTCCACATGAACAGCTGCTTGTTTGTACTCTTCTTCGTGCTGGCTTTTCTGGAGCACAGAAAGACCTTCATCCCTCTCCTCTTGCCAGGACATCTTCTAGACTGAGGCCTGCACTGCAGAAATTAAATCTGCAGATTAATCTTTAGAATAAACAAAGAAGTGTTTGTTCTATTCATTATCCAAGTCACAAATTATTACAAGCAAAATTGAGTTTTAGAGAAAACTCAATTTTTTTTACTTAATAAATTATACTTTATATATATTTATACTTAATGAAGTATATGCTTGTAAAAAATGTTGACAGGTATGATTACTTGTTTTTATTGTTTTTAGAGAAAACAGAGCTGTCTGCTCTGGGCAGCAGACAGCTAGGCAACATCCCTGGGCCTGACTGAAAGTGCTGCATGCAGAGAGCAGTGCAGAGAGGTTAGAGAGTGAGTCAGACTGTGGCCTTGTAGAGGCACCTGCAACTCTCTCTGGTTCTCACTTAGCAACAGTTGGTCCTATATCAAGCCAAATGTATTTTTGCTTGTCAGATAAAAAGGGAAAGGGAATGGATGGGGATGAGGAAGGAGGATGCAAGGCTGCAGGCCAGGAGTAGCCTTTTGGCAGGCTGAAGTATTTGGAGGGCAAAGACCAAAACTTTAGAGCAGAATCTAGGCAGCTCTCCTGCCTAGCAGTCCTTTTCCCATCTGATCTACAGTTTATCTGGGATCTCTACTTCCAGTGGCAAGCCAGGCTCTCACCACAGATGTGCATGGGACAGAGCAGACAGGAGGCAAGGGGAGCATGCCCCCAGGGCTCCATTCAGTTCTCTTCAGACACCCCCTTTCCCTCACTGGTGCTTCTTGTCCCTGCCATCAATGGCAGCAGGGTACAGCTGTGGACAGCAGCCCCCTGAGCAGCCCAGGGGAGAGAAGAGTCTCAGAGGTGAGACTGAGGGGAGCAGCTGTAGAAGCAGCCTCACAAGCAGGTGCTGCAGTGGGCTTCCTTCCACAGAAGTGGACCTTCCTCCTCTTCTGTCCTGCAGCAAAGCCCTGGTAGTTGGCACAACATCATCAGGCGGCCAAAGCAGCACTGTCAGCCTTTCACTGTCATCCTGCTTGCTCTCTCACCAGCTCTCCAGAACAGAGGTGGTGCTATTCTTGGTAAATCACCTGGCAGCTCTGTGGTGCTGGCCATGCTGCCTAAGGAGAGACAGCCCAGCCTCTTCCTCTCACTGAGCCCTAAATATAAATAAGCTCCAGAGGATGAGACCTAGACATTACTGGGGGAAGAAACCCTGCAACTGTCCTCCAGAGCCTGGGCTGTGCAGTCAGAGCCAGCAGAGACACAATTCCTTTATCTCTGTCGTGTCTGCTCCCCACACACTGGGGAGCACACACTGGGGGTTCATTCCCTTTTGTAGTGTTGTGGGCCTGCACATGCTTGTGTGGTGACAGTGCTAAACTTGGAAAGGCAGCCTCCTCAGTCAGAGGAAGCTGTCTGCATGGCTTCTTTTCTCCTTACCCTCTTCTTGCTGGAGTTTGATTCTCATGTTGTGCATGTTTCAGAGCTGGAGAATGGAGTGTGGTCACTGGGGCCCAAACTCTGCTCCATCATGGTGAAACAGGAACAGAACCTGCCTCTAGACCTGCCTGAGTCCCAGCTACCTGCCAGCTCCATACCAGTGCTGAACCTCAACCCTCTGCAGAGACTGCCACTCCCCGAGGAGGTGAGCCCATTTAAGATCTGTCGGGAACCTGGGCTCTCACACAGCAGCACCCCTGGTGGTGCAGATGCAGACGCGAGACCACAGGGTCCTGCAAGGTGATTTAGCTACTGAACAGACAGGAGAAGGTGTTAGAAAGCCCAAATACTGTATTATTTGTCATTCTTCTCTTGAAATGGCAGCACAGAAGGCTTTACAATCTTGGTTAAATATAAGCATGTTTCCTTGGCACAAAAGCCAAAAGCTTTAAGCTTGCACCTACTAGAGATCTGTCCCCTCCAATATGCCAGTATTTCTGCAGCCACTCTTGGCTTATTTTTATTTTTTCAGAGAACAGTGTCAATTAATGTGATGCCAGTGACCTCACTATTCCTCCATATAGACTCCTGCTCTACCACTGTCTTTTTCATGGCTTTGGATTTGTCACATGGCCTCTCACTCTTCATAGCTGCTCACTGGAAATGTTGGTGCCACTCCAGGTCCTGCTTGCTTTTTCCTATGAAGCAGCAGGATTTATTATATCTAGGTTCTTAAGAAGTCTGTTTGTCTGAAGGAGGTTCACTTATGCCACTGGTATGTGGGTGTAAGTTGAGGCCTTAGTTCAGCTGGCCTTGAGTCCAGCTGTGTTGGATGAGAAGGTCTGACCAGTCTCACACAGACCTTGCCTATCTTGTAGCAGCTCAGTAGATAACAGTAGAGCATCTCTGGGGTTCACTTCCTTTTTTCACTCATGTTGAACATCTTCCCATTTAAACAACCATCCAAAACAAATGGGTTCTTCCAGCCAAAACTGTGCACAAACTTCCTCTATTATTTACACAGCTTGAACTTGCTGTGCCCTCCAATCTCTGCTGTGTATGCTCAGCAGCCATACCATGGTGCTCTCTCAGCTGTGTTTACAGTCTGGAGGAGTTTGCAATGTGTCTGTTTAGTGTAAAAACTCCACTCTATGGTGGGCTGGGGGCTGGCAAGCCAGGAGGCTGAGGGGCAGCATAACACAGATGGGAGTAAATCTACTCTTTATTCAGCTCTCAGTCCCTTTCAATTGGAAACAGTTGCCCAGTGGCCCTGGTGAAAGTCACATGAACAGGACAGCACGGTTGTTCTGTTTCTGTAAAACCTCTATACTCCCATTTATAATGAAGGCAGATCAAAGAGGGACTTCCCATGGTAATGCAGGGGTTGGTTTAAATTACACTGTCTGGGTCTGTCAAAGGAAGAGTTGCCAAGAATAAAAGTCATCTCCCTTTTGGAGATACTCTGCTTGGTGCATTGCTTGGCAGCACATCCATCTTCCAGTGCCACTTCCTCTGTAAATGTGTTTGCACTCTGTGTGCCCAGCGACTGAGACTTCAGGGGCTTATGTTTGAACTCTTGGTTTCCTCCATGGTGAGAGGCTCCTTTGGGGCAGAGCTGTGAGATGGGGTAGGACAGGCAGCAGGGGACCAGTGGCTATGGACAGAACTGGTGGGAGCCTTCTGGGCAGAGGACATGGCAGTGGCCAAGAGCTTTTTCTGCTTCTCTTCCACAGGTTCCTATAGAAATTACTCCAGCACCTGTGATCAAAGCTGAACCCAAAGAGGTGAACCAGTTTCTAAATGTACCTACAGGTAAGGAGATAGAATTCCCTGGTCAACTATAGTACTCAGCTGTAGATTGTTATTATACA
Source organism: Passer domesticus (assembly GCF_036417665.1). NCBI lineage: Eukaryota > Metazoa > Chordata > Aves > Passeriformes > Passeridae > Passer > Passer domesticus. The sequence goes on from NC_087479.1 coordinate 38,718,330, forward strand.
GGGTGGAAAGACAAAACACCTAAAAGCAGAGCTGTGCATATGAGGTAGCACTGGGGCAGAGAAGAACAGAGGAGTGGGCACTGCACTGTTCTAACTCAGATCAGTGTCTGCATCAGGAGCCACAAACAAAATTGTTCAGACAGGGACTCCCAGGCAAAACAGGCTACTTCAGAGTTGGAAATATGCAAGAGTGCCTTTAAAATCCTCAGAGAGACTGTAGAGCTATCCAAAAATAACCATCTGAAAGTCAGGAAATTCAGGATCCAGTTTAATTTGAAAGAAACCCAAGCATCTGAAAATCTGCCGATGCACAAATGAAAGCACTATGGGAACTCCCACTGCCGCAGAGAGACATTCCTTAGGCATATTCCCACCTCCATTAAGGCCCCTAGGGCTCTCCAGTACAAAGTGGGGACAGTTTTCAAGTGCTTGGAAACCAACTGAGTGACCGGAGCCCTGTTGGATCAAGTGTGCTGGCAAGTGTGTGAGCCCTGCAGCACTTTTGGAAGAGCTTTGCTCTCACAGAGTTTCCTGTACTTGTGAACAGGCTATGGAGCAAAACATCACAGGCTTTTTACTTCATTTTGGTTGACAGTGGAGCACCTTATTGCTTTGTAAATACCTTCAGTTCCTTGGCAAAGCCCTGCCAGCTCCTCTGCAGTTCCTAGTTTAGCACATTTGAGGTCAGTCTAACCTCTGTCTAAAAGGCTCAGTCAAGCCTTTTTCTCAGACTCACCTCATCTTGTGAAATTCATCATCCTCTCCTTTCAGCCCTGTGTTATGGCAGGGGGCATAACCCTATGCCTGTACCAACAGGCTGACATGAGAGCCATTGACTTGATCTCCTTATTCCTCAGTAGATGACCTGGTGCAGATGCCTCCAACTCCACCCAGCAGCCATGGCAGTGACAGTGATGGATCTCAGAGCCCTCGGTCCCTGCCTCCCTCCAGCCCAGCCCGGCCTGCTGCTCGCTCTTCTACTGCCATCTCCTCCTCACCTCTCCTCACAGCACCACATGTAAGGAGGCAACAGGGCTGGGACACAGGGCTCCTTGCTGCTCAGAGGGGTTTGTAGGATTTCCAGGGCTATGTGGAGGTTCCTGCCCTTGCTAAGGTCTTCAGGCTGAAATGCTCTGTCAAGGCAATGTGATGTCTTAGCACAAGGATAAATGCTCACCGGAGTGAGAAGAGGCACAATGAATCTTGCATATCTACCAACAGCTACCTTGTTTTAGCAGGTGCTGTCTGTCTTTCATCCATACTTTGGGAAGTGGCCTATGCACTAAGAAGACTTTCTGAGAAGGCTAATGAGAGAGAGGAATTACTGAAAATTCTCTTAACCAGACCATTTTAAATGTTGCCCAGAAGTTTGTCGGCAGGGTCCTGCAGTGCAAGTGTGTAGCCAGACTCACTGTGAAGGAACAGATGCTCTCCCAAGTAAAAGAGGAAAGGAGTTGCTGAGCTGTGCCCCAGAATCAGGTTGAGAGTAGGAAAGAGCACTGCCCTGCACCTGTTTGGTGTCAGTGGGCAGCAGTGCATCGTGTTCTGATGTGTACAGCTTCTGGCTGCCCTGCAAGGCTTTAAGGAGGATCACTGGGGTAGAACTCCTTGCTGACACTGATGAATGCTCTCTGTGTGTTTCAGAAGTTACAAGGAACCTCTGGCCCACTGCTCTTGACTGAAGAGGAGAAGCGCACCTTGATTGCAGAGGGTTACCCCATTCCTACCAAGCTGCCCCTCACCAAAGCAGAGGAGAAAGCACTGAAGAGGGTCAGGAGGAAAATCAAGAACAAGGTGACTACAAAAAATTCAGTTTTTTTCAGAATCATTCAGTTCCCATGATTCCAGAGCATCTTCAGTTGACCAGTGCTATAGTTACCCTCACTTCCTCAGTGCCTCTGCAGCTCAGAAAAGGTGGGATTGTGCTTTTGGTACACTACCACGAGCCTCCCAACCTACAAAAATGCTGCCAAGGACATCTCTGCTTGCATGCTTTGCATACAGCCACACCTGGGAAGTGTGGCTTCCAACCCAGCTCCTGGGAGTGTGTGGTGTGGAATAGGGTCCACAGTTCAGACAAACTGGTCAAGTCAGGCCTTGTTGCAAGGACAGGGAAACCAAAGCCATTGCATGGTGCAGGACCGGTGATGCAGTGTTCCCTCGCCAGGCAGAGGCTGTGATACTTTAGACTGGGATTAGAAAACATCCTGTGGGAGAAATGGTGAGACTGAACTAATCACCCAGTGACTCAGAAGGGGCCTGGGGCAGAATCAGCCCGAGTGGCCACAGCTCATACACATGTGAGTCAGTGGAGTGGAATGCAACCCTGAGGATGCTCTCAGCATCGAGGGGCATAATGCAGCAAATGGCTGCAGGCTACAAACCAAGGAGGATTGCATACCTACAGCATCAATCCCCCCCAAATTCTGGCCTAGAGATCAGCAGGAATGTCAGACTGGAAGGCAACTCCCCATTTGCCTCTAGGATGCTGTATGTGCAGGAGACAGACAAGATGCATGACCCACAAAAAATATCAGGGGGTTTATGATACTGACTCCCCTCTGCCCCCCTCACAGATCTCTGCTCAGGAGAGCCGCAGGAAGAAGAAAGAGTATGTGGAATGTCTAGAGAAAAAGTAAGTTTTTCATCTTCTCAGTCTTACTTTGAAAAAAGGAATCCTGACCATGCACAGGCTGCCTTTCTAGTGTTTTGTTCTCTGAATTGCTCAAAGAATACAATTCCTTGCAAGGCTGGCTGCCCAGGAGTTTGGTTTGGGATCCTGCCCCTACTCTCCTCCCTCCTAGAAATCCTCTTGTGGGATAAAGATTGGGCAAGAAATTTTGTGTTTCCATCTGCTTCATTTGGCAGGTCCCCTGCAAAAGACAGGCCATTTTGGCTGCCAGCAAGGTGGGATTTTGGGTTTCCCCACTAGAAGTTGCTTCTATTTTGTCTGTCCCATAAGTGGCAAGCTCTCTGAGGGCACTGATCATGGCTTTTTCCCCCGTCTTCCCATGAAGGTGGACACACAAATACTTGACAGCAAGAAAAACTTTGCATTGCAGTTATTCCTCACTCTCCCCCACTTCCACTCTCTGCATTATCTTTGTTTTTCCGCTTGCAACCTTGTTTTTTTATGCATGGCAGGCATAAGCCTAAGGTGATGTCACATGACACTGACTGGGTGGAAAATAACTCCTATGCTAGCAACCCCTAATGCACATTCCCAGGCAAAGAAGAATGCTGCAATCCAGGCACAAATTCATGTTTCTGTATAATTACCATCTTCTTCCCAGTTACTAACACCATCTGAGATCAGCAAATGGAAAAAAACAACCCCCAAATCCAACTTTAAATTAACTCTTCTCCCTGATGCTATTTCTCTTCTCTAGTTGCACAGAAATGCTTGATTAAAGCAGATGATTCAAGGCGCCTCAGTGTGCATGGGTATGTCCAGGCATCAGAGCACATCACCTCCAGCTAGTGTCCCATATGGGGACCTTCAAGCCAGGGCTGGGGAGCTGGCTGACCTCGCTCAAAGGGCAGGTCCAGGGCGTTTGGTGCTGGGGCCTCCTCCCCAGATGTGGCTGTGGTGCCTGTATGTACTAAGCAGTTTGTTACGCTAGAGCATTGCTATGACAGATGGCTTTCAAACAATGCCAGGTTTAAATGTGAACCAAAAGCAGCATTCAGTGATTTTTTTTTTTTTAATAGAACATGTCTTTGGTCAGCTTGGCTTACTAAAAAGTGGTTTGTCAAAGCCTGTACTTGGGCCCTTCCCCATTCAGTTTGACACTTTTGCTGGAAGCCCAGTTTTTGCACGGAACGCCTGGTTTAAAGGCTGTGCTGCAAACCTCCAGCAGGATCAGGCTGTGTCTCTGGCTTGCTTTTCTCCCGACCTGGAGGCACTCCCCTTCCCTTGTCCCAGCTGCAGCCCAACCACTTTCCCGTCGGAAGCGGTGGGAAGGAGCCGGCAAGTTCTCTGCTGCCCTCAAGTGCCTGCAGTCGGAGCTGGCCCAGCGTTTGCACAGAACCGCCTGGATTTCACAGCCAGGGCACAGAGCCCAGGGCAGGTTCTCAGGGAGGGGTTTGACTTTGTCCCCCTCCTCCTTTTTCATGCTTCTTAGCGGGGTTTGGAAGGGATGGAAATGTCTGCATAACTTTGGGTCTGTCCTGACTTGATCTGCCTGTAACCAGGAGCTCCTGTCTCTCCCAACCCTCAGAAGACCCTGAACTGGGAACTGTCACTGGTAACTGTCCCCCTGCAGTCTCATCCCTTCTCCATTGGGGCTGGCTGCAGTCAGGTGGGCCAAGTAACATTTGATTTCAGGACCATATCTGCAGGTGACAGATGAAGCCACTGAGCCTCCATACCCCATGAGAAGCGAGGACAGCATTGTCTTAATCTCTCTGGCCTTTGTGACTAACTGGCTCTGGGTTTTATTCCCATAGGGTAGAGACATACACAACAGAAAACAATGAACTCTGGAAAAAAGTGGAGACCTTAGAAAATGCAAACAGGTAAGAGGAGCTAGACTTGGCCCTCTGTGGGTAGGGTGGGGTGGGTAGGAAGGGAAGTCAGGAGCACTGGAGTGGGGGGACAAGAAGAGACAAGCAGGCTCCTCCCGCTCCGGCACGGGTGCTGCTTGGAGAGGTGCTGGTTTTCAGCCCATGACAGCAATGAGGCAGCTGGGTTTGGTTAGCAAGCCTGGAATGTTTGTGTTGGGACGCCAGGACACTCTGCAGCAAGGGGAGGGAGGGAAGGCATGTTTCCCATAGCACTTCGTCCTTCTCCCTGCAGTCCTTTGGGCCCATGCTGCTTTCTCCATTCCCCTGCAGGGCTCTGTCTGTCTCCAGGGCAGATGCATTGAGGCCTCTCACAGCAGCCTCTCAGACCCACTGTTTCTGCTTTTGGGCTCTTCAGAGAAATAAAAGGCCCTGGTATATTGTGGCTGTTTCAGGTTTCTCTTGAGAAAGCTGAACAGACTTGGTGAATACAGGGAAAGCCCATTATTCTAATAAAAGTAAAGATCCCAACTCCCACCAGATCCAGGACAATTTGTTGTGCATGTGGTTTTCCAGCCCTTTCTCAGCCTCTTTTGGGCAAAGCAAGCCCAAAGAATCTCTGTCTCATCTGCTGCTACTGCTCACCTGAAAGGAGCAAGCTTGCTCTCACAGCCCCAAAATTCTCTCACCCAAGGCTCTGGGTTTCCTCATGGGAAGCTCTGGTGAGCACTTGTGTGGCTTTGGCCAACCAATAACCAGGGGAATTTGCTTCCTTGGAAGCAAATAATGAAGACTTCCACCCTGCAGTGGGGATGGGCAGCTGGAGCTAGAGGAGAGCCCAGCTCTTCCCCCTCTTACTGGGCACAACAGGTGTGAGCAAGGGCAGGGTAAGTGCAGGGGATGCTTGTCTCTTTAGCTCCATTTTTATCAGCTCAAAGTGAAGGGGAGAACCACAGCCAGAGAGCCAGTTCCTCACTCACTCCTCAGCTGCCATGACAGCTCATGGAGTGCTCCTAGAGGCTTCACTGCACACCTTCCTCCCATCCACAACACGAGTGCAGTGGCCTTGACTTCCAGGCCTGACACTGGTGCTGGGGCTGGGGCTTGCCAGGCATGTCTGGCTGAGGTGTGTGAGAGCCAGAGGTCTCCTGTCTGCCAGAGATACAGCTGCTCAGCTGCTCTCATGCATGGGGCACAGCTTGCCCCCTGGTCTCTCTGGGAGTGTGGGCAGCCCTGATGCTGGAAAAATGTGAGACCCACCCTGAAAAATCAGGATGCTGGCCTAAAAGCCAAGAGATTTTAATTTTTTCCCTTAAAATATACACTGTGTTCTTTCTAATTGGGTTTGGATTTTTAGCACTGCCAGTGGGACACTCTGTGCTTCTCTCCCTCCACATGTACAGGGAGAAAAACAGGATTTGGAAATGGATAAAGCTGGGATTCTCCTGCAATCTCCTGGTTCCAGGACCTGGCATTTTATGAAAGCTCAAACATATTTGTTTAAAACAGTCAGTGCTCCCAGAGGAAAAGTCAGCAATAGTCTCCATTTCAATAATATGAAACTCTTGGGAACTGTGCACTCTGTAATCTCCCTCATCCCAGATTCCTTCACCAGCTCAGTGAAGGGTTCACTAGCTCTTGGTAACACCTACCACTGTTTTGTATTATGTGTGCAGATGCCCATGAACAGTTAAATGGGGCAGAGAGACCTTAGCATGTGTTCCAACCAGGGCAGTCAGAGAATTAATTAATTGCTGAACTCAAGATTTGGCTTTGCCTACATTCCTCTGCAGAATTTGCCAAGACTGAAGAAGCTCAAGGGGATCACAACTGTTTCTTATTTCTCTCTCCACCACAGTTTGGGGCACAAGTCGAGCTTCAGAGTACGTGTCTCTGAATGAAGTGGGAGCAGGCAAGCCTGTGCTAAAGGTCTGACCTGTCTACAAAGTTCAGCCTCCATGCCAGAGCTTGGTTTTCATGGTATGCTGGCTCTCCACTGCTCTGGGAATTGACTGGCTGGGCTTTCAGGCACCCAGGAGTCCTAAATAACAGTCATTCATAATAGTGGGTAGGTGCAGTGAAGGTGGTGGTGGACCCACTGATAACACCTTTTTTGTTGTTGTTTCCCAACCAAGCCTGTTTGGTCAGAGAACTTAAGCAATATACAGCAAAGGGGAGATAGTTGTTTGCACAAGAAGGGAAAATCAAGGTACAATGTGAAGCGGGTAGTGGTATTCTTGGCTCACTTACTGGCTTCTACCTCCTTACTAAGTTTTGATATGCATTGTTTCCTATCACAGGACTCTGCTGCAGCAGTTGCAGAAGCTTCAGGCTCTGGTAGCTGGGAAAGTCTCCAGACCTTATAAAATGGCTTCTACGCAGACTGGGACCTGTCTAATGGTATAAGCTTCATTTCCATCTTCCTTTTGGCCATGCTTCTCCAGACAGCTTTGTTGATTGCCTGTCTCTGCCCTCTTCCCTGCTGTCCAGCTCTGTTGTCAGTTACATCTGCTCTTTCCTTTTATGTCACAGTCACCAGAGCTGGGCCCTGTGTGATACATACATCAGTTGTTTATGCAACAAAATTAGAATAATTCCTGCATTTTCACTGCCTTCTTCTTTGGGCAAAAAAGCACTTTGTTTGCTTTTCATTAGTTATTAGCCATTCAGCAAAAATCTTCAATGAGTTTCCATTGTAATGGGCAGAGTTTTCTTTTGCTGAGCTGGTAATGCCTAATGTTTAACTCAGCAGGGCAGATGAACACTCCAAGTATTCATCCCAGTGGGCTTTACCTTGTGTTTATCAGCAAGAAATGGCATCTGTTCTTGCTATGCCTGCACATAGGCTTTGTTAAATCCAGCTGGAATTCTCTTTGTCCTTTTGACTAACCATAATAATTTGGGGTTGTCTGTTGTTTTGGTAATCCCTATTTGCCTCATAGTGGAGGATCATGGTTAATAAATATAGGCTTCATTAAGGAGTATTAGGGCATGCCAGTGTGTAGCCATAAATAGAATAAATTGCTTATTCTTCATCTCCTTTTTTTTTTTCTGGGGGAAATTTCTGATCCATAGTAAAAATAAAATCTTCACCCCTGTGATGTCTTTGCAGGATTGACATAGTAGCTGCTTGTGACAAATTTGTCAGTTAGTTTTCTATATCTGGTTATCACTTCTGTACTGTTAGCAGTCACAAAATGCAAACAGATGGTGAGGTACTTGCCCCACTTTCTCAGCACCCTCAGTGTCCTGAGGGATTGTTTTTTAGTCCTGGTTCAATGAGTTTCCTTGGTTCCAGAGCCCCTGCTCTGTAATTTCAAGCACTTCCTCCTTTCAAAATCTGCTCAACATTTTGCTACTCTTTGCTGCCCCCATGTCAGACCAGATTTTAATGACTGTATTTTTTCTCCCCTGCTCTCTGTCTTCATTCCCAAGTTCTTTCCACATTTTTGGGTGTGACCCAGCTGAGCCCAGTGACTCATTGCTCCTTAATGCAGCAGCTCATCAGAGCACCCCCGGCTCCAGCAATTCTTCAATGCTACTACCTGGAATAAACAAGTCTAGAAGAGGTGCCTTGCAGACATCCTCTGTGCTACAGGCTGATATAATATCTAATTTAGCTTCCCAACAATGTCCTAGGTCTCCTTGCTGCTCCCTTTGTTGCAGGCATCCCAGCCCACACACCCACTTCTCTCAGACTTCCTAGCTTTGAAGCATTTCAAGAATTTGTAATTTGCTTTTCTGTCTTTGACCAGTTCCTTTCATAAGCCTCTGAGTTCTCATTTTCCATTTTCAAATACAGCATTCCTTATTATGACAGATATATAGAATCATTGTGTCTTGCAGCATGGGAGTGGAGCAGGCTACCCTTCTTCTTTAGCCCTGTGTCATTGCTGCTGACTATTTGTACTGCCACTTCCTGAAGTTCTCCAGTGGTGAGCAGTCCTCTGCCTCCTCAGGCAAACCATTCCAGTGCTATGTTATCTTTCCCAGATAAAGTTTTCTTGCTATCTCATCTCAATCTTCCTTGCAACAGCTTAAGCCTATTAGAACTTAGTCTGCCCATTGTAAGCAAGATCTGTTTATTCTCCCTTTGGGCAGCTTCATTTTACATATTTGAAAACTCTTGGTTTTGAGCAACTCCCTTCAGTTTGGTCTGCTAAATCACCATGATTTCTTCTGTTTTCCCTCAAAGGCTGAGTTACTGAATCACTGCTTGTTCCCAGAGCTATCTTCCAGATTTTCTCCAATGGCCCTGCATCTTCTTGGAAGTATAGGGCCCACAGCTGGGCATAGTGTTCCACCTGAAAGCCAGTACAAATCCAACCAGAAAGCCTGTTCATAATGCTTGGGCTGAGATTTGCCCTTTGCAAAGTGACACTGACCTGGACCCATCTTATGCATTAGTTTAACTCCCAGAGCCTCTTCTGTAGGACAGCTGCAACACATAGCCACTGATTTATTTCCCCTGTTAATCACTCCTGCTATCTCAGAGCTATCAGCAGGCCTCCACATTTGTCTGGACAGATCTTCCCACTGTTCTCTTGGACCATTTCTTCCCATGGTCAAGATCATTCCAAATTTGAATATTGACCAGAAGCCAGTCTGCTTGTAGTCTCTCCCATCTGCAGATTTGATACAGTCCATCATTTAAGTCAAGCTTAAAAATGCTGAATCTTGCCAGATCTGTAACAGATCTCTCTGCTACTCCATCTGCTACTTCCTCACAGTTTGACAGTGAACCTTTGCTAAATACACTCTCAGTATGTCTTTTTCTAATTATTAATTTTGCTTCCACCTTTCCAAATGGTTTTGCAGTAGTCTTCTCTAGCTTAATTTCCCTCAATTTTAAGAGGTCAAATAATGAGATGGTCAAAAGCTGTGACATAAATGGTACTCAGAATCAAGCCAAGAGTTCCTGTTATGAAGCGTTGTAGAGTTTGAACTAGAAGTGAATCTGAGCATCAGAGTTAACCTGAAACAAAACAGTAAAAACAGTGCTGTTTTGCAAAACCCCAGCTGAAAGCCATGTTAAAGCAAGATGTTAAGTATACTGCTCTTTCTCAGCCCAAAAAGCCTGGTTTTTTTTAGAAGGAAAGAACAGACTTTACAGGGCTGGCTCCCTTTTCTCCAAGTTGTGTGTTTGGCTGTGATAATTCCAAGCAACATCCATTCAGAATTTGTTTTTTCCTCTGTTTTTGTTGAATAAGGATTCTAAATTTTTCATGTGCCTGATATGACATGCTTAGACAGCGTCTATGCTGCCTTCATTAATGTCCTTACTTTAAAACCAACCATGAAGAGTCTGGACAATTGAAATCCCTCTTTATATAACATAGTATCCCCATATTAGTATTTCATCTCCACATCTCCTGGAATCCACTGGTGGTCAAAATTACCTTGATGTACCAGCTTCTGTGCATTACTTAGGCACAGGTATTCCAAAATAGGTGACTTCTGAAAAGCAGTCAAGCAATTGCTGGTTGTCCCCACAGGCATCCACCCAGATCAAATTTGCTGTTTTATACATAGGTAGTAGACATCACCAACAGATGCATCACCTCTTTGGCTGCTCAGTTTGAACACTGAGCTGGCAGCAGGTAGTTACAGACCATGCATGGTGCATGAGTGTTCAATAATTTGGCTCTGTACCATTTCCCATGTGTGTCTTCTTGCTCTGTACTGGCAGTTCCCTAAGCTCTATAGAGTCCCTTATGATCAGCACTGGCATTTCACTCTGAAGCTTTACTGTTATGGCTGAATTTCCAGACAGCTCCAGACCTACCTGAGGGGGATTTCAGGGAAGATTTCCTGTACCTTTCTCCTGTTATCACTGCCTAGTAGCTCTGACTGGTCTGCTTGATAGCAGAAGGCACTGACACATGGTCCTGCATGCCTACACGTCAAGCATAAAGTTAACCCTTTCCTAGAATTCTGCATCTTTACTATCAGGTATTAGGCAACTGCAGTTCTGCTGTCATTTCTGTCCTTGCATGGATAGTAGCTTCACTTTGCTCTCTGTGTAGTACCACAGATTTCTCCCAGTGGGCTTGTTTTCTTTGCAGCCCACAACAGCTCCTGCTAAGCCAGTGGTCAGGTTCCATTTTGTCAAGGCAGAATTTGTCCCTTCTGTTGAGTCTCCCTTTTTTCAGCTTGTTTCTCAGCTATGCCTTCCACTATCTCTCCTCAATAGAACAGGCAAGTTCTCACAATTGAACCAGAAATACTCCAAATAAAGTAACAAGAGGAAGTTTCTGACTTCCCTTATTGAATTTGCAACAGAGATTAGCATGGCAAGCCCCTTTCCTGTCTGGGGGACCACAGGTACCCAGTTGTCATTGTGACCAAATCTTCTTACACAGCCTCATGTTGTTGTGCTGTGGGGGGAGTGTTTCTTCATGGCTAGTGATACTGAGTCTGTGCTGATCTCCTTTCCAGGTGCTGGCACTCTGCTTCGTTCTGATCCTGGGATCCCTGATGCCCTGTCTCCCTGAATTCTCTTCAGCATCACAGACAGTGAAAGCAACACCAGCACCAGACATTTACACAACTAGTAAGAGTGAGTCTAATGTGTTCCTCCATTTCAACTTGTCAAACCATTTCCAGCTCTTCTCTTGACACTCCCTCCTGATCAGGCATAGCATCTTCACCTCTGTGCCTTCCCCATGTGCTGGGACCATGGCAAGGGAAGACTCGTAATCTGTCTGTGGTACAAACTCCATAGCAGCTCCTTGTTGGGCCTGTTGTCAGGCTGTGCTAAACATTGTCCCAAAACATGACAAGTGTCAAAGGAAGGAACATGAGGGAAAAGTCCCAGGGCAGACTGGTTGCCTTCTGAAGAGGCTGTATGTCCAGGGGGGCATTTGCTTCATGAAGCTGTGGGGAGGAGGGTATCCTGCACAGTTCCACATGGACAAGGCTGGGTGAGCATGTGCTGAAACCACCATCATGACCCACACCCATTGCAAGAGACCTTGTCCCCATTGTTAACCAATGCTCTCCTTTTTTCCAGTTCAGTCACGGAGCCTCCTTTTCTATGATGAGGGTGCTGGCTCCTTAGAAGAGAGCTATAGCTCCTTCCTAACCATGGACCATCCTGAGGGGTGGGAGGCCAAAAAAAGGCAGTCTGAAGAAGGAAGGCCTCATCTGGCCAGGACACATGAGACGGCTAAATATCTGAGTAAAACGCAGGGGGGTCCTGCCCAGAACCAAACCAACCCAACTCTCAGCCACCTCAAAGAGCAATTCCGTGAGAGGTAAGCAGGTGGGGCCACCTTCTGAGCCCAAAACATATCATGGTGTCTGGGGATAAGCAGCAGGCACATCCGTCCCCTCTGCTGCAAGCTAAGGACAGCTGAGCTGCCCAGGACAGGCAGCCAGCTAAGAGCCATGGCTGGAGGAGGCCAGTGCTGGCAGGGAGCATAAGAACAAGTTCATTTTCTAGAGCAAAAATTCGGCCATAAAACAGTGTTCCACTTGCATAAAGATGTGGAGGGCTGGATGACTCACATGGTCCCAGGTTTGTGTTCCATTTAGTGCCCTGGGGAAGGAGCTCAGCCTGGTCAGAGCAAACTAGCCGGGCACACAGAGAGGTGGATTTGCACAGGAGGCTACAATGAACCTTGACTGATGCCTTGTCTTTTCTTTTTCTCAGGGAGACAAGCTCCAGTGAGACAACTGAATTCTTGTAGCAGCTGCTGGACCTCAAGGCCTCATCTGTCTGATTGCAGGATTCCCTCCTCACCAAGCAACTGAGGGGACTTGGCAGGAGAGGACACTGCATTTAGACACTCCTAAACTGGCCTTGGGTTCAGCTCCTCCCCTTCCCCATTGTCCCCATTAGTGCTGATCTCTCTGAGGGGAGTCACAGGACTGCCAGAACCAGCAATAAGTGTCTGGAGAAGCCCTGAGACTCCCTCTTCTCTGGCCTTACCTCCTGCTTAAATGAGCACTACCCTATGGATGTGGGCTCACCTTGGAGAGGAGGGAGATCAGGGGAAGCCCACAAACTATTCAGCTCACTCCCCAAAGCCTCCAGACCAAGGGGGCTGTCCCCACATGTGTACCCCTTGGCTACATCAGATGCACCTGAAGGAGAGAGAAAGTGCTGGATTTACTGTCCTGCCTGAGGGTTTTAGGAGTGGGTGAAGCTGGTGCTCAAGAGATGGCTCTGGAGAGTTTGAGCTTATTCCTTGCCCTCCATATGTTAGTATATTTCTGCTTCCATTGAGAGAAAACCTAGTTCTTCCTTGCTCTAGTTTTCTCTTGATGGACATGCCTACGTAACTTCAACACCAACTATCTGCAAAGATCTGCACACAAACGGAGTAGGGGAGAGAGATCCCAGACAGATAAATCACCATAAAAATTAGCCAGCAGCTTCTGGGTAACCAGAGCTCTGAAAGAGAGAACAACTTTCCCTCATAATCCACTTCTCCCACCCTTAGCACTCCTGTTTTGGCAGGGGTGGTATTTTTCTTTCTGTTCCCAGCTTGGGCCCTACAGTGCAGTGCTAACCAGGTCAGTGGTATTCTCACTTTCCATTCTGCAAGCCTCCCCCTTTGAGAGTGAGTGAGAAAAACACATTCCCATAACCCAACCCCTATCCCAGCTCTTCATCCCTGATTCTGCTTCATGCCTAATGGGGTCTTCCTAGGAACCACCAAGGAGAGCTCTACAATCCATTGGAGTGCTGTCAGATTGTTCCCCTCACATCCTCTGTGTGCACCATAGTGTTGTAAAAGCCACTGAGGACATACTGGCATTTCTGGAGACAGCTGCATCTGTCAGGAAAGAGGTGTTATGTTGGAATTGGCCAGGGTCACCAAAGACATTTTTAGACCTCTTCCTTCTAAATGCTGACAGCAAAGATAGCAAACTCCTGCCATACCACCTCTCAGGCCAGACTTGCCAAGTTTGGTGTTGAAGTGACATCATCTCAAGCCTATGCCATTCTCTTTAGCATCCAGACACCCATTTCTGACCCTTCTTCCTCTCCAGCAAAATTCCTGCAAAAAGGCAGAAGTGTCTCCTCACTCCATTCCCTCAGCTGCCATTTGATGGAAGGACAATGTGGGACACGAGTGTCAGAGATCTGGGATGTGGCAGGGTGCCTCTGTGTGACACCAGAGTCCCTGTGCACTCTGCCAGGTCTCACAGCAGGCTCCTCTTCTGCTTCATCAAGCACCCTCGACTCACTCTGCACTGCCCCAGCCTCTCCCTTTCCCCCCCAGGGTGGGAGTGGAGAAGGCTCCCTTTAGAGGAAGGATGGGATGGCTCTTGCTCAAGGACTGAGAGAGGTGAGGGAAGGGCCCTCACATCCTTCTTTTCTCCCTATTGAAAATTGGTTTTGCCCCTCCAAGTCATTTAGGAAAATTTGGCTGCAATCATGCATGCGTGGCCAGTGGGGCGGTGAGGGGGAAGGCTTTCAGCATCGCTCTGCTCTCCCCACAGGACCCGCTGGTCACCAGATACCACTGCATTCCCCATGCTCCACCCCAGCACAAAGAACCACTGCCGGGTCCAAGCACACCCTCCTCCACCCAAAACTTCCACAGAGCATGTCCCCATGCCTCCCACTCCCACCGTTGTACAGAGATCAAGAGCAGAACTCGTTTGTACATAATGAAACTTATTTTGTATTATTGCCGATCCCTTAAGATATTGTATTTTGGAGACTCTCAGATCCTATTTTCAGTATTGTATTTTATTAAGAATTAGTGCGGGCTTGGCATCTATGAACTTCTTCCTTGTAGCAGCTCACTTTCTACTTATACTCCAGCAGCTGCTTCTTCTCTCTTAGGTTTTTTTTTTGTTGGTTTTTTTTTTTGTATTTTTTGTTCTGTTTTGTTTTGTTTTCAAGCCACCCTTTCTCCTCCTTCTATCACTTGCTCTGCATTTGCTTTATGAAGCAAAATAAAAATAAAATAAAAAGATGCAGCATCAGCCCTGGGTTGACAGGTGCTTTTATTGAAGCATGGTTGTCATGCCAGCCCACATCACAGCTCCTCACCTCCTGCTCCCTCTCCTGTTTCCTGGACATGTGCAAAATTGGTTCAGTACTGGGACTTCATGCTCCATGTCAGGAGCTAGAAACTAGAAACAAACTTGCATGTTTTATTTCCAGCAGCACCGTCATTGTCATTTCTTCTGCAGTTCTGAACAAGTCAGAACTCTTCTGCCTCAGTTTCTTTTCCCCCCTCAAAATACCACTATCATCTTCTTGAAAGGAGAATCATCATGGAAGAAAGTATATGAGGAGCAAAGAGGTACTTCAATGAAGAGGCTGTGCAGGGATCTGTACAACAAAGACATAGCTCATAGCATGGTGGTCCTATCCTGTCTGAAAAAATACCTAAATCTTTTCATTAACTGTAAAAGCAGAGCAACTGCACTTAAATGGGGAACAACCTTGGTTGGTCCTGGTTGTCTGTCAGCCTGTACCTCTGACAGTCCGTTTACACTTGCGAAAACTGATAGGTTTTGTCCTGATTTTGTGTGAAACACAAAGTAACCAAGGCTCTAAAAACCAAATTTTCCTATTCTAGCAAGTTTCAAGTGGGTTCATTAGAATTTTGCCATTGAAGCAACTCCTTGGAGTCAGTCCTCCATGTCTGGAAGGCAGCCCAAGCAGGAGCACCTTTGAAAGATGCTATAAGGTGTCTTTATCTCCCACCTCTGGCTGGGCTGGTACAGCAGGACTGTGCCACAGCAGAATGTAAGGCTTGGGTCTTACAAAGGTCTCTTTCTGCACATTGTAATTTCTTTGTGGAGAGGAGTAAAGCTGTTGCCTTGCTGTTTTGACTGAGCTGGCCATTGAACAGTGTCTGGGAGAGACAGGAGCTCTCTCTTCTGAGCCAGGTGTGAACTGCCAAGAGGGAGTTTGACATGTGATCATGGCAGGTTAGTCTGACATGGTTTTGCACACCCATGCAGAGCTCCCTTCCCCCTGCCCACCCACCGATGCAAGGAAATGCCTGACCTTGCCCTTCAGTTTCTTCCTGGGCCAGAACTAGTTGTGAGTTGACAATCTGATGTTTTCCCTGCAGTTCCCTGCAGCACCCCATCCAAAAGCAGCTTCCTAACCCTGTGTCAGTATGATGCACCTTCCCCCACTACGGGGTGGGGCTGCTCCCTGCACTCATCAGATTTCATCCAGAGGAAGGGCTCAGCCCTGCTTTGCTCAGCCTTGTGAAACTTCACACAGCTCTGGGAATTGCCTCCCAGGGAGATTTTGGCCTGCACCCTTCATACACACTCCAAAACAGGTGCAAGAGGGAAGTTCTTAAAAGAATGAGTTCTCAGGCTTTGGCTGCTTTAACACAGCCAGACCAATCAGAACCCTTCCATCAGGAGAAAATGTCCCTTCATCTTGACAAATCCTCCTAATTCTGCAGTCTACCAGATATCTCTGAGCTGCTCAAAGCAGACACGTTAGGATATTTTGATCCCTGCTATGCCTCCCAAAATGCACCAGCCAATCACACCTACCAATTTGGCTACAGTAACTAATTAGAGCAGATTGAGAGAATTAGCAGAGCAAGAGTCACCTTCTTTACAAGTCACCTTCAGCCTCACTCAGTTGTGCTTGATCTGCTCCAAGTGCCCCAGCTGAGCTCTGCCACAAGCTGGGCTTCTGCCCACTCAGGGTCACATTTCTCAGAAGCCCCTGTGCTGTCAATTCATACAAGCCCTGAACAAAAAAATGCTAACAGAACATGGACTTTGTTTTTCAGAGACAAATTATTCCCAATTGTTCTGTTACCAGGCTAATTAAAAAGAAAAAAAAAAAAAAGGTAAAATACTTAGGTTTTGTGGCTCGCTGCTGCCAAAAGGGTTATTGGCAGTGCATGGCAGCAGCCTGGTGGGTATGTTTTGTTTGTTTCAGAAGGACATGGGCTGTTAGGGCTCTCAGGTGCGTATCCATGCTCTCCAAACCTGGGAAGATCCCTCTTGCTGTTCCCTTTTGGGAGTTGTGCTAGCTGTTATCTCACATATCCATCAAGGGATAAACAGGCTTTGGTCCTGCTACCAGGCAAGAAGCCTGGGCTTTTGGACACCTTCTGGGGAAAATGGGGCAGTTGCACCCCCTCACAGCCCCCAGGTGCTTGGGGGGCTTGTTAACAGTGATAGCACCTGGACGGACACTGACCTGGCCTGCCTCAACAAATCTGTGTTTTGATTTTCTAATCTGGTGGCTGAAATGGGGCTTAGAGGTGAGCAGGGTGGAGGTTTTTCTTGTGCCTAGGGAAGGCGACTGTACCTTCACAGAGCTTTACTCACTAGAAGTGCTGCTTCCTGGAAAGCTCATGTCCTTCCTATGCCTGCAAAAACAAGGATGGGGTCTGTATGGTAAATACCAATATGCCTGTGCACTGTCCCCCATGCCCACACAGAAGGAAATCAGGGCACAGGAGAGGCACACTCCTGTGTGTCCCCCAGGCACGCGGGTAGGCACCAGGTAAGCAGGTGACTTGGCTCAGCTGAAGGGTGCCAGGAGGACAGGACTGACCCAATCCTACTGTCCAGCCCCATCATCCTCAGACAGCATCTGCCTGCTCTTCCAAGTCTTCAGGGAGCTCCAAGTGAAGGGTGACCCCATTCACGACAGAAACACGAAACATCAGCAGAGTCAGGTGGGCAGAGAGAGATGCAGAAGCCTGTGCCATCCATTACATCACTTCATGCAGGCATATCCTGGGTTGTCTCCTCCAGGCAAAATCTGGCCTGCCCTGCCTGTGTGACAGCCATACAATGTGGCATGTGGGTAGAAAGTTACCAGCTCTGTTACCAGCTTCTCCCCACAGACTGTGGAGCAAGATCAGGCCCTTGGGAACCCACTGTCCAGGCCTTTACTCTGACTTGACCAAAGGTGCTGTTAGTTCAAAGCTCTGCTGTGCCTGCAATAAGGGCCTCTGCTTCCTACCCTGAAGCTCCTTTCCTGTGGCATTGACACAAACACCAGTGAGAAATGCTTTGCCTTCCTTCCTTCCTACCTGGAAGTCTGGACCCTGCTCTCACCCAACTTCCTGTTTGTCTCCATCCCTGACTGGTCATCCACTTCCTCAGCCTGGTGGCCACAAACTTCTTTAACTATAAAGGACAAGACAGATGTTTCCCAAAACTCCCTGGGAGCAAGAGGGGACCAGCATTTTGCATCCCCTGTAGCTTCTCTGGGTAGCCCATCTATGTCCTGCCCTGACAGCCCAGCTGGCACAGATGAATGTGGCTCCCATATTCCATGGCAACAGAGGCTCCCTAGGCCAGGAAGAGCCCAGGGCAGAAAGAGAAACATCTCACTGTGGGTGGTGAGAAGAACAGGTGCCACTGGGCACCCGCTGCTTCTCTTTGCACAGCCTGCTCCCAGCCTCTGTGGCAGCAGGAGGATGGAGCGGGGCCATGCACCCATGCAGGGAGTACGGGCAAGCTCCCAAGCAGGTCTGTGTCCCCACAAGGGAGGATGAAGCTGCTTCCCCAGGGCCGGCTGTGCTTTGCACAGTGCTGCTGGGGGAGGGCTCACCCAGCAGCGCTTCAGCTTTCAAGGAGAACAAAACCCCTGTGGGGGCTGGAGGGGCTGAGTCACACAGTGAGGAGGGTGGGGGCTCACTGCCAGTCACGATTCCGTGGAGGAGTGGGCTTGGGGGCTGTTGCGCCCCTGAGAGAAACAAATCCCCCAGGAGTGCAGCCAGAGAGAGATGTCGTTGTGACTTTTAGGGCCAGACAAACGTTTAGTAACTTGAACTGGAAGTGCCAGTGGAGTTTGGTTACCAGGAAAAGACACAGCACTTCCTCAGCCCCTGCTGCTTCCCAGGTTGGGGTGAAAAGTGGCGTGGGAATGTGCTGTTCCACAGCACTCTGCAGCAGGGGTGCCACAGGGCCATATGGAGGGAATGAAGAGTGCAGGCATGAGGGATGAGATGCTCCTGATGACTCCAATGGTGATACAAGAGAGCAGGTGGAGGACAGGTTCCCACTCCCATCACACCAGATTTCATGGGAAAACACTGGGATTACAGGTGACTGCAATGTACTCTTCATGCAATACATGATTGTAGGACCTTGCCATGATGCAGGGGATGGCTCTTATAGACATGAACTTTGAATTTTCCAGGGCCTAGCAGGTAAAGGCACAGCATGTGAATCTGGAACAGAACAGATCAGGCACATATGGGAGCTTTGTAGGGATCTCTTACTCCAGCTGACATCCACAGCATGAGGGTGGGCTTGGACTCGGGTCACAAAGTCCAGCCACAGCCCAGGACAAATAAATGAAGCAACTTGTCTGATGTATGTGGGCAGAGGTAATTTCTACCTCTGGATGCCAAGATTGGAGAAAAATTGACTTGAATAAGGAAAAATGAGGCATAAAGTAGCCTCCTAAGTGGCAAGGAGCTGAGTGAGCCCACTGGAAAGACAGAGGCCATGCTATAGCACTGCCTCTGCTCAGATGGGGACCACTGTCCACAGCTGGGGACCCTGTCCTTGAACAGATGTCATCCATGGTGGATGATTGGACACAACAGCAGATACTTTGCTCTGCTGGGGCTGCTGCTGTCACGCAGTTTTCCAGGCTACCTGACTTCACCTGACAGCAGGTCTGGTTAAGACAAGTGGCCAAGACCCAGCTGCCTGAGCAGCCCTTGCAGGCAGGCAGGTGCCAGCTGCACTGCGGGCAGAGAGGGGCAACTGAGTTGTCACCCTCCTCTGCCTTCCCAGACTCCGAAGAGTTAAGTGCCAGTTTCAAGTGTCTCTAAGGTGACACCAGGCTGCCTGCTGGATGCAGCTCCCCGCAGCCCCCTCCCCACGCACACAGCACACACTCATGCTCACTTTCTGCTTTGTCTTTTGAGAGCTGCTCCAGGCTTTGTGCACAGGCACTCTACTCGCTGCCTACCTTTCCTTGCTGCTCCCGCTCAGCTGCTGCTGCCGGGGACAGTGACGGATGTGCCTGGCTCCAGAGGGACCTCGCAGAAGGCAATCCAAGCTCTTTTTCGCTCACTTGCAAGCATCGCTATCCCTGGACTGTCCTTCTTCAGTGAACGCTGTGTCCCTCACTCCTTCCCCACTGCTCTCACAGTGCCAGCACCTCCGAGGAGCAGCACCAACATCTCCAGGTGTGTGCCAGATATTCCTCCGCTTCAGAGTGCCAGGGCAGTAGAGACGGCAGGAGGCTGAGCTGCTGCGTCTGAGCTCTTCAAGCTGCTGTCAAGAGGCAAATAAATATCACTGCAAAAACTGGACATTGTTTTTTTCTCGTGCTTGTGCTCCCTCAGGAAGTTAAGCCTTGTTGGGATTGTCCCACGGTGCTGGGGAGACGAAGTGGAGCAGCACTGTGGGACCCTGTGGGACAAGACCAGGCTGCCCAAGAAGTTCCGGGGGCAGAGTGTGACTCCTCGCCTAGAGAGACACCTCACTCCAGCATGGCTGAAGGTCCCGGGAGCTGGAGAGACTTCTCCCCTGCCAGGAGTGATGGTGAGGTGGCCAGGGGAGCCACAGCAAACTTCCAGGGAGCAGCAGATACAGAGAGCACTGGACGAGCACAACGTTTGGGCGTCCGCAGCATGGATCCAGCTTGGGAGGAGACGAGAGGGGCAGTGGCCGTGGCGGAGGTGGAGGAGCAGTTCCTGCACTTGGCCATCAGGAAGCAGGTCTCCTACAGGTAGGAACACCTGGGTACCCAAGTGTCAGGGCTGCACTGGGGCACTGGAGTGGCCTGTCCCTGAGGCATCTCCCTCTCATCGGGTCAGGGTTGGCTCTTTCCACCGACCACCAGCATATTCCCACCAGAAACCATGTCAGCAGAGACAAGGCAACCAGTTAGTCCAGTCCCTCCCTCACGTGCAACAGCCTCCTCTTCAGTCTCATTATTACCTTTGCAGACCCCCTTATTTTCCTTCTACCCAACTCCCCCTTCCCATCTTGGGGCTGTGATCCCTCCTAGGCAGTGGTCTGGCCCTTTTGACAGTACCTTGCAGCAGAAGAGATCTGTTCTGGCTTTTGGTGTGACTCTTCTGTTGCAACTCCTGTGCTTTCCCACCCCTGCTATCACCAAGCAAAGCTGGCAGAGGTGAAGAGTGGTTCTTATAGTTCTCACGGGGGTTATGGGAGCCACTGCCTGGTGATACCCAGGTGAGCTCCTGTTCCCAAGTCCAACCATAATGTCCAAAATCCTGCTTGGGTCAGTATCTCCAGGACTTCAGCTCTATTCTTCTCAGAACAAATAAGGTCTGGTGTACCTTTCTTTTGCTAGAAGGGTGTTTAAGCCCTTCTATGATTTACTACTCCCCATCTTTGCAGAATGCCTCTCAGGTGTAAGTGAGGAGAAATCCTTTAACCCTGCACATGCCCAGACTAGACATGAGCATTGCAGGACTGACCCTGGACTGTTGTGAGAGTCTGGGACTGAGAGGAGGAGCTGCCTTCTTACCATTCTCCAGAGCTGGCTTGGCACAGAGATGTCTGTGGCCTTCTGAGCTCCATGTCACCATGTCATGCCATGCTCAGCAAGTGCCACATAGTTTACAAGCAGGTGGAAAACTGACATGGAGGACTTTGGTGCCATGCCCACTGCCATGGCAGACAGAGGCTGGATGAGCTGTCCCGCCTCTGTCTGGGTCTTGGGGACCCTGGGGTGCAGAGCTCTGCCAGGGGGAAGATTTTGGGCAGGAGCTGTTGGTGACCCCCCCATGCCATCTGCACTCCCACATATACAGCAGCCCTTTTTCCCCCCTTGCAAGGGCTTCAGCGCAAGCTGTGAGCAAATTGCTCTCTAATACTGCAGTAATGGGAACTAATGGGAAAAATTATTAGAGCCTGCAGAGCAGGAGGGGCCTCGACGCTGACTCATCCCCAGCACTTGTTGTTCGTGTGGTGGGTGGCAAGCAGAAGCCAGGGTGGCAGAGACCTCCCCAGGTACCCAGTGTCCCTAAGCCTTGCCATGAGCTGGGGCAACGTGAAGCCCTCCTGGTCCTCATTCCCAGGGCTGCTCACTGAGGCATCAGACAGAGCTGGGGGGGGGTCTCTGCCCTGATGGCACAAAGGATGAGGAATTACTGTGACAAGCAGAGCAGGATTTTCTCCTCTTAGCTGTCTTCTCCAGATGTGCACAGTGCATTTTGTGAACAGATTAGCCAGCTGCAATTTTCCAGCCTCCCCAGGGCAGGAAAGGGACCATACTGCAACCTAAATTATCAGCCTGAATTTGTTCCAGAATTATCCAAGGTTGCTAGGGATTTTATACAAACTGCCCATCCCACGCCAGCCACCCCAAGCAGGCAGCTCAGTTGACATGCTCCAGCCTTTGCTGCCTTTACATAAAGCCCCTCTGTTCTGCACAACCCTCACAAGGGGTCTCTTTGCAAGGGACTTTGTCCTGTCCAATGCAGGCTTTGCAGAAGGGAGGATTCAGAGAGGTTGGAGGGAGCGCTGCAGCAACCTGCAGGCCAGCAGCAAAGGAAGAAATGGTGCTTGGATGAGCTGCTTCCACCACTCCGTGTTTTGGATGGCCAAGCAAAGGGAAGGAGAAATGGGAGAGGAAGTGTCTGGGGGTGGAAATCTGCTTGTTCTCTCCTGTGACACCCATGTAGCTTTGGGTCTGGCTGCTTCCTCAGGCAAGTCAGGTGGTAATGGAGCTGTTACCCAGAAGTGGGCTAACCTTCCATCACGTGCCCCTCCTGCAGCATGAAAAGTCCTAGGGGACTGACAGAAATCCCTTTGCTGTGCTGCCTAGCTCTGGAGACACTTACTGAACCCTGGTACAGAGTTTGGAGGACCTTCTCCATGGGCTGTGGGCATCACAGTTATCCTCAATGTCAGCTGAAGGTTGGAGGCCCCAGTCCCCTTGCTGCCATCCTACCTGCTCCTGCTGGGACCCATTAGTCATCACGAGGGGCAGGTGGCATAAGCTGCTATATAAAGCTTTTGAAATGAGCAGAAATTATATTAATCCCATGGAAATAAAGTTCCTTCCATAAATAGCTGCCAGGGTGTATGGAGGTGCCTTGGGCGGGTGGAAGAGAGCTCAGCACTCAGGTTATATTTAGGGCTTTGAGTAGCAATTTCGTGCCAAACTTATTAATGATGCTGGCTTGTGCACCAGATTTGCACATTCTGGGACAATTTGCCCAGTAGGGAGGTGCCTGTGCAATGCCAAAAGGACCCAATGCCCTCTGTCACCACAGGAAACCCAGAGCAAACACCAGGGTTGTGTACCTCAATCCCCAGACAGTCACTTCGGCCAAAGGGAGTCCAAAGTCAGCTTCTGCTTGTTTGAATGTCTCCACCAAGGTTTTGTGGTGGGGCAGGATCACCTCTAGCTCCCAGAGTAGGGTAGCTCCAGTGGCCACAGGGCAAGCTAGAGGCTGGCAGAACTTTGCTGTAGGGAAAGCCGACCTGCAGCCAGAGAGGCCAGGGATAGGTGGTGGCAGGTCACAGCAGCACCCTGCAACCTCTCCTGAGCAGTTGTGGGCTCCCTCTCTATTTCATCATTGCTTTCAGAGTGATGCTTGCAGCAGTAGCCTTTGTCACTGCCACTGCTCTCAGCAACCCAGCCCGGAGGGGTGTTTACACAGAAAGGAAACCACAAGCGCACAAAAGCTCCTGTACAGCTCTCTGCAGGCTCTGCCAGGTGTCAGACTCGCACCCTTTGGCAGCCCACGCACCAGAGGGCTCCACACAGCCACCTCCGGCAGCGGGAAGAGGGGGTCCTGTGTCCCTCTGTACCCCCCCGCCAGCTCCCGTCCCCACTAGGGAGATGTGAGGCACCTTGGCTGTTCAGTGTGGTTCCCGGCTGGCAGATAGGACGCAGCTAATGCAACTCACAGGCTGTTCTGTGCCAGGGAGCTAAATATAACCCGCAGAGTGGAGCAGAGGGGGCTGCTTTGTAATGTAAATAGCAAGAGAGCTTGGTCATAGAGCAGGCAGGCCAGAGGGGAGAGCTGGCAGGAGCTGCTGGAGAGAGGGAGGTAGGAGCCCTGAGTGGCCCAGGGGAAGATGGTTGCAACTCTCTGCTGTCTTCTCTTCCCTTTGTCTTCAGATCTGGACTCTGGATGTTTGTGAAGTCTCAGGACAGCCTGGGCAGTGCATGGGCAGAGGAAGAAGGAAAGGAGAGCCTCCACTGTCAGCATGAAGAAAGAGACAGAGAGGCGATCTCCTTCCTCCAAGTCCTGCCTGCTGGCCTTTTAATCGTGTTAGCCCTGCTCTGCAGAGCAGCATAATCAAATTCCCACTCATTTCCAGAAGCCAAGCCCATTCCATTCTGACAGAGACATCTGTCTCTGCATCCCTCTGTGCAGCAGGGGAGAGGAGATGGGTGGCACGGCCAGAGGGAAATGCTAGCAGGTGGCTCCTCACAGGCTTTGGTCAGGGGTGACAAGAACCTCACTATGCCCTGCCCTGACTATTTCCAGAACCAGGGACAAGCTCTGCTGGGCCCTGCTGTCAGACACGCTGTAGTGCATGGTGCAGGGGTGGGATGGGTTTGGAGTTGGCATCACCCTGTGCTTGGAGCACAGTGCTGGTGTGTGTTCACTCTCATTCTGGCTCTCATTCTGCATATTCCTACATGCAAAGCAGTGGTGAACTGGACATGGGACTGTGTGTAACAAGAGAGAGAAACATCCAAAGAAGCGATTTTGAAGAAACACTGAGTTTGTGGGTACAGCCTGCCTGTATGCCAGAGAGGGATGGCATAGTGCAGCTCCAAGCCCCATCTTAAACCAGACATACTCCCTGGTTTAAACTGCCCCAAGACCCTGCTGCTGCCAGAGGGGATGGTCCTACCCTTCCTCCTGCTGTTGTTTTCCACATCAGGCAAGCCAGGTCAGCTCTCTGAGGCAGCAGCACACAGCTACCCTCCCCTGCTTGTCCCCACAACCACAGCCTCAGCCGTGCACATGGTGCAGGTGTGCCAGGGGACCACTGGGTGGGACTCCCGAGTAGGCCAGCAGGGGGTTTTTTAGGGGCACTAACCACGATTAGGGGCAATTCCACCCTGGACCAAACACTGCTGTGCGGGGAGAGCTGGGATCCCTGAACCAAGAGCCATCTCTTCCCCATCACTCCCTCCCTTATCTGATCCCTGCTCACAATGAATCCCACAGACAGGTATCCTGCTGAGTTTGGCTGAAGCAGGCAGCTTAATCCTTTCAGTACCAAGGTGATGCACAAACTAGCATGAAGACAAGGGTGCCAGTTCACAGTAACATCCAGCACAGTGATCCCCATCCCTCTCCTGCCCTGCCTACAGAGAAGCCTGTGCAGCAGGGTCTGTCTCCTCTGGTCTTCTCAAGAACAGCCAGGAATGGGATTTCTAGGGGCTCCTCCACAGTTTTGCACCAAGCTCAAGGGACAGAACTGTGAAAGGACACATGGACACAGCACACAGAGGATGGTGAAGGACCCAGGGCAGGGTGTGTTAGTTCTCCAACAGCCCCACCAAGCCCCAATACTCCTGATGCTCCTGGGTAAGACTAGACACCAACACCACGAGACAGCGCATGAAACATGAAAGGGAAATGTCTGCAGGCAGGGAGAAAATACAACTAACCCATCATGGCATGCAAAGCAGCAGGGATGATGAAACCTTTCTGCAATAACAAAACTCTCCCCTCCCTGATCTGTGAGCTGGAGTTAGGCATCCAGGACCTGCCTTTTCCTCTCTCTGCTCAGTAATTAATGCAGTGGGTTGTGTTCAGTTTCAGAGCTTGCCTGGTGAGATCAAGGTCTGTCAATGTTTTTTTTTTTTCCTTTTGATGATGGAGTTTAAAGCAAGACCATGTGCCCCTTTAGAAATGCCATCTGTCCAGGCTGCCAGGACCAGCTTTGCTTGCTTGCTTTTCTCTGGCCCATAGAAGCTGACCACAGACCCTCTTGGTGATCTGAAGCTTTCCTGGAGCCAGAGCACACCAAGTAGCATTTGGTTGTGAAGAGCTGGGGTTTTTGGAGGTGAGGACAGGCTGGGCCTGCAGGCTTAGGCTGTGCCGCCACAGACTGGGGGATGAATGATGAATGTCAGGCTGTTTCTCCATTCTTTGGAGGCTGGCCGGGAGCCTCCTACATGCTTCTACTTTTCACACTGCCCATTCCTGGTTTACCGAAGCATTTATTCAATGAACTCCAGTGCAGATTGAACAGATGCTGGACGTTGTTTTCAGACCTGCCACACAGGGAGGACATTTACACCCAGGAGTTGTGAGTGCTGTGGTGCCCTGCAGGGTCCAACCCAGAGGACAACCCCACTGCTATGGTCTTGGTGTGCATGGCGGTGCTGGGGCAGCTTCGGGAGAGGGGGCTGTCTCAGGTCTGGGGGCATTCAAAGAACCACCCAGCAAGGGAGGTGCGGCCCGTCGGCGCGCAGCCCAGCGTGCCGGGACGTGCTCCTGCTTGCCGAGGGCGCGCACGAGGCTTCACTGGAGACGGCCCGGCGGAGGAGGTGGCCAGCGCCGCGGGAAGAAGGCCGCGCAGCCGGCTGCAATGACAGCCGCCCTCACACTTCCAGGAAGTGCAGAGAGGAACCAGGTGGAGGGTGCAAACAAAGCGGGGCCCCGGCCGGCGGCGGAGCACTGCCAGGGACCTGCCCTCGGGATGACTCCGGAAAGCGGCTGCTGGGGGAGGAAGAGCGAGAGTGAACCCCGGGCTGGCTGAGCGCATCAGCTCAAGCTGCGGCAGATGTGGCGGCATCGCTCCTGGGACGTTCCCCAGAGCCCTCCGGGGGACGTAGATATAAGGTACCCACCGAGCTGGGCTCTGCTGCCTTCCTCGTATTATTGGGGGGTTAAGGTGCTGTGGCGAGTGCTGACAGCCCGTGACTTGGGGGCTGGGGGAAAGGCTTCCTGTGCTTGCCCAGCGCCTCGCCCGCAATCCCCTCCTCTTCTCTCAGCGCCTGGGCTTGCGCAGCGCAACCTGCCAGCCAGGATGTCCGCGGGCCGCGCCAGCGCTTTTGACGCCAAGCCTGCGAGCACAGCGGGCCAGCCCGGCTTTGCCCGAGCTGTCGGTTTCAGGGAAACTGGCAAGTGTGTCCCCATCCCCACCAGTCCTCCTGGAAACAGCCGGTGTTCGAGTCTGCCAGCGGGACCTGACCCAGGGTGTTAAGGGTCGGCAGGAGCACCGTGCAGCGGGCAGCCAGGGCAGCCCCACAGCCTGGCTCCACACCCTTGGGAACTGGGGAAGCTCTCATTGCGGCCGGCACATTTTCCATGCAAAGGAGGGGTGGGAGAGCTGCTCTTTTCCTGGACTGGCAGCCATGGCGAGCAGGCCAGCCCCTGTCCCTGCCGCTGCCCGCTGAGGCAGCGGTGTCGCTGGGCTCAGGGAGAAGCGGGGCAGGCGCTCGCCGGGCTGGGTAAGAGCCTCGGTGCTGGCCTCGGCGACAAGGCCGGTGGT
Organism: Passer domesticus; assembly: GCF_036417665.1. NCBI lineage: Eukaryota > Metazoa > Chordata > Aves > Passeriformes > Passeridae > Passer > Passer domesticus. The sequence continues at coordinate 38,745,210 of NC_087479.1, forward strand.
GGCTCCCGGTCCCTGGAGAGGGCGGCGGCGGCGGGACTGTTGGCTCCGTCCGCTCCGTCCGGCGGTGAACAATGGGGGGCGGAGGCGGAGGCAGGGGGAGGCTCCGCTTCTGCCGCCGAACCTCTTCCGAGCGCGGGGCGGCGGCGGGGCTGACACGCGGCTTCCTGAGGCGGCGGCGCCGGGACGGGCTCCGCCGGCAGCCCCGATCCCCGCGCTCGGCAGGCGGCGCTGGAGGCGCGGCCGCCGGTGCCGCCGGTGAGCGGCCGCACTTCCTGCCCGCCGGCCCGTGGCCCCGGTGGGGCGGGAGCCCGAGCCGGCCGCGCCCCCCGCCCGCCCCCGGTGCCCTCCTCTGGCTCGGAACCGCGGTGGCGGCGGCGCCGAGCCTTGAGCTCGGCCATGCAGGCGGCTCGGCCCCCGCCGTCCGGCGGCTCGCCCTCCGCCGCCTCCTCCGACACCGCCGCCGCCACAGCCGACTCCTGCGGGGCGTCAGGCAGCACCGAGCCCGAGTGGGGGCCGGCGCCGCCGCCTCCGCTGGGCCGCCGCCACAGCAACAAGCGCTTCACTGGCCTCAAGCTCTTCGGGCGCAGGTGAGCAGCGGCGGGCGGGCGGCGGGTCCCGCCGGGCGGGGGAGCTCCGGCTGGTGCCTGCGCCGCCGCTCCGGCACCTGGCGGCGGAGCGGGGCCGGAGGGAGCTGGGCTGCCGAGCAAGGGCTGGCTGTAGGCGGCTGGAGCATCCGGAACGGAGCCGGCGGAGCACCGGCTCCCAAAGAGCCTCCCCGCGCTGAGCCGTCGGCAGCCGCCTCACCGGGCCCGGTCGAGGGGTTGACCCCGGCTGAGCGCAGCCGCAGGGGGATGCGGGACGGGGTGTGAGGATGGAGCGGGGTGAGTTTGCTTTTCCCTCCTTTCAAGCTCTTGGGCACGAGTGATGGGAAGTTGGGGAGCATTACCCTCGCTGCGCGCGCCGTCGTCCCCGTGGAATCGGAGCCTCGTCTCTGGGGGATTCGCTTCCACCCGCCCAGAACTGCCTGTCTCCATCCCCGCACGCCTGTCCCCTGCTTCGCCTGCGACACTGGCAGCCCTGCCGCGCCGGGGGATGGCTGTGCTCCTCCCGTGCTGCCGGCTGGGATCCCGCCTTCTCATGCGTCCGTCCCAGAGCCAGCTGGGCTCCTTGTGCCTCCCTTAGCCTCTCTGTTGGTCTCGTAGGGATTTGGACCGTGTAAGCGAAGTACCTCGAAGTACCAGAGCCTGGTACCTCTGCTGTCTGGAGGTCTTTGAAAACACTGAATAACTGAGGTCTGAAGGAGCCTCCGGAGATCGCCTGGTCCACACTGCTGTCTCAAAGCAGGGTCGAATTTGATCTGGCTACTGATGTTGAGTTTTGAGTGTTGCCAGGGTGTAGAGAACACAGCTTCCATGCACACCCACTCCCCGTGCTTCAGCCACTCAGGAATTTTTTTCCTCTAATAACAATTAAGTTTCCATTGTTGCAGCCTGTGCCTGGTCTCTTTCAGGTTGTCACCGTTCATGTCTGGGCAGCATCTGACGCAGTCTGCCCTGTTCTTTCCCATCAGGTTGCTGGAGACAGTAATAATGTTCCCCCTCAAACTTGTCTGCAGGCCAAACTGCCCCCATTATCTCATACTCTCCTTGTACTTGATAACTCTTACCCCCAGCCGTGTTGGTGGCCCCGTGACAAACTTTCTACATCTCATGGGTATTTTTGGTATATGGGAGCAATTGAAGCAGGACGCAGTGCCACCAGAGCGGTGTCACACGTGCTGAATGGAGGGGAAAGGCTCCAATTTCAACCTCCACGTTCAAGCCAGACCTGGGTGTGGATGGCTTGCAAGGTCACTCCACAACAGAGCAATGTTCTCTGCTCTGGTTTCAGAGCTGTCAGCAATGGCTGCCTTGAGCTCCTGGCAGTCTCTGGCCTGTTCCAAATACTGTGTGGCATCTCTCTCTGAGTCCTGGGACCTCACACTGCAATGTAGATCAGAGCCAAGGGGAAATTCTCCACATGTGAACAACCTTTGGCAGTGTGGACACGTGGGGAGAAGCAAAGTGGAATGGCACTAGAAGCTGGAGGAGGCCAGTAGCCCCCCCCCAAGACAGCTGGAAGTGGCCACAGGGTGGTTTAGTGCATTCTTGCCCGTCTGCTGCTGATGGAGGAATGCAGTTCCCCCTGGCTCAGGGTGATGAATGCAGCACCCAGAGCTGCAGAGTAGTGAGGAGAGGTTCCCATGGACCTCTGAGACTGCAGGGGCTCCCACGCACACCGGTGGGAGGTAAACTTGATGGGAAGTCATGCAGGGTAATTGGCTGCATGCCACTGAATTCATGCCCACCTGAGCGTTGGAGCAGAGGATGGCATGAAGTTTCTTCACCTCCTGTGAGGGAATTACAAGGGAAGGCTGAGCTACGCTTTCTTTTGTCAATAAGTACAGGCAGCCCGTACCCACCAAATGCTTTCCAACAGCTATCAGTGAGGAAATTTGTACCCACTTCTATTCTGAGCTTTACCCAGAGCCATATGTGGCTGGGAAACAGGTCTAGAGGAAGCTTAGGTAATTGGAAGGAATTTGCTAACTGGCACGAGTGGATGTCTGGAGAGCCCTGGCTTCAAGAAGAGAGATCTCCTGAGGTGGACACCCTGTGCTGGACTCTGCCTGTAGCAGCACTGGAGGGCATGGCCAAGGGAGGCAGGGGTCTGCAAAATGGCAAGAGAGCCTGTCCTGTCTCCAGGGCACGTGAGCCCTCAGGGCATTTGAAGCAACAGAAAGGTGAGCCCCCAAGCTCTGGCCTCCGGTGGTATGATACATGTTTTGCAAGCAGGCTTATTTCTGTACCTTGTAATTGCCTTAAAGGAGGGTGGAGTAATTGGCTCTAGAGCCTACAGAGACAAGTGCACAATACATGCATCCGGCGTGGATGGGTAATTCTTTTAATTGGGCTGATAAAGAGATTGGGGCTGATCAGATAAGAGGTGGTTAGGATTAAATTGTCTTTCTAGGTGCCCTGTTTCTTGTGCTATGAGTGAATTGCAGTTTACCCTTTCCAGGGAGGGACTGGAGAAGGAGTATGAGAGCTGGGGACAATGTCTGTTTCTTGCTCGCCCCCGTGCCAGTGGAGTGGGATGCCAGTGAAATGAATCTTCCCTGTGGGCTTCAGAGCTTCTGTAACAAATCCCCCTTCAAAGGGAGTATGTGTAATGGCTGGTGCGATGCCATAAGCAGGGGCCGTAGGCACCAGTGGGGCAGCTGGCAGTCCAGGAGAGCATGAGACCAAGTTTTTGGCTGTGACCCCTCGGCTGGTCTTGTGCTGGAGCCTGCAGGTGAGCCTGGGGGTGCCTGCCACTGCCCCAGAAAAGTTTGTGGGTGGCACAGCCTGTGGGTAAACGGCACTCAAGAAACTGAGCCGAGCACCCGCCTACGTCTTTCTGGGACGTCACTTGTCACTGTCTTTCTTGCAGCTTGATGCTTACACCTATGTGAAGCTGAGAATGATGTACCACTGGGACAGCAGCCCAGCCTTCCCCATCCCTGCTGTGTGGGGGGTGCCCTTGAAGCTGCTGGCCCTTGCACCCACTTTGCCCCGTGCAGGTGCAGCAGAGAGGCTGTGCAGTGGTGTAAGGCCCCGGTGCCCTGGGGGAAGACCAGATGGTAATGAGGAGCTGAAGTTTGTGCTCTGCAGGCTGGCAGGCTGACAGCAGTATTTCCCTTGGGACAAGCTTTTTCACAAAGCACCTTGCTGCCAGCTAGCTGTTGAGCAATCATCTTCCTAGTTCTCCTCCATGCATGCAGATTTTGTATGCCTCAAGCTCTGAAACCCTCCAGCCTCTGCTGCCCATCCTGCTCAGAGGTGATGTCTGGGTAGCTTTGTCTGGGCCTCCGCCAGTGTCACCTGTGGGAATCCCCAGCTGTCCCCTGCAGTGACACTTGGGCTTGTTTGCAGGGCAGATGGGATGTGCTGAGAGAGCTGTTTCTGTTCCCGAGTTTGCTCTCTGATATCTGGTCAGGGACTTTTTTTCTCAATGGGGGGAAAATAAAGCACTGGTCATGCTGAGCAGTCATACCTGTTGGCCATCAATGCAGCCTCACAGCGGAGCCAGGCTGGGACAGCTGCCAGCTCGCAGTGGGGCTGTGAGATGGGTCAGGGAAGGATCAGCATGGGGGTCTGACTGCTTCCAGAGGGTGAGGTCCTCCATGGTGTGGACCCTACCTGCCACTTACCTTGTCTCTCCAGTCCAACCGGCAGCTCCCCAAGATCATAGCAGGGACTGCTACAGTGACATGTGCCTGCTCAGAGAAGGTGTCAGGACCTTTAATTTTAGCATCATAGAACGGTTTAGGGTGGAAGGGACTTTAAAGATCATCCAGTTCCAACCCCCCCACCATGGGCAGGGACACCCTCCACTAATCTTCTTAGGAGTTGGAGCGTCCTTTCCAGGAAACACGGTAATCTCCTCAAGGGGCTGAAAGGAGGAAGGATGAGGGACCGCTTCCCTCCTTTGAACAAAAACAATAGGAAGAGTCAGGCACTGGGAGTGGAGACAGTCTTTGCAAGGATACGGTGTTGAGAGGGGAGAGGCAGAGCTGTGGGTAGTGCAAGCCAGGGGAGTTTGAGAGCTGTTTGATTGTGTGAGTTCTCTTGGGAACTAAGGAGGTGCTGGTAAGGGGAGGCCAGCCCTCGGCAATGAGGGCGATGCTCTCACGAAGGGCAACCTGAGCTCTGGCAGGTGGTGGGAGACGCAGTGTAGGATTTCCTTCACTCATCATCATGCAGTGCCTGGGGAGCAGACAATCTCCCCAGAGACTTGGCAAAGCTTCTAAATTTAACTTGCAGCTCTGCTCTTAGTGGAGCTCTGTTTTCTTTTCCCCAGGTGATTCTGTGAGCTGAAGCTCCTGAGTGATCTCTCAGCCATGCATTTGCTTACTTGCTGGTTCTTTTAAACCAGTGCTGACTTTGAGATGCTGAGTTCAAGAGTAGAGTGAGGGCTGCAGGCTAAGGCTCCTTGACCCTTGGGCCCACAAACAATCTTTTTTTGGAAGAGATGTGGTACTGGCAGGGGGTGAATGGCTTCTGCTGGAGACTTTTGGAGGTAGAGGCTCTGGTGCAGATCTGGCTTGGCAACACAGGCTAGACGTGGAAATAGGGGAAACCTGTCCTGCTGGTTCTTGAGCTGGCACTAGGCTCTGGGGATAATAAGTGGCTCTTTGCAATCCTGAGTTCAAGAGCTTTCTCTAGGCCAGCTGTCCAGTAGTACAAAAGTATACTCTGTGTTTCTGTTGCAACCTGTAAATCCAGCAGCAGCTGCAGTCTGTGTTTGGGAGCTGGGAGGCTTTCTTCTCCCCATCAGGACGCCAGGTGGAGGGTGAAGCTCTGCCAAGGCAAGCAGTGAGGCTGCATTGGCCAGGCCAGAGCCCAGTAGGGATGGAGTCCTGTTCACACCAGACGTGGATGTGTTACACCCAGTGCTGTTCTCCTCCTGCCTGCAGTTTAGGGGTTGTGCCTTAGGGTGCTAATTCTGTACTTAACTGTGAGCTCTGCCCCAGGGGAAGCTCTTCCTCATTGTGCCAGGATGCCCTTCTGAGAGGATCTCTTCCTGCTCCCTTTGCTCCCAGACAGTGGGAGTTAATGGGCCTCCTGTCTCAGCCCTGGCTGCCGGGCAGGTTGTGCTGTCTGGGTTAGCCTGTCAGTTCCAGTTTCTACCTGTGACCATTGCTCCCATGCCTGGAAATAGCCTGGCTGAGCTTTGCCCAGCTGACGGCTGTCAGCCCTTCCCAGTGGTTCAGGGCCTGGGGAAATGAGCTAAGCATGCCCCACCCCAGAGAAGCCCTGCCCAGCTGTGAGAACGGGAGACCTGTCTGTGGGGACTGCAGGATGCTGCCCAAGCTGTGCATGCAGGCTGGCAGGTACGTGGCACTGGTGGAAAAGCCCCACTCTGGGAGCAGAAGGAGGTCTGGCTGGGCATAGTCCCATCCTTTGGCTACTGCCCTGTCCTCTGTGTGTCCCGTGTTGGTGGGAGATTCCTTTGGCATGCCTCATGGGCTGTTGCTGGCTCCCTGACATTATAGCAGGATGTCAGCTTGTGGCAGGCTCTAGTCCCAGCCACACGCAGGGGCACCCAACCAGGGTGTGAAAATCCCACCCAGCACCAGTAGGCAAGAGCTTAGTTTTGCCTTTTTCCTGGCTCCACTCACCCTGTCTTCCTTTCCCTGCTTGCCGGCAGCATCTCATCTCGTTGCAGGGCTGGAGCAGCCCTGGCTCCAACACATGCTGTAGCTTTGAAGAAAGTCACATGTCCCATCTGGCTGGTCCAGGAAGTCAGGGCAACCAACATAGAACCTTCTTGCATAAGGTTTTCCCCTTGTTTTGGTGCAGCTTGGCTTTCACAGGAAACGTGTGTGACAAAAAGCCTCGCTTGCCATTGTCAGCCCAGGTGTGGATCCAGAGCCAGAGAGCAGGGGCACTCCTGCTGCCTGCTCCCCACTGGCTGTGGAGGGCCCCATCTCCACTCTAGGGCAGGACTCCCCAATGGGATGAGGGTAGAGAATCACGGAGTAGAAGTACCTAAGATGGTTTTTAGCCTCCTCCTGAGCTCTCAGCCTCTGGCTGTGGCCTGTAGCCATCCAAGAGAGGGAGCACAGAGCAATGCAGATGGCCACGTACCGTCCCCTCCGTTTGAAAGTTCCCACTTGGTCTGATTATCTGTACATTGTCCTGCCTTGCTACCCTGGCTCTGGCCAAGAGCCTCGCAGATCCAGGGCTAAGCCTCTTACTGCCCAAGCTTGAGGTCACTACAGAAGAGGACATCGCGTGGGGCACTCTGGCAGCTAGCACATGGCAGCTGTCACTGCTGAAGTGTGGCAGGGGGTGGGGTGGGTGTTCTCTGCAGAGATTTTGCACCGATGTGAGGCTGGCAGATGGCAGGGTTATGAAGCTACAGAGCTTCTGTCCTGTGAGAGCTGCCAGGATGCATGGAAGGAGATATCCTGCTCCCCAGTTCAACTCCTGGCAGGGTTGCAGGTCGGCGTGGGGCCGGGAGATTTTCCAGCAGAGGTTGAGGATTCCCCACCTGAGCTCAAACAGTGTTACCCGCCCTAAAGTTTTCTTGTTGTTTGAATGAGTGAGGAAACAGATGTGGTGGAGGTGAGGGCCAGAGGGATCCCAAGAATGACACTTCCCATCTACACTGGGTCACCAAGAGCTTTGCCACGCAGCCCCTGGCTGGTGGTAGTTGGGGCTCCGAAGGATTGGTGCCTGTGCACAAGGGCCAGAGAGTTGGGAACAGGTGAACCACTCTGCCCTGCCCAAACAATGCTTCTCCGTGCAAGGCATGGAGAGTGCCTTCATGATTTATTTGAAATTCAAATCCGTGCCTGGACCCAGCAGTCAAAGTAAAAGAAAGCAGCCAGGAACCAAGCCAGCACAGGGAAGGATGAAGGGAAGCGGGGCTGTCTTTCTGTGCCAGCCTGGCACTGATCCCTGAGTTGTGTGCTCTCTTGCAGCTGCCTGGGTTGGGCTGGAGGTGGGCTGGGTCTGAACTGGGCTGGGTTAGTATCCCAGATGCAGGAGTGTGGTGCTTCATGTTTGCTGGCTGGCTCTTTAGGGAAAAACAGCGTTGCTGACTCCAGCTTATGGGCGAGTTGCCTGCATTGACCTCCATGGCTGACAGCATGGGCGGTGGCCCGGGTGCCATTGGAGCCCCTGGGATCTGCAAGTGCCAAGGCAGGGGGGAGAGCATGTGGTGGAGAGATGGCACTGGGGGAGCAAAACTGGGGTGGGGAAGGATAGTGCCGTGTGCTGAGCAGCCAGGCATGTTCATGGCTTGCTGACCACTCTCTTTGTGTCCCTAGACTCCACCTGCCCCACAAAGGTGTCTTCCCTTGTCTCCAGGGCAGCCAGCCCAGCCGATGGGGATCCAGGAGGATAAAGCACCGGCCAGCGGTGTATAAGTATGTGGTATTTTTATTGGCTTGCACAGGCTGTGCAGTCCCAGCAGCTGCTGCAACGTTTCTTTTCAAACGCTCTCCTCCCTCCCACCCGCATTTCACCCCACTTCACCCTCTTGTGTCTGTACTAACCAAGGCCACCAAAAGCCGGGCTGCTTGCCTCATGCCTGTGTCACTAACTTTGTTCTAGACAGCAGCTTGCTGCTGGACTTTGATCAACTAACATGGCAGCTTCTGTTTTGCTGGAGTTTGGATTGAAGGTCAGTTGAGCTCTTCCTCCTCTATGTCCTAGCCAGTGTGAGCATGGGCACCTAGTGCAGTGTGGGCATGAGCACCTGGACCCAGTGCATGCTGAGTGCTTGGAAGACCTAAGGTGACAGCACTGAGGGTGGTTTAGCTAAATGACTAAATTAAATAATAATAAATAATAAAATTTAGCTGAAGCAGTCTGAAATTCAGTAAGGCTATGACTGCCAGAAATGGTGGAAAAACAGGGCCTGGGAGACAATCATCATTGCTGGGATGTAGTTGCTGTGTGGGAACCAGTTCCTAGGCTAGCCTTGATGTTGGGGCTAGCCATTACCTCGCTCACAAGTGCCCCTGAGGAGATGTGGAGGTAGGGACAAGCCCCAGGTTCCATTCCTGGGCTCCCGATGCCTTGGTCTTTGTAGAGCGGCTCATCAGCCTGGTCAGGATTTGGCTGCACCTGTGTGAGTGCTGAGTGCCACAGTAGAAGACCCTTACTGCTCTTCCTGGCTTCTGCTACACAGTTTCTCTGCATGACATTCTGAGCCTTACTGAGTTTGCTACTCAGTCTCTTGTTTGTCTGATGTTGTAGACACAAAAATCTTGTCCCAGGGCTGCTTGGGAGTCCTGTGGTTGGAGGTGTTGGGAGCAAGAGGCCGTGTGGCCAGTTAGTGCTCTTCAGAGGGGAGGTGAATGGGTTTTGGAGAGGTCCAAAGAGCTGTAGGTTGAACACCAGAGGGCACGGTCGCTCTTTGGAGCTCTGGTGCTCTGCTGTGCAACTCCAGCCCTTTCCCTGCAGCTGACTTCAGCTGGGTGTTGTGACATGTCCCTTCTGCGGGGTTGCTGGCCTTGACTCATCGCTCCTGGTTTTGCTTTCCTCCCTTCTGCAAAAAAGAGATTGGCAAAGCATCTGCATAGAGCTTTTTTTATGCTGTTGTGGTTGAAGTGGCTGGTGAGCTTGATGGCTTAAACTGGTCAGCTGCTGCTGTGGGCTAGCTGATGCTCAGAGGCAAGCCTCCAGCCAAGGCAGCTGTCAGCCAACTCCCCACTGCAAAGACTTGCGTGTCGTGGTACCACACAGAGCCTTATAATGGCAACCACCCAGCTTCTGCACCTGGAGTTTGGGTCACTCCTCCCACACAGCAAGTCTCTGGAGCACCCAGCGTCTCTGTGGGCATGAGAGGAGGAGCCAAGAAACTCAGGAAGCAGAGCAAGGCAGCCCTGTGTTACTGGTCTGTGCTAAAGTGCTAGTCCATTCCACAAAGGGGACAGTGGTCTGCTCTCTGCATGGGCATTGCTTCTTCCCCTCTCTGAAGGATGATGGGTGAAAAAAGCCCTTCAGTGATTCTGGCAGATGTGGGGATGTTAAGATGAAAGAAGAAATGGAAGCACATAAGACCAGATATGCTGAGGGCATTTAGAACAAAAAGGGTGGAGGAGAAAAAAACCCAACTTTTATTCCTGCCCTGCCATTTGTTGCAGTGGGACAAGCTGACATTCAGCAAAGCCAAGAAATAATAGATTTAACATTGTTAAAAGGAGTTACTTCAGTTTTGATGTGATGTGCGGGAGAAAAAGACTCGGTCACTTGCTGCCATGAGGTGAAAAAGTGAAACCAAAGGTTAGACATGATATCAGTAACAAGGTCACAGTTAACAAATACCACTTGTGTGGCATGCCAGCATGTGCTTTGCTTAGTCACAGGGTCATGATGAAGGCTTGGGAGGTGTCTTTCCTGTCTCAGGCTTTGTGGTGTAGAGAGATCACTGGGGACTGGGTTTCTCAGGGATGCTGAGCAGTTCTCCCCCTTGCAGACTACTGCAGGGGCTGCTACTTGTGATGTGGTTTCAGGTGCGTGGGACCAGGATCTCCTCACATGGAAAGTCTTGCTCAGGGCTGCGTGGGCCTGGGAGCTTCTTGGCCTGGAGCAGTGGTTTCTGCTTGAACACAGCAGACTGAAACCTGTGACAGCAGCATTGGGAGCTGCTGGTCTCCATCACAACCCATTCAGCTGTCTGCATGTTAACAGGCTGAGGGTTTACTAAGTCATGGGAGTAGGAGGAGAATGGCAGCAAGGTTAGCATGACTGAACTTGAGGAGAGGGCTCTTAGACTTCCTGCTCCTGCTGCCTCCAGGGACTTGGAGAATTAATGCCCTAGACTCTTGGTGGTCAGATTGACTTGGAAGGGATTTTGAGGCCACCTGGAATCCACGGTGGTCACCCTTCCATGACGTTTCCATTGGAAAAAATGGCTGTTTCCATTTATCAGTCTAGGTCCTGCCAGCCCAGGAGGGAGATAGGATTGTGGTGACTGTGAGAAGTAGCAAGTGGTATCAGCAGGAGTCTCTGCTATGCATAGATGATAGGGGACAGGAAGAGCAGGGTGGGCATGGGGCAGTTGGAGACAAGCTGGAAGCTTGAACCCTCCCTGGAAGTGTTCAAGGCCAGGTTGGATGGGGCTCTGAGTAACCTGGTCTAGTGGAAGGTGTTCCTGACTATAATAGTGGGATTGCAACAAGATGCCCTTTAACGTCTCTCCCAATCCAAATCATTCTGTGATTCTGTGCTAAGGTGTCTTGGCTGGAGGTGGGGCTGGCGAGGAACCGCACATATCTCTTATCGGGCTACTTTGCTCTGAATGATTGACTAGTTGCCACACATTTTAAATTTTCTCTTTGATCAAACATCCTGCCAATCCCAGTAAGTGAGTCTTAACAGTGATGGACTGAGGCCTGTTCCTAGAGGCCCTTCTGCACCTGGCAGCATAGCTGTAATGGTGCTGGGACCTGGCTTGATCACTAGTGGCAGCTAGCTCTTTCCCAGCAGTGGGAAGGAAATTCTGAAGGATGTGTAGATACCCTGTGTGGGGAAGGAGGCAGAACCTTCCATCCTTCATCAGCTAGCAGTTTTGAGGGCAGAGAGGACTGACGCAGGTGCCCTGGGTATCTCCAGCGCCCTTTCCTCTCTGGTGTTGTGAGAAAAGGGCTGAATGAAATCCTCAGCAGCTCTGGCAATGGACGGATTCGCTCATGTGTCCTCCCCACCCCTCTCTCCTACTGATTCACAAAGGCCACTTGCTCCTTCTGCCCTGATGCAGATGACAGCAATGGTGGTAGCTCAGCCTTTGGGCCTGGCTACCCTCTATGAACAGCTCTCAAGACACCCATCGGGGAAGGCAGCTGGCTGCCTTTGCCACACTGGCTGCAGCCTCTGTGACATTTTGTTATGATTGTGTTACTGTAGTCCCGCTCCAGGCCCCAAGGAGCACTGGGCGCCGTCCAAACACACACACATTCCTACACACAGAGGAGAAGAGCTGTCTAATTTTAGCCATGACATGTAGGCGAGGGGAAGGGGCAGGCAGGAGGGGGCAGGGTGTGAGAGGACGAGATCTCAGCTGCAGCCTCCTGCACTGACTCACTCACTACGGCCTGTGTATGGGCTCTCATCGCCTGGGTAAATGAGCGAAATAACAATAGCTGGTGACGGCATCGTAGAGTGAGCTGGCCTTTGGCGAGACCTTCCCTTCCTCTCTGCAAAGACCAAAGAGGAGACGGGTTTTGTGGCCCCAAAAGGGAGATGGGTTGTGTTTGGCTGTGAGCAGATCCCTAGAGGCAGCTGGGGAACCCGGGTAGTGGTGAAGCATGACGGGGAAATCCCCAGCCTGGCTATGAGAGGTCCCATGGAGGGTTTTCACGATGAGGGAAGATGCAAAGCTCCTGAGACATCTGTGGAGCCTGCCTGGACTAAAGACTAACTCAGAAGCAAGTTACCTCCTGTGCAAGAAGACAGGCTCTGTGAGGCTGGCAGCCTGACTCTCATCAGCCGTGCAGACCTCTTTATCCAAGTTCCAAGGAGGCAGGAGAGAATCGCCACTTTGGCTCGTTCTCCCCATGTCCTCCTGCTGCCGCTGCCAGGGAAGTGTTTGGAGAGCAGCTGGCTCCGTGGGGACCCCTCTCTTTCCGGGCCCGCTGTGGTGCATGCGCCTGCAGCTGGGGGCGAGCCGGCCTCGGGGCTGCTCAGAGAGGAAGTGCAGTTGGCTATTTTAACGAGAGCAGCGTGGGGAGGAGCAGAGGGAGAAGCCAAGCACTCTCTCCAAACTAGGACTTAGTAGGGGAGGGCTGGCCCGCTGCTGCGGCACGGCCACTGCCACCCAGGCGGCACCTGCAGGACCCCTGCACCGCTCCGGATCAGGTCACGGGGGCTTTTTCCCACTATCTCCCCTTTCTTTGTCCTGCTCGTTCCTCTCCCTCACGCTTGATGCTTTTGTTTGTGCTGGGTGGGGGGTGGGAGGGGACCTGGGTTGAGAGACAGCCCTTAGTTTGTAGGTATGGCATTTGGTTCCAGACCACTGTGAAGGGCAGGGGGAGCAGACCCCAGAGTCATCCCCAAGACCCTGAACTTTGCTTCTGTTGAGCGCTGTTTGCTGCCAGAGCCTGGAGCAAAGCCGATCCACAGCAGTCCCCAGGGCTCAGGAGAGGGGTCTGCAAAACCACCGTGGCACTCAGTGGTGCCTGGCTGCTGTTTCTGTGGGGTTGCCCTGCCAGTGGTGTATTTCCAGCCACCCGTTCTGCTGCATTCGTCCTGACAGTCCGTGTGGCATGGGGGTGGCAGCAGGAAATCTGCAGGTGGCAGAGGACAGGGAGCTAGCCTGTGCCTTGCCAGGACCCTCAGTCCTCAGTCACTTTGCTTTGGGGTAGTTTAGGAAAGCAGGACAGATTTGTGGACTCCTGGCATATCCTCTCGTGGTGGTGGCACTGTGATTCCCTGCTTATGCCAGGAGCAGTGGGATACCCTTCCTGATCCCTGCTGTGGGCTGGAGGGAGGCATGTGAGTCCCATCTTTCTGATCAATGATCAATAGATGTTGTGGAATGCCTGAGGTTTTCCTGACTTTGCTTTGGGAGATGCAGAGACTTACTAGCTCTGGGAATCACTGCATGTATCTGTATCTGCCGCACTGCAGCTTTGTTGTTACACAAGATTTATCTCTTCCCTGGGGCTGCTGCCCCGGGCAGACACTGTATTGCCCTGCCTGGGCCAGCACTGTGGCCAGTAGTAATTTCTGTGCCAGGATTTTGTCCTTGTGTGTTGGGGAAAAACTCTGGGGCTGCCCTGGGAGTTTGGATCCAACAGCTGGGCTCTGGGACTGGCCGCCCTTTAAATAGTATGTCCCTCCTTGTGAGGAACAGAGCTGTGTGTACTGAACGAGGGGACCACCACTGGGTCTGATAATGGCAATCTGCAAAAGCAACCGTGGTCTGAGTACCTAAACCGCCAGCACACCCTGGCTGAGGCCCCCGCTGCTTGGCTTCATGCATGTCACTCTGGAAAGGAAGCTCAGAGAGAGAGAAGAAACTCTCCAACTCCTTCCCAGCCTGCATCGCTAGTGCTGCTGGTGGGCCCAAAATAGAAACTGTGTGGCCAGCCTCTCCCCCAGCCCCTGCTCAGCCTCGGCCCCAGCAGCATGAGTGACGGTGGCGGCTCACTGCGTTTCAGCCCTGGTTAATTCATGGCTCAAGGCTGTCAGTCTTGCTGTTCGGCTCCTCTGCCAAACGCAGCAACAGATTGTTTACATCAGTGCTGTCAGGTTTCTTGATTGCCGGGAGGCAGATTATTTACTGTAGTGGCATATAAACTTCATAACATTATGATGGTGGAAAGTTGTCAAGGGATATAAATGCCCAGAGTCAGCCCAGGAGGCTCCAAGGAGATGGTTTTGGTTTAAATTAAGATAAAACACTGTCTTCCATGGATTTTGGGAAGGAAATCACATTGTTGTAATGGGAACTTTACTCTGAGTGTTAGGGCTGGCAAACTCTTCACTTTATGAAGTCTCTGTGGAGGATCTGAGCTACTCTGGCAGATGTGCCTTAAAACAGATCTCACATTTGCCCTGAGAAGGTGGTGAAAAAAAGGAGATGGCACCATGGCATCATGCAGAGCTGGGAGTGAGGTGGGATGGAGCTGCCATGAGAAGGGTGTTGGGAAAATGCTAGGAAGTGTATAAAAAGTCTCAGTCCCTTCTGCTCCCAGCCCCCGTTCTTCTCAGAAAACCAATTGTGAGCATTTTCTTGTGGCGGGCCAGGCATGAAGGTGGGATGGCTTTTGTCTTGCTTTGTTTGAGGCATGGCTAGGCAGTGTCCTTCCACCTGGCTCTGCCACTTGGAGAAGCCTACTGTGACAAACTGCCAAACTGTGGTGTTTCATTTCTTTGCCTTGCTACAGTTGTTCCGGAGGCAGCTGCTGGTCCTTGGTGTTGCATCTGTCACGCTAACTTGCTCACTCAAAGAAAGCATCTTAGAAGTTGTATCTCCTCCCTGTGGTGTTCCCAGCTCCTGACTGGCTGTGAGTTGTACTCTTGCTCAGCCCGGTACAAGATGGATACAGAAAGCCTACACTGATGTAGCTGCCTGTCCCTTGTGAAGCAATGCTGTCCTGGGACCTCCAGGTTGGCCACCCAGAGTGCCCAGTGACACTGACTGTCTTCTGAGCAAGTTGTCAAACATGTTAGATGTGCCAGGGGTGCCTTGCTGTCATGCCCGTGCCCAGTAGCCCTGACAGGACCTCTATGCATCATGTGCAGGGACCTCAGGGACCACAGGGCTGGGAGGAAGTCCTCTGCAGCTGCATGCATCTGACCACCAGCTGGTTTCTAAGCACTTGCCTTGCTTTCTCACTAGCAGAGAGGTCTGAATTCATCTTGATCAGGCCCAGGACTCACTGAGAGATGAGCTGAAATCTCTGAGTACCCTGCTAGGATCAGAAACTGGCTTCTGCAGCTTGGAGGAGCAACCTTACAGTTGCAGCAGTAATCCCCTCCTCTGCAGGGTGACAGTGCAACTGAGGATGTCCTTATCCTTGTTCTGGGAATACCATGCTCCTGCAGCTCAGAAGCCTGGAAGTGGCCCATATAGGTGGTGGCACTTGTAGTAGGTCAAATGTATGAATCCTAAAATAGATGAGTATAGCCCATGGTTCACTCCTCACGGTGCTTTGAAAGGCTCATGGCTTGGATGGAGCCTCCTGTCCCTGCTGGGGGGAGCCCCCATCTCCTTGCTCATACTGGACTCAGTGTGGGGGAGCTCCTGACTCTGTTTTATTTGTGTGATGGTAGGAGAGATGACAGCTGGAATGGAAATTCTGAGTAGAAGCAAAGTGCACAGTATGAGAACTTGCTGATTACTGCACACCTCACTGCAACCAAAGCCTGAGGGCTGCACTGCATCTTGACCAGCATTTTCCCTTCCCCATCTGGCACAGGGGCACCTTCCTCAGCAGACCTCATCTGTGCAGGTTGCTCTTGTAAGGTCAGAGAAGCCTGGCTGGGGAGCCCCAGGGAGAGGAGAGGTCGGTGATGATGCATGGGAAGCAGGACGGGAGAGCGGGAACAGGATCTCAGCAGGGGTGGTGTAAGGACAGTAGCGCACATGGGAAGATTGACTGTCAGAGCACTGAAAGGGCATTGTGGGTTTTGCAAGCTTGTGATGGAAACAGAGGCTGAAGGCAACCAGCGGTGTGCCAGCAGGGTGGGAATGAGCAGCAGCTTTCTGGATGGGCTTCTGGGTCCCTCAGTCCCTCCAGTGCCCTGGCAGGGAGGAGGCAGGGAGGCAGAAGCCCAGGAGATCTTGCTGTCACACAGGAGTGGCTTTTAATAACACACTTTCCTGTTGGCTGATCTGCATGAGTCAAGTGTCTCTGCCAGGAGAAGACAGCTTGTAAACTGAAGTGGGATTCTGCTCACACTCTGCCAGCTCTAGTGCCACAGCAGCTCCCAGCACCCACAGCTAGCCAGGACACAGGAACCCAGCCAGCTGCCATCAGGACAGGTACTCGTCATGGAACAGGGCGAAGCTCTCGGACTTGTTTCCCTGGTAGTCCCGTGGTTGGAAAAAATGCTTTCCAGTTGACTAACTGGAGGTTTGCTGAAAGGTCAAGAGGAGCTGATGGTGTTATTATGTCCAGACTTCTCTGTGGCTCAAGGCTTGTGCATTTAGTACCAGCAACATCCTGCAATAGGGTCCTGTTGCCTCCTTTGGTGCCAGGAGAGGGGTGCCAGATTTGTCGCTGTATGAAGGTAACCTGAGATCTCTCTTGCTTCTGGGCACTGGCAGGAATAGACCAGGCTGCTGGAGGGACAAAGGGAATAATAATGTGGAGGAAGGGCCAAGAGGGTGTATGGCACAGGATCCCTCTGCCTATCACAGAGAGCCTCTTAAGTATAGTACATGGGAGTTTGCTCAAGGCTTGTGAAGCAAACCAGAATAGTGGAGCTGAATATCCAGATTCTGTTTGTGATGTGGGCAAAGATTATGTCATGGGGACACTGCATGTTTAGCCCTAAGAGTCAGCCTGTCTGGTTTTGGAACCACCATCACCAAATGAGGGATAGCTGCTGGATATCTGTAGAGATGTCTCCATAAGAGCTGTTCACAAGCTCTGTGTCCACTGCAGTTACAAGATGCAAGTTTTTCCTCTTCGATCCCTGCTGTGCTTTCCAAGGGTGTTTAGATCTTGGTGGGACATGTTCCTGCTTCAGCAGCATCTCTGCACTGAGGCCAGGCAGGGTGTGTAGGATGCTTTGAGGAGTCTGGTAGTAGAAAACACCCCACCTTTCAAGAGCTCTGATTGCAGATCATGAGCAGACCAGAGCTGCTGTCTCCTTCCTTATTCACAGAAGAGATTGAAATGACAGTGTGTATCTGCTCATAAGTAGAGTTGATATCCGAGTACATGCCGCAGTACTTCCTTACTTTGCACCCTGCAAATGCCAGGCTGCCTTGATCCAGCCTCCTTACTTAACTGAGCCAAGCAATGTGCTCTACAGAGCAGCCACAGGTGCTGGCTCCTCTCCATCTTTTTTCAGTGACAAACAATGGAGATGCCAGAAATGTGCTGGTGTTAGGAGCGGGGCTTCCAAGGCTTAGCTCTTTTCAGGCTCCTCTCTGCCTATTGCATGGTTCCCCAGCTGCTCTGCATGCAGCTCTGCTAATGCATATGAACCATGGGTAGCCCCAGCAGTTTGTCCATCTGCTCCACCAGCAGCAGCTCTCACACCTGAAATACACCATTTGGAGCTCAGGTTGGAAGTGAGATGCAAGAGGTGGGGATATGTACACCCAGCATATCTGAGCTGCCACATGCTGCTGTCGTGGGCTGTCAGATGGCAATCTTGTAATAACCTTCACCACGGGTGGTCAGAGCTTGATTCCTTGTGCCATTTACAGACAGCCCTGAAAATAAAAAGGTCCGCAGTCAGCTAGTGCTCCAACTTAAATGTCAAACCAAGGTTGTTGTAGCAGATTTCCTCACGAGACTGGTGCAAAAAGGAAGGAAGCTGTGTTAAGAGATCTTCCTGCCCACAGCAGCAACACAGTAAGCGGTGAAGCAGCTTTGTGCTGGTGGAATATCTGGGGTAGGAGGAAACAGCCATTCAGCTCATTTGAGGTGCCTTTGGTCAGTATGTCTCCCCCAAGAGCTAAAACTGGCCAAAAAGGGTCTGTTGCAATGTGCCACATCCTTTTGTTCTTGCTTGTGTTTTTTAATATGTTTTATTTGTTCAGACAGTTTTTAATACCTGTTGGTGATGATGCTCATTGGCAGCCCTCTGAACATGATCCAGTGTGTGCCAAGTGGCCGCGAAGGCCAGCAGTATCCTGGCCTATCAGTAAGTGTGGCCAGAAGGACTGGAAAGTGACTGTTTGCCTGTACTCAGCACTGGTGAGGCCACACCTCGAGTGCTGTGTCCTGTTTTGGGCCCTCCTCCTGTCACTGAGGTGCTGGAGCACATCCAGAGGACAGTGCAGCTGGTGAAGGGTCTATGGAACAAGTCTTAGGAGGAACAGCTGAAGAAGCTGGGGCTCCTGGGAGACCTTACTGAACTCTGTAACTGCCTGAGAGGAGGTTGTAGCAAGGTGTGGGGCCAGTCTCTTCTCCCAGGTAACAAGTGATAGAACAAGAGGAAATGGCTTCCAAGTGTACAGGGAAAGTTGACATTCTCTGATTCTGTGCTGTTTACTGTGCATCATCTTGCAGATAATATGGAGAGGGTACATGAATGGAGCACTGCAGTGTTGGGAACAGGCTGGAAGCAAGGTCATCAGCAAAATGCTGATGCCCTCTGCAAAGCTGCATGGGCCTTGGCTGGATTGAACCTTCTGGTGACCAAGTACCTGCCTGCATTGCTTGCAGTGGTAGGACTTGAGAAATACTTCTGAGGAGGTGATGCTTTGGCTTTGCTTTCAGTTCAGCCAGGCTTTAGCTGACCTGATGCTGCGCTCTGGAGGCCATTGCCTTCCTTCTTTCCTTCCTGCCTCCCTCCCTCCCTCCCTTCCTCACTCATCACTCCTTCCCCTACATTAGTGAATGCAGGCATGGTGATAAGCCTATAGCAACTGAAGAGCTGGCTTCCTTGTCTGCAAGGATGGAGGAGACCAAACCAAGCCTTGTCTTCTCCAAAAGTACAAACTCACTTTTGTACTCATCTATTAAAAAGAGGTACAGCCCAATGGGCTGCTTGTGCTACAAGTACTATCAAAAACTCCATTTTGTCCAGAAGATAAAATCTATGTCCCATCTTACATGCATTTCCCAAATAAACAGGGAAGAAACTTCTAATAAATTCACCTGTTTGTGTGGGCCTTGGGTCATTGGAAGTTTGGGCCAGAGTGATCTCCTGAAGGTTCCCTGATATTACTGACCCATAAGAATGTAAAAGAGCATGGGAAGAGAGGAAGATAGAGGAAGGGGAGGAGACGTCAGTCTGCGTGGTGAGCAGCATGCTCATGCCCTCGTGGTGGGTAGAGGAGATGCCTTGCACAGCATGGAAATCCTTGAGAGTGGTGATGGTGGTGGTGGCTTGTGTGTGCTTGCAGGCTGCCATGATCGAGTCCCCTGCCTTGGGAGCAATTGAAGAGAAGTTTGCTTCTACCAAACTGTGGGTTTTGGTGGATTTTTTCAAGTTGGCCTTGAATAAATCCTCTAGCAGCTGAAGAGAAGTGGCAGCTGGAGGGTGGGAAATGAAGCACTGTCTCTGGAGGAGGGGAGCACTGGAGCTAGCCAGACTCAGCTCCTTCCACTCAGGCCTTTGTGTGCTCAGCCACTGCCACTGGAAGTGTTGCAGCATCTTCCACCCATGGCTTTCAATAGACTGCTGCAATGTCCAGGCAGCCTGGCAAGCTTTGGGAGCTGGGCAGGGAAAGCATGAGCTTTCCATAAAGCTCTTTCTCCCATGAGAGGGAAGTTTTACTTAGGACAGATGGGATGATCTTCCTAACTCTCCTCTACACTGCTCCTGCCTCTCCCAGCTTCCAGCTCTCCCAGACCTCTTCTACCAAATTTTCCTGCCCTGGTTTTACTGGCCTGGTTGATTTTCTTCTGTAGGACTCACAAGGGCTTAATTTCAATTTGCTACAAATTTGGTTGGACTGATACCTATGGTTCCTATATGGAAACCAGATGGATCAGCATCAGGAGAGTGGTAGGGGTACTGGAGGTGCCAGGGGTGATCGGCACCTTGGGGTGCACAGGGGTTCTGCTTGGTAGAGTGCAGGGAGTGCAGAGGGTCCTGGCTAGGTGGTGACACCTGCCCTGCCATTGCAGCCCTCTGGGCTGAGCTGTGAGACTTGTGGAGCAGTAAAGCTGTGGGGAGCAACACTACCACACGCCTCAGGTAGCATTGCCATGTCTCCCACTCCCTGCTTCAGCCCTCTATCCCTTGCTTCCCACTGTCCCCTTGCCCTGACAGCCACAGTGTGGCCTGGGACTTGTAGGGGAGCCTACTAAATTCCTGGTCTCTGTGTTAACAGCCCCCGTCCGGATGCAATGGAAACCTTTTTTAGGCGGCACTTTGGGCGGAAGGGGCAGCGGCGCGGCAGCGTGGTGGCTGTGCCCACGGGCAAGGCCAGGCGTCGCTCCCAGGTGGGGCTGCCCTCCGCCTCGCTGGCCCAGTGCCGCCGCGGCTCAGGCACGCCAGCGGCATCCCTCTCCTGCCTGGGCTTGGTCCGGCGTCCCGGCACGCGTCGGCGCTCCAGCACCACACCGCCCTGCCTCAGCCCCAGGTTTGCCGTGCAGAAGAAGCGCGGAGGCCAGGCACAAGCCATTGATGCCCAGCTGCTGGGTCCCACTGTCCTCCTGGCCAGCCTCGTTCCCACGGGAGAGGAGGGGGACGGGGCTCACCGCACTGACAGCTCCACATCGGAGTCTCCAGAGGACGGTGGTGCAGCAGCAGGAGCTGAGCAGGGCCAGCATGGGCATAGTGCTGAGGAGACGTGGCTGGCCATGCTGCCCCAGCCGCGGCCGCTCCAGGCGGGGCTGCTGTCGCGGGGCCCCCGCTGCCTGCGGCGCGCCTCCTCCCACCGCCTGCCCGCCGAGGCCCTGCACGGCCGCGCTGCCCACGGCCTGCCGGGCCGCTACCGCCGCCTCAGCCAGCGCCGGCGCTCCAGCGATGCCCGTCAGCCTGGGCTGCTCCCCTCTGGCCACCCACGGCTGCTGGCCCAGCACTGTGCGCGAGTGGCTGGAACCAAGTGCCCCTCTGCCACCCTTGGCAAGGGTTTGGGACCGGAGCCCACCTGCCACACCACCCCGGACGGCTGGAGCCCCCGCCTGCTGTATGTATGGTGGCGGCGTGCAAGCAGGCAATGCCTTGGGGAGGGGAGAAGGGGAGTGCAGACCCAGGTTTGGTGGGGAAGGAGGGAAGAGGCTCAGCACCATTGGCCCTGGCTGCCATTGGTGTCTTTTACTGCTGCTGACCTACCAGAAGCATCTTCCACTCAGACCAGTGCTGCCGCTGATTCTCTTGGTGTAGTTCTGGGGCTTGTGGGTGTCCTCTCCTGCCAGCCTGGGACCAGAGGAATGTGGTAGGCCTGATAACTGGCTGGAGATGCACACTTTCTCCTCTTGGCTGGATTTCCTGCTCCTTTCCTCCACCCTAGCACATCTGGGAGAAACTCACTAGGCCCAAACAAACAGCTACTTTTATTGTGGCCAGTTGTACTGGTCCCTGGAAACAGCCCAGGCTCTAAGGTGCCTGAGAGATGCAGGGAGACTGTTGGACAGGTGCTCTAGATTGTCCCTGCAAAGGCAGTCCCACCACTGCAGCTCTGTGGGCACTCCCATGGTATTTTACAATGGAGCTCTTACCGCTGAGAGCATTAACCCAGCAGACCCAGACTGTACCTTTTGTACAGGCTGTCTGGCTGAGCTGTCAGCAACATGGCCAGTACCTCTTCAGCCCACCGGACTATCTCACAGAAACAGGTACTTCTCAGCCAGCTGGGATGGAAATTCACCTCATTTCCAGCCACTTGGTCCTGAGGAGGCTTTTCTGCTCCAGGCTCACATTGCATCTTAGAAGCAGGTTGTGCTTTGCGTATATATTTAATAGCCAGCCCTCCTTTGTCTTCCAGGAAAGCTATTGCCAAATCCAGTCTCCAACACATGGTAGCCCAGCCAAACCCGGCACTGGCCATGAGGAGCGACTCGGAGAGGCAGATACGCAGCACTGTGGATTGGAGCGTAAGTTGTACTGTGTTTTGCTGGGCGTTGCATGGAATGGGCTCTTGGCCAAGAAGCAGCAGGCTCTTCCCTGGGTTGAGGCTTCCCAGGTGACTGACTTTGACACATTTATGGCCTCTCCCATTGCCACCAGCTGGTGCCAGCATCTGTGCTCCTGGCAGCACTACTTGATGCTGCAAGAGAGAGGCTGTGGAGGCACAAGTATTTCCTGGAGGGATGGCATAACTACTCCACTCCCAGCTTTTCTGCTTCTCATAGCCAAGATCTGTTGGTTGGGGCCAAGCAAAAGGAGTAAGCCCTTGCTCCTTCACAGGCAATGCCCCACAGGTTTTAAGCTGCATGTTCAAGTTGTAGAGCAGAAGCTGGTTCAGGAGTGTCCCCTGCACTGAGTTTGCCCTGATGCCTCCTCTCGGGGTGATGAAAGCAGCTCCCCTGTGCAGGACACTACAAGTGGTTTGTAGGTCTTGGAGTTGGTTTCCTGTAGCCCTCTTGTTTACAGCAGGTGGGCCATGGCAGCAGCTTTCTGAGGTTTCCTCTCTCCAGTTGTCCCTGGCTGTTGTATGCATCTTGTCTCCTGGCCTCCACCTAGCTCCAACCTTCCACCCCCAACATTGTCCAGTATCTTGTCCCTCGCACAAAGCATTTTAGGGGCTCGGTGCCTCTCTGGGGGTGCTCTCAGAGCTTCTGTTGTCTTGTGTCTTGCAGGAAGCTGCGGTCTATGGGGAGCACATCTGGTTTGAGACCAATGTCTCTGGGGACTTCTGCTACGTTGGGGAACAGAACTGCATGGCAAAGCTTCTGGTGAGTCGCCTGGGGCCACCTGCCTCAGCAGCAATGGCCACAAACCCGGCTGTGCTGTCACCTTATTGGGAGACCACAGAGGCTCTGCTGCTGCTGCTGCTGCTGCTGCTGGGAGACATGCAGGGGTCTGGGGAGCTGCCGAGGCATGCACTGTGTCCCTCCTGCCTCTCCATACTGGAGGGCCTAGTCCCCAGTTTCTGCCAATGCTGGTTCTCAGTTTGCAGTGGGAACCTGATGCAGGGCTGCCACTTGCCTGGAAGGTTCCAGAGAGAGGGTGTTGGTATTCCACATCCTTGGAAGGACAATCTGAATCCAAGACCTTTCAATAGAGGAGAAAAATGAGCTCTGATGACCCAGGCCTGTTGTCTCCTGCCCCTGCAGTCCTCCCTCCCAGTATGCAAGCTCAGTCCCGCTCGTGGTGCAGGACATGGAGCACTGATGCCACCCTCTGCCTGCCATCCTGCAGGTGCCTGCCACTGATGGCACCCTGCAGGTGCCTCCCAGACAAGCTTCCGTGGTGCTCTCAGGCAGTGTCAGAAAAAGACAAGGACTGCAGGACAGGACAGTAGGGAAAGTACCTCCCTGCTCTGTCCCAGGCTTGAGAAATCTGCTATAGGCACATGCTTAGACCCCTTCACTAGGTAAGCAGTCTAGGTTGTATCTAACTTTTCAATAGGGCTTGTTCTGTATCCCAATACTTAAGAAAGAGGTATGGTAGGAGGCTGAGCTTGCCAGGCTCTGAACACTGCATATTTTCATTCACATATATATTTTTTTCTCCCCTTTTCTTACCCTTCAGCAAAAACCTCTCTCCAGACGCAAGTGTGCAGCCTGCAAGATCGTAGTGCATACGCCCTGCATCGAGCAGCTGGAAAAAGTGAGTAGAGCCTGTTAAGCCCTCTCTGCAGCTCACAAAACTATAGCAGCCTTTTCTTGGGCAGTGAAATACAAGAAGACTGGGGAACTGCAGTGTGTGATTGCAGAGAGGGGTCTTCTGAGAGACAGTACCGAAATGAGGATCTAGTGACATAATTGGGACCCCAGGCCTCATTTTGGTCAATAACCGAGACATGGGAGGGTTTTGTGGCAAGTACCAAACAACTCCAGAGGTTCTGAAGCTTACTGTAGTGCAGTAAATTCCAGTAGATTTCCTTCAGGTACGATGGTTTTACTGGTTCCTCTCATGTGTTCTTCCTACAGATAAATTTCCGCTGCAAGCCTTCCTTCAGGGAGTCAGGATCCCGGAACATACGGGAGGTGAGAGATGTCCCTTAGACACTGCCCACATTTTCATCTCCCATTTCCAGTTTGGTGCCGAAGACACCAGATGCTGCCTGCTTGTTGCCCATCCAAGTGGAGGCATCATGTTCCTTCCTTCTCCAAGGGGGTGGTGCCATAAAAGGGATGTTTCTTTGCAAGGCAGCAGCACAGACTGAGTGTGAAGAGTGAGGAGTTTGCTGGCAGCAGATGCAGAGCATCCAATGGTTTGCATGGTCTGAATCTGCATGGGAGGAACCTACAGACAGTGTTTTTTGGGAGAGACTTTGCCCCTTGTGTTGGGTTCTTAGGCACATAGATGAGGCTGTAGCAAACAGCAGGTCCCCAAGTCTCCTGCAATTTGGAAGGAAGCAGTATGGGCTCATTTCTGGCTTTATCACAGCCCTGACCTAGGTGCCACAGGTGGCAGTGGAAGTTGCCCACAGTAGTGGTATCAGATCCCTTCAGCCCATGTTGCAATGTACTGGGCATAAGCAGTGGCCTGGAACCTGTCTGCTGACCTGCACTGGTGGAAGCAGCTGTCAGCTACACGCTTCACCCTCCAGCCTGTGGAGCCAGTGTAGCCTGTGCAGTGCTCTGGAGTGGGTGTGGGTGGCTCAGTCTTGGGCCATTTTGGTAACAGAGCTGCCTCCAGCACACTGTGTTTGTGCTGGAACAGCAGACCTAGCTGGGGAAGGATATTCAAACACAGGGCTGCCTGCTTTGAAGTGACGGCATGACGTCGTAAAGGGAAGCTTCCAGCATCACTTTAAACCTTCCTTTCTTGCTTTGTTTTTCTTTCTCTGCCTCCTTCCCGTACTGCTCTTAGTCCAGCTCCCTTATTTGTGCTTCACTTACCTTTTGGGCTCTGCTAACAGCTTGCTGCCTCTGCTCAACTGTCCATCTCTTATTTTTCTTCTCTCCAACCTCTACAAATTTCCTCCCTCTTGTTTCTTGCTTTTTCTTTTTTCTCACAAATTCTGTTTCTCCATCCTGTCTTTCTAATGCTTCTCAGTTCCTCCAAGGCCTCTTCCTTCCTGTTTCCCTAAAAAGGTGCTCTTTTGGCCTTTGTGGTGCCAGGGATCCCCTTAGGGTCAGCCCTTTCCCTAGGATGTGCTTGCTTGGACCCAGAGCTGAGCTCAAGGGATAGCCCTCCTTCTGCTCCTACTGGATTAATACCTGCTAAAGGCAACAAGACTCTTCATCCCCTCCTGTGTGCTGCACTCAGAGGAAGCAACACTGGAGCTCACCCCAACCTCCTGCCAGTTTCTGCCTTTCATCATCATGATCCCAAAAGCTGTCAGGAGCAGGATGTTGGGCTCTGTCATGCCAGCCTGTGATCTTGCACTCCCTTCTCTTTTTGCTACTCTTGCTGCAGTGCCGTTCCCAGTCCAGGGCTGGAAGAATAGTATGGGATTTAGGACAAGTGGTACTTCATTACAAAACTTCTGACTCCCTCACAATCACTTCTGCAAGTCCCAGCCCTGAACCCACTGTGAGCCTGCAGGCAGAGCAGAGGTGCTGGCAAGCAGCCTTGCTGCCCACGCTGAGACTGAAGCAGGCTCAGGATTGGCCTGGGGAAAGAGCAGGGGGAAGTGGGTGTGGAGGGCTTTGGGGCTGCCACTCTTCTCGAGGAATGTGGAGTGAGGAGGTTCACTGCTTAGCTGCAAGCACTTCCATCTTCTTCCTGTGGGCACAAACTGTGTCTTTCCAGGGATTTTCACACCTTCCACCAGCACGTTTTTCACCTGGCACTAAGGGCATCTGGGCAGAGATGTTAAGGGGCAGAAATGTGCTACTGCTTACCCAGTCTCCATTGGATCTGCTTTGTGTGATTCTCAGTCTTCAGTTTCCCTGTCCTCCTTCCTATTTCTTCTGGTTTTAATTCCCTTTTCTTGGAGCATCTTAATTTGGCCTCCTGTCCCCTGATTCTTTGGCTTTGCCGTCTCTCAGCGGGTGGGGGGCTGGTTCCTATGAGCAGTGGTTTTGCTGTGAAAGCAGAGGTTGGCTGGCCTTTGTCCATTTCTTCTGCCTATTCCTGTGTTCCCTCATGCACTGGGCCCTTCACTTATTTTTTTTTTCAATTTTCTTTTTTTCTTTTCCATTTAGCCCATTGTTGTCCGACATCACTGGGTGCACCGGAGGCGGCAGGAAGGGAAATGCCGGCAGTGTGGCAAGGTGAGAGGGCACCTTGGGCATTTTACTCAGCCTGAAGGAAACCTAAGGTCAAGCCAGAGACACGGCAGGGCTGGGAACCAGGGACATCCCACCATTCCTGTCTGGCAGCAAAACCAAGACACGTGCCCTGCTTTTCTCAGTGAAGCACTATGTAAGTGCTTCCTACATAGAGTAGTTCTTCCCTTGGGCCCAGCTAATTCTGAAAGAGACTGTCTTCCTGACATGCTTTCCTTGAGCAATAAAAGGACACCCCTACAGAGCACAGTGGCCTCTCTGGTGCTGTTGTTATGGTTGGGACTGTCTGACAGGATCTGGAGGGCTCCAGCTGCAGGAATGCTGTCTTTGTTAATGTCTCTTACTGTTGGATGGTAGGAAACTGCAGGGAATTCCCTAAGCCTCTTATCCTTTCTTCCACAGGGTTTTCAGCAGAAGTTTGCCTTCCACAGCAAAGAGATTGTAGCCATCAGCTGTTCCTGGTGCAAACAAGCGGTGAGCAGAGCCCCCCTTGAATGCCTTACCAGTAGATTCTGCGCTAATGACCTCTGCTTTCTGCTGGGACTGCCCGAGCTGCTGCTCGCAGCCTGCCCTTTACAGCTCCCCCTGCTGGGAGAGGCTGTGCTATGATATTTGCAAGCTCCTTTGAGAAACTTTCTCTTCATTGCCTTCCCATTACAAAACTCCTGCATGGTTTCATCCAGCACTCCCTGCATTGGCATGGGGAACCTGAGAGGAGGAGATGGTGGCTGTGCCCAGCAAACTGAGCAGCTGAGTTTTCTCTCTGTCTTCTCCTTGGCCAGTATCACAGCAAAGTATCATGTTTCATGCTGCAACACATTGAAGAGCCCTGCTCACTAGGGGCTCACGCTGCTGTTGTCGTTCCTCCCACCTGGATTCTGCGGGTCCGGCGGCCCCAGGTAAGTCACTTCAGCTCTTGGGGCTCTTTCACAGTTCCCACTTGGCCAGTGGCTCTTCACAGAGTTTTTGTCTTTGTTCCTTTTCTCTCTAGAATCCATTGAAATCTAGTAAGAAGAAGAAGAGGACATCATTCAAGCGGAAATCCAGCAAAAAGGGGGCCGAGGTAAGATATGAGGGGACTGGGAATGACCTTGTGTTGGAAGGGCAGAGGGACTGAACAGTGAGGAGCACAGCTGAGAATAAAAGTGGGCTTTTCTGGGTCTGCACTGACGTTAAGGAGGTTGAACTGGAGGGAGCATGCCTGCTGGCAAGGTATATCCCAGATATAAAGTTTATGGGGTGGCTGGGATGTTTTCTTCCTCCTGCTTCTGACCTGCATGATGTTAGGGCTCAGCTGGAGGTGGCAGTTTGCATTTGCTGAAGGATCTATGGTATCTCTTGCAGGAAGGGAGGTGGAAACCCTTTGTCATCAAGCCCATGCCAGCTCCTCTCATGAAGCCCTTGCTGGTGTTTGTGAACCCCAAGAGCGGTGGGAATCAGGTATGGCCTTGTCTGGTATGTCTAAGAAGATATCTCTGTGAGAGCATTGCCATTTGAGTGCTGAGCTCTCATCCTAGTTTTGGTGATGCTTCAGCTGCACAAGAGGCCACAATGCCATTTTGCTGCCCAGCAGTTCCTACCTTGGCCAGGCTTTGCCTGTGTCCCCTCCAGAATGGTGTTGTCTTAGCCTGTCCCCAGGCAGGACCAGATGCCTCCTTCTGCTGTCCACTGGGAACTCGATATTACCTGATGTCTTTCTTCTCCCCATAGGGAGCCAAGATCATCCAGTCCTTCATGTGGTATCTCAACCCACGGCAAGTTTTCGACCTCAGCCAGGGTGGACCCAAGGAGGCGTGAGTACTGATGGGGGCAGCATCTTTCTCTCCCCCAGCCGTATCCTGGGATTCGTCCCGAGAGCTCTTCCCCCAGCTCATAGAGGGAGACATGGATGTGGCTTTGTGAATGCTGAGGGTGAATGCTGTGTAACACCTTCAGTAAGTCTCCCCTCCTCAGCCTCCCTGTTCCCCACAGGCTGGAGCTGTACCGCAAAGTCCACAACCTCCGGATCCTGGCGTGCGGGGGAGACGGCACGGTGAGTCTCCAGCCCCTCCATCCCGTGGTGCCCCTTTGCTCAGACCTTTCCAGTGCAGGCAGCAGCCCTCCTTGTTGTAATCCAGAACAGGGCAAACTGGGCACACTGCATCCATGGTGCAGCTGGTAGCATGTGCCCTCGTGCACTGTTCCAGGGAGTGCTAGTCTAACATGTCTGGATTTGTAGCCCTTTTGAGGGCCAGTGTCCTGACTGGGGTTACTGGTATCTCCTGCAGCACCTGATTAGAGCATTAAAGACTGTGAATAATCTTAGTTGCGGCTAAGGAGACCCCATCTCTGCCCCTCTGCCATCACTAGTGCTCCAAGTCATCTCTGCCTGCCTGCTGGTCCCTGAGATAGCTAATGGTTTCTTTGCATTCTCTTGCTTGAGCAGGTGGGCTGGATACTCTCCATTCTGGACCAGTTACGCATCAACCCACCTCCTCCTGTGGCCATCCTACCTTTGGGGACAGGGAACGACTTGGCCAGAACACTGAACTGGGGTGGGGTAAGTGATGGGCACAAGAACTCACTGCTGGCAGAGCAGGGCTGAGTGCTTCAATCCTTGTTTCAGACATATGGTTGGAAGATTTGCATGGGCTCATGTTTCAATTTCCTGTAAATACAGACCAACAAATAAGCGCAATTTGGATGTTGCTGTTCTTCTGACATTTGAATGGTTTTGCATTAGATTATACAAAAGCAATTTGCTTTTCAAACTTTGGCAAGTTTTTAGAACTAAGATGTATTGTTTTAAATTCCAAGTCCCATTTTGTTGTGCATTCAAGTATAGTTGATCTCTTCTACATCTTTTACTCTGAGATGCCTTACCAAAGTCTGCTGTCTGGGGTGTCTCCCTGGGAGGCAGGCATGAGACTCCCCAAGTCCTTCTCTTCACCAGGGTTACACAGATGAGCCTCTGTCCAAGATCCTGTCGCATGTAGAAGATGGGAACATAGTACAGCTCGATCGCTGGAACCTCCGTGTGGAGCCAAACCCTGACACAAACCCTGAGGAAAAGGATGAGGCAGCTGCTGACAAGGTGGGACACCTCCTCTCCATGTCTATTCCCTGTGCTAGACGTCTGCATTCCCTCTTCTGCCACTGGCTTGGGCAGTCCCAGCACTTGAGGCTATGTTCTTGGGTTGGTGTTTCCCTCTCACTCCTCCAATTCCACCGTTCTGTTCATGCCTCTGATCCACAGCACTCATAGCAAGAGTGTATGTAGAGTTCATAACTAAATGCCTGCCACAGGTTTTTAACCACAACTTGCAACAGGTATAAGCCCAGTCTTCTGTGAGACTATTTTCTTTAGCAGAAACATGGGTGATTGCAGAAACCTCAGACAGCAGAGTGTGTCCCCTTGGACCGTTTCCCTTACCCCTAGGAGCCAGGAACTAATCCATCATCTCAGACTGGCGACCTCTGTATTTTCCTAGGGAAAAGACAAGCAGGGTCCCTCAGCCTCATGAACACTGTAATGGCTGTGCCTGACCTCATCTGTGCCATGGGCACATGCTTGCAGCCTCATCCTTATTCCTCCTTTTCATTTCAGCTTCCTTTGGATGTCTTTAATAACTACTTCAGCCTTGGCTTTGACGCACGGGTGACGCTGGAGTTCCATGAATCCCGAGGTACAGAGCACTGGCAGGACTTGTTCAGGATCTGTGGGATGGGTCTGTTCTTGTTCGTGGGTTCCTCAGGAAAGTGAACAACAGAATTGCTTCAGGGACAGAGCTGGAGGTGAAACATGAGGACCAAGTCCAAGCTGCAAAGGGGGAAGAGGGGTGCCTGCACAGGAAAAAAGCTGGGGGCATAGCCCTGGCTGAGGCTGGCTGGAGAGCTGTGTCTGAGGAGAGCTGGCAAGTGAAACATTTCCATGTGTAGGCCAGTGACCTGGACTTTTTTCTCCTTTCCCTAGAGGCCAACCCAGAGAAGTTCAACAGCCGGTTTCGGAATAAAATGTTCTATGCTGGGGTGAGTGTGTGGGGGTTATCTGAGCCTGCAGTCATAGCAGCCTTAACGTCAGCTGCAGCACAAGCATGGACCTGCCTTCTGCCTGTGCTCTAAACTCACCCATTTAAGCTACATGGATCTTCACATGCACCCAAGCTAAGCCCCCCAGCCCAAAGTTGGAAAGTTGCTGGAGAAATGCTGCAGCACTGGGAGTCACAGCTCCCCTTTGGCTGGCTGCTGGCAGTACAGCTTGCTCTGTGCCCTGCAGTACAGTTGCTGTATTGATCTCCTGCCACTATTGTTCTTGATCTCAAGCTCACGGGTGGTCACCCAGGCAGGACCTCCCTAGAGCTGTGGGAAGGCAGACTGTTCCCCCTGCAGAGGAAAAGGAAGCCTTTCCATAGTCTGCACACTACTTTGGTCTTTTATTATATACCTTGGATCAGTTACAGCTTCCTGGCTAATTACACCACCTTCCTGTGTCTCACCTCTAGAGCTTTGCTTCTCAGTATCATCTTTGTTCCGCTGTCTCCCCATCCTCAGTGTACTTTCTAGCCATGTGCCTGGTGATTGGTATTTGAGCAGTACTAAAGGCGAAGTGCTGCTCTGTGTCATCTCACATCTGTCCTGCTTGTGTCTCTTTTGCTGTCTGCACAGTTAAACCCAAAGGGCACCATGCTGTCCCTCCTGGAATCTCTAGATGGGGTCACTTAGCTCTGTTGGGTGGTGCTTCATCACAGCTTGAGACTGAATTTGTTTCTTGTTACTTGATTCTCACTGGAGGAGACTCATCTTGTCAGACAAGGGAATACTAGAGCACGTTACTGAAGCTGCCTCAGGGTTTTTGGTATGCAAAATAGCAAGAGGAATGGATCAGGTTGTTTTGGAGGGGAAGAGGACTTCTGACAGTGGACGAAATGGGGGTTTGCAGATTTGAGCAGCTGAGGTCTGTGGCAGGTCAGTGGCAGGCTGAGTTGCAGGTCAGTGGCAGGCTTCTGGCTGCCCATTCTGGTGAGCACCTGGGCACTAACTCTGTCTCTTACCTTGGCAGACGGCCTTCTCCGACTTCCTCACCGGGAGCTCCAAAGACTTGGCGAAGCATGTCAGGCTGGTTGTGAGTGTGCTGGGGTGCTCTGGTCCGGGGAGGGGGTGAGCTGTGGAGGTGTGAGGAATGTCCCTTGGCACGCTGGGTATGTCAGGGTTGGGGAGTGTACGGAGAGCTTCCTGGGAGCATCAGCTTCCCCTGACTTGGAGAACATTCACTGTAGGGAGCAGAGGAGGGAGGCCATTTCTTCCTAAGTGGGTATGATGGACCAGGCTCCCCCTTACAGCAGCTTGAACACTCCTGTGTTGTCTCTAGTGTGATGGGATAGACCTGACCTCCAAGATTCAGGACCTGAAGCCCCAGTGCCTGGTCTTCCTTAACATCCCAAGGTGAGCACCCCCTGGACCTGTCTTCATACGCTTTTCACACCTGTGCTGTAGATCCCTTCCTGGGTTTGGGGTGCCAGTCCAGGCATTTCTTCTCGTCCTTTCACAGGTACTGTGCAGGCACCATGCCCTGGGGCAACCCTGGGGAGCACCATGACTTCGAGCCCCAGCGCCATGATGATGGTTGCATTGAAGTTATCGGCTTCACCATGACATCACTGGTGAGTCAGTGCTGTTGACACTTGTAGATAGCAGCCAGGGGAGTGCATGGTCCTATGTGACAGTGTCTACTCTCTAAGATTTAGGTGAGGTGCTGTCATGCCTTGGTCTCTGTGAGTCCCTTCTCACTGAAATCATACTTGTAACTTGTAATATCCAGATGACAATGAATGTTTCCTTCATCCATGTCTCAGTCCATGTTCTGCTCTCACTCTGGACCCTTTCACAGGCTGCCTTGCAAGTCGGTGGCCATGGAGAGCGGCTGTGTCAGTGCCGGCAGGTGGTTCTCACCACATCCAAGGCCATCCCCATGCAGGTAGATGGAGAGCCCTGCAAGCTGGCAGCTTCCTGCATCCACATCTCTCTGCGCAACCAAGCCAACATGGTGCAGAAGACCAAGCGGCGTAACTCCATGCCTCTGCTCAATGAGTAGGTTCCTCAGATTGAACTGCCACCTTCTGCCCAAGGTTGGATGGTTGGCAGGAAAAGGGATGGGACTGACCTGTGACTGGCAGAGGTATTTCAGTCTTTTGTTGGGTAGGGTCTGGGAAGGGATCAAGTCACAGAAGTAAAACCAGACCCTGATGCTGGAGAAGCTGCTGGTGCCAAGCTCCCCACCCCAGTCTATACAATACTCTTGCCTGTTTTGGAGGAATTGGGGGAATAAAGAGAAAGCAGGGTGTCATTTTCTGATACCTTCCTTTTTCCTTGCTCTCTGCACACAGCCAGCAGCCAGTGCCCGAGCGGCTGCGGATCCGGGTGAGCCGAATCAGCATGCGCGACTATGAGGCACTGAACTACGACAAGGAAAAGCTCAAGGAAGCCTGTGAGTGACCAGCTGAGTGACCAGGGGGTGGGAGCTGCAGTCCCCAAGTCTGGCAAAGCCTGTAGCTGAACTGTGTGAGGTGTTGGGAATGGGGCATGGGCTGCTCCCTGAGCTGAGCCTCTGCCCTGTCCTGCAGCTGTGCCACTGGGGATCATCGTGGTTCCAGGAGACAGTGACCTGGAGTTGTGCCGGACCCAGATTGAGAAGCTGCAGGAGGTGAGTCTGTGTGAAAAGTGGTCATAGCTGAATACTGAGGGTGAAGGGACTCAGGGAAAGGATTTCTAAGCCACCTTGACCTGCACACACCACCGCACACACTCGTGCTTTAGGTCACGCTTAGACGTCACGGTTTGCCTTCACCATGTGATGGAGGCAGGGTCCCAAGCTGGATGCATTGTTGCTCCCTGCTGTCTAGCAGCTTCTTTTTCAGCATTGCTCTTCTGACTGTTGTCCAAGCCCAGAAAGTGACTCTGAAAAACTACAGGGTAGTATAAAAAGCCAGCACACATCCTGTGGGGGCCTATAAGCATTCAACCCTCCAAGCTTTCACAGGCTCTGTCCTGTCACAGCTCTGCCTTCTCCAGGTGCCTGGATTAGGTTTATAACCCCTCCACTCTTCTCATTTGCAAGCACTAATTTTTGTGTCCTTGCCAATGTACTAGCAAGTGTCTGTGAGCTGTACACAGACTGTTTTACTCTTGCTCCTGGTGAACAATGCCTTCTAAGCCCATAGTGTGGCTTCTGATGGTGCACCGCTCAGTCTGATTGCTGCACAGAAGGCTGAAGGGACCTTTCTCCGTCTGCTGTTAGCTGACTCTTGTGCCTGTGGGAATCCCATCATGTATGTATGCGTAGAATCCCTCAGAGCTGAGTTGCAGAGCTGCTTGCCTGGGCTGGCACACTGGCATCTGCCTGTTGCTGTGCCTGCTCTGTATGCATGTCCCCTGCCCACTTTGTGCCCAGGCACTGGTGAGGACACACAGGCAGGCACATAGCTAGCAGCTCCTGGGTTCACAGGATAATGTTCTGCTGCTGTGTCAGTGTGGTAGACAGATGCCCCTGCAATCTCCTGCACCTTTAAAACTGTGCAGTGTGGCTGGTGTTCCTTGGTCACCTCATGGTTTACCTCTTCTCACTCCTTGGGTAAGCTCTGTGCTCCAATCTTAAAGCCAGACAAGGACCAGGTACCTTGGCCAGACAGTGTGTAAAGCCAGATG
Organism: Passer domesticus; assembly: GCF_036417665.1. Classification (NCBI taxonomy): domain Eukaryota; kingdom Metazoa; phylum Chordata; class Aves; order Passeriformes; family Passeridae; genus Passer; species Passer domesticus. Next base: position 38,778,856 of record NC_087479.1, read on the forward strand.
AGGCAGCACATCAAGCAACTCCAGGGGGATGAGAGAGGGACTGGGGGGCTGCCCAGACACAGGCTGTAACAGGACACCTTGCTTTTCTGCAGGATTTCCCTGCACAGCCCTCTGCTTTAGAGCGCCTGCTCTTCCAGGTGTGTATGGCCTCTCTGTCCTCTGGGCCCATCTGTCCTGTCCACTGTGCTGCTCTCAGGGGCTCATCTTGTGACACTGCTCTACAGTCAGCTCCAGTCTGTCCCATGGTGCTCTCTGTTGCAGTGTGCTGTGCCTGTGTTCAATTTCATCCAAGTACCTGTGGTCCTCTGTGTCTGCAGGGACTTCCCAAAGCAGGAGCAATGCTCTGAAGAGATGCAGAGGGCATAAGTTATGTCTTTATCCTCTCTTTTATTATGCAGGAGGGAGATGGAGCCAAGCCAAAGACACTGTCATTCCAGAAGTTGTCACCCAAGTGGTGCTTCCTGGACTGTGAGTATCACCCTCCACTAGGAGCGGGGTCTGATGATGTGCTGGCAAGGTCCTTTGGTCTGCCAGCTCAGTGGAGCTAGGGATGGAGATCCACATGGCTGCAAACATCCAAGGGTTATTGATGCCTTAAAACCACAAAATACCTGATAATTAGGGCATAGGAATTACAGCTCCTATGTCCAAAAAAGTGGAGGAATCAGTAGCCCAACTGAAGTGCATCAACACCAATGCATGCAGCATGGGCTACAAACAGGAGGAGTCAAAAGATATGGCAGAGCAAGAAAACTATGACATATTTGCCATCAGAGAGACATGGCGGGACAAGTCACACAACTGGGGTGCTGCAATGGATGGCTATAAACTCTTCAGAGGGGACAGGCAAGGAAGGAGACCAAGCTGATCTCTTCCTATGTCGAGATGACTTGCTCAGTGGATGAGAGAAAAGCTGTGGATGTTGTCCACCTGAACTTCAGTAAAATGCTTGACACGGCTTCCCACAGCATTCTCCTGGGGAAGCTGGCTGCTCGTGGCTCACATGAGTTCACTGTTCACTGGCTAGAAAACCAGCTGGATGGCCGGGCCCAGAGAGTGGTGGTGCCTGGAGTTAAATCCAGCTGGTAGCCGGTCACCAGTGGTGATCCCCAGGGTTCGGTATCAGGCCTGGTCCTGTTTATTGTCTTTATCAGTTTGGATGAGGAAATCAAGCACACCTCAGTCACTTGCAGACAAGTTGGGTGGGAATGTTGATCTGTGGGAGGGCAGGAAGACACTGCAGAGGGATCTGGACAGGCTGCATCATGGGCCAAGGCAAATTGCATGAGGTTCTAAAAAGTAAATGTCCTGGCTTGGGTCACAACCACCCCGTGCAGTGCTGCAGGCTGGAGAAGTGGGGGCTGGAAAGCCACCCAGCAGAAAAGGACCTGGAGGTGCTTGTCGATGGCAGCTGAACATGATTCAGTGTGTGTGTCTGTCAGGATCCAATTACTAAGATATGCCCCTGCCCAAATTAAGGTGAAAAAGAGACCATATGTCAGTGACAATAGTATGGGTTTTATTTGACTGTAAATATGAGAGAGAGAAATAGAAAATAGGTGGGGGAACAGAAAGAGAGTAACGGGGACAAAATAAGGAAAGTATCACCACTCCATGGATCCCAGTGATGCCCCATTGATCCTCTCTAGCTGGTCTTCTTGGTGGTGAAGGTCCCCTCGAAAAGAATAGAATCTGATGGGTTAATATACACTCAGACCATGTAGGAAAATCCAAGCACTTCTCTGGGTTAGGTGGGGAGTTTGCCATTGTCTCTTCCACATTTGTTGCATTATATGTAGTGCTGTGGTGCAAGGCCTCAGGAATGACTATGGGGACACTTTGAGGGGCCTTTGATCGATTAGTGCACCCCCTCAGCTGCCCCTCACATGAATGTCCTGTGGATGTTGCCTTGCCAGGGTTGGGGGTTCCATAGCCAGTTTGTACAAGGGAGGATGGGTTCACAGCCTCTGAGCAGAGGTTACAACACACCAAAACTTCCTACCCTGACCTCAGCGGGGGGAAGGGGGGGAAATCTGTGCAAACCTGCTCCCAGCAAATGGGTCTGTGGGCTATGGCCTCTCCCACCCCAAAGCAAGACAAAGATGATTCTTAGCATGACTGCTGGGTTTGGCTCACATTCTTGTCCTTCTTTGCTTGTTTGTTTCAGGTGATTGAAGAATTAGTTTTCCCTTTATTTAGTCTCAGGAGTTTAACTTTGAGTCCAGTGGAGCAAGGGGAGTCTGTGGTTCTCTTGACCCTGGAGCTGAAGGCAGCTCGGTGGCATGTGTTTGTCACTGCGGGACTGCTGGGGATGCTCTCCTGTGTTGTGCAGGCAGGGGGCCCCCCTGCTCCAGCATGCCCGGAGCCGGGCTCCATGGGCATAGCAGTGCTATGGGAGAGTAGCCTCCCTGCTGGGCTCCAGCTGCTGCTTCTTCCCTGCCTGAAAGTAACTTTCTCTTCTCCCTTTTCCTTTTCTGACCAAGAACTTCTCTGGAATCTGGCTCAGTGAAATGCCCACTGGTAGCATTTCATCTCTCTGGTATCTCAGCAAGCAGCATGTAGACCACAGCAGAGGACAGCCATGGGTTGCAAAGTGGGCCTGGGAAGCCTCGTGCTAGGCAGAGAGGGTGCAACTTCTCCCTTCAAGGTTCTAGCCCTGTGTATGGTGTTGCTGGTGATGCTGCTCCCCAGTGTCACTAGCAGGATTGCTGTACCAGGGCCACTTTCCCTTCTGCCAGTTTCCCAGCAGCAGGTCTAGGCTCAGGAAAATTGTGTCAGGAAAGAGGCTAGAGTCTCACTCGACACAGCACAGGTTCATTCAAGTAGCTGAATTATAGACCTTGAACAGTAGTTCACTGGATGCAAATATCCAGGATAAACATGGCTCTTTCACTCTTCTCACCTGCTCTAGCACATCCTCACTCTGTTTGCAGAGAGACTTACTTGGGTCTGCGAGGATCCAACTGCAGCTACCTCTCCTGGACTGGCACCAGCAGCCTGTCAGGATATTGGGGAAATGCTGCCCTGCATAGGAATCCAGCTGTCTTGGCAGTGTGCTTTTACCTGTCCTGGTCTGATGTCCTGAATCCATAACCCCTCCCTGCTCCCCTGAGGATGGTGACCATGTGTGTCTGGTTCCAGCATAGCCACTTGCTCTATTAGAGCTCCTCTCTCTCTGTGGTGATCTGTTCTCCAAGGAAGAGGGATGCACTCAGACAGGCTGGAGGCTGATTTGAAGCTCTCCTGCCATCCTAGGAGACAGGGACTTGGACCTACAGCTGGTGGTGGCATGTTCTGTTGTGCCTGGCAGTCTCATACTCTGAGTGGCCTCATGAAGGTCTTTAGTCAAGTTGTCAGGAGGATGAGCCCTCTCTTCTCCCAGCCTCCTGTAGTGCCCCCATTGCTGAGCACTGTTCCACGAGGTGCACCATGTTAATCACAGCAGTTCCTCACCTCTATAAGTGAATGCTGAGATATGCACTGCCTAGCCCTGAGTTTCATCTGCTCAGGATAATGCTGGAGCACCTGAAAGCCCCCAGAAAGGCCATGGCATCAGCTAGTTGTGTTCCTGCCTTAGCTGTGGCTCCCTGACGGGAGTCACTGAGGAGGAGGTAGCAGAGGCGTGTTTCACGGGGACATGGTGGTCTGTAGGCCTAAGGGGCTGCCTCTAGGGTGAAGACACCAGCAGATCCATGAAGGGAAGTGGTTTGCTCGTGGTAGGGGCTGCTGTTTGTTTTGCTGTAGCCTCTGAGCAAGCCATGAAGTGGCTGGATAGCTCACTGTCACTGATGGTGGGAAGAGGCCGTCTCCCTTGTCTCGCACCAAGGATCAGCCTGTCTCGTTCTGTTCCTGTCTTACAGCAACCACGGCCGATCGGTTCTACAGGATAGACCGTGCACAGGTGAGTGCAGCCTCATCCTGCACCATCATCCCCTGGGAAGGTGCTTGGGTGTCCCACCTGCACGCAGACCAACAGGCAGGCATAGCCTTAGGGCCACACGGGTCTCATACCACTGCCCTGGCCTTTGGCATCCCCCAGAGGGATGGCATGGTGAGCCTGGCCCAGGACCACGCTCAGCACCTCCAGGTTTCTGGAGAAAAAGGAAGAAGCCTGGGTGGTAGCACAGAACCTTGGGTTGAAAGCTGCCTGCAGGGCCCTCCAGTGCAGCAGGTAAGGAATAGCAAACATAGCAAGACTGGCCGGAGGACCTGCCAGCTGGGATCATCTTCACCAGTATTAGATACTTCCCCTAGTGATCAGGGAGGGGGACGTGGAGATAAGGTTGCTAAGGCATCAGGAGATAGGAAGCCTGAAAAGAACAAGGAAATCCAAAGGCTCCCAGGCATAAGACTGTTCAAGCCATCATTGCTCTGCTGTGCAAATGGGTGGGCCACAAACCTACCCACTGGGATATGAGGGGATGTAGTTTTGCAGAAGTAGGTCTTGCTTCTGAGGAAGCATGTCCTGACTCGTGTCTTTCAGGAACACCTCAACTATGTGACAGAGATCTCTCAGGATGAGCTCTATGTGCTGGACCCAGAGCTAGTGGTCACTCAGACTGTGAGCACTTCTCCTGCCATGCCTGACCTCGTGGATTCATCTGCCACACCCCCTGGGCACCATTTTGCATTTCCTTCCTGTTCTTCCTCTCCACCCTCCTCTCCTGCCCCCAGGTGAGTCTGAAATGGGAGTACAGGGCCTCAGGAAGAATGGGCTTCACAGCAATGATCCCTGGGCCAGATTACAAGGCAGCTCCCTGGAAGTAAGCAGGAATTCAGTGTTGAGTAAGATCAAGGGATGAGATCAGTCCTGTTTTCCTTGTTCCTCTGCCAGTGCTGCCCTAAGTAATGGGGCATCACCACCAGGTGGCTCAGCAGTGGGGTCAAGCTCCAGCACCTCGCCCTTGGGACAGAGCACAAGGCTGTCTCTCAGCCAAACTAAGGCCAGTGACAAGTATGGAGCAATGGTGCCAGAAGCAGCAGTAGAAATGAGAGTGGGGATGGGGAAGAACCCAGATCAGGGAAGAGGGAGTGCCACAGGCAGGTTTCTCCATCCCTCTAATGGTGGCATGCCCATTAGGGCCATCTGCTGCCAGAACTGGCAGGCTCAGTTACACTTTCTCTTCTTCCCTTCCAGCGCTGAGCCTGAGCGTGGCCTCCCACATAAAGGTGAGTGGAGTCCTGCCTCTCGGGTTGTACTCTTGTTTTCCTGCCATGGGTTTTTTTGGTCTATCCTTTCCCTGGTGAGCAGGGAGAGGAGCCCCGTTGTTCCATGAGGACTGGTGACCCAGAGGTGAGCACAAGAGACCTGACAGTGATTTGTGGAGTGGCCCAGGCGCCTTCACAGCTCCAACATGCGGAAATGATGTGGCAAGGGGTTAATCTCCCACCTGCAGAGCTGAGTGTTGTGGACTGGATTGGGAGGCTGTCTCTGCCTCTCCCTGGGGAGGTGGGAGCACAAGATCAGGGGCCTCACCAAGCTGAACAAATGGAAAGAGTTTCCTGAAGCATGGTTGGAGCCTGGAGGTGTGAGTGAGTCATTGGTGAGAGGCATCTTGGCTGCTGGCTGATGCCCAGGAAACCTGCTCCCCATTTTCATCACAAGTTATCCTGCCCAAGGGCAGAGACTACTCTCCCCGCACCTCCCTGGAGCTGAGATCTGGCTGCACTGCTAGCTACATCGTGCCTCTTTCCTTTCCCTGGCTTGTTCCATGCATTCCTGAAGGTAGAGAAGCCATGTAAATGCAGTCTGACCAAGGGGTTAATCCCTGGAGGAGCTTGTGCTCCTGCTCCACACCTCTGGTGCCCAGCTCTTGTCTCCAGGATTAGATAAGCAGTGTTCCAGATTGACTGTTCTGACCCTGACACGTCTCTCTTTGCAGATGACCTTCTGATAGAAGCTGCCAAGAGTGGCAACTTCAGCAAGGTAGGTGCTCCAGCAGCCTGCTGCAATGAGCAGCCAAGGCTGGCTCCTGGGCTGGTGTGCCCCTTGGGCTAAGGGAAGCCCTGCCAGCCGTGCTCTCCAGTTTCCCTGGAGCAGCGCCTGTCAAAGGCCTTCCTTCAGGAGTGGTGGCTAGAAACCAGGCAGGCTTCTGGCAAGGAGCCCTGGTTCATCTCCTGGGAGACACAAAGGGAAGGGAGGAGAAGGGAAGGGACTTGGTAACATGGCTGAGCTGGACAAAGCTCCCCACCAGCACCAAGTATCTACACAACCTGTCAGACACTCCAGGCACATAATTCTGGGGCTTGGAGCTGGGAAATGTAACTCATCCTGAGCAATCTGACAATCCTGTAGTTCCAAGAGCTGCATCAAGCTGGAAGAGACCTGATGGTGCGAGATTCCTCGGGCCAGACTGTCCTCCACCATGCTGTCAAATCGGGAAGCAAGGACATCGTCAAATACATCATCGAGAATGGTGAGCTGGAGTTGGAGTGCCACTCTTAGCAAAGGAGCCTGGCAGCCAAAAAAAATCAACCTTCTGCTCAGAGGGAGTGCTCCTGGGCTTAGATCCCTTCCCTCTGGGTTTGCTACACCATCCTTCTGGTGTATGGGCTTTTCCTGGCATCTGTCTGCCAGTACTGGGGTGTCCTCATGGCTATTGCTGTGTCCTGGCAGGGCTCAGCATGTCTCTGGGAAACACTTCTCAGTGTCTTGATTCTGCCATCATGCAGCTGACCAGTTGTTTTTGGAAGTTCCCACTGAAATACAGACAGCTTTATTTTTATTTAGATATTTATCTGTAGTAAGTCCACAACCACTTCTTTCCTGGGCTCAGATGCCATTGCTGACCTGAGTTCTTTGGAGCTAGGACTTTGCAGGCAGCATGAAAATAGCAGCCCCTATGGAATGATGCAGACTGTGACCAGGGAGTAGGCAGGTCTGTCTCTGCCCCAGAGCTAGGTCTCACTCACACTCTTTCTTTCCACAGCTCCTTCAGAAATCCTTGATGCCACAGAGGAGGAGAAGTAAGTTGCTCCCTGACTTGCATTACCTGTTGGCCAGACCCTCTGTGAAGTGACCAGTTATGGGGGCACTTCAGCTGCCCATGTTCTAATTGACAGCCATGATTCCCAGTCCATTTTGGACAGACTGCCCCTGAGTAGCACCCCTCCTCTGCCTGGACAAACACACAACTTACCATCAGCTGCTGCTGCTGCTGAATTGCTGTCCCTTGCTGCCACCTGCATGTGCTGGTTGTCCCTGTTCAGGGGGACATCTCACATCTCCTGCTTTCTCCTCCTCAGCGGTGAGACCAGCTTGCACCAGGCTGCAGCCTTACGCCAGCGCACTATCTGCCACTACATCGTGGAGGCCGGGGCCTCGCTCATGAAGACAGATCTGCAGGTGACAGTGGCAACGGTGGCAGTGGGGCTTTCTGGGGCGACCAGAGGGCTGGCAAGGAGCACAACCAGCAGGAGAGCAGAGCAGGGGTGCTTTGGGTGAAGTGTTTGCCGATCAGAGAGGAGCTGACATGGAGTACCCATGCTTGCCCAGTAGAGCCCAGCTACAGAGGGGTTAAATCCCTCTTCTCCTGGCGCTTCTCCCCCTGTTGTTTTATTAAATTAGAAGCGAGGGGCTGGAATGTCTCATCCCTGTCTCCCCCTTCCCACCCTCAGGGGTCAGAGCAAGGACATTCTCCCTCCCAGCTGCAGGACTCCCCCGCTCTCCCCCACCCCCGGCAGCCCTGATGGGGGATCTGGGAGCTCCTCTTGGCGGGTGAAGCTGGCCTGCAGGGAGCAGGAGCAAGCAGTGGCAGCACTTTCTCTCACATGCCGAGTTAATTGAGCTGTGCCTTAGTGTCAGGGAATTGTGCCAGCCGTGGCAGAAGAGATGCAAAAGGGGAGGGCTTGGGGCCATGTTTTGGTACAGGAGGTTCCCAGGGCTGGCATATGGCAGAGAGGATGTGGTCAGATATCTCTGGTGGGGGCTTGTAGTGATAGGCTGTAGCAGAGGTGATGTACAACAAGCCAAGAAGGTGCTACCCATTAGGAGCCCAGCTGAGGGGTGCTGGTGGTGGTGGAGCTTGGGCTGCAATTTAGACAATGCACATCCCTCTTTGCCAGCTGCCAGGAGAATGCAGTACAGATAATCTCTGGCTCCCCATCTCTCTTCCTTGGTCCTGTCTAAGGCTTAGGCCTTGCACAGTGCCTAGAGTGGGGCTGGCCTAAATGGAGACCCAGCTGGCAGAGGCAAGAGGAGAGGGCAGTTTGGGGTGCATGGCCCCTCTCTGTCCCCAGCCCCCTCATTTGACTGAAGGAGAGGAACAGCCCCCAGCCTGCCAGCACAAAAGGGAGCCTTGCTCAGGCATGCATGCGGCTGCCCCAGGGAGTGGGTTTGCACGTGCCTGTGCAAAAGCATGTCGCATGTCGGGTTGTGGCTGCCTGGGGACCCCGCTGTGCTGCTGCACTGACCTCTCAGGGGCTCCGGGTCACAGCCTGCCTGCACAGGCAGGATCCATCTCATTAGAAACCCCAGCAGCAGACCTGTAGCACGGGTTTGGAGCAGACTGATCCTGCTCCCTGCAGTGGTGAGGGAGGCTGAGCCTTATCAGTTGGAGTGCCTCAGCCCAGCAGGGCAGGGAGGCCCTGGCAGCTCCGGTTTCAGGCTGCAGGCAGGCAGTGATGAGAGGGGCTTCTGCAGGGGAACAGGAAAGAAGCTTAATTTCTCCTCTGTTAAATGAGTGATTGCATTCAGGGGATGTGGGGAGGAGGCCATCAAGGAGAGCCAGCACCAAAGCACAGCATGGTCTCCACCCCCTGATGGTGTGGCTGCGGGGGGTTGTGTGCAGGACCATGGGGTGTGCCCACGCAGTCTTGGGGTGCACATGCCAAGGAGATTTCTTGCTGCACGATACCTCTCTGCAGCCACATATGGATGGGCTTTTGTGCACAGCCACATCCAGGCCCAGCGGAGGACTCTGCATGACTGACCATTGTTCTTGATGGAGAAATATAGCTGGGGCTGCTCTGGAGGCCCCAGCACACTGCTGCAGCTGCCTGTGCCCTGCTGTGCACGAGGAGATGAGCTGGGCAGGACGGGTATCCCTTCCAGGGCTGGTTTTCAATGGCAGCAGCAGAGCGCCAGGTTTCTGTGGCCTTTCTCAGTGGTACAGCAGAGCCTGGGCACTTGGAGAGGTGGAGCAAGGAGCAGGGGGAGGGAAAGGGGAGAGAAGACAGAGCTGGGAGCTGTTAACAGATTTGCTTTTTATGGAGTGCGGGAGTTCATTAGTGGACACAATCCAGATGGCTGCAATAAGCTGGTGAAATGTGATCCTCCTTCGGGAGCTGGAGCACTAGCCAGGCTGTGAGAGGGAAGGGGGGTTGGTATGCTTGGGCATTCCCCAGACATACCCCTCATTCCTCACCCTTTCCCGCCTGCCTCCCCAACACAGGGGAAGAGCAGGTCAGGAGGACCAGCCTTTGTCTCTTCTTGGGTGACTTGTGTTGCTCAGGATCAGTCATGCCCTAGCCTATGCCTGGAGGTGATGGCCCTTCAGGGGACAGCTCCCAGGCCTGCAGTAGTCAGGCTCCCCAGGAGCACACTTTGATCCCAGGGTAAGCACATGGGCATTTGGCTGCTGCCTGACTTGGGGTTTGGCTGCAGGCTCTGCTGGACCCAGCCACATGGGGGATTGGGGATGTCCTTGGGTGCCAAAGCAGCCTTTAGGCAGGGTTTGACGCTCTACTTCTCACCTCCCCTGCGCAGGGAGACACCCCGAAGCACCGTGCTGAGAAAGCCAATGACCCTGACTTAGCTGCCTACCTCGAGAACCTACAGCACTACCAGATGATCCAGCGGGAGGACCAGGAGACAGCTGTGTAGTGCTTGGCGTGCCTTAGCCCGAGCCAGCTCATGCAGGATGAGAAGAGTACAATGCCAACTGGCAGAGCTGTATCTGGCCCAACCCTCCCCAGATGCCAGCCTGGTCCCTGGAGATGGATACAGAAGAGCTCTGCCCAGGCTGGGCTGGAACTCTGTTTATGAGGACAATGGATATTTCAGACTTGAAGCCTGATTCTTTGTGTGTCCACCCCTTCACCTGTATTTCACCACATTCCCTGCCCTAGATGGGCTCTATCCCCCAGCCATGTTGGAGCAGGCCAGGCTGAAGCCCCCAGTCACCCTTGTTCTTGGGAGTAATGCCAGTGCCCCCTCCACAGGCTCCTACCTATAATCCTTATGGGATATCATTGCTCAGCCCCTCTCTCTGCTGGCAGTGCCCCTCTTTTAGGTGCTTGGCTAGGTTTGTGTCCTGTTCCTCCTCTCCTGTCTGGCACAGCTGTGGGAGGCACAGGCTGCATGGACAGACTGCAGAGGCTGTGAGCTGCACTCTGCCCCAAAGGAAGCACCACAGCTTACTGGCGCTGCCTTCTCCTTCCTCCTGGGGCTGCACCAGGTCTCTGTGTTGCCCTACCCAGAGCTTTCCGCAGCAGGAGGGAAGTCACTTGTGCATCCAGCCTTTGCTCAGAGCACCTGGGTCTGGTGCAGCTGGAAGTAGGGCAGCAGGTGCTCTCCTGATGGGCCTTTAGTGCTTAGTTAGCAGTCTGACTCAGGGCTGGGATGGCAAGGAGGAAGCCTACCAAACTCTCCCACCACGCTTCTCTCCACGGGGCTGGGTGGAACAGTTTGCACACCCGCTCTACTGAGCATCTCTTTGTGAGCCCTGCAGGATGGTGGAGAGCTGCACTCAGCTGGTGGCAGTGGCAGCAGTGATGCCTGTTGTATTTCCCAAATGCTGAGTTTGATTCAGCTGCCCTCCTTGCTTCAGTTTCCCCCTCAATGCTAGACTTTGCACGGGGCTGGACGGGCAGTGCTGGGGTCAGTGCTGCTCTCAGGGATCCCCTCCTGCCCCCCAACCTGGCAACATGCATCCTCTTAGGCTGACTCCTGCTACTCCCCAAACTGGGTGCAGGGTGTTGCAGGGTGCTCACCCAGCTGAGACACAACCCACCTGGGCAGGCCATGAACTCACCCTCCAGTTTTAGTAGAAAGAGGGATTTGGATTCCCAGGAACCATTGGGGCTCGTAGCCCTGAGTCATGCCTGCAGTGGGATGGAGTTTCACCAACTGCCTGCAGTGGGCATGAGGCACCACAATCCATCTCCCCTGTTGATGCTGTGAGTGCTTAATGCCAAGACATCAAGCCAGGCCTTAAGCAAGGCTTTTGCAGAACTGAGTCTCCAAGACCAGGAAGTGCCCACAGAGGAGGAAAGCTGATGGCTCTTAGCCTGGCAGACCTGCTTGGCATTTTTAGGTGGGCAGTGGTTGTGAAGGAGGTTGCTGTTCACATCTTGGCTCTAGGAGAGGATACTGCTGCTGCCGTGTGTGGTCTGTGCAGTCCCTCTGCACTCACACACAGCTGTGCCCACTGGGTAGTGCTGGGTGGCACTGTTTGAATCCCTCCTACTACCAAGAAAAGGGTATGAGGATATTGTAGGGAACCAGAATACCCTTCAGACTTTTTGCCCAGGGGCAGGGTTTCCTTGAATGATGGGTGATGCTGTACTGGGGAACAGGGCAGTGCAGGGTGCCCAGGGGCCAGTGTCAGTATTGGCAAATAATAATGATAGTGTACTAATGCATTGACAGCTGGGACACTCCAGAAGTGCCTGGAGTTCTCGTTGGCACTGCTGGCAGGCCACTGATAGACAAGGCACTGTCATCTTCTCAGAGGTCCACACCACTGCTGCCCCAGATGGGATGCCCAACTTGGCCCAGAGGCATTTAAAGCCTCAGCTTTCCCCTTTCTCCCTTATAGGTTTTGTACAGGTAGTTGAGAGACACACTGTCCCCTTCCCTGCCTGGCCCCTCCGTGCACCTGTGAGCTGAGTTGCTGTGCAATTCCAAGCCTGCTTATATTTTGGTGAAGAAGGAGGGGGTGTTGGTTACCCTGCCCCCTGAGGGCAGGGGTTCTGTGCAATACCTGGGTCTGTGTTTCTTAGACACTGTTGTAGGATTGTATTTTTGTAACTATGTGAGGGTGCTGGCTCCAGCCGGCCCAGGGCCTGGCACGAGCCTGTGTTCCCATTGCTTTTCAACTTTGATTGTTTGGATGTTGTTGTTTCTTGCCATTGAAATAAAGAGATTGATGTTTTAGTTCCTGTCTCCTTGCTGCATCCGCAAGATTGCAGCGGGCTGTGCACAGCAGATGCCCTGCATGGCACAAACAAGGTTGGATCCCAAGGCCTCTGCCCCTGTCCAAACTTGGGGGTACTTTTGGGAGTTCCCTGTTGGCCCTCGTTCACTTCTTAGCACAGCGTCCTTCTGATACTGTTGCTAGATACAGGGTCTTTGTCCTGAGGGACCTTCTCCTCATTCTGCGTCATACATCAGTGCTCAGTGTAATGTGGGAAAGGGAGAAAGTGCACTGCCTTCCCAAGTGATCCAGAAGGCCTTGGAAGAGTGAGTCAGCAGCCTGCTATTCCTCCTTGGGGCAAAGGCAGCAGCCCCAGCAGCTGCCACAGCTGTCAGTGGATACTACAGCAGCGTCCAGCCTCCAGTTTCAAAATGTTTGTTGGCCTTTTTTTGTGGTGAGCTGTCCCCAGCCATGCAGCTCTGTGGGAGATGAGCCTGCCGGAGGCTCTTCCTATTCATTTCCAGCTCCAGCAGGGAGTCTTGGGCTTCTGCCTCCAGTGCTGAGCACTGAGAGCAGGGATTATCTCTGCCACTCTGGTGGAAGGACTGCTTTCTGATTACAAAAAGTATTAGGGACACTTTTGATTCCAGCCTCAGACTCATAAGGACGACTGTGGCCAACACACTTCTATCCTGTGGAGTTTTCTTTGAAAAAGGAGGTAATTGCAGTGGTCAATGGCATGCTGGTGATGGAGCCAGTGGGTGATGAGGAGCTATGCTCATGCCTCAAACTCGTATTTCTAGGGGCAGTTTGGAAGCCTGGCTAGTGCTCCTGCCAGCCCCTCTCTGCCTGGAGAAGCAGCCTCCTTCCCTGCCTGCATTGTCCCTTCTACCCCCACTGTGCCTCTCTTTCATGGTCTTCAAACTTCAGCTCCTGCCCAGAGCTATCAGTGAGGATCTATAGCAGGTGTAAGGCACACCAAATTGTCCTGGCCTCCCCAGGGACCAGGTGTACGTGCAACTGGGAGGAGGGGGCCCACTCTGCTTCAGTGCCCAGACCCCAGCCTGCTGGCGCTTGGCCCACACCTCAGCAGGGAGGCTGGCAGTAACCATGGCAATTGGAGTCTTGCAGCCGCCCCAGTGTCAAATATACAGTAGGGAAGAAAAGCAGTCCCACTATGTGATCACTCTGCTGAGGAGTGCTGGAAGAGGGGCAGTGTACCTTTGGGGCAGTCCTGCCCTTCTCTCCAAAGGGTGTCAACATCCTCTCTTTCTCCTTTTCAGTCAGGTGCTGCAGGTTCCGAGGTCTGTCTGCCCTCCTGTGGGATGGAAGCACACCTGGGGCGTAGGCAGCAGGCACATGTGTGCAGGCTGGGGAAGCAGTGCAAGCCCAGCCCCAGCTAAGCAGGGCTGGGGTGACAGCAGCTGGCCCTGTTAATGATTACCTGAAACACACCTCAACAAGGAAAAGGTCATTCCTCTGCCATGCATGGCTGTGTCCCTGCACTGACACTGCAGCAACACCCACTACCAGCTCCCCAAGGACCAGGCTTTGACCAGAGATGGAAAATGCAGAGCTGACATGCCATGAATTAGATTGTGACACTTTAAGAGGTAAAAAGCTCAAGTTAATCAATTGCAGGGAAATGCACCTGGGGTGGTCACACTCCCTCTTTTTTCCTCCTTTCCTCAGTATGAGGCCTCTTTCTGCAGTCACGGCCTTTTGCTGCTGATTTGAGCTGAGGAAGGAGCCATTTCCCCCATGTCCCTCAGAAAGAGCCCAAAGGGACCAAGCACAGCCACTGCTGAGAGTGATGTGCACTAATGCATCTCTGCTCTCTCACACAGCTAGCACTTGTCTCCTGGTCCCCTGGAACAAGTGAAAATCCACACAGGGCTTCACTGTACCTTATGCTGCTGTGCCCTGGGGACTCCAGCAAGATCTTCAGCTCCTGACCAGAAATAGCTGGAGAAGAAGCAGTGCTTGCTCCACACCTAGTTCTTTAACAGTTCTATAGGCCCTGGTTTGCTCGTCACAGTATCGTGATTCAGACATGCAAACCTGATGTACACCTAGGTCCTTCTTTTTTACATTGAAGTTTGTCTCAGCAGCTTTTTTCAGCTTGAGTTTAAAGGCCCAAGAGTGGGGGGAGGTTACTGGCTTTGATACCTGCCCAGCTATCAGGATCCATTTCTGCACCTTGGGCTCAAACATACAGCCTGGCATCTCCAGATCTCTCACCACACAGAGCAGTACCTGTTGCTCTGTGTGCAGCAGGAAGGAAAGATGACATGTTCCCACATTTAGCAGTTCTCCTCAAAACCTCTGCAGATGTTTAGGAAACTGCTGGCAGACTGGCAATTAAATGTGGCAATCTCTTGAAAAGTGATTCCTGGTTTCAAAGCAGCTCATAAAAAACAGTCCTGCCCTGTAACCCCACCTGTGGCAGCCCTGCTCTCAGCAAACTTCTTCCAGAATAAGAGGCAGAGAAATGGCTCCATTCCCTACCAGAGCCCCATTTTTCTTGCATGACACTCTCTTTTCTGGCTGCTAACTCCAAAAAGGAATTGGCTTTGCTGCTGCTTGCTCACTTCCCAAGAAAAGGTGGTGGATGGGGGAAAGTCACATCTGCAAGGTCCTTTTCATCCCCCACCAGCAGTCAGATCCCACTGCTCGTTCCAAGGAGAAGGGCTGCAGCATGGCTGAGCTGGGGATGGGCAGGTGGTCACAAGGGATGGAACTGGGGAGACGCTTGGGACAGCATGTAAGTGATGTGCTGCTCTGGGTGCTGAGCAAGTACCCCTTTCCTGGCAACTTCTCATGAGGGGCAGAGATCATGAAAGGTCTGTGCATTGATGCCAGTGGCCTTGATGGAGAAGGAGGCATCCACGGAGCTGGTGAAGACACAGGGTGGTTCCCTTTACTCCACCGAGGCCCGGGGGTGCCCTTGGGTCAGCTTCCATGGGAACTCCGAGCAGCAGCCCCCAGGGAGACGCTGTTCAGCTGTGCACCCCTGGGCCACTCGTTGATGTTGGGGTGCATGGCCAGCTGAACGCGCACAGCTTCCCCGGTACCGCACCGCGGGTACGGGTTGGAGAGCACAGCAGGAAGACCAGAGGGGACAAGGGACAGGGGCCGTGCCCCGCGGGACCTGGCGCTCCCCGTCCCAGCTCAGCGCCCGGGGGAGGCCGCCCGCGCTGCCCCCGCCCCGCCGGCCCAGGGGCCAGCCTGCCCCGGGCCGCCCCTCCGCCGCCCTGCCTTTGTGCCGGCCGGGGGGCAGAGGAGGAGCTTGCGGAAAGTTTTGGGCTAAAAACCCACCTTTTTGCTGCCAGCCGAGCCCGACGTCAGGGGCCGCTGTGCGCCGCGCGGGGTCCGCACGCGGCCGCCACACAAAGGCAGCAGCTCCGCTCCGCTCCCTCCGCAGGTGAGTGCGGCCCCGCCGCGATGGGCGCCCCGCGCCGGGCGAGCGCCCACCACCTCCCCAGGGAGGCGGCAGTCACCCAGGCTGAGGGCTCCCCAGAGCGGGAAGGGGCTTTGCCGGGGTGGGGGACAGGCTCTGTCTGGGGAGGAGCTGCAGAAAAGGGCGATTGGGGCCGAAGGACCGGGGGCGATGCACCCCCCACCCCCTGTGCTGGATCGCCTGAGAGGAGCCAGGGAATAGCCTGGAGATGCACAAGGATGGAGTTTGTAGGGAGTCAGGGCTCCTGAGGAGCAGACGGCTTGAGGCAGTGACCCGGTATCCTCCCCCCCATTCCTCTGGGGAAGCACCCCACAGTGGTTCGGGGAGAGCTCAGCCGGTGGAGATCCTCCTATGGAGCCCGGGGAGCTGCCCCGGAGCGGGGCTCGACCACCGCCCGCCTCTCCGGAGGGCGAGGGAAGGAGGCTCCAGGGGGCTCACGGCACAGCGTCCACCCTGGGGAGGGAGAAGAGGGCAGAGGCGAGGAAGGGCGCTCCCGGCCCCCGGCCCTGCCCTCAGTGCGGGGGCAGAACCCTTTTCCCTTGGAGCGCCTTCTCGTCCCTGCCAGGGGAAGGCGAGGCCGCCTGCTGGAGAGCCCCACAGCCCCGCTGCTTCCCTCAGCACCTCTAGGAAAGCCGTGCCAGCGCCTTGGCTCACGGGCACATGCTCGGTGTCCCCTTTCCAGGCGGCAGGGAACTTCCCGCTGTCGCGGTGCTCGTCGCTCCAGGCCACGGGCTTCCCAGCGCTGGGCTGGCTCCTGGAGTGCGGGCTGCCTGCCCCAGGCCGGGAAGCGGCTCAGCCCGCAGAGGGAGGACGGCAGTCCTGGCCCTGCACTGCCGGAGCAGCTGCAGTTGGAGCCGGGCACAGCCGAGCCGAGGGTCCCGCTGCTGGAAAAGGGGTCTGAGCGGGGTACAGCCCGGCCGCTGCTCCCTTCCCCGGAGCGCATGGGGTCAGCACTGAGGATCAGGAGCTGCGGAGGATGTCTGGGCCGCATTAGGAGAAGTCGGTGGCACTACCTGCCCCGGAATGGTGTCTGGAGAGAGGTGCAAGCTTTCCCTTTGCAATAATTGGTGTCTGAGCTCTGCTTCAGCTTCACCAGGTGATTTTTCTTTTTAGAGCTTCAGCTTCACCAGGTGATTTTATTTTTCTTTTTACAGATAATCCTAGATCATAAAAACCCAGAGCAGCTAGAGGAGGGAGAAGGGAGAACAGGGACTGGTGTTATGTGAGAGCCAGCCAGCATCTGAGGAGGAGAGAAGCCAGGGCCCTGCAGGGATGCAGGAGGAGCAGGGCTGTGCAGGGTGCTGTCAGCCCTGCCAGGAAAAACTCTTGTTTGCCTGGCTGTTTGGAAAACCATTTGGGAAACTGCACTGCCTTTTCCTTATGAAAGCTTTAGGATGAGCTATGGCTGAAGGCTCCTGTAGACCTTTGCCTGGGGAATGCTATGTGCTGGGCTGAGCCTGGGAACAAATTCAGGGGTCCCTGGGGCTGCAGCTGGTCATCCCCTCAGAGGGTATCCTTCTAGCATCCCTGTGAATGTGTGGGCAGGGCCCCACTGCGCCCATGGCACACAGAGGGAGTCTGTGCCTGGAGATGAGGCAGGGGTGAGCACAGCAGCTGCGGCTGGCTGCCCTGGGGGCTTAAAGACCATGTCAGGAGGGCCTGAGCAGAAGGTGCTGGGCTGGGAGATAGGTGCAAGGAGCACAGGGAACTGCTCTGCAGCAAAGGATGGGAGAAGTTAACAGAACACCTGAAACCAGGGGGATGGTGTGAATAATGTGGATGTCAGAGGTGCCGCTGCAGAAAGTGGGACAGCCATGTCTGTAAGCAGTTCAGCTCCAGCCTTGTCGTCTGTAACCAGCCCATCTTGGCTGAGCCCTTGTTCCCTTTGAAGGCAGATGGGTGGGAGCAGGCTGAGCCGTGCTGTGCTCAGCAGGATGGCTCCCAGCCGGGCTGGGTGAGGGGGAAGGCAGATCTCACCCCACGACCGTGCCCTCAGCCAGCCGGGCTGTGTAATTCCCTGTGACAGTTCAATGCAGAGCGAAGCTGGCAGCTTGGCGGCGGATGCATGAAAGGTGAGTGCACTGGAGCCTGGATAATGTGGGATGCTGCTCTCTGGCATGCTGCCCGGGAGCCCAGGGGAGGGAGCAAACGCTGACCCCGGGCTCTTCCCTTCGTTGGTGTCCCCTGGGGCCTGTGGTTCATCCTGTCCTCTACAGCCCAATTCTGCAAAGCCCATCACAGATCCAGGACAGGTGCCATGTATTTTCTGGATGGCTGCTGCCACGCAGATATGGGTGGCATCTTAAAAGGCTTTGGGGGAACGGGGATGAGGACTCCAGATTTCAAATGCTGGCTCTGCATGCCTGCGCTCCTCTTCCCACTGAGAGCAGGATCTGGGACCCCAGTGTTGGCAGCAGCATCCCACAGAGTCTCGTGGTGGCAGCCAGAGAGGAGCAGTCACATGGTCCAAGGCCACCGGGGCAGGGGACAGGGCTCAATCCCCAGAGCTGAACCCTTATGTGTGTGCACCCTTGTCCCCAGCCTGCCCCAGGTGTGTGCACACCTGCACACCCCTGCATGCATGGGGGGCGTGGGCAGCAGGCTCCATCCCTCCAATGAGCTCCCACATTGTGGATGCTTTTTTTGGTGTTTAATCCACTGATACAACTTTCAGACCTCCCATGAAAGCAGGTTTGTTTTGCTGGACTTTTTTCCTTCTCCCTGGCATCCTCTGGAACTGGAGTAAGGTACTCTGGGAGCTGTGTTCCCTGATCCCAAGGCTCTTTGGTATGGGGCAGCAGCCTGCTGGGTCATGGATAAAGGATCCACAGAGAAATGTGGGGGTAAGGGGTGGCAACTGTAGGATGCTGTGTGGGCTGTGGAGTTCCCCATGGAGAGCACTTCAACCATGTAGAGGGCAATGTGGGGACTGCAGAGGTGGGAACAATCTCTCAGCCCTGCAGCTCCCTGGTGGGAGGCAGCTGTTGAGGTACACAATTAACCTTCCTGCTGCCATTAGTGAACATGTTCTGCTGGGCAGCAACAAGCAGGGCACGGAGGTGTACGTACACACACATGCAGGTGAGAGTGTGCCATGGAGGCAGCTGCTCCTGTCTGACTCCCACACAGGTGCCCACAGCCCACCGTGCCCCTCCTCAACACCACACTGCACCCCAACCTCCCAGCCACGGAGCTCTCTCCTTCCTCCACAGGCAGGATGCAGGTTCGGAGTCTCTTCCTCCTCCTGGCACTGATCCTGGTGGCTGCCACCGCCGAGGCTGGCAAGAACAAGAAAGGTGAGGGGCAGCCTGGGGCAGGGGGCCAGGGGGCAAGGTGGAGTATGCTCCCCTGTCCCTGCAGAGAGCACCCACTCCACTTTTCCGCACAGAAAAGGCAAAGAAGGATGGCTCCAAGTGTGAGGACTGGCGCTGGGGACCCTGTGTTCCCAACAGTAAGGACTGCGGCCTGGGCTACCGCGAGGGAACTTGCAAAGATGAGAGTAAGAAGCTCAAGTGCAAGATCCCCTGCAACTGGAAGAAGAAATTTGGAGGTGGGTACATGGAGGTGGGGTGGTTGGGGATCACCCTGTGCTGGGTGACCGGGGCTAATGTCCCACCAGGTCCTGGCTAGTTCTGATGCCTCTCCCCTCTCATCCAGCCGACTGCAAGTACAAGTTTGAGAGCTGGGGAGGTTGTAGTGCTCAGACAGGCCTGAAGACTCGCTCTGGCATCCTGAAGAAAGCCCTGTACAATGCCCAGTGTGAGGAGACTGTCTATGTGACCAAGCCCTGCTCCTCCAAGATCAAGTCGAAGTCCAAAGGTCAGTTCCCACCACTCGTGTCACCAGAAGGGTCCTGTTGCAACCCTGGCCAGGGGTTTTTCAGAGCTACCTTGGCCTGTTGGGCTTGGCTTTGCTGGTGGTGTAGGGGATTTCATAGGATGCTCTTTTCTTTGCACTGCAAAGTCCAGCTGCTGGCTAGGTAGGATGCAGGTGCTACTAGGAAAACCCTGGTCCCCCACAAACCACTGCCATCTTTGCTGGGATGGGGATTCCCCGCTCTCCTCACTAGGAGTGGTGCAAAACGTGGTTTGGCACGGCAGAAGGCTGCCTGCAGGGATGCAGTCACTGCGCCGTGCTCAGCCAGCCACGCTGGCTATGTTTCTCCACAGCAGTGCCTGGGGCACCCTGAGCTGCCAGCACATGCACTAACTCTTGTCTCCTGTGCTTCTTGAATGCAGCAAAGAAGGGCAAGGGGAAGGACTAGAGCAGGAAACCAGCGTCCTCATCGGCCCCTCAACACGGTGCCTACAGGACTGGATGTCCAACTGCAGCTGGCCCACACTACAGTCTTCCTCCTCCTCTCCTTACTCCTTTCCATGACCTCCTCTTTCACTGAGATGCCTTGTTTTAATCATTAGTGTTGTAGAGAACAAACCCACCCACCCTGCAGGACAGGCTGCCTCCTTCCTTGCTGCCCCCTGGGCACAACCAGTGCATTCTGCTCACCTGCTCTGGGCTGGTGCTGGGCTTCACTGCGATGTGCTCAGAGACCTGGGATGGAACACACATTTTTCCACCCTCCAGCACAAATGAGTTGCCTTTAGCAGATACTTTTGCAAGCCCAGGAGCCTCCTTGCTCCTCCACCAGGTACCAGTGCTGGAGGGAAGGGCTGGCTGTTGAATGCCTGAGTAACCCCATCGCTGAAGCTTCTCACTCAAGGACTGCTCTCACCTCAGGGGGTTTATTCCAGCATCCCTTTGGCTGGAGCATGACTTACCTTCAGCAGTTAAGGAAAACACAACCATCACCCTGAGAAGCAACTGTGTCTCCTCTCTGTCACTTCTAACCATGTGTGTCCATGCTGGGGCTGCAGCCCCTCTGCCTTTGCCATGCCAACACCAGTGCTGGGTGGGAGCTCTCCTTTTGGAATTTTTCTTTTTCTTTTCCAATAAAAATCTTTTTTAAGAAAGTATCAGAACTCCCCTGTTGTCTCCACAAGGTGCTGCTGTGCTGGAAACCCCAGCAAACCCCAGTTTTGCTGACCCCAGTGGCACCAGCAGTCACGTTGGCATGCAGCTGGCGGTGGTGGCCTGGGTGCCACATGCACGTGGTCCTGGACAAAGCACCAGACCTCACAGCCTCTTTGCAGCAACGCTTCAGGTTGCTCCCCCTTACTCTTGGCAGAAGGGATGGGCTTCAGGAAATGTCACCAGTGGGTGACACTGGGAAGCAGGGAAGGAGCCACCTGGGTGATGGCTCACTCATTCCTCACACCATGGACATTAGTTTCCTAGTCCAAGGTCTTTATTTGTCTTGGGTGTGTTGGGCTGCAGTTGTAACCATTTAAAAATACCCAGAAACCCACCAGGCATTTTGGGTACCCCTAAAGGCAGTGATGGCGGGGCTCCCATCTGGGTTGGAGCAGCCTTTCGGCAGGTTGCACCCTGGCATGAGGACAGGAAGAACATACGGACACAGAGTTTTTCAGTGCTAGAGTGGCCCCATCCCATCCCTTGCCTGCACCTGGCTGCAGCCACCAAGGCTGGCACCTGGCACCTGCGAGAAGCTGGGGAGCAGCCCAGGGCTGGGCTGGGAGGAGGCTGGGGGCGCTGGCTGAAGCCCGCATGCTGAGGGCTCGGCCACAACGCCCACGACAGCGTGACATCCCTTCACAAAGCTCAGCCACCAGCTCCTTCGGCCTCCCTGCGCTCAGGGCAGGAGCGGGGCTGGAGGCCATGGTCATCCTCTCCTGCCTCCAGAGCCATGCATCAGGCCTCCCACACCACTGTGGGGAGAGCAGGGACCTGCCTATGGCCCAGATGAGACACGGGGCACCTTGGCCACACTGCAGACCCTCTTCCCACCCTCTTCTGAGACCCCCAGGTCCCCCCTGTCCCTCCCAAGGACAGTTATTTTCACAGTCATGCTGCCCACCACTCAGGGGCTCCATTCTCCCAGGGCTGTGGAGTGAAGGCCTGCACCACACCAGGGTTTTTCTTTGCAGTTTTAGTTGCCATCGTTGTCAGAGGCAACTGGGTCCCACACTCCGCACCCAGGAGTGAAATGCTTGGTTAATCTGTCTGTCTTTCCAGCAGATTGCTGTCTGAAGGCAGAAAGGACATGAAGGGGAGAGCAGAGCCAGAGCACAGGGAAATATTCTGCCCCAAGACCCTGGGTGAGGATGTCTGATGGCACTCTCAAGGGAAAGGAAGCATCTTGCCACATCTGTTAAGGTCCAGTCTTGACTGCTGTCATAGGGGGCCTGGCTGGGCCAGCAGGACTCCCCATTAACCTCCCAGAGCCAGCCTGGTCCAAGATGCAAGTAAATGTTTGACCCTGGTTTCTTTTCATTTCTTGGGTAATAAACACTTTATAAGCCAATGGAAAGCATCCAGCATTAGCCCATCTGCATGCAGACAAGCTCTGATGCCTTGGAGATGGTCAGCTGGGGAAAAAGGTACATCCAGTCTTAGGAGAAACACTGATGCCATTTGGCCAATCTCAAGAGCATGGAGCTAGGAAGGGCTCCTGGTGACCACATCTCCTCCTGCCTCTGGCTTTCCCAGTGACTCCCTGAGCTAGTCCCCAGGCCCAGGGCGACTGGAAGGACCTGCAGCTCAGAAATGCCTTGGATTTTTGTCAGCGTTGGCTGAAGGGCATCCTCTGCAATCACTGCACAGTCTGCACTGTTGTGAGCGGGGAGCAGAAGAACCCCCGCTGGCAAAGGAGGCAAAGGGAAGGGTTTCCATAAGGTTACTGAAGTGGTCCCTGAGTCGCAGTTTATCTGGCTGTGCCAATGTTCCTGTACTGGCACATGAGAAGGTGCTTGAAGGTTTTCTTGAAAGTGGCATTGCAGAGGGCATAGCAGGCTGGGTTGATGGTGCTGTTGACATAGCAGAGCCAGTAGCCAATGGACCACACCGTTTCGGGCACGCAGGTCTCACAGAAGGTGTTAATGAGGACCATCACGTTGTAGGGCGTCCATGTGAGTATGAAGGCCAGCAGGATGGCAAATATGGTTCGGGTGACTTTCTTCTCTCGGGCAGCCATCTGCCGCTTCTTCCGCACTTGGCTCCTGGCGATGCTGGCAAACTTCCTGGCAACATTGACTGGGCGGCTGTTGGCCAGGGAGTTGTGGTTAGAGGCACCTGACTTAGCTGGGACGATCTCAATGGCGGTGACGCATTCAGTCCCAGTCTGCTTGGTGACAATCTTAATCTTGGACCACTTGGAAGTTGGGTTCACTCGGGGGTTGGCTGGACTCTGTCCTTGCCCTGCTGGCAAGACTTCTGCTGTGGGCTTGTCTTTTGTGGTCTGTGTCATGCTGACGGTGCTGGACTCATTGGATGTCTCCTTCTCCTCCTGATGGCCAGTGGCCTCTGTCTGGGCAGATGGCTGGTCATCCACTTTCCCATTCCTCACCTCCTCCTTCACCTCCACAGCCCTCTTGGGAGAATTATTGTTGTTCTGTTTGACCACGGGGCCCTTGAGGAATCTGAGGGACTTGGTTTTCCTGTCTTTCCTGCTCTCAGGCTTGTGCCTCCTTACCCTGCTTCTGCTGGCCAGGGAGATGTGGATGTACAGCACTGTCATGATGACCACGGGCAGGTAAAAAGCAGCAATGGCTGTGCCAAATGTCACCGCTGGGTTGGAGAGGAACTGGATGTAACATTCCCTCTCGGGGACTGTCCTCTTGCCCACAATGAACTGCCAGAACAAGATGGCAGGGGCCCAGAGAATGAAGGACAATATCCACGCGGCCGCGATCATTAGCCCTGCCATCTTGGTGGTCCTCCTGGCCGGGTACGTCAGGGGCTTGGTCACACAGAAGTACCGGTCAAAGCTGATGATGAGCAGGTTCATGACAGAGGCATTGCTCACCACATAGTCCAGAGCCAGCCACAGGTCACACACCACGGCCCCCAGTGGCCAGTAGCCTTTGATGATGTAGACCGTGTAGAGGTTCATGGAGAAGACCCCGATGATGAGGTCTGCGCAGGCCAGGCTGAAGAGGAAATAGTTGTTGACAGTCTGGAGCTGGCGGTTCACCTTGATGGAGAGCATCACCAGGATGTTCCCCACCACGGTGACGAGGCTGAGCGAGCCGGTGACAGTGGCGATGAAAACCAGCTCCACTGTCTTGTAGTTGGTGGGAGGCTGCACGGCCACCTCAGAGCGGTTGCCCAGGGTGAAGTTGTCATAGGTCAGGTTGGCCATCTTTGCCTGCCAGGGCTGAGCAGAGAGGTTGTGCATGGGATCTGCAAGGAGAGTGAGGACAGAAAGGGAGAATATCAGACCTGCCAGCCTGTCCTGGCAGCATTTCCTCAGTTTCCCAGGCCAGCACTGCTGTTGGCTAGTGCTCAAAAATATCCCGGAATTCCTGGACTTCTCTCTGCCACTCCAGGAGTCCATTGGAGCCATTTTTTTGTATCCCTATTTAGCAGTAGAGGAGGTAAATGAGTTGCAGGGAGAAAAGCCAGAATGGGGCTACGACAGTCCCATGCCCAGGGTGTGATGGTCCCTTCTTTCCCTATCCCAGCAGGAGCACAACCTCGTGTGGCCCAGAGAGGCACAAAGGGGGCCAAAGGGCTGGGAAAGAGGACTGCAGAGCCCAGGGGGGATGCACATACCGCACTCACTGCCAGAACAGCATGGAGCCAGTGCCCCGCCCCAGGGACAAGAGCTGGTTCATGGCATGCCCCAGGCATGTTCCACTGACCTCCCCGAAGCACTCCCCAAGAGGGGCCTAACCCACAAAACCCGTGCCGTGGTCCGCTCGCTCACCTGTGTCTCTCGCAGCAAATAGCTCCTGCTGGAAGATGAAATCTGGGAGAAGGAAAACAGCAAGTTACACCACAGCTTGTGTGCATCCCACAACATCTTACTGAGGCAGCAGCCTGTCCAACACCGGCAGCCCTGCCCAAAGGGTGACACTGCTGGGATACAGGTGCTGAAAAGGCAAGAAAGGCTGAAGATGGGTGGTCTGGCGTGGCACAGTGCACAGCACAGCAGGCTCAGGAAAGGCAGGGAGCTGCACAGTGGCAGCAGTCAGTGACACTGGGAAGTGGTGACCCTTTCCCCCCGTCCCACATCACAGTGCAGCTGCAGCCACCCAGGCCAGGAGATGTAGAGTGTGGAGACACCTCAGCACGATCCATGGAATTATTTATGAAAAGTAATGAGGATTACGGAGAGAATTACTGCCTTCATCCAAACCAAGATGCCTGTGGTTAATCACCCAAGGTAAGAGCAGAATGGGCCTTAAAAAAAATCAATAGACGAGAAGTGCTGTATTGAGATGAAAAGGAATTTCCTGGAAAGAAAAGGAAAAGCAAAGGCACTGAAGGAGTTGGGCTGGACAGAAGAGCTTCCCATTGAACCTGCCTCTCCCACACTATCCAGGCCTCCAAAACATGCTGGCCTTCACCACCCTCACCCTGGCTTCTGGGGGCATTCCAACCCTTCCAGACCATCAAGGGCAGCCCTTCCAGCAGCTCCTGCTGGTGCCTGGGGCAGGGGTTCAGCCCCATGGGCGCTGCTGCCAGGAAAGCAGCAGGAGCCAGCGAGTGTCCCCACAGCGGGAACACTCAGCAGTGTGTCTCTGGCTTGGGAGATGGCTCCAAATGCCTGGGAAGCCTGAATTCCTGAAGCTGATTTTACTGAATGTATAGATGTGCCATTAACACACACCTCTTCCAAACAGGGTCTGGCAGGCTTTGAGATCAGTTTGTTTTTTTAAGTATTTGAAAAAAATGCCCTTGTCTTTCATTTGTGGAGAGGGTAGGAGATGTCTGCCATCAGCAAATAGCCAAGTTGTTAATATAATCACTTTCTAAAGAGATACAGGTGTAATTAAATGGAAATGTGGCTGCTGAGATGCTAAAGCCAGGGTCTGATGTAGCCATTTAGGCAGCTTCTGCATTAGCAAGGATACAGCTGCAACAGTGGTGAGCTCCTCCTACAAGTGCAAGCAAAAGAAGTGGTGAGGGACAAAGAAATACCTTTCTACCATTATCCTCTAAGCATGTCTGTGAAGACAAAAAGCTTTTAAAAGAAAGCAATGCCCTTTGGTAGATGCTACATGCCAGATACGGATGGGGTGAGGAAGCCTGGAAGCACTGCCCAGGCTTGGAGCTTTGCACCCAGCTCCAAGCACAAGGGATGCATCAAGGGAGAGGGAAAGAGGTTTCTGCTGCCATCCTTCCTGGGCACCCAGCCAGGGATGTGAGAAGAGGTGATAAGTGCATAAAATGGCTTAGAAATATATAATCATGGCAGTTTGGGGGTTGGTTTCAGTACAATTGAAATGAGTTTTAATTTCTTCACTTTGGTGAGATGGGGAGATTTAACTGTCATTCTTGTAACAGCTAATCAAACTGATCAGACAAGCTAGCAATCATGCAGACATCTACCCCAGCTCTTCCAAGAAGAATTTGAAAGTCTTGAAAAGAAACCTTTCCATCGTCTCTGCTAAAATGTGGGTTTCAGTTTTCTCACTTTTGTTCATGAACTGGCATCCTCTTCTAAGCGTGTCTAATTAATTATCAGCCTTGACAAAGGCTTGTGTTCGCAGTTACCCAAAGCAAGAAAAGTCCATCTGAACGCCGAGCAGTTCTGTACGTGTCCCAGGACCGGGAGCAAAGGCTGCGGCAGCCGCACACGCGAGCCTTGGGATGCCGCCCAGAGGTCACGCTGCGAACTGGCGAGAGGAGGCACAGGCAAATGCCGCCTCAGGGCGGATCTTAAACACTGAGCACTCAAACACTATCAGCCTTCACCGAAAAGCAAAAAGTAATGCAATCCCTTGTTTGAGGGAAGGAGGAGGACTGAAAATGTTTGAAGGTGTGAAGATAACATACTCCACGGACAGAGAGTGCAACACGTGTGAGCTGCGAGCTGTGGACACTGCTCCCCCTTGCCTCAGACCCCCTGGCGATTCTCTGCCGTGCCCCAGCCCCCCGGGCATCCCTTCTCTCCCCATCTTCTACTCTCCTTTCCCCTGTCTCACTCTTCTGCCCCTGACACCCTCTCTGAGCTCACTGGGACGGCTCAGCACTGCCTTTGCCTTCCTGAGCAGAGGAGGCAGCTCACCCTGGAGCTGGGAGAAGGCCAAGGGTGCTACAGATTTGGTAGGTTTGTGCAGCTGACCAAGCCATGCATCATGCCTGAATGGGCACCAGGGATAGATCTCTGCCTTCGAGATGGAGAGCATCCAGGCTGTGTGGGAAGGGCCTGGGTGGCAGTCACACCTCTGTCTGCATCCCCATCATGTGTCCAAAGATGGAGAGAGCACACAGGAGAGCTGTGGAGCTGCACCAAACTCAGCAGTGTGACACCATCTCCTCCTTCATGCCAGCTCCATCACTGTTCCCAGTGCTGTGACACCAGACACCAAGGGACCTCTCCAGGACTCGGTGTCTCCCCACTAAATGCCTTGCCTGTGTACTCCAGTGCTTGCTTCCTGCACTTCCAGGAGTGCATTTCTTCTCTCCCTCCCCTCACAGCCCCCATCCTACATCACCCTCTATGTCTCCATTCCCTTCTGCACCCAACTTGCATGATGACACCACAGACAGGGAGGAGACAAAGCTGAGAGAACACTTCAGAAGGGCTCCTAGGGCTGACACCCTTACCTGTGACACCAGCTGGTTTTTCAGCCTGCACACAACCATTCTTTCCCAGCAGGTGCTCTCCCACACCTGCTTGCACCAGCCAGATACAGCAAATTCCCTCAGACTTGTGCCAGTGATTTACAGCTGGTTTTCTCCTCTCCATCGAAGCTGTTGGGAGACTCCAACTCTTTACTGATAGCATCCTCCAGTCCAAGAGTTTCTGTGGCTGCTGCAGTGGTCACCAATCATGTCATCAAGGGAAATACCTTTCCCTTCCCACACAGGCACAGATCCAAGCAGAGAAAATTGTAATTCGGGTGGGGTCCACCTGCTGTGGGCAGTGGGCACAGCAGGGTCTCCACTGCTGCCAGCAGTCATGGGTGTGACCACTCCTGTGTGAGGATTCAACTCCCGTGCTCTGTCACAGGGTGACACCCGAGACCACAGCAGGAGACTCCTGCTATTCCTTGCTGCACCTCACGTGCCTCACCAGCAAGCCTTCCCAGCCTGTCAGCTGCTACCAGCTGCCTCCAGCCCCTTCCAGGTAGGAGAGGAGAAAGCCCTGTCGTGGACAGGCTGACCATCCTGTGACAAGGGTCTGCAGTAGCTGGATGCTGGTGTCCCATCGGCTGCAGGTGGTGACTGAGCCCCTGCTGAGCACTCAGCTCATGCGGGATGGAGGCTTTAGTTCCCTTCTGCCCCTGCTGCTCCTCTTGTGGAAGGAGCTGGCTGCCCTCTGCACCAGCACAGCAAAGGCAGTGGGAGAGGCTGGTATTTACACACAGCCATGTGATGGATGAGCTCCTGGAGCAAGCAGCCCTCCTGCCCCAGGGTTCCCCACATCTTCTCTCTGTGCTGCACAGCCTCCCTCTGCTCCACGGCCCCTGTCTCACACATCATCACCAGTCATCTCCTTTTCCTGTCATTTCCTTCCCTGTCCCCATCCCAGCATCATCCTCAGGGCTGGGGATACCCAGGGAGCAGGTGCAAGTGGGGGCAGAGCCATGTCTGGTCCCCATGTGGCTGAAGTGACATTCTGCCTCTGGGAACGAGCAGAGCTCTGCAAGGAACCCCAGCACAAAGCAAGCTCCAGGCTCACACACCAGCCTGGGGAGGAAGATGTGCACAGGGGAAGGACTCAGACAAAGCCCTGCTTTAGTGGAGCACGAGCTGCTCGCAGGGGAAATGAGCTTTAGCCCTGTGTGGGTTTGCAGCAGCAGCACAACTGAAAGTGACCTCGAGCCCAGGGACAGGATGGAGGGGCTGTGGCTGCCAGCTCCTGGCTGAACGGATCCTGTGGGGCTCTGGGTGCTGCCTGCCTCCAGCAGGGAGGGAAGGTGTCCTCTCCACCACAGGCACATTCCAGGAGAGGGCACACATCACCTCCTGCTCTGTCTGGGTGCCAAAGGCTAGGCCTGGGCACATCACCTTTGGTGTCACATTTGGAAAGAGCCAAGCCAGCCCTACTGCCAGCCCCCTGCTTGTCTCGGCCTTCCTAAAAGTGCAGAGAGGGTAAAAGTCTTAAGGGGATTAATCCTGTCAGGTCAAAGTGCTGATGTGATGTGGGGCTGGGCAGTCTGTGCAGCCACCACCATGAGTGGGAGAGGAGAGGAGAGGAGAGGAGAGGAGAGGAGAGGAGAGGAGAGGAGAGGAGAGGAGAGGAGAGGAGAGGAGAGGAGAGGAGAGGAGAGGAGAGGAGAGGAGAGGAGAGGAGAGGAGAGGAGAGGAGAGGAGAGGAGAGGAGAGGAGAGGAGAGGAGAGGAGAGGAGAGGAGAGGAGAGGAGAGGAGAGGAGAGGAGAGGAGAGGGAAAAAAGAAGGAACAGAAGACGCTAGACATTTATGGCTCACAAAAAGGGAAGGTATACTTAGGGTAGGGTGGCAGTTTGTGGCGCTAATTGCATTATCTAATAGCTGTTAATTAGTTCCTGAATCATGGCACCATTTTACAGCTAGTGAAGGGTTGTTCAGATGACAGATTCACACCCCTCAGAGTGTGAAAACAGAATTCCTAGATACTGGGAACAGGCACCTTAGAAATACAGCATAGGAGAGAAGATGGAGGGCAGGCCCCGTGTCTGGCAGGGGGAGGGTTGGTGCTGGTTTGTTTCCAAGCCTCTGCGTTGGAATGATGAAGGCAATAAACAACCAGAAAAACAGAAAGGAGATGAGGGGCCAGCAGGATCTGTTGCATTAAAATGGCAGGGCTCCTCCTGCCCTCCAAGCTCCAGCTGGTAGCTGTGCTTTCCCCCCTCTGGTCAATAGATCCCTGAAGTCCTTATCCTGCTCCAGAGGAGATCTGAGCCATTGTGGAACAGGAATTGTTTCTTGTCAGTAACATATGGGGTGGTTCTGGGCATTTGTTTTTTCCATTGAATAATTCATTCTTCTTTCTTCCTCTGCTATTCAACTGGTCCTCAAGAGGCAAAGCAATTGCCTCCATCCCACAAGTTAAGAACCTCTGATAGCTTTTCCTGGAGCTGCTGGAGAAGCAGTAAGCTCAGTGGCACAGGAGCAGCCAGCTTGAGGGGGAGGCGAGGGGGGCAGGGAACCCCCCCGGGCCTGGCGTGTGTTTGTGCATCAGGTTTGTAAAATTTGCTGTCCCCAGGGCCAGAAGGGAGCTTTGCAGCTGGGTAAGCCCACCACCTCCCAAGCAAGCCAGAGCCTCCCTGCCTTCTGTGGCTAATGCTGGCTTTCAGAGCGGAGCCGAGGCCACACCCGGCTGTGGGAAGCGCTCTCAGGTGGGAGCCGTGGCTGCTGAGCTGCTCCTGCAGGTAGAGCCCAGCCCAGCAGGCTCACAGCACCCACAGCACCGTGGCTGCAGCCCCTGCCCACACTTGCCTGTGCCCCCAGCACTTGCCTGTATCCCCAGTGTGCTCTTTGCAGGCTGTGAGGGGCCGCACGCCATTAGCCACAGCATCCAGAGAAGAAGCAAGCCAGTGAGAAAGTGTTTTTTAAAAAGTAATTGAAAGGTCACTCCTATAAATAGCCTACCAGCACACTGGTCACTCTGACAATTAATTAACCTCCTGTCACCCAATTATTAGGCCAAATAAATAACCTGTCAGTGGAACACTACTAGCAAGTGTGCGTGGCAAATGCCATGCAAGCCGAAGTGCAGCCTTACCCTGCTGTGCCCAGCCTGCAGCTCCCAGGCACCGGCGCCTCCCCAGCAGCTCCCACGCCTGCGCTGGCTCCGGAGGTAACATCCCGGGGGAGAAGGCTCACCAGGGCGGCATGGCACGGCGGGACGGGGGACACAGTGCCCTCCCTCCCGTGCCCCCTGCCTCGGGCACCCCAGGGCTGCAGCTCCCTGCTGGTGGCAGAGCTCAGGCCATGCCGCTGAGCTAGGAAGGTGCTGGGCTTCCAGCTGAGCCTGGGCTGGAGCCACGCTTCTCCCCTCCCATCCCCTGCATTAATGCTCTCTGCCTCAGAGAGATGCTCATGTTCTTTTATATGCCTGGGCTGAAGCTTTAACAGAACCCAGCTGTTTGAAGGCAGCACAGCAGGAACAGCCCCGCTGCAGCTACAGGTCCTGCTGCCGGGAAGGGCTCCGGGACCTGCCAGCAGAGAGCAAGGAGGGGAGAGAGACAGGATTGCAGCAACAAGTGACTGCCTGCATTAGCTGGGCTCTTCCCAGGGGCCGGGACCAGATGCCTGTGGGAGAGAATGGTGGAGGAGCAACTGAGAGCTAGAGGGGCAAGAGCTGCAACACCTAAGAGCTATTTGCTTAGAAGAGCAGCTCCCCCTGCCCCAGGGACAGGCCCTGCCTGGGGATGGCAGGGGGGAAGGGCTTGGCTCTGTTTGGGAAGCCAGCTGTAGGGAAGCCCCCTCACCCTGCCACGGCCCCACACAGCCACAGGTGCCCGTGCCAGGTCCCTACCACCCACATGGGGTCTGCCCCCCAGGCCTGTCCCAGGTGCCAGGGCTGGTGCTGAATAAGGCAGGGGCTGGTCCCCACCCAGCAGCACCCTGCACTCACCCTCTTTGTGCCCAGGGTCCCACGAACCGTAGGTGGGGGTGCAGCTCGGGCAGTCAGAGATGCAGTGCTGCTCCGGCAGGGGACGTGTAACCCATCCCAGAGCTGAGGCACAGCAGGCAGCAAACAGCAAGGTGCTCATCTGAAATTTTAAAGACTTGACAATGGAACAAAAGCCCCTTGCCCCATGGAGCAGCGTGAAGCTCTACAGGGCTTTGAGAGGACAAATGAGCCAGCTAAGCAATGGAGGAGAGAAAAGAGCTGATGCCGGGAACCAAGGGCAGAAGATCAGGCAGGAGCAAGAGCCCTGCTGGATGGATGCAGATGTGAGAGCCTAGTGCTGGGGGCACATAGCAGATGGGAATCTTTGATGTGCTAACGAAAAAGGAAACTGAAAATATGAGACCCTATTTGGCCACAAGACCTGCCAGAGGATTTGGAGTTGGAGGTGGTGCCTGAGCAAAGGGATAGAGTGAAGAAGAGGAGCTGTGGCAGAAGGTGGGCAGGAGAGCCCAGGGCATGGACAGGCAGAATGGAAAATGTGGGGGTCAGAGTGCCAGAGGAGGACAGCAGGTAGGAAATCCCTACAACAGAGAGGGGGAGGGATGGAGAGGAAGGAGGTGGGAATAGTCTCAGTCTGCCAGGGAGGCATTACTTATCTCCTCTACAGAAAAGTCCTAAAAAAATCTTCTAAGGAAGGAGAGACCTCACAAAGCGACATTACCTGCAAACCTCTCCCTGCTGCCTTCTCTGGAGGCTCCCACCAGCTCCTTGCTGGGCAGAGTGGGAGCTGTGCTGGAGCTGCAAACCTCTGTGGGCTGAGCTCTGTGGCTCAGGCAGCCCAGCTCTGCCTGGAGTCACCTTTTCGCTGCAGGATGGTGATCCCCAGCCTGTGCTGGTGCTGAATAAGGCAGGGGCTGGGCCCCGTGCAGAGACCTGCAGCATCTCCACTCACGCTTTTTGCCCCCTGGGTCCCCGTGAGCCGTGGGGGGATGCAGCTCAGGCAGTCAGGGATGCAGTGCTGCTCACCCCACAGCACAGAGCAGGGCTTAGCCCATTGACTGGGACAGCCCATTGACACAGTAGCAGAGGGTTTCATGAGTTGGGCATCACTTATGGGCCTTGGTGAGTTATCTAAGCTCTGCAAGAAGCACAGAGACCACCATGCTAGACACTGCTCCCAAGTGCTGCAGAAAGGCAGGCCCAAGGCCAGGCAATTCATGCCTGTTTTCAGGCAAAGGCAGATGCCAGAAGAGTTTCATTGCTCTCCACTCCTCTCTGTACACATGCATGCACTTTTTTGGCCTTATCTGGGACTGCACATGATGTAAGTGTCAGCAGAGGAGGGATCCAAACTAGCCCAGAGGCACTAGAGATGGCGAGATGCCGGGTACTCTTTCCCATCTCAGTCATGCCAAGATCCCTCGAGGACCTTCATCCCTCCTCAGCAGAGCCAGCCTGCCGCGCTGCCCGGGACCTGGGGGCTGCCATTCACACTGGGAGGGTCTGCAAGTGAGGGGCCAGTGAAGCACGGTGCCATGGAGGCCTCTGGAGAGCTGCTCTGTGACCTGGAGCAGACACGGGGGCCCGGGACATCGTGTTTGCAGATTCATTTTCAGACCTCAGTGTTGCACAACTGCAGCTGAGTTTCCCACAGACAAATCAATCTAATTCTGCTTAAAGAGGCTGAAGACATTAACCTCTTAACTGGCCAATGCAAACCAAATTGACCAGGAGCCTTAACCCTGCTGATGACACTTCTCCTCCAGACACTTCCAGCTGAGGCTCCTGGTGTCAGCCCCCACTGCCTCCTCTGCCAAGCTGCAAGGTGCTGTACAATATGTTAGATTTAAAAGCAGTTGTGGTACCAGAGGGGCTGCTTCTCTGCCTGGATTTTTTGGCTGGAGGAGCACAGCCACCCTCAATAGCTCACTAACACACCAATAGCTCAGGCCAAGCCTGCTGCGCTCAAAGAGCTCCATGGCTTGCACTGAGTTCTGCCTTTAAAGGACAAAAGTCTCAGCTGCTGCCCCTCCTTCACCAACTGACCTGGGATGTAACTCCTCTTGGAGGCTCTTGAAGACAAGTAAACAGCCCTGTGCTTCCCCATGTCCCTCTCCAGCACTCCCTGAGTCACTGGAACAGGTGGGAGAGGTTCCTCTGCAGCTGCACACCTCAACCTGCCCAGCGCTGGGGCAGGAGGTGGGAAGGGAACAGGGCACTCTGCCACCGCCTCATGCACCGAGTGGGAACGGGGCACACATTGCACAGGACATACAGGCGTGATGGGGACAGCGTCACAGCAATGCAGAAGAGCCACTGCCGCTCACACAGCTCTGATTTGCAGGACCTCCAGCAACAGTTTTGGGGATTGTCAGAGGGACAAAGCACTGTGCCTGCAGCCATTGCATTTGCAGGCTTGGCCAGGCTGGTGATGTTAATTTTCTCTGCAAACTTGCATCATACAAGGGCTAAGCTGAGCCTTTGTTGGAGTTCCTCCTCCCGAGGTGCAGCCTCAGGGCTGAAGGCATCTCTGGAGGGTCCCGAGAGCAGCCCCGGGGCGAAGGCGTGAGCAGCTGTGCCCGGCACGCGAGGGCTGGGGAGCGTCTCCAGCACAGCCTCGTTTGCTGTGCTCACAGTGCAGGGTCTGAGGATAGGTCAAATGATGCTGTGCTGGCACAGAGTCAAGTCCCAAGAGGACCAGTGCATCGATCCACAGGGAAGGTGGGAGGGCTGCCAACAGGCACACAGAGTGAGGACACCCAGGGGGCTCGAGCTGGGGGGAACAGGGACTGGTTGTGTGTCTCCTGCTAAAACTCTGTGTCTAAGCATCAAGGGGAGGATCCGTATATGAGACGCCTTGCCCTGTGTTCATGCACCAGCACAATACTGGAATCCTGGGCCAGGCTGACTTGCCCCGGATTAATGAGTCCAGGAATTGCCTACCTCCTTGAAGCTTCAGTAAATGATTTTGTCTGAATACAGGGCAAAGGTCCACCTCGGTATGCTCAAGGGTCTGGATGCAGCAAGGCTGTGCCATGCCTAGAGGCTGGAAAGGATGTCATGGTGGGTTGTGCTCCTGGGCACAGTCAAGGCTGGCACACTCCACTTGGCTGAGTTGGACAGCAGCCAGACATTCAGGCCCTCACCTCTGGTCTGCCAGGGCCCTGGGCAGGAGAGCACGAGTCTTCCTAAAAGCTGGTGTCTGCTCTCAACTGGTCACACAAATCCCTCAGAAGAAGGATGTATTTGGCATGGTTCCAATCACCAGCTTGAAGAGGCTTCAACAGTGCCTGGGTGTGGAGCCTCACTGCAACCACTGGTACCTGGCACACTCGTGGTGGGTGCTGGTGCTTGGGCAGGCTAAAGAGCAGTCAGCAGGGGATGCTGGGATGGGAATGGAGAGAGAAGAGGAAGTACATGGGAATGATCTGGTCCAAAACTTCCATTTCCTCGCTGTGTCAGATCCTGCACTCTCATATCTCCCCAAAACACATCTTGTAATGTACAGTTTTAGTGCCAGCCCAGAATGGATGCTGAAATACAAGGCAAATCTCCTCCCTTGGTTTACTGGAGAGCAATAAGGGCATAGACCCGTGTCAGACTGAGGAGCAACTGGCTTGAGGACAATGCCCACATCTCCAGAAGATGCCCATCAAAGCCCTCACTTAGCATGCCAAGGAGAAGGGGTCAGCTTGTGCACAAGAAACAGTTGCTGCGTTTCTGTCCATGTGGAAAGAGGAGCTGTGTTTGTGTAGAAAGCAGCAGCCCCTTGCAAACAGCCTCCATCTCTGTCTCCTCTCACAACTGATCTCCCTGCTGCCTTTGCAGAGCTGCATCTGCCACCAAACCTCTTCACCTCTGTGGACACTGCTGGTCAGGGCTCAGCAGGGCAGGCAGAGAAGGGATCAACACAAAGGTGTGCTAGGGACTGCTCTGCATCAGCTGCTCCTCCTGGTCTCACTATTGTCATTCCCTGGTTTTCTGGTTTTGTCTCTTTTTTTTCTCCTGGGGAGATATTTGTTATTTTAATTTTAAAGAACAGAACAACAAAACCCCAACCATGTCAAAACCTGCCATCGGTGGGGTGGGGACACAGCTTGTGGGGATAGTTAAAAGAGAAAAACCATGCTCCTTCTGCAAACTCAGAGTAATTGGATCACAGCATTAATTAATCATTTGAGTTCATTTCTCTTCTATGAAAGAAAACAGACTGACCTGCTGAGATGGGTATGCCCCTCGTGTGAATAAACAAACCACTTTTCCCGGTAGCCCTTCTCCTCCTTCTCCCGCCAGCTTTCCTCTGCCCACTCATCAGGTCCATGCAGCAGCCCTGGAAACTCGCTGTCACTCTGAGCAAGGGCACATTGGCTCGGCTCCTGCAGGAGCAGGGCTGCTGCCCACCCTGCACCCTGCTCCCATCCCCACCTTCCACCCCAGGGCTCCCACCACCGGCCGCCATCCCGGCTGAAGGGTGAACCGGGGATGGGTCGCTGGTTGGGATCTCCACTGGATGCTCTGCTCTGTGCTGGATGTCTCGTGGGGCCTAGTCCACGAGGAGAGCAGCTGGAGAGCAGCAGCAGGTGCTCAGATCAGAGGAGTTAGGGCGCTAGGAAGCAGGAGGTGGTGCCCAGCAGTAGAGACAGCGAAAGCATCTTGGTGTCACCTGTGATTTCAACGTGAGCATTGTCTCTGGTGCTGTTTCACCAAAAGCCTGGGCTCTGGGATCCTGTCACCTGAGTATTTTGATAGACAGTGCCTGCATCAACAAGCCACCCAACTGCATTGGTAGCAACCCTTCCAGCCCCTCTGTCTACTCTGCAAGTTGTGGCAGAAGTCAAACCACCTTTGGAGGTCACCCCGAGGATAAAGCAGGGAGCCTCCAAATGCTCAAGCAGAGCCCATCTACCAGCAGGGCACAGGGGAACACCAGCTGTTCCTCAGGTTGGGAAGTATCTCCCCAGCCTTGCCTCACCAAATACCAGCTACAAAAATCCATCCACAGCACAATCAGAGGGGTTGAAAACAGGTCATACAAAAAACAGTGCTGCTTTTATTTAAGAAAACTGATAAGAACTGTTCCCTGTTTTGAAGCCAAAGTCATTATTTTGGAAAGAAAGAAGGGTGTGGCTGCCCGGCTCTTGTCCATGATGTGCCAACAGAGAGCACGGGGCAGCTCTGTCATTACGAGCAGAAGGGGCGCAACAGGGCCAGAAAGGGCTCAAGGGAAGATGAAATCTGCACTGAGGTAGAGAGCGGGCAAGATCTGTCTCCCTTGCAATGCCCAGTCTGGCAAAGGGCTCTGTGAAGAGGGGGCAAGCTTCTGCCTACTCACGTCCTGGGAGGCGGCCACAAGCGCCAGAGGGGTTTGCCCAGTATGGCGACAAAGTATCCAAAAGATAGGGGATCCTCTCCCTGTTGCTCGTGTTGGAATAGTGAGGGAAGCAAAGAGCGTGCAGGTAGTTTCTCGTCCAGGAATGTCTCCTTCCCCGAGAAGGCACCAGGGGAGCAAATGGCCCCGTCCTGGGTTTCCTCCTGGGGTGCCTGTCCCCGGAGCCGCAGGCTGCTCGTGCTCCCTGCTCAGGGTGCTGACAAGGCTGTTTCCTGGGTGACAGGAGGGGCCCGAGGTTCCTCGGGCGACAGATCCCGGGAACGCTGTTGGTTTGGATGGGAGCAGGGAAAGGGGGTGCCAGCCATCGCCCCGGCGCCCTGGCAGGGCTGCGCCGCTCCCGACATCCCGGGGCAGCGAAGCAGCGCGAGGGTCCCGACCCGCGGGGCGCCCCGGCGTTCCGGAGAGACGCGGGAATGTGGGAAAGTTGGCAGAGACGCCTCCCCCATTCCTGGGCGACCGCGTGCCGCATCCCGCGGGGGTGCGGAGCCCCGTCCCCATGCACCCTGAAGCCATGCCGGCACCCCCGCGGGGATGCCCGCGCCCCCCGCCCCGCGCCCCCGGCCCCAGCGGGGACTCACCGGGCAGCCCGGCCCAGGGCGCGCCGCCGCCCGGCGCCGAGCGGTTCTCAGCGGCCATGGTGCCGCGCGGGGGCTCCGCCGGGCATGGCCCGCCCGGCTCCCGGCTCCCGGCTCCGGTCCCGGCTCCGGTCCCGGCTCCCGGTGCCGGCGGCGCCGCGCGCGGCGGAGGGGCGGGGAGAGGGGAGGAACCGGCGCTGCCGGCTCGGCCCTGTCCTCCTCCCCCCGCCCCCGCCCGCCCCCGCCACTGGTGTGTCGCCCCCAGATGTGTCGCCCCCAGATGTGTCGCCCCCAGATGTGTCGCCCCCCTCGCCGGCAGGAAAGGCAGCGGGGCGGGGGCGGGGAGGACGCGGGCTCCGGACCGGGAGCCGCTGCCAATGCCCCGCCGCCGCTCCCCGCTCAGACCGTGCCCGTGCCCGCCGGCCAGAGGGGCGGGAGCGCTCCTGCAGCACCCGGGACAGCGCTCCCGGGACCGGGCTCCGGCCCCTGCTGCCCCCGCAGCCCCGGCCGGGATAAATCCCGATCCGCGCCGCCGGCAGCGCCGGGAGCACCGGCGTCCCACGGCGGGAGACAGCGGGGAGCAGGGAGGCGCAGAGCGGGGCCCCTCACGGCCTGGGCAATGGGAGGCCTCGACGCCTTCCCCTGTCCCCAAAAAACTCTGCCGGGCTGTCACTAACACTCGGAACTGCGGTGTTCATGCACAACAAAAAAACTCATCGGGCAGCTCCACAACCGGCTGACTGACTGTCCCCCAGGTCTGGCTTTCGGTAATGAGAAAGCACCAAACAAGAAGAAACAAAGGGAAAAAGGAAAGAAAAAAAAAAAAAAAAAAAAAGAAAAAGCGTTTCTTTTCCTGTACACCTTTCCCCTTCCCTCCACTCCAGACCCAGAGCAGCTCCCTTACCCACCCTGTGCCTCTCACTCTGCTGTCTCACAGACACACGCGGGTGTCATTCCCGTCTGCTCGGCTCTCACACACACACCATAGACACACACAAACAAATAAATGCCCGCACTGTAACCCTCCTTTGAAGCGATTACAGTAGCAGATGGGTTCCTACCATCCACACCTGCACCCCCTCACCCTCTTCTCGTACCTCTCTGACTCTGGGAGGTAGCACTTAACAAAAGCACAGTATTTTAAGTCAATGTCTCCTCTAAAGATGTGTCCAGTTCACAGGCTGGACCTCTTTTCTGCCTAGATCCTGCAAGCTGGTATCTTCTCCCTGCAAATGGAGGCACGTTTCTGATTCCAGCAGAGAGAACATTGTTAAGGTAATGCAGACAATTTTCTCTGATGACACATCTCCCACTCCAGGTGCATCTCTGCACCCTGAAAAGGTTAAAGCCTTTTGGCACTCGCATCTGCTGCTGCCTTTGCACACCAAGAGGACCCTGCCACAGCAGGGAGGCAGATGCACCACCATTGTTTTGATCACCATAGGCCACATTCTGGCTTTTTTTTTTTTTTTTGTGAGTTCAGTCAACTCATACTTGCTTTCCTTCCTGCCTTCTTTGAGAAGGAAGAAGACAAAGCTTTCCAAAAGTTGGCTGGTGCAGAGCCAGGCAATTGCACTGAAGCTTTGCTGGCTCTTTTCAGCTTAACATCTGCCTGCACTCTTCTTGCAGGCACTGACCAAAACCCGTCAAAGACTCCAGCTAGTTATTTGGAGTCTCTTGCCTTGCCCAAAGTCCTGACCTCAAGCAAATACCACCCTCTCCTCCTCCTTCTTTCTCGCTAAAAAAATTAATGTAAATAAACCTTTGTCACGCTCCGTGAGAACTCATCAGACTGAGGAAATATCTGCTTCAAAGACTATTTGATTGTACTGGAGTTGGGTTATTTGATTGGACTCTTGTTTCAAACTACAAGTCCCCATAGAAAGACAAAAGGCTGTAATGAACAGTGAGATACAGTCTTCTTCCCAAGCTGATCAGTCATGGAAATAAAAATGAGTAACCAAATTGAATACAAAACTTTCCAACTTCTAAGTCTTAGTGATATGCACTCATTAGTCAGAAGTAGAATTTCTGAAAGCCTGGACTCACTATACATATTCCAATTAAAGGCAGCACTTGCTTCTTTTGGCTTGACATATTCACACATTCCCTTCTCGTGGTCTGACAGCAAATTTCACCAGCCTCTCTTGTTGCCACCACAGTGACATCACATTCCCTCCTGGGCCGTGTCAGCACTGGTCATGAACAACAGTTAATGCACTCCAGAACCAGACCTCAGCTCCAACCCTTCCCCTGGCCACGTGCATTGTGACAGGCTGTGAGGTGGGACAGGAGGGACTTGTGGTTTTCTCATGGAAGGAGCCAAGGCCTGACCTGACTTCATATTCAATGGCCCAAGCAAATTAAGGGCCTACCTTACTCTCTTTTGGAATTAAGACCTATGACAGTTCAAGACTCCTGCTATCCTGCTGGACTGACCCAGCTTGGTCTGGGGGAGTAACCAGCCAGGAAACCCAGCATCTGTCACCTTGTAGGGATCTGGGATACTCCTGGAGCTGTCTATTTTTCATTAACTGCACAACTCCTGCTTTTTTGCATCACTCTACTTCCAGCCTCTATTTTTGGAATGGCTTCTTTGTCTTATTTTTTCTTTTCAGCCATGCTGTGCTGTGCCTGCTCCCTAATCAGCATTAGCTAGTCTTCCATTATCAGCTGGCAATGATCCATCATGCTCCTCCATCTCAAAAATTGCCCTTGCACCAAAACACCATAAACACCTTGGAAGAGACAAAGCCACTCCTCTCACCCCTGCCTCTGGAGTGGGGGATATGCAGAAACCAATGGCAAGTGACCACCTCGATGCTCCACCTTGGCTTGTGACAGCTCCCATCCACAGCTATCCTGAGGCAGAGTGCTTACACCATGGAGCAGGAGCTCAGGAGATGAGTATTTCCAAAGAACAGGAAAAGCTGTTATGGGTCATTTACTCTGGCTTCCCCCACAAGCCTGGGAACATCCACCCATTATCCCTGACATATTCCCAGTAACTATGCTCAAACCTGCAGCAGCCACAGCAGCAGGCAGCACCGGCTCCTGGCACACAGACTAATGCCAGGCTGTGTCTGCTGGGGGACTTGGGGAGTTCACTGCTGGTCCTGCAACCCTACACTCGTGGCAGGGCATCCTCAAGTAAAGGAGCAGTTTTCACCCATCCCTGCACTATATGGGGCATGTACCAGTTCAGACACACAGTGCCTCTGGCACTGAGCTCTGCCAGGGACAAATCTGCTCTGGCCAGGTCTCCCCTTCCTTCCACAAGTCCTCCCCTAGCCTGACAGTCTCTGCCAGCCTCCAGCAATGAGTGCAGCCCAAGCCTTGCCTCCCATCCTGCTCACAGAGAGTGCACTCCTGCATACGCTCGCTCGCATGCTCACTCTCCTTTTTTCTGTCCTTCTTCAAGGCACTCAGGCTTTCTTTCTGCCTCACACACCCTTTCATGCTCCACTTCCTCCCTCTGCCACAGATCCCTTTGCCCTCCGGGGGATCCACACTGCTTCCCCAGCACAGTGCAGGCAGCCAGTCCCCCTCCCTCTGACATACTCCTACAAACTTGCTGAACCCATCTACAAGGCTTTAATATTCATAAAAGTCAACCTTAGTCTAAAGAAAATGTGCTTGATGACGAAAGTATTTACATTGCAAATCACTTTTAATAGCCCTCTGGTAGTCAGCCTGGTGATAAATGCTAATCCATCTATCAGCTCAAAACCAAAATAAACCCAGCTCAGAAGGGGAGAGCCAGAGAGAGAAAAAGCAGCTGGCAACAGTGAGAAAAGCTCAGGTCTCTGGACCATCACTGCCACAGGAGACGGGTGTGAAGGCTTCGCTCAGCTGTTGGTGAGAGGAGTGAAGTGCCCCAAAAGGAGCAGAGGCAGCTGCTCTACCTGCTCTTGGCCAAGCAAGGAGACACCCTTCACTCACTGGAGTGGATCTGGCACTGCCTGGCAGGACAGAGCTCTCTAAATGCCAGGGCAGTAACTCAGACTCCCTGCCCATGCCCAGGGCTGCAGACAACACGGTGATGCCACCTGTGGGTGGGCTTTTGCCCTGTGTGTGCTGCTGGGTGAAACACAGCCATGAGGGATGTGGATCTTTCCCCTGGATCAGTGCCATCCCTGTGGGGGATGGAAGAAGGGACAGCACCTCATGGTTACTTGCCTCTATCCTAATAAATTGCCTAAGGGCATGGGATGGCACATTTGTAAATGGGCTGAGAACTGTTTAAAAGGTCTGAAATAAATACTGCTTTCAGGCCACATTTGCCTGGAGCCTCCCACACCTGTTCTCTCCACTGAGGAGGGACAGGATCATCTGTACACAAGCCCTCTTCCATCAGTACAATCCCCAGAGGAAGAGCTCTTTCCCTCATTCCAGCTGTCCCCAGGGCACGTCAGGAACAAACAGCCCCAGCCACGATTCCTTGTGGGAGTACTCACGGGTGCAAGGTGAGCCAGATCTCAGACCATGCTGGGACGGAGTCACACTGCAGGGAGCAGGGCGGGAGCACTTGCAGGGCCAAGGAGAAGCAGGTTTGCTGCAGCCTTCCTGAGAGAGAAGGTGACCGAAGGCACCCAGCCATGCACTGCTGCCTCAGCCAGGCCCCCAGCAGCCAGCCAGAGCCACATCCTCTCATGCCTCATGGCGTGCCTTAACTGGAGACAGAGGGGGAAACACCAATACCGAAGCTGCATGAAGCACATCACTTGGTGCTCAGCTGTTTCCCAGCCTCCCCGGTTGCTTGCAGAGACAAGGTAATGAAAGATTCGTTCATTATTCAGAAAATGTCGTTTTTAGCACCAGTGAAGGATGCCAGAGCCACAGCCCCAGGGAGGGAGTGACTATGTTCAGCCATGAGCAGGTGTAGCCCCTGTGGCACCTGAGACCCCCACTCGCCCTGGGGTCCGTGGCAGGGCACAGCCAGGAAAGCAAGGTACAGACACTCTGGCCCATGCAGGGAAGCAGGTGGGCATGGAAGAGCAGTGACTGGTGCAGAAAGCCATCCTGCCACGCCTGGCTCGTCCGCAGCCATGCAATTCACACCAGTCCACAGGCCCATGAGCAGGCCTGAAATGCCAGGGAAGCACCAGACAGCTGTGCTCTCAGCCTGGCCACAAATATCAGTGCCTTAAATCAAGCGAGGGGATACGGCAGGTGACACACACGTCTGTCACCTGAGGCTACCCTTGGAAAGCTGCCTGTTGGGCACTGCCAGGCGCTTGAGCTCAGCTAAAGGCAGGAGGGCAGCTGCAGCCTGAGCCTGATGCAG
Organism: Passer domesticus; assembly: GCF_036417665.1. Lineage (NCBI taxonomy): Eukaryota > Metazoa > Chordata > Aves > Passeriformes > Passeridae > Passer > Passer domesticus. The sequence goes on from NC_087479.1 coordinate 38,821,237, forward strand.
CACCTCTGAGAGAGTTGAACACAGCAGCCTGCACCCAGCCTGCTGTGCTGCAATCTCTTCAGTCAATAATCATCTGCTTTTTGTGTTTTAAAAATTGCTGCTGCTCTTTTAAGCTTGCACTCAGTTTTGTAACATTCGCCATATAGGCATGACTTCAAATACTTCAATGCAATTGTTTTGTTGCAGTCCCCACTCTTGCAACTCTTACTTGTTTTCTGGGTAATGGAAGGGAGAAAGTGCTTCTGAATTACTTCTTTTATATCTATTATAAAAAAAAATCAGAAAAAATAAAAGAAAAAAATTAGGAAAAGAAAAAGAGGAATGTAAGCTTGTGCTGTTCTCCTGCCATTTCCCACATGACACAGAAGAGAGCACATCTTCCCTGTGGCTGCTGAGCCCAGGGGCTGGGTCTGGCCCATGGAGCCAGGCAGTGAGGGAACTCTGTGCCTGCCTGTGGTCACTGTGGGCTCCCCAGGGCCCTGTCCCACACAGCTTGCTGCCCAGCCATCAGAGAAAAAGCAACCAAGGGCTCAAGCCCTTTAACAGATTAGTGTAATCAGTTAATTTTCCAATTCACTACTTTGTTGATTCATGAATTCACTAACCCACCATGTTTACCCACACAGCAGTTGCCTCGCTGGCAGTGTGAGCCCAGGCTCCTCCCCAGCATGGCACAGAGCCCCACCAGCCCCGTGGCAGTGCCAGAGCCCCCCTGGCACCGAAGGCTTTTGAGGCAGCCGCCCTCCTGACAGCTTCCAGCTCAGGTGATCCATGCAAACCCTTTCTGCTGGGTTCTGCCAGCGGCTGTTGCAGAGGTGCAGGAGAGGATGGCCACAGGAAACTCTGGTCCCTGGACTACAGGGCTTGGAGCCTCTCACCCTGGCAAACCTCCACAAAGCTGAGACCACCTTTGGCACATGCAGCCATCCTGGAGGAGAAACTCATCCCAAATGAGGAGACAAGCCCCAGTCCCACATGGGCACTGAGGCACTCAGCCCAGCCTCCCGCTGGCCTTGCCATCCTCCCTGCACTGGGGCACTGAGGCAAGGCCAAACCTCTCTGGGGCTTCCCTGCAGCCCCCCAGGACTCTCCAGTGCAGGGGCACAGAGCCAGCAGCCCTGCAGTGCAATTGCCCTGCCATCAGGCTTGCTTCACCGAGCAGCTTGGCAGAGCTGCCTTCTAAAACACATGCAGCCTAATAAATGCACTCCCTGTTTTAAATGTATCTTCTAAAAAAGAGCATTTCCCTCGGTTTGAGGTAATCAGTGGCACTGCTGCGGGACAAAGAGCTCTATGTGTGTGCATCTCACCTCAGGCAGCTCAGCTCTGATCCTCACATGGACAGAATCTGTGCTCCCCACGGGAACATTTACCTCACACAGAGGCCCCACTGAAGTTAATGCTACCTACTGTGTCCTTCACAGGGAAGGAAACCAAGAGAAACACAGCAAGCATGCAAAATACACAGCAGGTGAAAAAGAGTCAGCAGTTCCTGTGTAAAGAAAGTGTTTAGTGCAGCCAGAAGGAAGCAGATCCTTGCTTTCCCAAGAAAGGTGCTGTCCCCACCCTGCATCTCCCTGTGCCTGACAGGACCCGGCCCTGCCGTGGGGGGAAGGCACAAGGCCATGGGTCACTTGTCCTCATCCAGTGGGCATCGAGTGTGTTGTTGGGCAGCCCCCAGCACTGACAGCTCCCCCACAGGACACTGTCCCTCCTCTCAGCCTTTTCCCCAGCCTCTGCCCACTGAAGTTTACCCTGGGCAGAAGAGCCCACGGTGGGTTGGCCATGGGTACAGAACTGCCATGCACTGCAGGGATGAAGGCAGCCTGCTGCCACTGGGGTTTTGCATTCACCCCACAGGTCTGTACCCCCACACCCAGCCCCAGCACTCACCAAGGAGACTTCACCACCCCAAAGCAAGCCAAAAACATGGACAAAAGTATTTTGTTATGGCAAGAGGCCGTATCTCAAGGCAGAGCCAGGGACAGAGGAGGCTCGAGGCTGCAGGATGCAAGAGCTCTGTTCTCTGATGGCCAGGCTAATAACCCTGTATTAAATTACAAGCCTGGGTTCAGTTGTGGTTGTTTTGTTTTTGTTGGGTTTTTTGTAAGCTGTCTGTTCAGATTTATCAGCGTAATTCCTGATACTGCCTTGTCGGACATCATTACGATAATCTCACTACTGTGTCTGCCAGGGAATTGGGAGGGAGCAGGAGGCGGCTGCAGAGCAGGGCAGTGCTGGGGCCTGGGCTGCCTGCAAGGCACAGCCCCAGGGCCACCCACCCCAGAGCTGGGGACCCTGGGGAAGCTGGAGGCACAAGCCCCCTCAACAGGACTCTAAAGTCAAAGAGGGCAAGCTCACACTGAGGGACAAGGGAGCCAGTCTCCAGCCAGACAGGTCACCATCCCTCCAACAATCTCAGTGAGAGGAAGAGACTCAATTAACTCCCAGGAAAAGGGGAGGGGGCACATAGAAAAACCTGGAGGATGTGGGCAAGTTGGAAACGAGCAGCCTCTGTTTTGGCAGTGATCCCTCTCCTTAATTCACAGTAATTTAATCATTAATTTAAACAAGGTTTCTCAGGGCAGAGAGCACAAGAGGAAGAAGGCAGGAGGCTGCTAGCCCAGCTCTATCCCTCCATCCTTCCATGCTGCAGCCCTTCTCTGCTCTGTGGGTGCTCCCTTGCACACACACACAGGTGTACACACTCATGCACACACAGAGCCTTCCTGTCTTCCCCACAGCCAGGCCTGCTGTGCTCCACCTTGGCACAGGTCCTGTGCCAGCCCCCAGCCAGGGATTCGGCTGGCAAGCAGGGCCAGGCAGGCAGCAAAGTGCTTCTTCCTGGGGACCTGGCTCTGAGATGCTCACCCGAGGCAGGGGGATGCTCCAGTGCAGCACTGCAACTCCTCAGCAGCTGCAGCAGGGTCTGCAGCTTTCCCTCCCAGCAGCTAGAGTAGTCTGGGCTGAAGGGCTGTCTGGGGCAGGGATTTGGAGCTTTGGGATATTTTGGGCATGACAAAGAGCAAAGATGCCCCTGAGAGCCTTTTCACCCACGAGACAGCCCCCTCTCCACTGGGCTGGGCCTGAGGGAGCCACAGGTGGGAGGCAGGTAATCACATCAGCAAAACAGATAAAATCCCAGCCCAGCCTGCAGTTTTCATTAATGAAAATGAGCCTGTGATGGGAGGTAATTTCCAGCCCCTGGGTGATTGGGCTGGAGGATGAAGCTGCAGATAGGGATGAGTCCAGGCAGCCAGGCAGAGTCAGAGCCCAGTCAGATGCAGTCAGGGACCAGAGCCACTTCCAAGAGGGGATTTGGTACATTCCCTTGAAACCTGGAATGTGAGGAGAGGAGCTGTCAACACCTCCAGAGAGCAAGTGCTTCCAATTCCTCGCTGGAGATGCAATGCTACCAGCCACTGCCCCTTGGGGGGGAACTGGCTGAGGTCACCACAGGAGCAGGGGGACCTTCAGACCCCATTTCATAGCACTCCTGTCCCCACAGTCTGGCTGCACCTTTCCCAGATGCTGGTCCATGCAGCTCCTTGGTTGAGCCACCCTTATCCAGCTCCTCCAGACTCCCTCCATGCACCCACCAAGGCAGTTGCTCACACCAGCACTGCTCTCCCCCAGCTCTTGTGGTGTGCCAGCATCCCCCAATACTGCTGAGAAGTGGGATGGCAGGCATTTCCACAGCATGATATAAAAAATAGGATCCCCTCTTGCTACTGTAAAGTGGGGAAGATCTATATTAGTTTTCAGAGCTGAGTGAGAGCAACATATTTTGAGGGTGAATTTTCTTCTCAGGAATATCACACTCTGATGAGCTGAATTAATTCATACTCATTTGAGTGTCTGACCCTAAATAGGTTGTATGACTGAAATTTAAAGAAGCATTGTTGTAGTGATAGTATTTCAAAAGAGGAAAGTAAGCAGCTGTAGTCTTACTTGTTTGAAAGGTAAAACTATTTTATGAAAATTTACTTTTCCCACCCATTCAGGGCCTGAGACCTGGCCTGGAAACCTTGCAGCATCCCCGGCATAGAAGTCAAGATTTCTCTCACATTAGCTGTGGAGCAGGATCTCATCAGCCTCGTGAGGAAGGCTGTATGAGAACCTTGCAGCACACAGCCTGTCCAGAGAGTACAAGCAAAGCAAAGCAGTGCTTAATAAATTTCCTTCAAATAGCTGAAGATGCCAGCAGGAAGGAACAATCTTTTGGGGCTGCAAAGAGTTCACACTAAACCAGTGGGGCTGCAAGCAGGGTCAGGGCAGTTGGAGAGATAAACCCCATGCTCCTGCCAGGCTCAAAGGGCTTTTCCAGTTGTGTCCCAAAGGATGGGACCTGTTGCATCTCCAACCATTCCTGCCAATGCCTTGGGGAGACCCAACCAGAACCAGCCCACAGCCGCCATGCAAAAGGCCCCCTGGTCCCTCAGCTGGGCCAGCCTTCCCACACTGGGCTGCAGGTCACAGTCCCTCCATGCATCCATCACCTCCCCAATGAATTGAGGCAGATGTGTCGCTGGCCAAAGCGTTACTGCCAGCCCCAAGCTGGCAGGCTTCAAATAGCTGTGCACTGTGATACAAATTGTACTTTGATGAGGTACATTAGGCCATCTGGACAGCCTTAAACAGCCTTGATGAAGACAGAGCAAGGGCTGCTCGAGGTGGGAGGAACCCCAGCAGTTTCAGGGCTGTTCACTGTTCCTTAAGCTAACATTTGTGCAGCCAGTGGGGCTGGGGCTGGCAGCATTGAGGAGTTCCACGTAGGGTGGGTCTGCCCAAAGGCAGAGCTTCAAGTGACCAGTGAGTGACCCCACGGGGGATGGATCCAAATCCTGGCAAGCATCAAGGACACCCCACTCCCATTAGTCCCATTACCTTTGTGGGAAGCAGTGCTCCTAGGAAGGAAAGCCCGTGCTCACTAGCGAGCACAAGATAAATAATGTTCCAGAGGGGGAGGAAAACAAAATGCAGGAAATGGTTGCTAGAGAAAATCACTTAGGCAGGGGTAAGAGCCAAAGGGCAGGGAAGGAAACAGGGGCCAGGAGCCTGAAGAAACCAGGAGAAAGGTGGTGTCCCATCCTGCTGAGCCCTGCAGGAACAGACAGCACAGAGAAAGGGAGCAGCACGTGGGACCTGGATGGGAATTCTGCTCACTGGCAGTTTTCTGACCGCTGGTGCCCCTGAGCTGGCTCTTTTGTGGCACCTGGAATCCTGGTGGAGTTTTAGCTGAGCAATTTCTCAAGTTTGATTTCCAAAGTAACTTGCAGGGAATGAGCCCAGTCCCTGTGCAGGACAGGCCCCAGTGGTCTGCGGTGCCCTGACCTTTGCCTGGCTGCTGGTGCAGTCCTGTCTCTGCTGTGACCCACATTCTGCCTCCCCAAACACACGGCCTTGCACTCAGCTGCATTAAACCCACAGAGCACTGCATAGGGCTAATTTCCGATCAGGCTGTCAGGAGGAATTATGTCAAATACCTTACAGGAGCCTAAGCATATTATGCCAACACAGCTACCTTTGTCAACCAAATCTGAGATCTCATCAAAAAAGCAATGCTGGGCTTAGCCACCCCCAGCGCCTCTGGAGCCAGCCCATGTCCAGGGCTCCTCCTGGGTCACTGCACCCTGAGTGCCGAGCACAGCCTGGGGCTGCAGCTCTGCGGGAGCAGCCCCAGCCCCCGCCAAGAGCCAGCGCAGCTTGCGTGACACCGAAATAAAGAGCTCGTGGAGCAAGATCTTCACTCCCACGTTGTGGGTGGGAAAGGCTGGGTGCAGGGCAGCATCTTGCGCTCGGTTACTGCTGCTTTTGCATGCTCAGCTCTTGTCCTCCTTGACTGGGACCTGCGGCCCAGGTGCTCCCTATGCCTGAAGAAACCTTGTCCTTCTAAGTTATCACTTGTCCTTGCCAGTCACACTAGGTACCAGAGCCCTAAAGCTGCTGTTCAATGGCTGTTTGTCTCCCTCCAGCAATGCAGCAGGACCAGCCTCAGTCCCTCCCTAAATAATTGTTTTAATTAGCATTTCCTTTGATGTAGGTGATTAACAGAGGGCTGCTGGCACGGCTTCCATGGGAACTTTTGCAGTGGGCAGGCAGATAAGTACAACCCTCTGTACTGCTGTAGCACTTAAATGTTTTAGTATCAGCCTCCCCAGCAGGAGCCAGTCAGTCTTCATTAGCCCCTCGGAGCCTTTTCTAATTTTGCCAGAGGCTGGAGGGGGAAGGATTTTATGGCCCCTGCCCAAGCGAGGACTCCTGGGTGGGATATGGCCCTGTTTGGCTGGATGAGCAAATGCAGAGGTAATGACCCCCAGGGAAAGGGCAGAGCCACAACCACAACACCCTGGGGGAGTGTGACAAGGACCCAGGGGAAGGAAAGAAGCTGGGCTTGGGTACCAGCCAGCAAAGAGCTCTCAGCATGCCTGGTCAGCAGCCAGCAACCACCACTTACTCATCCCCCATCCCCAACGTCTGCAGTGAAAACAGATAATCTGCAAATTAAAGTTTCCCTGCAGTGGGGTGGCAGTGCCCTACGCTGTGCTGGAGAAGGGACTGGAGTCCATCTGCCATCAGAGCCAGCTCCTGATCCTATCTGGCTATTACAGTATTATTGAACTGGGGATTGAGGGACAGGCTTTAATAGCGGTGATGGTATCAGGGGTACAGCATTAAACTCCAGGAAAAGGCCATGAAGATGAGCCTAAGAAACAGAAAGAACAAAGCCTAAATTACCACATCTCATGTCTGCTGTTTACCCCAGCCTCTGTGAAGCTGAAAAGCTCCTAGCTGAAGAGCTAGGAGCTCAGAGGGTAAGGGTGAAAGGCCAGGGAGCTTTGGGTGTTTCCTAAGCTTGGAAAGAGCAGGGACTCCAGTGTCCAACTCCACCAGCCAAGCTGAAGCAGGGCAGGATGCAATCACAGGAAGACAAACCTCAGCAGCTGCCAAAATCCATGTGCCTGCCTGAAGCTCACTGGCTGGCACAGCTGAAGTCAAGGCTCAGTGGGGTGACACAGACCAGCTGCACCTCTCCCTATACACAGGGGTCCAGTTTCAGCAACAGGTCCTCCTGGAGACTTCTGTGTCTGGCTGCCTTTTCCAGTGGTGGCATTTGTTCCCTGCTGCGCTCACATCTCCCACTGCTCACATTTTGCCTGTCCTCCTGAGTTATTTGAGCTGCTTGCTTGGGACCCCCAGTCCCTCCCCTGTGGCACCACCGAGCTGGAGGAGCCAGGCCTGCATTGGTAGGCAAGATCCTGGCACAGAAGGTGGATGCTTGGAGAGCAAGCAGCAGCATATTGATTTTCAGATGAGAGGCAAAGGGGAAGCCCCACAGTGTCCTCTCTGGGATGCTGGCTCCTGGCAGAAAGAGCTGATTCCCCAGGCCAGCATCCTGGGGGAGACAGCTTGATCCCTGCCAGCTCCTACCGGTGCCACATGCCATCAGCAACTGCTCGAAAGGCAAAACAAAGAGGAGCCGAGGGAGCTCACTGGGAGCAGATGAGAGGCACTTCTGCTCGACACGCTGTGGGCAAAACAAATCCTCGTGCACGGAGCTGTGTGGGCTGCCCGCCTGCTCCCGCAGCAGGAGCCGGGCAGGAGGGGGAGGCCCTGCTCCCGGGGGTGAGGGGAGAAGGACACGGCATTAATTGGCTGGCAGAGAGGCAGCTGGACAGACTGCTCTGCCTTCCAGCTCCCTCGTGTGCTGAGGACCCCCTCCACACAGAAGTGGTAATGGCATGACATTTATGCACTGCACACCGAGATCCCAGTTAGTGGTGGATGGCTCTCATGCTGCACACTTTAATTAATTTGCCTTTTCCTGTTGAAAAATAACTTCTCTGACAGATTAGGATTGAGCAGAGAGGGCAACTACTCCCTAGCCAGCAGCCTGAGCAGCATCTGGAGGTACCAGTTATGGGGCTTGGCTTCAGCATCAGTAATAATGGGACAGACTCCCCACACACCCAGCTGTGACCAAGTCCCTGCCTCTCCTTCCTGCCCAGCACATCTCCTCGTGGTCACATACAGCTGGGGTCCCAGCACCACCCAGCTACAAGGTCACCCCACGGCAGCCACGTGTGGGGTGGCACTTCTGGGGGGGTCAAATAGAAGTACTTGGAGATGAAGCAACAGATAAGCCAAGGAGTGAGGGCAGAAAACCCAGGACTCACAGGAACAAGCAGGCATCACCACTTCACTGTACCACCTGCCAGGGCTTCAGCAACCTTCTCTGAGATCCCAGGTCTCCCTCCAGGCAGTGCTCACCCTCTGGTGTGGTCCAGGCCCAGGAATGCTGGAGCATTCACTGGTTGCAGCAGCACCCATGCAGGTTTCCATCTGTGAAGGATTCATACAAAAAGTCCCCTTCCAGCACGGAAGCTCCAACCACTACACCTCCTCCCACTGCCCCAGGTTTCTGGCACATTCTCCCTTCCTAGCTAACCTAAATAATCTTGTATCATCAGCTGTTCCCCTCCTCTTTCAGCTCATTAGGGCTTTTAGAGAACACTGGCTCCTACTGAACCCGACCAGCCCACCATTAACCTCATTGCATGCCAAGAAATGGCTCTTACTTTTGACTCCAATTCCCACAGCTTCTACCTCCAGGAGGACTCTACCCCTCACCCTTGAGGTGACTAAGTTTCTTTAATAGCCTCTTGTGAGGGACTTTATCAAAAGAGCCTTTTGAAAGCTAAATAAAATTCCCTGCACTGTATTTTTCCTTTCCCCAGGATTTTGTTAGCACATTTAAAGGCTCCTGACAGTCTATGGCTGAGAAAAGCTTTCACTTTTTAAGATTATTTCCTGCTCCTACGCAGCAAAGCTCTCACTTTGCCTCCTAAATTGGGCCAGCAAGCATGCATAGCTCTGGTTTGGTTTCCTGAAGCAGCTCTTGTTGAATTTCCATGCTGCTCCTGCCATTGCATTTGCCTCAGTGCTGCACTGTCACACTGCACGGAGCAATCCCACTGCCTGCTGTTCTATGCAGGGCTCCAGGCCTCAGGTCACCACAGATTCAGGGGTGTTGCTTGAGGATACACTTAGATCAGCCCTGCCTGAAACAACTGAGGAAAACTGCTGAGCTGGAGCAAGGTAGTCCAAAGCAGATAAAGACTTTTGTCTCACAAGAAGCATGGGAGGCAAAATAAATAAGTTGGGCTGGGTGTGGGTGAGCCCATTGCCTAAGTGGACCCAATTTTCCCTCCAGTCCCCTCCTCTTCTCACCCATTCACCCACGTAGCTCCATCAGGTCTCAGGCAGGGATAATCTGAGCTTTCCTAGGTCTGAAACTCAAAAGAAAAACATTGCTCTCTGTACACATAAGCCCATCACCACTGAGGGCACCTGCTCAGCTGTGTAGCAACAGAAGGTCATCTAAAAAGCATGTCCAAGGCAGCAGCTGAAGATTAAGTCTGTCCACAGCCTAAAGCCTGCAGGAACGCAGGCTGCAGTCAGGCTCAACTGAGAGCAGCCTTTTGCCCAGAGCTGCCTGCTCTGACCAGGCCTCCACTCTTACCTCATCAGGAGGAGCATCCCCTTCAAGTCTTGAATGGAAAAGTGCTTTAGAGCTTCAGAGATGTCCCATGTCAATGGCAGACAGTGGCTGTGGATTGCTCTGGCTCCCACTGGAGCTCACCCCTGCTCTGCCAGAGTTTCCAGTGGGTCTCCCCTGGACCAAGGGGAAGGCATCAGCAGAGCAGCCTTCAGGCTCTGCACAGCAGCCTGGCCAGAGCGCCCAGCAACAGGGCACACCAGGCTTTGAGAGTCTGCCAGCACCACAGTGAAGCAGCCCAGAAGACACTTCAACTGAGATGGAAATTTTTCTGTATAGCTTGGCTCATTCTGAAAATGGATATCTATAAATGCTCTGCAACACATCTACCAAGAATGGCCTCAAGATTCTTCCAGGAATCATGCAGGGAGAGGGAAGAAGTGATGTCAGGCTGAGCTGAAGCATTTTTTTTCCAGGTTCTGTTTCAGTTTGTTTTCAAGCAGAGCAATAAACAGCTCTGTCTAGACCTGCACTGCCTTGTCTGTCCATCTGAGACATAGCTCTTCTGGCTCCCAACTGCCAGCACATCCTCAGGCCCCTCCACAGTAAGGCAAAACAGGGATGCATGAAACGTTCCTTGCCACACAAGGGAATCACATTTTTCAGGCTGCTCTCCTGTAAGATCAGGGATGTGGTTGGCTTGGGGCAGGTTTTAGAGCCTCATTAACACTCAGCAATGAGGCCTGGCAGCAGCTGATTTGATTTAAGGTTCATCTCCAGGCTGTGATTTAAGGGAAGATTTGCTTAATGTTCTCTAACAGACTCTTCTGACTGGGAGCTTGAGTGCTGCCTAATGACAGACTTATTTATTGTAATGTCTTAGCAGCAGAGAATCTAGAGGAGCTGGGCAGGAGCACAGCAGCTGCTGGCAGGTGCTCAGACAGCACTGGAAACATCCCTCACACCACAGTGGTAAGAGAGGAGTGTGCATTCCTCTGTCCAGAACAGCCAGGTACTGCAACTCTCTTCTGCATCAAGGGGTCAGCAAGACACACCACTCTCTGCTTGCCCAAGATGTTCAGAGCTGCACCTCTACACACCTTTTTATGCAGGGTAGGTGAAAGGCTCTTCTGTCTCCTTACTGCAGTACTTGAATGATGGGAAATGCAGAGGTGCCTGCTCATCTCCAGACTGGTTAAAATGCGATTTGCAAGCGAGACTCCCAAATGCACCTCCTTGTTTCCCAGTTTTGGACTTTCAACTCACAGGCTGAGTCTGCTTTCCTCCGGGAAAGGGGGTGGTCATCATCTGACATTTGCATGCTGCCTAGAGCTTCTGAGATGGATGTATCTATCCCCAAGGCCAAAGACAGAGACAACCATCACACAAATGAAGACAGGAGGTCAAGCAAGGGTTTGTCATATTTTAATGACATTGATCTTTGGTGTTTCCCTCGTCAGCACTCACACTCTCCCCGTACTTCCTCCATAAGCCTGCTAGGGATGGAGAGTTACAAACGAAAAGGAAAATCACATTTGAGACTAAAAACAAAGTATCAGAGCCTTGACTTCTCCACTAGAAACTACATGTACAAGGTCAAGATTTCACATGCAACACCTTACATCACAGACCCATACCTCACACCCTGGCCTGGAGCTGAAAAGAGACTTCCTGCCCCCTGTCAAGGATGTGCAGCTCAGTCCTGGCAACATGAAACCACTGGGGTGGCTCATTCAGGTTAATATTGGCACAGCTTAGAACACCCTTGTGAACTGCATCCTGACTAGAGAGCAGTAGCCCTTGTCCCTCTACCCATCCATATGGCATCTCTGCTTCGGTTCCTGCCAAGTCCTAAACTAACTCTAAAAAGGAAAGATTCCACCTGTGAGCATATCCTGAGCCATGCATGTTCTGGTGAAGCCCAGTTCTTCCCAGAAAAGACCACAGCATAGGCAGGAGTGGTCTCAGAACACCACACCCTGGGAGAGCAGTGCTGTGCTATGGAGAGGGACTGTGGCCTGGAAGACTCCTCCACTCCAGCAACGGAGCTGGAGCATCACGCCTGGGTTTGCCCAGTACTGCCTGTCTCCAGAAGGATGCTGCAGGCCCCCTTCCCTTTCTTCGCTCTATGATCAGCTCCGTGGGTATAAAAGGGCAGGAAAAAGGAAAGGAAAAAGGTTTTACAAAGGATGACACACCAAGTTGCAGGGCTTAGCTCAGGGGATGCCATGGGGCTTCAAAATTTGGCTGATGTGCAGCAAGTGTGGTTTGTATTCCTGTTAACTCCTCAGCAGTGGGAATGTTGGAAGTTAAGTATGCTTTCTTTCCCATGGCTTCCCTTGTAATTCTTATCCCTTCCCCCCCATCACCCAGGATAGAGAAGCCCTCTGAACCACCAGCATCCTGTTAGAGCCACCCATCCCTGCTCTTCCAGCTCCTGGCCAGCTGTGAGGTACAGGTCTCTGCTGAGCAGTACAAGGGTAGCACCAACACACAATTCAATCTCTACCTGTTCCGCGACTCCCCACTGGTGCTGTCATTACTATAGAAGTTGGTGCTGTCAGGAAGATGGTTATTGTTAGTTAGGTCACTGTACTCAATTGGTCCCTCGGTGTCCATGGAGGACTGGGCCTGCTCTGGCAGATCCAGGTCACCAGCGCTTTGTCCTGCACTCCCACTAGGGGCTGTCCGCGGGCTCAGGCCACGCTCCGGCAGCTGCACGGACTCCGACAGGATCCGTCCCTCCAGCTCTGTGCCCAGCTGCTGAGAGGTGGACTGCTGTGCCGACGTGCCCTCAGCTCCAGTGGGCTCCGTGCCAGTCTGAGAGCTGCGGTGGATCCGGTGGCTCACAATGATGTTGTTGCCAAAGCCGCCCATGGACGCCATGGTGGTGCTCTGCTCCCGCTGAACCACGGCAGTCATGCCACCTTCTGCCATCAGCCTTTGAATCCTGCTCAGGGCATCCTCCCCACTGGCCCCGTATTCTGGACCTTCACCTGCAAAAGAAAGCAGAAGCAACTCTGGTGCACAAGGCAAACTACAACAAAACAAAGCACGCTGAGTAGTTGCATCATGCAGTGTGCGTGTGCTGGGACAGAAGATAGGTTCCATTCCAGACAGAGCCCAGTATTTTATTTCCATAACTTTCCACTTGGTTAAACAAAGGCACTGAATTCAGTCAAGAAAACCTTGGTCACTTCCACAGGTAACCCTCAGAGACTTGCATGTCCAAGCCTTGGAAAAGCAGCTCTTACCTAGCCATAAAGATGGGGGAAAGGGTAGTAGTCAAAGAGTCAGGATGCTTTATCACAGCTGTAGAGACAATCCTGCCAGCCTCATGGGGACAGGAACAGAAACCTCAGTTTGCACTGCAATAAACCAAACAGTTCACCATGGTGTTAAAGAACCCCATGGCTTTTCCTACTTCACCTGTTTGAGAAGCAGGCAGATGACACACTGGCAATGTCCCTGGTGTCAGTCTAGGGACGACATAAGAAGCAGGCCAACAGCAGACAGCAGCTACAGAACATGATCTTCCACATTAGCTATGATCAAGCTACCAGTCAAGCTCCCCTTGACTGATATCTTTCGAGGAATACCAAAAAAACTTTCTCAAGACCTATAGTCTTTGTCTACTCTTATCCCTGAGGCTTCCCTTTGTAGTGAGGCTGTAGTGAGCCCTGAGAAAACCATTGTCAGATACCTTGGTTGCTCAAGATTACTTCAGGAGAACAAACTCTCACCAAAGAACTGTCCATGTAGGAGATTAAATCACCAGGACAGGGAAGTTCATTCCAGTTCAGTTTCTCAACATCCTCCTTTTGCTACAAACCCTACCCGGAGCATTTGGGGAGAACAATCTGTAATAATAAACTGCTAGAAACATTCCACAGTGGGATCTTGCCGATTCTTATTAAAGAAATAAATCTCACTCCCACCTCTATGAAACTATCACAGTGCTGATTTGAGGAGAAAGCCGTGAGCTCTCCTGGCACCAAGGAAATGAACACAAATGTCAACAAGGCTAGATGTAGGGAGGAGTTAAAACACAATAAAAACAAAATGCCACACTGACTAGGAAAACAAAAACACTTGGGGCCGTGGAGTTTAATATCTTTATCCATGATTTGGATGAGGGGATTCTAGTGCACCTTCAGTAAGTTCACAGCTGACAGTAAGTTGGTTGGGAGTGTTGATGTGCTGAAGGGTAGAAAAGGTCTGAGGAGGGATCTGGACAGGACGGGTCAAGAGCAAAGACCAATTGCGTGAGGTTCAACAAGGTGCCCTTGAGTCACAACAGTCCCAGGTGGCACTACAGGCTGGGGAAAGGGGGTCTGGGAAGCTGCTCAGCAGAAAAGGACCTGTGGGTGCTGGTCAACAGTGGCTGAGCATGATCCAGTGTGTGTCCAGGTGGCCAAGAAAGCCGAAGGCAAAATGGCCTGCATCAGCAACAGTGTGGCCAGCAGGATCAGGGCAGTGATTGTCTCCCTGCACTCAGCAGTAGTGAGGCCATGCCTTGAACCTCGTGCCCAGTTTTGGACCCCTCACAACAAGAAAGATCATGGAGGTACTGGAGCACATCCAGAGAAAGGCAATGATGCTGGTGAAGGGTCTGGAGCACTCGTCATAAGAAGAGCAGCTGAGGGAGCTGGGGTTGTTTAGCCTGGAGAAAAGCAGGCTCAGGGGAAACCTCATCACTCCCTACAACTACCTGAAGGGTGGTGCAGCCAACATCTTCTCCCAGTTAACTAGCAACAGGATAACAGGAAATGGTCTCAAGATGCACCACGGGAGGTTCATTAGGAAGAATTTTTTTTCACTGAGACAGTGGTTACTCATTTTAACTACCTAGGGAAGTGGTGGAGTCACAATTCCTGGAACTATTCAAGAAATGACTGGACATGGCAATTAGTGCTATAGTTTAGTTACACTGTGGTGTTCAGTCAAAGGTTGGACTTGATGATCTTGGAGGTGTTCTCCATCCTAAATGATTGGATGATCATGTATCCAGCACAAGAGCTAAGATACTCAGCAAAGTCTGCACCATGCCACTTGAGAGATGCCATGCAGTCAGTCAGTGACAGCTTATTCCCTTTTCTCATGGGCTCAGTGGTACTTTCATCAAGCACTGCCAGCGTCCCCCACCAAAGGACAAAGTTAATTTCATCCTCAAGTAAGTCTGCTAACATACTGCCCTCCTGCAGAAATATTATGGACATCAAGGGCAAATTTACATCTCACCAGTAGTGTAAGTAGATTCCTGCTAGGAATGCAGTAAGTGCTATATGTACTATACCTAGCCCCTTGATTAGAGCATCAGTGGGACCATAGAGACACCTGGAACCACATGAGAATTTGCAGCACAGCCTAAGAGAAGTGAGCAAGAATACCCCCTGGACAGAGCCTGACCCACAACTCTAGCAGAGAAATCCTATTCAGGATGTGGCTGATGTATTAATTAGGATGTGGCTGATGCATGAACTAGGAACTTGGCTTATCAGTACAAAGACTGAGGACAGAGGCAGCTATTATACTGGAAAACTCCAGTGTGAAAAACATGCATTCCAAGGGATATTGAAACATTAATTATGAGCAGAACTAAGTGGAAGGTTTGAGAAGCATGGCTTTGGATTCAGTCATCACTTCCTTCTCAGGCCATAGTCATACTTCATTACCAACCATCTGGCCAGGGTGGAGAGGAAGCTTAAGAAAGCCAAGATTTGCAACCTGGTCTAGAGCCATGCCAGAGAGGCCTATCTACAGAACTCCTGAAACAGCAGGTACCGTGCCCCTGACAGATCACTTACTATAAACCAGTCCAGTACAGAAGCACTAGAACAGCAAAACAGCAAGGACTCCCAGCCAGCCAATGCTCCTCAGCATCACAAACATGTGCTTCACCACAACACCCCTTGCTTTTCCCTACCCCTAAATTACCACATGCCATGGCTGAATTTCCAGTTGAGGCACCTGCTTGCTCAGAAGACAGGCAAGGGCTGATGGCACAGCAGGAACCAGCACGGCGTGAGCCTTCAGATGCCAGAGATACCGCAATGTTGGAAATTCCCAGCCCATCAAGAGCCAGAAGTGAACCTCACCATTCAAGCAGCCAACAAATACCTCTGCTTTGGGGACTGTCCTCCTCTTTTCCTCTCTCAGGTTTCAACGATGACTTTGGCTGTTCAGAGCAAAGCTTGCTGTGCCATTTGCCTTGAGCTGAGCTACAGCACAGATTCACACACAGCCCGTTTCTACTGCCTGGTGACTCCCACACACATTCTTTCACCAGGCTGCCAATGCAGACTACATTAGTATTCAGAGCAAGTGAAATAAGCTGACTTCCATTTGGTGAAGGTTCAGGGTGGGCACACAGGCACTTACCCAAAACAACAGCAATGCTGTAAACCACACACGTATCAGCTTGCTGCAGTGCTGTGCTCCTACAAATGTTTCCTACTGTAACCAAAGTGACCTTTCCAGAGGTCCAAACTCCCATCTAGTCCAAACACAGAACAAAACACTACTCTTGAGAGCAATTATCCCAAAGACCAGAGGATTTCTGTCAATGTAGCTGTCTCAAACATTTAACTAAATATTCCCTAGATAATGCATCTGTTTTAAAAAGTCCTCTGTGCTACTCCAGCAAGACAAGAATTTGACACAGAAAACTACACAGGCAAAACATCTTGCATAAGCTGGGCATAAGGCAGGGTATTTCCACTTCTAAAGGAAGTGTACTCTGAAGTACTTATAGGCAGTACAACTTGTTTATCTCTGGGCATGAATGGCACGCTCCTGATGAAATGCAAAGTCCACAGAAGCAAAGATGAGATCAGACTTCCCTGTATCTGTACAATATACTGACATTGCTCTTGGATTTTCTTCTGTTTTCAACATTCCTCTTTCTAAAACCAGCAGTAGTTAGGAACCATGTTTGCAAACAAAGCTTCAAAATTAGAACAGTAAGCACTGCAGAGATATCTAAGTCTTTGGAGAACATGAAATAATAGCTCTGAGGTGTGAGCTGCCCCACTAATTCAGATGCTCAAAGATAAAAATATCAGCATTTTTACATTAATTCACCCCTTGCATAAGAATAGAAAAGGGAGGAGCACATCACAGTATAACCAACTATGAATAATTATATCTCCCTTAATGCCACAATAATTACTTTTCTTTCCAACCAAGCCCAGAAACATGTTCACACTTCCTTTCTTAGGTAGTTAATCCAAACAACTCCACAGAACTCAGAAAAAAATACAACTGCTTTAACTTGAAAGAATTTTCTTAGTAATATCTCACCTTGGCTATTCATATGAGTGAAACTTACTTTTGTAAAGAGAGTTTAAAGTAGCCCACATAATTTAATCCCAAGAGACCCAAGTACTTGGAGTAGATCACGCTGCAAAGGCTTGCATAGGTACATACTTCTAGAACTTAAGTATTTTTTTTAGGTAGTGGTTTTCAGAGGATTTTAAAGAGAAACCAAAATTTACAGTTCTATAGGACATATGACACAGATTTTACAGATGGATGGGCAGATGAAAGGCTAAGAAGTCTACCCACGTTTCTACTTGGACAATGAAAAGCAGATCTGGAAGCTGATCCCTGGTGTCCCAGTTCCCATTTCCACACTAACTACACAAAAGTCACATCACATCTGACAACAGCATTGCAAGAACGTGTTCAGCTAACATAAAACAACATGTTTCTTCTTGTTAGCATTCATGAGGCTCAGCTGGGGACAAAGTATTCCTGCCCAAGCAGCCCCTTGACACGTGTTCCTAATGTCTCAGATTAAATAAGTTACATCACATGCAGGCACACTGATTGCTTCTAAGTGCTCCTCAGGCATCCTCAGGATGCTTTGCTTATATCAGGAAAGTTTTACTTGCATGTACTGTTTTTTCACTCCCAACAGTTCGAACAGACTGACTCTCACAAACCCAAGCCTTCATTTTACAGCCCTCTTCCGTCTCAAATGTATCTGCTGCAACCTCTGAAAGCAGTTGGAACTAATGGAAATTTATACTGGCTGGTGATAAACACTTCAACCCAACAAGTTAAAAGCTGTATATGGCATGACAGCAAATATTCGGATGGCTACAATTTCAGCAACTCATGCATGTGCCTACTTGCACAACAAGCACTGAGCTAGCTACCTGAATTTTAACCCTGCAAGACAATGCAGATGGTAGGAAATCAGATGACAATTGCTTTTCAGTTATTTGTTGTTGTTGTTTTTTTTTTCCTCTTTAAAAACTGGATTACCTGAAAGACAGGTAATCTCTCAACAGCCAGGAGACAGACGGGCCCACTATCAAACAAGTGTTCTGCAGCTCTGCAGAGGTCCCTCTCGCTCAGCCTGCAGCAGCTTTGGCACACTTGTAGACCCTGCAGTTATTGCCCTTTGCACTGTATTCCAAAGATGCAACAGCCTGAACAAGTGGGAGCCACAGACTGACATAGTCTGGAGCAGGAATTATGATTTTTAAAGGTTAAAACTTTGGGCCACTAAATCTCATTAGGAATTTTGGTTGGGTTTTAAGTGAGATTCAATCTGCCAGCTGAATACAGATCCCACTCCCATCATGCCTGTCTATTTGCAAGGAAAACATAGTATAACGCCCAACAGATTGTTTCTAATTAAGGGTGCCTCAAAGTTACAACTCTATCACTATTTCCACTATGTCTGTCAGCTTAAAAGAAAATAGGAGACAGCTCAAACACTGTTTTAAGCATTTTTTGGTACCTCTCCTAGTTTTCTCTCAACTCTAACTACCTTTCCTTTATATGTGGTGTGGGAGCAGAGTTCACAAGTCCGCTATTAACTGTTGCAAAACAGAAAGATTCAGACATTAGAGGGATTCACTTCTAATAAAGTCATCATATGCTCATTCCTCCAAAGGAGGTAGAAAGATAATCAGAGCAGCAAAGTCCCCGCAGAGCTTTGCATGAGAAAAGGAAACTATTTATACCCACACAGAACTTAATTAGATTTCTGATGCAATTCTGCATACTCTTTTTTCTGTACAGTAAGCACATATCTGCAAGAAATGCCCTGAGGCAGAATTCCCCACAACAGCAGGGCTGACAGGACAGAGGACAAAAGCCCACTCTCAGGGTAGCATTAGTATTTTTTTTTTTTTACCTTTTTTTTCAGTTGGTTGGTCAGTTGGTCAATTGGTTGGGGCTTTTTCGCCCCTTGTGGCAGGGTGATAACTAAACCACTTTACATTACTCAGAATCAAACTTGATTTATCCATTCTGCTGCTGATAATGCTGGTAAGCCTTTACATAGTGATTTCCATCTTCAAAGCCCCATACAAAACACTAATTAATCTCCACAGCCCCTGGTGTGCTGTACTATGGGAAGATTAATTCCCATTTAGTAGATGATTAATAATTTGCCCTGGGTCACACCCCAAGTTACTGGTAGCACATTTCTCACATTTCTTCTCTCTCTTTTTTTTTTTGTCTTTTTGCCCCTGACATCTAGATCATGCCATTAGGAAACACAGTTTCCCTTCCAACAGGCAGAGTTACAGCACATACAGCGGGCAGATTAGCCATCTGAAGAGCACCACAGCACCTAGTCTTGCCTGCTGGAACACTGGATGTGCATCACAAGAGTTGATGATGCTAGGAAAATGGCTTATACTCCTTTTCTTCCAAATGTTATATGTTTTTCTTCTTTGTATAGATATCCTGCCAAGGCACTGGTAAAGAACAGCCCTTTCCCCATCTCATTAACAGTCTAGTTAATACCCATGATCTAGATCTGGAAATTGAAAAGTTAGAAAGAACAAGATAAAGAAACTGTCAGATGATTGCAGAACAGGAGGAGAGAGAAGCAATGTTGGAGAACTCTCCTAGTTTAACTGACTCCAAAAGCCTGCAGCATCAGCCATCATGGCCTTGATCAAGAAGGTCCCACACTGTATCATGTTCTCAGTCTATGTTCCACATTCAGTGGAAGAACCAGTTCCCATGAGTTCAGCATTTGTCCAGACAGTCTGTGTTCCAGTCTCATTCACACACCATCAATTGTACTAACCTTGCAGAGAGGTTAATCTCAGCTCTGCTGAGATAAGCAGACGGAAACCCCAGCGGGCAGGAATTTCCCACTTAACTTTGTACAGAAGAGCTGAGATCAGAGAAACACAAAGCCATATCACACATGCTGGATACTACACAGCAGAAACTGTGGAAGAGTCACACACCAAAACGTAACTTTCAGAATTATAGAGAACAAGCAGGCATACAGGCACACAAAGGCATGTTGTGGGCTGCTTCCCGAAGCCAAGGAGGTTTATCATGAACCAACAACTTCAAAACTGCCTCCTTGATTTTCTCTTGTCTTTCCCATGTATATACTGCCCAATCCCTACCTAGCCAAGCCTTCAGAGCTGAATGAAAGCACAATGTTACAGTATTGAGACAAGAAACTTGAATAAATCAATGTTTTCAACAGATTAGTGACTTTGTACAGGAATTGCACAGTAGTTGTTTCCAGCTCCTTACATGTTGGTAAGTTTTCCTGGACTGCTAACCACTACAGACATTTTTGTATAGCTGAACTGGGCACTCATCACATACCTCATCAATCAAACTAAACATAGTGAGAAGTGATTTACAGTATTTTATTTTGTATGAAAATACTGAACTTGTGAAGCCTGCAGACCTTTTGCATAAGTTGGAGGATCAAGCTGAACTCTAACACAGAGGCAGAAAGGATAACTCTCTGTAACTTGCAGCCTTACTGATGGTTAGGAGATCAGGAGATGTGTGAGGAATGAAGGCAGTACAGTTGATTCTACAAAGACACAATGATCTGAAGAAGAATGAAATTTCCTTATTCAAAGCATGTGAAAAAGACAACTTTTCTATTCATATGGTCAGAGATTCACTCTCTGATCTTCTATGCCTGGCTACAGGCAAATCAGGCAGGAGAAATCTTTGTTGAAGAGATAAAAGGAGTATCCAAATGCACTGACAGGATGTGGACCATATGTGGTGATCTCCTACCTTCACCAGTCCCTGCAGAGGCGGATTCCTGCTCCTGTACCTCCCTCTCTGTCTGAGTCTCGGCATTCTGCAGCTGAGGCGCCAAGGTCTGGGTACCCTGCGACGTCACAGACGTGGGGGGATTTCGGGGTTGTAGGCCTATGGCATTCATCAGGCCCATGTCCCTGTCTGTCCTCCACGTAGCTCTGCTGGTTCTGAAAAGAGAGAAAAACAACTAAGTCCAGGATCACTGAAGGCAACACGCCCCAGCAAGACTGAAACATGAAAGTGATGCTCTTCTCTTCTGCTTTCACTCCAACCAGGTGCCTGCTTGCCACTATGAGGATAGGGATGGAAGGAATTGTGACCTGCACTTATTTACACACACTGGTCTCTTGAGTTTCAAGCCAACGGAGTCTTAGAGTCCACTCACCCTTCCACAGGAGCAGCATGTCTTACAGGCACAGAGAGATATCCCTGCAGCATCATTAAGCCTGCAGAACAACCGTCTTGGAGTCACTGTGTTGAGGAGGCAGCACAACATGCAGTGCAGAAGCACAAACACACACACAACCTTCTGCACAGCAGGGCAGTTTTAACTCCCATGGATGTAGCCTGTATCCTTTCCCTCCTCTGGACTTCCTAGTTTGTCAGCATCGCACATGAATGCACTCCAGCAGGCATTTCTGCCCATTCCAGTCAGACAAGGGAAATCCTGTGTTCTCAAAAGCAAACAACAGGAACCACCCCAAGGCTCATCAGCCTCCCAGACTCAAACAGCTGAAGTGTACAATGCTACAGCTGAGTCTTCACAACGCCACCACGCTCTTTTCTAAACTGACCCTTAAGTGCTGGGAATGGTTAAAAGATTCAAGGAAAGACTGCCTCATTTACAACTTTTTTTTATAAGGCTTTGAAACCTGCTACACTTTTTTGCTCTCTCTTTGAACTAGTTTATTCTGGACCAGTATTTCTGCATTCAAGCTGCCATTGTACCAGACTGAGTATATACTGTCAAAAACTTAAGTAGTGGCAATATCCACTCATAGGGCAGAGTAAAGAATCTCTACTGCTTATTTTTCACCCACAATCAGATCAAGGCTGTAGGACAGCCCAGACATTTGCCTGTAAACAAGCTCACAACTTCATTGGTATGCTGAAGCTCACAACTCAGAAACACAACTATCACCCTCTTGCTGAGAACAGCTGGCTTACAGAGAAATATTTGTCACTGTGGCAAGAAGCAACGGACTGCAGCATCACCCTTGGGTTCAGAACAATAGCATGGGCAGCACTGGACAGACTGAAACAGCCAAGGGGGACATCAAGGGATTTAGCTTTATTTTTAGAGTTTATTACTGAGAAACAACAGTCCCATGACAAGCAATTAAAAAGATGAACATCAATCACTGGGTCGGCACCATATATTTGCCCCTTTCTCTGTCTGTCAACTCCCCTGTTCTTCAGTTACCTTCCGAAGATAATTTGCTTTACATGGTGTTTTTGATGCATCTAGCCCCCCATGTTCCTCCCACAGCTGTTATTGGGGCCCTGAATGACACATGTACTTTACTATCACTGGCACTTTTGGGCACTGAATGTCACTTGCTGGAAGAAGGCCAGGTGATCCAACCAGGCAATACCAAAGGGGGAGAAAATTGCATATTTAAAGCTGCCAGTGGTAAGGGAACAAAGAAGTGATGTCAGAGCTAACAAAAACAGCAGAAAGGGTCAGGTCTCTCTAACCCAACACCCAGGAGACTCACCCAGGCCGCTCAGTACTCCTGCTGCTGGAATGCACAGTGAAGACATTATCATTCAGCTGGTCCCAGTGGTACTCAACTCCAGAGTTTAAGGCCCTTAAAATGCCAAAAAAGGAAAAAATATTAGCATGACAGGACACTGTTCAAGCCAGCACACATTACATCCCCACAACATGAATAGTGTCGATTTCTGCCCTACAGAAACTGCAGATCTCGCTTACAGTTCACATTTTCATTAAAAGGGCTCATCACCATAAACCACCCTGCAAACACAAAGTGCTGTATTACCAGATTACTCTGGAATATTCCATTCATTTCAATTCAGTATTAGCACCAAGACACAGCAACAGGAGCAGAGAGATTTTCAGGCAATGAAGACATACAACTGTGTGTATAAAATCAGGTTACTCTAACTCCAAGTAAGTAATAAAGAACTGGAATGGAACGGCCAATTCTCCCTGTGGTGTCTGCAAGCACTTCCTGAACTAGGTAATGGTCAGTAAGACACTGCCCTTATTCAACATTTAATTTCTTTGCAAATGATTCTCATTCTATCTACAGATAATCTTTATACATCCCTCTCACTGATAGCCACCGTGGAGCAAGGACAGATGTAGAGGATATTTTAATGAGTTTCTACAGAAGAGCTTGTACTGCATCAACAGTATGTGTGGTTGTTGATGAAAAGTGCAAACTTGAATTTTACATCTAATGCTACTAAGTATAATGGAACCACCAATGTTCTGGAAACCTCTCACACAGCATTTCCCCAAAAGACACACCAAGTCAGGGCTCACTGCTCACAGGAACAGACAAGGTTATCAAGCACTTCTGAAGACAACAATCACAGAAACAAAACCACCATAATGCTGCAAGTACGCATCCCACCAAGAAGAGGATGAGAGCGAATCCAGCTTACTCTGTGCCATACAGAAATGTCACAGGACAGGCACTCACTATGCAGTCCAAGGCAGCACAGAGATCTCACACCTACTGCTGTGTTCCACCTTCAGAAGCACTCTGGGCTGCATTAGCATGGAAGGCACTTCCTGGAGTGTTTTGCCACACCATGCTGACAGCTCATATGAGCTGCCTAGGAGTTCTGAAATGCCTAGGTGATGCTGTGCACCACCACATGGCTGCTGGACTGCACACACCTGATGGGGCTGAGTGGAGAGTTAGCAGTGCTGTGCAGTGGTCACAGCAAGGCAAGTGGGGGAGAAAAAAACCCCAAACCAATAAAATAAGACCTGTGTAGACACAAGGGAACTGTGTGTGAAGAACTGGACTTCCAGCACCCTGCAGACAGACTCAGAACTAGGGGCAGTCCCATAATCTGCAGAAAGGATTTGCTGCAAATAGTTGGTAGCTGGTTACGGCTCAGGCACAAACGAGATGTTTCAGATACATATAAAAACTGTTGCCCCTGTAAAGAGATGTCTCAGCAGAATTGGCAAGAACCCCAGCTCGGAGGATGTTGCAGTGTACCGGAGGCCTGGGGCTAGACTGCCAGGATGATAGTGCCCCAGGTTAGGACCCAGGGTGAGAGATGAACAAAATTAGGTCAACAAAACCACACATGGAGGATACAAGAAGTAACCAGCCATTGCTTTTTTATTTTTTGTGCTGAGCTAGTCCTGTGCTGCACTATAACCCATGAAAGCAGCTGCCAGTGAGATGCTGATTTACAAAGGTTTCTGAGTTTACTGACAGATGGTAACTTGTCACTAAAACTGTGCCAGCCCCTCTGGCTGCTCCATCCCCTGCCTAATATACTGGCTGAGGATTAGCTGTCACACTTTGCTGTCTGTGAAGCAGCACAGTCCCTGGGCAAGAGAGACTTTCTGACCTCGTAGTCAAAATTTCCATAAAAAGTCTAGTGTGTTTGGTATCTACAGCTATTACACAACAGAGCTAAGCTGACCTGTGCTCTTTTCCCTCTTCTTCCACACATCTTCATGTTTCCCAAAGAACAGGCATAGTCCCCTACATCACGTACAGCTATGTACATGATTGGTATTCTTTGCCAATGTGTGCCTTACTTGTCTTTGCCAGCTTGCTAGCTCTCAAGACAAGAAACCAGAAGACCATAAAGCTTCCCCCAGGCCAAGATGGGAGCTGACAATACCATATTTCCTCTCTTCCACCAAACACCATGTTTCTGTAATAAACAGAAAGTCCAGCTCCTGCACACACACTTCTTTGAGTGGATCAATTTCACTTCTACAAAAGCATCATGGTACCAAGCTGACATGGAATACATCCATGAAAAGCTCCTGACCATGCTCCTACCTATTCTGCAGAGTCTCACTACTGTACCGTTAGGTTGTTGAACAGCAAAGTCCACTCTAACTTCATGCTGTCAGTTTGCACATGCTTAAATCAACAGGCATTCAATTTAATGCATAACTTTTCATACTGGTTTTAAACACTGCCATTTATCAGCTGAGCTTCACTGTCAGGGTCCTATTAGCTATTCCTTTACTGCCAGAAAATCAAGGGCTTTGCCTTCCTTCCCTAAAAGGAGGACTTGTAGCAGATGGTGCCACTGCTCTAGCTGCTGACTCTGGGAACACCAATAAACAGGCTTAGGCCATGATGGGAGTTCAACGTTCTCAGCACCACTTTAACCTGGCTTTTTAATTTGGTGTGTCTCCCTGCTGGGCAAAAGTGGCTCAGAATAAACAGCTGGCACTCCCTGCAGCAGCAAGCATCTTTATTGCTACCTTTCAGTAGCCTCTTCCTTTGGCCAGCTACACAAATTACTCTTTCCCAACTCCACCTCTTGCAAAAGCCACAAGGCCCTCAGCACCATCTCTGTCCTCTTTTGTATGCATTTGTACCTTTCTGAGCTGGAATCCACATTGGTCTCTTTACAGCACGAAGATCAGCATCAAGATTGCTCCTGATTAGGTTTTCCAGCCTTTAGATGACTGATTGAGCCTAGAGAAGAGATGCTTCAGGTGCATCAAGATACAGTGAGGAGAGCATACGCCTGAACTTAACAGAGGGCACTGGTTGGGCACTACCTTTCATATGAAGATCATAATGTCTCTTCTTAATCAATCAGAATTTCATCAAAGAAATACTGCTATTGTGAGGGCTAAATGCCAGTTTTAACACCATGTTTGCATTAGAAACTTCATCACATAATCAGACCTTAAACGAACTTCAGTACACAACAAGATGTGTGCGACAACCACAGTTACCTTGGTGTAAATCAGATTTTCAATTAAGCTTATGACTTGTTCTGGTTTAGCCACACCTATTTAAAATAGTGCAATCTCCCTTTTCAGAAAGCCTAAAGGTTTTTGAGCTCCCATTGCAAAATACTGCTTGAATTTTGTAAATGAGCAGCCTTTCACAGTACGTTTCCCAGGAGATTTGCAAATCAAGGCCTGACGATTCATTCCAAAGAAGCAGAGCTTACACTGGAGAAATGAATATTTTTCAGGTAATGTAAGCATTTAACTTTTGCTTCATCAAACTCTAGACATAGAAATGCTAGAAGCACTTTACATTTTTCAAGGCATAAGGTAGAAGCTCTGTATAGCATGGAGCCACTTGGATGTGGATGCAGTAAAAAAGACATTTGTTGCCCAGGGCTTTAGGGTGAAAAATTGCAATTCTCCGCACTGTGTCAGTCATGGACAGTGAAGTCCACTTAGTCAGGTTCTTACTTTCTTCCCTTTTATGGCTGTCACTAAGCTCTCTAAGCCCTCCCTGGAAATTTCCATTAGCTTTGTTACATGCAGAGCTGCTCACAGCCTGGATTTCCCAGCAGGGATCTGTTCTAAGATGGACTTTTCCTTCACGCTTGTGTCCAGCTCACATTATTAACGAGCTTGGAGAGGATGAAGGGCACAGACTTGCAGGCTTTGCTGAAAGTCAAATAAGGATTCAGAGTGGAGCCTGTTAAGTATTAAGAGCCAACAACTTAGCAAGCCTCTCTCTCTGCACAGAGGTATTACCTACACAGCTCAGTTATGTCTACAGGAAGAAATTAGGACCAAGTACTAGAAATTAATGACAACATTATTAACAAATTACAAGAGAACTAAAATGCAATTTAGTGCACTTGCTTAACTAGTATTTGAAGGGCAAATTGACAAAGCACATGTCAGCACAAACAGATTCAGACATGTGGGTAGCCCCTCAGGTGGCATATCCAAAACTGGGAGTTGAAGACGAGGAGGGATTAGGATGAGAACTCCCCAACTCTACCATAACAATACAGTTCAGGAGCATGACAGCAGAGAAAACAACCCATAATTTGCAAGTGGTGTATGCATGTCCAGGAAGGCATCAATAGCACTTTACTACCTTTTTACTTGTATCATCAGGGGATGATTTAAGGGAAATCTGAAGACAGCAGCAATGAGCAAATGCACTGCTCTCCTCCAAATCCTGCCATATGGAAAGGCCCAACAGCAGCCCACTTGTTTGCTATAGTACCGAATTAAATTTTGATGACAACATTGCTGTCTGCAATCCCATCCAAAAATATCAGCACAACCTCATAACCAGAATGAGGACTATGGCAAGCCCAACACAGAAAAGAAACTGCCTTTCTGATGCCATGCAATGCACCTGATTTTCATGCTGCCAAGTTTGCTTTCTCCACAAAAGGAAATATTCCTTAAAGCTGATTTCTCAAATATACTGTCCATTCAAGATCACTAAATGCAAGCATACAAAACCAGATTGGTTTACAAAGGATTTGAATGTCCCAATACATGCTTTCTTCCCTTTGTGTAAACTTGTCATTCTTAAGCCATTCAAACTGAATCAAGGAATAGAGTGAGCTACAAGAGAGCAAGGTGACACTATGCTAAGGAACAGGAATCTATTGTCCTGGTTTGGGAAGGAAGAAGCAGCACACAGTATCTCGTGCAATGCAATGCAATGCTGGCCAGATTCCAGATGCATCCTTGTCAGCAGCTCATTATCTCTTCTGCCAGCGTGGTGATGATCAGCACAGCAAGCCCATCCCTAGCTCCCATGATTAGCTAGGCAACGGTATTGTTAGTACAAGGCGAAGTTTGGCACTCCCAGCAGCTGCCTGGATGGGAAAACAATAATTTCTAACGCCCTACTTCATAAATATTTAGCTTTCTGTGCAGGCGATGAACCACGTGCAGAGACAAATCCAAGTGAAAACTGGCTGCTGCGCAAACTGTATGGAACCAGCAAAGGGGATTTCTGGACTAATTCTGCAGGGCAGTAACTCCCTTTGACCAAGAAGAGGTGGCAGCTTCACTGGTGCCAGCCCATGTGTAACTAGCCAGGGGAAGGGCACAAGATCGAATATAGAAATTCAAGGAACACAAGATCTGCAGTTTATGATTGACAACCACAGATATTTAAATGACATATGACATCATCCTGTCCATCACATTGAGATGAATGATGCATCTAAGAGCAGCCTCATTTTTACTCCTCACACTGATACAACCCACTAATTTTCCAGAATCCTGCAAATTTTGCCTGTGTGAAAACCAGCAACCATGCAGAAACATACCCTGATACCTACTTGAATTGTCCAAGGTGCTGCAGAAGCAGGACAGCAGCAGCTTGGTGCAGCTGGTAGCTCTGTGCCTGCTTCAGGGAGGGTGCCAACTCAGCTTGGAACACTTTGCAAGACAACTGGTCCTGTTCATTTGATTGTGCAGTCCTGCCAGCTAGGTTAAATGTTTGGATTTTTGAAGGTGCTGTATTCAAACTCACACCATTTGTATGAGGTCAGCCTTATAAAGCTGGTGGCACCAGTAGCTAATTCAGCAGCTCTTGTGTCTCAACAATGTAAACACATACAAGTTTGTTCTGTCTACAAGTGGACACTAAAGGCTGGATCCAGTTCATGATCTTGTGGATAGTGGATAGGATTTACACAGAAGGCAGACCCTTAACAACCATCTTCCCTCAGCAAAATTTTGGTATCTCTGCTAATGAAAAGAGTCATCACTCAGCTAAGCTGGTAGATACTTCAGAGAGAAAGAAGAGGGAGTGAAAGAAAACAGAGATTAATACAATAAGAAGAACCCAAACAGAATAGTTTCTTCTGATCAACGCTAAAAACTAAGTGACTTCCAGGAGTCAGCATTTGCAACCTACCTACAGATTGCATGTAGAAGATAAGCAGACTTGTAAAATAATTTAAAGTGAATGACACATGACCAGAAAGCATTAAGAGGAATTTGTCTTATTCCATAGGAGAAGTCTTCAATTAAGAATCAGTCTTTGAACACATTCAATAGGAGTAACAAATGGAAATTAAGCACCAAGACAATTACAGAGCAGAAAGAAAAGAGTTTAGTATGAAAATGTGAATGTTTTATTATCTTGGGACTCAAGTAAAAATACTGAGGTTGAGAATGCTGTCCTTAATGAATGCAAGGCTGCACAGAAAAACCTGTATTGAGAACAAGGACAAGGAAAGTCCCTCTCAGCCAGCCTTCATTCTTCTGCTAAAACACCAGAACAGTTTTAAAAAGCGATTTTCTCAGACAATTTTTACACTACTGTCATGTAAACACACTGTGTTTACACAGAGTGGCATAGGAAGTTGTAACTTGTATCATGTTTATGAGAAAATGAGCACAACACCCAAGCCAAATAGCCTGAAATAAATACGGCAGAAATAGAACAAATAAGAATTTCCTGAATTTTCACTGACTTTCTTCTCACTAAATCTTGCCAGTATGCCATGATATCCTTCGCCATCTGGCTCCAACCACACCAAGTACTAGGTAGGGACACCTCTGGAAGATAAATAACAGATTCCAGAACACACAGCTTAAAGGTCTTCAAACAAGCACAGTTCAGCTTGATATTATCATCCACACTGCTCTAAAGATGGACAACGTGCTTAAGTCCTCTCAAAATCTAAAGCCTTGTTAATTGCTTAAAGTGATTGCAGGCAGAATATACTCCAAATAAGCTTTGAACTCTCAGAACATCTTAGGCTATTTATGATCTATCAGCTCTTCCAGTGGCTTAGACAATTTAGGATGTTAGGAGTCTTTGGGGGAGTGCAAATTGTTTATGCCTTCTAAGGCCTGAAAACATCTTCAACCACTACAAGAGAGCCAAAGTCACTCATAAGTCATATTTGAACTTTCATTACTGCTTTAGCAGAAGCTAACATTGATGAAGTAGGCTTGTTTTGTAGATATTATGCCAGCAAACTAAACCTGGAAAATACATCTAGAATAGGAGAAAGCAATGTCAAAATAAGTGCTTAAAATTAGCAAGCATAGCAAATGTTGATTTTTAATAGAACACCGGAATGTGCACACACAAAGTTGCCAAGCTCCAGAACCAAGATCTTGGTTTGGTCAAGTCTCAATGAGATCCAGGGCAAGCAGTTTTTTATTTTTAATCTCAGCAGCTTTGAAATTATCCAACCAAAAAGTATTCTGTTTAGCATATAGGGGAAAGTGCCTCCAAAAAAAAAAGAAAAAATGAAAAAAAAATCTTCAAGAACCCAAAATTGCAATCCTTACTCCAACTACTCACAGTTTGTAGACATGAAGTCAAGACCATTTGCAGACAGATTTAAAATAGGGAAAGAAAATAAAAAAAAAAAAAAATTTGGTTGTTTTATTTGCTAGCTGGATTCATTAGCAGAGTCCTGCCGGAAAAAACAGGCATAAGGGACACTAAATAAAACTCCACAAATAATATGGATTAAAAACTGGAAAATTAAAGAAAATCTTATTGGAAAGCCAAGGAAGTAAACAAGTGAACAAGCATGGTCTAGTATAGATCCATGGAGGAAAAAAAAGGTTATAAGACAGCCGGAGAACTCGTGCTGCAAGAGAGGGAAAAGACATTCTAAAAATAAATATGAGGAAAATGGCATTAGAATGAAAAAAGGACTATTCGTTTGTGAGGCTAACGACAAAAATCAATGATGTTTCAAAGTGGACAAGATATTGAACTCTCATCTCTGAAGTCTCCACTTCTAAAACACCCAAGGGTACTTATGTAATTAGGGAGTAAGAAATACGCCAGACATAGCAGGTAGTTGCACTAATTTTGAGGTTTTTTTTAAAAAAGTTAACTTTTTTGAGTCACTTGCACCTGTTTTTAATATGTTACAAAAAAAAGAGGAAATGACAAAAGGGCAAAAAAGTCAACTTAGCAGCAGTCTTCAAAAAGAAAGTCATACTTAAAACTATTATTGTCTTCCAAGTGTAACTTTTATCCTTAAAGAGAGTAATATAACAAATAGAAAAAAGAAGATGTATTGAAACAATGAAAGAGTGAGCCACATTCAGTAGGCAGTTAGTAAAATAATTGCTTGCATGAAATTTAACTGCTTTTGAAGATAGAATTAGAAAAAAGTACAGGAAGAAAAGGTGGCAGGTGTGATCTGAATAGATGTAAGTGAAGCATTTGATAATTGTTTTTACAGCACGTGGCTGTGCTCTTACAAAGAGTGCTACTGAAACTGAGGACCAGTTAGGACCTGCAGATGACCAGTGATGCAGAACACAAACTGGTAAATACCAGGCTATGATTTCTTAACACAGAGCTCTGTAACAAGTTCCCTTTCTCATGGTGGAAAATAAATGCCACTAAGGAGTCAGTCCTACAGTACATCTTGAAGAATGGGGAGAGGGAAATGAACTTGCTAGTAACTGAAGACTTCAGCAGCTTTCAAAATTTATCTTTAGGAATCATAGACATATTTAAGTGGAATTTTATGAGGGTGACTTTCACTTAATGCCATCAGTCATCCTGGATATTCCATTCTCATACAAAAAGGAAAAGAAGAATAAAAAATAGTATCAGAATGGAAATACTGTTTCAAGCCTCCACATTAGCACTCTACTTCTACAACTACAATGACCAAGCCTCTTGGCACTGAGGTTACCTAGGCTTCCCTGCAGAATTTGGAAATAATTAATTTATTTTTTTTCTTAAATGCAAGAATGACAAAATCCAAATGTATGCTTGCAGGATGCATCTATAGTGCAAAATGGGCCATCTTTCCTCCTTTTATCAATCCAAAGCATATTTTATCCTCATTTAGACAATTCAATGTATCTTGTGGTTAACAGGCAGCAGAAGTCCAGGACACACATTCATTTCCTTGTTAAAGACCCGGTGCAGATGCTGCCTTTCAAAAGGCTATTTGCTGGGAGGACTCAGACATAAACAGTATTTCCAGCTACCCCAGTTAACTGTTGTGAGAACACTTCCTATGCAGTGTGCCTAACATCCCTTGGTTACACATGAAGGAAGACAGTTCCTCCTTCTGTCTTCTTGTTTACTCCACCCTCCAGAAGCTATTCTTAAAAGGCAAAGGATGCAGCTTATGCTGCTGGGGGCATCATGGCTGGAGGCTGCAGAGCCTGAGGAATGGAGCCAGCCAGCAGGGAGACATGATGTGCCAGGCAGCTGCATAGATTACCATCTCTTTACCAATGCTGATAACTAGATGTAGACACATTGTCCCCATCAGTAGATGAGAGGATATGCCATTCTCAGAGAAAAAAAAGATTGGCACAGACAGATAAATGCAGTGATTGCTTGCAAAGCATAAGAATTTATCATAAAGATAATTTTCCTGGAATCATTTTATGTTAGAAACAGATCTCACCCCAAAGAATTAAAATATGCACACTGAATAGCACTGAATCAGTTTGAGACTCTCCACACCTACTTCCCAATGAGAGAAATCTAAGGAATGCTGTCTCTGAACCAGATGCATCCTTAGGAGTATATTAATTCCATTACCAGAAGTTCTGACTGCTGAAGAAATCCTTCTTCTCTTCTGGATGCCTGCATTAAAAAACCAGCCTTAGACAAAGTGTTTCAAGAGCTTGACATTTTTTCAGAACAGTGAGGTTTCTGGAACAGTATTTGCAAAAGCACGTGAGCACTGAGCCCTTCCAGAACCTGCTTCTGAGCACAGGGGAAAGGACACTCAAGATGAAACAACAAACAATTGATATTTGGATCCCCAGCCTTTTCCCCATGGTGTTCCTCCACAAGCAAAGACAGCAAAGGGCGGCATGCAGTCTGCTCCTCACCACTTTTGGTCTCACCTGTTTATGTTTCACAAGACAGTTCACGTTTGAGATGCCCCACCAGCAATGTTTCTGATGGGGAAGGCTCTTGTTGGGATGTGACAAGATAGGAAAGGTTGTGGGCGTTAAGAATCAAATTCCTTTTTAATTCAGTAGAGGTGTTTCTGCCATACAAGACAGACACCGAGGATTTCATTCCATGATGCAAATCCAAAGATTCAGAAACTGAATCAAACCTTGAAGTATGCAGAGTCAAGAAAGAGAGATTTACTGAAGATTATTACTGGCCACAGCTACAAAGGATGTCAGGTAGAATGTAGCAAGATAAAAACGTCTTTGAGAAGACTAAAAAAACACTAGCAGCCATGCAGAAAAGTCAGTGTGCAGCAGGACAACAGAGGAGTGGGGGAATTCACACTGCTGGGCCACTTCCTGTGACAGACCTCGAGGCCACAGTAGAGTAATACCCAGTAGTTCAGTTCCTAAATGGAGCACACTGCCTCATGTGGTATGCCTATTGGGATTCCTGTTTATATCTGACATGGCTCTTTCACTGAATATCGCTGTTATCAATTTAATGTCTTGATTTAGCTTGTGGTGCCCACCCTTGAAAACATGGCAGCCTCAGAGCCTTTCAATACCACACTTTTGGACTGAACACAAATTCATCTTAAATCCAAAAAGCACAGATTACCATGAGTTAATCTGAGCCATGTGGAAGCAGATAGCAGACTCATGATCTAATGGGTATGGAAGTCTACCAGTTTGCAACCTTCACAAGAGTGAACTACAAGACCCTCGGAAGAGAAAAAAGCTGTCACAGCCTCATAAAGACTGCAACCTGTTCCCAAGCCACATCTGAGCCAACACTCTTTTATCAACAGGATTTGCCTGTGAACCACAGACCTGAGTCCTCCTGCTCCAGCTCCAAAATCAGACTTGTGAAGAGTAAATAGTTTCTCCTGTTGGTCACTTGCAGAGGAAGTTATTTCTAAAAGCTGGGTTCCTGTTGCACAGGAATCCAGTCCCCTGGGTTCTTTCACACAGACCATTCCTCAAAGACTTACATTCAGAAGGAAAAGTACACCAAGTTTTTAACAGGTCACACAGACCTGCTCTCACCTCCCTAAAGCACAACAGCTCTGAGAGCCAACTTGTCAACACCTATTAAGATGGGAACCTTGGGTTTAAAATACCAAAACCTGCCTCATGGCTCAGCAGCTCAGTCTCACCCTCAGTCACAAGTATTAAGTCATACACTTGTCTCTGCCAGCCGAGATGCATTTCCAAACAGCTGAATCTTTTGCATCCACCCAACAAATGTACAGGCTATTGCAGAAACCACCTGGTTGCCACCTTCCTCTAATTTGCAGTCACAACCTAGTCATAGTTAATTTGTGCCTCTTTGCTCTCTAATAAAAAACATGTATATATATATATATATATATATATATATATATATTTATGTATCTAGATCCAAACTGCTAGCCCAATTTACCCAAGTGGGGTATGCAGCCAGGTGGCAATACTCTCCTGGATGACAGATGAAATATCTTCATTTACACAGATGTTGGAATAGTCAAGCATGGATTCACCAAAGGGAAACAAACCACCCTTAGCCAACCTGACTGCCTTCTACAATGGGAATGCTAGTTAGATAGATGAGGGAAGAGAAGTGGATGTCGTCTACCTTGACTTCAGCAAGCCTTGTAACAGTCTCCCATGTTATCCTCATAGGCAAATTGGATTGGGCAGGATGGATGTGAGGATGAAGTAGTGGATTGAGGAGGTCTCAAAGGGTCATGATCAGCAGCACAGAGTCCAGCTGGAAGCCTATAACTAGTGGTGTCCCCTAAGTGTTAATACTGACCCAGTACTGTTTGGTTTATTCATGAATGCCTTAGATGAAGGGACAGATGCCTCCTCAGCAAGTTCAATGATGACACAAAGCTGGGATGGCTGATATCCCCGAGTGCTGGGCTGCCATTCAAAAGGAACCTTGACAGGAACGAGAGATGGGCAGAGAAGAACTGACTGAAATCCAAAAAAGGCATGTGCTGGTCCTGAACCTGGGAACCTGCACCAACACAGGCTGAGGGCTGATCTGCTGGAATGCAGCTCTGTGGAGAAGCACATGGGGGTCCTGGTGGACAAACTGTCCATGAGCCAGCAGTGCCCTTGTAGCCAAGAAAGCAAATGGAATCCTGGGGTGTACTAGAAAGAGCTTTAATAACTCTCTGACAGGTCAAGGGAGGTGACCCTGCCCCCTTACCCAGCCCTGGTGAGGCCAAATCAGAAGCACTGTGTCCAGTTCTGGACTTATCAGGACAAGAGAGACATGGAGCTCCTGGAGCAGGTCCAGTGGAGGGCTACACTGGAGGGACTGAAGAGAGTGTCAAGAAGATGAAGCCAGGCTCTTCTCGACAGTGCTGACCAACAACCAATGGGCAGAAACTGGAACACAAAGTTCCACCAAAACAAGAGGAAGGACTTCTTTACTGTCCAGGTGACTGAGCACTGGAACAAGTTGGATATTTATGGAAGGCTACATAACCCCCTCCTTAGCTTTCCTTTTTAGCCCTGATAAAGACTCCACACTGCAGATTTTCTTAGATAAAATGTTTCCCTGCTCCCACTATCAAGCACCCTATGCTACTGTACAAGTTAAAAGGCAAGTTTTAAACTATTCCAGCTTATATATCTAGTTTCTTCTACACCCATATTAATATTTTGCCACCTCTGCTGTTAAGCATCTTGTATCTCATCCTAGAAATTTTTTTTTCTTACAGCCTCATGTATTGATGGCTTAATCACCTACAGTCAACCAAAACCTCAGGTCTTTCTCCTCCTCCATCATTTTATCTACTGAACTCAGTGTAATTAGTCACTAAGTGCACTTTGTACTGTTAAGTTCTCATTTCTACAGCTCCAGTCATTTTAACAGCAATCCGATTCCTTTGCAATACTTTGATTTTTCTCTGCAATGACAAAGCTAATGTCATATCCTCAGCAAATTTATTCAGTGCACCCTTACCAGCCATTAGTGTAAACAGTATTAATCAACCAGTTCCAGAACTGTTTATTTAAAGAAGCCAAATGATCTCTTTTTTGCAGAGTCCAGATGTCAATAATGTTGTATTCTTTCCTTTAGCCTTTGGGTCTTCACCCACTCTTTACCTGATCTTATTCTAATTCTTTAAAAATTAACCAGATTTATTGTAGTTCCAATATAGGAACTGCCTCACTAAACCACAGATATGCTAGACTTAGAGCAAATCCCTGGCTGACCCTTTAATTAGAAATAAAACCATAAAATTCTCAAGGACAGGTACACAACCTACTGTACTCCACTTTAGGCAAATCACAATGCATTTGATCCCACTTTCCATGGTTCTTATTTTACTTACCTTCAGAAATTACCCTATGAATTTGTGTACTGAGATTACAATAATGAACTGACAACATAATACGACCTTGCCATTTCAATTTTTAACCAGTGCTTCTTTTGAACACTGGGACTACTTGCATAGCATCCCATCACAAGTCCATGGAGCTTCAAGTTAGACCTTTTTCCTTTTTTTGGTCAGCTTGTACTTCCAGTCTACTCATTCACATCCTCTACTTGAGGAACAGCTGCTATTTCAATCTGTTTATATGACTCCTATAGTGCTTGGATCAAATGCCTCCATTGCATATGGGAATTAAGATCCAGGGAATTATTATAATCTCTGTTGTTTGCTACTGACCATGGTTTTCTTTGCCAAATTAGAACAGTGGGGGGGGGGTATCAGTAGTATAATGTTTTCCTGCTGTTTGCTAGACTATCCTCCATATAATAGTACTCTATCAATTGCTGAGTCCTGCAGTTAGTATTTGTCTTCCACTGTATTACTATGTATGGAAACCACACAAATATTTTTCATTTTCACCCCCAATTCTCAAGTTAAAGCAAATACACATACCAATCTCAAACAAAGTTTATTAAGCCAGAAACTACTGAGATGGCATTGACATGTCAGGATTTTTCCTTTCTCTAAGGATCTGTCAAGTAGATCTGGAACAGACACCACAGCTGCAAGCCACTTCTACTCTGATAGAGCCCCACTCACCTTTGTGTTCTTATGTTAGTGCCTCAATGCAAATTATACAGCTCAGTGACTATCTACACCTTCACGCTGAGGTTTGCAAGTCACTCTTGACTGTTCTTGCTCAGTAAAATGGTGCAGTTGAGAATAGAACACATCAGGTGTCCTGCTCCAGAAAGAACCCACCAGTCCATGTGATGTTTACAATTATCACCAGCAGCATCAATCACTCCAATTCACCAGCAGGAAACCTGCTGAAGCATTTTTGTCAACCCCCCAGTAAACCTCCTAGCTAATACAGCCGTCTTGTTTCATGTTCACATACAAAACAGCTATTTTTGTTGGAATAGTGTATAATTAACATGGTGAGCTAAGAAGGTTGCACACAGATGTGGCAGAAGAGCTAACTGTGCTTCCATAACATACCATAAGAGTGTTCATATTGACTCTTTAATTGGTGAGGTGCCAAGAAGAGACATGCCACTCAGCTTTGGGGTATGCTGCAAGCACTGGAGTGAAAATGTAAAGTGGGGTGTGTAAAGCCAGGACAGCCAGATCAAGTTTGACTCTGCAGCATTCAATCAAAGAATCTACCTTCAGGCAGACTTCATTTCCCTGGGTTCTCATCCAAGTTCCTCTCAAGAACCATAATCAGCAAACCATAATCAGAAAAATTTAACCATTTTTCTATACTGAAAATAACTTAAATATTCTCAAGTTCAAGAAAAGAGCCATTATTCTTGAATAATTCTGCTTACAAAATACAACAACTGTTCTTAAAGAAAGCCACTTATCCTGAAAGAGAGTGATTAGAGCTTATTCCATAAAAGTATCTTATAGAACTTCATGTATAAATAAGGTCTTGATGAAAGATAATGTTCAAGAGAACAAGAGGGCTGTTTGAAAAGCACTGCCATTCTGTACTACCAAAACTGGGCCAATCTGAATTCCAACCACAGACTTCACCAGAAGGCTGTGCTGAATTAGTCACTGTTACAATTGTATATATTTATTCTGATTCCAGCTAGTGATTCTAAACTGACAGTATGACTCTCCTTAAGCACCACATGTCTGATGTCATGGCACAACAGATGGAGTCCACATGCATGGGGTGCGATCACCAGCAGTGCTTTAAGTTTCTAGCTGCCAGCTTTTAAATTCCAAGGAACTTCAACAGGTGAAGCACAACCCAAAAGAATACTAAGGTAGTTTACTACCAGGAAATACCTGAAGCAGAGAAACTCCTGAAGTGTCCCTGCAGCATAAAAGAAATGTGGTTGCAAAAGAACACTTGGACAACACAATGGAAAGAAGGGTTTCAACAAAGTAGGAGGCAGATACTCCCCAAGAACACTGAAAGCAGTATGTGTCACTGTCATAATCTGTTAGACCACAACTGAACTAGCTTGTGTTGAATTGTAAGCTTACAAAGGGGTAGTTACACCTTTCACAGCTCTATACAAATTAAAGAGAACTGAAATGTACATGTCACACCACTGGACTGTAAGTGAGGACACCAAAACAATTCACTGGCTTGCTCATAATCATGACAAAAATCTTTGCAGTTCATAGAATCTCTTACTTGAATACTGAAAAAAGTACTTGATAATTCTATGTCAGCAACTTTCAAATTGGTTTGTGGTCTTCAAGAAAGCTGAGGAAAGCAAGCATATTACGAACTCAAATTTCCTGTCAGTGTAAACCTTCAGAAATCTGTAAATCCACAGAGATTGAAAGACACTGCACTAGTCATCTAAGAAATAAAGGATTCAGAAATTCTAGTAGAACACGGGAAATAACATGAGCTAATGAGATACACTTCACTCTCCGAAGTTTACCATCAGCAAAACAAATACTGATTGTAAGAGACTCAGGTAAACACCGTGGCAGTCCAAAGAACTATTAGGCACTGGGGTTTTTGGATGCCTCAAGCACAAGAGCAGCCATGTTACCCCCACTACCCTGAGAACAGAATGGCTAAAGCAGTCACAGCTCCATGTAGTGTCTCCATGGAAAGCACTTACTCTGGTCGGCAGATCACCAGGTCCCCTTTGTTGGTGCCATATGCCAGTCCCAGCCCCGGCTCAGGCAGCCAGCGGGCGGAGTTTATGCTGACGTGTCTCCTCTGGTCGGCAGGCATTGGGTACAGAACGTTGAAAACTCTCTGCAACAACAACAGGAGATGACTTGAAAGGACAACACAAGGCAGGAGAGCCAAGGAGGCTCAAACAAATTTCCCCACAGCAGCACAGGTGGCCATAGAGATATGTCACTTTACAGGATTGCAAGCCACCACTTAATCAGCAGTGAGAGTAAGAAGCTG
Source organism: Passer domesticus (assembly GCF_036417665.1). Classification (NCBI taxonomy): domain Eukaryota; kingdom Metazoa; phylum Chordata; class Aves; order Passeriformes; family Passeridae; genus Passer; species Passer domesticus. The sequence continues at coordinate 38,859,954 of NC_087479.1, forward strand.
CTAGAAATGCACATACATGTGCCCTTAAATCTTTAACAGGCTGACTGGCACACAGCTGTGAAGCAACCCAAACTGGGTATACTGACAACAATCCATTTAGCCCAAAAATATGACACATGGATATCATAAAAACAAAGGCAGGGGAACTTGAAAAAGCAGTAATAATAAGTTTGGCTACTTAGAATAGAGAGGGACAAGATGCTTCAGTGTACTGGGCCATTAAAGTATCAGGACTTTGGAAGGGTAGGACTGAAGACTGCATTTGCAAGACCAAATCATTAAGAGAATTTCTTCAAAAATTTAGCTAGTACACTGTCATCACTGCAACTAACAGACTTTGAATTTGGATTTTCAATGGGATAAATCCAAGTGAAAGACAGGTTTTCACTATATTTTCTAGTGGGCAAGCATCCAACCTTCACAAAACCTTTCCTCCAGACTCCACAGAAAAGGGGATGGTGGTGAACCAGTGAGCTGGGAAGGGAATGGTGTTATGCTGGAGCAACAGGATGAATGTTGATGGAAATGCACATCAACCACTACTGCACCACTGAGGTGACTTGAAGTAAATAATTAGAAGCCATTTGGATGGTACTTATCAGCTATCATAACAAACTGGGGCCATTTTATTCCATAGCTCTCTTGCCCACTGCATATCGTGTCTGTTTGACAATTTAACTTGAGAAGCATGAGGATTACTTAACTAATTGTGCCCTCCAATAGCTAGTACCCAGAACCTTCATCCTGAGCATCCTCTATGCACACAAAGAAAGTCAGAGCAAAATAATATAGCTACATTATTTCCCATCACCAGTAACAAATTTAACTGCTCCTCTGAGGAGGTCACATTAGACAAGAAAAAAGGATTTCTCTGTATGGCAGAAGTGGCCACTCTTTGCCTTGGCTATCACTCAGCAGTCAGTGTATTCAGAGAAGCTCAACATTTGGGCAGAAGGAACAGGTCTTTAGAGGTTTAGCTATGTCTTACCCATCTCTGTCATATCAGTCCCATTCCCTTGCCCTGCCTTCTTGCTGGGGCAGCACGGAGGGAAGGGCAAGGGGAGAAACAGAAGGGGAGGAATCAGCTGTACAATGGTTAACACCTGTTACCATGGAGATCAGGGTGCACTCTCAGAAGACTGGATTTGGAGGAGGAAGGAGGGGAAATGGAGGGGTCTGCCAGAACCAGGAGCATAAATTCATAAAATAAGCATTCTGAATCTCTCAAGACTGCAAGGGTCTTCCTTTATATCCTTCTTTGGCAAGTCAGAAGCAATCAGTTTTTTCTCTTCTACTGAGAATGGCTTTGTCACATCTGAGGAAACCACCACCTTCCTGGGCTAGTAGCAAGCTCTCCCAACTGGCGGGTCAGCTTGCACAGCTGTTCTCCCACATGCTCCATAACCAGCCACACCAAGCCAGGAGACTTGCTGGCTACAGCTGAGCTTTACTGCTTTTATTGCTTTGCAGCAAACAGCACCCCATGGAAAATGCTCCTACAAGGACATGAGTCTGCTTTTGACAAGTGCTGGCTGAGGGCTGAATCTCAAAGACAAGATAGCTTTAAAATTCTGCATCAGAATAGTTGCTTCATCATTCCACTCCATTCAATTCTAAACAGCTTGTCATGCTGAAGAGCTCCCCTCCCCTGCTGCTTCCCACTCCCACGCTAATGGGACAACTCCATGCAGTGTTAAGGGTGATGACATCCGTGCGTGTGGTAATTAGTACATAAAAAGAGAAAGCAGCTGTACTGGCATAATCACCACTCGCAGCAGTAACCAGGACCCAGCTAATCAATCTGATGCAGTCATACAGACTGTCTGTTGCAATTGCATCCATTAACAAGACCCCCTACTCTATACACAGAGTGGAAAAAAAATTTAAGTTCCTTCAACATCAGCAGGTCCTTCTCTTCAAAGAAGGTCAGAACTCTGCCAGGAAGCATTATTTGCCATAGATCACAGCTAATTCCTTTTGGATTTTTCTTTTGTCTTCTTGTTTTGATTATTAAATCTTATAAAAAGTTACTGAGATATTTCAACCAAAGTAGCCAGCCTGAAAACATACCACAGACTGACCTCTTTGCTGTGGATTGTTTGGGCTTTGTAATTCTGAACTTGTAGGAAAAACTCTCAGGTTGCTACAGGAATCCTACATAAACATAACTCTCCAGCTTCTAGGTCAAGTGATTGCTGCCAACCCTCAAACTCTTAAAATCAACAGTACAAATGAATAAAGTTGATAATTCGAGAGTTTCTTTTCATTAGGGCTGGTCCACAGATTAATTGCAGGCCATGTGGAACGCCATGTTGATGGCCAAGGTTCAGGAATCAGTTTAGAAACACTGTTGTAAAAGTGCAGTGATTGATCTTTAAAGGTGCCCACGATACTCTCAGAGTTTCCAGAGAGTTTATTTTTAATAGTGCGGCACTTTCAGTTACCAGATATCACATTGTACCACGTTATCAGCCCATTATCAGCATCAGCAGACACAGAAAGCTTCCATGCTCTTCACCATAACCAATATCAAACTTGCTCTTAGCATCACTATACTACCAATTCAATACTACGTGGCAACACCATTAGACATGGCAATTCAGCATTTTACAAAGTTGGTAGCTGCCTTTATGTCCAGATGCTCTTCTGAAATAGTTTTGAATGGTATGTTTCTCTAACAACAAACACTGTGAAATCTGAGGAGTGTGAGCTTCAGAACATAGCTATGGAAGCTTAAGCCCTAGCAGGTAACACAAGTATAGCACGCTGTTCTCTTCTTGCAACAACAATGACTTATAAATATCATTTCAGTACTCATGGCAGGTCCTACTCCTTCCCTTTAGGATCCCATGGTCCAGCCTGAATTACACAGAGCAGTTGGTTGACCTACAGTTATGTTTGTAGAAAACTCTGTCTCTGGTGATCTCTCCACACTCTGCCAGGGATTCCAGCAGTCTTCTGTCATTTCAAGAAATCCACCTCTCCTTGAGTTTAGGGCATGTCAGAAAGGTAAAAAGTCTTCATCTAGAAAAATCAAAACTGTCTAGGTAGCTAAACTTCCACACAAAAGGCAATTTGTACCAAGGGGAAGCAATACTCACTAAAGAAACAAGATGGTTGCTTCCATTTTACATTCCTGTAATCATGAAGTATGGGTAAAGATTTGGTTGATTTCTGTTTGCACTTTTCTATTTCCAAAAACTGTACTAGAAGCAACAACTTATCTCTCTGGTGCGCCCTTTCCATCCTCACTCAACAGGAGTGGGCATGTACATCATACACTGTGAACTCTCTAAAGCTGTTTTCATTGCTTCATAGCCACAGGAAAAGATGGCTCAAAGAAAGCAGGGCTATAAGGCATGAAGATAAGGAAAAAACAGGCCCTCAAATTATTCAAAGAACAAGCTGCATTTGGAGTGCAAAGGCCACCTCAAGCCCACTGTTGCTGCTTCCCCTCCAACTTGTCACCACTGTCACATCAGTACTGTCACAGCCACTAACTTAGGTATTTACTTATGGCAGTGTTCCAGGAGAGGCTGCATGACAATCAACAGCCTCAAGGAATCTTTCTCAATGATCTCTTCCTCAACGTCAAGCTGACAGGCCCAGGGCACAATACACCAGCATACAGCTAGTCAGTTAATTTATACGTGCCCTGGAGAGGTAAGAAAACTTTTTGTGAAAAGTCTCTGCTACATCCTCATTATTGAGCAAGTCCTTCTGTCTTCCCCTCCCATTCTGTACTAAAAAGCGGCTGCTTTTTAATAACACCCTTCAAATTCCACCTTTCCCCCCATTTCTGGGATGTGCCAACACCAAAAAGCTGGACAGGGCAATTGCCAGTTTCCTGTCAGTCACCAAAGCAGCAGCAGGCAGCCCCAAGCCTGTGCTCCTGTTGCCAGCTGGCCACGGTGCTGCACTGAGCTGATCCAAGCTGTGCCGTGCCTGGCCAAAGCAGAGAGGCATCATCTGCACAGCCATCTCTTTGCTCAAGGCCTTCCCACCTCTAAGGAGAGCAATGAAAAGCAGGGGAGTGCTGAACACTGCTTGTTATCAGAGTGAGACCTTTCTTCTCTCTGGCACTCAAGAAAGAACAAACATGTTTTGAAACTGGAGAAGAGAAAGTTTTGGCACAAGCAGTAGGAAAACTCAGCAGGAACTCTTGCTTTTTATCTTTTTTTAATTCAATAGAGACATTTCTGCTCTCAACTAGATGCATCTGCCTTCGAGATGCCAATAAATTTCAAGCCATTACCTTTGCTTAGGCTAAGCAGTAAGCTGGCTATCAGATCAGCCTTGATAAGGACTGCTGGGGGGATGGGGGTGCAGCTGCTGTCTCCTTTACATGTGGAAATCCTGCCATCCCTGAAGTAGATAAGGTGGGTTTTTAAATCACAAAAAAAGCCTAACCCATAATTATGAATTTTCAACTGAACTACACTGTCACCAAAGGCTGAGTGACAATGAAAACACACAGGGAAAGAAATATCTGATGTGTTAAACACTGAAGAAACCTCTTGGAGGACTGGTAAAATACACAGTTTTGCAGCTACTCTGACCTGGGTTGCCTAGGAAGAGCTTCAGGAAGGACCATTTCTCTCTGCTGGATGAGTATAACTGTAATGGCAGCCAATAAAATGTACTTCTCACCTCCACAGATGTAAAGTTTGTACTGGTAAACAAAGTGCTCTTCAATGAGTACAGGTTATACTACCGATGCAGCCCTAAAATCACAGCCAATCCACAACACTGTATTAAGTTCACTGAAAGTATATCTCCAAGCAAGGCCTACATACAGTCTGACACTACTCAAAGAGCATTAAACAAATGCAGAAAATTATGAACTCCAATTGTATTTGCCAGAGCAGCAGATAAGATGCAGTGACAGCATGAAGGCATAAGCAGAGCAAGTTTGACTTAATTTTTTTTTTTTTTTTAATTACAGGAAGCTTTTCAAGAGAGCATTTAAATAAATTAATTATCTTTTTTTTGCCTCCTCCTAATACTGTGTTACCAATGAAAGATCTTACCTGACATCTTTATAATGCCAACGTGTTAACTAGCTTACCTGTGACACCAAGGTATCAGGTAAGTTTCTATAAAGCATCTACCACTCCACTGAATACACCACATGTCCTTGGCCAGTAAGTCTGCATCACTGACTTTATTATGCAGTCAATTAGTTTGTGTTTTTAGAAGGCCCAGAAGTATAATAAGCAAACGACATTCTAAACTGATCTCCTTAATAAAGAGCATGGTGTTTTTGCTTACATTTTTTACTTTGCCACCTATTAATGAATTTCACAAAATATGATGAAATTCAGGTTTAAGACTTGCACTGTCACAAACTCCAGAATCCTCTACAGCCAAGTTCAAGCCTAGCTTGTCTAAAGCAGAGCAAAGCAAAGCAAAACAAACACTCCTTGGGATAACTGACTGATTGCTCAATACATTTCTTCATAAGACAATGTATACCAGCATTTTGAAACATAGCAAATCTCCCCTTTGTTTGGAAGGAGTCTCTGTGCCTATATGGAGATACAAAGAAAAAGGCACCTATTTCTCATGATGAGATAGGGGAAAAGATTTGCTTTCTTGCTCCCAGTCTCTCCCTATTAGGCAGGCTGGCCTATGCTGCCCAACTCCTCCCCCACAGCTGATTCCTGCTAACAACACACACATCTTTCCAAAAGACCTTCTCCGTTAAAATGGAAGAAGTGAAAAATAATGCACTTATCTTTTTGGATTTGTCAGTCCTATCCTCAAATGGATTTTATCATCCAGTGCTCAGCACAAATAAAATTTCTTTCAACCCCATTTATCTTCCTCAGATGCAATAGGATTATATATAAAATTTTTCTTCAGTCTTTACCAATATAACAAACCTTTTTCTGTCTTTTTCTGCACCTGTTGTCCATGCAGAAAATCCTAGCTTTGCTTTCTAAGTCACAACAAATTAAATGATAACTCCTAATTTTCAACAACTGAAACCTTAACTGTGGATAGCTGATCCAATTCCTAAAACAGGCCAACACCAGAAAGTCCTGTTGGATGGATTGCGAAACTTTCTGCAAACATAAAAGATTGTTGGTTCTTCCTGATCCTGGTTGATCACATAATTTATTGCTGGTATTTCAAATTCAGAGAAGTCTCATTAAAACACACCTAATCCTTCCTTTCTTTAGGTGATTTCTTCGCATTATCAGCTGGTACTTTATTTCACAAGCCTGCCATGCAACTACTACATTTAAAATTAATGGGAACAAGGTCTTATGAAGAAATGGATCATCTTAGGTAACAAAGCTCTCACTCAGGAAAATAATACACTTGCAGTGAAGTGGCTCATTATTTTACTACCTGTCTTTCAAAGGCTGTAAAACCAGGGTAATAGCTCCAAAAACCCCCTTAGGAGACTGGTCCAAACTGGGATCTGAAACCTAGGGTTGAGTAAGCAAGAAATTGTTGAACAAAACAATTATCTTTTCATTTGCACGTGCAGATGGTTGGAAAAGATGAAAGGAGGGAAACAGGAATGCCAAAGGGATTGGAGAGACAGCAGACAGATACACGTGTATGTATATTCAGTGCAGATGCACAAACAAACTGAACTGTGCAAACAGGACTGTATCCCACTGCTACTCTCTCTTCCAAAATCACCAACAGCTCTCAAAGCTGCATCAATCTAACAGAGATATGGTCATTTCTCTGGCAAAAGGAACGGCAACCTTTTTTTATTTTTGCCCTTAACTCAGACTGCAAAGCAAAACCAGTATCTGTGAATTCCTCATTAAATGTCATGCTGAGACTGTAACAGCAACATCTACAATATGTTAAAAATCCAATGACAAGAGCAAAGGATTTGCACGCAGCTGCCATTCCACTCTGTTCTCCGTCTGCTGAACCTCAGTGGAATGGCATACAAGATCAAATGTCAACAATATGTTGATGACAGAGCTACATGCATCCTCCTCTACATGAAAAGAGGCTGACATCCAGCTGCCTACATGTCTGGAAGGAATAAATACAAGAGGAAAGAGTTGGTTCAAATTTAATTCAATGAAGATGGTAGGAAGAAGTACTGGGAAAAGTTTTTGTGAAATAGCAAACAGCAATTTCTTCTCAGCCCATGCCCAGGTCAACACAAATTCATAAAAATTCACTTTGGCTCCCTTCCAACTAAATGACTCGGGCAAGATGACTGCACATAAATAATCTCAGATGTAGAACCATGTCTGCTATAATTTCTTAAATCTCGTTAAAACTATGTACCAAACTGCACCAAAGCTCACAGTAGCTACTGGGGCAAATAGGCTCAAGGCCTTATCTGAACTGCAAGGGCTCTGCTCTCCAAATACTGGACCTCATATTAAACAAAATGTCTTGGCTTTCAGTTTCACATCCCATTAAGCAAAAAGATCCTGAAGAGATGTCATTTGCTTTTTCTTCACACCAGTTTGCTAAAACGGACATGTTTAACCATCACACGAGATATTAACACAGTATCTTATGAAGGATTCTAATGAGTTTTTCGTTTCCTCTAAGCTCTATCTTAGCAGACTTCAAGCAGACACAACTGAATTGGTCAAGACAGCAATATATCTAACTCTTACAGCATACCATTCCTGCATATTTCTGCATCCACACTCAAATGTGCACATCTGTGCAAACCTTCATGCCATCTGCACCCTCAACAGTGATGTTGAATACAGCTCTCTTTACAGTACCCTACATAAGCTGTATTTACCAACAGAGGATTTGGATATGATCTGTTTTCCTAAAGACATCAGACAGAATCTGCCAATACACAGAATATACAAACTACTAGGTCTCAACCAGACAATTATGCTCCACCCTATTAAAAGGAGAGAATTCCTGTTTCAGTCAAACAAGGATTCTGTTTCCATGTCCTCTTCCTGGTACCAACAAGTGTCTGCAGTCTGGGACTTTGCATGGCCTTTTGAAAGGCTAAAAAATATCTATGTGGTTTGACTTCTGTCAAGAGTGAAAAATTTCTTTGGGTGGTAATTGGACATATTATTTGCAGTTCTGTTTGGAGTCGTCAGAAGATCACCCTGTTGACCTGGAGATGTCAAATCTTCCTTAAAAGAAGACCCAAGACACCATGCCAACACATTCTTCAACAACACAGCAAGAGGCTGTACTCTATTCTTGTTCTCAGAAATATGTTACTTCACATGAACTCTTTCACTGGAGGTAATGTGTTGCAGTAAGCCATTTACTCATATTCTCCTAATCAATTTTCTTTTCACATTACCAAGGTTTCTGATAAAACTAACTTGTGCCTCAGTAAAACAGATGCACAGGGTCTTTGCTTTCAGGATTAAAGCTTGGCTGCTTATGGCTGCAGGAACTTGCACAGCTCACCCAGAGAGTCAGTGAGTGACCTTTGCAGATCACACTGGATACATTTTACTGACACTTGCAAGGAGCTCAGAACGCAACAGCACTCAGGAAAACTGTGCATCTTTTCACTGTGCATTGTGCTCATTAAGAGTTAATATGCTAGAACAAAAAGCTTGGCTTTGTGCTAAAACTCTGCAAGTCTTTCTGTTTCAGGCCCTTCTTCCTGTGGTATTTGGAATGCTCCATCTGTTTACAATGGAAATGTACAAATACTGTGTTCCATCCAGGCTATTGACCGACCACTTAATCAGAATGTTTCCCAAATAGCAGCAGTCTTGTCAAGAACTAATTCTGGATCTCCACAGCCTGAATTTTTCCACATTCAAAGCAAAGGCAGCATTTGAGATGGGGATTGGTTAAGTCACTTTATCCCTACAAATTGTATGATTTGCTCTCCAGCTTCACGTCAATCAAATTTTTCTATCACCTACCTCACTTTTTATATCCTCAGCTTTAAAGCTACTTTCAAGGTTTTATTTTAATTTGGATTCTAGTAATCATGTTTTGCTGATATTTCCACATTATCTTCCTCTGTGTAGAATGAAAAAGATTAAACATTGCAAGGGCATCAGCATTTGTGAATGCTAGAAATAAAACTACCTTCTGGCTGCCTTTCTCACTAGTACCCACTGCTATCAGATCCAGCACAATATGATCCTTACTCTTGCCATGTTTCTAAGGACTTTCAGCTCCATACAAGATTCTAATGTCATGTTCTTCTAAGTCCTTTAACATCCATATATGCTTGGAAACACATGGAATTCAAAAATCACCCTAAACCAAACAGTTTGAAAACAGACACGAGTTATTTAGAAACAAATTCCACCTATGTTTTTAAAACAGGGTACAAAACCTATCCTTACTCCACATTTGGAATCTTGTCTCCAAGCTTTCTATCCCTGAAACTCAAATTGCAGACAATTCCCAGCATCACTGCTATCTGTACCACCCCCAAAGCAGATATTTGCTAAAAGCAATTCCTTCCCTGTTCCCTCCAGCTACAGATACATTTCACAGATTTGCAAAAAAATTCCCCAAGAACACAAGCAATAAACACTTGATGTTCATGCATACCCCTCCTGTTAAAAGTCAACAGTACTAGAAAGATTTTGTTTTTCAGACTGAAGTTTAAAAATTGTTCTTTAGCAGAGCCAGGTTTCCATGTGAAATGCTAATCAGGACAATCTGAAGGGAGTGAGCAGAAAAAGCATAAACCTCTACCTCACAACTACCACATTTGATGATAATTCATGACTTTTTTCTGAACAAAATTTGTAACTGCCAAACCACGACAGCCCTGACCTGTTGTGAACTCTACCCAATCTCTCTGAAATACTAGCAGCAAGATGCACACAGACAATGCACACTTGTACCACAAAGCTGCTTCTCAGTACAATCAAAAACTGCTGTAGTTCTCAGAAAATTACATCATCAGCCAGTGGATTTCTAGTACAATTAAATGTATTAAAGTTTCATGCAATGAAATTAATTAATTGCATCTTCAAGCCTCTATTTCAACAGCAAGATGGAAGAAACTCTGCAAGCAATAGAAATCTGCATTCCATTGACTGCTAGTTAAGGATGTGGAAGAAGGGTTAATCTGAATCAGAAATAATCACTGCATTGCACTGGTCAGCCGTGGCTTGGAGGCCACGTTGCCAAGCCCTACTCTTACAGTTCACTGACTGCAAATCCAAAGCCAAGAGGGAGGCAGGAAGGAAGGCAGAAGAACTGTCAAACAACTTATGAGAATTCTCAAAGAATGTAATGTAGCATTTCTTTTGGGAGTTTTGGAGTAGGGTATAATTAAAATATCCACAAAATATTGCTTCAAACGTGGCTCTGACTCATTTTTAATTAAGAGTTTGAGTAACAAGTGCTTTGTATTACAAGCTGTTGGCAGAGAGGCAACAAAAATGCTTTCTGATTCTCTCTAAGGTGCATATTAAATTAGATATTAAAGAATACAGTTTCACCAGGTTTCCTAAACCTTTTTGTGCTGCATGCTGGCCAAGCTATAAAAAGATTTTTACCCAACTGAATATATCAGCCATGGTAAGGACAATGTGTTAAGAATATGATGAAGTTTCCTACTTAAAACTCTATTTTCATTTTGCATGCCTTGAAAAGTATTAAAAACTTATGAAGGAGTCTTACTGCAAAACTCAAGGCAGAAGAAATACCTGTGGTGGATGCACTGATTTTTACAAGTAGACAGAGGAGCAGTATTAATGAAATTGACAGCTGTGTGCTTTCTAAGCTTGGTCCTATGGACTGCACAAAGACAACCAGCAGCACACCAAAACGTTGAAACAATACTCAACATGACTCAACAGGAAGGTTCTTTAACCAAATTAATTCAAACTGTTCTAGCTATGACCCTGTCACACATGCACAATGCTCCAAGCCCAAAGCTGTCAGAAAGAAGATATTTTTAACATCTTTAAACATGATTTGGAATAGGGGAAAACAGAAAAATAGTTAGCAAATCCTGCTAGACTGGATTCTAAAATGTGGTGGAAAGGTTTTGGAAGCTATAAATACATGTGCAAGAAAGATGAAGAAAAGCAACCTTTAGAATACATGCAATCCATCTGGAGAAAAAAAAAATCCAGAACTACAGCAGATGAGAAAGACAGAAGTGCAGTGATGTGGAGCAAGTCTGAGAAGCAAGAGTGGGAAAAAAATGGTACAAAATTTTCAGTGTATCAAAACATCAACCCCCCCTGAAACCTAACCCACCCCTCAACGGTTTCCAACTGCATAAATAAAAGCTGTTGTCCAAAAGGAAAAAAAATACCCTCTGTGGGATTCTGGTAAAACTGTGCTTATCACATTATGTACATATAAACACATCCCAGAACGAGGGAAAAAGAAAAAGAAAAAAAAAGAAAAAGAAAAAGAAAATAAGGTTTTTTTGGAGAGAGTTCAAAAGAAGAAAGAAATGGAAGTTGGAAGATTAAATTACAAGAGAAGATTAAAGAATACAAAGCATTACTTCACTAAATGGTGACTAAGAGCAGGGTACAAGCATTTGAAGACATGAAGATGAAGAAATATAAATGAAACATTTAGACAGTGAGCTTGCTGATTTAGCTGGCTACAGAAAAATGTCTCCAAAAGACAAGGGCTAGAAGCCATAGCAACTGGAGTTTAGAGCAAATGTAAAGGAGAGATGAGAGGAGGACATGTGATATTTGCTAATAGGACTTCTCTGGCTTAACTTATGATATCTAAAAAGACTGTGGGGGAAGGGCTACTCCAGTTTCTGGCAGGAAAAAAAATGCATTTCACTAGGATCTTAAAATAGATGAAAAAGAAACAGTACTAGGTCAAACTAGAATTTTAAAATGATTTACAGGATGGTAAATCATTGTGATCTTATATCCACGCAGCTTTCACCAACTGTACTTGTAATCCAAATTGTACTTTTTTTCTTAAATACATTTTAATTTCTATCTCTTACTTGGAGAGGCTTGTACCAGAATGGTAGCTCAGAACCACATCTGAAAAAGTGCTGACTGGTACACCAAAGAATAACTTCATAATTTATCTTCCCTTGCCTTATAATATGGAGCACATGATGACAATAAACAAGAGTTTCAGATCAGCTGATAAAGTGACTCTCTCTGAATCATGAACTGCCTGAAAAGCAACTACAGAATCCAAAGGTGAATCAAGGAATTTCTCCCAGTGACAAGTCTGTCCCCAGTGTCAGGTCAGTAGACAAATGCCTCACTGCGACCCTTGTACACTGGGAAAACAATGTATGGCCAAAAGTAATAATACTTAGATAGGTCTTTAAGAAAAAAAGAAAAATATTTTAGAAAACAACAGGAAAAAAAGATTTCTCATGGAATGAGTTCCACTACAGTAAAGTTATCCCTCAAAGTGAAAATTTTGAAGATTTATTTTTCATCTCCTAAAACAAGTCACCTGAATACATGGTCTAAAACTTGAATCCAACCCAAATTTCAGCTTTAGAAATTGCTTAGTTCTGACTCCTTAACTCTCTTTGTGCATTATGAACTGGACATGGCTTTTACTACCTAGAACCATCACTGAACAGCTGTTGTGCTTCACTCATTAAGAAAGCAAAGACACACATGTTCTCAACTCTGCCAGTTAGTGAAAAGATGAAGGTTTTCCCTCAGGTACTAAATGAGTCAGAGTGGATCATGGTTCAGCTGCCACACAAAGCAGAACACAAAGATAATTCCATTGCCAAATACCCTTACATATGCATTAAGAACTAACTTACACATAGCCAGCAAAGCCTGTTTGGGAAAAGCATGGTCAACTTCAGTTTGCAGGTAGGATATGAAGCTGGGCCCCTACCCCTCCTGAAACTGCTGGTGGCTGCTGTCCTAGAGGTTAATTGCTTTTAGGAATGACAGAAAATTATCCTGAAGCCTCAGCTGATACGCTGCCTCAGCAAAGTCAGCTGAAGTACCACTAGCAAGATGCATACCACCTGAAAAGGTACAAAAGACCTACTAGGTACTCTGAATGATGACTAGCCCTAGGAATGTATAACACAACATGGAATGTATTTGTTCATCATCATTTTTGAAACAAGAGAAAAGTTTCACAGTTCTGTTGTATTTACATTCTCCTGCCACGTTTGTATACCTCTAAAATAAATTCCTTCATGAGTTTATTATTCCGTGGGTCTAGAACATGCTGCCTCTTTGTTGTCAGAGCCCAGCAACTAACTACTAGGCTGGAGCCAAACACACACAAGCAGAATACACATATACTCACCCTCATAGAGGTTTCTCCACCATGGGGCTGTTGCAGCCTGAACACTTGAGCAACCATGTGTTCTGTAGTGGGGTGCAAGAGGATACGTCGGGAAGCCAGTCCCACCATAACATATCTGCCCATTGGAGACAGGCTCACAGAAATGGCATTGGGTCCTATGAAGAGAAGAGGGTTTATTTCTTTCATGGGTAGACATCCTGCCCTGTGTTTCATCCTCACAGCTTTTTCATTCATATACTGTATGCCATATTAATCTCATTCTTATCATGGGTAGAGAACAAGGGGACCTGCAAAAGTTACAAATTTCCTAAGACATTTCCTTGTTGCAGGTGTTCTGTCACTAAGACAATGAAGTCCTTTAAGAAATTAAAAACTATTCTTTAGCAGCTCCCCCATACCAGCAGTGTACTTGTCCAGACCATATCACAAGCCTCTCTCCAGCAGTGCTGCATTTGTGGCTGGCTAGATGGCCAATCAAATGTTTCCTGTTGCTACAAATGCTCAAGCTATTGCATTTCTTACTGATGGCTGAAGTTCTGAGGTTCTCACACCCTCACCCACCCTGACTTGTTGCTGTATGCTTACCAAATCGCTTTGTGTAAAGCATCTCGCCCAAGTTGTGGGGTGCCAGAGAATATACAGCCAGTATTCCTTCATCAGGGAAGCCCCTCTGACTGCTGGGAATGAAGGCTGCCAGCAGCTGCCCATCAGCAGAGATATCACAGCTAGCATCATTGTAAATCTTGCAGTTTTGGACAAGCACATTCACAGAGGCTGCAAAGAAAGAAATGAATAGTGATTATAGTACTACGGTTGAACAGAATACAGTAAGATTTAAACTTAATGTTGGATAATGGACAATACACACAAAAGGCACTCAAGACATTTAGCTTCCTCCAAAAGTTTATGAAATGTTAATACCCTGATTAATGTATAACTTGCTCCAAAACGGAGATAAGACACTGCAACGAGCCCAGGAAATTAAATTTACTCACCTCCTGAAGCCTTCAGCCAAGAAATAAGAGCAATTGCACTTTATCAAATACTGCCCTTTGTTAAGCATAACAGCATCCTTTGCAAAGGACAGCACAGTTTAAACAAGTCTCAAATCATGACACTGACAAACTCCAGCAGCATTCTCATTAGAAACAGTACACCTTAATTCATTTCCCCTTCTCTTGTAGAGTGCCTTGTTCCTGCTCTTCTCATCTTCAATAAACAGGAGATGAGTGAAAAATTCCTCCCTCCAGATACAGACATTCATTTCTGACAGCTGATTTCTACACTCATCTTGGATAAAGTCAGTGAGAAAGGGCAGAAACTTCTCCAGCCAGTCCTCCATTTAATTATTCCAGTATTTGAGACACTCATACATACCAGTGAAGTAACTGTAGAGCAGCGTAGCGAGTAGCAATCCACAAAACAATAGTTTTATTTTAATCCCTGCTGGTAAATTGCTGGGTGACCTCATTCATGTTTCCCCCTTCATACCTTGCACATGAAGACTACAAGCTCTAGTACAATGAGGTTCCAAGGCCTCTAAGATCCATCTAGACCAACAGTTCAGTGGCACCTTGCTCAGACATGGCTGGACTGATGTCCACTCTACCAGCCTAACCTAAACGCGCTTCAGTTTTTCAGGAGGTTTGAAGCTGAACCTGCATACAATATTTTTGGGACAGGGAAATTTCAGCTTCTAGTATTTTCAAACTCAAGAGTACAGAGATATAAAAAAATAATAGAAATAAAGTCCACATTTGCAATACAGAAAGTTTGCATGCTAGAAGATGGAACACCCACACCCACATGTTTGAAGCTAGAGCATCATGTGATTTCTACAGTCCAGAAATGATCTTCAGGTCATTTCTGAAAAACCATCAGACTATGCCTAGCCCAGAAGAGGCCTTAACATGTTCAGCTACAATTGCAAGCAAGTTTATGAAGGCACCTCTTAGTCTAGATCCCTTATTAGTTTAACAAGTAACAGTACCAAGAATGCTTTGTGCATATTTCTGAAAGTCCGAACTTGTAAATAAAATTAAGGCTGTAACTCAGTACTTCAACAAATCCCACCCTTTGTTTCCAACACATGTGTAGAAGAAAACTGCATCAGGGAACTGCTATGAAAAATTACTGACAGTTGTCTAGATAAATTTTTAACCAGAACAATTTCCCAATCCAGTATACCCCATGGCTGCATAGATGCTTGCAGCAGCACAAAAAGTACTCATGAGAGGGAAGCAGACAGCACTGCCCTTCTTACAGCACTGCTGATTTAAAGCACTCACTGAACCTCCTCTTAAATTCTTCTGGTCTCAAAGACATTTCTCCTGGGAACTGCTTTCCTCTGTGGCTGAGTATCAACTTCTATCTACTGTTCCATTTAGGAAACTCTGATGAAAAAGAAGATGAGGATTGAAAGTGGACTATGTAATTACATTCTGTACCAAACCACCTACACCTGTACCCTAAATTTATTCCACCAATTTTTCAGTCTTGAAGCTGCTAAAAACAGTAATTTTCAGCCTAGTATAAACAGAAAGGTGCTGAACAGAAAAAGGTAAATAATTGTAGTCACTATCAAGGCTGCAATACCAGTACATGAAATATACATGGGCCTTAAAGAACAGGTGGTTCAAAAGATGACAAAATTCTTGAGTGCTTAGTCTGAAGCTAGTTGAACAGAAAGGCAAGAGAATCAAGATTAAAGACTATACTGCTTAATTTAAAAAAAGGAGACAGAAATAAATGTACCCTTAAAAAAAAATCTAGGCTTTATTTAAATACTCATTATGTCTCCACAAGAGAAGATGGGCATCAGCACAAGAACTGCAGTATGTGCTGTGAACCAGCTAAAGGATACATGACAACAGGTTGTACCATTGTAACCCCAGTCAAACTGGGAGGATTCCTGCTGAGTGACTCATTCCAAAACCAATCCTATTTATACTCTAGGCGCTCTAGGTTGTATTGACAGTGGAGCTCTTGGTTGTGTTGACATTTCTAAACTTCTGCTTCACCCAGGAACTTGAAAACATGAGAGAATCAACTTTGGTTATTGTAGCAAAAACTGAGCCATTACCCAGTGTAACAGCGAAAGTGACAGCAATCCCAAACTGCACTAGGGAGCACAATTCCAGAAGAAATATCAGTGCTGATACACAGCCTTGTGCTGAGACCACATGCAGGAGGCCCTGGGCACAGTTTGGGCCAGCCATGTTCAAAAGTGGTTAAACCATAAATGATAACATGTCCAGCAAAGAAGATGACTGGGGAAAATGAAGCATGAATTTTATGTTCAAACAAAACACCAACACCAACCCTCCCAAAAAAGGGAGGGAGGAAATAGAATTGTATCTGTATTTTCAAAAACTACAGTAAGTGCGTGCCAGAAAAACATCAGTTTTCTACAAATAATGTTGAAAACTGACCACTATGCAGATAAGTGGGTAAAAGAATTATTGAATTTGGACATCAAAAGGTTTCAAAAAAAGAACAAGATTCTAGAACAGTCTTTTCAATAGACATGAAAGGAGCAAAGAATTTAACCAATTAGATTTTAGGAACTACAGTATGTGCTTTCCTAAGGCAGCAGAGAGCTAGTCTGCTTGGATAAGGGGTCCTTGCTTATCAATTCCTTTGTAGTGGTACTCTAATCAGAAGTGTTCTAAAAAATTGGGAGGAAAAAATGGGGGAATGGGAACATATTAAAAAGGTAAGTATTGGAACTCTCACAGCCACAGGACTTTACTTAAAAGAGAGCCAAGCAAAAAGACAACAAACAGAGCAAATAAACAAAGCACACATGCAGAGCATTTGCTAAAGATACAGCTATGAAACGTCCCCACCACCAACCCTGCAAAAAAAACTTCGATTACTGGAAAAAAACCCATAATCCAGTCCATTTCTTGGGGGTCTAAGAACTGTTCTTAGTCCTATTCTGCAAGATACAAATGTTTGTCCTGCACCTCTGGTGTCTGGTTGCATTTTCCATGAGATAGCCAAGGGTTCTCAATATTCCTAATTACTGTCATTTGATGCTCAATATTAGAAGTCACAGATCATAAACTTGCTTCCTCAGAGCACAGGTATGGGAGTCATTTAATCATAGGAGAGTTTAGAGCTGGAAGGGACCTTTAAGATCACATAGTTTCAACCCTCCTGCCACGGGCAGGGACACCTTTGATGAGATCAAGTTGCTCAGTGTCCCATCACACATTGCCTCGAACATTTCCAGGGATGGGGCATCCACAGCTTCTCTGGGCAACTTGTTTCTGTGTCTCACCACCCTCCAAGCAAAGAATTTGCTCCTAATATCCAACCTAAATCTTCCCTGGTTAACATCATTCTCCCTTGTCCTATCATTATCTGCCCAAACAAAAAGTCTCTCTCCACTTTTTTTTCCTAAGATCCATTTAAGTCCCGAAAGTCTGCCTGAAGCCTTCTCTTCTCCAGGTTAAACAAAACCAGCTCTCTCAGCCTGTCTTCACAGAAGAGGTTCTGCAGCCTTCTGATCATCTTCCTGGCCCTCCTGTGGATTTGCTCCAGCACATTCAGGGACAGATCCTAAACAGGACCTATTTAGCCCAGCAACCAATCTGTCCTAATGAACTCCTGCTTTTCAAAGAGGTACAAGAAGTTTTAGAGAGGAAAAATACTGATTTCTATCTAACTAGTGAAAAATCAGTCTATATAATCCATGTTTTTCTCAGCTTTTAAAGTTTGGTTTTGTTTTGTAATCCAATGAAAACTTGGACATTCCTAAGATAAAATCCCACTTTTTTTTGCAAGGTAAGAAATGTTTATATTCTGTACCATTTACAGATTTGGGGATATTGCCATGTTTTGTACATATCCTTACAGTTCCATGGCTATTCTTTTCATTTCCAGGTCTCTAATTCTCTTCCTCATCTAGGATTTACTATATGTCTTTTTAAAACAATGTTGTGTTTGGATCACCAGTCACCCAGAGTCAATCATATAGCACACGTTCACTCATTTTCTATCTACAGGATTTCCCCCCACACACACTGCTCCTTTTCCAGCACAGAGGTTTTTGGTGAGCAGTCCACAATGAAGACCAACATGAATGGGTATCATCCTGTTTTTAAAGTTTGCTGCATATGCTCAATGTCTCTTAGCAAAACATAATACATGAGCCCTCCTGCTAAAAGAGAGCTATATTTCCCCCTTGATGTGTGCTGGGAACATAAAAAATTAGAGATGCAAGTTGTGCTTAACAGGAAAGAGTGCATTTATTTGTCTTTCATTACCTGATTCACACTGGCATTATTGTTCTCTGCTTTGCCCTCATTTACGAAGGATGAGGACTCAGGTAGCACCTACACCTCTGGAAGTAAGAGAGCCTACTGTGCAAGCAGAAGAAGTCTAAGTGTGACAGGTGGAAATCTCAGCAAGGTTCCATTTTAAGGACAGCATTTACGAGGTTCTCAAGAGACGAGAAAGATAAACATGCCCATGCATTCAACAAAGCCAGAGGCTATTTGATTACTTTGAGCCTGTGGCCTGATATTTGAAGATGAAGCCAATAAGGAAGATTTTAGGGGAAAAATTATTGCTATTTTTGGAAAACTACTGCAAGAAGACTGCCCTTTCATCTCCTGTTTTCTTTTGTTGTTAATGCAACCACAGAACTGACAAAAAAGATCAAAAGAAACATCAGAGAACAAATTAATCAAGCTGTTGTGCCAACTTGGACATTAATTATGCTTGAAGCTGGGGAAGGCCTGGCATGCCAGCAGCAGTAGCACTGTCTGCCAAAGGAAAACTGCTGGACACACCATCCGCTCCTAGCCACCCTCAGAGATGGCACTCTCTTAACAGCTGCTCCTATTTAAAATTTTGTTTAATATTTCTTTTTTCTTCTACTGTTACCCTGCATTCCACTGTGGATCAGTAACTATTGATCAAATTACCTTCCTCAAGACCCAAGCAGTGTTAGAATAGGATGAACTCCAGATTCCTAAACGAGACCAGTTCAACACTAGAAATTGGCAAGAAACTGAATTTATGAGCAGTGACTAGCATGAGAGAAACTACATAAAAAATATAAACAAGAGAGAAAGCCATCAAATATTTTATTATGAAAAGCCTACATTTTACACTTAGTTGCAGGAATTTTAAGGATATGCCACACTCACTAGAAGAATATTAAATAAATGCAGAAATAGCAGTGTCTCTGCTGTCAAATAAATTCTCCGCCCCAATGCTGATATGACTGACAGTTTCAATATAAGACCGGGTCATGTTTATTTCAGAGCTATTAAAAGCAAACCTGGCAAAAGGAGAGAAGAAATCTGAAGCTATCTTTTTCCATTTTTGCAATTAACAGAGAAAGACAGGGCTGACACTAAAATTCCACAAGTCCCTGCACAGCCATTTTCCCAGGACTGCCAGGATCTGCTTTTGTGTGCCCTTGCTGGACTGAGCCTCAGGGAGGTTGGTGCAGAGCCACAATCTGAGCCCAAGGCTTCCAAGGGTGCTGGGGCCTAGACACTGAGATCACAGGACTGCACTAATCACGCTGCTGTCACTTACTCAGATGCATCCGCTTCAGTGGAAAACATCCTACTTCCAAGCTATCTTTTCTTTGTTTAATTGTTACAGGAAGAAGAGCTGCTCAGAGATGGAGGTTGGCCACAGAGTCATTGCTTTGATGGAGAGAGGAGTTGGCAGGCAGTCCCAAACTTCAGCTGCATCATTTCATCTGCCTGAACTCCAAACCAGTTGTGGCTTAAGCCAGTCCCAGGAGGTGCAATAGACCCCTCTGTGTAAGCAGATTATCTCACAGGACCACCTCTGATTTATAGGAAACAATGGGAGGAAAAAGAGGAGCTACTGAGATCACATACCTTACTGGGAAAATAGCTTATTTCCAATATCATGAAGAATCACAAAAAATTCATCAAATCCACTGCTCCACTGTTACTCATTTGAGAATACGAGAATCATGAACATTCTGAGTTGAAAGGGACCCAAAAGCCCAACTCTGAAGTGAGTGGCCCATATGGGGATTGAACCCACAAGACTGATGTTCTTAGCACCATGCTCTCCTATCTCTAAGTCATGCACCTTGGCAAACTTGCAGCTTGCCTTTGTTCTGTGCCTAGGCAAGCTTGGCAAATACCTGGTTTAGTATAAACACAGCTGCTGCATCTTCATACATCCCTACTACACCCTGGCAGAAGGAGATAAAGTTAACAGACTAGAAATGCCAGGACTAGGCTTGGCATATAAAAGAAGAGTAAAAATGAACATTTCCAAATGGTCATAAGACAAAATGGACAAGCCAAAAACAATGAAGCACAGCATGGGGAGTCAGAAGGGCTAGGGATGGACTTGTAGCTGGAATGTGGCCCACAAGAAGGACACAATGACAACAGAAACCATACCCAATTTCCAGCTAATTGGAAGCTTTTTCAGAATAAAAGCATCCTGGTAGGTGAAATGGAGAAGATTGAAACAATGATGTATTGAGCAGCAGATGGTTCCTAATTTCTATGGAATTTTATAAATTATAAACAAACATGTTGGGTTTTCTTTTTGTTTGTTTCTTTTTAATTAACAGCCTTCTCCTCAGCAGCCAGATGAGGCAAAAAAAAAAGCTATGAGCAACTGAAGCATTCTTCAACCACTCTACACCTGGCAGAGAAGTCCCAAAGAATTTAAGTTGCTTTCCCCTCTGATTTCATCTTTGTGCTCTTCCAGAGTCTGACAGGACCTCCAAAAATATTGCCACCATGTGGCAAAACTTTGCCTTGTGCACCAACCCTTACAGGAAATGTGGAGGGACATGGTCCAGATGGGTGATCCAAACTGTCTAAAGGGATCTTCCACACCACAGAACATCGCATCCAGTGTACAAATTGGGGGAGTTTGCTGGAAGGGGCTAATCGCTGTTTGGGAATGGGATGGGCACTGGTCAGTGGGTGGCAAGTTGTGCATCATTTATGTTTCTTGGGTTTTATTCCCTGCCCCACTTCTCCTCTCTCTCCTCTCACCCCTTCTTTTCATTACTACTGTTGCTATTGTTATTATTAACTTTATTTCAATTATTAAATTGTTGTTATTTCAACCCTCGAGTTTTACCTTTTTCTGCTTGTCCTCCCTATCCTGAGGGGGTGGGAAGGAAGTGAGGAAGTGGCTGCATGGCGCTAAACCCTGACAGCCAGACTGGATGAAGCTTTGAACAAGCTGATGTGTTGACAGATGTTTCTGTTCACAGAAGGGGAGGTGAATGAGATAATGTTTAAAACTCCATTCCAGACAAAATTATTCTTGATTCTGTGATTTTGATTCTCTGCATCTCTCCTACTGCAGTGTCACTATACACTCCTTTTGTGGGTTCTTTAAGCAGCAGGACACTACCCCACAGAGACATCTTTGTCAGATATGCAATTTCTGGAAATGCAGAACACACAGATCTGGGACTGAGAGATTTCTTCCCAATTCATTTTAGTGACTACCTGTGAAAGCAGAAATCTTTCTCAAAACAGAACCCCTGTTCTCCCTAAAAAAGTCAGTCCCTTAAAGTAGAATCCAATCTGCTTTTGCTGAGAAATCAAGCAGTGAGTTGCACATATGCACAGAGATGGCCTAAGTTAAATAGCACTTGCACAAAGAAACATTCATGAATATCTAACTCCTATCTTCATCCCAGGCTGCCACAAACATTTCTGCAGCTGTGCAACAAGCTATATAAGGATCACATTCTGGGTTAAAAATAGCCTTTCTAGTCAAGTTAGTTTTAGCCCTGAAAATGTCATTCTTTGATCAGCTGACCACAAGTATCAAACATGCTTGTGCCTGCATAAGGAAGTCTTTTCCAACATGAGAACTAGCTTATGCCACAGAACACATGTGAAACTGTGGTCTAATTTTCACAAAATGAATGAGAAAATAAATGAAATCGGCAATATTGCTCAGATTCCTGATACAAAAATAGCTTTTGCCTGAGAAACAGGACTAATTACTGCTTTTGCAAATGACTAGAAGGTACATCTACTTCCCTGAGCTTGTAACACCATGGTAAGTAACAGACTACTTGCTGATTCCCAAAATGTATTGCAGCACTTTAACACACACTGATGTAACTTAGAGAAATCACGAACAGTTCATTAGCAGGTTCTAATTTAAAGGTATAAAGACAATATTTCCCTAGGAACTCGTTAGTAAGAGACTGAAGACATTGAATACAGAATTCTAAGAGAATGGCACATGCCCATGAAAAGGCTCACAAAAAACAAACTCTATATACACATGGATTTGCTGATTGCAAGAACACACAAGGCAGATAGAGTGGGAACATCTCTACAAGCTTTTAGTCAACTTCCTTGAAAGACTAAGCATTTTACAGTTCCCAATGCAATATGACAAACAAGACCTGCAACACACAGCTGCCTTTGAAAGATCCTAGAGCTTACCCTAGCTCTGATTAGCACAGACTTAAAATAAGGCCCTGGTGTCTTTTCCAACTTACCATTGCTGATTTCAGGCAAATCAAACTTAGTGAAGTCCCACCACTGGAGCCGGTAGGTGGTGTTGGCAATGTTGCTGGCCACAGCTGACTGTCCATCCCCAATCACAGCACCTACAGAAAAGGGGGAAATAATTAGCAATTTAACCTCTACAAGAATAACCAGGAAAAAAACCTGGGGAGACAAAACCATAGAAAACCTTTCAAAATCCAATAGTCAAAACTCTAGATTCTTAAAGAAACCTTATTTACAGAAATGGCAGCACGTCCTCAGTAAGCCACAGAGAACAGGAAATTAACAGGAAAACATCTCCCTGAAACACATTTCTGAAAGAAAATAAAGTTGATAAGAGATAAGACTTGCCCAGGAATACAAGGCAAAATCCTAATCAATTCATTTGGTGCAAATGCATTCTACTTATCAACAGTAGTGAAGCTGTATTTTCACAGACCCAAAATTGCCTAGTACAGCTATAAAGGCATACCAGAATACAAACTGAGGAATAGCATTGCCCTGGGAAATTACACACATTTGTGGACATAATCACTGCTAATCACTGCTCCTATTGTAAACTTCAGTCAGAAGATACAGGCTGCTTACAGTATTTGTCGCATAGTAAGGGTTGTAACAAAATATGGGCCTGGAAAACCTAGGAGCTGGCCCTTTGCTGCTTTGTGTGGCCCAGCCTACAGCAGGCAAAGGCTGCTCTGACTCCAGGCAAACATCATGACCCTTGCTAACTACCCAAGGATTTGGGCTGCAGTCTAAAAATCAGATGGCTAAGCATAATTCTTCAGAAACTATCATAAAGAACCTGTATTTCCCAGCACAAAGGAACAGCCACTGGTTACTCAAGTCAGCACACATTTGAGAAAGCTGAGATTCATTAAATGGGATTCCCAGGGAGACAAACAGCGACAAGAGACAGTTCATCCATAGTAGTACTACAGTCAAAACTGTCATGCTATTTGCAGTCTCTAAGGCCCTCATGGACAGGCAGCCCATGTCCTACACACACATCCTGGCAACCACAGAAATTCAGCATAATACAATTTGATAAGGCAGAGCAAAGCAAGATCACTCCCAAGCACAAATGACTAAAAGGAAAGCCTCCAGTGTCTACACAGTCTGGATTTCAGGATCTCCCCTCTCCAGTGGGACGTACACAGCAAAGTCAGTGCCTTCACTCTGGAAGGGTTGGCTCAGGACTTTGCTGCCACAGCAGCAGTAATAGAAGAGACTTTGATAACTCTGTCAAGACACCTGTGCAGAGTTAAGAGCTTGCTAACTGCTAGTAAGTTAAACTGGTGTGGAGGAAGATGGAGAGAATAGGATGGCTGGATAGTTACTTTTCTTATAAATCCCAAAAGACCTCTCAGACACAGGAAAAGAAAGAAAGAAACCCAAAATACCTAAACACACAAACACACCAACAGGTTTTTTGCTTTCTCAGCAAAGCAAATAAAAAGGTGGGCAGGGCAAAGTAAGTAAGTATATTCTAAACTGGTGCTGATAAATAAATACACCAAGAAAGCTGCTTGAGTCCTGATTTTTGCTTCTAGGGAAAGCTCAGAAATATACCAAGAACAAGACTTCTGAGCAAACAGCTTTACACTGTGCACTCTGTCAGGCCTCCAGCAATCAACCAGCCTCCATTGTACATCTGCTCCATCTCTGTACCTGCCTCTATCAGACGTGCATGGATCACTTGGAGAGCAGAATTAAAAACATTTCCATTGCTGTAACATATGCCCAAGGCCTTGTTTTCTATATCCCTCAAAACAAAGGGCTCCTCTGAAGAGAAGATATGCACTGGAGAAAGCAGATTCAATGAATTAATGAAATTATACTTGGCAACCAGAAGTAGGACAATTAAATTCTATGTTGCTTCATCTTTAAAAGTCTTCAACACTGGAAGTCTGGATTTGGTACACAAAGGCAGCTCTTCTGCTGTCATGCCTTTAGCCCTAAGGAAGGGAAGAGAAAAACAGGTGCTCTACAAATGTGAAGCAGTGGGACTTCCTGCAGGGAAACAGTAACTCACAGCACAAGCAAGGTAGCAGCTGCCTTATAGGACTGAGCCAAGGAAAACACTCTGTGAAGACAGGCAACAGAAGTTCTACTGAGGGCACATAATTCCAGAATATTGATCTTATCACAGATGACCGTTACAAAATTACATCACCTGTTTTGCAATGAGAACAGCCTTCATAGGTGTAAAAAGCAATATATTAAATGGAGAAGAACATACCTTAGGAGAACAATCATGCTCTCCCTCTACACCAGAGAAGCTTAGCAAAATCACTAACTGCTCCAGAAACAGTGAATTCATCTGGCTTATACAATTGCTGCACCTACTGCTAAAAGTATCATAAAAAGCAGCTGGCAAGATTTGATTTTTTTTCTGTAAAATTTCTCATCTTTGCATCCTTTTCCCTATAAGGTGAAGAGGATGCAAGGTTTAAATTAACACCATAGCTAGCCTTAAAGTTATGGTGTTCATTTGAACCTTGCATCCTCTTCACCTCCAAAGGCAGTCACATCATATGTAGAGAAATTAACAATGGAAAAAAGCAGTGCTGCCCCATCTACAGGACAGCCCCACACAAATTTCAGAGCCAGCACAAGCTATCAAGTAATGCTAATGCTTCAGGTAACAGATACCTTTATCAAAAAGGTTAGGACACAGGCTCTTAGTGTGAAAGGTCATGTTGAGAAAAATTTGGTCCATTTCTCGAAGGCTAAAAACCAGTGAAACTAACATTAATCAGAAATCCATGATCTACATCTTTTATTAAGTAATTATCTCTACTTAAACTAATTATGTAATTGAGGAGTGCAATCATTAAATTATATTTACATACATATAACAAAGTGGAATAACATTTGTATCACAAGTCCTGCCAGATGCCTCCCACATGCACTGTCCTACAGTAAAGATGATTAAAAGCATGTAGACATTTCAGGCAATGAATTAAGGGAGGAAAGCACCCCCTAGCACAGAAATATGCTATCCTAACCTGTGTTGTCTTCTTTGGCTTATGGGAAACATTTTAGACTACAGTTGGAAGACTCAGGAAAGTTAAAATCCGCACTAGAGAGCTTTTGTTCACCATGCAGCACGAGAACTCATTCTCAGCTGGCTTTGCCCAGTCAGGGTTTCAGTCTGGATGAGAGGAGAAGGTGCTGTTGCTTGTCAAGTACATGTAACCTAGAGGCAAACAAGACACTATAGCTTCTTAAATTTGGGCAGCAACAGATCAGCTCTTACAAGGAGCTGTCCTCACCAAGCACCTGACAGTCCTGATTCCTGGGTCTTCCACTGTTTGATGGGATCACAAGTGACTGCAGTGGGTACCCAAAGGTCTTGGGCTTGTCATCCTCATGAACAGAATGACCTTTTTCTGCAGAGATAATGTAGATTTCAAAATGCTGAAATCCAAAGCAAGGGCCAATTGAAATGCAGTGAATGTAGGTTTGATTGGCAGCTTTCCTGCGTCTGTCTATCACTGCGTAATAAACACTGGATGATGGCAGGAATGAAGATAAATGCTTTCAGCAGCCCCCCTTTTTCCCTCCACCACCCTGAACTCCATCCACCCCCACTCAGCACATGACAAAAGAGTTTAAAGAGTTGGGGGGGAAGAAAGTCTTAACAAAGACTTAAATAAAAAAATCCTCAAATCTTTTCTTATAGGCCACCTACACGTGACAGATATTTATCCATCAGTCTCAACCTCCTCAGAGGATCCAACGTATCTTGGCATATGGAGAAATGAACCTTTGCCAGTCAACTATTGCTCATTTATGAATCAAGCCATGCAAGCCAATGTCTGAGTTCAGACTGAAAGGGAAAAAAGGGGTGCAAAACCAGTTCCCTTGGCACTCCATAAGTGAAAAGCAGGCTAACTTCAGACTACTACTATCACACTTTCAGAAGAACAACTAATATTCTAGAGCTACACAGGCTTTGGGGTACGTGTTTTAGGAACATGAAACATCTACATAGCATGGGAATTACTTTTCCATGTATTTCACAGAAACCAGAGTTCAAATTTTTTTCTAGGCTAGATCCTTTACCCTTAATTTGTTAGGGTCTGGCAGGTTCCCTCATAATAAGAGAAAAATGTATTATGATGCTTACAGATAAGCTTGAGGAAGCTGGAGAAACCCCTTAGCTAATTTGTGACTCAGTTTGAGGGAGTGATTAGACCCTGGTATAAAATTCCCCCTAGATTAGTACTTGAATCTCAAAGCATGAGTACCTTTGAAAAGTAATTACCTCTTTATGAAACCATTTGCAACTGTAGCTGATACTGGGGTAATCTATACTTGTAGAAAGGATCTGTCAGAATTGATGGCTTTTACATTTACTTATTCTAGTTTACTCCAATCCAGGCCAGGGGAAGTCCAAAACACAGAACAAATCTATTTGACAAACCGAGGATAAGACTCTCTGCTGCAAGAATACACCAGATTCTCTCAATCCGTTCTGAAACAATTTGAATTCAGGCAAAACGATTACTAAAGTCTAGTGGAGATGCAACAGGTTCTTATACATTTCCAATCCTCAAGTATTTTATGGGACAGTCTAGTTGCCTTTGAAGTGGATGAGCTAACTATCTCAAATGGGGCTAATGCTGTTGAAACAGTATGCAGAGCAACCTAGTATTTTCAACCATTTCTTTTGCTTGTTCTCCAATGTACAAGCAAGCTGTAAATAAGAAATGGGCAAAATTATTTTCATGAATGGATGCACAGTACGCTACTAAGAGTAGTTCAGCATACGCTAAGCACTGAAAGGATCTTAGATTCAACATTAACTGAGAAAGCCTCTAAGAGGTCTATGCTCTCTGAAGGCTGAACCTTCAAAAGGCTATTATGTTTTCTTTATTCCAGATGTATAAAATAAGAAGAAACGTCATTTCCTATTCATGTTCATTCCTACTGCAAAATTTCCTTTTAAAAGGGGCAATGCTTAGCATGCTGAATTCCACAGACCTGTCAGCTATGGGAATTGGAGCAGGGCTCAGCTGTAGGTAAGTGAAGATGACCATCCTAATAGGAGCCCCTCAAGTGCCCAAGGGGTCCATTTACATTGAAAACAATGCAAACATCATACAGGAAAGGGAATTTTTCAGCCACAAATTTTAGACTTCAAAAGGAAATTAGTTAATTTGCAACAAGCACAAACAATAAAAGAACAGATGCCTGGCCAAAAGCCTCACCCCAAAAAGAGTCATGATGGCTCACTGACATCTTACCTTCCTATATGTTATTTCTTTGTCTGATCATCTAACAATTAATAGACAAACGTGTCTAGTAAGCATTTGTCTTTGATGGTAAAGTCCAGTTTTCCCTCAGGGAAACCAGAAGACATTAAGATCCTTTTCAAATGCATCCCCTCTTATCTGTATTGCTTGCATCTCATCAAGCAAGCTGGAAATTCTTCTTCTTCTTAAGAGAATTCACACTCTGTTGCTGTTCACTATAGATTCCCCTGCTCATGTCACCCTGCTACACAAGAAAGTTGGAAAATCTGATACGCAACAGCAGAGACAGTTTCCTGAAAGAGCAAAAGTTGAGCCAATAGCATTTGCAGAGAATTGAGATGAGGAAAATTCTGTACTCTGTGAAAAATAAATTCTCTTATTACAGCCTTTGCATATACACATTGGAGTAAGCAAATGTCTCTGTTTAGGAAGATCTCATCCTACTCTGGGTGATCAATAATGAACAAGCAGTTTAATTTCCTTGCTGTAGTTACATCAAACCTCTCAGCTTCTGGTAGCAACAGATCGTGGCCTAAGTCTCCTAGCCGACAAGAACTTTCTCCAACCATCCAATATGCACCACTGAACAGAAAAACCCCAAACAAACTGTGAGGAATACACAGAATTCCTGCCTTCTACCTCCCACATCTCTACCAATCAGCACCTCAAGTACAGCACTGCCACAATAAAAGACTGACAGGATTTACACAGTATCTGCACGCTACCTTTTATCTGCAAGATGCCATAAAAGAAAAAAAATCTCTTATGCCATAAAAGAAAAGAAAAAGAAAAAAAACTCCTCCAAAACACCACAAAACAGAGAGAAATACCATCTGAATCATGGGCAGGCCAGAGTATTACTTACACATCACCTTAGTGCTAGAAAGGAGAAGGAATGAATGAGACGAGTGAGATCTTGATTTTGGCAAGCAGTCACTGAACAGAAAGTAACAGTTGTATGTTGTTAATGATACATAATTATTTCACTCATGCACAGTTTGCAAGTTTATTCTTGGAGGGTACTAAGGGCAATTCAACAGAGAACTGAAAATCCTACTTGCCAAAGAAGCAGAGTTCTAAGTCTTAGTGATGCTCTTACATCTGTACAACTCAAATGAAGCTGTTAAATGCTACTTTCTTCTTTATAAGAAAATCCTTATGAACAAGGACTGTTTAGGTTCAGCTATTTGTGTTCTCATTAGTCATTTATGATGCTTTTACCTGCAGTGGATAGGAAGTTCCCTGGGAAGGCTCCACTACACTATTGCTTTACACCATGTAACAGCAGGCACACATACACATTTAAAGGAGCAAACCACCAGTTGTTTAGGGACCATTATGAAACTCCTGGAATTCTGATGCTGGATACAGTACTGGAATGGCATGTAAAGAGATGCAGGTGCTCCATGAAGCCCTCAAGTAAAAATAAATGTCATGGGTCTAGATAAGTAAAAAGAAATCTTTCAGCAAATTGAGATGATGTGGCATTGAAAGGGTTTCGCAGGAACACATTATGGATATAAAAGAAACACCAGTTACCCTTAGCTGAAACAATTTGCAAGCTGTTTGAGAAGTGGGTGGTCAAACAAGCTCTCTTTTTTTTTTCATTTAGCCCCCTTGCTGGGAAGGGTAGTCAAAGCTGGAGTCTTCCTATCAGCAAACTGCTGGAGCTGCTAAACTTGTTTTGAGATGCCTTCTTTATTTCCATGCGATAGCGGCATGTGTTAAAAGCATGCCTCACACTACCATATGATTCAGGCAGTAAAACATGTTTCCTTCAGTATAGCCTTTTAGGGAAAAGATTCAAGCACTAAAAATATATTCCAATCTGCATTTCATTTAACTAATGTTTTGGTTTGACCTCTTCTGCATACTTGCAGCCTTTTATACGATTTGTCTGTATGCATTTAAGAACCCCTAACATAAAACAATGAGTAAATGGTTGGAGAAAGAGATTTACGCTTTCTTCATAATTTCTATTACAAAATTCTCTGATACTTAAGAAATCAGCTGTAGAGCCATCAAGCTACTGCCCAGGAATGGGAGTCTGAAATCTACTAACTGGAAAATACTGGAGAAATAAAGACAATCTTTATCTTGTCAGTGTGAGGAGAAACAATAATTTGGGTTACAGGCATTTCTGCATCTGGAGGTCCACATCAATTTACTAAAAAAGCAGTAAGATAATACATTTGAAATCTGCTCCAAAGCAACTGATTCTGCAAAGGAAAAAGGGTTTTAAAAATTAATGGAGGGCAGGGTGGGGGGAATAGTAAATGAGTCCAAGACATGCTGCTAGATGAAAAGGCAGAAGAGAGGTGAACTCTGCAGTCTCTAAAGAAATGTGTATTCACTTCCTTCACCTCTGAACCCACACATGCAGGCATGTTCAGACCCCTGCTTCCTTGTAAATTTCCAGAAATAGTAGGTGACTCTCCAAATCAAAATGCCATATCTCTCGTTCCAGAATTCAATGAAATCCCTGGTAATGTGAACTAGGAAGGTCTCAATAGCTAATGTGTGGTCTGTGTGTCTGGGGTTCCTCCCTCTGCTTATTCTGCAACTCGTGATGCCTCTGCTCTCTCCCATCACTAAGTCCCTTGCACCATTACCAAGCCTGTCATTAAATGCTTTTGGAAGTCCGCTTTTTAACCTTCACATCTGTGTTTATTCTCTGCACAAAACCAGAGTGGAATCTGTGCCTGGCAGGCATTTCCTTTTGTAAAACTCCTTCTTCTTTCCTTTTCTGACTTTTCAGAGCATGAAATGTGCCTGCTAATCCTAATTGCCGCAGATGGAGAGTCTCGCAGAGCCCAGACAAAGGGGGCATCCTTCCACCAAGCAGCTGTGAGCAGGCACCAGACTTTAAGTTCTCCAGTTTCCAGAGCTCCCATCTCACTTTCTCACATTTCTGAAGAACACAAGGACAGAATTCCACAAGTAGTTATGCTGTGAAAGGGGGACTTGCCTTCCAAGACTTACCCGCTCCTGCCTAAATGGCCCTCCAGCACAAGAGCACACCCGAGCTTACTGTGTGACCTGACGCAGGGTGGCCAGTCCTCAAATATCACTACTGTATGTCAAAGAAAAAAGCAAAATGTCTGGGTTTTGCATTTGCCTGTCTATATCCCAACATCAGCTCTCTTATCAAAGAAAAACTCTGTTAGGTCCCACTGGCACACCCACACAGCTGGCCTTTCCATGAGCAGCGTCTCGGCCAGTAACAGAGGCACTGAGAAACTCAATCAGGATGGGATTAAGACATTTTTGCTGCCAACAGTCATTGAAGAAGTTATCTTTCTAGCTTAGCAGTGTCTGGACTCAGAGGAATATTTCTAGGGCAGCAACAAAAAATTGCTTCAGAGGGTTGCTGCCACCTAACCAGAATATCCTTACCACCCAAGGCTAATGCTTGGCTCCTCCACAGTTGCCACATCACACAGTCTATGAGGTCTGCTGCAGTTCACTCATCTAACACAGATGTTAACATGATCCAGAGTTGCCAAAACTGCTGTATATAGTTTAAGATAATTGAGAGGTCTTGCAATTTCTTGTTACTGAGACTGTGTGCCAAGACCATTGCCATCTCTAGCGTATATTTCACTCAGGTTATGCTTTATCTATCAATTACATTGTTTGTTAGGGTGGCCACAGTTTTAGTTCCCACTAAGTAATTCCCCTTCCTCAAATAATGTTGCAACAGAATTCCCATCTTAACCAATATAGCTACACCAATAGACAGATGTAGAATAGACACAAAAATAAGTCAAACTGCTTTCCACAGAAAAGCCTTTTCCATTGTGAGTGTGCATTTTAACTACATTAAATCCTATTAATCCAAACAAATCAGCAAGCCAAATTCCTGCTACCGCCTCTGCAGCTCTTACTGCAAGAATGTGTGCTTAGCACAACTTGAAATGTGCATGTCTTATACCAAAACACCCATCTGCAGTTGAGAGAAAACCTCAGCAATGTCTTTGTAGAACACCTGCAAGCCTTATCAACCACCACATTGCAAAAATACAAACTTTCACTAATTCAAGAAGCAGTATGTTCCCTGGAAAGGTTTGAATTCTGCAGGTTTAACTGTGTATCAGTACAACAACAAGCTTCCACACTGGAACCACTTTTCATTGTAGAAATAGCAGTACATAGTATTAATAGACGTGCCAAGCACAAAAACACATTCAAAGGCTTGTACTTGCCAGTGAATGGAAGACTTGCAAAAGTTATTACTACCCTTAAACATATTTCAGGACTGCTGCATTACAGCACCAGCCCTTTGCACCCCAACTTGTAATGAAAACGTTGTGTCAGTTTAGTGACACAGACTGAATCTGCACAATACAGAGCACTAGCTAAACATGCTCAGTGGTGGATTTTCACAGGAATAAGATCCTGTGAGCAGGACACATCCCAAAGTATTGCCAATCTAAAGAGCAAGAAGAAAAGAAGGCAGGACAGGAACTGGAAAGTAAGCAGACAGACTTGCTGCTAGCTGGGGACACAGACAAAAGAAAGCAGAAAATGAGCAAGCTAAGAAAATGCAAAATCTAACAGTAGTTTTACTCATGTGAAGACAGATTACATTTAAAGCATGGTGAGATGGAAAGGAGGAAGCCCAGGCTGGAAAAATGTAATGGGGAGACCACATTATTCCAACTGAAACAGAACAAAGTAAAAGAAACCTGCAGCAAATAAAGTACTTCACTATCACAATGTTCTGAACACTTTCTCATGGAAGAAGTTTCGAGGGTGGCTTGGCATGATGTAGATGACAGCAATAGAAACAAGACTCATTCCTTATTGCCACGAGCTTTAATGCACAAAGCAGGTGGCTGCACCCCAGCAGGTGTGCAGGCATCTCTGTTTGAAGCCAGGGCAGAGACTCAGGCTCAATGGGTGACCCAGATCCCAGAGTACGCAGAGCAGGACTGACACAGCATGTTAGTCCACAACTTGACAGACCATGTATAACAATCTGGAAGTAACCACGCAACATTTGGAACAGTGACACAGCATCAGGACTCCCAGAAGTCAGGACTCCACCAAGAAGTCTGGCCAAACCCATAACCTTTCAGTGTCGTCTGTAAAATCGGTGCCACAGCTCAGCTCACCACAGACAAGTCCAACCCACTGCAATTACACAACTGACTCCAAGATTAAAGGAGACTACCACTCTATTCCATTGTTTTTAAAAAGCATTAAAAGGCAAACTCAAAGCCACACCCAGAAAAACTAAGGCGGCAGAAGTACTTAGATACACAACATGCAGGTCTTGCACTGCACAATGAATGGATACTTAGATGGGTTTTATTTCTTTTTTTAGGGCAGACTTGACCTTAATCCATTGTGAACAAGCTCATAATGCATCCAGAGGGTCCAAAGTAGACCTCCCCAAGAAGCAGCTGTACAAAATAACCACCACAGCTACTCCATACAGCATTTACAAGCAAAAGTGGAGGGAAATTTCATATGATGAAAATAGGGCAATGACAATTTACTGGTTTACAGTAAAATTTTCAATTATACACAATCAAGATTTGGAGCAAGCCATGCTTTACTGGAGGGTAGAGGTCACAAACTAAAAAGGGACTGTGGTAAAATGTTCCAGGATCTCACCCCCACAGCAGCAGCCAGAGGTCCAGCTCCTACCAGATCAAAGAACCAGCACTGGTACATTCTGGAAGATGATGAACACTCCAAGCCAGCCTCTCAGTCCTAGGATTCAGTGTAAAGTTACAGTTCCAAATGACAATTTTATTAGGCTTCACAAGTAATAAGACAGCAGAAGTTAAGCAGTAGCTCACTAAAATCACAGGAGTGATCAGGGAGACTGACATCCACTTACAGCTAGTTTCTTTGCAAGCAGAGAAGCTATGACAAGCCTTTGCCTTCAGCTTTCCTTGTTTCTTTTGTCAACAGACACACAGGTATCCATAAGGGTTTTTCTATGGAGCCTCATCAGCCAAGCTGGACCAGGAAAATACAGAAACACACTCCCCTTGCATAACTTACATACCTTCCACATACAGAATCCAATAAAGACCTCAGCAAAATGCTTTCTCACCTTACCTTTCAAAATCTTTGTAAATCTGCTCACATCATCTGGCCTGTGAGATCTTTCTCTAAACTTTATTATTGAGTCCCTCTCCGTCAAAACTTAATGTCTTCCAGCCCTTCTCTTCTATTTCATCTTGCTATGATTTCCAGTCCATAAGCACTGCCAGTTATTTGTCTCCCCTCAGCCTTGTTTTTCCTGTGCCTTCTTTTCCTTCCACTCTGGCAAAGTATTTTGGATTTCCTTTACACTTTTCAGTGTCCTCATAATGGGGTTGTGGGCTGTGTATAAGTACAATGTTGGGTGTTTGCCTCCTTCTCTCCCCACCAGATTTTGAGCTTGACCCACCTGTGATACCAGCACCCATTCCTCCATCTGTTGCAAGACAACAGTCATGAAAACTGCCACCAGACCAATTCCCTCCACTACACTTTTCTACTCTGATACCTCGAAGAAGCCTTGAGATCTGCCTTTGTTGGTCTGTGGTGAACCAGAAGACAGATCCTCAAACAGCTTCTGTGTGCAGCACACCAGGAGACATCACATGGATGGGTTCATGCATGCCTACACCATGAATGCTAATATGAACAATTGTTTGATAGAAGACAAAGTGTTTCTCCAGCTTAACTGAAGCCCACGCCTGCAATCCCAGCTATCTTTGACTCATTCCTCAAACCCTCCCCTCCTCCAGCTTCCATTTGTCTCTGCGCAGAATCTCAGCTGCTTATAAGAAAATTACCAAGTGACATTACTTCCTCTACCTTTTCAATCTTCCCTTCCCCTCCTGCAATTCCTCCCATAACAGACACAAGCATGTTCCCAGTCCTTCTAAGCGCTCCACCAATATCTACTGATTTTTCCCTCTTTTGTATCAATTTCTATCCCTTGCCATTTGTCAGTAAACATGTGTATGCTCTTCTCCTCCCTCTCACAACACAAACAGACATTCATTTCTTGCATCTCTAAATTTCTCAGTGACTCTGGATCACAGTTTGGATGTCTAGGATGAGAAGAGGAAATGCATTGTCCCATATGTCCTTATCTCTAGCTCTTCAACTGTATCTGAACTCTAAGCAGTCACTGTTCTTCTTCCACTCCAGCACATCTTCCATCTCAACTACTACTGAATCTGCTCTACTTCTAGTGACTCCCTTGCTGGTCAAAACTCAGAACTAGTAGTCTAACTATTCTCATTAACTCTTTCTTAGCAAAGGTACTAACATTTTTAATTATTTGATTGCTCCTCCCTTGCCTTCTGTGAATGGCTTCTACCTACCACTACCACTCTAACCAACCCCAAAGATGCTGAAAGAGACAACCAAGAAATTATGACCACCACTACAACTTCTTGCATACTCTGCTGCCAGCCCTGAAGTTATCTAATGGCCATAAGCCACACCTACCTACTCCTTCCCACCTATTGCTGCAAAACCTGGTGGGTTGAAGCATACTGATACAGCTGAAATTGTACCTTGTTTCAGGCAGTGTTTGAAGCAAGGAGAAGAAACATGAATCTGGTTCCCAGAGCAGCAAGAGTAGAACGCAGAAGCCAGGCTATGAGGGAACTCAGAGTCCAGAGCTGTTATATTTGCAGAGGCTGGCTCACAGTTCTCACTGATTTTGAACTCTCAGAAACATAACAGCTCCTGCCTGCCAGGGCTTCTGGATTACAGCCCACACTGAGCTTAACAGGAGAGTGTGTCAACCTACTGCTCAAGAAAGCAAAATACAGCTTCCTTTAGTAGCACTACATTGCAGCTCTTGCTTAGTTCAAAACCAGCTCTGAAGTCCCGCAGACACTGGAGACCATTCCTACTTCATTCCAGAGGTGATGGGTGAACTAATTTAAAAAAACTACATGGCACAGAGGGACACATATGAGGTATGCCTTTGGATCCTGTTTATATCTTCTAGGGTACAAAATCTCCATTTACTTTTGAGTTCTGAGGCAAAGAGCTAAAAAGCCAATATGAACTCACCTAGTACTAGAGCCTGTGTTTGCTACTGCACAAATGCTGTTTGGCTTCTCTGCTCAGTTTTTTTCAAGAACTTCCCCATCTCATGCAAGACACTTAACACCTTCCACATTTTAAACAACCTAAAAGCACTGACAAATCCAGCCTTTATGTTCTGGCGAAAGCCTAAATTTATTTCCTAGGTTCTGCCCTTGCCACAGGCATTTTCTAAAACTCCTCCAGGTTCCACACAGGGGGCAACTTATAGTGGCTCATGTTAAGGTAAAATACCTAGGTAAGACAAATCCACAAGCAGACCAGAAGCATAAAACCAACAGTACCAGCTGAGTAATGATACTATATGAAGGAAAAATCACTACTGCAGAACCTAATAGCTAACACAACCTTTGATTTGTATGCATTAAGTGATACCAGATTGAGACTTTAATGATCAATTACAAAAAAACGTCCAATGGTACAATCCTATCTAGCTGCAAAAGGGACCAGGAGATCATCACAAGGCATTCTTACCAGATCCATTATAAAACACACAACTATGTTGCCATAGCAAAAACTGCTTCCATCTTTAGGGCAAGGTGGCTATAAAAATGTCTATGAAGGTATTCTATACGGGGCGTAGCAAACCTGTCTTAGGATTTGCTTTGTGGTGTTGGGTTCCCCCCCGACCCATAAAGCACATTAGTGAAAATCATGACTAATCTCTTCAAAGATGACAGCCAAATGTGGCAGGCCACTGAGGACTCCTACCCCTCTGCACAGCAGATCACACGGGTTCCTGCCTCCCCTCTGCGCTCTGGAGCGTGGGTAATTTTTTTTATTATTTTTTTCCCCTTTTAAAAGGAGGCAGCAAGCTCTGGGAAAATACTTTTATGGCTAAGTGAGTTTTACCACCCACAAAGAGACAGGTCCCCAAGGGGCTTCACCGCCCACAAAAGATGAGCACTTCTGC
The DNA here is from genome assembly GCF_036417665.1 of Passer domesticus. NCBI lineage: Eukaryota > Metazoa > Chordata > Aves > Passeriformes > Passeridae > Passer > Passer domesticus. The sequence continues at coordinate 38,896,898 of NC_087479.1, forward strand.
AAAGCCTTACCCCTTCTGATATAATGATATCTAGAAATTCATCTCTTTAACAATGCACACAAAAGGAATCAGCCTGCACCCTTCACTTTTAAGAACATGATCACCTCTCTCCAATGCCTTTCTGAATCTCAAAGGCAGCTTTAGATTCACAGCCACCAATACAAAGAAAGGCTTACTGGGACAGCTTGCATCAGAAAACACATTATGCAAGCTTTCTCAGGTTCAGTGCTTGCTTCCAGTCCTGCAGCACTTGTGACACGATGCAAATAGCTGAAGAACCTCTCCAGCAATGGGACCCCTAAAGACACCCTATGAAAACTCCTGTACATGTACCAGGAACTTTGAGACCAGTACTACGACCATAAATTTTCCTTTGTGACTAGGCAATAATTTTGCTAGATTAAACACCCCATGTACTGGAAAAAAACCCTCTTTCAGCAATCAGTTACCTCAAGGCAAGTGATGAACTTTATGCAGCAGGACTTCAAGAAATTAAAAACTCCCAACACCACTGTTCAAGTATAATTTTTTCTTCCAAGCTAAACTGTTCTGATATCAGGTTCTGCATCTTTCTATGCCTTTTGTCTATTGTATTAAAGGGTGCTCTATCAGACATTTTTCCCCCACAGATATATCTAGACCAGTCAAGTAATAACTACCTACTACTTTGATTAGCTAAGTACATGAAGCTTATGTCATTCTATAGCTGAAGTTTTCCTCAGCTGATTCTTCCTTCAGCTATACTAAGTCCCGTCCTTCTGAATTGTAGACATAAAGAGTTGCACAGGGACTTGAACATCGCCTGGAATGATGTCAGTAAGACCATATAAAAAGACAACAGTAGTTTCATACTCTCTGATATTGCCTGCCTACATAAGGTTGTAGAGCTGTAGCATCATGACAGGGATTCATATTCTATCGGTTCACTGCAGCTCCCCAAAGCCATTTGCAGAGTTGCTACATTGCCCAAAACAAGACTTCACAAACTGCAAATAGGATACACATTACTGGTCCCAGAGTACCTTATCTCACTCTGGGCTGTAATAATAGTCACAACGGTATCATTGCTTGGATCACCACTGGGAACAAAGCAGCTGAAGGAAAGATCAGCTCTCCAAGAAAATAGATTTCGACTGCTACTTTCACACTCCATATTTTATTATCTACAGTCAGAAGTGTATTGACTCCAGATCCCAAACACCTTCTTTGAAAGATCAACAGCAACTAAGAGAGCTTTAACTGCTGGTTTGTTTGACATATATCCTGCCTCTGGCCCAGTCAGTCCATAAAACTGCTTCTTTATCTGTCCAAAATCTTCCCTGTTGTTTCAGCTTAATTCAAGGGCTTTGAGCATCATTGTTCCCATTTGAAGAGTCTTCCACGAATGCATATGAAAGTCTATCAAGTGCTGGTAACAACTCTGCAACTGCACCATCATCTCTTCTGGATACAGATGGTAAAAGTGTAATAGCATTTCAAGGCTCTATATTTGGGGCCTTTAAACTTTATTGTATGGAGGACAGTTGTACACCATGCTCTAACAACTTCTCTCATAGGGCAGCCTAATCAAGGACACCCCACAGCAAACAGTCTCCACAATTCCTTAAATGGAGCCAGTCACAGACGGTATCTGGCACAGCTGAGTAAATGCAGCTCTTTACAACTATTGCTAACCTCAGTGCAGCATCACTTCCAGATATTAGCCAAGAATCCCCTGTTGCCTCAGACCTCATCAAGCATCTGTGAAGTGGCCTGCACTCACTCTGACCAGAAGAGGGGTGCTCGTTCTAATCACACTTGCAAATAAAAATTGTAAATTATACTCACAATGTACAGCCACTGATCCAGACCAAGTCTTTCTACGGACACTTCTGCTACGTAAGCAGGCAACTGAAAGGTTTTCAGCTTCCAGTTACCAAAAGGAACACGAAATAAATATAAACTCCTGGAAAGTTAGTAACAAAGCACTCTCCAGTAACATCTGCTCTCTCAGCCCTTGAAGGAGCCAGAAGCCCTCTGCAGTAACAACCATCGTAAGGTTTTACAACACAATACATACAACCAGAAGCAACTGTACCAACTCCTACAATACAGTGTTTAACAGAACTACAACTATTCTCTCCTACACTGAACCCAAACATCATTTCACTGTTCCTGTGTACTCAAATTCAGAGAATCTCTGAAGACAGAGTGGAAAGGGCCTCTGAGATACTCTAGATAGACCATTCCCTTGCTCAGAGCAGGGTGAATTACAGCAGGTTACCAGGGACTATCTCCAGTCAAACTTGGATATCTCCAAAGATAAGAGACCCCATAATCTCCACAGGCAAACTGTTTCAGAATTTGACCACTCTCACAGAAAGAAAAAGTTTTCTTCAAATGGAATTTCAATTTGTGTCTATTGCCTTTTGTCCTTTCACTGGGCATCCCTGAAAAGAGTCTGGCTTTCTTCATTCCCTCAGTTATTTATACATATTGACAAGATGCAGTCCAAGCCCTCTCTTCTCCAGGCTGAAGAGTACCAGACTGAGTCTCTCTATACCTATTCTCTCAAGTCAGTCTGTAAACCCTTACTTATCTCTATGGCCCTTCACTGCACTTACTCCAGTATGTCCATGCCTTTCTTGCACTGGGGTCCAGAACTCGACAAATACTACAAATGTGGCCTTACCAGGCCTGAAGAAAAGGATCACCTCCCTCAGTCTGCTGGCAATGCTCTTCCTAATTCAACACAGCACACTGATGGCCTTAATTCCTGAAGGGCACATTTGCTGGCCCATGTTCAAGTTGCTGTCCACAGAACCCCCAGGTCACTCATTGCACAGCTGCTTTCCAGACAGTAAGTCCACAGCCTGTTCTGGTGTATGGGGTCATTCTCCCCCAGGTGTAGGACTTGGCATTTTTCTTCACTGAACTTAATTTTTGCTGGTCCATTTCCCAGTCTATGAAAGTCCCACTGAACATCAGCATAACTTTCTGGTTCATCACCTAATCCTCCCAGAATTGCTGAGGGTGCACTCTGATCCATCATCCAAGTGACGAATGAAGGTCTCCTCTTCTAAATAACATCCTTTCTGCCATGAGAGCAGGATGCAGCCTGCCTAATTTTTGGCATCTAAGTAACCCATGGCAGAAACGTACTCTTCCAAAACTCCCAATCTAATCAGTGTTAAATATACTGTCAGCTCCACAGAAGATTCAGAGCACCTCATTTCAGCTCACTGCAGGTGATGAATCCTCAGAGCAGAGGCTTTTTTTACTCTGCTAACTATACAGGAAGCTTGGCCTCCCAAGTCAGATGACCCCAAAATTACAGTGCAAATGCCTCCCATAGTGCACATAGCTGTGGATTCTTATTTCCAGTTGACTCACAGTCCTCTCAATTAACACATTCCCAGACATAGCAGATTGTGATAAACTATGGCTTGAGTTACAAAAGCATAAAGAAAAGACAAGAACAAAAAGGACTGAGCAATAGTAGGCTTTAAAGTGCTAATAGCACAATTTTGACTCTTTAGCTCCCTTTTACCATGCAATATTTAAGAGACTCATGGAAAATCTCCAGTTCTCAGGTGTGAACGTTCTTTGCATACAAAACCATTGATACACAAAATCAATTTCAGAAATTAAACTGATTTTGATATCACTCAAGCCTTAGATTACCCTGGTTTCTGGAACCAAATAGAGGATAACATTTTACAATGGCTGTAATGCAAATTCATTCCATCTGCCCTATAATCTCTAGTGCTTTGCACTCTTAATATCCCAACCAAAGAATTCAAACTGTACCTGTTCACAGATGTAAACACAGAAGTCTATGTGGCCACAGAGCACATCTGCTGCTAAGTGGAAGATGCAAGTGAACAGCAACACAGAGGAAGCAGGGCACAATAAGCAGACAGCCAGATTAAAGTTATTCCATACAGAAAGTACCCTGACACCTTCTGGCTGTTTGTGCTTTTTGCGTATGACCATGTACAGCAGGAGCTGACAGCAAAATAAGAATGAGTAACTGCTCAGACTCTCAATGCAGAGTTTGATATTTTGGATGTGAGGGAAAGGCTAACTGGAAACAACACATGCAACCTCTTCCAGCACATAAATGCATATGTTAATGACTTTCTCTTAACACTGTCTATCACCCACTTTCAGGAGACATCTAGGTACACAGAACTAAATCCGGTTTAGCTCAGAGGAGTATTTATCTGCATCAAAATGAATGCCAACATCTTAGGAACGTTTGTGGAGGTTTTTGCACTGGACTAGCATTTCAGAAGAGATTGCCTGTAGGTCATTCAAAGGCTAATTGCATCAACTACCTATCAGCCTTCACTGTGCCAAGGTACAACATACAGGATGACACAGATTACAGCGCCAGAAAAGAGGCAGCTGGACTGCCAATTAAAGCACAGAGCCGGAAAAAACAAACTCACTGGTGTCCTGCAATATAGGGAAAAATTACTTAAGTACTATAAAGATGGACCTGCTAGGAAGAATGTAGCATCTGTGGATCAGCTATCTGATCCCAATGTTGCCACAAAGTTGTGTATTAAGAGTTGTTTTCTAGGCTTGTTTTTTTTTTTTTTTTAAGCATTAACAAACTGTCTTATATCCTCTGGGAGAGGGATTTCATTTGAAGAATGTGTGCTAAGATGTTCACCTTCTGACCATAATCATGATGTTGTATCATCCTGGAGCCACAGATACAGAATCCATGAACTGGAAGTCAAGAAGGGATCTACTACTATGAGAAAGTTAACTCACAGTATATGACTTTATTCTGCACATAGGACATCAAACAACCAGGAGATTTTATTTATGAGATACTCTACTGTAATTGAGCAGCAACATTAAAAACTTTCATGGCTGAAGGCTGATCTAGGAAAACACCAGCTGATGAGAGACAAAGGCAGATTAGAGCTGAGGTGCTGCAACTAACCTTCCAAGGGCCTCAAGTGTGTTTTTAGAATACATTAAGCAAATTTGTAAGTGAACACTTAGATAAGAGGATGTCACGCAATTAAAGTCATTGCCACATTTGTAAAATCCTACTGTCTCCTAAAGCTTAAGTACCACATTGAGGAAACCAACATCTCTAAGGATACCTCTCACCAGTCCCATGAAGAGACACTCCATCATTCCCTCCTGTAAGAAGTTCATTCATTTGCAATTCAGCCATACAGCCCCTTTTTGTCCTTACATTTCTTCATGAAAGGCTGCACTTTCACAGAAATTATAAACTGTTCTCAAGTCTGTGATGAAGATGACAGGTATCTATAACTCTCAAGTCACAGAAGAATCTGAGGCATATTTTAAGCCTCTTATATCATTTAGCATCCACTGACAGAGATCACAGAGAGACCATAAAAATAAAGTTACTCAAAGGTTCACATCTTTCCACATTTAGCAGTACCAAATAGAATAACAGAAACATACAGCATAGAAAGGCACACAGCTATGTTCATTGATTCTATTATTCTACAGAACTCTCTACTGTGAAAAGCAGGATTAGATCAGGACACTAATTCAAATTCACACAGCTGTCTCAGATGAAAAGGCAGAAGCAAGCCAATATCAATAAGCCAGTGATGGACAGCTGAAGGTACAGCTTAAGAATAACACTCAAATCTCAGGGAACTGTACAGAAAATACGTAACTAATAATACTGAGAAAAACATGGGTACATCAGAGACAACTGACAATGTGTCCTTCTATCAACTTTTGCTGGCCTTCTGGAGCTCTCAAGTCATCTTTGTCTTACCCTGCACAGCTGTGCATCACTACAAGCACATTTGAGGGATGGGAGCCTCTCAGAACAGAATTAACAGCATAGTGTACATGACAGAGCAGGATTACATCAAGACAACCTGAGCCACAGAAGGCAATCACACCTGAAATGCCAGAGGAACTGGAGATCTGCCTTCAACATGGTTTTGAAGGCAAAGAAGCCTTTTATCATGATCACTTCTATCATTAGAGCAGAAGTGAAAGGTTACTGTAGGGCTAACTCAACTTGCAATGGCAAACAATACTCTATGCAGCTGCACATACCACAGGCTCAATGATATCCATTTAGGTGGCTTTAGGTTAGAACCACTCACTTGTGAACATCAGCCCTAAATACAGCTAGAGTGATTAAGAAATTGGGAATGTGCACCAGGAGGCACCTTAACTAGTGTGTGTCACTGGTGAGAGGCCATCACCATACTTCTTATTAGGAGAACTATTACATGCTCAATCACATTCTTCCTGTCCCAGAAGGATGACACTATCCATCTTAACTACTTTTCACCACGATGAAACTTCATACACTCTAACAATTGTGTGTTAGCAGTTGTTGGCTGAAGAACAGAAATTCACCAGAAGACATACGGCTTTGAATTATTCCCGGAAGTAAAGCTCTAAAGAACAGCACAGCTTATGGGATTTTGGGAAAACAACAGCCAAACTTCACACTTTGAAATTCTAGACTTCCATTGAAGGGATCAACTGATTCTTAGCTTCATTAATAGCCTCAGCCCCACCCCAGTATAACAAGGCTACAGACACCTTGCTCTGGCAACTCCAGGAGTGATATCCAAAGCTGAACCATTATTGCTCTTGTAGCAGGCTATACCCTGAATAGGTGTGGGATATGGAAAAATCTGTAATCAAACTCATTCTTTGACTACATGTAAGTGTTCAGTCTCTGGTCTGAATCTATTACCCTGAGATAGCAACGAAATCACTCAGAAACTGGGAACGTAGAATCTGTATCACTCAAACCTTAAGCCCTGTGGAATCTGGATCTCCCCACAAGGTGGAAGACTCAGAGCAACTGTGCTGGATTTCGTTTAAGCAGATAAAAGTCTGGGGGCAAAGCCAGAACAGATAAACATGACCTATGACCACACAAGAAAAAAATATTTTGTTTGTTGAGATACACATAACTGAATAGAAGCCTATTAAAACAAAGTGAGGCAAGACAGAAGCATTTCACAAAACTAGGTAACTCCACCATAAACTTTCATCTGCAGGTTGCCTAATGAGTAACAGAAATGCCAACAAAATGGTATTTGTGCCCATTTTTAAAGCCTTCTGCAAAGTTCCTTGGGAAACATTGATTCTCTTCTTCCCCTAAGCTTTCACTGAACTGAAACTAAAGCCTTCTTTGTTTCACTATACTATTAGCATGTCTCTGTCCATCTCAAAGCAGTCAATTACTATAAAGCCTGAGGCAAAAGTTCACAGAGGGGAACAAGAGGTCACAAGCACTTCAGCGACAATGATGCAGACCTTTTCTTTTAAATGTATCTACGGATTTTATAAAAGATATTAAAATGGATATCCTGGTCTGTGCTATGAGATACCAAAAGATATCTGTAACTTGGCCATCACAACTTAACAGTGTCCTGCTTCCCAATGCAACTTAGGACAAAGAGAAATTTATTTAAAAAAACAAACAAAAAAGGACCAAACCAAAAAAGCAAATAAATGAACCAAAGAAACAAACAAACAACAAACCCAAACAAAACAGTGGGCAGAAATACTCAGCTTACAGAAACATTTCAAAAAAGCAGTAAGAGGTAGTAAACACAATACTGAGCTGTGTGTTCCTTGGATGTATTAACGCTGCTGAGCTTTGCAGCAGTACTAACTCCCACTAGAAAAGGTGTCATCTCATCCCCCAGAACATCATTTTGGTATCTCCTGGGAAGTGTAGAAGGGGAAAAGAAATTTTAAAAAAAGAAGGAAAAAGAAAAACAAACCAAAAATCAAACCCCCACTCTGTTGGCCCACAAATGGCAAGAGAACCCAAGAGACTCTAAGACTGAAATGGCCCCAAGATGCAATATTCCACCTACATTGCCACATGCAATCAATCAGTCACGTGAAGTGAAAAAACCAAAATGTATTTACTGCTTTCATCACCGCTTTAGCAACCAACTACTTCAACTAGCTTTCACTGTATGGATGTTTCCTTGGAGACCACAACTCCATCACTTAGGCCAGTTCACCAAGGAGAGGAGAGTGCAGAGGGTGGCTTGCAGCCCACACTACCAAGAGCCTCAAAAGAGCTGCCAAATGAACTCTCAGGTTTCTTGATGAGTCTTGAAATACAGGGGAATATGGAAGATTGAAAAATATGCTAGTGTTATACCAGTATTTTAAAAGGTTGAAATAGGATGAGACTGTCAGTCTTGTCAACCTGACATTGATTCCAGACAAAATAATGAAAAAGCTGATATAAGACTCAGTTAATAAAGGATTAAAGGAGGACAGTGTAATTACTGCCAATCAATGTAGACTTTACAGAAAAATATAACTTGTCAAACTACCAACACTTTTGGTGTGATTACAAGTTTCAATGCTAAAGGTAACAATGTTGATGTAATATATTTTCACATGGTGTTTTACTTGGTGCCAGAAAGCACAGTGATGCAGCATTCTGTATCAGCTGAGAGATCTGAACTGCACCAGCAGATAAGGAGGCAGGCAGGTGCTACTGGGGCACATTGCAGTTCCAGTGCTCCATGCAAATTAGGCTGCTGGCATGGAGATCTCCCTGTCTGTCATGTTGACTGGTATCTCTTCATTCTCCCCCTGGGCTCCCACCTACTCTACCCCATCTGTTGCCACCTTTCCCATGCTTTGTCTGGAAGTGCCTTGGCACAAGGATGGCCACCAGTCCCCTGACTAGTACAAAGGGCTCTGATTTGACCTAAGCTCTGCCTGGCACGTGAGTCATTCTGCCCAACCCACTGCATTGCACAGCCCATCTGCAGAGACAACCTGTAATTTTTAGGGGTTCATTGAACCTGACTCTAAGGATTTAGTCTCAAGGCAGTCCTCCCTAGCGTGCAGCGATTGTCTGTGTAACACTTGCGTGAGAATGACACTTAAACAACAGAAAGCTGTTCACATAAAGCACAGAGCTCAAAGTAAATGGACAGAACCTGACAGCAAGAGCTCTGACATTAAAAAATTTAGTCAGCACATCACAGTAATTCACACACTAAGATCTCCATCTGCTCCTTTGATTTCCTCTCAGTGTATAGCAGTAAATGGGGCAGTGGACAGGAGCAGAAGTAGAATTGGATGTATTTTCTCAAACAGCAGCTCTCAGTCTTACTTGATCACAGAAGTCTACTGTCAGTTTTTAGAAAACTGTCAGGTTAGCAATACAGGGGTTTTTGGTATCTCTTCTCAAATGCTGTAGAAGTTACATAAGAAATACACTTGGCATTTTTGCATTTAAACATAATTCAAAAATAACAGTTTGGATACATGGTAGAATGAATTAATTCAAAGCATTCAAGCTTAGATTAGCCTTTGTTAATGGGAAAATAGACTATTCATTTTTTCCTCAGCCAAGGCTGTCAAACTCACCCATAACTACCAGGAATGGATTAAAGTACATTTGAGTTTGAACAGAAGTTTTTCACCATAATACTGAAGAAAGAGCTACCACAAGCCTTGGCACAGGCTAAATATAAAGGAAAGTATACTATCAGCACTGTAACTTTCAATGGCTCTGAAATACAATACTCAAAATTACAATGCTGCTGACCAACATGAGTATAAGAAATTCTCTGGCTATTCCACAACTGCAACTCCATCTTCTAGCTCTTGCCTATCATGCCTCCACCTAGTATTTGCAATTTCAACTCTCCTTTTTCCTGCAACATATGAACAAGTTTTTAGCATGGATGTAAGAAAACATTTTGAAAGCTGAAAGCATGGGTAAAATAAACCAAATATTAAAACAACATAACACAAGCAGTTACTGCATTGGAAGAATAAATTTTATATTTAAGTCAATGAAAGCCCTTATGGTGGAGTCCCAGCCATTCCAGTGTGAGGTTCCACCACACTGCCAGAGTGAACAAACCTTGCCTTATGAAGGCTCAGCACAGCATCACACAAGAAAGACTGATCTTGTTTTTTGAAACTTCCATGATTACAGTTTCTGTCTTTCTTTGTTATTCCTGGCATACATGCAAGAAACAGCAAGCATGTGTGTTTTGGGGCTCTAATTTCCCAAAAAGTATAGATGAAAAAGCCAGGCTATTTCCCAGCCACAAGGGAACAGGCAAACTGCAAGGAGGCCTGGAGAAGGGATGAAGGCAGGTGTCTCCAGCAAAGCTGGGCGACACAAGAGTTCTGCAGTGTTGCCTGGCAGCAAGTAATTATCTGCCAATGTGCTGCTTCCACGTGCCAACAGCCAAAGCCCACACAGGCAGCAAGCACAGGCAAGCACATGCATCAGCTAATGCCACAGGTTAGCTCCACTGTTTCCTATGGGATACAAGCAGAGATGAGACTCTGGCTGAGTTCTTACAACTCAAGAGCACTGTGAAACACTCAGCACAAAATGTCCAGAGAGACAGAAGTCTGGAAGATGGTGGAAATCTATTATCAAAGACAAGACCACTGCCATACTAAACCAGCACTGCAAAACCAGCAACAGTTCTACCCCAAAATGATTGGGAAATCTCCAATAAAAACAGGTTAGATAAATCCTGTCAAAAATGGCTTAGGCATAGTTGATTGTGCCTTAGGGTAAGGTAAAGACTCATGCAACCTTTTGAGAAACCTTTCAGCACTCCTTTCAGTGATGGTCCTGTGATTACCTAAAGGAAGGAGGAAAACCACATCCTAACCTACCTGTCCATACATCATCTCTTGCTCTTCCCCAAGCTCCAAAATTACTCCCCCACACTGGGGTTAATTACAGAGCAACTCAGACCCAGCCAAAAAAGACTCACCCTCAAGATATGTGTCATCTATAACCATCTCATTCATGAACTGCCAGACTGCCATACTCCTCCTCCTCTTTCCCCCACCTCCCTTTCCACCTCCGCTTGCCCTCTAAGGCTCCCAAATGCCTGTGTGCTGTATGTGGTGGCAGCTGAGTTTTTTAATATGCACTTATTAAGATCCTAATTGAATCCCACATTGCCTTGTGTGCGTCTTCCTAGCCGGAACATGAACAAGGCACCCTATAATTCAATTAGAAGGACCTGCAGCAAGCTGATCATTAGTCTGTCAGGTTGTTTAAAAAAAGACATCTAGGAATAGGGAAAGAAGTTAAATAAAGGGAGAATTGTTAACACCCGTCCCCAATTCATGCAGACACTTCCACAGATATCTGAAGCATGGAATCTGCAATGCTCAAGCACTTGAATGACAGCTTACTATATCAATCCAACAGTCCTTTCTCTTGCTTCAGACAACTTAAACAGAATCTCAAAAGTTGGAATTAATTTTCCTCATCAATCCTTCTCTGCTCAGATTCATGAGAAAACACCACTAATATACATGACTACTGCAAACAAGGCAATCTCATTACCTGCCAAGACCCTGTTGACAGAGGAATGGGTAGCTAAGCCAGGCTGTCCTCGTTCATGGAAAATCCCAGCATAAGGCAAGTACTCTGGCAGCAAGAAGCGTCTGGAAAACAAGGAGAGTAAAACATGGAGAAAGCCATCCTGTGTACTACAGCTCTGAAGAGCCACTGCAATTACTTTGAGGAAATATGACTACATTCCAGCAGACTACAGTAGAGGGAAGGCTGGAATCCTCTGCTTAGCCAACCTCTTCCCTGCTTCAAACAAAAAGTAAATTACAGATTAGATCCTCCTCTGATAAACGTGGCTGCCAAGGTCAGCAATAAACAAATAATCTACCTCCCACAATAGTTTCCTAATCTCAAACCAGAACATTGTGGTTACAATCTCTGATCAGATTCTTTTCTCCTCCTATTCTGCCTTCATACTGTGACCTCAACCTGTAAGTAAAAAGCACTAAGACCATGCTATCTTTCAAACATCACAGGATGAGCAGCTCATACTAACACGCCATCCCGGGAGTCCCAGAAAGCAAACCAAGGATAAAGAAGCCCTGTGCAAGAAAAGGAATCCACCTGAAAGAACCAGAGAGCTGTACTGCTGGTACTCCAGGATCTGCACACCTTTTGCTCTCACACATAGATGCCTTACCTTGGAACAAAGCGCCCCAGTGATGGTGCAGACATGCGGGCGTTCCGGGGAGCTCGGTGCCTGGATCGGTCTCCATTGTCCCTTCAGCAAAAGAAAGAAAATTACTGTACATTAAAAATACTATGTAATAAAAGTATTTTCCAAGAAAACAAAACACTAATGATGTCACCTAGTCAACCTGAGTATGCTACAGAGATTCAACAGTTCTTATGCTTCCAATGTTCCAAATTCACACAGGCAACTGTACCGAAATCCTCTGCCAGTTTTATATAAGAGTAACCTTAAATTTCACTTTCTTCACTGTTTCACAATGTCTCAAAAGTACCGACAAAACCACAGAGAATTAATGAATCAATGTCAGCACCTGAGCAAATGAAAGAGAAACATCAGAATTTTGATCAGGAAAGCAAAAGGCAAGCTCACTCCAGTCCGCAGAAGAACTTTCTGTGAGTCACAGAGATCTGTTAAAGTTCACATTTTCATTCCCAGAAATACAGGCAAAAGAGCATAATCTGCGGACCATTCTTCTGTGTTCCTTCCCTGAAGGTCCAGTTTAAAGTGCCATCAGATCTTAAAACTATCTCACTTTTCATAAGCTCTTCCAGTTAAATCAGAAACGTTAGGTGATGTCAGACAAAATTACATCTCCTTAACAACATCTCATTCTGTTTCACAATAAATGTCTGGGCCTTGGGGAACAAGGGGAAAGGGTTTAGCATCTATTGTCCTACAGCAGACACAGGAAGGCACTTCCCCAGGAAGGCAGTGCAACACTGAATAGGCTTTCAGCGAGAGGCTGCAGAGCTGCTGTCCTTGTAAGTCTCAAGATAGGAGCTACACAAACTCATGGGTAGCCCAGTCTGATTTTGGGTAATGACAGGTGTACAACAAGCAGGAGATCAAACTGGAGGAACTTCAGAATCCCCATCACACACAATTCCTGATATTGCATTCCTAGGCCACAAGGGGCCCTGTAATTATACAGCACTAAAACTGCAAGGAAAATAATGAGACTCCATTAGCGACTCTGGAGTTCTGAAAGAGACCTTAACAGTGCTTTATTCTCTGTTCAGAATTTACTCTCTGTATGACCTTGAACAAGTAACAAGTCTGCTCTCCACGAATTCCAAATCCCCATCTGTAATTGCAGCCCTGTCTCCTTCCCAAGCAGTTGTGGGGAGAATATTACTTGTAGAGCCTTGAAATCACTAGGAAACTAAATATTCCTTATGCAATGCACTAGCAGCACATTTCTAACCCGCTCCAGCAAGCTGCACATTTTATAATTTTTCTTCATTTTGCTTTTTTGAAGTCAGTGAGCAAGAAACGTGGGCTGAGAAGAGAGTCTATTACGTGGCTGTTTCCCACACAGTTGAGGAACCCAGGAACAAAAAAGCAGAGGTTCTTCTGCAAAGCTCGTTAGCATTTCAAGCTATTTCACCAAAACCAAATGTAAATCCAAGCTCAAAGCTTCAATTTCTCCTCCCACTGTAGATGCAGCATTTGCAGTTCACAGCCAAAACCGCACCTCACCCTCAGGATTTCACGTAACCAGCAGGGGTCCTGAGATCAGAAATGTAAAAGCTACTGCTGTTCTTTTACCACAGGCCTCCAGCCTATTAAGATGCAGATCAATAACAGAAGGAATCCTGCAAACTTGAGTGCTGACACATCAACTTTTGTTGCTGAAGAGAAAAGACCAAAGGAAAATGAAGTGTTGTGTTCCAGATCTTACCACACACAGCAAGAGCTAGCAGAAAACAAGAAATACTTTTTAAAAACCTCCATGTAGTAGCTTTTGAAACAACACCGATATGCAACCCTAGGAGAAAGGCAACAAAGCCATTTTCAGGGTTTGCATTTGCTTTGGACATTTACTAGAATTGGAAGATACTTTTGAAATGGACAAATATCAGCCAAGAGGAACAGCAGCAGGACTACACTCTACAGAACTCTCCAGCTGAAGAGAATCTCAGCAGCAGGTTTCAAAAGGAATGAGAAATTAGCTCCAGCAAACATAAGGAGATAAAAGGGCAAAGTCCACAGACTAAATCAAGAGACCTAGAGGAACTAATTGTTCAAGTTTTTTTATTTGCCACTAGCCACAGGTCTTAGCATCCACAAAAACATTTGCAGACACATCTTCAAGGCGACTTTCTGATGTGAGAAATCCATCCTGTACTTCCCTATTTATTTACTGTGCATACAATCTCCTGACAATATGGGAAAATGCCTAAAAGGGAAAAATATAGACTAGGCTTTTTCTTCAGTTTTCACCATGACAGAGATAGCCTCTACTAATGCAAAAGACAGACATATATTTTTAACATTCCTTAAAAAAATAACAACGAAATCCCACGTCCCAATGGCCACCTGTCCTGTAACTCAAGACTGTAGGGAGTAAGAACAGTGGCTATCGTTCAAGAATGCTAGAATTCCTATTTAATCTAAGTAGAAGTGCAAGATACACTCCCCTAGGGTAAAGAGGAATATTACTAAACATTACTCTGAATTTCTAATTTATAGAGTCATTTTTATCTAAACTCTCATGCTCAACAACTACATGCAAGCATGTCTAGTCTAGTGTTGCAAAGCTAGAACTGCTGATATTACCCTGGTGCCAGCTGAAGATTATTTCTGCACCCTCTAAAAAGGAAAATAAAGAATGCTCTACAGATCAGTGAAAATGGGTGGCACTTTGTGTTATTTCTGTAGCATGTACAGCCTGCTGACAGAGGGAGGAGAGCAGATGTTAGCACACTGCAGTGCCAGCGTGAAGCACTCCAGCAAGAAATGAGAAGTTTCCAAGGCTCCCTAAAGTACTGATGAAGATCTAATGCTCCGCTTTCTATTTAGTGTCAACTACCTACAGATTCATTAGCTAATGATTCACAGTGGATAGTTTAATTAACATTACCTGCAGAAGCGGAAAGCGAATCCCTCAGTGTGTGTGTATCCGTGTCTACATAAAAAAAGCCTCTGCTATAAAGCAACTCAGTAACATTACTAAAGTAAATGAAATAAACCACAGCAAGGTGACAAGGGAAACATAATACTCTAATTATTAACAGACTAATTTGTCTCAGCAGGGAAACTGCAAGAACTAACAAATGGTCAAAATAACTTTTAAAGTCTGGCTCAAAATTCAGGTTATTCATCATTTGTTCAGACACCATGGTGGGACAAATCAAAACAGTGATGTGGAGAGTAAGAGTTGGTAGGGGAGAAATAGTATTAACACCAACCTACAATGGAGCGTGAAAAGAAAGCAATTCCCAAACATTCAGGATAATTATGGACATTTAATAGGGCATAAGAAGGATGCAAGTTTATGCTAAATTGGATAAGACAGTCAAATCTCCTTGGATTTTTCTTCTGTTGTCTTGTTTGCTTGTTGAGAGATAAATTGACCAACATAAATTTAATGGACCAGCAATGCCAGCTCTGAAAACAGAGAAAGAGATACAAAATTTTGCATCCTGAAGTTTGGAGAAAAAGGCATTCTTTTTCATCTGGTAACTTGGCTACTGCTCTAATAAGAGTGGATACAGAAGACAGTAAGGACAAAAAAAAGCACCATGTTCTGCTTTTCTGTCTTGGCAAGAATTCACTTTAATATTTAGAGATTGTTGTATCAGGAAGTGAAATTAAACACACAGCATGGGATTTCTAATGCAATCTGTTGGTCTAACTGTTCCCATTGTAGTCAATATTAAAACTCCCATTGACTACACTGCCAACAGAATTAGGTCAACAATGACCATTTTGAAAAGCCATTTAATTATCAAAGCCAGCACCAGTAAGCCATGTAAGTTCAGAAGAATCAAATTGTATCACATATCAAGCCAATTGTTTCATATTTTCAGCATTTTATCACATTTTGTGCAATCCAATTTAAAATGCTAAATCAATTTATATTGCAGAGGTTAGACACTCATATACAAAAGAAATGCTAAATAATTGTTTGAGTAGTATCTACTACTTTCCTTTAAGGTTGACACTGGAAGTTGCACCATCTTCATGTAACAGAAAAAAAACAATGTTTGAAGCACTGAGAAAATGTGAACTATCTGTACTGACTTACTGTATTTTTTTCTGTTAATTGCAGTAGGTTACTTCAGAGGAGATAGGACAGAGGGCAGGAGCAGCCCAAAGCTCCTATCAAGAGCTCAGAGGAGGTTACCAGACACTGCAAACTCATTTGGCTTTACTGGTTGGTCAGGTCTCACTTCAAGTCCTCTAAAAAGGGTTCCTGGAAGACATCATATTAAACTGGCCATACTAAAGCAGAAGCAAATCTTGAAATCTTGCAACTCACTTCACAGGATTCACTGCTGATTTGGATGAAAACACATGATACATCCCTTTAGAAGAGTGTATTCTTCTAGAGTTACAGAGTACTCCAAGAGAAAGTGTGCATTGTGTTTTACAAAGAGTATAGAAGTAGGAAAAAAGATGATGAAGGGAACATCAATTTTGCTGGTGGTTCTAAGAACATGTCGATTACTTTCCAACACCATCCTGATGGGTAAGGTAACATACAGTGTTGGGAACACTATGACAGCAAGTTAGCTACTAGCTTCACCACGGAGAGAAGCAGCAAATACCAGATTTTAACACTTCCATTTTTAATCTGTCTGACCCTGCAAGATCCTGAACATCTAACAGAAGTCAATTTAGAGAAAAACTAGAGCACTTCTAATAAATAAGTCTCTCAAAACACAGAGGTAAACACAAAATATATAAAACATTGTCATTCTGAATATTTTAGTGAGTGACAGGCATCCTAGAAGACAAAAGGAAAAGCTACACTACAAGTTGGCTGTAATTCTGCATAGGGGCATAGTAGTTAAAATAATACCTCCTGGATCAGTTAGACTAGTGTCTTATTCAAAAATAAAGGTTCAATACAGTATGTGCTACTTTACTCAAAATCCTCAAGGCTTGAAGAAGTTACAAACCCAAACCAGGAAAAGCAGATCACCCTACTTCTGGCTCTGAGGACAAGTGTATCTCACCTAAACCCAGGATTATCCTAAAGGTGAAACATTAAAGACAACTAACTTTTCTAAGAGGAGAGTTATTTCCACAAGTAGATACAAAGAAGGAAGCCAGGAGCATAGGCTCTATCAAAAAGGGTACAAATATTGACATCCACAGATTAAAAAGACTAGTGTATGATTCTTTTAAAGTATATCTAAAAGAACATACATAATCTGGCAAAAATAAAAGTTATACATTTATAAACCCATCTTTGAAGGATACGGTCATTACTGAAGAAGTACTTAAGGCAGAACTGAAGGAAACAACAAGAAACAGGAAAAACGAGAAAAAAAAAGCATTTGTTACACAAAAATACTTTCCTGGCACTAAATGTATGATTGTGGATTGAAGTCCCAAGTGTAAGACTGGAAGCCAAAACCAACTGAAGAATAAAAATAGTAGAGAAACTACAAAGAGTGATGGTGGCCAGCTGGAGAGACAGGAACTGGAGTAGATTTTTTACACAGTAATTGTTAAAGAAGTTTTCTGAAAGAACCACCAGAGAAAATGTGTATCTATTTATCAACTAAAACTTCTATAAAATAGCAGACTGCTGAGTTACTAATGGCTTTGTTGACCAAAGAAAAACAAACCCCCCAGCCTTGATTACCTCTCAGAGAACTGTTCAGGGGAAAATGTATTTACAAGATTAAAAATGGCACTTCAGAAGATCAAGTGTTTCAGAAAAGCATCACATATGAGAGGTCAAGAGAAATAGCAATACTTGCCTGTAAAATGCCAAGGATTAACTGCTTCAAAGAAAGACTGATTTGGAACTAGAATGAAGCACTCACTCTTTTCTAGACACATGACCTATTTCTATTTAAATCACCTCACTGTGTAGTGGGCTCACAAATTGATGATGCTGTTTTAGAAGACTAATATACTTCATAGTTACAGTGAATCATAAGCAAGCAGAAACATCAGCAGCCAGACAAAGCTAGAGAGGCATCAACTTCTGTCTCTTCTTAAAAAAAAAGATTGCACTGTTATGCTTGCAAAGGAAACAGAATTGAAACCATAACTTCATAAGCAATGCTAATCTGTTAGACCTATGGGCTTCAAGAATGCAGACCACTACCTGCTTTGCATGGCCAGCAACAAAGCAGTAACAGCTTGCTTCCTAATTACTCTCATTAACAGTGGACTTCACCTACTAGGTGACCTAGTTTGACTTCTGAGTTGCACAGACACAAAATAAAAGCAAAAGGAAAACAATGGATGGAGTTTAGATTTGGCAGAAAAACTCTGAAGTACCATCTTGACATCAAAGCTGTTTCTATGGACTCAGGCAACCAACAGTATGGAGTATGACGGGAGCTTTTCTGGCAACTTCCCCCTTTCTAAAGGCAGACATTCTTTCACCACCCCGATATGAAGACACTTGCCTTGCTGGAATGTGACTTAATGGTAAAGCAACATTATGCTGGAGAGGTTAGCAAAATCCTGCAGTACTGCTGCAAGGAAACAGTTATTGCCTGTTCACTGCATCGATGCAGCATTACTAGACATTATGACCAAGATAAGGATAATATAGAACTGTCACAAAAGATAAAAGATTAAAAGAACAGGGAAAGTGAACCTGCAGGCTACTATGAGTAGATCACAAGACAAGCTAACACACTAAATAATCCTTGAAAAATTAAGTTCAAAGAGTAGGTTCACTATCACTCCCATTAATCCAGCACCTGTAACTTTCTTAGCCTGAAACTGTGTTTAAGATGATGAATATAGTTAACCTAAGTTCTGTGTATCTGGTAGTGACATCCCAGCAGTAACTGCTTCAGAAATCTCTAGCAGAGAAGAAAAAAACCCAGAAAGTGACCACCAAGTTACACATATTTGCATCTGCTTTGAAAGCCAGTTTTGTAAAGGCTCATTTTCATCAAAAACAATGATGCAGTGCCATATGAGGCAAGAAACAAAGGCAGATGAAAAAACCACAAAAACAGATAAAGGAGCTCTGGGAAGAAAGAAATAGCGATCCTCATTTATGTGAACTCAAATAGCAAATTGCTAGCAAGAACATTATTTGTAGATGCTCAAGAAAGACAGATTACAAACTGTCCCATCTAAGATATCCAGGAAAAAGGCTACATTATCTGCAGTATACTGACCTGTCATGGACCCTAAAAATCCCTTTCTATCAGCACTTCAGTGACACGAAAAGCCTAATAAGATTCTCACATCTCCTATATGTCTTTTGTTAACTTCAGATGTAAACATCAGGATGGCAAGGAGAAAAATAAAAAACCCCAGCCTGAAAAATGAAAAACCCCACCCTAATGAAACCCCACCCCATTTGCTTTCAGAAATCTTGTTGTTTGGATATGATACTGCTATCTCTACAACAAAAGGCCACCACTGATCAGGTCATCTCTCTTCTCCACCTTCATTACGTCCTATGAGAGCTTAACAGTTAACATACCATTAACCTACAGACCCCCCCAGCAAAGTAAACCTCTTTCTTTACCTCTGGGATTCCTCATGCTCTCTCTCCACAATGACAGAGCTTGTCTCAGCATTCTGGAGCTGTAGATCAAAAACTCTATACTTATTTAAAGTGTCACAAAAAAGTTTTAATCATTCCAATCTCTCCTTTCTCTTGCCAAGAAAACCTGGCTACTATTTGAAGAAGTTTCTTTTGCAGAAAATGAAGGTTGCCAGATAGGGAAAAAAAACACTCTGAAATAAATGACTGCGCAGTGGACAGCTGTAAAGGAGGACAGTAAAGACCAAGACTTTACAAAAGAGTCCAAGTTCTACCCATGTGCTCTTAGTAGTTGGTTTGCTAAGGGAAGTCAGAAGCTGCACAGTGAATTGATTGCTCTGCTGCAGGTTAGTACTCCCATTGCACTGTGTCTCTAGCAAACAGTGATATACAGTCAGACTAAAAAGGCACAGACTGTATTTAAACACACACATGGACTTCTGTCACAAGCGTAAGGAAGAAGTTATTTCAGTAACTGGCAATCTCCAACCTCTCCCTTCACTCAAACTTTCCAAAATCTTTCTGTATCAGCCATCAAACAAACCACATACTTATTTCTACCATGATACACAAATCCCTGCTCTAAACTCACTTCTACCATTCTACTTGAGGAGCAATACAGAGAATGGAATCCAAACCTACTGCACAAATACACACTACTGAGTAACCACATTGCCACAGCCATTGTCTTCCTTTTCTCTCACAGTGCTTAATGTTAGTTCAGACATGATTGCATCCAGACTGTTACTAATTAATACTGTCAAGTATTAGTGCCCCAGTCAAGGTTCCTAAAGAAGCTAACAAAATATACTTTAAACAAAGACTTTCCAAAAGAAGGGTGATTGCTTTGATATTCACACAAATGTCTAATCAGACATGCACTTTTCATCTTAATACAAAAAGTTAAACCAGAATGCCAGCTTGAAGTGGAGCACTAACCATGACACAAACCAGACTCCCAAACCAAACATTTCACCTATAAAAGAGGTCAAAAAGAATCTATCACACTATTCTCCAAAATGAATGAAAATTACATACAAGACACTGGAAGTAAGACTTGCAGCTTTAATACAGTGGCAGTTGGCTGGCACGTTGCTATCTTAGAACCTTTTAAGACAAGAGGCTGTTGGAAGAATTTAGATTTGGCAGTTCCTGCCAAGACAGTGTCAATAAAGCAACCAAAAATGGCAGGAGGCAAGTATGATGGATACTTACGTATCTTATGCACTTAAGAGGAGACCCTTGCAAGATGTCTATCCGAGAAACCACAACTCTTGGTCCAGAACATGCCTTAAAAGGATTTTAAAGTGACAAATAAAGCCAAATAACATCACTCTGAATCTTGTAAGCTTTCCCTAAAGGATTAATCATCTTTGCAAAGCAAGAGCCTGCTGCCAACAAAACTAGAAGGTCCATTAGGGTCTCAGTAAAACAGTGCCTACAGTTCTGATACTTTCTGTCTGGATGCTTGTGATGTCTTAAAAGAAATTAAACAGATCAAACACTAAAACAGGACTTCAGGCTTGTGAGGTAAAGCCCATCTTGTTATAGAGACACAATAAAAACCTTCCTGTGACAATGGCACAACTGAGTGGATCCATGCCAGCACAAACCCTCCTACAGGGAAGAAGAAAGGATAAAACAGAACAGGGAAAATCTGGAGACATGAAAATAGTCTCATCTCCAAGCTCTTTCTTATCTGTATTCTGTCAGGCAGCCCACTCTTGAAAGCAGACAGAGGAGTCAGCCAGTCACACCTTTAGCCTTAGCTTGAAAGCCTTTTCTGAACTGTAGTGAAGGGTTTGACTCAGGCTTTCAGAGCTGGTGCGCTGTCCTATATATCTGCTTTTCAGCCTGACAGATGAAACAAACCTGTATTTCTGTATTTGTTCCCACAGTTACTGCAGACAAAAAGGGACATAGATGACCAAAATTCACCTCCAGAAACACCTTCACATTCTTATTACAGTGACAAATTCAGAATTACAGATTAAATAAATGAAATTGCACTAAGGAGTCCTAGAAGCATCATCCACAGTCTTCAACACCAGAGAGCTGTTCTAGACTAAAGGAAGTCTATAGAAGAGACCAAATCAAAATCCTTGAAAAAGTCAAAATAGTTTAGCTTTAAAAATCCCAATTTGCTATGTGATGCAAATATGAGATACTCAAATAAGAACTTGAAATTAGGAAGTCCAACATGTATCATTTGTCTATAAAGAATCTATTTTTACCAGTTACGCTGGAAGACTAAAGTGATGTCACTCTTCATTCAGAGATTCTTATCCCACAACTCAGGAAGTCTTTTTATTTTAGCTTAGGATTCTACTAAAGCTAACCTTAAAACCCACTCATATCAATCTATCTGGTAATAACCTAATATTACAATCTGTATATATATTACAAACTGTATTAAATGCTTTTATGTAGACATGACTAAGTTTACAGTTGACAGTTGCATTCAATAAGCAGTAAGATGACAACAGTGACAGGTTAAACACAGGGAGCACATGTAGAGAGAGAACATCTTATGAGACTGAAAAACACAGGCATAGTGTGTCTCCCTCCTCCTCTACTGTCCACAAAAGCTGGTGTAAAAGAAGGATATTACTAACACCTATAAAAACACTACTTCAGATTCTTATACCAATACTACTTCTATTGTCATCACAAACGAAATGTATTTATGAATTAATTCACCCTTGACTGAGACACAGGAGAGGCTTTAACTTAAATTTAGAGGCCATAAGCACACAAACAGTGTACAGGCCAAATTCTTCATGCCCCTTACTAGGCCATTAGGTAAAGAAAACTGAAAAAAAGACAAAATGAATTTTTGAGGAGAAAAAACCTCTGAATCCCACAAAATATGAAGGCTTGTCTCCCAGGCACCTGGCACAAGCACAGGGTTCACTCCTTGCCCAGTGCTCTATGCATAGTAAAACCTAGAGGTGTTTAATGTCCCTTACATCTTTCTCCTTATCTCTAGGAAACAAAAAAGAGATTATTTACCAATTATATTAGCCAGATTAGAAAGATAAAGTACCAAGGCAATTTTCTGGCTTTTATGGGGAGAAAAAAGTTTCAGAAAAAAAGCATGAGTTGCAGACAGCTAGACACAGCAGCAACAGCCTTCCCTATATCAAATCTGGAGACACAGAAAAGTCAGAGCATCTAAACCACAGCAAGAAAAATCATTCATTAAGCAATACATGACTGCACAGGTGAACAAGCAAGGAAGGAGGGAAACAGGAGCCAAAAGGAGAAGCAAGAACTCTGTACACATTTAATTGTGAAGTCTCAGCAGAAGAAATCAAATGAGTCACGAGAAGTTCCAGCTCCAAGGACCCCCGCACGGCAGACCTCTCTAATCAGCCAAGAGAAACAATGAAGCAGAGAAGTAAAAAGACAGCAGGTCTTCAATGCACAGACCAGAATTTGATATTAAATATTCAACCAACAAATTCAGGCACTGCACTTTAAGGAATAAACACTTCTTTTTGCTCAGTATGAAATGAAACACAGCCTTAGTATGGCTGATTGAATTGCTTCCCTGACTGGGTGCTCTTACTGTGTGAACATTATCTGCAGGGGAACACACTTCTCTACAGGCATTTGCCTGGCTCTGTGAACAAAGAACATACCATCTTTTACTTCTCCAGCAAAAAAAGCTGCCCCAGACAAATAAAATGAAATAATGGAAATAGTAAGGTCTACGCTTGCAACACACTCACTTCACACAAACAGGCCCAGCAGCCACCGTATTTCTGCTCTTCCAGACCACAAGGATGCTTGAGAAAATGCAGAAGAGTCACTGCCTAATAGCTTATCTGCCCTCATTTACATTTTACACAAACAAAGCCACAATGAGAGGGAAAGACATTCTCTGACTCTGTACTTCAGAATATTCAATTGCTGGAGAATGAAATAACAGCTTCACATAACTACTTTCCAAGAAAAAAATAGTCTACCACCACTTGAAGGTTTGAAAGGGATTAGAATCTTGCTTTTGGGAACAGCTAGTGTGACTAGTGTCCTTCAGAAAGAGACTTCATCCTGAAACAAAGGACGTGGAGCTTTAACAACATGTCATCTCAAGTATGTGCCACTGCAGCAAGTGAATGTGCAAATTAAAATAGTAGGGAAGTTGACAGCATCCTTTGCTGGCAGCTGCAACATAACATCCCAGATTTTTTGAGGAGTTCACAGCTCCCATCAAACACACCACCCTACTACACTATAACCATAGTCTACTTCTACAACCATGCTCAGAATTATCCTATGTTTTAATTGCAGTATACACAAATGGGAGAAAATTCAGTGAAATACTTAAGGCTGTTCAGGGAAAATCCCATATTTAAAAGAAAATTCCTGAAGGCAGGCTAGAAAGGTTATGATCTCTTTGCTGCTAGAATGGATTTTAACCTAAATTCCTGTGCTTCTGGTCTACAAGCCATCTAAATAATACATTACTACATTCTTCCATTTATTAGAAAGGGTTTGCAATAAACTTTTTTTTTTTTCTGGGGTATTCTCTAGAAGTCCAAAAGAAGATGCTGCAGAACAAACTTTAAAAGTTCATCAGCAGAATCACCCAGAAGGAAATACAGTGACTAGCAGGAATATTCTTCTAATGTTTGGATGCAGATCCAATCCTCATTTTAACACAAGAGGCCTTTTTATCTCTTTACAGGAAACGAAGCCCTAACACAGATTCACAATCACCAAATTTTAAAAAATCCTTAACAAAACAAAAAAACCCCAATCCTGGGAATGTCAGCTAATTTGACAAAGCTGCAAAGAAAGAGCCAGAAAATGCTACAGGACATGTTTGTCTGTCTCCTATAGCGTCAGACCAAAGAACTAAGTCTTGCAAAGCCTCTTAGTGACTCTTGTTCTGTCTCAAGATTTGACAACACTAGTAAACTCTTGGCTCTCCATCTGTTCCACTGGAGAAAAAGATTCTCATTTTCCTTATTTAACCAGTCTTCTAAATGTGGTTGAGCTATCTAATGTGTTGAAGGTAGTCTACAACATCCTTAATTTTCATAACAGAAATTACAAGACCTATTTCTAGCAATCAATACTCTATTTACTGATTGAATTACTTAACTTGTTCCTGCAAGAAGCCTAAGGTGTCTTTGATTGATAAACAGCAGGCAACCAGAAAGTAGTCCTGTGCTGAGAACACAGGCAAGCAAGAGGGCTAGGCAGCACACACACTTACTCAAAATCTTCAAATTCCAGATCATTTCCCTCCACAGATGGGCTTGAGTTCTCTGAAGTGGAAGCAGAGGAAGAGCGGAGACGGTTTTGCTGATAACGCATAGAGCGTTGTCGAATACTGTCCCTCCGGGAAAGATACTGGATCATCCTCTGAGCATAATATGCAGCAGGAGACAACCTGAGCAATAAAAAGATACACAAATACTCATTACATAACTACAGAATGACAGCCAGTCCTATTTTTCCTTTTGAACTCCAAGTGCCAGGCCAGTAACAGCCTATCACAAGGTTGTATTTTATCTGTAAGATAGATTAAATACAGAAAGCAAGGAAAAGTAGTTTTCCTTTTATATGCTATACTCCCACATGATCCCCTTTGCAAACAGAAGCACCACACAGTACCTACAGACAAAAAGCTCATCCACAGAAGAGAGAAATCTGCTTCACAGTACACTCTGGAGCTCACTGATTCATTTATTATCAGTTCACTCTAGTCAGCTCAGCAAGTACCACTTATAAGAACTAAACCCAGTTCCAATGTGAACTCTGCCTGCAATGCCAAACAGCAGCACTGTTCAAAAAACACTGAAGGAAGGTGCTGTTGTTTTGATGGTAGTTAGGGAGTACCATGGAATATCAAGCAGGAGAAAAAAAGGTTTCACATCTTTAACTACTTTGTAATGGTAAATGGTAGGGATTTTATATAGTGGCAATTTTATCAGATCCACTAGGTATATGTTAAGTGGAGCTTTAAAAGCCTTGCATCCCACCTGAAAGGAAATCTTTCCACTGTAATTAACTCTTAATTCTCTCTCATGCATTACCTAGCATTTGTTTGCATCAGCTATCACACACCAGTACTACTCTCTTGAGACAGGTGAACACATACTCTCTTTTCCTACCCTGTGTATATCCACAGCTCCTCACACATGTCTTCTGTGACACACTTATTCAGTGTTAAAATCCAGACACCTCAGATGCTTGATTTATCATTTCATTAGCCTTATTTGAATAGACTTGAATTCTAATTTGGGGGGAGGACAAGTTTAGGAGACAGATTACAGGTTCAGGGGTGTTAAAATTTAAACCAATAAGCATCAAAAGGGGAAGAGGAACAACACACTCAGCTTGATTCCTCCTGAATATTTTATGCACTGTTTAATGCCTACATAAAGAAGAAGGCTTTGCTGGACAAACACATCACTTCTCTCTACTCCCCGTAAGACTTAATAGGCCAAATACAAATAAGCAAGGCATTACAGATGCACATTAATAGATGAGGAGCTGCTCTCTTCTCTGGGCTTTTCCATAAGCCAAAGCCTTTGTGCATGCCTAAAAAAAAATCTACATTAAAATACGTACAGAGAAAAAAAAAAACAAATAGGGGATTCAGGCAAACACTGGAAAACATGAACAGTGGTCGCAGCAGTCCAGCAGTGTAACCACTGAAACTTGTATTTTCCCAAATATCACACCAAGGGAGAATTTTACAGAAGAATATGAAAAATTAGTTTAGCAGTCTTCTAAAATTATGCAGGACACCAGAAAAAAAAAACCATGGTGATCCCTGTTAGAAGAAAGAGTAGGCAATAAACAGAGGCCATAACCGATGACAAGATGCCAGATTCAGCTCCCTGACAGCACATGGTGTGTGCACTGAATAGACTGTGAAAAAGATCTCCAAAGACAACACAAGAAGCTTAAGTCTGATACACAGAAAGGTGTAAGGGATAAAATACTTCCTAGCTCCTTATATTTTTTTCTAGAAATATATCCAACAAACATCCTGTGATGCTTTATACATATATATAATTCTTATTGAGTATTTCTATATAAAAAAAACATTATTGTAGATGTTCTTTGATGACAGCCCAATTTAATTCTTCTGCAGATTATTTTCTGAGCCCAGTACATATGGGCTGACAGAACAGCCAAGCTGACCTTAGTGAAGTTCAGCAAGGCCACTGAGAAATACTGCTGCAGTCTACATCAAAATATTCATTCTAAATCTGAGGGAACTTCATAAAATATTCTCCCCGCCTCAGTGCTGACCCAGGTTATTCAAATATAGCACCATAAATGAAGTAAATGCAGAAACAAAACTAACACATATACACACTCTCAAAAATAAATTTTTCAGATCATGCAGTTTATGTACTCTTTCAAAAAGACTCCATTGGACACAGCATGGTCTTAAGGAGGTATATATATTTAATATATATTTAAAACACAAACACAGACACACACAGATGTTTATTAATAGATACAGATTTTTCGTACTTTGTTTCATGTTTCCATCTTGTTATTTAACTTCTCAAATACATTACTTTACATTTGGAACTTATGATGCTACAAAAAACCTTCAAAATGCAGTAACACCCCTTTTAATCACTTTTCGAATTTCTAACTAGTTGAAGGGACAGTTAAAAATATCCTACTAGACCAGCACACCAGTAAGGTTTACAGAGGAAGACTAATCCTATCTCACTCAAACTTCTATCTGGTACTGATTATGCCTCCACGAATCTCATCCTCTGAAAGGACAGTGATATTTACCAGAACAAATTAACCCTCTTAGAAGAGTTTCGAAACAGGACTTTTCTTCCAAAGCTCTTTATAAACTCAAGCTACTATAGCTTCTACCACAACCTAAAACCACTTAGCTGTCACATGAAGAGCACTGTATCAGTTCTAAAATGACTTCAAGTCAAAACATATTTTTGACCATACCCCTTATGCTAGGAAATGTCTAAGGCATTGATCCATTTTCATACATTTTATTGAGCTTCATCACAGTAGACATCTACAGAAGGGGAAAACAGAATTTAGATACCTAGGCAGGCCCTCGTTTTCTTTTTTAAAA
This sequence comes from Passer domesticus, assembly GCF_036417665.1. Classification (NCBI taxonomy): domain Eukaryota; kingdom Metazoa; phylum Chordata; class Aves; order Passeriformes; family Passeridae; genus Passer; species Passer domesticus. The sequence goes on from NC_087479.1 coordinate 38,924,502, forward strand.
GGCAGCTCCCAGAGACCTAGAATCAGTTCTTAAAATCTCTGCTCTATCAATCTGTCTGCTTTGGACAAGGCATTCCAGAAACACGGAATGGTGCACTTCCAGCAATAAAGCAGCTTTTGGCACTCAAAAATTAATCTGAATGTAATAATAGCTTTAAATTAAACTTTATAGAATATAATTTTCCTCTTTCCATATAAATCAATCCCTTTCCCTGCCATTTAGAAGCTTTTACATTTATCAGCATTTCTGACATGCAGTTGCCAAGACCTTCAGCAGTCACCTAGGTTAGTTTCCCAAGGATCTTATATATACAGGCAGCATACTCCACCTTCACTTCACTTCAGTTTTGTTTGCATCATTCCTAAGCCTTTGAATAATCTTTACAAGGCAACTTTCTTCACGATAAATGGAAAAAAGCCAAATATAAGATTTCACCTCTACAAGGCTTTATCTACAGAGACAGTTAGCAAGGAGTTATTTACCAACACAATTATACCATCTGGCCGGTTTGCAACATAGCCTTTTATTTCAGAACTTGTAGTTAAGAGTATCATCTGTATAAAAATGCAGATATTGTGGTTAATGATGAAGAAAACAACTCCACCCCTCCCCAAACCTCACAAAACAACTAACTTCCTTCAGCAACTCAAGATTTAATTTTCAGTGGTATTCCTGTACTCTTATGATAAATCCTAGTAGCCTTCAATTCACAGAGCTATGCAAGAGGTTCCCCAAAAGGCTAAATCAGATATAGTTTACACTTACTGAATTTCCTTATTCATAGCTTTCCTAAACCCATCTAAAGAAAGCTTATTTGTCATGATTTATTCTTTGAAAGTTTCCAAAGCCGCTTGCTGTTCACGATTCTATCATTTCTTCTGACAGAGTCTTTGGGTCACATTATCCCATCTGTTGCTTTCTTAATACACTAAATAGAAACTGCAAAGATAATTTCTTTCCATTTTTGATAACTGCCACATTTGCTTTTTCTAGTCCTTTGAAACACTCCCACCTCTTTTGAAGATTAAGCAGCACTACAGGTGTTTCTATGTCTAATGTCAATGATTCATGACTTTTCAAAAATAATTGTCAGTATTTTGTTCTTAGATAAGTATACATAACCTTCTGGCTATGCTCTCTCTTGTACAGATACATTTATGGAGACAATTCATGCTTCCAAGCACGTTGTCTGCTCACACTAGCTCCTAATTCCCTTTACTGCATTTGAGACTATTTGTTTTTTAATTAATTTTTCTTCAAAAGAGATTTTTAATATATTGATACAGCTCATTTACTGTTGGACCTGTTTGCCACCTAGTGTTCTCCATCCCAAATGATTTCATGAATTCTTATGTGTTCACTTCAACAGTAATTCCTTCCTGTTTTCCTAATTTCCCCCCAGACTTAACAGCATCTGCTCGCTTGTTTTGCTCTTTCCCCATGGCAAGTCATTAAGAAGGAGATAAGCCCAATATTAGAACCATTGCCAGAGGTTTCAGTGAGTTATACTGAAGTTATGCTTTTGCATATAAAACTGAAATGCCTTTAGACTGCATTTAGATCTTACCTGGCTGGATCTGGGTAGATTGGATGTTCCCGGGATCCTGCTCCATCATAGCGAGATAATGAAATGAGGGAAGACTCCAGCAACCTCCTAGAAAGGAAAAACAAGTTACAACATCAAAGACCATTTAGGAACATCCCTCCTATATACGACCTACTTTCTGAAACTTCTTAAGACTATTTCTATCACTAGCACAGAGAATTCTGCAACATACTGAACCACTCACTGATGGCGTAAGTGTTTTCACCACATAGGTGTTCAAAGTTTTATATTCTCACTGCACAGAAGAAAGAACACCTCAAGTAAGGAAGAAGAGTGGTCTCACATCTGCTTCCAAGTTCCAAGAGAAAGATATAGATATCACTTCTCTGGAGACAACCCATCCCAATGTATCAGGTCCATAAACACTACTACTGCACTGACCATCAGTCAAATTCTTACCTACTCAAAAATGGCTACACATGGAATGGGCCAGGGAACATGGGACAAAGAACACACATGTTAACATGTGGACTTTAAGGGCACCACTGATGTCTATCCATAGTAAGATCTTGACTCTTAGTCTCAAGGCTCTGAAAGAGAGGCTTTCAACAACAAAAATTAAAAATGTTCTTTTCCTCTGTATTGTAATCAGCCACAGGGAAAAATACCAAATATTCACTCAAGAAATAAATGTATGCAAATGCAGCCAGTCAGCCTAAATATAAGAGAAGTGAGACTGAGTCATGAAGGCACCAGAATCAAAAGTATATAGCAGGAACATGTCCCCCACCCTGGCTTCTACATGCACCTCTGTCTAGCTTCTGTCATAAACCAGAGGACAGCACTATTTCAAGACTGACTCATGGCCAGTTGCTGCCATTAGATTAACACAAGAGAGATGATTTGGGGCAGGTACAGAAAGTGGAAAAAACAACTCTCACATTTATAAGATTGCTGAGTTCCCTTCCAAGTCTTTCTACCTCAGACCTCCTGCTATTTTGTTTTCTAGTCTGTAACTTAATGAAAGCAGTTGTGGTTTGAAAGTCAAAGAGTTCCAACACCACATCTGTTCTACTCACTCACACACACAGCTGTAGAGAAAGATTTGAATCTTTCAGTCTTAGCCCCACACTCATAATAATCCCTTAGCCTTTGCAGTGCAGGACAGCAAGTATCAACATAAGAAGCAGGAAGAAGGACCAGATAAAATCAACACCCAACCTCCCATTTTTAGCCATACAAAGACAGCAGAATTGCAAGTGAGAAATCTTTTTTCCTAGCAGCAGCCCATCCATCAGGATCTCAAGAAAAATGTTTACTGTCTTCCAGCAATTAAAAAAACCAAACTTAAATTTTACATTATAGATCTAGGATACAGAAAACAGTAAGAGATTGCCTCAGTTTCCCAGCTGGAAAGGTGTGTGTCAGCTTGAGAAACTTGCTGCAAAGCACTGGGACTATGCATAAGGCAAGAAATCCTGTCCTTTCTAGCACAAAGTTGTTTGGCAACCATTTGTCTTATTCAAGAACAGTTATTAAATCTCTCAAACCTTGAGTTTAATTAATTCTCCTGGTTCCTAGGTTATTGAGTCAAAAGCTCTAACACTGAATAGTGCCAGATATTATGAATCCCTTGGCTACTCAAAAAGTCCTTATATTTCAATTGTGTCTTACCAAACCCATCCTTCTGCTCCAGCTACATATCAATAAGTGCAAAAAGCTGCCAATCCAGAACAAACAGTGTTACAACTTTATGAGGTATACCTCAAGTCCTATATCTGTGAAGTATACAGGTATACCTATTATTTGCATCACATGTAAACTGCTTTAACTCCTTCTAGGGGAAAGGTAGACAGATTAAAATTAGCAGAAGGGATATTCCACCTACGCAGGCAGCTGGTCCCTTCTAAACCACTGGCTCAGAGTTCAGAGACCAGGTTACTGCCACTGCAATTCCAAAATGCTTATGAGAAATCTGCTTTTCTAAGCTGCTCCAAAACCGGCATTTTGCAAGCAACTTGGATATGCCAAGGCTGCCACCCTACTGGAACAGCCTGCCTAGTCACTGGACTTAGCCAAGGAGAAAGAGCTTCCAGAGCATGCAGATTCTGACAGGGTCACAACCCTAGAAACAGCAGCTTCCTCCTAATGTGAGCAATGCCTATGGTGTTCTGATAATATGTACACACAAATGATCATCAAACTCATTCCTACCAGAAGTCTTGGTACCTATACACTGCATATCCCACCTCCTTTCCCAGTCCTTCAGTATCTGTCCACTAAGTGACACAGTAAAATCAAAGCCACATGGGAAGATGACCAGTACATGCTGCACAGCCTAGCTAACACTATTAGATAAATATGGGTGGTGAATACAAGGTGATTTCTGTCTTCTCACCTTTAGAAAAAATGGCAACTGCCTAAGATGATCATTGACTTTGAGGGCTCACCTTCAGAAAGCATCCAGCAGCTATGCTGAAAGAAATCAAAACCTATACTAAGCGAGGACACCACGAGGGTGCAGGAGCAGGGCACACATCACTGTAACTTGGTGTGGGTCTGCCAGGAGACCCTCTGCTTGGCTTGGGAACAGCACTTTCAGGAATCTCTAACTCTCACCACTACACTGCAACAGATCCTTGAAATATATATTTGAAGAGTCTTGCTATAGCAGGTACTTGGCACCTCAGATGAGAATGGGTACAGGTTACCTTAGTAACCAATAGCTGCCTGAGCCACAGGATGGCCAAGTGTCCAGGTAAAGAGACTTCCTCCAGGCTTCAACAGCCCTGTGACATTACCTGAACAGGCTGAAACTCCATCCCATGCAGCAACAGAAGCTGCTACAGCAGGAGCACCTCCTTCACCAGAAGGGCTCCCTTGGAAGACCAGTAGTTACCATGTCACAAGGAACGGGATTACAAACACTCTGTTAAATAGATTCCCCAGAACCCTCTCTGAGCTTGCACTGCCCAAGTTGAATGGTCTCAGTTAAGATGGCCTTTCCAGTAGAGCCTTCCAAGCCTGTGAAGAACAAATCCAGCTCCTCCACTACCTCACACTGAGGCACACAGGCCACATACTAGGGCCACATTCAGATCATGTGGACAAAGATAATTAATTCAGTTAAGAGTAACTGCTAAAAGCCAGAGCTGATTTTAAGTCTAATTAGTAGATGTTAATTATGCTACAACCATGCTCTCTCAGATCACAGAGCAACAAGCAGAGGGATATAAATACACATAACAGGCAAAAAATCCAAACCAAGTCAACAAGCAAGCTCATGAGATCCAGACAGACCATCTCTGCTTAATGCTCCAGAGAATAACAATACCTGTACTGAGGTAGAGTACTAAGCACAAATAAAATCCATTTTTAACTAACTCATTCTAGACTTAGCCCTTGAGACCCAAAGTTAAAAATCCAAATGCATTTAATACTGTCAAATGGGTTCAATAATAGATACACTGCTATAATCAAAGTGTCTCATCTGTGTCACTGGTAATGCAACCTACTGTCCCTTAGGAAGGTGAAGGTATTTATCTTAAGGTAAGTCATGCTGCACTCTCCCAAGTCTTTGGTGTCACACTCATAGCTTCTGGCACCCAAAATCTCAAAAGAGACACAGACTATTTGTTTTCAGTAAAGCCAAAGTAAGGTAATCCAGTATCCTACCACAGTAAATGTCAAGTTGGGATCAATTCTGCTGAGAACAAACATAATCAATCCATGGATGAAGAGAAGTAGCTCTGTTGCAGTAAACTGTTAGCCACTAAACATGTGAGTTTCCAACAGAGAAGCATGAAAAGAGAACAGAAATGCATATTGCTTGCTTCTCCTTTTGAAACGTTTCAGCAGATCATGCTTGACTCCTGAATCCTTTCTGCAGCTTACAGCAACCTCCTCCTCTCCCACATCCCCCATTTCTGCTATCCAGATATGTAACAGGCTAACACTAGGTTCTATGGAAGCAATTGCTCCACTATCTCTGTCTAGACAATATGAAATTGTCACAAATGACATATAAAGTACAATTAGCAGAGAAACTGCAATTTCTACTCTCTTCCCCCGCTCACCAGGAAAAAAAATCACCCATTATCATCCTCCAGGTTGTCAGTCAATCCTGCAAATGATGAAAATTAACTCTGCTCACCCTGAGAGATGCTTCTGTTCCAGCTTGCTAAATTAGGAGGAGGGGGATTGTAGTTTTTGTTGGGTTTATTTTTTTTTATTAAAACTACTATAAGATACAAATTGCCTCTGTTCACCAGCATTGAAATCTCAACTCTCTGATTAAGATCAGGCTCCTTTTCTGTCAGACATCAACAGCCCTGGAACTGCTCTACACTTGCTCTGTTAACTCAAGTCTGCAGCAATCACGAGCCAGGGGGTAAAGGAAGCAGACTTCAAGTTACAGGACACCTACAGACAAGGGAGAGAGAAAGAGTGCACAGATAGAAGACATTATAAGCAGAAAAGGGATAATTTTCAGGAACGAAGCTGAATGCCAGAAGCTGCAGTTCAAGGTCATGAAGCAATCTCCTCATAGCACATCACTGGACTATACCCCCACTCTCCCCACAGGGATGAGGATCACCACCAAAGCCGTTTGGGACAGAGCTACTCATTTCAGCAGGCTTTGAGATACTTAACTGCAGCAAATTTAACTTTTCAGTAATAGTTCTAAGGACATGCAGCCCTACACCACATCTTAGATTTGCTGTCACAGCATGAGTGTTACTGAGTAACACTACTGCAAGAGACACAGAGAGAAGGGTTTTCCTCCCCAAAATGGGAGGTGTTAACAAACAGCATTGAGGTTGTTTCCTTAGAATCAAAGGGGTGTTCAGTCAGCTGCCATCCTCCTAAGCTGCTCTACACCAACAACCAGGGCAAACCAGTGAAATGAAGCATTCTAAGGACAGCAATCACACCTACCCCTCCCCTACTCCCAGCCTTCAGCTACGAGCAGAGCTTTAAACAGAAAATTCCTAGTTACCCTTTGAAGGAAAAGTATATTGATGACTCTTGGCAGCCTCTGATTTTCCTCCCCTGATTTTATGTCTTCCCTGAAAAGAGTTTTATATTGCATACTGCCCATTCAGAGGTGAAAATTATCACACTACATATTACATCCCTTTTTCAGCCCTCCAACTTACAGCCAGCTCTCAGTTCCCCTGAGCACTCATTCCTGTGAATGTGCTCCTGTGGTTTCTCATAAGAAGGTAAAGAATAGCAACAGTTTAAAACTAAATTCCCCTCAATCATCTTCCTCTTACAGCCAGGCAATAAGTAACCTAAAGATAAGAAAGCTAAAGCATGAAAACAGCTGAATGTTCTTCAGTGCCCAATAACATCAATACCCTGAAACCTTGAACTCAATTAACTGTTAATGAACCAAATCAATTCCTGGAGACCAATTATAGCCTTGATAGAGCACTAGAAAACTATTTTAAATAAAAATCTCAAACAATCCAATCCATTGGCTTGGATATTCTTTCTTTTCCTTTTCTCAGAGGAATAGGAAAAAAATTATTTCAGACATCTGTATTGTGTTGCCTACTTTCAGAAAGCAAATTGAAATCACGTAAGCAGAAACCATCAAGCATTTTTGTTCCATAGCTTCATTTTCCATAAAAGTTTTGTAGTCCTTGTCAAACAGAAAAACACTATTGCTCCTCACCATTTTCATATTCAAGCTTAAAATAAAAAAAGCAATCAGTATGCAGTTCTGAAGATTGCCTGAAAAAATGAGTTCTAAAATTAAGTTCTTAACATAATCTGCTCTGATACCTCTAAGTGAACATTTCTAGACTGCTTCAGCTTTCACATGGTTATGGTTGGACATATTTAGCCTGGCATCAAGACCGGATTACGACAGGTCAGAAACAGATGATTAAGAGAGAAAATATAGTCAAACAAAAGGATCAAGCTTTTCTTAAGATAGTTGTAACCACCTGCAAGAGATAAATAACCTGAAAATATCACTACTCATTAAAACCACAAGAGTCACTTTTACAGTTCGGAGTGAGCTCCTCCATCCCCTTGTTCACATCTATGCCAAACAACTCATCCTCAGTGAGGAACTAGAGTTGGTGGCTTTCTATCCAAACCTTGTTAGGCATTCTTTTCATCACCTTTTTTTAAAAGTTATTACATACAATGAGCAGCTTTTACAAGATAACTTCCTTTTTTTAGGGAAACCAAAGATGCAATATATGGTCAGAGACAACTTCCAAACACAGCCTTTGAGAACACTTTGGCCTGCTTGTGGGAAAGAACTTGTGTTAACTCTGAAGGTGCAACTAGGGACATCCTTCCCAGCTGGAGCTGCAGAGTTGTTCAGAGGAGTAGGTCTGATATAAGGCAGAAGTTATCACAGAAAGTGACTGTTTCCCCTTCACTGATTCTGGGCAAGAATCCTGTAGAAAACAAACTGTTTTCCACAGTCAGAAAAAAAAGAGAGCACATAAGGTCTTCCTTAAGCCAAGATGGGAAGGAGTGCAAAGAAAAAGTGCACAATTACACAAAACACGGAAGTATCAGTTAAGAGTTTGAACAGCAGAAATGAGCACTGGGAATTGAGTTGTCCTAATTAGAAGATGGGAAGCAGAGTTTCAAGAGAAACATGGTTAATTAAACCTTTAAAGTTACTTCAATGTAACTAGAAAGTAAAATCACATGACAAATTGTCCTATTACTGCACCTCTCCTCTTGGACTAGGAACTCCAATTTCCATTTACCACCTGATGTTGTAAGAACTACACAGCAACTTCAGAGCTCATCACAGGGAAAGTGGGTCACTTCACAGAAAGTGACAGATTATTTTAAGAAGACTCAAGGCTGCACTGTTAATCTATCACTTCACCTGCTGAAAAAGGCCATGCATCAGAACAAAATACAAATGAGCATTATGGAGAGGTCCTCATCATACAGCATCTGGGGAATGATTAGTTCATAATTTCAACAAGCAAGAGGGAACACACATCCATGGCAGACATTAAAAGGGTCAAGACCACCTACAGCAAGCAGCATTGATTAGTTTTGGCAATAACTCCAACAATGAAAGAGCTTGCACTTCCATTTAGCAAAGGCAAAGCTTGAGGGACAGGAGAGGAGAAGAAATTAAAATCAGTTCAAGTTACTGCACATGCTGTTTTGCTCTGCAGTGGCAGTTTCACACCGGTGCTCCGGATGGGGCAGGTACCCGCGCCAAGCTGAAGACAGACATTGCATTTCTCCACCTAGACCCTTAACAACACATCATTATACCAGAAATTCAGCTAGAGGGTGTGGGATTCTAGTTATCATAAGGTTTAAAAGCATGGCCAGAACACAGCTAACACACTGAACTCCCTCAGCCCGCAGGCAGCTTTACTCTTCTGAGGGCTCTTCTGCCTACCTTCATCTGTATGACTCCTTCAAATTCTCCTTGTTCTGGGAGTGCCCAACACCACAGACTCTGTGGACAGCAGAAATCTCTGCTTACCCACACACACGGGTCTGCGTCAGCTTCTGGGATAATTACATACGACTCATGTTTCTCCATAGGGAATTGAAGAGGAGGTGTCTTTCTTGAGGGGGTAGAAGCCATACCATTATCTCCATAGCTTTCTAAGGCTATGAAAACAGAGGTCTCGTCACAAATCAAGCAATTCCTTTAAAATGCTCTTGTTCACGCTGGAGTAAAAAAGAAAGTCAGGTCAACAAATGACTGGCAGGGCAGTTCAGTCACTTAGTCCAGCCTTCCCACTTCAGGAAGACAGGGGAATGATTTCATACTAATGCATTTCAAGCAGAAAAATGAGTCAGTTTCCTGGCAGATAAAGAACCCTGTTTATTTACAGCCTTCAGTTTCAGCAGGTGCTCTCTCAAGAAGAGCAAGGGAAGAGGTCACTTACATCATCACACAAACAGCCATTTGGTGCAATCAGTTAAATATGTATGTGGAAAATGTTTAAAATGCATGTTGGCTATTCAACAGACCAGAACAGCTCAACTGGAGGAATCTAGAGTCATCATTCTTTTGGTTACAGTTGTATTACTGAGTCAGATCACAGGTCTCCCTCTCTCCTCTTGCTTCAGGCCCACAGATTAGACGAATGCTGCCCTACTGCAAGTTCTCCAGCCCAGATTCTGTAATAATAATAAGCAAATAATTTGATACGGGCACTTTGTCCCCAGACACACCACACTGTAAGAATTTCTAAAGGGCATGAAGAGTGCGTGCACACATGAAGTATATGTAAATTGAATGCATATCTAAAAATTACGGGGTTGTATTACAATAAAAAGGCACACTACAATGCCAACATCTCCAGCTCTTCCCCACAGTGAAGAAAACTACAGAGAGCTTTCACAAGAGCAAGAAGGTCTGAAACAGAAGGTCTGAGAGCCTGCCCAAAACTTGTTTCTTAGCAAAAACCAAATCCAAATTGAAACTTAGACACTGTTTTAATGTGACTTACCTGAAGCCAGACTATAAGCTCTAAAAATCACAGCTAGATAGTTTAAGCACATCACAGACCTCCATTAATCATAAGCTGAGCATCATCCCCTAGACAGAATAAAATTACATGAACTCAAGATACACAGGTAAAAGAACAGAAACAGGAGCAACTGTACCTGGTCAAGTGAGCCTGTTTGGACATGCTGCCCACCCTGCAGCAGCTGGATCAGGTGGCTGCAGGGAAAGTATGTGCAGACAACAGAGGAGACAGACATCCTAACAAAGGATGGCTTTCAAGAGAGGGAAGCTATTCACACTTCTTCCCTCTCTGTAGGAAAGTTGAGAACTGATATGTTTTATGGTATCCTCAAATAGCTATCTGTTTGAAGTCAGCTGTCTTTAAACTTCTGAGCAATTTGTGTTTATTCAAGATCTTTGGTCTACAGTCACCTCATATATGCATTCCTCAAAAAAACAAACAACCCCACAAAAAAAACCTGCCCAAAACAACAACAATCAACACCCACTCACCCAAATAACAAAAATAAAAAAAACCTCACAACCCAATAAAAAACCCATAAACACACACACACAAAACCACCACCCCAAAACTCCACCCAACTTTAGATGTCAATAGAAGCAAAAATAATAGCCAGTTTGGAGGCATATGCCTCTTCCATCCTCACTAAAATATCACTTTAACTCCAATTCAGTAAGCTTCTTTGCCATCACACTGCAGCAGCTGAAACTCCAGAACAGTTCCTACAGAAAAGACACTTGTAGGGAAAGAAGTTTCTATTACCTGGAGATTGCAGAGGAACAAACTTTACCCATTTCTTTTATAGGTGAACTCCTCACTGCTGTGCCTGGACTAAGAGGAGGGGTGGAATAAGGGCAGTGGTTCAAATGGGAAAATACTATGAAGGTATTTGAGAAGGAGTTATTTCTATTCCTGCCTAGTTTGCAAGTCAAGCTGCTACAAGAAGAACATGGGGAAAAGAATTTCTTTTAGTCTGTTACAGTCAGTGATGCATATTTAAATTCAGGCCAAGAAAAAGAAAAAGCAGCTTATGCCTTTCTGCAAGTTTGGCAAAGGGTGCAGGTACATGTCCAGCTTTCCAAACCACTGGGGGAAACTTGGCAGCAGGGAGTGACCTCTGCAAGACGGGAAAGCACAAGGCATCATCCTTCTCACCCACCAACTCTCAGTGAAGAAGAATAGGGCTCTAGCAACCTTACATTATTCTTAAATCAGGAGACTAGGAAAGACAAGGGAAGAAATATTTGTGCAAGAAAACAGGCACTTCTTTCACTTGTTTTTCCACATAATTAGCAGCATACTAAAGAGCTCAAACTTCTAGAACTTCAGTAAAACAGTCTTTCCTGCTCACACAGAGACAGCAGGCTTGGTCTGGGAACAAAACCACAAAGCTGGAAGGGTGACTGCAATTATCCCAGAGCTCACATAGGCATCAACTGACCATTTAGATATCATGGCAGCGTCTCCTACAGTTCAGGTTTTGTTTACAGTCTCATGACAAAACTAATTTGTATTTTCCATTTTTAGTAAAGACCAAACAAACAATACTCACCAAGTTTGTCCACAGCCCGCACATCTCACACATAAACATTGCTAATTATCATGCTTAAATGCTCGTGTCACCTTCACACTATCATTTCACTTTAAGTTCGCAACAGACAAATTATGTCTTCGATTTCTGTGAACATTAGCCAGGACACGTAAGAGTGAACATTCTCATACCACACAGTTCTGGCTTTCTCTCCTCAAGCACGTCTTCCCGAGCACAAACCCAAACCTCTTCTCTCTGCTGGCAAATCCATTTATAACTTTCATTTACCCCAATACTCTCACTAACTGCTGACATATTGCTTCTCTCTATCACCACCATTTTCAAGAATAGCAACAAAGCATCTTTGGACTTATTTCTTACCAAGCCTGATAACAGCACAGCATAAACTCTTCCAAAACTATCACAGTGTACATGAAGCTACAAGGCTTGTCAGAAAAAGCCTTCTTTCCACAGCCCTGGTAAGGTCTACACACCATAACTTTAAATAAAATACTGTGCTCAAATTACATATGGCATGACACAAGACTAGCAAGGTTTCCACAAGTAATGAGACTGAACAAAAACAGACAAGAAAATTATGTTGGGTAGGCCTATTTAGATTTAGCACAGGCCACATTCCCACCCATGTGCAGTCTGAGCCATTCTCTTCTCCACAGCTCAGGTGTGCCCTTATGCTCAAGCCTCCCTTTCTCTGTGAACTCAACACCACTGCCACAATATATATTAAAACTTGAAAAAGCAAGGCACGACTGCTGTAAGCGATTAGGAAAAAATAGCAATTACAAAGATTTTGAGAAACAAGGAATGTAACAAAAGGCAGAATACACTAGGTATGTGTTCTGTCTTCACCATATGACACATTTGTAGCTTTATATAAGGTAATTCCCACCTGTTTTAGTTCCTCTCTCCCAAAAAGTTAAGTGAGTAACACTACCCTCTCTCATTTTGATGGTAAATGTCAGTCACAGAACTGTGTTTTCCGAGGCAATTATGTATCCATGGCAGGGGACAAGAAAGTGTTCTGGTTGTTTAGTTTTCAAAACAAGGATATGAGTGACATACATCCTTTCATTCAGTGCTTTGCACAGTGAGAAAGTTACCAGACCTCAGGAGATGCAGAGATCCGATCAGCCTTGGTCATTTACATGAAAAACCAGAGCTGCACATAAGAAGCTCAGGCTCCGCCAGCACGAACTCAGGAACAAAAGCTGCAAAAGTGATTGTATTCTTTTCCATTTCATATACAGTACTGATCACTGTTGGGTAGGAATGGGGTTGCTCCTACCCTGTCAATCTACTTTAATCACAGACTGGTCCCAATTTGATCACAAGTCAGCACTGTATCCACAACTTAGAGCAGGAAGAGGCATCCCCTCAAGGCCTTGAGCAAACCATACCCATTTGCACTAGAAAGATAACCAAACCAAACCAAACACAAAAAATCCCCAAACATATTCCTTGCCTTATGGAAAAGCTCCAAAACTCAGGTAATAGCTCAAGGCATACTTGAAGAGAGAATAAACAGAGCCCTAGGGGAAAAGTGACTGCTTGGACTCCAACCAACATCTGCCAAGCAATCCTCCAGAAAACAAGCTCCATATTACAAAAATCGTCCGAGGGGGTGAACAGCCATTAAAACGAAAACAAAACCTTTGAGAAGGGAGACTACAAAGATAGGTTTGCTCCAAGCTCGGTAGGCAGTAAGCAAGAAGTCCAGACGAATTCTACAAGGCTGCCAAGGTCTTTCAGAGCTCTAGCTCATGAGCATTTACATATGAGAAAGACAAAATACCTGCCTCGCCTTAGATCCACATCTACCTCTTTCAAACCCTTACAAAAGCCAAAAGGATAAGCTCCTCCCCTGCTTGCATTCTGTACCAGAGCCATTTCCCGTTTGGATCCCTGCATTTACACCTTTCTCCAAATACTGAAGAACTTGCAATTGTATGGTAACTACAGAGATAAGGTGCAGTTTGGGAGTGGGGAGAGTCCCCAAGCTACCCTTCATACAAAAACTCGGAAACCTTCAGGTTAGGAAAGGAGACAGAAAGGAGCAGATGCAACATTACCCCCTTGTGGCAGCAAAGCAATATGGAGATAAGGTCTGAGAAATTCAAAGGGGAACAGACTAGGTGTTTCTCTTCATAGCTGCTGTAAAGAGAGCTGTATGCAGCCAGGAAGGTCATCAACACTGAAGAGAAATGAGAAGAGCTGGAGTCACTGTGCTACATGTGTACGTGTCACATAGCGACAACAAGGCAGGAGGGACCAGAGTCCTCAAACGAGACCCGGCAAAATGGAAGACAGATTTGCTCCTGGACCCTGGTACATGGTTCCAGGGAAGATGGTTTCACATGTCACTTGTGCACAGTGCATCCAACAGACTAAAATACAGCAAAGCCTTTGGTAAGCTGTGCCAACTTCAACAGGTCAAATATTTGCACAGCACAGTGGCCTCTGCTTTTCATACACTCACAAACAAAATCAAGTTCATACAAGAGTCCCCAGACAAGAATTTCCCCACTTCACACACGCTTACTCCTTTCTGCCTGTACACATGATGAAAGTGTCACTCAGGATGGCCCAAAAGACTTTTCAGATTTTCAGGTAACTTCAATAATTTATCTCGTCTGTCAAACTAAATAGGTGAGGCAAGGTGAAAACATTATGCATTCATAAAATGCAGGCACAGAGTTACTCATACCACAGCCTACAGAATTTGACCTCTGGAATGAGTGCAGTGGAGTGGTTAGAGAAGTTTAGCATAATTGCCAGACAAAGCTTCTTCATGGAAGAATAAGGATAATAAGCATTTCCTTGTGAAACATAAGTGTCATGCAAACCTGACTGACAATAGAATGGAGCACACCTTTCATCTGCAGTAATGTACTCAAATCTCTAGACAAAATAAACAAGTAAACCATATAAAAATTTCCCCCTCATGTATTACAAGCTGCTAAATCTACAGAGTACAATTTTCCTCTTCCTTCTTTTTCCCCATCTATAGGAAATGTTTCACTGATAAGGTTTGAAATATGTTAGCAGGGACGCACATCACTACTTGCTCCTTGCATCCAGAACTCAGAAACAAAAATCAATTTATAACCTAATTGTTTTCCTTTTTTTTTTTTTAAACCCACACTAATTCTGTAGATGTCACTTGTGTCATACTAGAATAGCCAAAGAGAAAATCAGAATCAGTTTTATTAGCCAGCATTGCACCATACCTAGCATTAACTGCTGAATTGATACATATTTCAGCAGAGATCACTCCTAGATTCTGTGTATCACTGTCTTAAGAAGGTGGCACCAGCTTCGCTCAAACAAGCAGAAGAATATTCTTTCAGTCCCTGTTCAACTTTTCATTATCAACCTGAATTGGCCCACAAAGCAGCAACGGCTTTAAGTACTTCGAGGATCGTTTCCTTCACTGAGGTTACAGTATTAATACAAGACCTCCCCAACCCATTTTTAAATTAACAGGTAGTTATAAAAAATTAAACTAGCTATCACCCTTCCTTCAGCCACATCTTTCCAACAGATTCTATGACCAATTTTATGCAGCACATTTCACATGGCAACTTCAGCGATTTCTAGGATTCTTTTCACTTTGATGTTAAAAGTGAGGCAAAGACATCCACAGGGGAAAACTCCCTACATTTGAATTAATTAGATCAGCGTGGAGAACCTCAGAAAAGCTGAAGCTCAGTCTCACAAACTTGTGCTTAACATAGACCATAAACTTTCCCCAAATTCATGCCTCACCAGCACAACTTCAAGAAGCACACAGCTCAATGCCACACTATTTTCAGGCCAGGCTGAATGTGATGGGACTCCTTGAATTGCTGAGGCTCCCAGTGACATGCTTCTCCTAACAAAGGTGCCAGACCTGTTAGTGAGGAATAGTGCCATTACATGCTTATTAATGGCTTTGTAATTAGTCTGAGATAATTAGCCTAGGACCATCAGAAAGAGCAGAATTCTCTCCTTACCCAGCTGACATAGTCGCATCAACAGAATTCAAAGAACAGCCTTCACTAAACTACCCTATTAACTTAATTGACCCTCAATGGCAATGTTTTCCCAGAAAGCTGCTTCTCAATTAGGAAGGCCATGCCAGGGAAGGAATCCTGCCCATGGACAGGGAACGAGAACATCACGGTTTCCAGACACAATTTTTATCTTACGTTTTTCGGCTGACCTTAGAATACAGAGCTCAATTGCCCAATGAGGACATCTAATGGAGAGACAAAGAAGAACAGAATTATAAAACAGGTTATGAGCACATCTTGGATTCCAACACTAAGAATTAACCAGAGGCTGATAGGCACAAAATGACATTGATTGGAAGTGTGTATGCAGTTGCCACTTGTACCTTCAGGTCTGAAGGCTTATCCTCCCCCTTGTGTTTTGTCAGCAATTTCAGTATTACATAGCTTATATCCCAGGACCCTAAAACCCCATCTTTGCATGCTTCTGTAGTTCCAAAGGTTAACAGACATTTTGGACTTTACTGTGCAGAAGTGGTTCCAGCACTTCTCACTGTCAAAGCATGCCCTAGGTCTGGGAGACATGAAGGCTTGGTACGAGATGCTCACTCTACACAAAATTGAGGTAAGTGGGTGCTTGCTGACTTGTTACTAGATTCACAGGATATTCTGTGTTGGAAGGGGGCCATAAGGATGATCAAGCCCAACTCTTAAGTAAACAGCCTGTATGGGGATTGAACCCACAAAGTCAGTGCTATTAGCACCATGCTCTAACCCAACTGAGCTAATCTCATCTCCCGCGTTATATAAAGAAAAATATAAACAGCTAATTTAAAAATGGAAGAAAATGACATCTGCAGGATAGAGCTATCCCGCATGCAGGTTCCTTTCAAGGGAAAAGACTTCATAAAGCCCCAAGCCCACCCAATGTGTTTAACAAGAAAGGAAATGAAGTTTTACTTCAAGGAAATTGCCACAAGCATTTAATACCAGACTGCTCACTGCTTCCAGCTTCTTGCTTCCGAACTCTACAGATAACCTTTACTTCAGTTAGAAGGGAAGCAGAAACCCCTGCTGTGCCTGTTCTTTAGAAAGGCATGATAACAGAAGCAGGAGATTGGGAAAACAAAAGAGTCCCTAGGAGATTCTCAACAACCTCTGCCAGAAAGATTTCACTAAAGGTTTTATCTTACAGGAATTCCTCTGGAATTAAGCTCATGCATCCAAATCAGAAGTCTCAGCAAAAATCACCTGTTTGCTCAGCTGATCAGGTAAGCAAGCAACCCTTCACAAATGCTACAGCCACCGGAACAGACGGCAGCAACCACCATGGATGACAGAGATTTAGTCACAGGACTCCCCTTAGAGTCCTGTAGGCTGGGGTGGATCAATTATATGCCTCAGGACATTTTTAAATTATAGTTACCACAGGAAAGATTGTATCTACATATCCCACTACATCTCATTGTCCAAATATGTGCCAACTGCCCGATCAATAAGAAGGTTATTTGCCCAGTTATTTCTGACACTACAGTGACTCATCCCAGAAAAGGAGACACAGTGGAGATGACTTAAGTATGTGCCACTATTTCAAAGAAAGATAACGCAAGACTTACTCAAGTGCCATTTTACAGCTAAATTTGTCAGCTCCTTCTTATTCTTATGCCCTTTAATAGGAGACAAGAGGATATCTGACTTAAATTAACAGTAGGTAAGTTCAGGCCCAAAAAGTAGCTCCCATGTAATCAGCTTGAGAGTCTCATTATGGCAGGCTATTAAAAAAACTGGGGAGCGGATTTAGAAACTGATTAATAATTTTATGACCACCACCACTTATTTGCTATGCAACTACAACAAGAAAGGCAGTCACTGTTCCAGCCTCAGCATAATCAGCTTATCTGCAGGACAGAGGAAAGAATTCCCTTTCCTCAGGCACTCCTGTGTACTAAGCCTTCTTAGTTTGTTACATCTGCATCCAACCTGCAAAGTTTGCTTTTCTACAGTTCAAAGCATCTTTTTCAGAGAAACAGAAAGACTGAACCTTTCCTCTGGCAAGAGCACAAACCACTTGCCAGAGAAGATGTGAAAACTGAAACCCAGTGCGGAAACCCCATTCAAAGTACCAATGTAGCTGTATCATCCACACAAGCCAGTGAAGACACTCTGACACAAAGGACAGGTCTTTCCTGACACAAGTTCAATTTAGCTTATCCAGTTTCTTGTATCATATCTGAAGCAGAAGAAAAATATCCTTAAAAAAAAAAAAAAGAATCACCTTCTTAAAAAAGAAGACAGCAAAGCCTAAAATTTTCAGTGATCAGCACATCCCCAACCAGCTCAGGTCATCAGGAGCCACCTTCAAAACTAACCTCTCTTATCAGCAGCAAGCCAACTGCATATGCCAAACCACTGACACAGAGCTGTGACTTTTTTCCCCCTCTGGGCAACTCTAAGGAAATTATTGTTGAACCCTTTTAACTTAACTTATTCGTGCCCAGTTTTCATGCCAACCCTGGGCAGATTCTCCATGCATAGCACAGGATGATAGGGTGTGTGATAGGGAGCACAAAGCACAGCATTAACACATCCTGAGTTTCCGTGCTTTTGCAGGGTCTCGGAAACACCAGGAGCACAATTCACCCCAGAGATCTGCTAGAAGAGCCCATCCTTTTGCCTGTCTGTAATACCATTAAGAGGCCTAGTCTCTGCCCTTACAATCTTCAGAACCCATCTGCAGCAGGACAATGGCAGCTATCAACACAACACCAACATCTCTACTTTCATCTACACAATAGCACATGGCCATATGAGAAAAGGTTTTTAACTCGGAAAATGCTGAAAAACCTCAGACTAGATGGGAAAGGTTTAAGAAAAAATAGAGGAGGAAGGGCAAGCATGTATCTTACCTCCTGAGTGAATCCTCCTCTGAGCTTTCCTCAGGCATTTCCTGGTTTAAGGCCTCCTGTGATACATTCCCAGGTCTGCTTGAAGCCGACTGGCTGTAAACTCTTTCCCAGTGCCCCGTCTCCTGGTTAAAGACCACTCCCACGGTCCTCTCCTCCTGCGGGGTGGAAGAGCTGCCCAGCTGCAGTCTGCTAGAGGCAGGAGCTCTGCCCTCGGTTCTCTCTGCAGGCTGCACCTGGCTGGTATTTGGAGGCACACCCTCAAATGTGCTTTGGACCTGCCCTGGTGTGTAGCTAGGCGTGCTTCTTTCCCAGCGCAGCGTGTCATTGTTAAAGGTCAGCAGGTTATGACAAGCACGACAGCGGTTCAGGTGACCCCGGGACAAATTGGAATTGTTTTCACTGCTTTGTGGAGTCTGCTGATGGGAGGGACCGGGTCGATCAGGCTCAATGTTGTTGTTGAGCATTTCTTGAGCCTGTTGCGACTGGCTGGGCTCCCCACCAATCCCCTGATCTAACTCCTGAAGCCGGTCATATTCCAGGAAGAATCGCCTCAAATCACACTGGAGCTCATTACGAATGCTGGCCGGATTGCTCGGGCCAGCACTACTACCACTGTTCACCTCAGCCCCCGGGGCCAGAAAGCCCCTCCCTTCTGTTGCAGAGGTATAGACTGATGCCTGGGAACCTCCCTCCTGCTGTCTGAGCACGGACAGCAAGCTCACAGAGGAGGCACTGGTCCTAGGGGGAGGCATGGCTTCCAGCTCGGACCGAGAGCTCATGTTCAGCACTGTCCTGGACCAGTCAGACCCACCCAAGCCTGAAGCCATCTCTCTTGCAGACTGTTGGTACCGGGACTGGTGGCCTGCCAAGGACCCGCTGAGGGACCGCCGTGTGGGGCCCAGGCTAAGGTTGCGCAGGGTGTTGCCAGCAGTGCTGCTCTGAACTGTGCTGAAAGCAGAGGGCCTGTTAAGTATCCCCTGCTCCTCCTGTGCTACGGATGCCTGCTCTGGGGGTTGATAAGGCTCTGTCTGCACAGAGGAGAAGGAAGTGCCAGTGGCCCCAGAAGACGTGGAGGGTGCGTTTTCCTGGTGTGGGAAGAGAGAAGAAGGAAGTCTTGCACTAGAGCATCGGCTGCAAAGGCACAACATCCCCAGGTGCTGGCAGCACTCTGCTGTGGGATAGCTGACTCGCTCCCGGAGCCTGTTATAGACAGATGCCCTTGTGTTCTCACTGGCTGGAGGCGGAGGTGGTGGTGGTGGAGGCGGTGGAGGGGATGGGGTAGCAGAGTCTTGAACACTGTTTTGCTCTCCCACCTGTATGCCAGAGGAGCGGGAGGACAACATATGCAGGAAGTTGTGGAGGAGGGGTGTGCGCCTCACAGGCTGAGACGGAAGGATAGCGCGCTGTCGATAATGCGGCATCTCTGTGCTGTCCACGGAGATTTCCACTTCCTCATCGCTCTGCAGAAGGAAACAGGCAAAGTTCAGTCACCTCAAGGCAAAATCCTGTACTTCCAAATAAACAGCAGAAAGTCAGCTACCAGCCCAGACAGATGAAAAGGATGTGATAAACCCCTTCCTAAAGGCCTTGACTTGGAAGAAACTAGTTGAGCTGATTTCTAAGTTCATTTTATGGATCTAGACAACCTCTTTCTACAGTCCAGTGAAATTCCACAATACATTGTTCATACAAATAGAAGTATCAGCATCTGAGGGTCAGAATTGTTAGTACCTCAAATAGCTTGAAATCCAAAACAACATCGCAACAGAACTGAAAGAACAGGACCACGGAGGCCTCTGTCCCACCATTAGTCAGATAGAGAGGACAAAACAAACACATATTTGGAAAGCACTTTATTAGCCATGCACATAAGAATATGTTATGTTGTTATTGTATCACCAATCGAGGTGAGCCAGAACTCGGCTTAAGAAGACTTCAGGTTTTCAGAAAAACACAAG
This sequence comes from Passer domesticus, assembly GCF_036417665.1. Classification (NCBI taxonomy): domain Eukaryota; kingdom Metazoa; phylum Chordata; class Aves; order Passeriformes; family Passeridae; genus Passer; species Passer domesticus. Next base: position 38,944,942 of record NC_087479.1, read on the forward strand.
TCTGCTTAGAAACAGACCAGGGCTAAAGTACATAGAGCACCTTTTAACTAGCCAGTCAATACAAGTCCTGACATTCCCCTTACCTGCTGGTTAGAAGGGTTAACTATCGCTGTGAGCAAGTAGTGTCCCAAGGGATCAAACCGTACCAGCCTAAAACAAAAGCAGTGCCAGAATATCAATCATCAGTTCACATTCCACATTGACACAGGAAGTGGAACACAGCAAGAAAGAAAACCCCACATGACACGTTTGCAATGAGAATATTACTACATTATCATCATATTTTTATGAAGGACATCAAAGAGTTTATGCGTTAAGAAGAACAACATGTACCTATCTAGCTGAAGACTGCAGTTATTTTATAGTCCACAGCAACACTATACCAAAGTTAAAAGCTGGAATTAAGTACTGCCATATCAACTGAAATAGCCAGAAAACTTAAAGGAATAAACAACACATTTATACTACAAAATGGAATTGGTACAAAGGGAGAGATTAACATGCCTTGATGCCATATCGTTGTCTTATTTTAAATTGCTCAAAAACAGGCATCAGGTTTCCAGCAATCCAGTTTCCTCTAAAAGTGTGCCAAAGTAATAGCTCAGCATTTTGTTCCAGCAGTTCCTGGCTTTTGTCATCCTTATGGCTGACAAGTTTAATTACTAAGCTTACAAATCAACATGAAGCAGATTCTGGACATTTAATGGACACATGCCATATCATAAATATGAACAACCAAGCTGATCTATTACTTTCAATTGCTTTTCTTTCTGCCCACAGAACTGGTTTTCTACCAGCTGAGTCAAGGAGCTGCAAGCAACACTTCACTGCCTGGGTGCACAGGGTGCAGCATCCCAGAGGAACCTCACACACACTTTCTAAACCTGACCAATTTTCACACACAAGTGTTCTTTTCACCCAGAAGCAGGGGCTCACCTGACCCGCTCCATCTCACTGGCTGTTTTCACCACTGCAAAAGGCTCTCGACGACTCCAGTCCCAGAAATGTATCTCATTGGCAGTGGCAATCAGCAAGAGCTGAGCCGTAGGATGAAAAGCAAGTGATGCAATGGCGTTGTTGCTATCTGTGAACCAGCTCTCACTTCCACCCTAGAGTGAGGAGTCAAGAACCACAAGCAGTTTATCAAAAAGTTTGCAATCATTAAGTTTCCATGTACTTGCCATGCCTCCCAGCGTGCCTAAAGCACTGCAAGTAAGGTGCTGCCCTGGCAACATCAGCTGTTCCCATACAAGGTTACGTGCCAGATCTAAAATGTAACACTACTTGCAACAATGACCACAGATGTATTTTTGTAAGTAAGTGTGTCTCAAGCAGCCTGTAAAAAATGCTCCATTTAAAACAAAGAGGAGCCCATGTGTTCTATCTCTGTGCCATTTACCAAACTAGGTAGAGCAGCAGCTTCTCTAATGAACAGTTCAGATTTGCTCAGTGGAATAACAAACAGCATGTCTCTCACAAAGGCTAAACAGGCACCTTGCACAATGTCCTCCAGAATTACCTGTACCACTGCAATCAATAAAACAGGTGCTGCTAAGAAGCATGACCTACCTGGCAGGACTGAATGAAGAATCTGTCACCTCCTCTCTAGAGAGGAGAGCATGGCTATGGTCTGTTCTATGCTTTTACACACAGGTCCCAGAAAAGCTTCCAAACAGCTCTCTGTTACCAGGTAGCATTTGGAAAACAAACTCAGCCAAAAAAGGTCACCACCCACCAAATATCAAAGGAACATATGTTTCAGGAAAGACTTACATGTAAATCCCAAATTCTAACCTCCCCATCTAGGCATCCTGAAGCAATGAGGCCTGGGATGGTGGGATGGAAGGTGACACACCAGGGAGTGCGGCGATGTCCAACCAAGGAATGAACACACTTTCCTGTTTTCACCTCTGTGATGTAGATGTTGTGGTTCACATGTGTGGAAGCCATTAGGGTCCTGGGAATGCAGAAGGTATGACAAACATTAGCATGAGAAGAATACAACAAAATTAGACCTTCATCTCAACAGGGTCTGTTCACACTTAACCCAGCAGCTCTCCCACACAGAGCTCAAAGGGTAAGAGGCTACTGTTGCACCAATGTCACAAAGCTTCCCGTAGCCAGATTTCAGGGTCCATGCAAACATGAGCTCATCTGAATCTGCTAGCACAAACTTGACCTTGAACGTCAGAGTAAAGGTGCATGTCAGAAGGCACTCCTGACTGACAATTTGGGGCAAATAAATATTCCCAACTCTCCACAGCGTCTCAACCCCTGTTAAATCAAGTGATGCTATGAGATCCCACCTCCAATTCTGCTTCCAATACACACATCATTCTGCTCTGTTCTTTATTCCTAGATATCCCAGTGAATGTGTCACATCATTTGGGCATGTTGTACTAAAACATCTTTTACTCCCTTCAGTTTCTTATGAAATCCCACGGTGTCTGCACAGATCCTTTTTCCTTAAAACTTTGTATCACCTGGGTACCTCAGAAATTAAACACCAACTATGCTCGAAGCTGTGAGATTAGGAAGGTGCACACATTCCATCCATGCGTGTCAGGAACCAGAAGTTTCATTCGGCTGTTCAGGACTGGACAACTCAATGGGCACAAGCCTCCATCACTTTTGTAAGTGTAGGGAGACTGCTGAAACAGGGAACGAACTAGGAGTTAATTACCTGTCTGGACTAAACGCCAGCAAGAAGGTGGAGCGTGGACTGTCTGGTAACTCAACTTTCTGAAAAAGCCAACAAAGCAGGAAGTGTTGCAAGAGTCATATGATCATACTTTAACTGTAAGCCACACAGACAACAAGGGGAACCCGCTGCAGGAACATATCTAGTATCACATCACTGCAGGAACTGAACAGAGCCAGAGAGCATATCAAGTGTAACACATCAAAGGTATAATCAGAAGACAATTTATTTCAAATCCCTGCCTCCCTTCCCCCATTCCAAGATCAAGCTATGCAGCTCTATCCCACAACCTTACCTTGCCCTCCCATTTCATCCATCGAGTTTTATCCTCCACCAGCTCCTGCAGAAGCCGCTGAGCACCCAAGGCTTGGGTGCCCCGTTCCCTACCCCAAAGGATGCGGACAGCATTCTTCTCTGGGACAACCTTCATGGCTCTCAGTTGCCAACACCACACCTACTACTGAGAGGAGATACCAGCAGGCTCCAGATGACAACCACCACCAAGCTACAAATAAGCTATCCACATTTCAGTTGTTTTTCTTCATGGAAACCTAAAAAGATAAGAGACTGATAAGGAAGGCAGCTTTTACCTTGATTACCCAGATGAAGTAAAAGCTTTAAATCCCAAAAAAAAAAAAGACTTGAGACAAATCTTTCTTCTTACACAGCCTATGCTACCTGCTCCCATTATCAAGGCCCCATTTTGACATTTCTGCAGCCAAAGATTACTTGGAAAGCATTCAGCTCTTCCCTTGTACACGTGCCATAGGCACACTACACATATGGAGAATTAAAAATTTGCCTTCAAATTCTTTTCCTTCCCTTCATCTCCTGCTGCATATAATAAAGGAAAGAAAAGATTTATGAAGATACAGTCTTTACACCTTGAAGATTTAAGTGCTATCTGGGAAGGATGTCCGAAAGCCAGAGGAATAGTATTACCAAATTGACAATATGACAGAGGAATCTCCCAGGAACTACTCAAATTTCAGTAACAGGTCAAACTGTAAAGGTCAGACAATTGATAGACCTCAAGTCCAAATTATTTCCAACTCCATCAACAGCTTAAAAATGATAGGACAGCTCCACCAAGATGATTCCATTGTCTCCACATCACATTTCAATCTGCATTGCTCTTAGAACAGCAGTTCACCCAAGTAATGCATACTGGCAAAGAATAATGCTTTTGGAACACTCTGACCTGCAAAGGAAAGCTTTAATATCTACTGTCTACAAAAAAAAGCTAAATAAATAAAATAAATAAATTATGTAATAACTCTAATAGAAACCAAGTCACACAGCTTTTCAGTGGCGTCATACAATGGAGTCTGCCACAAAAATCTCTCCAGAAAAGTTTCTCAGAACAGATAAACCAAGAAACTCTGCTGCAATGCTACTACTTCTGATCCCAGCAGAGTGTGCATACTACTCTGCCATCTCTCGATCACACAAAGATCTAAAGACAAACCCTGCTCAGTTCACGTTACACTGAACAAAACCAACAATATTCAGTAGAGAAGGAAATAGCCATTAAAAAAAAAACACATAAAGAAGAAAAAAATTTCATGTGCACAAGAGACACTGTTAAATGAGAGAACTCAGAATGGTCAGCAGCAATATTTTCTTTCCTCCCACTCTCCCTAAAAAAACTCTCCTGAACAGATAATTGAAGACAGCTGCAGCTTATAGAGAGGAGCTGTCTAAAGAGATAAGCCAGAAAAATGAGTTCCAAAAAAGCACACCAGTTTTTATTTGTAGAAGTAAAATAAAGAGTACTGAAGTAATTAACAAGTAAAGGCATCCATCTTCCTAGAAAAGAAATTCTTCACAGTGCATTTTGAGCTAGCTGGAAATTCCCTGATGCTTAATGTGAACAGCACGAGGATCACGTATTTTAGAGAAGCTGAACTCCATGGTACACAATAACCTTTCTTTTGAGAATCTGTGAAAGTTAGCCAAACATTAGGTAGGAATTATTCTACAAAATCAAAGCCTTAGTGGAAATCAACACAAAAACTAAAGATATCATACTGCATGAGAGTTCTTAAAAATAACTGCACAGATTAAAAAAGCCCATACCCACAAAAGCTAGAAGGATAACTGGAATAGATACATCCAAAAGCACAATATAATACAGGAATCCCTAAACTAAAAATCTTCTTTAGCTAAATGCTGATAAATCCTGATCCGGATTCTGCAAACAGCCCCAGGCACCCATGTTCAGAAGTGACTAGATTCAGATGGCAGGCAGAATGGAGGAGAAGGACAGCTCAGAACAATACAGGCAACAAAAAGTCTACTTTACAGGAGGAAACTGTACATCTAGTTTAACTCTTAATGTAAAATTAAGAAAACAGTAGCTGAATAATCTATATGGGTATTCAAGGAATTTGGACTACAACAACTCAAGAATAAACATTTAAACAGGACACCAATGGAAGATCGGTGCTGCTGCTGGAATAAGCTGGAAGTTCAAAAAGATTTCAACTTTGGAACAGCCTTTCAGTAACTGTGAAGGACAAACCACATAAATAACTTGAGATCACGGTAATAAAGCAGAATAACAATCACTCATGAGAAAGAACAAGCTCTGACAACCTAGCAACATTTCAGTCCTATCATAAATAATGTTCCCTGAAGTACAACAGCAACAAGGAAAACAAGGGATTTAACAAACTACTTCATTTATGCCATGGACAAGTTTACATATTGTAAAATAAATGGGAAGAGAACTCCTACAACTGCAGTCAGTGAAGTTCTAGTATTCACCTTACTGAAGGACCAAGTCATCTCCACTATATAAAACCAAGTACATACCTTAAGACAGCTTATCTAAATCTCTGCATATGTGTCCTAATTTATTCAACTAATCTGCCTGTAACAAACACTTCATATGTGAGCCTGAGCATTTAACTTCACATTTTTCCCTCAGGGACTCTACCTAGTTTTTTCAGCTTCTTCTGACTCATGTCTTTATCCCATTTTAAAAGTAAACAAAGGAAACACCCAGGGCTGCAATGCCTTTGCAGTACCCTGCTAACCTGCTCAACATTTTTAAAAGCTGGGATCTCTTCAGAAAACATGGAACGTGTCCTTCTTGAGTGATGCTGAGATTCCAGCGTTACCTTGGATCCCTCCAGGGGCCAAACTTTATCCTTCTTCTGAATTAGCCTGAACACAGTAACTGCTCCTCTACCTGGTGGCACATTCAGCAACACTTCAGACAGGCAAAGAAACTCAGAGCCTTCAGATGAAGAAACGGATGCAGTGTAGCATTGGCAATGCAGTGAACACTGGCATTATCTTTGCTCCTTTCAGCAGGAAGACTTTAACCTTTCTATTGGATTATGTGTTGAGCTTCAGTTTGTTTTGGTGTGGGGTTTTTGGGTTTGTTTTCTTTAGTTTTTTGGTTTGTGTAGGTTTTTTTGTGAGGGTGTTAAAGGAGCCAATTGTTTCTCTAACCTAGTAAAGATACCTACCAACTCCAAACATTTTGCTCAAATATAAGCTGAATGATAGCATGCTATTACATACCATTACCAGATAAACCATTGAAGTATCAACCACATTTACAGCTATTCATTAGCCATCTGACTAACAAAGTTTAAATTAAATGCAGGGGGTTTGAAAATACTTCTTGGGACTCAGCATAAATAAAACTTGCAGGTCACTGGATCAAACATGTTCAGGCCAGTGGTGGACTAATTCAGTAGCAGTGCCTATTACAAATATCCACAACTATCACAACTGATAAACAGCTAACCACCTAAAGAGGGATTAGGATTGTTCTGTTTTCTTCTTCTTGTTGAATTTGTTTTGTTTACTCGTTTTTGGGGGGAAGGAGGGAGATTTGGATGGTTGGTTCAACCAGGATGACCAAAAGTGTCGAACAACTGCAAGATTACTTGATGCCCTGAATGTGATGCAGGTGACCACAAAAAATTCCGAAAATGGAGATTCTATTATCAGCAGCTTTCTTTCCTTAAGTGTTTTCTCCCTTCAGGGCATTTCAGGACAACATGCTGGGTTGTTTACAGTTTTGGAAAGAGCATTACACAGCCCAAACCCAAGCCTTTTACTTGCTCTGTACCAGCTATCCTTGAAGAAGCCTGAAAAATTGCCAGCATTAGAGTAATGTAGATTTACTTGTAAATGTTGCTTTTACAGATGTTGAACCTTTAAAAAACCAAAGTGAAGCTGCAAATTGGTAACACTTTGTAGTGGTACATGACCCCCTGAAAACACTGACAGAAAGGTAGGGCGAGAAGAGGAATAAAAAGAAGCACATTCAATTTGCCATGTAAAAAGGATGTCAAGATATTGTATGGATTATGCAATGGCTCACCACTCCAGTTCAAAACTTCAGCACTTCACAGAGATGATGGTGCCATTTCTTAATGCACCCCTTCCCCATCCTTGCTGCTATTAACTTTGTGGAGATTCTGGTACCACCATGCTGGGAACACAGCTGGCTTTGATATATGCAACACTACCTTCATGTTATTCCACTCTTCATGGGAGAAAAATGTTATTTCATGTGGCCTTCAGCTCTCAGACTAATCTATTACCACTGCAAAGAACTTTGTGGTTGTGTGCTGAACCCAACCCTAAAAGCCTTTCCTAATGCATGTGCACAGAATCAGTGTAAACAGCTCCATCAGTGTTTAAAAAGGAAAAAGAAAAACGAAAGAGCTGCAATCAGTAAATGATATTTACAATGAGGGATCTATCCAGAAAATACAAATGTCCAAATAATTTCAGACAATTCTGCTGCCCAAAGAGACCTCATGTGATTGATGAAGAAAGAGGTAATATGAAATGAAATATTAAAGTTGTCACCAACTTTGCAATCTGGGTTCCACAGAGAGAATGCATTTATAAGACTCCCTGTAAGAGACAAAGATAAAAAAACCACATGCCAGTAGTTTTGGTCTCCAGGTCCCTTTTTCAGTTTTAAGGCTTCCATAACCTATTGACTGTAAAACAGCCATGATCCACACATAGCTGATGGGCCAGTGCTGTGTACTTTGTATTAAAAGGAAAAAAAAAGACTCAAAACATAAGAGCAAAACTGTGGTGAACAATGAGGCATACCACTGTCCTGCAAAATCACAAGCCAACTTGTCTCTAGAAAAGAAGGGGAAACAGATTATTACACTCAACTCCCCCAGCTCTGGCCAGGCACCTACCTACCTTGTAAGCCAGAGTTACTTCTGTTTGCAAAATGTCTGTTCTGAAGAAGCATGCCCAACCCTAACAATGCCATTGCAGTTATCCCAAATTAAAGTGCAGCATCTCAAGCTTTAACACCAGCAACATACTAAAAATTTCAAGCAAACTGCTTATTGCATTTAAAAAATATTAGTAATTTAAGTTTCATTTAATAAATATTAGCAATAATTTAGCATTCCCATTATTGCACATGTGGGTGGGTTCTCCAAGAGCAATCAGATCATCAGACAGGCATGAAAAGAGTGTATGCAGCACTACAGCCCAAATGCTTTATCTTTGCTGACAGTGATCCTAATGAAAGCTGCAGTCACAAGACAGACTATTTCCTCTAAGGATTTCCTACAAGTTGGTTTCCCTTGTATTTTACACAGCTTAGTTTTGAAGCAAACTGCCTTACCAAGACTGCCTGTGCTCTTCTGAAGCCCAAAAGAGTAAAAGGTGCTCACTGAAAACAGCCAAAGATCACCTTGCCAAGGACTATGAACTACACAGCCCCTCCTTTTGCAGGCACTTCATTGATAAAACAATAAAATCTGCTTCTGACACAAAGACATGAGATCTCCAAGCACAAACCATACACCTAAAACATAATTTGGAATATACAGAAGCCATCACACAGCTCCAGGGACTTTCTAGTTCCCTTCCTTGTTTATAATCTGTTTCCCCTCCCTTCTGCAGTATGGAGATTTTGAAGCCAACATTTTCCTAAATTGCATGAAACAATAACATGCTAAGAAGCCCAAGAAACACTACACCAGATAGAAGACCTGACTTATACATGTAATTTTATTAAAAATACTGATTCAATCCATACCAAATGTCATGCTATTTTCACTAATCCTTTCTGTGTCTCCACCTGAAAAACTGAGCAAAACTTAAAAAACTGTTTATGTAAAACCAAAACTAAAAAGCTGATTTGCCCTCTTTGCACTGCATCAACTCAGCTTAACAAACAAGGCAACTCAAGGAGTCCTAGTTTGGCAAGTCCTAGTTTGCCAGTACCACTGGCATTTGAACAATGCTATAACAACAACAAAATCAGTAAAAAATAGGTGACATGACTCATATCCCAAATAGCTGCATGGGTCAAAATATAAGTATTGGAAGAACAGGACTATGTTCATTCTTAAATGACAGGGCCATATGAATTTCAGGCAATATAGCTGATTAGGTATATATGTCTAAATTTACTTCAAACAACATTTGATTTGTCTTCCCTTAACTCCATTTGTGGTAGTTCCAGATGAACCCTGAGACTGTCTGAAACGTACTAACTCTTCTTGGGTTAAAAATGAACAAACAAAAACAAAACAAAAACCAAAACAACCAAAAAACCCAACCCCAAACATCAGAAAACATTTTGCATAGAGCAAACTTCAAGATCCCTTGCAGTAATACCCAAATGAACAAAAATTTCAAATAAAGTTACATTGGACTAGAATCTTTAAACAAAGCTAACCTACAAACAAAAACAGTCTAGGATGGGTAACAAGAACTATCTTAAGCATGATTAATCAAAACAATAAAAAAGCAAAACTCTAACCCATTATTTTGTTCTGTTTCTACTTGTGTGCTTGATTATGCTTTAAAAAAAAAAAAAGCTGATGAATTTAATAATTTGATTAGAACAAGAGTCAGTCCAACTAAGTGCCCCTAAACATGGAGAATAAAAAAATACTTAGGAGAAGTGAAAGAAAGTTTATGATGCAACTATCCAAGAGAACCCAAAACTAATACCACGAAGGCACTTCCATTATATGGTCCTGGTTTTACTCCTCCAAGTTTTTAAATATTCCCCAAAGTATTATAGTGTAAGCTGAAGTTTTGCCTTGATTAAAGCCAGAGAGAGATGGAAAGTAATTCAAAAGCACATTTTCAATGCAGTAGACACACTGCTCTAAATTGCACTCACTGCAATAAGTGTTGACACATAAAACAGGATTCCTAAAGAAAAATAACTTGTCTTAGTGCTTCATGATTGAAAAATTCAGTGCTGTGTTTTAAACTGCAACTGCAAACAGCTCAGGAAATTCAATTACATTACAAAGATGTCAATAGTACTGTGTCATTTCAAGATCCTGTATGACTGCAACAAGTAACTAATTGCCATTAGAATCTTAATTTGTCTTCCCAGTCAGGATTAAATGAGCTAAATACACATAAAAAAATTTTCAGACAAAAGAAGTACATTAAAATTCTAGCTATTTACAGCAAAATGATGAAGACATGGAAGAGAAAGTTGCAGATATCAGCTGCTAAAGGTCAGAAAATGAATGGTAAATATAAAAAGGGAAGTAATAATAATAATAAATGTAAGTGATCGCCCATGTCTGGAGTCTGACAGTTTCATTTACCAATGAGAATATGGAGCACTTTCATAACTGTGATTACAACTTCCACATAAATTTAATGAATTCTTGAGAAGAGAGATATTAGTTTCAATCCAGAAGATAGGAAGAGAATAAATATCACTTCACAAAGCTATAAGGCAAGTCAAACAGCAGAACTGAACTTCTTAATCTGGAAGATTAAGAGTTGGTTTCCACAATTCCATACTCAAACCACAGCATCTTTTGTTAAGTACTATACACAGCAGGAAATGAGGGACACAGAGAAGAGAAAGCCAGAGCAATAGAGAGACAGAGCAATACACAATTCAGATTAACTCCCTAAAAAATTATTCCCATTTAGATAGAAAGGCACAGGAATTCTCAATTCAAAGTCCCATTATTTATATTAATAGTCACATCAAGCTTCTTCAAGCTCAAGGGTCACAGCCAAGTGGCCCCAAGTGAGATCACACATTCCATAGTAATGCGGGAGTGCCAACACTACAGAGCAACAGAAGCAGCATCACACACCCCCAAGGTGAAGACAAAGTGTTTTATGCATTCAAGGCTGCACTTAAGGCACAAGCACCTTATCCAAGTAATAAAGGAAAAGGAACTGGAAGCAAGAATATGTTTTAGAAAATACAGGTCATATAATTTCTTGCTCACATGGAAATATAGTAAGACAAAAAGCAAGAATGATCCACACAGAAGCTGAAGTCTTCACACAAAGATGTTTCAGAATTATAGAAGAGGTGGGAGACAATGAAGATTTAGATTCTGAACAAAGAAGCACAGACAATTCTTAACACCATTGCCCTTCTCAGCCTTAGACTGAGTCTGTGGGAGAAATATAAAGGGAGGGGAAAAAGTGTCCAAAACATGAGTCAGAGACTCCTCTCAGCAATCCTGTGCTGCCCAAGGTGCAGAATTAGTAACACGTACCAGGAAGAAGGAAGCAGGAATCACTCTGCCAGGACAACCCAAAACACCTCACTGAGAGCATGTGAAGGGGAGCTGCTCGAGCACACCATCAAGATGATGCTCTCCACGCTCAAGCCTGACACCTCATCATCCCACTCAACAAAAACTGGAGACAACAAAGAGCTACTAGACAACAGTCCCAGTAAGAATTCCTAACAACCAACCAGTCCTGAGATGCAGACAAGTACTGCTTCCTCTTGCAGAGGAAAGGAGGTGTCCTCTTGTTTCAAGCAACCCCATCCATGTTTTCATTAGGCAGCTACTATATCCTGCAATAACCTTCCAGTAAAATATTTCTATTAATCCTCTTCCACTGCATATCACACTTTTGTAAAACAAAATTCTTCTGTCCTTACCATATTAATATTTTGTTTCTATCACTCTCCTTGCTAGGATAGCACAGGGCTACTAACACAAAACACACAGGATAACTTTTATCATGCACTATGCCCTTTATCAAGCCCACAGAAACTCAACAGGGAAAAAAAAGTACCTTAGTGCTGTTCCCATTAGTAGTAAATATTCACATCAACAATAACTCTGCAAGACCCATGAGTTCAGTCAGTTTGCTAATCATGGCATAAAAGATTAGTACCAGAGTTTCTTTCCAGAAGTTTCTTTAAAAAATAATTATTCAAATGCCAAACTTCTGGCAGAGGGACAGCAGCAGACTGGATCATTGCTTGCCTTCTTTAGAGCTGGTTGTTACAGCTGCATAAAAGTTAGAAGTGCTGCTCGGAAAATGGAAAAGTAGGAAACAACCAAACAAGAATCCAGAGGGTCAGTTATGACTCAGAAAAGGGCAAAAGAAAGAAAACTGAGAAGAAGCTGTCAGCAAAGTAAACATTCGGCAGAACCTCCCAGCAACTCAATCTGAAAAGGCATGTCCAGACATTTGGATCCAAATACATTCTTCATTCCAAGCATCAGGAAAAACATAAATGCTAGTGGACAGCCCTATTCATTAAGAGCCATACTGCCACGAAAACCACATTTGCCACCATCAAAATAGAAATGGACCAATTTAAAAAAAAAATTACCCAGAGAAGCACCAATTGTGGACTCCAGAACGGCATGCAAGGTACACTGAAGAGCTGAATGTTAGGAAATGCATTACAACAGCCCTTCAGAGCACGAGAAAGGATTTTACATTTAGCAGAGAATTTCAGGTCCTGTTGCCTGCATCACCCATAAGGCATTCGAATCTGCATGGATTTAACCTCACACCACATTGTGAAAACTGACCCAACAACAAACTTAAGAGACCAGTAATGGACTGGCAATAAGTGCACATTACCAGCAGGTCATTCTTAGGCCCCTTTTTAACATTCCCATCAGCAATTTGAAAGAGGATGGGAGTGGCAAAGGCAAAGAAGCCAGATGACATTTGCAGAGGACACCAAACTGGGTGGAGCAGTAAACAAGGACAAATATAGAAAAACACAGTGGGTTTTTAAATGAAGACCAAAGAACACTTCATGCACAGGGCAAAACAGAGCAGCACTGAGCACTGACCATTTACAGACTTCACATTCATACAATCTATCTTCTTGAAGACAGGCTTGCATCTAGATAAGAATTCTTGAATCTGTCTACCACCACAGAACAGTACTCGAGAGTGTGTAGTGAGAAAAGCTACTCTAACCACCTACAGGATCTCTTGAAGATGAAACGTTGACTTAGTACAGGAAAAATTGCTTTCCAAAGGCAGCTGAACGCATGGTATCAACAGGATCACAAGTAATCCAGAAAAACACTACAAGAACACAACAGAAATTTATGTGTTGTCAGGAAAAATATGGTAGATGGCAACAAAAACGTTCCCATAGCTGGTGAATTAGCTGGGTTCGTTTCCTCTCAAGACAAGACGTAACTAGAGGCACACCTGAATGCACTTTATGCCAAACACTACTTTCACAAGCAAGTGTTCCGCAACACACGACGAAGAACAGGAGAGCTAGAGCAGACAACGCTTGCTGCACATTTTATTCGGGCAAGGCCGGAAAACACCACCAACAATAAAACACATCTCGCAGCACCAGCCCCAGAACCCGCACCGAGCCCGGACCCCGGGCCCGGAGGACAGCACGGGGGGCGGCGAAGCGGCAGCAGCCAGGCTGGGACACAAAGGCCGGCCTGAGGCGCGCCGGGGCGGCGGGGCCCGGGCTGGGGCCGGCACGGGCAGCGCTCCGCGGGGCCGCGGCTCGCGCCCTCCCGCCACGGCGCCCGCCGCCAGGCCGCGGTCCGGAACTGCCGCGCAGAGGCCCCGGCAGCGACTCCCGAGCCCCTCCCGACCGCGCTCCACCAGCCGCGGCCTCGCACGGATCGGTACCGCCGCCTTCCGGGGCGCCGCCGCGGGGCCGGCCGCGCCCGCCCGGGAGCGGCGGCGCGGCCTCGGCGCGGGGCCGGCGGCGCGCTAGGCCCGGAGCGTACCTGGAGCGGCGGGGCCGGCGGGCGGAGCGGGGCCGGCGGGCGGGGCGGAGCGGAGCGGGGCCGGCGGGCGGAGCGGCCCCGGGTCCGTCGTCGCCGCCGCCGCGCCGAGCTCCGGCCAGGCGGGCCAGCCGAGCGCCGAGCGGGGCCCAACGGCGGCGGCGCCGAGCGCGGGAGCAAGGCCCGAGCAGCCGAGGCTAGAACGCCGCCAGGCAGCGCCAGCCGAGCGACGAGGTCTTCCACCGCCGCCCGGGGGCGACGGAGGGCAGGCGAGAGCAGTCGAGCCCCGAGAAGTGCGGGGCAGCGCCCCAGCCCGGAATTAAAATCTGCATAATTTAGCTTAGAGAGGTGTGGGATACTGGAAAAATGCTCGTAACAGAACGAATGTAAACTAACACGTGCAATGGTCAGACGGTACAGAACAGAGCGGAAGTCACTATTCTGTGTTTCAGGATAAGCGCGGTGCGGATGTAGAAGGAGAAATGGATGTCAATGTCCCCACAAACGCCGGCTCTGGGAGAGCGGCCCGGCCGGAGCAGGGCAGGGCCGGGCAGGTCTGCAGGCGGTCGCGAACAGTTCGAGCTCCCGAACTTCAGGGGACGGGCAGCAGGCGGGTCGGGAAGGCTGGACCTTCCCGTACCTCGGCAATGGGAAAGGAAGAGGGCAACGCGCAGTCGGAGTTTAGGATAAAAGGAGGCTGCGTCCTCCAAAATCTTGAGGGACCCCGCGGGGTACGGCCCAGGGAACTCTCTCCTTTTATTCAAATCAAATAAATAAAGTTGCAGGACTCCTCTGTCTCCTTTGTGGACACTGGCTTTTCACAGCGTGATTTTCTGCATAAACCAAATCACAAATCTCAAAGCAGTTTGCAGAAAAGAAATTTTTTTCACATTTCTTTCAGCCTGGAAAAGAGAAGGCTTCTGGATGACCTTCCTGCTGCCTTCCGATACTTGAAGGGAACTTTCCTCAAGCTGGGGAAGACTATTTACAAGAGTGTGTAGTGACAGGACAAAGGTGAAGGCTTTACATTGACAGAAAGCAGGTTTAGATTAGTTTTAGATTAAAAATTCTTTACTGTGAGGGTGGTAAGGCACAGGAACAGGTTGTCCAGAGAAGCTGTGAATTCCCCATCCCTGAAGTGTTCAAGGACTGCTTGGATAGAGGGAGCTCTGAGCAACCTGGCCCCAGGAAGGAAAAGAAAAAAAGTCTTTTCTGAGGAAAAAGAAAAAAGTCTGGGCGAATGGTTTTGAAGGAAGCTGCTTAGGAGTTTGTGGTGGAAACTGCTCCCTACATTTCCTGAGTGAAGAGAAGGGTACTGACATCTGACTCAGGTAAGAATAGTGCTCAGTGGGTTGGTTCTGCCTGGTGTGCCCTGATGCAGTTTTTGCCCAAACTGACAAGCAGTGAGATCAGTTTTGAAATTAAACTCTACCACAGGTGACAGTGGCTGAAAGAAGACAAAACTGAGCAGCAAAATTGTTCCAGGAAGTGCCTGCACTCGGAGTTTGCTCTGGCCTCAGCACACGCTGGGAAGAGCTATTCATAGCGTAAATTGAGAAACTCCAGCTTGTCATTAAGTGACAATGTTTGTACCTACACACGTCCAAGTCTCACTTGACCTTACCACCACCCACACAGCTCATTCAGTGTCTGCTGGTGTTTTGGTCTGGTGAGCAGTATTTTTAGCACACACCGTCAGATGTGATTATGAGCCATCAGGCACCATATACGGCAGCAGCTCTTACCTTAAAAATGCCTTTTTTTAGAAAACAATGCTTGTCTGCTTTCTCCTAGGTAAAAGGAGCAGGGGTTTTGCTGCAGTGACCAACAGCCGTCCTTGTATAACACCCTGCGTAAAGAAAACTGAATTACATCTGAGATCTTTGTACATAACATTTACAGCCCTCAGTGAGGCTTCTGACAATGTCCTGTTTACATGTCATCAAGCATGCTTGGTTTTCTTTCAGACAGTAAGTGCTTACTGCCACTGCAAACCTGGCAGAGTGTATCTAACCCTGCATCTCCACCCTGCACTGTGAAATGTGTCCTGTACACTTTTATTCATCAAATGTGGGACACGATCCAGGCTCGCTTCCTCTAAAAGGACAGATCCACAATGCCAGGCAGTGCCACTGCTACTTTGAGCAGTTACAGTTTTGTAGTTTTCTGCATTTCCTACCACTTTTGTTACATTTACTGCCCAGTAAACAATAAAATCTAAGAAACAAAGTTTTCTTAGACTGCTGTCATGAGATCCTTGGAAACACTTGTGCCTTTTAGAAAGAGAACATTTCCAGGAAACTGCCCAGCCTTGTGCCAGCAACAACTGCGTGCATCAGTCATCTTGTTCCAGTGAAGAAGTAGACTGCCAGCAGTGCTAGAGCAGCCTTTCCACACCTCTGCTTCGATCTAAGGGGAGAACTTTTGCAATCAGCTCAATTTCTGTGACCCAGTCAGTCCTTGGCATTTCTTTTACAGCAACCAACAAGATGAGCAGTTTGGAGGAGCACACCAGCCCCACCTCCACTAGCCTGTTTCCTGATGTCTGTTAAGTACCCAAGAGTCACCATAGCTTAACATCTTCTCCAGCCTGTTTGGGAAAGAAAGAATGTTCAATCCCTCTAGATATGTGCAAACACTAGTGTGTGCCCAGCAAAATGCCAGACTCCTCCCAGAACACAGCTGCCAGCTTTCAGAGAAATCACTGGGGTTTGTGAGATGTGCAAAACGGCAAAATGGTGTTGAGCAAGAATTTATACCTGCAAAAAAAAATAAATGTTTGCTTTGCTGCTCATGAATTCACAGTGAAA
This sequence comes from Passer domesticus, assembly GCF_036417665.1. Taxonomy (NCBI): domain Eukaryota; kingdom Metazoa; phylum Chordata; class Aves; order Passeriformes; family Passeridae; genus Passer; species Passer domesticus. Next base: position 38,961,429 of record NC_087479.1, read on the forward strand.
AGGAGTTCATGTGGAAATTTAATTTGTGCAAAATACTGTTAAAAAAATCAATCATAAGTGTTTTGAGTTACACAGTGGAATAGAATTGTTGCTTTGTAAAACAGTGCAAGGTTTACAGATTTTCCCTCACTATAAAAGACAATTCCCTAATTTTCCCACGGTTGTCACATTAGTTGTTGTTCCAAGTCAAGTGAATGGGGCGCCTCTAAGCATCACGACAGCAAAAATGTACCAATTAAACCTGAATCTCTAGCAAGACTGAGAGAAGTTCAGAAATTTGCCCAAAATGAAGAGAGTATATTTCTTCTCATCTCACGTCTGCTTAAATCTTTACAGGATTAAAGAACAGGAAGGGGCATGTTTGCTCCAGATAACTTCCCAGATGAACTGTTAAAAGCCTTTTCTGTGTGACAACATTAGCTAAAATGAGTAATTAAAAGTTCCTGACGAACACGACAGGCTTCCGAGTCCACTGATTCCATTTGCTCGTATTCTTCTTCCGATTGTTCCATGTGTGCTGTGGCTGGTGCAGACCACACGTCCAGCCCATGTTGCAGGGAGATGTTGTGAAGCACGCAGCAGGCCAGAATGATGTGGCTGGACTTCTCTGGAGAATACTGCAGGGTGCCTTTGGAGCCGTCGAGGCAGCGGAACCGCGAGCGAATGGTTCTGAAGGTGCGCTCGATGACGTTGTGGGTGGCAGAATGGGCCATGTTGTAGCGGTACTCCGCAGGCGTCTCGGGAATGTGCAGAGGGGTCATCAACCACGTCCGGAGCAAGAAGGAGCTGTCACCTGCGAGCAGGGGAAAGGAGCAGGACAGCTTACACACCTACAGTTAGCCACAGATTTCAGCTGGGTTTACTCGTACAGCAGATAGAGAATAAGTTCTTCCTCTGGCTAAAAGAGAAGGCACGGGAGAAGTAACTCTGGTTTACAAATGTGACAAAGTAAAGGCATTCAGTTTTACACAAGAAGGTTTTCCACAGAAGAATTTTAAGGGAATTAAACTACTGCATAAAACAGGGGAAAACAGTTGGACTAGGGCAGTACCTAGAATTAAAAATTACATAATTCAGCATGGAAAGGTGTGGAATACTGAAAGAAAGCTATGAACAGAATGAATGAGGATTAATACATACAATAATCAGACTGTATAAAACACAGATTAGAAGTTACTGTTCTAAGCTTCTAAGATAAGGGCTGTCTAAATTGAGTCATAAATCTCAAAGCAATTTGCAGGAAAGCAATTGAAAGTAAACATATGACTTGTGCCCAGAGTAAGGAGACAACATATAATTGACTTTCTACTGAAAACAAGGATGAAAAGTTGACTTACCAAGTAGCCAGCCATCTTTATGTAGCTCGGTTTCAAACTGGCTTGTGAGGGCTGCCTGCTCTAACACCGCGCAGTCAGACAGGCTGCCTGGCCAGTGCGTTTCAGCACTAAGGAGGACTCCTCTGGAATCACACACCATGAGGCAGTTCAGGGAATGCAAACCCTTTCGGTTCACATAGGACAGGTCCTCAGCATTTGGCGCTTTGATTGCCACGTGGGTGCAGTCAACCACCCCCAGCACTCCCGGCATTCCTGCCAGCCCATAAAAGTCATCCTTCAGGGTCTGTACAGTAGCTTCATCTTTAGGAAAGTGAATGAACTGTGAGGCTCTTTCCACCAGTGCCTCGGTTACATTGGCAACACAGCGGCTCATCGAGGCTTGGCTAATGCCAATAGCATCCCCCATGCGAGTCTGGAAGGAGCCAGAGGTATAGAAACCCAGCGCAGCAAGGATTTGCGTCTCTGGACTGATGGCCCTGGACCGCTGTGTAGGGCGTGAGAGAGTGGCTCCCAGGAGATCCACCAGGTAGCAAATGAACTGTCGGGGAAAGCCGTACGTGGACACTAGATACTCATCCGTGACATCCTCCAGCTTGAAGCGATCCAAAGTCCTGTGTCCGCGGCCATAGAGCAAGAGGTCGCAGTCCAGAACCGCGATAGGTACGGCCATGGCTGACGGCCTGGGGCTCCTCTCTGACAGGGCTTTCCCAGAGGCTTCACCTGCATAAAGCAAAAGAGGATACTCAGTTACTGGTGAGCTTTTCAGACTCCGTTACCATTTTCCTTTCAGTCTGATTCATCCAACAAAGCTTTTAACTTTTCTTTTTCTGCTTTTAAATACACGGGCAGCCAGGTGGGCACACCGCGGAGCCGACAACTCTGCCTGGCGCTGACAGGAATTTACCTCCCGTGGCGGAGAGGGAGCCGGAGCCGTGCCCAGTCACCCTCGCGGGGGCACGGCACACACGAGCGGCGGGCAGCCCGGCGGGCGCTCTCGCAGCCCCGGCGGGCGCTGCCCTTGCCGGGCGCCCCGGACCCCACGGGCCGCCCGACCTCCGCCGGAGTCGTCCCAGCCCTTCCCGGCCCCGCGGCCGCTCCCAGGCGGTCCCCGCCGGCCCGGCCCCACATTCGCCGCGATAGATTCGCCACGGACAAGGGGCCACCGGCGGGAGCGGCGCCGGGCGCTGCCCCGCTTTTCCAGGCCAGGCGACCTCCTGCCGCACCGGACTGCGGGCTCAGCGCGCCGCGGACGGGCGGGGAGCGGCGGCTGCGTGTGGAAAGTGCCGCTGCGGACACTCAGGCACCTCCCTTCTTCCCTCCCTTCCTCCTTCCTTCCTTCCCCCCCCGCCCTCAGCGGATGAAAACAAACAGCGGCGATGGCGACGGCGGTGGCGCGGCGCAGCCCGCGGCTCTGAGGGCAGCGGCAGCCCCGGCCCGGCCCCCGCCGCCGGCCGCGCACCTCCGCCGGCGCTGACACTCGCTGCGAGTCCTGCCGGCCGGGAACGAGGAGGAGGAGGGACGCCGGCCGGAGCCCCGGAGCGACTTCGGGGCTTGGAGGCGGCGGTCGCGGCCCCGGGGCCGCGGGGCTCTCCCCGTGCCCGGTCGGGGCGCGGAGGAGGCGCCGGGGCGCGGCGGCGGAGCGGGCCCCGCACGGGATGAGCCGCCGCGCCGCCAGCATTGCCGGCCCCGCGCAGGTACCGCGGGCCCCGCAGGGCAGGGCTGGGAGCAACGCGGGCCTGCGGGAGGCCCTTCCAGGGGAGGGGGCTGCGACGTGGGTGTTAAACCTTTGGCTGCGGCTTCGCGTCTCCGTTTTACTTTGCTTCGCTGCTCGCGGGGGTCGGTTCCCGACAGCCGCGTGTCGGCTGCGATTCGTTTTCCTAACGACTGGTGGCTGTCAGGGGAGCCTGGGAAAGAGGTGGCCCGCTGTAATCTCAGCAGGTGGTCATTTAAAATCAAAATGCTTCGCAGCCTGTTGGAAATAGTAGAATCTGAGACCCCACGCTCCATTACATAGTCTTGTATAGTCTTCCTGTGAGATGCGAGTTTGTGGTATGCTGGGAAAGAGCAAAGGTTTACAGGTGGTCGTATCTTTCTTTCTTGTGGGAGGTGTGGCTGTTAGGGCCCAGTCAGATTCGTTCCCGTGGATTCGCTGGGAGCAGAGACGCCTTCCATGTCAATGAACAGGTAGAAAAGGGACTCTTTGGACTCAGCCTACAAGCTGCCTACTTAGAAATCCCAAAAACGATGTGACTGGGCACATGCCAAGGGAGAAAAACACGGCAGATTACTGCCTTAGCTGAAAATTAGTTGGCTGTCCAAATAAAGTTTAGAGCATCTCCAAATTGTTGCAGGAGTGGAGGACCCTTCCTTCTTGGGCACGAAATAAGTCTTTCAGATGAGCCAGGCTGTCTGTAGATGTCCAGAAGGATTGTACAGGATCACTTTATTTTGCTTTAATGGTATTGTATAATCTTAACGTTTCTGAACATGTGTTCATACCGTAGTTGAGAGGTGGTGATTGTGTTGGTGATTATAGTGCAGTGTTTGTAGAAGCAGATTCTGGTTTAGTCTGTATACTTTGGCGGCTTGACAAACAAGCTGAGAGGATGGACCTTTGGACTGATACCATTTTTAGACCTTAGGGAAGTACAGAATGTAACTGCTGGTCAACAGGAATTACTTAATTTTGTTTCTAAGTCAGTGGAGCTGGCAGTGCTGGCTTTAATAAGGTACTTCCTAAGCTGCAGAGTCGTTTATTGGTTATAAAGTGAATCTGTTTCCTAATCAGGAGGAAAAATTACCTCTTTATCAGCCAAAACCTGAGCATATAGTGAACTACAGACCCTTTGATTACATCAGAATGTTTATATTACATGAAACAAATTTTCTGCTAGAATTTTCTCTTAAAAAAATCCATAAACTTTAAAGAATGAGAGTATCACACTCTAAAACTTAGAACTGTTTGCTACTTCTCCCTAGGTTTCTGACTAATCTACTAAGAAGGCAAAATGGAGATTAATTTTAAGTAATTGTAGGATACTGGAGTTTGACTTGTAGGCCCAGTTTTGAAACAGAGCAGTGTGTTTATGAAGATCTTTTTACAGTTGCTTATTAGTGTGCTCAAAACACCTGCTTGCAGTGAAGCTTCTTGTTCATTGAAGGGAGGATGTGTTCTAGCCACTCGTAAAAGTTCAAAAACTTCCCTGTGCTTCATGTTTACTGCATGATTCAACAAGGCTTTTCTGAACTTCTCATAGGACATTTTCAGAGATTGGATTTGGTCCTGTATTAAAAAAGAAGTTCTGGAAGAGTGGTACAGGCAAGGAGTGCGGTCTGGGGCGCACAGGCCGGTAACTGGCAACAAACATCTGGGATGAGAGCCGTCCACAGCCCTCTCCTTCCAGCTACACCCACTCTGGTTTCTTCCCACTTGTCTTTTCACTTTCACTCTGGCATAAGAACCATGAGTAGTTCTTTTGCATTGATGAATGTCTGGTTGAAAAGAAAGCAAGATAACTCTAAGCTTAGCAGCCATGGCTCAGAGAAAAATGTAGGAGATGATGGAAGCAGCCTCTATATGCTTTCCCCAGCAGCAATAAAAATGCCCGGTGTGGGTCAGATGCTTCTGCTCCTTTCCTGTCTCTGTAGGTGTCAGAGGGATGTACTGCTCAGTTCCCATGTGTGGAACACGCAGTGTGATGCCGGTGATCCCCGGTGTTCCAGCGCCTGCTGTGTGCCGGGTACAGGTGTCGGCTGGGAGCACGGCTGGGAGCACGGTGCCTGTCGCTGCAGTTCCTCTCGCCTCTGCCGAGGCAGTAAGGGGAGGGCTCTTGCAGTTCCTTGCATCAGGGGAACAGCGCCATCACCTTAGGCTGATGGGTCCTTCTCCTCAGAGAAGGAGGGTGTAATAGCAGTAGAGCATGTAAGGCACAACGCTTAGATGTTAAACTGTGGGATAAAATCTGTCTCAGCCTTGGGAGAAGGAATAAGGATTTAGTCAAAAGAGCCACATGTGGCAGTTCTCCTTTGCTGCTTCTGATGTTTCTGTTCACAGTGAAGTGATGACAAAGGCATATAAATAAAAGCAATAGTATAAAAATTATTGTTGCAGGAAGCAGGAGACAAAGCAAAAAGCCATATGGACAAGATGCTTGTGGCATCATGTGCTGGCGAATATATCAGTTTACTTAAGGGATTACCTGATTGAGGGGAAATCAGTCATCTGTATTTTTCTAACGTAGACCAAAGGTTATTTCCTTCTAGTTGTTATTCAGTGTGAAATGAGCCAGTGTTATCCTTGAGTTAAGCATAGGCCTGTGCAGTAGCACATAACAAGGAGCTGTGCTGGCATTGCAACCTACTGGACAAGATAAGTTGATTGAGTTTGGTGGAACTAAGTTTAAAGAATTTCCTTCCTGTTCAGGTCAGCTAACCTGAGAGTACCAAAGTATTTTTATTAAAAAAAAGTTTGCTGTAATTCCAGCTCCATCTTAACTCTTCCCAAGACTGATTCTAAAGGTGAATACTGTTGTAAGCCTTAGAAGGTCTCAGTCAATCACCAGAGGCCCTCCTACAAAAGTTAGGAGATGAGAGTCCTTAGACATTTCAGGAGCTGAGTTCCAAAGTCCCAGTTTTCCCATGAAATTATTTATTCCTTTCCAGGAAACCTTGCCTGATACTTTCTGCTCTGCTTTGGACTCTGGTGGGTTAACTGTTGCTGGCATTTGGAGCTTGAGAGGTAACAGTATGAATCTCCAAATGGTTGATGAATGTTACAGGTAGTTTCAGATCTTCCAGGAAGAATCCCAGTTCTGCTGCAGCAGGACAGAACCATGAGGCTTTCATTTTTTGAACCCTCTGGTGGTTAAACCCTCTGGAAATATTTGGGTCATTAGAACGAATTCCTGTACTGCACATGCAGCCATGCTGATGATCATCTTTGTTCCCTTTCCTAACAGACCAGTGAGCCTAACACCTTCCATTAGTCCCCAAGTATCTTGAAATAGTTGATATCAGAAGTTTTTTGCAGCCTCAAAAGGCAAATGTGGGTGCTTTATTTGACAGCTCTCCCACAATATCAGGATATATACTTCCTTGCATCTTTCTGCAGGGTCACATACAAGTTTTCACATTAAAAGCCAGTATGACCTGTTTTGGGGTTTTTTTTAGTATTTAAATGTCAGCATTCTCTTCACTGAAAAAAACCATATTTTTAATGCAATATTTTATTGCCTATATCAGCCAGGTTTGTCAAAGATTTCAGATCTCCTCAGCCCTTACAGTGCTGTACTTAATTAAGTCAAAATAATAATAACAGGTTGTTCTTGCCAAGGGTTTTGTTTCTTTGTTTGTTTGGGGGATTTGTGGTTTCTTTTTGTAGTGGTACATGTCTGTACTAAAGAGTTGGGTTTTTTTAAATTTGAGTACTGCTTCAAGCACTTTAAATGCTGACTTCCTTTTGCACCCTCCACCAGTGCAAAGGGTCTGTAATCTGTCTAGTGGAGTAAACGCAGGGAAAGAAGGCATGATGGTTTTAATAACGAGGTTAAAATATCCAAAGGATAATTTGCAAATGCATCTGATATTGAATCACTTGTGTTGTTAGTTCTCAAATTATAATTTGTAATGAGAACAGTACAGCTTAAGGAGATGTGGTATGAATGTAGCCCAGGAACTTTTAACTATACTGTATGTCCAGCTTTCTTTTTATAGAGTCATTCAGAAAGCAGCACTGTTCTCTATAAAATGCTCTGTAAATTGCAGTACTCTTATCTTGCAGCCCTTTTTGATTGATGCTCCTAAAGCATTGGGCTTTACTGTCACTAAGTGCAATATTTTAAATAGAAGTACTGCATGTGCATGGTCATGAAAGATTCTGTCTTTTCTGTGTGAACAGGGCTATTGGCCCTTTTGCCCTGCAAGCTTTAATTTGCATAAATAGCATACCTTGCTGTAAGTTCAGTCTTTGCTGAATGACTGAACACGGAATAACGTTGTGCAGGAATGCCGTGCTCCCTGACCTCGGCTCGCCGGCATTCCCGCGTGGAGCAGCACGTTCCGTAAATACAGGATGTCTGACAGGCTGCTGCAGGCTCATTAGCTGTCTCAAAATGCAACGGGGGTAAGAGTGAATGAATGCTTTGAAGGCTTACAAGCAAAAACTACAATGAATGCTGCTAATTAAGGCCTTGCTCCCCAATGGTCTCTCTATACGTATGAAGAGACTGAGGGACAGAAGAATTGTGATTTATCCCAGGCCATGTGACATGATGGTGACAAAAATAGGATTAGTGCCTTGCCCTGCCCTGCTTCAGACGCTGTGCAAGTTCATTGTGTTCCTAGAAACAATTCTGTTTTGAAAAACAAGGCAGTGTCAATGTGAAAGCTAAGTATTTATTATCAGAGCTTCCAAGAGAAGTGAACACAGGATTTTGGTCTATTTCTTGACAAAAATTTTTCTTTTCAGTTGGTTGTAGGTAAATTTTGTAGCTGTATAGTTTTACTTCAAGTACTATTTATTGAAAGTAAAGAAGCAGTGTAGCCTGTTCCAGCAATGGTTTATTATATAGATTTCTGCTGAAATACCACTGAAATACTGTTCTAAGAATTTCAGGCTCAAGAAAACAATTTGGCTTGGTTTTGACCAGTGCTGATAGGTGAATATATGTTATGTTTGAAGCAGAGACCTCCATGTCTGGTGGTTAGCTTGGCACAGAATGCAGTCATTGTGGTGTTGGGGTGTTCTGCTCTTTTTGTTTGTTTGTTTTGCTTTTTTAAATTAAGCTAGCAAAATTGTAGAACTTGTACTAGGTTTTAACTCTGAGCCTTTTTTGGTTTTTTAAATTTTTTTAGTCTTTGTACTGACCAGATAAACTGTCAATGTGCATTTATACTGCACACTCACATCCCAAAGTTTTTAGCATGTTCAGATTTAGACAGGTAGAGCTCTTTGATACTTATAATTTCTTTTGAGATGGCCTCTAATGGCAAAAATATTTTGAAATCTAAACAGAAAGCTGGAAGAAGACTTCATTCCCACACCTGTGCTATATTTCAGATTGTCATATGCAATGGACACTGATCTCAGTTCCCAGGACAGGAAGGACCTGGACAAGTTCATCAAATTTTTTGCTTTAAAGGTAATTTTTCTCCTTTGGACAAATGCCTTTCTTCCTTGTTTAAAAAATGCCACAAAACAAATTATGTACTTGGTGTGGCTAGAGTAACAAGATTGAAGTTTAGGTTTGTTGTTTTTTTGTTGTTTTGTTTTGCTGAAGAACAAAGCAAGAAGAGCTGATGTCAAATTTAAGAGATTCCTGAGAACAACTAGAAAGACATATTTTCCCTTTTTTCTACCCTCAAATCCTCTTCCATCCTCCAGAAACATTCTGCTTTAGAATCAGCCGTAGGCACTTCACACCTCTGTCAGCTTGGGGTTTCTATCAGCATGTCTAACCACCAGCTGTTAGGTAGTTTATCTGCTGGACTCCACTCTTTCAGCCTACCTAAATTTTTATATTCCATCCAAAAAAAATAATACCAGAATGTTCTTTTGAATGATATTGATATGTAATTATAAAATTTGGCCTCACTTCATACGTAGGTGCAAGTAGATAATCTGACAATGGCTTTGGTCCAAATATACAGATTGATTTTGGCTTTAGTTTAGTTGTCCAGGCCTGGGATATTTTTGTAAATTTTTCTGAATTTTCTATTGAAAACTGTAAGTCCTGATTGCAAAACTGACTTTGTCTCTTAATATTGTTACAGGGGAAGGTCACCTAAAATGCGTTTGCCTGTTACATGTAATAATTTCAATTGATTAGAACTGAAGAACAGTGTAGCAAACTTTACTTCTCTACATCCTGGTCAACCCTTTCTTTCATCTTTTTCACTTGGAGCTTGTGTAGCTCAGGCTCTGATCTGAGGTTCAGAACTGGTGCTGAGCCCAGAACATTACTAAGTATCCTTTTCTTTCTATTCCAGACAGTACAAGTAATTGTCCAGGCCCGACTTGGAGAGAAAATCTGTACCCGCTCCTCATCCTCCCCAACAGGTTCTGACTGGGTAAGGTTGTATTTTTTAAAGCAGCTCCATAACTCTGTGTGTGTGTGTTGAGAACACCATGTGATTATGACAGTGTTGTGCAGACCATAATAATTATTCATAGAGTAGGTACTATATTTAGCTATGTTCATTGGTGATGTTGCAGGGCGTTGGTGGTTGTTGTTCACATGCAACAAATCACTCTGGACTCTTACAGGCTGATGAGGGGAAAGAGAAATGATGCCTCTCAGCAGCTCCTGCCAGCTAAGGCACATTTGCAAGATCTGCTTGGGGGTGGGGTGATGATTTCTTATCTGTAAGAAGTTTGCTACTCTGCAATTCAGGACATTTTAGTAAATTGAAAAGACTCAAGATACTCTGTGGGTGAAGATAGGACCGAGGGAAAAGGAGCATATTTTTTATAGCAGGATTAAGAAAAACATTTGAATTAGCAGCCAAGGGAATCTTTGTAAATATGAAAAGCTTGGACCCAACTGGGAATTTTCTGTTTCATAAATATTTCAGTGGACACTGACCTAGTATGTTGTATATGGGTCTGTAAGCATGTACCATCAGGCAGTTTTTCAAATAAATTTAAAAAATGGAACCATCTCTTTGATTCTGCAGTTCAATTTGGCAATCAAAGATATACCAGAGGTTACTCATGAAGCAAAGAAAGCCCTGGCAGGACAGCTGCCCGCTGTTGGACGGTCTATGTGCGTGGAGATTTCTCTCAAAACCTCAGAGGTGAGAACTGAGTCAAAACAGATGCCCTTTTTTTCTTTGTGGGGTTTTTTGCCTGAATCTTAAGTCAACTACCAGACCTCCTGTCCTTTAATGCAAGATGATGTGAGACTATCTAAATTTTATTGTTAGGTGATATGCTAATGAAAATAAATGTGTTGTTTAACAGAAGCAATTCATGGCAAAAATCTGAGGCCAAACACACAAATTACTCAGCAGAAAAATCTAAATTTTTTAAGAAAGTAATTTTAAGAAAATTAAATTCTTAAATTTTAAAAAACTAATTTCTTAGCCCATGAAGAACTTAGGCATTCTGAAGAAGGTATTCCCTCAGGTGACATAATTGTGCAAGGACACTTCCAATGCACCTTTTTCTATCATTGCATCACAAGAAAGTGGGAGCCAGGAGAGAAATCATTGAGAGGTGTGGTCATTGCTGATCACTAATGAGATTTGAAAAGGTCTGTGTTCTGAAATGAGCCTTTGTTTGCCATCTTTTCTCTGATCCAGGGAGACTCCATGGAACTGGAAATTTGGTGTCTAGAAATGAACGAAAAGTAAGTGCATTCTTTGTTTGTAGCTCTTAGCTGATGCAGTGATCCATGCTGATCAATGGTGATGGCTGCATGGCATTTTTCAGCAATTTCTTCTACAGCAGGTGACTAGGTTGAAGCAGGACTCTTGGCTGGTTGGTCAGTAAAGGTAGCCACAAGAGGGTTTTACTTATCATTTTGGCAATAAAATTAAACAACTCGCCCAGAGTAATTTTAAATTAAATAAAATAAACAAAAGCAACTGCAGACCAAAACAAACAAGAACCCCAAACCCAGGCAACTTATTTGTGGACAAAAGACTAATTTTTTTCCTTTGTGTTCTCTAGGTGTGACAAAGAAATCAAAGTTTCATACACTGTATACAACAGGCTGTCTCTACTGCTGAAGTCTTTGCTTGCTATAACCAGAGTAACTCCAGCCTACAGACTCTCTAGGAAACAAGGCCATGAATATGTAATATTGTACAGGTAAAGCAAAAATTTCCCATTTGAAATGCAAACAAGAGAGACTCTAGACTTGCACAGTGTAGCTGCAAATGTAGTTAAAAAGGGATGAGTAATAATAAAATCAAATTATTTGTATAGAAGTACTGCTGATCAGAGACAGAAGAAAAGCTTGCTCTATGTATCTATCACCGTACAGCCTTCACTTGAGCCATTGAAAGAAAAGCTAAGCACAGGCTGTGAAGTGTTTGCCTACCATGTTAGGAAGAGTAAAAAAAAAACATGCAATCCCTGAGCAAACAGTTGTTTGGTGTCTGGCTTGTGTTTGATAAATGCCTCTCTACATTGCACATAAATGCAGTGTGTACTTTTGCAGCACAGATTCAGACTCTATTAGCCCATTTTAAAGATGCATCCTCAACTCCAGTTCCTGTAGTTTTTGCAGTTTACTCATCCAAATACTGGGTTCAACTCTGTTTAGCCTGTGAGTCTGACTGGCTTGTGGTTCATAGTTATCTTCCAGACACTGTTTTTGGCTGTGAGAAGAGTCTTTGACATGTTTACACAGCTAAATTATATGATTGTAAATTTCAAGTTTGTTATCATTTGCACAGCAGAGAACTCAAAAAGAAATTCCAGCCGTTTTCTCATTTTTGCCTCCATTGCTGACTTGCATGTACTTAAGAGCAAATCTCTTTACAGCACAGTTAATCTTTTATGTTGTGTGATGAGCATCAGGTTTTAGACTCAGACGTATCTGTGGAGTTTGTATCACTTCACATTTTTGCTCTGAACTGTAGACTTAACCACAGAGGCTTTAAAAAATTAAAGAGAAATTTCTGATTGGACTACCATTTCTCTTTCTCCTTCTTTTTACATGACCTGTTCTTCTGGAGCAGCTGTAAGGTTTTTTGAGATGGACATTCCAGCCATTTATTTTGGGCTTTTTTTTTTTTCCTGAAGAAGAAAAGTAGTTCCAGCCTTCCAACTGCCAAAATTAAATAAGGAATAAGGATATGTATAGCATTATGTCCCTACTGGATCTAACAGCTTTTATTTTTCCTTTTCCTTCAGGATTTATTTTGGTGAAGTCCAGCTGAGTGGCTTGGGAGAAGGTATGATTAGACAAAACACAAACAAGAGCAGAACTGTGTTTCATTCTGACTGCCTGTTGGTTACTATTCCCAAATACCATAAGGAAAATGAGTCTGAGGCTTACATATGCTTTTTGTCTGGCTCTGCCAGTGCAGCCTTGTGTCACAAAGTGACAAGTATAATGGTGGTACTTGGACAAAGTCTCAGGTGACTGCCATTTTGACTCTAGTGACACAGAATTGAAATAAGAATATGGGATTATGTTGATAAGGGGCGGGACTGGTAAAGGAGATCATGATCTACTGAGGAACAAGAAGCACTTCAGAACAATATTTTAGACCAAGAAACCTGGAAGCAACATCAGAAGTCAAGCAGGTGAAGCCTACCAGCAAGGCAACCTAGAGATGCTGTTTTGTTATGGGTTCTGTATGTGTTTTTGAGGTTCAGATTGCAAGAGATAATGGTTGGACTACTGAAATAAGATAATGTAAGCTCAGAATAAAAAAAAAATGGCACATAAATAATCAGTGAAACTGATAATTATTCCTTAACTTTGCAGGTTTCCAGACAGTCCGTGTTGGGACAGTGGGTACCCCAGTGGGCACCATCACTTTGTCTTGTGCCTACAGAATCAACCTTGCTTTCATGTCAACCAGGTGAGAAAATATGATCATGCCAGAAACTGTTTTACAGTAATTTACTGTTAAAATGCCTCATATTCTGAGCCCCCAAATCTTTCCCTCTGCTTATCCTTTCCTGCTGAGATTCTCTGTCATGAAGAACTCTCTCTCTCTTGCTTAAGCCTTGCAGCAAGGGGAGTATTTGGGTAGCCCTGAGCCAGGCTCTAGAATTCCAAATTGTTGATGCATGCCTGGAGGACTAAATTGTAAAGATGCTCTGGTCCCATTAATAGACACAAGGGTTTTCTGTGAGGGCACCACAAACTGGGAAGAGTAGAGAGAAAAAGCCAGTAACACCATTGCTTGTTGCCTTGCAGGCAGTTTGAGAGGACCCCTCCTATCATGGGGATTATAATTGATCACTTTGTGGACCGTCCCTATCCCAGCTCTTCACCCATGCATCCCTGCAATTACAGGTGAGGAAATACTGAGTTGGAGTCATGGGCCATGGTAAAGGCATCCATTATGCCCAAATACAGAGCCTTTTCCACCATTTGTTGACAGCATGGGAAGGGACACTGGAGAATTAGTGTCAGTCATACTGGCATAGTTAAACATGTGATGAAGTGTGACATTTTTCTTCTCACATTGAGATGGCTGAGTGCAGCAAGCTCCAGTATTTCCCCAAATTCTTCACAGAAGCACTTGGACACAAAGGATATTTAATCTTGGCTGCCTTCAGGAATTTGAAAGTTTAATGGTTAATCTGGATGCAGAACTAAATGTGTAGATGCTTGTATCCCTGGATATTTCCACTGGGGGAAGAGAAGTTTAATTTCTGTTTGGAGATGAGAGGTTTGTCTTCTCTAAAATGAATGTGAGGGCATTCAGATTTGGACCAGTGGTGTTGATTGACAATGGTTGTGTAAACACCAAAGCCAGCTGGTATAACAAAAGCTTTAGATAGAAACACCTGTTATTTTGCATGAGGAAAACTGACGTTTTCCCACTTTGTTTTCCTGAGTTCTGGCAAGCAGATGAGAGCCCTTCATAATTCTCCTTTCAACTACACCCAAATACTCTCAACCTCCCTGCAGTGTTTGTCACAGTGTGTTTTACTATTTGTTTGTTTTAAGGAATATTTCCAGTTAGAAAACTTGTCTTTTCTTGTTGCTTTAGAGCTGGTGAGGACAATGGTGCAGTATACCCCTCAGTAGAAGATTCCCAAGAAGTGTGTACCACATCTTTTTCCACCTCTCCTCCATCTCAGGTAAGAGAAACCAGGCTCTTTTTACTTCTAGATAGAACAATTGCTGTAAGAATGGTTTGCATATTCCTACATCAGCTATTGTGCAAACAGAAATCCTGCTGGTGCTAATTAAAATTTACTGTGTAGGTTATTTATGTCATTACATTCTTGAGTAAAATCTATCAAAATTAGATACTAATTTTAACAGAATTCCAGGGGCTAGAAAGACTGAATTACTGAGGATTAAAAGAGCCTATTCCTCTAGCTGGGTTGAGGTGTGCTTGAAGAGGACAGCAGTGTACTTACACATTTACACATTTGCATACCAATACTGCAAGAGGAGGAATTCAAGACATTGATGCCAGGCAGCCTAAGTAGGAGTAACAGACTGATATTGAGAAAGAAACACTGAAATACCAGGAAAATGCTAGATGAAGACAGAAAAAAGACAAACGCTGTATTTATTGGACCATCTAAAATTAGTTGGGGCAGCAGGAATAAGTATTGGCCAAAAAATTGCCCATGCAAATTTCATTTAAGTTTCAGTTTTAAAATAAATAGATAATGGTTTCCTTTTGAGTATAAAAACCCAGAAACTCCCAAGTTCTTTTACTGTCTTATGTATCTGACTCCACAGTTCTGTATTTTGAAGATGGCTAGAGTTGCAGTTGTCCTGTTGCTTTAAATATTCAGGATTGATCTGCCTTGTTGTCCAGTCAAGCAGATGGCTCTACTGACCTTTAAAGACAATCTAAAGACTCTTAAGTTTCTTTCACTGTCAATGTGAAACATAGAATGAAGTATAACTGAAATGTTATTCCAAACTGAAAGAATTTGCTATGGGTCTTTCTGACGCTTCAGAGGAAATAATATGCCTGGTTTAGCAGAATGTATTCTGCTATATGAACGAGCTAGAAATGAGCTTCTCTTAGGAAGCATTTTTGTGCCAAAGTGCTTTCAGGTGACCAGGCATCAGGGAATGTTGAACTAATTAGCCAGCACTCACGGTAAGTCTGATGGAATAAAGCTTTTCTTATTCTGCAATACACAGTTCAGGAAACGAGTTTGTGGCTGAGTTGTGCCCTGTGTTTTCCTAAAGTGGGGTAAATACAAAAGATTTCATAAGGAAATTTCCACTGGCTTGCTTGTGCCAGTGTTACTTAACAGTAGTAATGTATGTAACTACATTGAAGTTGACACTTCCCCAGGGGTCATGAAGCTTTTCTGTCACTGAGGGGGGAAAAGCTTTGTGAAACCACTTGAACCTTGAGGATTCACATTAAGTATGAGCCTACATTCTTGCTTTTTCTGTGGCTCGTAGTTGCCATATGCTGTGGCCTTATTTGTAAAGCAACTGCCAGTCTTTGTTACCACAGTTAGAATTGTAAGGCTGCCTTGGCAGAATGGTCTTTAAATTAAAAGGGAAAGAAGGAATTATTGTTTTTCTCCAGCTTTCTACATGTCCTGTCCAGGTTAATGACTAGGAAATACTAGGAACTGTGTGATTTTTTTAGGCAAATTGTATTAATCTCTACCTGCCTTCTCAGTAAAAGTGAGGCCTAACCTGTGTGATACAAGGAAACAGTTGTCACTTTCTTTGTGAGCTTGCACGTCTGTGTATATGTGTTGCGAAGCAGCCCAAAATTCAGCCTTGGGTAATACCCAGAAATGAAGCTGAAGCTTTCCTCAAAGTGAAAACCATTGAAAACAAGTGAAAACACCAAAATTTCTATGAAAGGAGGTATGGGACTGAACCAGGTTTGGATTGCCCTTTTTGCATTAGCACCCTGTGTGAGACTGTATTTCTGGCATTTTGCTCCTGTTGATGGAGTTCCCGCTTCACATCAGTGTGTTTGAATTGCACTGTTGTCTGGGTCCCCTCTATTCTAAGGGTGCAGCACAGACCTGTCTAGATAGGATCCCTCAGAAAGCTGGAGGATAGGGAGTATGGACGGATGGAGAGTGCTGAAATACAAGTAATTTGTAAACTTAAAAAAAAAAAGCACTTGACTTTTTCTGGCATCTGCTCAGCTTTCTTGCTAATTTGCTGGCATCAGTTATAATTAACTGTGGAACAGAGTCTCTGGCAGTTACTTTCTGTCAGGGTACTGGAGTCTAAAATACTACCTGTGTTCAGTGGTTCACTCAGATTGAAAAACAGTCAATTATTTACAAAATGAATGTGCTTCTGGCAATACTGAGATTTCTGCTCTCTGTGTAGGTGTGGCTGCTCCAGCCAAAACCTCTTCACTAGCATTCAGTTCATCCAACTCTTCATAATTCCTCTCTGAAGTCCTTCTCTCTCTCTCTTTCTCTCTCCCCCCTCATTCTCTCTTTTCCTTGTTTCCTCTGTTTGTCTGTGTCTGTGCACAGTGTGTTTTTACTGTCACAAAGGCACATTTTCAGACACCTCCTCCTGTGGTGACGGACACCTTGAAGGTCCCAGTGATGGGGCTGGCCTTTTCACATCAAGTGAGTTGTCAATAGAATGTGCTATACATAGCCAGAGTACAAGTTCTGGTATGACAAAACAAATACAGGAACACACCAGTTTGACAATGTGGAGTGTCTGTTGTGCATAGGAAAGACTGGTGAACCCACAATGAGCCAGACACTTTACTGAGACTGGCTTCTTAAATGCCTTTGCAGATGAAGGTCTCCCAAAGACAGGACAAGCACCCCTAAAAACACAACAGCTGTCAAGGATTGTAGTGAAAGACATTAGTAAGGCACAACTCTGAGTGTTTTCTGTTAACAGCCAATGTCCCTAGAACCTGTGTCGTCATTAGAGCTCCACTCAGCTTAACTAGTCTCATGTGAATCAAAGTGCTGTTCCTCATTTTGATCCCTGTAAAGGGCATCAGCTTTGGTGCTGCTGGAGCTCCCACTGAGCTCTGGAAGAAATACTCCTCTTGAGGTCAGGCAAGTCAAAACAGGAAAGTTTTGTCTAACATGACTGGGTAGATTTCTGCCTGGGATGTATAAGGAATTTCTCTTAGGTTTTCACTGCTTCACTTAATTTCTAAAGCAATCTCACAAGGGTTAGCTTCCCAGTTCTCTTTACCTGGCACATTTATGGGACCATGTATTCTCTCACTGGAGCTATTTGAACAGGTCTGGAAGATGAGCTGTTTTAATTTGCAATGGAAATAGGTTCAAACAGTTGATAATGAAGTTGTTTTGGGATAAAAAACCATTAAATGTTATAACTCTTTAGTAAGTTCACAATGGCATTCATGTAACCCACTACACCAGTATTTGAAGCAGGCCTGTTTGGCAGAGCTTCCCCGAGACTGGATGTCAGCCATACCTTGCACAGCCTCCTCCTACATGTGTAGGAAGCCAATCTTGTTTTCCTGTCAAGGCTCAGACTTAGTCCCCTGGACTACTGTCAAGTAGTCCTCATAGGAGTAAGAATTTTTTAGAACAATAACCTACATTATTGATTCCAGTGAAAATCTAGCATCCTTCTGCCAGCCTGAAATGCTGTGCCTCTGACTTTTCCTGTTCCTTCTTCAGTGACTGGTGATTATTCAGGCTGTGGGGCATTCCCCTTCCCTTTCCTCTCTCCTCTCCCTTTGCCCTTGTTTTTTCTCTTCTTTCTTAGCTTTCCAGCTCTCGTCTTTCCTATCAGCCTGCTGCCCTGGGAGTTGGATCAGCTGACATGGGGTATCCTGTACTCTTTGCTGGTGGCTTGAATGCTGCACACCCTCACCAGGTATTGTAGAGAGCAAAACCAGCGTGGCTGGTATTGCAGCCATTTGTGTCACTTGTACACCTGAGAGAGGCATTGAAACTAATTCATGGATGGTGTCCTGTCTGTCAGGAATGGAAAGAATGTAAAGTAAACACAGAGAAAGCACAGCTCCCACAGGAGTTGGGAACTGGCTCCTCAGCATCCCTGACTTTCCTGGGGTATGGAATCATGTGGAAAAACTACACCAAGAGAGTAGGCACCAGGCCTGTTTGCCTCCACCAGCTTGTCACTGATTCCAAACGTTGCCTGTCTTACAGAGCTGCTGCCTCTGTAGCTGTCCAAGCACAGTTCTGTAGGCTGGACATAGGATATCCTGGCAGTTCATATTGACATAGTTATATGGGTTCATCAGAAAAATAAGCCAAGTTGACAGAAGTATTTTTCTGCTTGTGATATTGGTGTTGCACCAGTTTTGCTGACACAATGTTAATAAAATAAAATAATTTCAGTTGGAATGGTCTTGCAGTGAGCATCTAATCCAACATCCAGTTCAGGGCTGGCCAAGTTAAAGCCTGGTATTAAGGCAATTGTCCAAATGCCTCTTAAAAACTGACAGCTTGAAGAATTGACCACCTCTCTAGGAAGAGAACACTGTTCAGTTTTTGACCACCCTCTCTCCAAAGAAATGCTTTCTAATGTCCAGTCTAAGCCTCCCCTGATGCAGCTTCAGACAACTCCCATGCATTCTATCACTGGATCCCAGGGAGAAGAGATCAGCACCTCCCTCTCCACTTCCCCTTCTCTTGAAGTTGTAGGGAGCCATGGGGTTGTAGCAAGAGGACATAAGTTTTTTTCTCCCCATTCCTCCCCATGAAGCAGAGGACTTGCAGCCAGAGACTGTAAGAGTACAGGCCTGCAGGGTAAAACAGGCCTGAAGTGGAGAGTAGAGTAGAAAGGGAGTAAAAAGTGAGTTTGTACTGTGATAATACACTCCTACATGACATCACTCTGAGGCTTATAGGGGCTAGAGCCCAGTCATATGCCAAAACCCCCACAACTTATGCCCAGTGTGATGGAATCTACTTTGTATTGCACTGTGGTTTTGGTTTGATGTTGAGATTTCTTAACTCAGCTGTTCCTTTCTATCTCAGTTGATTGGTCCAGGCAAAGAAGGGGGAGTTCCCCCAGTTCCTAGCCAGCCAGCACATGGCACTCAAGCTGACCAAGAGAGGATGTGCACCCCACTGGATGGAGTCCATTACTCAGCAGCTACTCCTTCTAGCAGGTAGGTTGGTTTTAGATGATCCATTACTTCTGCTAATCCACTTATAAGCCTACTGAGATAAAACTTTTTGTTTCTCCTTTTAATCTATTGTTTGTAGCATAAGTAATGTCATCCCTCAAATTAACTTACAGGTTTCTCTGACTGGGGCTTTCTCCAAACAATGATCTTGCCCATCTGTTTAAACCTCCCAGTCTATGTAATATCCTTCTTCTGTGTAATATATCTTCTTCTGTGTCAACTTTATTATCAATTTTATAATTTTTTCAATCTTTCTGCTGGTTTTGCTGATTGTAAAACAAGATGCAGTAAGTTCAAAAATGAGTCTTAAATTCTCTAGAGACTTAATGTGCATTGTTACCAAAGCCAGTTGTAGTTACCATAAATCTGTTCACCATTTTAGTAAGAAACTTTAGGCACAAAGCTATTTAAAAGGAAACAATGCAACCTCAAACTGTCCTAAATCAACTCCTTCATAGCTAATTAAATCCTTCTGGTTTTTTGATCACCATATTTATTTCTTGAGAAATCTCTCTTGGGGTCACATAGTTATGAGTCACAGAGATTTTTGGTCTGGGGAAACTAAAACTCAGTTGCACTAGCACTTTCTTGGGTATACTTGAACAGTAATCCTCTTCAGTCCTTTATAGGTAATCCTCTTTCCATGGGACAAAACTATGTTTTTAAGTTTTGAATATCTGTGGTAGGAAAAAAACCAAAACAAATAGGTCATGGAAGTACCTAATAGCCATGGAGTGAATTAATCATACTGGGAGTGGCTGTTGTCACGTACCAGATCCGCTGCATTTGTAAACTGAGTGACAGATATAATGGGAGATTTCTCACCTCCTGAGAGATCTGTGACTACTGTGTTACTGAAAAAATAGTAGCGATGAACAGGAATTGCTGTGAACACACACAAGTTAAAAGCTCATTTCCCAGAAGAAAAGCCTATTTCAGCAACTTTACATTCAACTAAATAGTTTTTGTCCAGCTTTAAACAAAAATCTGATTCCACAAGTGTCCATTTTCCTTTTGTGCTCCTGAGGAGGAAGGTATGGTACAAAGAGAGATTTCTATTGTCCTTCTTCCAATACTAGGAGTAAACCAAGAAAAACGAAGAAGTCTCATAAAAAAATGTTATTTATCTACCCTGTTTATTTCAGGAGTCACTAATTATGTATTTTCCTCCCCCAGTGAGGACACAGAAACAGTATCCAACAGCAGTGAAGGAAAATGTGGCTCCCCACATGACCTTTTGGAGACCATCTTTATCCGGAAGGTGGGAGCTTTTGTCAACAAACCCATTAACCAGGTAACAAGCAGTAGATCTTCTCATAGAGCACCTTTCATTTCCCATCTGTTCATACACAGAGGAGCAAAAAGCACCCCAATGCCAGGGCAACCTCAGAGACTGAGAGTGCATATTTCTGCCTGTTGCATTTCCCTACAAGGTTTTACCAAGGAGTATTTTGTTTTTCATAAAATCCTTTTGGGATCTGACAGCCATTGACTTTATCTACTTTCTAACACCCTATTTGAGAATAGCAGATTTGATACTCCACTTGGATCTCAAAATGATCTGCCACTACCACAGGTCCATAAACTAGGAAATCTCCCAAGCCTCCCTTCCTTGAAGAAACATGCAGTAGACCAGTTCATCACTAGAAGCAAGCATTTAAGTTCAGCTAGGGCAGCTTAGAGATCTGCTTGGTTCCTAGGGCTGCAGTTCCAGGCCTTTTGGATGAGGAATGAGAATTGTTTCAAGTTGTAGCAGTTCATTAATCCTTGCCTATATTATGCAAGATATGTATAGAAGCAATCCCATCTCAAAGTATGTATCTGCATTAGGTTAAGTGAGTATCATCTTTGGATTTCATGCCTTTTAAATGAGGTCGTCAGCCTCCTGCCTAACTGCTGACATGATTTTGGGCCGTTTTTAGCTGGCCTGACAAAGATGATCAGTATCCTTTTTGTGCCAGGTAAGCAGAGCATCTTAGTGAAATTCTGTTTGCTAAATCTCCTCAGGTGACCATGGCCAACTTAGACATTCCTTTTGCCATGTTTGCTCCCAAGAATGTTGAGCTGGAAGATAACGACCCCATGGTAAGACTCTTCCAGAGGTATATGTGCCTTCTCAGCATCCCTTATGCAAACATCCATGCTATTCTCTGCCTTGAATGCACTTTGGTTTTGGAGAAAATAACTAGTTATTAAGATTTGTTTGGTTTCAAGAAGTCTCCCGTGTTGAATCTTGGGCTCTCTAGGCATGCAAATAACAGCATGTGTTTGCTGCCCCTGCTCTAGTTAATGTTAATTGTCCAACCTCCAAACTGCCCCCACATTGCCAAAGCACACACAGACATGACTGTAAGATCAGTACTCACCATCTTTGATTTCTTGGGCAGGTCAATCCTCCTGAATCCCCAGAAACGGAATCTCCTCTACAAGGCAGCTTACACTCGGAGGGCTCCAGTGGCAGCAGCACAGGGAACACCCATGATGACTTTGTTATGATCGACTTTGTAAGTGCCCTCATCAGAGCTCTTACACTGCACCTTAGGTGGGCTTCACGTGCTGGTGTGATGCCAAATGATGTCAGAGTACTTTTCAGTGGGAGTGATAAAGACACATCAGTCACAGTACCACACTCTAGGGCCAGAGTCCCAGAACTGCAAAGACTAGTACCAGGAATCAACAGCTACAGATGAAATACCATTTCACTTCTCTACTAACATCTGGGCTTGGCATCCTCTCTCTTAGCACCTAGAGGAGCCAGATTCCAAAGAAATGTTCTCTTCCAATTGCTCAAGTGCTACTGTGATATCAAGTGGTATTGCCTGTTCTTCAGTTATTTAATATGCATTATTGCAGCAACAGATGTTTACTGATAGCAGGTAATGACTTTACCTGAGATTATAACAAAAGGAAAGCCAGTGTCTCTGGGAACTAACAGCAGTGTCTTTGATTGTAGAAACCAGCATTTTCAAAAGATGACATTCTTCCAATGGACCTGGGGACATTTTACCGTGAATTTCAGAACCCCCCTCAACTCAGCAGCCTCTCCATTGACATTGGAGCACAGTCCATGGCAGAGGATTTGGTATGGAATCCTGAAAATTCTATTTGTGGAAATCATATGTACCGTATAATGCTCTCCCTATTTCTGTTGGAAAAAGTATCTTTATAGAATTGCAGAATAGTTTGGGTTGGAAGGAACCTTTCAAGGTCATCTAGTTCAACCCCTCTGCAATGAGCAGGGATATCTTCAACTAAATCTGGTTGCTCAGCCCCATCTAACCTGGCCATGATATTTCCATGGATGGGGCATCCACCACCTCTCTGGGCAGCCTGTTATAATTTCTCAGCAGCTTCATAAAAAAATTCTCTTTTATCTAGTGTGAATTTACTCTCTTTCAATTTAAAACCATTTTCCCTTGTCCTATTACAACAGCCCCTGCTAAAAGTCTGTTCCCATTCTTCTTAAAGGTATCCTTTTAGTACTAAAAAGTCAAAATAAGGTCTCCTCAGAGCATTCTCATCTTCAGGCTGAATCACCCCAAGTCTCTCAGCCTGTCTTAACAGGAAAGGTGCTCCAGCCCTCTGATCATTTTTGTGGCCCTCTTCTGGACCCCCTCTAACATGCCCCATGTCTTTCTTATGCTTTTCAGAACAGAGACCCTGCCCAAAGGGAGTCCATCACTAATATATTCCAAGTAAATGCAGATTTATTTCTGGTACACCTGACCCTCTAAAACTGGTGTGTTTGTCTTGAAGCTGAAGGCTGCTGCAGCATGCTGGCTCTAGGTCACTGAAACCCCCCAAACTAATCCTGCCTCTGGGGTGTCTCACTTGGTGGTAAACCAGGCCTGACTTTGCAGCCTGAGCAGAGTTAGAGTTCCAGTGTGGCTGGTGAGTCACATCTGGCTGAGTGCTCTGTTAGGCTCTCTGGCATTGTATCATACTGTGGAGAAAAATGAAAACCAGAGAGCAGCAAGTGACTTGATGAAGGTAGTGATGTGAGTGGGTTATTGTGCTGCAGCTGGTGGGGATTGCACAAGGTGAGGCCCCAGTGCACCTCCTGTTCCTGCAGAACAAACAGACTCTGGGCAGAGTGCCCTGCTCAGGGTCACTTGCTGGCTGCTGCCAGAGGGCTCCTGCTTTTGTGCACGTAGAAAGGTGAGCCCAGAGCATTGGTGAGGGACTGCATGACTCAGAAACAGATTTTTTTTACTAGTGTGTTTAAAATTTTCTTCTGTCTGCTGTGAATGAGCCCTGATCCATATCTTTCCTTACCTTCCAGGACTCATTACCAGAGAAGCTGGCAGTCCACGAGAAAAACGTCAAAGAATTTGATGCTTTTGTGGAAACCTTGCAGTGAAGCTGTTTCCCAGTTCTGCTGCAGCAATTTTTCCTCCTCAAGGCATCCCGGAGATGACATCAACAAGTATCTCTATCGCCCCAGCTCTGCCTTTTGTTCACATCAACTAGTTCCTTCCACCAAGTGAGCTTTCTTTTCTCTCTTCAATGACAGATACAGCTCATCTGCTGATCTCCTCAACTTTTCCACCACAAAGTTCTGGACTGCTTTTCCTGCTCACTGTCAGTTCTAAGACTTCAGTAGGGACACAGGAAGTCAAACTCCAGTGTATGGAAACCTACTTTCTCTTCAGTCTGTGTCTGTATGGAGGGGCTTTGTGCACAGTTGCCATATGCTTCCTCCAAGGGTCCTATGGTGTAAGTTCCCTAGGTAGACCTTCTTGCTAACAGACTTTTTCCTGCAGTCTCTGATCCTGTTAAAGCATAGAAAGCTTTGGCTTATTTCCACAGGGTCTGTGAGTTCAGCAAATTCAACTGTTTGAAGTCCAGGACATCCATTCCACAGAACTGGGCATTTCATCCTGACTTCAGAGTACGTGCTTGGAGCACAGGAAGAGACATCAGCTTTGGGACTTGCATAATCCAAGTTACCTTTTTTTTCCTGCTTCTAAGGAATTGGGTCTCTGCCCAGTGCAAGGCCCTCTGTTAGGTGGCTGATAAGCAGGAGTGAAACTACAGGAATGCTTTCCACATGTCCTTCCCGAGTGCACTGACATTCGGCCATGCTGAGTTTAAGAGTGTTGACTGTTGGCAAGCCTGCACGTAGCAGCTGTGATGATGCTGAATTCATAGTCTCTGCTTCTGAAACACAACTGTAAATACTAGGAATCCTATTTCTTTAGGGTTATGTAACTAGGAGTCTTAGTCCAAGATTTTTTCCTCTAATCCTTGCAAGCCTTCCTGCTTTATGGTTAATAGATGATCTTAATAATTAAAAAATATTTATTGCTTTTAAAGAAACCTATATTTAAAAGATGTTCTGTTTTCATGTTATAGTGCGGGTCATTCTGTCCTGATCACTGCAGAGAGCAAGCGTGCCATGGAACCCTAGCCAGTGAGGCTAGTCTCTCTTTGCAGGAAAATATCCAAGATATTTATTTTCTAAGACAGACTTAATTAATATTATACTCTGTTTTGGGGACTATGTGTCCATTACATCCAGTCAGGGCTCACTGATAGAATGAAATGCACACATCAGTGGAATGGAGTGGCAGGGACTTGGTAAAAAGCTGTTTTCTGATAGGTATGGATGAATTTGTAGTGTTCTTTGGCCATTCAGAAGGCAGCTTCTTTAAAGAAGCACATTTTTTTGGGAAGCTTATGGTACTTTTTAATCAGCTGGCTTTTTAGTAGCTGAAATTTTATTTTTGTAATAATCCAGCCACTGACAGTGTGACTGGCTGGAATTGCTCAGTGGGTGATTTGGCTGTTGCATGTCTTCTGCCTCATGTAAGGATGGGAGGAGAAACAGTGACACTAAACAGAAACTTGGATAAGGTGAGTTTCCTTGTGGTTCTCTCTCCTCCTGCCCCATGTAACTAGAGTGAGCAACTGCAAGACCCCTAACTGTCCAAAACCACTTCTTTTCCCCCTTGTTTCTTTTAAGTGGAGTTATGTTGCTTGAGTACTGAGAAACCATCTTCATTTCCTCAGAGTGGCTGAATAACCAGCCTTCTAGTTGGTGCAGTGTGGCAGCTTCTTCAGCTTAGCTGCATTCTTCATTGGAAGAGATTGCCTGCAGCTGATGGGGGAACCCCAGCTCCAGTCTGGAACACTATTTCTGTGCCACTGCTGGAGCAAGGAGCCAAATTCAGAGCAGAGCTCACTATAAGGCCAGAGCACAGCAATGCTTTGAACTTTATGGGAATTTTTGTTGGGAGATATGTTTGGTGGGAGGACTTCTAAGTTCTGAAACTCCAGATAAGAGCTTCATTGAAGGAAAATTACCCACCAGAACGTTTTTATTTTACTCAACTGTTTCAACTTCTTAGCAACCTCACATGGAAACTGCTTTGTCCATGCAAAGTAAGATGCACAGACATTTAAGAAAGGTTCCAAGATCAAACAGTTTGTAACAGGACTTCAGTTACATGGGCTGTAACAAATACATGATACCCATCCACGGGCCACCTTGTTTTACAGGTGGAAAGGGTTGCAGAAGGGTGCTGGAACACAAGGAATTAATGGATCAACTGCCTGTCACCTGTACTCAGGAAATTGGTTTGCCACTTTGTAGGAAGTAGCTCATAGACAGGTGGTTGTCTAAAGTGATACGATCTGGGCTGCAGAGCAGCAGAGGTGAGGCAAGGGGCTGGTTCACACCATATGAATAGAGAATAGCTGAGGTTAAACTTCACCTAGCCAGCACTCCTGCTGTGCTCTTCTGCTGACAAGCTGTGGAGCTGGCAGGAAGCACTGCCATTCTTGTTAATCCCACCCAGGAGGTCAGGGCTTGTACTTGTGCTCCTTTATTGATGGAGTTCCTAACGTAGCTACAGCTCTCACGTCTCATAAGGCAAAATGTCACTGTGGCACATTTTCTTCTCTTCAGAAGGCTGGAAAATTGCCTATATAAGCTGCTAGTGTTGAGCTGGATGACCACAGCAATAAGAGATTCTCCAGGGTTGAGTTACCTGCCTCTTCTCTAGACAGTCCTCACTTTCAAAACACAGTTGCTACATCTGGGCTCTGAGTTCCCTGACCATTGTACAAATGCTCTGCTTCAGTAAAGACTTAGCTTCTTCTATGGCCTGCCACAGATTGTGTTATGAAGGCTGTTATTTTAGCAGCTCTCTGCTCAGCTCAATATTAAGGACAGTATCTATGTAGCTGCTGATTTACAGATACTTTGGGTGGAGGGGAAGGTTCCTCAAGTGTATTGTTTTGGAAAGTCTCTGGTGTACTTCAAATATTCAAAGAATTTCCAATAAAACTTTTGTGTAAGCAACACTCTCTGCATTTTTCTGTGTACCAACAGGTCTGGGACAGTTTCAGGCTCATGCTTGTTTTTGTCCAGGAAACAGGACGGTCAGTGGCCTGTCAGTGAATGCAGGACAGAGCAAGTTGCTGCCTCCATCAGAGAGGGCAAAATGGATTGGTGCATAATAGTTGGAGAGGTCAGTGGGATCTTACTGAGATCAACCTACTGGAAGGACAAGAGGGACAGACAGAACAGGTGCCTGGAGGTGGGAGGAAGTGTTTGACCCTGGAAACCTCACCAGTGAATTGGGAAACTGAAATATTAATTCGTCTTCAGAGGAAAGGGGTAGGAAAAAGGGGAAAATACACCCACAGAATCTGCATTGTACATAGTTGCTACTACACACTTAAATAAGTATGTTTTGAGTTGACAGGAAAGATAGCAGAGACTAATAAAATATGGAAAGAATACCCAAACTTAACAGCTGTATTCTAGTATTGGTAAAAGTTAACTCTGTATAACACATAATGCCAGGTGTGGTACCAACACCTTCTCTTTAAAGGAAAGACAAGATTATAAAAATCCATGTACTAATAACAACTGCTGATTTAAGCTTCAGTGTAAAAGGGTGTCTAGTTATTATAAAAAAGATAAAGTGAATAAAATGACAGAAATGGGGGGAAAAAAAAAGAAAAATTACTCTGTGTATTAGAAGCTTCTATGAAGGGAATATTCCAGCCTGGAATACAAGGGTAACTAATAAAAGCAATCTTTTCTTAATCACATCTTCAGAAGGTAACACAGTAAACTGAGCATACTGCTGGAATCTTACAGATACCAAGCTGTCTAGATTATATACATGTATATGTGTGTATTTATGAGTGTCACTTCATGAACTTAAAAAAGACATGGTGCAGTGTCAAAACTCACAGAAACCATCCTGTACGATCTGGGGCTTACTACAGGGCTTTCAGTATCCACTATTTACACCATGTCACCAGGAAGACAAGAGATTGGAAAAACATCAGGAAATAAGCAAGAAAGTAAACAATCACATAAGTATGATTAACCACCAAGGTCATGAACAATAAATACCATCACTTTGTGAGCCTACTTTATGTATTTATAAAAAATGTTCTCAGAACAGTGTCCATAAAGTCAGGGCGCAGCTACTCATGAGAACGTGTCCGGTTGCAATGGTGCTCACACTGCGTTCAGTACTGCCCATGGCTGCACTTACCGTAGGTTCTGCCAGTGCCAGCTCCCTGTCAGGGACAGATGCACCTGCTCTCCAGCTCCTCTGAGCTGATGTTGCTAGAGCACAATGCCAGGCAGGTCACTGTGACAAAGCCCAGAGCCAGGACCAGCTGCTGCACTGAGAGGTTTGAGATCTTGCTGTACAGTTGGCATGTTAACCACACTGACCCCATTACAGAGGCCATGTCAACATGCAGAAGGGGAACTGGCAACACTGGGAAGCCCTTAACTGGTACAGTAAAAACTGATGGCAGCACAGTTTAGACATCAGCATCAACACATCACCCTGACATCCCAGCAGTCAGGCTACTGCCCAGCGCTGATGGTTTTAGCCCCAGCACTCTCTATTCTACTCCTAATTATTGCATCCTAGCCAAAAAGCTTACTGATGTAACAGGCAAATTGCAGTCTTTAGGAAAAAGTAGTGAACTGAATATGGATCAAGGGGAGTGTGGTGGTCCTAACCAGACTACTGTTCATCAAGTTAGCAATCCACATACATTGAAATGAGAAGGTGCAGGCTTCTGCTGAGTGCATCACCTAGTCCCAGGATAAACTTAGCCAGCTAATCCTAAAGTGACTCCCACTTGGCACCCTTGGAAATCCTAGGCAGACTGCTCATCCTGACAGGAAGATGTTAACATGGAAGAACAGCCCTCTTCAGAAGAGCCAAACCTATACTACTTAATTTTTGTTTTAATTCTGTTTCCAGCCAAGGCTCCTGTAACCTAGTATTTGTTCAGTTACTCACATAGGAGGCATTTCATACTTTCTTTCCTTCCTTGCAGCATGGTTGTGGCTGGCAGCATAGACAGCCCTACTTGTTTCTTGTAGATGTGTCACTGCTGCTGCCACTTGACAAACGTCTGGATCTGAGATTACATTTTGATTTTTATTGAAATACAAAAAGTGCAAACTGTGAAATACAAGATTGGTGCAGATTAAAAAAAAATAAACAGTGTGAACTGTGAAAACTCAGGCCTGCACCTGATGAACATCAACAAAGAAGAAGGCAGGGAACACCAGCAACAAAAGCAAAGCCGAAATTTTTGCACAGGAGCCCCTGTGCATAAAAAAGGAAGTTGGGACCAAACTGGCCCTCAGCTCTCTCATGTCAGCACACAAGGCATCTGGATGGCCCCAGACCCCCTGCATCACCCAGAAGCTCTGGTGTCAGTTCACAGCTTGGGCCAGGGAGTGATCAGAGGCCATTAAGACAGCAGGAGGCTTAGCAGAGGGGAATGTTCTAGGTGCTAAAAGCAGGAGGTTGATGCAGAACAAGTACCCCCACAGGAAGAAATGGCTAATAGCTAACCTGACAGGTAAGCCAGGGAAGAGACCCTTGGGCAGCTCTATAGCAAGGAGAAAATCAACACAAACCAGCACCTTAACTGTATACCACCCCCGACCTATACAAGGCAGAGAAACCCAGCCCAGCCAGCACCTTGCCCATGTGAGGAGGGAATTTAACCCCCTGGCTTTGGCAGGAGCAGGCTCTGGTAACAACCCACCTGACACAGGCTGCAGGCAGGCCCGGGCCAGTTCTTTCACAGGAGGAATATTTCAATACAAGGCATTCAGGAGAACAGACTGCAAAAGCAACCCTGGTTACTGTGCCTGCTCCAGGGCCCTCAGCAGCTCCAGCACAAGGAGCAGCAGAGGCAAGGGGATATTTACAGTGGGTCCCTTCCAGGATTTGCAAGCACTTTCCCACTATGAGCAGTAGTAGTTCCCTGAACACTCTCCGAATCTGCTCCCTGCAAGCACTGAACTGGATCAGGCTTTTATCCCTGCCAGCAGGGGATGAACCAGCCTCTATTTTGCTAAAAAAGGAAACGTCATTTCAAGAATTCACTAAAAAAAACAAACCAAAAAACCCAAAAAAAACAAACTAAATCCCAAAAAACCCCTAAAATAAACCACCAAAGTTCAGCCAGAACTCAGATGCTTGCAGTATTCCCTCCACTTTCCCCATGGACAGGAGCTACTCCAGCACTGCTCCTCTGGCTACTGGGCAGGAAACAGTCCTTGCTGCTCTGCAAGGCCAGAACACACCACCTTCCCCAGAGTGCGCACAGGGCCAGGCCTCATGCACACAGGCACTTGGATTCCAGGCTGCTGAGCTTGGGCATTTGTCCCAGAAGTTAACTGGGCTTGCCTCTCCTCTACAGAGATGAAGGTGACACCAGTGTCAGCTGCAGATACAGTCAGAGCACCAAGTCTCCTTCTCCCCCTACCAAAGCCTCCACAGAGCAGGATGCTTGCAGGGAAAGAGGGGCTGCACTGGGCTCCCTCAGCCTCCACGGCCTTGCCCCTTAAACACTGGGGGAGGTACACCTCTCTCCACACTAGTCCACCCCAGATTACTCTTCCACAGCACATGAGACCTGCTAACTCACTCTAGGAGAGATCACAAGTGCATTAGGAGCAGATTATCTCTCCCTCCAAAACATTTACTTAGCTACTGCTGTGAATTGTTCAGGATGAAACAATTCACATCCTGGCCAAACAGAGAAAGTTCCTACACTTGGAAGAGGGAGACCTGAAGAAGTCAGCAGCCTGGTAGCCTCCATAGGGCAAAGTCTCCTGGTATCCAGAAAGGATCAGATCCAGTCCTATCTTAGAACCTCTCTTGCTTCAAGTCTTAGTAATGTTCACTTTCCTGTGCACTGTTCCCACCCACACGTTGGTGTGCCTCCTCCAAGGCAGCTGCCTGGACCTGCGCTGCCTTGCAGAGCTGCCTACGTTTGCACCCATCCCCATTCCAGAGTTTAGCAAAAAGAGCAATCTCCTTAATTCCTGCAGCAGATGCCACTTACTTTGACTACACCAGGGGCACCAACCCTTGGTCAGTGTTTAAAGGCAGGCTAAAATATTATGAAAAAGCAAATTCTCTTTAGCATCCAGTAGCTTTAAAAAAACAGTTCTGCTTGGTCCTAAAGATTTGTCCCTGAGGCCAGATGCAGCAGGGAGGTCTGGCCCAGGCACACAGGGCACAAGATACAAAGGTAAATCACACCAGTGAAGTAAGGCTAGAAGCTCCCTCCTAAAACCCAGACAGGCCCAGGCTGAGGAGAAGGATCTCTTTTAGCTCAGGCAATGGGAATGAGGCAATGCAAACCCAACAGAGATGCTGTGACAGTATCACAGCTGCCCCAGGGAGGTGCCAGGACCACCCCACTCTGAGCCTGCCTTGCAGATAACATCATGTCTCCTGCTGTGCCCAGGGCATACAGGATGCCTCTGACCAGATGCCAGGGTGGAAAGTATGAACCCAGGAGGAGACACAGCAAAGGCCCTTGGCATGGAATAGCTGTTCCCTCACAGCTTTGGCACAAGTGCTCAGCACCTGGGCAGAAATTTGTAATCCAGGCCTCGTACACTCCATGGTGAGGGTTAGCCCCAGTCCCCAGACCTTCCAACAAGGCCATGCTCTCTGTTACTGTGCTGGGGAACATTGTGCTCAAAAAGACAACTAACTAGTCAAGGCGGCCTGTGCCAGTCAACACAGGTACATGTGCCAGAAGAGGAGGCCTTGTGCTGCTGCCAGGACAGATGGTGATCCTCATGGTGTTCAGCAGCTCAGTGCCACCAGGGTACTTGCTCCTGCCATTCAGACTCACCAGCTGTCAAAGGGTCACAGCTGTCCTGCATGCACAGCCAAGCCTGGCATGAACCTTCCCAGCCAGGCTGGAAGTGCTGCTGGAGGGACAAACACACCTGAGCTGGATAACTACAGAGGCAGGTCACCCACTGCAGTCCAGCAAATGCTGAATAGTACCTGGAGTGGGTGACCCCAGAGGAGCTGGGCTTTGGGCTAAACTCACCTTCATTGCTTTGGAGTCTGACAGGTAACACAGCCCATTGCCATGAGCCTGTCCTTCACCTGCCTGCCAAAAGCAGGGGGTCTAGAGTGCTGTTTGCAAGTGCAGGACATGCTGCTACCTGAAGCACAAGGGCTCCTGCTGCTCCCTTCCCTGCTTTAGTGTCCCTGGGGAAAGGCAGCACGCATGCTCAGTGCTGAGAAATGGCACTCACAGTAAGAATGTCTTCATCATAAAACCCAGCAAGCCCACCCTAACCCAAACAGCCCAGCTGAGGCAAGGAGGGGTGAGCTGGGGCTATTGGGAGCTTGAACAAAAAGATCTGTGCTGAGGAAGGGACCAGGAGGGCAGAAAAACTGCACATAAGGGAAGGAGGAAAAGAAGGCAGATCATCTGAGAGGGCAGAAGACCGGTGATGAGCCCTGGAGGAGCTGCACAGGTGGGTTAGGACTCCAGTCTCAGCAGCTGGGAGACCAGCTCCCCTGCCCATCCAGAGCTGCAGGTCTCCTGCTCACTTACTTGCACACTTTCACCATCATCTCCACAGCCCTCACTCTGCTCATCACCCAGAAGATCAGTGGTCCCTTTGTACTGGAGACAGCTTGGTCACAGCTCCAAGACAAAGAAGGGGGAAGGTGGGCACAGTGTTCAGGTGTGGGCTGGCCTGGATTCAGGCCTCCGCAGCCTCAAACAGCTCCTTCTGGTGGTCCAGCAGGAATTTGGTAAAGGTATTGATGGGATTGATGGCTTTTAGAGTGATGGCCACATCTTTGGCCCAGAGCAGATTTGGGCCAAACACAACTGCCAGGTTGGTGTTTGTCATCTTGTTTCTGTCGCTGTGAGCAGAGACCTGTGTGGGAAGGAAAGAGACAACTGTGAATCCTAGAGAATAGCACAGCAGCTGCCTACCCTTCCCAAAGCCAGAGACAGAGAAAATAAGAGGAGAAAAGCTGACCAGGCTATATCATAACAACAGGATCAAGAGCACTGTCAGATAATATCTCTACAAGTCCAGATCACCACTCATGATCTTCCCTCTTTCTTGAATGGCCATGCAGTGGCTTTCTTGGCAGGAGCAAGTACTTTAAAGCAGATGTGAGACCCCCTCTTCTACTCAGCTACTTTGTAGTTCTACCTCCACCCTGGGGAGCTTCCAGCCTCCCTGGTATAGACCACACAGGCTGTATGCCTGCACCTTTTAGGCTGAAGGCCTGCCTGCACCTCTCAGCGTTATGACAAGCAAATGCTTAGGCTAGTGCCCACCTGCACCAGAAAGGCTGTCAGTAAACGGAGCACTTGGTAGTTTTCTTCCGGCAAATCCTGGAGTGCTTTGCGAACAACTTCCACACGTTTCACCTCCTCCACACCTAAAAAAGAGAGACACGACAATCCTCAGCAGCCATCCTGATGAAGGCCCTGCTGGCAGTCACAAGGTATCCCATGCATGTCTCCACTAAGACATCTTTGCCCTTAGCCAGTGCAACATTCAGGGAGTAGCACTTGTTACAACAACTCACTCTGGAAGCTGACAACATGGCTGTAGAGGCCAAAAGTGAGGAGTGGCTCAGGTAGCTCCCTCAAGAAGGTCTTGAGAATCACAGCAGGGAGGTGGACATCTTCATATTCCTGGAAATCTACATGTACACCTGAGAAAGTAGAGCAGAGACTCAATGCCCACTGGCCAAAACAGCACCTCCTCCAGACAAAGGACAGGACATGATGGCCACAGTCCAAACTAAGGAAGAGGTACTTTAAAAAATATAGAATCCTGAAGTACCACATTTTCTAGCAGAGTGGAAAAATATGTCCCAAAATCATATACAAAGCAGTGCTGAATCCAACACTACATTTTTAGAAGTCATCAAATGAAACATGACTAAGTTTCATCCTGGTCATCTTAAGTCCCTTCAGTATAACCAGAGTAAGATGGTACATCTCACCCCAAGAAACAGGGAAACTTTCAGGGAAAAAAAAGGATAATAAGAGGAATATGAGTGGGAAGGAATATGCTTTCCACACAGCAGAAGTACCAGATACTTCTCCTTTGCAATTCATACTTGGGTCATACTTGGGTCATACCCCAAGATGAGGCTGCACCTACAGACCTATCAAAGAAGGAGAAAATCCATGATGGACTAGTTCCTACACAGCTGCAGTTGCACAGTAGTAATTAGGGAATGAGAGGGGCTCTGATGTGTTTGGGCACTTACCCATATTGTATTTTTGCTGGACCTCTCTGACAACCTGTGTATTTGCTGATCTCCGGAAAATGCCCTCTGTATTAAGAGCTGTGAAGTGACAGCAGATGGAGAAGAAAAAAATCAGCCATGTGAGAATCTCTAAAAATGCTGGCCTTAACAATTATAAATCCATGCTGTGGGGCATTCAGACAGATATCAACAAGTCCCTTTTTTAGAGTACAACAATTCTTTCTGCTTCCACTATCAGACAAAGGATACAAGGGGCATTTGGCTACTTTTACACAAGTGGGAACACAGACTCTTAAAATAAGGAGGTCTCCTAAGCCCTCCACAATCTCACTTGAAGGCTGTCACCTAGGTCAGGCTTTACACCCTATTCTAGACTGCTGTTCTTCTTTATCTTACCACAGTCTTGATGGGAGCTTGGACAGAACAGAGGTCACTGATATGGGACTGCAGTGTCCCCAAACACTTACCATGCTCCCGCAAGTGAGCAATGGTGTCTCTGACCACCAGAGGAACAGGAGACTGATCAGGGCTCTTCTCCCTGAGACTGCACCAAGAAACAACAGGTTACACATGACTGGCACACAGGACTGGTCCTACCCCACATGCAGCCTCCAATTCTTGAATTTACCACACAAGCTGTACTACGTATGATCTTGCTATCCCCATCCCTGTTTCAGCCATTATTCTGGCCTTCTATCCTCTTCACCCATCATGTTACATCATTCACTGGCGCAAATACAAGGTCATTACTAGACCGCAGGAATGTTTTTCCATCCTCTGTAAAAATCTCAGCCTGTATATGCCAGGGCAAAGGGTTCCATCCTCTGTAAAAATCTCAACCCTGTATTCCAGGGCAAAAGGTTTCCCAGAAGGCAAGGATGCTAGTTATGCATCAGGTGAAAAGGGTTACACTTCCTTTTTCTTTCCCCACAGGAGCAAGGGCAGAAAGAAGCTGACACATGAGAAAAAAAATTTTGGCCACCACATTCCTGTAACAGAAGATTTATCAACAAAATGGTCGTCAGGGAAAACCTCATGATGCCAGGGTGCTTGCTGCCACCCTCCCATTGGATTGTCCAGACCACTCGATAGCTGGGAGCTGCTCACCCCTCCCAGGCTGCCCACGAGCTCAGGCACCACGGCACCATGGCAAACACCAGCTGGAAATGTGGCACTGAAGCTGGGGAATGTGTTCCCAGACTGCCTCAGAGGATGTGTCTAGCTACACAGTACTGGCTCCTCCTCATTCCCCAGGGAGGCAAAACCACACTCAGAGTTAAAAATACATTCAACACTCAGTATCACCAGCCCTTGCCAATGTCTGTGTTTGCCTTTGTCACTGGGCAGGAATGGGGAGTGGGATTCACTACAGGCCTGAATAAAGGTGGTTTTAAAATAGAATTTATGATTTGGAAAACAACTAAGAAACAAATCTGCAGCGCTGCTCAAAGTAGCATAGTCCTAAAGAGAACCCTGTCAGCCTCCTACAGACTTCTTTTGCTTAAAAGGAAGTTTCTAGTGCCATAAAGCTGTCCCCATGGCTCTTATTTTGCTCCTCCCTTAGTGACCCTAAATTGCAAAAATAATCTAACCCAGGGATCAAGAGGGTGGAATTGAACTGAGTTAGTCAGGATCTGGACACGAGCACAGAGTTCCTCAGGAAAATTATTAAAGTTTAGTAGGAAGTCTGAACTGCCAGAAATGTCTCAGCCATTTTCTGGTGTTGTTCAGTAATAAATACAGTGACCTCATACAAAGCAAGTCAGGGCAAAAGCAACACAGTCCAGAAATACTCACTGCTGTAGGGAGACTCCAAACTGCTGGTTCGGCAGTGGTGGGCGTGGGGGTGTTGGCTTCTGGGGCACTTGCGAAGGTTTCTGCAGGGATCTCAGGTATTCATCATACCTGCAGCAAAATACAGACTAGTAAAAAGGCACTCCACCTCCCAGAAAGTGCATGAACCCAGCACTGCACACCCACTGGTAGCAGCACCAGACTAGTACAGCAAATTACACCTATGCAAAACTACCACAGGCAGCTCTAGAGCACAAGAACAAACATCTGGTTGCCAGAAAAAAAAAGAAAAAAAGCAGGGAGAAAAGGAGTATCTATCTGTAATCAAGAGGTGGAGTAGCTGAGTAACAGCGTGGGCAGGAGGCCAGGACAGCACTGCTTGTGATGAGACAGATGCATATGTGGGTGTGGGACAGGGAAGCAATCTGGTAGGACTGAGATTATGGAAACTTTGGGAAGCCTCAAAGACAAGCTGAGCAGTGCAGAATGAGCTAAGCAGGTGCCCAGACAACAGCAGATGCACACCATGAGCTCCAGGTCAGTGTTAAGGTCAGTATCTTGCAGAAAGTCCCCAGGGAGTGAGTGGGAGATGCAGGATTGGTGCTCCATTGCAGGAGGATTTTTAACTCAAAGACAGAACTGGGGACTGGGGCCAAGGACATGCAGGAAGGACTACAGAGAGAAACCAGTCTTGAAGCCAACATGTTACCACACCCTGCAAAACCTGAGTGGAACAATCTCTTCCTTATCTTGCCACTCTTTACAAAAGGTCCCCTCTCACAGATCCCTAAACAAGGGGAAGACAGACAGTATTCTCACTTTAGTACTTGGCTTGGGATCCCCAACTGTTCCAGCTTCACATATTCCTCCAGCTCACTAAGGTAATTCACATAAAAAATCTTTCGTCCAAATTTAAAGCTGAAAAACAAGAGAAAGGTAGATATGTGAGGAATTGGGAAATCCAGTAACAGAACTGACTTCTTACAGAAAAGGAGAGCAGAGGGCTGCAAGAAACATCAGTGGGGCAAAGGGTAGGTATGGCTGAGGACCAGAGATGCCACCCACATAGCTCTCTCACTCCATCTATTTTACCAGGAGATGCAAAGATTTTCCAAGATACATTAGAAGCCCTAGCAGCAGCAGGCTCCCTCAAATGGTGGATTTCTCCTTCCCGTGTTCAGCAGTAGGCTTGAGAAGATTTTACTCCCTATTATTTCATAGAGTTATTATTTCAGTATCACAATAAATTAAATATTTGAGTTACAGAGCCTGCAACTTTTTAATTCTACTTGGCTGGAGAGAAAAGGAGTATCACAGAGCTGCAAACTCTGTAGGTTCCTAAAGAGGTATTTCTGGTGTGTGAGCATTTCTGAGCTCAGAAGTAGGAGACAGAAAAAGGAGAGAGACTCCAGGACAGGCTTGGCAGCCTGGGCTCAGCTTGTACCCCTCTGAGAAGGCCCCATTGTTCCCCTGCAGTGTGAACATGCAGGTGAGCCTCCAATAGTGCTTCCTTCCTACCTGATCAGAGGCTTGAAGAGTATCAGGAGGGTCTTGATGAACATGGTTGGGTGCACAATATACAAGGCTTTGATGTTCTTCTTGTACCTGTCAAGAGAAGCCCAGTAATGACAAGCTGCACTTTAAGCAGAGGAACTAACCTTTCCACAAGATTAAGGCACCAGGGTTGCTTCATGCCTTTTGCACTGGGCCACACCACACCCCAGCACTCATGACCTCTGCTCTCCCATGCTCTGCAGCTGTGGGCATGCTACCCTGTATTCCAAGATTCATCTAAAACCAGTGAGCAGCCTCCCAGGAACCTACAATTACACTGTGGGGCTGACACACTTGCACCAGGTCCTGCTGCTTGCCCATCGGCTTAAAGGATGTAACTACAGAAGGAGCTGTTTAACCTATTATTCAGTCTGCATTAAACAACAATCCACCTCCTTAAGCAGGAGAGTAAGTGACAGTAAATTATGATCACCAAGCTACACAGGGGGGCTGGGGAAGATCCTCTGTTAGGCTACAGAACAGCACATAACATCCTTGCTGCTGCAGCTTTACTCACTTGCGATCAAATTCCCTGTAGGCATCCCGCAACCAGCTCAGGGATGGCTTGTTCTCACTGGTCAGGCCATGGTGCAGGTACACCAGAGTGTAGTCACTCTCCACATACTGGTCCAGTGTGAATTTCAGGTACCTAGAACAAAGAACTGAGGAACTCACATTGTGCTCTACTACAGAGAGGCTATTCCTCCCTTTGGGACTCTTTTTGTGTGCCATAACAGAGGATTTGCATCTCCAGCAATGGAGGTAAGCACTTGGGAGGACACGTCCAGCTAAAGAAGCTACTGCAGATGGATCTGTCCCCAGGAATCCAGCAGCTGAGAATTAGGTCAGATTTAAGAAATTAACAGCAGCCTAAGACTCTACTTACCCCAGCAGTTTCACGTGATCTAATTGATGACTTGGGGGCATCCGGCAGGCACTGAACAAAATTACTTTTCTTCCATATTTGTCATCACCTGCAGATAAAATGTCAGAGATTACAAGGAGTTAAATACTTCATTGTGGCATTGGCAGCAAGGGGTAAAGAAAGAATGAGAAACCATCGTAACAAGGCACAGCTGCCAGCAATGCTAAATCTGATTTTCAGCAGTTATCATGGGCCTAGTGTGGAAGCAGAAACCTGAACACCAAAGGCCTGGCAAGTCAACAATGAGAATCAAGAACAGATTCCCTGCTCCAGCCCTGAATGGAGATGAAGGACGGGAAACCAGAATGCCTCCGGGCATATAGGGATGGAGCCAAGTACTGAGCAGAGTGCTCAGAGTATTAATCCTGCAAAGCTGTGCCTGGGCATTGCTCCTGATGCACACACGTCCAGGGAGGCATAGGGAAAACTGCCCCTCACCTGCACAATAATTCCTTCCACCCTGCACACAGTCCAGACTAACTTCTAATAGTCTGGTGCACCTGTTTTTTGCTTCACCTGGAGCTTAGTTCTGCACACAGAACACAGGCCATTCCATACCCTGGAAACAAAAGAAATCCTAGAAAAAGAGCAGTTCCAGATAAGAACTCTTCTGGATGAGTTCCAGATGATTTCTCATCTTTCCAAAGAAAAGTCTCTTCTACAGATGGGCCAAGCAGGGCTGCCGGATTCTCCAGAAGGATTGCAGAATAAGCTCTTCACCGCTTCCTAGATTTTCCATCCACAGAGAGATTTTTCCAGCCTGAGACAGAAGGAGCTGCAAAGTGCAGCACGACAAAGCATTCTTTGTAAAAGCCATGCAGAAAACAGTCCCCATCACACTGGAGCCAAATAACCCATAAAGCACCATCATGTCATGGAGGACACTCCAGCCACCACTTGAGGCTTCAGAGACAACAAGCCAAGTTTTCCCCAAAGCAAGTCTTCAACCATCAGTGGACTTCTGCCAGCAGAGATCTCAGCCCCATGAACACAGCCCAAGCAGACACCAAGCATGGCCAAGCTTAGGAGACATGCTGGGGAATAGAGAGATTTGCATAAGTGAGAACCAGGTCACAAATCCCGCAGACATACAGAGTTTGAGGGAAAGTCTGATTCTCCCCCAAACACAACATCCAACCCATTTCCACAAAGATGGCTTCTTTTTAGCAGCAGTGAACATGAAATGGTTCCTTTAGTATTAAGGGTAAAAGTCTTCCCACCTTTTTAGCTACTCACCCTGCTCTGAAACCTGTGTTTTCTTGTCAAGCAGAGAGTGCAACAGTGAATGGGGCTGTTGAGGCTATACTCAACAATACCCTCCTTACTCCCATATGGTAAACCATCTCACACAGACCACAGCACAGAAAAGCAGCAAGGATCACTACTTATGCAGGACTGACCCGCAATACATCATTCCTCTTGAAATACATCATTTTCCCAGTATGGATTTATAATATTCATGCAGCCATTTTCTCACCTATGCACAGGCTCTGGCCCTTAACTATCACTTGGCTACACTTGCCACGCAGCAACTGAGGTCTCAGAACAGCAAACCTGATATTTCTGGGAATGCTGTTAGTACCAGATGACCACTTGGTGCTACAAATGGCAGCCAGAGAATTCATACACACCAGCCATGACATTAAGATGCCACCAGCCCCATTTTGTCCTCATCTTGCCAGAACAGATTCTCTTGCTACTTTATTCTTTTTATTTTCACCTTGCAAGTCCCATTTTCAAGTCACTAGACAACACAGAATTTGCTGATGCACACAAGGCAGAAATTCTACCAAAGCTAAGGACACTGTGGCAGCACTAGGTAGGACCAGGAGCGGGGTGGCACAGGCCATCACATTGACATTCACATGCGGAGATCGGGGCACTGGGGAGGACGCATGACCTGGAATGCAGGACTAGGAGAGTGATGCAAGGCTCATCTGGAACAACTGGGTACAGTCACAGCCAGGCCACAAGACCAACATCACACTGCATATCCCATGGTAGCCCACTCTCTGCCTAACCCAGTTTCTTGGTAGGTCATTGTGAGCTTTAGGGCCAGGTCTAATGTAATTGAGCTGTCTAAAAGACTAAGTGCAGGTTACAAAGTCCTGGGCAAGGAACATGGCATATTGTGACCCTTCCCATTGGTCTTGTGCAACTCATATGTCTCTATCTGAAGGACAAAGGGTCCTGCCTGTATAAAACACCAAGACGCAGCATTTGAGAATCTGTTGAGTTTTATAGTCATAAAAGAGAATGGTCAGAAAGATAACAGATCTTTGCAGATCATATGTAGCTCTATGCTAAATTCAGAACAGATGATCTTCAGTTAACTGAGGCTGCATTTCACGCCAGAGTGGATGGTCTGAGGGCCAGATGCAGACTTCAAATTTAATCAAGGCAGGCCTCTGTGGTGTGCAGCACAGTACCATGCTCATGCCATGTTGTGGGTGGCTATACACTCAGCTCAGGCTTCTGGGCACTGATTATCAGACCTGACAAATCACAATTCCAGAACGACATACCTTAAATAGCTTTCTCTGAAATGACATAAAAGCCTACAGCAAGGCCTATGCAACGTCTACAGTCTTGTTCCTTACATAGTCTGGGATCGCTGGTGAAGAATAAACAATCTATGATTCTTTCAAAGGGGAGATGGCATGTATTCCCTGGACAATTTCCAGGACCAAGTACATCAAAAGATAATCTACAGTGCCCAGGATGACTGAAAAAGGAGTGGCCTGCTTTGCCTTCCAAATCAGAATGAATTTATGCATGAGACCTACAAAGGAACCAGCATGCCCTCTTCTGAGTTCTGGGTTTTGCTCCAGTTTCATCACACTGAGCTCAGCCTGTCAACACAGAAACTTTCAAAACCATCAACTGCCAATCTTGTTTCTACCTGACATATATCTGATCAGTCTCCTTGTTCAAGACATGACAAAATCAAAAATTCAGCACCAAAGCTGAATAATTAGTTGCTCCAATTTATAAACAAGAACCTAAAGCCCATTCCATGCATTCTTGTTGGAGGAAACTACCTTCAGGTGGCCCCTCTGCCTCCTACAGAACAGATTCTTATCAGGTTTGATCTTTCCCAGATGCTCCATCTCTTGTACTATTTGCTTTCCTGTTTGCAGTATTAATCTTGTGTATCTAGGTTTTCACCCTTTGTTTGCAATTCCAAATAGCTGAAGTTTCCACTGAACACAACTACAGACCATGAAGTAATCACTTGGCTTCTCAGGCTGCCTTCTGCCTCTCCCAGATGAGGAATGCTCAGTAGCTAACAACAAACCAATAACGCATTATTGGTACTCACAGAACACCTCAACTTAAAAAATATTTTCAATGTACACGGGAATTAAACTACCTCCCTGAAGGATGTGATTCAGATTATTTTGCTTTTAACAACAAAGAGCAAGACAGTAGCCAATATCTAAAGCCAGACAAGACAGATGCTCCTCTAAAGAGATATGAACTTGCAGCACTGATGGACATAAGTCCCTGAATATTTTTATGGCACTTTTAAGGCCTGAACTGTGTTTTTCTTCTCACTTGAAAAGCAGCATTTCCAGGGCACTTCTAAGACAAGGGGCAAGGAAAATCACTGCTGTGTTTCCAAGCCATGAGTGCAAGGCCAAACTTCTAAAAGGGCTGAAATTAAAATACTGAGGCAAATGTTTCAGATGGAAGCCTTCAGGAATATGAACACATTACAGCAGAAATTCACATCAAGATGGCAGTAATGTCCCAAGACAGGGCATTAAATGAATTTACACAGCCAACACAGAAAATACATACTTGGTATGCAAATCCTGTTATTTACTATTTCTGGGTAAACAGAAATATATCCATTACATATTCTGAAATATATCCTTTAGCATTTATGTCATGATTTGAGGCAGCCTAACTGCAGTCTAGAGATTGCTCATTCCTCTCATCAGGTTGCCTCAGTTAGGTGCCCATCTGGTTTAAAGATTCATATGGGAATATCCTAGTACTTTGATACTGAGACAATGAAGATGGATAAAACTTGCCACCAAAAGCTAGTGTTACTGCTAAAACAGCAAAGTTAACAGAGTTGAGGGACAAGGAAAGAGCACCACTACAGAATACCAGAATATTACTATACAAGTTTCACAAAGCTTAGCATGTTTAATCAGAGCCACTGTGAGTAAAAAACCTGTCAAATGTAATTTAATTTCAATTAGCTGTGCTAAACTTATGGCACAGCTGGGAAACGTTTAAGCATAGTAGATTTTAGCTGCCTATTGAATTCCCAAGTGGATTTAGCCCTGAAGGTAAGGAGATCAAAGCAGAAGTATTTTAATACATGATTCATCCACCTTGATATTCCCAACATCCAAACACTGCCAGAATCAGAAAACCTTATGAAGTGAATATAGCTTTAATTGATACAAAATATACTACAGGGTCAGATTAAAGAATGCAGAATGGGAGAATGTCTGAGAGCATAGAAAAAGGGGGAGAAGACTCACATAATGAGGAAATGAGAATCAGCATTTCCATTAATTGTGTGAAGGTCTTAGCAGTAAGAATTTCACACCAATAGAAGTTTTCATGTACATTGAGAAGCATGAAAGCACCAGCAGCCAAATTATTGAGACTTAGGACTGAAGTCCGGAGAGTATTAACAAATGCTCAGCAAGCCCAGGGCAGTCAAGCATAGCTTTGGGCAAACAAGTTACCAGAACAACATCTCTGCAGCCAAATGGAGAAGAAATAGATAACAGTTGCTTTCAGATGGAGAATCCAGTTTAAGTGCCAGCTGCTCAGCACATGAGTGCAGCAGCAGATCATGTGAAAGAATAGGAAGCAATCCTAGAATGAACTTCCAAACTACATATGATAAGAGGATGAACTGGAGCTCAAACTGAACTGGTCCAAGCAGGCCACCACCATGACAGGACAGGAACAGGATTTACATTGAGACCCATGAGCCCCAAAGAGCCCAAAGTAAAGCCCACACACCCAATTTGGTTCAGATGATTCTGCTGTGCCTGAGGCAGAGGTGCAGCCCTCAGACAACAATTTTGTGCAGCCTTTGGATTCCTGAAAAATTGCCAGTGCAGCCTAAGGCTGAGCAAAGTTTGGGCTCCCCTGAGACAGTCCAGCTACAGGCCATGGTCATGCTAAAGGAATACCATGATCTACAGAACCAAATGTTAGTGCCACAAAAAATCTACCTACCTGGTTGGGCCCCATCAAGTGCACCCTGGTCTGGAGGAACAGAAAAAAAGTTATAGCAAGCCAAGCTTTGCATCCTTTCCCAGAAAGTAATCATGAGGGTAAAGTCTGAGAGCCTAGCCAGATTGCCACTGGGATGCATTTAGCTGCTGTCCTGTTGCAGGATTCAACCTCCTTCCATTTCATCTTTCCCCCATGCTCCTCTGCAAAAAGCAGCCTCATCTAACAATTAGAGGCAATAACAGCAATCCTTGATTACCAAATCTCCTTTTTGAAATTGCAACTAACTCTGTATAAGCAAATTTCTTGCCCTTACTGTTACACTTCCTCTGCCACCAAAATGGTAACTGCTGTACTGCCACTTTTAAAAGGGTTAATTGCAATTAATTCTGAAGTTCTCTGAACAACTTCAGAAGTGTACAGAGAATGGCATCATACCATACGAATAACACATCCCACACCCATTACTTTTTTCATTATTAGTAGATTCTGAGTAAAAAAACAGAACTGTCAATTCGAATTTTAAAAAGGTTCCTATAGTTTATGAAGGCATTGCACTATCACACCCAGCCCCTTTCCATCACTCTCACAGCTATATTCTCCACAGACCCACAGGAGCCTTTGCAGAGCAGAGCTCTAGGAAGAAATTCTCCATTCTCTTAGTCTCCCTTATAAACTTAAAATTCTAGATACTCTCCCTTCCCTTGACCTTGCATATCAAAATATGGTGCACAAGCTGGGCTTGCTTTGGATGGACTCAATTCTATAGAAGCAATTCTTATTTTTTTATCATACAAAATATTCTTAAACAAACAAAAAAGTTAAAAGCTGGAAACTACATTCAAAAGCAGCAGAAATGCAGGCA
Source organism: Passer domesticus (assembly GCF_036417665.1). Lineage (NCBI taxonomy): Eukaryota > Metazoa > Chordata > Aves > Passeriformes > Passeridae > Passer > Passer domesticus. Next base: position 39,005,436 of record NC_087479.1, read on the forward strand.
AGTCTCTACTAATGGAGCCAGTAACAATGTATCATGCCTGAAGGGAAAAGGACCCTTGTTACCCTTTGCTAATGGGCCTTTACTGAGTCCATTAGCCACCAAAGACACCCTGCCACACAAGTTTTGTCTGCCACTTCTACCTTTGCCTGCTTAGAGAAACAAGAGCTGCTGGTGCTCCAAGATAGATTTTACCTCCCCATGTCAATCACCAACACCTACAGCAAATCATCAGCACCAGTTACAGCTTTGGCACCTGCAGTCATGTTTGTTGGGTAGGTTTGGTACCAATGAAAATAGATTTACTGCTGGAATTGCTTCAATCCAGTAACACAAAAGAAAGTACACTCAGTTCTCCACCTTGTTTTCCCAATTCAGTTACAGGTCTTACATATATTGGCATCACAGCTTTTCTGCAAGGACAGCCTCACAGACTGACAATTAATGGTGTGAGGCAGCAGATTCCCCACACAGACGAGCAGAAACATGCTTTGAGCTCCAACAAAGTGTTGAAATCACAGGGCAGGGATTACATAGCTGGAGTATATAGTGACAGCCACTTTCCTGACCACTGATACACCTTCTACCCTCCATGGCAGTGAGAAATTCATATGGCAATATATGTTAGGCTCCTGTTTTCTTATCCCAAAAGAAAGCAAGGTAGTTACTGGGTAAAATGGGAATGCTGATAAACCTCATAGCCATAGTTTTGCACATTGACCATAAAGAAGAGACCAGTAGTTCAGACTGGGCAGCAGAATGAGGAAGGAACACCTTGCCAGAGCTGACAAGAGTTTTGCTCTTCCCACACAGCCAGAGGTTTCCAGTATGAATTGCCATCTCCAGAAACCTTTAGACTATTATTAACTACCTGCCTTAGTTTTGCAATTCAGCCTGAGCTAAATTCAAGGCCAAGACTATGTCACGTCTAGAAGATGGAAGCAGCACCTTTGCCATTTAAGAACTGGCAGGAGAACACAGAAATTCTCAACATAACAGAAACTTGGGATAGTTCCTTAACAGCCCTCAACCAGGAGCTTGTGTTTCCTCCAAATGCTATGTGACGTAAGCAAGGAAAAAAACACACTCTGCAGAAGTGGACTGTGCAATGAAATCAAGCCTCCTCTCTTTCAGTTTCAGGCCACGTGTAAAGAAGAATTTCACTGCTACAGTGCTCACTAAAAGAGGCACTCGGAGTCAAGAAGAACAAAAACAGAGACCTCTCCAGGGCCTGTGCAAAACACTCCGTAAACACACACTTTAAGGCAGGTCTGAAAGGACCAGCAGAACACCAACATCTTCCTTCAGAAAAGCACCGAGTCCCGGAACCAAAAGAATGTTTCCTTAAACTAAAATACTGTGATTCCTAACAATAACTCCAGTTCTGAAAACTCCCTCAGGACTGTGGCCCGGATGCCTTTTGCTGTCATCTTTGTGTAACACACCACCACATGGGACAGCAGTGACATGCCTGCTCCTTTCCCATGGACAGCCTCTTCCCACAAGATCCTAGTCCCCAGAAGAGACAGGAGCATAGGGCACAAAGGAGAGTCTCCATGAAACTGCTGCACTATTTTTAAGTGGAAAAACAAACTCCAAAAGCTTATTTTCCTAACAAATTCTGCAAAATGTTTTTCAGTACTTTCCTCTCTTAGGTCAGATAGACTGAATTTTCAAATCCAGCGTGCCTTGGACTGAATTAAGGTCAGCTAGAAAACGAGTGTGCTTTTTGCCATCAAAACTGGGCTTTTATTAAGTTATCAACACCATGCACACATCCAGCAAGAAGCAATTACTTTTCTGACCACACAGGATAACACTGGGATCATGGAGTTCAGCCTGAGGATGGGAACCAGCCTTCTGCTTTTGTCTCAAAATAGCATCATCATCCCAGAACATATTTCAGGGCAGGCAGGAACAGAGTTAGCCACAAGCTTTCTGCTCTGAGCTGCAGAACAGGGAAGGACATGGGACAGAAAGCTAATGAATCAATAGAGTGGATAAAACTATCCTTGATCTGCTGCCATTTGCTAATATTTACAAGAGATGTAGGGTAATTTTGTTTCAGGCTCAGCATAGCCAGTTCATTGCACCTGGAGCTGCTGACAAACACAATTTGTCAGCAGAGCCACATCTGAACAGTTTCATATTAATTCTCCAGTGAGATTTTTATTCTCCAAGCTACCTCTAATAGGATTTTTCCAGACTTTCCCAGATTGTTGGCCTCCAACAACAATCCAGAGAAGACTACCCTCTCAGATACTCTGAACAGTTAAAATTCTCAACTACTGACCACAAAAAAATTTAACAGCTTCCCCAGAACCAAGATTACAAGTGAGACCTCTTTGATCAACTTCCCAAATTCTCCTTTCAGGAGATGAGAAACCAGCAAGTCTCAAACCTACATGGTAGCAAATCCTCTGTCTGGATCTGTGCTCCAAGCTCTCCCAGTGCCAAGGAAGGCATCACACCACAGGCCATGTGTGGGACCATCACATGCTTTCAGACACATCAGCTACCCGTGAAAACTGGCCAGCAAGAGCCAAGAACAGAAGCTTCTCTGAGCTGTTTCTGCACTACACAGAGACACTGCAGGCACACAGAGCTCACTAGGAATACAAATTTAAACCACAACAGGGAAGAGTTCAGAATGCAGGCACGGCTCTCAGTCAGCCACCATCCCACCCCGGAATCCTTGCAGGAAGCTGGCTAATTCTTCATTAGCTACCCTAGACCATGTCAAATGGCCACATGGCTACGTTCCAACAGCCACTGACACACACGTCCATTGGAGTGATACTCCATTCAGAGAGCTTGTCAAAGAAAAAGTTATGTTACCTTGGAACAGAAATCCCTCAGAAAGAGTGCTGTTTATCTCAGGAGGCAACAAAGTACATCCTTGGTATGGGCTGACATTCCAGCCTTATCAATGTCTCTGATCTAAACTCTGCTAAGCACTTTGTCTGAAGCTTAGCCTAAAGTGAACAGCTGTTATCATTTAACTCACCCTTTTCCAGAGTCCTCAAACACCAGTTACCTGTGCCATTCACATTCCAAATATTCTGACTATTACCACTGAAATGGTGGAGTCCATACATCTGTCCCTTTCCAGTTTCAGCAGCAGAGACCAGGGTGCAGACCTCTATAAACCCCAGTCCTGAAACTCCAGCTTCATGGAAAAGAAGCTTAGCAACACATTTGTAAATGAAAACACTTCTGGCAAATCTATAAGGCATAACAGAACAAATGTCAAACACCTGGCCTGTCAAACTGAGCAGGAAAACAATAAAAAATGTTTTGAGTCTTTCATTATAATTTTGTTCCACAAAAGATGGAACATGAGAGATCAGGAAAAAGAAAGCTCATTTGAGAAAACTGCACAGAAAAGAATGATATCAAGACAACTCTTACCAAAGTAAGTGCCTGAGACTCTTTCCATTGTGGTCAAACTCTGCTGCAGAACAACAACCCTGAATCAGGAGGACACCAGCTTGTGCCTCTGCTTCCTTGACAATTCACATGTGGGGCAGGGACCAAGGTACAGAGAGATGGCAGTAGGTGGCAGCAGGAGGGGTAGGAGGTGGCTATAGTCAAGCAGGAAGTATGAATCAAGTCACAACAAGTTGTAGAAGTGCTTCTTTTTTAAAAAAAAACAAGGAACACAAGACAAACTGGCCTTACCCTTCACTCAGGCTTACCAAAGCAACCTAAAAAATAGCTCCAAAATTCTTTCTCATGGAGGTCCCAGCAGTATATCACCAAGGGTTAGCATAAATAAAATAATATGGACAAGAAAACACAAACAAAATCCAAATGCTTGTGACCCTGAATGAACTGTTTCCTTGCAGTGGAACACAGGCCTATTCCCCCTATTTCAGATTTCTGTACAGGATGGCAAGCTCTGGTCATTCAGATATGAGTGATGCCACCTACTGTGGATTACTCAGTCGGCTGAGGACCTTGCAGCTGTATTGCTTAAGTTCATAATTTCTGCAGCATTATCAAGCAAAAACCACTTTTGTGCTCGGGATGTAGTAAAGAGTCATATCTAAAACAATTAAGCAAAAGCAACTGAGTCCTGACAATAATATAATCAAGTCAGCAAGAGCCAAGAAATAACCCAAGTTTAGGTGAAGTCAGCGGATAATTACACATATCACAAACATTCAAGAAGTTTGGTGCTCTTTCTGTGCCACCTGTCATTGCCACTTGGGCTTGGCAAACAGCAGATGTCCCCAGAGCCCTATTAGAAAAGTCCTTCCTCAGCCCAGTTGCAAAGACATCAAAGGAGAAAACAGGAAGATTCCTACCTGCTACTTCCACAATGTGGTGCCTGGCGATATCATAGTAGGGATCATCCCACTGCAGGTGAGTGACAGGCTCAGGGGAGCCTTTGGAGTCATCTGAACAAAGCACAAGAAACAAGTAATCAGAAGAAGGGATCTGGAGGACATTGGCAAGTACAGAAAGATAGAGATATAAGAAAAAATGGCACTTCTACATGGGAGGGACTGATGTATGCAACTATACACCTTGAAAATCCACTTTTGAAATTCTGAGTGGACAAGAACAGCAATGACTTCAGAAGAGTCCTCTCAGTCCTATGAGATCCATATGCGTCCCTCAGAATGTACACTCTCTCAAACAAATGCTCAGATACGTCACAAATATTCACAAAGACAAAACCCAAGGACACCATCATGGCTTTTTAGGAAAGGAGAATCTTAACATAGTCCCTTGATGGATGGTCATACTATATATCCTTGAGCTAATTTTCCTGACTGCTCTGTTCCTAGTTCACAGCACAGGATTTCAGAGCAACACTCAGATCTCCAGCCCCACCTCCCAGATGGAAGTTTGAGACCATTCCAGTCCAGAAAGCCAAACTCTCCTGCAAGAGACCATAATGAAGCATACTCAAAGATTTACAGCACATCTATTCTGTCGGTACCAAAATGCAGTCAAGCACAGGACTGAGAAGAGGTTATTTACAGCAGCTGGCTCTGCACTTTTAATGCTGTTCAATACTGAGGCTGATTCACTTGGGTGTGTACAAGTTTAATGTGTCTATAAAGCTTTTAAATGGAGCTGGGGCTCTCTGTATATGTAGATATGACCACAATGCTGCAAGACAAACAACTGCTTTTTGGCCAAAACCCAGATCCCAAACAAGCAGGATACTTACCTGATTTGGGAAAAGCAGGGACTTCATCTGATGGCCAGTTCTTATCATCTATGGAGGTCAGTTTGAGCTGGCTGAGGGACTGGTTGGTATCATCCAAGTTCAAGTCATCCTGAAGCTCCGAGAGTGGGTCTGTAGCCATGGTCTCCAAATACTGCAGTTTGTTTCGCTGTGTCTACAACACAGACTGCAGAGATTGTTAGGTGAGACACAGAGATCACAAATCTACCTCCCTACAGACACTTCCTCCTCTCACTGATTTGCCCCCAATACTCCCTTATCCTTACTTATCCAGAGATTGTGTCCCCTCCCCCTTAACACAAGCAGAAACTCCTCCTCCTCCTCCTTGCCAGAGGCTCAACATGTCAGATTCTTTCATGCCAATTGCTATCAAAAGCCATCAAGAGCTGTACCAACCCTCTCAAGGAGTCTCTGCTTGACCACAGCTCTGGGCAGAATAGTTTTTCTCTCCTGAAACAGAAGCAGCACCAGGACTCCGCAGAAGGCGACAGGCTGCACCAGCCCCTGCCTGATACACTCCCTGTAGGGCTCCGAGCTCCCCCTCCCTCCGCACGGCTGGCACAAAGCCCGGCTCTTTCCACAGTTGGCCCAGTGCTGGAAGCTTTCCCAAGAATCACCCCCCCTTCCCCCCATAATGGAGAACCAGAGCTCTCAACAACACTGAAGTGAGTGCTTCAGTGTGCTTCGATCTGAACAGAGAAGTGAGCAGCTCCTTAAAAGAGGAATTTTTTAGGCGGAGCCATTAAAACAGGGAGAACAATACGCGCACAATCATCATCTCCTTTCAGCATCACCCAGTAAATCCTATCTTCTACACAATAGCTAGCAGCAAGGAATCACCTCTTTCATTTAAAGCCATACTGCCTGAATATTTTTCACCAAGCATGTGAAGAAACCAAAGAATTAAGAGGGTCCAAGAAACAGACAGCTCAGTGCATTTGCTGTTGTTTGCAAATATTTCCCATTTTCATCTGAAGCAGAAGATACATTAAAGCTGGGACTGAGCTAGCACAGCATACAGGACCTCCAAAGAGTACCAACTCTTAGGGACAATCCTTGGGAAGCAGCTGTTATCCTCTGAATTCAGTCTCCTGGAAGTAAGCAAGGAAACATTAAAAAGGACAACTGTGTAGATCTGGCCTGCTCACACAGACCACGTGGACAGTAATTCAGAGGTCAGCAGGCAGCAAGCCAAGAGGAACTGTAGAAAAATCAAGTGACACCTTGCATCAGCAAGTCTCAATAGCATTGTTTCACAGTGATGCTTATTTTGCTTTATGAGGAGAGCAAAGGGTTCAAAGATGATCTGAGGAGGCACAACACCTTAGTGTGAAAAGTACATTCACAGTAAAGCTATTTCCTGTAGCAGAACGGAGAGGGGGCAACATTTTGCATCTTCCATCCCTAGAGCTTGAATGTGTATATTCATCCAGAGAAAACAATGAAACAGTTACTCAGACTGAGCACAGAGGACAAAACCTGTGAGAGATTGAGCTCTGGAAGGTGTCATGTCCATGCTCATGTCTATACTTGCCACCAAGCCTGGGGATGCATTTTGAGAGCACAGGAAAATGGATATTCAGTGGTGCTCTTCTCCCTCTGGAACATTCCAAGCGTACTATTTACCTCCTGTCCCCCCTTATCTGCTGCTCACCAGTTCATAACCAGTTTTCACCTCTCTGGGGCTCCCAAAGGACTGGAAGCTATTGTTTGTAAATGCAATGATTCCCAAAATATGAAAGATCATGACATATACAGACAGCAGGTCATCAAGACAGCACATCAGATACACAGTCCCACCACTGCAGCCATGCAAAGATCCAAGCAAAATTATTTTCCCTTCCCTCTGGTCAGGGCTGCCAGAGCTGCCTGACCTCCTCTGGTCTCGACAGGGTAAGGAGCAAGAAACCAGGTTCCCTAGCACTGTGAGCTCATGCTGGAGCCACGCAGCAGTGGAGCCAAGGGACCAGGACTCCCCACCCCTAGCAGCTGATCTGATTTCTATGGTAACAGCAGGCACTGACTCCTATGACTCAGCGAGCTTAAAGCATTTCCCACAGGAGCTCAGCAGCCCCAAAAGCCAGTGCTCCATGCTGAGGAAGCATCCATGGCTCCCCAGGACAGCCTCTCAGCATTCACAGCTCTCAGGGACTTCCCAGCCCTAGTGGGGCTGAGACGCCTTTCATGGGAGATTCTTGGGGACGCCCAGTAGCAACCACTTCCCCAAAGCCAAGTCCTGAAAACTTGGGGACCAAATCCAAATTCCCCCACAGAGCAGTGATGGTACTGCCACAGGGCCAGCAAGTCACCAAGTGTCCCTACACTTGTCCCTACACTCACCACTTGGCTTCACAGTCAGCTTGCAGCACTTGTCCAGAGACAGTACTGGGAGATTTCCCCTGAGGGATAAAATTAATCTTAGTGTGGCACCATGTGGAAGAAGGAAGTTGTTAGCAGGATCCACACTGCAAAAAGTGTGAGATAGAGCCCAGTGGATAGTGCTCTGACCTCCTCCCTTGGGAAAACAGACAAACCTCTCCAGACACCTTCACGCAGTTTTCACAGCCAGCTCCATTCCCTGGCCATAAGTTACTGCTCCATGGTTTTAATGGAAGCAGGATCCAGAGCAGACCTCTTAGATTGCAGGTCCTTCTTGTGAACCCTACTGTAGTACCCAGAGATCCACAGAAGGTTTTGCAATTTTTCTCCAGCCCTTTCCCAACATACAAAAGGCAAAAGCAGAGGGTCTCACATCAGATAACCACAGAGCAGTTTAGGACATGCAGTCCTCTGAATGCTTGGGAGCTAGCAGGCTCCGAGGAGAAAACTGGAGTTAGCATGTCAGACACAAACTGAGGATCTTCATATAAGGATACACATTTCACTTTCCAATAGTGCAGCTGCATGAGATGCTTCCCTGTGTAGTCAAAAATGATCCCTAAGGATCTGTCATTAAACAGAAAATCCATATCTACCATGGTGATATAGTTGTTAAAATGAGTAAAGTGTTTGTTAAAAACATTTCCTGTTTTTTAACAATAAAAGACAATTTCAACAGATTTAATTCAGTTTTAAAACTGCATCTGTTTTACATAAATGTCATGATAAGATGCAGGTGGTACACTCCATATAGCAAATAATAAGAAAAATTACATATCTAGATTTTGAAAAACAAAAATTCTGGCCAAAAATTTAAAACCTAAAGAATAACACATGGCAGCAGAAGCATTTACTTACTGCCAGGCTCTAAAGAGCCAACTGTTACCTTTTTTCTGAGTATTTAAGTATGTTTTCTGCAAATGCACTACACCTGAACACTTGCTGTGTAATAAAAATTAACTTTCCTAGACAAGAGAGACATATGATGGAGAACAGCACACTCCACTAAAGGAGAGAACTCAGACCATTAAAATACAATTTTCACACAAATTCTGGAATTCTGAAGGTTCCTTATATAAGATCCAGAATTTACCCAGGGAAGACCATTCACATCATATGCAGGAAATCCTGGTAGCTGCTGTTCATGAAAACTATTTTTTTTCTGCAATTTCAGTTTCACTACTTTTCTATCACTTATTTCTAAGCTACACCTGCTTGGTAGTTTCCTTTTCCTGTTTCTCTTCCAGACGTACTATTAGTTCAGAAGTGAATTACACTTCAAAATATGTCCATGCATATATTACCACACCCTGAAGCTGTTCATACAATAGAGAATTACACAAGCAAAGTGGCCTCTTCTTCCATGCAAGACGAACAAGCAATGGTCAGATGCAACACCGTCCTGGTTCCGGGATTATTTTTATGACTCTGCTGCCATCCACACCTCCTCCCAGTTTCAGCCTATTTGCACAGATGTCTCTTTTCCTGTACACATCAATCAAGGCCCTGCACTTTGCTAGTGTTAAAAACAAGCAGGTTGAAAGAAAAGGGAGCAGTTACTCAGCAGCAGACCTTCAGGGTACTCACGTGCATGAATGAGGTCCAGAACCAAGACTCACTCACAAAGCCCACCCCTTGCCTTCCCTCACATCAAGACTGATAATGCCACCAAGAGCATCACTACCCTGGTACTATCCTGAAAGAATGTAGAGGTCGAGGGCCAGACCTTGTCCTGGCTCACCATGACAAGCAAACTCAGGACAGACACACTACTGCTCAGGGAAGCCCTTCGGCCCTTCATTATTACAACAGCTTTTTAATTGAGCAGCCTTCCTTCCCCACTCATCTCAATCCGTTTGCTGAAGGCTACCTCCGTGCCCGCTGGAAATCCACTCCAGCGAGCAGTCAGCTTCCCCCTACTGGTTCTCTGCAGGGTCTGAGGGCAAAGGTGCTGAACTCTCCAAGCGTCCTCTCCGGAGCTGCTGCACAAAGTACAGAAGCTGCTCTCGGTGCCGTGCAGGACCCACGCAGGACTCACACGTGAGGGAGGCAGCGGGGCACACACAGCCCTGCAGCCCTCCTCCTCCACCACACACCTGCTCTCTCCCGTTCCCTTCGACTCATCTCCTGGGAGATCCCCGAGCGAACCTCAAGATTGCTTACGAGACTCACGAACTCACTATTTACACTGTTACAACAAAGGTTCCCGAGTACACGCCAATTGCCTGAGGGCAGGACAAGCAGCAGCCCCCGCTGCTGGGCACCGGGATTAATGGCAGCCCGCGCCAGCCCCGCCGCAGCCGCCGAGCTCGGGAGCGGCCAGCAGCAGGCCCGGCGGTGCCCGCGCCGCCTGCCCCGACCAGCGGGGACCGGGACACCGCGGGCTGCCGGCCCGGCTCTCCCCGCCCGGCTGCCCGCGGCGCTTCACCAGCCGCGCTCTTCCCGCCAGGCGCGCCCCGCGCACGAACCGAGCCGCTCCCTCACACAGGGCGAGCCCGGCAACACCGGGCGGAGCGCTCGGGGCCCCGGGCCCAGCCCCGGCCGGCTCAGCCCCAGCCCCAGCCCGGCCGCCGGGCCGCTCCCCCGCCCCAGCAGCACCAGGACAGGCCGCCGGCCCCGCTGCTGCAGGCAGAGCCCGGCCGCACTGCCCGGGCAGCCCTCGCCGCCCCGCCGCTGCCGGTACCTGCCGCCGCCGCCGCCCGCCCGTCACCGCCGCCCGCCGGAAGCGCGGCCTCGCCGCCGGGGTTCCCGCCCCGCCCGCTGCCGGCCGCCGTCCGGGCGCGCCCGCCGCTCCCTCGCAGCGTTCCGCCGGCACGGAGCGCCCGAGGCCGAGGGGGCGGCTGCGGAGGCGCGGGGGACCCGAGCCAGCCCCCCGCAGAGCCCTGGTAGGTGCTGCCGAGGCCCAGAGGGGGTGGGATGAGCGGCCCGGCCTTCCCGAGAGTCGGGTGTGCGCCCTGCTACCCTGCGGGACGGCGGTCCGGACCGTGCATCGCTTTTAGGAGCTGCCAGCCGAGAAGGGAGCGTGTCGCCCTGTTTTATGCCAGTCATGGCAATACGTCCTAGAAATACTAGTGAAACAATAGGAATGCTGCACAGGTACTGTCTGTGGTGAGGAAACAGAGATTCGTTCTTCTTCCCCAGTTTAAAAAGGAAAAGATCATAAAAGTAATGGTTCTCATGGCAGAACCCCAGGATTACTGCATAGCAGAGTATCCATCTCCAGCCTTCACCTTCCTCATATCCAGCAGCAATCATGTCACATAACAGCCAGCCTTAATTCACCCGTCATGCCTTTTGTTTGTGTTCGTGCAGGGGATCCTGAAGTCTCCAGCAGCTGATGAAACCACAGTCCTCAATGATCCTGTTAGCAGGCTGTCCACCAAATATTTCCACAGGCTGCAAGAAGCTTCCAAACATGAGCCATGACAAGCCGGAGTGCTGGGGACTGAGAATCAGCATGTCGAGCCCCTCTCCAACCATTAAGACCAGTGGCAGGTGCAAAGAAGAATTGGATAAGATTGTGGATCCCAGATCTGCAGCATAAAAAAGTGGAAATGGGACAGCAGGCAGCAAGTCCTGGAGACCTGGATCTGTTGCCTCCCTCAAGCAGGGTTTGATTCAGTGCTCCTTTGGTTGGCAAGCCATGCAAGGTGCCTGCTGTGGCCAGCCCACTCCAGAAGTGCCTGAAGGATTCTGGTGGCAGGACAATTGGGCAGGAAGCCCAGTCAGTCCTACAGAAGGAGAGACTGTAGAGATTTGTGAGAAGGAGAGCAAAGCTTCCCAAACCTTCAAAGTGGCTTTCGCAGAGCATGGGGGGAACAGCTCACTGGAGAGGCCTGAGTGGCAGGAGGAGTATACACAGCTGGTGGAGGATTATTCTGGCAGCCCAGGCCCCTGTCTAAAAATCTCTGTCCCAAAAAGGGACGATCAAGCACAGGTGGTGCTCCAGGGAGTATGATAAAGCCTTCCTGTGGCTCTGCCACCCCAAGAAGCACCACTTTGTCCACCCTGGCCACAAGCCCCTCCTGTGCACAGAGTGTGGCAAGAGCTCAGAAGGGAGCTTCCAGAGCCATGCATTGGCCCACGGGGCTGTGTGGCCATTCCAGTACACCCAGTGTTACAAGGTTTGCTGCCCCAAGTGAGACTTGCTGGAGCATGAGGTCCTGCACACTGGCCAGCACCCCTTGTCCTGCCAGCAGTGTGGCAAGGCCTTTGCATGCTGGCTGTCTCTCTGCATGCACAGGAAGATCCATTTGGCTCTTCTGCATCTGGCCCAGCTGATCCCAAGGGGTGCCAGTGTGCCATATGTGGGTGTCACCGGGCCAATTCCAGCTCCTTGTGCAACCACATGTGCCTGCATGTGGGGTGGTGCACTTTCACCTGCAAGCAGTGCAGCAAGTCCTACACCCTAGCCACAAAGCTGTGGTGCCATCAGAAATCCCACCTGGCTGGTAATCCCTGCAAATGCAAGCTCTGTGGCATGGGCTACACCCTTCCCCAGAGCCTTGTGCACCATGTGCTCACCCACAAGGTGGTAAAAGGAGTCTGAGGGGCTCGCCACTAGACTGCCTCAGTTGCTGTGGGCCTACCTCAGGCAGCAGGAAAGAAGGCACAGAGGAAGGGCCAGCAGGGGGGGCTTGTGGCAGAGCTCACCCTGCTCGTGGTGGAGGTGCTGAGGCCACTGGGTGAGGCTGGGCTGCTGATCACAGCCAGCAGTCACTGCATTGCTACTTACCAGGCAGATCCCAGATCCTGGGGCACACAGGACAGAGGCCATGTGTTCATCAGCAAAGGATATAATCAACATCCTCTCTGAGCATGAGGACAAATGCATTATGACACAGGATGAGGCCTCACTGAGTGATGTGGTCATCATCCAGGAGGAGATGGGCTTCAGGAGCTGTGGCGGAAGTTGTAGAGGTCAAGACTGATACATGGCTGATCTTCTGTACTTATTAAAACAAGGTAAAAAAACGAAATAAAACTTAGCTCTCTCATCTCTGTTAGCAACAAGGCCTGTGCCTCAGCCCCAGGCAGAATTAGCAGTCTTGGAGGTAACTGCCTGTGTAAATGTGGGTCTTTGCAGTAGCTGCTCGTTGAAGTTATGAGCCTACACATGCCACGTGCTGGGCCTGGCACAGGGAAGGCATTGGCTGTTGATGGGAATAACTTCCTAGAGAAAACAGCATTAATGAGCAGTGCTTCTGTTCTGCCTGTGGTACATTGTCAGTCAGTGACAGTGCACTGCAGGGAAGGCAGGAAAACTCTCAAAGCAGTGACTTTGAACAGTGCCTTCCTTTCAAGTTTTTTAATTACTTGTTGCTATTCAAGCGCTTTCCTGGGCTTTTACTCTTGGAGCTAAGCAACGCTTCTGATCATTTGAAGCTCATGCTGGTGCCAGACATTACTGGTAAGCAGCTTTCCAAGTGTTTACAAGGTAGCTTGTAATATGAAGAGCATTTTTCACAATTAGCAGAAGCAAAGTCCTGCCTTGGAGCTAGGGCTGAGTTTCTTCTCTGCTGGCACCTGGTTTGCTTGCTGTCAGTTTCCTTTGCTTATGGTGACTGGACAGTCTGTCTGAGGACATAAAAAGGATAGTTTTGTATCTCATTGTGCAATTTTCAGTGTCCCCAACTGAAAGGCTCCTCACTTCTCCACATAAAGGTTAACTAGTTCATCCCTGATCAGATTTTCCATTTCCTCTCCACATTCATACTGCGTTCAGTAATTTTTTCCCTTGTTTCTCTTCACACATTCTTGCTTTTTCCCCTTCTCTCCTATCCCTGCACCAAAATATTAAGACAGCACTGCCACAACTACATCCCAATATCCCTTCTGCTCCATCTTCTTCAGTCCCTGTTTGCCAGCTGAGGCATGCTGCTGTAAATGAGTCCTGTTGCAGGAATGAAGTGCACAGCTATGTGAACTGGACCTCCTAGGAAGAGCTGACAATACCAGACCTAACAATTCTTTCAGACTTGCCTGCTCTGCACTCTCTTTCCACGTTTTATAGGAACACCACTTTGATTTGCTGAATCATCAGTTTTAGCTATTGCTCTCTGTCTTATGCCTCTCAAACATCTGCAATTCCTCTAATTTTTTAAATTTAGTCTTTCTTAGTAGCTTTAAATTCTCTGGGTTTCTTATGCCCACTGCACAAGACACCAGGGAATCATAGTTCCCTTTTGGGGTGCTATGAATGCAGTTATATGACACTCCTAAAAGCTGCTCTTAGTGGTTTCTATGTTAATTTTTTTTTCATTAACTTTGATGACGTGTTTGCAGACAAGGTGCTAGAGTGAGATCCATCACACTTTGATGTGATGTGAAGATGGAAGGTGAATTCAGTTGATAAACCTTTAGGTGTCCTAATTTTTAATTATTTTCTCTGTAGGGGCATGTGAGCTAAGTGTTCCCTGAGTCCTTGGAGCACAGGCGTGTGAGGGGGCTTGTATTTGAAGGTGCAGTGCTTCCTACTGTTCTCTCTTTGGTGCCTAACCAAACTCAAATATTGACACAGCTGTGGAATGTTCTCACTGGAGCTGGGCTCATGTGCCCTCTGTCACAGCAGAACTGGGAGAGAAGGGGGAGCAATGAGGGGAAGGGGCAGGGAGAACCCAGACCCCTGTTGCCTAAAAGGCTGACCTGCTTCTTTATTCCAAGGTAGCAGGAGAGAAGTAGAAGGAGCAGTTATGAATAGGAGGTCTTCACAGAAACATTGTTCACCTGACAGTTGATCTGAGTAGGTGGGAGCTGTGCTGTGCTACACGTATCACTTGGCTGCAAGATAAGCTTAGCTGGCTAATTCTGAGGAGCCCATAGGTGATTCCCTTGGGCCCCTGGTGATGATGCCACCACCATGTCTTTGTCTTAGAAACAGCATGTTCTCACATGAACAACCTTTTTCTTGACAGCAAAAGGATGCATAAAATTGTTTACTCCCAGGAAATTCCTATAAAAGCCCTAAAGACCATGGTGCTGGTGAACCTCAGCATGGATGGGATCCATACAGCATGCCGTGGCCTGACTGGATAGCTGTGCAGTGCTGTATACCTTGGTGTTTGCAGCATCTGAAGGGGTGTGGGATTATCTAATGCCATACCCTTTCCTGTATTATGTCCAGTAAATGGTATTTTAGTGACTACATTGTTGGCTCTGAGTGCCTTTTTTAGTGGGATCCATAACAAGCCCTCATGCCAGTGCATTACATTTGGTGCAGTTGTCAGGATGCTGGTGAGAAGGGAAGAAGGATAGCAAGGAAAAGGATGTGTGCCTGCCTGGTGCCATATGCTGGCATAGGGACCAGTTACACAGCATTCTGCCTTTCAGTGCCAGTGAAGGTTATGCTCCAGGACAGCAGACACATGGATTACCCATCTGGCTGGAGATCTTGTGCACCCATTGCAAGCACACAGCTCTGCTGGGTAATGAAGTCCACTGTGCTGGCAGGGCTTCACCAAAGCTTTGGGGTGCTGCTGCAACACTCCTGGGTGACAAGTGCCAAGGTCTTCTGGATGATTTGAGTTCCTTCCTGCTGGCAGGGTGACACCAGGTGTCAGGCATGCACACAAATGTTACATTTAAACTTCACACCACAGTCAGGGTGGTGTCGGGGTTCAGTCCCTAGCCAACTTGTAAACCGGCTTAAACCTGACCAAGGTGTTTGAATGAAAAGGAAGAGGCTGCAAGGGAATTCTCTGAGTCCTGAAGTCCTCCCCCACCTGGTAGCTCCCTGGCCCTCGGGGACGGGGGAAACCCCCATGTGAAGGGGTAAGGGTTTCATCTTTCTGATTGTATCCAAGGTGTTGCTTTGATTAAACTGTATAACTCACTTTAGGAACAGATTGATAAATGCCTCAACTATTGAACCAGCAAACTATCCATCACAGACCAAGGTCAAAGAAAATGGGCCAAGGCCAAACCCCCTATTATTCTGCTCCCTAGAAGTTGAAAAAGTAGTTACATAGGAAAATAAATTACCAAAGGCTTTCTTTACTTAAAAAGACTAATGAACACAGGGAAGGAAAGAGATCAAGACTCCTGTGTTACAAGCCCTAACTCTGGATGGTAAAGGTATCTTAACTCTCTTGTCCTAAGAAAGAAAATAGCATCCATCATTCATGGGTGAGTGAAGGCAGAAATAAAATGAAATTATAAAAATTTGCTTGCAGAAATGGAAGAGTTAAATGTTGGAGGGGTGGAAGTCACACCCTTGGAGAGGTGATAACTGATCCGTGCTGTGCTGCTGCAGAGGCTAACCACAGGAATGGGAGAAAGAGAGGAGCCCTAGAAGGACATGATGGAATGAGAAAGGCCACGATGTGAGGAGTCAGGATCTTTAATTACTAACATTGCTGTGAGACACCAGAAAGGGCTGCAAAGTGTCCCAGGATGTAGTGAAAATCTCCAATTACCAAGCAAAAGGTGAAGAAATAGAAGACACCTAAGTGATAGATGTAGCCTTGAGTAATCTAGAAATGAAAGGTTTCAGCAGTTACAGTTAACAGCCTAGCAGCCTGACAGGTGGGTTTGTCTTGTATCATGGGGGAAAGAAGAACAGCAGCTGGACAAGAAACAGCCAGAGATAGTGACAGAATCATCATCAGTTTCAGTAAGGGTTTTTCAAACAAATGCTTAAGCAACAAAATAAATGTAGGAACCGGAGCAGAAGTAACATTTAAGGAAGATGGCACAGGTAGGTATTACAAGATATTCATACCTGTCTGATAACCAAGCTTAACTGCTGTATTATAGAGTTGCTTAAAGTTAGCCTTATATTCTGCATGATCCCATGGAAGGTGGTAAGACCTTTCCTTTAAAGGAAAGACAAGAAGAGGGTAAAAATCTATGCATAACAACCTTGACTTAAGCTACAGTGTAAATGCTGCCTGGTTATTATAAAGAGACAGAGATGCAGAAATTAAAGTGATTGAGGAGATTGAAAGCTGCTCCTCCTCCAGTCAGGAGTGGAGGTGGCTGTGTGGGACACAGCAGCAGCTCTGACCTCACCACTCTTGTTTGTGCTTTTCCCTCTCCCTGCCTGTGCTCTCTGCCTAAACGCCGTTTCCCCTGCTAAGTAACATGGGTATTTCTAGGGTTGTGTCTAATCCCATTCCCACACTCTCCACCCAGATCATTTCCACCCAGGGAATCCCAGCCATTCCTAAAGGTGTCTCTCCAAAATCTGGAGCGAGGAGTAGAGATGTGTGTGGATGAGAACAGGAGATACTCTTATGTGAGGAAGGAAGCCTCTGCAACTGCTCTTTGTACCAGTGTCCAGAGTCATTCCTCAGCCACCCTAATGCTAATATTTGCACTCCTTCTATGGAGATAAACATTACAGATGTATCAGCTGCACAGAGGCACAGCACAAAATATGCTCCCTGCTGGCAGGAAGCACTTTTGTTCCCTGCTGGCAATTCCCAAGACTACCCCCACGTTGTCCTGTTTCTCCAGTATTGCCAATAGTCTGTTTGCTGTAGCAATCACTAGAGCCTTCTAAGCTCTGGTAGTTCACTTCTTGACTTAACAGCTGATGTCATGTCATCCAGACCATTCCTCTCTCCCTGTTCCTGGAAGCCCTTGTTTTCCTGGCTGGTTTTGGGTGTGCTAGCTCCCTGCTTGTCAGAGTTTCTGTTTCCTTTTGAATGGACTTTAGTACATTCCGCTATGGGGGGAAGAAAAGGGGGAGCCCAGCCTTCACGCTGCTTCATCCTCCTCCACTCAGCTGGGAATTATAAGGCATTGGGAAGAATGCACTGCCAACGGCACTGCTAACTAACCTAACTGCGAGGAAGATCTAAATTCCAAATGGGCTGGCAAAGGCACCCTTTCTGCTCATTGTCATGAGCAAGGGAGAAGGGGGAGCACTGAAGCTGTGTGTTGTGGTGCCAAAATATCTGAGGCTGAGCTTGCTGCTAACTGCAGGAAGGAAAGACAGCTGAGGACTAGGGAGAATCAGGGGGGCTTGCAGCTAAAGAGAGAAGGACTGGGAGTGGCTAAGGAGGTCTCAAAGTCTTCCTGTGTTTGAGGCTGCTAGAGTACAGCCTTTGAGAAGAGTCAGTGGCAGGGACCTGAACCAGCACGATGGGGAGGCAGTGATGTTGCCAGGGGCTGCACGGGAGCAAAGCCAGGGAAAAGGAGAAAGCTCTCTGGCTGGGATGGCTGTGAGCTGGCAGAGGTACCTCTCTTGGGCCCGAGTTCTCACTGTGCCCTGTAGCAACGGACAAACTTGTCTCTTTGCTACTCATGCCATCATCCTAGATATGAAATAGGAAGTTTAAAGTAAGGAAATGAAGGTGCTCTGACAGGAGGGAGAGATGCCAAGAGAGGAGGGATAAGAGTCCCACCGTCCCTGACACACCACGACCTGGAGTTCTGTTTCTTCATTCTGGTTCAATATTAACCCAGCAGGGCTGTGACTCTGCTTATTCTGCTTCCTTTGCAATTCCCCTGCAGCCAGGGCTGTACAGCATGGCGCAGACCAAAACCAGCATACTGAGGGGCCTGCTCCTCTCCAGCCTTCTGCACCTCACCTTGAGCCATGCTGGAGGTAAGACTCGAGGGCAGAAGTACCAGTAGATGACAGGAGGAAGACAGGGATAGTTCTTTCCAGGGGTAACACAGGTGGCAAGTTTTCTTCCTCAAGTCAGGACAGGCTAAAAGCTTGAAGCTGGGAGCAAAAGGGTGCTGAGAATGGAGTGAACATAGGAGGATGCAGCTACATCTGCCAGTGGATTTTATGGGTCACCTGGGAAATGGCAGGGGGACTGTGGCTTAGTCCAGGATCAAGTCTAACATAACCATGGGGCTTTTGGAGATAGTTTCTCAGCTGACCTAGGTGACTTCAATTCCCCATTGCCTTCCCAGCTGTCCCTTATCAAAACTTTAGGTCATACAAAATATTCTGCCTTCCTGCTCACTGCTCCTTTTATTAGAACTTCTAAATGTCTTTTCTTAGCGTGAGGTTAAGTTTTCTCAGACCCACTACTGTGTAGGGGAAGACCTGTCTCCAGGTCTCAAATCAGAGGCTCTGAACATGAAATGGAACCAATCTGTGCTTATCACAGTGGTCCGAGACTTGCAAGACAGAATTACAGTGGCTGGGGCCAGGGACAGCAGCAGGCTCAAAGCAAACAAGCCTCTATCTAAATGCAAATGAGCAGAGCAGCTTTGCTGAGGAAGCAGTGTTCCTGTCACTTCTGTTCCTTATAAGGGATGGGAGCTGTGACAGGATGAATTCCAGAGAGTGTGCTCTGATCATCAAGTGTAAACCTGACAGTGCTTCTCCTCTCTGTATCGTGTCCTGGGGGAGGCTGGGCTGTGGGATCACCACATCAGCTGCATGGGGTTTTTGGACACTGCAAGGGGAGACAAAGGTGCCCTCTGGCTGTGAGCAGCCCTTTGACTGGCAGTGTTCTGACCTGATAGTTTTCCTGGAAAAGGGGCAGGCATTGTCACTGCTCAAGCGCCACCGACGTGCCAATAAGGGATTTCTAGAAGAGATGCTTAAGGGAAACCTGGAGCGAGAGTGCTTGGAGGAGATATGCAGTTATGAGGAGGCTTTCGAAGCCCTGGAATCCACGGATCAGACGGTACGTACCAGGAAACACTCCCCAGCCAGCCTCTGTGGGGAGACACCAGCAGCTCGCCCACACCGCCAGGGGCCACGTTGTAATACTCAATTCTGTGAACCAGAGATGAGGCTGATGAGTGCATGCCCCATGGCAAGCTCAGGTTCTTTTCTCTCCCTCTCTATGCATGAAGTGACAAGGTGCCATTGGTCCCGAATAGCATCTTCCTCTAGCTCAGCATAGTACCACACATGCAAACTGCTATCCCAGACACACAGAAGCACTGGCAGAGTAGTCAAAACACTGACTACTCCCAGGTAGGGGTCCTCAGACTCCCTTGAGCTGAAACTTTTTTGCACACCCTGTCATTTTTTCGGGTTTCCAGACTCACTCTGCCAAATTTGTGCTGCATCCTTTTGGGATTTGCTCCTAGCCCCAAGGCTGCTGTCCCTGCAGAATTTCACACCCAAAAAAAGCAACAGATAAACAGTTAGGAGCCTAAGCCAGCAAGATACTACCTCTTTGGAGTACTTCAAAAGCAATCAGCCTCAGGCTGCATGGCAGAGATGAGCAATACGTACATGTGATCTGTGGCCTTAGAAATTCCAGGTCCAGCTGCTTGGACTTCTGCACTGTAGCCCACTGCACTACTTGCTCTGCAGGTTGATGAAGGTTGTAAACATCTTTGATCTCTTAGAAACAACAGCACTCTCTCGATTCCTGAGTCTGATGTGTGGGAATGTGGTTTTGTATCGTATTTTTTGCTTTGACTCCATAGTAATTGGTATAAACAGAGCTAGGTTAGTCTTTGCTGTTGCTGTGATCGGACGATCTCTTACTGGTTTGAATAGCGGTAGCCAAGAAAGGTTTGATGTTCTGTGTCCCTAAATTTTTTTTTTTTTTTTACAGGACATATTTTGGTCAAAATACCAAGGTAAGTTGTTTTGAGTCTTGCAAGTACTGTTATCCCTTAGGAAGCACTGTCTCATCCTGGAGAGATGGCTCCCTCTTTTAAGAGCTCGCTTTCCAGGGCTAAGTACTTGTGTTTTGTCTCTAGATGATAAACTGGTTCAAATGAAGATGTTTGGATTGCTTTCATATAATGTGTCTCTTTCTTCTTATTTTGCTAGTATGTCAGGGCCTGGGAAAGTCCAGGGCACTTCTGGATGCTTGTATAGAAGGTATGAACTTCATGCTGACCTCAATCTCCTTGATACAGTGAGTGCCAGGAACTTGCTTCCTGCAGAGATTATACAGAAAAAAATTAAACTGATGTTGGAGAAGCCATCTAATTGTAAAGAAAAATACCAGGGGAGGAACTTGAAGTTATTTCTTACTCTTTATTTCCCCAGTAATCATTTCAACAAACAATCTGGTTTGTGCACTGAAATAGCATGGGGTAAATATCCTTATCCTTGTGACACAGTCAGGTGTGAGCAGCCTCTCACAAAGGCTCTGAGCCAAAGCAAAGCACAGAGCCCTCAGGGACAGCTCCCTCTGATAAAGCAGAGAAAGCTTAGGCTGTGTGCTCTTCTCACGGGAAGAAGATACCCCTGCTATTGCAGGCTCATGCACCCAGCAAAATTTAAAGGGACATGACCTTGAAAAATGCAACATCCAGCTCCACTGACTGGCTTGCACTGTGTTGGGATTTTGACAGGTAACTGTGCTCTTGGGCTGGGCCAGAACTATCGAGGAACAATTAGCCAAACCAAGTCTGGGACTGAATGTCAAGTGTGGACAAGCAAATATCCACATATTCCTAAGTAAGTTCATCTTCTGAATACCCCTTTAAGAGTTCTCTGGGGTGTCCTTCCTTCCTTCCTAGCCTAACCAGCTTTGTCTCTTATAGATTTAATGCCACCATTTATCCCAACCTGATTGAGAACTACTGCAGGAACCCAGACAACAACTCAGAAGGCCCCTGGTGCTATACCCGAGACCCGACGGTAGAACGGGAGGCGTGTTCTATCCCCGTGTGTGGTAAGCCCCAGCACTCCACAGCCCTTCACTCACAGCAAAACACTGCACTGAGAATGACACTAAAGCAGTCAAGGAGAGGGTTAAGGAGGGGAAATGCTTACGTGAACAGAGGTCAGTGGGAGTAGAGAAGCTGCATCTTAAAGGGTAAAGGAGCTGAGGAAGAAAAGCCACCGAGTTGCCCATACATAACAAGCTGTTTTCTCTAGATTATGCTAATCTAGATCTAAATTAAAACCAGTGTCAGCAGTACCCTGGAATGTACTACAGTACTTTCTAGTAAGTCACCCCAAATTCCTGGCCCAGTTATCTCTAATTTGTGACAGCCATGAGTCATAATGTTTTTTGGTCTGAATTCCTACCTTTAGGACAAAATAACTACAATTTGTGCTTGACTGCCTGCCTTAACATTCGCTCCTGTGGAGGTGTGCAGTTTAATGCTCACAATATCAAGTAAAGAGAAGATGCCCTTCTCTCATCATTGAACTGAACATGGAAGATCATCCCCCTACACTTAAACATTCCCATTTCTCCCTAGTACACAGCCATCTCCCCTGGGGCTTGGCCTCTGTCTCAGAAGAATTGGTAAAGGAGAGAACCTTCCCACACAGCAGAAGTTTCTCTTCCAAAAACAGAGACTAGAAGCAACAACTCATAAGCAAAAGTTAGAGGTCAGCAACCATTTTGACATGGGGTATTTTGAAATTTCAAAAGCCATTATCATTGCTCTGGTCTGCAGAATCTAACAAACAGAAGAAATACTGCTGTGCTTTGAGGCATCTGTGCTACCTCTGTTCACCAGTTAATTTCCGACCTGCAATATTTTAGTTACACTTGCGTGTACATGGCTATAGCAGGATTAGAAAAGCCTTGGGTTTGTGCACAGTTCTTTTATAATCATGTTGACATGAGTCAAAAAACAGAAGCAGACCCACTGATAAAGGTGAGCACTACCTGCCCAGTGGTAGTGCACCACAGTGAATAGTCACATGGGGACTCCCCCTGTGCAAAAGGAGAAAGCTCTCTGAGGCCAAGCCAAAAGAGATTGAGCACCTACTCCTTCAGGAAATGCTGGTTAAAACTTGCAGTCATTAGGACACTTGCAAGAAAAAGTGTGAAAAGTCTTTCAGGGAAATTTTTCACTTACCATTAGATTTAGAAACATTGGCAAAAGTTAAATTTGCAAATTTAGTAGAATACCACAGTAAAAGGCTCCCCCAAATATGGCTTAGTTACACATTTTAGAATGAGGTGTTGAAGGAGCTAATACAGCAGTATGATGATGCCTGAGACACCTACCCATCCCTTGAGCTGGTTCTCAAAGATGCCCCAGAAGGAAACACAAAATTGTTCCTTGTATCTCAGTGACAAAGAGAAGTGTGATGAATAAATAGTGCCAGCCTCCCTTCACATACTGCTGAACCATCTCTGACACTGCAATATTTTAGAGAGCCACCACATGCATGGAAACACAGTGGGGGTTCCTACACATAATGGGAGAAACCATGGAACTCTAGGCTTTAGTAAAGGGGCTCTGGTGCTATTTGCTAGTAGCACTTCTGAGTGCACAGCTGTGGCTTAAATCACAGCTCTCTGTCTTTCCAGGTGAAGACAGAACAACAGTTCCATTTACTCCACGGGCCATAGAACCTGCACCAACAGAGCCTTGTGAACCAGAGAAAGGCATGCTTTACACAGGGACTCTCTCAGTCACTGTGTCTGGAGCCAAGTGTCTGCCATGGAACTCTGAGAAAGCCAAAGAGGTGCTTCATGGAAAACAAATTGACCCAGAAGTGGAGCTGCGGGAGAATTACTGTCGGAATCCAGACCGAGATGACGAGGGTGCCTGGTGTGTCACAGAGGAATCACCCTACTTTGACTACTGTGATCTGCACTACTGTGGTGAGAAGTCTGAATAGGTCTGGGTAGGCACATATTTGAGACAGTGGCAAACAACAGGAGTAGAATGAAGTGTTTGGCCTGCAAGGAATAGACAAGGATGTACATGCACCAGGCACACTGGAGTCTTGTTTGTCCACATATCACATATACTAACCTGCCTCAGGTGCATAGCACTGTTACCTCTCTCAGGTGTTCTCCCTGAAAACTCACTCTGGTGGACAAGGCACATTAAAAAGAGCACTGTTGTTTTAAAACATCATTCCTTCATCAGACCCACGGTGTGGGGAAAGGAACATTTACATTGCTGATTATTATGGCAACTACACTTAAGCCTTTTGCCTTGTTTGTCTTTCCATCTTGCAGACAGCTCGCTAGAGGACGAGAACCAAGAGTCTGAGGGAATATCAGGACGTTCTACTACTCCTAAAGAGTTCAAACCCTTCTTTGATGTAAAAACTTTTGGTTCAGGTGAAGCAGGTGAGCAAATACTCTAGGTACAGTATGTTTGGAGAAGGGCTCTAGCTTCTTCCCATTCACTGTTCCTCAGAAACATAAGCTAGCCAAAAGCTGCTAAAAGCAGGGGAAGATACTTAAACTCCTTGAACAACTCTCAGAAGTCAATATCCAGTTCCAATCATGGAGCTAGTTAAGCACTTCCTTTCTAAGATCTTTCAGCTTCTCAAGCTGACTGCAGACAAGAGTTCTCCACTGTGAATGAGGTAGAGTAGCAAAGCCAGATTGCTTGTGTTTTCAGATTGTGGTACTCGTCCTCTATTTGAGAAGAAAAAGATAACAGACAAAAGTGAGAGGGAACTGTTGGATTCCTACACAGGAAGAATTGTCGGTGGGGATGACGCAGAAGTTGGCAGCTCCCCCTGGTAAGTATTGTCTTTGCACAGTCTTTGGTAATTCTTCCTTCAGCTCAAGCAGATAGAAATAAAAGGGCTTTCCTATCTTAGGCAGCATGCATAAATTACAGATTCTAGTCAAAGCTTCTCTAAGTGGTTGACAGAGCAGTACTAAAAAGCTAGAAAGAAAGTCACCTCTTGAATCAAGTATGCAACCACCGGAGAAAGCAAGTGTTTTGGTGTGTTTCATCATCATGTCTTCCTCTTTCCAGCTTTGCTGGAACGTAAAGGATGAGAAAATTCTTCAGGTAAAAGAAATGGGGTAAATGGCCTACTGCATAGGATATACATGTCCAGGGAAAACTGCTACAGAGCTACTCACTCAGTTTTGTCTGTATAGAGCAATACTTTCCTGCTCACTGCCAGATCTGCACTTTCTGCAAGACACCAGGACCCATTTAGTTCTGCTAAGGGCTTCCTTCCTCCTCATCTCTCAGGCAGGTGATGCTCTACAAAAAGTCTCCTCAGGAGCTGCTGTGTGGTGCCAGCCTCATCAGTGACAGCTGGATCCTGACTGCTGCTCATTGTCTTTTTTATCCACCTTGGGACAAGAACTTAACTACCAATGACATATTGGTGCGGATTGGCAAGCACGTAAGAGCAAAGTAAGAGTCTGAATGAAGTGAGAAGGAACTAGACTTCCTCTTGAAGTAACGAGATACTTTGGAATTGGGCTGTCATTCAGTATCCACAGAAGTATTCTAACTAATGTTACATGCCTCTCAATAACAGGATCTAATGGGGCTGTCATTTGCTGCTCTTGCTGATCCTGATGGTTGAAGTGAAAGGGAGCAAAGAAGCCTGGGAAATCTAAAAGGGTGCTCCTATGTAAAGATAGCATTGTCTCAGAGGGTACAAAGCTGAGAGTAACATAAACTTCAGAAGACTCTCAGCTGCTACTGTACAGCAAGTTCTTTCCTTCATAACTATTTCAGATATGAAAAGAATAAAGAGAAGATTGCTCTGTTGGATAAAATCATCATCCATCCCAAGTACAACTGGAAAGAGAACATGGACCGAGACATTGCACTCATGCACTTAAAGAGACCCATGAGCTTCAGTGACTACATCCATCCTGTCTGCCTGCCTACCAAAGAGGTCGTGCAGAGGTGAGGAGAAGAAAGATAGAAAAAAACATGACTTCTCAAGGCTATTTGCAGTGAGAGTGCCAGGCAGAAGAAAGCTGTTACAATGCATTTAATTATACTTGCACTTCCTTCCACAGGCTGATGCTGGCAGGTTACAAAGGGAGGGTAACTGGCTGGGGAAACCTGAAAGAAACATGGGCCACCAGCCCCTCCAACTTGCCCACAGTTCTGCAACAAGTCAATGTGCCCATTGTGGATCAAAGTACCTGCAAGGCATCCACAAGAGTCAAAGTCACTGACAACATGTTCTGTGCAGGTAAGTAACACTGGAGTCACAGGCACAACCTGCCAAGGAAGTCAAGGGCTCTGAGCTCCTGGTGTGACTCATGCAGCAAAGTTACTTTCTGATAAATTTGCAAATACCCTCCACAAAGACTAATTGTGCCATGATAAGAAATTTCTCAGCTCTCAGAAAACAGGAAAGCTGGAGAACTTAAAGCAGGAATAAAGTTTGCAACACCAACCTGTGGCAGGCACTAGTCTAATGGTACAATGCAGCAGCAGTAGCTGTGGGAGAACTAAGCACAAATAAAATTATCTTTTCATCAGTACAGAGAGCAGTTCATTGACTTCCTAAATTAAAGGCTGCACACCTATTATCCTACCTACTAGCTTGTCTCAATCTTTTGGAGCCCATTCATACTTATAGCCACAAATTTTGAAGGCTCCTACCTTCCTAAATATCTTCTAACATCATACCCTTTTTGATTGAGAAGGGAAGTAGACACAGAATTCAAGTTACCAAGAGACTATGGATTTATGTACCAGTTGAATAGTTTATGCTATAGTCCTCATTTGTGTAGACTTTATCAGTTCCTACAAGCAAGCCTTGAGATTTTTTACTAAATTTGTGCTGCTTTTATCTAAATGCATGCGCCTGCTCGAGTTAGGATGGAAGCCAATTACACGAGTGTGCTGAAAACAGAGCTCTTATGGATTCTCTTTCTAGACAACATTCTATGAAATAGCTGAAATGCAGACACACAGAAAAAAAATGAAGACACAGGTGATAGGAAGGTGCAGAGATACTATCCAGTTCATCAGGAATTAATTAAATCCCCTTCCTCTTCATAGGGATACTTTAGGAAGACAGCTGAAGAGGAAAAGCAGAACTTACAGTGACAGGAAAGTGAAAGTTCTTTCCTTCATAACAGTGGGGAAATGGGATAACAGTGAATCTCTATAGTAAATAGATGAAAAAGGAAGATGGATTATTACAAACAAGTTTCTAAGACAAGAAAAGCACAGTAGCTCAAGCTATAGCTGTTGTATGGTGTCAGTGCAACTGACACCAACAGTAAATCTCATACATATATGAGAAACAGAAGTCCAAGTTGACAGAATCAACAAACAATCTCACTGGTCCCAAAACATTTATGCCATTCATCCCAAAACCTTAAAGAAACAATGGCCAACACCAGCCACTGCCGCTACAGTCAAGTGTTCATTTTTCTTGCCTGCAGGTTACAGTCCTGATGCGCTAAAGAGAGGAGATGCCTGTGAAGGGGACAGTGGGGGACCTTTTGTAATGAAGGTATGTTCAACAAGTTCAAGCTTATAAGACACACGAAGATAGGTTTGTTCTGTGCCGAAATTCATAGTCTAAAAAAAAGCAGCAGAGTTAAGCCACTGCTGAGTGGCTGAAGCAAACCCAGCTCATGCCCAAGGTGAGCAATGGAGATGAATCCTGCAGTCATCCAGCCCCATTTCTCTCAGCATATTGGGAGATCACCTGCAGGACGCATGAGTGATGGCCAATTCTTAACTAGAGATTTAAGAGTAGAGACAACAAACTCTGTTGGAGATGCCAGTCTGAATCACAAAGTAGCATCCATCATTAAACAGACTGGGACACATCCAAGGTTTAGATCAGGGAGGGAAACCAAACTGCTAAACTACACAGAGCACAAGTCTTATGAGGTGTGGCTGAGGGAGCTGGGCTTGTTTAGTCTGGAGAAAAGGAAGCTCAGGGGAGACCTCCTGAAAGGAGGCTGTAGCTAGGTGGCACTCGGCCTCTTCTTCCTGTCAAGCAAAGGATAAGAGAAAATGGCCTCAGGCTGAGCCAAGGGAGGTTAAAGTTGGACATCAGGAGGCATTTCTTCACTGAAGGAGTGCATTTAGTGCTGTGGTATAGATAACATGGTGGTGTTTGGTCAAAGGTTGGACTTAAATCTTGGAAGTTTTTTCTAACCTTAATGATTCTCTGATTCCATCAAGGTGTTTTGCTCTTTGTGCCAATCCCAATTTTTCTTTACTTCAGAACCCAGATGACAACCGTTGGTATCAAGTGGGAATAGTTTCATGGGGAGAAGGCTGTGACCGAGATGGCAAATACGGATTTTACACCCATGTATTCCGCCTCAAAAAGTGGATACGAAAAGTCATCGAAAATCAGGGGCGATAGATGAAGCATTTACCTTGCCTGGTCTCAGTTTTGTTACAATGTTCCACTTTAAAACATAAGCGTAGAAGATCCTGAAGTAAAACAAGTTGTATCCTTACAACTTGACAAAAGGAAAATAAAAGCTCTTGAAAATAAAAAGCTCTGAAACCCATCTTCTTCCTTTTATTCATCCTGAGTTTAGTAGCAGTTGTATCTAAGTCATGACAGTAGCCAGGAGTACCACAGCACTAGCTATACTGCTCACTACTTGTAGTACTTAAAAATTCCCCTCCCTTCCACCACCTATAATCAGCAGGTTTTGGACCCCACATAATGGCCTTGTCAGTCACAGCGAGCAAGATTATGCCCTCATGCACTATCCCCTTCCTCCCTTCAAGACAACTAATATTCTGTTCTAGTTTTTGACCCATGTATGTATCAGAGATAACCACCCTACAGCACCTGTAGCATTCTACAAAACACCAATGTCAAAAGTAAAGCAATTAGAAGCTGTTTTGATCAGACAAACCATGTTCACAGCTGTAACAGCCAGCAATAAATACCAGCACCACTGTGTGCAATTCATCCTACAAAGGAATAGTGGCTTGAATACATTAAGCAGCACTTGCAGTAAGTCCCTACACAGTAGGTGGTGCTGGGTCCTCATTGTGTACATTCCACTGCATAGCAAGATTCTGAAGGAAGCAATTAATGTGGTCATTGTCAAAGGCTGCAATGAAAACATCCTGCACTACACCTGTTTGCTTGCATTATAAAGGCTGTTTAGGGATCTCTCCAAAAACAAGCTTCAGTCTTTCATAAACTCCTCTTTAGCAGGAATTTGTGAACTGAGGACCCAGAAGTACAGCTGTAAACAAATTCTTGACCACCCAATTTGTTCAGCCCAATTTTCTACTAGACAATCGTGAGATTTTTGCCCAAATAAAGCACCAAAACCAACCTTTCAAAAAAATCTGAAGGAAAAAGCCTCAACAGCTCAAGTTTCATGACTGTTTAAAGTCATTGATAACCACATATATTGAACACTGAAAATGTTTAGCCCTTCTAATGTTTAAATGTTAAGCTTCACCCCTTCACTACTACCAAATAATCTGTGACAAAAGAGGGGAACCAGGACCATACAGCTTCTGGAGAAAGTCACTGTTCATATTGACTTGTTACAAACAATACAGAAGAATAATTTTTAAAATTCAGTTTAATGTTATTTAAATATTGTCTGGGCTAAAGATTAGGCTTTATTAATTTATGTGCACAAGTTTTAGTTCAGAACTCCCAGGATATTGAGTCCAACCAAACACTACAAAGACACAGGGCAAAAACTCATTCATAAAAACAACTATATCTTCTGCTACTCAATTATTCCTGTATTTCACTTCTGAATCAGCTTCATATTTAAAATAGTTTATGCAGGTTTGCAGGCATTGCTGTTTTAACATCCTGAGCTGGTTAACAAATAATTCTTGAGAATGTCTGCTGAATATGGTAAAGAACATATGGATTAATTTAAATGTCACTAAATTTCAGAGAGCAGCTAGTAATTGAGAGGTAGTGGCAGTAACTCTAATGTATCTCTAGCCAACACAAACTATTCACAAACTGCCCCAGTTTAAGTGCACAAAACCACAGCACTTACCAATAAGGGCCAAACCTCCACTTGTAACAGAGCTCTGTTCCACAAGTGCACACCCATTTCAGGTTATGAGAGGAGACTGACTACTAAATCGAGGCAGTGGAGCAATGAATGGCATCATATCAGTTAACACAGGATGGAGAATGCTCGTGATCACCTGCTATCAGTGTGCAAACTCACCATAAGCACCAAGCAGCATTATGTCAACTGCAACCCCAGCCTAGGGGTCCTGTGAAAGGAAAATTTCAGACATTTGCAGAAGCTCTGGCATAGATCTGTTGTACAAGTACTAATTTAAAGTCACGTTTTGACTGTAATCAGGCAAGAGTTTCAGCAATGGTTCTTATGTAGAGACTGCTGGTCCACATAGCAAACAACAAAAGCAGCAGTTACATGGAACAGATTAAAAATCTAGCAGAGATGTGTGTTATTTTAAGCCTGCCTGTCCAACCCTTCAATAACTCTGTTCTAGCTATGGAACAGATGTGCAATTTATACTTCACAACCAGTTTTCACTTGGAAGTGCAGCAGTAAGGTGAAAATACATGACCTCCCTAGAAATGAAAGGGCTAGAAAGGATATGCAGCGTGTCTGTCTTAAATCTTCATTATTTGGACCTTCTGAAAAAGGCTCTTTGCTCAAAAAAGTGACTACAACTTTTGCAGACTAGTTCTCTTAGATGTCTTAGTTACAAAATGGTAAGATCTGATGTTTAAGAGCAAAAAGAATGTAGTGAGCGAGGTTTACCTGAATGAGGAACACTGCTTAACCAGATGAGTTCAGGATAAATGAGTCCACTGACCATACACCACTGCTACTCTATTCCATATCAACAGCAGCAGGCTCCCTCAAAGAAAACTCCCTCAGATGGGACCACACAATCTGGGTAAAGGCATCACAAGGACTAGATAATTCAAAATAAACATTTCAGCAAATGAAAAAGTTTCAAGTTACAGAAACATTCCAAAAACAAAAAAGCAACTATATAAAAAAATGTACTACTGCTCATAGAGTGCCAAGTCTCAGGACTGCACCCACAGCTATTTCCACTCATCTTCCTTACAGTGTATCCAAACCCCAAGGTTCATGTCAGCTTAGTTCAGTTTCTAGATGCCCAGTCACTAACATTCAGAAATAGAGTGACCTCTAACCAGCAGTTGCTGTTGTTCCTATAGAGGCTGGTATAGTTAATGCAAACTTTATTTACAAAATACACTTAAATTAGTTACTTCATGCCATGTGTCCATACAGAATCAACAGTTCAAGGATTACATGGAGAAGAATTCACAAAATTAAAAGTGAAATCACTAGAAGTCTAAGTTAAGAACTAGGAAAAGATTTTAAAGACAACTTTACAAATAAAAACCCCAAGTCATGAGAAACTAGTCTGAGCAAGAGGATGGTTGTTTACAGGTCTGTACACTAAAACTAATACACAGACAGCCTTCTATAGTCAAAGAGATGCTCATTGAGAAGCAGATTATGTACAAATACTTGTGCCACAATGACTCAACCCCCCAAAATCCACAGTATTATACATAAACCAGTTTGTATACATTAGGCCTAAACGAGGCCATTTAACTATGAAGATTTCTAGTTTAGTAAACTAAAGCTGAAGACAGCCCCAAGCAACAGCGATACCGTCTCTTTGCAGCTCTATTTGCGACTGCTTTTTATTCTCTCCAATCTTTTTTTCAAGTCATCAATATTGGCCGCTGCAGAAGAGGGTGAAGCCAGGGTAGTTCCAATGCCAGAGGAATGAGTCTGATTGGAGTCCAGGTCCAGATGTTGGTACTGCTCCCGGGACTCACGCAGCTGGGAGAGCTTACTGTGAAGCATATCTGTAGAGGATGCAACTGTAGGGAGTGCTGGTTTAGAGAGCAGAGACGTCAGAGGGGGTCTGTCTTCCTGCTATGAGGGAGGAAAGTGAAGTGTTAAGACATGTAGTGGTGAAGGCCATATAAAAATGTACAAATCATAATCAATGGCTTTTCATCTCTACAAGCAATAAACACAGAGGAAAGGGAAAGAGCACTACAACACAAGTGGATCTGGAACAATAAAGTCAGTTGCTGTCAAAGTCAGAACCATGCAAAGCTAATTACAATGCTCAATCATCTGAGTAGTTAATGTTTAATTTTATGTCAACAGGACCACAAAGAAACTAATCTTTCAAGATCAAAAAATTCCCTGTAGACCAGAGTTTTACTGAGATAGACTGCCAAAGTCTTGAACAGCCTAAATTGTATTGTAACATAAGAGAAAAATCCCTGCCTATGTGCAACATCAGCAGACAATGACTTTTCTGGAAGAATGAGAAGAGGAAACTTTAACTGACTGGCAAGACTGAACCTGTCAAAGACTTAAAGTGTCAATTCACCATTCTACCTATTGACATTTCCATCTGAGTTACTTACCTTGTTATTATGACCTAGGAAACACTTCCCCTCCTCAGAGGTCTAAACTGATACTCAAATTTGTGTCAAAGGTTAAACCAGTGATGCATCTGAATCACTATTTCTAGAGTGAACATCACTTCTCACATAGCTGAATTCAAATTTTAGGAATTGGCACTAGATTCCTAGCATGCAGAACTGTAAGAAATTTTGGTCCACAGGTTTCCAGCACTAAGCTCATTCAGCATTCCTGGACATCAGTATCAATACACCCAAAATATATAAAACTTCAATTCAAAGTTTCATCAGCTCTTATGGTCATTTTAGAGCAGAAAGTCTAGGATTTCCAGATTCTTCATCTCTAAGGTTTTAATTTTTAGAGAACAGTTATTGTTTGAACTTTTTTGAGACTCAACTTCCCAGCAAGGAAATATAATCAGTTACAGGCCTGTAGAAACAACCTGCACATATCACCAGTGATGCAGACAGAATCAAGTGCCTCTCCAGGGGATTTACAAGTGTTGTCAAGTACAATACCTTTGCGTTGTCAAGGCCACAACGCTGCCTGAGGATTTTTAATCTTTCCAAGTAAACTGAAGGCCCCACTTCCTCCCCATTTGTGTTTCCTATGGATGAAGATACAGTGTGGGTAGACAGAGGAATGCATGTTCCTTCCATCTGAGAAGAAATTCCTGGACAATGAGGGGAAGGAAGGAGAAGAGTTAAAAATTTAAAACATCAGAAACACAAACCTCTTGGTCAGTTCCTTGAAATAAGATGCAATTGATGAAGAATTAACCAACCTATTATTTGCTAGTTATTTGCACTTGCTACTACAGATATATCTGGCCTTGCATTTCCTTCCAAAAGTGACAACTGAAAACCAAGGAAAAAAATGGAGAAATTTAAGCAGTGGCTGCATGCAGCTCTAGAAGTGCTGAAGGCAGCAGCTGAAGAGAACAGTGTGGGGAGAGGAAGATGCTGATGTGCATCAACAGTGACCATAACATCCAACAGGAGAACTGAGCAATTGGCAAGGTGGGAAATACTTGGAGTTGTCTTTTTCTAGTTCAGTCGTACTTTTGGGCTTACCACTGATTCTAACCCCTCTTTATCTGTCATTTGAGCAACTTGAAGCTTTTTACTCCAACTCAGTCTCAAAGAGTGATTTCTGGAATGCACATAACAAGGTTTTTAAAGCTTCCCTACCAAGAGACTAGAAAAGGAATTTACATGACAAAAAAACTTCTCCATTATAAAAAGAATTACAAATTTTAAGACTTAGCATGGACAAGGATTTGTTCTCACTAATTTACTACAAGGGTATTTAAAATAGATAAAAGGAGAATTAAGGTTAAGCATTTATACCCTGCTCTAAATAAAGCACTGCTGCAATATGGAACAGCATGTTTTACTACATCAGACTTAAAGTTAGGGAAGAAAAAAAAAAGACAACTGTGGCACATAAATTTGGTTTTGAAAACTGCTGAACTAATATTTCTCAGTTGTACAGACTTTCACGATGCAAGGTAGAATTTTCTGTCCTACATAGGTGGACACATTTAGGAAGTTCTGAAAGAATCTTGTATCATCCATCTTCCTAAATGAATCTACCATACAGGGATAGGAGAAGGAGCAGTAGCAGAAAAAAGGCTCAAGTTTCACAGGACACTATGAAACTAGTAAGAAATAAAGGTTAGCAGCAGTTTTGCTAGACTGTGTATCAGCTTTTACTATCAGCTAATTTGTCACATTCCTTCCCTACTATTTTATTAAATACTCCTTTGTATTTATCTGCAATGAAAAGACTAAGCAACAAACAGTTTTACAGTAATTCATCCAGTTCATCACAAATTCTGCAGAAACAGTTCATGTTATTTTAAATAAGTTTTCCAATTTGACAGAAAATAATACTATTAAAAAGCATCCTATATGTATTTTAGTAACAAGATAAAAGGAGAATCTGACAGCGGATGCTGCTGTTTTAAACCAGCTTTATACCTTGCAGAACCAATTCTTGATACCAGACACATGAAACGGGCTAATGTTCAACCCACACTACAGGATATGGATTAGAACAACGTTTGCTAAGCCCT
The DNA here is from genome assembly GCF_036417665.1 of Passer domesticus. Lineage (NCBI taxonomy): Eukaryota > Metazoa > Chordata > Aves > Passeriformes > Passeridae > Passer > Passer domesticus. Next base: position 39,039,052 of record NC_087479.1, read on the forward strand.
TCAGATGTCTTCTACATTTAGCATGGTTCTAACTTCTGCTTTTCTAAACACAGAATGCACACTCCCTACAAATGCTGCCCTGTGAAGCAACTCAAGCAGCAAGAAAATACATGGCTTGCTTCAGCAATCCATAAACATATGCAAATACTAATTTCTACCAGGAGACCTGTAACTGTTCTATTTCTGCTTCCCACAAACCAATCAGTTTTGCTACAACACCTACCTGTGGAAGTAGCAATGCGTCCTTTCCCTTCCCGTTCTGTTTCTATCAGTCGGAGGCCTCTTTCCACATAGCTCTGGAAGAACTGTGAGGAATTTTTCAGGAAGGGCTCAATGTCTACATCAGAATATTTCTTTTTGTATTCATACAGTTCTGCCAGACCCTAGGAGAGAAAAGTTGCTATGTATTACTACAACTGCTGCATACACCATTCTAGTGTATCATGCCCTCTTTCTTGCAGGAAAGGGACACTCACCTCCTTGGTGTTCTCCTTTGAGCCAATCTTCTTAAATATTTCTGCCAAAATATCATTGACTTTGGCTTTTGAAGCCTTTTCCTCCTAAATAAATAAACAAAAGGAGACTTTAAGTGAATAAAACCAAAAAGAAATCAGACAACCCGTGACACCCTCAGACTTGCTAGCTGGATACAGAGCTTCCGAGATGAAGAAAACCTTGAAGTGATCAGGGCTCTATGTAGCCACTTTATACAAAAATGTGAGCAAGGACATCATGAAGCTGTAGGACTCCTGAGAAATGTTTAAAAGCTGTTTTAGATATGGCTAACTTTTAGTAGATCAGATGCAGTACACATCTTCTTTACTTACTATGTGAGAAGCTCCTTTTTCTGTATCCGTATCAGCTTTTCCAGTCTGCTCCATAGTGTGTTTCATTAGTCTACAAAGATGAGCTTCTAGCTCAGACTCATTTTTGTTGTCTATCATTGTTAAATGATCTAAGATCTAAAATGAGAAAAAAAGAGGAATTAAAAAAAAGGAAAAAAGAAAAGGAAATACTCTAAAGACTGCATGAACATGCAGTTAAAAAAAATGTGACTAGTGATTGCTCTGACCTTGGGCCCTTTCAGCTTGCACAGGGTGTGAAGCAGCGTCTTCAATGTCCTAATAGGAAACTCACTCTTACATTGCTTCAGCTTCTCTTTGGGAAAGACCTTCATGAAAATGTGGATATCGAGCAGAATCCGATCGAGATTGATGCCATTAATGGTTTCCGGAAGAAGACGCACCATTCTCCACAGACACTGGAATGAGAGGCCGACTTAGAGCAAGACAACTCAAGAAAGAAGCACTCGATTATATAAGAAGTTACACAACACTATCACTGAGCCACTTCACTCTGCTAGCACATCATACAGGCATGCACTGTGTCTGCTGCTCAAGCTGTATTTGCACTGGTACATACTTTCTCTTTGTTACTGGCTGTACAGTATCCAGATCTTTCTTTAGAGCTGATGCATAAGTAAGGTACTGACTTCTCTACCTATAACTGGAGACTGAATGCTTTGTATGAAGAAATTTCAGTGGATAATATATATATGCTATGTACACCTACACATAGCATAAGTTCTTTAGGTTTAACCTCATTACGAACACCTGAGCTGTCTTTAAATTTTACCACTTACAAAAGGGTGTTGTATGGTAGGAAAAGATCATGCTCATGCTTTAAATGCAGACTTTTGCCTGTTCACTCTGCCTGTCAATACAGATGACAGGATAGAAGTCAGCTCCAGCCTTGCACTGTTAGAATCCATAGTACAGTGTGGTGCTCAATCAAACAAGCCCAGCAGGTGACTGTATGCAGGACTGCACCTCTGCATGGAGTTTGTATTAGTGTACACAAGCTTCTGTAAATTATTAACAGCTGTTAAGCTCCCTCCTAAAGTCCCTATATGTGACATCTAGTAAGATCAGAATTATAGAAGTTGTAAGAAATATTTCAAGTAATTGACACTAATTTTTTTTAACTCCATCTGCTCTTTCAGGTAAGATGATTCAGAGAAACCACAAAAGTTCAAAATCTCTACTACAGGCTCACCTTCATGACAAGTTCTGAAAACTTAGGAGAGCTGGCTGTTGCTAGAAGACTGTCTTGAAGCAGGACAAGCAGAGCACTAGAAGGAATTAATTTATAAAGGTTACACAGAAAAAGTGTGATACATAAGAAAAAAATATACCAGCTCATCACAGAATAGCACACTAGAGACTGGGGTTAGTCCAGCAGATATGCAACAGCTCTTTCCTTCTATCTTTGTAGTATGTTACAAGAATTTAAGACAGTCTGCTGAACTTTAAAGCACAAAGAGCCATACTAAGGTGGCTTGTTTAGCTTGCCTCCAGCTGTGCAGTCAAATTCTGATCACAATCAGTGATAATTCTTTATTAGCTAGCTGAATGATTCTACAGACACCAGTCTTTTCTTACAAAATGACTAAAACTCAGCCATTCAAGGAACACAAGAGAACAGGTAAAGAAGAGCAGTTAATTGTGCACTTTTCATTACTTACCTCAAGATGTTGGTCTGGTCAGACTTCTCCAGAACTTTAACTACCAAGAGGTTGACTGATCGGATGACCTGCTCACCCTCCTCAAGATCTTCTACCCGAGAATCCAGCATTAATGTAATAAGACCATGCATTAGGTCTTTAAGAACACCAGTGGATGCCTCTCGAGCCAGACTCTCTATCTGAAATAGCTACAGATTGAAGAAAGTGTTAGTTTTCCCTGCACATAATCCTTTAGTATAGAGACTTCTCTAGACTACACTGTCAAACCATGACATCTCCCTGTTTCCCACAAAAGTAAAAACAGAACTATGAAGAAAGTTATTTCTACTGAGTGATTTCTGAAAATACTCAGGCTACCAACTCAGCACTCAAAAGGTAAGGAATATTAAAAACAGAGCTTAATAGAAGTCTTAGTGGCTGTATTTTGCAGAAGCAGAGACCTCCTTCCCTTCCCCACCTACACTCAAAAGATGCATCGATAAGCAGTTGGCAACAAACCTTTGTAAGAAAGACTCAGTAGTAAGCTAACCTAGGTACAGAACAGACATTCCATTCTTCCACAGAATGGAATGCACAGAAGTTATTTACTCTTCACCTTATCTTTAGAGTAAAGCCTTACCGTGATCATGCTCCCAATAATACAGCTGTAAAGTCTGACAATCTCATCTTTGTCCAGCTTCTCATCTGCCATGTGTGTATTGTAGATTAACCGGAGCTGCATAAATGTGGCTATTAGGAATTGGTCGATGTGGCCAGACATAGCTTCTGCTTTGTCCTCCTGTTTGAGTACCTCATCGATCTAAGATTTAAATACAAAGTGCTCTAGTAAAGTCAACATAATGCAAACAGTGCAAAATAACAATAAATACTTTTCTGTAGGAAAGGTTTTGCCCTGACCAATCTATTTGCCAAGGTCATTGTATTCTAAGCTTTCACCCCAAATCTGCAGCTAGAGAATTTGTATTGCTAATCCAAACTCAATCAATTACTGATATTTTAGAGAATGGCTATCCTATCACCTACACAAATGAAAACATCAACTGCTGCATTATAGATTCCGGAATTTTTAGTTTTATGAAATCTTCTGGACAAATAAAAACTTCTAAGTAGTTAAAGCCACTCTAAATCCATGCAAAAACTATGAGGCAAGACAATCCTTTTGCTAAGGATCTCTAAAGCAGTTCAAATTTAAAAGTCTCACTGACTAACTGGTTTTTACAAACTCGTAGCACAAATAATTTGACAAAACAAAAAATATAACACAGAAGCACTAATGAAAAAAGCATTAAGTTTATTCTACATTTTTCAAGTGGAATTTCTATTGCTAAAGCGAGTCAGATGGCCCCTGTGCACTTAGTTTTGTCATCAGGGAGATTCTGAGCAGAGTCCATGTCACCTGACATGATTGCTCCACCACAGTGCAACTCATCACCCTCGCAGGCAAAGTCTGGTACAGTGTGATTAGTTGCTACCTTAATTCACTTACCTGTGTCAGAGCCTGGATGCTTGTATTTATATCACCACTGGCCACTTGGGAAATTACAAAGTTGATAGTAGAAGCTGTGTTACTGTGCATGTCATCAAAATGCGGGGACACAGCACGAATTCTAAAGGATTGAAAAGAGGGTTCATTACTTTTTGAAGAGCTACTTTAATGCACACTTAACTGCTGTATTTCAATGATGAATTAGAGACAAGGTAAAAGGATTTCATTCTTCACTGAGGATTCTCAAGGAAGGAATCATTCCTTTTTACCATATCTATTGCACTATTTGTAAAGACACTGATGATGCATTTACAAACTCAATATCCCCTAACTATAAAAATGCCTAAGTAGAACTAATGTTTTTCATTAAAAATAACTGCTCTCCAGATTTCAGAAGAGTACAACAGACCTTTGTTTTGCCATTTCTTCAAATCAGGTGACATTACCCTTTTATGAAAACAAGTCTGAACGTAGAAACTAGTGCTATCAATTCACACTTTCTCAAAATAATAATTAATTTTTAGGCAGCCCTGCCAATTTCACTTAGGAGGTAAAACTAAACTCACTTGGGCTCAGGAATCAAGACTGGCTCAAAGATGTCATCTAGTTTGTGCTGTACAAGTGCTGGCATCTCACATCTGACGGTTCCATTGTCATTTTCAATTTCATCAAGATCCAGCTGAAATTCCCGTGGAACTGTATGTGTTGTTTCTGAGTGGCTGCCCATGTTGCGATTTTGGCTACAGAAACCAGGAGAGAGTTTTAGTTTAAGAGGCAAGAATATTAGCAACAGCGTTCACTGGTAGCCCTAAAGCTCTCATACTAACACAGGTTTTGCAGTTTTCAAGCCCCTTAACTCCCTCTGCCTTTCCCCATGTCCTCAGTAAAACAAACTTCTGTAGGCCAGAAGAGCAGCTGCTACTTACTTGCCCTCCTAGTTTCTCTTGTAAACCACAAGATGCCCCATCCAGTGCCAGGTATGAATGGTTTGGGATAACTAGCACAGTTTACAGTACTAGCAAAGAATAGAACTTTAAGTTTGAGTGGCTTTTTTTGCCTTTTTTTAATAATGGACAGGATGCACATGTACGGAGCAACCTCACAAGCTCCTCTGAATCTAAGACTCACAGCATCCCCACATGACCTATGCTGCATATCAGATTTTTCAAGGAAATATCTGAATACATACTTCTTAGCACAGACTTTAATTCTTAAATAATGAGCAGGTGGCAAGGAATAGTTTCTGAACTTTTTGTTTTGGGTACTGTTGCCCCAGGCTGTACAACTCACACATGCTTATCTATTTCTGTGCTTAATGTCTAACACAACTAGAACATGGTTGCACAAATACCAAGTTTAGTGCAACACATTGGAAGTTCTCCCAATATTTTGAACAGCTGCTTAATGTGGAAGTGCCATGTCTGTCTGCAGCCTGATCTACAGTCACCTTGACAGAAACCTGTTTTCTTTCTTTTCCTTAATTCAGAGACCTGTAAATAACCTAGAACTAGCCATGGCAAACCCATCACCCTCAGGAAGGGATGGCTAGGATAGAAATGGAAAGATACAAGAGCCTTGCTACCAAGGAGTTAGTGGGCAGTACTTACATCCTATAAGTGCGATACATAATTCTGTCCATGGAGAAGCAGTGAAAAAAGGCACAAGACCATTTAGAAAGATTTCAAGACAGACAAGACAAAAAAATTTCAGACATTTAGATTTATATTATTTGGCCATTTTTCACAACATGCGAAGATGATGATACAAGAACTAAAATGGCATTGTCTGACATATTAGCACACAAACGACGCAGGTAGAGACCATAATGCAACATTACATACTTCAGTTTGGAGGACATGTCCTCAGCTTGCCCCTTGCGCATCATGCTGGCATGGGCACTGATGTTCTGAGTACGCTGGGGTTTCTCCTCTGCCTGTCTCACTGGAGCAGAAGAGGGTCTCTTGGCTGATCGCTTTATTCTTTCCTCCAGCATGCTCATGTCTTTCTCTGAAAGCTGTAACACACAATGTTTTCACTCATCCTGAGTTGTATGAGTTTTAGAAATCTCAGTCACCCACAGGATTCACACGATACTTATCAGTGCAGACTGAAGTCCTCTAATATGAAGGTAGGAGCTGTCAATGCTACCTCCTAGCAGCAAACTCACCAGAACACTCTGGACTGTCAGGTGCTACTTCAAGAGATAATTAAACCATGTTGACAAGCTGTAATACAGAATACACCTATTTCTAGCCCACATAACTTTCAAGAAACAATCTTGAATTCAAACTATGGTACTATCCCATGTTCTTAATTATTGCATATGTTGCTGCAAAAACCCCAAACAAAAAAAGCCCCATCCACCTTTCTATATCCCCTATTAGCAGACCAGGCAGTGCTTGAACACTCTGGATCCTGCCACAAAAGCCAGAGTTCTTCTGACAATTGTACTGTTCAATGTACTCATAATTCAATATGAACACCAGATCAGGCAACTTAATACTCCAACTCAGGTAGTGAAAAGATTCACATTTACCTGCTCATCTACCACACCGAAAACTACCAATAACTTTATTTCAACAAAAGTAGGCTTTACAATTTCATGAGAAGTACTTTCCAGCATCCCTGTGATTTAGAAACCTTCCTGAGAACCCATAGATGGATCACACTGAAGCTCAGGAAGTCATGGTCAGAAAGAGCTGAATTGTTCAGGTGCTAGAGTTTTTCCTTTACCTTGAAAATTCAAAAGCAAACTGACTATATAAAACTGAGGCAGAAGCAGATTGCACTCTGAACAATAGTTAAATAGGATGGAAATCTAAGATGTTAATGAAAATGCAACATTATCTCTCATGGGAATAGTTACCAGAGAAAGTAAGAGTCACATTAAATTTCAACTTTTCAAGAAGCTGGAAATATTAAAAAAAAAAAGCAGGGCAGCTTTGTCATATTCCATGAAGCACCCATCCAACAGCTTGTATGCCCTATGGCATATGACACAACACAAAATAGCTGCAAAGGCATTAAAATATCTATCATATTCCCATCAGTTTTAATGCTGCTAGAAACATTACCAAGGCCAAATCCAAACAGAACTGTAAAAAATTATCTAACTGATCTTGATTCACATTGGAATTCAGAGTACTTAATCTGATATGCACAGTAACTATAAACACAGTGAACTACCTTTCCATTGCTGGACACTGGAAACTGAGTTCTGCCATCTTTAATTTTTACTGCATTTTAGATAATAATGGTTATAATTTTCAGAGAGCAAAACAGCAGCAATATAAAGTGGCATAGTACTGACACTTGAAATAAAATGTAGTAAGATGAAGCAAGTAACAAAACTCACCAGATTTCAATTGCAAAGCAAGTGGATAAAAAAAAAAGCTGAGAACTTATTGGAGCCCCAACAACTAGCCTTTTCTGGCCAAATAAGTTATCCAAATACTCTGAATCAGATGTGTTACTTGTACAATTGACTATAACGGAAGTAACTCTTTATAAACAATTTAATTCCCATGAAGGTCAGTCATTTTTTTTTATTCATACACCTCTCTTACTGGAAACAGGCTGAGAGTTGGGGTAGAGAGCATACTGAAGAGAAGGCTCTGGGGAGACCTCACTGCACTCTTCCAGTATCTAAAAGGGGCCTACAAGGAAGCTGGAGAGGGACTTCTAATAAGAGCACACAGTGATAGAAAAGTGATAATTACTTTAAAATAAAAGAAGATCAATTTAGATTTGATTAGAAACTCTTGATTGTGAGAGTGGCTGAGGCAATGAAACAGCATATCCTGTTCCTGGAAGTGTTCAAGTGTCTCTGGCCACACTGGGGAGTTTGGATCTAAATTTTTTTCCAACCATTCCATGATTTCATATATTATACAACCTGGGATTAACCAAATAGCCATCAGAGGATCCATGATGTATTAAGTTATTTTCAAAACTACAAAATGCTCTTGTTACCAACAGCAAGATGTACCATGACCAATCACAAGCAAAACAGTGCTAGTCCCCTTCAGAAGCGTAAGGACAAAGAAAAAACAAACCACCAAACCCCAAACAAACAATCCCACAAACTAAACCAAGCACAGCATGCTAACCCAAATCCCCCATAAACTTATTTGCAGTTATACTGACATTTCCAATCAGCTTGAACACTTGGTCCCCATGGACGTTGTAGACAGTCACGATGGTGTTCAGTGCAGCGTTGCGCACGGTGTTGTCCCGGTCACCGATGTGGGTTGCCATTTCTTTTAAGGCTTTCCCTGGAGTTGGCTGGCATACATTCATGCCATATGATTCAACCAGACATCCAAGCTCTTCCAAGCATTCTAAAGAAAGATAACATATGAACATTTAACTTTAAAGCTGCTGGGAAGAGAGCCCTCCCAATTCCTGTGTTGCTTGCACAGCTTGAACATTCACTGTAGAGAACTGCCAATCAAAGCTGATGATAGATATACTCCAGGGGATTTACGGGATCAATAGTAAGCTACAGCAGACTACTTCACAGATAAAAGCTGTCAGTCACCCTTCTACACATCAAGTATTTCCCATAACCATGTATGAGCAATGCTACAGTTAACATCACATTCACGTAAACAGTTGTGAGCTTGCAATACTACATTATGTATAGAATTTCACTTCCTGCTTATATCAGGATAAAATATTCTCGAAGTGATCAGGAAGTTGTTTGAACTACAAATGCCACATCTTTATGACAGACATTACTTGTGATGAGACAGATGTAGAGTGTAGAGACAGTTCTTGCTCAGATGAACTGATTCCCTTGGTAAGGAAATAGTACTGTTACCATTCTCACCAGCACTGTTTCACTAAAAAAACAAGCCTACTCAAGGGACTCATAATACCCATAGCAACTTAACTGATTACTGGTCTTTGTAAGGTACAAAGACACCAAAAAATAAAAAGCAATATGATACTACTTGAAAATCTCATCCTTTAAACCCTTAAAAACATCTGTATAAAATGCCATGTGCATGCAAATCTCACATCCCACCCAACATTCTTATACTGGGTTTTTTTGCAAACCAAAGCAATTTCAAGTACTTTGCACATGTGCAGTTCAACAGGCCATTTCCCACCTGCACGTTGTTTGGAGTTTTTTGATTTAGTCCCCTCCATGATAAAAAGGAACATCTTGCTGGCTGGATAGATGAGACACATTCTGTTCAGAATGGCACGCACATCCTTACGGATGACATCTTTCGGTTCTCCCACCTAATGGAAAATTAATGTAAAAAAAAGAGAGGAAGAAATACAGAATATTTTATACAGTCTCATGATACTTTCAACTGTTCTAAATAGTCTTAGGAAAGCCAGAATATTCTCAAGGCAAAATCCCTTTTTTGTCAATGGCTTTTAAGGGAAATAGGCAATATAACAGTGACAAAAGACAACATCATTGAGTGAAACTGTTAAACCAACACCGCCAAGTCTACCACTAAACCATGTCTCCAAGTGTCACATTTACATGCCTTCTAAAGACTTCCAGGGATGGAGACTAAACCTCTTCCCTGGGCAGCACATTTCAGTGATTCACAACCCATCTAGGAAAGAAATTTTTCCAAATATCCAATGTAAGCCTCCCCTAGAACAACTTGTGTCCTTTTGCTCCCATTCTATTCAGTTGTTACTTGACAAGACAACATCAACTTCCCCCTCACTACAGCCTCCTTTCAGGTAGTTATGAAGAGCACCAAGACCTGCCCTGAGCCTCCTTTTCTCCAGGTTAAATAAACATGTCCTGTTGAATCTCACACAAACCACCAACTGGACTTAACTCCACAATACAATTACAATGAACATATTGCAGTGTTTGATGGTATCCAGCCATAATCCTCAAGAAAAATAACATTAATTTCTGAAAAACAAATTGTACCTTTAGGATAAGATATGGGATGAAAGAGGATGCTTCATTTTCAGTGAGGTGATACTCTTCTTGACTCAGCAAATTAAAAAGCAATTTAAGGTATTCAAGTGCTTTCATCAAAACACTTGTGTTGGTATCGAAGAACCGCAGGGTAAGCCATTTTAGGATCAAATCCAGGCAGCTGATGACTCCATCTTTTTCACTCTCCAAGTGCTTGAAGGCAGTTAAAAAAAAAGTTACGTAAATGAAACACATATATACACCGTTCAACAAGAAAATAAGCTCAGCTATGTCTGATAAGAATCTATATTTAATGGTATATTCTTAGAACAATACATACTCACTTTTAAATTACATGGCTTTCTAAAATTCTAAGAGAAGTCTCTGGTGAGGAAATTTTCCCTTCTCCTGAGAAACAGTATTAATACCAACTTCATCATACCTCTGAAAATGATTTCTACGTATGTTTAGGTTTCAACTACACCAAACAACGACCCCAGGCTCCTCAGAGAATTTCTATTTTATTTTAATTCAAGCAGTATCTTTCATAGCAAAGAGTAATTCTGTCAGCCTCATCTTCTACCACAGATCCAAACTCACCTCAATCATAACAGTCAGTGCTTTGTTGTGGTGCTGGAAGTCTGCATGAAACATCTCATCCTGTAGCCATTTGGCCACACAAGTGGACATCTGAGTTTTCAGCTGTTCAATGTATTCATCACGAGGAGTAGTGAAATTCCACTTTAACACCTGTAAAAGGCAGCATTTAGAACTCACAGCAAGCAATACCTTTTCTTCCTCATACATGCTGCTGATGAACATCTTTTAAATCTGCTTTAGAATCTGTTTTCAAAGCCTTCTTATTGCCAATAATGAAAAATCAGTGTTGTTTGCCCCTTTTTTTGACATGACAAGTTCTCTACATATGAGCTGATTATCCTTATGCTATTATCTTAATAATTATCACTTAAAAGTCATTGTTTTTAAGCTCCAGACAGGCCTACTTACTACCAAGTTACAAATAACATTCACCTTTTCAGTAACAGAAATTTCCTTACAAATTGCTAAGTGGGGCTGCTCAAAATAAGTATATTAAAGCATTTGCAATGTACCCTAGAACTCTGACATTGTACCTGAAAAGAACTGACTAAGCGTAATGATACTTCACAATTTGAAAAAATGTAAAAAGGCCTTAGGTTTTTATAACAGTGTATAAATGCACAAAATCTGAAAATCAGAAAAGAAACACCACAATTGATGTACCAAGTTAAACTCAAGAATCAGACTCCAAGAGATGGACAGTGGCTAACACATGCCACAGCATGTTAAATTCTAAATTAAAAACTAAAGAATGGGTTAAAAGCCTCCACTTCAAAACTTGTGAACACTTTCTGATTTTTCTCACCTTCAGAGCTTTCTCTTCTCTCATCCTCTGTTCCTTCCCATTTGGGACAATGATGAAAATAGGGCCTGATTTATCATCCTCTTCCTTCAGACTAGGCTTGCTTAGCACCTTCTTTCCCTGTACCTGAGAGAAGCAAGGTATTAGCAGGCAACACAAGCCATACATATGCCTCAGTCCCAGCAACTGCAAGCATTAGATACTTGCCACCCTCATGCTGCATATGTGTTCAAGAGCCAAAGAGAGGCTGAAAGAAAAATGTTGATTTAAAAGTTTAAAAGTGTGTGCTCAGCTGCTGTGGAAGCAATACCCATGACAGTGTGCACAGTAGTACCCTGTGAATTGACACACCACTCTCAACCAGTGTGCTAGTCACCCACACACATCCCTAAAACCCAAGGTGGTACCTGTTTGATAGACTGGCTCTTTGTCACACTTGAACTGCCCTTGCTGAGCCTTGTATTAGCTTTGGACAGGCAGGCATTACCCTTGGACATATTGCTATTAACATCTGACTGCTGGAAAAAAGCCATAGAAAAGTCTTTGCTGAGAATGTGTTAGAAGGTTTAGAATGGAAACTCTTAAGAATAAACAGCTGTCTGAAAACAAAGGTCTTCACTCTACCAGCAGAGTTCTGGCAGAACACGGCATTGACTTCAGCACACCTACAATGTCCTTCAAGGTTTGTTCTGCTCATTCTTAGCATGAATATGGACCTACATCAAATGTTCTTGTTACAGCACTACTTCAGACAATGGAGACAATGGGACTGTAGAACAATTTGGGTTATTTTTAGTTATATATAGGACAAATTTTATTATTAACAACAAAAAAAAATTACTGTAACACAAAACAACAGAAAAACCTAACCAAAAATTGACTGTAATCAGTTGAGATTATGATGTTTTTAAGCATATTCCTTCCCTTTTTGCACTTTGATTGAGAACTTCTTACCCATCATACTTTAAGGCAGAGATTAATTTCTTTTGATACATGGGTTCAAAATTAACATTCAAGTGTAACATTGGACCTGGATTAGTAAGAATGAATTTTCAATAGCACAAAATCAAAGAGGTCAGGAAAATTTAGAACAGACTGAGTTTCTCATAAGACTGTTTTTTGACAGTACAGACTTTAGTAATTAAATAGGTAATGACAAAAGCAGTGATCAGGTAAATGATATGGGAATGTCTGTCATTTCAGAGTTCAGACAAACATGAAGATTTTTATTAAAAGCTGTCCATAGCAAGGACTACACTCTTCTACCTACAACACATTAACAAACCACAGCTACGAACTTAATAAAACTGATTTTACACAAAAGGCAATCAACATACCTTAGTTTTAGAGGAGAGCCCTCCTGCTTTGGCTTTTTTGAGATCAGGCTTGGATTCCACAGTATTAGACCCTAAATCATCAGCAAATGCTGGAGAAACAGACCATTTCAAATTATCTAGAAGCCCATTTTAGGTTATCAGTTTTCTCTTCTTAGGACATAAGAAAAATGTTTGTGATACATTATGCTTAACCACACATATGTCTGAGGCTTTTAGACCCACTCAAGTAGTCCCTTAAATTCCATGTTAGCATACAAAGTCTTCCTAATTAAGATTATGGTACTTAGCCAATTTTTCAAAACAATTAAAAATGCAGACATATATACTATGCAGGCTAATGTCTAGAGCTGTAGCTGAACCTGGCTTGAGTAAGCTAGCCCCAGCAGTTTGACTTTTCAAATCAATTGTCCCCTAATCCCATCACAGAAGCATTCTGGCAGTCCCACAGCGAACTACACCAAGGAAATAGTCCAGATAATGATGAATAATGTGAAAACATTAAAAAAAATTGTATTAAAATTAGATTAATATTAGAAAAAAAATCTCCCCCTTTAGCCCAGCTTGCTTTTAGCTTCAATAGCAAGTAGATATTTTCAAGTTTTCAAATAGAAGCTGACAGATGGTTGTGTGGAAAGGAAACACCCTCCTACACTGGAAGCTGATTCAAATGCAAGAAAGACCAGAACCCTAACTATGCTAAATACCTCTTCTCCATATAAGTATGTTTATTCCTCTGGCATGTCAAAAAGCTTCAAAACCCACCATTTTCTCAGTCATTTCCCAAAATGTCAGAGAGGTTACCTGATGCAGGTTGGAATTTGGCTGAAGCTGCTCCTCCTCCTACTACTCTGGAAGATGCTTTAGCAGGAGGAGCTGGCTTGGCTGGCATGTTGGCTTTGGCTTTCTCCAGCATGGCCAGTACCTGGTCTTTGGAAGTTGGCTAGAGAACAAAGTGCAAAAAAGAAGTGATAGATTTAATAATGTCTATCACTAATCTTTCCAATATGTGCTACAGACAACAAAACCAAAATTAGTTTGAAACAATCCATGCTCTGTTAAGCATCTTGGAGGATGGTCATCTTAACACATAATTGTTCTCAGATACTTTTTTTCTAAGTTAAAACATCTTTCCTTAAAGTTTCTTCTGCAAGATCTATGGGAAATATGTAAACTCACTCTAGGTGAGTGGTCTTTGGACATCAGTGGAGTGCCTAGTCACCCCCACTCAGGGGTCCACAAGCCAAACCAAACTGCTAGACATCATGTTAAAATATGAGTAGAAAGGCAGAGTGGGACAGGAACTGGTATGGAAGCTATCTGCAAGTAGATTTTTTTCGGAAGAATATCAGAGTGAATAAATAGCAAACTCTTGAAGTAATAAGCTTGTAATGGCAGTAATCATTTCTGAAGCAGAGAAACCTCTAGCTCACAGCTCCTGATACTATTTTCAGTCTCCCTGAGAATACTCAATGCAGACAAGCTTACATGACTCAAGACAGCATGTCATGAGACTGTGAATAGGACTTAATATTCGTACATTCAAGATCACATGATCTAATCTTTGTAACAGAAGTACCTTCAGCTTGCCAGTGGCTTTTGCCATCTTCTCAAAGCCCAGATGCATCATGAAGAACGGCAGGGCATCCTGTGCCTTTTTGCGCACGTCCCCATTTCGATCTTCAAGGCAGGAGTACAGGTGAGGCACACACAAGAGCAGGTCAGAAGGAACAGAACGGAGGGCAGGCAACTTCTCAGCCAACCAACCAAGAAGCTGAAAGTTTTAAAATAAAAGCTTTTAAAGAAGTGTTCACAGTGCTGTGTCAAGGCACAAGAGTTTGAATAGCAGTCCTTCACATACTATTACATTCTACAATGTAAGTAGCAAAACCCCACCCAAACACTTTTCAGACAGATATTCTTCAACAACATGAATTTTCATATCAGCAAATACAAAAATTAAAAGTATAGCATGTTAACACACAACTATCTTAAAACTTTAAGCCTGGTCTCTTTGGAGGCTATTTCTTCCTTTTGAAAAGAATAGAATTTCAGCCACTCTTTTTAATGTCTCCCGTTCCATCCCGTGGTGAATTTGAGGGTTCACAAACTAGCTCTTAAAATGCTAATCAAAACAGACAGAAATTACATTTTTAGAGGCACTGAAGTCCAAATGACAGGTATCATTCAGGAAGAAAGCTTGTTATTGGCCTGTTATTGGCTTGTTATTAAGGTTTAACAATTTTATGTCAGAACAAATACACAGCTACTTGTTTTCCCATATAATGGTAGCATTGTGTCAACTCAGTCTGCATAGATAAACAATCCATAGCACATAAGGCTATTTTGATTTGACACACATAAGAAGTTTACTTGACAGAAGCCTACCTCTTGTCTTAGGAAAGGATTTTCTTTTTTGAGCTCTTCTGAAAGGTCTTCCCCTTCCAACCACTCTTTCATGCCAGTTTGTTCAGCCCAGGCGTTCACAGTTGCCAGTGCAGCAGCACGAACATTATTCTGCAGCAAGAACAAGATTTATAAAGAATAAACCTAAAGAGGGGTCAGAAGATTATGACAGAAGCAGCAATAGTCATCCTTCCTATGAAGGCAAAAAGCTTCCACATCACAGGCTTTGACATCTTTTTTTATTTGCAGCTTGAGAAGTCTAAGATTCAGAAGAATTTCATTTCAGTGATATCAGCTGCAGCAATCCCCCAATCAGACATTATATTAAATCTACCATAATTTTTTAGAAATAAGTTAAATAAGGAGTGGGAAAGGGTATCTCTAAAATTACTTTTATATGCTACCATTCACTGATGACAATTCTGGGAGTCTAACTCTCAAAGAGGCCAAAAAAATAATGTCAGTGACTTATATAGTGCTTAAATAGGCTGCACATTCATAAATCAAGGCAAGTGAATTATGGAGCCTTCTATTAGACACTCTCATTTAGGATACACATGAGCAAAATCAGGAATGAGGGAGCCCCTAATTCCTACCAACTTCCATCTTGTTTTTTCCAAGCAAAATTTAGAACAGCACCCCTTTTTGAAGCAGCTATATGAAGTTATGAGAAGTCAGATGGAATATTTAACAACTATGGTTCTTTAAAATGTTATCAGTCCAAATATGACTTTATACATAAGACCTTCTCCTGTAGGCTGAATTTCTGAGGAAAGCTAATAACATAGCAGACTCATTTAGTTAAGTATGACCCATATAAATTCAGAAGTAACATCTAAGCATATATGTAAACAAGAAGTCAGCATCCTTGCTTTACCAACTTCTCCCATCTTCTATCTCATTAAGGAAAACAAAAATCATGTGCTGCAGATAAACACATGGTCATCAGCCTCTCTGACAAGGTCTTGGTTCCCATCACCCAAATTTGATGTGTCTTCACTCATGCTTCAAGCTGATTATTTTCTTCAATTATTCAGTGGGTCCACTATAAACATACTGAAGTAGGACCCAAAATGGACCATCCTCATCTTCAAAAACTTAAATTTGATAAACTAGTTAAATCTTGCACTTGAAGTACTTTAAAAAACATTACCACAGTAAGAGTGTTCAAACAAGCATCCATCTTCTGTCAGCATTATAGTGCTTACAAGTTATGTCAGTGTTATGCATTTTACTAACAATGTAACTTAATTACAATTGGTCTTATCCTTAAACCTGCAACCAATTGGTCTTATCTTTAAACTTGCAACTCTCCTACCAGTCTGGGGCTCTGAGCAACCTGGTCTAGAGGAAAGTGTCCCTGCATTGGCAGTGGGATTCCCTTCCAACCCAAAAAGTTCTATGACCCTACAAAAGGAGCTCACTGTTGTTACCTCAGGATAATTGGTGAGTTAAAAAAATTGAACAGTCACATAAAATCTCAGATCTTGAAGACACTTAAGAGAAAACAGTTTGAACCATGGAATTTTTATCTAGCCCTAGAACCAGTCCAAGTCTTTCCACTGTTCATGACAGGTAGATCCAGCTTCTGCTCTTTTTCCTATTCACATTCCAAGCAGAGACAGCTGAAGTATGCCACCTTTGATAATAATTGCCCACGACTTCTGGCAAAAGATATTGGAACCTTCCCAAGCCTTTTTATCCATCGCTTCAAATAGCTCTTTTCCTATGGTCCTAAGCTTGGTTTTGACACAGCATCCTGGCAAACTCGACACTGGTGTTATTTATACAAGCGTCAGTGTCAGTTGTAAATGTCCTGTGTCTACCTACAGCTCAAAGTCTCCTACACAACGACAAAGACAACAACAATGTGTACTGGAATCCACAGTGATAAACTAAAAATTCTACAAGGAACTTTACCAAGCAAACCTGTTCAGTGTCTAAAATACTGTACTTCCGGCAGCAGAAATACGCATAGAGTCACCACATTCATTTAAAAGCCAGATTCATCATTCAGGAAAGAACTTATTAAAAACATTGGCAAGCTTCCAAGGAAGTTTTAACTACCAACCACCTTTCAGGCATAGCTTAGATACACAAAAAGCAAAGAGATCATGATGTCTGTCCTACCTTACTATCTCCTAGAACTGTAATGACAGGAATCCCCAAATTTTTCACATACTGTTTGATATTAGGGCCCATTGCAGTTGCTAGTTGCTGAAGAATGCTCAGTGTTTGTTGCACCTGCACATAAGGAATAAAAAGGTTTTAAATACAGCAGTGTTACAAACATTCATGCAAAAAAACTCCCAGTTATACAGAGAAAAGAGATACTGCTATATATTAAAGCTTTTACTTTAGAATGCCTGCTCAATGAAACCTATTCCAGGCTTCAAATTCATCACACTGAAAATTAAAAAAATACTTTCATATTCTGAGCAAATTTCAAGTAAAAACATTTTTCAAATAAGGGACAATTCACTTTTGTCACAAATGAAGCAATTAGTCAAATTCTTTTAAGATGTCCTTATATTACATTAAAAGTAAAGGTAGTTTTTCCTTTCATTTGAAGTTTTTTTAAAATGAAACAAAGGGCAAATATTTATTAAAATAGGCAAATATATGATCTGGCAACATACAGTTCACTATTTTCCAACTGCTGACTTAATGACATTGAAAGTGACCACACAGTAATAAGCAAGGTTCAGGAATCATGACTACCTTAAGTTTTAAGCTGGAAACAACAGGATTTTAAAAAACATACCAAGATTTTATTGGAGTCATTGAGACGACCCTTCAGAGCAGCTGGAAGTTCTCCTATGTTTGGCTGAATGAACTTTGCTTCATTTATTATGCTTGTCACTTCATCTAGACCTTCCTTTCTGATCTTCCAATTTTTATCCCCAATCTTAGACACTAATTCCGCTGTAATCTTATCACTGCAAGAGAAAAACAGGTAAAGTGCCTGTTTACTTAGTGATATCTCTATTAGTATTTGAGTGCTTTAAGACCATAGATTTCTGCTTAGAAAGCAGTTAGAAATGCAAAGTTTTGAACTGCAGCGGCAGTGTATCTTCAGGTACTAGAATACAAACCTACCCAATATCTGTTCTTGGCAAGAGATCCACAACATCATTCCCAATCTCCTCCTGTTCTTCTTCTTCTTCACCATCATCCCCACCTCCCACGCTGTGCCTGGAAATGCCACGAGTTGGAGCTGGTGCTGTCTGTCCTTGCATCTGCAAGCAACACAAAATCAGAAACAACAATTTTACAATTTTTAATTTGACATTAAAACCAGAACCACTTATATGATATGAATGCACTGCATCAGGACAGCAGACTTCTAAACCATTATACTATTCAAACAAACCCGGGAACTTTTAAAGTTCATAATGAAAAAACTGACTACTCATAATGCATTTACAGCCTTTATGCACAGTCTTCTAAATCTTGTTCAATTACAAGCCCAAGGGTTAGACCACAGTATTACTACAAACTCCAGCTACTGAAGTTTCAAAGTAGCTTTAATGACACTTGGTAGCAAGAGAGCTCCACTTCATACCTTTTCAAATTCTGCATCTATCTGAGAGAGAAGGGCTGGCTTCTCATCTTCAAAAAACATTCGCAGAGAAGGTCCCACATAAAGATACATTACTCCAAGCAATGTAATGGCCGAAGTCCTCACAGCCTGCCAAAAAGAGGAAAAAGCACTCAGTCTTCAAATTAAGGACTAATAATAATTCAGGATTAAAATTCTAAATTTACTCACTGGGTTAGTTGCAGCAAGAGCTGTCTTCACATTACTGATGAAAGCTTTGACATTCAATCTGTGGAAAAAAGATGTCTCCCATAAATAAAACACAAGAAACAGCACCAACAAACAAAATCATCACAGTATGTTAAATAAAGATACTCCTAGACAGGTTTACACAGATGCAGAAAACATGCATACTCATAAAATATCATTACAGGTACAGTGTAGATAGTAGCTGCTTAAATACTACTGAAAGATCAGATGGGAGAATAGCCTACTGTGAAAATCAATCAGTAAACAATTTATACAAAAGCCTGCTATTAATCACAGCAGGAAAGTTTCTTAAACTACATAATCCACGTGACTTCTAGGACTGAAATATTGAGGAATGAATCTAGAAACATTTTAAGTCTGAAACATGACTACACAATAAAAGTGAGGGTATATTACTGTTGTGGGGGGTCTCTTTTTTTAATTTTATTTTTTGTTAGTCTCATGATCTTCCAGAAAAAGACAGATTTTTCAAAAGTATATTTACAAGAGAAATAAAGGAAGGTTTAAATTCCTGTATCTTCTATATTATCTGTGCAGCCTCAAACACTGCTATCCTCATAACACATCTATATACATTCCAGATTGCAAATATATATTTTCCGTGGAATTTACTAAAGAAGAGTTTATTTCCCAGACTTAATCAATGTCACTATCTATTTAAAAGCCACAAAATATCTCAAGACAGGCATAGTAACTGCCCAAGTAGTCAAATAAAGTGATATTTGATGTTTTCCTTGCTTAGAGATTTTTACTCAGGATAAAACTCTATTATACATGCTTAACCACATTCAGTTAAATGACTAGTGATTAAAAATTAAGGCACGCTATCCCTGGTTCTGATGGAGAAATAATTTCTCACACTCACAATGCCAGACATAATAACAGCTATTTTGTTAATAACAGCTAAAACATCATCCACCTGTAATCAACCTCACAATGTCTCCCAAGGAGATTAACAGGCATGCTGGTTATGCACTCTTCTGTAGGTTGTCAGATTCAGTTGTTGTGGTTTTTAATTTTAGATTATAAAATGTATAGTGGTCCACCTGGGTGCAGGTGTATGCAAGTAGGAGTGTAACAGACATGCAATGCCACAGCTCTGTGCCCAGTCCACACCTGTAAGTACCTTAAGACAAATGCTCTTCAGAGAAGATCGAGTGATGAGTAAAGTAGCTAGAAGTGCAATCAGATCCCATCGTACTAGTAATGCCAGATACTTTAAATTATATACTTAAGAGCCAGAAAAACATGGCTAGCATCAGAGTTTAAGGAACTGGAGTTTAGATTATCAGAACCTTAGTTCCATATTAGAAACATCTTCATTCACATTTCTCTAAAAGACGTACCCAGAAAAGCCAAACTCTTTAATTGCATTTGAAAGCCAGTTCAAAGTTTCTGACTGGTTTTTAGGATTCTTCTGAGAGAAAGCCATAGCTACAACCTGGAATAGAAGAAAATTAAGTGTAAACTTCCACTGGCAAACCACGTGTCAAGAAACCTGCAAAAAAACACAGG
This sequence comes from Passer domesticus, assembly GCF_036417665.1. Taxonomy (NCBI): domain Eukaryota; kingdom Metazoa; phylum Chordata; class Aves; order Passeriformes; family Passeridae; genus Passer; species Passer domesticus. The sequence continues at coordinate 39,059,432 of NC_087479.1, forward strand.
GCAAGTGAACAGAAAAAGCTGGGGTTATAGAAAAGGAAAAAGCAACTGTATCACTGCAGCAGGATACAACTGGAACTGAAGTGAACCAGAAGTTCCTGAAGTACTTAGAGGTAGCCAGAGACACCTTTTTTACAGATTCTTACTTGCTTTTTTAGAAAAAGCATTAGATAATTATTCATTATTACTGTGCCTTGGAAGATCATAAAAGAGATCCTCCCAGAAGCTGTGCTGAATCACATGGAGGACAGGGAGGTGACTGAGACAGCCAGCACAGTTTCACCAAGGGCAAATCCTCCCTGACCAACATCATGGCCTTTTATGACAGAGCAATTACATCAGTGCAGTTACAAACACCATGTATCTGGACTTCTGTCATGCCTTTGACAAGGTCTCCCACAACATCCTTCTCTCTAAATTGGAGAAACATGGATTTCATGGGTAGACTCTTGCAGGTAAGGAACTGGTGGAATGATCACATCCAGGGGGTAGTGCTTAATGGCTCGGAGTCCTGATGGACATGAATGACAGGCAGCACCCCTCAGGGATCCATAATAGGGCCAGTGCCATTTAACACCATAAATGACAGACAAAAGGATTGAGGGCTTCCTGAGGGCAAGGTTGTGATGAAACATGCTTGGTGGAGTGGTGGAGTTAACACACCTGAAGGACAGGAGGCCATCCAGAGAGACCTGGACAAGCCTGAGAAGTGAGCCCATGGAAACCTGAAGAGACTCAACAAGCCAAGGTGTTGCATGTGGGTCAGGGCAACTCCTGGTATCAACACAGGCTGGGGGAGGAGTGGAGAGAACGTGCGCAAGAGAGAGCACCCAGCCCCTCCAAGGGGGCTGGACACGACCCAGCCATGTGCACTCACAGCCCAGAAAGTCAACTGTGCTCTGGGCTGCAGCAAAAGCAGTGTGGCCAGCAGGGTGAGGGGGGGATTCTCAGGGGATTCCCTCTGCTCTGCTCTTGTGAGACCCCACCAGGAGTGCTGCATCCAGTTCTAGGGCATTCAGCACCAGAAGGACATGGATCTGTTAGAAGGAGTACAGAGCAGGGCCACCATGATTTAAAGGATGAAGCACCTCTCCTATGAGGGAAGGCTGACAGAATTGGAATCTTTCAGCCTGGATAAGGCTCTAGGGTGATTTTGTGGCTTGTGGTACTCCTTTTAGTACTTGGAGTCCTCCAAGAAAACTTTTGAAAAGTGCATACAGTGGTTGGACAAGAGGAATGGGTCTGAACTGAAAGAAGAGCTGTGGTTGCCCCATCCCTGGAAATGTTCAAGGCCAGGGTGGATGGGGCTTTGAGCAATCTGCTCTAGTAGAAGGTATCCCTAACTATGCCTAGTGGGAGGACCTAGATGATCTCTAAAGTCCCTTCCAATTCAAACCATCCTAAGATTCTGTTTTCAACTTCAGAGGAATATATATTTAACTTCTGCCTCAGGAAGCATCTTGAGAGCAAACAAATCACTTTCATGCAACAGAGAAAAATCAAAGATTTGGGATTTACTCCTCAGACTGAAAGACACCCTACATATTATTTCTGATTTTATTTACTCAAAGAATACCTTTGCTGCTCACTCACCTGCTCAGCAGTCCACGGCAACTGACATGCTTCTGCTATTGCTGTCATGGCCTCTTTTGCATTAGTTCCACATTTCACATCACCGACCTTGTCTACAAGACCATCCAGCACAACCTGTGCTGAAGTTTTGGAGAAGTTTCCTTTCTGTGCAATTAATGCAACTATATGCAGTTTCATCTGCATCACCTGCAATGTCCAAAACAGCAACAAAGTTACTCATGTGTTTGTGTATTTTAGACTATTTTTTCTCATTCTATATATCTATGGATACATATAAGAATTATATGGATTTGTGGGTAAATACTAACATATGAACAAAACTTTTATTTGTACATATATACACACATTTGAATATGGAGAAGTAGTTATGCACACAGATATTTTGTGCACATGCACAGGTGTTTTGTGTGTCTATAAACAAAAACTGAGTACACACACAAATACAAACTATCATATCACATACACAACCATTAACACTGAGCTGCCATTATCTACTTTTAGAACTTATATATACACATGCTTATATATATTCACATGTATACATACACACCTAAAGACAATATTTAGATACCGTAGATGACATCTAGAGTCTCAACTCTCAGAGATAAAATCCAATTTGAAAATTTATTTTCTCATTGATTACAGACAGAAAAGTGGCCACAGTGACATACGAAATTACAGCCTTTTAGTTGGAAACTGCTTTACATCAACAGAAATTGACTATTTAGCTACTAAAGGATAATGTATTACCTGAAAATTTGTTTCCTTCCAACCAGGTTTCTTGGCCAGCATTCTTACTAGGGCTTGGCAAGGCATTTCACTTCTTTCCATAAGCTCAACAGCCTAAAGGATAAACATTAAGTTAGTCAGTGGGTCACAAATTATACAAAACTAACAGAAATTCTCAACTGTCCTCAAAGTATTTTTTAATACTGAATTAAATTAGAGAAATTCTCAGCATAATAATTTACCTAAAGAGCTACTTTTACAAGGAGTCTGAGGTACTGAACCAACATTTAACCTATAGCATTCACATCACTACTCCTTTAATGTTCTTCAACAAATTTCATTAACAATCACTATTGGCCATTCCAATGCTAGGAATTTAACACTTAATTAAAAACAAACAAACAAAATCCCCTAACAGCCCATCTTCCCCTCAAAAAGCTGCTTTTTGTTATTAAGATAAAGTATATTACGGAGCTTTCATGTTGGAATGTTGACTACACAGCAGAGATTAAGCCCGACTATGATCTAAATGACTGGGGTTTAGCTGTTAGGCTTATTAATTCAATTGAAATGGCAATATTTCAATAAAGCAGGCTTCTGCAGCAGCATTTCAATGCAGCCAGTCACCATTTCTCAACTGAAGCTGGTCACTTTTCCCACTAAAATACTAAAAGCTCAGTCATTACTGTACTGGTATAATGGTATGAACTACTTGTACATCTACAGTTGAAGCTTTTTTTTGTTTGTGACTACATGAAGCACTTTCCACTAGCTGTGAAGACTGCTAGTACTTCATAAGCCTTTAAACATAAAAATGTCAACTGATAAATAGTTGATTATAATCAATTGCTGCCTAACACACAAACAGCAGGAACTTCTTTGCAATAGATCTGGCCTAGCTGTTCCAAAACTTTTTGTTTAAACCTAGCTGTCTTTGAGACCAAGCTTTACAATTATTTGGAGTTTTAAAAATACCTCTAAGTATTCTCAATCAAAATACAACTATTTTTGACAAAAGCACAACTGTCCAAGGTAAAATACTTACTACACCAATGTTATGGAATTTAAACCACATAAGCCATTTGGCTTTTTCAAGTATTGTTTAGTCCACCTGAAGTGCTGACATATAACCACTAATGGTCAGTATTTCAGGAGACTTATCAGGCCTAAAGAGCTAAAGAAATTATTACTTGTTTTCTCTTTCTCCTATTGCCTCTCTTATCAACTGTTCCAAACATACCTTCTGAAACTCCTCCATGCAGGCAAGCCTCTCTTTCCAGTTACCACTGTCCAACTGCTGGATACAAGAAGCTGGAAGGACAGCAGCAGCTTTCTCTTCACATACTTCTATCTGCAGCCAGATCAGAACAAGGTTAATACTCCACTGGGTCCCTTCAGAGGGGGGCAGCAACCTTAAGGACAGGTAATATACTGGACTGACCCTTGTACTGTGGTGCATTTACAAAATAGGAAAAGGGTTCTCTTGTAGATTGAAAGATTTTAGTATGGATTGTGGTTTAGGGGTCTTATGGGTTTAGAAAGCTGCTAAAATTGTACTGCAACAGAAAAGTAATCTCTGGAAAGTATAACAAACTCTGCAGATAGTTAAAACTAATCTTGAACACCAACTATCTGCTTAAAGAATCAAGCAGAGGTAATCTAAAATTTGCAAGGTAATTTTGGATCAAGTCTGAGTAGACACTGACAACAACAAATCAGAAGTTGATAAGGGCAGACAAAAGACCCATCTTCTGTCTCCATTTTATCAAAATGGAAGATGAATGTTATTTAGTGATAAAAACTTCCCTTGTTTCACTGGTGTCTGCATCACCTTCAGGAACTGTATTCTCATTTTCTACTGTAAAACTAACAATATAAGCTGGATACATAATACAAGTTATTCACTCTAAGCAACACTCCAAATATAACTGTGGCTTGGATTGACAGTCCAAACCATATGCTAGATATATTGCAGATACATCTAGCAAAGCTTTAATAGGTTTTTTGGTACTGTTTGAGCCACAGATTCATGAGCTTGTCCAGTTCCCTACCAAGAAAGTAGGTATATGGTCAGCTAGCATGCAGAATTCAGTAATTTTTTTGAAATATAACTTGGTACGAACAGCACAAAACATATTAGTTCATTTAATTATTACTTTTTTTCACTTCAGATTTCAATGTAAACTCCAGAATAATGTATTCTCAGGCTTTCAATACCAGACTCCTTCAGCAAATCACGTGTCCTAAATTACATATGAAGTATCGCTGTTTTTTTCATAATCATCTCTTCCTATGTCAGGGACAACAATACACCCCTGTCACAGGGTATAAGCATGATTTATTGCTTTATGTCTTAAATGGCCTGGTGCCAACAACAGCCTGAACAACAGGTGTATTTACCACAGTCCCATTTCACCAGTTACAAATTTATACATACTGCTTTCCCTTCTCCTAACAAAAACAAAAAACCTCAATGAAAAACTCTGTGGTACCTGAAGAACTGACTAACCAAAGCTACTATCTTTCCATACAGGGGGCTTTGTATTTCAGAGAATAGCAGAATACTCACAGAGAGCTCTGACTCAAAGATTTCTTTGGTCTCAGGACCCTTCTTGCCTTTAGGCCCAGCAGCTCCTGTACCTGCAGCTGCAGCTGGTTTGCCTTTCTTCGGTGGGACCCCAGCCTAGAAAGTAAATGGACAAGTTCGCCAAGATCAAACAGGTCTCTAGCTCAGATAGCAAAAGAACTGCTGTCTTTCCTATACTATACTTCTATATTCTAATGTCAGAAAAATACATCTCTCTAATAGCATAACAACTGCAGGCCGAGATCAGCTAAAGCTTATTTAATTAATATATTGCTTTTAGACTACAGGCTTTACAAAACATAACAGGACAATGGAAGATAAAAAAGGAAAGAATGACATATTTGAGAAAGTTCAGGAAATAATGATTTAATCTGTATGTTTTCCTATGGATACTGGTTAGATACTAAACTTGTGACTGGTGTCTCTTTTTCAGGTTATCTGAGTATCAAAAAAAAATTTTATCTGTTCTTCAATTCACTTCCAGGTATTCCACCTGAAGAACTACGTAACATTACAAAGACATCTACTGCAGTCAATTTTTAAAATCCAAAGAATAATACGAAAGAAATACAGGCTAATAGTTCAAACTACTTCAAAATATACAAAGGAGCAAACTAAAAAACTAAAAATTATGCTGAAAAAATACCCAATACTTAACCAGTAACTTTGCTAGTTACAAGAAATGTTGACTTCAGCCAAGTATTATTATATCACAGAGCACATCAATGTTATAACATCTGAGGCTCCTCTAAATACCTCCAGTCTTTTATCACTCTTTCAAAATCAAAGTCTGGTATTAAGACATAAGTGTCAAGACAGTTTGTATCATTAAAAACTGAGATTTCATTACATTCCCAGAAAGTCAGATTCCTTTTGCTGTTAGGCTCACCTGCTCCTGCAAAAGGACAGTGAAAGCTCAGTAGAGGCAAATGTTCAACAGGCTACCTTGGATCTGCAGTAAGTAACTATTTGATGCAATCACAGACAGTGATTGTCAGACACCTCTCACCTTCACTGCAGATGCTTTTTTCACTGGTCCTGGTTTGGTTGCTGCATCTTTTGTTTCTTTATCTCCTGCAGGCCCTGGAACAGCAGTGGTCTTTCCAGTAACAGGCTTGCCTTCTTTTTTCTCAGCTGCTCCTCCTGCTTTTTTACCATAAACCAATTCCACCTTTTCAGCACACTCTTTAATCTGTGAAGCAGTGGGGGGGGAAAAAAAGTGTTGGGGGGGGAGGGGGTAGAAAGAAGCTATTTAGCTACCAGAATTGGATGCACAGTGTCCCTTTACCAGCAGTGGCTCAAACTTGACTACGGTGGAAAAAATGTGAAGAGTAAGTAGTTTACTTTCCAATATTATCTGAAGCTCCTTCAAAAGTAAGGTTAACAAGTCAGTGGCATCAACCATCGCTGTATTGCCAAAATAATTCTCCTAATTCAAAATGAACTGCATTTATATACTAAGAAAACCGTGACATCCTACTGATACTCATAGATGCTTGAAGACAAAGTCTGAGCATCTCAAACTAAAAAACCTTTCATTCAATCAACATACCTGCCAGTCTATGCAAAAATATAACAACTTTGTTGGGAAGCAAGCCTTTAATACCAAATCCTATGTAGTAATACAAAATTAGACCATATAGTTTGACCTAAAATCTTGTTTCAGACAAGGAAGTGTTAAAAAACAAACAAAACTCCACATAGCACCAACCAAAGCCACAACTAAACCTCACAACCCATCCCATAGATAATACAGCCAGATACTTTATATAAGAATGAAGAGATTTTCAGATTCCCTGCAACACCAGTAACATTTAAGTAAAAAATACACATTCAAAAACCTGTGCTGAAATTAACTAGGCTAAAGCATTATTTTTCACCTTCTCTAGCCTAAGATGCATCTTAAATGGATAAATGGAGCCTTTTTTACCATATTTATAACAATACTCACGCGATCAAGCTTTAGTTTGTCCACATCTGTTAGAAATGGATTCACAGCTTTCTCTCCAGCTACTTTCAAGGCAGTGCCTAACGCTTCAAATCCAGCATCTCTTACTTCAGGTGCAGAATCATTGATATGCTACAGAGAAAGACAATTTATGTCATGTGACTTGTGGCTCATATCTGAAGATTTTCTATACAAATCCCCTCCCCTTATTTAGAATCTAAATCTACTACAGAGTAATCCTTGACATTCCACTGCAGAAAGAAAAAGGCTGTTTTACACTTCTGTTTTCCTATGTACTGACCAAGTCTACTTTTTCTCAGATACAACTGTTTTCTCATATGTGGGTTTTTTCCACAAGAAGTTGAACATTCATGCTTTAAACATCATGAAAGTTCATAAAGAGTTTAAAGTTCTGTAATCTTGTAAAAACCTCAATTTTTTAAGCCAGGGATATTGCCTACACCAAGGAAAGGGCTGTTTGCAATAAGAAAAAAGTATACATCAATATCACTTACATAGATAAATGCTTTAGTGTCACTGCCATATATGAATCAATGATGGTTGTTCTTTTATTCATACTAAACAATAGGATTCCAACAAAAACTTAGAGATTTGTGCAAGATGCAAGTGACAGTGTCTGGAATAATAGTTGTAAATCACTGTCTTAATCCACTACAAACTTAGTGAGTCTACAGCTTCAAAAAAGCTAAGATAAAGGAAACCAAATTGTTCCTCTGACAGTCACCTTCAAGTTGGACATCAACCAAAACCAACTCTGAGGGCTACGCAGCACACAAGAACTCTCTGGTCTCTGCACTATCTTCAGGTCTTTCTCCCCAAACAATCCAAGGTTTCACAACAGTGCCCAAGTCAATGCCAGAGAAGTATCAACTCCTCCTGCTTTACCTTGAGAAGCGCAGCACAGAAAGGTTTTAACAGGCTTTTTGGCAGAGTAGAAGGTGTGCAGTGTCGGAAGCTTCTTGCAATGAAAAGGGATGTTTGTTGCTTAATTGTTGGGTTTTTGTTGTCCATGACTGCCAAAATATCTTCACTTATGTTCTGCAATGTGGTCTACAGTGTTGAATAAAAAAGTCATTATTTCAGTAAAGAGAAAAGTAAGTCAAAGCTCATGACCAATTCTCAGACAGTGGGGAAATTTTCACTCTTACTTACTGTAAGGAAGATTGCATCAATGGCCTCCTGCAGTGCCTGCACTACCTGGGGCTTCTTCTCTTTGAATTTCTCCAGGATTGTTGGAACAACCTATGGAAAAGGGAACAAAAATGTCAAATCCCTCTTCACTAACATAACTGGAAAGCCTGATAGTCTACCACACAGTACTTTGCAGAGAAGCCTGTAATTCAAACATCTCCACTGTACCCCTCCAGAAGTACACAACAGCCAACAGCAGTCTGAACTAGTTTATTCTTGCTGTTTTCCAACATTAAACTCATTCCAGTCACTCTATTAACAAATATAGATGTTTAAAAAATTTCATAACCAAAGGCAGACCTATAAATTCATAATAATTACAGATTATGGAATTATGCTGGAATACAGAGCAATAGAATGGAAATGAACGATTTCACAACATAAAGGGTGCTATGCTGTTGTATTCCAAGAACCCAAGAAGGCATTTAACCTGTCCCCTCTTTCCCAGTTTTCTGACAGCATTAAGCATGGCTCATAAAGAAGTCCTCATCTGATCCACAGCTGATAAGATCATGATTCTAAAGCAACTGGAATCCTCTCTGCAGCAATATTTTTCAGATCTACCACCCTGAAAAATCACATCTGACAGTAAACTATGCCATACTGGAATTTGACAGCAATTTCTACCTAGTCTATGTGCTCAGACAGTCACTGATAAAAAAACAAAAAAAACCAAAAAAACAACCAAACAAAATAAAACCAAATAAAATATTCAAATAAAACTTCAAAAAAAGTAAAAATAACTACACTGCAGATGTGCCAGTAATGTGAACAAGTCCATTTTAGTACGGGCTCTGTAAGAGTAAGGACTTCTGTCACTGAGCCAGAAACATGCAGATCTTAACTGTGGAAAGCAGGCTAGTCTCAAAATTTTCATAAATATAACAGTTCATCATCTGGAAGCAGTCAGATGCTTTACAGAAAGTTATACACTCCTGCATAACAAAAAACAGATTTGCTTTCTACTCAGAAGCTGACTATGGAATCCCAACCCCTTGTGATGTACTGTGACCTAGGCTCAGGTGGTATCTTGGACTGCAACCTCCAAATTCCCAGTTCACAGACTTCAACACTCAAAAAACCTTCAGATAATACAGATGGCACCACAAAGACAAACATGCTACTGCAGGTGCTAGATACCCCTAAACCCCACAGAGAACAAGGTCATAAGGAGATATTTTAAATCATTAGGCCTCTGTTTTAGAAAATACTAACAGGCAAAATGAACAATTTTTTAACATGGAAGTTAGAAACCGTAGCCCATGTGAGAGGGAAAGAAGAAAAATTAGTCCAGGGGTACAAATGCAGTCAGAGGTGAAGGTGGCACACATGTACTCAATTATAGTGAGGACTGTGATTCTAAGCATGATTTCACCACTCCTGTTGGAACACAGATTGCACACTAGAATTGCAGTCCTATATTTAAGTAACAGTTTATAATCATACAATTCTAGCAACACTTCTGTTTTGTAACACTTCAATGCCCACTCTCAGAAGTCTGCATCTTCCTCACAAGTAAATAAATCCAGCAAACAAATCAAGTGAACTGCTAAAATGAGTACAGACATTATGCAATTCAGAGCTGCCATTACACTATTGAAAAAGTCATCTTCTTAATGCCATTTGCTTGGCAAAGACAGAGCTACACCCTTGTTTTAGAAGCTTGGCTTTTTCAACACTAACTCTGTAGCAATAAGGGTTAACCTTCAGAAATCAACTATAAAACAAATGCCAGAATAATTTTTATAACTACAGACAGCTTTCAGAATGAAAGTGACTGACCAAACTGTTGTTCAGCATTCAAGAGACCTGAAAGTTTCTGAAGCAGTGAGATTCAGCAACTTCCCAATTCAGAGACAACACTACCAGCAGCCAGGCACATCAGTTCTCTAACCCCATTACTCTTGCATACCACACAAAAAATTTGACTGAACAGCTTAAAGAACACAGTGACACAGGCTTGAGAAACGAGTGAGAACTGCAAGTTATTAAAAGCTCTCTTTGCTTCCAAATACTAGTTAAGCTTCCCTGTATTCCCTGATTTCAGCTACTGGTAAGAGAAGAGCACCATAGGAGAGAACAAACAGCACTAAACTGGAGCACCAGAACATTTTGGTACCAAAAATCTCAGAATTTTTTGCTATTTAAGGCAGACAAAAACCCCCACAAAACCCAGGCAACAAGGCAAAACACCCACCACCTACCTTCCCCCAACATGCAAAAAACCCAACCGATATAAAACATACACCATGGAGGTGCTAAGTAGAACTCTGATTTCGAAGCTGTTTTTTCCACTGTGGCCTACAAATGCATTCCTGTTGGGGTGTCTCTAGGACAAGGTAATGTAAATAAAGTTCATTTAATGGCAAAACAATTCAATTTTCTTAGTACAGAAGATTCATATTGCAACAGAAAGTTTCATGTTGCTGAATATGAATGAAAAAGGTCCTTTCAAAGTTAAGCTACAAGGATCTAGGCAAGTATTTCAATGCTTACTCTTTTAAGGGGTTGGTAAGCATTCCCAATTGTACAAAGAATACCAAATTGTACAAAGAATACCTTTGATAAATACCAAGGCTTGACAGGGAAAAGGGAAAGGGAAAAAAGGTGTCCAGCATGAATAAAATCAGGAAAAAAGTACATAGCCAGTTACTTACATGCCCTGCATACTGTCCAAATTTCTTTCGGAGGCCTGTAGCTAGTCCAGCAAGGCATTTGGCAGCCAAAGCAACTAACATAACATTTGTATCCTTTCCAACAACCTGAAGAGAAAATCAATTTCAGAGAAATGGAAAAATTTCTTACAGCAATCAGTGGGCCACAAATTGGGTTATTTTCACAACTGTTCCAATTAGTAATTTTCTACTCATTATATTATATCAACTATAACTTTTAAACTATCATACAAATAAATTATAAAAATATTAAATTATATGTGCACTCTGAGTTTTATTACCTTTTTGAGTGCTTTCACCAAGTCTGCATAGTCTCCTGATTCCAGCTTGGGATTTTTCACTAGCAGTTCAACAGCCTCTAGAGCTTCTTTCCTTTCTTGCCACTTTTTTGCTTCCTGCAGAGCAATTAATTTACATTAATCTATAAAGAGAAACAGTTCTAGAGAAGTATACTTGCCACAGACCTTAGATTAAAACCCTTTATTCCATCCTGAGAAAACCAAGGTCTCCCTACAGTTGAATATCAGTAACTGCAGTGAAATATGAAATACAGTCCTTTCCCAGGACACACCTCAGCCCCTTAAAATTACAGCTTTCTTGCTGCTAAATCAAACTTTAAAACTTACTTCTGATAGCCCAAATGTTATTAAAACTAGTTTGTTATTATCCATGTGGCACTAAAGCACACATTGCAGAACTGCCCCTAAGTCTTAAGACTTATCAGCAATACAAAGAATTAACAGGTAGTGTTTAAGTTTATGCTTACTATTTTCTCATAGAAGTCTTTGGGAAGCTTGGAGAGAATTTCTACAGCTTCAAGCAACTCATATGCATCTACTTGTGGTACCGCCTCTTCCTCATCATCATCTCCTGCAACCAGGAGACAGAAATATATAAGCAGTTGTCACCCTGATTTTTTAAGATTTTCTAAGCCTTCTGATGTTTGCATTCTTGTATGAAACTTCACACACTTCCTGTAAACAACTTATTGTTTTGCATTCTTTTATGGAGGAGGAAAAACTTGATAGACTGTTAGTTTGTCCAGTGCCCTTGACAGGTGGCACTTTCACCCTCCAATCCCCTGTCACCTTTGGAAATCTATAAATGTAGGAGTCAGAAAATACACTCGCTTTTTTCCTGCCCAAGAGCAGCAGTGTGTCTGCGTCGTGCTGTCTTGTGTCCTATAGTGACAAGCAGTGACACAATTTTGACTTGAGCACCACCTAAGGCTCATTGCTCAGAAAGTGCCATCAGCACATGTGAATTTGCTACTTAAAAAGATAGATACTCTTTCATATAAAGTTTCTGCCTCAGATATTTTCTTCTTGTGTAGTGCACTCCACGTTTTGCACCAACTTGAGTAGAAGTTTCTTTACAATTTAATACATTCCTTCACCAACTATATACAATATACTTGCCAATAGAGTTCACAGATTAAACAGTCTACCTCCATCTGCATCTCCTCCAAGTCCCTGCTGCTGCTCAAATTTTGCTTTCAGCTCCTGCTGGGAACGCAGGAACCTGGTCTGCTTAGGAGCAGCTGATGACACTTTGATCCATTCTTCTTCCAGCTCTTTTAGCTGCCAAAAGGGAAAATCATCGTATCAGAGACATTATGGACATACTCCAAGACAAGCAAGCCATTACAGTTTTCCCATTTCAAAGCCAGGACAGCACTACCTTTCACTATCTTTTTTCTGCCACTAAAGGAGTGACTTCACATTCACTGTTCAAAAGTCTGTGGATATACTTAGTCAAAGAAGAGAATGTTATTGCAAAGCATTTACATAAGAACTAATAGTAGAACAGTCAGAACAGTGGCCCCTGTCAGAATGGTGTGGCCTCTCTGTAGACACTTTGAAATAAAAATGGCTGATCATGAAGGAAGCTTTCCTTTTCAGCCATGCTATTATTACACATTAAAACTAAGATGAAACAAACATGCTGAGCTACATTTGATGAAACTGTTTGGTTTTTTATAACCATGCCCTTTTAAAGCAAGCTACTGCTTTCCACCTGAACATAATTAACTCAAGTGGGTAGGAGGAAAGGATGCATAGCTTGTAAAATTTTAAAATTGCCTATCTATGATAATTCAATGCTACTTCTTGAAGGGAAACAGCCACAACCTGAGCATCATCAGAATAAGTATGAAGGGATGCACAGAAGAAAAAACTTAAGGGAAAAAGAAAACAGACTGAAAATTATTGACTCAAAGACTTTCAGTGCAAGGGTCTTTTATAAGGGCAACCATTCTGCTACATTCTACTGCTCAATTGCCATCCTCAGTTCCAATATGAAGGTTCACCCCACAACTTCATGTATGTTCAGAGCAACCAAACACTGCTATGATTTCCTTATAGATGACTAGGAGTGACCAACACTTTGGGGAGAGTTAAATGGAGCTAAAAAAATACATTGCAGTTTTGGTGTTAAGAGTGCCCAACATCACAGAATCAGGGAGATGAGCATCAAATGTTTGGATACAGAAATACTTCCTGCCTACCTGAACGGAATTTATGTTTTGCAATGGAGGTCTCAAAGCATCCCTTATCCAACGGTAGATTTCCACAGCAAGGAGCTTGGCTTCATCTCGAACAGCCTTTTCCCGAGATTCAAAAAGTTTTGGCAATACTTTGATGATTGGCTTCAGTGAGATTATCTTTGAACCAAATTCACTGACAGTGAAACAGAGGATAGCATCAGTGTCCATGAACAGGGAGTGATCCACAAATAACTCTTTTTCTAAAAAACAGTCAATGAAAGTCTTCCAGTGCACATTTAGCATTCTACATCTACTCAAATTATGCTAGATATTATTTTGAGATGCTAACATAAAATTTAAAGAATATATGCCCTATCAAAATGAACCTCCACACCCAGTTTGGAATTACAAAATCAGGCCTCTCAAATTACTTCAAAGCACTTAATCCAGTCCAGTGTTTAAATCAGCTCCCTTGCCGGGGGGAAAAAAGACGAGGGAAGAAAGAAGTTGTCCTTAGATGAAAATTTGTATGACCTACTTTTTTTTTTTTTTAAATCAGAATAGAATCTCCTTTGTCTATCCTTGGAAACAAACTGCAGCAAAAGCATTAGTCACTTTTCCACTTGTTGGACCAGATAATTATAGTGAGCTTGGGTCATCTTCACAGAAGACACATGTGCTGAATTATGTGCCACTGAAGGAACACACAAAACAAGCTTCCCCAGCCAAACACCCTTCCTTGACAGGAGATTCTACATGCTGTTGCACTTAATACACAAAACTTCCTATTTCAATCACCAATGAATGAGAACACAAGAACTTTCTTTTCAAACTCAGTGAAAGTTAGCTGCTGTATTTACTAAAGCATCATATATAAATCACCTCAAAAGCAGTAATTTTTTTTAAATTCAGAAACATTATTTCTTAATTCTGAATCCATCTTTCTATCAATCACACTTTTTCTTATGGTTCCCTCCAATTCAAGTTCCACATAAAAAAGCTAGCAAAGAAGCCTGCTCAAGAACAAAAATCTACATGTCTCGCTTTCTAGAAATTCTAGTGCACATCATTTTATTTCCACATCAATTTTAAAAAATACTCAGTATAAACACCTTCAAAACTGGTCTTGGAAGTAACATGATTTAAATATGTGAACAAATGAGTTGCCCAATAATTCAATTTTTCTATCATGACTTAAAAAGAGAGCATATTTGGAGAAATGCCTATGCAAGCTTATTTGTATCTAATTAATATAATCTAATTTACATAACAAGAAAGAATAGAAACCTTAGCACAAGATAGAAAACACCAGAAATTAAACTAGTTATACATTAAAGCTACCCACCTAGGTACAACAGACAAATTTTGTTATCAACGCAGAAAGCCTACCAAAGCGTAAGAAAAATTTAAGTAGCAACACAGCTCAGGAGCAGAAGATGGAGTTTAAGCAAAAAGGACGGAATGCGAGTATTTGACCTTAATATCACGAAGATAATAAAATACTGCAAGTAATAAAAAACATATGTGGTACATTTTACAGAAGTAGTTAGTTGAAAGATACTGTGGAAGGTTATGCAGGTTTCTAATTACACTGCACTGTTAAAAGGATATTTAACCAGATAAGCAATTTTAAATAGCTAAAATATATTCTCAAATATAGGACAGTAAATTCACTTAGCAGAAGCATAGGTAATGTGTTAAGCCCAAAACTTTATTTTGATATTACCAAAGCCTGAAACCATCAGTTTAACAAAGACCATCTCTCTGTATGCCTCAGCAAGTTCTCCAAAATATGTATAACATAAGGCACTCTCCACATACATTATACAGTTTTCACATGAGCTGCTTTACTCAGAAAGAAGTGTTCTGTGCATTAATTTCAAAATTTTTTGTTTCCTTTAAAAAAAGCCTATTGGTCAGTAAACGATATATACACCAAGTATAAGAATTTCATAAAGCCCCAGTATTTTTCACTCAAAGGCAGCAAACAAACATCATATGGAACCACCATAGTCCTGAGTTGACTATATGATGCTTTTATCCCCAGTCGTCTTGTTCTGTTTATACTGAATAATAAGTTTTACACCTTTAAGACTCTCTTCCAAACAATAAAGAGGGGAAGGAAGAAGCGTGCAGTTTGTTTTCAGACTGCTCTCACTCCTCCACATTCCTGCTCCTGGACTGTGTTATCTGCAGATAGATGGACAGCCAAACAAAACTCCTTTTTCTCTTTTTTTTTTTGCTTTTAGTTAGTTTTATCTAGCAGAAACAAAAAAAGTTCCTTGGGCTATGATTTTTTCCTTTTTACTTAGACCTGTTCAAGGCTGCTCTGGACTGAACACCCAGAAGAGCACCGGCAGCTCCACCTGTGGCCCCCTGGCCGGGCCTGGGCCGCAGCGTTTCCAGCACCAGAGACTGATCAGAGACTGAGTGAGCCGAGCTGCAACCCAGGGAGGGGACTGTTCTGAGTTTGCTTTTTTTTTTAGAGCAATGAGAAGTTTTATTGTTTAATATTGTTTGGTTTCTATTGTTTAATAAACAAATTTCTTTCCACTTTTTCTCCAAGAAAATATTTTCTCCCGAACCAGTTAAAAGAAAGAAGAGAAATTAAATCTGCTTTTGTAAAAAAGCCCGTTTTAAAGGTTATCTCCCAAACTTGCCTTAAACCAAGACAAATACAATAATCTAATACTGAAGCCTACTACATCATCTTAAATTGGATTTGATTTTTAGGGAGCACTAGCAGCTCTCCTTTTCAATAAAGGAATTATTATATGGACAATAGAAGCTTACTGTGCAATGAACTTGTTTTTTTTCTCCTTTCTTCTAAAAACACACTGTGTACCCAATTAAATATGCTCACAACAGTGAGGAAAACAGTGGTTAAAAAAAAAGGCAGAACAAAAAACTAAACTATGTTTTAGGTTTCATATCAGTGAGTTTATTACAGATATTCAGGAGAGAAGCTTCACAGTCTGGAACAAGACACACTAATCTTGCCCTTCTCTCAGAGGCTGGGAAAATGGAAGTTTGGTAAACAGTTATTATGAATGAAAGAGATCCAGATGAGGCTAGTACAACACAGACAACCCTCACATCTAACAAATCCCATGATGTTGTCAACTGTTGCTGTCAAAAAATACCAGTTCAGGAAAGATGCATTCTACTCAACAATAACAAGGGCCTGCAAAGATAGCAATAAAATTAAACTCCAGATATTGCTGGAGTGAGGAAAAAGCAAGGAAGAAAACCACAACATCATGAACTAAAAGCTTACCTTAGTGCTTTCCTCAGTGTCTCTATACATGCTACGATGATTTTTGGGTTTTTGTTGTCCAGACCCTTTAATAATTCTTCTTGTATTGCCTCTCCTTTCTCAATTTCTATATACATTAGACATATATCTTCACCGAGCTCTTTTGCTCTGGCCTTTGGCTGATTGAACACTTTATTTACAACTCCTGATGCTACTTCTCCTGTCGTCCTGAAAGATGAGAGAGTATTACTTTTGGAACATTTATGTGAATTAAATGTTCTACATCATTAGCCCCAAAAAAACCACAGCACCAAATCCAGATTAAGACCCAACACATCTTCACATAAAAGGGACTACATCCTAAAATAACCTTGAAACAAAAACCCAACTATTTTTAAGGGATGGCTTTGTCATCTAGTTTTCTAAAAGAACACAGATCACAACTGTATTATCATTCTAATACCAGACTACAACAGTGAATAGTAGACATTCTCAAGACTGCATTAACACTCCCTAGTTGAGGTTCACAAATAAATGCCATGTACTGGAATTATATATGTTGCAATATGTTAAGTACATAATCCCAGCACAGTATTTCACATACACTTCCAACCTTCACATAAACTAAATCATTGACACCACTTTTAAATCAAGGAGTGTGCAAGATTGTTAGATTTTCAAACAAAGCTTTGGGTTTGTTCATTTGTTTTTAAGTAAGACCTTTATTCAGTTCATCAGGTCACAAAGTCAGTGGACCAAAGCACTAACCTGCCCTATTATGTGCTTTTATTTCACCCTCAGGAGTATGGTCTACTTCCTGAGCTAGACAACACAGAAGAACTAAAATACATCCAGTGAAGAAATTGGCAGGTATGAAGATTCATATTGGTTATGCTGGATGCAATGTCACATAAATGTAAGTATATCTCATTTCATGTATGAATTACACAAACATCCCATCGAAAAAAGGCTCCCTCCTGTACAGGTAAGACTATTTCAATCAAACAAGAACAGAGATTCCAGTTCACAGCATTTAGACCACCACATTAGTGATTCACATTTTTCACCCTTTCAGAATTTTTTACTAGTGCCTTCAATAGTTTTTTAGACCACTGCAAGCAAGTTGTGATAAATGAATACGCACATGGAGGCCATCCACAAGGAAAGCCTGCCGTTCGGCAAATTCTCTAGATTAGCAAGTTCTGCTCGTAACAGTAGAGATCAGAACTGATAGTGGCCACTGCACGATTTACATGCAGCTGCATGCTTTCTCAGAGAGGCATATAAAACTGTCCTAAGAGCAGCAAGAAAAGGCTACTTACTTCCCAGCTACATGAGCATTTTCAACATAAGCAAGCGCTGCTTCCAGGCCTTTCAGCTGAGCCACTGCATTGGAGTCGGTCACAAATTTCTTTATCAATCCAAGATACTTGGACCATTCAGGACTCTTTTCATCATCTATCTTCTGGAAGAGCTTAAGGGCTTCTTCATAACCGTTTAATCTGGCTTTCCATAGCTGGAACCAGAAATTGGACATTTAAATGTTGTGCTATTACAACCTTAACTCGCCAATCTCACAAAGCTCTTCAATCATCTTTGAAAGTATGCTCAGCAAGCTGTCACCTGCAGATTTCTCTTCAATGTTTATATGAATGACATGCAACAGGACAAAATGCTTGTTTTTCTCCAGCCAAGAATGATCTGGATAGAAAGATGCCAGTCTTCCCCCTGCTCTTCATAAGTTCCAGCAAACACCAATGAGGAGGTGGGAGCCCAGCAACAGTTTCAGCTACAGATGAGTAATTTCTCCACGTGAATGAGTGTACTTATCTGTCAGCACACAAGCTTACGCCATACAACGCTACTAAAATCTGCTTAATAGAGGTTATTCAGCCTCTAGGTTGGATAGAGCTGATGCAGTTTCAGATCTGTTAACATTCTCACTGTGCAGCTGTCAAGATTACCCAATTTCAGAGTATTTAGTTACAGAAACACTACAAAGTCATCATGAGCAGAGATACGCAGCAAACCAAATCCATGATTACCTACCTTATGTTCACATTTCTGATCAACGGGCAATTTCATCCACTCACTGTCGTCCCCCATTGTAAATCAGACTCTCTCTAAAACTACAGTAATTTCTGTGGAGATAAGGACAAGTTAGAAAACAGAACAATACATATTTAGACCTAAAAATACAAAAACATAAAACCAAACAAAACAAAAAAAACCCCAACAACAACAAAAAAGACCAAAACAACAAACCAAATCAAAACCACAACAAAACACACAAAAAAACCCAAGAACAAAACAAATGAACAAAAAACAAAACAAAAAAATCCCAAACAATACAACTCCCCTGTTCTGTAGCAAATCTCATCGCTAATATGCAATCCAAGGTTGTAATTATATTTAATGCACACTTTGAAGACCAGACGACTATTTTTTTAGCTCCAGAAAATTACCAGAAGCCATTAAAGATTAGAGAGTGGTGCAATTTGTAGTATTTCTCACACTACAAGTCTCAATAGGTGAAACTTTTAGTAAGCTGAAAAGGCATGTGGAATATAACCTCACCTAAGCTTGAGGAAGAATGTACTACAGCTAAGGCACTAAACCAAAATGAGTTCCCATCAACACTAAAAACTGGCTCTTACTGACACATGCTTTTAGCAACAGGTGCCATGAATCAGTGTCAAAAAATAATCAGATGCAAGTGTAAGGACAGTCATTTTAACAACTTTACAAACAGCACAACTGAAATGAAGATTCACCAAGAGGAACAAAAGCCATTTTTGCCCGAATTCTAACATAGCCAGCGTCAGCAACTGTCAACAAGAGATCCATTTATTGCCACATGTAGGGTTTAAATCCTTAGTCATTCAAGTTTTAGTGGTTTCCCCTTTCTCCCTTTCCTTTAGATTAAAATAAGAACACTGACTATTAGGGTATGACAGATGAGATCTTAGGCTCAATGCCCATCTCAGACTTATTGTACAAATAATCTGACTGCTCAGAAAATAATAAGAGAACCAGTCTGATGCAGAGAGGTCAGCAAAATGAAAATAGCAGCAGCAGTAGAAAGGGCTCCCAGTGTTATTTATAAGCACAATATCAAACCAGAGAGGGAGTAACACATTTCAACACACCAGTCTGAATTCACAGACCAAGCCAAAACCCAGCCATACACAACAATTTATCACTACAAGCACATAAGTACACAACACTAGCAGAATGCTCCTAACAGAAATTCAGCCTTTGGCCTACAAAGTATTTCACCTAATTCACTCAGAGGGTCTCTGTAGACAATTAATCCCTAGAATTAGGGGCATATTTTCACTCACATAAATTAATATAAGCAAGTACTTCAAAGCCTTCTGTCATCCACACAACACTAAGACATACAGCTAACCTGACAACAAAATTAGGCTAGCAACAGCATACAGTAAAAATAATCTTTTTTATTCCTTCCTGCATAAGTCAGAAGATACTTAAGTAACAACCCAACCTCCCAATAACTAAAAAAGAAAATCCATAAGAAACACAAAGAACTCCAAAATCCCTACCTGTCACGGATACACACAGCCTCACAGCAAATTACACAAAGCTTGCCTTAAATATTTACAGGTTCCTATGGATGTTAATACTGCTCTCCCTATAATTGCATAAACTATTAATTTGCCCAATGGCAGTAAAACAAGAGTCAATGTCAGAACACAAACTGACTACATACATAAACAAGTGTATCCAAGCGTTATTATGGTTTGCCCTTCTCATTCCCTTTCTCATCAAAACAACAGTGTGGATATTTTTTCTTGACATCAGCACAGTGGTAACAAGCGTGCTTCTAAAGAAGCACACTTTTTTGGGGAGGGCCAAACAACTGTAAACCACTGAGAATGCTTCTTACATAATAAGCAGATTCTTTCAAAGTACTCAGAAGTGAGGCTACCTAAAACCCATTCTACTGAACTGTTAATTCTGTTTCACTATCTTTTTTTAATGCTCAACTTACTAAATAAACAAAAAACCACAAAACCCTAGTCACAGCATTCCTCCATATCAGGAATTGACAACAAAGTACTCCAAATTAAAATTTACAATGAGAATAGAACTCCAAGGCCATACCAATCCCAAACAATCATACGAGGTCAGAACGGCAAGCGAGTTACTGCATCCAAACCCCATCAGCCTTTTGCAATGGATCTGCTTTCATGTGCTGAAACTCCTGCTTATGTTTTGTCTCCCCCAACCTCTCATTTGTTCTCTTATCCCTCCTTCAGCCTACTGAGAGGTCAAAATGAAATAGAAATCAGACACCTGATTCAAACTCAATGCATTTTACCTATTAAAAAACCAACAAAAAACCCCCACCAAACCCAACAAAAAACAGAAGCCAAACAAGCACACCGAAGCAACACAAAAAGCACTACCCCACACCCAAAAGCAGGATGCTCATGGCAAATACAGAAGTAAAACATATCTAACTCTATGAAGACAATGACTTCTCTGCAAAAGCAAGAAATGAGACTGAACTCATATGAAAAGCTTTCCAAACAGTCCTCCTAGTAATGGATGCAGGCATGCCCTATAGCCAACAGTTTCCAGCAGTAAAATTACCCATCCCTCAAGTTAGTTCTGCAGCCAAGTGCTGTCAGCAAAGACAGCTTTGCCAGTATAAACTGGCATTAGGAATATCTTCATTTGAATGCACCAATATAGAAATAATGAAGTACTTCCTCAGTGTGGATGCAGACAACATAAATAGATGCAGTGGTCTCTTCCCAAAGTCACGCACACCTTTGTGAGGAACAAGCAGAATGAACCCTATAGAAAATTAGGCAGCTCTGATTCTTAAACAGAAACTTGGAACTAATTCAAGCTATTGCCTCTTTATACTTTTTTTGTTGAAAAACACATAAGGAACAATACAAGGATAGTAGTTATTCTGAACAAAAACAAAAAGGGGAAGAAAGCCTGAACACATGCCAGCAACAAACACCAGGATAAAATTTTGGCACCTGTACTAGACATCTATACTGTTTTTTTTAGAAAACAGACAAAAGCATGAACTTCCTACTTCAATAATAAAAAGAAACATCACTTCTCTCCAGAGACCTGTCCTGCCAAGGAAAGAAGCCTTACTGTAGGACAGTCCTCAATCAAGTACTACAAACCTCAATTCAGTTCAAACCCTAAAGTCAACAGCAACTCTATTAAAAAGGCTTGTCCATTACCAGACTGATACTGATTTATAATTAGTTTTATCCTTACACATACACAACAGTTCACTGCCACAACGTACAACCTCTTGCTTGTACAGTAGTGATACACTACAGCTCTTGTCTCGGCAAAGACCCCTTATGTGAGGACACGAGGCTTGACTCCATTTTCATCAGAAGGCTGATTGATTTATGTTATTTATGTTATATATTATACTAAAATACTACATTAAAACTATACTAAAAGAACAGCGAGAAGAAGGATCAGAAGGCTACCAAGACAAGAATAGAATAGAATGCACAACAAAAATCCAGTGACTCTCACAGCCTTGGCACAGGTGGCTGTGATTGGTCACCAATGGAAAACAATCCACATGGACCAATGGAAGATGCACCTGTGGCCTTCCACAGCAGCAGACAGTTATTGTTTACATTTCTTTCCTGAGGCTCTCAGCTCCTCAGCACAGGAAAAATCCTAGCAGAGGATTTTTTCATAAAATATCATGGCTACACTACAGCATCTCAAATTTCCCTTCCCACATCACAATGTGCTTCACCTGGGGGGGAATCACACACGCTAAGAGAGACATAGGGAAGGGAGTTGTATCACCATGAAGCAGTGTTTCACCTGTTTTTTTTTCAGCCTGGTCAACTCAGTTCCCCCACATATATCGATCTACAATCGATACTTCAATTACACAATGGGTTAATTCCCTTCTGCACTGAATCTAGCATCTAAAAATAGTGATAAAATTGTACTCCCCCCAGTAATTTATAAATCCCTTTAGAACAGACAATTACTCAGAAAGTATTCCATGGTCACAGAGGGAAAGCTCCTTCTTAAACCAGTATTTCTAGCTTCATCACTGCTCATGTCTGCCCTGATGCCAAGATTTTGTACTGTCTACATCTTGCATTTAACAGAATAAAAGACAATTGTTTCTCCTTTCAATTAAGTCAGTGGATTCTGTGTGATCATAGAGTATCCCACATTTGACAAAAGGTTTTGCTTAAAAGCTTCTTTGCAAAGACATGTAAACCTCAAGCCATTACTTCTCAACAACCAAATAGCAAGTGGCCTCATTATACAATAACACAGCTAAATTCTGTTATTACTAGTGAATTTGCAGCAATGAAGTGTTTGACCTACATAGATTTTTTTTTTTTTGCTGCCACAACTTGGAACAAACAGAATTAGGTATTTCAGAAAGAACATTAATTTTGGTAAAATCCAGAAAACAAGCAACTGAAGCAACCTAACTGCCAAAGTAAGTTTTGTGAGAGACACTTGTCATAAAAGTGGTCAATGCAACATTTCCAAAAGCAAGTCACCCAAGAAATCAGTAGTGAAGATGAATAACAAATCTTTCCTGACAGGTCTTGGCAGGGCAGCTTTATATTACAGAGCAGTGAGAAAATGAAGACCATCAAGGAAAGAAGAGGATCTTTTGAAGGGAGATCATGCAAATTGCAGCAATAGTGGAAAGCATGTACAAGGCAGCACAAATGCAAGAATTTCAAAAGTAAAAGTGAGAATTCCCAAATGAATATACACAAGTTTGGGAAACAAATGTATCAACACACTAAAATATTGTGAGAAAGTATGAAAACATCAAAGTTTGGATTCACCATGCAGTACTCTGAACAGCTCTTACTCAACTTCTAAATAAATGTTTTTCCTGCTACAATTTGCAGAGCTGAATCACATTAACATCACAGCTTATAGTATGCTAAGGAAAAGTCCCTACACCATTAGCATTCTAAAATGTGATTTTTTCTGAAGCATATATTCACCACCTATCACTGTATTTTATTGTGAAGTGTCAGCTTCCAGACAATTTTCTACAGAAGATGTACAACAGCAAACCAGAAGCCATTTTATGCTAAACAAAACCAGCTGTTTATTGATAATGATTGTCTATTTCTCCCTATTGAGAAGTATTTCACCTATGAATATTGTCCCTATTTCACCTATTGAATATTAATGTTGCACAAGAACATAATCAAATATATCATAATTTGAAAGGTTCTCAAAAGCATTACTCAAGAATAAATTTTAAAAAAATCAAGACAGGTCTTTTTAAAGGAAAAATCAGTTTGAAATGTTCTTATACAGCAGGGCACAAATCGGGAGTGTATCTAGTTAGATGTCACATTTCAGATAAAACTATACTTCTTGGCAGACAGATCTCTGGTAGTCCAGCCACAGTTTTCTCAGCAGAAAGAATTATTTGTTTGTTTATTTGTTTAATGGCAGTTTTGGGTCACATTTGTTCACTGTCTCTGAAAGGACAAAGTTTCACTTTCTTAGAAGTTTAGCCCAACACGGTTTTTTATTTGCCAGCCAAACCTTCCCATTAGACACAACATAAAGTAGCTCTGAAAAAATTTTGAAGACTCAAGTAATCATAACATAATTTTAAAGGCTGGCATTTTCAATTGACAGATGAATTGTGAGTTGCAAGATATACACTCATGTTAAAAAAAAATAAAGATCTCAGAATAACAAAAAGGAGAAATACATGCTAAAGGGAAGCTACTGTTTCAGCAGCAATGAAATGGCATTCAAAAACAAACAGCATTAAATTCTCTCTTGCTTGCTTTAACTTGTATGTCCTAACTCACCTCAGTGAAATTTTAATAGCACAAAGCTACTGGTAAGAAATACAAATACTTATCTGGAAAAATACATTTTGATACATGGCCTCTGAAAGTAACCAGGGCTGTTCTTTTCCATTCATATGAAAGTGAGAGAAAATGCAAAATAAACTGACCTTCTGTTACAGCTAGGACTAAAAGCAATTTGTAACTGCATGGGTAAGCCTGGAGTGAAGCCAGTCGTAGGGAGCCGAGAAGGGCAAAAGGGAAAAGGGCAACACACGGGCAAGTGCACAGGCATGCACTGACATAATTCCAAGGGTGGGCAGTTGGGAGTGAAAGATGTCAGTGGGACTCTGCTCGTAAGCTGCAAAGGCCCCCACCCCTCAAGAGGTTTTATAAAGCTCAGGCATGAAAAGGCTCATGTGATTTTCTTTAAAAGGACGGCCTGAACTGCTGATGAAGGAAAGCTCCCGCGGAGACATCACTAGCTCCCTCCTTCTCCAAGGGAAGCTCCCTCCAGCACGGCTTCCCTCTGCAACTAGCGGCGCCCCCGCCATCCCCAGCACCTTCCCGAAGAAAACCCCCTCCACTTCTGCCCGCAGCCCGGCGACGTTTCCCACTCCGCGGGTGTGTGGCCGCAGGCCGCGGCCGGGCACGCGAGCAGGCCGCCCGCCCTGCCGGCATTGTCTGTGCCCGCCGCCCCCGCCCCACGGCCGGGCCGGGCCGGGCCCTGCCGGCGCCGCCGCGCACCGCCCGCGGCTGGGCCGGGCCCGGCCGGACACTCACCCTGACAGCTCCGGGCCGGCTCCCGGCAGCAGCGGGCGGGAACCGCGGGCGGGCCGGGACGAGCCCCTCCCCGCCGCGGGCGGGGCTCGGGGCGCCGCGGCCGCACCTGGGCGGGAGCCGGCCCGCGCCGGGGCCAGACAAAGGCGGGCAGGGCAGGGCAGCGGCCCCGCCGCGCTGACCCCGCAGCGGCCCCAGGCACATCGCGCTCCCTCCCGCCGCCGCCGCTCGGCCCTGCCGGCGGCCGCGGTGCCGCCTTTCGGCAAAGAAGGGGCCGCCGGGCCGGCGAGCAGCTTGGCCCGCCAGGCCTGCTGTCCTCATGAGTCATACCCGAACGCCCATGCCCGTCAGAACAATTACTACTCTCAGAGGGAGCTGCGGTCATACCCGAGCATGCAGCAGACATTATCCCAGGCCACCAATCATCCAGCAATCCCTAATTGAAGGAGGGAGCGGTTCTGAAACCCGACAGCAAGAACAAGGCCAGCCGTGGGGAAGGAGAAACAGTGCCTTCCAAAGGAGATAGGAACGAAGAGCCTGGCACCACACCATCCCCGCATTTCATGCTGCTGCAAGATGTGTAATGACAGCACTCTGGTGGAGCTGATTCATCAGCAATCTCTCTAGCCCATCGTCTGACATTTTGAGATGCCTTTTCTATAGCGACGATAGCAACTGAAGAAGCTGGTATGGTGGGAACTGGATGTCACTTGCTTCCTCCTCAGAAGAGCATCAAGCTATGTGATGTAAGGCTGTATTTCTCCAGCCATCTTTTTAGCTAGCTGAAGAAAGAAGCCTCTTCCAGGCCCCGCCAGCACCAGCCATGCTTCCCACTGAATAACTGCTCAAGAATTACTTTCAATACATCTGCAACCATTTGCTCAGAGACAGTCTGTTGTACCTAAAAGGCCATTTGCCAGTGATTCTGCTTTGATAGATCACTCTCTCCACGTTGCTTATAAGGCTTAGCCCTATCACAGTTCTTGAAGTAGAAAAAAAACCAAACTGTGAATCTGGAAGTTCATCGTGAGGGGAAGCTACCAAAACAGTGAAGTTTAAAGAAAGGCCAAGCCTGAGGCAAGAAAACCAAACCAAATTCTAAATTTTGTACAATCAACTGATCTCATGTGGGACACTAAAGAGCCAAAACTATATAGGCCATTTACACTCAATTATTCTACCTTCTGAAGTGAACCTGTCTCAAAGTTTTAGTAACAGACTTCTGTGAGTATACCTTTAGAATACTCCAACATTCAGGACTCCATGCATTCTGAACTAAGCAGCTTTACAGTTTCAAACTAATAGATTCACTGAAAGCCTATAGCATCACTTTCTTTGATACAAAAGTAATACATGAGGAAGGGCTCCCATTGCTGGTAGCTCAACTTCCCGACAACTACTCATCCCTTTCCCACCTGCACAAGGCAACCTGAACTGCACTGCAGTTCAGCAGAAATAGCAGAAAATCAAACACTAAAAGCAGCAAAAAGTAAAAACCACAGAATAACCAGATAGATGATATACAACAAACGTAAATCAGTTAGAAAACTGTAGCACATAAGATTTTTAATTTTTTTTTTATTCTTAGAACAGAATCCTGGTTTGCTTAAAGCACACAGAAGTATCATTCCTCAGCCTCTGTCTTCCGACCCAAAAATTTCCAGATTCAGGAGGAAAACCCTCTGCATGCCAACTTGAAAAGTACTGTCTTTGGAAGAATCACAAGACTATCTGTTTCAGAAACAAAATCAAATGAAATGCGGGAAAGGTGTGTGTGCAGAAGCATGGGACACACATTTCCACGCAGCTCTTTTTCGCATATACTAGAGAGAATTCAACAGGAAGCACCTCCTGCTGAGGGGCTCTGGCAATCTAAACACCCGCACCCAACAAGAGCTGCAGAAATAAGAGATGACCTCGCGCTTTTGGTTTTAAGACTACAATCACCCCACAGAATGTTTTGTTTAGGACGTTCTGGAGGGGGAACCGATCCTGCACGCAGCCTCAGGGGGCAGAAGGCGCTCGGTCCGCATTTCCCTTAGGGGATGCTCCGCTCCCCCGGCGGCTCCCAGGCCCGCTATCCCGGCCGCCTCCCACGGAAGGCCGCCACCAGCAGCCCCAGGCCCACGACGGACGGAGGCGGCCGCAGCGGAGCCGCCCAGCCCGCGGTTCCCGCGGCTCCATCGCCGCCGGCTGCCGGGCGGCCCGAGCGGGCTGCGCCTCCGCGGCGCGGCACAGGCCGCGGCCTCCCGCCGCTGCCAGCCGCAGTCCTCACGCCGCCGGGCTCTGCGGGCGGATGCCGCCGCAGCCCGCGGGTCCGGGCCATCCCCGCGGGGAGATGCCGCACCGCGGGGACTACGCCTCCACACGGACCCCGGGAGAAACGGGGAGGCTCGGGCCTGGCGGCGGAGGAAGGCCTAGCCACAGTCCCACGGGCGCGGACAGAAAAGGGGCCGAGCTCACCGGGGAAAGGACAAGGACGGCGAGGCTCACCTGGGCCCGGCGGGTCGGGCCGGCCACGGTCCGGCGGCTGCTCGGCGGGGTTTGAAATCGCCAGCACCGCCCGCACCTCCCAGTGTCCGCCGCGCCCATTGGCCGCTGCCGGCCCCGCCCGCGCTCGCGCCCGCGCCTCTTATTGGCCCATTTGAATCCGGCAGCCGCAGCGCGTGCTCCCGAGGCGGCGGCGCCCCCGCCCGTGGGAAGGCGCCCGGCCCGGGAACTGCCGCGGTGCGCCCGTCCGCTGCCTCGGCCGCCGCCGCGTCCCCAGGGAGGCTGCCGGAGGGAGCTGCCGGGCCCTCTACGGGGGGCGCGCAGGGCCTGCCTAGGGCAGCCGGGTCAGGCCGCGGGACCCGCTGGCAAAGGGCTAAAGCATCTCGGGGCTGATGGATTCGGCTTTGGGGAAGATCCTGTTGCAGAGGAATGGGCCTGCTCTTCGCTGTGCTCAGTGAGTTTGCAAAGCAGCAACTCAAGAAACGACTGAGAGGGCACCTCATCCATGTCTGTCAGCGTAGCCATGATATTTTATGAAAAAATCCTCTGCTAGGATTTTTCCTGTCCTGAGGAGCTGAGAGCCTCAGGAAAGAAATGTAAACAATAACTGTCTGCTGCTGTGGAAGGCCACAGGTGCATCTTCCATTGGTCCATGTGGATTGTTTTCAATTAATGACCAATCACAGCCACCTCTGCCAAGGCTGTGAGCAGTCACAGGATTTTGTTGTTGATTCCTATTCTATTCTTGTCCTGGTATCCTTCTGATCTCCTTCTCTCTCTGTTCTTTTAGTATAGTTTTAATGTAGTATTTTAATATAATATATAACATAATAAATCAGCCTTCCGATGAAAATGGAGTCAAGCCTCGTGTCCTCACATAAGGGGTCCGTGTTGAGACAAGATGTCAGTATCTGAAGAGGCTGCCAGAGAACCAGGCTCTGCTCGGTGGTGCCCAGCCATAGGACAAGAGGAAACGGGCAGAAACTGATGTACAGGAAATTCCACACGAATAGGAGGAACTTCCTTACTGTATAGGTGACCGTGCACTGGGAGATGGCCTGAGCAGCTGTGGAGTCTCCCTCACTGGAGATCACAGGATTTGTCTGGACACTGTCCTGTGCCAGGTGCTCTGGGGTGACCCTGCTTGAGCAGGGAGGTTAGCTCAGGTGACCCACAGTGTCCTCTCCACCCTGACCTGTTCTGTGAACTGGTTTTGGAGCACAGTGTGTTTTCTCTCCTTTTCTTCATTTCACCTTAAAAAATTTAAACATTTTTTGGGTGATCAGAATAGAAGACAAGGGACAGCAGAATGCCATGCACGCAACTGCAATTAATCTTACACTGCTCTCTCCCCACCATGCCACATGAGCACCATCAGTTTTTTGGAAGAGAGGCAATTTTTTCATGACCTGACTGAAATAGCTTTTGCACTGTGCTTCAGTTGTGAAATTAGCAGAAATACAGTTGTTTTAAATGTTTTAGGTAGTTCTTTCATCAGAAAGGGACAGAATGTGTTACAAGATTAGCACCAGTACTGCAGTGTCAGGTATTAGTGGATGTTTCATTCATTACTCAGCCTTTGGCACGATTTAAACTCTTGGTTATAAAAAAAAAAAAGGCAACAGAAACTTAAACAAAACCCCCTACAGAATGAAAAAGCAGCTCTTCTTCAGAACTTTATTTTCCACTCAGCAGAGGCTTGAGATCTCTACAGTCCTAATACATGCCAAAATGAACAGCCCCTTCTGTTGCCATGTTAAAGAGGGGGTGAAAAAGCAAGCTGGGGCAGAGTGAGAGGTATTATGTGTGTGAAAGAATCTGCAGAAGTGCGTATAGATATTGTGTCCTTGATTCAGAATCACAGGGGTATAGTGTATGCTACAATCAAGTTTCTAAGAACCCAAATCTGTTCCTATCTTCTTGCTCCTCTCAAATGAAGCAAAGTTGAGGTTCTGTCTGAACAGGTTTGGGAGTTCCTCCTTCAGAGGAGAGTCCAAATAACATGTATGATTCACAACCAAAAGCCAGGCAGAGTGGTTAAG
The DNA here is from genome assembly GCF_036417665.1 of Passer domesticus. NCBI lineage: Eukaryota > Metazoa > Chordata > Aves > Passeriformes > Passeridae > Passer > Passer domesticus. The sequence goes on from NC_087479.1 coordinate 39,089,052, forward strand.
AAAAGCTAAATTTATATTAAATTATCATCAACCCCTAAAATATTGAACACAGTGGTTAAATAACTCCAGAAAATCCAATGTCTCCAGCGAGTAACGTTAAAACCATTACACAGGAACACACGGAAATCACTGACGTTAGCTCGAGACAGACAGGAGAGAGGTTTGCTTTTTACACAGTAAATCAGTGCTCAAGAGATCATCCTCCGGTAGCCTTTCCACATTCTTAACATCCTAAGTGCAACGAGGGTCTTCTGTTCCCCGGAATGGGGAACCATGATGCATCCCCAAGGCAGCATCTCACCGGGGCTGTCTCTAGAAAAAAAGACACAAATTTCTGCCCACCTCACTGGTAGAGGAGGCTGTGTGACATTTTATTGCTCCTTTTCACCATAATCATTTGAGGAAGGGAGCAGAGAGCAGTTATGAAAGGTTGTTAGGCTGGAGTGCACAGGGTCTCTCCTAAGAAGCAGCAGAGAATATTGATCAAGGTGGAGATCACAAACACCATGAGTTGTTGAAAAGACTGACTGTGTTTTTGCTTTCCCTTCCACACTTACAACTTGGACAGCAATTACTCTGACAGGCTGACTTAAGTGACAGGTCTGGGCAGATGTTTCCCTTCACCCCTGTCCCACCTCAGGATTTTGGTGCAGGGTCACATAAGCTACCGGGAAAAAAGAGAACAACCCATTCCAAAACCCTAAGAAACCCTGCTCTCATACAGGTCAGAGCCTTCCTCTCCCATCTCCCCACTCCCAGCCCTGATGCCCCTGCCCCTACACATGGTTTCTGCTCAAATTGATTCTTCTGCTTATGCTTGAGCCCTCTGGTGTTGTCCCTGCGTGAAGTGGCTTAGATGGGCAGCATCCATGTCAGTGATATGCACTCCTTTCTCAGTTCCCAGTCAAGTCCACACCTCAATCCAAAAGTGCCTCTGCCCAACAAAATCAATGCTTCCAAGGCTGGAGTCAAATAAATAATTAAATAAAAATCTAATTTAAAAAAAAATTAAAAATAAATCCCTCTGGGAATAGGGAAGAGTCCCACATTAACACAGGGAGATCCAAGCCTTAGCTCCAGTTCATTTTCCACAGGAATATACTCCAGTCAGCCCAATGGTGCAGTTAGGGACAGAGTCTCAAGCCAACTAGCCAGGTCGAAGCTGCAACCTTCCCCTATCTATCCCAAAGCTACCTCTACTGTGAAAAGTACAGGCAAACTACTGGCAACTGTTGTGTTCTTCAGGGGTAGCAGGCCTGTTAGCATATAAATAAGGTTCAAGCAGAGTAGGATGATTCTCCTTTTTAATCAGCTGAAAAAAATATTGCATGGGAGATGTACCCTCCCCCTACCTCTGAACCATACCCCAGTGTATGTTTTGCTCTCTTTACACCATGGATGGGAATGTACTTGACCTCTTTCCACACGATAAAAGAGGTTACAAAGTTTGCAGTGAGAAATTCTTCACAGGGAAGTTCTGCTTCCAAGGATCTGGCTTAATGCTTAATATTTTACCATGTGATTTGAGGGATTAATATACATTTTGTTTTTGAAGAAGTGTCAAGCAATATTTTCTCTTTTTTCTTTTTGAACAAACAGATGACAAAAGAGTATGAAGAGGTGGTAATAGTCCTTGGGAGCATGCAGGACCCAGCTCCAAATGCTGCTGGGTTTTGGCTGCAAGGGTAGGATGACATTCACCTAAAGGGTAAGAATCTTGGAGGCCAGAGAACTACAGCTCATGAAGCTGATGGGAAAAATTATTTTGGCAAGGAGAGCTATTTAGTGGTAACAGAAGAACTTAAAGTGCAATTCTATCTGATAAACAACTACTTAGAATGGCCCTTGCAGCTCCTGATTATTGTCTCCCATTCTAGGTCAAATGGGCTCAGCCTAGTAATAAAGCAGCTCCTAACTGTCAGCACTAAGCATTCCCTTGGGAAAGACTCGACCTAGGAATTTTCTCTTTTCCCTTATTATGGTAATCAAAGGTCCTAAAGGCCAAAATAATTGGGACCTTGCAGAATTGGGACTAGTGGGGACTTAGCAAATTTTCTTTTTCTTTTTTTATATATCAGTTATGCAAAGATAGTAAAATTTAGGTCTTACTGAGATCCATTTTCCCCCATTAGCTCTGTAGAGCTAAGTAAAATACCAATTTCTTCTTGTCTGAAGTTCAGCACTCAGACTCCAGTATGCACAGGGAACAGTTCTGAAAGGGGCATTTGCTGACTCTTGTTTTTCCAGAGTAGAAACATGTTTTAACAGGAAAGGGGAGAACAGGAGCAGTGTCCACTGCCAGCAACAGACACAGTGCTCCATTCTGAGCATTCCTTGTAGTTTTTAGTAGCAGATATGAAAGTAAGCAGTGATGCTCTCATGAAGTGAGTCTTGGCAACTGTGGTTATCCTCTTTATGTCTTTACAAGGTGACCTGATGTTGTGTCAGTGTCCTCTTGAGCCCCAAATTATATCCCATCTATACCAAGACCTCTCTCATGTCAGAGACCCCTCAACACAAAGCCTCAAAGAGTGCTGCTAGTGCTGGAATGACCAGGGGTACTTCTGTGACCACGAGCCAGCAATGAGGCAGCTCTGCTCTCTTCATGGGCATTGACCGTGAGCTGGATGACACAGGACTTCCAGGTTGCCAGGGAACAGACACTCTGAACCAGATTCAGGGCAGACGAGTCACTGCAAAAGTTAATGTGGCAACTTCCAGGAAAAGGGAACATATAAATAAACCACAGACAGTGAAAATGAGTCAAAAGGGTCTCTGGGTTCCAACCAACCCACCCATCCTCCTTCTCCAAACACAACAACACAGCTGCCCAAGCTCCTTGCTGAAAGGCAGTCCCAGTCTCAGGCCCCTTGCAAGAGAGGCTGGTCTCTGTGCCCTTCCTTGCCAGGCAGGCAGAGTCCTGTGGTTTTTGTGCCGAGCAGAGGGTAGGGAGGGTACGACTGTTTCCAAAGTCACGTGTACTTTAGACCTCGCTCTCTGTGGAGGGCTTGCGTTGGTGTTTCCAGCCTGTGTCCGGGAGTGAGCCCCGCCGCTCAGGAGTGGCTGCTGCTGTGTTAACACTGCTGCATTCAGACTGTTCTTCCTGCAGCAGCTGCTCAGTTTCCGTGTCATCCAGTGAACCAGAGCTAGCCTGGATAGAGACTGTATCCGTCTTCATGCAGACGTGGTCCCGGAGGATCCCTCCACGGGAGCTCCGAATCTGCTTAAGGTCATCCCATTCGGAATCATCACTGGATAAAAGGCATATTCCCTCCACAATCTTGATCTTCTCCTTAGTGTAGCTGTGGTCAGGACCGGTCTAGGGAGAAGACAGATGAATGAAAAAATACGGCTATGGAAAAATATGGCAAAGAGCAATGCAGAGCTGGAATGAAGACAGGGAAGCAGACAAAGAGCTGGACCTCCATGTAAACAGACACTGGCTTTAACTGCCACAATGACAGAACCCATTTTAAGCTTTCTTTGTTCTTTAGGAACCACCCCCAGATGAGCCCTTCCTGCAAGGGCTCTCATTCCAAACTCCATGATTTTTCAGTCATGGAAGCGGAATGAGGATGAGACTGCTCTTCTCATTCAACTATACATATTCACTGACAGAAGAGAGTAAGAACACAGCCTAAAAAGGAAGGGAAAAACCCCCACCAAACAAAATGGGAAGCAGAAACAGACATAAAACATGGTAAAAGTAGGCAGAAGATCAATTCTAGGTTTGCAAATCTTTACATCTGAGTCAGTCATTCTAGATTCACCTCTCAGCAAAGCACAGCTGGAATACCACTGTTGAGTCCAAGTCTCACAGCAGCACGGGGGAAGGAGATTATAGGGAAACAATAAAATTATCAGAGTGTCCTAGGGTGAGATTATGATGCTTGTATCCCCAGTCGTGTGTTCTGTTAGTGCTGGATATTATGTACTGTGCCTTCAAGACTGGCTCTGAAGAGCAAGGTTTGTTTTGGTTTGTTATCAGCCTGCTCCCCCACGGCTGGCGGGACAGAGAGACGGGGCAGTACATAGTGCTGCTTTTGCTTTTTGCTTGGCTTTTTGCTGCTTGCTTTGCTCTTGCTCCTGCTCTGCTTCTGCCTTTTTTTTTTTTTTTTTTGCTTCTGTTAGTTAGTTTAACTAAGCAGTCCAGACCTTTTTTCCCTGGACTGTTTTTTCCCTTCACTTTTTGGACCCATTCAAACCTGATCCGGACTGGGACCTGGGAAACACCAAGAGTTTACATCTGCTGGCTGCAGCAGCTATCCCCAGCGTCGGAGGGAGAAACAACAGAGCAACCACCCCCAGGAAAGACTTTCTGAATTTGTCATCCTTTTCAGATCAGTGAAAGTGTTGTCATCTGGTATTATTCATTTTGTGTGCTGGGGGTGTTTTGCTTGTTAAATAAACAGGTTCTTTCCACTTCTCTCCGAGGAATCCTTCCCAAACCGGAGGGGGGAAGGGGCTGTGTGGGTTTGCTTTCTGGGGGGCCCCTTCTGTAGGTTTTCTCCCAGATTTGCCCTAATCCAGGACACAGAGGCAAAAGGGACCACACTGAGATTAAAATAGTGAAATCTAATTTGGCTCACTAAGAAATAAGGAGCACCTGATCTATCCCTGAGGAGAAAGTGGAGGCAGTGGGGAAATATACATCTGTATATATCAAGGAGCATCGGAATTAAGAAAAAAGCGGAAAGGATTTAGATTCCCAGATAAATAATCCTGGCTTATTCTTAATAGACAAGGCTAAAATGGCTTGAAGATTTGGGGAATCTATTGGATAGTACCTTTGAAAAACAGTAAGGGAAAACTCTTCCCTTTGTAAGTCTGCAATCCCTGCCAGACGAACCAAGTGATCTAACAGATAATCACAAATAGTCCTAACAGAAATTGCCTTTTTAAAATATCAGTGAGTATGAGTAGCCAAAGCCCAGATCAAAAATTCTGCCATAGAAAATTACTTATATGTTCCTGACAGACAGTAGAGCTAGTTTAAAGACATAAAAGCAGAGGAGGAAACCAAGAAAGAGCAATTAGTACGGACAGCGCTTGAGCCACACAACAGAGCTTGAGTGAGTGAGGCAGGATCAAACACACAGAGTAGTGATACCTGACATGAGGATGTGGACGGAAATCAGAAGAGGGAAGATGAGAAGCTATCTGAGTGATAAGAAAGCTTCTGAGGAGAAAAGAGAGGAGAAACTAAGTGCTGCAAGATATATTAAACTCTCTCCATCGTGTGGCACAAAGTACGGACCTCTGAAGGGCCTTTAAAATGCTCTGTTTAATAAGGGCTCTATTTTTTTTCCCATCCCCCCCTTTCAGGCCATGCACAGCCAGGAACCACTTTCTTGTTACCAAACCCCTTCTGGCTGCCTGGTTCCCCTGATGACTGTCCAAAGCAGCCTTGGTGCAACAGTCACTAACCACGACCTGTATCCAAGGAAGACAATTTCAATTGGCTCATGCACTTTTGAGGGCCATCACCCAATGCAAATGAAATACAAGACACTGTGGGAGTGGGTAAGAAGCAGAGAACTAAAGACAGGTCAAATTCACTACAGCTCACTGGGGAAGAAGTGCTGCTGGCTGATGTCCATAGCAGTCTGAACAATTCAATGAAGCTGTCGTTCTGTGTCCTAAAAGTAAATGCTCACAAGTTGCAATCCTTCCACATAGTGAGGCCTGTAATACTCAACAGCAGCTTGAGCTGGGCTCCCAGCTGTAGCAGTTCTTACCTCTTTCTTGTAGCACAGCTGGTTGTACATGGTTGGTTTGGGAATGGATTCAATCTTCACCTCTTGGGTAGATGTCCGATATGAAGGATTACTGTAGGTTAGGTTCCCCAAGCCAGGCTCCGTAAACTTGGACTTATTATGTCTAGAGGGAGAGAGCTGTCAGAAAAGTCACAGGAACCCCCTGCCAGGATCCAAAGTTCCTGAGTGCTCAGCAAGTGGATGGCTTCAGCCATCTCCACTGTCCCTCAAAGACAGAATCCTGGCTTCACCTGGCTCTTCAGCAACGAGTCCATTTACTAGCTACCAGTACAGCAAGGCACTGCCATGTAATCACAAAGGCTGTCATGGCAGTAACTTGTGAAGTTATCTGTCAGAAAGCACATGAGCTCACACATTTACTGAGATACGAATTATCTCACATTCCTGTCCATAACTCATAAGCTCTCTGCAGAAAATTTAGCCAATAAGCTTTCAAATAATAGAACTGTATGACCAACACTTTAGAGGAACAGGACTCAAACCTTGCAAATAAAATCATCAAGCACTCTTTGCAATGGAGGAAAAAAGGACTGTAAATGACAATAAAGAAAGATTTAGTGCTTTCGGAGACCTTCTCCTACAACCCAAGAGTTTACAATTGGCCAGGAGAGGGAAAAAAGATCACTTACCTATATATAATTAAAGCAGCAATAAGCAGCAAAATAAACAAGATGCTGAGAAGACCTCCAATAATGTAGCTGACATGCAGTCCTTCTCCTGAAAGTGAATACCAAGAGTAATTTATGTACTCATTTTATATTTCATTGGATAATACTGACCTTGGTGTAATGCCTGATGCTGGGGCTTTACCCATACAGAAGTATGTAAACTAAAATGTCAGCACATTAAGGTTTAGCAGAGGGTTTTGTTTGGCTTCATATGAAACAAACATATGGTCAACTTTCCTCCCTTTTCCAGGCCCCAGCAAACCAAGAAGTGTCAAGATCTTTGTAACGGGGTTATAATGGAGGAGTTAGACCCCCCCCTTGCTGACAGGTTACTCCAGCATTGGGAAGCAATTACTACAGTCAACCATCTTCAACTAAATACAAAGGGGACAGTGAAATAGAGTACTATTAATGGGAAGAGCCCAGTGGATGAGGTATAGGATGAAAGAAAAAACACAACTATTCTTCAGACCAAAGAGTCACTTGGTAAAGTCCCCATCTAGGTTAATGAATGTCTACAGAGGCATTTTGCTCTAGTCAGAGGGCATTTCAGTAATTCAAGTCTGAGTTTCAGAAATTTCAGTTTCAGACACTATGGACTGGAATGCCCTGAGCACATCTGGAGGAACAACCCTGGAAGAGAAGAGTTAAAGAAAAGCAACTCACCCATGGTGGCTAACACTGCCTCATTGGCACGAGTACACAAGCCTTGCCTGGCATCTTTGTCAGAGCAGCTGAAAGACAGAAGGACATTTCAGTTATTTACTGAAAGCAGAATCAACAGTAACAAAGGTATCAAAAAACAGGATGGAATGGGCTAGCACTGATATCCCTTCCCTTTCCAGTTAAAAACCACAGGTCTTCCTTTTTCTTCTTCAGTATTCTGCATCCAGAGAAGAGACAATTATACATACAATATATAGGAGGTGTGTAAGGATATATCAGTTACTGGTCTGCAGTATCTTTATATCCAATTCATTCTAGATTTGCCTCTTGGGTACGTAAGTGTACTCATATCTTTCAGGAAACAAATTTCAGCATCAGTGCAGAAGCAAAAATCAAAATATCTCAAAGTCAGCATGAAGACATTTCCATTCAATAAATCATACTCAGCTAAGTGCAAGTTTTGCTCTGTAAATAACTCAGCCATATACTATAGAGCTACTCTTTTGCTGAGCTGTATAAATAGCAGGCTGTAGGGAATTAGCAGAAAAGAGTCTCTTAACTACCTGCATTGTAAATTAAATGTTAGAGCTGCAAAGATTCTGTTCTGCCCCAAGCAAGCTATCCCCTTCCCAGGACAGAACCATTTTCTCAGCTGTGTGGGTCTAGTCTGAGATGTTTCACTAAATTGAAGCAACAGACTCCTCTGTCCTCCTCTCAGAAATAGGTTCTCAAAATTAGGAAATTCAAAAATCAATCAAATGAATGACACAGGAACTAAAGGCAGATTTTAACACTTCAGTACAGTCAGACTACACACACATTTCAACAAAGGATCTCCAGCTGTTTCTTACCATCTCAACAATGGCTCTTTGCCATCTCAACTGCATCTTTGTCATAATAGTTTCATTCATTAAGAATGTGAAATCTGCAGCTGGAATATCCTCTTTTGGCTACGGATAGGTATGATTGTAACCAGAGGGGGCTTGCATGTGGAACCTTGCAAAAGCTGGGACTTTCACACCCCAAGAGAACAAGAACACTTGCTCTCTTGTTCCAAGAGAACAAGAACACTTACTTTCCTTCCACTGTTTCCAGAGATGTGAGAGGTTTGGTTGTTGAAGTACCTAGCCTGCCAGGTGGTGTTGGACTTCTCTCACTTACACTGGTTGGTTCCGGTCCAGGGGGCACCACACCAGGAACTAGAACAACAGAGAAAAATGAGTAGGACTCCAACTTTGTGGGGCAGATAAACAAGTCTGATAGGCTTGTCTAGGCCATTTCCAAAACTCTCTATATCTTATATGAGCAGCCTTCCCATCTCAAGCCCAGTCTGTCAGCAGAAAGGACAAGAAGTCTCTATCACTCACAACCACTGGCCTTGGTTCCAATACATGACTGCATAAGATCTATACACTGGAGAGCCTCAGCTGCTCTGGTTGCCATTGCATAAGCAGTAGCAGTGGCTCACTTACGGAAGCTACTACCCAAGTGACACTCAGTAAACTCACTCGTAGAACAGGGCCGCCCATCTGGCTCATCTGGACACGCGCAGACAAAGTCAGAAGCCCTGGCAAAGCAGAGGTGAGTGCAGCCTCCATTGTTCACTCCACAAGCATTACTACCTGGAAGGAATAAAAAATTTTCTAAATATGTTACATCTGAACAAAAAGGGGGCTCAGAACAACAACCTTCTTTGCTGCTCAGCCAGAAATACTTCCTAGAAATCCAGTAAGTTATGTTTTTGGCATATGCCTGCCATCTGATTGCTAAGAAAATATGACAATAGCCAAACACTGAATTGGATTAGGGCAATCTTAAAAGGAAGGTACTGGAAATCTTTAGACAGAAGCCCAGACAACACAGTTGCAGGGATAAAAAACACCAAAAACCTCACATTCTTCTGGTTTAACACAATGTTGGGTGAACACCATTAAGATGCACTTGGTTGAAAAGTCACAGGTAGACAAAGAATGAGCTAAGGGAAGATGCATTAGTAGTTTGAGGATAAAAAGGGATGTCATCCTTACTTGATATTCCACAATAGGGCAGTAGTTCTAGAGTTCTTTTGGTCTGTAATCAGAATTTGCCTGAATCAAGGTCCTTCTTTTTACCTGTCTGTCTCTGAGGAGAAACCACAATGATATCCATCAATCCCTCAACATTGGCTAGGACTGTCTCTTTGTTCCGCCCAGAGTATTTGTCCACTCTCTGGATAGATTTAGTTTGCCAGTCAGTCCAGTATATCCATCTGTCCTGCTGCTCAGGGAGACAGCAAAAAAAAAAAAATCACAGCCATTATTAGCATATTTAGTCATGTATGGGTACCCTTACCCATAAAAAACATATCCCAGTGGCAGAAGGCCCAAAACAGAGGCCTTTTCAAACCCTTACCCTCTTACTGTAAAGAAGCTGGCTGTGTACACCCCACTGTTCAGACAAACTTCCTTTGTTAGCTCCGGAGAAGATTTAAGTACTATCCCCTCAGCCATCTCGGTTTCCTCAGACTGTAACAATTCCCTGTTCCCAAACTCCACTATACAAACTCATCAACACACCAGGGAGAATGGTGGCAGCAGGAAAACCTTCTCACCTGTGTCAGTGCAAAGGGATGTGACACCTGGCTGACCAACACTTGTCGTAGCTTCCCACTGAGGTCACAACTCTCTATCCGATCAAGGTGAGCATCCACCCAGTATATCCTGAAGGCACAGGGAAAGAGGTGAGTTTCCATCTATACAACCTCTCTTTACTTTCTAGTCATTCATTGACCAAGATCATGGAATCATAAGATGGACTAGGAAATAAAATCTATAGAAGAAAGCCCCAAAACACCCCAAAACCAAACCCAAACCCACAGTGCTACTTCAAAAAATGAAGATAAGAATGCTAAAAAATTCATTATATCCCTTAACTCTATACAAGTTTAAAAAAATCTTTCACTGACCTCCTGGTATCATAATCCAAAGTCAATCCATTGGGCCATCCTAGGTCAGTGTTAATCAGGATTTTACGTTCAGAGCCATCCAAATTTGCCCGTTCAATTTTAGCAATGTGACCCCAATCTGTCCAGAAGAGATACCTGAAGAGATAAACGGCAAGTGTAAGAAGAAAAGACCATTTCATTTGGCCTAAGGAAAGTTTTAGTTATGAATCAAACTGCCAGATTCTTCAGGTCCAAAAAATATAATGCTGTCTGTAGCCTGCTTCTCACAGCTATCTGCCCAACCTTCAAATTCATTGTCTGCCTGACTACTACAAGTCTTCAGAGTCAACCCCTTACTGGTACTTGTAGATTCACATGGCACATGTCTTCTTCCTCCCACAACCTCCTCTTCCAGCCTGCCTCTTCTTCCCCACCAATAACCCCACACCTACCCCTTCTTGGGAAAGACAGCAATGGCTCGAGGTTCATCCAGGCTGTTATTGATCAGCACTTTCCTGGAGCTTCCATCCAGTCTAGCCACTTCAATGGTATTGCGCCCTGTGTCTGTCCAGTAGAGGTTCCTGGCAACCCAGTCCACTGCCAGGCCATCTGTAGTCTTCAAACCCTGACCAATAACAGTTTCCATGTTGCTGCCATTCAGATCAGCCCGCCTGGATCAAAATCAATGACAAACAGCAGTGAGGAACTGCTAGTTCCTGGAAAGTGGGATCTCCATCTCACATGGCCACTGCATACTAATACCTCCCTAATACTTTTTGCCCCACGTGTCCAGTGGGTTAAACACACCTTCAGCATGATGCTATGTACCAAAGACAAGGTGTTAAGTACTGGTGTGCTCAGTTTACTGGCACACTCAGCACAAGTCACTGGGTGACCTGGGCACTGGCCAAGCAGTTGACTGGCACCTACCTGATAACATCAAGAAATACATCTGTGTAGTAAATCTTGCCATCCACACTATCATAGTCCAGAGAAATGACATTGTTCAGCTCAGGGACAGGTATGTGCACATCTGTGTGGTCACTGGTGTCCAGCGAGATACGACGGATGGAAGCACGGCTAGAGAAAAGTAGGTAGGTCTCTGGAGAAGAGTCACATGTCTGCTCATCTCTCTTCAGCTGGATGCCAGTGGGGCAGGCACAGGAGAAACCAGTGGGGTGAGGTAAACAAAGGTGGGAGCAGCCACCATTACGAACTCCACATTTATTGAAGCCTTCAGAAACAGGGAAAGCATAGTTTTAGGATCTCACAGACCAAAGCTTTACTTTAAAGGCTACATACATGCACAACTTACTAGCAGCTGAGTTCATCCTTACCATCCCAGCCTTGCTGGGAAGCTACACCCCTTTGTACAGAGACGCTCTCCCTCCTCTGTAAGACTCATGGTAGGTATGGGCATGATTGGCAAGGAGAACAGGAGGGTCCAGAAGAAGAGGGATCATTAGAAGAAAAATCTTAACTTGCATTCCTTGCTAATCATAGTTTTCCCAGGGAAAACTGCTCCTAAACAGCCAAGTGCTCCCAGATTTATGCAACTGCAGTTTAACTTTATTACTGCTACAAATGGTAATGCTGACAGAAAGATCCAACCCTGTAGGGAAATAGTGTGACAAAGTACCAGAGGCCAGGCTGACAAAGAAGCTTCTGTTTCAACTTAGCTGCACACAGTGGCAAGTAAACAAAGGCATCAGAGAAGCCTGCTGGAAGTGCCTGACATATTAGGGTCATATAATTTTTTTCTTTTTAATTGTAAAGAACCCAGCATACATTTACTAGGAGGGAAAAAGCCCAGGAGACAGGTGCAGGGAGTAGGAAGAAGACAATGTGGCTAGACTTTTGGTCAGCTTTAAGTTATGCAGTCAAGAGTGATGTTTTGCTGCTAGTAACCACAGTAAAAACAGCAGAACTTTCTACAGAAGTGTGTATTGGGGAAATTCTACCAAAATAAAACCACAGCACAAAGCAACAACTTCCACTGAAAAGCAAGGAGGCAAGATGGGGTGTTATAGGATCCCCAAAGAGTAACAAAGAATTGACTCTGGCACAGAATAGTTGGATAACATATATTAAGAGCAACTAAAGCAGCAGAGATTTTTCAGAGCAAAGCGGCAGACAAGAAGATGAAGCCTGCAGTGATTGGGAAATAAAACTAGAACTTGAAATAATATTTCAGCAACCAGTTTAAGAAGAATTAGAGTCTTCTGGAATTAAAGAACGGAAGCTGTCCAACGTCAGTACAGTCTGGTGAAGCCTAATAAGGCATGACTTGTTCAGTTGTCCTAAGAAAGTGGCTCTGCTGTGTGCGAGAATGAGGCTCTCAAGTGCAATCCAATGAAGGAAATGGGACAAAGGGGTCAAAAAGCATGCAGTAATCAACACTAGACCTACAGAGCTGGGTAAACAGAGAGGAGTGCAAAAATAGTTAAAGAGGAAAGAAGTGATGCTTTAAAAGAAGGCATCATAAGAGAAGCTGATTTTTGAGAAGTCACTCTATCACTCCTGCTTTACACCAAAGGACTGTTTCTAATGACAGCTCTGAAGGACTCCCCTTGCCACCACTGACACCCACCAACTGGGAAGGAACTTACCCAGGGGCCGTGCCCTGTCAACAGCTTGAATATCCATGAGGCCAGGCAGGTTTGCCCTCACCAAGATGACATTAGCACCAGTGTCCTTGTCAGCCCTGTGAATGCTGCGAGTTTGCCAGTCAGTCCAGTAGATGTAAGAGTCCAGCAAAGTGAGGCCATAGGGATGTTGCACTGGAGACAGCAGGGTGCGGCGGTTCGCGCCATTGAGATCCGCAGCCTCGATCCGCTACGGGAAGAAGTAGAACATCAGCCCATACTCAAAACACTTCTCTTGCTAGCACTTACTGTAGCAAGTGGGAAACAATCTTGGCAAGTGATGTTATTCAGGTTCACCCCTCTCTCCATAGCCCATACTCTCAGAAAGGCTTACATTCCCCTTGCTCTTTCGACAACTTGCTCAAGAGCTTTAAAGCAGCCTCCAAATACCCCATGACAAACAACACTGAAGAACAGAATCAGACCTCTGTGTGTGCATCAGCCCAGAGCAGCTGGGACCCAGCCTTATCCACTGCCAGTCCATTAGGCCAGCCCAAGTTGTTGCTGATCAGCACCACACGCGCAGAGCCATCCATCCCAGAGCGTTCCAGCTTGGCATTCTCACCCCAGTCTGTCCAGTACATATACCTGGAGAGAAGTGAGCAAGTATTATGGAAAAGGAGGTCAGAAGTCCTGTGTAACTCCTAGACAATCTCTTGACAACACTAACCCCATTTCATGGTATAAAGCTATTGCCCGAGGGCTATCCAGGTTCTGCCAGACCAAGACTTTCCTCATGGAGCCATCAAGGTTGCCCACTTCAATCCGGTTTGTTCCTGTATCTGTCCAATATATCTTCCTGCCGATAGCATCCACAGCCAGCCCATCTGTAGTCAACAGACCTGAGAAAATAGCAAAACATTTTGGTCACTGCTTTTTCTCCCAATTTAGTCAGGAATTTCTAGTATTTCTCTTGTCCATCTCATAGGCAACTGCTTTAGTCTTTGCTTGCCTTTCCACCAAAAATGTATTCTACCAGGGTATCAGAGAATCTCTTTTTTCATACTGCAAAGGAGCAAGAGGCTCTGAGATCAAAATCTCCCTCACCTGTAGTGATGATGTCCTCAAACTGTGAGCCATCAAGGGCAGCGCGACTGATTTTCCGCAATGTGCTGTCTGACCAGTAAACCTTTCCTGGGTTGAAGAGGAAAGAGAAACTTGAAAAAGCCCAGAACAAAACCAAACCAAACCCCAACAACCAAATAGCAAAATCCTTAAAAAACAGATCCAGGTGTCCAACTACCTGCTACACCATTCAAACTGGATCTGATTGTACAGGAATAATAACAGCACAAGATTATTAAGCTAGAGTGATAAAAACAGTGCAAATTTTCTTGTTCCAATTTTCCCCAAAATACGTAGGACATTTACACAAGGTCTGACCTTCACACAGGGATGGAGAACACCCAATACCATCAACTAATAGTAGAGCTCCACCTCTGACTTCTCAAAAAGAGATCATCTACCTTACAGTGCAACAGTGTTTACACCCAGCACAGCATGGGATGTTTACTATACATGAACAACCAGTGTCTCAGCTCTACAGTTGTAAAAGGCCTCAGGAAGAGGAACTTTCTCAAATCCAAAATGCACAGGGACCCCACTCAATATTGCAGGCAGTGTTTTTCCATTCAATTTAGGTTCTCTTTTTTCCTCTAAGGATATTCCTTTCCTTACTGGAAACAAATTATCTGCAGCACATACAAGGAAAATAAAAACCTACCCAAATCCACAGCCTACAGTAAGATCTGTGCCGGGGTCTTTACTCAAATATTTAGATAGGAAGTTACTTGTTGCCTTTCAAACACAGTCAGATACAGAAAGAAGTTCAGACCTTCATGAGGATCCACTCCAATTGCAATGGTGTTCTTCATGGTGACATTGACTGAGACAACAACATCTGCAAAGTAGGGGATATCCAGAGAGACCATCCGGATGTCAGTCCTTCTAGCAAAGATCAGAAAGCTGGTCATTCCTGCAGAGTGGACAATGGACAGATATTAGTGAGGAACAAGTTCAGTCAACTGTAGGCATCATTTATCAAGTATTCTAGAGTTTACAACCACTTCAGTGGAAAAGGGAAAGTGTCTCAGACAGATTTTGGCTCATGGACAGTCTGTGTAAAAAAAGCTCACTTTTTTGAGCATCACTTAATGCTTCTTTACATCCAAGTTGAAAGGCATAAGACCCACAGAAAAGTTACTTCTGCTAATATGTATGGGAAATTGAAATTAGGAGACATCTTTTTTCTTGCTAGGGAGGAAAAGTGGATTATCATGGCCTCAAACCAAGTGCCTTCCATCATCCACAGAAGAGGGTCCACAGGAGGAGTGTATACAGACCTATTAAAGAATATTATCACCTTGTAGTTTAAGAATTCACCTCAATATTAGGGCAAAAGTATGGGAAAAAATGTGACATTTGGTTTACTTGGCCAACATAATTTCAAGAGAAATGTCTCCTTCATCAATCCATTTATCAGTTTCTTCATAGTAATTCCCATTTCTTCATAGTAATTCCCACTCAATTGAAGGTACAGGCACCAAATGGGTTTTTTAAGGCATAAAGCAAGTAAGCACATAAAAGTGAAATTTTTTCTCTAACACAGCAGAGGCAAAATGTAGCTCTGATAAAAAACTGCAGAGAGCACTCACCAGGGGAGCAGGTCTTGCCATCAGATTGCAGATTGATCCCTGTAGGGCAAGTACAGCTGTAGCCTTTTGGAAGAGGTGCCAAAAGGCACAGGTGAGTGCAGCCTCCATTGTTAACTTTGCATGCTGTATGTACTACAGAAAAGAACATGAGAAATCCATGAGCTAGTAGCACTGGCACAAAAAAGGAATGCAGCAGCTATAGAAATGCATTCTAGAATGCCCTCAAATACCAAGTCAAGACTTAATTCTCACGCTCTCATACCCCACACAGACACTAAGACAATGGGGGCTGACAGGTCAGCTCCTTGAAAAAAAGACATGCTACACGGCAGAGCCTGAGCAAGCTCTCAGCTCAGTGGAGCTTGGGTGTGAGCTCTGTACCTGGTGGCCTGTGCCGGTGGAAAACATGAATATCCATAAGATTCTCCAGATTGTCCTGCAGTGTTTCCCGAGACTGCCCAGTTCTCCTATCTGCGCTCTGGATGCTTTTGGCCTGCCAGTCTGTCCAGTAGATTCTCTCGCCATAAAGAGTAAGTCCAAAGGGGTGAGGCAGATTGTTCCCAATCAGCACCTGCTCAGATTACCCCCATCACCCAAAGAAAAATATTATATTATATAAATTAAAATATTTTAAAATATATTTTATATATTTTATTTATATATATTAATTATACATATATTAGTGACTATGAATTCAGTAAGGAGAAGAGGCTTCCCTTGCTCCCTCTCAACATCATAACATACAATCACAGCAAAAGGAGAATGATGAGGCAACCTTGGCCCTCAAACTTCCCTCACACACTTTCAAATTGAAAGGGAGTTCTTTTGTCTCAGTGAAAGCCACTGTGTACTTTGATTTGTAAATTTTCCTTTCCATTGGAAAAAGAGGCAGGGACCATCATCACTTTGTGTTCAGACTCCCAGACCTTCTCCTCAAAGACAGCTTCCTTACCTTCCTGTGGCTTCCATCCAGACTGGCATACTCGATGGTCTTCATGCCTGCGTCTGCCCAGTACAAGCGCTGTGACTCGTAGTCAATGGCCAAGCCATTGGGCCATGTCAGGTTGGAGGAAATGACCACCAAGCGGTTTGAGGCATCCATCCCAGCACGCTCAATTTTTGGGTTAGCTCCCCAGTCGGTCCAGTACATGAACCTAAGAAAAAGCCCAGACAGAAGTGAATGCCCACACTTTTTCACTGCCTGAGAAGCAAGCAAGTCTGGTACCTTCAGGCCCTAGCAGGAAGAAGCATTAAAGTATTTGTGTACTCATGTCCAGCCTTGAGTTCTTGTAATGTACCTAAGATCACACTCAAATTTATATACCTTCTACTGCCCATGGGCTGGCCTAATTACCATGTGTAGGAGAAAAATTCAAGAAAATAGGTCAAGGTCTAAAAATTATTTAGCAATGTACACCACTATCCCTTTACACTCTTGCTGTATTTGTCTTCCAGTAATCCACTCAGGGAAAGAATAGCATTCTTTCATTCAACACTTCTAAAGCAATGACTGGTGAGTTTTTTCCTACCCACCCTATCTCCACCTCCAAAAGGTCTGAGAACATCCTTCTGACTGAAAGTCAAGTTGATAAGCAGGAGTTTGAATACAAATTTAACATATATGTGCAACAGAGAAATAGAAAATAACTAGATGGGCCCATTCTCAACATTTTTGTACCACATCTTTAGTTATTACATCCTCAGGATAAACAAATGAAAACACCAGCCAGCTCCTGCAAGCTCCACAGCACAACAGGCAATTACCTCTGCTTAGCTTGTTCTATTAGCATCTAAAATCACTTCTCTGGTTTCAGTCACTAGCAGGTTGTAGAACAATGGCACCAGTAAGAAAAAAAATTGTACAAAACCAAAGAACCAGAAAGTCTTTAGACATGCAAGAATTGTTAAGTCATCCCAGAAGAAAGACTCTCTTACCCTGCAACAGGGTCCACCACAATATCTCTAGGTCTGTCTAGGTTCTCCCATATTAGAACAGTTCTCATGGTCCCATCCGTATTGGACACCTCTATCCGATCTGTTCCTACAAAAGTCAAGAGAAAATAACAGAGATGAAATTGGAATTGCAAGAGCTAAGGCACAAAAACCTCCATACAACAATGCATTCTTCCCCTATATCCATCTGTGTTCTTAGCTGGAAGAGAGGTAAGAAATCTGGCTTAAACATTCCATCCTCTCAAGTCAGCTCTGTGCCTGTCACTGATGTGGAGTCCTGTATATAATCTACATCTTACCTAAGCCCCCGTACCATGAGAGAACAGCTAGAAAAGAATAATTTTCCTTACATCTCTCTAAACTATGACTCTCCAGCAGAGAACATGCTCCAAGTATGACCTGCTGCACACCAAGATACACTGTTGGAAGATACATAAATGCACACAATCACAAGCTCAGCAGCAAGACAACAGTGATGAATATTTTTATAGAATGGGGGTACTGCAAAGAGAATTAAACTAAGGGTTGTGCCTCAATTTATACTCAGTTAGAAGCACATGACATTAAACTCCATCTTTCTGCTACACAGAAATTAGACAAATTTGGAATGAAACAGACAGAACTACCCAGCTGATTTTCAGTTTTCATGACTAATAAGGAAGACAGAAGTCTATGCAAAGCAGAGGATCCCAGTACCTGCATCAGTCCAGTACAGTTTGTTGGTGACCCAGTCAATTGCAAGTCCAGCTGGACTTTCCAGGCTGGTGTCCACCACAACCTAAATAAAAACAAAAAGAAAAAATCCTTAGTGAAATTAGACCTTAGGGAGAAAGTACTTGTCCAATGCACTAGCCATTCACAAAGGACGTTAACTTTCAAAAGGCAAAAGCCTGAGCAGAGCACTGCTGTACAAGAGAGAACATTAAGGACTTTGAAGTCCAAAGAAGACTTTTATTTGGAGAAACTTCTGGGTTTTTTGTGCCTGTTCAAACTGCAAATCCAAACTTTGAACTCTGTTTGCCTCATTTATAGTACCATCAGCCTAGAACTGTGAGCAAAAAGCATTCCCAAAGAGCATGACACTTGTTCCAACTTTAATGTAACAGAGGATTTAATACTTCTTTATTTCAGATTCTAGGGCTACAACAAAGGAATTGACCACAGCCCACAAATCACCATGCTTCATGTCTCCCCATTCAAGGATCTTCATACACCAAATTGTTTATGAAATGTCCAGTGATCTCATTAGTTTGTCAGAACTAGGCAAACTAACGAACAAAAGATCCACCATGAACTGCAGTGCCTTAAAAAGCCAGTGTATCCCAGTGGCTTCAAATCTGATGCTCAAGGAGTCTCCTGGCCAGATGAGCTCCACCCACAGTGAACACTGTACCTCCTGGTTTGATCCATCCCATTTTGCTCGGCTGATTGAGTCAGTGCTAACGTCTGTCCAGTAGACATAGTCATCCTTTGAGTCCCAGTCTAGAGCCACAGCACTGCGAACATCAGCAAGGGGGATGACATCATCTGACAGGTCATCTGTGTCAAAGCTGATCCGACGGATGTCCATCCTTCGGGCAAAAAGCAGGAACTTGTCAAGACCTGATCAAAGGTCGAAAGGTCTTCTTTTAATTTCTCTAAGTTCAACAATACAGTGATAGACAGACAATTCCCTACTATATCCACAACATTAACCACCTACATCATCTCTCACTGGCAGGTCTTTTTTTTTACTGCAAGCAAAATATCATGGGGAGAGGATAGGAAAGGGAGGTCAGAGTGGTTGTGAGCTCTCTCTTGGGGTGTAACCTATGCTGAGGGAACAAGGGCAACCATAATCTTCAAAGGATGGCACAGACATCCCTCTAAATCAAATAGCTACTTTAAAATAGTTCTTGAGAATCTGGGAGATAGTTGGTCAAATTCTTTCACATAGTTGCAAACTAAGAGAAATGCAGCAATGATGAGGACTGAATTTTTTGTTCATCACTGAAACAGCCATTGTGGGAATTTCAGAAAAACAATCAGCTGTGCCAGGTATCATGGTCCCAATAGCAGCCCTGAAATTAGGACCAAGGGTGGAATTTGTCTGCATCCCCATCCATGAAGCCTAGTGAGGGCAGTGAGAATACAGAACAGGGGAATGCATCAAAAAGGTGAAGCATCCTCTGGCAGGACCCTTAATACTTCTAACTCGGTCTATTCAGCTGCATTTCCTTGGAAGCAAGTACCACTGATGCTTAGTCCCACTGCCAGCCCTCTGCCACCCACTGAACATCTGAGCACGTGGTCCCACCTCACTTACTCTGGGCACAGGCATGGCTGCTGGTCTTGCGGAAGCCCGTGGGGCAGGCACAGGTGTAATCCTTGCTGCTCGGCAGGCAGAGGTGAGTGCAGCCTCCATTGTTGTCCCCACAACGGTTTCTCCCTGCTCAAGTAGCCAAAGACAAGAGCAACCACACATAAAGCAAAGAGTAAAGAAATGAAGAAAAACACTAGCTGAGGTGTCAAGACCACGTGGATATAACTTCCCAACCCCGAAGTTAATTGAAAATAAGGAAACATATAAATTAAAGCACTAACTTCATTTTTAGGGCTCAATTTTAAAATGAACATTTAACTCAATGCACTTTGAGAGTAGATAATGGCAATTGAAGAGGAGTAAGGGAGATGTCAGTCATTACAACGTCCACTTATGATTTTTCCCCATCCCAAAACATCTCTTGTGTAAACAAGCCCCAAGTATTTCCTACTGAAAGGCCTCCAGCCCCGGTGTCAGCAGGGGGAGCTGCAGTAACACCCAACTCCGAGATAACTGCCTGAGCGACCTCAACAGAGGGCGAGGGCGGTGGAGCAAGTTCTGCACAGCCCCGGGCACAGGCACGGGTGTGTCCACCTGATGGCTTCAGGATGTGGCTCAAATGAGTCTCTACCCGCTCTGCAGTTACCTGCTGGCTGACGCTGAGGATGCAGCGTGTGGATGTCCATAGGGAAGTGGAGTTTGTTGCGGATGATCTCCTGGTTCTTGCCTGTGAATTTGTTGGCACTGTTGATGCTCTTGGTGTGCCAGTCTGTCCAGTACAGACTGTCCTCAAACACAGTGATAGCAAATGGGTGTGGGAGCCCTGCAACAGACATCCAATACAGGAATATGATCGCGTCTAACATGACTCAGGCTACCAGGGAGACAAGGAATACTCTTTTCTTTGCCCCTTAGGCTTCCCCACACTCAGGCTGCTCAAATACACTTCACACTAATTTAAAAGACAATTCCTCTCTGCTGTCCTATAATCATAGACAGAACATTAGGGGGCTGAAATAGACTTTAAAGATCATCTAGCCCCAATCCCCGCACCACAGGCAGTGACACCTCCCACTAGACCAGGTTGCTCAAGGCTTTATCCAACCTGGCTTTGAACAGTGCCAGGGCTGGGGCATTCACAACCTCCCTGGGCAACCTGTTCCACCACTTCACCATCCTCACAAGTAAAAAATGTCTTCCTAATACATAACCTGAATTTCCCCTTCTTTTTAATTTGTATCCAGTACTCCTTGTCTCAACATTACAGTTCCTGATGAAGAGTCCCTTTCCTGCTTCCTGGTAGGTTCCCTTCAGATACTGGAAGGTTGAAATGAGGTCTCCACACAACCTTCTCCTCTCCAGGCTGAACAGCTCCAACTTTCTTTCCAATCTTTGTAAGGGAGTACACCAATCCCTCTTATCAACTTTGTGGCCCTCCTCTAGACTTCCTCCAACAATTTCACATTTTTCTTATGTTTGGAGTCCCAGAGATGGATGCAGCATTCCAGGTGGAGTCTCACAAGAGCAGACTCGCCTCCCTCAACGTGCTTTTGATGCAGCCACTGATGACTAGATGGCAAAATCCATCCCTCAATAGTGAGAGAATTCATACCACAGTGGAAGAACAGGAGACAAGCACAGATGCAGGAGCCGGTGTCTCAAACTCAGATCAGCACTGTGCTACTCTGTGGTCTTTACTGCAGAAAGCACTCCCTGGAGAAAGCCTGTTACTTACCTTGGCTAATAACAGCCTTCCTATTGCGTCCATCAAGGTCAGCCCTCTCAATGACGTGATGTTTGGCATCCACCCAGTACATTCGATGTCCTGCATAGTCAATGGTCAGTCCATTGGGCCAGAAGAGGTGTGTATCCGCAATGATGCGCCGATTAGAGCCATCCATGTTGGAATACTCAATGCGGGGAGTGTTGCCCCAGTCAGTCCAGTAGATAGTACTGGAAGAGACAGGGAGAGACAGCTAGAAAACTTGTGGCCCACATACTGTACTCAACATCACTCCCTATCAGGGCAAAGCAACATCAGTCCTGTGACCTCGAGCATGAGACTGGGTCACAGCCATTGGAGAAGTAAAAAGTAACACCCAGCCTGCTGAAAACTGCAGAGCATTTTTAACGCTCTGAAGGGTCAGAGCATTGCCAGGTTTCCCAAACTGTCAGTACCAACTCAAGTCTTCAGCCCCAAGGTAACCTTTGTGACCAAGAATGGGGTTTTCAATGTTCAACAGAAAGCATGTACATGGAGGGCCCACTGGGGTTTCCCCCTGGTTTCTCATATTTTCACTCACCCCTCCATAGGATGTAGGGCAATTGCTCGGGGCTTCTCCAGGTTCTGCCACAAAAGCACTTTCCTGTGAGTGCCATCCAAGTTTGCTACCTCAATTCGAGATGTTCCAGAGTCTGTCCAGTATAATTTGTCATGGATCCAATCAATAGCAAGCCCACCTATGTACAAGAGAGAGTTAAGCACAGAATGAAACCATGGATCTGCACAGAAAAAATAGTTCCCTTTCTCTGTCCACTTCAGAGGAGGCCCAGTTTCTTCTCCTGCTAGCCAAGATTATCTCCAGGGCAACACTCACATAACACCCATTCCATCCAACCTATACCCTTCCTCAGGGAGATGCACTTTTTTCTGAATGCTGGGTCACACTTTCCTCCACCCTATACCACTGCCTTTTTTGTGGTGACGCACCTGGGCTCTCCAGCCCTGTGGAAACCACCTCTTCCACATTGCTGCCATTCAGATTGGCCCTCATGATGCGATCAAGCGTGACATCAGACCAGAACACCAGCTCCTTGCTGTGGTGGAAATCAAGGGCAATGGCATTCTCCAGGTTGTTCAGGAGCAGCGTATACTCAGAGCGATGAGGCAGCACTTGTCGGATATCAATTCGATTGGCAAAGAGCAGCACAGGCTCTGGCCCTAAGAAAATACAGGAAGACAGCATTGGAGTATTTGACAGCATTTGACTGGGTCCTGCCTACCATTCCCTCTGCACCAAGTCCCAGAACAGAGTTTTGCAGTACTGGCAGCAGAAATCAACCCTCAAGTGCAAAACACTTCAGAGAGCTGTTTTTACATCCTCTATACATAGTCCTAACTCAAAGATGAGCAGTTTTAAACCTGGCAAACATTAACTCAGCAAGAAGCAATCATTCCAGGTCCTACCTAAGCCTGCCTCCCCTCAGCCTCTGAAACCATATCACTATACAGACACTTGGCAGCTGGACTAGAGTTTCTTTTTCCTATATGCATTTCCTAGCCATGCAAACACACATGCTCTACTACACCTTCTAATACAGACAGGACACAGTTGAAATCTGCCTCAGCCAGGTATAAACTCAGCAGGTATTTCCACTGCAAAAAACCATCTCCAAAATATCAACATCCTTTATGGATATCACTAGGGGAATTCCTAATGAAATCTGAAGTCTTTAAGTGAAATTTCTAATTCCTCACCTCCTACATTAGAGGAGGAATAAAGTTAAAGTGTATAGATATCTTTAAAAAAAACCCAGCAGATCTCCATACAGCAGCCATTTACAGCATTCAGGATTAGTGACCAGCATAAAAGGTCAAACCACAAGGAGCTGTGATACAATCTCACTCATTGGAAAGGACAAGAAACTTCCTGAACAGAGACAGAAAGCTTGTTTTGCCCTGGTTCTGAGTCACAATGAATGACAAAATACTAGGAAGAAAAGGCAAGGGCTATCACCCTGGCAGAGAAAGGAAACAGTGTAGTACCTCTCTCCATGGTCAAAATCACACAAAATTTTCACTAACATTTATCAACAGCGTGGGCATATCTAACACAAATCCAGGTACCTCCCTTCCTTCACACGTTTGTTTGGTGAACAGCACAATGCTGCCAGTGAAGCACTAAAGACATAATTATGATAACTGGACCAACAGACACACACCAGCTGTGTTGCTAGGTTGAACTCCCCTTTACCTAGAGCTTTGCAGCTACGTTTGTCAGGTCGCAGCTCGTAGCCTTGCTCACACCAGCACTGGAAGCCTCCTTCACTGTTGGTACAGCCTTGGCTGCAGTAGCCTTCCTCAGCACATTCATTCACATCTGCATGTTACAGAGAAAGTTACCATTAGATAGATCATCAACAAACCCAAAAATCTCACTGATAGATTGCATCTCCTTTCATACTCTGATTTTCACCCTATCATAGCCACCACTTTCAAACATACCAAATGAGCAGGGAGGAGGCTACTGCTCCAAAAACCCACCTTGGCATGATCGGCCATCTTCCAGAAGCCTGTAACCTGTGTGGCAAGTGCACTGCACCATCCCTCGTACCATCTGGCACTTCTGAGCACAGCCACCATTGTTGACATTGCAATTCTCCTCCCCTGTTCGTGGACCTGCGGAAGAAACATGTGAAGATAACTGAGCTGAAACCACAAAGCAGCTGCTCTTGCCTTCAGCTGTTAGGCAGCAGTCACCCTTCAAAGCAGGCTGAACAAGAGGGGGAGGACACAAGCTGTGCTGGAAGCTTCCTCTTTGCAGCCAGAGATCTCCTCTGCAGGCCACAACTGAATGGTACAACAGAACTCAGATTAACGTGTTTTTAGGATTCAGTGTCTCTGCAGACAAATGGTGATATCTGAGATCATAATTTTTTCCCCATCTTTCCTCGTGTGCAGTCTTTAATTGACAAAACCAACAAGGTTTTTTTCCTCAATCTTTAACTTGTCCCCACTATCACAGCTCAGACTTCCTTTCCTACACACATCCTTCAGTAACACCAGATAGACTCCCACACATTAATGGGCTTCCATTTATGTCTAAGACTGAACTTGGGAGGACTTACGGCAGTTTTGATGTGGGCTCTCATCACTGCCATCTCCACAATCATTTGCTCCATTGCACAGCTTCCTCTGGCCAATACAACGCCCGTTCCCACACAGGAACTGGTCTGGGGCACACTGAGGGGTGCCTGCAATAGAAGAAGGGAAAAGTGGTACATCACAGCTTACTGATGGAACAATAGTCACAATGAAGAAAAGAATACAGAACATTTTCCAAGATCTGCTACAAACTTTTCATATGAGCACAAATCCATTACTTCCTCTTCCTTTGAATTCAGCCCATCTAGCAGTCCTTACTGCTCCACATATTTTTATGCTGATTTGGAGGTCTGCAAACTGTCCGCCAGTCCGCGTCCACAGCTTTACTGTGAAGTTATCTGACTAGTTTCTCTTAAAATGACTGGAAGGTTCTGGCTTAGCTCCCTTCGGTTCCAGAATCCACAATCCTACTCAGCATATGCAAATGAGGAGTCTGTTTCTCACTTTCATAATCTGGTCTGTCACACCAGCACAGCTATGGATCTTAAGCCTGCCTAGAAAGGAACATCTTGTCTAGCCCTAACTGTACTTTGATGGACTTGGAATAAGATTTTCATGCATCCCTGAAATCTAGGTTCAGGCAAAAGGATTTCACATGACCTACACGCTTCAACTTCTGCTGTTGGCAAGGGGACTGTACTGAATTCTTGTAAGCAGCAAAGTAATACTGGTTGTAGGGACTTTGCCAATCTGATTGTTTCTTCAGCAGTAATTGTACTGTCCTGTTGCCTCTTACTTCTTGTACTTCTTGAGCTAACTTGATTAGCGGTCCCTAAATCATCATCCTCTGATAATCTTACAAAGATAATAGGACAATATAGTTCCCAGCAGAGAAACAATCAGATTGGCAGACTGCCTGTAAACAGTGTGGAAAAGGGTAGTTGTGAGATTAACAAGTACAGTTAAGAACTACAGACATACCAAGTGGGAACATAAAACCAGACAACATGCAGATTCACTTTCCAGAGCATGAAGGATTCTGAAACTTGGACTTCATTTGTCATATCAAACATAAAGATCCTTACACCAGCTGATTGCCTAGTATTTTAGGAATCTTCTCTATGGCCAATAAAAATATAACTCTGCTCTAAGGCCAAGGGGATTTTAACTCTTGCTTCAGACATTGGAACACCACACTATGTCGCTTAGATGAGCAAGTACACTTCCTGGAAAAAACAGTTTAATTTTCACCATAGACCTAACTGCACAAATAACCTTACAGTAACTGTACCTTGTGCTTGGTTTGATATGGAGATAGTGAATTTCAATGGCTCTGGAAATTTGACTTGGCTTCTTTCAGTATCTCTAAATACCTTTGTTATCAGGATAAGGAAACAGGGCTACCAGCTTGTGTTTAAGTACAATTGCTTTTTCCAGGACCACCACACTGATGCTCACAACAGCTGACCGAGCAAGAGCAGCTGCTCTCAAATGACTACAAAGTGTGCTTCTCCAGGTCCTCTGAGCTCAGCTGTCCTCATGGAACAGCCACTCTCCACTCCTCAGCAGCCCCAAAACAAGAGGTACAGTTTCAAAAATCCATTTTGTCACCCCTAAAACCACTGTTCAGAATACACTGATGCAGAAGGATCAGTACACATGGCTGGGCTCCACTGACTAGGATGAATTCATGGACCAGCACACTCTAGTCCTCAACAAAACCTAACAAAACCTATAGGCAGCCTGAAGACCTTAAAGAAAAGAGAAGATTCTAGACATTCCTTGAATCCTACCATAACACTAGGATGTGTTGAAACCCTCCTGCTCCCCATAACCACTATCACACAAAGGAACAGCAATATGTGAAATGAATACTAGACAGAGTAACTCCTGAGCAATAATCTAAGGGGGAAGATGACACCTTTAATCCTCTAAAACAAACGTTTTGTTCTTCTCTTCCATTAAATGCCCTTCTTGATTCCACTGTCTGGTAGCATTGTTCAGCAACTTCACAATGCAACAGGAAAGCTATCCAGAACTACCTCGAAGGCATAAGTTTGTATAGCCCGTGTGACAAAGGTAGTAACTTGGTACATTATTGATGTTTCCAAGTCTGAATGGAATTGTCCCAGAGCTCTGTGGTAATTCACAGTGTAGGCACAAGACAGGAGGATACTTGACCAGAAAACACCTTCATCTAACTTGTAAGCACACAGACTTGCACAAGTTGGCAAGCACATAAGACAGCCTACAGATCCCATTCTCTGGGAAGGACAGAAACTCTAGGCTCAAGTCCCTGGAACAATACAAAAGAGACTTTACTACCTACTACCGTCAGGATGTAGGAAACTTAATTAGCTATTAAGCAGAAAAGTAGCAGGCCAAACCTGTGTTCTCACAGTTCTCCTCATCACTGTTGTCAGAGCAGTCATCTTCCCCATCACAACGCCAGGACAGACGGACACAGCGTCCTGACTTGCAGCGGAACTGGTCTGCTGTGCACATAGATGTAGCTGAGGGCCCAAAAAAGGAACATCAGACGAGCAAGAAGGACCAGAAGAGACCCAATTCCAAAGCTAACCATCCCAAACACTCTTTGGCATCCACAGAAACAGAATGTTTCCACCAGTTCCCAGCACTCACTGCAGTTCCTCTCATCTGACTGGTCATCACAATCGAAGTCGCCATCACACCTCCAGCCAGCATTAATGCACAAGCCACTGTTGCACATGAACTCTCCAGAGCGACAAGGCTGGTGAGATGCTGCAGAGATGATAAAACACAAAAAGAGCAAAACTCAGACCAATGTAATAATCCCCAAAGCTCTTCAGTTTCACCCTTACCACCCATTATTAAGGTATTTGGTCCTGAGTAGATTTCTTGTGGAAACTGTAGTAATTCTTGTAAGCAGAAGTTCACTGACTACACAGTTCTCATCACTATTCTCACTTTCCAGAGTTAAACAAAACCCCTAATAATGAAGGAGCCAGCTTATGTGTGAACATTAGATTGCCATCTACACTGTAACCCCTTCTCCAGCCAACTCAAAATGCATTTAGGTTTGCAGCTCTGATTCTTGGACATGGACATCACCCTGTGCTAACTTACAGCAGTCAGATTCATCAGACCAGTCCCCACAGTCATCATCACCATCACAGTGGTAGATGTCCAAGATGCAGCGTCCATATGCACATTGGAACTCCTCCAAGCTGCAGGTGGCAGCTGGAACATCTGATGCTAACAAGGGAATCAAAGAAAAAATATGTGAGGTGACAAGGCACAGTCTAGTTTAGAGGCAACCTTTTCAGTCCCATAATGAATTGGCAAGTATTCATTGCTGCTTATCTCTGCATGATTTGCATTACAGAGGAATGCTGGTATTGCTTCATTGAAAAGCAGGTTAAACTCATATATAAAGACACTCATGCAGACAATCCAGTAAATACAATTTTTTAAAAAAGTTACATAGGATATTAGGCTATAGAGATGGAACTTTTCAAGAGCTGTTAAATTCTAGAGAAGCAAAAAGATATGAATGAAGAATTGATGGGAAAGCCTCAAAAAGGACCCAAGAGTGTCACCTTCCATCTTATGCTCAAAGCACTAAGTGTTAGTGCCAAAAAGTGTTTAAATTGTTTAATAAATGTGAAAAAAGGTAGATGGAAAAACAGAAAAATAAAGAAACCTTAGGGATAGCTCCATATTAAGGACTGCGGCATGTCAGAATGCAAGGTTAAACTAGGGAATGATTGCTTTAAAATTTTAACAAAAATAAGCACTTGAAGACCCAAGGAAGCAAGCAAGCAGCAGGGTGTCCAGGCCAGCACCTGACCTTTGAGGATTGCCCCCTCCCTTTCCTCTCAAGCTCTGGCCAAAACAACCATGCCTATTCAGTAAGGAGCACTGCCAGAGAGATGACCCTGGGCAAAGCCAAACAAACGAATAGTCAAGGATTTGCCTACTGTTTTCTGTTCAACAGTACACTAAGTGGGAAGGCATGAAAAATATTTTGAGTCCCACACAACAGAATCTGACACATATTCTCATACTATCTGGAGAATGCACTGTATGTTTCAGATATGCAAGTCTCCCAACTGAGGAGTTCTGAATAAAAATCTATTAAACAAAAATGAAAAGAAAGACTGCAAAGAAAGAGTAGTCTTGGAAGTGAACTACACCTGCCTGTCCAACTTGAAGAAATAGGCACAGCCTGAAGGCATGAGCTAAGAGCTTTAATTCAGTGAGTGTCAGTGGCTTGATATGAAAATGTGTGTTAATGTGTCCTTCACCAAAGGAGCCTGAGTGTTTCCGTTTCCTTGAGAAAATTAGATCTGTGACTTACATTATCATGCTATACGATTCAATTATAACACACACATCCCCAAAAGAAACAAAAAGAAAAAAACCCAGACAAGAAAGAGGAGTATAATCCCACCTTGTCCCAGATGAATGACAAACATGATTGTAGATAAGAAAAAAATGACAACCACATGGATGAAGATAAAAGAACAGGAGGTAGCCAAACTGAACTTCTTAGCAAGTTACTTAAAATGTCTTATAGAGACAACTGACAGCTAGGACTGAAATAGCATTTCAGCTTAGAGAAACAGGGACACCACTTCTGGGTGCCCCTCCACTCCCACAGGAGGCAACGTTGGAACATCTCTCTTGCCTTCCTGAGGGTCTATTCATGGCCTTCGCTGAAGTGACAGGCAAGGGAACGAGAAAGGCAGAGAGCGAAAGGAGAGGGAGAGAGGCTGGCTTCCTCTTAGAGTCCTTTCCTGGCTCAGAAATGTTTGCAGCCCCTGGCTTTCTGCCAAGTCTCATTATCTGGAAAGATAAAAGACACCTCCCCCATGCATCCACTCCCCCTGCCCTTCAGGAGCTGGCGGCCTTCATCCCCCTCCCAGAGCCTTTTGAAGTTTCCTGCTATCTAGAACAAATTCTGCAAAATGCCTTTGAGAGCAGGGAGGGGGAAGGGACCACTGCAAGTTCCAGAGACATGGACAGTGCTCACAGACTCAGGAGAGAGGCAGTGTGGATTAGAAAAGGATACAAACTCTTGTCCCACTTGCTACAAGCCTGTGAAGGTGAAGAAGGAAACAACTGTTGTGGGTTTTCCTGCCCCAAAACCACCCCCCTCCTTCAGCATCAGTCACTTGCTGGGCAACATCCTGCAAAAAGCATTTAAGACTGTAAAAGAAAAGATACTGGGCAGGTAGGAGGTTTCTTCAAAGTGCAGTACCTGAGGGTGGTTTCAATAAGCAGAGTACCCCTCCACTTCCAAAATTTCAGTCTGGAATCAGACAAGAGGAAAAAGAAGGGAATAGTATTCTCGCCTTCCAGCTGCCCTTCAACGCCTCCAGTTTTATAGAGAGCTATATTCAGTAAAGCATAAACCTCCAGCTCTGACTCAAGGTCACAGCTATGGGAAGGAAGAGAAGCAGCACAGCACAGATGACGTATGCCTGCGAGGTAACACAAGAGAGGCACCACTCTTTTGTGCCCTCTGGGCTAGGCAGCAGAAGGTAGCATAGCTGCCAGTACAGGCAGAACTAACTTGTTTTTGATCTCTGCTGCAGAAAACATGCCAAAACCCAAGGCAAGAGCAGGTCCAAAGGGCTATTTCCTGTGATTACAAAGAAAAGCACTCACGGCAATTCTCTTCATCTGAGCCATCCTTGCAGTCTGTGTCCCCATCACAGAACCAGTGCTCAGCTATGCAGCTGCCGTCACTGCAACGGAACTCCTTCTCTGAGCACTTTCTCATATCTGCAGAGACAGCAATGCAAACAAAGCCTTGGCTTTTCGCAGAGTACCCAGGAAAGCACCACACCATGCTCCTGAAGCTCCTAGGGCACCCACAAACAAGATTGCTCATGAAACCATACATACCCATGTCAGGCAGGGACTGAGCAAAACTATCATTGTTCACAGAACAACACAGAGTGCTGGATTCAACAGGAATCCAAGGGGACTTCACAATGCCACGTTAAGGAATGAAAGGTCTCAAGCGATTTTTTTTTTTTTTTTTTTTGCCTGGCAGGTAAGGCACATAGCCCAAGATCCTAAATAGCCAGCCCTTGGATTGGAATATCCCACCAGTTCAGCCCAGAAAAGCCAGCTGGGAGTCTTAGCCATGTTCTGGGAATCCTAGAATTGCACAGTCTGGACAACTCCTTTTAAAGTACTGTGAGGGCAGTATTTACATAAACTCACCACACTGCTCATCACTGTTGTCCCCACAGTCATTGTCACCATCACAGTGCCACAGGCTGCGAATGCAGTATCCATTCTGACATGAGAACTCATCTTCCTCACACTCCCTTGGAGCTGCAAGGACATAACAGGGATAAGGTGAAGGCAAGGCAAGAGGATTTAGCTTGCAGAACACCAAATATCTGACATGTTACAAGTCAAGCAACATCATCCTCCAAGGACACAGTGATGATGGAGAGTTGATTCTCCTAACAAATACCAGGAGAGCCACTGGGGGATTTCTTGAGTGTCTCTTTTCCACTCCATTCACATACCAACAGTACAGCAGGCTCTAAAACTTGAGGTTTAGGTTGAAGGAAGTAGCTGGAACAGAGAGATGAAGCCACCCATCCTATGCTGGTATGTATTCTAGCTCTGTCCCAAGCCAGACTCAAGATAATCCCACACAGAAAAAAGGTAATCCAAGCCTCTTTTTAAATGAGTTAATAGTCTCTATCATTATCTAACAGATAACTGCTAGCAGTGTTCTATTTCCACCCTCTTTTCACAATAATGTCAAAGCTGTCTTCAAAACAAAGGACATGTTCACTGAAGAGGGAGAGAGGAAATTTGAACTTCTTCTTGTAAACACTTCAGTATTTGCAGCCTACTTCCACTCTCCTTGCCAGCCTCCTAAGGAAGCTTGTCTGCAGACAAGTAAGGAAAGGAAAGGGACTGCAAATTTAGCACCTGAGGATTCCAGTCCAACAGAAACCCTCCTATGGTTACTGCTAGCCTGAATAACCCCTCCAGGAATCTCTCATGCACAGAACCTTGTCTTTCTCCTTTCATTGGTCTCCAAATCTTTTGATCACACCCTTCTCAACTGTTGTCTTACATATGAGGGCATTTCAACTTTTTATGAAAAACAGAAAACCAAAGAGACTCAGACCTACACATCTTTTCCTTCATTAATATATTTGAATGGACTGGAAAACTGAGCTTAGTCCTGCATTTCAGAGCATCACACAGGATGTCAACCCCTGAACTTTACTTCCCAGTTCTTTGCCCAAAAAGGCAGGCAAAGATCAGGGATAAACTGATCAGGAAGTGAACTCATTTCCATGCATGTAGTGGACATGGAATACTTTACAGTCAAGAGCTTTATTCCTACATTTCTTCAGATGGGGTTCCTCCAACAGAGTCACTCTGGAGCACCATTCACACAACTGTGTAGGCAGTATCCCTACAGCACCTCCCTCTCCTCAAGGAGCCCTGTTTGAAGGGACAGGATGCTGGTGACAGGCCAGCACCGCAGAAAAGTCAGACAGTGGAACCTGAGGCCACAGGAAGTCAGCCAGACAGGCAGTTCAGTAGGATTTGGCAGGGGTTAGGTGTTTCCACTAACAGGGGAGGGCATGAAGAGCCCAGCTCAGGGAAGTGCTTCATGGGACATTAACTAGCAAGGCTGCAGGGCATAAACGGTTCTACAGCTGGATGGAGAAGCATCCCCTCCCCCAAGACAGGCAGCTGAACAGCAAGCCAGGTGCCAAGGCAGCAGGGCTTACAGGTACACACCTCTGTCACAGGCAGAATATAGCTTATTACAAGCCAGTGGTCCAATTCAGTGGATAGAATCTTACATTCCTGTGATAAAAAGGGTCAACTTTCCCCAGTCACAGCAGGCAGGCACTGCACCCACCCTCTTCCCTCAGACAGGTGACTTACGGCAGTCCTGCTCATCAGAGTCATCCTCACAGTCATTGTCTCCATCGCAGACCCACGACCGGCGGATACATTTCCCATTGTCACAGTGGAAGTCCAAGGGGGAGCACGTGGGCAGCACTGAAAGAGCAAAGAAACACCTCGTGGAGCTGCAACCAGCTTCCTTCCTGAAAACAAAATTCCTTCCCTCCTGAGGGAGTAAAGCTAAATCTCTTAGAAACAAAAGACAAAATTTCAAGTCATCAGGAAGAGCTGTTCCTTAGAGAGGGGATCAGGGTAGGTCTGCACCTTGGCAGTTTCTCTTCCCCAGAGAAACACTGACCTTTCCACAACAAAGCTGTCACAATTGAGTTCCTTTTTCCTCTTTCATCCTTGAGCCTGCTGTCCTCCCATAACTGCACTTGGTTTACAACAAGCAAAATTAAACTATCTACATCTTTCCTGCATGCTTCCCAGGGCAGTCCATCCTGTTTCAATTACACAGCAAGCTCCTTAGAGTGAGAACTATCAGAAGCAATGTTTTGACTTTAAGAAGTAACATGCTACAGTGTGTTTCAGCATAGGGACTCTGTCAGGTTTTTTACCTGAGAAATCTGCAAGGAGAAGCTGAGAAGCAGGAATCCACTGATGGGGATAATTTTCTGTACCTCAGGTGTGGACAACAGAATCCAAAGCCTGCTCAAGGTTTCCGTCCAGAAGAGATGGAAGAAGGGGACAGACATGGGATGATGCTTGCCTACACAAGAGTCTGTTTGCAATGGAGTAGAACCACAAAATCCACAGTGTCTGAAGAGGCCTGGAGCCATAAAGCTGGAATTCAAGGGGGAACATCATTCCTGTTCTTTCCCCCACAGATGAGAGGAACACTCAACTCCGAGAGGTTAATGCTTTTAAGTGCTGCCAGCTGTGGTAAGCAAGGGGCTGCACGAGACTGCTCCTGACAGGTGTGTTCTCCAAAGAACAGCATTTGCTCGGCGAAGTGACGGGGCGAGGGCTAGAAAGGCTACTGCCTGAAACCCTTTCATCCCAGCCCAGCCTGCCGACAGCAATTCCCATCTGTCACCAGGCAGGCCAGCCCTTTTCTGCTATGCTGCTACTCCCTTTCCTGCCAACACTATCCTGGAGGTGGGAGTGAGAGTGGAGGGAGGTGGGTAAAAAAGGAAGGTGAAGACAGCAGCCACACACAAAAGCAGGATGATTTAATAAGGTGAACAAATAGTCACATTTTCAGTTTTTACAGCTTTCTCAACCCTCAGTTTCCCCTTAGCCCAGGACTGCCACCAGTGTCCTGTTAAAGAAGTATGTATTATACACACTAAATCATGCACTGCTCTCCATAGGAAGCTGTCCAACATTTTTCACCAAGGGCCTGTCCTAAAAGCCCCCCTCTCTAAGAATATATTAGGGCAGATAAATTCAGACTTTCTCTAACATGTATTTTTCTAACCACAAATTCAGATCATCTTCTCAGTTGTTCCTGTAGTGTGGCAGGCATTTCTGTATCTGAGGACATCGCTACAGATGTAATTGTTCTCAACCTTCAAAGAATTTGGCACTGGCCCTTGGGAAAAGGTCCTTCCCATCAGGTCCAGGCTACCCCATGCAGACATCTATCAATCTCATATCCAGCTACTTCTAGGCCCTAGAAGGGTATGAAGGAGATGGAAGCACAAAAATCTGTATTTTCCCTCTACAGGTTTGACAGCATCCTGATCTTCCAATAGCTGACCCCTTTTCTTATATTTCACTTTCTCAGGTTTGCTGCAGCAAAATAAAGAAGGAATTTCATCTTCTTCCTCAGGGCAACTAGAAGTAGAAAACTCTCCACTTTCCAAACTCTGCTTCCAAATAAAACCAGGACATTTTTGGACTCAGACGATCAGTCCCACAGATCAGACCTCTCTCCCCTAAGAACAACTTCCAAACACTGCACGCTGAGAAAAACCTTCCCTGGCCTCAGCTACAATTTCAGGACTAAGACCATCCTCCCAGCATATGCTTTAGCATGACTAATCACCAAAGGACTGCACAGGAGCCACCTGGAAGGGAATTTGCATGCTCACTCTCCAGGGGAGAATTCTTCAGGCTCCCAGAGGGTTAAGCCATTAGCGCTGGTTCAGAGCAGATACCATTATCCCACTGAACTGCTGCATCCCTTCATGAGCTAACAACATAAAATGAAATTCCACCCCTACAGGGAACAGTTCAGCCAATTTCATACTGCCCCTAGATATAAAAATCAAGCTTTAAGTGCAGGGGAAGAGAGCAAAACACAAACTGCCATACACAAAGGAGGACCAAATTCCCTAACCCAGCAGAGAGCAAGTGTGTGCTAGCCCAGACAACACTGGGGTGGGGGCAGGGTGGGATTAAATCTCCTTCTACAGGAGCTCTCCTTTAAAGGAAGAAGAAAAACCACAAACACACTTGAGACCAAAAAACCCAAACTAATGAATGAGGGATGATGTCTCATAGAGCAGAGGAACTGCCAATGGGATCAGGGCAGGGATCCACATAAACCTGTAACTTGAATCTAATAATGGTCAGAAACAGATGCTTCAAAAGAAAATGCAAGAAATTCTGGGAGCAGCTTTCACATGGGGGCAATCTCCCTCTTTCTAGCTCTGCCCTCTCAATCCCTTCTTCCCACTAAAAAGCACAATGCTTACACAAAAACATTCCAGTTTCCTTCTATTTGTTCTAAGGACATCAGGCTCCAGTTTCAATGCACAGCCCTTTGCTCTAGGGTTGTTACTAATCAGCTCTTCTGTTGGCCATTTATCACCTCATATTTTGATGAGCTTTATTTCTATAGAGTTAAAGCCAAGGCCATATCACTAGCCCACAGTGAATGTTTAATACTGTTGTAAATACATCCAAAGTGTTTGGAAATTTCAAGTTAAGAGGAAATTCAAAAGTTAGGAGGTCACACTTAGGACACTCAAACAACCATCTCTATGTCTTGTTCTGACATAATGGAGCAGCTATACAGTCTGGTAAGTGTATTGCTTTTACTCATACAGCTAACTTTAAAAGCCATAGTCACAAGGTAGGCACATGAAATACAAATGAAGCAGCAAGAACTCTTTTCACTGACAGAGGTGGAATAAGACCTCTTCATCCTGCTGGAGGAACAAGCTGGATTAGCATCAAGAAGACTAGAAACTGAATCCCCATATTCTCATCCCATCTTGATATTGATGCATGACCCTGGGACAGTTCTGCCTCTTTTCCTCCCTTTTCCAACCTGTAAAATGAAGGATATTTATTAGTTTCTGAAACAGCTACAAGTCCTTCATAGGCATTGCTTCCCCTGATAAGAAAGGATTCATAGATTGTAGTAAGATGCTTTAACCAGTACTCACAGCAGGATTAGGCTATACCAACAGTAAACACAGTTAAGCCTCAACCCCCCTTCTCTGCTCAATTCCAGCTTGATCTCTCCTTATCAATGCAAAGAAACAATATTTCCCTAAGAGAGATGAGCCAAGGCAAGTCCCAGGATGGAGTTGAAAGCAGGCAAATGCCCAGACAGACAGGTACTAACTTGCCTCTCCAGGCAGAGCCAGAGGCAGGATGGGGAGCAAACGCAAGGAAGGGGAGTCAGTGGGAAGAACCAGGCTGGGCAGCAACAGCTAAAGAGAGCACATCTGTCAACTGACAGTGAGCAATACAAAAAGGCCTTTGAACTTCCAGCCATTTCCCTGAGCTCATCCCTCTGCATGGTCACACTGGACATCATCCAATGTTTCAGCAAAGCTAGGTCTATCATAAGCCTGCTATTCCTCCCCCTCTCCCAACTCCTATTACACAGGACACTCTTTTATTGCCAAGCAGAAGGAGAAGGGGGAGGGCAGGGGAAAAGGGAAGTTTATAAGGTGAAACAAAGACTGAATCACGTCCCACTGTCCTTTGAACACTTTATCCCTGTTGCCTGTGGTGAGCAGGTTGCTTTGTACCCAAGGACAGCAAGCAACTGGTGTTCAAAATTCTGGAACACAGAGAGGCTTAAACAATACTGGCTGCTTAATTAGACAAACTCCCACTCACGTGAAGAAGGAGAAGTCAATTTTAAAAATAAATACAAAAAAAAAATCACACTACCTATATTAGAAAAGTGCAGCCTGAGCCCCAGCTATGTTCCTACTCGTGCATATATACACACGCATACCCTCAAACAGATCTGTTTGCTGAGATCTGCAGCACAGCAGGCAAAAAGTCCAGGGACAAAAATAAAGGAGGTTAGTCCACCCTCAGGAAGAAAAAGGAGACATTGCATTTTACTAACAAACATCTTGGAAAATCTAGTTCCAGTTTAATGTAAAATGTTATTGCATTGCTGAACTGTATTTAAGGATGTTGTGGGTCAAAAGAAAAAAAAAATTTAAAAAATGTAAAGACTATCAGCATCCAATCTTTCACAGTCCTTTGATCACAAGCACTCTGCCTGAGGGGGCATTGCATTAATTCTGGTGCCTTTTAAAGGAAACATACATACTCCAGACCCAGTAACATGACAAAATTGCAGATAGGGAACTGGTGTGCTTTCAACAGAATACTGCACTCATGACAAGAGTTCCTAGATTTTAAAACTTGAAGTTTAGAAGTGAAGCTTCACCTGAGCCTTTGCATCAGAGCTCCTGATTAAGCGAATGGCAGAAGGAAAATTATTCTTTCAAAGTTTCCATTAATTTTATTAAAAGACCTGTGAGATTTTTATCCTAACCTCACCTTAAAAATGTTTCTGTGGGGCTGATGAGCAGGTGATAGCGACAGTCCTGCCTGGCAAGGAAGAAACCCTCAGCTGGGCTTGAATGAGCTGTAGCTCAACAGGAACTGTGTAGATTTCTCCATGAGATGAGAACAATATATCACTTTCAGTAATCTTTGACGTAAAAAGTAAATTTTTCTTCAGTCCTTTCAAATGAAGGAGTATTGTACAACTGTGCACAGAGGTAAGCAAACACATCTGTGCCCAGAAAAATAACACATTTACAATTTAATTATGTATGATACAGATCCAAAATTCAGAGCCAGAAAGCTCTTTTGGGAGGATGGTTATGGGGAGATTTGGTGTATCTTATGAGAAACAGAACTATGTATCAGTCCTCGGGCCAAGTTTACTCAGTTGTCCTTTCACCCTTGCCACAGGAAGTAGGACTCATTCACACCACGGGGACTTCAAAGGGCGTGCAGGAGGGCAGAATGAAAACCATTCCTCTTCTTGCATGCAGCTTTCGTTAGGGACAGCCCAAAGCAGTCTCTGCTGGCACAAGGCAGGAAGGCAGCTGAACTACTCTGTGCATGTGCACTGAGGGCTCCCAAGCCAGACGCTGTCAGCAAGCCAGAGAGCTGACACCAGGCGAAGTCTATGGAGCTGGCATGACAGCTGGCAGGTTACTTATTGCTATTATTACTACAGCACTCTGGCTTGTAAACATGATCCAGAGCAGGAAGCAAACATGTCACGGAATAATTGGCTTCAATCACAGCAGGGCTTCAAATTTGCAAGGAGAACCATTTCTGTCACAGGTAAGCAGAAGCAGGGCTCACCCAAAACTAATAAAAATACCCATGGAGAGGCAGATGTTCCAAGGACACTGATACAAATGTAAGGTGCCTGGCATGTGCAGAAACAGTGACAGTTGAGGAAAAAATGAGTGCAATCAACTCAGGAAGTGGTTATTTGTTTTATAGTGTGCAACACAATATTAAAAATACAAACCAAGTAAAACACACCATATTTTAAACTGAAAATATCTCTCAAAAGGAGTTCCCCATGTCTGCTCCTGTTTTTCACAGTTGTAACTCCACTCACTACCAAGTATCTCACTTTCTTTTTTTTTTACACTACACACTGCATTTCAAGCTGTTATTCTTTAACCAAAATTACAGATTACCAATTCAAGGCTAGAAAATTGCATTAATACAGAATTTAACAAATTCCAGTCAACTATTCAAGCATATATGCAGTACTGTAGAGACACAGGTGCAAGACTGAATCTTGACTTGCTAAAGTAATTTTCACCTTAACCCCCACCCTGTTTCAGTCTCTTGCTTTATTAGGAGACCAGCAGTCCAATGTCTTCCCATTTTCCTCTCCTCTTTCCAAGGAAGTAGGCAGAACTCATTTCTTCTCATTGTATTGGATTAGAGTATACATATGAGCATGTGATACACTGAAGAAAAGCACACTCTAAAAAGGTATGGTTGCAGATTTATTTCTTTGGAAAGTTTGGACATTCACAGGAGAAAAAAGAAAATCCTGTAACTCTAAAACTCGCTTGCAGCAGATCAGTGGAAAGGTGGGATTCCTTGCAAACACATCTCTTCACTCTTCCAGTCAGAGACATCTACTTGATATTATAATTCCTGCCTGTAAAACTCAGAGCTGCACATCCATACAATCGCTGGAAAAGAATCTAAATAGCTTTAGCATCTCAGAAGACTCCATATAAAGAGGATGCAGATTGCGGTTCATAAGTCAGAAAAAACAACTGGGCCCACTCCAGCATGAAGACTAGCCCTGTGTTTTTTGAGGAATTTTTAAAGTAGGCCTTTAGTATATCTAGGGCTTGCTGGATGACTTCATCAGAACAACCCAAATCTTTAGCTCAGTATTTGTATTAAAAAAAAAATTAATAATTTCAGTCAAAAAATAAAACAATAAATCAAGTTCAAAACAGAGAAGCTCAAAATTTCACTCCAACCAGGAAACTTTATGCATGTCACAGACAAACAGCCAGGGAAGGAAAGAAAAATTAGTGAACCAACTGTTCTCATGTACTGCGTGCATCACTGCTGATTTGTGAGAAGTTTAAATTGATTTAAAGTTCAAGCTGCTGTTCCAAGGGGCTCAAGCCCCACCCCTGCTCTTGCACTCCTGCT
This sequence comes from Passer domesticus, assembly GCF_036417665.1. NCBI lineage: Eukaryota > Metazoa > Chordata > Aves > Passeriformes > Passeridae > Passer > Passer domesticus. Next base: position 39,128,276 of record NC_087479.1, read on the forward strand.
GCTCTGTTTATGCTTGGCACAGTCAGCAAGCAGAGAAAATGGAAGGTTAACCCCACAAACGGGTATACCTTCAAAAGGCAGGAGCCTGTAAGCCAAGCAGAAGAGAGGGATTTAGCAAGCAACCTGTTCTGGCAAAAAGGTTTGGTGCTATAATAACTAAGCAAGACACGAAACAGTACAGACAATTACCACAAACCTACACTGTAGAGCTGATCTAGTTTGTACAAGCTAAGAATAGTATCATTCTTGGATTCATAATGAGCAGCCACTCAGAGCAAGATATAACAAGCTTAAAGGAGTAAGTGTTCCTCAGGCTCCTCCACTGCAACCTTGAATGTGTGCACTGAAGTCATGCACTTAAGAAACAGGGTAAAGGATGCTACAGAAATGTTAACTTTTATTTCTGCTTTCTTCTTTCCACTAAATTTCACTTCAAGTACTGCTGGCTGTCAGCTGAAAAAGTTCTCTTCGTATCCATTCTACCAGGATGCAATATTTAAAAAGGCAGCTCCTATTCTAGTCCTTCCCCCCTGAATCACTTTACTACTCTGTATAAATGGCGCTCCTTATCTCCCCTTCCATCTTGTCAAACCTAGTCCTCCTCTGTACATGCTAGCTTTCCTCTATCACTAAACTGCAGAGACCTACAGCACAAGTTGTATCTTGAATAAGATCACAGAAGGTTGGAAAAGACCCTCAACACCACCTAGTCCAACATATACCACCCCAAGCCATATTCTCAAGTGCCACATCCAGACACCTCTTGGATGCTTCCAGAGACCGTGACTCCACCGTGGGCAGCTTATTCCAATGCCTGACCACTCTTTCAGTGAAAAGTTCTTTTTTAATGTCCAATCTGTACCTTGCCTGGTGCAACTTAGGGCCATTTGCTCTTATCCCTTCAGTTGAGACATGGTAGAAGAGACCAACTCCCACCTCACTACAACCTCCACTCAAGTAGTTGTAGAGGGCAATGAGGTCTCCATAGCCTCCTTTTCTCCAGGCTAAATACCCCCAGCTCCCTCAGCTGCTTCTCCCAATACATGTTTTCTAGACCCTTCACCAGCTCAATTGCGCTTCTCTGGACACACACCAGCACCTCCATGTCCTTCTTGTAGTGAGGGGCCCAAAACCAGACACAGCACTTCAGGTGTGGCCTCACCAGTGTCAAGTACAGGGAGACAATCACTGCCCTCGTCCTGCTGGCCACACTGCTGCTGATACAGGCCAGGATGCCATTGGCCTTCTTGGCCACCTGGACACACACACTGGATCATGTTCAGCTGCTGTTAACCAGCACCCCCAGGTCCTTTTCTGCTGCACAGCTTTCCAGCCTGTAATGCTGTCTGGGGTTGTTGTGATCCATGGGCAGGATCCAACACCTCACCTTGTTGAACCTTGCACAACTGATCTCAGCCCATCAACCCAGCCTTTTCCTCATCCACTAAATGGGTCATGTTGTCATAGAAGGAGATCAGGTTGGTTAAGCAGGACCTGCTTTTTGTAAAACCATTGTCTGGGCCTGACCCCTCATTGTTCTGCACATGTTGTATCATGGCACTAGGATGATCTGCTCCATTACCATCCCTGGTACCGAGGTCAGGTTGACAGGCCTTTAGTTCCTTGGACAATCCTTCCAACTCTTCTTGTAGGTGGGTGCTTCATTTGTCAATCTCCATTCAACTTCTCCAGTTAACCAGGACTGCTGCTAAAGGACTGAAAGTGGTTTGGCAAGTTCTTTCACTCTCATTACTTTTAGGTGCATCCCTTCTGGGCTCATACACTTACGGGTGTCTAATTAGCATAGCAGGTCTCAAACTATTTCCTTCTGGATTATGGGGGCTTCACTCAGCTCTCTGTCACTAAGTTCCAGCTCAAGGAACTGGGTATCCTGAGGACAACTGGTTTTGGCAGTAAAGACTAAGGCAAAGAAGGCATTAAGTAATGCAGCCTTTTTCTAATTTCCCTGACACTACGCTACCCTCTACATTCAGCTAAGGGTGAAAATCTGCTCAGCCCTCCTTTTGCTGCCAATGTATTTATAGAAATTTTTTTCTGTTGTCTTAACTGCAGAGGCCAACCTTCTTAGAAACTGTAAATTAAAAAAGGCAGAAGTCAAACCCAGTTCCCACATTCTCTGCATCACTTTATATTCTGTCTCTTATATGTCTACCTCTATTTTATATTGTTCCCAACCTCCAGTGCCTGAGAATATCAGCAGACTGCTCACACTTCAGTAGTGTTTCCCAGTTTGCACAGCTTCCATTCAAATAGATACAGGCCAGAGCCCCTTAATATACTGTATCTCCTTAATATATTATATCTTACTGTGCAAGACCAATAGGTTCTTCTCTTTGAGGCCACAGAGAGAGACAAGATGCATCAGTAGACACCAAGAGAAGAGTGGAAAAAAGCATGAAAAAATGTGTTCTTTCTCAAAACACAAAATCTGCCTGTACTTGTAACACAAAGACTTCCCAAACAAGAGGTGGCATATTCATCTTTAACAGCCCTTAGTGGATTATGCATCCATAAACTTGTCAGATTGCTGTTTGAGAATGTTTGAAGTTTCAGAATCAATGTTTTGTGGCAAGGAGATTCACAGTTTAAGCACATGTTGTATGAAGCAACTCTTATTAGCACCTCCTGCTAGTTCTTATGGAAGATCTTATCTTTCCCATCCCTAAGTCCTACCATGTCTGCTTAGCTTGAAGTTTTTGGTGCTGGAAGTTGTTGAATTACTAGGAAAATCATATTAAAAAGTATCTCTTGTCTAAATCGTTACTGAGCCCACAAAAAAAAAAAGGAATTTTCTTCTGTGCTTAGTAAAAAGCCAGTAAAACCAGTTTAGCTATTGGATATGCCTCACCTCCCCAAGACTCAAGGTCTTCCATGTTGCTCAACGTTCACAAAATTTTAAGAAACAAGAATTGAGAAGGAGGGAAACTTTCATGAAGCTGGGTTGACATCTCTTCTTCCTTAAATGTGGGAGATTTCTTAAGACAATATTTAAAATATTAGGAAAGCTCCTTTCCATACAGTAATCAACAGCAGAAACCAGAAAAGGTTAGAGCAAGATCCAGCAGAGGAAGATAAATCTCTTTCATGTCCACTGACAGGAGCCTTAAATTTTCAGCTCTAGGACAACTTTTAAGACAGGAGTTTCATGAAACCAGGCCTCTTTCTCTACTCTTCAATTCTACCATGCTCTGTGGAATCCAAAGAGATGAGGTAAAAAAGGAACTTACTCGTGTTTCCACGGAAAGAGGCTTTCTCTATTCAGCTCTGTCATGCTACACCCACTCAGAATGACATTTCCCATCAATTCTCACCTAGCTGGGTTCAGCTACACAGATGCCAACACTATGCAGATACACAGTACCTGCAAGGTAATGTCTCTCAGCAGTTCCCAAGACCAATGAATGTTATTTCAGTGCTCGCCTTTCCCTCCCTTCACAGGGCAGCAAGGACAGAAACTAGCATGTTACTTAAGAGGGCAGACATCCTCAATACTGTTTATTTTCCATTAATATTTACAGAAAAAAAAATTATAATTTAACTCAGAGACAGTGCTTTTGCAAGGGTGGAAAAATAAGAGGTGCTTTTCTCTGTCTCTCCTCTCCCTCTAACATATTCATGTCCAACCACCACCTAAAACCAGCTGCAAAAAAAGCTGAAGTTGGGCTTTCACTGTGTTTTATATCAGTGGGCAATAGTTTTGTTTGACTCCAAGCCAGTCATCTACAATAAAAACTTTTGTCACACAAATGGTAGGATGTGCCTGTAAAACAGGGCAGCACCTGCAGAGAAAAAGATATTCAATTTTCCCAAACACAAGTCAAGGATGGTATTCTTACTGCAGCCATCTTCATCACTGTGGTCCCCACAGTCATTGTCTCCATCGCATTGCCACTGAGCAGGGATGCACGTGCATTCACCAAAAGCACTGACAGCACAGGTGAAATGATTACGCCCACAGGAGCACTCAGTGCTACTTGTAACACCTGTAAAGGAAAAAAAAAAAAAAAGATGTTTTGAAGAAATCCCATCTATTTTAGAGTAAACATTAAATACAACGTGACATCAATTTTTCTCTGTGTACACACTACTGTGTAAGAACACATCCTGGACTGCCACGGAAAATATTCACCCTCCTCACATGCTGCAATTGGAGATCAATTACTACGCACAGTTTCTTGGAAAGGGGGTCTTTGAAGGCAAAAGCACAGTGCAACCTGCCAAAAAGAGACTTGGGAATCAGCTGAAAAATAATCACAAACATTCAAGGAATGCCAGGTATCAGAACAACCCTTTTATTTTACAAAGTCAGTCCTCTCCTAGACCACAGTGCTGCTGCTGCTCTTCATTTAGTTCTGACACTACAATACAAGGGGAAACTCTCTGAAGTAGAATCCTTGCTATTTGAAGAGTCTTCTCCAAACCCTAAACTTTTGAGACACAAACCTTTTGTATGTCACTATTTTAGACATTTTAGATTCCAGTGAAAGTGGAAAAATATATTTTATTATTTACCTGTAAACATTAAACTGTTACACTAGGCTGTGCATAACTGACATTTATGAGAGCAAGAGGATTTTCAGCTTTACAAACTGGAAATGCAGTCCACCTGATAAGAATATTTTTCCAGCCTTAAACTTAGCCCAAGGATCTCCCAGCCCTCCTTTTCCACCTTCAGAACAATAACATAACTCTTGACTCTCACGCCTGTGCAAATGCAACTATTTAGGATATTATCCCACAGATTCTCTTAAAATCTCTGCCTTGAGAAAGAACAGGCTGTAAAACTCCCCAGCCCCAAAAGGAAAAGGTCATGCCTGAACTTCTGTCTGACATTATGTAGACAATCTATATAATCAATATCACTGTGAAACAAATGATTACCAATCATCAACTCCCTCAACCCAGTCTGATTGGATTTTTTCCATGGTTCCTTCTTTCTGCAATTCAAACAAACCTAAAGCTCTTAGATTAAACAACAGATCATAAGAAAAGAATTATAGAGAAATACCTGCCCCAAGTGGTAATCACATACATACTGAACTATTTTCAGGCTTTTTGATTTCACTGATCTCACTCATGCATCTGGTGTACCTGTGATTAACCACAGTCAATTGCTCTATCAATTAAGCAAAAAGAAAAAACAAGGCCTAGAATTTCCTTCTTTTCCATTCTAATGGAAAAAAGCAGTATCTGCAAAATGGATGTAACACTTCTGCAACTCTTTGAACAGCAGAATTCCCTCCAGTGAAGACATCCACTTGTGCGAGTAAAGCAAAGATTTAATTTCAGAGAGAATGCACTTCCTTGAAAAAGGATTACATCGTGTTTGTTCTGCACAAAACCAGCTGAAGAGATTTCTGCCAGCCTCCACTGTCTGCTTGCAAATGCTACACTGCAGGTTGCAAGGCCTTATCTGCAAACTATTTTCCAAGCTGAAGTGCACCCAACAAATTGGTTGTGGGATTTCTGTTCAGTCTGTCATGGGTGTGAAAACCTTTTATTCTTTCACTCATGTCCACTATAAGTTACCTTTGAAAGGTTTAGTACAAAAAATACATATCAAAGTATTACTGCATACAACAGAAAAGCAACCATCATCAGGTGTAACGAGGGATAAAGGCTAAAAGAACAGGAGGTGAATAAGGAATGCAAGAGGCCAGAGCAGTCACATCTTCGGAGGACCTACCAGGTATGGCCAGGGCAACAGCTGGCTCAAAAGGACAGCAAGTGAGTGATGTAGCCAGAGGCAAAAAAAGCAACAGACATTCCTAAGGAAAAGCAATTCATCATCTATGCAATATTTCAGACTGGCAGAAATAAACTAATGGAAATTCAGAAGAACCACAACCACCAGCAAAAATCAAACAGGTTTCTGCAAACCAACAACACAGAAAACTCAGGACAAATCATCTTCTGCTGTTGTAGGTGCTACAACCTTTTCTGCCTTTTAAAAAGGCAGAACTAGTTGTACATTGTAACCAAAGTAGCTGCTGTTTAAACTACCTTTTCCAAAGTATTTTTCTACCATTACCCTCAAAAGCACCCCAAAACACTCATCCCAGCTACTTTAAACTCCAGTACCCCTTCCTGCTGGAGTACACAAGACCACTATCATTCAGGTTGGAAAAGATGTCTAAGGTCACCAAGTCCAACCATGAACCCAACGCTGCCAGATCCACCATTAAACTGCATCTCTTAAGTGCCACGTCCACACGCCTTTTAAATACCTCCAGGAATGGAGACTCCACCATTCCCTGGGTAGCCTGTCCTCCACTGCTGACAACCCTTTTGGTGAAGAAATTTTCCCTAATATCCAATAAACCTCCTCAGACCCAACTTGAGACCATTTCTGCTCATCCTGTCACTTTGTACCTGGAGGAAAAGACACCTACCTCCCTACAACCTCCTTTAAGGTAGTTGTGGAGAGTGACAGGGTCTCCCTGAGCCACCTCCTCTCCAGGCTAAACAACCCTAGCTCCTTCAGCCCCTCCTCTGAAGACTTGCTCTTTAATCCTTTCACCAGCTTTGCTGGCCTTCCCTGTGAGCAGCATGGCAGTACAGCTCTGCAACAGCAAGGAAAGAATTAGTGCAGCTGTCCCAGTCTGCAAACTGTAATTTAATCTGCTGTATTGTCAAGCACACAGCACTCTTCAAAGTTGATACTAATATTAGGTTACATATAAGCACACACACACTAAATCTGTTCTTCTCACCTCATTAAAGTTACTATGTTCCATCATCTCTGCTCTGTGATTTTACCATGCTACTGAAATTGTTGAAAGCTGAAGGACACGCTATGACCCAGATACCCACACTCTCTCTCATAGCTGGTGTCTGTAGTGCCATTATGTAAGCATACTTTGCACGACTATTTCAAATTACAACCAGTGCAGATCTAATGGTTTGTGATTTGTGACCCTGAGGAGAACTAGCCTTCTAGTCATTTATAAGTCATGATCTACCCTGGTTTTGCACTTGTCAAGTAATGCACATGATTGCTGGGAAAGTACACTGATTTCAGACTATGAACAGTTTCAGAAGCAAATCCTGGATGGCTAATCTTTCCCAGCCAAAAGAACGAGGTGACTGAAAGCTGGCACACTTGAAGGTAGCAGGAATTTTCTCAATGATTTTACTGTGGATAGTATTTCACCTTTGGTGTCTCATGAATATTTCCCCGTGCTCAGAGCTCCAGTCACACTATCCTGTAACTGTATCTGTAACAGTAGAGGGTCAGGAAGGATCAAGATGAGAAGCATGTTTTTTCCAACTCCAAGCGGAAACGGTGCACTTGGTGTGAGAAGCCTTAGCAGGAGATCTACTCTCTTACCTCAAACTCTCATTAAACACTGGAAGAGTGAGATACAAGGCTGACCAAACACACATAAAGCTCCAGTGTCACATTTCAATCCCAGTTAGTCAGTGGGCCAGGAACAGGATGGAAATCTGCTTGCTGTTCAGGCAACTGGACCAACAATCAAAGGGGACATATCTAATTGTGCTTCTACACATTATTCTGGAGCAGGAACAACAAGAGGGACCTCTGGGCTTAGTAATGACAAATATTTTTCCTGAAACTTTACAGCACATGGCAGGCTTGGACATTTTACTAACTCTATATTCAAAAATATTTTCACTTATGTAGGAGGAAAAACCCTGACATATTTTAGCAATGGAATATATACAAAACGATACAAAAAAGCTAAACAGAGATACTGCCACATGCTGAGCTGATATCACTCAATTTTCATGGCCTCTTCTGATCCCTCATGTAATCACAAAAAAACTTCCTACTCTCACTTGCCCATGGGTACAAACAACTAAAAAATTATCTTCACTGTCTGTAGTTTGGTTCCCTCCAGATGTATACCAGCAGGAGCCAGTAACCAAACAGTTTTCTAGCAAAGTATACAAACAACCTCTAGATTTTAAAAACAGGAAGTCAGTCTAAACACAGGCCTCATACTTAACATCTGCCATCACCTTAAATTTAGCATGGTATGCTCAGTTTCTTCAGATTGCTTCCAAATATCCTCCACATTTTCATATTTATCTGATAAATTAAATGCCTCCTAAGGAAGGGTGAGTTGCCACCACCTCTCTTAAAACAATAGTTAGAATCTATGTAGTTTTATGTCTAAAGCTGGCAAAGTAATTATGTCATTTCTGGCTGAAAAGCAGAAGTCAATTATCATTCTGTTATTTCTGCCTTTTTGGTTTTTTGGGTTTTTTTTGGTTTTTTTTTTTAGGTGGTTGGGGGGAAGGCAAGCAAGGGCAGGGCTGCTTAAACATAGGTTGTTACTCTGCTTCCCTCACCTCCCAGCAACTCTTCCATCAGGCCAAACAATATGGCCCCATAAAGCAAAATCTAATCATATACACAACTTCATTTTGCTGATAAAGTCACTTGCAACCCTCAGAGCTATTACAGAGCAACCCCTTATTTGCTACAGATTGATAAAAATATTGACATGACAAAGAAAACTTAAGTAGACAGGATAATTACCAAACTGGGCTCCATAGCTGTTGCTTTGACAGAAACAGTAAATCTCTAGTGGAGAGTGAAAACACTGTTTTGTTTAAATCCTGACGGCATGCTTTATTCCAAAAAGATTCTAACCCATTCCCTTCAATAAGGGAACATGGTGGTTCTTAACACTATTTTGCAGCAATTCAACCTTTGACAGGCTGTTGATACAACATGGAATCATGCAACAACCCAATTTGGAAGGGACCTCAAAAGATCACCTGGTCCAACCTTCTGTGGAGAACGGAGCCTGGATGAGACTATCCAGCACCCTGTACAGTTGCATCTTGAGAACCTCCAGTGATGGGGACTCTGTCATGTCTCTGGGGAGGTAGCATGATTGTTCTCACTGTAAAAAACATCTTTTGTTGATGAGATCAACAGATTCTATCAGTCTTTAGTAGCATTCTAGCACTATCAGAATTTTGTTATATTCACATATGGATGAAGTTTCCTCAATGAACAACTGCAAAAGAATCTGGCTTTAATAGTCAATGCCATGCTGCTTTAATGGTCAATGACATGCTGCCTTCCTGTTTTCTTTTATCCAGGTATAAAGAATCAGCTACATAAAAGAGACTCCCACTCCACACCACCGTGTTGATTGTATCTTTTCCCTTTGATCCTAACACAGAACCTCTTATTGTTATTTTTAAAATCAGCAGTAGGAAGTGCACAGCCATCAGTTTGTTTGCACCACCCTCCAATTCCTCATGTACCTGTAACATTGGCTAGCACAGCTAAAACCATGGCTAAGTATCTCTTAAGTGCTTCCATGCTGCAAGGAAAACAGCACCAATAGCTTTAGAAAAGCCAGAACTACAAACAGATTTGGCATTATTTACAGTTGCAGACTGTTCAGCTCAGAATCAGAAGCCTCTGGAAAGAACAATCAATCATTCTCTTGGTCCAGCACTGAGTAACATATGGATCTGGGTTTCTTCCCCTCCATGGAGAAGCATCTAATTCTGGCCTACAGAAGACTTTCAATGGAAGGCAGAGATCTTTCTGCAAACCTCATTATTACAACAGACAGAACCAAAAATATGACAATACCATATTTTATAATTTTAACTCTACCACAGAAAAATGTTGTGAGAACAGAAGGTATAAGTTGATATTGAATGAAGATGAAAATACAGGACACATTTGACACTTAGAGTGACAAAGAGGAAAAAAAGAAATCTAGGACGGTATAAATAAAATGTGATTAATGGCATTAAAGATGAAAGGCGAGAACGAAAGTCCTAATAGTGATGGGGTATAACGCTGTAGGGTCTTTACCACAGAGAAAGCATGCAAGGGTATCCCCAGATGCATTTTTAAACATATCTGGAATAGGCATCAGAATATTTTGCCCTGGCTTCAACAGATGCACTGAATTTCTTTCTTCTGTATTTCAAGAACTCACGAGCATCTGACTGATTACTTTGGGTTAAAATTAGTGAATTCTGCAGTATAGCCTTTAATAGCCTTCTTAACACCTTGCCCACCTACTGCTAGAAGGTCTGTGTCAGAAAACAATTATCCTTCTTCCTCCACTTCCAGGCCAGGCTCTCCTTTGCATTCCCATCACATAGACATCTATCTTGATGAGGGGATATGTCAGATGGTCCTGAGCATAGTTCAGACGATACACTTTCCTTCTTTGTCCAGCACTTCCCTAAATTCCTACAGCAAAGAACCTCGGCTTTATTTGCTTGCCTGTCTTGAGGAAAATGAAAATTTTGGATTCCTCTCTTATCCAAATGGCAGTTTCCACTGAAGGAAAAAGTACAGTTAATCCAGCTTTAGAAGAAGGATTTGCTGACCATTGTTTAAACTCAGAGCTCTGCTGGCAGACACAGAAAAGGCAACATTACAGCACAACAGCCTGATGTCAGAAGGTGCACCATGCACTGATAAAAGCCAACATTCTCTTCTTTTCTACTCTCATTACAGAAGCATCTGAAGCAGTTTTGATTTGGTACCCACATGGTCTTCAAGTTGTTGAAGCCTGCCTAGACTAAAGTTAACATCACTAGGAAAAGCAATCCAAAAGTTTTCAAAGCTTTAAAAAGAATTGTTACAGTTTTGTTTGAGGAAGTATGTGATAGGGGAAAGGTGAAGGGGAAAAAAAAAAGACATAACCCTCAACAAAACCACATAAACCAGAGGAGAGACTGAAGATGTTACAGCTTTTTGGTAATGGAATATGGTGCCTACTTTGGCAGTCTCCAAGTGAGAATGAAAGTTTCCTGGTCCTAGAAGTTCCCCTTTCCATTTGAAAAAGCAGGGCTAACCCCAATCCTGAACCAGCTTGTTCTCAATTAAACATGTGACTGCACTAAGTGCTAGGGAGAGGCACATTATCAAGCACAATCACCTTCAGTTACCATATTAAACTGCACAACTACACATCTTAGACCTCAAAAATGTTACACTTAATGTGAGCACAAAGAATAGAAAGCATAAGGAAGATAAATTCCACAGGGCATCTGCTAATTAGGACTTGAAGAAAAGTAGAGGTACAACAAAGTGCAAACTGGCGAGTGTTGGTGCAATGGGTGTATGACTGACAGTGAGACTGGAACAGAAGCTGTATTTTCAGAAACACTGCATGGGGAGAGAAATAGGAGGCCTTTAAAAATGTGCTTGAATCTCTGGATCCTAATTCTGATCCCACAGAATTAAAGACCAGCAATCCCACTGACAACTTCTACCTGCACCCAGGGAGTAGGAAAGCATTTACAGAAACTATAGAAAAAATACACTGAAGAAGCATTTGATTTGAACACAAAAAGACTCAATGATTAAGAAGCAATTTTTACAGTTCCTTCTTCCAAAATTTTAAAGTCATAAATTAACACCTTGCAATAATCAATGTGACTATAACTGAGGTCTGTAGGTACTTGTCCTAACTGTATCTTCTACAGAACTTGCAAAATTACTTCTTCCCTTCTACAAGTGGGTATACCACTATTATGCCACCACAATGTACTGAGGCTTAATGTTTAATCTGTTTCTACATATACAGAGTCTTTGAACAGAAGATGCATTATTACTGCCATGAAATCCTACTCAAAATCTTATTCAAATTGGCTGGGTTACCAGCAAACACAGATCAAAAAAGTCAGCTGAAGGACCATAAACAAAAGATAATGAGAAATGGCAGCAAGTCAAGCTGCAGGGGATAGAGATAGCTAGTAGGTATTACAGGGATCAGCATTAGATCCAGTCCCATTAAATAACTTCATTAATGATCTGGAAAAAAGAATAAGTATCAAGTTAAAGGAGCCTGCAAATGATACCAAAATAGGAAATATTCTGCTCCAAACACAACAGAGGAAAAAGAAATAATACAGAAGGGACCTTAGAAGATTAGAATTATGGGCAGGAAATTAAGATTCAACCTTTAAAAAAATATTTTTTTAAACTAGTGCATCTGGTGGAAATTAATTTGAAACACATTGAGCAAATTAAGAGAAAAGGCTGGGATGTAGCAATGACTAAAAAAATCAAGGAGTAATAATAAAAGACTAGCCACTAGTTTCTGCTATGACACAATATGGCAGCCAAAAATAATACTTTAAGCTAATTATGCATAAATGTCATGTCATGGAGGAAGAAACTTTCCCCCCATCTGTAGAAGTGGAATGCAAGATTAAGGTCCATACTGAGGCTTGTACAGGGAAATTAGGCATCACATTCTAACCACAGTAACCAAACGTTTATCAAAAGTGTGTTATGGCCCTCAAGACTCAAGATTCTGTTTGAAGCCTGAACCAACATGGTATATTTTTATTCTCTGCTGACTATTTAATTCTTGAAATCAGACAAAAGGCAACAACTATCGATTCTATGAGGTTTTAGGTTTTTTTTCTGAATAGGAAACATATTACCCTCTATTTCCTGAGGAACTTCTTAGTTGCCTATGGAAGTAGCTCACAGTGGACAACACATGAAGTCTCAGTACAGAAACAGGAACCTTTCAACTATTAAACCATGTTAAACACATCAAAATCTCAACCTTAAGTTCTTGTCCAAAAGCAGGCATGATGTATCAGGTAAATGACAACTATTTCAAATGGACTGAGGAATTTTAACACGTGAGGCTAGACAGGAGAAAGCTGTATCTGAGTGACCACACCTCCAGTGTTATCTCCAGCTCTCAGCTCCTCAGCACCAGAGACATGGAGCTTCTGGAGTGGGTTTAGTGGAGGGTTATGAAGATGATTAATGGGATGAAGAATCTCTCTTATGAGCTGAGAGAATTGGGCCTGTTCAGCTTTGAGAAGAGATGACTGAGAGGGGACCTCATCAATGTCTGTCGGTATCTGAAGGGAAGGTGTCAGAGGAAGGAGCCAGGTTGTGCTCGGTGGTGCCAAGCAACAGGACAAGAGGCAACAGGCAGAAATTGATGCACGGAAAGTTCCACTCAAGCATAAGAACTTCTTTGTTGTGCAGGTGACCAAGCAGTGGAACAGGTTGCAGAGTCTCCCTCACAGGAGGTACTCAAAAACTGTCTAGGTGCAATCCAGTGCCATGTGATCTAGGATAACCTTACTTTAGCAGGGGGTTGGACCAGAATACCTGCTGCTGTAGTCTCTTCCAACCCATTCTGTGACTTTTTCCCTCAGCCTTCTTTTCAGAATCCTATGCAGCTCCTTCCTGGGAACACCAGAACTACTTTGTAAGGACCTGGTAAAACACCTCAACTCTAATTTCTAGATATTTTGGCTGAAATATGGCCATACAGTGGCACATTTCGCATATTTAATAGCCATTAAATGGCAAATGTCCTTTCTGCAACTACAAGGTTCCCCAAACATTTGGAACTGGCAGGAGAGTAGAAAATGCTGGTTTTGTTCTGTAGCTCCACACATCTGTCAAACACTGCTGACATCCAAGAAACCAAGCACCATATTAGCCTACTTCAAACAACATGTCCTATGTTAACAGAAATAGCCCTTTTAAAAAAGTCTTTGAGCCTTTCAAAAGATCAGAATTTGGCATGATGGTTCTCCCACTCTCCCTACAGTGTGGACAAAAATATTAGATAGTGGGAGCATCTGTTTGTTTTACCAAGAATCTATGAAGGTGCAAAGACCTCAAAAAGCCATGAGCTGCAGTATGCTACCTCTGACATTCTGCTTCTTACCTTCAAGGCCCTAACTGGAAGAGATTGAGCCTCCTACATACCTTTAACCCACATACATCTATTTTTTCTGTGGACCAAATAATTTTTCCTACTTGGATTCCAAGGAGCAGGAACATTTTGGTTTCCCACCGTGTGAATTTTTTTCGTGTTACTGTTAAAAGCATCCCTTCAGTCTTGGCATTTCATTACCTGTAGATTTTCTCTCTTTGGCAGAGAGCATGTCATCCATTTTACATTATGAAGTGCAGAGTGATACCTGAAGGATGCCATCAAGAAACATGCTTTGCTGATTTTAACATGAAGCAGCATTTTCTTACATAGCTGCAGGCTCCTGTGCAACTGCACGTCAATAGAGAACTGCAACAAAGAATCCAAGGGACTTACCCAGCACTAAATTACCTGGCATGCAGGATCACTCCACTCAAGCACATCAAAACATAAATTAAATACTGTCCACTGAGAAATAGAATGACAAAAGGTTGTTACTGCATAAATCACTTAAGGACATCATCATCCAAGCTCAAACACTACAGGAATGTTTAGTTGGACCATAAGGGCCTGACAGGCACAGGACTACAGGACTCAGGCCCTTTCAGAATACACACACATGCTAGACAAACACTTTAAAATACTACCTTAAGCCTACGTCATGCTTTGCAAAAATTAGTCACTTCAGCAAAATGAGACGCATAACTTTCCATTTCTTTCAGTGTGTTTTTTTTAACCCACACACTACAACCTCTACCCTTTCCTGTTCCATAAAGGTTGCAAACAATTTACTGTTCATTTATCATGAATCATGCAGTACACTAAAATTTAGAAAATAATAGCACAATAGCAGAAACATTACCAGGTGACTCTCAAAATGACTACGTGCCAGCTAGAGAAGCAACTGCTAAGAGCCAGGTAGAGAAGCAACCTGCTGTTTTAAGCAGATAATCCACAGGAAAAGGGTCCTTCTGATGCATTTCACCTAGTACAGTTACCTATGAGTGTCACTAGCCTGACAGCACTTACAAATGAAGGTCACTGAACAGTCAGAAAATGTTCTGCTATATCAAAGTTCGTGGAAGTGAAACACTGGACTTTATTCTCCCAGTTATGGGGCAGAAAACACTGGCATTTTAAGTTCTGTGAGCTTTCCTTTGACTTTTCCATTACTTCATAGACAGATTTCTCTCATTCTTGAAGTAATTATCCTAAAGTGATCCTTACACTATCTCAGCTACAGGATCATCAAAGGTTTATAATAGTCACAGTAAGGATATGCGCTCTGTCACAGTAAGGATATGCGCTCTGTCACTTCTAAGAAACAACCTGAAAGAATCAGAATCTCTGAGCTATTGCAGAAATTCTGGAACTTTGCAATCCTTCCCCTTCACTGAATGGAGAAGAATGCAAGCAACCTACAAGGCCTAATGAAAACCAGCTTGGCATCTGTCACTCATAACTACAATATGAGAAAATAAAGATTTAATTTGAATACATGCATTCATCCCTCTTCTACTTCACTTCTCTTATTTTAAGTAACTCAAGTATTAACTTTGAAGCCAAACAAACAATCAGTGCTTTTCCAACATCTATTCTGCTTCTGCTCCCATTCCTCTTCCAAGATGTATGCATCCTTGAGTTTCACTGAATTCCTTGCTTCATAGCTGAGAAAGGCACAGCTGTCATCTCACCACTAACAAAATATGAATTGAGCTAAAAACAAGCAGAAAAAAAAATCCTCACTCATTTTCAGTTTCATACAGGAGAGCTATAGTCTTCCTGTCCACACATATTGTTAAACAGTAACAGCTTCCAATCATGACACAGGCTATTTAAGGAACCAGTTACAGGTCACAGCACTAACAAAAACTGGAATTAATGCCAATTTGTTTTAATCTACTGGGTAAACTACACTAATTTACCTGCAGTGTCATGAGCAGCTAAGGTGCCTTGAGGTGGGGCAAAAGGAAAATGGAGTAGTCAAAACATGGCAGTTAAGAGGAGGCAGCACCATTACCATCTTTGCTTGAGAAGTTCCGCTCAGAGGCTTCAGGGATCTAAGAAAAACTAGTGGCATTTTTCAATCTGGATTGCAAGGATAAATGTGCTTTGGAAAATTCAGAATCCAGCCACTTCCTTACCACAAAGGAAAATCCTTTTCCTTCTGATTTAAAAGCCCCTTGAGCTTTTAGCTTCTTCTGCCGCACCACTCATGATCTTTGTTAATTACTGCATCAGTGTTTCTCTAGTGCTCTCTCGATTTACAAACTACCCATAACCTTGCTCAACACAATTTCTAAGCCATTTTTATTCTGTCTTCAAGGCTTCACCTGGCACTGGCTCTCTGAACTACTCTTAAGTAACTTAGTCCCACAGGAAATTATCAGCCAGCTTCTTTCATCTTTCAGATGCTCCAGGCACTGGAAGAGCTGTAAGGACATTCTACCCTCCAGAACTTCTCTCCAAAACCCAAAACTCATTTATTTATTTAACCTTTTCAAGACTTCTGTTCTGTTCAGTCCCAGAACACACCAATACTGATAGCCATACACTTCTTTTCAGAAAGTAAAAGTGGAAGCATTGAAAAGTCTTCCTTTTCAAGGAACTTTAGATTCTAACAGGACTGCAGTTGTACAGGCACATAGCACAAAAAGAGATCAACCGGTTCCAAAAAAAAAAAACCATTTTGGCTTTTGCAGGCTGCAGTCAGATTCTTCCCATCATTATAGCATGATACAAAAAAGACCAGGTTCCTGGACAAGATAGAGACTGTTTTCTTACAGAGAGAGCATGTTAAGGAGTTTATTTTGGTATTCTCTAAAGAGGCCCTCATGTTAGCAGTGGAGCATCTGAGCTTTGTAGCTTTCCAGCTCTGCCACACGAGAGACTGGGAAGCCAACCACAAGAGTTCAGCCTAGCAGAGGAGTCCTCCAGGGAAGGGATAGGATACACAATGTGGTTTTGTGGCAATAAGGAGGCAGGAGATCGTTTTTGCAATCCCACGGGCAGGAGGACTTCAAAAGCACAAACCACAAGATAAATGGAGCTATCTTGGGACAAAGAGTTGTTCTCTAAGTTGTTTTCTAAAAAATAACTCCACACATGATATTATGTTGCCCTCAGAGGATGAGGGGCAAATGGGCAATTATTAACTGGCCAGATTGAGCTGGAAGAACAGAGCTGGGTCTGGCAAACAGAGAGGTACCACACAACCACAGAGACATCACAGCAACTGTGCAGCCTACCAGAGAACTGGATTAACTTTAAAGTAAAAAAGGAATCTTTATCAGCAATATTTTTAAAATATATATATATGCACACATACACACACACAGACGCGCACTCAAAAACACAAGTTTAATGCAAATATGTTTTATGGGCTCAGGTGGGATAAGTTCTTTCTAACAAAACTACCAACAAGAAGAACAAGAATGTCAGTGTTGGGGTTACTGCAGGGCAGCTATACTGTACATCACCCCCTATTTAGCCCACCCACATTTGTTTGCTTTCAGGGCAGCCCATGAAGCACCGACCTACATCTCCCACAGCACCTGGACTTCAGACTGCTTTGCAACACTTAGAACATGGTCATCAAACTCTTCCTCTGTTTAAACTGGAAGTCTCAGGTGCTGCTTCTACAAACCTCCAGGTTCCACAGTTCATTTATACTCACACTCCAGAAAAATTAACCACAATAGCAAAAAGCACCAGAGAATCCCTTACAGCCAGTTTCATACTGTTCACATTGGGTTTCACTTTCAATTAAATAATAGCAACAGCACTGAGGAAGGCAGAGGAAGACACACAGAAAGTAAAATGGTCCAGTCATGGAACCACATCTTTTTAGGTGTGTGGGTGGTCTCTATTATTACAGCGTCAAGTTGCCTTTTTCTACTAATTCTAGCAATTTTATCACCTCTTAAAAAGCAGAGAAGTATTATCTTCAAAACAGGAGCAAAAAACGGAAGCTAAACAGCACAGAACTGTGAGTATTTGGGTGCCTAAGGCAATTAAAATCAGTAGAAAATCAGACATTTAACTATCATTACATGGCTGGCCAAAGAGCCTCAGAACTGACTCTGAGTATTACAAAATACTCATACCTCCCACCACAGGCAGTCTTCACGCTTGGAAACCTGAGCCTTAAGTGACTTCCCAAAGAGCTTGTGGCCAAACTGAGAAATTAAAACAGATCCTACCCAGTCCCAGTCCACCTCTTAACCAGGGCACAATTTGCCCTTCCATACCTAGGTTTTTACCCCAGAGAGCTTATTGAAACAAACTTGCAGGAAATCAAAGCCACTATTGCACAAACATGGAAAGATTTACACACACTGCTTGGGAAGTCAACACCTCCTGCTCTACCTCACCAGTCTGCTCCCCTATGCCATCTGACCCAAATTAAGTCAGATCCAAGTCCTGCTTCCAAAAAAAGAGGTCAGAGCCAGGCTCCTGAGACCCTCCTGGGGGTTCCCAAGTTCCTGTATTAGCCTTACAATTCTTAAAAGGACAACATTAAAAGGAAGTCCAGTCCTGAGGCCACTGTTAATCTAATAAACACTGGAATTAGATTTCTTCTCAGTGAAGAGGCTGCCCGCCTGATGGCACAAAGCCAACATTTAAATGCTACTGTTGCTCAGAGCCCTAAATTAGTTTTGGATCTGGGGAGTTTGCCTTGAGCTACAGCCAAAAGAAACATAGGAACTGGAGGGAAATTTGTTAAACGTTAACAGAGCTGCAGGAAAGGACTACAGCAGGGCTAGTAGGTGGTGGGGAAGAGGAAGGGAAGCCACAGATGAACAGCAGAAAAAGAAACAATAAGACATAGGAAGTGACCAAAGAGTAAGGAGATTTTAGTACAGATTTTTTTGTGACTCCCCCATCCCTCCCCTCCACACTCAGCTTCATGAACAGCAGACATTTTAAGTCCCAGTTGCTCACAGGGTTTTTTTCACTACAGTGGTTAACATCTACCTTCCTATCTCCATGTTCAAAATACAGAATAAGAATCTCAGGAAACTGTCATTTCTGATTCCTTGGGCTACACTGATGCTGAGTTACCACAAAATTTGAATGCCATCCTTGGTCAGTTGAGAGTGAGTATCTCCAGTATCCCTTGATAGGATCTCAAGAGGTCCATGTTCTCAAAGGGAGTGGTACATAGCTGTCTGCAGGAAGAACTTTTAAAGCAGTCTCTTTTTCATGAATAGGATGCAGTAAAAATAATGCAAGATCCTGTCTGTTCACGTTGTTAATTTTACTGATGAATTGTAGGACTTAGCATAATGCCCGTCTTCCATGAATACTCAAACCCTTGATCAAATAAAAATGTCTACATAGAAAGAGTTTAAAGATGACATTTTGACTTTTTTTCTCTTTTCCCAACAGGAACTGAGCATGAAGACTCCCCCGTGTGACAGCTGCTTCTTGTGAAGCCAAGCCAGTGAAGGCACAACCTGCATTCTGAATTAAGTGACCAGAGATTTAGGACAAAAAAGGGAAGAGAAGCAACTTCCACTTCAGAAAGCTCCTAAGACAATGAGACCTGTCTAGTGGATGAGTGAAAGGCTCTGAATATTATCTATATCCTCTTCAGTAAAGCATTTGACACGGCTTCCTACAGCATTCTCCTGGGGAAGCTGGCTGCTCGTGGCTCACATGAGTTCACTGTTCACTGGCTAGAAAACCAGCTGGATGGCCGGGCCCAGAGAGTGGTGGTGCCTGGAGTTAAATCCAGCTGGTAGCCGGTCACCAGTGGTGATCCCCAGGGTTCAGTATCAGGTCTGGTCCTGTTTATTGTCTTTATCAGTTTGGATGAGGAAATCAAGCACACCTCAGTCACTTGCAGACAAGTTGGGTGGGAATGTTGATCTGTGGGAGGGCAGGAAGGCACTGCAGAGGGATCTGGACAGGCTGCATCATGGGCCAAGGCAAATTGCATGAGGTTCAACAAGGCCAAGTGTCAGGTCCTGCACTTGGGTTGCAACAACCCCATGCAGCACTACAGGCTGGGGGAAGAGAGACTGGAAAGCTGCCCAGCAGGAAAGGACCCAGGGGTCCTGGTCAACAGCAGCTGAACATGATCCAGTGTGTGTGTGTGTCCAGGTGGCCAAGAAGGCCAATGGCATCCTTGGCCACCTGGACACACACTGTTGCTGATACACACTGTATCAGCAACAGTGTGGCCAACAGGACAAAGAAAGTGATTGTCACCTCATACTCAGCACTGAGAGCACACCTGAAGTGCTGTGTCTGGTTTTGGGCCCCTCACTACCAGAAGGACATGGAAGTGCTGGAGCACATCCAGAGAAGTGCAATGATACTGGAGAAGGCTCTGGAGCACAAGTCTAATGAGGAACAGCTGAGGGAGCTGGGGTTATTTAGCCTGGAGAAAAGGAGCCTCGGGGAGACCATTACAACTTCCCAAAGGGATGTTATAGTGAAATGGGGGTCAGTCTCTTCTTCCAAGTAACAAGCAATAAGACAAGAGGAAGTAGTCTCAAGTCACACATGGGAAGGCCTAGTTCAGATTTATTAGGAAAAATTTCTTCTCCAAAAGGGTTGTCAAGCATTGGAACAGGCTGACCAGGGGAGTGGTAGAGTCACCATTCCTGGAGGTATTCAAAAGGCACGTAGACATGGTACTTAATGACATAGTTTAGGGGTGAACTTGGCAGTACTTGCTTAACAGTTCAACTCATTGATCTTAAAGGCCTTTTCCAACCCTAACTATTCAATGAATTGGAAGGAATGAGGAGCTTTAGAGACCAAAAAGCAAGCCCTCTGTCATTTTCCCAGAACCCACAAAGGACCTTTGTTTGCTCCAACCGTATTTCCACTCTTTCCACTTCTCTACAGAAACATTTCCAAGCCAGTGGGCACACATGTGCACAGGGTGCTGTAGAAAAAGATAAAACGACTGGAGAGCACACTCATTAGAGGACTTATGTGCCATCCTTTACTGTGCCACACTTGAAGCTGAGCATTGCTGGGGGGCAAGAGCATCTGCCCCCCCACCAATCTCCTCACACTGCAACACAGAGACCCCTTTCAAAGCTTGAAGAGTCTATTTGAATAAATCATCTGTGCTTCTCAACAGAAGCAAGCTACAAACAGGGTATTAAAGAAGAGAACGAGCAGAGAGCATTGAACCATGTACAGACACTAAATCAGATGAGCAAAAAAAAAATAGGTTAAAGAAAACCACAAGTATCACAACATGGAATTTTTTCAAAATGTGTAAAACTAAAATCAATATATAATAGAAATGAGTTTTTAGTCCTAGAAAGGGGTTTCTAAGCATTTTGAAATTCCATCCCATCCCTGCTGACACAATATATGTCCAAGCTGCCATCCACTTTCCACACCAGTTCCCAAACTGAGCTCAACTATAGCTTTGTTTTCACACACATTATAGCATTCCTGTATATACTCACCTGGTTTTTATGTTCTTCATGTTTCTACCAAGTTCTTTTGCAATATTCCCCATGCAATCTGTGGAATTTTACAGATCTTTTTGGAGACATTTTCTTACTGTCACATTCAGGATTGCACAGAAGGAGAGATATGGTGGACAAGGGCTACTGAATTCTGCAAAACTATTAAAATATAGCCAGTAACATTTGAACAATTCCACATACAACCTCTCCATTAACAAAATGACCCTAAACCCTATTTTCATTCTCTAGTCCCTTGTCTTTCATGAGATATAGTCTGTTTACAGGTCTCCTGCTGTGCACACAACTCCTTCCCCAAATGAGAGAAGTTCTGTCTCTCACAAACATGTATACACAGACTGAGTAACGTTGACTCTGGTGAGGATCCCCCTCCCCCATTAGCCTTGTAAAGGGTTAAGGCCCAGTCATCACATGCTGGTAGGCTGACAGCTTTATGTCTAATGTCTGTGTGGGTTTCAGACTCTGCCTTTAATCGGGTTCCATTGCAATTAATCAGTGGGTTTCTTTATAAGAAAAAAATAATAATAATAAAAACCAGCGAGCATTCTATTCAGCCCAATTCAATCTGTCCAGCCAAATCTCACGACCAGCTGGAATGCCCCTTTCCTAGCCTGCCCAGCAGGATGCCCAAGAATGGCGTGTGAACGTTTCTCTCTGCTCCTGCTCCAGCGTTAAAATGAACAATAGTCCCTGCCAGTGTCATTCTTCAGCAATTCATCTCTTCCTGTCGCCAGACTCTTTCGTTCCTTCTTGCCCCTTCCACCTTTTTTGTATCAAAAACAACAGCAGATCAGCAGCAATATAATAAAATAAAATTGTATTTACTTGGGATGTTTGAGGGAAGGGGCAAGAAGGGGGTTGAGAACAGCAAGAGCCCCCCACCCCCCTTCAGCAATGAAGACACCAAAAGGGAGCGTTCTCAAGCCCCAGCTGACCTGCTCCGCTCCACGCCTGGTTTCCCTGCTGCAAGGAACATCAAATTTGCCAGGGGGGCTGTAGTGGGGGACAGGGCCCTTTTCTTCTGGAGGATGTTGGAACTGTAATTACAGAGAGGCAGTTTCCGGAGGGAAATTAACATGGATCTCAACTCATGTTCCCTGTGTTTTTCATCTGCAGACCTGTGGCCTTTACTCAACGTTCTCATTCAACAGGGAATGGGTCAAAAGAGACTGAAAGAGGCTGCAAGCACAGCATTACGAGAGACCTGGACCTTCTCTTCCTGCAGGAGCAGAAAGAGAAAGGAACTGCTATGGGACAAGTCCAAGTAAAAATATTGTATTATATACAAATATACTCCTCAACAGAGGGAGAAATCAGTAGTGTAACTGAATGCATTGAATGGTTCATGAGGAACAGGTTAACCAGAGGTAGCAGTAAACACCATACTAGGAGACACACCCCCAACACCAGCTCTCCCTCCAGTGAAAGGAAATGAGGGGCCAAGGCCTGGAAGATTTTAGTAAATTTCATTTCAGAGGTGTGGATTTAAAAGGGTTGCTTCCTGGTACACAGAACTGAGCAACAGTCTGGCAAAGACAGTATCTTATGCAGCATACTTCAGAAGAAAGATCCAGCTGTTATTGATTACACAGAACATTTAAAATCCATTATAAACAAGTTAGAAAAAGCTTTAATGAAATCCCAGAATTAAGTTCACCTGTACAGCTTCTGCCCTTTTATGGCACCACACAATATCTGTATTATTTGCAACACAAACTCCTGAATTCAATGCACAATTATTATATGGTGTTCATCACCAGGACAGTCAAGCAATTCATAAACACCAAATTCACCTTCACATCTTACTTCTTTAAACGGTATCATCAGCTCTGTTTTCTAGACCTCTGACAGAGTCCCATGACAGAAATCCAAATGTCCAACTTGTTTCCAAGTGTCCAACTCAAAAAGCCAAAGAATGGCTTGCAGAAGGGCTGGATGCTTGTAAAACACTACAGAAGGAAAGGGGAGTAACACAGGTGATGTGAAGGTAAAATACTGTGCCAAGCAGGTCAGCCCCAGGCCTCTCAAACCAGCAAGTCCCCTTTTCCTAAGAAAAAGGACAGGCTACAGAAAAGAATGTTAAAGACAAAAGTTGCTTTGTGGGTGAGCCACTATAGGAAAGTGGGACTTGGGAGTAAAAGGTACAGGCTAGATGAGATTGGGAGATGAGGTACAGGTATGAGTAGATGGAGAAAAAGAGCACAAGGCAGTGTCCCATCTCACATCCACTACCCAGAACCCTCCTTACATACACCCACATTCCCTCATTTCTTTCTCTCTTAACAAGCTTCCCTACTTCTATAATCCTAAATTCTCTTCTGCTACTCCTTCGTTCTAAATATTACTGGTTTTTTTCCTCCCCTGAAAAATGTCCATAAATTCAGTTTTGGTGCAAATCAGATGCCAGCACAGTCACTTTTCTCTCTATTCCCACTGAATACAAATATACAAGTTTAAGCCAGGTGCATGCTGATGGCAAAAGAATAGCTCTTCCATCCAGATCACTTAGTTACCAAAAAGTTAACCCTTTAAAATTACCTGGAATAATTTGACCAGGCAGACAGATCATATTATTTCGTATTTTACAGCACACAGCTGCACTAGTTTTGCATGTATCCCTTGTGGGATGACAGACTCAGCTCTCCATGCTATTTCTTGCATTGCAACACAATCTTCAACACCGCTTTGTGGCACACAGAAATAGCCTCCTGCAGCTGCCTTCTCCTCCTCCTCATGGCCTCTAGGTCAGCAAAGAAGCCCTCAGCCCACAGGGCAGCTCTCAGAAGGCATTCTCTGGACCAGAGTTCCTCTGGAGCCCTTTGCAGGGAGCACTAACTGGAGCAGAGCTCCTGGGTAACTCAAGTCTGTGTGACTGGATAGTCAATGTCCACCACAGTGAGCATCAAAGAGGCTTTTGCTGGCAGGGTTTTTAACTCCTATTCAGCACATACAAATACTGATTGAGAGTTTTTAAAATATTAGAAATATTTGAATATTTGCAAAATATTTACAACTCCACTATTCATGGGTGAATTTCAGAAACCAAAGAATCCTTAAGCTTCTTCTGGTTTTGGATTGGTTTTTTTCCTTTCCTTTTTTAAATTTATTTCTAGAGTATGAGATGCTCCCTAATATCCTCCAACTTTTCTGTACTATGGCAAGGTTTTAAACATGGAGGGGGGGAAGCACTCTCCATCCTTATTCTCCAAACTCACCAAATAATTTCTAACTTAAGTTAGACAGTTTTAAGCAGAAACTCTTCTCTCTGTCCCTCAAGTTTCAGCCTGGAAAGTTAGAAATTGGGGACACCTTAATCAACTGCAAGAGAGAATCAGGCAAGGATTGGAGTAGGCTTGGACCCTAATATGCTAACTCCTTTCCTACATATCATCCCCCTTCTGCTCCAGAAGGAACTTTGTAATACCAAATTCACTAACACAGTCAAGCTGAACTCAAAGCTACTGTTCTCAACTTGTGTTTAATTTGAAGACTTAGGCTTCTATTTTAGTTCTCAGGACAAACTGCTCCATAAATCTTGTTTGTTTTTCCAGCCACATTAGTTGGCCTAACTAAAGTGGCTCTCTTTTCCTACAGACCTTGCCTCACTACTAGTTGTGATGTTCTATGTATAGAATGCTTCTACAAACACTATATCATCAGTAATAGAAAACAAAGGTGTAGTCACCAAATGCTAGTGAGGGTAAAGGTGCTTGAACATCTACAAAAGGACAGATGTTATTCTATGTTCTTTTTCCTCAGATCTGTATTTGGCCTATTAGGAATTTCCTCCTACAAATAAGGATTCATATTCTGCGCTCATCGCCAAATGAAAGGCAAGGATATCCTTTATTTAAAAGCAGTGGTTATATCCATGCTAAGAACTTTACTCTCAGCTTTACCATTGCACAGTAGTCTCGCTCATCCTGCATATGGCCTTGGACAGAGTGCAGGAAGCTCAGTCCCCATGTGTGCAGCCCCTAGTTATGCTCAGTGTGAAGCATCTGTGGAACCATGATCTTAGAGCAAAAGTATTCCCTGCTCTGGGAGAACACTGACACAGGTAAGCACCTCCTGCCCAAATTTAATTTCTGACATAACACACCTGGAACAAGGATTATGCTTCTGGTATCATTCCTATTGTAATATAAACATCAGGTCTAAGATGACATTTGAACCTTTAACAGACATGCAACACAGCTTAACTAATGTAAGAATGTAACTCCAAACTGTAGGAACACCAAGCTTGCTGCCAGCCCTGTAGAGGTGGAAAGCAATGTTTAAAGGAAATGTCCTGGCTATTTTTTCCTCATAATGCAGCAGAGAAGTAGGCTCACATGATCTCTTCTTGACCCAAGCAAGCAGTTTCATGCTGCTTAGGTATCTCCACTGCAGCTTTAGAAACAGGAGACAAAACCAGCACATCAATAAGAACCTACCTGTCTATCCCAGGACTATAGCAGTGGGTTCAAGCAACATCCAAGGCCAAAACCTATTCAGACAGTGTAGGTGAAATAATTTGTTTTAAAGGGACATCACTTCTCTGATTTCTTCCAGCCTTGAGCTGTGAACCAGATCAAATAAACTAGAAACTGAGAGATAATTCACAGGTAAAGAGAATAAGAAATCAAGCATAACCCCTACAGAACAGCAAAGCAGAAATAAACTAGACATACACAAAAAAAGGCTGTACTTTCAGTCTACACCAACATTTTGGATTAAACTACACAGAAAGGGCTTGTCAGCTATGCTTCCTTCTTAAAGGAAAACAAAAAAACTAGACTGGCAGAGCTGAAACTACTACGCGCTGTCTGCCTTAATCTCCCTTCTTCAGATCCAACACTAATGCCCCCCAAACCCTCTCTAGATTTAGCACAGATGCTGACAAAGGTTCCTTTTAGAAGCCCAGGCCACAGAAGCCAGAGATAAATCCGTCCACCCATATGCATTTTTGTCCCCTTTGCATATACAAAATTTCTTTCACCCTCCTACCTCTCAAACCCAACTCACCCTCCTTCCCGCAAAAGCGATTAAGGAAAAGCTGTAGAAATATTTGCCCAAAGCTGGAGCCTGTTGCTGGGCCCAGCTGTATTGTTGGTAGGAATACACACAGCAAACTTTCACTGTGAGGAGCCCTGTGGGACTCCAGGCACTTCGGGGAGGCTTTGTGAGCCCAGCTCTGCATGCACTAGCCAGGCTATTGTGAAAAGGAAAAAGAAAAAAGTGTTACAAACCCCAATGCTCTCCCACTCTCATTTCCCCCCACCTCCCCATGTGCCCCCCTTCCACCAGCCGCCACCTTCCCCAAGACAAATCGAGAGGGGAGGGGGCCACTGATGAAGAGACTGAAAAGGTTTCCTCAGTTAGATTTAAGGCAACAAGTCAGGGCTGCAAGGAGTCCTTTATCCACCAGGGAAGCCTCCCACTGCTCCAGAGCTGGGCCGAGCGGGGATCCTGGGGGCCAGCTTTCTGAAGGCTGCCATTGATTTGTCACTGATGATAAGTGAGGCCGGAGTCGTTCCCACCATCGCCTGCAGAGGGGACGACTCCCACAACGCCCGGCAGGGGAGAGGGGCGGCAGATGAGGAAATGCAGAACCCAATGGTTGAAAAAATCCCAAATGGCTATTTTTCCTCTAACGAGCTGCAACAAAAAGGAGCAACCGTGCTGAGACCAAGGCAGGGGACAAGAGACAGCAGTGCACAGAGGCAGTGCAGTCACTCATCAGTGGACAAACCTTCCCCATGGAGAAAGAGCAGGGGGGATTTCTTCAGCCTCAGCCTCCTAAGGGCCTCACAGTGCCAACTCGGTCAAACAATATTCCTTCAAAACCTCTCCAGCTGCTCCCTTGCCAATTGCTTTTAAACCTGTTCTATTTACATAGAGACACTCTTCTCTCAAGCACATGCTGCTGGAAACTCGTTCTTCTGCTTTTTGGGAGGGGAAATCTTTTCTCACAGTACTAAATAAATGAGAGAGGCTAATGAAGCACCATGTCTAAAAGGTGAATTCCCAAAGCAACAGGAGATCTTAAAGGAGCACCAGAGCTCCCCCAGGGAACATACAAATAGAGCAGCAGCTGCCTGGGCAAGACCAGATGCAGATGGGTGAACTAAAAGCAAGACAAAAGGTGGAGGGGGAGGAAGGCTGAAAGAAAAAAAAGAAAAAAAAATCAGCAAAAGAATTAATGATCCTTGGCCTTTCTGATGTAACTAGTTAGGAAAAACCATCAGAACTGGTTCAACTTGCATTACCAAATGTCTCTCTTGTGCTTCAAGACACCAAGGATGTTTAGGGGCAATAGGACACCTTTCCTTCCTTTCCCTGTGCTCAGCAAAAGCCCTCAGCTATCTTCTGCCCTGGCCAGGCTGGGGCATGCAGGCCTTGTAACACAGCCTGAAGAGCAGGAGGAACATCTCCAGAGGGAAAAGAGAGTCATGCCTGCAGCGTCCTTCCAGTTTAATCAGACTAGACCCAGCAATCCAGAGGATCTTATCTGGCAATACATTACCTCAGGACACTTCTGCACAGTTCCTAAAGCTCCAGTTATAACCCAGCATGCTAAAATAAATTAAAGTTGCCAGGCTGTAAACTGTGACATTCAGCAATATTTTACCTCATATTCAGCCCCTCAAGAGGCACAAGGCAGATCATTGGGAGTAGTAATTATTTCAGATATTCTACTTAGAATTTCTTGGTATACAAGAGAGCACAGCCTCCATGGACCCTTAATTTGGGGATAAGCACATTATCAGAACATTAACTTGATAACATCCAGTCCAAAAATTTCACGTGTTTAAACATAAAAAAAAAAAAAAACCACCCTTAAAAAACACCCAAAACCTCATTCATATTTGGGAAATAGCCAGCAACCAGTTAGCTCAAAACACAGGTTTAACATGCTTCTTTCCAGAAATAATACACTCTAACCAAGCAGCCACATCCTAAACCAAACAAAACTTTTGAGTTCTGAAGTGCAACCCAATTAAAGCCTATTAAAGGCCTTTGCCTCCCAATGAGAGAGGACTAAACATCGCCTGGCTTGATGAACTAACTAGTCAGACCATTGCCACTGCTTGGGGACCTGGAAATAGGCTTATGTCCAGTAAGACCTCAACTTGCACACCTGAATAATCTCAATAGCTACATGAGAAACAGGATTCACAAAGCCACTTTCAGATGGATTCGTCTCTTAACAGACAATTTTGATGCATCTGTTGCCAAATGGAGGGAGGGGATTCTTTCATGTCTAACAAAATGCAAACTCATGTAGAATCCTCACCCACAGCCAGGTTGCTCCTGTGGTCCCTTCCCTTTATTGTGCTGCCTGTTTTCATGAAACTTCTATTCTCTGGGACCAGTTTTTTTGGGTGAGAAGATATGCACACATATTGAAATAACCACTGCTTCCATACAGAAGCAGGCTAAAGATGCCTGTGGATTTTTCTCATGAGAACAGTCTGTATTAACAATATTAAGAAGTGCTTCTGATATTACTTCCTGGACCAAGTTCCAGGATTTGAAGTGCTTATCCAAATAAATGATTCCTCATAAAGCTCAGAAACCATTTAAGAAGATACATCATTCAGCCCTGGAAGAAGAATTTTTCCTACTTGAAAACCTTTTAAACTCTTCTGTGTCCCTCATGCAAGCATACTTCCTTTTGCTAGAACCATGATCTCAGGGCCAAAACCCATGAATAGACAGTGTGATGTCTCCTGTCTTACAGATGCACTTACCACAATGACTCAAGAGCAATTTTCCTTCTGTTATTCCACCATACTTTGGGGAGTAGGGTACAACAGACAAATTAAGTTGAATCAGGCTTTTGAGCCAATTTGTGGGCATTGCAACACAATATTATTCAGCCAAATATAGAGTACTTCCTCTGATCAAAGAGCAACCCAAGCCCATCAGTGCTATAAATGCTACCTAAAATGGCTGGATAACAGTAGACAAGTGACAGAACACAGGGCTACTTGTCTACTCATAGCAGAATTTTACCTCCAGTAATTACAGTCTACCTTGAGAAGTTCTTGGGAGTTTTTCAGTTGAACACAGGCTTTTTTCCCTCTCTTTCCACTCCTAAGTGGAGGAGTTATTTTCAATAGTGGTGCAGTAAAATTACCTTTTTTTCAGTCAGGAAGAAAAAAGAAAAAAATAAGTATTTCTGAGGGGGGAAAAACACCCTTAGTGTGTAGTTTGTATGTTGACTAAATTTGCTGAATTTTTCTGGTACCTTATGCTATCATTCTCAGACACGGTAAGAACATACATTTATTCCAATGGATCATTCTCTAAGTAAGAACATCTGGTACCTTTGGACCTTCAGCCAACAAGCCTTGATGAGTCAAGATCAGGTCAGCTTAAGTCACAGCACCAAATTAAGCTATACAGCATTACAGTCATTACAGCATTCATCTCAGCTTCAGAGGCTGAGCTCAGTTAGCTTTCCCATTTCCTGGCCCTTTATTCTGAGACTGAATGTGGTCCACTAAGTCAGATTCTGAGAAGCTTGCTTAGAGTTTCATTACCCTCCCTTCATTTTTTTACTGTACATTATCAAACATGCAGTTTGATAATGTGGAACTACAAATAGCAACAGCATTTTGGAAATCATTCCAATACCCCTCCTTAAAACTGCAGAAACAGTTTGCAGACTGAATACATACACGATGATTTAGGTATCAAGTCCGCAGAGGAACAGGTCTGTTTTCCATGGAGAAGATAAAATGTTCTGCCCATCACACTGTAATCTAGTTTCTTGATTTCTTTCCAGGTATCCCTCTGAAACAAACCTGCTTCTGTGCACACTAAGCAAAGAACAGAAAGCAGTCTTGATTTAACTATATTTAAGTGATAACACAAGTCTCAGGTTCTCTAGAAACACAATGATGTTTGCTCAAAATGAGAAAGAAGCCTCAGGATGGTGATTTTACATCCATCAGTTGTCCCACCCTCAGGAGCTCTTTGCCCTCCTTCTCTTCCTGCCAGTCCTACAATCCCCATAAACTGCCATAGCTTTGTGCAGTCTGATAAAAAAAAAAAACACAGATAAGCAAAAGCTATGCAGTGGGCAATGAGCTTCAAAAAGATGCAAACCTGAAGGATCTTCCAACTCTTCCTAAGCCAGCCCAGTTTGATTCCTTCTGTTGCTTCACTGCTTGCAGAACCATGGCCTCAGAGGCAAACTGACAGAAGTAGTTGGGGTCATTTCCTGTTTAAGGCTTTAAAAATGTATTTACTACAGTGGGTCATGCGTGATTTTCTTTTTACAGTCTGCTTACCAAGTGTTTGTACATTTGGCAGTAGGATAGGCATGCTACTGTGCTGAAAATTCTTATGAAAAGGAATAAACACACAGAATTAGATCATTCTACACTTGAGTAAGTAAATGTTTAAAAATGTAACATTCTAATCTGGGAAAAAAACCACTGAGTTCAGTGTGTAGAAAAAAACAACAGTTATTAAGCAACCAGTCACCATGGTTAACTTCTTTATCCTCAAAAGAAAAGAGTCTGTAGACTCCAAAATAAAGTTGTCAACCATCCTGAGAGAAAAGTAAAAAAAATCCCAGACGTAGCCATTAGCACACCTGGCCCAGCAACCATAGGGAATCTTTATGTAACAGTTTGCAAAGGTGACACTCCCAACCCACGTTCTGTACAGCTGATCTCCAGGGGGTGCAGGGAAGAACACTTGACCTATTGGGTAAATACAGCCACTGGAGCTAATTATGTATTTACAGAATTCTACCCAGCAATCTACCTTGCTGCTATAAAGCAGCAAAAATGAACATTTAATAATTATTAGGTAAAGATGGCAACAGCTAAACTATCCCAAGCCAGGAATCTAGGGTTAAAACTTGGATTTCTAACCCAAGTTAAGCATCTGTTCTCAAATTTCTTGACCTTTGTGATTACATGGTTAAATACCATTTTGTGATCCACCCTAAGAGATCCTACAGTCAGGATAGGGGAAAGAGTGGAAGAGTCACGGACGCAGAACAGATCTTTGTGAGCTGGGTTTAGATATGATGCTCCTCATTAGACTAGTGCCAACTGTTTATTGAATATGCTGGCAGATAACAGAGGAATGCAACAATTCAGGGCAAAAAGAGCAACTAAATCCTCTTAGACATTACATCTGAGAATAATTTTCACTCTCCCAGTATCAAACATGATATCCCAGACACAACAAACATGTCTAATTGTGATAATCTTGCATGCATTGTATCAGAGCAGGAAAGAGAACAATTAGAGAAAGGCAGTTTCAACAGAAAGGCAGGAAGAAGCATCACCATACAGACTAAAAGGCAAAGCTTAAGTGGAGCCTCTATTTACTATGTTAATCAGTATTTCATTGTGGGGTTTTTTTCTCATTACTTCATACATCTATCAATTTACTACATGTAGAAATCATTAATTCTTCAGAGTAGGGATTGTTCTTATTGTATGCACATGCTGCATGTAACACTGTGAAGCTCTGATTTCCATCAGAGTGAATCTTTACGTGATCCAATTGACAATTCATGTGTAAGATTCATCCTACGTACATCTTCCCCTTCAGCCTGCCACATATTCATTCAGGGAGAACAGGAATGGCCATTTAGACAGCTTATGCTTTCCCACAGCTAGCTCTGTCTTCCTGTGACTAGCCAGACACTTTGCATCACCACTGCCACTTCCACGTCGGCTCAGGAAGAGAGTGGATTGTGCCTTCTTTAGTGTGCATGCCCAGGCTGGGCTTGAAACCACATCATCACACTACATCAGTGGAGAGCGGTGGGGAGAGCAAGCAAAACTCTAATCCAGAGCCTGCAAATCAGTCATTTAAAAGGTAAGATTAAGGAAGAAGAATCAAGGCGCTAGCAAGGCAATGAAGTTTTTCATATTCAGACTGACCATTTCTCTGGCAACATCTCACAACTTTAGTCTGTGGTAGCCCAACTAAATTAAGATAGTAAGTCTTTTCTTGCAACCCTAATGAATAAAGTTTCCACCACAAAGGGCATCACCAATTAATGTACTGCACCAGTTGCAACATCTATGGGTTGATCTTTCACCACACTTGGATGCTAATACAGCACTGTCATACAAGTAACAATAGAATAAAAAGGCCTATGCTTCTGTGAGCCACAGAAATTTAATCTTGGGCTTGAATTCTCACCTCTCCTTGTTTCTAGGGAAAGCCTTTCCAAATTACTATCAGGGGAAAGCAAAGAAGCAGCAAGTCAGTGCCAAAAAAATGGTTGGTCTTGCCTCCCTCTGTCCTTCCATCAGGTCTGTACTGATGAGCTCACTGAAGAGCAATTCACTTCAGTTTGCCAATACCACACAACCTGTGGTTTCACCATTCTGCAGACCAGTTCTGTGACAAACCAGCAAGTTGGACTGATTCATCCAGCAGATATCTACACAGACCTATCAAAGGGACAAGAGAGTCAGACTGCTCTCAGGGACAACCCACAGTTACACCAGACTAGGCACAACAAGAAACCACACCCCTGGGCCAAGGAAGCCCTGGAGTTGGAGGCCAAGCCACACACACTGCAGGCAGAGAAGAAGAACCCTTAGCAGTGACAACATCCTACTATCCCTGCCAAAAACATTTCCCTCAGAGAAATCAAGTTCAGCTAAAAGAAAGGGGAACAGGAGCAAAATCTTCTCCAATTCTGCTATTCCAAAACATGGGCTATATATATTACCATAAAACTGTATTTTGATGACAATATTTCCCATAAAGCAAGGTTATACTAAACCCTACTCTGAACCAGTAACATGCCCTTGTAAGTCATTTGGAGCTGCATTCTTTGTGCCACCTGAAACAAGCTGCCAACTGTGTCCAGGCAAACCACACCTCCACAGTCCAGCCCACTGTTTAATTGTTTTAAGCAGTGTGTTTAATTTACCAAGTTTAAACAGGAGGAGAGGACTAAACAGATAGATGTGAAGGAACAGAGGACTGGCAAAATGCAATTCATGATCCATGAATCATCTCTTCTAAGATCCTTGCTAAAGACATGGATCTGGAGAAAGGCAAGTGGATGATAACTGGGACAGTTGGAACATTGCTTATTTCCTGCAGTTCAGGCCTCCAAGGATAAATCAAATTTCTTAACCAGATGGAAGACATTTCATTTACAAACATCATCCATACAACAATGGGCCACAGAAAGAAAGGAGCCAATTCACAACAGCAACAAGAAAATAAAATTACTAGAGATTTTAGAGATGAGTTCTCATCAAAATCTGCACTTGCAAAGAGCCTCATGTTACATCAGAACTCGCACCACATCCCACCACAATCAATTCAAAGACACTTTTATTGGCAAAACAAGCTCTGCAAGTGTTACCCACATGTAAAAAGCAGCACATTTGAGTTTCATCCAGAAGTAGATTCAACACATGAAGGGCCTGTCTCCACAGAGGTTTGAAGAGAAAGGGATACATGGCATGGAGTCCAAGGATAGAAATGAAAATGTTCCAAAGAATAACATTTTATTTCTAGTAAGATAAATGTTCCTTGCTCTAATATATTTTGTCTTTTACTCCTAAGATTATAAAATTTTCTTCTCAGCCTCTCCTTTTACTTCTCATTCCAACATTTATCATTTATGGTATTCTCCCCGTATCCAAGTTGCAACCCAAATTGCACATGCCAGCTCTGAATTTCGTAAAAGTCTGACTTCATTTTGCACATTTCACTTGGCACTAAGTGCCAGCAGAATAACTTTGCACAATAACTTGTGGCAGTTTAGTTGGCTAACAGGTTCTGACTTCTTTTTTCTGCTATAGAAACTTGTGTTCTGGTTTAGATTCTGACTAGTTTCTCATGTGAATTTCGAATTAAATTATTTGTTTCCCAAGCCTCAAAAGGAGTGTCAAACCCCAGAAACAATGTTTTCATAGGCATGGATAGCGTTTTCATTTGGCTGCAGCCTAGGTTCTCCTGTGCTTTTAGGTAGAGACAATTTTTGCTGCTTTGGATAAGATTGCATAAAAAGAATTGCTGCTGTTAGGATCAGCAATGGAAATCCTCCCAGTCCTACTCTGTAGCAATCATTACACAGATTTCTAGATCTAGTAACTTCATGTCTTTGCACACGTGAAAATAAAAATACTGACTTCCCTTTGGTTACAATGGAAGAACATCCGAGCTCTGAAGTTTGTTCTTGTGGAAGTCAAATATTTAATTTACTCTTGATTAGTATAGGAGAAAAATCTCAGCAGTGTATTCAGTTCTAATGGTTTGAACAGTTCAAACATGTCCTACTTGCTAAGGCCAGTAATGCAGCCAGCACAGCCACACAAAGCCTTAAGCATGCAAGGTTCCTGAGGCTCATTACGGTGGGGCTGGAGAGGGTCTGTGCTGTCTACCCACCTTACCTCAGTTTCCATCCCACAACAGATAATATTCTCCTTATGGAGTTTACTGTCACTCTGCTCCTGTGAACCACTTCTGCTTGTCTCTAAAGGGCATGGAGCCATAAAGCACACGATAGAGACTTTGGTATGCAGGCTGCACAGTCAGAAAAGCTGGCTCCTTAGGCTACCTGGTCTTCTAGGGTGTAATTCCAGCGGCCCTCTGTCCTCACAACACTTCAAGAAGCAGTTTTAGCATTGCCACCACATTTAAGATCTTGACACAGGATGCAAAGCATGTTGTTTACAATGTTGCTCAAGAAAAGACCCAAGACAAACCCAGATAACACTCCACGCCTTTCCCAGATTAACCTGCAGGACCAATGCACGGCAGTGTATCAGCCAGCTAACATAGGTGTTTTGGCAGCTGTCCCAGTCACTTAATCGAAGCCTGAGCTCAGAGGCTGTTTCGCCTCAGCGGGTAAGGCAAGACGTACATACCAAAGATGTCATCTCTGCCTCACTCCCTTCCTTGCTCAAAGGCTACTGTCTGAGTACTGTTTATTTTTATCCTGCAATTGATGATGTCTCATTTGCCCTGTATCTCCCATTATTTCTATATTGTAACTGTTAGGTTTCACCTTGGGTATTCAATTAAGCTAAGTGGGGTTCTGCCAAGCATTTAAAGGAGGCAGTCTTTCTTGCCAGTCTGCTCTAAAGCATCTCATCACAAAAACCACTCATGGGTCCTTTCTCAAAAAAAATCTGAGTTTCTCTTATTCTTCCATATTACCATCATCAAGTTTGCTTCTCCAACACAACCAACCAAGAAAAGGTTACTACAGAGTAGTAAGGAATTATCCCCTTTTTTTATTTTTTAGATTTTCATTTCAAGTTTAAAAGTTTGCTCCCGAACTTCTAGACTTATGGGTAAAGAACTAACCATAACAAGGCAACAAAAGAAACACCAAAAAACCACCCAACATTTTCTAGGGACAGCTGACTAGAAAACTTAATCCTAAGCAATTTACTTATTTTGTTCTAGTCTAGAATTTGCACTAAGAGCGACAGAAGATTACAGCTCCTCCTCTTCCAGTTCACAGAAGGCAGGTCACAAACAAGAGAAACCTCAGAGAAATAACAGGCTTCTCCTGTTAGTGAGCAAGCCACTTCAACTAAAGTTTGTAGTTGAAGGTTGCAGAAGTCCAGGAACACCAGGGTTGTTCTTGCTTGAGTACTGGTAGCATAGAAATTACTCAGCATAACTGTAAAGATTCAAAGATGACAAATCTGCCTTTCTGGAGGAGTTGAGGCACAGGCAGGGGATCCACCTGCTTCCCAGATAAAAGTACCTTGTGCCTGGGAAAAAAAAAAATCAACAAAACAATCAAACAACAAAGACAAACCCCCTAAAACCAACAACTAACACCCAAAAGGCCTAAAGGTCTTCTGTTATTTAAGCTAATGCTGACTGCAGGTCTGAATTCTTCCATACACTCAACAATGCAGTGAGCAAAGGCCTACAGACAGTATTGATTCATGAGTGGTGACAGTTCAAACTGGAACACATGAGGTTGCCACCCTTGTGGTGGAGACAACTGCTCAGCAACCAGCTCTTCATGAGTCAATACCCTCCTGCAGCTGCTGGTCGCTGGATCATGGAAGAAGTCAGATGCAGAGGCAGCCTTCTCTAAGATAGCAAAGGGCCATAACCACACCAACTGGACAAATGAGTCCTTCCCAGTCTCCAAGACAATGCCCAAGAAAATTCCCTTCACCACTTCATCGCTGCATGAATACAGCTCTGAGCTCAACCGGCTCTGTTCTTGTATTTAAATTGGGTCTGTTTGCAATGCAATGACTATTGCTCTTGAAGAACTCCTTACCCAGTCTCTCACTTATTCCTTCATCATGCTTTTAAGATTTAAACATTGAATACTTCTATTTCAGATCCATGACAGAAATGCAGGTGGTTCTCTAGCATTCCTATTTACCAATGACTATTCTCTCCTGTTTCTTAGCTATTAAAGCTTCCAATATATCTCCCCTTTTCCATACCACAAACTCTCTAGATTTCTCTCACAGACACACTCATTATGTTTTTCCTCATTCTAATAGGTACTAATAGGTGCTGATCAAGGCCCCTTTTGTAAAGGCAGCACAAATTAGCGGCATGTCCTTCAGCCAAAAGAAGCTCAATTCAGGCTTTTCAAGAGTAGCAGGCTTCAAAAATCACAATGAGGAGAATACAGTCTCTGAGGCCTCAAAAAACCTAATTTCTTAAATTTGTCAAGCTTGAAGAAGTGGCAAAGTCTGAATAACAAAGAAAGGACAGCAGTAAAGCTGGCTTCCTCTTAACAAATGCAGTTTTAATTCAGAGAATTATCCCACCTCCTGGTTCATCCTCAGAAGCTTGGAAGAAAAGCAGGAAATTACAACCCCAAGACTTCTCTTTTTTTTTTTCCCCCTCCCCTCAGAGTTGCAAAGAAAGGATTTGATTATTCAGCAGTTATGGAAATTCAGAACTAAAATTGGGTGGGAGCACCAAGGGGAAAAAAAAGAAAGAAGGAAAGGTGTGTCGTTATTTTATTCCACTCCGAGATCCCACGAGACAGTTCTGATACACTGAATGGCTGCACCTTAAGCAAGAACCTCTCCCAGCACTACCAGCTGTCACCAAGTCAAATGAACTGATGGAGCTGGAGATTCAGGCTAAAGGAGCAGAGTGTGTACTTCCCTCTAACCTTGCACAGTCCCAGAATGCTTCTCATGAGCCTTTCAGAGAAGAAGGCTGAGAACATCAGGTGTCTACGTTTTAATTGTTCACTATAATAACTCACTCTTTCACACAGCAGTTCTTAATGGGGAAGGGGAAGAGAAGTAGGCTGCTTTTCCAGGAAAGGAGCAGTTTTCTGCCACCAGACTTATACTTTATTCTATATCCAGACTTCTTACCAAACCCATAGTAATCTCCTATTCTCACTTTATGCTTTTGTCCAAGCAATTATCTCCAAAGTTCTAGCTTCTCACTTCAGTTCTGCCCTCCCACTTTTCCAGACAACACTGTCTGCCAAAATACCTTCCAGGACATCCCACTCAAAAATCCTTCTAGCTTATGTGCTCCCAAGGCTGACAGATTCCACATTCCACCACTGCAGACAGAGGTGGTGATGGAGCTATCTCATGGGCTCACCATCTCAGTGTTCTGCTAATAATCTCCTTTACCACCTCTGACTCCATCGCTAGGCTCCTAATATTTCATAAAATCACTCCATTAGGTCAGGGACTCTACTGTCATGGATTCCTAACAATTTGTCACAGCCTCCTTTAAAGCATTAGTAAAATAAGTCTTCCCCTGTCTCAGCAGTTAAATTATGCTCAATGCTCATCTTCACTTTCAAAATTTCCATCTTTTATCCTACCTAATTAACAACTCTTTCTGCCATCAGATCCCACATAATTACTCCACTTGGATTTCCTTACACGACTCTTCTGTTCCTTTGCCAGCTCAAGTCCTTGGCTCTCATTTCCAAAATGCCTATCTTTGCTTCTGTTAATATCTATACTCCTATATCCCTTTACCTTCTTCTCATGGTTTACACTACTCTTGCATTTGCTTCCTCATCCTTATTTACACAGTTACCAGCTTTCAGGAGTCTTTGTTGCCAACTCCTACCCAACATCTCTCTCTATCCTCGTTCTAAGAAGCGATTGGAATGAAAAACTTTGGAAGCTTTTCCCATTAAATCAAAGCTAAAGGAAATTTAATTAGAAAGCAATATGATTTTAATATTGACCTTATCTATCCCAGTAGAATTATCACACCCCTGATCCTTATCCGATGTCAGATGTCCAATTAAGACTATAAAGCCTTTGGGGCAAACGTAGCCTCTTCCTTCATGTTACAGAGTCATAGCACCTAGACCAATCCTTAAGTTAAGAAAAACACCTAGGAAAGTCAAAGAACTTGATTTTGCCAAGGGCAACACCACTCCACTGTGATTTGGAAATTACCAGAGAAGTTAGAAGTCCTCACTCCCTGAAACTTCGAAATGCAAGAATAGGGTTCCCTTCAAGAGAAATGTCTGACCGAGAAGAGAGGAGCTGGGTACAGAATGCACTGAAAAGGTTTTTCCATGGTATCTCTAGCTCCTTCCTGCCTCAAATCTCCAAAGCCATCACTTATCCACTTCAAAACAGCAGGAGAGTCACTTCTTTTTTCCTCCTCTCTCCAGAAGGAGCACAGCAGAAATAAACCTCGAGTGATAAATTATGCACCACTTTTGTGTGGCTGCCTCTTGGCCAGACGGGAAATTTTTCTCCCAAAGCCTTTTGTTTCCAGCTTTGATCCCAGTGTTGGATCCGCTCTGTTCAGCATGGAGGTGAAGGGAGAGCTGACACAGGCCAAGTTCAGGCTTACTGCAAGTCACAGTCAGATCTTCCATTAGCCTTCTCCCCTCCCCCTTTCCAACTGGAACTCTCCTTGAGTTTGAAAAGATCCTATTAAACATTTTCCAGAGGGCCTTACAGAGGATACATTATTTTGATGGATGCTGGGGCTAAAGGAGGAGGATTTCTAAGTACAGTGAAATAATGGAGTTTGCTCTAATGGGTTTAAGAGATGCCCGGGGGCACCAAGTAAGTTCCTTCTCTGCAAATCAAAAACACAGAAGACCAGAAAATGGAGCCGAACAACTGAACGCCAGGAAGCGGGGAAATCGGGCTCTATTTAACTGCTGCTCTTGGTTACAGCCAACTTCAGGCTGCTTGGAAAAACAGCACACACACATATCACTGGCACAAACTTAACAGGAGGAAACAAAGAGACAACAGGGGTCAAACTGGGGGTGGCAAGTAGGAGAAGGATGCAAGGCTGGGTCCCCACCCCCTACCAGAGAGTCGGATCAATTATCCTTGAATACTAACAAGATTTCTGATTAAAGAACTGCTGCTATGCAATAGAAACAGAAAGCTCCAGCAGCTGGGAGGGGCTGTCAGGCAGTAACAAAGAGACACAGAAGACTATGCTCTGCTAGGGCATACTGAGGAAGTCACCATGCTGGTAGCCAGGAGAGGGGTCTCCCCTGCCTGGAGTCATGATAACACCTCACTGCAGGTAGATTTAACTCCAAGCATAAAATTCCACCTTGACACTACAGACCATGGGGGCTGTTTTCAGGCAAATACATTATCTGCTGGAAGCTTTGCTGGACAACAGTTCTTTACACAACCCCATCACTACAGTACAGGAAGGTGAATTCTATTCTAACTCTAACCTATTCAAGGAAAAAATCTGGTGCTTTTTACTTCTGAGTAATGCAACACCAGAAAGTTGCTATCAACATACAACAGCTTGAGAAACAAGATCTGTGCTGTCTTTGGCCATACACTTTTTGACAAAACTGCAACTGGCAGCGCAAACACTGAATATGCATCTACATTACTGTCTGTTAATCTTAATGGTTTGTGACTTGCTGACTGGTGGCTAATACGAGAAGAACCTAATCACCTAAGAACCTCATGACAGATAAAGCTTCTGTTACTACTTTTCAACCCACAGGTGTGCTAACATGCTTATACCAGAATGCTTAATGTATCTCATACCATCAGAATTGGGCTCATGATACTTCAATTCCCTTTTCTTCTTTGTCTTCTATATTAAATTACCTCATTCCCTGATATGAGGAAATTCAGTCGTTCACAATTCAGCACTGCAAAATTCAACATCAAATAGAGCTGATGTTTGTTGAATTAAGTCTTTATGAAAACTTATTTTCATGCCCTTAACACAGTGAGTCTCTTTTCATCTAGGGTCACAACAGCCAAGGAGATCTGCTGCTCACAGAAAGACTGATTGCAGCTCAAGAGTCCCCCCGACTAAACGCAAAAGCTGGAACACTTCAGCATCTAATAGACAGTTCTGCACAAGAGAGGCAAAAAAACATGGCTGGAAAGCTGAAAACCTGAACATGAATTCACTCACAACAGGAGGGCAGTCAAATACTCCCAGGTAACATTCCCAGAGCAACCAGACATACAGCATGAATAAACCACAAGTCTACAGAATAACAAGCCCCTTGTTATTTCCATACACTTACTAAAGTACAGGAAAATGGAAATCCACAGACAGAAGAAAAAACAGATTCAGGGAGTATTACAGTGTCCAGTTTTCACTCAGTAGAGACAACAAAATCCCATAAAAGAGTAATACCTAACCTAACAATAATGGCAAAGAACTATTGACACCACAGACAAAATAAGACCCTAACCATCAAGGACATGAGAATCGTGGATGACAATTACATTAAGTATTTTCTGCCATGATTTGTGTGAAACACAGCTGCTAAATACAGTATGGCATTTAAAGGAGTGGGTTTATTGTAGGCCAGAGCTCCAGCTCTGGAAGTTTTATCAGGTAAAGCCAGACATCTTAAAAGATGGTCAGTTTAAGCCTACTTTATACCATCTGACCACGTAAACCCATATAAGAAAACATCATGAGTAGCTAAGCCAGAAATAACAGAGGACTAGAGAAATTAAGTATCCACCTTTTTTTACATTTCTTTTATTAACACTTTATTTACCAATTCACCCTTTCCAAAAGGGTCAGTAAAATTTCTTTGGTTTTATGACCATCAGCAAGAGCAATATAAATTATTAAAAAGAGAAATAATCACAAGCAGCAAAGGAATTCAATGAAGCTGCAGAACATGCACTTACTATATAAACCTATTTTTAAAACCTTGACTGGTTTTTAAGATAATATCTCTTTATCAGCTTTTATAAGTGTTATGAAGCATACATTCTATTGTGTTCGACAGTAAGTTGCATTCTAGGGCAAATGGAGTTGGCCTTGGGCAAGACAATTTCTACTTCACTTCCCACATTTACAAAACAAGGATAATATTTGCCTATTTCACAAGAGTGCACGAAGATTCAAGAGCACTATCAGACTACAGATCATTCTCATAGAATTAGTGTTTTAACTATTTTTTAATGTTAATTTCACTAGTCTGGAATTTACAAGTAAAAACAAAATACAAATCATTTTGATTTCTCTTCTAGTTAACATACAGCATGTACTGTTTTCTGGCTTGAACTACAAACAACTGCATAATGCTTGCTTCTAAACACTTTTTCCTTCTGTAATTTCAAGGAATACAATGTAGAAAAACAACTACCAGTTTTCTGCAATCACATTTTGTGGCCCACAGGAAGAGAATATCCCTCTTCAAGGTTCACAAGACATTCTGGAAATGCAAACACTTTATGCAACTATGCACCTATTAATTTTCTTGCTGCATACACCCACACTCCCAAGATACAAGAAGAGTTTCTCTACTGCAGAAAACAGTACTATAGCACACAACTGAAAGCTTCTAGAAAGAGAATATAAAATAAAATTGCTTATATACACTAAATAAAACAATAATGCTAACTTCATACTGGAAGATTTATGCCATATGCTTTTCCACTATGTTTTAGTGGACAGAATTGTCAAAAGCAAAACGAAAAACCCATCACTTGTCACTGCCTGCAGCATGCTGCTCCTCATTTTAGAAATACAGGGAATGCTACTCAGTGCCATCATCACTTTGGGGAAAAAAAAAAGTCAAGATAATTCAGTGTGATCAAGAGATCTGTGAATATCATCCAAATTGATGATTCAGCAAACCCTGGCACTCTCAGCACACCCAGGAAGGACAACATTATCAGCTCCAAGTTGAGAGTAAGAAAATAAGCGCTTTGCACTTGGCTAATAGCTGCAGAACCAACAGCAATGCCAAGCACAGGCAGTCAAAACTGTGATTCCCACTGCAAAATATACTTCCACAGAAGTAACACATTCAGGTTTCCAACTATAAAACATAGTTAAGATGTTTCAGAAGTGAAGCTCTGATATTAGCTATGTATTTTTCTGGCAGAGCTCCAGGAGTCAAAACAGCAAACACATCAGCCAGACGGGTTCTGTGACATTCTGTATTTATACTAACACAGACCACCTTAACACCAAGTCCTTCTTTGCTCCAGCCACCAGCAATGCAGGAAATTAGCATTAAACTCCCTCTCTACACCTGTTTTTACCTGCAATGCACTTTTCCAAGTGCTCAAGATACTTGCAGACCTCTTTTGTTGGTTTGCTTTGGGGATTTTTTGGCACGGACTTCTCCAGTTTGATCTGCCACTATCCACTACAAAAGAGTCAAAGGTCAGTCTTGCAGACTTGTTTGCTTTACGCTCTCCTGTTCTGAGGCAGAGTAGTAAATGACCAAGTGTTTCTAACAGCTTACCTATTTGGCATCACAACTTCCGTGAATGCTTTCTGACAGTTAAGCTGCACACCACCCCTGCAGGTACTTCTAAGGGACAACTTTGAAAA
The DNA here is from genome assembly GCF_036417665.1 of Passer domesticus. Taxonomy (NCBI): domain Eukaryota; kingdom Metazoa; phylum Chordata; class Aves; order Passeriformes; family Passeridae; genus Passer; species Passer domesticus. Next base: position 39,171,153 of record NC_087479.1, read on the forward strand.
TGTTCTTGCTAAGTGAAAGAACACTGCCTCATCACAAATTTTGGCATTTTCTCTGCCACCTCCATCCTGATCTCTCCTCATGTTTTTCCTTGCTTCAAATAGGAAAAAGATTGCTCAGGAATTGTGTCCTTATTGCAAAATTGTGTCCTTACTTCCTCATATTTTGATGAGGGAAAGAGGATATTCACTTCTGGAAGCAGCTGGCACATTCAATCATAAACTTATAATCATCTGACAAGAGGATACACAAAAGTGCACTGATGGGAAAACTACTTGAAAGAGAAACAAGCTGCCATAAAAAAAAAGCATCCTAGAGACATCAAGGAACAACCACCTACTAGCAAACTTGCATTTTACAATCAGACATCCCCCACATGGCTGTTAACAGCCCAGACACATTAACTAGGAACACCTGGGTAACAGCCAAAATAAAACACATCCAGATCTGTACCTACACCAAGCTCTATCTTTTAGATCCTTCTCACTCCTAGAGGGCAGTTAAGTATCTGTGTGGCATTTGGGAACTCAAGAGCACTTCTGGCTCCTAAAAAGCAGGCTTTCTGATATGCAGAACTACAGCCCTCTCCAGTCAGTCTATCCAAGCTGGCTTAGCACATTCTTCAAAGCTGCCTGCAATTAGCTTTTTTTTTTTGTTAGAAGAGAAATAATATTACTTGAAACCCAAACTTCCTATGATTGTGCCCCAGGGGCAATACTTGTAGAATGATGGAGGTCAGCAGCACTACTGCAAATGCTTCCTGTAATTTCAGAGTAGCACAGGAGAAAACGGATGGGTGAAATTATACAGCAGCTGCCAAAGCAGTGAAGGGAAAGAAATGAGGTACGTATCTCCTCTTCACACTCCTCCCCCAAAAGCCTTGTAACTCTTTATAAACAATTTTGCGAACCGTTTATCTAAACGGTTTTCTTCTCCACCGGGCGCACATGTAAAATCAAGAACCACAGCACAAGACGAAGAAACAGCAGATGTCAGTTGATAGAGCAACCACGAAGCTAAAGTTTTCATGGCGAGACTTCATGAGACTACCTCCCGGCTCGCTAAGAGCGCAGCGAAACCCTCCCCTCATCACTATTTTTGGTACTCCAGCTCCGGCCCCGCCGTGCCAGGGCGCTGCGGGACGACTCCCAGTCCCCGCCGAGACGAGGCAGGTAGCCCGGGGCGCCACCTCGGAGCCGGGCTGTACCTTTAAGGGGCCCGTCGCGGCGGGTGCGCGGCTGCATTCCTGCTCCGGAGCGGCGGCTGTCCCGACACGCCGGGCACGGCAGCCTGCGAGGCAACCTGCGCGCCCGCCCCGGCCCGGCCCGCCGCTCGCACCGCGGGAACAAAGCCCGCGCCCGCCGCCGCCAAACTTCCGCGGGGGCAGCGGCCGCGTGGGCGCCCCCAGGGCAGCGCCTCTCCGCGCCCCGCGCCCCGGCCTGCCGGGGCATTTCGCCGGCTCCAGCCCGCCGCGACACGGCGAAGGCGAGAGCCCCGCGTCCGGGCGCGGGACGGGGCGCGGACAAAGCGCGGCGGGGCGGCGCAGGGCAGGGCTCCCCGCCCCGCGGGCAGGTGAGCGGCGCGGCCGCGCAGGGCTCTGTGCCCGGGCACGGTTCTCCGCCGCCGAGCCCGGGACGGCAGCTGGGCCCCCCGCGCTGCCGCGGGGCAGAGCGTGCCGCCGCAGCCGCTTACCTCTGGAGCGGAGCAGCGCTCCCAGCAGCACCAGCAGGAGCTGCGGAGGCGCGGGCAGGAGACAACCCCCGCCGCGCCGCCTCATGGTGGCAGCGCCCCGGCCCCGTGCCCGGGCCGCCCGCAGCGACGTCGCGGGCTCCTCCTGCGCGGAGCACCCCAGCACGACCGCCGCTCGCTCCGTCCGCAGCCGCGGCACTCCGGGGCCGGGGGCTCCTTCCCCGCTCCGCCCGCCCAGGCCCGGCCCCGAAGGAGGAGCTCCGCCGGGGCAGCCCCCGCCCCGCTCCCCCCAGCGCCGAGGCACTTCGCAAACTTTCGGCGCGGCAGAGGCGGCCCCGCGGCGAGGCACGCACCTCCTTTTCTCACCCCGACGGGCCGTCACCGCAGCGGGACCCTTGGGCTCGCCCAGAGCCCCCAGACCCCCTCAGCCTCCGGTACAGCTCCCTCACCGCGGACGGGGAAGCCCTTGCTAAAGAGGCACCGGTGCTCGGGGCCGTCGGTGTCGTGTCTCCCTGTCCCATGTCCCTCAGCATCGCCAAGTAACTTTGCTCCGGGCTCTCGGCTGCCCGCAGCAGAGCTGCCCGGTATCCTCCATCCCAGCGCGTTGCCACCGCTTCCCGACTTGTGCCAGCCTGCTGTACCCAGGACAAATCGCAGAGCCCTTCTCCCCGTCCCGTCCCCGTTTGCCAAACTCCCTTCAAAAGGGAAATGTGCACGACCCCTTTGCGCAGCATGCATGTTGCTACCTATGAGAAACATCTGATTTTCCCCTCCGTTCGTGACAGTATTCTGCTATTTGGTGTTTTCCTAATAGCCGCGGTGTCCGAAGATAGCTAACTATGTATGAATCTCAGATACCCTACAAAAAGATTGTGTCGTTTCCTGCAGGAGTAGAAATGAACTCTTGGACAATTGGCTTATGTTCTGTGCTGCATTAAAAAGCAGACGGGCTTCCAGTGGAGGTCACCCTTAGAGCCAGTTTTATGATCCTTTTGGTATGATTTGACATTTTAATGCATAGGGTTGACAATGAAAGGAACTGTTAAATAATTAATCTCAGTTTATTTCAAAGTATTAACTTGAACAGAAAGCTGACTCAGATAGTCCAAATTCTGGACCACAGAGGAAGATGAGAATTTTGTCAAATTGACACCAAAGGGCCAGTAATAGAAATAGTCTTATTTAAAGCCTTCCCATAGATGACTCCAGAGGAAGCTGCAATTAATCCCATCTCTTAAACAATCACAAGAGTAAGATAATGGCACAGCATGTGATTGAATTATGCCACTCCTATTAATTAAGTGTAAAATGGTGAAGACAAGGAGTATTATTAAAAATGTCAACGTAAAATTAAAACAGGGACTGAGTCTTGACAAATTGTACTCAGTGAAAAGAGAAAATAATCCAACACAGCTTCACTGAGGAGAACTCCCAAGAGCAGTAATACCACAAGAAACAGTAAGCAGCAAGCCATGTTTAAATTCTTTTGTACATGGCCACCAAAATTTTTAAAAAGCAGACTTTTTCTTTATATGCAGAACCACTGCCTCAAGATAGGAATAGATCCATGTTAGTGCAAGATAGGCAATGTGTGCAAAGTTGCAGAAGATAACAACAAATACAGGTAGTCAAGAGAGGCTTTTGAGGTGAAGAGGTTAAAAAACTTCTCTATTCTAATATTGACTTGGAGTCAGTGACAGACTGAGGCACAGAAAGTATATGCCATGACGGTAAAGTAATAAACTCCAAGATATCAGAGTTTAAGATGACTGAAGGGGAAGAATTCTGAATAGTGGGTTAAAGTTAAGAGAAAACAATAACCTCACACTGAACAGCTGACTGACTAGAATGCAAAAGCCTCACTGTATCTCCCTAAAATACAGAGCAACATCACCAAAATTCATTGAAGTTTATATTCTTACTAAGGCTAGATCATCAGGTAGTATAACTCAGAGGAGTCCTTCTGACTTCAGGCTCACAGAAGCTTTTAGAGGTTTAGGTGCTGAAGTACTGAGTGTGATAAAGCACAGACAAGAACTTGATAATTATCTACTTAGATCATGGAACAGTCAGCTATTAAGATGAGTATTTCCCTGTGTTTGAAACAAAAGCCTCTTGAAAAAATGTTGTCCTAAATACAAATAAATTCTCTTGTTAGCTCTTCAGTTCTTCTCTCCCCAGAGAATAGATGTTTTTATCCACTCTGTTAAAGTGTGCTTACCAGTCCTGTGCATCCTGCACTGTATTCTGGCAAATCACTTTCCTCTCTAACCTCAACTTCCTTAAACTGTATCTCTGTCTTATGAGTAATTTTGAAATGCCCTGGTGAAATGTTAGAGAAGCACATAGTATTATCTTTCCCAAAAATCTCCTAAATAGGTTGCAACTGAACAGATGAAAATTTATATTATAAACTTCTCAGTTATCTACATGTTGATAAATACTTTGAATACAGTCCTGATTACATGTGGGATCTTTGAGGAATAATTGTAAAGTAGCTTTATGCAGTGTAAAATGGATATTTATGGTAAAACCAGAATAGTTGCTAAATATTGCAGGTAAAATTTAACCATATGCTTTGGTCTTGCCTCTTTCAGACCAAATAGCGTTAGGATTATGGAAATATCAGAAAACACTTCAACCCATGCACAACGTAGGTAATTGCTTCTACCCACACCCATGAGGGAGGAGCATCATGAAGTAACCTGCAATAATTTATAGATCACTGATAAGTGATATATAACGCAAGTGTTGTGAGACAGATGAGAAAGAAGTAATTAAAATATAATTAACAATTAATATATATGACAACATGCCCAAACAATAAAACTCAACCAGTCACTATAAATGGAACAGGAAGAATATTGTTATTCTAATAACCATTTTGGGATATAATTCAGATACACCCCTCCAAAAAGAAACATTAGAGAAATAAACCAATCCAACTATAGAAAATAAATGCTCTGAAATAATACTCATAGTTTGCATAATTTTCAGGGTGATTTTAAATAAAAAACCTGTGTCAAGAAAAAGAACATGGTGTCATTGGAAAAAGAAGAAAGGGACCAGAACAAGGCAGGATTATTAGGGAAAATACACTTTATCTATTTTGAAACTGCAAAGATCTTAATAATAGGTTTAAAAAAAGAAAGGGGGAAACAGAGAAAACAAGAGTCTAAGTCTCACCTATCTAAGTATTTTTAAAGGGTTCAAATGAGCTTTTCCTTGTGAAGATGCTTTTCCACGCCTCAAGTTTTGTAGAAGAGAATGACATTGAGTTGTTTAATTGTTGTGTTCAGAAAGGTTTGAAGCAATCATGTTTTAAATACTTGAGATAGAGTGAGTTAATTTACTAGAATGAAAAACACATGAAAAATTTGTAAAATGCATTTGTGCTAAACCAAGTTTCCTTTTTCAAGTAATGTAAAGCTCTCTGTGTGAACAGAAGGCAACAGACATGATACACCTTGTATGGCTTTTGACATCATCTCACAAGACACTTTCATAGAACAATATTTTGAACACAGATTTGGGAAGATGTGCAAGCATCTGATAGAAGGAAACTACAGTGGTCATTAGTCATTATTTCAAAAGGCAAAGGCACTTCAGATCTGTTTCAAGATATGTCCTGAGTTCTGTTTTGTCTACTATGTTCAATGACAACTTAAACGATGCAATATTCAGGCTTGTAAAATCTGTGCTACAACAACTGATAATTTCAAAACAAAGGCAAAGGTCTGGAAATACCAGGAAGGATGAGATCAGACACTCCAAATCCTATTGACAAATTGGTCAGGTTGTCCAAAAACCAACAAGGAAAAATTCTGTAGTTAGAAACATATTATTCTTGGGAAACAGAATGAAAAATAAATAAACTGCACGGAATTTTGGGCTAGATGGATACAGCATCTTAGGATAACGAGTATAAACCAACAGTGCAGCAGCACTGCCAGGAATGTGTTGAATTCTGGAACACCTTAACAAGTGTGTCACATATGAGACAATTTGATTTCTTAAATTCGTGTAATACTGAAGCCCCAGATGGATATTGTGTCTGGTCTCACCTGAACACCATAGAAGCATAAAAACTACTGAAGAGAAACAAGAAAATAATAAGAACAAGAAATGTATAAATCAAACCCTTTGAGAAAAAGCTGAAAGAATTAGGTATGCCTAGTCAAGAAATAAAAGCTTCAAGCCAAATGCAGCTTTCTGATATTTATTACAGCTAATTACAGAGATGTTGATCAGCCATCCTCTATGGCTCCAGCAGAAAGACATGAGTCAACTTTATTTGCAACAAGAAATGCTTAAAAGATTTTTCTGATCAGCATTCCATCTGAGATTTTTCAACAACGGAGCAGTTTGACATGGGGGACTGTGGAATATCTTCCACTGGATTTTATTAGAACACAATTTGATAAGCATGCTGGTACTAGCCTTGATATGTTTAGTCTTGATGCAGTACAGACTGGACGAGGTGATCTTTTGGAACCCCTATCGAATTTAGGTTCTACAATGGAAATTCTAAACTGGAAAGAAAATTACAGACTCTGCATTCTGACCAAATTCTGTTTTACTAGTGACCTCCACTAAATAAACAGAAAAGACAGGAAAGCACCAAAATGTTCCCAACAGGGCTCTAAGTTGAAGACAAAACTGTAGGTATTAGACCATGAGATTTTCCAGTGACCCTTTTAATTTCTTTCGTTCTTTCACTGGTACATTACCCACACCAGTTCCCTCTTCCATACCACCAGTGAATTGAAGAGGTGGTAGCTTGGGTTGCCAGGTAAGTTAAAAGTCAGATTTTACCCATACATAGGACAGTTGGGTGTCCAACTTCACTGATGTAAAAAAATAATTTAATTTTCCAAAGAGCTGAGGGATTGACAGCTTTTGCATCGTTTGGTTACCTAGTTTGTAAATTATGGTCTCCATGTTAAATACATTAAATGAAATTTTAACATTCATTTATATTTAATGTTATGACCTTTTCCTTTGTTGCCTTTCCTTAAGTTTTCTAAGTATTGGCACTACTACTGTGTACCCAGAGTTGCTTGTAGGTGTCATAAACATTCAAATACTGTCACCCTTGTCCCCTTTGATGTTTCTCAAGTTACTGCTCACTTATTCTTAATAAAACTAGATGCCATCTTCTGCAGTGTTACCACAATTGTTTTCATTCACAAAAATATAAAATTCAAGTTAGCAGATGAGAATTTAGGTGTTACTTAATTTTCTTGACCTTTCATTTAACTGCTACTTTCTAAGCATTCCAATTGCACATTTGTTTTGGGAAACTCTATGATCATCTCACGGACTACTATTAATTCTACTTCGCAGTGCAAACCAGCAAAACTAATGATTACATTAAATGGCTACATTCAAAAGCTGAGATATAAAGAATCTTGCAAAAGGTCCTTTGTAATGTCATGTCCAAAGTACAGATTCATCTAACCCCACCCTTTTCATGTGTGTGTCTAGAAGGTGGGACAAAAACCAACTTCCAAGGCCCTTTAATCTTCCACGCTAGGAAAAAAAAAAAAAGAAAAAAAAAAGAAGAAGAAACAAAACCATAAGTAAATTGACTCTCAAAATAAGAAAAAACCAAATAGACCAAACCAAACCTTTCTTCATGTTTTCTCTAAGATGGTAGCTCTTCCTGTGTTTTTGAAAGCTGGTTCTGCTCCTTCTTTTGCTGGTTCCCTAACATCCTCTATGTAAAAATAATGCAAATAAACGCCCTCTCCTATTCCTGATGAGACTCCTCCCTGCAGTGAAATGGCAACTATCCAGGCCTTGCACAATGTCTGCATTGCAAAGGTAGCCTATGGCCTACCCTTAGGAACTGCACAGCTTAATACCTTGACTCTGGCACAGAAAAAAAGGAAAAGAGAAAGAGTTTAAAAGGGAAATGTTCTCTCAAAAGCCAGCAAAATAAGAATTCAGTTTGAAGACAGAAGCTTAGCCACCTTTATTCCCCAAACACATTCAAATGGATAAGTAGCAAGTTGTGTCTCCTAAATTAATTTTTGACTCCACAGAGAAGTATTTTGTAAAGAACTGAAGACCTGTGTCTTTATTTGACTTACAACCATTAATGTAGCTTGCCATCAAGAGTCTCTGTACTCAGACAAGAAGTTTGTGGTAAAAATCAATCATACAATCAGGAAGAAAGGTGACCTTATATCTCAGTATGTGGAATACCTTCCATGGGCTGACTTTTCCTTTCTTAAAAAACCTAGAATACATAAATTGGGCCTGTAAAGAAACAAGCAGTCATGGGAATAGATGTGAAAGATATAAACATCTTTCTCTCAGCTCACACACCTTTCTTATTTGCAGAAGCCACTATGGAGATGTAAAAATGTAGACAGAATAATAAAGAGAGTTTTCTTTTTTGAAGATGATTCACTTCTAATACTTTATTGGCATGATAGGTCTGGCAAGTACTGCCAACACAAACAAGATATAACCCTTGAGTGTTTCTGATAAGATGTCAACCATCTGCTTTCCTATCAGGTGGCTGAAACAGAGATACCTCTTAACATATCTCTCTCTGTCGTGTTAGCTCTTGAAAAATGGGAGTGAGGGAACAAATTAATTGCTCCCTATGAGCACTGGGTGAGACCTGAATAAAAGCACGGGTGGGAGCAAGATCCAGACTTGCACACCCCCTTCACATGAGTCACCCACATGTACGCACACACATCCAACCTCCCTCCCAGTCACATATACTTGTGTCCATTTCATTGCAAGTTTAGGATTTTAGAAACTTGACTACTTAACATGATATTAGCATTCTAAGAGTTTAAGATAACCTGAATTTGGGTATTGCATTTCCATTTGTGCTTCATTCTATGTCAGAGTTGTTGGACACTCTATCAGAGATTTGAGTGAGCAAAACCCAACACTTTTAATGCACAGGGAAGACCATGTCAGAGGGACTACAGGTTTCTCTTGTTTCTGTTTCACACAACTCAGAGCACACTGACTATGCTTGGTAAATATTAGAAATGGACTCTAGCCACAGAATTTGAACTCAAATTTAGATCCACATCTAAACTTTATATATTCAAGTTACACCACTTCCTTCACTAACACAGTGTAAAATTTAACATTTAATGCTAGAATCTTAAGGATGTTTTCTTAATATCTAATGTTATTATCAGATTCAAATGCAGAATGGTCAATCTATTCTGTTGTGGTATAGAAACTAGAATGATAAAGTTAACAAAGCAAAACAAAAATTAAAAAACATTCCTCAGATAAAAATTAATTAGATCTTAATTTTCTACTATATCCTGAAAAATGTTCCATGCTTCCTCTAGTCTGTTTAGAATTAATTGCCATAATCTTCATTTACTGTTTCAGTTTCAGTTGGTTTATATCCCCCCCAGTAAGTGATTTGCTTCTCTTCCTAAGTACTCCAACAATTATATCATCATTTGATCTCTACCTTCTCCTCTAGTGACTCCATAAAGGTGTTACTCTTGAAAGCACCTTATTTTGCTACATTATGTAGCAAAAAGGAAAAAAAACATTCATCACTATGTCCTCTTATACCACGGAGTGAATCATTAGGCTATGGATGTGTGCTTTTGCTGGAAAAATATTTTGACTGCAATTCCTGTACAGTTGCAGGGTTCTGCAGTGCTGTCTTCCAAATGCCCTTTTGTGTAGCTAACAGACTTAGAATTTAGCAAGAATTTCACTATTTTAATCAATTTGTGATCTCCACTTTCTTCCATTTTATTGGTTTTTTTTTCCCCTTGATTCCATCATTTGCTTTTCTATGCAGGTGTAATAAGACAAAATATTTTCAGAGTATTTTGCATGTGATTAATCTCTGTTCTGCACACAGAAAGTTACACACCTTTCCCATAAGAGCTGCCCACTGCAGCCATCACAGGGCTTCACTTCATCCGCAAACACAACTCACTCCCACTTAGATCTGCCTGCTCTCTTGCACACACACACAGAGCCATTTATTCATTACAATTTTCTCACATAGACACCTTGTCTAATGGATAACAGAGTCTGGCAGCTTATGTTTGCAAGGAACCTTCGATAAGTAGAAACAAAGAATGAAAATTTCTGGCCTTTATGGGTTACCCCCCAGGATGAGCTAAGCCTTGGCTGTCAGAAATGCTTCCCATGCCAGAATTTCATAGTGATATTTATTTTTACCAGGCATTTTAGACTTTTTGTTTGGCATGAGAGATCCTGCAAACTCTGCCAGAAATGGCTGTTTTTCTTCTCTGCATCATTAATGGGGCGGCATTCCAGCAGAGAAGGGTCACTCACTTGGTACTTAAGTACTTTTAAAGATGTTGTCCTTTCCTTCCTGATGAGATAATGGGAACAAAAACTGGAGGAGAGTCTTTCAACAGTTTGTTCTTACAAAAAAGCCAACTTTGTTTACTAAACTCAAAATCAGAATTTGGACATTGCATTTAATACATGCCAGGAATCTATTATACAACTTACAGCTACCATTGATTTGACAATGAACATGTGGCCTCCCTGAGCCACAGGATCTGTCATACTACTATTCTCTTCTCTCATAAGCACACCATGCAGAATTCAAAAGTACTCCTATGGCTGAGGAATAGAAGATTATTTCAAGAGATTTTTTTCTCCCCACCTACTTTTATTTAAAATACAAGGATCTTGGAGCTTGTTTAGACCTAAATCAACATCAACAATACAGACAGATCTCAAAATCAGATCAGATCTCTCTTTACTTTCTTTCTGTCCACTAGTTCAAGAGGGAAAATCAAATCTTAGCAATTCAGATTAAAATGCAGTTAAACTAGGAAATAAAACAAAAATTATGATGGCATCATGTTCACAGCACAGTTTCCTATATGCTTATGATATTTTACTAGTTAAGTATAATCCTGACTTAAGACTTGCTGGTGCAGTTACTGGTGTCACAGTTAAGCTCTGTAATGGTACAAATGCTGGCTACTTAAGAGAGCTGCTGCTGTTATCATGTTATCTAGCACTAGCTGAAAAACACAGTTGTTTCCAGAATTCATCTTGTGGCAGATGCTAGGAGAGAGAAACTTAGTGAATCTTATTTCTCTGAAGATCTTAAAGAATAATCTAAATCAAATCTGCTTGTCTAGGTTTTACCTGAAGAGGTAAACCAGAATTAATACTGCATTATTTGGGAAAAACAATTCATTTACTTGTGAAAAACCACTGTGCTATAGATGAACTAAGGGAAATATAGGCTGGATATTAGGAAGAAGTTTTTTACGGAAAGCATGATAAAGTTCTGGAATAGGATGCCTGGGGAGGTGGCTCAGATTAGGAGAAGCACTAGAAGTATTGGATCTTTTTCTGTAAATGATTCTTGAGGAACCAACAATATAAAAACATGGATTTCATCACATAATTTCATTGTGGTTTTGTCTGACCATTTTATTTAAGATAATCTTATTTTTAGATCATGTGTTTAGAGAGTTTGGTCATAATCCATATAAATAACTATTAAATTAAAAATTTAATGAGAGGTTTTTATAGGTTTGCAAATGACTCATGAATGAATCATCCAGCTTCAGTGCCATTGATTTTTAAAATTACTTACAAAATATAATTTTAATTTCACTAACAAGATTTTCTATCATTTACATAAATAATAGCATGTGAAATTCTTATTCTCCATTTCTTCAGATCTCTCCTCAAAACTTATCTCTGCTACTGTGCCCAAAATAATAGATTATCAATAAAGATCGACAGTTATTTAAGTCAATGTTTTTCTCCTCACACTACAATTTGTTTTTCATGTGTCTTTTTGTTATCACACCTGCAATTTTATTAATTATTATGTATAAGGAAAAGCTCATCTGGAAAATACGTGGGAAACCTTGAAGAACACAAAGCACTATTAAAGTCAAAAAAATCTGACTTCTGCACAGGACAGACTCTTAGCTGACTATGTTTTAAAACAGGATAATGCTTTGGATGCTCAAAGGATAAACAAGAAAGGCTAGAGACATTTTCTTAGCGCTTCTGTGAAACTGTCTGACATTGATTTCACAGTCAGATGGAACAATACAGAAGACTGCCCACAGCTTAGTTCTTTGTACATTGTAGCAACAGCATTTACATTAGTCACTTGAAGAAAAACAACTTTGTTTCCTCTAATACACATAATAGGCTATATTGTAACTATCATAGTAATAATTGTTAAAATTCTAAGCAAATGAAATATTTCATTGCAAGAAAGGTTAAAGAAGCCAGGCAAAGTGACTCAATCTGTTTAAAACAAGGCATTTCCTCTGGAATTTTTTTCTTGCTATCTAGTCCTGTTTATTATTCTATATAATACTCTCTCTGAAAGAGGAGCTGTTTCTCAGGACAACTTTGTCTAATAAAAGGAAAATATTTTAGTTCCACATTGATAGTATAATTCAGGAGGATGAACATAAAATCAGCAGAGAGTAAGCTAAGCAATTAATATAGTAGGGGCAAAGCATGTGTTTCTGGAGAAAAACAGAAACCTGATTTTAGCTAAGTTGTTGACAAACACAAAACTTACACAGGAAAGATTTTTCAGTCCATGCAACTTAACATAATAAACACATTTTATTTCATGATGAAATTTAAATTACACAACTAACTATTTTCAAACTTGTGGTCACATGAACTCTTATGTAACTAAGTTAGCCCAGTTTACTAAACATATGATTTCTGAAACTGCTTAAACCACACTTCAAAGTGAATTAAGCTAAATCAGATCAAAATCACGTTAACTCTGAAAGAGGGTGTGCACAAAATGTACCAAAGTAATCCAACTGATCCTCCTTGAAAGACTGATTTGGATGGCCAAATATCCCTGGTAAACAAAATGCAGCAATTTTAGTTACGAGATGTAAGCACCACCATGATTCCCAGAGTAGACAGGAAAAGCGTACTCCATAGGCTTTCCCAGAAGTGAGATCTGTACCTCTGATAATCTACCAAGAGGCTGTGACAAGGAAAAATAATTTTTGTCACCATCATTCTTCCAGCTGGGTCCAAAAGAACATTAAGCCCTTGTTAGATGCGCCCCTCTGGGGCAGCTATTAAACCTCCAGATGGTTTCCAATGGCCCAGAAAAGCCCTCTCAATGTATTAAAATGCACTAGTCTAGGGGTCTAAAATCAAGTTGGTAAAACAAACTTAACACCTATGGCCAGGCTGGCAGCATTGCTCCCTTTTCAGGTCATGAGAGTGAGGGAACAGGTAAGTGCTGCTGACCTGTTATATCACCTAATCCGGGCTCTGGCAAGCCAAGGGAGAAATAATAGTAAACAGGAAAGCCTATAAATGGCCTCAGAAATGGCATCTTGTTTTTATATAATTTTCTTTAATTTCTTAACAGTCAGGCACCATTACTACTGAAACTTACTGTTATTAAAACTGCAAATGGGACCAGTGTCCAAAAGGTTTCCTTTAACTGGTCTGAAAGAAATAACAACGTCTAACCCATAGAGACCAAGAAGAAAAGAAAAGAAAAGAAAAGAAAAGAAAAGAAAAGAAAAGAAAAGAAAAGAAAAGAAAAGAAAAGAAAAGAAAAGAAAAGAAAAGAAAAGAAAAGAAAAGAAAAGAAAAGAAAACCACCCCAAAGGAAAAAACAGAGAGATGTCAGAATGTGTAGTATTCAAAACTGGACTTTAAAGGCCTCTCGTAAATCAGTGCTCAAGCTACTGATCAAGGCTAAACTCTGGTTTACAGAACTGGTTTAAACAACAAAAAGGAAAGTGCACAACCTGTGGAAGGCTCCTACCAGCTCAGCTGGAAGAGACCAGCATTACAGAAGAGCTTTTTAAACACCAGTGACACTGCTTATGTCTGTAACAACAAAATCCTGTGTTTTCTCATTGCTTGAATCCACTTCCTTTCTAAATTCTACTGAATTTCTGTGCTCAAAAATACCTTGTATCAATATATTTTGTGATCTAATTGTATCTATTACTAAGAAAATCCCATATTTAAATTTATAGCCTATAACAGAATGCATGAAATGTCAAGCTGAACAAATTGGAGTTTTGAATGGTTTTCATTGTAGCACAAATAATTTTAGGTAACATCATTTCATATGTTATGCTTATCTTCTTTAAGGCAATCTTACATTTTTTCAATCATTCTTCATGCTGCAGTGTCTCATTGTCTGCTCCCTAAACTATTCTCTCTGCTCATCTTTGAAACATTTCTATCTAAGCCATATGCTTTTAAAGACAGAACACAAGATAAAGGAGTGGTCCAGGCAATCTTATATGGGATATTAACAGTTAAGTTATAACATCTTCTTTGCTCTTTTTAAATGTGGCTGTCCTTTAAATATAGATTAAAGTTGAGTTACCAATGCCTCAGCAATTTCTCTAGTGGAATAAAGGCAGATCATATGCACGTACAAATGGTTGATTTAATTTCTGTTATTTTGCATTTGTCATTAAAAACACAGACAACACCTGCAGTCCTTTTTTGTTGGTTTGTTTGGGGTTTTTTTGTAATACTTCCAGTATTACGTCCTGGGCTGGTATTTTTTCTAATAGTGATGAAAAAAACTGCAAAGTAATTTGGGAATTTTAACCACATCAGTTTCTGGGAAAGAGGAGTCCAGCAGGCTTGCTTCCAGCCACATGAAGAGCTCTGCCACTCCTACATCCCTGGTGCAATGGCCATTCCCAGACAAGCTCCCAGCCGAGAACAGGAGCCCTGCGACTCAGGACTTTTCTGCTCATTTCTACTTGAATCTACAGGAGGGACAATTTCCGAGGCTCCCTGTACCTACCTCTCCTGAGCACAAGGGATGAAGAAATTCCAGCTCTGGGAATGTGACCCTACAGGATCTTGGTCACACTTTCAATTCCTTGCTCTCCGGAACAAAGCTGCTACACATTGGCTTCATTAACCCAGGGAATTGGTCAGAGCAGCAAGCCTGGCGGGGCTCAAGAAGCATCTGAGCAATGCTCCAGGGCTCGTGGTGTGATTGTTGGGGTGTCCTGCGCAGGGCCAGGAGCTGGACTCCACGGTTCTCATGCGTCCCTGCCAACTCAGCATATTGCATGGTTTGAACTTATTACAATTCACCTTCAAATTAAGATCTTTCCCTCACAGCTGTAGTCCTAGATAACCCCTAGCAGCAGACACCTTAAATTAGACAACTTGAATCTAATCAGAATGACTTTACACGCGTCTCTTTTGCTGTTTCGGCTCTTCGGGAGAGCCTGCTCACTCGCTCTCTCCTCTCTGAGGGGTCCCTCGGCCCTGGAGCAGCTGCCCGGGGCATCGCCCACCGCGGCCTCGGCGCAGGGCGCTGCTCAGGGCGCTGCCAGCAGGCTCCAGGCGCCCTCCCCTCCCCGGGCAGCCTTGCCCCAGCCCCTGAGGGCACGGGCGATGGGGCTGCGGGCGGCTATGGGCGCGGAACTGTGGCGGCGAGGGGCGTGTTCCCAGCCGGGGCGGGCGGCCGAGCAGCGCCGGGAGCGTCGGGCGCCTTGGAAACGGGCGGAAGCCGGGAAGGAGCGGCGGGAGGAGGATGCTGAGCCCCGAGCGGCTCTCGCTGCCCGGGCCCGAGTACCTGGGTGAGGAGCGGCGGGGCGGGGCGGGTTCTCTCCCCGGGTGTGCTGCGGCCCGGCATGGGGAGGGCTCGGCGGGGCGCGGCCCGTCCTTTCCGCGGGCTGCGGCGAGGGCCCCAGGCTGGGCCGGGCTGAGGGGGCCGGCGGTGGCTCCGTGCCTGCCGTGCCTGGGGGCGGGCAGCAGGGCCGTGGCGGAGCGGGGCTGTGGGCTCTGGGCTGGGCGGGCTGCAGAGCCCCGCGGGCACGGGCAGCTCCCGGCCGTGCCCGCAGCGCGGTGTCCGCGGGCGGCCGGCGGAGCCGAGCTGCCGCCTCCCTCCTTCCTCCGCTGTCCGGGAGTGATAGCGAGCGGCATCCAGCCTTGCTGTGACAGACTGCACCCATTACCAACCTGTTTTGCTCACAGATCCATGTGAGCATCCTTATTTTATGCTCGTTTCCCAACAATGGGAAGGATGTGAGCTGGTTCGAATGTTAGCTTTTGTTCTGAAATAAGGTAACATCGATAATGTTTCCCTACATAAAATGAAAATCTTTTAACCTGTGAAGCAGCTGCTCCTTTGAAGACTACATCCTTTTAAAGCTGCCTGTAATGGCTTGATGTTCCAGGAAGCTAGGGAGCAAAGTGATTTGATGTTAATGTGTCAAATAAAAATAATTAGGATGGAATAAAGTCAATATGACTTCATTTAATTGCTGGAGAGGAGGTGAATTACAAGTAGTAAGCATTTGGATTGTATTCAAGAGAGTGTTTTTGAAGTGAAACTCTTCAGCCATTACTTCCTAGGCCCAGGAGACTGTTTGGTAATAACTCTTATAAAGGTATACATCATTTTCTATGGTTTTCTTGTACAAAGAAAGATCAGAAATGGATTGGATTGTTTTGTGCTGCTTATTCCATCATGATTTTGCCATTTCTGTAAGTCAAAATGGAACAAGAGTACAGAAACACTGCTGTAAATGGAAAACCTGTCTCGCAGGGGGTACTAGACTGAAAGACTTTTGTTTAACCATTTAAGCAAAGGAGTGATCTAAGTCATCTTAGAGTAGAATCTCACTGTGCTGTTGCTGCTAGGCTGCTGTTAGGGTGCTTGTGCATACCTGCATAACTGCAATGCTGTTCTGTGTCAAGGAAACTCAAGGCAGAAATAGGTTTATTTACTGCTCTATTCAGGGTGACTCTCATGGGGCTCACCTTGCTGAAGCTGTTATTGCTGATTTCAGTTGTGGAGCTTTGGGTGTTTGGGAACAGCATCACAGTGCCATGTAGACACATTAGACACACACCCTTTGGGTTTGTGCTGTTCTGTCACATTTCTTCAGCATTTTTAACCTACATGCTAATAGAGTAGTTCATAGCTTTTCCAGAGTGGCTCTAGGTTGAAACCTGTAAAATTTATTTTTCTTAGTGAGCCAACTTGATTTCAGGTTCTTGAAAATGTTTTTAATTAAATAGGCACTTTTAATTGTGTGAAACTTGTCAGTAAGGATTGAATCACTCAAAACAATCTAGGAAGCAGACTAAAAATACTTAAAGTGTGAAAATAAACCAGTTTTCTGTTGCACATCTGAAGGTAAGACATGAAATGTACAAGAGAGATTTCTTATATGTACAAGATTGTGAGGTGCAAACACCTTTACTAGTCACTTAAGTAAGCCTCCTTTTGTCTCTGTTCCACATGCTGATTTTGAATTCCCTTTTCATTTTGTACAACTTTCTAAATGATTCTGGCATTGGGGCCAGAAAAGACACGTGACCGTATTAGGGTGAGCAATGACTTGTATAGTCTGTTCTGTTCATTAGTTAGTATACCTTGGGTTAAGATTGCAGTTTCTGTTGTCTGTTAGAGGGAGAAGCATATTCTTATTAGCTATAAATGTTACCAAAACCAGTGTTTCTGCCTATATTAGCCTTTGGAACGTGCCAAACTTCTCACAGATCCAAGGAATTTAGTGTGTATTAGCAGTAGGAAAATGGTTAAAAAAGAAAACAACCCCCCACTCCCCCTCCTCCCATGCCAAACAAACACACCTCCCTGCATGTTTTTCTAACTTGCATTTCTGTTTTCTACGTTGGCAAGACCTCAAGTTCTTGTTAATACAGTTGTCTGAAGTGGGGTTGTAAGGAGCTGTGATAAATTTTACTTTCTATAATTTTGTTTTGGAGTTGTGTTGCCTTGGTATTCTTAAGCCACTTAAGGTATTCTCTGACTCTCACAAACCAGATGACTCTGCCATTTCTGAGCTGGAATGGGTAACTCACCCAAACCCTTCTTCCCCTCTTCTCTTTCTCATTATTAAAACCAGGCCAACTTTGAGCAGCCAGAATAACATAATGTGCTACTTGCTGTGTTATTCCCCGCTCTATTTGAGATAATTCTTTTACAACCAGTTAGAATGCTAAGAGGGAAATAAAAGCAGTTGTGAGTTAAAATAGAAATGAGCAGGGAGAGGATTAAGAATTCACTTAAGATGAAAAACAATTGCAAAGCTTTGTTATGCCAAAGATCCTGGAATATGAAGATCAGGGCAACATGTCGCATGCCACAATGAGACAGTAAGTAGAAGAAAAGAGATGGCCATTACTTAGAGAACAGGAATGGAGATGAGGTCTGCAGAACTGGCAGAAAGGCTACAGTGAAGATGCTGTTGTTACAAACAGGACATTATAAACAGTAGTTTCACTGAATAAACAGCATCTATTGTTTGGGTATAGTGATGATAATGTGTTTCTCATTTGATGGATGAGACTGGACCTACAGGAGGCAAAATGAAGCATATTTGAGACATATTTGAGGCATATTTTTCGTGGCTTTCTCATTATGGTTTAATAACTGGTGATTGCTCAGTTATTTATAGCAGGCAGTGGAGCACTTAGGGTATTGTTCTGCTCATGCAGCTGTCTCTGAAGCTTCATATTGTATTACTTCCCTGCTCCCAGTTCCTGTCACACAGAAAAAGCAGTAGAGTACTGCAAATTTCCAAACTTCTGTTTTCTATGTGTTCTCCTGCCTTCTGCTACCCAGCTCCAGGGTGTTTCTTGTCCTTCTTTGCCAATATAAGGTATGTAAGAATGCAAATACTCTGCTAGGAAAGTGCCTTATCAGTAAAGCATAGGCCTATCAAGTGCCAGAAACACAGTTGTGTTTCCTCATTCTCTCAAAAGGTCTTGGGTTTAATGAGTATACATTTAATAATTAGAAAGAGATTCTTTTACAAAACTCAGTAGCTCCCAACAGAGAAGTTCAGTTGTGTGGAGACTTTGCTGAGTAAGGCTTACTCTTCTTCTGAACAGTTTTAAGAAATATTGATCTGGAAAATGCAAGTACAATCATTTCCTTTAACAGCATAATCAACACATAGGCTATGTTGTTATCCAGACACCAGCTGACACTGGTTCTCCTCTTAGTATAGATACTTGGTGAACTTCTGTGAAGCACTGGCTGAAAGATCTTGTGGTCTAGAAAAATAGAAGAGAATGCCTTTTAAAAAACTTTATTTCTTGCTCTGTTGTACAGATAGGAGAACTGTAATGTAGATTGAATATAATGTGTAAGATTTTGTGTATAGAAATATTTTTTACATTTGAATCTTCCTAGACTTAGTCTAGTACTTTGTCCAAAAGATGGGAGATTTCACTACCATACTGCTGTTGCACTGCAGGATTTTCACCTTAACTTGAAAGGTACAGGTGAAATCTGATCCTGAATTAGGTGGAGTTCCAGAACTGGAGAGTACAGTGCTTTGCATGTGTCCCTCTGAACATGAATAGGTAGGGAACCATTAAGCTACTTAATGCCTTATAACAAACTGGAATGACAATTTCTTCCATGATTAATCATTTAGATTTAAATAAAAACCTCCAAAACCCCCAAGAAAACAAAAAAGAAAAGATAGCTCACCTATTTGCTTCAGTGAGGGGGTGGTTTCTAGCAGCTGTATGACACCTTGCGGGAAGCAGTCTGCTGCAAGGATTTGCACAATCAAGTCAGTCTGTGTGCAGTGTTATGCTCATTGTTTGAACCAAATTCTCAGCTATAGTCAAGACTAAATTATAAATGGAAATGTTTCTTAAATTTGTTGTTGAAAACGGTTTTGAAAATTTGATCATATGAAATGTGCTGTAGTTATGGAGTGTGACCCCTTGGTATGTGCTGCTGAGTAACAGCACATCTCATGTTATGTATGCCTCTGGTATGACAAGGTCTGCTTGTACTTATATGTTCTGTCCTTCAGAAAACATTTTGCTTTTGAGGGTTAATAGGAAATTACACTGTGAACCTATGCAAAGCTGGAAGGAACTATGACAGTACAGAAATGTAGCATTTAGGTTAATTATTTTGTTCACTTCTCTTTCTCAGGCCATTTCTTAGCAACATCTGAAGAGATTAAGTCCTTAATGATATCTGAAAAGATTATAATGAGCATCCTGAAAAACCATTAATGCTGGAAAAATTTCCAGAGTTGATGTGATTTTGTTGTTGCAGTTTATATTCTTACTATTTCTCTCTTGCATCATTATTGTTTTGGTAATGTTTACATGAAATTGATTTTATGTTACTATGGATGTATCTTTCCAATGTGTGTAAGAAGGTAGTCCTTAGTTAAGCTCCAGTTTAGAACAAATACCAAAAGTTTATTTTGCTATTACCTTATGCTCTCAGAGTATATGTTCTCAGAGACTAAAAATGCCAGAAATACTCCAGGTCCATTAAAGCTTGTTATGCTCTCGAGCTTCTGATAACTGAAATTAATCAGAATGTTAATTGCATCAAGTAGTGTGTATTTTCAGCACTTCAGCTGAGGAGGAGGCAAATAAGTAAGAAAAGTTGGTCTTATCCAGGAATTCCCACTCCTGATTCTTCAGCATATTCAGTTATGCCAGGAATGACCCCAACTTAAAAAAAACAAAAAGCCCCCTTGTGTGCATGCAGAACAAATTGCTTTGATAAGCAGCTCCTGTTTCAGAAGTCATGTCTCCTGAAGACTTATGCAATCATGTAACCACTTGGATAATAAAACCATTACATACACAGTATCACAACTTAAAGGCAACATCTATTTCCTTTCTTCCTTCCTTCTGAATTTCTGGCTCTGAGAATTTCAGTGCATATATGCACTTTTGTGCAGTGATGTTATTTGCATTAAATTTTCCTTCAAGGCTTTTCAAGTATCAGTGCTTGTTCTTACAATGTGTGTAATCAAACCTACGATTGTTCTCATCAGAAGATTGAAACAAGTAATTTGGTAGCTTATAAAAAGACTGTTTTTAATATTTTGAATACATATACAAAATGATTTGGTGTGGTTTTGGCCAAATGGAATTAGGTGTGATTGTCTAATCTGTTTTAGAGAAATCCATAGAGATTGTGGACGTAATCCTCATTATGCCTTGTACTTGTATGACTTGGTCTGACCATGCTTGAATTGAACAGCCACTGCTTGGCCCTGAATTTGGTTCTGAGCCAAAAGTGCATTAATTCCAAAATTCATTTTAAACATTGGGCTTGTGTGTGATGGTGGGGTGTGAGCACGTGAGTATCACAGGCCGTTCTCTCAAGTGCTGCAGGGGGCAGCTTTGGAGGAGCTGTACATGCTGCTACTGATTGGACTGAAGCTCCATGTACAACATCACTGCTAGTGGCTTAGTGATAAGAATTGAGATCTTCTGTGCAAAGGTATTTACTTAACATCAGGTTATGGGCTGCCTGAAAAGTCCTCTGTGAACTTAGTCTGTCAGATTCCTTTGTGAAAGTCAGCTGTTAGTTTTTAAATCTGACAGCAAAGAGTGTGGCACCTACCAAATGAGTGTGGCAGGCACGCTGGCTTCCTGTCTAGGGTAGTTGCCTGGGATTTCAGAGTTGAGAATTTTTGTTATATTTACAGAATATGGGTTGCATCGGAAAGTTCTGTATGAGTAGGGAACTTCTGTTGCAATAAGCCTGAGCCAAACAAATGCTGAGGATGATGTCCTGATGTGACACCTCCTGTGTGGAAACTGCAGTATACTGGAGCTCTGTCAGGAAGAAAAGTAGTAGAGACAGAAGGCTGTAATAACACAGTGAGTACTTGGGCTTTATTTTCTGGCTGGGACTTGCTGCCTTGTTATTGCAAAGAGGGCCTCAAAATATGAGCAACCAGTACATCATTATCCCTGAATTTTCAAAAACTATTAAAATGTATGAATCATCTCATTTATTTTGCCTAGAACTCTGCAGATTTTTGACTATGCTAGCATAAACAGTTAATGTTCCAGTATGGTTCCAGTGTTTGTTATGGAAAGTACCATTTGTATAAATTAAGGAACTACTCTTTGGCTATAACCAGACTCCTGGCACTTTATTTTGCCTCTCTGACCTGCTAAAACCTGTCTGCAAATTGCATTTTGTTCTATGACTTTTCTGTATGGCGTAGCATTAGTTGGGTTATAAAACATATTACTTGCATCGTTCCATGGAACTGGGCAGTCAGTGAACAGGAAGCCAGAGCTGGAATTTGGTTTGGCAGTGTGAACTGTGCTACCTGGAAAGAGCGCAGCAGCCAAAGGGACAAAGAGGGAGACTTCTCAAGGAGATTTCAAGTGCTGTTTTCTTTTCATTTCTCTGCTCATAGTTTTCCTCCCTTCCCCACACCTCTACCCACTCTTCTGGGAAATAGGTATAGAGGCTCTTTGCCAGGATCCTTAGGCTATGCAACAAAAAACTTAAGAGAAATACCCTTTTACAAGCAATTGTATTCAATAGTGACCTATATATTTTTGTGTACATTTTAAAAGGTCTAAAATTCTGTGTTGAAAGTTAATTTATTCTCCAGGAGCAGATTGAAAGGTATTTATTGTAGAGGTCAGCTACATTGTGCTGTGTAGCACTGTGGGACCATGCCTGTCTATTCCCAAAGGCTTTTAGGGGAGGTTTATGACTCTAAGGAGAAATATGATTCATTGATAGGGACTGTTCTATGAAAGGAGTGTATACTTCCCCACCAAGTGCTGAGAATGGTTTTGCAGTTGAGCTGAAGTTTATTGCAGGCTGAGATGAATGGAAGTTTGTCTGCTAGTACCATTTCCTGGCATAATCTGGTTCGTGTGACACCTCAAGAGGGGCCTTGGGAGACAATTGCTGAGTGTGACATGGACTGCCTCAGGAGGAGGGAGGAAGGACGGGCTGAAGTAAAGTTACCCAGTTGTTGCTATCTTGAGCCTATGACTGAGCTGCACGGACTCATTCTTCCCTCGGGGGACACAGGTGCGCAGAGCTATTTTTCTTTAATCACTCACATAAATTAAATTTATTCCTTTGCATTAAAATAATTAAATAAAGCTACGCCCTATATCTTTTAGTGCCAGATAATATCTTTAAACCTTTGGCTCACCATTTTGCTATCAGCTGCAAGGTATTTTCCAGGGTGTGCTTAACCAATTTTACTATTGTCCTGAAAAGTGTTCTAGGCAGAGAAATCCCCTGATAGCAATCAATATTCATGCATACTTTTAATCACTGTATCCACTGGGAATAATAATTTCCGGGCCTCTCTTGAAGTCCACCTGCCCCACACTAAGATGAAAGGGCCTTCCATGCTGTGTATCAAGTGGCACAGGCTTGATGCTTACCAGGATATTAAACACAAATTAAAATGGTTTGGAGAATATTGATGTGGGTCTGAGGTTGGCCAGTTGCTGGTGAGGGGGTGATTCTGCCAAGTCTGGAGCAGATTGGCAAGGAGCAAGAACAGCCCTTGCCTTTCCTATATTCCCTAAGGCTTTTCTCCTGCTCTTTTAGGGCACGACACTGCTTGCAAAGGTACAGTAGGATACGTGTTTAGGATGGAGGTGTGTGGTTTGGGAACAGGGTTTGTGTGCTTTCCAGGTTAGGAATGATTTTCCTGGGTTCGTTGTAACTTGTCTTCTGATTGTTGAACTTGTAGATTTGGAAAGTCTACTGCTTGCTAGCTGGCACATCACTTCAGACTAGGCTCTTTGTTGCTCCAACTTGGTTTCTAGCCAAAAACATCAAAAGGGCTCAGTGGTAAATCTGTGCTGCTTCCTCCCTGGCAAATGCTTGTTTTGTACAGTCTGCCCCCTGTAGAAGCAGCAAAACAGTTTGTGTTGCACTCCTGTCTTTACTCAGGAGTCTTATAAGTGAGTGTCATTCTGTGGTGAGGTATTGGCAGATCCACCATTTCTGAAATTCTCTTGTGTTTGGCCTAGGCAGTTATTTGAGACCAGCTGTTGAGCAATATAAATCTCTCTTGGCATTCAGACCTGTTCCCCACCTGCCACATTCACTGATGCTTGTTTGGAAACAGATGTACTTTTATTTGCACCTTCAGGAGGAAACCTTTTCAAAACAACCTTAAAGCTACTTGGCTTTGGTATAGAGGGAAGAGTAAAGAACACTTAAAGCCTCTGCCACAGTCCCATCAAAACAGCATTGACAATCTATGTAGGAAAGATGGCTCAGAACAGAGATCAGGAGCTCCTCTCAGGAAAGTATTTTCCAGTGAAACTGCCGCACAACTTGTTATCTTCCTTCAATACCAAAATCTCAGGGGATTCTAAAAAAGTCAGTGCTGATAATGACTAACTCTGTGTAGCCAGGAAGGAAAGCAGGATTTAGGTGATGAATTTTGCTATCCATTTCTGGGAGAAAGAAACTTCACTCTCTAATTGAGGAAGCAGATGCTTGATGTCTTGTGTAAGGCACACAGCTGGGCTTGTCTGGCTCGGGAAGGCCCCTTATAGTCTAACTGCTGTCTCTTACTCTTTTTTATTTGCAGCTCAGCGACATGTCCTCACATACATGGAAGATGCAGTGAGCCAGCTGCTGGAGAACAGAGAAGATATTAGTCAGTATGGCATTGCCAGGTTCTTCACTGAATAGTAAGTACATCAGGATGCTGCCAATAGGGCCAGCCTGAGGGGAGCTTTTGGAAACAGACAGAATATGTGGAAAATGGAGCTGGACATGTGCTGATTATGTTGTGAATGCTGGATTATACTGGGTTAGTCGAGGGCTGCCTGAGCTTGTTTTGGAAATGTACGTGGGTTTTGTACAGTTCAGTACCTCTTCTATTACAAACATTCATGTGAAGCAGTCACTCTGGGGAACAGTGATTTTAAAACCATGGAAAACCAAATTCTGCTTCTCTTGGTCAGGACAGTTAGTATCAAACTGCTTGAGAAATACTGAAGCAAACTGTTTCACAGACTGCTGCTGGTTTCAGCAGCATTCATTCTTCCTTTTCCTGAGTATTAATTTGAATTGTTTGTCTCCTTGTGTGATTGTTGTCCTGTTGAATGCTTTAATAGAATGCCTCTTCTTCCCTTAAAACCTGCATAAGTCCTTAAATACTGGACGTGAGCACTATCTCTTCTTACTAATTTGCAAGAAAATTATTGAGCAAAAAGCTGTGTGCTTTCTGTCCACAGAAAATAATACTGACATTAGTCAGCTGAGCACACAGTTGGAAAACAAGAGCTTAAGATAAAGAGCAGGACTACAATGACCTCCACCCAGCAACAGGATTTCTTTACTGGAGTTGAAGGCAAGGTGGCTTTGAAATACTCTGCTGAAATTGCCATTGAGGCATCTCTGCAGATTATTGCATCTAATTTCAAACTGACTCTTCTGTGCCTTTCCTAAACTTCTGATAATATATACTTCAAAAATTAAATGATGAGCAAGAGGTTGTTCACACAATGAAACTGTTCAAAATGCTCTATAGTACTTCTTCATCTTAATGTGATAACCGTTTTCTTTCCACTTCCTATTCCTCTTCTACCTTTAAAAGAGTAAGTAGTGATTCAAGACCACTATAATGAACTAAACTGTCACCATAGAGCAAAACCCTCAGACTGACTTTGGTGCTGGAGATCTTGTTTTTCCCATTTATTTTCAGAGATGCAATTTTTACAATGTTTTCTTGTTCACAGCGAGTGTCTTGTGGAGTTTCTGATTTAATGAAAGATAGGAAAAGGATTCATTTTCATTCATTCTGTAATATAGAACTAGTAGTTATCTTTTTTCTTTTTTCTTTTATAAAATATCTGGAGTTTAGCAGATGAAACTGTGTCCCCATACCAAAGCACAAAGTAATTTTGAGAGCTGTGAAGATTTGAAATGTGGGATTCTCCATTTAAAGTGGAGAATAAATGATAGCCAATATGGGTGTAGAATGCAAAGTTTCATATTATGAAAATGTCATATGTTCTGGCTCCCAGGGCTTGGTGATGTGCCCTCACTGCCCAAAAGATTTATCCACTCAACTATCAACATTTCTTCCAGCTGTGCTTTGAAGGCTGTACTTCTTTCCCAAGCAAATAAACTTGATCTTCAGTCTCAGCATCTTCAAACTCAAAGATAACTTGTGAGATTCCAGAAGGTTTGTGGGCACTAACCCAGTGTTTTCCATAATCGATGTTTTTCTGAAGGGGAGAGGGTTGGAATGTGCATGTTTTGAAGTATGCTGCAGTGATTTGAGGTAAAGGGACTTGGTATTAGGACATCCAGATTTTAAAATTGTCCTTTCCCTATTTTTATACTGACTTAGAATTAGACACTAAGCCCAGGGTTTAGAAAGCTAACAGGCAGGCCCAAACGAGTAACTTTTTTTAAAAGTGTTTATGGGGTAAAAGAATGACTTCTGTAACTTTTCAGAAATTAAAATTAGTCTGTCAAGGACAGGTGTTAGATATTTTCCAAACTCCTCTCAGAGGGCATACTTCTCAATGCAGTGATGTTCCATGGACCTCTCTGCTGGACTCACTGCTGAAGAGCAACCTGATGGCATTTCCATCACGCATTGCAATGCCCCATTTTACTATTAGTCAATTCAAGTCTTCGAGCCAATAAGTTTTGGGGTTTTTTTGTAATTAAGAAAACTTTGTTGGGACTTAGCGTACCGGAGTGAAATTTCAGAATTGAAAATTATGCAGTCATTTAGTTCTGTATGGATCAAACAGTAAGTGTTTTGCTGGCAATGAGTATTTCACTTGTTTCTAAGAAATGGAATTGGATATGTATTTCCCTGCTATCCGCCATCTAGCACTGTGATTGCTGATTGCAGAGGACTGATCTTGATCTCTACAGTTTTCCTTCCAGAATAGTTTTAATCTTCAAGGATAGTTTTTTCTCCCACTTTTTTTCAGCGTTCATTTGTCCCAGTCATGTGGACATCTGCTTTCAATCTTGGGAGTACCTTGAGGCTTCCCTCATCTGGCTCACTCCTGACCCTTACAGGAACAGGGATCAATCACCCCTCTGCCAATTAATCCACATCTTTTAGTTAAACAAGTAAAATTATGCCTCTCTTAGGACTAATCTTGATTTTATAGATATGTTGAAATGCTACTGGTATTTGTTCATTACAAGCCTGAGAAATCTCAGCTCTGCTCTTGAATCTTCATGAAATGCAGACTCTTGAAAACCCTCTGTGTAATTACACACTAATGCTGCTTTGCTTCTTCCAGCCTGATGTCTGTGCCAACATATCTTAAAGGAACATGTTCCCCCTATACATTATTTATCATCCTGTTTTCTTGATCTTTCCTATACTGAAGAAAAACAGGGCCCTCATGCTAATGCATTTGATCACGCAGAGAGAATGTGCATAGCATCCCACTTTATATTTTCTGGGCTCTTAAAAGGAGTCTGTGTGTCTTTTTTTTTTTTTTGTTCAGCTTAAAGAACCAGCAAAAGAAAAAAAAAAGAAAAAAAGAAAAAAAGAAGATGAAGAGACTTCCTGCTAGTGCATTGTACTTTTCTTGTAGACTAACCCTTTGCCTGAAACTTTTTCTTCCAGCATGCAGGTAGATGTGCTGCTCTGTTCAAGACTCTTTGGGAAGCTCAGAAATAATAACCAGTTATAATTTACCTTGGTTAGGAAACTGTTTTTTCCATAACTTTAATTGTTTGTTTGATAAATCAAATGAACTGGAGACAAGGGAATGGACTTTTTTTTTTTGAGTCTATATTCTTGTTGCAAAACACTTGTTTTCTTTTGTTTCTGGTGAAATGTCTCCTGACCACCTGCTAGCTGGAACATGACTGAGAAAAAACTCTTGCTTTTAGCTTGCAGATGTAGCACTGTTTCCACTAGACTCTGCAAGCTGATGTCTGAGATCTCCTTTTTCTGTAAAGAGTGTTTCTGTCTGAGATCCCCTTTTCCTGTAAAGAATGTTTCTGCTGGCTCTAACTTGAACACCCCTGCTGGATCTTATGTGACAGTTTAACAGTATTTATCTGAGAAGGTATCCGTGATGTGTGTGACAGGGTTGAGGGTCAGATACTGCTTTTAGATCTGTTGTGTGCCTGGCAATTCAAAATACCAGCTCAGCAGTGTGTAGAGCCCTGTTTTACAGGAAGGAACATTTGCTTTGTTCCTAGTAACAAGACTGACAGTGCTATATAGTTTGGGATCCTTGGGAAGGAAGATGTTATCACGGTGAGAAGTATCAACTTCTAACAATGAAAGTACCTCATTTTCTCTTGCTGTCTGGATTGGCTGGAATGATTTGTTCAACTCTTTCCTTAGGGACAAATATGATACTGCTTCTTTGGTTTTCTCTGGCAATAGACACAGGCTTTGGTATCAGACAAACTTTTGGCTTGTTCAGTCCTTTATTTCTGTACAACATTACAGAAATAAATCTGTAAACTAAACAATGTCCTCCTCTTTAAAAAAGTCTCAATACCCTTGGGGGAGGAGGGCAGGGGGGAAGGGCCAGGAACAAGACAGATGGGATGCCCATGAGAACTAAGCCACTCACTGAAGGCAACCTTAATTGGCAACTGGAAATAAGCTGAATTATCTGATTATGAAAAGGAGAGATTCTTAGAGCTAGCTTAGAGCCATCAATTTTCTTTTTTCTTTGCATCTGTGTATGTAGGCCTTATCACCGTCATCATCTTGCTGTCATCTGCTCTGCATCTTTCCCCTTTTCAGAGTAACTTGTTTTGTCTTGTTTGCAAGGATAGTGTAAGCTCCTCAAGACAGAAATGATATTGTACTGCATGTACTTTACAGCACCTAGCATTGTAGAATGTCGACTCTGTACTTTGTACAATTACAGTACAAACAGCAAAAACAGTAGTGAGAAGGTCCTTAGGGCTTTGACAAGTTGTGCCAGATTCCCTTTCTGAGAGATGAAGCCATTCATTAGAATTTCTCTGTACAACTGTTTGGGGGAGGGGCATTGGTTCTTGGGGTTTTTTAGTGTTACTTCTTTGTGTTTTGGGCAAATCAGTAGTATTTGTGAGGTATTAATACTTTTAGGATATTTCCTAAAATATTGATAGTCTCTCTGATACGATCTTCTGACCAATTGCAAAAAACCCCACAACATTTCATGTATTCTTCAAATACTGTCCTGATTCCTACATGTCTTCCGCTATAGAGAGAAAAAGATAAAATGATGCTGCTCAATGCAAGACTGCATTGAGCCATGTGATCAGTATCAAGCTGCTGCTGTCAGTGACCTAGCTGTGCAGCAGCCCTTTGGGCTGAAAATCTCAGCTGGCATAATGTGCTTGATGGTTCCTGACAGGCTTTTACTTGGGATTCCTTGACCCCTAGGGCACTGCGTAAGACTGCTGTCTGCCTCTCCTTTGCTCTTCAGTTATCAGTGGAAAGAGAGTGAATTCATGAGCTCAGACACAGCACTTGTGCCAGAAGCTCTGAGGAGGTTTTGCAGCTAAGTGAATAAGTTGCTGTGAAAGAAACATTTGAAAGTGTCTCTCCACAGACTACATGGATTTGCAGGACTGAATTTGTTGATAAATCTTTCTGGGGAACCTACAGTAATTGCATATTTCTCCACTAAGAGTGTTGCTAATGGACACAAAGCCTTTCTTAGTCCCATTGTTGCCTTCCAGTCTCACCTCTACAGAGAAGCACTGTCAGAAGGGCAAACTCTCTTTCTTGTAATTGAATTTCTCCAGCCCACCTTAGAAATGGGATTTCAGTACCTCCTGCCCGCTGCGCATGGGGTATGTGTTTTGTGTGAGAGCTGTAGAAGATCTGGGGTTGTGGATAACTCTATATGAGATTTAAATTATGTGAATTTTGTCTGGAACCTGTATATCTGTCACCCTATGTTTTTATAATCAAATTTCTTTATGGCAGAAACAGCATTGGGATTTTGATGTGACAGCCAGGATCTATGAACTCCTGATTTTCCCAGAGTTGTTTCTCTGTAACAAACATTGCAACAAGTCCTAACCTGACAAATATGCTGATTGGGATAACTGCTGTTGAGTAAACAGCTGGAAAAAATGCATATATTAATCTCAATAACACACTTAATTCCCACTGTAGTTTTTACATGTTGCCAATATATTAGGAAATGTAGTATTTTCTTACCTTATTCTTGAGAATCTTACAGATGAGTGGATATCCAGATGTATCCTTTGCAAAGAAATACAAGAGGGATAAAAAGGTAAAAAATCTTTTTGGTAAACAGGATTATCTTGGAAGAATTGTAGCAAAGCAGTAACAGAATTGAGCTTAAAAGAGAACATTTACCAGTGATGCCCTATGTGGTAATATACTCCACGTAAGAAACTTCTCATACTGTTTTGGCGACAAAAGAATCTGCAGGATTTGCCAAAGCATATGAATGTTAATGCTTGATATCAGCATCTTGTCAGCACATGGTACTTATCCATGGTAACTCTGATTTTATATACTGACTTGACCTGCACTTTGCTCTTGCTCTTTGAAGAGAGGTAATGACAATTTCTGTGTGCAGTGTGATCAGATTATGATGCTGCTAGTATAGATTCACAGGAGCAGCAGTGCAGTCTTGGCCCACTTCTTTCCTATTCCTTCACATCATGGAAATGACATATTTGCTTGTGGTCTTTTTAGAATATCTGCAGCAGGAGTTGGCTGACTATGGAGACCTTATGTAATTGGGTATATTTTATTTTTTCTTACAGCCTTGAAGGTTGAAATGCAACACATCTGCCATGAAATTGAGCTTCCTTTAGGTTAAAGCCAACTGCATACAGGCGGTGTGGATAGCTAATAAAACTGGAAAGAAATTTCCCAAAAGCCAGAGTCCAGGAATGTGGCAAATGGTACAAGCATCAAGACAATATACATCTGAGTTAACTTTGTGCCTTTTCTCTGTGCTGGAGTTGAATGTACTATCCTCTCTCTAGCTTTAGTTTTTAACTCTAGTAAAACTCTCATTTATGCTTCCAATTTTTTATTGCTTTTCATCATAGTTGATGATATTACTAGTACAGATTTGGAAAAGTATATGATTCCAGCTGGTAGTTAAGATCAGACTTTGACTTCATATGTATGAACTTATACAAGCTGAGGGATGAACAGATTGAGAGCAGCCCTGCCAAGAAGGCCTTTGGGATACTGGTGCATGAGAGGCTGGACTTGAGCTGGCAATGTGCATCACACCCTTCCTGGGATGCCACAGAGTCTTCTGTTTAGTTTTACTTTCTCCATTAGTCTGCTATTTTTTTTTAAATCTGTGATATTGGCTGGTTCCTGCCCTGTTCTTGCATTTCTTACCATGCATCTCTTTTGTGGTTTTGTTTCTATCCTTGCAGAAGTGAAAGGGCCCTCAAGTCAGAATTGGAGAGCCCTGGAAATCTTATATTGTCCATCTTTCACTGAGAAAAGGTCTGTAGTAGAACTGGCTGTGATACAAATTAGATATTCATTGCTGAAATAACTGTTTGACAAGCAACTTTCTCCATCATTCTAGAAAATTGCTCTGTTGTGCTTGCTGAGTCACTGTTGGAATATGTAGGAAAAGAAGAGAAACATAAATAGTGATATATCCACACAGATGTAGTGGGACTACTTACAGTCTTTTGCATACAATCTGCAATGTGTATATAAAGCAGTAATCTCACCTCATGCTTGGTCACATGCTTGAAAGATTGGATTTCCTGCAGTTTCTCTAAGTGTTTTGAAGGAAACTGTTTTAGTTATGGGAAATTGGGAACTGAAATGCACATAAGAATAGCTTTGGAAAAACATAGCATAGACATGTTGGTATTGGTACGCAGTGTTCTTTCCCATATTATATGTGGGGGTATAAAAATTATTCTTAAGCAGGAAAGGCATAGTTTTATAATTTTCTGTTAGTAATATTTTCTTTTTAACATACTATTTCCTCCAATAAAGCTTTTGATATCTCAAGCAGTAAGAATTGGATACATGGTAACTTCATGAATGGCAATACCTCTCTCTGTGTTACTAACTCACATGGTTTAGTTCTTGTTTTAATGAAGCACTTTGGCATGGGTCTAGCTACTTCATGTGTATAGGAGATCAGTTTTAGAGTTCTTGGCTTACATCTGTCTAAACCTACAAGGCTTCTTATTAAATTGGAATCAGGTACTGTAAGTTTAAGGAGCACTTTATTTTTTCCCATAAATATCTTTAAAGAAAGGTGGGTCAGAATTGAAGTTGGGCTTTGGGTTTTTTGTTGTTGATTTGGGTTTTTTCCCCAGTTTTGTGTTGCTAGAAGGACTTTTGTGTTTATTCTTAGGCTGCAAAATGTTGAGGCATCACAGAAAACCTTGAGGAACATTTCTAATTGCTGTGCTAAGAGTATATGTGTTCTCTTGTGGACAAGACCAACAAATGGAAAATTTTTCCTAAATTAGATATGCCAAACTCTAAAAATCAGCAAATGTTTGCAGCAGTGGGATCTGATAAGATCCCATAATAGGATTCCTTATCCTTTACAGGATAAAATCCCTTAACTATGTCTGCATCTCCATGAATATCAAACACCAAAATTCTTGCAAGCCTAAAACCCACATTTTTAAAATGTGGTTTATCTTCCTTTTCTTTAAAAACAAGCTAAACAATAGCAAAAAAAGAAAAAACTCTAGTTTCTAGAAGTCTGCATGTCTTGAGAGAACCTGAGATTTTCTGTGTAGTGCTGTGTTGAAACCATACAGATCCCAGAATATATTAGCTTTAGTGAGTTGCAATAACCACATCCTGCAAATTTAATGTTATTGTGTATCTTCAAGTGAATTAAACAAACTGTAGCTGGTCAACACTGTAGCCAAGCAGTTGTAGTGAGCACAAAATGGTTTAGCTAAGCAATCTCCAAATGCAGAGTTAGCATTAATGTCAAATGATGTAACTTCATCTATATTAGGGAATTTTGGCAAGGTTCATTTGTTGCCATGATGAAAATATTGGAAGCTGCTCAGTCCTTGATGTGCTATGGTTCTTGCCAAGGCAACTGAATTGGATGACAGAGTACCAGTTGTAAATTTCTTCTTCTGAAATTCTCCAGTCAAACGAAGGCTGAAATGAACAAATACAGAATCTGTTTGCATGGCACCAGTATTGAATCTCTTTGGAACAGGAACTCAGTTATATTTCAGTATTTCCTGTGTCATCACAGTCATAACACGATTGGGCTGCTACCTTTTAAAATAACTAAAAGTCTAGTTTATAAATGTGGAACTGTCTTACAACAGGAGAATTCATGCAGAATGAGGCAAGCAGGCCCTTGTTTGTACTTATGCTTTGGCCTCAACTTTCTGAGAAGTCAATTTGCCTTTACATGGCATTTTACTTTGATCTCAGAAGTTCAAGGTGGGTGCAGTTCCTCAATAATTTTCAAATCCATACTCCCCCTTTGGTGGATATTGATGCTTTGGTATCAAAATCCATCTCCAGGTGATGTCAATTCCATAGCTACTTTCTGAACTGTTAGACAAGAGGAAATCACAGTGCTACCTTGTGTGGCTTGTGTTTTTAACAGTGTTTTTCATCTTTGTGCCATCTTCTCACCCTTGCCACAGATTCATGGTATGGTTTCTATGGCATCTTGAAGCTAGTGAATGAATTCCACAACATGACAGGGAGGACAGAAATACTCACTGGTTAATAAAGGAAGCCAAAGAATAGAGATCATGGCTGTATGATAATGAAGCTAACAGAGGACTTGCATCTCCCATACCCTCAGAATGTAGAGAGTTATAGAGCAGTTTGGAAGGAAGTTTCTTCTTGCCCCAAAATGTCAACTTGGACTAGTTTGAACAAATACTAAATATTTGGAGAGTTATCAGTTTTCCTTATGTAGTTATAATTCTGGATTGATTTATTATTTATGTATTTAGTTTAGGTTTTGGGAGAAAAAAGCAGATTTTTTTGAGGGAAGCTGGGTTGCAACTTGCAGTCATCTCCATAAAAGCTAGTTATAGTGGTGTTCATGCAGTTGTTCCTGTGGTGTGCAACTTACACAGTTTCCTACTGTAAAAAAGAAATCTCAGTTTATACCAGCAAGACCTCTCCAGACTCACTGAAACGCCATGTAGTCTGAAATTGCACCTGATCAGACTGAAAGAGCTGGTCATGGGTGATTGATGCTTATCTGTGAAGGCTTCTTTACTTTTCCCTTAAGCACCTTGGAGGGCTTCTGCAGGGCTATTTATGGTCTTTCATTGTATGCCCTTTCCCGTCTTCCTGAATACTAGGCTTCCCAGCTCATAATTCTAAGAAGAAGCTTTATTTTGCAGTAGAAAGGGGCCCCAATATGTGGCCTATTATATCCATATCAGCTTGCTTACCCTTTTCAAACAGCTATTGTGTTTTAATAGGGCCCTGCCTGGCAGGGGGAGTCCTTAATTCCTGCTATGTAAGAATGGTCAGCTTGAGTTACAGCAAACTGCAGGATGCTGCTCTGATCAAAAGGCCTCTGTTTTTAAAGATTCCCACGTCCCCACCCCTCCCCATTTGCCTTTTAATTTTTTTTTTTTTTAATCCTGGGCTACTAGTTCAACACAGTACAGTCATTTTAGCTTGGGATTTGCAAGCCTTGAGGTGTTAAATTACTGACCTAGCATATAAAAAATTAAGGGAGAGGGACTCTAAAAAAGATAAAGGCTTTCTGGGTAATAACAAGCAAGCACAACAACTCCTTTAATCCTTTCCTTCTCCTGAATCTGTAAACTGGTCTCAGAGGGTTTGATTTGCTACAAAGAAAGCTTATATAAGAAAGCTTGTTCGTTGCCTACTCTGAGCTGTGTCACAGGTGCTGTGGTTAATTTCCTTCATCCCAGTACATGGCATAATCTCTCTACCACCTGTATTGTCTGCCATGAATACAGAGATTCCTAGCCTATATCAAGAAGTCTGAAAACACATAGTTAAAATTTGTCACTCCTTTCTCCCTTTCTGCATCCTTCAGCTGAAGTAAACTTGAGTGCATGAGACAGAAAGGATCTCAAAAGATCCAGTCTCTCTGTTGGCAGTGTTATATCACCCAATCTTGCCAAAATTTTTTAATGTTAATGATTTCCTATCTGCCTAGTTGTTAAAAAAACCAATTATTTTCCCTTAAAGTCAGTAATCAGGAATAACTTTTAGCATCTGTTTTGTCTTAACACATTCACAAGGAAATGCCTAAAAAGCATGCTAATTTTGTTAGAGGAGGATGGTGGTTTCCTTGAGGCTGACCTCAGTGTCCCAAGTTCTAAGATCTGTGGAATTTAAAAAGGCACTTGAAACAATGGCTTCGAATTGAGGAATGCTCGTAGTCCTACACTGCTTTCCAAGAGGGATAGCTAAAAAAGCAGTCCAGTGATTCATCTGAGTATTGCAAATACGGTAGTACACTTAAACCAAGAGGTGAAGGATAAAATTATCTTAAACTAAATTCATACAGCAGTAATTTAATCACTACAACAGTGTTTGGTTTGTTTTTTTTTTTACTAGTTATGCCTCCAGTTTTAAGTGTTCCCTCTCAGGGTACCTTCTAGGCAAGGTAAACCTCACTTTACTATCTCAGAGCATAGCCTTTTGGCTAAGTGCAGTTGGTCTTTTGGGGATGCTTTATTGTTGTGGATGAGTTATTTAACAATAGAAATTGCCTGTTTTGTAAAGCCTTTTGTATTTCAGTATTTTCTATTGCTAGAGCTAGTTCTTTGTTACCCATTGTAGCATAGTCTCTAATCCTAATACTCCTGGTTATCCCTACTTACTGTGCTTTAGTTCACACAATGAAGCAGTTTTGGAGCTCTGGGTTCCTTTCAGATTGAGCTCAACTGGAAGATGTGTTCCTTCTGCAAATGAGCATTCAGTCAATGGGGCTAGATTAGAAGTAGTCCAGGGCATGTGTCAAGAATAAACAAATCCTGGGATGCCCATGATGTTGACATCAAATCCTCCTCACTGTTTTTCTCTACAGACCTTTTGGTCAGTGTAGCCATAGCCTCTGACAGCAACTTTGCATTTGAGACTACCTTGGTTTTGCTTGAGACACTCGACTCTGTTTTAATGACTTAGACACTTGTGTAGCTGGCAAGAGAAGGGTGTGGGGGGATGTGTGAGTAAGTGGTTCATGCTCAAGAAGCTTTCAAAATTTTTTCTTCATCATGCTCTTGATAGAAAATTCAAGTAATGCTGTCAATTAAGGAAAAATGGTCATTGTTCCTTGTTTTCCATTTGGTAGAGGAGGGGTCCTGTGAGCTTGTTCAGTTCTTTGCATGGTAACCAAAGGTGGCACCTGCTAGGAGGACAGCAGAGTCCTGGCAAGCTCTTTCATCCTTCTCGAGGACTTGGGACTCTGCATTGAGTGTATTTGGCTTTGCCCGAGTTCAGCAGGCAGAGGCTAACTGCTGTAATGGGTTTCAATTGAGATGTTACCATAGCATCCTGGGACTTTTACAATCTATTTAGAAGTCCAAAGGTTTGAAAAGAGTGCTTGAAAGTTTCTGGACTCTGGCAGGTTGCCGAAATGTAAATACACAAAAGACAAAGCCTTATGAAAGCTGCTCTGTTCAGAGAAGCAGCACCTGAGTGCTAGCATTCCCAGCACATCCATTTTTGATAGCTGGGGCTCTCTTTTATCACAGTCTCCTCCCAAATATTTTTTCTTCCCCTCACGTGTATGTGCCATCCCACAAGAATAGCCTGGGTGTGCTGCAGGATGCAGCCCTCTCAGCAGTGGTGTTGGAGGAGACTGTTCTGGGGTTTGGCTGCTCTGGGGCACGGGAAGGAAGGGAGTGAGAAAGTGTCCTGAAGCCCCTACTGTAAGAATTTCTTTAGATATCCCCATTAGCTGAGAACCTTGCTCTATTCTTCTCTCGTCTTTCTTCAGGATTTTCTCACAAGTGAATGGAAAAGCTGTTTTGTTAACAGAGTATCCAGTTGCTAACAATTCTTGTGTGAAATATGAGTGCTCACAGTAAAGTGGTGTTAAATAATGAACATTCAATTCAATTTGTAGTCTTGGTTTCAGCAAGACAAATAAAATCACATCATTAGTAACTGCTGTTACTCTTCTAATTTGCCTACTCTGTTTACTGGTAATGTGGAAGACTGAAGCAATCATTAGGTTTGCAATAGGAGGCTTGGAGACTAGCACAGTTGTTGAAAGCTTTCTTCTGGAAGGAATCTCTTGCAGATGGCTGTACTTTAAATGCCTAAAAGGGGAAAAAAAAGAAGTTAACCAGAGAAGTGAAAAATTATTTTCCCTGCTTCTGGGTTCCCAAACTCATTTCTACATGATTGAGGACAAAGTAATAACTTACTGAGGTGCCCTGTTTTTTTCCTAAGTCTTTCTTCTTCAAATGTTCTGAAAAGCTCTGGCCACTTAACTTTGCTAACGGTATGAGCTGTTCAGTGAGAGGAGGACAGATAGAGGAAAGACAGCAATCTTAAGGGAAGAATCTAGCAGCTGTTCAACTTGCTGAGAATGATTTAGCTTAATAGTTAAGTTTGTTCCTTTATTGTTGATATCTTGCTTAAGCCATTCCTCTGAGTGCAGCTTATTTAATTTTTGTATTCAAAAGGAATTGGAAAAAAATCTGTTGGAATGTATAAAAATCAAGGAAAGGTGTTGGTCATATGCCCTACCTGCTGTTGGAATACCTGTAACAACTTTGGATTGTCATAATTTTTCTTTCTTCTAGAAATGTTTACCTGTAAGGTTGCCACATTAATGGTAACTTCATCTCTCGGCAGCTGTTAAAAAAAAAAGTTGGCCAAGTTTTTTTGGTACTGCCCATCTACCTATGATATAGAAATTTCAATATATATAGTTTATTCAAAATATATAGTGTTCCTGTCCCTTGTAGTGATCTTGACCCTGTCATAATAGATTTGATATTGGGCTGCTTGCTGGATAGCTCCATCATGGGCTGGCTCCTTTGAGATGATCTTTTACTACTTATAAAAAGGAATTTATAAAGTAGTGTGTCTGAAATGCAGCATCTTAACTGGGATAAAATTCTGACTCCCAGGCTTACAATCTTGAACATTTGGGGAAAATCCTTGCATTGTATAGTTAAACAAAATCCTCCTTTACTCAACTAGCTGGCGGCACTTGGCTGTCAGCACATCCAGGTGTGCTGATGTTCCAGCACATCCACCCACTCTTTTAACTGAGTAAGCAACAAATGATATCATACCCTTCTGCCTGGTAGGTTTAAAGCCATCCCATGCTGAAAATGCAAGTGACTGGAGTTTTTGCTTATTAGAAATAAGGCGTAATATAGTAGTCTGCTGTGAATTAATAGAATGTTAACTTCATGTGTGGACCTTTCCATTACAATTGTGCCAGGATCTGCTTCCAAAATTTGCATGTTCTGTAGATGTTCTGAGCAGCATAATTTGGTGTATTTAATTGTATCATTGTGCCTTCATTTTCTTTCTCTTCCAAAATGTCTCCCTTATGGGTGTTATGTTTCTGAAAGCTGCCTTCCTCTATTACACCAAGTTTCTTCTTTTTCATCCATATCCTTCTTTTCTCCATCAGTCTGTCAAATCATCCGTGAAACAATGCAGATCAGAAATGAAAGAAGTTGTACAGGCTGTGGTTTGGGATGAGAAGATCTGAAATACCATTCCCAGCTTTGTCACAGGCATCTTGTGGGACTTTTTGCAAGTTACTTTACCTTACTCTGAACTTGTTCACTCTAAGGCAGTGAGCGACAGCACTTTGTAATGAATACTCTTTACTCGCAATGATAGTCGTGTAATTTTGGCATATTTTGATGCAGCACATGATTTATTTATTTACTTTAATCTCTTGGGACAATGGTTGTGCTTTACTTTGCATGAATAAGGTTTCATAAATATGAAATACTGTATTTGTCCATGATAGTTACAGGAAGAATATTCCTGATTCCAGGATTCTTAATCATAAGGTGATTATACTTATTTTATTTGAGTTACATTTCTTTTTGGGTATGGGGGCCTAGAAACTGTGTTCTGTATACCTTTCAACACATGACAACAGATTATGTTTGCTTGCATATGTTTGAGAACCAGGATATTAAAAATGAGAAATGGTGATTCCTTTTGTAAAAATTTAATGGCTTATCTCCACACACGCACCCACACCCAGTTGTTACATGACTTTTTAAATTTTGCTCAAGTCTGTGTGGTATAATTCTCTTTCAAATGTGAGACTCTTTTCTGTGTTATGAAGGATAAGGTGAATTAAAGTCTTTATATTAAAAGAGGTGATTTAAAATTGCAAACTGAGGGGGTTCACAATGACCTCCGGATTTTGTCTGTTTCGGAGATGCTACCTATGGAGAGGATCTGCTGTGATGAAAGTAAACTTGTATCTTTTCATTAATTCTCGTCTATGAGGGAGAGTTAAGCTGCTGTCCCAAGTGAATGTTTTAATGATCTCTCTGGAGTGTTTCAAAGCTTTGTCCCACTTGCATGATGCCAAGTGAAATGCACAAAATCTATCTTTGAGGCAACCCTGTCATTATACCTTTTGGTATATAATGTTTGTATTTGCATTTCTTTTGTTCTTGTATGTTGAGCTTTACCATGCCCAAAGGAGAACCTCTTGCACTTCAGAGAAACCTTTGTAAGACAAATGTTTGCTGTAATAAGTTAGCCTAAAGTGCTTACAACTCATATTTTAGAAATTTATACTAAAATACAAAAATATGAGTGTCGAATTGAAGATTTATTATTCTTTTCAAATGCATTAGTGC
The DNA here is from genome assembly GCF_036417665.1 of Passer domesticus. Taxonomy (NCBI): domain Eukaryota; kingdom Metazoa; phylum Chordata; class Aves; order Passeriformes; family Passeridae; genus Passer; species Passer domesticus. The sequence continues at coordinate 39,210,371 of NC_087479.1, forward strand.
AAATTGTAGTTTAGTGAGTGTCAGTCAGCTTTTCATCACAACTGCAGTACATTTTATACATCCAATAGTCAATTTTCAGTAACCTATGAATGATATCTTGAGGCTTCTCTTAAGGAGGATTTTTTTGTGGCTTTAAAGAAAACTGTAATGAAAACAGCAGTAAAGTTCAAAGGTACTAAAAGAAAGGGCATCTTCTGGTCAAATAAACAACAGTTACTCTTGGCAAGCCAATTTCCAATGGATTGTTTTCAAATAAGTGGGTCTTGGACACTCCTTGCTGGGATTCTTTAGAATGAATTCTACTTTCACAAACCTCTAATTCCTATAATTAAATTTCAATGTGTGGTTTTTGCAAATAGTGTTCTCTCTAGAGAACAGATGGGTATAAACTTTGGAGATTTGGTTTCACAAAATGTAATGGCCAGTGGTTTTCTTGCTGCTGTTCTAGTTGTTCCCAGAATATTCATGTTGGTTGAGCTTTCTAACATTCTTGTTTTGACTTTCTGTCCACAGTTTTAACAGCGTGCGGCAAGGAACACACATCTTGTTCCGTGAGTTCAGCTTTGTCCAAGCGACCCCTCATAACAGGGCGTCTTTTCTTCGGACCTTCTGGAGGTGTTTCCGAACTGTGGGGAAAAATGGAGGCAAGTATTCCAGCATCTGCTGCTGTCCTGTTACCTTGACATGAAAATCGTTAGCCAGGTTATTAGTGCACTACAAATACCTTTCACATTGCATTCTAGTATCTTAACATTAATAATGTTGACAATGAGACCTAACATCACATTTCCCTGTGGAATAGTTAAAAATGGCTCCCAGAATATAGTGGTGTAGAAGCACCTTGTTGCTATTGCTACTTCTGTTACAGAACAGTATGTTAAGCAACAATAGATCAGAGGGAGCACATTGTGGGCCTGTACATTGAGAAGGATAGGAAAAAAAAATGTGCTGGAGGTTGGTGGCTGGGACCCAGAGAAAGTTAGAATATTGGGTGTGGAGCATGAGGGAAGGGGGTGCTGAGATTCTCATCCAGCTGGGCTCCTGAGTGCTTTCATTAGGAGCCTGCAGGAGGCTGGGTTCATAGTGGTGTGGGGCAGTTAACACTGCTACCTGAGCGGTGCCTGAGTAGTCCTGCTGTAGCTAGGTGATGCTGCAGAATCCTGATGGCTGTGGAAGAGGGCCCACTGACAGCTGTGTGACCTCTTCCCCAGCCCTACCCACAAGGAAAAAGCTTCAGGGCCAAAATAAATACTCATCACTGTGCTATCATGTCTAGCTATTCTTATATTGCACTTGGTATATTAGGTATTACAGAACTGGCCAGAGTTCAAAATAAACTCCTGTAACTACATACAACTAAAATGATGTTTTCTTTTACTTTTTAATTTAGTATTTTAAGCAAATACACTGAAAGTTGCTGTACAAATATGAATGTTGGTGGAGTTTTTTTTTACTATAAGCCTCATTTTTTTCAGGCTGTTCAGACTCATTTCTTCTTGCAGGAATGACTAGAACCAGCTCTTAAATATAGATAAAACCTTGCCTTCTGGCTAAGCTTTGCAACATTTCTGCTTTTGATGAACAGAGTTTGCCAGACTGTGAATAAAGGCTTTTTTGACGTATGCCATCTAGATCTTTGGCAATTAAGCAATCATAGTTAAACATGACAAAATCTGTACTAAGCTGCTAAAGTAACTGACTATGCTATCTGTAACACCTTCTTCCCAGTGAGAAATACTTTGTTATGTTATAAATAATTTACTTTAGTTCAGGGATAATATTTTAAATATTTGAGGTAAATTATATGATACTAATTTAAGAGTATGCAGTAAGGATATACTTGTTTTGAGGTCAGGTCATAGTCAGGAAAAGTAACATGCAACCTCCTCAAACGTATTTCTATAGAGGAGTTAGAGATAATAGTGAAGAAGTCATCCACCAGAACTGCAGCTGTTAGTGAGAAACCATATTGAAAAATTGAGAAGAAGCTCTCTGATGCAAAGTATCTACTGCAGTACTTTCAGTGCAAGTTTTCATCAGGCTTCATTTATCCAGCACCAGCCTCAGCCAGATGAAGGGCACCTGGATTTGTTGAAAAGAATAGACAAGTTTTAGCTTTGTAATATCTCCTTTCTCTTTAACTTCTAGTCGTTCTATGTGAGTATGGAAAAGGCCATAGAAGAAAGTGTAATCACCAAGGTACTTTCAAGAGAAAGGGTAATAAGCACAGGAACAAAAGCTCAGCTGGATGTTGCTAAGCTCTGGTTGTGGCCTAAAAGGAGTTCAGTGTGTATTTTTCTGACTTTGAAGTCCACTATCTTCACTTTTTAGTCTGAGTAAATATTACATGTTTAACTGTATATTTATACATCTACATACATTTTCTTTTTACACTAACCAGAGACAGAAATGCATCACTTTGGATAAATTACTGTCAATATTTTGACCCACATAGTCCAATTTCTGTGGTTCTTCAGTCATAATGATAGACTAGAACCTTGATATTTTTCATTTCAGTTTTTCTTGCTGTGGAATTTTTTTTTGCTATACCTGTGTGTAGAGGAACTTATAACATTCATGGCCACTTAAGAATTAAACTCATTTACTGAGAAGCTGAACCTGTGCAACCAGGACTAGAAGGAAACAGATGAATGTGATCCAGTGTCAAGTGTTTTCATGGGAAACCTATGCTGAAGCAGACTCCTGAAGGTCCACTCCTGTGGACCCATGGAGAGAGAAACACATGGTGGAGCAGCTTTGCTGGCAGGACATGTTACTCCATGGGAGACTCAAGCTGGTGCAGTGCATTCCTGCAGGACTGTACCCCATGGAAGGGACCAACTTTGAGCAGTTTGTGATCAGCTGCAGCCCTTGGGAGGGTATTAAGTTGCAGAAGTTTGTGGAGGAGTGTCTGTGGAATGCCATATTGGAGCTGGAAAAGACAGCAAGGAGATAGGAATGGCAAAGACAATGTGTGACAAACTTCCTGGTCTCCCTGTGTCACTTGGCGGAAGGAAGGTGGTAGAAAAATCAGGAATGAGGTTGAGCCAGAAAGAAGGGAGAGCTGAGTGGAAGGTTTAAGATTTGATTTTATTTCTTACTATCCTACTCTGATTTAATTGGTAATAAATACAATTTCATTTCCCCAAGTTGAGTCTATTTTGCCTGCGATAGTAACTGGTCAGTTATGTCTCCCTGTCCTACACTTGCCCCATGAGCATTTCATTATATTTTCTCTTGACTGTCCAGTTGAGGGGGGAGAGTGAGAGAGAGCAGCTTTGATGGGCACCTGGTTAGGGTCAAACCACCACAAGGAGGTAAGTGAGTTATGGAGTGCTGGTAAGAAATTCTGCTTATGGTTATGTACTATGCAACAGAGCATGGGACAAACAACCTGCTGTTTCTGAAATTAGTAGCAATATAGCTTGGGCTAGCATAGGAATATTGCTTTTAAGACCTGAACTAGAATTTATGCTTTTGATGCCCTGTGTGATGTGTATGAAGTGTTGTTCATCAAATGGCTACTTTATGTCAGTGGAATTTCTGTGTGCAGAAGAGGATGAAAATATACCCTTTGTTTTCTACAGCATGATTCTTATCTGCCCCAGTTTTCTCTCTGGGTTTGCTTCTGTGCAGGGATTGCTCCATTCTTTGTCGTTAATTTATGTCTGTGAAGAACTATGAAAGCATCTTTTGTCTTCCTTTGCCAGAAGTAGTACATTCACTAACTTCCATGTCTTCTAGGTTGTTCTTGGTTTTATTTATTCCTTTATCATAAAAATGTTTACTGCCGTTTTCCCCTCTCTCAATTACTTTACATTTCATTCCAGATTTGAATTTCATGTTTTAGGAGTGGGTGGTGGCTTTTTCTTAATTTTCTCCATCTGTGAAGGGTATCCCTGATAAACGACATAAATACCAACCCTATGAGGATATAAGTCCACCTAATAAATAACTTACATCAAAGCTTGTACCCTGGCTGGAAGGAAGCAAGGGAGAATATTAAAGATGTAAGATGATGTGATTTCCAAGCTTATACAAACTCACAAACCCCTCCAAACAAACAAAATCCCCCATATTTTCATTTCTGTGTAATTGGGATTTTAGAAAAGTAGACAAAATCTCACAAATAAATTAGGTGATTGCTTAGCTGGTACCTGTTCCTCCTTGATGCAGGGAAATTTACTGCTTTGTCTGTCAGTCTTGACTTGGAATGTGCATGTCATACACCCAAGCAGATGCATTCAGCCATGAGTTCTCCAATGGCCAATAACAGAGAAATCCGTCTGACACAAGCAGTGCTTAAATGTAACAATCTGTGTGTGTGCAGAACCATGTATACAGTAACTGAAATGCACTAGCATTACTGTTTCTCTTGGGAAGTTGCTGTAGATGTTACTTTTCTGCATAATTCCTTATCCTTTTGAATTAGTGAGAAATAGCTCTTCATGGAGAAATATAGCAGATATGTTATTTTTCTGTATGTTAGTTCTGTTACTTGATGTGTTCCAGTTACCTTGACTTTTTAAAGTCCTTTTGTTTGGAGACTAGATTTATTTTTCCTTTTGTCTCTGGATAATAAGGGAAATTTACTAGATTCAATAAATGTGATGGTGACACTTGGAAAAGTAAAGAAAAGTTTGTTGTTTTGGGGCGGGGGGGTGTTTATTTTTTTGTTAAGAGTATTTCTTTTTGGTGATATGCTGGATCCATTTTACAGGATTTTCCAGCAGTTTTAGAAGCTTAGTAAGGTGCAGAGTTCTATTTTCAAGTATGCATAAGCATATCTGGGATTCCATGCACTGGGAATGTGATACCAGGACTAGAAGGAAACAGATGAATGTGATACAGTGTCAAGAAACTGAGGTTTCTTGGTGAAAAAAACTTCACAGAATTTCTTGTGATAGAATCATAGTATATTCTAAGTTGGACGGGACCCATCATGATCACTGAATCCATGTTCCTAGCCCTGCACAGGACAACCCCAAGAATCACACCATGTGCCTGAGAGCGTTTTTCAGATGCTCCTTAAACTCTGTCAGGCTGTTGCCGTTACCACTTTCCTGTGGAGCCTGTTCCAGTGCCCAACTACCCTGTGGCTGAAGAGGTAGAATCACACCATGTGCCTGAGAGCGTTTTTCAGATGCTCCTTAAACTCTGTCAGGCTGTTGCCGTTACCACTTTCCTGTGGAGCCTGTTCCAGTGCCCAACTACCCTGTGGCTGAAGAGCCCTTTTCCTGATATCCAGCCTAAGCCTCCCCTGACTCAGCTTCATGTCTTCCTCATGTCTTCCTTGACTGTTGTCTCTGGTCGTGAGAGAATAGAAGTGCTTGCCCCTCTCCTTCCCCTTGTGAGGATGCTGAAGACCACAGTGAGGTTTCCCCTCAGTGTCTTCTCCAGGCTGAACAGAGCAAGTGACCTCAGCAACTCCTCATATGACTTTCCCTCCAGACCCTTCACCATCGTTGTAGCCCTCCTTCAAACAATCTATAATAGTTTCATGTCTCTCTTATATTGTGGCACCCAAAACTGTCCCCAGAACTCGAGCTGAGTGTAGAGCAGAGTGGGACAATCCCTTCCCTTGCCCGGCTGGTGCTGCTGGGCCTGATGCATCCCAGGACAGGCTTGGCCTTCCTGGCTGCCAGGGCACTGCTGGCTCATAATCCACTGTCAACCAGGACCCCCATGTCCCTTTCCTGTGGCAGTGCCCTCCAGCCAGTCAACATATCCAGGGTTGCCCCATCCAGGTGCAGAATCAGGGACCTGCCCTTGTTAAATTTCATATGGTTGGTGAATGCCCAGCCCTCTGATTTGTTGGAGTCTCTCTGCAGGGCCTTTCTGCCCTTGAGAAAACAGCTCTGCCCAGTTTACTGTCATTGAAAAACTTAATTAGTATTCCTTTGTGTCCCACATCTAGGTCATTTATGAAGATGTTGAGAACTGGGCATAAAATGGAGCCCTGTGGAACCCCACTAGTGAGAGGTCACCAGTGAATCTGTTACCCCATTCACTATATTCCTTTGTGCCCTCCTTTTAACTTGTACCAATGATATGCAACACTCGCAGAGGTGGTTAGAGGACAGCTTCTGTTTGTTGAAGCATAATGATCAGTTAGCAACAGATTTCTCCCAGAGGAAGGCAGAATGGCCAGAAGTCTTGTTTTCCCTCTGCTTGTGCTTAAATTGACCTCTTGGAATCTATCTGACCTGCTCTTTTGAATTGTCTGTTCCTCAGGACTCTTTAATTAAAACTGTGCTTTCTCAGTTTAAACGGCCCCTGCAGAGTTCTGCTGTGAAGCCTCATAAGGTCAACATATGCCTCTCCCAACCCCCATGGCTTTCATGTCTTGTTGGTTCTCTGTTTTTAATTAAAAAGATTTTTCCTTAAATGCTTTCCAGCCAATTAGAGAAATTTTGCACTGAGAAACTTGTTCCAGGCCTGATGTACTGAGAAGTGAACAGAAAGCTCAGTCAGAACCATTGGCACTTCTTTTCTAGAGCCCCAGCTTTCTTTGGTGCTTTTCAACAGCTTTTCTCTTTTTTCTTTCTCTGCACCTCCCCCCCCTCCCAGTTTAGAACTGCTTCCAGCAAAAATAGCTGTTGTTTGATACCTTAGATTTAGCACTGAAATGTAAAACTCCTGCAGAAAGTATGTTAGACTATATTGCCTGAGAATCCTTTTTGCAGACACTTGCTTCTGCTTCAGACAAAAGGTACTATTACTATTGATATTGAAATAAAATCCTATAAAAAGATCAGGTTTCTTTCACATTCATCACATGGTGTGATGGCTACCTCTTTGGTTCTGCACACTTGAGTTAGGAAATTGGAAGCCTAGCTGTCTCTGGAGCTTGTGGAAAGGGAGGTTGACCACAACCAAGCACACAAGCTATGTCATGAAATGAGAAGAGTGGTAAGCCTCTATGACTAATTCTACTCGAGTTTGCCAGGAAGGCTAGATTCCTTGCAAAAATTAAAGAAATGTCTTATCTATATAATTCATGTAACTTGGAGATAGAGAAGAGCTAAATGGACTACTGTTCTCCCAGCTCAGTTTTGGAAGATGCTATTTTAATGCATTTTTTGCTGACAAGATTACTTTCCTGAGGTTACAAAATCCCTTCCTTCACTAGTGTCATTCTAATGCTTCCATATGTTATTCTTTATATTAAATTACCCTGCCTTTTTTTACTCCCATCTTTGTAAGCTTTTAGATTATCTCAGTTTTTATCTTAGCCAATCTCTCCTAAGTGAGATGTTTAGAACAATATAGCAATGATCACAGTAAATATCAGAATCTTTTTTCCTTTCCTTTTTGTTACTACAACCAAATCAGATTTTTATACCATGTTATTGTTGGAAATCTTTCATGAATCAGTGAGGTCTCACAGCACATCCTAAAGATAAGTTAGCTGTGAGATAATTCATTTTGCAGGGAAATAGCCTTGGCTGAAATGATTGATCTCTAACCTTACTCACATCATAGTTCCTTTGCACTATGGTTACAGCTGTCGCTATTTATGATTTATCAATGTAGCTCTTCCTGGAAGCACTCCTGACACTGGAGTATCAGGACAAAGGATTTCTGAAGCTGGGGAAAAATAAATAGAGGATTACATTTTAGAGATGGTGAGATAGGTCTACAAGCCATTGTAAGTTAAAACGATCTTGCATAGATCTAAAATGCTTTGCAGTAATCATTTGTGGAAGTGGGTCAATGATGGGTCAATTCTCTCCCTGAATTCAGTTCATGCCATTCTGTCAAGGCAGTTTGTGAAACTAAATGTAGTACACTGAAAATCCTTCTTTTCTAACCTGGTTTGGGGTTTATTTTTCGCCCCAGTATTATATTTCCTTTTCAGCTGTCTCTGAGCATACATCAGCTCTTCTTAATATTCAAATGGATTTTTCAATTTCATATTCCAGATGTATATCTCTCTAGATTTTTTTTTAAACTAGTAAATGTTTCTGTTTGTTTTCTAATGTTTTCTGGCAGTTTTGTGTCTTTTGACACTTCTTCACTGGTTGTGTCATTGGCAAATTAAATTAATGTGCTCTCTACTTTTTGTCCCAGTTGAGCAAAACATTTAAATAAGCAATGATCATTGTTGCATTCTGCTAAGCAATTATCCAAAATTCAACTGGTAATTATTATTACTATTTGCTTTGCAGTCTTCTGGCACGTTTCCCATCCCTATGACAGCATTCCTATTCAAACCAACTGAAATGGATTTTTTTAATTAAGACTTTTTTAGGTTCCAATGTAGTCTTGAAGAGTTAGTATTACAAATTGTGGGGAAGTTCCCTGGAACAAAACTGGTTCTAGATTGTTTGATCTGGCCTGAGATTCTGAATGCTCCATGTTTCTTATATTAAATAAACTTGGTCTCTCTCTTCTCTCACTTGTGACATATCTTGAAAGATGCTCTACACACTTCATATGCCTAGGCGATCATCTAGTAGAATGCCTATGAAGCCTTAGTTTCATTAATTAGTATGTTTTATACTATTGCTGATCTGTTCTTCAGCAAGAGGTAGAGAAAGTAGATTAAAATCTTCTTTTATCTCAATTCCTTATACTGTGACTTTCTGCAAAGAGGCTTTATGAGAAGGGTCTCAGTGAAGTCCACATCTGCTTTCAGCCCAATGCTGGCTCTTAGTCTGCTCTGAGAGGTGAAAGTGCCTAAACTGAGGGAACGCATTATCTTCATCCCTTCTCTGTGAACCCTAAAGCATACTTCTGCCCATGCTATTGGCTTCAAGTGTGTGTCTGTGCTGTATAATGCAATGTTTGCATAGACAACTAAGCCTGGGGTTTGTATTTGCATATGGTACAATTCAGCACTATCTCAAGATACTAGCTGAGGACCTGGAAGTTACAGAGCTGTTTTGCTCTGACAGCAGCCTGAGCCTAGTTGATCTGTCTCAGCAGATCAGTGGACATAAGGGGAGTGTTGTTACACTGTGTCTGTGCTCATTTCTGTGGAATAAACTCTAGCATCTCTGTGTTGAGCTGCTGTGAGCAGTGTAGATGCAATCTGAGGAAGAAGACTGTGAAGGACGAATGTGTGTTCAGCATGAACAGCAGAGTAAGGACTCTCCTTCACACATGTAATTAAGTCGTTGACTTAGCCTTGGTACTAGGAGTTATCATTTTAAATTAAGAGATTTTTGTCTAGCTGCACAAAAATCTCTGAACAAATAATTTTTGTGTCTTTATCATCCTGGGTTCTTCAGCTTTTCTCTCTCATGATCTTATTATTTACAGTTTCCATCACTACACATTCACTTCCTAGCTTTCCTAAATTAACTCAGCTGATTTCTACAGTGTGCTCCTGACTCTACAATATGTATCTATCATTGGATTGAGCAGACCTGACCTATATGTAGAAGGTTTTTTTCTGTTTGTTCATTGGGAATTTGCACAACTACAATTTCTGGCCCCCTGTTCTTCTACTTAATCTGTTATACTCTCAAAAGCTTTATATTCAGGTTTTTTTAATAAAATAAGCTTGAGAGTGCCATTTATTTCTTTTGAGGAACTGATTTTCCCCTGTGTTGTTAAAAGGACTGACTGTATTTCTGTTCCTATAACGATATTATTGAACTCTTCCAGTAAACCTTTTCTTGTTAGGCAAGATAATTCGATCCTAGAAACTTTAAACCTTTCAGGAAGTCTCTACTTTGCACTTTGTTTTCAGGCCTTGGTTCCATTCAGTATGTCCATGTTTGACTAAAGCGTGATGTTGGATTAAGTACAGAAATTTTTGCATCCTTTTAAAGTTGCCTCACCTTAGTAAACATCTTGAAGTCAGGTTTAAATGAGTATGATCAGTTATAAAGTTGTTGTATATGATGAAAAGGATTGTTGGCTTACACTTTGTTATGCCTCTTTCAAGGATCCTAGATGAGTATCAGTAGAAGTGATCTGCATGCATGATTAGTACTTTGATATGCTACTACTACTCTGTGAAATGGGGATAAGGTATTACTATGGAAAACTTGTAATCTGCAAATGAGTTATGAAATGTAGTCAGTAATATTTATAAGTTAAGCTTGATCCATTTTGAATTTGTCAGAGGACATGTCTGTGGTAATATGCAGTCTGTGATACCTTCCTTCATAAACTAATCTGAGAGTGATTTGCATTCTGTGATCCTACTAAGCATGAATCTCATAACTTCTGTTGGAAAAATGGAGGTTTCTTTATCTTGGATGAAGAGATACTTAAATATCCATCAGTTCTTGACCCCTCTTTCTCCTAGAGCCATAAACCTTAGTGTTCTTACAAAGAGATCTCTGAAGTCATTGAAGTCTGCTCTCCTGAAATCCAGGGCTGTGGTCCTTCTAATTGCTAGGTACATACATTTCTGAAACTTTTATAAAATGGTTTTTCAGGTATAAAGAAAACACCTTAGAAATGCTTCAGGCACAGGAAAAGCCTACACAGAAGTTCACGCTTTCCTAGACTGCAATGTCAGTTAGCCAAAACCCAAAAATCCATAGGATAAAAGCATTGCTAATTCTAGTGCTCACATAGATACTTGTCGAATCCTGTCTTCTCTGAGGTTTTCCTGCATTATGGTTCAGACCCAGAAATAGTCAAAATTTACATCAGCTAATTTAATTAATTTGTACAAATTCTCCAGTAGAACTTGGGTAATATTTGTAATGCAGTTACCTGGTGTTTCCCAGTAGAAGAAACCATAGCATCAAGCGGGGCTGGAGAGTACATGGAGTACACAATAAACCTAAAGGAAACTGAAATTTGAAAAGAATTTTTTTTCTGTTTGGAAATGCAAGTATGTGAGGTTCCAAAGTATTACTAGTGTCCATTTTCATAGAGGGTAGGGAGAGATGTCAGGAAAGGCAATATTGTCCTGAATAGAATTTTAACTCTTCCTCTTTAGTTCCTTTGTGTTGTAGGACAAACTCATTGAGAACTATCTTCATCCCTTTCTCAGCTCTTTAGCTGCTCATTTTTTTTTTTATTATTTATCTCTGTTGTGATAATATATTTGTCAAATATTTGTTTCCTTCCAGCTATGGTATCTGCTTATCTGTTACTACTTTTATTCCTACTCTTTCTGCTGGAGTTAAGGTATTACATATTCAAAGTGCTCATCTACTCTTCAGTCAAACCCCCCTTATATAATTCCCAGAATAACTTAAACATTTCCTGAAAAGAAGTCAAGCTGTCAGTTCTTTTTGTGTGAAGTTGTCTCTTCATCAGTATCTGATATCAGAAACAAAGTTTTTTCTTTATTTCCTCTTTCTCATCCCCGTTCCCCATGCTGCTATTAGGTATTTCTTCATTCTGCTGGCAGAGGCAGGAGAGTGGGTGTGCTGTGAAAAGTTACCACGCAAAGCAAATGCTAGTTAACATGATTAGGATAAACAGCAGTTAATATTGTAGCTTATTCCTGAAATAATTTAATTTTTTCTGTCTACTTTGATTGGAAACTTCTCTTATCAAACCCTTTAAATGACTGAGCAAGTGTAATTGTCCTTAAGGTGCTGAGAAGTGCTTAATGGCTTTCTTCTGTGATGGACAGGACCTCCAATATGATGTCTTAATTTCAGAATGATGATTATCAATAACACTTTTCTGTACCTTCTCTCTAAGGATCTCTAGGTATTTTTCAGACATTAAGGATTGAAGCTTCCCAAAATTCTTGACAATACTGTACACTTCCAGAAAGTGAGACAGGGAAATGAAGTAATTAGCTGAAGTTTGCATAGTCAGAGTTCGAGATGTTTGGCCTTTTGATATATTACTTCAATTTTATATACTAAAGTTGCCTTTTTTACAGATACTTGACTGCTTTACTGTGAAACAAGTAGGAAAACACACATATGTTAGTATGAAGCAACATTGTCTGCAGAAATTGTAAGAATCTGTCATCTTTTTTTGTTTTTCAAATGTTTTGAGAGTACTCATCTTACTCAGAATAGTAGATCACTGTACATGAGCTGTGTGGGATGATGCAGGATGCATTTGTAGCTGTTTTCAAGTTTGATGTTACAGCCCCATTTGCTACATGCTTTTCTCAAGAAAGTCTTTAGAGCAAGATAGAAATCAATTTAATTAACACAGGTCATCGAGTTCATCATCTCTGTTGTAGAACCACATGCTCAGTATTATTTTCTGACAATTCTTTGCTCTTCAGGAGGGGAAGGTTATTTCATGTGTTTGCAATACCTGTCTGAAAGTGGCTTGGCTCATAAGCAGTCTGGTGCTTAGCTGGTAACTGTATCACTTAGAAAACCAGAAGTTGCTGGCTTCTAAAGTAGAATTGGCAAGAGATTATCCCTTTTGAAGAATCTCAAAATAGAAACTACTTTATATGCTGAAGTATATTCTTTATTCATCTTCCCTTATTGTAAATTCAGACTATTTCCCTTTTATACAGAGGTTGCAGTCTTTTGTTGTTTTTGCTTAGCTTCAAAGTACTAGCTAGTAGAGTCTTGTTCGAGCATGTATGTTGTCCTTCAAGGGACCGACCACCTTATAAAATAGCAGACAGTTCTTTCCCCTTAGGTCCAGTCTACTAGGCAAGTCGTGCACAGTGTCTAGTGAAAGATTTCTTAAACACTTCTGTTCTGTGAAAGACCATCTTCTGAGTTCTTTCATTTAAAGAGTAAAACAACAAAGCTTAGAACCTGATGTGCCTGTGTCATGTATTGCTATTTATCTGGAAAAACAGGCTTAAAAGCTGAACTCTGGGTCTCAAACCCAGCAAAGTGGGATTTTGGCATTTGCTCTGAAGAGGCTGCTCCATGGGAAAGTTGAGTATGTGCATGGTGTAGCTAAAGCCAAAACTAAAGAATACCCGCTGGAGCTTGTCTTTTGTTGCAGGTTGTGTCCATCATGTCTTGTCCTGTCCTTGATGCCCAAACTTGAAATCTAATGCATTTCTTTGGCAGTCAGCAGACAGTGTCTGATCCATAAGGTAGTTTTGAATCTTCTGGTCACTATCCTTCTCCTGTTGTTTACACTAGGAGTTTAGGTAGAACAGCCTTTTCATTGAGGCTCAAAGTTCGAAGCTTGAGTAGAGGCAACATAAAAATTACATTTCACTCTGCATTTCAAACATTTTCTGTTTTCTAGATCAGTACATCAAACCCGTAAAAAAATGTGCCTTTCTAATGATGCTGTGTTCATTTATTCTGGCACTCACTATTCTTGAATAAAGAATCATGAATAAAGCTCATGAATATATTTTAGAAAACATTTTATTCCATGATGCTTTTTGTCCCTTATAAATCTTCCCCAGTTTTTGTATCTAAAGTATCCCCTAAGCAAGCAAAGGGAAGTGAATATTGTATTAAATCTTACTAGACCAGAGGAGTTAAGAAACAAATCAGCCAAAATCAAATTTGTAATCTCCTTAAGTATTTCCTTTGGACCCCAGATAAGATATTTTGCAGAACTAATATTAAAGAAAAAAAGTATAGTAAAGTGCTCTTTATCTGTTTCTTGGTAAGTAAATATTGCTAGCTTTAGGAGATTGTGTTGGGTTGACCCTAATGGATGCTAAGTACCCACCAAGGCTGCTTTCTCACTTCCCCTCCTTGGCTGAAGAATCAAGAGAAAAATATAACTAAAGGCTTGCAAGTCAAGATGAGCATGGGGAGAGATCACTCACCAGTTACTGTCATGGGCAAAACTGACACAATTTGTGGAAATTAATTGAATTTATTACCAATGAAATCAAGAGGAGGATAAAGAGAAAACCAGATCTTAAAAATACCTTCCAGCAAACCCTCCTTTCTTCCTAGGCTCAACCTCACTCCGTACCTCCATGCCCCACCAGAGCTACAGGGGTATTTCTGCTCTGGTGTCTGGAGCACCTCCTGCCCCTCCTTGTGCACTGACCATTGTGTGAGAGCTGTTTCTCTCACACAATCTCACTTCTCTGTCCAGCTGCAGCTCTGCAGTTTGGGGTTTTTTACCCCTTCTTAAATATGTTATCCCAGAGGCACTACCATGGTCACTGACTGGCTCAGCCTTGGCCAGTGATATGTTGATCTTGGTTTGAGCTGGCATTGGCTCTGTCACACCTGGGGGTGAAGCTTCTTAAAACTTCTCACACAAACCTGCCCTGCAATCCTCACCCACTACCAAAACCTTGCCACTCTAATCCAATACACAGATGCAGCAAATAAACAGGGTTACTAAGGGAAGCAGTTTTTAAAGAAATAATACAGCTACTGAAAGCTTTGTTTGTAATTTCTTTTGTCTTTCTCTGTTAGAAATATGGAATATCCATAGGGATGTATCTGGAACATCCCTATACACACATAGAGCCTGGAGCTTTGTTTTGCCAGGTCTGATTTAAAATAAATTGAATTATTCTTGTGTACTCAAAACATTATTTCTGATAATAGGCATGCTTTGGATGTGTGTAAAGGCAATTTCTAGTCAGACAGCTGATACCGAATAGGGGTTTTAACTTTCTTTTCTTGGTGCCAAGTAGAAGATATCAGCATTTACCTCTGCTCTCTGCTGTCCTTGTTGTACTTAGATTGCTGGAGCAAATATGGGATAAGCAAGGAAATTCAAACTGGCAACTCCTGCATCCTAATCCTATTAATCTGTATCTTTGGCAAATCTCTTAATCTTACTGTACCTTTATTTTTCTATTTATAGCCTGGAGTTACACCTGTTGGATTAAGTAATCTTTGGACATACAAGTGTTGGCTGAATTGGTAAAACTGAGAGTATTTAGCTATCTGTATAGATCAAATTGGACAGAATCAAGGCCTTAAGAAACTTTTACTTTCTTGTTAGTGATAATTAGCTAATTTTAGACAAATGCATGTAAACTTGCAGCTTCTTTCCATTAAAATAAGGTAACTCTTTTTTGAATACAGAAAAAAGAGTGAGTAAAACATTCTAAGCATTTGAAATGTAAAAACTTTAACATAAAAAAGCCTTTAGTATCAGTCTTTCTTCTCTTCTTTCTGCCCCCCCATCCCCCAGTTCAGACTCAAAGTTTTTTCCTATGGGAATTTTCCTGTCTTTTAACCATTCCTAGGATGATATTAAAATCAATTCTGGAGGAAGGCAGGAAAGGCTTTATAACAGATAGAACTGGATTTCAAGAGTTATATCTATTCATGTGAAAACTAACCAAACCTGCAGAGAGTAAATATGAAAGCAGCGGCCCTTTTTGTTGTGGTTTGGTTGCACAGGATTGTCACAGACAATGTACAGAATCATCTTGAAATCTTTCAGACCTGGAACAGTTTCAGAAGAGTGTGAGGTGTACCATTCTCCTTAGCCCCCAACTGTTAACATTTGCTCCTTTGCCTTTTCTTACTCTCTTTGTGTTTGAGCATTCGGTAAATGTTGAATAAAAAATTAAGTGTTGGTCAAATACATCCAGTACTTAATTTGTGGATGTTTGTTTGTTTCTCATTGGTACAAACATATAAAAAAAGTAAAAATTCAGATTAGGAAAGAGTCAACAAGCAAATGTGTCTTGATTACCTTTTCTTTTTGTGAGCATTTTTTATGTAACAGAGATACAGGTAGAGAAGGATTTTACTTTTCACTCACTTATGACTACTCTGTAGGGCAGAGACCTCACTGTTATGTCAGTTCTAAACAATGGCTCTAAGGTATATTTAGAAGAAGCTTAAGTGTTAAGTTAATATAATATTTTAAACAGCCTCAAAACAATGGATATTTGCTTGCTACTAAGTTAACTCACCTTAAAAAATTATTTGTCTTTTAAGATCTTTTACAGGAAACATAGCAAAAGGAATTTATGTAACTCCTAAAGTTACACAGTAGTATTCATTTTGAAACTGGAGTGTGGTGGTCATTGTAGAGGAGCCTGAATCCTTAAGGAGTTAACTGTGTTATCAAACATATTTATCACAACCTAGAACATGATTGTTCAAGTTATAGCCAGAAGTTATTCTAAAATCTTGTTTTCAGAGTATAGTAGCTTTTTGAGGAAATACAAGCAAAAATAAATAAATACAGAAAAAAAAAAAGATTGTACCACTGCAGAAGAGATGATTTAAAGAAAATATGAATAGAGCTTTCTTCAAAATACTGCAGTTTTCAGTTATTGAGGTATCCAGAAGTGACTTTTCTGTTCTTCAAGAACCTTGTTCAGATAACTTTGAACTTAAAATGGTTTCAAGGTAAATGCAGATTTGACAGATATTATTATCTATTGTATTTGCAGTGTTTCCAGAGGAAGGAATGATGAATCTGACTCCATGTTCATAGAAGGCTAATTTATTATTTTATGATCTGTATTATATTAAAGAATACTATACTAAAGAATACAAAAGGATACTTACAGAAAGCTAAAAGATTGTACAGAAACTTGTGACTCTCTCTCCAGAGTCCAACACAGCTTGACCCTGATTGGCCAATAAGTCCAAACAATTCATATGAAACCAATGAAAAAATCACGTGTTGGATAAACAATCTCCAACCACATTCTAAAGCAGCAAAACACAGGAGAAGCAAATGAGATAATACTGTTTTCCTTTTTCTCTGAGGCTTCTCAGCTTCCCAGGAGAGAAATCCTGGGCGAAGGGATTTTTTCCAAAAATATGACTGCCACAATTATCCTTGAGTCTTAAAGAAAAAGATAGCATTTTATATGTGTTCTTTGATGATTTTGAGGGGAAACAAAAGCAAATAAGCAAAAGTGACCACACTGAGAAAGAATTGTTAATGAAAACATCTCACAGAATATACCTTCAATTAAGCCTCTGAGACTGACTCCCATCTGATGTAATTGGAAATGCAATGCAGAACTTCTTGGGACTTGAATGCAGGCAGAGCAGCATGTAGGCTGCTAATTTTTCTGCACAAGAATGTATTTTCCCTTTGTTAACCGGGGAATTCTCCAGATATACTCAGTACAGTGTTCTTCTATCATTTCACTACTTGTACTGCATTTTTTAAAGCTTATTTTTAACTCAGATCACTTTCATAACTGGATTTCTCTGAAATCTTGACATTGGATTATCTCAGTGGGATGATCTGGGAATCAATTGGGTGACTTTTTATATAATTCAATTTCAGCTTTAAGTGAACTACTTCAAATTCTACTAGTGTTAATATATTTGAAAATTGTTGCAGAATTTGTTCTCCCATTTCTGCATGTGTAACTATATAATTTTTTTTCCAGATACATGAAGGTACAGGTGAGAACCTGGAGGGATACTCTATTCTGTAGTTTTAGGTCTGGATGGTACCTCTACAAAATATCCCTTGGTTATTTTCTACAGTTTTAGCATGTGACTTCTATGCCTGAGAGCCAGAAAACATCTAGGGACCAATAAACATTGTGATAGTTCAATTGCTTTGTGCATGCACATTGTTGCAGGCTTTAGATTCACTGAATAGACAAATTCTGATAAAACTACTGCATGCAATCCCCTTGCTTCCAAGTAGCATCAAGTGATTTGGGAAGGGCCACAAACACCATGACAGGAGCTTGCAAGACAATAAAAGAAAGGCAAATTAATTCACTGGATTTGAAGGAGTTTCAAAGTTCCAAATGATTTAAAATTTTTGCTTGTTGAAAAGTCCCAATTCCACAATGTTTTACCTGAGTCACAGGTGAGTTTGAAGAAGCTGCCCAGTAACTATGTTGTCTCTATAGGCTTTGTCTAACATGGAGGTGATGGTGTTGTAATAGAGATGTTTTTAGGGAGTGGGATGAATCATGATGTATTGCATTATTTGTTAATGCAGCCATTTTTGATTAGAAGTGCATAAGCAGGTTAGGGCACAGAGGAGCACCTGTTCCCTGGACACTGAGTATCAAAGCATATACCTTTTGTTGATGAAACAGCAGATTATCTCTGTGTGAGTTCAAACATCTGAAAAACTGGCAGCTGGGTTTTCTCCACATAAAATTGCAAGCATTCTTCTCATATCATACTATCCTCCTGTGCATTCCCTCTCATTTGCTTCAGTCCCTCCCTGAAATCTTCTATTTTGAGGGCAGAGTCTGCCAAAGATGGATTGGCAAGAAAAGCAAATTCTCTCTCTGAAGAGCTGGTGTCACTCATTAGCATGTGAGAGGGGTAATTGTAAATAAACAACAAATTATTTTGAGTTCTGTGTAGTATTAATTCTAGTAATGTATACAAGGACATGCAGCTGACTGGATAAGGTAGAGATACCATTATTGTTCATAAAGAACTTATTCCTGTACCCAGTTAAATGCTTGGCACTTTATCCCAGCAGCCTTATTGTAACAAGAACAACTGATTCTGTCCTTATCTTAGCATTGCCTCTAGTGTCCTTGTTTTTTTTTCAGTTGATCTTACCAGGTGAAAGAGAACCAAGAAAGTACATGTGTGTGTCCTGTAGAGTTGTCCAATATTCAGTTAAGTGTTGTTGTCAGTAATGCATGTTATGATCCCACAATATATCTTTAATATAAATAAAGGAAATACACAGGACTGTATGTTCCACCCCACAGTGCAAATGGGTTGCCCAGGAATACTTGCAAGTTGAAACCTGTTCTTTTAGAAATTGTCCTTTCATTACCTTGGAAGCAATGTAATTTTTCGTTCTTCACAGTCATTTTTTAAAATGGCTTTAAAACCAAACCGCCATGCTTCATGTGGCTATGAAACATTTATAGTTGGTTTATTCTACTTTGCACTGGGAAAAGGCTCAGCATTTAAGATATCCCAGTGATTCAGTTTCTTGCGGTAAGAGCTAGACAGGAAAAAGTGACCTATTCTGGTCATATGCCTAAGATAAATTGGAAACTGAAGATGTTGTCTGCTCAGAATTGAATGCATTTGAGACTTTACTAATGCCTTAATTAAATCTGCAGTACCATGTCAGCATAACCTGATCTAATTGCTGGCTAGTGAGGTACTGCCTTCTTGCATCCTTCTCATGGCAGCTCCAGCACTTGTTCCATCTTGTGCTGATCTGTCTCAGCATGCTAAACTGGCAGCAAACTATTCAGTACTTCTGCTGCTTGAGTTAGTTTTCTCCCAGCACAGCACATTGAAATGTGCCAGTGCGAGGTCACAGGGAGGTGGAGTGCAGAGTGTGGTACTCTGCACCCATGGCTGAACTCAAACTGCCAACAGTTTCTGAGTGCAAAAATCCCGTAATTGACAAACCTGGCCTTAAAATACAGGTCACATTGCCCTGTACTGATAGTTAGCCTTGTCTAATTAGGTAATGTACTGAATATATTAATATTTTGCCTTAAAACCTCCTTTAGAGTGTAATACACTTGTTGTGTTTATAGCCAGAAAGTGCCAGTGGGCCATGAAGTTTGACCTGTATAGCACATCATTAAACTTCACTTAGTAACACCAGTATTGAGCCAAAACACTTTTGTCTGACTGAAAAATAATTTGCATATCTTCCAGAAGGGCATTCAGGTTTGATTAAGTCATGTGAGCCTGAAGGGGCCGAAGGGCCCCTGGGAAAAATAGCAGGAGGAAGCAGTCAGCTGCCGGTGCTGCCAGAGCAATTAGGCTGGCCTGCAGCCCGGTGCCCATGAAGTACTGGGTTTTCATGGGAAGGAGGGCTTCTGCAAACTGCCTGCTCTCAGACACCTTCCTCAGGGAGGCTGAGCCTTGTGTAGTTGTTCTGCAGACATGCAGTAGGGTGGCCTTGTGTGCACCCCACACTGCTACTGCTGAGAGTACAGTTGCTTGTGAAGATTGGAGGGCCAGGTGAGAAATTGTCCTGACAGGGGAGGAAGGTTGTTTATTGGTAACTTGTGTGTTTTGTTGGAGGTCAGAATTTACTAAGACTTACTTGATTTTGAACTGAAACATCTCTTTGGGTGCCTGTAAAAGCAGATTCCTGAGTACGCTACTGCAATCTCAACTTGTGGCAGTCTTTTAATAGTGTGATTATCTTCACCTGAATTTTTTTTTTTTTTACTTTATGAAAATTAAGGGGTTTTAAGTGTTTTAATCATATGTTAAAGTCAATTCCTTATTCTTGCTTTTGACAAGGTAAGTAAGTTATCATTTTGAGCCTCTCTCTGTGAGGCATGTTTTGTAAGCACATGATCATTCCCGCAGCACTTCTGACTCCTTTTCAATTCAACCATCATTCCAAAGTTGTAGATGTTTCAGATTGGTCAAGTGCTGGTAACTGAGTCTCTCTACTTGACATTGCTGTGTTTTCTCATCTCAGGAGCGTATTATTCTCCTAACTGCATTTTTCTGAGCATTTCTGGTGACCACCATTTTCACCTGTCTTTGTTGTTAACTATGTATGCAGGTGGAGTCCTCTGCATGCTTTGCTTCTGTGTAGAGTGTTTCATGTATGAGGCTCTAAGCTACATGTGACCTGACTATGCCCATGAGGTTTCGCCATGTTACTACTCACTCCTTTAAAATGTTTAGTTTCCTCAGTTTGTATATGGCTCACAAATGTTACATGTAATTATTTTTCTCTTCTAGGCCATTATTTGAAAAAGTTCTTTAAAATGTAATACTGAGGAGGTATTCTTGGGGATCCCAAGAGAAGTACATCTTCTAAGTAATGATGCCTCATCCTTATTTTGAGATGTAACAGTTAATGTAGTTAGCTGTTGTTTTGAGTAATTCAAAATTTTTAATCACAGAGTTGTTTGTATGAAGGGTAATATCTCAGAAAACCTAACTGGTTTTTGATGCTTTTTTACACTTAGACTTGTCTTCCCTTTGAAAGATTGCTTAATTTGCCAAGAAACCTTTCTTCATGTTTCATAGCTATCAGTTATTTACTGATAAAATGCAGTATTTCCTGTTTGACTGTTTTGTTTGGAAGTGCTATCAGGGTAGCCATGGTACAGATACCCAGGTTATCTCAACTGGTGGCAATACTTTAAGTGGTATTTTGACCCCATCCTTGCTCTCATCAGTATACTGTGTGCTCTTGTTGGGTCGGCCCTTCACTCAGAGTAAGCCCCAGTCTTAGAATTTTTAAGTGCTGAAGTAACTTCAGCTTTTTTCTAGTCCTGTAAATTTTCCCAGGTGTTTCAGGCTTTGAAAATCACTTCTCAGTAGTGCTGAGAGCTTGTCAGCCAACCCTCTTGAAAATTCTCACTGAAATTATGAACATCTGCTTTTAATTTTTTAATATGTTAAGTACCACTCCACTACTGACATCCTCGCAAATTATCATTGGAATGGAAAATGTTTTGGATTCTGCAGAAAAAGAAGGATGATATGTATCAGATTAAATACAGCACATGCTTTTTCTGAACACTGCTTTTATCCCCCCATATAGCAAAATGTCAAGAGGACTATCATTAATACAGTTTTCTTCTGATATGCATATTATTATCTTTCTCTTTTTTCCCCTGACTTTTTTTTTACCAGTTTCATTTTGTTTCTCTTCCCAGTTTTCTGCAAGTTCCTGGCTTCTCAGTATTATTTTCTGCTGTCAGATGCTTTTTTTTGACATTGTTTTATTTATTTTTTTGCTGCTTAGGAATCTATGAAAGATATTTATGCTAATATTAGATTAATTTTACTTGAATCTTCCACTTGTAATATATCAGAAAGGTAGTTAAAATATTGTCAATGTTTGGCAGAGAACTTAATCTCTCCCACTTGGGTAGGTTGTGCACCTTTTGGAAAGGAATAAATCACAGAATATGGTGAGTTGGAAAAGACACATAAGGATCATTGAGCCCAAATCCTGGCCCGGCACAGGATCAGCCCCAGAGTCACACTATGTGCCCAAACAACTCTAGAACTCCATCAGGCTGGTGCTGTGACCACTTCCCTGGGAGCCTGTTCCACTGCCCAACCACCCTCTGGGTGAAGAACCTTTTCCTAATATCCAACCCAAACCTCCCCTAACAAAACTTTAGGCCATTCTCATGGATCCTGTCTCTGGTCAGCACAGAGAAGAGATCAGTGCCTGCCCCTCCTCTTCCCCTCACAAGGAAATGTGTGATATTTTATCCAAGTAAAGTATAATACAAAAATGTGTCAATAAAGATGTTTGACAGCACTGTGACAATGAAATTGATAAGAAGTATGTAAGAATAATAAATATTATGAAGAAACTAGGAGAAAATCTGTAATATAATAATGCTTCAAAATAGTGTTTGCATAATGGAGGAAGTGTTGATATCATTTATACAGACTTGAGGTAGTTTTCTGCACATTCCTGATTTTAGCATTTTTTGACATTTACAATGTTTTATTACTGTCATGTCTTCAAAGGGCTTTTCCTTAAGGGTTTTTTTTTGAGATAAATAAGGACATATTACTGAAATAATTGGTGAATACCAACAGCCTTCTTACTCCATGTACTGGCACGTATTTTATGTGCTGAACAAATTCCATAGCAGGTATTTCTTCTTCGTTCATTTTATAACTTCTTCATAAAATCAGGTAACAGCTCGGACAAAACCTTGTTCTATTATTTGCATGACTTCCAAAACACCTGAAGGAGTAAACAGGGGAAAATTTCAGTTTCAGATACAGGAATTTGTAACATAAGATGAAAAATTCAGTGCTTAGGCAATGCCATAAAGTTTCTAAAAGGGTTATTTTCTGTAAATGGATTTATCTCTGCTCATCTTTATTTTATTCTATTGAGTGGAAAGATAGATTTTTTAAAACTGTGAAGATCCTAAAGCAGGTTTTTCAGTTTACTCAAGTCAGAGTGGTTTGCTGTAATGATGTTTGCCATTTAAAAAGCTGAATAATAAGTCTTCTAAATGATAGAAGCTGACAGCAAAGGCAAAATAAGCCTTATGTTGGCACGTCAGTTCAACTGTGGGTGGATTTTCAGAATTTTGAACTCTTTTTAGCTATTAATAACCCACTCTTTGCAGAGAAATCTCATCTGGTAATTTCAAAATTAATTATCACACTTTCAACCACTCGATAGTCATGAGTAACTCTTGAAAAAAAATCCACCCAAACCAACAAACTCCAAAACTTCAAAAGGGTATGTACTCCCATTACTAGTAAAAAAATTGACTTGTCTGGAATACCTTAAGGCAAACATGGCACTTTTGAAGAAGATGCACCTTTCCAAGTCAAATACATAAACGCATAAGAGGGGGTGGAACTAGCTGCACTAATGACTTTATTGCCCAGAGCAAGGGATGTTCCAGTGTTCTTAAATAAATGCAGTCTCTGATGGTACAAAATAGAGGCTTATACACCACTGCTGAGTGCTAAAGTGACTGGTTAAAGATTCATTTGTCCTTAATTAAATGACCTTAAATTTCTTCGCACAGTGGCTACTGGAGGATATAATTGGAGGCGCCTGACACTTATTCACTAACTTTAGTTTGAGATTTTACTCTTGTAAGAGATGTTTCAGTAGATAAATTCAGAATGATTTATCCCTTTAATGCTCTAGCTTTAATAACCATAAGCTATTTCCTTAATGATTTAGAATTGTGTGATGCAGGAGATAGTTAAGCTTACTCTCCAGGAGATTAATTTCCTGCTTTTGAACTGGCACTGACTTATTTTTTTTTAACAGAAATATTATGGATTTCAGTCATTTTCATGGATTTCAGTCAATATACTATAATTTTTAAAGCATTGTCTGTCACTCTTTTGTGTGCTTTTGGTGGTAGGGACATTTTGTGGATTGCATTCTGGGGAAGGTGATGCATTGCTTTCAGACAGTGGAGAAAAGAGTTTACCTGGCAGTCCTGTGGCCAGCTGTGCTGCCAGGTGACTTGCAAGGAAACTGCTTCTGCCCAAGGAAGACAACTGAGTCTGTGGCCAGATAAAGACTGTTGGGTTGGCACTGGTGAGAGGAGTAGTCCTTGCCTACCTCTCTACTGATTTTCTTCCCTTTCTTTGTGAGAGTGCAGTTGGCTGTGTGGTGAAGACAGTGCAGAGCTGATCGAAACAAAAAATAACCTGTAAAAAAGAAATTTCAGTTTCATTAGTATTTGTCCTGATTGTAATGAGGATGCATAGGCAGCTGTGCTGGAATAATGGAGAGGATGGGAATGAAATGTAAGGGAGAATAAGACTTCCCTTTGCAGTAGAAGACCCTGTATAAAATCTATGTTTATATTACAGCTTTGTCTGATGGTGTTATAAAGGGCCTGCTAGGCCAGACCTGCTCTTAACACCATTGAACTTCTCTTCCCCAGAAAACAATTTATATGTAATTTGAGATCTCTTGTTTACAATTGTAGCATAAGCTAGCAACAGCTTGTTAAATTTGTCTCATCTGGCTTTAACTGCATGTGGAAGAGTGGGAGTCAAAGCACAAAGATGACTCGTTTATTGGCTCACATAACATTTTACTGAAAACATCCTGGTTGAAGGTATTTCTAGTGTTTTCCTGAACTTTCCATATAAAAAGTATTATGGATGCTTGACTGACAGATATACAGATATTAAATCTTCTATGGTATACGTCCTGGCATTTTTTCAGTTTATTGTTCTTCTCTTCATCCCAAAGTTGTCAGAATATTTTTTCTATTTTTTCCAAAAGCTCACTGGTACTATAGCCAATGAAGTAGCTTTATTCTTTTTCTTAACTCTCTGATGTACATTACAATTTGCTATACATACAGAAAAGAGTTTGAACAAAACTATGCATGTTTTATTCAGACCATAGATGTAATGAAGTTGCTTTGACAAGCAACTTTAATATATCTCTGCCCTTCTCAAACTGTGAAAAAGGCTCTAGGGGAACCAAGAATGTTTGCCAAAACTGCTTAGCCAAGTGCCTAAACATATCCTCCAACCACACTCAGTGCTTGAGCACGGTAGACTCAGACTGAGTCAGACTGACAGTGTTTCTAGAATAATTCTGTTTCAGATGTTAAAATTAGTGGATGGATAATGAAAGCACCTCTGCTGACTGGAAGTGCATTAGAATAACAGAGCAAAACACAGCACTGCAGACAGTCAGGAGACTAACATTAATCAAGGTGTTCACCTGTATTTTGTATTGAAGCTTCCCAAAACAAATAAAACCACTGAAAACATTGTTCAGGCTATTACCAGTGGTTCCTTAGTCTTGACAGTACCAGCTCAATTCAGAGCTGGTTAGCCTGAGGATTCTTTCTCCTTACTAAGTAGTGCTATCTCTAGCACTCATCTTCTGAACATATCCACTTGTATTAAAGTGTCTTTGTGTGGCAATACTTGAAAGCCCTCCTTCAGAATTTGTTGTGCCCTGTGTTTTAACTGAGCAGTGTATATTAAAACCATTTCTGCTTGCCTTGCCTATTCTCTTCTTCCCCTCTTCTCTACCCTTCTTTTTCCTGAGTAACTGTAGGGTGAGAAAAGAAGCAGTTTTGCATTTCAGTACACTTAATGTAGCCAAGAGGTTTGTTCATTGCTGCTTTGTACTTTCAGGCAAACGAGAAAATTTAGATTAATAGGTTGTTTATTCTTTTCCGTGATCCTCAAATCAAAGGCACTGGATTGCATTATTAAAGCAGTTTTGTGTGGCAGGCTTGGAACTGTCCTCACTGAGCTGTACATGAAGAAAAACTATTGCTTTTCATCCCCCACTCATTATGCAGATTGGCACAGGAACACTGTTAAATGTGGTATCATGTACTATCACTTAAAGACCTTCCTTCTGTACAGCTAATGTTGGGCTCCAATTTCACAGGATGATCTTGGAACAGACAAGGAAAACCCTAGAAATAGAAACATGTATGTCCTTAAATTTTAAAAATTTAAATACTAACCAGTTTAATAACAGAGGTTTTTTTTCAGAACACTAGTGTCTGTCTGCTTTGCTGTGCTTTTAAATCTCTTCATTGATTATTCAGTTCATTTGTTTCTCATCCGTTCAGTTTAGCAATAATGCTTAATTTGGGCTTTCAGCAATAATCTACCCAGCAAAATTAATGAAGAAAATTTTCAGCATTTTGAGTCCAGACCCATAATGGAAGGATGTAGCTAGTGTTGGGTAGCTGACTTAAATGTATGACTCTGTCCTGTGGATGTTTTGTACTGAACAGGCAGCAGTGTATCTCTGGGTTTCTGAACACATTAGGTACTCTAATTCCTTTTTCATTCTGTGACAGCAGAATCTCTCTGACCTATGGCCTCCTGCTTTCAAAGTCAAAAGTCTGGGGGACATAATTTAAGAGTAGAGAAGGTGATTGTGCCTCTCTTAAGTAAATAGGAGGAAACAAGTTTCTTTGCTTTATTGTTCTACTTCAGCTCTAGCGAATGTTCAGAGCAAGACAGCACTACATCCATCGTCTTATGAAATGGCAAGGCTTCTACTGTGTGCAACACACAGGTATGGCCGGGTGCACAGTGGGAAATAAGCAGTGTCACAGTTACCAGGCTGGCTGGACCTCTGACCTTTCCTTGTGTAATACCAGCTATTCTTCTTCAGTGTCAGACCTGATGCAGGATGAAGTAATTATGATTTTTCTTGTTGTCTGCTGCGTTCCTGATTCTGCAGTCCCTTTTCCTAAATCAGTATCCTTAGTTGGTGTGACTGAAATGTACATTCTTTTTGAGATACCAGTGCTAGGTTCTCCAAGTCTCCCTAGAGAATAGTGTTGAAAGCGAACATTATGTAGGCTTGTTTATAAGGTAAACTGTCATCTTCCACCTGAGGATCATAAAGAATTTCTCCACCACTTGCTTATTTCACTTTGCTATGTTAGTTAATATTTGTATCACAGATCACTGGGTTTTCCCTGTCAGGTAACCATTTTCTTTCTCCAAGGGATTTCTAGCTTTTTGAGGAGTTGAGAGTGCCAGTACTTTGTTTTTTTTAGGATTGGTTTGTTTGTTTTCAATCCCTGCATAGAAAAGTGAAGTGGCTTTTCTAGCTAAAGCCTGTGAATGTACTAGTGTCTTGTAACTGCTATAGACACTGGGGATAGTACCAATTTTCGTCCTTTTATAACTTTTCAATTCTCTACAGTGCTCATTCATGCCATGTTTTCTATTCCCTTCAATGCTGGTAGGCCATGATAGCCAAGTTTGTAAAAGAATTGCAGATCCCTATTTATAATGTTACATATCAACTTTTAACCTGTTATAAAATGCCTAAACATGAATAATTAGACCACTATATTCTTCTCCTGTGTTCCTGTGTAGGGGAGAAAACGTGACTGGATCCCAAATATCCTATGTGCAGCTATGTGTTTCATCTGTGACAAATATAATAAATACTTTTTATCTTTCTGCTTAAACACTCTAGATACTATTTTGCCTGCTTAAATTTACTCCTTAATTCAATTTTTTTTTCTTATAGCTTTTGGGCACTTTTGAATCAGACATCACTGTTTGGTGATATATCATTATCATTAATCTTATGTTGGTGACCAGTAGTATTCACACCAAGAAATGCTAAAAGACTGAAAAGAAGAAGAATATGTTATACTTACTTTATCTAGTCAAAACTCTTCTGTCCCTATTCCTATTTTGCCTCTGAAGGCACATTACTGCAGAAACAAATTTACTCCTCCATCTCCACATATTCCTGCTATACAAGACATTTCTAGCAGTTGGATGGTTTTCTTTTTGTTTCCTAATAGGTATAATAGTGCTTTCTTTTTAACATCTAGAATAACATTTTTTACTCAGACATTGAAATTAGAATCTAATCTAACTCGGGAAGCTTTCAAATCCACACTGTATTCATGGAAAGACTTTAGAGTGATACAGACAGCAGTTCAAAAAGAAAAGGAACTTAAAGAAAAGCTAATTAAATTTCCAAATAATTCACTGATTTGTTATTTCAAACCTTAACTAGTAAGTAATGATCATCTTCCTTTTGCTGTGGCAGTGGCTGCAGAACTGTGTGTCCCTCATTCAGCAAAAGTCTGTTCTGGTCACAGCTGTGTATACAAAGCTGCAAGTGAAAATGAGATGTACACATAAAGGCTCTCAGTCTATTTCCCTTTGTGGCACTCATCTGTTTGTTCTTTACCAAACCCCAGAAAACATCCTCCGAAAAGGAAAGCACAAAAGTAAATAGTGGGAAGATTTGTTTTGTCCCTTGATAAACATGTCATGCAAAGTGGCTTTCCAAACATATCCCATTTAGTGGAGATAATTTAGAAACCTTGAACTTCATCATTGTTTGTTGCCTACAAACAGGAATCCTAAAGGCCTCTATTCTTCCTGTTTCCAATTCCAGGATCAGTTAAGTCTTGTTTTGGCACATGGACCCATGTTCTTCAATCCAAAGAGTCACTTTATTTTTCTAATAAATGAGGAGCTGTCTCTTGTATTTGTCTGCTGAACATCTCTAAGGATTTTTAGAGATGGGGTATTTTTTGCTTTCCTTTTGGATTCCTTATGTGTTAATAATTTAATTTAATCTTGAATCTCTTAAGAGCCAGCCCTACTAGTTTTGGAGCCCTTAGTACTGCATGTAGGCAGGGACTTGGCACAGCAAAGCCTGAAACAGATCCAGACAGAAGATAACTCATGTGAAAGACAACTGAAAGGATGGATGTTACCTTTAAATGTGGCATGAAAGTGAGAGGAGTACGAATTAATGCATTAGTATAGAATCCCCCTTTTTACCATCCACTTCACATAAAGTACTACTAAAATACAGCTACATCTGATGCAGTGAATTGAGACAGAGTTCTTTTGCCAGAAACACCAGGAAGCAATTTTTTTCCCATCAGGGCAGTATTAAGAAATATTTCTAATTGCAGGGAGCGAATAGGACCTCAGCTTTCAAGCTTTGCTTTGAAAGATGCAGCACATTTCCTTTGAGTCAAGAACACATGCTGAAATACATTCTATTTAAGTGCTTCTTACAGCTATATTGCTGTACGATTTGTGCCATCTGATTTTCAGACTTGCTCCATAAGTCTTAAGATCGAATGGGAAAAAAAGGGCAGATATTGCAGGAAACAAAAGGAACATGTGTGTTCTAAGTCTTCAATGGCTGGAGATGCTTAAAGAGCAGCTTTCATCTCACTCTTCCTCTGAGGGTTTACCATACTTGCATTTCCATGATGGTTTTTTTGCTGAACAGTCAGGATATTGTTGCATGAGAGATGAAAAAATGTAAGTGAAACCACAGAGTACAGTTGTGTTAGAGCAATGTAGCTGAGGCCCCAGCTGTTAGTAGAGCTTAATACTGTGTTACTTACTGTGGATGGCCCATCTCACTGCCTGTTGCTATTAATAGGTTAGGCAGCAGTAACTGTGGGGTTTTAGTACTCCTGCCATCTTCTGTTCCACATAAGGTCAGTTCTACATCTTTTAGAGATGGTGTTTTGTTTCTCTCTTTTTTTTTTTTTTTTGGTTTGTTGTTGTTGTTGTTGTTGTTGTCTTCTTAGTAGCCTGCATCACAGCAGCAGTCCATCCAGGATCCTACAGAAAACTGATCATGTTTCCTTTAGGAGAAATCACTTGCGTATAATATCTAGTAAAAATCATTTGCTCACTATGCTAAGTTATCATCCCACGACTAATCAGTTAAGTGATATTCCTTTTTATTGCTCCTGCTATAAAGATCCTTACAAAGATCTTGAAGAGTCTGACCTCCTTATGAGGCTGGAAAAGATTACACAGCTGAATTCTGTTTTCAGTTTAACAAGCCAGGATTACAGTATGGATTCATCTCTACACTTGTCTCTAGTAGATGGCCTTTTATTCCCCTCTAGAAAGCGCTGTACAAGAACAAGAAAGTGTCCTTTTTCTGCAACAACTTGCTCTTTTGTCTAGTTTCTTACACTTCTCTGATTACCATAATATATGCATAGCATCAGTGTTAGGGCATAATGCTTGAATATTTAAGACATTTTCCTGAACTTTCTTTCAGAAAAATATTCTTAACTTGTGGTTCATGGTACATGGTCCAAGGAAGTTTATTTAGCTGTAAAATAGGTGGCATTTAAGTTAAACTTTGACAAAGATGCATTATGTCCATAAAAAAACTTTCAGGATTAATGGAAAAGTTTAGAACTTTCTTAAAGAAACATAAAAAAAAGAAAATTATTTGTTTCATTTTCCAGAAATTAATATCTGTGTTAAATTTTTATTAAATACATATTTCTCCATGTGAAATGCAGAGAAAAATAACATTCTCTCTTTTTTCAATCTTAAAAAAACAACTTTTTTTAACACACAACTCACTAGAGTATTGTAAGAGTTAAAATCAAGGGACATTACAGAACCTTAGCCAAAAGCATACCCTTCAAAGGGGCAGTTGGATGCCTTGTTTCAGGTTTCTCTTAGTGCATTCATTCTGTTCTGTATTCAGACCAGTTCTGTAGTGGTGGTCATTTACAATCATTAATCTAGCTCATTGATATTGTAATGGGCTCCAAGTATTCTCTGTGAAGTTTACATGCTCCACTGCATTTCCTTCTAAATAACTAATGATGACTTCTTCAGTCTTGTCATTAACCAGATTACCTTTCTCCAGCCAGTGGTCTTATAGATGTGCTTTGTTTGAGGTTCATTTTCTTTTTAAGTTTTCACACTCATAAAAGAGACTCAATATTGTGTGTTTAAGAGCATTTTACATGACTGAACAACACTGCCCAAGCACAGGTCCAGATACCATACTTATGAATAGAGACTTCAGCTGTTGACTTGGAGGCTCCTAAAAACAATGCCCTTTCCTTTCAGACTGTTGTTTTAGGCACTGTAATTTGTGAAAGTAAATTGGAGAAAACTAGCCCACAGTCTGGGTACTTGGGATTATACTGCATAGCCTGTGTGTAAACCTCTAGTAAATATACTGGGCAGTAAAGTGAAAGAATGGCCAGGCCTGCTGGTGGCTTTCAGTTCTTGGAAGAAGCATGTTTATGTCAGGTAGTCAAATGGTTCCAGGTGAACACAAGTGCACAGAGAAAGTTGTTCTAGATCTCTCAGTACTTAGTGGATCACAGGTTCTTGAGTTTCAACCACAGTGAGTTGACTGCTTTGTGTAGTTGCACACTGGTGTCACCCTTGGTGGCATGTGCAGTGCTCCATTCTTCTCATGCCTGAGCTTGTCTCCTTCACGGCTGGGCTCATGATGGATGTGTTTCAGAGAAGCAGTGTCAGAGTGCCTGCTGTGATGGCAACTCTTGGTGTAGGTGCAGTTAACTGTTCAAAACTTTGCAGTGGATTAGCTACGAGTTGATGTGGAGCAGGGTCAGGAAGATGCACAAGGCTATCCCTAGTCATGATACAAATTATGCTGAAGTTATTTGTCTCTCTTCCATTGGGTGCTTGTAGCAGCTGCACTGTTCTTTGAATGCTTCTTCCAAAGAAGTCACTAAAAGAGAAAAGTCCAAAACATTTCTATTTTATTCATTGTTTGAGAAAATTGTTGACTGTTGCACCTCATGCTTTTACATGCCACCTTGTACCATATGAACACATATTTGAAAATACCTGATTCTACCAGAACTGGTTCATTGGAACCTTTCACTGATGTTTTCTGGAAAAGTTGTCTAGAAAGAAGCTGGAAATCAAGGAAATCTTTGATCTTACATTGCTACAGCAATCTTCAGCATTTCCACAATTCGTTGTGTGTCCTCCTTGGACACACAAACTCTGCCTCCTCTTTCTTTTAGGTCAATGTCATAGCTTTCTTCTGCTCCCTGACCCTCTGTGCATGACACAGATGAGCTGTCTGCCAGCTAACTATATTTCTTGGGGCTCCCAAAGCAGAAAGGAAATACCAAGCACTAATTGAAGACTGGCCATATTGTCACTAGTCCTAGTACATATCCGAGGGAGGATATGTAAGGTCCTGCATTGAATGAAATACAGCTGCATACCACCTGCCCATTTACTCTGCCCATCTCGTGATGTGTAGCCATGAATTCTTCAGTTGTTTTGAAGATCTTAAGCTTAATGACAACTTGTTTTCTTGAGTAGAGGCTGATCCACATCTTGTCTAAAGATTACTGCTGCTGTTTAAGAGCTTGGGGAAATGTTGATGGTCCCCTTCAGTGAAGTGTTGCTGGCATTCCCGTACTTCACTATTAAGAGTGCTGTGGGTCCTGTTTCAAGTGGTTGAGCAGTCTGCCCCCCAGATGGCCAGAACTTCAACAGGAGTGTTTTCTCCTTATTGTTTACAAGACCAATTAGCTCTGGCATTGGATTGATTATTTTCTACACAAGTGACTGAAAACTTCTCAAAGTGAGGAAAAGTCAGCTGTTGAATAAGATAAAAGCAGGCTAAATCACCTGTAGCTGGGGAGATCTGCTAGTTATGTCTTTAGTAACATTAGAGTGGAAGGAAAAAAATAATTTGGTGGTGGACACATACAAAAAATCTCAAATGTTATGGCATTTCAGTTATAAGTTACTTTCACTCTGAAATGATACCTTACTTCTAGTTTTCTAGTTTAGCTGTCTTAAAAGCTATTTATCTGTCTTGTGTTGTTTTGGTCTGGGTTTGCTATGTCTCTGCAACATGATACATTCTCATACTGTAGTCCACAGAACTAGGCCTCTGTCCTTTAGAGAAAGCTAAATGTCATCAGAGATCATACTCAATGAGCTGAGCATATCTTTAGGATTATATGTGCTTTAGAATATGCATAGATTTATCTTTGTAAATGTTAAAGAACATTGCATGGAGAAAATTGGGTGTCCATTTAAGTCACCATCTGGTTCCTGTATTCGACTATGTACTGGAAAATTTAAACCAGACTCTTTTGTTTGTCATCCTCTATCTTCTTTTTCTGCTTCTGGAAATATTGCCAGAAGTTGTGGCTGCTTCTCCTTTCTTATTGTTTGCTGTTCTTGCACTTTAGGAACTCTGAATTCTTTAAGCCCAAACTACATTCAGAGTCCCATTGCAGAGTTAAAACAAGAAATTAAAGAGTTAACATTGTCTTTAGTGTTGCATTAGGTATAGTGTTTAGGTTCCTAAAGGGAAAAGATCAAACTTCAGTCAAGTTTCAGATTTTTTGTGGGTTCAGGAACATCACACTGTATCAATTAAACTCTTTCAGTATTGGAATGTTTTTTCTACAGCCATGAGGGCTGAAAACTTTCTCTATGTTTCTAATGAAAGTTTGAATTTTTCAGTTTGTGGATGTGCCATGTTAGCCACATAAGCACGCCAAATGATAGCCTTGGACTGTACCTTTGGCACAGCTCGTGGTGCCCTGAGTAGCATTCACTCAAAGCTGAAGTAATGCTGCCACATGAAACACTTCATACTAAAGGGTAATTATGGGGCATTTTAAAGAGACTAGAGGATGATTAACATTTGTATAAACAGAAAGAATCTGGATTCTGGGGATAGAACTGGAGCAGTTCTGTATAAATTCATTTTCTGTTTTTGTTAATCTGGCAAGCGGTTTATTGATAAAAGGGCTCAAGATCAAAGTGCAGGAAATCAATCACACCATCTAGAAGATTTAACTCTTTTAAAAACCTTTAGCTTGCTCAAAGTAGGGCGCTACAAGCTTTGCCCATAATGGACCCATTTCTCAGTTCATATGAACAGTCTGGGCTACCTCCAGTACAAATGGCTTCATTCTTCATATCAGCTGCAGCTGAATCTTTTCCTTCTCACCCAAGTACTTAAAAACTGGCTTTCTGCTCAATCACAATGCTAATCCTCTCTCCTTGTTCTCTCTTGCAGCACTCCCCCAACAAATCTTTTTAGGTCAGTCTGCTTAGCTCTCCACTATATTCGTCCTGAGTCAGACATAGGTTGTTCCAGGCAAATCTCACTAAATCTCTTTAATTCTTTGTTTTTTTCACATCATAAACTGGCTGGTTTTATCTGTTGTCAACAGGAGTCACCTAAGTCTGCTGTTTGCAGTCATGTGCCTTTTATAGAGTGCAAAACATGTTGTTTGTGAAGATTGCTCACCTGCAGCAGCTCCCTTCCCTTATGTCTGGCAGGATCTTGCTCATATTCTCACAGGTTAGGAGAGGCAATCCAGAGTGCAGCCAGTTGCTGAAGGTACCTCTCTATCTGAGCCAGACTGTAGTTATTCTGTGCATTCTTCAGTTACCCTGCCTGCTTCTGCTGTCATGTCATGTCAGATACAAAGGCTTCTGGGGTGTTTTCCTGAGCACCCATATGGGAGGACCTAAACAGTATCAGTGGAAAGAGTAGGTTTGTGAGTAAGCTGAGTTCATCTGCCTGCTGTTTAGTAAGGATGCAAAAAGTTCTGTCTTAAATGTGTCTGATACCAGAGTGTTCACAAACAATCACAGCAGGCAGGGTGCAAGTACAGCAGGTAAAGCTGAATCTGCTTTTGATTAGGAGGATCACTAATCTTAGGACATTGCCTTGCATACATCTTGGACTTTAAGAATCAAAACGTCTTAAGCAGGGAACTACTTAAGCCTATCTAACAGTTTTTCTCTGCTGAGGAGGAGTGAATCTGCTGTCCTTATGCACCTCCTTCCCTCTTCCGTGCACCTGGCTGTGCTGTTCCACAGCTTGCTTTGCATGAGCTTTGAGCTTTCATCACATATTTCTGAGAGCCAGTGTAATTCACTAGCCCAGGGGAAAAGTTGAATTTTCTCGGCAAGAGTCCTGCTGAGTGGCAGAGCTGGCATGAGGGGTGGTTCAGAGCCATGTGGCCACCAGCAAGTGATGGGAAAGGAGAAAGAGGAGTGAGCCTGTCCCTTTCAGCAGGAGTAAAAGTTTAGGTTGGCTTAGGTGCACACTGAACTTCATCATCAAGAAGACAGAGTTAATGCATCCAGTTGTTAAAATGAGAAAATACATGCTAGTAATTTATAAAATGTATAGAATATAGAAATAATATATGCTAGTATATAATGAGATTGAGCCAGACCTTGGTACAAAGACACAGTATTAAAAGCTACTTATGCCTAAGGCTCCATGTAAGGAACAGGTTTTTATGTTGATCCATGGTACAAATTTTACCATTGTCCTCTTTAAACTATTCACTAGAAAATCTTCCTTTAAAAATAAATTGTTTTTTATCTGACCAGGCATCAGTCTTTGGCTTTTAGAGCATTTTCCTATTGCTTAGAAGTAACAAGTGGGTCTCTCTCAGTTTTCGTCTGATTTTCCTACACTCTTTGGACTATGATTTAATGATTGTAGAAACTGTCTGTACACTTCAAGAGCAAAATGAATCCTGCTGTACATGTCTTACATGAATATGCTCAGTCCTATCCAAGGATTAATTTCCCTAGAATTCTTGGCTTTTTGATTGTTACTAGCATGGAGGAAATTAGGACATCGGTATCCTGTGAACAAGGCATGTACAGGGTTTAGCCCACTGCCCAGATGATACTTGTGAAGTTGCAGTATTATCAGTGCTCATGTTTATGTTAATTTTTTTGTAAAATTGTACAACATTTTACAAAATGTAGGCAACATGAGAACACGTAGACTTTTATTTTGGGGGGCTTTTGGGTTTTTTGTTGTTTTCTACAAGGTTGCAATCCTTCATGGATATAGAGAGAATCCTAAATATGTGGTACTTACACCAGAAACTCTAAAGAGCTAAAGGCCAGCAAAGACTCTTCTAACTCTGGGAAAAAAAAAATAAAAAAGAAAAAAAAATTAGGCTGTTTTGTGTTATATTTGCAGGAGACTGATTTACAGCTCTATGCCTTTATGACTCTTGAATGACTTCATGACTGTGGTAGAAAAACAACCTGTGGAAACTGTGTGTCCTACCATAACTTAAAGGGGGCAGCTACATTGCTCAGGGCTCCAGTCTGCTTGGATACTGGTTGTACATAAAAAATTGTAGGAATAGGGAACTTTAATGTATATTCATCAAGGCAATCCTTGTGTTTCTGGGAAGCTAATAATGTGACTTTCTGGGGCAGATTTCATACACCAGCTGCAGTAAGTTTTCTCCTACTGCTTTGGGCATTTTTATAGCTGTCACAATGTTGTGACAACGTTGTAGATAGCTACTTCTTGTGTTGAAAGCAGCCTAGATACAGCAGCAATCACTGCAATTCAGGCTAAGTCCTAAATATTTATTGGCTTCCTGGGTAGATTTTACAGCCTTCACTGAGCCACAGGCTTCTATGTCTAGGCTGCTGTCACTGTGGAAGATAACTGGTTTTAAGATAATTCAGGTGTGTCTACACTTCACACACAACACTGGCAGCAGCATTAACACATCATTTAGTATTCCTGGAGTTTGCATCACTCCAGCTTGTGTTCCATCTGTTAGCCACATACAAACCAGAACAGCTTTAATATGTGCTTTAAAAGCCAGGGAAGTACAAAGCAGCTGTCTCCATGTTTCTCAAGGTAGGCCATTTTTATCCAGAAAATGGTACCTCCTTAGACTGTACCACATGGACAAAATTCTTTTTCCTCTATATCTCTGCAACATGAGAAACAGTCTGCCTCAGGCACTACAAGACAATAAACTACTCACAGGACAATCCAATCTGTAGGAAAGGGGATTTTGCTAGTGGCATGGTCTCAGTAGCAGTACAAGCTAGGGAAGAATTTGAAGTCTAGTAGAGCAAAAATTTTGCTGAATGGTCAAAGTATTTCCTGTTAAGCTCCTTCTTAGTTTTAAAATTATTTTGGAATTTGTTATTGGCTCTTTTTTAGTAGAAGAGTGAAGTGTTAGTTCAGCTGTAAATGAACGTGATTAACATGGAGACTGCAATCTCCATGCTTAAGCATATGGTTATGAGCAAGTTTGTTCCACTGCAAGGGCATGGTAGAGTGTGTATATCTCACTGCCCTGTGCTGTGGGGTCAGATTTAAACACTCCATGATTTGCTTCATTTGTTACTGGAACTTGAGATGCAGTAATTTGTGGTAGCAACCAAAGTGGCAGTTGTGGATTCCAGTTTTCACTCATTCTGACTGGTACCTTCCTTCTTTTCTTTCTTTCTTCATCATGCAACATTGAACTCTATTTACTCAGCTGTGGCCTGGAGACAGGAAGGAGCAACGTGGTCATACACCAAAACTGCCCTTGTTTATTCCCAGCAGCTCTTGGCAGACAATGTGGTACATGGGCAAATGTAATTTTCTGCATGGTCTTCACTGACCTTGCTGTAGGGCATAGGAAAACAGTGATCACAGCAAACTGAAGATACCTCCTAAGGTCTGTGGTGATCCCACTTCCTGTATAAAAGGTACCCAACTATAGTCTGAAAAATTGGTATGATTTGTTGGTCAGGCGCCTGGGGTGTCTACAGGCTGAGTTGTGTTACAGCCTAAAAAGGTCTGCCTGTGTGCTTCACTGAATAATTTGGTGCCATTTCCCCAGGCATTAGAAACAAAGTGTTTCTTTAGAGCAGGAACTTCTCTGCACCACTTCAACTTTATGGGCAGTTTCTAGTCTAAATGGACCATTTGCCCAAAGATTGAAACTGTAATTAATTTCACTTTTATTGACAACGAACTTCATTCTCTAATGTGCTGGTTTGGAGTGGATCTCTGCCATCCTTTCCCAAATTTTTTTTGATCAAACTTTGCTTTTATTCGATATTGTTTTGTTGTTTTATGGTAGAGGTGAAAGGAGGATGCTGTGGTTTGGTAAGAAGACAGAGAAGAAAAAGACAGCATGAATTATTACAAGTTTTTGAACTATGTTATTTCTGCCAAGTGAGAGATCTCTATTTATGCCTCAAAACTAATGCTCTCTTAGGGCCCAGTTACCTTCTCAAGCTGCTTTTGTCTATCAATCAGACAGGGACTGAGAAAAAAGTGCAACTTTCTTTGGAAACCTCATTCTTAAACAAAACAAAACAAAACAAAAAAAAAAAAAAAAACCACCAAAAACCCTCAAACTCCTTTACCTTCAGGGAGAAAAGAGACTAAAAATAAAAAATTATTGAAAAGGGCTGTAGCTGATTAAAGCAGGCAGATTATCCTCCTAGAGCCTGTCTGCTGTGAGTACAGGAAGGATACTTTGTATATTGCTGGACACCACACTGTGGAAATCTAAAAGGAATCAAGGCAGAGGAACAGATATAACTGGGCTAAATAGGAAAAGAAATAGAGGGTAAGGTAAACAGATTTAACTTTAGACAAATGTAATTATCTGTT
Source organism: Passer domesticus (assembly GCF_036417665.1). Lineage (NCBI taxonomy): Eukaryota > Metazoa > Chordata > Aves > Passeriformes > Passeridae > Passer > Passer domesticus. The sequence continues at coordinate 39,248,264 of NC_087479.1, forward strand.
AAGTAGATTTAATAAGATACAGTATGAAGAAATAGTTATTATAATGATCTGTTGACAAATTAAATAAAAAATAATAACAAGCAAAAGGTGTAAGGATGCATAAATAGGAATTTTAATTTAAGCAAATAAAAAATGGAAATTGAGTATTACATAAAGTTTCCAATTGGTGTGATTCCTTCAGACCAACATCTAGACTTTTTAGCAAAGATCAGGAATTTATTGCCCAGTATTATGCAAAGCTAGATTTAGAAATCCTTGAAGAGTAAGAGGTCCATACTATCTGTTCACTTATGAGAAAGTATCTGTTTCAATGATATGCCCAAGTTCTCTATTTTCATGTAACCTGCTTCCTGTGCTGGGCCTGTGGAAAATCATAGAATCACAGAATAGGTAACTGACCACAGTGGGTCATTTGGTCCAACCTTCCTGCTCAAGCAAGTTCATCCTAGAGCACATGACACAGAATTACATCCAGATGGTTCTTGAGTATCTCCAGTGAGATAGACTCCTCAGCCTTGTTGGACAACTTAGTGCATGGTCACTCCCACAGTAACGAAGTTCTTCCTTGTATCCATGTGGAAATTCCCATGCATCTGTTTCTGCCTATTGCTTCTTGTCCTATTGCTTGGCACCATCAAAAAGAGCCTGGCTTCATCTTCTGACACCCTCCCTTCAGATACTGATAGACATTGAGGAGGTTCCCTCTCAGTTGTCTCTTCTCAAGGTGAGCAGGCCCAAGTCACTCAGCCTGTGCTTGTAAGAGATATTCTGCAGACCCTTAATAACCTTTGTAACCGTCCACTGGACCTGCTCCAGGAGCTCCATGTCTCTCTTGTCCTGAGGATCTCAGAACTGGACACAGTGCTCCTCATGTGGCCTCACCAGGGCTGGGTAGAGGGCAGGACCTGCTGGCAATGCTCTTCCCCAGGATACCGTTGGCCTTCTTGGCCACAAGGGCACTGCTGGCTCAGGGACAGCTTGTTGTCCATCAGGACCCCCAGGTCCTTCTCCACAGAGCTGCTTTCTAGCAGATCAGCCCTCAGCTTGTGCTGGTGCATGGGGTTGTTCTTTCCCAGGTGCAGGACCCTACACTTGCCTTTGTTAAATTTCAGTTGGTTCCTCTCTGCCCATCTCTTCAACCTGTTGAGGTCTTTCTGAATGGCAGCCCAGGTGGCCAAGAAGGCCAATGGCATCCTGGCCTGTATCAGCAGTAGTGTGGCCAGCAGGATCAGGGCAGTGATTGTCCCCTTGTGCTCTACATTTACCTGAAAAGAGGTTGTAGAGAGATGTGGGTCAGTCTCTCCTTCCAGGTTACATGGTTAGAGAAAATGGCCTCCAGTTGCACCAGAAAAAGTTTCGATCAGATTTTAGGAAAAATTTCTTCCCTGAAAGTGTGGTCAAGCATTGGAATGCCTCCCCCCACACCCCTTCTCCTCCAGGGAAGTGATGGAATCACCATCCTTGGAAGTGTTCAAAAAACATGTAGATGTGGTGCTTAGGGGTGTGGTTCAATGGTGGACTTGGCAGTTTTGGTTAATGGTTGGACCTTGCTGATTCTGTGATTCTAAGTTGTGGCTGTCATCTGAAACAAGTTTAATTATTTGGATAACAGCCTAATAAAGGCTAATGTGTTTGTGGCAAAAGAACTTATGCTCTGTACCTCAGTCCCGCTGCCACTGCCCTTGAGATCCCCTCCCTGACTACTGCTTGGCTCTATATCCACCTCTGGCTCTTTCTTCCATACTTTGCATTCTTCTGTATATAGAAGTACTGCAAAATTGCTGCTGTTCAGCTAGTCTTCTTCTTAACTCCAGTCCACAGCCTTTTGGACTGTGAACATGCAATCATGTACGGCTTTTTGACATCAGGATGTTTCCATTCCCTTGGGATCCCTAAGCTTCCCTAAGAGTCACCTCTTTTAGACTCCTTCTGCTGAGCCACAGAGTTCCTCCTTGACCAGTCTTTCACAAAGCTGCTCTCTAAAACATGAATCATTTGATTGGTTTTCTTGTGTTTTTTGGATCTTTGTTCTATGCTTCCTATAATACAGTGACCAGATTTGTACACATTATTCCAAAAGAGACCATCCAGCTGCCTTCTGAATGCCAAAGTAATAACGTCTGTGGTTTATACTCTGTAGCCTTCCATACACAACCCAAAAACCTTGTTTGCCTTTGTTACTGCTGCCAGATGTTCTGTGGATGATTTTCAAGTGTATTGTGGGGAATGTCACTATGCCAGTGAATTTCAGCAAATTTAAGCAACTTTGAAATTATTCCTTTTTCCACATGGTTATATTCAAGTCAAACCAAACTGTGTTCTCACTTGAAACTGCCCTGTTTTGGTTACCCCCTTTTCACACTGAATCACTCACTACCTGTTACCAGTTTCTCTGCAGGAGCCTCTACAATAGGATTTCCCCTTCATCAGGCCTCTTTCAGATGGTGCTGGAAACTCCATCTAAAGAGCCCAGCTCTGAAAGTCTAGGGAACAGTTATATTGTCTTTAATACTCAGACTAATGAATTGGGAGTAAAGGGAATAAGAGACTTTTCTCCTAGAGAGGAAGCAAGGGGAGGGAACAGTCTATAAAAGAATTACAGTGTTCTCACCTCTCTTTTCCTGCAGATTTGCTGACAGCACAGGAATACCACTGCCTGCTGCAGTTGCTCTGCCCTGACTTCCCAATGGAACTCACTCAGAAAGCAGCAAGGTGGGTCCTTATTCTCTCTTTAAAGGCAAGATTAGTCCTACATGCTTGGTCTTAGGAACTAGACCTGTCTGTAAAGGTAGGAACAGAGACTTTAAGGTTTTGGAGAGAAGAGTCACCATCTTCTGAGGTTAAGAACAGGGTGTTTCTCTAGCAATGTGAAAGAGTATATATTTAAGATATACAAAGACTGAAATATCAATGCAGAATGCTGCTGTTTGCTCTATGTTTAGATGAGTTGCAGATAAAAGAGTGTTAGCCAATATGTTTTTAACTGACATGTTTTTTAAACTCAATTTCAAATACTGTTTACCATTCTAAAATGTGTTCCCCCTTGACCCAGCTTCTATGGTTGATCACATTTAAACACACCAACCTCTGAAAGATTGCCAGTGTTTTAAAGTATGTTTGGTAAGAACATGGCAGCTAATGTGTTTGAAATTTATTTTAATCTAGACAAGGCAAAAAGCAGATAGTTGGCTCAGGGCATTGATAATGTGATATGGAGTATTTTACTGATTGTGCTTGCTGATTGCAGTCCAGCCCAGGCAGCTGATTATTAACTATCTGATATGGAAAATGTAATAAGGTACACACATCTGTTCAGTTGCTTGTCCCCCAGTGCCAGACTAAGAAAGAACGCTAGCCCTGTAGCAGAGATATATCTGCCACTTCCTTTCATGGAGGTACACAAGCACCAGTCCCATGTGCTGGTGTGTATTTCACAGGGCTGCAGCTGAACTGAGCAGGAATTTGTGATGGTGCATGCAATGAAGGAGACTTCAGCATATCTACACGTTGTGATGTTTGTGTCAAGGAATTTAGTCCACAAGGCTGCTGTAAACTAGAGGCCCCATTCAGGGGCCTGCTGCACTGTTGTGCATGTGTTGTAGAGACAGACAAGCTGGCTTTGGGAGCAGGTGTTGGAGAGATACGAGATCTCTGTCAGAGGCTCAGGTGGGGGTGACCTCACTCCTACTTTTGGCTGGCTAGAGATTTACTTGCACATTGCTAGCTCTGTAACAAGCTAATCTAATTGAACAATTTTAATAAAACTTGTCATATTTCTAAACCATTTCTCTCTTTGCTTACAACTGTTGCTCATTCTCTTGTCCTTTTTCTGGTCTACACTTCCCATTATCCTCCTTGCTCTCTGCCTGTTAGAAGGGTGAGCTCTTCAACTTTCTTACAGCACCAGTTGACCTAGTCTTTGCAAAACATGAGTGTCACATGCAAACCTAGAAACATTGTTCCTTTTTCAGTCTGCACACCCCCAACGGTTTTGTTGCTAATTTTTTTCAGAAAATAATTAAATGAAGTAGCAGCAGGAGTAGCCATTACATTCAGTGTTACAGCCAGGACCTGCATTGGTACTGCAGGGAACAGGGCAGTCAGAGCTGTAGCCTCAGTGCTGCATGACTGAGATGATCTCACAGCACGGTGCAGTCCACACATGCAGGAGCTGTTGCTATGCTCTGATAACAAACAATAGGACTAGGATCAGGATATGTCAGAAGATTAGAATGGAGGCTACAACAATATAGGTTTTATTCATGTGACATCAGAAAGCTCTATTTTCATGTTCCTGCTGCAGAAGTCATACCCAAAAAATGAACTAGGATATCTGTGTCTGTGAGATGTCTTGGATTTTTTTTTCAAATGGTTATGGCCATTAGCAGATTAAAGACTTTAATCTACAGAGATACTTTTGATCTTCAGAGACACCATTTGGCTTTCTGAGTCTTGAAATTGCAGGACAGAAAATGAAGGAATTTTTTTCTAGTTTGATGCCATGATTTTAAGATCTCTACCTGAACACTGATTTTTCTATTGTAAAAGAAACGCAAGGAACTTGCTGGCCACATTTGAGTTGTGACAGACCAGTAGTTCACAGCTCCTATGCTGTTTTATTTGGTATGTGAGCTCATGTTGCACTGATCAGTACTAATGGAACTAGGGCTTGCAATTCAGTACTCGTGTTAAAAGATTGCCTAGGACTGCAGATTGTTTTGTATGTTTTGCTTATTTTTGCTTCCATGGCTCAGAAAATAAACCAAGTCTCTGAAAACTCATTTGAGCCAGCCTAACTTTAAGACAGATTGTGTCTTTAATGGCAGCAGAAAATGGTAAAAGTCCTTGCAACTAGCCTGGTCTAGAGTTTGTCCTGGGAACATCCTGTCTAGTCTGGATTTCTGAGATTTTAACCACAATCAGGAGACCATAAAGTTTCCCCATTGGCACAATAGTAAGGCTTTCCTGCCAACCAAACCCACTTGAACCCTGAAAAACCACCATACCCTCTACCAGAATGCCTCAAGTGTAGGCATTTTTCTTCAGTCCTTTCCAAAGTTCCTCCTTGATTTTCATTATTCACTGTGCACCAGCTACTAACTTTTTAAATACATCTATGGTTTCAGGATTTAAATCTAATTTTGACAAGAAAAAAAAAAGCCTTGAAAAATATGAGATACCTGATGAACTCTTTCGAGTTTCAGTTCATACTTTCAAATTTTGTCCTCAATTTTGGTCCTGCTGTCTAGGTTACAGTCCATAGCTAGTTTTTCTTCTTGCCAGATATTTCAAGGAAGAGGTGCAGATATGTTGCATATGATGCTCTCTCAGCTTCCTTGAGTGCTCAGTCAGCTGGCTATGTGTGGGAATTGCCAGCTGCAGTCAATCTCCTCATAAATGATTGTATTGGATTTAAAGACTTCTCAACATTTCCGGCGTGCAAACCCCTGGGCCAAGCAGAGTCAGTAACCCAGCACCAGAGTGCACCTGCTTCTATTTAGATGCTCCTCCATCACATATGTGCTGTACAGCCTTCCTCAGAGGCTCCTTGCTGTCTTTAACAGCAAAAACTGTCCAGCAAATTCTCATACTTCTGCATATTTTCTTATGCTCTCCTCTAAGTAAGAGGCTGGAACTTGGTGCTGCATAGCACTGCCATTGACCAGAGTTTTAGATTTAACAAGTGAAGTGAATTTCTTGTTAGGAAGGTGATGTAATATTGTCTCTCTGCATAACAAATATGTAAAACCACTCCCCACTGTTGTTTTCCTGTGTCTTTGAGAAGAAAGCTTTGGTGCTTTGAAGGTATCAGGGAGACAGACCATCATTTCAAAGGAGGGAGTGCAGCTCACAGTGATGTGGCCAATTGCATTTCCAGTGCTTAAACAGTGGTTGGAAATGCCAGTGGCTGAGCAGTTTTGCCTGAGAGATGAAGATGCTCTGCCTGCCAGCTTCAAAGCCATTTCCTTGATGTGGCCACTGACAATCTCAGTAACATGCTTATTAGTGAGAATTAAGAACTGAAGCTACTGCTTCTTTAGACAGGAGGAGAGGAGGCTTCTGGAATGTAATAAATAAATCAGAAGCACTTTGACATCTTCAAAGGGTTTTGTTTTAAATACTGGCTTTTCTCCTGGGGACCCTTTAGCCCCAGTCTTTCTTCTTTGAGATAATTAATTCAAGCTGCTCTACATGTTTGATTTTGCCACAGTGAACAGAACTGGTCTGAGTGGCAGGGAAGTCTTGCAAGATCCTATGTTCTTCTAGGTCAGCCTCCCACACAGCACCCTGAAGTCTTTTGCATGAGACAGAACAGTGTTTCTCCAGCAATGTGTTCAGACAATTGATGCTGCAGGAGTTGGTGTGCAGATTGTATCTGGCCCTGTGTTGAAAAGGGTCCTATTGGATGGCCCATACTTTGGCTGTAATGAGCTGACAATCCCCATATGGCACAGTATGCCAGATGCTGACTATACAGGTTCAGTAGACCTAGATGCAGTTGAAAATAAATACCAATTGCCTTTCTTTAGCATTGCCTTAATACTCCAGGTTTTTTCCCATCAAATTGGAGTATTTTCTTCTGTTTTACAATCTCAGCTGTCATTGATTAGATGAGTTTGATTTCCCCCACTTCAGAGACTGACCTTTTTATCCTTAAGTAGTGGTGGCAGTGACCAGAGTATTGTTTTTGTTTTCATTTTTGCCCTGAAATCCACATATGTTTTCCCTGAAAGGAAGAGCTGGACTTTGCTATCACTTATATTTCATGTTTATGGCCTGTGGCTGGTATTTTCCATATTCAAGAAATATGCTTCAAAATAGGGATGCATGTAGCTTCCTACATGCACCTACAACTTAGCAGGGACAAAGAAGACTGACCCTGGCGCAAGAAGTCTTCAGTTGCTATGAAATTTGACTTGACAGTCAAATAACAGACCTAATATGAAAAGAGACAGATTCTTTCATCAGGAAGGGAGGATAGGATGTTCACAAAGTGCAGTTAGGAAGTTGAATGTTGGTGCAGTGTTATTTCCTCTGTAATCAAGTAGAATTTTTTTTGAGTACAGATAGTGAATTACAACTGTTGTGACCTTTATGAATCTGAAATATGTCCCAGTTTGATGAAATCTGATTTGCAGAGGAATAGCATGAGTGTCATTCTGCTTACACTAGTTACTAGTTGTGTAACTGTTCTGTCTGTAGTCATATTTAGTCAGAAGCTGGACTTTGATGATCCTTGTTGATCCTTTCCAACTCAGGATATTCTACAATTCTGTATAACCATATGAACCAGCCTCGCAATTTTTGTACCAGTGTTTGTTCCATCATGTCCACCAGGCTTTGGATGCCGCACTGCCCTGTTCACACTGTAGCTGAAGTGTGTGACTGACATTCAGGATCTTCTCTTTGCTTCAGGTTCTTAAGCTGCCTTCAATTGATATTAGGGCGTCCACATCCTTGCAGCATTGGGTGTTCCCATTTCTCTCTCCTAACTTCTTATACTGGGCCACTAGCATTTCTCAGTTGCCCATAGTTCCTTGGCTGCACTTTCTTGAGGTCTGGGGTTCCTGGTTACAGACTTTAGTTTTTTTGTAAATGCTAAACTGTTTCTCTCATCTTATCATAGGATTGTGCTGATGGATGATGCAATGGATTGCCTGATGTCTTTTTCTGATTTCCTCTTTGCTTTCCAGATCCAATTCTACTACTCAGGTAAATTCCGGGAAGCTGTTGACTTCTCCCACTTGTAGCATTACAACTTTATAGCTTCCCAATCTTTGCACTTTTTGAAACTTGAAAGGATATGTTTTTTTCACAGAAAATATATAGCTAATGGACTCTACTGATGAAAAGTATCACAGATGTCAAGATATTAGGAGATTTAATGAGGACATTCCAAATTGGTGTGAATAATGACACACCCGCAACTGCTGTCTGATTAATTTATTTGTCTTGGCATTGTCTTGGCCTTGAGACATGAATTTTCAGCTTTATCTAGACTATGTTAACAGCTAACAATTAGCTTTTACTTAGGAATATTTTTTCCCTTTCTTTAAGGAAACTATTCAGTCCTGCTGGATACAGCATAGGAAAACTCCACCAGCTGGTGCCTTTAAAGGAAAAGCAGCTGGACAAATTGATATAATTCTTCCCCTTAATATTTGCTCAACTATGAGCTGGTTTGAGCTTAGAGAGTTTCTGAACTGGGTATGATTCCCATGGGTTTAGGAACCCTCAGTGGACTCCACTCCCAAGAACTTCTCTAGCCTCCCCTTGAAATCACATACATGTAACCTCCATACCTTTTGGCAAAGAATTGCACAGGTTTGGCACCTGACCTGTGAACAACCACCTCTTTTATTTGATTTGAGACCCCCTAGTTGGAAAGCAAAAGGAACAGATAATTCATATGAACAGTCTTCATATTGTTGGTCATTTATTGTATTCTATCCCACTTCCTCAGTCTGAGTTCTAACTAGATGAAATATTCCTAAAATTTTTGGCAGGAAAAGTACAGATCAAATAATATTGGTTTGTGTGTGTGTATTTCCTCATTCTTACCCACACATATACATCTGTAAAATCCCCAGGTATTTTTAAACTTCAGGAGACAAGGTGGAGAAACTTGGATAGCATTCAGGTGCTTGTTCTCTATGGGGAGAATGCCTCAAAATACATTGTCCTGTCACCCTAGCCCCTCTAAATTGTGACTGAGGAATGAGAATCTCATTCAGGACAGAAAGAGGGTGAATAGATATTAGATATGCTCCCAAGCACAGGCTAGTGTGCCACTTTCTCATATCCTGGCACACAGCACCTTCTAACATAAAGCTCATGGATTTCTGTCCACTCACACTGAAATGGCTCCCTCTGATGGATGTAGCTCACAATTGGCCTCGACCAGGCAAAACGGGCCATGTTTGGATACACAGAAACACTGGCTAGAAGCTGTTGTGAGCATAGTCTGTGGTCAGAGAGTAAACTTGGGTGGCCTTCTGATCTGATCCAGCCTGTGAGTTCCCATCTTTCTAGCAGTTAGGAGTCTGCTGCTATTCCTAATACAAAAATCTCTTTTTCTCAACACTTCTCTGTATATACTTCCCTTGTGTCTCTGCTGTACATATCACAACTTTATCCATGACACCTTATTGTAAAAAAAACCAGTTCAAAATGGTGATTTTGAATTGGGCAGAACCAGGCTTGTAATGCCTTTAGTCAGGGACAGAAAATGTGTTTGGAAAGTTTTCTTGGATATAACAAATATTTCCATGGAGCTACAGGACCTCAGCACAGCCCCAGGGCCTGTTGACATCCTGACTTTCCTCTCCACCCACCACATGCACAGCACTGCACTTCCATTCACTTGGAACTTAAATGCCACTGGAGTCCTGGCAAGCTCATTCTTGTGTACACACTCTGAGAGATCCCATCCCTGTCCTGCTCACCCAGGCACAGTGCACACACGCAGCCTGTCATACACTCTCCCACCAACCCACACACATGCAAACCACTCCAAATGGAATCTAGATTTGTAAACTGCTGACCACATCCATAAACAAACTTGTTTAAAATTAGACTCCTGCAGTAAACAGTGGGTAGTATGAGGAGCCTGGGGAGAGGCTTTCTGCCAACTCTAGCCCTGACCTGCCCTGGCCCTTCTTCTAGATCCTGTGTTATATTTACTTTGGAGCAGCATGGAGGCAAGCTGATATACAGCCTGGAGCCCTAATTAACATGCTCCCTTTTCTCCTGTTGCAGTTCAATGTAGTTTGCTCCCAACTTGGATGAGTTCTAAATCAGTGGCAAGAGGTGCAGAAGGAAAACATTTTAGACTTCACAAACTAGTTTTGTGTTTTATATTAGTTTTCACGCTTCACTGTTTTTAGTGTGCTAGCTAGCCTTTGCTCCCTTGAGATGAATCTTCTCAACAGAGTGAGTGACATCTCATAATCATCCTAATAAGAAGAAGATAGCAACTTCTATGGAAATGGCTTTATGGGCATACATAATATCTGTTCTGAACATGTAGGATGCTGAGTTGTGCTTATTTCCAGTTAGTGCTATGTACAACACAGAACAACACTTTAAGCCACAGTCTGGTAAGTCAAGAAGACGCTTTGCTGCTTACAGTGCTGAGTTTTAAACGGCTCTCTGTTCTTTTAGAGTTCCTGGAAAGTGTGGCTGCCGTTTATCAAGATCTGCTGGCTGGTAAGAATCCAAATACTGTGATTGTGCCAACATCATCCTCTGGGCAACACCGGCAGCGCCAGCCCCCAAATGACTGCAACCCACTTGAAGGAGTTGAGGCATCTCTCTTCTACCAGTGCCTGGAGTCCTTGTGTGACAGATCAAAATACAGGTATGAATGGAGTCTAAAATACAAATTTGAAGTCTCTGTCTCTGGAGACTCTTTGTAAGGTTGGAGCTGTGAAGGAAGATGGGCCTTTGAACAAGCTGATATTCCCACATGGCTCTCACTGAAGAAGTATGAAGGGAAATATCACGGCTGAACAGCTTTAACTGAATGAGAGAAACAATTTCATGGACCAAAGAAACGTGCGGTTTGAACTGATTCTTCAAGTAATAGATGGATTTGGGTCTCTGCTCTCCATCTCACTTCTGCATTGACACTTTCATCAAGGAGAGATCCATCACGAGTTTGCTAGAGGGGATAAACAAGTGCAGTTGCATACTTGGGAGTTGAAAGAACCCACTGGGTGTATGGAGTATGAAGCCTTAGTACCTAGGTGAGTTCACACTGTCATTTGTACCTGAGCCTATGTTGGAGCTGGTTTCCAGCTAGAGATCCAGGCACAAAACTAGCTAGCTCAGCAGAGGATGGAGCAACACCAGACTTTACTGTACAGCTTTGACAGACACTTTGATCATATTCTCACTATCTGCAAGAAACTTTGCCCTCCTAGAAGGTCATGGTCTAGAAACACAAAATAACTCAGGACAATAACTCATAACAAATTCCACCTGATTTCTAGTTTGGGTTTCAAAATCCAGATTTGTGATCCACAAAATTTTTGCTGAGCTGCTGTCCAGTGCTATAGATATCTAAGCATGAAGTTGATGGGTTGTTTTGTTTTTTTAAGCAACAAAAGCTCTACATTCCCTGTATGTCCTGAGAACTTCAGGTGGGAAGAGTTCTGTGGGACCATCTGGTAGGTCAGGCTTTGCACAGCACTATTAGGGGAGCCATTCCCAACCTTTCATGCAGTAGCTCAATACTCAGGCTTTGGTAACCACTTCTGCCTGAGGGATTACTAGCCAACCCCCACATCTCCCAGGGGTACCACTACACCACTGACTGTTCAACACTTGCTCTTGATAAGGCAGTTTGATTTTGCATTAAATCCTTCAAGGAGTATTGGTCAAGAGCAAGCATCACCATGAAGATACTACTTAGAACTCAGGACTACCAGTTAAGATGAGTGTAGAAGAAAGGGATATGCTAATTTAGTCCTCACCTAAATAGTGTTCCCTGACACATTTGGGCTATCATTGGAGAGGGTTTCTTGCTCCTTGGATGACTGTCACTGATAATAATGTGATAACAACATCACTGAAAGTGTTCAAAAATGTGTAGGTGTGGCAGTTAGGAACATGGTTTAGTGGTGAACACAGCGATGCTTCATTAACCACTGGACTCAGTGGTCTTAGTTTTCCAAACTTAACACTTCTATGAAATTTTATTGACTTCTGAAAACAAGTTTTTCCCAGAGGAAAAAACATGCTAAGAGTTGGGATGTGTATGCCTCTGAGTGAATTGAGGCTTTTCTCACTGTCCTTGGAATGGAGACAGGTAAGACTGCTCCTAGGGATGTCCCTCAGCTCAAAGATCTTGCTTAGCAAATGGGGAGCAGATCCAGTGCTCAATAAGCAAGCGGGTGGCTCTTCATTTTAAACTGAGTCAGGACAACCTCACAGTGTTAGAACAGGTGAAAGGGTTTATTTCTTAAGCTGAGTCTTAGAAAAAAAAAAGATTATAATTTAGAAGAGAAGATGATCTCTGTTTCTCTTTTCCTAGCTGTCCGCCTTCTGCTCTTGTGAAGGAAATGCTGAGCAGTGTGCAGAGAATGACCTTCTATGGATTCCTTATGGCTCTTGCAAAGGATCAGGGCATCAATCGAGCCCTAGGTAAGACTTCTCTAAATGACACAGCTCTAGATTTTCAGTTATTCTGTATTTCTGTATTTCTGTGGAATTTTGTTTGTAATTACAACCCACATTTTACACTGTCAGGAAGAGAGTGAGGTGAAGTTTTTAGTCTTTTTGTTGATGGATTAATTTTCAAAATAACACTGTGCCTTACTGTCTGCCTGAAGCTGTGGAGCTTCCTCAAGGCTTACTGAGTTGAGGTGCCATCCTATGTTTTAGCCCTTTGTGCTCGTGCAGATTTTAAATGGCTGCTCTTATCTGTAAGGAAAGAAGGCACACCTAATGGAAAACCTCTGTGTCTCCTTGGCTGAAAGGTTAAAAGCCCAGTGCTTCCCAGCTCTTCCCCATCTTCCCTCAAGGTGGTGTGATCTTGCTAGTAGCTGTCTGTGGCCTAGTGAATATCCAATCATAAAACATAAACTGCTATAAAAATCTGTACCATGCTGCTGTGGGAACCCCAGGGATTAGCAACCAGCATCTCACTGCTTGTGTCTATGTTGTGCTGGTTTGGAGCAGGGAAGCAGTGTTATGTTGGCTAAGGACAGTATGTAATCTATCCATAATTCACCCACAGTTTCATATTTCCCCCATATGCCTTGCTTGTGCTCTTCCTCCTCCTACAAAGAAGAACAGAAATGGCTTTTCTGTTTGACAAGATGGTGTCCAGGAGATAAATTTAAATGGCAGGAGCAGGGAGGGAGGGCTGTGGGTGTTCCCAAACACTCATCCTCATCTTCATTCAGCAAATCACCCGGCCATTAAGGGTAGATGACTGTCTCTGTCTTTGGGTAAGTGTCCTCCTTCCTCTTCTTCTGGGGCCTGAGTATCTGCCAGTCCCTAATTGCAAAGACAAAACTCAATGAAAAGTTGTACCTTGCCTGAGGGCTGCTTCTTTTGCACAGGTGTGTGTCATAGTACAGTAAAAGTGTGTCTTCCTTGGCTGAGCCCCTTCTTACAGCAAACCATTTAAGCCGCAAATGTTCCTCTGGGGCAGGGCAGATTATGTATCAAAGGTGCACGAATACACCCCTGCAATCCCCTCTGAAAACAGGCTTAGAAAGCAGTGTATTCACTGGGAGGAAGGTGATGCCTGGATGGCAGCAAGCAAAATCTTTTTTTTTCCTTTGCCCTATGAAATCTACTTCTAGTCAAGCATAAAGAAAACAGATGAAAAGAAAAAAAAATCCTGCCCACAGCCTCCATTGTGCCATCTACAAAGTGAGTAGGTTTTCGTTTCCATTAATGTAGGCCTGTCCTCTGGCCCTCTGCCAGCCTCCTGCTGAGGCCTCTCTCAGAGGAGGGGCAGCAACCACAAGTCTGACAGGTGCTAGCATTTTTGGCAAGGAAAGGAGGATTCTTTTCCTGGTGTCTTTTAATCTCTCCTGAAGGGTGATTTCAATAGTCTTTGGTCTGTAGGGGATGACAAGCTCCCCCAAACCCTTCAGCGAGAGCAGTTTCAGGCAAAGGAGGTTTTGGTCTCACAAAGCCAGAAGCTCCTCTTGAGGGATGGGGATAGAATTAAAGCAGCTTGTTCAGGCTGGGACAGTGCCATTGAGTGTGCCAGGCAGACTGGAATCTGCAGTGTATCCCCAATGTCAACGTTGATTTGTGAATTCTTCAAGTGCCATTTATCAACTCTCCCAAGTAAATCTGGTGCCCTAAAGATTTCACTGTGGACTCTGCAACTACAGAAATAAGTTAAGCTTTAGTTGTTTATTCTTTTAATTGAGTACACAAAAAGAAGCAGACTGGGACACTTCTGTGAATCTCCTGACACTGTTTTGCAGTGTCAGACTTCCCTGCTCATTTACAGGAGTAGACCACAACCCAAATAAATGGGGGAGTTGGTTCTGGTCTAAACTTACTCTAGTTTTCAGGAACTCATTGCTACATTTTTGATGACTGCTGCCAGCCTCTCCTGCAAGAGGCAGGGACAGGGCTCTCCAGCCTCTCCTGCTAGAGGAAGGTTACAGAGCCAGCAAACATAGTTGTGTTCCCACAAGGAATTCAAAGCCCCTTCCCAAAGGTATTGAGTGTAGCATCCAGGTCTCCTGAAAAACCTTAGAAATCTGAGAACCTTAGAACCTCACTGTCCTGTTAGTATAGATTACCAAATAGGTATTTTGTCCTGGTGTGCAGTGGTACTCTCTACCAGGCTCTGGTAGGCAGTCTCTGTGCTGTTCTCTGTTATTTCTGTGCTGGCTGATCACACTCTCCCATGACCCTATACCAGGTGGAGTTTGTTAAAGAATTAGGAAGGAGGGCTTTCCTAAGAGCCCCATCTTCCTTTCTGGCTCTGCTAAGGTCCCAGTGTTTTCTGAGAAGAGCAAGGATTATCAATCAGCTGTTCCAGTCCTGAACTATATCATGTCCTTCATCTGGAGTAGGGTTTCTAAAGTGAAAAGGAGCATGTTGATCTTACACTGAGAAGGTACCCAAGCACTGGCCCAGACTTTCATGCTCACACCCGGGCAGCAAGCAATGCTAGAGCACAGTTCATCCACATTTAACTCCTGTAGGCAATGTGCAAAAGTCAGGCCTGACTTTCCTGAGCTGCAAGGAAAGCAAAAGCCTTAAATCTGTGGAGTGTTTTGATCCCCAAGATCAGTACACCCACAAGCAAGGCAGGTGGCACAAAAACATAAATAACCCTGGGTGGTACAGTGTATGTTTCAGGCTGTGGCACTGACACCACCACATCTATTGCATCTGGTACTGGTGACTATACTGGGCAATAAACAGAGGCCCAAAGTTGACAGACTGCCATCTCCCTGACAGTCAGTTCTCTAATTTTGTACAGTGAATGAAAACTGCCAATCCTCAGGGCTGTAGGAAGTGGAGCTACTGAAGCTGCCTCCAATTTAGTCTGAGCTCAGCTACAGCATGTATGAAAGGCACAGAAAATAGATCATCATTCTTTGTGTGTCTATGATCCTCAACATTGTGTCCCTCTCTCTAACAGGTATAAGGAAAAGTGTTTTCTGTCTTGCAGGCCAGATTTTGGATACTGCTATAGCTTGAACACTTTTCTTGAAGAATGAATAGCCTGACTCTGCTAATGCTTTCATTGGTTGTTTTTTTGTTCCCCAGGGGCTCTGCCAGATAAAGGAGACTTGTTTCTGGACCCTGCCATGGATGAGGAAATTGAGAAATTGTAAGTGGAATTGCCTAAACTAGGAGGTAAAGCAACAGATTAAAGGTAGCATGCTAAAGAAGAGTGGAATAAAGTACTGTCCTATTCCTCTGCTTTACTACAAAACAGAGGAGCTAAAAGAACAATCTGAACAGTAAGAGCTTCTTTCTTTGTGGTGCCTCAGTGCAGTTAAAATCTTTACAAAAGTCTTCAGAAGCAGAGGGGAAGAGTGTGACTCAGAGGGATCTAGAGAAAGCAGCAATTTCTTACAAACAGGGAAATTTTGTTTGGATGGTGAAAAGCAGGAGTGTTGGAAGGAACGAGATCAGCCCAGAAGACATGTTTAAATAGAAGATTCACATAGTGAGTCTGGGAGGTACAATGTGTTCCCCCTCTAGACCATGAACATCTTTCCATCCCTATGCTAGTTTCAAGTCTCTCTCTCAGGTTCACTCCAAGAGTGCTGCAGTAGAAGTTTTTGCAACATGCTGCCTAGCATATTTCTTTTCTCTTTCAGGGTAGCACAGGTTTCAGGGCTTTCTGTCTCTGGTCCTGCCAGCTCCAGTGCAGACACAGCAAACATGCCCGTTCGTAACTCACCCAGGATTAACTCACCTTGGAAACCTCTACACCATCGTCGAAAAATGGATGCTGAGAGTGAAGGCTCCAATGAAGAGACAGACTCCTCTGAAAACTGAAGGTTGTGAGGGTGGGGACTATTCCCATCTAGGGCTTCTCCAGAACCCACTGGAGGAACAGCACCTCCTCCCAGAGCATCTGCTCTAACGGTGGGTTCTGTCTATGTCAGCAGTGTGTGTGTGGCTGTGCTAATCCCCAGTGCTGGGTTCACCCATCTTTTCCCAGAAACAACTTGCCTTTTTCTTAGCTCCAAATCCGTGCAGGAATAGCGCCTCTGCAGAAGCTATTTACAGCTACAGAGTTATGCTTCCCTCTGCTGGCAGGCAAGACAAGCCAGCAGCCACCAGCTCCGCCACCGCTTGGAAGCAGCCGGCTTCGCTCTCACCGGGGCGCTCCCTCCCACTTCCCGTTGAGCAGGTGCTGAAGCGGCGGGAGCGCTAGTGCAGCCCGCTTGCCAGTGATTTGTTGTGTAGCTCAGCTCAGATTTGGCCCAGATAACAGAGTGGTTAAATCGCCAGCAGCAGCTCTGTACTTGTGTTCCACTATTATTCCCAGTAAAGCTGCATCTGCATATGATCAAAGGTAAGGAAATTCCTGAAGTTCCTAAAAAAGGGAAGCTTAGATATTGCCATGCAACCTGTCTCTGCTTTGTGCTTTCTTCTCCATGTGTCCAAGACTTGCCAAAGCAAATACAGCAAATAAGCTAGACTGCAGCAAGTACTGCATGGTGCTGTCTGGCTTCACTGCTGTACTAAGTGCCCTTCTGTGAGGTCTCCCCAACCCTCCAACAGCATATTATGGTCATTTAGAAAAGTGAATGTCAGAAGATTTGGAAAAGAGGGATAGGGTTGTTAAATTCCTTGGCTACAGGTTGTAGGGCTTGCAAGCATATAGAGCACCTACTGGGGCTAGGTGAGCAGAAGCCCTAAGGGAAAAGGAAGCAGTCATCAAATGAGATCAAGCTGGGTTTTTTTGTAAATATTGGTATTGTTGGAGCAGGAGTGTAGCCCTTAAAACTACGAAAATAAGTAGCATCACATTGCATTAATGGCAACGAACTCAGCAATTTAAATCTCCACAGACCTGGACGCTTTGTCTAGCCCAGCTCCTCCACCCCAGCTTGCATACACTAGTTATTTCAGGGGGAACTTCAGTTTCTCATGCTTCTTTGGGAGCCTCCTTGCTCCTCCTGGTCATAAAGTGTTACAGCACAGGCCACCAGGAGCTGGTAACCCAAATCTTGTAATAGGGTGCCAGCAGGGTTATTTATTTCTTGTAAGTTAAATTATTTATTATCTGTGCATTCTCTCCCAGTTTGGTGAGTGGCTGTGACAGTCTGGCAATAAAGCACGCTGTGTCAGGCCTCTGCTGCTTCTGGGTTCTTGGGTCTTCTGGGCTGCCCCAGCCGCTCCTTGGGGGGTGGTACCTGGTGGGCAGGAGCAGTGCAGGGCCCGGCATCTTCCAGGAACCCCTCCCCTCGGCCGGTGAAGGCACCAGCCCCACCCCTGAGTGCCTGGACCGCCACCACCCTGCAGCCGCGGCAGCCACACCACGGCTCCCTGCAGCCCCAGGCTGCTGTGGGTATTGTGACATTGACACAACTGCGTCAGAGCAGAGACGAAGGAAGAGCAAGACCCGACCTTTTCCCCCCTCATGCCCCACCAAAGCGAAACAACAGCACAGAGCAGCTGAGTAGCTGCCGCAGCCCCTCAACTGGACAAGAGAGGTGAAACCCATGCAAGCCTCTTCCCAGTCGCAGGCAGAAGGCTCCAGAACAAACAGCCCCAGCCTCTCTTTTGCTAACAGTGTGCAACTAGCCCTTTCCCACCCTTCTTCTTACTACCTAGTCCTCACCACATTCCAAGGAAGAGAAAAGCACTCTTGTTAAAACCAGAGACTAAGCTGAACAGGACTAAAAGTCCTCACAGCTGCACCTCATGGTTAAGTCAGAGGCTCAGTACTTTAATCTGATCCAAACATGGGCAACAAAATAAACCAGGGATCCAGTGAATTTCTTTACTTCTTTACCTGGGCCATTTTTGCTGATGATGTAGTTAGAAGCTAAAAAAATAATCTTTGATTTGATTTTTTTTCTCCCGCATTCATATATGTTGGTTTAGAAGACAGTAAAAAGGACTAGATCACGGTAAAAGGCAAACCCTGCAAATACAGAGGACTCCACAGCACCATGGATTGGGAGCAGTGATCAGAACAAAAAACAGTCATGTCACATGATGTTCAGAAAAATAGCATTCCCCTTTTCTCTGTTACTTGGTGAGCTAAGGTATGGGCCAAAGAAGGACAGGAGCACTGATGAGGGCAGCCCAGGAGTTCCTGTCATATCTTTTACAGCAATGAGGTTAACCCTGTAAGAAGGTCTGTCTCCACTGGCTAGTAGATAGCAGTGGGTATGAGGGCACACTGAATTTTAATAGAGTGGAATCCAGAGATATTCAGAAAGCATCCTGGGCACAGCCATGTCCTGCCCCCCTCTGCTTACCTTCTCCCCTCCCCACCCAACCCAGACAAATAAGACAATCCTGTGGAGTTTACTCCAGGCAAAGGTGGCATCAGTGCCTCTCGCTGGCTTCCCCTTGCAGTCCCCCTGGGTCATCAATATGAACCATAACGATCCTAAGGAGGAAAAAGAGAGACACCTTGCTACAACACCTTTGTGCAAAATCCAGAGACACGTAACAAGAAATTGGGGGGGTTGGTATTTTAATGCAGTGTGAAGTTATCCGGAGAGGACACTGTACAAAGGTAGAAGGTAAAATGACCTTGACTTCTAAAATTCTGCCTGGAATTTGTGGGAGAAGATGTATCTGACATGACAAGGTGTCCTGTGCAGCAGGAGAGTAAGGCTGGCCAAGTGGAGTTCACTGGCCCCCTGCAATTGCTCAGCTATTGTACTGCAGTCAACAGCTACAAAAGACAGGGACTTGCCACATAATTTGGGAATATAGTGATAATTCCAATGGAAGCCAGGTTATGGTGAAAAGCTGTTATGTTCAGGGACTTTCTCAAGTTGCCATAATGTAAACTCACCTGAATGGAGTTCATCACCCCATTGGCCAGGACAGCCATCTTGCCAGCAACTGATTTCACTCCTTGCTTGAACTGTGCAATGTCAGCTGCAGGCAGGACATTTCCAATAGACACACCACCTAAAAGAACCAGGATGAGTTAGCCCAGAGTCCCTCAGCTCCAGAAAGCACCCTGACCCCCTCCAGTTTAGGTCTTCCAAAGCTGCCCCCTTTCTCAACCCAGTGCTAACAAACCTGAGTGCACATTGTCAGCCTCTCCAAACAGGTCTGCAGAGCTGATGGCACTGCTGCCTGAGAGCTGCTGCAGTCGGGATCTGGCTTCATACTGCAGCAGAAAACAAAACAAAAAAGTTATATAGGAAGGGCACAAAGCACGACCTGAGCAAACAGGAGGAGGTAAAGCCAGAGCTGTACCACTGTAAGCACTGCAGAATGCATCTACCTCAGCATCTGCCTCCCGCCCAAAAAACATATCTGAAGAGATGGCTTTAGCCCCAGCAAACTTCTGCCGAGCTTCATTGGATTCCACCATGGACGGCCTGTTCTCAATCTCCCGCCTACTGGTGGGTCTGAGGAAACAAGAGGAGATTAAGCTCACCAACGCAGTAAAAAACCAAGACTTCTGTCTCAGACCCCATCTAATCAAAGGAAAGAAGTTATCCTTAAGTGTTAGTTGAATTGGGGCTCTCCTCCCCCCATCTCAGGACAGTCAGCACACAATGACAACAAAGGCTGTATAAACTTAGAGACAAGAAAGGCAAAGAAGTGTCCAAGGCCCTTTCACTCAAGGCCCTTTTTCCTGGGCTCGTCTGTGCCTGTGCAAGTCATTTTCTGCAGCACAAGGCTCCTGCTACAGCAGCATCTATGCCACAGCTCTCACACTTACCCTCTGTCCCCTACACAAGGGCACAAGGTACACCAGCAGTGGCAAGCACTTTACCTCTCTGAAACCGGCCGAATGCTGGAAACAGTCACCTCTGGTTCCTCCTCTTTGTCCATACCCCATGAAGAGTCCGTTTCCCATCGTGAGCCAAATGCATCTTCGAATGAGAAGGGACTGTATTTGTACCTAGGTACCAAAAGTAGGTAATTTACACCAGACATAAAATGCAGGAATAAGCAAAATCTACACTTAAGCTAAGTCTTACTTGGGGGGTCCAGATGTGAAGCTTCCACCATCTTCCAACAGGTCCAATTGGGAGCGGGAAGATTTTGCTACCAGCGGTGTCTCTTGCTCAATAACTTGCATCTCAGACATCACCGAGTGTGAAACAGAACTAGCACAACAAACAGGCAGAGTCAGGGCTAATGGGTCTGACAGCATCCAGTCCCTACAACCAGTCTGCCTCAAAACTGAATCTGGTATTCACAGGCAGGGCAGGTGACACAAGTTTTGAGGGAGAGTTGGGGGATGTCAGTCCCCTTCATCACTTATCTATGCTCCTTCAGAAGTCTTGAGCTACCTTCTTAAAGGAAGGATTCTGCAGGGGGACACGTATCAAGCAGCTGGGTTCTAGTCTAGACACTGACAGGCCACACATATCTGTGGAACAGCTCAAATGAGAACTAGAACCTTTAAACTGAGTCCCTATTCCTTCTGGGGCCCGAAGCATTTTCAGTCAGAGAACAGCATATGAGCACTTTAACTCATCTCCTTATCTAATACAAGAGCAAACTACTGCCTTCAAGAAACTTCTCCAGAGCAGGGTGCTTCCAAGACACTGTCTATACTATGCCATCTACAGCCAAGTACCTTCTGGACACCAATCCCATGCCCAGCCTCTCTGCTTGTTCTCGTTTCTTCCCTTCAAGGTTCTGGAGTTTCTTCTCTTCCTTCTTCCGATCAAGCTGCAGCTCCTGATAAGCCAGTCGCATTGAGGTGACTCTGAGGGAAAGAGCCATGGTGGGTGCCAGCACATTACCCTCCCTCACTGCCCATGTTGTAGAAGAACAAGTGATTAAGTAACCCCAACCACCCTTCAGAACAGCCACTTTCACAACTCTGCCAAAAATCCTTGCACAAAAGCCATTGCTTGTTTTGCCATCTCCTCCACTGGCATTCAATTCTTCTTTGGCTAACCATGATTTCTTTACTGTAAGCATCACAATGTCTATCTTCTCGCCATCCCTGCAGCCAGAATGATCCATCCAGTTCAGCTTTTGGTTTTTCTAGTCATGTCCAAAGGTGAATGGAAAAATGCAATACAGAAGCATCTACTCCCTACACTCTTCCAGGAATGCTAACGTGAATAAAATACAGCAGTATAACTTGTGCCCTGCTGCAAGGGCCATAGTGGCATATAGCTACTGCTCTTCCTCTCATGCAGTATGTTCTGTAGTCACATTTGGTGGTCCTAGGGTGAACAGCATTAACCTCACACTACTTCTGCCTTAGGTGTGTAAGGTACTCATCCCAAACAGGGCACTTACATGGACTCCTCAGCTTGTTTCCTGGACTCCACTGCCTGCTGCTCCCTCAGCTGTTCAGCCACCTGGGCTTGCCGCTCAATCTCACTGAAGCTCTGGCTACTGACCTTCTGGGCTCCAAGACCTTTTTTTGCACCCAGCTTAAAAACAAGAACAAAATCCTGTGAATTCTTTATCCTAGATTGTTCATTGTAGAAGAAAACCTGAATCCTACTTCTTGCTGCACCAATGAGGCCTTCAGTCTCCCTAGGTAGTCACAACCTACAGACCCAAAAGAGTTTGCAACACAGTAAGGAAGAACATCAAAGAGTTAATCCATCAGTGGCCGACACTTAGAGATCAACCACATATGTTTCAGACCACAACCAGTAATGATAACTTTTTTTGCAATAATATACAGGCTGCTTAAGGTCTCCTTTCCCCAAAACAGATCTCTACAGCTTTGTTAAGCAGAAAGCAAGAATCAGGGAAAGGACAGCAGAAATACAAGACCTTCCCTCCATAAAAGAGTTCAGACATACCCCTTTCTTGGCAGCTCCTGGCTTCTTCTTTCCAATGAGGGAGGATTTAAGTTCTGCAAAAGGAGGGAAGCAGCAAATAAGCAGAAGGGAATTAATTTAATATGCCAAGATTAGACAGCAACCCACATGAACATCCACCACAGTCCAGCTGCAGTAGCGTCCAGGGCACACCATGCATCTTCACATCAAAAGCCTGGGCGGGTAATTTCACCCAGGCAAGAAAGATGCACATAGAAGCTCCACAGTTGAAGAATGGTAGCCTAAAGAAGCATGTCCATTTCTGGAGCAACTTATAATTGAATTAAGAACTGTGAATAACTTGTCTGAGTGTTATGCAGCAAGTATCAGGGTAGTTAGAGAAAGATGAGGTTTATCCCATACACAAATTCAAGAAAATGCAGCTTCAGAGGCATGTGAAGGTCAGAGCCTCATCAATGCCTTAGGGACAAAGCAGCAAGAACTCTGAAGTTGTGTTTACATGAAAGTATAAAAACAAATGGACCTAAAGTGCAGCAAGCTATAAAAGCAACAGGTCCCCCAACACCTTGCACTTGTCCCTCTTGAGGGCATGCCACACTTGTAAAACCAGACAGGGGCCAGCCAAGCAGCAGGTGTCTGGGGAAAAGTCTGAGAACAAAGCAGAGAGGGATTACCCAAAACATTTTTCAGCTTCCTATAGCTAAATCAAAAATATTTTACTGCCCTTTTTGGGCTTTTCTTTTGCGTGTGGGTGTGTCTCCTGACTTTCTACAGCCATGTGACTTTTGTTAGCCCATAAATTATTGAGACATTTTCTTTTATCTTTTCTAGTCATATGACAAGTCCTTTTGAAAAAGGGGATTCAAAACATTCACACTACCTGAAACTGTTTTCCACTCGCTGTTCCTAACACTTGATTTGAGGTTGTTTGGGTTTATGTTTGGAGATTCTTATATTTCAGGAAACATTTAACAGAAATGTTAATATGGTCTCTTTACAGATACAACATATCTGGTTTAGATCTCAGTACAACAATATAAGCTTTGTCTTGTTCTCTCCCTCTAAGCACAGGAAGCTAAAGTTAGAACTGAAGGCAGAATCTCAGGAGGGGCAAGCAGAGCTGTCACAAGCAGCCAGCGCAGGCCAGCTGTTAGCCAGTTACCTCCAGCAGGAGCGGCCCCTTGTGTTGACAGATACATGGACACGTCTGAGGAAGAGACGTAAAACATGGGGAATGAACAGGCACTTGAGGACACAGGCTTTCCACCCAGAATGGACCCACTGTGCGCTAGGAGCACACTCTCAGTAAGGGAAGAAGCTCCAGCTAGATGTTCTGTGTGCAGCCAGGACAGTAATGGCATGGGAGAATCAGATAGAAATCCCTATTATTCTGAAAGCTAAAAATTCATTTGCCTCCAAAGGATCTGTGGGGAAACAAACGAAAAAAAACCAGCCACGTGGCTCTGATCACCCAAGTTCTAGATATGCAAGTGCCAAGTTTTGTCCAAATCTCAAAACCAGGAAAACATGCTTTTGGGAAAGCAACAGCTTTGAACTCAATTATCCAAACAAGGAGGAAACCTCCAGAAAATTGTGACTTGGTTTTGGGTTTCAGGAACATCCTAAGTACTGGCTCAAAAGGGAGATAAGCTTGTTTAGACATTCTGGAAACTGGCTCATTGCTTCCAGCCTCACTGAGCTTACTACTGAGCAGTGAGTATAAAAGCAAGACTGATCCGAGAGTGAAGAGTCTTACCTAGAGGAGCCTTAGGGGATGTGCTCAACAAGTCAATAGATGGACCTTGGCTGGGATCTGTGGGCACAAAACCAGAAGAGAACACTCAGCAGATTGATTCTCAACCCTCATCTTTGGGGTATGTTCACACCTCCACTACATCTCTCCTAGCTCCTCTGCCCCCACAAATAAATCCAGTTACAGCTTGAAATATGCAATTTCCCAAGCAAAACAACTTTATGTCTCCACAGAGCAAATTATTCCTTCTGCAGTGTTCTTACCACACTACAAGAAAGTAAACACTCTGCAGGGAAATATACAAAGCTGTTTCAAATTACAGCTATGCCCCCAGGTTCTTGGTTTCCTTGTCCTTCACGCTAGAAATTTTTCTGTCCTATGACGTTTTCAGACCCACCAAATTC
Source organism: Passer domesticus (assembly GCF_036417665.1). NCBI lineage: Eukaryota > Metazoa > Chordata > Aves > Passeriformes > Passeridae > Passer > Passer domesticus. The sequence continues at coordinate 39,272,335 of NC_087479.1, forward strand.
AAGGGGTAGAGAAAACTGTTTAGACAAAAAACATCTGAAAGCAGGAAAACGGGGCAGCTAATCCCCAAAACAGTTTTGTGTACATTTCAGGAAAAGCAAAGAACTGAGCCAAATTGAACAGTGTTTTTAGAAGTCTCCACTAATTTAACTAAACATCATAAGAGTGTGCAGAACTTCCACTCCTTCAAGGCTGAATCAAAGGATAAGTTCAGCCCTTCCAACAGTGGTACAGAACTGTATTCTCCTGGAAATGAAGGCAGGTTCTTGGAAAAATTATTCAGTAAAGAACTTGAAACTTCGCTACCTTCTGATGACTTTGCTGCTTTTTCCATCTCTGGAGAAGACTGTGCAGGATTCTGGCTGGCATCTGCCACATCCCAGGTACTGGAAGACTGCAAGGAGATATTAATTCCAGTTATTTCCGGAAGATGAATGAACCAAACAATCCTGAATTTACTAAGGTTTAGTGATCTGTATTTAATTTTAGGCCAAAGGAAACTTATTCCAAACTTCAGACTATGCCTTCCTTGAACATAACACATGGACAAGTCCACATTCCCTTAGTGGGGACAAAAATGAAAAAAATAAAAAGGAAGCTAAGCTGAATGTAAGGCCAGGAGGAATGACAGAATCATTTGAGAAGCTCACTAGTGTGAGGACTTCCCAGGTGAAAGAAAATTAGTTTAAATCTGGGAAAAGTGTGAATGAGTTTTTCTGGAAAAAATTAATCACCACTTCCACTCTCTCTATTTGCCATAGAGCCAATTCTTGCATTACCTGAGAAAGTCTGCCTGGCATGGTGCAGTTGCCCAAATCCAGTTTAGCAGGGTCTATGCACTGAAAAGTTTCTTCTAAACCAGAAGTTCAAAGTAATATCTAGTCCTTGCTTTAACTGTACAAAGAAACTAAGCATTAACACAGCACACAAAGCACCTTCCAGGGCATAGGTGGTAGCTTTGAGTTCTTGAAGCTAAAGATGGTCTCAAAAACAAAGGACATAGATATCACAGGGACTGTTCAGACCTGTGACTGTGTCCCAGGCAGATGATTGAATCTGACTTCCTCCACATTCCTACTGATTAATTATACAATTTAGAGTCCTTCTAAGCTAAGTGGGACTGCTCCTGGCTGAACAGCTGGCTATTGGAGAGCTATTAAGGCTGCCTGGTTTAGGCAGCTCTTCTCACCTGTGTGTGCTCCATGAAGAAATCAGCATCGCTCTTCTCAGGGGAGTGCCCAGGGGCTCCACTCAGTCCATCTATAAGCAACTAAAGAGAGGAGAAGGAAAAAAGAAGGCATCCTACAAGACTCAGCATCCAGCACCACCCATGTAGCACTCCAGAGCTCTGAGACTTACCTCAGTGCCATACTTGGCCATGGCAGCGCTTGCCAGCTGCCGGATCTTCTCCCTGTACATCTGGGCAGCCCGACTGTTATATTTAGCATTGGCATCTGTGGTGGTGCAGCCGTGCTGGCGGAAGAAAGCAGTCTGAAAAGAGAGGAATATTCAGTCTCCTGACTGCTAGATCATACTCAAGCAAGCACTAGACAAACTCAACAGAAAAAGAAAACTTCCCAGAGACAGAGGATGAAATGCTGAGAACACAGCATAAACCAACCATTCACTGATCAGCTTTCTACAAAAGTCTCACTCCGGGGGCCTATGAGAATCATCCGCCTTCTCTACCGAGATGATTCTGAGTCACAAAGCTGAGCACGAGCTTTCAAACTGAGCAGTGTTAGTAACTCCTATCATTTAAGAAGGCTACGCCTCTCATTTAAATGAGGTGCAAAAAAAGGGAGAGCTGCACATCAGAAAACAACACATGCAAAGGTCACAGTCTCACTTCCAAGCACACTTGACAAATTCCCCCATTCATTACACATTTCAGGTCAGACTGGGACCAAGAAAGCCACACAAAGGAAAAAAAAGAACAAAACAAGAAAGAGAGGATGTGGATTAGCAAGAGGGAAAGGAAGCAAAATGCCTACAGAGGCTCCTCACCGCGTTGGCATTGCTGCCCACTTGCATACACCTCAGCTGGAACCAGCTCCAGTTAGAATCCAACTCTGTGGACCTGTACAAGAACCAATAATTTCTATTAATAAAAACCAGGCAAAGCAAATGCAAAACCAAGCTCTGGCCTAAAATGGTGAGATATCTCACTACTATTCCAAAGTGTAGGAGGCAAAGGTGGAAAGAACATGTTGGGAATTTCTTTGCTCCTCTAAAAAATTAATTTCAGCTTTTGAAGCGAGGAAAAATACCAGCTTTTATCCAAATTTTGAGGCTCTCCCTTGTAATGCTTGTTTAGAGGGCAGAGCTTGAGCTAGGAAAGCACAGCCAAGAGCTTTCATTCTACATGTGATCTCACCACAACATGAGAGACTCAAATTCAGCCCGTCCCACAGGTTAGGCCAAACACGTGACAAAGCAACTGAGAATACATCCAAGTGAAGCTAAGCGACACAGAGTGTCTCATACCAGTTACTCAACTTCTCTCCTAACAAGTAAAGGTCACAGTTCTCTTAAAATGCTAATTTTCACAAGTACTGAAAACAAGAAGTAGGCTGAAAAGCCAACACCATCTTCCCCATTAGGCTGATACCAAAAAGATTGAACAATACTCCTCTTTTTGCCTTGCTCAGCATTACGAAAAATTATGTACACCACACTGCTGCCTTACTGGCAAGATTCACACACCACACTCTTGTCCCACTTCCTACAATGCCAAATCCAGACAGCGTTTCTGCAAAGTTAGCAAAAGCAACATGTCGACATTCCACCTGAGGCGCTTTGGAAACTCCATTTTGGAAGCGCTGAGTGGCCCAGACCCTGCTGCGAGCACGCCTCATCCACCCCGAGGTGACGGCTCGGCGGCACCGCTTCCCTCCCGCTCCCGAGGCGGGCCGGCTGCTGGCGGCAGGGCCGCGCTCCGCACGCACCTGATGAAGCTGAGGTGCACGCCCAGGGAGCGGTGCACGCCGGAGCAGTCGATGCACAGGAAGACCCCGTAGGTGATACTGGCCCAGCTCGGGTTCTTGGCGCCGCAGTCGAAGCACGACTAAAGCGAAGGCAGAGGGACAGCCGGGTTGAAGCGACGGCTCCGCCGCTCCGCCACGCCTGCCACAGCTCGGCGGCCCCGCCGCTCTGCCCAGGCGCTCCCCAAGGGCCCCTGCCCGGCCGCCCCAACAGCCGCCGCAGCGCGGCCCGGAGCCCACCGCGGCGCAGTCGGAGCGCAGGCCGCGGCCGCAGAGCGACAGCCCGGCACGGACTGTCCGGCGGACCCCGGCCGCTCCCCGCTACCTTGTTGGCCGGCGCTGCCCGAAGCCGCTTGAAGAGGGTCTGGATCTCCGTCTTGCTCGGCTCCGCCGCCATGATCTCTCCTTCCCAGACACCCCCGCGGGGACGGCAGCCGGCCGGGCCCAATCGGCGCCGCGGCCGCGGTAGAGTCGCGCAGGGCCGGCCCCCCCGCCGCTTCCGTGGGTGTGGAGGGCGAGCAGCGAGGCGGGTCCCTTTCCCTCCGGTGACGGGCTGTGGGGCAGCGTTAGCTCCGGGTCACCCCGCTGCTGCGCCGGCTGCCGGCCGGACGCCTCGTGGGGGTCACGGCGTGGCCCTGCGCACATCGGACGTTGCGCGGCCGGGCCCCCCAGAGCTCGGAGCGCTCCCCGCAGCCCCAGCGCTGCTGCGGAGCCCTGCCGGCCGTGCCCCGGGGCCGGCTGTGCTCTTGGGGCCGGCTGTGCCCCGGGGCCGGCTGTGCCCCAGGGAGCCGCTGCGGGCCGGACCGAGAGAAGGGGGCTTTGGAATAGCGACGGGCAGTGCCTGCCGTGGGCCATTGCTGCCGGGGAAAAAGCTCAGAGCAGCGTTTACAGGCATCACCTGCTCCAGCAGCCAGCCTCAGGGCACCCGGCCTGGTGCGCTGGCACAAACGAGCAGTGATTTGGAAATTATTTACAGAACCACAGAATGCCCTGGGTTGGAAGGCACCCACACAGAACATCGAGTCCAGCTCCTGGCCCTGCACAGCATATCCCTAAGCGTCACACCATGAGCCTGAGAACATTGTCATAACACTTGTGGAGCTCTGTCAAGCTGGTGCTGTGACCACTTCCCTGGGCAGCCTGTTCCAGTGCCCAAACACCCTCTGGGTGATGAACTCTTCTCTGATATCAAACCTAAATCTCCACTGACAACCCTAGGCCTGACACTGGTCATTCAAGAGAAGAGATCAGTACCTGCCCCTATGCTTCCCCTCCTGAGGGTATTGAAGACCATGATGAGGGATGAGGTCCCTTCAGTTTCCTCCAGGCTGAAAGACCAAGTGACTTCATCCACACCTGGTATGGCTTCCCCTTCAGACTCTTCTCCATCTTCATAGCCCTGATTTAATCAGGGGAGACCTCTCAAGAAGCTGTTACTTACTATGCAGTAATCAAGGCATCATGGCATCATGAGGCAGTAATCAAGGTAGGGAAGTTGTTATTTCAGAGCAAAAATTATGTCAGGGCCCTTAACACTGCTTTGTTACCTGCCTAGAAACAGTGGGGTATTGGCTAGAAAGTCATTCAGTTACAATGCAAGAAAAATAGAAAAATATGGTTGTGCTGTGAGCTAGAAGTCAATGGCACATAGTCCACTTCATGCTTTAGCACAAAAAAAAAAAAAGTTCAGGAGGATGAGAACAACAACAAAAGTTAATCAGTAGCATGGTACTACAGAGTACAGAGATGGAATGCATTGGGATTTCCTTACCTCTGAAAACAGGTTGCTCTGCAACACCATCTTGTCACTAAAAGAAACTCTTAAATAAATGTACTAATATCTGGACAAGACATCTTTCAGTATAGACTTAAAGGCTTTCTTCACTCATTTCCACAGATGTTAAGGTAGACAATAGAATCCCTTGCAATGGGAACCTAGGACCCATGGTCTTAGGAAGTTTCATAAAGTATTGGGACATAGAGATGCAATCAGGAGCAACAGAGTTTTCAAAGGGAAAAAAAAAAAAGCCCTGCAGAAGAACCCTTGCAGGTTTAGCAGGGTCTGGTGTTCTGGGAATCAGCAAAGCTCCAACTGTGATCACAGTGAGACCTGATATGGAGGGCACATGCAGTAAGATGAGAGGCTTCTGGCTGACACATCTGATTGAAGCTGCTGTGAGATGAGTTTCTGAGCTGGATAGTGAAGCCTGATCTAGCCTGACAGAGCTCATTCTTGGCAGCAGTCTTGTCTGCAGTACTCCCTGGTTTCTGTTGCTTTTATTCTATTACCTTAATGGTGCCTATATGCCATTTCTGGGATTACACACACACGTGCTGGGGAAGCAATGCAGGTAAAAGTAACTGATGGCATTTTCCTCACAGCTATTTTTAAACAGGTTGAGTTCCCTGATGCCATTCATGGTGCAGCTGTCCTGGCAGTCATACCAGGAGAGCTGATGTCAGGGTGCAGTAAGGGCTGGCTGCACGCTAGGACAAGGAGAGCTGTGAGGGGCTGTTCCTGAGGCCAGCAGCCAGGGCCCATTCCCACAGTACCTGACCACAGAGAGCTGGGCAGGCCTGGCATAGCATCTGGATTAAGATAGCTGGACAAGCTCATGGTGATGAGGTTGCTTGCAGTCAAACTGGGTCAGGATCAGGATCAGGCCCAGTGGTTGCCAGGTGTGTTTGTGGTGATAAGGCAAGGCAAGCCTGAGGTCAGGCTGATGAACCAGCCTACAGGTAAAGATCAACAAAGCAGTCCTCTAATGTAGCTCAGACAGGGCCTGGGAACTCTGAGCTGAGCCTAAATGCAAACACACCCTGCCCAAGCCCTGTGGGCAGGGGGCTTTGGGCAGAGCCACAGCTGAGGCTGCTCTGGACAGTGAAGGTCTGTTAGTGCATTCAGGCCCTGACAGGTGAAGCCACAGAAGGGCAGGAGAGGGAGTCTCTGGTGCCAGCTTGTGTAAGCTGCATCTTGTGCAGAGGAGGCAGTTCAGATGATGAGAGTGCATTGGGAGTGTTTGTGTTCATGTTGGCTGGAGCTGCCTCAACCTGAGCTGTTTGCTCCTGCCCTCTCATCAGTTATGTGGTGCTGCTCCCCTTCTCTGCTTGTTTCTTTCTTGTGTTTGAGAATGGGATGGGCATCAGTCAGCAGGGAGTGAGCAATTGTGTTGTGCATTACTTGTTTTTCTTGGGTTTAATTCCTTTTTTCCTATTATTATTATATTTTACTTTATTTCATTTATTAAACTGTTCTTATCTCCACCCACCAATTTGATCTTTTTCCAATTCTCTTCCCCATCCCAGTGGGTGGTGTGGGGTGGGTGGAGTGAGCTGTGTAATGCTTGGATGCAGGGTTAAATCATGACAGGGAGAAATGGCAATGCTCAGGAGGAGCCAAGGCAGCCTCAGAGGCCAGTAGGTCAGTGTCACACTTTGTCTCTGGTGGTCTGTGCTAGGAGACATGGGGAGCTACAGTGCCAGCTCCTCTCCTCCATGGAGGAAGCAGGGTTTCTGTTCACTGCATTGTGTCCTAGGAGTGCCTGCTACAGCAGGGTTGCTTCTGCTTCTCTACCTCAGCAGGGTCTCTTGCAGGCCTTCAAACCCATGCTGGTTGCTCCAGATCCTGGCAAGGCTGCTGATCCTGTCCATCAGTTTGGCGTAAAAGCAGCAGGGAGAGCATGCTGCTGGTCTGAGAAATAATCAGTTTTTTGTTGCCTTTGTCAGTACAGGAAAGACCTCCTGCTGCTGACTGTTCCCTGTGAATGAGTGCTGTCACTGCACTGTTCTTGCTATTTCCTGCATCTGTTTCTTTTGCATCTCATGTGCTTTAGTGCTGAATTTCTGAGTGCCAAGCTGACAGCCTGCTCTTTGGCTCTCAGCTTCCCTATCCATCTACATCCCAACTGTCTCTACCTCTTTCCTCCTGACTGCTGTGACACCAGACTCTGATGTAGCCTTCTAAATCAGAGATCACCCTCTGTTATCCACCTTTGCCAAGAAAAGATAGTTCCCAGCATTATCCAAGACAGCAAAGGAAAGCAAATGATGATGGCCAGGCATGATCTTGGGAGTCTGCCATACCACCAGGGACACATTTTCAATACAGAAGTCTGGTTAGCTGAGGGCATGAGGTTACTGTGAAAGACCTGGAGAGATTCAGGAGGGAAGTGCTGTGATGGGGATAAAACATGCCCTGCACTTTCAGATCTCAGCCAAAGGTAAAAAGTGCTTCTCTGTGAGTCTGTCCAAAAGCAGGGTGGTAGAGGGAAAAAGGGGACCTTGCTTTTTTCTCACTGCCCAGCAAAGAACATGGGTGAGAGGACTGTGCAGGAGAGACATGAGGTGGCTGAGTCTTCCTCTCCTGTTCAGACCCATTGGCCTCTCACACTTGCTGAATGAGAAGTTTTGGGAAAGGAGCTGGCAAATTGAGTAAACTACCCAAGAAGTAACAGGGAAATCTAGTTCCCCATGATTCACAGTGTTGTGTTTTGGACTACCAGAAATCTACAATGATGCCTTGGGCAAAGCAGCAATTCCTAACACAAATGATTTTTTACAATTTTTTTTTCGTCCTCTCTTACTAAGCAGTTCACAGACACTAACCAATCCACATGATTTCCCTTGGGGATAGCCAGTAACTCTGGGAGAAATCTCTGCTCAGTGTTTCAGGGCAGCCTGGCTATTTTCAGTAGTGGAAGGAGCAAAGATAGCCATGAATGGAGGAGAGGAAGATTGAGTAGAAAGCATTCTCCTTCTCACTACAACAAGGGACAGGTTCTCAGCAGGTATGCTCCTTCCCAGCTGAAAGGGACAGTGTGTAAGAGGATGCTCCTAATTATCTGTGGTTTCAGGGATCATATGGAAAACTTTTCCTTGGATTAGGTTAGGTTTCTGTCAAGTCAGCAAAGTGCCCTGCCATGTATTCACTTGGGTTGATGCAAGGGAAGCAGCTGGCTGAGGGTTGTGGCTGAGCAGGCTGCCAGTGTGCTGGACAGGGTGTAATTAGTAGCTGCCTTCCTAGGAAAAAGTATAGCACCAAGACAGGCAGTCATGTCACTCACTGGCTCCATGCAATGCTTCCAGCAAGATCTAAGATAAGGAGCTAATGCTGTATGTGTACAGTGAACAAAGTTTACAACTCACACAATTTTACTGCAGTCTTGCAAATGTTGAGGTTTGGAGAAAAGCCAGCAAAGGTTGAAGGAACACATAACTTAAGGAACACAACAGATGGGTAACACTGAGAAGTGTAGTCATGGATGGCTTCTCTGATTTGGGGCTGTGTTGCAGCTAAAAGGCTGGTCCTGCTGCACGTGCTGTCACTTGCACCCACTGTGGGAAGTGGCAGCTGTGGGCTGAGTTGTGTCCTGAGCCCTGCTCAAACAGCGATTCTCATTGCATTGCTGAGCTCTTCTTGGGCTTGTGCAAGTGCTGGATAAGTAAGGCAAGGGCTCGGAAGTCTAGGCTAGGAGAAGAGAGGACTGTCCCTTTCAGCTGTGCCAGGCAGCCTTGCTGGGCTGCCAGACAAAACTGCTGCAGTTTGATGGAAAGGCTGATGGGAGTGTAGAGCCAGGGAGGAGTGTGCTGCTCCTGAGTAGTTGTTAAGTGCATCTCTGTGTGTTTATACATGTGTATCTTCAGGGTTTTGTTACTCCATTTCCAATATTACAATTAAATGTTGATTTGCAAATGTGTGGTAATATCACCTCTGGCCTGGCAGGTGATTTGGACCTGGGAAGCTTTAGATATACCCCAGAGTAGGGGTGTGCCAGCTGATGTGACCTGGCATTTCCTGGATCTGAGGACTAGTTTTAGATCTTGCTGTGGTGGTCTGTTTGGAGATGTTACAGGTGTCCCTGCTGGAAGCAGGCTGTTTGGCAGGGGACAATCACTCAAGTGAGGCAAGATACACACATCACACCACATAGCAGCAATGGGAAAAAGTGAGAAATGAGTAGATCCTGAGCTCCCTTCTTTCAGGGGCAGTTGACAGCACAGGCATTAACTTGCCTGAGGTCAGAACCAGCAGGGCCGTCCACCCATCAGACATGACTCTTCCAAATTTTCCAGTACGTGTGTAATCTCTCTTCCCTGCAGATCACCCACTCAGGAGTTTTCTAACTAAACGGAATCCCTCTATTACAGGAACTAGTTGCCTGCAGCCCCTATGAGCATAGGGAGAGTGGCTTAAGCAGAAGACAGTGACCCATGAAAGAAAGGCAGGCAGAGCTGACCAGAAGACAAGGTAATAAGCAAGGCAAAATGAGAAAGCTCTTTTGAAAACAAAGGATTTTCAGAGTAGAAAGATTTTCACCACTGTCTAACAGGTCACTAGGACTGAAGGATTTGGGTGCAGGGGGAGTAGGTAGCAGTACTTCAGCTCCATTGGGGGGCTGCAATGTGTAGAAGGGATGCAGAGCCACTGGTGAAACAAACATCCATAGAATTATGGACACAGCATTCCTTAGGAACCGTCTGGCACCGTGGTGAAGCCCTGAAGAGAATTTGAGAGAAAGGGCTACTGTGGTTACAGCTGGGGGCAGTGACTGTGTTTGGGTGTCAGCCTCCTGCTGGAAGCAGGAACAATAGACTCAGGAAGGAGGTAGTGAAGTCAAAGGGGGAGAGTGGAGGACCTGGAAGAAGACTTCCAGCTGCTTGGACAGAAAGGAAATGCAGGGAGGAAGGGACCACAGGATGTGTAATTAGGACCCAGTGAAATTGCTGCAACTGAAGAGGAGAGCTTATGGACTCCCACACTAAGGGGGAAGAAGTGTTGAGTAGCACTACACTGCCTGTTGAGGTGTCTCAAGCTGCAGCTGTAATTGCCTTAAGCTGAGAGACTGACAAACCAGAGAACTCTGCAGAGTTACTGAATGATGAAAAACAGGAGGACATGGTAAAAAAATGGATATGCTGAAAGCAGCTGAGGTGATTTGGCCTGAAATTTCATTTAGAAAAGTTCACTGGAGCCATGTTGCTTAGTCAAGATGTTCTAAAGATAACTAACCAGTTTCTTCCAGTTACAGAACCTACTTCACCCACCCACCCCCCCTTCCCCTCCCTTTCAGCAAGGATTTGTTCATCATCTCATATTAAGCCTCTTTGATCTGCTAAGAACCTAGGTAGCTTGGTTAGCTTGGTAAAGTCTCACTCCCAGGCAGCCCTGAGTTTGTCAGCTCCTTGTAGCCTGGACCTGGGCAGTGCTTCATCACATGGTTACAAGTTTTTTGTTTCTCCTTTTTTGATTTTGGGTTGTTTTGGTGCAAGGTCCCTTTGAAGACACTTCACCTTCTATCATGCTACCTTACTACTGTTTATTTTGCACAACCTTTGCTGCCAGCCTGCAGTGGGTATTTTCCAACCACATTTCTATGGGTCAAGATGGGGTTTGTGGCACTGGTTTGTCTCACATTCAGCCCCATGATCTGTCAGTAGCTGGTCTCAGTCGAGTTACCCTAGAAATGATCACCTATGGGTCTAAGTGGAGTGTTCAAGCCCATTTTGACTGAAACACCAGCTTTCTTCACAAGCAGAAGGGATTTCAGCAGTCTGCTGTCCCTAAGCATAATGCCAGCAGCTCACGAATGCAACCAAGGCAGCTCCAGTTCACACAGAGCCTGCACTGCAGTGGGGGGAGCCTGCAGGGGATGACAGAGCTGAGCTGCACAGCCTCACAGCTGTGGCCTTGGGCTGGACCTGCAAACAGAGCAGGAGCAGCAGGACAGTTTTTAACAGCACTGACTGGTCTCTTTGCAGGATTGCCACATACTTGCACCTGCCTCAGTGCTTAGTGCCAAGCAAAACAGCCACAAGGACACAGGGGATGGGAAGTGGGATGGAAAGTAAACTGAAGCAGCAATGGCCCCAAGCTCCAGGCAGGGCTGTGGGAGTGCCACTCAGAGCTAGAGGCTAACCACAACTCAGCTGCCATTCCACAGCACAGCTGGCCTGTGGGCTCTGTGACCCAGATTCTGCCTACAGGGCAAAACCATTACAGGGTTAGGCAAGCTCAGCTGCTACTTTGGGGAAATGGGTGTGATCTGTCATAGATAATCTTTAACTTCCTCTTCCTACAAAATTCATCAACAGGAAATCCAAGCTTTGCATGTTAGTTCCAAAATTCTTTTCCAGGAAGATGCCAGAACCAAATGAATTATCTGCTAACCACAGGTGTATGTGCTTTCCACAAGGAATGGCTTTATTAAAAAATAAAACATGACTAGATAATTATTCACTGTGTTGCCCATCAGGCACAGAGGTGCATTTGTATTTTTTTTACAAAAACCATGGGAGGAAAAACAGGCTTCACTGGCCTTCTGGAATTCAGGCACAGCAATTAGTTTCTGTGTACATGTCTCTGTTCACACACAAAACTTTTGGCATGGCATGGAAGTTTCAACTAGAACCTTTGTGGTTAACAAAACCTCATTTGCTTCTGTGGAAAACCAAGTATCCAGGCAAAGCTATTACTTTAATATAAGATCATTAAATGTGGGTTGGTGTGGGGTTGTTTTTCCTCCTTCCCTCCAGCTACATCTTTACTACACAGGCTTTTACTAATCCAGATGGTTTTGGGTAGCCAGGACTAAGTGCCATGCATGTTTCTGAGGTATAGTCCAGCCAAACAATTTTTCATTCTCAGTGTATTGTCTGCTGTCCATTACTTCAGCTCTTGGCAGGAATTTCTGATGTGCAAACAGTCCTTAGGGAACTTGTTCACATAAGATACAATATGTCACAAGTTCTGGAAACCTTCAAGCAGCCCACTATAATCAGGTGGTCATGTTTTCCTAGGACAAACAAGTCTGTTCAGACTTTGTCCTGTGGAATTTCAGGTTGTTTGTACAGTAATCAGAAGTTCTGTTCACTGGACATTTCTGTCCTTTAGCATGTTATGGCCACTCCTACCTCCATCCCTAATTACAGCCTGACTAGAACTCAAATAGGAGTTGAAAGTTAATTTTCCATGTCATCCTCTGTAGCTCCATTCTATCATTTTTTGACCTTGCATGAAAGTCTAGCATTAGGGTTTGAAATATGCAGGTTAATCAAGGAAACTTCAATATTGTTTATAGGATATCTCAGATCATTTTAGTGCTGTTTTAATCTCAGTTCTCTCAGAAGCCTGACAGGCATGACTCTCTTCACATTCACGTGTGCTAGGACAAAGGAGCAATAAATCATTCCAGCGTGGGTCAGCAAGTGGAACACTTGCAATAACTGCACAACACTAATTATATTTTTACCTGGGACACAGAACTGAAAGCAGACTGGATCTTTAAATAAGTCCAAGTGCTTATACACCAACACCTCTAATTACATGGCATAAGCTTAGAGGCATCTTCACATACTGAACCTAGAATACTAATTAAATTCATAGCTAAATCCAGGCATTTTTAATGTCTGTTGCTTAGATATTTAATTGCCTTTTGGAAATACTTTCCCTGTTATTGAGAAATAACATAATGGACTCTAAGCAAAATGCTTTAGCCTTTTTCTTTTGGTTTGCACCCCTCTTTCCCATTCATGAAGTACATTGATAGGGGTATTTCAAGCAAAACCTTCCAACTGTAAGTTTCTGTGGTCTCACAAAAGCACTAAACATTAGTCTCCCATCTCTTTGTCCATGGCAGACTACATTTCAAGGCATCCAGTATGCTGTAAAAGGTTAATTTCTGTTGCAATGAGATATTTGTGATACTTTAATCTTCGTTAATTAACAGTGTTTGAATATCTATTCCCTCCTCTGTTTCAGTCTACATTTTGGTTTACTAGCTGCTGTTAACACAATACTGGTCATTTAATCCCGATGTTCCCCCATGACTTCAGCCTTTCTTATGTGTGTAGCACCCTTTTTCCAAGAAGCTCCGAAGCAGTTCACCCCAAGTGGTTGGTGGAGGCTCGACTGAATTTTGCGAGTCTGACTGCGCCAGGTCACTCACACTTGCTAGGCCAGAATAAGAATGTCACTACAGAAGGTTACCACAAACTCAAAATGCATTTCAGCAGCAGTTTCAAGCAGATATACTAAGTAAGCCATTTTTAAGCAACTGCTTGTTTGCCTTTGTACCTCTGGCAATGGGAGCTTTTCCAGTTTTTTGTTCCCTCCAACTCCTGGGCTAATCAGTCCCTATGCTGGAATATGCAGAGCACTAGGATCAGGATGCCAGGTCTTCCCAGCAGCCTCACAGGCTTTCAAAGGCATGAGCACAGGTGATAAAGATGTTGGACACATCCTCCCTGCTGAATGGCACTTAACAACTGGTCATAAGTGCACTTGCAGCAATTCAGGACAAAAAGGGGAGTTACCCCTCTATAGGTAATTTGTGCTAGCCAGCAGTGCAACCCTCATCACAGTGCAGGGGTCTTTGGCAAAGCAGGGAGTGCACTTATTGCCCTGTGTACGTCAAGAAGATATTGGAAAGGAAAAAAGAGGATCTCTGCTGTGCACTAAGTGCTCTTGAACAGAGGTGTAGCCAAAATAATCTAGATGCATTAAAAACCCCAACATACACAAGTGAATTTAGGAATCCTAAGCAGAACAGCACTGGAACATAGCTGTCATTTTCTTAAAACCAGCCTTCAGCATGTGTCAAAGTCCACTTTAGCTCAGGGAGCATTCAGTCAACTGCAACTTGCTGCACAACAGGTCTGTTCAGAACTCATTAGCCTGAACACCCACACCATGCAAGACAGAAGCTTCTTTCTCCTGTGCCTCAGCTATACTATCACTCATTCCTGGGGTTATCCCAATAAAAATGAGGGCAGTAAAAGGGATGTTCAGGTTGTAGCTGTGTAACTTTTACCAGCTGCCATATCAGGGAAGCCAACAAGCTTGCTGGTGAGGGATACTGAAAACTTATAAAATACAGGGGAGAATAAAGAGCTTTCTGCCAGTCAGCTTGATGGAGCTAAAAAGGGGAAACAATAGTAGAAGTTCCCTATTACCCTGCATATCAAAAATTCATTGAACAGGAAGCCTGGAGGCAGGGCAGACCTCAACACCCAATGTACTATGGATGCATGTGCACTGAAGTCAAGGAAGGATGCTTTCTCTCTTTTACAGAGCTCCCTGAAAACCCTTACCTCCTTTCACTGAGTGCAAGTCAAAAGGATCTGTTTCTTTCTGCACTCCTACACTACTGTAGTGCTCAGAAAAGTCTTTATTCATCCTTGTTTATTTTTTAGAAAACCCCTACAGATCTAGATGTTTAAAATGAAGCATTAGTTACATGGAATATGTGCCTTTAAAGTCCAGAAGCTGCTGGATATACTGCAAAGGTGGGTTGGGGCCAGGAGTGACCCAGTGGCCTCTGCAGGAGATGCTGGTATGGCTGTGAGGCACTGGTGGGACAGCAGCAATCATGATCCAACCTTCTCAACATAATTAGCAGGATACAGTCCAACTTGACCAGTGAGAAGTCGGCCCTTGCACCAGCCCTGCTCATCTTCCTCACTAATCTTCATTAGTTCTTCACCTAAAAGTAAGAACAGTCATTAGGAGGCAGCATTGAGAAAGGCAGCATGACATTTTGCCCACCTAGGATAACTTGATAAAAAACAAGACTATTAGTCTCAATCATGACACTCTTCTCCCCTTATCAACACCCTTATCATAATGCAGTTTAATCAAAGCCAGAATCACTGATCTCTTCAGTATTTGTAGTCAGTACTATCACCTCAGCCAAGGAACTTAAATAGACCATTGCTTCTTCTATTCAGTATCAGAAATCTTTTGTGCCCTGTAGTTCTGCCTGATTTTCTCTCCCTAAGGAACATTCTTACAAACCAAAGTGATCAGACAGACCTGAGACACTTTTTTCTTAGTGGCTCCTCTGATGTGCAAGTGGGAAGGAAATACAAGAAGCTGCTAAGCTCTGGCTGTTAGGACCCAAAATGCCTATTCCATGATGGAGTGTCTGGTTAGGCCAGTAAGGCATGAGATCAACTGATTTCTCATACTATGACCAGTAAAGACTTTTAACATCCCCACATCTACTTTGGGAAGGGCAGAAAGATCCCCTCCTCGACCAGTAGAAGGTCATACTTCTGCCAGAGGAAGGTCTGACTGCATCAATAGGACATCCCACATTGGCAGAGGCTCAGAAAGTCACTGCTGTTAAGCTGAAGCCTTAATGGTATGTGTTGCTCAGAGCAGATTCAAAAAGGAGATGACTACAGCTAACAAGTCATACCCCATTTCATCTGCTGAATGCAAAGAAAGAACAAAGTCAAGTCTAGAGCACCCATATTGCAGGATATTTTAAAGCAAGTTAGTGTTAGGAAGTTTAATAGTATGGTAACACTGCAGCACAAATATTGGCCTCAGGCACAAGGCCCTGCTACTGAAGGACTTCAGTGACTTCCAGTGGGTGTGTTTTGGACAGCTATAGCACAGAGATACCATGTAAAACTCAAAACAAGCAAGATAGACACACTCCCAAGATCACAATGTCCACCTGAAGATGAGAGGAGGGCAAAGGCAAATTTAAATTTAACTAAAGGAAGAAAAGGGGACAGGTCTGTTTGCTCCAGTGCTCAATCCTCTGCTGCAAGCCAGGATCTCCACTCTTGAGATACCCATTTTGAGCAACAGTTTGCATAGCTGTTTTTTGCCAGCTGACCTCTGCCTTCAGTAGTACATGTCAGTCAGGTGAGCTTCTCCCAAAATACCTATCTTCATATTATTTGAAAAGAAAATCCAGAACACCCATGTAATTTTTATATCAATGGTGCAAGGGAGAAACATCTAATAAAGTTCAAGACACAATAAATGCCCTAAGAAAAGGCAGGGGTCTGCTCTCCCTGCACTCTGACCAAGGCTTAGACAGTCTCTTGCCATGCACCATCACTACCTTTTGGTCTAGAAAAAAAAACAAACTGGATTTCCCACTGTGTCATCCACCTCAAAGGAGCTGGCAGTGGTCAGACCAAGGGAAGAATAAAGGTCAGTTTTCAAGTGGACATCCAATTCTTAAAGAGTGTTTCAATCATTCAGTGAGCCCAAGTGAGGCCAGTGGAAGGTTAGTAAGAGATTAGTGCTTCTGTACCTGCTTTAAAGCTCAGCTCGTCAGCCTCCTGTCCTGTGTAATCATAGAGCGCTCGTACCCGCACACCTGGTACCTGCAGGTCTTCCTCATGCCCGTTGGCATCCAGGCACTTCTTGGGAGTGTCCTCATCTGACCACTCCGAGATGTCCTCCTTCCCTCCACTGTGTGTGGGGAAGGTGAGAGGGGACAAGATGGTTGTTAGCAGATTGATTTTTCACCAACCTCCTCCTGAATCATGCACCACCCTGACTCCCCCTGAGACTGCTCTGCTGTAGGACAGGGTGCAAGAGGCCCAAAAGTCAAGCGAGGGTGAACAGGGAAGAGAGATCCCAGGAGATACTAGATTTTGTTGAAAGCACCCTAGCATTGGAACCCTGAGGGCCAGGAGGATAACTCACTGTCAAAGTATTTTTACACACACACTCTTCGTGACCTCCTCCTACTCCAGCAGACCTTCTTATACAAGGAAGGCCAGTCCTAACTGGAGAGCACAGCTGCATCCAGAGTTACTCCAGCCAAGAATAAGACAGAGAGGAAAAGATATGTTTTGCATCCTGACAAGATGTCTGGAATTATGTTTTCCAAGTCAGGGACAAGAGCAGAGGGGAAGAGCAGCAGAGGACAGACACCTGGAACCCAAAAAGCCCTGCAGAGGCTATGTTCCATACTAACTTCACATGGGTTGGTGCCTTCAGGGTGTCATAGAAGAAGCTGTTCTGCTCCTCTTGATAGGACAACCTGTAGATTGGCAAATAGGGCCCTTGAATCCAATTGACTGAAATACAGTAGTGGCCTTGAAAAATCTCTATATCCCCATTCTTCTCTGCTCAGTTCACTTTGGCCAGAGTCTACCTTTAAAGCAGGACAGCTACTGTAAACAGTAGGATAAATCTGTTCTGCTTCTCCCAAATTCTCCAGGTTTGCCTCCTGGCAAGGGAAGCAGCTATACTCAAACTTGTCAGGTGCTGCTCAGCACCATACCAGGGAAAAGCAGTAAGAATTTGTTACCTTCATTTAGGAAACCACACAGCCCCCAACTTTCTCACCCTGTCTGGGAGGAAGAACCGGGGAAATGCATGCCAGAATTAGACAGCACTAGTCAGACTGGGCTAAATCTTGTCACTAGAAGGATCTTTACCAGGAAAGCACTTTGTGAGGCAGAATGTGCTAGACAAAAAACCCCCAAAAACCCAACAAAACAAACCCAAAACCAAACAGCTACCCTAAACAGCATTTTCTACATAGCCTTTTCCAGAGTGCCACAGGTAAGGCCATAGGCAAGAGACAGGAAATTAAGAGATTGCTCTTATCAATCCAACTCATTCATGACCCTAGGCAGGACTGTACTTTTCCTAACATGATGTATCCCAGAATTCAGCCTTTACCTTGTCTGAAGAGGGGTCTGTGAGACAACACCATCTCGTGTAGGCAAAATGCTGGTCAGTGTGACATCATCAGCCATCTTGCCACTCTTCTCTTTCTTGGTGATTTGCCTCTGTGTTTCAAGGGACCATTCCTGTCCAGGGAAAACCAGTAATACCATCAAAGCCAGTCAGACAGAAACGCTCTTTGCATCTTTTCTACCCAATACGGAACAACAGAAGACCAGGTTGTACTTCAGTAGCAGCTAAAGTGGTCAGCTCAATATCCTTGCTGGTATAGCAGGCTCATTTCTGTAGAATCCCAAGGTGCAACAAGAGAGGCTGTGAGAAAATCATCACAGAAAACTGTCCCACAGCCCTGAGCACCACCTCCTGTTCTCTGACCTTGCAGCTGGATGGCTGGAGTATAGCTTGGCAGCCTACGTGTGCCCCTTTGTGCAGCAGACAGCTTGCAACACAACAATTTCAGAAGATGCCAACATCCCGAGCCTGCTGAGCAAAGACATGGTCTTTCCAACACCAGACTAGTAATGGCCAGTTTCAGCAGAGCAGCTAATTGTTTGGAAATAGCATTAGCACACTCTAGAATGCTGCCCCACCTCAAACTGAGGCCAATTCATCGCCATGCCCGGTCCATGAGTGTTGCGCCACCACTTCAGGTCCTCCTGGTTGTCTGCAGCCATGATGACTTGGTGGAGATCCCGATACAACGCATGAAAGCTACAACCAGAACAGACAGAACCAGCAGTAATCAAATCTCTCAGCAGTCTCCCAAAAGCCAAGTAGGAAGGAAGAGATTAACCTCATGCACAATTACACAGCATCCTCAATCCCACAGGATTAAGGATGCTAGAGCAGCACCTATTCAGCCCTAGGAAAACACAGCCTCCCTTACTGGACAGTAGCCTGGCAAACGGGACAGGCTTGTTTGGTGTGGCAGTGCCTAACAAGTGCCAGCACAGCTCATTAAGTGAGCACTGAAATAACCCAGCACATTCTTGCACGTGGACAGGGAGGTGGCTCAGATTTGTTGTCTCTACCATAAAAGGGGCACAGAAGATTTTTGGCTGTGTCTGTTACCCCTGTGTAACCTCTGCTTAGGGCAACTTGTGGGCTTACAGGCATTACTTCACAAAAGGTCTCTCTACTAAGAGCAAAACAGGTGGAATAATCATCAATACTAGAAGGCAACAGAGCTACTTGCCTTAGCCTGGGATTACATGAGGCTCTTCATAGAATAGAAATGCACACACAGGACAGTACTGGAGAGTAGTGAAAAAGGAAGGATTCAAAGGCAGAAAATCCCCTCTGTAGGCACTGCCTACAATCACAGACCCCCAGCCCTGGTCACTCCAAAGAGACCAAATGCCAATTCTAATATACACTTGAAAGGGCAATAAGCGAGATCTGGCTGATGCAAGCAGCTTCCAGAATTGGCACCC
Organism: Passer domesticus; assembly: GCF_036417665.1. Taxonomy (NCBI): domain Eukaryota; kingdom Metazoa; phylum Chordata; class Aves; order Passeriformes; family Passeridae; genus Passer; species Passer domesticus. The sequence continues at coordinate 39,291,193 of NC_087479.1, forward strand.
CTCACCAGAGCCTATGCACTCCAGGCTGGCAGAATTCCCCTCTGCATCAGGGCCAGTACCTTTCACTGGTGGAGAGGTTGAGATGCTGGTGCAGATTCAGAAGCATCTCCTTAAAGAAGCACAATCTCTTGCGCTCTGCCTCCTGACAGCCCTCAAACACTTGCTCCATGTCCTCCATGTAGCGGGGATTGTAGCGATTCAATTCTTCCAACATCTTCTCATACTGATCCTTGCACTGTAGGAGGAAAACAGCAATGGTGAGATGTGTTGCCCTGTAGCAAACAAGTCACAACCCTCCCTGCTCTGGCTTGGGACTGATAAGTTTTGTCCCCCCTGCACTGTTGAACAAATACACCAAAGAAATAAGAAATCCCATAGCTGATGTCTCAGTCCATTGCTCTCCAAATATTCTTGCAAGTTTCCTGGTCTTCCTTACTACTCTCTTTCATACAGGACCTTCCACACTTTCCCTGTTGTGGACAGACAAATGAGCTATTTTTGGTAGCCAAGTCTTCAGCTCTACAGGTTCCACTCCCTGCACCAAATCCCCTACACTTTTTTATTTTTTATTTTAAATTTATTTATAAATTAGGATCTTGACTAACTCCAAACACCAAGATATTAGTTACTGAAGTCTCAGTCTAGCTCACTAAAATCTCAGATGATAGGAATCCACATCTTCTTACAGGCTTCAGCTGAGTCATTTCACTGAGGAACATTACCACCAATGCTTTTTCCTTGAAAGGAGTATCCTTGTGACCCCCATCCATACAACACACACACACACACCTTCTCAGCCTCCTGAGTGCACTTCTCTACACGCTCCTGCAACTTGCGCATCTGCTCCTGTGAGACAGACGAGTCTGCCTTGGCATGGTTCTCCCTTGTATGGGCTGTTTTCTCCTCCTTCCGGGCTGCATGATAGTTTTTCTTAGAAGTCTCCACCTGCAGGAGAAGGGATGCAGAAAAAGCTATGATCCTGCCCACATTGATCCTCCAATACTCAGAGGAGGCATGTTAACATTTCTTAGAGTCTGCAGCAACCTAACAGGAATGCCAGTTCAGCATTTAGTAAACAATGCTTCAGTGGGAAGCTTCAAATGATCTCTTTTTCAATGCTCACCTGCTGTGCAGGAATACAAAACCTGTTACCAAAGTCTTCCCATATGGGAAGGAAGTTATAAAACCACAAGGACATGAGATCCTCGAGAGATCCATCCCTCTCTGGGGATTCTCTGCTCCTCTGGCTAACCTAGTTTGTTTGTCCAGTGGCTCTTGGAATCAGGCAGCCAGCTCAACTATCCTTATCTCTTTCCCTGTTCACACTTTGCTTACATCTTTCATTTTCTTCACCCAGGGTTTCTGGGCCTTTCGAAACCCGTCCTCTGCGTCCTTTGTTTCCTTGAAGCCTCCAATCATCTGCTTGTGGTAGGCCTCCTTCTGCCAGGCCTTGATCTTATCGGAATCTTCACCAGCCAGGTGGTTCCGGACAGCCAAGTGAATTTCACTCAGTTTGTCTGCAGCTGTCAGGAAGGCATGCCAGGCCTTTTCCAGAGTACCATACTGCGGACCTGCAGGAACAAGCACAGGAGAGGCCCTTATACCCACTGCCCACCGAAGGGAATACAGATTCTTTTCCTCTTACATACACCTACCAATATGGAGTCACTTCCCTAACTCTGCCCCATCAAACAAGTCAGCACTGAGTGGTCTCCACAGTTCCACCAGGCAGCATCTAGACTGGCTACTGGAGCTGGATGAGATGGGCATTTCTTTGGGCAGCTTCAGACGGTGCCTGCTAGGAGAAGGTTTCTATAGAAAATTCTCTTCCCAAATCTGGCTTAGGCTTCACATCAGAGAGCAACATTAATTCATGACTAAGGCTAGGCTTCTGTTCCACAGACCAGAAGGTCCTTTGGGACATCTGTCCCATTGTTTCCAGTCACTTTGTGAGACACTATCAGTTTGAGCACACTGCCACTAAATCACAGCGTTAGTAGTTATTCTCAGACTGGAGGAGAAGACAACTAAGCCTTTCTTAAAGGGGGGGTATCTCCAGCTTGACATGGACTGCCCAAGAACTTGCCAAACTAAGCACAAAGTTGGTTTTTTTTTTAATAACCATGCACATGACAAGAGAACACATCTCCAAGTGAATCAGAAGACTGACTACAAAAACAGGCAAATACACAAAATAGACACCAAAGAAAGTTACCCCCTTCCTGGGGAGAGGAAGCCTGCTCCTCAAGGAAACAGTGTCACCTCAGGAAGAGATGGCACACAAAGAGGGGAATGCAGTGATTGCTTCCTGTTCCCAGTCTGATATGCCAACTTTACCTCTCTCCACATTGGTCCTCCACTTACGGGACCATTCTGTTAGCTGCTGGGCATAGTTCTTCTCTATCTTGGCTCGCTCCTGGAAGCAGGAGATGAGGTCATTGCAGAGCCGGTAGCCATCATCCACACGTTTCACTGTCCGCTTGTAGTTTCCAGCCTGAAATGTCACACAGCATTGTTTATACCGTACTGACTTTCACATTCCTACAAGTACACACAAGAGCAGGTCCATCATTGCACAGGGAGGGAACATGGGCCCTTCTGAAGGCAGCATCTGGGTTCAGACCCTCCTCTGGCAGTCTCAGGCAGACACAGCACTGGAGGGAAGAAGCTGAGATGATTTGTTTGCTTCTCTCACAGCTCAGATCAATGTCAGCTGAACAAGGACTCTCATTCCACAGTTATCTATGGAAGACTCACTACTCCCTGCAGTAACACACAGCATGACACTGAACCTTCCCACAGCTCCTCCCTTCCACTCCTCAAGGGCAACATGTCACCACAGACCTGGAACTCAACCCAATTCCACCAGTGGGTGGTAAGATGACACTCCTACCTCCCTCACACTCCAATTATCCTTCCTTACCTCCCAGAAACTGCCCCCAGGAGCCTCCCCGCCAGCATCATCTTCTGATGACATCACCCTCTTTTTCTTGCAGCAGAGAATGTTTGCAGATTTCAGTTACCCTGAGAAGAGAGAAAAGTGATTTCCATCATAGCACTGGCTGAGCCTTTGCAAACAGCATAGTTCTCCATTACTCTGGGAGCTGGAGGAGCCCAACTTGCTGCCCTGCAGTCAAGTACTGTCATCAGTGCCCCTCAGCTGCAGATGGCAAGGTCCAGCAGAGATGCCCAGGGCTGAACTGGCCTCCTCCCTCCCTGCAGACAAGAGGCCTCCTTGGCAGGCCTGTAACACCTTAGGAAAGGATGTTGTAGAAGACAATCTTGCCAAACCTTGGCTGTGCAGATATCAGACATGCTCATGAATCCAACAGTCTTCAGCAGCACCAAATACTTCTGCAGAGATTCTGTTCTTAACCAAAGCCCTCGAGAGGGTAAGAGAAACAGAGATAGCTAAAGCTCTTTAAAATCTGCCTTGAAAGACTTTAAATAAAGTCTTGTGTCAATGGAGATGACTCCAGCTTCCCAGTATGACTCAGGATTACAGGATTACAACAACTGGCTGGGGAAAACAAGGCTGAGCAGTCAGCAGGCAGGCATGTCTTGAATGGGGAGGAGCCCTATAAGCTGCCCACCAGCTGAGCTGGGCTTGAGCAGAAGTACAGAAATGTGCTGGGGCATACCCAGCCAAACAGCAGTACAGGTGCCTGTTACCCAGCAGCTCTGCTTCCCTAGAAACATCCCTGCACAGCTGCTCTGTTCACTACACTCACTGCATTAGGCTCCAAATCTAGGCTGGAAGGTAAAAGGCTCCTCTCATTCTCTGCTGTCCAGAAGTTTTGTCCATTCCCTTGTGCTAGCCTGCACTGTCCTTTTGCTCCTGATGTGGTACTAAGCCATGAATTCCTTGGGGAGAGGTTCAGGGTTGTTCTTGTGCAAGAATGAGAGAAGGAGAAACAGGACCCAAGCCCAGTCACTTGCTGACAAACCCAGTTCTTTTCAGACAAGCCCAGGTTAATGTAGCATGCATGGCCTTTGCTGCCACTTCTCCTCTTGCACATTCCTGGTTATAAAAAGCTTCCCTCACACCCCAGAGAGGTATCTGCTCATTCTGCCAGCCCACAGAGCACACAGCAGAGAAGAAGATCAGGTCAAGAGTCCACATCTCCCACCTCATGCAAATCCTTCTTGGTGGCATGAGCCATACAGTGAAGTGCCCCAACCCAGACTTCAGGAATTTCTGACATTTGGCTATGTTTGCCCAGTGTCATTCCATGGAGTATCAGAAGTATATCAGTGCTGTTCCTCTGGCCTTATTCAGAAGGCTGGAAATGCTGAATTCCAGTCACTGAAGCAAGTCGTTAAATGGGATATGACATTCAGGTACACAAACCCTGAAAAATTAATTCCTCCACCATGCCACCAGCTGTGCCTGTCCTCCCTCCCCACCATTTGTCATCTGACTGCAAACCATCTTACAGCCTCCAGAGCATGCAACTCTACTCCTGGCCCCAGTAACTACATACCTGAAAGCTGAAAGTGAGATGCCACAGGGAGAGCAGTGGGAAGCTGGCAAGTGAGTCTCAAGCTCTTCAGACTCTGAAAAAAGACTGGAGGAGACAGATATGGACACAGTCAGACACTCCTTTGCAGGGATGATGCCTGTTCTGATGCACACAAAAGGCTGTCCCTTTTCTACCAGCTACTTAGGAGGGGCACCCTCTGATATAGCAGCTGCACCCACTGTGCCTCCCGAGATGCCATGTTCCAGCACGTAGGAGAGATGCCAAATCCTTGTGTCACAAGATCTAGCCCCAGAGAGAGTTAAAATAGAAACACTGGGGTGGCTGACAGCACTGTGCAGGAAAGGTAGCATCACAACAGCTGAGCACAGGGAACAGCTTGGGCCAGAAAGGCCCAAAAAAAGCACCCAGGCACCCCACATGGGGCCTGGTCCCCCCCACTGCAGTGTCCAGTTTAGCAAACAGGACAGTGCCTTCATGCCCTTGCTGCATGTACTTTTACACATAGCAGCCTTTGGGAGAATGAGAGAAGGACACACACATACCTCCTCCAGTCTCTTTTAACTAAAGATGAAGATTTATACACAGGTCAAAGAACTTGATAACTCTACATAAAGAAAAAAAGAAAAGCCACCAAAACTCACCAGAATGCATATTCTGGTCTACAGTCCCTTTAGTACAAGAGCACCTAGCACTGCACTGGTAGGATGTGGCCATCTAGCAGGGAAGCTTTTTTGTCCCTTGCTTCCAGTAAGTTGTTCCCATCACATTCTCAGAAATCCTTTATTTTGCTATATGGCACAGGTAATGGTCATCAGCTTTCTACAGAGCAAAGAGAAGTATAAGGTCTGCAAAGGCTAAGAAAAGCTAGGGCAGAACAAGGCATTTTTGTTTATCTCACATTTACATTCCTGGGGATTTACCTCAATCTAAAAAGTTAATTTATTTAAAAAAAAAACAAAACAAAACAAAAAAAAACCAACAAACAAACCCATACAAAAATAACAAAACCCCCTCAACTACAGATAAGCAAAAAAAATCCCACCAATATGCACTCAGCTGAGGCTGGAAGATGAGGGCAGCTGAGAGTAGAAACTGCAAAACATGGAAGTGGGATTTTTAGCCAGATGATAAGACCATTTTTGAGAAGAAATGAAAGAAGGTAGGGAAACAGAAGGAAGGAAAGAAAATCAGACTAGGTTATTGCAAACCAATGACTTTTGGTGAAGAAGGGGAAGGCAAGAGGTTGAGGGGGAAGAGTTGTGACTCTGAATTATCCAGGTCACTGGATAAAAGGCTAAAGCTTCCAAGTAGTCCCTGATAAAACCAGACTAAACATTCCTGAAATTGCTATGATTAAAAAAACCTTTGTGAAGGTATGTAAAAATGTATTTAAAACCCATCCTTTCTTTCTTTCTCCTGATGAAGATATAGATCAATGATACATGACACATGAATGCTGTATCACTTTTTCCACGCTACTCCCCCATCCCCACTTTATCAGGAAGCAATGAATCACAAACATGCCTTCCATCTCTAGTGTCCAATTTAGGCTGAGTACACAGTACTAGAATTTGGGGGGTAAATGTGGAAAGCTGTTGTATGGCAGTATATGCTTGTTCATTTGAGGGACAGTCAGGCTAAGCAAACATCCCAAAACCTGAATCCATTCTTTCTGCAGTTTCCATGTTAGATTTTGAGTCACATCTGCTTGCTTTCTCAGGAGTCATCAACTAAAATAACCAGATTTACTATCACTAACAGGCTCTGAAATATAATAGTAGCTGTGCTGGATCAGACTAAGGTTTATCATGGCCTCATAGCCTTTCTAGAGAGCAGCCAAAAGGAGATACCTTCCCTCACTTTGACTACAGAGCAAGCATACATGATGTCTCCCTGCGTGCTCTCCAAGCCTCTAACCACTTGCTGACAGGAACTTCCCTGAGCTGGATGTGCCACCTATGGAAAGAGCACTCACCAGATTTCTCTTCCATTAATTTCTTCAACCTGCTTTTGAATTAATATGATTTTTCAGCATCTGTGATATCATGTGTCAAAGTATGCCACAGCTTAAGGCTTTACTGTAGCCATCAGCACAATAGCTGGGGGGAAAATACAATGAAGTGGTATAATATTTCTGCAGGCTAATTTCCCTGACCTGAGTAAGCAGTCAGTTGAGTAGGTATTTCCATAGCAGTTGTGTAGCCTTTATAAAAATCCAGAAAAATCCAGCTTGGTAGAAGCAAAAAGGTCAAAGAACAAAAACGAACCTTTCCTGCTGGGCTTTTTCTGGACTTTACATACTTCATGAGCCCATGTCAGTCAGCAGATCAAACTGGATCTGCATGCAGACATAGGGAAGGTACTTAGTACTGCACAGAGGGGCTGAAAAGAACAGCTGCTGCTGTCACCCTGAGTGAGCCCTGGATGAGCAAGTAGATTGCCAGTCCACCCCTTCATGCCAATCTATTCCTGAAATACCACATGGTGTGAGCCACTCAGTGTTTGAGACCAGGGAAACCCAAGTTTGACGGGAAAAGTAAATATATGTGCCAAAGCCTTGACGTTGTTTTACAGCAAAGTAAAGATGACAGGGATACCTCATGGACAGCCTGATTTAGCAAAAGCCACCAAATGATTCAGGAGGGCTGGCAGAGCCTGTACAGTATGAGCAACATAGCTGAAGTTATATTGGATCAATTAGAGTTTTATGTGGGCCAGTACCACATACAAGACTCCTAATGCCACTGCCACCTCTGCTAAGAGGAGGCTATCTAGCAAATCATATTTGCAGGGCAAAGGAATGTTCATGCCTACCTTCCCACCTTTATTTATCAGCTCTCACAGTTAAGAGCTACTTAAGACCTCACAGCAGCTCCTGCAAGAGGAGGTCTCTGAAGAAGAGGGAAAGAGTGATTACACTGCTGTTCATTTCTCACCTGCAGAGGATTAGGGATAAAGGCATCACAGACACCACTACAACCAGCAACATCAGGCAAACTGAACCATGCAAATGACAGCTACAACTATTTCTGCTTGCTGTGTTAGAAAAGATACCTCCCTTCTTCTCCCACGTACCTGCTCTCACTTAGGAGCCAACATAATTATTAGGCCACACCTGCTATCAACCCCCTATTAAGTTATCAAAAAATGCTTCTTGCTCTTTAGCTGCAAAAAGATGGAATGGCTCATGACTGTCTCACTGATCCACTCAGGAAAATACCCGAGGGCTCATTGTGATAGAGCTGTTTCTACCTTTAAGCTATGTTGTTATTCTCACTTGTGATCCAGTCAGGGACGTGTCTGAGACCACAGATCCCTGCCCTCAGACCAAGGTGTTAGGCTAAAACATTCCCTTTCAAAAACATGTGAAACCTACTACGTGTTGTAGGGTGTGCCTTGTTGCTTCGTGCTTTCACAAGATCTGTGCAACAGGGTCCTCATCCACAAAGGAAACTTCTACATCCAAAAGTAGTAATAGCTCTTGTCCATTGAAGGCTTTCCTCAGGCAGGTAAAGCACAGAAATTCTCTTCCACCTGTACCATATTCCAGTACTTCCAGCCTCCAAATGCCCAAGACACCACTTCAATGCATTGCTTGACTACCTCCTGAGAATCCTTATGAGCAACTGTTTTCCTAAATTACCCAAAAGCAAACCTCTGAACTCTACAAAGGCTCACAGGGCTGCAGCCCTGCAGGAATTCATCCACACAAAAAAAGCTTGTAAATTGCACCAGACAAGGCCTTCTGCCCAACTCCTCTTCCCTTTCCCAACTACAGCAGCAAATGCTGCATACAGACACATGTAGGAACAAATTGAGTTACATTTATCTAGTAAGTGAGGCTTTGGTGAAGACGCATTTTTATTGTGGATCAATTTCTATATAGGTGCTACAGCCAAGCTAAGCAAAAGTTGTAATCAGTAATAGGTTGCTACTAATTAATTTCCACCTCAAGACAACTACCACCAGAAAACAGGAATTTGATTCTTTCTGCAACCAATTTGTTTGATTCCCCGGTCATTTTTCTGTAGAGCACTCAGTGGTCAAGGCATTCTTTTCCCTCCTGGCACTCTAGTATAGGTTGCAGATAAATGTTTCAATCCAAACAATCCAATTACTCAAAAAGATGGCAGCCTCCCTTCCCTTACAGAATGACAAGCATGAAATCCCTTTTCTTTTTTTCCTTTTAACTTGTCAGAATGAAACTAGAGAGCTTAAGCCAGGAGGTTCCACATCACTCCAGCAGTGTAACAAACTCGATTGCAGTTGGTACAACAGAGAGAACGAAATGGGGCATGGGACAGGGTGTCCTTTCCAGACTCCCCAGCTCTGGAACTGCACATCCAGTAGCTCTGCACCAGAAACTGGGATGATGTCCAGTAATGTCCTCTTCACTGCCATTATGTAGGAGTTCTGGTATTTATAGGCATACTCACCTTTCTGAAGAGGAGACAGTTCTTGTCTACTGCTAGAAAGAATGCCAAGTAACACAAAGATCCCCCAAAACTTCCCTTAGAGGTATTTATCTTATTGCAGTGTCACGCCCTCAGCAGTCACCTGACTGGGAAAGGGACTAAGGCAGTGTTTCCCAGCTTCTCCCTAAGGACTGGAGCCTGCCAGTGCTGTCCAATACAGTTTCAAGCAAGATTTCAGCTCATTTCTCCATCCAGGGAAAGGCCAGAGAGACACTAGGCAGAACAGTAACTACACACAGAGGTCACTTCAGCTCTGTGCAAAACTGTAACAGAAACCCATCTCCCAGCCCATGATTCTCTAGAGATCATGTGGCTATCCACTAGCAAAATTCTCAATGATTACACCAAAGTACTAAAACACAGACAAGACTTAAGTCCAGACCACAGCTTCTTTATCTTAGTCTTCACATTCAGATCAAGTTAATGTACTGATGACATTCTCCATGTGCCACCCCAAGCTGTTTTCAAAGTGTTCATGCAGAACTCAATCCTTTCTACTATTAGCTATTCCCTGTCAGCAGCCAAGGCTACAGGACAGGCTTCTACTAATACACTGCTGCTGATCCAGGGGTTAAGATTCCTGGCTGACATAGCTTTACCAGACAGAAACTGTTTTACCAAGAAAAGGAAAAATATCTGCTTTTATTTCCAATACGACGTAGAGGATCTTTAATACTACAGGAACACAGATCTACTTTGGTTAACATGACAGTATGAGACAATGTTAATGAAGGAATGTAGTGAGCCATCAAGATATATGTTAAGTTTTTTTTCCCCAGTTGTTCTTTTTATAAAAAAAAATAAATTATCATCTCAAATACAGAGCTGAAGGAAAAAGCCAGCACTGAACCATTGTGTACCATACTCCAACAGGGTAATAGGCTATGTTCATTTTTATTCCAAAGGGTTGTTGGAATAACTTAAACATGTATGTTGTGTCTATGTGTTGAGCAGCTGCAGCTGACAGCTTAGTAAGAAGCCACACATACAAATTACATGGAACAGCACTACTCTAGCTGCTTTCTTAGACCTGTTAACAGCATAATTCCTGTTTCACTCCTTAGTCACAGCATGCTCACTTTCCAGCTCTCACACTCCCTGTCTCACCACTCTCTCAGGGCAAGGTTTTAACCCAGGCAGATATGGAGAAGCTGAAATTGTTGCTCTCCCACTCCCTGGCCTCTTCACTTGGTTGCTTCTATGCTGGATATTTCCCAGGGTACTTCCCACCCAGCTGCATCAGTCTCTGCAAGCAAACACCAAATGCATGCACTTCCCTTTTCATCAGATGGGACCCCAAACGACTGAAAGTTCTTTCTTCCTAAATCACTGATAAACAGGTGTTTAAAGCTCTAGTCAAAGCTAGTATATCCCTCCTCAGCAGTATCAATCCACATTGAATGCAAACATTTTCCAGGATTTAATCTACATTTTACCTGGTAATATTCTTTTCTGCACTTAACTGGTAAAATCAATAGTCCATTCTGTAACAGTTGCCTGGAACTTAGTAAAGTAAGTTACTGTAGCAGCAGGTTAGACCAGTCTGTCCTCTCCAACTAGGCTTGGAGTAAGGAGTTTGATTTGTTTGGATCTTTACGTGAACAACACTGATCCAAAGAGAATAAAATGCCCTGGACTCATCTAACCCTGAGTAAAGAGGCACAAAAGTGGTGATCAGGGGTGTTTCCTGTGGTTGTGGATGGGGAGTGGGTAGGGAAGCAAACTCCAGTAAGTTCCTGCCACTGGAATATTCTCCTGTGATTGAATCACTTTGCAATGCCAAGAGCAGGGATCAAGTTTACATGAATGCATTAGGAAGTCTTAAGGAAGCAGACTGCACTCAATGTAATCACAAACTTTGTGGGAGCCACAAGCCAGTTAGTTCCATTCTAACACTGTGCTTCTGGTGGTTTCTTGCTTCATTAGACTTCACAGCAGTCAGAAGTCTCCAGACTTCTCTGCTTCCTTCTCCCACTTGGAAGCCACAGTGACTTTTTAACTCATCTGCACTTCTGCAGCTTCTAGGTTTCCTTTACCAACAGTTGTCTTTTCCACTGGCTGCTTTTTGAGAAAGAGGAATGGGAGATAAGAGTTGGAAGAAATTTGTCCTTCAGACCAAGTGTGTGACAATCATATTTTAAAGTACTGCATTTCTTTATCTATGGTTGCATCAAATAGGTTTCTGGTTTTACATGGTAAAAGCTGATTTACTAAAACTGCTTATTATGTGAATACTTTCCTTCCAAATATTCATATAATGGAGACAAAAACATTAAAGATCATCCTCAAGGCATTTCTGAAGTTCATCCAGTTCCCTATAGTTTCAAGTCTCAAACAGTCTGTAGAAGGAAGTGCAACCAACTCCTTGACTTGAGAGCTGAGTAAGATAAAACTGATGCTACGGCATGTCTCATGGTAAAGAAGAATGAGGTTAAAGCATCACACACATTGCTTCTGTTCCAGGTGTGACCAGTTCCTCCACTTTGACAGCAAGGCTCTTTTTTTACCTTTTGTTACCAGAACTAGGTTTATTCTGCAGGAAAATCTAAACAGCATAAAAACAACTACAACTTAAGGCAGATTTCAATACCATATGAACTGGAAGGACTGTAGATTAGCTTTTACACAATAATTTTGCATATTTTTATTAAAAAAATATGTGAAAAGAAAGCATCATTTGCTCTGTGCACTGGAGAGAACTTATATTCCCTTTGTAGCATCTCCTGGTTCAAGTTTGGCAGATCAGTCACTTTGGAGGTATTCCACTTCTAAACATATTCATACACCTTTCTGACAGATTTCTCAGAAATACACACAGGTAACAAGGTTGAAGTAGGAAAGCCATTAGGAACTGGCCTGATTCATACTTCATTGAATCATAGAATGGTTTGGGTTGGAACGGACCACAATGATCATCTAGTTCCATGGCCATCTTGGATGCCACCCATTAGACCAGGTTGTTCAAAACACCATCCAAAATGGCCTTGAATACTGCCAGGGATGGGGCATCCACAACTTCTCTGGGGAACCTGTTCTTGCAACCCTTTACTTAAAGAATTTCTTCATAACAGCTAATCTAAATCTCTCCTCTAGTTTAAAAGCATTCCCTGTTGTCTGATCATCATCTGCCCATGCAAGAAGTTGCTCTCTTCTCTTTATATAAGCTCCTTTTAAGTACTGAAAGGCTGAAATTCTTCTACTGAAAGGCCAAAAATACTTCACACATTCTTCTTAAAGTTCATTGCCCTGCATGTCATGGAGCAACTTTTATCTACTTTCATAGTATCCGCACAGAATCCGCTCCTTAGTATCAGTAGTGCCTCTTAAAATAAGTTTTTGGATCTCAGGCTGAAAAACAGAACTATTAACACTTCATATCCTAAATTTTATTCAAAATACTTTAGGAGAACACAGGCAAACAGGGCAGACAGCCAAAGTGCACATGTGACAGGATAGATTTTAATGTTGAGCATCACTGGAATGTCATTTGCTTTCTCAGTCCACTGCCCAAAGGAATGATTTCAGTTTCTGGTCCTCAGGATTCAACCTGACATGTGAGGAAAGAACACTGGAAGGCTTTAAAAAAAAAAAAAAACCACAAGCACAACAAAGCAATCCAGTGGGCCTTATTTCCTGCAATGCTTCCTGAAGCAGCTCAAAACCCTATTTGTTTGCTTGCATTGGAGTAGAAGCCTGCTGGAGTCAACAGCAAGGTTTCTCATGGGTTACATAGCTCACCAGTCCTCATCCAAGGCAGAGCTGACTGAAAACCTCAAGAAGCAGAAGTAAATACCTGTAATCATTCAAGAAGTGAAATATGCTACATCTTCTCTCAATCCTCCATGAAAGCTTCTTGCCCTTGTCAGAAAAGGCAGCAAGGCCACTTCAGAGCTCTGCACAGCAGTACTGCAGCTGGTGCGGCTCAACACCCTCAGGAGTGGGAGAAGTTTGGCTCAGCAGCAGGGGTACTGTACTGAGGGATGCCAGAAGTCACTACCAACAACAAATCACCTCTAGGTGACTGAAAGAACTATGTCCCTGAGAGCAGGAGGCAAGTACTGTATCTTCCTGGAAACAGGAGAGACACAGCTTGGGCAAGCTCACAGTAGGAACAGGACTGAGGAGGTTGAAGGCTTGCCAGCACTGTTACTTATGGGTTGCCTGCAGCAATTCTAACTCCTCTAGCCTGGAAAAACTTAATTGCAATAAACAGAGTCCTACCACAGTCACCTATTAAGGGAGCAGAAAATCCCATACAAACCTAATGCCTCTGGATCCAGGCCCCCGGTACCATGGAGATCCCTCACATGCCTTTTCAACAAACTACAGTGCCCAGTGACAATTACTAGATTTAACACACAAATTCCAGCTATCCCAAGTCTGAAAGGCTCATTCCCATCACCCCATTCACAGCAAGGAGAAATCACTGAAGGCTCAAATGTGATTAGGATGCCAGTCACATTTACTGCCTTATAGCAGTGCCCAGCTTCAGCCCACATTTCAGCATGAAGGAACTGGAGACTAATGTACTGGTCATTAAAACAAAGCTGGATGATTATAGCAGAGGATGCACCAGGTTCTTTGCACAACATTTTCCTTTGTGCTGCTGAAAAAACTTGTGCCCAAACAGTCAAGAGTGCATTTTGATGCTAAATTACAGTGATGACCATGCTGCAGGGTAGTGGCAAAAAGCTACCACTTGAACAGCTTCTTAACTTCTTCAAGGATGCCAAGTTCTTTTGTAATTCTTCAAAGAGCAAAATCCTAAATTCTTCATGAAAACTTCCATATACAGTAGTCACTGTTTTCTGACCCATCCACTGGAGGCTTAGACTAAAATATTGAGGCTTTTTTAAAGTCTATCTGTCACAGTTGCCTCTCACAGAGTACCCTCTACACCCATTGCACTGAGTAACTAGTGATAAAACAGCTTGCCTGATCACAAAGTCTGTTTTAAAAAGATAAGAGCTCCTTAAAGGGCTTAAACAGCTCTTGTATTGTTCAGGCATTTCCCCATGAACTTTCAAGAGCAGCCCAAATTCACAGATCACTGATCAGCTGATGGCAAAAATAGAGGCAGTTTATTAATGCTCTCTGATCAAGAGTATAGCTTTTTCCACTCAGGCTACAAGCAGATACTTTTAGCTTTTGAGGTCCCCAGTTCAATCCCTGGATGCTAGCCATGACACAGACCAAATGGTTCAAACAACAACTGAATAATTTCCAGCCCTTGAGATGGCCAGAATAAAGAATATACAGTGTTTGCCATGCTTGCTGATAGCATGACTTCTGACAGAAGCTCACATCACCCCATTGTGGTGGTAAAGGCATTCTTACAGCTTTGCATCACCTAAGAAGTTCCCTTATTGTATTACTGTATATATATATTGTATTACATTATTGTATTATGTATGTATATATATACACATTATACATGTATATATATTATTGTATTTTTTATATATATATTTGCATGCATGTGTGTAAATATACATTGACTCTCTGATACATATTTATTTTGTTTGTGTTGGAAATTCATGATCATCCGGGGAAAGCCCAGAAGATTCAGGCTAGGTCTTGTAAAATCCACAAAAACCTAAAGTGACTAAAAGCACCAGCCATTACCCTGTGAAGAAATTAATTTGGGTCCATAAAATTTTCAGGCTTTTATAACTTGGTTAGAGCCTGCCAGTGACCTGCAGCATTTTGGCGTAATCCAGCCACACACAAGCCTATTCATTTGTTGACATTTGATAATGGAGTTCTGGTGGGCAGTTGTTCTCAGCCCTATACACAGGTGACACACTGAAGTTACTGCTTTTTGCAGCCTGAGAAGAAGACAGTCTTCACCTGAACAAGTGCAGGCAAGCCAGAGAAGCTCAAACACACAGATCAGAAGAAAAACATTAAAAAGGCAGTAAAACAATACAATGGGCCAGGCACAAAATAGGGAAGGCAGCAGGCAGCTGATCAAGCTCACACATTCATTCTGTTCCAAGCTGCAACTCAAAGGACAATCTAGTAAATATTTTGGGAAACTTCTAGAGAAATGCCATTAATTGCACAAAACACTACCAAAGCAGACTCCGTCTCACACATTGTGGACTTCAGGGAAAGGTGAATCCTTGCATGAAAGAATGTGCCCAGTTATGCAACTCATGGGGAGAAGCTCCACTTTGACTCCACCCAAAGACCAGCTCACACCTGGAGCACGGAGTATCCGGACCCTGTCATTTTAGCCCACACACTGCAGTTGTGCATTGTGCTCTCATTCCTTCCCGGGAATGACTTGAGTGTCACTGCAAGGCTTAGTGACACTTCAATTCCAGGGTGGAGTGGGAGGCTCTGCCTGGGTTCTGTACTGTAATCAATTACCATCATATCAGAAATGTCTTTGTGTGAATTAGACCAGCAGCTGATTTGAAGGGGAGAGAAATTAATTTCCCATTTCAGGAAGTAGGGAGCACCAGTTCTGCAAGGAGGATCAAAGAGTGAACAAAAAGGCCAGACTACTTCCTAGGGCCAGGAACATGTGTCTGACGGTGGTCAGCTAGCCTTGCCCGCCCCACCAAACCCTGAGCCTTCTTACATACCTGAAGAACTGAAGCAAGGAAAGAACACATAGTTGGCACAGAAAGTGGTGGAACAGGTTAATGTGTTTGAGCCACGCTAGCTTCACTTATCGATAGCTTTGCAGAGACCATGGAACCCTCCTCCCGTGCCCAGTGACAAATCAGACTGTCTTCTCAAGCACTGGATATTCAGGCCCACTAATACCCTCCCTGTTTATCAGCTTTCTCCTGCCCTAGGCTGGAGAGGACACGGTAACCCCAGCAGCCTGCCAGGGGCCCGGTGACACGGTCACAGGCAGCACCCCTGGTGCCTGTCCCTCGCCATCCCCTCCCTACTGTCGGCAGCCAGAAGAGAGGAAGAGGACGAACAAGGACAGAACTGTCCCATCTGCCGAACTTCTCCGTTCAGCTGCCCAGGGTCCGGCTCACAGACCGGCAACAAGGACGCCGGAGACAAGGGACTGCAGCCCCGCGAGCACGGGCCCGGCGCGGCCCCTTTCCCAGGGGGTCCTGGGAAGCCGCTTTATCCCCACTCTCCACAGCGCTGCCAGCGCCCGCGGCTCCGGTTTCAGAGTGGGAAGCGGCTCTGCGCGGATCCAGCACAAAGAGGCCCCTGTCCCCGCGGCGGAGCGGAGGCGCGGGCTCCAGAGGGAGGGAGGGGGAGCCTCGGCAGCCCCCAGTGACGGGGCGGCGGCAGCGGGCCGGCCCCGGGAGGCCGGCGGCGGGGCACCCGGGGAAGCTTAGGGACGCAAAGGGAGCGAAACTTTGGCAAGGGCTTCTCCAGCCCCTCGCGAACAACCCGCCGGGACCGCAGTCCCGCTGCCCTTCCCAGCCCCGCTCGCCGCCGCTCCCGCACCTACCGGGGGTCTCCGCTGCGCCTCCAGACAAACCGCACCGAGCCGCCTCCCAGTCCCCTCCTGCCCACAGCCAGCGCCCAGCCGGGTACCGCCTCTCCCACCCGCCCCCTTTCCCTGAGGAAACTTTTCCTTCACAGTTGCCAGCGCGTCCCGAGACACGCTGCCCGCCGCGGGAAGGCGGCGCCGGGACCAGGACGGGCTCCGCCGCCAGGACCCTCGGCACCGCACGGGGCACAGGGGGAGCGGAGCCCACAGCAGTGACCCCGCCGCTTACCTCGCAGGCAGCGCGGCGCAGCAGGACGGGACGGGACACTCGGCGGGCAGCGGCCACCTGGGGGAGGGACCGCCTGAGCCCTCCCCCTATTTCAACCGCGGCACTCGGGGGTCCCGCCCCGCCTCCAGCGGCTCCCGCGGGGCGGGCCCAGGCTCGGGGTGCTCCGATGGCAGCGGCGGGGCAGCTTCGGCGCAGCTCCCGCCTCCCCGCCCCCGCCGCCCGGCCCTTGATCCAATTAACGGGAGCGGGCTCTGCCCAGGCAGGTGGGGTTGGAGGAGGGTGCCGGGCGGGCAGCGCCGTCGTCGTTTCCCCCTACCTCCACATTGGGAAGGGCCGGCAGCCGTGGGGTGAGGAGGGGACTGGGGGAAGTCTCCCTGGTCGGCATCCCCCTCGTGGCGGGGACGGGAGGGAGGCAGCTCTGGGAGGAGCTGCTCGCTCGGCCCAGCCCTGGGTTGGGCTCCTGTCCGTGAGTTCGTTCATCTTTGTGCTGTACTGGCCAGCTGACCTTCAGGGCCCGGAGCCGCCCTGGTGTTAGAGCACGAGGTTCCCCAAGGCCGGCTTCCACCCAAATGGAGTACTGTGGTCTCGCTTGTGAGAATGGCATGGGTCACTTTCCCTGGGCCTAGAGGGTGGCATCACCTCAGTTCACCTTGGCATCCGTCTTTCAGCCCGATATTGCTAATTGTTTTCAGTCACTCTCCCATGCCTCTGAAACCCCTATCTGAATAATCTGGACCTCATCTTTAAGTATCCAAGTGCAGTTTCCCGTGGGGCAGGGCTTGTACAAGGAGCACTATGAGACCTTACTGGGGTGCCTGCTCTTGACTGCTTCCAAGTGACTTGGGACACAATTCCAAGGACCAGCCGTAGATTTGCAGTGATGTTTATTCAGTTTGGGGGAAAAAGGAAAGACTGAGAGCCTTGCAGAAGGAAGAGAGGAAAGAGTATGCTATAAATCTTCCATTTTTCTGGAGCAGTACTTGGGCATTTTTACAAGTGCCCTAGATTTCATAAGACCCAGAAAATAACTGTGCTGATGCCTTTCACATGCAGTGAAATTCTGTGTTAGAAAGTGGACATTAGAAACCATTCCTCTTAATTTCTTCTGAGACCAATCCTCTGTTCACTTTTATCAGTATAGGGTCCATGGAAGGTAGACACCCATGACAGGTCATTGCCTATGGTGTCACCATGAGTATCCTTTAAAAAAGTGAAGAAAGATACTTATGTTGTCCTCAGAGTTAATCACAGTTGAGAGTATAAGCAACAACTTTGTCTTATACTAAAACAAAACTGAACCCTGTTCTTTGGCATAGATATTCCCTAATTCAATTAAGTTCTGAGGGTTTGATTTCCATTATCAAATTAATGTACATTAATGAAGGTCAAAAAAGGTAAACTCCTGTCATCCATTAATAGTCTATATGCAGTGTTTGCCCTGTGTTATGTTTGCATGCTGATTTCTGTATCAATATCCCATGTGCATCTAAGATAGCATGTCTAAGACAGATCTGCCCATGTGGGACTTGGCCACAACCAATGCTGATTGCAAGGTGAGAGTATTAAATGCATGGCTGTAGCAATCCTGTCCCCCAAGGCTTGGGAAAGATAGGGTGCTCAGGTAAATGAGGTCATAATGATAGTGATCTTTTTGTTCATTTTCCTGGTATGGGCAGCTTAGCAATGGTCATGGAAGGTCAGGAGGTCAAACAGCATGACATTTATTCCTTCATCTCTAGTGTTTTATATTTTTACTTTTTCATGGAATATAGACTTGTTTTCATATGCATGGCAAACTCTAGTAGCTCTAATGATATATGCATCAGTATATATAATTTATATCTTTGTATATGATTTATACATTTGTATATAATTGTATATATAGCTAAAGCAGCCGAAATTATTCACGCTTTGGACAAAGATCGTGGAAACAAGGAGGCAGAACACCTAATAGTATTACTAATACCATGCAGCTGAACTTAGTTACAATATAGCTTTACCAGACCTCATGACTAACAAATTGATTCTGTCCTATAACTGAGGCAGAGCCTCAACATAATTGTAAATCTGAGAAAAGACATAATGAAAATAAGCCTAATATCCTGCCCATGCAGAATTCTACTCCTCTTTGTTGCATACTGCAGTTCTAAGAGACTGTAAAATATTTTTTCAAATTAGTCTTTCTCTTGCTTGCTCAGAGTACCGTCCAGACACTGAGCTATGGGACATCAAGCCAGTGCCATTCTTTCTGTGCATGAATTGTGTACTGTCTGCTGTTCTTGCCCTTAGTGGATAACAATTACAAAAATATCTTGTGATTCTCTAGAGAGAAATCAAACTTGGTGTTAGTCATTGACGCAAACACTCCATTTAGCATGTGACCTCATCTTGAGTACTGTGTGCAGTTCTGGGACTCAAAATTTAAGAATGGTGTTGAAGTCCTCGCTTGTGTCCAGAGTTTGGCTTGTCTAGGTTGGAGGAAAGCAGGCTGAGGGGTGACCTCATGGCTCCCTACAGCTTCCTGAGAAGGGTAAGTGGAGTGGGAGATGCTGATCTCCTGGGATCCAGTGGTAGGATGCATAGGAGTGGTTTGAAGCTGCACCAGGGGAGGCTTAAACTGGACACTAGGAAGCATTTCTTTACAGAGAGGGTAGTCAAACACTGGAACAATCTTCCTGAAGAGGTGGCAGGTGGCCTAGGCTGTCAGTTTTTAAGAGGCATTTGGACAATGCCCTTAATACCAGGCTTTGACCAGGTCAGCCCTGAAGTGGTCAGGCAGTTGGACTAGATGTTCACTGTAGGCCCCTTCCATAGGCAATAGCCTTTTCTACTCTTTTCTATTCCATTCCATTTCTAAAAAATGCTAACAGTGATAGCTCCAAGATGGAAATGTGCAGGTTACACTGTTTTTTTTTTCCTAATGGGTACAGTTCTAAGACAAATGCTGTGTATTACAAAGGTGCCTGATGAGACTTTAAGATTTGCTAATTGGTTTGATGTGTATGTCCAAAACCAGACTGTATTAGTGATTATCAGTTTTGTGTATGGCATTCTGATACAGAAACTAATACAACTGTTCAGGGAAAGAGCACAGAGACTATTTGTTGTTTTTTCTGGGGAGTTTTTATGTGCATTTTCTAGTATGTGAGAAAACCCATAGGTAACTGTAGTTATGGCGCAAAAAATAGTAGCACTTGAAACCAAACCCTACAGAACGCATGTTCACTGTGTGAACAGCCTCCTGTGTGGATGACTGTACCTTAATTACTCAGCATAGTTACTGGTAGGCCTGAAGCCAGGGACCTTACTGCTCCAGAGATGAGGGATAATGTTCCCCACCGTACATGGCCGGCAGACAGCAGCCTCTGCAGGTGCGGGGGAAGTGCTGGTACCTCCCTCTGTCATGGTAGGGCTCTTCCTTCCCCATTCTTGTCAGCTGCGTCATGTAGGATCTGGTACTCTCTGAGCTGCTCTCGACAAGACTTTTGTTATCAGCTTTTGAAGCGCCTTTTGTTGTTGATGTTGTTCTTGTTGTTGCGTTCTAACATCCTGTGAATTTTCTTGTGGAAATGGTGTTTTGAATTTTTTTTTTGATTGCCGTGTTTGGGGCCCTTACCAAACAGCTTTAATAGGACAGTTTGATGCTCTACAAACTAATGAGGGGCGTATGATTTTCCGTGCTGCACCAAATAAACAAGAGGCAAAGACGGACCGCGCGTTTCAGGCCGGCTTGGCCCTCGCAGCCGTCTCTCGCTCCCCTCCGGGGAGCCGGAGGTGCTGCTCGTGCTGATGACCGGGGAGGCCGGCAGGGGTAGGGGCGGTGCAGGCGGGCAGGGGCTACACAAGCACTCCGAGCTCTCCCCGGCCTTCCCCTGTCGACGGCGCTGCCCCTGCCCCTCTGCGGCGAAGGGTGGCGGGGGCCGCCACAGCCGGCGAACTCGGTGCCGCTCCGGGGGCAGGGCTGAAGCGGCTGCCCCCCCGCTCCCGCCCCGGTTATGAAACCGCGGGGGAGGGGCCAGTGCCGGCCGCCGGCCGCGGTGGCGCCGGGAGAGCCGAGGCCGCGGGAGCGCAGGTGAGAGCGGGGTGGGCTTCCCGCCCAGGCCGCGGGCACCGGGCCGCGCCGGGGGCTGCGGGGCGGCCCCGCGCCGGGCCCGGACCTGCCGGAGGGGCGCCGCAGCCTGGGCAAGAGCCTGCGCCATGCCCGCCCAGCTATATTTAACGTGGGCAGATGTCCGTGACGGCCATTCAGGAATTCTAAATAAGCTCACCGAGAGCACAGGCTCGGCCTAGGGATGCTCTGCGGGAAGGCGCTGCGGCTGCGGAGGGCGTTTGGCGCACGGCCCGCTGGCGGCAGAGAAGGCCGTGGGAGGCCCGTGCTTTTCCTCAGGGGCCCGGTGGTGTTGTGGCATAACACGGGACACGAGTGGCTGAATCGTCAGCCGTCAGAAGAGCAGTTCCGGTGTGGTTGCCAGGCAGTGTAGGAGCCCGATCCAAATACCAGGTGGTGGTTGTGAGGAAAAGTGGACATTATGCAGGAAATACCTTCTGAGCCCATTTGTTGCAAGGCCAGTCAGCCCTGGCCATCCTCATAAAAATTCTGACCTTTTGCTTAGCTGAATCTAAAGAGCTCAGTGTGAGCTACCAGAAAAACAGTTAGGGTATTATGTGGTTTCACAGATGTACTTTATGCAGATCTTTGGGTTTCAGGCTTGAAAGTCTGGTAGAGGCACATCTGTCAAAACATATTCTAGTGCTTTAGGATACTTTAATTTTCATATGTGAACAAAGAAGATTTTATTGAACCTCTCTTGAGTAGAGAACAACAAAAAGCTAGTGCCATCCCAATGAAAGAGGATACAGGTCTAATCATTACCTTCAGACTAACTGGGATATGTTCCATTCCACATTTCCTCTCTGTCATCTGGTTAGAAGTGTATGACAGTCTTACCTTCCATGCTTTGTTTGCTTTCAGTGGTCAGACAGAATGGCTCCAGTGAACCAGCCAAAGGACAAGAAGCGTGAGAGGACACAGCATTGGCCAGAAGAGGCAAAATCAGCTGGGAAGAGGAAACGGGACTATGGAGAACGAGGGAATGAGAAACAAGAGAAGAAGTTGTTTGTGAGAAAAACTTCTAAACCATCAGGGAAAATCGGTAACATTTCCTCAGAATCTTATTCTTTCTCCCTACCAGAATTACTGCAAATGACGGGCATTGACTAGTTGAAGAGAAAGAATGCCAAGAAGCATGTTCAGACATGAGTGTTCAGATTGGGTTAGATGTTGAAGTAATAGGCAGACTTGTGCTGGGGTAGTACACCCTCCAAGTTTTTGTCTAGTGAGTGTGTGTGCATGAGACTCTGTACCCCTTGATAAAAGCCTGAAGCACTGAAGATGCTGTTATAGCTCATTTGAGGGTGGCCAAGTTTTATGGAATTCCTGTATTACTAGATCTCTGCTTTAGTGTCAGACAGACCAGTCTTGGTAATACATTCTTACTTTCATGCAATTATGAATGCAGTTGCTAGTTTTAAGACTGCTATCCCACAGCATCCAGTTTGAACTGGTATTTGAACCCCATTCTTTCCCTGTTCTAACTTTTGCTACAGTTAGTAGGAATACTTTCTATCTCTGTTCAGATCATAAAGGACAGAATTTCCTCTAATTACTTCTCCTCATGTGCATTTTTTTCCTTTAGTGACTAACTTACGAAAAAGACCAAATCTTAAAGATTTGTGATGTAATGTGGAGTTGTGATTAATTTCTAATACACTGGAAAGTTTAATGCTTTGCATTTATTGAGGAGTTTTTCTAGACTTTATATACAGTAACTTCATAGAATCATTTAGGTTCAAAAAGACCTTTAAGATCATAGAATCCAACTGTTAGCACAGCACTGTCAAATCCACCACTAAACCATGTCCCTAAATGCCACATCTGCACGTTTTTAAAAATATCTTTAGGAATGGGGACTCATCCATTTCCCTGGGCAGCCTGTTCCAATGGTTGACAACTCTTTCAGTGAAGAAATTTTTCATGATAGCCAATCTAAACCTCTCCTGGTGTAACTTAGAGACCCTTTTCTTCTTCCTAGCACTTGTTACTTGGGAGAAGAGGCCAACTCCCCTCTTGCTACAGCCTCCTTTCAGGTGGTTGTAGAGAGCAATGTGGTCTCCCCTCCCCACTTTTCTCAGATCAAACCTTTAATTCCTTCAGTGGTTTAGGAGATCACTAAGGTTACTGTGTTGTGTGGAGATACTGTGTGTTTTCTGTACAATTTTGGCTTGAGGATCCAGAAATTACTGAAGTGTTTTTCAAAAGTCAGAGATACAGGGGTTGTATGATTTTGCACATTTCCATTGTGTGGTCTGTAAGTCCAAACTTGGGAGTTAGCAGGGTGAACAGTGACTGTGGAGGCGAAATGCTCTGTTTGAAAGGAGTTCTGTCTCTAATTGTAGATAGTTAAAACATCTTCTGTAGTTAACTTAGCTACATGATTTTATTGTAACTTCATGACCTGATTTTTGTATTTGGTAAGCATCTGCCATTCCTGTAAGATACTTCACAAAAACGAGGCTAATCATATTTTTTCCCTTAACCCTTTCTTAAAAAGATGAAGACCTTTGTATTTGAGCTTCCCCATTCTGTGTTCTAGTTTGTGTGTGTTTGGAATTTTTTTCTGCGGATCCATATAGGACAGTTTCTGTTTCTTACAATTAAACCACCCTTTTAGAGGGTTTCTTTCAGCTGATTCTAAAAAGGCCTGAAGCTTTGTTTCTTAATAAATTATCCTTCATTGTAAAATGGCATCTGAAAAAAACCTCTCAATTTCTGTCACCTCTGAAGCAGGAATTGTGGACACCAATTCTTCAGTGAAAAAAAGGAATTAGGAATTAGAATAGAAATATTTATGTACGTATTTCAACAAGTGTGACAAGTGTTCTCACTGTGTGAACAAATAAGTGTGCTTTTCTCCATTATTGCCTTAAAGAAAGATTTAATTTAGGTTCTAATCATATAGGATGATACACGTGTTTTCAGTCTTCTGTGTTTGTTTTTTTTTAAGTGTCCTTAAATGAAAATAGCATTTATGTTTCTTAAGAAATGTGTTTGACATTTAGATTGCCTGGGGTGTTGCAGACCATTGTTGTGGGAATGATTAGATCATAGACATGGGACTGAACAGATCTAATTTTTACATAAAGGTCCCTGAAGACAAAAATTGGAACATGAACAAAATCTAGAAACAAGCTGTGCTCTCAGCAAAAATCACTCCAAACAGAAAGGTTTTCAGGCGGTGAGGCATCAGCAAGTCTATTATCAAAAATGAAACTCACAGCGCTGTAAGCAGACTGTATGGGCTACGGCATGAGCAGACAGAAAGTTCTGATTCACAGCAGGCTTTTCAGGAACTGTGTGGGAGCTCATGTTGCCATACTTGGGAAATTTTCAGGTGTTCCTGCTGATCACACATGTGACTTTTCTTTTGCTGTATGCAGGGGCTTACCACCTCCCATGGCATATTTCCAAGTTGCTGGGTATTTGGATAGCAGCATTGTGTTTTGGGTATGAAGCACTGAAATTGTATGTTGTCCAAGAGGTGCACCACCCACCTGTGGCATTGCTTTAGTCCTTTTCTGTTATCTTTGATAAATCTGTGAGAAAGAGAAGGAAGGTTTAACAAGAGAAAGCTTACACAAATCTCTGGTGGCCTATGGGATGCACTGGACTCCATAATTGCAGAAGCTGCTGCACCTTAGATGTGTAAGAATTATTTAGAAGCTTTTATCTTGTGGCTGAAGCTTTTCATAGATGTAGCAGAAAATCCAGATGTCTTCCTATATTGTTTATATTGAATGAGCAAGACAGGTGTTGCTAATCAGTAAGTTTTACTCTTTCTTTTCCTCACTGGCAGGTTGCAGTGGAACTGGATTTGTGATGAGAAACAAGAGAGTCCTCCCCTCTCAGCTGGAGCGGCGATGCAGCATTGTTCATTATGTCTACCAGAAAATGCTGGGAGGCTCCATTCAGGCACAGCTCAGGCAGGTGAGAAGTGTATCCCTCAGGACCTGTTGGACATCTCAGCTCCCTACATCAAATGATCTTCAACACAAGCAAAGGAACTTTAAGGAGCCTAAAAAGTTCCCCACATACACAGTTTGTGGCTCCAAGTCTGGTGCACCTTTATGTTTCTTAATTCTGTAAAATGCAAGAGCTGAGATGGCTTTTCCTTTTGGTTGACCCAGCCCAAATTTTATCATTTGTTAATTCTGTACTTCCCTGAATCATATTTAAACTTGTCCAGTCTCCCAGTTGAGTTATTGCACAGTGATACTTTTGCCTGCTGATCTGACTGTTTTGTGATACTGTTCTTGTATCCACTCTACTCTGTCAGTCTTGTCAGGTTAAGTGTTGATTTTTTATCTCTTCACAGACATAGTCTTCAAGTCCATAATGTTTACTGTTTCATAGAGCCAAGTGCCTTTCATTTGAAAATTAATTCTTCCTGTAACATCCATAGCTGGGAAGCACCTGGGCAAGCTTTGTTGTTAAGATTTTGTGTCAACATATTAACATTAATGACAATTAGAAATTGTTAGCATTCCTCATTCAGAGAATCTCAGGGATGCTTGCAAAAGTCATAATTTTCTTTACCTTTTAAACAGAGATTGGAGCTGGCTTTTCTGCGTTCTCTTTCCTCATACTGCCTCTTTCGAAGAGCAAGTCCCTTTGACAGGAGAGTGACGTGTCTGGAATGGCACCCAACCCACCCCAGTACGCTAGCTGTCGGTTCCAAAGGTGGAGACATCATCCTTTGGGATTGTGAAGTACTTGCTAAAACCTGCTTCATAAAGGGGGTAAGCCTCTGTATGTGAGGAATGGGTGGGAGGGAAAACTGGAGTACTATGAAATACTGCAGATAGAAACTGAGGTTTGTTGTGAGAAGCACAGAAGGGTCTTGGGTTTCAGAGTAGGTAGTTATGGGTAGGACTGAGATGCAGCAGCATGTCTGTTCCCAAGTCCCAGACTGTTTTAGCACTGGGGAGAACTGAGGCAAGGTGATTAAGTTCATAATGAAGCAGCACTTGGTCTGTGCTGAGTGGAAAAATAATATAGCAACTGGCAAAACCAAGGGATGCCAGAAACAAGTAGGCAGAGAGAGTCTGTCTGGTTTAGGTTTCGATCTTTCTCTGCTCATCTTTTATTGTGGCAGATGAAGAAACATCTTTGGGGAGAAACAAGGTACCTTTATGTCATTTGAGAAACTAAGACAGAATGAATGGTGTGTATATATGGCATACCCTTTCATTGCTGTATTCAGCCATTTCCATTCCAGCAGAGGATCAAAGACTGTACCTTTTATCACCCTTCTAAGTTAAGATAGATACACATTGAGAGGTCTATCCTCCAGAAATTCCAGAGTCACTTTTCTCTTTTTGTGAGTAGTGTGGTGCCAGACAGCAAGGGAGTACCTTGCCTGGGGACTGAAGGAATTCAGATTTGTCCTCCAGGAGGGCAGCTCCTGGTTTAGACAGCCATCATGTCAGAGACATGGTTGTCTTTCCTGCTTAGAGGACTGTGGTGTGTTTCACTGTTACTGTAAAGACATAGGAGTGCCTGCAGACTTAGAGAACACACTTTTCTCCTTCCCCATCACTCAGTGGATTTTTCTTTTGTTCATCCCCTTCCTTGTAGATGGGAGCTGGAGGGGCCATCACAGCAATGAAGTTTAACCCTTTTAACCCTAGTCAGCTGTACACTGCGTCAGTTGCCGGCACTACCACCCTGCAGGATTTTAATGGCCATACTGTCCGGGTCTTCACCAGCACCGAGGACTGGGAGTAAGAATACAGTAATGCTTTGGGCCTCTGTGTCCTGCTGGCAGAAAGCACTACAGAGGGCAAGAGAAACAGAGAGAGACATGTTTGTCTCTAATATGTGAGAGCTGGGCTTCCTCTTTCCCATATTCATGTCCTTTGTCCTCTGAATTTCAGGGAGGCTCATTCTTTTTATTTTTCCTTGAAATGGGGTAGTGGGTAGGAAAGCTTTTCACTAATGGGGAGGGACTCTTTGATGCTGCTTACTTCCTGTTGTATGTGAGTGAGTGGGGATCCAGTGGATTTCCTTATTTGTCTCTTCTTAACATATCAGAAAGCTCTGTGCCCTTGGGGACTGTCTAACCTCTTCATCTGCTAGCAGTGCTGCTTGTTGTCAGGTGGTTTTTACAGGACAATTCATAGTTCTCTCCATGCTTCTCCACAAATACCACTGACTTGAAGCAGTGCCTGCCATTAGGGTCATACCAGTTCATCCCACCAAGCTTCTGGTGCTTGTCTAAAATACCAAAACTAAGAGTCTGGGTTCCTTCAGTAGTGAGTGAAAAGAGGAGATGAATTGCTAGAAGCAGCTCTCAGAATTATCTTCTCAAGACTGTTTTTTTTGTCTGTGGACTCATGAGGAAGCCTGAGATCTTCAATTAGTTACTTGAGTTCTGTGCTTGAAGGTAAGTGACAGAATTTTAGTTAGCTTTCACTTTACTTTCCCCCACCTAATTCTTTCTGAGTGCAGCTTTGATGATTACTTTTTAATTCCGCTGTTCACCTGCAAGCTTATAATAGGGCAGAAGGTGAACCCAAGTCATGCTGGGATGACTGGTGGGGTGAGAGGAGAGATAAACTGCATCCTGAGACCTAAGTAGTTGTTCTGTGAGCAGCAGATGGAGTGCACATGAGTACCAAAGAGTTTGGGGACTCCCAGGTAGCGCTCTTTTCTTCTTTGTGTAGGGTTTCCACTTTTGCTCAGTAGATGAGCTAGGGGAAAACAACATAACAACAATAACAATACAACATAACACCATACATAACATTCCTGCCATGGGCTTCGCAAAAGTAAGATTTGCACTTGGCTTTTCCTGCTTGTTGGTACCTTGAGAAAGACCAGATACAGCACTGGAAGCAGCCTGTAGGGAGCTAGTCAATGTAGCCTCTGTAAGAAAAGCTTGGTGCTGGGCTATGGGACTTTACGTGGTTCATGCAGGGAATGGTGCTGGTGTTGCTTGTGATCTCCTAAGCATGGTCTGAGCCAGGTAGTTCACTGCAGATTAGTCCTATGTCCATAATAGAAGCAGCAGTCCTTGCTGTTAATGAGGTTTGCAGCCCAAACTTTGAAGGCTCAGAATGTGTGTGCTTGGGTTTGAAACAGGTTAGAAAAAAAGAGTTCTTGTGTATGTGGTCTGCCAGAAAGCAGTGCTTGTACCTAGAGAAACTGACAGTGTGTACCAGGAGGTGACTGTTGAATTAAGATTTTTCACTTTCACTCTAACCTTGTTGTCTCTTGGCTTTGTGTGTATTTCAGAAAGGGCCAGGAGATTCTCTTGGAGACATCAAGTTCAGTCCTTATGAGGCAGAGAAGCTTTATGTGGCATCAGGTGATGGCACCCTAAGTCTGCAGGATCTTGAGGGCAGAGCGGTGCAGGTGATCTCTCGTGCCCTGGACTGTGGCCATGAGCATCATAATGTTTGGTGAGAAGAGGGCACTGCAAGGTTAATTCTCTATTCCTTGGGGTTAATGCTGTGTTGCTTCTTCATCTCTGTCAGTGTTAGGAGACTCTTGGTATGAATTGGTCCCCTGGGGGAGCTTGGAGATAAGGTCCTGGTTGCTAGGCAGCCACAGGGCACTTAACATAGGCTTTTACATTAGCTGAGCGTGCTGGCCACATCTTCCCATGTTACTTTCTGCTGATGCTGTCCTATCTTGAAGATACTGATAGCTTTTCACTTTATGAAGTGTGAGGTGAGAAGAGCAGAGTAGCTTCCTTTTTTTCATTGTTGTGAGTAGTCTGTTGTCAGTGGCAGCTCAGGTAGCATAAGGAAAGCCGTGCAACATTCCTGCACAATCTGAGTTTCAGTTTATTTGAGTTTACCCCATGGCCCTTTTTTAGACTTCAGGCTCACCATGTTAATTTTCATGGCCTTGAATTCTTAGAATAATGTATCTTGCAAGTGAAGCTTTTGCAACAAGTTCCCAAAGGACCCCAGCTTTATTCTCACTGCCCTTCTGGAAGAGCTGGCATTAAGACATATGTCTTGATCAGATAAGTAAGTTTCTATTCAGTTTTGTTTCCTGAAGCATGAAGTTGAGACAGTTTAAATTGCAACTTCTCAGTCCAAAGCTTCTGTCTTTACTGCTGCTTCAGTGTTTTGTGGAAAATATAATTTTAAAGCTGTTTCTCCACGTTTGTCGAAGTCCCAAGGATGTTCTGATCTTTCCCAAGGTATTTTCATATGCAGGCACCAAGTGGTTCTTCAGCCTCGATTATGTTCCACTGTTGCAATGTGTTGCACTCCACCTAATAAACACTTCAAAATGACTTTGAAGATGTTTCACATTCAGTCACAGACAAAGCATTACTGATAAGCTGTCCTTCTTCCTGATACTCAGGTCCATACCACCAGGCAGGAGATTGCAGTTACAATCTGTTTCAGTCTCCCTTGTCAGGGAGGAGATGTGAACCAGAACTCCACTGTCTTCACTTTCTTGTAGGAACAGCACTGATTTGTGTCTTTCCCTCTAGTTGCTGGTACTGCAGTGTGGACGTTTCTGCAAGCTGCCGTGCGGTGGTGACAGGTGACAATGTGGGCAATGTGGTCCTGCTCAGCACTTCTGGTGAAGAGGTTTGTATGGCTCCATGCAGCATCTCCTCTACAGGAATCTTCATGGCTTATGAGCTTTCCTACTCTACAGGGACACTGCAAAGAGGAGCAAATGACTTGCAGCTCAGGAGATGAGTTCACTCATTGTCTGGGTGGTGAGAAATCCTCCACCTCTGCTACCCAGTAGACATTTTACGTTGTTGAGTATAATGGTAATAATTTCTAAAAAAGGAATTATTACCTGTCACGTGCTGCCCCTTCCTTAAGTGTATTTGCTACTAGCCAGAGTAATTATAGGGTAACCTGAAGATGTGAGCACCCTCTGCCAACAACCTTCACACTTCAGAAACTTAGTGCCCTGATGGGAGTCATTTAGGAGGTACTGCTTTGCTGTGCACCTTCTGTAACCTGAGAGTAGGCACGGAGCAGTAGTGCAGTGAATATTGGGATGGAAATTGCACTCCTCCTGTTGGACACGAGAGGGCAGGCAGAGGCAGACTCTGAGTCTGGAGTGTAGCGAAAGAGGAGAGAATAGTTGGAGTGGGCCCTGCTTCAGGAGCCTGCTGTGCTGTCACACTGGCACTGCCCTCTCTCCTGCATGTCTGTAAAAGTTTGCCACCCAGTGATCTGTGGCCAGAGTCAGCTGTGGAAAGTAGTGCTCCAAGTTACTTGTGCTTATTCAGTGTTAGTTGCTGACTTATGTTTTTTTCCCCCTGAAAGAATGTGACAGTCTTTTCTGCAGTAGCGAGATATCCATTATTCTAGAGAGGATAGGCCAGCTTCAGCCTTTAGATTAGAGATAACCTTCTGGCTTTGTATAGAAATTTATTAATGGCTGCTTTGTGTTTAGTTGTTGTTGTTAATTAAAATATTTGTTCTACCCTCATGTTTCTTTTGTGACATGTTTCTAGAAGCCAATTATATCTTCTCTCACTTTTTTACTTAAAGGAAGGTTTTTTGATTTTCCACACAAAGCAGTTCCTTCCATCTTGTTATCTTGGCAGCAGATTTTCTCTACACGTTCCAGTTTGTTTAAATCTTTCTGCAAGGGTGGCACTGCTTAAGGTCTTCCAGATATGATCTTGCTTAGTACAGTGGCACTAGTACTTCCCTCCATGAAGGCCTGGGCTTGTATTTTCTTTTCTCATAGCTGCAATAAACTGTCAGATCAGAGTTTTTCTAGAATGAAATAATTATTTGCTAAGGTCATTCTTTTCCTTTATTGTTTCGAGTGAATACACTCTTGGTTTATTGTAGAAGATCTGTTACTCTATAAATGTGAGACCTCTTTACTTGGTACTAGTAGATTATAATTTCATTTCTTAATTACAGATCTTGATTATTTTTTTTTTCCTACATGATTTTCTGTTTGCTGCAGGTCTGGAAGCTGAAATTGCACAAGAAGAAAGTGACTCATGTAGAGTTTAACTCTCGATGTGAGTGGATGTTTGCCACAGCATCTGTGGATCAGACAGTCAAAATCTGGGACCTCAGAAACATCAAAAACAAAACAAACTTTCTTCATCTGCTTCCACATGAGAAACCTGTCAATGCAGGTGAGTTAAGGATTTCATTGCATATTCCATTGCATTGGAATTCTACAGGGTCCACTCAGCTCAGCTTTTATTGTGGTGGCAGCATTAGGTTTTGCTCAGATTCCAAGTTGTATGGTAATTAAAGTAAGGAAGCTGTTGGGAATGTGTGGCCAGAGGCAGGGAGGTGGCTAGGGCACCTGCAGCACCTTCTTAAGACTTGCCATACAAACTGTGACACTGTACCTTAGAAGTGAGTTTGAAAGCAGCAGTGGCTGAGATTAGAAAACAGAATTTATTGGGGCACTCCCTTTAACAAGAGCAGAAAATGGAACTCAAACCTCTGTTTCTTGGGGGCAACTTTACCAGTTGATGGAAGTCCAAACTCAGGTGTCCATCTCATTATTCTGCTGTCTTTCCACTTGAATGAGCAAGTTTCTTTCTTTGTAATGTTTCCTCCTGTGATTCTGAAATGAGAATAAATTTTCTTCTTAGGTAACCCAGCACGGTAGGTTTCAGCTTTCTTTTTGTAAGAGTTTTGAATTTGTTTGAGATAGGTAGTCTGTCTTATCAAAGTCTTACCTATTGGGACACACAGCCATATTCACATCTTAATTAAAGAACTAGTGATGGATTTTCAGTCAGCGAAATGTGACACTTACATGTCTTGTCAGTCACAGCATTGTGATCTTAACTTTGCATTATTGTCCTGCTTTCCTAGCTTACTTCAGCCCAACACATGGTGCCAAGCTTTTGAGCACAGACCAGCACAATGAAATCAGGGTTTACTCATCTTCAGACTGGACCAAACCACAGCATCTGATTCCACATCCACACAGGCAATTTCAGCACCTCACACCTATTAAGGTGAGTTAAGTCTAAGAGGAGCATCGTGCTTGGTGCTAGCAGCCATCTGCAAATCAAAAATGGTCTGATTTCTGGTCAAGATACTACACTGGTGGGTGGATATTTACACTGCTGCAACTCCCAGTGCAACAGTGTTCTCAGGCTGTGGGTGGGATATACTAAGAGTTGTTCCCAGTGTCAGTTGTCTGGATTGTGTCAGTGCTGAGCTGAAACAGCTCTAAGCTCTCCATGACTCTGTTTCCTGATCAGGCAACGTGGCATCCTCGCTATGACCTCATTGTCGTAGGTCGCTACCCCGACCCCAAGTTCCCCGGGTACACGCTGAACGAGCTGCGCACCGTGGATGTGTTCGATGGAAACACCGGCGAGATGGTCTGTCAGCTCTACGATCCAAATGCTTCTGGGATCATCTCGGTGAGCTCTCAATTAACACTGCTCTGTCTCTGGGAAAGAGGCATGGCCTAGGGACCAGAACCACATCCAGTTTACTTGTGACAGACTCATGCTGTCACGGGATATGGCTGCCAGCTAAAACTGCTGACTCAAGCAGGGCTAGTCCTTGGGCCTTTGTGGGATTTTTGTGATACTCTTAGGGAACACTTGTTTTTCCAGATGGTTTGTTGCTGTTATATAAGCTGTGGTGCTCTTATGACTGTTACGTAAGCAGTGATGCTGTTACAGACTCTTGTGTTTTCATTTTCAGCTCAATAAATTTAACCCTATGGGAGACACACTGGCTTCTGGCATGGGTAAGTAAAGAGAACCTGGGGCACTAAATGTGTGGGTTCTAGTCCCAGAAAAGGGCTGGCTTGTTATTCCATGCCATCCATGAAGCAGTAGAAGAAAACAATGGAGGGGGGAAAGCGTTTTCCTGCTAGGCTGTGCTGTTTCCCTTTGTTTAGTTTATCTCATTTCCTACGCTGCAGAGCCAAGTTTAGTCAGCTTTTCACAGGCTGTGTGGGATTAAGTTAGCCAGCTATAGATTTAGGTCTTAGACCTGTGACAGATGACACTAGGAATTACATATATTTCTTAGATCAGATTTCCATGGCTATGTGGACACAGCATCTGCAATAACTATTTTTGCATCTGCTATACTTCAGAAATACCTTAGAAAAAGTCTTTTGAATGTCTGGCATTTAAGTGACACAGCCTAAGGTATTACAACTGATGTAGAGTTTCTGATATACAGTATTTAATTTTTCTTTTCAGGCTTTAATATTCTGATCTGGAACCAGGAGGAGATGGCAGCCAAGAAGCATGAACATCTCTTGAAAGCCATGACAAACGAGGAGATTGAACCATGAGCGAACAGAGGATTGGAAGCTGGAGTTCATCCAGACATGGAGGGCAGAGGCAGGCAAACCCTGGCACAAGCAAACTAAAAAGCTAAGTTAATGTCTGGGGAGCTGTAGGAGATGAAAACAAAAAGCAGTGATTCTAAACCACAGGGAAGGAAGTAAAAAGAGAGGGATCTAGAGAACTGCTTTAGTATTTTGATCCTTTCTCAATCCCAGCGTACAAACTCAGTTGTTGGCAATGGGCAGTATAAGCCATGCAGGGAATTAGACTTTGTCCTTCCTCCCCGGATCTGATGTTGCTTCCTTGATCCTCTTGGCCTCCCTTTCTAGAAAGTTGTGTCAGTACTTGGTTCCTCCAAGTGGAGTTACTACTCGTTTTCTGAGGCACTAGGAAAACTTCAAAGACGTTCCCAGATCTTGCTGAAGTTCCTGCTTTCAGCCTACCATATCTGTTTGTCATCACTTGTCAGAGGTTCCCATTTCCTGTAGTCTGCAGTGGAGCAGCTCATGACAGGGTCCCCAGCCTGTTCTAGCCCAGCCAAGTTGAGAAACCATTTGCTCTCAGGATTGACATCCTGAAAAGATAGAATGTTCACAAGGGTGAATTCATGGATAGCTTGGGTATCTTAGGAAACACCAAGCTCTCCCATATGCAAGCTTGAAAATGTGTTGGTCAAGACATCAGGCTTAGCCTGTTCTTTGCTTGCAGCTGTTTTAACTGAACCACAAAGAACAGGATGCCAGAGGTCCTTATCACTGATTGCAAGGACAGTATGGAGCTGGGCACCTACTGATTCTGTAGTTTCTATTTTCAGAGTTCTAGGGTGTTTGTCAATGATTAGGCATTTTTTTTCACCTATGCCTATGCGCTTCAGAATGTTTGATAAGAGTGTTATAAAACAGAAATGAGGGATTTCTTCCAAATACCCCTGCTCAGAGCCAAATCTCAAGACTGTTGTTAAAGGGTTAAGTTTTGCTTTTTCTACTTTGTTTACGAGGCTGTTGCTGTCCCAGAGGTTGATGGGATGGGATGGGCTCCAGGCCTGTGCAGATTCTCCACATTCACGTTTATAGTTTTGCAATATTAATATCAATAAAATTTTGTACTAAACTAAAATTCTTTGATAGAGTGGCTGCTTTGAGGATACTACTGAACTGCGTTTGCAGGGGAGGTTTTCTACAGGAGGGCTGAGACGTAGTACTGGGTCTGCAGCAGACCCCTCCAAGCTGGACAGCATTCATCATCAGCTGTATCCCTCAACAGCTGCTGCAGTCAAAACCAGTTTATGTCAAATCTCCCTGTGCGATGTGTGGAATTGTGAAACAGGGAATTCCTTTAGGGGGGTATGCTGCAGTAAATTCTGTCTGCTTTCCAACACTGAGGACACTGGTGCTAACCCTGTGAACTCCGAGAGAAGAGGAGTATCGTTCAGTGCGAAATTGATTTTAATAATGAAATGTATTGGAACAAGTACAGAAAGTCATTCACAGTCAAAATGTCTAAATCATCATAAAAACTTTTCTGTGTATGTGCAAAATTTGGTGCCTTTAAAAATAACAGGTCCTCTTAAATGTACTTTCTATTACCTCTTTCTTGTGCCTGTTCTCACAGGCAGTAGCTTTTTCTTTATGACTGTGTTGCTGTGCAGGAGACCTACTCTGTATCTTCAGAGGACAAAAAGGTGAGGAAGATGCTGAGAACAGCAAGCTGCTTCTGCTGATTTAGGGTTCCCATGCTGGCAGATGCTGATTACGGTGTGGAGAAAAGTCCCTACGGTACTCCTTAGGGGGAACAAAAGGAAATGTTTGTAACCTAAGAACTGGCTTCTGCATCCAAGAGGGGAAGGGAACTGCCCCAGAAAGGGAAGTAAAAGTAGGAAGTGAATGTGCAGTATCACCACGTGAAGAGCCTGTGCTTCTGGTGCCTGCTGCAGTCTCTCATTTTCTGCCAAAAACTACAAGGCAGGTAGTGAGCACTTGGTGTGAAGGTCTGTGCAGCAGCTGCAATGTACAGAGAGGCCAGGCTGGAGAAAGAATCACGCTTTGGACAAAATGCCCAAGCGTGTCAAATAAAGGAATCCACAGTCACCTGCCAACTCTGATCCTTAATGTTTGTTGTCCATCCAGTAGGGAAGACAGGAAGAAAAACTACAGAACTTTGCATTTAATCTAGTCTTAGGTAAACAGCTCTGCTACATCTCTTAATCACAGCACAAAAACATTCTGCTAGTAAAGCATATTCCTTGGGCTGAAATCTGGACTACCTGGAGTACTGGATACTCCCTTTAACAGGTCCTTGAAGTTCAGA
This sequence comes from Passer domesticus, assembly GCF_036417665.1. Classification (NCBI taxonomy): domain Eukaryota; kingdom Metazoa; phylum Chordata; class Aves; order Passeriformes; family Passeridae; genus Passer; species Passer domesticus. The sequence goes on from NC_087479.1 coordinate 39,326,514, forward strand.
TGTGGGAAGTAAAATTTCAACTTGGGATCTTTAGACAGAAACCAAGTTTCTTATCTAGAGGGACTTTCCTTTCTAGAGCCAACATTGCACAAGAAACAGAGTGTGAGTTTCTTCAGTCACAGGAATTGCTCTCTCTCATGAGAGAGGTTTTTTTGGGTTTACTCTGATTCTACTCTGAGTGAAATCCTAGGATTGACTGAAAACTGCTAGGTTTTCAGGCTTGTCCTGATTTCAGTACAGTCCTCTCTTGACCCACAATGTGAAGAGAGGAAAAAAAGCCAGTTGCCAGCAGCAACTACTTGACAGCAACATCAAGAAAGACTTTACGTGTCTCCCATCATCTGCAGCAGTTCCCTCTGCATGGACAGCAGATGAGTCTTGGAGCATTGTTGGCGAGGTGCACCCCCAGCTCAAGTCCAGCCTTTCTACCATCAGCAGCCTTATGGTGTGAGGGAAAAGCACTCAAAGCAGGTTGACCCTGAAGAGAAATGCAACTGGATGCGGCAGCTGCTGCAGGCCCAAGCTTCTCTGCCACAGTCATGGTGAGTGGTAACATTTACAGTCACTTGAAAGGAGGAAAATTGAAACTGGCCATGTTAGGAATTGCAGACTGGGTAAGCTGTATGAGGACCAGGGCACCACACAGTACATTGGCTTGAAAATTAAGGTGTCATTTCCTTAGAGTAGCTCAGTTCTTTTTCTTGGTTATTTCTAAAGGACGTCCCTTTAGAAAGTATCCAGAAATCAAGTCCAGTTCTGTTCTGGGATGTAAAGGCCAAAATAGAAGAATGCTGAGTAACTGAAGGTGCCCAATCATCCTTAGGGGCAACACAGCTCCTTCCTACTGCCTGGGAAGGAGTTGAAGCAACTGTCAGGCCTGCTCTTCTCCTTCATTGGAAACGTGCCGGTAGCCAGGGGGCTGAGACTGTATGCGAAAGAGTACAGTCAAGAGGAGAATAATAAGGAGAAGGAGAATGGATCCACACACAGCCAAACCCACAAAGAGTTCTGTAAGGGAGAAAATAAGTGGTCAGCATGGTATCATCCAGACTTTCCCCTTCTGTCACACTCTGGTCAAGCCTGGGCTCACCTGTGTCATGCATGCTGCTTGACACCTTGCATTCTTGCTCCCAGTCCTGGGGAACAACAGGATCTGTGAGTTCTAAGAATCTTTGCAATGGGCATTTATGCTGACAGCCAGGGACTGTCAGTGGGAAGGGTTCCTTCCCACTCTCATTCCGGTAAAACATCTCCACGGAGAAGTTACTGAAAACGAAACAGAGCAAGGTGGTTTTTTTCCTCTAGTTGAAGTCATCCCTTCCCAAAAACTAAATGTGCACACCCTTTCCTTTATTCTGGTGATAAGTTTTCCTCATGAGTCTTCCACTAGGAGCAAGACTGCATGCCCCAGGAGTGGAGCCTAGCCTAGGTATCTAACCCTCGAGGTGAAATCACAGCAGATGTCTTTACTGCAGCCCTCACCCATCATCCTCTTGGTACAGTTCAAATAAATGACATGAGGCGTATGGTGCTTGGATCTTGTTGTAGACATCTAGAGCCATCTGCAGTGCCACAAGTGTGGTGTCATGCTGAGAAAGAGGGAAAAAAACCAAATCAGTCACCCTTAGGCATGTGGCACCGCAGCTCAGACTACACCAGTAATGGACAAGGCAGTGCTGAGGGGATGTCACCTTTGTAACTTCCATCTGGAAAATGGGAGAGGAACTGTACTGCTAGAACAGTGGTCTGTGATGGTGCCAGAGAAGGGGAGGAAGTGAAACAGCCAGATATATACTGCACTGTTTTTCTGAGAATTAATCTCTAGAGAGCAATTTGGAAGAAATGCTTGACTTTCCAGGCAGTAGGCTGCTGGAAAGGGGAGACAACTGTATCCACGCTTCTCAAACATCATATTTGAGTAACATCAACCCATCTAGCAAATAAATAGTGTCTCTCTAAAGTCTGCCAGTCTCATTCATGAGCCTGAGCTAACAGGAATAAGGACACATTGGGAATTTTCCTCAGGGATCCCACAAGAACAATGCCAGATACTGCATCTCCCACCCAGTCAGAGGCAAAGATGCATGTCCTGATCACTGCACGGGCTGTAGGGAAGCTAGAAGGGGTTAAAACTATCACCAAGTCCCAATACCCTGTAAGCAGAAGGAGATGGCTAAAAGCCAGTCCCAGTTCTAACTTACCGCTGAATAGGCAAGTAGTTTTAGGTTTTGATGGGCAGAAGCATTTGCTGCTTTGGTTAGGTTTTTCCTTATGTGATCCAGCAGGACCCCTGAGGAAAGAGAACAGCTGGTAAGAGGCAAAAGCCAGACAGAGCAGCACGAGGCTCCCTCCCAGGTGCACTCACCGCCTTGCAGACGAGCTTTTTCTATCTGATTGTGGATCCCAAACAGAAATTCAAAACCGAAGTCTTTTAGTTCCTTCAAATGAGCCATGACTTCTGGAGTCACCCATCCAGGCAAATCCATTTTGTGTGCTTGCTAGAAAGAGAAACAGAATATTCATGTGCAGGTAGCACAGGTCACAGAGAAGAGGAGGGTGTCTGGACACCTGGCCATACTGCTGCTGCCTTCCTACACTATTTTAAATATGCAATATGCCCCTTTCCCATTTGTGCTTCTGACCTCACACTGCTATGCTGCATACAAAGAATATATGTGTGTTTTGATGTTGTTCCAAAAAATAGTAATGAGAAGAATAAAGACTGCAACCTAGGACTACATTTCTGTGAAAGCACAGCTGGAATGCAAGGTTATGTTGGAATTGATACAGTAATCTTGGGGCATTAACTTTTTATGTGGCTAATTCTGCCCTGCAGATGGCATGCAGTCAAAGAAAAAAAAAACAGATAAGCGAGTGAACTCAGAGTTTCTGGTGTACCTGCACCTGTTTCCCTGGAGGCTCTGAGGGCCACTGAAAGACACTAGACAAAGTTAGCAAGTGCTCTGTGGACAGAACAGTGGGATGCACCACTGACAAAGCCGTGTATTCAAACCCAGGAGCCCAAGAACTGGAAACCAAGAGAAGAACTTGCTTTGCAGCCAACCTGTTACATGAAAGGATTAGTTATAATGGCAGACAAACAGCCGTTGTGGTTTCCCAGCATTACTGAGAACAATTTTCTTTGCCACATCCCATTAGACTTCCAGAAGCTGAGGCTGAATATCCTTAAGGGCCCATTCTGTCTGAGTGGTTCAGAGAAATTCCATCAGCAGCTTAGGTATTTAGTTAGTTCTTCATTAATTTACAAAGAGAATAGCCAGTAAGTTCAGCTATTTCTTGGACTTTTTTATTGTCTCCATCCAGATAGCAGAATGACTCTACTGGTTCAGGTGAGAAAAACAATCCTCTTCAGGGCACTTTTTGCATGACTTACTAAAAAGGAGGAAGACCAAAGCAGCTGAAGAGACCAATCATCCTGAGGGTACAGTTCTGAGTGAGAAACACTCTTTCCTTAACAACATTCTGGTTTTGCTTTGGGACTGTGGGCTGTTCTCCAAGTTCTTGGGGATTATAGTGGTTGTCAGCTTGCCTTCCAGGCCCAATCTGCAGACTCATTAAGTGACTCTTGAAAATGAAGATCTGAAATTCTTGATCTCTCTGACCAAAGGATATTTTTTTTACCAATAGAAGTCGATTCACCGTGATTGTTACAAGACAGGAATTGAGGTTTATGAGACAAAGGGCAGATTTGCATGGTACAATGCAGCTCTGGACTGGAATATTCTCAGCTTGTAGCAACCCAAGCTGCTACTTTACATAGAAAAGTGCAATTCCCTGCTGATTTATCTTTTACACCCCCAAAATAGTGCACACCACTGTACACCACTGCCAGAAAGCAAAGCAGTCTTGCACACTCATAGAATTAGTGTGACACAGTGTCAAAATGCTTTGGTTTACTGTGTCCATAATTCAATAATTCACTAGTTTGACATGAAAGATCATGCTGTACAATTATATACCGAGAAACTTGTGTGTAACAACTTTAAGTATCCTGGATATGTGACCTTTAGTTTAGCATTACCACAGCACAGCTAACTCAATTTCTGCTTTTGTTTAAGTCTTCATGAGATGTCCTTTCAACAGAAATCAACTCAAATCCTGAGTTTGGTGCCCCCATCACAAATGGTAAAGGGTAACATCTGTCTCTAGAGTCTTTCTCTGACAAAGGAAACTATGTCAAAAACAGACGTGAGTGAACCCCACTTAACTTAGGATAGCATTATTTTCTTTTAGATATGGCATTAAAATAAGCACAGAAAGAAATGTGATTGATTTAAAGAACCAGAGAGGTAGATGTAGCACCAGGAATAGTCCTAATTAAGGTCCCAACTTAAATAATAAATTTAATGTTTCTTCAGTTTGCAGAGATCTCATTTCTACCGTATTGGACTTAGGATTGTCAACAGACCATCTAAAGATTTCAGATTGCAGTCATTTTGTAGTGACTTTCAAGAGATAGATATTATGCTGTCCCACCAATACATGTGGTGGGACTTTTTCTGATTCTGACATGATACATATCTGAGCTACAGAGTGGGAGGTATAGGGTGCAAAACCAGGTAATTCTTGGCACATGTCTCTAGTGAGTGGGAAGTGTTATTATTCTGAAATTAGAACATTACTTCTAATTGTAGGGTGAAAAGTTGTTTCATGAGATTTTGTAAAATAATTTCCACCAAACTCAGTGAATCCTAAGGACCAGATTCCAGTGGGTGTAAGATGATGGCCAGACTTACTTCACAGAACAGCGTGTCATACACACTCCATACACTCTCGAGAGAGATATCCCGGATCCCAGTCTCCTTTGCCACCATCTGCAGGAATTGCTGTAGGTTGGAGAAAAGAGAAAGATCTTCAGTTTTCTAATCTCATACTGTATTATATGCATTGGTATCCCTTCCCTTTTCTCAGAGCTTTGATTATACAGAGATGATAACTACAAGCCTAGAACCACCTTACCTCATGTAAACAATCACTTACCCAATTCTCTTTGGTCTTATTTATGTATTCTGCTGAGTGCCGTGTTTCAGTCTGCAGCTGTTCATACCGTGGACAAGGGGTCAAAGGGAACTTCAGTAGCTGGGCAGAGACAAGAGCAGCCAGGTCACCAAGAATACTGGAGTACAGAATTTGCAGTAAACATGCACAACTGTAATGGAACCCTGACTGCATCTATAAACAGCCTCAGGTACTGCCTGCTCCATACTCCCAATCATGTGTGGTCTGCTCAGGTGTTACACCTGACATGCTGACTGAACCCAGCCCCTGAATTCTCTCATCTTTTTCTGAAAATATGAAAACCTCTGCAAGATAGGTCCCAGGAGAAGTTCAAGACAATCTGAATCAAGACTATAGCAAATATTTTTGGACACTACACTACTTGAGTGGTCAATACATGTCTTTGAGATGAACTTACCCTTTCGTCAGACTCAGGGACTGTGTGCACAGGGATAGGCTGCCAGGAGATGTTAGGGTTGAACATCTCTTGTCCTCCTGGGGGATAGAGGCCTGCCAGATTGGCCTCTGCACTCATCAGTGTCCGATCACAGTCTGTGCTGCGGATGAAGATCTGCCAGGACAGGGACAGTGCACCGTTACTGATGCTCCTGCAAGTGGTGATGCTCAGGCACAGATGATGCGCTCGCCCAGGAACACTGCCAAGTCCCTGCAGCTGCTCACAGACAGCAGGGGAATAGGAGTCAAAGGGACAGAGCCTGCTGATGTTGGCCTGGACAGAACTGTAAGGGCACACACAAAGACAATCTGCTGTCTAATACTGGAGCTGTCTGGTCTGGATCAATGGGATACCCAGGTGCACTGTGCAGAGGTTAGAGATAGAAAGGAGTCTGCGTCTGAGGAAGGGTCAGAGAAGAGGAAGACAAAGATGCAGGAAACTATGGGTACAGATAGGAAATATGCTATATTTGCATAGCAGGACTGAGGCAAACTCCTGCATTCTGCTGTCAGTTCTAGGAATGACTTGACTGTGCTCAGGAAGAGAAATGGCTTCTTCAAGCCTCAGTTTTTCCATCTGAGAAACAAAGACAAGAGTGATCTAACAGAAGAGTAAACAAAAATACGGAGGGCTGGCATTTTATTTGATTATTGTGGGCTCTTGGGATTAATGGGCCAAGACTTGACCATTCTAGAGTTCTGACCCAGGAAAAAGGAGAAATGAGAAAAATACAGCAATGTTCAGAAGGTCAAAATGGCAAAACTTTTAGTATTCTTGTATCTGTGTACTGAAAACAGTTAAGGGTAAACTAGAGAAACAAGAGGACCAACAGGAATTCCATATAAAGGAATGTCCCAGGAAAGAGCATGTTTGATCTGAAACAAGAACAAAAAGTCTGAAGAATGAAATGTAAAGACAGTGATTTTTTTAAGTGTTAGGACAGAAACATAAAATATATATACTCTGTATAATCTCTCTCATGTGAAGTGTACCTCAGAAATTTTACAGTCACAAGAAAAAACCCAACTTGTCTTTTCTCCGACATCAGTGTCTGCCCACTTAACAGTGGCTTGAAAAAACTGACCCTGTACTCATTAGACAGGTTTGCTTTTATCCTTGGTAAGCTCTGAAGAAATGAGATATTTTAAAAGATAAGGACCTAATTCTAGAAGTATCATAAAACCCCCAAGCAATTAAGCCCTGAGTGTACATGCTTTCTTCAGCACCTTTTGCCAGGCTCCAGCCTGTCGCTGAGTCAGGTGACAGACGGTCATATGGTGTCACCCAGAGGCAACACTTCTTACAAGGGAGGTTGCTCAACTTGAGCAAGGGTTCAGGCTTGGTTAGCAGAACAGCTTTTGTTTGCACATCTTGGTTTGTTTTTTTTTTTTTTTCTCAAGCAAGAGAAGGAAAAGAGTTCCAACTCACAGAAGCTGTATAAGAGTGAAGTATGTTTGGAAAGGAAATACTGAGGATAGTTAAAGGATCTGTGTTTGAGCCAATGCTGGAAGTTTTGTTGATGAAGTAAATGTCAAAGAAGGGATGTAATCTGAACTGTGACAAGCTGGGTTCTTACTGGAAAGCCCTAGAAGGGGAGAAACAAGGAAAAGTGTATGGGATTCTTAGTTTGCCCCATCTGTTCAGTCAGCTTAATTGAGCTCAGATAAAATAACTGAAGTGGTGCAGAGCCTATAGTGGGACAAGGGGCCTTGGCTGCCTGCTGTCCATCTGAACCAGCCTCTCATTTGGACACCTGTTCAATTGATTCAGTACCAGCTGATTATTAGCAGAGGTACTTGGGAGGATTTTTGATTTCCTTACTTTTTAAATCTTTTATAATGTGCTTAGTACACGGTTCCACAAGGGCTCTGTGACTTTTTCCAAAATAAACCTACCAGTTTCTCAAGAACTATTATAAAATGTGAGGACATCCTAATGAGAGAGAGGGGAATTAATGGCTTTGGGCTACTGTCAATACTTTACAGTTGAAAGGAAATGAGAGGGTCATTGCTGGTCAGTGACTACTACTAATAGCTACAGGCTCTGGTAAGATTGTACCTCAAGTGCACTGGGGAGGGTAGGGCCAACACGGGCTGCATTCTTGTGAGCTATTGTAACAGGAAAAAGAAATCTCATAAGCTTGAGTAAGAAACAAATACCAGCTACAACAAACACTGCTGTTTAGTTCCCTGGACTTCAGAGTGAGCGGCTCGAACAGTCTCACAACTCGGGCTGGATTTGCCTTTGCACCCGGCGGCCAGACTCAGCACAGAGCCTGCCTTGGGCCCTTCTTCTTCTTCTTGCAGTGGGAAGGGGCTAAGGGACGAAAGTACTCGGAGACGAGTCCCGGCGCCGGCGTTTCCCGTCCCAAAGGAGCCACCCGCAGCCCTAGCCCGCGCGGCGGCCGGGGCCCACCGTGGGGCGGCCGAGAGCGCCGCTCCCCGGGCCGGGGGCTGGCACTGACCTCCTGCCGCCGGTACGTGTCGCTGAGGAAGTCGCGGTAGCGCCGCCGCAGGGCCTGGCCCAGCTCCCACTGCTGCCGCATCCCCACCTGCAACGGCACCGGGCGTCAGCGGCGGTCCGGACCCCGGCGCGGCCCCGCCGCCCGCCCCGCCCCGCCTCGCACCGCACCTGCGTGAGCTGCCCGAATCCCTGGGGCCAGGCGCTCTCCTGGTACGGGTCCCGCGGGAAGGCCTTGATGGGCGAGCGGTCTCCGTGCCGGTACACCTGCGGGCGGCACAGCGTCACCCCGGCCCTGCCCGGCCATCCCGGCCCGGCCCGGCTCCCCCCGCGTCCCCCCGTCCCCCTCACCAGCGTCACGAAGCGGAGGCTGCGGGCCCGGGCGGGCAGCGGCTGCAGGCACAGCGCCAGCAGCAGCAGGACGGCACCGCCCCGCCCGCCCGCCATAGCGCTCGCACACCGCCCGGAACCGAGCGCCGCCGGCCGCCGGCCTGCGCGGACGGCGTTTCGCAGCGCACAGCCCCGGCCGCGCTGCCGGCCCCGCGCCCGCCCCCGAGGAGGAGGATCCCGGCGGCGGGACAGCCCCGCTCGGCCCCCGAGCCGCCGCGTCGGGCCCGCCGGGCTGGAGGCGCTGGGCTCCGCTGTCAGCCCTGCTGAGGCTTCGCCCCGGGCTGCAGCCGCGGAGGCGCTCGGTAGGAGCGGCGGGAATGAGGGCGCAGCGGTGTCACCCCCGCCGCAGCTTCGCTCCGGGACACGAGGTTTCAGTGTTCTGGCGCTGTGCTCCTGGGTAAACTCGTGGGCAGAAGTAGGGACGGCGGCCTGGCGCGCACTGCCCGGCAGCCGGGGGTCGCTCATCGTCGCATCCCTCGGGTCAGCCTGAGCATGGCCGTGTGGAGTGGAAAGCTGCAAAGAGGCTGCGCAGCATTGCCGGGTTTTGCCCAGTTTTGGTTGTTTTTTACGAAACTTGGTCGAATTAGGCGAGTGTGAGACGAAATGCGGCTTCTGCTGCCGCCTGTGCATCCGCTGGTCGCTGGCCGAAGATCTCGTAGGTGCCGTGTAGAGGGAAAAATCATAGGCAGTTAAATGAATTTAGTGCTACTTAGTGTTTGTCTCCCCGCAGAAGCGCATAGAGGGAGGTGAATGAGGTTCTCAGCTATCTCTTTTTTAAGAAAAGAGGGAAACGTGACTCTCGCGTTTGCAAAGAAGTCTTGGAGTCATGAAGCACAGCGGCTCATAACCCAGCTCTTTTGTACCTGTTTATTTGCTTAAAACCTTCCGTAGTTTGCAGGGTTAGAAAGGTGTGTGTAACGTCTCAATAAGGGTGCCAGATTGTTTGTGGAGCTGGGGGGTTATTTCAGGGCAGGGTTGGTGCAATACACGAGGCTCAGCTGGACGGAAAAACGTGTTCAATTTGCTCATGCTCGAATACCTAGTGAATTTAAACTGAATTCTATTTCCCATCTCTAGGACAGCACGAAGCCGCGTTCTTCTTTTGTTGTTGTTTTTTTTTTTTCTTCTTTTTCTTTGTTTACCGATACCGCACCACTGAGGAAGTTCTTGGCTGCAAGAAAAAGGTTCTCTGCGGAGGGGAGAGAACCTGCGGCACCTGCTCTGGCATTGTGCCGTTGCTGCTGCTGGTTTTGCTCCGCTGCTGCGGGCTGAGCTGAGGGTGGGCCGGCGGGCCCCGGTGCGCTCCCACCGCCGGGAATCACCCGCGCCCGGAGCCTTCGGGACCCGCGGGGGCGGAGCGGGGCGGGCGGCGCCTGCACGTGACCCGGGCCCGCGTGACATCACGGCAGCTCCGCCGCGGCGCCGGGAAGAGCGCCGGGAGCAGCGGCGGGAGCAGCGCCGGGCCGGGCCGCCCCTCCCGCCCGCGGCTCGGGCACCTGCGCTACGGGGGGCGGCGGCCGCGCATCGCCGGGAGCCGCGGCCCGCGCCGGTAACTTTTCGCGCTGGCTCTGGGGGCGGCGGCGTCTCCTTCTCGCCGCCCGCGGGGCCGTGACTCACGGCGGGGGACGTGGACGCGCTGTCCCGCCCCGCGGCCTGCGCCGGCCCGAGCGCCGCAGCGTTCCCTGCGACCCGGAGCCGGCGGCGCAGCGCCGCCCGCCCGCGTCCTGCTGCCGGCCGGGCCGGGCCGGGCGGCGCTGGAAGGTGCTGGAAGGAAGAGGGACGGCGGCGGCCCGTCCCGCTGAGGCACCCGTGGCCTGGCGGGGTGCGGGCCGGGCCGGCGGCGGCACCCGAGAGGGGCCCGGCGGACGGGAGGGAAGGGGTCACTGTCTCGGCCTGGGTCCGGAGCCCGGCGCCGGCCGTCGTGCGCGGTGTCTGCCCGCGGGCACGGAGCGGCCGCGCTGTCGGAGAGTCCCTTTGCTAAGGGGGTCAGAGGCGTCTGGGGAGCGGTGTCAGTTCCTTGTGGCTGTTGTCCTGCGTCTGAGGAGCCCGGGTTTCTGTCCGCTGTCTCCGGACGTGCTGTCAGGAGATGTTTACTTGCTTTGTGGTAACTTGTTAGCTTTCCTCTCTGCTCAGCTTGAAGTTCTCGGTGTCATTCACCTGTTGCATCCTGTCAACCCAGGTCGCGAGTTTTCTAGGACAGAAACTTGCCTGTATGGCTGTTAGTTTGCAGGGTGCTGTTGAAAGGTAACTTTGCTTACATTGGTGGTTACTCTTCACTGTGCCCTTTCACTGTCGCTTATGCTGCTAAAGTCCACAGATCTGTCAAGACAGGATTTCGTTATGGGCTGGAAGCAAACCTTGGATCACCAGTGAAAGACAAATGCTCTGTCTCCTGAAAATTCCTTCCCTTCTTTTCATTTTCCTAAAGGGACAGCTGGGTTCTTCCCTGCAAGGCTTTTTTGAGGGAGTCTCCAACACTGAGTCACGTTTCTGACTAACAGTTTGGATCACTGTGTGTCAGACAGTTTCTGGCTATGACTGCAGGTTATGTTTGTCTGTAGATCTCTCAGATCTGCTTCATGTTCCAAGGTACATGGAGTTGATCTGCTGTTCCTGGGTGTCAGAGAGAAGGCTATACCTGAGGACAGACAAAAGAAAACAGAAAACATGTTTTTTATTTCCTTTACTGAGTGGTGGGCTTGATTTTTTTTTTTAATTGAGTCTGAATCGAGACATAACCCCCTTGCTGAAAGAGCAAAACATTCCTTATATTTTAATTATGGAAACAAAAACTGTTTGAAAACTTCAGCCGGTTGTTGCTGAGCTCTACCCTTCTACGATTTGGGTTGTGGAAAGAGGGCATTGGATGTGGTACACATTGTGCCAGGACCAGGTGGAGACTGGCCTTGGTACACTTCTTTGTCACTGCACCTGTGGTGTATTCACCAGAAGATACCGCTGCTGCAAGGCTTGTGAGGGCAGACAGGCTGTGTGGCTTCCTGGTGTGACCCCTTTTTGAAATCCAGCACTTGCAGTGATACTTCTTTCTCATACGTGAATATGCCCTTGCATTCTTTTTGATACAGGAAGGCCGGCTTTTGCAGGAGAAAAAACAGGGTGAAAATATTTAACAACTTTCTCCCAGACCCCCAAAATAAAAGGTGGAGGAAATAAAGCTAAGCCAGCCTGAGGGAGGGTAGAAAATGGGTCATTGTGGAGCTGCATGGGAGTTCTGTAGCTGCCAGAGGAAACTTGCAGCTGCTCCTGTTGTGAAGGGATGCAGGGAGAAGTACCACAGCAGGGACTATATATATATATATATATAAATTGCCTAATCTAAAAAAAATAGGGACAGGAAACTTTATCACAGAATTATTGTGTCCTGGCAGTGTGCCTGGGGTTGCTCTCACTTGCTGTTTCCAGTTACTGCTGCTGCAGCTCCCTGTGCCTTGTCAGCATGTTTTCCTTACCAGCTGGCTGTGCAGGGAGGCAGGGGAGGCTGTGCAGGACAGGCATGCAGCCCTACAAATTCAGAGCAGGAGTTTGCTGCCTTGTCCCTGTCTTACACCTGCAGGAAGAGTGGTGTTTCCAGTGTGGTGAAGTGCATTTGATTGCTATGACTTTCTTTTCCTTTCTCTCGGGTTAGTCCTCCCAACCCGGCATGCTTGTTCTGAGGCAAACAGGAGGAATTTTGCTGTTGTTGAATGTTAGATCAAGTGGTGATGGCCTCACATCTTAGAAGTATGTCTCTTGTAATTAGATCTGGGCTGTGATTGTATGGCTGTCAAGACTGACAGTTTTGAAAATTTCAAGTTTTGAATGTAAAAATCTTTAACTGTTGCTGTTTTTCAGAAGTTGTGATTCCATCTGTCTAAGGAAGAGTATAGAATATAATGTGCTTTGTCTTGGGCGCACTGAAGGATGATCCTGCTTTCTGCTCTGGAAGCAGCTGCTGTGAGAGTCTCATTGTTGCAGATGTGTGGGTCTTTGCATGTTGAATAGGAAAGCTTATCAGATTGTTTGTCACTCTCCCTCTTTCCCTCCCCCACCAAGTAATGAGATTCACACACCTGACAGCCTTGGAGAAAAGTCAGTCTTCCAGAGCTGTCATAGGTGTTCCTGCCCATTGCTGTGGGGGTGGAACCTACTTGATTTTTTAGGTCCCTTCGAAACCATTTTATTATTCTATACAAAGATACCTTGTTTCATTGGGAGAGGATGTTCTTCTGGTCTTCTGTAGGATGTATTAACTTGTTTTCCTTACAGCATAATAACTCAGGAAGGCAGAGTCCCATTCTCTTGGCTGTGGAAACTGCCTTGGTGTGAAGGAGCTTCATCTTAGGAGGGAGTTCAGGGGAGTGCTTCCTTCTGATAGGTACAGGTCTGCATTAAGGCTTATAGACAGGTTGAACTTGGCCATTTGATCATACTTCTGCCAGTGTACAAGTACTGTGTTTGAATTAACATTTTCATTGTAGTTACTTCAGGTTTGAGAGATGTGTTTAATATTGTTTAAATAAAAACAGGCTATCCATGTTCAGTCAAACCTTAAAAATATATCACTTGGAAACGGTACAATGGCTTCCTTTAGCATTCCTGTGTCAGTTTTGTTCTGTGACTTCCTGTGACCAAATACTTTTTCTTTCCATATTTGGAACATAGAAAAAAAATTTTCTTGTGATCCCACTGAAAAGAAGACATCCCTAAAGCTAGTGTAACTTGTACTTTTGTATCTGGAGATCTCAAAACCAGATTTCCTGTAAAGCAAAATTACTTGCTTTATGGAGTGTCAAAAAGAAAATGTTAAGGTGATTGGTGTAATATTTTAAATCACTTTGAAGTATGCACTGTCAAACTCTTAACAATCTTACTTTTGGGGAGGACAAAGGTTAACTAAGGTAGCGCACAGAGGAGAGCAGAGCTTTGCAGATTTTCCCAGTAGGTTTCAGGAGGGGAAAAAGAAGTTTATTTAGTGGGAAGTTGGTGAAGAAGTGAAGAGAAAATGTTAGAGAATGAGAAATCTAATTCTTGTTTTGAGCAGACCGAAACTAGTGCCTATAAGGATTAAGTAGGAGAGCTATCTTGTGGGATGTGAGAATTGAAGCAATTTAAAAGCCATGTTGCAGAGTCAGGTGTTAGGTGAGTATCAGACTGATTGCTAAAGCACATGACTGACAGGAGAGTAGGTGTCTCCTGGCATATAAGGCTTTCTAGTTTGTTTTAAGATTTAAAAAATATTGGCAAATATGCTCACAAAATTTCTTGAAACCAATAGGGCATGGAAGTCATGTCCTGTCTCTCTCCAGGGAGCGGGGCAGTGTTGGCCCACTGGTCCTCCTGCAGCTATGAGGCAAACAAGGTCAATTGGTTTAAATCAAGGCTTCCCACTTGCTGGTAGAAATCATGATTAAAGTTAGTGATTTAAATAATTCATTTAAAGTTTGTTTTGCATTTGATAATTTCTTAAAAGGCAGCTTTAGTCTAATCAGTTAGGCTCATCTCTTACTGCTTCTTGCCAAACAGGATGATACAGTGTATCTGCATACATCTATTTATGCTATTATATCACAGTAAATGTTTACATTACAAAATGGCCAGTTGTAATTGCTGGGTGAATTTCTTTCCTCATGACTTGTACAAAACTCAATTTGAATGAAAAGGTTAAATCAAATATGCACTTTTTTATACTTATACTATAATCACAGAAATCATGCGCTGGATGCATAAGAGAAAATATGCTTGCTGGAGTGTGCTATTAAATAACTGATTCTCTCAGGGTAGTCTTATCTGTATTTAGCAGAATGAACTGGTTAGTTTTGGTAATTGTCTCTTTCCAGATGTTAGAATGAGCATAACTCATCGTTCCTTGTCTTGTTTTCATTTGGAGATTCTAAGAGAGAGGTACCTTCCACCCATTTTATACTGCCTGCACCACCTTTGAGTGAACTGAACTAATTTAATAAGTGAATTGAAGAAACTAATCTCTCTGCCTTTTAAAGAAATAATTATTTTGTACTGACTCTGTGGACTTCATGACTTTCTCGAGTTTAGGAGTTAGACTTTTTAAACATTCTCCAGTAGCCATGTCCTGCTTGAATAGGGCCTGCGTGTGTTTGTTTAAAATTTCATCATAAATTGCCATTGACTTAGAAAATAAATTAACAAGTGTAATCTTGAAAACTGTGTGAAAAACCAATTTAAAGGAAAATGTTTGGAATTTAAGTAGTCTCAGCTAGAGCTGTTATGAAATGAGGGCAAACAGGTAGGTTTCTGTAACAGTTCTAGGGTATGTCTTGGTTGCCACGGACATACATGCAGAAATGTGCCAGCCCCCAAAGGACTCCACATGCCTTGCCAGAGATTTTTGCTGGAGGATTTGACAGTCAGAGATGCACACGTAGTGGCTTTTTGCCTGTCTGCCAGCAGAAGCTCACATGCAGCTTTGTGTGGGCACATGAACTTGCACTGGAACAGCCTTTGGGACTTGCTGTGGTGGTGCATGCCTTGACATGCAGGCACACATGCACACTCAGAGTCCTGTGGGCAGCCCTCAGCAGCGTGCATTGGCTTGCATGAGAAGTGCCACCGAGGCAGGGCAGCTCAGCTCAGCCAGCTGCAAGCTCCACGAGTAGATGGAGAAGCTGTCACCTGGCCCTCAGACAACAACTTTGTGATTCCAGTCTTCTGATTGACTGCTTCTCACCTTTAGCCGTTGTGTGCAGGAAAGGAATAATATGTTCATTTCTGTGAAAGGGCTAGGAAGAAGTTCAAAAGATGGCTTTTGTGTTTGCAGCTGGTGAGATGGACATTCTCAGGCATCTGCATGTCTGGACAGGAAGCCAGGTAAGGGTATGATAGATAAGGATATGATTTAAGGTCCATATAGCATGAGGACAGGCAACGATTGCACTAATGCGCCTTTAAGGAAGGTGTCAGAACCCCTTCTTTAGCAAAGGAAGAGGGAACTTTGATGTGAGGGGTGTTTTAAAATGAAAAATAAAAATTTAAAATGTAAGATATAGAATAACTATAGTTCATATAATGTAGCCTCTGTTATCACTGTGTGTCTGAAAAGCAGAGACATAACTTTATGGCCTGTATGGGACTGAAGAAAAATTTTTCTTTTGTCTGCAGAAAGCTCCCAAGCTGCTGTTTGTTCTTGTAGAAATTGAACAGAAGTGGAGAAAGGAGAAACCTTTGCCTGAAGAAAATGTTAATTTTCTCCCTATCGGTTGTACTTTGAGGGCATTTTCTGAAGAGCTGGTTTTAAGCAGCAGACTGGGGGTGAAGGTTGAAGAAAAAAAACAAGAAGAGACTGCAGACTTTTTTCTCTCTTGTTTCAGTATCATCTTCCACTGCTACTCCCTGATACTTGCTCTGGGTGGTGCCTTTAGCAGTGTCCCAGAATCAGTGGGCCATCCACACCCTCCTTCCTTGACACAAGGATCAAAATAAGAAATGGAGCCACTTGTTGGCTTAGTCCCATCGCCTACTCCCACACGCTTGTACATGTGCTGCATTTTGCAGCCTTGATCTTGGATTTGCACTTATTTCTGAGAAGTCAGGGTTATTGGAGTGCTCTGATAGGATAACACATGCTGTCTTCCTGCAGACCCTGCTGGAGCATCAGTCTTTGCAGGATCACTGGCTTCTCATTTGTGCTTGGGTCATGTGTGATGGCTCCTTTCTTGTGGCAGGGTTGTGCCGGAGTTGGGAATAGACTGCACTCCTTGTGGCAGGATGCTCCTGACACACTCAGATGGTCTGATGGTTACATTCTTTTGCATTTTTCTGTTGAAACCTTTGTGCAGACTTTGAGTCTGTTCCGAGTTGCTACTGGGGCAATAGGAAAGCTTTGGTCTGTTAGCACCTCTGGTCTCTCTGTACCTTGGTAGCGCACTTTGTGCGTGGATGAGGGTGAGGCCTCGTGGGTGCTTGGAGACAGCCTTGAGGAGAGTTGGTGGCTCTGTTTTCCCATCTGGTGGGTGTGCCCGCAGCGCAGCCGTTTCACTGGCTGGGGTTTGAGCGGTGGATTCTGTCCGGCTCTGGACTGTTTTCGAGCTGAGTATTTGTGGTGATGTCAGGCAGTGTGAGAAGGGAACATGACTTGGCAGGACAAAGTCTGCAGAAAGTTCAGCTCCACATTTGGCCAAGGGCCTCGAAGGCAATGAGATTGACACACACATTCTGCTACACAGCCTGTCACACGCCCTCTCACATGCTCCCTTCCTGTCACACAGATCTCTTTATCTCATTTTCAGACCTTTAACCCTTCCCTCCTAGCTTCTGCTTGATGGGTTTATAAAACTCAGGGAAGTCCTCCTTATGTTGTTGATACTGTACCTTGTAAGGGTTCAGTTGCAATGACCCCCAAAGCAAAAATAGCCTATACAGGCCAGAATCCAGAAGAGTGGTCAAAAGCAGGGCAAGTTTACTTTGCAGCAAAGCTCTTAATAGTCCTTTATTCTGACCTGCCCCCCTCTGCCAGTCTTCACTGTGTTTCTTGGCAGCTCTTCTGATCTCCTTCATTGCTCTGCTGCAGTCTTCTGGCTGATCTGTGTTTGGATATGTACCTCTGCAACCCTGTCTCTCTCCTCTTGCTCTTCTAAGAGCAGTATTAGCAAAACCCATCAAAATAGATCTCTGATGATGCTTGAGTGGGGAATAGACTACTCTGAAGGTAGGTCAGGCTTACTCTGAAGCAGTTTAAAACTCTGTTACAGTATCCCTCTAATGTGTTCTTTGTATGGGCATTTCAGTAGTACTGTAATTTCTTCCTGACCTCTGTGCTGCATCTAGGGATGATCCTTCTATGAATGGGAATTGGTGCTTTTCCCCTACTGCCCTGAAGGGAATCTTAATGAGTTTCCTGCGTGTTTTGCAATCCAGTACTGTATTTCTGGTTTGCCTGTGAGCAGTAGATTTGTTTTGATTGATGCTTTTGGGTTGGATACAAAGTGTTTTATAGAGACATTATTAAGAGGTTGGTTCCCAGAAGCAATCTTGTATCAGTTATGGTGATGTGCAGTATGCTGATGGAAGTTCTCCTGGGGTGGGAGGAAAGGAGGAAGTCAGTAAAATGAACAAACAGTTTTACTGTAAGCAGCCTTCCCCTTCTGTTCTTTCCTCTTTTGCTTCTCTTCTTCATGTCCTCTAATTTCATAGCTGGTAGAGGATGGAGAAGACCAGTTTGAAAGAGAATGTAGTCTGGACAAGGGATAGGAGTTGAGAGCTTTTAAGTTCTCTTTTGTTTATTTTTTTGGCTTTGCCATGACATATGGTATGGTTCTATGTGTCTTTTGTCATCTTGTCTTCCTCATAAAATGGTGCAGCTGCTTATTCTTTGCTTTTGTCTGTTTTAGTAGCTCAGGGCACTTAGTGGACTGTGCCATGTTCCTGCTCAGAGGAGTCAACAGCAGTTTGAGGTTCTGTGTTGAAGAGATGCACTGAGACAGCCTGGGGAGCTGAGGAGATTTCCATTGATAAAAAGTGCTTGGCTAGAATGGGCATGGATCATGAAATACTGTTCTCTTAGTGCATAGTTGAGATGAAATAATTTTTTAAGGAAACAGGTAAAAAAACCCCAGTATGTTGTACGATTATTTATCACTACCTTTTTCTATCTGCAGAAAAAAGGCCTGCAGTGCTCTTTTCTAGACATAATGTTATTGGTCCTCTTATTCCTTATGGACTAGGTTTAGCCCTTTTCCCTGGCATTTCCACTACCAGGATGTTATTTTGGGTATTTTTTTTTCCTTAAAGTTCTGATCTCTTGCTTCAGATTGGAAATAGCATTGGGGTGACTTCTCAAATCTGCTGTGAATCAGACTCATGTTTCCCTGAAGGGGGGCTATAATGTCTGTGGGGACTAAGGGTCATGAAGGAGGAATACAGGATCCGTGGTAGAGTTTTTGTTCTGTAATATGTGCTCCCAGAAAAGTCCACAATAATTGAAGAGAGAGCTTTTCTAATTCTTCCCACTTCCTTCCAACTTCTAGGCAAGCCCCATATAGAAAAACCCAGCTTTTTGGACCTAATTGGTTATTTTCATTGCTCCTGATCTTGGTGATGCTATTACTTCTTGTCTCTTTTAAACTCTGTTCTCTGGGAAGACAAAGGAAGCCCTGGGTTATAAAACTGTTGCTTCAAAGAATGCCTAGCTGTTATGTTTTGCATAGCTATGTATAACTGTGCAGAACAAGATATTGATGGCTGAGTAAATATAGAGAAGGCATCCAGAAAGGAACTGAGTCTGTGGTCCTGTTTTCCATGATGTCATGCAGTGGCATTTATACAGAAACAGAGGTGGTGGGGTCAGATTGCATTTTTGGCCTTCAAGTAGGATGTGGTGAGCTATTGCTGCATGAAGGGTGTGTGAGAGCTGGTCAGCAGCAGGATTAATGAGCTGCAGACACCTCAACTTTAAACCATGTCTGCGCAGATACATGTGCAAGGGGAAAAAAAGACTTACTGCTAGGATAGCTAAATTTGCTTGGAGAAATTGAGTGCTACCGGCAAAAGAATGTTGTTTCCAATTTAAAGTGAGTTTCCATAGGGAAAAATTGCTATTACAGTTGATGCTGACACATTCTGTGGACAAGGACCCAGGCTGGATTCCCTCTCTTTTGCTTCCCCAGAAGTGGCACAGAGCTGCCCTTTGCTTTCTGCTAGCAGGAGAGGGCAGCTGCTCTGAGTGTTTCATCCTCCTGGGAGGAGTACAGATGGAATTTTTCCTGTAGGAAGCCCCTATCAGAGACTCAGTCGTGCTTCCTGCCATCTGAAGGTCGGTGCTGATAGTGGTGTTGAGCTGTCAGTGAGCTGGAGTCATGGCCAGATGCCGGGGATTATTGCAGTTCAGCTACAAACAGCAAGTTATGCTCGTGTTCATCCCTGTGAGTGCTGCAGAAGTTGGTGTCCCTCTGAAGTGACTCTGCTTTGTCCCCTGCCCACATTGAGAAACCGGCTACACAGCTCATCTGGCCAGACAGAACTGAGGAGGGATGATTTGTTGTTTTACAGGATGGCTTGGAGGGGAGGATGGAGGGATGCTGCTGCTGTCACATCTTCCTTGCTGTAAGCCTGTGCATGCCCTGGTTTTGGCCATTCCTGAGGTGGCTATACCCTAGGTTAGCCAGAAGCTTGAAAGCTGAAGTGACAGTAGAAAGCCTAGAAGGGGTTAGAATTTTTTTTTTATCCAGATCAGGGTTGTGTTGTTTTCCAGAGTTCAAAGGAACTTGTGTCAATGGCCTTTTAAAGGAATTTCATGGCAGCAAGGTGGCTACATTACTCCTGATATGACTTGTTATTCATTTCCAGTTCATTAACCAGGGAAAAGTCTTATCTTCTTACCATAATCCCTTCTTACCTCTCCTTGTTTCCCTCTCCTCTCTCCCATCCCTTCCCTCTTCTCACTCTTCCCCTATCCACTTGTCTGCCTCTTTCTGTCTCCCGTTGTCAGAGGGAGTAATATTTCCTTGCAAACAGGAAGAGAGGCAGGAGCAGCCCTGTGTGCAGTGTGAATGAACTCGAATAACCTCATCTCCTTTCTCCTCCACTCAGTTGCAGAACCAAGGACATCTGGCAATTGGGAGAGAGGGAGGGAGGAAAAATAAAGGCACAGTCCATTTCATGATCTTACCTACCCTGAAAACATCACATGTATGCTTTCTTTTCCTGTTGCTCCTTGTGTTGACATGGCTCTCTTTGATCAGACTGAAACCAAGAGTTGAAGGGAAGGGCAAACCCAAAACCACAGCCTTTGCCAGGCAAGGTATAATGAGAGGCAGGTGAGAGAGCAGGGAGCACCTGCTTCTGGATGAGGCCTTTGAACAGGAAGGCTGACTTGGAAAACAGTTGCTGTTGGGGGTGGGCTTTGCAGAGCCTGTAGTTCCCTGGGTGGGACCGTCGTCATCTGATTTAGAATTTGGGAAGCCATGTTTCCAAAATGAGGGAGTCCACAGGTTCTGCAGGAAATAAACAAATAAACAACTATTGTACTCTGTAGATCGTGGACAAGGAGCAGGTTTGTTTGGTTTTTTTTTTTTTTTTTACTTTTTATGGAGCAAAGCAGAACTCCTTTGGGCTTATTCTGCCCTGTTTTATTGCATTGAGTTTGGTCATACAGTTGTGCCTTCAGATTCTAATTTACTTTGCTAATCCATTTGTTCACTTATTTCAGTCCTACATTCTTTCTTGCCATATGTAGGGAGAAACTGGCTTGGAACTACCATTGTTTGTTTATAATAGACACTTCACCCACAGAATAGCTAAGTCATATTAAGTTCAGATTCATAAATGTCCATAGAACTCTTTGTATTTTGGTTGTAATTATAAGGTCTAATTCTAGAAGGAAAGTTATGGAGACTTCCAGTCTCCCAGAACTCAGCTTTAGGGTTTTTTTCTGTAATAGCCAGACTTTTCCCTTCTCGGTGTTCTTTTAGACGTACTGTCTTTCTAGTTACACCTTTCTTCTCTTCCCAGTACTCTTTCAACCAAGTGACATACATTTGTTTATTTTAATCTTTTCAGTTGTTAGTCATTTCTGCTGTTGCTCTCTGAGCTTTGTGGTGGTTTCCATGCCTGACCTGGGTAGGAGACAGTGTGCCTTGTGTTGAGACCAAACGAAACCCAGTGAGAGCTGGATGCTGCAGTGAGCCCACTTCAAAGGGAGAGACAAATGCCTGGGCAAATCAGCAAAGTTATGGGTAATAGAGGAGTTGGTCAGCAGCAGGAGTAACACCCAAAGTAAGGCAGGGGACAGGGGGAGAGAGGCAGGCTTTGGAACTGATCTAGGGAGGGAGAGGTGGCAACTAAGACCCTTAATTTGAGGGCAAGAGACTGGAATGTAGCTGTGCAGCTGGGAGTGACTTGTAGGACTCTGCCACCATTGACAATTATGCAGAAACAACTTAAAAGGCTTACAAAGCAGAGCTACAATCTTGGACAGCTGCTCATGGTCAGCTGAAGATTAGCTGGACAGCAAATGAAAGCAATCGGGAGGCTGTAGCTTTTCTTTATCAGCTTGGGACTGACAGTGGCTCGCAAACTCTTTCAAGTTTATGGTTGCCTTTTTATGCTTCTGGGAGATCAAAATGGATAATGTGATTTCAAATTCTGTCCCTGCAGTTCTCTTAGAGGGGGATTTACAGCAGGAGCACTGAGCTAGTCTGTTCCCTGAGAATTGCAGAACTTTTTCCCATTCTTTGTAGACATACTGTTCAGAATCATTCTTTACAGTATCCTCTTGCACTGCTTTTCACATTTTGCATTTTTGTGTTTTGTCTCTCCTGTTGTCAATCTGAAGTTATTATTTTTCCATGTGAGTTTTGACAGTTTTCACATGTAATATTACTTAATTTTCAAAGCAACAGATTAGTTTTCTGTCTTGAAAGGTGCAAGGTGTCTTTTTCAACTTTTTCCTAATTGAAACAGGTCATACGTGTACTTTTTCCTCGCTCATAGACCTGCTATCTGGTTCAGCATTTTTTGAGAAATGTGATGATGTAGAGAGAAGGAAGAAGAATGAGCCAACATGAGCTGGGGATAATCTTTGTTTCTCTGAAACAGCTACGAGATAGTAGTAGTACCAGGATCCTACGGAAGATTGAAAATACTCTGGCTGCTACACCAGGCATAGCATAGGAGAAGCAGGTCACGAAATATGGTTACTCTGTATGAAAGGATTGGAGCAGTGGTGCCTCTCAAGGGCTTAGTTCTCTGCTGGTGCTGTAGAGTCCTGTGAAATCTAACTGGTGTTGTTTTCTTGGCCATTTAGATCTGTAGCCAGCATTTGATAGCCAAGGTAGTATTATCACTGTGTGAATTGTGCATTTAGGTTTCAGCAGAGGTCATTATGCACTGCCGTGGGCCCAGCTTTCAAAGATAAATGCTAGCAGCCAGTGTGAATCTGTACTGCATGTCAGAGAACACCTAGAAGCCAAAATGCCAAATTATATCCCTGCTTTAGTTACCTCTGAAAGATAGCCTTTCCTGTCAGATGCATTTGTTCACCAACAGCCTGTTAAGGCCCATGCACAGAGGTGTCATCCTGTTGACACACAATGAGCACAGTCATGTTTAGCATATGTATGCAAACATGAGGTCTCTTCTGATGCTGACTTGCTGCAGAGTGCCAGCTTATGATTCAGTACAGAACTGAAACATAGCTATATATGTTTGCCTTGGCAGAAACTGTAGGATATTGTAATTTACAGGGCCAGGACTGAGATGAGTAAATCCTGTTTTGAAGGATCACAGAGACTTGAACAAACTTCCTAAAAAGTTCATCTTTCCTCTGAGCATCCATTATTTGGAGGTAAAGGGCTTGTTGTACTGTTTCTCTGATTGTTCATGTGTTACACAATACAGTTTCTTCAGAGATGTGCTTGCATCTGATCTGGTTCCTGATCCTTTAACTCCTCACAGGAAGTGCCAAACTAAGAATACCAGGAAGAGGACAGCCCTCTTTAGCAGAAGGGTCACACTAACTGCATTTGGCTCATTTGGTTTCTATATATTCTGTGCTGCCCAATGGTATCTCCTTTGCTTGTCCTCAGTGAATGTGGGACAATAGTTTGGTATATTCTGTAGCTTAGTCTGTTGATGATGGGTCAGACCAGTCTTTGAGAAGAATGTGCAAGTGCTTCAGCTGGCTTAGAGGAGGACTCAGCTGAGGGAATGGGATGAGATTGTTTCTGACATTTAGCATGAGGTGCAAGAGCCAGGGCTGCCATCTTTAGTCTCTTTGTTGTAAGAGTGCTGACCTGGAGACCATCAGTATCTGA
Organism: Passer domesticus; assembly: GCF_036417665.1. Classification (NCBI taxonomy): domain Eukaryota; kingdom Metazoa; phylum Chordata; class Aves; order Passeriformes; family Passeridae; genus Passer; species Passer domesticus. The sequence continues at coordinate 39,349,623 of NC_087479.1, forward strand.
GTTGTTCTGTTTTCTCAGAAAAGAAGGAGAGATGGAAGAAATGGAGTAGGGCAAAGCTGATGGTGACGCATTTCAGAAGTGTTTAGTGTTACATTTGAGACATGGGTGGCAAGGGCTAGCAGAAATTTGTTTCCCTCAGCCTTTCATCTCCACATGTTTCTTCACTGGAGTTTATCTGTTCATCAGGTTACTCTTCAAGATGCTGCATTTAGGAGAAGTGATTGCTTCATCTTTTGTCACATGGCCAGTCTTGGTTTCTGAAACTGAAGGAGTTGAGACAGACAGTGGGAGGCAGCACAGCTGACTGTGTCAAGAAGACAGTGTTCCCTCTTGCAGTTATGGCTTGCATCACCTTTCTGCATTTTTGGTTGAAGTGGTGGTGCAGATTGGAAGGCGTGAATCTCTAATAATGTGATTATTAGTACAAAACTTGGCAAGATTTTTAGTCATGTAAAAACAATCCTCATGCATTTCTGTGAAAACTAAGCCTCACGCCTCGTCATACAGCCTCTCACTTGTGTGCATGCAAGGAAAATGCTCAGTACCTAGCACCAGAGTGCTGCTGTTCGTGGTTAGGTTGGTTTTCCAAAGCCTGCAAGTGCTATTATTGCACCTAAAAAGGAAAAAATGCTATGTCTTAGGAGCAGAGAAGACAATTAACCTTTTATATCTGGCCCATTCTGTTTTGGGACGGTTGGAGGCTGGTGCATGAAGCAGGAACAACTGGGTAGGTCTGCAGTGAAGAAAGTGGCTTCTCTGTTGCTGTGTCCTGGATGTGCACATGGGTTTATATTCCCCTCTCTTGGTAGCTTGCAGTCTCTCAGACACTCCCCTCTGGTCTCCAGATGTCCTGCTGACAGCAGGTTTCACTCTTGCAATGTCAGTCGTTGTGCAGATCACACAGTTCTGAAATCCCATCAGACTGTACCCTCCTGTTTTCTGGAATAAGTTTCAGTTGAGGCAGGGATGCACTAAGAATGGGTCACTGTACTGGAGGCCTGGGCCTGAGCACTGTTACTCAGTCCCTCAGATGGGTGATCAAACCCTTCCTTTGAAAAATTGCTGCAGTAGTGCTGCTGGTGATTCATTCTGCACAATAATTAATCTTTGAGTGAGTCTTTTGCGTGGTTTAAAGGAATGTGGAGATGCAGAAGCTTACTCTTTGCTTTCTTGTTTCATGCCCAGACATGTCCAGAGACATCTGTGTCAGCATTGGTGAGGAGCTTACATAGGACTAGGAATACAAATTGGGTTTGGATTTATTGCAGTAAAGTTCCCATCTCTATCTGATGCTCTGTGCTGCTTCCACAAGGTTTTCAGATTCTGCAAAATTTCCTGGGAAGACTTTTTTAAAGAAGTTGAATGTGGTAGTCACATTGTTCCTTTGAGGACCATGAGTTTCTTCGAATTAGTTGCAAATCACACCGGTTAGGTTGTACTCTCCCACAGTAGGGCTTCCTTCTGTCTGTAGGTTTAGGTTTCATGTTTGCTGTCACTGCTTTTATTCTAGATAGTCTGTTTCTCCAGCTCCCTTAGGGAAGGGAACTCTGAATTCCTGATGCAGTCTGAGGCTATGTTTACAGATGTCACGTGAATTAATGTGCCCTGTGGGTTTTAACACCTGCATCCACAGTGTAATTGGAGATGACAGGATCTCAGCAGGCCTGACAGTGTGACTTGCTTTTATACTTGATGCCTGTTTCAGAGTTCTGGGAGGGGGTTCATTTTTGGAAGCATTGCTTTCATCTTTGTTTTTGAGATTCTGAGGAAAGTTGTGTGGTCTGTCCAAATACCCAGGAGGAAAGAAGGGACCTGGGACAGTGGTTTTCTGCCTCTTCATGGTGAGCACTACAGTGTGTGAGGCATGCCCCTGCTTGCCTGATGCTCTTGTATCTGGACTGCTTCAGAGCTTTCTGTCACCTCCTGTCTTTCAGGGACTGATAGGCTTCCAGTCCTGAACTCAGTCACTCAGACTGGTACAGGCCTTTCACGTAGTTGCTTTTTAAATCAGTTAATCTCTTTAGCTTGCATTGGTAAAGCACTGAGTTAAGATCAACTGACGTTCAATCAGCTTAGGGGTGTTTACATTAGCAATTTACATCAGTTTCACTGAATCTGTGCGATCAACCGAGTAGGGTCCTTCTGTGCAGGTGGGGCTTTTCGGAAAAAGTGGTTGGATTTGCTTTCCAGTTTCAGGTTCTGTACTGGAGTTAGGGCTGTGTAATGAAGATGCTTTTCAGTACAGTTTCTAGATTCCACAAAAGGGTGTCCTCAGAAGTGTGGTGGTGAATCTGTTTGCTGAGAATGGCATCATGGCCATTTCCCATAGGGAGGATGCTGGCTTTCAGTTCCTTACTGTAGGCGAGGGGAGGATTTGTCATCCTTATCTTTGACGCATCATCGACCTTTGTCAGTCTTTGGCTACTGATACAAAGAGGGAAATTCAGTATTTTGTGGTCTGCTAAATAATTGTATGAAAAATCTCTTTTCCCATTTTCTATATGCTCTGCGATACATGCGCCAAAATTCGGGACAGCTGGCAGCACTGAGCTATTTTACTGGAAGTTTTAACAAAGGACGCTGGTTATAATGTCAGGAATTTCCCTCTTACACACTTGGAGAGATCAGGGATGAAGTGCACTGATAGTGTTGGCAGTAATGAAGACTTGTCTTGCTTTGATAAATCTGTTGGCAATGAAAGAATAGTTTTGCACCTGGATATGCTAGTATTGTACCTTTTACCACAGTTAATTAAAATATTGTGTTTTAAGAGTAGAAACGTTGATAAAACAAAGCTAATTACGGAAATGAAATCTTGAAGCTTGCTTGTGATACTGCTTGTAATAGATTTTGGAAGTTAATAGTCTCAATAGTTGAACTCTTGCCTCTTTTGCATCTGTTTGTTTTTTCCACAGGTACTTCCTGACTTTCAGTAGTAGAGAGAAACTAAGGACTTTGAAGATAGATGTCTGTGGCCCCTTGCTTGGCAGAAACAATGCTGCAGCGATGAGATTATCGTGAGCCCTTCCTGTGTGGCTTCCATGGGTCCCACTCAACTCAGCACACAGGATCATGGGAAGAGGGTGGCAAGTGTATTTGAAATGGAGGAGGAAGGGCTTGCACTCTTCCCTGGCTCAGAGAACCCCCCTGAGCATGCAGGTATGCAAAAATTTTCACTAAATCTATGCAAGATAAAGGCTGTCCATTCTTTCAGCTGTAAGCAGAATTGATACTTGGGAAAATTTTAGGACAAATTCTACTCTGCTTGAGGCACTCGGAGATGATGTCTAAGAATAGAGTCAGTTATTGATAGCTGCAGTCTGGGTTTATCTAAGTGATGAATGTGTTGAATATTTTGCTTATTTGACCTTCTAGAGACTAGGTCCATGGCAGTAAGATAAAGTTTTTCTGGCCTTATCAAAAGGTGCTGAACAGCAAAGCTTTACTACAGGTGACAATCCAACAAGGGTTGGTGGTGCAAAGAAATGATAGGGTTTTGCAGGTTCGGGCAATGGGAAGACAGTAGGAGTTTCTTCATGTAATTCTTATGTTAACTGAGGATGAAGAGTATCAGACATAGAACTGAGATTCTGTAGTTAAAGCTGCTGCTTATAGCCACAATCCTATGCTTTCAAACATTAAGAAGACAGTATAACATTTCTGGACAGGTAACACGAAAAAAAGGAAAGCATAAGTGCAGAGGGTCATCATCTCAATGAAAATATGACAAATTATTGTGTTGTGTTTGCTCAGCAGTGAGGCAGTGGGCAGTCTTGATATAAAATGAAGAGATAATCTGAACATTGAATGAGGACTCATCAGTAGAGTAGAAACAAAGAGAGTAGTTAAAAGGTGATATGAGATTATTCAATAAAAGTCCTTAAAATGGGTCTGAGGACTTGAAAGAGAGTGATTGATTGTTTCCTTATTAAAATGTAAGGAAAAAAGACACAAAATGTGGAAAATATTTATTAAATGAGGAATCTACTGAGGAAGGATGACCCTAATGAGAGCTAAAAGTTCAGAGGTGACATTCATGCTTTCTTTATATGTCTTACCTGATTTCTGTGTTATCTTTGACTGCAGAAAATAACAGTAATTATTTGTGTAAAATGCTTCCTGCTCAGAGATGGAAAATAATAGAATATCTGTAGATAGATAGATCAAAGAATAAGCCTATCTGTCTCAACAAAGCAGTCATAGAAAAGGTAATGAGAAATTTATGTAATGTCTTAAAGACAGCTAAGAAATCCAAAAGAGGGACAGATTTTTCTGTGGAAATAATTGGAGTACTCTGCTATTCCTCAGAAGCATATGAACATAACTTGAGGCTTTAGTGAAGCTGTTAGGCTAGTTAGTCTGCCACTACATGTGTTTATACTAAGTAATCTGAAATAACTGTAGGCATTGCATAATTTTTACTTGGTAGCGTGTGAAGAGAAATACAAGAACAAGAGAGGAGAATATCAGAAATTTAACCTTTCTGATGGCATTTTCTTGCTGTCCAGTCTGCAATGAGAAGTGCAGGCCAAAATGAGTTACCTCCAGGCCTCTGTAAAGTCAGTGGGATTGAAAATCAGCACCAAGTTACTTATGGCTGAAAACTTGTATTGAGGAACACAAATAATAATGTCTGAGACTGACCTAAAACTGGTTACCATTTCAGGAGCTTGAGCAGAATAGTAAATACAAACACAAGTAAGGGTAGAAGTATTGGAAGAGTAAGTACAAAAATGAGACATGCAATTGTAACCCTGGTGCTGATTAAGAAATGCAGTAGCCTTTTTCTTCAAACTAAGCAGTAACTCCAGTGTAAAGGCTTTCCAGGCATATCTAAACATTATCTGGAGATTTATCAAGACATGCTGGTTGTAATCTTTATAACAGCTGCCATGAATCAATAATATCTGACACACAGAAAAATGCCTGCACTATGAGCTGTGTAGAATATCAGATGTCAACATAGCTAGAATTAAATGGATGGAAAAGAGAGAGGGCTAATAGGGAGGGAATGCACATGTAATATTGGCAAGCATTTGACTGGAGTGCTTAAGGCAAGATGTGTTGGAGCAGACCAAAGATGTTTTCAAAATGCAGAGCCACTGATAAGATTAAAATTTGTCAGAATTATGTAGGAAGAGTTGGGAGCTGCTGTACAGGACCATCTGAAATGTGAAGCAGTAGTGAAGGTCCCATGTTTGAGACAGAGCAACAAGCTTTAGTGTAGGGAACGTCACTATGAGAGTGTTTCAGTTTTAGGAGTGGGAAGTGCTCCTCTTGAAGAGCAATGTTGGCTTCAGGATTCCAAAGGCTCACAGAGCTTGTGAGTGTACTGCTTGTGTGCTTATTGCAGCTAATGTCACAAGCTGCTGTCTTCTGTTTCAACAGTTTCCCCAAGTGTTCAGTTACAGGGATTGTCTGCTCAGTCTGGTTTTTGTAGGGTCACAGTTTCAGCACTGGCTTTCTGTCACTACTGAATTGAGGAAACATTTTTCCTTATTCTTGTCCATATATATGGCAGAAAATAGAAGTAAGAGAACTTGAGGTGAGTTCTGAAGAAATTTACATTTTGCACAGTCTTGGTTTTCAACCAGACTTTTTGTAGGTCTTTCTCACATTGGTAACATAACTGTAATTGGAAAGTGCAGAACACTTGGCCTCAGTGTGTTTTGGCTCTTTCACTCTGGTTTTAAGAGGAACAAGTGTCAGGCTATATTTGTTTGTATAGTTGAGGTGAAACCTTGTGGATTATGTCAGTAAGTTTGTTGCAGAAGACTTGCTTGCCCAGAAGGCGTGTGTGGTCGGGAGACAGTGGGTTTGAGTGAGGATGTTGTTTTTCAGGAATGGCGCAGTCAGCTGCAAACATCACGCTTCCTTCATGTCTGTAAGTTTTCTTTTCTTTTGTTTTTTTCTTTCCTCGCTACCATTCATTTCGGTAGAAAATCCCCCCTTGAAGCGGAAGAAGGGCCCAGCCCCAAAGATGCTGGGAAACGAAGTGTGCAGCGTGTGTGGGGACAAGGCCTCCGGCTTCCACTACAACGTGCTGAGCTGCGAAGGCTGCAAGGGCTTCTTCCGCCGCAGCGTCATCAAGGGCGCGCAGTACGTCTGCAAGAACGGCGGCAAGTGCGAGATGGACATGTACATGCGCCGCAAGTGCCAGGAGTGCCGCCTGCGCAAGTGCCAGGAGGCCGGCATGCGGGAGCAGTGTGAGTGCAGGCACCGCGCGCCGGGGACTGGGATGGCACAGAGGGCTCTGGGCACCGTGGCTGTAAGGCAGGGGGCAGTGCTTGAAGCCGTGCAGGCTGAATGTTGGAATGTGTGTGGGAAGTCACTGAGAGCTCAACAAGGATCACTTGGGGAGGTGAGGCTGTTAGTGGAACGTTAACACCCAGCCCTGCTTTATTCCTTGTAAGAACTCTTGGAAAATGCCAGCAGAGGAAAGACTCACGTGTTCATCAGGGTGCTGTAAAGGGTGTCAAGGAACGTCAGGCTTGTGACCAGGACTGTAAGATTGGTCACCATGCTCCTTGAACAACAGGCACTTTTCTTTGCTTCCTACTGTGAGCTTGCAAAAGAGGTCAAGGGCAGCACCACAGTACTGCAGCTGTGTTTGTGCATGAGCTGATCTCATTGCTCCTTTTAGTCATCTCTGCTATTTTTCTCACGCAAACCATAAGGCTGCTTTTTCTGAATATTCACCAGTATTTCTGCTGGCATATCAGGAACAGCCCTCCTTGGCCAAGGCATCCAGGTTTCATCCCTTTGCTGGTCAAGACTGACTGAATGAATGCGCAATTAACGTTAGATCTGTGTGAAGTTTTTTTTGGTTTTTTTTTTTGACATTCAGTACCCAGAACAGCTAGGAACAGCGGGTGTTTCAGAAACAAAAAATAATTTTGCAAAAGTTAAGTCCCAGTGAGCTAGGAGACATGCTGCTCAGTTTTTCAGCATGAAACACAGAACATCAGTATCTTTGTCTCACTGGTTTGTATCAGCATTATGTGTGCTGTCTTTACCCTATTTCCCCATTCCTAAGAGCTACAAAACAGATTTATTTGAAAAGCAATAAGACCACCTGTTCACTTTGCTTCTCTTTTGTTGCAGGTAAATACAGAGAGCCTCACTATGTTTCTGCATTTAGTCATTGTTTTGTGTTGAAGACAGCTCAGGAAAATTAGGTCAAATGGAATCTTGGTGTTATTATCAAGAACTTGGCAATACTTCTTGATGCTGTAATCCCCACTGCAAATTTGCCTTGTTAGTTTTGACAGAAACTAAGGGCTTTTTCCTCCAGCTGTTTCACTTACAGGGTCATTCCAGAACTTCCTCCCTAGTAATTGCTGGAAACATTCTTCTAATTCCCAGACTGAAGTTATTCATGGCCAGTTTATTGTTCTTAAGCCAGTGTGAACCATGAGGTTAAATAATTCCTTCCTGACAAATCAAGTAAGTTAGATTGCTTTGAATTTAGCATGGTGTAGGAGCTTGCACTTAGGCAGTTTTCAAGCCAAGTAACATGTTACCAGATAAAAAATTTTTTGTGCATTGGAGTCCCAAGATGAGGGACTGTAATCACTTGGATCAATTACTTCCCTCCTTAAACTGACACTGTAAATAGCATTCTCTAATCTTATGGATCCCCCTTATTTTGGTAGTTGTATTGAATGCCTTTGCTGTTAGAATTGTAAAATTTGTGCATGGTGCATGTATTTGTGCACACATCCTCCCTATTTGAAGTAAGGGATAAAGGTTACTGTCAGCTTGATTGTATTATGTTCTTTGTCTATCTTTCCAGTCCCAAGAATGCTGTTTTACAGCAGCTCTCCAGTTCTTGTCTGTGTTTAACATGATTCTGTTAAGAGGTGCAGTTATATACTTGTTCAGTTTTAGGTCCTGCTTTTCTGTGTAGCAGCTCATAGAATCATCAAGGTTGGAAGGGATCTTTTAAGATCATCAAGTCCAAATGTCTACCCAGTAGTACCACTGTAACCCTTAAACCACTAAACCATATCACCGAGCACAGATCCAGGTGCCCTTTAAACACCTCCAGGGATGGTGACTCCATCACCTCCCAGGGCCACTTGTTCCAATGCATGCCCTAACAAGGAAATTTTTTTTTTTTAATACCTAATCCAGATCTTCTCTGTCTCAGTTTAAGGCCATTTCTTCTTGTCTTCTTGCTGTGGCATGGCAGGAGAGACTAACCCCCCAACCTCATTACAACCTCCTTTGTTTTCTGTGTTATCTGTGCATTAAAAAAAACGGGCCAGAGAATCTTTCAGCACTTTTAAAGTCTTATTTGTAAAGTCAAACTTTGTTTATTTATCTTTGTTCCTGAAGATACAGAGTGGGGTTTTTTTTCCCAATCAGTTCCTTTTCTGCTTCCCTTCCCTCCAGAGTGTCAGTCACAGCACAGAGCCTGGTGCTGTCGGAGCCTTGCTGAGGCTGTGCTCAGTCCCACTGACCGTGTCACTGACAAAGGTGTTAAACAGTGCTGGTCCCAGTAACCACCCCTGGGGAACAGCACTCGTCACTGTCTCCACCTGGATGTTGAGCCATGGGCCACAACTCTTTGAATGTGACCATCCAATCTTTTATCCTCCAAGTGATCTATCTGTCAAATCCATGCTATTCCAATTTAGAGGCAGGGATGCATCGCTCCTGAGCTTGGAGAAGGTGATCCTTGAATATTAACCAGCTTTCTTGGGCCCCTCTTCCCTGTAGCACTTTATCTGATAGTACTCTACTGAGCAGATCCCTGAAGAGGCCAGAGTCTGCTCTCCTGAAGTCCAGGCCAGCCAACTTGCTGTGTACCCTCTCTCTGTGATGCCAGTATGATCACAGCCTTGTGGGTGTGTGCAAGGTGTGTGTATCTCTAACTCCTCTTATCAATTCCCTGTGCTGTGTGCGTTTGCATAGAGGCATTTAAGTTGGGCTCTCGATGAACCTGACTTACTGGATGGAGTGGCAGGAATTCCACTATTCTGCTCTTCAGGTGCTCTCCTGCTGACCTGCATACCTTCTCCAGGCTCTGAGCATCTCTTGCTGGCCCTGACATCAAACTGAATTGGGAGAGGAAAGGGATGAATTGAGGTTCCTGTCCCTAGGCAGGAATTTTTAGTTTAAATCCCTCTTCGCTTCTTGGCAAGCCTGTGAGAAAAGATGTGCTTCCATTTCTCTGACAGAGGGATCCCATCAGCCCTCAGTAGAGCAGATGCCTTTGTGTTCTGTTCTTTACAGTGTTACATCCAAATAACACCTCCCCTTTGACTTAACAACTGAAGGAGACTTGTAACCCTATTCCGGAAGGACCTGCGGTTGGTCCTCAGTACATTTATGCAAATTATTCGTCTTCCATTATTCGTCTTAGGGTGTGTTACTGCTCTAGAGTTTGCTGCAGATGGCCTGTATAGCAAATTATCCTTTCACTCTCAAACTCCACCCAGGACTGAGTCTGACCTTTGAAGAGGGTGAAATGACATAAGCTGTTAAATTAACAATATTGAAAAAAGACCTAACAGTAGGATAATATAAAATAGGGTGGACACACTATGGCAAATGAAGGGAGCACCTGTTGTAACATAACACTTCAGGGAATTGCTTTATGGGGAAAGTCACTGCTGTTTTTCTGAGTTCTGCAGGGCACCATGAGGGGAGCTTCTGCCGTTTGTGAACACTTTACATGACAGTATGATTAGAAGAAAGGCAATGAAACAACTTAAAGGAGGCAATAGAGGGAGAAACAAATAAGTATCACTGTTGGCTGTGTTGTGTACACTCTGCTATGCCCGGTACAGGCAGCTCTGATCTCTGCCTCTCCATCCACAGCACATTACCCTGTGTTTAGTGTGGTTTCCATTGTGTTCCTGTGATTGATCGTGAGCTATTCCTGCTTTAGATGTTCTGTCTGAAGAACAGATTCGACTGAAGAAACTGAAGAAGCAGGAAGATGATCAGGCTCGGACAGTTGTGGTGCGTCCAAACCCTCCAAATCCGCCAAGCCCTTCCCAAAAACTGACGCCGGAACAGCTGAGCATGATCAAAAAGCTCGTGGCTGCTCAGCAGCAGTGCAACCAGCGCTCCTTCACAGACAGGCTCAAAGTGACGGTAAAAGCTCTACCCGTGTACCCAAAATAAGAAAAAGTGAAGTTTGGGGAGTTGCATTTTAGGTAAAATATTTGGGAGAACAGAGTTACTTTAGGCATGGCATCTATGGGCTAAAGCTCTGTAAAGGATAGCAAAAGATGATGTTCTGAAGCTTTGTTTTCTTTCCTTATTCTCTTAATCTTGTCTTCCATCTTTGGCTCCATCTTCCACAAATATATGCTGTCTCTTCTCATTCCTACAGCCATGGCCCCAGATTCCTGATCCAAATAACCGTGAAGCAAGGCAGCAGCGTTTTGCTCACTTCACAGAACTTGCAATTATCTCTGTGCAAGAGATCGTGGACTTTGCCAAGCAATTACCTGGCTTCCTGGAGCTCACCAGGGAAGATCAGATCGCTTTACTGAAGACATCTACCATAGAGGTGAGGGTTTAACTCCACCCCAGATCATAGTAGCAGAAGATGAAAGAATTTGGAGTTATCCCCTAGAGAACTAGTTCCATCCCTTTTTTGAGGATGGCAGACTGAGGGACCTCAGCTGTGGGACCATTACTGCAGTGCAAGGTTATATTGGCAACATGCCTGGTTATATACTGCAGTGCCTGGTTATACAGGAAGGGAATGAAGCAAGTGCCTTGGTAGTGGTAAGCAGGAATTTCCTGTTTCCCAGAAGCAAGACACTACAAAGGAGGGCAGCAGACTTTATCTTGGAATTTTTAAGCACTCTGAGAAACTGGAGTGGTTTTGTTTGGTGATTTTTTTTTTTCCTAAAAGATGCTTCAGCAGTCAGTAAAGTACTGGTAACTGTAAAGTTGTAACATTTCTTCCTGCTTTCAAATCGAGTATATCTTATTGCTGTCCTCAGGTGATGTTGTTGGAGACATCTCGGCGCTACAATCCAGAGATTGAGAGCATCACCTTTCTTAAGGACCTGAGCTATAATCGGGATGACTTCGCCAAAGCAGGTGGTGCATTAGACAGGTGTTTCTTCCTCCCCAGTGTCTTGTGTTCTTACATATTTTCCTTTATAATGTGGGCAGCTGGAAGTAGTTTATGGTGGGAGGTTTAGAACAGGACCAAACCAATAGCCCCACAAACTATTTTTTTTTCTTTTAATGTATAGTACCAGCTCATTTAATGTCTTTTTCTACATGTCAATTTGCTTGGGAAAATCTGGACTCTTAAAGCATGAAAATATTGCTACAAGTGTCCACCTAGAACTAGCAGTTGCTGTGAAATTCCTTGCTTGTCGAAATGTGGCATGGTGGTGGAGCTGTATCAGATCATACCAATCCAAACCACAGTCTTCTCTCCTTTGCAAGTGTGTCACTTGCTAATCTGGTTGGATGCTTGGATCGATGACATTACTGTGATTACATTTTAGTTGATAAGAAGTTTGTGCACTGAGGATCCCCAGAGACCACTTTAGACACTTCATCATACTAATGCATGGTAGCCTGTGGTGTTGTGATCTCTGAAGTATTTTCCATCAGCTATGATTGTTTGTAATTTCAGATGCATTAACAAGAAGTGTGTATCTTCAGCATTTCTAAAAACAAGACTTAAGCTGTGCTTCAGCTGATTTTTTAATTTTATTCCTTGACTAGCTATTTAACTTTTATACTTGAGATGGCCTGTATATACAACTTTTCTTTATGACACTTTTCCTGATAGCCTTTTCTTCACATTATTAGAAAGGCAAAAAGCAGGAATCCAGAAAGATTCTCTCCAGTTTGTTCTTCCTTCTCTGATGCATTTGTAATGCAGGAAATTAGAAACTTGGATGCTATTTTGGAGAAAAGGCCTGAAGTTTTTGGTATGATTACATAGCACAAAGAGACCTGATTTGACAGCGGTCTCTGTTATGGCAATAAATATCAGTGCATTTCTGTCTGACTGCATTTATCAAATGAGGTGATTGGAAGCCTAGGTCAGGCTCTGCGTCAGGTCTCCCAGTTCTTTGAGCTGAAGGAAATGGCATAGTTCAGAGCTCTTGGAACCGCATACTTTCAGCTCATACGTACTTTAGATGAACCTGAAGAGTGGAATTAAAGCTTTCTTTGAAATCATGAAGGCTACTGGTGTGAGAGTGGACAATATAAATGTTGTGCTTATGACCTTTTGATGTTTTGATGGACCTGTCTGATAGCTGATATTGTATTCCTTTAGCTATTGCCCAGCAATGTGCTTTGGGGCATTTAAGGCTTTAGGAAAACCCAGAAATAGTGTCATTTTACAGGTAGAACCTGACTCCTCAGCCACTGTTGTTGGTGCTCACCAGTAGTGGATGTAATGGGAGGATTCATTAGGGCATAATGTAAGGGTTTTTCCCTGCCTGTCTCTCCTCCCCACTCTCTGGTGTATAGCAGTGGACTTCTGGCAGCCTTTTCCTTGAAAGGGAGGGGGAGAGAGGGGAGACAATTTTTACTGCCTCACCTTGTTCTCTTCTGTTTGTTGCAGGTCTGCAGTTTGAGTTCATTAACCCCATCTTTGAGTTCTCAAAGGGAATGAATGAGCTACAGCTTAATGATGCTGAATATGCACTTTTAATTGCCATCAATATTTTCTCTGCAGGTAAAAAGCCAGGAACATCTGAAGAGCTGCAGTAGTGAATCGTAGGGCAAAGGAAGTAGAATGAAGGGATGTTACAAGCAGAAAAGGAGTAATAGAGTTGGGTATAGAGTGTAGTGATAAAGGGAGCATATTATTCATTATATTCTGAATTTTCTAGTGCCACTTCCAGAGGAAATTGAATTCCTCAATACTGGAAAAGTGTGCAGAAAAGCCAGCCAGAATTTATCTTCCTCATTTAGAACTTGCTATTTTACTGCCCCCTTAATATCCTTGGCACCTCTCTGGTGTGATGCAGGTCCCACGGCATGAGTGACATCTAGTGGGCAAGCAAGCATACTCTGGACAAGAGGCAGTATTGCTCTGGGCCAGGACAGGGCTTTGCCAAGAAACCAACTCTACTCTTCTGTCTTGTGACCTGATTAATGACTGTTTTTCTTTGTTCCTGTTTCCTAACTGGCTCAGCTACTGGAGAGACTTTCCCATTTGATCTTGAATAGGTGGCTTTACATTTTTTCTGGTACAGGAACATGAGACTAAACAGCACTGTGTAAATATGTTTGGTCTCTCCACCTCTATAGGAGTCGGATTGGACTCCCCACATGCAGTGGACATCACTGAGAAAGAACAGTTACAGGCAACTGCCACAGCTACCACAGTTTCATGGATATGTCTCCCAGCTGTGCTGGGTGAATGTGAGATGAAGTTTTGGGAAGACACCGTAGGAGGAAGTGGGGTTAGACAGAGATGTTAAATCCAGTGAAGCTGCCCGTGGCAATTTGCTTACGTCTAATCTGCTTACTTCTAACCTGCTTTTTGGCAGACCGACCGAATGTGCAGGACCAGTCCCTGGTGGAGAGGCTGCAGCACACCTATGTGGAAGCACTTCATTCTTACATTTGCATCAACAGACCAAATGTAAGTGCCTGACCAGAACATCTCCAGGCATGATGCAAGCAGATTTTGTATTTATGCAGGCAGAGTTCCTGCAGTATTGTCTCTTAATAGGTCTCTTGCTGCCTGTACTGTCAGGCTTGTCCCTTCTGGGCTCTTTGATAGCAGCTGTAAATGCAGGGTTTGTGAGCTCTCACAATCTGCTGTTCTGTATCACATTCCATAGTTTAGCCAGCATGGAAAGTCTGGAGTTTTGGGACATGATGTACTACTTGTGTTCTTTCATACTGCATCATCCTGGAGAATGCTGGGTCTAGAGGAAATAAGGATTGTGATTACAGTGTCATGTAATCAGCTGTGGTAATTTTTTTTTTTAAACTAAGTTTTAGGTGGATTTACTAACAGCTGTCTGTTTGGCCCTGCAGGACCGTTTGATGTTTCCACGGATGTTAATGAAGCTGGTCAGTCTTCGGACACTGAGCAGTGTCCACTCTGAACAGGTGTTTGCCCTTCGGCTGCAGGATAAGAAACTCCCGCCCCTGCTCTCAGAAATCTGGGATGTGCATGAGTGACTGCATGCTCCCAGGGCGCTGACATGCTGACATAATGCCATCTCCCAGCCTTTGCTAATGAGAAGCCAGCCTCCCCTCTCCAAAGCACTGAACCCTGGGCTGGGCATGCAGGGAGTGATGAGCCTGGGGTTTCAGTGTTGTCATGAGACTATGCAGGAGGCAGCTGGGCTAGATCAGATGGAGGGGTTGGTTTCAATGTAGTGCCCGTAGCCCAAAGGAATAACATGAAACATTCAAAAACGGTAGAAATGAAGACCTTTCTCCCTGCCCCTCAACTCCTTTTTCTTCAGAGTCTTTCTCTTCTCTAAGCATATGCTGAGGGTTTGCCCCATTGATCCTCTTCTTGCTGATTATGAAAATGAATTTGCAGGAATTTGCCAAAAGCTCTCTGTTGAGAGTAACCCAGCTCAAAAGGCTTCTGCAGGGTCCCCAGTGTACCTGGATCTGAGGAGCTCAGGGAAGTCAGTGTGGATGTTCTAGGGGTTTCACTGGGTTTCCTATAAATAAAATCTCTTGAATGTGCTGCCCTTTACAATGATTCCAAGAGAAGTAGCTTTTATTTCTTTATTATGAGACTACATCTCTAGAGCTGCCCTTTATTCTGGTCCTCCTTTGGAAAAAAGATTCCTGTAATGTGTAGTGCCCTTTGTCTAACAAGGAGGTCCTCTGGGTAGGGAACATTGTGTATCAAAAAGATGTCAGGCATAAAGTAGTGGATTTTTTTTAGTGTAATGCATCACGGTTTTATCTCATGGTGGTTCTCAGACAGCTCACTTTACCTTTGATTTGCTAACTGCTGGACAACTTTAGTTCAACACAAATCAGGGCATAGATTTTATCTTTAGGGGTGGAATAGAAGAAGGACAGGTGGGTAGGCCTGGTACCTAGGTAAGGTGGGTGTGGTGGAAGGATCTCTTAAACTTCCAAGAATCTGGAGCATGTGGTATGTGTTCCAAGGTGGGTGTGAAGATGTATTGACCAAGGAGAGAGAGAGGACACACTGCATTTAGTGAAATATGTGGGCATTGCATAAGCTGTGGGCTGTACAACTCTCAGATCACAGGCTGCAGGAATATTGGGTGTAATCAGATCCACTTGCATTGTCTTCCTTTTGCCAAAGTCTTTCCAAGGTACTTGCTCAAGGTTTCAGTGGTGATCATGGGATATGGAGGTCCCTCCTGTGTGAGGAGTGCCAACTCCTTCAGAAGGACACTTGGGTCTTGTATCCTTTCTTCACTTTGGGCATTGTGAGATCCACACTGGATTTATGGCCCAAGTTTTAGGTATCCACATCCATAAGTATTCTAGGATTTACAGCAATATTTTGTCTGACAGAAGAGAAATATACTGTTATAAAACATGTTCCTTATTTTTCAAGAAAAAACATCTTATGGCTGATCTCAGAGATGTAACCTTAAGTATCCTGGTAGCTTGGTCTCATGAGTCTTCTCTGTCATAGGGTCTGTGTTTGCTTGCCCGGTGAGCATCCCAAGAGCATAGGTTCACATGGCTCGGGGTTTTTTTGTCTGTCTGTTTTTTGGTTCGTTTGTTTTTTTTTTTTTGGCTGTGTATCTGAGCGCTATGCCCGTGGTGAGGGTATCGTGTCCATTTTGCACTTGAGGTTGGTCCCCTGCCACTGGCCTTCACTCTGCACCTTTGTAAAGCACTTGTAACAATCTGTAAAATAATCTGTTGTTTTTTATAACTCATTGCAATTGCAAAAATTCTTGTTTAAATCTGTATTTTTAACTAATCTGTTTGAGAAATGTTAATGTTTATATAAAAGAATAAAGCCTAATACAGGATTTTGACATTCTCTGATGTGCTGTCATGAGACTGGAGGAGGGTGGAATAAGTTCTTGCTGTAACAAGCTCAAAGCTGATAAGAAATTATGAGTATATGTGTTGGGGGAAAAGCAAGAAGTGGCAAGAAAGAAATAGCAGTGCAACCCCAGGCAGTTTCTTTTGGCTTTTGGTATAAGATTTGTAGCTCAGTATGTGCCTTGCTGTGTGCCAGAGCTGGGAAATAGCTGGCAAATAGGTGAAGTGGAGTAAGTGTATATCACGAAGACCATGCATTATGCATACACATCTCACCTTGATTTGTGCAGCTGCACTCAGAATGCAACCCTTTTATTGCACGTGCTCCTCTCCATTTCCTGCGTTTTGTGGCTCACCAAAATTGAAAGAGGAGTCCAGTGTACCCCAGCTGTCCAGTGGATTTCAGTAGGGCCTTACCTGACCCTGGTGTGCTGCTCATTTCTGATGTATCCACAGGTGAAACACGAGGAGGAGTTGAACATGTGCATTATTACCTCAGCGGGAGCGGAGGGATGGGGGAAAGCAGAGAGCTGTCCAGCATTAGCTGCTTCTGAAGTGCTTGATGATGCCCTGCCTCGATGGGAAAGGAAAGCAGTGATCAGTTCAACAAGGTTCCACATCACAGGCTGTTCTGCTGAAGCCTCTGCATTACTCTGGAGTATCAAATTCAAATTGGAATCTACTGAACCAGAGGAAGAAGGAATAGCAGTAGGCTTACAGGAGATTGGAACAGGGTAGGAGAGGGGGTGTAATGAGCAGAGCTCAAGAGCTCATCAGTGCTGGGTGGATTAGAGGGTGGCTGGGCCCTGGCTGCAGCTTAACTTCCAGCTTTGTATTCTTTGGGCTGCATCTCCTTAATCTGAAGAGAAAAACTGCATGGGAATTTGAGGGATTCTCCAGGTACAACCTACATCATTGCTGTGGATGGCAGGGGTGAAAATGATTTCTCTTGCCTCTGTGTAGTGGCTTAACCCAGACAGCCACCAAACCCCACATAATCACTTGCTCACTCCCCAGCAGCAGGAACGGGGAGAGAATCAGAAGGGTAAAAGCCAGAAAAGTCATGGGTTGAGATAAAGACAGTTTAATAGGCAGAGCAAAAGCCACACACAAAAACAAAGCAAGGACTTCACTGTTTTCTGTGGACAAATCGCTAATCACTGTGTTCAGTGATTAGCTACACACTGTAGCAGGTGTTCAGAATTCTCCAGGAGAGTGGGGCCTTATCACATGGAATTGTGACTTGAGAAGACAAACACCATGGCTCCAAACATCTCCTTCTTCCCCCCTTTATACACTTAGTTATGTGGTCTGGAATATCCCTTTGGTCAGTTGGGGTGCCCTGTCCTGTGTCTCCTCTCAGCCTCCCCTGCACCCCCAGTTTCCTCACCACCATGGCAGCACGCAAAGCAGAAAAGGCCTTGGCTCTGTGTGAGCCCTGCTCAGCAATGACAAAAACATCTCTGCATTATCAACCCTGTGCTCAGCACAAATCCAAAACAGTCACTCTGAAGAAAATTAACTCTTGCAGCCCAAACAAGCACACTTTTCATTATCATGTAGTCAAATACAATCTTCTTGTTTCCATCTTCACATTCTCACTTTTTTTGAAAGTGCAAATCAGTACAGAACCTTTTTTTTTATCTTTTAGAAGCTATGCAGGTTAGCCCATGGAGCTCAAGAAAGCATGTGTGGGGGAAGAACCATCTGTGCAATTGGTGACCCTTTGTACTTTTATGTTTACAAAATGCTATCTAGGCCTGAGATTCAATCCTGCTGCTCTGTCTCTGTGCCTGATCTATTTCATATTAATTTTGCTGATTTGGCCACTGGAGAAATCTTGGGGTACTTGAATTACAATCCTGGGAGGTGTTCCTGGTTGGCTGTACTCTTATTCAACAGCTGTATCTGCTCATGATGCATTCAGATCAATGGGGAGGGAGGAAAAGTATTTCTAAAAACCCAATTCCTCTACAGTGGGCAAAGTATAGATGACAAATATCAAACAGTGTTTCTCCATTTTGCACTCCAGATGTATAAAAACTGTGGGTTACTTGTGGTGCTTTTGGTTGCATTTTGGGTTTATTTTGGTAGTTTTGGTTTTGTTAATAAATGGATTTGTTTGAGCAGCATACTGGTTTTTAGGAGCTTGAAATGAGTTAAAAAAAACTGTATCTCAAGCTTTTAATAACCAAATTCTCTTGTAATCTTACGAAGCTAGTAGCAAATCAGCAAGTATGTAGCTCAACACAGCGGGTGAAAGCACTCGGCACTGTCTCCTTGCCGCAAGGCGGAGTGCCCCTGGCCGTGTGGAGCCGGGCTGTGCTGCGAGGCTTCAGCGGCTGCTTGCCACGAGCTCTGAAAGCTCCAATTCGACGCTTCAAGTCTGAAGTCTTCCCGGTTCTCTCGACGCAGCCTGCTCAGGAGAGCTGTATCCCGCCTGCAATCCCTCCTCTATCCCTCCTCCAATCCCGCCTCCAATCCCGCCTCTATCCCTCCTCTATCCCGCCTCCAATCCCGCCTCCATCCCGCCTTTCCTGCGCGGCTGCGGCGTCCCCTGCGGGCGGCTGGCGGGCGGCTCCCCCCGCCCCGGCTGCGAGTGGTTCGCTCCGCCCGCCCCGCTGCCCCCTCTCCAGCAGTGGCGCGCGCCGCCGCCGGCGCTCGATGCGGAACTGGGCGGGCGGCGCAGAGCGGCGGCGGCGGCGGCGCAGGTGAGCGGGGCGCCCCGGCCGGGCGGGGCCCGGTGCCGGTGCCGCAGGCGGCCGGGTGCGTGCACATGCCACGAGCGGAGCCTGCCCCACCGACCCTACGTGTGGGTCGGGCTGGGGAGCGCGGCCGGCAGCGCTGCCCGCGGTGCCCCGCACCCGGACAGCTGGCGGCGGGGCCCCCCCGCCCGCCCCGAGCGCTGCCGCAGCCGCCCGGCCGGGCGCGGGGGTGATGCTCGAGAGCGGCGAGCCCTTCCGCAAGGTCGCGGCCGGCGGCGGACAGAGATCGTGTCCCGCCGGCAGCGGGGCCGGCCGGGTTCGGCGGCACGGTACCGGGGGCCGGCGGCGGGCGGGGCCGCGATGTCCCGCTGTGGCCGCGGTGTCCCGCTGTGGCCGCGGTGTCCCGCTGTGGCCGTGGGCTCGGCCGGCCGCGGTCGGAGCCGGCCCCGCGCGGGTCGCAGCAGCCCCTGAGGGGTCGCTTTCGGGTCTCCCGGCGGGACGGGGCGGCTTTGGGAATAGCGGCGTGGCCGGCCGGGGAGGGGGCTGTGGGCGAGGGGCCGGTGCCCTCGGTCCCGGCCGCCCGGAGGCTTTTCCTCGCTCCCTGCCGGGTGGAAGCGGGCAGGATGGGGAGGGGAGGGAGAAGGGCAGACAGAGCCCCTTGGAAGGGGTGAGGCGTGCAGCCGTGTGAAGGGATTGCTGCGGTAATGTGACTGGAAAGGTGCTTTTACTCCTTGGTTTGTAAACAGCAGATCCTGTTACTCTGCAAGACAATAGAATAGGAAATCCACTTTATACTGGGCAATTTCATATGAAGGCGACTTTCAATCAAGAGCATTTTCCGCTCAGAAATGGGTGTCCCCACCTTGTTGTGTTGCTCGCTTTTATTGTCAGGTGGAGGAGGGGAAGAAAGCTTGCTCTGTGTCACTGTTGGTGTGGAGCCACGATAAAGAGGTGTTCCGAGAAATGATAAGCTTTGAAGGAAACTGATTTGTTTCCAATCTTTCTTCTCTCCCTTTCCCCCTGGACTCCTCCGTATCCCACACTGTTTTCAGTCGTACGCACAATAACATACATTGTAAATTTGCAGCCCCGTGGAGGTGGGGTAGAGCTGTGATCGGGCAGTATGTTATGCTCTCCCTAGACAAGCCAGCCATTTTCTCTATGCCCAGTGCTACCCTGGGCCAGCATTTCTGTTGGTGTGCTCTCAAGTGTCCTTGCTGTGCTCCTTGCACCATTGCTTATCTGCAAAAAGGATGCTACTTGTAGACACAAGCAAGGGGAGGGAAGATTTATTATGCTGTCCTGAGGGTCACATAATGAAACCAAAGTCATCCAAATATAGGTTATTTGGGAAGTGTCTCTATTTTTGGACTTAACACTGCTTGGACCTAGGCAACTGTTTTGGATTGGGCACAAGAAACACTTGCTGTGTTCAGCACTAATGAAAAGCTGCAATCCTGACACATCCGAGAGAGCACTTCACATCCAACATAGCTAAAATGCAGTTTTTACAGGATCTAATCTGGCCATCCCCTCACAGCATGTTATGTAACACTGAACTGATAGATCATTCCATCTATAAAATACTATTTTTGCCTTACTGTTGTATTGTTAGAAAACGCACAGCTTTTGAACACAATTTAATAGACACCGTAATTAAATGCACGCTTGTTAAGTATCTTGCTGTGTGTTTAACAAAATGCAAAATCATCAGCAAGTCTCTAGAATGCTTTTGTTTGGAGATAAATACAGCCTTGTCCTCACTAAAAGATCTTGTACTTGCCTGTCCAGTGGTGCTGCAGCTGTATCACAGGTCTGGGCTCCTGTGTTCTTACCAAATTAACAGGTTTCAAGCTGTAAGCTTCAGAGTCCTACTGCATTGCTTTCCAAGTTACTGCTTTTAAAACAATTCTAAGTTTACTGGATGGGCAAAAAAGGAAAACAGTATCTTCCCTGAAAGAGTGTTGTCTACACAAAATGCATAACATGGCCAAGACACAGTTCTAGGATGTGTATTATATGCCAAAGCTGTGAAAGGTGGTGAACCAAAGGCTGTGTGGAAATTGGCAAAAAAAAAAAAAAAGCTTCTAATTTAAAGTTTTCATGGAAAAATGTAAATATATACTAGAGGGCAGACCTCTTCTTCAGTGACGGTACCATTCTGTAACTCTTTTGAAAGCAGACAGGGCATGTGTGTAATGAATCACAGAATGTGCTGAGCTGGAAGGGACCCACCAGGATCATTGAATCCAGCTCCTGGCCCTTCACAGGACCATCCCCAAGAGCTTGAGAGTATTGAGTCCAACTTCTGCCTGTTTTAGAAGGATTTGAGGGTCAGAGAAGTAAAAGTTTTGAGGATTTTTAACAGTAATCCTTGTCCACCTAGCCAAAGTAGCTTTTTTGGTTTTAGATCTTCAGGACTGGTGGTTCAGTCGAAATGGCATCAGTGCATTTCAGGCCTTACTAGAACACTTGTTCATATTATCTTCCTGAATTAAATTAGTGTTGGCTTTGATTTTATCTGCCTTGGGCTCAAGGGCATAGAGGCTCATAATTTATAGCTTTTCCCCTCTCAAGCCATATCAAATACTCAGGTTCTGTATAGACAGGATATACTAGGCATACCTCTGTCAAGATGTTCAGTCTGGTCTATTTAATGTCTTCTGTGGTGAGCCAGTGGCAAAACCAAATATTTATGAAAACTTTGAGTATTAAATTAGAAAGTCACAAGTACTGCTAAATTCTAAGAGAATAAATTTCTTCAAAGTTTTGAATTCCCAGCATTCCAGCTAGTAGATTTTCTCTGATACTCCTTTCCAGATACATTTGTTAGAAGAATGGCTTTCTTTTTTGGGGGAAAAGATTGGTAGGGATTTAGTATATGAGAGTGGATAACAAATGGTGTAAAATACTGTGTTTTCCCAGTTGTTTCACACTGTCATTTTGTAACTGGATTTGCCATCATACTCACAAGATGTTAATTGATACTTTTATGTTAAAACTTAGTACAGAGGTGAATGGTTCACTTACTTTCCATTAGGAAGGAATTGGAGACAGGCAATGCATATGTTACAACCCAGATGAATTCCTGCAATGTCCTTTGGCCCTGTTGTGCCTGCATTTAAGATATACTGCATTAAATTTCCAGGCAGTTGACATGGTTATTCAATGCACTGGTGGAAAGTACAGATACAGCTTCTGATTAGGGATTTGCAGCAATGAGGAAAGGATTTAGTAAAAAAGAATGAAAGAGCTTGATATGCAAGATTAATATCATGTCCCCAGTTTAAAGAGCTTTCATCTATCTCAAGATATGAATTTTTGTGAAGTGAAAGCATTGTCAGTGACCTAATAAGAAACTACATGAAATAAAAATGAGCATCATGAGGCATCAATTACAAGGGAATGCATTTTAGTGGGATAATCTGTTAATCTGTGGAATAATTGTGATATTTCTTTTGAAGACAGAACGCTTTGCTGCTTTTCATTCTCTACCTTGAGAGCTATGAAAAACTTCCACTGACCTACTGCTCACTCTCTGTGGCTGAACGTGTATAATTCAGCTGGTCTTTGCTCTGTTGTTTGAGCTGGAAAATAATTTTAGAGCAGCTAGATTCTCTGTCACTGGATCTCCTTAAACCTGTCAAAACAACATGGAAATTACTGTTGATTATTGACAAACACGCTCCTGATTTCTGTCTTGGAACTAGAATAACTGGTTGAAACCCCAAACCAAGCAAACTGAAGAGCTGACCCATGTACTGCCAGGAGCAGTACATGGTTTACACTGGAGAACTCCCAGATGGGGAGGTTGTGCCTGTTGGTGCCCAGAAACCACTGAATTGTGAGAGGTTGTGTTCACTTTAGATCACTGCTACTAGCAGGACCCTTGCAGGGATTTAGAAATAAGAAGTGCTGCTTGCATATGCCTAAATTACCTAAGATGAGGCAGTTCTCGTGCTGTGATCCCAGACACTGCAGTTAAATAAGAGACTTGTGCTTCTGGGTTGCTGTGAGAAATAATGCATCAGAGTAGCAGCAAGGAGCAAGGTTTCATGGTTTTCTGTTTCTTCTACTGCCTTCATTATGTCAGAGCAGCAGCATTCCTCAAAACTGAGCTGGTCATCATGTTGCCTTTGATGTATCTGGTAATGTTTGTCAGATATCACCTTTTTGTTTTGTTTGTAACTAATCTCTGAACAGCTGTGACAATCAGGGAATTAACATTTGCTTTTTTATACCAGGGACAAAGATACATTACTGTCAAATTTGTTATCTGATGACCTCCAGGAACTGTGTGTTATCTTTTGAGCAGAGCAGCCTTTTATTTCATATCCTGTTACTTTGTCACATCAGTGTCCTGGTTGTGTCCTGCTTCCCATTATATTCTGACTGAATTTGCCAATGTCAGTGTAAAACTTTTGATCACCTTCTTGCCTGTAGCTTTGACACCAGCTTGCCTGGATCTCTTCTTGCCCTGCTGTCTTGTCCTTCCTCTGGAAGGGCCCTGGTGACAGGAGATGAGGAGTTGTGCCTCTGCCTGTTTCCTTGTCATCAGCTAGCAGGAGGAGTGCTTTTTGTGATACAGATAATTAAGAATCAAAACCACTACCCATCAAAATTTGCTGCAGCCACACACACCCGGCTCTGCTGCTGGGTGTGTTTCCTCTTGATGAGCAGTTCAACTGCTCTGCTGGAGCCACGAGCTGGACACGCTGCTTCCGTCCTCCAGGCCACCTGGTTTCTCCCTTCTCTCTTGTTAGTAGTCTTAAGACATACCCAGCAGGGTGGTGTTTTCCCTCCTTGCCTTGCTGTGGTGACTGCCACTGCCAGTGTCTGGAAGGACCTCTCGGGAGCCCTTGCTCTGTCGCTGGCTGGCTCCAGCAGTTGCTTGAGGCAGTTCCTGTCCCTTCTTCACTCTGAGCTTGCTTCCCCCAATGTTTACGTGTGGGTGAGTCTGCCAAACATGCTTCTCACACCCCAGAGCTCTTGTAGAAAGAAAATGGGCTTGTCTCTTTATTTCCTTCCAGTTTTGACCAGCTGGTACTATGATTTGTTACCAAAATTAATAGTAGGATCGGTTTGAGAGTAGGAATTTCTGATCTCCCATGGTGTTGATGAAGAGAAGGGGAAGGTGTGTAGAGGGAAGGAAGAACAAGCAGGTGGCACAGGTGGGGAGACAGGCTGAGTGCTTCTAATACACAAGGCAAAACAGATGTGGGGCTCTGAGTTCTGAGGTGCTAACAACAGCCAAATGACTGGATTATTTAAAGTACTTTATTTTCTGGTTCGCATTATCCTGAACAATGTTTCAGTGTTTCCACACTGGTTGTGAGCATTCCCCCCACTCTGTCTTACAAATGGCTGTAATTTATTGTTGAGATCCCATTTGTCTGTGTGATGGATTTCCAGGAAAGAGTTGAATGCGCCTGTGTCCGCTGGTGGTGATGCTGTGAGTGATGTCTCCTGGCCCAGAGCTGCTCACTGTGGCTGGGGGAGGCGCCGTGGCAAGGGAAAGCACTGAATAATTTAGCAGTTGCAGCTGCATCCAGCAGTTCTCTCAAATGTCACACGCTTTGTTGTTTTCTTGTTAATTTTTTAATGGCTGTACATTTACACTATTTGGTTATTGGAAAAAAACCTTCTGGTGCCTGCATTATGGGAACTGTGGCCTACTGCTCAAATTCCCAGCAGAGGGCTGGGAATGGAAGCATCTTGTGGGTGCTGAGGTCTGGGCTACACTTAGAAGCAACACCAGCATTTCTCAGCTCAAAGTTCATGCCAAAAGCAGTTCTGGTTTGGAAAAAAATGTAATGCTGTAGTGGTTGCAGGTAGTGTGAGGCTAATTGGGCCTGGAGGCATTGTGTGGGCTTTGGTTTGCCCTTCCTTCCTCCCACCCCTACTCCTTGCAAAATGTTCAAGTGCAGATTTGAGGATCAGTGAAAAGCTGATGAGGTAGAGAAAATGAGAAGGCTCTTGTAATTTGTGATAGTGACGTTTTGCAAGGAGGGGCAAAAAAGGACAGACTTCAAAAGAGTTGGCCTTGTGTTACTGTTCTCTCATGCAAACCTCCAGAGGTGATTTTTGAATGAGAGATGAATTTAAATTCAAACAGTGTAGAGCAGGAGAACTGGCCAGATTGGGAGAGGGTTTTTATGCCAGCATTTTTCCTGTGATTCTATAGTGAGTGGTGCCCTGCACAATGATCCTGCCCAGGAAGGATCACGAGAGAGATGTTTCACACAGTAACGAAGGGGAGGAAAATAAGGTCTTTAACCTAAATCGAAGCGTGTGAAATGTCCTGTAGCTGAGGCTGAAATCTGCCATCTCCTTCCTGTTGGGAAGTGGAGTACTATGAAATGGTGTGTTTTTCCTGCATTAGTTGATTGTTGATGGTTTTCCCCAAGAGTGTAATGAAATAAAATAGATAACAGTATTTGCATACCGTTCTTTCTCACATACTTATCTCTTGTTGCTCATTCAAGCCCTGGTCTTGATTTTTCTTCATGGCTTTCAGGTGCTACTGGTGGGTGCAGCTGTGGCTCTGTGGGGCAGGTGCTGCTGGAACCTCTCCTTAGCCTTTGCTGCTGCCTGCAAGTTCCTGTTAGGATTGTGTGTTTGTGTTAGCACACTCTGCACGTTCTTTTTGTGCCTGCACTGCATGTTTGTGCAAGCATCCTGTGGGTACCTGGGTGAGCAGATTTTATCAGCTGTGGTTAGTAACTCAGCTTTCTGTGCTGAGTTACAGGATGCCTCCTGATATTTGTAGTACTCGTGGATATGGTCGGCTCATGGACTGGAGGTGTTTGGCATGTTGCAGATGCTGTGCTGTCATCTGGCCTGGGGCATGCAGGTGCCAGGAGGGCTGTGTTTCAGCGCTGGCTGCAGGCAGCCCATGTGTCTGGGTGAAGCTTGTTGGGAGTGTGGGCAGTGCTGGGAGCTTTGGTGGTGGAGCGGAGGGGGTGGAGCGCTGCAGCTGCTCTATAAATACACCCGACAGGCTGAAATCTAGGGACTAAAAGATTGGGTTGCTATGGCGATTGATCTGAATCAGATTACCTGTGGGGCTGTTTTCACAGCATGTGCATGTGTGGTGACTGCGTGATCTTGCATGTACAGCAGGCTGCTTTAGCCAAGCTTTTGGCTGAAGCAGGGAGGAGAGAGGAAGCAACACTGAAGGGCCGACATATGGCAAGGACGGACGGGGAAATCTGTCACTATAGCAACTGGGAACCCGAATCAGTCCAGCTTCACTCCGTGATACTGCAAAAAGGTTCCATCTGTGTGCCATGATTCTTCTGTTTGTGGAGTAACTCTGGTCATTTTCAGTCTATCTGTCAGCACCCCTGCCCGTGCTACTTCCATTTTGCTCTCGACAACTAATGTGGAAGCTAAAGATGCTTGGCTGTGTCAGTTCTGTTTTCAGAAGGCAAAGAGATAATATTACTAAGTAGGAAAGGAAGAAATCTTTTAATTATTATAATTATTGAGAAGGCCTTCAAAATAAGCCTTCTTGTATTGCCAAAACCTGTTTTCCCCATTCATTCTTTAATTTTCTTTTATCTGGTTTGTTCTGCCCTTTCCCTCAAGATTTATTGATAGGTGAAAAGTGGAAATAGTTGGGGTGCATCTGCTGTTTTACCTGTAAGCAACTCTTACTGATTGAAGTGATGCATGTGCTCCAGGGTGGATGCTTTTAGAATTTGCCAGCAGTCCTGTTCTCTGCTGGGTGATTTTTTATGCTTGGAACTATCCCCATAGCATTTTGCAAAACCACACCTATGTTATAGATTAGCCATACTAGATAAATATGTCTTTGTTTAGGTATGCTTGCAGTTTTTTGAAAATGCCCTTTTTATTATTTTTTCCCCCCTCCAGAGTGCAAGTATCTTCTTAGGAGTCACATTTTTGGCATGCACTGCTGCCTCGCCAAGGTGCATGGTAATAAACAAAGCAGCTGCACCAGTATGGCAAGTCCATCCAGGTCAGATTTTAGAAATTGTCCCATGTTCTATCAGGTTCTGGAGAATGGGAAGTGTTCTTATCTCTGCTGTTGTCTGTTTCTTGTATTAGCTGAAACACTGTAGTATCTGGATAATAGCAATAATGAGCTTCCTAGAATTTTGTATATTTTAAAGTATCAAACTATTTGCAGTGTTTTATTGTAGTTGTTAAGCAGAGGAAGTGAAAAATGGCTCATGTGAAAAGAATACTGCCTGTCTGCTTCTATAAAAGTTTAGTACAAGCAAAAATAGCATTTGCTATACCAGAGATAATGTCTGGCATCATTTAAAACACACTTGGAAGAAGAAGTAACCAAAATTTCAGTGGTAAAGATTCCATAAAGATTATTAAAATGTCTAAAGACAGAGCTACCATGAACAGTTCATACTGGGCTTCAAACCATGTTGTTTCCAGTTCAGCAGCGAGTTCAATGGAGTTCCTGCCCACACAGGTGAGGTTGGCTGGTCCTGAGGTACTCACACCTATTTCTCATCGCTTAGCAGATGCTATGTGTGATGCAAGGTGGGTGATGTGAGAAAAAGAAACATAAAGCAACCCAAAGGTGGGTATTGAAACTCCTGGCCCTATTTGTATTTCTTTCAGCTCTGAGTTTGGTTCAATTGGTGAGCCTTGAGTTCAGAAAACAATGCACTAAGGTCAGCCATAGCGGCTATTAGAGCTGAACTCAGTACAGACTGTCTTGGTGAGAGTAAATAGAAATTCATGATGTTCCAAGGAAACTAAAAATTTAGTTCTTTTTGGGTGTGACTGGAAATCTGATTTTTCACAAGGTGAAATTTCAGTGAACTGTTGTTTATGTGGCTTCTGTCCTGTAATTTTTTCTGTCTCCTTCACAATTTCCTCTTTTTTCTCGTACAAGTTAATGTCCCATGTATGCTCACTATTCAGTCAGTGTGCAAATTGAATTGTATGATACTGATTTATATTCTAAAGGTATCCATGCAGTGGTGAACTGTACAGTATTATCCTTTTACCAGATAAGAGCTGGAGATAATTAAAGGAGAAACCTTTCTGGTCCCATCTTAAAGCATGGAAGAGTTATAAGCAGGGCTTAGCACTTCTTGGAAGTGAATCTGTTGTCTTCATACCATTTTTGCAAGCAATGGTGTAAATACCCGCTGGGCATCATGCAGTTCAGTGTAAGCCTGGCCCATCAAAGCTGGGAGCCTCTGTGTGAGGAAAACAACTTGAGTGTGGTGGGTTGTCCTTGGCTGGGTGCCACTTGTCCACCAAGCCACTCTATCACACCCCTGCTCAGCAGAACAGGGGGAAGAAAATAAGATGGAAAAAACCTTGTGGGTAAAAGCAGAGGCAGTTTAATAAAGCAAAGATTGCATTTATGGAAGCAAAGAAGCCCAAGAAATTTTATTATCCACTTCCCAGAAGCAAGTGCTGTCCAGCTATTTCCTGGGAAGCAGAGCTTCAGTAGGCTTAGTGGTTGCTCCAGATTATAAATGTTTTAAATAATGGATTCTCTGCCTTTCTCCTCTCTCTTAGGTTTTTTCCTGAGCAGATGTCATATGGGATATCCTTCTGGTCAGCTGGGTTAGCAGTCCTGGCTGTGTCCCCTCCCAAGACTTTGCATATTCCCCAGCAGTGCTGGGGGGAAGATGTTGGAGAGGCAGCCTTGATGCTGTGCCAGCACTGCTCAGCAGTAGCCAAAACACAGATGTGTTATCAGCATCTTTCCAGTTACCAGTACACAGCACATCACTGGGAGGGCTGCTGTGGGGAAAATGACCTCCATCCCAGCCAGACCCCATACACTGACAGTAGCTGAGTTAACAGTTTGTTGTATCCAAGTGATTCTTAGACTAAATTGCTTTGTTCTTCTAGATTTGTGTCTCGAATGAGAAGACTCTTAACAAAGATTGGGAGCTCCAAGGGATAGATGAAACAGGATAACTGCACATCTTATTAGTCCTAACTCAACTTGGGACTAATGCGGGGCATGGCTCTGACACAGATGACTCTAAACTGATAGAAAGTCTGCTGTGTTTTTTTCATTTCATATCATGTGCTGTGGTGCTTTTCATGAGTGTGTGTGTTTGTTTATATAGACTTTTATTTCTGGGAGGGCTTTAAATTGTAGAATACCATGCAGATTGTCCTCTAAGAAGTTGTGCTACAACCTAAAATGTGGGGTTTGGGGAATTTTGGAATGCAGAGTAATGCCAATAATAGAAGTGTTTGTTGTTTTGAACATTTTTTCATGTCTTGGGTTGCTGGTAAGCCATGGTTTTGTGCTGGTTCTTGCCTTTTGTCTTTGTGCCTAGGCTACAGTGTCAGCTTTTACTAGTGAGCATTGCTGACAGCTGCTACAGTGTGTGGGTGGTGTTAGTTCTCACCAACCCGTTCGCCATCCATATAAGTGCTTATTTCAATTTTGGTGTTGTCTGAGACATGATCTGTTGGTGCAGTATTTTCTGTGGTGGGCATTCCCTTCTCTATTTTTCTTCTTTTCTAGAGTTGAAATAATAGGAAGTCTCTTCTCAAATGATGCTTGAGGATTCAGCCTTCAAAGGGCTGGTTCCAATATGTTTGCAGAGAGAAAAGACACTGCACAAGGCCTTTTCAGAGAAAGCAATGTAAAGTTAAAGCAGTTTGAGAGAGAGAAGAGGTTTTGACATCTCAACCATCTCATAATCAAGATAATCTTTTGGTTCAGGTCCAAATTCCAACATAAAAGAGGAAAAAATGAAGTATCTCTTGGTTGTTTGATCTATTTCTGTCCTAAGGTACTTAGTCTCTAAAATCTAGGAGGATGATTGGAAGGATGGTAAGAAAGAAACTACTTTACCTCTGTATTGACTGTAGAGGTGCTGTCTGTAGTTCTGTGATCACCTGTGTTCAGTCAGGTCTTCCAGATTCCCTTAACTGCTTTCTTCTACCTTTTCTTTGTGCCTGCACAAGCATTTGTGGGGTCACTTGGTGAACCAAGTAAAAAAAAATAACCTTGTAAAAACGAAAGTGGCGAGGGAGAAGAAGGGAGGGCGTTAGGTTTAGTCTGTATCAATTCCACAGCCTGTTTTGCCCTGTAGCTGCACAAACTCTTCTGCCAGCACAGGGAATGGAACGATACTGGCCTGAAGGAAGCCTTTGGCAGAGAGGGAGGGGGAGGCAGGACTGGGATGCCTGTTTGTGGTGCATTGTACAGATCATCAACTGTGGTGTCTGATTCCAAGCACGAGTAGGAAGATGAGTTCCAACAAATGCTGGTGCAATACTCTAAGTGCTGTCATCAGACATTGCTAGATCTCTGAAGAAGTCAGAGATTGAATAGAGGAAGGCAGAAAAACTACTCTTGGTTCTAATTCTTCTACCTCTTGTTCCAATCCAACAATAAATCATCTTCGCAAAAAGAGCCTTTGTCGTCTTATGTCTGACTGAAGCTGTTGTGTTGTTAAATATAGTAAACCAATAAAGGTGGCTCTGGAAGCCCTGGCACAACATCTGCATCCGTCTGGTCTCCCTGGTACTTGTGTTGCAATAGAAAGCAGAAATCATGGAAAGTGCTCAGATCTTTTTTTAAAAAATGGACAGAAACTTCAGTGTCTGATATCAGTGCATTGTAGCTTCAGCCATTCCAGGGATATGGTAAGCCCTGCATATATTCCTTTTACTTGTCTGCTCAGATATTCTTGAAATTTCATGATTTCTAAGACCTTCATAATGCATACCTTGCTAACTCCTTTGCAGAGCTGTGGAAATATGTGTAAGGAATTGCAGTTGTAAGACAAACACAAAAGTGTATATTCCCCACCTTCACTGAGGGGTTGGGTAGCCTCTGTTTTTGAAGAAAAACATCTTTGGTTACCACTAAGTAGCAGAATTTCCACGAAGTCGTACTTCTAGGTTGCATTGCGATGACTTCTTGCTATGCCCCTGTCTGTGACTGAGCAGTTTGTTCTTTAATTCTGAGGAAAGCCATTTGGAAGGAAAACAGATAAAGTAGTTCTTCAAAATGGAGACAAAAAGGACCACTTGATATCCCAACTTCATCTTGTTCCTCTTGAGTTTTTCTGTGCCAAGATATTTGCAGAATATCAAGGATCAAGAGCATTTCCAGGACAGATTCTACAATGTTTTCAATAATGTCATTAAAATGTAGAAACAGAAACTTTGCTTCCTGTGTCTGTATTTTCTCTGTTGTTCAGAGAAGATAATTTACAACAATATTGCTGCTCAGAGAAGATAATTCATACTGCTGTTACTTAGGACTCTACAGTATCTGTAGTTGAGGATCTACTAAAAACATGCCACAGTTTCACAAAATGTGGGATTTTTTATGTGGGAGGCTTTAAGTTTCTTTGTTTATTACTCCTTTAATAGTACCAACTGACTAGTATGATTTTCCTTTTTATAAATTGCATATGTGCTTTTTTGTTCTTCTTGTTGTAATGTTTTTGTGTTCTTACTGCTGTTTGGAGGGCTAATGAATAAAACTTCCCTGCTGTGTGTATGATGTTTTTACATCCTGCCTTAGGATGTAAACATGAACTGAAATGGAAACTTTATTCTGAATATGTCCCAGAAAGCAATCAATTAATTTTTAAATATAAAATAATTCTTAGTAAAAAAATCCATTGGAGTACTCAGTAAACTTCTAGAATACTCTGAGCATCTCTGATTTTTTAGAGTTTCTGAGACCTTTCCATTTCAGGAAGTTTCTGTTTTCAAGTTGGTTTCAAACACTGTAGGGAACACTGTAATGTGGAACTGTATTCCTTATTAAAACTTTTTTTTCCTCCCTGTTCTTTCGTGAATTCTGTGAACTATGAATGGTGGGATTGGAAATAATTATTTTCTGCATATCTATTAAGCAGAATTATTGACAAGTAGTAATGCTGCAGTATAATCTTAGTTTTACCAAGAGAATCTTTCTGTCTTGAAGTACTCACAGAAATTAGCTGCAGGAGGCATGGGTATCAAGAGTAAGGAGTGAAGTTAAACAAGACAAATGGAACTGAACAAAATAATGGAAAACCCAGTATGCTTTACAAGATGCACTTTTGCTGTTGTAAACTGCAACTCTGTAGAACTGCAGTTCTGTATCTGCACAGAAAGTGTTAGAGATCACAGTCTTTGGGAATTGTGGAGATCATTCCTGCTGACACCATTTGCAGGTTTGGGATGGTGGCCTGAGTTTTATCAAATTGGATTTCTGATGTTACCTCTTCTTTAGTTCTGTTTATCCCATAGCTAGAGTTCAGGTTGTGTTTTTTTCTTCAGTCTTGCCAGCTGGAGCTCCCTTCCCAAGCACTCTCGTGATCTTACAGATTTGCCTAAGCAAGACACAAACCATGTAATGAGTAGCTCTTTGCCAGTGGTAGGCAGCTTTGTTGGTCTGTGTTCTCCCTTAGAACAGAATCATAGCATCATGTACGTTGGAAAAGACCTCTAAGATGATCGACTCCAACCATTAATTCTTGAGATACTCTTGTGTTTTTTGTGTGTTTTTCATCCCTCTGCTTTTGTGGGCGTATGGCTGTGTTTTTATACTCATGAAGATAGAGATTGGGCGTGACCATGACTGCACTGAACGTTGAGGCTTTTCGGGAATGTAATTAAGGTCATTAAGTTGCTTGTATGTATTGGATGTTCCTGGTTGTGCTTTTGACACTCTTGCTTTTCTTGGTTATAGGTTGGACTTGGCAGACAGTTCCAAGCAGATTCTGTTCCCCAAGGCAGCGATCACGGCTGATGGGATAACTGACCACTGGATCAATGAACAGCAATTCCTTGAGATGACATAGGGAGGGGCATTGAGGACAATGGTGCAGAAAAAGAAAATCTGCTCTCGGCTACTGGACTATTTTGTGATCATTGGAGCCAGGTAATGTGAAACAGTCTCAGCAGAACTTTTGCTTGGGCAGTAGAGTGGGGATAAATAGCCTTGCATCCATGGATGAGGCCTTCCTGATGCTCAGGAAGTGCTGTCTGAAATGTGTACAGAATGCTCCCCTAAGGAGAGCACCTACTTGAGCCAGGGCACTTCTTGAAACATACTAGTGTAGTCAGAGTTTTTAACTTGTGGTCTTCAGACTTCTTTTCAAGAGTCTGCAGAGGGTGACTAAGAAAAGCTAGTTTAACTCTCTGGTAGTCTTTGTGTCTGAACTTTGCTTCTACTGGCATCAGGACAGAGGCATTCACAAGCTGAAAACACTGAAAGCTAAACACAAGTAAAATACAAGTTTTCTACTCCTTTTATTACTAGTAATGTGCTAGTAGTAGAGTAATACTACTCTTCTAGCTTTTGAAATGTAGTCTGTAAACTCAGTTTAAAAAAAAATCTGAAACTTGCTTTACTTGGCTGTTTCTCCCTCTAATACTCATTTATCCTCACAGGAATGACATGAATGCTTTCTGGTTTTAAAGTCTTATTAATAGATAAAATGTCATGCATATTTACTTAAAGCACATATGAAACACAGGGTTGATGTGTTCTGTTTGTCAAACACAGAGGTGTTCAATAAATGTTATTTTTTCCTTATTCAAAGTTTATGCAGCAGCTTTCTGCAAATTCTGTGTAATGGGTGTATGCCAAAGTCTGTTTTGCTTTCATTTCTAAATATCAATGGTTTGTGGGCATCAGCCTGTTGCTGTATCTCCTGCTTTCTTTTCAGAATACTTTGAATGCAATATTTAAATAGGCTGAGTGGAAGAAATTACATAATCTTGACTAAAGGTTATTTTATTATTGCATTTTATGGACCGAATACTGTAATAGTTTAATACTTCTTACTGTCTGTAGAAAAACAACCAAGTTTTCTATACGTGTGTCACCATGTAGGAAGAGGAGGGAGAAATGTTAGCTGCCTCCTCCAGTGAAGCTTATAGTGTCTGGTGTTCTCACTTAGAAATTTGCTACTATCACTTCTGGACTCCTACAGTTCTCTTGCTTTTTGCCAGCCTGTGCTGGTTAGATTGCTGCTGCTGTCTTGTTTGGCACTTTGGCAAATGCCTATGATGAAAGATGGAGCTGACTGAAACAGCCTCTCCTGCAAAGCCCTTAGGAGCTCCATGTGGCCTTTACTGTTACATCTTGTTATCCACTGTGCACAGACAGCAATACTTTTTGGAATGTTGTGTTTAAACTTTATTAATATCTGAGAAAACTCTGTCCTTGTAGCTAATATTACAGCAAAGGCACAAAGTGGTGATACGTGCACTCCTGCTTTGTTGATGTCATTTTTTGGACCATTTGCTGCCAAATAGACTCTCTAAATAGTACCAGCATTATTTGACATTTCTTTTTCAGCACATGATGCATTAGTTGTGTCCATTAATATATAAAAACATTTTAGTGTTTCTCTTTTTTTCATACAGTATTTCAGTATCTAACTTTACAGGCAGTATAAATCTTGTTGCCAATTTTATTATGAAAGCATATTTACTTGTTTTAAATAAAGTATTAGTTTGGAAGAATTAGTCATCAGAGCTATTTACACCAGTGATTTTCTTTTGTAAATTGCGAGCATTCTATTACTACTTGTTTGGATTTTCTCACATCTCTTACATGAGAAAAGCAAGTGTCATTTGTGTTTTGAAATAGGCAAAAGCATAATATCTTGAAAAAATCTAGTGGAAAATTAGGAAACAACAGTATTGCCTTTCTGTCTTCATGTTTCTGTAGTGATTTGTAATCCAAAGATTAGTGAGTCACAGTGGTAAATAGCTGTGCATATTACCATGCAGTTTTTATATAAATTACACTTTAAATCCGAATTTGAAAATCAAACACATATGTTTGTGTGGTTGCTAGAACTTTTTAATGAAAGTGGTTTTAGGGTTATGTCCATATCCCTCCACTATTCATCTGAGTTCTTTCCTTGTAAATTCTTGCTTTCTCAGTTAGGAATTTATACCGGATTTGTCAGTTAATTTTTCATCTGGTTCATAAATGGCTGAAATCTAGGAGCTTTTCCTCTGTGTATTTGGGGAGGGACAATGTGTTTCCTACTGAAGTGTTGCACAGCGACCCGTGCAGTTAAATTAATTTTGAAAATCAAAGTCAGAGCAACATGACAATACAGTGTTCTCCTGGGAACAGCATATTCCTGGAAGGCATTTTCTTAATCAGATTTGAACAGGCTCCTTGCTAATGATTGTATAGACTTAGACTTCTTTACTGAACCTTTCTGCCTTGTGAGTGAGATTTGTGGCTAGTGACTGAACAGCTGCACTTGCCCTGGACGGTAGGGAAGAGAGGGAACAAAGCTGAAGCTGAGTCCACAGGCTCCTGACACATTAGTAGGAAGTTCCCAAAAATATCTATTATTGGTCATCTATGTATGTGGTTTTTTTTTTTTTCTTTTGTAGGCACCCAAGCAGCGACAGTGTTGCTCAGACTCCTGAGCTGCTGCGGCGTTACCCTCTGGAAGACCACGCAGACTTTCCTCTGCCGCCCGATGTTGTGTTCTTCTGCCAGCCAGAAGGATGCCTGAGCGTGCGGCAGAAGCGCATGAGCTTCCGTGATGACACTTCCTTCGTGTTCACCCTCACGGACAAGGACACGGGGGTCACTCGCTATGGAATCTGCGTCAACTTCTACCGCTCCTTCCAGAAGCGAGTGCCCAAGGAGAAAGGAGAAGGCACGGGGGGACATCGAGCTCGAGAGGGACAGAAGGTCCCTAAATCTGGGGATGCATCAGCACCCCAGGAGGAAGCGGGCACTGAGAGTTCGGAGAGCGGTTCTTCACTGCAGGCTCCCAGTGCAGAGTCCACCCCTGACGTGAATCGATCCCCGCGCAGTAAGCGCCTGGCCAAGGGCAGCCATCGCTCTCGGAACAGCACTCTGACTTCCCTGTGCATCCTTAGTCATTATCCCTTCTTTTCCACCTTCCGTGAGTGTCTGTACACCCTCAAGAGACTTGTGGACTGCTGTAGTGAGAGACTGTTGGGCAAGAAGTTGGGGATTCCGCGTGGGGTGCAGAGGTACGTTGAGAGGGAAGAACTTTTTCCTCCTACTGTTTGTGTTCGGTGTTGTAATTTATTTGCGCGGTAAATTGTGGCTGCAGATGTGGTTGCAGAAGCAGCCAAACACCAAGGGTTGGCCTTTTTCACTGTTTTAACCCAGGTTCACAGTAGGAAAAGGAAATTTTTATAACGATTTCTTTAAAACTTCTGTCTCTGATTCTGTAATCTGGTATGATTTTCATTTTTGAGCCTCCTAAGGAGGCATTACGCTTCTGACGACTGAATCCCAGTGCTCATGCTGCTACTGTTGCTTTGGCATTTCAGCTCTGTGGCAGTGTATGTCAGGACTGATTCTCTGGGAAATTAGGAGCAGCCAAGAAATAACAGAGAGAATTTCTACTTGGGGCAGGAGGGAAATGATGAAAATGTGCTTAACAAGCTTATGAAACAGTCTGAACTTCAGCGTGGGAGAGAACAGACTAGAGAAGCAGGATCAGCTGAAATAGGTCAAAGTACAATATTTGAAGGAGAGTGGGAGGAGAGGTAGAAAACAAAGTAGTTGTCTAGGAAACATGGGAATGGTTGTTGGTAACAGCAAATTGACAGGAACTTGGTGTGTATTTAATATAATGTAGGAAGCCTAACGTATCTGCTGTTGTAGTGTTGAGTATGTAACAGAAGCTGTTGCACTGTAGGGTATGGAAGGAACAATGTCTTTATGTATTTCAGTCAAGGATGTGTATCTGCTACTGTGCCTGACACCTTCCTTCCGGGATGGTGTTTTCCTTTCCAATGTGCTAACTGAATAGAAAAAGTATGAAATGAATCTCTGGAGAAGCAGGGGATTATCTCAACAGTTTGAGGGACAGGACTGTGAGGTAGTACATAATATGAGTTAAGTAGCTTGGTACACTCCAAGTTAAACTTGTCAAAAACCAAAAATGACAGGATTATAATTATTATAATTTTTATCTTTATAAGCTCTTTACATTTTGCATGAAATGGAAAATGTGTCCTATTTATAGAGCAGTGGCCTACTTCTTGGGCTACTGCCCTGGAATAGTTCTAGGAGACTGTTCTGGGCTAGTATGACTGCTTTCTGCATTAGCAAATTTATAATTTGAATCCACTGATGGGGAATAAATTATTTTGTCAGGGCAAAACTTCTCCCCCCAATGGAAGTATGTGTTAAGGAATGTTATTTTGTTACTTGGTTTAGCCTGATAATTATTGAGGAAAAAACACCCCGCTGAATTTCATGATTTTCCTCCTTTTGCTGTTTCAGTGACATGGTATTTGAAAAATTTGCACTTATTGGGTAAATTTTTTCTTATTCTTAAAGAGAATAATTGAATGATGGATGAGGATAGCAAGAGAAGGAATATTGAGCATACATCTCTGGGAAAAGTAAAGCAGCAGGTTTGAATTACCATGTGGTTTTCTAGTGGTGACCTGGAAAAGTAGAATAGTTTTGAAGTGGTGGCAGAATAAAGGTGAAACTGAATCCTTACAGCTGGCAAAAGGTGGAGCACACCTCCTAGCAGCCTAATGTCTTATGCATGACAAGTAGCTGAAGGTAGAGTGGAGGATTAGAAGCATCACGGTTCCTGAGAAGTGTATCATGTACTCAGTGTAATCTCAAATTGCCCTTATTTTGAGCCATCCAAATGTCTCTAATTATTCTGTCTTTGTGAAGCCTCCAGTGTCATAATCTTTTTTCCTTTTCCTTATTTTTTTAAAAAGTTGTGAACTGTAAGATAGAGCTTCCAATTTGAACCCATAACTTTCTGGGGGATCTGTTACAGTAACTCAAGATATTTATCAGGCTGCAGTTATTTGGAGAATGAATACAGAAGGTTTGCAGCCTTCACTGTGCTGAGGGTAAAGGGCTGAAGTGGACAAGATTCTGTGCTTCCCTTGTAAGACCCAGTTTTGAGTTGTGAAGCTCTGAAGGCCCTGAGCAATGCTGTAGGTGCTTTTTGGCCAGGCTGTCTGTGAGCCGCAGGTTTGGAGATTGCCAGCTTAGGGTGTGGAGAACTTGCTGCTTGTTTTGCTAAGGCACCTAAATATTTTCTACACAGCTTTTGGAGATTTAGCTGAAATAGATCCATTTTTCCCATGAGTTATTCAGCCCTTAAGAATATTACATTGCAATTTAGGACAGAATGATGAAGGGTATTTTATCTGGGAGATCTCGGATATGGCATATTTTTATTGTCTCAGGTTTAATTTCTGTTCTTGCAAAGGTTTGTAGACTGGTAGAAGCAGAGTCTTGCAGTCAATCTGCTACAGTTCTGGATGAGATAGAGTATCCTCTGTGCCTGCTGAATTTCAAGTGTGAGGGTGATGAGAGTTCTTCACAGATCTGGACCTGACTGAATCCTTTAAATGTGTGAATGAAGTCTGAAGTGACATACTGGTGTTGTTTCCTGCCACAGAAAAATTTATTCTTCCTCACATTGTGGGTTGTGTCAGTAAGCTTGAATGCCTATCTTCCATTCCTTTGTGTGATCAAAGGTTTGTTTGTTGCCTCTTTTAATCCTTGGTGGATCTACCCTTCCTCTGGAAGAGCCTTGCGGGATAGCTGTCAAGTGAAGTTCTTGGAGTGTTAACCTTGGCGTTCTCCCTGTCCAGGGACACAATGTGGCGGATTTTCACAGGCTCCCTGCTGGTGGAAGAGAAGTCGAGCGCCTTGCTTCACGACTTGCGGGAGATTGAGGCCTGGATATACCGGCTGCTCCGCTCCCCCATGCCCGTTGCTGGGCAGAAGCGGGTGGACGTGGAAGTCTTGCCACACGAGCTGCAGCCAGCTTTGACCTTTGCTCTTCCTGATCCATCCCGCTTCACTTTGGTGGATTTTCCATTACACCTGCCTTTGGAGTTGTTGGGAGTGGATGCCTGCCTGCAGGTGCTGACCTGCATCCTTCTGGAGCACAAGGTAAGAAGGGAAGATCATTGCTCTTTGGTAAGTGTGTAGGATGTTCTGTCCTCTTGAAAACCAGGGTAGGCTGGATGTGTACAACAGCTGTCTCTCTGCACTGCCTGGAATGAATTTTGTCTGTGGAGGATGAGGGGAATAAATAGCTCCTTCTGAGGTTCCTATTTTGAACAGTTCTGTTCTCACTCAAAAAAACACTCAAAGCTTATTTTCTGACAGATTAATGGGGGGTTACCCAGTTCACAGCAATTGAATTTGAGTCTGTGGAGATCACAAAGTCTGTGGTCTTTGTGTACACCTGAGGGGAGTCTTAGAAGTGAATGGTTGCTGCAGTGCTAATGGGAGTTTCTTTGGTTGCAGGTTGTATTGCAGTCCCGAGATTATAATGCACTTTCAATGTCTGTGATGGCCTTTGTGGCCATGATCTACCCATTGGAGTACATGTTCCCAGTGATCCCTCTGCTTCCCACCTGCATGGCCTCTGCAGAACAGGTACATATTTTTCCTTTATTGGTCTTTTACAAAAGAGGTTTCTGTGATGTCTGAAATTCATATAGTTGTAGTCCTTTTTTCATTCACCATCTTCTCAGAGATTGTATCAAAGTCTGCCTTGCAAAGAACGTTGCTTGAGTGTGACTATTTAAATCATAGCTAGCACCACTTATGTAGGATATCTTCAGAGCACACTCAGTGAATAGAAAATTCAGTAAAAAAAAAACAAGCAGTAGTTCACAAACAATGGTCTGAAGGACCATAGATCGACAATATTGTGATGATATTTACCCTCTCCCCCTCTAAACTGAGTATTCAAGTTTCTTGAGGAGGGTCCAGAGTAATATTTAAGGATGCTTGAGGTCTCTTTAATTCAGAGTTCAGAAACTCTTGCCTGCAATCTCAGAAATATGAAGTGTTGTTTAGCTTCAGCTGGGAGCCTGGATTTTGCCAGTAGTCAGTTCTTTGCAGGAGCTCATTATTCTGCTTGGAAAGATAGAATTCAGGCTGTCTTACTACTTCAGTGCTATCCTGCAACTGATGCTGCAGATTTGTTCTTGTGCCACTCCTTGGAGGTGACCAACAGTTCTGGATTAAAAGAATAAATTAACCTCCCAAGCCACTGGTCTCAAGCTGCTATGTTGATTTAAAACTTTTTCCTCTGCTCGTTGCCTTATGAGAAGCAACCTGAATTTCCCCAGAAAGTTTTCCACAGACATCTGAAAAAAATGTGTCTATCTTGTACTTCTTAGAGATGTTATTATTTTGAAACCAAATTGCCACTACAAGCATAAGGATAAAGTCCTTGTGTGTGCCTATTTACAATGGTACAGACTCAGTTTGAGCTGAGGAGGTATTCATCCATGACTTCCTGTTTTTCAACATAGGCTCTTACTCCGAACATTTTTTTTTTGGACCGTGATAGACATGGAAAGCTGTTTCCAAAGAGCTATGTAGCCATATAAATTACGTCCTTGGTGGGAGTGGGATATGTAACATGGGAGATGGAAGTGTATTTTCTCCTAGATGAAAATTGAGGCTTTCTGAGCAGGAGCTTTTATTCTCTTTTTTTCTTTTTTTTTTTAATGCTTCCATTGTATGGTAGTAATTACTTATTTATCAATGCCGTTTGTGTTGTCTACTCTGCTATAAACATACAGTAGTCAATAAATAAAGATTTGGGAAGAACATGGTGATATCAAATGCAGATCTTGTCCTTAGTAACGTCTGTCTTTTTCTCAGTTGCTTCTAGCCCCTACACCTTATATCATTGGTGTTCCAGCAAGTTTCTTCCTTTACAAACTGGATTTTAAAATGCCTGATGATGTGTGGCTTATTGACCTGGATACCAATAGGGTAAGTGGCACCTATAAGAAGTTGTGGCTTTGTTTCCAGGAGCTGTGTACTGTCCCAGTGTGCCCACTGAGAATTTAGTGATGCCTGGCCTCAGTCTACCTTTGCTACTCCCATCTTAAACTTTAGGATTCCATTCCTTGTTGTGTCTCAAGGTCCCCATGTCTTTTGCATTAGGCATCCTTTTTCAGTTAATTGACCTGGCTATATCATTAGAAGGTAAATCCTCAAGCAAATGATAGAACTTTCTTCTTGACTAATTGTCAGACTGACTTATAGCCCTACCTAAGAAACCCAGTCTGTTAAGAACCTTCCCACAGGTTGTCATGATTCAAGTGGGGCTAAGTATCTCACTTTGTACAAGGGTATAAGCAAGGCTAATTTAAGGAAAATGTGAATAACAACATTGACTTGAAGGAAAGTGTGGGTTGATTCAAATGTCTTGTTTTTGTGGTAAATGATAAAGTAACTCCATTGTTTATTATATTGTAAACAATAACAGCCTTAAAGAAGTGAAGAGCTGGTGTCTATCTGAGACTGTGTTGTTTTGTTTTTTTTCTTATTTTACTTCTGTGTCTTTTATTCGTTGG
The DNA here is from genome assembly GCF_036417665.1 of Passer domesticus. Classification (NCBI taxonomy): domain Eukaryota; kingdom Metazoa; phylum Chordata; class Aves; order Passeriformes; family Passeridae; genus Passer; species Passer domesticus. The sequence goes on from NC_087479.1 coordinate 39,390,608, forward strand.
TGTCTGGAGTGCTGGAGATTCTGTTTTGGAAATGACTAGAGCTGGGGAATTTTTAGTCTGTTGTTGTGCTTAATTCCAGGTGATTGTTCCCACAAATGCAGAACCTTTGCCAGCACTGCCAGAGCCAGAAGCTTCAGAGCTGAAAAAGCATCTGAAACAGGTAATATGCACTTTGGGAAAAGGACTCAGATGCAGCAGAGTGTAGCATATGTAGTGTTGCCCAGTCTTCTGCTAGAGTGGATAAGAATGCAAGTCAGTGAATGCAAAGCTGAAATGTCCCTGTACACAGCAGAGGCGGTTTCTTATTTTTACCATTGTTTGAGGCTAACTTGTTTCCAGTCAATACAGAAAGTTCCAGATTTCTCCTTTATGTTTGCCATGTGGGCTTTAAACTCTGACTTGATCCATCAAGCTATGATCATCTTTGTTTCCCCTCCATTCACAGATCTGTGTGTGAAGTGTCAGTCTCTCCTCTCAGGTCCTGCTAAGCCATTAATCAGCTTGGGTCATCCTGGCTGATCGTGTCAAGCAGGTTTTATCTCTTTATTTCTGTTTTCCTTATGCACGCTGCATGCAGTATCTAAAGGTAAAGTGTGTTACTAATGTGATGAGGTTTGCTCTTTCTCTTTCCTCATAGACCAGGAGAGCAAAGTGTGTAACCTCTCTGATATCCCAGTACCTGCTGTCAGCACAGATGGAAGTGATGTATTGCCTGGAGTTTTGTTAGATCAGCCTTCCCCCCACTGCTGCCTCACCCCCTTGCAATTTCAGGCACTACTTAGCAAAACTTTCTTACTAGTGCGAAGGCAAACTCAAGTATCAGAATAATAAATTGCAATTTTTTTGAAGATATATTTAAAATTCTTGGAGTGTTTACCCAAATGCAGCTTATATCCCATGTGTATTCCTATGGACGTTGTCATGAAGGGTTTGCCATTGGCAAAGGAGTGCTGCTGGTACAAAGCAGACAAATAGTGACCCACATTATTAAGGCTGACACTTCTGTGTGCCTTTAGTTCTTAGAGTCAATAAATGAATTTCAGGATATCTGCTTTTAAACTGCTGTGGAAAGTTCTTAGCTGCATCATTAAGGACAACAGGCTTGCCTGTTTCCAGAGTGGCCAGATATGAATGTTTGGGGGTGGGGCAGTTATACCTCTTTCCTAAGATGTGTCTATTTTGTGGTCCGTTTTGTTTTCCTCTCATTTGTGATATTTGGTAGTAATAGATATTTTTTTTCCTTCCATCTGTTTCTCTGTGGTCATGTGTTCGTCTTGGCTCTGATGGGCTGCTGTGGTGTTATCATATGATCTTCCATCTTGCCTCCAGTGTCTGGTTAGCATGACTGCAATCACTCAGAAACAGCTGCTCACTCCTGACAACAAGGTTCTTTATTTTATTCTTTTCCCCTCAATTTTCCATTTTACCCTTTTCCTTTGGAGTTTTTTTTTTGTTTGTTTGTTTCTTTGTTTTGGTTTAATATATTTATTTTTTAAGTGAAAAGATGAAGCCTCAGTGGGCAAATGGGAAAAATGAGAAAGATTTAGGATAGGTCTGGGTGTCCAGGACTGATTCACCAGTTGTGCTGCTCCTTGAAGATTTCATGAGGGTTGAAGAGGTAACTTTAGGGACAGATGAAGGCTTCATTCCAATGAAGAGTGGAGGTTTTCAGGGCATACAAGCAGATGTTTGTGTCAAGGTGTCTCCACATTTTCCTGGAATATCAAATTACTGGTTGTATAGCCACCTTTAAGGGCAAGTTTCAAGGCTTCTAATTCCCAAGATGTATTCTAATTACACATGGAAATAACTCTACAAGCAGTAGAGTTGTGCAGTGCCATACTACTGCTGATCCAGTTAGGACTATCTGTTTTCATGTCATGAATGATCTAGCAAAGTGAAATTCTGTGCTACTCCTTGACTGGCTCCAGGACTGTTTCAGCACTGAGGAGATCATTTTGACAATCAGCATAAATGAGGGCCTGGAGATACTTGTTGACTCAGTGTGGAGGTGGTTTAAGACAAATTAATGGAGCATGCATAATGGATGCAATTGCCTAGAGGGCAGGGTAGCTCTGATCATCTGTTCCTTAAATAACTGTTCTTGCTCAATGTTTGCATAATGTCCTTCAATAGGCCCTGGCCAGCATGAGCCTGAATACTCAGCCCATTCTTAATCTAGAGAAGTTTCATGAGGGGCAGGAGGTGCCTCTGCTGCTGGGAAGACCACAGAATGATTTGCAGTCTACTCCCTCCACAGAATTCAACCCTTTGATCTATGGAAATGATGTGGACTCTGTTGATGTGGCTACCAGGTGAGGCTTAACAGGAAGGTGGCACTGAGTCTTCATAAAAGTTTGCACTTAAGGGCAGCACAAACATTTCTGTGGGTGAAACAGCATCTGTCAGGTACTATTGTAGATTCTCCTTGACATCATGTGGGGAAAAGAGCAGCAATTACAGTGTTTATCTCATATCTATTATCTGCATGAACAAAACTTTGTATCTTGAGGGGGTGTTTTGCTTCTTGCATTTTCCTATAGATCATCCACTTTACCTGGATTTGTCAGTTTGATACTATATCCTCAGCTTAAATCACAAACCTTAACTACAGAAAAAAAAAGCTGGGACTTAGTTTTTCACTCAGCTGGTAGAAACAAGAATGATATCCTCCACTGAGTGGGTGTTTGTGTCAAGGTGGTGAGTTAGAACAAAGTGATTTCTTGGGTTTTGGTTTGTTTGGATTTTTCTTTTATTTTTTGCAAGACAGCTGTTTTCTAAGAAGAGTTAGGTTACCATTCTTCAAAGGTTTGAAATATTGCCTATGGCATACCTTTTAAGGGCACTCTTTCTTCTTTTTTGTTATGCTCTGTGTTTTTATCTAATGTATTGTTCTCTGTTTCTTTTTAGGGTTGCTATGGTGAGATTCTTCAACTCACCAAATGTTTTGCAAGGTTTCCAAATGCACACTCGCACTCTTCGCCTCTTCCCACGACCAGTGGTAGCCTTCCAGGCAAATTCTTTTCTTGCCTCTAGGCCGAAGCAAACACCTTTTGCAGATAAGCTTTCCAGAACACAGGCAGTAGAATACTTTGGAGAATGGTCACTCAACCCTACTAATTATGCTTTCCAAAGAATTCATAACAGTAAGTGTTGGTCTTGCCTTTCCTGCACTTGGATGTAATGCAGGAGTTAAAAACCAGACATTCTAGGGAAGGATTTAATTTTATACCGTATTAGTCCTGCTGGGGAGGAAAATCTAGTTCAAGGAATATTGTTCTCTTTTTATGTATGGCCTCATGCTTCTCCCAAGTTAGCCCTGCTATTGGTGAGTTGCTCCTCCAATTAATTTTACCTCGTTTGATTATGGGGAAGTCTTGTAGGCTTCTCAAAGACTGTCCCTTTGTTCAAGACTTAGTAGAGGGTAGTGTCACTGTGAATGAAGCCTTTGACACCAGTAAATGAGTTTGATTAATGCTCTCCTTGGTTTTTTGTGCAGACATGTTTGACCCAGCCCTAATTGGTGACAAACCCAAGTGGTATGCTCACCAGCTGCAGCCCATCCACTATCGAGTTTATGACAGCAATTCACAGCTGGCTGAAGCCCTGAATGTCCCAGCAGAGAAGGAAACAGATTCTGATCCCACTGATGACAGGTTAGTGGGGAACATGCCCATAGTGACATGAGTTATTTCAGATTGTTGGACCTCTCCTACTTCTCACTTGCAGCCTTTTCCTGTAGTATGCCAGGCTGTTGTTTCATTTCTTGTCTGGGCAGAATACTGGCAGTGAAGTAAATTTTCTCACTGCTCTGTTATCACGGCAAACCTCTTAACCCTTTGCTAGTGTATTCATTTAATGTGATTCTCCATACTTATTTTCCTGTTTTCTTTTGTACCTTTATGCCACTTGACATTTGTAATTTCCTCACACCCTAATTGTCTTTTCTTCCACGCTGTTCTTTCTCTGTTTCTTCTTTCTTTCTGTTGCAGTAATGGAAATACTCCCACCCATCCTACTACTCTTCCAAATCTCTGTTCCCTATCCTTAGTTATGCAAAACTCGTTAGTACTACCCAGTCTGTGACCACCTTGTGTGTTTAGTAAAATGAAAGGAAAATTTATATAGTAGTTTATGGCCATATTTCTTGGAGTTTTGTGTCTAGTTGTATTCCCTTTCATTCCTTCCTGATTTGTGAGATCTTTTGGCCTTGGACTTGCATGTATTTTGCATTCTGCACAGCACCTGTGGTCCTAACAGAATGGGATTTATCACTAGTGCAAAAAGGAATTGCTTTTACTTGTGATTCCCAGTTCCCTTGAAGTTATCCTACATAAACACACACATTTTGTGAATTAATACACTATTCTCTACTCACTTATGTTTAGTCTCATAACTTCGCTAAGAGATTTTAAATGTCTTCTCATAACTCCTCACACACCTGAAAGTTATGTTTTTGCTCTTACCTTTCATGAAGTTGGCCTGTGAAATTTGTTTGTAGCTACTATTATATGAGATTTTAGGAGGTCCATAAAAACAGTGCTGATTCACATCTTCAAAGCATCAGAGCCTGCCGTTGCTTTGATGCTGCCACTCATCTCTCTCTCTCGCCTGTTGCGGCAGTGGCAGTGACAGCGTCGACTACGACGATTCAAGTTCCTCCTACTCCTCCCTCGGTGACTTTGTCAGTGAGATGATGAAATGTGACATTAATGGTGATACACCAAGTGAGTAGCTTTTGCTTTTACTTTCACAAGGTCCATGTAGGTTCCTTTTCCCCATTCATCTGAAGCACTTTGGGAAAAAGGCCTCCCCATAATCTCTGAATCAGAACAAAGTATTGTCCCATTGTGGTTTTGCTCTGAGGTAAAAGTGTGTGGATAGACTGAGAAAAGACATTTTTCTCCTGCTTATAAACAACTTCCTCCAAACAACACTGTGAAGAGGAAGAACAGAAATAGGTGCTGCTGAACAAAACTGGTCCGCTAGATCTGGAAACAACCTGCTGCTGCCAGTAAATACTGTGCGATATGGACAGCAGAGTGTGAGCTCTCTCCTGCCCCTGCATATTGGTTCTCAGTGCTAGCTTTAAAGTATTACTCTGTCCTAGTAGGGACAGACTAATGCATTCTCTGTGGCTTATATGGAAGCTGCATAAACACTCACTTTGTTCAATAAACTAAATCTAGAAGTCCCAAAACATTTCCCATGTCCCAAGGACAAGAGGTAATAATCATAAGCTGTGACAAGGAAACTCAGATGTAAGGAAAAGAACTTAATGGTTATTGTAGTTGACTAGATTCCCAGGATCACTGTAGAATGTCAAACCTTGAAAACTTTCATAACTCAGTGGGACAAAGCCCTGAGCAACCTGCTTTAATTTTGTAGGTGCTCCTGCTTTGAGGAGAGAACTGGAATGGATGACTTCCAAAAGCTCTTTACAACCTAAATTTTTATACAAGTTGATTCTGTTGAGCAGTCCTCATCTTCTAGGAATATTTAGTTAGATGGGCAAAAGGCTGAGGAAGGCAATGTTGTTTAATGAATAATGATGTGTTTGCAGATGTTGATCCCCTGACTCATGCAGCCCTTGGTGATGCTAGTGAAGTAGAATTTGATGATTTTCAAGAATATTCAGGGGATCCCGATGAACAGACCATGGACAGTGAGAACTCCCAAGAGAACAACCAGCCTCGCTCAAGTTCCAGTACTACAGCCAGTAGCAGCCCCAGCACTGTCATCCATGGAGTGAATCATGTGTGTACTGAGATGAGTTCAGCCTCAAGATCAGCGTAATAGGATATAAAGAAGGGGAGAATGCACGTGGTTCTTTCTGAGAAGGGCAAAAGCTAATAGGACTGTGACACCATGCACAGATTTAATTGCATGCTCACCCTGGACTTTCTGAGCAAGGTGGAGTTTGCTGGTACCCTCTTATGCTGGGATAGACCATTCCTGTATAAAAAGTTCCAGTGCATTGAAAAATGCAGCATTAGCAGAGAGAAATGGTCCAGGTTGAGATTGCAGGAATTGCTTTTACAGCATCTGGAAAGACCTGATATCTTTAGGGGAACGGGGAGTGGGGTGAGGAAACTCATGAATTTGTGGTCTTTTAAGAAGAATGGGAACATGGTAATGGAAAGCCATTATCCTGAGCTAACACTTACTAGTCAGAGCTGTTTTAAAGGGAAGTAAGTCCCCAGAACAATGCACTGATACTGCAGTGTGTATGAAATCCTAGTTTAGAGATACAGATAGTGAGGATGTGGTGGGGGCCCCGTAGCAAGCAGCAAGGACTGTGCAGATTTCCCAGTTTGAAATAATTGTTTTTGTCCTGCCCTTCAGTTGTATGTACCCCACATTAGCGAACAGATCAATGATTTGACTGGTCCACAGGAGGCAGCAGACTCAGCAGAAATAGAAGAGAAGTTGGCTGCTGGATTTTCAAACCATCTCTCTTCCTTGCCACTGCAACCAAGCTTTCCCAAGATAAGCTTGGATCGTCGTGAGAGTGACATCACAGCTGGCAGCATGAGCTCCTCAGAAGGGGTGGTGAGGAAGCGAGAGTATGACAATCCATACTTTGAACCACAGTATGGTTTTCCTACAGAGGATGAAGATGATGAGCAGGAAGAGAGCTACACCCCAAGATTTAACCAGAATCTCAATGGAAGCAGGCGAGTCCTCCTTGTCTCCTGCCCTTCTGTTCAGCGCTTCTGGGGTTTTGTCTGCTTCATGTAGTTTAACATTTGTGCGCTCAAATGTCTTTGGCTACTGAGATGTATTCTTGATCACTTTTATTTAACATTGAAGTGCTGTCAACCATTCTGGTTTGAATAAAAGCCTTTGCTTAGTCCCTCAGTTCCTTACTTTACTTTTAAGCAATAGAAGCTATGAGAATTAACAGTTCTTTCTAGAACATTCTGGTATGTCATGTACTGATTTCTTTAAACTGTTTTGGTAAATCTTTGTCTTTTGGGGGAAAGATCACTGCAGTGATTGGTGGCAATGGGTTTTCTTGTTACCCCTTTCTAACCAGAACCCTTTCACCTGCAAGTCTGCCCACGCCCTTTTGTAGACAAGTTTTCAGCATGCCCTGAAAGGCTATAAAAGCCTGCATGTAAGATGTTTCAGTTCTTCAGTTCTCTCTTTTTTTTTTTTTTCCTTTTCCTTGTTTGTTTGGGTGGTTTTTTTTCTTCCAGAGGGTGCAGGTAGTATGGTGAAAACTGGTGGGAGTGAGACCAACATCAGTTTCCCACAACCACACGATGTATTGATTTGGGGCGGGAAGGGGGAATGCTAATAACAGATGTACTTAATTTCTTTAAAGGTCTCAGAAGTTACTTCGGCCAAACAGTTTAAAACTGGCCAGTGATTCTGATGCAGATTCAGATTCCAGGGCCAGCTCCCCAAACTCTACCATCTCCAACAACAGCAGCGAAGGTTTTGGGGGCATCATGTCTTTTGCAAGTATGTATGATGCATTAATTAAACTAGTTTTATTTATTATATCAGAGTGTACAGAGAGATGGAATAGAGAGGTGGCTAGTCAAGAGAACGAGTTGCCTGTCAAATTGTTACCAGCTCTCCAGTAGTCATGGTGGCTTACTGACAGCTGCTGACAGCAGTGCTTTATATATTCTTCAGTAAGAAGGACTTTGGTTTTGTGGTGAGGCCCTTAGTTGTATGGCACTTTAGGGCACAGATCAGAAATTTCTTCAGTTTCATTTAAACAAAGCATTGTGTAATTTTATGAAATGGATAAAAAAAATCTTACAGTAATATGCCTTCCATGCTGCCATGTTGTGTGCTTAGGTGCAAAATTCAATTCCTTGGCTGCCGACTTTCAATTATATTTTAATTAAAAAAAACACAGGTGTCAAACATAAATCTAGAATCTCTTAATGAGTGACAGAAGGCATGGCCACTTTACTCTTGCACTACAATAAAAAGCAGTGAAAGAAGTTTTTAGCACTGGGGAAAATACATTAAATGTTTCTGGTAAGATGACTGTTACTAAAATAAGGCTACAAAAAAAACCAAAGAACCAAAGCAAATTGAAATAATATGTTGACACTTTAAATTAATAATTTGAATTGTTAATCAGTATATCTAAATGTGGTGCTTTCAGGCTGTCTACAGGCTTAAGCAGATGATGATGCATAATTGTGTCCTTAAGATCTGCCTGTACCAGGAAGAATGTGTGTTTTTTCCTAATAAATGAAAAGCTTCTATTTCAAAGCATGGTTCCATTGCAGATTTATAGTGTTTCACAAGACACAGTGCGCAGTCCTCACTTCAGAGTTATATGTTTTGCAGATCTTCTGTCATCCTGTTTTCCCATGTGGCCCAGCCATTCATTTGCTCCCAAAAACAGGATCAAACTAGAAGGTAGACCTAAGGTGATGTGATCTGAGTGCAGGAAGACAGGAGGATTTTGCTGTTACATTAGAGCCTTGAAGATCCAACATTGTAACACGAAATTGATCCATTATTGTAACACGAAACTAAGGCTTATATTTTTGTACTGTTAAGAATAATCTGATTACAGATATGGTTGCAATGTAAATGAGGTCATGTTATGGTTGTGAGAGTTTTGGGTAATAAGGAAGAACTTAATGATTAAGGATCTGAAATAAGATGGCGAATTACAGGATCTTTGGGTGTGTGCAGTGAGCAGTAGACATTAATTGTTTTTGTCTTCTATCATAGGCAGCCTGTACAGAAACCACAGCACAAGTTTCAGTCTGTCCAACTTAGCCCTACCAACCAAAGTTGGGAGAGATAAAAATACTCCGTTTCCCAGCCTGAAAGGTAATGATTTTTCTCTTTGTCTTCTGCAGCCTTTTCAGTTCTTGTGACTTGGCAGTCTGAGGTCCTACCCCTGACAGGAATCCTGGGAGTGATGCCTTTTGGTCATTTGGGTAGTACCTGTGTTAATGAGCAAGACAGTAAATTGTTGTGATATTTCTCAGTCAGTCTTCTTCCCAACCACTATTGGGATGGGAGGGTGTCCAGTCCAGTCTGAGTTAACAGATACAGAACAAAACCAACATTCATAGTCTATTTTGTTTAGTTTTATTTTTAAGTACTTAATATAAAAAATGGGAACCAAGAGGTAGGTCCTGCTTTTGTACTGCCACTATCTTCTTGCTTAGCCTTAGGTAGTTTATAAGAGTGATGATGCTGCATTTGTAAATGGGGGTAATGCCAACCTCCCATGGTGACTGCAGATTATGTGAGTTTCAAAAGTGTTTATCATCTTTTCAGATTGCTAAATAGAAAATCAGATTACAACCGTAGTTTCAGTTCTGTGGGAGTGAAGATCAATCCTTAGCATACGTACACAATCTTATCATTAGAACATCTCCTGTTTGCAGTGTCATTAGATAATATATCTGAATGGGCACGAGAGAAATGCCCCTCACACCATGGGTGTTAGACAGCCTGGTCATCCTTGTACCAAATGTAATATCACAGGGGTGACTGAACTTGCACTGGTGTCGTAGTGTTGAGACCTTTTCAGATGTACACTGAGGAGAGGTTTTATTTTGCCTTTTGAGTTATTCTATCTGATTAGAGCTTGCTGCTTTTGTTTTAATGTGTTGATTTTTTTTTCATTTATTTTTTCCTCCTCATCACTTTTATCGGTAAAGATTACTTTAATCTGGAATTGGGAAGGGATGTGGATGAAGGTTGGTATGATGTTTTGCTGACCTTTGACCTTGTAGAAACAAAGACCAAAAGGTGGATTTTGTGTTTCTGCTTTGGACTTTGTTTTTGAGACAAGTAATCATTCCCTATGTGTAAAATGAGGAGCAACAGGACTGGTAGGGTGAAAACACTAGCAGAGACTCTGCACAGCTGTTTTTGACAACCTTTTACCAGTTGGTTATGTTTTTATGTCCAGTTGTACTGGATAAGAAACATGCTTTGTGTCAGGGCTGTTTCCATGGGTAAACTTAATGACTGATTCCATGCATTGGAAGAAAACAGTGATGGGGTTTGCCATTCCTCATTCATGCTTTGTGCCTCATCTTCTGCACTTTGGTGTTCTTTTCTTGACTATTTTAATCCTCTAGGGCCTTTAATGTTACTGTGCAGATATGAGGATGGGATTTCCATGGAGTAGTTCAGTCTGTTTTATGCATGTGCGAGTGTGTGTGTGTGTGTGTGTTCATTTACATGTGCATGCTGGCTCACTGGGATTCCCACTGGGCACTTCAGTGGTTTTTAGATGTTTTTGTCTCTGTTGTAGAGATACAAAGTTGCTGTATTAACTTGTTCTTGCCAAGTGTGTGTTTCTAACTGTAATGGGAAATGATGCTGGGACTCCATTTCATTGCTGCTGTTTGACCACATTCCATTTTCCTTTTAAATTTTTATTTCATGTGCATCCATTGATTTTTTTTCATTGGTGATGCAGATGGTTTTTGTAGTGCCATTCAAATACAATATGTGCAATAATGTCCTTGAAGATGCAATATACTGGTTCCACGATGCCAAATTTCAAGTCAAGCACTATCTCTTAAGTTATTCTGGCCCTTGTGGTCTTGGGCTTTCAAACATCCTTCCTGCTCTAGTGTCATTTGGGTTTTATTTTGAGGGAGGGCTGGGAAGAAGCTGATAGTTGGATTCTTTTGATGCTGACAGTGGGGAGTGTAGATATTTCAGTACACTACTAATTGTATATTTTGTGTCCCAGTATTTGGGTTAAATACTATAATGGAGATTATTACTGAAGCTGGCCCAGTAAGCAATGAAGGTGGGTTCCCTACAGCATGAGCTGTGCATGATGTAACAATTTCCAGCATTCCCTGTGCCTGACTTCGGGCTACCTTTCTCGCTGGGTAACCAGTACCACATGATCTATACTAGTCACCCTCAATGCATTATGCTTTTACATAAAGTGACTAATTTGAAGATGGTCCTTGTTGTGGAACTGCATGCAGAGCAGCCAAACTTTTCCTGCCTCTCACTTCCTGCTCCCATTACCATCTCTTTTTCTCTCTGCATTACTCCCATTACTGTTTTCTGCCGATGTGTGATGCTAGAATATGATATACGCTGCTGCTTTTTTGGAGTTTCCATTTTGTTTGAAGTCTGTTACCTGTAATTCGAATAGGTGTGTTAGCCAACTTTAGTGTTGCTTGTTACTCTCCTGGGATCACTTTGCTTTCTTCCCTCCTTTTCCTCTCATTCTGTTTCCTCTCCTCTTTAGGAAACAGACGGGCCCTTGTTGATCAGAAGTCTTCAGTCATAAAGCACAGCCCAACAGTGAAAAGAGAGTCTCCATCACCTCAGGGACGATCTAGTAATTCCAGGTAATATCTTTTCCTGCTTTTCAAGTATACAGTGTAGTTAGAGTGGCCTCATACCTGTTCAATGTTTTCTCAGAAGTCTAGCTGTTGAAAACTAAATAGTACTTTCCTGTTGCCCTAGACCTGGACATGTTATTGTCTAAGAAGATTTGGTATGGATGTCTTACAGTTAATAGTGCACATGCTTATTTTTCTGAGCTCCAAAATGTATCCTTCTTCTGCCTGAGATCCAAAATGTTGTAGGTTTCTACTTTAACTCAGTAGTTATTCTTTGTAATTGAGTGTTCTGAACAAGGTGATCTAGCCCACTGGAGTTTTAATGCACCATGCAGGGGGAACAACTGAGTTCAACAAAGAAGTTTGATTCCATAAATTCATATAAAGTGCTTTCCTCAGCCTTGGGAAGAGACTCAGAATGGTGCAAGTAAAGATTACCTGACCTGTGCCTGTGCTTTCTCCTCCCTTTCTTATGTAGCAGTCATGGGTAGAGTGAATTTATTTTGCTCTAGTGGCTTTGGGGGACAAGTAAGAACAATAACTGTAGTTCAGACTGGGGAATGACTAGGTTCAGACTAGGATGCAGTTCAGACTAGGTTGCACAGACTAGGTTACCTTTCCCTCTGTGGGAAAAGAAGCTGAGCAAATGTGCCACACAAAACATGTGCCAAGGCTGCTGCAGTAATGCATTAGTAGTGCTGTACTTCCTCTTTCAAAGAAAGCCTACAGCTCAGATTGGGGGCTATGGAAGAAGGTTGAGGCATAAAGGATTCCTATGGATTCTGAGGGGTGCTGTGAAAGTGAAGGGTAGAGTGGTACCTAGAGGAGCTAGAGGAAAGCCTGATTATGGCTTTTTGTAGGAAATAAAGGACAAAATAGAGTATTTGATACTACACCTATGGAACAGAGCTTGAGCTGTGTGCAGTTACATTAGCAGCAGACAGAGCTACATGCCAGCTCCTATTGATAGGGAAGGTACTTCTGTGTGTGCCCTGGCCATAGCCGTCTTCCCATGCAAGGCAAAGTAAGCAGAGGTTAACTAACTTTTGCCTGCTTTCTCTTAAATGTATCAGTGAGAACCAGCAATTCCTGAAGGAGGTGGTACACAATGTTCTTGATGGGCAAGGCGTTGGCTGGCTGAACATGAAGAGAGTCCGGCGTCTGCTGGAGAGTGAGCAGCTGCGTGTCTTTGTCCTGAGCAAGCTGAACCGCACGATCCAGTCCGAGGAGGATGCTCGACAGGATGTCATACAGGACGTGGTCAGTGCAGAACTCAGCAGGGTGCTCACACTGGGTGTCTGCTGAGGCTCAGTTCACAGGAGGTTTTTGTCAATTGCGAAAAGCTGGTGTTACAGCACTTCTGGAATTTATGTTCTTGACTTACTTTCTCATGTGCGAAATAGCAGCACTAATGGGGTTTTCATTGCAGGAGATCAGCCGCAAGGTTTATAAAGGCATGCTGGACCTGCTGAAGTGCACTGTGTTGAGCCTGGAACAGTCATATGCAAATGCTGGCCTGGGAGGCATGGCCAGTGTTTTTGGCCTGCTAGAGATAGCACATACTCACTACTATAATAAAGGTAAGAAAAGTGTTCATGAGATTGCAGTGTTCATGAACCAAACATGATTGGGAAGGTCGCTGGTTTTGTGCCTTTTGAGATTTCAGGGCTTTTCCAAACTTCCAAAATGGTGAGAATTGTACCATTGTTACTGAAGCCTTATAAAGCTTGAAGCCTGTTTTGTGTTTCTTACACACATGTTACCGGACCTAAGCAAAATAATGGCCTGATCTTTACTTGAAAATGGAAACACTGCAGTAAGATACAAAACCTGGCACTTCTACAGCTGAAGTGGGAAGTCTAGGAATGGGGACCTTCAGCTAAAACTGTTCCAGCCACAGTCTTGAAAAGTTGTTGCAGGCAACCTCAGTAGGGAGGGAGATACTTGTAATGTGGAACCGTATGAAACCATCTTACCAGCCACGTTGCACTACACAATTATTCTCATACAACTAAATATTCTTAAAGAAAGTCTGAAAATACCTCTTTATTTTTCAGCTGTTTCTTAAGAATCTGATTCTTAATGCAAAATAAGAAAATGCATGCTAAGGAAGAAAGCAAAAGATGACAAAAAGATAAACTTCTTCTTAGTATCTGATTTTTCTGTAATCTCAAATGATGAAAAGTTACTTATTTCATTGTAGCAGAGGAGTAGCATCTACTAAACCCTTTATAGGTGGTGTTCTGGGTCTTGTATCAGGAATTTTTTTATGAGTTGGCTTAGATACACCCTGTGTTCCTTTCCAGTCATTGTTGGAATGCTAAGGAAGGGTAAGGAAGGCTGTGCTAATGGAACAGTCCTGGATGTGGAGAATGGGCTGGTCTTGGTATTAAAAGCTTTTAGTCTGACACTGATTTCTAAAGAAAATTGGAGTGGCTGATGTAAAACTCAATAGTTTTAGAGTGAAGACCAAATAATGTAATTTGATGGTAAGTAGAGTTTTCCCAGTGCACTAATTGTGGTCATGACGGACAAAATTTGGTGCAAACTTTTAAAGACTCTTCTCATTATTGCATAACATCTTAATTTGCAGTAAAATTTTAACTGTTTAGTATGTTTTACTTGTTTTCAGTTAGTTGAAATTAGTATTTATTTCTAGAAATGTATAGAGATTAGTCCTTATGTTGATATTATTTAACATATAGGAATAAACTAGTAATCCTACAGGACATGATGGATATAGCTTATTTGTCTAGATAAGCTAAGTCTTTATAATGGTTGTGATTAAGTTATTATAATATGGTCAAACTGAGGACTTGTTTTTAGGAACAAGGATAGTTGACAATAATAGTAGGATTGGGAGTTATATCCTAGGAAGCAGTCTCCTGCTGCTGTATATGAACTTCCCACTATTTACTGTGTCTGTAAAAACTGGGCAGAGGGGCACTGTGTATCTGTGAATACACATTTGGAATGTAGCTACAGTATAGTATCTTGATACATCAGTAACAAGACCCACAACTGAGGTAGTACTCCTGCTTCTGGTATTCACATCTTGCAAAGTTGAGAAGGTTTCTGAAAGATCTGCAAGGAATTGGGGAAACACTTTTGCTCTAAAGGATGGAATTGTTCATTCTGTTGAGTGTTAGGTGTTGATTCTTTTCACTTACTGTCTTAATAGAGAGGTTGTAGTGATAGCAGAATCTTAAATCCACTGAACAAAGGTATCACAAAATCTAGTGGTATGACAGATTTAGATAATAGGAAATGAAGTTTTGGCTATTAGATTCATCAGATATTGAAACAGTTTGTGCAGGAGGCTCTTTATGGAAAACCTGGTTTTAATTATTATTTTCTGAAGGTTTTGCTGTAGTTCAAACTGTGGGGTTTGATACAGAGAAATCCAAACTGCCTTTAGGGACATAGGGTTCTAGGAAGTCTCAGAGATTTATGGAAGAGCTATAGCTGATTGGTATTTTTGTTTTTGTTTTTTTTCCCCTAACTGAAGTTTCATTTAGTGTTACCCATGAAACTGATTGCATTTGTAATTTTTGCACTGTGAGTGGAACTTAATTATCTTCTACAAATTGTATTCTTGGTAGTTTAGGCAGAGTTGTTTAATTTTTCACAGTTCAGCAGAGGAGATGCTACAGTTACTGTGTCAGAGAACATTCCTAGGTTTCAGATATACAGAAATGAGATACTTGAGTATCCCTAAAACTCTGGGTTTCTCCTCTACTGTTTCCACCAGTGTGTCAGACTATCAGCAAGCCATATTGGCCTGTGGGAACAAATGTGGCACTGAGCTGTTTCAGTGCCAGGCTTAATGGTTTAGGTGAGACCATCTGTCTCATCTTTCTTCTCTTGCTCTCATTTTCCTTTTTCTTAGGTTTCTTTCTATTAATTAATTAATTTATTTTCTCTCAACACTGTTCTTTTAATTTAAAGAACCAGAAAAGAGAAAACGAAGTCCTACAGATGGATCTGTCACTCCAGTTGGCAAGGATCCTGCATCATCCCCAAGAGTGGAGCCAAAACCTGCGATGCAGCTGCCGGTACCTCAGCTAATGCCAAAGCCACCCAGCCCTGCAGGCAAAGGGCCAAGGGAGTTTGACACAAGAAGTCTAAAGGAAGAAAATTTTATTGCTTCCATTGGTGTGTATTGAGGTGCATGTGAAGTGCAGGGGGGACTTGTGGTTTGGCATTAGGTTCTATTTGCATTCTCTTCATTTTAACACACTACATTGCTACTATAACATGCTTCATTTACACCTTGGATCACAAGGAACAATCATATGTGTTTTCACCCTACTCTTGGATAAACTATCCACCGCAATTTTCTCCCAGAAGCTGTCTAATCTTAATTGTTTCTATATTTCATTACACCTTAAACAGCCTTATTTTTTGTTCTGTGATTGCTGTTTTCAAGCAGTGGGAAATGGCAAAAGAGGAACAGGGGCAGCAGGACTTCAGAAAGGGCAGCTGTGGAAGGGAAACGTGAAATAAAGGTTTTCTGTCATTGCTGGCTACCTGTGAATTATGTAGATTGTATCCTGATATAAGTGGGATCCAAAATCTGCTGTTTGTAAACAACAAAATTTCCAAAAGGATTTTAGTTACAGTGTACAGTTTCAGTGAGCAGGAGTGATGGATTTTCCTTCTATGGAATGGCAAATAGAATGTGTGCTCTTGTAAACAGCATCTGCTAGGCTGCTCACTGGAGATTTTCCTGTCTTACTCTTAGATGGCCTAGCTTTTCCCTATGTCATGGGAAAACGTTTGAAATAGGCCTTTCAGAACTGTTTTATTTAGAAAGGGCTTTACAGACTTTTTTTGGTGGAGAAGAAAGAAAAACATTACTTTGGTTGGATCCTCTGGGCTGTGGGTTGTAAACATGAGAAGTACCATCAGCATATGAGAAATTTTTTCTCAACTGCAAAATTATGTCATGTTAAATTATAGACATTGCTTCTTGCAGCCTGTTTAAAATAACATTTTTGTGGAATCACTGTCTGAAAGATTAATCTGAAAGTGTGGTGCTGTGAGGATTTGTATGTAGTTTGTGGCATAAGACAAGGGAATGTGTGTGTTGAGCAGCCAAGTGACAGGAGTACAGACATGCATTCTTATACACACCTAATAACTGCAGGCTGGGTGCTGTCGAGTCCTGAACTGATGCTGAACCCCTCTGACTTGACTGGCTTTCTGTTTAAGGAGGTAATCTATGGAGGCAGTTGCTCAGAAACTAGTCTTGCACTCAATTTGAAAAGCTGTCAGGAATCTGAAAGAGTTGCAGATTGAGATGTTCAGCATTTCAGTTAGTCGTTTGGTTTGCTCTAGGTACTTCATTTTAGATAGTTGTTTGGTTTGGTCTGGGTATTTTTCTCTTCTACTTTTCCGTAGAAGAGAAAAAGGAAAGTATGCTTCTGGCACAACTAAGAATAACCCGGGCTCTAGGACAGTGTTCTTTTAAAGAATGAAGAGAGATCTTTTGATGAGGTTGCTAAGACTGCTTCTTTCCCTCTCATGAAATTAAAGCCTCATAGAAATGGAAATCATAGACTGATAGTTCCTGTTTGTGAAGCATCATAAGAAGTGCTTTTCAAAAGAAGTGCTGTGCAATATGCCACGTTAGTTACTGTTGCCGGAATATAAGCCTTAAACAATTCACAGTCTTCAAGGACAGGCAAAGGTGCATTCTCATTGGTGGTTCTGATGCTATGATGGTTTCCACTTGTCTTTTATGGAGCTAAATTACAAGAAGAATATGGTTTTACCTAGACTGGCTAAGTTCAAAAGACTTGAATGTTTTTCCTGAAGCCTTTTTTTCTAACTGCTTTTGTCTTTCACAACAAAACATGAACATGCAAGTCACTTTTTAGGAAATTGCTGTAAAAACAGTGTAGTCTCCATGTTCATTTGATTCGTGTGATCTAGAAGTAAAGGATGTTTCTCTTGTGTTGCAGAGAGATAATTTAATGCTGCTTGCCTATTATACTTTCTTTATATTCTGTCATAGAAACTTCAGAGTCAGACAACTTTGGATATACAGGGCTGGCGTTAGTCGTGGCTTAGCTGTGAAATGCAGGTGTTCTCATTCAAACTAATTTATTTAAGGAAGAGCATTTGGTAAACATGTGCATCTTGCTGAAATAAGGTATTTGTAAGCAGTTCCATTTAAATATGGGGAAAAAAATGTTTTTATATGAAGGTCATCCAACACTGGAACAACTAGGTTGCCTGGAAAGGTGGTAGATTCTCCATCTGTGGAGAAAGTGAATACCTGAATGGACATGGTCCTGTGGCAGGCAGCTTTAGTCAATCCTACTTTAAGCAGGAAGGTTGGACTAGGTGATGTTCTCAGGTCCCTTTGAACTTCAGCAGTTCTGTGATTCTGTGAAGTTTGGAAGGTACTTACAGCCTCAGGTTGCAGATACATAAATAAAACTTTGAATTAATCTCTTGGTATTGTATAGATGAAATACAAATTGGGCTGCTACCCTTTTTACCTAGATACAGGAGGAAATACTAGAATGAGAAGTCTTCAGAAGGATGGAGCAAAATAATGTACAGTTCTGTTTGCAGTAGTCAAGTAAAGTGTATGTTAGTGTGGTGATTAAACTGCATCTCAAATTTAGAGCTGAATCTATGGTAGCTAAATCTGTGGAGTTTTCTGGTACTACAGGAACAATGGCCATAAAGTTCACAGGGTTTCCTGTTTCTGAGGTGAAGTAGGATGTATTTTTACTATCTGAGCTTTGATCTTGACTGTGCTTGCTACCTAATTCCTACCTAGAAAATTCAGTATGAAGATGATGCTTCTGATACTCACCAATTGCTTACTTCTGAGATTCTTGCCTTCCAGGGTTTATCACCTGTAGTGTAGATCTTTTTGTTAGGACACTGGTGGCTTTTAAGTTGATAATTAATTTACCCCTTTATGTTAGTGATAAGTTTGGTTTATTGCATACTTTCCATAACTGTTAATGAAAATGTCAGTACTTACTGAAGTTTCCATTACTAGTTTTTAAATAATTTTATAATCCAGTCAGATCACTTTATTTTGGCTGTTTTTTTTCAACAGAAAAGATTGTGCTACATACTTCATGCCCATCAGGTCCTTTTTGGACCTGCTGTCTTGTTTAGTTCAGGGTCATGTAACAAAGCCATAGGTGTAGTATTTTATGCCCTGTGAGTTTATTGAAGTTTTGTTTTTCTTCTTTGACTAAGTAATTGACAGTAAAATCTAGTCTGTTTTTAATGTGCTAGGATCTATTCTACACTAAATTAACAGACAGGTCAGCTAAAAGTAAGTTAATGGCAGGTGTTGTAGCTTTCAGACTGGTGATTTTTAAAGTAAAGCCATATAGACTGAGCATGGAAGAGGCCAGATGTTTTTAAAGCCCTTTAACAAACAAATTCAGTCCATCTTAGAGATTGTTATCTTTGTCAGTGTATGCTCAGCTTGATAAGCCTGTAGGATGCTGTTTGGATCCCCCAGCAGTTTTATCTTATCCATCTGTCTATTTATGAAAGTTAAAGGAACATCCATCAATCATGAAGCAGATCTAGAAATTGGTAGGCTACAAGCCATCTTTCTAGCTTTTTCTACCTTGTTGCATGTCTCACTCCTTATATCTTCTTTCATAATACTTTGGAGCCTTACTCCACGGTTGTAACCTATCCTTTTAAATTTTTTTTCAGTGGACATTTTACTCAACAGAACTTATTTAGAGCCTGTCTTGCCCTTATTTCTGCTATTTGCAGGGTGGAATGGGTTTCTAATACACTTAAATGATCTTTCAGTTGCTCAGGAAATTTTCTTAAAGACCAGTAAAAGAACATTCTACTTCTTTGTCCTTCCATTTGCCACTTTTCTAAGAGGATCTTCCTCTGTAGCATCCCCAACTTAAATGGTGCTAGTGAGAGAGGACCGTGCCTAACACTTAGAGTCAGCTCACCATGTCAGCTTGTAATGTTTCCTTTGGCCAAAGGGCCAGCACCTGGAATGATCTGATGTTTCTGAGCAGAAAAGGTGATTGCATTTCAGAGTTGAACGATATGAGTGGTAGAAAAGTGCAAGTGCCTTATGACTGTTTTGTCCCAGGGCTGAGTTTCAAATTCACTTTTAAGAAAACTTCAGACTGTTTTGCTGGTCTGTGCATTGTATATTCTCTTACAGAATTTGTCGACTTGATTAGAGTGCTGTGACTTTGAGTTCTGGAAGTTGGAGTGAAGCATGTGTGATATCTTGCTCATTTTAGTTCATCATTTTCTATTCTCTGTACCCTGATAGGAGCAAGTGGATGCAGAGAAGTTCAACTCTTTGCATATAGGACAGGTTCATAGGCAGAGCCAGGCATTCATTGAGAATGTTGTCAGGTCAAAAATAACGTGTAAACTTTGTGATAATATCTAAGACATAATATTGATTAAATGTTGTGTTAACCGACGCTTTAATATTTTTGGAATTGCTTCTGTTGTTTTTTGTGTCTTTCTCCTTTGAGTGATATAAACTAGACATGAAAATGTTTCTGTTAATTAGAACTTCTGTGATGCCTATGTTTTAGAGCGGTAAATATCTGACAGTCTTAAATCCCTTTCTTAGTAAAGGTGATTAATTATTTGTTCATAAGAGCTGTTTTTCCTTAGTTGATTAACTGCTGTCGAAGTGTGGCGCGAGGAGGGGAGGGGGGGTGCACCACCATCACTGTATGAAGTCATCTCTAATGTCTGAATACTGTTACTCAGAGATGATGCAGTGCTCAAAACCTAACACTGATTTCTTTTAAACTGGTGTTAATGAACCCTTCACTCAGTAGTTGTCATAAAATTCTTCCTTTTTTTCCCCTTTTTTTTTTCCTTTTGCTTTATTTTGGGTTTTTTTGAGGTGAAGGGGTGGGGTTCTTGTTTGAAATTTTTTTCCCCATTTTCACCTGTCTGACCAGCTGCTGACTCTTTCTCTTTCTCTCCTGCTTTCAATGCATCTTGGGTAGAATTGTGGAACAAGCACCAGGAAGTGAAAAAGCAAAAATCTTTGGAAAAAACGAGTAAGGAAATTTAAAAAAAAATGTAGAAACTGACTCCTCCAGCCTCCCCATAACTGCCAACTCCCCAGGTGCAGGGTGAGCTTGCATCTCTGGCACACAAGAACAAAATCTATCAAGAAAGTCTCCATTAAAGGACCAAACAGATCTGTTTGCCCTGAGCAAATTATGTTCAAATATCTCTTCTTTTTTTTTCTTTCTTTTTTCCTCCCCCAGTTGTTGCCTTCAGAGAAGAGGAAGCAGGTGTTCTGCATCCTCACCAATCAGATAAATATGAAAGAATTTTGAGAGACTCCATCTCCTTCCTTAAAAGTTAAAACTTTTTTAACAAGTTGTTTACATGAATATATTGATTGATACAATGTTACTGGAATGAAGAATTCCTATTTGTTCAAGCCGTGGGATGGTGAATTTTGTTAACTGGCATCAACTATGAGCAGTCAGTCTGCAACAAGAAATACTTCTGAGGGGGAGAGAGAAGGTGTATGTGAATAATTGTATTTAGTGATGGCTTCTAGAACACAGCCTCATAATAAGGAATCAACCTGATTTTGTTTTTCATATCCCTTGGTAAAGGAGTAAAATAGTTTGAGGCTGTTGCAGAGTCTAAATAATAGTCTAAATCTACGCAAATCTGAACCTCTGTTAAAATATGATAATGAATAAAATATTGAATATGTGTACTCTGCAGGTGCAATACCAGGTTTTGCTCTTTTGGTTGTCACTGTTGTAAATAGGGACATATGACTTAAGGGCAACAGCCAATTTATAGCATCCATGTTGTGGTAGGTGTTTCCTAACCATAAGCTTAGTTTGTACTTTGCAGTGCTGATGCTACCCATTTTATAGACTGGAAATTGGGAAGGGTTAATAGCTGAGATGAATGAGTGAAGATTCCTAACATTCTGATTAGGCCTGGGTTTGCTTACATTAGTTTTAGGCACTTCAGTTAAATACTTCTGTTCAGTACAGATGAGGATGTAGAGTTAGTTCAGAGAGAATGGGGTGACTCTGCAGTACAGCTTACTGCACTTCAGTTGTGCATTGCTACCTGCTCAGGTAGGAGTGTGTGAGACAGACACACAGCACATGCACACACCTGCTCTCCCAAAATGAGCCTTTCAGGTAGGTGCCTGCATTGGGAGGGATAAATGGAAGTTTTAGTGTTCCATGAGCATTAGAAATATGGCTCCATAAAGAAGGGAAAGGGAGTTTTTCGAGTGCCTGTAAATTGACAGTGACAACAATGTAGTTGTGGCTGTTGTGCTCCTTAAACTCAGTTACAGGCCTCAAATATCTGAACTGCTTCAGTCTATTTCAATTCCTTTAAAAGTCAAACTGCCAGAAACATATCTGAATTATGTGTTGGGACAGGAAACTCCTAAAATGCTTGAAACACACAGCTGAAATTTTGTGTTATTGCTGTAATAATGCGATATAAAACTTTTGGCTGTATCGGAACTAGAAATGATGACCACTTGAATGAGTGGATATAGACCTCTAGATGTGAGCTATGTGTATTTCTGTGAAAAATAATATTCCAAATTCTTAGAAAATATTTTTTTTGTTATTTTTCTTCATCAATTGTGTTTATGCTTTCTCTTGCTTAGAGTCTTTGAGGAGTTGATTTACAGTAAATAAGGCATTTGGGTCTAGAGGCAAAATACTATAGCAAGTGAAGAATGCTTTCTGTAAACACTTCACAGGAAGAATTGATGGTTGTGTAGTAAGCTAGTATGGTCTGCACAGCCCACTTATGGCTTTGCTATTCATGAGTTTACATATCATCTCAAACTCACTCCCACAAATCTTTGTATATTATCCTTCTCTCTCTCTCTCTCCTCCCTTCCCTTTTTCTTACCTTTTCACTATCTTGTCCTCTCTAATATTACATATAATACAAACATGCTCATAATTCCCAGGTTGTTGTGATCAGTGGTTACATAGGTAGTGGCATTGTTTGTTTAGAGATACTGGCTATAACATGGGTATATACTGCAAATATTCCAGCAGCTGATCATGTCTTCCTGTTACTGAATAGTTGGCAGATATGGCTATGGCAGCAGTATTGCATTCAGTCTCTTCCCCTTTCTGAGAGTATTAACATTCTGTGTACAGCCTATAGCACACATATTTTCTTGCATTGTTATTTACTTCATTCAGTGCTTATCCAAATTTCTTTTCAGGCTTTAACTCTCCATCATTCTCTTTTCCTTCTGCCATCCCATCTGAGGACAATAGATGATACGATTCTAGAAGTGCATGGGAAATTGAACATAAAGTTCTTTATCCTTTCTTTCCCTTTTTTGTTTTTTGGATTGTTGGGTTAATGAATGCATGACTTTAAAAGCTTGCTGATTTCCTCTCTCTCTTCCTACCTATGTGGTTGCCAACTCTGGAGAGCCATTTGTTAATGTAATTGGGGAATGTTGTGAAGTACAGCATCATACAAATTTAATCTTTGAAAATCTTATTGGGTAACTCCAATTGTCACTGTTTATTTGCTTGTCATGTGTTGCCTGATTTTTGCCTAGATAATTGCAGTGGGCAACCAAAAAACTCAGTCCAGGACTTTGAGCAATTTAGCTGTTCAAAAAAGGATTCTGACTTTTAAGTAAATAGGTATTCTTTTTTGTGACCAAGAATTTAAGGAAGTGGCTTCCTAGAGTTGAATGTCAACTGCTCTGCATGTGTTATTGTAACTGGAAGCTACTTGACTGTTGTCTGTCCTCTTATCTCTCTTGAATGGCTAAGAAAGGTTTATGATCACTCTCGGACTTCGGAATATTTGAAATTCTGACTAATATTTGAAGACTAGCACATGTGCTCTGCTGGCCTTGTTATTTTCAGTACCAAGGAATAATAAAAAATGCATTAAAAATAAAAGAAATGAGACTGCAAATCTGTTTTCTTGGTACTGTTCCTGCTACAGTTTGTCATCTGCTTTCTCCTATGCTGTTTTTTCTTGGTACAGTAATTATTTACTCTTTCCTTTGTTCAGGACCAGAAGGTGTGAAACAGTTTGATTTGGGAGAAACAGATGAGAAGAAATCCCAAATCAGTGCAGACAGTGGCCTCAGTTTGGCCTCAGGTTCTCAGGTCAGTGGCTTCTATGCTTGCTTTATTTATGTGGTAAGAGACAGGATTCTTCTATTCACTGCTTAATTATGGGAAGACTTCTAGGGTTGAGTATTCCCTCAAACCAAATGAGAGGCTTATTTGGTAAAATTTCTTTGCCCCTTTCTCTAGGGCATTGTCTTTGTAAACTCAGTTACAGGACACCGTGGCCTTTTTGACACTCAGTAGTTTCTATCTGATTGGCTAAATAAGCTAAGGAAGCATAAGGCATGGGATTCAAGAGCCCAGAAGAATGGGAAGTGATGTTCTCTCCTTATGGTAAAAACTAATGTGACTCTTCTTGTCCTTTATATGTTTTGACTGCAGAAGAGTGATTTTGACTCTATTCCCAGTGGAGGACCAACAGTAATGGTCCGAAGTACAAGCCAGGATTCTGAAGTCAGCACTGTGGTAGGATATGCCCAGAGTGAAATCTGGATGTGTTTGACTGCTTGTTAAAGTGGGGAAGGGCATTTTGTGCCTACATTTTGTGTGGTGTGGCAGCAGAGTGTCACACATGCATCATGTACTCCGTGAGTTCTCTCTCCAGAGCCTCTGAGTGGGCAGCAAGCATGTGTGTGTGCCAGAACATACATAGTGCTTGCTTTACGAGGACATTACAGCCTTCATATGTGGTGCTCATTGCTGCTATGCATTCCTACATATTGGTGTTTGTATGGAACTGGTGGATTGCAACAGTTCTGTAAATACGTCTTAGTTTTGTATAAACTATCTGTAAAAAAGAAAAGTTTTAAGGGTAACCTGAGAGCAAAAAAGGCAGGTTGTTTGATGCATTACAAATAAGAGGAAATTCTCTGATGTATTATCTGTTGAAGGTAATGGCTTTATTTTTCTCCACAGGTTAGTAACAGTTCTGGAGAGACGCTGGGAGCAGACAGTGACTTGAGTAGCAATGCTGGTGATGGCCCAAGTGTGGAAAATGGTGGCAATTTAGCAGGATCCAGAGGCACTGTGTCAGACAGTGAAATTGAGACAAACTCTGCTACTAGCTCTATCTTTGTAAGGGCATTGCAGACTTAATATTTTTTTTTAACCTTGTACAGTAATATTTCAATGTGTGTGCATGTATGCAATAGGATCTCTGATTCAGTTCTAAGGCTTAATCAGCAATGACATACAATATTACAATGTCAAAGATGTAGTTTTGTCTGGATCCACATACCTTTCTTCATTTCCTGTGCAATAAGTGGTTTTTTGAAAGTAGTAGATTCACATCTTGCACCACTTTAGAGTCTCTAGTAATGTTTAATATTAATTCAGTGTTTCTCTCAACCAAATGGACATATGGTGGGCATTATTTGTCCTGAACTAAAATGAAAATTCCCTGTTTCTTAGGAGAAGCTGTTTGATTAAGTATCCATGTTAGTTTCAGTAGCTGTTCTGTTTCTTTAAAGTATTACTTAGTCCTATTTGAAGTGTAATCATAACTTTTAAATATATTTGCCTAGCTGGAAGATCTGTATGCAGCAAAACCCAAATAATTTGTGAGCACTTCATTTTGTAAAGTCCTTGATTATTGTGTATAACCTCTAATATGCATCTTACCAAGCAAATAATGATACACTTGATTTGGCTAAGTCAAGCTCTCAGCGAAATAAGAAAACAACCTGCAGTGCCTTAAGATTGGTCTCACTGTGTTCACTATTTTATAATCCTGATAAGATTGTAAAAGCCTTTACAGGGCTTCTACTTCTAATGTTAAGAAACAAACAAAACCATTGTGTTTCATGGCAGATTTCTGCAAAAAGCATGAAAATTATTTAACCACATCCGCTTCCTTAGTTGCAAGTGGGTGTCCTCTCAGTTACTGAAGAGTCAGACTTTTTTTTTAACATTTACTTTTCTGTGTTTTTCTACTAAACTAAATAGAATAGAACTAAATAGAAATGAAATAGAATT
Source organism: Passer domesticus (assembly GCF_036417665.1). Classification (NCBI taxonomy): domain Eukaryota; kingdom Metazoa; phylum Chordata; class Aves; order Passeriformes; family Passeridae; genus Passer; species Passer domesticus. The sequence continues at coordinate 39,416,010 of NC_087479.1, forward strand.
CTAAGAAACCTCGCAAGAGATTTAGAACAAAGATGATGGGTGTATATGATGCTCAGTGAATTCAAATATTGCACCATAGTTTACCTGGTGTAGAGAAATAAATGGGCCAGCTTTGTTGTCACAGTTCCTGCTGGCTGGTTGTCCCAACTCTCACTCTTCAGGCCAGATGAGATGTAATTATTTGCTTAATGTCACTCCTTTATGAATGCATAAGTATGAAATGGGGGGATGACAGAAGAGTTTCTTTCCTTCAGTCTGGGGCTTGTGTTTTAGTTTTGCCTCAGTTTTCCTTCAGGGAAGCACTGTGCCTCCTCTGTGTTTTGATTTCTCAGTTTGTCTTTCTTTGATTTTTCTTTGGCTGACTCTGGATGTTAAAGTGCTGCTCTTTGAACAAAACAATTGTTTTGTGAATGTTTGCAGAAGCTTTTTTCAAGTATAGGTTGAAAACTTGCGTCTGTTAAACCCAACAGCACAAGAGAGATCCCTGCAGGGTGCAGAGTTAAATTGCCAATTCCGCTTGTATTATTTTCAGGCCAAGTCTCACAACCTGAAGCAGAGTGTGAAGGATAGCAAAGGGAGTACTCCAGGGAGAGGTCCAGAGGATGGGAACCAGCGTGTCTATCTGTATGAAGGACTTCTGGGTAAGCTACTTTTTTTTTGTGGGGAGGAAATCTCTCAGGTTGAAGTTCAGGTGAAATCATGTCTAGGACAGACTGGAATTCTCACTTCCCCTGGCACTGTTTTTAACCTCTAACTGTTGTCCATGCTGGTAGAATAGGAAGGCACATCAGACCATTCAGAATAAAGCCAAAGTTTTGCTGGGGAAATTGAGTAAGTGTAAGAGGAGATTGGTGTGAATGGTGTAGTTTGCATAAAATTAAGTCTGTCCAAGTCTCTTGCTCTTCTTGAATATGAATTCTTAAACAGTGTGAAGAAGGGGAGAAGGAACTTAGCTATGCATGGAAAGCTAAAATATATCCCTGATCTTGAGAAAAGATCATTCAGCTTAAGTCACTGAACAGAGGGCTAAACTCAGAATACTAAAGGGCTTCAAGTATATCCCTTGAATTAGGAGTACATTGGCTGTTTTGTATTTTGTCTGGACTTGCTGTTAATCAAAAGCTCTCTCTTCCTGTGTTTTTCATCCTTCCCATTAATCGTTCCTACCTGCTTGGAATGGTGCAGGTAGGGATAAAGGATCTGTCTGGGACCAGTTAGAGGATGCTGCAATGGAAACCTTCTCTCTGAGTAATAATCTTATCTTTCCACTTCTCTGTGTGTTTGCTGTGATCTGTGTCTGTGTGAGATATTCCTGTCTCTTTCAGACTGTGTTTACAGTTTATGGAAGACGCTGTACTCCTTAAAGAATAGAGATGAGTGGTACCTTACTGTAAGGGATTAAAAATATCGTGCCATTAATTAGAATGAGAGGTTTGTCTTGTCTTTTATTTTACACTTACCTTCAGTTGTGATATTGCTTGTGGTTTACAAGTAACCTTTTTTTTATTTAATATAGTTTCATTGGGTGTTGGCTTATGGTATTTTCAAGGAGTGGGAATGAACAGGAATTACTCATAAAGTATCTGACTGGAATAAACAGAATAAATGCTCAGTTTTTTATACATTGCATAGGCAAAGAGCGTTCAACTTTGTGGGACCAGATGCAGTTCTGGGAAGATGCTTTCTTGGATGCTGTGATGTTAGAGAGAGAAGGAATGGGAATGGACCAGGGACCTCAGGAGATGATTGACAGGTAAATTCTTTAGTAGACCTTTTTCCTCCTCATTGTTTCACTTGGGGCTGAAATAGTAAAAACAGTAGGGAAAAATTATTTTACTTCTACTTAACGTGCTATTGTCACTTTATAAACCTTTTTACTATACCTGACTATTCCAAAGGGAGCATTTTCTCTCTCTACTGGTCAGTAGCTCCTGGTACTGAAATACTTGTCTTTAGTTATGACATATGTATTTTTTAACTCTTGTGGTGAGATATTTCCAAAGAAATGGGTAATGTAAGCATAAGAACAATATGAATGGGTGGAGTAGACTAGATAATTAGTAAAGCAAGAGATTTCTGTGGCAGGATGGCTATATTCTGGAATAATAGTGTATTGACATACAGTGAAAGAATTAAGTAGCTCCAGAAAAGGCATTTTGAGCCTTCTCAAAATGCAAAGTAACTTAAAGGTGTTTTCACAGCTTGTAGTTAAAGCAAACAAAAAAACCCATGAGGAAACCACTCTCTAGAAATATCTGTGTGGTTGCCTAAGGCTTGACTTTTTCTAAGATGTCGGTCTTGACTCACTTCCCCTTCCTCCCCCCAGCTCTGTTAACAGCTGATCATTCTGTGCCCATGTCTACCACCTGCAGCTCTACTGCCTCCATCCATGCTATCATGGAACATGAAATTTGGTAGCCAAAATAAGAACTGGTTTGGGGTGATAGTTTCAAAACTATTATTCCAGAAACTGCCTACCTTACTGGAAAAAGAGAGTGCCTGGTGCACTTCCTTCATCAGCTTTCTTCTGCCTTGCAGCTGTATTTAAGCTCTAATGTGGATAGCTCTTGTGCTATGTGTTCCTCTTCTGACAGTTGTAATTGTCATGGAGCTGCCACTGCAGAGAACAGGAAATGGATGATAAGCCCAGCAGACCGCTAACAAATTTCCCACTGAGCAGATGTTATTTGCTTCAACTAGTTAATAATTAAGGGAAATGTTTAATTACTGATGACAGTTTTTTACTGGAAAATGCACACTTGACTTAGTGTTTTTAGAGGTTTTATTTGCTGTACGCTTTGCAAACAGTGCTGTGTCCTCTGCCAGTGCTTTAGTGAAGTGGATGAAGAGTGCCTGTGTGTCTGTTTCAGATGTAGCTCTTCTTGCAGGTATCTTTCCCTGGGAGAGCACGATCGAAAGCGTTTGGAGGATGATGAGGATCGCTTGTTGGCTACACTGCTGCACAATATGATTGCTTATATGCTTATGATTAAGGTGACTTCTTGTTCTTTTTAATAGATTGCTACTCAGATTTTCATTTGTGTTGAAACCATACATCTCTGCTAATGAAACTCAGAGCTGTGGATAATAAGGGCAGTTTCTAGTAGAAACTGCAAAGTTGGAAGGCTTTCTGTTACCAGAGAGATGAATTTATTTGAGCTATCAAGGGAAGCATAATCCTGCAAAGCCAACACATTTGTACTTTAATTTATTTTCTTGTTTTGCATAGCAGAGCCTAGTAGGTTTTAATTTTAAAATACATTAAAAATACAATGCTTTCTTTCAAGCACAAATAATTCTTGTCAAAGGAAGGAAACAGATTGAGTTTGTTTTGTATACTCCCCAACATTAAGGTCATAATGCAAATGTGTTAAAAAAACAGTGTTTGATCCAGCTTGAAATCATCACTCAAACATGAGTGTACTGTCTTTGAAGCCTTTAGTATCGATGGCTGGCATTCATAGTCACCTTTTGAAATGGCACCTAAGGCAGAAATATTTTGTTTCTGAGCTTGCCTGCAGCTCATCATCAGGAAGAGCCTTTTGCTATTTGAAGGCTGGCTGGGAGTGTGTGTTACAGCCACAGCCTAGTGACCAGGAAACACATGGTGAAAGAAGGAGAGCTCTGAACGAGCCCATGTTGTGTTGAGGGCTCCACAGCTTCATAACTTGAGTCTGTGCAGAGGAGGAGGTGGAGGAGGAGCTGGTCTGGCCAAAGAGACTCAGAAGTGGTAACATGGAGGACTGAGGCTTTTGATGTCAGTAGTTGGAAGTGGGGGATAGTGGAGCTGCAGCTTGTGCACATGGGCAGGCAGGAAATCTGTTGTGCACAGCATCACTTGCGCAGTAGCTGGAAAAAGTGAGGTATGTGCAATGTGGTCCTGTACTGCTGATTAAAGAGGCCCTAGCATCAGTGAATTGGATATAAGTTGTTTTGCTTCTTAGCAGTGGAAACCAAGATATGTTTGGGAGATTGGAGTTGCCTCCTGTGAACAGAATATGCAACTGTCTGTATATCTGCTTTCTAGGTGAACAAGAATGATATTAGGAAAAAAGTGCGTCGTCTAATGGGAAAATCACATATTGGATTGGTGCACAGCCAGCAAATAAATGATATTCTAGACAAACTTGCCAATCTGGTAAGTAAAACAGTGATGAGTGATATACCTCTGGGATCTACAGTGGAGGAAATAAATTGCTTGAAAAATATTTATGTATATTCTCTGCAACATTACTTTTAAACATTAAAAACAATTAATTGAATTTTTAAATGCTACTCTTCACAAGTATAAAGACTGTGACTATGTGACCCTGTTTATAATGTTTTAATGTTACACAATTATCAGAGCTGCAATACAAATATGTATTAACATGACACTTATGTACCACAGTTTTGTGCAACATCAATGTTTTCTTAATAACTTGTGTTGGCAGGAACCTTTATGATTACTATGGCTGTAAGAAGTGTTTAGTTTTCTATCAGTTTCCAGGTGACTATAAGATTTATAGCAATCAGTTTCTGTACAAAACTGTTCGCAGTATTCCTAGAGAAAAAGCCTGATGTCCTCTAATGGTCAATAAGATTACAAGCTAAAGCTTCAGTTAGTAAATCTAGCCAGTTTTTAACACAACCATCACTGGGGTGGACACAAGTTAGGCTCTTTTAAAGGTAATTTCTACCTTTGGAATTTACTTTTCTGCACAGAAAAGACACAAAATTATCTTATAATTAATTGGGAAAAATCAGACCAGCTTACTGCCATGATACCAGAGTTCAGACACCTCACTTTCCCATACTGAGTATGGTACCGTGTGAATATTGTATGCTGTCATAACTCTCCCAGTCACACTTTTTGAAACTAAACTTACTAGAGTATCTTGCTTACAGCTTTGTCCAAAATTGTCTCCAATGAGCTCATTAAATACTGTTAAAAATTCTTCTTTGTTTCATTTGTGTCACCGATTTTATTTTTTTATTTCCAATGTTCATTCATGATTGCATGTGGGTTTTTTCTAGAATGGACGGGAACTCCCTGTGAGACCCAGTGGCAGCCGCCACATCAAGAAGCAGACTTTTGTAGTACATGCTGGGACAGACACAACAGGAGACATATTTTTCATGGAGGTAGAGACAAGAATAATACTAATGCAACCAGTAGCAGAAGAAATAAAAGAAACAGCATTAAAAATCTTATATAATATTTTGTGCTCCTAGGTATGTGATGATTGTATTGTGCTGAGAAGCAACATTGGAACTGTGTATGAACGTTGGTGGTATGAGAAACTCATCAACATGACTTACTGTCCCAAAACAAAAGTGCTTTGCCTCTGGCGCAGGAATGGTCAGGAGACACAACTGAACAAGTTCTACACAAAGAAGGTTTGTATCTTGTTTAATATACACAATACTGCAGGGATAACTGCACAGAAAAAAACAAATTCTTTTCATGTCATATTCTATGTTTAATCAAAAATAGCACTCTCTTTCCAGCACTGGTTACTGGACTGCAATGTCTGTTCAGCATCACTGACATCTGAAGCTGGCATTCTACCCTGTCATTTACTTGAAGACAGTTGTCTACCAGGAAGTAATTTAAGAAATGACATGTAGCTTTTTTGTTGGAAGAAGGAAAGCATCAGTATTACTAAATACTGTGTGAGCTTGCAGGCTTGTGAAGATAGTAAAAATACTACAGAGGATTCATGGACAAAACCTAAATAAAACTATGCCCTAGGAGTTAATTGTGCAATTTTTGATCTTAGAATCATAGAATGGCTTGGGTTGGAGGGGGCCTTTAAGATCACCTACTTTCAACCCCCCACTGCTATGGGACACCTTCCAGTAGTCCCCTCTGTCCATGTCACTGACCCAGTACTGACACCCAAGGAACATCACTTGTCACTGGTTTCCACTTGGATGCTGAGCCATTGATCTCAACTCTTTTGAGTTTTTCCATCCATCAAATTTGTTCCTTTCTAGTATAGAGTAGCTCAGCCTTCTCTGTGTCCTGTATCTTGAGCTATAGAAAAATAGAAAATTTTCTGAAGTTTAGCTCTGAGATTATGGCTTAATCTCAGAGTTGAAGGAAGATGAAGAGAAGAATATACCATAAGGAAATTGATATGAATAACAAAATTATGTGCATGACTAGCAATATTGATTGCTGGATGCTGAAAGAAAGAAAGGGATTATTTTGATGCTTATTCTACAGTAAGAAACTGCATAGGCTTGGTTAGAGTGTGCCAATGCATGAGCTCTTCACTAGCTTTTGTGGTTAAATGCTATGAAATAGTTTCTTTATCATCTTGTAAAAAAATATATAAATACTAACTAGTAATTAGGTGTGCTTGAGCTTGTATAGGCTTTTGGTTGTTTGGCATCACATGGGGCTTGTTCTTTTTATAGAACCTTAGAAGCTTGCTGTTCTTTCCCTCCCTTAGTGATTGGGAGAAATAACATTGCATTACTCTTCTTCTGTCTGTTAGTGCCGGGAACTGTACTACTGTGTAAAGGACAGTATGGAGCGAGCAGCAGCAAGGCAGCAAAGCATTAAACCAGGTACAAGATTTTAAATGTTGGGAGTATTTGTTGTTTAATCTACAATCAGCAATTTTTAAAATTAATAACTCCTTTGAACATAATCTCCTTTCACTTGGAAATCTTGGGGTAACTTTGTGCATGCATGTACAAGTAGATGGTTGTCTTTAGCAAAAGTGTATATGAAAGGTATTTTAAGAATTAGGCAATAATGTAGCATTAAAATATGTTTGCATTGTGTTAAAAGCCATTCCCCAGAGCTCAGTGGTTCTGCAAAAAATGATAATTTTTCAAAAATAATTTGAAGAACACACTTTTTAGCTGAACTGAATAGTGCAAAAGAAACTAGATGAAAATGTCTACATTATTTACCTATTAATAACCTCTATTAAATGATTATTTAAATAATATTTAGACATTTTAATTGCTTAAAACAATACCATGCAATGCAGCTCACAAATACAAGCCTCCTTTGTGCTGCTTATATATCTGTACTTAAGACTATGCTCTCTATGATATTATGTGATTGCAGGGTCTTACTGTGCAGAAATGAAATGTGGCATTTAAAGCATACAAACAATACCCCAATATGACATACAATAAATACAGGATGAACTGATATTGATGTTACCAGAATGAAATGTATTACAATTTGTAAAATTCTAGTGGTTCTCAGAAAGCTGTCATTAGTGAGTGGACTCACTGAAATGGTCTCTACTATTCTTAGTAGTGTCCTTTTGCTATTCACATCAGCAGGAATTATGTTTTTGCTATTTTATATTCCCCTTCCACATACCATGACTCGGCTGACTGCTTTCTGCACTCTCTCTCTCTCTCTCTGTCTCTCTCTCTGAATTTTTGTTTTGTTTTGCTTTTGATTTTGTTTTGGATTTTCATTTCTTTATTAACATCACAGGCCCTGAGTTGGGTGGTGAGTTCCCTGTGCAGGATATGAAAACTGGTGAAGGAGGTCTTCTTCAGGTCACACTGGAAGGAATTAACCTGAAATTTATGCACAGTCAGGTATGAGGGAAATCTATGAGAAGACTGAGCATGAAGCTTTCTGCAGCATGCCTGTATAGGTGTTTCCTCTTCCCAGAGTATCTGTAAGGATAGGGGATAGCTTGATGTGGGTAAAAAAACTTAGATATATTTACACTCAAACCCACAAACATGTATCAATATATATATGTAAATACACACTGAAATTAATATCCTCAGGAAAACTATAATCTGTTAAAGCAAGATGTTGATAGATCTTTCAGCTTCTTGTTTCGTGTCGTCTGAATTGTCTAAGCAGAAAACAAACATTAGCCTGGATTAAGGAACAGAAAAAGTGATTAATAATAATCTAAGCTGCTATAATGCATTATACTGTGAACAAATCCTCATTGCATAAGCAGTCAGCCTTAAAGATACAGTGTTTGAGTATTACAGGTACAGAAGGCAACCTTTTGGATTGTATTTAATCTATCGTATTTTAAAATTTTAGAAATTATCTAGAAGTTTGTATGAAAATAAAATAGGAAACTGGCTCTTGCTGTAATTCCCAAAAAATAAGAAAAAAGTACTTATTCCTTTTTCCTTCGAAATAGCAGATATTGTGGGCATAGAGGAAACACAAGTAGAATTGTCATTTTCTTCCTTTCTATGGATATTGTTTCTGTTGCTTCCTTTGATCCTTGTTTTTTATTTTGCTTTATGTTTTTTTTGTTTTGCATATATTAAATGCATGCTATGCTAGACAGTAGAATCAATTTTTAGGGGAGAAGGGAGGGTGTGTGTATGTGTGTGTGAGAGAGAGAGAGAGAAAGAAAGAGAAGCTTCTGTCAGTTCTCTGTGGAGTGTTTTTTCCTTTCCTCCTGCCTAGACCTTTCTCCCCACACAAGCTTTGTTTTTCTTTGAGGATACATCAGTGTAGATCCCACTGGAAGTGCACGTGCATCTCAAACACACATGCTCAGAATCTTTAATACTTCTACCAAGGTCACAGCAGCACCATGTGGCACTTTGAGTTCATATGTGCCAGTATAAGGAGTGCAGAGTTGTGAACCTCCCTCAGTTTCCTTGCTGTCTCTTACAAGGATAGAACCTGGACTATGTCCAACCTGCTGTAGAGTTTCAGACCTACTCTGTGATGGAACACTCTACTTGACTAAGTTACAGATTTTATCTTTTCACTGGGTGTGCTGAAATACAAAGATCTGTAAGAGGAAGTTATTGCTTGTACAGAATGAATTTCATAGTTCTTGAAAATGATGGGTCTAAAGCCTTTGAAAATTAAGCCCTCGTCTCAAAGCAACACTTTGATATCCTTATAAATGCATATAATAGAAATTAATTTGTCCTAAGGTAAGGACACAAAATAGGAATGTTCTGTTTGCTCCTTCGCCCAGAAGTCAAAAAAGTTCTGCTCAAACTGCGCATCTCTATGGAGATGACTCCATTTCATAAATGAAAAGGCAGGCAAATTCACATTTGCAGTGAGAAAAGACGTATGAAAAGATAGCCATGTCAGCAGCAGCATGGTTTCTTAAGTGTAGAAGGCACCTTCACAAGACAAAGACACTCGGTATTAAGCACATAGTGAGCATGCATGTATTTGTGCAAAAGAAAAACTCCAGATGCAAGCCTTTTTTTTTTTCCTTGAAAGGCTGAAATGATATTCAGAAAGAACTTTAGGGAAAACTTGTACTGATTTTTAGTATGGGAATGTCTGGAGCATTACTTTAATATTGCACAGCAGGTACTGAGGCCTGTGCTACTACCAGAACTCATAGAATACCAGCTTTATCATATCCTTCCTTAGAGAGAATGGTGTTCTAATTTGCTGTCTGTCATGAAGATTCCTATATTTTTTCTGGAAAAGAGTCTGTGCAGGTCAGACCCAGGACATATGCCTGCAATCTCCCTCACCTGAAGGATTATTCCTTCTCTTCATCACCTTTCCAATGAAGCTATTGCCAGATGAGTTGCCATTACTTAAGACGGATTTTGAAACAAGTGCAGTTCTGGAAAATACACTGCATTTATTCAATATGTTTAATTATTGGTCTGTTAGATTATATTACTATCTTACCAGGGCATTCAGTACCATTTAGGGGATCCAAGATATATAACCTTGTTTTCCTTCTCAAAGCAAAGTGTCTAGACAGATATCAAACGTGTCATTTGAGGGTATCTGTAGAATGGACAACTGTAGCAGTTACATAAAGGACTCATACTAGTTGCACTATGCAAAAAAAAAAAAAAAAAGAATTCCCTCCAGTTTCATAATCTTTGGAGCTAAAGGATGTTGGCATTCTTATTCTGACACTCATCAACCAGTCTGTTTTCTTAATGAAAGGTCTGCTATTCTGGATGATTTTTTTTTCAGTTCTTGTATATATTGGGTGAATTGCTCCCTAAGGTGGCTGATTTCAGAATATTTATATAAGCATCATTAAAACCAGAATCTCACAGCTGTTTTTCGGTGGTGAAAATGGCATTTTCTATTTCTGTTGAGTTTGAATGGGGATACTGACCAACAAAAGCCTACAGGATCTCATCAGGCCCAGCTTTCCTCTTCATCTTCCCCTCCTTACCTAATATGTAGGCTCTATTCTTGGCTATCTTTCCAAGTATTCTTTTCAGTATTGTGGCTTACTAGTATAAGGGATTTCTATTGCTCTGCTTGATTGGACATCATAGAATTCATTTACAACATAGGAAGAGGGGTTTCCACTTTTTAAAAGAAAAATATCCATGGAGTCTGTGTTCAGAAGATTGAATATACTGCTTCAGTGTGAAGCTTGCTGTTATGAAGCTGTTTTTGAAGGCTCTTCATTTGCGGTGTGTGTACTTTTCTTACTGTCTTGTGAATTCCTTAGGCAATGTCTCACAAGCATGGTGGGACAACCAGTTATTGACATGTGAGAGTTGTCTTTAGTGTTCACAGATTGTCTCACCATGCTGCAGCACATGTAAGTTTAAGAATAAAAAGTGTTAAAGTCTGTCTGTGCCTAGCAGGTTAGAGGATGTTCTTTAGAACAGGGAGGAATTAAATGTACCTGTGGCATTGGCAGATAATTCTGAGTTCACATCTACAAACTCTGTTGTAATATTGGGACTCAGTAGCCTGTGCCCGTTGCGAATTTGTCTGTGTAAAAATAGATGGAAGCTTAATAAGATGCATAAGGCACATGCCCATCTACAGTAGGATCCACACTGAATGCTCTGTCTTGAGGAACCACAGTTTCCCTAGGGTAAGTAACTGCTATTTCCTTTATGTGTGTTTTCTGATGGAGTGAGAGGAGACCATCTCTGTCCCTTAAACAATATAGCAAGAAATTGCCCTTTAACTCATATCTTCTGAAAATGGATTGTAATTGTGACAAACTTGATAAATTTTCATCTTGCTCATTGGTCTTGTGGAAATGCAGCACTCCGTAACATTAACTCAGATCGTGAGCACCTGGGGCAGTCAAGTCTCTTAGGCAGTTTTACTCTTCCCAGATAAAATGGACAGTGTTTCGCCTTAGCCTTTCTGTTGAGTTTCTGAATTTTTGTACCTCAGACTATTAGCAAAAACTTTTCACAGAAAAGATTACAGAATAAACAGAGCTAAGTGCAGTAAAGAAAATATTCTGTTATTGATTTGTTTATTCTGTAAGCATGCCTCAAAAAATAAAGTGTTTTTGGCCAAGTAAACTGATATAGAATATGAATGAAAACAGGCAAACAAAACAAAAAAAAAAAGATGGGATTAAGTCTCCTTTCCCTTGAGTGCTTAAACATAAGCAGAAATAAAGATTTTTGGTTAAGTAAGTGGAATTTTTGAGTTTTTATCTTGAACAAAAAATGTCTGAGTTCTGTTGGTTAGTTCTCTGCCAATTAAAATAATAATAAAATTCCTTTGACTTGAAAATCAGCATGTCTTATCTCAGATGTACAGTGGATTTACTGATCTCTCTTGATACAATAAGTCTCTTCAAAAAACTCCACAATTTCTAGTGTTGACATCCTTTGTCTCTCATGCATAGCTTATAATGCATGACTACATTGGTGCTGCTAATATGGCATTCAAGAGGGTTGCAGAGTTTTCCTTTCCCTTCTTTCCGAGACAATGAAGTTTCTCCAGTATCATTTAAAGAAAAAGGTCCTGAGATCATGGTGTCCTAAGGGTGTAGGCACTCTAAGTATCAAACCACACTATTGTAATACAGTTTTTAAAGGACCTCTCTAAGGTGTTTGGCATAGACACTCTGAATTTTAGGGCAGTGTTACTCTTAGTGTTTCTCTTGCCTTGAAAAGCAAGTCTATTAGAAACTGGGATATGGATTAGAGTCTTTATAGCACTTGCTACAGCTTCTTATGTCTGTGTACTGACTTTGACCCTTCTGGACATGTGCATATAAGAAGGGTCTGTTTTGTATCTTCAGATAGATTGGATGTTAAACAAACTCATTATGCAAAGAGAACGTGTTTATTCATGCAGTCTTGGTATCTACGTTCTGGACTGAAAAACCTCGTTGTGTAGTTCAACTGCTTTTGTCTTTTGGGGTGCATGTAAAACATGACTTCAAGGCAGGTTTATTTTATAAATGTCTTGCTCAACTGGCAGAGCCCTATGTGAAGTGAGCAAAACAGAGAAGGATCCAAACTCTCCCATCCTGCTTCAAGCAGAAAACTGGTACTGACTGTTAAAAGGAGATGGTTCCAAGAGTAACTCTGAAGATTATATGTCATAAACTCTGGTAAAATCTTACATGGCAGAACTGTCAGGGAAAGAAAGGTTAGTGGTTCCTCACTTGATTCAATTTGACTACTTGGTAGGTTAGGAGGATCAGTGTCAGGGTGGGAAGTATAGTGCCCCTTACCTGCCCTCTGTGCTGGAGGAGGATGCATGGAGGGGCAGAAACTACCTGGGATGGATCAGAGGCTACAAATAGTGCCAAATTTGGGAGCCAGCTTTATTCTCGTCCCCCTCTTTTGCTGTATTTCAGGTGTGTTGGTATTCTTTTTGCAATAACTCATTTGAGTGCCTGAAGGGGTAGCAATGTTGGATATGTCAGAGTTACTAACTCCTTCGTTTCTCTTCCATGCTTTCTCCTCCTGCAAGGAGCGGAAGGTACTTCATCTTCTGCTGTCTTCGCTTCTTAGCACTTTTAAGTTTTTTGTTGATTTCTAGCATTGTGGCAAGTTTGTCTTCTGAATATTTATTTCACCCTTTATTTATATATTAAACTGTAAATGAACTGGTAGTGTATGCTATCAAACTTCAGGTTGTACCTGTTGTGATGATGTTTTTGTTTAATTTTGATTTTTTGTTTTAAAAAAACTCCAAACCCAACTAATTATATGTTACTTTTCCTCCTGTTTTTGTAGGTTTTCATAGAGCTGAATCACATTAAAAAGTGCAATACAGTGCGAGGAGTCTTTGTCCTGGAGGAATTTGGTAATTACATTATTTTGATATTAGGTCTGTACTCACATGGCAGTAACTCAAATTTCCAGTCTTCAGATTCAGAGTTGCACTGCAATTTCAAAGATGGGAGAGAATGTAGATTGCCTGTAAGGAGTTGCCTGAGAGATAGGTGACTTTACATAAAAATTTCCACATTAATTTTTATCATATTAAGATTTGTGATCTAGGTGCTTTTTATTATTAGACAGAGAAAAGGTTCTGAGTCTTCTGAAACAAACAAAAACCAGTTGTGGGTGTGTGTGAGAATTGTCTTGGTATGTTCCTTTTTCATCCGAGAAACCACATTTTTAAAGCAGGATTTAAAGTTGATCTTTCTCAACACACCACGCTTTCATTACAAATAATTACTGTTAATGGCAAAGCTTTCTCTTTGCTCTAATATAGTTTAATTTTTCTTGAATGGAGCAGAAACTGTTTTGTCAAGTTGTGCTTTATTTATCCTGTGATTCTTATTTTGGAGCATGAGTGGAAAAGTAAAGGTTGAGGACAACAGAGAGTTTGTGCTGTTTTGGTCAGTTATTGCTATTGCATATCTGCCTACACCAGAGTCTGGGTAAAATTTCAGGTTACTCTTCAGTGTTAGTGTCAGTCACAATATTCTTAACTAGGGTCTGAAAAGTGACTTCAGAGGCAGCTCTTTGGAAGGGTGATCCATGTACTTGTCCTGAAGCCCAAATTGCTTTATTCTTCCAGCCATCTTTGAGGCATTTGTTTAGGTCTTAGGAGTATGTATGAAACATAAAAAAAGGAGCTGAAATTTAATTCCATATAGATCAGCATGCATTCTTTGGCCATTAAACAGAATCTGCATCAGCAGCTCCCATTACCAAGACTGTCATATTGGTACTGTGAACAGAATGTTCTGGCTGAGGGCTTCTCTCTTGAATTATAGAAGACTCATAACATGTAATTATAGAAATCTCATTAACATGAGATTTCTGAAATTAAAGTCTTTGTCCATGAGAATGTATTGTCTCCTTTGGGTGACACAAAGTTCTAAGTGATAAAACCATTCTGGCTGATGCAGTTTGCTTGTTGTTTACCATAAATCTCCCAGGTGTTTCAGATTTGAATTGGTGAACAATTTTTTTCCATTTTTTGAAAATGTTGTTCATGGTTCATATGATCAGATTTGTATATTTAAACCATGAACATTTTCTAATAGCTTAGAGGTTCATAAGTTTTTTTCAATTTCTGTTCCTTTGATAGCATGTTTTCATGCTGATGGGCATGATTCATTTTATTACTTACAGAAATTTCTGAAGTCAGTAAAAGATTATTGATGGGTTTTACAAGATGAGAATTCAGAAGCCATAAAATTACCTTAAAGAATGGCTTCAACTTCTGAAATATTTACTTAAAAGAAATTACTTGGATCAGAAATTATTTTGGAATTTTTTTTTTAGCATTTACTCAAAGAACTTATTTTAATAGTTTGTTTATATTGCACAAGAAGAAAGAGTGTTCGACTTGCTTATTTGTAGTTAATTTGTATTGGTAACTCTGTAGCATAGCATTTAGCCCCTAAATAATATCTGTAATAAATGTAAGAAGAAGTACTTCTTATTTTTTTACAAAAGATTTTGTAATCAAGGCCCTATTGCAAAAGCTAAAATTGTCATATGGAACTTATAGAAGGGTAATTTTAACAAGTAATTAAAGATAAACTAGGAGTTGAAATCTACAAGCAAAAACTGAGAAATTAAACCACTTGAGTTAAAAATATCCTCTCTCACAAAATCGAGGTCACAGACAAGAACCAAATTAGATGTACCAAATGAGATTGACAATTTTCCCATCCAGCTAATACAGAGGGAAAAAAAAAAGGAGGATGTTGCAGGAGAGCTAACTTTTCTTCTTATGCCAAGATTAGAGTCTACCTCACAGCTGTTTTTTTAAAAAGGTGTGAGGATATGACAATCTCTCCTGTTCAAGAGAAATGAAAGTGTTTGGTAGTAGTAGACTAAAAGCATTAACAAAAAACTTGCTTCAGAAGAATGAAGTTATTTGGTGTTAAACATTGTAAACCTTGCCATCAGATTTATTACAGTAGGAGCATATTGAAGTAGTAGATGCTCTTAGAAAGGTAGAGTCTGGTGAGTGTGGATACTCCAGTCTGATGGGAAGTACTTCAATGAAAGATTTTGATTTTACCAATCATGAGTGCTCCAAATTAGTGATAGCACAGGAGGAAATGAAAAGTCTGTTTGTGTAAATGCTGGGTTTAGATGGCAGCATCACAGCTGGACTTGTGGTTTAAGAGCAGGATGCAAGCAGAAGTTCAGGAATTGTGTCCCACAAGTGAAAGTGTAAACTTAAGTGAGGAAGTGTAAGGTTCTTCCCTCTGGAATTTGAGTTACTGCTGTGTACTTGTGCTTTACTTTCTTGTGGTCCCTTCACCGCCGCTGCTATGAAAACCTTCATTCTCCAGCAGGTAAAGTGATCTCCCCTAAACTCATTTTATGGTAGCACCATATTTTAATTTTCAGGACCAAAGGCTGCAGGATGTTGCCTAATTTACTGCCTTCATCCACTCAGTTCAAGAGCATCAGGAATAACTTTAATGTTAGAAGAAAAGTACTAATCTCTCAGTTTGAGGCTTGAATCTTTGAAAGCTTGGGTCTTTTCTTTGGGTTTTTTTCTTGTTGTGGTGGTGGGGGGTCTTTTTTTATTTTGTGGGAGGGCAGTTTCTTTTTTCCTTCCTTCCTTTTTTCTTTGTATTCTGCAGTAATAGTGCTTTGACTTCTGTGTTTGTAAATGCAAACCCACTCTTCTTAATCTTCCTAACTCAGTCCTCTCAGGAGAATTTTCTGTATTGGAAGGACTGTGAAGGAGTATTTATTTGAAGACAAGGCAACTTACTGTGGAGAGACAGTACCTTGCCTAGCTGCTCTCCTCTTCCCTCTCTTCCTATTCTCAGTTATGATACAGGACTTTACAGCTTCCCTTCTCTCCTTCCCTCGTGGCACAAGGTCCTTACAGCTTTCCCTTCCTGCTTTTTGAAGAGTATATGAACAATTGTATGTTATCCAGTGGGCAGTGAGACTTACACAGCTGTAAAAGTCCTACCCTATTTGGCTGTGCACCAGCCTCACTCCCACCTTTATCCCCTGGTGACATGGAGTTAATTTGGAACATCTGGTGCCAACGGGTAAGGTAGCTTGGATGTGCACCTCCTTATCTCCCCAGCTTTAGTCTCTGGTATCACTGGGGCAGTGCAGCCTGGGTGTGCACTTCCCTTGTTTCTCAGCTCTTCATGCATCTGCCAGATCCAGGGAGAGTGAGAGTTGAAAAATAAAACAAAAATAGTACTTTTTACCATCATATTCTGTACTTTTCAATAGATTATTTTCAAGAATGACAGTACCATGACATATGAGAATTAGGAGGTACTGGTTTATGTTTTGAGAACTTTCTCAAACCCAGTCTGCACTGCCTACTCTTGGCCCCTTAGAGTGTGATCCGTCTCCCTCTCCAGCGTTTAGCTGTGTCATACCATAGTTGAAGAGATGACATCTGCATGGATAGGTTTTGTTGTGGACTTTTCCTGGCTCTTCATACTGAACTCATCTGCCTTTGTTTCTTTTCTTGTCACTAGTACTATGTGTAATAAAACATTTATCCTTCCTCTATGAACCTGGAATGATTTGGTTTTGCATAATTTCTGTACTGCTTCTTCTAAATTCTTTTGTTGTGACACAGAAATTTCATGGCAAATTCCAGCTATTCTGGAAGGGAAGTACTCAGAGTTGGTCTTGGTATTCCCCTGATACGGATGTTTTAAATTTGCCAGTTGAATGTTCTAGTGTGGTCTTTGTTCTCTTCTGGTGATTTCCCATGGTATCTGTTCACAACATTTGCAGACCAAGTGTGGGCCAAAAGCACAGTTCAGATGCATTGCACACAAACAGGCTGGTTACAGTTTGCTTTTTTATGCATTCTGCAATGAGAGAAAAAGACAAATTTCCTTTACCTATGTTGTGCCAGTTTTCTTTCTATCACTTTGAGGCAGTGCAATGGAACAAGGGCAGATTTTCTGGATAATAGATTTTTTTAATCAGTGCCCCAATCTTCTTTTTATGTAAAGATTTCTATAAACCAACCACCTTGGTATTTTAGGAATATGTGTCATTGAACTCAGCATTTTATGTTAAGGCAACTCATTCAAAAACTATGAATGTTTTCAGTGAGTATGTCAAGTAAATACCATCACACACATCCTATACAGGAGAAAGAGTATCTTGAGAAACTTAAAATAGAGCTGAAAAACAGTCTTCAAGTTGAGAAAAAAATCTCCCTCAGCTCCTTTTTTTCCCCTTGGATTTCACTAGCTTACTATACAGTATACAGTGTCCAACAGTTCTTTTGAAATCTCTTGCTCAGCAGAGAAGATCTCAAGGGTAAAATCTTTGGGACTCGTTTAGTGACAAATTCCTGTGGAATTTTTGAGTTATGTTTTAGTGTAGTAGACATTAGGTGTAGTTTGTCATTAAGCATATTTTTTCATTATTTTTATTGTCTAGCAGGAATAAGTAATATGATAAAAGCCAGAGTCTCTTAAGAACCATCAAGTATCTGCTGTGCCAAACAGAGGCAGTGAAAATTTTTCCTAGCTCAAATAATTTATTATGACATTACCAGTGTCTTCCAAGGATGTATGTAATGTAAATGAAAAGAAGCAGAAGTATGTAGAAGTGAGGGATAGTGAAGTGCCCTGTTACCTGCACCGCTGTCTGTCTGCCTCCCTTCCCTTTCCCATGGGAACATTGTGCTATTTCTTCCCCATTTGCCTCTCGTTTTTTGAACTTTTTGTTTTGTCTCTTGCCCGTCCGGTTTTAGTTCCTGAAACTAAAGAAGTGGTGAGCCACAAGTACAAGACGCCAATGGTGAGTCTACTGTGATGCCTCTGGTGGTTCTCTAGAGGATGTATCTTTACATTTTCATGTGGAGAAAAGAATTATGTTGAGACTGCAGGATTTGCAGTGAAACACCAGCTGCTCTTTATGATGTTTTCAGCAGGGGGAGACAGCGAAACTCAGTGATTGTTGGATCTGTGAAATTAGAGGAACTCACCAGTAGCGCAGAAAGCACTGTTTCCTTTTTTAAGACTGATAAAGATGAAAGGTTGCCAGTTTGGCATTGAACTTCAGCACAATAGGAACTGGTGGAACTGTTAATTTTAAGACAGTGCAGAGCACAACCCTTACTCCATAGAAGCGATGGAAAGGGAGACTGCTTGCTAAGAATAGAGCGATTGTTAACAGTTTGCAAAAAATTCCCATCTCCTCATGAGCAATGACTTGTGAGAGAACAGTAAAAGTATTGATTCCTGCTTTATAGATGAGTTCATGTTCTGGAATAATATTCAGTTTTTATAACATTTTTTGTGAACGCCAACAGTTGATAATGATACTTAGCACTTTTATACATGATCAGGCTTATGTGAACTCATTAAGAAGAAATAGGAACCAATGATTGTCATCAGAAGAGAAATTTCACTTTATGTCTGATGTGCAGTGTGCACATTTGGTGATTTTATGGAAACTCAGTCTGTCAAGAGGAGAGAGCAAAATTATTTGAAGAAGCTGGAAATGTTTTAGAACAAAATGCTAAGAATGTATGTAGTTTAAGAAGCAAACAGCTGTATCTGTTAGTAAGAAAATCCAGTTTAATGGAAAAAAGAGTATTTAATGGAAAAAAGAGTATTTTATGGAAGTGTTTTAGCTTGTACTGTAATACAGCAAAACATGTTATGCTTATTACCTTTACAAAAAATTTATGTGTCAGTTTAAAGGACAAGAATTTTTTAAATCATCAGAACAGCTGGTATTAGAACTAGTATATAATTTAAGTCTAGGTCTAACCTTCACTGAATTGTGCTGCCAGTCACATGGTAAAAGAGGATTTTTGGTTAAATAATAGCACAGTTAATCAGTTAAATAATTGTGAAACTGAGTAGAGCTATGTGAAACCCTCTCTTTAGTTAGCTCTTTCAACCCCTCCCAGAAAATGTGATTTCATGCAGCAGACCAAAAGCAAATATGCAGAATAGTTTTTCCACAGCCAGTTGGCCAACTTTCTAGATTAGCGTACTGTTCTTAAAAATTATTAAATCATACTATTAATCAGATAATGTTTTTATCCCAATAGAATTTTTTAGTTTGTTATACGGCTCTTCTCTTTCCGTCTCAGTTAGAAGGTGGTAGGAGACATATTTTCCTGATTTTGTCTGTAGCCAGAGTAGTTGTCCCATGAAGGAAGACATGCAGGAAAATACAAGTGTGTAATGGATTTTGTAAAACACTTAATCTGAATTTCAGTGTCTCTTCTAAATTCTTGTAGGCTCATGAGATCTGCTACTCCGTGCTGTGTCTCTTCTCTTATGTGGCTGCAATTCGTGGAAAAGAGGCAGAAAACAAAAGCAAACCACCTCGTCCAGTTTCCAGTTGATCAGGATACTTGGAAATATCTACCCTTTGGCACACTGATATGCAGTACCCCCAGTTTTACTGCAGTTACTGGAGCTCACTTTCTGTCTTTTCTGAGAACATGATTATTTATGTATGACCCTGCAAGTCTTTCCCCATAGAAAAACCTAAGCCTTCCCTGTTCAGTCTCCTTCTGAATTCATCCTTAATGGAGTTTTTAAATGAGCTTTTAATCAGACAGTTTTGAGCATCTGCATCCAGCTGTGAGTGACTTACTCTGGTTATTCCTTTGAAATTCCATTTTTGTTGAGTTTGGTTGTTTTTTGTTCTAGTGGTACTTGTTACAATTTGATCACTTCACAACTGCAGGCTTCTGCTTTCAGATTCTCTGGTATGTGCACAGTGGAAGCAGCCTGGCCCTGTATGTTGTTTCAGTGTTGTGTTTTTGTTGTTTTCCTTCTGTGTTGTTCATTTTAAATTACCAACACGGCGTTCCTGTCACATAGTTCTACAGTCCCTTTTGGTAGAGGTGAACAATTTAGCTGTCATCGTCTTAAAATATCATGTGACAGTTGAAGTTTGGTTATTTAATTGGTCCATCTGTGGAGATGGCTCTTCTCAAGTGGAGAGAGAAACTTTGAAGGTAGTATAGTGTAAAAAACCTCAACACTTCATGGATTCTGTGGATTTTTGAATGGGATTTTAGGTAACATTTGTAGCTACCCCAGCAGTAGAGTTCACAGATGCAAATAAGCACTCCCTAAAGCAGTTAATCACTGGAATTAGAAAATGAACAAGGCAGTGTAAAACTTGGAAACATCATTGGCCGAAGCACAGTACAGAAATCTGCAGAACATGTTCAGAAGCTCAGAGGATTTTGCTGTCTCCAAATTTTTTAAACTATTGCTTTTTATTTTGTTTTCAATCTGTACCTGTATATGAAGGGATCTTGAAAATATTGTGTTTATGTATAATGAAACTCATGTAGTTAAAACTATCCATCACATTCCTTATTTTAAATAGGCTGGATATGAATGGGTTTTTTGCATCCTGTTTTTGTTTGAACTGTACTGCACTTGTCTGGAAAGCTCTTAGGATGCTGGAAGGTGAGACTGTCTAGAGAAAATAATGTTACATGTAAAATACCAGGAAAAATTGCTCTGACACTGATGTATTGTATGTTTTGACATAGAATCCTGACTAAATGCACCCAGAAATAACCCTCTTTTGACTTGGTCAGGGTATCTACCATTTAAAATGGAATATACTAGTATGGGTGAGGATGATGTAAATATTATAGTATCACATCTATTTATAGAAACTGTACAGCTCTCTGAATGTGAAAATAAAATGTCATTCAACCAGCAACTAGTTTTCATCCTCCTGTGCTTTTCTGTCATTCGTTATTCTGAAACAAATGTAATTATATACAAAATACATCACACACATACATGAAATAGTGAAAAAGACTCTGAATGGACAATCTAAATTTCTTTCCACATAAGCAGCTTTAAATGATGTGGGTTTTTTTTTCTTCTAAAATGAC
The DNA here is from genome assembly GCF_036417665.1 of Passer domesticus. Classification (NCBI taxonomy): domain Eukaryota; kingdom Metazoa; phylum Chordata; class Aves; order Passeriformes; family Passeridae; genus Passer; species Passer domesticus. The sequence goes on from NC_087479.1 coordinate 39,436,987, forward strand.
ATCTGTGTCATTTGTCTTTAAAACAAAAGTGTTTGAAAAACATGAACAGGGAAAACAGACACATCTGAAATATGGAAATTTCTTTTGTAAGCTTGCAAGTAGAAGTAGTACATAAACGATCTTTCATCCTTTCCTAACACAAAAGCAAAACTGAAATTGGCAAATAATGAAATTAACCTGGTTTGAATTAATTTTTTTTCTTTTGTCTTTTGAGACCGTAAATTTTCTTACAGCAATATCTAAATTTTTAGCATTTGTTGTTTTCTGCATACTACTGTTTTTCAAGTACAGTTAAGACTGAAAGCACTTTGGTCTACAATAGAGGTTCCATTTATGCAATGCTGGGTCCCACTGAGGTAGGCAATTTCAGTTTTTAGGTTGTCATTATGTTAGTAGGCCTATTAACATAATCAACTTAAGATTACAGGGGGAAGATTATTAAATGCACAACATCATTTACTATATACAGCTCCTTTTTAAATTACATAAGCTGCTGTCTGATTTAGGCTGATGAGAAACATCAGTGCAGAATAAGACTTTTAAAGGACCTGATAATAAAAATGGCCCTCTGTCCCTTTTGACAGAATTTGTTTTGATGAGCAAGTGTGGCTAAATATAGAGCTCACTGTTCCATGGGTGGGATGAGCAGTAACAAGCTCAGCAACTGCTCTGACATTGGGCTTCTGCTCTTTAGGTGAGACTTGGCTTCAAAACTGAGGACATTTTTGAAATACATGAAATGTTTTGCATACTTGATGTTTTGGGTGTAGCATCTGAGCCAAAAACATGCTGTGCAGTTTCCACCACTAAATGCCCAGTGCTGCTCTCTGGATACCAAATGCAAATGCAAGCTGGATTTTAAATTGTTACAAAAGCGTAAATCTTTGGGATACAGTCTTCCATCCTTTCCACTCCATCACTCTGAAGCACTTAGAAGTAGATAAACTTTATTTTGAAGGAAAAAAATTGTTACAGTGATTTGCAATTGTTTTTAGTTATGTCCCACTCATTTTGATATTTAGGTAACATTTCTTTGGCAATAGGTAAGAACTTAGAGGCCTCTAAACCTTCCAGAACCAAATGGAAGGCTAACAGACTAATTAGGCTAACAGAATAACTATAAATCATTCTAGAAATTTCCTGACACAAAAAGAATAATTCCTACGTTTTTACCACTAGGAGGAGCCTGTGTCTTAGTTTTTAAGAATTTCAAAATTGCAGTCTTTTTATTTTAACGCTTATTTCCAAGGCTCTTACACAAATGTGAGAAAGAACATAAACTTGCCTTAGAACTTCCTTATGGCTGAACAGGTTTCTTTTCCTGCTACAATTTCTTGTTTGAGGAAGTTGGTTTTCAAAGTGATGGTTATAAAGTGTTCTCTGGAAATGCTGGAATTTGTGAGTAGTCTTCCTGGCAGTTTTCAAATTGGAACTTAAGTTACTAATTTATCTGTATTCTGCTTATCAGATCTTCATTGTGATGCTCCAAAAATGCTCTTGTTTTATTTGTGAATGCATTGTCCACTTCTAATATGAGTGGGTCCACATTTTAAGGGTTAAAAGTTTAGGCATCAGTGAGTGTCATGACACTGGAACTTATTGAGTGATATTTGTTAAAGGTATGTATGGAAAAAGCATTTTGAAGGTCTGTTGAGGGAAAGAGCTCATTACTTTAAGAAACCTGTTGTAAAAATTTCCAACACCCTGATTCCTAACTTTGGATAATCCCTACCATCCTACTTTAACACTTTCAGGGTAGCAGAGTAAGATGAAATGTTCATCTGGGTATTAAGAAGGGGAATTGCTAGTAAATATGTCATTAAGATTTGCAATTCCAACTCAGGTTCTAGCTTAATAATCAAAGTGGATGTGAAAACTGGCTGTGATTATAAGCTTTAGGAACCTTTAGGAACCTTTCAATATTTAGCAAAAATATTGAAAATATTTCTAGAATGATGCTGCTTATGCCAGAAGAGGGCTTTTGGCTCACAGAGTGTGTTTCTAATAAGGATGCAGTTGTCTGCAATGGTAAAAAATTAGCTCTTACCCCAGTGTCAGGCATTGGCTCCTGTTACCACTGAATTCAGAACTAGGCAGGAAATAGAAGCTAAGCTTCTCACAAAGAGCAATATTTACATCCCAGTTCCCCTCAATTGCCAAAGGGATGAAAGTCAGATGATGATACCTTGATGCCTCTAAGGCAAGATCTTCCTTCTGAAAAAAAAGTGGTTTCTGCTTAACTCTGACTCCAGTGGTACTTAAACTCTTTGCTCTTAGACAAACCAGGTGTTGAAACAAAACATCTCAGAGCTCCAGAAGAAGTGGGAATTGGGACCAAGAAGCAGCAGCTTTGTGCAAAGGATCTTGTCATACAAAAGGCAGTGCCAAAGAGCTTCTTGCTGTTCCAGAAGTCACAATTCAGCCAGAGACATCTTGTCACAAGGGCAGGACACTCCCAGGCAGCTGAGTGGTGACTTTGATTGTGCTGGTGGTAAAGGCTTCACACAGAGCCCTACCCTTGGAAGATGTTCAGTGTGAAAAACAGCTTTGAGATTCTAAAGCCATTCCCAGTGTCTGTTTCACTAAAATAGTGGAAATGTGATGAAGTTTTAAATAGTAGGTATGTGGTCCCCCTTTCTAGCATTGAAGGTTGAAGGTTTAAAAATTTGATGTTGGTGACAAGGGAGGTTGGAGTGCAGTTGAGTACATGACAGGCTTGGAGGTACTGTGCTCAGGCAGGTACTGTACTCAGACATGATAAAAATGATCTCATGTATACCAAGGTTAGTAAAATTGTAAGTTAACTTTCTGTTTACAGGTGTACAGTGTTTTGAAACTTCTGCAGCATAGTAGTTCTAGCACTGATTGATTTTGTTTTAAAGCTTGAGTCCAACAAAGAAGCATATATATGTCAGCCAAGGGCAAACAGTCCTACTTCTATTTGCACCAGTTACTATAGTAATCAATGTGGTTTAGGAACCTACAGAGAAATAGAAATCCCCATCTTCCAAAATAGCTTTATATAAAAAGGAACAAACAGTGTCAGGAAAAACACCGGTAAAACTCTAAATTGTTGCTTCCTTCAAGTATGTGAAAACTCTGGTTCTGTATTCTCATTCCTTGCTCTTATTTTTGCCTTTTCAGTTTCTCATACTAAGTCCAGTGAGTACAATTCTATCCATAGTGCTCTGGGTATCAAAGAACTCTCCTTCTTCTCTTTTTACACATTGCCCTGCTTGGATTCCTCGCTGTTTCTTCACACATCCTTGGCTTACACTCTCTTCAGCCAGTCAAGCTCAACTCTGCACCTCAATTTGCTATCAGATCATCTCTATCTATTTTCCTTTGTAGCTTTTCCATACATTCTTCTTGCCTCTGTGGCCACCATCACCTGCCAGCCTCTTTGCCCAGGCACTTCAGACTTATATTCTTCCCAGTCACCTGCTCGACCAGTCCCTGCCCCTTTCCAGCATCCTGTCACAGTCTCATCCCTCTCTCCTGTCTTACCAAGTGCTCTGTCATCATCTTTCATTCTCAGCCTTATTCCATGCTTACTCGTCTTGCATTTAAATCAAGTTATTTTTGGTGGAGCGCTGAAGAGTGCTATAGAGGGAAGGGAAAATGTTTCCAGTCTTAGTGCTGCTGTTCTGTGATAGCTTCCAGTAGCAGCTCTTCCCTACACTGCTTGTTGGAAATGGCTCAGCCATTTAATCTGATATTAAAAAGAAATAAATTTGTGAAAACCAGATTTGTAGCCTAAAAAGTTTAATAAATTGTTAATGTTTTTCAGTACTGTAGGAAACAAAAATCATAAAAGCAAATACTATGCTTTGTAAATACACAGTCCAGTTATCCCCCCTTATACTAGTGAGGAAGAACAAGTCCCATTTTCAGGTAGAAATTTTTGAGGACTTTCCTATGATCCAAATCTGCTATACTTGGGGTTTTCTTTTCAGGCATCACATGCAATGAGCTCATCTACAATGAAGAGAAGCTTGGATTTTTGGGCCATTTTTTTCCTGGTTACATGAAACTATAAGTAAGTAACAAAAGTGTATTTGAGAGTTATATTGATACTTAGTCTTTTTGTGATCATAATTTCCCAGAATATATCTGGATTTCTGGGGTAATTGTTAGCATTATGACAGGTACCAAGGAAATGCAACCTTATTGGAGGTTAAAGTGTATCCATCCACAATTTGGGTTCATGTATTTGGGTCCAACAATTTATACTTCCAAGCAAAACAGTGGAAACTATGTATATTGTTTATGTTTGCTAAATACATCACATAGAACACAAAATCACGTTCAAACTATTATCCATGGATAAACAGAAAAAGGGAGTTCACTTAACACTTATTTTTGTTTTACCTTTGAATATCCACTGATGTTTTATATATTTTAGATTAGCCACTTTTTTAGATTATTTGTCTTTGGTACAGCTGTGCTAATACACACTTATTGACTGAAATGTGTTCATAACTATGACACTTATCTGGAATATCAGGGCTGGTTATTGTCAATGTTTCTGTCTGGCACAGAAAGCAGATGCTTGACTATTTTTTCCATATCTGGACCTAATAAGTGAGGCTGTTCTTATCTGTTTCTTTTAAACTTTCACCAGTTCATGCTGTTTAGGATGTGTTGCTTATGCAGACTTCTGGGGACTCTGCCCAATGACAAATAAAGGATATCTCTATGACAGCTTTTGTTTCCCTAAAATAGAGTTCTCTTCTTGGTAAGCACTTGAAAGGTATCAGTGGGGCTATTTTTAATCTCAGCAGACTGTTCTTATAAAATTCATTTGTAAGGAGACAGGAACAGCTTGTAGTTCTAAACCTGCTCTGGGATGACATGTTAGTGACAAACTTCCCTCCTAAATACATACAAGGATTTTGTTTCAAAGGAATTCTGTGATCAAAGCAACATAAATGATCTGTTTAGACTTCCAGAAAAGTATTTTCTCTTGCTACTGTCCTTTGAATGGCCATTGTATGATTCCATTAAGGAAAAAGTTCTACCAAATAAGATTTTCTTGTGTTTTGATTCATTCGACTCAATTGTAGATCTCTCTTGAAATAGCTAGGACAATAGTTCTTTCTCATAAGGAATGAAATCTGCAGGTGAGATGTACTGAGGATATCTTTAAATGTCTGGCATGTCCTGCACTGAAAAATTTGTTAAAATAATATATAGGAATGTCTTGATCTCGCACTGTAATTTTCAACAAGTAGAACTGAATTTTTATATATAATTTAACATAGTAAGCCTAGAAAAATCTGAAAGAGTTGGTAAAGATAACTGTTCCATCTTACAGAGAGGAAGAGGAAGATAATATCAAGACAGATGAGGCACTTTTCATAAACGTTTTGTTGGGACAATTTGAACTCAATTTAATTTGCATTTTACCCCACTATATCACATAAGTATTGTAGCTTAGGTAGCAAAGCTGCTTAAGAATAATAGAATAATAGAATAATAGAATAATAGAATAATAGAATAATAGAATATTTTGGGTTGAAAGGGACCTTTGAAGTTCATCTAGATCACCTAGGTCATGGGAACATTGGTGACAACTGATGGAAACATAGCTTCTTATTGCACAGGTTACCCTTCCTTGGACACACAGGCATTCATCTGCACTGTGGTTGGTATAAAATATATATTAGGAGTTGGCATCCTTTCTGCAGGAATAGCTTTAGTACTAGAGCATATACTTGGATTTACAGTGACTTGGGAATGAAATACTCCTGAGATTTTTATTAACCAGTCAGAAAACTAAGGCTCAGGAATGAAACAACAGTCAGTTTTATTCTGCAGGTGTCACTACAGATAAGCCTGCTGGTTTTAAAGTAATAGTTGTGGATCTATGATAGCAGAATACAGAACAGGCTGCAACCTGAGAAGCTCTGCCAAACAGTCACTGTCATGACTGCTGTGTGGACATAACTGTAATTTCCTTCTTTAGCTTCAACTGATCCACTTGTTATTTGTTAATAGGAAAAAAGAATTATCTCCATGGGGGACCATCCGTTAACTCCCACACAGCGTTTGACAGCTTCTGTATAAGCCTGCTGAAGAGGAAAAGGAGGAAACCCAGCAGCTTTACCTTAATCTGCTATGCTCACACCACAATTTGAAGAGATTTTCTTCAGGCCTTGCAGCCCTGAGCAATAATTTTTCAGAGCAAGAGTTGACAAGTGAGTGAGGGAGCTCCTGGCACTGAAGGGGAAAGCTGGTGCTGCAACATGAGAGAGCTCTTTGGCCCTTTTCTTTGTTATTTTAGAAGTAATGTCAATCATTAACTCATTTTGCTGTTATTATTTGCTCACAGAATAATGGTCAGGATTTAAGGACTAAGGGAATCTCAAGGAAACAAGATACTCAGGATAAGGTTTGTTTGCATTTGACAGTTTAATTCCAGCTGGTGGCTTTTATGAAGCTTCCCATGAAGCTTTTACACGAAGCTTTTACATGAAGCTTCCCATTGCTAGGAGTAAGTAATATTGTTTGCTTAGAGTATTTACACAGCAGTGCTGAAAACATGAATGAAACAAAAGAATTGATGCTGTGGTGTGAAATGTGTGTTGTCCTAGGCTAAAGTGTCAGCAGAGGGTTTGTTTGGCAGGTAATGCCACCCCGAGACAACTGGGCTGGTAGGAGTACTGCAAGTGCTTTTTCTTGTCATAATATTTTAGAGTTGATGTTTCTTACCTGAAATGAAGCACTGGGCTTTAGTAATGCTCTGCAACACCTCTGTGCTTCAAATGAGTCTTACATATGTTAATTCAAAGCATCCACGTATCTCCATCAAGTATATTGTTCATAGTCTGAAGGAAAGGCATGTACACTAAACAGGCAGCCAGCAGCCTCAGTTGATAGGATTTAAATGGAAATTGTGGGAACATCAAAACTTACAGTCACTTTCACATCCAACTGGATAGAAATAATCAGCCTAAAGAGGTTATGTCTGTCTAAGTTACATATATTTTTCACATGGAAGGGTCTTTTACTGGAGCAATTACAGATTTTTTTTGTAATGGAGAAAACTACTGGAAGAACTTCAGTAGGACTGCTGTTTTTGAAAGTAAAAGGCACTTAATGTGCTAAAAGAGAATGCTGCTAGGTAGGAAATTTTAGATTTTATGACCGATGTTAATTCTTTTACTGTTGAACAAACCTTGCACACTTCTAGTACTAAACAGCTACAAGGTAAGAATATTTATCATGACATTTAGAGATAAGGCAGATTTTATTTCAGAGGAGATCTCACCCAGGAAATGATAGTGTAGACTGTCTTTCACCAAGTAGTCTTTCTGGTGTGATGGGGGAAAAATTGGAGATGCTTTGTTGTTCTTAACCAGGTGGGTTTGGGAGAAGCTTCTCAGTGTATATGGTTTTAATCAAATTGGGATGAAGGTTATTTATTTAATAATTTTTTTATTGACAGCATGGAATTAGTGGGCAATTAGTGACTCTACTTTTAGGATCTGTGTCAGCCACTGAACAGATAAATGACAAGGGTATATGCTGGCAAAACATCAATAAACACCTACCATTTTCTGAAGACCTTTCCCTGAAATAATGACAGGAAATTGAGACTTTGCAGGTGCAACTTCCCCCTCCCTTTTCCTCCTTTCAGTGTGAGGAGTGGTTAGTGTTTGGAACTCAGAATTCTTAATTTTATGAAGACTTTTAAAAAATGTAGCTAGAGTTAGTGCTTCTCTTTTGTAATACTTTGGATTTGCATTTGACTCATTGTCATTAGAAGTTTTGGAAATCAAAGCTAATTTGTGTTTTTCAAGTGCACCATTCTTATAAGGCCCTATGAAATTAGGTTCCAACTCTTGCAATTCAGTGACTGCTTTGCAATATGCATTGTCCCACACATGCTGGGATGGTCCTCTTGGTCCACTGCCTTATGGTCGCAGGTTCTTTAGAATATGGATCATCTCTGTCTTTTATTTGTGGTATGTGCCTTTTTTGAAAAAATAATAGCATTGCTCAGAAAATGTAAGCACAAAACAATGTAAACCTGGCTGCATATTTTCCTTTTAAATTTTATTTATTTGTTGAAAAACAACAATGTGTAACAGACAAGTGTTAACTGGAATAAGTTTGCTTTGGTTTTAGAGGGTATCCATTTTTGTTCTGATATCATAATGAAATAACTAAAATACACATCTCATGACCATCAGTGCTTTTATTATGAAGATGCATTTGCTTGGTTAATACAACTAACATGCTGTGTCAGATATGCTTTGCCATCCCAAGTGGCATGTTGGAGGCAGCAGAGGAGTGTTCCTTCAGCTCCTTTGTGTAGCTTCTTCCAAAAGGCAATGCTGCCTTGATTAATATCATCTTCCTGCCATCTCCTGTAATTGAAATGTACTTCCCAGCCAAAAACTATCAACTACCTCAGGAAAAAACCTACCCCAAATACTCTTCAAACTTGTAGGTGAGAAGCTAGAAATGCTATTGTGTCATTTGCTTAAGACAAAATCATCTGCAAAAATGCCTACATATCACTCATAGCCTTTCACAAACCCTCAGGAAGAGTTATGACAGTGAGTTTATCACATTGATTCCAAGCTTCTGCTTTAAAGTTTTTTATTTACGTGCAAATAGTCTCCCTTGCTAGAATTTTCACTATTTCATCTGATGTGCAAAATTATCCTTGTAGATTCATATGATGTCTCTGATTGGTAGAAAAAAACATCTAATAACTGGAATTCTATGCTGGTGTCTTTTTAAAAGCTAGAAAACAAGTAGTGAGTAATTATGAAAGGAATTATTTTCTATAAAAAGCAGAAGAGTAGCTATGGCCAGTGGTTCCCAAATGGTGTGGTTTGGACACAGTTCTGCTCGAGAGCACAGCAGTGGATATTTCAAGCACTAACTGACAGTGAAAACAGTAGGAATGAAAGTTACATTCTGTTGTACAGAGACAAGTATAATGATTATATACTGTAAATAATATCTTACTGCTTCATTATTCTGAGCTACTTGTTTCTTATGAAGAATATCAGAGCTCTGCAAAGAGAAGATGGAGTGAATTGTAGAATTGCAGGATTTATGCTTTTTTCAGACATTAGGAAACAACTAGGGTTTTTTCAGTTCTACATGATTTTACTATTTTTAAAAACATCTTTTATATATGTAATGGGGAAAAAATTTTATCTTGATTTCTTTTGATTTCTTCATATGGAGACAAGGGCAATCTAACTACAACAGATATATGAAAAGAGAAAATATTGTCTGAAAACACACCGAGTAAGCAGGACATTACAAGACACTGCTGCCTCCTTGTACATGTGTATTAAGTGATTGCTGAGATGAACAGGACTCCTAAATGAGCAGAATTTGTGTTTCATTAACCTCTTCACTTTTCTTCTTTTCAAGTTCCACTCTAATGCTGAGACAGAAAATGGAGAGAAGGATTTATTGTCAAATACATTACCTGACTGCTGTTATACTGCTTCATTCTTTTAAAGTCTAAAATGTACGTTACACATCTAGATGCATTTAAATGTTAACTATACTTTCTTTGTTCAAGCAATGTTATTGATATTAGGTATCCCTACTTTAATGAATAACAGTCTCTTAGAGGAAGTGCTTGTAGAGAATTAAGAAAAAATTATCAACAAAGTATTCTGTTATTCTTACAGATTTTTCACTGGCACAGTGTATTAAAGGTGGAGACCCATGAAATAGTGATTACTGAAAAAACAAACAGAAATCAAAACAAACACACACATTCCACCAACATTATAAACATTCTGAAAAGTCTCTGCCATGAATATATAATGATTGTTTATTCATGTATCTGACCAAATAGCCATTACTCATTTATCCAGCTGAATTATTTTTATTCTTACCTTGACTTGCAGATCAATTGAGATTCAGAGTTTTACTGAGGTGCTGGAGAATGAAAAAAAGTTTAACATATTAGCAGACATTAAATAATGCTCATTTTAAATTGAGACTTGGTACTGAAAGTGAAATATGGATGCTCTACTAGTTGCTTTTATCTGATGATTCTAAGAAGATTTAATGTTCCTAAAGCAGGCTTCAAATGATGATAAAATTAATCTGTGAGCCCTGAGGGTATTGGCAGCCAGCACTGCAAGGTGTACTGTATGCACATTCCTGATTTAGCACTGAGTCAAATATTCAACTTGGTGCTGTGTAGAAATACCTTCAGGCTTGCTGTGCTGAAAATGGATTTCCATCAATTACTGCTATGTAGGTCACTTTTGCAGCTCTTGCTGGGTTTGAGCACTTAAAGTAATGCTACATACATTTATATTGATAAATAGATATTTTCCTGGCAGCTTTACAAAAATATTTAATACTTGATTTTTAAAATTTGTGTTATAAACATGTGATTTTTGTTCCTGGTCCTTTTGACAAACAAAATAATTTGTTACTGTTTTGTTACATTACAAAAAATATTTATGATGTAGCATGCACTATCTTTTACATATGTTCAATAGCCAATGACTTGATTTAAAACCTTCAGTTATGGAATAAGCACAAAGTCTAATGAAGTTATGCTCAATGCAATTATTGCACTTCTGACTTCCTCTTTCTAGAGCAGATACTTAGCAGTGGAAGGGAGTCTATCTAAGTGCAATAATTGTACACCATCAGACCTGTATTACCTAGCAAGTAACCTAATTCTGTCACAATGCTTCAGAATGAAAAAAACAATATTACTGATGCACGTAATTAACAAAATTTTTATAGACCACCCAAAAATCAGATAAAGGGGAGCTATGATTTTATTTCCTTTTAACTACCCATTACTCTCCCTTCATTGCAGTGTTGGGGTTGTCCACAGGGTTCCTCTGATTACCTCTGACATCCAGCCTGCACTCTATTTCAGCTTCACCACACTCATTCACAGCTTTGCAGGTGTAAATGCCTCCGTCAAAGGGAGTGGGTTTTCGGATCTCCAGGGTCAGCACCCCCTGCTTACTGAACATGCGGTACTTGGCATCCCCAGAGAGATCCATTTTGTTTTTGAACCAGAATATCTTTGGCTGAAGAACAAAAAAGAAGATTTTTTTTTAAATAGAAGGTAGAGAATGGAAGATTTACACCTGATCTTGCAGCCTCAATGTAGCCATCAAAGGCTAAACAGTATTATGAGGACTATTTACAAAGCACTGTTAATAATTTTTCAAGGAACATCTCATTCTGTACAAATTCATGAAACCAATAATTCAAAAGTTCAGTATTTTTGTTAACTCAAAAATAGCATATAGAAAATGTAGGGTTTTGCCCTGTTTTATTGCAATTAGGAAAAACAACCCAACCCCTATTAACTGTCTACAAATTCATTCATTTAGGAGTTATTTAGTTGTGCTTATTAAAATGTATTTGAATGCTACAAGTGTCTTACAGAAGGGGAATTAAATGTCACAGATTATTACAACAGAAGTGTCATAAAAGTCTGCAGGTGCTGGGTGGCCAAATTAGTATGCCAAAGTTTGGTCCAGCAAAGGATTTTCCAAACTCTCTAGCGTGTCTTCAGAAACTTCAGGAATTTAAAAATGAAGTTCCTGTTGGCTTCTGCTGTGGAATGAAGTGGTTGCTTCTATACCAATTCATGCTTCTATGTTTTGTTTCAAGTCCCTGAAAATGTGCCTTTAATTTTTATAAAGGAGATTTTGAAAATGAAAAATCAGGTATTCTGCTTTTGTTTATTTCGAGCTCATTAGTACATACAATGAAGAAACAGTCTTTATAGAATAGAAAACCAAGCTTTACATTTATCTGTTTTTCTTTCAGACATTAATGTCTTCTGTTTCTTCATCCATAAACCCCAAAACTACTACACTGTTTTTACAGAGTGCACTCAAATCTGTGGAATCACTTTTGTCTTTGACCTGTGGTATATCCATCCAGTGCATCCCACCTGCCACTTGCTTAATTTTCTCAACAGGTCTCTGCTGGAATTTTTTCTGCCTTAACATTTTTCCTTGTTTCTCTATAGCTTCTTTATCTTTCTGGGTATATTTCTCTTATTATACTTCATTACTGGCAGGGCATGAGTACTGTCTGTGCTTGCAGTGGTAACTTTTCCATGCCATACAGATCGTCCTGAGGTGTGCTTGAGAATCCACAATTATTAATAAGTGGGAAATTTTCATCCACATAAGGTAATGAGAGCTTTTGCAGAGTATTGCTGCAGGTACTGAAACATTTTAACAAGGTTAATTTGGGCAATGGAAGTACAAAGGCATATCTGGAAAAGCTGCTTTAAGAGCATTAGGTGTACTGAAGGTTGAGGACTACTTGGATCCTTCAGGATAACGCGAAGGAGGAGCTAGCATGCCTGCATTCCAAAGCCTTCATTTACTGCACAAGAACAGCTGCAAAATTGAGAAGGTTTTTTAAGAATCTTCTTAAAACCATGGAAACAGAATGAAGTGGATGCAGATGCACAAAAATGTCAGTTAACCAAGAGGGAATATTGTCAATAACACTGTCATTTCTAAGCTGAGGCAGCTACTAAAAGATGGATTTTGCCTATGGTTGCTGGTGTTTATTCTGTAATGTTCTTGTTTTTTTTGGAGCTGTTTACATAGATATGCCTCCTTTTTGCTTTTGAGTTTTTTCTGCAGCTCCTTCTTCATCCAATGAACTTCAGCAAATGATTTTTTAAAAATTTGGATGGAGTGATTGTTACATGTTTTGCTCTGTAGCAATCAGATCCTTTCACAGGTATGAGGTAGTGAAAGAAGCTTAAAATAAGCAGCCAGACATGAAGGGATTGTGCTAATTTAAATTTAGGACAAGATTATGTCATAATATGGTAAATTCTTTACTGTCAACAAAAATCTTATTTCCCTTTTCTGAGAAATCTAAATTTAGCTCCTAGCTGATACAGTTTTTTACTGTTTGTTCCTGATTAACAACATAGTACATCTCTATGTACTCTTTGATGGGACTTTCATAAATATATTTAGAATGAGAAAATATTCCTGTGAGATTAAAAACCCCAACCAACAAAACCCCCACAAAAAAACTTCACACGAGACCAGGCCTTACTCTATGTAGTTCTGCAAAATAGCTCAGACTGTCAAAAACTTATGTGGATGTATTGGTGTGACAGAAAAAAAACTGCTGTTCCTCTGTGTCATTTGGTTAGTGGAACAGAAGATGACATTCAGCAGCTGTTTTCTTCAAAGTCTGGAGAGAGCAGAGTATAGATTGTGACCAGACCATTTTGTCGTTGTTTGCCTTCTCCAGGAGCAGGCTTTGTGCAGAGGTGCTGCATTTCCAGGGGTGCGGTGCCACCACAGGCAGTGAGTGCCCTTCCCTCTGTCCCCTTGACCGTGTTGCCCCCCGGCTGTGCGCTGTCCCCCTCTGTGCAGCCTGAGGTGTGAGCAAGGTGGGCATGAGCGGGTGGCCTCTGCTGCTGCTCCGCAGCCACGCCGCGCTCAGCCACCCTGAACCGGCAGCAATTCTTGCCTTGGTGCAACAATCAGTGACAGGGGTGACAGTACCTTGGGGATTCCTCTGACAGCACAGCTGAGCGTGGTGTTGTATCCTGCGATCACAGAGCGGTTCACCAAAGGGTGGGTGAATTTGGGAGCTTCGGAGAAGTCGTGTTCTTTGTAACAAGGGGGTTTGTAAGTGGTGCCTGCAGTTCAAAGAGACAAAACAGTAAGAACAGTGTTGGCTGCAGTTCTGCTGACTTGTGTACAATCTATCTGTCATTTATTTTGTCTGTATGATTTGAAGAAGCTTCAAAGCTTTTGGCGTTTGTGATATAAAAAGTCTTTAGATATTAGACATTTAATTCTAAAACACATCTCATCTTTAATGTGTTAGTTAAGGTAAAAGGTCCTGGCAATCATGGGTTTTCAGCTTCTGTTAAAAATATGATAGCCATATGTATGCAGGAAAAGTCTTCACCACAGACATCTTCCACTTTTAACCCCGAAATATAAATATAAGCCCTCTATTGTATTATTTACTTCAGACAGTTTAGGAAGACTGTGTGATTAAATATTTTTAAACTAACTTTTATTAAATATTTTAACTTTTATTAAATATTTTTAAACTAACTTTTGTATTAGTACATGAGATCTTCCTAGATAAAGGCTCTTGATGCTAAAATTCTTTATAAATGCTAGTTATTAAATAATGAAAATATCTTCAGGGGTGCAGCTAGTAAAACTCTATTTTCCATTTTGCCAGTGTATTACTTCTGGTACTTAGTGGATTTTGTGGTCTTTGGTTTGAATAATATGTTACCTGTTTTTTGGATGTGGGCAGGATTTTTGGTGGTTGCAGCAGTTTCACTCAATCCACACAAATTTTCACTGAAGATTCGAAAAAAATACTCATTTCCCATAATCAGGTCTGACACTATACAGTTTGTGCGACGATAGTGATCAAAAACCGTGTACCATTCCTGTAACAAAACTGCACTGTTTAGGAAGATGTTATGGAAGGTCAGACTGGTGCTGCTTTTGGAATAGAGAGAATATTTTTTGCTCCAAGGAAAAGACAGGCTGACAGGTATTTAACACTAACCTGTGATATTTTGTTGCTCTCTGTGAAGATCAGCTGATCTATTTTCTTACTTTTATATTCTGGCAGTATGATAGGCGTACGAATGTTTCTATTTAGAGCAAAAAATTCCCTCAACTCTCTACCATATTTTAGCCATACTCATATCTGGGGAGTCTGATACAAAATGTGTACTCAGAATGTGCCTGCTTAATGGGGTATTCCATGAGAAAGATATTTTTTCAGTTTGACAGGCATTCATACATCTCCCAGTACATACCCTGGTATGCCTGGCATCACACTTCAAGTCTAACTCTTCCTCCGTTCCCTTCAATTTTTTTCTGCATTTATGAAAAATATAATTGCAAATAGAAAGTAAAATTCCACCTTCTAAGGAGAGCTGTCTATGCAGTCATCACCTGAGACAGCACAGGCTTGGTCTCTTCCATTTTATACAGAGCATTTAATCTTTCATCTTTTGGGGGTTTTTAGATTCTATTTTTTAATGTTTAATTGCCTCTGAGGTGCCACAAGACACCTTGGACACACAAATGAGTGTTATGAACTCAGTCATTTCCCTCAAGTCTCTGTGTTCCCAGAGCAGGTGCTGGTTTAACTCCCTTCAGAGCCACAAACCCAGCCAAGTTTTTACCATGGTTTTTTTGTCAGCTTTCTGAACGGTGTAGCCCAAGATCTGAGCATTGCCATCGTCCTGGGGAGGTGTCCACTCCAGGGCTGCATTAAATCCCCAAACATCTACAAGCTTTATATTCTGAGGAGGACCAGGCTTGTCTGCAGAGGAGACATAAGAAAAAACATTAGCTTTTAGTTCAGGATCCAAGAGCTTTGTCATTTCCCCATGCAGGGAAAAAAAATAGAACCTGATAGCAATCTGTAACATTCCATAGCAACACACTTCATTTATGTTAAAACTGTAAACAAGAACACTGGGAAATTTTCAAATACCCTTTGAATATTCTTTAGAGAGGCCTGAATCCTACAGAGAAATAGAAAACACACTAGAATTAGTAACATCTTCAAAATGGAATAAGAAGTTTGTGTTGTTTGGATGGATGTGATTAACTCTTTAACTGCAGTTTTATTACTTACTTTGTTACCTCAGTGCAATTTCTTGGCCATTTATCTACATTGCTGCACCAACCAGGGCAGTGGTATGTGCCTTCCAGCTGAGGAAGGCCAGCCATTTGGGAACACACCTTTTCCCTCTTGGCTCAGTGCTTGACTTGCCCACTAGGTGATTGCTCTGTAATAACTAGAAAATGAACAAACTCTCAAAGAGATAGAGAAATCTGTGTCCTTTTTAAGATACATGGAAATATAGAGAAAAACAACATAGAAATGATAATAATTTTAATTTTTTCTTTTTGAGGATCATTCGTATTTATACCATGTTGTTTAGTCAAATACTATAAGGTTTAGATTAGATTTATTAAATAGTATTTCTGTCTTTTTTGAGTACAGCAGTTCACCTTTTTGATGTTAGATTGTTGCACCCAGTTATGGGGACTGCTGGGGACAGCTAGATAGTTCATCTTGTTATTGAGTGAAAAATAGTTCAAGATCATTCTAGACAGCTGAAGGGAAACTGTCTCCCCATTGTGTAGCTAAACTGGAAAAATTAAGAAAATGGTACGAATCTGATGGATGTAGGTTTGAGATGAGCAAAGCACAGAGGAATGTAATTATAGGTGGCATGTAATTTAATTCCTTAAAGAAGGATATGCAAACCAGTAATGAATCAGTGTTTGTTATTAGGGGAACTGTGACTTTCTACATCAAAGTACAATGTGCTCATTCTCTTTTCACTGACAAACTTTGGAATTGAAAACTGCTTTATAATTAGGTTTGACCCCTACTGTCCTCCTTCAAAGTGGTGCCTGCTAGAACACTGCATGATGTCTGATAAGGGATATGGAATGCATGACTCTCATTGCATTTATCACCCTCTTTCTGCCTATCTTAACTAGCATTTCAGAGAAAAACCTGCCATCCTCTGTGTTTCTCAGCAGCCACCAACCAGGTAAAGCCTTCTTACATTTCCTTCTCTGTTTCGGAAGTAGGGAATGACAATATATTGTCCAACGAACAACATTGCTTATAGGGATGTGGAAATGCATTTGTTGGTAACATGAATCACATGTTAATCACATCATTTTAGAAGAAAAAAACACATAGTTGTTTTGTTAGATATGTATTTCATTATAGAAATCAATTAATCTATTCTGATTTAAGAGAAGAATTTTTCGTATTACATACCTGTCTGCATATGTATGAAGAACAACCTTAAAAAAGGCAGAGATGGATAAGTTTGCTACATGGATTTTTATGTTCTTGATTTTTGTGGTTCAATGGGATAATGCAATCTGCAAGATCTATCCAAAATTTCTTCGTAGAATGGTAGAATATTTTTTTCTCAGTAATAACCAGTACATCTCTAGCTTGTGGATAGAGGATGGGAAAAGTTAAATTTACTGATGCTTCTGACCCAAATTATTTTTTTCTGTAGGGCACTGTGTCAGAGTGGGGATTTATATTCTGAGGAAGTATTCTGTCTTACTCTCAGCACAAGCTCAGCTGAGGAGTTTTGAAAACTAATGAAATTTATACAATGGGAAGAAGAGATAAAGTGTGAATTATCTTTCAAAGATAAATTATAATTTATATCTTCAAATAATACCTAATGAGAAAAAGAATTAATTTCAGTTTAAAAAATATATAACTGAGGTTTGCTTCAGTCAATAGAAGTCATGATGAAAAACATAATTTATTGATTCATGTAGAGGGTGAAAGAAGTTGAGGGAACTGTATTCTCCAGAGATTGGAGATATTTTCATTATCTTAGAACTTTCTAAAAGTCTAATTTCTAAAAGTCTAATCTATTTCTAAATATTCTATTCCCATAGAAAAAGTGCATTTTTTTTCATCTATAGACTAAATGGCAACAACTGTTTTGGCAACGAGGGAAGGTGATGGCAGTAACAGAGTTGTTTCCTCTAGTTTGGAGCTGACCTGACTCATCACCAAGCAGAGCTTTTGGCTACCTGCACTCTTGCCTTACCCCAAAAAATGATAGGTGCTGAAGCCACAAGCATTACTTCTTCATCAAGGAGACTTTTGCCAAGGGAAGTTAGCTGATGAAAAGACACCTCAAAAGATCACTGATTGACTTGTTGTGTCTCTGAAAGCCAGGCTGGCTTTTCAGCCTGCTGTTCTACAGCACCTAAAGCACCACCAGGAATGTAGAAAGAGTGCCTGAATCACCCATATTTTTGTCGTGCCAAGAGAATAGAAAATCTGGGGAACAAAAAGTGCAGTTAACAGATTTGAGAAAATGTAGTTCTGATGACAGAATAACAGAATCAAGAATCAGAGTAGATGCCCTGATTGCAGAAGTATCTGCAATATATGTTACAAGCCCTTTCTCTTCTTGGTCATAAATTAATGAAATATATGTCTTCCCATTCATTTGACCAACCTGCCCAAGAAGTACAAAATTAATGCCTGTCCTCCAACTCTTACCTGTGTGATAAGATTAGTTCCTTTTTTCAATCATTCATTTCCTGTATGGTATAACTCTGTGGCAATGATAGATGGATGTGTTTTTGTGACTTTCTACACAAACAATAGGCAGAAGATACTTGGTGCTATGGCCTAAGAGCAATGGCCAGAATCAAGAGTCACTAACCAGTTTTGGAAAGATAATTTAGAGTGTAGGGTGCACTACTCCCCTTTACCTGAGTCAGAGAATGGCTCAAAGCTCTTTCAGTTCCATCCCTGTGCCCTGGGCAGGGACACCTTCCAGCAGAGCAGATTGCTCAGAGCCCCATCCAGCCTGGCCCTGAACACCACCAGGCATGGGGCATCCACACCTTCCCATGGCACTCGGGATTATTTTGGTTTAGCTGCCATTTACTTATTTTGCTCTTGCAGAACTGCAGTCATCCTCTTGAGCAGAAGCAGCTGCTGGTATTAAGACATATTTGCTCCAATTTTTTATGCAGTTCTTGTTTGCTGTTGGCACCATTGCATACCCATTCTGCCAACATAATTAATAAAACTTTAAGCAGAGCAAAGTCAGCATTTTTAATTCCAAAACATGAGGAGTTGAGCCAAAACAAATATTCAAAAAATGTATTGATACACTGGAAGAAATTTGGGATAACATCGTGAAAATGTGGGGAAAGAGAAATAAAAACAGTTACCAAGAATGTTAAAAGGAGTGGTAATAAGGAGAAATAGAAAAACCCTGGCTAAACATTAATGAAATCTGAATAGGCAAGATCTCAGAGTATCTCTCACAAAATCCCAACAGAAGTTAAAGAAATTTTGGCAATGCATTCCTTTAAAATGACATTAGAAAAGAGACTGGAAATTGTATAATAGTGAATAAACCCCAGAATAACTAGACACTCTTAAGAGGGTAAGGCATAACATGTGAATTTTTCAAATTCACAGGACTGTGCCTACTAATTTTTGGAACTGTAGAGGTATATTATGGTAATGATTTTATCTTCCTATCCTTATCTAATAAAAAAACCCCATGTAAGAATACATCCATTCCAAGATTCTTATTTCCTTCCTTGAGTACAATATGGCTATGCCTAAGAACACCAGAACTCTGAAATTCTATCTTTCTCAGAGTAATAGAAAGGAGATTGATAAGGATGATCAAAGATATGGAATGGCATCTGTTTGAAAATAGTCAAAATGAAGAGAGTAAAACTTGAGAAAATTAACTGAGGCAAGTGGGACTGAAGTCTGTAAACTCATGAATAACATGGAAAAGCTGAATGATTATTGATGATTTTTTCTGATACAAAACTGGATGTCAAATGAGATTGTCAGAAGACAGACTCAAATCAAAACAAATAGGTATATGTACTTAAAATGAAATTCCTTATAAAAGGATGTTTGGATTCTCAAACTAGACCTGGATTAAAATACAGACTGAATAAAATTAGGCAAGAAAAAGATCACTAAAGATTACTAAAGAACTATGGAATGCAAAGAATATCCCTCACCCTCTTAAAGTCTCTAGGACACAGATAATTTCTAGGTGGGAAAATGTAGTAGGAAAATAAGATCACACACTAGCCCTGCTCTTTATCCTACCATCTGCAGCCAACCATTGAAAGAGAATGGATTCTGAGATAGTTGGACCTTTGGGTTACCTCAGCCTGGCCATTATTTTGATTTGCATGATCTGCTTAATTCTGATGTTGTCAGGGTCTTACCTATGATTTGTATTGTTATTGCAACTTTATCAGACATGTTTTCTATCTGAAGAGTGACTTCATATGCTCCTGAGTGATGAAGCTCTGCTTTTCTGATGAAAAGGATGGTGTCTGTGCTGCTGTTCCGAATTCCCACATCTTTGGAGTCTAGAGCTTGACCATCTTTCAGCCAAGTGATTTTGGGTCTTGGTTTACCCTAAATAGAGACAAAAAACTTGTTTTAAGGTTTTAGTATTTCCATTCTTCTCTTAGCAATAAATTTAGAAGGCTTAATGTAATACACAGAGTTGAGATAGTAAACTCCATAAATACTTAACCATTTTTTTTCCAGACAAATATTTGCTACCACCTGTGTGGTTTAGTGGCACCATGCTCTGAGGATGCCATTTAGTTAGAAACTGAACTGATAGTGAGAACAAATGCAGAAATACTATAGTGTACTGGGCTCTTTCCCAGGCATCAGAGTGGCCAACAGGTGATCTGACTTATTCTGATTGTTATTAGCAGAACCCTTACACACCTGAGGACTTTATTAGCTCCACTCCCCTTCTCCTCTCGTTCTTAAAATGTTTGCTGCTCTGTCCTCCAGCCTTTTGAAGATTTTTTAAAAACAATTATTGTAATCTTGTGAATGGGATGTAATATTGGGGATGTGAAATTTACTGTATAATTCTTTCTGCACTGCAAAATTCTTTTGGTGACTGTCAACCTAAGCAGTCAGGGTTGCTACACCCATGGAAGATGGCATTGTGGAATCGGTGAGATACCAGTGGTGTGCATCACTCTCATCCAGCCATTTCCAGGAAAAATGGTAAGTACTATTTAGTTCTTCAAAAGTTATTGGGGGGATACTTCCACAGTACAACTCCAACCAAGGAATCCCAAAAAAACCCCCCAGAAAATGGCCATAACATATTTATTAAGTGTATTAATAGTTAATCCAACAGAAAATAACTCAGTGGGGGTTTTTAAGTTTCTGCCAGATTAGCAAGGTGAAAGAGAGCAGCACAGGTCTGGAGTGGTTCATTCAGGTGGGTGGGGAGGGAAGGTGGGACCTTGCAGGGCAGCAGTCAGCTCTGCTCAGGCTGCCTAAGGCACTGAAATGGGGACTCTGTCTCAGGTAAAGAGCACAGAAAGCAGCTCTGCAAGGTTCCTCAATCCACTGGAAAGACTCTTTCTCTGTCTGAAACACTCCTTTAGCCTACAGAGGGAGATTAAGATACTCAGAGTCTTGGTTTTGGTGCCTAACTACACAGAATAATAATGAATCTTTGTGCATTGCTACACCTTTATTTCAGGTGTAGCAGAAGGTCTGTGCAGTCTTTTTTTTTTTCCAGTGTTATTAGGAAAAAAACTTCACCTTTTATAAGAGTCAGGCCAAGATCTGTCCAAAATTGTACTAAAAGATGTCTAGAACACCTAGAAATTGCTACTTGTTCATTGATGATCTTTTTCTCTAACTCATCGGATGTATTGTAGTTTATTTTACATCAGGGCTGATGTATAGACCTTGAATGAGCAATGGTTTTGCATTCTCTCTCTCTGGTAAATTGTTTTCCTACAGCTTTCTGCCAAGGAGCATAGTTAAGAGAACCTCAGGCCTGCAGCATTGAAATAATAGATACAAGAGAGTTTTGTCCTGTTCTAGTGTACCTGTACCCTGGTCTCATTTCACTGAACCCTCACAAAAACCTGTTAGAGCAAGAAATGGCTTTCTCTCTTCAGCTGGAATGTATAGTAGAAATTCTGGAATAAGTGAAAGGGTTTGGGTTGTTTTGTGTTTTATGTTCCATAGTTGTGTCTTGTTATTGGTGAACAGGCCAAGAACTGACTCTATTTTACTTCCCACATATGCCTGTATTTTAAAGTGATATGAAGATCCTCCTTGAAAAATTTGGCTAGGAAATGCTTTGAAAATAATCTGCCTAAATAGTATAGTTCTATGGGCATTTATTTAAATTTCTACTTTGTCAAGACAAATACTTGGCAGGTTTTCAGACTGATTACAAGGTTGTTGCTGCTGGTGTTCTAGTGTGGTTGATCAGATATGTTCACTCACAGCTCCTCCTTTTCTGAGGAGCTGTGAGAGCCAGTGAAAGATTGCAAGTGTTCAAAGTGTTGGTTTTCATATACTCTTATATTTATAGACTGTGAAAAGCATAATCAGATAGAAAGCATGTTCCTAATACATATGTCAGAGGATTGGATTTCTGCAATGTGTAATAGATAATCTGAGAGAGAACAGTGAGCGACAGAGTAGCTAAATAGCACCAGAGAAACTTAGGGAGTTCACAGCCAGGGAAGAATGAATTTAAATGCTCTTAGATATTTATATTCACACATTTATGATGGACAAAAAGACTGCTCAGTACTACTGTGAATTTTAACCACTAATAGCACGTAATACCCCTCCAATCACGTGCCATGTAGTTAATTTTGAGGCAAGAATTTGTTGATTGTCTTCCTTTCACCAGAATGTTCCACCTGCTTAATGCACTCAACCAAAAAAAAAAACCGTTAGTAACAATATTTTACTTTCTTTTTGGGACATTTTGATCTAAAGGCTTAAATAGATCTGCCAGTAGCATTAAACCCAGGATACCTTGACAATGTATTTCACAGAATTTTACTGCAATGACCACAGAGGTCACTGGAAAGGTTGCAGAGGCTGTAAATAGTAGAAGACACTGGCTTCCACGTTCACTAGATTCTAGATTCTGTATCTACTTAGAGTCTTCTGCAATAGAAATTGCCAGCGACTTAAAATTTTTCAAAATGTGAAGGGAAAAGTTCCTTTTGATTTGCTTTTTTTTGAAAGGTCATCAGTATTACATATTCTAAATAGCTGTAGCCACAGTTCTTAATACTGTGAGAGCTGCAGTTCAACACTACGACAAATTTAATTCACTCAAAAAATACGTATTGAATTAAATTCAGGCTTTGTTCTCAGAGCAAAATCTGGTGTTGCTGGATAGATTTTGGCATTTTTGTTAGCACTACCCTTTAGGAGACAAGAGCTTGTACCAACACATGATTTGTCAGTCAGCTACTCAAATCACTTTTCAATCAGTTGGTTCAATTTGGCCAAATTTGCCAGAGCACTCAAAATCTCTAAGATTAGCTTAGTACAGTTCTGTGAAAAATTGATCACTGGTTGAAATGCCAAAACCTCAGTTAGTGTCCGCACTGAGAAAAGTCAGGCAAAGCTCAGTCTTTTAACTCTTTTGTTTGGCAGCAGCTGAATGGTGAGGCAGGGTTAAGTGAAGCTCTGGATTAGTTGCCACATGCACTTATCCTGGCCAGGGAGCTGAGGACGTGTCAGTGAGGGAAGGAGGGCCCAGAACTGGCAAATCTCTGGGAATGTTGCAGGGAGGCTGCTCTCAGCAGAGGAGGTGCTGCATGTGCTGGGACAGTGCTGATATGGGGCTGTCATGGTGTAGCACCTCCCTTCCTGGCAGAGGCTTTGGGGGAGCAGAGGCAGCCTTGACTCTGTGTATGCACTGCCCTCAGCAATGGCTAAAATACCCCAAAATTATCAATACTCTCTCCAGCACTAATTCAGAACACGACCCCATAGCAACTTCCATGAAGAAAATTAATGGCCCTGTCAAAACCAGCACAAGGGGACACAAGACACAAATCTCTAAAATGCTAAACTTTATTCCCCTGCTTATAGGACAGCTTGTCAAATTTGTGCAATTTTTCTTCAACTTGGACATCAAAGCAAGAAAAATATCTGCTTATTTTAGGGGTTTTAAAAAATAATTACATAACTCAGAAATAGCAGATGTACAAATCTTGAATTTTGTGTGTGGCTAGACATCAGTAAAAAAGTAATTTTAACAGTTTTGGAGATAAGAAATGTGAAAGAAAAAAATGCCTTATGATTATGCTGAAATAATTCAAGCATGCAATTCAAGAAGGGGATGCAAATGTGTACTAATGAGATATCTCTGAAAAAAAGCAACTTTTCATGTGACCCAGTAACCATAGTGCAAAAAGACATGTACCTGTAAGTTTACATAAATTTTGCTCTAACAATATTTTTCCTGCCAGTGCTGCTCAAACAAAAGAATACAGGTGATGTGTGCATATTTGTCTCCCTTGTGGAAAAAAAATGTTTTGCATATGTCCAGTATCTTTTATATGAGAATTTCAAAGCTCATCACTAGTAATAGGATTAGATTTCTAGAAATGTCAATTCTGGACTGTAGGGAAATTTCAGTGTCTTAAAATTTTAACTGAAGACTTGATTAAGTGATATATCTGTTATTACTGAGGATATCTGTGTCAGAGCCAGAGTCTGTAATTTACCATTTCTTTTGCTATTTCTCCCTTAGGAAACCATTTCCTTGCACACACTAATTCTTGCACTCTATTGTTCTAGTCTTGCATCTGAAAAAAGGCATGTGTAGAAATGGTCAGGTCTGTACAGCTAGAAAATGCCAAGATGAGGTAATTGGTCAGGTCAGTCTGGTGTATATTTTAGCAATTTTGTGCATGCCTTAGTGAAGTGTAGTTGCATACATGCACCCTTGATAACCCTCAGCATGCTCTGGTTTTTATACCTTCATGCACAGTAATGCCCAAGCAGGTCTTTGTACACATACTGGGGTTCTGCATCCCAGGGCCAACTGGGGTCCTGCCTTTATTTGCAAACTCTGATTTTTGCAGTCAGCCTTTCAGAATTTAACATACATGCTTTTGCCAAGGAAGTTGCCCAGTGGCATCAAGTGCCTTGGTTCCAGAAGAGTAATTAGTTGGATTCTTACACTTTTGTCTGCTTCTCCCTAAGGTGCCTCCTGTGCTCACTCAGTAAGCAGGAATGGGCTTGCACTTACTTAGAGCACTTTTTTCTTCTTCCCCAAAAGGTGGGATTAAGGAAGAAACTCTGACTGTAAAAAAAAAAATTTCTGAAAAAAAGAGTGATTCCCTCCCCTTCTCAAATTTTTGAGAGGGTTTCATGAATCATCAGCCATACTTGTGTAATTCTGCTTAGGCAGTGAAGTAATGGAAACTTGCATTAGGGAAACTGCTTTAGGTAAGAAATCATAAATAACCATGACAAAATGGAAGCTGATACATACCTGAAAAGGGATCACAATATTGATTGTTTCACCCACTTTCTTCACCAGAGTCTGTCTGAGGTGGCGTGGCAGCCAGAATTTGGGACGCTCTGCAGTTAAGCATTAGCACACTAAATACAAAACTTTTGATGATATGCAACATTATTTATAGCAAAAATAAGGCAATGGATAACTTTAAGCATAAGAAAATTGTGGAAACACTGTTTGTACTTTTAGGGACTAGCTCAGTTTCTCAGTAGTTTCAAATGTATTTGTTCACTGGATAACAAGTTAATATTAAGTCTCATATATTTACATCTGAGCTTGTTGTCAGTGACAGCAGCATTATGAAAATGTGTCACATCTGAAATGCCAAATTTGGGTGGCTTCTGTTGGATGTGAGTCTTCTATATGGACTTTATTTCTTTGGAAAAATTGTTCAGTTCAGTAGAAAGGATGGACAAGGAAGGTATTGGAGTAAAGGAGTGATGACAGATTATGATTATCTGTTGCTATATTGATATTGCAGCACCTTGTAAATTGCCACTGGGAGGTATTTATGGACACACTCAGAAAGCACAGCAACTGATGGGTTCCTTTATCTTGCTACAGTCATTCAGTTACAGTTCTTTCTTTGAGATGGATGTAGTGGAATCTCTTTGTAGCATCTTACTTTCACTAACAAATAAGGACATTACTGCATGTTTTATTTCACTGGCCTCTGCTTTCCTCTACTTCACTGGAAAGCTTTCTATGCTCTCCTTTTATCCTTAGTTTTCCCTATTATTTACGGAAGGAATTTCTTAACATACAGTCTTCATGACCATTTGGTATTGAGACACATTAAACTTTGTTTTATTTACATTGGCTCAATTTACTGCCAGTGAGACTCTGGCAGACACTTCGTGTGAGCCAAGGTTGAGGAATCCACTATTAGCAGCTCTTGATGTCTTTTGGACTCCAGTCAAATGAATTTTAATCTACTGCTGTTGGGTGATACACAGGGTGGTAATTAATAATCTGCGACAATGAAGGAAATAGATCTCTTGCCATAGCCAACACAGTCATTTAGCAGTAATATAGCAGCTTTCCAAGCAGCGAGGTAAATATTACATAAATGTTTCTTAAATGCTGACAGTGCCATTGCAAGAGGTGAAATGTCCATATTTTGAACGTAAGAAGTAGAATTTTATTTTAAGAGCTATGCTTTACAAATATAAGACCAGGGTGCTGTAGAGATGTTCTCAGAGGCAGAAGACACTGGGCACCTAATCCAAGTGGAAGAGCAGTTTGTGTGTTATTCTCAGATAAAGGCAGAATTTATTCAGTATAGATACTCACGCAGGATCTCTTGAACAGTAACTGGCTCTTTTATTGTTGCTGCTGCACTCTCACCAGCCAGGTTTACAGCCTTGATACGGAAATAAAGCTTGTCCCCCGTGACCAGATCTTTAATCAGTGCAGATGTGCGCTCAGTTAGGCCGGGAAGAGCAGGAATCCACTCTGTAGCTACAAGTACAGTATTTGCATATTGCAATAATAGATTATTTTTCCAAACTGAGGCCTTGTTTGCAATTGAAAGCAAATTTCTATTAGGGTAAAGTGAACTCAAGCTGCAACACCATACTTAAAAGGGAATAAAATAAGTTGGGAGAAGAACTCTGGATCAAGGAAATGTGTTTACATGTGGAGTTAAGCAATCTCTACACTTCGTTACTCAAAATTGCTAAGGATAAGGGAATCATCTTTGGGTAGTTTCTTGGCATTTTGTTTTATGGAGCTTAGAGCTGTGGGACTTCTTGGCATTTATTTTACTACATGGGAATGGGCAGAATTTTGGAAGTAGATTTAGCAAGAAAGTGAAGGCTTAATTTAATTTTTTTGCTTGGAGTAAATATACCTTTTGTGACTGTCCAAAGAGATTGAGAGCCACATATGCTGAAAACAATAATAGAGCACATAACTGTTGGAATTTATTGTTTAATTCTCGATTGACACAGTAGAACAGAATTCTTAGTGCTTCCTTGTTATAAAGCACAGAAATATGACTGATAAAATCATTCTGCTCTGACAATGACATAGAGATTCTGGTAATTCTATAGTGATGTCTCATTAAGGACTGTAAATTATTTCTGCGTAAATTATGCCCTGTAAACCCCCTAGTTTAGATTATTTGGCAATTGAGCCTAGTGTCAGGGAAAATGTCAATATTGAAGTGACTATAAATTTGTTGCTGGATTTTTATGATGTCAGTATTATGTTGTAGCAGCACAGAACATTGAATTTTGTAGCTATGGTGCTGTTACACTCTCTATTGCCAGTAATAGTATTAAATGAGGTAAAGTATCTTTAAAGTTTGACTGATGTCACAATAATGTTATTTTCTGTTTTAAGGAATATGCAATTCATGAATGATGCAGAAGTATAGGAGTGACTATAGAACAGTAATGATATTTTTGTGTTACTAATGTTTATTAAAACTTATGATGATTGTGAAGATGACATTATGGATGTGACTTCCATGATTTTACAGTCACATCGTAGTGAGTATGGTGATGGTTGGAAGGATGGTAGACATAGATTAGAGTTAAAATTTGGTCAT
The DNA here is from genome assembly GCF_036417665.1 of Passer domesticus. Taxonomy (NCBI): domain Eukaryota; kingdom Metazoa; phylum Chordata; class Aves; order Passeriformes; family Passeridae; genus Passer; species Passer domesticus. The sequence continues at coordinate 39,464,439 of NC_087479.1, forward strand.
GCTGGATATGGTTAGGTTGTTGGTAGTGTATTGAGGTGAAGTTATTGCAATTGTAGCATTTTTAAAATGCTCTATGGCTGCTGTCTAGTACTCATGCTTACTTACATCCATCTTTGCAGTATTCCACCATGTAACCATCCAAACCCCCGGCTCCAATGCGCTCAGGGGGCCTCCACTTCAAAGAAACAGTGCTGTCAGAAACATCCTCCACTGTGAAGTGGGTTGGTTCACTTGGAGGAGCTGTAAGGAAATACAGACAGTAGATTCTGAGAAACAGCAATACAACTGTGAGAATTCAAAGGTTATACAAGGAGTGATTAACCACTGATTTATGTACCACTGTCTGTATTAAGAAAATAAATCTATCTGAAGCTCACTTGTAAGTGTAACACCTATTACATCATTTAATAAAGACACCACATAAGATTTCTCTAATAGGAAGGGGAAAAAGAGGTTGAGATAGCAGTTCCTATTTACAGATGCTCACTGATGAAGAACCACTACAGAAAAGAAGACTTGCAGAAGGGAGTCCAATTGTCATCATAAGTCTGCAGAGAAGTTTAGAAATTAAATACATACCTTTTATATTCTGTACTTACACCCTGATTGTAACTGGACAAAATTTTCAAACTGACAGTGGTTAAATTTCTCTTCACTCACACAGTGAAGAAAATTACCAAAAGTTATGACTGCATGTTTACAAAACCACTGCTTCTGATTTGTGCATTTGTAACAGAGGCATACTTGAGAAAAATATTTTGGGGATAAAAAATTTTGTTTTAGATATAACTTTTTCATATCTCTTCAGAACAGATGTCATGGCTTTTTATAAACCCACAGTTCAGAAAGACCACTAGCTAGATTCAGTCTTCTGCAGCATGACTATTTTCCACTAACTTAAAAATAATCAAGAAAAGCCCTTACTAGAGGATCCAAAATACACATAAATGTTACTGTGAAATAATTGATACCAAAAAGCAAACAGAAAACAACTTTTTCAAAATAACATTTAGGGTGCAGGACCATAAAATTTAGTATACATACATAAGAGCAATCATGTATGTTTGGCATATGTATATTATAAATTGAATATCTACTAAATATACATAATAGATTTTACAAGGTAAGTTAAATACACATTCACAAATTGTGGAACTAATTGAAATCAGTCTTAGTTCCCAAAGTTATTGCAAAAGAAAAACAACCCAAAAAATATCACCTAATTTCATTTCTGTAACTGTCAAAAATTTTCATATTCACATGGTAGCAAGGACAGCACACAGGAGGAAATGCAATTGGGGGCATAAACAACACAGTACACGATCAAAACCCCAAACCTCTTCTCTGAAGAAGTAAGTGTGAACTTTATCCTTAATCAAGTAAAACTCTGCCTATCCCATGAAAACATTGGACCTTTTTTTTCAGTAGCTCCACTTGATGGTTCTTGTTTGACCTCTTTTGTTGCAGACCAGCTGTTGTGAGTTTGAAATCCAGAATTAAGAGACTCTTCTTGCAGTTCAGCCTTCCCTTCTGACTCCTTCACTGCATCATCTGCTTTTACATTATCTCCGTCAGCAGGCTGTCCCCCTTCACTGTTATTTGTAGATTTAGAAACTCTAGTCATTTTAATCTCCAGCTGTTTGTATTTTTGTGGGTCTTCTCCCTAAAAGTCTTAGCAGGCAGGCTTCCTGAGGACTCCTTTAGCTTGCTCCTTGCTCAGGGACTGCAGGAGACACTGCACTGCTGTATTGGGAAGGATTATTTATAGAAAATCATTCCTCAAATATTTTCTTAATCATCTATCCTTTTAGCTGTGGAGAGGGCTGGGATTAAGGGAGCACTGGACGGGATACTGTGATATTTGCACCCATAAGGGAATGGGAGAAGCTGAGAGGGACAGGGAAATCTCTGTCAATTAGTTCTCCTCCTTTCCAGATCCAGCTTGACTCTCACACTTCTAATTATAACAACTAAAAATTCATCAGCAATTTCATGAAACTGGAACCTCTGTGCTCTTCAGGAAGAGGAATGAGAGATAGAGGGATATTACAAAGGAAAAGGTTGATTAAATATAGAATATAGAAGTGGTTGATAGCTTCTTTCCTGACACATTCTTTTTAGCTGTAAAAGGAGTTGAAGAGAAGAGATCAAAATTGTCCTGTCTTGGTTTTATCCTAGAAATACCACGGAGTTTCCAAACTCACCAATGGGCATGAAGGGTTGTGAGGCAGGGCTTGGCCGGGACATGCCAATAGAATTGACAGCATAAATCCGCATCTCATAAACCACTCCTTCAATCATCCGCTTGGCCTCGTAGGTTAGCTCTTTTAAAAGGTCAAAGTTCAGCCGCATCCATCGGTAGCTCTTCTTCTTCTTTCTCTCTAAAATATAGCCTGGAAAGGACAGCTGTTATGATGTAAAAGAACTGGAAATTGTTTTCTCACATGCAGGAAAAAAACATCCTTTTAAGCGAAGGAGAAATTTTCTTGAATGTCTAAGATGTGGTATAGAGTTAAAAAATTATTTCTTTTATTCAGCTTCAATTCACTAATCTTGGCTAACAGCCTAAATCCCCACATAGAATTAATTGGATAAACAGTTTGAAAATTCCCTTTTTTAAACATTAATGTTTTATCAAAGAACTGATGCTAGATCTCTGTGTTCTTTGCAAAGTCGTGGGAATTCAGATTGCTTCCCAGACAATGCAGCTCTGAGCTTGCTTCAGCCCTGCAGTGAGTGAGAGAGGGGCACTGACCATTTTTCTTGCTCTGATTTCCTTGGGAAGGAAAGAGAGCCTGTATGATAACAGAACAAAGAGAGCTGGGTGCACTGCAGACCAAATCTCCAGTACAGCTTACGGTGTCATCTCTGTACTGGAATCCATGTCTTAGCACTTCTCCAGAACATCCATAGCCTTTACTACACTACCATGCTGTTTTCCAGAATGACTAAGTGAGGCTGGATTATCAGTATAAAAGATAAATTTCTCATTTCCCAAAACTGGGAATGGAATCTGTGATTTTTAATGCTTAATATGGAGGATGGTTGTGTATCACATTGGAAACATAGATGTCAGATATTTTCCAGCTGACCTGCTACAAAGGACTACTGAACTGTTTCTTTCCATGTAGCTATATTAAATTTGTGCTGCTTCTCTGTGTTGCAGATAGAGTGGCTGGATGTGATCCACACAGGCTTCTTTCAAACAAACTTTGCTATGAAACTGTTCATTTTTAACTACAGAAAGACTATCAGAGAACAGTCATGTACACATGCCATGTGTCTGGGTGTGTTTTGTGGGTGTGCTCCTGCCCATGGACTGCAGATCTGTACAGATGTCTGTAACAGGGGGTAGCTGCAATAGTGTAAGTCTGTAGCAAGGACTTATAATTGAGCCATGCAGGAGAGTGATTCAGTCCCTGCTGCTCCCCAAGGTCATGGCTGTCAAACTTGCAGAGATCCCTTTGGTTCACCTGGGAAGGATGATTCACACTTAAGGTGTCTCCAGGGATAAGGAGAATGACAGGCACATTTGATTTGCTGGCATGCTGTGGGCACAGACACCATGCAGCCTTTCCTGTCAATGCTGAAATGCAAGAAGAGCATGGGAGTCTACAGAATGTTCTGGGAAAAGAACAGTGGAAGTATCTTTAAGCTGACAGGTTGTATCATCACTTTAAATACATTAAGACATACTCCTAGCATACTTGTTTTCAGTAGCTTTCAGAGTTAAATGCTGAAAGTGATGAACCTATGGTTCTTTTGGCATGTTTCTGATTTTTTCTCTCTTCAGCAGGGTCTGTGAGACTGAGAGAAGTTTTATAAACTCAGTTTCTGGGGTGTTTTGCTGTTATAGATAACCAGTGTTAAGCACATAAGTGTCAAAATGAAGAGATTTGCAATTAAAAAAAAAAGCAGAAAGGTGGTAAAATGACAATGCTGGTTGTATTGGTGACATTTGGTAAAGCAGATTATTTCCCCAAATGCAACAAATGCGTGAGAGTTAAAGACACTGTTTTAGTAATACAAAAAGCACACAAAACCCCCAGGAAAGGTGAAGATGGGGTGTGAATTTCTTTTTTATATCTGTTGGATACAGCTAATAAAGACTATCTGACTGCCTACAAAGCCATCTGTAACAATATGAAGACAGATGAGAATGAATGTGCCTTTTCCCCCTGCCTCCTTAACTTGCTTTTAAAGCTCTGTTTGAATGGTAGTGCTGCATTTTGGTTTTTCCTCTCCCCCTGCTGCAGGTGTTTTATGGGAGCTCTAGCAGTAGTGCAGCCCTGTGCTACCTGAAGGAACCTCCTCAGGTAGTGCCAAAGGTTGTTACTGGAACATCAACAAAATCCTTCCTTTGACAGTGAAAACAAAGCAAAGAACTTTTCAAAATATGTGCTCTAAAAACCCTACAAAACAAAATCATAGGCTTTGTATAGTCAGTGAGGTGGGGGTTGCCTGTGGTAATGGCACAACTACTGGTAAAGGTCTTTGCACATAATAACTTGACTTCTTGCTTGCTTCCTGTCAGAACAGATGAAACCACAAAGCACTGGCCCAGCAGCACCTTGTTCATTCCTGCACAGGTAGAGTCTTTCATTTAAATGAGACAGATCTTGTGGAAATGAATGAAGTCCAAACATCCAAATGCAAATACAAACTCGTCTCTTCCAGATACTATTCAGGGGATTAAAATAATTTTAGACATTTCTAGCTCTGGCGTCACCTGGGAGTCCATATAGCTTTCAATGTACATTTTTTTCAAAGAAACTCAAGCTCCAGAGATTTTTATTAAACAAATTGCTAGATATGGACTCCAGAGGAATTTTTTCCCCTAAAATTGGTCAAGATCCTGCATTTTTTTCTTTTTCTTCTGAGGATCACAGAGATTTCTATCTAAAACTCACCATGCTCTGTGCAGAACTTAAAATGGTGTCTGTGATAATCTTGATTGTGCCTGCTCATTTCCTGCATCACATGATAACTTTGAACTCTAGTTTTGAGTACCGAATTTAAGGTCACTAAAATGATTGAAACGATTTTATGACCCATTGTTTTATATGAAGTAGAATTATGAAGTAGTTTTCCACTATAAAACATTATATTGCATGAGTGCCTGAGATTGCAGATGTCTGGAGTTGATGACTGAGGTGGCCACAGATCTGTTTTAATATTCCTAGGTAAGCACAAAATCCTGTATACTGACTTAAAATTTCAGTCTTGAATGAGGACAGTTAGATTTAGCTATTTTTCATCTCACCTTTTCATGCTTCGATAATGTTTGCTGAAATACTTCTCTGACTCAAATGGCACAGGCAGGGGGCACTCTCTGCTCAGACTTGGAGGGGCAGACCCTGGGCCGGTTTGACGGTTCAGTGCATCACAGTAGCTCCTGCCTGGGGTCAGCCTTCCTTGTGTCTAAACAGGGAATCCTTCTGCTCCATTTCAAAGGAGCAGCACAAAATATATGCCAAGTGCAGGGGACTTCGTGTCTTTGGACTCTTACCAAGTACAGGTTGCCCACCATCGTATTTAGGGGGTTGCCACTGCACAGTACAATAATCTTCTCCAATGTTGCTGATTGTGGGAGCTTCTGGAGGGTCAGGAACATCTGAAGAAAGGGTGAGGATGAATGAGAGGTTTTATTGCTTCAATTTCTTTATGCAAGTAAATTAAATATTTTAACAGCTTTTTTTCCTGTGTGGTATTGGTGTACCCCAGGAATCAGAATTGGGCCCAGCCCTGTTTAATAACTTTATTGATGATCTGGATGAGGGTATTGAATCTATCATTAGCAAATTCATGGATGACACCAAGCTGGGTCAGAGTGTTGATTTGCTGGAGGGCAGGGGGGCTCTGCAGAGGGACCAGGACAGGCTGGGTCATGGGCTAGGGCCAATGGCATAAGGTTCAACATCAGCGAGTGCTGGGTGCTGGACTTTGGCAACAATACCCTCCTCCAGCACTACAGGCTGCAGGAAGAGTGTCTGGAAAGTGGTCCAGTGGAAAAGGACCTGGGGGGCTGGCGAACCATGGCTGAATGTGAGCCAGCAGTGCCCAGGTGGCAAAGAAGGCCAATGGCATCCTGGCCTGTATCAGCAGCAGTGTGGCCAGCAGGACCAGGACAGCGACTGTCACCCTGTACTTGACACTGGTGAGGCTACACCTCAAGAGCTGTGCCCAGTTTTAGGCTCCTCACTACAAGAGGACATGGAGGTGCTGGAGCACATCCAGAGAAGGGCAATGGAGCTGGGGAAGGCTCTGGAGCACAAGTCCTGTGAGGAGCAGCTGAGGGAGCTGGGGGTGTTTAGCCTGGAGAAAAGCAGGCTCAGGAGTGACCTTATTGCTCTCTACAGCTCCTTGCAAGGAGGGTGTGGCCAGGTGGGTTTTGGCCTCTTCTCCCAGGAAACCAGAGACAGGATGAGAGGACCCAGGCTTAAGTTGGACGGGAGGAGGTTTAGGTTAGACATTAGAAGGAAATTCTTCACAGAAAGAGTGATTAGATTTTGGAATGGGCCACCCAGGGAGTCACCAGCCCTGGAGGTGTTTATGTAAAGACTAGATGTGGCAATCAGTGCCTGATCTAGCTGACATGGTGGGGCTGGACTTGATGAGATCAGAAATCTTTTCCAGCCAAATTTATTATCCCATTCTGTGACACAGCTTTGTCAGATAGCAACAATAGGTACAGCCAGAATGTATTAACTTAGTCTAAAGGGAATCCTGCTCTTTGATGCTTCTTTGTTAGGTTGATCTCCTTTAAATGTTATTGATTATTCAGCTCCATTTTTCTTCCCAGACATAATAAAATTTTTGCAAAAATGTAAGGTAATTCTGTTCTGCAAGATGAGGCTTGCCCCAGGGTTTCCTATTTTCTCTAGAATAAATTTTATCAATTACTACTGCATGTTTCACATATTATGTCACTTTGGAGATATTTATAGTAAATATCCTGATTTAATATTTATAAAAGATGGAAGAAAACTTAGTATTTACCAAACAATTCTAAATTTTAATACTGTAGGTATTTCTTTTATCATTTCTGATTTGCTTATGACTTGTTCTTTTGTTATGTGTGTTAGGGTATCAGCAAATTAAATATTATGAAAAATTTATAAAACTGACTGACTCAAAATTATATCCCTCCCAGGTCTTTTGTGACTCATTGAAGAGTCTGTCAATCTGTTCATCTTCTATCAGATACATTATGTTTCTTTATTCCATTAACCATTTACTGCTTATGGAATGAAATAATCTCTGCTTAAAAACATAACCCATGACAAAATGACTAAAAGCTTTTCTTATTTCTGACAAGAATGAAGCATGTACTTCAGAATGGATTGTCATCCATAAAATGATAGAATCACCTGAAACACGAAATACATGGATTACAAGTGGGAGTTCTTCTCTTTTTACCTCTGAAAAATACTTCTGCTGAATTTATGATTGATAATGTTTTTCTCTTTATGATCCTTTCCCATTTTTCTAAACCTAAAGTTGGAACTTGTATCAGAGAGACTTTTAGACTTTTTGAGAAGGGTGAGCTTCAGCAGACTCAAGATTCTTTCATGCTCTGGCTGTTTCTTTCCTTCACTTACCAATAACTTTGACTGTGATATCAGCCTTATCTTCTCCAACTGGATTCTTAAGTATAACTCTGTAAACTCCCTCATCCTCTTTTTCTGCCCCTTCAATGATGAAGACACAATGGTCTTCATGCATCTCCACACGGACTCTGCCTTCAGATTCACACAGGAGCTGTGGGCAGTGAAATGGACAGATAAAATCATTGCAAGTTGTGCCAGGGACAGCCTGATGAGAAAAACTACAAATCATTGAATATTTCAATAACTATTGAAAGCCATAAAATGTTTCAAGTTCTTTTTGAATGTAGAAGAGAGAAAATATAGACTGGTTGGCTCACATAAATAACATTTGGGAGAATCGGTTCTGGAAGTTTGCAGTTTGTTGGGATTCACCACTGGTTACACAAACCCAGTTATGTTTCAAAGAAGTTACTGAGTACTTCCAGAAATTCCTACCTGGGACACCTGCTAGCATCACTGTGAAGAGTTTAAGGGATAACAGTTGGTTACTGTATAAATTAAAATAAGATTCTTGTAACTGTTGGCATCCGTGTGCCCTCATCCCCATAATGTCATGTGGGAAACTTTCTACATTTTGCTGAAATCTAAACAAAATGACAACAATTTACTTGTACATATGTAATACACTCCCTTCTTCTTTATGTGCCTATGTATCTTTAGATTTAGAACAGGAACCACTAGAAAGAATACATGTCCAAATAGAGATTAGTGCAGCAGGATCCTGACCCTGAAAATGGTTTATTGCTGTATAATAACTGTAAAATGTTTTTTACTCTATCGAGAGAAGTCATTTATGTGAAAAATGGAAGCTGCTGCAAAGTGAGTCTGGTTGCACTTCCTTATAGTCCACCCACTCTCTTGACCCACTTTCACCTTTCCATGTGTCCTGTAAGATTTTGTTCTAGTTATTATTGAAGCTTACAGGTTACTGAGGGGAAAAAAAATCACCACAAATAAATCTAAAAGAGTTTTGAAATAACTGCTTTGATTCCTTGTAACCCAGTCACCATGTGATGGTGATTAGAAAGACTTTCTCAATCAGCTTCTACTCTAAAATTGTTCACCAGATCTCTTGTGCCCAGCAGGTATCTGGTAATTAATTACCACTGTGAGGCAGGATAGTGGGCTTGATGTGCTGTTTGATTTTTAATATCTACTGACTTAAATGTTATTTCCTTTTGAGTATGACCTTTTATCTGGAAAACACTAAGAACACTTGTGTGGCTGCATAAATAATAAGGAACTTACCTTATTATCAGTATTTAAATCACTGCTGTTTTCTGAGGGACTCATGGAATCGTCATTGTTTCGAAGTAGGTCATTTCTCTAGATAAGCAAAGAAACCACAAAAAGTCAGCTGAGGCTGAGCAGAGCAGTAAAGCTGTTTCTGCAAGACAGAGAAGAGTCTCTTAGGGGGGTTGAATATGAAGGTGGGAGAAAAGCAAAGTTAGGCAGCAAGCAGAGCTGGGAAGGAAATCTACCAAAACCAAAGTAAAAAGCAGAAATGGAAAAAAGTATCAGAATGTGGTGAATTAAGGGAAGGATAAGTCAGCAAACTCAGGTTTGCAGCTTAGCAAAGGAAGAAGAATGACATTCCTGCAGTATTATTGTAACTGGTTGTGAGCCTGTCTGTGTCCTCTGGTACTAGTTACTCTATATGTGTAAGTAGAAAAATAAGGATTACTTCTCTCTGTAACAATGGGATAATAAATTGATGTAAATATTTTAATGCTCAGGAATAGTCAGGTCTGTAACACTCATTGAACAACGTCTTTTGAGGCTGTGCTACTCTTTGTTTGGAATTTCATTAGTAAGTATATTCTACACAACCTTCAATCAAGACTGGCTGCCTTTCCTCATATGTTGAGCTCTCACACCTCAGAAGTAACACTGTATGGAGGTTGTTTGATACCCAATCGTCATTTTATCAGAGAAACTTCTGTAGAGATGAGTCAGTTTCTTGGCTTTTTAAAAATTTGTTTCCATACTATTTCTGCATTGAAGGAAAAAAGTTCTGAGTGCTATTAGATATGCTAACCTGAACAAGAATGCAGCATAATAATGAAGAAATAGGAGATTGGGGGAATTAACATAATTGGCAATATTATTTTTTCTGTATCTACACATATGGATGTGTAATGATGCTGGAGAATGCTATGCAAAATATTTCTGTTTTGTGCTAGTTATAGCTCAAAAGCCCACAGATGGTGAGGGGTGGGGATATTTTGAGATACCCAGAAAGGAAGCTCACTTAACATTTTAAGTCTAGCTTCTAAATTCTTTCTCTGATGTTGTGTAATTGCTTTGATAAGGTAAATAGCAAAGTTTCTCTATTTTTATTTAATGAAATTCAGTTTTATGCCACTGGTCTGCTAAGATGACATTTACTTCACAAATGGTAGAATCCTTGATAAAGACTAAAAAAAGAAGCTGCCACCTCCAGAAAATGTTCGTTCTATCAGGTGGAGGTGATAGGGATGACTCATAATTTATTTATTTTTCTCTATTTATTTTTATGATATCCTTCTATCTGCATCTACATATGTCTACTTATATATAGTCAGCCTCTTCTTTTGGACTAAAAAACCAGGGAACAGTTCATAAAAAGGAACACTTCAGGGATGAATCACAAAGCCAGCTATGTCCCAAGCAGCTGCAGTCCGTGTATTTATTTCTTTTTCTTGAGGTTTAAAAATGTAAAATTGAAAGGAACACAGAAATACTTGTTAATAACTGTGAACCAAAGCAATATTTGAGAAGGAAAAATAAATTTGCAGTTGTGACTTGCCTCAGACACTGTGTCAGGTTGCACATTACCTTGTTTACTTTCTGCCAAATGACAGTGGGTGTTGGATCTCCTGATACAGGAACATCCAATCTCAGTTTGTTCCCAGCCACCACAACAATAGTGTCAGGGGATTGGCCCAGACAGTCAAGGTGGATTTTAGGGGGTTCTATAGTAAAGATGGAGAAGATAAGTTTTAGATATAGTTTGAGTAATCTGAATGGAAAATGAAAAAAAAAAAAGACTATTCATGCATTAAATTAAAAATGAAAAATTATTCTGCTTACTTTGCTACTGAAAATATTTTTACTTGCATATGACTAGTACTGCTGTTCTTACCTTCTCTTGGTACAAAATCTATCTTGACCTCTGCAGGGGGGAAAGAAAAGAGGAGACAGGGAAGAAGAAATAGATCAGAAAACAGAATTTACATAGCATCTGCACAAACAAAGTAATTTAAAAACTGATTGAAACTTCATAAGGCATATTAATCAGCAGATTTATACAATAAATTAAAAAACAGGCTCTGTAAACTCATGTGATAATGGTAATGCAAAATAACAGGGAACAGCAATGTGCCTACATTGAGGTATCAGAAAAGAGATCAGCATTCTCTTTCCTGGTATAACCATGATTAATGTCACTATTTTATCCCTGTGGAATTCCCATTACATGTTCTAAAACAACTTACCCAAAAACTGAAGCTTGGCAGAAAGGTTATAAGCAAATCCTTGAGGAATGAAGGAATAATCAGCCTCGTCCTCTGGTGTTACATCCTCAATAGTTAGCTTATGAATTCTGGAAACATGAACAAATATATTGCACTCCCTTACCTTGCCTCCCCAGGAGAAACAGGGCTCGAGAGAGAGAGACAAGGAGCAGGCTACAGGATACTAACAGAAATTATTATTTCTTCTTCCCTTGCCATGACACAAGGCAACAACCACCAGGGCTGTGGACTGCTCTGCTTTCAGTATTAAAGCCAGTCCATATCAGTACATTGTCTATGAATGGATGTTTTTTGTCAAGGTAGATGGTTTGAAGAGAGGAAGCATTTTCCTTGCTCTAGTCCAGTCCTTTGCCATTACAAGGGCAGCTGTAACACTGCTGACTGGTTTCATTTGATCCTATTGTGAAACAGTAACTCTGACTAAGCAAACTAAAAAGTGATTCTCCATCCCTGTATTATTTTAAGTTCAAAACAGAATACAGAAAAGAGTACCAGGTAGGACTTGACCTGGTATTTAATGCTGAATCTTCTTGGTCTCCATTTCCATTAGTAGCTAGTCTGCTAGGAAACTTGAGCACAGAATTACACAACTGTATATGTTAATATAAATGCTAATTTTTCTGTAGGGTTTACTCACATGTACTATCTAAACACTACTGTTAGCTTTAAAGTTCTCAACAATGTGTTTTGAGTACCAAAACACCACGTAATCCCAATGAAAACTAAGATTTACTTTGGCTGATATACCCCTGAAGTCATATATATAAAATGCACCAACTCAGAAAGACTGCGCACATGCCAAAACAAGTCTGTCATTAAATATTGTTTGCATATGAAAAGCTTTTAAACTTTTTAGCTGTTAGCTGGAGCCAGTTCAAAATCTCCCTTTATATTCTTAACCCCTGAGATAACAATTCTTACGGATTGCGCTGCAATTCCCAAGCCTGTAGCTGCTTTCTGAAACAAGACTGACCTGCCAATATGGGAGATCTTTATCCTCTCGTCTGGGACCACCTCCTTTCCGTTTTTCAGCCAGATTCCTTTCACATTTTCATCTGAAACTTCACACTTGAAGACTGCTTGGTCACGTGCCTTCACTGTCAGGTCTGCAATGCTCTGATAAACTTCCAGCTTTTTCTCTGATATCACGAGAATAATCGATACACACATCAAAAATCAGAATAGCTCCGTAAGTAGATGATGTAGATTTATTGAGTAGAAAAGGCAAGGGCTGAGCAAGCTCTCTATGGAAGGAGAAAATATGAAAGGAAATAGACAGCCTGCAGGGCTTTAACAGGACTGATAGCTAAGCACCTGTTGTTATGAGAGTATCTGTTATATCCGGCACACAGGTCTGAGCTCTCCTTGAAGCCTTTATTATCAAACTCTGTGCCCCTTCATGCATGTCCTCTTCCCCTGTCAGGGGGATTATGCTCCCCCCTGCACTATCTGGAGAAGGTTACCTTCAGCCTATTCTCATTTTTCAGCTTCTCTGGTTCTGGGATGTTCCCTGTGCCTACCTTGCACAATCAGTTCAGCAACTGATACCCCACCGTTGGTCTTCACAGTGTAATGTCCACTGTCCTCCTTGGTTGACTCATTAATAATGAGATACTGTTTTTTTCCATCTTTCTTGAATCGGTATTTAAATGTTTCTTCTCGTGTCAGTTCAATTCCATCCTTTTCCCTGAAATACCAGATAGTGTTGAGTCATTTTTCTTATGGTTGAAAGAGGAGAGTAAGGGTCAGCTCAATGTTACTAGGGATTGGAAGACACAAGGTGAATCCAGTCTTTGTAGCATTTCAACTTAGCAAAAAAGGGATTGTTGCACAAATGTCAGTGCAACCAGAATGCCTCTATATTGACCGTTAATTTTCCCTAGGTATTTGCCTTCTGGTTCAAGAGAATTCACCACAAGTAATTATTTGATTTTTCTTTTTCTATTTATATGCTTTAGATAAACACAAAAATATGGTAAATGCTGTAGGAGATAAAGGGCTGAAAACACTTCACCAGCAGGGAATTTACTGTCTTAAAAACAGCCGTAAATTAAATGAGACTTGATGCGATATTACTTAAAAGTCTTAATTTTCCTGATGTGAAATATAATTGTTATAAATCCATGATTTGTGAGCATCATAAAAAGGATAAAATTTTAAGATGGATTCAAATGAATGTGTTTTTTGGATTTTGTAGCTCTTTCCATTCAAGGATGCCGCAGTAGACTTAAGACTTTACTAAATTAAGCTTCACCATCTAGCCCAGGAGGAAATTTAATTATTGTAATTTCCAGTCATCATGAAGGGAAATGCACAGGGAGGACTCACGCTGTTTAATCAAGGTCATTCAAAAATACATAAGGTGTTTCAAGGGTTTCCTGTTCCTAATTCCAAATAACATAAACAGCAAATACTTGTAATTTCTTCAATTTACTAATTTTGTAGCATTACATTATTCGTTATTACTTGAATATATTTCTGTTTTGTTACTTGAATACTGCTGCAGTTTGTAAATGAAAAAGGTTTTCTATTTGATAGTTAGTCACATGGAAAAACTAATAGAAAATATGTGTGATTTTAATAGAGTAAAAATATTCTTTCTACTTTTTTGTCATTTCCCTTATTTTTGACTTCTTTGTGACCAGTGACTCAGTGACTATTCGGTTTAACAAATGAGCTTACAGAATAGCAAATTGAAATGCTACTTGGGACACATTAAAATACTATAGCTCTAATTTCTAAGTAGAGGTATACAAGAAAACCTTTTACCTCTGTCAGAGTCTGCTAAAGTAAATCACAAGATCAAACCTTCAAGCAGAGACAAGGATCCTACAACTTGTGACTTAGATGTTCCTGATGCAACTGCATTTCAAAATACCGACAGGTTACTCCCTCAAGACTGTTTGTTACAGCAGAGCTCTCTGGAACTTCGAGCTGGTTTAGAGAAGGACTGGCCTCCCTTCCAGGTCACAGAACAACGCCAGTAAGGGAGGAAGCAGAGGATGCTTTAACAGCCACTTGAAACACTGCACTTAGTATTATTGTCAGGATAATGTTTCCTTTTCTTTCCTCTTCATTACTCTTCAGACAAGAGTCTGAGACAACGTGTAAGATGATCTCTTAGGGCTGTTGTGATTCATGCAAATTAGTTCTGGAACAAGTGCTACAATGCATTACAGAAACCTTTGCTGAATTGCTGAAAATGGGCTTTTATCCCAAAGTTCAGCATGCTGCTGTCACTAAATGTGAAGCCAAGCACACACACCGTGCCTAGACTTTTGGAGCTGAACTTTCAAATTTAATTTTCCCTGGTCTATTTTGATACAGGGCTCATGAAAAATATCTGAATGTTCTATTAATCCATTGGTAAGAAAGAGTTATCTTGAAATCTTGACTAAATAGCCTTTTTGTAATGATTAGTGTCTTAAATCCCTAGGAGGGGAATAGTGTCTTTAACCTGTGTTTGTTTTGCTGACTGGCACATTGCTGATCCTGTGGATGAGTAGAGTTTGCAGAAGGGAATAGTGCAAACAGAGACTGTAAACCTCGAAACAGAACTCCAGGTAGCATTTGGCCTAAAATGATACTCTGCTGCTGTGAAAAGCAGAAAACCTATATAAGGTAATATTGCAGGCCTTCCTTTGGCCATTGGAACTATAAAATAGAGAAATCTGTTGATATTAAAGTGTAAGTGAAGCATTATATAAAGTCATAGAAATGTTGGCTTACAGAACACCATAGGTCATTGTCCCAGCCCCACATTTGAAGCAGAACTAGTGCAGTAATAGGTAGGTCATCTGTGCTTTAGTCTTTCTGAGTCCCAAACATCTGCAAGATCAAATATCTGTTCTCAACTTCATCACTCAATCCCTCTTTGTTGGGAAATGCATTCCCATTTCCTGTTTGGATTCTGAGGATTAATTGGTTAATGTCTTCTGAGATATCACTGATGGAGGTGCTATGTGATAATTGATACACACAGATTTATTGCTATAAATATACATTACCATGGTATCTTTTGATTTTGAGCTGATAAGATGGTACATCCAGCATTCAGAGGTGGAAAAATTAGATCATAACTATGTATTTTATCTTTTTCTTCAAGTATTATCTTGTTTCCAAGACCATCTGAAGTTTAGGAGAAGCCTGTTCCATAGTACTCCAAGAGTTGTAATAATGTGAAAGCTTCCAAGAGAACACCCTTTTCCGATTGCTCTGAAGAGACCCACATAATGAATTCTCCCTGCCCTAGTCTAATGGCTGTGCCTCACCCTTTTTTATGTCTCGTGCAAGTCACATAATTGCCTTTGTTCATGTGCTTGTGGATTTATATCCTGGGTTTGAAGATTTAAGAACTACAACAGGTGCTCTGAGTTAGTGCCTGTTACTTGGCTTAAACTGTTGATCATTTCCCTAATGAGCCATAAAACTGGAACTCTTTCTCCACACTGTGTTTCAAGTTTTCCCTGGACGCTTCTCTCTGCAGTCCAAAATGTTCCCTTGTGTTGCCAAAGAGTTTTTTGTTGACAGAGTCTCACATAACAAAACCAGCAAAATACAGTGTGAATGTCTAACTGCTCAGTTTTCCATTGCAATGATTTGATGAGTTTCTCTGGCCACTTGCTGCATTGCAGGCTGAGACAGCTGCTGCTTTGCCCTTGTCACGTCAAATGCCCATCCCACAGACAACAGCTCTGCGAGATGTATGGGAGTTGTTCAAAGGCACAGGATCAAAGTGTGGCAGCTGCACTGTGTTCTGAGAGGGACAGATCTGGTTGTCCCCATCTCTTGTGACCAGGCATCTGCAGGCAGTTCCTGAACAATAGAATGTGTGTTCCTGTGCTTGTGGCTTTAATAGTGTAATGCACACCCTGTACTAGCTCTTGGACTCCATTTACATTCTCAGTTCCTTCCTTTGGGACAGCAGATCATTAGTTGGCACTTTCCAGGAATGTAATGGGCATTGTGGGAATGCTTGATAACCATGTGCCTGAAGCTGTTAACAAGCACAAGGGAATTTCATCTGGTAGAGAAATGAAGTGAGAAATGAAGTGCGCGTGAGAAGAGGCATATGAGCCCTGCTTGTCATGGCTGCCCAAGCAGCGTGCACCTTCCAGATCCTGCTCAGATGGAATGCCCAAGAAAACAGGATCCATGGTCTATGATCCATCTTAATCCATCTCGCTGCATAAGCATAATGACCAGCTTTGCAGGATCACCACAGCAGATGTATTCCCTCCGTGTCTCAAGAGACACTAACTTCTTTATTTAAGAAAAAATACTTTAGAAACCCAAATGCCTCACTGCAGTTGAGAAGATTTCAAAAAGCACAGTGAACTCACCACGATACAGATCAGATTAGTCTGGGCAATACTTAGACATTACTGAAGTGTAAACACTGAGCAAGAAATTCTAGAGACACCATAAAATATCTATACTTAATCTGGGGTTTTGTGTCATACTTTTGCTTCTAGGTTCCTCCTCAATATTTGACATCTAGGAGGAGGGACAATCTTTTCATGAAAACAAGTATGTAGGATGTGTTCTCCCTTTTTTATTCCACACCTCCTGGTATGTTCCATGGAGGAAAATGGTTTCATGTTGGTTTGGTTTGCTTTGCTTTGGTTTTTTCCTTCTATTCCCTTACCATTTCACAGTAGCTCCTTCCTCAGACACTTCACACTCGAACTCCACTCTCTCTCCAACCATCACCATCTGGTCCTCCAGTGGGTGAGTGATCAGGATTGGAGGTTCTGAAAATAAAGAGAATTTTATTAAAACGGTATTCTGAAATGGTGGAGACCATAGGTCTCTACTCCACAGAAAGATGTCACCACTCTCTACTCCACAGGAAGAGTCCCTGGACAAATAAATGGTGATGATCTCTGTCTTAGAACTTGAGAATGACTATGCCAGATCACCCTATGAGAGTTTTCAAATGACATTTTTCATTACTTGGAATAAAAATATAGGATTAAACAGTTTTCATATACATTCTAAATTTCTAAACAGGAGGCATTACTTTTCTGTACTATTTGATCTGCTTGTAGAGCTTGGGGCACATTCTTGTCTTGAGCAGAATCAGATTTTTAAAGTAAGTTTCTAGCCCTATTGTTGAGATATAAATAACTTTCCAAATGAGAATTAATGATAACTGTCACTGTTCTTCTTTCCTAGTTGCCGTTAGACAAAATTTTCCTCAATTTAGCTGTAAGAAAAATACCTACTTCAATAGATCTCAGAATCTGTTAATATGTTTAAGAGTTTTCTTTCCTGTGAGATAAATCTGAGAATAGAGAAGATGACAGTAATTCAATGATAAATGTTAGGGGAGATCTCTTTCCTTTTGCTACCATTGCTCACCTTTTACAAATAATTCTGTGAAGCTCTTCTCATCCCCTACCACACATTCATATGCTGCATCATCAGCCAGAGAGCAGTGGTTTATGGTCAGTATTCTCTTATTCCCAACTGCCTCAAAAATATATCTGAAAAGAGAATATAAATGTAATTATCAGGGGAAAACCCTTCTGGACCCAGTCACTGTCTTCTCCTGCCTGGAAGAATAAAAGATTCCTCCTATTTTTCTGACATCAGTGGCAAGATTTGTTAGGACTCAAGCCCAATAGGCCTGTCCTGGTGCAGTGAACAGCAGCAGTGTTTGAAAAACTAGCATAGGAAATGATGGGGAATCTTCCTCCAAGGGTCAGATGTGATCCTGTGAATGGTGCTGGATGCTGTTCTAAGATCTAGCATGATTAAAATTAAAAATGGCATCAGCACAAAATCACTGGAAATTTGTTTTACATACAAGTTACACTGAGGTATATCCCAGATCAGGAAAGTGCATTTGAACCCTGGATATACCCATCAAGAGCAGAATATAATCTCAGGACTTACTTGCTAAGTTGGTAGATGAAGGCATCCAGTCCCACATGTAGATATATAGAGGAGAGGGAAGAAAAAAGAAAAAGTTATGACAGCAGCAAATTGACCCTGAGCCATAGCACTACATAGATTCATTCTCAGCTCCTACTTCTCCCTGTCTATTCCTTTCTTTCTAAGAAAAGCTAGATTTTTCAGTTTGTCCAAGCTGTAGTTCATTCCTTTTTGGATTTCTCATATTTCTAGTTTACCTGCCGCTCACTTGGATCTCCTGTCCATTCTTCAGCCATTTCACATCGGCATCTGGGTTGGCAACTTCAACCATTAATTTAATCTTTTGCCCCTTGTCTACTTGGTATGCTGGATCCAGTTTCTTGAGGAATGCTATGATAAAGAATGATTTAAAAAAAAAAAAACCTTATCATTTTTATAATTTTTTTTTTCATTCTGGGTCATGAAACAACCATCATCTTAAATGTTTCCCAGTTTCAGCATCCCTGTTTGAATTTTTACCCTTTCTGTCTGCTCATCCTGTACCGTTTTTCCTTAACGCAGGATGACAAGCATGTGTTGCAAACCAAAATAAGCAAAGTAGAATATTCTAAATAAGATGTGAATATGTACTTCAGCACATCCTAAACAGAGTTACATCTGCTCATGTAGGAAAATTATACTTGGTCTTCTCAGTACTGATGAAGGAAGGCTGTTTGCCTTCTCTGTTTCAGACTTTTAAAGAAGTCAGTTATAATTAGGCAATTAATACTTCACAGGACTAGGAAAGGCTCAATGATTCCTAAGGTATCATACCAATGAAAATGAAATTGTTTAAATATATCACTGTTGCCTGACATACTGACTGACTGGGGTGGGGGCAAGTAGGGGATGTTGCTTTATGTTCAGGGAAATATAAGGGGCCAATCTTGTGGCACTGGTGAAGTGAGCACGTTCACTGTGTCCAGAGGTTCAGATTAAGGTAGCTGAGAGTGTTGGGCATAGCTGCAGTCTTTGGTAATCAGTATTTCATATGTGAAGGCTGGGTAATAACTAGAACGGGAAATTACTATTTCTTATGGTCTTGTATCTGCTACTGTAAAGAAGATATGAACACTATATTTGGAAGACAAGCATCTCACCAACCTGTGCTTTTTTTCTCTTCCTTCTTTATGCGTTTGAGGCGTTTCAGCATCCCACGCAAATCTGTGATACCATACTGGAAAGCAATTTTCTCATATTCCGTAGGAGGAGCTTTCCTCAGGATATCCCAGACATCAACATCAGATTGTGATTCAGATTTTCCTTCACCTCTGCAGAAAGGGATTAGAGTCTCTGAGTGCTACTATTAAGAGTATTTAAAGAAAGCAATAGGGTTGGCAGCTATATATTGTCTTCATGAAACCATCTTTAAAAAATAATTAACAGTCTAACTTTTTACTATATTATTATGCAAAATAATTTAAAGAAACCTGGTGACTAATTATAATTTGATTTTTTGTATATAGTGATTAAAATTGAATTCTGTCCTGAAGGATTTATTTCTAATAACCGAAACGAATAAATTTAGAATTCCTTTAATGATGGGTAATGGAAACGTAAGGAAACTTATTTTCTTGTCATGGTCAATGAAAAAAACGTGGAACATGGCAAAGCAAGGAACTGAATTGATATGCTGGCAGCATCTTAGAAAAAGGCACTTGGTTTATGTAGATAAGAGGCATATCCTTTTCTACTCAGGACAATTTTTATCTTCACTAAAAAGAATCACAGGTTATTAAGGTTTATCATCTGCTGTGAAAAAAATTGTTGCCTGTAGTAATCTATAAAACATAAAGAGACTGGTGAGTAGAAGCAAAGAAGACAGTATTTACAATGAACGGCTTATTTTATATTTTAGCCAAAGAACTAGTGATTATGAAAGAATGAACGTTTGGTATAGTAAAACTAGTGGAAAATTTGGCTGTCTGGCTTTGGGAGAGGCATTCTTTTTTTATCTGCCATCATATCTTTGTTTGAAAGATCATAAATAGAAAAAGAGATTGGCATGACCTTACCGGTTGGAAGGGCGCAGGAAGCTGCTGTACTCCAGAAGGACGCCGAGAACCGTGTGGGACAACACGCAGCATCCCAGGGGCAAGAGAAAGGGCATCATGTGTTAGTGCAAAAGAGCCATGAATCTCATCTTCACCCTTAGCAGAGCATGTCTGTGCTTCAGTAGCAGGGAGAGGAAGGAATTCATGCAAATGCTCTGAAAAGGGCTTGAGGGAAATGTTGATCCATACTGAAATCAAACTCTCTCCCAGACTTTGTACATACAGTTCCACTGTGGGATTCATATGCTAAGTGCAAACACTTCTGTTTATTCCTTCTTATGGCTGATCACTTTCCAGGGAAACAAATAACTCTGCTTCCCCCTGCCATCATGGTGTTTTTGCCTTCACAGTTTGCATTTTGGTAAATAGAGAAATGATGGAAGAAGTAGCATTTTTTTAAAAAAAAGTTAAAATTAAAAAAGTCTTAGGAGAAAGAATTTCCTGTGGCTGTTGTTTCTATCACCAGCACCAAGCAGATTCTGGTCCAGCAGAACACACCCTTATAATACAGTCATGTTCAGTGGTAAACCCCAACAAGAAGATGAGTTATGCAACAGGTGAGGCAGAGGAAAGTGGAATGTTATTGGGTGTATTTCCATTGTTATTGGGTGTATTTCCATTTTTTGCAGGAAAATAACAGTCCAATTAGTCTGTGAGAAATATTGCTAATTAACAGTACTACTGCAGTTGGTCCAGACAGTAGATATAACCAAACATTTCTGGTACTCCTTTTATTGTCAAAACAGTGCCTGCTTGCAATAGGAGCAGTGTGTTTATTAAAGTGCTGCAGTCCAAGCTTGGAATTTCCAGCACCTTGTAGGTCTTGAACAGAAAGGAAGCAAGAAGGGGATTTCAGCTCCATGAGACTGAGCTGCAATGTGGTAGGCAATATCTCATATCTTCAAAGTGGTTTAGCACTCGCTAAGCCCAAAGCCCTCACCAGCGCTCACTGAATTGATAGGAGGAGCTGAAGTTTGGAGTGTCAATGATAAGAGCAGCACATTGGGTATTTGCTTTGCCATAACACTGCATCTTCATCACCAAAAATTTTTACCAGGGTTCCTCTTCTACATACCTATTGTTTAGTTTGAGGCTGCTACAAATAGTTTTAAGTTTTGCTTAGCAGGAGACAGGCAAACTGAACTGATTTGCCGCATAGATTTTTTTTACATAAGCAGTTCTTTTGGCCTCGTTGCCCTAATCATGTCAAGGAGTGGCTTTCAAATATTTCTAAATATATATAAGTTAAAATATATAAGTTATATAAGCATTAGATTCTAAGTACTATATAAATCTAAGGGCATATAATTTTCTAATGCGTTTCTAATTCTTTACTAGTACAGTCAAACTTCTGTCAAGAAACTGTATCTACAAAATATAAAATCATAGGAAATAAGGAAGACTTAAGAGATTCAAATATTTTCATATTCCTTAAGATATTATATAAATATTGGTAGTTTCTCTATCTGACTACTTATAGGCTTGTCTGTAGATACACACTCTATATCTGGAAATTTGCAGGTAGGACCATTCATGGAGATTTCAGAAATGTTTTGTGAGAGTTATTTTTAAGTACATAATGAAAAAAATCTTCCAATTTCAAAGGAGTCCCAAAGAAGTCTAATATCTCTCACTACTGAGAAGACTTCCCTAGTTTTTGCTTTGGCTTTTCCATTACTCAGTGTCATCCCATTGTTTTATATTGCAATACTGTTCTGGTGTATGCAATCTAAGAAGTTTGAACATTAGAAAGAATATAGTCTCTTCCTAGGAAATGCTAATTGTTTAAAATTAAAATAAAAGGCTTTTGAGTTTCATGAAAAATGGGACTAAAAGCTAGAGGTTGTAATTTCTGTTTAACTGAGTTCTGAAAATGGAAAGAAAAAAGTGTTTTCCTTTGATCAAAATTTTCTCCATCCCAGCAGTCCTTTTCACTATTTTGCATTTGTTAAATTATTCTCTTTGATGACAGAAAGACACAGAGTTTGCCCAGAGGTGCTGCACTCCTCCACTACCAACAGGAACTAAGCAGTGTATGAAATGTAGGAGAGCACTTGGACTCATGAGGTTTCTGCCCCTCCTCTGCTCTTCTCCCTGATGCTGGGGATCCTTATTCACAGAGATCACCTCATAGGTTAGCTATGCACTTGGGGGCATCAAGATGCAGCTCAGTGAACCTGCTGTAAATGGAATATGCAGCTGATATATTTTAAACATATGTGGAGGGGTTAAAAATAGTTTTGTACATCCCAGAAATGGTTCCTTCCTATCCAGTTACTGTCAACTGATTGGACCCTGTCAGCTGTCACCTCCTTCAAGGTCTCTGCTCACTATCTCATTTAATAGTCCTGTGACAGCTGTTCCCTTCCTCTTCCCAATGACCTCTCCTTGGCCCATGACATCTGTATGTCAACACCAGTTAATTAAATTACAGTGATAGGAGATACAGTGTTAAATGAAGCTTTTTATTATAGTGAAGCTATTTATTATAGAATGATCATTACCTGTGGATTGAGGTACACTTGTAAAATGGTGTAAGAAAGCAGAAATGGTAAAAGAATAATTCTTGATTCTGTTTGAGTCTGCATAGCTCTTGAGAGTTCCCCAGCATGAGATCCCTTTTCCTGTTCTGTTTTCGTGAAGAATTATTTCATTCCATTATGAGATTTTATGCCTATCTGTTCTCATTAATATAAGTGGTCTTCAGCCTGAGGTGTGCAAAGACTGAAGAGTCCACAAATTACTTCTGAAGTGGCTGTGAAAAACAACTATAAGCAGTGAATTTATATTAATATATATTAAATTAACTAGGCAGAGATTTGCTAAGTCAATAAAAGGCAGAAACTTAAAATGCAGTGAAATTTATAAGCTTCTTTTAAGAAATCATGTTTCTAGCCTAATTAATAATAAATAGCTAAATCAATAAATTTAACATTTCTGTAAATAATGAAGATTGTTACTGCTTTTTTGAGTTTGATTATTGCTCAAAACTATTTATGAAAGCAAAAGAGAAAGGTATGAGGAGAGAGGCTTTTAGTACTCAGCACCTCATTCCAGCTGGAAACCCTGTATGTAATGATGCAAATATTTTCATGCTGGTTTTCATTTATTTCAAATTTTATAAAGAAGACAAGCAATTGTTTTATGCTTACATCTTCTATGGAAACTAGAGTCTGTTTACAACAAATTGGGTTCATCCTGGAACAAGAAACTTGGATATCCATGCCAGCTATAGAAAGGTGTTTTTTCTGTCTGATCTCTGTCCCCCTGAAGTGTTCTGCTTTGGGTGTTACTGCAAAGCCAGGATTGACCCACAGACAGATGCCCTGCGTGCAGTGTCACAGGGGCTGTGCAGCGTGTGGCCTTGTTTGCCCCACTGAGGTTTGGGTGAGTTAACCTGAGGCCATTGTGGCTTTATTGCCTTCTGTAGGAAGTTACTTAATTTGTCAGCATGATCCTGTACTCTTTGTGAGGATAAAGCAGTTTTTATAAATAGTGATACCACTGCCTGAGCAGAGACTGAACACAGATTCACAACAACACTCATCCAAGTAGTTGATTGTGGAAACTTAAACTGAGAGAGTTTAGACTTGCAAAACATGAATCTAAGTGACAAGTTTTTATATAGTTTCAGGTGCTGGAAAGACAGAGTGAGTGGCCAGGGTCAGTGAAAGAAAGAAGCAAGCAGAACTTCATCACCTATTTGATAGGCAACAATATTATGCAAATGATTTTTCTGATTCTAAATACTGTGACAACAGGAATACAAAGCAGCAGGTTATTGAGAAAATCTGGAAATTCAAGGAAATTTTAAAACTGGTTGTATGAAAGAAAGTGATGGTTGAAACCAAAGGACATCCAGAGAAATGCCTTGATTGTATGAAATTGTCTTAATTTTAACCTTAAAACTGTTTAAAAGATTTTCTGTCTCAGAAATTAGCAGTCAATCATTTTCTTTCACACTATGCAATTTTTGTCGTGTTCTACATGCAAAGAAGACAAAGATGGATGCATGCATTATTTCAAACCACGGGGTTCTTATATTCAGTCTGACCCATGCATTTATAATATAATTAAATAGAAAGCTTACTCTCTGTTGGCAACAGTGGAATCCAAAACATTCAGATTAAGAGTTTGGTAAAAAGAGAAGAGCATAAGTAAACAGGTTATGAAAACAGATGCATCAAGGAAAGATGAGAATTAGAGAAGAAATTACAGCAAAGAAAAAAAGAAAAGTGAAAGTAAAAGTAACAGAAAGAAATACAAATTACAACTGGAAGAGTAAAACATATTTGTCATATTTATGCAACATAGAATATCTATATAATTGATAATATATAGTTGAACAGTGTAATAGTTACATTTAGGTATCTAACAAAAAAATCTTGGTTCTTAATAGGGCAGCATTATAAATAGGCATTTTAATCCCCCCTTGCCCCCATGAAAAGAGCTGCTGGAAACATGTAATTACCTGAGTCCAGGCCTTTTCTATCTTGGGAAAGATAATTTTTTTTTCCTTTTTTTTTTTCCCTGTATAAACCTAGTAGAAATACAGCAAATGCTGTATATTTCAGAAAGTAGCGATAATTACCTGTCATGCTTTTTCCATTTAGAACTGCTTTAGGAAAATGACAAGGATTCTGAGTTTGTGAAACTTTCACTTATTCCAGTTCTGGCGTTTCAGAGTTGTTCAACAGAAGCCTTATTTCTCTAAGTCTATGGATTTTTTTACTCACCTTTTTTTCAGTAGGGAGCTGAAATTAAACTCTGCCCCATCATCATGTCCCTCGGTACTGTACAGTAATAGAAAGCCATAATTAGTTTCAGAAGGAAGTGCGAATAGCTTGTGAGACTAGAACATTATATAGATGACATATTTTTGTAGGGGAGTAGTAGATGGGTTTATAATTAATTAGAATGTGCATTGACATGGAAAGTGACTTAAGCAGGCTCTGTGTTCATATTAATTTGCATTTGGGTTTAAAAATAAATGTAATAAAATTGTATTTTTTCTGTGCTGATTGTGCAAGAAGTTGTACAGGGTATTAATTTGGTCATCATATTGATTTGGAATGTATTCATTATCACAGAGGTGTTGCAGAAGCTTCCTTCTTTCCTCTGTCTTTCAGGAGTGTGGATATTGTTTACAGTTGGGGCAGTTTCTTGAGGCTTTTTGTGTTACAAGAATTCATTACACTGAATAAAAAGTGTCACATCATTGGTGCCTGGGAGAGTTGAAGGAGGAATTCTGTGATCTGCCTTTCAGTTCAATGTGCCTTTGCTCAACAAGCATCATGGCAAGCAATGTTGTGGTGAGTTGGTCTGTGAAAACAAGAAGCACCAGGCAGGAGTTTTTTGATGTGTGGTTCTGCCCGTTGCATACGGTAAACTCAGATGGAATGCACAATGTTATTTTTGGTGTTCTGATCCAGTGGGTTTTAGCTGTGCGTCTGAACATTTGTAATACTGACCTACTCTGGAAACAGCATAAAGTCACTACAATCACCTCTTTAGATTTAATTCCTAAAAAAAGGTCATCTTTGCATTCAGACAGGATTTAGAAAGCCCAAATGTATTTTCTTCATCTCAGCCAGTCTACTGTCATCAATGACCAGCTGCTCTTTAAGATCTCTGTTGTCTTGAGTGCAAGAATCTGATGATTCCATCTCACAGTATTCATATTTTTTCCATACAAGTAATACCTTGTATTTAATTATTGTTTCATAAGCAGAATTTTTTCTTTCCAGTTGTACTGGTGGTAGTTGCAGACCATAATGCTGCCTCTGTCCACACCAGTCCTAGCTGCTTCAGAAAAAAGCAGTGTGTCTATAGAATATAAATCAAAGTGTTGGGAAAACTCAGTGTTGCAGGAACAAGAATTTTTAGAAATAAGAAAACAGTCTCAACAGAAAAATGATGGGCATTTTAACAGTTAAAAAAATGAAACAGAAATGAGTGCCAAGCTTCTTGTGCTGCTAAAGAATATAAGTGTAAAGAACAGTTTAGAGTCTATGTAATTTGAAATATGCTGTGAGAAGAGATCTTTTGATAAGAAAATACTGTTTTTACATCTTTAATTACTGTCAGAATAATACAGTACTGGAAAGGATAATTTCCTCGGTATAAGGCTCAAAGAGAGAAGTGTTGTTTTGGCCCTACTTTCACAAGAATTTGCATGTTTGCAGGCATAAATTGTACATAAAAGTAACTATTGTAATCCCAAATTTGGAAAGGATTTCCTGTGATCAAATATTCAGTAAATCAGGTCTACAGCTAGGGGAATAACTATTCACCTTATTGTTTCACAAGTGGTAGTTAAAGTTTCAGGAAAGACCAGCAATCAAGGTTTAGCTTTTTTGGCGAATAAGACTAATAATTGCTTTAACATGCATATAGTTAAGTCTAATCTCAGAACTCCTGTTTTTGCTGTAGTAGAAAACATTAGGAGCAAAAGGCATAGAGTGAAAACTTTAATGATAATATGATAAGGAATGTGCCAGGAAACAACAGATTTTCAGTTGTGTTGGTACATTTCTGTGAGCAACAGCAATTTTAGTCAAAATGTGCTCAGTAGAGAGGAAAACATGTAAAACAGAGAGGGCAGACATGCATATAATTTAAAATTACTTTTTTTCTTCTGACAAGGGTGAGATGTCACTTGCCAAACACATGCGATTTCTTTAGATGAATCTGCCTCTCACTGATCTACCAAGCTACTCTTTTCTTTATTTATTTGTTTTTATCTATCTTTTTATATTCTTATGTTTTATCTTTTTAATTTTTCTTTTTTTGTCTTACATTACTTCTTATTCGTATGTATGAATCTCATAAATACTACACATTATGAACAGT
Organism: Passer domesticus; assembly: GCF_036417665.1. Taxonomy (NCBI): domain Eukaryota; kingdom Metazoa; phylum Chordata; class Aves; order Passeriformes; family Passeridae; genus Passer; species Passer domesticus. Next base: position 39,491,388 of record NC_087479.1, read on the forward strand.
GATTTATTTGAAATTTAAGCTACATCTTAATTCTGTGGGCTTGTTTATTTTTTCTTTCCTAAGCAGAGAGAGACAGTTCATTGTAAGACTTGAGTTTGTCTACTGACACAGTCAGTGACTACCTGAGAAAAGCTGAAGTCATCCGTCTCCCCCCTCCTGCTAGGCTCCTGAGTGAGGGTATCAAAGACAAAACTTCAGATTTAAACAGTTCCGTTCAAAATCTGGCTTCATTCTTACAGGAGAAACTGACAATCTGAACAGCCTGAAGCTGCTCTCACTGCACTCTCTTCCAACTGATTCAGAATTCTCTTAATTGTGCTAACAAGAAGAGAATCTCTCCTTTCACTGCAGTGAAATAACACAATGCAGTGAGTGGCCACTATTTGACAGTGAGGCTGATCAGCTACCTACAGATGGACTTAACTGTAGACAAATTCTGCTAGCCTTGTTTAATTCTTTGTGATAAATGTTAGAAAAATTCTCATATAAAAATAGGGCTTATAAAGAAATACTCAAGGAGTTGCCACAGATGATTTGTGTCCTTTAGAGAAATAGATGTCAAAATATTCTTTTAACTTTTCAAAAATACATATAAAAACTAAAATAGAAACTTATTTATTATTGCATGAAGGAAAAAGAGAGCACATATTAATGTATAACACTAGAAAAAAATCTGACCAATTTTGTGAATCTTCCATTAAGAGAGACATCAGAAAGTATTAAACATGGGGGGAGATTGGCTTTTTCAACACTAGTCTTTAATATCTAAGATTACATATAGCTGAGTTTTCACCACTCACAATGTCACTGTCTTCATTCAACTAATACAGGTACAGACCATGAAAACAGATACAATCAAAATGCTTGCAGGAAAGTTATCAGTCATATGCTGCCTGCAGAGCTCACACTGAACTCCACTGTCCTTGAGCAAATGCAGATGTTTGTACTAAGATACATATAAGCCAGACAAAATCACGACCAGCATCACACAATATCTTTTCCATCTCTATTGGTCTATATCTGGAGTGCTCTTTGCAGGCCTGGAAAAAAGGTGCTGAAGTTCTTGTTACAATTATATACATTATGGATGGCCTAATTGAAGGCAAGCATGATTATTACACTAGCACAAAGTCCAAACTCTCTTAGGTTATTTCCACGATTTGTATAGTATTTTAATAGTAGAAATATTTTCTTAGTAGACCTCTGTATCTTTGTGTTTGTTTGTAGAACAGCTTTGCTTTCAGCTGGTTTTATCTGGGAAAGTAATGAATTCCACAAGGATGTGCAGCCTGATCTAGACAGGTTTCTGCTGTGTGTACTCACGTGCGGCGGAAGGCAGCTCGAATGTCCAAGTCTCCACTTGCAGGTGCTTCTGATGTGACAAAAAATAATGAAGGAAAATGGCAAAGCAAGTCAACAAAATGCAAAAATACACTAAATATTCTAAACTTTTCCTTTGCCAACATTTTTAGAAATAAATTGTTATATTGTAAATTGTGATTAATTGCATATTGGAAGATTAACCCATCATCTTTAGGCATGTAACCTTCACTAATTAGCTTTCAACATCGAGTGGTTTTTTGATAACTTATTTCTGTCTCATGTTTCGTAATAACCTGGAGCCTGATAGACTATCTTATCTCTTGCTTGTCAATTCTCCTACTGCAAAATTTTAATTTCAATAGTGTCTTCACAGAGTATTTCAACCCTAATGAGAATATGACTGGACATCAACTGAATACTATTATTAGTAATAAATTATAATCTATCCTCTGACAGCAGAGGTAAATTCCTGGAACTGTGTAGGAACTACTCTGTACCTCTGTACAGAAACTTAATTGAGGATGTTGTATAGAGAGAATTTTATTACATTATTGGCATAAATTGGTGTGCTGCTGCTGCTGGGAGAAAAACTGTTCTCAGTTGCTGCTCTTAAGTCTTGTGAGTCCTATCTAGTGAAACTACAAAAATTGACACTGATGATCAAATAACTTAATTAACTTTTGTCTTATCATTAGGTTCACTGGTAGCTGGACACAAGTTAATGTTGCAGCCCCTTCAATAGAATTGCTGAAACCAGAAATGGTCCAAATATTCAGCTCTTTTAGGCAGTCCATGCTTATACTCTTTTACTTAAATTTTCCCACACTTCAGGCAAATTGATGTTGAAATTTTTATAAACTTTTCAGTATAGCACTTGTGAGGGTGGCACCATGCATTGAATAAAATGAGTCATCTGCTCTTACAGCAATTTTATCTCACAAGGTGCTTCTGTACGAGTTGAATTTATTTCTATAGGAAGGGAAAAGGAATTGACAATAGTGTCACATGTCTAAATCTATCTTTTTCAAATACCCATTTTTAGTGCTGAACTTTTGCCAAAATAAGAATGAACTTCTATTCTAGTGGAATTAAACTTCATGAAAGAATGAATCTGAAACCAGAATAAAGACAGAGAAAAGGTGGGCAGTTTTGTATCTTTCTGTGTGCTTTCTTTAAGAGCATCACAGTTCTGACCAGAGTGACAACCAAGTGGTATTTCTAATGATCCCAATCCCATTCTCCTCTATAAATCTTCAGGTCTGTACTTCAGATTTCTGCTTTTCTAGTAGCCATTATGTACCAGAAAGAACTGTTGGTGGACAGGAAAAAAAAATACAGGTGCAGGAAGATAAAACAAAATAGATGGAAGGAATTCACCTTACCATTTACTGTCAGGCTGAAATTAGAGCTATCAAACTTGTCCTTGGTAGACACCTCACATCTGTACCCTCCTGCAAAAGTCATGTTTGCTTCTATGATTTCCATTTCAAAGGTGTACACCTAGAAGAGACACCAATGATACAATAATTAAGTTAGAAAGTGAAATGGTGAAACCTGAGAGAGGGAATTCATGAAGAGAAATAGACAAAGGATGAACTATGTCTTTGTGTCCTTTTAGAACTAAGAACCTCGTGAGTGTCCAACTCATTACTGTAACAAAAAATTGCCTATACTCCCCAATTCAGTAGAAACGGCTGAAGAGTGCTGTCAGTACAGGTATTCCTGAGGATACAAAGATACCAAACTCTGCTGGGGCACACACTAATTGCATGTGCATTGGAAACAGCAATAAAGCTTTCACTAATCAGTTTATCCTCTTCCCAGACCGTATGCAGAACATGCCAGAATTCAGTGAAAGGAGTGGCTCATGTGAGGAGCCTGTCCAGCTCCATCCAGGAGAGGGTGGTAGTGGCTCATGTACCACAGAGGAAACAAAGTTGTGGCACAGACTCATGTTGCTGCTCAGGTGCCTTTGGACAAATTTCTTGTAAAAAATGGGTCTTACTCAGCTAGCAGTCTAGACAAGACAAGAGAGCAATCAATTCCAGCACTAATAGCAGAATGATTGACCTATTAAGACCAAGATAGACTATGCTTAAATAGCTGTCAGATTGTTTTCTCTTAAATATACCAAGTTTCTTGAGGGGGAAGATGAAGGGAATCCTGCAGTAGAAAGTGCAAAACTACTCCCCGAGTCCTCCAGATGTTTTCTCATTTCACCATAGATAAAGTATGCAAGAGTCTGTATGTAGAGCTTGTCTCGTGTCAGTGTGGTTGAAACACAGACTTCTGTGGATAAGTACAGCCTTGTGTGTTGCTTTGGGTACCTTAACATCAAAACAGTCCTATTTTAGTTTCTATTTTCTTAAGATTAAAGATTAGTGCCTAGAAGACTGAGAACCCTACTCTGCCAATTGTACCTTGGTGTTTCGATCATAGCTGTCATGTAGCTGGAGATGTTGCCCCACTTTGCTTCCCAGGTCCATCCACTTTCCTTTGAACCATTTCACTGATGGCTTCTTCAGCAGGCTCTCACCTGCAACTTTGGCAGTGAATGTGATGTTTCCACCTTGTAGCAGAAGTAGATTAAAGTAGGATTATCAGTTATGTTTATCTGTTGTATCACTGCTGTCATTCTGTACTTGGAGAGCTAATAGTCAAGCAACAGGTACAGTTTACAAACTTCACTTGACTAACATTTTGCACTCACCAACAGTAACTTCTCCATCCTGTGGTCGTGCCACAAAGAGCCCAATGGGGTCCAGAGGTTCTTCTGGGTGTGTCTCAGCAGATGAAACTGAAATAAACATCATAATTACTATTCAGATTTTTTTGGCATCAACCTATATAGTGAACTAGTCAATTAATTTTAAAATTTCTCAGTAGATTTCTTATGCCTCTGAAATTCCTTATTCCCTATCTGCTTATTCCCTGATCTGTTTTCATCTACTGTCACTATCTCACACTAAGGAGTGCCTGTGGATGTTCTTCCCCTCTGCTAATAAACCAGACTTGATGTCAATCTTAATTCTCTGTTACCTTCTGTGTTTTGGCTGCTTTCTGCTGGTGGAGCAGGTGACTCTGGGGCAGCTGGGGCTGGAGCAGCTTCTGCAGGAGCGACTGTCTCACTCTTTTCTGGAAATGAATGTAAGCCAAGGTTAGAGAAAGTCTATTTCCTCTTTCTTTTTGAAGAAATTTTGCAAAAGAACAGCCTTTAATATATTTTAGGAAATGCAGAGAAATTAGCTGTTGTTTCCTAGAGCTTAGAGGATATGCTGGAAGCAGAAAGGGCCCACTGAAGCTGGATGATGAGGCTTTTTCTTTTGCTGAGCTCAGAAAGAACTAATGCCTGGTTTTTAAAATTCTATAGTCTTGATGTTTAGAAACTTGTCACATGATGAATAATGCTATTATTTGTTGCAAATGTCAGTAAACTAAAGTAACTACTGTCAGTTTCTAAACAGAAAAGGTAATGAAAAAGGATGTAATTCTTATATTTGTAAACAGTTTGCTTATTCATGAGATTTTGTTTGATGATGCTGTTGGAATGTAATGTTACAAAGGCTATTGTTGTCTGCAGCTTGGAAAAAGCTCTAGACACTGCTAGTAAACAATATGGATTAAGTATTTTAAAAATCCATCTGTAATGTCTTCCCCTGGCTTATGGAAGTTTGTATCCTCTCAATTAAACCATGACCTCAGAGACAAATTTAGGCAAATGCATTTGGCACAATGGAGAAGACAGAATTGTCTGAAAATGGAGTAGGAGTGAGCAACTGGAGCAGATGGAGGGAGGTAGAATTTCTTGAAATAGATCAGTTGCAGCAAGATATTTTTTCTCTGTAGGTAGTGGAGCCACTTCCAAATAATAATGGGCAATCCAATTACTCTGTAACATTACAAACTCTACTCCACTGTGCTCCACAGCATTATTTGCAAGTTTTCTGCCTATAGCAGCCTCTACATGGAACTAACCTAAAAGACAATGAGGAAAATGTAATGAGTTCAATATGGACCAGTTTGCTTTCAGGATGAGATAGTCAGCAGGACCATATTTCTGCATGTTCTGACAGCTGTCAAGTTGTCCTAATCCATACCAGGATTTTCCCTTACGCATACTCTGTCATGCCCTGTCTTTGCATATGGAACAGGATATCTTGAGGCATGTTAAACATTCCTCCATTTTTTTTTCAGCTGACCCGAAGGTCTCACAAGGTCTCATCATGTTGCTAGAATAAACAGTGATAGCAAAGAAAAGGAAGTGATATAAACAATCTGAATTTGGGGCTTTTCACCAAGTTAAAAAGCAAAATGTCAAATACCAGAAGTGGTAAATGGATACAATTTTGGAGGGGAAAAAGGGATATGGAAGGTCAAAATGTTTCAAAAAATTAGTCATTTCATCTATCCTAAGCATCTTCAGATACTTTTTCATGAGAAAATTCCAGGAAATTTGACTCTTTAAATTTATTCCCAGGAAAACCTGGGAAAGTTTTTGAAACTTCCATGCAACTGGTCTTTTAAAGTGTACAAAGGTAGTAATAATGGGAGATACACAAATAATACAAATGTTACTCTTCATATTCAAGCCCCTCTTGAAATACTCATTTTTGGTAGCAGGAGATTTTGAGATAATTTTGGGGAATGTATGAACTTCTAGAAATATTACAGCATAACTTGTAATCATTACAATTTTGTATTTAAATTAAATTATTATAAGAAAATTCCACTCCTAAAATCAGGCATCTTTGTTTAGGTCAGGGTGAGGGTTAGATTAGCTTTGCTTTGCTTTTCAGTAATTAAGTGTAAAAGCGTGACAGAACTCTAAAGAATTGACATTTACCCTATGATCTCTTCTCTGTGGACTTCTGACACCTGGAAAGAGGTGTCTCAGCCACTGGAAATGTATTCCTCAGCTTAATATGAATTAGCAGCTTCAAATAATTGGGTAAAATAGGTGTATTGCTGGTAGAGAAATTTTACAGTGTTAAAATAGGCTAATTTCCATGGGCTTTATCTGTGAAGGTTGCATGTGGGACTGGAAATACTGATGAAACCAGACCTGCATAGGAAATGATGTACCTGGTTCCTTGACCTTGAGTTCAAATTTGACCTTGGAACTTCCAGCTATTACAGCATATGTCACATCATCTTCTTTTCCTACATTCTTGATTGTCAGTGAATGCTTGTTGCCTTCTGTCTTGATGACATATTTTTCACTTTCAGTAATTTCTGTGCCAGCTCGCTGCCATTTCACCTTGATGCCAGACTTTTCTGTCTCTGCTTCAAACACAGCTGTGTTTCCGGCTGTCACCTCTGTTGTCTTTGGCTTCTTGGTAAATGCAGAAACTAAAAAAAGAGAGAGGGCTCACTAAAATCTGTTTTGCAGTTGTGGCATATCTGGTGGAGTCAGCTGTTGTGGCTGCAGCAGCTGTCTCCTTTCTCTCCCATCTGCCCATGCAAGTTATAAATTACAACACTTTCCACAGAGAAGTTGTGGAATTGCCTCTGAGTTTATCAAGTTCTGTGTCTGACTGAGATATCATATCGCCTCCACATTGTCATGAAATAAAGTGGAATGGATAGAAAAATCACCTCTCTTTCTGTCTTCCTCTTTCTTTTTCCTCATATTGAGCTCTGATTTTTCATAAGTGAATGTTTTGGTTGATGACAAGATGGCAGGGAATATATTCTCACATATCTAGCTGTCTACATTAATTTGCCATGCACTTTCATCTAGAATTATTAATTTTGTCCTAAAAGCTGCTTAATATGGTTGTTACAGAAGATCAGGATTCCACAACACTGTAGTTTGTGCAGTAACCTGTGCCCTAATACACCACAAGGAATTAATGGCTCATCTTTAGTCCTTCTGTTTTGACTGATGAAGGCTTTAGTGGAAAGGAATTCACATTCCTGTGATGACCTTTGTAATTTCATACCAGCTAAAATGATATCAATTGCTGTTTGTATTCAGAAGTTTACTTCAGCACTAAAAGTTGAAGTACTTGCCTACATGACACTCTACAACAATTTGTTTTCTAATTACTTTAAAGGTGTAGATTAAAATATTTCCTCAATGTGTCAAGAAACATTTAGGAAGCTTATAAGGAGAATTAATGACATTATTAATATATAGGGTGAGAAAGCATAAACCAAATGATGTTTTACTTCATATGCAATCAAAGTAGCACAGCAGAGAGGAAACTGTAAACAAGTAATGAGTATCCTAATCTCTCTCAAGATTAGGTTTTATTTAAGTAACTTTTATTTTACTAATTTCTTTAACATGATTTATTTATTTATATTTCTTCATCTTTATTTTGAATCAAGTTTTTAATTTCATGCTAATGTTTTTTGTCTTAATAAAATCTGTTATCATTTGCTAATTGCCATAAGCTATGTTGATGTATAAAAATACCAGCAATTAACATTCTGATTCATACACTGCATGGTTTTTTGTGCATCATTCTGTCATCTTTCTATTGACTCACCCCTGTATAACTACACTTTTATAAAATACTAGTAATTTTATCACATCTAATTTTATCAGTCACCTCTGTGGCAAATTGTCTATGGCTCTACTCCTCTGGCAGCCACAAGAATTCTTCCAAACTACACAACAACAGTTATAATTAGCTTTGAACTTTTAGTTCTGCTTCATAAAATTGAAAGGAACATGGCATGAAAATGTTTTAAAAGAAAAAAAAGCTTATGTTCATGTTCAAATAGGTGCTTTAGTTCATGTAAATGGTATATTATTAATAATACAATCTATTCTTTTTATAAAATCTCTATTTCTGTGGCATGTTTTCAGAATGCATAATTTAGTTGACTTTAGTGGAGTTACATCTGCAAAGATTTCATCTGATGGTCTTTGGTCTTTAGCCATAATACAATTCATGCTTCTTGCACTTTTTTACAAATGATTCGAACCTTCTTCAGCATCAGTTAAAATATGAACTACAAACACTTTTAGAATTTAGTAAAGATTGAATTTTGCTTTTCTTCATTATATAAAAACCAAAATTACATAGTTTCAATTTCTATTCTTTCCCCCCCCATTTTATATTTCTGATGAAAACATAATTTTAGTTTTCAATGAGCCTAGAAAAGCCTTGACTGACCTCCTATTTTATTCTTCTGCATGGTTTCCTTCCCTGTTAAAAGTGTGGGAAATTTCACCTGGGAGTGGAATGTTCCTGCATGCTTATTATTGAGGTTTTTTCTAATCTGGTGCAATAGTTCTTTAAAAATATAGTGCTTTGTGGGATATAGGACTATGTACTGTAGTGTCCTACACGGGCTGTCTGTTTCCAGCTGCACACCTTTAGGTACTGTCCTTCACTTCTGTAAATAACACAGCAGGGTAAGGGGTGCATTGATGCAGTGTATCCTGAATAATTGCAGAGGGTTACTGTACAGCAGGCTGGACATGCAGGATTCCAAAGGCCTGCAGAGGTGGCCAGGCTGCTGCACACTGGGGAGACAGGTCAGTTCTGGGACCCACTCCACTAGTGGCTAGCTGGCTCCTTTCACTATGATTCTACAGACAAAGCAGCAAAGAGGCAAGTTTTCAGTCCTTGAGTGCTATTATCATCACTCTTCTATTTAAGCACAAAAGAATCTATAAATATATTAATTACCTAACAGCAAAGTGATTTGTAAAGGTTCCAGCCTACAGTGTCAGGGTTTCATGACACGCATACTTGGAAGTAACTCTGTGATCTGCTGCACACCCTGTAAAGTGATTAGGTTTCTTACATTTGCTTTGTAGGTGACTCAACAAGAACAAAATTGTTGGCGAGAACACAGTGAGAAATCTCTACCCCTACATAAGACTTCTGGCTTTAGGAAATCTAAACACATGTGCAGAAGTTTATAAGTAAGACTCTTTGTATTCCCTCCCCCTTTCCTGCCAAAAGACTCACTGTAGTTCCAGTTTAAAATGATTGTGAATATTTCTGCTAAGTACAGAATTGGAAAAGCCCAAAATCTCCCATGAGAACAAAGGCCTGCAAGAACATCATTGTGTACCCACTTTTTCACTGGTAGAGGAGACACAGGTTTTAATTGAGTCTTTTTCCTGTACTTCAGATTCAGTCAGTGCAGGGCAGTGCCTTCTCTTTATCCAACTGTATTCTTTTTCATCTTTCACTGCTGTTTTTACAAAGGAAAACTGAAGATGTAGGGCTAGAGATTTTACAGGAAATTACTTTGCTGCAGAAGAGAGATTGCTGAACAAGCATGTGAAGAGAATACCGTATTTTTTCCTTTTGGGGAAGAAAAGGGGTTGCTTAACAGGATAGAGTTCAGTCATTCCCCACCCCATCATTGTGGCTGTTGCTTTAAGTAACATGTAAATCCAAGTTGATCAGAGGTTTTCTTTTCCTCATGCAGTTACACCAATGTAATTCAGGAATTTCCTCATTAGGAATACTCCTAAACACCACAATCCAAAACTTCTGGTGTGCCCTGAGAACCACACTTCTGCCTGCTTTTGTCAGAAACACATTCCCCATCTGACAGTCTCTCTCACTACAACGTTTGGCTTCTACCCCAATACACACCTCTGAGTTCTATGTTTCCATCCCTTACTCTAAACACTCTTGAATACGATGATGAGGCTGTGGAAAACCCAGTGCCTGTGACACCTCTTGTGTGATGCTGTGTCAGCCCCTGACAGATCTCAGGCACTGTCCTGTTTATCCAGACTCCAGGTACCCACGAGTGACGAGCCATAGGGCTGGGGCACCTGATGTCCTCTGCTGCTCACTGTGTTAACTCTCTGATCCCTGGTGTGCTCTAACCCAGCACAGGGGGAGAGAAAAGTGACATTTGTACTGGCACAGCATGGCACTTCTGCAGAGAGAGCAGAGAGCCATGTGAGTCACCAGTGCTGATGAAGACAGAAAGTGTTGAAGGTGCTCTGTGTGTTTAGTGGGGTTGGAATTGGTGTTGCTGTGGGGATTTAATGGAGGGAGAGAAGAGGGACATTAAGCTAATAAAAGAAAATGAACCTGGGGCCACTTTGTACTAACCCATTTTTCAACACTTCACCTCTCATAACCCAGGCCTTCCTAATCACTTCTAGCTTCCATAATGCAAACACACTCACATAACTTCTGAGTGACACAAACCAGCAGATTTTACCCCAGGCAGAAGAGGAAACAGCTGTATGTGGTCTGCAGTTATCTTGCAGAAACTTTTTGGTGGTTAAGGCTGCAGCTACCAGAACTTGTATCCTCTAAAATTCTCCAAACACCTAAAGATGTAACATCAGCCATAACACTAGATGTGTTACACAAGTTACAGCTTAGCTGGTCAATAATAAAAACCTCTGTTTGGAGATCTGTGATCAGATTGCATTTTGAAATTTTACTGGTAGGTCTTTCAATCAGGAGGATGAAGAAAAATAAAATACATTTGCTGTGGGCCAAATTAAACTAGAATGAAATAATTTCAGTTCCAAAACCAATTTTCTGTAGTAGTCACCTAAATAAAATAACAAAACTAGTATTCTGCCTTCATTCTGCTGCCATTTATTAAATGTTCATACTAGCACCTTCATGCTTTCTCCTTTACTTTCTGACCTGCTTTAAAGAAATATCCTTCTAACATCCATCATCAAACAAGTTTACTATTAAAATTCAAGTCTTTTTCATACCCTCTTATGCAAACCCCAAGAAATGGCTAAGCTGCTACCAAGGTTCCTATCTATTGTACTAATAGTTGTTTCTTTTGCTCTCTTGTTGAACTATCAATCTATTTACTGGGCTTTAATTTTATGAGTGTTTTCAGGCAGAGACTGTTTTCCTGTTGTCTTTGTACAGCGTTAAATTGTTAGTAGGTAGCTGCTAAGTACTGTTGTATCTCTAATAAGAATAAAACTTAGAAGCTAGAAGAGCAATTCTTATTTCATTATTGTCAGAAAAAGTGGAGGTAAGGTGCATATTAAAATAATGTTCAAATTACCAAAATAATTTCATTTGCTAGCAACCTTCCCAAAATAATCTGGCTTAGAGTCACAAACATCAGCTGAAAAGCTATTCTTGAAATACTGGAATTTCAAAGTATGTGTGAACTATGTGAAATGAAAGTGAGCAAGAAATGTGTTTTCTACAAGAGTGGTTTTAATTACATAGAGTGGTAGTGGAGAATGTGTGTTAGATGACATTTTCAGATTACATTTCTGCGTTTCTGAAATAAAACCTGTTGAAGGTATAAATACTTGAGGAGATTCTAATGTATCTGGTTGAATGTAGATGCTAGAAACTACAGCAGAAATTGGTGATGAGTGAAATTAGACAAAATAATCACAGGTTTCTCCCACAAAGCTGAGTTATGGCATATTCTCTGTATTTGGTGTAAAAATATGTATTGGCCAATATATTTAAATAATATTACAAAAGCAGTATTGACTTTTGGAATTATTTTATTTGTTAAGACTTCATGTTGAAAATTTATCTTGGCTTACACTTGGCATCTAGTTTTGCCTCTGTATCATTTGCTCTTCCACCGAGTTAAAAGCCCAACTGAGGATAAGCAGACTTCAGTAATGGAGCTCGTAAATGCCTTTCTGAGGAACTATATAAAGATGCTGCACATTCCTCAGTCAGGACCTAAGTGGCTTCTTGCAATTACAAGCTTAATCATTCCATGATCCAGAAGCTATTGAAAGACTCAATCTTATCATTCCTTGCCTACTTCAGCAGCTGAGATTGCAAATTCCTGCAACATGAGCAACAGGCGAGGAATAGTTTCACTAATCAGTCACCTCTCTCTGCATCCATCACACTTTCTGTAAAAGGGGGATAGTAATGTTCAGCTTGGTTTGAATCTTAACTTACAGAAGAGGAAACTATGTCTGTATGAATTTAGGGGTTTTTGGCATTCTTGTGGTGCATAGAAGATTGTTGCAGTACTTTGTTGTGCTAGGTGCTTGCAAATGTGAAAGAATGAATTATTCCATATTCAAACTAAAATTCTGCAGTTTACTCTTCATTATGCAACATTATTATTACTATTATTATTATTGTTGTTGTTGTTGCCTCTGTGTACTTACAAGTTATTTGTAAATTCTTGATGAAATTTCCTAATCAGAACTGCAACATCTAAACTCCTCAATCTGTAAAATATCTGAGTAAAAGCTAACTGATTTTCAGAGAAGGTGAGTAATATAGACTTCTCCTTTTCCAGCTATAGTAAAACACACACTTCCCATTAAGTCCCATTTATCTACTAAATATGGTGTTTAAAAAGTTTATTTCCTCCTAATGTCATAAAATATTGTTAGGGAAATGATAGGAGTTTTTTTAACATTTCTGAATTTTCAGAACAAAAAAAAATAGATCAAAATTTTCCAAACAGTGAGCTTTTGAACAAGGATCAACTATGAAATGTTTAAATCAAAGGGAGAAGAACATAAAATTTCTGCAACATAATCCTGCAAAAAGTGGTGCTTTTCAAAGTTTGATTGTTTGCTCTGACACTAAACTCTTACAGGTCTTATAAATTCTTTTGCTCTTGTGGATGGTGTAGATTTTCTCAAATGCTAAGACAATTCTTTTGGCATTCGTGAAATAAGTAGAGAAGTGCTTCCTCCTGAAGTATTTTAGTTGGACAGTTGAAAGTGAAAGAATGTCTGTTGAAAAATCTACTTCACCACACCATTTTAAGTTTAATGGTTTATTCACTGATTTTTGGGGTTTTTTGTGGGATCTTTGGGGGGTTTTGGTGGATCTTTGGGGGGTTTTGGTGGGTGGGGTTTTTTTGTTGTTTGTTTGTTTATTTGGGGTTTTGGGTGTTTTTTGGTTGTTATTGTTTGTTTCTTTTTGCATATTAAAAGCCCTGTTAAAACAGCAGATATAAGCTGTTCTGATTATTCTTTGACATTAAGAATTTTCTTTTGCCTATACACCAGATGCACAGATTTCAGTAATACCAACTAGGGACTTTGGGCTCTTCAGTAATCTAACTACATGGTGTTCCATGTAGTTCCTGCAAGGCAGGAATTGTGATTTATCCAAGTATGAATTGCCCAGTGGTTATTTGGCCTCCTGAGATGGTGCTCAGCATTATCCCATCTTGAAATGGCTTGAACTGTATAAACAACATGAAATAGAAAACCAAAGGGATTAGTGTCTCCTGGGAGACTGAGAAGATCCTCTCCAAAAGTTGTGAGGCATGTGACTGGTCCTGTCTCGGTCAGAGTGAGTAACAAGAGCTTTTCCTCCCCCTGCTGTGATAATCCCAGTGTTTGGTCTGGTTTGTTCATAAGAACTGTGTAGGACTAGTGATGTTAGACACCTGTTAGATTTCTCTGGAGAAATAAGTTGGGATAGAATTTCTTTTCACCATTAGCCAGCAAAAGTGGGCATCTTCACAGAGACATTGTCTCTCACCCACAGAGAATGAAAATGTTAATTTAAAGGCAGTTAAACCATTAGAAATCAGAAGTCATAATGAACAAGTGTCACTGTCAGATTTTGCCTACCCTGTTATATTTCTTTTTTTCTGCATTCACAACAATTATATATTTCAATAAAACTTAAAAATCATGTGACTTTAAAAACAGAATATGAGTATGATTTTCTCATTTTTGGGGTGATTAGTGAAACTTTGCAGCTTATATTTTCATGTTTTTGTCTACAATTACAGGATCTAATATATATTTCTTTTTTATATACAAATCTACTTTCATTAGAAATGTCAGCCTTATGAACATGAAATGATGTTATATTTGTAATCCAATGGAAGGATTGCTGATAACACTGTTGCTTTAGGGTTATCGTACAGAGAGAACACAAAGAATCTTGTTGGAATTGACCATGCTTTGGTGCGTTGCAGGTTGTAATGGGGGAGTCTCTGGGTGTGTAATGGGTCTGCCCCTGGTAGTGGCTGATTTCAAATATTTTTGGTCAAATGACAGTTCTTAACAAGTTCTTCATTATTATTCTTATTTTGTTATTGTGACCATAGGAGATTGTCTCAGTGGCCAAACTAAGAGGAGACCAATGGTTGCTCAGGCCTTTGCAAAGCACACAGGCCATTATTAATAAGTCTCCACAGCTGGCACTGGCTAATTCTAGAAAATGCACATTACTAAAAACACGTGCACCTTGTAGTGTACATTCAGGTGGTGGGCATTCTGGGTATGGCCTGGCATCAATGAAGCTCTAAAGGGGAGAATCCCAGGTTTAGTACAAGTTTCTCCAGGCTTGACTATTGAATATGTTCACACTTGACAAACAATCATAAATTCAGCTGAATATGTTCACACTTGACAAACAATCATAAATTCAGCTTTTGTCAGCTTTTTTTTCCAAACTTGTGGACGCAAAGTGTTCCTGAGGCATTTTCCTCTGCAGGTGTCCTGAAGTTAACTGTCTCTTCCTTTTCTTCCCAGGCTCTCTTCCTCCTCAAAACACCAGACCCACTGCACCTTGCACCCCATTCTAGGCCTTCTCTATGTGGGCAGCACCTGAATGATTCCTTATTTGAAGATTTTAAATTAAAACATTCATAAATCTGAAATACTTTCCTGGCATTTTTCTCTATGGCTCTGTGACCTTGGCTTCCTGAAAAGGGCTAAGTACCTTCTGGCTCAAGGGGAAATGATGAAGGAGGGCAAGGGAAAAGAAATTGCATGCATTCTTCACAGTACAATGTTGCCTTTTTTTCCTAGAGTTCTGTTGTCAGTGGTTGAAAGAACTAGAAAGAATAAACTCTGACCAGGTACTATTTGCTTTCATTTTCACAAAGATATCATTCACAATAAGTACCATCAATTTTTGGCAATAATATTTCTACAAATTGTCAGGGGAAGAAAACCCCAAACCCAAAATAAAAGCAGGAGAGGTTTATACTTTTTAACTGTCCAATAGAGAGACTACAAGCTTTTATTTTTTTTTTTTTTCCAGAGTCCTAAATGTGACTAGGAAAGGAAATGAGAAATTAAAAGCATCCGAGAATTAAATGTGTTTCACCTCTATTTTTTTCTCATCCAAAGACTCTTGAGAAAATTCTTTGGCTGAGGGTTATCAAAGCAGTTAGTGGTTTATCTTAAAGATCACTCAATATCTCTTACATTTATAACTAAATAAAATAAAATTTCTTTTTCTTGTCTATTTATTTTTTTCCTTTGAGGCATCTCATTTCCCTGGAATACATAATCTAGTCACATTTTTCCTGTCAAGCCATTCTTAGTTTTGCCTGTCAGTTATGATCCTTACCTGTTTTCTTTACAGGCTCTGGCATCTTCTCTTTGTTTCTGTTGGAGCTCCCAGCTGCATCTAGAAAGCAGGGTATGAGTCACCCGGGAATGTGAGTGCAGGGCTTTTGAGACCCCCTAAAGAACCGGTGGATGGGAGCCCCCATCCTGCTCCTCCCCCTTGATCCCCCCCGTTGTTGTCCACGGCACCTTATCAGCAGCAGGACACACTTGACAGGCTACATCAGCTGGGATAAATATAGCCAGTTCCAGGAGCCAGGGAGCTCAGGCCACCCCAGACTGGCTACCACGGGTCTGTTGGTATAAACCAGAGCACGCTATGATGCTGCACATGCCTGCAGCGCATTTTCCAGCCCCAGGCATGTACTGCATGAAGAATTCCAGCACTGCCATGTTTACAGCACATGCAGCAAACTAGATCTGATGGTTACATCTCCCGTGTGCTGGTTCCTGCTTACTCTAAGTGTGCAATTGCTTACATTCTTACTACTTATTTCAATTTTTGTTTTTGCCATAATTGAGTCAGAGTTGAACAGCCCCTCACAAACTGGGTTTCTTGTTTCTTTTTTTAGCTCTTCAACCAAAGACTGTATTTGTAGAACAAACTGTGAACTTTAAGGAAAGAACTTTCTTTTGCAGAGACACTTACACAATACTGACATTTGCAGTCACAAGTAGAAAGCATGACACTACTTAAATAGTTTTAGTCCTCCCTCCCCATCCACCCACTTGATCCAGAGCATACGTTTCTTGATAACTAGCAAGTTTTTTTTCTTCTTCTTTGAAATATCATTTTAAAAATAGTTCCAAGGTTCTGTTTTATACCTCTAAGAGTTTCAATTTTGCTTAATCATATAGAAAAATCTGGGGTAGAGTCTCACTAGAAAATTATTCTTGTATGGCCATTTTATGCTCCAATCACTGCTTCTTATTTATCCATATAGTTAGCATATGGCAAAATAGTAACTGTGGCTAATCATTCTTTTTTTTATCATGATGATTTATCAATTTTGAGTTTTAAGCTTTACCAGAA
The DNA here is from genome assembly GCF_036417665.1 of Passer domesticus. Lineage (NCBI taxonomy): Eukaryota > Metazoa > Chordata > Aves > Passeriformes > Passeridae > Passer > Passer domesticus. Next base: position 39,507,977 of record NC_087479.1, read on the forward strand.
AAACTCTGGAGGCCAAACATTGAGTATATTTTACCCCCACCAGTATTGACAGAATAATTTAAAAAAAGAAAAAGGTGTGGTTTTCATTTTTTCCCCTGGCTTTACTATCCTGTAAAAACCTCATTTTTAAGTGATTTCATCTTTTGGTGTGGAGTTCAGAGTAGACCAGTGTGCAAGCGGCTCATCAGTCACTGCACTCTGTGTCTGCCTTTCACATCTGACTCTCAGTAGGCTGATAGCACAAATGTGAACATGCAAGAGACACTGCTGATACCTCTCCTGATCTGGGGCCAAATACTTCCTCCCCTTCCCCTGAAACAATTTTTAATGGATGACTGAGGAAGATGGGCAGGATGTCACCCGTGTTTATTTTCTATTGTCTGTCTTTCTGGTGGAGCACAAGTTACCATGATATGTATTTGGCTGCTCTCTTGTGCATGAGGTATTTCACTGGGAGTCAGGAAATCTTGGCTATTTGCTTTGACTTGAAACCTTTCAAAGGGCTTGGGTCTCACTTCTTCCCCACAATGAAACACAGCTATGAGGGTTTAATCTGATGCAGGGAAATTATCCTAATCCAATAATAACTTCACAGATTTTGTGATTTTTAATGGTATTTAAAATAATATATCAAATATATTGCTATGTTCAAGACTGGGAAAAATGAATGTTTTTTCTGCTATTACACATTAGGTTACCAGGTGGCAGCATTGTTGTAATAGTAAACTTTTTTCTAGCATTTTCTATATTACTTTACATTACATTGCATTATTATTTGACTACTTTTAATAATAAAACTGCTATGCAAATAAAACTTATAATTTCAATGGCTACTCTGACCCAAAAAGGGCGTGCAGTTGATTGTGATAACTACTTTTTAGTGCACTGCAACACTAGATAATTTTGTGAAGTTTCATCTTGTATGCAAATGAAACTAATGTACAAGAACAGTGAAGCAACATGTAATAAATGTCTCAGGGCCTGTGCTTAAAAAGTGAGAAGGGAAATTCTTCCTTGTCAGAAGAATTACTCTGAAATTATTACACTGTGCTTCAGGCAGTGTCTTTCACCACATAATTCAAAATCAAGTTCAAAAATGACAGAATTTGGTGGCCTGCAGTTGACAGGCTGTGCGACTTTAGATAGCTGCACCATGGCTTATGCAGAGAAAACCAATTTATTATTTATAGCCAAAATTAACAGCATCTCCTTCTAAAAAGACTACCCAGCTTCTTATTGAAAGGCTGTGTATTCAGGTGCTTGTGATTCTGCCCAAATGTAGCTATCCAGGCAGAAATACTTCACTATTTTGAGCTTCTTTTCCTGGTAGTTTCTGTCATGCCATTTAATTTCTTGTCTCTATTTCTGTTTATTTCCTTCTCTGCCTCTTTGTTTTGTGTCATGAAATTACCAGCTCCTCAGTGGCTGCAGGTTTCTGCTGTGAATGGTGGGGCTGGGCAGAGCACAGGACCAGCAGGACTCATCCACTGAAGTGCTCAGAGAATCATGGAATATCCTGGGCTGGAAGGGATCCACAAGGATCATCAAATCCAGCTCCTGACTTGGCACAGGACAGCCCCAATACTCACACCAGGTGCCTGCGGGTGTTGTCCAAATGCTCCTTGAACTTTGGCAGGCTCCTGCTGTGACTTTCCTAGGAGTTCTGTCCTAGTGCCCACCCACCCTCTGGGTGAAGAATCTGTTCCCAATGTCCAAGCTAATCCTCACTGTTTCCTTTGAGTTTTTGAATCACAGAGTGCTGGTGTGTACAGTGCAAAGCCACTTGACCCTACTGACAGAACTTGAATTTGCAGGGATTTAGGAGAATCGGGTAATGCTGGTCCTGCTTGTATTTCCTCTGCACAGCCATTTTGTATCCCTACCCTTTGCACTCCATATTTGAGTTCTTTCTGTATATTTGACAGCAACTTGCATTTATTTCAGGGATGTTCTTTTAACTGGCTTCATGATAAATAACCTGAGTTGCTGCATATTCTAGACTATGGGGAAAAAAATGCAGTCTGCATATGCTCAGTGGGAACTTTCTACATTTCATCCTCTGAAGAAGTTTTGTTTGTGTCAATGAGGTCCAGTGCAGGGGTCAGCAGAGTTTTCTAAGCATTTATGTGAGGGCTAAGGTGGGACTTGGACTTAATATGGACACTGGAACTAAAAGCAAAACAGCCTTTGTGTCCTGTGCTCCTACCATTATCCCCCTCAGGCACATCAAAACAAAGGGGAGAAGCAGCAGGGTTGGGGGGCAAATAGTTGGAACTTCAGAGAGGGAAGGGTTCACACCAATTTGAGTGGGAGGAGGAAATAAAAATGTGTGATTGAAGGGCATGGATGAGGGGAGAAAATTGGTTTTTCTAGGTAATATGGGAGAGATTTGAAACAGATTCTCAAAGGACAAGAATATTAGGTGGGGAGCTGGGATAGAAATGGGGCGGAGGGAAGAGAACTGGTGATAAGGCTGAAACTGTAAGAGGATGTGGGATGGAAAAACTATAAATGGCTGAACTAATAATTTGGAACTGAGAACCATTCACATAAAGAGAAGCTGACTGGAGGCATATGTGAGAAAAGTTGGCCTGAGAGGAAGGAATTAACTAGCTGGGCAAAAGTTGAAAAAGGACATTGAGATAAAACAGTTGGAATCTACTAAATATGGAGGCATCTACTGGCTGAATCTAGGCATGGAGAAAAGCTGAACTTAGAGCTGGGAATTGATAGCTGAGGCTGGCAGAGAAAGGAAAGCACAGTGTGGGTGAGTGGGTTAAAAAGGGAGAAAGGAATATCTAGAGAAGAAATCTAAAATTATGCTTCTGAAAGCAGACACCCCCAAAACTCAGAAACTTAGGTAAATCTAAAAGAACCCAAACTGATTTGTATAAGCAAATGCCCAGCTCAGCACCCAAACATTCTTCACTTTGCATAAGGCAGAGGAATCGAAGCATTCTGCACAAAGGCACCAGTGGTCAAAGGGCTTCTTATACCTAAAGCACTGCTGCTCTGCCGCTGGTGAGTTAAAACAGAAGCTCGAGGGAGCCCTTAAGGCACAGAAACTGCATTCCTTCCTACCACAAAGCCGCTTCCCCAATCCTTTGCATAACCTTGGTCTCCCCAATACCTCCTCCCACCCTTCTTTCTCCTCCTCCACCTCCTGCTAACCCTTATCTGCTCCACCACATCCTCATTCCCCTCCTGTCCATAGACTGCTCATTCTCACGTACTGCTTTGACTCCCCAATAGCAAAAAGTAACACTGTGGGGAACCAAAGGTGTGAAGGAGGATGTGGCTGGATGAGTGGAGAGTATGGAAAGAAACACAGAATGGAAAGAAAGTTGTCCTGAAAAACCAGATTCAATAGGCCTGCTTTGAGTAGGGGGTTGGATGGGGTGGCCTCCAAACATCCCTCCCAACCCAGGTTCCTCTGGGATGCTGTGTTCTGATGTGAGGTGTTCAGACACGGGTGAGGTATGAGTGAGGAAATGAGAAAGAATATCTCAGCCTACTGCTGTTTTCTTTCTCTCTGGAAGACATTCATATTCCCCAGCTCTTGGAATGGGACTGATTATTTGGTTTATATACAGACCTCTCTAATAGCACAGGCTCAGCTGAGCCAACTGAATTGCAATGTGCAAATTTGTTAGAGAAGAAAGGTGAAACTTGGTGAAGTTTTAGCTACTGTCACAGTTGCTTTAAAGAGCAAGCTCCTAATCTACTTGACTGTGATATATTAGTGGGTTCATTACAGTACCATTTTTATTACAAGCACTACATGTTTAACGTTTTAGTATATGGGTATGCAAAAATAAGTAAATCTGATTTGAGTGTTTAATAGAAGAAGAAAAGGTGACAAGATAGCAAGGTAACTCACAAAATAAATTAGAAATAAATGCAAAATCTTGGAATTGGTACCACAGTCTGTGTCATGTCATAGTCTTTTCTATCCATAATCCATCCATTTTAAATACACAAGTATGGGATTTCCATTGAGAACATACTGTTCAGGGCATTCTCAAAGGAAAAATGCTCATTGTGTTGTCATCAGTAATAAAGCCTTTGCTATGAATTTACAATGTGCAGCTAGGGTACAAGGAAATTTTTGAACAACAGTATAAACACACTGAATTGAACTGTCATGTGATATATGTACTAGTTATGGAGCTGGCAATATAGTTTGAATTAAACTTGATGATAAGGAAGGGAATATTGTTGTGTGGAGATCCAAATGAGGGAGGAAAAAAAATAGAAAGAAATGGAAGAAAGGCAAAGAGATTAAGTGATAAAATTAAAAAAAAATAAAATATACTTACTGAGGAAAAGAAACCTGGCAATGTACAGAGCCTAAGCCCTGTTGTAATCACAAGTGAAGACAAACACAGATTTTAAGACTCTGTCAGTGTGTGAATCTTGAAATGAGGGTATAGAGATGAAATTTAATGAAGGAGGAGACCAAAAACCTCCAGCACATATACTGGGATGTGTGTATGCATTTTTCAGGAAGTTTGGAGGACTCATTAAATGTGAGCTTTCAGGCAAAAATTAAATAATAGCACCTTTAGCTGCACTTCTGTCTGGTGCAGTTGAGTAGTAGTTTACATCTAGAAATGTCTAAAACTCTCTTTGACTGAGTAGAATTTAAAAATACATGCTATCTCTGTAAATTATTATAAGCAGATTATCTGTATAGCCAGTGCAATTTTTCTAACTTTGATGCCTCTGATGAACAGCTACAGAGAGTCTTATATATTGTACGTGCAGTTCAGTATTTTGAATTTAGCTCACTGATAGTTTCCTGAATAATCTTTCCACAGGAATTGATTAGGAACCACTCAGTAGCTAATAAAGCTGATTTTTACAGCAGCCTGAAAAGGGCCAAAGATAAGTTGAATGTCCAGCTGTAGTATGAACATTTGCTTTGAAAGAGGATTGATGATCTCTAACAGCAGTGGGCTGCAACATGTTCCAAGGAACTTGTCCTAATCATGGGTCATCTCTCCAAATAATAACCCCCCCGACCTTTCTTGATCACGTCTGCCTGTCTAGTACTTGGCCACCTTCAGAGAAAGCAGCTCCTCTGTAATTTTGCAGAACCTGTGATTTAGTCATATTCATTTTGGTAATTTTGTCTAAAACAGCCAAAGAGCTTCTGCTTGCATGTGCAGCTGAATGGCAAGAATTCAGCTTGCCTAGACTGCCCAGTGTCCTGAGCAGTTGGATTGTGTGGCAGACAAACAGTACTCTGGCAGAGAAGCATCATCATTTTGTCTCCTTCACAGCTGCAACACATGATTATTCACTCTTTGTGCCACAGATGAAAAACCTAACCAGAAACAGATGGGGAGTGAATATTTTTAGAACCAGTATTTCAAAGCATTAACAAGAGGAAGAGAAAAAGTTTTCAGCTTTGGAGATAAAATTTTAAGCCTTCTTTTTAAATTATATTCAATATTACTTTTAAAATATTTTTAATAATAATACTATCTTCCCCAAGATAATTTTTTCAGAATCTTCAATTTCCATGTTTCTTGTGGTCAAAACCAGTGTAACATGCAAAATCTTTAATTCAAGTATAAGTAGTTGCTCTAAATTAGCATTTTATAGTAATGCACACACTCAAAAAGCTCATTTAAAGGTTCTTGTTGTTTATTTGAATGCTTATTTTAATTTTGTATTATTTCTCCAGTATCTAATAGGATTTTATGCAAGACTTGCTAGGGAAATGGAAAAATAGGTCTCATAGATCTTAGAAAGTTTTTTGGTAAGCTTGAAATGGCTTTTATGATATCCTAAGTATCTCCACAATTAACTCACCAGTTGGCTCCTTTCAGTTATCACAGTTTTCCTGCAAGAGGAAATGATCCTTCTCCACCAAATTACAGTGTCAGAGAAGGATCAGTTCTGCTTTTGAAGCTGTGTTTGTGATAAAGATATTTTTATGAAGAGTGGAATTATTACTCTAATTTTCTTGAATATCAAGTCTGCAAGTCTGATGAATGCAAATGTCTTTGATATCTTTTTAATTCCAGGCCAGCAGTGCCAAACATCATCAGTACCAAGCAGAGAAGTCCTGAGTTTCCAGCTCAGCAAGAAGGAACCTTAATTGTGTCAGTGTTGGGTGTTCTAGTCTTCTCAGAACTGCCTTCAACATCTCCCATCCTGAAACTTTAATATGGATGCAGATGGAGATATCCAAGTCAAATTTAGTGAGTATTACAGTATTTGCTATAGGAAGTAAATCCTTCCAGTACAATTTTAGAAACAAAATGTCGTCTTAATATGACTCATCCTAACCCTAAGTGAATGAAAAATGATGCTCAAATTAACATGATCCTCAAGGCATAGTCACTAAAGGTTGGATTACAAGATTTTTAGAAGCATGAAAGATAACTCTCTGCTAATTTTTTGCACTGACTGATATATTTATCAAGTTATGAACCAGGAATAAGAATTGGGAAGTAGTACTTTGGGATGTTTTTTAACCATGAGCTTCTTTCTTGTTTGACTCCAAAGAGATACTGTAGGCCATGATGCCAGCAGATTTTCACTTCTACAGTGAGATTGTTAGTGCAGATAACACTGACTGTGTTTAGATTTAATTTTGAAAACTCAGGTCTGTAAGAAGCTCATCACTTTCAACTATTTCTGATTTCAGTGAGGAGCAAGCTCTGAAAAATTTCAGGTTATTTAGTGATATTTGGCATGTTGTACTGCATTTCAGTATTGCTAAAAAAACCCCCTTCTCGTCATTCTCGATCTGCCTCATTTCACCTCGTCTATTTTGGGAAAGTCCTGATTTTTGAGTGATTGAAACAGTTGAGATATGTTAAATAACATTAAAACTTAAAATGCCAATTTTCTTACTGTTGCTTGAATTTACATTTAATTTCTGTGCTTGGATGTACTGGGTAAATTTACCATGATGTTTCAGGTATTGAATTATCATTTATTTTGCATTTTGAGTGTTATTTTTACAGTGCAGTTGTTATTAGTTACTATTAATTGTTTTACAGTAGGGCTTAAAATCCACGGTTAAAATCTTGAAACGCTTTTGTACTGGAATTCCTCAAACACATGATTAAACACAACTTATTTCCAAGAAAGATTCATGAGCGAGAATCAAGGTATCACTGTGGGGGGAAGGAAGACAAAAGAATAGGAGCAGGAAAATAAGTAAAACCACAGAAGAGCATGGTTAATTGATACATTCTAAATGGGATGGGGACATAAATGCAATTCTGTATGCGTGACCAGAAAACATTGAACTGGCAGGGATTTTGCACAGGAAAAAACAGTGAGAAATATATACATATATGTATTTTGAAATGTCCTTCAGTACTGTAGTCTCTTTCACAGTAATGTATTTCACCTTGTAACATTTGTTACTGAGTTTGACACCACTGATGATGTTTCCAGGTAAATTAAAAAGTAGCTACACTTGGATAAGGCCCCACTACCCAGTGTACCTTTTGCTCAGACACCACAGAGGAGCTGTATCTGCATAACTGAATGTGGCACATTTGGTTGTGAACTAATCATTTATTATGCAAACATCAAAACTTCATTATATCTAATTTTATTAAATATGTACATGTTATTACTATTTAAAAGAATGAGTCTCATTCCCAAGATCTGCAGACTTCTCTCTAGCTCCGAGAGCTGTGGCAGAGCCTGTATTAATGCTAGTTTAAAAGCTGGAAGCTAACGTGGTGTCACTGTGAGTGACACAGCACCACCTCTGGAGGCAAAACTTCATTGGCTGTATTTAGTTACAATACAATCAAAAAAAAAAAAAAAAAAAAGAAAAAAAAAGAAAAAAAAATAAAAAAAACTTTCCTGACAACAATATATTTGTACATTGTTTAAATTTCCCAACTCTGTCCAACTTGGAGGATGGAAGCAAAGAATTCTGTCATGATTAGGATTCTCAGATGCTGAAGAAGGGAATTCGTACCAGAAACATCTGATGATAAAGGCTGTTTAAAGGCAGAGAAGGGGGCACAGGAAGCAAAGAGAAAGATGCGTCCATCTCCTCTGCTGGTATCCAGCCAGGAGCTCTCAATACTTTTCTTGCTTAGGGTCCCATGGCCTCAGTGAGGATAATGCTTCCTATCAGTGGCCCCCCTTCCCATCACCTCTCCACTAAACTGGTAGGTCAGCTTCTTCTTAACTTTCTTGACCTCCCCTGTCTTGCCATAGTTTCTCAAAGCCCGTGCCATCTTCTGGTAGGTCATTTTCTTGCGGTTGCCTTTCTGGATGCCCCAGCGATGGGCCAATGCTTCTTTGTGTTTGGAGGAGAACTGGAATGTACCTTTCTCCTTGTCCACCCACCAAATGCTGTCCTTCATGTCCCCACTGCGGAGAAGGTCCAGAAGGAACTGATACAGACGTATCTTTTTCTTGCTGCCTGTGTGAGAATCAAAGAAAGCCAGTGGAGTATTAGTATTTGTGTGTAGTTCCTGGGTGAAACAGCAGAAAGCATCCAAGTATTCCAGCTAGCTTGGGAGACAAAATTTCTTCAGTTTGTAGCATTTATAACTATAGACAATATAACAGTGTAAGGACAAATGTGGGTTGATATACCAAGAAGAAAAAGCAAGAATAAGTAATTCCTATGGCTAAACTTCTGAAATTAATTTGCTAATTTGAAGCTAATTGCAAAACATTGTTTCTCAAAACTAACTTAAACCTAATTTTGTCAGGTTATACAGAATGTGACTCTCAGATACTGAGGAAAGAGAACTAAATATTTTTTTTTAAAACTGGTTCTTCCTTGACCTTCTTGTCTTGGTTTTCTTGGCTGTTATTAGAAATTGGAGTAGAAATGGCAAAAGCCATTTCTATTCAGGATGCCTGAATAGACAAAGCTGAAGGAGGCAGGGAAGTACATTAAGAAATGAGGTTTGAGATAGTTATGGTTGTGAGATTCAGAGGATGGGAGAGTGCAATGAATCAGGGAAGGAAAATCTTTGGCAGTGGCATAAAATACTAGCACAGCAGGTCTACAGTTTTATTCATTATCCTCGTGGTAATATAACACCTGCCCACTTCATAGCTTGACAAAATCCTTCTGTTTTCACTGACCTGTTTCTCCATGCATAATTCCAGGCCCAGGGTCAACACCATCATTCTCCCCATCTGAAACCTCCAAGGGGGGGCTCTGCCTCTCTATGTCCTCCTCGTCAGAGCTGGGCTGAGGTGGAGAGAAGTACATCCGGGGCAAATAGGACACCTTTTGGAGAACAGAGTAGTAGAGGGAGAAAGCAGTGATGCAGAGTAGGGCATCAAGATTTAAAAAAGAAATGTAATGAAGAGAGGCACAGAGAAAAGAGGGGAGAAAGTTAGAGGTATGGGAAAATATTTAGTGTAATACTGAGTGACTTAGTTGTTGACATTTATAATAAATGCCATCCTATTAAGAAACACTTTCAGATAACAGTCAACACTTACACATGTACAGTGATGCACCTTTACCAGAGGGAAGGATGAATAACATTTTGAATGCCAGAAATTTCTCACATCCTATATCCTATGCAAGTAACACTGCTCCTCTTCCCCATATCTCCCCAAAGCTTGCTTTCTTCCTAATGAGTTTCTGATCCTGCTTGTCTATCCCCAGAGTGAAACTGCTTTTCAGAACAACTCTTTTCCTAACACAGACCATCTGGAGCTGAATTTGAAAGAGATGAACAGTTCTGCCTTATCGTGGCTGGCTTTGGCTCTGTTGTCCTCTTCCCTTCTCAGGCACAGTGCCTCCTGACGGCACCGAAACCCTATGGGACTGCATCCAAATTTGGAGATGGGATTGTACCAGTACCAGCTTTCTCTCTTAAACTTCCCCCATGAAGAGAGGAGTAGCCTTAACACTAAGATAAGGATATATCATATCAGCCCATATTCTCTTTTCCCAAATTGCTGTTTGAAAATTCCCCATTAGGGGGGATTTTCTCATCTGCAAAGCTGGCAAGCCAGTTTTTGTGTTAAACTCTCCTGCCCTTATATAGAGGTGTTGCCAGAAGCAGTGTGGAATATACCTCAGCTCTGTAAATTCTCACTTGTGGTCTGGTTTGCTAGGAAACATGACCAGTTGGCACAAATGATTGCGTCTTTTTATTTAATAGTGTGAAACAGGTCAGTCTGAGGAGCAGGGAGTAAGAACCTAGCCCCTACATTAGAAAAACCCAACCAACATTCCCCAAACCCAGCAGCATATCTTATGCAGCTTTCATGAAATGACACAGATAGCCCTTGAAAGGGAGCTCCTTTTGTACTGCTCTTCTCCTTCACCAGGAAGGGATGTTTTGAGCCTGATGCCCTCCCAGAGGACCCGAGATGCTGAAGTGGGCAGTGGGTGTTCATGAGTCACTCACCCTGCGCCGGGTTTGGCCGAGCGGGGCTTTTTGGGTGACTTTTGCACCACCTTGAAATGTCCCAACCAGGCGTGTGCCAAGGGCTGGTTTGGGGCACAGCAGCTGGCAGTTAATGAGTTGGCAGATTGGCTGCAGCCGATCTGGCAGGAAGAGCAGGATTGGGCAAGAGAGCGTGTAAGCTTCCTGTCGGATCCCCAGGAGCGAAACTTCAGCCTCACCACAGCCACCCTCGGCTTTTTACAGTTAAGAAAGCTGCAGCCCCAGGGGTAGGAAGGAAGGGAGAGACTGTGCCATGGGGGAAGGGGAATGAGAAGGTGGGACAGTGTCCTACAGGCGAGGGGAACCGAGATTGGTGCCCCTGTGGAGCAAAGGGCTGTGGAAACCTGGAGTGCTTTGGGAGGTTGTGTGGGAGTAAGGAACTGCTTCTCTGGGCTGGAGGGGACAGTGGGAGGGGACATGGTGTCTTGCAGAGGCCAGCCTGGGGAGCTGAGTGAGCTTTCCCCATGCTGTCCCCACTGTCCCTGATGGCTCTGTCTTTGCTTACACTTCCTCTGCACCTGAACCTCAGCAAGGGTGATCAATACAGTGTCACACAGTTTTGGGGCAGAGTCACAGAGGACTGGCCCATGTGCTATAAAGAGCCAGGTTACTAATACAGTTCTGGAGAGAGAAAACTTAAGGAACTACTAGCTACTTTCCATATTCTGATGTTTTCCCAGGGTCTGTGGCACCCATGGGTGATTTTCCTCGTTCTAGAGTTCTTCTCAGAGCTTTCCAACCTTCTCTTTCCTTCTCCCTTCAGAATGAATTTTTTATTTTATTTTAGTATTTCTGAGGCCCCTGTTGTCAGGCTAACAAAAGTTTTCAGACAAATCTTGTTCATGAACAGGTTAAACTTCAAATTTAATTTTGCAAAGTAATGTGATATCAACAGAAAATTAAAGAAATATCTTTGCACATTCTTCCTTTGCTGCAACCAGCAACTCTGCCATTGCTGGACAAGCATGCTAGTTAAAAACTAGCAAATTTAGAGGAGGATTAAGACTTGCTTCCTGCTTGTTTCTTTGCCTGGGACTGTGACACACCAGAAGCTGAACTTCAGAGCATGCCAAGTACTATTTGCATGATCTATTCTAGGAATAAAAGTAATGTAAAAAGCCAAAGATCCCCTGCTGTTGAGGAAAAGAAGGGTAGTGGTGAATTCTACATACTAACATCTGCAGTTTGGTGGGGTGTGGGGCAGCGAGATCATAGTGCTCTTTATCAAAAGTTGTAGGAAAATTAGTTCCATGCCTTTCATCCTGAAATGAAAGACCATAGCTGAGTAGAATGAACGTGCATAAGCAGAAGTGCCCTCTCTTGCTTTTTGGTTGTGCTTCCAAAGACATCCCTAAAGAGGCTCGTTTTCATCCTTTGCCCTTGGCCAGAGGTAATGGTTGGTCATTAGGTATTAGCAGTTGCAATGAGCAACTGAAACAACTTAAGCTTCCCACAGACTGCTGTTCCATGATGCATTTTTTATGTTTGTAACTTTCTGTTCCTAATTCTTTGTTTGTATCTACATCTTATATTCTATTCCTGATTTTTTGATGGCTTGCAGTTTCCTGTTGTCAGTGTTAACTTACTCATTCTATTTTTTCTCTTCTTTCTTTTTGATTAATACAGTATTAACATACAATTTCAGTTTGCTTTGAGCAGAGAAACGCAAAATGCTAAGCCCATGCATGCGGTTTTTCTCACAAAGTTTCAGCAAGGGTACTGTCATATGCAGCACTGTAATCAGCAAACACTCTTTTCTCCAACTTCAGTTCTACTCTGTCTTGTATTTAGGACATTTCATGTACATTGGGAAACTCTTTAGCACAAGTTCTTCCAGCTTTCTTACTGCTCCCAGTAATGACTTCGGCATATTCTTGTAGGATCAAGAGTGATTTCCACATCTGCTGTGCTTAGTGTCTTTGCAGTATGATGGAACACCTTATAATGTCAGCTTCAGTGAGAATTCAGTGGTGCTTTGGTGACTACTGCATAGTGGAATTTACAGGGAAATGCCTGACTTAATGTAAAATCTGAGCAAAGCCAAGACAGTGTGCTTTGGCTTGTGACTTATTTACTCCCAGACAGAAGCACAAGTAGGGTCTCCTCAGCCTGTGGTAGAATTGTCAGTGACTTTGTTAGCATTTCTCATACAAGTCATATAAAACTGTCAGCATTCCTTTGAAATATTTAAAGCTTTACTACTACTTCAAAGCTCTGAATTACTTCTTAATAGTCACAGGTACCATTTCTATGATGATACAAAGTTTATCAGCTCCAGTTTATCCACAGAATTGCAAATCAGTTGATTTTCATTCCAAATGAAACAAAAATTGAAATTCCAAACACCTCCACAAAATGCAGCTCTCTTTCTAGACAGTGTGGGGAGCATGATTTCTCATTATCCAGGTAAAAAGCATGTTTAAAATACAATTTGTCCTGAGAATGAAGAGCTTTTCATGCCCTAAGAACCTGAGTAAATCATTCCAGAAGCGTCTTTCACTTAATAGTATGCATTCCTAATGTATGTTTTCTTTACCATTAATTTCCATCTGAAGTTCTGAGCAGGGTTGGTAACCATACCTGATGGTTGAGTCCGATGTGTGTGGTTGGGATTGCAGAATCCAAGACATGCATTTGCTCGATCTCCATGTGCCTGTAGAGCTGCTGCAGCTGGGGAGGCTGCACACTCTGCAGCTCTGTGAAATGGTTGTCTCCAAAGGTCTCGAATTCACTGTGCATGTGGTGTGGATGGTATTCCCAATAATGATCTGAAGAAAGTAAAAAAGGATTGTCCGTCACTACAAGATGGAAAAACATGGCATTTGCCTGTCTTTCATTGATTCTTGCTCCTGTCACAGCCCTTTCTGCCCTCTCCAAACCACTCCTGTTGGCCTGTTTGTCTCTGCTCTCTACAGATCCCTGTAAAGTCTCTTTTCCTAATCTCATAAATTCCTGTGACTGGGAAGTATTACTTAGGCCACTCTGAGTAGGAAAATACTCTCAGATAGTGAGATGGATTTAAGTGATAATTTAACACAAGATGCAGAAGATGTTAATGGTGGCACTTTTCTCAGGAAGAGACCATATCAAGTTCCAAAACATTGTCATTCTTGAGTCAACAAATTCTACTGATTTACACACTGTCATATTCTTATTACACTCTTCCTCCTGGCATGGAAATGAGGAGGTGGAAAAAGTGTAAAGATTATTCTGCAGCTATTTTTAGTCTTTATTTTACTATGCTAGCAACATTTCAGGAATGTTGCAGAAAGGGCACTTTTCTGTATTCTTCCTGCTGTTTTGCTAAATCACGCATTTTTAAGTGGCAATACTAGAGAATAAAAGGACAAACACATGGAAATCTGGTATACACTGTATACAGGAAGGCTAAATTCTAATGCAGACTCTTTCTCTACTTTTTTTATCTCTTCAGTACATTTGAAATTTCTGTGATAATTTGGATTTTTAAAAAAATATAAAGAAGTACTTAAATAACCACTATAATGTTTCCTTATTAATTTATCTTTGAAATTAAATTCCATATCATTCTCAGTTTTAGATTTCTGGCTTTTTTAGTTCAACATAAGCCTCCAGCTTTTTAGAATGTTGTATTTGCTGCTCAAAATTTAAAATTTTCTACAAGAAATGCGAAGTATTGCTAATTGTATTTCTCATATACAATAGCTGCATGCATAATTTTGCACATATTTATGTGCAACCTGTTTTTAAAATCTGTGTCAACACTACATCCTCTGCTCTCTCTGAGCCTGGAACTAATCTTCCAGTGTTCATCTTTTTGTGTATCACTTTATACATGGCTGAATTTTTTTTTTATGATATTCTGTGTAACAATTCTAATTTATATCTTACCATTCCACATTCTCTTCACTTATTAAATTATTTTTTAAAATTCTGTTCTCCCCTTTACATGTTTTCACACTGCTGTCAACTCCTACCATCTATTTCTAATTATCCCTTAAGCTAGTATCAGCTCTGAGTCTTTCAGTGTAAATCAGTATATTCACCCCCCTATTCACACTTGTACACTCCTCCAAGCTCCCTCCCAGCTCTTGACATCCTTCCAATAACACAATAGACAGACTTGAACATGCTTCTCTAAATGTAGTTAAATTTATTGAGGAAAAATTGTCTTGTTCTGCAATATATGCTATTGTGCATGACATCTGGATATTAATGTGCTATGAATATTTTTCTTAAATATCAAGTTAGTTTTTTTCCTTATCTCCTATCTCCTCATCCTTCCCCATTTGTGATTCAAACAGTTAAGTGTAATCACGTTGAGGATTTGAAATCCAGGGGTGTGACTTTGAATGTGGCTTCTTTTAGAGTGCACTCAGTGATAGGTTTATACCAAGCACACTTCTACCTGAGAAGCTGTAAGCTCTTTCATCTGCCTTTGTGCTCAGGCCTGCAGAAATTTATTTGGAGGCTCTATGAGATCATTTATGGCACCAGCACTACTTTTTTGTCCTTTCTGCTTTCCTATTCATGAATAAACCTCGTCACTGCATGTGAAAGGGGTGGAAATGTGCTTGTAAAAACATCCAGGGAGCTGCTGCATTACTTTGTCTTCACTTGGTTGTATGGCACTTTCTATGGGCTATGTACGGATTTTATAGCCCTAAGAAAATTACAATGCACAGTAACACTTCTTCATGTTGCAGTTCAAGACAAAAATTTCAGTTTCTAGTGTAAAAAAGTGGGGTTTATGGATGCAAAGGACTCAGGTGTTTTTATATCCACATCTACTTCAACCCAGGAAACAGCAGAGTGTGTGAGTTGAAATCCATAATTTACCTAAGGCTGTGTCCTGGTAGGAAGCTTTGAAACTTTCAGTGTGAAACCTGTCCATTTAGTTGGAACACTGAGCCACACTAACTCATGTTTCCTCTGGGTTAAATTAGTGCAGATTTCTCTAAGCAGAGCCAACCCTTGAGGTCACATATACCATGGGCAGCCCTGCATATTAAATTGTTGAGAATACATCCCAGGAATCATCTAAACTCTTGTTCCTTTCAGTGATCTGGCTCTGCTTGAGGTGCAGAAAGCGCTCTGTCAGAGGGCAATGTATATTCCCAAAGATCCCTTGTCACTGAGAATCCACAACAGCAAATGAGATCAGTGCATAACTGGGAGGATGACAAAGCCCACGAAAAAGTCTCTGAGGCTGTCAGTGGCAGGTCTTCAGCTGTGGAATGTCTTACTAGCAGCAAATATGGTGGCCAAGAGAGAACAAAGAGCATTTCCAACCTGCATAGCCATGAGTATCTGGGCACCCTCTAGGCAGTCTACTTCTACTTCTGATTATTTTATATTCTTTTTATCAGCAGTTAGGTTTTTATGCTTCAAGATACTTTGTTTTTTGGAGCCTATGAAAAGGTTACTGTTGCTCCAGAACTGTTATAACTTTTCCCTTGGCAGATTAACTAGCCCATGGAACACTAATTAGGCATATTCATGCTAATAAATAATAGTAATTATCACATTAATTACTAAATTCCTTTTTGATGGAATTAGATGCTGCTGTAAAAATAAAGTAGTAAAATAATACTATTAACACAGCATAGAGTATTTAAAGTAATGACATAATAGCATTACCCTACCAAAAAATCTATGTCAGAAATTACTTCAACACAAACTTATGTCCAAATGTTCAAGTTGTGATAGGGAGCAAAGTCCTTGTTCTTTCCAAAATATCTATAATTTCCCAGTAATCCTTAGGAAAAACAATATTGGTTTAGTAACATTAGAAGAGAAATTGCAAATCTGTCTCCACAAGCCCTTCTTTAGTTAACCATCCTGGCTAAGTTATTGCATATGAAAATAAAAAAAGAAAAATTTAAATATCTGCAGATATTTGAATTACCAGAAACTCTTTACTTCTATGCTCTCTGTTAGTGTTATGTCAGTTACACATACCAATTTTGTTCTTTTCTCTAAAACATGAAGGTGGAAGGAAGAAAAAAGATAGGAGATAAAAATTCTAGAAATGGAAAGTGCCTGTTCTTTGGGTAAAGGAAAATGTCATTAAAAGCCAAGCTATACCTACACAATGGAGTCATTATGAGAAATTTCATGTGAAGTGAAAGAGGATGTGAAAAGAATTCTCTCTTACAGAGACATGGAGATTATGTTTGTTTTGGTCCTGTATGTAGTGAAAGGTTAGAGGAAGGACAATAATGAATTCTGAACTCCCTCCCATGACAGAGGGGATGTTAGCCTGTTGGGAAGCAGCAGCTGACCTAAAGGCATTGTGTTAATATTCACCATGGAGGTAGAGCCTCACTCCACAGGTGAGAAAACTTGACTGAACGTTTTCATGCACCTTCTCATCACTGTAAATTGCTTTGCTCCTGTTTTAATAGATGAATAATGGTGGAACCAGCTCTCAGAATGCACAACGGGCTCTAGGCAGGTATTTGTAGCAAATGTGGAGCAAGGGGCTGAATGTGCATGGTGCAGTGCCGAGGCGAGCAGCAGCTCCCGAGGCAGCTGTGGAGCTGGGGGCGCTGCCAGCCCCGCGGGCTCGGCTGCTGCAGGGCTGCGCTGCCAGCCCGGCCCGGCGCCTCCGCCGCTCCCAGCGCCTGCTGGACCGGGAGAGGGCTTCCTTCACTGCCCCACGCTGCACAGCTCAAGTTCCCAGTGTGTCTTGCACATCTCAAAAAGCAAGTCAAGGAAAAAAGCCATAGAGGAAATGGGAAAAATATTGAAGGACACTGGAAACTCAACGTCTTGCTCAGACACTACAGAATCACTCTTGAGAAGAGTGCTGTGGTCCTGGGCAGAGCATCAGTCTTATCTCAAACAATGTTAGAATCTCATTAACTGTCACTTTACAAATTAATTTAATTATGCCAAATGTTCAAAAGCCTATGGTTAGGCACCAAATAATGAGAATAGCTTTGAAGGGAGGGGATTTTTTAATGAAGTTTGGAATTCTTTCTCTTTTTTTTCTGTAGCATTTAAGATTAAGGTTCACATGTTTGGACTTTCCTTCACTTCTGTGTGGGCTAACAAAATCAAAGCTGAGATTTGTAAATGGTCATGTTACTCCACGATGCAGGACAAAAATAAAATCCCAGATCATGAAATCTAGTCAGTTCCATGAGGCTAGCAACAAAGTGAACAAGGGTCAGCACTCAGCTTCATACAAAAAGTGATTTTTAGTAAACCTGTAATGTTTGGTGATAACACAGAGACAAAGCTGCAGTGGAATTTTGTAATTGCAAAGATTGCATTAGTGTTACAAAATATGCTCTTACAGACTTACATGCTCAGGGTAGGGTGATGGGCTAATACATGACCACTCAAAGCAGCTTCTGTCCAGCATGACTGTGCCTCTGTGTTTGCTCAGTATTTAAAACAGAGTTACACTGCAGTACAGAAAATAATCGCACACAATGCTTGTGGTGATGAGCATATCATGTCGTGGTTTTGCTTGTTAATTTCAGTGTTCACTTATAGGAAATTATTTCTTAAATATTATTCACTAGTGGAACAGATCTACAAATTTTTTGTGGACTTTATTACCTATTTGTGTAAATAAGTAAGTAAGGCATAATAAATAATGTGTAAAGGTTTCCTTCAGTACTATATTTGAGGAAAAGGGACAGTAATGCATGTAGCACAAATCTACAGATTAAGACATTGCCATCTCCCTTTCACAAAATAATTTTTCCAGCACTGAGAGAGAGGTAGTCTGACACTTCAGGAAACATTCCTGTTTCTTTAACAATCCCTTGTCAGCAAAATCAAAATTATTATACTGTCTAGTGGCATCTATTTGCATTAACTGGTAGTATTGAGGTACATAGGGGTACTGAGTAGACCTGCAAAATTATTTTCATGTATTGTCAGTGGTCTCACTATACCCCAAGGTGAACTTCTCTCACACAATTCTGTTCTTATTTTTTCTTTTTATCCTCCTATCTAATCAGGTTCTTGTCTCTTTCACTGCTGTTACTGCAGCATTTTTTTATTCCTTTCCCCCCTCAATTTTTCAATCATTATGCCTTTATCCACTTTGTTCTGAACACTTATTATATATTTCTAAATGCACTTTTTGGCATCCTTTTCCTGCTCTTCTCCACAGCTGTCCTCAAGACTCTATACTTCTGTCATGCAAACAAAATGAAAGCCAAAGTTGGGTTTTTCAGTGTTTATCAGAAAGAAGGAAACTACAACAACTTGTGGGTTTTAGTCTCCATCTGTATTTTTCGGTTGTTCATTGCTGTTTTGGACTGTGAGCAATTCAGGTCAGCACAGGGCACAAATATTTATACACAACCAACTATATTACAGGTGCTTTCATAAATTAAAATTTCATTGAAGTGTGCAGGCTGGGTTTAGGTTGCATCTTCCTTAAGTACTTACTGTAGAAGTTAAAATGTTTTGGGGGTCTTTAGGACAAGTGCAGAACAACTTTAGGAACAGACAAATTTCTGTTTAAAGTGCATGTTTAGGTACTGCTTAGGCTATAACTCATATAGGTCACTATCCAGGTTTTGCTGTGTTCATCTTGATGAGTAAAATCATGCTAGTGATCTGAGAAGTGTAGCTTAGAAGCAACCTTTCAGAAGAAAAATGGACAGTAAACCAGATGGGGTGATAAAATCGTGAAAGATAAAGGGAAGTTTTTGCTTGAGGTAGCCTAGACTTAATGACAGAAAAGTTATTTCCTAGTGTTTTTTTTCTACATGGCATATTTTATATTTATTGTTTAATTGTCACAATTGCCTTTTGAGATAATCAATGTTATCCTGTTTTATGAGTGTGCAAACAGATATGGGGTATAGTGTAAAAACCCTGAATTTCCATGTGGAATTTGATTAATGAGACTCGACAGATGCCATGAGATAACTTATAATAACTGAATTAACTCTTTGTCTTCAGGTGTTAAGAATATCATAGGTGTTTCCTGAATGAAGTGTAGAGAACAAATTTCGGTAGGAATCTCTTTCAGCTAAATGCTCAGAATGATCTTACTCAGTAACTCACTGCTCTTTTGTTGCCACAAAACAGTGCTGTGCTATGATTAGCTCGTGTCTGAAATTATAACAGCAATGGCTGTAGTTGCTGTATCAGGGGGGTTCTTTCAGGGAAACTCCAGGACCTGCAGGGACTGCCACCACTAATGCAGTAGAACGGTGCTTTTCCTTCCTGAGTCAATATTGACTCTGGTATTTCCAGGGTGCTGTTGCTGGACCATTGTATTGCACGGGACACAAAATTCACAATGCAAGACTCTTGCCTCTGCATTGATTTAGAGTCCAGTGCTTAGACAACACTAAAATATAGGCACCAAAGCTTTGAAATCACATAAATAAATTGAAGTAATAAATAATCATACAGCATTTTTACCTTGAGTTATGCTTATGCACAAACAGCTACAAGGAAGTTTTACACAGATTTAGAGACAGGAAGTACTTGGGTGTACTGGAGGAAGAGTGAAAGTTAAAGTTAGGTGTGGCAGCATGCAATAGAGATCAAAAGAAAGAGAAAAATATATGGAGTTGAAAAAGGCTAAATACCAAAGAAACCATAGCACAAATAGATTATCTAGGACCTAAGTGAAATGGGAGTTGGACATGGGAACACAAGAAGAGGAATACAGTGTTGCAAATCCAGGTTCTTAAAAAGTTGAGAAGCAAGCTGAATGCTTTTGATCTGAAGAGGAAAATAAAAACACAGTAAAGATAATGAAGGATAGAGATCATGAGATCCCACTTTCCTGGGAACTTTTGCATCACAGAGTGGTTTTTAAAACGCTCTTTCAGAGAAACCATTTGCAGTTGCTGGGTTGGAACAAATAATATAATAATATTATATTATTAATAAAATAATTTTTGTTCTTGATTCAGAAATGTGTTCCTATACATTATAGATCTCAGCAATAAACGTTATTTTCTTGTATGTCCTAATTCCATTTCCTGTGGAAATCCATGAGACTTTGTGCTTCAGGGAGATATTTTTTGACTTACCACCATGACTCTCTCCATCACTGTTGAGATACTGGTAATAGTCATGGGGCTGTCGGTAGAGGTCTGACTCATAGGGTACCATATCTTCAGAGGGCTGTAAAAAGAAGAGGAATTTTTAGAACAGTAAGTTTACACAAATCCTTTCCAAATTATTCATATTGTTAGTGAAGGGCTGATGCCAACCCATTTTATACTGCTTAGAGAAAGAAAGGGGAGACTTCAAGCTATTACTGAATCAGCAGAAATAAAATGTGTGACACCAAACACTGGTTTTGGGGAAAAAAAAAGAAAAGAAAAAGAATAATCCCAGTAGAAAAGAGAACCCAGCCTGTGTAGCAGAACTTGTCCAGTTGTAATAAAGACATCCCTTCACTCCAGCCTTCTGAGGATACTGCTTTTGAGCTGTTGTAGATATTAGGCACAAGTAAAGGTGAAATGTTTTCTTTGTGACCTGTTGGATGCTTAGCTGTAGAATTGGAGTCTTCTCTATCTTCTCAAAACAGGTGACATAGGGTAACTTGCCCACTTCTCTTCCTCCTCAGGCCTACTATTCCAATTTCAACACTGAGTAAGATCTTATGTTGTCACAATAAAAGCTGTTTATTATTAGTTGTGCACAATTTTGATGCTTCATTTAATATTCCTTCATGTTTGTTTCCAGAATAAGAGTTAGAGAAAGACAGTCCCTGTCATGCCGTTTTGTTAAACCTTAGTCCAGTTAAGTTTGTTACAGTGTTTCCTTCCAATCCAAACAAATTCTTGCACTGCCAACAGCAAAGAACTCAACCACCTTCTTGCCTTTTTTTGGAAAGGAAATGACTTCAAGTATTTCTAGGTGTTAATAGGAACATTTCACTTCTATTAATGACTCCATCATAACTAACTTTGAATATTTACAAATATTTAGAATAACAAATATTTAGAATAACATGATAATTATATGATGGGCATATTTCTTGTGTTATATTTCATATGCCTATCTGTATGTCCCAAATCCTTTCCCTCCATGAACCTGTCACATTTTTGGAACATCTGCATTTTTAAAGTTTATGCTGTGGTAACAGCATGACAGAAATACAGGACAGCTTCTCTTTTTCTTACTCCCCTAGACTGCTTGAGAAATGGAACCTAAGGTAGCAGCTGCCACTAAAATCCAGATGGAGATGGTAGATAAGCAGCTAGCAAAAGGAAAGGACTTTTTTTTTCTGGTTTCTTTAATTCTTCTGGTTAACTCCTTCAGTTCATTCTGTTGGAATTTGGATTTGTCCCTTTCTGAGGATTAAGATGTTAGAACACATACCAAAAATACCTCAACAAAACACTTTCAGAAATTACTTTGGAATTGGTAAATCCTTAGCAGCAGCCATATGTTCTATTAGTGTGTCATTAAAAGGCACTGGTAAGACTCTCTAAAACTTTGTGACTTCCAGCACACACACTAACTGGGAGTCAGATCCATGGAATATTTAAAGCCTCAGGAGAAAATCCATCACCTGGCTACAAGCTCCAGAGAGAACCATGGTGGTGGATAATTGCTTTGGGGAAATCTTGAGAAGATGATAACCCACAGTAAAGGCTTTCTAAGGGAAAGACTACGGAGAAGGGATAAGTCATCATTTAATTGCATCCACAGCAGGAATACCAGTGACAGGACTCTTCTCTGGTCTCCAGAGCTGTACTGTAGGTACAGTCTCACCTTCCAAATCTGTGTGATTACAACAGAATTGCTCTTTATTCACACTGAGATACAATGGAAAGTATAACATGTTTTCCAGATTTCAGGGGGGTGGTCAAAAATCAGTACTGCATACATTTCCTCAATGTTTCTGCTTTTTCTCTATATATTTTCTTGGTATTCTCTCTGGTTATATGTGTTTACTCATCTTCATTCCTTCCACCTTTGGTGTAGTCTGATCCCTGACAAGAAAAAGTAATGAGACCGTATTTTGCTTTCTTTAGGATAAAATTCTGAATGGAATTTCTCCTTTTCATTATCTTTGCAAATTAGTTCATCCCACTCCTTTATTTCCTTTCCCTAAATATATGGTTCCTGTTAAAATATAAGCTCATACCTTCATATTAAGAATTTTAATTATTACGTTATAAATTTTCAACTAAATTTATAATTAATATCATAAATTACTATAATTCAAAGGAAAGCATTGATGTGCTGTGAAAGGGGAAATGTCAACATCTAAATGGAAAATGCATATCATACTAGCTGGGAAAAACAGAGGTTAAAAAGTCATATAAATGTACATTGTTTGAAAGAAAAATCTCTGTTTCTTCTCAATTGAAATACTAGAAATTGATAGAAATTATTAAGAAGTTAATATTTAAATGCATAGAAGTTTTAAACACTGATAACTATTTAGCCCATAATAAACTAATTTAGAAAGAAATCAGTATCCTGTCAATCTAGACTTAATTCACTAAAATTTCCTCTGATACAACAAGCCATCTATCTCGCATATCTTTACAGAAGTATACAGAAGTCCAAAAGAAGATTAAAAATACATATTTTAAGCAAGAAAAATAATGTTTGGCTTTTCCTAATTGTGCTTTCCTTTGTTTTCTCTCAGTTTCCAAACTCCCCCACTTCCGACCAATATACATTAACAGGCACTAGTGTCTCACAGTCTGACAGCTGAGAATAAAATATTTTACCATTCAAAAGCTACTTTTACAGTTCAGATGTGTATTCAGTGACCAGAGCTAAAGGGAGGTGTGTTAAATAGACTCTTAAAACAATGATTCCCTTAATATTTACGGATCTGACTGACTACAGAGTTGCAGATACCCAACATCTAAAAACTATTCTACATAGGGCATTGGGGTACTATAAACTCTCGTTTGAAAGTCTGGGGCTTAAAATTTCTTTATTATGGATTCTTGGAATTTTTGTCCTTGGATTTGTTTCCTGTCCAGCGATCCTTTTGATAAAATATGTGTTTGTATATCCTTGTTAACTCATGCAACTGGACCGATCCATCCCCACAAAGGACTTGTAATGCCACTGCTTTCTATCTTGGTGTCTGATCTTCAAGGGCACAGTAACTAACATAGCAAGATGTATGTAAAATATTTAAAAGTCTACTTATCATAAACCTAATCAGATGGTGGTTAAAGGACACAGAACAGCATGTATTCTCTCTGATTATCCTGTGGGAAAGTGGGATATTTCCCTCTATTTATTAGAGAGGCTATTTTCAATAACATGTTTTTAATTGCTTTCTGGTTTTTTGGGGTGTGGTTTGTTGTTTTGTTTTTTTGGTTTGTTTTTTTTTTTTTTAAGAAAAGTTTCTTTAGAAATGTTTTCTCTAATTAGAGAGAAGAGGTTTCACCATGTACTGCTGTTGCCTCTTGTGTCAATCTTTACCCACTTGCCCTGTCCTTCTCTGGAACCTCCCCACCCACACCCATTTCATCATCTTCCTGACAGCTCTTCCATGACACTGAACTGTTTTGTTACTCCTGACAAAAAGCAAAGAATAGCTTATGTTTAATATTTAACTGATGTCAATGGCCATTTGTTCTATCGGTTGTTTCCATGAAAAAGAATGACTGAAATCTTTGTTAGGATCCCATAGCTGTGGTCTAAAGTTGGTATCTCCTTCCATGCATGCCATGGGGTGCAGTGCACTATCTAAGACAGTATTCTACCCTCAAGTAAGAGGTCAACAAACAATACTTTCTGTCACAGACTTTGATAAATGAGGAGTGGCCTCAGTCTTCCATCTTTGCCCTGAAACTTGAGGGAAAAGCCACAAAAGCAGGCAGAGAAAGCTCAGTTGGCATTGGTTAAGAGAGACACATTGGACTCGGCTGAATAGCAGTATGAAAATGTTGTTATTCCCCGAGATTTTGTCAGATGATTCCAGGGAATTGTAAAATCACTAAATGCTGATCTGTTTGTTATCTTGATATAACTATTCACTGGCATGTGATTCAAAATACTTCAGACAATTTCCAGTGATGTGCTGCTGAGACAAACTTTAAGGCCAAGATTAACTTTATTTCCTTGGAAAAAAATTACAGTATAACTATTTTAGAAAAGATGAGTAAAAATATTAGCATGATTACTCATTGGGCCAGCCTCACTGGACCGTGTTGACAGTGCAGTTATGTGGAACAGAAGACTTTGGTGGGGCATTTTTGCTCTCATGCAAAAATACTTCATTCAAAGCTGCGATTTCTACAGGTGGCTACTTAAGGATTCATATAAAACTGGAACCCTCTTCAGGCAAAGATGTTTGACTTAATCATGTTTTGACCCATAACACAACTGAGTTCTATCAAGCACTGTAAGACACAGACCCAGTCTGCAGAATTTTTCCCCACAAAATTTCTAATTATCAGAGGAAGATGCAGTACTCCCAAACAATTTAAAAAGTGTTTTCCTACTGAAGAATAAGAATTTCCTAGCCCAGGCTAGAGAAGGCAGTTACTGACCCACCCTCAACTGAACAGGGAAGGGTGGAGGAGGGAAGTGTTGCTGCAACCCCTGCCTAGAAACAGGCTCGTATCTCCCCATTGAAAAAATCCCAGGAGACAGATTTGTAGGACTCTAGCTGGCAGTGCTCAAAGTGAACTTAAAGAAATTTTGAAAGTACAAACCACAAAATTATTAATTTTTTTGACAGTTTAATCACAAAACAAACAAAAAAAAATCAAATCGCTCCATCAAGAGCTTCAGTAAGATGCAATTGGGATTTCACTGCCAATTGTATCACTCATCTGAGCACAGTTCAGACAGATTATTAACTGCAACACAAATTAGAATATGGGCCAAACTGTGTTAGATTTTTACTCAATTTATTCAACATATGTCCTGGAATTCAGCGCTGGTAAAAAAGGCAGAAAACTTGGCTATGAGTTAATCAGTGGACAGAAAATTAACAACCGGGGTTTATTTCCAATGGAGATGCAGTTTTCTGGGGTAGCTAAGGACAAGGTTTGTGTTTCTTTTGTGTTTATTTTTTTTAAGCCCAACAAGTAGCATACTGAGAAATCCCTAGATACGTTTTTTTTTTGAGCTCATTTCTATTCAGATTTTTATTCTGTTGCAGTTACAGGCGACCCATTGGGAAATTCTGTATATTTAAGAAAAAATATTTTTAGAGTCTCCTCAGCCTTTGGGTAGATCAGTGATTTCAGGGGCACTGATGATAAACTGAGAAAAGAAAGGGCATCCCCCAAAAATAAGATAAATACTTTCAGTCATCATGAATTTTGAACATGACAAGAATTCAAGGGGCAACCTTTCTGGATGGAAGATGTCTTAGTCTTCATTAAATGGGACAAGACAAAACCAAAACTTGATACAAGTTTATGTTAAAAACCCCTTGGATCTGCATTATCTCCTTCTGTTCTCTGACACACGTATAGCATTAATGCAAGACATCTACCACATAAAAAGCCAAATGAACCACCTTATCTGACACCTCTTCAGCTTCTACAAACTTAATGAAATCTAATTAAGGCCTCTTGTACCCATTCTGCTTAGAGATTTCCTATTAAGCCTGTTTTCTGAACAAGTTAGTGACATTATTTTTTCATAAATAAGATTTTTTTTTTAACTCACTGTACGACAAATTACAGCAGTGCGACAATGCTTCAGAGTTAAGGAAAGCATTAGACCTGCCCCATAAGCACGCAGAAAAATTTATACCTTAGAGAAAACATTGAAAGACTCAAATAAAGACCGTAGGTTTTTTTCCCTATTCGCCAATTGCTTTTTCACAGTCAGTGAATTTGAGAGAATTCAAGAAAACATTAAGTTAAAAACTAAAATGCCATCATTGGACACAGTCCTATAATCTGCAATATGTAAATCAACATTCAACAACTCTTCTCTCACAGATTAGTAGGCAGTTAAATACATAAACTCTGTCAGAGACCTCAGAGGATTAAGAATTACAATCTGAAGAAAGACGGCTTTTATATCATGTAGGTGGCACTGAAGAAGAGAGATTTACTGACTTGCTATAAACATCCTGTACAAAAATACCATCCATTTAATCTGTGAAAACAAATGGAGATCAAAATCAGATACAAGTTTGGGGAGGAAATGTTAATTTCCCTTTCATTGCAGTGTTGTCACTAGTTTTATATATTGACCTAAGCCAAACTTCCTGGCATTACAAATACAGACCAAAACAGAGATATTCTCAAATAACAAAACCTGGTTTACTCTGCCTTTTGCTACTGAACCCAATGATCCATATTACAAATAAATCCATATACTCACAGGGGGAATAAGGGGAAATCCTTCCATCTTGCAAGCTTGCAACATTCAGCCAACTTCTGAGTGAATTTTTCTTAATTCAGTTTTCAAACATCCAGAATAACTGACTTGCAAAAAATCATATTTTAAAAATAGGGGGGAAAAAAGAAAAATAAAGAAAAAAGAAAAGAAAAAAAAAAATTAAAAAGCGAGATCCTTGGACTCCGTGAAGTCCCTCAGCAGTGGTGGATCTCAGGACAGGAGGACCCTAACAAGTTTTCATAGTTTGCCCTAATAGGGTCTGAGGTGAACTTCTTCCCGAGTTGTATGCGAAGTTCCTGATTTTATCAAATGTCTGTAGAAGGCAGATAGGCCTTGGGTCTATCAGTGCGCTGTGACATCACACTTGAGCCAGTTTGCATAAATCTCATTTCAGGGAGCTGTGGCGCTGCAGCAGGAAGTCTGCCCCAGCCATGGACAGGTGCTTTGCTGTACAATCAGCAGCCCAGAGCCTGCATCAACAAGCAGCACTCGGGGGAAGGCTGTGTGCTTCCCACTGCACATGAACCAGAACCATGGTGCTGCTCTCAGGTTTAATGAGAGATCATAGACACAGTCCTGACAACTTCTGTGGGGCCAGAGCAGTGGCATAGACTTGCATTAATAATAGTCCGGTGTTGAAATTGTGTGGCAATACGTAGCAGGTAGGAAAAAAAGAGTATGCAGTTTCAAATACACAGCATTAGGTTTTTACAAAACACTGAAGTTATGCCTGTGAGACTTTTCTCATCAGCTTTTCATGAGAGTAAATTCAGTGAAAGATTCTTTGTCCTCTTTCTTGTTTGTTTTTTGTGAACTCTTTTGCTTCATAATTCCTGCAAGGAGAAAGTGAGTGGGGAAAAGAAGAAAGTATTATATGTCCCTCATGATGACTTCCCTCAGGTCCTGGGTGCCTTTAATAGTGAATAGAGAACAAGATTTATAGACTCTTGCTCAAAGAGTCAGGTGCAGAAATACCTTGTAGAGATTCTGTGTTAGCTCTGCTCACTTGATTTTCTCCCCTCTCTTTATCCCACTGTTCTGCTGGCATTTGGCTGCACTGAACAAATGCCCTTCATACACAGGTTCTGGCAGGGGCAGAGGTGAGTGGGGCATGGGACAGGATGTAGGGGATGGGGCCTGGCTACAAGGGGAGAGAGCTCTCATTCTGCAAAATGCCTTCTGGCTTTGCAGTTAGTTACTAAAGTCTTGGAAAAGTGAAGTTTCTTTGTCTGGTTTGTTCCCCTTCAGTCTATGCCCATGTGCCACAGGTTCTGCTTTTGAAAGCAGCCTGCTTACCACTCACCTGGATCTGTGTGCAAGGGGGAATTTCAGCCAGTCCAGACTTCCTCCCTCGTACACTGGTAAAACCAGAGGCCACTCACAAGTTCCTCTCATTCCCCACCCTCAGGAGCTCCACAAGCAAACCATATTAGCAATGGGATAATATCAAGAACATGATGGGATATTAACTCTTGAAGCCTCAGACTAGATTTCATCAGCATTAGTTCATGCATAAGCATCTAATTCTTCCTTAATTTATAGCATGAACTCTTGACTTCAGCCTGGGAATAAGCAAACTGCTTAACAGTCCACTTCTGTTTCTGAGATGGTTCTCAAGTCTCCTCCTGGATACCAGCCTGGAAGTGATCAAACTACCTGGGGGAAAAGGAGAGAAGCAAAGTAACACCCTGATGATAAAATTCAGTGTAAACAGAGGAGAAGGGAGTGAACACACAAATCTTACAGTGGGTAATTGAATAACAGGTGATAAAAGCAATTGTGGAAATTGTGTGTCTATTAACAAGGCTATTCAGAGCAAGGAAGATATGCTATCTGATTCACTGCACACTGAAAGATAGCTTAAGCAGCTTCTGCAAATATTAAACATGTGTTTTATACAGAGAGGCTTCTACTATGTGGAATGAAACTATATTCCATAGGCTGGAGGACACTACTGACTTTTAGCACAGGAAATTGCCTAATAAGGACAGATATGTTGCACCAGCCTTACTGCACTCAGGGAATGCTGGATTGCCAACATTATCGACTAGATCCAAACATACAGTAATTGTAATTGCACCAGGGCAATCTATATAAAGAATTAAATTGATTATCTGTATGCTGAATCAAAACTAAATTATATGACATAAGGTTTCAGGATGAGCAGGAAGTCCAGCAATTGAATAATCTTCCCAGGAAAGAGGGTATCTCCATAAATGGAAATGCCCAAACTGAAATAAAACACTTGTTTATCACACTTGTATAGGAGCATCACTAGTAACAACCTTGCTAAAGTTCAGCACAGACTGGCTTCTCACAATTGCATATAACTGGTATTTTATCCTCTGTTTGTAAGCACAGAATCTTCTCACCCCTAAAGCAGGGCCTACTAGAGGTGATACTTTTGCCCCAGATCCTTGCTGTTCCCTTATTAGATGACTTACATGCAGAAAATAGATGAAGCTGCAAAACAGTTGTGTAGTAGAGAACTGATTTCCGGAGGTACGTGATGTGAACACAGAGTGCATTTTGACCTTCAAAAATACTTTTGAATTAGGGTGGGGATCCTTATCCATAATGGAATTTTTAGTAGAGAAAAAAACTGATGAGTTGAAGGATTAAGTTTTTGAAAAATTATTTCTGATAACATTAAACATTCATCTGAATCTTTTCCCTCTAAGCATCACCTCACTGTGTGCAGTTTTTTGAAGCATTTCTTGCCCTACCTCTAGCCATTTGTTCTATAAGCTATTTCTAACCACAAACTACCAAAGCAAAAGGGTTTCATCTAGCAGCCACATCACAGAGAGGTCTTGTCACCTCAAACCTTGTTTGGTGCTTGGAAGGTAATTTTCCCCCCTACTAAAACCACAGACAGCATCACTCACACTGTAGTCCTTTAATCAGAAACAGGTGTTCACACAGATTTTGCTACTGAGTTTTCTTGCAACAGAAAGACAACACCTCTAAGCAAGGAATTCCCCTGGGTGTTCCATATTCTTCACAGTACTATGTTTTAGCATGGAACTTGTTTTTATCTAGACCTAATATGGCTTGTAGGTCTTGTATACCATCCTTTAACATTGACTATCCATTGAGATGACATGGGTCACTGACTGTGGAACCTGTGGGGTCTGGAGGACAGTCCTCTCTTGATAACTGCTTGTTGCATGCACTCCTACTGGGTTGAAGATGTGAGTTGAAATATCTTTGTTGCATATGTTGATGTGAGAGAGTAGGAGGCAGAAAATGGCTGCTGCAAAGCCTGGCTAAAAAGAATTTGTTACCTCTTTTTCTCATGTGGACCTGCACCTCAGGACCTTTAACAGTCTGACTGTAGACTCTCCTGAAATATGTGCTCCCATTTCTACTGTGCTGGTATTCCTCCCTGATGTTTCCTGTGATACCCACAGGTTTACTGGCATTACTATATTTGAATAAAGGCTTTTCCTCTTATGTGGGTATCCCTTCCCAGAGCTGATGCAGTTCATACTTGCAAAAAAGTGCTTTTGACAGTTCAGCTTTCATGAGTTCATGAGTTTTATGAACCAGCATCTGTACAAAGGCTTTTGCTAGTGGGAAGTGTCATAAAAATGTAATTAAAACATCAGTTTTAACTAGCTTCAATATATTGGCAAAGGTTTTCAAGCACAGACTAGACTCCATCCATATCAGAATGGAGAAAACCACTTTCATTTGGAGAAAGAGAAAACTTTATGGATATTTTAAGAACTATTATGATATGCAAGCACTTACAGAAATGAAAAGCATTTATTTTTTCATTTGATTAGTAACTTTAAACTCTCCATAAAACAGAATTCAGCAAAGAAGAAAATCTCTCTTTGGAAATTTATATGGCTTTAAACAGATGTTTACATGTCAGTTGCATTTTATTACTTACTGTATTTGGGAAAACTTGTTTGGATTTTAAGGCATGTTCAAATAACTATAAGATTTTATATGGTTTTTAATGATGTTCTGCATTCTGTGGGCAACTGATTTTCAATTTACATATTTCTACTTGCTTATTGTCATCCAATTTCTCAAACCTTAGTATCATTTCAAGCGATTAACATGGAAGACTGCTTTAACCATCTACTTTTGAAGTCTACATCCAGTGTACATCCCACCTACAGTCAGCAGCACCAATAATGTGGAGGTAGAATTGTCTATCATCCCTTCATAAAGAACCTACAGTCCAATAGAGGTTACCTTCCCTCTCACCTCCACACTGCCTCCCCCCGCCCCCCAAAAAATCAGATACTTCAATGGTAAAAATTAAGTTAAAAGATTAAGGTGAATCTGTGATTTGGCTTGAGAAGAATATATGTGTAGAGAAAAATACTTGCTGCTGATGGAGGCTCAATACACCCCATATTTATTTTGAGAAGGCGTTACTTCAGACTGATTCTAGTCTGATGCCATGGAATTCCCATTTGCAACTGGAGACCTGAGCTACATCTTCAGTTTAATCTGAAAAGAGTCTAGTTTATGCATCCTAACACTGCTGTTGTGGTGCAAAGTGTAGTAAGGGGGAAGGATCAGGATATTGATTTTAGAAATGGTCTTATGATCTGAACTATTTTGTTGATCTACATTCACCATTGGAGAGGATTCTTACCCTGAGGCTGCAGTGACCTCTGCCAAGCTGTGTCAGAGACATCTTTGCTGTGGGGAGCTTGATTTGGATATTTAGGCAGCAGTTCTTTCCTGAGAGCTCAGCTGTACCTAGTCTTACTCTAAGGTAAATACCACTTTTCAGGCTTGCATCTTATTTAGGATTATACCCCTTAGCATTCTCTCAGAATTTCAAAGAGAACAACACTATTCACAAATAAATGTGCTTAGGTAGCTGGTGGGTTTGTAGCTGTGCTTCTGGCTCTCTGCCACCACTTTGGCAAGGATTTTGTGCCTGGAATGTGACACAGACAGAGGAACTAAAGTACTGGGAGCCAGTGCTGCTCTTTCCATCCTTCCTCCCCATGGATGTTTGGCTGCATAAGAGCTGAAGCATGTATGCAAGCCTTAGGTCACAGCTTTTTGTGCGTGACTAGGCAGGTGTGTATGACACACTCAGGAGTACATTATCTGTAGAAACTTTTTACCAATTAAAAAAAAAAGTGTTTTAATTAATTACAATTCATTCTTTTGTAACCTCAGACGATCTCTACTAAATATGTCACATGCAGTTTGATTATTCAGACTTCATTTTTACTTTTTTACCTGTGATTATTTTCAGGTATCTTGAAATCTGCAGGGTTTGGTAAAAAGCTGGAATCCTTACCTAATCTGGTAGAAAAAATTAACAGCCTAGAGACAAGTAGCTCCATCTTAAGCTCTACCTTTCTTTAGGAGCAAAGTCTGCTTACTGCTTTGACGAATACTACATCAGCCAGGTAAAGGGTACACGCCCACTGAAGGTGTTGACAGATTTTTGTTTGATTGCAGTTGTTTTTCTCTATTTTTTTGGTCCTATGTTTTTTGCAAAGTTCTTCTGCTAACAATATGTGGGTTGATACTTTATTTCCTCCCTCCTCTAGTTTGTATGAACTGTGGCTATTGGTCCTCTAATGCTGAAATTTTTTCATTTTAATACAAGCAATTTGCTGTATCTATAGTACAGTAGGTACTGTACTGAACTCTATTTAATTTTTTTGTTGTGCCTGAAGTATTACATCAAACATTAAACAATTATATAACATATTGCACATTAAAGAAAGAAATATTAGGGGGGAATAGTTGTGTGAAGGTCTTAAAAGGACATCAAAATTTGGTTTTGATGTGATAGTTTAAGGGAAAATAGTGGAGAAATGCAGCAGAAAGTTTTTGAACAGTGATTTGATCTCCCCCTTAGAATGGAGAAAGGAGAGAAAGGAAAAAGTAAGTCTGAAGCCAGGAACACCAGACAGAAGGACACTGTTGTTTTTCAGGTCATTGGTGAGCAAGAGTTTAAGCAATGAAAGGAAAGTGAAAAATTTTCCTCTTACAGGTGTTCTGCAGGAGGAAGCTGCACATCCTTGATAAAACCTGGTTGTGTAGATTGGCATAATGTCAGAGAAAACCCTCAAGAAGAGCAAGCCTTACAACAGCTATGCTAATAGAAAGAGGGAGAAGGAAAACTGAGAGGGTTTGTTTTGACCATGTTATATTAGTGTTTTAAAGGATGTTACAGAAGAGGTATGTAAGCTAAGAGGTATGTATCTTGGAAAATGAGAAAAATGAAATTATCTTCCTGTTTTAGGAGAAGAAACAGTCACAAATCTTAACAAATTAACCATGGGAGAGGCTAAGGTGTTTTGACGAGGATTTCAGTGCTGTGGCCGTGGGGTGCAGAGGAGCAGAATGCTTTGAGTGCAAAGTGCTTGTATATGGCTGAGGAGGAAAAAGGGAAAGAGGAACTCGGGGTATCTTCATTTGTAGGACTGGATCAATTCACAATTATTACCAGAAGGAGTTAAACATTTTCTGGGGTTAAAGTGAATCAGAATCTGCACACCATGTGCTGGAAATTCCCTAAATGATTTCAGTGGTCATTAAGAAAAGGGAAATGGTTCTTTTCTGAGTAGGAGATGATAGGAGACAGAGGAGTAGACACCAAAACAGAGCAATGGCTGAGTATTTATAACTCAGATTACAGGACTCCTGCCAGCTGAGAAGGGGACAAACTTTTTCAATGGCTTTTTCTGTTGAGTGGGGGTCTTGCTGGTAACCACTATGACCCTCTGTGACTGGTAACATGAGAGGCTGAGGTACTTACAGTTCTACCAGAAATACTACATGCAGTTATGTACAACATGGGCAAATACAGGTAAAGCTGCTGATGAAATATGCTCTGCTGATGAATGAAGCTTCAACTCTTCTGCAGTGACCTTATTCCCACTCCCATGCCCCTGGATTTACTCAAGGTTCTTGTCTCTTCAGTCACAGACCCCACCCATATACAAAGCCTTTAAATTTTAATTAAAGTACTGGATTGTGTATTTTAAACAGTGGCAAAATTTAACATATTTTACAGTTGCAGCATGCTGTTACCAAAGCTGTTGTTTTCCTTTAATTCAGTACTACAGAATAAGCTTAGTTTAAGCAGTAAAAGTATTGTGTTTAGACCTATATTTTCCAGTCAGTATTTAGGGATTTTTCAGCTCATGGTTTGTAGGCCTTTGCTAGTCAATGAAGCATTTCTGAGGAATCTGAGAGAAATATAAAAAATAACACTCTTATCAGTGTGCTTAAGCTGGCTGTGTAAAATGCATGCATGGTTGCACCTACATAGATTAATTTTAGAGATCTACAAGTAAAAATATTTTTTAAACTCTGAGATGTAGAGGTACCTCTTTATTTTATTTTCCTTGTACACCTTTTCTTCTGAGTACCATTTGTCTCCAGTTAAGATCATGCCATCATCCCCCAATTCATAATGGGCTGTAGGATCTCTACTGTGGTGATGAAAACTGGAACATATCTGTCCCAACAGCTTCTCTAGTAAACCAATAGCAAAGTTTGTCACTGGAGTAGCAGGCAGAGTACAAAGACTTCAGGAGTGCTGGTGCTGCTTATCTCACTACCCCAACCCATGGTGTTTCCTCAGTCCTGCTCCTTCCCCTTGCTTCTCCCTGCTTTGCTAGGAATCCCTCCTTGATGCCATGACTAAAGAAAGCTTTTTCATTGTTTCATTCCTAATCATTCCTGTAATCATAATCTTTCTGAACAGCATTCTACTCACCTATCCAACCTGTCTCTGGTGGAGACTGAGGTGTCTGCTGTCTGAGGAATTTTGAAGATTCCTCAAAAAGGAAAATCTTAATATTACTCTTTGTTCCACAGCTATTGTTCTGGTCATGACATCACTTTGCATGCTCAGTGCAGATTCCTGTCCACCTAGAATCACGCAGTACTACTGCCTACCTTGCCACAGTTTAACCTTCCAGAGGCTGTCACTTTGTGCAGAAGTTTTTTACTATGTATTTAGGAGATTGCATTTCCACTTTTAGCTTATGCTACATAGCTGTGTATATTTAGTGGAAAATTTTGCTTTCAACTGAATTTTTTTTCAATATACAGAGAATTTTGGGTATTTTGGAATCAAAACTATGGTGGTGGGTACAGAATTTAGAGCAAATCCGGCCTGCAATGAAACACAAACCCACAGCAGTAGCTGCGGGACTGAGCTCACCATGTAGTTTCCAAACAAGCTGACAGCAGTAGGAATCGTGGTTTATAAAAAGCTGCCAGCAGTGCTGAGCTGGTGAAGAGAAAGAGGAAGCTACAACGGGAAAGAGAAAAACATCACAACCAAAGGCAACTTCACTTCTCTGCCTTTACTGTTTTTAAATAGATTTGGCTCTAAGTTGCTGTTGAGGGTGCTGTGAAATCTTACAAACTGATCCTCATAATATTTATCCCTTTCTGAAAACCACCTGCAAATCAGACCTAGATCCAAGGGGTCCCCTCTGTGTTTTTTGTGCATACATGTGAGAATCTAAGTTTCTGAGTAGGAATACACACCATGTTACTGAGGCTATTGCTCAACAGCATGCCAGTAAATAGAAGTTTACTAGAACAGCTTTTGCCATTTCACTCCCCCTTTGCACGATATGCTGAGCTGTTCTCCTGAGATTGTTTCCTGATGTTTACATCCACTTCATTCTGTGGATTAACTTGATTATTTTTCTTGTCCTATGAAGCGTTAAAAACTGCTTCTCATCCTCAAACCACCAGTATCAGAAGTCATCCAAGGCACTACTGACTGAATTGTCTTGCATTGGGTGTGAGGACTGTGGGAAGGTGGTCTTGAAGACCTCATCTGGGGAGTGGGACGCAGGCTTACTACTTCCACTTTGGTTGCTACAAGTGCTAAGCTAGGTGATGGAAGATATGCTGCATCAAAATGGGAGAGTAAAAGAAACTCAGAAAGTTGAGAAATAATGTGAGAAAGGCTATGCTTAAAATTAGTTGCATTGGCAACTCCTTTATTTCGTGTCATTCTGAGTTCATATCTTCGATTCTGTGTATTTTAGTTGAGATGGGATTGACTTTTTGTAGAGCTAGTCAAAAGAAAACATTGCAGTGGGAAAGACCTTAGGGGCTTTGCAGGTGAACTGCATTTTGTGTTACACCCTATAGTTCTTGGAAGAAGGACCTGGCAGTGTCTCTCTGCATGCTTGCTGCTCTGAATCTGAACACAAAGAATCAAAACAAAAGCCATACAAAGATGACAGAGTCTGTTTTTAGTGGCTGTGCTAGTCCTAGGGAGAGGGCTGCCATTGGCATGCCCTGGAAGAATTGAGCATGATCTGTGAGGATAAACTGAGCACAGTCAATCTGCAATCAGTCTGTCAGTGGGAGGCAAAAGGCAGCAACAGAACACATGACTCCTATGATTTCCCAGCAGCTAAAATGCTGAGCATAGTTCAGGGGTTAAGTGCACAAAAATTATAATAATTATTTCTTTTCCTTCATCATTGCTTTTTTGGCTCCAAAAGGATGAGTACATTTTCTTGCAGGGCCTGAGGTATCAGGATATACCAAGGTGTTTTTAGCTCTGGTTCCAGAGCCCTTTATATATAGCAAACAGCTGTGAGTGGGTACTAGGATCTGCAGTGCTTTTTTTTCTTATTCTTGCTGAAATATTAGCATCAAATCTTCAAGAGAGTCAACACTAAAATTACTTATTTTCACAAGCTACCTCTAGGTGATGTAAGAATGGCCTAGTGAAAAATTATCTTCCTCAGAATCTCCTTCAGAGAGCAGTTCCCATTTTTTCCATTCCCATTTTGTAGGAGGTCAGAAGAGACCAGGCTATTCTTCATGGCCAGTTTGTGTAGGCTTGGAGAGAGACACTGTGTAGCTCCCCTTCCATCCAACAAATACACTTCACCCTTCTACAATGTGCACAGGCCTGGCATCACTCTCAGCTGCCTTTCTCTTATCACGGAAAGAAAGTTTCTTAAATATTTTTCTGTTTATTCTCCTGATCCTATCTGTTCTCAGAAAGATCAAAACTGAATGCAGTTGTTTTACTTACTCATAAAACTGTCGTAGTTGAGATGGAGACAATACAAAGCAACACACTCCATTTTCAGAAGGCTTCAAACCTGTTTTTATTGTAGCATAGATGCTTTTATATATTCTTACAAAACTCATAAATTTACACTTTATTCATTGGTCACAAAAGACAAAGTGTTTATTGGAATAGGCAGTTGCAGGTTTTTCTTATTTATCCTTCTCTTTTTCTTGGTTTCTATGTCAATGAGCTTGCTAGAAAATTCTTTCAGGGGTAAACATGGATCCTCTTATCAAACTTCTTTCTGGCTCAGAGAAGTCTCTGTAAAACCTCTTCCACATAAAACCATGATTCCTCAGACAAGGATATTTTACAGATCTTTCAAGGTCAGTCATCATCAATATCCTAGACAGGCTTTCAAAGAAGTAAGGGCAAGTTTTTCACCTTGACCACCAAGTGCTATATCAGGCTTGGTGTTGGGAATGGCACTGATGAAAGGTGCTTGGCTGAAATATAAAAAATAACCAAAATCAGGAAGTCATTACTAGGCTGTTTCAACAAAATTAAATGTAAACCATTTTTCAGTGGGGTTTTTTCAATAAAATCTTAATCCATTCCAAATTATTTTCTTTATTCTTTAGTCCTTAAACAATCAAGACTTATGAAACTAAATATCTTAGCCTGTAGTTCTAAGTTTAAAAGGCATTACATTTTTATTAAACCTCACTGGTGTTTATTTTCCTATAGAGAACCAATTTGGAAATCTGATGAGCTGAATTTGTCAAATCTGTGATAGTCTGTTTATTGACCACTTTTTCATCAGAAATTGTTTATTGTTGCTGTCACTCTGGAAAAGGCAAGCTGTCCAAACATAATTTCTCTTGATAGATCCTCCTTATAGTGTCATCTTGTGACAATAAGGCCTTATAAAACAGTAACAAAAATAACTGATAATTTAAATGACAGGGAGTTTGCAGTGTCTCAGGGATTTTCTCCTAAACTCAATTCTTGTGTTCTAGGATACTAAACACTCACCTTAGGCAATAAGAGCCTTTTAGTGTCAGAGTGAGACCACATAGTTTAGAGAGCCCACAGTCAGACCCCAGATGCAGTAGCATCTTCAAGGTCCTCCAGACAAACAGGTACACCTGGGCACTAAAGCACCAAAAAGAAACTTCAGCTCAGCCACAGGCCTGGCCATGCCACTCTATGTCACAGACCTCCCCTGGGCATCAGTTCAAAGATTTCTGCACAGTAAGATTTTATTCAGGGAAGACATGCTTTGTGACAGTCTTAATCCTTGAACATTTTCTCACCAATCCTGTCAGCCAGCAGGACCTTCCTCTTCTTTTAGCATTTTAGCACACTCCACTGAGGCTAAAACTGTTTTCTCAGCCTGTCTTAGATGTATTACATTTGCATTACATTACTTTGAGCTCTGACTGACAGATTAAATGCTAGATTTTGCAGGAGATAGAATCTGTAGTGGAGTGCTCATCATCCTAGCAATCAGAAATTGCTAATTTGTCATTAGGGAATCCACTTGGCAACAGTATGAACGAACGATCTGAAATAGTTTTAATGTGATTGTGTACTCCTGAGGTTTCTGGTTTTGTGTGCATGGCTCCCCAAGCCTCTTTCTTCCTTCACATTTGTTATGTGCCTTGTACCAATGAGATGTTGGAACATATGGCTATAAAGACAAGATACTAGTTTTCTTAATTTTTCTTTCAGCTGTTTAAGGATAAAGGACAAACAGCTCAGTTCCAATTGTTGTGTACCAGTTATTGGACAAAAAAATTAAGGTTTTTCACACATGCAAGTTTACTACAAATGTATTCTATGCTCACCAGCCTTGCACAGGTGAGGAATATTGTTTCTTACAACAGAACTTCTCTGGATAGTGATAAATCACTAAATTAATTATCTCTAGATTTTCTGCATATGTTTCAGGGGACAATGTTTATTTTATTTGACTGGACTGAAAATGCAAAGTATTTTTTCAGTAATTTTTCCCATAGGTCCAGTTTCTTCAAATTACATAAAAAATATTCAGAAACAACCAGAAAATGTACCTTGTAACAGTTTTTTGTTAAGCTTTGCTTCTCCTTTCATGTTTTGAATTGGCTTTGGTTGTATCTGTCTCCAACACTTGCTTAGGTTCATATATAGAAGGGAGTCAAAGAAGTTTGACCCAGGCCAAGAAGATTTTTAATTTTTTTAATAGTTCTTAATATAATGATGAGAGAATATT
Source organism: Passer domesticus (assembly GCF_036417665.1). NCBI lineage: Eukaryota > Metazoa > Chordata > Aves > Passeriformes > Passeridae > Passer > Passer domesticus. The sequence goes on from NC_087479.1 coordinate 39,546,918, forward strand.
ACATGTTTTCCCAGTTTGATGAGGAAAGGAACCCAAAAAGCAGGAGTGAAAGCAAGATGAAGAACTCTTCTTTTTGGAGTAGTAGTATTTTTATGGGCCTCTTACACGAGAACAGATCATGTTCTTCCATATTCCATACCATGTTATCCAAATTAAAAATCTTGTAGATTTGATATGTGCACATAGCCTTGGTCCTGAGCAGACAAACGAAGTTACTTGGAAGATGAGTATTGGGCCCTGCATTCCTAATTACTTATTTTTGAGTTGTCATCCAGCCCAGCCCTGCAACTTCTCACAAATGTGTTCTTTTATGCAGTGACACAAATCTTTTAAATTCTGGAAAATGCTGTCACCACAATTTTTTCCTCTTTAACAGTCTTAAGTCTTATCTAACTGATAGCTGTAAGTTCAAGCTTGCACTTGTGCGTGTGCCTGCTGAACACACAAAGTGTTCTGTGAAAGGACAGGACTGCAGAGCAGCAGTTCCTGTACTCTGCTGATGATTACCTGTATGGGGAAGAGTCAGGTTCTGGAGGGTCCAGCCCTGCATATACATTATTGCCCTAGAATTCCCACATTCCAAACTTTATTACTGCTGTTTTAGTTGGTGTTGATCAGTCTGTATTTATCGAGCCTTGAAAGAAGAGTGGGATTGTTTTTAGTTAACTTGCTCAGGGGTTTCTTCTGGAGCTCAAACCATGGACAAGTGCACTGCCTGTTACCCTAATGCAATTTAGAGGCTCTTTCTGTAAAAGCCTGCTGTTATTTCATGTATGCTCTTGCTGCTGATAATCAGTGGATAAACAACTTTCATAATATGACTGCAATGCCGCCACCCCCACCCAGCAGCCTGACAGTTGACTCGATGGTTAGCCACGGGCTCCTGGCAGCCCTAGGCAGCAATTTGGAGACTGCAGCCTGCCTTTCAGGCCAGCATGAGCCGTGCCACTCACAGCATGTGCTGGCAAAGGGCTGGGCAGGTTCAGCACACGGGTCTGTGAACATCTGCTTCCTACACAGAGGTTTTGGAGCTACTGTAGTACATCAGTGATTGCAAAGTGATGGGATTTGATCCTCTGTATTAGTGCAGTTCCAGAAAACAGTGCAGGACATTTTTGGAAAGTTAGTATCACTCATCATGTCATCCAAACTGATGGACACTGATATATCCACAGGTGACATAACTCTAGAGTTTCTCTTTTTTTACCACCATCCACATTTGGTATTTTTACACCATCCGTGTCTTTTAGCATTACATTTCCTCTCATGTTCCAAGGCCTGTCTGCACCTCTCTACACTGCTTCTCCAGTTTGCAAAGCCCTCAGCTGAGGTTATAAATAATTACAATAACCATGCTAGCCCCATATTGCTGCAGACTGAGCTGCATGCCAGACTGTCAGAGCTCTGTGCGATTGATGACTGCAGTCATTCTGCTTTTAGAGCCAGGAAGGAAAAATAAATAAATTATCTTGTAGTGCACCAGAGACTGATTCTCAGAAATATTTTGCTCGGTCATACGGTATGGAAACTGGGAAGTGCACTTTTTTATTCTAGAGTTTTATATGCAAAACCCTGTGTAGATACCACTAAGCAATCTTGATGAGATTTTCAGAAAAAAAAATGTAATTAAAGGAAGGGATGCTTGAAGGTAGAGCCACTGATACAGATCAGGAAGATACCTCATTGCTTCCATACTCCAGCAGCACCAAGGTCTTCATCCTATGAACTGGCATCTCAGAAACCCTACACTTGAGCTCAGAGAAAGATTCAGATTAAATCAGTAAGTGAAAAGAGGAGAAAGTGAAACAAATGCAGTGTGAGGAGAGGAACTCAAGCTCTTTCATATTCACTTCTCCGTGAAAACTCAGGGCAGGCCCATGACAAGAATTCAGAAAGCAAAGGGATATTCACCCATATAAAATATTTATGTAAAACACCATCTAAGGGACCAGGCAAGAATAGGAGAATATGAGGGTCCAGGAAGTGGAAAATTATATGCAAATATTTTCAAGCACTTTAGACAAGGTAGCATGAGGTTCAAATAGATGGTCAAAAGCAGAGGTGTAAGTATACAGGTAATGGAATATAAAAGCATTCTTGAGTATGTTAAAGGCATCTAGACCAAAGTAAACATTTGACAGTCAGTTGGAGTGAATATACTTTGAGGCATGAGCCTTACAGTGAGATCAAGGAGAAATAACAGAGCCACTTGGTTTGAATAGTAGTCTCTGTTCCTTTCTGCGCTGGCTCCAAATATCAAGAGTGACCACACGTATTTCATTATGAGGGTTCCCCCCAGTCCCTCGTTTTACCATTATTCCTTTCAGCCTTAAGAGAGATCTTTTATGCTCTTATTTTCTCACTGTATTCTTCTTTCCATTTTGCATAGGTCTTGTTTCCAAAATGTAGACCTGGGCTGCTTTTGAGCATGGAACTGATGACAAGAGCAATGTATTAAGCCTTTAATCATTAAACAGTCTGGAGAATGCTGGGAAGCTTGGATATAAACTGAAATACATTAAGAAAAAATCAGTTTGCCAGAAAGATCTAGTGCTATAATGGATAACAAAGCATAGAAGAAAACTAATATTTAAATACATGAGTTTGGTGCATGATAAAATGCATGCTGTCTTGTCTATACAAGATTTCTCAAGCATATTTATTAGCATATATTAGCTAACAGGTGTTAGCCTCAAAATTTCTAGACAACCTAGAGGGTGATATGAGTCTGAAGCTCTAAGTGCAGTATTAATTTGACTGCATTTTTGGTTTGTTCTTTTTTGTTGGTTTTTTTGGGGTGTTGGTATTTGCTCTTGCAAGCAGGTTCTTCAAAGATTCATTTCAATTTTGAGAATGTGTCCCACTCAGGGAGACATCTTCTTCAATCCTGGTTATATTATAGTTATTTGTCAACAGTTTTGGGGGATCTCTCATTGATACTAAGGTTTTGATAACAATAACCACGTAAAATTGCACCAGAATACATTTATTCTACATCTGTTATCTTACAGAAAGAAGATTTTTCTTTTGCCAATTTATTTTCCTTTCCTCTCCTGTCTTTTACCAAAGATTTCTCATCTTTTACTGATAAACTTAATTAATGTACCCTTGAACCCTTCAATGGTTTGAATATTCATTTTGTTTGAATGTTTATCAAAACCTGCATAAAAGTACTTCTGTGTTTGAGTAATCTTTCTGTCCATCTACGGCTACTGACTTGTGGTTTTATTAAAAGTCTCATGATACTTCCCGTTTTTCATATTAAAAAAGAAAATATTTCTTGATTTTATTGCAGAGAATAAGATGTATCTTAGAATATGGAAATTCAGTGAACAGAGACAATATATTCCAAAAGTTATATGATTTTTTAACTAATCCCATGATCTGTTGTAGTTTGGCTCTTGATTTTTGACTCTTTGGTGTTCTGGGCATTTCCCACCCTCTTCTCAATGAAAGAGCAGGTAGCCCAAAGCCACAGAGTTAGAGTTCCAACTCTGGAAAGATTCGGGATTTTTCTATAAGAACGGGATGATGATTCATTCTGTGCTCTCACAAGACAATCATGCATCTGCCCCTGTTTCAAAATCAGCAGCCCCGCCAGCTCGTCTCCATCAGCCTTGAGAAAACAGGAAGCAGAACACCACAGGAAGCGGTGCACTCTTACACCCACCCCAAAAACTTAGCTGCTGAACCTATTGCAAAATGCTAACAGAACGCTGCAGGGTACACTGAGAAAGAGATGAGAAATCTGCTGACCTTCGGGTGCCTGTGCAACTCCTGGCTCCAGTTTCTCAGGCCCACAGCCTCACTCAGTCACCAGCATGTCCTGTGTCTCTCAGTTTAGATCCCCTATTGTAGGATGCCCTGACGCAGAATATAGAGGCTTTTTCTTAATTATTTTGTTTCATCCCCCAAATTTGTACAAAAATGCAGTAAGAAGCTTCTTGTCTGGAGGGTTGACAGACTGAAGGACAGAAATAGAGAAGGTGGAGAGGACTGTGTGTTGTTGGTTGTGATTAACTGTGTACTCATTTCCTTGGCAACATGGAAGAAATGGTTGTTTTTAGAGGAGAGATTTATCAGTATATCTTGTGACTTGGATGTTTTTCATATTAAAAAAGTAAGATTATTTCTCACACTCGTGGTTGCAGAGAACAGAGTGTACCATAAGTTTTCAGAGAATAGAGGTGCTTTCTGCTTATAAAAGGAGGTGCAGGACAGACTGCTCTCAAGTAGGAAACAATTCCTTGGATGTTCTGTGGGGCATGGAGTGGATCTAGGAAAGGCTGAAAGAAAAGAACAGGATATTCTACAACAAACAAAAGAGACAAAAGATATACAACATGCAAAACTGTTTTAAATTTGAGAGCCTTTTTTTGTTATTTTTGAGTACTAAAAAATATTGAAAATTTATTCTGCAAAGCCAAAGGGAAAAAATGCAAGTTTATATGCTGAATGACCGGCAAGTAAAATTTTAGTAGAGGATCAGACATTAAAAAACCAGGATTTCTTAATTAGAGAAGTTGCTTCAAAAGAAGTCCAATAATAGGAAAGCAGGAAAGGGTCAGGAGTGGAATTTGATGTTAGCTATTTAGACTAGATGCAGGCATTATATTTCTGTTAGATGTTTCAGTTGTCCAGTAAATACAGATTTGAGCATCTGGTCAAGGAAACCAAAATATTTCTAAATACTTGTTAAATTCTGTGAATTTTGTTTGTCAATATTTAGAATGAAATTGAATTACCTAGCTTTTCTTTCCTGTTTTTATTTTGGTTTTGGGTTTTTTTTCATTGTTGTGTGTGTGGGTTTTGTTTGTTTGTTTTCATTCAGCCAGTAAAATCCAATTATTCCTTTAACTTCAACCACACTGAGAAAAACAGTCAGATTCCTGAACCTAGTTTTCATCATTACTGGGAGTTGAAGAACATTAAGAGCTGTATTGCAAGAGTGTGCTGAAAGTCCTATACAGACAGTAAATGTAGATTGAAGAGACTGTCTTCAGAACATTAAACAAATATCTCCAGGAAGGTGGCTTGGTTTTAATAAAGCAGCAGAAGTTCTATGTGGAATCTTCAAGTGATCTTGCCTGGATTTGGATTTTAGACAAGTATCTTATTCAGAATGGATGAATGCTCCCTCTCTTTGTCACTAGCACAGTCTCTTCTTTCTCTGTCACAGTTCAACTGAACTTTATCTAGAACAAATGGAAATGTAGCTCCATTGAAATTAAATTGAATATTTTACCTCCTGTTTTACTATGGAGAGACTTCATCCAGATTTCTGTTCTCCAGATTGCTTTGGAATGGAATTTGTAGCACTTCCAGCACAGGTTAATTTTGAAAACACCCAATCTGAGACAAAAACTTCATTATACTTCCTTTTGAAGCAAGTAATTCTCTACAGATTGCTTCTGTTTTGCACAGTCATTCAGCAGGCAACGTCAGTTTGTCTTGTAACTCCCCTCATTGCATTAGCTCTCTTAACAACACACACTTTGGAATTTTTCTAAAGATCACAACCATGGGTTTTTTCTTGCCATGAAATAAATTTTAATTTCAAATGTGCTCAGAGATTAGTAACATGACTAGTTCCAAAATTAGCATATCCATATTCTTCTCATTTAGATCTAAATCTCTCTCTTCCTGCTGGTTATTCTGTCTCTTGGCCTTTTTTAAAGATGTTATTAAAATCTTGAAGTTTACTGGACAGAATTCTGCCATGCTGGTCATGTATTTTTTCTGGAAAATTATGATAGTTACCATTTCTTTAGGTGTCAGGCTAAGCAAAATGTAAGATTGATCCTGTTTCTTTCTACTAGAATGTCCTGGTTCAAATACTTGTGGATTTTGCAGAGAGCTTTGCAATTTTTTTTTTTTTGGGGGGGGGACAGCAAATCAGCATATACTTAAACTTCAAGATATGTCTTATCGGTGTGCATTCATACTAAAAAAAACCCAAAAAAACCCAAACCACGGGCTCATTAAAATTTGAGGTCAGCATTGAATTCTATACCTTTGGGAATATTATGCATGTCCTTAAGTTTGGATTGCTGGAATTCCTAGCTATACAAAGATGAAAATTAACCTATTCTGAGCAAGGAAGAGATTGTTATAGTGCCTTTTACTGTTAAAATACATACTGGATTTCCACATGGAAACCAAACATTTAGAAAAAAAAAATTCCACTAGTTCTTCCTCATTTATTTTATTCAAATTTCACAACTCACAATTGGCTTTCAGCTTCTTTCTGAAGTTCTGATGATTTGTCTAAGACTGTTTTGTGCTCAGCATTTATTGAGATTTATTTTTTCTTTATGAGCTGTCCAAACTGAGTGTTATTAACTTCTGCAGATAGAAATTTAAGTCTGGGTGGAAAAATTACACATTATTGTTAATTGCCATTGCATTAAAACATAATGAAGATGATGTGGGAAACCAGGGGGTTTCAGTCCTAAACTCTGTGTGCTTATTAGACTAGATCATGCTCTCTGAAATTTGTGCCTTATTAGTGGTCTAATATGCAGTATGAAAATAATCTGATGTGTGAGGCAAAAAATAGAGGGAAAGTGGTGCATTTTATGCAAATAAACCCAGAAAGTGTTCAGGACTAGTGAGTTTTAAGTGCTTTGCAAAGTGTCAGACTCTTGTTGTCAGACTTTTTCTATGTCTCTCATTGGAGAAAGCATTGATTTTATAGGATTTGATATTGCCCTTTGCAAGTCAAAAGTGAGGAAAGACACCCTCTGTAAACAAAGATTTGTGTTATAGATATTGTGTTAAACTGCATCATGTGGGTGCAGATTGGGAAATGAAAATACTTTAAAATATGGACATGATAAGTGACTTGGAGAACAAAATCTGTCCTACAGGAGGCTACATTAGTAGGATTTGACAGGATTTCAATCAATTACCTCTTACTGTTTTCTCAGAGAGAACTTTTTCAAAGTTGCAAGATGCTGCTATCCCTCCTGCCTGTGGCTCTGCCTGGGCAGTCTCTGAGCTGGCTCCTCTGGTTTTCCTTTCAGCTGTTGCTGCCAAAAGTATGGAGGCCTTAAGTAAAGCCCATAAATGCTTTGATTTATGGACCTTCACTGAGAGGAAGAGGAAGCACCGTTTCTCCAGTAGCTCTGTGCTAACACACATTTCTTCAAGCCTGTCTGGGTTTTTATTTAAAAATCACCCTGCACACTTCATCCTGTCCCTTCATTTGTTCTCTTAAATTCACTGGCAAGTTTTTTGCTCTGTTTTTCTGGTATCTTTACTGTATTTTTACCAGTCAGCAGCTTCTTTTAACTCCTCATTACCTAATTTTGTCGAGCTAGAACTGTTCAGATCTCCTTTTGTTAAATATGTTTCAGATTTATTTGGTCATTCCATAGTTTGTTTGTTTGTATTCATTGACAAAACTGAAAGACCAAAAAAAAAAATTGGAACCATGGAGAAAGAGAAAAACAAAAGGAAGGCTGAAAACTCAAAACACAATTTCATCACTTTCAGCATAACATATATTTTAGTCCATCAATTTATCAATTCAATCTTAAATCAAGCATATTTTTATTACATCAATTGAAGTATAATTTTGTTTAATTTCACTATTTACAGTTTCTACAGTGTGAAAGGTCTACAGTTTGTTCTCCTCTTACACACTTCGGACTTGATTTTCACAGTTCTTGACCTCTGTTGATTTCACCCGTGCTTGTTGGAACATTTAGACTACTAAGCATTTTACCAATAAATAATACAAGCTTTAGAGCTGCTTATGATCTACAAAGAATTTTGTAATATCAGGTGCACTTTATTAGCTTTAACAAAATCAGTATCTAAAATATGCAAACTCTGTGTTTTGAATTACAGGATGGAATGCCAATTCCATTCTGGGTCCACCAAATTTTCTTAGCTGGAGTAACTTCCTTATGTCAGGATTATGTGACACAGCTAGAGCGATGTTCAGTACAGAGCTGACCTCAGAGAAAAAGAAGATTTTTGTTTCCCTTCTTTGTGAAAATTTCTAGCAGTTCTAGACTTATTTAACATTCTGCTTGTCTCAGGTTTCAGTTATGCAGATGCCCACAGTACTTTTTCCCTTTGAGCAGTCAGCTTGAGTCTGAATCAGATGACAGAATGGTTGGACAAGGTTGTCTAAGGACAATGTCTGTTCTGCTCTGGACATTGCAAAAGAAGAGATTGCAGCTGCCTGGTAAACCCATCCTTGCTTATTCTGTAGCACTCAGGACAGTAAGATATTTCTTTACTGCACAGAACTTCAGAAAGTCAGGTAGAAGATTTTTCTTAAGATAGGGTAATAAACACTTGGAGAAGATCAAATCAGATATTTTACAGTTCTTTCCATGCTTCCTGACTTAATTTTAATTATTGTTTTCCACTGAAGAGTTAAAGATTGATATTGGCTCGTTATCTTCCATTACCTTCCATTACTTTTGTTCTCTAGTCTTCAAAACTATGGCTCTATCTGTATTGTTATGTGCAGTGAAGCCTCATTTAGGATTTGTATTTCCTGTGAACAAAAATAATTAAAGTTTGCACAAAGAGAAAAAATAATTAAAAAGAAAAACGTTTTGAAGAGCAACCAAAGAATTTTTATTCAGCATTTTTTCCAGTTTGTGATAAGCTTGACTGTCTCTCTCCCCCACCCATGCAAACACTGAGCTTTGTTTCTGTAGATCACAAATGGCATGATTTTGCATTTCTGCTTGCTGATTTGGGTGAAGCAGAGCAGTGAGGCTTTGCAGAGTGGGACAGCTGGGTGAAATGTTTCTTGCTTTCTTGATTCTTTCTTTCTCTTTCAAAGTGAGTGGTACTAATCCTTGTGGGAAGGAAGAACATGGTGGTTTTGCACAAACATTCTCAGCGACTATTCTTTGGCAATCTTGGAATTTCCCTGAAGGCTTTTGTTTCTTGCAAGTTCCCTGATACATTTTTTTTTCCTTCAGTTTATTTCCAAAAGTCTCCAAGCCCCAACCAAACTTGGTCACTGTCTTCCAGTAATGTAGTGGAAAACTAACCTTTGACCCATCCAGACCCTTTGGAACACCAGGACTGTAATAAACTACAAAAAGATGTGGAGGTATGGCTGCTGCTTGTCTCTGGTAGATGGATTTTATCAAAAAAGGTAGTGCTGATTTGTATCACTCAGCCACACTAAGGTTATACAAAGAGCAGCAAAGCCCCAGGAGCATAACAGTCGGTCTGCTCTTAACCTCAGACCTTTATCTCTCACAGCCAGCTTCCTTCCCACACCACAAGCACCACGTGTTATTTTACACTGAGGCAACACTCAGCAACTGGGGTCTACGTGCCCAAAGAATGGAACAGGAAAAGGAGGATGACATGAACATAAGATGGGTGGGCAGCACAAGGACTAACAATCATGGAGCAATACTCTCACAAACCACTGCCAATCTACTCCCTGCCACAGTGTGTGAGCTTTGGAGTGTTCAGGAGGGGCTTTTCTTCAGTCTTTTTTGTTTTGTCCCAAGGTGTTGTCTTTACCTCTGGGTGATGAGAAGTGAATTTGACTAGCAACTGCTGAATGAGGTGAGAGAAAGCTGAAGGAATCAGAGGGTAATAGCACCTGCTCCAGTCTGCCGGAAGGCACCCATGACTAAAACCAGTGTCCCCCCAGTCCCAGGGGACAATCTATATTGCACCCGGATATGTATGTGTTGCTGGCAGCAGCCCCTCTGAAGTTCCATTACTACACAGTCACATCACCCCACATATGAATTGAAATTTGCTGAACCCACAAATAAGTAGGGAAAGTATTTTACCCTTTTATTCATTCTCTGTAACTTATCTCTATAGGGGGAAGTGAGGTGCATAGTGGAGTTCAGCAGAGTGGGACCTTCTAAAGCCTTTGGGAAGGGATAATCCCTGACTGTATAAGCCTGGAGAACAAAGAGAAAACAAAGGAAAATCTAAAGCCCATGGGTAATGTTTTGTCTGAGTAAGAATGTGTTGGTATTTACTATTTAATCGCTAACGAACAGGACAGATACTCGGCCATTGAGGGTTTCATGATCAATAAGTTGCAGGAATCAGAATAGTATTTCTTACTCTTCACTTCCCTGATATACAGCATAAAATGATAAACTGTCTATAAAGATGATGTAGGGTAGGCAAAAAAAAAACCTAAACCACCAGAGACAGCTGCACAGATCAGCAGCTGTGACACACACAGGAAATTTGGATGGAAAGAACCATTAGTGCATTGAGACCATCTCCTTGTCTGTTAGCAGGGCCAGCCCTCTTTTAGCAGACTTTGAAAAAGCAGCTCCTCTATGACACGTGGGTGGCTTTAAGATTTTGTGCTTCTTAAATAGACTCTCAGGCAAAAGGCCTTTACAGGTATCAGTCTCTGCCTCAGCTTTTCTAATTTGAACTTGCCTCCATCCTGCAACAGAAACAGGCCTATCCTTTGTATTTGAATGTCCATTTTGCTCAGTGTTATCCAGGTAATGACTGTTCCTATGTTGTTCTACAGCAGCTTCAATTGCATGGCAAAACCCATCCTAGGATAGGCATATGATGTCTAGGAACAGCTGTTTTGCAGCCCTTTCATTGAGTGACGGATGCATGTCTTAATTGTTAGAGGAAATGAATGGCAAGACTGTACTTGTCTCTTGGCCAAAACACACATCTCCCATCAACCCTTAAATACTACAGTTTTGCTTTGCAGACCATCTGCTTATTCTCTCAGTCTCTTAGGAATGAGGAGTATTAAACAGTTGATAAACACAAGCTCAAATTTTAGAGACTTTGTGACAAGTCTGTACTTGGGCCATCCTGATTTCCTGCTCATAATATGATCAATTTCAAATTAATTGAGGGAAAAATCCAAAGTAAATGTTGCATGCATAACTGGATAAATTTCATGGGAACTCGGATGGGAAGAATATTCAATCCAAATTTAAAACCTTTTATTTTACCCTATTATAAACTACCAAAGATACATAGTGGATGTTTTTTGAAGAGCTGCAGCTGGAAAACAACTAATTGCACTGGCGAAATCAAAGGTCTGAAGACTCGTGTGGCTCTTAAGCCTAGTCTGTCATCTTCTCCATATTGTTAGACATAAAAACCATGTGTTTTCTGTCAAAGTCCCACAGCAAAACATGTGGAAAACAAGAGCTGTAAATAACTCCTCCCCCATATGAAAGGTGGCTAATCTGCTGCTTCCAATAATATCACTCTTCAAACCCCTAAAATTTTCCTTTGCCTTTACCTGTCTTTGTATTAAAGCCAGATAATGTGACCATGCTCTTTCCGTGACCACCTCTCCTACTACTTTAGTGCTCTCTTTCAGTCTTCAAATACTTGCAGAAATGTGACTTTAGCTAACTGTAATCTCTGAATTACATTCCTGGAAAGGCAGATTTCATGAAAGAAAATGGAATAGCAAATGCTGACGGAGGAGAATATGCTCCAGTGTTTAGGATCTGGCTTGTAATCTAGGATATTGAGTTAATTTTCTGACCCCTTGACTCATTAGCTGGCCACTTGCACCCTCTATGCCTTTATTTTCCCTCTTGGTCATGTTTAGTGCTTTATTTGAAGTAAAACACTGTGTCTAAAGAAGAATTAAGTGTTTTGAGATTTGTTAATTTTAAAAAAAGCAATACCAGTACTGAATGGTATTACCACAATGACAAGTCAGCTGAAACTGTGCTGTAGACCTTAAAATCTATGCAAGTCCAGGAAAAAAAAAGTCCAGTGAAGGACCCCATCCCTCTGTCCTTGCTGTGTCCTTGCCACTCACCCTTCATCAGGTATGGAGCATAAATCACCCACTTAATCTTGAATCTGCCCTACATTTAATGGAAATGCAGGGGCAAAAGTGGTGTCAACTTTACTTAGCATAGGCTAATGATTGCAAAGGGATTGCAGTTCAACAGCCAGTGATATTTCAGCACAGTTCTATAAACATTTGTATAACAGTGGTTACAACGGGATGTTTTCTCAATAGAATTGGGATGGATATGTTTGAAACTATGAAATACATAAAGCACATGATACGGAAGTTTATGCAGAGTTTTATGGTCTGTTTTTAACTAGACACTTAGTAATGACTATGCAAGTATTTTTAATTTTGTCCTGGTTTAGTGTGTTATGAGCCAAACAATGGCAGCTGAATTGAGCAAGAAAGATGATTTCATTTGTTGTTAAAAAAAATAAAATTCACATGACTTAAGTCACACAGTTAATGTAATTCAGTAGCTATTTTTTGATTTATCTTATTTTTTCTCCAATAATTTCTTTTATAGGTTGTGTCATTCACATTTTGATTTCCAACTAAGTTACAATATTTTTTTTGCACAGGTATAATTTCAGCCAAATGCTGTTCTCACCTACTTCTACAATAATAGGAACAATAACAATTTTGTAATGCCTTAAAAGTCAATGATTTGTGTTGGCTACATTATGTCATAATTCCAGGCTAGTTTGTTATTTTGAATTCATTATGCATTTTGATAATCTTAGGGTGAGTCATAGTTAGTGGGGAAGACTCAGTAAATGAAGAACTGAAATTTCTATTGCTTTTCCATATTTTCTTTTAGGGTATAATTTTGTCTATTTGTTAGTTGGTTGGAAAATAAGAATTTGGAAGAGAACAGCAGAGGAATAGGATTCTGGTAAAAGAAATTAAAACTTTCTTTTCATTTGTGAATTAAATTCATTTATTTCTGAATTTTCCTAGATTTTTCTAACTGATGCTATAGTTTTAAATTTAATTTCTGCAAGACAATAGGTATTTTATCCTGGTAAATTTTTTGTACAGTAAAAGTCAGGAAGTGTCCCCTGAATACTTTGGCAACTCTGTGTGGGGCCTGTGTATTACTTTAAAGTAGGAAAGTTAAATCTCTCTGGGCTATGAAAATACAGCTTTGAAAAGTATTTATCTGCACATAAACTTTTAAATGCTTATGACTTTATACACAGAAAATTTTGATCATCATTATGTTTTTGGACAGTTTGCTAATGATCTTTTCTTGTGTTTGGCCAGGCCTCTCAGGCTTCCCCTTTGACATAACTTACTCTTGTTCCCTGCCTATTTTTAATATTTGGTAACTTCTTGTCCCTGGTCATCAGTGTCTCCTCCTGCTTCTTTCTTGACTTTTTTTTTATGTCCTTCTTGTGTCTTTCTATGATGTCTAAAGCTACCAACACATCCTATTCCATGCACATCTTTCCAGACACAGCACTGTTTTCTCTTTACACCACGTTCTTGGGAACGCCGTTACAGGGCTGAAAAGGCAAACCATAGTTCAGCTCCATCTACAGGCTTGTGAATAAATCTTGTTGCAACTAAGTATCCTAACAAAATATTTTTGTAGTCCAACTAAGCCCTCTGTGTGGGAGGTCAGCTTTTCAAATGCACAGTGGCTCATTTGAAAATCTCCCTTGGGGCTCTGACCCTGTAGGCAAATCTCTTAGAAACTGGTACCAAATGGCTTTTCATGGTGAGCTGTCCAGACAGTGTCTGCTCAGCAAGGTTGTCTTTTCACAGGCCAGAATCAAATCTTGGTTGTGTCTGTACATGGATTTTATCCCACTCAAAGGAGGAGAACTCAGAGTGCTTCATCTCAAGTGCCAGTGCAGGAGGAGCTAGGACAAAAATCAGTGACTCCATTTTGACACAGGCAGGAAACAATGAGAGGGAGGGGGCCTTGTTTTCATAACATAAATAATATTTTTGTGACTCCCCTATCATGATTCAGCAGCTCTGATGTCAATTTACAGTAACAAAGGAGACGGGAGATGGTCTATGTGGGAAGGAGTGTCGGCAAAAGCATCTTGTACAACTTCCTCTGGGCTCCTCAGCTGTGTTATCAGGGGTGGGCAGCTGTGTGGGACAAGCCCAGCATTAGGGGAGCAAAGCCCCAGACTGCTGAGAAGAGGCATGTGGTAGTAGCAAGAAATGAGGTGGTAGATAAACTTTCAAACTCAGGATCTGTGATCTTTGTGGGGCCACTGGCTCTGCCAACCAGCAGATGTATTTCCACAGTGTAAGTAAATGCCTGGCCTGGGAGAAAACACACAGTGTTCAGAGTATAGCCCATTTCTGATAGTGCAAAATTTGTGATGCTCAGAAACATGGGATAAGCCTAAAAATGTCATGGCTGGTTAAAACATTTTTAGATCCTTGAAATATTAATTTGGGGTTCTTATTTTTGTGTTCAGTTTTTTTCAATTTTGTCAGTTTCATGTTTCAAAATTTTTCAAGCTGCCTAATTAAAAACTTCTGAAACAAAGAGAGACTGAGATTCCATGCAACCTCTTGCTATGCCAAGAGGTTTGGCTTCTGAGAACACAAAACAAAGATTAAATACAAAACACCTAGTATGAAGTTGTGGGTTGAAAAGGGATTTGGTAGTACTGTGTCTCACAACTTTTCTCAACTATCTTATATATCACTATTGTATCTGATACCACCTCTATCCAACTAAGACCAGTTTTACAGACCTTATCTTTGAGATGCTATGCCCTCATGCCAAGTTTCTCCTCCTAAGGTTTACTTTGTGTTGGACACTCACAGTCTTTCTTGTCCCAAGCTGCTTGTTTCCTTCTTCTACTAGACCTGTTGATTCTCTGCTAAATTGACTCATGCTTGCACATTTCTATCCTTGATCATAGCACCAGGAAACCATTGCTGTGTACTGGATTGGTCATCTTGATGGTGCATGTGAATTGTTCTGTTTAACCAAAACAGCAAGTTTCCTCAGATTACTGGTGACATGTTCTTATGAATGTTAGTTGTGATTCAGTGACAATTCCCTTTGCTATTCTTCTGAATCCTTCTCCATAATGTCTGCCACTAAGTTTCAGTCTTGCCTGTGACACTCCCACTATTACTTCAGTCCTGGGCTTCTTTGTCAACTAGAAAAGAAAAAAAAGGGCTTCCCCCACCTACTTTGAGTACCTCGGATGAACTTAGCTATCAATTGCACTTTTTTTAGTGCCAGTTTTATACAACTTCTGTCACCTTAGACAAACAGAAATGGAAAAACCCTGATCTCACAGTTTTCTTCCGTCTTTGAGAACTTATTTCATAATGCAGGATGTCAGACTGAAACACAGCAGGAAATGTCCTCTTAGGTCTTCTTACAGAGCTATTCGTACCAACCTGCAAACCTGAGTAATTCTGTGTTTTACCCAAATGGAGACAGTATAGATTCATCAAGAGTCTGGAAGGAGACTGTAAATCCCTGACCTCTACACTGTTGTGACTTCCTCATTAGAAGAAAACTGGACTAGGCTGCAATAACTGCACTTAACATTTGAGTGGTCAATGCTAATAATGGATCCTCTTGAATTCAAGAAGCTGAGAAATTTAATTCTGTCTCTGCTGGCTTGAGGTAGGCATTGTTCTGAACCATAGAAGTGGCTTTGGAGGTCCTTCATTACAACCAACACCCTTGTTACACAGGCCTGATATTTAAACCTTCTCTTCACACCACACCTTACAGCCACTACTCTTACAGCTCTGCCAAGGGATGGCTCCTCCACTTACAGTCAGTAGCTCTGTACAGTGTGAAGCCTACAGTGATCAAGGTGAGTGACAGCACAGGGCTCACTACTCGCAGTAGCTGAGAGTGTGAATCTTGGCACCAGCATTCAGAATATGGCCCTCACTGGGGAGGGATGTAGCTCACACGCTGTGCAGAGCCTGGAAGTGGGAATGTTGCTTATGAAGTATGTGTATGCCTGCAGCACCGATACTGAACCATGCATACACAACTGCAGCCTGTCCCCTGCCAGAGCTGGGTCTCTGCCCTGGAGACATGAAGTTGTGCTAGGTTATAGGAATCAGATTTTCATTACTGAGCACTGAAAAACATAAGGAAACCTTCTTTCATGGTCAGAACCCAGCACTAACTACATTTAGAGCTAAGGCAAAGACAACTCTGTATCAAACACAAAACACATACCCAGCTTGGTAGGATAGTATTGTGACCTCACTATTTAGGTCTGAAACTCTAGCAAGGAACAAACACATGCTGCTTTTCTGCTAGAGGTTTAGATTCTGCTAGACCTTCCAGCATTGTTTGTTTTCCATGATTGCATGGATTTCCCTTCAATTTCTTGCTTACACTTGCCAAGATGAGGTAAATCAGCATGATTCTCCATTCTAACTTTTGAAAATCATATATTGTTCATGTTTTCTCATCTGCCACATTGTTCCCATCTGTCATATTTCACTCTTTTGCCCTAACCCGCTCTCTGGCTTTCTCTTTCCCAGACCAGGCCCATATTTTTTTCTTCTTCCTCCAGAATGACACTGAATTCTGCCCAGATTAAACAGCACTGACCAGGCAGTCCAATTATTCCTTACAAATACTAGTAAAGTGTCAGACTGAGCTCCCAGCTGGAAGTTGTTTGTCTGTGCATGGAATCAGGCATAAAAGGAGTCTGTAGAGCTAGTGGACAAACTTGAGGTGCACACAGAGTTAATATGCTGACAGAAATACTGAGCTTTACATCTGAAAACCCAAATACAAAAATAATATGATGAGTAAGACTAAAATTCCCTGTTCTGAGCTTCCATGGGGCCAGCTCCCCTCCCCACCCCCCTTCAGGGCTCAGCTGTCACTTCTCCTTTTCTGCCGTGCCTTGCAGAAATGTCTCCTGGGATGAGTCAGAGCAGGACTTCCAGGCAACAGCGTTACTGCCTTTGGCCCCACCAAACAGTGGGCAAAAATGCCTCTACTGGGGCCTCACAGCTCCTTTCACATACTTTGAGGGCTCCCTCTGATTCACTTACCCCTTGATACTGTTTTTTTTCTGAATAACAGGATCATTAGAGAAAACATTAGGTTGACAAGGACCTCTAGGAGGTCGTTTTGGCCAGTCTCCTACTCGAAGCTTCACATGTAGATCAAGTTGCTGAAGGTCGGGGCCAGCTGAACTGCTGAAAATCTCCCAGAGATACCACAGAAACCTCGGACATCTCTTCCAGTGTCTGACCACCTTTTTTTGGGAATTTAAAAATCTTTCTGCCCTGTCCACATTCATGGTCTGGCCCTGTTTCTCAGCTTGCCCGTCCCTCTGTCAGTGCTTCCCATCGAGTCCTCCACACGCAGGCCTTCCAGAGATATTTGGATGTGATCTCTCCAGAGGTTTTGCTGGGGCTCTGGTACCTTTTCTCTGCAGTAAGTGCAGTGTCAGGGCAGCGCTCAGGCCCCACCCTTTTACAAAAGTGAGCTTCTTACTGTACCGCAGGAAAAAGTATGTTTTAGAAGGTCCTGGGGACAGAGTACAGAGAGCACTATTAAGTGTGAAGAAGCCTGAATTTACTAAGCTACTCTACCCCTTTATTAGCAAGTTTTTTGGCAGAAATTCAGCTGTCAAAACATCTTTCTGGGGAAGACCACTCCCCTGCGGTGGCCAGGGAGCCAGGCTCCTCTGCAGGCCCCCGTCCTTCAGCCACAGCAGCAGCTTGCCAGGCTTTCTGATCCACTCGAGGCTGTGCCTGGCCAAAGGAAAGCCTCCCATGGCGGGGGAAGGTGACACCATCCCTGAGCTCGGGCTGTTCGTGCCCTGCCAGCACAACGCGGCGCGTTCGTGGGCACAGGCCACCCGCGGTACCGCCTCGCTCGCCTCCCTGCCGGGCACTGCAGGGGCCGGACCCGCGCCCAGCTGCAGCCCAGCCATGGGCTCCGCGCGGCCTTCAGGTGCCTCGCAGCTGTAGCGGCCCGTGTCCCACAGACGGGCTCTCGCACAGCTGTAGCGGCCCGTGTCCCACAGACGGCCGCTGACCCGCCAGGCCACACCCGCTTCCCTGCGGACGCTCCGGGCCCGGCCCGCGGCTCCCGGGGCGCCGTTGGGCGGGCGGGCAGCGCCGCCGCGCGGGGCCCCGCGGCACTGCAGCCCCGGTGTGCCCCGGGGCCCGGGGCTGCGGCCGGCACCGCCGGGAACCGGCGAGAAACACCGATCCGCCGCGCTTCCTTTGATGTCTATTAATCTCAATTTGTTTTCAGCCGAAATACTGTAAACGGATTTTTCATATGGGTTACCCAGCTAATAATATACTCCTTTATCAGTTAAAGTATGGCTTTAAAGGATAATAATAATAATAATAATAATAATAATAATAATAATAATAATAATAATAATAATAACAATAATAATGTGTATGTAGCGTTTGTCATTAATTGACTAATACCTTTGAGTGACTTAATTTTTCAGTAAGCTACGTCCCGTGCTCCACTGCTCTCTCTCGCGTTTTGTGGATGTGCAGCCTGTGGGGGCTGTGCATGAGGAGTACCCCATGTCTTTGCCTTCATGGTGCCACTGAACTATAATGAACTATAATTTACTTTTTTTGGTTTTAACTCTCTTCTGGAAAGCTCTCTCAGTTCCATCATTGTCCTGCTCCTGCGAGAATGATACAAGAAGACTACAAAGGTTGTAAATAAGGGTAAGCATTGGGGACACTCAGGTAAGGACATCAGGGAGGCAAGAGCATCAAATACAAGTCAAAGAGAACTGAATATATAGTGACTGTTTTGCTAGTCTACCTTTAAAAGGGATCTGTTTTTTTACCCTCAGCTGGGGAAATAATTCAGTAGAGAATACAGAAACTTAAAAGTAATTTTCAGATAAATTATATTGAAGTGATTCTGTGGCTTGGGGGAGTCAGGAGAAGGTCCCAGATCCCTGATTTTTTCATATGGATGTCTAGACTATCACCGAAAATTTCACTGCACAGCCACCAAAGCTGTAAAAGCTCCATTTGATGCACAGCAGCTGGTACCTGATGACATGAGGTACAGAGTGAACATTAAATCCAGAATACTTCCTGTGTAGACTTACAGCAGCATTTCATAAAGACAGAGAGCCTTGGAGTGAATTCCTGCATCACTGGAGTCAAAAGCAAACTCCCACTCATTTCACTAAGACCATGGTACCCCTACTGCTTGCAATAGTTGAAATTCTTGGTTTTCCTGAGGGGTTGCCTGTTGTAACTGTGATAATCACAGCTATGATCCATCAGCACAGGGAACTGTGTCACTGGAGCAAGGCTCAGGAAGGCTGAGGATAGCAGTAGGAAGGCAGCTGTGGAACACAAACACTATAAATCGTACAATTTGAGAGCAAAATGCAAAATTCTTTATCTTAAAAGTTTGCTTTCAGAATTCAGCTTCCTGTATAAACGTTCTGCTTCTAAATAAGAAAGATACAGCTTATCTCTAACTGCATTTGCAGCGCAGTAGCCTCTAGGACTGTGCTGCTGTTACACGAATGCAGAAAGAGCAGCTAAACCATTGCAGGCGACTGCGGCTGACTTAATTCCTAACTCCTGCTCCAGGGCATGACAGTGGTATGATGTAATGAGATCGGGTGAAGCGAGAAGCACCAACATCAGCACTGCCTTCTTGGGAAATAGGATTCATTCTGAAATCTGGAACGAGAATCAAGTTCTGTGTCTCAGGGAAAATAGTAAGAGACGGAAGTTAAAGGTACATCAGTACATTTTGGAAAGTGTCTGTATTGGAAACAATACAGGTCCAGCCTAGCTTGGCTTGCATAAAGGTAAATCTTTATTCTCTTCTGACCTAGTTTCCTAAGCACATTGCAGTTTCTGCAGATCTCTGCAAGAACCGTGGGTAACCTTCACCACTAACAGGACACCAGTGCTTAAGGAGCTCTGGTGGTTCACAAGTTATCGTGAAGGTTGCAATGAACCCGTGAGGAGGAAACAAATTTGTTTGAAAGTCATCGTATCTTTCAAAAGCATTTCGAGGCTCAGTCCTCAGCCACACTTTCTTCTGCTCTAACAACTTCCAGAAATTCTGCTCAAACCCCGGTTTCACACTGTGCTTGTCTCTAGACATCTGTAGCCCAAAGAATTTATAATCCATTTAGGGAGATTAAAAAAATAAGATTAAAAAAAAAAATCTCAGCAAGCATGTTCCAGAAGTGCGGGTCTCGCCCGGCACGCGTGTCCCCGCAGCCCGCGTCGGGGATGTGCACAAACAGCGCGCCGCGAGGGGCCGTTTCCCGGGCTCTGTCCGGCTGTGCCCGCGGTCCCGGCCCCGCTCCCGCCCCGCCGGCCCGGCCGGACACAGCGGCGGCGGCCGGAAGCGCAGCGCGGCGGCGGCGGGTGCCCGGCGGGGCGGCGGCGCTGGAGCCGAGGAGGCCGGGACCGACGTGGCCGGCCGGGGGAGGCGGAGCCGAGGGGCCGCCGGGCGGGGCAGGCCCGCGCCGAGCCGCGGCTGGATGGCAGCGGCGGCCGGGGGCACGGCGGCGGTGGCGCACGGTAACTGCGGCCGGGGCCGGGGGCGGCCGGGGCACGGCCGGCCGCTGCTGCGGTGCGAGGGGGGACGGCGGGGCCGGCTGCGGCAGCGCAGCGCAGCCACGGGCGGCGGGACGGGGTGAGCGGGGGCGGGCAGCGCCACACGCAGGGCAGCCGAGTCCGGCTCTGGAGCGGTCCGGCCCGGCCGAGCGAGGCACAACTTTGGGAAAGATGTGGCGGGGAGCGCCTGGCGGGGCCGCTGCTGCCGGCAGCCGTGCCCCGGCCCGGCGGGACCGTGGGCTGCGCGCCGCCCGCCCCGGGGCCGGGCTGCCCCCGGGCTCCCGGGCCGCGTCCCCTCGCAGCCCGCCTGTGCCGCAGCCGCCGCGGGAGCGGCGCCGGGCGGCTGCCGCTGCGGACGTGCCCGGGGCTGCGAGCGCAGTCCCCGCGGGACGCAGCCGAGAAAGTTTTGGAAGTCCCTCCTCCGGCAGACGATGCCGCGAGGAGGTCTCGGCGCTGGGGCTGCCCGCGGGGGGGCCGGGGCTGCGCGGCCACAGCGGCACAGGGACCCGGGCGGCAGCTCATGTGCTGCTCCAGAAAGGTGCCGGAGCAGCGCTCGTTACTAATTCGCCCCGCGGCAAACGTGTCTCGCTTTGCATGGCTCAGCGTTCCTCCAATGGAAAACCCGCGCTGTCTGTCCCGTCCGCCGCGATGTGACAGACAGGGACACGAGCGGGCCCGCCGCGTTAATCGCCTGCGGTGACAGCGGGGCTGGGGCCCGGCCCGGGAGCGGGGCGGTCTGCCCGGCCTGGGCTTCGGGCTGCCGCGGAGAGAGGGCTGGGAGGAGAGACGTCCCAGCTAGCCCAGGGGAATGAAGGCCATTGCCTGGTCCTCAAACTTCCCTCTCATCCTAGGGATGAAAGGATGCAGAATGGGGAAGGAGTCGCAGTCTCCCAAACCCTGTTAGTGTTCAGTCGGTTTCAAATGCCTTCCTTGCCAGCTCGTAGGTTTCCCCTGAGCCTGTTCTAATCTGTTCTGATCTGCGACCCATTGTTTGTGATCCTGTGCATCCCCAGCTTTTAGCTGCGCACGCACGCTGTCATTTGCAGAAATGTGAGTCAGTGCAGAGTGGTTTTTATGAGAGTGATGGGGCAAAAGGGAAGGGTCCCACCAGAGCAGTGCATTCCTTAGAGATGGGCAGTGATTCAGAGAGAAGGGAGTGCTCAGGGAGTACTGGAGACCTTTTGTGCTTCTGCCGAGGTCAGGGTTTCCAGGAGGAATTCAAAACTCTCCACAGAGCTGATGGAGGGAGGTGGCTCATGCAGAGTTTTTTTGGCTGAAAATTATGCGTCCTCCCTGGAAAATAACTTTTTTCCATTCCATGCAGTACTCTTTTGCAACTGTAAGACCAGGCAACTGGCTTCCAGGGAAAACACTGGTAAAAAAAGCCTTTTATTTTTTTTTCCTTTCAACAACATCTAAAATGGTGTTATGTGGCAATGAGCAATTACATTGAGAGAAAAAACTGTATGGTTGGAGAAGGCAGAATATCTAGGAAGAGAGTAATAGAAGCACGGCCATCATGTCAATGTTTCATTTTCTCTTTTCTGGTAGATTTTGCCTTGGCATTTTAATTTTGTCCATGTTTTCTCAGTCACTGCCTGCTACAGAGGTGCTCAGTGAGCGCTGTGAGGTAGGGGAGGCGCTGGGAGCCTCACCGATCTCCTGGCTTGGTGTGCAGCTTCCTCTGCCCCTGCTCAGGAGCATGTAAATGGCAAATTCCCATTTATTTGTTCTTTCTGAGCTGGCAAAACCTAATGGTTATTCTGGTCCTGAGGCTGTTGCAGGAGGAGCTGAGCAGACCTGAGTCGTGCATGCTCAGACACGTGGTGCTCTGGAGAGCACTGCCATGGTGGTCATGGTCACCAGGCACAGCTGGGAGCTGTGATCCCACACAGAGAATTGTCAAAACTGATATGTAAATGACCCACTGGCTATTTTTCTCTCAGAGTTGCATGCTCTTAAGTATGTGATAAACCCTACTTGAGAAAACACATCTCTAAACCTGTTTGTGTCTCTGCCTTGTGACCACAGATGTCTCTGAGAGCCTGCAGTGCTTTCTGTAGAAATTTCTCAAGACATTCTCTGACTGGGTTCCTAAAACAGATGCTGTTGTCTAAAATTAAGGGTAGATGGAGACTTCCTCCATCCTTTGCAACTGTTTTAACAGGGTATTATTTTCCTCTTGAGCAGTTTTTTTCCTATGACTGCATCTTCACTGCTTATTTTCTTCCTCTTAAATATTTGCCATAGGGGTAACCAGTTTGAATGTTTGACTTCAGAGACTTTGCTAATGTTCTAATGAAATGGAGAAGCAAAGGGGCTGTAGAGATAAAAAGTGCTGCTTTTTTTTTTTTTTTTTTTTTTAGCAAGTGGTTATGATGCATTAGGAATAAGGAAATGCTGGGAATATGCTCTAAGCAATTAACTGGACACAAAGAGCAGTTCAGGTGTGTCCTGGACAATACACTGATTTTCTCATAGATGTTTTATAAACATGAGGAGTTTATTGCCTGAGATATGGGATTGTTCCTGAGGCATGATGTAATGATGGTCTGGCTGCACAGGAGTAAAGAAATGTGCTGCTTTTTCCTCATGTGAGTAACAGCAGAATAAAGACCTGTGTGCCACAGAAAGATGACCAACACTAATGTGAGTTAGGGAATCAGTTTTATGCTCTTTATACCCATTTGTTTTCCACCACCATCCTCTTTCTGAGGAACTTGATCCCATTTGTGGCTGAAAGAGAGACATGTAGCCAAGTATGCAAACCTTTTTCAGAGTCCTGGACATGACCTTTGTCCTGTGTGCTACTTCATCTCAGTCTCTAAGACCCTTTCAGGTGTCCCTTGGAGCTTTTGTGGGTTGTGAGTGTGGAGAATGAAATGCAAGAAATCGACCTGTTGAATCAATTGCAGTGTTTACTTTTCCAGATTGATTCTCAAAAGCTGTGACAATGTTACAGAAGAGATTTGTGCTGCTTCCCACTGCTGAGCTGTGGTGTGTGTGTTGCTTCTTCATAGGCATGTATAGTTGTATAAATTCTGATTTATACAACTTATTTTTGGTGTGTTCCTCACAAAGTTCTCAGTCATTTTATAGGTCTAATCCAGTCATAAAGGATGAGGACATCCATCAGGCCCACTGCAGGGTTGGAAGGGGTGTAGGCCTGAAGGACTTCAAAGAAGGGATCTAATCTTTACAATGAGATGGTTTCTGTTTCTCAAAGTTAAAAAAAAAAAAAGGAAAAAAAAAACAACAACAACAAAAAAACAACAACAACAAAACAAAAAAAACCAAAACCACCAAAAAGTAGTGCTGGAGATTCTGCATCCTGTATAATCTGTTTCAGTATGTCCCCAGTTTTGCACTATATATGTTAATTTTTTCATAGTCAGGCTAAATCTTGTTTACCATTTCAGCTGATGTGGAAGAAGAGTATTTTTCCCCTTTCTTGTGACTCTCAATGTATGCAGGCTGTTCTGTTCCTTTGGTGTTATCTTTTTAAGACTAAACACACCCAGGTCCTTTGGTTGTTTTGCCTGGTCCTGCTCTCTACACTCTAGTTTTCCTTTCTTTCCACTGCAGTGTCTCAGATTTTTGTGTGTGTTTCATGAGATGAATATGTGGGGCTGGATGTGGTCTGTTGGCTAAAGACTCAGCTGTGTGAGACCCACAGTGTGACTACTCCTACGTCCCAGGATGACTTTTACCCTTTTTGTAGCAACATAAGCCTGCTGGCTTGGAATTAATTTCTCAATCAATGTGTGCTTTTTCTTTGTGGCATGTTAGAATTACTGTTGTGTCATTTCCATTTGATTTCACACCTGCCTCCCCTGCCCTTAGTGTACTGTTTTGTACTGATCCTTACTGAGATTTGATAGTAGGTTGCCAGTAGGTGTGGGGTTCCTGCAGCCAGACCAAAACACTGCAATAAGATGCCCCAAAATCCTGAGCTGGTTTGAACTTGCTGTGTTGAGGGATTTTAGTTTATTTGTTGTAAGAGAAAAGTGATAGCTTTAGTGGTCCTTGCTCAACTACCCAAGCCAGTGTCTTCACTGATTCCTTCTTGCATCCCTGCTCCTGATGGTCACTGTGATTGGAGATTGGTGTTCCCCTTCAGAGAAGCCGTGGGACCCTGTCCCTTAATTTCTTTTTGATTGCAGCTTGGCCTTCCTCCTGCAGTGTTTTTGTTCAGGGACTGAAATTGGCAAAGGGCCATGAATTTAAAAAAGCAGTTTTTCCTGCTCGTTTGTTCTGATGCCGCTCACTGTGGAGTCTGGTGTGAGCATGGAGAGGCAATGCTTCATGGAGGAGGGGGGGATGCCCTTTTCATCCACAGCCTTAGATTGGCTCCAACATCCTGAATTTTGTCTTGAGAGTTTCTGGTCCCTTTCTGTCTGGCTGTCACTTAATGCTTTGATATCTTTATCAATTTCTTATCTTATAGGTAACTACCAACTGATCATTTAATTTGATCAAGAGTCCTTCAGAGGATTGAAGTTACTGGTGTGTAACTTCTCCCACCTTTTTTTTTCCTTTTATAAAGGTAGGTGAGGCATGATGCTTCTCCAGCCTTCTTGTGGCCTGCCCATACTCCTGTAAATTTTCAAAGATGGTCACTGATGCTTCAGAGATTAGACTGGTTTCTTACATGCTTTCTGGTGAATGCTGTTATTACCTGTCAAGAGCTGTTTTGTGAACATTTGTTAGGTCTATCTTTTTCTAACCCACCCTTTCCTTCCATTTCTAAATTAGTTTTGCTTGTCACATTTCACTTTTTCTTCTGGAGATTGAAGGAACATTGGTACTTCAGCCTTTACATAATTTGCTTTCTTTCCCTCTTTGTTAATGACTGTAATTATCTTTATTTTTCTCTTCTAACATGCCCTCTTCTCCAGTTTTCTTGTGATTGCAGAGCTCTTACTAACAGCTGTGCTGATTTTGACTAAGAGACCATCTAATCCAGTATCCTTCTACAAAAGGATGAAAACAGGACAAGTAGATATGGTATTTTTCAAGTACACTTCCATTCTCCATCTCCTCTCATATCAGGGAATTTCCTCTGTCTAATGTGAGCTGTTTAACCATTAACAATCAATAGATTTGTCTTTCTAGTACTTGTCCTGTCTTTAGATGAGTGCATGTAAAATTTTTCATCATTTTTGGAGAATCGCTATCACCCAAGTTACCTGCTGATGAAGGGCCATATTTGTTTGTTTTGAAGCTGACCCTTGCTGGCTCCATGTGGATGGGTGTCAGCACTTGTGTCTGATGAGATGGTGAATAATCTACCCTGTTCCTCATCTTTTCACCACTCATGAGTTTACAGACCTCTGGTATGTTGCCTGTCTTGCATCCTAATTTGTTACAGGGGTGCTGTTCCATGCCAAAGAGAAGACTTGCCTGGTAGCATCTCTGATCAATATCTTTTTCTGAAGCCTTGGGACAATGAAGGGCAAGAACAAGGATACTTGGAGTCCTTGTCCAGCCCATCTGAAGGGAAATAGTGAAAGCCTGATGCTTTCCCAAGATGTCTCAGTTTCATGCACGCATTGGTAAACAACCTCTCTGCCCTTCAGGGCTGTGTTGAAATCAAGAAGAGTTTCAGGTGTTCCTCATGGGTATTCATATCTGTGCTAAGACACTGATGGGGGGGCTTGGTGTGGTCAAGGCTTTTCCTCTGGGATGGTGGAACAGAGGGTTGAACATGTTTTCAGGACTTCTTTCCCCTTATCTTTTCAGAGATTGGCCAGCCCGGCTGAGACCACTTAGCAATGACAAAACAAAAACTCCTGCTTGATGGGACGCTCTCCTTGTTGCTGATCACGGCCTGTGAAGCTCAGCAGCTCCCGAAGAGTCATGCTGCTGCCAGTTCTGGTTCTCTGTGTGACAAGGAGGCAGCCTCCTGGGGACACCTGTTCAGCAGCGAGCGGCTGGATGCTTGGATCTGTTCCCTCATCGGTTCCTTCATGGTGGGGCTGAGCGGGGTCTTCCCCTTGCTGGTGATCCCCCTTGAGACGGGAGCTGCGCTGCGCTCTGAAGGTGAATCTGCCAGCTGCATTGGCCTTTCTGAAACCAAATGTCCTGGGATGTGACCAGCAGCACAGTGGTGAACATGACCTTGTCACAGAAATGTTGTTCTCCAAAATAGAAAGTCTGTTTTTGATCCTTTAATGGATTTAATGAACGTGTGAGTTTGAAAGGGAGTCCTTAGACAAATGTAAGCCCTGGATGGAGCTTGTACAAAGAGTACTGTTTTTCACCCTGCTTGGTTCAGGCACTTCACACACTACTGTCTCAGCCAAGTGCTGTCAGGGCTTTTTCTTGCACTCCATTTGGTTGTGCTCTCTCCTTTGAAAGCTTGCAGATGCTTCCAGTTTGGGGTTCTTTGTGTAATATCTCAGCTGGAGATGCCTTGGTTCCTGGCTGAGTAGTGATCAGGTTTTTTTTTTTCTTCTTGTTTCTTCTTTTTCTTTTTTTTAGCTGGGTCACAGCGTTTGAAGCAGTTGTTGAGTTTTGCAATTGGTGGACTACTGGGAAATGTGTTTCTCCACCTGCTTCCTGAAGCCTGGGCTTACACATGCAGTGCAACAACAGGTATGAGAGCCTTATGTGCCTGGAAGCAGCTTGTGCTGTGCCTGCTTTGAGTCTGTTCCACCTTGAAAGCCCGAGACCAGCCAGTCTGGGTCAGCCCAAAAACTGGTCTAGGCTACTATCCTTTTCCAAGTAATATGTAAAAGCAAATGCCTAGGGAGGGATGTGAGAATAAAAAACCACACATGTAGTACTTCATCTCTGCACTCCGTAGTCCTCCAAAGACTTTGAAATTAGTGGCTTTCTCAATTTGCCATGGTTTCTTTATGTTTAGTAACTTGGAGCAGTTTTCTTGTTTATTGACATTTCCTATTGTGCCTTGGACTCTGGTAAATCTCTGTTGATTTTCTTTTGTTCCTTCTGTAAGGAAAGGGAATGCTTCCTTAAGCTGATGGGAGGTTATGGTTGTGTATGTGGTCTGGTACATGGACATGTTCACCATCTTAGTTGGGGATCAGGTGCACCTTTTTTACAAATCTGTCCCTATAATAGTGTTACTCCTAAAACCTCTTTCCTGGCACTAACTTGGGCCCCTCTGTTGGATGCTTTGATTTTTGGGAGCTCATGTGTTGCAGTCTTTGGTTCATGAGAAATCATGGAACATTGTCTATAGAGCCACAAGATTGGAGGGTGGGGCAGGGGAAGAAAAAGGAAATGGAGGTGACGGAAACTTGTGTTTGCCAGCAAACTAAACACTGAATTGGTATAGACCTTTTGGTATCAGTGTAGCTCCTTCATCCCTCAAATAGCCAGGGTTACTGAAACCTGTAATGTTTGATCTATCTGCTTCAGCAAACTGATATCACAGAAGGCAGGTGCTGCTGCATCCCACCTGTTGAGAAACCAAGAAGTCATTTTCCTGCTGAAAATGCAAGAGAGGGAAGATGATGCCCTGGGTTTCCCAGACTTTTTTGCACTTATGTCCTGGGATTTCAAATCTGCCAGGCCTTTAGTCCTCTTCTTTATCACACCTCTAGCACTGTCAGCAAAACCTCCTGTACTTTTTTTCACCCTTTCTGCAATGGTTCCCAAATTACTCTGTCTTCATGCTCAAGCTTGTTTGCTTCTGCCAGACTGTCCTGAAGTGTAAAGGTTTCCTTGACCCATGTAAGTCCTGATACAGAGTCGTTCTGTTCTTCCATTGCAGTGCAGTTTCCATTTCTGGCAGTGAGGCTGAATGGATTATTATCTCAAAAGCTTGGCTGTAATTGAAAAGAAAGTTTATAGCTTTGGGCTTAATAACTTGCTGAGGTGTGGCAGAAAGGGGAAGGTGAGTTTGTAACTCCAGTAATGGCAGATTTCATGACAGGGCTTGCTGCTCAGTAGGTACAGCTGCTGTATTTTTGTTGATGTAATATTCACTTGCCTCTGGAGCTCAGGGAAATTCCCAATGTTGTCAGGAAATATTCTGGATTGAGCTGATGTGGAAAAAAGGATCATTTCGAGACACTCTCACTCTGAGTGTCTCGAGATGATGATATCTGTTAAATCAAGAATGGGCAAGTTAAACTAAACTGTTTTGATATGTGTTTGCTCCTCCTACCTTGCAGGGAGATATTCCACCTTTTTTTTTTTTTCCTTGGAACTGCGTGAAAAACTATGTATTTAATAGAGACATGAAGATTTCTCTTTTGTTCTTCAGGAGAAGGGCAGAGTTTTCAGCAGCAGAAGCTTCTGGGTCTCTGGGTGATCATTGGTTTCCTGACCTTCCTGGTGCTAGAGAAGATCTTCCTAGAGAAAGAGGAGGAGTATCCTGGTGTGGTAAGTTGGCAGCCTGAGGTGGGGGGGAAATACTCTTATATTTGAAGCTCTGTACTAAATACCTCATCTGCCCTATCTGACAGTGTCAGAGAATTATCCTGTAGCTGTGAGTACCTTGTCATCGCCCTTTGGGAGTTTTTTGCCACTTCTCTGCCACTGTTTTGTAGGAGTAGGTTTCATCTTCAGGCTTTTGTTTTGTGGTTTTAACTGAGATTTCTCACTTCTGGTTTGGTTTTGTTCTTTATGTGGTAAGTGTAAAAGAGAGCTCCTGTTCTGTGGGGGCTGGGAGTTGGAGCACTCTGCAAATCAGATTTCTGCTCAAGTAAGCTTTGAGGGGTGACAGCTAGCTGATGCATGTTCCATGGACCCATTGTGACTCATTCCCTTTCTGGGTCCTCAGCCAGGACAAAGGCCAACCTTCTTGAAGATGTTTCTTCTTGGTTATGTCCCAGATGTTTGTTTGGGTGACTTTGTGTGGTAGAAGGGATTTATGACTGGCCAGGTAATCCTAAATGCAAAGGAGTCACCCAGCTGCAAAGGGGAGAAGTAGATGAGGTAGCAGAAGGTACTTCCAAGACAGAGGAGAGCACCTAGTCTTCAGAGATCTGCATAATTCCCGAGTTGCAGCTCCTTTAGACTGTTCAGTCCTTGCTGTGACATGACTTTTGAGAGGGAAAACTGCAGGTCAGGCACTACATAAGAGCAATTAGGTGTTAACTTTGACTCAATGTGAGACTTTAATGCCCAGAAGGAACTTTATCTTCTCAAGTAGAGAGAGGCTGAAATTCTGGATAATATCTTGTTGTTTGGAAGGTGATGATCCCAGCTGTAGAATAAATAGACTTAGCTGTTCTAAGGGCGAGAGCACTGGGGAGAGCAAGACTCTTTTCCCCATCTCCTGCCCAGATGGAGTTGTATTTCTCTGGGCAGTAGCTGCTATCAGGAGGTGCAGGCTCAGTCCCTTATCTTTCTAGTGGAACTTTACTCATGCCAAGGGGCTGTGACTCCAGTTCCTCCCCTTTCTATTTCTCTTGAGGATTGGGAGGTCTTAGCTCTCGTTATCTTTCAGGGCAGATGTCACAATGCTCTCTGAATCTGTCTCATTTCTGGCAGTTGTTATTAAACTGGGGTGTCAAAGCTGCTGAGTCACATTGTAAGGACAAAAGGATTAAGGGTGAAGGTTGGATTTCTGATCCTGATTCCTGCTCATTCATCACTGAAAAAAAATCAGTGACAAGTTTGTTTCACCTAATTTAGGACTGTGATTCCAAAGCATCATCTGGAAAGATTCCCAATGGAAGTGGCTGCCCCCTGCCCAAGGGGTCCTCTCAGTCCCAAAGAGCACGAGCTCAGTGTAATGGCTCCTCTCTCCAGTCTGGTCCAAAAAACAACAGAATCAAGGTAAGAGGCCCACAAACTCACCTTCACTTTTTAGTCAGGAATTGTCTGAATTGTGGAAAGACTGTGCTTGAGTGGGGAACTCAGTGTTTGAGTTGTGCTTAATTTTGCTCTGTCAAA
This sequence comes from Passer domesticus, assembly GCF_036417665.1. Classification (NCBI taxonomy): domain Eukaryota; kingdom Metazoa; phylum Chordata; class Aves; order Passeriformes; family Passeridae; genus Passer; species Passer domesticus. The sequence goes on from NC_087479.1 coordinate 39,577,105, forward strand.
GTATGTCCTGGTCACAGCAGGGAAGAAATAGCAGACTTGGAGAAAATCTACACTGCAGCTTATGTGGAAGAGGAGGAGTCAATATTATAAAGACACAAGTGTGATGATGTGTGTTTTGGCTGAATTCTGGTACCAAAATACAGAATTTCATATTTTGTTACTTTGTATTTTATAGTAAATATGTCTTTATTTACTTTATTTTTTGCACCGTGATTTCTCTGTCTCTACTGCCTGCATTGTACCGATTCTGAGCTGCACTTTTCCTTTTAAGGCACCTTTTGGAAGTGTTTTGACACCTTTAGGAAGTGTGTTGAAGCTACTAGTGTAGAATTTAAAAGTTCTGTTTCTCAGATTATCAGTTTACCTGCTGCCAGAAAGGGCTTCTTGTCCAGTTCTGTCTCCAAACCTGTATTTCCCATTGCTTCCTTTGCACTGGATCTCATCTGACCTCACAGTGAGCCTATTCAGGGAGCTAAACAGGCAAAGAACTTGCTTGTCTACACCCACACACCCACCTCCCACCCCCTGGTCTATTTCTCTCCTAACTTAACTTCTTGAATCAGCTTGGCGTGCAGACAGGCAGCCTGTAGTGCTGGGATAAGGGAGATCAGCAGGCTCATAGGGCTGGAGGGGGAGGAAGAGTCCTGCACCATGGGGAAGTGGATAACCTCCACATTGGCTTTGCTTCCCGTTCCATGTTACTATCTTTGTACTGTGGAAAACCCTTTTCTGGATGAACATTACAAGAGAGAGAGTAAACAACCGCTTTGGTGAAGGAGGACCTGCAGTTTGAGTTTGAAATCCCATAAAAATGTGCAAGATTGTATGAGAGTAACTATGGGCAGAAAGTGTGCTTGCATGAACTATGTGGTCAGGCAGAGGCTCTTCAGTCTTTCTATTTTAAATCTGTTTTGCTGTAACTTTATAGCTCTTCCTACAGAACATGAAAGTTATGCTGAGGTCACTGAGTATTTTTGACATCTGTCACATTCATGTAATTTGTACATAACACTGCACAAACTGCAAGGTGCCATGTGGATGTTTCTAGAGGTGGTAGTAGTGGAGATACCAATATTACTGGGTTATGAAACGTTGTGCCCTAATTTTGGAAGGGTTTATATAAGGAACTATAGACTACTGATTTCAAGTAGAAATGAAACACAGGTTATACAATTGCTCAGGGCATGGTCCTAATTTAAAAAAATAATAATGTAATTAATGCTAATTGATATTATTTTATGTAAGATAAATTCTTATCAACCAGACATTTTTCCTGCCTCTTATTCAGGCATAAAATTGTTTAATAAAGGTCATGACAAATATATATAAAACATAACTTTCTCCCCCATTCTAATCAACTTTCCTAATATTAGCTGTATTAAAAACCTGTTATTCTGTGTTATCAAAAGGGACTGGTTTAATGCAGGCCCCCCCAAATCTGTTTGGGTTATTATTTTTCTAAGTTATTATTTATAAAAACAGTATATCTTCACATTTGCAGGTACTGTGTTACATAAATGGCACATTGTGACTGCATGAAGTCAGCGATAGCAGCTAAACTGAGTAACTTCATCAGAAAAATGTGCTGAATCTTTAATAGGTTTTGATACATCCAATTACCAGGAATAGATTAAGAGGGACCTCAGATCATATTTACAAGGTAGGGATAGTTTCTATTTAGTCAGTGCCTTGGAAAAACATATGATGGTTACAGTAGGAAATTGTCTGAACACATTCTTCCCTCATGGTGCTACAGCCAGGAGGATGGGTGAGTAGGAAATAATATGTAAGAGGAGAGGTGAGAGTTCCTCTTTCTGTATAGCAGTAGTGAAACAGCTATCTGGCTTTTTCCAGTAGTGCTATTCCAAATCTCCAAAATACTACTAATAATTTGTAAAGGAGCCCAGAAAGAGATGAAATAATATTTTAAGTTTGAAGTACATGACAAGTGGCTTTCTTTAGTTTAGCTCTGTAGTTATGGCAGATCAAGGGTGACTTAGAGTATACAAATACCCACAGAGGAATGGCTAAACTTGGATAGTTACAGCTATAGCAAACAGTAGTAGTCTAGAACTTAGAGACAACTCTGACTGAGGGTAACTTGCCAATGCGCCAACTTGCCTTAGAGATAGCAGATTTTTTGTCATTTGTGAGCTGTAAGCTGTGGTTTAAGCTGCTCTCTACAGAGTACATGATAGCTTAAGAAACAATGAAATATGTGCACAAATTAAATTAAGTTCTTTCAGTTGTTTTACTTGGAAGGTTTAGGCAACCTTCTAGCTTTAAAACCCTAACACATCTGTTCAATTTTTCAGACAATTGTTGATATGCATGAATTAGAAACATAAGACTTAATGGGTGTAGTTTTTCTACCTTCTGGTCTTCTAATCTGAATATTTTAATAGTCTTCCTGGTAGGGTGGAAATTATCAAACTTACCGAGATACTCCTGCGTTGTTAGCCTGTTTCCTTAGGCAACAACATAAGCAGTCATTCCATCTGTCTGTCCATCTGTTCTGCCCTTCATTTTCAATAACTTTTGAACCCATAATTAATTTTCCTTGAGTTCAAGAGAGGATAGGAGTCTTGAGGGTGATCAGATTTCTGCAAGTTCCATAAAAATCAGTGTGACAGTAGAGGGGGAAGGCAGAGGGATGCCCTGTTGAAAGCCCAGCTGGAGCTGGGGTGCCGCGTGCTGCCCAGCTGATGCCCCTGGCTGCAGCTGGGGACAGGGCTGCCACAGGGAAGTGCTGTTGCTGGGAGTGAACAGAGCAGGTACCCGTGAAGGAGGGAGTGAAATCCATGGTGTGGCAGATTTTTTTGGTTCTTCTATTCACTCAGAAACCCCCATTTCTTCAGCAAACAAAAAGGGAAAGATACTATTTAAATGAACAAAGTCACCCTTCAGGACTTGATTATTAGTAAGTTGTAGTGAGTTGACTGTTGTCCACATATATATATTAGAACTTCTGCTTTTTAGCTGCTGCTAGAATTTGTCCCAGCTTGAAAATGGCAGATGGGAGGTTTCCTTTGCATGCAGCCATAGATCTGTTCTGTCCCTCATTGCAGCCTTTATTCCCTCAACAGGTAAAAACATTGTGTACGCTACTTTTGCCTTGCTTATTCTTTCTTTCTTTCTCCCTGTGGCACATGGGGTCCTGGATGATTTGTGGAAGTATTTTTTATTACACAGTGACATTAATTCTGAAGCATGAAAGTAAACACTTCATCAGGCTGTGCTCTTTATCAGCAACGAGAACATCCTATTAGGGATTCGCAGAATGTAAATGTCAGAGGCTCATAACTGTCAATTCAACCCAATTTATTTCTGAGCACTCCAAAGCTTTGCTTCTTTCAGTGACAGCTTTTGCCCAAGCCACTGACAACAAAAAGTCATAATGTTTTAATCATGAAGCCTATTTTTTCTCTATACTGTGGTATGGGAAAGCATTTTTGTGTAAAACTTCTGTGAATAATTATTATTATCCTGTGGGGGAAACGCCATCACGTAAAAAAACAACATGAAAAGGAGAATTTTAGTCATATTTGACTGTCTAGGAATGAGAGTATGGAGAATGAGAAATAAAACTGTTCCATTTTTGTTTCTGCCTGCATGCATTTGTTTGGGTTTCCTGTCTTATGCAGGGATCTTCTTTTGCATTCATTGTGGAGATGTTACTTAGCTTATTACTTAAAAGTGGGGTAGGCTTTGCTTAGTTCTTAATTTTCCTATTTAATTGTCAGTGCACTTCAAAAAAATTAGAGGCTACAAAGGTGCCCCAAGATAGTGCAGTAAAAGTGCCCTGCAGAAAGGTGGTGCTTTGGAGAGAGAGATTTGACAGAACATTGCTGAGCTGTGGCATACAAATGACAGCAAGATGCCCCAAGAAGAGTTGACAGAAACAGGGAAGAGCACAAAACCAAAACGAGCTAATGAAGTCCATCAGCACTTGTGGCTGTCCAGATGAACATTGGCATCTGGTGCTGTGGTGAAGTAAGAGTTTCACAGTGTCCAGGCAGTGTCTCCACTCACTAGATACTGCCCTGTATCTGGAGTTCTTGCAGTCCAGAGACAGGCTGATGTATGGGCTAACTCCTGGTTTGATAATAATTTAAACTGAAGTCCCATATATTGAACTGCAGTATCTCAGGACCAACATGAAGTTGTTTTTGTTAAATATGATGGAAAAAAAACCCCCAAAAACCTGTGAGCTAAAGAGCTGGGGTGGTACCCTTGTAAAGTACTTTAGGTCAAATACTCAAATTTTGTCAGGAGATTACCCTAGTTAGAATGATAGGGAATTTTACCTTGGAGATGGACTCGTGAGGAAGACAGCTGCTTTATGCTTATAATTTTAAGAAATGTGTTTATATGCAAATGCTGATACATGCTATCCAGCCTTCTAGTAGGTGGTTTTTGGTGACTGTCATCACTATCTTCTCTTTTGATTCTTTGTTAAGGGAAAGCAAACCCACAAGCACGAACTTTTTTGGTACAATGTTTGAAGATTTATTTAGTTATAGAAAGCAATTCCAGCAGCATTTGTTCTGTTGCATTGTTCTTGCCAGCTCTTGAAGAGGAGATATTTAACAGTTGGATATTAAAGTACATGACTTGAAAACAAGATCAAGTCATATTTGAAGCCAGTTACCTCTGTAAATTAGTCAGTGTTACCTAAAATTGGTTTGACTTAGAATTAAATAGATTCTTGATTTTTGGCTTTCTTTTTTCTTTCTTTTTCTAGAGCTCTTCATAATTTGCATACAGTAATTATTCTAATCTCAGACAATACTTGCCTACCCTAAAACTTTGTTTACTCTAAAACCAAAAATTACATTTAATTTGTACTCAAGCACTGACATAGTTTAGGATTTTCAGCAGAAGCATTGTGCTTGGTCCTTTCCCATCTGATTGTGACTGCATAACCCATGTCTAAACCATGTGCTTTTTTATCTTGTTACATCTCTTCCCTTATCAAGGGCTCTTCCTTCTCTTTGCAGATTAGTGGATACCTCAATCTGCTGGCCAACACCATTGATAACTTCACACATGGCCTGGCAGTAGCAGCCAGTTTCCTGGTTAGCAGAAAGGTAAGGTTTCTGTCCCCACCTGTGTACTGAAGTGAAGAGGCCTTGTCTCAAGTATGATACAATATGCAAAACAGCCAAAAAATGCAATGAATTTCTTCCTATTTGCTGGAATTTTCTGAGAAAATGCAGGCTACAGTAAAACTCAGCCCTATCCTGATCCTCTGATGCAGAGCTTCTTTGAATTTGGGACACATTAGTCATTTGTACTGGCATTAGGGGATGGATTAGCTCATCTACCCTCATCTACTCAAAAGGCAGTCCAGAAATAACATGATGAGGATGGTCACCTCAGAAACTGGGACATAGACAAGGCAGAGATGCTTATTGCATTTTTGCTTTTGTCTTCCACACTGATGATGGGCTAAGGGGTCCCCATTGCCCTGAGCTGGAGCACCATGACTGTGAGAATTATAAACTCCCAGTCAACCCTGCACTGATGTGGTATCTGCTGCTCCGTCTGGATCCCTGTGGGTGTATGGGACCTGATGAGATTCATCCAAGAATACTGGAATTGTTTCCTAATCGCTTTCTCTCTGCTGCAGGTTGGGTTCCTAACCACAATGGCCATTCTCCTGCATGAAATCCCACACGAGGTGAGAGGCTTTGTATCCTGCCATTGAGAGGGGGAATACAATGTGCTTCATCTGCTAAGAGGAGGTCTGGGTCTGGTTAACATCTTCTTGTCTTCTTAAAGGCTGCTCCCTCTGGGGAGACTGACAGCATTGAAAACCAGGAACAGTCTTGAAGCACTGACCTTGTTGTGAATGACCTTTGTAACTCAGAATTTGGTATTCAAGTTCATTAACTGTCAGCTCTTGGTTTTCTTAGGTTGGAGACTTCGCAATCCTACTTCGGGCTGGCTTTGACCGCTGGAGTGCAGCCAAGATGCAGCTTTCCACAGCTCTGGGGGGAATTCTAGGAGCCTGCTTTGCAATATGTGCTCAGTCACCAAAAGGAGCAGGTAAAGTTCCCTGGGACCTCTGTAGAAATGGGGGAGGAGGCAGTGCTTGTCATTCTTCTGTATCTTCTTTCCCTTCTGTGTTGTGTCCCATGGCTGTGTCTCAGTAATAACTGAAGCTTTCTGTATTTGTGCAGGAGAAACAGTAGCTTGGATCCTCCCTTTCACTTCTGGAGGATTTCTGTACATTGCCTTGGTAAACGTTGTGCCTGATCTCCTGGAGGAAAAGAATCCTTGGTAAGTGCTCTCTCCTGTTCCTCCACAGCATTTTGTGTTGCCAGGGGGCAGGAATACAACCCTTCCCTGTGCCTCTTCTGGAAGTGTGTGAATGCCAGCTTTCTAAATCCTATGGACAAGGCTGCAATCAAAATAGACAGCTTGCTGTCTATTGCATTTGTGGGACTACAAAGACCCTCTGTAACATGAGAGCTTTCACCTGGGTGAGTCCCAGAGACTGCTGGCACAGTATGCAGCAGGGCCAGCTAGAGCAAGTTCCTGGGAAACATGTCCAATAAGGACACCACTGCCCAGTCTGAGTTTTCAGCTTCCAGTGCATACTGGTGTAGGGACTGTCTGAACCAGGGCCCCACAGAGGTGTGTATGTCTGATAACCACATGTGAATCTATCCTTCCATGCTTCTCCCATCCCTTTCTGACCCTGTCCATTAATTCATGCCTCTGCAACCTCCTTTTAGCAGCAGTTTGCAGAGTTTGACTCTACTATGTTAAGTGATGCTTCTTATTATTTGGTTTTTACACTCTTGCATATTGATTTTTTTATTAGGTATCACTGTGTTGCTGCGTGAGTTGAAAAATAATAGTTTTCTTCTCTTTACCACTCAGCATTTCATAATCTGTCATTGTATTCCACCTCAGACATCTCTCTTCTGCACTGGTGTATATATATGCCAATGTATTTGGGTTTCCCTTGTGTATTATTTTAGTTTCTTGCAGGCTGATTAAGGCTGTAGCAGGTCCCAATCCAGCTGTTCCGCAGTAAAGGCCCTCTCAGATCTGCTGCCAGAGATGCTCCTCTTTCAGTTGTAATAAGACAAGTAACTTTAGTAGCTTAATAAGATGCCTTGGTTCACCTAGTTAATTGTGACTGAAACAGTGCTCAAAAAACCAGCTCCACAGTTCTTTCTGAGGAGGTAGGAACTTTGTGGAGAAATGTTAATTTGGGTTGGTAACCTCTTGTGTTGGCAGAGGTTGTTGGCAGAATATGCAGAAGTGGGAGGCACACAGTCACTTCAATCCAACATAAACCTGAGACAGTGCTAAAAGAATGGCCAAATTTGTTGGGTTTTTTTTTTCTGTAACTGTAGTTGTTAGCTGGATGAGGTCCCTGAAGTGTCTGTGCACATGCCGCGTAAGTGCTGGTTTCCTCGTGAGTGAAAGGACATGAATATGTACCTGAATAGCTGCATGACTCAATCAGCTTGCATTGATTTGGAAGCCTGGAGTTGGGCCTTGCAGCTGGGTGGAACAAGTCCATGCCAGTTTATAGACAACTCCTTTGCTTGGGGTGCTGGGAATGTCTTCCTGTCTGTGTTCGTGACTTCATACAGCTGTTGTGTTCACCACATGGTAAATTTGGAAAGGCAAAGAACAAATCATTGGGGAGCTCAGTGCAGCTGCCCATGGGGATTGGTTTGTGGCTCCTCCTAATTTTGCTGTTTCTTTCCCAGGAATTCCCTGCAGCAAATTCTGCTCCTGTGTACGGGCATTACAGTCATGGTGCTACTCGCGCTCACAACTGAGTGACCTCTGCGCAGACCTCATGATGCCTCCCAGAGCCACCAGAGTGACTCTGAGCTTTACAAAGCAATAAGGAACACTAATGTTACTTCCCACGTGTGTGCGCGCAGATCTGGCTGCTAGTATGAGAAGCGGGTGACAGAGAGGTCTGGCTGTGCAAGACTTCGTTCCCTGGCTCTCCTATCCCTGTTCTGCTAAGCTCCACACATGAGGGCTTCTGTTCTTTTTTCATTTGGTTGGTTTTTATGGAGCAAAAGATACACTGGGCAGAAAGGAACTGAATAGCTGCTCCACTATGAGTGAACGATGTTTCATTCGGTTCATTCTGATGGAACTGCACCTCCCAAGCTCTTGTGTGAAAACAGCAGAGGTGATTCCTGTAGCTGATAAAGGATTTTTCCTACCACTTCAAGGGCTGGAGGCAGAACAGGCATGACAAAGCTTTAGCCAGAATCCCCTAGCCTTGAGAAGTTGATGGTGCTATGAGATAGAAGGGAAGAGACCCTTTCCAACTTGATTTCCAGCTGTTCATTGACACCACTTTTTCCTAAAGGTAGTATTGGCCTCAGCAGTCCAGCTCTTTTGGTCTGTTTTGTTTACATTGAAATTGAGCCAAAAGCTTGAGGCACTTTAGGGTAGGTCACTACAATTAAATGACACAGCTTGGAGATTACTTGCCTCAGCCCTAACCACTCCAGTAGCCAGCACAGCCCAACTGTTTTTCTGATAAATGATCAGTAAATGTTTCTTCAATTGCCAACTACCATGGAGGGAAAGCCATGTAACTGTTGTGACTGAGCTCCCTCTCCTCATACCCATTAGTTGAATACAATTCTGAGCCTGCTCATGAGACCTGATTCATTCATCTGAAGCAGGGTGTTTCAGAGCTTTCTTGAGGTGTAGCATGTTAGACCTGCACAGCATGCTACAGCACCCCATGGAAGAGGTGCTTGAACACTACAGCCTGGTCAGCAACTGATAACTCCTGGTTAGCTTTTCATCTGTTCAGTGTAGACTATTTAAGAGCATGCTGTAGATGGCAGCCTATTTCTGGGGTTCTTACCTCACAATGGAGTTCATCTGTTGAGGACGAATGAATAAGAAGTAATACTGACAGCTTTTAGATGGGAAGGTTGAAACTGCTGGTGAAAATATTTTTAAGTAAGGTGAGAAAGGGATATGAAAGGGTGACAATGAGTATGCTTTAAGAGGAGTTTTCTGTTATGTGATGCTTGGGATAAAATCTTTGGCAATTTGAAAATTTAAAACCACGTCTAATTGAACTAACAGAGTCACTGAGCACAAAACAGGTGCCACAGTGTGATTTACACCAACTTGGCTCAGTCTTAACAGCTTTTGTGAAACAGTACAGCTCTCCAGTCTGCCCAGGGCCTTACCAAGAGGACTCGTGCCTTGAGAGGGCGATTTAGGTCAGAGCAGCAAGGCAGGTATACTGCCCACAGGAGAGGCACTACTTCCCTAAGAGATTCCTGAACTGTTGACACAGTTCTTTTTTATGACAGCTCCTGTCCTACTTTTCAGTGAATGCTGGAGAGCTCATGCTTGCAGGTCTGTCTGCCCAGGAACTGCTGTCTGAAATTTTTTCAGCTTTCCTTTCCCTGGACTGACATTGGTAACTAGTTTCACTGCAACAAGGAGGGAGGCTTAGTGCAATTGTTTATTCCTCTTTACAAAGTTGCCTTCCTGTGCCAGCTACTCTCTCCATCATTCACTTGTCATGTGCTCTGAAGGTAGCATCCATTTCCTGCTTTCCTGGAAGGATGATTAATCCAGTTAGCCTGCAGGGACTGGGGGAGTATGCCAACCCTCTGGTTCTAGCTTTGGGGGTTCCTTCTGCCCAGGGACTGCAGCTAAGCAGACCCTGTAACAGAGCTCTGGAGGAAGCAAGCTTGCACAGAAAGTTGTGCCTGCTGTTTCTCAAGATGTCTTTCCCAAAATAAGGCTGGCATTTAAGTTGAGGCATTGCCAGGTGAGTGCCCATGAGTTGGCGTTGTTGCATCAGCACTGAGCCTTGCCAAGACTGAAAACCACAGTCAGGATTTTATACTCAGCGTTCAGGAATGTGAAGTGGATGACACTGAACAAAGAATTTCTGAGCTGTTTTTCTTGGCTGCTATCACAGGCATGGATAGTCTGTGTTTCTTGGGAAGATACCCTGGTAGGAGGTAGCATGGGGCTTGTGGGAGGGAGGGGTTCAATAGATTTCTACTGCGTCAGCCCTGGGGCTGTGGATTGAGAGCTTTGGGAGGAAATGGAGCTTCACTCCACCACATTTGTCACTTTTGGAAATGCAGAGAGAATTGTATTTTCTAGCTCTATTTTTTCAGCTGCTCTTATGCATTTTCTCCCTTCATCTGTATTGGTCTGCTCTGCATGGAGACAATAGAGATGAAATAAATAGTTTTCCATGTCAGTTTGTGTTGTTGGATTATTTTATTTGATTGGTCTAGGCTTTTTTGAAGTTCCTACTTTCCTTTGATTTAAAAATTCAATTTAAATTTAATTTGAATTACACAGACATATCTCTGGGTTAGTCTAGAGCAGTTTGGACTCTGGGTTGCTGTCAGACTTTCCCCAGACTTACACAGCTGAAAGAAAAATTTCTATTTCAGTTTCTTCTCTCTCATGCCATGGAACCGTTGTCCAGGAGCAGTGTAGTAGGATCATAATTCTTGAGTGCTTCTCTGGGTTCCCTGAAAAGCATCACCAAATTAGTTTCTCCTCTTTCAGGGGAAAGCTTGCATGGTAACTTTACTGTTCAGAGAGTTTTGTAATCATATTTGACTATAATCAGTAATTTTTTAAAGTAAAAAAACCTCAAGGCCTGTGGTTTCAGTTAACACTAAGCTGGATACCTGCCATGTTGGACAAAGGTGCCATCAAGAAAGGTTGTGTGTTCCAATTGCCCTGAAAGGACTAAGAAGAAATTCTCTACCCTGCAAAAACATGGCTTCAGAAAATGTCTTATCCCACCCTTCATTTGGAAGATTTTCAGCTATAAATGGTGCATTTGTATCTTTTCTTACCCAAAGTCTTCTGTAAAAAGAAGGAAAACCATAACCCAAGAGCTGGAAGAAGATAGAAGTAGGTAGGTGATCAAGGGCATGATGTCACAGTCTGGATTTTGCCAGTAATCTACATTTTCGAATCTCTGTCCTTGGATTTACCACACTGCACTCTTGGCCTGTGCTAGTACTCCTGCCCTATGAGCCTTTCTCCATCATCCCTTTTTCCTTCTCAAAAGTAATCAAAATTATCATGAATTAATCAGCTATCTGTTTCACAGGCTCTGGGAAGAATGGCTCTGACACAATTGCAGTAGCACAGAAAGGAGAACATTTTGAGTTTTATTCATGGGAACTTTCAAAGATGATGGTGTTGCTGAAGCCCCAGTCTTTTGAAAGTGTATCCTGAGGAGCTCGTATGGAGAGTAAGGTGACATAATAGGATTGCAGACTTAGGAAATGTGACTCTTTGGATCTTTTCGGGAAAGAGCTATTACAATTGAAGGATTTTTCCATGTTAGCTAGAGCAGTGATTGTATTTGAAAATTATTTTTCATTCTTGCTGTGGGAGACTTAATTTAGCTGGTATGTGTAAGAAAATTGTTTTGACAGCAGCCCTTTCAATTTGTGTGCCTTGAAGGCACCAGTGTGCAGCTGCATGGATGGTAATCCCATCTGTCCAGTGCAAACTGCGGAAGAGGATCATGCAGCAATGTGGTTAGAGCAAGCTTTAGCTGTGGCTGCTGCATGTTTCCAGCAGGCAGAGTGCTCAGGTGAGATAAGCAGTACTCTGTTCTGGGCAGTGTTGCTGGGAGAAGTGCTGGGGAGCGTATTTAGGTTGTGCTCAGTGTGGCCGAGAGCGAGAAGTGACAAGGGAGAGGTGGGGGCGACAGAAAGGATCAGAATCTCCTACAGTTGAGCATTTGCTCCTGGGAACCAATTAACTACTTCTAACAAAAAACCCCCAAAGCTAAGGATTTCAAAATTGGACATTAAATTAGTAGTTTAGGCATAGCAAATCACTAGATCATTTTATCTGGAGGCCAGAATTGATGAGATGATGCCCTAACAACTGGCTTCGGGGACTGACTGGTAGTGCTGCAGCTGGAGGAACAAGCCCTGTACAACAAGCAGGATCAGAAGGGATTTTGTGCCCCTATAACTGCTGCATTTAACTGATGGCTTGGATTTAATCTGCTCCTCATTGCACAAAATAGATGGACATTTTTCAGGCCTTATTTTCCATTAACTGATAATGAAGGATGGAGGGGAAGTCATAATCCAAAAGCCAACAAATCATGTTGCGGATGGTGTTTGCATTTCGTGTACATTTGAAAAACTGCTGGCTCCCGCGGCGTGGGCAGGGCTGCTCCCTGCCCTTCTGCCCTGGGCAGGCCAGCGGGACTGGCCAGAGCACTGCCAGGCCGGAGGAAGCCGCGGAAAGGCTCTGGGCGTCCGTTCACCCCTTCCTCCGCTCACCCATCCCCCGGCAGCCGCCCGCGGCCACCCCCGCACTGCCGGACACGGGCTCCGCCGAGGGAGGGGCCCTCGTTCCGCGGAGCAGGAGCCGGGCGCCGCGGCGGGGCGGCTCCGGGACCCCCGCGAGGCCGCGCCCGGGGCATGCCGCGGTACGGGACCGAGCCGGCGGGGCGGGGGCGCGGGCCCGGCCCTTCCGGGGGCGGTGCCGCGGGCGGCGGCCCCAGCCGGGCTGCAGGGAAGCGCCCGCCCCTGCCGCCCCCGGCGCGGTAAGATGGCGGCCGCGGCTCAGGCGCTGAGCGGCACCGGGCTGCTCCTGGCCGCCGCCGCCCTCGCCCTCCTGGCCGTGGCCATCGGCACCGACTCCTGGTACGAGACAGACGCGCGGCGGCACCGCGAGCGCTGCCGCGGCTTCGGCCACAAGCGCAGCGACCCGCCCGGCTCCATGTCGGCGCCCAGCTCGCACCTGCCGCTCCGCGCCCGACCCCCGCGAGCGCTCCTGCCCGGCCGCCCCCCGGCCCCCGCCCCGGCCGCCGCCGCTTCCGCCGCGCTGGACTCGCACTGCGGCCGCCGCTTCAACTCCACCGTCTCGGGGCTCTGGAGGCGCTGCCACCGCGCGGGCTACGAGCCGGACAGCGAGGAGCTCATCCGGAAAGGTGCGGGGGCGGGGGGCGGCGGCCCCGCCGCTGTCCGTGGTGCTGAGCGCGGTGCCGCCGCGGCCGCGCCGGGGCTTCGGGCGGGGCGGCGGCTGCCGCTGCCGCGGCGGGACCGGGCCGGCGGGCGGGCGCGGATGGAGCCCGGCGGAGCCGTGGCCCCGGTGTCCCTGGCGTGCGGGAAGCGGGAGCGCGGCCCTGACCCCGTCCCGGCGTCCTGCGCGCCTCCCTCTCCGCTAGAAATGCTGCAGTGCTGGGTGGGACCACGGCCTCAGGGAGCCCCCTCGGGGGCCCAGTGCAGGGCCTGACTCTCGGTGGGCGTCCTCCCAACCCCGACACTTTCTTCTAATTGAGTGCTGGGAAACACGCAGTGTTGGTGATAGCGCTGGGATTTTTGCGGCAAGGTGAAAGGGACCTGTTGTTCCCATTCTAGCATGAGAGAGTTCTCATTGCTGCAGTAGATTGCCAGGCTTTCATGGTGGCAGATGTCACTCAGGGCCCCCAGGGTGAAAGGGGAGAAAGCTATGGATCTTCTGCTGCTGTGGCACATGGTACAAAGCCAAGCAGGCCATGAAGTGTAAATAAAAGTCCTGCATTTGATGGTACAAATAACGTAGTGGGCTGACCCATGAAGTCAATGGGTTATGTATGGTTAATGATAAATAACAGGACTTAGTGTTCCAGCAGGTACATATTAGCACAGAGAGAGTAGGAGTTGGGAAAAGTGCTTCCATTGAGGCACAAAATGGAAATTCTATCTTAAGAAAGCGAGAGCAGTTCTTCAGCTTGGCTTCCAACTGTGACGCCAGTCCTGCACAGCAGAGGCTGGATAGACTGGCACTGTGAATCTCAGCTCGTCTTTGTCCCTGCTTTCCAATGCACAGCAGTGGCTCTTACTTCTCAAAACTCTAGTGCTGTGTGCTTAGCTTCTTTCTCTATTTATTCTCCTAGGATCCGTTTTATGTAATTTCATTTTTATTTCTGTGCTGAACTAATTTCACTAAAAGGGAACTCATTAATTTCTTTCTATTAATTGTGGCTCTCATGTAAAATATTTATCTATTTTTTTACTTCACATCAAGCAAAATGCTTTCAGCTCCCACTGAGATTAGCTAAGATGGGGGAACAGGTGGGAAGAATACTGGTTTGGTCCTCAATACTTCTGTTTCTGAGGCATTTTCTCAACACCACAGCAAGAGGCATAGGGAGGCTAGGGACCGCATTCCACATGCAGGCCATTACAGGGTGGTGGATGGTCTTTCTCAGCGTTTGATCAGTAAAACTGGAAGGACCCTAAATCCAAAATGTTTTCTGTTTACTTTATTTCCTTTCCCCCCCCCAGCTGTTCTAATAAAAGACCTTGCCTTTCTCTACAAAAAGCGTTGTCCCCCTTATATTCTTTGCCTATTAGATCTGCAGTTGCTACTGTAAAGATTTATGTGTCATCTTATAGAGGGAAATTATTAATAATAGTTCTTGTAGAATCAGATCTTTAAATAGATATGACTCTCTTATCCCTTCTCCTGACCTGCTTTACTAGCAGCCTTTCCTCATTCCCGCTGTGTCTGTCTTTTCTCTGACAGCTGTGATTAAGCAGCCTTTTCCGACTGATGGTCAGGTGTGGCTGCATCTGAGCTGTTCTCTGAAGCATGATACCAGATCTGGTACTTCTGAAAAAGAAAAGGTATTTTTTCCCCTTGCGTGACCTGAAGATTGCTCCTGTGCACTGCTGAAAGTCCTATTCCTCCTCAATTTGCATGAAGTTTTCAACTAGCTCTTTGGTGATGTGTGATGCCTTTCTTTATTCCTAGTATTCCTTAATCTAGATATTTTTATGGTCTTTTAGTGAAAGAGGAGTAAATTTGACTTTTTTTCTCACAGTTCTATGGTAATTTTGGTTTGGATTTATAGTCTCCATTTTTTTGTAGTCTCTCTAGAATAAGATTCCTTTCTGCATCTCTCCTGAATTCCGAATAAATTACTTAAGTCCATAAATACACTTACCCATATAGATAATTCCATGGATTTCTAGTCCTGTATTTATCTACTGCTATTAATACAGAGCAGTTTCATGGGAACTTGCATACTTGAGCATTGTAACTAATGATGCATATACATTTATATATCGGGGATATTAAAAAAAGCAAAATATATTCACTTCATATTTAAAAGGAAAAAACTAGTCAGAAAATGTAGTGCAAAACTGAGAGGTGGGAAATGTTTAAATGTAAGATGGGAATGATAAGTGAGATTTTTCTTAAAATGCAAAATGACTATTTTGGAACTGTGAAAAAATACAGTTTCATTTGAAAAATACAATTAAAAGGCAAAAGAAGGAATGACGTAAAAACCACAGGGGGAAAATGGAGATTAGCAATCTCTCAAGTAAGAGATAGAAGGCAAAGAACTGAACCATTTGGTGGGGAAACTGAGAGGATCTCTGTGCACATATGGGAGGTTCTCTGAGTGTAGGAACATGAGCACTACACGTCATCTTGTAGAGCCTGTGCTGTGTGGATTCCACATTCAACTGCTGCTACAACAAAAACCATCTGCAAGGACTTAAGCAGTAAAGTCCTGCAGGGGTTCATTGTATCTTGTTTAGGGGTCTTCTCTACCTATTAGTAGAGTAAAGAAGTGTTGCTTACAAAATGGTGACAGTAGAAGATGATGAATTGGGAAAAATCCATTCTAACAGGTTGCTTTGGATGACTTGGTGAGCTCATTGAACAATGTGGGCTTTAACATCCCTAAATTGAAGGAAATAAAAAATAAAAAGTTCATCACTGTTGATAAACCAGGGATTTTATTGCTTCTCAGGCTTGCTCTGAAAAGTCTCTGAGGTGGGACTGGTACATCTCTTATATACTGAAAAGATTTGGTACCATAATGTAGCTGAGAAAGTGAGGAGAACCACTGGATGCTTAAGCAGAGGAACACAACAGTTTGGGGCCACAGTGAGGCCCTTGAGAGAAACTGCTCAGTCCTGGTGTCTGTACTTCCCATTCTTTCTGACTGATGATAAGTGTAAAGAGTTACAGGATTGCCTGTGAGGTCTGTAGAGGATCTATTATAGTGGCATGTTTAATAAACTTGTTCTATTTGGTCATGGACCTTGGTAAGTGTGTTCTGCCAGTGGGATCTGTAAGAGTTCTTGTGGTATTTTAAAGGAAGGTTGATTCATTTGATCTGGTGGCCCTTGGGTGATGATGTGGACAGAGTGAATGCATGGTGCTCCTTACAGTCCTGGGCAGAAATGGTAGGAAAATGCCAGGAAGCTTCAATGGCCAGTTGGTTCTGGGGCATGAAGGAGGGCAGGGCCAAGCCTCATGTGGTATATAGTTGCTAACTGGCTGTGGCTGCTCATGTGCAGTAGGGGGTCTCTCCCAGCTGTGTGAGAGTCCAACTGCTCTGATATTGGGCCACGTAGCAGAATTGAAAATGAATCCCTCCATTTCTTCATAAACCTCTGGCATGTTGTGTAAAGACAGCCTGCATGTCTCAAAGTTGGAAACAAAAACTAAAGTGAAAATCAGGGTGTGCTAAGCCCAGGATTACAGACTGAATGTATCACAGCAGGGTTGATGTTTCCATGTTTCTGGCAGTTTAGGAACAAGGGGCCTGTGCTCTGCCTGGGTATCTGGCTAGTCTAGCAAGCATCCTTTGACCTTTCCCATCCTTTGTCTTCAATCAGGAGAAGAGACTCGTCCAGAGACAGTCACATGTGCTCTTCCAAGGGCTGTGTGAGTTCCAAGGGGAACCTGTCTGCAGCTGATATCCTGAGGGGTAAAAAAACCATGTTGAGGACAAGGTGTTAGAAACAGTGTTGGCTGTGAGAAGGCACAGGAATGTAGCTGGGCCATGAAAGTGTCAGAGTGACACTGCTGGATGCCGTTCATGTTTATTTTTTAATCAAGAAAATTGTACATGCAGTGTGACTCTCACAATGTTCTGTTAAAGCCCTTAGAAATGCTGGCATCAGGCTGTCCATCTGACCTTTTTGTTGGATATGTGCTTTATGGTTAACTATGTGCTTTATGGTTAACTAATGATCTGGAGGAGAAGGAGGCACCTGCCTCCTTCTGTCCTGTATTCCCAATGTACTTATGTGCCAAAACAGACAATACACACTTGTTGTTCACCACATGACTCTGTTCTATTCAAGCCTTTGCCTGAAGGCGAAAGTTTTAATTTGGCAGGCTTTCTTATGGTACTTGTCTGAGTGTGTTGTAAACAAAAAGGAAATCATTTTGCTAGCAGGTTTCTGAAATGGAGGGCAGGATGGTGTCCTTATTTTATAGACTGTGATTTCAAGTATGTAAGGCTCAGGTCCAAGGACTTACTGGAGTACCTTTGAAACACCCTTTACTTAACAATAACTTTGGGACTGCAAACCTGATTTTGATTTTTGCTTTTTTTTCTTGAGTACTAAGAGAACAAGGTGTTATATGACTTTAAACACAGTCCTGTGGAGGACCTGGCCATATCTGAGTGCATGGCATCTCTGCAAGTAAGACCTAGAGATTCACTTAAAAAATGGGAAACACAGACTAGTGATGGCAAATGCAAAATCGAGGTTCTGAAGGTTGCCTGGATGCGTGTTAAAATTTCCTGGGAGAAAGTAGCTTGGGTATTCAGCTGAGATCACAGTCACTGCTTCTCCAAGTCCCTGACTCTCTTGCCTGCCTATTTCAACTTTTCTTAGAAGATCTGCAGAGAGAGGCTTCCCTTCTTTTGCCTATAGTGGCTCACATTAGAGTGGGTCCAGCCTGTGCTCTCAGGAAAATGGAATCTTGTTGGAAAAACGGCTTGTGCTGGTGTAATCAAAGGCTGTTACCAAGCCTAGGGATTAGAGGTCAGCACTGAGCAAAAGCCCTGAAATCTGTGCACTCCTGAGCTTTTTTTTTTTTTTTTTTTTTTGCAAATGTGCTGTTTTAATATAATTGTTATGTGCCAACTATATAAAATTAGCACTTTGAATTCTGGGGAAAAAAAGGATTAGGAGTACAGTTTTTAAACCAGAGGCAGAATGAGTTGATATCAAAAAATTTCTAAATAACCACTTTTGTATGGTAAGGTGGAGAGGTTTTAGTTTTAGTTTACATGTTAAACTCTTGGAATTATAAAGAGCAAATATTTTTCTTAGTGACATCTTAGCTGAGAAGTCCATAGCTTTGATCATAAGGGATGTACATTTCTAGTTTTTGCTTTTTCTGTAATGAGCTATAAAAATAGTAATCCTTGCTCTTATTTAAAATGCTGCTTCATATGTGTTACTTGTATGATCAGGAAATGTAAGTGCATAAATAATACTTTTAATGAATGCAGTGCTTTGTAATCTGAAATCTGATGTAATTAGTTTGTTCTATATACATATTTCTCAAATATCATGTCCATATTGAAATTGAGTTCAGTCAGCAGTCACAGGTGAAATTTGACTAGATACTGTGGTGTGTTGTATATGGCCTAAGTTCTTAACTCGGATGTCTGCAGCCTTTGCAAATGAACCCTCTGACACTGGGTTGTCTTGCTGATCATTGGCTCAGGTGGCTGCACAGCCTTGTCCTGAGGTAGTGCAAGGAGGGAGCCCTGCTCAGCAGGAGAGGGCCACTGGCTGCAGGTGAAGGGCAGCACCTCTGTGGATTGTGTGCAGCTGGAAGTGCTCTGTGGTGCTGGGGAAGCAGCAGGGAGTCACAGCAAGGGAAGGGGTGGGGGGAAGCACAGCTGAGAATTGGAGCTCAGTTGAAAAGGGAGGAAATTCAGATCACCTTTCCCTCCCTTGCCTGATGGTTGGAATTGCCTGGGCCTCTCATAGGCAGCTTCTGATCTTGTGAAATGGGGGCTTCTTCTTTGCAGGTCCTTGCAGAAACCAGGTCAGTACAGTCCCAGCGAACATTGTTAGAGAACAAAATCAAGCTTCTCCTTGCTGTGGGAGCCACAGAAAGCTCAATTCTTCTGGGTTTTCTAGTGTCTTTTGCAAAGGTGATCACTGAATCTGCATCTCCCTGCTAGTGATTGTTCACCAGCTTAATTAGGTCACTGGCCAGTAGATTGTTTTTGAATGGTTCTTCTGCTCCAAAATTCAAGTGGTGGTTATGGCCCTGCAGCCATTGTTTAAGAGGAACTTTTTCTGCTATTTAACTCTTTTATCTTTCTGGTTGCTCTCTTCTACTCCACCATCCATGTTTATTCTCCCCCAATTTCTAAATTAAAAATCCCTTTTAAGAAAAGCATGCTTCTAAGTTCACATTTACATCTGGGGTACACTTTAAGCTATAATGGAAACATAGTATTCTACCTGGATACTACTGTTCATTGAAAGTAAAGCAAAGAGCCAATGACTATTGGAGTGTATTCAAAAGATTCTCCTATGCAGTTCACTTTCCAGTAATCATTCAAAATTTTCAAAGTGTTACAATTCTGTCTTCTTAGAGATGAAGCGGTCCTGTTGGTGCTTGGCCACATTCTTGTCTCCTTAGACATCCCAAAAAAGATCATAGCAGTTCCTCTAGAAAGCTTTTAGACATGTTTTTCCTGACTGTCATTACTGTTTAACTTCAGCTGTTGCTTCTTGGAGAGACACCTGGCTCCTGCTTTGCTGGTGTTTCTTAGTAGGTTCTCTTCCCTCCTAATCCCAAAGCCTTTGAATTAAACAGCTCTTTTTTGGCTACATTTACCCTGTTACTGAATGAAGGCGTCCCCTGTGCGAGCTCTGCTGGGCTAGCCAACCCAGCAGCAAGTGCAAGGCCTGGGGGATTTCATGCTATTTCACACTGATGTGTCTTTACAGGAGTCATTCAGCGCTGCACTGCTGTGAAGTACCACTACACCTCCAGCTCCCTGCCTCGCAACTTGCCCATCAACATCACCAACACCATCCGGCAGGATGAGTGGCACGCGCTCCGTAAGTAGCCCAGAGCAGGGCTCAGGAATGTTTGCAGCACTAAATGCCAGCTGAGGGCTCAGGATCACCTCATCTAAGCACGGCACTGGGCTCTAAGCATAGATGCAGATTGATTAGTGAGGAAGTGCAAGCAGCCAACTGTATGGTTGGAGGGGGACATGGGATTTGGAGGGGCTTAAAGCTGGGAATTCAGGAATACGTGTGTGTAGTGAATTGCAAGGTGTCATCATATTCTGGATCTGGGCACAGACAGTTCCTAGCTGGCTTACAGCAAAGGTGCTGCATCACTGTATAGATCCTGTTGCAATTTTCTGTGTGCACACCAGTGACCTGATGCAACCCCCTGGTGACCAGTTCTTTTAGGGAATATCTCAATTTGTCTTTGCACCAGCACCTGGCCCACAAGCTGCCTCATGCTCAAGTCCTTCCCACACAGGTAACTGACCTGTAGCCTGTGGCTGAGAATGATTTAATCAGGTTTTTTTTTTTTTTGCTCCTGCTTCTCTCTGTTTTTTTTTGTTCTGTTGCTCACATAATTCAACATTGCCCCTGTCATGTGAGAGTCAGTGCCAAGGAAATCCTAGATCAGCTGGAGACTGAACTAGGACAGCAATTTTACTATGAGTAGCAAAGTGCTGTTCATGACACTGGTACCCCAAGCTTTTTTTTTTTTAGAGCTTGTTACTGGAGTTGTTCCCATAATACTGTATTGATCTGCTGTCTGCTTCTGTCCTCCCACTATTCCTCTTTTCAGTTCACACTGTGTGCTTCCCATGCACTAATCCTTTTGTACTCTCAAGTGTCCTTTCTTGCTTCTTTTGTTTCTATTTTTAGCAGAAATTTTTCTCTCCCAAAAAGTTCTATCCCAAAGAAAGATGCCACAGAAAAAAAAAAAAAAAAGCCCTTGCAGTACTGACATGAGTTTGTGATCAGCTCCCCTTTCTGTCTCATTCCCTTGCTGGGGAGTATTTGGCTGGTACTTTGGATCAGGACAGAAATGCTCTCCAGTTGCACAGTGTGCAGCACAATGGAACCATTTTAGATGGATTCCTTTAATTTCAGTGTAATGGGCAAACTATCTGCCTCAAAGAAGCTACAGGAGAAGTCCATGCTTGCTTGAAGTATAAATTTTAGAACCAGTAAATCCACATCTGGCCCCTGCACTGGCTGTTTTCTCTAGGTACTGCCATCTTCATGTCTTGTCTTGCTTTTCTCCTTTTCCTCCAGATCTGCGGAGGATGACGGCTGGCTTCATTGGCATGGCAGTCTCCATCATCCTGTTTGGGTGGATCATTGGTGTGCTGGGCTGCTGCAAACAGCAGGAGCTCATGCAGTACGTGGCTGGGCTGCTCTTCCTAATGGGAGGTGAGAGCCTTTTGCTTCTGCTCCTCCAGTCACCACATTTCAGTATTGCTGCCTTGCAAAAATAAAAGTAGTCAGGACACAGCAATTACATGAAGCAATTACTGAGTGCAGCAAACTGTCAGGACAGTGCAGTTACTGCTTCCAGCACTGGGCAGGATCTGTGCTTGTGTGGGTAGTGCATGTTTCTCAGTAGACCCTGATGTGTGTGTATGAGCCTTCTGCTCTAGAGAGCTGGTGTGTACCCACGGAGACCATGTGCACAATGAGCACAGTCCTCTGGCTTGCTCCAAGTGTGCAGCCTGTGGCTGCTGTTAGACAGCTCAGCCCAGCTGAGAAATCATAACAAACAAACCTAAGTTATGTAGAGCATCTTTCTGGTACTCAGAGATACTTAGATCTTCATGTAATGATGAAGTCCAAACCAGCCAAGTCTAGGAGGGCATTGGCCCAGTGATAAGGATGTGAGCTCAGTGCTTGCCTGGGGTGTTACATCTGTTTGTCCTGGGTGGGAGCAGACTTTCTGAATGGTCAAAGGTTTTTCTGAACTTTGATTTTTGGGCAGAAAATGGGCAGTATAGACCTGGAGTCTAGTGCACTAGTGTATATTAAATATACTTCTTAGGCTTTTTTCTCCTCTATATAGGTGTTCAGTGAATGTGTAGCAGATGACAAAAATCTGGGCACGCTTTGTGGGCCTAGGGTACAGCTGGCAGAAGTGTGGGTGTTCCTAGTGGAAACCAAAAAGTGCTGCACTTTGCAGCCCTGGTATTCAGTGAGCTAATTACCTTTCATAGGAGAAACTGGCCAAGTGCTGTCTGGAACCTGATGACATTAGATACTGGAAATAGTCTCAGGAAAATCAAAGCATGATGAACTCTGACTGAGTTCAAAATTGCAATGAAAGGTGCTAAGGTAGTACTGGTTATTTGTGAAGCAAAGTATCCTGTAGTCCTACATATTTTCCCTTTTTTTTTTCTTCTCTGCCTTATAAGGAGAATGGTTAGTAGGACTGCAGAAAAAACCCTAAGGGTAATTCTTGATTTTGAAAATTAACGACTTTGAAAATACTGAGAGAAAAAAACAGAGCATAATTAACCTGTCTGAGGGCAGTGTAGAACCCTCTTGCTTTTGTCCTGCAGGTACTTGCTGTATCATCTCACTCTGCACTTGCGTAGCTGGGATCAATTTTGAGTTATCCCGCTATCCTCGCTACGTCTATGGGCTGCCAGAGGACATCAGTCATGGCTATGGCTGGTCCATGTTCTGTGCCTGGGGGGGCTTGGGCCTCACCCTGCTGGCTGGGTTCCTCTGCACTTTGGCCCCATCACTCAACACCTCCCGGGCATCCGTACAAAAACCCAGACAAGAAAACGGGGCCGTGTGACCCCAGAGAGAGCGAGGAGAGACTCTGGAAAGCGCAGCCTGGGCAGAGCTGTGGGTTAACACCAGGAAGAGGTGGCATGTCGGCGTGTGGAGAGCAGTGCCAGAGCTGTCGAAATGCCAGCCCATGGGACGCTGCTACAGCCTCCAGTCGCAGACACGGACATTGCAAGTAACTCCAGGTTTGAATTATTGGCAACTTGATCATTGATGGTTTAAGGGGGACAGTTCTTTCAATTTGTTTTTCTTCTGTTTACAAGGGATTAAGTCCAAGATTGTGTCTTTTTTTGTGCTGTTTTTTGAACTGTACCTCCATGGTCCTGTTATTGTCCAGTTGTAAGGGATGTTTACGCACCAACTCTATTGCTGCAGGTCTGTGTAGTTCAGACCCAATTTAGGGCAAGGAGCTAAGTGAAGTTGGCTTGAACACTTTTGCAACAGGCATGTCTCGTGTTGGCTCAGGCCATCCTTTCCCAAAAGAACCTTGATCTAAGCCGAGGTTTAGGCCAAAGAATTAGCCCATTCTTAGTATTAATTTATTTAAATCAGAAACCTGTGCTATTCCATGCTGTGGATTCAGCTACTTACTCACTACTCCAACTGTTTCCGAAAGGAGCTAGCTGTAACTGAGCAGCAAGACTCCAAGAAAACTCTTATGGACTCTGGGAAAACAGAGGAAAGTTTTTCTCAGCTTCTTACACAGCGAAGGTTACTCATCTGGCTAACTAACATACCCTTGTTTTAATGGGGAGCTGTATGCAACATGCAGCTTTTAACTATTCCACCAGAAGTACATTTTTCAAAATGTGTCATAGTTTGAGCTGCCAGGATCAACTTTCACTTCTGAACTAACTTATGGGTACAACTCCTGTTCTGTGAAAGGAGATGAGTAATTCTCCCTGAGCTCAAGTAACAGTACTGCTAAAATAGCAGATGTACAGCCCCCTCTAATATTTTAGTCCAAAGGAACCACAGTGTATTTTCCTCAGGAACATGTGGCTTCTGCCCCTTCCAATGTCAAATGCCCTGAGCGCAGCGTGTCAAGAGCATGCGTGTTCTGCTGGAACAAGATCCCTCTCCAAAATGAGCACTAAGGACCTTGGTACCAGCACAAGTACTAGGGCTAACTCAGGAACATCAGCCAAAGTACTTTGGAGTGCATTTTTCTTTCATCCATCTATTCTTTTTTTTCCTTCTCACATCCCCGCCCCTCTCCCAAGTGTCCAAAAACTGCACAGGTAAAGATGAGATGGCCAGCATTTGGAGATGTTTACATTGTATTTAAAATACAATACAGTGGCATGTAAGATAATTAATGCTAAAGTCAGTGTATTTATGAAAAGTGTAATTTTTAAATGGAAGTTGTAATTCTCAACTGGCATTAAAAGTACTGAAAGACTTGCTCAGTGAATGAAACTTTGAATTCTTTATGACTAATGACCTGACTGGTTCCCCAGAGAGCTCACATACACATACCAGCAACAGTGTTAGAGCTTCCAAGAGTTAAGTTCAAGTGACAAAGTTAAAACATCATTCATGTGTGAATTATGTTCACCCTTGCAAAGTGAGTGTTTCAAAATTTCAAACTCTAGCCAGGCTGTAGGCTGTTCACTGGCTGGGCAAGCAAGAACCAGGGATGCTGTCTGAGCTGCAGGTCATCAATGTCACAGTGCACTTACTGCAGTATAGCCTCTTGGTCCTCATGAGGAAGTATCAGAGCAGGGTTTAATCCAATGCTAGTTGGAGGAGGGTCCAAAGGCAGCATGGTGAGCACAGTGCACAGGAGGCTTTTAGCCTGCCTTTACATGGATGCAGACCCACCGAGCAAGGGCGACAGCCCCAACACATCATGGATTTGTTTTTAAAGGGAAAAAATGCTTTATTTTTTCCAGACAAAAAGTAAGTGATATAGTCCAGTCTATTCCTGTGCTCTGCCAAGGCCACAACCTTGACTGGGCAAGGATCAGGCATAGTACTGCAGGTTGGCTTTTTTCTTTGCTTGAACCTCCAGGATTCCTTCCATGTAGTCCTCGTGGGTGAGCTCTGTAGCTCCACGGCGGAGGGCAATCATCCCCTGCCCAACGAGACAGCATTTAGAGAGGGAATGTGAGCACCACACCAGTTCCAAAGAACTGCTCCATTCTAGCTTTCACATTTCCCTCCCATCAGTGCTATTCCTATGGAGGAATACTTACCGCTTCGACACACACAGCCTTGCACTGGGCTCCATTGAAATCATCTGTGCAGCGAGCCAGTTCCTCATAGTTCACGTCAGGGCTGATGTAAGCAAATGGGAAAAAAAGTCTGAGAACATGTACCAAATAGGAAAAGCAATATAGGAAGTTTCCTCAGCCCCACAGTGAGCTCCCAACAAGTGATTACCAATCACTTCTCAGCACTGAGGTACCATTGTGAGTGACAAAAAGAACCCCAGAAGACCATACCTGACATTCATTTTGCGTGAATGAATCTGCATAATTCTGGCTCTGGCTTCTTCATTAGGCATTGGGAACTCAATCTTCCGATCTAATCGTCCAGAGCGGAGCAAAGCTGGGTCCAAGATATCAACACGGTTGGTTGCAGCAATCACCTAAGCAGAAGTAGGATCATCAATGTGAGGCACCTGGAAGACAGGCTTCTTCTCCCCAAAGATTCACCAAGCTTCTTCCCTGGACATTGTTTTCCATCCCCTGCTAGAGCACCCTGGACCTCAGCAGCACTCCCTGCTAGCTCCCAACCTTGACTTGTGTGTTGGGCTGGAAACCATCAAGTTGGTTAAGTAGCTCCAGCATGGTCCTCTGCACCTCCCGGTCACCGGCCTTCTCACTGTCAAACCTGAGGGGAAACAAGGATAAAACTGTCAGTATGAACCTGACCACCCTGTTCCTCTGTTTTTAATCACATCAAAATACTGAATGACTGCAGTTCATGCTCCTTGGCTGAGGTGTTCCAGATTTTTCCTTGAAACTACAGTCCTACCATGATGAGGACTGCAGCTAGACTAACTGTCAGCAGCACCTAAGACTATTTTAGTCCTTACAGCTGAATGGGGCTTATGTTGTCCAGGCCCATGTAGTAAATGAGGGTGAACTTCTCCAGATGCCTGCTGCTGTAAGAAAACAGTTACATAAAGCAGGAGGCTATCTCAAGATCTGACAAACTTTGCTCCTGAGCCCAAGGATTTTAACTGTTATCTATCTGTGACTGTGTTCACACTCTCTGAGCAAGCCATGCTTTAAAAGGCTCTGCTTACATACACAGGCAAAGGAGGCTGCGAGGCAGCTCCCAAGAACTTTACAACTTGGACTAGAGCTCACCTTTTAGTGCCAATGGCATCCAGTTCATCAATAAAGATGATGGAAGGAGCTTTTTCCTTTGCAAGAGCAAAAGCATCGCGTACCAGCTTCGCTCCATCGCCAATGAACATCTGCACAAGTTGTGGACCTGCCAGCTTCAGGAACGTGGCCTGGGAAGTGAAAGAGAATCAATCCTAGGCCTCATTTCACAATAGGGTCACTTCTGAGTACTATAAGAAACCCTTAATTAAAACAAGCAAGCAAGCAAATAGACAGGAAAATCCCAGCCTTTGTAACACCAATTTGTGTGTATGACCTTTTTCCCCTGGAGGTGTTCTTACTCTTTGTCAGGTACTATTCTATAGCTGCACACACTTTCACGGGTTCCTTTTACCTTGGTCTGGGCAGCACATGCTCGAGCTAGAAGGGTCTTCCCTGTTCCTGGAGGCCCATACATAAGGACTCCTTTGGGTGGCTGTATACCCAAATTTTCAAATTTCTCCTTATGATTCATCGGCAGGACAATCGCCTCCACGAGCTACAACAAAAGAAAAATATTAATACATAAACCCATGTTGGTTGTAGGTTGTCTGCTTTAGAGTTGAAGTTCAAAGACTGTTGTCTACAGTCACACCAGAAACTATACATAAAGTATCACCTCTTGGATTTGTTTATCCAGCCCGCCAATGTCACTGTACTGCTCGGTGGGCCTCTCATCCACCTCCATGGCCTTCACCCGTGAATCATACTCCGTAGGCAGAGTCTCCAGGATCAAGTAAGAGTCTTTGTTCACCCCCTGTAAACACAAGTCCTTTGCTTTTAACAGGTTCTCTCAGATAGCACTTAATAAACATGCAATCAAAGCTGATTTACTAGACCTCAAGGATGCAAGAATAACCAGCTTTGACACTGGCATTCATCAAATCACCCCAGCTTGGCAGACTGGACAATGCCACAGTCACATTTTAAACAAGTGGTCCAGTTTATTCACAATAAAAAGACAGGTTTAAAAAACTTACTAAATGGTCTCTAAACTTTCAGCACCTAATTGTATGTATTAAAGGCACACACCCCAAACTGCTTTTCTTTACTACAAACACTAGTAACTGAACCCATAATATCTATCTATGAAAATTTTAGTAGAGAAATGGTCTTGGGGAAACTGGATAGATTTGTCTTCTTTCTTAAAGGCAAGACATATGCAATTTTCTGGCCACCATCATATCCAACTCTCACAATAGAATCACTCACCACCAGATCTCCAGGCTTCAACTTCTCAGCATCCACCAACCCAATAACAGGCAGGAAATATGTCTGTAAAAAAGAAACCAAAGTGAGCAAAACCAGATGTACCAGGAGAAGATCCTTCGCATCATTCCTCACACCTGGTTGGGCACATGGGTCTTACCTGACGTGTAGAGGTCTTGATCACAGCACACTTGCCCTTTCTCTGGGAATCCAGGTCAATGTTTGCTCCATCCTCCTCCTGGTCATTTGGGTCAACATCCAGCAGCTGAAAACCAGGGTGAAAGAGTTCCTAACAATGTAACCAGGCTAGCAGGATGATCCCAGGATTAATGCTTAGAAGCACTAATCATATGCTTCATATACATGCATCATATACAGGCATTAGAAGAAATAAAACTTTCCATCATCCATCAGCAGTAGAATCCTGAAGGCATTAAAGCCATCCTGTAAAAATTGATTTCTTCCTTTCCTTATAAAGCAGCAGGCAGTAGTGCATAGAAAGACAAAAAAATCCAGAACAAAGTAGTAGCTGATGGCACTGATTCCTTCTCCCATAGAGCAGCTCACATTAAGGCTTAAGCTTATTAATTTTTTAACAGTAGTACAAAGCAATCCCATTTTTAATAGCAAACTATCAGCATTCTTCTTCCTGTCATCAGAATTACTGAATTACAAAAAGAATGTGATGGAGTAACAGAGCCATGGCCTTTCATTTGCTGTTTCACAAGTTACAGAGAGCATGTGTCCTATTTCAGATGCTCAAGTTTACACTCAGAAGGGCTGTGCCACCCTCTGATGGTTTTTAAGTACAGATGAACAGTACCCAAAGCTTAAGGAATGACCCAGAGAACAAGTGGGCAAGAGATGTGCACTTCCAGGTCACAAATAAAAACAACAGAAAAACCTGAAAGTTCTGGCTCCGGCAGCATTGGAAGTCTGAGAATACTCCAGGTCTTGAATCCCTGGTGAGTTCCCTGCCTTTCTCCCTGCCACTGTAAATTGCACACACTTCTCATGTCACTGTGCAAAAACCCACCACCCTCACCTCAATAACATTGGAGACAAGGTATGGCAGGGTTTTGTTCACTTTGATCTTTTCACTGTTTTCTTTGATCTTGTCTTTCATGGCCTGGAGCTCGTGGGTCACTCTCAGTACCTCACTCTTCATGATCTGCAATTGGTACACAGAAGAAAGAAAAAGTAATCATGTCAGAAAACTGAGGCAAGATAAAATTAATAGATTTTTCCAAGAGCAAACAGTTACAGAAATGTAAGTCTGAGGAATAAAGAGAAATGTAATACATAAAAAAGCAAAGCCAGCAAATTAGCCAGAATTTGTTAGGAATCAAGGCTGCACAGTCCATTTGGTCTCTAACTAATCAATAACCCCAAATAATTGCTTCCCAGTGTCACTTGGTAGCCTCAGCCTAATCAGTGCAACAGCTTACAGGGCTGCAATGTAACCTACATAACAATACGGCCCAGATATGGCAACTGTGCCTTGGTTTGGATGTGATCTTTTAATATGTACAGATACTCAAGTAACTACAGATACACACCTATTTTAGTTATGTTTTGCAAGGTGGTTGGAACTAGATCATCTTTAAAGCCCTTTGCAACACAGAGCATTCTATGATTCAGCCTGGAGAAGAGAGGGCTCCTGGAAGACCTCATGGTGGCCTTTCTGTATTTAAAGCTGCCTTGTAAGAAAGATGGGGACAGACTTTTTAGTAAGACCTGTTACAACAGGACAAGGGGTATGGGCTTTAAATTTCAAGAGGGTAAATTTACACTAGATATAAGAAATTTTACAGTAAGGACAGCAAAACACTGCAACAGGTTGCCCAGAAACAGGGTGGATGCCCCATTCCTGGAAACATTCAAGACCAGGTTGGACAGGCTCTGAGCAACCTGGTCTAGTTAAAGATGTCCCTGCTTATGGCAGGAATCCATCAAAGGTCCCTTCCAACCCAAACTATTCTATGATTCTATGACCACACTAACTGTAAGGGAAAAAAACCTCTAAGAAAAACAGTTCAGTACTCCCCATCCAACAGTGAGTACATTTACACCCAACACAGATGTCTGCAGTGCTGTCTGGCTGGCACTGACAGGCCTTTTCCTCCCTTTCCTGGTTAATCACACAGTGTGCAAATGCACACTTTGTGATCCCCACTGAAGTGACTGCAGCACCAAGAGATCTCAGGAGAACTGGTCACACCTGAATTGGGTGTGTGTGATTCTGTTCAATGGGGAAATCCACTCTTCACCAAGAAACTATCTTTTTAGAAGTCTTTATGCCTAAGCATAATACTGTGCTGTAACACATTCACAGGACAGAACTGTTACAGGAGCCAATACAGAATCTGTTAAATAAAAATGCAAAAAACTTAACAAATTTGATTAGATTTGATTAAATAAAACAGCCCAGAAAACATTCAAGGAAAACTGCCTGAAGGGAGGTTCTTACAAACATTTTGCAATTATAATGCTCTTACTATAAAATGAAGGCTACTTCTACTCCTTACTGTATTCTGCAGTTTAAAAATAAGACACATATTTACCTTTACTGCCTTTAAAGAATAGTGAGGTACATTAGTTAAGTCAGAATTACTTGTGGAGCCTGAAGCAGTATAGGATGAAGTTACTCTGCAGAATTTATGAAATATTTTATCCCAATACTGGTAACACTGGGCAGAAAACATTCTAAATTTGTAAGTGCTCTTTTATGCAAAACCTATCTGCTTTACATCTTCATGAATGAACAAGCAAGAGGATGGAATGTTTTCTCCTCGTGTTGGCAGATGACACCAATTTGGGGGGCATAGTCTCGGCGTTCAAAGGCAGAGCTGCCACACAGAAACCTTACAAAAAACAAGGACACATGTAAAGCCCCGCAGCAGGGAGGGAAGTGCACACATGCTGGTGACTGTCTGGCTAAGGAATGCACCGGGGGGTCTCCATAAGACAATGAACTGAACAGGAGCCAGCAATGTGCCCTGACAGCAAGGGTGAAAAATGGCATCCTGGGCTGTACTATCAGGACTGCAGGCAGTAGATGGAGAGAAGTGTTCAGTCCCCTTTATTCAATACTTTAGATCCTACCTAGAGCACTCAGTCCAGCTTTGGTGTACCCCCTACAGCAAAGACATTGATAAAATGGACTGAGTTGAGCTGGGGCCACCAAGACGGCTGGGGGCTGGAACATGAGCCCTCCTGAGGGAGGTGGGTTTGTTCAGCTGGAGAACAGAACTGGGGAAGGAGGTATCAAAGACACTGAACCAGACACTTCGCAGCAGTCCACGACGGGCAGATGAAATAAAAAAGACTGAAACAGGTGCAGCTCAGACTGTAGCAAAGCAAATCTTTATCCTCCTGAGGTCAAGCAGCAGCACTGAACACCCTGCGAAGTGGTGCAGTATGTGTCTTTAAAGGCTTTCAAGATCCAACCGGATAAAGCTCTGAGCAGCCTGGGTTATGGCTGACCCTGCTTTGAGAAGGAGTTTGGCCTGGAGATCTGCTCAAGTCCCTTCCAACCTAAATTACCCAAAGATCCTACCTGACTCAGGCCACAGAACAGACTTCTCCCTCCCCTCTGCCTACGAGGCAGGGAGGGCCTGTGTACCTTTAGCCAAAGCATCCATGGCTGCGTCGAACAGCCGCCCCCTCGGGTCGACGCTCTTCCAGTAATTCTCCCCTACCTTCGCAGTTCAGTATTCCTCAATCTGCCGTTCTCGAGTCAATTAACCGGGTTTAATTTTTGCTGGCCCGGGGCTGTGCTAACCCGCCCGCCCCGAACAACAGCAGCACAGAGCCCCCGGGAGGGCGGCCCGGCCCGGCTCCGCTCCCCGGCCCGGCGCGGCCCCGGCCGCTACCTTGATCTCGCTGTCGAGGAGGCGGGTGCGCTGCACGATCTCCTCCGTGGACATCTTCAGCACCTCCTCGCCGACGCCGTCCTGCGGGGGCACAACGGCAGCGTTACCTTCAGCCCGGCCCGCGGCTGGCCCCGGCCCCACCGCCCCCGGCCCCGGCCGCTCACCTCCGACTCATCCCACACCGACGCCATCTTTCCGCCGGCCCGCGGACACGCGCACGGCGCGGCGGGTTCGGCGCGGCAGATTCCGCACTGCGGCTCCCGGCGGCGCAGGGCGGGCGCGGCGCCACGGGCGGGACGGGGGTTCCACGCACCCTCCCCTTCCCTCCCCTCCCCCGGCGCTGCCGCCGCCGCCCCGATCGCGGGCCCCGGCACCCGCGGCCGTGCCGAATCTGCCGGCGGGGCGGGGAGCGGCCGGCGGGTCACGTGCCGCCCCCAAACCTGCTGAGTGATGGCGGCGGCGCCATGGCGGGGCGGGGCGGGGCGCGGCGCTGGAGGCAGACGGGGCGGACTCCCGGAGAAACCCTTTATTACAGCCAGTGCCCGTACACAGCGGAGCGGGGGAAGGGAACGGGGCCGAGCCGCGGGCCGGTCCCGCGCAGGGCGGGCCGAGGCGGCCCCGCCAGGCACAGCCTTGGGGCCCGGGAGCGGCTCCGTCAGTCCCGGCCGAGCCCGCGGGCGGTCAGACGTAGCCGGGCTTCACCGACAAGCGGCGGCAGTTGGGGCAGCCGCGGGTCCCGTTGGTCTGGAGGCACCTGCAACGGGAGGAGGTCGGGTCGGGGGCGTCTCCGCGGCCGGAGGCTCCCCCAGGGCGGCTCCACGGCTGCTGCACGCCACAGAGCTGCTCCCCCCGACCCTCCCGCCGCGGGCAGAGACCGCATCTCTTTCCCATCCCTTCCAGGGAGGCACTTGGGCAAATGCCTGCACAAGGTTTGTTCCTGTACTGCTGGAGACAAGTCCACAGAGGTCATCGGGCGTCTCTCACTGCACTGTAGTTTGATGCTAATTCTGGTGTCAGTGTGAAACTTTGTTATTAAATTCTGAGTTTCCAGATTAGTTTTTAGAGTGTTTTGTAACACTCGTGTTTTTTCTAAAATAAAATGTGGTTCAGCTAACTTCTTTCATGGCAGTGGCATGATAACAGTCTGAACAACTTCACCTCTGTGTGCTACTAGCCAAGGGGGAAAGTGAGGGGACTCGGGAAAAACCCACGTTGCCCCTGGGAGCGAAGAACTGATTCCCCACAAGGAGTCAAGTAAGAATCTGTGAACCGGGCTGACCACCTACGAAGTGAGGACATCAGTGAATAATTATTTAGAGGACAAGTGGGAGTGTGATGAATATGATGGCTAAATCTCACCCTCCAAGGCTGTGAGACTCATAGCACTGCAATGGGATCCTGCAAGGCAGGATCAAGACCAAGGTAAGCAGGTGATCAAGACAAAGACTTGGGGAACAGCACGCATAGGACTGCTGTGGGCATAAGCAGCTCTTTCCTATGACTAATGCCATGACAATAATTTTAGTGCTTCCAGCTAATTACTTCAAGTGGAAGAAGTGGGAGCAAGGTAGTGCCTGGAGCTGGTTGTTCTTCTCCCCAATGGACTCTCCACACATGCCACAGTACAGCTCCATCTCCTCCACACATTCATGGAACTTCACCACGTGGTCACGCAATTCTTGCTGCTGCTCCTTCGTGCGATAGATCCTTTCACACAGGCAGTGGAGCTTCAGCAGCCCGAGCTGCACGTGAAGGACAGAAACATAAGATGAGTGAACAACAGGGTGAACACAGACCAGAAACAGGAGTGGGAATCCACAGCCCCATCACCAGCTGGAGAAACATCAGCAGGCCTCAACAATTCCTGTCATTAACCCTTCTTCTTTGTGTCACAAAAGGTAGCACCAGGTTTGAGACACTCAGCAGCTCTTCCACTCATGGTTTCCCTCAGCTACCCATGACATGACCCATACATCACTTTCCTTTGCTTCCAGCCAGCACACAGTTCAGCAGCTGCTCAGGGCAAAAATGTTTTTCAGGAAGGACCTCTAATCCTGCAGTTCTCTGTCTGTTTCATACCCCATTTTCACTGCTTCCCATTCTGCTTTGCCTATCCCATTCTGACTCCTCACCCACTTTTCAGACTTGCATACTGATGATTATCTGTGCAACTGCTCACAACCAAACACTTCATGACAAAGCAAATCCCAAACACTCAGTACTTAATGGGAATGCTAATGAGCAACAACAAGCCTGAATACTTCAATGTTTGACATCTTATATTGCCTGACAGAAGACTATGAAGAGCACTGAAAAGAAGCTGTAGGATCCTACCTTGTTCCCTAGTCCCTCTGCCAGCTCCTGTGCCTTTTCAATGCTTTCCAGAGCCTGTGAATTGAGAGCACTGGTTGTTAGTTCTCAGCCAAATATATGAAAAACAGGCTTTTATTAATGTCCTATGAAAATTATTTTAAAAAAGAGGTGAAGAAGTACAGAGTAAAATTTGGATTAACAAGTATCCCTGCAACACTGGAGAATAAAAAAAAACTTTTTTTGGGAGGCTAGATTTCCCTCCCCTCCCAAAAGTTAATCCATGAGAAAAGGTTGGTTTCTGAAGCACCACAAGTAATGCAAGAGCTACATTTCTGTTGCAGACACTCAGAGTCAGTGTTGGCAGAGGCTGGTCCCCAAGCAGAGAGAATACAGACTTTTTTAAACTCAGTCCCACATGCTCATTTGGGGCTGGGACGGAGCACTAGCAAAGCAAGCCTTGTCCCCATCCTACCTTGCAGGCTCAATAATTGTTGGGCAACTTCAATTTCGCTTGTACCAGAGGTGAGGAAAGGGATCACCAGCACCAATACACCACACTCATCCATTTTTCCTTACTTTTCATGTATCCACCTTGCCTTACTTACACATGGTGTGATGTAGGAGTGTTCTGCTATCCATTTTTAAAATCTGAAGGAAATATTTAGCATAGCAGCTGTCATACCAAATGACTCCCTACTTTCACCTAGATGTCACAGTGTTCCTTGCTGTTTTGGTAATAATTAGTATCTCTTTTCCAGAGCTATTGAGATCTGCTTCCTATTTGTCCAAGGGGAAGAAGAGGTCTCCCTTGTGATGCAGTAGTTTTCAGGAGGAACATTATAACATTTCTACCCTATAATTTGGCATTACTGCTATTGTAGGAGGAGAGGACCAGATGAGATGCAAAAATGTGCTGTGAATGCAGAGGAGATGGCATTAGACTTGTGGTGGCAGCAACAGCCTAGGATAAGGAAATGTAGGAGAGGGAAGCAGGAACTAGAGGCCAGCAGGGAGAACATAACTGAGAACTGTGCTTAGGAAAACTGAGTGTGTACTGGAAACTCCTGAACTTAATGACTGTGACCAAGAATCAAAGTGAAATGTGTGGGGTAGGGGAAAAGATGTTGAAGAGTCTAGGGGACAGTTTGTCTTGGACAGGATTATGAGGCTGCACAAGAATGAGGTCAAGCAAGCTGTGAGCAGCCTGGAGCATTGATTACATTACATGCAAATGAAATGGACTAACTGGCCAAAGATACTGGAAAGATGGAGGAAGCTTGAACAAAACCAGGGAATCTGCAAGTGGAAAGTTAGCAAATTGCTTTATTAAGTAACTGATGCAGGGATGAATAGCATGAGAAATGGAAACTGGGCCTGGCAAGTTGAAGAACAGGCTTGCGTGAATATTCAGGGATGTGACATCTAAGGAGGTCACATTTGGCCAACAGACGTAAGGTCCCTGACCCAGCAGGGCAGACTTCCCTCTAATGCCTGGAACAGAATACAAGATTCCTCCACTTTCTTCTTCTGTGGGATTTGGTGAGATTAGAATTCTGTGCAAAGCCCTCATCATGTTCTCACAAGTGAGAGCTGCTTGAAATCAGACGGTGGCTTGAGATAGAATCAGTGAATGGAAGAGTTTGATGAGTGCTCTGAATATTCTCTCCTGCAGAGGCCTACCTGCTGTGTCCTGTCCCATTCTTTTGATACTGAGCTACCTTTTCAAGTCCATAGTTTCTTCTCCCATTGCTGACAAACACTGTGTTCACTTACTGAGATTGCACAGTGTGTCTCACCCAACTGATTGATTCCCTGATGGAGGCACTCAGATGTTGACAGCACCCTGAACTGGTCTATTCTGACATATACTGGACATACTGATGTCTGGGATGCTTCATTTGAGCTAAAATTCTTGGTGTCTCAACAGGAGTGATAGGAGCAAATTTTCATCATTTTTAGACCCACCCAGCATCTCGATGTGTCACTTTGCACAGTTGTTCAGAGCTAGTTCAGGGCTAACCTTTGAGCATTTCATTCTGCGGCTGAGTAATGTTCCTGCCGTGCAATGTGCTGCATCTAGTGCAGTCTGGATTTTAACACACATACACACTGTCTATGCATTTTCAAAATAACTAACTTCATCCCCTTGTTCTATATTGACTGGTTGTTTATCCCCAAATAAAATAAAAATAAATATCTCATTCCTCTGTTTCACATCAGAGTTTACAGACTGCCAGTTTCTCCAGGAATTTTATGCCATATTTGCCTGCAAAGCACATGGTGGAGCTGTAGAGCTGTCTAAACTTCATTAGCACATCAATGAGCTTAGTCATAGAACTAAAAAGTAGGCAGGGGAATCTATTTCAGAGCATAAGGCTTCCTTCCTCCAGCGCTGGTTTCTCAGCGTAGAGCTTAAAAGTCATCAGGATTGACTAATGAGGCAATTCTGTAATTTAGCAGTCTGACTCAGAATGGATGCTCCTACCATTAGTTACAAATTCCTGGCTCAGAGAGACCATTCAGAGAAATATAACTCTACAAGCAACAGACCCTGTTGGTAGAACCAAGGGGGTACAGGTCTCTTCTGAACTGTACCCTCACCACACTGCAGTACAAGACTGTGCTCTGATCTTGTCCTACAAACCTCTGTAGGAACAAGTTTGTAACTAACCTTGTCCAGCTCCTTTTGAATCATCCAGCACTTAGTCACTCCTAGCAGCACCTGGATCAGGCCCAGGCGGTTCCCAATCTCTGTCATGATGCTCATGGAAGAATCGTACCGAGGGAAGGCTGTCTGCAGAAGCAGGGAGGAAAACACATGTTTTGCTATGAGCTGGTTTTCATGCCCTCTTGCTATTCCCCCTATCCTTCCTGGAGGGAGGAGCTGTACCTGCACGTCCCTGCGGCTGCGATGGATATCTGCAAAGCAGAGCAGACACAGTGCTTGCAGCGGCCGGTCACCATGCTGCAGGGCAATCTTCATGGACTCCTGAAAGAAATTGCCTCTGGTCAGTAGAACAGCTTGTTCCTGGTTCAAAACAGCAAGGCTGGGACTTTGGAATCCAGCCACTAAAAGCTCAGCTCCAAAGAAGTGGCACCATCTTTTAAAGCAAGGAAAATATTTTTCACATGTTCCTAACCAAAGGCCGTTCAGAGACCTACATTTTGAAGCCCTCTTGGCTACAGAAACCACAGCTTTAGGACTGGAAGATCTACAGTCAAGTGTGCATGGCAGGGTATCTCTCTTTCTCCAGTGGCGTGGCAGGATGCCCTGGCAGAGCCCCCCGAGCTCTGCCCTGCCCGTACCTCACAGCAATCCATGGCATCTGCCAGGCGCCCCAGCTTCCGATAGGCCACGGCCATGTGGTACTGGCTCATGGCACGGTACTTCAGGCTCCAGCCCTTCCCGTAGTCATTCACCAGCTCAGCAGCTTTACACGGGAAAAACAAGGCTTTCTCGTAGTCCTGTAAGGCATACAAGCACACAGACAGCAGTCACAGCAAAAATAAAGCAAAAAGGAGAGAAGGAAAAAGAGCAGCTATTTTTTATTTACTAATACTGCAACAGTTACCAGATTTCTGTACATCTTTAAACTTGTGCTGCTCGTCTTCCACGTGCAGTATTTTGGTGGATATCAAATTGTGAAAGATGGAATAGCCACATACTGAATTCTTATTTTTCTCTGGGTTCAGGACACTGGAGCAATGACCCAGCAAACGAATTTGATGTAGTATGCCATTAACTTTATTCTGCAGGAACCATTTGCCCTCCTCTATAAGCAGAGGCTGAAAACTTTCTCTGCTCTTACATCATCTCTACTTGTAACATCTACATGGAGCCTTCATTTTCTCTAAATGGTGAGTTTGGATCTCCAAGAGGCTCATTATCCATCACTGCAGGAAATGGGAACTAAGACTCATGGCCTCCTCAAATTCACAAAAAGTAATAATACATTTTAAACTTTTTTTTTTTGCATTAAAAGCATGTTAGAAATAAATCTTATTTTACAATAATTATGTAAAACTTATCTTAATATCTAAAACCATTCTCAAGTAAGTTATATGAGATCTCAGAAGTGAAAAAGTCCTCATATTTCTTTTCATTCTCCACAATGCAGAGAGGAAACCACAGCTTTTCAAATTTCCTTTCTCCCTTCTTTTTTCACACCTGAAAAGTATTCAGCACAATGTTATTTTCTTTATATTTGGTCACCACACTTCATGTGATTATCTTCTATGAGTGAAGAAATCACTCCTTGTGAGAAGAACCTATTATTTGCTGTTTGTACCTGAAGTTAGAGCTGGCAAATCACCTCTGTGCTCAATCCCTGCCTGGTTTTACCTACAGCTTGCTGGCAGCTATTTGCCTACAATGGTGGTAGAAATAGAGAATCCCTGAGTTTTGGCTGCCAGCCGTGTGTCTCTGATGTGATCTTCTTTGAAGCTAAGTTTGATCTCTTCCACACGCATATTCACAGCTGCTTCTGCTGTGCTGTGTAAACATGACACTAATCCTCCCATCCTTACTGTGGAGGAGAGTACTCCATTTGGATTTTACAAAGGGATTTTAGCTTACAATGCTCTTCACTTCCTATAGGGAAGACAAAGGCTGAAATCCACGTGATTTCAATGCTTCCCTGAATCTGTGGGACAATCACCCTCCTGTCCCTTAGGTTAGTGTACCTTTATCTGGGTGTAGAAGTTCCCCAGGCTGCAGCAGACTCGACACTCCAGCATCTTGTCATCGTTGTTGTGTGCGTAGCGTAAAGCTTTCTCAAAGCACTCCAAAGCCTTCTGGAAAATGCTGAGGCCCAAGAAGGCGTTGCCCATGCTGAGGCTCACCTGGCCATTCAGCTGCATGCTCACAGTGGTACCCTGCATGTTCAGGCATGTCTTACAGTAAGAGATGGTTTTCTGGAATTCACAAAGTTTCTCATTGCTGCGAGCCAGGTTTAGGTAGCTCTCTGTAAGGAAATCTGGGTTTTCCAGCTCCCGTGCTGTGTCAATCTGGACCACTGCAAACTTAGAGTAGAGAAGATAGTGTTTACAAAAGTGTGTAGTTTATTTAAATACAGCTCAAGCACCCACAGAGTAGCAGCCTGTGCTGGAGAAAGAGGCTCATCTCTGAGCAGGGCAGACAAGGCCATCAGCACATGGAGAAGCATTGTAAGCACTGAGCAGTTATCTGGGGGTTTAAAAGGCCTGTGAAGACTCAGAAGAAACGTCTCCCTCTCTTCACACAGTCTCTGGGCAGGGAAGATGAACTAGACTGGCTGTAAGGGGAAAACAGCTGTTAAATGGCCCGAAAGGGAAGCTGGTGAAGCAGGAAACATCTGACACAATGCAGTTCTGTTTTCTTCCACTCATTGTAATGTATCCCACTTTCTCTGGAATTCCTAAGCTATTAAAATAATCTATTAATAGAAAAAAGTAAGCTACTTCTTTAAGGAATTTTCTACTAATAAATTGCAGTCTTGATTTTGACAGTCTTGGTTCTATAACCTCCAGAATTTGTTGCATACTGTTCTCTTAAATGAAGTCTCTTTCAAGCTGCAAACTCTTCTAAGCAGTAACTCTTATGCTCTGTGATGAAGCAAGCACAAGCATTCAAGCTGGCTTGAATTAGTATCAGTAGCAAAGGTGAATAGTTAACAATTTTCATTAGACATTATCAGTTAGGATTATGGATTGCAAATTCCAAAGGAATCAATTACTTCCTTTTTATATTGTGGCTACACATAATAATTTAGGCTACTAGAACATTTTACATTATTTGGAAATAAAAACAAAACCAAACAAAAAACCCACACCCCCCCCCAAAAAAAAAACCCCAACAAAACAAAACAAAACAAAAACTCACAAAAAACCCCAAACAAAATCTCGAAACATCACCAACCATAAATTGTATATGTTGGGTTTGTAATTATCTTCTCAGTTTCCATTCCAGTTTAGGAAAGCTTCTATGTGGACTCAGTGATGTACACTAGCTCACGCTTCCTCACATTCCCTTAACTTTGCACAAGTTCTTCAGTATTTCCTGATTGCCACAGCCTCTTTGTGCAAAGTACGTTTTCCTCTCCAGAACAGGTTGAGCATCACAACCCTTCTTAAATCACTTTTCATTTCATGGCTTTAATTCTGACCATTTTTCTCCTGATATTTCCTCTCTCAATGGCTTATTGCTAAAGTTCTCCTTTCGCTATCCTTTCACCAGTTGCTCTGTAAAATCTTTAGTCTGACTGAAGTAATTTTTCCTTCCTAATACTGTGGAGAACTAAAATTTACGTACTCTGATCCCACTTTCTTTTCTCTTCTCAGGTAAGGAATTATGTTTGGGTATACTAAGCTCACTCTTTTGCCTTTTTTTTCCCATGAAATCTTCAGTATTTCCTTCTTGCCCTTTTTTCTTCTTTCCTCCCCAGTCAGTTTGTTGTTTTTGCCAGCAACTAATTTCACACCACTTAACAGAATTGTCTTCAAATGTTTTCCAAGTGTATTAATACCTCTCCCTTCTTCTTCATCCTAAGTACTTGGTTTCAATATAGGGCTTTGACACGTGCATGGCTTTACCAGTAAGGTGTGCTCCTCTCCCCGCTCCAATTCCAAACAGAGCTACCAAAAACTTTTCAATGAGATGTAGACACTTCTTTCACCTTTTGTTCTAAATGCTGAATGATAGGCAGTCTAGTAAGAGGCAACCCAAAACATCAGGACAAGAATATCAAAGCCCTTTAGTAAGACCCTATTTCAGGCTGGGATAGTTTCTTAAGACTATTACAACACTCTCTTGCCTTGTCCTACAGATCCTTGAGTTGCCCTCCCAAATGCTGCCTGCTGCTCTCTGTATACATCCTCTTACTTCTCAGATCCATACCCCAGCTTCTTTTTTTTTCATTTAATTAAACTCTTTATCCTTGTGTGCTGGCAATGTAACTTCAGCTGTTTTTTACCACTCTTCCATCAAGCCTCACATCCTTCCTTCTTTCTTCTATACTGTCCTGACAACTGGAAGCTGCTCTCTGAGCTCAACTGTGAGACATCTGGGATGTCTCAATTACCTCACCAAAACAGCATCTTCTTTTCCTCTCTAAATCAGCCCCCTGGCAAACAAATAATTGTAATTAGAAACCCCCAATATAAGATATATACTAGATATCAGCCAGAAGCTGAACAAGATAACAGACATGTCTCTACAAGAGAGATACTTATTCTACAGAATCCACTTGGAATTCTCCTTTTATGCTGACATACAGACTGTAAACAGCTTGTAGTTGACAAAGGCCCTGCTCTCATACCTTTTCTTGAAGCCTGATAACGTGGTGTGCCTGTATGTGGGAAATAATCAAGACAGCTTCCCATGAATAACTGAAGAACTTCAATAACCCAGGAATCCTGATGAACCAGATCCAGTGAAAAATCAGATTCTGTCTATCTTGTGAGCTGGAGCTCTTGGTGAGCACCGTGATCACAGCAGTCCAGAACATGCACTCAATAGCTGGTATTTTCTGTTACACACAAAACACCCCCCACTTCAGGTTCTGATCTCCAGCCACGTTCCATCGTGGGTGCGACACAATGGCATGCATTCATCTCCAGTTCACCTTACCTTCAGCATGTCTTTGTATCTGCCCATCTCTGCGTGAGCAGTGATGAGGCAACCCAAAACCCGAAACCTGCCAGCAGGATCCGCAGACTTCTCCAAAACCCTCATCCAGACTCGCAGGGCCTTTTCGGTCTGATTAGATTGGTAAAGATGGAGTCCTTTCTCTATCTGCTGCTTTGTCTGGTCCTGACCCATCTCCCATGGATTAAAAAGCCTCATACACTAACCTCTAAGGATAGCAAAAAGGACGTGCTTACAAGAGAACACAACGTAAAATGCCCCACTAGAAGAGGGCAGGTTGTGTGCTCAGAGGGCCCAGAGCCGTAAGAGCCCAGCCATGTCAGGGGGCTGGAGCTGTGGTAGGCAATGGCAAGAAGTGGTTGCTCAGCACTGAAGGCAGAATCCCAAATCCACTAGGCAAACATCTTGCTTGCTAGGGCTCCATCAGTGCATTCGTCTGTCCAATCCCGTAAACAAAGAGCAAAAGCACGACAGAGAGAGAAAGAGAAAAATCTCAAGCCTCAGGAGTGAAACTCAATCTGGACAGCCAGTGCTGGTCTCCTCCCTATTGGCTGCAGCTGCTCCTGCCAGTCCAGCTCACGTGGCTCCCAGGAATTCTAGTCAGGCTCCCCAGCTCCCAAGGTCACGGTGCCAACTGCCCACCCCTGCCCGCCAGTATGCAGCTTATAAATACCCCAGGGAGAGACAATTGGCTGCAGTCACAGCCGCAGGATGCCGCGGCTGTCTCTTTCCTCTCTGGCCATCCCCTTAGACAAGCACTGCTGGTGGTGGGCTAGCTTGGGAGGAAGCAGACTCAGCTGGAATACTAGCTTTAGAAAAAATATATGCCTTAGAAGTCAGGTGTGAACAAGGCAACTTCAGTGTGTGCACACGTGCAGTGTTACACTTGAAAAAATGTACTTGATATTTTGCTAGGCACAAATCAGCCTCCCTTTTGAGGACCTCATTTGGCATCATGGACTTTTTTTATGGACATAGGTCAGCTCTGTCACAGATTTGCTGCAAACACACCTCTGACTTCCTAATTTTAGGGACAAGGAGCTAACCATCCTGGAAACCTTTATTCTTGACTGAATGTCGCTCCCTGTCATCAGATGAAAGTGGCAGTCCTCCAAAAGTTTCCAACAGAAGTCAACAGCACTGTTTAAATTCTGCAGCCAGAATTTGACAATCTTTTATGATGAATAACAATAAAGACACAGAACAAGAGGTATCTGCACTTTTTGGTTGCAGGAGAGAAGTATTAGCCCCATTAAAAGATACGTTTATGTCTCCCACACTGCAGACTGGCTCCTCCATGAGTCACATTTAATACTCTCACCAGTGTGCTGCAGCCTTGTTGGTCCAGAGATTTATTCAGTCCTTCTTAAGAAGACAGAGCAAACCCAGGGGGAGGGGAGCAGGTGGAGAATACTACAGGGATATTGAATGTTTTTCAGATGTAGAAGTTCCAAGAACCAGTTTTGTGATCCTTTTACTGGGCAAAGAGAAGCAATTTGAAGTTTTAACAGACCTGCCTGCAATACCAGTCATGTTTCCAGCTGCCTCCCTGATTCTTGGTGAATTTGGTAGCCGTTCTTCCCCAAGCAAAGGTCAATACCTACAGAATCACCTCAAAGGGTACCAATAGAACTATCTTGGTCTGTCAACAAAAACCCAAGGGAGCCTTCCTCAGGTAATATCCTTAAGAAAAGCAGGATGCAAAATAAGGAATGATTGTCTACCGAGAGACTTTACATCATAGCAGTTACAATCTTAAAGGATTACATCTGCCTTTATCCAAAATTCCCTCAAAAAAGTATTTCAAAATACTTTTGGGAGCTCATATACACTATGATATTTGCATTATTTAACTTAGCTTTGTCTTTCAGAGATGTAATGTGCTAGATGGTAGTTCAGCAGAGACTGTATGTAGTCTCAAACTCTGGAAGTAGAAACTATGGAAAAATCTACAGAAGCTGAAGAAAACTAATGGTGAGGCACTGCTGGTTAATGTGTGAAAATCACTTCAGCAGCAGTTAAAATTATTAG
Source organism: Passer domesticus (assembly GCF_036417665.1). Lineage (NCBI taxonomy): Eukaryota > Metazoa > Chordata > Aves > Passeriformes > Passeridae > Passer > Passer domesticus. The sequence goes on from NC_087479.1 coordinate 39,620,102, forward strand.
CTAGGTACTTTATAGATTTTAGGACTTGCATAAAAGTCTGATTCAGAATATTAAAAAATCTCTCCTCCTTCTTTTATGTCTCTCTAGATGTAGGTGATGGGATGGAAACAAGATGCAGAAGATCAGACCCCATGGAAAGCATTGACAATAGTGAGGCCATTCAGATTTCTAGACTTGGAGAAGTTAAGAGGCCACAAAAGCAGCCACTTGGAGCCTGCTCCGTAACAGAATCAAGCCAGGACTCAGGTATGGGGAAAACAAAAATTATATCATTCTTGGTAGGTCAGACTATTTTGCAACATTAACCTTCCACAAGTGAGCTGTCTGTAACTCAAACTCATCCCAAGATTGTTTTGGACCATGTCAGTAAAGCACTGCTCCCTTCCTCACACAGCACAGCCAAAATGAAGAGGGTGCCTTGCAGCCTGACAAAACCCATCTAACAGGACATGATCTACACTGCATTTTGTTAACCTCACTTTGCCTCCTTGCTTTTGAGCACTATGACAGTGCTCAGTTTCTCAGGAATCAATTCGCAACTCACCTGTTGAGATAAAAACACCCTAGTAAAATAAGGGCTAAATCCATCAAGTTCAAATGGGTCATTTTCAAAAAACCACAACATGCTCTAATATGGAACACACCACTCTGAGCCCAGCTGCAGCTGCCTAAATAAGGAGGGATAACAGATCAACACTGCCTGCCTGTGCTACTTCAAAAAAAGCAATGGCATCTGTTTGTGGCTCAAGATAGCTGTAATTCATTCAAGATTCAGGTACAGCTTCTACAGTTAATAATCCACAGTTTCTCCTCAGGAAGTGCAAATAAATGAGCCTGAATGGTGCTTGGCAACATCAAATAAGGGAACCTTACCTGTCATATATGCAGTGTGGCTCATCAGGCACTCACTTCTTCAGAGAGACCTCACTGACCTGCTTCTCCTCCTCCCCCCTGCTCTCCATAATGCCCCCGGTGACTCCTGGATGTATGAAGAGAGCAGAACGTGGCAGGTGAAGTGAGCAAGACTGGAGTAAAAACACATAGTGAAAGGTGGAGGTGGATATGAGAGGAAAAAGGTTTCTCCTAGAACATTCAGCATCAGGATTTCATCTGCAACTTTGTGCATTTCCTACAAATGCTGTTAAATGTAACCACTCGTGTGAAAATGCTGATTATTTTCAGAGATTAATGTACTGGCTCTTAGGTGCAGTTTGATTGTGTACAGATTGGTGGTGGCCTTTTAAGTTGAAGAAAAAGCCTTAAAAAATAAAAAAAACTCCTGCGACCCAAGAGTGATCTGGTGTCAGTTCTGTAAGATGTAGCTGGCAGAGCTTTGATTGTGTAAGACAAGGTGAGTGAAATTTGTGCACAAGCTGGAATCTTCCATTCAGCCTAAACAAACTCTTTTTCTCATTCAATTGTTTCTCTCCATCCTTGGCCTCAAGTTGTATATAAACTGAAATCCCTCCAGCCTCTCTCCTCAACAGCTGCAAATTAACTGCGGGGATCCCAGCACAGTCTGTAACAGGTGGCTCTGTGCCTCGTGCCGCAATTGGTGCGCTCAGGGCAAGGAATGCAGCACTGAATCCTGATGCTTTGCAAGGGCTCTCGGATTTACAATCATGTAGGAAGTGATGGGGTGAAACAGAGTATCCCAGATAACACAGGAAAATTACATGGAGGAGAAACATAGTGGTGCTAAAAACACTTGCAAGTCTCCAAGATGCAAGACAGCAGAAGGAAGGAATAACATCAGGGAATTTTAGGAGCTTTCAGAAATGCAGCAAAATCAAGGCCATTGTGATACTTTCCTTCTGAGAGAGGCAATATTCGTGTCAAGCTTGTGGCAGGCTTCTAAATGCTTTGGCTATGCCGAATACTTTTTATTAATTTGAAGTGAGTCATCATAAAAGATCTCAGTTCTAAGAGCAAAGCAGGTAGCCTTTGCTTATCACTAGCAAGTAATCCAAATCCATTTGCAGTTTCCCTGTGCAGCACTTCCAGGATGAGGAGCACTGAGGGCTGCCTTGATGGTACCTTGATGCTGCAGAACCAGGACAGATTCAGGCAGCTTGACTGTGGGGGAAGCTGGAAGGGGAAGGAGGCGATGGCAAGTGTGCAGCTTGTGAGTGGCATAAGCTGGTGCCTCTCTAATCCCACACAGCACCACCACTGGTGCTGCTCCTGCAGAGCTGAGGGCTGCTGCTCTGCCCAAGCTACTGAGCCCCTGAAACAGCCTGAAGCACAAGTGCATGGACAGGCAAGAGGCCGCATGGCACCAGTTCTGTGAGGCTGCATATGCCTACTCCTCACCCCCAAGTGTTGCACATATTTGCATTATCCAAGATCCTCAGCTCTTCCGTATCTAAAGGGGACTTGACTGTCAAATGATCAAAATGGATGTATATCAACCAGAAAACCTCTTCAATTTCTACTCAGAGTAGCCATTTACACAGAAGTAAAAGTCAAGTGGTATTGGGCCATGAATATCTTTGTGTCTCACAACTAAGAAACTGTAAAATAGTTCTCTCATCTTTCTCTTCATGTTCTCACACTTGGACCCCAAAAAGAACCTCAAGTTTAAGACACAAATACAACACACAAGGACTCTTCTCAAACAGTTTAATAGCAAATAAACAAAGGAAGGTACCACACTTGGCATATACAAAATGACTTGTTGTCGGTGTGTCTGTGCAATTAAAACAGCTTTAAGTTGCCCTTTGGGACAAAAAGAAAAAAAACACACACACAAAAGGAAGAAAATTCCTTTAACACATACTCGCTTGTTCCAAACTTGTAACAAATCTTTTCATTTTTAAATCCACTACACAAACTCTGTGATCAGATCAGAAAAGCAACATGCGCTCCTCTGCTTTTTAAACCATTAAAGTAAAATCTGTAATTCTCTACAGAGTACAACACAATTTCACACAAAAAGACATTTTGTTTTGCAAATCAAAACAAGAAAAAAAAAGAACAGCTCAAACAAGGTAAAGAAAAGCATTTCTACGACTGAACCACGACTTCGAGTTGATTAAATCCCGTTAACTGCAGAACAGACTCTACATTTGGTCATAGTGGCAATTTGTTTTCTCGTCACATTGTGAATCACTTTACATTGTTTTCTAGTAGAAAAGGCAAAAAACTGTACAAAACCCCTAGTGTTAAATACAATGTTTGTACCAATAAAAAAGCCCACAGGTTTGTCTCCAAAATGTAAATTTTCTTTTTAAATTATTCACAAAAAGCAGCCAAAAATCAGAAAGGCAGCTGCTGCTCCACTGTCTCAAATCCATTAAAACCACCACAGAACAATTAAAACAACCAAAGGAAGAAAAGGAAGGAAGAAAGGAAAGAAACACCCAACATTTGGCATTTTGGTTTTCTTCAGATATTTTTCCACAGGTTTCCCCAAGGTTCCTTACGGAACCAAACGCACACGTACAGAAACGTACTGGCAGCTCCTCCACACACTGCAGGCCATCAGTGCCCCCTGGCACACAGCCCTGTGCATTCAGACTGTGGGACTAACAGCAGCCAGCCCCCAACCCTACTTCCCAAATAAATGAGTCTCTACCCTTTTTCATTCAGCCTCACGATTCACTCCCAAGGTACATGTATCATATTCAAATTGTTCTCTTTTGTAAGCAGATTAAGGACTGTCTACACAAGTCTGGTCAACACCTAGTGAGAATACAGTATCCTCAACCAACTCAGGAGTAGGACAGAAAACAATCTTTGCATCTTTACATTATCCCAAACACTGGACAAAATGAAGATTTCTATCCAGTCAAACTCTACTTGTTTTCTCAGCAAAAACTCTTCTCCTGGAATTCCATTTCACATTATTTCAACTGTTAAGATACTTACACTAGCTTGCTGCTGCTTCTGACTGAAACTTCATCACAGCACACACTCTTCAGGTGCCTTCATTTAGAAGCTACCTCCCAGTTTCTACCTGTGCAGATGGTACGTAGGGCAGGGGAAGCCTGCTGCCCAGAGAGCAGTAACCTGTTCATCCTGCAAGCCATCAGAACTGCTCAGCTCATTACCCAATTAAAAATGAAACAAAAACTAAAAAAAGAATCTCCGCAGAGATTCCCCAGCTAAGGCCCTTGAAAAGAGAGCTGGGGATGGTACCCTGTTCAGGTAACAGCTTCAGAGGCTGTTGTATTGTGCTTGTCATTTGGGAAAAGAGCCAGCAGTTGTAGGACCAGTGTTACAAATGCTTTCTCTGGGAAATTTAAAACACTTTATTTCATGAGCTAACCTAGATCCTTCCAGAATCCTGCCACCAAACTCTGACTGATGGTATTAGACTGGGGCTGGACTTCACAGAAATGTGCCCTGAGTTGTGCAAAATTCTCAGTGTTTGAAATGAGCCCTAGCTTCAGACAGCTTTGGAAACAGAAATGTTGTGAGTTCCCCCACCTTCCTGCTCCCAGCTATCCCCTTCCACCAAAACTTCCACTAGGGGAACAGCGTAACCAAGCACCCTCAGAGCTTCTGACAGCGCTGGAGATGGAGCAAGGTCCAGGTGCTCTGTCAGGCAGACAGTCTAAGTGCACAGGTAGATGCCCTCAGGTGGCTTCCGATCAGATATTTGTCATACCAAAACCACCAATTTAAAGGATACCTTTGAAACCCATTAAATTGCTCAGTTTTTGCACAAACTATAGAAAACAGAGAGGTGAAGGTGATATATAGGAGGGTGTGAAGAAAACAGCAGGAAACATGCACAACATTTCTGGGCACTATCTTAGTTTGAAAGATTAAAACAAAAACATCACATTTTGCTGAGGAGATTGTAGTTACAAAAAAAACCCAAGCATGCCAGAGCTTAACAAAATACAACATCAATTTTGATCAAATTTTCACTGCAGACTGATAATCACACAGGGAAGCAGGGGAAAAAATAAAAATAATAATTAAAAAAAACCCCAGTAAATGTCAGGGCAAAACTGTAGCTACAATCAGAGGAAAACGTAGTTCAAGTGTTTTCTGTTGATGCCACTTCAAGTCACAAGTTTGAACTCATAAAAACACATGCTGTCTCCTCAAGCACAGAAACCAGATCAGCAAAATGTGACTAGGAAGTCTCCTGAAAGATTGAGTCACACCATATAATTGACTTTTTCTTTGAACTGTTTTTAAAACTAAGCACACAGAAAAAACTAAGCCTAGAAAGTGATTGGCTGTATGTTCACAGAAATACAAATACTCCACAAGGTATGCTAGCAAGGCTGCTCTGAAGACAAATTACAAAGAATCAGATTCACAAAATCAAGTGGTTATCTTACGAAGGTCTAGAAAAATAGAAATTCTTTTATATTCAAATGCAAGTTTAAATATTCCCCTTCAGCAGTCTTTCTAGCAAAACCAATTTGGCAGCACAAAAAAAAAAAAGAAAAAAAAAAGAAAAGAAACAAACATAATAAAAATACACATCAGCATCAAAGGTCAACACAAGGTCAAAGGTGAGAGTTCAAGCATCAGAGAAGCTGAAGAGACAAGGATTTGGACGATGTACTTGAACGCCACATCGACATGCTTTAGGCACAACGATGAACAAACGGCAGGAATCTAGAAAAAAAAACAAACCAGAAAGAGGGAGACCCACTGAGTTACACAGAGCAGTACATCCAAACACGGAGAGAGAGAACAAGAATGGGCACTGTACAATGAGATCTCCTGGGGAAGGGAGTTGACAGGGAAGGGCAGCACATGCCAACGATGGACAAGTAAAAGTCAAAGTACATGAAAGACACCAAGTAAACATCAAACTGCCAGAAACCAAATGGAAGCAGAGGCCTGGATTTCCCTCTCAGCACCCAGTCTGGGGAGCATTCCACAGCCTAGTGACACACTGGTTAGAATGCCCCGTGCCCAGTGTGTCTTCTACCTCTGTTTAGAACAGAGTACACTCCCTCCCCAGGAGACCGATTCCAAAAAATATGGCTCCAGGGCAAACATTTGCCCACAGAGACTGAGACCATGAGACACAAGATAGAGGACACAAGGGATTCACAGGTGGTTTGATGTTTGAGACTTTTCTTGCACTCTAACATGGCAAGTTCTTAGGCAGTAGTAGCCCAGCAAATCCACGTTTTTTCCTTTAGCTACAGTCTCTTCTCATTCCCTAGGAGCCCATGTAACTGGGGGTGAGTGATTTGGAAAAGGGAAAAAAAAAAGATTATACAAGACAAAAAGCTCACACATCAGAGAAGAATTCCTTAAGACTTGACTGCAAGTTAAGACTTGTCCTAGCTGAGCACTTGTCATACCATTAGACCTGCACAGGGATTTTCCATTCCCAACCTTTTATGTAACAGCCCTCAGCTCCCTGGTTCATGAGGAGGAGATTGTGGGCTCTGAGAAGCTCTACAGTCACTGTTGCCAGTTTGATGAGCAGAAAAAATGTGTTTCCTGAAATTTTCTTGAAGAGTTTATTAAAAAATAATCCTTATATTAAGTGACCTCTTATATAAATACCTCTGTTCCCTCTCCTCAGCTTGTGAACTGCAAGAGACAAGGAACAGTTTGGGATGAGAGTGGGAGGCAGAAGAGAGAGGAAATGGTTTGTTTTCTTATTCTGCCTCCCCACTCTGCCTCCCCCAACTCCCCTTTAGCTCCTGTTTGTGGCCTTAATCTTCAGCACATCTCAAAGCTTCTGGTTACAGACTAGAACAAGGTGAGATTTGCATATTATCTAACATAATTTGAGAATAGCAAGTGTTGCATTCTCATTCCAAAGCAACAAGAAACACATTGTCTACTAAATCAGCAACACTCCTCTTATTAGAACTGCTTAGATTAATTTGCTTTTCATGCTTTCCAATAAAGGGAAAGGACTTTAGTACAGATTTTAAACCAACACCAGCAAACAGAGTACAATGCAACTTTTGCACTTGTTTCTATATTTCAAGAAATACTCTAGGTAATTTGCAGATAGGTGCAAGATTTCACTTTTAAACCAGAAAAGCAAATTCATCATGAACTGAGGCATGAGAAACAACAAGAAGCATGAAATCAAGTGACATCTTAGCATGCACCACTGATACCCTCTGTGTGATTTATCTGGGGATTTTCTTGATATGGATTTTTCAAATACTTCTCCCAGCTATGTTGAGTTTTATCAAAGCCCTATGGAAAGACTGGCCTATAAAAACAGAACCATGAGATGCTGGATGAGGTCTTAATGACTTGAAGAAAGTTTTTCCAGTTTGTCCTTGTTTTATTCTCACAATCATGATAATTCTGCCTTCTGTGTTTTATATTTTGTGGCAGGTATGCTGGGGATATCAATCATCTTTATGTTTAAATGTCTGCACCAAGAAGCTTTCAAAGCATTGTACCTATTCATAGTTGCACCCTTCATTTGCAATTTCATTTATCCAAGTTGGTTTTATGCATTTCCAAATAAAACAGGAACAAATTCATTCTGCTTTGTTGTTCTTCCCTAATCCACAGCCATTACCACAGTTCAGTTAGATTCAGCTTGCATGATAGAATTATCATAATATGTGACTTTCAGTATTCAGGTGAAATGTCCTGGTAGATGCATTTGCCAGTGAGATTCTTCTGGGCTGGAATTTTTTAAAAATGCCAGCTTTGTATTATAAAAAAGCTAAACTACAAGGAGCTATCCTATTTGGAACTGTTGATTATCTAGGGGACTGAAGAAATTATGATTTCACTTACTATACTACTGACACTAAGCAGTATCAGGCTAAGTTCATAATTCTTTCACCTTGCTATGTCAGTAAAATCAAGTATCTCCTGAGAAAAAGAACAAATCTATGAAGTAGACAATTTCCACCCTGTAAACTAAAAATATTTTAAGTATTTCCTGGTGGCACACGTAATAAGGAATTCTATTTCATCAGAATTTCTTTTAGCTTTTCCTGTAGAAAATAAGGTTCTTTGGTTTTAAGCGATAGCATACTTTGTCCATGTGGCTGCTTCAGCCAACTTTCTGCAGTTTATTTGAACTCCCCCAACTCTTATCTTACTATCCAGGAAATAAGAGTATTTGACACTGATTTCATTTGCACTTGAATGAGAGCATGATATGAACTAAAAATTTAAAAGCCCCAAGTCCCCAGAATCCCAGACTTTCCTGCTAATAAGTGAGGAAGAAAACTGGCTTAAGACTGAAAGGCAAGAGCAGCCTAAATCCCCACAATCAGCAGCAGCCACCAAACAGACACAGAGAAATGTTGACTTTATCTGATCAGCTTTGTTATCAGAAAAAAAAATCTGCCCAAGTCACAAACTTGATACATTTATTAACTTTGGCAACATACACATTGATACACCAAGAAAGGGAAATCTGAAACAAATACACAAAAAGGGCAACATCTTCAGCTGGTGAAAACTGATGCAGCTCTACTGCATTCAGAGAGCTGAACTGCATTGATTCAAACCATCTGAGGATCACATCTTTTAAAATTTAACCTGCATAGATTTATTTTCTTTTTCTTTTTGGCAATACTTATAGTTACGCCAGTAAGGCACAAGAGCTAGCCCAAGTTAGGTGTCTTAAGGTGATTATGTCTGGGAGGAGTCACTGATCAAACTAAGCCACAGTGTAAACTGGTGAATCTCCTCAAATTAACAGGAGTTGCACCTATTTGCAACAATGCCAAGCTTGATCTGTAAGTTACAGTATTAAGGACACAGTATAGATTGAAGAAGCTAAAATATCTAATTTTGGGCAACTGAAATGACTAGTAAACAGGCTAGAGCATCAGGTTAAAAGAAAAACAGGACAAAGGTCTTGGACAGAACAGTGGGGTAGGATGCAAAGAAGGTAAGAGTGACTGTAGAGACCCCAGAGCACAGTGCTCTCCTCCACTGGTTCACAGCATTCATCTTCCTCGTTTAGCAGTTGTTGGGCTGCAAACAGGCCACTGAAAATCAGTAGTTTCAATCATGCACATCATTATGTGTGTAAAACAATCACATTCAGGATTCTACAAAACCCTGGCCTTTTTTTCCAGTGAAATAATTTAGGTAATAAATATTCTCCACCCTGGAGCGGTATAAAACTTCTATAAAAATAGAAACAACATTCTTGGTTACAGCAGGTTGCACTTGGAGCAGTTGCTCCCACCTATGGTTTTTTATGTTTTTTTTTTTTTTCCTTTTTTTGAAAAGTATATAATTTATATATATATATATATATATAAAAATCCCATTATCACCCTGGAGGCCTTCACACTTCAACACTCTTTTCTCAGAAAACCAGGACACATCTTTCCTATGGTGCAGAATTCAAGTGTACATGGTTCACTTCAGTGTATGTTTACGTTTCTAGAGAGATTCAAATAATTAACACAGAAAGGTACCACATGCCAGCATAACTGGGAAATTTGGCAATCTGGCCTTTGAAATTTTGCCACCACAAAATTATTTAAATAATACTGACAGATTTATCTGTCTGCCATCAATATGGACAGACTGACATTAACTGCTTGATTTTCAATCTAAGAACTGGAAAGGGCTCCCCTCAGATGTTACCTATCAGGCCTTGTGATTCTGAGGTTTGAGATCCTAGGGGGCCCAGTCCCTAGAAATGCCCAAGATTCCCAACAGATCATGGCACACAAGTGGGGATTCGCACCCGAGATCTCAGGTTTGATGGGTTTAGTGCTCCTCCTGCTGGAGCAGAACACGAAGTCCTGACCCCATGTCTGACCCACACACATCATTTAGCAGCTGGATCCCAGAAGTGTTAGCTGGAGCCCTGGGAAACAGCCTTACTACTCAGGGATACAAAGAAAACAAGGAAAAAGAGATATTATGAGGTAAATTGAATTTCTGTTATAGATACAGAAATTGTAAACTTCCTCTTGTGACAGAGGTGGATTTTGGTGGTTATAAAATGGAACTCTACACAGATGTCTTGAAACAGCTCAGGCCAGAGTGTCAAAAGTCCTTTGAGCCCCCTAAACCAGTGAATATCAAAGGCCCATAGCAATGCACTAGCAATTTCACTGGTGTGCAGAAAAAGTGTGTGTTCAGTTAAGGGGTGCGTTCCATTTTCCTTCAATATAAAAGATAACAGCTTGTACCAAAAGGCAGAAAAAGACTGAATGGCTCAGTACTCTGGTTCCACAGCTCCTGGTTTAGCCTGTTTTGCACTGGTACACACCACCTTAAAGGAAAACTGCAGCAGAGAGATACACCTAATTACTAGACCAAGTCACTGCATGAATTTTGTTCATTTAAAAAAAAAAAAAAAAAACCAACAAAAAACCCCAACAAAACAGGAAGTTATCATTTCAATAAACAATCAGCACTTACATTATGCTTATGAAAAGGAATTCATAGCAATCTCTGCAAAAAAAGGACATTATTCCACAGAAATGGGCAATGTGATCAACTGTTAAGAAGAAAAATTGTCAAAAATTTCTGCAGGTCACCAGGGATCTAAAGTTTATTGTGTCCAGACCCAGATGTATTCATCCACACTAAGCTGCCTCTACCTTTCCACAAAACCTAGATGAAGTACATAGGTTAAGTTTTCTTATACAAGGAGAAATTCACTGCATCTCATTAATATTCCACTGTAGATAGAGTGTGAAATTTTCTGGGCAGAGACATTATTTAATAGTTTTATAAAGTGCTGTGTACATTCACACTGCTATACAGACCCTAGTTTATATACAGCAAAGAAAAAAAAAATCACTGCAGTTTTCCTTTGGCTTGTTAATGTGTTCACCCTTTTAGCCCGTCTCCTGCTTTAGAGATGATTTATTAAATCCCCACTGTGGCATACAGTTAAGGAAATTTCAAAGAGCAGATGGGGCATGACAAAGGCTACATGGAGTCAGTTCTTTCTCACCCAGGACTCTGTTCTCCTTGCCCATCTTTGTTTTCATCAGCTGTTCTGCGTTATTTCTGCTTTCCCTTCTCCTCTCTACCCCAAGGCAGTGTGGTGTCAGTTTCTGCTGCTCCCTTTAACCTTCTCTCCCCACCCCCAAGGAGCTGGCATTGGTCCTTCTCAACACACACTGGTTACAAACACAGCAAACTTCAAATAAGGGAGGAAAAAAAAAAAAACAAAACTAAACAAAAAAACCTCAGCGATATGGCACCTAAACTCCAAAGTAAAACACTGGAAACAAAAGCACAAACTTGTCCTCCATCCGAAGCAGGATTCTCAGCAGAGGCTGCAGCAGAGTCTTCGAGGGAAGATGTGCCAGATAGAAGGCATGGATCAGCTTCCAGGACTGTAAAAACACAGCCTTAGGGCTTCGAATCACTAAGTGCGCTCCTCTCCAACTTACCAGAAGATCCTTCTCACTCCAGTCCCGGAGGGGAGGGTGCTCAGTATGGCTTGCTGTCGTTCTTGGAGCGCTTGAGCTGTACTTTCAGCCGCTTCATGCCGATCTGGAAGCCGTTCATTGACTGAATGGCAGCCTGCGCAGAGACAGGATTGTCGTAACTTACAAAACCTGAGGAGAGGAAAACACACAATTACCCCGGGCCAGAGCTGCCTGTAATGGCTACTCACAAATGGAAACGCAGGCACTCACAAGGTCGGAGAGGACTGCATGAAGTGCCACTTTCAGAAGCTCACAACTGTTTCAGACTCCTCATAATAACTTCTAAAGCTCTCAAACAATGCATTGCTTTCTGACATATGGAACTTGGGCACTTTGGCCAGAAGATATACACAGCTTGGGAAATCAACATGTTTCAGTGTATCAACAAAATAAGTACTGCTGTTTACAAGAACTCATACCTGTGAGAAAACCAAACCTGGAAAATGTTCATCCAGATGCAAAAGCTCATTAAAGATACAAAAAGCTCATTAAAGATACAAGACAGGAACCACCCTCATGACATTATGGGAGAAGATTTGTTTGGAGTGAAATAGCTGCCAAGGAAGGGTAGCACTGGCACCACTATTGTTTAGGTTGCTCTCAGATGGAAGGTTGCACATCATTCCTGGAAAGATTATCCTGAAAATAAACTTCTCCAGTGTTTTGAAGGAGCCTATTTTAAATAACTCCATTCAATGTCTGAAGTGAAAATAACTCCCACTTCAGGCAATGGCAATGTGTCCATATATAAGTGTTATAGCTGAATGATCAGCATATTTCTGTGCTCTCACAAAGCATCAGATTGTCCAAACTTTTGGCTGAAATAAGAAAAAATTCAGGATTTTATGTAGACACAAAGCTATCAAAACCATAGAGAAAGGTGTGCCTCTCCCATTCCATCACAAGAAATCTCCATATAACAGTCATGAGAGGTTACAGCACCACAAAAATGCAATATGGTAACCACAATAGTTATATCTATAAAGAGAAATAATTCATAATCATAATGTGCTAAGTAATATGTACAAATTATTATTGAAACTATTGAAAAGATAGGAAGAGGCAAGAGGAAGAACTCTCTCAAGATTCCAGTCTGCAAACACAAATAACAATCACATATCATTCTGAGTTAGAAGGGATCCACAAGGATCAAGGAATCCAACTCTTAAGTGAATGGCCCAAAAGGGGATTGAAGCCACAGCCTTGGCATTATTAGCACAGTGGTCCAACCAACTGAACTAATCTCAGTGAGAAATATCTAGGGTCAGAACACTATAATAGGGCACAATAGTATGAAACTGTGAAAAGCAAAAAGTCACATTGAAAATCAGGAAAATACAGTTTATTGGTGGAAGCATTTGGTTTATTTATTTATTAGGAATATATAGATTCCCTACTTAGCTAGACTAGACAATATACTGAAAAAGAGATTACTATGAAAGTCACCTTTTTACAGGTAATGATTTATTAGAATAACAAAATATCCTGAGTTGGAATGGATCCACTAAGATCACTAAAGTCCCTGAGAATCACACTGTTCACCTGAGAGCACTTTCCAAACACTCCTTAAACTCTGTCAGGCTGGTGCTGTGACCAGTTCCCTGGGGAGCCTGTTCCAGTGCCCATGCACCCTCTGGGTGAAAAACCTTTTTCTAATATCCAACCTAAACCTCCCCATACCCAGCTTTTATCCTGGGTCCTGTCACTGGTCACCAGAAGGAAGAGATCAATGTCTGCCCCACTGCTTCCCCTCAAAGGAAGCTGTAGATCCAACATACCAAAACACTTGCTTAGATTGGTCTGCTTGTCAATGAAAACCTTGGCAGAGACGACATTTCCAAATGGCATGAACATCTGCAGCAGATCCTGATCCCCAAACTCCTGGGGAAGATGGTAGATAAACAGATTGGCTCCCTCTGGACCTTCAAACAAGTAAGAAAATAAATTCAGAAAGAGCATGGATATCACATACCCACTGCACAAAAAAGGTGGAAGAGACAGTCAAGACAAATTTTCTAGATAAAACAATGAAATTACTGTTTACAGTCCTGCAGACTTGATTCCAGAATAACCTTTGCTGGGATTGATCACTCAAATAATTCTAGCTCTTTCTGACCACTTTTGTTTGTACTTTACACATTGTGTCAAAACTGGTTCACAGATATTTGCTGTAATGACAGCTGAACAGTAAAGTTTGAGTGCTTTGTTCAGATGTTGACTGAACAAAAAAAAATGGATATGCAAAACCTGTGGTCCCAAAGCAATTAAGTAAATTTCCAAACAAAATACAAATAATCACATTGCTTGCAATCTGACAGATTCTCTTCTAAACACGCTACATTTTGCTGAAAACTTACTCCTACATTGTACATTACATTACATATTAAATTTAACCTGAATCTGAAGAGTGAAAAAACTGGCATTAAGTAGCTGTTGGAAGAGGTGAAGGACCCAGAAAACAACATTAACAAAACCACATCTGATTCTCTGACAGTGGGATCTGTCAGGCTGTGAACTCATATTCTGCTTCCCTCTGAGAACATTCAGGAGTATAATTAAGGAAGCACTTAAGACCAGACAAATCCCATGAGAAACATCCTGTATAAAAACTACTTTGAGCAGCCCTTAGTAGAAAGATCCCATAGACCTTTTTAATCTTCAGTAACTCCTGGATTCTAAGAAATGACACCAAATAAAAAAAATCTGCAGGCAAGGAAGGTGCAAGGGCTAAGCTTGCCCTTTTGAAAACCCGTCTCAAGTAGCTTCTATAACTTTCTGCCTACCTTCTTTTTGACTTCCTGCTGCACCAATACTCTGCTGTGTTAAGAGACTCTGGTTATAGAGTGTGGGCAGTGCAGCAGCAGCATATTGCTGGATTCCAGAATAAGCCTGTGTGAGGGCTTCCATTGTGCTACCTGTCCCATTTGAGAGACCACCACTGCCAAGTCCTCCATTTAAGGCTGCCATTCCTGTATAAGAAAAAGGAAATAAAAGATGACTGCGTGCTTCCACTGAGCCAGATCAATAACCTTTCAAATGCTCTGCACAATTACAAAAAGCAGGGAGCAAAAAAATCACCCCAGAGACCTATCACAGGCTGAGGAATGAGAATCAGCTATTCCCCCAAGCCAGCACTACACATAACTTACCTGCTAAAGAGCTAACGTTGAGGCCTGCTGTAGCACCTGCCAGTGTCTGCAAAGCTCCAAGAGAAGCCATTGGATTAACAGAGGAGCTGCTACTGGAACTAGGTGAGGAACCTGCTATTAAAATAAAACAATTAAACTTCAACCAATATTTTTTAGTCCTGATAATTCAACTTCTTCATTAAGTTATTCCAGTAGGAAAAACTAGTAAGGAAAAGATTCAGGCAACACAGGATATTTTATGTAAAAAAAAAACCACCCCAAACCCACACAACTTACTTGGTCATACTGCTTATATGTTCTAAGCCCTTCCTACATTTAAAAAAAATTCTACTTCATCATAACATCTACTCTTTGTAGCAATAACAATGTCAGTAAGACAACTAAGATTGAGACATTAAACAAATACTGGCTAAACTGTATCTCAACATAAGGTAACCAGCAGTGATGCCCTGTTTCCTGCTGTCTAAAGTAAGAGTCACTTGCTATGTATTAACACATATCCTTGAAACATCACTCAAGGTGAAAAAGACCTGCAACACAGGTAGTAGGGACATTAAAAAAGGCTGAACATACGGTTTTCCCATACTGCCAGAACAGGAACACCACATGCCCAGATTATTTTGACACATTAAATAATTTTCTATTAAAAATCCTGCTGCCGCAGCTGGGGCTAGGACTGAGAGACATCTTGAAATGTACATCCAAAAATAAACAGCTCGTCCTCTATTCCAGCAACATCTTCAACTACATTGATTCAGCTAGAGAAGTCTATCAATATAGTACCTAGGACAGTAACAGCTTACATGGCTCACCAAATTCTACACCAGGTAGGGTTAGTTCTACGGAAGCCAACATCAAAATCATGAGAAAAAAAAAGCTGGTATGTCAAAAGAAAAAGAAGTTCACACTGAGATCATCTACAAAGATTTTGGAGATGATAAAATAAGAAATGCATAGTATTTTCTGCAGAAGAAAAGCTATATGTATTGCTATTAACCAAGATATTTATATTTACTGCATAAAATGCACTAGAAAATATTTATGGATGCTAAAAATTAAAAGATATTGAAGACTGATGCTGTAGAGGCATCTTGTAATCTGTTTGCAAGAGGAATTTAACAGTTTGACCAAGGAGATAAGAGAATTGAATTGGAGGAGTTTCCAATTTTCCTCATGTTTTTGTGATTCTCAATTATGCTGCATACATCCATTAAAACTTTTAAAAGAATTGTCAGCATCTTTCAAGTAGTTTCACACACACTTAATATTTACCATTTCATCTTTGTGGCATAAAGTGTCTACTGGGGTGGGATATTGCAACTATTTAAATGGAATACAGCCTAACAACCCCCCCAACTAAAGTAGCTGTACCTAACCAAAGCTGCATGAGAACCAGAGCTGCACTTCATACCACTTTCTGTAATAACAGATGGAATGACAAACCTCCTCTAGTACATGTTAAGACAAACTGTTCTAATAAATAAAAAACTGAAAGTCCATGTCCCAAACTATTTTAAGATGCTTACTCTAATGAAAAGGAGACACTTCCTGTCTTACTGTCAGTAGCATGTTAAATGTTGGGAAAACACAGGGAACAAGTTACAGTATAACCCTCAAGCTGGAAGAAAAATTAGCACAGCTGGCTGAATAAAAACCAGAGTTCAGAAATCATACAGTTACCTGGATTTTAGAATACCACTTGTTTCTGCAACATTTCACTGCTGATCTTTATAATTCAAATAGACACTATATTTGACAGATGAGAACACCATTTAAAAACCCTTCCAAACCTATCCCAAATAAAATAGCAGCAGCTAAGGAAAATAATGGCTAGAGAACAAAGTGAGAGGGAAAATGGATACTTTCCCTACTTTAAAAGACTGATTTTAAATAAGTTAAGTTAAACCACTATAAAAAGCTGATCACAGTTATTTTAGTTTAGCTGCCTTTATGAGAAATTTCTTTAGGCAAAACAAGAAATGTTTTAGTACCGAAAATGCCGAGAAAACTAAAGACTTGTCTGTATTTTGTTTATCCTGTGTGCACAGGAATTGAAGATAGCATCCGATTTCTGATGATGACAAAAGGTAGATAAGTAACAGTAGAGCAGAAATACAGGGCAATTACAAAGGAATGCTTCCTGTGTATAGCCTATATGCCAACAGAGCCATCTGTGAATGTAGGATTTTTTCAGCCAAAGGCAATGCCTTTATTACAGTTATAATTTTCATTCATTAATTTTAGTGCAATGTG
This sequence comes from Passer domesticus, assembly GCF_036417665.1. Classification (NCBI taxonomy): domain Eukaryota; kingdom Metazoa; phylum Chordata; class Aves; order Passeriformes; family Passeridae; genus Passer; species Passer domesticus. The sequence continues at coordinate 39,636,837 of NC_087479.1, forward strand.
AAAACCAAATTGTTGGACTCTACTCTGTTCAAAGGCACAACTTCTGCAATTTAATCATGCACTATGCTAAGAAAAATATGGCTTTTATTTTTAAATGATCAGGTGGCAACTTGACCTGATATCCTGCAATTCTGTTGTTAAAATATCTAATGTCTGTTTTTTCCCTATTCATCTTCATCACAACAATAATGTATTTGTACGCTGCAATCATATCCTTCTCACATGTCAGTCTTCTATTTTTCAGACTATTCCTAAAAGCAAAGGAGTTTCATGGTTTTAGTCATAATTTCTGTTCTTCTGTTTCTCCTGTGTTATATTTTAGATCAGGATATAGAACAAAGCAACGGGAATGGGAAATCCATATTGTTTTATACATTTTCTTTACTCTATCCCTAATTCTTAATGTTGTTTCTGTGCAGTTTTTGGTGCACTGTTGGGATTTTTTCTTGCTGCTAAGGTTATGTTTTCTTAGATCTACATACTGAGGTATATCTAGTAAAAAAGGCGAACTCTAACAGAAGTAGCTGAAAATGCTTAAGAAGATTTTAAGAAAATTTGAAAATGTAATAAAGAACAGCTTTGTAGAAAGATACTGAAAGACATTATTAGAAAGAAGATGAAACTCAGATAAGGACATCAAGTAGCAACTTGTGGAGGTAGGTAAACTGAGAGAACAGTAAGTCTGTCCTAATTTAGTCATGTAGCATCTGAGCAATGACCTAAAGAAAAGTTAAATTCAGGTGATGAATCTGACTGAACTGTACGTGAATTAGTTCCAGTAAAACCAGAAATATTCTGCTATCTCTGAAAACAATCTTCTTGTTGTCACATCAAGGCTAGGAAAATCATGTAAGCTTTGACGTTGCCTTTGGAAGGAAGAGAAACTGAAACATACCTCAGTGTTTGCAACCATTCTATTTTCCTCTGAAGTAGATAATTATTATTGGTGCTCACGTCAAAAAGATGGCAGACAGGACACTCTTAACCTGAGATACTTCTATAGTACTTCCTTGGATGTTCCTTTCACAAGCTAGCAGTTTGAGTTTATTTACAGCCATGGTCTCTGCAACGACGACTACATAACAGCAGCAGACTGTTCAGTTCCAAGAGCTGACCTTCAGCAAGGCTGAAGGTTTTACTTCACTCCATTCAAAATACACAACTTGGACAGTGCTTAGAACTATCTAAAGAAAATTGTCTGAAATGGGTAGGAAGGCAGCACAACAACAGTACTTAAACCCCTCTGAGTTCCACCATTCCAACATGTAACCCATCCATAAGTCCATGGAGTGCACTGTGTAGACTTCCAAGCTCCCCAGATACAAATTATATCAGTGCAGATGAAAGAAAATCAAGAAGGCAACTGTGCAGAAGACTGTCTGGATTTTTCCACCAATTATGCAATTTGAGTAGAGATGTCCAAATAAGCATCAGGTGAACATTTGGATGACAGATGGAGAGAAGTCAAGGAGTTAGTCATCTCATCTGCAGTTAGGTTTAAGAGGTTATCACAGAAGATGTTGCCATATGTCCCTCAGACAAGGCAGGCACTTACTAACACATGGTACTGAACTGCTATATACTGAATTTCTTCAAGGTCTGTGTGTGGTTCAGGAGGGATAGATGTTTTCTGTGTGGAGCCCAACAGCCTTCTATGTGAACATATACAGAGTGAATGCACATATGAGTATTAATCAAAACAGAATCTCAAGTTTACTTGAAGACTAAAGAGTCAAAAAGCTGTATAATTACAGGAAGTATCATAGGATTGAATGTGTCTGTACACATTGAGGCTTCCAGTCATCCCAGTTTGAGTGTAGTCCTAAAAGGTGAAGTGCATTTATACCTCTAACAAAAAGCACTAGAACTGTTTCAGAATTTGATGTTAGTGACTACTTATAGACAACACACCCTTCAAAACTTTTTATTTCTTTTGAACAAAGCTAATTTTTACTACTTAAAATGATATTTGAAATTAGGTTTAAAGAGCAATACAATAGTGCCTGCTTCATGTTACAGGCCTGTGAAGAGTTAACTGATAAATTTGTAAAGGATATTAATACAAATGATCCACCATGATAACTGAATTGTTGACAAACAACCATTTAGTGATATGACTGATGATCAGAAGGTTATTTGAATTGAGCACAGAAAGCACTGGCTACTTCCTACCCCTAAGCCCCTCCAAGAGCATGATAAAAAATGGAACAGAATCCTGAAATATGTCCCTCATCAAGGAAAAAGGAACCTGCATAGTTCTGTGGAACAGCCAAAATTCACAGAGGGGAAGCAAACTCCAAAGAATCACTGAATAGTAGCATAACTTCATTTGAAAGAGACCTCTGTAGATTATCCTAACAGTCTGCTCAGAGCTGATCTAACCTCTGAACTTGAAAATGTCCTTTCCAACTGAATTCTCAGTCTCTGAAATGATGGAGATTTCACAGCCCCTCTGGCACCTTGTTCCTGAGCTTGAACACTCTTGCCAATAATTTTATTTTTCTATCTAATCAGAATTTTCTTGGCTACAACTTGTGTCCATTGCCCTTGTCTTTTCACTGCACACTTCTGAGAAGGGGCTGTGTCTGCTTTTTCTAGCACATCTGACGTTTGAACTTCACAACCTGCCAGCCCTTCTCCATCTCAACAAAACAGAGAATAAACTTGCTGCAGTCATCAGACTAGACAGCCAATAAGGAAATCTTAGTTTTAAATGCCAATCTCAACAAATTGTAACCTGACAAAGCATGAGGAAATATAGGAGAAACTGTCAGATATATTCACCTTCATGCTTGCTTTATGATGAAGAAGCATTAGTTGGCTATGAATGCAGCTTTTCTGTAGTCTGAATTCTTCATAGTTTTTTGTTTGTTTTCTTTTGGTTTTTAATTATAGAATACGATACATAGCTATGAGTCAAGACAAATTTTAAAATTTCAATCTTTTAAGGATTGCAGACCATGAAATTTTTATGCAAAAAATGTCCTGCACTCTTTGAGTGAACACTCTTTGAGTGTTGAGAGAACACTCTGGACTAATTATTTCTTGGGAATTTCTTTAAGTAGAAAACTGTGCAAAGCACCCATGGTTTAACTCCCAGTCATGTGACAGAAGGTTTTCTAAACAGCTTTTCCTTGTAATCTCTTTATAATCTCTTAGCCGGGCTCCTTGGTCCTCCTACGCAACTCAAAATCTACCTGTGGAAATTTAAAACCCCCTCCTTCCAACCCTCTTTGGTCTCTCACAATCACAGGTGAGGATGTCAACTCTCTAGGACAGAAGCCAGAGATGCTGGAAAACTGTCACTCTGAAAATACAGGGTCTCCCTTCCCATGCTAGGATTTAGTAATAACTCAAAATAGGATAGAAATAACTGAGCAGAATACTGACCCTCATTTGTGATAAAAGCTTAGTATGTCTGCCATAAGCACAATTGAATTTATTTTTAGTTTTTTGCTTGTTGCATTTAATGATGAAATTTAACAACAAGGCAGCAAAAGAACACTATTTGGACATTCTAGTATCTCTTGTTAATGTACATAACCTAAAGTTTAAAAAACCCAACTCAAAAAAAACCAAAACACAAAAAAGCCACACAAAAAGAAGATACTGATTTTTATGTGCAACTCATACACTAAATTCTAGACAACTACTTTCCAGTGAAGTGCTAGGTGTCTGTTTATTCTACTTTTATGAGGAAGTTATAATATTCTTCTCTTCATTAATGGAATATAAATTATACTGTTGTAGTGCACAGAACGCATTACCTCATACTAAAGGCATTTTCTCTTTCCATATTGAAAGTAACAGGGTGCATTTACCAGTACCTGCCTAAAATCACACATAAAGCAAGTATATGATGAGATTGTAATAATACGACTTGAAGGAGATCACCTACCTTTCTGCTTCATGATGACCTCAAAAATTCTTTTTACTCTAAATTAATCTGACCATTTGGAGGAAGAGACACAGCAGGTAAAAAAGCTTTTGCTAGTGGCAAAGATATCTATCCTAAACAGAGGCCAGTGAATCCACTAGTAAACTGTTTCTCTATTAAAAATCAACATGAAAGTGACAAAAAGGGATAGACAAAACAGGTGACATCTATCCTGAAAGGACTTCCAGGGCAATGCAGGGGCAGTCTCTTACCTGAGCTGGTGAGCACGCTCAGGGGGCTGCTGGAGGAGGTGAGCGCAGCCGTGCCGCTCGGTGTGTTCTGAGCCGCGCTGGCCGCGGCTGCCAAGGCGGCCAGGTTCTGTAACTGCATCGCGTTCAGTCCTGCAACACAGGGAGGAATGCCCAGTGTCTCCTGTCACAGCCACGTCACCCACGTGTAACACAAACAGCAAGCTCATCACGAGGCACCAGTGGGAAGGAGCTTAAAAGCAACAGGCTTAATACTAGTTTTACTGATCTTTCCTACATCGCAGTTCCTTGCTATATTTTTCTTCGCCCAGACAGATGTGATTCTGAGAAAGGCCAGGTAGTCATTATGCCAGATGGAGACTACAAAGGACAGAAATTTTTGAGCAGTGATCTCTCCAGTCAACAAAACATAGGAGTGAAGCCAGGGTCTGAGTGAGAGCTCATGTGCAAGCTACTGAACTTGCCCAGACACCAGGCCAACAACTTCTCCCACTCTTATGTCCCTCCATACTCTTTGTATGTGGACAGCAGTAACTGAAAAATTCTTTCATGAAGGCCTCACACCTCACACACAGAGGCCACAAAGTCGTGGCTTCAACCCATCATCAGATGAGAATCAGCATGTTTTGTTTGGTCCCCCTGGCAGCCAAGAAGCAACAGTCAATTGTGAGACAGTTGTTAAGTGGCAGCTTGTGGCCGCAGGATCAACCAATATATGTGTAAGCTGGTCAAACCCACTGGAAAGGAAAACAGGAAACCTCAGGCATGCTGTGTGCTGGTAGCAAGGAATACTGCAGGGGGAGGAAGGGACCCCTGTGTTTATGAGTTTTGCTAGCCAATTTATTCATCTGACACACCTTCATTTTGAGCCACCATTTTTGAATGAAACCATTTGCTCAGTACTGACTGTATTTTGCTCTCTTTTTCTGCCAGAGGATCCATTAGAACGGATCTCCTCCTGAATTGTAACCATCCTTTGGTAGACTAGCTCCATTCTTCCAATTCTGCCTCCCTTCACCTTTCTCTTATTTTCAATTTTTTGTCTCTAACTTTGATTATTTAAACAATTCCTCCTCTCTATCTGACTTCAGACAATCCCTAATACTTATTCCCAACATAATTAGAAACAAAACTAAATTAATCACCCTTCATTTAAAAACATCAGAACATCCTAAGCAGAGGTGGTATCTCATCCTTTGGATACTCAGTAAGACCTTGGGAGAAAAGCACACATCTCAAATAATTAAAACATCAGTTTTGTAATTTAAGCAGCCAACAGACAACATAATGCATTACAAATGAATTATTTTCTAAAGTACTTCTAATACCTTTAGTATAGTTTCTTTGTTTTTTTTAAACTCTTTTTCAGTGGTTTTCTGTTTGTGGCAGGATGTGTTTCCTTTGGCAAATGTAATTCCCAAAACAAGTGAATTCTGCCTTCATTTAGATTCTCAAGATTCCATTGTAACATAAAAGCATGAATTAAAATCAAGAAGTTTTCTACTTTGCTTTTATTGTGCTACAGAGGGTTAAAAGTGCAAGTGTTGGAGCTAATGAAGAACAGAGCAGCTTGTTCCTCACTGAAGCAGTTTGTCATGTGCACGCTGCACCTGTCCTCTTGTCATCATACTGTTTTCCCGTCTGCTTTCAAGCAGTGTCGAGATTAAATTCTGTCTGCAAAGTCTGATCAAGTGTGGGATCTAATAACCTACTTAATTTTTCTTTCTATGAATTTCAAGAAAGGACATCAGCTGAGATATTATCAAGATCTTAAAACTACAACTTTTTTGGTAGGGAATCACAGACAGAGATGCAATATACTATTTATATGTCTGGATTTTCAGTTTTTAAGGTGTGGCGGTTTTTTTGTTTGTTTGGTTTTTTTTGTTGTTTTGTTTTTGTTTTTTTTTTTTAATAGTGAAGAAAGAATTACCCTGGAAACTTCTCAATCTCAGACAGTTATCCCCTTCCCTCTGCCCCAGTCCTTACTGCTGTACTTTCTTCTTTATTACATCTTGTTTTTAAGCAGACACAAGAAGCGGGAAAGGCAGGATCATGTGCACAACAAAATCATTTATAGATCACCCCCCCCCATGATATTAGTGAAATGGTTTTTTTAAAAAAGTTAGTTTTTGCACGAGTCTTAGATCTAAGAGCTCTGAAGAGGTCTAACATGAAAGAAATCCATGTAGCAAGCTGAATTTGGAATCAACTTCCAGTATAAATCAAAATTCTTACAAATTAAAATCTAACACTTTGCAAACACTTGTAATTGTTACTGATGGGTGCACCAGCCAACAGAAGTCAGATCTACAAAGACACTTTTGGATGAACTTCTGCACAGAAAGGGCACGTGATATTGGCAACTACCATTAAACTCCAGGAGGCAATTTGAAAAGTTATAAGTCTTCAGTATTAAAATCAAAACTATAGATTTCTCTGCCAGCAGAAGAATTTAGAGAATGTGGTGAATGGAGTTGCTAACATGTGTTTTATTATTCCCAACTGTGTGAAGACAAAAGTGACAACCTATTTACAGCTCCAAGACTGCTATACTCAATGAATGTTCTGACTAGCAGTCCACAGCAAGGAATTTGGCTCTTATCTCTGAAGCTGATTTTCCATAACAGTAATGGCATAATGAACTGTAATTCAAATAAATGAATAAAAGAATCTGAATGAAGCATTAGCTTACATTCCTAAAAACAATGTACTTCCAACTTAAATGCTTTGTTCTTAAATGTATTGAAAATGGGAAAACTAAGAATCCAGAATCACTGAAAACACGTGCATTAGTGAGTGCCTATTTAAAAAACACAGTTCTTCACATATGCACCTTTTGGATGAAAGCAAATATAGAGAGCATTCTTTTTGCTACCCATAAGGTAAGACAATTTTAAATGCCAGAGGTTGGAGAGATACCACCACTTACCTTGGGGACAATAGTTAAGTAAGATTAAGAAGGAACATCCACACTTGTAGCAGAGAATTCTTGTCATTTCAAAGGAGTAGGCAAACAGGACTACTCATTTCAAATGAGATTAAAATGCCTACAACAGCCTTTTGGCTACTTCGTCTACCCTTGTTCGCTTTTGTTTGGCCCTGAATTTGTCTTCTGGTGGAAGAAAACTCACCTCCCATTGGGTGGAGGCTGCTCAGTGTGTTCAGGTTCCCAGATGAAGCAGCTGCTGTCTGCTGAAGGAGCTGCAAATAAAGCTAGACATTACACCAAAAAACAAAACAAGAGTGAGAGTGAGGGCTGGCTCTGCTTCTGGGAGAAACTGCATCACACCACAGCCAGAGCGCCGTCACAAATTAATTCCTGCAGCCCATGCACCACACCACAGCAAAGTGTAAACACAGCCAGAGCACCACCACAGTGAAGCTCCACGTAGCCCATGCAGCACTTTGCAGCCAAAGCAACAGCACAATGCTTTTCTCACTCAACATCAGCAATGCTGAGAGAAAATGATAGCCAACACACCAAGACAAAACCAGCAGAATCACAAGTGAGAGACAATTCCTATTCAAAGCACCTAAGGCAGGACTGTCACACCTAAGGATATGCTACCTCAAAACAGACTGCACAGCTGACACTGCCAGCATGGGACAAATGGCAATGCCATACCAAAACCAAGGAGCCACAAGAAGAGGGAACCTCCTCTACTCTCCTTATGCACAGCAGACATAAAAGACACTTCAACCTTCAGCTCAGAAGGTTTTTAGAGATTTCCAAATCCTTCTTCTATTAACTAGCTGTTATTAAAAAAATTCCAATCTACCAAAACTAAAAAAGTAGTAAGAGAATTGTCCCATTTCAACTATACACCATACCAAGAATGAGATGAAATTTTCTTTTTCTGTTCCTCAAACTTAATATTACATGAATACAGTTGTCAGAGCTACACTGGCAACTCTCATGAGTCACAGCACATCAGTTTTTAAAAAGTTCATCCTTTAGGAACCCAGTAAAATCAACTGAAATGACACTGCAGTCTACCCTCTGTTATATCATTTTTGCTAAACAGAATAGCTTCTCTCTGTTTTCTGTAGGGTTTGCTTTTATTTGGTTGGTTGTTGCTTGGGTTTATTTACTTTGCTTCCAATCTGATCATCCTTTCTATATGGACAGTACCACGTACTGTTCCAGGTTTCACTGGAAAAGGATGACAGAAATAAAGGAAAATGATAAAGGAATACAAGAACTATCAGACATGAAAAGGGCATTTATAAGGTAAACGTTGAGGCAGTACTATATAAAGAAAAAGCACATTCTACAGAATGCAGGAGAAAAACCCAAGGTTTCAGTAAATTAGGGCTACTGTGACTGGGGTTGAAATGTTCCCATAAAAGTACCCCAACTAGATGAGAGCACATAACACGATTTCAGCCTTCCCATCCACGAAATGGGGATTTAGAACCCAGCTCCTATATTGCAGGAGCCTTCTAAAAATTAATATATCAAACACTGCAAGACAGTCAGACACTCCAATGCTTGAAGAGATGAAAAGAACCCAAATCAGAAACTCACTGCTAAGTACTGGGGTCCAAGTGTGTTGAGACCAGCCAGGTTTCCCCATATTGAGGCAGCACTGATCTGTTGCATTTGTTGCTGAAGTTGCTGAGCAATTCGTTTCTGCTCTTTGTCCTTCTGCGTGTCTGCAAATTTTACAACAATGGGAGAAGAGCAACCCTGCAAACAGCAATTCAAACAATTACATACTTGCTATCCCCAGCAGTCACAAAAATACTGAATTAAGTCCCAGTCATTGGAATCATTCCTCTCCTCCTCTATGCATACATACAGACATATATATATATTTTTTTTCCCAAACAGAACATTTCATCGAAGGCTCAAAATCTTGTTTGCTTTTAATTCTATTTTGTATTTTGGTATTTTCTCTGCCGATAAAGTTTCCATCTCCAACTCGTTTAAAAATAGAGCAAAACAAACACAAGGATCCAGGAGCAGTTTTTGTGAAGGAACACACAACTGCACTTGTCCTTCTCTCTGCTCTCTAGTCCCTGAAACTCCACAGTGACTGCCTGACAATTACATCTGCTCCTGACACCCACTAACGTGTTTTACCTCCATGGTTTGTGCTTGGTGCATTGCTTTGATTGCTGTTTGTGCCATGGCTCTTGTTGTAAAAGTCACAAATGCACAACCTGGGGAAAGAACAAAAAAGAATCAAGTTGTTCACTACCTCCACAATTATTGAGATGAATACAGGAAGGAAAATGCTTATTGGGCAGGAGGCAGTGTAGGTGGGAATCACAGAACAAGCTCAAATGCCAGGTTGAGTTGCAAAAGGCAGCGTCCAGCATCCTCAAACTGCCAAAAAAGCTTATTGCTTTGCTTACCTCGGCTCAGGCCATCCGGGCCCCGTAGTATCCTGCATTCTTCAATCTGCCCAAAGGGGGAGAACATCACTCGAATGTCATTTTCATTGCACTTCTTGGATATCATTCCAATAAACAACTTCCTATCTTCTACTGCTAAGGAATCAAAAGATAAAGAGTATTAACAGCAAATATGTGCTTACTAGATCTTAGGTCTTCTTTGTTAACTGCAGTTATTTCCCTTGTATTTAGGATATGGGCTTATCAAAACCAGATTCCCAGTAATAGACTGTGTCTTCAATTTAAGAGTATGCATATGAGGTATTTCAATGAACGTGACATATGTCTGTTTTATGATTTTATGTTTATGTTTTGCTGACTATTTTTAACCTGTGAAGTCTGTGAACAACAGGAATGTAAAAAAAAAAAAAGGAAAAAAGTATGTCAAATTCAGCACTTCCCTGTATCTCTTCAGTTCTAGGTGAGAGAAGGCTTGAATGTGGTTTATTGGACTACTTCCATTGTCTTCCCTCTGCTTATTCTGTCTTTAGACTACCAATATATACCTAAATGCATATAAACAAGCAAATAAACTGCAGAAAGTGTCTTTTTAGCCTCATGTCAATCACCTAAATTTAGATATGCCCATATCCTCATGCTCCTCTCTCAACAGTGAAAGCAACAGCAGTTGCTAAAACCGAACACTTCTGTTAGTGATCCGCCCATTCTGATCTGCACCAAAAGCACAAAAATAACACCTCAAATCAAACCACGGACTGTGGGCTGCCTCTAAATACCGATGCTATTAGACATATTAGAGTTGAAGAATACCTTTCAGAGTGTAGACTCTTTTAAAATAAACAGTTCAGAAAGGCATTTCCCTTAACTTTTCAGTTAGTTGTTACTAATGTCAGCTAAAGGTCACCTGAGCGGGCTAAATCTAAATTCAGATTTTTATACTCTCGATTTACTTATTTAAGGATGCTGATCACCTCTGAAACACTTTCTTTTACAGGATGAAGTGATTTATTCACAATATCACTTGAAAATATAAAACAGTTATACAACATTCATCACAATATAAAATGATGAAAACTCTACCACATTTTGAAGCTTCAAAAAAGTCTTCTTCTATTTAATGCTATAGTGAGGGGAAATCAACTTATCTGTTGAGTCTTCTATGATGCTGGAAAGGAAGACACCAAACTTTTCCAGCAGACACGACTTTAACTGGACATTAAATCTTAATGCTGTACATAATTCAATTTCTGGTCTTAGAGCAGAAAGCTGCTTTCAAATCCTTTTAGCAGTACATTTTAGTTCAAGAGATCCAGAATCCCTTGTTTTGGTGGCAAAAGTAATGTTTCCTTATTTATTGTTGTCACCTTCACTTTTTATTAACACTCAGAGTTAAATAATAGCCTCAAAAATAACATCCTAAAATTCCATTGGATACTTTTTCAACTTTCCATTATTTTCCAGGATATTTCTATGTGTGTTTCTATGTAATGCAGGGTCAGTTTTAGTTTAGAGAACCTATTCTGTTCTCCTCCCAAAAAGACTTCAAAAGAATGACTCCTTTCTAGATATATTTACACAGGTACATGTCCTATATACCCATGGAGGAATCTGCAGATGGAATTACTCCTACTACATGTTACCCATACATCCCATCTTCTATTTTCTATTATATTAAGGGGTAAGCTTTCTCAAACCAGGACTATCTTCTCCATGATGCAACACAAACTACTGCAAATGAAGAAAATAAAATTCGGCTGAGCCTAGAAAGGCTGAAACTACAGGATGCTAAATGCTTTTTTGCTTAGGTTGCAGCAATACAGATACATACATATTTGAACATGCATATGTACTATGTACATAAAGGAAAGGCATTTCTCATAAGGAAATGAATGGTAGATGATAAATTCTTAATCCATCTGAAATGGCCAACATGCAGAAATATTCAGTTTTTCTTCTCTACTGAACCGCTGTTAATTCTCAACCTCTCTTGTCTGCTACACAAGTATTTTTGACTCCTATCCTAGCTGCAACAGGGACATTGGACAAACACTTGAAAAAACATTTCTATATTTCATAAAATCATAGAATAGATTGGTGCAGAAAGGACCTTAAAGATCACCTAGTTCCTTTGACTGCTTAAAGCCCCACCCAGACAGGTCTTGAACAGTTCCAAGGATGGGGCACCCACAGTTCCTCTGGGTAATGTGTTCCAGTCTCTCACCATCCTCACAGTAAAGAATTTCTTCATAAAATCCAATGTAAATCTCTTTCAGTTTAATACTGTTATCCCCTGTGCTATCGCTATACTCCTAGATAAGCAATCCCTCCACATCCTCCTTATAGGCTCCCTTCAGGTACTTGGAAAGCTGCTAGAAGGTCTCCCTGGAGCCTCCTCTTTTTCAGGCAGAACAACCCCAACTCTCTCAGCCTGTCGTCACAGAGGAGGTGTCCATCCCTATGATTATCTCGATGGCCCTTCCCTGAACATGCTTCCCAGGTCCATGTCTTATGCTGGGGGCCTCAGAGCTGGACGCAGTACAAAACAGCAGAGGGAGACTCACCCCCTCAACTAGCTAAGCCTCCTTTAGATATAGCCCAGCATATGACTGGCTTTCTGGGCTGCTTTCAATCCACTCATCACTCAGTCTGTATCCATGTTTGCAGCACCTTGGCCTTGCTGAACTTCATGAGGTTGGCACAGGCCCACCTCTCCAGCCTGTCAAGGCTCCTCTGGACTTCTTTCCCTCTAGGGTACCAACCACAGTACTCAGCTTGACATCACCCATAAGCTTGCTGAGGATGCATTCAATCTCACTGTCCATGTCCCCAACAAAGATTTAAACCACCTTAGTACAAAGAAGAACTCACTGGATGTTTCCCTAACTGACAACATGGTTCTACCACAAGCAGCAGTGGGAGAGATACTCTGAGTCATGGAATTTGAGAGACAACACTCACACTACCTATTATTGAAAACACACCTTTCTGCTTTCACTTTTTTTTCTTTTAAAAAACCAGGCCTCCAATTAAAGACTTCATCAAAAGCTGTTAAGCAAAAGGGAAATCCTCAAGCTGCCTGACTAGCACAAATGATGACACCAAACTGGGACTTTACTAAAGCTTACCATTACTCTTTTCACTGTCAGCTGGTTTCATCTGGATAGGATGGTGCATCTGAAATGTAAAAAGATTATTTCATCCCAGATACATCCACTTCATATGATATGAAATACATCTCATAAGCATTGTGAAAGAAATTATAGCCTAAATTGCCTCAAGAGAGGTGTATATGTAACGCTACAAAAATTCCAAGAAAAGGCTTTCCTAATTATATGCCATCACTCCTCCTCAGAGTATTATAAAAACCATTCCCACCCACTTCACTGCCATATCATTCTTTGAAATACTTCAAAATTCCCATAAAATTTGTTATTATATACATCTCATAACACTGATCTTTTGAATAGTTTTTTACAGCATTACTTTAGGGCAACATAATGTGTTTGTGCTTCAGTGGTGCTGGAGCTCAGAGAAACAAGACAGTTGTGAAGAAAGCAGGGCTCTGCTCTTACCCCTGGGAGGATCTTCATGTTGTGAAGAGCATTCTGTGCTTCTAGTGCAGCTTTACGGGTATAAAATGTAACAAAACAGCACCCTGCAATTGAAACAAAATGTTAGCCAGAAAAGATCCCAACATCTCCACTACACCATTAAAATAAACACTTAGATACATCTGTCAGATACTTCATTTTCAAACTCAATTATTTCCTTGTACCAAAACCCTACCTACCTTCACAGGAAATACTGCATGTAACTGAACTGCAATCCAGGCACAAAATTTAGCAAGAATTTCATGTTTACAAGTATTAGATTAACACAAACTACTAAAACCCCAATTTCATATTTATCTGAAACTGTGTCCCCATACAGCCACATGTTGATCATATCACAGCATCACAGTGATGCTCTGGAGCAACACAGTGTTATTGGACATTCTGTTTTGCAATTATAATTCATACTCTGCAAGCACCTCTCTCACTGCTGAGCTCTAAAAACATTACGATTTTTCTAAGCTCAGCTAATGACTGAATCACAGTTCAAGTATAGTTAGATGAACACACTTAAAGACTTTATAAAGTCTGGGCTTGCATGCACACCTGGTCACACAGAGCTCCTACAGGGCTGTTTGAATAAGCATACAGCTAAGACTGCAACTATGTGAAAGTGGCTGAAACCTCAAGTCTCACAAGAGAAGTACAGAAGTTCTCACCTTTGCTTTGAGGAGGGTTTTGGCTCCTGTCCCGCAAGACATTGATTTCATAGACAGCACCATACTGTTCAAAAAGTTCTCTTAGATCCTTCTCACACCAGCTCCGTGGGACTTGACCCACAAACATTTTGATAGCATCTAGATCAGGTTGGTCTGGGTGATCCAGTGTGCCATTCATTTTCTTTGCACTAAGAAAAACAAAAAGGAATGTCTGGTTTACATCTTCCTACAAATTCTAAACAAAAGCATGCCTATGGCAAAATTGGAGAAAAATGAATTTTCCACACATATATAAATGTGTATGACGAAAATATACATATAAAAAGGAACTCTTGCCCATTCTCAGTATGCATATCAGAGTACATTCACATTTACTGGCAAGCTATGCACTTGGAAATGAAACACACTCTACACAGCTGTTTAAAACTCTTCCATAATGTAGTCAACATCTGGGATTCAGGTTATAAATCTGCTGAGATAACTGAAAAATAACACTAGTTCAGCCATATAAAATTTTACAGAAAAAGAAACCAGAACTGAAAGGAACCTATGCTCGGTCTACCTATAATGTACCAAAGTTATCAGTAACCAATGAAAATGAGAGAATGTAATTACTACATTTTTAAATGAGACTAATTGTAACTGTTTCCCAGGGTGAGGATCCATCTTAAAACAGAGAAACAGAATAAACTGATTCAATGGTAACTTTATTTAAAGGTTTACAAGGCTTTCTTTGTGAAACTAGGGGGATTTCAACAATAATTGGCAAAAAACAGGCTTAAATTGTACATGAAAAGGCTGGGATTAGACAATCCAGTCACAGACTGAATCAGGTTCAATAATGTCAGGATTCTAACACAGAAAAAAAAGTCAGATTACAACAACACCGAAGTTTTGAGTATGAGAATCCTCAATATGTTCCAAGGCATTCTGTCTAGCCATATAGCAGTTTACACCCTATTAATAAAAGTTGTGTTATGCTCCACCCAGCCAGTTGACAAGTCCTACACTGCTCCCTCTATTGACTCATTATTTGTTAGGTGCAGTGTGATGTCTGTTATCAGTACTCCCAGCCTGGTACACCAGAGCACCTAGTCTGACTGTAATGCCACCCTATTGTAGCTATAGTGATTAGCTCGTTAAAATTGCTGACCAATCCCTGCATAATCTAGAAAGGACATGGGGAGTGGAACAGCAACTATACAATTATTCTGCCCCCACCCCCCCAACTCTTTGCTGAAGGTGGTCTTCTTCCAGAGCAGTCCTCTTCATCTCTGCTTTGTTCCTTTGAAGATAGTTTGAATGGCTTATTAACTGCACATACGTAAACAGTATTCCTCACTGTCCATCTGAAATCGCATTTCCCCCTGAAAAGAAGTTTTAAAAAATCCAAGCCCAGTACTGTTTAGTACTTTTCCCTATCAATACACTGCTGTTCACAGCCTAAGGAAAAAGTGATGTTAGGGAAAGTTCATAATTTTATAGCTGTATGAACAGACCTTAAAAACAACAAAGTTTCTTACTAGAAGGGAAGAGAATCATCATAAATCCTTTCACTCCTCTCCACCTTTCCACCCAGAAAGGGTCAGCACCTCTCCAAATAACCAAGGGAAACAACACCCTTTGCAAACATATAAACTGCCTCTTTTCATTTCAGTTAAGAACAATTGGAAATTGTTTACCCTCTCCAATAATAATTTTCAGCCCTGACTTCCATGGGTAGCTTGAAGAGCACAACATGGCTCCTGTTAACTGGGCAACTCTTAATATGACCTCAACATTATTCAAGGAATATTTTACTCCTAATTAAAAGGTTTAGTCTGGAGTCATTAATAGGGAAGAACAAAAACAGTTCTTCCCACAAGGGATTTCAACAATCCATTTTATAATATCAGCACCTGTAGCATATTATAAACAATATAATGAAACAGCTTTATTCCTCCTTAGTCATCACCACTATTATCAGACCATTTTCCCCCATCTCAAAACCATCATCAATCTTCCATGACCACTAGGATTTCTCCTAGAAAACAAACTGCAGGCTGTCCTATCTCTCCTTCCTGTCCCAAGAGACAGCAGGGGCTTGAGACAGCAATTCCAGCTATCATTTTAGTTTTAACTTAGACATGAAGAGAAAATACTTACACAGGGCTTGCATTCAAGGAGCAATGGTCCACCATCATCTCTGGGAGGAAATCCAACTTGAACGCAGCCATCACCTCAGTCTCTGACAAACCACTAACACTAAATCAATGTACTGCCTAACCCCCAACAACACCACTTCCAAAAGTCCTGCAGGTCTTAACACTCAGCCACACAAAAAACACTCAAACCACAGAAACAGAAGCTCAGGGAGACCAGCAATAGACACCACAGAAACAGGCTGGACTGGGAAAGGGACATGGAATCCCAGATTAAAAAGGGGATGTGACCATGTGAAGGGAGGCTCAGCTTAATACACAATGAAAATGCTGATGCACTAGGCTTGTTTTGTGCAGTTTTCCCTGGCGAAGCAGTACTGAGTGCACTGTCAGATAAACAGAGTGTCAGATCCATGAAGATAGCAATGGGTAACAGAGCAGAAAGAATACAAACTCCAGTCTTTCCATCCCCAACTAACTCCTTGTCTCCCAAAATGGCAGACCAAGGCCTTGAAGTTCAGACAAGCACTTTCCAAATCAGCAATACTAAGGTGTGAAATCAAAAGGTTCCTTCACCATAAACATTTTTAATAGCTGATTTAACTTTCTTCACCTTGTGCTCTACTATTGACACTCTCAACTTCTATGGCACAAAATGCCAACTACAATTTTTCTCCAAACCTGCCAAAAAAAATCAAAGCTTTGACTATTCAAAAATTCCTTAACAACCACAGAACACCAAAACCGATTCCTTTTATAGAAGCAAAACATACATTGTTCTGGAAACAATACTTTGTCTAAAAATCCAGATATACAGAGTCTATAAAAGGCCAAGAAAGGGAAAAAAGCCAGTGATTCATAGAAAACCATTTTATAATCTTTGAAAACACTGATCACAACACCTCAGCTGCTTCATCATTAAAACAGACATAGCATGTTGATCAAGGAACTGTGAGATGCATTTATATACCTAATGCAGGCTTCTTAAATTGCCAATACCCAAACTAATGGGGAGATAATGTGGATAAAACTGGATACACTGTGACATGCAGAAATATTTGACTGAGTGGAGTGAGTGCTGCAGAGGCAGCTGGAGGCATTGGAGCACTCCAGGAGGAATGGTTAATTGGAGTCTAACATGAGACCAGAAACCCTTATATACAGCCATTATAACCACAAAATAACCTCTCAGAGCATCAAGGACTGTATGCTGGAGCAGCTGTGATCACATCTTTCTCCTCTCTCAATGACTGCAATATGTACTTGCAGTTATTTTGACTGGCCAGTATACACAGCTTTATTTAAGCTTGCACAATTACAGTTTGTCAATTGTTTTTTCATAAATAATGTTTCCAACCACTGAAAAAAATTTAAAGAGAACATTTTATTTTTATTTTTTGCCAGCAGTGAGGTTAATTAAATGGAGCTAGGCCTTGTAATACAAAGAGATATGCATACACTGCAAAATAAGAGAGGACATGAATTTCTCACACATCAGATATTCAACAGAAACTACTCCATGCATGCTCCTACTATTGTGATAAATACAAGAAAGCTTCCCCTTTAAAGGAAAAGGTGTAAGCTATCTGCTAAGCAGCATTGCTAAGAACAGTCAAATAGGCATTAGGAAGCACAGGTCAATTTTTCACTTTCAGCAAATGAAATTGTCCCATCTACCTTTAGACACATATTATAGGCTTCCCACTTGATAAATGCTATGTTGAGTAAAGCCCATCATATTCATCATATTCAAATGTTAAATTGATCCTAGAACCCATTTCATACATTTGTATAAAACGAGACTGCAGAGAAAAACTTTTCAGATTTATATGATTAGAATAACAGATTACAAGCTGTGATTCCTAGATGAGATGCATCTATAGATCAACACTGTAAATTTTGGCCCTATCCAGGAAGACCAGAACTCATTCCTTCTGGTCTTTCACTCATCTTTAGCTTTTTTTCCAGCAGCCAGTAAAATGCCCCAGCAGCCATGCTCACTGTAGGTTCGATGAAAGACAATGCTGGCAACACATTGTCTAGAAAATGGGTTTTAAAAATGTTACTGAGATTGATTACTTTTCTGAAGAAAATCACTACACCATTACAATTTGATCCTATGCCCACACTTTCCCCCACCTCTCTGCTCCTCAAAATCAAAGTCCTATCTTCTTGTTCCATTAAGACAAAACTGCAACACTATAGGCACAATTTGTTGGAAAGGAAGAATCAATACTATAATGGTGAATAAATACCTGAAGATATGTTAGCCAAGACTCAGTGCCTGTGGTAGCCATACTTCTGAAATAATGATGGCAACTTCAGTGACAAAACAGTGTAAAAATGGGTTTGGTTTAGTGTTATTTAGCTGAAGGCTTCAAGCTAGTGAAATTAAGTCTTAGAGACTTCACTTGTGAAAATATCAGGAAAAAATTGTTATTTCACTACTGCACAGAAATAAGAATTAAATGAAGAAAAACTGTAAAATTAGAAAAAAACCAAAAGTAATCCTAACCATTTGTCACAAAGAAAGAAAAATAAGGCGGCTAAACACACTTATTTTTTGCTCAGATGTCAAATTCCTACTGGCTTCCAGATCCGTTCTTTGACTGTTTCTATTCAAAGGATAACAGAAGCAATGTCTGAAATTCCAAGCTACATGGACTGTAGCTACACATTTAAATGCAGTGCTCATCTGACAAAACGAACATGAAAAAACTTCTACCTACTAAACATAAGATCTCAATTTTTACACTTCTGAAGCCCTAGATGATGCTGCAGAATGTGTGATTATACATGCTCCTCAGAGACTGCAGAGTACAAATGTTGAAAGTTTTTTGCTTTTAAAGTTTACAGAATTACATCACATCCTAAATCAAAAAAATCCCGAAAATTCACCACAAAACCAAAAGTCCTGTATCATATTTTCTTTCCTAAGAAAGCCTAGTTTTAATGAGCAATTAACTCTGAAAGCTGAAGATAATACCATATTTTATTTTGTCCATTCTGTACTCAGACAGCATACACAAATCTGAAGCTGAGGGACTACTGGAATGGTGAGAGCAAGCTATGGGAAAGGATGTAGGGTATGGGGAAATCAGACACTGTGAAGCTCTGAAGGAGACAGGTCCTAGAATAAACTTCCCCTTGTATTATCTGTGCATATCCAGATTCTTACAGTGCTGCTGAATTGCAGTTTTGTTTTTAAACTGATAGCCTCTAGGTTACATGTATCAAAATACAGTAGTTGCTTGTCAATATTTTGTTGTTTCATTGTTGGTCATGTAAGCATGTGGTCAGAATGTTTTCTGCTTGTGTTGAAATCCAAACTGTCGCCCCATGCCTCAATGGGTACAAAAAGCCCGAGTTACCTAGTTGCCAAAACTGCAGTTTCTTCCTCTGCCAATCTCTTTGACTGTTATGCACTGTGGGTACACAAATCTGACACATTGAGAATATTGAATTTATCATCAAAATACGTGATGTTTTTGGGCTGCCTACAATTCAGATTAAATCAACTGAAAAACATTAATTTATTTGAACTTTGGTAGAAGTTCCCAGAAGGTGGAGAAAAGGGATAGGAGGGGAAGACAACCGCCTTTACCTTGGAAATACCAAGGTTTTGCAGTGCTCCCTCTTACGCATTTATCTGAGAGCAGATAAATGAAATGTAGATGTAGATGAATTGTTACAAATCAGGTAAATAAATTTAATCCTAAAAATAGATCCTACTATAAGCTTTTTTTCCCTTGTCTCTTCCTCAAAATATTTCTGGGGAAAAATTTTTGAGGTACAATTGATACATTCCTGATCTACTTCTCTGCCTTGTGAATGAAGTCTTGTAGCTTCTGCTTCAATTAATTCTGTGAAAGCTCAAAAGGAATGAATTATGAACTTTCATCTGACTGAAGAATCCTCAGGACTCCCAACTCTCTGCCAGCAGATGAAACAGCAAGTCACCAGCCTTCTGGCTTACGACGAGGCTTTCTCTGCCTAAGTACTCTTAGAAAGAGAAAAATGAAACAGCAGCTAAACATACCTTTTTTTGATAGCAAAGACAAATTGTAGCAGTAAATTATATAAAATTTATTTTTAAAAGTTAGGGATTTTTTTTTTAAAGGAGATGAAAGTTTGCACTGAAGTGAGGAAATTTGTTATTCTAATTAATTCTAAACAGTGAAGCTTATGAAAAGACAGACAAGAAACACATACAGATACATTTTTGTCTCAAATTGTTTATGGGTCTCCTCAAATACATATGATTATCTGTTCTTCCTGCTATACAACATACACTTCATACAGAATCTCTGTGAATGGCAATGATAGGCCTAGAACATGCCAAAGAGCAGGAATTTGCCTATGCATTTATGTTAGGACGAAACAAACCACACTATGTACAAACAAACAAACAAAAAAAAAAGGAAGAGTTGTTCTGTTAAAGCTACTCAAGAACTGAACTGTACATATATGATGTAAATGCTCATTAAAAACATCTGTACTATATTCAATTGCTTTAGTAAGTAACGCTAAATCTTCCCCAAGAGCTACCCCAACACCAAACTACACAACCAAAAAACCCAATCCCCACACCTCTGGACTTCAGGAAATGTGACAGCACAGACAGCAACCAGTATATACACTTTCCCTTCTTTTTATAATGCCTTGCAATTGCTTTCACTATGCCACCACCCAGCTGATGAACAAATTCAATCTGTGATATACTCAATATCTGGCTCACTCCTGAGGACAACTTACACCAAATGGCAGACAGCAGCTCTGCAATATGAGAGCTTATCTACCAGGAAACAGGTTACAATATCTGTTCAAATCTGAGAAGTCAAAAAAAACCCCACCCCAAACTGCAACTAAGTCCTATTCTGCCAGTAACTGCAACTGACAGCACGTCTAATGAGAGCTTGGAAGAAGGTGAATTACCAGTCTTATAACACATGTATGAAATCCATAAAGTTTAAGGCAGTGGCCTACAGACTTTTCCTCTCATCTTCTGATACATTGCCTTTTCATCTGCTTGCCTGCAAGAGGACACAGGATTGTGCTGTGAATATCCTGATGGGGCTGTGGCTATTAGAATTCTGTGATGTGAGCAGCCCACAGCTCTGCAGACAATGATCTGCTTCTCTAGGACAGAACAGCTGCACGATGCTGCCCGGAGTGCTACTTTCTTAGTGCACAGTTGTCAGCTAACACAGCAGCATGAGGCTGCTAACCCAGTGCTTGACCCACTGCAGCTGTGTCTGCTGCTTCAGTGATGATGCTACAAAGGCCTGCACAGGCATTACCAAAGAGAGAAAAGTGGAATGGCCTGGCCATGAGACCACCTCCTGACAGGGACCTAAAACATCCATCTCTGACCATAAAATTTCTCATTAGCCTATTGTCAATATGGAGTATGAAAGCTGATAGCCTTCATAGCATTACCTTGGGGTATATTCCTTCCAGAACCTGTATTTATTTTTTTTAATATAAAAAAACCTCTGAAGAATTTCAAATATCTCGGTCTGCTATAGTGCTACGTACAGAGTGACAAAAAAAACTTCAGTTAGTATATGTGGATTTTTCCAAAGGCATACAGTATGCACTCACCTTGTTTTCAAGGAGAGAACTTGTGCAGCACTAGGACAGTGGACTACTACATTAGCACAGTGATATAAGGAAAAAAATATGACTATATGTAAGTAAAATCTTCAAATTCAGACAGTTTCCTAGAAACTTCATATTCTCTTTGATATTTAATTATCTCCATATACCCGTTCCCCAATGATATATTTCATACTTACATTCATCTTCATAGAAATATAAGAAGAGGTACCTGAATTGTTTTCTTTATCTTATATTGTAATATATTTTCTTTTGCTAGATTAAATTTTGTAATTAAAGTTCTCAATTGTTACCTTCAGAACAGTGATCTGGAATTTATGTTACATTTCTGTCTTTCTCTGATACTTTTTTTTATTTTGCAGATTTGCATGTCTTTTTCAGACTACACGAATGCAGAGGGAGTTGTGAATGCAAATCGTAGTTGTGAACTTAAAACTAAGGCACAGGACACAGAAAAACTTACTGTGATGCAAAGAAGACAACAAAAGTCTGGCTGAGAAGACACTGTACTAAAGGTACCAGACACAAAGCATATAAGCAAACAAAGTGCTAAAAGACCAAATAATAAATCTGAAGCAATTAATGCAGGACAGCTCCTTAGAGCACCAATACCTGTAGAAGAGTTAACAACAAGCCTTAACGCAGGTTCCTAGAAAAATTAATTTTGTCAAATCACAGACAAGAAGTAAACATCACATGCTTAACCCACTTTGCAAGACATTTTATAATTAACAATTGATATTATGAAAAAGCATTGATGTATCCCAGGGCAATTGCTTTGAAAGCAGACATGTACACGTTTCTTCCCCTCAATCTAGTATACTAAAGACAACAATAACAGAAAGAATTAAAAAAATTAAAGCTCTTTGTCCTTACCTCTAGGTTCTGGTTTGTTTTGTTTTGAGGTTTTTTTGGTAAATAGATAAGAAATGTCTATTTCAGATACTGCTTAAGCCCTAAAATAAGGTATGTAAAGAAAATATCACTTTAAATTTGTATTTTTTTAACATACACTAACATTTCAGTAGTTTGATTTTGAGAAGCATTTTGAATTCTTATAATCTCATTGCTAGAACATAAAAATGCTTGCACTTTGCAGGAGACAAAAACTATGGAAACCTTAAATACCTAAGAGAGATCGGAAAGACCTGTAGACACTTGGGCACTGCAGACAGAAAAAACTTCTTGAGAAAGTAGGAAAAGTGGCTTGGTCACAACAATAGTAAGAGGAAATGAAGGCAGCTGTATGACACAGGAGACAAAGCAGGAAATGAGTATAAGAAGAGAGGACACACATTTCTACCCTGTGGAAGGACAGGGGACAGGATGAAACATTTCAGGCAGCAGCAAGGTTTGAGTTTTCACCTGGCACAATTTCTTTCTGTTTACTGACTGAATTCAGACCCCGAGACACAGAAATACAGACAGCAAATCACACTTGCACTTCAATGCTGAAATCTTTACTGCAAGAGAACAAAAATATAATGCTTGCAAGCAATCTTGTGCTGAAGGCAAGGTACAGCTTCCACTTAAGTGTGTCTTTGCCCTCTTTCTCTCTCCTAAATGTTGCCTCTGAGTTTGGTTTGTTTTGTTTTTTTTCTCTTTAAGATGGATATAGTTGAAGACAAACTTCTGGCCAACTTTCTGTGCAAGAAACAATCCTGCAAGCAATTCTATGGAACAGAAAACTTTATTTCAACTTTTTTTACCTTGTCAATACAAACGCAGTACCTATAAATCTGGTTTCAGATATTCCTGTATTTTTCTGTCCTTTCCTATATGACATGAATCTGAATTTCTGTACTTAGTCAAAAAGATACATTGGAAAAAACCATTTTGCAATCTCTACAATATTCGCCAGATTTTTAAGGACTCATCTACACGTTTTAGGACAGTCTTCTGACACTGAAACAGAGCCAGAAGTTATTCCTCTAGTAAGGACCTGGAAATCCAGTCATTCTTGGAAAGCTCTCAACAGTCTGCTTGTCCTCAAGCCAAACATACCATAAAGCATTACAGCAGGCAAAGCAACTACATTTACACAGAGAAGGCTGTGTGGTTGCATATTGGACCAAGCGGAACAACAGAATCAGCTATACAATTCCAAGACAATACCATATACAAAGATAGTTATATTTTTATATTATTTATATTAACCTGTAGGAGGAGAACCTATGAATCAAAAAATGCTTTTAAGTTTATGGCAATCAACACATATTGTGCAAATGTAAACTAAAAGATTAAAGTAAGAACAGGCCAGAGTAACTTTTTTTTTACTTAAGAAATGTAATATGCTATCTTAACTCAAAGGAACAAACTACAAATTATTATTTGCCTTACTGAAATGTCTTAGAATAGCACTTAGACACATATAAATTTTTTCTGATAGCCTTTTTTTTTTTTCTGAGTTTCAAGAGACATTTTGGACTAGATGCAACAAGTCTCAAGTTTCACTGTCCTTTGTGGCCATCAGAACAGCTGGACAAGCCATTTTGAGAAGTCCTTTCATCTCAAACTTTTTATGAATAGTAGCAGATACTGATAAACAAGAATCTGTTAATATTATATTGCAAAAAGTGTCACTATTTCTCTCTCATTTCATTTTATCCAAAGGAAAGCTTTTTGTTGCACATTACCCAAAGAAAGTTGAAATGTAGCTTGGACAGGGGCTCTCAGTTGACTGGGAGGGTCCCAGTTGACTGGAAGTTAGCAAATGTTACACTCCATTTACATGAAGGGTTGAAAGGAGGAACTGGGGAACCACAGGCCTGTGAGCCTGACCTCTGGGTTGGGAAGGTCATGGAGCTGATCATCCTGAGTGCCATTACACAACACACACAGAGCAAGAAGGGGATCAGGCCCAGCCAGCAGGGGTTTCTGAAAGGCAGGTCCTGCTTGACCAACGTGATCTCCTATGTCAAGGTGACCTGCTGAATGGATGAGGGAAAGACTTTGATGTTTTCTACTTAAACTCCAATAAACCCTTTGATTCTGTTTCCCACAGCACCCTCCTGGACAGGGTGATTTTCCATGATGTGAATGGGTGTACTCCTTGCTGGGTAAAAGCTGGCTGGAGTGCTGGGCCCAGAGAGTGGTGCAGAATGCTGCTACATCCAGCTGATGGCTGGTCACGAATGGTGATCCCCAGAGCTCCACACTGGGGCCAGTCCTGTTTAATCTCGTTACCAACGATCTGAATGAAGGGATCAAGTGCATCCTCAGCAAGTGTGCAGGCATCACCAAGCTGTGTGGGAGTGTTGATCGAGGGAGGACAGGAAAGCCCCGCAGAGAGATCAGGGTAGGCTGGATCCACAGACTGAGGCCAACTGTGCAGCTCAACAAGGTGAAGTGTCAGGTCCTGCACTTGGGTCACAACAACCCCACGTGGCACTACAGGCTGGGGGAAGCAGGCTGGAAAGCTGCCCAGCAGAGTAGGACTTAGGAAGGTTGGTCAACAGCAGCTGAACATGAGCCAGCATGTTGGTGGCCAAGAAGGCCAATGGCATCCTGGCCTGGATCAGCAGCAGTGTGGCCAGCAGGACCAGGATTGTCCCCCTGTACTTGGCACTGGTGAGGCCACACCTCAAGAGTTGTGCCCAGTTTTAGGCTCCTCACTACAAAAAGGACACAGAAGTGCTGGAGCACATCCAGAGAAGAGCAATGGAGCTGGGGAAGGCTCTAGAGCACAAGTCTTACAGGGGGAAGTTGAATGAGCTGGGGATGTTCAGCCTGGAGAAAAGGAGGATGAAGGGAGACTTTATTCTCTTTACAACTACTAAAAGGATGTTGTGCTGAGGTGTGGGTCAGACTTTTCTCCCAAGTAACAAGACCAGACAAAATGGCCTCAAGTCACACCAGAAGAAGTTTAGGTTGGATATTAGGAACAATTTTTTTACTGAAAGGCTTGTCAAGCATTGGAACAGGCTGCCCAGAGAAGTGTTAAAATCTCCATCCCTGGAGGTACTTGAAAAACGTGTAGGGACAGGTTTAGAGACAGACTTGGCAGTGTTAGGTAAATGGTTGAACTCTGTCATGACATCATGTCAAGAGCCTAGTCTCTCTCTAGACTCTAGTCATGGAACCTTTAAGGATGGAGAGGGCTCTTAAGATCACAATCTACAATCTTTTAATGCCCATTTTTATCTCCATGCCAAAGACTTCCATTTTGGAAGGGGTTCATATATGCAGAAATTTTATTTGAACGCAGACATGTTTCAGCATGGTAAATGTGTATATGACAAAAGTCAACACAGAGGTAGGATTGACTCCTTATCGCAAAGCTGACTACTCCTCATTTTTATTCTCTGTATCAGACCAGAAGTAGAATGCCATCAGTTTTATTCTGATGTATATCTCTGTACATCCTGATATATTTCTCTGTAGTGTTAACCATGATGAGACATTTCATACTGGAATATATACAAACAATTTTATATACCATTATTGGATGTTCAAGAAAAGACTCCATCCTCTTCCATTTGGTCACCTTTCTTACTCACATTTACGCAGATGAATTCAACTTTACATTGCTCTTAAGATGAGAAACCACGAATCTTGGACCAAAACAAAGCAACTTCTTTTCATCAACCAGAAACTTGGTGATTATCTTGCTATTTAAATATCTGATTGGTTTTTTATTTAAGTAATCCAAATATATTGGTTCTGGACCTGGGTTTTGCAATTGGAGAACCCCATGAGTTTGAAAAACTAGGCCAAATCAGTTTAGTCTGTCTCAAAAGATGCAAATTCTTCAGAAAAAAGCCACAAACCTAATAATTAGTATTCTCTCTTTCAGTCTTCTGTATCGTCCTAATGGACAGCAAAGGAGCAGGAAGAGCAGAGCACCACTCATTAGAAAAGAAATTGAGTGTTTTGAAACCCACACAATGCTTGAAGACAAATGTCCTCAAAGTGGTACTTCCAAACACAGGGGTCAATCACCAATTCTCTAAAAAATCACTTGAAAATGAAGGTATTCCTGGATTTCTTAAACCAGCTTTAGATCTTTCTACCCTGATGAGTAACATATGGAGAGACAGGATATCCTGCACTTTAAAGACAAATTTGTTTTTCTTTCTGATATAGACATAACCAAATCCTTCCCAACATTTATGAAAACTGTAGCAAATGTCTGTCCATAGCAGAAAACAACTCTTTCCTCAAGATAATATAAAAACTCAATTCTCTGTGGTTGTCTACAGACCAAAACACACCTTAAGTATTTCTGCCACAGCAGAGGTAATTCACTGGAAGAAAAAAAATCACCAAACTTTGGTTGTGGTGATACTGATAGTGTTACTTAACACAGTAGTTACAGGTCAATTGTCTCAGAAATTAACTGAAATTCTTGAGGTGCACAGTACAAACAGTCTGATACGTTCTTTTGTACTCCTCTGACCACACAGTAAATCATTCCAACTTCCTAAACCAGAGAAACAACTTGATCACAGAAGAGCTTTTTACTGGGTTGTCAAGCTGACTCCATCTATAATGCAAGCTACCATGAGAACCAAACATAACCAAAGGACACAGCACTAAACTCTGAGCTGGAAACTGAGAAGGGGCAATTGTCTCAGCTGTCACATGAAACTACACCCTTACTGGACTTCTAGCATGAAGAAAATTGCACCAAAAGATCCTCACATTAGACTCATGCATTTTCATAATGGACTATGTTCCTGTTCTACTGCACATAATCCTAGAAGAAGTTGTTCTACTAATAGTCACCTTTCGGGTTTCATGTATTACAGAATACTGCAGATTTGTTCTGGTCAAGAAATTACTATTTCTTAACCAGAACAAATGCATGCAAGACATGCATTTCTACTTTGCAGTTATGTTTCTAAAATTATTAAATTACAGATGGAGTTAAAGACATCTATTGACTCAGTACTCACGGCCCTGAACTGTTAACACTCCCAACCCCCTTTGGCAGTACAAAGGCAGGAAACTGCAGAGTTTAAGGTTCAGGGAGCACTGCTCATTGCAGTGGAAAATGACTGCTTTCATCACTGAATGTAAAACAACATCTCTCTAAACCTTAACAAGGAAGCTCCACTATGCAACTGAGGGATACAAACTTTAGCTGGTTCATACCTGCAGCTACGCACCTCCGTCCAGCCGTTCCAGTCTTCACTCTAAAAGATTAAAAAAAACACACATTGAGGGCTCCAGAGTTAACATCAGATAATAATGAGTATTATGTGAACTCCTCCTGGTAAAGCACTGAGGACTGAGAAAGTGAGCATATTTCTAATAACAGAAGCCATTGTGAGCTGGCAACAACCCTCAATAGCATCAAAACTGAAGCTGTGTATTTCAAATATACATGGTAAATGAAAGGGTGCACAAAAATGGACTGCAAACACAACATGGCTGAAAACAGAAGTCTTAGAGTTTCCTAGCAATGCTCAGGGGACTTATGCCACCTATTTGGTCTTTTGGCTGTCACTACACTAGCAGCTACCAATAGCAGTAGCCACAATCCTAAACTGCTGTATGATGTTATTTTGACAGCTGCAGCACTAACAGATGACCATGAACCTGCAGAGGGGAACTCTAGTGTATGACTGCATAAATGGAAATGTCTCCAAAAGTGCTGAATTAGGAAACACAGAATTGAACAACACAAGGGAAAAAATGTTATTTCTACATCTTGAGCAAATCATCAGCCAGGAACCATACAACATAAGCTGGTCTGTATTTAAAAACAAACTTGGGATTTTTTTATTTGTGAGGTTTCTTGACTTTTTTCTCCCCCCCACCAATAATTTCTTCTCTGCATCCTCCTGGGTTATTTTGCAGAACTACACTCATGTCAGTCTAGCAGTATTTTACAGAAAATCTGAATCTATTTACTTATTTATAGTTACCAAGCTAATAACTGCATCTACCAGCAAGCAGAATTATACAAGGCTATCTGAGCTCCCACATTTTGACTGCTTTGTAGTCCCCTACTTAACCTTTGCTCTACATTTTTTTTTAGTAAGTGAGAATAAGCGAGCCACATCCTCTTCTAACTTGCCATGCAATATACTTGGTTATTTATCACACGTACTCATGCCCTCTTTTTCAAAGGGAGATCTCTTGAGAAGTTTCAATTCTTCTAAATTCTAGTTGTTCAATTTATTTAATAAAGTACTAAAGCCTCTAAAGGAATAAAGAATCCTAAACACAAGAACAAAACACATTTTCTTCTAATATTTGTTGAAAACAAAACCCAAACTATGAATCCTGACAAACATAATACAGTTATCTGAAATGTGTATTTTCAAAATTATGAATTTTTCTTTCCTAGAATATTACTCAGAACTGACTACTGTTCAGAGAACACATCACATATTTATTTTTGTTCTGTTTCACAATAACATTCTGGACTACGAAGCTCCAATTCGTGACTGAGGCAAACATTACTTTAAGACAGTTCTTTCACCTCAACCACATTCCTCTGCTTTTCTGAAGTCTAATTACAAAACATCTGTTTATGGCCAAAAAAAGGGTCTTAGATTCCTGCTAACAGACCTTCTTCATACCTAACTTCTAATGTCTTCAAAACAACATGTAACATAAATTTTTTTGCTCATATGCTAAGTTATATTCCTTAGATAATCAGCTTTCAGATAAAATGAAATATACAGTTACTTGATCTTGTGAATGGTTAAGAATATCTATAAAAACAACTTTTTTATGTTAAAAAGAAAATCTCCACTTTGCACATGTAACTGCAACACTCTAGCAAATTAATTTAAAAACTTCAAAGAAACCAAAAGTGCAGCTAACTTACCCAGAGGAACCCATAACTCTTGGATACCTTTGGAAAAATATACACTTCACTGAATCAAAGGCAAAATCCAAGACAATAAAAACTTCAAAAAACAAGCAGCAAATCTGACAACCACCTGTAGAAAGCCTGGGAGAGTGCTATGAAATCACAAATTATTTTAGTATGGTTTATTTAATTGCAAGCAGAACATAAATACACTGAATAATTTATCCAAGTTTATACATCAGAAAAACCTGGCCCAAAGGCCAAAGAAACTGACAACTGTGTTTGTTCTCAGGAAAAACTGGATCTTGGATCCCTCAGACTAAGGTATATAGACACACATACATACAGCTGGGTGCTGCTAGCCATGTGTGCAGCGTGGTCACTTCTGTAATTAACTGATGGGGCAGTAAACTCTTGTACCAAAGTAGGTTTCCCCCAGCCAGCATTTGATGCTGAGAGCCAACTGCTTTCATAGGTGCCTGAGTGTGCTTAGTGCGGTCAGCAAAACAATTAATGGGGTAAATTCAGATCTCTCACCACAGCTTTTATAAAAATTTTCCTGAAGTTGTCCCCTGACTAAGGTGCTGCAGCTGAGTAAAAAGTTGAAAGTTGTCACTTTCAACTACTGCACAAAGCTGGGAGGAACTACCGACACTACCTGAGTACTCCATGTAGAAAAACAAAGCTTTCATGCTTAGATTTAACAGCCCTGCCAGATCTAAAGGTGACAAAATATACTCTTGCTGATGAATAGCTGCAACTTTTGATATGCAATAAAATATAAATAGAACTACAGCCGGTAATGAAAACAAGTGGCTCTATCCACTAAGTACTAGACAATGGATATGAGCCCAATAAATCTAGTAATATTGTTTTTCTACTAAGTGGTAAAACTTTTGTCTCACCAGCACCTGGGACCATCTAAGAGAATACCAGATCATTTAATGGATTCTGATCAATGAAATTACTGTCATAGTCAGCACTTTGTCTAGACCAGTTAGTTCTGATTTCTCATTATGCTTTCCAGGAACTAATGTTTATGGGATTGTCAAGGTTACCATTGGCAATTAAAGAGGCCAACAGATCAAACAGGCCACATAGGTCAGCCTCAGATACATCCTGGCGTCAACAGTCTCTCACATAAATCAGTGCTCAGTCTGGGCTCACTGCAGATTTACATACTTTTAGGAACCCATGTGACCAATAATGAAAATTTGAGAATACAGAAAGAACTATTTCTTTGGAAGAAGTACAGGAGGGAGATAAGGATGCATCAAAGAGCGATGGAACAAGTACACTACACGGATTACAAACTGAGAGTCCTACAGAAACCAGAGGAAGTTTCAATCACTGAAGTTGCAATCACAGCCCAAGCCACAACCCACAAAAATATCACTTTGTAGCAGCCCTTACCAATGAGGCAACACACAACAAAGACACCAAGGGGAACTCCTAAGGTACAAAAACCTCACCAGCGAAGGAACTTTTTTATCTGAGAAGTGCCCTTCTACTTGCAATCTTTACACCACCCAAACCTCTCAGCACCAGAAGCTACTTGTTCAATGGGAGGCCACAGATCAGTCTCTGCGCCTGCTCAGTTTATTTTGGCAGACAGAGCTGTCAAATACTGTTTTTCTCAGCGCTGCCAGCACAAACACTTAAGGGTAACAGGGTAGCAGACAAACTATACAGTTAGAAGTTGAATTACTCATAACAGTATGTTCTACTATAAGAAAGTAAGTTTTTTCAATTTCAGATGTAACAGGAAGAACAGAATGAAGAATAGAAGAGGTGCACATTTTGGGACCACTGCAGATAAAGATGAAAAGACAGGAAAACTTTTAAAATGCTATGTTTCAAGTTACTCTAACAAGGACATCATAAGATACTCAAGATTTGGGATTTGATCATATTTGCAATGTCTGTTCCATGTCTAGTCAGCATTTACAACACAAACAGCTCCAAGATTGGTCATTAAATCTTACAACCCAAAATGAAAGCATCAAACACACACTTTAACAATACAAACCAATCCTATGATCTACTGTTGAAAACATGGGATTGAGGCTTAGAAGACACAACTTGTATTATTAACTATGTGGCGGAATAGCAACTTTTTGGTCCTAAGAGTTTCCATTTGTACAATATGGACAAACATGTACGAAGAAATAATAATCTTATTCCTTTGTGAAAAGGTATTTTGAAAACTAGAGACAGAATGTATTTAATCAGAGTCAGGGGTATGATCACATTGTTACAGTTGCATCTCAGCTGAAAACCTTCTGAACAACTTCACAAAAAAAAAATTTCAAAAAACATCTGTCTGTTAATAAAATCCAAAGAATCTCACCAACAAAAGACTTTAGTTTGTTATCTCTCTCCAGATTATGGTGTTAAGGGCCTCTCATAATATACCAGGAGTTGCAAATAGAGAAGGTACAAACTAAAGCAACATTTCATTTACTTTTTGAATGAAGGTCAGAAAGCTTGCATTCATGTTTTGCTTTATGGAGACTCTACATGCCACAGGAAGACCTATCACATACAGCAGAGTTTGGTCTTCTTTTGGGTAAAGATTGAGTTTTAGTGAACACAATATTTTCAGCTTAACCACTAAATCTACCCCTAGAAGCAACTGAACTTTAGCTGAACTTTAACAACATCATCCATCTCAGCCACAAGATTCGAACACTAATACTTTGAACTTACCTATCTTTAAAGGCAAGATAAAAAAATAATCTCAATGGGGAAACCACCCCTGTGCAATGTTTAGACAGACACAACTTGCATAGCTCTGCGTTAAAAATTCAAGATACTAACACACCTTTTTTCTGATTGTACAAAAGGGAATAGATTCAAAAGCAAATAGAGAATAAAGATGTACTGCAGGTCTCCCACCAAGATCCTCACATGCAATCACTATTCTGTATTACCACACCTAAAATGCCAAAGGAGGACACAGTGTACATGGCTGTTTCCAGCATCTACTGTAGCTTCAGGAGGAAAATAATTTTGAGGTGTCCCAGTTTTGAAAGATCAGAACTGAACATATACAAAATTCTGAGTAGATCTGAATTTCTGTATTTGAAAAATGTTGAAGAATAAATATTTATATTTTATTTCAAAGAAGCACAACTAAGAAAGACTGATTTACCTGAAGCTTGTATGTGTCTTGCTTGGCTTATATTAGACAAATAATTGCCATGAACTCTACTGTGCAGAATCTGCCATTGCCACGCCTGCAAACCAAAGAGTAAAAATATGCTCAATCATTTTTATCTTTATTTTGTAACAGGCACATGGTAAATCCTTTGCAGAAGTAAATGGATACAAATTACACTCATTTACATCTGCAAAGAATTGGAGTTACTGCTCTATTATAACCAATGAACCCTGATTCAAATCACTTTTAACAGCAAATTATTTTTTTTTTACACTTGAAGAAATTTAATACTGGGTGTATAGAGCTGAAGCTCTAAAAAATATTTCATACTATTTATTTTTCTCCATCAGAGTCAAATGCTGGCATTGCTGTGGGAACATCAACTTAGGAATGTTCCACTTTTGCTCTAAAATACAAATTTAATAAAATGTAGCCATTTCACTGCAAAGCAGTTCTTACTAAGCTTCTAGTCCAGATCTCTGAAGGTTTCTCATTTGTCATCATTTGAAACATCATTTGTATATATTTAATTTCTTTTTGCAACATTTACTCCCCTCTTCAGTATCTTTATCTAGTATCTGAAACATACAAGTGTAAATAATACAGAAAAACTTATTTTAAAAAAATGCTTTCATTTACAATCTGCTGAAAACACGTGAATACACTAACACATGCCATGAAGCACCATTTTTGTGTGACTACCAATCACAGATGTAATGCCACACCTCAGATGAATTTTCCTCTGTCCGAAGAAGTTTTCCTTCCTCATTACAAACGAGTGAATACAACTAATAGAATGCCTTTCCTGCTGATATCAGCAGCTTTTTACTCCACAAACTATCCTCCTGGTCCATCTGTGACCCTGACACACCCTCTCCAGGCCGCTCATCTCCAGTGGTTGATGCTCACTGACTCTTGTGTCAGCACAGCAAACTCTGCTTGCTCCTCTCTCTTCCCAAAGCTTCAGAAACTCTCCCTGCTGTACAAGGCTGAATCCATAATTTGATCTTAGATTTTAGCTGGATGGGTGAAGAAGGCTCAAGAGTGTCAATGTACTTTGCCAAGAGCTAGAGGTTCAGTCCTTGCTTGAAGTCTTATTCATGTATTTTCAGATGTTCTTCACTTACACACTCATCCATCAATTCATTTCCATCACTTTTACTGGAAGGCACACTATGACACCTGCTAGCAGTTTTCCAGTACTAGCAGGAAGAGACTCCATAAACTTTATGGCAAAAACAACTGCTCTAATACAGCTTTGGCTGCATAAGCATGCAGAATGGACATAAAATAAATATCTTTCTGAATTCTCCATACCTTCTGCCTAGATTCTGGAGGCACCTTATACTTCCAAAACCTTACATGCAGCACTCTATGTGGCACATAATTTTCTCTCTGCCCTCACATCAGAAAAGCTCACCAATTTCTTCCCAAATGAACAGCAGGCTTTCTTAGAGCAGCATCAAACACTGTGTACCAAATACTGCAGTCATTAAGAAGTATGTTAAAACAACATTTAGGACTTCCCTGTCTAGAACCAAATTATAAGTGCCCCAGCAGGCAACACAGGCAAACAATTCTCACTTAGTATTTTCAGGTTTTACAACTGAGAAGACTAGATATGAGCTCTTCATAACATTCAATAGAAACGGGGAAGAAATACAGAGGAATAGATTGAGATACTCCTGCTGTAGATCCAGTTTAAGCTGGTGCTGTTGCCAAAAGAACAGTTTTGGCACAACTCTTTCCTCACCAGCTGTCCATCCCGCCTCTGTGTAACAAGCCTGAGAGAGGAAATGGTCAAGGTGTGATCTTGTCCACGACCAACAACAGGAAATTAACAGTTTTAACCCAGACATGCTCCTAGATTCAATTCACTACACAACCACACAGATGTTCTTGGCAGCACCAAGGAAAGGAAAAATGCATGAGAAATGGCACAAACCTCTTTCAGAGCAATACTGGCAGATGCTCATTTAAATTACTCATGGAACTAGATCATCAGATTTAGGTACTGAATTTCACACAATTAAATTTCTACTGATTGATGCTTTTTAAAGGCCTCAAGTGATAAACAAGGTGTCCACTGCTTCTGTTAAGAAAACACTATGTTTGTAAGAACTATATACATGTCCTTCCATGTAATCATCTTCTCTGCTCCAATTCTTTTGTCAGTGGACTGCCTCAGATATTAGAGACATGTCACTCCATATTCTTGATTAAACAATATGATTTAACTTCTTAAAATCACAAGTAAATGTCTTTCAATTTTCATTCACTCTTCCTGGAGTTGTAAATACTTCACAATAGCAGTTTTAAGTTCCATCAATTTGAAATGCACACTGGACTTAAGTTAAAATTCCTGTAATCTTCCCATATGCCCACCCTTAACCTAACTTTATTATGCACCTGTGTAATTATAATATTTATAAAGGGCTTATTTTTGTAAAAAAAAAAAAAAGAAAAGAAAAAAGCAAGCAATAGGGCAAGAAGAAAATAAAAAATTATGCCTTCTTGTGGAATTTCAGTATCTTCAAAGGACATAAGACAAAAGTTAATTTTTCATTTGTCTCATACCCTGATTAAATCTTTTCTGCAGACTGGGTAACAGTCAAGAGACAATGGATTATTGGGTATTCTCCCTTAAAAACAAAAGTATATACAGCACACAAGATTTCCTGTCTTGACAGTTTGGCTTAGCTCTGACCAATGTAATTTTCTCATAGATTGCCTTTGGGAAGATTAAAACAAAACGGTATGACTGAAATTCCCCAGTGCCATTCTATTACTCAAATCCCTTTGGTGCACATATATTTGTTATTTATTCCGAGTTCTATCCATTATCATGGCACCTTTCACAGAACACACACACAGTAGTTTTAAACATGCAATAGTGCACCTCCAAGGGGCCTTTGAAACTGCCTAGTTATAGTCCTGCTCCAAGACTACTTGGAGGAAATGGTGAGTATGCTACAAGAAAACACCTGAAAGCTGAGGAAACACAAAACTCCAATCACTGGCCTCAAACAGTACCAAGAATTTATTTTAACTGGTAACTCATTTATATGAAAGCTTGTCAGCTAGAGAGTCAGCAAGTGGAAAAGTGGGAAGACAGGTGGGCAGAGGACCTAATTCTAGCAGAGGATGCCAGAATTAGGCAAAATACCAAGATACTTCAGGCAACAAGCTTAACATGCCACAGGCTGCATATTTACAACAAATTCTGCAGGATTTCCACAAGAAGAAGGCAAAAAACTACTGCAGCGTAGTAAACAAACAGTGATCAGAAAACAGCCACACAACTAATTTGCTTGAGTTCAATCAGTTCTAGAAGATGACCCTCTGTCACACATCAATGACAGGTCCCTGCCTGCAGCCATCAGTACAATCCTGACACTGCCAGGCAGCTGAGACCCACCAATTTGCCTACAAAATGTCCTTCTTCCAAATCCAAGAGACACACAGCTCTCTCAGGAGGAAATACATTGAAGACACTGCAGTGGTAGGAAAGAAAAATAATTCAAACTGAGTTCATAGAAGATGGTCCTCAACAGAAAAGGCAGACTCTTGCTAAAATCAATTTCACAACTGAAACAATATTTTCTTCTCTCAAATTCCAAAAACAAAAGGCTGATGCCTATTTGCAAAGATATTCAAAAGACAGCAGAATTTTTAAGGGGACAGTATTTCTTAAAATTTAGAAAAAGTACCCTATAAACAATTGCCTTCTTTCTCCCTCTCAAAAACTTATTGCCACAGTTAATGGTGTATTCAATTGCTGCCACTATTTTGAGCACCTTTCTGCTACTCAAAGATTGTATCAACAGTTTACTACAGTGTAGCAGCTAACAGACATTCTGCACTATTTGTTCAACTGATTTACTATTTTAAAAAGCAAT
The DNA here is from genome assembly GCF_036417665.1 of Passer domesticus. Classification (NCBI taxonomy): domain Eukaryota; kingdom Metazoa; phylum Chordata; class Aves; order Passeriformes; family Passeridae; genus Passer; species Passer domesticus. Next base: position 39,673,207 of record NC_087479.1, read on the forward strand.
TGTGAATAGTAATCCCAATGTGTGCAGTGTCTTAACACAAAGTTTACGCAAGCACACAGGGAAGTCTTAGCTGCAAGTTTCCAGCCCTTCCTAACAAGGTATTTCCTACAGGCCCCAGCCCTGAACACCAAGTCCTGATTCCAAACTAGGCAGGCCAGGGTCTAGCTCCTCATTAATCCCCATTGCCCATAACAAGCAAACACAGCACTCAGATCTTCCAGGACAGGATCTAGCTTTCATTAATCTTCAAGGCAGACAGTGACAACAGACCTTTTATGGAAGGATATGGGCCTTGGCTAATCACTCCCCAAAGCAGGAAGGGAGATTAAAATCCCCCACCCCAGAAGACAGCAGGTCTTTTGGAGGTTAAATCTGGGTCTTTCTGATGCCACTGGCACCCACTACAAATTGCCCCTGCAAGACAACTCCTCCATTTCCAGTCCCTAGACTCCCAAGTTTGGATGAACTGCAGTTTAAAAAAAACAACAACCACAAACAGATTGCCTTTCACTTGGAACACCAGTCATATCCAGAGAGGTGGAGACAGACAGACAGATGGACATAACAGAGACTGTAAGCCCTGGCTCTCAATTCTGCTTAGCAAATGCCCACCAGGCCAGCCACACTGCCTGGTGAGCCAGTGTGCTCTGCTGGACAAATATAGAAAGCAGAAAGTGGAACAACCCTTTCAGCAGAAGAGATTCTGCTCAGCTCCCAGAGAGGGAGGAGCAGGAGCTGAACCAGCCGAACTGCTTTACCCATACATGGTCTCTGAAACAGACCAGTGCTAAGACAAGTTCCTTTACACACACACACCCTCATTCACTGTCACATCGTGCAAGGAGAGAAAAGAATTAAAGCGTACAAACCTAAAGGAGTTCCTGTTTTGAAATGAGTTCCAACTCCACTTTGCTTGCACTCACCTTAATAATGCACAAACGTCTAATGCTATTCACCAACAAAATCTGGGCAGCAACTCAGAAACATGACAAAAATCTTCCTCCCAGGGAATCCACACATCCACCAGCATTTCAATAACAACTGAACTAGTGAAGTCTTCCTTGTTGCTTTTGGACACACACAACCACATATTAAGTTCTTGGTTTGACCTTCTCCCCCGTCCAGCCCAAATTGAATTACAGAAATCTTTTTAAACCCTTCTCCCTTTTCAAGTATTGTCCTAAACCAGGAAGCATGACCTTTCTCATTGGTTGATACTAATTACTATGGTGACCTGCCATATCTTGTCTGCTATCCCTGTAGTCCTTTTTGCCAGTGTTTAAACACTAACTAAACCTTTTCCTATGCATTCTTCTTAAAACCAGAAGAAATGCACTTCTGTGCAGCATCCTCTTCTCTGTCCACCCACCCCACCCCTTTCACATTCTGGCACAGAAAAAGCAGAGTAAGTGTAACTGAAGACCCAAATCCATAGATCTTCACAGAAAAAAACTACAGATCTATAGAAGTGGCACAGTCTATTTTTGTTTTTAGTACACAAGTAAGACAGTTTGCAAACTCAAAAGCAGCTTCATCCATATAAAAAAGCATCATTATTTATAAGCAATTTATTACTGCATGCTGTTGTCTATTGCTTCTCCTTGGTGTATCCCACATTTATGTAGTGATACCAAACTGCCTTACAGGAGCTACCAGAAAGGTTCTTTCATACAAGTAAGTGGAAGCTGCAACTTCCAGCCGTATCAGGAATGCAGCAGCCAATTCAGAACTCAGAGAAGCACACTAGTCAGGGAGTTCTGTTAACGTCACGTCCAAGTAGCCACAAAAGTGCTGGCATTAAAACAAACGATCCCAATATTTTTTCAAATTTCTCATTACTGAGATAATGGTTTATGTTCCCTGCAAATTCAGGAAGATAACAGCATATGCAGAATTAGCTCTACACCTAAGCACAGCCTAAATTATTTTTCCTTACAAATAAGGATCAAGAATATGTGTCCTAATCTTGCTCCCCAAGAATTGCCTATTAAACTTAATCTTGAATTAAATGACAAAATAATTTAAAACCCAAAGAAATTCCAAAGCAAATTCTGCAGCAGACAATTAGTGTCATAGCAGTTTCCACACTGTGAAATACAGACAGTACCACCTACAGCCAGTCTCTGATAGTGATCAGATTCTGGCACTGAATGCATAATCCAGAGTGTAACATGGGTGGCTTTAGTCCATAAATATCAGAAAATACTCACTCAACTTTTCCTAAGTCTCCAATGCCTATAATCATGGCTTTCTGAGCAGTGAAAACTGCTCTAGAGAAGTAAATATACAATCCTTTTTCTTCCCCAAAAAGATTTTGCATATTGATATTTTCAAGGGTATCACTTCTAATGTCACTTAGGACCGTGCAAGGAATTTTTACTGCTTCAACTTGTGCTCAATTTTGCTCCACATTGTAGTCATCAAACAATCATGTGCAAAAAAAAAAAACAACGAACAAAAACCCAAGAAGAAATACAACTCATCACTAAGTTGACCTGTCATCCAAGTATTTTTTAAATCAGAATTTTAAAAGGAGAACAGAAATTTTTTGAAGACAAATAACAAGGAAATACAGGTAAGTAGGCAAAAAATATTTTCAGATGGTGCTTTGCTTTGGAATACAAAACTATAAATTAGGGAATTACTTTTACACTGTATTGTGCCAACACAAAATGCAAAAGCTAGATGTGACGTTCAAAATACATTCGTTTTTCCTGAAAGATCAATATTTCATTGCCTTCTGAAGAAACATTTATCAAAACTCTATCTTGTAAGATTTTACAGAGATAAGAAGATGCCTGGTGTCCATCCTGCAAATCTCTACATATATTAAGAAAGATGCTACTGTTTTTGTATGTAGACTTGGACATTGTCTGCTAAGTGCTTGATTTGAATTACAAACTCCTCTGCTTTGGAAAAAGCAGACATGAATATTCCCTTTCCAACAGAGTCTAAAAAATTTGTGGATTGCATGCCTACATTGGAATATCTTTTGAACTGCATAGTTTGGGACAAAAATAGCAGAGAATATGCATGGGTTCAGTGAAAGCCTGAATTTTAAGTGATGTTTGAAGGACAACAGTTTTACTTTGACATGCGAAATACTGAAGTCTAGTGGATAACAACTACATTATTTTTGTGAAAGATGCAGTACAAAACAGCCAGCAGACAGAATTGAAAGCTACCCAAAAGAACAGTTTTGATAGTGGTGAAAAAAAGAAGCCATGGTCCTGAAAAACTCAAATTATTTTAAAGTAAAAACAATGTAAGACAGTCACCTGCGTTCTTATATGAATTGGGAGAGCATCCAGTGCTGAGAGAACACAGAGCATGCAAGCATTAAAAAAATGCTCTGCGAAGGAAAGCCTGCCAGTTACCACACCAGCATGACACCAGATATTCAACAAACACTGTCCTCTCATCCACATGCTCATTCAAGATCTCCTTGAGGTGTGCTGCTGAAAAGGACAAAGAACCCAAACTGCCTGCTCATTTGCATGGATTTCAGCAATACTCAAGCTGGTTGTTCCATGCTGTATTACAAGCAATTTAGTCAAACCAATGTAAAAATCCCAGAGCAATATGGTTTTAAGTCCAGTTTACATAATCTTAAATCTACTTGGGACTTTACCACTGCAAGCCAAGCCATTAAATCAGTTACAAATCTATTCTAAATTGGTAAAAACTCATTATCAAAACCTGCAGTTTGTCAGTTTGCCACTAATACTCTGCTTCTAACAGAGCAGCCAGAAAGCCAGCACACCTTTTCTACAAACAAAACAAAAAGACAGCCCATGCTATACTAAGTATGCTGAAGATACAAAGCTAGCATGCATACATGGGATAGACAAGACAGCTTGTGGACAAGGATTCCTCTTCTGGCATAAGGCTTACATATACCTGTGACACAAACCACATCATCTAAACTGAAATCCTCCACTAAAAGTTGGAAACTACTGAAGATTTCTGTTCAGCTATCTAGCTGCTCATTGTTCATCCTGAACTCAGCTAGCAATGATGCATTTTCTTTAGCACAGAGCTGAGACAGCTGGAAGTTTGAAGCTACTCGAGATGTCTTCCTTTCCTTGGGATGATGACTGTGCTCCACTCTATTGCTGTCACACAAATAAGCCTGCTCTGTCCATCACTGTTCAGACTCCTGAGTTATTCCTCCCTACAGCAAAGCTCTTGTAGACTAAGTGGCACTGCAGCTTTGACCCAATGTATATTTTAGTTCTACTTGCTTGAGTCTCACATCTGGTGCAAACAAGATGATGTTCAGTTGATATTTGGGAAACGTCTTGAAACATGAATGCTAAAGCTCTCTCTTTTCATTCTTACATCCCAAACATAAAGTGTCTTGGCATCTTCATAAAATATGTTGTAGAGAACAATAGTAGAAAATGTGGTATCTTGTATTTATTTATATAACACGTATCTCTGGTGACTGGATGAAGGGCAGTAAAACTACTGGTTACTTTTTCCAATCAAGATGATCTCTCTTGCCTCAAGAAATCTTGTAACAGGATCCCCACTCAAGATCCTGCTCTGTGATACTTTCAGAAATACCCATTAGAGGCCCTCGATAACTTTCCTCCATTTACAACCCCCATTCTAATAAATACTGAAATATATTAGTCTCCTTTTCTTCTATACTATTTTTCCTCCTGCCAAATACCTGATCATTGGATAAAAATCATACCTTCTTGCCTGAAGGCATTGAATAACTCTGCACATAGTCTTGAAGGACAACCAATACTAAACATGCCCAGATTGAAATAAAACATTTCAGACATTCATAGCAAGACTGAAAAATAAGAAAGCAGGCATATAGATTAAGTGCATTTAACTACTTCAGCTGTCACAGTAACCAGCTCACATTATGACATGGAAAACTGGACATACTAACTTAAGAACAGTCTCCAGTTCAACAGCGAGAACAGTGGGTTCTTGGATCTCCGTGCTAAAGACTAAAAACCAGGAAATCTCAGAAACTATGACAATTTGTCTCACTTCCCACCTATTCTAAAACAGGCACTAAAGGAAAAATCAGAGTGGGCACTCTGAAGAGACTGTGGCAGATGACTCAGTAACTGATAATCAATAGCCACATTCCAGAAAAGTATAAAAGAAATAGTTAAGGAGCAACCTGCTCAGAGCAAAGTTTCCCAATAAGTTAAATTAGATACTGGATTTCAGGTAGAATTTTACTTAACTCAAAGTGAATCTAAATATTTAGGAATCACATAAGCATCCACTTTTAAGAAATTCAACCAACACAGGATACTGTTAGTGATTTTAGAAGAAAATTTACACAACATTATAAATATTTCCGTTATTTCAAAGCATCATATTTTGTTTCAAGCAATGATTCTTCAACTGATGTACAGGTTATTTGGCAAGGCATGGATTTATTATTAATGAGACAGACAACTATTGTCTATTGACACATTTCCTGCTTTCCCCTTTAGAGAAGCGGTGCCTGTTTTCAGAACCCCTGCTTGTAGCAGAAGAACTAAAAGAACCTTCCCCCTGCCATGCAAAGATAATCCTACAAGTGCATCAAGTTTTGGAGGCCTAGCAGAAACATGGATACACAAGTACACAATAATATGACCATGGATTTCTTTACCTTGTCTCCCATAGTGAAAGATGGGTACATTCTTCTCACTTCATAGGCAATTCACTTTCAAAACAAAACTACCAAACACATAAATCTTCATGTTTTAGTGTTCATGACTTCAGAACAGTCACTTTTCAAACGTCATCTTTTCTACAGATGCTGTGTTCCAGCTTTCTATTGCATTTAAACAGAATGTCCTAGGCTTGCATCAATTATTTTGCTCCCTATTAAAAAAAACCCCAAACAGATACAAAAAGGGAAAACATGTAACAGATCAGTTAGGATCGGGCATTGATTTTCCCCCATGTAACAACAGAAACTTAGGGAAAGGAAAACCAGAATAAAAACAGCCATGCAAGAATGGTCATTCAGAAATGGGGAATACACTCCTCAGAACAGCATACACCTTCCCAACGTAAGTATCAGCAATAATTTTCAATGTGAGCAGAGGCTGAAAGAGAACAGTAACCACCTAAAGAAAAAATAATTCTTTACATCACCGTATTTAAAAATTCCTATTTAGGAATTTTAGAAGTGTATACATTTGCACCCACGACTCTGAGCAGCTATAAGATTTGTGCTCCTGTCTTGGGGGCTCTTCAACAGCAGGAATGCAAATGAACATATTAAGCTGCTAGATACAAGCTGTACCCACCCTAATATTTCCTGGCTCACTCTAAAGACGTATGGATTAATTTTAAACATCTGCCACAGCAGCAGTATTTCCAACAATGCTGCTTCTTCAAGACTTAGGTCCAGACACAACTCTAGGAAGATACAGTATCTCATGTTATGCAGAGATCCCAAGAACACAGCCGAGCGGAATGGAAAAAAGAATAAAAATGTGATGGGTTTATTATGGCTGTGCAATGCCAAGTCAGTGCAGTAAAACCCATCTGATGAACTAACCTAGTGAAAAACAATAGAGGAAACAACGAAAGACACTAGGAGAGGGTTCAGCAATTTTTGTGATCACTGGTACAAAGACTGAAAGGACAGACATACACAAAAAATAAAAACACAAATTCGAGATAGTCAGAAAACACAAGCTCTTGCAAGCCAGAAGTCAAGTGTGCTTCATTATATAAATCCCCACCAAATACTTTTCTAAATCCAGCGAACTGGTGAAACACACCCAACGACCACACTCAAGCAAGACGTACAAGAAAGCTGCAATGTTTGAAAAATGTTCCCCGACAACTTCTGGCAGAAGAGAATGCCTGTGCCTTAAAGGTAAAAATGTCTGGGCCACAATTCCTCAGGAATTTAAAGGAGTGTATTCTAAGGTTGCCTCTCAACTTCCTTCTCCTAACAGTCCTATTACAAAAGCATGCTGTTATCAACCTTTACTGCTTCTTCACGTATTTATCACCCATTTTACGCTCCATCTCTCCTGGTTTTTATACTCCTCTTCCTGCTTCATTCCAGCAGTGCCTGTCACGCCTTCTCATACTTGAGGACTGCAAATCCTCACACTGCGCCGAACTCCAGTTTCCCTGACCGTGCTTCTCGTACGCCTGGCTCGCCTCCACCCCTGGTGCACCAGCACACATTTCACCGGCGGACGGACCCGCACCATACCGACCACAACGGCAACCGCACCCCGGTTCCTCTAAGCGCCCGGGGCGCCCAGGCCGGCAGGCGGACGGCGGCCGAGCCCGGGCCGGCCGCTCCCGCGCCCCGGGGTCCGCCCGGCCTCGCCGCAGCCCCCCCGCCCCCAATGGCGCCGCCGCCGCGGGCCGAGCTCGCACCCGCAGCGCCACCGCCCGCGGCGCTGTCAGCTCGGATCAGATACGGCACCCGGCAGCCTCCGGCTCCGGGCCCCGGAGGGGCTCCCGCCGGGGCGGCACCGCCCCGGGATGGCGCGCACGGGGCGGCGGCGGCGGCTCCCCGGCGGGCGGGAGCGGGGCGGCCCCTGGGCCCGGCCCCGGCGGCCTCGCGGCGGGAGCGCCGGGGAACGGGGGAGAAGGGGCAAGCAGCCGTTACCTGCGCGAGACGGATCGCGCTTCCCGCCGGCTCGGCCCGGCTCGGCCCCGCGCCGCGCCGTTCCTGCCGTGCCGTCCCTGCCGTGCCGTGCCGTGCCGTGCGCGGCCCGAGCTCCTCCCGGCGGCGCCGCCCTCACCTGCCCCGGGATCCGCCCGCGCCCCGCTCCGCTCCCTGCGCCGCCTCGGGCCGGCTCCGCAAGATGGCGGCGCTTCCGGGAGAAACCACGGCGGGCGCGGCGTGGGGGGGCCCGGCGGTGAGCCCGCCCCCCCCCGCTCCGCCGGTGCCGCCGCGCCCCGCCCGGCCCCGCCCCGCCCCCCGCCGCGAGTGTCCCCTGTGGTGGCGCTCGGTGCGCGCGCCCGCGGCGCTGCCCCGCCCGTCGGCCCGGCCCGGCCCGGCGCGGCGCTCATGGGGGTGCTGGAGGCGCTGGGCGCCGGCGCGGCGCGGCTTCTCTTCTACCCGTCGCTGCTCTACACCGTGGCGCGGGCGCGGCTGCCCGGGTCCCGCCGGCCCTGGTTCCACCGCATCGACCAGGTCGTGCTGCTCGGGGCGCTGCCGCTGCGGGGGCGCATCCGCAGGGTAAGGCGGGCGCGGCGGGGCGGGCCGGGCCGGGAGGAACGGAGGTCCCTTACGGTGCCTGTGCCCGCAGCTGGTGGCGGAGGAGAACGTGCGCGGCGTGGTCACCCTCACCGAGGACTACGAGACCCGGTTCCTCTGTTTTTCTCCCCAGGTGAGCCCCGGGACTGCTGGTGTGTGCCCCCGCCCAGGTCTCTCGCCGGTCTGTCCCGGCACAGGTGAGGCTTTGGCCGCCTCCTGCCGGCATCCCGGCAGCCAGCGCAAGTCCTGGGGCAGCAACGCCGGGACTACTCGTACCTAAACCGATTGCAAAAACGATGGGACAAACCAGTAAAGCGTGAGCATGCGAGTGAACTGCAGCTGCAGTGGCAGGGAAAGACAGGGAGCGCTATACAGGAATGCCTTTGGGTTGGGAAGAGATCCCAACCTCCCTCTTTTCCTTTAGCTGAAACACATTTTTCAGTCCCCTTTAACTACCACCTTCTGATGACCAGGACTGATGTTTTCATACATCTGATTTGAAGGATTGATGTTCAAAGTCTGTTTACAGCCTCTCTGAATTTCCCAGCTGTCTCAACAGGTTCTGAGTTTCAGTAAGAGAAACAACCCAAAAGTTCACTGACCAAATCTATGTCTGTTACAGGAATGGGAGGCAATGGGAGTGGAGCAACTGCGTCTTAGCACTGTGGATCTAACTGGAGTCCCCACCTTGGAAAACCTGCACAAGGGCGTGGAGTTCATCCTGAGACACCGAGCCCGTGGTAACAGTGTCTATGTGCATTGCAAGGCAGGACGCTCCCGCAGTGCCACCATGGTGGCAGCATACTTAATTCAGGTCAGGAGTCTCTGCTAAATGGGGTCAAATTTCATTAAAAAATGGAAATAAAATGCAGACAGCCTTTATAGTTTACACTTGCTCAGGACACCTGAGCATGTACAGGTTAATATTCCATGATTTTACAGAACTTGGTCACCCATTTTAAGAGAGGCCTCAAACTTACCTTGTTTTGAATGCAAATGCAAATTTTGAATTATTCTGCTTTTCTTAATTCTTTCTGTGGAGAAACAGATTGCGGTGGGAATAACAAGTCACTCATGACCACAGGTTCACTTAGCAGATAAACATACATTTTTGTTGTTCTTATTTTCTCCTTGGTTCACTGGAGTGGTGAGCCTTCCTTAGCTTTTCCATAAATACAATTCAGGATCAAGAGAACTGACTTGTTTTCTCAGTTCCTCTACCAACCCAACTGGGGAAGCCAACAGTAAGAACAAAATCCCACCTGTGGATTCTTCCATTGGTGTTACTAAGCGCTCCCTGGAAAATTTGCCATTACTGTTGAAAAGAAAACTTTCTCACTAAGTACTGAAATGCAATGAGAGTACCAGTAGAATTAAAAAAAAAAAATTAAAAGCAAGCTGCTCTTTTGCTTTGGTCTAGGACAGGAAACTGTTCACAACATGAAGGAGCAGGGAGCGAGATGGAAAGTGGAGGGCCCAGGCAGCAACCAGTCCTCTGTAACTGAGGGACACATTTCATGAATGTGTGACTTGCAGGCCTCTCTGAGAGCAACAGCAAGTAAACCTGAGGGGCAAAGCTGCACCAAGCTTTCTAACACCTCTAATACTGCCCGTGGCCTCCAGGAGGGTTCCATTAAATGGTGCAAAGATGGAATGGATTTTCACTTGCTGGGTTTCTGCCTTTTCAGCTGCATCACTGGAGCCCTCAGGAAGCAATAGGAGCCATTGCCAAGATTCGTCCCCACATCCTCATTCGACACAAGCAAGTCCAGGTCCTGGAGAAATTTCACAAGAACATGATCAATGGGAGAACTGCATAACTTAGTAAAAACTAATCACAGTCAAAATCCTCATTTCAGCTGCTATAAAAAAAGTTTTTATGATCTAACAAAAGCTTAAGGGTTTTCATTCTTGACAATCAATAAAGAACATTTTACAGTAAAGGGGAAATAGGGCTGTTTCATTAAAGCTTTCTTTCCTTATGGCTAATATCCTGCATCTCTTGGAGTCCCACAGTTCTTTTCCATGCATCAGTGCTGAGCAGAAATGCAATCCACAGAAAGTTCAAAAATATTTGTATTTGAAGCAAAGAGAAAAAACCAAAATACTTTGTCTCAGTAGAGACTTTATTCAGATTCTTACCCAAAGGGTTACAGTGCCAACAGAGAGGGGTAGGAGGAAGTTCTGTCTTTTCACCAACACTATGTTATAATTACAGGTGGGGATTTCCTGTACAGTAAAGGAAGCTAATGCTCTAAAAATTATCTCCCTCTTCTCTTTATGCTAGGTGATGACAGAGCATTAAGCAAGCACTCATTTGGTTACCACTCCTCTAGGAGAAGTGCTGAATGTAACCTAAGGGTCCTGGGATCAGTTCTGGAATCTGTCTGCCAGGCCCTCCTTCTGCAATAGGACACAGGAATGTTTAAATGGGGGCATCCCTGGGGGACACAGTGCACGTCTAACTCTGTGACAGACACAGCAGCAACACGCAGTCTCCTAGGCAGTTAAAACTAGCAGTCTGGGCCAAGGAGAATGTTCTCCATATGCCACAGCATTTTTTAGTGGTGGATTGGTTCCAGGCTAAAAGAGCCACTTGCTGCTGTTTGGGCCTCAAATGCAAGCAGCTTACCATCAAGGAATCAAAGTAATAGTATTTAGTCCATCTGAAATCTAAGATACAACAGTTCAATACAGTTTTGATAGTGCTATGTAAAAGAATAGGCTCACAGTCAGAAAGCCTGTACTTCCTCTGCACAGGTACAGAGGATGGGGTCTTTACTGGATGTTGTGAGCTTGTAGTAATTGGGACTGGTGCTGAGAGTCGAGGATGTAGCACAGCAAGACACTGTTGCTGTCTTACTATCACTGAGCCTGTTTAGGCCAGGACAAACTGCAGGTTAGTGAGCAGCACTTTGATGCCACTTGTGACTGTTACAACAGAGGTGGCTGGGTTAAGTTTAAAAGTATTTGCATCACCCTTTTTATAGCGGTCGCGAAAGACATAGATGCTGCCATTGCAGCTGGCAATTTTCCAGAGGGATGGTACTGAGCTCCAGGCATCTGGGAGGCACAGCCGGGTGAAGCTATCCAACAGGGGATTGTAGCAGAGCAGTGAATCCCCCTCGGCCACAATGAACACCACATCCTTGTGCACAGCAGCGTGCATGCAGCCTGCGAAAGGCAGTACGTACGGCTTCACGTGGCATTTCTCTGTGTTGGTATCATAGCACTGAATGAGCCGAGAGGGCTTGGTGAAGAAGTCTAAGTCATTTTCCTCCCCACCCAGCAGGTAAATGACACCATTAAGGTTCACCCCTGCAGCTCCAGAGACTGCCACTTCCAACTGGCTGGTCTCTGTCCAGACGTTGTCTCGTACTCTGTAATATATGACAGCATTAGAGAGAGTGTCCTGTAGAGTTTTCCCCCCCAGTGAATATATTGCATCTTTGCTTGGCACAGAGACGAGGGTGTGCTGGAGCCGGTCACGGGGCAGAGGAGCACACCATTCCCAGTCTATAGTTGCATTGTTGCATTTCCACATGCGCCGTGGAATGGAGCCACCAACGACATACAGGTCACTGCCATGCTTGCAGGCCGCGGTGATCTGGTGACACAGGCTGTTCTGGCCACTCACACTGATGGAGTCATCGTCAGCACAGTGCAGAGAGACAGCAAGGGAATGTGTACGTGATGACTCCTTTCCAATCAGGTAGATGTGAACATTTTCTCCAATCACCTGAGCGAAAGTAGAAGTGTGTCAGCAGAATCTGATCTAGGTCCTGCCACCCTAGAACATTCAGGATTCAGAGCCTCAAGGCCTTTTCAAGATACCTTTCATATCTGACACAGTAAAATAGCCAGATGTCACTGGAACACAAGTGTTCACGGTTCAGGTAAGGGCCAGTTACATCACTGACAGAGTACAGTTCTTACAAGGGGAATGCCAAATATAGATTTCTGAACAGTTGATTTGGTAAATGAGGTGAAATAAGTTATATGTGGCACTGCACCTATCACGAGTGAAAGCAGCCTCAGGTTAAATGAAAAAAAGTTGTCAGTGGGGTTGCTATTTATGACACTGAAAGTATCCTCTCACAAGCACCATGAATTTCAATGACATTTGTGTTTTGTGATTTTCATGTCACACCTGTAAGCAGAATACCCTGCCCTGAGAAGTGTGAAGCCAGAAAGTGCCACATCAGCCCCAGAACATAAGGTCTTTTTATACCTTCAGACTCGATCGCAGAGTCTCCGAAAAGCCTGCTCGCTCCTCCTTGTTGAAGTTTATCCAGGTTTCTATGGCAACTGTTGGATTCTGAGAACATGGAACGCCATCTGCAGTTTGGGGACAGAAAGGCATTTATGATATCTAGACGAAGGTGTATCTACTCAGGAACACCCTTTTCCTGTGGCTGCCTCCCCCCACTCCCATCACAAAACCTACTGTCGAGAGACGAAAAATAGACAGAGGTGTTTATAGATTTTGTCAGGCAAGATCAGCACTGCCAGCCAGCCAAATACTTGAAATTAATTTGGGTAACTATAAGAAGACCGCTGCAGATCTTAAGCACTTTGGATGAGTTTCAGCAATCTATTCAGGAATCTATGTCCAAGAGAAATAGGACAGGAAAGAGAACTTACATGCTGTGTGATGATGACAAATACTTTCTTATTTAATCATTTAGGCAAAAAGATTCTGTTATTGAGAATCTCAGCACCTGCCTTTCTTTCTGGCTGGTCCTAGAAACCTGTCTAGCAAAAGTCATCTACAAAATACGTCTGAGCACCGTCAGGCAGCTGACCCTCATGACTGAACATCTGGTGTTGCTGCTATCCTCTTAACATTTGGAAATCCCCAATGAGCTACTAGAGCTTTTCTTAGCTGTGTGACAGTAGCAAACACTCCAGAGACTGCATCAGATTTAAATCTCTTTTCAGACATAACTGGAAGTTTTGGTTAAACCACAAATTATCATCCTCATCAGTACATTACCTAAAAGATTTTAGGTATTTCCTTCCAGTTTGAAAGCCAGCAATTATGCCTGTGTTCACTGAGAAGCTTCCCTATGAAGACTCTCTTTTTGTAGTCTTTTCTCATAACAAACTCTGAATTCAATGATGCTGAAGGCACCAGACAAATTCCAATGCTTTTCTCTATAGTGGAAGGGAGCAGAAAAAGTGTGGCACAAAAGCAGGTGTTTCAACTCTGTTTAAAAGGATTCCCACAAGCTGTCACATGAAGTGCCTAAATGGAAACATTTTTTTAAAATTGGTTCTAGAGTGCAACAGAAGGTAAAATTAATAAATTACTATTTCATTAAATTAATTTCAATTCTTGCCACTAAAAGTTTGCTCTATTTAATTACCCATTAACTACATGAAGATTCAGGAAAGGCAAAATAAAAGAAATTTTCCTACCAACAGTAGAGAAGTATTTCAGATTTTAATCCATTTTATGAGCTAAGTTGTGGCAAAAATGCTGGGTACGTGATTCTACATATGAAAATAGATGATGCATGGAAAAAAGATACTGAGCAGTTGTTTTAATTTAGGACCACAAGTGCTAAAGTCCATAGTCCTAAAACTGTTTTTTAAGTAGAATCCCTAGAAAAAAAATTAAAGGTGACTGACCTCTACCGTTTTGTTTCATGATTTTAGAGGTTTTTTAAATGAACTTGTAACTTACTTTAAAAACTTTGGCTAGATAGTTATCAAAATTACTTTAAGTTTACTACAGTTTTTGAGCTATCAGTACATATACTCAATAGGTTTTTGACTGTAAATTTCTTTAGATACAATAGAGATAACTTAATGCAATATCTATAAATACTCTCATATGCATAACATCAACTCTAAAGGCTAGTTTAGTTCTTATGGATAGATTTGCCAGTGTTCCAATGAAGCTTGTCATGATAGGTTTATTTTTGCAACTGCATATAAAACACATGACACACAAAGTCTAGCTAGTTACTCAGTTACAAAGAGTAATTAAAAGCAAGAAAAGAGGCACATTTGGATGTATGAGCTGCTTCTACGTTCTTGCTTCCTCTAGCAATGATGCATAACTGCAGAAGAATGGACTTGTGACTGCAGCTTCCTGGAGAGTTAACAAGTACTGACCGTACCTACTAGAGCAGCAGATCTTTAAGGATTGGTGGAAACTGGACTAAGCTGTTTATGCGTTGACATGTCCTTCACAACTCTGAGTCATGGCATCCATTACTGGGGAAGGCTATTACCTTTAGAAGAAGGGCAATTACTGTACTACTCAAGATGTTAGAATGCCTCTATTTCAGTCAGTTGAGTGCCTAAGTAATCCTAACAATTATATGCAATGTAAATAACACTAAAATAGTCTAAAACATGTGCTCAAGCCTTCTTACAGATGTTGAGTTATTGCACTACCATGTTAAATGGTTATGAGCTAAAATACTTTCATCAGATGTGTATTTTTGGAGTGGTGAGCCTTCATCACTCCAATGGTGAAGCCAATGCTTCTTTGTTTTACTTTCAATGCAAACAAAACTACAACAAATTGTTGGAAACTGGGTTTAAAAAACGTGTGACACTTCTAACCTGTTGATTCAGGAACTGCTGTGAATTTCTGGCATCCTGTATGTTCCTTTTCTATAGTTTAGATGTTTCATGTCCAGCAACAATTAACAGTTTGGGGCTTTTTCTGGTAAAGGTATCCAGAATGTTTTGCTCTGCCTTGCTTAGCTAAGTCTCTCAATAGACAGTGATTACGAGAATTTGTATCTTTCCATCTGTTTCATTCACTACCTGACGAGACTCTGAAAGTCTCTTTCTACATCTACATCCTAGGTAGTTTCAAGAACTCCTTACCTGTAAGGATGTCTGTCAGCAGGCGGAGAGGCAGGTGTAGGAACTCCTCTGTCTCCTGCAGCTGAGACAAATGTGACTTTGCACAGTGTTTGGCAGCTGTGTAGAGCTCCATGTCACTGTGTTGATCTGCCAACCACATGACCTGCAGACAGTTTCTCACCTGCACCGTACGGGCCAGAAAACGGGAGCACTCTTCAAAAAGGGCAGTCAGCTGGTACATGTCTGCCACTTCATAGGTTTCCTGCAACTCCTCTGCCCTCAGCTTTACAGTTCCATGGTAAATATAGTCCACAAGGAGCTGAAAGACACTCTCACTAACATCCTGCAGCTCTATCACCCGGTTGTGGGCCTCCTTTAGGTTGGAAGTGAACATAGAACGAAAAAAGCAGCTCTGAGCTGAGAGGACCAAACGGTGCAGCTGGAATTCTTTGCCTTCCACTGATATTGTAACATCAGCAAAGAGCTCATCCTCCAAGCATAATTTCATAATACCCTGGGCCACGCGGCCCGAGTGGGAGCGGTCAGTGAAGGTGTAGTTCACAAAGTAGTTTTCTTCTGCAGAGGAGCCTCCAGTCTCTTCTGACGAGTCCATGGTGCTGCACAAATCAGACCTCCAGCAATCTGTAAAATCACAATAATTATACGGCATTCTCTCACCACTAACAAGATTATGCAGTACTTCAGGGTACAGGGAAAAATCAAACATATTGGTAAGAGTCCAGCATATTTAGACTTAACATAAATAGCACAGCTTGAGCTTCAGAATCTCAACCAGCAAATGAGAAGTTGGCAGAATTAAAATTATAATATATACCAAACTTCCAGTACAGTGAACATCACACCCCAGCAGGGCTGGGAGACGTGCATATCTTTTCACCACTCATTTCACTGACACAAAGAAGTGCAGCAAGTTATTCAAGTGGAAAGTCCAGCAACTGCCCTAGGAAACTTGCAAAGCCAAAAAAAGCAGCAGCAGCATAGCTGGACTAGATGTGAAAAGGATTACAGCATCATACTAAAAAAGAGCACTGGCAGTTCATATCATCAAGAGGTGTTAATTAATGTCAAAACCCAATGATGAATCTGTATCAAGATGAACTTGTTTTTACCAAAAAGATGCACAAGATGTTGGCCTGACATAACCACTAGTCCTTCAAACTAACCAAATGAGATAGCTGATAGTTATGCTGTTTGTTAATATGCCAGTCAACTTCAGCATGCAAAACAACATTTTAGATGTTATTAGAGACTGCTTCCCACATGGAAAGGGGATCAAAATTTAAAAGAAAACACCTCTTAGCAGGTACCATGGATGTCTGCAGTGCCCCAGGTAGTTTGTGGGTCAGAAAAGCTTCTGAAACACAGAAGGACCACTACAGCAAGGAGCTCTTTTTCACCATGGTTCTTGTCAGCATTAGGAACAGTTGCCTACCTGCATTCATTTTAGACTTATTTTTACAAGTGAACTACCAGCTATGAACTGTGTGTAATATCAGAAATTTCTTCAATTAATAATGCACATTATTTCAAGAACAATGTTTCACAAAGATGTGATTTTTTTTTCTCTAGCACATTCATAAATACTTTTCCATGGTTTATCTTGTCAAACATGCATTTTCTTACAATTAGTCTGCTTGATCAGGCAGGCTCCTAAGTTCTTTGCTCAAATTCTTTTCATGGGAAGTAGTGTCTACATCCCTAATTGGCTGGACAAGTCCATCTCATCTCTGGTGATAGCCTGCCTTAATTATATTCTAATCTCTATTTTACAGTAGTTCTGGTCTGTCTGAAAAGTACCTATATATTAGTCTATAAGAGACAGAGGAACTGCAGTCAGCATATCAGTACTATTTTTCCAGCTTTACGAAGTATGAGCCTATCCTGCAAATTGGCTTCCACTTTGGTCGAAGCTCTCTATCCATACAGACAAGGTGTTTAGGAGCTTCAGCCCAGAATGCAGAAGAGAGCACACAGAGCACCAGGATATGGACAGATGAACTACTCTGCCCCCTTGGCATGGAAGAACCAGCTGCCCACACTGGCCTGCACAACTCCCAGATGACTGATGCCAAGTCACAAAAGAAATGCCAAGAAGCAGCAAAAACTATACAAATCTCACGCCCTCCTTGCAGACACCCAGACAGAGGTCCCCTCTGCACCCATGGTGTCTCTGCTATAAAGAAAGAGGCATGCAGGAGAGTTAACTGCTTCATAAAGCCAAATCGTATGCTCCATGCATTCCACAGGACTAGCTACCAGTGACAGTGGTTTAACCCACAGCTAGTACACCTCCTTCACAGAATCACAGAATCACTTAAGTTGGAAAAACCCTCTGAGAGCATCGATGCCAACCTATGGCCAAACACCACCATGTCAACTAGATCATGGCGCTGAGTGCCACATCCAGTGTGAAACACCTCCAGGGACAGCAACACCACCATCTCCCTGGGCCGTCCATTCCAGTCTCTAATCATCCTCCCTGTGAAGAAATTCTTCCTAATGTCTAAACCTCGGCTGCAGCTTAAGCCTGCGTTCTCTCACCCTGTCGCTGGCTGCCTGGGAGAAGAGACCAAGCCCCAGCTGGATACACCCTCCTTTCAGGCAGCTGGAGAGGGTGATAAGGTCATCTTTGAGCCTTCTCTTCTCCGGGCTAAACTAACACAGCTCCTCATCCGCTTCTCATAAGACCTGTGCTCCAGCTTCCTTCTTTCCTGGCTCCTGACAGGGTCGCAGATGCCACGGCGGCGCCCGGGATGGGGGAACCCCTAAGCACAATTGACAGCGACCCCGCGGTCCGGGGCGGGGAGAAGGCAGGAAGGGAGGCTGACCCTCGGAGAAACGCAGACTCCCACCAGGGCTGCGCTGACGCTCTGCAAGGCTCAGCCCGGGGCTGCCGGGGTCCGCCGCCCGCCGCGCCCGCACCTCCCGGCGCTGGCTGCTCCGTCCCCGGGCCGGCGGCCGCGCCGCTCCCCCGGCCGCGCCGCGCGGCACCCACCTGCGGCGCCTCCCTTCATGCCGCCGCCCCGGGCTGCCCCAGCGGCTGCTCCCGGCCCTCACCCTGCGCCAGGCGCCGCCGGGCACTCGCCGATTCCGCCCACCGACCCGGAGCCGTCCCCGGGAAGCTCTTCGCGCGCTTCCGCCCCCGGGGGAAGCGCGGCGGCGGCGGCGCTTTCCGCTTCCGCCCCGTGCCCTTGCCCGTCCGTGTCCCGGC
The DNA here is from genome assembly GCF_036417665.1 of Passer domesticus. Classification (NCBI taxonomy): domain Eukaryota; kingdom Metazoa; phylum Chordata; class Aves; order Passeriformes; family Passeridae; genus Passer; species Passer domesticus. The sequence continues at coordinate 39,691,470 of NC_087479.1, forward strand.
GGGATGTGGGCGGCGGCGGCGCGGGGCCTGGCGCGGGCCGCGCTGCGAGGTGAGGCTCGGGCGCTGTGCCGGGGGCTGGGGCCGGGCCGGGCCGGGCGGTTGGCGGTGGTCGATGAGACAGACGTGTCCGTTTCTCTCCGCAGCTGGCGCGGCACCGGCGGCGGCACGGGCCCGGCTGGCGGGGAGCTCCGCCGCGGACACTCGCCGTAAGTGCGGGCCCGGTTTGGGGGCGCGGGGGGGCGGAGGGGGCCCGAGGCGTGCAGTTGTGCCGCTGCCGGCCGGCGGGAGGGCCCCGCACCGGCCCACGGCCGTTCCTGGGCGGTGGAACCGCGTTAGTGAGCCTTCGGGAAGGAGTTGGTCCGGTCACCCGAAAACCCCAATTGCGCAGAAAAGCGGCTGTGTTGGTAACCGTGCTTGCTCTGGGTTCCTGTCTGCATCCTCTCTGCAGGGCCAAGCTTGCTTTTTCTGCGTAAAGCTGTGCCTGGGCAGCAGCTTCATATCCCCTCGTCTCCCTGACCCCTAAGGGATTTTGTTGTATCAGTGAAGAAACCCATCCCAACAACGTGAGCTGCAAGAGTGTTTTGATTACGGAGGGGCTTGCTTAGATGTTGACACATCCAGCAAAGCCAGAAAACAAGGCCTTTTCTAGACCCAGGTTGAATGACATGAGCGGTTCCTAAGTTCAGATTGTTCTGTCATCCCTGCTGCTCTGTTTTTCATCTGGCTATTCACTTCCTCATCATCTTGTTCAACAATTCATGTTGCACTTTAGAGCTGACACAATTTTAGCACTGACACAAATTTCCTTCATTGTTAAAGTGTGTAGTTCCACCTTCTGTGTAACACAAGTATGTTGCTATAGCATAGATTCTGACAGACAGCTAGACTGGTTAAAGGGAGGTACTACTCTCTTATTTCTGTAGCTTTCTGTATTCCCTGTCATAATCTTAGAAGCTTTATTTTTCTCCTTAGCTACTGTCAGACCAAAAAATGAAGCAGAACAGAAGCAGCTATGTGCTTTTGGGGAGTACGTGGCTGAGATTCTGCCCAAGTATATACAACAAGTACAGGTAGGTGCTGTTCAAGAAATTGTTCTTGTGGCGGGACGGGATCCAGCGAACACATCACTTTTTTGTTACCTGTTCAGTGAAGTTGTTCTGGGGAAGCAAAATGGTCAGAATTCCATGAAAAGTACTGCTGGTTTTAAGCCCCTTGATCTGATGCCTTTTTGTGTGTGCTGTGTATCTTTGTTTGAGTGTTCTGCTGAAATCAGCATCGCGTTTGGTCCTGTTGGTGTTTGTACTCATGCCCTTCCCCCTGTTCTGCTTTCATCAGGTGACCTGTTTCAATGAGCTGGAACTTCTGATCCATCCAGATGGGATCATTCCTGTCCTGACCTTCCTTCGTGATCACACCAATGCCCAGTTCAAATCCTTGGCAGACCTGACTGCTGTTGATGTCCCGTCTCGGCAGTACCGCTTTGAGGTAGGAACTGCTCACAGGTGCAGCACTTGGAGGGCTTCACAGGTGCTGATAGCTGTTGCAGCTCTAACCACTTTCTTTGGTTTCTGGCTGTCAGAAGAAACTTTTGAGAGTGGATAGAATTCTTTAAGTCAAAGGCCTCCAGTTGCTGAAGAAGAGGAATATTTTTTTATTTCAGTATTTTTCTTTAAAAAGTCAAGGTAGTAGATTCATAGAAATAATAGAAATATAGACCCTAATTTATTAATCTTTTCCGGTCACCAAGGCAGTATCAAACAGGGCTTTAAAACTCCTTACACATTTTTGGGATCTTCTTTTCAGTCTGCTTGTAGTATGTCATAAACAGCCTTTGTACTAGAGTTCATCACCATAGATGTTGGAAATGTTCCCTGGTATCCAACTCACTTATTGAAAATTAAATGTATTTTTTTTTAGTTTGCTCCCACAGATAGTAATTGCAAGAGTGATTGATGGCCATTTTCTTTGAGACAGACCATTCATTGTCAAGTGTTTCCATCCCTCCAGTAGTCTCTCTCTTTAAGATTTAGTATCTCTCTTTACTTCTTTGTCATCAGTCATGATGTCTAAGTCTCTCATAGCTTTCGTCACACTTCTAAGGACAAAAGTGATAAGCTTTGGAACCTCAGTTGTAGGAGTGTCTTTTAGTGGCCAGCTCTGAAGTGCTGAATGCGATCCGGCTCATAAAGAATATATGAAATAATCCTTGTGTGGCTTTGCTTAGGCAGTGGTGTACTGCAGGGAGGTCCATAACTGCTGCCTGTTCTCTGCCTCAGATTGTGTACAACCTCTTGTCGCTGCGCTTCAACAGCCGGATCCGTGTGAAGACGTACACCGATGAGCTGACACCTGTCGACTCAGCAGTGCCTGTGCACAAGGCAGCAAACTGGTATGAAAGAGAGGTGAGTGCTGGTGTGCTTGGGAACAGAGTCTTTGTGGGGAGAGGCTGTATTTTCCCAATTTAAGTGATTCCCCAGCACCCTCAGGAAGAAAGAGAAATGTTTCCCTGGCTGCCTTTTCAGAGTAGGTGATAAAATGGTGTTTGATTTGCTTTTGAATGAATTCCTGCATCAGTTTTGCTGGCACTGTACAAAGCCAGGCATGTAACTGAAATTTTATGGACATAACACATGCAGGTTTTTGGGTTTTTTTCAAATACAATTCAACTAACTTGGCTCCTTTTCATTTAGGTTTGGGACATGTATGGTGTTTTCTTTGCCAACCACCCTGATCTAAGGCGAATCCTCACAGATTATGGGTTTGAGGGCCATCCTTTCCGGAAGGACTTCCCACTCTCTGGTTATGTGGAGGTAGGAGATACAGTCATGTCTAAAGTCACCAGGTCTCTCCAATGCTCTTTTCTGAGTTCCAGTACAAGTATGGGATTGCTTTACAATCACGTGTCTGTATTCCAGAGGAGTTGTGTAAATCTGCATAGAAATTTGAATTATCACACAAAATATCCACAATAAGGCAGCCTAAGGCTGGAGAAGTTGAGCAAATATTATGTGCTGTATACCAAAGATACTTTGTCAGGCAGAGAAAGTGCTTCAGCTTTCAGCATGTTTTCTGGAAGATTAAAATTTCCACTGCAAAACTGAGATTTCTAGAAGGATAAAAAGGACTGAACCCTTCTTGATTCAGTTGGAACTTCATTTTTTTGAATGTTTGTAGGCCCAGATTATAAAACTGATTAAACTGACTCTTGCTGTTTGCCATTTACCTCTGTATGCCAACCACAGGTGAAATGAGAGTGTTTGGTATCCGTATAGTTTCGAATGACTGCCCTGTAGAAGCAGGTGTATTTGGTGCAGTGTTAAGACTGAACTGAGTCTCAGAAGGAAACAGTGCAAAGTTCTGCAAAAAAGAGGCTGTTTTAAGAAATGTAGAAAAAACAGAATCCTGCACACGAGGATAAGGCAGCATCTCCTCAGCTGGTGTTTAGAGATCTGGACTGGCACAGTGAGGGTAAAGCAAGCCATGAGAAGTGTCTGGTACTCACCTGCATTCCATCCTGATGGTCTTCTTTTTCTCCCATTTTTTTGAGTGTTATGCAAAAAATTAGAACAACTAAAACCACACAAATGCCATTTATAAAGATTCATGAGTATAGTCCTCAATCGTGCAGACCCAGGATGGGCCATCATATTTCAGTGACTCGGGAGGAATTCCTTTGTCAAATGACATATTAAATATGCTACTTCATGTGCACTTCATGTGGACTGTGAGGGTGGGTGCTCCTAATTCTGGGTGCTTTGTCATGACACCTGAGGGGCATGGCAGCAAAGCAAAGAGGAGGGTTTTCTTGGACACTCCAGAGATCTCAGTAGCATCTGGAGAGCTCTTGTGAAGTAATGAGGAGAGCTGAAGCTGTGGCAGAGGCCTGTGTGCCTGTGTTTTCCCCGTGGGTAAGTAGAGTTGTCTGCACAGAGGGTGGTCTGGGTCATTACTGGCTCACTGCACAGCAGCCATGCTGCAGGAGCAGGGTGCAGATGATGGCCTGTGTCCTTTGTGCTGTCCCAGGTGCGGTATGATGATGAAGTCAAACGAGTGGTGGCAGAGCCTGTGGAGCTAGCTCAGGAATTTCGCAAGTTCGATCTGAATAGCCCGTGGGAGGCATTTCCTGCCTATCGTCCAGCTCCTGAACCCCTGAAAATAGAAGCAGGAGCCAAGAAAGAAGATGCCAAATAGCAGCAGAAGGAAGCAGATGTGCAGCACCATCCTTTCTGTTCCAATATAGTATTTATAATAATAAAAATTGATATGAGATACTTGCCTATTGTGATCTTGTGAATAATATTTTCAAACTAGATGAAAAGCACAAGGCCCTGGAATGCTGATTTACAGTCCTTATGATCTAACTGGTAGATGTTTAGCTGGTGCTTTGAATTGTAAATCAGGGGATTTGTCTTTTTGGTTTGCAAATGGAACAGAGTGCAGGCATTGCCTGTGGCCCAGTGTTTCCTGAACACTACTACTGCCAGCAGTCCCTAAGCAGGTAAAAATCAGAAGCTGAGCCCTCCCTAGAGACTGCATGGAAGCAGCTGTGGAGTTTGGGCAATGGGACAGCAGTTTCTTAGCTCCAGAATGAGTGTTAGGAAGATGGTAATAATATGGCAAAAAGGCAAAGCCTGTAAATGCTACTAATACAGTTCCTGTCAGGACAACACAAATGTATGTGGGTCCAGACCAAAACAATTATGGAAATCTCTATTGTTTCCATGGGAATTAGGTCAGTGCCTTTTTTCCCAACAGAAGGAGCTGCAGGTGACTTCTATACTCTCTCAGTCTTTTTCTTCACAATCAAGCAGTCTTTATTTTCTCCAGCATCTTCAGTGTGTTTGCTTTTTCCTGCAGCCAAAAATATACCCCTCCCTTGTTTCATGGACAAGACTCTGTTTCTTTTTGTCAGTATTGCAATTATTTTGAGCTCTATGATACAATAGCATTACCACTTTCTTTGCGCTTATGGAAAATCTTTTTTTTACAAAAAAGCTGGAAGAATGCTGTAGTTCCAGTTCACCCACCACCTGTTTGAATAGGATTACATTACAGCAGTCATCAATTAATAATGTCCCTTGTCCTTGGTCCAGAAAATGCATAATGCTGTTCTGCACCAGAAAGCTGACAGACTTCCTTAAGATCTGAAAACTGTTGTATAAGAGACTTCATACAATAATTCACAAATGGTTTGTAGAGATTTCCTGAATTGATACTTAAGATTTTAAATTCTAAAAGCACTAATTAAAATAGGGGTTTGGGGGAGGTTAGGAAGGAATACAACAAGAGTAAATTCAATTAAGAAAAAACCCTACTTGCTGTGACTAGAATGTGATCTCTTTCCAAGAATAAAGACTGAACTGTATTCTAAGAATTGGGTTTCATATTTGTTTCTGCCCCAGCCTTGTAAGCATGGGCTAGTTAATTTTTTTTAAAATTTTATTTATTTTTAAAGTTTTGTTTCAGCTGCTGTAGCCAGCAGTGTTTGGGATGTGACTCAACGGTGTTCTCTGGTTAAAATAAATAGCATTTGCCACTCACCTTAAAAGTTACAGCTCTACATGGGAAGGAGAAGTGAACACAGATCAGCAGAAGTTTGGGGTTTTATGGAATTCTTAGCTCTGTTTTGGATCTGTCTTCAGATCCTATTGAGCAGATTAAATAGGAAACAAGCTTTAAGTTCTTCCTATGAGATCTTCCACAGTTTGTTGTTTTCTTTGTAGTGGCTCTCACAGCAGGCTGATGCCTATTGGGCAAGAGAAAAGTTCCTGGTGCCACTTCTATCACCATGAAAATTCATTATAAATCACATTTCCTCTCCGTGTGCTCCTTTATCTCAGGTTGCTTGAGATACCACACCAAGACTTATGGTCTATATATTATAAAAATTCACATTTCCCAGTATGATAAGTCAGACTGATGGTAACAGGAACACTAGGAAATTCGCCTTTTAAAATTAATGTTTGTGCAGAGGGAGAATTTGGTCGAGATCAAGAAATGTCAGGCATGATGCCTGTCAAGTTAGACAATATGCAAGGTTTGTCCAAGAATGTGTGTACTGGAAAAATAGCCAGCCCTGTGAGATCAGGCATTGGCTCCAGCACACCTTCAATATGTGGAATAGTTGCAAGTAGACCTGAATCTCTTCTCATTAGTGAAGCCTGGGAGATCAGGAAGGCTGCAATTTACTCACCTAGGCTCATTATCCCAGGGCACAAGGGTTGCACAGCCTCACAGAATACTTGTGCACTCTGCTTCCTCCACTGCTCCTGAGCTCCAGAGGCCATTTTCCTCATGGAGCCTGCTCACTCTGGGATCCTTGTGGCTGGTGGACACTTGCTTTGTGCTGGACAGGGCAGTGGTCAACTTGGCCAAGGACAAAGCTGTCTTCCAAATCCTCTGTCCCTGCCTGTTGCATACTGCCAGCTTCTGTGGGGTTTGTTTGCCTGGGTTGGATTTCTCAACTGCAGGAGGATGTGGGATGAGATGTAAGTCAGATGTAGCTGACTTATAGACACACTATAGAGAAGAGAGATTTTCTGGTACTGAAGGGATAGATAGACTTAAGGCAATGACTCACAGTCACTGTGTTGAGCTTCTCCAGCTGAGTAGGTTTTACTGGTGTTTTCCAGAACTCTGGCATTTCTCCCTACAGCCAGGCAAGCAGACTGTCCTCCCTGAGGATATGGCAGTGTCTGGGTGTCCACCTACCACATGTGCAGTAGGTGCAGTGGGAAGGGGCCCTCCCTGTCACTTTTATGCAGCTCATTACTCTTTCAAGCAGTAGATGCTGCTCACAAACTGAAACAAAAAGACAAAGAAAGGATCCTTGTAAGGACTGGCAGCACCATACCTGGAAAATACCAGTGTTACAGAGGTCCTGTCTGGTAACAGTCAGTGCTTCACTCCTGCTTCCCTCAAGCTTTTCTTACTTCTTCCACTTCAGCAACTCAAACATCACCTTTTCTGGGAGCGACATATGTCCTTCTTCCTTACCCTCTTTCTGCAATCTTCTTCCTTCCCTGAGCCAGACAAGCCCAGGCTGAGGAGCAATCTTCCCAAGTTCGGGGTGAGATGATGGGAGCAAGCAGTTTCTTCAATTCCATAAGCAGAATTTCTCTTTTGTGAACATGCTATTTCCCTGAAGTCCTACTTCCCTCCTAAAGAGGCTCTTCTGGTACCACACCTTGTGCCTCAATCAGCATCCAACCAGTTCCTGCAGTTTTTGACCCCTCTTCTCTTATTCTTATTTGCCATGTTCCTGCTTCAGGAGGCCATGGTGAGAAAGTTGTCCCTGCATAAACCTGGCTTGTGATGTTTTGAAACTGCTCCAACAACAGACGGTATGGCCAGGGGAATGCAGAGTGGCAGGGCTGAGATCGGCTGTGAGTACCTGGCAAGGACAAAATCCTTCAGGAGGAGCAGGTGCACTGCCTAACATTGCAGTCGTACATGCAGGGACTTTGTGCATCTCAGAAATTCAGCCTTGTTTTTGTGCAAGTATTGCTGTTGTACAGACAGCTAAGGAATATGTTTATCACACTGAAATTGCCTTTCTTTGTGGGATAGTGAGGTAATTATACAAAATTCCCCTAGCTCAAGGCAGCATCCACACTGATGCTTGTCCCTCATCTGCCACTGTGTCAGTCACCTGAGCACAGCCCCAAGCCTCCTTTCTCTCCCTCCCACCGACGTGGCTGTCCTCCTCTAGGCACTTCAGCTGCAAGCTGATCCTAGGAAATTCTCCAGTTGACAAAATCATGTGCAGCTCTCACAGATGTTGGCCAAAATCCTGTTGGGCAATCCTCTTCATGTCATGTGCTGCAAGTTAAAAGGAGGCTGTTTCATGGCCCATGAAACACAGGGGTTTTTCCATAGTGGCTTCTAGACAACATGCATACACTGTGGCCTAAAAGGGACTCTGGCACAAAGCAGAAGGCACATCAGTCCCACTGCACAGGTGGGCTATAAGTGTCTGCCTCTTGGGAAGCTTGTGATTCAGCTTAATAAAAGAAGAAAGGAATGCAACTGAAGAGTAAGCAGCAGAAAATAATGAAAAACAAAAGCAGCATAGCATGACATGATATCTAAGATACCTAAGCCTATGACAGAAAACACAGGTCTTGCTTTGAATCCGAACTGAGGGGAAGAGTGGCTCTGGATATTGTGGGCCCTTCTGTGGCTCTTCCATTATGTGTAGGAGAGGTAGTACCAACTAGGACATCATCCCAGCCAGTACACTATCTGGTGACAGTATGCAACGACTGATGTCCTGTGACTTGCTGAGCAAGAGATGCACTTCAGCTTTACCTTCTCTCTTTTCTAGGCAGACTTCTTTCTCTCTTTAACCTGAGAGAGATGGTATTAGTACTCATTTATACATATTACTGCATATTTGTATAACCCTGGCATTACATTCTGTGCCATACAGAGTAGAAATACAGAACAGTTTGACTGGGGACTTGGCACTAATAAATATGTAAAGATGTGTAGACAACAGATACCTGCTGTAAAGTGAATCAAATTAAGTTTTGTCTATATAATTTAGAACATCTAAGGCAGACTGTGCTCACTGTAACCCAGATGTCCACTCACAGGAGAGGACAATAAGGTGCTAAAGCCTGAGCCACTTTGATACTTGGTGTTTGTTAGGTCACTGTACTGAGTTCTCCCTCTGGGGGGTTTGAAACAGAACTGATAAAGTGACATTTCTTCTGCCTGTTTGTATGTTTTGGCTGCTACTGCCCTTCCATGAATCTGCAGACTGCTAGCTTTATCTGTTTGTGACATTCCAGGATTGTTTTCAGATTTTTGAACCCCGGAAAAAGGAAAACTGAAATGTGACAGAGGCACTGTGCAGAGATGGAAGGGACTAGGGGGTCCTCACTTCTTAAGAGGCAAACAAACATGTGTAGTGGAATTTCTTGCAACTAACAGCTTCCTATAATCATTGCAGTGGAAAGTCAATCTTTGAAAAGGAAGCTTAAACAATTCTGCCAAAAACATCACAACAAAGTTTTCCAAGTTTCCAAAATATGACGGAAAATATCCTTCGGGGTCAACAAGTTGAACTACAAGCCCTTCCCAGGGCTGTGACCAGAAACACAGAAAGATGGATCCTTTCCAAGAGAGGCTGCTGGGATCCGAAGCAGCACGGGAAGACGCCCCAGGCGAGCTGCTGTGGCTTGGGGCGCGGAGCGGGTGGCAGCTGCTGGGACAGTGCTGCCATGGCCCAGGCACAGCTCAGCTCCTGGCTGCTCCTGTGTGTGTTTGCTGCATCCCAGAGGCTGACAGGTAGGCAGCACATCTGTTAGCGACACGGCTGCATGGCTTGGCAAACCTTTGTGCAATGCCGGTTGTGTGATGCTTTGCCGCTCCTTCAAATGTGGCCCGAGGCCTCAGGCAGCTGCACTGGCACGGGATAGAGCTGGAGTCAGCTGGGGGGGCTTGCCGGTGGGGGCACTGCTACCTCCTTGCAGGTTGAAGACCTGCTGCTGTGTTTGGTGGCAAGGGGAGGATTTTCTTGGGTCTCCACTGAAAAAATAATCTGCAATACTGTTTGTGGGTTTTTTATATGCTTTTTGGGATAAAAAACCCCACCCAACCCTGCTGAGTGATAAAATAAGTAAGGATTTTCCCTTCCCCAGAGGATAGTTATGTTAATATTTCAATACATTATTTGTTATGCTTTGTTAAATTTTTCTCTACTCAAAAATCCACCACTGTATATTTATGAGGCAGTTACTAATAACGGCAGTTTGGCATCTCTTCAACAAAAGCACTGACTTTGCAGCCAGTCAGACATCTCTCAGGAGAGGGATCTGTGAGCCGAGAGCATCGGTACTAGAGACAGTACCACCAAAGAAATTTTCACAAGATATAATGCTTTCACCTGAGCTAAAAGCCTTGCTGGTACATCTGTGGAGGAGTAGGAAAAAGAAGCTACATCCCTGCTCACATTCCAAAGCCACAGCTGGCTTGGATCACAGAGCCTGCAGCTGTGCAGAGAAACAAACCTCTGCAGCCTGCTGGCTGGCAATGCACTTTTCCAGGCAGCCTGTGCATCTCTCTGAAAAGGTCTAATCAAAAATGGAGATTTGGAAGTATCTTTTGGTAGCAGTCATCACACATCTATAGTACTAAATAATTTTTCTACTTTTTATATGCACTTGCTGACTTTAACTCTGGAGTATTCAATGTAAATACTCACTTTTTAAAAATATATATATGAAAAAGCCTTCATCCATTTAAAATTTAAAAAAACCAACCCCATAAATATATCAGAGAGCTTACTATTTTATATGAGATTTTTCCATTTCATGTTTCTTAACCTGAAGGATGAGTCTGTAAGAAGTAGAAGAGAGTCTTGGCTACCTCATGACACTGATAACAGAGAGGAGGGAAGGGATGCAGCCTCTTCCTCAGAGTCCTGGACCAAGACTGCTTGTGTCTCCTTTTTCATACATGCAAAAAAAGAAATAAAATAAATGCAGACAGTTAAAGCACTGTAAGCATCAGGAAATGAAAATCAAACAATTCTTAGGATTAACGTGACCTTCATATTAAAAAACTGCCATTCCTCTGGCCTCATATCCATTTTTCCCAGATTACATGATGTCATGCGTCCCAGCAAGTAATTAGCTGGACATCAAATCAGCCATAATGGATCTGACAAGGTTTCTTTTACCCTCACACTCTTCCAGCCGCAGAAGCTTCGGGAAGAAGTAGAAAACCAGGATAAGATCAGTTTATATTTCTAGCAGCAGCGTGAGGAGCCTGCCAGCATGCTCCTTTCATTGGGCAGCATTATTTTCTCCAGCAAAAACTGCTAACCAGCCAAACCCATCGGCTCAAACCCCATCCATTCTCGGTGTGAGAGGCTTCCTTGCTGCCTGTCAAAGCAGTGCCTTTGCTCCTTTGCTGCTGTATGCTTTAGCTCTGCTGGCAGCACTAAAGGCTGTGATATCCAAAACCTCGCCCCAACCACTGCTGCTTCTCTTAAAAAGCTTGTTTTGCTTATCAAAATCCCGTGGTCAGCATCTGTCATATTTGGCAAGCTGAGTGGTGGCTCAGGAATGCTGAAGACGTTATTGACAATCAAACGGCAAAAACAGTAAACAGGAAGGTCTTGTGCTACCAAGCTCTGTCTGCTGTCTTCCAGATGAACATCCTCACAGCGGCACCAACAGAGCCCGTCGTGGCCCAGAGGACGCTGCCATCATGTTAGAGGTCTCCTGAGCACTGGGGGCCCTGGGCCGAGGCACTGTCAGGGCCCATGCTCCCACCTGCCCGCACGTAAAAACTCACCCGTTCTGTTTGTTCTCATCCCTGACGGATTTCAGGGGCCCCCGGAGAACGCCTCGGCGATGCCTAATGGCATTTGTGCTCCCTCCCAAGGCGGCCGTGCCGCCCGCCGTGGCACCTCACGGGCTGTCCGCGGGGGGACAAGGGGCCATGCCCGCTGGGCTTGGTGACGGCCGAGGCGGCCGCACCGGGGAGCTGCTGCAGGCGGGACTGCGGGGGGACAGCAGGGAGGGAGGCGAGAGCTGCACGGGTCCCACGGGGAAACGAGGTGTGGAGCGGTCAGACCCGGGGCGTGGGGCTGGCAAAGGGACATGGAGCGGGGCCAGGCCGGCCGTGAGGGAGCGGCCGCCTCGGGGCCCGCCCGAGGGCCGTTGGGCAGCGCCGGGAGGGCTTTGCTCGCGAGGGACGGGGGCTGTGCTGGGCTTTCCGTGACAGCGCTGCTCCTCTCTTCCAGATGCTCTGGGGAAGGCTGGATATTCAGGCCAACGGGACAATCCATCTGCGGGATGAAGAGCTGGCCTCCCTACGCCCGGCACGGCGCTTCCTGCAGATTTTAGAGGAGGAAGTTCCTAAAACACCGGCGGAGATTGAGCAGCATCTGAGATATTATTCACTGACTGACACTCCCTTGCCTCCGACGGAGTTTGACCGTCTCCTTTTCACCAGTGTTTACAGTGCCTATCAGGTTCGCTCCACACAGGGTCTGGATAAAAACCCCTGGATTGGCTTTTTCTCTCAGCTGGTTGATGAAATCTTTCGTGACCTGTGCAAGGGGCTCTGCCCTGCAAATACCACCCTCCTCCAGGCTTCCTGGCCTTGGAAGGAGAAGCATTCACATTTAGCATCCCTGAAACATTTCTATCGCTCTAACCTGGCCAGGACCAAGAGAGACACCTAATGAGGGCACCCGCCGTAGGAAAGGGCACGCGTGGCTGCAGCTGCCTTCTTGGTTATTTTCAATGTTTTCCACGGTATGCAGGACTTCAAATAAACATGCCACACCTTTTTGTCCTGCTTTCTGCACTGTGCTGTTAACCCTCTCAGGATTTATGCACCAGCTTTTATTTTTAAATGAAAAAAGACAAAACTGTAAAGTGCATTTCTTCCTTTTCTTATTTTTTCCTAAGTGAACTGTGCTGAAGGGGGCAGTGCTATTTAGATGTCTTATGTATCTTGATCACTGATGCTCTGGAGACATGGCTTGGAAGTATTTTTCCAGGTTATTATGCTGGTGTCACGGCTGACTTAATTTCAGATAATTCAGTTCACTTTCCTTATATTCTCCCTGTGGTTTCAGACAAATACAAGATCTTTTCTCCAGTAGCAGCTAAGCAGGTTTTGTTGTGTTCCATGATATAGTTCACATATTTAATTTAATTTTTCTCCTCATGTGGCATCATATTTTATGTGTAAACAGCAATTTGTCATCCCATGTATTCATTTTTCTTTAAAAAGCAACCTGAAAATGTATGTATTCCACGAAGCTTTCTAGTATTTGCATATCATATTTACACATATACACAGCTTTGTTTCAGTTATCATTTTGGAATATACTTCCTGAAATCTCATTTAAATTCTGAAAGATCCTGACCTAGTTATTTCTTCAGCAGATTTTGCCTCTCTTCTATAAAGTTGTTTTTTGTACAGCCATGGCATTTTACAAGCCAAACATAATAAATACATAGTCTCTATCCTCAAATCAGAAATATAATTATTTTACAGAAAGACATCAATAACATTTGTCTGTCTTAAACACTGTGGTGTGGAATGAAATAAATATAATTATCTCCTCAGGAGGGTTTTGATTTTAGTTCTTGTTTGATTTCCTGCTACCACTATAGGAACATCAATTTTGAACATTCATTGCATGTGCTTAATGGGATGGGATCCATAATTCCCTTTCTATCAATATAATGTTTCCATGTTTGACAAAAGAGGCATGTGTGACCTTCAAAGTGGGAACTGCAGCTTCTGACCTAGTTAATCTTATTCCAAGCCATTGTAGCCCAACAGATGGAGAGGAGAAATAGTAAGGCAGGAACACAAAGCCTGGAAGCAAGATGCTACAGATAATGGTTTTAGAAGTCAGCTTAGGGTTATGACAGAAGGAGATACATTTAAAGCAGGTTGTTTGTTGCTGGATTTTTGTTTTGTGTGTTTGTTTTATTTTGGTTTTTGCTTTGGGGTTCTTTTTTGTTTGTTTCTTTGTTTGTTTTTCACCCCAAAGGATATAGGAATTAAAATTAGAATTTTATTTGAAGTAAAACTTCCTGTCTCACCTAATGTTCTATTATTCTTATGCTGTTTTTTTTACATACTTCCAATCTTTACCCTTCACCCTTTTGCCAAATATGCCCCCAGTCTTTAATGTCTAGGATATGTATGGAGTGACAGAGGCAGTGAGTGGCTGCATTCAAGTCTAGTGTATCATCAAAAAGCTGAGCTGGGATGGCACTAGTGCATTAAAGTACTGTCTTGCTGGAGAATGTACAGCCCGAGCCATGCAAATATATGGAAAAAGGCTGAGTGGGTTGGCTTGTGACTCGGATGCCAACACACTGCTTTGAACTCAGGATTTTGTTAGGAGCAGTTTCAGAGCATTGCTGCCTGTTGAACGGATTGTAAAGCACACCGAAGTGATGTCATGAAGCTTTGTACATGCTTAAGATTATGCACTTTTGCAGTTTATGTATTTTGGGATACAAACCAGGGTTTAGCTCAAGTGAAACAGCACCAGTGGTGCTACGATGCAGCCTCCTGTGCTCCCACTACCTCCTCAGCGGATCCCGGATCCCGCCGGGCGCCCGTCTGTTTGTCGGACTGTAGGAACACAGCAGCGTCCTCTACAGCCACAGCAGCCTCTCCACAGGGAAAACTCTCGGTGGAACTCGGCACGTACGAAGCCACTGGAACATGGATGCTGAAAACATCACCCACGGCTCCTCTGAGCCCGCCTGCAGGAGGCTGTCGGTGCAGCACGTGGTGGGCTGGCAGCACCCTTGGTTCAAGGGACCCGTTTTTGGGGAAGGCAACGCCCCTGCGATCAGCAGTGCCACTGCTGGCCTGGTACTACTCACACTTGGTGCTATGAGCCTGCTCCTGATCCAAATCTTTGGAGATTTAAAAACGCATTTCTTATTCTTCTTACTTACCTTGCTTCTGAGCTTTCAGAGCATGGTCCATTCACAGATTTGAGCCCTTATCTCTCACTACAAGAAGCCTGCAGGTTGTTTGTTTGTTTCTAAATGTATTCTTTACATTAAATGGAAGCTGAGATTCTCAACCACAGCTTTTTGACTTCATCTACATCAGATAAAGAAAAGCACAAACCGCTGTGAAACGTGCAGTAAAATCATAAGAGGTACCAACCCTTCACACACACAAATGATTAAAGAGTGTACACAGACAGACTGGCTCAGTAACACAGCTCACACAATTACCATGCATCTCTCTCACCTGAGCTCAGAACCGGCTGGTACCTCAGCCCATGACAAGCACACAAATCTCACAAAGTAGCAAAAATTCCAAACTGAGACCATTCTCATATTTTGTATTTTTATTACATTCATTTTCATTACATTTATTCCCTCCCTGGATAAACAAGGAAAGTCACCATACCCTTTTCTCTCTGGATGCTGGAGATTTGCAGTAACATGACTGCAGTAGTTCTCTGATCCTCAGCATCTCACTACAGTGCCCCACCCCTGCCCCAAAACTACCTCATGCTTTATGTTAAATCAAACACCAACACGGGACACACGGCTACAACCTGAAAGGCCTCTCTACGGATGAATGGCACACACGAGCGTGCAGCTAAGGAAAGCACTGGACACATGACAGCATGCTCAAAGTAGAGGATGATATTCAGAGAAGCTGTACCCAAGTTCATGGCACCTTGGCTCTTCTTATGCTCCTTTCACAGCTGCATTTAATTGTTTGACCCTTGAGGTGAGCTGGCACCTGGCAGCCACTTTGGCTGAGCCTCTGAATAGATGAGGAAGCCTGTGAAGGTGATGTACTTGCCATGGTTGCTGTAGGCACCATAGCCATCATGCTGATGGCTGTAGAGCCAAACGGTGTCCCCGTATTGCAGAGGCAGCATGATGCTCTGGCTCTGCATCTCCCGCCGCTTGGAGTGGTTGTCGTCATAGATCATGGCCTGCACCTCATTGTGGTTCTTCATCAGTTTCACTGACATAGTCTTAAAGGGCATTTTGCCAATGGTGAAGGAGAAATAGTATGCACCAGGTATACGGCACGTGAAGACGCCAGTGGAGGAATTGAAATCTTTTCCGATATTCACGAACTCTGTATCAAATGTGATTGGCTCGTGCTGGGTTTGCTTCTCATCTGTCCCCAGGAGACTTTGTGAGCGGGCAACAGAAAACGCAGAGCGAGGGTCTTGTACCCTTTTTGGCTGGTCAGACAACACGCGTCGCTGTGAAGCTTCATTCTGCTCTCTGGGAAGTTGCTGAATTGTGTGAGGGTGTGGCCCGAGCTCTCGAGAGTCAAGAGCATTCTGGAAGAAGGCAGAAGTGTCTGGATAGATCAGATAGCCATTGAAAGTTGTATAGGGCCCCACATTGCTGTAAAGAGCGTACTTAGGATCTCCATGTAAACGCAGCCACACTGTGTCCCCGTAGTCAAGCTGCAGCATGGCACTCTGGCTGGCCACCTTGCGTTCCTTGCGGTGATGTTCGTCATACACGATTACCTGCACCTCATTCTTGTTTCTCATCAGCATGACAGACAAGTTTTTCTTGGGGTATTTCCCAACGGTGAAGGAGAAGTAGTAGGCTCCTGGGATCCGGCAGCGGAACAATCCAGTCTTGGGGTCAAAATCATTGCCAATATTCACATACACTTTGTCAAAGGTAATCACCATCTCAGAGCTCCCTTCCATGCTGCTGGTTCTGGCCACAGAGAAAGCAGAGCGAAATTCAGTACTGGTGTCTGCTGGGAAGCCATCTGTAGGAAGAAAAGTCATGCAGCAAAGGAGGCCAAAGATGATCTGAATGTTCAGTGTCATCATTGTATCTGGAAGGAAAAAAACCCATATTTTAGCAGGAATAGCATTAATTTACAGCTCACACATGAGTTGAAGTCCAAACCTGAATCCTGTTAAATAAACATGAAAATCTATGTCCAAATATTGAGAAATTTCCAGTGTGTTCTCTGAGCAGTGTATGGGAACACACTGTAGTTCAGATCCCAGCACCACTTTTATATTTTCCTAGTGAGAGCTGGACCTTTTTAAACCTGTACTCATGGAAAGAAGCAGCATCTTCTCCTTTGAAAGCCTGACTATCCTACAACTTGTCTGCAAAACACCATGTTGCTCATACTGCAGAGGGATCTCAGAGCTCGCTGGGGATTTGCCAGACCTCCCTTTTGTTGTGCCTTTTTATATTCATAAGACCATGGATGAAACAAAGCCCTACACAAACCCTGTATTATACAACTGAGACACAGCTGAAGGGCAGGGAGAAGAGGACATATGCTCTAGAGATTCCCATGCAGATGCCATTGCCTTGCAGTGCAGTAGTTGTTTCACAGGATATGGAAGCTGGAAGCCAAGTAAGCTGGTAGATTCCAATATTCCAACATGAATCTGTGAAAAGTATAAAGAAATATGAAGAAGAAGGAATGTTTAAGGAAGGAAGACAATGGATAAAATTGCTGAAATAATAAAATAAAAGAAGGAAAAGAAAATGGTAAGTAAAAAGAAAGTCTCCTAAAGTGTACAGTTTCTGAGAGAGAACTGAAATACCAAAAATGGAAAATCAACTCTCTAAATGGATAATGGACTAGACATAAAAACTCTGACCCCCTAAAAAAGTTAGGAGCTAATAGGATTTTCTGCTAATTTTTTTTTTTGAACTGAGGCCAAAAATTATCTATTAGTGCTTTCAGGCTGCAAACAAAACTGCCAGTCATTCCAGTGAGAAGCGTCTCTTTCTGTCACCTCTCTGTGCTTATTAAAATATCATTCAGGCTAGGAGGCAACTGCCTGGTTTGCAGTCTGCTCCATCTGTCACCCCAAAACTGGTGCCTTGCCAGCCTGCAAACAATGAATTCACAGACCAGCAGAACAGAAGCAAAACATGCAACTCATCGAGGGGGGGAGGGTTGAAGACAAATCCTGCATTAAAAAGGATAAAGGGGTAAATATTTGAATCATCTGAGATGGCCTAGTAATAGAAGTAAAAGAGACAGAATGCACATAGACTGTGAGGTGGCAATGGGATCCTGCTTTGGCAAGATGTGATACCTAGAATCACTCAACAGCAGGAATTCAGCTTGAACCCTGCTCTTTCACACTTGAGAATAAAACTGAAATCTGAGGTGCAGCTTTAATACATAAGAACCCAGGAATAAATTAGATTCTCAATTACATGAAAGTGGCACACTAGCAAAGACTAAAAGAAATATCCATCCATGTCCCAATTTTACCTTAGATCACTTCTCTCACAGACATCTGTAGCAGGGCTCTCAGCCTAATCAGGCTGGTAAGTTTGTCAGTGAAGGGCTGAGCAAGGAGAGTTTGCTGTTCAGTGGAGCAAGGATGGGCTGCTGATCAGTGAAAACACTGAGCAAGGATAACACTGCTGTTCCTAATGCTCAAGAATGCTGAGACCAGCTTGACTGAACTCTCCCCCACACCACAAGGACACGCAAGACTGAGGCTCCCTGACCAAGGCTGGGAGCAGCAAGGATGTGCAGGTCCTGATTTGGAAGTTGAAGAGAAGAAACTAAAAAGCTGCCAACACATTTTTCAGCAGAAAGCATATTTTGCTGAGTGAGCCTGAGAACACATAATCTAAAAAATGCCTGTTTTGAACACATATAAAAGTCAATCACTTTATACTATAAAAGGCCAGTGTCACTTTTGCACAGCAAAGATTTCTAGCCTACCTCCCTAAGGTGTGTGAAGATCTTTCCCTTCAGTGGGGATGCTTCTCAAGGTTATTCCTTGAGGCTGAATGACAGAGATTTTCCCAGTTGTTGGTGTGGGTAAGTAACATCAATCTCTGCTTAACAATTATTCTGCTATCTTGAATATAATTGCTTTAATATAATTGCTTCAAAAACAGTGCACTAAATCAGTAGTAACAGCGATCCATACTGTGTTGTAAATGATTCTGATTTTTCCCCCAATCATTACTGCAATAAATTAAAATAAATAATTACTTTTATTTATATAAATATATCTGGTTTGCCATCCTTAATTCTGCAGGACGAAGTTGTATAAAAGCTCAATTAAACCTGTGTAACTCTTTAGATATAAACCACAGACTAAGTCTGGGGCTAAGATTGTGTCCAACTGTACCTCAGCTCCTCTCAGAAAGAATTTAGAAAGGGAGTCCTTTCTGTACCTTGTGGCTTCTGTTTGTGAAGGGAGGGCTTCTCTAATAAACTTTGTCTGAAGTTCCCATTCTGCCTGTGACATCTCAGAATTTTCCTCCATGTCCCTGAATTCAGAATGTTTTCCCTGACCCAGCCTGCTCCTCCAGGCCTCCATGGGCTGCACTAAAGGTTGTTGAGAGAGCCGAGTGATGTCAATTTGAGGCCACTCTCTGTCATCTTTGAAATGTGATGGGAGATCAGAGGAGGTCCCTGGTGACTGGAGATAGGCAAATATGGCACCCGTCTTCAGAAAGGACAAATGACACTACCTGCAAAATTACAGGGTGGTTGACCAGTTAGCCCGTCACTTTGGTCCCTGGGAAAATCATGGAATGTTCTTCTTAGAACACATTTCTAGTCAAAGGACATGCAATTTAGCACACGTTATTTAATTGAGCATAGATTAATCAAACTGCTTCCTGTCTTGTGGGAAGAGATCAGTGGATGTCACCTGCATTTCAGCAAGGCTTTTGTTTCAGTCTCCCAGAGCATTCCTCTATCCAAATTGTGATGTTAGATAAGTGGACTACTAGAAAAGTGAAAAACCGACTGGATTATCAGGCTTGAGAACTAGTGTTTAATGTTTAATTTCAGATGTCCTCTTCAATATTATTTATCAATGTCCTGAGAAGGAGAAAGAATGCCCACTGATCAGTCTGCAGATGACACCAAAACAGATGGTTGACCAATATACTTGGAGGCACAGCTGCTATTCAGAGGGACCCACACAGACTGGTGGGATGCACTGAAAAGAAATTCAGTGACAATAAATGTGAAGTACTGTACCTGGATGGACTAATCTGTGTGTTGGTACATACTGGTGACTGACTGGTTGGAGGTTTGTCTGAAAAGGATCTGAAAAGGATCTAGGGCTCCAGGAGAGCAGTAATTTGTAGTTGAGATAGTGCTGTGCTCTGCAGGTACTGAAGTTTTACAGCACTCTGGGGTGAATAACAGAACCCAGCCAGGAACCAGACTGTGATTATCTCGCTTCAGTTGGCACTTGAGTGACTCCAGAAGAGGGCAGCCAAGATTGCTGAGGTCTGAAGCATCTGCCTGACAAGGAGAGGCTGATTGAACTGGGTTTGTTTAGCATGGAAAAGAGAAGACTTTGGGGGGTTTAGTAGCAGCCTTCCAGTGCCTTTAGTGGCTCCAGACAGTGTGAGGTACTGCACTGATGAGCATGGTGGAAGAATAACAAACAATGGTTATAAAATCCAAAAGGGAAGACTCAGACCAGATATAAGCAAAATAATTCCATAACTAAGAATGTAACAATTTGCCCAAGGAGGTTGTGAGATCTCCATCCTTGGAAGTTTACAAACAAGACTGGATTAAACTGTGAGCAACCCAGTCTGCACTCAGAGCTGGCCCTGCTTTCAGCAGGAACTTGGACTAGAGACTTCCTAAGTCATGATTCCTGATTTTGTAACTGAATCCCATAGCTACTACTTCTTGCATTTAAAATTCACTCCCTAATAACCATAGCCATGGCACTTACATGGAATTAATCAGCTAACAGCAGGTCTAACAGACCGATTATTTTCAATCCAGCAAATTGAAGCATATTCAATGAAACAATAAATCCATACCTAAGTGTCATGCATCTGTTTCCATGGTGTCTTTATTTTTCCTTACTTTGTAGTTTGTGTATTCCTCAGGGCAATGACTGTCTCTCTTCCCATGTCTGTACAGTATTTGGCTACTGCTGCCATTTAAACAATACTGGTAGACCCTAATATTCCACCAAGAACTAAATCTCAAACTGTCACACTCGTGAGCCCAGCTGCTGGTTCAGCAGTATTATTTTTGCAGAGTGCTACATCTAGCATGGCAGGCTCATTCCAGCTTCCAGCTTAGAAAACCAAGCCCTAAAGGCAACCTTATAAGGGCTATTAGATGTTCCAGATTCATACTCATTCATTATTCCAGTGATCACCATGGTGTGGCTGCATGGAGAACCAGGATGAATGTGACATGGCTGCGTGCTCTTGAGACAACAAATGACAGGAAAGGATTTGGCATTTGCATTTTTAGTGACAAGCCTGCTTCTCTGAAATGCTGTCTGTGCTCCAGACCTTGTTCAGCATATCCAAGAGTCAGGGGGGATGCTGAAAGCACATCAGTGCTGTCCAAAAAGACAAAACAGACCAAGTTTAATAAAGTGTGTAGTCAATCTGACCTTATGAGCCTTCAAATGACCATTATCCTTGTTTCTGTTTGAAAACTAATTTCTCTGTAATAAAGTAATTTATTAAATGTTGGATCACTCTGTACAGTTGCAAAGACCCTCTGCTGCTGCTGTCCCTTATTTATCAGCTCCTTCCAAAAGCGAGTAATTTAAATAAAGCAGTTAATTATGCTGCGCTTCTATTAGCAAGTTGTTTCCTTGACAGCTCCTACTCACCACTTTCAGCACTATTTAGGTTCTTTTAAAAATAATGTGGAAAGTATCTAATAACTGACTCTCTAAACCAGTCTAAGAATAAATTGCCAATCATTAGGAAGACACATCCAGCTAAAGGACTTCTATAAACAGAGGCAACCCATGACAGCTTTTGGACTTGAGTATTGTCATAGTAATTCTGAAAGATAAAGCTGCCAAAATGCCCTGTTCGTCCCACAAAAATTGTTTATGGTGCCCAAGTCTCTTTTACTGGTATAGTTTTCTTCTGGCAGGGAAGAGATAGCACCAGGGATGTGAAGCTGGCCATGGACACTGTGGCATCAGCCCTGAGTTCATGCTATGATCGAAGTTTTAAAACTGAAGAGTAAGGTAAAAGACCCAGGGTAGAGATTGAAAATGGGTCTTCAGCATGTGGCAGCTGTGTTAGTCTCATTACATTTATACACAAATCAGGGCCCTTTGTCCCCTACCCTGCTATTCCTTATTGTCCCACCACCACAGAAGCATGGAATGAAGCTAAGCAGACCCAAGGGACAAACTAGGTAAGCTACTGCTTTTACTTTAGGCAGTACCAGCAGGGAGAGCAGCCCACAGAGAAGAAGGCAAGAAACTAATTTTGGAATAGGAGGCACAAAACACATGATGCAGCTAAACAATCCTCAAAGACATTGGCATTAAATTAGTGACCTGAAAAGAAGGGGCCAAAGCGGTACTGACTCACACAGTAGAACAAGAGCTTCAAAAATTTCTTGAAAAGAAAGTCAGAATTCACCATTTGCATGACCCAGGAAATTTTAATAGGTTTGAGTTTGCTGGAGGTGATTTTTCTGTCCTGGAACAGAATCAATCCACCAGTGAAAAGACAATTAGTTTTACTCTTCTACTGAGACACATGGATTTACAAAAGGACATTCAACAATAGAAAGGTCACCCCATTTTTACACTTGCAGGACAGACCTACTTGTGAAACCCACAAGGGTTTTCTTTTTATTCCAAAATATTAATTATCCAGATTCCCTAGTCCTACCTTATGCAAGAGTCCTTTAATTTCAGTGGGAGTTTTGCCAGGAATATCACTGAAGAATGTGATATGAAACAAAATTGAAGCAGCACAATTGGATCCGCTGTTACTAAAAGGTTTTTTAAATCCTGTAAGCTGCAAGAGCAAAGCCCTGTTCTGCCTAGCTCTCACCCTAATATTTAAGGACAGCTGCAAATGTTTCAATTATTTGGATCAGTGAAAGCCTGTGTAATGAACATCCTTCTTGGACTATAGTTAGCAAGATTTCTTTTCCCAAGATACCACATACTGTCTGTTCCACTCATCCAACACAGATTAAGAGCATCAGATAATGATGCAAATGCATCAGTTCTTCCAACATCAAAGAGAAATTAATTGTAGCACATCCTCAAAAGCAAAATCTGTATACGAGTACATGAGTAACAAAATCAGTGATTCACTTACGGCTCTGACCTTTCTCAGCTTTTGATGAATCTGGGTTTTTTTTTTAATTCTGGCACAATCCTGGGAGGTAAAACACTGTCTGAAGCATTCAGGATGACTTTTGGAAACTATATGTCATGCCTTGAATGATAGACATGTATGGCATTAGTATAGAAAGTGCTTAATTTTGAATGTTTCCCTGAGTCAAGGGAGAGTCCTTTAACATAATAAACCAACTTCTGTGTACTCAAAAATCTGTGGAGAGGCAAAAATTATTTTCAAGTGCCTCAACTCCAGCCATACTCAGGAAAAGGAAATGGAGAGACGTTTTTCGTAGAAGCCACCACTGTCACCCTGCATTTCAGAATACGATGAAACCTGCTATTTCAACTGAAGTCCTAACAATTCTGGTTAAGCTAAAATGATGTCATATGAAATGATGTAAATTCACTGACCAAAATGAAAACATGATAGTTCTGACATTAAGATTTTTCTTTTTTAACATAATTTAAGAAAATTTGTCATACACATTTGAAGAGCCAGGGTGATACACTGCATCTGCCTTTTTGGCTACCATTAAATTTCAAAATATATTAATTTAAACAAAATGGTGTTTTAGTAGAGAAGATGGCTGAATAAATTCCAGGGGGGAGCATGGAGTTATTCCAGCAAACTAATGCTTTAAGATGTAATAATTTTTTCCATCCTTTTCTAAATGAACACATTACACAAGTACAACTCTCCACCACATACACACTAATCAAGAAAACAGGACTAAAACTTCAAAGCAAAGAAATGTACTCTAACACTGGCCAGAAGTGGAAGAACAGAAAACACTGCTAGAACATTTAAGTTTAAACTGTAGTTCATAAAACGTGTTGAATACTGTAAAGTTGTTTGGCACATGCAGTTAAACCAACAGTTGAAAAGCAATCATTGAAATTACACCAGCAATAAACAGTGAAAAAAACTGAAAAAGCCATTGATGGGAAGCAGTTCAGTGACAAACTGCTCCTGTGAAAGCAGAGGCCAGAGGAGACTGGAAACCACATCTTGAGAAAACCAAAGGTCTGTTGCTGTGCAGTGTTTATTTAACACTGCTACCTTTAGACATAAAACACTGAGACCATTTCAACAGTTGGAATTTTCACATGGATCCCACTACAGTTATAGTATTGCCAAAGTTAAACCATCTCTTTTCTCAGCCCCAAACATAATTTCCATTTTTAACCTGGTTTATGTGTGCATTTCTTTTTCTTGGTGTGCCCAAGAGATGCTGAGACTGTGGAATAAGGTGCTATTGGAGCATTTCATCTCCTCAAGCAGGAATCCTACTGCTGCACCAGAAGGCAGATCACACTGGAATAAAGGATTAACAAAGAGCCTGGCCTGGAATACCAGAAGGTATTTTGAGAGGCAAAAGAAAGTATCTGACATTTTGACAGTGAATACCATAAAGATCTAAGATAAGAGAGTGATAGAGGAAGGCCCCAAAGGCAGACTGCACACTGCAATCAAGTTCTAGAGAGAGAACTCAGGGAACACAGAGGATGGAGTAGAGGGCAATTTCCTTGTTCCAGGTGGCTGGGCTAGAAGCCATGTAGCAAGAGGACTTTCTCACAAAAGTCCTGGGTGTTTTTGCCTGTGAAGGTAAAACCATATGAAGCAAAAAGACACTGCCAGAGACTGTGCCAGCAACAGACCTACTGGGATGACAGATACTTTATGAGAAAGAATGCTGAGTACAAGCAGTGCAATTCAGGCTATTCCAATGCAAAATTAGTCTTTAAAAATGGACAAAACTTATTTACAGGGTTTTTATTTTAAACTTCTCACCTGGCTTAAAATACTTAATGTGATGGATGTAGATATTAATGATGCTTGTGTGAGTCCAGAAGAAGGCTTCAAAGATAACCAGAGGGCTGGAGCACCTCTTCTATGAAGATTGGCTGAGAGAGTTGGATTTGTTCAGTTTAGAGAAGAGAAGGCCTCAGGGTGACCTTACTGCAGCCTTCCGGTACCTAAAGGGCTAAGAAAAAGCAGAAGACAGACTTGTCACAAGGGCATGTAGTGATAGAACAAGGGGGAATGGCTTTAAACTGAAAGAGGGTAGGTTTAGATTAGATATTTAGAAAAAGATCTTTCCTGTGAGGGTTAAGCACTGGAACAGGTTGCCCAGAGAGTTGTGGATGTCTCATCCCTGGAAGTGTTCAAGGCCAGACTGGAGGGGGCTTGGAGCAGCCTGGTCTAGTGGAATGTGTCCTTGCCTATGAGGGGGGGTTGGAACTAAATGGTCTTTAAGGTCCCTTCCAACATAAACCATTACATGATTTTATGAAATAAAATGGTTTTATTTAATCATCTGACAGAACTGGAATGAACAAGCAAGACCCAGTTAGTAGCACAGCAGTGCTAAAGAAGAAGGTGAAGAAGAAGGCAATGACTATACAAATGAGACACTCTTAAGAGGTAATGAGGTAGAAAACTTAGAAGTGTTTACCAAATACTCTTCTAGGTTGGAGAAAAAACTGGGAACCTAACTAAAATGCAAATGGGCTCAGCATCCCAGACTACTGCTGTATTTTTTCTCTTTTAGTAAGAGTTTGTACAGGAAAAAGAGAAATAATTTTCCCCAATAATGTAAGAAGCATAGGGACTTTAAAGGGTTCATACAGAAAGAAAATCTGTTTGGACAGCCCCACTGATCACAAGCTTATTAAGACTTTCCTGAAGTGGCAGGATAGCTCAAATCCTTAGGGACATTTGAAAAAAAAACCAAACTCTGCTTTAAACTCAACTGTGGAAACTGAGCTGTGAGTGACAAAGTGAAAACACTGAGTAGGCAGAATGACACTGGAATCAGTACTCTGGAATCAACTTGAATTCTAGTCCCTTTATTATTTCTGTTTTATTGTTACACATCATAGCTTTTTCTAGCAGTTTTTCTACACTACTTCCTTCCAGTGAAGTAAGGTTTAGATCTCAGGAAAATCTCCACTCCCTCTGCTAACAAATGAAAGTCCAGCAACAGTTCAGAGAAT
Organism: Passer domesticus; assembly: GCF_036417665.1. Lineage (NCBI taxonomy): Eukaryota > Metazoa > Chordata > Aves > Passeriformes > Passeridae > Passer > Passer domesticus. Next base: position 39,717,073 of record NC_087479.1, read on the forward strand.
ATCAGTAGGTGTTTAGTATAGGTAAATACACCTACAGTACAGGCAGACTTTTTTTGAACCACACTTTCCTCTGTGGACCTAAGCAACAGTTTGTTTCAGTGCAGCTGAATGAATATTTTCATCCTCCACTCATGCTCACAAGAAGAGGAGGTTCCTGGGCTGTTCTCAGAGTTAATACTGTATTTGTCAATTTTCTTTAAATCCTTAGTTGCAACAAATACTTAGAGACATTAATGGTCATCAAGATGAGAGTAAATATTCCAGTTAAACACAGGCTGTACAGGCTTTCCTTCCTTTTCCCTCTTGCCTTCCACTTTCATTCACATTCCCATTCATCCAGCAGCACACTATGGCACCATCCGTTGGGCAAAATCTTGCAGTGATTCCTTCATGTTCTTTCATTTTCTCACTAAGAATGAAAACAACTGTTAATAGTAGGTTTATTTGTCCAGGAAGTAACAGGAACCTGTGGGACCTGAGCCCTACAAAGATGTAGCAAAAGGAAAGCAAGTGACATTACAGGAATTGCAACTTTTGTGTTACACCTTCCTGTTGAAGACGTTGTCCTAGAAATTGTAATGATATTACAAGAGATACTGGAACCTGTGGCGTGCTCTCAAGGCTTGTTCATTGTCTTCTCTATAATGGTCTTATGTCCTCATTTTTCCTTCTGTGAGTTTGTGCTCCTGCGCTTCGTATCAGCCCATATATATTTTAATTTAATTGCAATGCAAGATCCTAATGAAACAAAACCAAGTTTTAGAATTTTCTTTTCTGTTTTCTTTTATAGCTGCATAGCCGCACCTCTCTCTCTTTCTCACTTCACTGGGCAAATAATAATAATTTTTTCCTGGAATTCTGCACCTGCAGAAGCTGTTTTCAAACCCTTCCTCCACTCACTGGAATGCTGTCCTCCAGTCATTTCTCTAAGACCTGCCACATCACCCACCTGAGTGAAAGCTAGAGGGAATATGCTGGTTCTTGCTGGTTAATCATCAAACCTCAAATTAGGATAAACCTGTGGAGTCCAGCAGTGGTGCCCTATGGGGATTAATGGACAGCTGAGTGTCAGCTGGGATTACATGCCATGACTACAAAAAACATTTTTGTTTCATCGTTATGTCTGAACTCACTCTCTGCTATGAGCTGATTTAGCAGTCCAAAAATTTTCATAAGGTGGGTAAATCTGGTCTCCATCCTGACAACTTGCAGTTAACAGAAAACTGTCAGAAAGAATGAGATTAGTTTTACTTTCTTGAAAAGTAAAGCTATTTAACTAAACTAAAATTAACTTCTAATGCTATGTTTTATACTGACTACTGTTTTCTGACACTAGGCTTTGCAAATCTATCTGAAAAAACTCCCAATGTACTGGGGCAATTTCCTACAGGAATGCTGCTTTCTTTGTGAGTTTTTTAGCGTGTCTTGACAGGTAAGTCAGGAAAACATGCTGTCTTTTAATATCTGCCATCACACTCAGCCAAAAACCCACATTCATTTCTTTTCACGTCCTGCTGTTTCATTACTGTAAAGAAACTCAGAGAACACTGAATTGCACTGCAGTGCTGCTCTACACTGTCAACATGCAGCAACATCTCAATTTGGAAATTCAGTGAGCTCTAGTTTAGTGAAGAAGGTGATAAAAGGCATTAAGTTCCATTTATCTTTAATCTCTGCTCTGGCACTTTGATTTCTGCCCCTCCTCCTCCTGGGTCAGGACACAGATCTGAATGAAAACTCTAGTGTGGGGTAAAAGGGGTGTCAGTCAAAGTCTGCACATAAGCCTTATTTCTGGTCCCATTCTCCAACCGTCTAACTGGATCATAGGACTGCAGGATGATTTGGATTACAAGAGAACTTAAAGAAACTTAAAGATCACCCAGTTCCAACCCTCTTCCATGGGCAGGGACAACTTCCACGAGACCAGGATGCTCAGAGTCCCATCCAACCTGGCCCTGAGCGCTTCCAAAGATGGACATTCACAACTACTCTGGGCAAAGTGTTCCACTGCTTCATCACCCTCATAAGAAAGAATTTCTTCCTATTATCCATGACAATCCTGTTGCTTTTGTACCCAGTGAATTGGTAGACAGATCAAGAAACAATCATTAAAAGAATAATCACTGCCTGGGACTACCCCCATTTTTGTCACCAGACAGTTGAGACCCCTTGAGACAGAGACTTCCCCTGGTATGGAACAGAAGTTCTTGATGAACACTGAAATTCTTCAATACATATGGTGACCTATAGTGACAATTAAAAGCATCAAAGTAAATCAGCAGGGTTAGTAATTGTCATGCTTATTAATACTGACACTTCACAACCAGCAATGTGTAGTTCCCCATTTTCAGTCTTACCTGCCAAGTCCCTTGTGACCAGACCTCTCTGAGGAAGATCTATAGAAAACTGGAACCTGAGCTCTTTCAATTTTTTAGCCATTTTATTAGCAATTATTTCTCAGAAGGCTATAGCTGTTGCAAATGAGACAACCCAAGGCTGTGAATTGATATTTGATATCTTCAGGAAAACCACAGTTTTTGATTCCACTTTTAAAACATTTAGTGTATTTTGGTCCATTGATTTAATCAGCTTGTCATCTTTTTCAACAGGGAACTGTGAAGTTCCTCCCCAACACCCTGCATAAGTCAAGCTTTCACTTCACAAGTTTTTGAACCTGGATTTTTCTGTGACAATCTGACACAGAGGTGCTGCCGCCCACAAGACAGAATCTACGGCCCTGGATGGAGGGACAGAGAGAAGCAATGCCCTCAATACACACATCCCTTTACAAGGTTTTTCCAGTATCTGCTTTCTGGCTTTATATTGCTTCCAGTATTTAAAAAACATCAGTCCCTCATCATGGCAGCAGAAATGTTTGTGTGACTATTTCAGTGAAACTCCATCTGCACTGGGGAGCTGCTGGCAAAAGGCTGTGGCATTGCCCTCAGAAAGCGCTGCTGGACACTGCTGCTCACTCATCAGCTCCTCATTCACAGGGAGGAAGCTCTCAGTGCCTGTCAAGTGCTCACAGATTCCAGGCTCATCTCTGTGACCAGCCAGGTTCCTCCCAGGCAAAATTGCCTTTGACAGCTTGAAGCTGATGGCTCTGATTTTGCTCATAGGAAAAGAATTTTGTTAAAATACTGAAATAACAACTGCAGCAATGCATTGGCAGGTTTTACCTGACTTTAGACTCTAGTTGGACATAATATACAGAACATGAAGGATATGGCTGCTCTGAACCTGGCTATGCAGATGCTTCATTCAAAGCAGGCTTGGATATCATTACTTTGCATTAAATACACAGCTCATTCTGAAAGAAGGGCCATTTGCAACAGCCTACACAATTTCCTTAGAGCCACACTGAGAAATTCCAGTCATGCACCCTAAACCCAAACATTCATATTCAGTTCATATTTCAAGACAGTGCTTCCTCTATTCAAATTCTTTCAGTCCCCTACCTTCCTTTTAGCTACATCTGTCTAACACGTCTCCTTTTCAAGATAATTATCAACATTTTCCACCAGGAGAAACATTTACCATCTGCAGAACCCCCTCCAGCATGTTCAGTATTTTTCTGCACAGCCTGTCTCAGATTTTCTCACAAGTTTCCTGGAGAATAACCCCTTCACCTTGTTGTCTCCTCCTAATAGTAAAAATAGGATTTTTTTTTTTTTTTTTACATTAGCTATATTTGCTTTATCTCCTTCCACAACCACTTTGTTCCAAAGCTAAATTTCCTTTAGCTTTGGATCACAGTAAGACTTCTTCTGGATACCCCTTCTGTCTATAAAATAAGGACTGGTTCATACACTCATCTGAGAAGTAAAGACAGTAAAAGCAAGGACAGGAAGAGGAATGATGAAATAAACCCAGGCAAAGCAGTATAAGCTGATGTCAAGCACTGCTCAGTCCTTGGGTGGAAGGGATGTGAATTCACTTTGAAATATCTGGGGCATCAAGTGACTGGCTTTCTAAGCATATAATTATTTTTCCCAAGGTGTTCCAGCAGTAATGGAAGATGCGGGGAGGGGGAAAATCCATCACAGCTTATATAGTGTCACAGTTTGTGCTCATGTGTCTCAGACTAAATAAAAAATCAGGATTTCCATCAATTTATGGATAATTCCAGTGTAACAGTGTTTAAATTCCAAGAGGTTATTATGCTAATATGTTCACTCAGAAACAGTTCTAGGAAAACAGGCTACTAAAAAGCACAGCCTAACTCTTAATTTCCTCCTTGTCTTGTTCATTCAACACAGATTCTTTCCAGCAGTTGCTTTGCAGCCTTTCAGTCCTAGAGAGTACCTGTTTTCACAGAAAAAATTCCCTATTGCCTGATTGCTATAAAAATACTTCTACTGCTCCCAGTACGTCTTCAACTTCTCTAAGTGTTTTTCTTTTTGTCTGAGTGAAAAGGTCCAAAGCCTGAGGAGAGAGAAAAATCCCTCTCCCTTTAGAGGATTAAAATATTATTTGGTTGGACTCAGAATGTGTTTTATTCAGGATCTCATGTGCAGCCCACCACTTCAGCATCCCAAAGTGTTGATCATTGCTCTCTTTTTTCTTTCTACCTGTCTCCTCACAGAGTTCCAGGATTTTTCACCGTGCACAGGGGACTGTCTGTTCCATTTATATTAAACAATATATGTTAAACCATGAGTACTACAGGACCTAGATTTTCCCTCCCTGGATAAATGCCTAAAAATATAAATCATAAGACTACAATTTATTTTATTCTTATTCTGAATTCCATTATTTTATTTCTTTTTACCTCTAAAAACAGTTTTGGACTACAGCCTTTCATTCAAGGAATAAAATACTAGAAGAGTTTGTATTTTCAGTTCAGATAATATTACTAACTGCTAATCTTGATTAATTTTTCTTCTTCCATAGCATTGTTTTCAGCATTCATAAACTCAATCAATCATCTGCTCATGGGAAATCAGAATGTTCCATTCCTTCCCCTTTCTTCTAAAAAGAAAGACCTCTTCTAACTCTCTTCCAGAAAGCTCTTACTCTTCTTTCAGGCTCTTTTCAGAAAGAGCTGGTCTGTGGTCTTAGTGCTGTGCTACCCCTGGATATCAGACAAACATCAGAACAGGGCCAGAAGACTTCTTTTATTTCATTGACATGAAATGATCATGAAATGATCTACAAATGCTAGAAGAATGGTCTAGAGGAAAACTTAAGACACTGAACAGTCCGAGGTGCTTCCCCATTATAGAATCACTAGCCTTATTTGACAGATGATTGTCAGGTTAACCTGTTCTTAAAATGTCTCCAGAACCTCCCTATATCAAATATCCAACCGTTTTTATTATCCTAGGTCCTAGAAAATTATTATTGTAGTTTAAAATCATTTTACTTTCTGCTGCTTCTTGCTTTCTGCTCCATCCAACATGTGCCTGAAGAAAAGATCATTCCCCCCCTCTATTTTTTATCTGAAGACTGTTATATTCTCCTGTGAAATTTCTGGTCCAAAAATTACAGTTATTTCAAATCATCTTGCAGGTCCCATTTTTCTGACCTGTGATGAATCCTACCGCCCTCCTCTGGACTCCCTCTGATTGAATTATACCTGTCTCAAAGTGCAAAAAACAAAACTTTGCACAGCCCCCAAGCTGAAGCTTTGGCCTCAGAGCAAAAGGATTGCTTCACGTCTTCCAGACTTCCATGTCTTTTACATATCCTAGCAAGATATTTGCCTTTATTTGCAACAGCATGACATTGACTCATATTCAGCTTGTGATCTATCATAACATATTCTTTTCTGCAGAGTTGCAACCTAGTCATTTACTTCTGCCTTGTGCTTATTTAATCAATAATTTCTGCCTTATTGTAGTACCTTGTATTTATCCCTACTGAATTTAATTCAGGTCTTTTCCTAGAAGATCTTCCAAATTATTGGAAAATTTTTGAATTCTAGTATTTTCCTCCTGCATAGGTCAAGTGTCACAGTTTTATATCCCTGGAAAATGTGATATACCCACTCCTTATATTACCATCTAGGTCCTCTAAGCAAACACTGAATAAAAGCAGATCCAGGTCACCCCAATGCAGCTTGTGGCCTCTCTGAAGGACTGGCACATACTAAAAGCATACATATTTTGAGCTCTGAATCTTCTGATATTTAAAGAAGATCTGTCTGTTCAGATAATCATGTTTACCCAGTTTATAGCCTCCTTTACCTGCTATGCTCCATGCCTCACCAAAACAAATATTTGCATTAATGTGCTAACCATAGTCAAGAATCTCAACTTTTACATTAAAAATACCCAAAACCCAAATGAAATCTCTCACTCTTGTTCCACAAATAGCCTTTAATACGTAAACTGAACAGAAGCCAGTTCTGTGAGAACCGGCTGGAATACTGACAAAATAATTGGGAAAGATGTGACTGTTTCTCTTAATAGATTTAGGACTATGACAGAAATGCCCTAATTTATTACATTCACTGTAGTTACAACAGCAGCATACACTTCAAGGGCAGAACCAAGGCAGCTGCTTGATTTCAATGGACTGAACATTTCCTTAGCATCTGCTCTTGACCAATGATTGCAGGATCTTTTCCTCGGAGCTTAAACACCAGCCATGACAGTCACAAGCAGGCACAATCGCAGACAGTGAGCCTTTGTGTACATTGGAATAAAGATGATCTGGTATTCCTCCTGACAACAGAGGCTTAACTCTCTCGTCTGACTCTTATTCCAGCAGTCATTACCCCAGTGCCCCCAAATTCCTTAATCCAACATGGACAGTTTTCCTTCCACCGTGGCTGAGGCCCTGGCACAGCAGAAAACATGCATGGTGTAAATTAACCAGCTGGAGGGTAAAGAGGGAGAAATAGGGCTTTATAAATTTTCCCTGTTTCTCAGTGGGGTTCTAGTAATCAATTATTAGCCCCTGGAGTAGTCCCTTACTGCTTGCTCTGTGATCATCTGATTCTGGCAGTGTTACCTCTGCTGGAAACCTCAGACCTTTCATTAGATGCAGCAGGAATTCCTCCTTTGTTCTCTAACCTGTCTGGAGGAAACGTGCAACTAGAGAGAAGCTTTACAGGGACAAGAACCCAGGGGTACACTTGGTATTCACAGAACACCAGCAGCACAGCACTTGTGTAGTACTGGCTTGTCTAATTTGAACACCACACAAATTTCCTTATCTAGGAAAGCAAAAGGTACAGAAAAGCTGAAAGGAAAAACAAAGTCCTGACTTTACTTGGACTGGATGGCCAATGGGATTTACACTAAATTTCTGAGTGCCAAATGAGAAGTAAGAGGCTTTTAATTCCTACTGGGTGAAAATCTGAGCCAGCATTTAAAACATTGTAAGATGAACTATCAAATTGCCAAGCCTTAATGTGTCTCCCAAGACAGTACAAAGAACCTCACCCCTATAGATTAGTCAGTAAACTGTAATTCAGTGAAACATTATTTTCCTTAACTGTGTACCTTGGAGTAAAATGCATGCTTCATACTTTGGTGATTTAAAAAAGATAGCTGCATGGAAGAGTTCAGGAGTAAAACCCACCAAATCCTAACATCTGACCTCAGATGCTGATAACAAAGCCCTACACTTCAGCATCTATAAAACCATAGCAATTTTAAACCCTATTTTTTTTCTCTATTCTTTTGCTTAAAAGTCAATGCAGAATTGAGTATCTCTTGGAGGGAGATATTTCTCAGCTGAAAATATTATATTCTCAGAGGTACTCAACTCCTTAGAAATCTTCTGTCACTACCAGTATCAGTTCATTTCAATGCTTTCTGCCTATAACTAACCATAAGAATGGGTGAAATTCTGGCACAATGACAGTAATCACTCAGAGGCTCACTGCCTGTCCATTTTCTGCTAGCACTGGCCTCTTTTTCTTTTGGTCTTTGTATTACAGGGTGCTCTGCACAGAAGGTTCAAACTATCTTGTCTCTTTACACCTTTGACATATAATTTTTCTCTGTGTGCCTGTGTTCATCTAGGTTACTTTACACAAAAGGTTATAGGTTATTTTATACTAGTCTTCAAAGAGCTGGTGATGAACAGGCAGCCTTGCTGCTCTTCCGAAATACAGCTTTTATTAAAATGGGGACTATAAAAGCTATCATGCACTACATGACTACAGGTCACAGGATAGTTATCCTGTTTTTTCACAAATATAGCTGCTGCCATTGTGGGCCCACCCAGCCTTCTGTACTTGGAGAACATGAATAGTTCACAGTTTATGAATGGAGAGCGCAGCACAATGGATAGATGATTACACAAGTACAATATAAATAACATCAACAATACAACTAAAACAAAAATAACAACAGGGTTCTGAGTTTTGGCGCCAAATCTTAGGTTCCAATGTATTTTATTTCTGCATCTGTTTATTCACCTACAAAAGAGCAAATGTCTATAACACCAACAAATTGTCAGATTTAAACCAATTCTATATCGAACCCATAGGTTCTCCGTTATGGTAACCAAATGGCCTCTAAAGGCATTGCTTCTTCATATGAAAAATACAAAAACCCATAGAGCCTTGTCCATGAACCATTCAGCACTTTGAATTATAGCTTTTTAGAGGGAAACAGAAGGAATGCACAGGGTAATGCTGCTCTATTGGGAATCCTCATTTTTCCTTGACATACTACAAATTAACCCTTAAAAATGGCCCTTAAAAACAGCTGCCATATGCCAAGATAGGATTGCAGCCTCACTGGTGTGTTTCAAACTCTTGTTACACATCGTGTCCCTGGAGAAGAGAAACTGCAGAAGGTTGCAATAGCATCAGAATGAATAATTGAAGCTCGGCTCATTCAGAATGTGCATAAACGGAAGGGTCACAATGCTGCCTTCTAGTCAGCCAGCAGCGCAGAAACTCACCAGTGTCTAATAGAAACATCATCTGGAGATACTGACCTACTTCTCTGGGAGCTTTTACAGAGTGGGTTGAGGAGACCGACAGCGGGATGGCCAAGCACACAGAGGATTAAATGGTATTATCTAATAGAAAATCATAAATTACAGACTCAGTTGTATATGCTGCTCTTGGAAAAACCCTTGTGACTTTGTTCAAAAGAGAAAACAGAGATCCATGCAAGATTAATGCTATTTCCCACCTGAGAAACTGTCCCTGTGGGAATTTGCCAGGATGCTCTTCCCCATGGCGAGTCCCTGGAAGGTTTTCTTACCGCATCTCCATGAAAAGTGGGGCCAAAATTTTATACCTTTTCCCATAAAAACTCTACAGCCATTTAATATTGTGAGGGAGGGTAACTCGGGCATTTCCCGCTATTGTCCAGCCGCTCGGTGGGAACGGAGGGAGCGCAGCCCGCCCGGGCGGCCGCCCGCGCCCTGCCCCTCGCCCCGAGGGCCAGGGGCTGGGACTCCGCAGGGTGCCCCGAGCGCAGCCCCCCTTCTCCAGCACCGCGGCGGCCGCAGCCAGAGCCCCGACGGTCCCTCCGCTCCGCACCGGCGGCCGCCCCTCAGCAGCCGCCGGGGCCAGGCCCGCCCGCGGCCCCGCTCCCATGGCCCCTGTCCGAGCGGGGGATCCCACCTCAGCGCCCGGCCCCGCAGGTGCAGCCCGGCCCCGGCGGCGGCGGCTCCCCCGGCACGGTACCTGCTGCGCCCCGCGGCGGCGGCTCCGGGCGGCGGGCTCTGAGCGCGGTGCGGAGCGCGGTGCGGAGCGGGGCCGCGGCGCTGCCTGCGCACTGACAGCTCGGGAGCCGCGGCGGCGGCGGGGGCCGGGGCTGGGAGGGGGGCTCGGGCACCCGGGGCTCCGGCGCCGAATCAGTGACGGGAGGAGGGCCCGGGGGCGGGCGGGAGCGGGGAAGGGGAGGGGGCGGCGGGGCGAGGGGCTCGGAGCCCCCGTCAGCGCCGCAGCCCGGGCGGCCTCCGGGAGGCGCCGGCGCCCGCGGGCGCTGCGGGCCGGGGAGGCGTGTGAGCGCCACACGGACAGGGGGCACCGAGCGGTGCGGCGCTGTGACACAGCCGGGCCGGGCTCCCGCCGCCTTCCCGGGAGGAGCGGGCGCTGGGGACGGGCGCCGCGGGATGATGCCCTTCATTCTGCACAGCGGCGGGAGCGCGGCGGGCGGGCTCCCCGCGCCGCTCCCCGCCCGGGCGCAGGGCAGCGGTGTGGCACCGGTGTGGCACCGGCCGGGCCGCCGTGGGGCGGCAGCGCAGCGCCCTCCAGTCCCGGGCTGAGCCACCCGGGACGGGGCTCCCACCCCGGCCGTGCTCGGTCAGGCCGATGAGGGAGAGGAAAGAGCCTTAGCTAGACCAAAGGATGTGACTGGGGGAAGCGACAGGCTTTTGGCTATCCAAGATCATGTCCATGTCTGACCTTCTGCTCTGGAGATCTCTGTGAGTCCCAAAGCATGTCTATGGACTGTGTTATTTGGTTTATCAAAAGCTTGTATCTCTCTCTAGAAAGCTTGGCTTGCCTTAGATCATCACCTAACAACAAGGCTACTGCTTGTTCCTTTGAAGGCTGGCATTGATTTTTGCTGACAGCAAAATAGGCTTTTCACATTCCTGATCTCAGTTGAAGAGCAAATTTAGGGTTTTGTAAAGCATGTTTATTATTAACCCTGTAAAATCTATGTTGGCTTCCAAAAAGAAGATTTAAAGATGTGGATGTTTAAAAAATGTTCTGGTTCTCCAACACTAAAGGTCTTTTACCCTTCAACACCCACTTGCTATGGGAGGAATTTAAATGCCAGTGTACTCACCCACAGTACAGATGGGGCACCTAGTAATGTTTCCCCTTGTGCATTGTCCAGCCGTTGTTGCCCTGTGCTGCCATGCTCTGCTATCCAATCTCCATCTCCGCTTACCCTCTTGTGGCAGACAGCAGGACTTTCTCCTGTTTCAGCAACAGACACGTTGGAATCAATTTTCACATAAGACATGTACCAGTCACAAGACTGATTCTTACAATAGACAAAGAATGGGAAAAAAAAAGAAAACAAAAAGTTTTCTTCTGAGAGGAAGAGGACTGACAGATGGAATGACCAGAAAGTAATTTACTCTTTGGGGAGAGGATGCAATTTATGGCATAACAAGAACTTCCTACTGCTTGTCTAATGTGGTGTGCATATCATATTAAATACCTGCCACCCTGCAAATCCCCCCTATCTCTGTACCCACCAAGTGCTGCATTGTCCCCGTGTTTTGTCTTTTTCCTTCCCTCCTGCAGAGTGAAACAAAGGGGTTGATGACAGGCAGAATGAGGCATGAGAGAGTTAGAGACTAACCCTCATGTGGGTCTGGTAACAAATGTCAGCTGAGCAGAGTATATCCTGGATGGGCTCACATCCAGTTGGTATTGCTGGCTAAACATATTTGGTGCTCTCTTAACAGCTTCTTTGCATGTTTCAAAGGACAGATTACTCAACACTCAATTCACTGCTTCTGGAGGAATGAATGGACCACTGACTCCCAGGATGTGAGAATGCTCGTCTTGGGCATAAACTAGACAAATGTATTCCTTTTAATCATCTAGCAATGATGGCAGTGATGAGTAATTATCAACAGTATGATAAACTATCCCTCTAAATACCATGTTGCCACTGGGGTCAAAGTGATTGAGTACTAAGATACTACAGTATTATAAAATAGATGTATATTTTGCATTATCCTATGTAGTCCAAATGAGCTGTGCTCTGTTCTGCCTCTGCCAGCCAGTGTTTCTTTCTCCGTGGGGCAAGGCTAGTACACGCCTCCCATGCCCCAGCTGAGGAAAGGCAGAGGGCTGAGAAGACAACTGTGCTTCCACCCAGTAGCAGCTAGTGGATTTACTACATCTCCCTGGAAAAGTGCTAAAACAGAGCAGAGCTGCCATATCTGTGGGTTCCCAGGAAAGAGGCAGGAGAAAGTAGAGGTTTTGTGGGGTGAAAGGAATACGCTTCCCAAAAACAGAGAGCAGAAAAAGACCTTCTAGTCCCACCTTGTACTGTTGCCTTCACTGCAGTTGATAGTCCTCCCCACAAGGACATGAAACCCCATGGAATGCTTTTTCTGTGTTAGTATTCTGAAAATTCTCATGGCATAACTCATTAATAAATGGCAGCCTTGGAAGTATAAGAATCAGTGTTATAAAGTTCAAGACTGTGGAAGAGGATGCTTATATTTATTTTAAATGAAACTGATTTCAGTCACTTGCACTTATTCGCTCCTATTTCACATGTTCACTCATGGTCACAAGCACCAAGATATGTGTGTGTGTGTGGTCTGCTCATGGCTCTGTGTGTATGGATGTGTGTGACACAGAGCACAGAGGACAGAAGCTCCTGAGTTCATGGGATGCCTTTTAGGTTTGTCTTGATCAGGCATAACAAACCATAATTTTGACAAGCTATTTTATGACCCCTGGGAGTCAAGATGTCATGGCATGACTATGACCTCAGTTTTGCAGTTTTCATCCTCCCTAATTCTTAGGCAAGGCTGCTGCCCATTATCTTTGTTTTCTCATTCTGGGTATCTTTATTGCTGCCTTCCTGTTGAGAGAAAACGGATGGGCCATCTTTGATGTGACTGTATGGGAACACAGACCTTCTGGTCTTGATGTATGCATATTCCTTATTACCTGCTTTATTGTTTGCTTGTACTCTTGTTAAAAAATATGTGCCACATTTTTAAGCCTTGATTTTTATTGTATTGCTATAAAGATACAAAATGTCAGAGTAAGCAGTGATTCTAACAAGCCTAAGGATTAAAAAGAATACCTCAAGAATATATAAAGATACTAATACATAAACCAACTTAGAGTGGGACAGTATAAGGCTAAAAGAAATAAACCTCTGTGGCCCATGTGTCAAAAATCCTGCATTAGGCTGCTGCTGTTTACTTATTTATTACAAACCTGGAAATGGCATGATCAGGTCTTAGCAGATGTTATTACTTGACTTACAGTGAAGTCTCTCAACAGCAAAGGACATAATTAATGACTATGATGGGTGAATAGCTAAAATGATTTTTTGAGACCCTACCTGCAATTACTGTTCTTGGAAATTAAGGGATTTGGAGAGTTTCGTTTTGGTTTGTTTCTTTTCATGTTCTGGGTTTCTATGACTCTGAATAGCCTACTTAAGAGAGATGTGTACCATTTCCCTTAGAAGAATTTAAAGCATGAGCCTTGAGGGCCATTGATCATATCAGTTGTCTGAAGTGTGTTGTAATGGCAGAAAAACAAGTGTAGAGAAATTTTATGTTGAAATTTGGAGTATTTCTATCTAGAAAGGTAGATCAGAGGGCAGCTACGATCACGTCTCTAGAGCAGAAGTTGTGTGCCACGTGTGTGAATGAGGAGGGAACACACTGGTCAGTGCTGGGTGTGCTGTGTTTTCCTTTTCTTGTCAGTTGAAAGAGATGCTGGGTGCATGTGGTGCATTCCAGCAGAAATGCAGCATATTCACATTATATTCATGTGATTGAAATGCAATTCTGTGTACAGTGAGACCAGATTAATATTTATTGAAAGACTACTTTGGGAGGCACTGGTAGGAACCACAGAGAAAATAGCACCAGGAAAAAATAGAAAACCTTTGTGACTGACTGGAAAAAAATCTGGTAAACACTCAACTTACTGAATAGGTATTAGACTCCCAGCAAGACACCTACTGAGGAATTTGTCTGGCAATATGTAACAGAAAAATTCAGGAGATATCTGATAGAAGTTCTTGCAAGAAGGTGAGCAGTAGCTGCTGGTGACTACATAAAAAAAGGACAGATGAAGCCAACAGCACAGTGATAACAAGGCAGAGTGCTGCAATTTTGATGCACATGACAGACACAAATGCTGATCTTTCCACCAGAGAAGCAGCCAGAAACACAAAAAATTGACAATAAAAGAATGTAGAAAAATATATTTTGAATTCAGTGTATGGAACACAATAAGGTGTCAGAGAATTTAGAGAAATATTTCACTTGTTTGTTTTCTAGATCCTGAGAAGAGAAATAATCAAATACAATTCTTGATGATAAAGAGAATCTTGATATAACTGACAAGACAGGAATTCCAGAATGTTGATGGTTCACATAACCTCTGTGGGATGGAAGGTGTGGTATATTTCCATGAAACTTAAAACCCTGACAAGCATTTCACAATGACCAAACATGAAAAGAATGTCAAAATTCTCCTTGAAGAAAGAAAATATTTTCCTTTGTATTTGAAGAAGCTGACATATGTCAGAGAGATGTACAACTCTGAATTCCAGTGGGACACCTGCAGACACAGATACAGGTCTTGTATAAACTCAGCAAGGGATTGCCTGACACCACAATCAAATCTATCTCACCCAGTTAGGAGAAACAAGCAAGCAAGCAAGCAGCCAAAAAGAAACCCAAAGAAAAATCACTTTAAAACAGTTTTTCTAACAACAAGTTAGTTCCTATCCAACTACCAAAGAAGAAAACCATCATTACAGGTATAGGCTTTCTCCTTTCCTCATGCAGTCTTTGCCCTTTTTCCTTACAAATATTCTGGAAAATTTATTCCTTTCACATATCACTAGGATACAAGTTAAATATCATAACCAATACAGTAATGTCTATATTCAATAATATTTACCCAGTATCAGCTTCTAAAGATGACAGTCAGTTAGCATATGCAAGCAGGAACCTTAACAATACCAATGTATTTGGATCAATTCAGAATCCCAAATAAGTCCCTAAAATTTGTAAGTGGTAGCTGCATAAGCACAGAAGGAACTATTTCCTCAATGCATAAATACTTTCACTAAAATGGTATCCACTGACAGCTAAGTTCAAAGTTTTTTAGTGATAATAAAATTTGCCTATTAAAACTGGCTGATTTTTTTACAAAACTATCTTTCATATCCAAATGAGGACAATATAATTCTCTATTTTAGGTTAATAATAAAACCATTTTGAAATCTTCCTTTCCACAGTGTGCACCTATATCTATGTATACCTGGTTTTCCTCCATGTCCCTTGAATTAAATTCTGAATTATTTGGGCATTTACCCACAACAGCTAAAATTACTTTTAATCTCTGAGCTGTGTTCCTAAAAATCTGATTATTAAACCCTCATCCTCACTCTAAGAGACTAATCAGAACATGTGTCAAAGAAGCTGAGAAAAATCTTTACAGGGTTGATCAATCTTTTAAGTAACTAAGTTCTTCAATATTTCAGTTTGAAAATGTGCATTTTTTCAGAAATCCAACATATTCCTCATTTCTATGTGCATCTGAGTTTTCACATTTTTTAAAATTCTGTAAATGGACACATTTTTATTACTATCAGCTCTCCTTCAGGCATCCTTGGGATTTAAGAACTCTCCTTATTAGTTGAAATTATGGAACAAACACGTTGCCAAGCTTTTACCCATAACAACATGCTTGGACATTCTGAACCTCTGTGAATATAACGGAACAAATATAAACAGCAGTAGTCTGAGTAGTAGCCTCTAACCTTCTGCATTTTTTTCTTGCCCCTCAACTGTGTTCTTAAATCTTTCTGAATGAGTACATAGAATGCCATGTGGTAAATCCACATTAGGAAATGGATATAACTGAAAAAATAGTCAAAGAAGAAAAGAAAATGCAATTCATCACCTGGATGAGGTTCCTGGTCCTGTTCATTGTGCATTTCCACAAATGATTGCCCTGGCACCTGTGAGAAATTGGACATGGGCAAGGATAGCCTAAGGCAGTAGAAGAAATGTTTGTCAACCAGCATCCTCAAGCACATCCGCAGCCTGCTGCAAACACTGTGTTAGGTTTCTTCACAGGGCTTATATAAACCTGGCTGTGCTTAGGTAGTTCCTTCAACTGTCTTAAATGTCAGGAAAATCCCCCTTTCTCGAAATCTGAGCACAGCCAATAATCATATATAAACACCCCAGCTCTCTGAGATAGCCTTTTTCACTTCCATGGCTCTCAATTTAGCACTTAACTCTGTCTGTTGAAATAAGCTACCAGTCTGCATGTGTGATAAGTCACATTATTTTGAGTGAATTATGACACAACAGAAGTGTCTGCAATAAATCACCCATCTACACTACCCTGCCCACTCAACAGAACACAGCTATAAAGTCTCATTTCTTGAGTGATGATTTCTTCAGTATTTTTTATTTCAAACAGTGTTGGAAAATAGCAGCCTCCTATTTTCATTCCCTGTTAAAGCCAACTTTGATTGAAGCCCAGATCTTCATAACAAAGTTCAAGCCATTTACTTTATGTATGTTTCTGAAAGGAATCAGTGATCAGAGAGCAGCAGTGTCCTCAACTCATTTTAAAAAAAGATATGAACAGCATATATTTTGAAGACAACTTCTACATTTGGAAACCACCTTCTCTGTCACTCTTGAGACAGGTGCTATGGAAGATGGCTCCAAGTTGGTTTTATCACTCAAAAAGTAATTTTCCATCAAAAAAATTCCTTCCCAACTGCCATCTGTGTTAAATTATACATATATAACTCAATAGACAGAAGAAGGTACTTTTGTTTTCCATCTGTGCCATGTCCTTTGTTTGCAAACACTGAGCTTTGCTGTTTGAATAAAAATATTTTCCTGATATTCACGTATCTAATTGAAATTACAGTTTGAACCCAACGCACATTCAATTCATTATAATATATGAGTAATTTTCTTTTCTTGTTACTCCTTGGAGCAGAAATATTCCATTCCTGTATTCCATTTTCTTCTAAATACCATACATAACCTGACAGAAACTCTCATCATGCCCTACATTCTTTGCAACTCTGCACCCATTCCCTACTTCTCTATAGGAAAAGTAAATTTGATCAGATTTCTACTATTTGGTAGTTTCTAACTCTGTAAATTCTCTTTCCTTACATTAAGCTGTTTAGAAAATTTACAGTTATTCTTGAGATCCCAAATGTTCACATTGTAACATGTAACTTCTTACCCAGTATGTTCCAGTCCCCCTGAAGTCTCACAAGTGAATCATGCAGTCTTGGATTACCAGCTGTACAATTTGCTAAGTAATTTAGGCATGCAGAGATTGCATACAAAAGGAAGTGATAGAAATTAAAGTTTTTGTACTTTTATTGTGCACTGTTCAAAGTGACAAGGAACCTGGTATTCCTTCAGAATGCTAAATACTTAATATTGAATGCAAGCCTTGTAAACATTTTTCTCAGTAAAAATTCAGTTTCTCCTAAAGCAATAACTACTACCTTGAAAGAAAATCCTTTCACATTATGGCCATTCTAGATAACACCTCTTGGATGTCTTCACTACTGATAATTGTTTGGAAATTAATTTCATTTCCCACTATCTGCCTTTTTTGGATGCATCTTTGTTATACCTAAAGGTTTCTCCAGATGCAGGAATTCAGCCCAAAAATTCATGTTTGTATACCCTAAAGCTAAATAATTTAAAGGCAAAATTGTTCTACTAAACTCAAAAATACCCAGCTTAATGCATACAATGCAGTGCACATGCAAAGCTATGCCTACTACTCCAACCACAACTTTATGGAGGCTGACTACAACACTTCTTCCTGATTATCAACACACTCTAAACCTAGCTTCCCCTGTAATACTTCAGGTTATTGTTGCAAATTACCTTAATATGATGGCCCATAAAGCTCATCCTTTTAACCCAAATGTATCCAGTGAATTAAAAACAGTCCCCACAGTAGCAATCAAATGTCTCCTGTGCCTACTCATCACAGGAAGCAAAGTCATCCTTGATGAATTCTATCAAGCTAAGCTACAGCAACCAGCAGCTTCTTTCCCATCATCCAGCTGTACTTCTATGTTAAAATCCCTGTCAGTTATACAAAAAGTCTGCCCCTCTCCAGGGTGTAGGTGTATCAAAATTCAAATTAAAAGAAAACACATCTAGCTCTTTAATATTTGTCTCCCCAGTTCTATGGCTGAAGGCAAGCTCCCTCTGTGTTTTCTCATTCCCCTTTCTTTCAGATTTCAATAAAATGGTTTTTACGTCTCTTGCTTCAGAGAGGCAGTTGCTGAACAGCAGAACCCAAATACTTCTATTAAGCCCTCTAGCTCTCTACCTAACAGGATATTGTGGTAGGACCTTAGCTTGTTAGAGATAAGTGTTCAACACTTATTCTGTACTTCAGTGATTTACCTCTAACATTAATATAGTGTCTTTGCTACACTTGCATGAGGCTCAGGACTCACACATCACAAAACCAGATCTCAGGTAGGTTTCTGGCCATGTAAGTGGTTCTTATTGTTATTGTAGTGTTATCGGCTGAAGTGTTATTCTTTCTCTTTTCGTCTCTCACTTCCTCCTCTTCTCCTTGCACATGGTGCTGAAAGTGTGTTTATTGGTGACTGATGCCAGGGAAACAGAAAAAGCTCGTGTGACTCCTGTGTGGTCTTTGTTCTGTTTGCCTGCCCACTGATTTCATGTTTTCCTTTGCTTTAATGACTGTACAAGAATAAACCACATAATTATGCCTCTATGATTTACAGGAATAAATAGGCTTCTGATGAAGGGTTTTGTCCTGATTTACTTGTAACAACTTTCCCCCAGTTGTTACCCTAAGACACACAAGCCCTAAGGCCTACACCTTGAATGTCCTGTCTGCTTCATGCCCCAGATGACTGTTGGGCAGCCTATTCTTAGATCTCCTCTATGCTGCCAAACTCTTGCAATACAGTTATCAGCAATGGGTTTTGCCTGACCTTGAGCCTGCTGCAGAGTGACATGAGAAGCTTCAGTTTTCTCATATAACCCAGCCCTCCTGGGGGGAAAAAAGTATAAGAAAAGCCAAATGGTCTAATTAGTCTCAGACTCACAGTCTGGAAAGGACAGACATCAGCCCTCTGCACTGCAGGAAGCAAGATGGTTCTTTTTCCTTCTCCTCAGGGGCCCATACTTTTCCCAAAGGAGCAGAGTTAAAAAAATAAAGAGACAGAAAAAGAAATAAAGGCTAAAGAAAGACAGCTCAATTTCCTCTTTTCTAGTTTTTATTTTCTCCTCAGAAGTTGAGATGTGGTCCTCTTGGCCCATCTCTGAGTAGTGCAGCAATTCAGCAGGAAGGTAACAGGATACCATGGCTGGAAGGACCACAAGTGCTGGTCTGCTGGTCACTGGTGCCTAGCTTCTGGAGAGGGCTGGCTGTGATCCCACCACTTCAGAGAATGAGGACAAGACTGAGCAAACAAAAAAATTCCATTTTTTCCCCCTGCAACCTCTTTAGAAAACCTATTCTTTCTACCCTATGTTCCTTTTAGCAGCAAAACAGAAACAATATCTATAAATGCTATGCAGGCACTGTCACTCTGAAAAATCTTGGGCTCTGATATATATGATTAATAGCATTTCCATGCCTCTGTGGAGGCTTCATGTGAAATTAGGAGCAAGTTTCATTGAGTAAGAAAATCAGAATGCATCACAAGATAGAAATTATTATAAAGCTTCCTTTTATAGTCTATAATTAAAGTTTTAGATTAGAAAGCTGAGTACCTGGAAGATTCCTGGAAACTCAGTTCTGCCTTTCTCATTCATATACATGAATGGTGTATTTCCCCTTCTAGTTTTTGTCTCTTTAGTGCAAGGATTTGACTTCACTTATTTACTGCAGTCTGAAACCAGGACTAAATGCTTGACACAGCAGAAAACCTTGTGCTGTATGTCACAAAAAATGAGTAAAGAGATAGTAAATATAGCCAGAGGACTTCTGAAAATGGTCAAACATATATCAAACACACTGGAATGTCAGAGGGCTCTGAAAGATTGGTAGGCTGCTACTTGAAAAGGTCAACCTTTAGTAATAAAAAGTTTTCAAAAAGCAACCCATCTTGACACACAGGCTCACACATTTTAGGAAAGAGAAGAATTAAAGGGGACAATTGAAAATTTTTAAGAATGCCTGGTGTGTGACAGGACTACCTCTTGTAGCTGGTCATGTTTCCTCTGACTAAAATTGAACAAAGAACAGTTTGTAATACATTAGCATCATCTGCTGGATAGTGCAAGGAATACAGTTTGGAAACTGCCATACTAAGTACGATACATACCATTATTGTATTTGGCAAGCCAAGCAGAACAGGAAGAACAGTTCAGACTCCTTCTTTTTTAGAACATTTCACATTTTCTTTTATTTCTGGAATGTTTTCCTCTGGTAAAACCTGGGGATTTCTGCCTAAAATGTCCTAGCTTCATGTAGAAGAAAGTGCTGTGTGATAACTGTAGGAACAGGATATTAGTATACAATATTCGGATTTAATTACAAATGTAACATTTAAAAAAAGGGGCTTAATTATTTTAGCCATATAAATATTTGAACATCTTTACAATGAAACCCATAAAAGACCTTACAGTCCACAGGCAGCAGTCCAAGTCACCTTAAGGAGGAAATACGAATCAGGGTGGTGCCAGAAAAACATACAGCACTGTGGGAAATCAAAGTCTTGAATGTCTTGGCTGTAAGAGATGCCAGACATTAATTTGGCAGAATGGGATACACCTCATATGCATGGAAAAGGCTGTGCAAAAATTACATCAGCAGTACTCTACAGTAATTGTTCTAAATCTCTCCAAAACCGAACAGACGCTTAGAATCGTGAACAGCCATGATGACACAGATGAGTTACTGTTTAATTTACTCCTGGCTCTGTTTTTTTGCAAGGGTGGTGCTGTGCTCTCAGCAGAAGGCCGGGTGCCTGCAGCAGGGCAGCTGGACAAGAGCTCCCACCCCGGGTGCCACCTGCCCCTCTGGAGCACAGCAGACACTGCACGGGCTGAGCCTGCTGCACCATGAGCGTCTGCTGATACTGCAGAGGAGCCCCAGCACTGCTGATTCTTTGCATTAAACACCTGTCTAAAATCAGGAAATTCCGAAGGATGCAGCATTTCCCAAGAGCTGCTTAGGACTGAGAAACTTTTCCTTTGACTTCTCCTCATACACATATTGTGAGGGCTTGTGGATGTTCAGAGAAAGACATACATCATGTCAGGAACACAAGGTTGTTGCCACGGAACAGATATTTTTAGTCTACTATCCTCTGTGACAGAAGACAATCAGAATTGCTGTATTTTGTACTGGAATTGCATCTAATATGTTCTACATGATGTAAAAAAAACCCTACAAAGCAAGTACTTCTTTGAAATACTCTGCTTTCTAAACAGAGAAAAAAGGAAACCCATAAATTCTGGAAAGGCAAATGATGTCTTACAAAGTCAAAAAGTTGCATTACATAACACTGCACCACAGCCTCAGCTACTGATCAGCTGTGTCTTGAAAAAAAGCACTGTGGTCCTTTTAAATGCTCATGAATATACATGAACAAACCCACTGCCTTTTTCTCAATCTTGCATCAGGAAGTTTGAATATACAAATATATTATGCTGTAATAAATGATTTTTGATATTATTTTAACTTTTATTTTGAGTAATGTTTTCTTATTGTTGATGTGTTTATTTGTATTTATGTATGCAGCTATTTTCAGCTAAAACTATAATATATAGGAGCTGAGAATGGTAGTTATCCAGGTTCTGGCCCTTTAAGTCCAACACAGATCCTTGTAAGCCTCCCCAGTCTTGACTGGTCAAAAGAATTGCTCTTTTTCAGCATTTTTGCTGCTCCTTCCATTTATCCCTTCCTTGCAAAATTCATAGACGCTTCACAGAGCTTCTTATATTCAGCAATATAGCAGGCACACAGTCCCAGTCTTGAAACACTTAGAGGCTGCAATGTTCCACCCTTAAGGGTAAGGGAGCACCCAAGATTGGTAGCTGCTCATGGTCAAAACGAACAACAAAAGTTAGGGCGTCTAACCTAACCCTAATGCTAAACCAAACCCTAATGTTAGTCCCTGACATAAGCACATGGCAGTGGGGTTTTGGGTAAGGGGTGAGGTGAAAGGGAGGAGGAAAGGTTGTTGATTTCTCTTCAAATTAGTTGTCTTGCACAGTCTGTTCTTTCAGACCTTTCTGGAAATGAGTCACAGGGCTTCAGAAATCTTTGGTGGTCTTGACCTCTGCCCCCCCCCCCCCCCCCCCCAGTCCATTCCAGCTTCTCAGCCTCAATCCTGTGCTTGTGCTGTACTGTGCTGTGCTTATCTCCAGTAACAAGAACAAGGACTTTTGTCACAGAAATTGCTACTCTGCTTCTGCATGGCCACCTTTTCCAACCACAGCATGTTATTACCAACAATCCCCAGTTATTGCCAACAATCTTTGTCTGTTATTGCCAGTCACCCAGCGATTAGTGTTTGAGACATACATATTTTCTTCTGGGATTCTGCGGAGTACTTTTGATAATGCAAATTGACAATCCAAAAGTGACCTCTACTAAAAATTGGTCAGAGGTGAAGAGCAAGGAAAGTCAAGTAACAGTAGCATGAGCACATTCTGGTAATTGACTGGGATTGTGTGTAGATTTCTATTTGCCTAAATGTATTTGGATTCTGACACGTAGGGTGTGTCCTGATTTCATCTGGGATAGAGATAATTTTCTTCCTGGTAGCTGGTGCAGTGCTATGTTTTGGTTTTCATATGAGAACAATGTTGATGTTTTAGTTGTTGTTGAGTAGTGCTTACCCTAAGGCAAGGACCTTTCAGTTTCCCAGGCTCTGTTGTTAAGGAGCTGCACAAGAAACTGGGAGAGAGCAGCTGACCTGCACTAAGGAAAATTCCACACCATGGAACATCATAGTCAGTATATAAACTGAGGGGAGTTTTCTGGGGTCCTGCAGACTGATACTCAGGGATGGGCTGGGCATCAGTCAGTAGGTGATGTGCAATTGGATTGTGAGGACATGGGAGATTTTTGAGACCCTGTGATAAAAAACATGTGACAATGAAAAGAGGTGTTATTCAAGAAAAGAATAGATTTGGATAATAGCTGAAAAAAAAAATGGAAGGAGAAAAATTATTCATGTGATTCAGACTGTGAACTAGAAGGAAGAATCATTAGAGAAGTAAATTAAGGTGAACAAGGGATGGCAAGATTTCAAAAAAGCAGGGAACAGAAGTCTTAAAGGTTCAAGATAAGATGAATGGGGTAGGAGTTGAGACCCCAAGATTTCCTTAGGACAGCTGATCATTTGAGGCTAGAACACAAGAGGTTCACTTAAGCATCAACTGACACCTTTCTATCTTTTCTGAGGGCATGACCTAACCATTCAGTCCTTCCTTTTCTTCTGAGTGGAAATCAGCCTGAGAGAACAAAAAGAAAAATTGCTAAAAATATACAGTGAATCATGGAAAATTATATCTACTAAATTTCACAGTGTACTGCTATTGCCATAGTAACCCTGGTTGGTAGATTACTGCAAGCTGTTTCTTTGCTAAATTTTCCTGGAAGCTTTGCCAATTCTCAGTTTGGTTTCAACATGGAGTTTAATAAAAAGTAACTCTGAGACCTCACATTTTCTCCTCCTATCTCTCTTTTGCCATCTTCCCCTTTTATTCCTCTTTGTAAGAGACAAGTCCTTTAGGGAAGAGTTTTCAAAGGCATCTTTTACCAAAGTTGTAAATGGATTTATAGTAGGATTTGTGTATGTCATGTTTTTGGTTCTTGATTTCCAATTCAGTGAAATGCAATTCTTTGTTGGAAACTTATTGCTGCTTTCTTTGGTTGTTTTTCTCATTCCACCTAACAGAAAAGTCCAGCTGATCAGTGATACTATGCCATATATCACAAAACAAGAAAGTAAAAAACAGCATGAGAAGGAAAACATGAAAGGGGACTTTATCTCTTTGTTCTACTTTCTGAAAGTAACAGCTTCCAACTGTGATAACAATCCCTAACCCGACAGAAGGGTAGGAACTATAAAGAAGGCATCTCAACCAATGGATTTATTTGGTGAGAGCTTCTTTCTCAGATATTGCAGAGGTGCATTTCATGTGTGCTTTGAGAAGCAGAGTTTTGCATTCTGCCTCCAGGTATGTATAGTTAGTCCCCTTTTTCTCTCTTGTGTAATTTCAGAAAACTAGGATAGGTAATGTACAATGCCACAATAGAAGATGAGCTGACTAAAATTGTTGGGAAAAAAGCTGTGAGTTAAGTTCATCATTGCTTTTGATGACCACTTGGTAATGCAGAATGAAACACACACAATGTCATTCTTGCAGAGCAATGCTGTTGGCCTTTTCCATACAGAAGTGGAAACATGTCCAAAAGAGTGGTATCCTCCTGGCAGATGTATAGGATCGTTAGCATGTGGTGTCCTATAACTGCCATTCTTTGGCCAATGAGTCATGAAACCATGATGAGCAGAACAGATAACATTTTAGATTTTGGAAGCACACAGATGATCACTTTCTCCAATTGATATAGCTCAATAAAATGTAAAAAAATCCTTCTTTTAATAAGAAAAATAGTATAATTGTGGACATCTAGAAGGCTGAATTGTATACTGGAAGAATAAAACCAATTAGGGGAAAAGTCTTGTGACAATTGAAATACCAACTTGTTAGAGACAAGGGGAAAAAAACTTTGGTGTGTAAACAGGAAGTTCCTGTTTGGCTTGATTCTTGAGCATTTCAAGCCAAAGGCTGAGTAGTCAAAGAAACAACTTTATGAGTCATCAGATGCAGAAAGAAACTTTCATGTTTGCCATCAGCAAACACAGAAATGTGAGAAGGATGCACAAGGGATATGCAACCTCCTTTGCTTTGAGAGAAAAAAAAATACTAAGTTAAAAATAAAGCTTAAGGCAATAGTTCTGGTACAAAAAGCTTTTAGAGTCAAAGCCCTTAACCTCTTAAAATATGACTCAGTCATCTACATAAACTTATCTTGGGCAATACAAATTTAATTCTTGCTGCTAGATCAGTCCTTAGAAGACCCTGTGGTTAAGTTATAAATTACTGTGTTTCATCAACAAAACAGGTCAGTAATTTCCTTTTGTTGGTGCTCCCTCCTTCTGGATGGCTAAGAGGACCTTAGTAAGTTCTCTGAAAATGGAGATGTATTTCCTTTTTAATAAAACACAAAGACCTATACCAGAAATTAATATCAGGGAAGACTGGCAGAATCAAAGAGTATAAAATAAAACAGGAAGGGAGAGCAGCTGTACAAAACAAATGTATAGTGTCCCTTGAAATATTCTCTATATAGTGCTTCTTTTGGTGAAAGAATTGTTATCACCATGCAGGTGTACAATTGTAGACTGAGAGAAACAATAGAGGGTAGGAGTGTGATTGGAGACTGACAGAGTTCTGGGACATTAATAAAACACTGAAAAGATTTTTAAAAAGTCAAAAGAAGTCAAAAGTTGTAACCAAAAAGCATATTCAAGTGAACTCTTTTGAAGGGAAAGCACGGTACACAGACCCAAGTAGGTCAGCTCTGATTCACTAAATTAATAGTCAGTACTGGTAAGGAAAAATGTTTCACATCTTTTATTTTTACAAATCTCTGGCTTAATATACACAAGTCAGTTTGGGATGAGCTATCTCAAATTTATCAAAGAAAGTTCAATTACCCTTGAGCAGTTGATACATAATGGTTAATTGTTCCAGTGCCCACACACTGATTCTCTCCTAGGAATAAAGCCTAAGAAACAACATAAAAATCTGAAATGAACCATCTTTACTTCATATAAGGAAATTGGAGAAACCTGTCAGATGCTAGTATTTCAAACGCTATTAGAAGTGAAAGACCAAGATTCTCTCACACTTTGATAATCGGTGCCTTCTTCCTGCCCTGTGCAGACACATAAAATTGTTGCAATCCATCACACATATTGATAAATATTTCTCATCAAACTATGTGGCCAGATGACACACAGTGTGCTGTAAAAGAAAAGGGAGGTTTTCAAGAGAATTATCAGGGTGATAGATTGACACTCCTCCTTTGTATTTTAGAATTGTGGTGATCCTGAAAGGGAAATTCTGTTTATGCAAAAGATAGCATAATAACATTTCTCAAATCACACATTGTGAGTGTTATGAAGGACAGAAATGAGGGCTGACCTTATTGGAATTATCCCCAACAAATTTAAAAGAGTGTGGTGACTTTCCCCACAAGTTACAGGAAAGGGACAAAATAGAGGACCAGTAGTGTTTCTCCATTTGACACAACAAGGCCAAACTTCAAAGAGCAGTAATTAAAACAGAAGCCCCCAGCTTAGTGACTGCTTCGGGTTTTTTAATCTGGTTTTCTTATGCAACAAAGATCATGTGGTTGTGAAGAGAGACACATTTAAGAGATGTTAGCTGGTCAGGAAGAGAGCCTGGAGGTCCTGAGCAGAGAATCGGCACAAATGTAATTGCAAACAGCAAACCATGCTGCCCTTTGTTCAGCCAAGCAAGTAAAACTGGGGGAGCAATTGATCTGGAGCTACTGACACAGAGGAAGAAAGGAGCAACATCTAGGGACACAGTTCTGTAGGTCACTAAGGCTCATTATTTCTGCTACTGATTAAACAACCAATTTGCTAAAAAGGGATTTTCTTGGCTCTTCACCCACATTTTAGAGTTTTTTGTTGCAGAGGAGAGAGTAGAATTGCAAAGCATGTCCTGTGCTTAATTGATGGCTCTTACTGAGATCCAAAACCATGTAGAAATCCCAAAGCAGCCAGATTACCTCTTGAACTGCAGGACAAATACCATGATCTACCTCTGACTTGCAACTTGTGTTTTTTTCTTCTCAGTCCTCCTGCTCCTTGGGTTGCAAATATATAAGACTTGACCTGTTTCAAAATGCTTCCATCATTAGAGGACAAAATTACTTTCATGCAGACAGATCTGCACAGACTTACACTCACTATTGCAGGATTAAAAAATATTTACTGTTTTAATAGTGATTAACAAACATTGTTCATGTTTGAATTTCATCCACCAAAACAAACCAGCTGATGACTTCTGAGTTGTATTACATTTTTTATCATGCTGGTGGGTTTTAAATTGATTTTCCTAGTAGTGACCACTTCCCAATTAAATAAAATTAGTGAGTAGGTCTTAAGATGTTTCAACAATGTTTCTTGAATTGCTATTAGTTTCAAGCAGTTACAGAATTTACAGTCTGATTAAATGCTTGAAATGCTGACATTTTAAGAACAATATGGAAAAGGGAGCCTATAATTACTAAAATTTCATCTAAGATACTTTAACCTGGAAAGGTACGTGCAAGCTTAGATGTTAGAAATTATTCAGAATTCAATTTCTCACTTAGTAACTCATTTAATTAGCAAAAGTCTGCTGTTAACCTACTATCTAAATTTTTTTTGAAATGCCATTTCATGGTGAAGAGAATTCAAAATAGAGAGGAAACTGGGGCATAAGAAATTCTAACCTTTCTGTCTTTCCTACTCTTGAAAGAACTGTAGTTTGTTCTTTGGATTTCCTGATGAGGCCATGAGCAAAGACTTGATGAACCTTAGTCCTTTTGTGTCCTATGCACATAAAAATCCCATTTTGCTAGAGCCAGGGAAAAACATGGAGCCTTTAACAGAGTCTAGCCTCAACCCAGGGAGAACCACATGTGTAGCTGTAGCCACCTTTTCACTGAGTTGGTTCTTTAGGAATGTAGTCAGTCAAAATATAACAAAATTTCACCCACAAAACTTAGGGCAAGTTTTTAGAGGAGGCTCTTGCAGCAGAACAACTGATGCCAATAGGTATCACTGAATATTTTGGTCACATTTAGTGCAATGCAATTTAACAAAAGGCTAGGGGAGAATTTCCTGTTCTCTGAGTTGAAGACTGTCAAGTTGAAGGAAGAATCATAGAATGGTTTGGATTGGAAGGCACCTCAATCTTTATTTCTTTCTTTAAACTTCGAAAGGGAGATGCTGATTCCCCTCACTCCCTGTCTGGAAGGGGCAGCGGGGATTTGACACAGCAGTTTCAGGGGACTTGTGCACCTTGTGCATGACCCAGAGGTTGGCCAGGGCTGCTTGGTCCCCAGGGGACAGGGGACAAGGCTCTGAGGCACATGTAGCCTAAGGCCACCAGGGCAGAGCCAGCAGAACAGCCAGGGAGAGGGGCAGGCCCGGCTGGGAGTGCAGGCACCGGCAGAGCTCTAAGACAGGCCAGGCCCAGAGCTGGGCTGGAAACCCGCCCGAGCTGGGCCTGGCACCAGCGCCCGCAGGCACAGCCGTGACACACGGGAATAGACAGGGCTGTGACACACGGGAATAGGCACGGCTGTGACCCAGCCCGGGCCAGGGTGTAGTTAAAATTCAGAGCCCGGCCCCACAGGGCTGCAGGCCCCGGGTGAAGCCGGTCAGAGCCGTGAGGGCTATCGGCGTTACTGCCAACTGTGCCCCAGCCCTGACAGACAGAGACACCTGGGTCACACTGTGTACTTCCCTGGACACAAGTGTCCTGCCATCTGCACCTGGCATACCAGCGAGAGGATTCTGGTGTTTTTGTGCCCCTTTGGGTGGTTGTCAGCCTACCAGCATTGGAAACCGTCCTCTGACTTTCACAATAACCATCAATTAAAGCTGGTTGAAGATGGGCAGAAGTCACATAAGGACAGCTACCCACAAGGATGTGAAAATCTCCTGAAGGGTGGCATATTTAGGCTGGATCCCATTAACTGGATTACAAAAAGTTGTTGAAATGAATCTTGTTGCCTAAGGCAAACACCCTTTTTTAAAAATAGTGTGAGTCTAAATAATACACAGATGTTGCCTTCTTTAGTAAAAATAAAATTCACTGGGACAATGGTTTCTGAACTAAACAGTGCTAAGTGATCTTGCAGGTGCTTCCCTTAGTAGCTGATACTTTTCTAAGACTGATAGCATGCAACTGAAGCTTGCTTTGAGCAATATTTCTGAAATTAAACTTTGTCAGCTTGCTGAACAAAAGAGGCAGACTCCACCTGTGTGCTCTCTGCCTTCAGTGCCGAAAAGAAGAGACGTGGCTGTAAGCAGCCTCACTACACCAAAGGCTCTCTGTGTTCTGCCTTCAGGACAACTTTGTCCAGACTTCATCACTAATCACAGTGGGGTGCAGATCAGGCGCAATCAATCTGCAAAG
The DNA here is from genome assembly GCF_036417665.1 of Passer domesticus. Classification (NCBI taxonomy): domain Eukaryota; kingdom Metazoa; phylum Chordata; class Aves; order Passeriformes; family Passeridae; genus Passer; species Passer domesticus. The sequence goes on from NC_087479.1 coordinate 39,745,966, forward strand.
CTTTGATGCATGAGCATAATCCAAGGTGACTGCTGTTCTCCCCAGGACTTGTGCAGCCTTAGGGGCTGTGGGCAGTTTTTTTACCCTTTTTCAGGCCTTACACGGTTTCACTCAGCTGCACCTTGCATCAGAGTAGCACAGTGACTCTGATGCACTGAATGGAGCATATGCTGGAAAATGTTTTTCTGAATACAAAGAGGTGAGGAAAACGTGTCATGCAGGATATTTAAGCTTTGAAAGTGTTAGAAATTTGGGACTATATTTATTACATGGAACTGTCAGCAAATTGCAAGGTTTTCACATTTTTATGCTGCATTCCCTGTACCTTGCAGTAGATGGCAGGAGCCAATAAAAATTTCAATGCAATTTTTCTAGAAGTAACGAAGTTGATCAGACTTATCTTTGTTAGATTCTCATGTTTAATTTAAAAGAATTTTAGAGCAGCCTTTTTACATTTATGGACATTATTAATACACATAATATTTCTCCTATTATAGGGTTTATTTCTTTATAATATAGCTTGTATTATTAAACTATCAGTCTTTCAAAATTGTGTTGATATTTCAGGGGTTTTTTTTATAAGCTCTGAGATTTACTAGACAACTTCCATAAGTTTCCAAACTTAAATTACACTTTAGGTTCTGGTTTTGTGACAGGTGAAATACTTACTTCCATGTTATTTGCTTTTGAATACATCAGTCATACTACAAACAACAGAAGAGGAACATGCTCTAGGCATTAAAGAACAAAAAAAAACCAAAAAACCAAAACCAAACCAAAAACCAATGAAATAAAACCCATATCAGAATTAATCAAATATTCAGTTGCAAGGATGACCCCTCCTCCCTAAATTACTCCTCCCAAGTTTAATAAAAACCAAAATATTTTGCTTTGACTATCGATCAAGTTTCCCTATGAAATATTTAATAACTTTTTTTTAAAGTGCTGAGCTAAATTGTAACTATGAGGGACATAACATTCTGTTGTCAGAATCAGTTGCTCACTACATCTTACGATCCAAAGGGACTTAGCAGAGAAACATAAGCAAGCATTATGAGAATTTCTTCTTTGATTTCAGCATGGTCCAGCCCATCTCTGCTTCCTGAGAGGAGACAATTATCTGTTAGATAGTGTACATCTCAGCTTGTGTTTGCGGAAGTTGGGAGTTTAAGATTGAATTTACATGGGAGAAGAAAGACAGACTGCAGCCATGCCTTCTCTCCTGTAGGAGTGTGTCTCAGCACTTACAACCCCTCTGTGTAACTGCTGCCTGTCCTGTGTTGCTGGAGGAAATGAAGCATATGGCTTTAAGATATCAGAGAACAGACAGTTAATTGTGCATATGTGGAACCAAGCAAGTATTGTCACTTTAACTTGATCTGAAATTCCTGTAACACCACTATTTCCAGATATCAGTGTCTGGATTATCACTTATCTCAGGTATGACTCATAAACATCTGGCTATAAGGAAGAGCTACCACCACAATTTTTGTTCTGTGATTAAATAAACATTCCCACCAAAATGGATTACTTGGAGATAGACTGTTACTGTAAATTTGTCAATGCAAGTTTAACTGATAAATCTGGTTTAATGTGAATGAGCCACTCAAAACAATTTTGACCTCTATTAAACATACTTGCAACTTGTAGATAAGGAAACCCTCTCTATCAGCCCTCCTGTGTAGGGACACAGTTTGTGGTGATTGGGGTGGGGCTGCAGCCGAGCCTCATCCCTATGGCTACAGCTGTGAGCAGCACTGACAGCAATGAGCCATGGAGTGCCCAGGGGTGCTGAGCAACCCCCAAAGGGAGCAGAGGGCACACAGGTGCAATGCATGAACATGAGGGGTATAAAGGGCTGGGCTAAAGGACAAGAAGGGCAGATGCTTACAGCTTTCTGAAGTGGTATGGTGTTGCTCTCTATGGGCAGGTGTCTGAAGCCTTCAGATATTGTATGGTGATACTCTGTAGGGGGGAAGGCTTAGGCCTTCTGAAAATGTGTGGTGATACTCTTTGTATCATGGCTGTCTGGACTGAGGCATGTGCTGTGACATATGCTGTGACGCTCCTGAGCTTCACTTGTCAGAGCCCTGGGCACAGTCTTTCCCTGCTGTCAGGATTTTGGCTGCCTGTGCCATGGTCAGCACTGATTCCTGCATCTGTAACCAGGAGCGAGCCTGCTGGGAGCCTCCCTTGAGGCATCTTCTTAGGCTCAAGCCTTTCTGTAGTCCTGCCTGAGCTGTGTTGCTGTTTTATAGTCTGGCCATGTTCCTTCCTGAGCCAGATCTCCTGATCTCGGTGTCTGGGTTGCCTTTGATCTGTTACATCCCTGAAGACTTGTCTGGCAAACACTGGATTGTCCTCTGACCCTGTGTAGTGTCACTAGACCTGCTCAGGTAGGGTGGGACTTCACCCTTGTTGGTGAGGGCATTGCCCTGCTGTCACCCTTGGCTCCCAGCTCACCTTGCCTTGCAGAGCAGCTCTCCTCTGCTCTCTCACACCAGGTCACTGGAGCCACTTCTTAAGTAAGGATCTTTTCTAGTGAGCCAATGAAAAGTAAATATGATCCCAAACACACAGGAAAATGTAGTTAATTATATCTGATAGCTGGCATATTTTCAACAGTGCACCAGAGCAAACTAGTGTTAGTAAGGCTAATTTGTGGAGCTAACAGTGCTCACAGTAGGCTGAGTCTGCTAAATCCCCATGATAAACTGAAAAACCCTGGACTGCATTGTTTTCCAACCAGAATCTCAGTACTGTTTTGGTTGTTTTGTATTTCATCTGCTGAAGGGAGAAGTAGAATTCATTAACATTCTCTCTGGCATACAAAGGCACTTGTTCTCATTCATATCCTATAAAGAAGCAACATATTTCAAGGCATAGGACAATAAAATATAACTATTTGAAGCCATGATTGCTCCTCTTCTAACCTTACTGGGTGTGGAAAGAGGTTTTTTTAAATTCCTTATGATAAATTTATTCCTTCTGTAATGTATTATTTGCAGAGTTAGCTTTAGCAAGAGAATTTAGGCAAATTTGGAAGAGAAGAGAGTGATTTGAGGAAGAGTTGATAACAACATGGTTCAGTGGAGTAGAACTGAAGGCAGACCTCAAAGGGCTATGGGACAGTGATGGTATTTCCTCTGGGATATGTAATCAGTGGCAGTCATGTTTTACTGTTCTATTGAACTTTGATTAATTTTTGAATGACTTGTCAGCTCAGGAAGCTACTGGCCACTGCCTGGTACACTGAGTTGTACAGACAGGCACTGGTTAGAAGGGACTTCTCTGAGCTGTTCAGCTTTTCAAAGATCTTAGCATCCCTAAGCCCTAGTGGAAGTGATGCAAACTGTTTTTAATGAGTCCTGAAGACAGCCTAGAGGCTACACTGGCTGAAATATCAGATTTTAAATGGAACTTCCTTAGTACAGCTGTGATCTCTCTCTCCATCCTAAACCTTCCTCACCTATACTCAGTCATTCTTTCTTTCTCCCCACCTTAATCTACCTTCTTAGCTCCATCACTTTCAGTTGCAAAACAGTAGTTACTAAGTTAGCCTGATAGCTACCATTTTCTATTGAACAGCCTGTTTTAACAGTTTTATGTCAGACTGACAGCATTTCTTGCCTTACATCATAAGTTATACTGGAAAATCCTAAAAAACTTAGGAAGATACTATTTTGGGGGTCTATGAGTCATTAAGTGTGGCTTAAGTCCTGTGAGCATTCAGAAAAAGAAAAAAAAGAAGAAAGCAGGGCCATGTGCAATGTGTTGGTATCACTGATTGTACACAGAACTTTATAGAAGCAAAACTAAAACACTACACTATTTTCAGACAAAAGTATTTGATTTAAAATAATTACTTAAATCTCTTTCTACAAAACTGCAAGTCTAGAGGATAAATTTTACCTTATGCTTCCATCAGGTGACTGCTATTCACACAGAAAGAGAATGAATAGAGGACTGACTATCTCCACTTCAGACATTTTTGATTTCTAAACTATCATTAAAATGTCACAATCCTGCTGCAGTCCTGTTCACTTCAGGATTTTCTCTCTTATCACAGCAGTCAGTCGGTTCGGGCTCTTTGCTTTTCTTGCCATTGTGCACAATTTAATACCACCATCAGAGGAGGATAATGATGGAACATCACAAAAAGTTTTTGTGTTTTCTGCTCCATATGCTGGGCTATAAGTGAACCTGTTGATAATTTAAATTGTTCCTGTAACTTTTTGAGGGTTCAAAATGTTTCCTGCTCTTCCTCCAATAATTACATGCTATGGCAAATCAGTTCACTTTCTCTGTGTGGGCCAGAAAAACCATATTGACAGACAAATTCAAGAGAGAAAGGACTGATAAATTTGTTATATGTTCACACCTCAGTACTCAGAAAAGTCACTGCCCGAATTCTAAATTTAAATTCATCCCCAAAGTTAGCATTAATAACTCAAATACCAGCCCCTGACAGAGGCCAGAAGCTTAACAGATCTTGGAGAACAAACTTCTTTGATGCTCCTACAGGTGGTCTCTCCAGATCAGTGCAAAAGCTGAGTATGACTGATGTGGGGACTTCCCACCCCAAGGGCCAAAGAGAATAACCTGGGGGAGACCTGGGCAGGCATATTCAGTGAACTACATGCACCAATCTGAGACTGAAGTAGGAGCATCCAGAATAATTTTAGGGAGCTAGGAGATACTTGCTTAAAATTTCCTTATGCCATTATCATGCCTTGAAACTCAGAAGACATTGGACACCTCAATACCAAGGTGGCAGGGTCCGTTCAGAAGACTTCAGTGCTTATTTCCAGATTTGTAGGTGCTGTTTTCACATGGTGAGACAGGAATCTCCTGGATACTTCTCTGCCTTTTGGAGGAAATGGGAAGTCCATCCTATACCATGCCATAGACTTCCTTACAAGCAGAGAAGGGCTGGTGGCAGGTATAGTGGTTGGAGGCTGTCTGGGGTACAGTGACTGAAATAACAGAGTTTTTGATATTTAATGAAAGAAGGAGGGGTGTAAACAACACTTCTGCACTGGACTTCTGGAGAACTCATCACCAGTTCTGCTATGATAAAGAAATTAATCACCAGTTCTGTTTTGATACTTTCATTTATGTTTTCTTTCCAATTCAAAGATCTAACTGATCTCTCACAAGACCTTTGGATACCTAGTTAGATGCAAACCACCTCTGATGCTCTCTGATGCAAAGCTCTGTACTGTCAATTAGATTACTCTTGGAATTCTGGTTAATGGAAGGACCCCTCTGTTCCTTTACAGCAGTCACTGTCTACAGCTTAGACTGTGACTCCTCCATGATGAATGCCTGTTGTATGAAGGTGAAGTGACCTCTAGCAAGTTGACATTTGTTTCCTGTAAGCTGATTACTAAAACCCTGATTACTCAAAGCACTCTTTTATTCTTTCCATCCTCGTCAAACACTCTTCTCACATCAAATGAGTTTATTTACTTCCACCGAGCCCCAGCTTTACAAGGATCTGGTTCAACAAACTCTTTTACAAGTATTATTTATCCAAGGGTTTGATATAAATGCATGCACTACAATGGACACCATCCCCTTTCCTTTTCTTCAACCAAGTAGCAACTTAAAAAATGGCACAGATTAACCTCTTGTTATACATTGTTTTCTTCTTACTTCCTGCTCACACAAAAGTATGAGGCCATTTAATATTTTCTGCATATATTTATGTACAAATGGACTTCCTTAGTTAAGCTATTATTTTATTTTAAGAGGATGCCATCACTATAAAAGATAATAATAAAATATTAAAGTTACCATCTATTACTGAAAGAATGAAAATTATTTATTGCTCATCATTAGCAGTGTTTGGCACTCATTTTGGGGCATGCATACTGACAACAGACAAATAAGTTTAACTTCTGCTTATGACTTTTTTGCATTAGAACAAGACCACTTTGAACCGGCTGCAAACACAGCAGAAAATTACATTCACATTAGATTTTCCATGGAATTACAGAGTAAGGGTTAGTTCCCAAAGACTGTTCCATGTATTTTGGATTTTACAGAACCAAAGACTTGGCGTTCTACCAGAAAATCGAGGTTTAAATTATCATCCAAATAGTGCAACCAGCTGCCTGTAGCTACTTTTTTTTATTTTACACAAGGAAAGAAAACAAAGGTAAAGTGAAAGATATTATAAAATTCTCTTTGATTTCTTGTATGTGCCTGAATCATGAGATTGAGTGTCTATATAAGAAGTTCCTGTTTCTTTAGATACTACTAAATACAAGTTTGTACCTCATTTAGAATAATCTTTGCCTTAATCCATGTTGGTATTAATTATACTTTTAATCTGGCTTGCAGATGTTAAACCTTGGGTGGTGTCTTGGCTGTATAGTAGGGGTTTATCCAGACAAGTAAACAGAGTGGCAATAACACCTCTGTGTTTTGGGCTGTTACAAATGGCTCATTAAATGTTGCAATATATTTCTGATCTTAGAAAAGGATGGGACAAAGACTGCTGTTACAAATATAGATTTGATCTAAGGCTGACTGTACTAGGGGCTGCCTGGAGCAGCATCTCTTCTCTTATGTCTGCTGGCTGATCTTTGCTTGCTCTGAAGGAAAAATAACAGAGCGCTGCAGATAAGAGAAATCTTTTCCTCTGATTTGTTAAATTTGTAAATTTGCTCACTTTCTACCTTGCCTGTCCTGCAGCTGGCCTTGATGTCTTTGTTACTGAGTTGCTTCCCACCACAAGGAGAGCACCACAGAAACTGCTTTGAATCACCACTTCCATTCAAGGATAGTCACTTCAGTGCCCATGGAATCCAGGGAACCAAAGTAGCTTAAAAAAATCCACGTAGTTGGTCAGCAACTAAACCCCCTGGTGCTCAAAAACTTCTGCTTGTGAAAATAAAAGTCCCCTCGCAATAGAAAAATTGAAACAGGTTTGTCTGTACAGGGCTTTCTGTGATCTTAGCAAAAGCAACAATCTCACACGGCATTTAAACCAATGGTGGAAGTGCTGAACAACTCTTCCTTCACTTTTTTTTTCCCTGTTAAGAATATGTGTTTGCCCTCCCATTGGCTACTGACCCATCTTATGAAATATATTTTCAAAGGAACATTTATTAAATCTTCATTTCCTCATATAGAATGGAGTAATCAAATAATGTGTTAGGGGCTCTGTTGATACTGAGAATCAAATGTAAGACCTACTTAACACAGGCAAGAAGCAAATGCAAAGGATCTGCTCCTGACGTGTTAATTTTCAGCACAAGCAGAAATACAGAACTGAGTGTCCTCAAAAATGGACACTTGCATGTTCCCTGAGATCTTCTTTGCTGTGGCAGCAAATACTTCATATTTAAAGAGGAATTAGTTAGAACTGGTTCCACTAAGGGTGTTTGAAGTGTACCTATAATGCCTGCAAGAATTCCAGATTTGCTCACATTGTAGAAACTTTTCTGTTTACTACCAGCTAAAGTTGTGCATCTGATCCTGAAGCTATGGGGACAAGAATTTTCTGTAGAATATAAATAAGGGAGGAAATATGGATTTCTTGTGCAGGGTGATAAACAGATCAATACTACATGAAAGAGATATCGATGGGTATGAAACTTATGTAGTGAAGCATGCTCCTTTTATAATTTCAAAATTAACAGAATTTTACACTGGAACTTACATGGTTGTGGTTTGTGGTTTTTTTTTTTTTTTTTTTTTTTTTTTTTTTTTTTTTTTTTTTTTTAGCATAAACCAAAATTGTACAAGGATGGTTGGAAAAAAGCACAGACTTAGAGCACAATGTCAGCACTTTAGGAAAGAATTTATTAGATGGGCATTTTACTAATAGGAGAGTGACTTATTATCCCAGTAGCACAGAGAAAGAAGTATCTGCTGACATATAAACTAGCCATCTAGGAAAAGAAAAATGTAACCAAATGAGAAGGAATATTTTGTTCCACTTGGGAGGAACATTTAGATAAGATACAGGGCAATTCAATATGATACACATAATTGCTTCTGAAGAGAATAAACAAAGAACTGATCTATAGTAACGAATACCTGAACAAATCAAAACAAATTGGGGGGGGGGGGAGTGGGAGGAGGAGCTTTATTTTTAGTATGACAAAGAAAAGTGTTCATGGTTAATCAAATTATATTCAAAAGTCATGAAACTGTCAAAGCTACTGGATGCTGACTTCTGAGGTAAAATCAAAGTTTGCAATGCAGAAAAACTGGGAAGTTCTGAGGACTGACAATGTGTACCAACTCTCAGGCCAACTTTTAGACATTCAGTAAAACCTGCCAGTTCCAACACAGGCTTTCCTTGTTGAGGTAACCTAATAATAATAATGAGAAATCTGAGAGAAATGCCACTGAAAGAAACTAGACATGACAATATAAAATTCAGATTTACTACTGTGTAGCTCTGCAAGATGAAGGAAGGTTTTACTTTGCAAGAGGCCTCCAAATACTAAATGTGAACATAAAAATTAAACTAAGAAGACACAAAAATCTTGTCTGGCAGATACACTAAACCTTTAGTAAAACACAGAATTAGAATGAGTTTTTCCAAGAGCAACAGAATAAATAGAGTAAATTTAATTTCTCATGTATCTGTATGACTTGTACCCCTAAGTGCTATCTATCTCCTCCCAGCAATAGGTCTAGATGTCTCCAAGGTCTGTGTCTGTTCAGAGACTGGCTGACTTTGAGTCATTTGCTGACAAGCAGCAAATGTACAATGGTTCCTGCCTCTCCTGTGGGTTTTGCCTGCCTAGCACAAAACACATAGAAAGGTAATTATCCTTAATACTTCCCCCATATTTTAAAATTTAGACGGTACCAAACCTTAGTCCCACCTTTTGTAATAATTGGTGGGAGATGGGTTAAAAGGCAAAAAAACAGCTTAGGGAAGGAGTTGAAAAAAATCTTGGATCATCATAAATATTGTAATGTCAGCTATTGTTCCTGTTGTTAATTGAGAATGTCAAGGATTATTAGGTACCCAGGGAATAAGAATTGATTCCTCAGATTCCTGACTGTAGGAAAAACCCAACAACCCACTTTGCAAATTTCTGAGATTCTTGGAACAGAGTGTAGGAACAGCAGTGAAAATGCTTACTTTATAACTGCGTAACAATATGAAAAGCTGGAAATGCCAATGGCTTGTGTTTGTCTTTTTGCATGCTTGCCAAAGATCATTTTTCACTTCAAGGACATTACTGAAAAATGTTGACTATGAATCTTAAGTCCCTACAGGTATTGCTCAGAGGAGCAGACAGAGTAGGAAAGAAGAAGTTTAACAGAATCAGTTAATGTCTTGGCTGTTACTCCTACAGAAATTTAAGGAATTTTGTTGTGGGATGCATGTATCATCTTATCACCCTTTCATAACATTGCCAGACTGACCAAGAACTTGTTCCAATAAATAGATTTTATGTTGCTTAACTTTCAGTTATGTTGTGGGCTGTTTCAACTTAAATGAATTTTCAGGATGTCAAATATCATGTTAATAAATTACAGTTCTTCTGCCCACAGATCAGGAGTTGTGAATCTCTTACAGCTGATTCAGTTTCTTGTTTTATTTATTGAAGAAGTCTTTTCTACTGCCCCTGAGTTCCCCTATCAGGAGAAAAAAAAAAAAATCAGGATTTACCAGGTGTGTCACCACTGAACATAAAGAAGTTCACAACTGGTTAACATTGTACAGTGGAGAAACATTGGTATTAAAATCTGCAGACAGTAGTAGTTTGCATTAATGAAGCACTCTGATACCTGAGTTGATAAAGGACTGGCCCAGGCAGATTTTGTAGTGCTGATGTGTGTACCTTTGGATGTCTTGCCATATATCACAGAGCTAAGCTTTGTATTTCAGGAGCTGGATTTTGATGTTGCAATTGCACAGGTGTTAGTAAATCATTGCCTGTCTTCTCCAGAGAGACATACAGATGACAGGCACCATGGGATGAGGAAAAGCTACTCTTTGTAGGCTTTTCCTCATCCTACATGTAGTGAATGCAAACGGCTTTGAAAGCTGCTTGAGTGATGCAGGTACTTTTCATTCCCATGTTTTACAAAGAATGGTAAATCTATAAATGAACTATCATGAGATGTTAAAATCTAAAATCGTAGAATCACTGAGCTTGGAAAACACCTCCAAGAATATCAAGTCCAATCATTGAATGAACACCACCATGCCAACCAATCCATATCTCAAGGTGCCACATTCATTCATTTTATGAATACTTCTAGGGATGGTGACACCAATACTTCCCTGGGGAGCTTGTTCCAATGCTTAACAACTCTTTCAGTGAAGAATCTTTTCCCTAATACCCAACCTGAACATCCCTTGGCACAGCTTGAGGCCATTTTCCTCTTGTCCTGCTGCTGGTTGCCTGAGACAAGACACCAATCCCAACCTGGCTAAAAACTCCTTTCAGGTTGGAGAGACCAGTGAGGTCCCTCCTGAGCCTCCTTTTTTCCAGACTAAAGAACCTGAGCTCACTCAGCCATCCATTCCCCTCCTCTGGACCCACTCCAGCACCTCCATTGTCTTTATTTTAGTGAGGCCCCCAAAACTGAACATAGGATTTGATGTGTGGCCTCACCAGTGCCAAGTACAGAGGGACAGTCACTGTCCTGACCCTGCTGGCCACCATTCCTCATGGTCTTCTTGGCCACTTGTTCACTGCTGGGTCATATTCAGTTGCTGTTGACCAGCACCCTCAGGTTCTTTTCTGCTGGGCAGCTTTCCAGCCACTCTTCCCCCAGCCTGCAGCACTGCACGGAGTTGTTGTGACCCAAGGGCAGGACATTCACTTTATTGAACCTCCTGCAATTGGCCTCAGCCCATGGTCCAGCTCCTCCAGATCATTCTTCAGAGCCTTGCTGTCCTCCAGCAGATCAACACTCCCAGCCAATTTGTAGTCTGCAAACAACAATAAAATGACCAATTAGAGCAGGGTGCCTATGCACCCCATAAAACAAAGTTAAAAAGTCATTTGGAGCTTCCTCAGTCTGCAAAGGATACCCATCTGACGTGACACAGCTAGGCCTGGCTGCGAGAGAGAATCTCCTTGCAAATGAAGGCCATTGTGTTGCTCAGAGCCTGAAAATGGGATTCCCCATACTTGGAAAATACATAGTTAAGAAAAACTCCAACAATGAATGTTAAATACTGGTAAAGAGTTCCTATTGTATATATATTCATTAGAACAGTGTAATCCAGGGCATGGTGGTGGGAGATGAGGGTGGCAGGGTGCTACTTACAGATGAGCACTGCAGCTAACATAGTGTAAGCCCTTGCCATGTACTCATATGAGACCAAGCCATACCAATCTGTTTATGACACTTCCTCGTAGTGAACCTTTTATATTCCTCCCAACTCTCCAAATTTGTTGAGCTTATGCTGTGCTGGTCCCACATTCTCTTGTCTCATTGGGCACAGTGATTCACAATGTGCTGACAACTCAAACCATTTTTGCCTCTCCCCTTCCCATTGTCTGCTTAATGCCCATGGTGCATCTGGTGTGCCCTGTTCCACTTACTTGCCACCACTGTGATGAGGCTTCATTCTTCTCAGGCTCATCTGTAGGGCTTGCTGGGTGGGAGTGAGGTAGGAGAGTGAACATGCTCCCTCTTGGTGGTGTGGCATTGTGAGGGAAGGAAGAGGCATGGATGAAAAGGCAATGAGACAGAGAGAAGAGCCAACTCCTTTTTACCAGAGGAGAGAGAGGGAAGCACTCCACCAAGCAACATGGCAGTTTCTGCTCCCCTTCTCTCACCACTTTGTCAGGAAATACTCCTCTGCCATGTGGAGAGGGAGACTGGGCAGGTCTAGAGCAAGGTGAGATCGCTGCAGAAATGGTAAGAGCTCTGTCTTGTTCATGGGGACATCTGATGAAGCTGGTGTGTGCACACTGTGCCCCTTCTCTCAGGAGGCTGGGGTGGCAGGAGGGGAGAAGTCACCTCCTGGACCTCCATGAAGCTCCCTACCTCATGTAACCTCCTGATCCATTCCCAGCAGAGCTGAAACCCTTTCCTCTGCAAAGATCACAGAGAAAGAAAGAGATTTACATAATTAAACCAGACACAATTTTATTGTTGTTTCTCCTCTCTCTTCCTAGAGCAGCTGTCTGAGGAAAGCCTGAAACCAGACATTCCTGGCCACACTACTGCCTTTGATGAGTGGCTTGCAGGTTACTTCAGGGAACCAGGATTTTCACTTCAGAAATTTTGAGGACATTACTTTTCATTGCTAGCCCTGAGACAATGTGACCAAAATAGTGTCCTTGCTCCTGCAGCTCCTGTAGCAGGCAAGCTGTGTCTGGCTGAAACAGGTCCCCCTCTCCCAGCTGCTGCTGAGTGCACTGGGTCAGCGTTAAATGAGCTCTGTTAAATCAATGTGGCAGGCACTTCTCCCCAGCTATGAAGAAAATAGAAGTGTGCTGTAATAAGTTGTGCAAAGAAAGAAGTTCTCTGAAAGGCCAAAAATGGGTAGAGATTTTGGACTTGATTGGGTTATTGCAAATCTGTGAATAAAATGAGGCCCAGTGAGAGAGTAGTTCCAGATAATGTGAGTTTAGGAGAGGTGGTTACTTTTTACTAAATGAGTTTCTGTAAAAAAATAATTGTCATCTATTTTCTGCTGTTTCCTACTGAGAGGGAAATGTGGCAGTGTTATGCTACAAAGCAAAAAAATGTTTCCTGACTGAGTTGCAGGTTTGATTGCCAGCTCTGTGCAGCTGATTGGTGCAGACAAGCATGCTTAGCACTGTGGTGGCAAAAATCGGGCAATTGATGATTTACAACACAGATCCAGCCTGTCAGCACAATTTACTTTGCTTGCAACTTCATCCCTAATATTTCTTTCCTGAGGACTCCTTTCCCCACCTTAAGGAGATGTGCACCCACTTGGCACAAACACATAAGGACATGGATGTGAGTGCTGGTCATGTGAATGGGTAATGTCTGGACTGTGTTCAGTGTGCTGTAGACATCCACGCTGTGGGAAGATTGGCTTTTAGCCAAAGATGGAGGAGCTTTATATTGATGCCCATTGGTAGAGGCTAGTAATTTCACTATCTGTTCCAGCAAACAGACATGAATCACTTAAATCATCTTTGTCTGTGTGTGTAGTATAAGTCTACGTTTGTTCTTGGATTTCAGCTTTCCTTTCAGTTGAGCTGCAGGCACATATTTAGTTACTTGTGGGGAGAAGGGGAAATCAAAGGTGATTGGACAAGCTGGTAACTAAAACTGTCCCTTCTGTGCTATTGGCTGTAAAAACTAGTGTGTCTCCACTATTGCACTGCTTGGGCACAAAATGTTCCTCCAAAAATGACAAACAAGTAGATTATGACCTCATTTGAGCCTACACTGATGAACATTCATGTCTTACACATATGACAATTTAGTTCAATTTTTAGAATTATCTCGAAAAATGCAAAGTCTGTGAGGCACTGTGGAGAGCAAATTACTTTCTTGCCTCTGAAACTACTTATGTCAAATGACAGGTGAGGTTCTCTGAGGGGGGCAAATTTAGCCTCCTGTACTTCCTGCTGTGACTAGAAGCCTGAAATCTCAATTATTTTATTCTGTACTGTTGATTGCAATGAGCTTGCTCTGTGTGGGCACAGGAAGACTTTACCTTCTGGTTTACGTGCTGGTTTAGGCTGGGATAGAGTTAATTTTCTTCCCAGTAGCTGGTATGGGGCTGTGTTTGAATTTGTGCTGCACAGTGTTGATAACAGGGATGGCTTCCTTACTGCTGAGCAGTGCTCCCACAGAGCCAAGGCCTTTTCTGCTCCTCACCCCACCTCAGCAGTGAGGAGGGCAGGGTGTGTGAGTTAGGTGGGAGGGGACACAGCTGGGACAGCTGAGAGCTGAGCCCAGCTGACCAAAGGGATATCCCACGCCATATGGCAGCAGGATCAGCACATAAAAGTGGGTGAAGAGGAAGAAATACAGGGATGTTTGGAGTCATGGCATTTTGTCTCCTGAGTAACTGTTACGTGTGATGGAGCCCTGCTTTGCTGGAGATGGCTGAACCCCTGACTGGGGATGGGAAGCAGTGAACGATTTCCTTGTTTGACTTTGCTGGTGTGCCTGGCTCTTGCTTTACCTGTTGAACTGTCTTTATCTCAACCTACCAGTTTTCTCACTTCTACTGTGATTCTCTCTCCCATCCCACTGAGGTGGGTGTGTGTGAACAAGTGGCTCCGTGGGGACTGGTTCCTGGCTGGGGTTAAACCACACACTTCCATAGATGTAAATAAGCTCTGTTTTGGGGCTACTGTCCCCCACACTAAACTCCCTGTGGGCCTGTAGGAACAGGAATTACTGTAACACTATATTCTCCCCCCTTGGACACATTCTGCCTGCCAAATTATGTCAAGGATTTTAGAGGAGATTTATCAAGCCAGGCTTACACTGATTGAGGAGACTTTTTACACAGAAAGCATTTTTGTGTTTTCCTTTTCTACCCATCATTGTGGTCCCACCCAAGATAAACTGCAGCCGTTAGCAGATCCCAAAGATGTACGAGTAAACTTTTCATCCATTCCAAGTTTCGGGATAGAAAAGTTTAGAGAAGCATGATAACATAACATCTAAGAGACACAGATTAATTTGCTGCCCTTGTTCTCAATCAGGACAAAAGCCTGTCTGTGAGATTTTGAACCTACTCCATGTCTCAAACACTGCATGTCTCAAAGGCAGTATGTACAGTGAAAAGGTTGCCCATGGCACCCTTCTGATGCAGGGATTTAATGCACTGAAGAAACATGGCAAAATTTTGCAAAATATTTACTGTCCATTAGGTGAATCAAGGAACAGGAGTGTGATCATTTGTTTCCCTGACATTTTCTTATGTCCATGTGTCAGCAGCATGTCTTTTACCCATTTTGACAAAAATGGTGTCATTATTTACAGAACTTTATGAAATATGTTTCTGAAGGGTGGAAAACTAGCTGTCATACACCCTTCTGACACCTGACTGTTGCATGATTAAAACCAAAAATTTCCAGACATTTCTGCAAGAAAATAGTAATTTGAGCAGACCACATGGACAGACACATATTCTTGGGAAATCTCTGCTGATGGAGATTTCCATAGATTGGGCATTTAAGCTTTCCATCACATACTGATCAGTCCCTTGCCCTGACTTTTACAAGCTAAAGGTCTTAGGAGCTTCTTAGAAGAAGCAGTCTATATTAGAAGGTAGAGTAGTCTAGAATTGCTAACCAAGTAATTCTAAAAAAAATCCTCAATGTATTTTATAGAAAATCCACATTAAATTCATATTTCCCGTCCTTGCTTTCAAGGCTGTAAACAACTCTACCCACACAACTTTCTGCCCACAAATTCACATGCGGTTTTTGGCAATATTGTCTCTCAACTGCTCCTTTTGTGTCTCTCCCACACAGAACTTTTTGCTGGGATTCCTCTCCACCTCCAGGCTTCCAAACATCTGTGATAAATATCAGTGTATATATTACACATTATTTTGTTTTATATATTTATGTATTATCATATGCATATATAAAATATGATCTCTCTTTAAGTTATTCCTTAAATTGACTTCTTGCCCCAAAGGTGAAAGCTCCACTAGTCCCTTCACTTCCTTTGTAATATATGAATTTATCCCTGAACAATAATTTCACATGTGTTTTGTAACTCTGGAGAAAGGATTGCATTGATTTTTTCTAAACTGTCATGTATGCTTAAAGTGACATGTACAGGATAAGGCATAATTACAGATGCAAGTGAGCTGCCCACAGTCCCTGAACTTGAAAGAATAACTAGCAGTAGCCTGGAGCTAAAAACCAAACTGCTTAGGTTACCTGTCAGAGAAAGTCCTAAACAGATGTATGTATGTATATAGCATTTTGGTCATATGGAGAATACGATGGCAAATGCTCCAGGAGGAATCTATGGAGTAAGAAACTTGAGTGCAAGAATCTGTGGAGTGTTTTGTCAGGGACATGCTGGTGCTGCCAGTCCTGATGGGGCGTGCTGGCAGGGAGACTACCAAGGTGTTATCTGTATGATATTGCCCCACATACACATCTTGTATGAAACTGAAAGGGCTGCTGCCTGCTCATAAGGATTCTTTTTTCCTATTTTATGGAAGAAAGTGATCTGCAGTTTCCCCCTGCAAGACCATTTGGTTGTACAATTCTACCTGAAAGCGTTCACCTGATGCTAAAATAATGAACCAACTGACTGACAGACTACTAGTAAAAAGTATCTCCTCTCACTAGCCTTTTCCTCTTCTAGTGTGGTAACACTTAAAATAGAATTATCTTTACTCTTTGACCTCTACAGTCATTTGTCTTTATGACTCAAAAAGCAATTGCTTTTTAATTTGTTTGTCTTCTCAAAGGTAGTGAAGAAATGACACTAAAGTCAGAAGTTAGAGAAGGAGACTGAGAAACCAGTGAAATAGCTGAAATGTTCTGATCTTGCCACATGAAGTTCACTGGAGGCTAGGATGATAGTTTCCCTTTCAAGGCATTGAGAAATGTTAGAAAAGCTTTGTGTTAGAGAGGATATTGTGGGTTTGGCTTTGGCAGAACTAAAATTGGTTTTATTTTTCTTGTGAAATGAAAACCATATGAAAATTTGAAGCTGGGTTCTTTTGCATCAGTGTCCTCAAAATTTTTTGTAGACTATTTTAAAATTACAGTTTGGTTTTGGTCCCTTTAATTTACAATTCTTCCCCTGCCATCATTTCTATGGTATCATGAGGAGGTCTGTTCATATGCAGTCATTGTTTTGATGTCAATTTTCAATGAAAAATAATTTTAGAGTTGCAAAGCAAAGCAGAATTAAAAAGTGTAAGATTAAATCAACAAATCATTTTTCCAGAATATGAGTCTCCTAGCACTGTCCCTATTTATTCTTAAGATCTCTTCCTTTTAAATTATGTGTGAAATATGCTCTGACTCTGTGGGGAAAAATGTGCATCCCTGTAGAGGTGCAGTGAGTCACTGTCAAGAAAAAATGCATGGGTCTCCTAAAAACATGACATCTATATTTTTATAGGGTAGAGAAATCACAAGGACCTGAGAATGTTAATGTGAGAAAGTACATAATGGAAAGTGTGTCATTCTCTTTGGGAAATTAGAGGAAATTCTGGTGAAGGTGACATGATCCTCTGCAGTGTTTGCAGAGGATGTTAAGCAGCAGTGCATGCTGCATTTCTGGCACAGGGTGGTTCCTGGAGCAATGCAGGGTGCTGCAGCCTGGCCCAGTCCACACAGAGGTGCACATTGCAGTGGCTCCGTTGTCTCAAAGACAAAGGCTTGGTTGTGTATCTGTTGGTTCTCTGCCTCCTGCGATCAAGTGGGATGTTTCATGTTCCGCTGTGGCTTAAGAAGAGTTTCACTTCAGAAGCTGTCATGAGTACCAGAGGCAGTGAGACAGGAAATGTAAAAGATAGGTGTCTGACAGCAGTCAAGCTGCTAAACTGGCAGAAGGGAAGGTTGGTTCCCTTACACGTGCCAAAAAGATTAATAGATAATCCTACAAAGTACTAAACATTATTATTAAATTATCCGAAAGGGCTTAAATTTCCTGCAGAGCCAGGAAAAAGTAAAAAGGAAACCCACAATCCACCTCATCAGAATCATCAGGGCTATCATTTTCTGCAAGGGTAGTCAGAAGAGATTGAAATTTGACTTCTTCCTGGAGGTTTCTGCTGTCTCTTATTGTGTAAATTTATCACAAACTGGCAGGTGGAAACAGTCTGGTAGATCTGAGTTTCAGTCCTCTCACCAAGAGTTCGTAAAGCTGATATTATAGAAGCTGGTAGTAATGTACTTCTTTCACTGTGGTGCTAAACAAAAAGCAGTCTGCCAAAGGATGCATGGCTTGTCAAACTCCTCTGAAAATAACAAAGGCAAAATATACAGGTTCCTCTAGGAGCATTCATTTTCTTTGTGTCTTGTAATCAAGGACTGAAGAAAAATGAGGGGACTACCACAACAGTCGTTAAGGAAAACTGTGAATAATTAGAGATCTTCTTACCTATGAAATGCTGAAACATTTTGTGCCTTTAAACTGGAAACCCCAGAGTTATAGCTAAACTGATGGCGTAATTAGGAGCATGTTGAGGGTGTTTACACACCAGAGTGGTATGTATCTACAGCTCAAAACACTGGAACTATTTCCAGAGTGGGAGAGACATACAGGAGACTCAATTAAGAAGAATAATACTTTGGCTGGCTGTCTTCCCTGATGAGCTGTACTGTGTTGTAAGGAGCCTTCGAAGGGAGGCATGGCTTCTTACATCTAGGACTTAAAAAGCTTTAGTGGCCTGGAGGGATCAATTGGAAATGTACAATAGAGAACAAACTCACAGTAGCAGGAGGGTGGAATGCATCAGCTAATGACTGTTTTCTCCCTTTCTGAAATTGTAAACTGCCCACAAATTTTGAATGGGACTGTTAAACGATCCTTAATAGAGTGGTTGCCTCTGTAGCTAGTCAGTTTGCTCACTTAATTATGATAAAGGCATACAAAAATTAAATTCTCCATTACATGTCTGATATTTGTCAGCTAGCACAAAGCAACATAGGTTTTTGCCACAGAACTACAAGAACTGTAGTGACAGGGAGAGGAGTAACACTTGGGGTACTAATCCCCAAATATTTAAGTGGATTTTTTAAAAAGGAATATATCTAAAATACCTAATTTCTTCTTGCTTCCAAATCAAAGCATTTTTTTTCTGTAATTGCAAAGAAACACTTGAAATTCGACATAATGCTTAAACAACTAATTGACCTGACATTGTGGACTTCCCGTGTGCTTTGCCAAGCTATGCCTTTGAATAATTTACCAAAAGAATGGTAATAAACCATAAAATATTAAACAGGCTTTCTACAGAACATAAGTTGGAGGGTTTTATTTAAGTTGTAAGTCTGTTAATTTCTCAGACAATCAGTGTAACTCTGTCAACATGACCAAATGTGGTTTGCGAGTCCACAGTCTTTCATCTCACAGAGGCTTTTTGCTGATGTAGTACATTACAATATTTGAGCATTAATGTTACTCCTGCTCCACTGGGATAGAGCCTGCTGTGTCTGAAAATAAAGTGTTGAGTCTAATAGTGTAAATCTAATAATATAAACTCAGTCATACCTGATTAGACCAATAGACAATATAAATCAATATCTTGTCTTCAACAGTGGTCACAAACAAGTGTTACTTGGGCCAAAACTCAAGATAAATGAGCTTGGAGGCAGTAGGCAACTGAATAAAACAAATAAATTACAGTGATAAATTTTAAAAAATAAATCTTTAAATCTTTCCTCTATTTAGAGAACTATGTTTCATACAATAGCTGAGCATCTTTTTGTGTTTTTGTATTATGGAAAACACTGTTTTATTGTGAGCACAAATGAATGGATCATTGAAAACCTGCACCAATGGGAGTTTGTTGGAATGTTTGTCTTTAATTCTTGAATGCATGTAGAACTCCCCATTTTTAGTAATAGTAGCCACTTTCTGTGGTTTGCTAAATAGAGGCTGGATGCTAAGAGAATTTTTGGAGATAATGGTGGATACTGACTTTTGGAAAAAGGTGTCTTGCAATTCCAGTCTCCAAAAGTAATAAAAATGTTTCTTTAAGAATTTACTTTTTGTGTGAATTCCCAAAAACCATAATGAGAGGAGAATAATAGAATCATAGAATATCCTCAGCTGGAAGGGACTCACAAGGATCATCAAGTCTAACACCTGGCCCTGCACAGGACAGCCCCAAGAAGCACACCATGTGCCTGAGAGTGGCCCCCCTCTCAGTGAGAAACTTTTTCCTGATGTGCAACCCAAACTTCCCCTGACTCAGCTTCATGCTGTTTCCTTTAGTTTTGTCCCTGGTCATGAGATGAAGAGATTGGTGCTTACCCCTCCTCTTCCCCTCAGGAGGAAGTTGCAGCCTGCAATGAGGTTTCCCCTCAGTCTCCTCTTCTCCAGGCTGAACAGACCAAGTGACCTCAGTTGCTCCTCATTTGGCTTCCCCTCCAGACCCTCCACAGTCCTCGTGGCCCTCCTTTGGATGCTCTCTAATAGCTTGTATGTGTTTGGTTAAAAGATAATGCTATCAAAATAAGTCTGCCCCTTATCCCTTATCTTGGGAAATTTTGATAAGGGCAGCTGCTTTCTCAGCAAGATATTATGATCTTATGGATGGAAGGCATCATAACCTCAAAAATTACTATTATGTTTAAGAGGCTGAATCAACAATCAGTAGTAGGCCTCTCCAAACTGAATTGTATTGGAGAAGGTTTAAAGTAATGCTCTTTTAATTTATTTGGTTTATAATTCCTGTCCCTTGCATATATTCGAGTTCACATTTGATTTCTTGGACAGTCAGATACGTTGCCTATATTCTGTTCCTTGCCCATTCTTTCTCAGACCCCACAGGAACAGAGCTGTGCTACTGACTGAACTTCTAACCAGTGAACATTTTCTCTTTTCATACATGTAACCTGGTAACTTCTCTACCAGAGTGTGCATGGGGACATCGGGACAGGTGGTGAGAATCTGAAGCCCAGTATTCTGTGGATGCCCCTCCATTCTAGGCTGTCTAATATTAATTGAAACCATTATGATCTCACAGCTTTCAGTTGCCTTGAAGAGATGGCTGGAAGTTAGATAAGACAGTAATGAAACCATGGAGAAAAAATGGTCAGATGGAAATGCTCCTCCCCAATAGCAATTACTCCATGCAAGCCTTAGGGTCCACTTCACCTGTACTGCACAATCAGTAGCTGTGGAGGTGAAAAACATTAATTATCACCTGTGGCTGGCAAGAAGATTGTGCTGGGTCCTATTAATGTTAAACTGGACAGTGTGAGTGATGTAGGTCCAAGATACTGACTGGAATTATTGTAAATGTTAATATATAGGAGTAATTTGTCATGGAATGAAATGGAAAGTCTGAAAAGGGCACAAATTGTTGAATATGCAAAAATTTTCAAGATGAGGAGACTGATTAACTGAACTATTTCCATTAAAATTGTGATAGAAAATTATTGTGATGAAAGAACCATTTTAGAGGGAATTTAGTGATGAGGCTTCTGAAGGATCTGTTCTGAGACCAATCCAATTTATGGTTTTTCTTAAAATATTGACACAAAACCAAAATTATACTGATAAAATTATGTCTGGCCCAAAGTAGGAAGATACCATCAGATGACAAACTGGGATGTGGTACAGAAAGAGCCAAATGACCTTAAGAATCTGAGTCTGAGGGACAGGTTGATTTTTAATATTTAAAGTATTAGGATCATGCATGGAATTAATAACCAGAAATTTTGGGACTACTCTGAGTTCATGAGTTGAAAATTACAAAAGAGGAAAAAGATGCAGGATATCTATGAGATGTCAGTGCAATACAATAATAAAAAAGTAAGTGCAATCTTAGAACTTTTCTCAAGCAAGTGAAAGTAGAAATAAAGTACTAACATCAAGATAACAAGATATAGCTCTTAGGCATCTGAATAAGCATATTTGGGAAATAAGAACTAAAGCAAAACAGATGATGATGGGAATGGAGTGTTTTTAATACAAAGGAAATTAAATTAATTTGGCTGGTTTAGCCTTGGTAATCCAAGGGTAAGAGGGCAGAGGTTCTGGAAATTCACACTGGAGTCTGGGGAAGGGAGGTGGGAGAGAAGAAGAAGTCTTCCAGTTGAAGGGCAATGTTGGCTTTAGAGTAGAACCAAGAAATACTGAACTTCTTTCTAATTTTCAGACTTCTGGCAGTCAGATCTGACATTCTGAGACAGGCTTTTAAATAAAATTGTGGAAAAAGAAACACAAGTGGTTTTACAATGGACACTTTAAAATAAGGCTATATTATAGGTTTCTTGCAATAACAGGAATCATTAACAGCATTTTCCCCTCTCACTTGACATTAAAAACTCTAATAAATGTTTCCATCAGCAGCTGAGCAAATAAAACCTGGTTTCCCAGAGGATTTTTTCTCGGGGTAGGACTCTCTTGTAGATCCTTTGATGTTTGAAGAGAGGCTACTTACTGCCCATACCCTGGCAAGGGCATTCCTGCCTTTTCCTACCTATCTGCCTAGTTCCACAACATTAGTGAGGAATCTACCCCCTCTGATGAATTTAGTTCAAACTGCCTAACAGGTTTTCAGAAGAGATGTGTAACATTATGAAAGTATTGACTCTTTTCCTTCAAAAAACTGACCAAAACCCCAAAGCTGTTGTGGGAATACATTTCTTATGTTAGAGGTGATTCAGCTACAAGGCTTAAACAACATCATACCCAACTTGCTTTCCAGTAGAATAAACACCTCACTGCTCTGACAGACTCTCTGGTAATGGGAAATTGTGTAAGCAGCCTACTGCTCCCTGCTGAAGTCCTTGTTCTGTCAACCTGGTTGCTCTTCAGATACACAAGAAGAAGCAAACTATTCCATAACAAAGCTGAATAGATTACTTTCTTGACAGAGGAGGAGTGGTACTGTTTGTTCACTGGCTCATGTTTTATCTTTAGGCCTAAGAAAGACAAAATCCAGGAAATACAAGAAGAAGAAGAAGAAGAAGAAGAAGAAGAAGAAGAAGAAGAAGAAGAAATGATTAAGTTTCTTAATTCACTTGATTTATTACTTACAGGCAAAGGCTTGTGAATGAAGCTGCCCAAAATCTGGTTGTATTTTCAGTCTGAATGAAAAATAACTCCTTTAAAAAATGATTTTGTTATTTTCCTTATCTTTATCCCCTGTAATTTACATAGGACTGATTGCAATTTACATTTATGTAGTCCTAGTCTAAACCCCATATTTTCCTTTTTATGCTGTTACATGGAGCCTCTGTTATTTTTCAAATCTCCTGGACTATACACCAAGGGAAGCAGATGGATAAAACATTACTTCAGAAGTACTGACATCCAGCACAGACACTGAAATGTTGAATCCTAAAGACATTCACATTTGTGGTTTTTCAGTTTGCTGCCCAACCTGTCTTCCTGCCTCATTATTTATCCCTGTGGTGAGCACTTTCAACCATAAACTCATAAATGTATGACTGTCATATGTGAGAGAGAGTATGGAAGGAAGGAGTGGTTAAGGGAAGTGTTTGAAGGGACCTAAATTTATTCTTTTGTTGGTGTAACTGTGGAACTGTAGGAACTGTAGATGAATTTCAAATTATAACAGAAAGAATGTAGGTGGGAAACCAAATGGGCTTGGTAGGAATGGTTGAGAATACAGCCTGCATGTTCGTGGCTTGTGGATTACCAAGCATCCTGAAGTCTTGCTCAGTCAGGTGTTTGTGATCTGGGAATGCTACCAACCTCCTGTGTCCTGGGCAGGTGAAGACACCAGGCACAGTGCACAGAAATGCTGCCTGCACCATAACCAGGGGAACTTTTGGTGCTGCTTGTGAGCAAAAGCAACAGAAACATTTCTGCTCACACAGCAAGGGTGCTACATGGATGGAGATGATACTCCGGTTTCTAAGCCTCTATGCATAAGACCTCTTCCTGTTCCCAGTATAATTGTGGTAAAAACTCCACTGATTTCATTGTGGTAGGAGCAAGGAATAATGCTTTCTGAGAACAAAAAGCATTAATTGTGAATTTGCACTCAATACAAGCAGATATTATGTTTGATTCTACACGTTCTGTTTACACAGCAGTCCAAAAAATTTTGAGATGGGAATAAGTAACAACAAGCCTTGTAATTATTTTTTTCTGTCATTAATTTGGAATCTTGTTGGATCACAGTAATCTAGTTGTGGAAGACCTGTGAGATACTGCAAAATCATTTAGAGCCACAACAAAATATACTGATTCCAGCTGGTGTGAGAGTCTGACATTGCCTGAATGTCCCTTGCTAAGGCCTCCTCAAGCCCCTTAATTCCTTACCTTTAGTAACAGCTCCAGATCCTGTATCCACATTCTGTCCTTGCATATCAGCTCCCCAAGAAAAGAGATAATTGTCTACATGTAGGCCATGAAATGTCACATTACCATACAAAAACCCTTTAAGAAAACACTGAGCCCTGTTGAAAGCACATTTGTTAAGGAATTCAAGTGTCTTCTGTGTTTAATAACATTTAAACCTTGTTCCATGAATTTGAAAATATTTTAGCAGTGCCCAACTTGCAAGCCCTGTTTTGAGATGGAAACTGAACCCTTGGTCAAAATGCTGTGACAGTGCTGGGTAGACAGATTTGGGGTACTGCCTGCAAATTCTGTGGTTTTATTGGAAAGACATCCCTTCCTACTGATTTCTCAGCATTCCTCTGTCTTTCTCAAAGGACTCTTCATGAAAATAAGCTAATCTTTTCAAATTCATTCATTCCTGCCACTGGGTGCTACCCGCTGCCAGAACCTTCCTGGTCACATAATTATCCCTGCAACTGCCAGCAGTATGCTGCAGAGGATTATGCAGCAGGAGCAGATGAACTGCTAAATAAATCCTGTTTTCTTATAGATAGTATCAGAAAGGAAGGACAAACAGTAAAACAGGGGAATATTACAGAAAGAGACTTAGGTGCTCTTGAGCTCAGATATCTTTTGATGGTTTTGGGCTGGTGGCTGCAATGCTGTATATGCAGCTCAGAATTGGAATTAACTCCCCGGAGCTGTAAATGAACATTCATTAGGACTCCTTTGCAATAAAATAGTATCTCCTCATCCATTTTAAAACTGGATGAGTCAAAGAAAATAATCCCTTCTTTGGCAGAGAGATAGGCAGGTTGTTAATTAATAGGGCTTGTAATTTTTATGATTCTTTGACATTGTCCTTCAAACCTCTGCAGGTTTAATGGGCCTGTAGTCTTATTGCTTGGGAGTGTTAGAGAACACTTTTTCTGTGTATGCAGGAGGGAATATCCAGATGTGAATGCTTCATCAGCAAGTTGTGAATGCTGCACTCTTGCTTTTGATTCTGCCTCTGAGTTTTCAATCTGAGGTCAATATTTTTCAAGCCAGAAACTAATGTTGAGCACCTTACATTCAAATTTTGAGGATTCTGCTTCATGGAAATGTGGCTATTTTTATGTAGAAATCTTTCAAATAGATTTAATGTCTGACACTATGTACCTAGGTGTTGGCACAATTTTTTCCCACAGTCCACTCAGTTTAATGATGGCATTACTTGAATATTTGCCATTGCACATATTTAGGGTTGGAGAAATAACCTTCTACCTTGGCTTGGAGAAATGAAGGGCATTAGGAGCTTCCAGGCATTAAGGGTTTCTTAATGATGACTCTCCTTGAACAAATAAACTCTCCAAAAATATTACCCTGTGTGTTATGTGAGATACCCTTTAATAAGCTTGTAAGGGTACGTACATACCCCTCAACAGATTGTAATGCAGAGATCCCCAGCTATAACAAAATCTGTACTAGCCCTAGAACTGGAAGAGATACAGGTTTGTTCTTCACCTAATAAAATGTGCCAAGATTAAAAAAAAAAAAAAAAGCAACATACAAGGCTCCACATTTCCAGAGAAACTTTTCTGGAAAGAAAAGAATATTTTAGTCCTACTTCTGCCAGAACTCTACCTTGTGGGACAAGTGGTGTGGATTGCCCCAAGAGGAGCTGTGGAAGGAAGATGGAAATTTGTCCAATCACATGTGCATCTGTGAATGAGAGGGGGAGGGGGTGAAGTCTCTTTGTCCATTGGGTGTACCTCAGCCAGAATATTTCTACACTGCCCTCAAAGTTGTGGCATGTTCAGATTTGAACTTGAACAATTTCAGTTGTGGCCTAGTTAGATTTGAACTGCCTCATTCTGCCACTGGTTTAGTGCAGCACAGAGCCCAGCATAAGCTCATTTTCTTCAGCTCCTTAGCTGGATTTTGCTCCCATTCCGACCTTCACTCTGTGAGATCAATATGGCACACTGTACCCAGTGTAGCTAATTTTAAACATGGACACATCTCTGTGTTGTACAGTAGTCAGTGGGATGGCTGTATACCCAGCATGGCAAGAGTACCTTCCCGTTGTCACTCATCATGCTCAAATCTCTCCACAAGAACAGGATCTTCCACAAACAGGAGGCAAACCTGAGCTCTGTTGTGGTTCATTAGGAACAACAAGCCCTGCTGTGCCCACATCCCATCTGATGTGTTGCTCTTGGATTCCTATTCTTTCTTGTTTTATTTTCCCCCACTGCTTCCTGCCTCTTTACTGTACCTGATGTGGTGAGCAGCTGAAGCCTCTGGGGCACTGCTGTGAGGTGTCCAGCATGGTTTGGCATGATCAGATACTGTGCTTGAGCTAAGCCCTTCTTATGATAAGAAGCTCTGCTGATTCTTGCTTGTTTGCTGCCAGTAGGATGAAGGTTGATCTAGGTAAGAAATTTTTCCACTGGGAAATACTGTATTTCAAAAGTGAATTACACCTGAAAATAAAGGGCCAGATTTTCAGTCTCCAACAAGATCCCTTTGAAGGTGAGGAGTGACATGGATATATGCCCTCCACACCAGCCTCACAGCCAGTTCTTGTGCTGTCACTGCTTGAATGAACACAATGGACTTATTTTCTGATTGCTGCCTTTGGCTTTAGGGATATGTTGAAGATAGTAGTGGGGGGAGCTAGGACCCAATGCAGTCCATCAGGCCCAGGTTAGAAGAATGGCTTGAAAGGAATCGGGGGACAGAATGCCCTGAAGCTTTTTGAACAGGAGCTGACCCCTGTTCACTCCAGATTTAAAAGCTAGAAAAGGCATTATCTCCCTTTGATTCCTCTAACAAAGTAAAAGCTCATGCACCAGACAGAGTCTTTAATTTCAGATCCAGGCCCTATTTTGTGCAGAGCAGCACCTGCAGAGACAATATTTTGACTAAAACGGCAAAGGCTCTCATTGCCTGTACTTGGCTATAAATGTATCCTCAGCTAGAGGTGTGTTGCTTCCTAAATTACATTTTCCCATGATGGGATTTGACGTAATTGTTTAAAAATTATTCTGATAGGGGTAGCTTGTTGTTTCAAAACATCAGGTTGAATGACAACTGGCATCTGCTACCAATGAAACAAACCCACAATCCTCTTTTTCAGATCTCTTTCTTCCTAATAGAAGTCAGTGTATTCTTTGGAGTACAGCATTTCTGCAGTGAGGTAGTTCCTAGTTGTTTTCCTTTCTTTGAACCTAGAATGAGAGCTGAGATAAAGTATATGACTAAGTTACACTGAAAGAGAAGGGAAATCCCTCTAAGTTGGTGGTAAAAGATGAAGATCAACTAAGACTTTTTCCATAAAAAACTAGATTTGTTTTCAAAATGTTGTGCTAGTGTCTCCTACAAACCAGATTCAGCAATGAATGGGAATATCAGCCTGAAGATAACAGTTCTTTCAGAAACAGCATATCTGTTACAGTGTTATCAGGAAGCTGCAAAAAGCTTGGATTTTCGTTACAGTAAACGCTGGAGCTGGTTTTGCCAACAGCTTAAATAATGGAAATCTTTGTCTCACTTTATAGGTGAAGATCATTCAGATGTCTCTGAAGATGAATGCAGATATCATCTCTCTTTGCAGGATAGTATTAGTCATTTAAAGACTCGAAAAGATGATGGTGTGGGAAGCTATTATCAAAGAACTTCCCTCTTCTCTGCCTTTTCCCAGACTGGTGGATAGAAGGTGCACTAATACTTTACTTTACTTTTAAATAATAGATTTAATACTTTTAGATAATAAAGCAGATGGCAACATTGACAGTGTTGATGAAGGGCAGTTTGCAAAGATTGCAGTTCCCAGTTTGTGATATCACACACATGTTTGAGTGGAGGATCTTTGGAGTATAGCGGAGGAGGAGGAGGAGCAGCCACATGTACCAGGCGTTAAGCACGGAAGCATTTTTTCCATAACCCCAGTGGAAGCTGACAAATTGGTTTCCAAACTAGGAAGGGAGATCTAAGTATTCTGTGTGAAAATAGCTTGATGCATTGGTAAAGCAGAATTCCCTTTCTTTCCTGTCCTGTCCTATTCTGTTCCCCAGGTGTTATGACACCTTAGCAGTAAAGGCCCATATCTAAATAAGATAGAGATTAAAAAAACCCAACAAACTAAACTAAAACCAAAAAAATAAATTTAGGGCTCACCTACAAAATATAAAGGAAACACCTGATGGAAAAAAAAGGTTTCACCTGAACAGATTTTTCTTTTTGCAGACAGCTTTCATTGAGGGGAAAAAATCAAAGGGTTGAACATTTTTTCAAGACATAAAATGGATTTAGAGAGCTATTTTCAGTCCCTGGATTTGTCTGTCAAACTTGATGATACCTGCACTACGAAAAAGAGCAAGGAGAGAGGTCACTGTGCCTCACAGAAGGTGTAAGCTGAAGGAGAGCTCAGCCTCCAGGGGAGAGTGTGGGCATGAAGCATATGCCAGTCTAGGGAGTTGTGGTTTGACATTGTGCTGAGACAGAGCAAAATACTCTGCTTCAACTTCATGTATTGGAACCTAAGATTTCTCTCTTGGAACACTGAAACATTTAATATTTTCATATTTAAAGGGAGGAAAAAAAGCAGAAATCATTAGTTTGACAATTCTGATAGTCCCAGTTACCCAAGAAAAAACCCCAAACCCCAGTATGTTTGTAGAAAATGACCCAATGAGAAAAGAATGCTTTGTCCAGCCTTTATTCCAGGAGGAGACTGTTATGTTACATTGTGGATAAAAGAGGAGACCTTCAGTTCCTCTGAACTTCAGAAAGTGTTTCAACCACTTGGACAGAAGCACCTTGGGAAAATACCTAGAACTAATAGCCAAATCTTAGAAAAGAATCTGGCAACTTTGCACCCTCTCTCCCACCCAAAAAAAAGGAAAAAGGTGAAGCGGTACAAGGAAAAAGAAAGCTAGTAATCAGGTTTTGTCTGCATGGGATGAAATCTTGCAGACACTGATGGAACACCAGCATCACAACCAAAACCCAGTGGGGCTGTTTTTCTGAGAACAAAGCTGCTTTCAGAGGGCTATTTTTTCCATTAGAGAATATTGTGCTCTGGCAATGAAATCTTCATGTGTTTTATGCATTCTGCTGTTTGTCAGTGAAAGTGCTTTATCACATGTTTGTCACCCGGCAGGATTCAGGCCCAGATCTCTTCTAAGTGACTAATGCTATCACCTTTCAGCCTGCCACTGACAAGCTCACAATCCCCTATTACTGTCAGCATTGTGGGCATGCTGAAGTATTAAAAGCTCTTTCTTGTTCCATCAAAGGAAGAATTAACCTTTTGATCTACTTTGCAGCATTCTGAACCTTGGGTTGTTTGTTTCATGTTAATGAAATTCAATCTTTGTGCAACAGCAGAGGCTTCTTAAGTCTTCAGTGGAGGCTGGGAATGGAAACCTGATCTCACAAGTATGATCTGAAGTCTTGCTGTCAAGGTCATTCAGCCTTTTCTGAACAGAAAGGAACTGCAGGGAAAAAAGAATATAAAATGTTTTCTGCTTTATTTTTGACCATTTATTGGACAAAATATATTTTTCGCCTTCATCTTTAATATTAGGTCTAATAACAGTCCTATAAACAGCCTCCTGTCAAACAATTGTCTCAAAGCAGTGCTGTGAAAATGTCTTCTATTCTTAACTCTGTATCAGAGAATAGCTGGGATGTCAGTGCTGAATTAATTATATTAAAGATTATTCTAGATACTTCTAAGACTTTGGTTCATCTCTGTATATCCAGAACATGTGTAGAACAGTATAGGTTTTTTGAAGGATACTGATGGATAGTCATTAGTGCAAGAGCTGAGGATGACACAGTGGAAGAGTGGTAATGATGCTAGATTGTGTCATTGATCATTAAAATAGTAGAGCTGGGCAGGAAAGATGCTGGCACTGGAGGGGCAGATTTGTTCTTCAAGGCATAGTTTGCAGTGTTATTCCATGTCATACAGCATATGAGGAAAAGAGGCTGCCTTGCTGTTTGCAGCAATTTTCCACAGCCTTTTTTCTTGTTTGGATCCCTTGCATGGAAGATAAGCAATTTCCATGACTTCGGAGCATGTTTTTCATTGCTTGAAGTAAATCAGTTCTGTGCTCAGGTGGGGAATGCACTACAACTGCAGAACAGTGATGCCATAAACCTTTCTAATTCCTTTTTTGTTTGTTTGTTTTTGAGAAGCTGTAGGGTAGGCAACTTGCAGCTCATGCACTCGTAACTCCTTGCACTTGTAATAAAATTATTGAAACGAATCTTTCACGAGATATGGTTCAGATAATACCACAAGAATTTCTCAGCAGCTTTTTTGGAACTTCCTTTGACTGCCAGACAAGTGCAGACAGGTGGCTTAGTGTGCGTGTGTGTGAGAGGGGCAGAGCTTTTTCATATAATTGTGGCTATCACCTGGTTCTATCCAGCTGCGAGATCACCTGATATATCGGCCCTTGCACTGTGAGCTCTAAGCACAAATACAGAGACACAGCAACAACAAAACCCTTTGAATAGGTGCAAGACAAAAATAGGATTGGTTTTGTGTCTACATGAACAAGCAGCAAGATCCACTGTCTGCCTTACAATTTAAAATGTAATGAACTGTATGAAGTATGACTGTCCTACTACCCCTTGTGTACCAACAGAAATTGAGGCCACAAAGAGAGAAAAAGCCTGGCTTGAGATGATACAGCTGTCCTTCAGCAGAGGCTGGGAATGGAAACTTGATCTCACAAATATAGTTTGGAGTCTTAATGTCAAGGTTATTTAGCCTTGTCTGTACAGAATGAAACTGCAAAACAGAGAACAATCTATTCACCATTTAAATCTGAACTGTTTATTGGACAGAACTACAAATATCTGTCTTACCATTAATACTGCTTCTTCATCTTTGCTTTGAAACAAAAAATACTTCAAGACATGGAAACTGTCTGAAATTGGTAAATGTTTTGCTATCTAATCCTACACTGTATCACTATTCTTTTTTTCTTCTTGGTTTCTTTAGGAGTGAAAGGAGACATCTAAAAGCTGGCATTGATGCTTAATTTGTAGACTGTAAAAAGAGGAGATGTTTGGAAAGGTACATCACTATTGATTGGAATTGTGTCATTTCCAGTGCAGTTCATTCTGTGTAGAAGACTAAACTCTAAATTCCCTGTTTCACTGATGACAAGATTTTGCAGTAATCCTAATAGCATGGCATTTAGCCTGTAAGGACCAGAGCTGCAGTGCAAGGGTGCCTCCCTCACCTCTTTTAATTCCTCTTCAACCCTCTGCAAAGCAAATTTACAGGTAGAAAGTCTGGATGTACAAAGACCTTCTGTTCATGTCTGCTCTTATTCCAGTGACAGAAACTGGAGTCCTCTTTTTCCTGACACATGTCTAGCTTTCTGACCAGGCTGTATTTGCTTCCTTATTTTCATCTATCATCTCCATTTCTTACATAATAAAAGAGCTTTCACTGACTTGATCTGCACTTTAATGCTTTGAATTCATATATGCAGCTGCAATTTTCACCCTCAAGCATCAGGATAAATAAGGATGTTGTGCCTCTGAACTGTTCCATCCTTGTGGTAACAGTCCTAAAGTAATCTGAGTAGCCAAGATGCTGAAGGAAAGAAATTGGTTTTGATCTGTCCCACTAAACTCATTTTCCTTTGCATGCATTTGCAGATTCGTTATTTGTCCTCTGTAAGTTAAAGCACTTGAGTAAGAAAAAGAAACAGAGAAAGCAAGAAAAGAGTGTTTTTGTAAAAAAAATTAAAAATGTCTTCACAATTAAGAATATTTATTTTTATCCATTTGCGATAAAAACATTTCCATTGCAGTTACTGTGGTAGACATTAGAACAGCTTTCTATGTGACTAAGAATATATAATTGCATATTGAGTGTAGCTGTCCTCTGTTTTTAAATTTTATGGATAGTTAACCTTTTCCAGTAACTTTTATTATGGAGTTGAATATTTGCTAGGATGGAGGAGGTGAAAATGCTTTGGAAGGAAGGCAATATAGGAGATTAGAGAAGGAGAAATACCCAGTTCAATTATTTTTTCCTTGGGATATTCTTTGCTTCTTTTCTTTTTACAAGATTGCACTATCTGTATCGAAGCTTCTCCATAAGCTCAGTTCTTCTGCTGTGTCATCTTTTCTCTGCAAGGTACACCACCCCTTTTGTTCAATTTTGAGAATTTTTGTGGCACCACTCTCACAGAATATGTCAAATCTTCCAATATTAGATACTGCACTGACCATTTTTTCCCCAGTGATATATAATGGGAGCTGTTCCTTGGGTCCATGGTTTTTAGATTGCTTTTTTGTTTTTGCCTACAAAGAGGAGCAGCAAGAGTAGCTTCCTCATGCCCATCTTAAATCTTCTGAATGGACCAAATCCCAATACACATGTCTATAAGTCCTGTTCAAGTTCTGTCTCTAACAATTTTTTATTGCTTTCAAGATGGATTTTCAAAATATTTTTACCATCTAGTATTCCCATATTGTATGTATGATGGAAAACCAGACTGGTTTGCATTTCATACAGACATCTGGGGCAATATTACGTATTTTGTGAGATAACAATAGGGAAATACACATTCTGTAAACTAAATTGTACTGAATCCTGCCTGACAGTTAGTTTTGGAGCAAGTATTTATCATGGGCATGATCTCATCTCAGTCTTCTGCTGTTATTTCATATTTACAGTCCAGACTAAATAACTTAATAGTTTTTATGCAGTTTGTCTTTTAAAACCAGCTATGAATCATATATTCTAGACATAATCTTGATCATGGAAACTTCAGCCTTTGCATTATACTTTCTAATGAAGCTAGCCTAGTTTGTCTCTTGTCCAGAAATATTATAAATAACATAAGAAAGCAGTATACATTTATATTGAAAAGTCCTTTCTCTTTCCCTAGCTTTCCCCCTTCCTTCTGGTAAGAAATCATCTATTTGCTACAGTTTATTTTAATGAAGATATGAAAGAACTTTTATTTCTCTTCTGATTAAGAGAAATTTCTGAGTTCTTATATTTTTCTTTCCTTCCTTGTCTCTTATGCGACCAATTAGTAAATATAGTTTTAATTACCAGGTGATATTTCATGGGTGCCAGAGTTTTTTGGGGAAAATCTTGTAACTGCTATAATGAGAGTTAGTTTGCCATTTTATGATTGAGTCATAATTGCTTTCTAATGCCTCATCCTCCATAAATTCTCATACACATGACCCTAACATGTTTTAAAAATGTTCTCAGTCACTGTGTTTTAATCTTGGGCATTGGAATCTCTTCTGAAATGTTTCTTTGCGCTTTTGGCTTTGTTTGCTTGTTTTGGTGAAAGAGAGGCAAGAAGTTCCTGAAATTTAGCAGATAATTTCACCTGCTTGAACTACCAAACAGGGCTCTAATTAATGTCTTAATTTATACACAATTATTTTTGTTTAGTTTTACAACTTTTTTCCCTTCCAGGATAAGGCAGATTATTTTTGTAGATAATTTTGATCCATTTGAAAATTAAGCACAAAATAAATTATCCAAAATATGATGCACTTACCATTGATAGCTAAAATATTAAAGTTTTCTTCTTCATATTCTGGGTGTGCTATTCCATATGGAGAAATCCTCTTCTATATTTTTATATTTATATATACCAAATGGCTCTTTTTTTAATAAAGCCTTTTGGGTGCTGCTTCACCCTTGTAAATATTTCTGTGCACAATCCTCAATAGCCACATTTTAAACTCTTTCATTTACATTCAAGAAGGAGGTCTATAAGACTCTGGATTAAGAAAAATTTCCATATTTGGTTTAAGTTTTAAAATTGCCTCTTTGTGACAAGCTGATGATCAGCAACATTCTGTCACCGGAGTGAAGTGTTCTTATAATCAGGGAGATGACTGTATCTCAAACACTATGCAGCATTTATGAGTACATCCATTTGTTCAAGTCTCCTTCATTTTTAAGAATTTCATTGTCTTGCTGAGTTCACCAGGCTCTTTCCTTATATTAGAATCAGACATTTTTAAACCTGTTTCATACTAGCTCTTGCAGCAAAACAAATTGTCTTGATTTTCTTGTTCACTAGAGCTTATTTTCTAAAATGCTCTGAAGTTGTAAACAGCCTTGCTCTTTAAATGTACCATTTTTGTCTTTAAAGTGTAGTGTGGCTGGCTGGACACATTCATTTGAAATCACTCAAATTCCTAACCCCTGTGACTTCCCCACTTAGAGAGTCTGTCTTTGCCAAATAGATGAGCTGTCTGGGATTTTCATGATATCAGTGTTTTAGATGCCATTTGCATGTTTTTAATCTCTTGGAGAAAGTCTGCATCATTCTGCAGTCATCATGCATTTTCAGGCAACTCATAGTGAGGTACTGGGAGGTTCTTAGAGAGCACCTCACCCCCAGTTAGAGAAAAAAATGGGACAAGACCAACCAAAGCCATGAAAAATGCTAGTGTATGGGAGGTTTAACTGAAGCCTACTGTTTATCTGTGAAATTACTGAGCTTTCTTGCATGCAGACAGATAATTTTTGAGAATCTTTATGTCTGGTGTAGTGGTGAAGCTTTATTTAAGTAGGATTTGTGAACGCTGACAGAGAAGAAAGGTGTTTATGAACAGGAAGCACTTGAGTTCATTGGTATCTGGTATTTTGGAGCAAATATCTGATTAATCACAATTGACAAGGATGATAAAAATAATCCAGAAGGCTGAAATTGAAATATTTAGCATTAATCAGTAATCACTGTCGTGATAATTAAGTGATTCTGTCTTCAAGTGACAGTTAAATGGATATGTGGCAAAAGCTACCCATGAGTTTCTTTGTATTATCTTCTCTCTGCCTCTGTTGGATAGCTCACATGAATGGAGAATTTGCTTTTCTTAACTAAATATGATTGCAAACGAAAAGTGCAAGCTGCTTTGTTATGCAGCTGTGGGCTTGTCAGTCAGTTACTGTCAGATTTCTTTGGGAAGTTCAAACATGAAGCACATTAAGCTTTGAGTAAAGACCAATTGGGGTAATCAGTTTGGGTAAATCAGAAGAGCTTATTTGACTTCAGCTAAAAATCTTGCTGTCTAGGTCTGATTCTCAGCGATACCCTTGTATTTACATATTTAAAAACTGGGAGTTGCAGAAACCTAACTGGTGATAGCAGCATTTTTTCCCTGTTAAATGCAAAGCAGCAGAGAATTAGGTCCCAGCTTCCAGTCAAATTTGGAAAAAGAGAACAGCAGTGGGAGATAGCTTTTAAATATATTACAAAGTAAAAAAAACTATAATACACTCTTCATTTATTTTTCATCACCTTCCTTGTATGTGTGAATAGTCACACTGAAGCACAACTATATTTAATCCTTGTTTAAGTCAGCTCCTGTCAACATAGCTGTAATTCAAGTCAGCACAACCTCACCCAGGAGCGGAAGTGATTGTAGCATGGATTCCATCAGCTCCCTGCCTCTCAGGGCACAAAAACACAACCAGTGCTGCAGTGCCTGGGACCTGACCAGGGCCAGGGCTAGAGACGCCAAGGAGAGCATTCTTTAGCAGACTTTTGGTTCCTCAGACAATGCTGTCTCCCAGCAGGAAGTCAGGTAACAAAGCCAGCTCTCACTGTTGTGAGGGCAAATTCTCATGGATGACCAATGCACTGTTGACTGCAGGAGGTATGACTCACACTTTGGGTTTGGTTAACTGGAATAACAACAGGGTGACTCTGGAGTTGTGTTACTGTTGGTCCTACCACAGCAAAGACTCAAAGTGTCAGGAACTGTCTAGGTCTCAGTACTGTTTTCATCTTTTTACACTGGTAAGTGCAGTAGAGATGTTGTAAACTGCAAGTCAATGATTCTTGACCCAAATAGGTAAGTGGTAAATTATGTAGGTATGGAAGCAGTGTAATAGATCCTCAATTCAATGTACAATTATTATGAGATATACAAAGAATAACTGGCTGTCTTAAATTTGCACCTTTGCTTTTCATGTTTTCCTGTGTGAAGTAACATGAAAATATGATTAGCCAGTGAATGAGAAATTAACTGAAAGAAAATTTCATAGATCTGAGCAAGGTGTTTGGATTCTGCTGCATTTACACAGAGCCTCTCACATCCTGACTGATGTCATTAAGTGACGTCATAGTGGAACATGACACAATGCTCTTTTAAGTGTCATCAAGTCCAAAACTAGTGGTACACTAGGTGACAATAAAACCCCAGGGCATCTAGTCATATTTTCTTCCACAGACTTCTTACAGAAAAGATCCTTTCAGCTCTTTTTGTGATTCTCTTCCTAGTTTCCTTTTCTCATAGTGGGGATAATATGCACCATGAATTGGTGAAAATGTTATTTAATGTATTTACATGGTCCTGAGGATTCAGATGGGTGAATGCTATTGTGCTAATATTACTTTGCATCATCTTCCTCTTTTATGTTTCAGATTGGTGAGTTTGTCTCTTGCACAACTCTCCCAAAATGGTTAAGGGTCTGAGTGCCTCTGTGCCTTTGTGAAATCCTGCCATTGTTTCTCTAAAGGTCATTACATGAAATAGAAGCTGCAGTGATCTTTATGAAGGCAAGAAAACCTGCCCAAAAATGATAAAAGAGCAGCCACACACAAAGCCTTTGGTAACTCTGTTATTGAGTGAATGAGTTCCTTGACCTCTTGGGATTACTTCAGTATATTTTTGATTTAGACTGAGTTTTGTTTTAAACCATAAACTAGTTTTGTCAGCACAGTTACTCAAAATGTAGAAAAAAAAATTCAGAGACATAATCCAGTCAAAGAAACAAGGCTACTGAAAACCTTCACAGCAGTACACTTCTCTCTATGGGGAAGGATGCCAGCTTTCTTCAGGGGCTGCTAGGGCTGATGAGACTGGTTGCCTTCCCTGAAAACAGCCCAAGGCATAAAGCCACTGGTCTCCCCTACTCCTTGGATGTGCAGACAGACCAGGAGTCCACAGAACTGGGTATCTCTGGCCTTTCCTGTGAGACTGCTTTCAAACTGTGGGCTCTGATCCATGGCTTCAGGCTTTTCAGGCTATGACAAGCAATGGCACAGCTTTCTGCTTCCATGCCTATGAATCTGGGACCACTGAGGCCACTTGAAGGCCTCCAGGAGTACAGACATTGATTGCTGTATAGCCTAAAATATTTATAAGCAACTATTAGTGGATCAACAAATGACAATGTTTCAATTTGAATGTTGTTCTGTAATGAAAATGCTGCCCTGCTGAAGTCAGCTAGACTGCCCATGTGGGTTGTCTCAAGCTGGAGACAGTCCCTCAGAGCTCAGATATACTGGAGCTTGTTTGCTTTCCTGACACCCCACACTGACCAGGTGTTAAGGAGCAGAAGATAGACACAAGTAGGCAAGAGTAGGTCTTCTGAATTCCATCTTGTCTGCCATGTGTCCTGACATCCAGACTCCTGTGTACTGTTTGATCACCTTGTGTGCACTTTTTAGAGAAGATATTAAGACAGCCTCTCCAGTGCAGCTGCAAGCCATAGCAAATTCTGAACTGTCTTCCAAAGAGGACACTCAGACTTTAGACTTCTGTAATTTCAGGGTAATGTTTACCACATTGTTTACCACCGAAGGTAATTACTTCATGCCTCAGTTCACCTCCAGTACAAGCCATCCCCCTCTTGGATTTGTGCTAATGGATACTTCAAACGGTACAGAACAGAGCTGCTCTAGAAGCAAGGGCAGGGAGCTTCACCATCTCCAGGGCAGTGTCCATAGGCAGTAGAGGCTCCCCAGCACCTGGATTTGAACTTGGCACGAGACAAGGCTGCTACTGATCGTTTGCCTTTCGGAGACAGAAATACTGTTGAGCTGCTAGCAACATGCCTGACCTAAGATTGGAACAACTGATTTCACTGCAAATATAAAGCTGAATGAGGATTTCTCCTCTTCCATGCAGAATGGGACACTTCACATAAGAATCTGTAAAACAAAATTCCAGAAGTGTAACACTGGCCAAAAAGTGTAATCAAAATAGCTTGGCAGTTACATGTCTCAAAAGAATGGTTTTTTTTTTGTTTGTTTGTTTTTTTTTTTTTGGGTTTTTTTTTTTTTTTTGGGGGGGGGGGGTTTTTTTTTGGTTTTTTTTTTTAACTTCCAAATTTCAGTAAATATTCCCCAGGAAAATGTAATAAAATGAAAACTAGTTTTGTAAAAATTTATTTCAGAATTCTGCTATTTCAATTTAGCATAGGATGTTTTACTTTAGCGTATTTGTTCCCTAAGTTTTAACTACTAGTGAATGTTTTATGTTACTTCTGCCATATTTGATTGTAAAAGAGCTGTGTTTATTTCAAAATAATGAATTGAGTTTGCTATTTTGTAATGGTTGAGAAATTTTATCTGTTTGCTAGATCAGAGTATCTTCTGTTTGTATCATAATGAAACTATTAATATAAACAGACAGCACTTTGATCTAGAAAAAGTACTAGTTTCAACTTACTGTTGAGTAACAACTTATTGTTCTTTCAAATTTTTAAAATGAAGGAGTGTCTATGTTTCTTCAGGAAGCTCTTCCTGGCTTCCTTTAGAATTGCACTGTAAAATAAATATATTTTTCTAGCACTGCATAATGCCAATGAAACAAAAGTTAGGGAGAATTTTACACTGGTACAAACACATTTGTAACTCCTTTCAGCACTCCTGCAGAAAGCAGACAGAGAGATGGAACTCCAATGTCTTTTCCTGGTCAGATGCATGTGACCAAAGCCCAGGTGTCTTGAACTTTGACATCCTGCCTGCTGTTGTGGCAGAAGGGATGTGCTGCATGTGTGACTGAACCATGCTGCCCAGCTTCCCTTGGCCCAAGGCAGGGGTGGGGAGGGATGGGGATTGCTTCTGATTATGAATGAGCACAGCCTGGCTGACCATGGTGTTGGGTACAAAAGGCTCTCTTCTATGACTGCTTCTGGCCAGGGGCTGCTTACCTTGTTCTACTGGACTCTGAATGCAGCCTTCTGTAACGTGGGAAAGGGAGCAAGGAGATTGAACAGCGTAGGAAGGAGGAAGGGAGGATGGACTTCTGAATTGCTTCACATGGAGGAAAAGGCAAATGTTACTTTTGTTTTGGTGAAGGAGAAGGTTTCTGAAGCATGAAATGCAAGCTGAGACTATTGTATCATTCTGGGAAAGCAAATAAATTGCTTGGAAGAAACTTAGCTTTAAAGAGGTTCTTGATTTTTGACGATTATGGCTATCAGAGAATGATGACAGGATTTTGTGTACAGAGGACTATGAGACCCAACTAAGCAGAAAAATCACAGAAAGTGCTGATAGAAAAGATATGTGCAAGATTAAAAATAAACACTTCTTTTTTCTGGATGATTTTTGCCAACTGCTGGAAGTAACTATTCCTGCTGGAAAATATCTCACTGTGTTCTCAACTACTTCATTTTTTTCCAGCAGGTTTGATTACTTAAGGGCATACATTTGTCTTGGTATATGATTATGCAATGCATTTTCTAGTGGCTAGAAACTAGAAGTAGTATCAAGGTCACACTTAGTAACCAAGGAAATAAGATGCCAAGGTTTATAGATATATCTTGCACCTGCAGAGTTATCTCATGTGGATCAGCATAAAATAACAATAATGGCAAAGTCTGGAAGAAGTTTGTACCATTGCTGTTGCAGGTTTGTGGCTGCATGGAAGATTTCAGCTTCAGCAGCCATCATCACCAGCATCTTCTCCACCATTACAACACATCTTTCCTTTTGCTCAGAGCAGCCTGAGCAAGGTGCTTTGGGAAGAACTGTGTGTGCTATTTGTAGGTAAAGGACTTGCACAGTCTGGTCTATTTATAGATAATACAGTTAATCTTATCTTGAAAACAAGGAGAAAAGCGATATAGACAGTGGCAGCTGTGACACTAATGTATTATATTTAGCCATCACATCCTCTTCTAACCTGCTGTTTATTGAATGTCACGACTGCACACAATTAGTCACTGTTTTGTCGTTGCTGGTTGTCTCCTGCTGATCTCCTCCATTCAGCTTTACAGACTCGTTAATAGTTAACTTGTGATTTTCTTCAGGGAGCTTAACCCAGTTTATTCAAATGTTCAAACCGTATTTAGCTGGGAGTTTTATATTGTTCCAGCTTCATTTCCCACACAGCTGTACGTGCTTCTTGCAGACAAAAGATCTGTACGGTCCTATTTATTTATTGATTACAAGATTCACACTGCTTGGGAACAGGAAGAAAACAGCAGCCAGTGGCAGGTGGAACACTTTTTTCCAATTATAGTTGAGAGGTCTTTATTATTAGTCCAGTTATACCCATCAGAGCATTCTGGACTGACCTGCCAGTGTATCTTCATTGGAAATTACCCCATCCCAGGTTGTGTACTGAACGAGATGGTCAAGGCTGCATCAAGCATTGTGTGTTTCCTTGAGCTAACCACTGGTTAATACTGATTTTTTTTATTTTTTATTTTTTTGGTATGTTAAACACTTCTCTCCTATATATAAGAAATCCAGAGCTACAGATTAAAATTGACCGTGAGACCCATGGGAGAAAACAAATGTGGTTATATCAGCAAATGATCTCTTCCAGATGGCCATGATTCTACAGCTCCTTGCTCAGAAAGGGCTTGGTCATTATTTTGGTTTTGTAATAGACCAGAAACTTGTTATAAAATCCTTGCCCCAAAGCTCATCTATGTATAACACTAAACACATAAATAATAGAGGGAAAATGTTTCTATCTAGAAGGATGATTCTACCTTATAAATACTTGAAATGTGAGACAGTAGTGGTACTAGTAAAGATAACCTTGCAGTTACATAGTACACACAGTTGAGGGCTAAATATTTTTCTCTATATTTTCCATTTTATACTTACATCCTACAACCAGATAAAGAAGGCTATTTTTTCTTGTAATAGAAATATTTCTTTCTAAACTACAACATGTGACATGATAAGGTGACATTTTAGACTTGGTCTATGTCTGAATGATACCGAAAAACAGGTAAGACAGCAGCAAGCAGAGATCATGTTAAAGGCAGCTAACTTCTTCCTGATAAGTAACAAGGAGAGTCGCTCCTGCCAGCTTGTCACTGCAAGAAACAAACCCTATGATCTTAACCAGTTTCCAATGTCTGTGTTTCAGCAGTGGCTGACAGAGAAGCAAATCTGCTTTTTATCGGCCTTGTGCAGGCTGCTGTAACGTCACTGTGGCTAACCTCTGACTGTGTGAAGTACAGGACATTGCAGCAACCTCAGAGAACATGATAGAGAAACCAAGAAATGCGATACCATAAATAGCGAGAGGGAGGAATAATTAGCTGAAGAAACCTTTTGGAAGAAAAGTAACTCTTTTTAGTTTGGTGTCTTCTTTTGTGTGCTTAGAAAACTTGGGTTTTAGTGAAGCTGTATCCAAACAACAACAAAAGAATTCTCCTCCATGCTGTCCCTGAGATCCACAGGCATCTTCTGGCCTATGTATACACTAAAATTATGGGATTGCATCTCAGAGTATAGAAGCCTGTTTCCAATTTACAGATGGTGAAATACAAGTGCAGTAAATCATAGGTTGAAATTTTTGAAACTTCTCTTGAGTTGAGGAACAAATACTCCCTCAGAAAACATCAATGATGAACGTTTACAGTTCATTGACTCAGTCTGTATTTGTCTGTTCTGCACCTTTGCTGATCTGGAACAGCGTCAGCTGAGGGTCTCTTCCCCTTTGCATGAACTGCATTTGAGAAGACTCAAGTCATGCCAGAAAGATTTTATGTCCATTATTAAATCAGTGATGTGTGTTGAAGAATGATGCACAAATTTCCAAGTACAAAAAATGTTTAATGATTCACCATGACTCAGAAACCTATGATCCTGCAAATAGCAAATATATGTTGCAAACAAAGTTGGCCAAATCTTAGAAATACAGATATATTTTATTTAGACTGGGAAAGACACCATTTCCTGTAAGATGGAATTTCTGTTGAAAAGATAGTCTGCAAATACCAACACATGGGATTTCTGAAATGAAGTATGACCCCTGGCAGCTGCTGGCTGAAATTGGTGTGGTGCTCACTGGGCTCAGTGCTGCCCACCTCCTGAACAGCAGCTGTGACTTTCATGATTGTGTTAATTTTGCTCAGTGTCTGCTCCCTTCCCAGGTCTGGATTGCTGTGATGTGTCTGCCCTCTGGAAGCAGTTTCAGAGTTTCTAGGCCCCCAAGCCAGTTGGCTGCCTTGCTTGTAGGGGCTGGATGCCTGGCAGTCTCTTGGAATCCCACTCCATGATTCATCAAAGATGCAGATCCCATCCCAGTGCTGATACCAGCCTGCTCTGATGAAGCCATGTTTTGTTGGAGAGTTCATCTTTGACTGGTAAAAATTATTAATTGGTACTCCCAGAGACACTGATACACAGGCACATCATTATGATTAGTTTCCTTGCTGTATAATTACCAGACATAATTCAATATTTCTCCCATGAGCAAAGCATTTACCAGTTATGCTCCACCTGCCCCTTTGGCAATGTCCACAGCACAGAGTAGCTGAGCAGGCCTGCCAGCCCTTTCCAGCCACATCCTCATGCCCTGGCACACAGTTGCAAGGCAGAAATGATCTAATGGCCATTACCCAATTGTCTTCACACAGTTCATCCTTATGTCAGGCTATCTTTTCCCCATCTCTGCCCTTGGCTGCCTGGGCCCACTGCCTTCTGTCACTTCAGTAAGGTGGCACTAGTGTATTTTCCACTGCTGCATATGCTCACTTTTCTTCTCATTATCTCCTCCTTCAGTTTACTGAGCTCTCTCCTGCCTTCAAACCTTTTTTTTCCATATTGCGTATCACTGGGGAGCCTGAGCT
The DNA here is from genome assembly GCF_036417665.1 of Passer domesticus. Taxonomy (NCBI): domain Eukaryota; kingdom Metazoa; phylum Chordata; class Aves; order Passeriformes; family Passeridae; genus Passer; species Passer domesticus. The sequence continues at coordinate 39,788,717 of NC_087479.1, forward strand.
TCCTCTTTGCTTCCTACTTCAGAAGCAGTCAGACACAGCCTTTTCAGATCCCATCCATTCCCCTCCTGCTTTTCAATAAATCAGTCTCTTCTGCCTTCTTCTCAGGTCTCTATTAAACACTGTCTTAATATGTTTTACCTCCTCTTTCACCATTTTTCCTGGAGCCATGACAAAGTCAGTTTTCTCTTTGTCTTGCCTCATTCATCTCCTTTCCACTCCATAACCCCAGCTCTTCCTCCACTGGGATTTGTTCCACCCAATTTGTCTTATTTCTTAAGGCTTATTTGATTCAGCTATGTGTGTGTTTATGTGAGCATCTAAATCTAATGACCCATTCTTTAACCCATTGGTAACCTGAAGCCTCAGCAATAACAGTGAAGATCTTAAAAATACCAACTTCCTGCATTTTTCATAAAGATTTATGACTGGGTGAACAAAAAAGATTTGCACTTGTCTTTCTTGCTGGAAAGGCTACAGCACATGCTCCTTCTTCCAGTGAATGTACAATTATTATTAATTGTCAACCCCAGAAAAAACTTCACTCAGAGTTTGCATTTTCCTTGACAAAGGAATGTGAGGTCATAAGAAACAAATTTTTAAGAAATCAGACAACAGGAGTTCTGTTGCTCACAGAACTGCTCCTTTTTCACTCTTTAACTCAGTGTTTCATTATTTAACTTTGAAGTTTTACTTTTCTATTTCATATCTACTTTTAGCTACTTTGATCTTGGTTTTACCAAAATGTCTCATACAAATTTTTAGTCGCTCAGGTTTCTGGTTTGACCTCCGTTTGTGAATCTCTTCTTTCTGCATCTTGACTTCTTCTTCAAGGTATCCCTCTTCATGTCTCCTTTCACCTTTATGCATTGTCTTCTCCCTCAATGCTTCTATTTCTCTTATTTTCTGTCTGAGGACTCTTCTCACGAATGTCAGTTCCTTAGTTTTGTAGCTGCTGGTGACTGCCACCATCCCTGAACACCTTCTTTATAGTCTTTGCCTCTGTAAGGAGAAAATTGCCTTTTAAATGCAGAACTTAAAAAAAAAAAAAAGAAAGAAAAAAGGCACTGATTCATGTGGAAGAGAAGGGAAGAATATAGAACCTTTTTGAAACCTTGTAAATTAAATCATAGCCACAGTGAAAACTGATCTGCCCTCTTATCAGACTTGATACATTTTCATATAAATGTTCACAGTTCTGTCATGTGCAGAAGAAATCTTTCTCTTATTATGCAGATCTGTTTCTGAGACATGTAAAATTATTCTGCAGTGTAATTCATGCAATGAGAACGCTGTATGGCTTTCAAGTCATACAAGTCTTATTTTGCTTATTTTACTCTCAATGACCTCTCAACAGTATTTAAAAAATAGTGGGAATGAAGTTGGGATCTTCTGAATAGAAGAGTATCAATACTTTGCATGGAAATGTATTAAAAAACAATGAGACATGAAAAAAAAGAGCAAGACAAATTGTTCCTTCATCATGGAATACCATCTGAATTGTTTCATAAATACCAACAATGAGTTAAATTCAACATTTCAGAGGTAAGATCCTAAATCATATATTGCAGAGAAAAATTCTTACAACCTGAAATAAAAATGTAACTGATACAAAAAAAATCAAGGATAGAAGTATTTTATAATTGAGTGACAGATAATGAAAAGCAGCAGATAATAGATGCTCTCTAGTGGGCCTTGTTATGAGGGATGCTCCTCATTTTCAGTCCAGGAGCACACAGAGCAATCTCTCCAGCAGAATTTTCAATCACTGTATTTCATAAATCCAGAGACCACACACAACTGCCTGCATAGGAGTGAAATTAAGATCCTGTACTAAGTGAGAATTTGATTTTGCCCTGAGCAATTTCTGCAGAAAATTCTCTTAGTACTTCAGCCTGTGAAGTATTACAGGTACAGAGTTACGACAGATAGCTTCATTTCCACAACCAGTAAGAGCTCCTGAGTGACAGTAGGTTCAGCTCCCAGTTTCCTACCTAAACTGACCAAAAGGAAATCAAGTAAATAGGAGCAAGGAAATTATAGGTTGCTTGTGTACCATCAGATCAGACCACAGCTCGTACACTAACATGAGATAAATGGGCACATCATAATTGACAGGCAATAACCTCAGTTCTGACCAATAGGTGGAGAGTTTTGAAATATTGTTTTTTACCTGGATTTTAGTCTTTATGTCAGGCTAGAAAAAGAAAGCTTCTCAAAATATTATTTAATATATGTGTCAAAACCTATTGTGTGGAGAGCAGTTTATGCTTAAATTTGTAATAGCTGGCTGCCTTGTAATGTACTACCATTCATGTAATTGCCATCAAATTTTAGTGTTTTGGTCGAATAGTTATTTGCTGTTAAGTCACAATCTGCTTCTTATGCACTGCTTGTAGGGAACCATGAAATTATCCGTCTATGATAAAATAGCTTGTGGGAGTGGGTAGCAGTTGAGGCTAATAGTAATGGTTATGTAATTGCAGTGAAATGTGGAGAGATTCTTCAGGTCACTGTTTTTCTACAGTCTGTGCAGGCAAGTAGTTAAAAAGTGCCTACTTTAGTTACAGGAAACATTGACTGTATGAAACACGCATGAGAAAGGGGAAGCAATTATGGGTCCATATAAACATAGTTAAACAAAAATAAAAGGCCTACATATTTTGTCAAAGAGAATCTTCTTCATATGAACATTTCAAGGGGAATCCAGCAGACATTGCAGACACAATGAATCAGCTGCTGGAAGAAAAGGGTAATTTGATTAATATCATCTCAATAGCACTGATTTTGTACCTCAGATATCACAATGTTCATTCTCTGCTCCAGACTATTTTAGTGAAAACTGTAAAGACGCATACTTGCCTTATTGCCTTATATTCTTAAGTCTTCTCAAAATCTCCCTTACCCCTAGACTGAATGCCAAACCTTTCCTCACTTGATTTATTTTGTTTTTCTTCAGTTTTCTGTTTGTTGTTGATTTCAATTTTCTGGCATTTCCTTTTAAATTTGTAGGATTTTATTCAATAAAATTTATCCAGGAAATTGAGTGAAATGCAACCACTTTGGTGGAATATTTTCCCCAGATCTTCCATAGCAGAAAATAAAAGCAGTATAAACCTCTGCCATTATCTCATTTAAATCTGTTTCTGCTTTCAGATTATAGCCTCACTAAATTAGCATTAGAGAAACAGACCTTTATGTTAAATTCATTGCAGGGTTGTGCCAGCAAGACTAGTTGCATTTTAGTGGTCCCTCATTGCCTGTTTGCACAAAATTATAGCAAAGCCTTGAATAGTAAATTAAAATGGAACACAACCTTTTTATGTTGTACTTCGAGTAGTTGAAAGCTTAAGCTTCTGTAGAACCCCATTACTATTGCATAAAGCATGTTTCCCATATTTAAAATTCTGATTAATTAAAAACAGTGGCAATAATTAACATGCATGCTAGAGGAAGCTAGAAATTATCTACACAAAATTGCTTGTGGTTTATTTTGGTGTACATACAAGAAAACTTGATATACAAACTCTTTTCCTGGACTTCTGACTCCATGAAGTAACACTGTCTGGGTGTCTGGTTTTTTGTTATTCCTTACAGTAGGTTTTTCTCTTACAAGCAGCTCTGTCTCTTTGAGCAGAGTGCTGCCTTGCGTGTATTTCGTGCCCCCAGTTTGTGACCCAGCAGTTTGTGAACAGTTCTCCTCTTGCTTAGTACCCACTATCTTTTTTTGGCCAATGAACCCTTCTTTGTCATCTTCACATGTATTACTGTATTAATATAAGACACTGTAGGAAATGTAATAGCTAATAACTATAGCTACAAACTGCAGTGCAACCAGGGTTGCTGAAAAATGTTGCCAAATGAGGTGAACTCAACAGCTCTTAACAGTATTTAAGCCAGGATTTTGCCTTACCTCTCTGCCATATATTCCTTTCAAAGCAAGGGTTCTCTGGGTCATAATCCTACAAAGATCCATAATAAGATGAAGTGTCTATACATAATTTAGGACTAAAAATTGCTAAAAGGATGTAGTAAATGCCCCAGTTTTATAGCACTGCATCCCAGTAAGCTCCTGTTTTATTTTACAGTCTGAGCAAGAACAAGAGTAAGCCAAACCCATCTAAAGAGTAAAGATATAGTGCTGGTTTTCATGGAGGCTTTTAACAAAATCTACTCTGAAAACCAGATTTTACCTGATAGCTAACCTGCAAATGCATAGTGAATGAAATGTGGCATTACTGAGATGACTTTAATTCTTTCATAAATACAAATAAGATCCATATCAGCTTGTACCAGAAGATGGGCAAAATATTTAATCCACAGTTTGTTTTGTTCTTGTTTGGGTCTGGGCTGTTTGGGAATACGTGACCACTATACGTGGGCCAGACAGACCACTGAACCAGCTTCAGTATCATCACAACATCTTTTTGATTAATCTCCATTTTGAGATTTTGAGTTGATTTTGATGATACTTGTAAAAGATACTGTAGAGTCTGTGGGTGATCTGTTTATTCAGGGTGCATACGTGTCCAAGTACACCCACTGAATGGAAATTGTTCATTTCATAAAGCTGGCAGAAGACAGATACCAAGTCTGCAGCTTCCCTGAAAACTCTCCCAGAGTTGCAAAGGTGAGTTCACGTACCAAGACTGACTTTGAGGATCTGTTTTTTCTACCTATTCCTAAGGCTGAGAATTCAGTGTGGTGGTGTTGGTAGATGTTCTTCTTCTCCCCTGGTTTACAAACCAAGGAGCCACTGTGCTTCTTCACGGATATGCCACTTGTGTATGAACAGTCTGTAGAAGACAAGCTGAATGACTTTCAAAGACGTGGGCTTTCTTCCAGTCAAACCCAACACAGCCCCCCCACTTTGAAAGTGTATTTCAAAGAAAAATGTTTTTTCTGTATATGCAAAATTTCCTTATTAAAATAACCTCTGTGCAGTGCCTCATATGAGCAACTACAATGTTGTCTGTACGTGAAGGTGGAAAGACTTCAGGTGACTAAAGATGATTTTTAGACAACAGAGAGAAGGTTTTTAGCAGTTAGAGACCATGATACTTCTCACAGTGTCTGTCACTTACTTATGACTTTGTGTAAGTCTAAGTTGTCAGGTATAAGATACTGTGACATTAATTTTTTCCTGCATGTGGAAATAGACTATAATAGTTATTGCAAGCTGGCTGAGATGCTGTGGATTTATCTCCTGCTTTATTGTGCACTGATTACTCATTTCGGGCAAGCTCATTAGTCTCTGTTAGTGTGTTAATGGTTTCCCCAGACCACTCTGCAGCAGGACTTGTGATGATGGAGTCACCTCACTTTACAAGTAAAGCAATTTGAATGCAAATCAAATTTGAATCAAAGCTTTCCTAATTGTTTAGGAAACGGTTTCCTAATTATTTATCCTTTTTCTCTCTTTCTCCTGTTAGTACATGAAGACGATTTTACACCACACCACCATGTAAGTTTTTGTCATTGTTTGAGTAATTGCATAACTCAGTCAAGAAAAACATAACCAATATAAATTCAAGGTGGTGACACCTTTGAATACCAACAGTTATGTATTCTGTGTATCATATAAAGTATAATTAACTCTTTGGGGTTACATAGAAATCAATTAGCCAGAGTGTAAGGATGTCAGACTACTAGGCTACGTATTTGCTGGTATTTCAAATTTGCACTTGTTGGTAATTTATTTGATTAAAAATAAGCATATCCAGATTTTGCCATGCTGTGATTATGAGGGCTCATTTTGCAACAAATTGTAAAACAGGCTTATTTGGTAGCATGCTGCTCTAGAATAGGAAGAGATGCTTAAGCTTACTATTACATGGGGCTGAGGAGGTAACGCTTCATTTACTCTGAAACCCATCACTGATGTTTTCACCCAAGAACCTGAATCATCTAAGAACCTGTACTGGATGTACTGGGTCAGACAAGAGGCCCAGCTAGCCCAGTGCCCCATGTCAGCACTGGCCATACAGAGAGGCCCAGGAAAAAAGCACAAGGCAGGCAGGAATGACCTTTCTCCTAACACATTCCTGAACTCCAGCTGTTTCCAGCCATCTTTCCTTCGGCTGAATGTTGTTTGGCAGTCTTAATTAACCCTTAGAAGACCTCTCTTTGTGCCCCTGTGAGCTTTACTATGTGCAATTGTGGCAAGATATTCCACAGGTCCACCATCTGTCACATGAAAAATTACCATTCTTGTTTGCTTTGAACCTGGCTGCTGCTAGACTCTTCTCTAGATGACCAGTAAGGTCCCCTCCAATCCAGTCCAACCCAGTCCAATCCAATCCAATCCAATCCAATCCAATCCAATCCAATCCAATCCAATCCAATCCAACCCAATCCATTCTTTTCCAGACATGGGAGCCCTAACTAATTTAAATCGTGATCTAAATGGAAATATTTCCTTTTTCCTTTCAGCATTACTGCTAGATTAGACCTTTCTGCCCTTTCATAACAGAAATTGTTTGGTAGCTTTTAGAACAGCTGACTCTACAGCTTCTATTGCATGGAAATATTTAAATTCTGTATATTTTGTGTACATGTATGTCTGATTCTGGAATGGTGCAAATCCGTAAATTTGTTGTTTTCAAAGCAGCTCTGTTTAGACCAAATGAAGCTGTCACTGGGGATTTGCCTTTCTGTTTATTGATGATGATATAAATTTAATAGGTGTTTGAAGATTTTTACAACTTTTGTAGCCTACCTTAAAGATAATCAATAACCTGAATCTTCAATATAATCTCTGTACAGAATTAAATTATAAAGAGAACTTTGTAAAACAAAGCAGAGCTGTGTTTTCTCCTTTTTGGACTTTGGCCTATTGCCAATTGATTTTGGTCTGATATTACTGATCAGGTGAGAATTTGGATTATGGAAACAGGAGTGCCTCATGTAATTTATTACATGGGTAGTATCAGAACACAGCATATTTCAACAGTGATTGGCATGGACAAGTAGCCTCTATAAATGAAAAGTCCTTTACATTGTGTACATTTGGAAGAACTGTTCAGTAGCATTCAAATTAAATGTGAACTGTAATGAAACAAAGGAAGATCATAAAATAAGCAAAGTGAAGCTGACTAAATGCTTTATTCAAGGAGCCTGTGGAAGAAACAGGAAAAGGTGTAGGCACAGTCTGCCTTTTTAATTACCATGTTAAAAATCAACATGCAAATTGTTTATGCAGAAGTCAAAACCAAACCAAGCAAACTACCTCAGAGCTGGGCAGCATTCCACTCGCAGAAGATTTGTTACATCATGCCTTAAAACTGCCAGCAAGAGCTTTGGGGAATATTAGCACTGCAATGTTGCAACAGTGCAAGCACCACCCAAGGAACTGGCGCACAGAGTGCACAGCTGGGCTATGCTTTGTAGGTCTGGTCACAGTTCTATTGCACGAATTCAGTGCATAAATATTAACTTTGAGCCACACATATGCCCCTTTTCAGTAGTTTGAACAATCACCTAAGACAATAATGCAATAAAGATCTTGTTTGCAATTTCTGAACAAGATAACATTAAACAGGAAGCAAGTCAGATAACTGACTTCTGCATTCAAACCTGTCACATGACAAACTGTATTTCACATTTACGATATAAAACAACTCTGTCATTCCTTGTTGCCTTTTGAGCCAAATTGTATGCCTTTATGAGAACGGATTTTAGCTTCCTTTTGGCTTAGTAAACTTTGGGTAGAATGTGAGAGCCTGGAGAATTTGCTGTCATATCATAGTTTCCACTCTTTCAGAGATACAGATGTCCAGTTTTAACCAGCAGATTTTGCTAAGGCAGTGAAATTAAAGGTTGACCAGGGATATAGACTCACATTTAACTAATTAAATGCCTTTTATTACTGAATAGAGTATGGAGACATTTGCTATGGCAGACAGCTTGTTTGTTTCTTTGGCTAGTTGCAAATCTTTCTTTGCCACTGCTCTGTTAGTCTCAGCTTACAGGGAACATTCAGCAGTGTCTTCAGAAGACACAGGGAATGCTGAGAGGCTACAGCAACTCACAGCAGAGGCAGGGCCCTGAATGCTGAAGGATGTTTCAGCTACCAAATCCTCCGAAACTGTCAGGGCAAATAAGACTCTCTAACACTGTCTTTTTAGTGTCAGTGAGTGAGGCATTACTTTATTCTTAGCCTGGAGGCGTGTGTGTGACCAACAAAATTCCAGCCTCTATGCACATGCAGATACAAAACTCATTCACTTATTTATGTTTTTAGCAAACAAAGAAATCAGTGTTCATTGGTCCTAAATTACATAATTGTCCTTCATTAATCAGTATTATGATTTCTATTGGTTATTGATTTCTCATTTCTCATGCTAATTAGTTTATATTTTTCAGTCTTTTAATATTTTTTCCAGGTAGGGACTTTTCAGCACGCATATACTGAGTCTTTATTAGCTTCTTCTCTATCTTTTGCTTTCTGCAAAATGTCCTTGTAGTCCATGAATTCTGTGCTTTTTGTATCCAATTTCAATAATACATCATTCTCTACCAGGCCTTGTTCATTGCAGCATATCAAGGTTAGCTTAGCAAAACTTAAAGTTTCATTAATTTTCCCAAGTTCTATTCCCACACTAGCTGCTTATGACAACTATATATATATAATATAGGTTACAAGCAAACAATTAATTTAGAAGTTAATTAAGACCACTAATTAAAATTACTATGAGGTTCTATTGTTTCCAACACTTCCGGAATAAATTCACTACTTCTGTGCTATTTCATAGTGCCAGCTTGGGACATCAGTGCCTATGCTGCTGTCTCTTAGTTACTTACACAATCAGATGAGTTATCAAATAATAAGTTTCTACCAATTTCCCTAAATTATGCATGGCATAGGATGTAAACCTTTTCCAAACTATTTGTCACTCACACCCCTCAGTGTGGATTCTGGGCCATATCTTCCTCTTGATGTCAAGGAAAAGGACCAATTCCTTATGAAATTACTGCCAAAACCATACCATTAGCTGGAATTAAGCTGGTTAGCCTCCTGCAATGAACTGCCTTCTGTGCTACATGATCGTCTAATTTGTGAAGCCTTATTTAAAAATGCACACAGTGTGTCAGGTGGAAAAAAGCTGCACGGAGCTTGATACAGGAACACAGGGATTATACTTATATTGTTCTATGTCCACATTTCTGACATTTTCCTTTAGAAAACTGGTAGCCATGGAGCATTCCCCAGGTGTGCACGCAGCAGCATTTTGGGAAGTGTGGCCTTGTATTCTCTTTTGGCTTCTAAACTGACTCTGTAGTTCCTGAGGTCCATTATGCAAAGCCATCTATGTAACAGGGAGTATTTTCAACTCCTCACCCTGCAGGATCTCAGAGCATTTTCCAAAACAATATACATGTGTCATTTACTGAGCACTGTATGGGGCTTATTACTGCTCAGTAAATATTTCACCTGTTCAATAAAACCTACATTCAAGAGCCTACACAGGGTGCATGTCTGTAAGAGTTCAAGAGTTGAAAAGAGGTGGCAATACCAGAGAATATAAAATCTACTGAAATAAAATTTGAACCAATAGGACTATTAACAGCCAAAAAGTCCCCCAGGAACAGGGTGTGTGATGAAATCTTATGATAAAAAAGCAGCTTGCCTGCATTCACTGAAGGTTTGAACTTTAAAACAAAACACTCCAATGCAATTAACCTCCCCAAGATACCAATAAAAGAACATCTTTGTCATGCCAACAGAGAAATAAAACTTTCCAATAAATTCTGATGAAAATCCAGTGTCCAATGCTATTTAAAAAGAAACTGTAGCATCGATATTTGATACATCCCATTGCTGTCCTGTGAGAGCCACCTTCTATCTGATGATTTCAGATCTCTTCAGCACACGTTGGCTCGCTGCCTTTAGGAGAGTTGTTATCTCACCATTCTTCAGATGAGAACAGGAAAAGTAATGATAAGTAAGTTATAAAGTGATCAAAGTTCACACAAAAAACCAACAGCAGAGCTGACAGGAGAAACATCTTCATTCCAGTTCATCTACTGTAACCATATTTGTCTACATTTGCAAGGTATATCTAACAGCGGGGTTATGCTGCCAGGTTATTGTATACAAAATGTGTCAGGGTTTGTGCGGCTGCCCTGCCGGAGGTATGGGTTAACAGCGAAAGTGGGTATTTGGGTTATAGTGGTATATGGGTTATAGTGTAGCACAGCTACACTATAGCCACGCACTCCAGCACACCACTTCCACACCGGCCCATCAGAGTGATGGAGTCGAGTTTTACCATTTACTTGGCACAAAATTTCAAAAGTAGACAAAAACCAAATTTAAAATCTGGGCAGAATAAGTTGGAGAAGAATGGATTGGAAAAAAAAATAAGATTTAGACAGGAAATCCAGATCAGTTTTACAGTGCTGGTGAAGCTCATAGGTACTTCAGCCCAAGGAGGCAGTTGGTCTTGGTGAAAGGCAGATTGCATGAATTGCATGATTATCCAGCAAAACTAGCAAAAGACACTTCACATGTTTATCTTCCAGCCACTTCACATATTTCTCTTTCTTTGGAAAAAGACTACCCACACTCAGAGTAACAGAATAGCACGAAAGTTTCTCTTCACTAGGGACCAATAATAATTTCTGGCAATGGCAGCTACTTTGTTCATGCCAGTGGATATTTTGAAACATTTCAAACTATTACAGTAGAGATTTAAAATGTTCTTTTACATGTGCATATTCTGATTCAGAATATTTAGAAATTTGTTAACAAGAACAGCTCTACTATTTTAAGATGTGCAATGGTCAAAGGTTTTGTACATATTTTTACAGCTGTATTGATGATGAGTGAGGTATGGCTGACTGCCACACAGAACTCAGAGAAGTCATTGGCAGATGCAACATGACCTGTATCATTTGTTTAGGTGGGAACAGAAGCTGCTTTTTTTACCCTGGTTATGTAAAATATAATGTCAGTCAAATGGGCACACACAGGCCTTTCCACGAGCCGCTGCGGGTCACCCTCTGGGACTCTGCCTATAGAAAGTACTCCTAAGTTGCTTATGCATCCAAATCCTTTTTGCGTTTTGACTGACTGACTGACACATTTGCAGTGATTGGGAATACATGTGCAGGTACTTTATAACAATACAATTTATTATTTAATTCTCTAATTGCATTATTTTAGCTATGTAAAGTTTTGTGTTACTCAAGTGTGAAAGAGAAAATAATAAAAAACAATCTTATAATAATTACCACAGGTCTGAAGGCTTTCTGGATTGTGACCATCCTTTATGGCATTGCTATAGAGGCACACTGGAATGATTGAACCCTGTTACATAAATCTTTCTGCTCCAAGATCTGTGCTGCCATTAATGTGTTTTTGACTCCTCAGTGTTTAAGCTGTATTTACTTTTGTCAATTTTTACCAGTTCTCTCTCATGGCATTCCTATTTCTCTTATCAAATATGAACTTGGCTGTAGGATCAAGAGGAAATAGAAACATCAAAAGGAAGTAATAATTTGTATTAAAACATGTTTGTAAAAGATTATGTAAAGTTTTCACCCTTGATGTCTCCAATGACACAGGAGCTAAGCTTTCTTCAACTCTTCCCTGGAGGCAACTCTCTGAGTTCAGACAAATAGCAAGCCTTATTTGAACACAATATAAATGTAGACCATGTTGGCTTTATAAGATTGCTTTGCTTCACTAGCCATCATAGAGGGTGGAGTAAAATGCTGCAATTTATCGGTTGTTCTGTGGCCACCCTGCAAAGATAAATTCAGTTAGGCGGAATTAGGAAAGAATTTTAGTTTACCTCTCCTAAGATAAGACTAGATAGATTATATATGTGTTCCTAGCTCAGTCTATCTACCATCTGCAGCATACAGGGGAAGGAAAGAGCACAAAAAGAGGCTCACCCATTTTGAGTCCTTTTGAGGTAGGAATTCTTACTTATGTACTGCAGACTTTTGGGCATAATTCCCAAATTAGTTTGGGCATAATTCCCAAACCGCTTATCTCTTGATTCCCTGTGCAAATTAAAGTTTCGTGCTACCAGTTTAGATAAAATAAATTTTAATCTCACACAGGTACCATATTTATGTCCAAATTTTACCTCAGAACTGGAAAAAGCTTGCAAACAGTAGATTGCTTACGATTAGTGCAAATTAACACTACTACAGTAGCCAAACACATATTTGCTTAGAGAGCAAAAGTACGTCTTTTAATCCTCTTTCAGCCCTGGCCAGATCAGTAGCTGCCTTTGACAGTAACCAGGTCCTAACCTGGGCCTTGCTCTGCTGCTTTCTGTGTTGCTAAAAGGCGTTGCAACAACTCAGCTTAATCTGGCACAACTGAGGAGGGAGAAGGCTGCCTTAGGCAATGCTTACATACTTAATCTAAGAACTATCAGACTTCACAAAAAGTGTACCTGTATATTACTGGAATCTAACCCCCCTGGCTGATTGCTAGAGATGCTCTGAAGAAATCACTTGAATGTTAATTCAAGAAAGGGGAAAGGTTAGCAAGGAAAACAGTTTCAATTCTTCATATAATGCAATATAATGTTTTTCAAAATTACTAGAGAAGCCTTAATTATTTGGCTTTTCTAACTATATTGAATCATTTTCCTTCTTAAAGGTTAGAAGTAAATTGATTATCAAAGGAATCCAGAGAAAACTACAAAATGAGATAGCCAGTTCTAAAGCCTGGTAACAGTGCAGTGCCTCTGAGCATTACTGACAAAAGCTTTGTTTCTCTCCACTAGCTGACAGTTTTGTGATTACAGTGGGACACTAAGGGAGCTGCCACCAAGCGGGAATGCTGGATGTTAGAAGCAGAACCTTAAACAACCTCGGCATTTGGTGGAGAAACAACACAGACGGGCATACCAGAGTAGCTTGCTAACAACAGCCCTTCATTCCCTACAGCCTTTCATTCCCAGCAAAGAGCCTGGTATGTTTTTAACCATCTGGAGGTTGGGGGTTTTTTTTGTCTGTTTGGTTTTGGTTTTGTGGTTTTTTTGGTTTTTTTTCTTTCCCCCGGAGTTAATGCAGTTTAATAAGTTAGAAATAAAGTCTTGAGCACATCTATCACTGTAGCAGGACCCTCTTCCAGATCAACTTGCAAGTAGATCTTTTGCTTCGACTGTAGAAGAGCTGGTGGAAGTGAAGGCTTTATTTATTTTTTGTTGTTTGTTTGTTTTTGGTTTTTTGGTTTTTTTTTTAATGAGATACAAAGCCGTATTTAATTGTTAGCCACTGTCTTTGTGTCAATGCTGCTACAAACAGGAATGAGACTCTAGTGAAGGCCCTGCATATGACTTTTAAATTTCCAGGTGGGGTACAGTATCTGGCTTATCTGGTGCTTGCTGGGAGGCAGATCCTTTTTCTTAATCTACTTGCTAATGGAAGGAAAAACTGGTCGTTCGAGTTACATGTGGGACATGTGATGTGAGAATGGGCTGATAAGTAAATTGCACCCAGAAATTGATTTGCTTGCTTATTAGCTGTTTTTCCATTTGCGCCAAATGCTGATAGACGCAATAACAATGAAATGCCCTTGGGAAATTTAAGAACTATTTCAATTGCAGCTACTGATGTAATAATAAATTCACATAAATTAGTCAAAAGGAAAACAAAATAATTGAGTCTAATGAAAGCTTAATTGAATAAAATGTGTTGGTCTTGCCTAGTTTTAGTTTACAGAAGTATTTATGTCCAGAATGCAGCAGAGCTCCACGTGACATGCCAGGCCAGTGCAGCAGACTGTCCTTCTCCAGCACATCATTTATTGGCTGCTCATTCTTTGAAACTCTGTGCACAAACCTCTTGCAAAGGCCGTGCTCAGAAAGAGGACAGCTGGGGTTATTATTTGAAAAGCCGATAGTATTCTCTCTAGAAGCCACAGATAAAATGTTTCACATTTCTATTTCAGGCTGTAAACCAGACCGGGCTGTTCTTGAGTGTAAGTTTACCTTCACAGGAAATCCATTGTTTGGAAAGCTAATGGAATCACCACACCCTGTGAGCACACAGATGAGGCTCTCAGATAAATTCTTGTTCTCCATGAATACCTAGAAATTATCTGATAATGCTATTGTTAAATCCCAATATTGAAAATCTTGCAAGAAATGATACTTTTATTTACACAAATCTGTTGGGGTTGGGAACTTGATCTGAGAAAGGAAGCAAATTAGCAAGTAGGAATTTTAATGTCCAGTCCAATGCAAAGATAAATCATCATTCTGGAATAAATCACAACAAGTTATCAAGAACCTAAATTCAAGGGCTAAGATCCTAAAGCAAGAGAGCTTGACCTGTTGTATAAAATTATTGGCAACCCAGTAGCTTTATTTATTCACCTCTGGATGTATACAAACCAAAAACTACTCTGAAGCAACATTATTGCAGAGTCAAGCATTCAAAAAAAATTAGCACTTTCCCCTTCCCTCTTGCTGCAGAAATAGCAGCTGAGTAAAGATAGGAAATTTTCACGTGAAAATGTGTTGGTGATGAACAAGTGCATTTTCTCCGTAGATGAAAGAAGTCCAGAAGAGAGAATTAATACAGCTGTAAAGTACTATGAGAATAGTGTAGACACCAGCACTCTTTTGAATGTCTTGCATTCAGTTCTTATAAAATAAATCTGAGCAAGGAAACCTTGAAATATTGAGGCAATTAGCATCTTAGCAACACCACAATGACATATTTAGAAGTTTGTAATTACTACTCAGCTCCAGAAATGCTGCTGCTTCTAGTATTTTACAGTAGAAAAAGTGATGAGTTTGTCTGTCTGTAAGGATATCCTAGCTCCTCCAGACAAGAAATGCATGGAAATGATGTGAAACATGAGAGAGAGAACTTCCTTCTTTTTGTCTCCATATACAGCTAGACGAGAAATTCAGTTTCATATTAGGTCCCATAAAAAGAGAAGGCCATATCTATTAGCATATTTGGAAAATTCAATAAGAAAATCTAGTTGCAAAACTTGATTTGTTTATATGGTAGTTCTGAGGGTGTGAAATATCTGATTTTTAATGTCATATCTCCCCCTTCCTCCTTATAAAACTAGTCTGGCTAAATACACATAGATTCTTAAAGGAAAAACTAAGGCACATTTTTTTACCTGCATAATCCTGACAAATTTGAAACTGTCACTCTGAAACTTAAGACACTTGAGAAAAAAGGGACAGAGCTTTAAAAATGCTGGTCCAAAGGGCTGAGAGTTTATGAAAACAAGTATTTCTGCTGTCAGCAACTGAAATGAGATCTTAAAGTGGGAAGTGCTGGGCCACCTTCAGGTGTTAGTGTCTACATTGCAGCTCATCCAACTTGTAATGCAAGTTACATTGTTGGACATCAATCCTGAAGTAGCTTTTACTGTGCACAGTTTTGGATAATCCAAATCACAGGTTTTGGATAATCTGTATTTTACTCACTCATCTGCAGGGACAAATGACTGTGTTTACACAGCTGTACTACTTGAGGCTCAATTTAAAGAAAGAATGTACACATGGAGAAGATCCTTTTGCCTTTGCATTTACATTACTGTCTTTCCAATATAACACAAGAATGGTCTCTGTTCTGCTGAGACATACAGACTGCTGCTGTTAGTGAAGCTGTCCCTGCTTCCCTGCTTCATTTCCCCAGAATAGATACCACTGTGCACTGTATTTTCCACATAACCATAGGCATTTCTGATATTTGATGAACATCCACAATATGATTTTTTGATTACACAACATACCCAGCACATTTTAATTGTGTTTGCCCTTTGTTCCTTTTGACCTTTAAGCCTTTGCTTGCAATAAAACCAGTAAATAGACAGAAACAAGCTGCTGTGCCACATCAAATCAGACTACAATTCAAGGAGAAAAATTGTAAATGTGGAAGTGTCAAGCAAGAATACGTTTATCCTGATTCATATAAACACTTTAGTCAAATGCTTTGGGCACAGATAAACAGTCCTTGTGCAATGTTTGTTATGGCTTCACCTGCTCAAGCTGGAAACTGAAAGTGTTTTGGTTAATGGGACAGAAAAGTTTCTTGTAGTTGCTCTCCAGCTGCAAGTACTTCTGTAAGTTATGATGAAGTACTATCTCACATCTTGTAACCACAATGCATTTCAGTGATTCAGTTTTTTAATTTTTTCCCCCACAGAGGAGGAACCATTGCTTGGTAGTGCACTCAGAGTGACTGGCTGTACCTGCTGACATTTCCTGGAAAAGCAGAAATAAATTTTCATGATATCCTTTAATGGACACAGATATAAGTCTTAGTAAAAATGTTTTAAAACTTTTCTTAGAACACTACTAACTTGGGAGGGGTGTTTCAAGTACTTGAAGTTCTTTTCTACATGAAGCTGAGACCTAACAGGTATGAGATCTGATTTCAAGATAGTGGAAAAAGCAGGACAAATTCTGAGGGCTACAACAGAAACATTTGATAGATCCTTTAAAATGTTCTTTAGAACTTAAAAAAAAATTGTTTTATATTAAATGATTGGTAATAGTCCTAGATTTTTTTTTTAAGTTTTATTAGCAGTTTCTGTAATCTCATTCCTATTGTGTCTTGAACTACCTTTAACCCTTGTGACACGTTTTCTGTAATTCTTATGTTACAGCTGCATTTCTGCAGTTTCCTGACTGGTGCAGTGTCTGGGTACTCATAACATGTAGACTTCTACATGGAGGAAAAATTAACTGATTTAGATTTTTGGGTTTTTTTTCCCCAACTCATCCTCCTCAGTATATACAGTCTTTATTTAAGAGGGACAAAGGCATAACACCCTTCCACTCCAGTTGCATTTTTTTTCAAATGTAATTTCTACATTTCTTTCTTGAATATATTGGTTTTTGATCTGTTCCTACCCATGTCTTCCTACTTCATATGACAAAACAAAGCTTGGATAAATGATGCTAGAAACTGTATTATTCTTTGTAGCAAACAAAGAGAAAAATACCTGTAACACTCTCCTGTTCTGAATTAAGTTTTAGTGATCCTTGAGTATTTCCATTTTACAGTGGTCTGCAACATATAATATAGAATAGTTGATAGGAAATAAAGCAAATTTGCAGCACCAAGCTGCATATGGGAGGATTCAGATAAGTGTGTGTTTTAACTCTGGTGTCACCTAGAGAATTGGATGTCTTTATAAGTGAAGTATTTCCAAGGTACAGTTATACTGCAATAAATAAAAAATGTCCACAAAACCTAAGGTAGCCAAAGCCCCTAAGTGATGCTTAATTAAAAAAAAATTGAGAAGTACTTTTTAACATCCCTTCTAGCTCTGCTGATTCTTTCTTTTAAGATTATTTTTACTATTGCAATAGCTAAAAATGTGCTTCTAATAATTTAATATAAAGGGACAAGGATTGAAGGTATTTTTGGAGGAGTTGTTGTTATCCATTAAGAGTGCTTTATGGCACTGGGGTTCAGAGATAGTGAAGAATAGACAACTTGTTAACATTGCACAGAAAAAGTTCAAAAGTAGAATTTTGTTTCTAGGGAAGTTTAAATGTGGACTTCAGTGTGTGTTCATGTATTTATGGGAAAAAGTCAAAATACCTTCACATTCCATTTTAACTCATTTTGCTAATCAGAAGAACTTCTGAGACAGGTGGCAGGATGTCTCATCAAAGTGAAACTAGAGTTGCCCTGCTGAGATTCCACCTGCTATGTAAAAGTGCTACCACCTTCTTGCCAAGTGGAAAGAATTAGCTGACTCCAGCAGATTTTGGGTTTGTATCAGGTAAAAGTGATTCATTAGGCTGCGAGATTGAGCACTAGAAACTGTACACTCCACAGCTAACTAGAACTAGAAACCTCCACCTTAAAATTGTTTAAGAAAATTAATTTCCTAACCATGGTAGTGAAAAAGTGTCCCATATTGTAGTGTGAATTTCCCTCCCCAAGTGTTTCAAACTAAGTCTCTGCCCCTTGGTCACGGGATGAAGAAGCTGTTGGAGTCACAAGAGGCATTCTACACCTAGAAATGAGCTTTTTGTGGTGAAAATAAAATTAGCTGCTGGCATTTCAGTATAATTTGGGAAATGTACTTCAATTTGTACGTACCTGCTGCATTTAGCATTTGTAAAAAGTTAGCACTCTGTGACAGCACTCCCCTCGCTAGCTTTTCATCTCTCTCCCTTGTAATTTTATTTTCTTTCTCCCATTATGTCATGGCTTAGCACAGCTCAGATTAAAAATTTCCCAAAATAAAAATGAGGCTGATAGCAGTAGGTACTATAACATGGTTAGAACTGCAATATAAATAAAAATACCTCCTAACTGTACAAGTTATGTGCAGATTGATCACATTTTACCCACTGGTATCTCCAGTGGATACTGGGCATGGTACTGTGTAATTTTCTTCAATTTAAGATCATATGCCTGTAGCACAAAATATCATGGGCTTGAAAGCAAGTAAACCAGCAGTAGTTTCCTCGTTGCACTAAACTATCACTTGAAATGAACTTAATTTCACACCACAGTAAGTACCACTGAAATCACCATGAGTGTATCAATGAAAGAGCCCATCTATTTTGGCCTGATTTTTGTCCAGTTTGCAAACATTGTGTCTAAGAACTGTTGGCATTGAAAGTGCCCTAATATTTTGAGGGTTAGTAATCAGATTTATGTCTAGAAAATAGTATTTTCCTACCAGACAGAAAAGACCCACCACAAGATCTCCATTTTTCAGAAGTCTCCTGAACAATTTTATTTTAGAATCCTTCTTTAGGTGACATCCTCCAAGCAAAGGCAACATACAGTTAAATGTATCATTTGGAAAGCCATGCCCTGGTTTCTGGATCATCACCTTTGAGTCACAGAATGATTTGTGTTGGAAAGGGGCCTTTAAAGGTCATCTAGTCCAAACCCCTGCAATAAGCAGGGACATCTTCAGCCAGATCAGGTTGCTCAAAGACCCATTTAACCTGACATTGAATATTTCTAGGCATGAAGGCTTCCTTCCCTTCCCTGAACTGCACACACTTGTGGCCTTTTTGCATATATCTTAACTTTTAAAATGTTTTTGATTTATGGAACTGGATTTTGGAATATAAATCCTTGACTAAATTTGTAAGCAATATAATTGTTAGTAAGTATAACAACTGTCACAGTCACAGGAGCTAGCAACTGCACTCTGCACTTGACAACCATCAGCAATCTGCTTATCAACTCAATTTCTCAACTCATCTTTATTATTGTCAGTTAGGAATCAAAACCTTAGGGAAAAAAGATATATTAATTATTTCTGCGTTTCCAGATTGCTCTGGAAGGTTGCTATGGGCACAGAATATTGTAACTCTTCTTGGCATCCCCCAGACAATGCTGGTGGTGGTTGTGCCCCAAGCTCCATGTTAGCACACAGCTGACCCAGAATGCATCAAGTCAAAAAAGAAAAAACAACAGACACTGGCATAATGTCTCACACCTTGCGAGCACATTTGTGAATGTTTACTAGTTCTGGGGAAGAAAAACCAAACAAAAAACCAGCAAAACAAAAACCAACAAGAGGGCTAGTGAAATAAACCAGGGAAGACAAGTGTGACGGAATACAGGACAGAACACCAATATGCAGGACAGCTCTTCTGAGCTCTGGGAGGGGGTGCAAAAAGGATGTGATAGTTACAAAGTATCTATCCTTACAAGCTCTGGCTTTTACGGAAATCACAGCGTCCTCGAACATACTCCTACTACAATTTCTACTTCACATGCTGCCTTCCCCTCCCTGCCGTTTTGTCTCCAAGCACACTGAAGCATTACCAGTGCACATTGCAAACTTTTCAAGTATACGTTGCTTTCCCAGATGAATCTTTAGGAAATTATAGCTACGTTAAACGCCTGAAACTCCGCATCCATCCGAGTTCAGCCGTTTATGTGCACTTTTGGGAAGGGTTTTGTTAAGCCACAAAGGCGGAACCGTCAAGGCTGCTTGGACGAGAGCGGGCCTCTCCCCAGTCCTGCTGTCACCCAGCAGACACAGAGCACGCCTTTTCCACCGCGTACAGAAAATTTCGTGAGATTTCTGTGTTTTCTAGGGATCTTTTCATTAAAACCACTAAGCCTGTTCCCCGGCAGGATGCGCTGGCGCTGCGGGCGGGACCAGCCTGTTGCGGGCAGCAGCGCTGCCGGGGCTGCGGGCGGCCCTGCCGCGGCTCGGCACCGCTGCCGGGGACAAAGCCGCCGGGGCAGGGACCCTTCCCGGCGGGATCAGTTCAGGGGTGCCCCGCAACGCCGTCCCCGCGCCCCGTCTCCGCCGCGCTCCCCCGCGCGGGGCGGGAGCGCCGCGGCGGCGCTCAGCGGGCGCTGCTCTCCGCGCTCTCGCCCATCGCCGGGGTAAACGCGGCCGCTCCCGCGGTGCCCGGCGCGGCGGGGACAGCCCCGCGAGCGCTGCGGGGACGCCGCCGAGCCCGTCCCGCCCGTCCCGCCGGTCCCGGCCGCTCCCGGGGCGGGGGCGCGCGGGAGGAGGCGGCGGGGCGGGGGGAGCGGCGGCGCTGCGAGGTCCGGGGCGCGCATGCGCGCTCCGGCGCTCCGTGACGGGGGCGCTCCCGCGGCACCGGGGCCCGGCTCGCGCTCCCATAGGCTGCTTCCCCCGGCAGGCGCGCGCCCGCGGCGCGGCTCTTCCTACCGCGCTCGCGGGGGCGCGCGCTGCCCGGGCCGTGCGCCGCTGTCACCGCTGCCCGCGCGCCGCTCCCCGCCCTCGGCGCGCGCCCTGCCCGCGCCCCGCGCCCCGTCCCCGCCAGCTCCGCTCCGCCGCCAGCGGGTTCCTGCTTCCGTCTCCTCCCGCCGCTCCCCGCCCGCCAGCCCCGCCGCCCCCCCGCCCGGTACCCGTGGCAGCGGCAGCGCGAGCTCCGCCGGCGGCGCCGGCACTCCGGTAAGGGGATGCGGGGGCTCAGCGGCAGCCGCCGCGGCGGGGAAGCGGGTACCGAGGCGAGACCGGGCTGCTCCGGCCAGCGCTCCCCATCCCTCCCCCGGGCCTGGCGCCGCCGCTTTTGCGACTCAGGCGCTGCTCAGCAACCGCTGCCGCCGCCGCCGGGGCGGTGATGGCGGGGAGGGGGCCGGTCCCTGCCGTGTGCCGGGATCCCCGTGGGCTCCCTCACCTGAGGGTCGCTGCCGGGGCCTGAGGCCGCCGGAGAGCGCGGCGGGGGAAGGGGAGGCCGGGGCTCGGCGGGCGGCCGGGGCATCACCGTGGGCGGCGGCGGGGCCGGGCCGGGCCCGGGAGGGAGATGCGTGCGAGCCCCGGGCGGCGGCGGTGCCCCGGGCGCGGCGCGGGCAGCGGGGCTCCCGCAGCGCGGCTGCCGCGTCCCGTGCGCCGCGGGCGCAGGGCGCGGGGGGCGGCCTCCAACTTTGCTTGTCCCGGGAACTGCGGCCGCCCGAGGGGACGCCGGCTTTTGGCACGGAGGAGGAATACACGGGGAGCGTGGGCTGTGAGCACGGACCTCCCGCTCTAGGGCCGCCCGGTAGCTCGAGGAAGTGCTTGCCTGACACGGGTACAGAGCCAGCGGTTGTTGCCTGGGGCTTTTCCCACGGCGACCTTTCCTGTATTTCGGCACAACTGGCTGTGGTCGTGGATCCTGTTACTGGTAGGCTCTGGCGATTTACCCCTGGGCGAATTAGTGCTTGATGTATGCTCAGGTCTTTCACACGTGTGTGCAAGTAGTGTGTTCTTGATGCACTGCGAAGACCAGGCTGTGACCCTCTGCTTTCAGAAGCTCCTGGTTGAGGGTGCAAGAGGCAGAAACTCTAGTGCTGTGGTGCAGATTGTACCAAGAAGCCTAAGGGCAAAGGCATGAGCTGTAAAATTGCTTGTTGAAAGACTGTAACTTCCTCGGGGCAGTATCTGCTGTCCTTGCGCCCTCAACGCACACATGGTAGGCTGTGATGCACATGCTGTGTGTACATGGATGTGGCAAACAACCCTGTGCTCACAACAATCCTGTACTTTATCTGTGATCTTGTATTAGCACTTGGCACCTCTTGTTCTGTGTGTGTTTGTATACTGAAACATACACATCAGCTGAAAATTGTATGTTTCAGTGTACATGTGTACTTACATATATATACACACATACTCTTTGTGTCCTGAAGTACAGGATCTTAATGTCTAGGCCTGAAAGTTACTGGAGTAAATACTTCAGAATAAGTGAGCATGAAAAGGTTTCTTGATTTTATAGTATTAATCTTATTTATTTTTCCAAGTAATTTTCCACTGCAAGTCATGAAAAACTTCAGAAAAGTTTGAACTGCAAAAGCAAATAAGTGGCCAACTTGCCTGTGCTGCTGGTGCTTGAGGTGCTTTTACAGATGACTGTTACAATTCCTTTCATTATTAGAGAAAACTAGTTATGAGGAGTTGGTGACTCTGCTTTGATGTATTTCCAGTAGTGTCTGTTTCTCCGGTTATTGCAGGTATGCTTACTGCCAGATTTTAGTGATGCTTGCTAAGTTTTATATGTATATCTACCTTAAGCAGGCACAGTGGCATATTTAAAAGTTTGCACATTTTCCCAACTACATGTAATAAGACAGCCTTTTTCAAAGTTGGAAGTATAATTAATTACTCATATTTTCTGAGCTAAAAGCTCAACAATGAGGGAAAGGCAGGAATCAACTCGGAGTGTTGAATCAGGCAAATTCACTCTTTCAGTGATGCAGCTGCCAGGACATTTGACAACTGGGAAATACACAAGGTCAGTTGTAAGTTGCAGCTTTCTTTCCCTTTTAGTCAATTTTCTTCATCTGTTTAAAATTTTGGCGGTTTCATTAGCTGAACGACTGAAAATATACTAGTTCTAGGTAATACAAGGGAAAAAATAAGTTAGCTATACTTGCTGGAGTAGAAATGGAGCTGCTTCACCTTAAGTGAATTGGTAAAGGCTGTACTAAACCACATAGGGACTTCTCTTTGGTTTGACATCTGTGGTTTATGATCACTTTATTGAGACTTCAAATAGAGACTTGATTGTATAATTGAGTGCTTGTGTATTACAAATATTGCACACCATTCACAGTGTAAAAATTTCATTTTTGGTCCATTTCTGTCTTTGTGTGGCTGTATGCAGTAGGTGCTTTATCTGTCAGATCTTTTCTAAACCAAATCATTTTCCCAGGCTTGGAATGTATGCAGTTAAAAATAATAAATGATAATTTTATTTATATTTTATCAGATCAGTCTGTTCATTGACATTTCAGTGGATAAAGAAGAAGGAGATTTGGATTTGAGTATTTATATCTTGTTGCAGAGTCAGAATTAAAGTAAAAAGTCATTACTAGAATCTTAGGCTGGTCTGGAGGGGGAGCTAGTGTCAAAGCAAAAGTGACTTAATTAAAGCTTGTTGTCTGGTCATAGAATATGCTTCTAATACAATAAGGAAAACAAATATAGATGATGCATGCTATGTATGATTGCATTAATATGCATCTCGTGTATGATGAAAATCATCTGCAAGTGAAGTAATGTGTGATTATTTTTTTGGGAAATACAGTATGTGTTTTGCTATCGTGCAACAAAAACTGTATCCAAAGAACTTCTAAGTTGCAAGATCAAGCTCTTACAAATCATGAAATGGCAGAATCAGAGATTCTTGTAATGTGGCCTATAAATGTAGGGTTAAATTTTACATTTTCCCCTACAATGTTGCTTTCAGTTTACAGCATAGAATGGCATAGATGGCATTCAGTGTGCCATACTGAATCCTTTTTCTTGGTATCAAATAATGTGTGGCCTCAATATTTGTTTATGTGCTGTTCATACTGTACTTTCTTAATTTCCTCTTTTGCTGTTTCATTACCCTCAGTCTCTAGTGCTTGCATGTTTCACTAGTAATATTTTCATATAAGTCTCCAGAGATATATTATGTATTCCTTTGTGTTGAATATCCAATTTAGGACCTTTATGATATGATTTTTCAAAATAATCTATCCATGTTTTAATGATTTATGTGTTCTAAGATGTTTTCCCATAAAGGTCTAATTTACTAACAATAATCTGGCTTTTTTTGGTTGTTTTTAATAAACCCCTCAACAGGGATCCATGAATGCATATCTGGAAAAGACCTCATTGCTTGATTTGTAGTATGGTGTGTGCTGATTTAGACTGCAGGTATAAATACTTAAATCTGTTGCAGTTTAACCCCAAGGTACTAAGTCCATAATTTTGATGAAGAGTGAATTGCTCATTAAAAGTTTGTAGAAGTTTTTGATATATATATTTTTTCTTTTAAAGATAATTTGTGCGCAAGAAAGAAGAACATAAAAATTTCCAGGACAGTATTAATTCCCTCACTTTGCCTATAATACCTGTCTTATTAATAACACAGTTGCCAACATTTGCAGTGCATATGGCAAGGTCCTTATATAATATAATATTATTTATTTTTTTCTAACACGTTCTTCAGTAACACAGCAATAGTACCTTGAGCACAAGGGCACAGGGAGCAAGATCAAATAACCTTTAATTTTTGTGATGTGACTATATATATATATATTTTTATTGATGGTTAGGTTTTTGGTAGTCAACTGTTTAAAACTCCACAAAATTCTGTGCACATAAGCAAAATGTTCAACATTCTAGATTTAAAAAAAAGTCAGAAAACCTGATGGACACGAGGATACCCTCTGTCTTGTGGGATTGCACATATGACTAATATGTATATAGCATATAAGTCTTTAAAAATGCTGAAATTTGTCTATTTTGCCGTGAGACTTATGCCACTTGAGCTAGCTGGGAATGTGATACTAGTAATCTGTAATTCAGCTGTGCTCCAAATGATGTTGTCTGTGTATTGTTTTCTGAGAATTTGAAGTATTTGAAAGTAGAGGTGAAACTCTGTAATCTTGGGCTCTATTCCAGGCTCTGGGAGTGAACATATTCTATTGGATGCTGATTTTTCTGCTTATTCCTTGTGTGATATCCCTGTCCTAATCTTCTTTGCCCTATCCTGAATTTTTTATTGCAATTCTATTTTCCCCAAGTAAACAGTTTGTTTCTTGCTAAAGGGCTTTCTAGTACTGCTGTGCATAGAGGTTCTAACTAATAAATTGTTTATCCCAGTTTCTTTCACTGTTTGAATCACTCCTAGCTTTTCACAGTCTTGTCTGCTGGTCTCAGATTTCTGTCTACTACCCTCAGTTTCACATCCAGTTCTCTGTCATAGAAAGGATCTCTCCTCTCTGTGTTGTGCATTTCCTCTGGCTCCTGTTCTGTCTTCTGTAGTTTTCCCCCTTCAATTTTGTGCTTCATTCTTCCTGGCTTCCCTCATCTGAATTTGTTTTTTCCTTTCCTGCCTGTCTTCCCAGCTGTCACAGACTTGGTCTTTATCCCAAATTCAAGATTGTGTTCATTGTGTCAAGTGTATCAGCTTTTTCCCATGTTGCAGTTCTTTCTTTAGTCAAATTTTATTGGTTCCTCTCTTTTAAACTCTCTTGTTTACATGGATAGCTTGCGTTTTCATACTTGTTGAATCCAGCAGGGGTATCACTGAGATGATAAATTTAGATGCCAGTGATCCATCCTGATAGGAAAGCAAGCAGGCCTATAAAGAGATGAGCTTGACTGTGTGGGGAACTCATGTCTGAGCTGCAGTGCAAAAATGGGATATACAAACAGGGGCAGCTGGGATAGCTACGAAGGAGAAATTTAGAAAAATTGTCCTGGTATATAGGGATGACATCAAGAGAGCCAATGCTCATCTAGAGATGATGCTTATGAGGGAGATCAAGGGCAGCAAGAAGAGTTTCTTCTGGTACTTGAGTAGTGAAAAGCAGGACAAGTAAAAGATGAGCTTCTTTTGGAATGTGATGTGTCATAGTGGACCCAGATAAGGCTGGTGTACCCTGATCCTTCTGTTCCTTACTGAGGCATCACCAGCAGGGTCTCCCCGGCCTCTGTGCTTAGTAACAAGGGTTTGAGGAGAGCAGCTGCCAGCAGTGGCTGAGGATTCGGTTGGGGATTATTGAGATGACTCGAATCCTACCAGTGCATGGGGCCAGAAGGACTGTGCCTGTGAACTTTAATAGAGCTGGCCAGTGTCACAGCGAGGTCCTTCCCTAGCACCTTGGATACCAGAAGACCCTCTCAATGGCTGAAAAAATGTATATGTTGCACCCTTCAAAAAAGGCCAAAATACTGCCCAAAGAGCTACACACTGGGTAGCTTCCTTTTTGTCCCTGGGAAAATAAGGGCATAGGTTTTCTTGGAACACATTTCTGGTCACAAGAAGGAAGTGAATGGGAGCAATCAGCATGGATTTGTCAAAGGTAAATCATGCATGACGAGGCAGATTGCCTTCTGTGGTAAGCTGACTGAATATTTGGAAGAGGTAAGAACAGTGGATTTAATTTTCCTGAACTTTAGCAAGATTTTCAACTCAATCTCCAATGATATTCTTCTATTCAGATTGAGACATTACAGATTGCTGGAGAACTAGAAGATATAAAAAAGACTGGTTGGATGGATGGATGGATGGATTCAAAAAGAAGTGCTTAATGTGTCATATAGGGAGCTTGGTAACAAGAGGGGTACTGCAGTGATTTGTGCTGAATAGTGCCAAAGTATGCTCTTGTGCTTGCAGATGACACCAAACTGGGGGTGAGAGTTGTGCTTTTTGATGGGGCTGCTGCTCAGGGGGACTTTGTCACTGTGAACACAAGGCCCATCTGGAGCTTTATTCAAGAACTGCTGCAAAGTCCTACACTGGTGAAAGAGGAGCACCTTGCAGTGGTACAGTCTGGGGACTGACAGGCTAGAAAGCAGCTCTGCCATAGGCAGGGACACTTCCACTAGAGCAGGTTGCTCAGAGCCCCATCCAGCGTGGCCTTGTATACTTCAGGGATGGGACATCCAAAACCTCGCTGGGCAGCCTGGTCCAGAGTTCCACCATTTTAACAGTAAAAAATTTCTTCCTAGTATCTTATCTAAACTTTCCCTCTTTCAGCTGAAGGTCATTTCCCCTTGCCTTATCACTACATATCCTTGTCAGAAGTCCCTCTCCAGCTGTCATGTAGACGCCCTTTAGGTACTGGAAAGTGCTCTAAGGTTTCAAAGGAGCCTTCTCTCCTTTTCCTCTCCCTTTCCCTCTCACTCTCCACAACCCTGAGTCTCTCAGCCTAATGAAAGGAAGGGCAGCAACATCCTGGACATTATGAGAAGGAACACAGCCAGCAGAGAGAAGGGAAGTGGTTGTTGCTCTCTACTTGGTGTTCATTAGATTGCATTAGAGTGCTGTGCCCAGTTTTTGGGATTCTCAATACAGGAAAGACATTGATAAATAGAAGTGAAGTTGGTGGAGGACTACCAAGATGATTAGCTGCAACACTCGTCCTGTGAGGAGGGGCTGGGAGAAACAGGTGATCTCAGTGGGATCACACAACAACATACTGGTTTTTTTTGAGGACATCACTGAGAAGATGGAGTCAGGCTCTTTTACTGAGGTGTTTGGGGAGAGGACATGAGGCAGTGTTCATCAGTTGAAACACAGAAGGTTCAGGTTTGATATAAAGAAAAACTTTCCATGGGGGTTATTGAAGCTGTGTAGGAGGTTGCCCTGAGAAGCTGTGCAGCTTCTGTCTTAGAGGTTTTCAGGACCCAAATAGGAAAGCTGAGCAACCCATTCTTATATCTGACTTTGAGTGGGGGATTGGACTGAGGGACATGTGAAGGTCCCTTCTAAGTTATGTTATCCTGTGAGTCTACAGCTGTGGATCTTTAGTTCCCAGAAGTCTTACAGGAATGGAATAAGTACAGACAGAATATGTAGGTGGCTCAGCTGCAACATATCAAAACACAATCAGTAACAGTAACATTACAGTGAGCTTGACAAAAGCATCACTTGTATGTCAGAGTAAGCATTTTGCTGTCTCTTAGAAAGATGCATGTACAGCTTAAAGCATATGAGTGATTAAACTTTTTGAAGAAAACCTTTTGTGATGAGGCAAAAGTGTATTTTTATGTAGCTTTCCTTGGAAGGAGGAAAAATATGTTTTGCATATCATGTAAAAGTTGAAGCAGCTTTGACATAGACACCTGGCACAGAGTGGGTCATCTTGAAAAGCCTTTGGCAACTTAAATGAAAAAATTATTCTTCTACAAGGAAGTATCTGTCAGCCTTAAAAATTGGTGATCTCTCTTGGTTGTTTGTCATGATATGTATGTATATTCATATTATGTAGCTCATAATGCATCATTTCAAGGTTATGATTTTCTGACAACCTGTTAAATCAGTTGCAATCAATTCTGATTTCCAACCCCCCCGCCCCCCCCAAATATTATATACTAGATCCCTCAGATGATTATTGTTTCTTCCTGCTCTTTTCTCCCTCCCCTGCCACATTTTCAGGGTGAGGAATAAATAAAAGAAGAGATGTAGTCCTAAGATGCAAGGAGCCCAGTAACTTTTTTGGAAGACTTTTGGCTAAAAGTCTTCAAATCAGAAGAGTTGCCTGTTGCAAAGAACTACTGTGAAATAACACGGTGGGTGTATATGTATAGTTAAAATTTATTTTTCTTTTTTGTTATTTAAGTATGAGATGTTATATGAGGAATGATCTTTTTCTGAGGTTTTTGCCTCTTCATTAGATATCCTCCCTAAAACAAATGGTGATTTCTGTAGCAAAGCATAGTTTCCATGAATAAATGATTGTATTTAGTTCCTTCAAATATTAGATATTTATAAGTATAATGTGCATAATTTATTTTCAGAATATATAACATGGTAAAAATAAATACTTCATCTGTTGGTCATTCTAGAGCTTGATGAAGTTTGTGCTGCTACAATTGCTTTGTGGTAGCAATATTCTGAATTTGAATGCTTTTTAGGAGTGTGCTTTCATTATATGCTTGCTTCATAATCTTATAGTATGATGAATAATTTTCTGTAATGTTAGAGAATTTCTTTTGTGAGGCAGTTAATAGCAATAAATATCACAATGACATTATTAATTCTGCATTCTACAGACTCTTCAGAAGCTTGTGGAACATTGCTGTGAATATCTTACGGACATCAATTTTGACTTGCTGTGAATTAAACTCTTTCTTCAAAGCATTGCTCTTACAAAAGGTTTTGTAGAAGAGCAGTAGGAATTCTCTTCCCATAACCTCCCAATGTTCATCTTTGGTTTGTTATATTACTTTTGTTGTACTTCAGCATAGTTTGTTTGCGCAGTGACAAAGTAACTTTTCAAAGTAAATCTGATTTGTATAGGTACCAATATATTTGTTAAGCTTTTTGGAATTTATTTAAGTTTTGTTTTTAATGTATGTAATAAATATCAAAGTAAGAATTTATCCAATACGCTGTTTATTGAAGACCTCATAAAACATATAGTAAAAACATTTGTTTAAATCATTGATGTATTCAATTACAAAAATTTCTTCTTAAAACCCTTTGTCTCTAAGGAAAAATCTCTTGACCAAGTTCAGAATGTGAGCTTTCAGATTGCATGGAACCTTTGTCTTTAGCTCTGTGCCTCTATTTATGATGATAAAATATGTAGTATACCTGATATGCTATACTTAGCTGATATTTTTTTCTCCTTTTGAGTGCTTGCTAAACAACTTCCTTTGTTTGACAATCAGTGCTCACACAGCAACAGCAAAAACTGTTCCCTCTAAAGGACACAGTCATGTGGCTGTAATGTGTTGATGTGTCTGTCCCCCTCACCCCCTTTTTGATTTTCTTCCACCCCTAGTTGTATAAAACCATTCATGGCAGTGCACCTATGTCTTTAGTTTCTCTCAGCTGCCTAGGCAAGCATTTGTTTCTTATTTAGGGCAAGATTTGAAAATACAAGAGAAAAACTTAAAACCAAACATAAATGTTTTCCTTATTTTTGAGGGTTTAACTGAGATATCTTTGTGGTATTGTGCCATGTCTCAGTATGCTTAGATAGTCTCTGCCCTTCCTTTTTCTGTAGTCTGGGGTTTAGAATGACTTGTTCACAGTTTAGAGTCTTCTCGATGCATGTCTTCACATTTCTGTTCAATAACTAAATCTGTTTCACAGTTATCTTGGGATTTGTTTTTTAACAGTACAGCATCTGACTTTTTGATCTGTCTATTGCTTGGGGTGTTTTTAAGTTATAGCAGCTAGGACAGCATAAATTACACCTTTTTCCTCACGTGGCCCACTGGAGGCATTCAGTGGCATTGAAAGATGTTCTCCTTGAGTTATTCTTCATTACAGATGCCTACTCAGCAGTCTGGATTTTGGACTGAACTGCTAGACATTCTCTTTGCAATGGTTTTTGTCTTGTAACGTCAATGAGGTGGTGCTGGACTAGGTATCAATACTCTGGAGTTTGCTCTGCCAGGCTGTAAAGATGGATGGCAATTTTGGTAGTCTGGCAGCTTACATTACATCCTATGACAGTATTTTCAAATTCTGCAGATATATGCTTTGTGTACTTCCGAGGGAGCGGGGGATGTCCCCTGGCAGGTTGTTGATGTTTTTTTCTGATGTAACTTTTTTTCAGTGGCAGCAGGATCCTTGTAATGCATGTGAGAAAGCCCTTTTATCCTTCTTCACTTAATTACAACAGATAGTGCTCTTACAGATGAGGAATTTGGTATAAGTAGAGCAGAGAAGGTTTGTCTCTCAAGGAGCCAGGCATACATATGAGATACAGAGAGATCAGCATAATTTAAAATGCATGTTTGATTTTCCTGTACATCGTACTGCAGCATCATGCATAGGTAATGTTAAAAATTCTGCAGATTCTGTGTCTACAGAAGAGCTGAGAGACCATGGTCTGTACTCAGTTGGTTGCTCTTAAGACCCTTCTCTATGTGTACACAGTCACTCACAGTTTATCCTTAGGCACATTAAACACATCTAGTTGTTTCAAGCTGTTGGAATAAGAATAGGAAATATCCCAAGGACTGAAATCTGACATAGGGTCATAAAACCATGAATTGAGATGTAACAGGGTATGCTGGCATCTCTTCACCAGAGATGTTTTGATGCTAGACTTTCCAAAGAATGAGTTTGAAATACTGTTTTACAGAGCATTGATTTTTGCTTACTTCCAAATCCACTGTGTCCTGAAGTCCTGCAGCAGATAAGATCCTGCTATCCTGGCTTTGAAGAGACAGTCACAGTTTTGTGACCAACTGTATTTTCAGTTAAGACTTTCAAGACTGTGCCTTTTGTGTTCTTATGCAGATTGAGAGTACATTTACTATTCTAACTGTATCAGTCTCAGGTTTGCTGTTTGGGTGCTGTGGCTCTTTGGGCTGGGCTTGCTCATTTTTCACAGGAATGGAAGGGGAACTGACACATTTGTATGCCTGCTGAGTGGATTAGTTAACTGCATGCATGTCTCCAGTGTTGGTTTGTTCACAATTACAGGTTTCACCTGTGGTTAAAATACCTTTTTATCCAACTTTTTATGTCAAGTGGACACGAGTTGTCATTAGGAAAGATTAAATCTAAGTCCTTTTTAGCTGCAGTTTTTTGTTGATGTGACGTGTTGATGTGACATTTCCCCCCCACCCCATCAGATCTTTGATTGGTCCTTTCATATTTGTTAACTTTGGGGATGCCTTTTGTTGTACTTCGGCCTGTCTGATTCCAAGTTTTCTCCTGCTTACCTAACATCCTGCTTTGTCTGGTGGAGAGCCCTTTTCTTAGAGTAGACATTTGGAAGATGAGCATAAAATTGACTGTGGTACAACATAGTTCAGATTTTCAGGAGTTTTCAAGTCATGCCATGCTGATTAAGGCATTGGTTTGATATCCTGAATGTTATGGAGTCATAGAATGGTTTGTGTAGGAACAGACCTTTAAGATTATTCATTTCCAACCCCCCTGCATGGGCAGGGATACCTTTCACTGGACTCCCTTCAGGTACTGGAAAGCAGCAATTAGGTTATCCTGAAACCCTCTCTTTTTCAGGCTGAACAAACCCAGTTCTGTCAGTCTTTCCTCATAGGAGAGTTGTTTTGCTATAGATTGTTTAGAAAATGAAATTATTAATTTTGGCCATTTGATTTTATAGATTTATATGACTAATTTTTATGCTTTCAAAAATCTGAGCTAGTAAATGGAGTTAATAGTTTAGTGTCCCATCAGAAATGTTAACCAAGGTGTCAATTACATGGTTATATTTAGAAATAAGTGGGAAAAATAGTAAGCAGAATTGTATCTTATTTATTTCATAGTGCTATTTTGAAGGTGCATGCAGGCCTTTTGATGCTGAGTCAGGCCTTTTGGCTTTCTTCATGTTCATATAGCTAGTATAAATACAGAAACACTTTTTCACAGTTCCTAAATTTTCATTTAAATATATTTCCTTGTGACGCTGATGTGAGATGCTGCAATATGGTCATATTGTGTTAGACAGCAAAGGTGCAACCTGGGTGTTCCTGAAAATGTTTATTGCTGAGAAGTTTGTAAATAGTGGGTAAAACTCACTGGCAACTATAAGTCAAACATATTTAGCCAGTTTCTTGTTTCTTAAATGGGTTTACTGTGATCTGACTTCTAGGACAGTAGAAACCTGCTTGTGTACCTAATGTTCTCTGTGCCATTTTGTTATGCAAGACCTCCTTGAAGTCATAAGCAAATAGGAAATCTTTAGATTGCTAACCTTTTGTTAGTGGCTTTTCTCTTGAAGTCTTCTACAGTTGTGTAGTACTTAACTTCTTACTGTCCTTGGCAGAAGCAACCACAATGAAATTGATTATTTATCTGGTTTAAACATATCTTATCTAAAAAGGTTATAGTTTTAACTGTTCTTTTCAAAATCATTAGTACTGTGAAGTGGAAGCATTTGGAACGCTCCTTTGGACAGTTGTTTTCTTGGTTTTTCCTTAAAAATATTTCATTAATATGGTGTTTATTAACTGCCATCACCTGGTGTTGAATTGTATCTAGAGTTCAGAGCTCTATTATGGCTTTTTTTTTATTCTTACGTTAGGTCAGATGTGATTGTAGATGAAAAAATGCTCTGAACTGTGGATTCCCATCTGAGAAATCTTCAGCTGTGTTTGCATATGCTGTGTGAAGACTTACTGATATTTTGAAGGTAGATAGTCCGAGATGTGCAGTTAGTATGTGCTAACATAAAAAAAATACAGTGTGACAGTATATAAGAGTAAACAATGGTAAACCAAAATGGAATATTGTCATTTGAACTGATTTCTAATGGCATTTGTACTATTACAAGTGTCTGTCTCCCCTTAATTACTCTAATTACATATGTGTAATTGGTGACAGCATGTACAGTGTGTAAAGATATTTGGAAGGCAGACTCATTAGTTTTTGAGGGTGCATTTTGAGCTTCAGCAAAACATTTTGTCTCTCATCTGTCTTTTATGTTGTGCTTTCTGAGCTTTAGGCTTCCAGTTTCCTGATGGAAGTGTATGAAGTGTAGTGACAAGTTTGTCTTTCTTTATCCCGTAGGCTCTCTAATGAGTTCAGTGATGGACAGCACTGATGTCAAACTGTGTCTCTGTAAAACTAAATGTACAGTGAGAGCTGCTACAAATTTTGCTTGTATATCAGGTTTAAGATTACATATTACATTTTTTTAATGTTGTCTCAATGTCTTTTCTTTCATGTTTCCCAGAGTTCCTCCATATACTACCTTTTCTTTTCTTACTGTCCTATTCTGGGATCAGGATTTAGCAGAAACCCCATTTTCATAATTCTGTATCTCTTGGTGTTTGAATACTGCCTTGTTTTCTTTGCTTGGTGTCTGCCAGCATCTCTTGACTGATGGGAAAGGGTGATCTATGGTTAAATGAAGCAGCTGTTACAAAGGAGAACAGAAGTGATGCTTGGTAAAATTTGTAAAGTTCTTTGCTGTTTGAAAACTGGGTTATATGTATAGGGTAGATTAAATTTATCCATATTATATGCATATAGACAGAGGTATGTACAAAAATATATAATTATAGCAGATTATACTGGTCACATAGTGTGGCTTGTGTCACAGTCGTTGGGTATTGTAGGGAAACCTGACTTACTACCAATCTATGCTTGCTTTGGGTGTGAATGAAGCACTTTTTTGTGGAGCCTTTAACCCATGGTAAATTCATTGCAGTGTCTGTCTGCTCTCCTTCATACAGTATAAACTGAAAGAGAAAAAAGAGGAAATTCAATTAGATTAAAAATCAACATGTAACTTTTTTGCTTTTTATCCCTAAGTAGGAAGGACATATGTATAGTTTGCTAAATATTTTTTTTATAAATTAAACATGGGAGGAGTAAGAAAATTTTACAAGATTGGCTAATGGATAGTAAAAGTGGGAGATAGGAAAACAGCAACCACTTCAGGAAGAACATTGAAGTGTACATTTGAAGGAGTAGTCTCTTAATATCATGCTGCTTTAGTCTGTTTGTGGTGAAGCCTGCTCAAGGAAAAGATGTCAAAAATTTTTCCAACACCAGCAACTTAAAGACCTCAAATTTCTCTGAAATGAAATGTACCCTAGTATTGGTACATATTTTTTTTCCTAACATTTAGGTTCTGTAAAACTTGGTGTGCAGTATCAAGGAATATATTCCAAGGCATTTTCTGCTGCACCGAATGATATAAATTACATGGGTTTTCTGTATAATATTAATACTGATGGAGTTATATTTAATACAGATTTTCAGCTTCCTTCATTATCAGGCACCTAACAGGCATTGCAGAAAAGTCTTTCGGATTTTGTTACTGAAAATCCCTGACCACTTCTTTGATCTTAATTCCAAGGATCTTAAATTTGATAGTCTTCTTGACTTTGTTTGAAGATTTGTTTGAAGATCTACCTTTGAATAACCTGTCTGATAAACATGGACATTTACCATGTCTGATAAACATGGAGCTGCACTGCTCTCAAGGGAAGCAGTGTTGTGTGTTCCTTTTTTTTCTCAGCTTCCTGGTTGCTGAATGCTGCTTGCATCTGTTCTTAGCCTTCCCACGGAGGAGCAGTGGCAGCAGTACAGAATTGATACTATCTTTGAAATCTGCACAGCTGCTGGTATGGGTCTGAGTCACAGCAGTGAGGTTGACCACAATCTTGTTAATGCACTGCTACTTGACCAGTCAGTTAATAAATGCAGAATCACTCAAGCTGATCGATGATAGACTTTGAAATAAAGTGCTATGATTTTTATTTGGTTCTTCTTTGAAAAGCTTTAAAGAAAAGATGAAATTACGTATGAATTCCTAGTATAATTTCCATAGCAAAATCAAACCATGTGCTCACTGTGGGTGGGTTTGAAGAACTTACCTTTTTCAGAAGGTAGAAAAAAAATGAAGAAAGAAAATGGTGAGGCATCTAAGGCACAATAGAAAATGTGGTTTCTTTCTTTTAATTTACTAAATTAATTGTTTCAATTCATACATAGAGGATTTTTAATAATTCTGTTGGTATTTTCCTTGTGTGTTCACATCTCTTTCAATATAAATTTTTTTCTGACTGTAAAAGACTTGAGTAATGGTATTTGTAGGGGTAGCTGGTATTTGCAGTGTAAGGTATATATTTTTTAATTTTAAAAAAACTTCACCTGCTTTATGACAGAACTTTGATAGTATGAATTAAATTCCACAGTTTAAAATGATTCTGCAAAATTAATAGCAATATTCTCTAGCTTTTTTAATATAAACATGAACCAGAAACAAATAAGACTTTTTTTAATTGGCTTACAGCCATGTTCCTTTGTGTTGTGTTTTCAGCATCACAGTTGTTTTTCAGTAAAATGTATGGTACTATCTTTCTTCTCTGAAGCTTGCTGATTTTTTTTTCCCTGTGGCTGTCAAACATTGTCTTTTAGTAGGGTGGACTTTCTCTTTTGAACTAATTACTGCAACTGATAACAAATAAACTGAGTGAACAATTTACTCCCTCAAATTCAAAGCCTTTAAAAAAAAATTGTTTCTTGACCTGATTTTAAATGAATGGGTTTTGCCAGCATTTCAGCTTGTAGATTGTTGTTTTTTTCTATATGTTGACTGTATTCTCAATTAAAAACATTCTTAATTGGGTTTTCCTGACAGCTTTTTTCCCAGTCTTTTCATTCATTAGCCATTGTCTTTAGAGTGTTCTTTCTGTGTGGTTTTCTTTCCTTTATATTTTCTCATTCTTTTGGTTGAATTTCTAAAGATACTTACTACTTTCTCCTCTTTTTTTAAATGTACTTTTCCAGACTTTATCTGCACTTAATTTTAGTTTCCTTAAGCTGGTTTGATTTCAAATCCCCTTTGACTGCATCATCACTAATAAAGTGGACCATTGTCTGTTACTGAGGACAGCTGGCACAGATTGAGATTTGTCCTTTCTGTTAATCTTTCAGCCTTAAAACAGGTAGCTGTGTGCGCAGTGCTGTTGGAAGTTTTCCCAGCCATGTGATAACCCTCAGATTGTTCCCAGAGGTTGGGAGAGTGCAGATAGCCTTTATCAAAAGTATTTCAGGACTTGTTCTGGCATGATGATTTGCATTTCAGTGTCTGGGAAAGTTTTAGTCTTTAATATATTGATGTAACCTTTCAGGTTAACTTTGTAAATGTAATAGTTAAGCCAGTTACTAACTAGAGGTTAACTTAGTTTTATCTGTGATCTGCTTCCTAAAAGGCCTGCTCTGTGAATCATTAATATTAAATCCTATGCTTTGAATGATTCTGCCAGCTGTCTAGAAAAAAACCCAAACTATACCAAACAACCAAAAAAACCCTACAAAACAACGAAAGAAACAATCTCAACAGTCCATCCATCTCCCTCATCCACTTAAATTTTCTGGTTTGGTAATTTATAGGAGGTCTACATTTTCCTGCTCATTGTAACTTCCCCATTCTAATGTTATGTGGAGTGTTTAGCTTCTTTTGCAGTCTGTATTTCAGAGCAGACTAATTTGTAAATATTCAAGAGAAGACTTCCTTCCCCACCCTATATATCTGTCCTCCCTGAGCCAAGTGTGCCTTCTAACAGGATGGAGGATCTCACGAGATGTGTTGTGTCAGTTGAGTTATATTTTTGTTTACTTTCCAAGATTTGCAGCCACCCTTTTTTTATTCCCATAGTTCTTGTGTTAGCTTGATGCGAAACAGAAGTTTGCAAAGAAGCTCTGGAGATATTCTGCTGTTTGCCACCTTCTCCTCCCTGTGACCCTTTAGCTACCCACGCTTGCCACTCATTCCTTTGGAGCTGTGATCTAGGTTGCCATTTGTAAGTCTTGTTATTTTATTAAAGAGGACAGTCTTTGCCTTTAATTTGCTCACTGGTGATTTGAATGACAGCAGAGTTTTAGCCTGCCAGGCTGGGAAGCACAGATGGCACTTCACATGGCTGAGAAAAAGTGGAACTCTGGGGAAAAGAAGCATATGTTTTCCTGGATTTGAGAGAACAAAAAGAGGTCCAGTGCTTGAAGTGTTTTTCCAAATTTTCCCCAGATTTGCACTACACATGCAATAATGTAATGCATTTAGCAATGTTACTCTAGCATACAGGAAGCTCTGTAAAGTGAAAAATGTAGGCCTGCAGACACTGAACAACAGTGATGTGTCTTCCAGGAATGATGGGATGTGTCAGCTAGGGCCATACAGATAAAAGGGAGAAATGAGTCAACTGGTTGGGCCATTGTGTCTTGAAGGAGAAGAGCAGGAAGGAACTTGAGAACTGTGCAATAATAGGTTTATTACCTTCTGAGTCACCTGCCTGCTGGCAGGTGGATAGGTTAAAAATGTGCTTATATTTGAGATGTTATTTTGTAACTTAGTTCTTCATTTGGCCCTTTAATATGTCCATGAAAGAAGTCAGCAGATTCTGAACAGTGCACTGTTCTGCGTACTGCATCAGTTTTGTAGTGTTCTGAGTTTGTGCCTTGAGAAACCATTAGATGTCAAAATTTCAATATCACGAAGAACCTTTGTACCTTAAAGCAACTATTTTATATTTTCTTCTCCAAAGGATAAGCACTTAATCATAATAAATTTTGTTTCTATATATTATTTGTGCTGTTAAAATGGTGTACTCTTAGAACAAGGTCAAAGTGGCAAAGTACTGTGTTATGAAGAAAAACAAGTGTGGGGAGATCTTTGTATTTTATGCTTATTTTGATGAATATTGAGGGAAAATGCTCCCAGATCTGGCTTGACTGAAAGTGGAATTTCATTGACCAACTTCTATGTTCTTCTCAAACCAGTGGTAATCAAAGCTTATTTGAAGGGGAATTTCCTGTACCAAATTGAACTGCAGAAAGAATCCTGTGCACTTCTCTGCAAAACAGATGATTCCTGGGAGCTGCTTCTCTGTGCCGCAGAAGTTTGATGATTTGACTTTGTACCTTGCATATGCCAGCTTTTTTAGCTCTTAGGAGTAAGGAATCTGAATAAAAAAAGCAGCAGAACCAAACCCCAAACCATTATGTAATGTATGTAGAAAACCGTATATGACTTTTAAAATATATACATTAAAAAGATTAGCTTTCCTTCTGTCTCCATGGGATGTTTTTCTTTCCATATTTGTTTAAGGAAATTTGCTTAGTACCAGCAATTAGCAATTAGCAGTGCTACCAGGCAAATGGATTGATGGGTATAGGAGAAATCAAATTCAATTTTTCTCCATTAGAAACGTACATTATCTCTTAAAACTGGAAAAATAGTGTTCTGAGCCTCACTTGGCCTTACAAAAGGAATAATTTTCCATTTCTTTTTCTTTACCAATGTACTGATTTTTGCTGTAAGTGGTTTTGTTGTGTTTAAATGTTTTAAGTTGTTTAAAATAGATTCCTTTCATGCAGTGTTCTCCCTAACATAGGTTCAGTCATTTCTCTTGAAACTTGAAACTGTAGAGCTGGCAGTGGAAGATGTGGGTGACTTTATTAAAAAGCTAGTCTGTGTGCTTCAGAAATTGCTTGGACTAGAGAAGGTAGGATTATCATGCTTGGGAATAGATTTATGTGATTGGAGTAATAGAAAATGTTTAATAAATAAAAAATAGGTTGTAAATTCATGTACTTGAGCACTGGTGAGAACTCTGGATAGACCCAGACTGGTGATCAGAGGCAGATTGCTGTTGTATGACCCAGCTCATGATCCACTTCCTTCTCAGATGATGTGGCTTGGTGAGAGTAGCATGGTTCTAAACCACACCAGCTGGTTTCTAGCTTTTAAAAACAGATTGTTAGGACCAGCCAATAAAGCATTAGTTGATCTACATTTAGATTGGCATTAGCTCTGATCACAGTCACACTCAGAAAAGAGCAAGTCATTTGGATAAGAAAGAACTGGTAGTGTGATTAAGCTGAACTTGCCTTCTTAGAGGAGAAAGAAAGCATTTGGCAAGTAGGACCCGGGAAGAAATAACAATGGTCTTTATTGTGTGTGAGGGCATATATGGGAGAGAAACATCTGAAAATAAATATATCTGAGGCATAAATTTACAGCAAAATCTTGTTTGAAAATCAGAGGATGAGGTCTAGTCCCAAAAAAGAGGAGAAAGAAAGTCAGTGGCTCAAGATGATATTTTATGAATTTATCTGAGAATACTGTGTAAGATGATGAGGTTGATCATGGACTCAGAGGGTAGAGCAGATAAGGAAATATATGATTGTTATTTGTCATAAAGTTTTCAGTTTTCTGTTCAAATTCTGTTCATCAGATGTACTACTGGTATCCTGTCCATACCTAAAGGGAATGTTAATGGTTTTTATTTTTTTCTCTTCTGTGCATGTTTATATTCTTCTGAAGCAGAGACAATTTGCATTCTCTAAAGGTGGGATTTTGAGTGATGTGTCTGATTGTCCTGTGGTATTGGGAAAGTAGTCCTGGCCTGGCATATGGGTCTAGTGTCTCTGTTCAGAATTAAATCAGTTTGCCCCAGTCAAATGGAGAAAGGATGGGAAAAGTGTTTCCTTTTTTTCTTCCTCCTTGCTGCAACCCTCTGTATTCCTAAGGTGATGCAGGTATTTTTATCTAACATTTCTGTAGCTACAGTCGCTAAAGCATGGCATCCTTGAACTCTATTACCTTGCTCTTGTGCTTTCAAATTTTTTGTCTTTTTGAAATGCAACTTAAATTACATGAAAAGTGTTGATGAAATGTTTTGAACTTGGTTTTGGTTGTAATGCAGGAGACTGGATTGAACACCACAGATATTATTGAATCCTTTATAAGGATATATATATATAAATAGATTAGTTTAAAAAAGAGAAAGAGAAAAAAGGTAATGACTAGTCTTCCCCAGAAATCCAAAGTCAGAACGGGGCATATAACTAAAATTTTCTATCCATAAGTTCACTTCATTACCTTTGTCTCCAAAAAGATCTGTGTAAGGGAGCAAATTTAGCTGGAAGGAGCTGCTGTCTAATTAGTGATATTTGTAAATACTCTTGAGGTGGTTGAAGCAGAAATGCAAAGATTTTTAAAAATACTTCCAGTCTTTACATTATGAATAGAATTAAAATCTCAGGGATTTATTAGTAATACTGGGTTGTAAAATTGTAAACTTTTTGGTAGTTTTGAATGTTTCAGAGTAGACTGGCTGTTTTAAGATAATCACAATTTATGTAAAGTGACTGTATTCTTTTTATGGAACTGTGGGAAAAAACCAAAAGAGCTTTATTTCTGTCCTTTTAGTAAGGTAGAGCACGGTGATT
The DNA here is from genome assembly GCF_036417665.1 of Passer domesticus. NCBI lineage: Eukaryota > Metazoa > Chordata > Aves > Passeriformes > Passeridae > Passer > Passer domesticus. The sequence goes on from NC_087479.1 coordinate 39,829,282, forward strand.
TGCCCAGCCTGGTAGGACTGGAAGGCCTTTTGGTACTGCTTGCAATTCTGTTGCTTACAAATAAATCAACTTGTAAATTTAGTAATAGTTCTTTTCATTATATGAAATTTAAATGTTTCTATTTCATGTTTACCATGAGTCAGTCTGTCTAAATCTATTTTTCCATATGTATGGCTCACATAATGTGCTACCTTCTACTTGTTAATGAGGTTGGAAGCATGAACTTGTAAGAAAATACATCATAATGCTTCATACAAAAGTAAGAATAAGCATCATTCTAGACCATGCTGTAATGTGTTCCCTCCAGGGCTACCTCTTGCAGCATGTGGACTCTGAATTTTGTTCTGCTTGGCTTCTTGAATCACCTTCAGCTGAAATTTTTCAATTTTTGTGAAGCAGGCAGTGCAGCTGATTTGATGAGAGCTACAATAAAATAATGAGTTTATTTTTTCTGATTTTGCTTTTTATACATGGAGCAACTGGGTTGTATTTTTTGATTAGAGTTTCTGAGATGCTTTATCACAGCAAAAGCTATAACCTTTTCATTGAGTGCCTTAGCCAAAGTACACCCAGACTATCAATCTCAAATAGAAGTGAAAATAGGCTATCTCCCTGTTTCCCTCAGGCTTTCCATTTTTGGAAGTTCATGGGCTCTGACTTTGTAGGTGCTGATTACTTTAAACAATTTATTACATGAATAGGAAAACAGAGAATTCAGATTTGTTTTTTATCACTGTTGCTGCTTTTGAGAGCTTTAACATTGCCAATTCACCTTTAACAGTACAGCTGCTGAAGCTTCTCTTTGAAACAGAAAATCACTTAATTTTCATTCAAAAATAAGACTAATTTGGCAGAATTCTCATTGCAGTAAAAGTCAGTTATCTGAAGCAATTATATTTTTTTTCCTTTGTTCCTGGTACTATTGTTGCTTTAGTTGGTTTCCTGTTTATTTTTTTTTCTTTCTTTCGTTCCTTTCCTTGAAGTCAGGTTCACAAATAAGCTTTTTCAACAACCATTTTCTTGCTGTTTCAGAGTCTGATAGTGCAGCTTTTGATTGCTTTTTTGTTAAATGGCCAAGGATCAACGTTTAGTTCTGTAGTGTGCTGCCATTCTGAATTAGTGAGACAACTGTTAGGAAATTATGTACTAACTCCATGCCTTGATAACCCCAAAGTAAGATTTTGTTTAAAACAGTTTTTTCTTCACTGAAAGAGTTGTCAAGCACTCTAACAGGCTGCCCAGGGAAGTTGTTGAGCCTTCATCCCCTGGGTGAATTTAAAAGATATGTAGGTGTGGCTCTTAAGGACAAGGTTTAGTGGTAGACTTGGTAGTGGTAGGTTTATGGCTGGACTTGATGATCTTCAAGGTCTTTTCTAATCTAAATGATTACATGATAAAAACTAACGAGCTTTTCCTCTTCTACTTTCAGAGACTTGTCTATGCTTCAAAATGAAAGTGAGGAAGAAGAATCCCCGAAAGTATTAATTTGAACAATAATTATTGCTTGTAAGTACTTCTCATTCTTTATGATGTTGCCTTCACAATTGGAAACTACTCTTTTGTTGATAAGTCTTTGCCAGCTGAGAAGAGGAAACTTTGCAAAAGAGAGGTCAGGTCCTTCACTTTTCAGTGATCAGTGACAAAATGGGTGAATCAGATACCCGTTTCACTGTTTGTTGCTCTGTACACCTGTTTCTCTCCCTTCTCCTCTTTGCCTCTCATCTCTCAAAAGAGAAATTCTTTGGTAGATTCATTATGTGCCTTCTGTCTTATGTACAAAATCCTGTATTTCTCTGGCAGTATTTCTGGGCCCTTTCCATCTCTATTACAGATATTACAGGTATTTCTCAGAGGTAAGCTGGTCTTCTGCAGAGGCTGGGCACAGGCCCTACTCCATGAAGTTTTTCAAGAGTTATAAGCAGCTAAGCTGTTGTGGGTGGAAATTATTGTGTGCTCTGAGATCCAGTGCTTCAGATTCTTGTGGTTTTGAAGGTCTTGGCAAGTACCATAATAGTCCTGTTTGAGGACACATTTTTTTATTTAAATAAAACTTAGCAGAAAGGTAACTTTCTTCATTTCGAGAAGAATGCTTAAAGAATGAAGTGAACTTTGCTGAAACGTGAATCTGGGTGTGAACTTGAAAACCAAGCATGTTATGACTTTATTCTTTTTTGATGCAACTGTGGAAAAGACTGTTATGATCAGTATTCTTAACTATGACAAGAAAGTTGTGAAAATTTCTTAAACTTCAACAATTGAACAAATTTGGCTGAGTTCAAGCAAATTTGTTGCAAATTTGATGCTTTTACAGTTCCCCCAACTTCACTAGTGGTTGTCAAGCTGGCAACATCTAAATAATGCTCTCAATTATTTTGATTTATTTTGTGCACTTATAACTTTAGAAGTACTGTGGTATTGTAGAGTTTAATGAATAGTTTATTAAAAAAAATAAAAGTGGGATTTCAGATAATATTCTAGGGACCTTCTGGCCAGGCCATAACAAAGAATATGGTGATCGCTTTCCAAGTGTCCAGGTAGGTGTCTTGAAACTGGATTAGGTGTTTTGACTGCTTCCTGTTGGTGAGAGGACTTGTTTCCATTTCCTGAACCCAGCTTTCTTCTCTGACTCCTACTGAAACGAATTAACTATTTACCTCACAAATCCAGAGGAAAGGTTTTGGTTCTTGGCTCTTGGGATGGATCAGCTCAGATGACTGTTCAAAGAAGTGTCCAAATGGTACAGAAGAAGCAGAGAGACTCTGCAGGCAAGAGCAAAGTGTGGCTGTGTGGGAGCATTAACCTGTCCCTTCAGGCAGCTGCCAGTCAGTGGATTTGCCCAGCAGTTTGTGGTAATGCTCTCTTGAAGTTGTTAGGCTGGGAATACATGATTTGATTTTGGAGAAAAACAAACTTCTGTGGAAGCTTCAAACTGGAATTGGCTAATCTTGCTAGATCCCACCCAGCCATTGCAGTTAGTCAGAATGGTTTATTGATATGGAGTAGAAGCAATGATTCAGAGGGAAAAAAATCCTAGCAGGTAACTAGGAAATCTGTAACAGTCTTTCCCCCACCCCACCCTCCAACTCTCCAGCCCCATGTGTAGTATGTGTGTGCTCCAGGCTCTGAAAATGATTCAAAGGTAGAAGAACTTTCATGACTTCTCAAAACCTCACTTGTAGTCAGAATTTGCTGGTCCCTTGTACATGATGTTACGTAAGAGAACAATTTGTATCTTAATTTGAAGTTTTGTAAATTAAAATCTGTTTCCTTGTGAGAGCCTGCTTGCAGGCATGCATGCATATGTGATCGCTTGCTTCTGTACTTCCTGTTGTTCTTGTTCACAGTCCCTTGTGTGGTCCGGAAGCTGCGGTGATGCAGTGACTGTCTTTAGCAGAGATGTGCTCCTTTCTTCAGCAAGAAAGAGACACAGTAGTTGAAAACTTCTTCTTGCCTTTTCTGTTTAGTTTGTGTGGGAGGGTAATTAAAAGGATTTGAGCAGGTCTATAAACTGCAGTGCCTGGAGCTATAGTTAAGCTGGTGGTTTGGTATTGCATTGCTCAACTACAGAGGGAGGTTGAGCAGTGGAGGAAAGCAGATTTGGGCTCAGTGTCTAGGTAAGATCTAGGTCATGCTGCTGGGTTGAGACAAGTAACTGAGCGCTACAGTGAGGTGAAATCTTCCCCGTAATATTGATTATGCAATCCATAGATTGTGTTGAATTCCTGCTTCTGGTCAGATTTTGTAATAAGCTGCATTTGGAATTATTTTCTGGCTATCACAGTATGACTTGGGGAAACTGTATTATCATCCATATACTTATTTGATTTTTTTCCTGATTCTTTTCAGATATAAAAATGTTTCCATGGTAGCCTTTCCTTTTTTTTCCCCAAATCATATTTCACACTTAGTCTAATCCATTCCATCTATGAACTGCTGTTCTGTAGTTTGTTGAGAAATAAAGATAAAATCAACATTTTTTATTGCATTCTCTAACACTTTCTTATCCTTTCTCGGATATTCTCTCAGTTAGATTAATCTGCAATGGGCATTTCAAGATAAACTAATCTCTGGAAAAGGCCTGTATATCTTGAGTTTTATTTATTGTAAGGGCATCTAAAATCTCAGATACATATTCTCTGTTTCTACATATCTATATAGATCAGTGTATGATTCTTGATGGAAAATACCTTTTCAGGAGGGTATGTTGCTGATTTAGCCCTGCCATTTTATTAGAACTGATCTTACTTGCTACTTTCCCTCTTGCCTGAGGATCCGCCAAGTCTGTTTCTTGTTCTAACATTTGGCTTCAGTGTGCTCTTCTATCCTGGTAGGCATTTAGATTGGATTCTTCTTTGAAAGATTGCTTCCTGCTTCTCTGTCTCTCTGAACTATATTCTTTATTAAAAGTGTCTTCTAGATAAGTCATTTCTGATGCAGAGGCACAAACAACAGTCTTTTATGTTTTTCTTTTCAAGAAAAGAGGATGCTAATGGATCCATTGACACACATGTTTACTGCAGTGAAAAATGATACCAGGCTGAGACACTGCAGAGAGGTTGGAAGATTGGAGGAGAATTTAACACGAAGCAAGAAATTAGAATGAGCAGGGAAAAACAGGATTCAAGCCATTAAGGGCAAACTTAAAATCCTGATTTTAAATTAAAGAAAAAGAAAACAGGGGAGTCCAGGACAAGGAATGAGAGTTCTGAAGAAAGAAATTGAGGGTTAAGAGCTACCTTAAATCAAGAGTATCATGCACAAAAAGAAGTTCTGAGAATGTAACATCACACCAGGATGAATAAATGAAAGTGCTGTCATTGAGCACTGTAAAACTGATGTAGATCTCTCTGCACAACCTAGGGTAGAAATGGAGTCACCTGGGTCATTGTGTGCAGTTAGGAACCATGCACTTAATGCACACCAAGAAATCAAAATCATCTTGCTGAAGTGGAGAGTCCAGGAGAAAATAGTATTGCAAATAAAAGGTTTGATCCAAGACCTGTGAAGAGAGGTTGAAATAATAAGAGGCTGATTAAGGGGTAAAAATTTCCCCCCCCCTTAATTGTCTGTCTCTTTTGTGAATGAAGCATAGGGAGAACAGCTTTTTGCAAATGATGCTGAGAAGGAGCATAGGATCTCTTCCTGCATATTGCAGGTTTTTAAAAAAATTTTTTTAGCTTAATACTTCTTTCAATGGACCAAGTAACATTTTATCTTGAATGCATCTAATTTTAAACTTAAATAGTCCAAATCTAAAATATAAACTGAAAATTTGAAAAAAAACTAGACATGATAACCTGGTGGATATTATTTGACTCTAAATTAGTACTATTTTTACAGTGCCTGAAAAGCCAAATTTCAAATACCACTGGTAGTCTATATCTTTTAAAATGTCTAGGATTAGTCTGTTACATGAAACTAAACTTTTGTAATGACAAGTTGTTTAACAGGACAAGATCAGAGGAAATAGCCAGGAAAGAAGTTTCACAATTTGCAAGCTTCACAAGTTTCACAACTTGCTTCACAAGTTCTTTCAGTTAAATAAATGAGGATGTACATCACAGGATTTTTAAAACTTTGTTTATAATATGAAATAAAGAGATAATGTATGTGGGATAAATGTATCTGTGAGTTGTGAATTTTTATTTAATATTATAATTTTTAGATGAAATTGTAAGAGGGGGTGATAGTCTTGCGCACTTTTTGCTGTTGAGTGAAGGAAATTGTTGTCATCATGGGGAGAAGAACAAGATGTGGATAGGTGTCAAGGCGACATCTACAGTATAGAAATATTCTGCAGTTGTTTTGGCATTGCTCTTTTTTTAATGATGTAATTATACTACATTGATAATTCAGTACTTCTTTATAGTTTGGATTATATTAAATAGTGGCTAATAAATACATCTGAAATTAGCAGATCCTGTTAGCATAAGAAAATCTTAATTTAATTTGTTCTTGGTTTTTTTGACTTCAGTCTTGGTGTGTTGGTGGTGTTTTTTTGTTACTTCTTTTGTTCTTAAACAAATGTTGAAATAAGCCAAGTCTAAGGGGAATGAGAAAAATTAGATGTTTGCCAGTATGTGGAAAAAAATCTAATCAAGACAGAGGTTAATTGTAAGGTGATTCACTTGAAACTGATCCTAATGATACTGTCTTAATCACATTGATTTTGCCTAAGGATACTTGTTGTAACTCATGTTAACTGTATTAAAATTGGTTAATGAATCCAAAAACCTGTCAGTAAGGAGGGAACTTTCAAACTCTAAAGAAGGCTCCCTCATTGCTACATGGCAGGAGGTTCTTGGTCATTGGCTTTAGCTCTTGGGAAGAATGCATTGCTCCTAATAAATGTCTAAATTTGATAGAAAGAGATCACTAACTGTTAAATTGCCTGGCAAGTTGAACTGGAAAGTATTTGGATAGAGCCAAATGTGTGATCTCAGGTCTAGAGACCAATATTGTAGATTGCACTTATGAATTAGAGACAATGGTTTTGAATAACACAAGCAGGGATGTAGGGGAGGTGATATTAACTGCTGTATACAATATTAATGGGCTGTGGTGAGTGTATAATGGCTAGTTTGGGGTTCCTAAGATTAGTCAGAAATAGTCTTAAGAGGTTTAGAAGAGAGCTGTAAAAATGCAGGTTCTGGGAAAGTATATCTCATTTTAGAGATTTAAGAAGCCTGTTCTGTTGAAGTGTTACTTGAGCAGTTTTGAAGACGTGAACTTTAATCCTAAATTAAAAGGCATTGGTGAGAGCTGAAAACAGACGTTTGGTAACTAAGTAGTTGAGCAATTTATCTGGGAATCATTTGTTCTCTCTCATTTTCTCTTTTAATGTGTTTGAACCTCATGTATGGTTTTAGTAAAACATGTGCCTTTTCTTGGAGAGCATGTGCGGTGCTGATGCTAGAAATAAGAGAAAGTGTGTGATCATTGGCTCACAAAGCAAAGATGGTAGTCATGATGTATTGGAGTGCAGCAAGACAGTATAGCAGAATATACACATTCGATGGAAAGAAAGCAAGGATTTCCATCGGGCTTGCAGATGGAGCTGAGACCTCATGTTGTGGCTCGGGAAAGGAAGATATTGCAGACTACTGTCAAGCAATCCCAGCCCAATTCCCTGTGCCCTGTGCCCCTCTGGGGACAGGCTATTAATACACCCTTACCCAAGTCAGCATGTTACTGGTTACATTTTTGTCACAAACACCATGTAAAATACAATGTATCACAGTAACAGGAATTTAAATCTGTGAAATCCATCCTTGTCTCAAGGCATTACCAGCTCCTTTTTTGCCAGCCGAATGCATTTTCAGGCATCGTAATGCATCTTCTTATGCAGTGGTTGTATTACTCCTTTCTCCTTTCTAGATGGTGTATAGATTTTTCACCTGTTGAGCTAATGGTAGAATCCTTCTCAATGAATGCTGGCTTTGCACTCTTCCACTGAACATGTTCCTTTCCAGGAAATATGCTCAGTACTCCTTTCCCCTCTAAACTTAAGATTGTCTTAGGAAGGCAGAACGACTGTATATCTCTCTTCTCTTGATTCATCACAGTGTAGAAATTCCCTTTGTTAAAATGTGTTTTTTCCTTCATGTTACAGTTGCAGCACTGGGCAAAGGCCACGTTTTTAGTATCTCTAAATGTATGAGAATAGCTATTTACTTTATATTTCCCTTCAAGCAGATAGTAGTCTGGAATTGCAAGCTTATGGAGGGCAATCTTTCCATTTTGCACCATTGTCAATTGACTTGGATTGTGTCATCAGCATTATGTGCAGTTGTGTTTGGCATGAACATCGTCTGAAGGGTGCAAGGAGGTTGCTGGTTTTCCTGTAACTGTAAAGTGAGTGACCTTACAGCTTGGAGCTTTACTCACAGACCCAAAAGCACCACTCAGCACTGTGCAGGTGGTCAGTGAACACTTGCAGCAGTTGATGGTTTTTGTGCATCATCTGTGTCATGCATCCTTTCTTCTTGATTATCTTCATTTCAATGTGTTTTGGTAGTTGCCGAAGTAAAAAAAAAATACAGAAAAATTATGTATGCTATTGTTATATGTTCATAACACTCCTCTGAGAAGAATTCATGTATCTTCTGGAGAGTGGCTGAATGAAAACTGGTGTGATGAGCCACATGTATTTCATAAAGGGGACACTGAAAAGCTGCTAATGAAGTTGTGGGAAGTGGACTCTTGAGTCCTGATAATTTCCTGAATGCTGTGATTAGCATCCCACAGAGCATTGTAAAACCATTTATAAATCATAGTCAGTGACAAAGAAGGTTCTGGAATGTCAGCTGTGTTGTGCACCTTTCTGTGGTTACAAAATCTTGTGAACAGGGGCCAGAATATTTACAAAAACAAGTATATGTGTGCTGTGATGGGCACTCTTAGCAGCAGTATGACAATTAATGCTTTCGGGAATAAAGAATAAATGGAATAAAACTTCTTCCAATGTAGCAATACTATTAGACTAGGTTCTTAAGTTATTTTGCTAAAAAATTTTTTATGATCTTTGTATTTTTCTGTTACTAAACCCTTTCTATTTTAAATGAACGTTCATATTAAAAATGCTTGCACTAATTTTGTCCCACTGTTTCCCTTCAAACAATTTGTCTAGCTGTTTTCAGTTTGCTGATCTACATATTTTCTTATTATTTTATAACATTTTATCCTAGTGTTCCAGATATGCCAGGGAACTAATTTACATATACCTGAAATCTCTGTTTTTCATTTAATATTGTTGCTGTTAACTAATATGTGTTTTTTAAAATGTGTTCTGATATAAAATGATTAATCTCAATTACTAAGCTCCATTGGATGGGAAAAATTAATGCAGATATTTTTGGAAATTATTTTGCAAAAATGGAAAGTTGAAATTCATTCTACATCAGTGTTACAGTGTTTATTTGAAATGGTATATTTCTGAAAAGTGTTCTAAAGCATACACTTGAATTCAAAAGTCACTAAATCAGAAGTATTGTACTGATCCCTAGATTTTTCATCTAGCAGCTTGTATTTAATTTTTGCTCTTTAGTCCAATAGCAATATTCCAGAGAGTGTTATTAGGATGTGACCAGTGAAAAAATAATCTCTGAGTTTGGGAGAATTTTACAACAGTATATATTAGAGTGGACTCATATTTTGGTGTCTCACCAGAGCAGGGAGCATAGCTTGAAGCAAGGTCAAGAAAACTGATAACTTGAGCTCTGTTTAGAAAATTAGTGGAATGTAGTTCATGCATTCTAAAGGCTTCAGAGGGTATTTTAACGTAAGCTTTCCACCTCTTGTTCAGCTTTTTTTCTTCCACGTGCTTTGTGGAGCACTGATCTTTCAGTCTTGAACTCAGCAAATCCCTTAAATTTGGCAGAACTTGAAGGTTTTCCGTTTGTCTTCTGTTGCTTATTGCCTGCTTTTCATTTATTCCTTTGCATCAACTTTTTCATAGTTGAGTAACTGTAACTGTTGTAAACATGTCATCTAGAGATGGAGTGGATGGCAGAGAGAATGGGATCTTTTCCTAGTGCTTGACAAACTAATGAGTAGGTTTTGTGTGCTTTCCTAAAAATTTAGGGATTTTCTCCAGATCTCTGTGCACTGAGACTGAAATCTCTTCTGTAAAGAAGCATCAGAAAAATTAATTGATAGCTTGATACAGAAAGTAATCAGAACTTTGATGCAATTCAGTACTCTGTGCATGTATGTGCTCTTTCCATATAGTTGCTCACTAAGTAATGGCCAACTACTTCTGTTGCGGTCTTGTATTTCAACAGTATTTTAAACTCTGCCATTTCTCTAGACATGTTAGGAGCATGTATCCATATGCACACAGAAAAGAATTTAAATAAATTTTTATCTATGCCCTTTTTAGCAGTCATAGTATGAAGAAATGTTTTTTTTTTTTTCTGCTTTCTGTTTTGTTCACATTTAGAATACTTTTTCTAAAATGTAATTTATTCTGGTACTCTGCTTAAGGATGTAACTTTTTTTGGTCTAATTCCTGGCCTGTTATGATGAGTAATCAAGTGTTTCTTTCATCTAGTAAGATTGTTGTGTTTATGAATTGATTATCTTTCTTCAGCTGCTAAATTTCTCAATTCTGTTTCTAAGAGTGTTCAGTGTTCTTCAAGGCAAGAAGAATTTTACCTTTTTTTAACTCTGTTCCTCTGGCCCAGTCCATGCAGTCAAATTGTGGAGAGGACTCTAGACTTTTTTGCTGTGTGAGCATGTTTTATCTTTCTCAACCTGTCATTTAATTAGACAAGATTAAGGAATGAAGTATAAAAATGCATTTTTTCTAAGCAAGCATTATTTTTGGAATGATTTGGATGAACTGGTTAAAAAGTGTTTGTGGGAACATAATGTTTTTCTTTATCTATTGTCAGAATTTATTCCCATTCTCCCATTTTCTTGTTGGTAAGTCTCCTCAGACATTTTAAAATTATGATTCTCATTTCTAGAAAGCTCAGAACTGTAAGTTAAGAATGTTTTGTCAGTGTGTGATTGTAATGTAGCATCCATTTTCATGCCTTTTTATTGGTATCCTAACATTCAGTGTTTGATCTACAATTTTTTTGGTCAGGCAGAGAATACCTGAGAGAATGGGGCAGGAGAGAAGAGTCAGCTCAACATTTAAAATATTAAAGTGTCCCAAACCAACAAACAATCAAACTAACAAAAAAAAAAAAAAAAAAAAAAAAAAAAAAAAAAAAATTAAAAAAAAAAAATTGTTCCAAAAGTTTGTATTGCATGTGAGAAACCTTTCTCAACAGGAATACAAAATGATGGCCCACATCGCTCTCTGTAAATGTGATTCCTTCATAGGTTACCTTCATCTTAGTTGACTATACTTCTGTACTAGGATCAGATCCTTTTGATTATAGAACTGACTTCCTCGTGTAACTGTTGCTTATGTTGGTCTCGACACCAGGAAACTGGAAGGTGCTCTACTTAATGGAACATTATTTTACAAGAATTCTGAAGATGGTCCTTGAGTTAAAAGATCTCTAAGTTTAACTCCTGTTAAACATAACCATGAAAAGTTATTGGATGTGTGTTCAACTATGGTATGTTGAAGAGGAGCCAATGCAGAGGTGACCTGATCAATAAACTATAATTAAATTGCCTGTTTTTGGCAACGCTCTTCAACAATTGCTTTTAGAAAAATGAAATTTTGGGGAGAAAAGAGAAGCAGTTTTTTTAATAACTTTGTAGCCCTATAATGGAATAGAAAAAACCAGAATATATGGTTATTTTTTGTAATGGTAACAGTGTAATGCAAGGTTTCATCTTATCCTGCTCAAGGCCCTGTGCTGGGTCATGTGTACTTCATCATAAGAATAAATTGTCTGGAAAATAGAATCTCTTGAGCTTTTCTGGATACAACCTATATAAGAAACTTCAACATTATATTTATGACCAAATAATCTTGGCATAATGTTTTCATTTTAATTAATTTTTTGTGTGTGTGCTTCTCTAATATAGACAGTGAGTGAAGGAAGTTGGAAGTGAGTACATATTGAGATTTGGGAAGAGCTCTTCCTGTGGTCAGGTAATGAATAAAAAATTCAGAATGGTATTAAATGAACCTGTGTAGCATTCCATGAAGATACATGATATATGTTACTTGGTACAGTGTGTCTAGTAATGGATCCATTTAAAACAAATCAGAGTTGTGTGTTTTTTTTTGTTTTTTTTTTTTTTAATTTAATTTTTTTTTTAATTTTTGATCACCTTTTGAAAGTCTTAGACTTTCACCATCATCTCAGACCACCATTACTGTAAAAAACAGGGTATACTGCTAGTATATTTAAAATACATATTCCATTGCATGCTGTTTTAAAAAAGCTTAACTTCTTGTGTATGGCTGAAATGAATAAAGATATTTAAGCTCAACTCTGGACCCAGATTATTTATTTATCTCTGGAAACAGCTGTGTAAATCACAGTGAGATAAAGACAGTATATGAAATTTCTCTTCCATCAATTGTTGCATAGAGAGTTTCTCCTAGGGAAGTCTTATGAAATCAATTAATAAATATTTAGACTATTTATAAGTGATGTTGTATAGAAGTAGGAAGTGGTGGTTCTTTTTATATGTCATTAGGGAACCTTTTTGTAGTGTTACATATTTCTGTGAAATAATGAGTAAATGTTTACAACCATAAATTATATGCTTACCACTCTGTTGTTTTTCAAAAGAAAACAAAAATATTTTGCTACATATCTGGTATTTGAAAATTAGCTAATTTAGCTAATAAACACATCCTGGGCTAGTGAGTAACAGGATGTGAAATTTTCTAATAGATGTCTGGTTACTCTTGACTGTCTTTCCCTCAATATTCCCGTCTTTAATATTGATTTGAAATATATTTAGTAAGTAGATAGCAAAATTCATCTCGCTGTCATATTCTGGTAGCTGTTTTTTAAAGTTTCATTTATTTAAGAAAGCTTGCATCAGTTTTAACCTCCTGATATAAAGAAACTCATGTCCATCACCACTATGCTTTGGAAAAGGGAAGGTTATGTTGTGAAGTAGAGTATCTTGCAACCAGACCTGTAAATATTTTAAAGTGCTAAAGAATTCTACTGACCATAGCAAAAGACACATCATTCACTTGTGTTGAACAAACACTTTGGTACTGAGAGGCAAGATAACAATGACAGTAGTAATTATTGGTGCTGCTCTAGGTGCAAATAAAAGGCACAGCATTCTTGTTTAACCTTGGTGTATAGTTTATTGAAGGAATTTATCACTTCATTTTGTTCTGAAGTTAAAAAGGAGAAATGTTATTGAAAAATTTTGCACACCTTCTGCAAGAAATTCAACGTGAACATTCCTTCTGCCATGCAAGCTGTTTAACTTCGTCAAGGAAAAGGCTAAGATTTTACTCCAAATAGGTGTAGTGGCTGCTACTAACAGTCTTGAAATAGTTTACATGGAATTAATCAACACCTGAAAAGGTGGCTGAACAGACCATAAAACTTATTTTCAGAGGAACCAGTTATAACATTTTCAACCTCAGGTGATGTTATTATTATTGCTTAGCATCATAAAAACTGGACACCCATGTGTTCATATTAGTATTACATTTCAAGTTGGTGCCTTTATGAAAAATCTGAAAACAGCAAATTTATGTCGTCCAAGATTATTTAGATTTATATTAAATTTGAATTAACTGTGATTAGAGGAGACAGAATTAGAATTGCATCTGAAATACTGTAACTATATTTTGATTCTCATGTCTTTGCAAACAAGTCGATGTTTGCAAGTTATAGAGGTTGAGAAAAAGGAGATTGGAAAATACAGGTTATATTGCAGATTTTAAATCTGTAAACTACAGATGGAATTTTGCAGATTTAAAATTTACCATTGTTTACAGATTGTAAAATGCAGTCAGAATTTTGGTGGCTGTTTGATCCAGTCTCTATGAAAGCATATTTATATGCAGCAGGCAAAAGCTGCTGGAGAGCTGGTATATCTGAAAAGTTCAATTGAGCATAAGGAATCTGTTCTGAAGTAAGAATTCCAGTGCTAGTTATGTTGGTAGTATTGTGTAGTGATGGACGGAGTGCAGGGAGAAAATCATCACTTTATCAGTGTTATTTGTCCAATTTTCAGGTCATGTTTCCCTATATACTACACTTCTAGAGTATCTGAATAGCAAACATAAAGAATTTTTAAAATTTAAAACATATAGTTCCCTGAACTTGGAAAACATGCTTTAGTATTATCTAAATGTACTTTTTCCCCCCTCTGACTTGAAATGTAATGCTTTATGATTATGTATATTTTAAATGAAGTCTCTGGGTTTTGATGTTTTGGCAGTCTAATTCTTTTCCTCTGTATAACGTGGTTAGAAAATGGGTGAGGCACTATTGTCCTGAGACACTTTGGATGTGTGTGGATGCTTCTGTGAATGCTGGTTGCAGGATCAGGCTCTAAGTTAGGGGTGCAAAGCAGGAACAGTAAGTCCTTTGAATACAAAAGGACTTAATTATACCAGCAGCAGCACGTGACACCCTGTGAGCACTTTTGTTTTTTACATGGTTCTGAAAAGTGCAGTCTGCCTGTGTTTTAAGTAGTCCATATACAGATTAAGTGGTGAGGTTCCTAAATTTAAGCAGGAACACAAAGTGTTCACATGCGCAGATTTCACTGTGATGTAAAAATCACATACAATTACAAAATTTCTTCAATCTTCTTTTCCTAATGGACTGCTTTTTGGAGCCTTTAACTGTGTTTGTCCTAATAATGCTCTGTTAGTTTGTAGAACATAATAATCACTGCATTTACAAAACTAAATATTTGGATTTTTAAATAAATTTTTTATGAGGGATGGAGAGCTCTCTGATTAGAACAAAGTTACAGATAAAACGTAATAAGTTTGTTTCTTCTAAGCTCCAGTACTGATAGTTTTATAAACTACAGGTAAAATGTTATGTTTCATGTTTTAGGTTACCATCCAAGTATCTTTCGTAACTTTTTTTAGAAATGCTTGTCTCATCTTTCTCCATTTTCACATGACTGGTCACACATTGTGACTTCTTTCTATGTTTTACTGCTGCTTTTCATTAAAAGAAGAGTGTGAGAGAAAGCAATCTTAAGAGTAAAATTTATTTTCACTGTAATGTATATTTAATATGTATTAACATTGACATTGGTAAGGCTTAGTTTTGAAAAAGTTTTCCCTAAATACTCCAGCAGTATGGGTTTGTTGTATATCTGCAGAATACAGCTCTGGCTACCTCCTTCCAAATGCTTGCACATGCACTGTGCCATTCCAGCCAACTCCTAAATAATTGCTTTTGAAATTCGTGCAGTGAAAATATTCTCCCTAACTGGTGCTCCAGAAGTTCGAGTTTATTACATTAGATATCTTGAAGACTCTTAAGAACAGTATCAGAGCTCTATCAGAACGGGTTGAGTTCTGTGGCACTGTTTATTTACTGTATTTTGCTGCAATTTTCTTCACTTTTTTCCTTCACTTACTGAATAGATTTTCAGCAATGACCATGCCTACATAAGATTCAGTCAGAAAAAGTCAGATTTAAAATTAATGTGATATGAGCTTTTGTCTGCAAAGTCTCCCTGTCCTACTCAAATGTCAGTAGCAGTTATCTGTAGAAGTGGAAGCAAGCAGCCATGACCCTTGTAGCTTACTTTCTGAGCTTCCAGGACTTGGATTGCCCTGAGACAGATGCAGTTTTGTATCCATGGATAGATTTTTGTAGAAAGAATATCCAAGTCTGCTTTCTTTTACATATCAAATTCTTTAAACTCAAAGCATTTTATTTACAGTGAATTTCACAATCTCGTAGCGCCTTCTGAAAATCCTAATATTTTACATCAACCAGGTCTCCCTAATTCCATGCTAATTTAGTTTTTAAAACTTAGTCACCTTCTGAGGCATAACATCCCTCAAAAAACCAATGTTCTTTATTTCCCAGCATCTGGTATTGATTGATGTGCCTATTGTTTCTGATGAGTATTGTAGTTTCCTAGCTGCAAGAATTCTTCTGTCATCTTCTTTGTGAATAAAGATTTCAAGGTAGGCATTGAAAGTTCCTTCTAGTAACTGCGAATGCATTTATTTCATTTAACTTTCCTGCTGTAGTCCTGCATTTAATGTGCTGTAATAATAATCTCAAACATAATTTGCATTTATGGCATCTGTGTCAAGTCTTTCAGTTCCACTGTGCTTTAAAAATACTTGCTATAGCTTTTATGCATGTCAGAATTGGCTTCTCAAAACTTCTGTAGACTTTAGTAACTTCTGATTAAGCTTCATCACCACCTCTCTGCTTGGTTTATGTGTGTAATAGGGAGAAAAAACTTGGTCATTGATATTTTACAAAGCATCTTAAATTGTACTCCACAGACATCTTTTCTGCTGCTTCTGGTGATTGTGTCACCAGCTTCTTCCCAGTGTTTTCTAAAAGACCATTTAGTTTTCTTATAAAATTCTGTCTTTATTCTCAGCAGTCATTTCACCACAGAGCAATCAGTGGTGTTAAACAGCTTGTTATCTTATACAGGTGATATTTTATACCTCACTGTATAACCTGCCTCCTATCCTTTAGAATCCCTGGTAGTCTCCACATAAGAAGGATGTCTGTATCATCTATTTATGGGACCATTTATTTTGTCAAAGTTTTCTTGAGGCCCACTTGTCTTGGCAGTCCAGAGTGCTCAAAGTATTAAAAAATTGTTTCCTGTACTTATGTGTCAACGTGGCACTTTGGGACATGGTTTGGTGGTGGCCTTGGCAATGTTGGGTTAATGGTTGGACTTAGAGGTCTTTTCCAGCCTGAAAACTCTTATGACTATGTGAATCTACTTGTCTGTCTAGAATATTTTGCTTTTAACAAAACCAGCTTCAAAAACCATTGTTTCACTTAAGTTTCTCATTTACCTACCTCTGTGTAGATATCATGTGTATAATGCAGCGTGATGGGGTAGCCCCTGCCTTCTAATCTTCTGCTGCCATTTGTTCTAATCTTCATTTGCAATTTTCAAGTGGGGGAGCAGACTGATTTTCTTGTTTCCTGTTGCTTTTTTGATTTTCTTAATCAAAAGCCCTTTTCTTAAGGGCTAGAGGTGTAGATCCTGTATGCCCCCCACTTTGTGGAACTGAACTCTAAATGCCATCCAGTCTCTCCTTTAAGTTACTAGGAAATTCCATCCTGAGACTCAGTTTGCTGAAGCAGGGTTGCTTGCTTAAAAAAGAATACAAAGACTTATAAACCAATAGCCTACTATCTGCTTTTGGGCCTTAGCCAGACTCAAGTAAAAAGGGTTTGTGCAGTGTGTGTGACTCTGGTAGGAGGTAGCTCAGAACCATGGAGAGCTCTTGTAAATTCCAGTATGGGGAATAATGGGCATCCTTGATTTTTTTCTTCTTATTGTTGCTAAAATTAGCCTGACCTATTCAGAAATGAAGGAAGCTGAAGGGCTGGAAAAAGCCTGCACTGAGAGTACGAGCAAGACTGTAATACCTGTTATAAAAGAGTAGTTGGAAAAAGCCTAACTTGCAAGTTAAGGAATTGTGTGATACTACTGTAAAGCAGCTAAACATAGGAGCTGCTGGCTGTGATAGTCACATCCTTATAACGTGTTCACCACAAAAGAAAATACTGCTTTTCTCACAAATAATGAGTTTATACACAATTATTCTATGAAGGAAATGGCTTTCTCTGTGGCTGTGTAGGTTTACTTAGGAAACAGTAAGAATAACACGATTTTAGGTTTTTCCTACAAGTGCTTGACTTCCAAATTGATTCAAATGGTGATTTAAAATTCTATGTTTTGTTACTTATTATCAGTCTGAAATACTTGAATGGGATTTCACTAGAATTACCTTTGAGAACTTAGGCAAATTTAGCTTTTAAGTCTTTTGTTACTCTGACATACTAAAATTTCTTTAATAATTATAGACCTTACATGGAAAATGAATTTAAAATCTTATTTTTAGAATGTTTACCTTATAAAATAAAGTATTCGTTGGTAAAAAAAAAAAACAAAACCAAAAAAACCAAACATCAAGTTTGCTTTAATTGCTGTAGAAAAAGTTAAATATATCTGGGCACAGAGATACAAAAATCCCACCTTACAAATAAAAGAAAATAGCCCACTCATTAAAGCTGATAGTTGCTAACACTCACCATGGTTTGACAGCAAATTTATGCATTAGGGATACTTGTTATAAATAAAAATGGGAATTCTGATTAACAGTGTAAACTTAAAATATTAAGTTTAAAAGGACATAACAGGAGCTAAACAAGAAGCTAATACTTTCAAAGGTGTTTTAAACTCAGCAAGTTTTAAACTCACCTGTCATTTTTCCTTAATAATGTGTCATGTGAATTTTGAGAGGAAAAGGCATTGGCAGCATTATGTGAGGTTTTGACTTGCAACTTCATAGCTCTGTTTCATTCTTAGCCTTACTATTGTACAAAGTGCTTTGAGTTTTTCAGTTCCTTCACTTTTAAATAAATGAATAGATCTTAGATTAGTGGTACACTTGAGCTATGTGATGGTGAGGATCACATGCAGAAAGCAATCAACTTTTGGTGGCATGGAGCTCTACAAAAGCTGTAAACCAGTGTAAATTAGACAGCATAAACCTGTATGCTAATGCAAGTAAATTGCTTCTCATACTTGAATTAGCTCATTAGGTGTCTTTTTTTGGTGCATTTTAGTGTGCACCAAAGTAAAAGAAAACTGGAGTGCCAAGGGAAATTTTTTTCAGGCTAAGATTCGCATATTTTGGCACAGTGGAATTAAAGTTAAGGCAGATGCTTCTTTATCATATGGCAATATTACTATTTGCAATCCCCACTAAAATTTGTCTTGCTCTAATAAAAGTACTGCATAAAACATGGTTCAATTTGAACTAGAAAATGGTGATAAAAAAGCAAATCTGATTATTTAGGTAATGATGCCCTTTGACATTCTTTCCCTGATATGGCCTGCTCAAAACTATATTCCAGCATTTCTGTCAAATCATCCAGTCTCCAAGCCTGCCATATATAAGAAGAAAGTCTTTTAGCTCAGTTCTGTGACTGTTTATTTCCCCCCCACCCCCAGCATCTGAATACCATATAGCCTTCGCTGTGCTTTGATTTTGCAGAACCTCCTGGTTGCAAATATCACTTCAGTTTTCTTATGGCTGCCAAGTGTCATGCATTTTTGCATAACTATTACAAACTCAGCAGCTCTCTCATCTGCTTGTCTTTCATCTTGATTTATAAACATCCAGCTGAGTTGTGAACAGACTGATGTTAAGTTTCCTGGTTATTAGATTTTTGCATGTTGCTTTGATGCCAGCCAAAAGAGAAAAGATCTTACCTCTGATCTTGCTTCTGATGTTTGCAGCCATTAAGGATTGACACGGGGAAGCAAGTGGAAAAGAAAGGAAAGTTTAGTGGAGCGATTCAGCAGAAACAAGAATGGAAAGTCAAATATTACCTTCAGGTTGTTTTTTTTCTCCCTCTCTGTTCCTTTCCCAAGGCATCCAGATTATTCTACTGATAGGAAGGTGCACTTTCCCCAAGAAGAGGCAGCTGTATTTTGGTCCCAGATGAGCAGTGAAACAGGAGGAAAATGTTCTATTAAGTTTTGTTAAAAAAGGATGCACCATTTCTGTTTATTAACTCTCAAATGACTAATGCAGGGTAGAAAGCACTGTTCTGTTCAGCTTCTTGATTCAACTACTATATATTTTTGAAAGCATTTTTGGTGCTTTAATTAAAAGGGAAGAAGCAATGGGGAATCCTTTACTTAACGGAATCATCTGTTTCAGTGGCTGTTTCCTTTATCTGTTTTGCACTTACATGTTTAGGAACTACTTTATCCTACCTCATGAGCCAAATTTATCCAGGTGGAACCCTAATCTTCAGAGTTTTTTATGTTTTTATTTGCAAGTTTGCAAAACAAATCAATGTCACCAATTCTTTCTTTTTATAACACATAAGTTGTGTCCTTCTAACTTCCATAGCCTGTTCTTTTACTTCATTGCTTCCAAAGATTCTCTTCCTGTTTTTTTTTTTTTGGAATGAGGCTTCTGCAAGGATTATCAGTAGATTATTAACTTACTAGTGTGGAGGAAGTTCATGCCTGATGTTAGAGGTTTGAATTTTTACTATTCATCAACTGTGGTTTTATTAGAATAGGGTTCTATGGAGTCAATACAGTAAATAAACAAGAGAAAATAAACCTTTACTATCGTGTGATTGTCCTGTTCATTTTCTGAGGTGATTTTTATCTTACAAAGACATTTCATTAGTTCAGATTAAACAAAGATAACTTCTCACTTCACTGTGCTTCTGGTTAATATATTATCCTTGTAGTTTAAAAGGATTGTAAAAGTGAAGATGGCTTTATCCATTGCTTATTAAAATGAATCCATATATGTAATTTCCTTGGAGGAGTGCATTGTTTCTGTAATTGACTCTTTCATCATTCTAAAAGAAGAATCACCAATAAGTTTTTGTCTGTTTGACAGAAAATCTTGTATGTTTGTCAAGTACACTGCTCTTTTAAAGTACAATTCCCTCTTTTGTTCAAAATTACATTGATTAAAAAAAAAGAAATTACTGTATCTTTTTTGAAGCTTTTGAATGTAATATGTTACAAGAACTATGAGCACTTATATTTATTACTGTATCTAATACGAAGGAGTGCTTATTATTTTCAAACTGTATTGGTACTGTTGATTCTTTTATCTAGTTTAGAAAAGTAATTACTTCTGATTAGATTCTTAACTCCTGATAAACTCTTTCAAGGTCAGTGTTCTATGTATAGCTTTAGCTTAAAAGCCCCCGAGTGCTGTGGGTATGGACTGCTCTGAGCCACTGCTGTTGTGATAACTGAACCATTAGGTGTTCATGTAGCATAATTTTGAGGAATATTTGCTCTCTGATACTAAAAGTACCTAAATTGGTGTTTTGATAGTTTGTTTTTTATCTCTGACCAGAAGCTATGTAGTTGAAGTAGGATTAGTACTTAACTCCGTTGTGGTTTTTCTTATTGTTTGTGTGTGCTTTGTTTTTGTTTTTTTTTTTTTTCTTCCAGTAGAAATACATTTAGTAACTAGAGGGGCATAGGACCCTGAATTTGCCATAAATTTTATGTGGTTCACCTTAGGCGTTCTCTATGTAATTAGCTCTTCAAAGGGAACCAAATGTTTTTTAATTGAAAAAGTGCTCAGTTTTATTAGAGTAACAGTTAGGATAATTAACACTTTAAGTTTTACAAACTCAGTGAATAGGGAAGAAAGAAGAAAAGGGGAAAAAAAATTTACAAGCTTTTTTCTGCCCACATTATCATTGTGAGTGTACTCTTGCTTCTACTTGCTCACAGTTAATTCAGTGCCTTTAAGCCTTGATCTGCGTGAAGAAAGCTTGTGTTTCTTTGGAAGATAGCAGGAATTTCCTTGAAATTTTGGAAGTTGTATTCTTTTGCTATGGAATACTTTTAAAGAGCTGTTCAAATTATTTGTATTTTGTTTTCTCCAAATTTCCAGATCTGTGATTTTTCCAGTGATTATTCTAGTGATTTTTAGAATTTTGATAGAAAGAAAATTCTTTCCAAGGTTTCCTTAACATATTCATAATTTTTATAAATAATAAAAATACATAAATGATAAAAGATGTGAGAGAATATATTAATACTCTTCTATTAATTTTATTAAAATTAATGTTAAATATTATATCTTGGATTTTATTTTTTTATTTCTTTCCATTTCAAAGTTTTGCCTGATATTTTGATCAGGGAGTAATGCTTAGTGATGGGTAAACAATTATTTGACAAAACTGCTAAATGGCTGAACTGCTTTAATTGATTATGCAGATTTATATCTTTCATTCAACATGTATAACATCTTTCAGCTGCAAATTTGATGGTATCTGTAAATATTAATGAATCAACTTCAAACATAATTTTGAAGTTGGCAAATATTAACAAGGGAAATTGGGGCCTGGTGAGACTGACTTGTAAAATGTACTCATAAAATCAATACAAAGACTAAAATATTCTTTGATTTAATTCTTTGGTTGCTAGATCACATTGTATCTTAATCTAGATATAATGAAAGATGGTAGTTAAAAATATTCTGATTGAGTGATTGATCTTTGTGGATAATCTGTGATTAGCTAAATAACAAGTAGAAAATGTGGTATTTTGAAAGAAATCATTAGATTATTTCTCACAGTTATGATGAAGATAAATCAAAAGGAAGTTGTTCTTAGAGAATGTGAAATTAAAGGGATTTCTTTTTTTATTTCAGTTACTAATTTCACTGACTGCTGGAATAGTGGAATTAGATGTCAACCTCCAACCTCCATGATGCAGTTCTGTTTCCTTCCTTCTGTCACGGACAGGGTAAGCCGTTCTTCATCCGTGTTACAAAGTTAGGATTTTTTAAAATGTACTGCTGTTTATGTGACTGATAAAATACATTGCATGTTTGCATGTTATGCCTTTTACAATAATATTTTTTACGCATCAAAAGCTGTAAAAATTATTTTATTTCATGGAATCACATCATAGCTGGCTTTAGGAAGTTTCTTTGGGGATCTTCCAGC
Source organism: Passer domesticus (assembly GCF_036417665.1). Lineage (NCBI taxonomy): Eukaryota > Metazoa > Chordata > Aves > Passeriformes > Passeridae > Passer > Passer domesticus. Next base: position 39,851,376 of record NC_087479.1, read on the forward strand.
CCAACCAGTGACCAAGGTAGGGTTGATTGGAATGCATTGCCTGGGTCTGTGCCCAGACTCCCGGAATGGAGACTTCACTGACACATTTTGCTGCACTTTCACCAGTGTGACCATGTGATGTACTAAATACAAGGAATTTATTCCAATGCAACATGTTGTATAAAATAAGCTATCATGAGAATTTTTATATAATGAACTGGTTATTTGATCATGAAAAAGAAACAACTGCAATTGTCCTGCAGATTTATTTTCTAGATATTTTGAATCAATTTCTACTTTCTACTTTTTCAAAAATTTTGCATCAAGCATTTGTATTTATTATAACCACTTTTTTTGGGTTTTTTTTTTTGTGGAATAATTTCCATTAACATCTGATTGATTTATTGATGTGAAATTTCTTAAGTATGTGGGTTTTGGTTTTGTGGCTTTTTTTTGCTTGATTTGGCTTCATTTTGTTTTGGTTTTGTTTCTGGTTTTCTTCTTAATGGTGGATATTTAGACTTCTGAAGGGTAAAAATCCAGAAATTACCTGGGTAATTTGTACCATTTTGAACAGCAAGGAGATAATGTAAAGGAATATAATAAAATAGAAAGTAATATTAGAAATTATTTTGGATTGAAAGAACTAAGACCTTATTCAGTGCTTCAAAGATTATTATTCTTGATAATAGCTCAGGTATTTGTGGTAGTTAGGGATCACTGATGGAGGAGGAGGAGGCTTATAGGAAATAATTGCATACATTCCTTAATTACTTTCCTACATGATTCTGATTGAATTTAGACTTGTGAGGGAAATTGCACTTATTATTCTCTCAGCTTTAGTTTTTTCCACTACACACCACCTTAAGGACTTGAAAAAAGCAGTAGCCACCTTGGTTTGGTGATCTCTGTTGTGTCTTCGCTAATCATCAGTCTTTTTAGGGAATTTATTGATGCTACTTTGGTTGAAAATGCAGCAACTCTTGAGCTGTTGATGATCTCCTACTTTGTATTTTACATGTGCTCATCCTGTTGATTTATTTTGGTTGCATCAGTAAATATTGACTTCCTAAGAGAAGAATAAATTTGGCACAAGTTACTAATTGGTCATTCTGAATATTTGTCTATTTATTCCTCTGCCTTCCATTCTGAAGGTGTTTTCATTTCAAATTTTTGCAAAGTTGTTTTCCGGTAAAAAAGGCCTGTTAAATTGAAAATAGTTTCTGGGCTGCTCAGCTGAGCATTTTACATCAGATACACACTATAAGCTCCAAAATAATACCAGAATCTTCCCCTACATTCCCCTGCTTTGAATGTTTTGTCTGTATTATATTTTGTATTGTGCTAAAGCTTCTAAATGAATCTTCAGATGACTCTTCTCAAGTTGATTATCTTGCTTTTAGACTTGAGGTTTTAATTCCTCAAGTCCTATTAATTTACCTTCTTCATAATCTCTGTAAGTCTGAAAAGTCATCAAGCTCTTCTACATTCTGTGACAGAACCTCTTCAGTGAAATATCAGGAAGGATAAATCACATTGTGTCTTTCTCCAAAGCTTGTTTGATTGGTTAAGATTTTGTTTTCTAACCAAATGAGTGGACCTGGAGCTTCGACACAGTTAAGGAAGTCTCTCAGTACCATCTCTTCTTCTCAAATGTTTAATTTGAGAGTAATCTGCAGATTCTGTCAGATGCATAGACTGTATTTATTCATGTTCAAGTATAAGAGAATATCATGCAAATTGCTCAGAGCAATCTGTACAGATATAAAATTATACTTTTACATAGAGAAACACTAGTAAAGAGGGAGCTGTGGATGTATAAGTAAATAGTGAGTGAGTCTAATGATTATGTCTACTTATGGCCTCTATATATGTGAATAGAAGTTAAGAAAAAAGAAGTAAATTTCTACAATTATTAAGTGTATATATGGAATACTATGAATTGTGTGTCCTTGTTCCAGAAAAAAGAGGAAGTGGATAGTTTTTATGGGGAGAAAAAATACAACTAAACTAGTGAGCTTGACTAGGAAACAAAATGAACTTCATTTTGGATACTTTTAGAACACAAACATTAATACACGCTCTGTCAATGTGTTTCTGTTCTCTGGTTGAAGAAAACAATAGATATAATTTGTATGTTAATAAAGGTAATTAAAGAGTTATAGATGAATGAAATGCTTTCCAAATTGTTTCCAGTCACGATTCTAAAAATGTTTGCAACTAAATGGGAAAAGGTCTCTTGGGATTGATATATATGAATGCTAGAATTAGAAATAATTACCAGTCCTGGCTTGATCACAGTAGTGTGCAAAGCATGGAGAAAAATTTCAAAGAAATGATGGTTAACAAAGTAGAGGTACATATAAATGGGAAATTAGATAAATGCGGCATAGATTTGTTATCAAAGATTTTTTGATCTGTATTATTTTGGGTGTACTTACTAACTGTTTCACTGGGGTCAATTTTCAAATGAAACACAGTTGGGGAGATAATGTGTATGTATCCCTTTCAGCATTTCTTGGCACGTAGAAAGTTCTATATTGAGTGAGAGAAATTGTGGATGAAAAATAGAATAATTTGTTGGAAAAGGAAGTAGCTGAAGGGATGAAGTGACAGCTTCCTTGTGCTGCAAGGAAGAGTATCAGCCTGGAGGAGAGACCCTGTTAGTGCAGTGGATTACATGTGTTATTAATCTTGGATGTTTTCAGTAGTGACAATGTCACAAAAATATAATAGTTTATAATGAAATATAGGTCACAAAATAGAAGAGGGTTCTGATGGGGTCAGAAAAATGTCCAAGAGTTTTTTACAAGGCATACTGCAGTGATAGAATGGGATAAAGTGTAATGACATAAAAAGCATGAAAAATAGGAATTTCTGTATATAAGATAGGAGCTTGTAAATTTGAAGAGAGATAGATGCAAAAAGGTTTGGATGTATTATGTCCTTATAAAATGGTTGCTGACTGCCAGAGCAATGTGGCCATGAAAAGTGAAATCCTGTTTTGGGATACATCACACTAGGCGGGTCCAAGAGGGAAAAGCAAATATTCAGTTCATATGAGACACCAGCAATGCCTTGTGTTACATGCAGAATTTTGATTCAATTACTGAGTAAGTCTTCATAAAGAATGCATTGCATACACCATGAATAATATTTGTAAGGTTTACTTATTTTTATCAAACACTACAGAAGGATTTACTTGTTACTTTTGTCCTTTGATCCTTAGTTTTATTTTAATATCCTAAAAGGATTATTTCCTTAGGCTCTAATCCTTTGTCAGAGGCTGTGCCATCACATTATTCTTAAATAGGAACTGGAATCAGAAAGTTGGTTTTAATTTTCATTTTTATGAGAGCACAACAGGCTAACATTACTTAGAGTAGAATGCTTTCCTAAGAAGGTAATTTTTATTAGGGAAGTCTTAAAAATATGAAATCTTAAAAATGCAAGTTTAAGTTTACTTTTAAGGAAAACTAACAATGTTATGAGAGTTCAATCTAAGTTGTATGTCTGGTGTAACATACTTTTTGAGTGTTTCTCAGTTAGTGGTAAGTCATTGTGATAGCTCTTAGAGTGGAATGAATTTCATGTTTTGTACATGGTACAATTTTAGGTGATGTACATGCCTTAACTATAGTCCTGTATATGTTATCTATAGTGATGCGTGTGTTTTACTTTTTGAGTAATTTTCTCCTTTTCAGCTTACATAAGGTTCACTTTTTTCCTAGGCCGGTAGGTGGTTGAGCCAAAAGTAGACTTGCTTGGTTTGCTTTGAATTTAATCTAAAATAACTTGAAACTGTACATTGCCAAGAAAAATCATAATGCTATTCTGAGGCAGTAATTCTGTAGGAAGCGAAAATACACAAGGAGAAAATATACACTGCGTCACTGAATTTACTATTGAAAGCATGTTTGAAATAGTACATGAAAAAGAACCTTATTTAAGCCATAGACGATGTCCTTTCATTTGAAATTATATAGTATTTAGCTATTCAGTTTTTTAATTCTTGAGTACCTTTTGAAGCTTTAAAATAACTTTAAGACTTTGTGGGAGCAAGATGAAGAAAGGTAGTATTTTTTTTCTTTTTTTTTTTTTTGATTAATCATTTTTGCTACAGCAAAATGACTTCAATATGGATGCACATTATTTCTCATTAGAGATATTGGTGCTATGCTTCATTTAGTTGTTTTCACTTAGTCATTCAGTGCATTCCATTGCAGCAATGCTGTTTTTTAACCAAATTTTTCCTGTTAATTTGGCAACAAAACATTTTCACATTCTTAAAATCAACTGTGGCTTACATGTTTATTATGCACAATTTGATTTCCTAATTAAGGCTTGAAGCAGACCCTTATTTTAGGTAAATATTCTGTCTCCTCTTCATGGAGTCTAAATAAGTTTGTGACACTAACCACTTTTTCTGTGCTATGCACTTACAATGAATAAATTTAAACTTGGGTTCCTTTCTCACAGTGTTGTTTTTCATTCAACCGATGCATTGAACATTATGTATTCCCAATGATTTATGGTAGCCACTACTTACCAGACCTATTTTGTTTCATTAGATAATGCTGCACATTTTTTAGTGACTTTTTATAATAAACCTACAAGATTCAATTAAACCTGAAAAATAGCTTACTGTACGTGATGCTTTCAACTCAGCATTTGCTTTTAATGTTATTTCATTCTTATTCTACAAAACCTTTTCCTCATATTGGTTTGATGTCTTTAGTAGCTGAAGTAAAAAATCAATTTGTAAGGAGTGATAGAGAACTTCTACATTTAAAACCAAAAAGCATTCATTTTAATCAACATGAGTGTGCTGTTTATTTCTCAAAATTTTTATAGATATCTGTAGTCTCTTCAACTTCTTTCTCAGGGAACCAGGAGACCTTTTCAATTTGTATATGGAAGATTTTGCACTATTAATGTCATACCAAATTGTTTTATTTCATGGCAGCTAAAAGTTGTATCTTTACAAGCGCGCATTGAGGGATGACTGAAAGTTACCAATATCACTGTGGAATCTGCAGTCCCACACTGATACTGACATTAAAGCTGGCTTTGATTTACTATACTGATGGAAGCTGCTGCTTGGACTGGGCTTTCCCTTTCCATCCATGCCTAGCACCTGTGACTGGGATTTCTTGGTTGCTACCTGGGCTCTTAAAATGGAAGATGATTTACCTGAGGGATCAGGTTGAAAAACCCTCTTAACTGTGTGTAGTGGTGAAATTTGTTAAGAAAATTAGCTTGAAACATTGCTCTAGAGCTGCTGGGATGAATAAAGGAACACATTCTTTTTCATTTCATATATCCAGGGTAGGCCTTTTGAAAGAGATGATTTTTTTTTTTTTTAACTTTATTTTAGAGAGCAACATTGCAAGAATGTAGTGAACCATTCTCAGGATCCCCTAGAAAGGAAACAATAACTATTCTAAAACGGAAGGAAAAAAATTACCTAATTACCAATATACTATGTAATGTATTTATACCCTGGAAAATGCAAGTTTAGGGGTAAATCTAATCAAATGTAAGACAAGAAATCATGGTAAATCTCAGGGGATAACTAACTACTAAATTAAAATTCATGGCTTTCTCTCGTAAAATAAAACCAACATAATATTCTCAGATAAAGGACCTTCACAATATAATTATAGCATAAATGTATAATAACACTAACAACTGCTATTTAGATACTGTTCTTTCTCCTGCTTAATAAAATATATTTTTGGTACTGCTCTGCCCCACCTTTTCGGTTTGGTGGACTCTTATTTAGATGTTCAGTGTCAGATGGTGTTAATAACCATGTTATGATCCATGACGAGTTTGAATTGCTGCATTTGTGGGCTGCTGCTGTGGGGTTTTTTTCTAACTCAAGGCTCATACTTTCAGTCTTGGCAGTCTTGAACTTAGTTTACAGTATGAAACCTCATAAACAGCTGTAGAAAATTAAACAAGTATAGATATTGATGTTACATCTTGACTTTGTCAGGCAAATAGCTGTGGCATGTCTGTGTGTGGAGATCTTTCAGAAACCTGGGATAAGCTATAAAAATTTATCCGTTTAAAAAATGTGTTGATTTTTCCTTTGTTTTGATTTATATAAAGATCTTGTGTGAATTTTGAAATAATGAAGCACAGAATATAGAATGGTTTGGTTAGAAGGAACCTTAAAGATCATCTAGTTCCATAAGCAGGGATGCCACTAGAACAGGTTGCTCAAAGTCCCATCCAGCCTGGCTTTGAACTCTTCCAGGCAGGGCATATCCAGGGACACTGGATATCTCATTCCTGGAATGTCAAGTACTTTGACAAAATGTCAAATACGTTGACATTTTGCATTTCCAGAACAGTATGAAATAAAAGAATTAGTACGAAAGCCACATTACAGTACAGAGTTGATAGTTAAGTGCTGTTGGAACTCATGTACAGATACACCACATTTGAGATACAGGCTTTTTAATGTTTTTTTCAGAATGTTCTTCCTATTCATTCAGCTAGTTTGGCATCTGTACTTTATATTTAACTCTACTGTGACCTAACTTATGAAAAGAACAATGACATCTTCAGAGATTGATAATAATCTGATAAAACCTGGGAGGACTTTGTTGCATTTAGCCCAATGCTGAACTAATATTTGGTAGAATTATCAATCACAGCTAAAGCCCATTCATAATGGGCCTCAAAGGTAATTTATACACAACTCTGCACACTGATGAACTGGTTTTTTTCCCATTTTTGATTTTTTCCTCATTAAACATCTTGATGACCTCCAGATCATTGCTATCAGACTTTTTTACCTCATGTTTCACCTTGTTTTCTTCCAAACACTTAGGAATATGTCAAGCTGTACAGAATCTGCCATGGGTACAGAGAGGTCCCTGCTCACTCTTTCCACTTAAACTGATTGTCTGGTCTTTCTGTACATTTCCTCTCTTCTAATAGGGTGGGCAAATACATGACAATCTTTCTTCGTCCATCCAGCTTAGGTTTTTGGAACAGTTTGGGAATCTTGTTGAATGCCATTTGAAAATCCACATTGACCAAATCAATTATGTAACAATTAGAACTGGTTCTAATGTGTTTACATCTTCAAAAGAACTCTAATAAATTTATGGGGCACAATTTGTCTTTCTAAAAGTAATGTTAGTACTTTTTTACTTTGATTACTTTCATCCTTATGTCTGCAGATTTATTTAATCTTAGTATTTCTGCCAGTTGGCTGACACAAATACATTTTTTTCCTGATCTGTAATTGCAGGATTCTGTTCTGTAGACCTTAGAAATAATTCAGTTTACTTTTTAAATTTTCCATTCCTTTGCTACAAAGTCATTTTGAGTAAGAGGTTGCACACCTCTGTTAAAAATTAAACTATTGCATTTTTTAACTTCCTTAGAACTGTTGGAAGAATACCATCTGTTCCTGATGACTTGTTATATCAATTTTGTGGATTTTTGATTGTCTGATCTGCTAACACTCTTGTTTGAGACAGACCAACGCTGCCTCTGATGAAGAAGATACCTGATTTGTGAGTCTGCTTAAGCTTATATTTTATGAACAATAGATTGGGAAAAAAGTCAATATTTTGCTTGCAAAGTACTCTATAAACAATTGTGTCCCGTCTTACTAGTCATAAGTGGATTTTTTTGCCTCTTTTAAACATATGCAGACTACCCCTCTTCTCAAGATAACTTGAGAAATTTTTCAGCATTTTCAGTGCTGTTGAAAACACTAAACATTTTCAAGGTTAGAGTTATTGTATCTGGAAGTGTGTGCTCCAGGCATATTTCCATAACTGGATGAGTTTGGAAATTATTGCAATTTGGGAAGATTTTGCTCTAGAATTCAAATGAATGGGAACAGAGTAAAATAACTAAATGAAATTAAAAAGAAGGTAAAAGGAGGATCAAACAGAAAAGAATAATTTGGGAGAAGGTAGATGTGGATGGTATCTCAGAGGAAATACCATGGATTTAAAGATTTGAGAATTCAAAAAATAGGTTACTTTGAAAATTGAGTCAGAATAGCATATATGTGCTCTTTAAAAAGGTAGAAATGTTATATTGCTGAGAGAGAGGAAGAGAAGGGAGAAGTACTTAAAGAAGACTCTGGACCTGCTGTCAGTTAAAATTTGGTCTAGATAGATGAGGAAATGTGTTCCCTAGTAGAATGATATTTTGCCAAGTAGAAAATGAGGTGAAGTGATTTTGCATTTTTTAAAATGGCATGGTGTTTTTTTTTGTGACAGAAGGTATTGCCTTTGGAGCAGTTTTTCTTTTTTTTATAGTTTTAATAATACCAACTTGTCAAAATAGGTTTGAAAGTTTTGAAGCAGCAGAGAAGTGTTTCGAAAGTCATGCCTGATTTTAAATACATGCAAATAACAAAATACACTGTTAAAATTGCGATGTCATTTGTTAGAGTGCAGTCATGATAAAAATAGAGAAGAAAGGTAGTGAAAGTGAAAAAATTGAAGTTGTATTTGTACTTAAATAAAAGCTACATGTTGTTAGTAAAGGAGTGACGTTTAGGTACCAGAGTGACTTATAAGCTATTTTAATGTCTGAAATGACACATGAAATGGTAAATATTTCTCTTATAAAAAGCAGCATTTCTTCTGTCTGTTTCAAAGCCAGGATTAATTGCATAGTCTTTGTCATTCATTCGTGAATTCAGCATAATGTTCTGTGGAAAGTTAAAAGCTTTTTTCTTTGTCTCTGTGAAAGAAAGCAGTAACATTGTCTATTGACAGTCTTGAATTTTAATGACAATACAAATACGTTTTGCTCAGTTGCAGTCCACTATGCTTTTACATATCAGAATTATAATTTCAGATTTATTTTTATTTTTTCCCACAGAATATAAATGAAGAATGATGCAATATTAATGCTTTCTATGTACAGCCTTATAAGAATCTTCTTTAAGGAGTTGCAGTAAGACAAATACTGAAAATAATTTTTCTCTGGTACAATGTGTTGAAGCAGAGGAGCTGGAATTGTCCACCTTTGTACAAGTTAAGAAAATGTTTGCTATTTTGTGAGTGGAAGCAGCTCTGGAGTGAATTGAACTTCTGAAAATGCGGCCATGGACTGGTTCCTGGCGTTGGATTATGCTCATCCTCTTTGCCTGGGGAACTTTGCTGTTCTATATTGGGGGGCACCTGGTACGAGATAGCGAGCACCCGGATCACTCCAGTCGGGAGCTGTCCAAGATCCTTGCTAAGCTGGAACGGTTAAAGCAGCAAAATGAAGACTTAAGGCGCATGGCAGAATCTCTCAGGTAGGATCTCAAAGTAATTAAAGCTGCTCAGAAAATGTTTGAAATATGAAATAGCAGAATTTAAATTGCAAGGGTTGTTTGTGGGAGTTTTTGCAAAATTATATTTCACATTTAAAAGTATATATCAGTGTTTTAATCTGTGCTATAAGTAGATGAAAACATATTGCAAAACCTTTAAATAAATGATGTACATTTAGTTCTGGTCTAATGTAATCATTATTTAAGAGTCATTTAATGGTGTGGAAGTGTTACTGTCACAATAACAGAGTTCTGTAGGTGATTCACCCCTCAATGCCAACTTCAAACAAGTGCAATTATTATGACATTTGTACAAATTAGAACATCTAGTTCTTTATACTTCTGCATGCAGTAATTGGAAGAGCTCATTTTAAAATTGCTGAAAACATTTGTACAGCTTGTTGAAGATAAATGCTGACTTGCTGAAGATGATCTGCAATAGATTGCTGCATTATACAAATTCTTTTATCTAAGTTTTCTTCCTTGTCTTGCTGCTAAACTTGTAGAAACACTTATAAAACAGTAGGATCATCTCCTTTTTTACAATGGCACAGTCATTGAAATATAGCCCATTCAAATTACACAGTGGCTAGAAGAGAGTAAATGATTTTACTGGTGGCAGGGTACTGTTTACTGCTCAAGACAGAGGCAGTAGAGGCAGGAGATGCTAAGTAGAGGCTAAACTAAATTTTAGGCAGTCATGATTTTTCTAAATACCTTTCAATATTTCACTAACCTTTAGTAGACTATCTATATTCAGAAAAATATTACCTTTTTGGTGGGCAAGGTTTAAATAATAGCTTATGCTGTTGATAATTTTGCATGCTTTATGAAAAGTAAAACCTCAGTTTATATCTACTTTAAACATGCTGCAGTATTTCCACATTCCTTCTCTATGATTCCATTAAAGGTGTCAGGATGCAGGAAATAGATGCAAAACTGTGTTCACTGGACTCCGTTCAGCTTCTTTGGAAATACGTTGTTTAACAATATTTCTGAGACATTTCCTCATAGTGTTTGTATATCATAACCACAGGAGAATCTGAAATTCTGGCATGAGAAAGCCTAAATGACTTTAAATACCATTTGAACAGCCACTCATGTCCAGGTTCAGTAGTCAGTGTTCTCCTGGAGTGAGCCATCTTGAGACTGGAAGATCTTCAGGCATAGTTTTTTGCTGGAAGTAATGAGATTGGTGAAATATTGCACTTTGAGGGAAACGATGCATGACAATATAGGGCCTTTTCATTATTTTTACTGTGCCAAATCCTTGATACTGTTTACATAGAAACATCACAAATAGGTTTTAGAAATATCCTGGTCAACCTGTGTTATTGAAGTATTGTATTATAATGTGGCACAGAATTTCAGTATCTTATTTCTTTGTTTGCCAGATGGATTTAGGTGTGTTGAAAATAGCTGTTAGCTTTAAAACTGTCCCATTTATAGTTTTGTAACAGTGTGTCTGTTTAAAATGAGGCATTAACCAGCAGTCCATGGATTGAGTTCTGTGTCCTGGAAGAGATGACTGCTGCTGTGAACATACATCATAGAAACAAAACACCTCTTAACTTCAGAAATCCAATTAGACAGAAAAGATTACTTTTGCTTCAGTCTACATCTTAAAGTAAAGACGTAATATATTTTAGGCTTTACTGATCAAAGGCAGAAAGACTGGAACTATTATTTGAATATGATTTAATTGCTAGAATATTTTGTTTTGTACTGAAAACTCTAATTACTGATAGTGTCAGTTAAATGTGAGTAGTAAGACAACACGCTCTACATCAATAGAGCTCATATCAGGCATGAGATAAAAACTTGGCTTTGCTGCCCTTTTCCACTAAGATTTTGTATCTAGAGAACAAAACAGCACACTAAAAAATTTGTGGTTAAGCCAGAGAATACATTATGGTATGCAACAGGGCTAAGATAATTCCTGAAATTAAGAATATTCCAAATAAGATCTTAAAGTTACTTGTGGAGCAGTTTATACAAGATGAAAGTGCCTACCTGTGAAATTAGAACAATAGACAAACATCTGATGAACTATACAAGTGAAAGTATTTTGGTACTATTAGATAAAACTTTTGCCTGGTAAAAAGGTCCAAGTTAACAGAATTTAACTTGGTGGGCAAAAAGGTTTTGTGGATGTTAGAAAATTATCATAATGAATAGTTGTGCTATTAATAATAGCTAGCTATGGCAGGCAGAAAGGGGCAAAAGGCAGGTGTGGTTACAAGAATTAGTAGTTTAGTAAAAGTGTAAGTTTTTTCTTAATTTTCATTTTGAAGTCAGAGAAAATTGATAGTTCATCTCTAATTGTTAATTGAAATGGTAAAATGCATTTCAGTACATTTCAATTGCTTGGACTGGACTTCCCATTATAATGGGTTCCTGAGACTCCTCAGACTTCCTTATCACCTGACAAAGGTGTCAGTCTTCTGGGATGGTTGAAAACAGGAGCTGGACTGTGCTTGTTTGCATCTCTCTATGAACGCCAACATGCAATCACAAGAAGTGATCTTTCCACCCTGAGATTTGAATCCTCCTTTGCTGCCAGTTTATGCAGCAGCCCCTCATCCCCAAAGACAGCAACAAAAAAGAAAACCAGAAATCTACCCTATGAAACATACCTTGTGTGCATGCAGCGCCAACCATTCAAACTTGACAAAGATCATATCTGTGAAAAGGTTTTATAAAATCTTTCGTAACCATTTTTCTCTCTGATATTGATTTTGTAATTTTCTCCTGCTTGCTTCTTTTCACACAAGATGTGTAAGGAATAGAATTAGAGTTTTAGGGCAGGGGTAGGTACTTGTTTGGGTTATTCTGGTTTCCACCCACTGCAACTGTTTGTATGTTTGATTTAAAAAAAAAAAAGTTCCTACAAATTTATGATTTTTAAAATATTTCTAATTTATTAACCATATTGCTTAAGAGTAGTTCATATTTTTGCAAGGATTTCTGATAGTTATTTTCTAAGATGTACTTTTGCAAGAATGCAAAAACATTGAAGTTGAAACAGTCACATCTTTTTGTAAATGGCCTGAAATAAAAAAAAAAATCCTTTAGGAACTGAGTACACTTTTCTGGTGCACTTCTGATTACTTGAAATTGGATCAGGTACCACATATTTTTTATGATGTATTTAAAAAGCCTTAGGTGGAAAGTTACTATACTTCTTCTTTTGCCAATATGATGCTTTGTAAAAACCTTGCTTGTGGGCTAGAAAGAGGCACAGATGTATGTTAAGGAAGCAGAAGATAAATGGAATTAAAGGTGTTTTGTAGTGTCTGAGTTTTAGAAATTCTGTGCACAAATATTGTAGTGTACTGAGTTGGGAGAGTTATCATAGTCTGTATATGATTATAAACAATATTGTGTGAGCAGATCTGGGTTATTTTAGAAGCATTCTAGATTTCATTAGTGTAAAATAGTAATAAGTCTGAGTTTTTTATAGGTTGTTTTTTCACTATTCTGTATACAGTAGACCTGGAAGAGCCCTTTCAAGGACACTTACTACAGATGTAGTAGGTGTGACTGCAAAACTGGAATTTTTTGCAACAATTTTTGTAGTTATTTAAGGGAAACTTGAGAGGAAGTAATAATCAAATCAAAGTATTACATAATGTTGTTTCCTAAAACCAGTAGTTTTACCTAAAAGTTTTGCTTACTATTAGGATTATGATGTGACTTCTAACGACTGTCCCTGTTGCATATGGATGTTACAAGGCTTTTAGGAATAGGAGAGCTGAAAATTACACCTTTTGTAATGTCCCATTTTCTTGGATGGAAACTGTGAAGCTGTGTATGCCTTCATCCTAGACTTTCTTTATTTTTGCAATACATGAATGCTTCGTAGTATTCATGTGCTTCTTTATGTATTACTGGGTGGTAGTAATTTTTTTTTTTTTTTATTTTAGGGTACTTTGATGGAAGATAAACCTGGCAGTTTAGGAATCAGTAATTTCAGAGTTCTCCTCAGGAAAATATAGAATCTTGTTAAATGGATTCATACTGTGTTCATATTATGACTACATCACATTTGGACTATATTTGCTTCCTAGAGTCTTTTAAATATTGCATTTTGTAGAACGTGCAATTATTTTGATAAATATGATAACCTGTTTCTTACTCTGAATTAAGAGCGTGTGTTATAAAGCCGAACAGAGGTGGAAAAGGGCAAAATGTCATCAAACACATAAAACCAAACACCTACACATTATTCTTATAGTTCTAAGTGTAGCTTCAGAAAGAAGAGATCAGATTTAATTTTGAAAGGGCACTAGAGGTGCTTTAATGTAACTGGTGTTGAGGCTGGTGGAGAATCCAAACTCAAGATCAATTAATCATAAGCAAGTCTCTTAAACTACTTCTGTCAGTTACTCTGGGCAGTTTTTGGGTCTTTTAAACCTGTAGAAAACATTAAAGAGGCTTGGATAGAACAATAGTTTTGGGTTGATAAAAATTTAAACACTAAAGTACCATTTCCTACTATATGTATTTAAAATATCTCAAGTTTGAAGCTGAGGGTATTGCACAGCCCACTGTGGGAAGAATGAAGATAATTGAACTAAATGGTGGCCACTTCTGCTCTTTTTACTGGCTTTTTGTGCAATTCTGAGTTAAGGGAAGGAAGACATGCAGTGGATATAAATCAGTGCTGATCAGGGCTGTGCTGATCTAAATTGATAAGGGGTATGCTTGCCTTTTATTTGCAGATAACACTGACTCTTTTCTTTCAGTTTTATTTACTGATGAGGTTTTATCTAAAGAGGGTGAAGTGACAGCCTGTATTCTTCTTGTTTGTGTGTGCTAGTGATCATTAATAATTTGAACATTATTTTCTTCTTGGGGAAGAGAAAAAAGTGAGAGGGGAAAAGGCAATCATAATGTGGCTTTAGTCAGTTATAAACCTGCTAGCTCCTTACAAAGGACTTGGATATAAATGAAAGAATGAAAAAGGATTTGAGTATGAACTTGTGAAATCTTACATTTTTCCTTTTGCTGATAAATTATTGTAACCTTTTAGATATCTTGGAAATAGGAAAAGGTTAGAATGGTTTTTATAATTTATGGGTTTTAAAAAACTATTTTTACAATTATTTTGCACAGTATGGCAGTTCTTCTAGCTAAATTGAATGTCACTATGATTAATTTTTAAGGGGTTCTTTTTACCTTCAAAGATCCAGACTAGAGATCCATTGCTTTGTCTTTGCCCCTTTGTCATTGCACCTGAAGGTGATGAGAAAGTGGCCTCAGTCATATGGATTATGTACACAGAATTATTTTTTTAAAATCTGGATTACTAACAAGGGACAAAGCAGAAACAGCTTATCCCTACAACATAAGCTTTTTGATGTTTAAAGTTATCCAGTAATATCTTTATTTGATGAGTTGATTATGGGAAAGATAATTTATGTTTGCTATCAGATGGTAGGAAGCAGCATGCAAACATCACACCTTGTAGCTATTGAGAATTGAAGTAAACTTCATTAGCTTGATTGACCATTTAAGTGGCTTATAGTGGTGTTTATTTTGTATTCATAACTTAATTACAGTTTTACCATAGTAGTAAGTGAAGGATACTCTGTACTAGATACTTATTGATGTGGTTTTTTATTGCTGCTTAGAATCACCTTAGTTTAGATGAATTTACTTTAAACTCACTTCTCATATTTTAAGGAGTAAAATAGTTGTCAGGACTTCGGTAAGAATCTTTTTTCCTAGAAGAATTCCTGTTTTTCAATAGGCATTCTTATTCATGAGTATGCATAATTAGTAGGATATTCAGCACTAGAAGTGCAGAATACCTGCATACAGGATGCCATGAGACTAGACAGGGATTTTAATTCAAACACTTTCCCCCTCAAATGTTATATCCAGCTCAGCTGAAGTACTTGTAGAGGATAATAACTGCCAAGCTGTGCTGGTTGCAGAGAAGAATCTTTTCCTTAATTTTGGGACCGGATGAAAGTGAGGAAGACAGCAATTCCAAATCTGATGAGGTAACAGATGTAGAGATACAACTGAAAAAAAGAATAAGCTATCTTAGTTTCATCCTAAAATGATGTGATTTTTGGAAGTCTAAGCAACTAGCTTAGAGAATATCCCCTCATCCCAGCTCTTTTGTCTAACAGTCTAAGTATAATAAAAATTTTTATTGCAGTGTGCCAAAGCAAGATGAATGTTAAATGGCAAAATGGTACTTTTCTTTTTAAGATCTTAATTATATCAAATTATCAACATTACTGTGCCTCTTTCGTATCATCCACAACCATCCTTCTGTAGAATTCTCTAATTGCTACTTTAGAGACTTATGCTAAGAGGATGTGTGCAGTGTCTCAAGACTTCTTATGGTAATGATTTTCTATCTTTTCACCCTATTGTTCTTCACAGACTCTACCTTTAGGGTATGTGACTTGTATGGGATAAACTGTTCCATTTTTTCTCTGCTAATTTTGTGGTTAGTTGTTCCTTCACAATTCAAATTGTGGTACCAAGCTGGCAGATCACAAACACATTTCCATCTGGTGGTTTGAAATTAGTGTAAGAATGTAAATGTATTTCAATATACTTTTTGAAGGCTTGTTTGTATTGTCTTGTACATGGCAATCCAATACTCTATCTCAGTAGGATATAACACCGTACATTTGTTGCAGAAACAAATGTACAAATTGATTGTTGAAACAGATTATATTTAGGGAGTGCTCATGTTTAAGATTGGGATATTTTACACAGTTCTGACATGCTTGTTTCATCAGTGCATGAAAAAGCAGATGTACGAACAGTTAATGATAATTCCCTTTTGTTTACCATTGTAGTTTTAGAACAGACTTTTTTTTTCAGTAATTTAATTATCCCTAGTAGGATAGGGATAGGATAGCTTTAGTAGGAAGCTTTAAGACTGCAGAATTTTTTTACTGTATTTCTGTCAGGCTATGTAGCTGCTTCTTCCTCCACCTCTCCTGCCCTCTTCTGAAAAAAGATGCTTAAATGCTGTGCTTCATGTGATGCACCTTTCTGATGCTCACATCAGGTATTTGTTCTCTTCAGCTGTTCCAGGGAAAACGAACTTTCATCAGTCCCTGAAATTTTGTCAGCATTTAGTTCTCTAGACTTGAGAGACATTAAAGAAATAACATCTCAGTAGGATATTTAGAATGTTTTCATTTCTTTTTTACAGGGAAGGTGCTCCCTCAAACCACTGTTTTCTCTATGCCAGAGGCATCTTTTGTCTGTCAAGGACTTTTCCTGTGTATGGTGCTGTGAAACTCTGTGTGTTTGTGTGTGGAGAGAATATCTGTTTCTTTTTATGCTCATATTCCTTTATGAAGGAAGAATCTTCATGTTCTGCAAGAATTCTGTATTTGTTACAGTTCTAAAAAATTCCCATTGCACATCTGCTTGCTCTTTTTCTTTCTGGGGTCAGCTCTTACAAAACCTTATAAAATGTGGAATAATTTTTAACCAGAAGGGTAATTTCTCTTGAAATGAAAAGGGTTTTTATTTTCCCTGCATTAAATTTATAAGGCAAGAAGAAGTTAGCATCTAATTTTTAAACATTAATAATTTTGCTTTATTAATATGTGGATTCAAGTAGAGATGATGAACAAACTCAATAATGCCCTCAGGGCAGATTTATGGCTCATAGATTTCAGGATATGTGTTTCCATACTTCTCCTGTGCTCACATATCAGAAATTTAACAGATGGATGTTACAATTTGTGGTGTTTTTTAGGTGATCTACACTTTAGAATACTAGAGTTGTCATAAAAAAATCATGATAGTGGTACATTTAAGAAGGTTGGATCCTTTTCTGAATCCAGGCAATACATTGAAATGATCCTGTGTGGATGTGTAGGAAGACTTAACTGGAGATCAAGTGCTGGAGGCCGGGTTCTCCTTGAAGCTGTGGCCAGGGTTCGAGAGCAGAATGGCTTTGTTTGGGTGCCAGTCAGGTTAACTGTTAAATTGCCATATTATTTTCACAAGCAGAGCGTTGGATTGTTCTTGTTGGTGAGTGGAAGTCTTGTAAACAACACAGTTTAGGATCAGGCTGCATTTCCTTGCAGCTGTGTTGTGCACTGTTTTTCTCCAATGGGACTGTGCTTTTAAAATCTTCTTTATGTTAATGTTTAATTTCATCTGGTTTTAAGGAAATGTGATGAAGGTTTATCAGTAAAACAGTACGAAATAAAAATGATTGGAGAGCTGAATTGTTAATGCAAATAATTTATAAAATAATTATATTTATAAATTATGCCATTTCTTTATTTTCTGTTTCCTAGGATACCAGATGGTCCCATTGATCAGGGACCAGCTGCAGGAAAGGTACATGCTTTAGAGGAGCAACTTCTAAAGGCCAAAGAACAGATAGAAAACTATAAGAAGCAGACAGGAGATGGTTGGTAGATAATTTTTAATTCTATAACAAGTTTTGATGTTTTGTTATTTCGTGTCACGCATGTATTGGCTTCTTAACAAGTAATTCAGCTACAAGTACTGATGCTTTTATGCCTTTTTTTTTTAATAGTAGAAGGCCTTGGAAAAGACCATGAAATACTGAGAAGGAGGATTGAAAATGGGGCTAAGGAACTTTGGTTTTTCCTCCAGAGTGAACTGAAGAAGTTAAAAAATCTAGAAGGAAGTGAACTGCAAACACGCATAGACGAATTTCTGTCTGATTTGGGTCATCAGGAAAGGTACTTCTATTAGTTGGTTCTGACCTTTAATTTAACTGTCATTATGTTGTTCAAAGATGTGTGACAATTATATTTTTCATTGTTGTCAATCATTAGGCCTCTTTATTGTTGGAGTACCTTTTGTATTATATTGAAATCTTCTGAATGAGTTTTGTTTGTGCTGAACAAAATTAATCCAGGAACTGTTAAAAATTCAATGACATCTGTCTTTAAGCATATTATAACTCTGTTCCCAACAGGATTGTGATGGCAGTTTGTGTCTCATCAGTAAACAGTTATAAAAAAATAGTTGAATTAACTAAATACACTACCTTAAATCAATGCCCTGAAAAAAGCTGTGATCTCTATATGTGAACATCTATAATAAAACAAGAGCCTTTGAAAATAATTATATAGTAAGGGGAAAACATCATAAGAATTTTCAATTCCTTAGAAATAATGCAAACACTATTTAAAACAGAAAGACAATATGAATTTGATTATTAATATGGGCAAATAGTATAGTCCATTAAATTTTGTAATTTAATATTCCACAATTCCAAAATCCATTTTGTCACAGATTGATTGAGTTGAAAGTGAGACGGGACTATTCAATTATTGAGAGTTATTATTTATATAGAAGACATGATTAAATTTCATCCAATTAGTTCTCTGCCAAGTGCAGTTTTATATATTTGACTGAAATAAAAGTAGTGCTTGGCTGAAGCGGAATTTTCCAAAAGACTTGAGATCTTCACTTGAATAGTGAATTGGCAGAGAAGTGTCACTTTCCCTGTGCAGTTTGTTTCAATAGTTATCTCCTCTCAGAAATATTTATTTTCCACAGAAGTTATTTCCATCTGGGCTTCTTGAACTTTAGGTCATGGATTCTTATGTACCTTTTAAACTATCTCTGCTAAAAACTGGAGTAAGTAGTCTAATACCAGACTTTCTTACATTTGCCATGGTAACAGGATCACTTATGTGCATGTAATTGCTCTGTTTATAAAGCCAGAATGAGGCAGTCACCACAGTGAAACCTTGAATAATGTTGTGTGTGTTTGGTGCCAGAAGGTTCTCATTTTGCTGCCTCCCAGGATGAGTAGTTTTCCTTAGTCCTATCCATTGTACACCAATGGTTATTAATTCAATCAGTTTTAATTTTCCAGTTTCTGCATTTGTGACACCCTTATGTTCACATGTCATTATACTTCAGGATGAGGAGCATAAACTCCTTTGCATGGAGTTATAAAACTGCCCTGTAGACCTCTGGAAGTTATGAGATGAATCTCACTGTGGTACTGAAGGAAGTTTGTGTATGATGCAAGCAATCATAACTGCTCTTTTTTTTTCCTCTGAGAATTTTTGTGTTAAGTACAAGTATTCTTTCAGTTGTCAAGATGGTTATTAAATATAGAATAATCTGAAGTCTATTTAGTCTTTGTAATAGAGGTGTGTAGGCCTTCCTGTCTGGTGAGGTCCTCAAAGAAGAATAAAGCAATTTAAGCTAAAATCAAAGAGGCATAAACTAGTTTTTATTAAACTGAATCTAGACAATCTGTTTATACAGTGTAGAATTTCAAAGGAATTGCATTAGAAAAGGAACAGATAAAAAATGTTTCTAAGATATTCAGCCTGTGTTCCTGGTGCATTTGCAATGTTGCCTTCAAGCAGTAGAATTATCTTGTGTTGCAGAATGCACAACTTGGTTGCCTCTAGTCCTGAGGAAGTTTTTTCCTACACTTTTGAGGTCAAGCTGTCTCCTTCTTTCACTTTAATCTTTCAGTCTTGTTGTGTGAATTGAGGAAAATTCCCAGTTTGTGTGCACATCCTTTGGCATGTGATGCACTGCTGTCTCTGGGGTGTTCTTTGCCCTTACAAGGCACAGTACCTCCCCTGGGAAGGAGCAGTCCCATCTTCCCTCCCCACTGTCCATCTGCTCACTTCTCTGAAAGGAACAGAGCATAAGTTTGGAATGAGCAAATTACATGTTTGTCATTCACTTTGGGAAGCACACGTTTTTGCTTTGTTGGTTTATTTGTTGTTGGTTTTTTTGTTTGTTTTTTTGGGGGGGGGAGTGTGTTTGTTTGTTTTAGGGTTTTGTTTGTTTGGGTTTTTATTGTTTTGTTTTTTTACTTATTGCCTGTTTTGTTTGTTGGTTTGATTTGGTCTTTTAAGTACATGTGCACTTTTGAATTTAAGTACATGTGAGTTTTAAGTACAGGTGCACATGTGAATTTTTTAAAGGAATTAAGCCTGTTGCCAAATGATCTTTTGTTTACAATGCTGTCTTAAAAAGTTATATTTTAGATAAATGGAACGCTGCAAGTGCTGCTGGTATTACTTACTTTTATAGATATACACACACACTTAAATATACATAAAGGTGTCTCAGAAATTTTAATATATATGTTATAATCTACTGTTTGGATTAGAAAGATTAGTGTTAATTATAAGTACTTAAAGGAGTTTTTAATGCTGTCCTTATGTGGGAAAACAAAGAGGTGCTTATCAAATGATAAGACAGCTATGTAAGGAAAGAGGCTCATACTTATTTTGTTTTGTTTGTAAGGAAAGCCTTCTGTGTCACAGATTAAGACTTGCTTTCTAAGAGATAATAAACTTTAGTTTCCTTGCTTCTGGACAAGTAGTATTAGAGTTCTTTGTTAATTTTGGTGATGTTAAGCAAATGGTTTGCTAATTATATGAGCAGCTTTTTGTTGGATGCCTTAATCGCTGTTTGTTGGCTATGCCCTAGGAGCTGTGTGGATTTTCTCTAGGGTAGTGCTGGTCTCACTTATGTTTTAGCCAAATATTTCAGTACTGATCCCGTTTGAGAAACAGTGTTGCCCGACACTAGATTTTCCTTGAGAATTACATAATTGTATTCTCATAGTTGCTATAGGGAAGAGGGCTGTTGAGAGTAAATTCATCTAAACATTGGAAAGACTGTTTGATATTGAGTTATTAAAACAGTAAATTAGTCCTCTAGTTGTCATGGTTGTTTCCTGTGTTGACAAAAGTTGTTTGCAATATGGCTGTTACTGAGTTAGTTTCATTCCTTCTCCTGGGGAGTAGCTGTCATCAGGGATTCTGTGGTAACTGGCCAACATTTGATGCACAGTGTTTGGACAAATTTTCATATTATTTTCTTTGAATTACATATTTTCCTTTGAGTTTTTATTTGTTTGTGTAAAATTTCAGGAGGTTTAAATCTTTTCATATGACTGGAATAAATGTCTAGACTGATTGTTAAAAACACCCACCCTCCCGCCTTTATTTTGCCAATCAAATACAGATTAAACACAGCCAGATTTTTTCCTCCATTCTGTTTTCCAGGAAAAAAATGCTTTTAAGTGCAGCTCCAAGATTTATTTTTTGATATGAAGCAACAACAGCAACGAGTTGATGTTGCTGATTAGTAGCCCAGTGAAAGACCAAGTTTGATGCAGTAAATATCTGCATTGCCGCTGTGTGAAGTTTCCTGCCCTTTCACCACCTGCAGTAGCCTCTAATAACCCTGTGCAGGCTCATCCTTTGTCTGCACTGAGCTATCTTGGGCTCATGGATCACCTCTCCCTGTGCTTTTAACTCTTGGCACGGAGCATGACCCAGGTCTTTGGTATTTGTGTCTCTTCTAAATCTGTATTAATAAGTTATCACAGTGATCTGTCACACTCTAAACACCCTTGCAGATGTAACTAGAAAATGCACATTTCTGAGCAGTAACAATCAAAGAAAAAGGGACTCTGACTGTGTCTTAAAATAGCACTACCTTCTAATCATTTCTGTGTGATAACACCTGTGAATTTTTCACTTCCTGGTTTACTTCAGGGTTTTATAATTTTTTTTAAAGAAGATTATGGATACTGTCTGAAAACTCTTTCATGAATTCATAACATTTTCTGCAAATCATTTGATACTTTTTATGGTTTCTACTGAGCAAAGCTGCCTTTAGTTAATGTGGTGAGTCATTGAGGCTGTGTAAGGACACTCTCACCCATTTCTCTTACCCCAAAAATTATCAAAGTAATTATAATTCATCCATAAGGCTGATTATTAAAACTAAGCTACTGCCTTTTCTTTGTCGTGGTCACCATAGCCATAGTAATATAAAAAATTGAATTTGGGAAACACTTTTTTTCTGTAGAAATAGGAAAAATTACTTAAGAGCTGACAAAAATTTTAATTGTTGTTTTTTAATTGGTAAACTTTGTATTTTTGGTTATTTTTTCAATACTTAATGGAAATATATTTCTATAAAATATAGGAAGAGTAAACTGATTACTTGCATCACGGGTACTGAAAAGACTTGTTTAAGGTTTGTGAAAGAGCATTTGAAAATGGTTTAAAATGTGGCTATGTGGTTGCACAGCTGCTTTTAATGAAAGAGGATTAAAAGAAAAAAGGTTAATGTTTAAACCTTAACTTTGTATTTTTTCTTTAAACACCCAACATTGTTACATCCTGATTGGGAGGCAAAATATATTTAAGCTCCCACGAAAATGCCTTGGTTTCCTTTTCTAGTATGCGTACTAGCCTATGTGTTTTCTATAAACAGGGAAACATAGAAAACTATGTGTTTTCTATAAACAGATAAAGAGCATACCCTTTATCTGTTCAGTTATCTGTATATAATGCATTGTATTAGAATTTGTCCATCATTAGTTCTGTTCTAATTCTCTTTAAATTGTGTGTGCATGATACTGTACTATGTGTCTTTAATAGTTACTGATTTAAAGTTAGTTACCCGGTGGCGCTTTAAATGAATTTTTATGCAAAGCCACAATAGGGTGTTTCAAGCTCAATTACCTTGTAAAAGAAAATCGAGTTTATATAGTTTCAGATTAGAATGTAGATAAGGTTCTCCCAGTTGATTGACAGAAGATGAGGATTACTGCTGCTGAATAATTTGGGTAAAATATTTAATACAACAATAATAGGTGCTATAGTCAGTGTCCCTGTTACCATGTGTGGAAGCATGGGGATAAAGACCAGAATGAGTGTATGAGAATAAAATTACAAATCCATGAATCCAGTTATTAAATTAGCAAGAAAACTTTTTCTGATAACTCTGCTAATAAATCAAATTAAGGCAGCTCTATCTTTATCTCGATGTTTACTCCTTCAATATTGTGTCATTGAAGTAGTTTCCTAGTAGGGATATGCAGCCTGCTCCTCTCAATTATGGATAAGGGGTAGCCTTACCTAATTGGATTTGTGCTTCCAGTGCTAACAAGTGCTGCCAGCAGCTTGACAAGACCACTTCAAATGTTGTTATGAAAGGTATTTTTCTTACCCTCACACTATTTTTTGGTCACCTCCCAAATTTCTCTGCCTTTGTTCTGTTGCTTCTCTTTCTAGTGCTCAAACTTGTGGTTTATCAAGAATTTCAGGCAATAAAAGCAGCATCTGAAGTACAGATGAAAGTATTAAGAAAAGTGGGTCAAACTTATAACTTTAGCACTGTTATGAAGGAATATTAGCAATATTTCCAATATGTAAAAATTTAGCAATATTAAATATTCTCAGTCTATGAAACCAACTCTGAAATTACTGGTTCTGAGTTGGGCCATCTTTTACTTTTAGAATAACCATTAACATTTCCAGAAGCACTTTGAATTATTTGTCTCTAGTTTTCTATTTCTTCCCAAAAGCCGCAGAGATTTTAAAAAAATCTTTTCCAGGGTGTTACTGTTTGGACAAAATCAGTAATTTTGACTTATTTGCAAATTTTAACAAATGTCATATAACATTTTAATTGTCATGATGATGAGTTCTTATTCTCTTATTTAGCTAATGAAATGCTATGACCCTAAGAAGATAATCTCTAATGTATTAGGTAATCTCAATTTAGTATTTGATATTTCCTCAAAATTCATGTTTTGTAGTATGGACTTGCATGGCCATGAGTCTGTTTAGAATTTTTAGTTTTTAATTGCTAATGGGTGTGGAACATTTGTTAGATGAAGGATGCAGTCAGTCTGTCTTGGCTGCTGTTTAAATTGTGCAGTAGGAGGTGACATGAAGAAACTGATTTTGAAGCTGCAATAGAAATATCTGTTTAATTTGACTTTGACTTCATTTAATGCTCCAAATTAGTATTGTTAAGATTATTTTTCATTGTTGTTTATAGGTCAATAATGACCGACTTGTACTACCTCAGTCAAACAGATGGAGCTGGAGATTGGCGAGAAAAAGAGGCCAAAGATCTAACAGATTTGGTACAGAGAAGAATAACTTATTTGCAGGTAAGAGGATAGAGCTTTTGAATCAAGGTAAACATTTTTTTCTTCTTATATACATAGCTAAAACCTTGCAATAGAATAATTACATCACAGTTTGAAATTAATGTTGGTATATGAATAAATTACGTTGAAAATAAATTATTGCATTTGTTTCAAACATTATTTTTTATGTATTGGAAGGTAATATTCCAAGACAGTCATTGGGGTTTGTATTTTTGTTGTTGGTTATTTTGGTTTATTTGTTTCTTTGTGGGGGTTTTTTTTTGCTCCATGGTTTTTACTGGGCTGTTTGAATTCTTCACTTTATTG
Organism: Passer domesticus; assembly: GCF_036417665.1. Lineage (NCBI taxonomy): Eukaryota > Metazoa > Chordata > Aves > Passeriformes > Passeridae > Passer > Passer domesticus. Next base: position 39,875,906 of record NC_087479.1, read on the forward strand.
TAAAAGATAATTGGTTGATTTTTTAAATTTTATTCTTTAGAGTATCAAAATATATTAATATGTTTGCATGGCTTTAAAACAATATTTAGAAGTCCTTGTATCAAACTTCTTAACTAGCAGCCCATTTTTGAAAACATAAGGAAGCAAAATTGAAGTGCTTGTATAATGTATTGTCTAGTCCTAGATTGTTTCAACAGATGTTTGAGACTTCTCGAGATATGCATATTTTTCAGTTAAGAACTTTTTAATACATGTGTTCGTGAGTGTGGATAAAATCTAAATAAAACCTGATCTAAAGGTGTTGGGACTTTTTCTCATGACTGAATGCATGCAGCTATTTATGTAGTGATCAAAAAGATATTTAATGTAGCTTATTTTATTCCTACTTGGTTTATTTCTTATGGCATGTGTCCAGCTGTTTTGTATGGTCACTCCTAATGCCTGATCTTTTCTCTTGTGTAAATAGCTGAATTTGAATATCAGATTTTCATTGTTTCACAGTTCAACTGTTGGAACCTTCTCTTCTGTGACCAAGCTATGTATTTGTTGCTTGTTAAATAAAAAAAGACACCCCTCTGAGGAAAACACATCTCTCTAAATTGTGCAGGAGTCATCACTTTATTGTACTTCTTCAACTCCTTTCTGAGAATTGTTCCTTATTTTTTCATTTTGATACCACTATTTGGCAATAGTATACTGTAACTGCTTTTCATGCTGATAAATGTAGCCTTTCTCTACCTTTCCTTTGTCTTTCACTATCCATTTGTTGTCCTATTTAGTAATACAACTGTGCAAGTCATCAAAAAGAGCACAAAGTTATTTTCTTTAACAAATACGCACCACTGTAAAGCAGTCAAGTGGTTCAAAATTACACACATTTATATACCTCTATTAATAATAAAACTGTATTAAAAATAAAATAAATTTAACAACCCTTGCCCCTCTAGTTGGTGCCAAAAAGAATTACATGGGACATATTTGTAATTGTTTTTTAGTTAAGTATGAAAGTATTGCATAGCTTTTTTCTGATACATGTTGAACATTGACAGCTGCATTATTTTGGGACATCTCCCTGGGAAGTCATTTAGCTGAATGATTGTGAATAGTGATGACTGCTACTTCATTTGGATGACATTACCATAAATTTGATTTAATGAGGCTACATGTAACTAGTTTCCTATAGTTGGAGCAACATTTAAAAAGCTAGGACTTTATATTTAACAAAAGGCCTTATTTTCAGAGAGGTTTTTTATCAAACAGATGAAGAAAATGTGCAAGAGAAGTCAGATAAGAGCACCTGTAGTGCTGTAATCAAGTGAATAACTGATTATGAAGGCAGCAGTTTTCTGTCCCTTCTCTTTTGTGCCTATTTTTGTTCTGTTTATTTTAGGAAGTTTGTGATTCAGCATGCAGTCTCGCAATAGCAGAATATTTTTGCCTCTGATTTAAAAAGAAACTAAAACTTTTTGTTCAGCTTTGAAGGTTAAAAATACAATCAGGTGAGAAAGGTTACTAAGTACTCAACAACAGATCAATTATATTAGTCATAGTTTGCCATGCTCAAGTCATATTCTGCCATACTATTTAGCTGGGGCTTTGTATGTATGCAAAGAAAAGAAAGTTGATCACAAGACTTTTTTCTTAGCTTTCTGGACTTCAAAGTATTTTTGGTGGTTTAATGTGTCGCTTAGATTTTTCTGTTTTAAAGTGTATTAAATCCCCTCCCTCACATTAAAATTACTGTTTCATATTTCTAATAAAAGTCCTCATGCTAAATTGACAACAACAATTAAAAAGTCTTTGCGCACTTTGTATACATGCATGGGGATGCACCCCATACAACTGTAATCAATGAAATCAAAAGTATATTATACGGTTTAGTATAATAACCACCTCAGGAAGTGTGGTCACTGCTGATATCTGTGTGAGGTTTTGTCCAGGACTGAGTACACAGTGTGTTAAAGTCCATCTGCATGCTGGGATGTTTCACTTAAGCTGAAACTTGTGTGTCACAGGAGGGTAGGTGCAAACTAGAGGAATTTATATTAGAGGAAGGTTTGAGATCTCTGGCTCTCAAATCAAATACCTACTATTTTTGACTAGGGAGAGAAGAATGTCTTCTTCCAGCATCTGGAAGAAACTTGTGGTGGTTCGTTTGGTTTTTTTGTTTCTTTGTGTGGATTTTTTTCTGCCCCCAAACTCTTGAGGGGAGCTGGTATGAAAAGGATGGATTACAAATGACATCACAAAAGAAGGGGAATAGAAGACAGTATGAATTACATTTCTGATAACTAGGATGAGAAACAACAATTTTTTGACATATTTCTCAAAAAAAATGGGGTTTTACAAAGATTTTGGGTGGGATTGTCTTCTCCAGCAGACTGTGTAGCATCAAAGAATAAAATATCTATTGAAAATCTAAAAATAGAACAACTTTGTTAATGAGCATCATACTGTGTTTATTTGGTTACTCAGTAAATGGTAGCAGAGTGCTTTCCCACTCCACTCTAATCTGTTGTGACTCGTTGGATTAAGTACATTTCTCTGAACTGTGTTAACTTCATTAACAACACAGCAGTTTCTCATGCAGTAAAATGTATGTTAAGGATCAGGGTTTACTTTTGCCAGTTTGCCATTGCCATTTTGATGGCTGACTACACACCTGAAAGTATTGGAAGATGGTGAGGCATTGAGGCAGCACTTGGGACATCATTCCCACCTGAGCCTGCTTTCTGTGAATAGGCCAGCCAAGGGCCCTGCAAGAAGAATACAGTGGAAATCCTGAATTTTGTGAGAGCAACAGTATATGCCCATGTTCTTCATGATGAAAGACCATTAATCCATCTTGCTAGTTGCAAAAATCTACTTTTATTTTAAATGGTATTCTCTTCCACAGAAATAGGTAATTCTAACCATTTTGCTATTCTGAAAATTTGTTAAATTTTTCAGTTGTGTTGTTCATAGAAGTTATTCTGAGGAAGATTAAAGGTGTAATCTATGGAGCGGCTTGATGATCTAGTCTTATATATATTGAAGTATGTTTTGTGTAATTGGTCAGCTGTAAGTTTTTTTGTTTGTTTGGGATTTTTTTGTATTTCTTTTTACTGAAGTTTTATGGTTGTTACATTACAGGGCTTGACATTCATGGAGGTCCCTTTCAGCTCTCTCTTGATTATATAGATCATTAAATTGGAGATAGGAGTGTGATCAGCAGTGTCATTAGGGTTGAGAACAGAATGTACTACCCACTCAAATCAGGGATTTATAATCTTTTTCTGTGACTGTGCAAGGAGGAAAACTCTTTTGTCACTCTTCATTGCTTTTGAAATTGTTATCTTTTATCAGCTCAATACTGGTTGCTTTAGTTGGCAGTTTTGGTTACGAACACTCAACGTATTCTGATGCTTGAAATGTAACTTTTCTTCCTTATCAATGGGTAGTATTTCCATCTTTCCCAGGAAACACTAGTTGGAACTGCAATATATCCAAGTATCTCTACTCTCTTTTTCTTTTAAAATTCTCAACAGACAATTGAAGCTCAAATACTGCTTTGTCTTTTTGCTGCTTGAGTATAGCAATTTGAAAAAAACCCACAGTCATAAAGAAATGAGTTAAATAGCTTCTTTTAAGTCACAAACTAATACTAATATATATATAGCTTTTAGTTAAGTCTACAAATAATGATAAAACCCAAGTGCATTATATTAACATTGGTAAGCAGTCACACTATCAAATTATGTTTCGTTTTGTGATTACTACTTGATTTCCATAACATTGTTCATAAGCTATTATATGAAGCTTGCATTTACATGAAAGAAAGTGAGAAGGGCATACCTTGACAATACTTCAAATATGCCATTGATTAAATGCTTTCATTTTAGAGGACACAAGCATTTGGAGGTAATGGCAAGTGTAGAAATCTTTATCTAAGGACATTTTCCAAACATTCACAGAGATTATCCTTTTCAAAAAGAATAATGATGTTGTGGCTTTATGCAAGCTGGCAACAAATACCCCTCATACACTCTTCCTCCTCCTTCGTAGGACAGGGAGGGGAATCAGTGGGAAAGAAGTCCCAAACAAAAAAAAAACCACCCACAAACAAACCCCGTTTTGGCTTTAGATAAGAACAGTTTAATAACTGAAACCAAGCAAAATATTGATAATATTATTGATAATAGTAGGAATAAAAATATAATACTGCTGATAATCATGTTATGAAGAGTTATTTTTTAATGGAATTTTTTCTGTGTGGACTTGTGCAGAATTCTAGAAAGGCCCTCTTTCTCTTCTGGAAGACTGTGGGAAATGCATTTGTTATAATTTCAAAAGATACCCGTTGGATTTAGTCTCAAGTTATCCATTAAATTTGTGATGACAAAAGTACTGGTCTGAGGAATAACAATTAGAAATGAAAATCTTATTTCATCTATTGTTTTCATACCTATATAGGCTTTGAATCAGGTGTATTTAAAATGAAAAAAAAAATTCTGTATAGCACATTTTCTAGAGTTTTGGATTTGATTTGGATGTTTTATTATTCCCTACCTCCACCCCTCCTCCATCTGAATTGTCCTCTCCTCCTTGACATAACTAAATGCACAAATCAATTTTATTTTAAAGTATTCTAGGATTCAGAATATTCAGATTATCTTTAAGATCACTTGAAGGAGGGATCTCAGTTCTCCAGACAGGGATCATTGTTTTTTTTTAAGATTTGATTTGACTGTTGCAAATTTACAGAAAATTTTAATTGAAGTTTACATGTGAAAGAAACAGAATTGATATTGATTCTCAAATATCAGTATTCTTGTACCTTATGTGAAACTTTAATCCTGGAGATTTTATGGAAGATCATTCTGGAATTTAGAGCTATGTCTAGAGCCATGCAAGTATGAATATGTACAAAAGGTACTATCTTTTACGTAAAGAAATCCTTCTGTTGATTATGATGTTGTGTCATCCACATACCTAAAAATTCCACATACCTAAAAATATTTATTAGTTTGTACTTTGAAACATAGCATTCATACAATGTAGGCATTTGCCTCCTATCTTGTGGTTTCTTGGTTTGTGGAAGTGAAATATGTTATTTTATAGAAAGTGTATGCAAATTAAAATTCTGCCCTTTATCAGTCTGCTTGGAAATGTGTTTTACAGTCTGTATTTACTATATGGTCAGCTAGCCTGGGAAGCAGTCCCATAATAAGCATTTGTTTTATTCTGTACCATTTGTTTTATTCTGTATGTTGTAGACAGGTGGAATTTTTTTTATTGGATGACATGCATGCTTATTGAAAGAGAACTAACAAACTTGAAGAAATGCCAAAGGAAAAAGCATTGTAACACTGAGAATCATGTTGATGAAATGTGAACTCAGAGTCCAAATGTTGGCTTTTTCTGACAGATTTACAAATGAGAAAGTAATTTAAAATCTTGAATGTATTCTATTTTATATTAGGATAGTGAAGTATGTTCAATAACTGTTCATGTTCACAGTGAAGAATTCACATAAAATTTTCACGGAGCTGAAAGTTACTCATCCATTTTAGTCAGAGATGTGTTATAGCAGGGTGGCTTCTGTGATTTATGACATTTGCCAGATTCTCAGGAAACGCAAGCCTTTGGTGTAGCTTCTCTTCAGCTCCACTCTTTCACCCATCCTTACAGAACCCGAAGGATTGCAGCAAAGCTAAGAAACTTGTGTGTAACATCAACAAAGGCTGTGGCTATGGCTGCCAGCTTCACCACGTGGTGTACTGCTTCATGATCGCGTACGGCACGCAGCGCACGCTCATCCTGGAGTCGCAGAACTGGCGCTACGCCACGGGCGGCTGGGAGACCGTGTTCCGGCCCGTCAGCGAGACCTGCACCGACAGGGCGGGCTCCACCACCGGCCACTGGTCAGGTAAGCCCGAGCCTCCCACCTCGCTTCTCCTGCTCTTCTGCAGCCTCTTCCCATGGAATTAATTTGTTGTCTCTTTCGTGTTGGGTGGGGCATGATAAGTGTGACTGCAGCTGTGTATGTAAGCACCTTTTGCCCTTTATTTGCCCACTGTATTAAAAAAAAATTCTTCATAAGATAGCTCTGCATTGGTAGAGTTTTTATAATACAAAAGTTTAGTATATGAGACTTGAATTACAATTTTTCAGCAGGGTGCTGCTGTGTTCTCTGCTAGGTATTAATCTAATTTTCATGGGAGGAGAGTATTAAATAGAGGCTGTTGTCAATAAACTTTTTAAGAAATAAGGAATATTTCCTTATAATATTAAGCAATAGAAATGTAAAAGAAATGGTGTCCAATAGTCACACCCCAACAAAATGAACAAATAGTTGAAATAACTCCTAATGCAAGCTGAACGGATCCAAATTTCCTGCTATAAAAACAATGGCGATGTTAAACATGAATTTTGAGTTGCAAGCTGGTCCATTTTTATATCATGCTGAACAATTTGCCTAGACTAAGTAGATGGACACTGATGTTTGGAGGATCGGGTAGCTTTGTTTGTGTCCGAGTAAACAATGTTTGTTTTGAATGATATCTTTCTCCATGTGATTGGTAATCAAAACGTATCAACATCTTCAGTCTTTTCACTAGGACACTGCATACCTAGTGCATATGGAATCTTAAAGTAACTATTAAAGTTTTACAAGTCTGAAATTAACTTAATCAGATTTACAAAATTCAGTTTACAGATTGCATGTAAACTTGCATGCTTACACATTGAAACAGCATTTGCATATTGAAATAGCATCTGTTTTTCAGAGCTTCGAGATGCTACAAAATTAGCTCTGAGAATTCTAGTGAGTTTTGTGAATGAGATTTTTTTTTTTGCAAAAAAAATGCTACTGGGAAATGGTTGGGTGTTTTATAAAAACAACTCTAAATGGACAACAGATATTGAGAACTCCAGATGAAGTTTTATTTGTGTTTGGCAAAGTTATTAAGTGAGACTACACACTGGACATGGCTCTCAGTGGACTCCTCTATGTGACTCCAGAATTTAGATGCGGGCATTTTGTGAGCAACTTTTGAGCACAGTAAGCTGGGAAACAGTTCATTCATGCACACATGGCTTCAAAAGGTCATATATTTTTGTGAAAATTGATTTAAATAGATGATGATTTCCTGCAATATAGGCTCTTGCTGATGAAATTACAAATAATGCTTTATTTTAGGTTCCTACAGTGTGGGTTCATTTTTTTTTTAATTTTTTTTTTTTTTCCTTTTCAATTAGTTTCTAGATCAGGATGAATAGGTTGAAGGTTGAGCATATGAAATACCCTGATGAAAGCAATTATTTTTTAAATAATGAATGCCACTAATTTGAGTTTTGGTATTCTAGAGCTAGAGGGCTATGAAAGACAATCTTTCTGTAGCTGGCCTGTTGGCCAGGCACACATGCTATAAACTGTTAAATTCTCATCTTGTGCAATGGCTTGGTCAGTGAGGATGAATGATTCTGACAAGAGATCTCTTTCCTAGCCTCTGCCTGGCTTCAGTTGTCACTGGATACTTAATTGCTGCTAAATTTTAAAGACAGTGTATCTTGCTGAAGATTTCTGTGCGCTTTTTATGTCGCTCTAAATCTATATAGATTTTTATTTACTTTTATATCTGTTTATTTGTTTCCTGTTTTTTCAGGGACAAATAAGTCTGAAATTCTTAACTCTAGTTAGGAGCAGTTTGCAAAACCACAACTTTATTTTTCTCTACAAATTCTGGAATCAGCAAGAGATTTTCTATATTTGCAAAATAAATACATTAAAATGCACTGAAATTTATCAATTTTCATTTTGCATAAACAAAACTGTGTAGTTGTAGGGATTTTAATTTTTTTTCAAATTATGTTTCAAAAATATTAATACAAGTGAATAATTTTAGCAAGTGTTCAGTGTAAGTATGGAAATAGGCCAACAAGTCAGAAAAATATATCCTCTAAGAGAGATGCTTTTGTGTAATTTGCAGACCTAAATAGATAATTTTTAATTTATTTTTTTTTTAACAATTTAGATTGTAATACCTTCTCCAAGAGTTAAGAGGCTTATATTGGCTGAGATTACCTATAGTTCTGGAATTTTCTTTGTCTGGTCCTCTCCTAACTAGTTATAAAAGCTGAGCTTGTTTTTGGGATTTGGGAAGTAAAGTGACTTTGAATGAGCAAGCTGATATTTGCCTGATAGCAGATGATCAGTAAGACGTGTTCTCATCAGTGAGGAGTTAAGGGTCAGCTCAGCCCACATCATGTCTTGCAGGAGTTGTTCTTTGTGTTTGATGTGGTAATTCTGGAATCAAGTTCAGCTTTTCTGGCTTAAACATATCAAATGATTGAGAATTCTATTGCAGTTTTCTGTAAATACAATAGTTATTTTACACTGTGGCATAAGTTTTCCTTGTCCTTTGTTTCAGTCATACTGTCATTCTAGAGAAAAAAATCTTGAGAGATGGATGTATATATGCTCTTCCTAGTTCGAAAATTATATCTTGCCTGTAATTGCATCTTGCTTGTAGTTTGTTTTTCCTTTGATATCTATGGTCAAACTGTTTATGAATAATTTAGGTAGGAATTTCTATAAGAAGCATGAATGATTTACTAGTAATGAGAGCCAAAATGTAGAGAACTTGTGAAGACATATTTGTAATGAAATTTTTGATTAATTTTCTTTAAACTAATTAGTTAGCCAGGTTATAATGTTATTATCATTGCTGTATGCTAAAACAGAGCCTCTTCTTACAATTTTTTACTTGCTGATTTATGATGTTATGGTGGCATTCCCCAGTAATAAATTGAAAGAGGACTACAAAATAACTGAACCAAAAAATCCTAAATGAAAAAGAAAACAGATGAATAGGAAGGACAGATTAATGTACTGTTAGAAGTCATATCTGCATGTCAAGCTGGAGACTGAAGGGATGTGGAGGTAAAGAAGTCATCTACTTCTTTTAAATAACAGTATGTGTCCTTCCCATAAGGCCTAAAAACCAGAAAGATGAAAGATAACTTGAAAAAGGAAACCTGAAACAAAGTTTCCTGCAGTTATCCTTGAATATTGATTTCACTGCCTCTAACTATGGTTTGATGAATTAATGCTTTTGAGGAAGGGTTACCCAGAGGGGAGAAAATGGCAGAGCTCTTCATTTGTTGATAGTGCCAGTTTTTAAGTATTAATTGAACTACAATCTTAAAATATGAATTAACTAATATGTTTATATGTATAATTCAAGAATGAGGATACTGTGGGTACACAAAATGAATGTTTAATTTATTAAAGTCTATCAGGCAACAGTAATCAAAAGGACCAAATGAAAATTGCAAAATCAAACCATAAAAAGTTGTACAGAATTAATTGCAATAAATTAAGTAGTTTCACTCCATGAACTAGATATTCCTTGACAGTAGTTTTTTATGGAAATCAGCTGAATATTTAGTATTGGCCTAAAAAAACCACTTTAACTTGCATACAATTGTATGAATTATGTTTTCCTCCCACATCTCACTCTTATTTATAAAAATTTGCAGAAAGAAAGGATTCATTTCCAGTTCTAATTCTTAACATTGTGTTTATACAGTGACTTTCATTAGTTACATTTTAATTCAAACAAGTTCCATTTCTATGAAGCAAGCTGGAGAACAGTGATTTGAGAGTACAGAATGGAACAGCAACCTCTCTGAATTTTCCCTATTTTCAGTTGTGTTAATCTTGAAATCAAGCTACTGATGCTGTGTAGATTTTTTGTCTTCAAGGTGCCTTGTAAGATACTCTGTGTAAAGATATTTGTCTGTGTAAACACAGAAATATATTTGGGAAGTGGTAACTTCTTTTAAAAGGACCTTGGAATTCTAATGAAGTAGGTCTGAGTTTTCAGAGCAATGCAGTAGCCTAAAAGAGCTACGTGTGATCCTTGTTCATGTCTAAGTGGAGGGTTATGGAATAATAGCAAGAAGTTATTTTCACTGTGCAGAGCAAAGACAGGCTGCAGGAAACTGTCTACTTCTGTTATCTGGCCTTCAAAATTAATATTGATAAATATGAAAGGATTCTGAGAAAGATCTACACTGATTCAAGGACATAAAAATCTGCCTTACAGTCCAAGATTAAAAACCATAATTCAGTTCTAAAATAAATCAAGTTTTAAAAGCTGGTCCTGCCACATTTTATAGGTATTTCTAAAATACTATATTTCTACTTTTAGACAAAGATGTGTCTGGATTATTTTAATTAGAGATGAGGTCTGCTTTTTAACAACAACTCACTGCTGCTGTTGACCCCTATTATGGCAACTGCTCAAGAAGCAGAAAAGCAAAAAAAAAGCATGATCTAACATTGGAATTACAGGAGATGCAGTCTTTTCTTGTAACCAGTTTTATTTCTTTTGGGGATTTTCAACCAGAAGAATATTTGCCTTTGGTTTTTTGGAGTGGGTATGGGGTTTTTTAAAATTTGTTTGTTTTGTAGTGATACTTTTAATATTGTCTTACAACTTGTGTCATGAAGTTCACTTGTGCAGTCCCAAATCTGCCATACTAAACTAAATTAATTTGTATTTTAAGGAGGTTGTAATAGAATACATCTGTGTGTTCTTTCACACTATAATCAATCAAGCCAAGTTGATCCTAATTAAGCCATTTATGTGGCCTAAATGTACCGCTGGCTCTCATCTAATTATATGAGGAATTACATCAAATCAATTCTTGGTAAAAGAATGGTGTTCCTGGAAGTTGTTTTGCATGTCAGTGGCATCTCTTACAGGATGGGAGATAAATGGGAAATATTTTCATTTAAATAGAGCTATTGTCCTGTAAATTTTCTGGTACCAGAAGTAAGAATTTCTGTATTTCTTTAAAGGTTGATGTATATAATCACGCTATCTATCAGAAATGCTCAAGAAGCAGAAAAGCAGAAACATTGGGCTTGTATGCAGTGAGTTCTCTTTATGTCATTGCTAATATAGGTTAAGATTTGATATCTGTATAAAATGCGATTGAGTATTTGATAATAGTTCCTTGCATGGGCAGGGCCATAAGCAGATTAGCAACCATTTTCCCTGAGAATTCTTTAACTGTGTTGAAATGAAGGAAGGTAACCTAAATGTGCCCTGACTGAAGATAATTACTTTCCAAATAGCAGGAGCTTCTTTCCCGACGTTTCTTGATAAGGGGAAGCTGAAGATTTAGAAATCCAGAATGCATGGAGGTGGGGAAAAGGATTCTTAGCTTTGTTCTGTTCAGTGGTAGGAATAATCAATCTCATATTAGATCACAGATCTTAGCTGTTAATATGAATTACTACACTTTGAAGCATGGCTTTCCCTTTTTCCTAACAGATTGGTGTTGCCCCCCCACAATGTAGTAGCAAAACTAGTACCTGTAGGTTAGTGGTTAATAGCAAACTTTCCTCATGAACATTAAATCACGGATGAAAAATTACAAATTAGTAAACAAAATGTCCATTACAAACTGGAAAAAATGTTTTTCCTTAACTGTCACCCTTCTAAGGATTGTTTAATAAGTAAAAGAGCTAAAAATTGGCTCAATATTAGAGTTTATTTGATTTTTATTTTGAAAAGCTTTTTTCAAAAAACTTTTCCATGAAAAGCTGTACTGTAGCATGCACATTAGGGAAAAATAATGTGTTTTGTACTCAAATGAAAAAAATCAGTTTTGTTTTTTTTTTAATATGAAGAGATGGCATGAGTTAAACTAAATATGTTAGGTCTCAAACAGACTGCAAGGTTTGAAATGTTAATCTGAGTTATTTGTTTGGCTGCATAAATTTCAATCCAAAGCATTGTTAGGTTTTTGGGTAATTAGAACCTGCATTCAAGTTTTGAATAACTTTCTGATGTATTACACTGGTCATTACAATGTTCTGGTTAAGTAATATTACCTATTTTTAAGTAATCTTTAAACAAAGGTAACCTGAGCTGGCAGGTGTGGAGTTGAATTCAAGTGATCCAAACCCTTCCTACATCTTGAAAATGACTACTGCCATTTCCAGGTGGGAGACATCCTAGAGCAGAGCCAGCACTGTGGCGTATGGCTCTGGTGCTTGGGAATATATAAATTATTTTGGTGGCCATTCTTCCTCGTCATGCAGCTACTCTTCGTTCTTTACAGTAGCACAAGGCTGGGCATTTCATTCGTTTCAGTGTAACTTCACCAAGTCCTAAAAGGTTTTTATCTTTTTGCATTTGAGTAATGAATTAAAAGAGAACCATAAAATGTCAGCTAATTCTCAAGATCTATCTCTTGTCTAGATTCAAAATGTCATATTGAAAAGTTGCTTATAGGCAAATGGTTCTGAATAAAGTTTTTCTACCATGTGAAATAACTGAAAGTTATACTAAGGCTTTTAATGCAAAAATAATTTTTTAAATTTTATATTTTTGTTTCTTAATCTTTAGGCTTTCAGCCCACTGATTTATTTCTAGTGTTGTGAACAGACAAGAAATTAGAAAAGCTGCCTTTTATTGCACTGATTTCCTACCCATATTTGAAGACCCACATTAATTTTAACATTTAATTTAACTTAGCATTTCGAATGAAACAATAAATATTTTATATTAAAAGAAAAAAAATATACTTACTTTATTACCATATTTTTGGCACTACATGTCCGTGAATGTGATTGTGCTAAAGTTTTATAGAGAAATCTTAGGAAGATGTTTTCCTTTATCTGATATTGCATAAATCCTGTGACAAATCTGAACAAAACAGGTTTTTTTTTGCACGTACCCTTATTTAAGGTAGTGTTTTTAATTTTCTAATAATGTGCAATTTAATAATAGTTTATTACTGTGATAGTTATGAAGAAAGCATCTCTATTTATGTGTGATTTTTCTTGATTTTTTTAAAATGCTTCCCTTACATTTTCCCCTATGACTGAAGATAAGAAAAATGTACTTTTCCATTATTGCAGGCTTGCACTCTTGATTTCTCCTTTCATGTTGGTAGACCTTATGAAGTATAATGAGTCCTTGTTTCTTTCAATTACATTGTTAAGGTGACATGTGCCTCATCGCTATGAATCTCAAACAACACGGAAGGTTTATTCTCTTCTGTTTTATTTATGGGTAACTAAAATGTCCTTTTGTCTACAAATACTTTGAGATCTGTGTTCCATCTGGACTTGCATATGGAGGTACTTTTACTAATTCGTTGAAAGAGGAGTCCTCCAAGTGTTTAAATTAGAACAATACAAGATTGGGAGTTATATACCACTATCTCAAAAGGACAGTAAATATCTTGTCTAAACTGGGAGTGCTTCTCCATTAGATGTCTGGACAGGCAGCTGCAAATATTAAGCTCCATTGTCATGACCTGTTGGAAACTTCTCGTCATGAGATATGGAATACTGTCCGCATGTTGTCTTGTGTTTTACATGCTTATACATGCCTGTTACAGGCTTGAGTGCATGTCCAGTCAGTATATGCATGCAAGAGATAAGTCCCTGAAGCTGTTGAAGGATTATTATAAAAATAAGCTATTTTCTCTTCCAGAAAAGATAACCTAATATTCAAAGCAAGTATTTGTAACTATTTTCAATATTTAATAATTAACATTAGACTGAAATAGAGAATAAGCTTCAGTGCAATTGTTTGAAATCAAATCCAAAACTGTTTTTTCATCAAAATAGCTGTAATGATCTTTTTTATGTGTTCCTGAGTTATTTCAACTATCCTTACATATGTTCTTACTTTTAAAACATCAATTCTGTTTACTTGTTGGGTAATGTGGCAAAACCCTTTTGCATTTATAAAAGTGTATTTGCCTTTGCAAATATATTTCATGATATTTTCTGGCAGCCAGGGAATTGGAACTCCTCTTTAGCGGGTACCCCTTTCATATATTGGCTCTTTAGATGAAATAGGGCATTGTTCAAAAGCAGTTTGAATGTATAAAGATAAAAGAAAAAATAAATTGCTAGTAAGCGTCTTGATTTCTACCTAGTTTGATGGTCTTCTGACTGTTCTGTGAAGTCCATTTTTGCAATCTCTTCATCTGTAAACTTTCCAGCTGACATGCTGGGTATCTAAACAATTGAGGATGGGAGAAATCTTTACTTTTTAATGTTCTCTCAAAGTGATGTGACAGTTGCTGCACAAAGCTTCTGGTAAATGATGAGAAGTTTTCATAGAGTGAAACAGAAATACAATGCAGTCTTTATAATGCAGCTCACCTGAGCTGCTAAAAAGGGAACAGAGGCTCTAAAGGCACCACTGCTTTTATTTTTTAAGAGACAGAGCTTTTGCAAATGCAGAAATTGTTACACTCAGTTGAGTCCTCCATCAGGTCAAAAGGGAAAATGTTCACTGGAATCTCATCATTTGTTAGGACAGTAAGCACTGTTCATTTTTGTGCTATGGTGATTATGGGTAGGATTATCAAAGAACCGGAATAACATGGGAAAATAAATACTATTTCAAGACTCTCACTTGTGCTACAAAGACATGTTGGTAGTTCAGTAGCTCTGAAAGTTACAGTTTTTGCAGGAGCAGAAAAGACTATCATTAAAGTTTTAGTTTTTGGGAGGGAGATAATAAAATAATATCTTTACAGATTTATTTAGACAAGTTTCTTCTGAGAGCTAAAGCTTTGTCATCATGCTTTACGTTTCTATATGCTCTTTTTCTTCTTTAAGCCTAACTTGGTTTGAGTCCTGAATTTTGGACAAATTTTGGCCAAATTTGACTAAAATAAATAGGTCTTGTTAAGGTCTCTCAGAAGTCTTCAAAATAGGTAGACTGGGTGTGTGTAAAGAGCTACTGAAGTCAACATTCAGGGCTGTGAGGAAGTGAGAAGCAGTGACTGATCACAGATGCTGCTTTTCAACATGCAAACGGTACCCAGAGAGGTAAGAGACATGAGAGCAACCGAGGGTAGTTGCAAGAGTTGTGCTGTAGAGAAGAGGAAAGAATGCAGGAAAAAAGCCCTGGAAGTGCTGGATTGAGAAAAGTAATAGAAGGCATGTTGGCATATTTGAAAACATTTTGGTTTGTTCACTCCTGAAGGTATTGAGATTCAGCCCCTTGGGATGACAAATGGGACCACACTATCCATATGGCATGTGAAACCTGGGGAAAAAAGGACTATATTCACTTTCTTTAAATCAGACTCGCACCAAATTTATTCAACACCTGTCTGCCTTAAAAGGCTTGATTACATAAAGGATGATTAAAAACTTAGTAATTGGAACACTAGTGAGAAATAATTAAGAAACCAAGTTCAAAAATTCTGTATTAAAATTGTACAAAGCAAAAGCTTAGAGAAAAAAACCATTTAGATGTATGAGTTGTTTTTTACATTGACTAGTTTAAAAGAAAAATATGATTTTTACCTCATGGCAATTCCATTTTATAATTCAACTATGGCATAAAGCTCTTGTGAGGTAACTTTATATTCATGAAGAGCATAACATAATATAACTTTGCATAGTTGTCATTTTTTTACTGTGTGTGAAAAGCACTGAAGTATGGATGAGCCCTGAACCTGCTGTCCTTTGCAATACGTAACAGGAGCCACCAGGACATTGAGGAGCCTTGAGAGAGTTCAGCACAATCCTCTCACCATACCCTGTGCTAGTCAAACAGCTTTCCCAGCACTCTGACATATCTCCTGCTGAGTTGAATTTAGAGTTTTTCACTTGGGTAAGGTTCCAAATTGGCAGTCAGTCTTTGTGCTGTAGAGCTTGGTTAAGTAGATCTGTGATAATTTTATGCAAGTTGCTATCAACTTAATTAAGTATATTGAAGAAACAGAAGAGCAGGGAAGCTATTACATTTTTACATCAGTTTAGTCAGTCGTGTTTCTAACAAGACAAACTGAAATTAAATTGAAATTCTCAGTTACAAGACAGGAATGTCCTTAGCATGGCGTTCCTTGGCATACTTCTAAGGACTTCTTGAAAAAATTAAAGTTAGCTGATGAATTTTGAAATATCAGGGGAGTGAATGATCAAACAGGTTTTCAGTTAACATTAACTATGTTAATAGTTAACTAATAGTAGTGATTGCATGATAAAATGTCATTCTCCTTTCAGGTAATAAATTAATCAGCACCCAATGAAAATGCCCATCCAAGTGCAGGTATGAGCCAATGTTCAGATGGCAGGAAGTAAGCTTACCTAAAATGACAAAATTCCAAAGGTATTTTTGAGTCAAATCAACTTTTTCAGGCTTACAAAAGAAGCTGATAAGAAAGATACAAACAGCAAAAGTTTTTAAATGGGCTTTAAATTAGAGTAAGTTTGAGAAGTAGACAGACGGTAAGGTTATGCCAAATCACAAAAATTATACAAGTCCTGAGGGCTATAAAGTGATTAAGGCACATTGGGATACTGTAGCAAAGGAAAGTTATGCTTTTCATAACACACAGAGCTCATTTCAGTACTTAAAAAGTATTCAGTGTGTCTTGTGAAAATTGAAACTGTGTTACTGATGTATTAGTGATGAGCATCTCCAAAAACTGGTAATAAATAAGGGCTAGATGGTACAACTGACATAGGTCATCTGAATTAAAATAATTTTCTGTCCAGGACCTTCCTCCTGAGTATGCTGTTATGCTAAGAGTGAGTGTTTTCAATATTGCAGTATTTTATGACTATTGCAAAAACACTCAATCTTTGGTTACTCACTGAAGCAAAATCCAAATCAGGATTAAGTTGCAGAACTCTGGAAGACAATTTTTATCTTATTCCAAACTGAAAATAGCACCTGGAGTCATATGAAAGTTAAGCTGTAAATAGAATTATAGTCACAAATTTTGACAACTGTCAAAGTACAATAAATCACATCAGAAGAAGAAACTTGAAGTATCGCTGACATGTAAGTTATGTATAACTTACCTGTCAACCTAAATAATTCTACGATTCTGTATCAAATATCAAAATTGTACCACCAGTGAGCGGGGAATCAGACCTGACTGACATGATGATGCTGTGATTTAAACTACCAACATGAAAAAAATATGCAGACATTAATATGGATTATTACCTTTTATGCCTTATCTGTTACTTAACAAAATACATCTGTGAAGTAGAAAAACATTTTACAAATTAGAGAAAATGTAGTTAACAACTGAAGTGTGGATTAAAAATTCATTCTGTGTTTTTAACTTGGTTTCATTATCTTCAGTTGAAAAATTCATTTGAATCAGTGATGTGACATTGTTTTCTAATATATCTGCTTGTCTATTGATCTGAGTTTTGGTTATCTCCTGTATCATTGATTTTGATTGGAGCTTATTTCTGAGTAAAATAAAACAATATCCTGCTGTCCAAAAAAGGATACAGTTTTTTAAACTATGCTTGTTGAAAACAGGACAAGCTCATGGCCTATTAGGAAATAGTACTGGAAAAAAAAAAAGTGATCAGTCAGGTAAGAATGCTGTCTCTTGCCTGTGTGGCTGTTGCAGAGCTGTTTATTACTTCAGGGGTACTAAAGAGTTACTCTACACTGGTTTTGTCCAGTGCAAAAGCAAACACTTGCTTTAAGTTTTCTTTCGCTGAATCTACTATCTCATATTTTTAAAAGTGAATGAAGACCGATAGGGAGTTTTTCCTTCATTCAGACATGTTGATATAGGTAATACAACCTAGAGAGTTGCCATAAGGTTTTCTGGAATTGTACACATATCTACACATATACATCAGCAGATGATAATTGTACATAAGCAATTAACATGGTACAACATCATTGAAATAGCCATGACCAAATTTATGATTTGGTTAGTAATTTTTTTTAAAGACAACACTTGACCTAGTAGTTTTCAACAATCAAATTGTTTTTCCTTAATGAAATGTATTTGCAACTTCATTACTATTCAAACAACAGAGCACATAGAGGTTGAAAGCTGCAATCTGATTCTTTTTCACAATCTTCTTTGATATTCTGTCATTTTGGTATACTTTAATATAGTTTGCTATATATGCTGAGAGTTTTCTTAGTTATTTCTGGCCAATCTCATTTTCTTCAAAACCTTAAGAACACTGATCCTTTAAATAGGATGGAACAATGTATTGAGTGCTTTTCAGGGTAAGTATGTCAAATAGTAGGTCAGATTGCTCAATCAGCTTTATCAATAGCAAGACTTTACAAATGACTGTTTACAGACCAACAAATTTATTCAGTCACAGAACAAAGTTTTAAAGCTTGTCAGTGATGCTGTACTTAATAAAAATCTACCTTTTATATGCAAATTTGCATTACCCACTTTTTTCCCCTCAAAAGGTTTGCAGCAAATTTCCTTCTCTAATTTAAGATTGAAATATTTTCTTTCTTGTCTTGGTTAAGACTTCTATTGTTTTATTTGCCACCCTGTTTCTTCTCCCATTCTTGGCTGAGGGGAAAAAGGTAATGAAACCTCAAGCACTCTTTCATACCATTCCCAAAGTAAACATTTATTGTCTAAACTTTTGCCTGATACTTCACATCTGCACCAGATTTAGCACTTCTCTGGCTTCATGCTGCTTTTCTTTATTGCAGCTTTCTGAAGGCATGCTAATAAAGTATTATCCATCATATTATAAGAAGATTTAAATGCTCAATATTTTTGCTGAATTGATGAACTTTTATTAAATCCTGTGAGTGTGATTTAATAGATGACAAAAAAATGAACTGGCTTCTTGAAATAAAAAGAATTATCCATACCTGTAGTGTAGGAAGTTCTTCCAAAGAATCCCTTAGAGTGATGGTATAGAGTGCAGTGATGAAATACTGACATATAGATACATTTTAGAAGACAGATTTCCAAATCTGGTAAAAAATGAATTGAAAATATACCTGCATCATAACAAACATTCCTTATTTAAATAATCATATCTCAGAGAGTTACTGCAGAATTTTGACTAGCCTTGCAAAAGTATTCTAACCTTTGGATCTTTAACTGTTCTTAGACTCTTAATTATTCCTTCCTTGAATTGATTTTTTCAGCATTAAGATTTTCTTGGTCATCAAAAATTATATGAGTTTAATTTGCTTATATTCAAAGCAGGTTTTTTTTCCTGGCTGGTAAGCAGTAAAGGGAGAACCAACCATCTTTGCTAGTAAATACTGCAGACAATGGAAATATTATTTTGGAGGAAATGGGCACACTAGGAATATTAGCTGAAATGTTCAATGCTTTAAAAATGCTTTTTTTAATGTTGTCATGTAATACAATTTATTTCAGTATATGAACGTAGCTTTGAATTATCAGTTATGTAGGCTGTTATGTTTGTGTAATTTTTAAAAACTCTTAAAATATGTTTGGTGACTATTTAGCCTTGAATTAAAATCCCATCTAAACCATCGTTATATTCTACTGTAGTTAATATTTAAAACATAACAAATTCTTACCTGTGTGTACATCACGTGCTTATACAGTGCTTGTGTTTTCTGTGGTCTATTTAATTTACTACTTTTTAGTTATTTAATTTACTACTTTATAGTTTAAATTCTTGAAGACAGGAATTGTCTTTCTCCTAACAACAGTGGTTATAAAGATGACTGAAATTTACTGCACTAAAAGGGGGTCAAAATAGCAGCAGAGTTGTAGTTATTTTTTTAACGATTTCCTATGCCTTAAAATATTTGTTTAATTTTTAAACAAGTAAGTGAATTTTAAACATTTTAGATAACCAGATAAGACTTCACACACAGTAATGGTATAATTGTATATGAGAAGGTATCAATATATAAGCAGGAACACATATTTTATTAACTACCAGCTGCTAAGAATTCAAGAACCTTCAATTTTGTTCTACTTCAGGTCATTGTTAGATACAGCTTCTATATAATTCTAGTTTAAAATTATGATTGTTATTAGATTTGTTAATGCTGTTTTTGAAAAAACAGAGCAAGGTTTAGGTAGTCCTTTTGAAATTGAAGATACAGGTGAATTGATATGTTTGGGTTATTATTTGCCAATGGTAAAGCTTATTAATAAACTACTTGACTCATCTTAGTATGTATTTTAAAACAGGTGAGGCTAATGATAAGGATGTTCAGGTGGTGGAACTTCCCATTGTTGACAGCTTACACCCACGGCCACCCTATTTGCCCTTGGCTGTCCCTGAAGACTTGGCTGATAGACTAATTCGTGTACATGGGGATCCTGCAGTGTGGTGGGTCTCACAGTTTGTGAAATACTTGATTCGTCCACAGCCTTGGCTAGAAAAAGAAATAGAGGAAGCCACAAGGAAACTTGGTTTCAAACATCCAGTGATCGGGTGGGTATTTAGTTTTCTTTTTAACTGTCTGTGCTTTAATACGTGTATGTAGTGATTCCTGTTCAAGAAAAATTGTTTTATGATGCTAATCAGAGTCTCAAAGTATTTTGTGGGGAGAGAGGGTGATTTCTAGATGAAGCTCTTATTTTTTAACTGTGCATAATACAAGTTGATTACAAGTACTTCTTCAGCACACTAGACTACCTGCAGTTGGACAGATTATATAAAATGCAGCTCAATAGATGGTTTTTTAACATGTCCTTCCACATCTGGTAATACAGAATTTCATTAATGTAATTGTTTTACATCTTACATTCCAGGCACTTTACTGTCTGTGTCTGCTTTCCAATGCCTGTAGCTTTTACATTGAGGAAAGAAGGCTAAGCCTATAATTTACATGCCACAATTCACAACGAATTTTATCACTGGCTACATATGAACATGCTGTGTGTCTCTCCCTTCCCTGCTGGTGTTTTTGCAGTTGTTGTTTCTCAGCTATAATGATGGATTGGAAAGGTCTGTGTGGAGAGATATGGGGAGAAGGAAGAAAAGCAGTAAAAAACAGCTTGTGGGAGAAAGGTTTTTCCATCATGTAGTCTGAAAAATGTAGCTGCTGCTGTGCTACAGTCTTCTTCCTTTGCCAGAATTTCCTTTAGTCCTTAAACTTTCTTTTTCTAGGAGTACGCAGTAGGTTGTCCAAATGTTAGTTGGCTTTTGACCTTGTGCCGGTAGGGTACCTCACTGCTGCTGTGTTTGGAGACTTGCTACCTTTCAAGGAGGTCAAAAAAATGCATTTGTAACTACCTTAATTCAAACTATGCATTATATGATGCAAATATTCCTATTTTCCTTTTGACCTGTATTGATCAATCATTATCTATCTACAGTAGATAACTTAACCTTGTGCACAAAAGGAATGCCACCTTATATGTTATAATTCAATGTCTTTCATTCCTTTATTTCAGTTACCCTTTGCCTTCCTTGTCAGATTATTGCTTTTGAGAACAGACTTCATATTGTCAGTGTGTCATGATGGACATGGATGAGTTTTAAACCCTCATTATTTTATGTATTCATTCAATCTAAAATTTCATTTGCTGAAGTTATGTATAGTATTTGTAAAGGTAATTCCTGTTTTTTCCCTTTTTCCAGTGTTCACGTCCGAAGGACAGACAAAGTGGGGACCGAGGCAGCGTTTCACCCCATTGAAGAGTACATGGTACACGTGGAAGAGCGCTTCGAGCTTCTTGCTCGCAGGATGCATGTTGATAAAAAAAGAGTGTATTTGGCTACAGATGACCCGTCCTTGTTGCAAGAGGCAAAATCCAAGTAAGATTAATTATATCACAGTTCCTTCCTTCTGGTTAGCTTTACAATTTCTGACTATTGTGCACCAAAAGTTTTAGTATATTTTTTTAAAACCTTTATTCAGTTCAGACTGCATTTAATTTTCCAGTGATTTTGATTTTTCTCTCAGATATGCTTTTTGGGGATTTGTTTTTCTCCCAAGTACGCTTTTCAAAGCTTAATGTCAAAAATCTAGAAGAGTGGAGCAAGACACCTGTGACTATGTAAAAATGAATCAATGCTGTAGAAGGGAGGTAAATAAAAATAATATACATATAAACAATATAAATATAAATAATAATCACACAACATTTATTATTGAACATACGTATTAAAAAGAAACTACTTAGAAATATTGTAAAACCTGGTTACTATATTAAGAAGTGTATAAAACCTGTCCAAAAATATGAGCAGTTGTCAGAGGAATTTTTGTAAGTGGGTTGAAAAGCTTATGATGCAGCTCTTTCCTCTTTCAGAAGGACTTCTATAGTGATAACGTAGAAGACTTTCATCCTACATGTTGAATAATTTTGTTATTAAATGTAGGGATTCTCAACTTCTTACAGTGTGTTTGTCCCTTTTTTTTACCTTGTATCCTCTTCCAGCTCTCTTGAACGTGGGTACACAGTAAACATTCATTTACTCCTAGATGGCCTGCATTTCCTTGTAAATTAATACTTCTAATTAATTGATTAATACTTTCTAAAATAAAAGCAACTCAGTAGTGGAAAATTTTTGAACTGTTCTATTGTTGGTGACATTCTTGGAAAAATATGTAAGATAACATGCTACATAACAGATTTTCTTTAGCATATGCAAAGTAAGCAGAAAATGTTATTTTGTAGTAGAATAATTTTCTACAGCATTGAAAACCTGTCTATTTTAACTGTGCTGTTTCTGTTTTTCTTTCATATTTATAAAAGGCTGCTGTTTAAAATTATGGTGTTTTGTGAAAACTAAATGAACATACTCAACTCCAGATGATGGCAACCTAATCCTTTTTTGTATGTGTAAAGGCAAGAACAATAGCAAAAACAATTATAGCATTTAAAGTGCAAATCTAAACAATGAAAAGACAGGTAATACAAAGTTGAGGTTATAATATTTAATTCTTTATATTGTCCTAAATAACTCTAAGTACTGTTTGTAACATAACAGAATTCAATATTGAGGTAACAGTCTTAGTTATGCATTTTTTTTGTTTTGTTTAACTTTCAAACCTTAGCATTTTTTTTTAATAATAATGAGATGCTTTACCTGTGTCAACATATCATCTCAAGTTTTTGATAGCAACAAAAACTAATTGTAATTTATTCACTAAAACAATACTGAATTTTATTAAGAATTACAGCTCAAGTCCGTTCCAAATCACAATTTTACTTTAATATGGTAAGATACAGCTCAGTTATACAGCATTAATTTTATGTTTTCTTCATAAAAGGTATAGAATCTGTAAGTATTGAAGAATTTTTTGTGTGTCACTGCTGGGTTTACAGGTCACAGCTTACGCTGAAACTTAATTTCCTACGTTGCTTGCACCCCACTGTTGCTTGCATCTTCAGATGCCTTGAGTAGAAGACATTTAAAACTTCCTGTGATTTCACAGAAGGCAGGATGCAATTTGATGTTTGGGCATTTAATAACATCTGAAGGCAGGTTAAGGTCATGTTTTGGCAGCAAAGAAGCTTTTCTTTCTCTTCTTGTGAAATCAACTATAAATTGGTTTACGCTTCTGACAAAAATGTTCTAGTCACATTGAACTACCAAGCTTTGATAGAAACAGCTGTCACATTGCAGTAGCTTATGTTGCATTCATTATTTGGTGCAATAATATTAGTAAGTCCTAGGTACTGTATCTCTCAACGAGAGAGTGACTGGCTGTCAAACAGCGTTGGCATTTAAGTAAAGAAAATTTAGCCAACATTCACATGAATGGGCATGTTGTTTCTAGCAAGAGAAGTATTTAAACTAATCATAGTCATGAAAACAGAAATGTTTTGACTTAAGTTTCAGAAACTTCCCTTGCAGTCAGATGTCTACCAACTGCAAGTAGTAAAGATAGTGCAGTCACTACCAACAGTTTGTAGAGTGTTTGTGTTCTGTTTGCAAAAGAAGGAAAGAAGTGATATATTTTCAGAATTAGGATCATGTAGAACAATTTTAGTAGAGAGTAGCAGGGTTGAGAGTTCAACAACTGTAATGTTCAGGGGATTAAAGCGTTTGACAGTTTCTGATAAGCAGAGGTCGTGGTATTTATCTTGCATAAGTGATGGGTTAGGGATGGTGTAAATTGCTTTTTCTTTGGCTGATTTAATCATTTTCACATGCAAATTTTTGAATGTCTAGTACATGTATTTTTAGTCCATAATACTACTTAGAGACTATCTTCACTCTTTAAGGTATTCAAAATAATACAGATGATATATACATAAATCCTTAAAGAGACCATATTGAATATATTTCTGATTTGCATATGAACCTATTTAGGTATCCTTCTTTTGTACATGAGCAAAAAAATTCAACAAATCACGTTCTTCCTTCCAGAATGTTTTCCTGTAAAGTCGTCTGTATTTTCTTTTTTTCTCCTTTTTTTTTTTACTGTTTATTTACTTCCACAATAGCAGGTTAATGTCTTTTCTCCCTGTCTACTATCTGCAATTTGGCTAACCCTCCCCACCCCACAAGTCATAGTATGCCTGATATATAGAACTCAGCAGTGCTTCAAAGTACTAGAATTTGTGGAACAGCTCATATATTTTCCAACTTTTTCAGAGCAAGACCTGAGAAAACACATTATTTCTTACTCAATCTGTTTAAACATGCATTCACAATCTTCTTTCAGAGGGAAGAAAATGTTCTATGCCTATTCTGGACACTTCCACAGGCCTAGCGATTGAGAACAGGAGCCTGGGACTCGCTTGATTTGCACCTGCAGTGATAAGCTGTAGTTACACAACAAGTTGATCAGCTTCTGAAATCAGTGGAAACTCGAAACATTCCCATAACTATGCTTGATTTGTACCCTTCTCTGTGGCCATTAGATGCAGGGAGGAAAGATTTTTAACTCTCCCTCTCTCTCTCTCTTCCCCACCTTCTTTTGGTTTCTTGTTTTTCCATTCCCATAAGAGCGGGAAAAAAAAAAAAGGATTAAAAAAAATTTTCAGGTTATTGTTGTTACATGTTACGTTTTATTTTAATATAATATAAACTAAGGTTTCATATTTCAAAAAATATTTTGACTTACAGTAGTACTAATTCTTTTGTAAAAAGTCAAGAAAAGTGTATTGCCATGGAATTTTAAATCTATTTCCTTTTGACCAGTGAATTGCAAAATTTGTTCTTCATATGGCCTTAAGAATTATGAAAGACTTTTTTTATCCTTTTCATTAGTTTACATGTATTTATTTAATATGTCCCTTTCACAGGTGACTGGCTTTTTTGCACAGTGTCCCAATCAGTATCTAATAGTATGTTAGTAAGTGCAGCCTAGTAAAGTCAGAATCCCATATCCTATTTAGCAATAGAGAAAACTTAGTGGTCTGAGTATATTTCATCTAAAATCAGCATAGTTTGCAGAATGTGGTATATACTTCTTGATGTGTCTTTCACTTCTACTTTGTTACGTATCTGACAGATGTACAGGATCTTTTTATTTAATTATTTTTTCTAGATAAAGAGAGGGCATGCTTGGAGGCAGCAGTGACATTCCAAAGGGTTCAGCAAAATTGTAATTAATTTCCTGTAAAGCAGAGACTCACTTAAAATTAATTAACAACCCTATCTTGCAGTAGAAGTCATGCTTCTTAAAAAAATAATCAGAACAATGCTATTAACTGTGATTGTATTTTCACAGGTATCCAAATTATGAATTTATCAGTGATAACTCCATATCCTGGTCAGCAGGACTCCATAACCGATACACTGAAAACTCCCTAAGAGGTGTCATTCTGGACATTCACTTCTTGTCTCAGGCAGACTTCCTGGTCTGTACATTTTCATCCCAGGTAATGTGCAATGCAGAGACAATGTTGGTTACATGCACCAATTCTAAATCTTAATTTTCTTCATGCTTCTCTTTATAAAAATTTGTTTTAAGACAAAAAGCACAGCAAAAAGTTACTAAGCTAATGTGGCTAATGTGCTGATCCACCTAATTCACATATGACGAGATATGATTTCTATCAGATTCAGTGTTTTTTACTAGCTGTTGTCATTATTCTCTTAGGTGACACAATCACACATGATTGTACTGTTAGATGGAAGCGGATACTAAACTTAAAAGTTAAAATTTACTTAAAAATTAAATGTTTTCCACAGCCTCAGATGTAAATTTTCTGCTGCACTGTAATGACAAATAGAGAACAAGAACAATATTAATATTAATAGATGGTCAATACAGTGATATATTGACCTCGACAGGCACAATTCTTAATAAAATTGCTGTAGGAAGAAGACAGCAAAGCTACAAAAAGTATAGAAAAGCCTCTTATCCCTCTATCATGCTTGTGCATACACTTTATTTACCATTCACCACATCCTGCATGAGATGGTGAGAGAGATGACATTTTATAGCATATTTAGAAGGTTATTAATACAGGCTGTTTCAGACCAAGGACCTGAGTAAAATCCAAAGTAAAAATCCTTACTAAGAAGAGTTGTGAGGAGCCATCCACTTTAATAATAATGTTTGATTTAGCTGAAGCACATCCACTGAATGCATATCACAGAGAAAGAAACAAAACCTTCAGCTGTATGTCTCAAATGCCACACATGCATTGGTGTAGAGACAGTTCATAGTCTGAAGGAAGAATTATGTAGTCTTGGATAAAGACTTAATGAAAAATCTGTAACATTTTCTGCCATTGTTATATGCAGATAGCTGTGTTAAAAGTGATAAATGTTTGCTTTAAATAAAACTCTGGGTATAAACATAGTTTAAATATAGCTGCAAATGGCTTGGCCAGAATATATTGTAATTGAATTTTAAATGCTGGAGTCATTCTGAAAGAAGAATATGTGTTTAAAATACATCAACACAGTGATATGACAGGTGGATGAGGACCTCTGGAGAGTACCTGACAGAATCCCCTTTGAGGTACATGGTGTCTTTGAGCTCCACTCTCATTCTCTTTCACCATGCATTTGGCAGTAGACTTGTTTGTTTATCATGTATTTGGTTATCCAGAGTTGCAGAAAATTATACTAAAGTATAGGAGATCCAGTATTAGAGTGTTATGTCAATAGCTGGACCATGAGTTTGGTCCAGTAGTTAATTTATTCTAGGCAATTTATTGTGCTGTAATAATTCAAACTCCTCAAAAATAGTTTAATACCAGTTTTTCTAGTCGTGTAATGATGTGGATCTCTACAGAATCTTCATATATTGGGTTTTTCTAATGTTGCAAGTTTTCCCACTATTCATAAAGTTTCCTTTTAAGGAGTTTTTAATTTGATTCTCTTATCTCTATGATTTGAATTGCTATCCTTGTCCTTTCATGAATTAAGTAAACTATTTGATATTTACTTTGGCATTGAGGTAAGCAAAATAAGGCAGTTAATGGCCATCTTTTGTCCAATAGATGTGAAGAGAAAATAAGGTTTAAAATGTATTCTTATTTATTTCCATTGTGGTTTTGGGCTTTCTCATTAATCAATTCTATGCTGACTATTTTTTCCATTTTTCCAAAAAGACTCAGAACTTCATTACAGAGGTATTAAGAGAAAATGACGCTATGTTTGAATAGAATCAAGAATTCCCCTGTATTATTTGGGAATTAATCAACTAAAATTAATTAACTAAAAGAACTTTGGTAGAAATTGAAGAATAGGTATTTCCTTAAAATACTGTTGTTAAGGAGTTAGTCCTATCATGTAATGGAGAGTCAAGGGAAACAACCTACCTTGGCATTATATTTCAGCAATGTCACATTAATTGAATAGATTAATTTAATTTTGTAGGAAAACCACATGGGGGTTACAGAAATCATAATACAATAGGAGAATTAAGATTACACATTAGAACAAAGATTTTTTTTTTTTGTCTCTTGATTCTTCGTGTAGATGAAGTCATAGCTCCCTCTGACTGACATAACTTCATTTCCTTCCAGAATTTTTTAGTCTTTGTTTTTTTCATTGTACAGGTAAGTATACGGGCTGTAGAACATGGGATCTGGGAATAAAAAATGGGAGGCTGGCTTCAGCTATGTTTCTGCATATGGATGTTCTGCCTGTTGTCCTCACGGTTTACAGTTTAGTCACCCAGGTTTGGTGCTACAAAGAAAACACTTGCTGAGGGAAGGTGTTGAATGTTTTGTGCCAGATATGCAGGACACACTTGCTTAAAGCATTTCTACTGAAAAGATTTAAAATCTTTATACTGTGTATTATGTATTTCTACTTCCTGGGGTACTCACGCATACAGAGAACAAAACAAAAACAGTCACAGAGGATATAAAATAAATAGCCTTTTGCAAATATATGGGTAATCAAACTTGTTTGTATATTATGATGTGTAACAGGTACTTTGAAATAATTAACTTCAGCCTGATCTTCTG
The DNA here is from genome assembly GCF_036417665.1 of Passer domesticus. Lineage (NCBI taxonomy): Eukaryota > Metazoa > Chordata > Aves > Passeriformes > Passeridae > Passer > Passer domesticus. The sequence continues at coordinate 39,904,016 of NC_087479.1, forward strand.
AAAGGTACTTCTGAAAAGTTATTTTAAAGTTCAGATGCAGAGGGATAAAAGGAAATCTATTACATTTTTAAAGCAAATGCCTCTCTCAAAGGAGTTAAGGAAGTACAAATATGTCTCATATGACTGATCAAAGTTTTATTCACTGTATCTTCAAAGGGAGAAAATAAAAGTAAAATCAAGCTTTACTATATTAACATAGACTGAAAATTATGAAAAAGCTCAAATGCTTCTTTTTATCGAAGAAATCTGCTATATTGTTAATCAGCCTTTATAAAACTGATGTGAAATTAGAGAAGGATACAGTAATGGAGGTCAGAAATCAGAAAACCCACAGCAGCCAAGTCAGACACCTGACACAGAAGAGCCTTCTAGCCAGTTGTTGAAAAAGCTTTTTTGCTTTTTTTAATATAGTGATATGCTTTTGTGTTTCTGGTAACTCTGAGAAATGCAGCATAATTCTGATGTGGGAACATGTGTTCAGTCTGAAGAAAATTCCCTTCATAAAATGGGGTACAACGACAAGTAAAAATGCATCTTTCTTCTCACTGACATAATTACTGTCTTGATGATGGAATTCAGTTTCATTTATTTGTCTTCTAAGTTGCCAGCAGTTCTGTCACTATTCTAATATAAACAGCATTTTAAAGCCTTGGACTTGTGGAACTCTTTGGTTGTGAAAGTTGGAACTTCCTTTAGAAAAGTTAATGCCAGGCCTATTATTGCAGGATAAATTTGAAAGTGTAAATTCTAAAGGTTCAAAGGGAAGTAAAATAATACAATTTTTGTGGTAGTAGTAGAAAAAGAAAACTTACTTGCTTTTACATTTGATTGGTTACAGATCATTAATTTTAAAAAGCAGAGTTGCTAGTGTTCATATAGATGTTTTCATTTTATACTGAAGTAGACTGTACTAATTATTTATCTATCTATTTATTAATTTATTTGTTTACCAAATCTGATCACCAGAGGTCTGCTTAAGATTCTGCAAAATTTCATGCTTTTTAGTAGCAAATATGCAGGGATTCTGTGGGGTTTTTTTGGTGGGATTTTTGGTTTGGATTCACTTAGTTTTTTGAGAGCTATTTTTGTTGTTTGGTTGATTAATTGTTTTTTTTAACCCAGATATTCCAGACCCTGACATTCTTGAGAAGTGTTATTATACATTGGTTGTTGATTTCTGTGGTATATTTCAGTCACACACAATATTAATGACTTCTGTTTTATTTCTAAGGTTTGTCGAGTTGCCTATGAAATTATGCAGACGTTGCATCCAGATGCTTCGGCGTATTTCCATTCTTTGGATGATATCTACTACTTTGGGGGACAGAATGCTCACAACCAGATTGCTATTTATGCTCATCATCCACGAACTGCTGATGAAATTCCTATGGAACCTGGAGATATAATTGGAGTAGCTGGAAACCACTGGGATGGTTATTCAAAAGGCATCAATAGGAAATTAGGAAGAACAGGCCTGTACCCATCCTATAAAGTTAAGGAGAAAATTGAGACAGTCAAGTATCCTACATACCCAGAGGCTGACAAGTAGATTAAAAGGAAGACATTCAGCAGTTATTATAAAAAACTCAGTTTTGATTGGTTCAAACCAGTCAACAACACACTAACTATTGGTTTCTATGGGATTCGAATTTGCGTTTCATCATGCGGTTAAAATCAAAGCCTTTGCAATGAAACTGGACAAGAAGCTGAGAACAAGTGGATGGGCTATTGTCTGAACTTACTCTTAAACATTTTTGTTATATGCACTCTCACACATGCACACACAAACCCACGTACAACAGGAAAACTGTTGTTTTATACTTCTTGTCTCTTTTCAGGAGTTGTCCCGGTCATTAGTCTTACATGAGCTCTGGGCTCTTTTCTCCGCCATTAATTGACAATAATGTTCAGACTTACAACACTGCCACATTGTGTAATTTGAGTGACATGAACATATTTTGTATGTGCAAAATTTGAAACATGGTGCCTATATTTGAAAAGTTTGTGACCTTTTTAGAAGAGCCATGCCTGTTTCACAATGGGCAAGAGTCCACTTTCATCTGGTGTTACTGTGACCACTGAACTTGCTTCAAACAACAGATTCAGATTTCAGACTAGATTTCTTTACAAGTTTGGGGTTTTTTTTAGCATTCCATTGATTACTTCTCATCATTAATAAAATAAAGGTTACATCCAACAATCAAGTAGTCACTGTCTCTTAGGAGCTTTTGTAAACAATGCCATGAACAGATTCTTTAGTAGTGATATTTTCTGGACATTGCCTTTGATTGAAAAAACCAACAACACAAAATCCACAAAAGAAGGGAAAAGTATCCTGAGTTTCACTGAATTTTAAAACGCTTGTGTAGTACAGCAGTTGCATAGGACACAGTGCTGCTCAGCTTTGTGGACAGTCAATAACAGCAGGATTATTTCAGTGGCTAAATTGCTTACGTTTACCCTCTGACACTATTTTCTTTTCTGTTTCTCTTCTGAAAGTAATTCAGGATTTAGGGTATTATGGATGGCCACTTAGCATTTTGGCATTGAATGTCATTACTTTTAAGTAAAATACTTCAGTTTATCCCATTTATAGAACCTGTCAGTCTGGACTACTTTAAAAAATCTAACAGCTTACCCAAAAATAGTAGGTTACAAGAAAATATACAAGGATGAAGTTTTATGCATGTCATAAGATTATTAGTACTTCTTACTGTTTTGAAATCTCTTGCCAGTCAGCTCTCATTAAGAAGAGAGATAATTTATAAAATAATTTTACAAATAAATTAATAGATTTGATGGTTGTATATATAGATACATATAATATGTAAGATGACAAGAGATTGTTTCCAAATAAAAAGAATATTTAATAGCATTTTATAGCTTCTAGTGCAATCCAATTTGGATTACTGGAGAGCAGAAAATGTTTACTGTTCAGAGGCTGAGGAAATGCCACATGAGTAAAGGTTAAAACAGCATGGCTAGTTGACCTTAACAAAACAAAAATATGCTTAATTATATTTATGAAAAGACCGAGGACAGTGTTTACATAGCGAATGGATGCACTTGACCATGAATAAATTTTAGGCTGAAAACAAAAAGGAAATCTCTGGCAATGTGCAGTTCAGCAGCAGGCTTTCAATTGAAGTAGTGCTGAGATGGAACTGGATTGGTATGTGAAGGAATTACAAAGTAGTACTTTCTGACATTACTTTCAGGACTGATCCTGTAGATCCCCTTCAGTAATATGTCCCTCAAATATTTTGCATTTTGAAAACGAACAATAAAATCAAAGTTGAAAATCTCTGGGGGAAAAAATAGACATTTATCATAGTGTTAAATAGACATTTCATTGAAAATGAACTTAGGTACCAAATGAGATATAAAGACTGATTGAAAGATAATGGAAAGTTAGTAAGAGCAGCCAGGAAGTGCTAAAGATGAATTTTTGTGACAAAAGATGCCTAGTCAACTGATGTTTCTGTATTTTGGATTTTGGAGCTGCTAAGGAAGCAGCTTTATGTAAGTGTCCTGTCTAAGTGATACTGATAAATTTTCCATTAATTCAGGCAAATACGATATTTCAGAGGTACAAATGTAGGCTAAGTAATTTACTTTTTTTAACTTTATTTTGAGCTGTACATGTAAAGCTAATGCTACTTTCCTTTTCAACTTGAAAAAAATAGAAACCCATGAACATTTCTTTCTCAGCAATTAGGTCAATGCTTTTTTTTTTTCAAAACTAGTTCAATTGTTTCTCCACAATTACTACATTAGCTAATTGGTATACATTTATAGATTTTGAAAATGTTTTATTTTTAAAGCTGTTTACTTACAGCTTCAGAGCCCATAATTTCTAGCTCATTTCTTAGAGTGTGATTCAGAAATAGTATTAATAAATAAATTGACAGTAAAGTTTTCCTGTAGTTAGGTAACTCAGTTAAAAATACAATGAAAGAAGAGAAATAACAGCATATCTAAGATGAGCCTAAAGGCAGAACACGTGTGGTAAGGAGAGAACTGAAAACACTGATGTTGTAGAAGCTGTACCTATATAATGTGGCAATTCCTCAGCAGATTCTATCTGACAAAACATTGGCAAGGTACACATGCCTCCTTACATATTCTAAGTACCTAATGAATTATTAGGTCATCATCTTTGAGAAAATGATCATGAAATTATACAAAATTACAGCATTACTGTTATCAATTCAGAAATGTACTAATGTAGATGCTATGATCTTATTCCCCAGGGTCATATGATACTCTAGTGCTCAAAGTTCAGTACTTCTCAGAGGAAGAAATCTAGCAATTCCCTGCTTGCTGGATGCATGTTTCTAGAGATTTGTTTCCTTTAAGACTACCAATTAGTTATGTTTTGGAATCCTGGGACATTGGTACATTAAAACTGATTTTGTTTTATAGTAAACAAAATGAATATTTGAGACTTTATTCTCGCTGTACAGTGGGGTCCAGGTAATATAGAAGGATCGATGGGTATGTGAAAAAGAGACCCCCAGATTTTTATTGTAGCTCACAGAAAAGTGAAATAATAGGAAATAAAAATTTTGTCTTGAATACCTGGGAGAAAGCTGAATCTTTTGAAGGCTACGAACTCAGTAAGTTACTAGCCAGAATGCTTGTGAGGAAGCAAGCATACATCATGTTTCTTCTGTTTACCTTGTAGCACTGCAGCAATCCAGTCTTGGAATTTTTGCCACATACCAAACACCTTCTCTGATATCCTTAAAACAGCAAGCCTTCATACCCCCTTAAACAGCTGCTGTTTAATTAAATTTTTTCTCTTTAAGAAACTTTGGTGCGTGTGTGTGTGTGTGCATGTTGCATACATAAAACCCAATACGAGCAGCGCTCTTGCGTTCTTTGCTATTTTACATCATCACTGTCACATTGTCTAAGAACTTACTTTTCAGGTACATGTAATCTTTGGAAACTTCATATTCTACATGCTGCTTGGAAGCTAAGAAATTTGAGTGATTCAGTTAAGTGGTCTTCTGTGACACCGATGTACCACGAACCTGAGTTCTTGATTTTCAGGCCAGCCCACGATCAGATGCATGGGATTTACAGGTTTTCTCTACCAACATCCTGCCCATGTGAACTGCTGAGTATTATGGATTTGTTCATGAAGGATGATGTTTTATTTCAACGTTTTTACAGGCTTTTTAATGTTTACCTTCAGATAAGTCTTTTGTTTACCCCTTCTGTCACTGAATTTTAAGAAAACTTTAGGGAAAACAGATTTTTCTCCCTTACCAATTCTCTGAAAGGAGATCTGATGATACCTTTTTTACAGAGAGATAATCACAATGTAAATGTTTTCTTCATAATGGGTTTTATGTTCCTTTGGTTTGTAATTATAAAATAAGGGTTTTCTGAGCTAGGAACATAATAGAAAATAAGTGGATAATTTTCATTACAAATTCTTAATAGGAGGAGGGAGATTTTTCTTCATGCCAGTGGAGTAGCACCTACCATTTGGAACCTTTTCATACAGTGAATGGAACCTGGGTTTTCCAGGTCATTAGTTTCTTCACAATGTAATCTCTGATGTGACTGGGGAACCCATATTAAAAAAAAATTGCTTAGTTTGGGAAATGGGAAGGAGAGAGAGTCTGGTAAGACATGATATTGTGCTTTTAATATGAGTTGCTACATCATCTTATAAATCCACACATCAACATTTCTGTGCTGGGTTAAGCACCTCTGCTAGTGAAATCATACATAGAATTTGCAACCCTCTTTTTGATTTTGCCTAATACCAGTCTAAGTCGTGCATAAACATCATGGTCATACTCTGATTCTTGCTTGTTATTATACTTCAGTGTCATTCCTATTTTGGTGGCATGGGAGCAGTTTGGCATGGGAGCAGTTTGTCAAGGGGTTTAAAAGGTTGTTTGGTTTTCTTATTGTATGGAATTAAAATTGCATTTAAAACTCACTTAAATTCTACTTCCCTAAGGTGCCCCTGGCATTGTAATTGTAGTCTCCAGACTTTTGTCAAGGTTCTGCCCATCTACCTCCAAGCTTACCTGGAGCAAGACTGAAGAAAAAAAAGTTATTTATAAATATGAAACGTATACAGGTTGTGTTTGACTTCATAGTAATCTGTTCATTTCTAAAAAGCATGAAATGTGGCACTGCAATGATACAAATAAGAGGATACTATAAAATTCCCAAGTCTTTAAAAAAGAGTTACTTGTTTGCTTGCTTACATCACTGGTTGCATTCACTGTGTACAAGATTATTTAGGAATCCAAGTACATGAGGCAGAGGTCTTTCAGCATTACTACTGAACCCCTTCCACTGATGTTTGCTGGTCTTTAGCCCTTTTGGTACCATGCACAGACAGTGCTGGTGATATTTGCTATTCAGTGGAATCTCTTTATTTTTTTATGCTTGTTTCGTTTGACTCAGCTGTCAGCAGAATCCTATTGCCACTGCAATTCAAACAAGTTTGGAATAATGCAAAGGCATGTCAGTTGTTTGCACAAAAATGTTTTTGCCATTGCTCAGAATTAATGTCACACTCAGGCTGCCTCCTTGGGAGGTGCTGTTGAGGGAAGGAGCCATCTCTACTGCACTATACTGTATATGTTTTATAGCTGCTGGCAGTACATGTACTGGTTTTACTTTCAGTTTTGCATGATTTTTCCACTTTATCCAGACTCAAGGTTTTGTTTAGTATATTTAATATGCTACATTTTCTTCAAGAAGTATAACAGACATCATCCCATCCCTCTTAACTTTCTTAAAGACATACTTTGGTTGCACCATTTTAGTAGAAGCAGCTAGATTGATGTTTCCTGAAGACTGTGACTTTTTTTGCTCTTCTATTAGCTCTACCACCTCCTTGTATCTGATCTTGATCAGCCATGGTTATATGAACCTTCTTCACACCTTTCTACTTCACATATTTTGATTTCTCTACCCAGTGGTTATTACTTGACCAGGATTCCAAGGGACAAGTCTGTATTTGATGTTTCATAATAACAAGTGAAATTGTATTTCTGGCATATATGCATTTTTGTTTTTATTTTTTAGAAATGCATTTTTATGTAGTCCCTCGTTAGTATAGTCAAGGATTCAAAGAGGAAACACTATAATCTGCTGTGCCTGATAAGTGTTTAGGAGGCTTACAAGGCATAGAAATGTCTTTAATAATAAGGTTTACACCTCATACCGTGACAAGTATCTTGACCAGATGAAGGATGTATTTTCATAGCATTCCCTATTCATTTTTGGCTGCAGCTTAATTTGCAAGAGACACAATGTAGGTGCAGTCTTTATACAGGACCATACAGATAATTTGCTACTCTTTCAGCCTTGGAATCCTTTTTATTAACTTAATTTTAATGTTCCTCTCTGGCGGGTTGGGGGGGTTTTTGTATAATCCAGCTCCACCATTCTCTAATTAACTAATTAGTCCACTGCAAGCAGAGCCATGGGGATGTTGCAGCTCGGCTGTGAGAAGCCACTGAATGTAGAGATTGCTGTCCAGTTTGGCTGTCCATAGAAGATTCATCTCTTAAAGAAGCCAAGTGTATTTGCTGACACCTTTCCAAGCAGTAGCAGACTGGAAGACTGGAAAGAGACCAAAAATCTCTGATGATGAGTTTATAATTTTAAGTCTCTGGTCAGTTTGTAACATCTATAAAATTTTGTTTTCACTTGAGAATAAATTGATATACACAGTAAGTTCAGACTTGTGGAATTAGACAGTTTCATTCTTGCTTACATGGTGTGTTAGGTTTTCTTAAAATGGTGGTTGTTTATGAATAAGATTCAGTTATTCAGCAAAGAGAGAAAAAGCTTGTTAGGCTGGCTTGACCATTTTTTAACCTCTACATCAGTAGAGATTATACAGGGGCTAGAGAATCTTTACGTAATAGATACAGGATTGATAGATTTGTTCCCTTAACCATTCCTTTTGTTTATAAACAATAGAAAAAAATTTTGTTAATATTAGAAAGTTATAGTTGCAATGTATCTCCCTGCTCAAAATGTATTTCTTTAGGGCTGGTGATGTGCTATGATTGCTTTTTATTCCACTGATTCATATTAGCTTGTTTGTATGTTTCTGAGTGTATTGCTCATTCCTTTTGTCCAATGTTTAGACTATAAGATTTATGATCCAAGAGTTGCATTTTTTTGTGTTTCCATCTCTTTGTCCCAGTGGGATTCTTCATTCAGTAGGATCCCTAGACAGTACAGTAATATGAATAATAATGGTAGCCATAAAATGGCCTAAACATTTATATCTATAATGCTGAGTTCAATATGATTTTGTAGTGCTTGCTTTTAATTATGTAGCCTTATTATTTTGTTCAGTTATATATATTGCTTATTTGCCATTATGTGCATATGAAAACAAATACTTAACTCTCAAGGAATCCAAGTATCAGAAGTCAGATTCAGGAAGTTATCTTGGATATGTCCTTCATGCTGATGACCTTTGTAATCAATATTTACATCTTTGGTTCTGAAACAGCACAGTGATTTAAGAAATTATGTTGTGTACTTTTTGTGCTCTCACTCCTCTTGGAAGTTAATAACTGACCGTGTGTAAGCTAAATCTACTTAAGTGTCAATTGAAATAGGTTCATTTCCATGTTGATTCATCTGGTATATACCAGTCAATGATAATTTTGGCAGTAAGCAGGAATGTATATCCTTCATTTCTGTGTTTTAAAACTGAGTAGAATAAGTGAAGGAGCCATTGGAATAACAGGCTGTTCTCACCTTTTGGTGAAATGTCTAGAGTTTGCTCATGCCATTTTTCATTCTTGCACACATAGACAGTTACGTATCTTACACGAAGGAATAAAATCTGTTGAAGCATCTGAAGAAGCCTTGAGAAGACCAGGGTGCAACCAAGGTAATGTTTGGCTTGATACAAAGGTGTGCCAGTCTTGTAATTAAAAGAAGGTCCTGTTGTTCTTCTCTTCCTGGGCTGCCCCTTCAGGATTGATATAACAGACAGATATTATTTTGTTGTGACTTCATGCTGGATGGACACTAGTTCTGGAACATTCTCCTCCTTTCTGATAAGATGCATTGTGTTGATGCAGGTTTTCTACTGCACTGCCTCTAGTAGTAAAACAGTCTGGGTTTCCTCAGTGCACTGGTGATGCTACTTCCTCTTAATAGTTTCTCTTGACGGGTTTCCTTTTGGTAAAGCCACGCACAGTGGTTGGAAAAGAAGAATCTTTACTGATAAGAGTTGGATATTTTATTTCTGAAGTGGCTGTGATTGGCTTTGCTGGCATACAAATCCACAAGGTAGATTTTAACTTTGCTCCTGTAGCAAGTAGCTTACTGCTGTTAGCTGTTGCCGAAAATTTGGTGTTGAAAGTAAGCTTTAAGTCTCTGAAAATACTTCTGTCTCTTTTTACTATCTGAAAAAAGAGTGGTGACCCCTCCTGACAGCAGATGTATGGAGTCCACATGAACTAGTTAGGGCTAATTCCATGTGATACAATTTTTTCTCTCAACGTGGCCACTCTTGCCCAAATCTCTTTTATCCAGCTTGAATTAATTTTAGAATTTAGAAACAAGGAAATAGTGTTGTCTGACTGAAAGGGAGTTGTAAATAAGTTTTCTTAGTATGCTGCTGGTACAAGGCACAATACTGTCCAATACTCTCTTCTTTTATGCAATAACTTCTCCAGCAAATTTTCTATTGCTATTGCAAATTTCTTTTGTTTCCAACTGATTGCCTCCCTGTTTCTGCTTATACATAGTGGTCTTCTACTCTGTGCCTTTATATCTCAAAAAACCCCTGCATATGAACAAAAACTGAAAACAAAATTAAATGCAAAGATATTATAAACACATCTGATTTTTTTCATCAAATTTTATATTCTGTATATCACATTTTTAAATTTTAGGTTCTCAGAAGGAAAAAAAAAAATTTTTGTTCAGCCTTCTTAATCCCCAAACAACAGACAAAAAAGTTTCTCGGAGGAGTAAACCTTTTCTAGAAACAGTAAATCATTTAGCCCTAGCACAAACAATGGAAAATAGAATGCTTATTGAATTCCCGAGAGTAGAACTGCATGAAAGAGTACTGAGAGTGCCAGAGTGGAAATACACAGGATTATAATTTGGTTTTCCCCTGTTGGTTTCACAGCTCATCTGAGTTGCAGTTTATCTGTGAGGAATCAGCATTAATTTGCATCTGTGGAACTGGACAGACTCTTTAGTGTGCTGGCTGCTGTCAGAACAGCTCTGTGAAATTTAGTATCAAGACTTTTTAATCTTACTACAAGATTACCTTGATGCTCTCTTAGAGTATTTAGTGTTTTTGTACCTTGAGGTTTTTGGATCACCACTTGTGAGTGGTATATAACATGAATGATAAAACTTTAAGTATATCCATCTGGAAAATGTAGGAACAGCTGTTTGTGCATAAGGCAATACATTGATCTGTCATGTTAATTAATCATTTTCAAGTCATAGGAAGTACAGCGTGTATCAGTGTTTACTGCACAGCAGTATGGCTGGCAAATGATTTGTGAAATCACTGTCCATTTTAACTGGGATATTTTCAATAAAGGACAGTATCTATGACCAACAGTTTTAGGTCGAAGTTTGCCACTTGCTTATGCCATTTGGCACACACTCAATGACTGAGTAATCAAGAATGTGAACTACATTTTACTATTGGAGACAGGTTCAAAGAGTAGTTGAGTCTTGCAAATCACTTAAGAACATGTTATTGGACAAAAATGCTTATATTGATTTCAGTTAAAACTCTTCAGATCTGGAGTTTTGAGATTCTGTCTGGGGAGGATTCAGTTTTCCAAGTGTGTGTCAGAACAATGCACTGTACCCATGTATTCTTACTATTACTACTTGTCTGAGGAATTTTATGTTGCTGATGTAATGCTTTCTCAGAATTCGTCACGTAGGTCAAGCTTCTACTTGTGTATGACAATACAGTAATATATACATAAGCAGACGAGGATGTTCCAAATTCCATAAATCATTTTTCCTTCTGTATACATTATTATTAGTGCTCTGGAATGGACGCCTGAGAGCATAATCATATTATCATATCAATACTAAAGCTAAGTATTTCTAGCATGCTTGCAATTAGAGAAAATGTTTTTCCAGGAATCACAATTGAAAATTGCTTAGATGAGTGATCCTTATTTTCAGCAGTAGTACCATTTAGTGATGCATCTGTTTGCAAGGGAAGGCAACAAGCCTTTTATCAGAGGCTGTTGGAATACGTGTTTCCCTGAGGATGCATTTGTGATTCCAGGGAGGTGTGCTGATGGAAACATTTCTTAAAATTCTACTGCTACTGGATGTGTCAGAAATTTAGCTGAAGCATTTTATTGTAGCAAGTTCTTCATAGACACGAAAAATAGTCCACAGGGTAGTTGAAATTATCTGAGAGCTTTGTGGGGGAAACAGTGATTTTCTGACTGATGACAAAGTATTTGTTTCATGCTGTAATATTTTTCAACAGCATATAGGAAGATTGCTCTTGTATGCATTTCTGATCTATACAGGCTACATTCAAGTAAAGGTTAATCTGAATAGCAGGAAAAATATTTACAAAAAAAATTAGATATGGAAATAAAGGTGTTTGTTTAACTGCATCTTCTGATGATAATGAGTGTAATTTTCTTCATAGTTTTCTTTGTAAGTTTTGGACCACTCCAAGGATTTACTTTGTGCCAGCAGTTAGTCTTCTGTCCCTTAAAAGGCAGTATCCTTGTGTTACACTCTATTAAAGTTTCTAAAGTTTTTTCTTTGCAGTGTTCTTCATGCATGTGTTGCCTTTCTTTGTCTTTTTGTGATATGAATGTATTTTTTAAGACTGCAGTAGCTAGAAGAGACTTTTGAAAGTTTTGGTTTCAGAAGGCCCTAGACACATGCAAATAGTCTGTGTTTCATCATTACAAAATTTTCATTGAATCCTAACCAAAGCTGCTAAAAAATACTGATAAATATATACAGCTCAGGTGCCATAATGACTGTAGTCTTCACTTGGTTTTGAATTAAGCTGTTCAGATTTTGTCTCTTTGTTTCTTTGGAGAGTCTTATAAGTCTTACAGTTTGCACCAGAAAATTTCAGACTAGATATGAGTGGAGTGCAGTGCTGTGAATGATCAAGGACAGTACTGCTCAGTGTAATCCAAGCATGTCCAAAAATTTTCACCAGTATTACTCATGGGCCGGGACAAGAAAATAACATAGACTTCTCTGGAGACCTTTCCCAAAATATTTTTAACAATTATTCTGGAACTGATGGAAGTAATTCCTTCCATTAGTTCTGAAAAAGGACTGATTCCTTACCTCACTCATTGATTGAAATAAAATGTCAACTGAATAAGAATAAGCAGGTCAAGAAAGAGAAAAGTTAATTGCCTCTAACAGATTTATGTTTGTAGTGTGCTGTTCCCTAATGTATTCCAGTTTCCCCAGCTTTCCACTTGCTTTGTATTTCTTTATACCTCATGAACTCCATAATGAAAAAGAAATAAGTAGAGAGTGTTTCCTTTATGTTGTTCTGAAGTGTACTTAGGAATTGAAGAGCCTCAGTTTTCTCAATCTAGGTGCAGGAACGCCTGCCCAGCCCCAGTGGAGTGCACACTGTAGCAAGATATCAGGAAAAAACAAGATACTTTATGGGTATGTATTTTTTAATAGGGTTTTAATATTGAGATAGTTGTGCATCTGCTCTTCTCTTGAGAGTTATATATTTATTCTGCTCTTCAGTATGGGGTGTCATGGATGTTTTAGTTATCAGCCACTTCATTCTTGTACTGTAATAGCTCTTTCTGAGGGTTTAGGGCAAGAAAACCAGATCAGTTCTCTGTCAGTTCTTTCCCTTGCAGCCTAATTAAAAGATGAAATAATTAGCAATGCATTTTCCCCACACCGTTTTTCCAAATTCATAGTGACAGTTTTCTGGTTTAGCCATCACTGACTAAAGATTATTTATCCATGTGCTAGAATGTGTGTATATATAATTTTGTCTATGTTATTTTTATACTTTGTATTTTCAGAAAATATTTATAGGGCAGGCTGAGTCCTTTTATAAGAAAATTTTTGTAACTCATGTTAGGATTTTTTCCCTTATTGTCCAGGTATTTAGAAACAATGTTGACTACTCTAAATGTGCAGATAGCAGTGTGAATAATTAATGTTTTTACCATTTAGCCCCAATTCTTTTGGTTCCAAGATCCCTGTAGTTTTATATTTTGATCTTACCAGAACTGGAGCCTGCTTAATTATTTTCTTGAAACCAGTGTAAGATTTTCTTGTTCATTAAATTATATATAATGCTAGCATGAGGCCCTAAGGAGACCTGAACTGCAGGTCTCAAAATTTTGAACTAGATACGAGGTTTAGCTCAGCATAATTGCAGTGATTCTAGCACTACTGCAAAGCCTTATGTCCATTAGCACCAGCCACCCACTGTCCATAGCTATTATTGCAGTGTGGTAATATAGCTGAGAAAAGTTACAAAAGCCCTTCTCTGGCTCAGCAGAATTAAACGATGCAGATTAGTGAAACCCAAACAGTTACCCCTTGGAGAATTTAATTGTTTCAGGTCAAAATTAGTTTAATCTTCACCCAAGTTTAGGGGACAGGTACTAAATTCAACTCAGCTAGCAGTTTGCTTTGTTGTACAATAAAACCCTCACATCCAGCACTGTTCCATGTATTCTTGTGGTTAGAAAAGAAATCCCAGAAATTTATTTTCCAAATGGTTATATCAATAGCCTGTGCATAAATAATGCTAGAATTGTTTCTTGATGGACACTGCACTTAGACAATATAGTATCTGAAATGGTAATTGAAATGTAGCAGTGTCTTTAATGAGGGCCTTAGGTTTTTGTGTGTATGGAGAAGCTTACTGTAAAAAACTGGTGTTCAGAAGTCTCACTGCAGAAGGGGATAAAGGAGCAGGAGCTGAGCTATCCCTGTAGGTATGGTTGTAACCAACTACCTCCAGCCTGCTAATTTTTTTGCTGAAGTTATAACAATGTCTCATATTCAGGTTGATTCACTACTTTTCCATTATCATTTATTCAACTGCATTGTCATTTATGCATACTATGGTTTCTCTTTAGTTCTCTATTTTCAGGAGCCACGTTGGCCTCCAGAAGTTGGCACTGATAAGGCTGTAATGGCTGGGAAATGTGCCTAATTTGAGCACATATATTCTGAAAAATGCTAATGGTCATAAACATTACTCATGAAAATGTCACCAGGTGGTGATCTCTATTTGCAGCTGCCCTGACATCATTTAGATTAGGTCAGTGGCAGGACTAACTCAGCTTTCAGCCTACCAGTGTGTAATACAAGCCTTAAAATATGTGAAACATAAGAACCTCATGTTTGAGTTCATACTGTGTCACCATTTATTTACAGTAATCATTTAATAAGTTTTTGTTAAACAAAATATTACTGTTTTCTAAGTGTGGTCATGTACATTTTATATATTTGCAATCCAAGTAATTGACAATTTCTTGTAAAAACAAGGTAGAATTTAAACATGAGGAATGAGAATGGGAAATACAGATTGAATTGCATGTGCCAAGTAAAAGCACAAGCACTTAAACTACTCCAATATCCTTGATTCCTGATTTTATAGGAAATGAAATGTGTCAAAGACAAAGAGGAGGAGGAATTCTGAGCCCTGAAGATTAATGATAGTGCACTCTCTTTCTGATATGAAACCCCTCATAATTGGTCTTGATCCTTATTTTGAAATGTCTTCAAGTGGTTCAGCTCAGTTTGAAAGAGAACTCAAGTTTATGTTCCAGCTTCCAAGAGATGTTAGAGGATTTTGGTATTATTACAGTTTTCTATGTTAATTAAAGGCACAGATACTCATTCCCATTTCAGCACATATTAAACCCCTGTTGGAGAATGATTCCCCGCAGCATCACAGCTCAGAGAAGCAGGTGTTTGACTAATGTTCAGTGAGGATGAAAACATTTCATGACAGATGTTCAGAGAAAAAGAAAACATTATCATTATTGCTGCGTTATTATAAATTAATTGAATTTTGCTGTAATAGTGCCTTAGTCCATAACTGCTGGAAGATGGTGAAGCTGTAGGAAAAGTCCTGTTCATCATGTATATCCATTTCTCAGTGGTCTGTTGCCAGTACTCCAGTGTATTGTAGTCAGATATACTTCAGATAGTTTTGATACCCCAGGGAGAGAAACAGCAGCTAACCACAGTAAAGTGAAAGTCATCATAGCCTGATGACACCTCCTGATTCAGTGTAACTCTAGATTAAACACACCTACACCTGAAGTCATAATTGTAGATGCACTTGAAAAAAATTAGTTAAGATGACCAGTGGGAACTTGCTAGTTGCTCTTTTGAGACTTTGTCTTGAAGACAAAGTTTAATGTGAGGTGCTCTTTTTAAACTCCTTATGGCTATCAAGCCTAATAAAAGCAGTT
Organism: Passer domesticus; assembly: GCF_036417665.1. Taxonomy (NCBI): domain Eukaryota; kingdom Metazoa; phylum Chordata; class Aves; order Passeriformes; family Passeridae; genus Passer; species Passer domesticus. The sequence goes on from NC_087479.1 coordinate 39,919,480, forward strand.
TGAACCATCCAAATATGGCTACCTAGTAGTGCTTAAATACTAATTAAAGATACTTATCATCTGGAATGGGGAACCTTATTGAAGTCAGTTCACAATTTCTGCTGACAAGCTATTATATTCTAGAAATGATAGGTTAATTAACATATCATAGCCATGGGGGAGGTATGGTTTGCTCTGTTTGTCCTTGAAAGAAAAATGACATCTTAGCAGGTAAACTTAACAAGCAGTGTTGTGTCCTGTGAAGAGATCTTAAGTCAATGTGCTCTTTGAAAAATGGAGTTTCTCAAGTCTGTTTACTTGTGACAACTGTCTCTCTAGGAAATAAATTCCAAGGGGGGACTCAAGGATATTTAATGAATGTTATGTTTTTAATTGAATAGAATCTTTCTCTATGTTTGTACTTCATTTTTCTGTCACTCTTCCAAGGATAAGGTAGTATAGATGAAAAGTTTTCTTTTTGTTTGCTACCTGTCATTTATGACCTGTTATGCCTTGATGGTGGATCCTTGTAAGACAAAACTTTTCAGCATGCTCCATTATCCCTGTTTCTAGTTCTTTGGATGCTCACCATTTGAATAATGTTATGATTATCCTGAAAGCATGAAAAAAATTTCTGCTGCAAACCAGAAAACCCAATAGAAGGAATAATTTTATGTGGGTTTTTTTCCCTTAGGCAAAATCTGTTTTCCACTTTGCCACACAAGGCTCATGAGATCTTATATGCTCTTTTTTTTCCCCCAAGTTTTTAATTACTTATTTAATTTTTATTTAAGTCATATAGCTCTTCTGCAAAGCACTGCTATGTTACATTCCTGACAAAGACAAGATTCTTCTTTTACTGATACTCCTTTCTCTATAGTATAAGTGGGGAGCCCGCTGAGGTAACATAATTTGAGCATGACAATTTTCTCCGCACTGTTAAACACTGAAGGTTTATTTCCTGATCATAACCTCAGTCCAGAGGAAATGAAACTGCTAATCAGTTTTCCTCCCTTAGTCTCACGCACTCAAATGGTACTGCAGTGAATATGTTCTAGAAGATTCACTGGGGCTGTGTTGCAGTTTCTGATCATTGTATTCATCATTCAGGTTGATCTGGCATAAAGTAGGATTAGCAAAGTCCCCATCCAAGGTTAATTCAGGCACCCACTGTGAGTACTGATATCTTCTGTCATCTTTGACAGGTTCAACACAGCCACACCTTCTTGCATTTAAAATGGAAATGTGTTGTCTGAGATTGGTATCTCTCACTGGTCTCAGACCAGTGGGAAAGTTTGGGGCAAGGAAGATTTACACTTGGTAAAGGACAGTTGTTTTAGGGAAGATTTAAACAAATTGGGCATCCAGAAATCCATGAGCAGACCTGACAGCAAGCACTGATGGAATTGGCTTGTGTCTTTGTGAGGTCACTCTTAAATGGTTTTCAGCAGTCATTGTGTTTGGAGGAGATTCCTAAGAGCTAGAAGAAGGCAAATGTCATTCTTATCCTTGAGGAAGAGGATCTTGGTAGCTACACTGGCCAGCCTTGCTTCAAGGGAAAGGAATCCATGGGGCTGATGATCAGGGAAACAATTTCTAAACATATTAATGAGGGAAGGTAATTTGGAGTTGGCATGCAATTGTGAAAGGACTTTCTTGCTCAATCAGCCTGACAGCCTGCAAGGTTGACTGGCTCAGTAGATGAAAGGAGAGCTGTGAACATTGTTTATCTTGATCTGAGCTTTTGACAGAGTCTGAATGCATACTCAAGTCAAACTTACAAAGTATGTTATGACTAAAGAAGTGGACAGTGGGATGGAGTGAAAATTAGCTGCTATATCAAAGCTTTTTCATCAGCAGCACAAAGTCCAGCTGGAATCAGGTCACTGCTGGTGTTCCCCAGAACTGCTAGAACCAATACTGTTTAGCATCTTCATGGAATACTTGGATGATGGGGGCAGAGTGCTTGTCAATTTTCCCCCCTGATATTCCAGAGAATGGGCTGCCATGAATCTGGTGAGTTCAACAGAGGGAAGCGCCAAGTTCTGCACCTGGGGAGGGGCAACCCTATGCGCTAGAGCAGCATGGGAAACCAAAAAAGACCTTGGCAAAAATAGACCTGGGGGTTCTGCTGGATGATAAGATGAATGAATCAGCAACAAATGTTAGCGTTTTTCTCAGACTGCATCAGGAAATTATTCCCCCCAGGAAAAGTGATTATTCCCCTCTACTCAGCACAGGTTGAGGGCAAATCTGAAATGCTGTATTCAATTCTGGGCTCAACAGAACAAGAAAAATGTGGACTTGGAATGAGTCCAGGGAAAGGCCATGAAGAAGATTAAGGGATTGAAAAATTGGCCATGCTGAATCAGCTGGGATTGTTCATCCTGAGGAAGACTTTAAGGGAAGGAAACCTATCAGATATTTTAAAGCAGAAGGAGTATCCTCCTTAACCAAGGACACACACTGAGGCTGCCTGTGAAGGTATAAACAAGACCTTAACAATCTGAAAGGTCTTTCAAAAATAGGCTGGAAAAGTTGCTTAATCATCATAGCACATTTGTTGGGAAGAATGTTAGTGGTGGCTTCTACTGCTCTGTTATCACGGCAGCTTGTTGTAAGCCCTTGTATTTCAGAGAAAAGGTCATTTAGGAGATCTACCTTGCTTTTAAAGCCCTTTTTGAAGGCAGCCAGCCTAGAAGAAATTATTACTGATGGAGACTCGCATAACACAGTCCCCAGTATAGTCCTGAAAAGTAGTCCAGTAGTAAAAATTATGGTCTGTATCCATGGTCTTGGAAAGGCATCAGCCAACCAAAGAAGTTGTATATAGCCAGATTGGTTTTACAATTTGTGTAGCTTGATCACACATTAACTGTAGATACTTCCACATTAGGTTGCTTCTGAGTTTAGCTGAATGATGCAGCTGACGAACATGCTTGGGGGTGTGCAGTGTTTTTTGTGCTTCCTGATACTCCTGACCACAGGGGTATTGCCCTAAATTTCCTTGTGTACTGAACATAATGCATCTGAGAGAAGAGATTTAAGCAGTTCTGACATTCCTCTTTGCATATTTTTTTGCTTCCCTGAGCCAGAAATGCTAAATTCTGGGATCATTATCCAAAGCTACTGTCTACATAGACTCGTGGAGCTGCTTCTTTCCTTCCACTTCACAAATTTTTCGTCTTCAACAGTATTAACATACGCACTCATCTCGCTATTCGAGTCAGAGTAAATGTTCCAGCACTAACTATCTTCTTCCTGTCTGCTCTCAGCTAAAATTTAAACTAATCATGTAAAAAGAAACACGGAGCTCTTTAGCATGCATTTCAGAGTTTAAGGAATTTTCTTGAAAGGACCACTTGAAATTTAATTTTAAAACTTTCTGGTGTACTTGTTTTTTCCTGTAATAGGAGTCGGAGCAATTGCTATTTTTGATGGAGTTACTAAAGGAACAACATATTAATGAATGGTGATAATGGCATTTTGTGAGATGACTGAAGGGAGAAGGGAAGGCTTTGTGTAACATCCATGTTTGTTCAAAGAGCTCGCTGAGTATAGGTTCTTAAAAGTTTATTTTGCCCTTGTAGGAACACCTAGAAGCTTGGCTTAGGGTTTTGGGAACTGTATGCACATACAATTAAATACATCAATGCTTTAAAAGATTGTAGCACATTCAAAGAAATCTCAAATAAACTTCATCAATAAATATAAAATAACAGTTTCAGAATATAGTTTTTTTGGGACAGTTATAAGGACCAAAAGCTTATTTATTACATTGCATTGAAAAACCTGAGTTCTTTTACCTCTATCATAAGCTTGTTTATAAGCTAGAAGTTGAAAAGGTACATATTTTGATAAGACCTCTAAAGGACTTTAAATTTTTTTGGCTGCAAGGGAAGAATAGACCTCATTAGGCAGAAAATAAAAATGAACAGTGAGCTACCAATTTAGTTATGAAAGAAACAAAATAAGAAATGTGGAATAATTATTAGAAGCACTGATAATGAACCATCTCTTTAAATTGCCTAGCATTTTCCATTATGTTAGATTTTTGTAGTCTGTTAGGCTTTTTTCCTCAAAACTTAATACCTTATTGTTTTCACCAACCTTTAAAGTTTTCCAGGCTCAAAGACCTGCAGCAGGAGACAGTTTTTTTGTAAATACTTCAAAATTCTCATTGAATTATAAAATGTTACAAATTACTACTTCCCTTACTTAATTTGCATTTCAGAAAGAGGTTTTTGTAGGTTACTGAATATAAAGGCTGCAAGTCCATGGTGCTGCTGTGATGTGATAATAAACTATTATTACAAACTTCTGCAAGTAATTAGATTTTTAAAAAGTCAGGATCTTAAATTTAGTGAGTGTAAATAATAAGTGCAGTATTTTGAAATTTTTAAGAGAAGTAAACACAGCTATATATATGGTGATAATTTTATGCTTCTTATTTTAAAGTGTGTTCAATGAGATCCTTGTATGAAAAAAAGACAATTTATTTTTTCTGTTAACAAACAGCTACAAAAAGTAGAAGACTCAGACCCTGACTGCTAAAGGCTGAAAATTCTCAGAAGGTAGGTAGGTGTTGTCACTGACGATGTCTGCCACTCTAATCTTCAATTCTGTTGATATTAGCATCTATGAAATAGAAAATGCAGGCAAAGCACTGGGCAAAACCAGTTAGGATTCCCATATTTATTTACTGGATGACATTTGGCACCCTAGTAATGAAAGATCCTGGTGAAATGCCTGACAAAGTCTAAGCAGAGAAAATATACATATGGAGAGGCTTGGTGTAATACTCTGCACTAATTAAGGCAAATTTACATTTACCTCTAATTTTGACACAGATGCTGTGAAGGCTGAATAATTGATGCATAAATTCTTTCTGTTGTGCAGCTCAGAATGTGAATGATAAAGAATTTATGACAGTGACCTGAAACTCTATTAGAACATTGTCTTATTCAGCCTTCAGTCTCCATTGTGAACTTCGGAGGAAATACGGCCCTAAAAAATAGACAATGTTTGAGAGGAAAAATATGGGGGTATTTTAAGTTTAGTTAATAATGCATAATGTAAATAGCAGCAAGTTATGAAAAAATGCATACTGTGCTGACACTGATTGGGTAATCATTTGGAATGCACTTTGGTGAGAAGCAAAATCACGAGCTGCAGAAATGCCAATGGTGCAGATTTTTCTCCATTTCTGGGGACTGTATGTTTTCTGCATTTATTCTGAAATGCATAGAAGGCATTTCATGATTACATTTGCAAGTAGGTAGATGGAATACACCCTCTTCCTGATGCAGTTAGTAATTTAAAGCAAAGAAGTTGTCTGGTTAGCCAAGGAGATGTGCGCTGAGGCCTTGCACGTGCTGCACACAGCTGCGCTTACCTCGGCTGGGTTTGTTCTGCTCTCTACAGCTAGGTCAGGTGTAACTGAACCAACTCTGACCTAAGAGTTTGCAGAGATATTTAAGTGGCATTTTAGGCATATCATTTATATCAGAACTTTTTATTTTTTTATCCTCAGCAATAGCAAGGGCCAATTGTTTCAGAGTTTTATTTGTTGTTTGTTAATGCACTGATGTTAAAGCAGGGCTGTTGATGATTAACTTGCCTGCCTCTGAGAATCATCAAGTCATTTGTTACAACTGACTTGCAAGTTCTGTAATAATCCTCTTGGATATTGGTGTGCCAAGGAGCAAAGCTGTGTTTGTGGCTTTCAGATGAAGAAAGTAGGATGTGTATGTCATTCTCTAGGTCCATTTTCAGAGTCTCTGGGAAAATGATCTATACATTTGAGTCAGAACACAAGCATATGCATTACTAGGGCTGCACAGATCTGTGATTTGAAGTTCAAGAGGAATAAACACATGAACTATAGTAGGTTTGTAGCTCAAAATGTATTTATGTGCTATAAAGGTTCCATAGGTTCTGCTGGTGTTTGATTCTAGCTAGCACTGTTCACATAATTAAATTTTGTAAGTCTGTTCTTTTCAGAAAAGTAATCTTTTTGCAGTGTTCATGTCAAAAAACAAACCCAAACAAAACCAAACAACAAAAAAAACCAACCTTCTGAAAATCAATCCTGCTAATTTTAAACAGGTTATATTTACTTTCTGAATTAAATCAAGGTATGGATTATATTTCTATGTAAAAATGTTGGCATGAGCTCTGGCCTTAGAGAATATAAAAATTGAATATGTGAGATCGTTTAAAAAGAAACAACTGTTAGGTAGCATCCCTGATGTCAGTTTTATAAATTGCTTCTGATACAGCAGTGATGTGTATATTTTAAATTAAACCCAGTTTAAGACAATTTCTTTTTTTCATATGAAAAGAAACTTCTTTTTTCTATGAAAAAAATTTTTTTCATAGTCCAAATGCATTGAGTCAGTGTAATTTTAACAGCCGTGTACTGGTGATATGGTTACAATGCCCAGATTTACTTTCTCTGGAAGAAATAAATTTAAAATAGGAATTGAAGAAAGAACTTTTTAAATAGAATCCATTTAACATTCTACTTGTTGGTCACTGGTTTAAAATATAATAATTATTTTTTATTAGCATATATTGTAATGGTATTTTGCACAATACACATATAATCAACAAATACATATACACTGTGTTAGCAGAATTCAGCTCTGTGTTTCTTGGTGTCTTCCACTGAGAATATCAAAGACAGCCATAAATGTCAGAGGAAAGCAGCCTAGTTAGATTGTGCAGAACTTGTAATTTATACGTGAAGATCCCATATTCTGCACACAAGATTCCCTGTTATCTCATCTAGCAAACAAGATATTCCTAGGCATGGTCATAGGCAGATATTGTATTTTCTGATGTATGAATGGGTGAAAACCTAGCTTCCCTAATTCAAAAGGAATATTCTGGGTGAAGCCAGGTTTGCATTTAAGTTCTTTGTGGAACCTCTTTTATTTGGGATACTAATAAGGATTTTTCTGCTGCATACTCCACTTAAAGTATCAAAGATTTTGCAAAGCTTTCAAGGTTGCTTCTGTTGTGAAATGAAGATAAACCTTTTCAGATAAATAACTCTAAATAAAAAGAAATATATTTAGCTTCCTCCATGCCAAGAATCTTGTAATCAAAGATAATACATAAGATTAGATAATTTATGCCTGAGTGGGAGCTAAAATGATGATTAAATACAGTTTTTCTTTCAGTTTCTCTGTATAGGACAGTCCCAGCATTTTATCTCAGTTTTGTAGACAGACCCTTTTTCAACTTAAGAATGGGAATTCTTCATATGTCAGAGTGATATGATAAGAAAGGTTTGTTAATCTTCTAATTTTAGTTTTTCTTGGATGCCTTTACTGTGCCATTTTTGAGATTGGCTGTTATATTGATTTTCTGTCTTTTAAAGCCCCTGATTTTTTGCATTCATAACACAATAAATAGCTGTCCTCTGAGCAAAGGTCACTTTCATCTATGTTATTTAGACTGCAACAGCTTTCTTTTCAGATTTTGGAAAGTGTAAAGCATCTGTAGTAGCTGCAAAACAGAGGCCAGTTTGTTTTGTCCGTGTCTGAATTGACCCTCTTCCGTCTGAGAAGATAAAGGTGAAAATTTATTGAAGTGTAGAAAGACCAGCAGTAGTATAAATGTCATTACCTACATACACCTGATGCATTTTCTCTGTTCATGTTACAAAATTGTATTTTTCTGAAGTAGCCTAGAAATTGTTAGTGAGTGAATTGAAGAAAAGTCAGAAAGTAGCAATGTTGATTCCAACAGCCTGGATTGCAGACAAAGGCTCTTTTAAGTACCTGCAATAGCAGGGTAGTGCTAGAATATTTCTGACCTTTTCAAGTTAATTGTTTTGAAAGTCACTGGTATTCTGTTTTTATTACTAAAGCTTTTCCCTTGAAGTGTTCATAATTTAAATGTTTTCTGAGTCATGCAGTTTAGAAAGTTTAAAATTGCACAATGTAATAAAATAAAGAGACCCTTGATATGAAACAAAGGAAGAATTATGTAATGTCAGGTTACCTTTCTTTCTTCTGACTGACTGCTTTTTTTTTCTACACCTCTCTTCTTCAAAATGTAAGTAATATGTTGTTCGACCAGGGCTGTGATCTTGTTAAGCAAATAACAGATGTATCTGAAAATGTAGGAAAAGCCAGATCTAATGCAGATCTAGGTACTGCCATTCTTAGTTTCAAGGGGGAATTGCTGTCTCGTGTTAACTGTCTGTCCACCAGGAAACTCAGATCCTTTACTGCAAAGCTGTTTCCCAGCTGCATCACCTGTACTGGTGCATGGGGTTATTCCACCTCCAGGGCAGGACTGGGCACTTTCCTCTGTTGGATTCCATCCATTCCTGTCAGCCATTCCCCTCACCTCTTGAGATCCCTCTGAATAGCAGCACAATCCTCTGTCTTGTCAGCCACTTCTCCCAGTTTGTGTCATCAGCAAATTTGCTGAGAGTGCACTCTACCCCATCATCCAGATCATTAATGAAAACATTGAACAGTTTTGGACCCCCAACTTATTTGCTACATCTATTGCCACTTATGCACTTGCAAAAGATTTCGCTGGGTTCAGCATGCAGCGGACTTTGGCTTTTCTGACTGTCTCTGCATGCTTGGGACAGTGTCTCTCTATTCCTGCCAGGTTCCTTGTGCCTGTTTTCACCCTCTGTACACGTCCTTTCAGTCCAGGGCTGTGATCTTGCTTCTTTCCAGTCTCTCCTCTCAGGATCCTGAGCTCCATTATCCCATGGTCTCTGCAGGCCAGGCAGCCCTCACCCTTCACCCCCCTGTGCCTCAACCTTCACCTCTTTCATAAACAGGGTCCAGCAGAGCCCTTGTTTGCAAACAATGCCTGCACCAACCCCACCAAGCCGTAATTTTGAAATCTCTGTGTAGTTCACAGGGGTGCATAATAAATACATGTCCAATAGGGCATCAGTTGACCATCAGAGATCAAGCACATCTTCTGGCTACTCTTCCCAGAGTCATACTGAAAGGAGTTATTCTCTGGGGCTTTTAGTGCTCCCTATGTGAGAGCAGGAGAACATTAATATTATAAGTTACATATACACCTAAATTTACATTTTAGGTCAAACCAACTAATCACAGGATTTGTACATGAAATTTTTTCAAGACATCTAAAAGGAGGGGAATGTGTAAATTTTTCAGAACTCTTTCTCTCTGGAGTTTTTGGGGCACCTTGTCAGGTTGTACATAAAAGAACACTTGGCTATGGTTCTCAAGAAGGTTCAGATAAGGTAAGTGTTCTCTGAATCAAGGAGAAAAGCTAACATGATGGAGCTGAGACAGACATGCTGGACATAACTGGAGATGTGGGTGGGGTGAAGCCTGTAGGTGATGATGAACTTGAACACTGGAAAGCAAGACAATGCATGACAAACTTCAAGGAGGTCCATCTGTGTCAAATTGTGTGTGCTTTGTGAAGCTACAAGAGTGAGCACTGTCTGAGTAACTGTTGTTTCTGCAGGATTTTTTAAATTCTTCTTACTTCCAAACTAAATTTCTCCTGTGTGGTTGATTGAATGTTACTTAGTTCAAATGTATTTTTGACAAAAAAGTCCTTCCAGGTTTTGGAAGTCTTCCAGTTCTGTTTTTTTTAAGGGCTGCTTTCTTAAATCTATCAACCAGTAGTCTCTGCTTTACAAGACTGGATAGGATTGAGAGATTAGTACCAGTAATGGGGAAATTGGGATTCGGAAGTGAATACCTAGTGGAACTTCTTTTTGCTGTATAGAGGAATGGAAGTCAGACAAACAAATATTTACCAGATTCAGTTTTCAAATTATATATTAAATAGTAATAATAACAGTAGTTCATTGATTTTGTGTTCCCCACAGCCCACTGGGAAAAGCAGAAAGATTTATAAATTTGTCTAGAAACTAATGCTGCCAAGTTTTCATCATAAAGGATAGGGAGAGGGAAGGCAGAAGAGGAGTCCAGTTGTGATGGTTTCTACGATATCTCCATCCAAGGGTCTGAAGGTCCATCAGAATGGGTAGGGTATGTAGTGTTTCATTTAACTGTTGTGAAGTTAAAATTGCACAGTTCTGGACAACAAACTTTCTAACACTCTTGGTCTAGCCTGACATACTTTTTTGAATGAATGCAAAACACGCGCACAGTTTTCATTTATGGTGAATAACAAAACATATTTGAGATAGAGGCAGCAAAGACTCAGGTGTACCTTACAATCTACAAAGCAAGCAGAAGAGAATTTCTGGTGTGGTTGATTTATTGATTTTAATCTACAGTGAATTGACAGAACGTTTCTGTCCTACAGCACACCTGTTAAAAAAATATAATTGCAGAGAAGTATATGAAATAGATCATGGAAATGTTTCCTTCTGGCTTTCCTCCTTGGCAGATGTGCTAAATTGTTATTCCTTTCATCATATGGTTCTCACACTGTAAAATATAACCTGCTTTTTCTCTACTGCATAAGTCAGACAAACTGCCCATGCACTAGTAGAAAAAAAATAGATGACCTTTCTGAAACATTGAAAATTTTCAGGGCTTTTTAACTGGCATTTCATTTGTGTGTGCTGCAGTCACTTGAATTGGCATACTTTCTGTGACTTCACATTTCTCCGTTCTCCACATCAAATATAATTCATTTTGAAAATGAGCAGTGACATTTTATACTGAGGCTTTATTAATCTTTGAAGTTATAAGATCCAGTCTTCCTTTGAGTGGAACATTTATAAACAATATCATTAGAATTCTTCTAACAGGTCCCAATTAAGGATATGGAAAAAAAAAAACAAACCAAAAATTGTTCTATTAGACTTGTGAAAGTCCAGATCTAGTCTAAAAATAGCAAACACACCCACATGGATGTACTGAGGACATAATCCTCTTCCTATCTCCTCCTCCTCCTCTTCCTATCTCTGATACTTTACTTTTTTGAGATAGTGATATAAATGTTAAATAAAGAATTGGCATGGAAATAAAAAAAAATATTACTTTAACTATATTCTTAAGAATTTTGATTGAGGTAGTTATCTTTTTGTATCTAATTCAACTCTATTTCTGATTCATTAATAGTTTGGAAATTGCAGAATAATGAACATAGGCATAATAATTTAGAAAGGTTGGTTCATTTAAATGAATAAGTGAGATTGTGTGTGTTGTTTATGTTGCATGTGTTCTCTAAAGATCCAGCAGATCTAATAACTTGAGTCTGAGTGATGACAAAATATTACTCTTTCATTATTGAAGCCAGATATTATTTTTAAAACATTCAAGGAAAAAAATAATTAGCCCATGTCTTGCGACTGCCACATGAATGTCCTTCGGTGACAAATTACTTATGTATTTGATATTTCTTGAATGGCTTTAATAAAGCATATGAAGCATATTAAACCAAAATTCTCTCAGAGCCCTGACACGTGCCAGAGGGCAGATTAATGAAAACTGGATAGCCAAGCCACCTGCCTGATTTTTGTACTGACAATTCACTGGTGTTTTAAGAAATTGTTAAATGAGTCTGATTTTTCATTGCCAGAAGTACAGTGTCTTAGACTTTCCTTGGGTTCTTGACCAATATAAAGGGTAACAAGAGAAAAGCAGTCTTGGCTGCAGGGGCATTTTTACCACTTCTAGCTGTAATATCAATATAGCTGCCACATTTGTCACCTGACATGGTAATTATGTGTTTGTCAAAGAGGAGGAACGTCAGTCAGAAAGATTATTACAGAAAAGTCCAGTTACTTACAAAATTGACACATAGCATATTACAATCAAAATTAGTGTATCACTTACTAATTTTCTGGGCTCTTAGATAGCTAATAAAGTCGTGCTGTTTTGCTACTGCAAACTTTTTTTTTTTAAAGAGTGGGAGACTCTCCTGATGCCCATAGTTGTTGAAAAAGCTTTGATTCATGGGAAGATACCCAGATTGTTTCAAAAGACAGGTCCCAGGCAGAAATCAGACAGATAATAAAGTTGCCATTCCTTTTTAATTCAATTCTACACTGTGAAATCTTGGTATGCTCCCCTTCAATTTCAAGTGAAATTCTGTCTACAAACAGATTTAAACTTATGCAACCTTAGATACAGAGAATAGAATAGAATTGAATTTGAATATTTGGCCAAGTAGGATTTGAAAGCAGTTAAACTCGAGTAGGCCCACAGGCTAGAATGAAGTGTGCCAAAGGTTTGGTCTTCTGATTTAAGAACTATTTAGGTGTATCACAGCTACAGTTTTCCGAAAAAGAACTGGCTTCCTTATCCAAACTTTCCAGGAAAGTAAGCACCATTCACTCCTTAGGCACAGGAAACTCATAACAGGTTTTTTGCCCAGGGCTACAAGTTTGACTCCTGAATCTTGAGGATTTTTTTTCTTTTCTGGATTTTCTGTGATTTGGTGCTGGGCTTTTTTTCCTCATTTTACTACTTCTACTGAATTAATCACTTGATAGGGAGCATTTGGAACTGAGTAAGATACAGGGAATTCAAACTGAACCTGAGCACATTCATTCTCACTGCAGGGCAGTGTGAGAAGCTTCCCTGATGCAGACCAGGTTTCTCACACCAGAACAATCTGCCTTCCTCTCACCAACCTCCTCAGGGAACCCTGAGAATACAAGAGTCAGCCTTGCTCTCTGCTCCACCCAGCCCCATCCCAGAGGTGATGGGTGATGAGACAGCCATCCTACAAGCTGCAGTTCAGATGATGGGTGCAGATTTGACTGTCTGAGAAGACTGGTTGCCAAGCCATGCCATTGGAATGCTCTCAGTGCAGCAGTAGATGTGTGCCTGTTACAGGATCAACCACCACAGTCTCCATCGTGTGATCATTGTGGAATGCAGTGATGCATTTAGTGTAATAGTGGCATAACTTCACATAAGTAGAAGGGTTGGGAAGATCTGGCCCTATCTGCTTCCATCAAAGCCTATGGGACTTGCTTGTGCCAAAAATAATTCACCCCATTGTAGAATAGAAGAAAATGTGTTGTTGTGTTTGCTGTGAGATTTGAAGGAAGTGGCTCAGAGGAAGGAAATTTATGTCTGTTCCTCTCAGCTCAGCCAGAGAGATTGCATGTAGCTCAGTTCTTGCCTACAGAGCTTGTCTCAGGTCAGTGCCTACACAAATTAAATTCCCAAATTTGACAGATGGGATGTGTTTGGTGTGCATGTTCTCAGTTGCGTGCTTTGTCCCTACATGAAGTAGCTGGGAAAGCAGAGGCGTTGGAAAGGACAGCAGGGGCTGGGTGTTGTTTTGGGAGAAGGCTCCAGGTCTGGCAGGAGGACTGTCAGTGCAGCCTGGGAGGCTCAGTGTGACAGAGACCACCCTGAGGAGCACAAGCAGGACCCAGAGACGACCAAATGAACTTCCTTGGGATCAGAGGACAGGGCAAAGTTTGGTGTGATCCAGAAAGCCACACAGCCTTCCAAAGTGATTCCTATAAGAAAGGATCTCTCTCCAAGGTCACAATGAGGAGAGGAGAGATTTGTTTGGAAAACTGTTTCATTTTCATTCTGTCAGAGGTGGTCACTTGGAATTTTTTGCAACTTAAAAGCTGGGTTATTTATGTTTGTTTCATACAACCTATCACTTCTTCAGTTTGAAAGCTTTTTGTCTCCTTACATTATCTTCCTGTAGAATGTGATCTAGGCAGATCCAGATCACACAATTGCTGCCTTTCTATAAATCAGTAATTTCTGGGCATTAAGTATTTGTATATTTCCTGTCTGTAAAGGACACTATCAGCTGATCTTTGGTGTGGCTTTCTGTTGGTTTTGGTGTGATAATAGAACTGACAATAACTTCCTGCAGGTGAAACCTTTGCTTTGCAGCTTCTGCTACTTGAGTGCTGCCTTCTGCACCAGCAGTGTACCTGGTTCAATGATTTTGACAGAAATGTGTATCTGTTTCTTTTCTGGCCTCTGTATTTTTCTTGGCTACTCTTCTGCATACTTGCTTAGGTCTGTAAAACTTTTGATGACTCAGCTTGTTTGAAATGCGCAGTTCTTTGTGGTGCAAGTAGGAAGAGACCTAAGTAAAACAGTTGACTGTGACAGATTGTAGGCAAGCAGGGCTCTTCCTGCGCTTCGTAAAATCTGCTAGGATGCGTGGATTGTGAGAGGAAATGGTGTCTTGGGTCTTCTCGCCATATATGGGTCTGGAGAAGTATTTATATTGCCATGTAGGGCTAAGACGGATTTGTTCCCAATTCATTTCTGTTCTTGCCGCTCAGGTCTGTTTTTATTCACACTTACTCATAGCATTCACACACTTGCACAATCACACACAAATTTGACAGTCTGCATGAAAAATTAATAGCAGATTTGAAGATCATGACGTTATTTAATGCTTTAGGGAACATGGTACAGTGAACTTGTTATGCAGGAAGTGCATCTTATCAAGCAGGTGCCCTTGCCATGTTCAGCAAATGATACTTCTACCTTGTCCCTGGCGGGTGGTCTCAGAGCTACAAGTGTTCAGTTCATCTGGCCCTAGTGCTTGGGGACTGCATCAGCATAAAGACTGCCATTTCTAATTACTGCCAAATCAGAAAGTGCAGTGGGAGGATCTTTTTAGTCCTGCCTTCTTCCGAGGCATGTGCTAGTCCTGAGCTGTAGCAGTGTTTAATTAGCTGGTGTGCATTTGTTCTCTGCAAGGTCCTTTCATAGGGCCTTTCAAAAAAGTCTGCCCCATCTTTATGTATTCTTCCTAGACTATTCTCATCTCAAGAAAATATGGCAGGAAGAAGGAATTAGAGCTATAAAGCACTCTGATAAGGAGATGAAAAGATGGGAAGTAAATCATCAGACAGGTAGAACAATATCGAAAGAGAGCGCTTCACTGTCATTTATCAGTCTTAATGTTGAAAGTCCTTAAGCCAAAGGTAGAAAGGTACATCCAAACACCCGACCATAATCTCCAGTGTAAGAAGGCCCTAGAAGATATTATGAGGTCTTGAGAACCACTGTCCTTGTCCATCATGGTCAGGATACTTAGTGCTTGTGGATATATGGATATGAAAGAATGATTGTAAAAGAATGAATGAGTTAAAACCATAAAAGAAGGACAGTGACTGAGTGAAATTAATTTTGACTGAAATAAAGTTCCCTTTCTTTTCTTTATGGTCTCTCACCATGTTTAGTCACAATACTTGTGTAACACTGGTGCCATCAGTTAAGTTCAGAAATACATAACCAATTTTACATTGTGTTAGTGATATTATAACATTCAGAAGAGGTAGGAGAAGAGGCTCATTATATTTTGATATTGAATATGTGTAATTCAGAACTTAAGAGTGAAGAAGCAGGAGGACAGCATTATTATTATTATTATTATTATTATTATTATTATTATTATTATTATTATTATTATTATTATTATTATTATTATTATGTTCCTTTCCTTGACATGTGAGTAGGCAGATAAGGAGGCCCTGTCATTACTAATTTAATGTTAAAAATGTATATTCTGTTGAGAATTGTCTGCTTTCACTAACGGCAAGTAGAATTGCCAAGTTCATTTTTCAGGGGAAGCAATGTTGCTACTGGCACTGAATGTATTCCTCAACATTTCCAAAAGTACATTGTTACATACATTATTTGTGTAGCATTTATTCTCATTGTTTGCTGTGTTTCTCTATGTGATCACAGTGATGAACTGTACTGTTGAATTCACAGTTCTCAGTTTGCTTTTGGGTCAAATGCTGGTGTAAAGTGCATCATTCAGCGAGAGCCATAACACTGCTTAGCAGTTGTTGAGGCTCTGAGTTTTGGTTTTCTGTGGGAAGAAAAAGACACATTCCTGCATTCACACACTGAAGCAACAAATGAGAAATGGGGTCATGAACTGGGAAATATAAGGGTTTTATATCTAAACCACTGTCTGGATGCACTTCCCTTGGGGAAATGTGCTTTGGGGAAATGCTGATGCTGGTGCATTTCCCCTAAGCTCAGTGGGAAGGACACTGCTGTGTTGCTCAGCACTGCCTTTGTGAAGTGCCATGTGCTCTTTACAATGTCACGGACCCCTCTGTGCCAATGGGAATTTCGCCTGCTATGAGCCATTAATACTGAGGTCACCATCTGCTTCTTTCTGCTTCTGGGTGCAGACAAGGACTGGTTTTTTTTTTTTTTTGTTTTGTTTTTTTGTTTTTTTTTTTTTCCACATGGTCTGCCGCCAATGTTTGGGTTTTAATGTCTTTAGTAAAGGAAGAGAAAGAGGTGCATCAAATGAATAATTATCCTAGAGGCTTTTTGTGCATTAGTTACACAGGAAAAGCTGTCAGACTGCAGTTCTGAAACCAATAGTGGGAGTTTATAGTATTTGAAAAGGTGGCAGCCCAGACTTTTCTTCTGTATTATGACTCTGTGAATGTGCTGATGTGGTTTTACACACAAAAGTATTGCTGTCAAAATTTTAGTCCTGGCACTCATGTAGTATCTTCTACAACACAAGACATAATGCTGCTTTCTGATACAAAAAATATTTTTCTCTACATGATCATTTGCACTCTTCTTGCAGAGTTTAAAGCACAACAATTTTTATTTTCTAATGTTTAATCTTATTTGTGCAGAAGCACTAATTACAAAGATACAGAGCAGTAGAAAATCTCAGTCAAAATGGCAGTGACAGTCTTCAGCTTGGAGAAACACAGAGTCTCCATTAAAGTATCATTAACCTTTGGCTGAATCCTGGACCAAAAGCTCTCAAAATTAATATTAACAGGGAGTTTGCAAAATTAAATGCTGGAAAGATGAGTAAAGAACCAACCCAGTGCATTGATCAAGCTAATTTTCAGGGCATTTAGTAGAGCAGTGTCGTTAGGGAATAATGGGCACTTTTACTGGTAAACTGAGCACTTTTAGTATAGCTAATGAGACACAATAAACATGCAGGTTCCTCATACAATTTTTCTTACCACTTTTCAGATTAAATTGGCAGCATACCATCTTTCTTCTGTATTGTAATACAATATTTAATTTAAGTTTGAGCACTGCTTTGAGATACATTTTGCATGAAAGATCTTTCACAGAATAACATTGCTGTATTTTTACACTGTCAGATACAAGAAGCAAATGGAGACACAGGAGATATATCGCAGAGGTTGTTTGAGGTGAGAGCTGAATAAGGTAGACAGCAGATCCAGTATCCACTCACTGGAATGAAAAGAACATTGAATGCCTGGGACAAAAACTGCGGAAGTGTGTTTTTGTTTGAGTGCTGTGAGTTGCACCCCCTGTGTTAACTTAATCTTTCCTGCTGCAGTTTCTGCTTGTTTAAAGAACTGTCTAGTTGAAGTCTTAATGTGTCCCCTACTCCTTTGCATATGAATGTTTATTGACTCATTGCAAGAATTTTACAAGTAAAAACAACATTGGGGATTATTATTTTTTTTTAATCATATTCTAAAACTGCCTAAGTGATCAACAAAGAATTTTGATACTTCAGTTGACATTTAGCTTTTGAATAGTGTCAGGAAGCAACCAAATATTTCCTCTAATGACTTGTCTGGGAATCCCATATAAATAAAGCCATACTTCAATGTAGTACGTTTGCTTATTTGTTTAGACAGATAAAACTGAGGAGTTTAAACAACATGCCAAGGGTCCCCCAAATCTCACTATTTTTATTGTCTCTAGATGTCACTTTCATAAATGTAATACCTGTTCATTGAAAGGCTGAGGTCAAGAGAAGGGTTTTTCAGTGGTATCAGACAAAGCTGCAGTATGCCTTTTATGACAACAGAAATTCAGTGTAAGATGAATGCAGCACAGAATACTAAAGCTCAGTATGCCCCAGTTTTGTGGCTGACAGGAAAGCAGGGCTGTTCCAAACTGAAGGTAGAACAGTGGGGGGTTCTCCTTGTTTGTCTGCCAAGTCCCAGCTATCCTCAGGAAGTGGAGCACTGCTAGAGACTATTACAAGTCACCAATACTTGAAACACCTCTACATTGCACTATATTCCTTTCAAATATAGGAACTAACATGCAGATTATGGAAAAATTAAGCCTCTGTTGCATATTCTTACTTGATGTCTTTGAGGAATCAAGTGATAGCTTTTCACTGATTGCCATTTTCTATGCTAATTATGATAGGAATAATAGTGATATTGAGACTTAAGTTTCTATATTTCATAGAATCACAGAATGGTGATGTCAGAAGGGACCTCTGAAACAATCTGATCCAACCCCCTACTCAAGCAGATTCGCCTAGAGGAAGCTGCTCAGGAACAATTCTAGGAGGCTTCGGAATGTCTGAGGATGGTGACTTCACAGCCTCTGAGCAACCTTTGCCAGTGCACAGTCACTTTCACAGGAAAAAAAAACTTCTTCATATGTTCAGGGAGAATCTCCTGTGCCTGTGTGTGCCCATTGCCCCCTGTGCTGTCAAGGTGCTTGAAGACATTAAGTTGTTTTTCTCCCCAGTATTGACCACTGGGGCACACTGCTGGTTACTGGCCTCAAACTCAGCTTGGTGCCACTGATCACCACCCTCTGGGCCCTGCCACCCAGCCTGCTTTCAACCCACGTCAATGCTGCTTCACCTCAATTTGCTTCAGATTTTCTTCATACTGAGGATTATTTGTTACTCAAATCTAAGCGGAACTGAAACCATCATATATCAAGAGAAACAGTTTGGTCTTAATATATTTAATTTTAGATTGTAGAGGTTTGGTAATGCAAATTAATGTTCAGATCTGTCACTATTGTTTTGTCCAAAATCCTGGAAGAGTTTTCTTTTAGATAACTGCTGGTAGGATATAAAATACTGTTGCTTTGTATTTGATTTTCTTCCTTCACCTGACTGTTTCACTACAGCATAGTGTTTAATTTAATTACCTTTTCTGTTTGCTGCAGGAATAGAGAACATACTTGTAGACCACCAAGCTGATATTTGCATTACCACCTGTAGAGATGAGAAAGCTTCAGCTACTCATTTTGTTCTTGGCTTCCTAGCAGTTCATGCTAGGTATGAACAGCTGGATACTTTGAGGTGTCCCCAAACCACTGAATTTTGACCATTTAGCAGTTATCAGAAAACAGTTCTCCTCAGTGATAATTTGCAATCAGAGTAATGTCCTCTTTCTAATTCCATAAGTGTTGGACTAACTCCTGTGTTTGCTGGTGGGTTGTGTGTTCTTCATCTGAACTTTCAGGTTTTTGCATCAGCTATCTTGTAATGTGGAAGTATGACTACAAACTTTGTCCAGAAAAATCTGAAACCCCTAATATCCTGTGCTTATGCTTTTCAAATTAACAGAGACTTCTGATGATGGAATTCTAGTCAGGTAATTTTCAGTCTGCTAAAATGAATTTTTTAAATTGACATAAGGTATCTCTAAAATAGGAATGTTATTTAGTCTTTGGAGGAGATTAAAGAATAGTTGTGTAGTTTTATTCTGCTCCTAAACCTTTCATTTTCAGTGTTCCTTTTATCCATGTCTTGATGTGACAATACTGAGAGTACTTGACACATTTTTTCCTGAGAAGTTGCTTTTATTTTGTTTTCCTTATCTTCAGTATTTCTGACCAGTGCACAGAAGAGCTTGCTTGGCATTGCAAGTCACAAAAATTCAAGATTCATAAAAATATCAAAGTTTCTTGGTTGGTGCAGCATCAACCCTTTCAATCCTTTGAATTTTGTCTACAGTTTATAATATATCTCAATCACTAGACTGTGCAGGGTGTGTTCCTAAGCCTTTTAATGTTGAACAGTCATTGGAAATACCACAATTAACATGACATTACTTATTTTTAAACTCACCTTTTGTCAACAAAAAATCCCTTTGAGCTGTTCAATTAACTTGTTGGGTGTCATGCCTCTTGTCCCAGGGGAACCCATTCCTGGCTGATTGTGCTGTGTTGTGACATTGACAACTTTGTGCTGCAGGGAATCTTTACATATTTTTCCCAGGTAAAGAGACAGCAATATGATGACATTTTAGCTGTTTTGGGGAATGGACACAGTAAGAAAGGCAATCACCAAAGAAGTACAGCTATGGGGCTCACAGGACTAGCACATAGTTGTGAGCCTCTGTATTCTATTCCTGGCTCTGTCATTGTCTGGTGCTATTGTGAACCAGTAAATTAACCTTGTTCTGTGACTGCAGCACCATTTATTAAGTGGGAATGATAATACTTAGCACCACAATGGGGCAGTGTAATTCTTTGCTAATTAATATTTATTAAGTGCCAGATTCTCCATAACTCTGCACCTTTGAAATCATTTACATCTGTGCAAAATGAAGACAAAGTGGCTGAAAAGTGCTGTTGTATTTTATACCTGCTCCTTGCCAGTGTGAAGGGTAGTACCAAGATTGCAGCAGTGGAGGATCTGTCTCAAATAATTTTCGAGATGCATTTGCCTGTAGGCACAGACCTACTAATTCAAGAGTGGAAGCACCCCTAACAGATATATCCACATTTCCCCTTAGAATATGGCACAGAGCAAAGGTACTGTGATGTTAGTTAAGGTGTAAATTTGCAGGACACTACTTCACAGCTTACTGCTTATGTGCATATTCTTAGATCCTAAGGTAGCTTATCTGCCAGTGAAGAAGGATTAAAGTATGTTATTTACTGTGACAGTGTGAAAATTAATACCCTAGCTGAACCTTGCAATAACTCTTTTGTACATTCAGGTATTTTGATAAGCTTAGTGATCACATACTTTTAATTTTGCTGCAATATTGTAGCAAGTGTTTTAAATATGATGAGCAAGGGAGTTCAATGAAACAAAAGAATTGAAAACTTTTGGGTCTTGGTTCTTTGCCTGCTTTCTTTATATATGCAAGAAGGCTTTGGATGTGAGCTTATTTTCCTTCTTTCCTTCAGTAATATTTTCCTTCTGGAGATCTTTCAGTTGTCCCCAACAGGTGAATAGAATCATTGCTCTGTCATGGTTCCTGGGGAGGCTGCCCAGAAGACTGCAAGACAAACTGGCATCTTAATTAATTGATAAAACTGACCAAAGAAAAGAGGTAACAGAAAAGCTATCAGACTAGCACAGAGGATGGGGGTGAGGGGGTGGGGGGGTTGTCATTTGGCAAGATCTTTGCAGAATCTTTTTGGCAGGTTGATACTAATCAATGCCTGTTTGCCATGCCTGGCCCAGCTTTTCTTTCAGCTAAATATAAAGCTTCTTTTGAAATCTGGCATGACTGCATGACTGCATATTCTAGGCTATGAGAAAATGAATAAAGAGTGCCAGTAGTTTTCGAATTAAGAAAAGGAAATGTTATGTACTAGATTTTGCATTTACTGTTCTCATAGGCTGAAGGCAGAAGGTTATTACAGCTTTATTCCTGCTCAGTTCAGGTTTCATTTGAGAAATTATGGAAATAAGACATTTTGTTCATTTTCTGTCCACTTGTCCTCAACGCTTTGCTTTGCATACAGCAGTGGCCAGAATAATGTATATGTTAATCACAAAATTGCTTTAGTGCACATTCTTATTGCCTCTTTGATTATGGGCCTGTCACCAAGAGCTGAGCTGCTCAGAATACTTTCTGATTAATCATGTTCTCATCAAACACTTCACTTGCAGAGTATCAGATAATGATCCTCCTCACAGAGAGTTAAAGGTTTTCCAATAAACAGAAACTGTGGCTGTTGAGAACTCCAGACAGTGTGCTATCCAATAATTAAAGCGATGGGAAACTATTCTGTCTGTGCTTGTCTCTAGAGGATTAGCACATTAAAATATTCACTCTTATGATTCCAAGCAAAAACTAGGGTAAGAGAAACACCAGATGAGGTGATATGAAGTAAGCATGAGCATGATCAGCAAGTATGAATCTATATTAAATGAATGCCCTACCTTGCAGGCTCCACAACAATCCTCCATCTGCTGTTATTGCACAAACAGAAATGTGTTTTCTTGTGGCATCTGTTTGTGTTTGTGTTTGCTCATAGAGAGTATCATGTAGCTGAGTAGTCCAGCTCATCCTGTCATAAACTTTATCCTGTTCAGTCTGCCTGCGTTAGCCACAGTAATGTGTGCTCTAGTTCCTTGTCCAGTCTGTAGCTCAAGAAATAGGATTTTCCCTGGAGAGTCCTCTACAGTCTGACACTGTGGGTAATAGGTATTTTATATTGCAGATTGAAATGGACCAGTTAGAAAATAGCTCTTGATATTCTTTAGTACAGAAAGTAAAACAGGTTCCAGAAGGCAAAATTGAATGAATTAGAGAGCAGGAGGGGAAATCTGCTTTCATGTCTTGTCTGCTACATAAATATTTTGAATATTCAAATATTTTTGTTGTATATCCTGCTTGATTTTTTACACTCTGCAAGGCTGCAAGATGAAGGGACATGAAAAATCTGGGGCTGCCCATTTCTGTGATGTGATGATGGATATAGGGCACATTTTATTTTTATGTATACGATATACTCATTATAAGTACATTATAAATGCATTTTGTAATTTGGAAAGACATTAACTCACTAATTAAAATAGTGACCACTTAAAGATAAGTCAGTAATCACTCAATATAAATGATATCAGTAGTTTGTCAAGGTTTTTTAGGTCTTGAGCAGAGTGAGATATACCTCATCAAAAGATAAGGTTTATCAGGTAGCTGAGTTACCAAGAAAGCAGGTTACCAAGCTACCACATACTGCCAGATTTCAGTACTATTTATGAGTTTGCTCTTAGCCCATGGCAATCATAAAGTAAATTTGATTCAGTTTAGTCAGCATTGAAGGAATCTTAAACTGGATCAGATTCCCTCATATTGAGGGCAGAATAAGGGTAAATTCACAGAGTGTGGCTCGGATGAGCCATGGTAACCTGTCAGACTCCAGGAAGGTGACTGTTTGCCTTATTCCTTTTTCTGCTCCATGTTGCAGACCACACAGGGAACAGAGAAGTGGTTTAATAGAATAGCTGATGTAAAGATCCTGAGTGTCAGGAAACCTTCATTTAGTCTCTGCTTTTTCCACTGAAACACGATGCTGAAAAATCGTTACGGACCCCACACCTGAGCTCCTCCAAATTCTGGTACTGCATAATAATTCTCATCTGCTCTTGTAAGACATTTTTATATCCTCTGATTAAAGGTTGAATTTAAAGGTGTATCCTTACATAAAGACTAATGAAGCCTGGTTTTGTTATGTATTAGATCTTTATGAATAGGTCTCTTAACAGAGAAAAATTCTCTATGTTATCAAATAACTGACTAAATGTAAAAGGCTTTTTAATTGTGGCTTAAGGGCAGCTAACACCAGACACCCCTTTAATCAAGGGAGTGGAAACTATTAATGAGGGTGAAACTGAGCCCTGTATGTCCAGGTAGTGTGAGACTTACACACTGAGTTAATTCTGTTGAAATTTAATTTTTTGCAGCACAGTGACTTCCTGGGAGGATGGTGAATCATTCCCTGCATGTTTTCTTGGCTGGAGCTAAGAGTCACCGGGTTGGTAACCTGTTCTGCTCCAGGCATGGTGCTAGCACTCCAGTCAGAGCTGATATTCCTTCACGTTAATCTGGGAAACAGCACAAGTGCTTCTCTCTAATCCTGTCTGGGGGAGGTAGAAATCATGCCTGTGATTTGTTTCTGTTCTCATAGGGCATGCACAGGGAAATCTGGCCTGTTTCTTTAAATGTACATCCTCCAGTATATTTTCCTGAGGGAAAGAAGGCTGCAGATCTGTGCTTGGCAGTCTGAGCAGAAAATGGTAGTTCTGCAATAAGTAGGTTTCCTATTCTTTGGGGGGTGATTGCACTGTCCTATGATGGTTGTTAAAAGCCCTCTGATTTCTGCCCTGGTAGAATAAAGTGAGCTCTTCTTGTGTGTGTGGACTGTTGGCCCTGGATTTTCTCTGGTACAGTTAGCATGGTCCCTGGGCACCTCTGTAGGGACAGAGACTTGGAATATGGCCCAGCATAGAACTAGGAGAGAGAGTGGATCAGATGCATGGGTGGGATATTGTTGTCATCTGAAATGGAAAGAAGGGGCAGAATGAGAACTCAGGGACAAAGGTTTAATTTTAGAAATTATCACTGGAAGCAGTATTAATTGAAACAAGTCAAACATTTTCTCTTAAATATTCCCAAATTTCAATCCTATTGCTGTAATTTGGAATTTAGCATTTTAAATATACCAACACATTTTAATCCATTTTGTGACAATTCACTAAAGTCTTTATATGTACAGCTGCAATGAAGCTTAATCTGAACCTCAGCAAAATCATCACTTAGCAGGTTTCTGCAGTCTGCCCATATCTGTAGAAATGAGGAAAACATTGTTTCACCTGCTACATTTGAGATAGGAATGGGCTGAGCAAGTTTCCCAAACTTTAAGAAACAAAGAGAATTAAGAATGGGAGATAGAACTAGATTAGTTCCTGCAAGCCTCATTAGTTCCTACCAGCCTCATTCAGCTCGTTACTGAGTCTCTCAGTATTCTACAATGAGCTGCTTCAGGGAGTTAAACTTATTAGGAAAAAATCAAAGAATTCAGATTTTCTCTTCAGAATATAACTATTTTACAAACAGAGGATTGAGTGATCAGTGCTTGCAAGTGGGAGAGAACATGGGTGAGGGTGGAGGAGACCCAGTTCCTCTTAGCTGTCACACTAAATTTGTGTTCCTCAGTCAAATCACAAAACCACCAGTAGCCATACGAAGTTACTGAAATTTTATTCATTGAAGGCAAAGTAAGAAATCTTTCAAGCCAAATGCACACTAGTGCATGAAATAAATTTGAAGTGTTCCCTTTGATGAGTTTTCTAGATAAGAATTACACTTATGCCAAAATATTGTCATCAAGTCTTTGTTTTAATTTACCTTTGAATCAAGTCATTATGTCATGAGGTTTTGTGTTCACGGTTCAGCTTTTCCAATGATTTTTTTTTTCATACATTATAAAAAAAGGTGTTATTAGAAACATTCTAGTAACAAAACATTTAGTAAAAAAGTTGCTTCAGGATAAAATGAGTTTTGAAGGGACACAGTATTGCAGTGGCATGAAAATATATATATTTGATAGAGAGAACAGGTAATTTCAAGTTATTTAAACCTATGGAAGTTGTTGGTTGATTTATTTATAACATGTATTTCACATAAATTGTGAAATACATTAGAGGAAAAATGACCTATCAGAAGGGACAGAGAGTTAGAATCTTTCCACATTACAACAAAAAGGCAAACCATCATCCGAAGTTCTAGAAACTTTAAATAATTTTTTGTATTTTAAAAATGTTAATGCTCTCATATTTTAATTAATTTTATACTTATAAATTGGTAATTTGTTCTTTAAAGTAGTGTTATGTTTCCTAGGTGGTTATGAAAATGAAATCCTCATTGATAATATCATTTGAGTAAACTATATTCTACCTGATGATTCATAATTGTTATTCTAACTCATGAAAGGAAAACATAATGGTAATTGCTGTACCTTAATTTTCAACCAAAAAGTCTAGGGAGCTCTACAGATTAGTACTTCATTCTAGCAGAAAGTTTTGAGATACTCTATTTGAGACTCAAAAGGTGGTTAAAATTTTGCAGTTTTCTTTAAAGAAGAATTTTAATAGTAGTAAATATCCTTTGCTATCACTTTATACATTTCTCCAGATGCATAAATTCAGCATAAAAATCAGTAAACTTTGTATTTAAAATGAATTTTCTTTGTGTGTATTCCTTTAGGCATTTGCTTCAAGATTTTCATCTGCACCTGACCATGAAGTTCTGGTTTTGCTGTGGTACCTGGTTTTCCTGGCTGGCAGATTGTTCACATTTCCTCTTGTAAAAATGCTTCAGAAGAACAATAGTCCTGAAAGTGGTACTGGGTATTTCTAGCTTAATGTTCCATCTCAGGGGAGATGAAGAAATCAGGCAATGCTGTATTGATAGCAAGATAAAACATGAGGCCAAGGTTGGAAAATAATTATCACATTTAACTCTGTTGCATCTTGCATGTAGATTTTTTTATGCATCTAAGAGCATTTAAGTCAATGTGACTTGTGTAGGAATCCTAGATGAAAAGAAACTTAAAGTCCTAAATCCTTTTCATACTCACTTTATTCACTGTTGACTTTCTCCTCTTCATATATATATATATATGTGCATATATGTGTATAGATATATATAAATATATATATATATAATTTTACTTTTGATTTGTTAGTCACAAATAAATGAGTAACTACTTTTTTTTTCCATTGAATTATTAATTCATGTAATGTACGGCATGTTAGGGAACACATGGTCAGTAACTTCACTGCAAGAAGAGCAGGGGCAGTCTGAACTGAACTGGGAAGGTTCAGAAGGATTGTGGACCTTGCTGCTTTTGTAGCACTGGAGGATGGAGGCAGATGGCTGTGCTGTGTTGACTTTTTTCACTGGAGCATCCTGGTGTATGTTTCTCTGTGAAGCAGAGAATTTCTCCTTTTTTCTATGAAGCAGAGAATTTCTGCATTGAATGTTTTCCAGATTGCACAGAAGCAGAGATAACAAAATTTCAGTCAGGATGACCTGGTAGGAAAAGCACAGGGTGGGGAAATCAGAATGTGTGAGTGCTGTTCCTTGCTCTGCTACAGACACCTTAAATAACCTTCAACAAGCCCATGAGTATTCTTTAGTATTTCTCCTTGCACGATGCCTAATCCTGAAAGAAAATATGAGCTTTATTATATTTGTCTTTGCCAACACTAAGTTCTTTCTGAAAAGCAGTTATTATAACAATGCAAAGTATTAATTCTTTGACATTTTTAAAAACTAATGACAAAGGTAATACTTCTTTTTTGTAGTGCAAAATTAGATTGGTAGCAATGGTTGAATCAGTACCAAACTCATCAGATCTGAGTCAGCAACTTAAAACAAATTTAATTTCCTATTTCCAGTACTCTGAATTCACTTTTATGGGGAGAAATTGATTGAGTATTTATGGAACAATACTGCAAGGAAAAACCTTTTATTTTTTCAGTACTGAACCTTTTCTACTCTGGATATGTAACCAACTTTGCATTTTATTTTCAATAGAAGCATCAACTAAGCTTGAATAATCCATACTTCTCTAGCCTGCATCTGATTAAAAATGATCAATTCACTGCACCATTTTTCTATCTACTGTTTAATCAGTAATTGGTTTCAAGTTAAAAAAAAATACTTCTGTCTAAAAAAACACATTAGTCTTCTAGTGTCTGATGAGAGATGAATACTGAGGAATACTGATGATGCATATGTACAGAAACCTAATTCTCTAATTCCTGTTCTTCTGCAGCCATCTCTTTTTCATAGAAAACATCCCTCAGAGTCATTAATGAAGAAAAAAATCCATATGTGGTAAAGCTGTTAGGGGGTAAGCAAAGACAGCCTGATAGACTTAGTACCCTCATTGTAATGTCTTCCCAGGTTTCTCTGGACAGACAGGCCTTTACTAAAAAAAAAAATAAAATAAAAAGTTCCCGTTTTACTGTCTCACATTTGCTATATTCATAGACTTCAAAACTTCAAAGGAAATTGGCCTGGTCAGAGCACCCACAGCAGTGATGGATGTGAGTAGCTCTGGCTCTTAAAGCATTAGTGGCCTGTCAAGAGCAGCACAGGACAGTTATGAAGGATGGATGGCTGATTTTGGTGAAGCTCTGTAAGCGTTTTCTGCTTATCACTTTCTAGTGGATCTGCTTATCCATTTTTATCACTGATGTGGACATGTTGATGGTCCGCGTTTTCTGTAAGAGTAAATGTGTAATATCATAAATTATTCATTACACCTGTGTGCTTCAATCCGAAGAGGAGACAATAAACAGCAAGAAAACCAGTAATAAGGGCAATGAAAGCTGTGTTAGAGTCCATTCTTGTTAAGGTACTGGAAGACATAAGAGATTGCTCCAAGCTGTCCACGCACATATTCTGCTTATTTTTATTAGGTAAAAAAACCCTTCCTATTAAGCAGTGCATGTCATTGATTCCTTGTGGAGCAACGTAAGGATTGAGCAGAGTTGACACTTTATGAATGGGACAGAGTTACACAAATGTTCCATATCATGACTCATATTTTTTTTCCCTTCTAAATCTTCTGAATAAACTCATTCCTGCAGCCAAAATATTATCTTTATTTAGTTTTGGCAAGTGTGATTTATATCAATTAGGGGCTTACTTAAATGCAAAATATGTTTTAAAAATATATATATATAAGTAACATTGATTCATCAGGGTTTTTTAATGCTTTCATACCAGGCTAAAAACTCTTGGCTATCTTCAAGTAAGCATCTTAATTCAGGAATCATGTTCTGTCTCTGACCCTATGATTGTCATTGCTAATTCTTATATTAACATACTCATATATCACGAGGTTACAGTCAGACCATACAATAATCTCTGGCTTTCCTTGTTAATTTTCATAATAAAAGGTTATTAACTCCAGAATTCAAACACTGCAGAATTGGAAAAAGGAGTGAGTTTTGATATCTAAAGCTTTAGTAGAACAATTATACACAAGACTTAATGAAGACATTAGGAGAAAAAAGACACTCTGTAGTCAAGGATAGATTCATCCTTTTTCTGATCTTGAAACACCGTAGTATCTTACTGCTTTATCAGATAGATTTAGTCTTAGTGCCAGGCCTTGCTTCCCCAGAGTCTTATCAGTAGCATGTGTATAAAAGGATTTGGGAGCAGAAGTCAGTTAAGTTTATAGTATGACAGGACAATTTGGACTGGAAAGAAGCACAGGAGATCTCCAGTTCCACCTTCTTCTCCACAGGGTCAGCTGTGGTTGGACTGGAACACTCAGTTGAGCCTTGCAATCCTCAGAGGAGGGAGGCAGCACAGCCTCTCTGGGCAGCTTCTTCTGCTGTTTGACTGCTCTCATGGAGAAAGGTTTTTCCTTATATCTGTTCTGAACTTCTGTGGTTCCAGCTTATGCCCATTGTCATCCCAGCGTGCAGCACTGTGAAAAGGAAGGCTCTTTCCCATAACCTCCTAAGGGTGTAGACAGGCTGCTGCTGCTGTAGGTCTCCTGAAATCCCTGCTTCTCCAGCTGAGCAAGCACAGCTTCCTCAGCCTCTCCTCCCAGGACAAGCAGCCCCCGACCATCCTGATGACCCTCTGCTGAACTCGCTCATCTTCTTTCCTGGCAGACCAAGCCTGGACACAGCCCTGTAGCTGTGGTCCAACATGTGCATAGCAGAGGCAGTTCATCACTTCCCTTTATCTGTGCTGCTGCTGCTGCTGACACAGCCCAGGAAATTGTTGGCTTTCCTTACTGGCAGCACACGCTGTCCAGCAGAGCATCCACCAAGGCTCCCAGGACCTTGGCAGCACAGCTGCTCTCCTGCTTGCCAGGAAGCACTCTTCAAAGTACAGACCATGAAATGAAGACATGGAATATTTTATTCTGAATCCCAAGAAATATATTTTGACATATTTTTGTTCTTTATGTTTTCTTTGAACAATTAAAGCTCAATTACATTGATCCAATTTTGCAAAGAACTAGAGTTATGACAGAACTCTACATCATCCTGTCTGCATGTCTTAAATCAGTTGTAACTACTAATCTATCCTTCCCAGGAAGATCCTAGCAAAAATTTTAAACAACATTGTTCTATTTATTGAATTCAGCTTGATTAGAATGTCTTATGATTCTCATATTTTACTAATATTTTATAGGAGTGGAAAATATAATATGTAAATTGACTGTGCAGGAAGAAAAATTGTCAGAAGAGGAAAAGTGAAACAAAAATAGTATCTGCCAGACAACAGCAGTTATTCTTTTGCAATTGACTTGTAAAACAGGAACAGGATTTGTGTGTTTCAATCATACCAGTAAACAAATAAATGAAGCCCTTATGCAGCATTTTATGCAGGATACTGTGGACTTTATAGCTTGTTTTTTTGCCATTTGTAATGAGAAAGGGCAACAGATTGGAAGAAGGCAGCATTAAACCATAAATTAATGAACTGTAATGTCTTTAAATCCCATTGTGAGCTAATGTTAGATTGTCATTGGTTAAATGCTTTCAAGGACTGATATTAATAACACTCTAAAGGGAGAGATGTCAGCTCCCTAATGGAATGGGGCCATTCAAGCAATATATTTGAAGACTGGTCAGCAAGCTAGCAAGAGCAAAGTGTATGCATGGAGGCAAGGGAAAAGGAAGATCAGAGGATCATCACTTAATCCTTCCATCTTAGATTGTCAGAGATGAGAGAATAAATCAGTTTTTCACAAGAACACTTTGTCCTGCTGGGCTTGTATGATGCTGCAGTTCCAGGAACAAAAGCGACAGGGGAAGATATTTATTACAATACTGCTCTGAAAATGAAATAAAAGGAAGTAAAAAATCCTGCTCCCTAATTACAAAACAGAAAGTTGTTAAAAATATCTCTGTGTCTTCCATTGTCACAGTAACATGCATCCCACAGGGGTTTAGAGATTTTCTTCACTTCCCATGCTTACAAATGGGCATACATTTCTGCCATGTTCCACTGCAGCTGCTTAAAAAATGGGCACTGGAAATGAAAGAGAAACAAGTCTTTAAATGAAAATGCAGAGGCATTGTAGTAGGACAGGATGGAATTTAGCCAGTTCCTGAAATAATAACTGGATTGATTTTTATTTTTTTTTTTGAGAAGATATAAGACTATACCTGAAGGCACATACTAGTAGGTCTGTCAGAGTATTTTTACTTTTTTTTTTGCAGAGGTGGAAGTCCATGTGGGTCAAAACCATATGCTCAACAGAGACTGGGTCTCCTGTGCTATCTTTCTACTGTTATAATGTTTTCTAGGTCCAGAGACCCTTCTCTCTGAGCTGTGTTAGCTGTGACAGAAAATGACACTGGTGCGGGGTCGGACGGTTCGGTACGAGCAGGGCACTGACCAGGCTGCACAATGGGAAAGCCAAGAGGGTGCTGGAGGCTTAAGGATCGCTGCAAAAGCATGAAGATGGCTTCTGTTAATTCCAAAAAGATGGCATGAAATGGGAGGAGGAAAAAGTCTGAGGTGGGACATGAGTTGATATTTTTATTGAGAACTTTTGCCTAGATTAGTTATAATTCTGGACATTAAGATTTCTCATGTATTTACAGGGATTGGTGGCATCTGTACACAGGAAGCATCTTTCCCTTTGCTGTTACAAAAAGGGTGTTCCTCTGGGAGAAAGAAATGGAGAAAATGCTTCAATTTTAAAATAAGAGCTGTGGAGATTACAGGGTGGGTGATCCAGGGATAACCAAAGATATGTAAGGATGTAATTACTGTCTGTTAAGAGCACCATATTTTAAAAACAAAACAATATTTTTCATAATGCAGGGGTTTCATCTTAACCTAGGCACATACAGCAGTGCAAAGATCATTAAAAGGTTGTATCATTTAATTTTTGGAAAAAAAGATCAGCAGATCACAATGTGTTGGTGGGCAGGTAAAGAGATTTAAAGTCTGCATAACAAACTTGGGAGCCATAGATACATCCTTTGGGACATTTTGTCTGTGTGCCAGGGAGCACTCCCTCTTGCAGCACACAGTGTGACAGATGGTTTTAGTTATGGCTTCAAGCTTACACCCTAGTATATGGGGTTGATCGCAAGATAATTCTGCCATTATTGTACCAACTGTACGTTGGTATGGCACAGATTTCTTCTCAAATATAAAAATATATATATCCACACTGATCTATTCTAAACCTAATAGTAAACTCACAATAGCCAAAAAGGTAATAACATAAACACCCTGAAGGGTCTTGTTCCCATTTAACTTTGGAGGCAGATGGATTTGCCTTTCAAAGGATTTTATTGGTTAAATGTAATCACAAAAAATAGTCCAGTCCTCACAAATATTTAGAAGATGGTACTGTGACCTATAAAAGGAATGTATTAATCTCTACCTTTATTAGTTTTTTACATGAAAGACTGTCATTTTCTGTTAGAAAGAAGCATTTTTATTAGTTGTCTGAAAGCAGTGAAAGAGTAAATTTTTACTTTTGGTTTAACAAAAATAACATTGTATACTTTTGCAAAATATTTCCTGGGAAATACACATTTGAAAAAAAAAAGAGGGTAGGAGTTATTAAGAACACTGAGACTAGTGATAGGAGATCACATGGGAACCTAAGTGATTCTGACAGCTTTTCTGTTTTAATGGTATTCTTGTTTGAGAAGATCCTGGATAAGAACTTGCACTTCTTGCACTTGCCTATTCTGTGTGAAGCAAAGAGTTCAACAGTTCAGGTATTCCTGAATGCAGTTTGCTTGGATTTCCATCATGCAGAGAGAGCTGTTCTTGATCATGGTGACAGCAGAGTGCATCAGGCATCAGTGCAGAAGGTGGCATGTGGCTGTCACAGACAAAAGGAAAGGAAGACAGCAGAGATTAAAATAGTTTTTAGGCATTTTTGAGGATGTTTTGCAATGCCCTGCAAAAAGTTTAAATATCAGTAGTGGTCCACATATTCATTTGGAAACCATCACTTCAGAGACGACCACAAGGGCTCATGAGTCAGGGATTGTCATCTACATCTTCTGCCCGGGTGTGCAGTGAGGACTCCAGTCCCTTTTTAGGAAGACAGAGAGCAGAAATTGTGTATATGTCTGACTGCCGGCACAACTTTGGGACTGACAGGAATGGTTTCTATTTTTCCTTCCCCATATGGACTATCAGAGGAGCAGTGAAGAAAAGCAGTTATTTCTGTTTCCCATACTTCAATTTTTTTTGTGCAGAGAAAAAATAAAATAGAGAGAAAATCTAAATAGGAAAAGAAAGGAAAGGTGAATAACAAGGAAGGTCAATTATCAGTTGATGACCATGAATATTGAAATATATGTTCATTCCTAAAAGACACAATTTGTGGTGGCTACCCCACACTTTAACCTTAGCAAGTGTGAGAGATTTCTTGTCTTTAACAAGATTCCTTTCATCCTGTCTGCAGGAACTCTTCAACACTATGTCTGCCCATCCCTAAACTATAAATTCAACTCCCAAACTCAAATCTGTCCTCTTCTGCATCACTTCAGTCCTGTTATTTTTTATCGGTGTTAGTTGTAATTTTTCTCTTCTCTGGCCTTGTTGTGCCGAGTGATGTCTGTGTTTTCTATATCTGACATAGACTGTGCAGATGAAAGGCTCACAGGATGTGTTCCCACCACTCATCCAAGTGAAGAGGTCAAGCTTGAGACAGAACTGCCCTGATCTTCTTCACCTCTCTGCTTTCCTCCAGCCCTTGCTCCTGGGAGAAACATGTGACTCCAAAGAAGAGCTCTTTTCCCCCATTTGCAAAGGACACTTATCCAGAAGGGTCTTTCCAGGGGAACGCTGGAATTATTGGGAGGACTGGAGCTGCTCAGCCAGCTGCAGCCATGGTGGCGTGACTCAGAACAGCACAGGCAATGCTGTAATGAGCAAGATGCTGCCAACTGTTACTTCATCTGCCTTGAGAGTTTGGGAGTAAAGAAACGAGGAAAAGGAAGGAAAGTGCAGCCAAAGGCACTTAAATATCATTAGAGTTATGTAAATCAGGCAAGTTAAGAAGACAGAACCTAAGTGTTATTTCCCTCCAGGGGAGTTCTGGGGATAACTGAAAGGGGGGAGCAATATCTTGAAGAAAGATGAATTGACAATTTTTCTACCTGAGATTTTTTTGAGTAGATGGAAAATAACCTTATATTGATGTCTTATTTTGCAAGACTGATAAATATAAATACAGAATTTAATCCTTTAAGAATATCAAAAGGTTCATACCTGGCTTTAACATTTTAACTGCATGAAAGTTAAATAATAATTACATTTTTTTGGTTGCTCTCCCAAACTGATTTAAATAGTTTATATTTAATTGTACATTACTTAAGTTATTTTGGATTGTACATAAGCAATTCAAAGCTCAGGGTAGATAGAAAAAACATAGCTATTAAAGACCATGACAGATATGTATTTCCATGGTCAGGAGCCTTTACAGCTGTGACTTTAACCATTGAAAAGTTCCCTACAAGTATGTGTGTTAGCGAGGATGATGTTCAGCAGAGGTGCAGGAGGCTGGAGCAAAGCCTCCTGCTCTGCGCAGCTCTGCTGTAACGGGCGTGTGTGACTGATGAGAGCCATCAGTTCTGCTCTGTGGCTGCCCTTCAAGGGAGTTTGCCTCAGGTCAAGATGGGCTGACTCTATTTATAATTGCACGTCCCTAAATGTCCCAGATCTTTGCATAGAGCTTCAAAATTAGGAGGAATTGAGTTGTGATAGCCAGGAAAGTGTGGATAAATTACTAAAGAATTCTCTTGTCCCTGTGGCAAAGGACACATAGTAGCATTTGTGAAACCCAATCGGTATTTCTGTTACAGATTTCAGCTTGTGCCTCTTCCTGTTCACTGTACGGCTAAACAAAACTCTCATCTGAGTTACAGTGCTAAGGATGCAGATATGAACATGTGGGGACATGACTTTCTGCATGTAGCCATCTTACTAGAGCAATGCCACCTGCAAAGAGAGAGGCTCGCTGCAATCAGAGCTCTCTGCAGCGGGAAGAGAAGGAGCAGATGAAGAGGCGGGGAGTTGCCATAAGAGCTGAGGAGCATCCAGCCAGGGGCAGTGCTGGATTTTATGGAGAATATAAGCATGCACAAAGGATTCAACAGCTAACAGAACACAGACAAAGCCTGGGCCCAGTATGCAAAGCATTTTTGCTTGGAACTGCCAGTACATCTGCACTGCAAAATACTGGCCCACAGAAATAACTAAGAAAGCTGCAGAGAATTCTGTGGCTGCAGAGAATTCTGCCTGGGGTTGCTTTGTTTCTCAGGAGCATTTTGCAGACTATCTTGTGCACCTAAGCCACCTAACATAAATCTTCACCTTACATTCTCCAGGGTGTTGTGGTTATATTCTGATTCAGAAAGCAAAGAGGTTGAGACTGATGAAGATTTGATGGCTAAAAAATCTGAGCATTAGATAGGGCTTTAGCATAATTTATGGGCACATCCCTAGCTTTTCAAATCAAAGTAAAATGAGGGATTCAGAAACTATTCATAATAAAGAGAACTGCCTGACAGTAAATGAGGTTGTCTAAACAATGTATCATGGCACTAAAAAAGGCAAATGCTTCTGCCATCGTGAGGAAATGTAAAATTTCAAATCCTGTGAGAAGTGATATACTACAATAGCTAGTCCAGGGCTTTTGAGGAGTTTTGTCATCCCAAAGGTATTGAGCTCTAGATGTGCAGTTAAGGGTTAAAGACTGGACAGAGATTTCTGGATTTATCTGAATAGGAAGAGCAGCGAGACTGTAGTCACGACAGTTCCTGAGAGAGGAGTCTTTTTGGAAACTGTTCTTTGGTTGTGTTTTAGCAGTTAGTTCACCTGAATAGTGAATGGCATCTCCAGTGCAGCTCGTGTCAAAGGGGAAGATCAAGAGCTTGGAGGCATGCAAGCCTACTTGCTGTTTTGGAACCAAAATTTTCTCCTCCAGTGCTGGACCTGCTCAAAGTTGATTTCTCAGCTTTCTTTGCAGGAAGAGAATAATCAAATCCTTAAATAAGACTTAAGAAAGACTTAAATATGTGAAATCTCTTGAAATTTCTAAATTTACTACATATAAAGAAAAAAAAATGCCTTAATGCTGAGAGTTTTAATGACCTGTGAAATGATTTTTTGCTTTGTGTCATGTCATGGGTATTGTGTACACCCACAGTATCCTTGAGAATCTTCTGCTCTGGGGACAACAGTAATGTGACATGAATGTTGTAAATGGTGCCCCAGCATTAGCCTGTCTGCTTTTCCTGCTGACTCTGAGGGGACACTGCTTGAGAACACATAAAAAACTCCAGGTATTTTAACACAAGTGGCTGTTCTTGATTTTTTGTGAAGTTGCATGAGGCTCTCACATCTGCTTGACTCAGCAGTAGGACAAAATCCATGTTAGGGAGACGTGTGACACTGCATAGAGGAAGCAGAACATACGGTGTTTCAAGGACAGAAAATCAGACTCCAAAGAAAAACCCCTGTGTTTCAGCCTTACAGTAAGAGGCTGCTCTGATGATATTGCAGCAAGACTCTACTTTTCTAAAGTGTCTAACAGATGTGAACCACAGGAAACTGCACAGGTACCTGCTAATTGGGCCACTCCACTTGAGAGGCTTTTGAAATGAGTCATAGGTGTAACCAAGTTGTAGGTTCATAACACTGTTTTATTCATAAATCTTAGCTGAGAGATACACCAGTGAGTTGTGCTTTTAGATGCACAGGAGGAAGGATAAGCAACGGGCTGCACTTTATGGAAAACTGAGAGTTGCACTGAAAATATGCAAAATGGTTCCCAGGTCAGCAGAACCTCACCTGTAGAGCTGCAGGCTGCAGAGGTCGGCAGTGATGAGGAGACCTCAAACAGACGAGAAATGAGTAACTTAGTCAGTCTGGACTCAGCAAAAGTTGGGGAATAAGAGCAGCTGCTGCTCACAGAATCAAAGTGTGGTAAGAGGGAAGGACTTCCATCTGATGGTGAGTTCAGGACTCGGTGGGGTCTCACGGAGCCTGACACACAGTGGGGGAGGCTTCAACAATCATGCAGCTTGAACCAGCAGCAGGAGCCACCCCAGAGGCTCAGTGATTTCTCTGTTTCTCTGCTGGGGAGTCAGTGTGCCTCACTGTGCTCTCCAGAACAGTGCAGGTCCTGCTGAGCTCCTGCAGGCTTTGTAAATGGACATTTTCTGTCTGCAAAGGGACTAGGACACTTTCAAAGCCAAGGAGGGGATACTTTATGCTATTCTCCCTTCATGGTTGTGCTCCTGCCTTGCAGTGCTGTCTTACAAACTCCTCCAGGTGAGGAACTTGGGAGATGCTCATGCCCTGTGCAGTTCAAAAAAGCCCTGGATCACAGGGTTGCTACCCACAGGGCAGTAACAAATGCCAGGCTGAGGTGCACAGGTCTGATTCCCTGTTCCCAGGTGCTGCAGATGATCAGCCTCTATGCAGTTTGTGTAAAACTGTTACCCTTCTCCAGGGGATTTTGATGGTTTCTCTGCTGAAATGGAAAGGTTTATCCAGAGTTGGGAATCTGAATGCATGCCACAATCTCAGGAAAAGGAGCAGGTCAGTCACCATGCAGAGGTGCTGTACCCTTCTTTAAACCCACTGACATTGGCTACATTCTCGTAAGATGAAACTGCTTACAAGTGTGGGGACTTTCCCTTCGAAAGCCATGAAAAATCGTGGAGAGTTGGTCCCTAAAAAGCCATGCTTTATCTCAATTTCCACTTTTATTTAAGCAGCCAATACTTAATAAGGCCTCAGAAACTTTTATAAAATTATTTTTGGTACTTGAGGGCCTAAAACTAATCCTGAGTATGTGTTCCCTGTTTTATTCTGCTATGCTTGGTCACCTATTAAAGTTTTCTTGCTGGGAATAACCATCAGTTCCTTGATTTTTCTTCGAATATTTTTTATCTGTCATCTTTACAGCACTCTGTGAGAGCACTGACCTCATGGCACTGCTTTCCTGTTCAGCTCAAGTTTGAATATGCAATTTGCATAAGGCAAGTAAAAACCACCACATGCTCTGTTTAGAAATATTGGTTGGAAAGCAGAACAGTATAACATAGGAAGAGGCTGCAGATGAAAATATGTATCCCACAAAAGTCATTAAAAGCAAAAGCAATATATATATAAATTGCAAGAAACTCTCCCCTAAGGACTCTGGAAACACAAATACTCTCAGATCAATATGAGAAAATACATGACACATCTCTTGTGGAGACAGGGAGAAGACAGATCCAAGGTACACAATGCACCTGGAGCAGGGGGTGAGAAGGGTTTTAGTCAACTTTCAGGTGCAAAGGATAAAGTCCCTTCTCCCAGCAGGTGACCAATTACCCATAAACCAAGTGAAAATGGGAACCTGCCTTCTCCAGCCTCTGATGGGGACTTCACATTGTCTACACCTGCTTCTCATGCACCTCGTGCATTTCTCTGCCTCCTTCAGTTCCAGACAGGGGTGATCCTGAGCTCTCTTGGCAGGATGAAGTTAAACACCTGACCTGATCATGCAGCAGCTGTAATGTACGGCAGTGCTGGGCAGTGTTTGAAGTACGGTATTTGTTTACTGTTTATATGATTTGCAGATAGGTACTGAGTCTGTCAGCATATTCTTTTAATCAGAGTTTCTTTTCTCTTGATCCTGTGAGTGCCTCGAGGTGCTCTGTCTCCTGGGACAGGTACTTGTATAGTGATGTTGCTAAAGTAGGAATGAATTCTGAATTCTAGATTCTTTTCTCTCCTCTAGATGATAAGAATTTGCTAATGTGGTGTGGCTGTTTTGAACAGGTGCTGTGATGCATAATCCTGTTTTAAGTGACTATCTTGTGTCTGCATTGCATTACAGGAGGCACTAAGCCATTGAATTTCTCTTTGGGCAGACCTGATATGTCAGTCCTGGCAAACAGCATTTCCAGTGTCATGTTGGATTCGTCTGACCTGGAATTCAAAGGTTTGGTCTTTGAAGACAACTGTTTCTACCTTGGTCAAGGAGAAGTTTATATTTTGTATGAAAAATATCCATATAAGAAATCATAAGAGAACCAGAAATCCTGGCTCCATTTAGGCTCAGCTGGAAATTAAATACTGGCTTCAACAAGACCTGAGAGTGAACCTGATTCACTGCTCAATTACTCCAAAAGGCAAAGCTTAGGGTTTCTTTTCTTTTTTCTTTTCTTTGCTTTTCTTTGCTTTTCTTTGCTTTTCTCCTCCCACCTTTTTCCATTTATTTCCTTAATAATGCAATTATATATGTATTTTTCTTCTGCTTAGTCCTACCCCTAATTTTAGGCATAGGCAAAATGGAGTGTGGCTGCTTAGTTGGCTCTATGCCAGTGTTAGACCTGGCAGCCACTTCCTGCTGCCAGGAGAGGTGCTGGGATATGGAGGCTGATAGCAACGTTTGGCTGAGGGGAAAAAGGTAATGAAAAATCAATGGAAGAAAAATTTCTCCTTTGAAATGTTTAACTCTGCTTTTCTTCCCACCTGGTAGCAATAATAACCTGGCCATATTTTCTCCTTTAGTGGTGTTTACATTGCTAAGAATTCTCAACTCAGCTCTGCTTATAAGCTTTTCTCCAGTGACAGTCAAGACTAGTTTTTCTGGAATTAAAGAAAAGTCTGACTCTTCTGACTTGAATGCCTGTTGGATCTGGTTACAGCTTGTTAGACACCTATGTCTTAATTTAGGCTCTCATCAACTAAAATACAGCCATGGGAATCCTCTTTGCAGGATTCTCCAATGTCTAAAGACATTTTTGGTGATTTCATATCTGAGTGTGTCAATGCATCTCAATTGTTTTACTTTTTGGGTTTATTTCTTAGCTTAATAGGGGAAAATGGGGAGAAATTTTAAGTATTCTTTGGATTTTTTTAAAATATCTAGAAAGCAAAAATATAAATTACAATGGTGTTACTTGCTTTTTATTAAATTCTAGGTTGTTAATATAAACTGAAATTGCTCATGCCTAACCTGT
This sequence comes from Passer domesticus, assembly GCF_036417665.1. NCBI lineage: Eukaryota > Metazoa > Chordata > Aves > Passeriformes > Passeridae > Passer > Passer domesticus. Next base: position 39,958,873 of record NC_087479.1, read on the forward strand.
AGGCTAGCTAACAGCTTCTGGGCCATATTCCAGGCTTGTCTATCTTGTGCACTGTTATTTCTTTGGTCTTGTTGAACACATTTTGCCTTTGGTCATACTCATCTTAGTGCAACAGTGAAAGGAATGAGATTCTCTGAAGGGGGTTGGAAGAGATTGTAAAGACATTTGTTTAAAGATTTAGCAAGGGTCAATAGGAAGTGCATTTGTCTCCTGCTAAATTTATGATGAGTCTGCAGCATCAGTTAGTTGCATTATCTGACAGCCATTGCTTGGACAGTCTGCTGTCTTCTGGGTGGTTTTATAATTGATTCTTTCTTCAAAGTTTGTGTGCATTTGTGAACCGTAAAGGTCCCTAGCAGTGTTTGTGCAAGTTTATTTTTTCCTCCCAGCAAATTTCAAAAGTTGTGCTTAAACAGCAGCAAAATGCTTTTCACTTGCAGACTGCTCACTGGGCAAAGTTAACTTCTAAAAGCAATTCTGTAAGAGGTAGGAATAGGTTTTATACAGAAGAACCCCAAGTATAGAAAAACCCAAAATTACTCAAAGGAAGCATAACAAATTGCTGGCATAAGCAGAATTTTCATCTGTTGACGTATTTTTTTTTAAGTTATGAGGTATCTCTTGCCCATTGGCAGCTTCCTGAAGTTGATGTGGTGCTTTGAAAATCAGCCTAGACTGAGGTTCTCAGCTTGTAAATGCATTTCAAAAGCTAGGCTTATACAAATGTTTATGCTTGGTGTCAAATCAGCTGCAGCCATCCTGGACCATTTCCCTTTATCCAGTCTATGTTGTTTTTGCTGTTCTTCCTTTTATAACTGCATAGCTATCACTGCCCAAATGAGCTACTTTAACTCTGCTTTGGGTTGTATTATAGGCAGCCTAAACCTTTCTCAGCAGAAGAATGGTATTTGGGGAACTCTGTTCACTGGAGTAGCAAGCTGCCTGTGGGATTAGGAGTCTGCCTATCTCTGCAGTCCTGCTGCTGAGTGTTGGCCCCTGGGTTTATCAGTCACTGTGATTTGTGTAGTTATGAAAAACTGCTTGCAAGTGTTTACATTAGAGATATCATCTTCACCTCTGTGTGTAAATATGTTGCTGTTCCTACAATTTCCCCAAACTGTCAATTGTTAATCTGTCATTTTCAATGACCACACCCACTGAACTCCAGTATGCAATAAATTACCTTCTAATCAAAATGGGTTCATTTGCCAAATGTTGCAGGAAGCAACCTGGCAGAAATTTATACTTAGCTGATAAGAAATGTCAGAGCCAAATATTCATATATTAATTACCAGACCAACAATGCTTACATCCACAGAATTCCCTCAATCAAAGACAAAAAGGATTGGTCTGGGCAGATTATGTCAGCCCATTTCTACAGTTTATTACAGGATTCCTCTGCCCTTCACTCAATGACTTCCCAGGGCTTGTACAGCTCAATTTTAAAGGAATTATTGAGGGAAGATTTCACCATCTCTTTCTCTTCCTCCTCTTGCAATGCTTTCTTCTGATGTTCATATTGCATTCTATTTTTCTTAACTTCACTCACATTGATATAAAAGTATAATTTTGAATTAGTCTCATAATTAAATACTGTGTAAATTTAAAACTTAACTGATGCACTCTGTATGTAGTTTCTGATCCTTTTTTATTGTTTTTTTAATCTAATTTTTTAAAAAATTATTTCAAATTTTTAAAAAATTCTAACATAAGCCATCAAATATAAACTGAATTGGATCTAAATGCCGACTCTTTCAGACAAAAGCATAGTGACAAATTATTTCAGTGTAACACTGTGTATTGAAAAGAGCTGTGCCAAAGAGTAGTATGATTATTATTGCTATTGCTTTGGCCACACGGGTATTTCTACAAAAGTGACATATAGATTATCTAGCAATGCTCAAGAGCTCAATCAGCACTTCACTACCTCCTTCATGGCCAAACAGGACCACATGCCCTGATAATTGTGCAGTCTTAGTATTTCTGTGTATTTGTCCAGTAAACAGAACCAGATTGCCACTTTACATTTATATTGCAATTTATCAAGAGTTAAACTGAAGGAACCTGTGCATCTTTCTTCTGTATGAGCTTTTCAGGGGTGTGTGTGTTACACATTGAAGTACAGCACTGTCAATTTGTGCAATGGAATTGTTGTCAGTTCAGATCATCTTTCCCAACAGTTCACTGTAAGCTTGGTGGAACAAATGAGTACATGCAGTCTGAAGGGATGGGAATTATGTATCATCAAAGTGATGAGTGAACCACTGTGATGTTATTAGATTTTTTAAAGTCATGAAGAGAAACTTTAGTTGTTGTATTACGTGTTATTGTAACAGCTGAAAGAAACCCGCAAAAAATTCTATATAATGCTATTAAAAATGACATTTAGGTGACAAGAGTCTGGAAAATCTTTTCTTTTACCTTTCCTTTTACTTAGACCTAATTGCCTTCTCAAATATGCTTCCTTGTGTAGCTCTTGCCCTCTACTGGAATAAAGGAAACACAAGCCTGTGTGTCACCAGAGCAGGATTTGAAAATGGTGTGCTTTGTTTTGTTCTTCCTTAATGGGTGAAGTTTCAATTTCAATTAAAGTTAGTGTTCATTTTGATCTAGAAAGCACAAAATATGCATGACTGCCATGTGCATGGCTTCTCTCTGCTGGCTGGAGGTTTGTTGTTTGCTCTTTAGTACAAACTTAACAGCTGTACCCTGTGTTGGAAAATTTTAGATTGTTCTGGTGTTTGGAGCCTGTGAGGTACTTGGAAAAAGAATTCCTGTATGAATACCCTTAGGTGCTGATGGTCATCCCTGAGCTGTGTATTTCATATTCATAGCTGCTTCTGAAACTGTGTGCTGCCTCCCTACCTAGCAGCATCTCCTCTCTGTTTTGTTAGAACCAGAGGGAATCGCTGTTCTGACAAGGTCTGCAAACCATGAAATGGGAGACAGGCACAGTGGCTGCTCCAGCCTCTAGAAGATATTGATCCTTGCTCTTAATTAATTGCAAATAGCAACTCAAATTATTGGTTAAAGAAATAATTGTACTCCCGTCTGGTTTTGTTGTTTTTACCTGTAACCCCCATCTCACCCCAAATCCTACAGTGATAGGGGCTTCAGCACTTGCATTTCAGTCTTGCTTTGTCTGGAGAGAGAAGTCCAATAGACAACTAAATGTATCATTGCTTATTTTTAAACTTCTGTAGGGTGCCCATTTAAGACAAAACTATGGACATTTGTAATGTAGCCCATTTGTGGCAATGACAATGGTGTTGGGGTGCCTCTGTACTGCTGCCTCTGGAGCACCAGCACGTCTTGAGCTTGTTACTGCTGTGGCTGTCTTTGCTTCTGTCACAGTACCGCTGACAACTGGCTTCACTGTTTAACCCTCAGCCTATTTTCAGCTCTAGCCAGCTCTGCTGGTAGCTAACTCCCTCATTAGGAGATGTCCTCCTGTCCTACACTTCTCTCTCCTTGATCCTTCTCTCATTCTGTCTCTCTCTCCCCCACCCCTGCCCCATTTTCACTTGTACCTTTTGCTTGCTGGGCTTGGCAAAGATTCTTCCATAAATGAATGCAGAGTTAGATCCCTTCCTTATCAAAAAAATCTGCAGTCCCAGCTCTTCTTTTTGGTGTGTCAGAGGTTTAAAAACTGTTGTTTTCATTTGCATCTGTTTTCAGAGGCAAATGTTTCATCTCTCTGTCTTAAATAAACTGTGTTCTCAAACATAAAGAATTTTAGCCATAGCCCTTTCAGAAATTAGTCTCTCAAATCCTTCTGTGGAGGAGAAGGAAAAGAAATCAATAACTTTACTGGGAAGGAAGACAGGAAATCACTGTGTAAAATCTAGCAAAATCCTATAAACCAGTGAGTATTGCCAAGACAATTCTCTGGGTATCATCTCTGCTCCTTGGTAAAGAAGAGGCCACAGGAGAGGCCAGGTTACCCTTCAAGCAAATAATCCTGGAGCTGGGAAGCAGATGAATTTCTCTCTTCCACCAGAATTAGAAATTTTCCAATCAGCCAGAGAAGGGCAGGAACAGTAAATGGGCTGCATGATAACAGTAGCAGGAACATGCAGCTAGTTAATTAATGTTAAGTAGCTCAAACATGTGGCTTAATGTTAATAATACTAATATTAATTATTATGGTTAAGGATGCATGGCCAAGCCTGTCTCAAGTATTTCCAGCATGAAGCATGGCCATGCAGCCTTTATTCTTCTGTAAGCATGTATCCTTCACAGTGTAATCCCTCAATGCATTTCTCATTTGTGGTTCCCCAGTATGGTATTGCATCAGGCCCTGCTCAGCAGCTATCCAGCAAAGGGATGAGGTGGAAGCAGGAAAGGAGCACTGCTACTGCAGGCAAACAAAGTGTACAGAGAAAAGGGTGTCTCAGCACCAGCACTGCTCAATACCTTGAGCAAGGACACAGATAGTGGGGTTGAGTGCACCCTCGGCAGACCTGCAGATGACACCAAGCTGACTGGGGGAGTTGGCATACCTGAGAGAGGAGATTCCATCCAGAGGGACCTGGGCAAACTTGAGAAATCAAGAAGTGGGACCACAGGAACCTCATGAGGTTCAACAAGGCCAAGTGCATGAAGCTGAACCTGGGTCAGGGAAAGCCCTGGTATCAATACTAGCTGAGGGTTGAAGGGATGGAGAGCAGCCCTGCCAAGAGGACTTTGGTGGTACTGGTGGGTGAAAAGCTGGACATGAGCTGGCAATGTGCACTGACAGCCCAGAAAGCCAGCTGTATCCTGGGCTGTGCCTAAAGAAGCCAGAGGGTGGTCAGCAGGTCAAGGGAGCAGATTCTCCTCCTCTCCTCTGCCCTTGAGACTCCACCTGGAATACTGCAACCAGCTGTGGGCTCTCCAGCACAAGAAGGATGTGGACCTGTTGGAGTGAGTCTGGAGAAGGACCAGGAAGGTGAACTGAAGGCTGGAACACCTCTCCTGTGAAGACAGGCTGGGAGGTTTGAGGTTGTTCAGCCTGGAGAAGTGAAGACTGCAGGGACACCTTTCAGTAACTAAAGGGAGCCTACAAAAACAAATAGCGACAAAAGTTGAGCAGGGTCTGTTGCAGTAGAACAAGGGGCAAATGTTTAAAACTAAAAGAAACTAAGAGATAAAAGACCTTTGTGTCCCTTCCAACCCAAATAATTGATTCCATGGTTTAAACACTGTCCTGTACAACACCATTCAACTACTGTATTTGTGTTTTACAAAGCCTTTCCTTTCAGTTATGCTTCATCAGAGGTGATTAATATTTTAGTGTTTTTCACCTATAAGTTGACTTGCAGAAGCAGTGACTATATAGAGATGTAGTTGGAATCTATAGACAGATAAAGGGCAAGAAAATGAAAGAGCTGGCTTGCATCACATGGTGGACTCAACCATACGTTTATGAGTCTTAGAGATATTTGTCTTTTTCTTAAAACCTGGGGTGACAAATCCTCCAAGCAAGCAGCTTCAGCATGCTACTGCAGTGTTTATTAAAAAAAATAAAATTCCAAGTGTTTTATCTTGAATATTCATCTTGCAGTAATGAATAGGACAAGAAAAACAGGTTTAAGAGGATATTGAGGTCATACTATTGTAGGGGTTTTGGTGAGGTTTGGTTTATCTTTTAGTAGCAGCCTTTTACATGTTTGGAGACTTTTGCCTTCCCTCAGCCTTTTAAGGCTGTATGGTTCTTATCTCTCTAATCTGCTTCTTATAGGTTATGTGTTTTAGCTATCATTTTAATTTCTCTCACCTACCTGCTCTTTAACTGTATTTTATTACTTTAGAAATGTCTTCCACCAAATGAAATATTCCTAATGAGGTCTTATCAATGCTAAGTGCAATAGAAAAATAACTTTGTGTGTCTTGCAGGCTCTTTACAGTGATACAGAAAAGCAGAAATTTGCATTCCTATCTCATCTTGGATTTTAATAGGAACAAAACAGCTGTTCCACTAGTGATGTTCTCAGAAATGAATGGAACAGTGTGACTAAAAACTTCCAAAATAATTCAGGTTAAGGGAAAAAAAATGCTTCAAGACAAGTAGTTGGATTCTGTTGAATGTAAGCAAAAGGAGGGCTCAGGTAATCTTGCAATAAGTTTACCTCAACATTACCTGTAATAAATTCATCTATAATAGGTGTCTGTGCAGACCTTCAGGCAGATTTTCCTTGTCACCCCAGGGAAACCTTAAATATCTTTTTTGAATGAGTGGTCAGAAAGTAAATACAATGGCATGAACGTCATCAGTCAGTGACTTTAATGGGAACAGATTCAATATTCAAAGAAAAATAGTTTGTCTAGGAAATTGTCATCCTCATGTCTTGCACTATAGGGTGTAAATGTGTTCTGGTTTTATTCTTTTGAGAATTCCAATGTAAGCTGGCTAAATCAAAATTCTCCTCACAGTGGATTGAATGCTGATGAAGATATAATTTAGCATGTTACAGCTGCTTGCAACATAGGGAACTTACGATGTGTGCCTCTTTCATGTATAAGTAGTATTCTTTACTAGAAAATAAATCTTTAGTATTGGATGGTTGGTATAAACACATCAAATATTACATCCATTATCTGCTTTCCATATTCTGAAAAGCATTTGACTCCTAGTCAACCCCTGGCTGAGAGGCTCAGTAATTCGAATGAATATGTGAAATAAAAAGCAATGACTACTGTCAGCTCTTTCCAACAGGTTTTTGGGTTTGTGTTGACAGGCTGTGCAGGGGTGCACTGTAGTTCTTAGGCCCTCATCAAGAATTTGCAAGAATCCTTGTAATACTTTATTCTGTGGTTAAAACCTTTTGCTGTTTAATTCTTGGTGTCTGCTTCCAAGTGATTATTTACTCAAAGCTGGCATAAGAAATGGACTTATGTAAAATGTTATCCACAAATTCTGGTGTCCAATTTGTATTAAACCCCATCAAGTAAAACAGCGCATTAGTTCAGGGTTCTGGATAGTTTGTTGTGTTGGTCAGGCACTGTCAAGCCTTGGCACTGTCAGGCTCATTAACGAGATTGCTCTAAGCTGCTAGAGAAACTGCTGCATTAATTGTCATCATCAATGTCAAGAGGAATAAGGTCTGAGCTTTGAAAATGGTGGCAAGGGAAAATGAAGGACATAGTCTTAAAGGTGTCTTACTGCCTCATTCAGAGCAGCAATTACCTTTCTCAGATCTAGATGTTAAGACAGACTGGATACAAATAATATAAAGATTAACATTTCCTCTGATAAATATGTTAGACTTCGCAGTGATGCTTCTGACATACAGAAACATGAACATCATAGAACCAGATGCAATTCAAGTGGAAGGCTGAGTTGATCCCTACACATGAAACTCTCCCAAGCACTTCTCTGGGTGATCAGATCTGTGTACACTTCTAGGGAATTTTGCAAATCTTGGGTAGAACACTTCTTACAGAATGTAGCTTGAGTCTTGCTAGGTAAATGGAACATTTTCCTTCTTCATTTAATTATCTTTTATCCACGTGTAGTTGCTGTCATTGATGTGACTGAGCTGAAGCCATTTATCATGGCTCTAAGTAATCCTTTATTAACTAATTAAGACAGTGAACTTCTAAAATAGCTTCAGTGTAATCCAACAGAGAGGGAAGCTATGCTAAAACTCTTACTTTTGTAAGTGAATTGCTGTCACCTATTATTCTTTTGTATTCTCTCAAATCCTTGGAGCAACGGGAGTCCCTCATGTTTTAAGGGGACTGTGAGCACACGTTTTGTTGACAAAGGAGGATTTTATTTTGTGACAGACATTTCTCTCTTACCTCTTCCTGGGAAACCGCTAACTCAGATCATACGCAGTTGCCTGCATGCCCTAGCCATGGTTCTGCCTGAAAACTCTTGGGGACAATAGCTTAGCTGTGCAGTATTCATGGACCAATTGAGGAAATGCTGTAGTGAGGAGCATAAACATCTCAACGTTGTCTGCATTGATTTGACAAAAGCATATAATGCTTTCAGGTAATCTGCTTTCTGAGAGTTGGTGTGAACTAAATTGTTCTGATATTCTTTTAGCCCATTCTATTAGTGATAAGAGAGATCCTGTGCAAGAGAAAATTTTTCTTCAGTGGAGTTTAATCTTTCTTCTGTGGAACTTCTTATGAAAGATGGAGTTGAACAGGGTTGTAGATCCATATCTACTCAACTTCTCATTTCAGTACTGTGGATCTTGACTTTAGCATATGATATAATGAGGGTAATTTCTTCAGTCCGGGCAAATTTATTCAAATCTGAGTTTTGTGAAACTAGTCAGAAGCAGATCTATAGAATTTCACTGCTTTATAAGATCATTTAAACACTTTTACCTTGTAAAGAGAATCTAAAGACAAGGACATATTCTGCCTTTCTCAAAGCTCTCTCTTTGTCGCAGTTACAGACTGAAAATTACACTATTCTTGATATTTTTCTCTCTCTTAGTTGATGATTAAATTACCTCGGTGTTCCTGGAAAACAAGCATTTCTTGAAACACGTTTGAAAAGTTTCTTTTGCATGAAGGAGGAATATGATTCTCAGTACAGATCACCGATTTAAACCTTTGACTGTGTTCACTTTGCTTGCACAGGCTAGGCACAGCATGGAGATGCAAATTCCAGAATGCTTAAGATTTCTTTTAAGTTAGCCTGCTTGTGGTGACAAACCACCTAAGTGACATGCAAGGACATCTCTAAGTCCTCCCTAACTGCATGTCAGATCAATGATTGTGAGGAATAAGCCTTGAGACATCTGGAGATACATCTTTCCTTGTACTAGCATAGCTCTTGATGTGAAATGTGCAGCTAACTTGGAGGTCAAGCAAGAAAATATGTTCAGAGGGGTTCTTTTGCCACTTCTCACTCATCTAAAAATCATATATTCAGTTTCTAACCGTGCATGTTATGTGCAGGACTGTGAAATTAAATAAGACCTATTACCATTTAAGAAAGATTAATTAATTTCATTAATAAAATGAAAGAGAGAACTAGAGGGAATTAACCAGGTTTTGGGAGGGGGTGGGAAATTTTCTTTTATATTTCTATATGACACAATGATGTGGTGTGGTAGTGCCCTTCTGACTGAACTGAAATTAGCTGTTCCTGACTGACAACATTTTAAATCAATGAATGTGCTCTATTAGTGTGATGCATACCTGCACTCTTTAGCATAATCTGTATTGCCTTGTGATGGCAGCTCTGTGGTGTCTGTGAATTGATTGGATAACTTGAGCCCAGCTAGGGCTGCAGTGGTGCCTATGTTACAAAAACCTCCTTAAAACCCAGACAGCTCAAATCCAAAACGCTGTGCTAAAGGACTGAACTGCCTGTAGAAAGAACTTTTGTTCTCTTCTCCTCTCCTTTTTCCCTCTCCAACAGGAGCACCAATGGGCATGTGAGAAGCCTTGTGCGTGGGTGTTATGTAGTTGTGTAGCTCAGACTCTAAACAGAGGAGTTGAGTCTCTGAAGCCATTAATCTTTCCCTAGAGCTAAATTCATGATATATTTTCTGTTTTGGAAATCATAGTGTAAACTAACAGGCTCGAGCAAAGCTCAAGAGAAAAATATAAAAATAGAGAGGAGGCATTTGCAGGGCAAAGACTGAAAAACAGTCTAATCAGATTGAAGGAGACTTTGTATCCAGTGCTGCATACAATTAAAAAGATATAGCTGTGTGCCTTGCTGTACTGGGACTTCATTGCACTGTGTGTGGGTTGTTATTGTATTTAAAAAATAGGGGAGGAATGAGGCAAGGCAACAAGGATCTAATCTTTGGCAATGTGACATAGAGGCTGCCCCCGGGAGGACACCAGAACTACTCAGCTCTTTCTCAACTTTGTAGATCAAAGCAGCTCTGTTAAAGTGGTGAAACCCCCACAGATCCCTGTGCAGTGGTGCTCTCTGGTGCTCTAACAGCCCCTGGCTGTCTGCTGACACTGGCCATGAGGACCTTTACTCAGGCTAAGAGATTATTGTGTGGTGCACAGTTTAGCTCAGGTTCTTGCAAATGCAACAAATCCTGAAGCTTCTTAGCTCTGGACAAACAAACTTCTTATTATTGGTGGTGCTGTCTGAATTCAATTTCAAAGCTTAATGGGTTTTAGATGTATGTACCAACTGGATTTCAGACAAAAAGGCAAACATCAGAAGCTGAGAGGCTGTAATGTATTAATGTATTAATGGCACACAGGGCAGTAATGTGTTCTGCCAGGTGAGATCCTGTGGCTTCATCATTACTATAACAGGACTATTTGTAAATTAAATTGCACTCTTGGTGAGAGACTAGTTTTAGAGGTTTGTTTGTACTTTTTAACTCTTGGACCAACTTGAAATGTAAATGTAAAATATCAAGCATTTGGTATTCAGCTGATTGAGCTCTCTCAGCTGTAAAGTTTGGTCTCAGTAGCTAGGAAGCACCTCCAAAAGGGTGCCCTGTAACTGCGGCATCTCTCTTTTATCTTGTGCCTGCTCAGGAGGGAAGTGGAATAGGAGATGTTGTGCAAGATTTTTGGGCAGAGAAGAAACAGGACCCTAAGATGGCTAAGGTCATCTGTCACTGAGAGAGCATGTTCAAACAAATGTAAATTAATGTTGAACTTATCCAAAACGGAAGAGCTGATCTTATTTGAAAAAAAATCAAAGTCTTTATGCTTTGTATCAGGTTGGCTCAATTTTTTTGTTTAGGCTTTACTGGAGGAAAGTTGTAGATCTGTGTACCTTTCAAAATGTTCCTGCAGAAAATTTCCCTGAAGAAGTATTTTTTTACTGAAAAATTCTTCAGCCTGCTCTGTCACTCAAATCTAGCAATCTCAGGGCCCTGTAAAAGTGGTCAATTTCTAAGATAGACAAAGTCTAAATATATAATTAGATAAGTGGCTAAAAGGAGCCACAAAGCAAAGAAATTAATCTGGCAGTTGTCTGTCACATCTTTGTCAGTTAAACAAAACACTTCTATTTGAAACTTCATGTTGTTTTTACAAATTTCTACATTTGATGTCTGTGGTGGGTGGTTGACTGTGGCTGGATGTCAGGTGCCCACCAAAGCCATTCTATCACCCCCATGCCCAGCTGGGCACAGAAGAGAAAATATAAGAAAAGGCTTGTGGGTTGAGACAAGGGCAGGGAGAGATCACTCAGCAGTTACCATCACTGGCAAAACTGACTCAACTAGGGCAATTTAATTGAATTTATTACCAGTCAAATCAGAATAGGACCAGAAGAAGCAAATCCCAATCGTAAACATGCCTTTCCCCCACCCCTCCTTTCATCCCATTCTTAATCTTATTTCCAATTTGTTACCTTTGCCCCACCAGTGGTACAGGAGGAGAGGAATGGAGATTATGGTCAGTTCATCATACATTGTCTCTGCCACTCCTTCCTTCTCAGGGGTCTCTCCCAAGGGATGTAATTCTTCCTTAACTGCTCCAGTGTGAGTCCCCCATGGGGTCACCAGTCCTGCCAGCCCCATCATGGGCTCCTTTCCCTGGGGTTTCAGAGTCCTGCCAGGAGCCTGCTCCAGATCATGCCTCCCATGGGCTCCTTTGGGCATCCACCAGCTTCAGTGTGGGCTCTTCCATAGGCTGCAGGTGGATCTCTGCTCCACTGGGGACCCCCATGGGCTGCAGGGGCAGAGCTGCTTCACCATGGCCTGCACCATGGGCTTCAGGGGAATCTCTGCTCCTTCTGCCTTCTCCATGGACCTTGGTGTCTGCAGGGCTGTTCATCTCATGCATTCTCACTTCTCTCCTCTCTGGCTGAAATTTGGTTCTGCACAATGTTTTTTCCCTTAAATATTTTATCCCAGAGGTGCTACTGCTGTCACTGATGGGCTTGGTGCTGGAGAGAAGCAGGTGCCCCTTGGAGCCACCTGGTGTTGGCTCTGTTTGACATAGGGGAAGCTTCTGGCAGCTTCTGACAAAAGCCACTTCTGTAGCCCTTGTTTCCAAAACCTTGCCACAGAAGCCCAAATACAATGCCAAAGCTTTTGGGCTAAACCCCAAACTCTTCAAAGCTTGCCTACAAGTAAAGCAGAGATGGAAATGCTGAAGGAAAAGGCAGAGCAAGCCCGTGTACCTCTGATTGAAGAGTCTAGGTTGCCAAACACTTTAGAGAAGTCTGTGCCTAGGTCAGGTGCAGGTCAGGATGTCCCATCAGCCACACTGTCCCAGACTGTGGTCTAGGTAGTACAGCCCAGTGAAGGCTGAAAGGCAGCACAGAGGAATGAGCTGAATTGCTCTTCTCATGCAGAGATGAACTGGCCTTACAGAGACCTGTGAATGGTAATACTGCCTGGAAGGCTGAAACTGCAACTATTTTGATTTGATGAAGCTGAGTGAAATAGATTGTGGAAGACATCTGCTTTGGAAATGTATCTGGCACAATAAATAACATTTACATGACTCTTCCAGGAAATACCACTGTGACATTTACTGTTGTTGTGTTTTTTTTTTTAACCTGTATCCTGACTTAACCTTTTTTGAGACTGAGATATCAGCTGCTTCAGAGAGATAGCTGATAGTTGCCTTTCCTCCTCTGAGCAGTGGTTTTATTTTTATCGCGAGTGTTACAGAAGACATATGGCATTTCACAGACACTTCCAGATAGTTACTGAAAGGGGTTTATAATTTGATCCCTGATCCTACACTGAGTTTTTCAAGAACCATCCATTGAGTCTTGCAGAGCCATGGCAAAGAGAGTAAAGTACCCTGAGGTTTTAGGGTTTAATACATGTAGTACAACAAGGGAAAACAAGAATAGGAAATACATCCCACATTTTAGCCCCCACCAAAGGACCTGAGCAGATAAGAAAAACAGCAGTAAGTGTGTATGAAATGCTTATTCTTACCTTGGCATATTTTTACTCCTTTGTTTAAACAGAACACATACATAATATAAATGAATTCATTTGTAGGCTAAAGTCTAGAAAGAGTGGGATGAAGAGCCTTGTGAAAATAAACAATAGAGAGCAGATTTCCAAGAATAAAATAGAGGAATGAGAATCCAAAGTTTTAGGTTTGAAATTTTATCTATGTATCATGAACAATAGAAATTCACATAAATTTTAGTGTTGCTTTTTCACACTATTTTGGCAGTGATCTTGACATTTTAATTGAGTCATGGAAGTGTATGATAATAGCATATGTTTGGTTATTTTTTTAAATTTAATGTAAACTATTTGACATAACAGTTGACAATATGGCATCCTGAAGAAGAAAAATGAGGGCTACAAATCAGAACCCTAAATTAAATGTAGTGATCATTTAAGGGATTCTTGCTCATGATTTTTTGCCATGTGACTTGCAACATTGGGAAGTTATTTAAAGAAGGAATTGCTTCATGTTGTAATTGCAATGTTCTCCTCTACTAAAGGACCTTGAGATGAAATGAACCCAAAAATAATAAATATGTACAAGAAAAAGATCATTGTAATGGAAGAAAACAGTTGAAAAAAATTTTAATGGATGTGGATATAAGTTTCCTGCCAAGTGTGCCTACAGAAAAGACAGTTACCTGAAGCATGCTGTTCCCTGCTTTCTTATCATCTTTGGAACTATTGTTTTATTCCTCCGTCCACAATTTGTGGTCAGTTCTTCTCCTAGCTTTTTCTGTGTTTTCTAGAGTGCATGTCCTTACCTGTCAGTGACTTGTTAAAATAAAATCATCCTCCATGAGGTTCTAGTATCATTGCCATTGAGAAAAACTTTCAGCACAGAAGAGCCCATCAACCTCAGTGCACATTTCCAAGACTTATTTGTATAAACAGCCAGCTGACATCCTTAAGATTTCTTAGACCTTTATAGCCTTTTCATCTTCTCTGGTTTCATGTTTCCCATTAATATCAGCTGCTTTGTGCTGCTGCTAGACTATGTGTGACCTTCCTATGCTATCTCAATATCCTCTGAGCAGAAATTCTCTTTCTGCAAAAGGCTGATATTCAAATCACTGCCAAGTGACAATGATGACAACTCGATGTCATTGTAACAGCAAAGCGAATCCTTCCATACATCTTTGTATGCTTCATATGGGCTTGAGCAGGATACACACTCAGCTATTGCTGTCAATGTGGTAAAGGCAACTTAAAATGGAGAATAGGAATCCTTTTCATGATAGTGGTTTTTGTTTTCATGCTTGGAATTGCACAGCATGTTGGCTTAACTCTCACCAATCTTTGTTTCCTTCTGTCCATTTACACAAACCTACTCCTGGAAAATAATTTTGTGGGGATTTTAACAACCTCAGGATTTTCTCCTTGTTCCCCTATTACCCTTTCCCCTTCCTTCCCACACCTTTAATTATTTCAGTAAATGAAAATATTGTGTGGAGATACATTATGTTGAAAGATTACATTTAGTTATCCTGCTTTGTCAGTGGAGAACTAGAAGTGACTGATGAGCATAGACAGTGCTAGGATGGAATCATATCAAGAGAACATGTGCTTATATTTCTAAAACGTGTAGTTAGAAGTTTGAGGTTTAGTAGCCCTTCTATCATGCGGTGCATCTGAATCTTTGAAGGAATTAGGGAAAAGATATATAGGAAGAGTCCTTTATTTGTAAGCTTTAAACTTACTCCAGGTCACCAATACAGAAAACCTGCTGGTTTTAGGGCTTGTACAGGAAAAAGATCACACCCTGTCTTGGTCTTTCTGGACAGAAATTGCTGGGATTAGATTTGTCATGAGTGACATACCTGGCCTCTTTTAAAAGTTGGACTAAATGTCAATGGGCATGTGAAATGAATGGTATTCTTTTTATCTTTCTATCTGTTCCTATTACAAGTTGCCTGTATACTTTGCAAGTATTCCACAAATAACTGTTATATTTCTTTCCATGGATGAGTAAAAGAAGGCAGATCCTAGAACTGCCTACCCAGATCTTTAGACAGTATTAATTTGGAAGGAATTGTCAGAGAGAAGGGTGTTTTATAAACAGTTTAGTCTGTAATCTGGTCCCTACTTATTCCAAGCTGCATCTGTCACAGCTGAGCAAATGCAGAGAAAATTTTTTCAGTTATCCTGATTGTTAGATTGATTATCTCTCAACAGCTCCTGAGTCATGAGGGCAGTGGTTGCTGTGTTTGGAAAAAGTGAGGGGAAGGCTGATGACATGTAAGCAATGAAGCAGCATTTGCAGAAAAAGCAGTGGCAAGTGGCCTCATGGGTATCTTCCCTGAACATAAACAGAGAGGATTGTTTGTGTTGTGATTAAAACTGGCTATTTCCCCTGTATCCATTTCCTTCTCCTGCTTCTCCCTGCAGTTTCCTTGTAAAAATATTCCATTCATCACAACTAGAAATTTCTGGAAATGTATCAGACCTGATCAAACTTACCAAGAACATTTTCAAAACTAGGATGAATTGTAAAGGAGGATTTGAGAGAATTGACTAGAATAATTGCTTGAGTTTTGCATGCTCAGTGCATATGATAATATGTGTTGACTAATTTAGAGAAGTTTCTCCCATCACCCACCACTTTTCCTCTCCTTTTTAAAGGTCTAGTATTGTCCACTTTAAAAATTCTCCAAAAATGGACTTGCAATGCCAAGAAAATTTTCCTCTCTGATCTGGTTGAAGCTGGAAATCCTGCAAGAATGTGATATGTGACGTGGACGACATAATGCTCTCATGGGATGTGATATTTTCAAGCTGCTTGTTCTGTGTGCAGCTAATCCATTTCCATTGGCATCATGGCTGCAGATTAAGCAGAGTCCATCTGCACACACATGTTACCTTTTATAGGGCAGAAATAGTCCTGTGGGACTGACAACTTTCTCATTTGCTGCTCTAGCCCATATAACTCTGAGTCACAAACCCATGTGAATGGATGTTTCTCATTCAGAAGACTCAGCTTTTATGGAAGTTAAAGTATATTTTAAAAACCCCTGCTTTTATTTCTTTTGTGGTGAAGCATCCTATATCATTAGCTTTCAACCTGTATTAGTCCAATAAAGGCAATTAGTTTTCCCCATGGCAGAAAGCCTGTTCTGTATTTGGCAACTGCCCTTGGAGCATATCCTTGGAGCAGATGGCTGCTTGCCTGCCAAATAAGATACAAATTAGATTTCCAGATGATTGAGTGACGGTGGCAGGGAAGCAGCCGCTCTTCTTAACTCCTCCTCTCTTGCAAATCCAGTTAATCAGGGAGAACAGAACCACCCTCTGCCGGGCATGCATTCTGCAGGGAAAACCTCTCAGGGCATGGGCCCCACAGCCAGGAGGTGGGATAAGCTAAAAGGGAATGTTTTGCTCTCTTAAATATTTATTTATAATGAATAACAAATCTGTCTTCTACACAAGTGAATTACCAAGGCTTATTTAGTCCATAAAGAAGGCAATAAATTAGTATCAATGGTCCCTATGTGTCTCCATCCAAGTCCTGCACTGTCTTGTAACGAGGCTGAGCTTCCATGCAGCAGGAGGATAACTGTGGAGCTGTATTGTGTGGCAGATCTAATTGTGATCAGCTTTTAGGTTCAAACACCATCTCCCCATTAGCTGCATCTGTGTATCTATCAAATGGAAGTGCACTCTGCTTGGCCCAGGAGGACAGGCAGCAGCAGCCTGGTAACTTGTGTTTGCCTCACGTACTGTTTCTTTCTGTGTTTAAAGTAAGACACAATTTTATATTTCATCATGGTTGTTTCAATGCTGTCAAAGGTAAGCAGGTGACTGCTGACAGGTAAAGGTGACAGCTGGACAAAGCACTTTAGTTCCGTTCCAAAACCCTTGGAAACAGCCACAGACTCACCATGCACCTATGAAGTGGAGCCAAGTTACATTTGGAACCTCATGTTCTAGCTAGATAACTGGGGAAAAAAAGAACAGCAAAAACAAAATAGCTTTGGAAAAAGACTTGAGAGAATAAATAAAAATATTTTTCTCACAGTGGGAAAATAAATTCAGTAGGACCACTAGTATGCTCGGCTACAAAAATCCATTTCCAATAAAGTTAACAGTTATTCTGGTACAATTGTGAAGGAAATCTGGCTTAGCACAGAAGTCAGGGACCAGACCTGCAGCTGATGCAAGTACATGTGGTCTCTACTGAAGTCCAGGATGATATATTTGCAAAAATGTAAAGAGCTGGCTCGAGGGCAACTACAGTCTAGGGACTTCTTATGCTCTTCCATAGTCCATTTGCTCTTCCATAAAATGCAGATTTCTCTGTATCTTTGTCTTCTCTTCCTTTCATACAAATAGTGTGGAGAGAAAGATTTGTAAAACTACAATAATTTGTCAAATTTTCAATATTGTTTTCTCTGATAAATAATTCTTTCTACTTGGTGTATCAATGATCACATAGATGTAAAACCAGCTATATTAGTGCTTCTGTGAGGCAAAAAGTAAAATATTTGTTGTAGCTGTATTTTCACATTGTTTGTCAATTTTCTACCCTTCACAAAAAATGCATTGCCTTCTGCAGCTGTCCTTCAATCTAAAGAGAGTTAGTTAAAGAAATACATAGAGAAGAAGAAATATAGAGAGGATGAAGCCAGAGTTGGCACAAGGTTTTTCAGTAGGGTCAGCAACACCCAGGTTTGCCATCCCAATGGCAGCTGGGGAGTGGGGTGCTGAGGCTGGCTGGAGGAGAGGCAAGGAGGACTCAGAAGTGCTCAAGGTGGATGCAGGATTTGGGCACAGGGAAGGAACTGGAAGACCACTGGAGTTTTTCTTAGGAGACAGAGTTATGAGATTAGAGCATCTAGGAATTAGCAGAACCCATGGCAGAGGGATTGGAAGGAGATGATCTTTAAGGATCTTCCAACCCCAACTGTTCAATGATTTCATTGGTAAGTCAAAATTTTAATAGTAGCTAGTATGGAATTTGATGAGGAGGAGCAAGCTGGAAAGTCTGTGAGGTTTGTCCTTTTGTGGGGGTTCTCCTTTTCTTCACACTTTTGCTTCCCTGCAAAGAGGGATTGTATGTTGAAGTTCCAAAGAGTGTCTTGGTGAATCAATCAGGCTTTCTTCTGCTGGTGCTCAGGATGGGGCTACAAATGGGGCAGCAACAGTCTCTAGCACTGCTGTGGGGCTGCCTTAAATATGCCTCAGAAAAGCAGAGCTGTGTCAGCAAGAGACCTGCTGTGACAGTCACAGAATAATCCCACAGTGTCAAGGCAGGGTGACTTGCCACCCCAGGCCACATCATATTTTCTTCATATAGTTTCTCTGGAGGAAACTTCAAAGTTTGGCTGTGCTCTGAAAAGAAGTTAGAAGGGCTTTAAAGTTTCCATGTCTCTTATTCCTCAAAAAATGTGCTCAGTTTAGAAGTAAAAGAAGGTTCATTGTCCTGCTGTTTCTTTGAATGTTCAAGCTGAACATTTTCTCTGGCTTCCACCTGTTACAAAGGCATACTGCCCTAGATTTAGACCCTCTAAAGATATGTGTACATTGGTTGAACAGCTATGAGGTTTTCTTCTAGTTTCATCTAATTTTTGTTTATGTTAAAAGCTCAAAGTAGACAAAGTTGTTATCAGCTCAGGTGCATTTAGCTAGCTGAGTGAAATCAACAGGTTGTTCAGTGTTAATTTTCAATAGTTCTTCTGTGGAAAAAATATATTTTCATATATCTCTGTGCATTAGAAATTTAGAAGAAACTTAAAAACTCTCATGCTCTGAAAAGACAGGTTTTTTGCTAGTAAAAGCAACAGCAGTGGTGCACCAGTGTCACTCCATTGCCTGAAAGCAAATGGCCATATTGATTTAAGGTGAAAAAGAATTCACTTTAATTTACCTCCCTTAGCTGTATTGGCTTTGAATTGGTATCACAATAGAAGCCAGTGGTAGCGTTAAATTAATAAGCCTAAAAATCACTAAAATCAGTGCACTAAAATCAATAAGCCTAATAGTCACTACACAAAGAAAATACATCTGAAAGCTAAGCCTGTGTCCTCAGAGAATCATGTTCAGCTTGGAAATATTAGTGGATATTTCTCCTATTTTGCAAGGTTGGTAAGAGGTTATTTGGTTTTGGTTTTAATTAGTTGATGGACAAACTGAGGCATAAACAGTGGAAGACACATCTGTTGTAGTGCATTATCTGTGGCACAGGTAGTACTTGAATCAAATCTTCTGGAATTTTTATTTTTACCTTGCTATAGCATCTCTAGCATCTAAGGCCTGAAATAGGAAATGCCCTGGCATATGCATCAGTATGTGCATTTCTATGTACTGCCAATAAAATCTGTCTTGAGAGCAGCATACAGGCAATATGTAGACAAGAAAATGAAATTTTTCAGCAGAGCTGTTTTTCAGAAATCCTGTGAAACCTTTAATCTCTCATGAACTTTATTTATATTTATTCATTCTTTCATTTCATTTTAACTCTCCCTCCCTTTTGAGGCAAGAATCTTAAACATCAAAATGACACACTTGGAAAGCCTGGCATGGACCACCAGAGTGAACTGGTGCTATGTACAAAACTACAGGAACATTCAGAGATGGTGGATGCTCTGTGGTAGGACAGACCCTGGCTGCCCCCTCTATAGAGGAGGCTATCACATAAAACAACTGAGAGGTGGATGGCAAATGTTTTTTAAATAATTTTTTTCTTTCTCTTTGTTATAAGTCAAGTGAGCATGATTTACTAAATCGTTCTAGGACATTCTGTGCCTCCTTGGGACTGATTACAGTAAGAGGAGATGCTGGAGTTTCTCCACAACTGTTTGTGCTCATAAATCAGAGCTTCACTGTACACCTAACCCTTCAATTACCTTCTCTCTAACAGCAGATTTTTCATGTCAGTGCTGAACTTTCCTTCCAGGCTCCCTCCCTCCTCTCTGCCCCATTTATTAACCCTTATTAGAATGAATCTGCCCCAGCAGACCTGTTCTGTTGAATGTATTTGTACTTCAAGCAGGCTCAGACCTATTTTAATTACTTTCTTTTTGGTTATTATTGCCTCTGTCCTCAGACTATTTTATCTTCTTTCCCCACTTTGAAAGGATTTGAAAAATGTTTTGCAATTTTGCAACATCAGATAGAATTCTGCTGATGAACTAATACAATTTCTAATATAATATCAGCTCTTCAGTAAATTGCAGTTTCTCTCTTGAGCTATCATGGAAAGCAAGAAAACTTCAAATTTTGTATTACAGCAAATTTCCCTACAGTTCACAGTATCCATCACTTCTACCTATGTACAAAAGTTAGGCCTCTGTCATTTTGATAGGGAGCAACAAGAAAGGACAGACAGTAAGCACAAAGCACATCTCAGTGTAGAAGATAGTAATAGTAGAAGATAATAGAAGATAATATAATAAAAATTATTATTTTTAATAATCAAAATTAAAGTCTAAATTATACATAAGTATTTTTCTTATGTTTTCACAGCCACTGTATTCCTAAAAAACCCCAAAACTAACAAATAAGCAAAAACCCAACACACACCCCTTACCCCCCTTGTCCCCTTCCACTGTGAAAATTTTTGCTGTTGACTCAAAATCTAAAAATAGTTTTACAAAAGGTGGTTTGGTGTTTTGGTCTAATTTCAGTTAACTTTGAATTAAATGAGACTGGATAGACAACTGTAGAGAATTAGAGACTGACAAAATATGGAGTAGATGCCATAAATAATCTTAACTGTTCTGCTGCCTATCTTCATGTGCCGCAAACTGTATACAAATATTCCATTATAAACAGCCTGGCAGAGTTAATCATGTAATCAGAACGATGTCTAAGCTATGATGCTACTTGTTGCATTTTTATGGTTAAGAAGAGAGAAACCATGATTTGTTGTAAGTAGATTGTGGTTAAAATGGGTAAATATTTGCAGGCATGGCCCTTACATGATTCATGGGGAAAATGCTGATGATATTTTCAGATTTTTGCAGAACCAGAACTGACACAACTGTAATAATAAATGTGCTGTAATTTTCTTCAGAGCTTTGTGTTTGCTTGATGACTCTCTGTTCTGTGACCTATTATTAGGATTTCTTACAGTAGCCTAAAATAAAAATACCAGTTCAAGGAAAGAAAGAAACCTGTATAGCCTATCGAGCTGGGCATTTTATTGCTGTATTCCATAATATGCTGTAATTAAAAAGAAAATAGAGGATTTGGGAAAAGTAGAGCAAGATTTATGCTTATGTTTCTGCTGCTTTCATTGCTAATTGTCAACCAGTGAGACACTGCAGCTGGTAGCAGTCTAAACCTGTTCTTAATAGTGAGGGAGTAGGCTGAGACTAGCATCAGGGATGGACAATAATTTTTTTATTATTACTATTTTTACATTTACTATGTACTAGTTTTAATTTTTTTTTAATCTCCTTTCTTCAGTGTTTGGTGTTGTTGTTTGTCAGCAATAGAATACAGAGCTAGGCAAACCAAAAGCTTGAATTATGTACAAAAAATAGCAGGTAATCAATAAAGGTTTTTCCTTGAGTAGTACTGCTCCCTTCTTCATATTGCTGTCTATATAAGAGCATTCATTTTATGCTCTTTGAAGCTTCTAAACAGAGAAGGGACTTCATCTTGTTCTCAATTGTTTACTTTTTTAAAAAGTATTTCTCTTCAATTCAGCCTTAAGTTTCTGTTTAAATGCTTCTCCTAAATGGTACTGATACAAAGTCTATTTCCAGTTTGTACAGATTGTCACTGATTAATAATTCTCTTTCTAGCATGATATAGATAGTAGATGCTAGCAGATACTCCAGTGGCACTGTTCCTATCCTGTTTAAAGACCAGCCTTTTCTCTGGGTTATACCATTTCAGATTTTATTACTGAAGTATTTGTGCTGTTCCTTTATTTCTTAAAAATACTTTTTGTAGTCTTGGTCACTCCTGTTCTAATGTAGTTGCCTGTAGCTAGTTGTCTTAAAAGGTAACTTTCTTCACCAAGAAATGCAAAGTTTGTACAGATTTGTTTCTCTTTCTTTGAATAAGGAATACTTCATTTGTTTACAGATACAGTATCTCCAGAGGGGTAAGAGCTGACCACAATTTGAGAATGGAAAAGGAGTGACTTTGGCTTTGCCTATATAAGTTGCAAGATTTGGACATCAGCAAATGTCACAGTAAATGGTATTTCCTCTGGCATTTATTTATTTGGATTTATTTGGAACTTTTTCTATATTTTTATATTTCTTTGCTGATTTTTTTTTTTGTTGCGAATAACTTCAGTTGTTGTTGTTTAGTTTTTGTTTTGTGTGGTTCCTGCACACCCAAAAAATAGAATTTTTCCTTCAGTTACTCCACTACAGAAAATCATACAGTTCTTATTGAAACACTTCTGGAAGTCAGTATAATCCCAGTGGCATTCAGAACAACTGATGTGTGCTAAATGGGATTGCAAAGAGAGCCACTCTTCATAAAACCCTACATGCCAAAATCCATTTAATGCTTCCTTTTAAGAGCCCCAGCTGAGAAAGCGCAGAGTTTTGTTAAGCTTGACAAAGTAACATCTCTCTCCCCAAGCAAATGTAACTAAGGTGGATGGGTTCTAACAACATTGTAGGGAAGAGAATTTTGATATGCTTAACAGTTGCAAATTTAAATTCTTGTTTTCTTCAGAGTATGCAGAAACCTACACTCTGCTCTGCTGCCTGCAGGTTTGATGTGTTACTGTCCATACTTTTTGACCTCTATGGGGAAATTAAGTTATATACACTGAACAAGAACCATGTTTTTTGTCTCATTCTGATCCATTTGGCAGACAGGAATTATGGTAGAAAATCACAAGGAACTGGATAGCAAGGCTCTAGAAAACAACAGGAGTATTGATTTGGAACAGCCTTTCCTGACTTTGCATAATTTCTACATGAAACTCCAGATTGGAGGGATTCTAGTGACTAAAGTAGTGAATGAAGCAAGAAGGTAAGAGAATAGGTTATGAGCCAATTAAAGCTAATAAAGAAATACAACATCAGGAAGTGTGTGTCTGACCCAACCCAAAGATGGAAGTCAGGAGATTTTATCCAAATTATCATTAGACTGACTTTCTGCAGTATGTATGTAATTTTATATAAAGATCCTTTGTGTTAAGCTAACATCCAGAATGTAAGGATCCTTTTGATCATTGAATGAGCTCTGTCTTTAAATGGAAGCTGAGTTTTGCTCAGGTAATTAATATTGCTCAGGTTTCCACAGAAAGAGGTTTAAATATGGTGTATGTATCATCTTGCTTGCCAGATCTTAACATCTGACAAATGAAGCAGGACCCTGCTGTCAGGCAAGGGAGGCACAGAGGATCTGACTGTGGCACACCTGGTGGGTGTGCTCAGGACAGACTGACTGGGTCCAAGGTGCAGTCAGACATGTAACATCATTCCTCATTTATTCCCCTGCCATGACAGAGCATGGTTGCTGCAGTGCTCGCGTTTTCACCCTCCTCCTTTCCCTTGTGCAGCACTTACTCATTGACCACAGTGTCTTGTCTGCTCTCTTATTTTCATGGCATACTAGACATAATTCCCAGGAACGTGCATCAGTCTCCTTATGCTCCTTCTTTTCAGAGAGATCTGTTTATTCTTTTTTTTTTGGTGCATAATGAGCTTCATAACATTTATTTGGGGCAGGCTTCATCACAGATTTGTGCTATCACATCCATGAATGGCTAGAAATATACAAGTTATGGATTCCTGCCAGCATTCAAAAAACTGTGTTTGTACTTTATTTTTGCTAGCTCCTGATCTACTGAAACTAATTTAGTAATTCTCTAATTGTTTTGTTCATTTGGAATTGCAGTATTAATCAAATATTACAGTTGTCTCAACTGCACCTATCTATTCTGCTGTGCTCCCCATTGTGAACACCTGGATGCACAATGACACTACTTCTAACCAAAGAGCAAAATATTTTTGCTTCACATTTCTTCTTCTCTTCTGAGTTTGTTCATTCAATATAGAAGTATACTCTTGTATAACTCATGGAAAATTTTATTGCTACTGCAGCATAGTCATGATTAAGACCATGTTTTCTATTGATTAAAATTTCAAACTTTTGAGGCAAGTGTATCCTACTCCCATCTAAAACTGGAGGACAGCCAATACCACCATAGAAAACAACTTTATTTCTGGTAAGGCTAAGTCCTTTATACAGACCTCAGAAGGTTTCCCACTTCTCCAGAATGCACAGGGCATAAAGCATTTCCAGTGCTTCCTCTCTGGAAGCTTTTTTTGAATCATAAATTAGCACCCTATATGAAAATTAATTTAATCAGAAAATTAAATGCTTTTATGTGATCCTGGGTGTATTTAGAGCTTGGTTAAGAGGCTCCCAAAGTAGTTTGAGTACTTTTGTCCCCATATCCTATTCCTATTGTCATTAATATCTATAAATCTTAATTGAAATTACAGAGCTGAAGAACTGTGCTACTTTGTACTCAGCTGGAATGAGAAGTCACTCTCTGGTCCTGGGCCAGCAAAGTAATCAATGCCGTTTAACTGCTTCTAATTTCACAGGATCAGTGCTTTAAAGTTTGAAATAAAATTGCCATACTTCAAAGTTAAAGTTAAATACAAGTAAGGGGCTGTGGGAGTTTGAGAGAGAGTGATGGAGAGGAAATGTTCACTGACTAGGACTGTGATACCCCATGTGTGTCTCTGAATACAAATCCATTAATAGGCAAAGTGCTTTTTATTTAACTGCTTATTTCTTCTGACTACATAGTAATTAAGAACTTTTCAGAGTTAACTCTTGGAAAAAGGATACGTCTAATATGAGGTGCTATGTATTTATCTCAGGTTGTAGATTGTTGAAGTAGGTGCTAGGGAACTATAGAAAGTACATGCTACCTAGTTAATCTGTGATATTCTGGTGTAAAAATGATTCTATGTTTAATATCTTTTTGACAAGTTTGAGGGCTGAGGTATTATGTTCATGAATAAATAGTAAAATTTAGGATTAGGGCTTTGTGCAGAAATTGTTCTGTTCCAACACAGAAGGAAAAATATCTGACTGATCCCCACGGGAAATCTGACCTGTTCTCTAGATGAGATTTCAGCTGTGCCTTTGTAGCACTTTCTCTCATGCCTCCACATTCCTGTTACAGTGAGTATATCTGTCTACAGCAGCAGTGTAGTATATGATCTTGCTAGTCTGGTTCTGAAACTCCCCTCTAATTCTTCATTACATAACTCAGATGTCTTTGCATGTGTGTCCTGGGAAGAGGGGGCAGTCCTGTGAAGAATTATTCAGCCCTGATTTTTTGCTTTATCCAAGATTTTGGTTCACAAATGCATTTTGGTTCAACTCTCATCTGTCCCCTAGAGCTCAATTTAATTTTTACAGCAAATACCACCTCTGCTGTGCCTCCTTGTCTGAGCTGTTTGCAGCTGTTCCTATCTTTGTGAGTCTCAGTGAAGTGTTTGTTTCTTGTGTTACTGCCCAGTTTGAACTCTTATTGGAACACTCTGGGCTCCACTGACAGAAGGTGCCCTCCTCCTGCCCCTGGCTTTATCACGCACTGGGTGTATTTAATCTCCCCTGCTCTGATGTGGTCTGAGGGCTTTAGCAAGCTGTTGCCATCTTCCTGAGGGGACAGGACTCTAGGGACAGACATGCTAGAGTGATGGCGAGAGAGAGAGAGAGAGAGAGGAGGCTTTTAAACACTGTGTGCTACCTGTCAAAGAAGAAAAACACCAAGAAGTTATAGTAAGCAGGAAGAGTCTCCACAGACTTGACAGCTGAACTTCTGAATGAGCTGTAAAGTGCTTTTCAGCTCTTTTGTGTATCCGAATTTAAAGTGGCAACTGCTCATGAAGATGAGCACTCTCTCTGCTTTCTGCTGACTTCTGCAGAAGGTGTGGGGAAAATGCACTTTTCAGGCTTTGCTACAAGGAATTGGGGCACTTGGGTTTAATCAGCTTGGAGACTCGGCTTCAGAGGATAGTGCTCTGTATAGGTAAACATACAAAAAAAAAAAAAAATCTCATTCACTCTTCCATGGGATATCATACCATTTTGAAAGAGATTCCAGAATTTACATGATGAGTCTCAAGACTTCTTGGCAAAGTCGATGCATCTGGATTGTTCTGGTGGATGGTCCATTATTTCTGTGTAAAATACTGCATAGTGGTCCCTTGTGAAAGCCTCAGCATGGGCAAAGAGAGGGGCCCAGCGAAAAGACAATGTCAGAGTAGAGCTTATCAGACCATAAGGAAGAGGGAAGGTGCATACAGTATCCAATTGGTAAGACAGTGACCTTATTCCAGTCCTATTTAATCACAGAATATAACCACAAATTTACAAGCAGTGATTATATCCTATGAACCACTCTTATTTGAGAATTATTGATGTATCTTGTTCAGATAGATGTTTTTTGGGTTTTTGGGTGTGGGCATTTTTGTTGTCATTGTTGCTTGTTTGTTTCCTTGAAAGTAAAACCTGTAGTGTGCTTTTACTTAAAATTAGTTATAATGACTAAATAATAATTGAATGTAATAACTAAATGTCAAGAGAGATTATTCTTTTATGTATTAATTGCTTGTAGGTCAAAGGAAAGACTTTTCTTATATTTCTAACATATTTCTTACGTAGGAAACATTTTTCTTCTCTACCACTGTACACATCTGAGTATAAGACAAATGCAAGAAAAAGTACAGATAGATCATACAGATGAGGATAAATTAAATGTTCTTCTTGTGCCATAGCATGTAAAGACATACTAAAAAGTGGAAGGAAATAATGTCCAACCCAAATACTTATTTTTTTTCTGAAAAAAAATTATGCCTGATTACTTTTACACATACTCACCTGGAATGATAGTCTTATAAGGCTATTATAATAGGGATTAATTCTTCATTATTTCTTCTTACAGTACATAGTGGAGAACTGTATGAAAAATGTAGGTTAAGAATAGCGGTAATATTCCTAAAATTATACATTATTTATTAAGTGCTCTTTCTTGAATTCAGATCTGATGCCAGCCACAGGAGATGTATGAGAAATGGGCTTGACCACTATAGTCAGGCAATTGACTCTGCACCTGTCTTAAATTCTTATTTTACTAAAACATTTTTTCTTGGAGACAGCAAAGCATTTCAGTTGGGTTCCTTCTCCAAGTTTATGCTATTATGGATCCAATTTCTCCTGTTCTGTAAGGTTTTTCTTGGGGGGAAGCTTAGTGGTTGTACTTTGTTTTTATGTTCAGGAATATCTACTTATTCAAAGTAGCCGTTGCCTATCATGCTTGGTGTTTTCTAAAGACTTTCTGATTTCATTTTATGACTTTTCCACTTTGCATTCTGATGCCTAAGAAAAAAAAAATATAGTACTGCAACCACTCTGTGCCCTCTCTGTCCCTGTCTTCAGGATCTTTTCCATAGCTGTTGTTAAAATACAGTCCATGCTTTATCTGGACTTGACACGGTTTACTTTTTAACTTTTTATTGGTTAACTGATTTGCGCACATCCAGACCTAGAATTTGCTGTGCTGTGGTTTTCTCTAGTGCTGTAAGGAAGTGATCTTCCACTCACCAATCCTGCAACACTGAGTACACCTACTATAAAAATGCTCAGATTATTCTGTGCAACTGAAAGGAAAATGGAGGACTTTTTTAACTGTAATCCCCTTTTCCCCACCCCTTGCTTCTTTTTCTCATTCAGAAAGAACTCCAGAGCTGAGTTCTAGCTGGGAGCTTTGTAATAATGCAAAAACATAATTTCTTATATGATCCAGCAACTTGTTCCTTTCAGTAGTAATATGAATGCAAAATTAGGGGGTTAATACAAAGGGTTATTATAACTATCCTAATAGTGTAAGATTGCTGTTATTGTAAACTCCTTTTTATTGTTCAGGCTTTTGGTCTCACTGCTTTGTTTACCACCACAGCAATTTCCTCTTTTGATGTGACTTTACCTGCTCCCATATAAAGAAAAACCAGTGCATTGTTTTGAACTCAGAGAATATTCTACAGAGCAAACTCTTAAAATACAGTAATTTTGAACATGAAGTATGCTTAGAATTTCAATAGGGTTCAATCTTCATTAAATCAGTCCTAGGTGAAATCTAGTGTGATATATTCTTTCATGATTTTGCATCCTAAATCAAAGGTTACTTATACTGGAATCTGAAACTTTAAATCTTCTGTCAAATTTGACAGTAAATATATATATAGATTTAGCTGGTACTTTGGCAAATGTTTGTACTGCTAGAACAAGAACTTTTGAGGGTGAAGGTGGCAGTAGAATTACCCAGATTCAATAAGGTTAAGGAAGCTGGAGGAATTTTTTTACTCATTTCTTGTAAGTGATTTTGTAAAAAGAACATTTTCCTCTTCCACTGCTATCCTTGATAAATCTGTTGTAAAAGTTAAAACATTTATCAAAACTGCCACAGATCCCATGACCCATAGAAGAAGGACTATCAGACCTTAATTGCAATAGCTGTGTAATTGCAGAACTTCCCTTCCCCTGTTCACCCACTCTCTGACCTTTATGTCAGCTTCTAATTTCCTTCTGTAATTGACTCTTCTTTCTAGAGCAGGAAACTGTGGCAGCAAATGCATTTTAGTGCAGAGGAAGATCCAAACGGTGCTGTCAAATGCCTGTATCAATTTTACTTTAAAATAAAGGTTTTTTGGGAAAAAAAAAAACCTAAAAAACACAGGCAGTTTGAACAAGTCTCAGATGAAAAAGAAAGTAGTTTACCTAAATATTGTTGTGGGCATCATGTTTTCAATATATGAAATTAAGGAAGGACTTAAAATGCTACTTTCCAGTATGTCCAAAAGACAGATGTTTGCTCCAACAATTGCTCATTTCAGCAACACATATTAATGGAAACCCATCCTAAGTTTACTTTGCATCAAGGGACAGCTAATCAATAGAGACAGGAAAGGAGAGGAATATACCCTGAAA
Organism: Passer domesticus; assembly: GCF_036417665.1. Lineage (NCBI taxonomy): Eukaryota > Metazoa > Chordata > Aves > Passeriformes > Passeridae > Passer > Passer domesticus. The sequence continues at coordinate 39,987,660 of NC_087479.1, forward strand.
GTCTTACTATTCTCATCCAAAGTGAGGTTTCTGTGTCATGCACATTTCTGCCTCTTTTCTATGTCACAATACATCTCCATTTTATTTCCTTGAGGAGATTTCCATTTCAGCTTTCCCTGTGTTTATTGAGTGATCCAGGAGTGATTTGTGAATTTACTCATTAATGTCCTAATCTTACTGGTTAATCAACAACACCAACTGTCAGTAACTGGAAACACACAAAACCAGCTGGGCTTCGGTTCCAGGCTGCTCCAGTAGGAAGTAATATTTAAAAGAATAAAAGTAGCTGCTAGTAAGATAATGTTGTTGTCATTTAGAGCAATTGGATTCTGAGGAATTACCTACTTCTTTTACACACCTAGTGGCCACAAACTTAAAAGATAAAAACAGTTCATCTTGTCAAATTTAACAGACTTAACAGACCCATCTACAGCTTTACAGAACCCAGAAGGGAGTACAATAACATGAAAAAAATAGTTGTAATTTTTCATGTCCCCTTTATTCCTGGCTTAGGGAAACAAGCTGTAATACAGGATATTTGCTGTAGACATTGTACTCCCTTGTAATAATTTTTTTCTGCTGGCTGTGCCTTTTTTTGCTTGTTATTAATATGTTTAGGACATAAGGGAGTAGAGGGCCAACCCCACACCTTTACCTGGGTGTTTGAACCACAAAATTAATACATCTATCTAATCTATTCAAAATTGAATTGAAGAACAAAATAACTTCTGTTATTATGCATAGCTAGCAGTAGGGACTGAGTAGTCTGCATAACTGAAATGAATAAAGCCATTCAAACTCAAATCTTATATGTAAAACAACATCCTCCTTACCCCAGTGAAAAGTTTTCTAGAACTTGGTCCTCCCCAGCCAGAGGGAACCCATGGTGCTATGAAGGGGAATGGCACAGAGAATGCATGTGTGTAGGGGAAAGCACAAGCCTGCAAATACTGTGTAGTGCTATGGCACCACTAAAGGCAGAACTTCATAATTTGCCTTAATTCTCTCTACTTTGTTTTTAAAAATAATCTTACAATAACTGGAGGGTCAGTCATTTGAAATGAGGAAAGAAGCAATTCTTTTTAAAGTTTAGATAACATACAAACTTCATATGTACATTCCCTTCTAAAATTTTATAATTTGGATCCCTCTAGGGATTGCCAGTACAAGCATAGCCTCTGTTGTCTAGTCTTCAGTATCTTTTGTGTCACGTGCTGTTTTAACTACATTTGGTCTCAATGGGGATAAGCATCCATCTAGAAAAAAGTCTCCTTACCTTGACCTGTTTTTCTTGATTTCCCTTCCTTTCACGGGATTATTCGAGATTTCAGTTCTTACCATCCTTTTTGAAATCAACTGTAGCTTAAAGAACAGCCGTCTTTGGAAATCAGGTATCCAGCATCAATTTCATTCTCATCAACTAGATCAATTCAAGGCACTCTTTGAACATTAAGATAAATGAAAAATACATGTTTAGAGAATTTTGTAAAATTTCCCAAGTCAGTAAACATTCAAACTCCTCCATGACTGGCAAGATAGAGTCCCTATCTCTGAGACAATATTTTTAGGAAAGACCATAGCCAAATAGGACTAAAAAACAGAATTGCCATCCACAGGATTTATCAATACGCTAATATGCAAAATAAAAACTTTGAACAGCTGTTGAGCCAAAGCTGTAATATATACATGTATGTATGAAACTGGCATGCGTGATCTTTATTTTCCTTGGATTAAAACTTTCTAATGCTCAAGGACCACTGAGCCCTAATCAGACTGTAGCAAAAATTTGCTAGAAACCAACAACAAGATCTAGCATTTTTGATTTTATTGAGGACAATCCAGAGATATCTTACAGTTAAATGTTATAGTGCTGAACTAAGTGAAGCACTTACTTCCTTGAAAAGGTCAAAAGGTTTCATCCATATTTTGCAGGGTGCCTGATTGGCTTCAGGAAAAGGAGGCTCACATCCTAAAAATTTCATTATAAGCATGTTCCCTTTTCATTTTTTCAGAAAGCATTGGATATGGAGAAGATAGGAGATATTCCAATATGGGAAATCTGGTACTTCAATTATACATTATGGATTTGCCTCCTGGTAGTAACTCAGAGCCAAATCTTTACAGAGCCAGTGGCTCTTTGAAATCATGTAATTATTTTCATTTCACTTTCTTCTTGATACTCCTTACTGACTTCTCTCCCAACTACAACTAAAACTGAATATTGAAGGTACCTCTGGAATTCTAAAGGCAAAAAAAAAATGACCAATCCTTTTCAATGACAATGACAGAACTTTTTATTCCAGTCTTTAAGGTTTCAGATTTGCCAACTTATAATTCACGGTGATGAAAGGTGGCTCAGGCCAAGTGCCAGAATGATTCAAAGCAGCTGACATGCCAAGAGGTGCTCCCTCCTGTGTATATATTTCATTCACAGGAAATAACTGCAGGTTTATATAGAAGCAGTAACTAGATTAGCTTTGGTGGCTCAAGAGCTCAAAACCCAGTTATCCCAGCCTTGTGCTGTGCTCCATATCAGCGAGTTCTCAAACAAATATCTTGGAAAAAGCAAGTATACTGTTTTACAAAGATGAGTGAGTTTAGTAACTAGAGTATAACCAGAAAAGAATACTTTGCATTATTTAGATTGACTTGGTGACCTACTCATCATGTTTTCTAAGAGCTGTTGTTTGTGTACACCTATGCAGGGCACACATAAACAGCATAGCTCCAAGAAAAATGGAAAAGATCAAGTTTTTGCACCTACAGTGTCTGTAAATCAGTGACAGAAAACTAGGAGAGAAAAAAAAAAGCTTAGATGATATAAATAGATAAAGTAGGAAGAATTAACAGAAACTTAAATAGTAAATGTATTCTAGAAGTGGTAAAAAAGCATCAGCAAACACTAAAGGCTACTTCAGTGAGTTGGAAATGTGTATTCACATGTAACTTGTGAGTCAGGTACAGCTGAAAGAACAGATTTGGTAAAAGCTCGGGTGGAAGGGGAAAGGGAGAAGTAATACATAACTAACACAGAAATAGGATGCATATTTTGTCTGATATAATAATGCCTCTTTGGACTGAGTGAAAGGTAGGAATGGTAATTAGACATGGCTTGAGACATGCTGGGTAAGCTGAGCAATGGAAGTAGCAGAAGAGATTAGTTTCTCCAGGGAACACACAATGTGCACTGGTCTGGCTAGACTGCCTTGTTTCTGCATCTCCTCTGTTTATAGTGCAGCTGCTCCCAGCTGTCAGAGAAAACTCTGTATGATAATCTCTAGGCATATGACTCTTATTACTTTGCACATATTGAGGAAAGTACGAACTGACAACCTACTCCCTGCCTAAGCAGACAAGAGAAAAGATTTCATATTCAGCCTAAAAGATGTTTTTGCTACTGCAGCTTATGTCCAGCCCAGAATTAGTATGTGGATAAAGACTTCAAATGGCATTGTCTCTGAATATAAAGAAAGTACTTGTCCCATCATATTGTCTGAAGATAAGCAGTGATCCAAGAGAGGCAATAATGTTTACCTTTTTTGTAGTTAAATCATGTAGCTTAAAATATCAGCTAAACTTTGAATTTATCCCTCTTGTATGAAAGAAAAATCACTGATGTCTGAGGATGGAGAGCATATTGATGAGATACCCATAGAAGCTACAGTGTTTTTAACTGTAGTATTGTGTGCTACCATTTCATACTGTAGCTAGAAAGGTTAAGGAAAAAAAATGCTAGTTTCAGATTGATGTGAGGGTTTTGGTGGTTTTTTTTGGTTGGGTTTTTGTTTGGGGTTTTGGGGTTTTTTTTTGTTTGTGGTTATTTTTTTTTGTTTTGTTTTGTTTTTGTGGTCTGTTTTTTTTTTTTTTTTTTTTTTTTTTTAGATGAGTGTTGAATTCCCTCAGTCATAAATCATTTGTAAGGATTATTTTTTTCCTTAAATCACCAATATAATTGACGGGGACTGACTATTATGATGGCAGATTGTGCTCATTGAATTTCCATTAAGACAATCTAGAGAGCCCCTGCAGGGAACACAAAGACACTTTAGACAAAACAGCCAAAGAGGTCCTCAGCCAAGGGAGAACAGGTAGAGAACTTGCATTTCCATGACTAAAACTTCTTTTCTTCGACTGACTGCTCAGTTTCAGCAGATTTCCTTGAACCCTCAACCTTTTGTTCCTCTCTTCATTATTTCCTCAAGAACTTTTAAGTAGAAGTCTCTTGTGATTATAAAGTCTGAACCCTTTTAAAAGTAAGAGCTTTTGTTTAAATAGACTTTCCCCTTTTCATTAAAAACCACTTTGCTCTTGTAAATTAAAACTAACCTTTGGAATATAATAGTGATTATAACCTGATCTTCTGCTCCACACACTGAACTGAGGCACCTGATCTAGTTCAGAGGGCTATAAAGAATGTTATCCTTTAACTACAGTTTAAACATGATCATAAGTCTTTTTGAAATTAGGTGAACTAAACAGGCTTATTTGCAAGCACAACTTACTAAACATTTTGAAGTCATTTGCATGAAATATCTGAGATATCATGCTCCAAAGAACTGGAATTAAATGTGAAACTGGTTGTAAAATCAGTGAGATGGCCCTGAAGGAAAATTTATTCTCTTAATAAATGTTTTTGCCATAAAAATACATTAGTTTCCTATGTCAAGAGATTAACTGTTTTCTAGCTAATATTGTTTCCATGCAAGACCAAATTGCATAATCCTTGTGAAATGAGAATACTTTCAGCCAGGAAAAAAAATTATGTCACCTATAGCCAAATTTATTATCCACTTTTACTAGACAGCCCTCTTTCTAAATATGAAAGCAAGAGTAACTCATGATTTAATACAAAGCCTTGCTCCTGACTTTCATTAAGATACATATCCCAATTCTCAGAAAGCATGGAGAAGGGGGGGAAAATGCCAAAAAATGCAGCAGAAATATTTATGACCAAGCCCTTACTTATACTGAACTAAATAATGGTACGACCTTTTCTATTTTAGCTGTATGTTCAGACTCACCCTGCATATATTCAGGCTCATCTTACCCCTAGCTGAGCTCTAGGGATTTTAAGCAGCAGAATAAAAAACACTGAGAGTGGAAGCTTGCTTTTGTACACTTAACAGTTTTGGAGCACAGAGAAAGACACTTGTTTAAGGGGTAAGGCTGGGACAGCAGGGTATTTCTTAGGAAACAGCATCTAAATATCATGGATCATCAGCTGGCAGTGTAAGTCCAGTCAATGCAGCTGCTGCCAATTTAGCTAAGTAAAGGATGCTGCCTACAGTCCTGCATTCTTCTCTCCCACCTGCCCTTCCAAGAGTCTGAAGCAACTGATGGCTTTGGTGCAGGTGCAGAATGGGGAGGAGCAAGTCCTGGATCCCACTGAAAAACTGAACAGCCTTGAGCAAACAGTCTTGGGAGGTCTCCAAAATAGTCTCCCTGTGCTTGTGCCTCTAAATAAATGCAAATGATAGATACAAAACCACTATGTTTTCAGGGTAGAAAAACTAGGAAAAAAACACGTCAAAATGAGCTGGGCCATGTCTGCCCGTGGCAGTTTTAGGCTTCTACATTTCATGCTGAGGAAAAGACTTCTGTATTCAGCCCTGTATTTTTTGAGAGGAGGTTTTAGATAAGAGACTAGCAGAAGAGAAACAAGGCATGGACACGGGGTTAGAAAGCAAAAGGAAAAGTTGCTTAAGGTGATGTGGCTATTTTAAACTCCATTAAAAAAGTTAAGCGAGAGCAAAAAACCCACCAAACCAACCCAAAATTTCTACCTCCCAAACAAACAAAACCCAAATGCCAGCTAAACGCCACCAAACAAGCAAAAAGAAAAGAAACAAACCGTCCAGAAAAAACCCCGAAATCCAAACCACACAACCTTAACATGCAATGACATGCAAAAATCCCAGCCAAAACCACAGAAAAGAACCAGAGACCAAATGTCCATAACCCCAGATCCCCCACCTTACTGCTCATCTGCCACCCAGGGACTGTATTACTCTGTGTTAAGAGTGGGTGCTAAATCCTGCTGTAATGGAGTCAAACCTGCTGCTGTTCTCACATTTACAATAGAGGCCAAATGCTGCACAGCTACCAGAACAGGTCTGCAGCTGTAAAAATTACTAAAGAATAGATTGCTAAATTGTCTTGCTCAGGCAGAGTCAAGTAACTTCCCCCTGCTACCCTCCCTAAGTTTTTAGAGTTGAGAGATACATCTCAAAATTACTGACTGGTTTAAGAATCATGATTTATGAATTATAGGGATTGGTCCTGTTGCTACACCTGTTACCCTGTGGTTGGAGCAAGAATCTTAGTGCAATTCTTCTAGAAATTCAAAACACCTCTTGTGGCTAATACCACATGACCTATTGAAAATGCCTTTATAGTAATTTGCCATTCAAAATGCTCTCTACCTCCTATTTTTTAGTAGCTGCATTTTCAAAGATAGCTTTGTGCAACTAAATAATTTATAATTTTTTTGTATAAGATAGTCCTTTTAAGAATACAGATACGGGGGGTGTGGTGGTGTACTTTGCACCCTAAAAATGTGTTTGCAAGACATTTGTATTCTTCACTGGAACTTACCAGAAAGTGCAAATAGAGACCCATTTATCACACTCTCAAATTCTACATGTTTCTTTAAATGCTGATTTTTATTGCAAAGGCTTTAATTCCCCAAATGGAAGCACTAAGCACCAGCCCATTTTGTTTCTGGCAAAACTGGAGGAAAGCTTATTTCAAATTTCTAATTAAAATTCTTTCTTGCTGTGTAAGGAGCCCTGATGGGATTCCTCAGGGTAGTTGGATGGGTTTCTGATTGAATTACAACTGGCCCAATTGCGTGAATATTTCATTTAAATGTTGTGAACTGAAAACAGCAATTAACGACACCCTGAATAATAAAAAGCACTGCTTTACCTTCAATCCTCTCCCTCAGCTGATTCAATTTAAATGCTTAGTCACTAGGAAAAACAAAAACAACCAAAACAACCCAAAACAAAACAAACAAAACTAGAAACAAAAAGCCAAGCAAGGGTGACTGTGGGGGAAGAGGAGATGTCTCCAGTCCTCATCCTACAAGTCAGAAATACTTTGCCTAGAGCTGATGACTGTGGATGTGACACTGTTGCAGAACTGCCCTCACTGTGCTTCTGACCTGCCATTTATTCAGTATTATACACTGTGGTTTCTGTCCAATCTCACTGAAGTTAATTTGTCTATTGTCTCACCTTTAGCATTATCATCAGCCTTTTCTTTTTTTACTAGAGAACCACACTGCCCATAGATTCACTGGCGAACATTTGCTAATCTGGTTAAAAATTCTGCAGCTATCAGAATGGACAAATTCTCCCAGCCCTACACATGACCTTCTGAGTGAATTACCCAGATTTACAAATTAACTTTTAGGCCAGGGCAATTAGGAGTGATCCAGCTGTGCCTAACTGCCTGGCTGGATTATAAACATCTCCCAAAGAATACAGTAATATGAGCTGATACTTGGGATGAAAATACAAGAATTTGGGGAGAATTATAGTAAAACTAAATTCTGGGATGATATGCAATTTCTTCTGATATGTTCTAGACAGTGACCATTGTATGCACCCTGCCTTCAGAGAATCTGCTCTTCCTGCATTTTGCAGTTTTGTCAAATATAAAAATTTAAAAGCTCATGAGAATTGGTCTAAATCTGGCCCAAGATCCACTGTTTCAAAAATATTCTTAGGAGCTGATGACTGATTGGACCTTGACAACCGGAAGAAAATAAGTTGATTAATTATAACCTTTACTGTTACTTATTAGTAATCCACAGCGTTTAAATTGCTGACTTGATTATCATAATTGCAACAGCATAGTGACTAAATCAGGAGAAGTTATTACTAGGACTAATGTGTTCCTATAATAGAGTTTTCTATGACTGTATCAATATCCATAGTTCATAATAAACTCCCTCCTTTTCTTTCCACATAAGGAGCTGCTCAAGTCAGAGCAGATACCTTGGGGAAAAAACTCAAAACCAAAACCAGAGCCATGGAAAAAGATAGGAAAGAAACCCAAAAGGTAATTAGTCTTCTGAAGCAGCCATGATGATTTCATATGTGAAATGGAGTCAGCACAGAACACCGCATGAGGATCGATGTTACAAGCCTCAGATGCAATGATATAGCTTCATTCTGGCAGCTGCAAATTCGTCTGGCTCTGTCTGTCCCTTGTCAGCACAGAAGACACTGTCGCTTTGTCTGATTAGTGTGGTATTATCTCATGGGCTGATTCTTCCACAGAAAAATGAGCCACTCTACTTTGTTTCATATTCCTCAAACTGATTTGCAGTTGGAAATACATTAAAATTGCATTTACTTGCTTAATTATGTTATTTTTCTAGATTTTGGGGCTTTCTTCTTGGTGGCAAAAATCTGTAGAGGATAGAAAATTTTAATAATACAATTGAATGTCTATATTTATGTAGGTCTAATATAATTTGTCAAATACAAATTGAATCATGTTTTGCATATTACTTATTTGCAGTTTATTGTTCTTTTTTTACAGACTAATCTTCATACTTAGAAGGCATTTCCCCACCCTGTCCCTTGTGCTGGTCTTGCTTTGTTTTTGAACTGCTATCCTCACACTAGGAGCAGTTCCCTCAATGTACTCTGCCTGTATTTCACATTCTAGTCTTTGTTACTAACAAATCCAAATCTGAAAGCAAAACTCAGCTGAAAGCAATATGGCTTGCATTTCAGAATAGGTCCTCACAATAAGCCATAAGGTTTTATGTTTTTGGTGCAAGTTTGTGAGCCAACTTTGGTATTGCTAGAGTAAGCCACAAACAGTCTTAGAAAATCAATTTGTAAGCTGGAAACTACCTCAGACCAAAATCTCCACAAGTGAGGTCCATGCATCAGTGAGCTAAAATGCATTTCAAATGCAGCTCTAACACTGAGCTCAAACTTTCTCCAACATCAAAAACATTCAGACTACATTTGGATACTATACCTATGAACAACTTCAGAACAGTCCTGAGGAAATGTTTAACAAAGGGTCCATTTTTCTTTCATGCCATTTCCATTAAAAAATTTACCTGGAAATCAGTTTGGTTCAAGGCAGACTTTGGCTCTCATTCCCTTAGTGAAAGGAAAGGAAATATAGATAGACAGGCAGGAGGACAAATTTTAGCTTTTGTTCTAGAGCCAAAAATAGCAAACTGATTTTTTCTCTGTTTTGAAATGTAAAATAATAAGGAAAAAATACCTGTATTTTACCTCCTTTAAAGTGTGTGAACCCCATAAATCATCATTATTGTAACAATTCATCAGAAATATCCCATAATTGAGTACCTACAGGTATATATATTTTTTAATCTACACTTCTAATATCCTTCCAGGTGTTGAATAATCTAATTATTTTCTAGCTGAATTTAGAATTCCTGGAACTGCAGAACATAAAGACCCATTATTACTCTTGAATGTCTCACCATTTTACAAGGCTGCAGTCTTTTATCTGTTCAGATAAACTATATTTCTGCTAGCTAGGAAAATTTGTTTCTCTGAAGAGAAGCTGCAGGTTAAAAGTATATTAAAAAAATGCAAGATGGGCAACCCCCTCTGTCTTACATGCAGCAGGAGCATATCTTATTAGACTTCAGATTTTAGCACTTTTATTTGTTGAAATGAGTCAGAGCCAGCTGGACAGCTGTAATTCCAGAGCCCAGTTGGAAGTTCTAGTGACACTACTTAATCTCTCTTTTCACTGTATAAATAGAAAACTAGGCAAACTAAACGTAAAAATCACATAATGACTATCATAGCTTATAAAAACAGATTACACCAGGCTTTTGTTCAATTTTTTATAAATAAGGGGATAACAGAGGAGTTAATTTAAGGGGGAAAAAAGCGGTCACCACACATTATCTATTTCTCTGCTTCCCTGGCGTATAAAACTAGCTCAGTTAGAAAGAAAAATTATGTCAAATGCTGAACTATCAAGGCTGCAATGTGAACATTTCCAAAGTCTATAATGTGCTATCAGCTAGGTTCACAGAGGGACCCAAGTATTTAAGTATCACTTTAAAGACATAAACCCACAGCTGAGATCTTCACCACCCCTGTCCAGCTGTCACTCTGGAGATAACTAAATTGTGTGCCACTGTGTGTTTTCCACTAGACAGGCACAGTGAGTCCTGGTGGTGATTAAGCTGCTTGGTGTATAGTTCCTGGGCATCCTCCACCTGACACATTTCTCTTCCTGGCTTGAAAAAAAATGACCCATTTAGACATTTGTGGTTCAACTACTCCATTTGCCTTTGACTCCCCAGAAAACATGTTCTGGGGGGGTTGTTTTCCTTTTATCTAGTGCCTCCATCACGGAAGTCTATGATTCCTAGCCACTTGCAATAGGCAGTGCATCAGGTGACAATATCCAGACAACTCCAGTAAAATAGACCCAACCATTACCTGTTAGCACGTAAACCACTAAGCAAGCTTAGCAAGATTTCTGTTTTTCCTTATTCTCATTAAATATGCACATCACTATATTCTATTTAAAGTGTCTATCAGGCATATTGTAGCTCTAATGCATTTGACACAATTTATTTTATAAATTAAATTTGGAATTTCCCCCGGTAAGGAATGGGTTTCTTTCTAATTAGTTTTGGAACCATTTGTACGGGTTAAATTGTACTTATATGGATTTTATTGTTTAAAAAAGGAAAGCTATTCAATTTTAACTTGAATAAGAGTATTTAATTTTATGGATTCTTGTACAGAAGTCTAAGAGGTGAAAGGAAGATAAAACCTGTTTGTATTCTAGAGTGTCTTTCCCAAAGCTACAGGTTTGATAATACTTCTAGACAAGAGTAGTGAATTCATATCCCAAGGGCATCTAAACTGTTTTTCAGTGTTTTCTTGACTTTTAGAAGAGACAAAATAGAGTGGATCACAATGCACATCACTTTTTGATTTATCTTGATGTTTAGGTTATATGGATTCTGTATGAGAAGTTATCATGTACCTTACATGCTGCAAATCAACTGCTGTGTGAAGAGTATTTCAGAGGAAATAGCTCGCAACCTGGAGTCTATTCAACAAAGTCCAATCAACTCCCCTCCTGCCCCAGTCCTAATCAAAAAGACCCAAACCTACTGAAAACACACTGACAATCTGAAACAGAGCGACCTGCCCCTCTGACTTCGAATAAATTGCTTTCTTAGTATGCTGTGCTGTGGTTTTCACTTCAAAAAAAGATTGGAGTATTCCCAAATAGCTTTTCAATTATAAAAGAATTCTTGGTCTAGCAGCTGGGAGACTTGGAGGTTGGAGGTTAAAAAAACACATCTATTACAGAAGACCCAAGGATGCAGTAATTAAGTGCCACAACTGAATCATAACTAGATGAAATCTCAAATCAGGTTGCATACACACAACTGTATTCCTGCTCCTATAGCAGAATACACACTTTTGTCGTAATAGTAATTGTGCTCCATGCCACAGCAGCTCTCATTAAGAATACTTGCAGAGAAATTATCTGGGAAACCAAAATGAAAGTTTACAGTGACCATGGACTTTCCTCTTTTTTTTTTTTTTAATTAATTTACTTTTGACTTAAAAGATGGATATCTTGCCAAAATGCGCAGAAACACCATCACACCTGAAACATTGATGTAACTGGGAAAGGAGTATGAAATTCTGATTAGGAGTCAGGGAGTCAGGAGCCCAGATATCTTGTTTTGCTCTTTTATTTTCGTAGAATCATTGAATGGCTTCAGTTGGATCAGACCTTAAAGATCACCCAGTTCCAAACCCACTGTCAAGTGCAGAGACATCTTTCTCTAACCATTCAACCTTCAAGAGGTCCAAGGCTGGGGCATCCACAAGGTATTTAGGCAACCTGTTCCAGTGTCTCACCATTTCTTAGTGAAGAAATTCTTTCTAATATCTGATCTAAAGCCACCTCCTTTTAGTTGATGGCCATTTCTCCTTGTTCTGTCACTTGTAAAAAGTCCAGCTTTCATTAATTCTCCATCTTTACAATTAATCTTATTTATTACAGTATTTGTCTTGGAGCTGTCCAGAAACAGGACATCAGATTTTGCTGAGCACTTTAATGCAGAGCAATTGAGGTAATTTCATTATGGGGAAAACTCAGGAGAGAGCCAAGCTGCATTTCCAGACTTTTCATTTAGTACATTCTGGACAATCATATAAACAACCATTTAGGAATAAGCTTCTTTTTATTCAATAAAATAACTCAGCCTAAGTGTAATATTGAAGTATCTGTCCCTTTGTTACAACCACAAAAATCTCAAATTAAAGTGCAGCCTTCATAACCAAGTTTATTGCAAAACCAGCCTTTTTTATAGCTCCAGAACTCCTACCATACTTCAAGTGATGGAGATGCAATGGGAACTTGTGTCTACTCTTTTTTTTCCAAATAAAAAGCAAAGTATTAGGGTTTTGTTGCTAACACAGCTCTGCTTTACATACCATATGGCCAGTTTTAGATAGCAGAACACCATGCTAGCAAGAGTTTACAGTACAGAGAGGGTCTTATAATTTAGAAACCAACACAAAATTCCCCTTTTAGATATGCTTAGAAAGAAGAGAATGGAGGAAAGGTACACAGGACTATGGTTGCAAATGGCAAAGCTTTTATGTTAGGTACCACTACAGTTTTCTTTTTCACTGGCCCTGCATGTCCCCACGTCCCTCATTTTCTTTCTTTTTGATAGTGGCCACATAGCATGTCACAAATTGATCTCATCTTGCTGCTAAGTCCTGGTAGGAGTGTGCAATGTGTCACACTTCTCTGCAAGTTTTGACATTCTTAGCGCACAACTTCCCCTCACAGGCAGCAGAGAAATAAAGCGCCCCACCTTAGCGTTTGTACTGAAATAGAACATTTTCCTTCTCCACACAGGAGGCATAAGTACAAGCCTGCCCAGCCTCAATTAAATATGTGAGGCTGGCTTACCAGTGTACTCTAAGTACTAACTTTCTGGGTATTCAGTTGGGATCTCAACACCCTCTGTAGACGTTCTTTCACTTGCCATAAAATACTGAAATAGGGACCGATAAGCAACAGGATCTTCAAAACAAGTCTTGGATCAGCTGTAATAGAATGAAGTATCCTTGACTTGTTGCATCTTGTCAAATCAAACTAGAGACAGACTCAGCCAGCAACTATAAGATATTTTGGGGCAGGGTACTGTCTCTTGGGTAATGCATCTAACTTTGTATCAAATCAAGGAGAGAAAAAAATTTCACATATTTTCAGTGAGAGACAAAAATTAAGTCTAAGTGTGGCACTGGTGTTCATCACACTTTTTTATTTGATGAAAGGGCTATAAAGTTGGTGGGATATTTCCCTGAACCTTGAGGTTACATGCCTGGGCCTGGAAAGAGTGGTTCAAGAAAGCATGATTAGAAAGGTTCCTGGGGAATTTTCTAGTTCTTGAATCCAATGAGTATTCTGCCTTCCTATGATACCCTGAAAAGTTCCTTGAGCTCTTAATAGGCTTACATTAAAAAAGGAGCTCCCACAGTCACAGTAAAACGACATGCCTGCATGACTAAGTAGCATTATTCTAATGATAAAGCTGTGCAACCCAAATGTTTCTCATAATTTGCATAAATACATAAATAAATAAAACAATCAAAATCTTGATGTTGTTTTCCATATTGCAGAGCACAATCTTGATTTGTAGCTATTTCATCTGGCTCAAGTTTGGATGCTTTTGTTACTCGAGAGTGCTAGGCGAGCTTGGCAGCAAAAGGATATGGAAAAAAGTTAGTTTTGTAGTTCTTATTTGACCTGAAGAAAAACAGGACCTGAAATCTGATGGAGTATATTTGTCTTAAAGAAGAGTTTTTTAATGCACAAAATCCTCAGTAAGGCAGCACAGCCCCTCTGCAGCAAATACTTATTTGTTCCATCTCAGACTACGGAGCACTTTTTCTGGGCTCCCATGCTGTACCTCCCCGCCTCCTGTCATGAAGGCTGCCTTGCTACAAGCATCAGCTGAGAACCCAGGAGATTCTGGATGTCTCAGTATGTTTAAAATCCAGTTTAATCTTAGAATGTAGATGGAGGATAAGCACAAAGCTTTGTTTGATTCTTTTAAAATCTCTGGGGACTGTGTAATTCCACCAATATTTGAACAATACTAATCTCTAGAAAAAAATCAGGGAGAAAAAAATCTCACTTTAATTCCTCCACTTCTGAGCAATGTGTTGAGAATGAGGCCTAAAGTCAGAGGCACACATCCAATTTATCTGAATTTCAATTACACTGTGTCTTCCCCATCTCAAATCTGACAAAGCTGAGGGCATGTGAAGAGCAATGTTTCACACAAAAAAGAGTTTCATACAAAATACTTCTAGCTTCACAAATATATGAGCAACCCTGAGGAACTCTAAATAACTGGATCTTATTTAGCCCATGGAGAAAGAAACTCTGCAATTCTGCTCAGATATGGTGCATATTTTTCCTCAGCCTCCACAAATACACCCACTTTAAGAAGATCTTTTCTCCTTACTCTAACAGAATATTTTTGTTACCTCTTGGATATGCAACTATTACACACTCTGTATTCCAGTTCCCTCTTAAAAACTATGTTAGTTCTATGTCTCAAGGAAATCATAAAATCAATCTGTCTATCTTAACAAGCTAAGAGAATAATAGAAGTTCTTTGCTTTCAAACTAATTTGTACTAGCAAAGCCAACTAGTCCTTTCTCTGATGCCTTAATTAAATGTATTCATCTGTCTGATTTCACTCTGGAAAAATGAAGAATGTAGCAGAGGGACATGAGCATATTTTATTTTACATAGCCACACATGATTTAGAAAGTAGATTTTACATGCTACCAGCATTAGTGGCATATGTTCCTGCTAATAATAATTCCAGCCCTTTCTAGAATATTCAGCCGTATTCAAACACAGTTTTAGAGGACTCTGCCCAGATACATTGGTTTGGCCTGTGATCTGGATTTGTAGTCTAATTTTGTAGCCAAAAACAGACTGTTGATACCTTAACCACTTTAACAAACCCATAAGTGACAGAACTGAGCTGCACATATTGTCTGTCACTGGCAGGCTTCCTTAAACACAAGATTTTTCAAAATGAGACAGAAGAGAAATTTTGTCAGATACTTGCTACCTTTCAACAGAGTAACACTGCTTATCTCCATTATTCTGCCTATTCCAACATGAAGAAAGTTATGTTATATCCAGTATCTGAACATAAAGTGTTTCCCACTCCAAGGCTTTATGATGGTTTTAATCTCATTACTAAATAACTCAACCCCAGCTAGAGAGACATTTAGAGAATGGCCCTAGTGAAAAGTCTTTGTAGTCTTCTGCAGCATTACATCTATTAGACTGTTACTTGAAACTGTGATTACAGTTCTGTGGAGTAAGGAGCAGATGCGCCAAGCAAAGTCCTGCTCAACCTTAAGAACATGCTAATGTACACTGATTTACAGACAGATCAAAATGTGCTACGTGAGATCACCTGACAATTATCTCACAGCATATATAAACAAATACACCAGAGTTTAAAGGATACTATTCTCTGTCTATAAGAAAAGTTTATAAATCAGTCGCCTCAAATGAAAATGGGAGGGAGAAAGAAAAGAAAAAAAATCTATAACTGTAACTACATACATATATTTAAGTGAATATATGCCAGAACAGTTCGCGAACCAGAGAACCTATCATAAAACCCTCTTTGTCTTTGCTGGTTTCTTCAGTCACTGCAATTACTGGGCAGAAAACCATGGTTAATATATACTTAATATATACAGTGCACACAACACTGTCTTGTTGGCATTTTTTTTGGATTATGGCATTAGGCATGCATTAGCATCACCTCCTACAGCTTTTGTGGAGTGTTCCCTTCCGCAAGACACGTGGGTGAAAAGAGGCTTGTTTTAGTGGGAGCTGGTGCTGGAACCAGGAAGGCCTCCTTATCACTTTGCTAAGGGCAGTATTCACCAGGCATACATCCATTTTCAGTATTTGCTCTTAAGTCCACTTCATGCCTGAATTCAGAGATTAAAAGCTAGTACAAACTTATTAGAAGCTCTCCCTAAACTGTTGCAACAATTGAAGGCTACTTGAAGGCTCATATAGATGTACACTACTAAAAATAAAGAACAGAGTAAAATGAAGAGCAAAGAGATATGAATTTGGTTAGTTCAGAAACAAAGTGTTGAACACATGTATTAAATGAACCTATTTAATGCAGCTAAGTTATGCAAATGCCTAGAAATTATATTAGCAGACACCCCTTCACTGACTTGATACTTTCTGCAAGTTCACAATGTCATCTCCCCCTTGCCAAGCCAGAAGTTGCTGTATAAAACAGCATCTAAATTAAACACTCTATAAGAAATGTCACTAATAGTTTTTAAATGTAAAATGTGTGGGAAACATCTGAGTTGATTCTTATGTTGAGAAGTAGGGAGAGAAAGAGACTGGAGTAAGAATCAAAAAGAGATTTAAACAGCACTGTATTTCCTCAGGGATTCCAGTTGCATTCACTCGAAGAAAATTTACAGCACTTGGAAGCTCTTCCAGTATCCAATATTGCTGTCAGAAATAATCTGAAGAAGATTTAATGAAGCTGCTGTGGCAATCAAGGTCTACTGAAAACAATTCTTTCTGGTTGTGGAGACCAAGATAAAAATCCAGTTTAGGAATATATCCAAACTTTCATATGGTAAACATAAAATTTATCAATATTTTGAGACAGAGGGAGATAACTGCCACTAGCTTTCATGTGTGTTTTTAGAACAATTAACTATAAAATCTCAAATGCGTGATTTTGAGGATGTATTGGTTCAGATTTCCCAACCTTCATGTGTATCTCTGTCAAGAAGTTGGAAAATTTTATCAAACTCACGTTTTCTGGTGATGTTTTGTATTTTCTGGTCCCAGAAAAATCAGGCTTGGCATTTTTCAGGTGTATGTGAAATCACAGTGATGGTTGTTGTCACAGAAAGCAGAAGTAGGGGACCACATACCTCAAAAATAAAATAAATCCTGATTTGTTTTGAAAATTTGAGCAATAGGTCTACCTCTTTGCCTGAATGGTTATTCAGTTTCAACTAATTTTTTGCAAGATTCTGCAAAAAAAATTTAGTATCCTCCAAAGAGCCTATTTTTTGAACAACTTCCCCAAAATGAAATGCTTTTTTACTCCCTCAGCTTTTTGTTTGATATAGGAAAATAGAAATGTGACTCAATAGTTATATCCTAGGCAAATGAAAATAGGGTTTTACGTAGCTGTTTTTAAACTACCAAATCAAAGCAAGCAGTCAGCAAAATACAGCACATAGAAAATGAAAGAGTTTTCTCATTTGCCAGTTAATAGGAAGACTGAATGGTGAGAGCATTTTCAGGTTATCTAGCAATATTTGTAACTATTTAAAGCACAAAGGAAAGGTGAGTGAAGAGGCAGGTGAAGCATGCATGGGACAGAGGTTATAAAAATTAGAGCTATATTAAAGTCCTTCATCCAATTAAGCACATAAACTGGTGCTGCAGAATTCCTCTGAAAAAAATTAGCTCACTTAATATCAAGAGACCAAAAGGAATTTCACTGTAAAGCAGATGTCCCCCTGCCCTCCTTGCCCTGTCCCCCCAGCAAAATGACACCTCTGCAAAATTGAGCAGCCTTGTCCACATTTCTTGAACTGCTGTTTCAGCTCAGAAGGAATGAGCACGCTCTCTCACTTCTGACACTCCCCTAGCTGGATTCCAAAAATATCCAGATTAAATCAACTCAAGCAGATACAAAGTACAAACAAAACACTGCACCCAGTCTTTGTTCCATAAAGAAGTGCACTCCAGGATCCACCCTCCCAAACATCTAAATAGTTCTGTCAGGAACAGCTTAATATCAACCGTTGCCCAAAACCAAAGAAAAATCCTTCAAAACCTTGTCCTGTTTGACCTCCTTGAATAATCTCGTTCTACCTCCTGCCTCTTGCACAATTATTTGGCCTGTCTTGCATTGGTCACTTAGGATTTTCTCCTTATGGTATTTTTGATAAAGATTTCCTCCTTCAGTCTTGGAAATGAACTAATAAAGCCATGACCAAGTCCCACTCCTAATCTATTAAATCCTTCCTTCCTTTCCAGAGACTTTATACACAGGCAGCAGCTCTATTCTGTCTGGAGTTTAACACTTACACATACTCTCCAAGATATTTTTCCCTTCCCGTTATTCAACACACTACTCAAATATTATATTTCCAGCATCAGTTTTAATTCAGATTGACAATAACAATCTTTCCTGAGTTCTTTGACCTTTCCCTCCAGGAACTTATCCCAGTTATCCCCAAGGCAATGCAAGGGACAGGCCATTACAGAGCTGGGACAAAGTGCTTTGTTAGAGTTCAGTGCCTGAATCAGCAGTGTGCCGGCTTAACGAGCTGACACAAATTATTGTGCCTTTCTGGAAATAAGTGGCCTTCTCGTCTCAGGAGACCAATGTGAAGTGACATATTGAGGCAGTACTGGCATTTCCATCATCGCTGTTCCCAGGCTTGAGCCTAAGGACAAGGGTACCACACAACTAAACAATGTGCAACAGCTGTATGTAAAATGTACATGCAAAAATTTGCCAAGTCATAGTAATAAGAAATCACTTTGACTCTTTTTGAGGCATGGGTTAAAGTAACTGAAGGAAACTGTAAAACAAAATTGTGTTTGCTACATCAATTTTTACATGGGGCTCTGTATCTTCTTGCACAGGCCTGGAATCATAAATAAAGCCAGGGAAACCAACAAAGAGCAGAAAACAAAAAAGGAAATTTGGCAATTTTCCTCATTTCCGCCCCTGCTTGCCTTCATGTCATGCCAAGTACTTTGGTACATACCTTAGTCCAGGTAGAACAATGGTAACAGAGAAAGAGATGTGTTTGTGGACGAAAAATCCAGTCTTTGGCCATTTCAAGCCAGTGTCAGTGTCTAACACTTCTGACCTAGAAGATGCTGAGCATCTGGTACTTCATCCTGTGGGCAGCCCAGGGAACACAAACTGTTGTAGTATTAGGCCTAATCCATAATTCACTTCAATATAAGAGCAAAAGCAGATATCAATGAGCTGCAGGTATTCAGGTTACCTTGAGGGACAAATGGGCAACAATCAGCCTCCCTGTGACAAAATCTCTATTTAAAGGAACTAGACTTTGCATACAAGTAAGAAAAGCTCAGTTTAATCTGCTTTGCATTTATGCCAGTGTGCCTCCACCAGTAGGACAGAACAGAGGAGAAATGGGAGGAAGGAATAGGAGGAAAATGTGTCAAATCAAGACTTTTTTAACATCACCTTCCTAAGATTATTTTTCCAGTACCCCATTCTTCCCACCTTACTTGACAAAGAGAAACGCAAAACACCAGAACACAGAGGTTTGCCAGACGGCTTGCTGTGCCCAAACAGAAGGTATTTGGCATCATAGTGTAACTAAAAAGACCACCCCAACAGAAAAAAATCCCTACAGTCACAAACATCAGTCAGATAAGGTGACTAGAATAGTGGAGCATTCTTGCTGCAAAGAAACAGACATTGGTGTTAGCTTTGAGTAATGTTTCTGTGCCTTCCCAATGCATAGTCCCTGCTGTGCCACACTCAGACCCTGGGAGAGTCTTCAGTATCTTGCCTTCTTCACTTTGGTCATTTGGTGAGATATGAGCAAGGAGTCTGCTAATCCACTGAGCAATGGACAACTGAACAATTTTTATTCATCAGCTCCCTCTTTAGCCATTTCAGCCTTTTCAGCTCTCAATAGGTGCTGCCAGCAGACAAGAAGGCAATTTAAAAAGCTTCATTCTGTCTTGGATAAACACAGGAAAATAATGCTACATTTTAGTTGTCCAGTCAGAATTCAACTCCCAGAAAAAATGTGTTTCACTGCAGTCTACTGTTTCTGACACTGAAAACCCTACTGAAAATGGTCCCTATCCTGCTGCATTCCAACCCTCCAAGGACCCAGTGCTGACAGGTACCTCTGCATGATTTTTGTTTTGTACCAAGGTCAGAATTAGTCTTCGGTATTTGCTTAATAACAATCATTCTGTTCTATTCCGCTTGGTCCCTGCTGCCTCCGAGGTGGAGGTTTCCCAGCACTTCTCTCAAAGCATGAGACAGTAATTCTTCATTTAAAATTATGTTTGTCTCAGTCTGTTGAGCATGGTTTTTACTGTACTGTGAGCCTACAAAACACCTGGCAGAGCAGG
Organism: Passer domesticus; assembly: GCF_036417665.1. Taxonomy (NCBI): domain Eukaryota; kingdom Metazoa; phylum Chordata; class Aves; order Passeriformes; family Passeridae; genus Passer; species Passer domesticus. The sequence goes on from NC_087479.1 coordinate 40,007,908, forward strand.
GAAATAGAATTGTTTGTTCTGTCTGACATACAACTAGAAATTCAAAGTGTGCAAAGCAGGCTGCCTGTTGAAACATGGGAAGCCAGAGCAGTACTTGATTTCAGTTCAGACTTTCCTCATACCTGTGACCCTACAAAGCTGTGATTCAGCTGTGTTCCACTACACAAAGAAAGGATTTACTGACACTGAACAACAGAGCATTCAGTGATTCTACACATCACCTGGTTTTGAGTAACCCAGCTGGGGTTTCAGGAGCATGCTCCCTCTCTTAGCTTGGCACTCCACCCAGATGCCGTGCACTGAGCTCAGCAGGCAGAGCTCAGCTCAGCTCAACTCAGGGCTAGCACAGCTCTGCTGCTCTTTCTGGACCAGCACAGGTCTGAAAGACCAGCAGTTCTGCTTGGCCTCTCAGGAGCTGCATCAATGCACCCAATGTGGTTCATCCACAGAGTTTTTTTTTGTATAATGGAATTAAACAGGCATAATGGAAGGTGTATGGTTATACTGGTCCACAGTTAGCATCACAGGAGAAAGTGAGAAGACCTAAAGTTTCATAATGCTGGTCAGAAAGTGTTTCCATTAAATGCTTCATGGAAATTCACTGACTTTCAGAGGTTTTTTGGGGGTCATTTGTTTTGATGTTGTTCTTTTTTGGTTTGGTTGGGGTTTTTGTGTGTGTGAGGATGGCTGCACTTCAATTTTTTTTTTTTAAATTTGCATCTTGAAAGCATTTCAAAGTAATCTAAACATTTTTACATTTTTGAAAATGAAGAATTCACTTTTGTTTACAGTGATTGCTTTAAAACTGAAGCAGTTAAAGTTTAAATAAACTATTTTGCTTCAGCTGATACTTTGCTTTAGGTTTTTTTTTTATCCAACAACTTCAAACAAGTCTGTTTGATGCAGGAATATGTGATACAGTAATATCTGCAATCTCTAGCTTTCTCATCCTGTCCTATTCCAACCAGTTCTACTTGTCATGAAAGAAATCCGATGCAGAGTTTGCTGAATCATTGTGCTATGTAGAAGGCTCCAGGAAGGCTACAGAAGGATCAGACAGAGGGTGAACTGCAGCAAGAGTAAAAGAGGCTCTCAGGTAATCACTGGTTCAAGGGAAACTTGTTCAGCCTTAAAGTGTCATAAGGATTGAAAAGTAGGTAGTTAGGGGAAAAACTGCAAGGAAGGAAAGGAGTGAATACATATTGGGGAGGGGGCGGTGGGTGTTGAAACTGGCGAGGAACACGTGAAAGAATGTTCAGGCTGAAACTCCATGTCACTGCCCAAGGTAAGAGCAATTCCAGCCTGTGCACTCTTTCAGAAAGAGGACAGTGCCTGACATGCTGCAGGATTATGTCTTCATTTAGCTTATTTCCTAGTCAATGATATTCAAAGAGAACATGTCTTACAAGGAAGAGTTCATAAATCCAAATATTATGGTTAGAATCTTCCTTCAACCTTCAAGTAAAATTAGCACTGGATAAGAAGTTGCCAAATTGATAGCCCTGAGACATGAAGCCCTAAATTTATCAAAGAGGAAGACATGCCAGAGATGGTGTAATTGCAGACCTTCTGCATTTCTTTGGCGGTCCTGATGGAGGATATTTAAGCTAAAGAAGGAATTCAAGGCCTCTATCTCTGCAGCATCTGTCAACAAAAGATTCTTGGAGATTCTACTCTGCTAGAAGCTGAACAGAATTATCATCACTGGAACATTGACAGAGCTGTAGTGAAGGTAGTGGGCAGGTGGCCCTCCTCTGGCTTCAAACCACAAAACTGCTGCCTTCAATCCAGTAATAGATTTTTGCATGAAATTGCAGAATCTGAGATGTGCTCCTGCAAACTGCAGATCATCAGTGCATTAAATGCATGGAAATCCTTCCTCTACCTTGCCCTATTTTCTGAGCCCTCAAGGGACTTATTGGTGACACCCATACTCTGCAGCACTGAAGAGATTACATCTCTCAGTTAGTTTAAGGTGGAAGCAGCACATGCAATGGGATCAGCAAAGCTCTGGCTAGCCCTGTGGCCAGCCAAAGGTCACAGAGGGGCACAGGCAGAAAAGGTGTGTGTCCTCTCTGCTCTTGAGAGGTACAGTTTTTTGGATGAACAATTAAGTTGCTACTCACAACTGATACCAGCCTTTTGGAGAGTCTTATTCTGTCTTTCCCTCCTCAGTGTTTCTCAATTTGGTAGTATCGGTAATATTTTTATTATAAAATATTTACTAATTTCAAGTTATTAATCATCTAGATACCATTTCTCTTTCATTTACATTTAGTAACACGTAACTTTCAACTTGCTTACTCCCAGTTGTAACCTGAACAATGGCAAAAGCTGCAGACCTTGGTGCCTGATTTTTACTGGGCCTCATACAACTCTCTCCCTGCAATGCCTTCTAGATAGTTCCTATTGTGAGAAATCTGCCCTGAAAACACATCCTAAAACCAGGCTCTTTACATCCAATAAAATTCTGCATTAATCTTGCTGTGCCTTGTTTCCCCAGATAAACAGAGGAGCACTATCTCACTTCTACAGATAGGATTTTGTGAGAATAAATACCTCATTTTTTAAAAACTATTTTGATTCTGTAGTGATCAAAGAATGTTAAATTAACCTAGTCTAAACCAGACCAATGCATGCATGCATTTGATTTCCTATCTCTTCCCTTCTCACCTTCTTACAACACTTTATTCTTTACTTATGGTAGCAACATTGATATAAAAATCCATCACAGTGTGCTACTGGGGTCCAAGTACCTGTAAGAAGCAGGAGTTGGAGCAGTAAATATCTTGCTAGTACAGCTTAAGGAAAGCACTCTCTCCCCTGAAAACAAATAATGACAGAAACTGGCTGTGATGCAGACAGGAAAGTTTGTGGGGAGCAGCTGCAAACAAAGCAGCTTTTAGATTCCAATTTCTTCATCAGTTGTATATAACTTATATTTTATGTTTCCCAGGAGTACCTTAAAAGAAAACATGCAACAGATGAAAATAAAGTTTTGAGTTACCTGAAATTTGACTTCCAGAGCTCTTCTATGATCACAGATCTATGAGGGCAAAGAATCTCACACCAATGTTTCAGCTGCAACTGGCCATCTTGAACTTGTAATAAGGTTTAATGAAAGCTCAAGCCCTCCTCCCTTGAAGACTTTCAGATTCTGCTTCTGAGATTCATAAATTTCATGTGCAAGCCATCCTTGGAATAGAATTTCTCCCTCTTATTTGTTCTTCTGGTAGGACAAAAGGGGATCTTACAGCAGAACCATTTGCAGAACCACTGAGGTCACTGATGACCAATCAAAGTTATTTGCTGCACCCTTTATTTCTCGTCCCTACTATAAACCTTTTATGTGTGTGTGCCACCACAGTTTGAAATCACACAGCATGAAGTGGACATAACTCTTTGATAATTTATTATATTTGGGAAGACTCTCCCATTCTTAGCCACCATTAAGATTTTTTTCCAGATCATCCTACAGTTCTGTGAGGCTTCTATCTTCTGAGTGTCTTCTTGCTACAACAAGCCAAATTCCCCCTTTTGAGCACAGAACCTGTCTCTCCTATTGGAACAAAACAATGTGACATTGGGAAATGATTCTGTCATTGAATCACTGCACATACAGAGGGGAATTATAACCAGTCATTAAGACGCTAAACCAAGAAAAAGAAATCAAAAAGAATTCACACTAGTATGGATTTTTTACACAGCATTTGAAATAGATCTTACTGCTTAATCCCAGTTAAGGATACCATTATATTGCCAGAGAGTATCTTTTTTTCTACCTTTGGACTTTCTACTGTTTATATGATTTGGTTAGACTTTTTTCTGTTAAGACATGCTGGCTAAGGTCAGTGCTTTTATAAGAAATCTTGGCAGGAAGTGTGGAAGTCAAAATTCAACCAGGTACAAGAAATGATATAATATCTGATCACAGCATGTTCTCTGTTTCTTATTTCTGAAGCAATGACACCCAAGAACGTTATCAGTTTCAACACTCCACTAAAGTCCCACATTGCTGAAGACCCCATGGTGTACCTCAAGATTTGAAGATTTGCAATTTTCCACATAGAACAGTTATAATCATCTAGGCTATGAATTCTAAACAGCAACTTTGCAGGATGTTTTAATCATGGCTTTTACCTAAATTTGTGTAATACTGCTATACTCCTGTATAAACTGGCTGTACTCTCTAATTGCTGTGTTTTTGTGACTACAGAAGGAATCTCTCTTGGGCTGTTGTAGGAGAACAACTGTATTTATAATATTTAGCTAACTCTACTTGCCTTCCAAACCATGACTCTCAAGTGCTCACTATCTTTGGTGCATTTTTTTCCTTCACATTACTGCAATGATTAGGGAGCTATTATTATGCAGATATATAAATGAGGACCTGAGGTACAGAAAATAATGGCTCATCTGTAGTCACACAGAAAGAGCTTGAATCAATGTATTTTATTTCCTAGAAAAATACCTCAACAGTTCTTCACTGATTCAGTAACAGACCACTAAGGATTTAATAACAAAGCTTATTGGTAAAGCACTTGCATTCTGTTTTCAGCTGTAGGGAGCATGGAGGTCTCTGCTGCATTGACTTGTGTGTGTAACAACCCAGCACATTACATATTCTGAAGAATTTTTATTTCTTCTCCAAATTGTTCAGGTTGCCCAGTGTTTTAAAATCTGACTGGTTACCTGGTTGCTCTTGGCTTGGGCAGAAACAAGCAATAGCACTGTAAGCTCTTTCAGAATGGACAGAGAAGTTTAGTTTACTGTATTGCTTGCTCTGGACTTGGTGTCCAGATTTCAGAGAGGAAGAAGCAGCAGCAACCCTCCTACTACAAGGCCCTAACTCAGACCAATTATAAGAAGCCAAGGCCAGAGAGCAGGGAGCAGGTAGTACGAACTCTTTTCCAGCCTCTGGATTTGAGCATGAGGGTGATACAACAGACACTTTCCAGCAAGGCTGAGCAGGCACAACTAGTCTCAGGACACAGCTGAGCCCAAGCTGTGCAGTGGAGTGTAGCAGACCAGATTTGTTAGGCCAGGAGCATTGTGCTTTCTCGGAGCCATGCTGCCTTTAAGTCCCTTGTCTTGAACATGCCACTGTCTCCATCACAATGAAACAGAAATGAAATTAATGCATTCATCCTAAACGGATTTACATAATTTGTTTTAGACATAGTATGTCATCTCCAGATGAAGGGAATAATGTAGAGAATACATCATCTATTCTTCTTCACTGACAAAAGAGCCAAACTAGAAATACAAAAGGAAGAGCAGACAGAGCAAACTGGAGCATGCAAGCAAAAGAGACTTATCTAATAGTCTCTTCATTATTCTGAAAGCAAGGATCTAGTGGAGGCTTCTGGCACAAGCTAGATACCTGCTGAGAGTGGGCACGTTGAATTATTCATGCTTTTGGTTATAAATAATGCACTGCCTGCATATATCTAATTTAAATAGACCCATAAAGCCCAGTGGATTAGTGACTGCATGCTGCCTAAAAGTAACAGATCATCTAGCCAAAGTCTCTTGCCTATTACCTGCTCTCAGCAAGGCTCTTCTGGAGGATAACATTTTAAAGAATTTTTTTTCTGATGTTTTTGTTGATGCAGGGATAATATTCTGTATGTAAGAGCTTAAGAAACGCAAATAGGAGTGCTGCACTGTACCAGGACACCATCTGTTTGGTAGTGCTCTTGCATAATTTTGCTGTATGGTCATCTTGTAATGATGGTACTACTGTCTCTAACAAGGAGACTTCGCATCTCATAATGCAGACAGAATAAAAGACTTGGTAGCCCTAACAAGAAGGGACAATTGTACCTCGTGACAGTTGTTCTTAGGCATCATTTAAGCAACAAAAAGAAAGAATACACTCAAACTTTACATACCACGTTGCTGAGGATGCAGTGTGAGGTGCAGTGCCAGCTGCAGGTTGAGCTTTGAGTGGTGGGAGCCTGAGACAAGATCCTGACCCTTTGCACTGGAGTGGCCCAGCCAGGTGATGGACATTGGAGGTACTCAGGAGCTGATGACTCAGCTGGAAGACCTCAGACTGTGAGGGTACAAAAGTCCAGGGCTTCTCTTCTTCATGGTCCCTCTATGGAGGCACCAGCTCTGGCTGTTATTCCGTTGCTGCACCATGTAAAATTACTTTGAGAAATCCAGACTGAGTCTGAGAGCCTGCTATGAAAAACCCTGGGTTGAGCCCTGAGGAAACCTTGTCTGACTGAGAGTGTGGGGTGTGCAGGGAGTAAACCCAGGGTCCTGTTGGGTCCCTGGAGCTGCCTGTTGTGAAGGCACCAGCAGTGGAAGTGTCTGGTGGTGGGAGTATGACTGCCAGAGTGCTGCTGAATGGTCAGACAGGGACGTTTCTGAACAGTGCTTCATACAAACATGTAGACTATAGACCTCACTTCTCTGTACTTGAATTTTGTCCATCAGTACCCACCTCCTGAATCTTCACTGTGACAGGCCTAAGAACCCTCCTGTTCTCAAGATGAGACTCAAAGTAGGCTAGAATCAAGGGAAATTTGGGTGATTTTAATTGTGTGGTATCCCACAAGGAATCCAAGGAGGATTTGTACTTCTGAGATAACAAAGCCTTTGTAGGCTGACTGCCAGTTTTACCAGCCTCTCCAGGAGAGGATTTAAATTCTGACTGATGAAAAATGTTCTGTCTTACATGAGCTCCTTTTGTGATATCCTGAGAAGTGCTGTCTATCTGAGCTTATGAATGCCCAATGCAAATTCAGTTCTGGGATGACAATCACAAGTTTTAGAACTGCCTATTGCCCCCTGCCCTTCCCTCAGATCACTCCCCCATTTCTAATATGCCAGTGCTAAAATGCAGTACATTTTCACAGAGCACCCAAGAAAGACCATTTTCACCCCTGCTTCTAAAAGGATGAATCAAGCGCACATCTCACACATCTCAACTAGTGGACCAGGTCTAGATAAAAATAGATCTTGCTCTTGGTTTCCAAATAGTGAGTGCTAAAGGTCTCACCTGGTGTTTTTTCTATTAATCATAAGAGGAATATGTTGATCAAATGAAAGTTCTCTCGCAAATGATTTTTTTCTTATTAGCTTGAAGAATGAAGGGGAGCAGAAGCAAGGGAGAAGAAACACCATTTTAACTTATTTTGTCACAATTTTTCTTTTACCCAATGATTTCAGAAAAAATAGGACATTGCAAGGAGTCATGTCTCATTAGGCATTACTGACATAGTGATTACATAGAAGCTTAAATATTCTTCCCTTAATCCATAAGGTGAAGTTCTATTTAGTGGTTACTTGTGTTTTTTTTTTTTTTTTTTTTTTTTTTTTTTTTTTTTTTTTTTTTTTAACATTTAAGCATTCCTTCTTTATAAGATTAGAAATTAGAATTGTTCAGGTATGAAGTAAAACAATATTCTGACCTGCAATAGGAAAAACATTTTCAGCAGGTTGAGGAAGGTGATGTCCTCTCTGCTCAATGCTGGTGAAGCCTCATCTGGAGTATTGGCTCTTAGTTCTGGGTGCTTCAGCTCAAGACTTTCTGGGGCAAGTGCAGGAAAGGGTTACTTAGCAAAGGGACTGCATCCTCACATGAGGAAAGGCTGAGAGAGAGTTGGGACTCTTCAGCCTGAAGAGAAGTTTTGGCAGAGGAAGGTACATAAATATCCGAGAGGGACGAAACAGAGTCAGAATTGTCTCAGAGCCACAAGGGAGAACTACAGGCAATGGGTGCAAAATGATACATATGAAATTCCATCTGAACACAGAACAATTTTTTTTGCTGCAAAGGTGGTCAGACACTAAAACATTGCCTGTAAAGTTTCCATCCTCAGAGATGTTCATAATCTTACTGCAAACTGTCCTGAACAACCTGCTCCAGCTGACTCCTCTTGAGGGAGGGAGGTTGGACTAGGCAGTCCCATGAGATTTTTTCCAATCTCAATGATTCTGTGAAAGGAGAAGATGGCTAATAAATACCTGAGGTGAGTAAAAGTGTTCTTTGCCCATCTAATATTGAATTTGTGATTTAGAAGTTTGAAGGAATACCTCAGCTTTCAATTTAAAACAAAACCAGAAAACAAAAATATCTTTGTAAGTTAACCTATAAAATGAAAGCTAAGTCAAATAGCAAGGCTGTTTATTTCCCATTTTCCACAGCACTGTAGTTAATGTCTCCTGTAGGTTCCAGCGGCTGCTGCTGGGGACAGAGAGAATTCTCTCTGGTCAGAAATGCCACAGATATATCTATTTGTGGCAACAACTCTCCTCCATCAATATCAGCTGAACAGGATTCCTGCCTCTGCAGCTTGACTTTTAGTCACCTTTTCAGCTATGCTGCAGGCCATACAGCCTTCACCTCAAGGGGCTTGGAGACCCAACAGGAAGTTCAGCATTCCTCTTTGAAAGAACTTTTTCATTTGCCAAGGAGCAGCAAAGCCCCTTCCTGTCCTTGCAGCACATTAGAACATGGGACAGTCAGTGTGCATGCAACCACTGTGTCCATCAGCTCTGAGTCCTACACGTTCACAGCAATCTGCTCTTAGAGACACAGGGGCTTCAAGAGCATCAGGGATCCACTTTTCCCTGAAGAAAAAAGATATGGTAAATCTATCAGCAGACAGTGCATTAATTTCTTATTGAATCACTATTAGCTATGTCTGCTGCTTTTCTTTAGAGTCCAAGGGATTCTCAGCTGCTTTTCATCTGACTGGTCACACAGCACACCATAGCTTGGTGTTTAGGAGATGGACAGGAGAAAAATCTTGCCTTCCAAGCCTCCCTGAAACCTAAGATCAGATTTATGCTGCATAATTCTACTACATTTCTATTCTCAAAAAGGAATCCCCAAAACCCCCAAATAGTATATACCCTAGAAGTAAAGGCATATAGCTTAATGGAAGGAAAAAAAATATCAGTGCTGGCTTTAAGAAATAAACTATCCTGCAGTAAGTTCAGCAGCTGCCTTCTCCAAATAGAATCATCAAAGTTTCATAATGAGACATAAAAAACCCACCTCCACAACAAATACTGATGGTGGAAAGGAATACTGAAAATCAAGGATGAATTGAATTATTACTGCCATGCTAGCCCTTTCTACTCCAACAGTAATCACTTTTAAACTTACACAACAGATGAGGTATTATAGGATAGCACAGTGTACCATAGCCAATGCACCAAAGGAAATCACACAAATAGAAAAGGAGGTGGCAAATTAATAATTAGGCAATACAGCCTTACTTCTGTTCTGGGAAGGGCTTGAAGGGAAAAAAAATCACGCAAATTATTATTTGCATCGTAGTTGGACATGTGTTTGATAGCTGTTACCTATGACGCTTCAAAACTGATCCAGTGAAAAACTAAAGAAAATCTCTTATCATATCACATAATTGTAATCTCACTTGACAGGTAGTTATTTTTCTCTTGGTAGCTTTATATGTAGAGTTCTTCTCATCTTCCCCATCTACATTCTCACAGTCAAAACCTAAACCACTCAATGTTAGAAGAAATTGAAGTTTGCTGCTTGCTGCTTCTCAGCAATCCCAATGCAGACTGAAGGTTTCGATTTACTACTAACCTTCATTTCATATTTTCTGTCTTCCATCTGCTAATAGGAATTTCAGCATTTGCACATGTCCACTCAACCCCCTGTATTTAAAATAAAAATTAATTTTATAGGGTTTAGAAGTAAACTCTGAACTTGGTAGTTATGCATTCACTCCAGACACAACAATCAACAAGATCTCAAAAGATTTATGCTGATTATGCAAAATCTTCACAGCTGGCTTGCCAGATGCGTGCTTTTTTTTTTTTTTTTTTTTTGGCATGCAAGAAAGAGGCACCACCATCCATCCCAACACAATGATTACAGCATGATTTCTCTCTTCAGGAAAGAAACATAAGTACTGAATATGGGTATTAGAGTTTATCTGAGTGTTAGACTGGAGTACCACTCAGTTCACTCACTCTCATTGACGTCACATGTGTGTTTTAGCCCACATGCTCTGGAACACACTGCTTTCTTCTCTTGATGAAGTCATGCACATCCCTACGCAATCTGATTGAGAGCTAGGAGGTATCAGGTAAGAAAGCCATGGGCAGTTTGGACAATATTTCCCAGAAGAGATATACCACATGTGCTTCCTGTGTCTAACATCCAGTCCACAGGAGAGCAGGTGGCACACTGAGAAGAGAGTTGGCAGAAAATTTAAGTGAGAAGGAAAAGTAAATTTTGCCTGAGGTGAGATCATCATACCATCCTGCTGAAAACATTGTATCATCTCTGAAGCATTCCTCTCTGTATCCTGAGGGCAGCCAGTTCACAGATGACACCATTTTGGGAAATCTACTTTATAAAGATGAAAGTCTCCTCTAGGGCCAGTATGTGGAAAACTTGGGAGAAACAGTTTTCTGATGGGCTCTTTCCACAACCCTCCTAGACTTCAATAGTTTTTGGTATAAATGGATACACAGATTCCCAGAGGAACAAGTTCCTCTGGAGCCAATTTATATAGATTAGTAATATTTCATCATCTCAATACCATAAAGCTGGCTTTAGTTTATTTACTCAAAACCAAACAAAAAAAAAAAAAACAAAACCAAAACAAACAAAAAAACCCCTAAACAAACAAATCACAGACTCAGAATTTTATTTTTTTCACATTTTCTTAGTGGAAATCTCATCACTTGTTAGCATCCAGAATCTACATTCTCATTTCCCTTGAGGATTTCAGCACACTTGGTGAACTCACCCAGCTTTCAGGGTGTGAAATGTTTCTCTTTTACTTTCAGTTTTTCAGAAATGTCTGAGCTCTTGCAAATCAGAGATTACCAACTTCATCAACAAGTCGCTTGTGGATGACCATTAGATAACAGAAATCTCTCTCTCCAGAAGAAGCTACAGGTGTCTAACCTACTACTCCTACCTCCCTCCACCTTCAGCAAAAACTCGGCACAACACAAACAATCCTTCAAAAGAAATCTTGCTAAAAGAAGATATTGATCTTTTCCTCCCTTTCCTTTAGCCTCCAGTTTTCTCCCCTTATTAGAAATGGAGTTAGTTTACCCTATTCCTCACCCAGACTGCAAACATTAATAATACAGAATGAGATTCGCACTTGCCTGAAGCAATTTTATTTTCCACTAGCTGCCCACTAAATAGCAGTTAGAAGCTATTCCAGCAAATGGAGTGCTCCATGGCCTAGGGGGATGACATGCCACATTCTCCTTCACAGTCATTGCTTTAGTTCCCCTGCAGATTATCTAAATTATCCACAATACAGCCTTCTTCATTATAGCTATAGGAATGAAGCAGAACTATATGAAATTTTAACATTTCTACAATGCATCACTAACTCCATCATCAGCTCAATATATTCATTAATATTTGGAATATTCACAAGCAGAAGTTGGATAAATTTGCTGGTCCATTATAACACTGTTTTCGAGAAGGAAAAAAAATCTAATGTTTCCACAAACAAATTAACACAGAATTGAGGGTATTTTTGCTGTATGAGATCTCTTCAGCAAACCATTAAACACAAAACCCACTTTCAAATGTTTTTCACTGGGACAACTTATCTCTTTCTAGTATTAAAACAAAAGTCAACCTTTTGTGATTAAAATGTGTCTTTTCCTTCAAGATGTCTATTTGATGTAGCTGCAGTGTGAAGCCAGTACAAATTTATCTGAAGCATGAAACTCCAAAAGTCTGTTTTCTTCAATTTGTAATGATACCTAGGTACACATCTGAAAAAAGCCTGGAGAAGAGGGATGGACTTCATCTGAACTACAGGGGGACCAAGCTGCAATACTTTAAACACAGACCATGAGTGAATTTTGAAACCAATGAGTTAGAAAAAGCAGAATGAATGCAAAGAACACACTTTTCAGAATAGTGTTTCTTATTATGCAAATGCAAAAATTCTTTACCTTATGTGAATCATAGGACAAAGGATGAAAATCAAATGAGAAACAGAAAGCAATTTGCACTAGGTGTAATTAGTGGGCAACTACAAAGACATGACTTCCTTAGATCTGTGTATCAGATATGGATACCAGCACAGGCTCTGCAGAGGGAAGTCTTGTATTAAATCAAATCATTGAAGTATTGGAAGAAATCATGAACAGAAAAACAGTTATATAACCAAAAGGTTTGAATTGTTGTTTTGTTGGGGTTTTTTCCTATACTCTGTCTTGCCATAGGCTTTTAAAACAACTAAGCAGCAGTGAAATAAATCAGCAATGTTTACGAATGAGGGAGCAAGTGGCTTAAAAGATGGAAGGTGGAGGAGGCATGAGATGGATAATTACTCAGTATTGCAGTAGAGGTAAGTAATTAGTGGAAACTCTTGAGTTTGTGCTATTCATTTTATTGCATCTTAACCTTGAAAGCAGTGTTAGTGGTAGGGCAAGGAAGTGTGCCACTGATAGAAAGAGCATTCAAAGGAGTGAGGATGAGAAAGGACTGTGAAACCTGAAGGACCTCACCTGGCAGGTGAAACCCATTAGAAACAAGCATAAAGCAAGGAAAATTGCTCCTAATTTTATACATGGCCATTCGCAGAGAAAGAATTGGAGGTCCCAGTAGCTGGTTCCACAAAGTAACAAGCAAGCACTCAATAGCAGTGAAAAAAATAAGGAAATGTTTGGAATTAGCAAAAGAAGGATAAATAGAACAGGTCACTCTGCCACTGTTTAAATTGACAATTCATCTTACTGAACATAAATATATAAGAATAGTGTGTGTGTGTAGGGCTGAAACCCTTGGCTGCAAATAATCTACAATTAGAAAACCAAAAACCAGAAGGGGGAACAGGGATAAAAAAAATGTCAAAACAGTAAAAAAATGTGTGGCTTTCCTATGAAACAGGCAATTGATAGGCAAAGTATTTCAGGCAGTGGCAGGGATTTAGGCAGGCTATAACAGGTGTGCAAAATAATAAAAGGGACAGGGATTGATGAACTTTTCAAGGCAGTCCAGTAAATGAACCTACAGGGAACCATGTTCAAAGTAGCAAGGAAGGCACAGGGTAGCATAAACCTGCAATATCTTGCTTGAGAAAGTTGTGAATACAAAAATGGTTATATGGGTTCAAGGGAAAAAAAAAGACAAATGTTTAGGGGTTAGGTATATTTGGCATTACCAGACAGACAAACTACACCAGAACTGGCAAATCCCCTGTACTGAATAAAGCAGAATGCTCAGAGAGCATTCACACATGTGTGTTAAGCCTTGTACATGCTTGCCTTGTTTTTACTCTTCCTCAGGTATTTTTATATGGCTGCTGTTCATTTTTTTGGTCTTAGTGATTAGCTGCTTCACTTCAGAAAACTGCTTTGGAACACCCTAACCCCAATATAAACTGTTCCTCTGCCTCTGTCCTGTAATACTTTCCCTATGGGAAGTTCAACCCCCATTTCCTACCCTATGCACTTCAATATCTCTGCTTTCAATCTAGACTTGTGCTGAAACAAACAAACAAGTTCCCATATTTCCAGTGCAATTTCCCTTAAAAATGCATCAGTTTTACTTTAACTCCCCCTGCCAAGACAAAGCAAAACTCTTTTAGTATTTTTACTTTTATATTACATACATACACTTTTCAATATGGCCATTTTTCTTCTTTGCCTCACTAAACTATCATGAACTCTGCTTCCATCATTTAAATTCCTTTGAGGCGGGCAGTTAAATTAGTATAAAATTATTGAAAAGAAGAAGGGAGTTTAGCCCATGCTGTACATGAATTATTTCATCCACCACGGTGGATTTATAATGTTACCTTCTGTTTAATAGTGAAGAGCAGAACAACTACAGTTGTTTATAAAGAGGGAATTAGAGGAAGAAGAACAGTTGCCTAAGCTGAAATTTAGCTGCAAACACTACAAACAAATTTTCCCTTGCTCTTGGGAAAATGGTGTTATATTCTGTTCAGGACATTGACGCTGTCAGGGTAGCTCAGTCAATTCTGTTGGATAACATTTTCTTTATACATATGAATAAAAGAAAAAGTTATATATAAATAATTTTACCTGAATTTAATGTAGAAATAATATTTTTTTTAAAGCTTTCCTTGTTGCTCAAAAAAACAGTGATAAAAGTGCAAGAGGAGGAGTGAAAAGTAAAAAGACTTCTAGGGACAAAAAGAATAACGTAACCTTTGAAAATTTGCTAAAGCTTAAGATTTGTCTGCTCAGACACTGCTTCCTACCTCCATGTAATTAGATTTTAATTTTCTTTTTACATCCTTTTCCTCTACAGATTCTGAGAAGTAATTATTTCAATATCAATTGATTTGAAGGAACAGTCCCAGGTCTGAATTAAGCAGCTTATGGAAGTTTGTCTTGTTCCTGGTTAAACATTCCTGCTATGCAGCTGGGTAAGCTGCTTGCAGTAATAAAAACCAGATGAAATAATGGAATTGTGCTCGTGAGCCCAGGCTTGCTTTGGCTAGGGGGAACTTCTCAAATGTCTGTTATCAATGTCAGGGATTTAGAGAAAGCCTTCCCAAACAATCAAGCAGAGACAGAAACAAGGTATAAGCTTGATTTCTTCCCTCCAGTGTGCTTTTCATCAAAACAATATAAAATTTTACATGTTTATAAGCAGTACATAACACAAACTGTTCTTCTGCCTATATTGTAAGAGACAGGTGACTTCACAAACACGAGGTCTTCACCTTCCACATACAAATGCCAGTCTAAAGAGACCTTCAAATTGGCAGTTTTTGCTTCCAGCCATAAGTTCAGGGAACTTAGCAAACCAGAAATAAAAATAGCTAAAAATTTAAATTTTAAAAAATATTAAAATTCAGACCCAAGAAACCCACAAGACAGTGGACAACACCGTGAATATTTTTGAAGTGTTTGTCACAAATTACTCTTTCTTTGGCTTTTCTTCTATTTTACCTTTTTACTTACAGCCAGGAAAGTGACTAAGGAAAAAAGCATAAGTGCATAAATTTAGATAACATTAGTTATTAAAGAAAGCATAAGTATGGACTGGTCAAGAGCAGGAAAAAAATATAAACCCAAACAGAAAAACAATGCCTACCACACTTGTGAATTCTTATGTTCTCCTTCTGTGATTCCTGCAGATCAGTT
Organism: Passer domesticus; assembly: GCF_036417665.1. NCBI lineage: Eukaryota > Metazoa > Chordata > Aves > Passeriformes > Passeridae > Passer > Passer domesticus. Next base: position 40,023,010 of record NC_087479.1, read on the forward strand.
TGCACAAGCCCCACAGCAGCAGGTTCCCATCAACCTCTCTTTTCTACCAAGTGGAAATGGCTGCTCAGATTAGAAAATGCACAGCACATGGGGCAGCCACCACTTCTCTGAGTAACCTGTTCCACTGTCTCACCATCCTCACAGTAAAGATTTTCTTCTCTGCTGAAAGATGGAGAGGGACTTTTTACAAGGGCATTTAGTGATAGGACATTAAATATACATAATGTGCACTCATGGAGACAGGATATTTTATTATTAAGGAGGGGAATAAAATCTTTGCTCCATGGAGAGCAAAATTAGAAAACAGCATTGCACCAACAATACCCAGAAACATTTTTTCTATGGCCCTGGTGGACACTCCACTAAGATGCTTACCAGACTTCAGCAAGAATCTTCATTCTCTAGATATTCCATGCCCTTAAATTGAAACAGCTAATGAGATTCCAATAGTATCTCACAAACTCAGCTCTTCTAATCAGGCTTTTTGGGATTCAGATATTCTCACTTTTGCTCTTTCCTGAAAATTAGCCCTCTATAGTCTGACAACCCGTGTCCACTTAACAGAATAATTCTTCCAAAGCCTTTTCAGAAAAAAATGCACAATCCTCAAAATTCTGGACTTGGGGGCTTAGCTTCTCACTGGTTAAAAATGATGCAACAGCTAAAAAAAGGCTTGAAGAATACTCTCAGTGGGGCTTCTAAAATAATCATGCTTCACATATGAACACCACATACAATATAATCAGTTGTGGAAAGACACAGTCAAATGGAAGCATCTTTCAAATCGTTGCCTCTTTCAGTCAGTCTGTTCATTCCTTCAGGTCCTCCCTCATTTTCCAGTGCAAGCCTCCTCATTCCTCATAAATGTCTATTATTAAAGTTACTGTTATGTAAAGTTTCAGCCCACTTAGTTACCTTTTCTCCTACCCCTAGCACAAGCCAGTTGATACCTTTGTTTGGTTGCAGCCCACCTAAAATCCTAACTATTCCACACAGGCTGCAGCTAACTTGCTAGTCAAGGACAGGGAAGCAGACTCTGCATTTCAAGCTAGCATTGCACCATCCAGCAGGGAGAAATGTCCAGACAGAATCCAGGATACAGTGTCATTTATAAATCAAATCAACATTCACAAATGGAGTTTGCAGACTGATAATATGGCCATCCAGTGTTTCAGCCTAATTTCTTAACCAGCCATCTGAGACGTACAAACTGACCATTAAACAATTCCAAAAATAAGAGAGGATAAATGCCATATCTGTCACATTAAAGAACTGTGCAAAGAAAGCCATTTATGCCACACAAGAGGCTATTTCCTTGATCTTTTGAAATCCTCACCTATTCCTCACCACTTTATACTTTTTTCTGAGCTACATTTGAAAATGGACAGTTCTAAGCACAAACACTGATTATTTAAACACTGTTCCTACTGTTGCCTGTACTTGACTTTCCTCAGGAAAGGGTCTGGGAAGATGCCAAAGTAACTGCCAGGAAAGACACAATCACACTACAAAAGGACTTTCAGACACATTCTTCCTGAGCCAAATTTCTTTTCCATTTCAGTTGTATCTTCACCTTCCTCTGGAATTGTAGACTTCTGCCACTGACTTGGAAAAATCTTATGCTCAAAAGACCTTGAATAATCAGGTCATCACAACTTCTCACTGAGGACTTTACGTATTTTTAAATTATCATGTATTTGGGTTAGATAGCAGCAGCTAGATGAAAAATGCCAGAATCCCTAAACAGTTTGCATTGGGAGGGACCTTTAAAAGGTCACCTAGTCCAAACCTTCTGCAAAAGGTGGGAACACCTTAGGTAAAGCTCAGTTACATCCATTTATCAATACTTTGTGCTTGAGATCACCACACTACAACATTCACAGTCTCCCATGGGTGAGCTCTGAGACTGACATGCCTGCAGTTTCTGCACAAGATTCAGCAGTTCTCAATGTCAGTGAGGTGGAGTGGCACACACAGTGTTTGCAGCCACACTGTGCTAGCACACAAAAGTTACATCCTGGGTGTTTGAGGTAAAGATATGATTGAAGTTGTATATTTTTTCTAGAACAGCAGGAGTCAAACTTAAGATTAGATATCTTAAACTACACAAGAACTGGAAACTATCTTAGACATTAACCGTGAAGCATCACATTTCTGTGTCTTGCTCCTAGCTTGAACCAAAACCTTTCTAGTTCAATACAAGTTAAGAACAGGAGTCACACTGATAACTCCTCTCCACATGCTGTCATTGACCTTGCTTTGGGTGTTCACTGAAAGAAGGACAAAGACAGGCCTTGACAGCACAAGTGATTAAATGTGATGATGATGATGAAAAACACAAAATTAAGAGCTTGACCCTGAGTGCCATGTCCTCTGACATCAGCCAAGCAGCAAGGCATTTAAACACCAGCGCAAGAGTTTTGTTCTGTTATCTGTCAACTTCTGAAGATCTCCCCATATTTTTGACTCTGCACTCTGGATATTTATTGATTCCCCATAAATTGGATGTCCTGGAAATACTAGGCTCCAACTGGCTTTCATGCTCTGGATCTGCAGGCCCTGGAAGGTTCTTGCAACACTTTTAGACTTCACACGTCAGATCTGTGCTTGGAGTTGCAGTGCCTACAGTTTGTGCGCAACAGGATCTCAGCAGCTGGACAGGAGTCAAGTTGTATTTCCACACTACAGACATCGGTCAAAATGTTTTACTTGAAACATTTTATAGCCAATAAAGATTTCCACAAAGTGCTGCTGAAGATATGTCAGTCAGTTGTATTCCTGAACTCCCCTTCCAGGCTGTTAAAATAAAAAGCGAAAAAACAACAGTCTGCCTACCTCTTGATTCTCATGCTGCCACATAAATCATAAAAATGTTTAAGTGCTGCATCTTCTGAGCACTTCTCTCTGGCACAAAATGTCCCATTCTGTGGATAAAGTAGTTCAGATACAGAATAAATAACTTATTTACCCAAAGTGGTGCCATTTCTTCAAAAAATCAAGAAAAAAATCATACACAGCTGGTCTATTCTGCTATCAGAGGTGAAAAAATCTTAGGGTAGAAAATTTGTCTGTATCTTTAAAAATAAAATGGACTAACAAGGCTAGAATGAGCTGGTAGGTGTATTTCAGAACATAAAGTAATGTTCAATGAACAAAAAAATATCATTAAGGGGTAAAAGTGCCTTTAACTGATATGTTCCTAGATTTATCCATCCAAATTTGAAAAAAAGTAGTGATGGATTAATGCTTTTATTGTGCATGTATCATCTGTGGGATTCGACTTACGGATGGTGGCATCCAGAATGAGGAATCTGCCCTACAGTCTTCAGAGATGATGTACCAGAAGGAAATGTAACCAGAAAGATAAAACTTCATTTACTGTACTCAGGTATTTTAACAAATTTCTTTCAGGCCTATAATGCTTGGTTAAGACACTGACATTGCATCTCAGAGCTCCCTCTGGTAACCCTGAAGACGTATCAAAGGAATGTGCTATTAGTTAGTACTGCATTATCTGAAATAAAGGTAGACTTATAATATATACAAATAAAGGTAGACTTAAAAATATACTGATGACTTGAAGTAGCCTTGTGAAATATATTGAGGCTTTTTATTGTTTTCCCCATGATACAAGTGTAGTCGATTGCCAAAATCAACAATAAAATCTAATAAATAAATAATAATAATTTTGTTTTGACTTCACAAATTCCAGACTTGCATGCATTTGTCTTTTTTTAACTAAGAAATTATACTTTCATTTTAAACTATAGGTAATTTTTCCATGAGTGGCAAATATTTTAATGTCTTGCAACCATTTTAGGAAGTTTCCATCCCCTTCTTCACCCATGTTACTCATGTACAGCAATTAATTAACATTTGTAAAAGTGAGTGGGAGGACCCTCTATGGAAAAGGCAAGTGGCTTTAGGGAGGAGGAGAGCAGATGATGAATGTACAGGGTTGGTACAGTAGTTAACTGAACAGAAATTTTCTCTTTTGGGGCAGTATCTTTCTAAGAGACTCTCTTCTATTTGTGTCCACTTTCTTACCAAAATTTTCATCCCCTTACTTGTGATGGATCTTACCCTTATAAGGCTGGTTTTTATGAGGAGAATAATTACATGTATATGTGTGTGTCTCTTCTGGTTTCACATCTCCATCACTGGCTCACCAGCCAAGACAAAATAATTTTTAAAAAGCACTTCTAAATTAAAGAGATCATGAGTCAGAATGTACCCTCATAAACATTTTTTTTCCCCTTAACTTTCTTAATTTTTGATGCTGAGGAATAAATATCAATTTATTAGGTTTCCAGGAGGGTAGATACTGGTACATATGTTACATGTCCACATCATAGTGTAGACCCATTTCTCTCAGAAACATTCCCAGGTGAATTTTGAGTTAATTGGATGGGCTAAGACAACTGAGAAAACACTCCTGCTTGTTGGTCAAACTAATGAATCCAGGACTGTGAGCTCAAATTTATGCAAATTTTCAAGATGAACTTAATACTGAGAAACATCAATTCAGCTGAACATGTAAGCAAATGAACTGTTTGAATCATGTGAATGTTCCCACTGGGATCAATAAGCTGGCCGGTGTTACTGCCACAAAGCATACTAGAATAAATGCCCCTGCTGAAAAATGGAAGGTGATACTGCAAGAAGCCCCATATAACTAATGAAATTCAGAATTAAGGTACAGAAATGAAAAATAAGAAAGAGGGAAAAAATGAAAACAAGAAACAATCTTCAACAGACAACCTTTACAGACGTTCAAACAGTGCTTGTGAATGGTGCAAGAAGAGGAACATATGACGATTTTTGTCAGGGCAGACATGGTTGTTCTACTCTGTTTTTGAAGATAAACTCAGAACAGGCTACTGCCAAAATCAGCACCCAGGTCTTAGCTGCCCTGATTAATTTCCAGCTCTAATTGAAGATCAGGGCTATAATTTTGAGCAAAATACCTTGCCAGTCCTTTTTAAAATGTCCAATTCCCAGTTTGGGTTTTCTTTCATATTCTGAAGTACTTCTAAGTAAAATTGCTTTTATTATAATTTTCAGTCTCTCTGGGAGCAGAGATTTTTTTTCTTTTGATCTTCACATATATCACTAAATAAGGTATCTTTATTCCTGACACTTTCTTGGAGAAGGTTTAAAAACTTTGTCGCTTTCCATGGTTACACTGCACTTGTCCTCTAGTGATCTCAGCAGCTACACCTGGTTTCAGTGGGATAAGTGCTGACACACCACCGGCTTTTGCACGAGAAGTACGGCTGCAGGTTGGCTCCTGACCACACTGGACGGTGGAACAAATGTGGGAACTGACAATGCCATCTTATGGTGGACATAGAAACTGCAAATGCAGTCTGTGAAAGAGACACAAAAATGGCTGTAGCCCTGGCTAAGTAAATGTGGAATGCTTAAGGACGCAGCTTAAAGTGTGGAGATGAATAGTTGTTAATGGCCAGCTTTCTTTAAGGGCTTAAACCCAGCAGGATTAATTTAAATGCCAAAGCTGAAGACTTGGCTTGTGATGGCAAGTGACTATAGGAAAGGAAAAAGAAAAGTGGAGAGAAATGCTCTCACATCCTCTTCTCGCTGACTTTAAATTTCTCTTCTCACCTGTTCAGGTCCCTTAGCACAAAACCAGCACTTACTCAACATGGATGACATGCCCAAAGTGTTTCTATGCACAACAATAGCAGCATTCTTCCCTTGAAGCTGGGGTATCCAGAAGTTAGGACTCTGACTGTTGGTTGCCCAGAGGTTCAGAAGATGACAGAGAGTGGGGCACCAAATGCAGTGAGGTGCATTCCTACTGGAGAGGAACTGTGAGTATGGCCTGCAAGTTTCTATGGGAACCACCCATATGGGTTTTTATCATTGGACTGTCATTACATTGAAGCTCTGACTTTAATAACTGCTTCCTGGAGGAGGAGGAATACTGAGGGGAAAAAAAAAAAAAGGATATCAGTACCAGTCAAAATTAATGGAAAAACTTTGGTTTTCAAACAGCAAGATACAGAGCACAGTTGAGGTTCCCCTGCTTAGTGTGAAGGCTGAGAGACATGTGTGGAGAAGAGAAGATGGGGTTAACCTGGTGCAGATGAGGTTTGTGTGCCATGCCATCTTCATCACTTCTCTGCTTGGAGATGAGAAGCTGGATTCCAGTAAGTCCAGATTATTTGTGACAGCTGCCAACAGGGAACCAGCCTTACACGTGGTGGGCTGTGGTCTCACTGTTGGGGTATTCCTAGTGCTCCTTCTGCTCCTTTATGTCTGATTTATTTTTTTCCTTAAAATGCAGTAAAAGTTCCTACAGTAAAACAACACCATTAACATTTCAGACAAAGCTTGTCTTGTGATAGCAAAAGTATTGTGAATTTAACCTGTTCTCAATGAATAATTGTTCAGTGAACACTCTAGCCTTCAGCTGGGAAAGTGTGTGAATATGCATTTTGGAGCCATTTATGTAATTTCTACCTTTTTTTTTTCATCTTACTTTTACTTTTGGTGTTTACTTTTACTTTTTACTTCTCTGTTGAGAAATTTAACTCAGGCCAGTGCCCTGAAAGGGAAAGAAAAGCTGCCTGGGAGGAACTGCACACATGCTGAATATTTATATAGAATGACAAAATGACAATGACATTTGACTTCAGGTTTTCTTTGACAAAAACAGTTCCATTCAGCTGTGACCCATATCTCTTTGTCCTGACAAGCTGAGGAAAACATAAAACACTGGACCAAAATTGAATATGGCCTGAATTCTTCATTTTGTCCCCAGAAAACTCTGACTTATATTTTATACATCTAAGTGGATTAATATGTTTTAGAGTGAATTTTAAAATTTCATAAATGTTATTCTTGGTTCTATTTTTCCATAGCCCAGTTTGTCAAGTGCTGTTAAAACACATCCATAAATGTAATTATTTTTTTTCCAAGAACCTTGTTTTCCAAGGAACATAACAATAAACTAACAAATAGACTGAGGATAAGAAGGGTGTGATATAGAGGAAAAGTGGCTGAGATGATTGCTCTCTTTTTGGTAAGACTACATGTAATAATAGCGCCTTCCTCTAGTAAAATTTGTCCTACTTTTCTAAAACATTCTAGCATATCTCTAAATCCTGCAGCTCTGCCAGAGTGACAGTCCATCAGGATCTGGCTGGATTGTTCATGTGATTTGGAGAGCACTGCCAGGAAACTGGGGTAAATATGGAAAATAATATTGATATCTTGACACATCAGGATCTGCAGCATCAAAACTTAATGAGTCCCTGTTGAGGCTGCATCCAAAATAACCTCTTCAGAATTAAATGGAAAGCCATGGTTCTGAACAGATGAAAAAGCCCACTATGATCTGTAAGCCTGGGAATATTAAGTGTTGGTTAGTTCCACTGTAAAGCCCCTTAGTTTTCTCTGTGAGCTCATAGCCTCATTCCTTCGTGTAACTATTTAAATGTCACATAATGACAATATAGATGCTGTGTACTGAGGCACTCAAGAAGCCACAGGTATCAAAATTAGCTTGCTCAACTTTCACCACTTCATGTATAACTCTTGCTTTCAAGTTATAGTACACTAAATCTCACATTAAAATAGAGTACTTGGAATGGAAACATTAAAATACAATCATTTTCCCAGAACAGTAAACATAAAAGTTTAAATTTATTTGCAAAAGAAAAAAAATTACATAAATAATTTTATGATAAATATGCATTAAATATCTGAGCAATAATATCTTTCAGCATTCTGCTCACAGATGAGTTTCTGTTTTTCACATCAAAGAGTTATTAGCTTAAAAATCCAAATCAAAACCTCACCCCTAGCTCAGGAATTTGAATCCAACCTTGCCTTGCTCCTGACTAATGCACACTACCTCTATCCTGCACAGCTGTAGTACATTTTTCTTGCTCTCCTTTGGTGATGAATCTGCGCAGTCTGTGTGTTAGCTGCAAAGTCACAAGAGTCACATAAATATCTGCAAGATAGGCAGACAATGATGCTTCTGGAATTTTTCAAAAACAAGGGGAAATAACAGAAAATAAAACAACGCATCTGGAATCTAAATCAAGGGTTGTTTACCTTCTAGCACACAAAAACAAACCTTCCAAGGAGAACATTCTATCATTCTTGCTCTTTGCGTAATACCTCTGGGCCCTTTTATAACATGTAACTATCAGATGCCAAAAATCCCAACTCACACAGATTATTATTGCAATGCTTGGAAAGTTATTCCAATGAATCAGGCACACACACACACGCACAAAAAGAAGAGAGCTATCTCTGTTCATTCAAAGGCTGTCCCACAGTTGCTTAAGGTTATAGTCTGATTCACTTGGCTTCCCTAGGTTTTTCACAGCTAGCAGAGACCTTGGATGCTCTGAGACTCCTGTATGCCAATCAAAACAAATTCTTAATAAACAAAGAAATCTTGCCTTTGAAATCCAGAGAGAATCATGCTGGCGAGGAGCAGCTATGCAATATTTTCCTTTCTGTCAAAGCAGCAGTAACCTTCTTAAAAGAATTCAGGAAATGTCAAAAAATATCCTTTTCTCATGCTCCAAACCGGATTTTTTCCCCTATTGTCTTCACAGGATGAGCTGTTGGAGAATACCAGTGTTATTTGATTTTAGCAATGAGGAGTCAAGCAACTTTAAGCATCATGACTATTTCAGCATCTGCCTCAGCAGAAGTTGTAGCATGGCTTCAGAGAGAAAGTGCTCCAGTTTTCACTCCTTTTGAGGTCTGAGGACACTCTACTTCTGCTCATAGTATAGCTTTAGAAATCTTGAGTAATGAAGATAGTAAGCTAAGGGCAAGAATAGGTTTAGTTTTCCTTTGAAGAATTTAGTTTTACTACTAAAGCTCAACTTTTGAAACACTCACAGAAGTTAAACTGGAGATTTAGGCTCCTGGAATGTGAGGGTACTCAAAGTGTTTTAAAAAATTACTGATAGATGGTGAACTCTGCAAGCCCAAATGCAGCAGGCTTGAAGGAGTGAAGGGGATGATTAGTTTATCTCACCTTCTATTTGCCTATGCTTGCCTATTGCAGTAATATGTGAGATTGCTGTCAATGCTTTCCACTGCAGTCTTCAGCTGATTTATATAGAATATATTGATTCGAAATTGCCAATAACCAAAGCTATAAATCTGTGTTACCCAAACAGATATTGTGATTCCCTTGGTTGTAGGGATAGAGATGGCTCAGCTAAGACAGGCAGTATGCTCAATTTACATCTATCCTTTGGCTGGGATCAATACCAAAGTCTGAGAGATCTTGTTGCATGTTAATTACAAGGGGTTCCATGTGTCCTGAAAAAAGATGTCAACAGCATCAAGAGGCTGGTGTTTATTGAAAAGCACAGAGAAGGGGAGAGAGCATAGCATTATTCTTGGAGTCCAAGATGATGAGCATCCTTTGAATGGGACAGATAAAATCATGTTAAAGGACAACTTTAGACTGTAACAAAGGTGCCTGTAAAATGAAATGCATCTGCAGGAAAGGCTTGAAAAGTCAAGAGACTCAGACAGAGTACAAACATCTTTTCTCCTTCTCATCTCTCTTTTTGCTCTCATAAAATGTGACCTCTCTCCAAGGATATTTCTAGAAAGCAATTATAAGGATTGGAGGGTAAGACAGGAGAGAAGTACAGGGAGCACAGAGCTAACTCCTCCACATGTTGGCCATGAATTTGAATTCTATCTGTTTTGATCATGGAGAAAGGAATTGCCTAATGTCCATACGCCCACACCTCTCCCGCACTTTGCTTTAAAGGGGATTTGTTCTGATTCATCAAATGACTCCTCTGAAACAACTGGCCTAAAAATGTCCCTCATCCTTTGCTTTTATCTTCTCTGTTTAATCACTGTTTTAAAGAATAAATAATAGTAAAAAAAAGACAAACAAAAATAAAACAAAACCCAGGAAGATAAAAAGGAACCTTCAGCTTATTTTTGCAGAGCATTTTGGATTTCACACATGACTACTAAGGTATTTCTGAAGCAGAAATTAAAATATGCCAATTTTTCTTGATACTTCTTTCCTTAGCTTTGCCCACTGCTTAGCCTTTCCATCAGTACTGCCTTGGGGGTTAAAAGCAAACTCCAAACGGTCTGTGAGGACTCTGTTGAGTTTTGAGTCCTCCACTACAGCTGCAGAGGAAAACAACACTTGGATTTGGTGTGATCTCACCAGAAAACTGAAATGAGAGGTATTTTGTCCACATAAGCAAATTAACAATTAATACTCTAGAACCACTCACTAAGGAAAGTATGGAAAAATTTATACAATGCTGCTCTGTGAAGCAACTGGTAGAGTTTGCTTTCAAAACATTGGTTCTACATGATAGCACGTGCTAATATGTTGGCACAGCCTCAAACACCTCTCCAGTCTCTGTCCATGCTGCTCAGAGAGTAATGGGAGAGCCACAGAGGGGAATGCAGATGTGCTGACTCAGCAAGCATGTACCAGGAGTCCTTCCACTGCAAAAACTGTTTCAGGATTTGACAATGATCAGCTGTGGTTAAATTGGAGCCCTGTGTTCACTCTGCTGCTTGCCGAACCCTGGGGCCAGGATCTGAGTGTGATGCCATATGATTATTTTACTGCTGAGAATAAAGAAATATGCATTTAACTTCTGGCACCTGCAACATGCCTGCAGGTAGTGCTTGTTCAGTAACAGAACCAACTAAATCCTTATGTGTGACTTCTCTGTGGCTCATTTATTTCACTTAACTTCTGCCTTCGCATGCAATACAAAGTATAAACAACCACATTTCAGCATAGAGATATATACGTGCTCAGCCCAGTAGATTCTTACATGCACAGGAACTTGAATTGTGCTCATCTGTAGCACTGCAAGAGATGAACATACACACCTGGCCCTAAGCTGTCTCTTGTAAATTTGTAATATAGGCACTGGAGTCAAAACAAGTCATTCATTTCTTTCACAGCTCCTCTCTTCCTCAAGTGAAATTTTTAATTAAGTGGCTGGTAATCAGTGCTGCCTGCAGCATACCTGCTGATCTAAATCAGCTTGGGCCAGTTTTCCATAGTCTTGTTCTGGAGCCAAAAGGCATGATAATGTACATGGGTGAAACCTGTCTGCAAAGTGTAAATAAACAGATCTAAATGTTCAACCATCCATAATTGCAATTTCCCCTTTGAACGATCAGTGGAGTCCTCCAAACCGTTGTTCTCCTTTGTTGTCAGCACATGTTTAACCTCCTGTCCTTATTCAAGGACAAAAACAGACATGATCTGACAGTGAGACTCACACTTTTCAGATCTAGAAAGTTGCCACAGGGGAGATGAATAATATTAGTGCTGTAGCCCAGAATCCTGCATTTTTGGTAGGAAAAAATTTAGTACCCACTAAATTAGTATGTGTGTGCATGGGAACACCCTTAGGTTCAGCTTCAGAAGAAAAACCCAAGTTAAATTTTTTTTGTGCATAACCTCCACTATGCCAACTCACTTCTCTTCTCTGTGTGCTACATAAAAATGGAGGACTGGGCCCAGAGGGAGATAGCCCAAATGAGGGCAAGGGAAGTGAAAACAGCATGAGAATAGATGAATTTGGACAGCAATCAAACCAGCCTCGTCACCACTCCCTCCCCACTATGTATTTTAATTGCATGGTTCCAAATAATCTCTTCAACTTTGGGAGGAAATCTGCTTGTCTGTGAGTGTTTGATCTGGCATTAACTCTGTCAATATCTGCAACCCCACTACCATGGGGAGATCCTGTGGTTCTTTTGGAAGAGACGAGGAGATGAAATAGGATGTAATATACTGGAGCTTGCAAAAAGTACTGACTAGAATTGGCCAATAGCCAAATGCTTTCATTCCTAGCAGAAACGCATTAAATGAGACTGTCTGCATTTAATCAGCATCTTTCTGATTAAATAAATGGGTAAAGAAACCTCTTGTATGTGCATTTGCATTATATATTTACATATAAATTTTGCCATTCTTAAATACTTTCCTCATTTCCAGCCTATTGTAAATTGCTTTAATGATTACAGCAAGGTTGGGAACATACAAAGAATGAAAGAGAAGAATGTTCATGTCAGGGTTATGTTTCTTTGCTTATTCTATGCCATCTGGGGCCAAATCCAACACCTGTATGCACAGTAGGAATGAACCTGACCCATGGATTTTTCAGTTCATAGGTAAAAACTCCTTAAAAAAACCAAAAAAAACCAAAAAAAAAAAATTCAAGGTGCAGAAAGGTCTCAATCTTTCTTCTGTGAATATTTTGCAGCCATTCCTTCATTCATTGATCATTCTTCTGGATGACTCTCATAAATAGAACTTTAGTAATTAAGACTATACAAATAGAATCACAGTACTGTCATGCACAAAAGTTGTCCAGTATTCTCTACTGTGACCCTCCTTCTTCAGCTGCCTGTAAAGTAAGGACATGTCACCTATGTGGCCTTGTGGTTTTTGTGTTTTATCTCCTTCTAAGTTGATTTATGCATGCATCAAAACCAAAGATGGTTCTGTGGCAGCTCATTTGCCTCAGACACGCATGCTGAGGAATCTAGCAGTAACTTATTACTGAAACTATTCTTTGTACCTCAGGAGAGCCAAAGAAAAGCTTTTGGTGTTTCAACGGCAAACTCCTCTGAAAGGCGTAGAATATCTGAACATAAGATTATTCTGCCATTTTAGAATGAAATTTCAACTTTGGCTACCATGTATTCCTTTGCTAAAAATGCTGGTCATCCAGGGATGTTTTATCACTTAACATAACAACCTTTGAAATCATAAACAGTTAAGGAAAGCTTCTGGTGAACAAGACCTGTTGAAATGATTTGATCTCTAATGTATGTCCTTTTCTCTAGAATTCTAAAATCCACATGTATTTTACAGAAATATCCCTGGATTTTTTTTGCTGCATATCCCTAGATGTTTTTTGCTGCAGTCCAGTTATCTCTTCTTGGTTTTAAAATTTGTTTTTCTGGTTTTTGGCTTGGTGAGGTTTTTTTTTGTTTTTGTTGGGGTTTTTTGGGGTTTTTTGTGTTGTTTTTTGTTGTTGGGTTTTTTTGTGTGTGTTTTTTTTTCTTTGTTGTTGTTGTTTCTGGTTTGTTTTTTAAAATTTATTTGGTGCAATTTGTGTACTTTTTGCTACCACCATTTTCTAGGTATTAAATTTGGGATTCTCTGTCTATATTCTCTGCTGACACAATTCCTGTGGACTCATTTCCAGCTCTGCAAAATTCATGTAAAGAGGGCATAAAAGGCTGTCAAATTAGAATTATGGCATTCACATTGATTTTTCCACTTAGTTAGAAGTGACTGTCTAAGCGGCAGAGCAGTGAATAATCAAATCCTAGGATTCTCAAGTCAGTGTGTTCAGTGTGACCCATGACTGCACTGTGCTTCATAGTGCCTCCACTGTTTTTTGGCATTAGAGTCATGTCTGCAGAGCTCCTAATACCCTAATCCCACAGTATTCTCCAGGGTTGATTTAACCCCCATTGACTACAGGAGATGAGCATCAATACTGATCTGCAGAGAAATTTATCATATGTAAGTTCATCAGATGTTACCAATTCAGACTGTGTACTGCGTGTGTGTGTGATTTAAGTTTAAATCCTACTTGCTTCACTGGGAAAGTTAGCATTTAGAAAAATGGTAGTATTTTAGTTTTATCCAATGCTATAGAAAGATTGAATTTAAAACCAGCAGGTTTTTAGAGATAAAATAATTCTAATGGCAGAGGTTTGCTGAGATCAGAAGTGAATTCTCTGACTGTGCCTAACTGGGCACAGTGTCTGGCTTCAGAGAGCTGAGCGAAATGGAGGTCATGAGAGATGAGAGTGATGAAAAGTAGTGGCTTAGTTCTGTGGGACAGACTGATTTCAGAACAACTAAACTTCTATCTTAGCATCTTTTATTCTCTTATCAAATAACTGAGAGTTAGGGTGCTTTTAGATGATTCATGGTGAGGTGTTAACAGGTTTCATTCCCTGATAATTCATACATCTGTAAATTAGTTTCAGTCTAGGATTTACTCTCAGAAGAGCTAAATATTCCCTGAATTGGGAACTTTCATCTTGGGTAGGAGATATTTCCTGCTTAGCATATCTGGCACTTGGGAAATCAAACTTCCCAGTCATGGCTTGCCAAATTTGCTGAGGAGACAAAGGGCAGCATCCCTTTGGGGACAGACCTGCCTTTCCACAGTGTACAGTATGTTTGTGTGGTATATCTATGCTCCTAAATGCTATCCTGTAGTAGACCATCATACAGAATGTGTTATTTCATGAAGTGTGCTGCTAGTGACACAGGTGATCTGTCACCTGTGTCACTAGCAGCAGCAGTAGTCGCACCAAGCAAGGCTAGTTAGGCATTGTGCAGGAGAACATGAGCACGTCTGGAAACTTACAGAGACCCCCCCGGAGCAGCTAATGCCTGTGTGTGAGGTGGGCAGCCCACAGAAATGTGTGTTATTGGGATGTAAAGGGTTACTGACAGAGCTGCTGCTATGGAGTGCTGATGCTGGTGTGCAACATGGATGCAGCCCTTCCATCCTGACAGATCAGGAGACTTGAACACGGGCCTGGACCCTGGATGGGATACTCACTGACATTTATTCTTTCTTGTTTATTTTTTCATTTTCCAATAGCTCCACTGGAATAAAACATACTCCTATGGAAAGGGAGCTTACCAAGAGAATCATTATTAGAACAGTAAAAGGAAGCAACAGTTACAACTTTACCAGTGTCCATTTAATTCCCAGTATGAGACATTTCTTTTGAAGCACACTTTTTTTTTTTACATTATATTTTAACTAGACTGTTTTCCAAAGGGATTTATTTTCTCATAAAATAACAATTTCACAATTCTGTTGCTCAATTACATGGTGTTGTTATAAATTATAATCTTTTGTCTTTTCTTTTATAAATCCTTTGTATCTGAGTAGACCTACATTTCTAGATGGTAGGTTATCCTACCTTCCTCTTAGTATAAGGGATTGGAAATATTTGTCTCTATGTTTGTAGTACCACTATCACTTCCACAACAGCTGGACATTTGTTTTGGTCAGGTTTGACTACATGAATGAGTTGGTGTTTAAAATATTTAGAAAACAGTTACTTCCATCTTAGCCAGGTTCACTAATTTAATTTTGTACTTTTCCTGAAATACCTGCACAAAACCTTTCATCTCTAGGTTTCCAATGAATACTTAAAGATGATTATATCCTTTATGGCAAAGAATTGATCCTGACATACTATAGCCATGCAGCAAATAAGTATTGATCTCCCCAGAAACAGAGAGAAATTACAGAGTTATTAAATACTTTTGGGGTTATTTATGCACTTTCTATTCTGCTTAATACAAACAACAGATTATGTCAGGAGTTACAAGCAGAAATAATTAAGTTGCTGTTATCCTACCAATTATAAACCTCTTGGGCTTTGAAACTGTAAAACTACAACTAAAAAAGATAAATAATATAGACTAAAATTGACAAAATTCATCTGACAAGAAATTTATGAAGTAACAAAAAGGCTATGGATGGTAAAATAACCCAGAGCAGCTTTCATTTTCCATCTTTGACACAAAGTGGCATCCTGAAATGCCTACGGAATCTAGAAGTGGATAAATAACAGTGGAGGGAGAGGCACAGGTATAGAACACAGGGAAAAAAAATTGTCCTCACAAAATGTCCTCACAATGTCCTCACAAAACTACAAGGAGAGAGACTCAAGAAAACCAGCTACAGCACTACTGGATTTTTCTTAATTCATTCTTAAATCCATCCATGGTCCTTAGATTATTTTTCAGAATATGAGGCAGCCCTTACCACATTCCACTAACCAGATTACCTACATTTGGCACAGATGGCATTATTAACTGTATTAAATGAATTTCTTAGGGTGTGAAGTATTGTTTTTTGTAGTGCTTCACATTATGTAGCCATTAAGAAAGCTTATTTGACTATTAAAATTGTTTAGCCATGATGAACAAAAAAGGGCTATTCTACAGGTAATAGAGGAAAGCTTTAGAAGTTTCCAGTTTCTCTAACCATGTAGAATGTCACCAAGACTTTTTAAACTCCAGCACCAGTAATTGCCTGTGCCCTTTTCAAACGAAACAGCTTACTTTTGATTTCAGCATTTACCGTGTCTTTCTCACATAGCTGTGCACCATGCTAATACTGTTGCTTTATCAGCTTCTCTCCAGCCTGTTCACCTCACCAGAGAAGCATTGTTCTTTGCAGAATATCCCTTGATGCTTTGCCAAAGCCTAAATTTGAACAGCTTGAGTGAAGAGATTTCTAATGCTTCCCCTAAGAGGTTGATAACACTGTAATTAGTCTTTCTGTTTAGCAAATAATTCTAGCTTTTCCCCTTTCTTTGTTTCATAGATACTTTCTTTCCTATATTCACAAGCAATACATTTAATTTCTTTAATATTGTCCTTTCAGAATTTTCAGGCAGATTTCCTACTTCTGCTTCCTCAGTTTGTACTTATTTTATGCACACTTAATTCTTTTAACCTTTTCCTCATGAGCTTCCTTAGCTTTTGGTATGCCTTTAGAGTAGCTAAAAACATTAGCTTTTCAGACAGGGTGCACGTGCAATGCTGATCATGGTGACTTTATTAAGATTACATAAAGGGCATTACACTGAGGACATATTTTGCTAAATAATTAAATGTTACTGGAAAAGCAGCTCCTTTCAAGAAAATCTTCTGCAACATCACCAGGCAATTCATTGTACCCTTATAATTCTCCAAGGATACTTACAAGAAGAAAACTGCATTGAATTAAGGATTTAAAGCCCTGTAGTGTCCTCATGAATTTAGAAGATAAAAAAAGAAGCAGTAATATGACATTTTTGACACATATGGTATTTATGTAGACATTTTTTGAAGTATACAAGTGTTGAGTTACATGGATGAAAGAATAAAACACAGTTTTTGATTTAAAAGTTAATATATGAATTGGGGGGGGGAATCAGTTAACCACTTTAGGGCACATATTATTACAAGACTTTAAATGGTTTTTTCTTATAGAAATTTTTCATTTAAAATACTACCCACATAGTTCAAATCTCTGTTGAAGAATCATTATGCCTATTTCAAGATCTAATTAATTTTTAGTCAATTTTCTGAAAATATTGAACAGAATTATTTTAATCTTGTGGAAATCTCAGTATAGCCTTAACCATAAAGTTATTGTTCACATTTTCATCCTTAAAGAACTCAAAGTTTCAATATAATTTAATTAGGTAGGTGAAGTATTTAGATTTATTTTTTTCCTTGGAGCAGTTGTGCATGTGCATGCCTGGATGTGTGAATTTGAGTTCCTAAATAACAAAGGTGCTGTCAGTGCTTTACTTTGTTGAACCTGTACAAGATATTCTAACTTATCAGTCACCAGTACCTAAAGATTAAAAGTACCCAAAACAAAAGAAGGCAGACTTAATCTTCCAGACTGACAATTTTAAACTGCAAACATATACAAAGAGACACTTCTCAAACCAGCATCTGCTCCTGGCTAATGATAGTCCATGACTTGCTATAGAAATAGTCCTTTTGTCCATCTTAGCTGCACTCAAAATTATATTTTGTGTCCTAAGAATAAGTTCCAGCTACTTAAAAAAAAAAAAAAATGTGGCTGCAGATGATGGCATTGAACAACAGTGTCGAAACTCCATTTATTTGTGAGTCTGTGCTTCATGAATCCAAGTTTTAGGATGGGTGGAAGAGATGCAAGGGACAGTTTTTCCTGAAGAGGGTGAGGGTGAAATAAGGAGATTTTTCTACCATGTCCCACAGACAGAGAAGGATGCAGACAGAGCATGGTTTTGTAGTGTACCATTACCCTTGCCCTGCATAAGGGCGTGGAATCAAATTCCAAACCTGTTACAGGAGGAGCTGGAGGCTCAAGGAATCAGCGGGAGGTGCTGCTTTCAGACACAGAAGAGGCACCAGCAAATGGAGAGGCACCTCATCAGCTCCTGTCTATACACTACAGATGTTTTGCCTTGCAACATGTTGTTCCTCCTTGCAAAAGCTTCTTATTGTCAATTCCCAGATTCTTAGGAATAGACAAAACAAGAAAGATTCTCTCACACTATTTTTTTTTTATTTTCAAAGAGAGTAAGTGAGAAAAATCTTGCAGCTCTCAATGGAAAAGGAATGAACATCACCATCCTGGTCACAGAGTCATGGATCAATTTTCAATCTTGTCCCTCTGACAATTTCCATGCTTTAAGAAGTTCTGCTTCTCTTTTGCTGTGTAAGAATTACACTCACAGCTACTTCTCCTCCTTGCCATCTTACTTTTTCTCTCTCTTTCTGGCCCAGCATATTAATAGAATCACTTCTTATTCTGTGATAAGAAGATCCCTGGCCAAGTTGCTTCACTTCTGGCCACACGTGATTCTTGTTGAAGCTTTTAGTATTTACTCTTGTCTCCCTCTAAAAAAAAGTGTAATTGCTTTTAATGAAACTAAGGCACTTAAAATCCATTAACTTTACACAGATCTAAGACAGCCTCTGGATCAAAGCTTGTCCCAATGGCAATCATGAGAATTTGAAAGTGCTGCATGACATCTCTAACCAAGCACAGCTAAAGCAGCTCAGCTTCTGAGCAGTGACAGCATGTTGACAGTAAACAGCCAAATAAACAAGGCAATAAAATGTAAAATTAAGATTTGCCCCTAAAGTAGGGATAGCTCTAGAAACTAAAGATTCTAAATGATATTTCACACGGATGGTTACTTTTCTAATGAATCATTCCAGTGGATTTCCTATGTTGGCTACTTTCTGTTGAAAATAAATACAATATGCAAGAAGAAAAAAAAATAACCCTATTAACACTGCTTTTGAGCCCTTTCTGTATTTTCTCATTTTTTCATTATCACTGTATAAAACTAATAACACACATTATTATCAGCTTTTTTTACTTCACTGAACAAAATCTATTACTTCAGTCAAAGCTAGCTTCTATAAAACAGGAGCAGTCTTACTTTAGAAAAGTCCAGTCTTTGGCAGTGTTTTACAATGGCAATAAAAATTCTTCATCAAGAGATGAATCACCCCTAACAAAGCACTGGGACATTTATTCCATTCTGCCATTATTCATATAGGACCTCTAAGCCAAGAGGTAAATGACATGCTATATCATTTAAAATATCGCTTCCTTTATTCTCAATTCATCTTGCACCCTTTTTGACAAAATGCCACTGATAATTGGAATTATCTTCTTAAATACTATAAATATTGTTTGTTCTAACTCCTAAGACAAGAATGTTGGATTTTTGTGTCAGAAAGAGAGAAATTCAAATCTCTATGCCCAAAATGATCATTGCTTGCAAATATAATGCGGCATTTTCAATAAATAAACCATTTGCATACAAATAATAAACAAAAGGAAAGCCCTGAGCAGACTCAGGTGCTTTCCTTCTACTGAATTAACTGGTGTGTTTTCAGAAGCTTTATTTATGCAAAAACATACTCTCTGAATATCTAAAAATTATTCTGGGGCAAATAGAAGTAAATACAATGAGTGGCAAATTCTTCTGCTCAGGGCTGTCAGCACTTTAGGGACTAAATAGGAAGAAAAATAAGTCTGCTTATCAAAGTCAGAAACCAAGCTCAGCAGTGGGCTGGTTTGGGCTGGAATAGAGTTGTTTTTCCTCACAGTGGCTAGTACAGAGCTGTGGTTTAGATTTGTGCTGGAAACAGTGTTGATTATAAAGGAATGTTTTAATAGATGCTGAGCAGTGCTTACACAGATTGAAGGCCTTTTGTGCTTCTCACACAGCGCTGATGCACAGGGCTGGCTGGGCATTGATCGGGTGGTGGGGAGTGATTGTTCATATTTGCATCACTTGTCTTTCCTGGCTTTTATTATCTCTGCTGGGTTTTTTTTTTACCTTTACTTAAAATATTATTGTTGTTGTTGTTGCTGCTGCTGATAATGATAATGATAATAATAATAAAAATAATAATAATAATAATAATAATACACTGGGTTTGTCTCAACCCATGCATTTCCTCACTCTTACACTTTCAATTCTCTACCCCCATGCCACTGGAGTGAGTGAGCAGCTGAGCTGCTACTAATTCACAACAACCATAAAGGGCAAAAAAGGCTTTGTTTGATATTTTTGTCTGCCATTGGGCAACTCAGAAGCAAGAACTGGGCTGAGGCACATCCCAGACCAACATGAATGTGCAGGGCCAACACTGAAAAGGAGAGTGTGCAGTCATTCCCGCCAGGTGGATTAC
Source organism: Passer domesticus (assembly GCF_036417665.1). NCBI lineage: Eukaryota > Metazoa > Chordata > Aves > Passeriformes > Passeridae > Passer > Passer domesticus. The sequence goes on from NC_087479.1 coordinate 40,043,279, forward strand.
ACAGCCCATCCTGGTGCCAGGGATGGACTCTTGCTGCATGTGCTCCCTACCAAGGACAACATCTCCTGCACAGGACAGTGCAGCCAGCTCCTTCTGACTGCAGCAGCCAGTCCCTCAGGGTCCTGCAGCTCTAGGATACACACAGCTAATCCTGAGCTAGGGGCCAAAGTAATTTTTCTGGTGGGTCATGAATTGGACATTTCTGCTCTACGTGCCTAATTCATACTGATTATATAGGAGCATCTATGCATAGATGGTATTGGAATTTTCATTAAAGCTTGAAACAATAGACTTTTCCCTTGCAGTCATTGTAGAGTTCACTAGACCATTTTGCCAGTGTCAAAGCAAGTTTGGAAAATGGAGAATGATTATGCTGTGTATGTGTAAGAGTGGGAGAAAGATAGGAGAAAGAGGAAGGGAAATAAACCTTGAGAAAAAAAAATTCAAAATAAAACCCAACAAAAAAACCCCACCCACAACTCTACACCAAAGCAAAAACCCTCTTACACTGCTTATTTTATTGAAAATAAAAATATGTACTTCTAGAACAGCATTCTTCTTCAATGTGTCCCACCACAGGGTTACAAATTGCAGACAAATTTGATCTCTGATGACAAGTTTCTGATTAACTCAATGGATACCCAAGTCACAAAATTATTAAATTTGGAAAGAATCTCATGCCCAGGTATGCATTGTTGTGGTGGAACACATTAAGTCACTTGCAGCTTGTTATTGCATGTGTTTGGGAAATACAGTTCTCACCAACCTTGCAAGAACCCTCAGCTGGCAAAGAGAAATCTTGCTTCAACTTAGCTATTAATTTCAATTCTTGTACTATTATCATTAATTAGTTCATCTGTTAATCATTCAGCTCAACATATAGCATAAACTAAATTAGTAGTGTATGAAATTAAGACCAAACATCTAATCTAATATGTATTTAATGTAAAAAGGCTGCGCTTTTCCAAACTGCCAGTCATATCTGGAATTTGTATTCTCAAAACAACCACTAAAGGGCTAGAATTTTAAAATATTTGAATTGTTCTTGTAAATCAGGAGCCTAAGTTCTACTAGCTAACTTGAAGCCTTTTGGGTTTCCATGGTGTTTTGGAATCTAATTGTCCAAGTCTCATCTTGAAATGGGATTTGGATACTTTTGGATATTTAACTTCTTGTCCAATAATTTGTAGTATATGACATTTATGGTACAGTCAAGTTGGCAAGTCTTTTGAGCCCACTATATCACAGAATCCTTTGGAAGGGACCTCTGGAGGTATTCAGTCCAACCCCCCTGCTAAGGCAGGGCCATCTAAAGCAGGTAAGAGAGAAACTGGTCCAGGTGAATGTTTAATGCTTCCACAGAGGGACACTCCATCTCCTCCCTGGGCAGCCTGTTCCAGTTCTCTGCCACCCTCAATTTAAAGTTCTTCCTCATGTTCAGTATTGTAGATTTCTTCTCCAGTTTCTCTTTCATATCACAAACTCTGAGGGATGCCTGGAATATTTTTCATCTTCCTTTAGGTCTTCTCAAAACTCTTGAAGTGGAAGGGATTCCGAATGCATTTTTATGAACATTAAAATTTTCCTTGTATGCCAAGTAACAGATGTATAAAACAAAGGACTGCTATCAATTAGCAGATACATTATATGCTGAGCTCTGTCATGAATCAGAGTTTTAAGACAAATAATCAGCCACATGACAAAACCAGAATCAACTGACTCCAGTGGTTCCTGATATACTACCAGCCAGAAGCCAGAGAGCATTATATTTCTTTGTTAGACAACATTTCACTTCCAGTAAATATTCATTGACTGTTAATTTCCTGAGTAGCTGGGGTACTATTATAAATTTTGCCAGTTCACGTAAGTCAGCAGAAAGCAATGAAAGCCAGCACTTAATATCACACATAGACAGCCTAAGTCAGCACGACAGTTACAGGAGACCAAAGACACAGAATAAACTTTGCTAATTTCTTAAGGAAAATTAAGAACAAGAAAGAAAGGAAATAAAACTTGCCCTACACTTGCTTGTCCTATTATTTTATTATGCCTTGTTCTCTGGACTCTACAGCTCTTCTCCATCTGGCCTGCAGGCATAAAGCTCTGATTTCAACAGATGCAAGACACTAACTACTTTTGAGAATTTAGCCTGAAATATTTTGGATTAGGCACAGTCATTTAAATTTTAAATACCCCAAACACAATTTTTAATGTCTAGACCATCTAGATGACTGGGTCCTCTAGATAGTAACATAATTTTGAATTCTAAATAAGCTGTTATAGTTAATGACAAGAAGACACAAATCAAGACAAAAGTAACAAAATTTTAAAAATGAATAATTTTGTGCAGATGCTGATGATTTAACTGCTTTAGAAGTCCTCCACTTCGTTGTGCATGCCCTCTCTAATTTGTCATTTTCCTCATCTGCTTTAGGCACTTATTTCTAACAAGGCGTACTGTAGAATACATTATGAGCGGGGTATTAAGAATCATGAGTATCATGTTTTCATAAGACTTCTCCCTCTGACTTCCTGAGTGAAATATGTAAATCAATTCACTCTGTATACTCAGGTTGCCCATTTATATAATGGATTGTAGCTATACCTGGACCAGAACTTCATCACCTGCAAGCATCACTTTGAGAGCTTGGTACCCGTTTAACAAACACTTGAGCGCTGCAGCTGTGATTCTGGTCTAATCTTCATGGCAGAAATTTTCTTCTACATCTTCCTACTTCTAAAAATCTTGAGGAGGGTGAAATATGTGGACCATAAATTTAATGCTGATGACAGAGAGAACCATAATAAGACAATGTTCTAGGAATTATTTGGTTTATAGTTGGGCATTTTGCTGCTTAAGAACTCCAAAGAGCAAGTTGCCGAAGTACATTGATCAGGGCATTTGGCAGTCACCAGCTGTTGCAATGTAGTGTGCTCTGCAATTTATTGTTTGGGATCATTTGGTGTCCACGGGGACACCATGACCCAGGTCAGAGCATGATAGATCCAAATGAAGCGATGATCAATTCTAGTCTACTCTTCCAATTTCTATTCAGCAGAATATTACACTTTCAGAATTTTCCATTCAGTGACCTCAGTAATTGGAAGGCACTAATTAAGTAATTTCTCACAAGGGTACAATATTACTGTCACAACTTTTTAAAGAAGATAAAATTCATACTGACAGTCACTGAAGTTCAGCCATAGGGCAAGGTGAAACTTTTAGACCAAATATTTTTTATATTCAACAAAAGTAGATTTTGGGTCAATGGACAAGTTTAATTAATTAATGTCAACTTTGTGAAGTAGTTTGAAATCAGTGGAATTGTTTAAAAAGTCTAATAATTGAAATTCCAGGCAATTGTAAAATTATTTTAACATTATTTTTTTTTATTTTGAAATTAAGTTAAATTATTTTTTTAAAGTATATAAACATATATTTAAAGTTTAATTAAATTCAATTGTGATTTTTTAAAAGCAAAATTTGTACTAACAGTATTTGTAATGGTGCTGAAATGAATGGAGATCAAGGAAGTCCCTTTATCTAGCTTGGACTCTTTCTTGTGCCAGTAACACAGGAAATAATATGGAGCTGACAAAGACTGGAATGCCAATATTAATAATAATAATAACAATAATAATAATAATTTTTGAAAATGCAAAGACAGCTAAATGCCCACAAAAATGTTATATTTCTTTCATAAGTGGTAAAATGTATAAACCAAGTATTTAAACAAGGTCTTTGAATTTTAATTAGAAGATCAATAAAAAGGTGTTAGCCTTCAGGAATCAACACTGAACTTTCTGAAGACAAAATTTGCAGGCTTCAGGCTCTATCTGGTGAACAAAGTCCTGACCTTCTCCCATCTGCTTTTTGATTCATGATTGTCTTGGAAGTCAGACTTATTGCCAGAGCTTCCTTTGGTTAACATAAGAGAGTATCATCCTAAGGAACCATCCTTCAATATTACCTAAGTAATAAACAAAAATAATCCAGTGGCACTTCTAGTGAAAAAAAATGAAGCAGTCTAAACCTGCGGAATACCAAATTATCAATGTACTTTTATAAATAGGAGATTCTCTGTTATTTCACAGAATGTCACTGCTGACCATCAAGCAAGAAGGATAACGGAGGATCAGCTTGTATCAACTCTAAATTTTATATCACTTGTTAGCACTCTCAGTGAAAATGGCAGACATGGGCTACATTGACTCTTGATGAAAACATATATTATGACTTTCTTACTTTACAGTAGAATGGAACAGAATTATTTTTTTTGTAGGATAGAGCTCCTGCTTCAGTTTTATTTGCTTTAGGACTCATTTAGTTAATCTAGGATTTATAGATTATAAGAATTAGTAAAACCCCTCAAAAATATTCTCTGTTCCATTAGGAGGAACACATAAACTTATACATATATATTTTTAAATCATCATAGATTTAGTCCAATTTTATAGATAGTTATAGGTACCTTAAAGCTAGGCTGCAAGGAAACCTGTAGCCTAGGAAACAATCAAACACTGTTTTGGAAGAAAATCTTAGGGATGACCAAAGTTTTAATGTCCACACTGCCATGAGACTATCACATGAGATTTTACTGGCAAAAAGAACAAATTGAAATTTAACACAGAAAGAACACAAAGTTAACTTTAAAAAGGTTTGGGATGATTTTATTAATTCCTAAATTAAGAGAGGCTCTACTTTGTCAAAAGGATCATCTCCATTTCTGAAATAGGTACTTTTCTTACGTGAGGACTCCTACTGCAGTCTCGTTTGTATCTAACTTCTCTCCATTGTGAAGAAAATAAATAACAGTTATTGTATATTAGAAGCCAAATTAAATGATTTGCCACGTGGTGTCTGATAATTAACTAAATAAGATTCCCTCAAACAAGCAAATCTCACTTGTTTTTATGACTACATTAAAATGTGAATCTTAGGCAAAACAAGAACATAAATCTCACTAGAAGATGTTATAATAAAATCAAACAGGGCTCTGAGTAGAGTGAAGGCTTTATTGAAAGCCATAAAACTTCTTCAGATGCCAGTGGAAAAAATTATGATAATAAAATCAGCTCCAGTTTAATGGCTTGGTAAATGAAGAGAACATTAAATGGAGTCCTGCAGGGTGCTTACAGTCCACCCCATTATTATCTCCCCCCTACAATCAGAATGCTTCCTCTAAAGACCTCACTATGAGCTGTTTACCTTGGGGGCCACTCCTCTCTCCCCACTGACAGATGTTTTGCTGGCCAGTGCCTCCTTTGAGAGCAGTACAGCTCTGGAGAGCCAAACCCTACTGCTGCCAAAGGCTGCACCCGCACCCAGGAGTGCTGCCGTCACTCCAGGGAAATGCCTCAGGAGAGCACAGACAGCAGGCTCAGTCTGTCAGCAAAATGAACAGTAGCATGGGCCTTTCCATATGTAATAAAGGCCCATTAACAGCAATAATATCCTAACCCAGAATTAAATTCTGTACTCTAGAGTGTCTTTTTTTCCCTTAGACGGGAAAAATGAAAAACCAGCATATAACCATCTGCAGATCTCTTAGCATGAAGAGAGGGAAAATCCTTGATTAAAAATAAAAAAAATGAAAATAATAGTGTCTTTTCTGATATACAGTCTGCTATGGTGCCTTAACTTTTAGTCTTTTAGTTCTAAGCTTTACCTGGGGAGAAAGTCCAACAAGGAAGATTTCAGTCAGGATGCAAATGCATTATTACGTCCTTACAATTATGCAAATTGTAAATTAGGAATTCAGAGTATCTAAAATCAATGCAGTTATGGAAGAGAATGCTGAAACCAGTCCCAGATGTCCTCTTGCTTTATTTTATGGAAATCTCAGTCCTACATGTTCTTTGTTTACAAACACCTTTCATTGGAGATATTCTAAAATATAAGGGAGTCACTAGAACATGAAATGAGTTTTATCCTTTCTGGAAAGAGCTTTTCCAATCTCAATTCCAACTGTCCATTTAATTTTCCCAATTAAACAGCAGCTTTAACTCTCATGGAATTTTTGTTCTAACAGAACTATGTATTTGCCATATACATATGTGAAATTCAGCAGGACAGATGCTTGGAAAAGACTTTTACAGAATGAGAGAATGGTGCATGAAAAGGGGGTGAAAATTTCTAAGCCTAGACCTACCAGTTCAGGACACAAAAAGAGAACAAAATTAGAACATACCATAAGAGTATGATTACAGATTCAAAGAATGGTTTGGTTTGGTTTGGAAAGGACCTTTAAAGGTCTTTTAGCCCACCCCACCTGCCGTGGGCAGGGACACCTTCCACTAGAGCAGGTTGTACAATGCCCAATCCAACCTGGCCTTGTGGGATGGGGCATCTATCACCTCTCTGGGAAAACTGTTCCCCTGTCTCACCACCCACAGTGAAGAGTTTCTTCAAAATATCTAATCTAAACCTGTCCACCTTCAGTTTAAAATCATTACTCCCTGTTCTGTCACTACAGGCCCTTGTAGGGAATTTTCCCTTCCTGTTATTTATGGGATCTGCAAGGAATTGAAAACCAATTTGAACATCACTGTTCTCAGCTTATGTGTGAGCCTGTAATAGAAGACTAGGAAACTGGAGGTCTCCTATAGCTCTCCCTTATTTAAATGAGTCGACAGGAGATGTGAAACACATAGGCACAAATACATTGCTACAAAAAACCAAACCCACAGAGGAATATAGCCTAAAATGAACTAGATAGAGCAAGTCAACCCTTTAAAGAATCTTAAACATCTCTGTGTGGGCAAAGCTGTGGGTCATGTTCATTTGAGGCACTGATGCATTAAATGAAGTGTTGCCCTTATGTGCTGTCAGCACCATCCCTCTATATTGTGTGAATTCCACATGAAGCTGGCAAATAGCTTTATGCCCACTATTTTCTCATCTCTGTGCTTACACTATTTTCTCACAGAGAAATTAATGATGTTGTTGTTTGTTCAGTAGCACAGGATGAGAGCTAATCTGACAGCTTGTGTCACAACTACAGTTTGTAATGGAATTATTAAAGAGAAGGACAGGTCTAAAGGCTAAGCTTCAAATATTATGGGTTGAGAGAGAGGGAGGAATACAGATCACTATTCACTGAAGCAATGTGAGAAGCGGGGAGCTAAAAAATTCCTTGAAACAAGAGGAAAGAGCAGAATCAGGTTCTGATTTTGCAAGGGTTTATGTGAAGTACTAGGAAATGGTCATTCTGGCTATCTTCCCCCTTTCTCACCATGCACTTCTCCATGCCAAACCCTATGCTGCTCTGCACACATATTGTATTGATTCTATTATGATACAATTGTATTATATTATTATGTATTTTGCATCTTCCAGGATTTGCTGCTAGCTGTTCAGCCTTGGCAGCCCCACAGGGCTGGAAATAGGGTTAGATATGTCTGAATGGAGAATCAGCTGGGGTGACTGGAATGAGAGATGTGTTGTATGAGTAGGCTCTAGGGCAAGCTTGCAGTGCCAGGGACTGCTGGCAGGTTACACAGGCTCAGGCTGACTGATTAAAAATGAGTGTATTACTGATGTCTGTATTACTTTGTATATGTGGGTGGGAATGTAGTGGTGGTTGTGTGTGTGCCTGTCCCCTGCCTATTCTCACTTTTCTTCTCTAATTGGAAAAAAACAAATTAGAACCAGAATTTTTGATACAGCGTCAAGCATGTTTAGACAGCACTGTCAACAACTTCTTTCAGAGTCCTTTGAACCTGCAGTTTCTGAACTGCAGCAGCAGTTCTTATGTTTCTTATGAATCTTTATGTTTCATTTTAGAGATGGCAGCATCTCAGGCTGACAGGGAAGCACCTACAGAAGTAAAATTTAAGTTTGGTTTTACTTTAAATGTTCACAGAGTTTGAATAAACCCTAATTAAACAGTAAACTGTGAATCACTCAATTTCCACAATGGAATGGAATTATGCCAGTAGGAGATCTGGAGATGGGCAGCACCGTACGACATGTGAAACAAATTTAAGATATGTTACTAAAAGACAAACAGTTTTCAATTTGCTCCGATTTATTAAAAAATCCATCATTCATCACAAAGATTGAACAAGATGAAAATCAGAGTATCTCATGGATATTGCTGTCATTCCTACTATAAATCAGAAAGAGGACATTTGAACTCAGATTTTCTGTGTCTTAAAGTGAACTAAGGCATCATTGTGATTTATGCAAGTTTTCTGGTTGATTTATTCTTTCCTGCTGTAGTGGGTGAATAGGGCAAACAAGAACTTAAAAACAATGATTTCAACTAGCATATAGGTACCTAAATTGCCTTATCAAATAGCCTGTTTCCCTCTTAATCAAATGAAAAAATGAAAAAACAGTTTTGGAAGTATTTGAATATTTTGTTTTGAATTTTCTGGAAATTGAGATTTGTTTTTTAGATGCCTTTTCCCCCTGTCTGTCTAAACTGTTTATTTTATATGACCTTTTCCTAGGGGTACACCAAATTTTATGCTCTGGAAAAATTCCAGGTTTGTTAGTTTGTATGTCTGGTTATATATATGTCTGCAATAACTGGTTTACACAATATCACTTCATTTTGGCTTCTTGTCCCATAATAAGAGAGCTAAGTATCTTTCATAAAAGGTAAAATGGAATCTATTTAAAACTAAGAACAGCAAATTATCATGCAGTGTAATTTCAGCCTGTAGCACTGTCTTCCACTTAGGATAATGCATTTAAATTCCTGACTGAGACAATGTTACATTTCTATTTCTTAAACTCCAGAATTTGTGTTCCACAAAACAGATATGAAAGCCTCAGAGAGCACTGGCAGCTCAGAACAACTATAAAGAAAAACTCAGTGCAGGTGAGGCAGGGAAGGGAAGGCACTTGTTAAATCCTGGAAAATCCTAGAAAGTTCCATCTAATTTATTATATTACATATATATTTACATATTATGGAAGGAGAATTAAATCCATGGAAGAGAATGGACAAGAGTGCCACACTATGAACACGCAAAGTTTATTTGCTGTTTAATGTACTGGTAATAAACTGATCACCACAGAAGCTGAAAAGATCCAAATTCATCCCAAGCACTTTTTCTTCCATGCACAACACTGCAAATTAAGCAAGAATATTTTCAGTGGGAACTGACTGTCTGAAACCCCAGGAATTGGCCACTGCTAGAGCCAGGAATTGAGGCAAGATTGAACTGTGGCTTGATCTGATGTGACTACACAAAATCAGCAGTGAGAACACTCATCAGGTAACTGATGGCAGCACTGACAAGCAGGATGGTGTGAAAATCCTTGGCAAGGGATGGGCAGGAAGAAGACTTGCATGGAGGAAGTCTTTAGACCATATAAAATGAGAAGGAATTAATTGAGGAAAGAGAGGTTTTCAAATTGTCAAGCCCTTCTTCAAATATATAAACTGCAGCACTGCACTACCAGGGAACTGTTTCTGATTTCTATTGGAACCAGTATACAGTTGTGACTGGAAACACAGAAATTGTTGGCCAGAGTATATTTAATCAAGTATTTGCTTCATATTGTTCCATTTTTAACATTTCTTTTGTTCTACTATCACTATGGACATATCAGATAATGACATTTTATTCTAACTTTCAGTCATCTTTAAAGTTAATCAGAAATGAAAATGTAGATCCTTTGTAGCTGCCAGGAAAGAATATAATAGAAAGTATGAAAGTTGGCTTTTACTGAAATATCCTTGTCTGAAAATGTTAATGAATTAAAACAAACTTTTCAATGCTGCACAAGTTTTAACGACACCTTCAATAAAAGCCTTTCAACTCCAGTTTGGGATTTGGAGTCTGAGAGACAGAGAGATCCAGAACAATGCTCAGAATTATTTCTTACATAATTCAGAATTCTCACATCGCTAGAGAATGCTCTAATCAATCCATTCCGGGCTGTCCTGGAAAATGCCATTTCTGCTTATGATTAATTCAAGTTATGATTAAATCAAATTAATTTTTTTGTGTGAATGTACAGTGCGAGAAGCTCAAGATTTCCATTTCATGTGAAGAGGGACAAAACTTTTTACAGATCTTGTCTATCAATACTTTAACTAAGTAGAAAATTTGAGGGCCTCAGTGTAAGGGCAGGGAGGACACTGGGACAGAGGCCACTGTCTCTTTACGAGGCTGCTGGATTATGTTTTACTCCAGGATAATCCCCTGAAAAAGAAGTTCCTTTGGCTACTAAATCCTAGAGGACTTTAGGTATAATCCTCCTGAATTTAGGTTAGGGTTATGCTCATATTTCTGTCATTGTCTCAAAAAATCTGGGGCCTGTAGACTATCACCAAACTTTTTTCTCTGCCTGCCATGTTTCCAGTAGAAACATGTGCCGTGGGGAAACCCTGCTTCTGAAAAATGCTCACAATCCAATGACAGCTGACTCAAACAAAAAAGATACTAAGAGGATACAATCCATTTTCTTTTGTGTTTCCAAACTTTAAAACATGCTGTTCTATACATAAATATTGAATAATACTCAGTACTATAGTCTAGTTAGAAACACATTTTGTACCAAAAATCTGAAGTACAGGCAGACCATTCCTTCATATTGGAAGAGTATGAAATTATACAACAAGGGGAGAAAATAATCCTTTACATATCAACACCAAAATCTGATATGCAGGACTTTTTTGGCAAAATTACACAACATTATTCAAGAAAAGAAAATTTAAAAATTAGAACATTTTATTGGGATAATTTAGAATACTGTATTTTTATAATTTTAATATAATAATTTCAAGAGTGCATTTTGATAAATGTGTTCTTCTACAAAAAAGTTTCTGTTAAAATGTTTACCACCAGGTTTTCTGTATGGCAGTCAGTATAGCTTCAAAATTGCCCTGCATCCTCTACAAGCTTCTTGGACTTTAGAGCTTTTTTGGCCAGATTTCATTACTAAGGTCAGCACATGAAAACACATTTGGAGGAATGTTTTCCAGTTCCCTTTCTTTTCTTAGGAGCAGGATTCACTTTCTTTTGCTAGAAGAGAAAATAAATCTTGAAATAAAAAGCCCACTTATTCCTTGATTTTGGCCAATATATTTGGAATGTGAACATCTTGCACCTAATGCCAATTTTGATAGATACTGATGAGCTTGTATTAATATCTCATCAAAACAGGTACTTGAAGTGATGAAAACTTAAGTATAACCTCTAATTGCATTTTATGTTTTTATATTTGAACAAGTATGGTTCTGGTATTATGTACTTGAGGATAGAGGATGCTAATATGATTAGCAAAATTTTTTTATGTCCACGAGGATGCCTGAGGAGGATGATGAAGAATATAGTGACTGACATATGTTTGACACTTAAGGATTATTCAACATTTGCATTTTATGTAGTATTTTTTCAATTTAGTAGTTAATATAAAAACACTGATCCCTGAAAATTCATTGGAATGCTACCTGTTTTCTGAAAGTTACCTAGTGGACTTGCTAAAATTTATAAAAATGAAATGGACTCTTTCCAGAGGTGCCAAGAGTCCAGTGAAAAGAGTCATGCTCCTTTTTGCTGGTATTACTTCAGTATGTGTGGTATTGTCTTATTCAGTTTCTACATGAAGCCTCAAAACACACAATACATGGTGGGGAAGTGACCAGTGATATATTGAACTCACAATATTCTTCAGTGGATATTTTAAGATCATTTTCTCCTCCAGGTAATTATTAATTCTATTATAAGGCAAGGAGCTATTAAGAAAAACCCCAGGACTGACACAAAAGCCAGGATTGTGGAAATATAACAATGTTCATATTCCTCACTCCCCTTAAAAAGAGTGATTTCAAGACAGAAAACAGTGAATGATGAATTTATTTATGGTGAATGACTTATGGAGTTCACATTTACTTATCTTTATAAGAAACAAAAAGATGACCCAGAGTAGAAATAAGAAATCTGGCCAAATATTAGAACTCATTGTAAAATTCTTCATCGTGTAGAGAAATACTTCACAGCTAAAATTCAGGCATTGGCAATGAAACTAGAATAAAAATTGGATGGAAATAAGGTCTCACTCTGTCAGTGCACAGTTTAAATGGCAACTGTGCACTGACACGGTTCAGTTCAGGTTGTGCCTGTTTCCTGTACCTCAATTTGATTGTATTTCCCAGAGAAATTCACTAGCTCCAAGGAGAAGTTTCAGATTTTTAATTCAGGAAGTAAACAGCAGGATTTCATGGCTGAAAGTCAGGCTATTTATACAATGGTGCTATCTCACTTTAAAAATCTGACTCATTTCCTGAGAAGTTGGATGGATGTTGGTTGCATCCCATTGCATAGGTAAAGTTTCATTGCCTTGATTAAAGAAAAACTAAACTAATGTTTGAAAAATCTTTACTTAGTGCCCATGGTGTAGCACAAAGCAAATTTGGAATCATGTTAGTTTTCACCTTTTTTTTTTTTTCCTAAACCCACATTCCCTGTACTCCAATATCCCTGACACAAATCTCAAAACCTTGTCTAAGCATATCTTCTTCACTGCTTTCAGTAAAAACTAAGTTAGGTTTTGAAAGTTTGCTTTTAAGGTGAGAAGGAAACAACTCCAGATGTTTTTAAGATGATAATTTGTTTTGTCTTTGGAGTAAGTTTGGTTAAGGATCCAATATAAACAGTTAAAGACATGGAGGTGATCAGTTTATCAAGTAGAGAAAGGATAATAAACTGAAATTAATCTCATTTGCTATTTCCATATGCTTCAAATTACATGAAGATATCTCACTTTATTTGTTACCTCAGACCTAAAGTTATTTTAAGATGAAAGCTACCTAAAGTGGTTAGAGAGACTCCTTATCTTCTGTTTGCAAATTTTTACTGAACCTCGGCCATGCTTTTGCATAAATCTGAAGTTGAGTTGTAAATAACCCTTGCTGAATTTATGAATTTGAATGAAAACTATTTGAAACCTGTTGGAGTCTAATGGCTTCAACCGCAAACCAGAAAATGCTTATCAGTAGAGACAAATTTCCTTTAAAATTCACTGAGATTGAAATACCACTCCTTGTATTCCATTCCTTCCTCAGATTCCTGCTATGATAACATTTATTGAGTGACTGCTACCTACTTTGCCATGCGTGTTCTCTCGAATATGAACTGAAATCTACAAAGCAAGAAGGGAGAAGCAGGAGTGATTCTCATGCCAGTGATGGTTCCTTCCCATGAGAGAAGCTGCTGCAATAACACCACTGGGCTTGCAGGTGCCAGGCCATGAGAAAAGGAGGATGCAAGTAAGAGAAGAGAGCAATAAAGGAAAAATATTCCCACAGAAGCCTTGGGAAACTGAGCCTCTTTTGTAAAAAAATAATGCTGCTACAGCATCGTGAGTGAAAGGTCACAGAGCTGCAAATAGTATAACTAATGCCAAGAAACCAGGGTAAATAAGGTGCTTGTGGAATGCAAGGTAACTACATTCTCAGTGTAAGGATGGAGTCGTCAGGTGCATACCAGCAATGTGGTTTCTTGAGCAGTCTTGCTTCCCTCTTGGAGGCCTGACATTGCACTTCTACATCACCTTGACTAGTGAGAATTCCTGGCTCAACCATTTGCTTTCCTGATAATGTTAAATGCCAGCAGAGCAAATCCGTCCTTGATTAACACTTCATCACATATTCAAATCTCAAATGCTTAAGCAGACTTTTCATCTCAGGACACTTCTCCCTGTGCCACCAGTGTTGGTTAATGATAGCAAGTAGAATATAATCATACAAAACTTACAAAATAGGCTGAAATAAGGGTGTGAAAATGCATTTCATTGTGTTACTCTAGGTACAGGGTTTGTGTGCATGCAAGGTATTTTTCCTGCCAGTTTTAACAAATATGATAGTTACATACACAAGCAGATATGATTTTGTTCTGCAGAGAATCTAATAGCACTTATGTCCATGGAATACAAAATAAAGGTTTTGCACACAGTTGGGAAGAAAGGATTAAAACCAGAAGATTTGGGGAGGAGGGAATAGTTTTTGCTCAAAGTGACCTTGAAGCTGGGAATGCTAAGATTGCTGGTGTGGGAAAATTCCCTTTATTACGCCTAGAGTCGCTCATCCTCTGCCTGTTTTGAGAAGTAAAATTCCTGTATAGAGACAACAAACTATCACAGGCACTCTTGAGCACTTACTGGGAGAGAGAGAGATCATAAAAGCGCAGCCTTGTGAAAAACTGCGCATGTGTGAAGCCCTTTGGAATATTGGGGCAGGCAGTGAGCCCCTCTGCTGCTCACTAGGATGAACTGAGCCTGATGTGTGTCTCTCCCATCCAGCATTCTTAGTGAGGTAATGAAATGAATCTGCTCTTTGCTTTTCAGCTGTGGTTTGGTTGTTGGCTACCTGTATGTATAGATTCACAAGTCCCCCCCCCCGCCCCAGTCAAGTGTATAAAACTGACTATTTCAGTCCAGAAGAAAGGCAATCTTTCTGTGTAAATCACCATCAACTACATCCAAAAGATCACGCATTATAGCGATGAAGTAGAGATTCACAGTGCCTATCCAACATGTGTTAAGAGTATAATGATAGAATTCTGCAGAAACAAATAGTTCAGATTTTCCTCAGTCTGTGAAAATATCCCTGAGGCAAGAATACTGTTTGTATTTTTTTTTTATGACTCAAGGCAGCTGCTTCTTCTGCTTCTGTTATCTTCACTTACGCTTCTTCACTTACGCTATACACCTTCAAGTTGCTTTTGGAATGAATGTGCTCTGCTCAGGTCTTTTTATTTTATTACCCCTGGGATACTTGTGAAGCACAGAGTGAGAACAGACTCTCTTACTTGTAATTTAGTCACTCATTTGCATTTCCATTAATTAGTGAGAGGGAAGGAAGTTCATAGAAAAGAACCATCTCTAAACCAGTTAATTGTGTTTGTGCTGACATGCAGTGCATCAAAACAGTGAGCTACAAACCTGTGCTGCAGTTTTCTCCTAAATGTCTAAATGTTGTGGGAGCCAAGAGGGCACCAGTGAACCAGATCCACTGTACCTGAGATGCAAGGTCATTCTGGTTACAGGACAAAAGATCATTGCCATCCATAGTCCATGAACAAACAATAGCTTAGTCAAAGAAGAAGAAAAAATTCTAAATAGAGTATTCATCTACAGCAAATCTGCCTTTTCCAGAAAGCCTAAATCTTATTTGCACAGTAGCTGCCTGTGCAACACAGTTATTTCTGCATTTTCTGTCTTCTCAATTTGTCTGTGATAGAAAATAAAGAAACTATAGCCAGCCTCTTCCTTTCTCAGCTCTATTTACATCTGAGCTGAGTAGCAGCTACTTCCTAAAAGACATCAGGTACTGCAATTCTTGCTGGTCATTGCACAAACAAGTACAAGGAGGGTGTGACATCTCCTTTCCCTTGCCAGATTTATACACCTGTGTATGGCCAGGCATGAGACACAGGAAGGAACAGGTATCTACAGCTGGAAAGCACTTAGGAGGACCTTCAAATTGCTAGCTTTTTGCCCTGAGGTTATTGCAACAAGAATTCATTTCCACATGTTAAAAACCATCACAGATTATCAAATAGAATGGCATGTGTTTTCCCAAAGCTTCTTGTGGCAGGCTGTCTGTCCTTTACACACACCCTGTGTGTGCCCAATCAGGTAAAACAGTGTCACAAAGAACAAATGAGATGCTCCCAGATCCCCCATTTTAGTGTACCTATTGTTTCTTCAGTAGGTATCTGCCTCATGCACCCATACTGCAACTTCACCCTCATGTTTGCTGAAGCATGTGCACACTGCAGGTTTAATACAGATATTAATAGTAATATTAATATTATTTATAGTAATTAACAATTACTATATTAATATTAATTTATATTAACAGTAATTAACAATTAATATTAATAGTAATTAACAATTAATAATATTAATAGTAATTAACAATTAATGATATTAATAGTAATAAATATATTTATTGCATCACAGTGCAAAAGCAGAAACTGATAGGAACATTTTTACTTTTTAAAGAGTTATGACTAGTTACTGTTAGATCCTGCCACAGATGACAAACTCTAGAGCAAAAACAGCTACGGAGTTTGGATTGTGGCTAAATCAATTTAGAGGCTAAACTGAGGGCCAGCAACACTATGTATTTCACTACACTCAGATCTTACTCTTGAAGTAATGAAGAATCCATAACACATACTATCTTGCTAATATAAATTAATTCACTAATTAATTAATTTTTAGAAGGTTGCATGAAACCCCACTTGTATTTCCACGTCAGTTGTTCTTGGTGGTTGTGGGTACCCCAAAGACAACTTCTGCCCAGAAGAAGCAGCCTGTACTTACATTTTGTATGCAAGTCATGGGATGGCTGTGGGCAGTGCTGCCATGCCTAAATAATTTATGCCATCCTAATTTTCAAAGAACTTGTACAGTAGAAGCACACCATCCAGAAAAGAGCTCCTCCAGGGAAACCTGCCTGGAGAGGTCTTGCAGCCACACTTCCATTCTCCTTAGTCCACACCCTTATCTCTTCAGCAGCAACTTGTGGGGAGCTGTAACCTCTGACCCAGGGAGCCTTTACTGATGCTCAAGCTTTAACATCTGGAGAATTCCAGCAGTGAAATAACCATCTGTGTGTGTGCAACAGTGCAAGATCAGTAGGGTTCTAGGGCTGCTTTTCCTGCCACAGCACAGCCACGCCAAAGTTCTGCAGACTCTCCACAAGAACTTTCAGATACTGCTGCTTTCTTCACTCACAACACTGGGCTGTTTGAAGATTTCTGCTATTTACAAAGTAGGAACTTCATTACTTTTATTGCTGGCTTTGATGGGATTATAGATTAATAGATACCTCTGACAACTGCATAATGTAATATTTTTTGTTCGGCCTGCCTTCCTAAGAAAGTGTACTTCACATGCTTGTGCTGTCTGCACAACTGGCCAAACTATATTTTCCTCAATTCACTAATTTTAGCCAAATTTGCCTAAGTGTAACTGAATACAGGAGAAAGACTCAAACTGTGTCCTGTAGTGGGCAATAGATGCTGCCACTCTCTCAGGCAGAGAAGTAGGGAATGTTCGAATGTTCAGGGACAAAAAAAAGGAATTGAGTACACTTCTATGTTGTCTTTAAGGATTGCTACTCCACACTTTACAGTGTCTTGACCTTACAGGTGAAAGTCTAAGGCACTTTTTTCCTCACCTGGCCCAGAGGGTGACTTTTCACCTAGAACTCTCTCTAAACTCCGTAATTTAGTTAGACACTGTTCGCCGCACCTTACACTTTTGGAAAAGTGTTAAGAGAATTGAGCAGATGCATTCACCACTTTTCCAATATTTGTTGACATAGGGTATTAATGATTAGCTTGAAGGAGCTGATGGCCTGAGGCGCAGCTCCAGTAATCAATAATCATCCTGAACATCCTGAGCCAAGGTTATTTCTGCCCACAAAAATAAAATAAGAGTCAGGAAGGTAATTTATTTAGCCCATTCATAAAAACATTTGATTCTAAGCACAAAACAATAGCAAGTAAAATTGTGACGTTAAAAACAAAGATAACAAGCTGGAATTTCTAAATATGAAATTAAATGCAAATCTTGCCAAAATTATAGCCCCTTTCTGTCAGCTAATTACCTACGAATAATGAATGCATAGTACAACCAAGAGCAGATAAACATACAGTGTAAGAGCCCTAACAATTACGAATAAAATTTGTCTGCTCCCGAAACAACTTGATGTATACTCTAAAATGAGCCAGCAACAGACAGTTATGAAGTCCATTTTGGAGGTAATTTCACACCTGAAGGTTTGCAGCTGAGGAAGATGCTTGTCAAGCAAAGTAGATGAATATCAGATATCCTTAGGTAACCTTCAAAACCACAGCAGATCCAACTCAGCCTAATGCAAAGCAGGATAGTACTCAATTCAAAATTATTAAATCCTGTGAGCTATTCACTCAACCCTTTTTGCTTCTTATGGTGTAGCAGAATATGTGGAGAGATGAAGTTACTTCAGTGCAATGCTAATGCATCCTCCTGGTGTTGTGCATTTCTGAAGGAGAGTGAATTGCAGCATAATATAACTGGGAGCTATTTCCTGTCCACCTACAAGTTCAGAAAATTTCACACATTATGTATATAGGAGATAAGCTAAAGTCTGATGTCAGCACTGGCCACTGCAGACATCTGCAATAGCACAGCCAGCTGCCTACTCACTCTGTTTGATCTTTCAGTTTCTTCTGTACTTTCAAAGGCATCTCTGCAGGGTGGGTGTAGGGTGCTGGAGTCTTTAGACATTATGCATCCATACTCAGTGTATGCATGTGCAGATAACTGTAGAGCTGTGGCAACTGTAAGAAACCTGGCTGAATTGTTTGGAATCAGATCTGCTGTGTTTTGGCTATAGGATCCTTTCCAAACAGAGTCTGGAGCCTGGAACTGCAGTCCTCATTAAAAAACACCCACACCTCTGTTTGTGCTACTTACTATGGGAAAGGACATGGCTTTACCAGAGCTGGCCACCAAGCAGGATGTGGTATTGTAGGGATCCATTTGAGCTTCAGAGACTAAAGTATTTTCATCTCTTTTGGGTGAATTCAGAAAGTGCGCCCCACAACATCTCTGTCTCCCTGCATAAACAATGTCCCTCTCAGAAACTCTATGAGGTTTCTCACCTTATTATTTTGCTAGTCATCCTGATCATGAACTCCCTGTACATCCGTTCACGGTTTGGAGGCTTCAGTGGAAGAGCCAAGGAATTAATTTGAGCTCCTGTGATTCTAGCAGTATCCTACCAGTGTACCCTTTTCAAAAAGAGGCACTCTGCAGGTGCCAGGCCCTCTATCACAACTGCTCTCCAATGACCCGAAGGACAACCTGTGTTTTCCAGTTCCAGCTGGCACAAAAGCAACACTGCAGAAAGACAGCCATACTAGGTCAAAAGGGTGCAGCAGTAATTAAATTGCAGTTCTGTGCTGAAAAGTGACAGTATAAAAAATGCTGCTGTAGGCATTTCTGTTTATTGTGCTTCCTTGACTCCAAATGTACCCAGTGTACAGCTGAGATTTTCTTTCTTAACCTGCTTCTTTTCCAAAGCTAATGTGAATCAGAGTCAGATCAAAGTCCTTTTTCATTCCCTGTATTGCTACTAACAGTAAAGGGCACAACTGGCCAAAAAAGTCCAGTAGAAAGGCATGTACCATCCTACCACACCAGAATTAATTACTAGGTCTCTCTGACTAGCCTGGACCCAGTGGTTCCAGCACTGTTTACTGCAGAAGGCTCTACTTACTCTCATTGGTGATGGCTCTGCAGGTATAATATAAAGTAACATATACTTACAGCTAACATCAACACAGGAAACTGATAGAGGAAAGAAGCAGTTTTACTAGCAAGAAGAGACCATTTCAACACAGCCATTTTTTTCTGCCTGGAATGGCACTTTTTGTGAGCTCGGGCCCTAGGGCAAATCACTTCATGATGATGGCAAATGAGCTGAAAGCCAATCTCAGTCAGCAATAAAATGACAGGATAGGATTAAGAAAGAAGTAAGTGGTGATCTATCAAAAATATGGAGTATTTTTGACAAAAGATGTGATGAGGAAGCCAGAGGCTAGAGAGAAGGAAGTAATGAGGATGAAAAACTGGAAAACCACAAGTTGGACAGAGAAAGATGAGAGGATCTAAAAGAGTTCGGTGAAGGACAGAAAAATAAGGAATCATCTACAGAAAAAAGGAATAGGAAGTTACCCTTATAAATGGAAGACAGACATTAGAAATTAAAAGAATGAATGAGGTAACTGTGTTAAGAAGAAGCACAGTGGAAGAGGGAGGAAAAACACTGAAGGGGAATGAATTTTAGGGAAAACAGATTAGAAATAGGAGAGTTTTGCATCCTTCAAACATGGAACTGTCCCTCAATATTAACGAAATCTATCCCTGATCATATCAGAAAAAAAGTAAAGAAAGGCAATGAAAAAATAGGCTACTTATTTATTTAAAGGGTTGGGTTTTTATGGGTATATTTTAAGTTGCTTTTCAAAAGCAGAAATAGTTTAATTTTGGGGCATTCTCGGGACTTTTGTACTGCACCATTTAACAATGTTGTAAAAAGGGTAATCCCTTTTTACAGGGCTGTTCTCCAGAGCACTTGATAGTTAAGGTTTCTGCAAAGCAGAATCATGTGAAGACATTGCTATTTTGAGTATGTTCTTTTCCTAGAAGACTTTTCTGGGGCAGTATGTCATTTCTTTTGACTGCCTACCATGCTTATTTCACTGACCTCTCTCTCTCAGAAAGCCTGTCAATGTTTATTTTGTGGTGTGAAAAATCACTTCACAACTTCAGTTCTTTCCCTTTATATTAATAATCTTCTGCTTTTAAAATAGTATCTATACAAATGAACAGCTGGTGTAAATTAGTCTTTGACACTAATCTTTTCATCCCAAATAATAATTTTCTTATTCTACTTCATGGTCACAATCCATCTTTCTATTCATCTAAGCTCATCCCTCTCTGACTTTACACTTCAGTCATCTCATCTGAAAGAATTAAAACAAGATCTGACCTTATATATAATCTCCCAAAGGTGTGTTTGCATTGCACCAGGAAAGATGTAACTGTCTGGCTACTGCTGTCACTACTGTCTTTATATCATGGTGATAACTTCCTAAAGATCACATGCAGAACTTTTTCTGCCTGAGTTTACAAAAAAAAATTGCAAGTACAGCTCCACTCTATCTGGAAACAGTTTTAATCTAAATGCATCTAAAGCTCTCCAATGATTGATGGATAATAATTTAATTATTATTAAATTATTAAATTATTAGGGAAGTCAAGCCATAGGGAAAATAATACTTTATAATAAAATAATAAGGGGTTGGAGTGAGCAAATGAGGTGATCAAGCAGAATAAAAGCTCTAAACTCAATGGTTCTCAAACACCAGTATCCAGATCTGCTACTGATTGTGGTTTACTGTGTCTTCCTTGTGACTCTGAATGAGAAGGATTCTTTTCATAATTGATCATATTTTATCATTCTTTAAAAACTCAATTTCCTGCTAAGCATTCTCAGAATTTACGCGAACTTCCCAAGCAGTACTAATTTTTAATATTACATAAATCATGCATCCTGGACATAAAAATTAACATGATAGCCTAAATTATTCATCATAGTAGAATTTATGGTCCTTTAAAGAGGACACAAATGAGCACTGCAAAATAATTTTATTACAGGTTTAAGTACAGTTGCATCTCCTTTTACCATCCCCTTTAAGTAACATTATAAGCTGCCACACAAAAGGAAGCTCAGAAATTCTATTCAGCTAAGTAATGTTCTTGTATCTTTTGCAAAAGAGTTTCAACTATCAGTAAATTTAATGTTATGTGCAAAATTACTCAATTTTCTCCACATCTTTATACTTTTTGTTAAAGATACTGTAGACAATGATTTACAGATAAGGAACTGGAATTGTGGAATACAACAGAAAAGAAAAACAGTGTAACTCATATATATGCTCTTGAAAAGCTCAAACTGAAAACAGACTGTGCTGAATAATAGATGCTCTAACTTTAGATAAAATTTGAGATGCATGTGAGGCAGAAAAAACCCCAGCCTTACACTACTAAATGAAAATCCCTATAATAAATCTAGACCATCTAGACAGAGACCATGAAGGACCCAAAAATTCCTTCTTTTTGGATCTGAGATAGCTGGAAAACTCTGTTAATGGTGGAAGTATGTAACAAGTTGGTGTATGTAAACTGAGTCCATAGAAATATGTCCACCCCTTTAACAAATGCAAGAATTATGGGTGTAAGGTGATTAAAAGAAAAAATTTGTACTGTAAAGGAGGTTTCTAGGATATCCTTCTGAGAACATATATATCATAAAATAATGGGTTTGGATAAACTGCTGAGCCACATTCTGATATTTATATATCTGGCTATTTAAACCCATCAATTTTTTGTACACAGTTTCTTATTCCAAGAGAAGACAAAAGGACATCATTCTTTATCAGTATAGCTGCAACACAAGATACAAAACAGGCCACGGCTTCTAAATTCTTAGTCCCAGTCCAACCATGACCAAACAGGTCAGAGGGAGGGGAAATAAAATCACTGGAGTTTCTCCAACTTGTGAAAGAAGAAACACACCTATTTTGCCTAAGGAAAAATGTTGCTTGGATTAGAGGTAAGAAAACAAGAAGAAATTTTCTTCTACTATTGTCATTCTCCACAATTAGGAGAATGATCATATTTTAGTAGTTTACCTATCTTTCACTGTAGCCAAGATTTAATATCTGTGGAACATTTTAAGACAATTCTACTAGTGATTTGTTCAATAAGAGCTGAGTTAGAAAAAAGGAGACTGGAGCACGTTTTATTATAGTTATAGGTTAGGGAAAAGCACCTGTTATTCCATATTCTCTTACCCAATTAAGTATGCTCCTCAGAAAACAGCATTTCTTAGGTTCTGCTGCAGGGCTGTGTATTTCTATCTATCAGACTCCCTTTACTTTTGTCTCCATTGTACTGCAGGGCTGTAACATCCTTATTGCAGTTTTCACACACTATCTTATATAATCTCATCAGAATTTCATTGGTGACACGAATGTCTCCCCAGAACACTCCTCAGGCTTGCAGATCCTTTGCCAGGAAAGGCCATAAGGTCACCCTGAAGCAGTGTTTCAAGTCCCAACTGGAAAAAAAAATCACATGCTACTGGAGGGATAAAAAAACAACATGAGAAAGTCAACACACATTAAAGGAGGAAACAGAGAGGGGTAGGAAAAGAAACTGAAAGAATAATGAGTGTGTGAGACTGATACAAAATTTTGATTTTAGAAGTTAAATATTTTACAGCCTTATCTGTCTGAACAGCAGCCTACAGAAGTACAGTTCTGCTCCTAGATATCCTTGCAGGAATGTGCAAGACTGTGGCTTTAGTCTCCCTTCTCTCCCAAAGGTTTCTAGTAGATGTAATGCTAATGAAATCAGTAGTTACTCCCTTCCAGACGTTATGCATTTCCAAACTAAAAACTTAAACTGAGTGAGAACATCATGCAGTCTTTGAGGCAGTTTTAGGCAGCTTATTCAAGGGTAAATATATCAGATTTTTAATATACACTGCCCTTGTTACAGTACCTCATCACAATGAATTTGGTATGGTTTATGAAGATTCATTACCACAAATGTCATAATCTCAGAAAATCAAATAAGAAGTAGATAATGACTATCTTCATTACACAGGTGGCTAAGAAAAAAAAATTAATAACCTGGTGGAAGCTTTACAGTGAGTTAGAGAGATCAAGAAACATAACTTGGCAGGCTGACTTTCTTCCCCTTGGCACCAGGGAACCAGTAAATAGAGATGAAGAACCATTCAGCATTCAAATTAAAAAGTGTCATACAAGACTTATTACATTCCTAGTGTTCTCTGATATTCCATGCTTAGGGGTAATGAGGAAGCTTTCAAAACTTTCCTGTGTTTGTCTTAATTTCATAGTAATGCCCTTTACTGAGAGTACAATAGTGACAGTACATGTAAATTCATAATTTACCTTTAGGCTTTCTAATATTTTGTTGGAAATATTTTGGAATCTTTAAAATGACTATTTTCACTGAGCTATTCACTCAGAAGGCTGCTTTGGAAAATCCTTCTACGCATTATTTTACAGTTTAGTATTTCTTGCAACATGTAGATAAATATGCCAAAATCACTTGCAGTGAGGTGTTTAGGGAACTAAAAGCGTGACAAATCAGCTCCAATACAGAGATGGTAAACATCTTTTTAGTGACAGACAGAATGACCAGGAATATAGTCCTAGCACAGAAAATAACTATCCCAGAAAATATCTATGTGCTAAGGAAGCCTTTCAATTCCTATATTCCTGATTTAAATTTGACTCGATTTTAGTTGCTGCACAATTTAAACTTATTTAATAATGGATGGTGACTCATAGAAAACATACAAAAATTAAATACAAACTTTAGGAAATATAAGCATTTAATATTTTATATATATTGGTTTCTAAAATTCAAGGAAAAGGTATGTTTTTTTACTCAGTCCTGTCCCTAAATCAGGAAAAAAAATAATGTGAGAAAAGTGGCAGATTTAATACTTTTACCTAAAGAAATATCCATTCAGTCTTGCTTTTGGAGAGCAAGACAGCAAAGCTCTTAATTTTCTCCATTTAGAAAGTAGGCTGGTCACAGTCAAGGTGTTTAATCACATTTAGAACCGATGACAGTGGGTAAAGAGTTTCTGTTCTTTGGCCATCTTAAGTGATTTTTCACTAGGACATGTCCTCAGAAACCTGGATAAAATAACCCAGAAGCCAGGAACTGAGCAGCCTTTAACATGTCCTTCATCCTCCTCAGGACCAGATGTGATCTCCTCCCATCAAAGCTGAGGCGTACTGGCAGGGCTGAAACTGTCAAGCTGTCAAGCCAAGTAATTCCCGTTCAGGAGATAAACAGAGAGCTTCTCTATCCAAGCCTGGCAGTGTAGCACCAGATTTATTTTCAAATACAAGATTAAGAACAATAAAAAATAAACCCTCTTCACAGAAATGTTTTGAGTGTAAAATTCAGGATTCCCCACTGCTTACTCTCTGAGACAAACTGCATTTCATCTCGTTTCAAGATGTACACATGGGACAGCTAATATCTGTTGTTTCAGCTGATACATGGATGAACTCAGATCTCATTAAAGAGGTTTCAGAAATAGGACAGACATAAAAGTCATTCTAGAACTGATTATTTCTAATTGACAAATTATCCTGCTACCTCTGCAGAATGGTCAATCTATTTCTTGTAATGCTCTAACTTTAAATAAGGGAACCAGGAAACATCTTGCTTAGGTCTAAGATCAATAATTCTGAGCAAGGAAAAGACAACAATAAACAAGAGAACAACTTCTTTTATGCATCGCTTCCTGTTTTAATTAAGGCAAACTGGCCACTACCATTCACAAACATGTTGCAGGTGTGGGAAGTTACAAAACAGATCTGTTTGGCAGGAGTTATCTGGAGTGTGGTCAAAGACATCAACTACACCATACACACTTGCTGGGGCCCCTCTCTTGGCTTCCTCTAAAGCTTAATACTTGGTAATTCTCAGTCATAAGCTCTTGGTGTGAACTTTTATTTAGAACGACCCAAGACTCAGTTACTTGCTGTGTATTGATTGCGACAGCTGCCTGTACTTTGGGCGAGTACCTTCACTTTGCCATCTGCCCTTAATCCCATGACAAGTATGAGGAAGACAAGATAGTTCACCTCTGTGTGCGCCAAGGACAGATGAAATTATTGTGCACACGGAAGTCAACTCTCCTGAGTTTTCTGCAGTTCAAATGTTTGCACAAATCACTAGAATATCTTCATCACAATAAAAAAGGCTTATAAATAGAAAGCAACAACAGCAACACACATAGGGAATCTCTTGCTGTGTACATTGAACCTACCTACTGACATCTATGTTTCTGGTTGCTCTACTTATAAACCTTAGAGTAACTGGAGATTCTGCCCAGTTTAATGGCAGCATGCTGTGGAGAAGCAGAAGGCATTGTTGCTGTCTCACCACACTGCACCATAACACACTTTAGGATGAAGTCAGGAAGCCTTATTTTGTCCCAGTTTGGAAATTGCCTCTTTAGAGGTGTCTTCTCCACAGTTTCTAAGGTGTCACTCCAGTCCCTTGCACTCTGCAGAGCTCTGTCCTCTTCCAAATGAGCATGGGCAGAGGAAGAACATAACACTGACATTCAGTCCCACCTTACAGACACCAACCTACAGGCCAAGTTAAAGAATCTTTGAAGAATATTCTAGGCCCATACTCTGGTCCTGACCTGGAGAAGAGTGCCTTGGCTCAGTCCAGCTGCAGATGACTATGTTCCCCTGTGCTCCAAAACCAGGTTGCATTATCCAGCTGTTGATAGGGAATTCTCCCTGGCTGCTTTAGCTCTGGTCCTATATCCATTACCTTATCTGGGTAAGCACTAGTCAGCTTGGGATAGTAATACCAGTCTTAATACTAACCTGAGAACAGTTTAAGTTTGCAGATGTAACAGGGCAGTGCCTGGAGAGCCCGTGTGGTAATACAAGTGTAGTCACAGGTATCACCACTGGATCCTTCTGATCTGACCTAAGTGGGCATTGCCTGCTGGTTGGTCTGTATGGGACTTTTATTGTTCAAGGAGCAGTATATGGCAAGCAGAGAGTCTTAACTAGGCTGCAAAGGCACAGAAACAAACCTGTTTGATAGGTCTGGGGAAAGAAAAGACAATTTCATTCTGAAATGGGAGGATTTTTTTTTTTACCCCATAACTAGAACTAAAGACTGTTTGACTGTAAAATTCATCACATCATTATTGTATTAATGATGAAGAAATGACAATTATATAACACCATTTATCTAAGGTCCCAAAGTAAAGGGCAAAAAATTAGTAATGTGCCCAGGGGATACTTCCAGTGGAATACTGCAAAGAGCAGGAAAGATCAATGAAAATTGCTTCTGGCTGTTAACTTACAGCTGCTCCATCCCTACTGTTCAGGCAAGAGCCAAAACAATAAAAGACTGAGGATGGAACCTGAAAAGTAGCCAAAAGAAGGGTTCTATGGGAAGTCTGTGTTATGCTCAGCCTAAGGAATATTTTATTGTCCTGTATGGAATCCTTTAAGTAAAACCTGCTCTGACAAGACAGCCGTCTCCACTGTCATTAAGCTCAGTCCTTCAATATAATCCAGAAAATTTAATGTTTGTTTAGCTTAGAGATACAGGTGAGAACATGTTGTCTAGAGAGGGTGCTGCTTCCCCACCCTTCCCCATGGGTGCAACAAGAAGTTATGCTTGCCTAGTTGTCCATCTGCTTACCTCTTTGGCTTCTGACTGCAGCTTACAGCCTGCTCGTGTTTTCGTGCTTTGGCTTAAAATTTGTCACTTATGCATTAGGTACTGATAAATAGTTGGGCAGGGTAGTTCTTTTTAAGCATTCTGTCAAAAGTACCACATCCAGTACCAGGAAATTGGAGTAAGATAAATTCTTGCAATGAGATACAATTTTTTAGCAGTGAGAGTAATTAAAAGCTGAAGTAATTTATCTGAGAACGGGGTTGCAAATACAGCTGCACAAAATGTTAAAATCAGATTCAATACTTTTCTAAAAACTGGTTTAATTCCCAGTTTTGGAAAAGTTCTACAGCTTGTATATCCTGAAAATCTAGCTAGAAAAAAAATGCCCATAGCCTTCTGGCCTTAGAATCTACCTGTTTATATGGACTCCTGGACAGCTAAAAGTGGAACCTTTAGTTTTAAACTCCATAGAATAAAGAACTAAATACTTCTATGTGCTCATTGCTGCCTAAGAGGTAACAACACAGTTGCTAGTATAACCTTTATTGTCATTATCACTAAATGTCAAAAGTTAGGCCTTATAGGTTTTGAAACTTTAAAATTCTACAGAAAATAATTAAATATATATACATATATATATATATATATATTGGGTTTTGATGGGCTTTGTTTTTTTAGATTCAGATTTTTGAACTTTATTTACAATACTAGAAAAACATACTTTTAGAATATGAAGACTGACATTCTGACTGGAATTGCACAATATTATAAGCTGTGAATTTATGACAAAAAAAAAAAAGCTACAAGTGTCCAACACAGCTTGTGATATGCCACAGAATTTTTTTCAATTCTTCACTTACCAATATTATATAGACTTCATAGCATGGTTTGATTTCCTTTATTGCATTGGTTTTTTTTTCCTTTAACATTAATCAAGCCCACTTAAAACACACTGGCAGAAAGATAATTTTCAAATATTTTCTGTTCAGTATTGCCAAGCAGTATTAAGTGTGGGTCTTACTTGTCTTTACTTCAGTCAACCCACCTGAGTTCAAATCATACATGTGGAGGTCCAGGAATAAGCATGTTTTGTCTCGAATATTCAGATGTTGCAGCAGAGAAGTTGTGATCAGCTCAGCCAACTTCCTTTTCTGCCTCGATACTCATTCTCAGTGTGCCTGCCTCAACTTCCCCACCCTCCTGTCCATCCATCGGGCAGGACCAATGCAGGATCTAAGGATATCCTTTCTTCTCCCCCTCCCTTGCCTTATCTTGGCAAAATGTGGTTGTCATTTTCTACTCCTTACACCATGCTGAAGGCTGTTGTTAGAGTTGTGAGCATGTTGAAGTGTGCTGTAAATGTCAAAGGCTTGTTAACTGACACTTGAGAAGTTTGTGGATTGGGAGACGGGTGAAGTGTGTGTGTAAAAGTTAAGGGCTTGTTATCCAACACTTCTGAGATTAAGTGGTGGGCTAGTTGCTGGAGTTAAGATGATTATATCATAGAAGCATAAGAGTTCCCCCAACACGTGGATGGGTGTCTTTGTTCAGCCTAACAAGAACTTGTAGTAAATGTTCTGCCCAGTACCCAGTGAGTCATGACAGCACATTGAAAACATTTGACAAAAGACATTGAATTAGATATCTAGTAAAATGAATCTTCAGCAAGGCTGTCCGTGATTTTAGGAATGAATATTTTGGTATTTTAGAATGCAATAACATGTTTACATTAAGAAGGCAATAAGAAGTTTGCCTTAGTCAATATTCTTCAGATAAAAATATTTCTGTGCAAGAAAATCCTTTGTTTCAACAGAATACTCCTGTAGCAGAAGTACGGTGATAAGAAATCAGGAGCTGATAAAAGAAGGGTGACACTGATGATCAAAATGTTTTAAATATTTCCCTACTATAGAGGTGACAAGCCTCAAGAGGCTACAGTTTAGGCTGTCAAATTTCTCTCTTATATGAAAGATATTTGGTGAATCTATTTTGAAATCTGCAGCCAGGAGACTGTGCATCCTCTAAGAAACCTATTCTCAGAGATAAAAAGCCAAGTGCACATCAGAGGTGATTAAGGAGAAATAACCTCCTCTAGTGATGCAGGGGGCAGGTGAAGGACAGTGCAGCAAAAGTGCATAGAAAAATAGTCATGGCATCTCTGTGCATGGTATTAGGAACATCTTAGTGCCACAGCCAATATTGTTTCAATGCTTGTCATTGCTAACATCCTCCATGAAATTGCCATCATCATGCCAGTGCATCCATCAGTCCAGCTCTCCCAGTGTGGTACCAGTGCAACCTGCACATCTTGAATTTGAAACCTCCTTGAAAGCTTCCATGTTTCACAGCATCCTTGCACAATCTGTTTTAGGGCACACTCAAATAGTATCTCTGTTGTAACTGCAATCACAAGTAATCTTTCTTTACTTCTAAATTCTAAACTATTAACAGCAACACTGCCAGGACCATTCTGGCACACAGTGTTGCCATTAATACCACTTTCCTTCACATCCACCAACACTCACAGACTTTAGAGCTGCATTGTTCATTCCATAGAGATTTTGCTTTCTGTGATCTATTACTTTCAATTGTAATTCTTTTTACTGCATTTGCAGTTAGACTGCAGTCTAACCACATGAGACAAAGTTATGCATTGGTTAATTTACTGAGTTCTGATGCACTGCACAGTTTGGTTCCAATATCTAGGGTAGCTCATTAAAGACAGAATTGGGTATATGCAATATGGACAGCTGAAATGAAAATTAAATCAAACACTGCAATATGGCAGAAACACATAACTACTGAATTTCCTGAAGCCCTACTAAAAATTATAGTATTAAGCAAATGAAACAGCCACAAAAAAAAAAAAAAATCCTAACTACTAAGTTTTATATCTATACTTGGAAGTTAAAAATTAAATCATTCCTATAAGTGTCAAGGTATTGTGCTCTCTGACTCTAGAAACTACATTCCACAGGCATATATGACCTACCAAGCTCACATCCTCCAAGCAGTATATACAACAACTACCAAGCAGTATATACACTTCAGAGCGTGTTCTGTTAGCCAGCTATCAAATGGCATTGAAAAACCTGAAGCATAAAAGAACATTTTCCTTAGCAATGTTAAACTTTCAGATAATTACCAAGTTCTTTTTTGGTATAAAAGCTGATAGCAAAATGAAACTTCATTCTCAGAAGGCTGCTGTGGAAAGGAGTAAAAACTATCTCCCAAGAATTCATACCAGTCAACCTACATTCACTTAAGACAACTTGGATTATTATTTTCTAAGTTTGTATTACCTTTTATGTTCTCCAAAGGTATAGTCTAAGAAATTATCAAAGACCTTTGAAATATGGTTTGGAGTTGTTTTGGTTTTCTCCTTTAGGGAAATCTATTTTTAACTAGCAGGCATTTTTTATATTAGAAAAAGATTATTGTTTTCAAAATATTTTTTCTTCCAAAGCTAAGAATCAAACTGAAAAATGAAACAAAGAAGTTTTGCCAGAAAAAGTATGAGGACCTTAATTTATTTCCCTTGGGGTATAAGAAGGAAGCAACAAAAATCCAAAACCAGCAGCAACTCTTTCCAGCTAATACTTTTATGAAAAGATGTACTTTAGGTGTGGAATTGCTTTCACATTAGAAATTGTGTTGAAAATTTCCAGTAATCAATAATGTGTTCACATAGTCTGTATATTCCTCTACTTATCTTTTCTTAATTTCTGCTTCATTGTTCTGCTATAAAATAGAAAAATCCTACAATAAATTATTTAGCAGAAAGACCAGGCCCAACTGTCTGCAAGGTTACACACATAACAGCTCTTATCTTTCCTTAAAAACAACAGCTTGGAAGCCATGCTTCTCTGTACACCATTTTCCTATGAAACATCCTTTTGTTCTTGGCCTAATAAATTTTCCTAATAAATTATTTTCCTAATAAATTATTTCCACTGAAGTACCCATAGTGTAGGTGTACTACTGTTTTCTGTTGGACAGGACCCTAGTTACTAATTTAGTATAGACCATAAACCCTTAATACTACAGTGGCTTTCTTCCCAATACAGTAAAAATTAATCAATTAAGGTTTTCTGCAATTTAAACTCATCTTGAGATCTGAGATTTGATTCTGAGATCAAAGTTGACTGTGACATTTTCAAATGTGCAGTTATTTTCATTCTATAAATGCATATTTGTATCAGGAGGCTGCCTCCTGCAATATCAGCTCATACAGGCATTGCAGAAACACCTTCCACAGAAAGCCTTACATTGCACAACACCTGCCACTACTTTGTGTCAGACTTTGGGTGCGCAAGGGTGAAGCGAGATCAGAGATGCAGCAGAAGTGTCTTACTGACTCATGAAGGGAAAAAAGAACAAGATCAATAACCCACATAAGTAATAGAAAGTTCTCACAGTTGTTTTCTTTTTGCCCTGCCATTCAAACTTTGAAAGAGAACACAACCTTCTTCTGTCCCAAGCTCTCCAATCCCAAGCAAAATGTTTCTGCCAATTACTGCTTTCAAACTACACTTCGCAATGTCATTGCCTTCTCATCACCTTGACCAACCTGAAAATTCTCTGCTTATTCTAATACTTTAAATAAAGCTTGAGGAATCACTTGGACTTCCTTTTTCTTGATTAAACAAAACATGGCTTTAATGTTAATTCTAGTTTCAAAATCTAGACATCATCAAATATTTCTGTCTCTGAAAGATGCTTGATTAAAAAGCTGGAGCCTCCAGTTTGTTAGGAAGTAAAACAATGTCATGCTGTCTGGTGAATTTTATGTATCATGTAGTGAAAGTTTCCCAGCATGTTGCTCTGACACAGTAAAGACGGTACAAATTGACTGTGCAGCTCTAAGTAAACTGGAGATTGCCTGTAATCTACAGCCAAGGCTCATATAATGACAGTACAGGATTTTCTCAAAGTTTATTCTTCTGCAGGCAGTGAGAAAAATCCTAGATCCTCGCTGTCATTGTGAAATTTCTTCCAATTCTGAGGAAGGAAAAATCTGCTATGTGCATATCTTGACACAGCCAGTTACACAGATTGCCGGAGTGCTATCCTTTACCATCCTATTTCATATCTTTTTTTAAGGAGGTAAACCCAAGAATAAATCCTGAAAGACTATTTCATAATTCCACTGTCAAAGTATTTCTCACTACAATTTTGGACTCAAAACTTATCCAAAGTTAAAGCAGACAATTGGTAATTCTC
Organism: Passer domesticus; assembly: GCF_036417665.1. Lineage (NCBI taxonomy): Eukaryota > Metazoa > Chordata > Aves > Passeriformes > Passeridae > Passer > Passer domesticus. The sequence goes on from NC_087479.1 coordinate 40,075,305, forward strand.
TAATATCTATTCCCAGTATTGACATTGATTTCTCTGGGACTCTAAGTAGGTCACTTCACTTTTCCTCTTTTCCCTTATTTCTAAATATAACTATAAAGATAATGAAAAACCACTTTTGACCTTGATATCAGAGGTATTGACCTTGATATACTGACCTGTTGGTAAAAAAAAACCAAATACAGTTCTCATTTCCAGGACTCCTAAAGGAGGAAACTCTGATAGGACTTTTCTTTAGCTACTGAACCCCAAACATTTTTGGAAGGAATCTGTTATGCAAACAGCTTGTCTGACACCACAGTGCTGTTTCTTTCCTGCTTTTAATTGTCTAAAAAAGTTTTTGAAGGACACCAACTGATGCTTTTGAACTGGAGGAATGTTTCCATAGAGTAGCATTTCAACTGTTACACTCCAAGTGATAGACCGTCCAACTCTTTATTTTTTAATTCTTATAACATTCCTATTTTCATGCTCCCCCCTCTAACTTCCACATTGCCATCAGGACCAGAATTGCTCTAATAATTCACACTGACATTACAGATACTATTAAGTCTACATACTTCAATGAAATTGCCTCTTTGCTGTCTCCTTTATGGCTTATAAAGATTCCTCATGGTTCACAAAATCCTATTTTGTTGTGGAATCTGTTGCATTGTCCTCCACAAACCATATCCAAGGCTAAAGAGATTTTTTCCATGAATCTTCATGCTGATACCTGATAAGGATTATACAGGACAATGAATGTGTTTTATTTCCTAAATGTTGACCTCTCTTGTAATTCACTCCTGGATGTCACTGTAATTTGGTGCTGATTCTCAGTAGTGAACATAAACACAAGTAAACAGTAATTGTGTGATGTGGCCATATGGAATATTCATGAAAACTGATTCTGGAAGAACAAACATTTATCACCATCTGTATGAATTCCTTGTAATGCAGAGGCACTCTCCGTGGACAATGCAGCCTCTTCAGTGTTCATCATGATCATGTATTTTTTTTTCTTCATTCTTTACCCACTCCTGCAGGATCTGGATGACCTTGTAAAGCATTCACCCAAAATGAGCACTAATCAGTCTGAGGTAGAGCAGGTCTCCTTAGCCACTGGTGCAAAGCAGATGAGAATGAAGGCACAGGAGATGCCCTTTCCTGAGTGCAGCACAAAGTGGCTGCATATCGTGACAATGAAAGGCAGTTCCTACTCTACTACTAAATAATAGAGGTCACTTCAGAAATACTGGGTAGAGGGGATGCAGAACCATAATTCCCAGAGAACTGGAGCTGGGTCTGCCCTGAGTACCTCAGAACCTGGACATTATAATACTAACATGAATTTGGGAGTGTGATGTAACCAATAGACATTAAAAACTTGATGTATTAAGGGTATTTCTCCTTTGAATAGTCAAAATTGCTGGGGAAACATTACTACCATTTTAATAAGGGTAATATTCTATTCACTGCTTAAGATTTGTTTCCTTTACCCTTTTGTCAAGGTTAGATACAGTAAACAATTATTTGTCACATATTCTGTAAGGAAGTTTATTTTACTTGGGGCTTATTTTCCCTTTCCCTTTCCTTTTTGTTCCAGAAATAACTTATAACATTCCTAGTTTCATTTCATTCTTACATCACCTAATGGGTTGATTTTCCATTTTCCATTCATGGTGCAGAGACCTGGAAATGTTGGCTGTTTAAATCAGCTTGTATACCAAGTTTATAACAAGACCTATATTTGGAGGCGTGCTCACTATAGGTTCCAATCCTCAATTGAAGCTCAATCATGAAGTGCTTTAAAGCATCATAGAGGATTTTTTTCTTTTAAATTTAGAAAGTTCAAATTTAAACAGTTGTTAAAAACCTATTTACACAGTCTCATGTTCCCAAAATGAAATAGAGGAAAGCACTGTTATCTGAAAACCAGAGAGTGAAAGGACAAATTATATTTCTGAAAGACCTTGCATTTTAATAGTCCTGTATGGTTTTAGTAACACAGGTATATATATTTTTACGATGTCATTTTTATCCTAACAATTCTCCTTTAATCTTTTCAGTTCTGTCTCTCCAGCCTTGGCCTTTTTCCTCCCACTCTGAGGTTTCATAATGCTTTTTCAGCCATTATCTTTTCACCTAAATAATCCCTCATTTTCCGATTCTCAGGAGCAATGCCTCAGCTGAAAGCCTAATCCTGGCTTTTGCCTATAATGGCTCCCCAGGATAAGTAATCATCTGAGCTATTTGACATCCACTTATGTTGGCCTTGCTAGGACAGTAGAAGGATAGCATTTTGTGCTTCCTAACTTTACCAGCAGTGCCTTCCTACACAAAATCCTGCAGGCTTGTATGGCATAAGCAGCACTAGCTCCCAGATCAGAGTCTTTAAAGAATCTTTAGGTTAATAAATCAAAAATATCATTAAGCAGGAAACAATTATTCACCACTGTCTTCCCACTCAGGACACATGAACTGGACATTTTATTAATCAATGTGTGTTGTCTTCCACTAGGGTGTGATCAGGCATGGTACCTACTTCAGCCTCCTCTCAAAGCAGCATCCACACAGAACAGGTTGGCAAAGATCCAGTACCCTTTTATTCTTTAATGCAGAACTCCACATGAGTGGTTCAGTAACCACAATGACAATAATTTTTACAAATTAAACTTATCCTTCTCCAAAATCCTTCTACATTTTTTTCTCCGCTCTCCTTCATGCACGTCATTTTTTCCCCTGTGTTTTCCATACAAATACCCAAGAATTTCCAACACTTCATCTATACCTCTGCATTATGTGTTTCCTATACCCTGACAACCATCCTATGATTATTTGTTGCCACAATACCAGCTCTGTGATTCGTATGTGCTCAAGAATATCTCTGCTCAGAATCACAGAGGGGGAACAAAACCAGTCTAGGTGTGGTTGTACCTGCAACAGGTCGGAGCACAGCTATGTTTTCTTATGCTCCAAAACACGAAGGCAAAAAAAAATTATTTATATGATTCTTTGGTGAATGTCTGTTTGCCGAAGAGGAAAGGAACCACCCACTTAGAAACACGGGAATTCATTATATCTGTAACTTTTTCTAATCCTCTTCCTTTTCCTGGTTAAAAAGGTTCAGCTTTTCAATAAGGCCTTTTTCATTAGAAGGGAAATTCCATTCTAGTGGATTCAAGTGATGTGTTGTATGCCATTGGCAGCTGAAACAAGTACCCTGAAGATATTTGTCGGACGCAGAGACTGTGTAGATTTCTGAACACACAGATTTGAAAACTATAATATTCCAGTGAAATCAGAAGGAACTAATGAGCAGCCATGACTGAGAGAAAAGTAACATGTTATTAAGTATAAAGAATCAAGTAGTTTCATTAAGTCTTACTACATGTTTTGAAATATATTGTAGAAGGAAATTTACATTAATCTATGTATCAAACCATCACCTGTATATCAAGGAGCAGCTTTGACACTAAAACTCAGATATGCTTAGATTATTTCCTAGGACTGGACACAGCCAGTTGGAGAAAAGCAGAAATACAAAAGGTAAAAGGAAAGGGAAAACAACTCTCTCCATGTTGTGGTACCCAGGAACACAGAGTGGCAGCACTACAGAGGCTGAGGCCTGCTCTCTGAAAGCTAAGTGTTACAGATGGACCTTTGGGGTCCCAGACACTGCCCAGCTCAGAAGATCCTGCAGCCCAGGGAGCCCCCAGGACAGCACCCAGTAGGGATGGAATGCAGTGGCTGAGACCGGAGGTGGCGGGTGTAAGCAAGTTGGTGCTTGTCTATTGCAGACAGAAGACCCCAGGGTCAAAGAAGCAGTGGCATGGAACCATCTGCAGCCCTGTGCAGTGTAGCCATGATATTTTATGAAAAAATCCTCTGCTAGGATTTTTCCTGCCCTGAGGAGCTGAGAGCCTCAGGAAAGAAATGTAAACAATAACTATCTGCTGCTGTGGAGTGCCACAGGTGCATCTTCCATTGGTCCATGTGGATTGTTTTCAATTGGTGACCAATCACAGCCAACTGTGCCAAGGCTGTGAGAGTCACAGGATTTTGTTATGGATTCCTGTTCTATTCTTGTCTTGGTAGCCTTCTGATCTTCTTCTCTCTCTGTTCTTCAGTATAGTTTTAATGTAGTATTTTAATATAACATAATAAATCAGTCTTCTGAGCAAAATGGAGTCAAGCCTCGTGTCCTCACACAAGGGGGTGTCAAGACAAGAGTGCAGGGCAGAAGCAAAAGCTGTGCTGGGCTGGGGAAGCCCCAGAGTCGCTTGCCAAGCCAGCTCCTATCACTGACATCCCCCTGCTCTGTGCCAGACACGTGGAGAACTTGTGGCTGGAGCACTCCCTGCAGGGTGAGCTGCTGGCCAGCAGGACAGGGCTGCAGGCTGGGGAGAAGACTTGCTCATGGGTAGTGCAACAGGAAATATGGCTCTGACACTTGCCAAATTCTCTGCATCACCCAGGCAAGGGCAGGGATGCTCTCACAGGATTGCTGCATCCTTGTCCCAAAAATGTTGAGGTCCAAGAGTGTTTAAGTATCTCCAGTGGAGAGTTTGTCTCCAGAGTGCAGTGATTACTGAGCAGATGTAAGTGTAGGTGCATACAGTATTCTGTAATGTTGTGTACTCAATTCTGCTCTTAGCAGGTTACACAGTGCCTGGGAAATGCTCACAGATGGAGCCAAACTCACAGCTCAAGAGCCACGACTGGAGGATGCAGAGATTGCTGATGCTGTCAGCTGTCAGAAAAGGTTTGTGTGGCAGCAAGGGATCACCAGGGCACTGCAGGGGAGCTCTTCTTTCCTCTGATAAAGATAGAAGAGATGCCAGTTTAATTCTCTTTCCCTATTTTGATATATTCCATTTAGTAAATAGATGGGCTGTTCTCTTTTCTCAGTGAAGATTATGTCAGCTTTGGCATATTATGTATTTTATGAGATGATATCTGTCTTTAATGGGTACAATGAATTTCATTCTGGTCTGATTTACCCAGGTGATTTATGGGGTTATGGTACAATATCTAACTGATGGATCTGATAGGAAATCTGTCCCATTGGGATAAACATGGGCCAACTGATAGACATAAGTGAAAATCTAGGTTAGGACCAGGTGTATTTTGAGGAAGAGAAGCACTTAAAACTCTCTCATCCCTTAGCTCAACACCAGTATATTTACAGTAAAACACTGAGCAGAATGGATGTTTTTCACAATCTTATCTATAACAAAACTGCTAGCCAAGACCAATATGGGAGTTAATTCCTAACAAATTAACATAACCCAACTTTACAAAATAAGGCTTGAAATCTCATCTCCCAAGTACTTTCACTCATACAGTCTATTCAAAGTTAGCATTAAAACATTAATTATTCCTAAGCTTTTTCAACCCTCCACAGTTTGATGATACCAAGAAATAACGAAAATAATTTGGGTTGATAGTGATACTGGTTTCAGCAAAGACAAAATAATTTTTGATAACACTTTTACAGCTTTCTTGTTACTAGAATCTTCCAAACTTGAAATGCAAAATTCAGGGGTTTAATTACGAAGTCCTATGCATAAGGGATAGGTTTTTAAAGTCTTTCTTTTAAGACAATTTTTAAGCAGGGTTGCTCATGTTTTTAAGCATAAGTGTTTTTCATCTAAAACTCTCTTTTCTGGTCTGCTTTCTTTTAAGGCTTGCTGAACTATTTGAAGCCATTTATCTCACCCCCTATATTCAGAAAATTAAACAGCTTGCAACCAGCTTTTAGATTTCAAAATTCATTCAGTGGGGAAAAGGCTGCATTCTACAAAGAACAGAGAAGTTATGCATGATCCATTTTCTCCTGTTGGCTGTGACATCTGCAGCAGCAGCACTCCACTTTCTTTCCATCTTTACATGACACTGTGTACTTTTATTATGTCACAAATAGCTTTCAGGTTACTAGTTTCTAGTGATTTGTGGAAAATACAATGTCCTGGTCTAGAAAATAACACAGGATTTGCTGAGAATATTTTTTTTTTGTTATTTCCATTTCACTTCATACATTTTATTGCTGAAGATATACTAATGACCAGTAATTGCTGACTACTGTCTCATGTCCTCCAATGCAGTTTGGAGGGAGTCTCTGGAGGCCATCTGGTACTGACAGTATTTCTCTGCGTAACCTGCTCCATGTCTCATTACCCTCATGAAAAAAAAATTCTTCCTTGCATCCAATCTAAATCTACCTCTATCAGTTTTAAATTGTTGCCTTTTGTCCTCCTACTACAAGCCTTGGGAAAAAGTGTCTGTCTTCCTTATAACTCCCTTTATGTTTTGAAAAGCCACAATAAAGTCTCCTCAGAGCCTTCTGCTCTTCAGGTTGAATACAATTATTTAGCACAATTTTCAAGACAACTGGAAGCAGTAGGATCCAAATAGAAGAGGGAATTCAAGTTAAATTTCAAGTATACAGATTTGAAATAATGCTTTACAGGGCAAATTCTGTATATGGATACACTTTAAACAAGACTGGATAACAATGCTTTCTAAAGACATTAAAAAGAGTGTAACCACCAGTAACCTTCACCACAGTCCAAATTGTGTAAATTAGCAAAGAATGCATTGTTTAAAGCAAAGGAAATTGCTCTCAACCAGCTGCTCAAGAAATGGAGTAAAATAAAAAATGTTAGCTTATTATTCAAAGAAGCCACAAAAACCTTTCAAAACAAGCTTTAAAATAACTTTTTAAATAAACCCTTAAGCAAAGCGATAATCCAAAATGGAGTAGGAACACTATTTCCAACTATAGAGAACAGAAAAAGCAGTCTACAATCTAAATTACAGGTCAATAAGGAGCTGCCACACTCAATATTGTCCCAGTTTCTTTAAGTGAATTTTTACAACATGCCTGCATAGACAGAGAGGTTGCCTCTTGCCAGTTCATTATGCTTTAATATGATAGGAGAGAAGAAGAAAACCTAGAGTGCATCAGTACTCACATGAACACTCCAGTAGAGAGAGATAAGGACCTCCCAAATTCCCAGCATATTTGGAGAACTGACCCCAGAGAAAAGCATTACTTCTGATCAACTGGCCAATAGGGACTGATACACCAGATAGAGAATAGTGAAAGTCAATGAAAACAGCTGAGTAAATGGGAATCCTTACATCTCCATCAATATATTTTTAAAAATCAGTGCTGCTTTATCTTCACACACCTTAGTAACTAGAAGGTATTTCTAAAGTACTGAGAAATCATAAATTTCCCACTGGAGGAAAATCTGATTAATAAATACAGAACCTAAATTTTCCCTATTTGTTTTTCAAAAATGTCCATGGGTGACTGAGGAACATAAAGATTTACTTTTCTAATTAAAGAAAAGCAATGGTACATTCAGTGGAATTGAAATGCAGCAAATGCCAAATAAAACAAACAATAAAATATTTTAATTTTTATCACACGGTATAGTTAAGCTATGGTACTAAGTACCACCAGAAATCACTGATGCCATCAGCTAAGGACTCTAAGGTGGACTTCACTTTTATATGAAACTTACAACATTGACAATCATATTAGGTAGGAAGGAAAAACAAACCAACTATAAAATTATATAAGCCTTCACACATCAGTAAATAAGCAAATCTTTAACTGCTGAGAATTAGAAAAAGCCTTCCATGTGGACCAGTTATTCCATAATTGCCCACCTTGGGGTTTCTTGCACTGCTCTCTGAAGCATCTGGTGCTGGCTTAAAGAAAATGCATGGATGACAGGCCTGATTCATAATGGCAACTCTTACTCTAGAATGTAGTGCAATTCTTTTACTTTTTGAAGACATTATAAACTTGCAACACAGAAATCTATATCGCAGATGTCTCACCTGTGAAAATTAAGGGCTACTGATTAATCTCAGCTCTTCAGAGCAGCAATACTCCTGCATAGATCAGCTGTCCCTTTTAATTACCTTACCAGTACCATCCAGTACTGTCAATCTCAGCAACCTAATGTTGCTTTGTAGCCCAGTACTGTGACATTGCCATAGCTAACAGGCCTTTTTTTGAAAGACCACAGGTTTTATAAGTTTGGAAGCCTTGAGGGTAATGTTTTGTTGGGCTGGCTTTGTTTGAACTCTTCCTGGTCTTCCTGTGCTTTGCTTAACTTGATTTTGCTGTAACAGCAACAGGCTTGGCACTGAAAACCACATGGCTGTAAACAACTCACCAATGCTTAAAGAAGTTAAAGAATGTAGATCTAGAAACTGACAAAACTGGTGTTAGGGCTTACAGAGAGAATAAGTCGTATGTACATCACATAAAGCATCATATATAGTAAATTCAGGTATATTGTGAAGCTGCAAAGCAATGAGAAGTGAGCAAAAAAAGCGTGTCAACAAACAAAAATGACCCCTAACAGATAACAGATCCTGAGCAGTGTAAGAGGAAGGCACGAACATCAACTGTCTCCAGTAAGGACACCACATAATGCTGACTCACCACAGCCTTGCCCATCACAAACCAGAATGAAACCACTGAGGCTGGAACTCGAAGGAGAAGTGTGAGCATAACAGCAGGAAAAAGGAGCAGAAAATAAGTGTGCATATAACAGCTGTAACTGTACTCTTCCACTTGGGCTTCTCTTTCTATAGGAATGAACTACCTATGACTCTTTGATTAGATGGTCAAGATTTCCTTCAATAAGTAAGAAGTTTTATATATAAAAGATTAACAATTTATAATACATTTATGTGAGAATATAACAGGAAACATTTACAGATTTTTACTCTTGTTCTCTGGAGGCATAAAAACATGCCTCCCTTATGGCATTTCCTGAATATTTATGAGTTGAACTGACAAGACATTGGCATAATTGACAACTCTTACCATAGGTATCTCTCTCATCTAATGGTATTTCCTTTTACTTCAGAATTCAAAAACTGAGATTATTAGCAATGCTTTCCCTTCAGTTGTATTTATAATTTCTTGCAGCTTTTTTCCCAAGGCTATTACTTCCATACTTAATCTTAAAAATGCCAGTTTCCTGCCCTGCCTCAACATTAAGGAATCTTAGCAATAGTTTACTCTATTTACTCACAGTCTCAAAAACAGTGAAAGTAACATTTTACTAAATGTGATGAACCCTGAAAAGAGGCCCTTTGCTGAAATGTAGGAGTGTTTAATGGAGAAGAAGAGCATTGGAAGGGAAAACATAAAGTTCAATTAAAAAAAAAAAAAAAAGCAGAAAGAGAAAGAGCAGTTTCAAGTTTAAGCCAAGCAAACAATTTTATATGGAATCAGAATCTTCCCCTCTTTGATACAGACTATTTGGGCACAATCAGGCAAGTCACTCAAACCAAGCATCTACTACATGCCCTTTCCCTTAGCTCTTGAATGCCTGCCTTACTACTCCAGGTCTGCTCAGGACAACACTTGAGCATTTCCAGTTGGACCTGAATTGTGCTTTGAACACATAATAGGCTATACAACGCAGAGAGCTCTTAAAAACTATGCCACAGACACATAATGGAGTACAACTACGAGCACATGATGCTCTTCAGCTCAGTCTCTGTGAATAAGCTCTCCCTCGGTCAACTGGAAGTAGTAATCAAAACTCTTCACATTGTGATACTAAATGCATTACCATTTATAATGCATTTAGATGTTTGCAATGTTTACAAAGGGAGGGGTGAAAATCTCAACTCTTCATTGCTTGGGGTTGCTTATAAGCCCTGTGGTGCTTGCTGAATAATAGAATAAAAATCAATTATTGAGTATTTTTCCAGCAAGTGAGCATGATTCATGCTAAAATATATGGAGACCTTATGGCAAGGAAATGAGGTAACCAAGTTGCAGCAGCAATGTCTCATAAGTGGAAAATTAAGTTTTAATTATAAACTACAAAAACATCTTTAACTCTAGAGTATCTTTAATATCTTGCATTTTTAAAGTAACTTGAAAACCAAAAAATGCTGCATGAAAGTCAGCTTACATCTCTTGGGTTGGACTTGTCAGTCACCACACATACCTCAAGCATTTCAGCTTGTGAATAAAGTAGTGTCAGCATCTTCCTGTCCTCTTTGCAGGCCTGCTAATTGCTGCTGGTCAAGTGCTTCCCAGGTATTTCACAGGACTCTCTCTGCTGCTTTTATTCTGTTTTTTTTTGTTTTTTTAATACACCAAAACAACAACAAACCACCAAACACCCCTTTAGGCACGTGGCCAATGTCCTATTAGAATCAGACTTGGTCTTCCTCTCACAGCTATTTTTTAACTTCTGCCAGATGGTTTCTTACCAAACATAAACTCCTACTTTGTCCCCTCATCCTATCAGTTTGTCCATGGTAGTCCATTCAGGTTTTTCCCCTGATTTTCCTTGTCCTGTCTGTACTGATTGAATGACAAGACCTTCAATTTCCTTCCTATGCCAACAGGGACATGGCACCATTTTTTCCCAGGCAGACATTTTTCACTTGCCACTTTACTCTCAAGGCTGTTAAATGACAGCATCCCCCTTCCAACCAGGCACAGCCTCCCTCCTGTGCACACCTATTTCAGCTGTCAGCTTCTAACATCTTCACACTCCTTCCTCTAGTTTTACAAATTATTTTCTGCACAAAGAAAAAAATCCTTGCAGATTTTTTCCTAGTTTTCAGGGCTTCACTGTACTTCAGTCTAAGCGGAAGGTGACTATGTAGCTCTACATGCACACCCCAGCACTGTGACAGAGATGTCAGGGAGTAAGTCACACACATTCCTTCTGTTCAGCAATGAACATGTAGTTTGGGCATCAATAGTGAGAAGAAAGCTCAAGTCTTTACAAGCTCATGTCTTTACAAACAATTTGATGGATGAAGTGTGGGTGTTAACGTCTTTGAAATGGGTCCCAATGTCTCTCCTACCTTTGGGCAGCAGGTTTGTTGCAGAGCCTGGACAGCTTGGCTCCTGAAACAGACCAGGGTGTGCACAAACCTGAGTTTCTGAATTTTGGGATAAAATGGTAGGTTTAAGGGAGGAATATGTGGAAGGAAGTTCAGGAAGGCTGTACCTTCCTGGTACCTCAGCCAGTGGGGAAAGGAAGAGGGCAACGTGCGGCCAGTTTAGGATAAAATGAGGCTGCGCCCTCCAAAAGCCTCAGTGGAATCTCTCTCTTTACTGGAATAAAGCTGCAGGACTCCTCTGTCTCCCTCTGGACATAAACCTCTGGTGTTTGTGGATTTTCCTGACAATAGGAGCTATAAAAGGACTAAGCATGCTGAAGATCATAGCTGTAAAACTCTTAGAGGTGTATATTCTGTAATTTGACCAAGTTTGGACTCTTTTTAATATGAATTGCACAGCATATATACCCTGCTGTAAAGACTCCTCTAATTTCAAATTTATATCTTTACCTGAAACATGGACCCAAAAGAGGCTCTGAAAGAAAGGTGCTTTTGAATTATTGAACTTTGCACAACAGCTTATTTTTCCCAAAATTTCTTCTAGAAATTGACAAAGCTTTCTGATGATGAATCCAACCTCTGAGTCCAGAATGGCCTGATGAGTATTGCATCTTGTCACAGTATTTAATACTGCAATTATGGTTATCAGACAAAATTAATAAAAGTAACAGAAACTAGTTTATCACATATCTTAGGTTCTAAGCCTTAAATTCATATCCTGCATCTATACTCATTATGGCAGTATTTCTGGATACAAGAAAAGCAATTGTACATGTATTTTATGATATGACCGTGTGACAATATGACTCTCTCACAGAGGGTTAAAAATCCCAATATGCATACATTCATCCTTAATGGTAAGAAAGAGATTTTAAGTTGACATTTACATAATTTTGCTGCCAGAGTTGCAGGGATATAGTTACATATATAATTTTCATTTCATATATATCATATACCTATACCATCATAGAGACACATGATAAGCCACAGTTATCTAAATTGATGTGAAGCAAAACTGACACAATGCCAACCAAATTCCCAGAATGACTATTCAGTCTGTCATTGCATCACCCCTCAGGCAAGGCCTGAGTAAGAAAGATATTGCTGTGTCCCTTGAAGGTCAATAAGCACAGGTTCAGATAGAGCTTGGAAGGAAAAGGAAATACAAGGAGTACTTTTCAGTAACTCTTGAGCTCTGGGGCTGTGCATGTAAATTTTGACTTGAACTTGAGACTGAATCCTTGATCTAATGTGTAACTGCTCCAGCCTTAAAGCTTTGTTTGAAAGTACACTCTTTTCAGTACTTTTTCAGACATATTGATGAGTATGTTAGATAATTATTGAAATATACTTTCATAAATTTCTAAGCATCTTATCTTATAATGGGAAAAATGTGGATAAACTTAAAAAGTGTGTTTAACTCACTCCTCCTCCTCCTAACCCATCTTTGCCTCCTCTGTGTACTACATCTGACATCCCCTCTACCTGAAGAGAGATCCTTATGGAGAGCATTCTACAAGAGGATCAGTTACCTGGTATTTAAGACTTACATTCCTGGTTACCAAGAGAATAGGTTTAGATGTCCATCATATTGTCATATATGTAAGAGCTAGGACATAGCTGGAAAGAACAGCCAGAGCATCTCATTCTTACTGTAAGCTGAACATCCAGCATGCACTAAGTGCATCCTTACATGGTGTATCTCAGTTTCTGGTTGCCTCTGAAGTCACTCTGTTCCTGTGCAGGTGTATTACTTGGTATATTGTGGCATGGGGTAGCACAAGCCTGACAAATTAGTATAAGATATACACCAGTGTACAAACCTGCTGAAATACAAGCAGAAACAGAAGGAAAATATTGGCCCACTTTTAAACAGGAGAGGTGAACTAGTCACCAGCCCTGAAAAGGCAGAGTTTCCCTACACTTTCTTCACCTCTCTCTTTACCATCATTGCTGGGTCTCAAACCTTGTGAACAAAAATCCAGCTTGGTGAGAACACAGATCCATCATCAGTGAAAGGAGAGTTGGTTTGTGAAGTATGACAAGAGTTTGACCCCTACAAATCCATGGCCCCATATCCATCCATAGGTATTAGAGAGCTGGCTGAAACAATTGTGAGGCCAGGCAGATCCCAGTCTGGGCTGTGATTGCATGAGAGGCTGAGGTACAAGACAGTGACCAAAAGAGTAGGTCACACGAACTCTGAGGTGAAGGACTGCCTGAGTTCCCTGCATGCTCTACATTCTCTTTACCCCAACTGTTTACATAAATACTGGTTATTGCCTTTGTCCTCATTCTTTTATTTTTCAACTGTGAGAAAAATTATTTAGGATTTCAGTATCTTTGAGAAAATTTTGTAATTTTTAAGAGGGGGAGAGATGAAAGATGCTATTATGCTTGGAGTTGTTTATGGCTACAGTCAACCTGTACTCCAGCCTGCTGACAATTGTAGATCTGATAAATAGGGGTGCCTTTATTGAGTGGAAATCTGATGGAATTTATACCTTCTTTTCAATTTCTCTGATATTCATGAGAAAGAGTTTGCTAGAATGCTAAGATAAAGTCTGCCATGTTGTACCCTCACACACAGACTAGAAAAGCAATCACTCACATGATCATGAGATGCCATGGATACCAGTAGCTGAAATCTAAAGTACATACTGAGAATAATAATTTGGAGGAAGACACATGCTGGCTGTCAGAAAAAAATTGTTTGATCTTTGCTACTGGAAGCCTGGTTCAAATCCAGTCATGGATCACAAGAGTAATGTGCAAATAGCTGAAAAAAAATCTGGTTTGGTTTTTAAAAAAAATTAATATTTTCTTAAAGAGGATATGAAGACAGCCACAAAAGGGAACAATAAGAGACAAAATGGTCCAGGTGAGGAGTCATTAATTACTTATGGTTAGGATGGTGGCTTCCAGCACTAGGTATGACAAATGAAACGAGCTATACAGAGGAATAGAGTAGACAAGTGGGCCAGTTATGAAGTAAGGCATTTACAGTAGGAGATGAAACCACAGACCACTACAGTACTGTTTCACTTTTGTCTAAAACCTCACAGCTCTGTGACAATGGGCAGTCAGAAGAGATGAAGATTTCTTCCAAGAGAAAACTGTCTACTTAAAGAGATATTGTAATTGTAATAATATAAATCTTGTAACAGATTCACTTTGCTCTGCAAAAATGAAAGAGAAAGACAGCATGTTTTTACAAATTGGCAGTAAGACATAGAGCATAATCAATTAATAATACACTGCATTAAAGCTCTAAATAAAACAGTTACTGTAAAAGCATTCAGAGAGTTTAAAAAAATAAAACATAATTGAATTCAAATTATGGAAATCAGTGATATAAAAACATCAATAAATCCCATAAAGATATCCATTCAAGAAGCTCATTAATACCAAAGAGAAGGAAGTAAAACTCTATTTGGATATTAAAAGTTGAAATAAGGGAAAGAGTCAAAGTGAAAGGCTGTGAAAAGTGGGAAGGAATATCATGTGATACGCAGCTGAAAAACACCTGGATTAGAGAAGCATGGACCATCAGAGAAAAGGCAGGCACCAGAAGGGGACAGAGAGAGAAGAGTGCAGTGAAATCATCTACAGCAAGTCTATAAGGACCCATTCCAGATTAAATCTTGACATAAGTGATAAATTAGCCAAAATACTTAGGGAAGTGGTAGTGAGATTAAGTCTTCTGCTGTCGATTAAAAGACTATATATCCTGAAGCTAAAAATGCTAGAAACTGGCAAAATCTTGAGAGTTCACTGAATGATGTTATAGATGACAGACGGAATTTAAGAAGACGACTGTAAAGAGGAAATCTAACATGGTACATTGTTCTCTTGAGCAGGAGGCATGACAAATTCATATGTGCAAAGACAACTGAAAACCAGTATTTAAGACAACACTGGTAGTATGGGAAATGTTATAAAAATAATTTAAAATGCAAGTCAGAAAGAGAGACCTGAGACATCTAAAGCGACAAGCGAAATTCCCTTTCGGGAAGGGAAACGAAATCTCGCGATTTCAATGGGAATCAATTGGGCAACCTTTGGACCAAGTCCCAGCACTTGACAGCATCCCATGCCTTTTGGTGGGTTTGAGCTTGCCGAAGATTTTTTTCTTTTTTTTCCAGTATCCGTGCCATGGCTCTCATACCTTCCCCTGCAAGTCGTGTCTTCCTCCTCGACTTTTTGCCCTGCCTTTGCAGCATCTGTGAGCTTAGTTCTGGCATCTTTTGGTCCTTTGCACTGCACATCATAGAATCCTAGCCCATTTTCTAGTAGTCACTAAATTTGAAAAATTTTTTTTTTTTTTTCTGCAGCAACCATGCCTTGGCTCTCATATCTTCCCCTCCGAGTTGTGTCTTCTTCCTCGACTTTTTGCCGTGACTTTGCAGCATCTGGGTGCTTAGTTTTGCTAACTTTTGCTCCTTGCACTGCACCACATTTCCTCCCACACCATTTTCTTGTAGTCACTAAATATCCCGATTTTCTGGGTTTTGGGATTTTTGTCAGCCGCACTTCATTTGATCATATCTCCTTTCCAGAGCCTTTGGAAGCCTTTCTTTTCAGGGTCGCGAGATTTCGTTTCCCTTCCCGAAATTCCCTTTCGGGAAGGGAAACGAAATCTCGCGATTTCAATGGGAATCAATTGGGCAACCTTTGGACCAAGTCCCAGCACTTGACAGCATCCCATGCCTTTTGGTGGGTTTGAGCTTGCCGAAGATTTTTTTCTTTTTTTTCCAGTATCCGTGCCATGGCTCTCATACCTTCCCCTGCAAGTCGTGTCTTCCTCCTCGACTTTTTGCCCTGCCTTTGCAGCATCTGTGAGCTTAGTTCTGGCATCTTTTGGTCCTTTGCACTGCACATCATAGAATCCTAGCCCATTTTCTAGTAGTCACTAAATTTGAAAAATTTTTTTTTTTTTTTCTGCAGCAACCATGCCTTGGCTCTCATATCTTCCCCTCCGAGTTGTGTCTTCTTCCTCGACTTTTTGCCGTGACTTTGCAGCATCTGGGTGCTTAGTTTTGCTAACTTTTGCTCCTTGCACTGCACCACATTTCCTCCCACACCATTTTCTTGTAGTCACTAAATATCCCGATTTTCTGGGTTTTGGGATTTTTGTCAGCCGCACTTCATTTGATCATATCTCCTTTCCAGAGCCTTTGGAAGCCTTTCTTTTCAGGGTCGCGAGATTTCGTTTCCCTTCCCGAAATTCCCTTTCGGGAAGGGAAACGAAATCTCGCGATTTCAATGGGAATCAATTGGGCAACCTTTGGACCAAGTCCCAGCACTTGACAGCATCCCATGCCTTTTGGTGGGTTTGAGCTTGCCGAAGATTTTTTTCTTTTTTTTCCAGTATCCGTGCCATGGCTCTCATACCTTCCCCTGCAAGTCGTGTCTTCCTCCTCGACTTTTTGCCCTGCCTTTGCAGCATCTGTGAGCTTAGTTCTGGCATCTTTTGGTCCTTTGCACTGCACATCATAGAATCCTAGCCCATTTTCTAGTAGTCACTAAATTTGAAAAATTTTTTTTTTTTTTTCTGCAGCAACCATGCCTTGGCTCTCATATCTTCCCCTCCGAGTTGTGTCTTCTTCCTCGACTTTTTGCCGTGACTTTGCAGCATCTGGGTGCTTAGTTTTGCTAACTTTTGCTCCTTGCACTGCACCACATTTCCTCCCACACCATTTTCTTGTAGTCACTAAATATCCCGATTTTCTGGGTTTTGGGATTTTTGTCAGCCGCACTTCATTTGATCATATCTCCTTTCCAGAGCCTTTGGAAGCCTTTCTTTTCAGGGTCGCGAGATTTCGTTTCCCTTCCCGAAATTCCCTTTCGGGAAGGGAAACGAAATCTCGCGATTTCAATGGGAATCAATTGGGCAACCTTTGGACCAAGTCCCAGCACTTGACAGCATCCCATGCCTTTTGGTGGGTTTGAGCTTGCCGAAGATTTTTTTCTTTTTTTTCCAGTATCCGTGCCATGGCTCTCATACCTTCCCCTGCAAGTCGTGTCTTCCTCCTCGACTTTTTGCCCTGCCTTTGCAGCATCTGTGAGCTTAGTTCTGGCATCTTTTGGTCCTTTGCACTGCACATCATAGAATCCTAGCCCATTTTCTAGTAGTCACTAAATTTGAAAAATTTTTTTTTTTTTTTCTGCAGCAACCATGCCTTGGCTCTCATATCTTCCCCTCCGAGTTGTGTCTTCTTCCTCGACTTTTTGCCGTGACTTTGCAGCATCTGGGTGCTTAGTTTTGCTAACTTTTGCTCCTTGCACTGCACCACATTTCCTCCCACACCATTTTCTTGTAGTCACTAAATATCCCGATTTTCTGGGTTTTGGGATTTTTGTCAGCCGCACTTCATTTGATCATATCTCCTTTCCAGAGCCTTTGGAAGCCTTTCTTTTCAGGGTCGCGAGATTTCGTTTCCCTTCCCGAAATTCCCTTTCGGGAAGGGAAACGAAATCTCGCGATTTCAATGGGAATCAATTGGGCAACCTTTGGACCAAGTCCCAGCACTTGACAGCATCCCATGCCTTTTGGTGGGTTTGAGCTTGCCGAAGATTTTTTTCTTTTTTTTCCAGTATCCGTGCCATGGCTCTCATACCTTCCCCTGCAAGTCGTGTCTTCCTCCTCGACTTTTTGCCCTGCCTTTGCAGCATCTGTGAGCTTAGTTCTGGCATCTTTTGGTCCTTTGCACTGCACATCATAGAATCCTAGCCCATTTTCTAGTAGTCACTAAATTTGAAAAATTTTTTTTTTTTTTTCTGCAGCAACCATGCCTTGGCTCTCATATCTTCCCCTCCGAGTTGTGTCTTCTTCCTCGACTTTTTGCCGTGACTTTGCAGCATCTGGGTGCTTAGTTTTGCTAACTTTTGCTCCTTGCACTGCACCACATTTCCTCCCACACCATTTTCTTGTAGTCACTAAATATCCCGATTTTCTGGGTTTTGGGATTTTTGTCAGCCGCACTTCATTTGATCATATCTCCTTTCCAGAGCCTTTGGAAGCCTTTCTTTTCAGGGTCGCGAGATTTCGTTTCCCTTCCCGAAATTCCCTTTCGGGAAGGGAAACGAAATCTCGCGATTTCAATGGGAATCAATTGGGCAACCTTTGGACCAAGTCCCAGCACTTGACAGCATCCCATGCCTTTTGGTGGGTTTGAGCTTGCCGAAGATTTTTTTCTTTTTTTTCCAGTATCCGTGCCATGGCTCTCATACCTTCCCCTGCAAGTCGTGTCTTCCTCCTCGACTTTTTGCCCTGCCTTTGCAGCATCTGTGAGCTTAGTTCTGGCATCTTTTGGTCCTTTGCACTGCACATCATAGAATCCTAGCCCATTTTCTAGTAGTCACTAAATTTGAAAAATTTTTTTTTTTTTTTCTGCAGCAACCATGCCTTGGCTCTCATATCTTCCCCTCCGAGTTGTGTCTTCTTCCTCGACTTTTTGCCGTGACTTTGCAGCATCTGGGTGCTTAGTTTTGCTAACTTTTGCTCCTTGCACTGCACCACATTTCCTCCCACACCATTTTCTTGTAGTCACTAAATATCCCGATTTTCTGGGTTTTGGGATTTTTGTCAGCCGCACTTCATTTGATCATATCTCCTTTCCAGAGCCTTTGGAAGCCTTTCTTTTCAGGGTCGCGAGATTTCGTTTCCCTTCCCGAAATTCCCTTTCGGGAAGGGAAACGAAATCTCGCGATTTCAATGGGAATCAATTGGGCAACCTTTGGACCAAGTCCCAGCACTTGACAGCATCCCATGCCTTTTGGTGGGTTTGAGCTTGCCGAAGATTTTTTTCTTTTTTTTCCAGTATCCGTGCCATGGCTCTCATACCTTCCCCTGCAAGTCGTGTCTTCCTCCTCGACTTTTTGCCCTGCCTTTGCAGCATCTGTGAGCTTAGTTCTGGCATCTTTTGGTCCTTTGCACTGCACATCATAGAATCCTAGCCCATTTTCTAGTAGTCCCTAAATTTGAAAAATTTTTTTTTTTTTTTCTGCAGCAACCATGCCTTGGCTCTCATATCTTCCCCTCCGAGTTGTGTCTTCTTCCTCGACTTTTTGCCGTGACTTTGCAGCATCTGGGTGCTTAGTTTTGCTAACTTTTGCTCCTTGCACTGCACCACATTTCCTCCCACACCATTTTCTTGTAGTCACTAAATATCCCGATTTTCTGGGTTTTGGGATTTTTGTCAGCCGCACTTCATTTGATCATATCTCCTTTCCAGAGCCTTTGGAAGCCTTTCTTTTCAGGGTCGCGAGATTTCGTTTCCCTTCCCGAAATTCCCTTTCGGGAAGGGAAACGAAATCTCGCGATTTCAATGGGAATCAATTGGGCAACCTTTGGACCAAGTCCCAGCACTTGACAGCATCCCATGCCTTTTGGTGGGTTTGAGCTTGCCGAAGATTTTTTTCTTTTTTTTCCAGTATCCGTGCCATGGCTCTCATACCTTCCCCTGCAAGTCGTGTCTTCCTCCTCGACTTTTTGCCCTGCCTTTGCAGCATCTGTGAGCTTAGTTCTGGCATCTTTTGGTCCTTTGCACTGCACATCATAGAATCCTAGCCCATTTTCTAGTAGTCACTAAATTTGAAAAATTTTTTTTTTTTTTTCTGCAGCAACCATGCCTTGGCTCTCATATCTTCCCCTCCGAGTTGTGTCTTCTTCCTCGACTTTTTGCCGTGACTTTGCAGCATCTGGGTGCTTAGTTTTGCTAACTTTTGCTCCTTGCACTGCACCACATTTCCTCCCACACCATTTTCTTGTAGTCACTAAATATCCCGATTTTCTGGGTTTTGGGATTTTTGTCAGCCGCACTTCATTTGATCATATCTCCTTTCCAGAGCCTTTGGAAGCCTTTCTTTTCAGGGTCGCGAGATTTCGTTTCCCTTCCCGAAATTCCCTTTCGGGAAGGGAAACGAAATCTCGCGATTTCAATGGGAATCAATTGGGCAACCTTTGGACCAAGTCCCAGCACTTGACAGCATCCCATGCCTTTTGGTGGGTTTGAGCTTGCCGAAGATTTTTTTCTTTTTTTTCCAGTATCCGTGCCATGGCTCTCATACCTTCCCCTGCAAGTCGTGTCTTCCTCCTCGACTTTTTGCCCTGCCTTTGCAGCATCTGTGAGCTTAGTTCTGGCATCTTTTGGTCCTTTGCACTGCACATCATAGAATCCTAGCCCATTTTCTAGTAGTCACTAAATTTGAAAAATTTTTTTTTTTTTTTCTGCAGCAACCATGCCTTGGCTCTCATATCTTCCCCTCCGAGTTGTGTCTTCTTCCTCGACTTTTTGCCGTGACTTTGCAGCATCTGGGTGCTTAGTTTTGCTAACTTTTGCTCCTTGCACTGCACCACATTTCCTCCCACACCATTTTCTTGTAGTCACTAAATATCCCGATTTTCTGGGTTTTGGGATTTTTGTCAGCCGCACTTCATTTGATCATATCTCCTTTCCAGAGCCTTTGGAAGCCTTTCTTTTCAGGGTCGCGAGATTTCGTTTCCCTTCCCGAAATTCCCTTTCGGGAAGGGAAACGAAATCTCGCGATTTCAATGGGAATCAATTGGGCAACCTTTGGACCAAGTCCCAGCACTTGACAGCATCCCATGCCTTTTGGTGGGTTTGAGCTTGCCGAAGATTTTTTTCTTTTTTTTCCAGTATCCGTGCCATGGCTCTCATACCTTCCCCTGCAAGTCGTGTCTTCCTCCTCGACTTTTTGCCCTGCCTTTGCAGCATCTGTGAGCTTAGTTCTGGCATCTTTTGGTCCTTTGCACTGCACATCATAGAATCCTAGCCCATTTTCTAGTAGTCACTAAATTTGAAAAATTTTTTTTTTTTTTTCTGCAGCAACCATGCCTTGGCTCTCATATCTTCCCCTCCGAGTTGTGTCTTCTTCCTCGACTTTTTGCCGTGACTTTGCAGCATCTGGGTGCTTAGTTTTGCTAACTTTTGCTCCTTGCACTGCACCACATTTCCTCCCACACCATTTTCTTGTAGTCACTAAATATCCCGATTTTCTGGGTTTTGGGATTTTTGTCAGCCGCACTTCATTTGATCATATCTCCTTTCCAGAGCCTTTGGAAGCCTTTCTTTTCAGGGTCGCGAGATTTCGTTTCCCTTCCCGAAATTCCCTTTCGGGAAGGGAAACGAAATCTCGCGATTTCAATGGGAATCAATTGGGCAACCTTTGGACCAAGTCCCAGCACTTGACAGCATCCCATGCCTTTTGGTGGGTTTGAGCTTGCCGAAGATTTTTTTCTTTTTTTTCCAGTATCCGTGCCATGGCTCTCATACCTTCCCCTGCAAGTCGTGTCTTCCTCCTCGACTTTTTGCCCTGCCTTTGCAGCATCTGTGAGCTTAGTTCTGGCATCTTTTGGTCCTTTGCACTGCACATCATAGAATCCTAGCCCATTTTCTAGTAGTCCCTAAATTTGAAAAATTTTTTTTTTTTTTTCTGCAGCAACCATGCCTTGGCTCTCATATCTTCCCCTCCGAGTTGTGTCTTCTTCCTCGACTTTTTGCCGTGACTTTGCAGCATCTGGGTGCTTAGTTTTGCTAACTTTTGCTCCTTGCACTGCACCACATTTCCTCCCACACCATTTTCTTGTAGTCACTAAATATCCCGATTTTCTGGGTTTTGGGATTTTTGTCAGCCGCACTTCATTTGATCATATCTCCTTTCCAGAGCCTTTGGAAGCCTTTCTTTTCAGGGTCGCGAGATTTCGTTTCCCTTCCCGAAATTCCCTTTCGGGAAGGGAAACGAAATCTCGCGATTTCAATGGGAATCAATTGGGCAACCTTTGGACCAAGTCCCAGCACTTGACAGCATCCCATGCCTTTTGGTGGGTTTGAGCTTGCCGAAGATTTTTTTCTTTTTTTTCCAGTATCCGTGCCATGGCTCTCATACCTTCCCCTGCAAGTCGTGTCTTCCTCCTCGACTTTTTGCCCTGCCTTTGCAGCATCTGTGAGCTTAGTTCTGGCATCTTTTGGTCCTTTGCACTGCACATCATAGAATCCTAGCCCATTTTCTAGTAGTCACTAAATTTGAAAAATTTTTTTTTTTTTTTCTGCAGCAACCATGCCTTGGCTCTCATATCTTCCCCTCCGAGTTGTGTCTTCTTCCTCGACTTTTTGCCGTGACTTTGCAGCATCTGGGTGCTTAGTTTTGCTAACTTTTGCTCCTTGCACTGCACCACATTTCCTCCCACACCATTTTCTTGTAGTCACTAAATATCCCGATTTTCTGGGTTTTGGGATTTTTGTCAGCCGCACTTCATTTGATCATATCTCCTTTCCAGAGCCTTTGGAAGCCTTTCTTTTCAGGGTCGCGAGATTTCGTTTCCCTTCCCGAAATTCCCTTTCGGGAAGGGAAACGAAATCTCGCGATTTCAATGGGAATCAATTGGGCAACCTTTGGACCAAGTCCCAGCACTTGACAGCATCCCATGCCTTTTGGTGGGTTTGAGCTTGCCGAAGATTTTTTTCTTTTTTTTCCAGTATCCGTGCCATGGCTCTCATACCTTCCCCTGCAAGTCGTGTCTTCCTCCTCGACTTTTTGCCCTGCCTTTGCAGCATCTGTGAGCTTAGTTCTGGCATCTTTTGGTCCTTTGCACTGCACATCATAGAATCCTAGCCCATTTTCTAGTAGTCACTAAATTTGAAAAATTTTTTTTTTTTTTTCTGCAGCAACCATGCCTTGGCTCTCATATCTTCCCCTCCGAGTTGTGTCTTCTTCCTCGACTTTTTGCCGTGACTTTGCAGCATCTGGGTGCTTAGTTTTGCTAACTTTTGCTCCTTGCACTGCACCACATTTCCTCCCACACCATTTTCTTGTAGTCACTAAATATCCCGATTTTCTGGGTTTTGGGATTTTTGTCAGCCGCACTTCATTTGATCATATCTCCTTTCCAGAGCCTTTGGAAGCCTTTCTTTTCAGGGTCGCGAGATTTCGTTTCCCTTCCCGAAATTCCCTTTCGGGAAGGGAAACGAAATCTCGCGATTTCAATGGGAATCAATTGGGCAACCTTTGGACCAAGTCCCAGCACTTGACAGCATCCCATGCCTTTTGGTGGGTTTGAGCTTGCCGAAGATTTTTTTCTTTTTTTTCCAGTATCCGTGCCATGGCTCTCATACCTTCCCCTGCAAGTCGTGTCTTCCTCCTCGACTTTTTGCCCTGCCTTTGCAGCATCTGTGAGCTTAGTTCTGGCATCTTTTGGTCCTTTGCACTGCACATCATAGAATCCTAGCCCATTTTCTAGTAGTCACTAAATTTGAAAAATTTTTTTTTTTTTTTCTGCAGCAACCATGCCTTGGCTCTCATATCTTCCCCTCCGAGTTGTGTCTTCTTCCTCGACTTTTTGCCGTGATTTTGTAGCATCTGGGTGCTTAGTTTTGCTAACTTTTGCTCCTTGCACTGCACCACATTTCCTCCCACACCATTTTCTTGTAGTCACTAAATATCCCGATTTTCTGGGTTTTGGGATTTTTGTCAGCCGCACTTCATTTGATCATATCTCCTTTCCAGAGCCTTTGGAAGCCTTTCTTTTCAGGGTCGCGAGATTTCGTTTCCCTTCCCGAAATTCCCTTTCGGGAAGGGAAACGAAATCTCGCGATTTCAATGGGAATCAATTGGGCAACCTTTGGACCAAGTCCCAGCACTTGACAGCATCCCATGCCTTTTGGTGGGTTTGAGCTTGCCGAAGATTTTTTTCTTTTTTTTCCAGTATCCGTGCCATGGCTCTCATACCTTCCCCTGCAAGTCGTGTCTTCCTCCTCGACTTTTTGCCCTGCCTTTGCAGCATCTGTGAGCTTAGTTCTGGCATCTTTTGGTCCTTTGCACTGCACATCATAGAATCCTAGCCCATTTTCTAGTAGTCACTAAATTTGAAAAATTTTTTTTTTTTTTTCTGCAGCAACCATGCCTTGGCTCTCATATCTTCCCCTCCGAGTTGTGTCTTCTTCCTCGACTTTTTGCCGTGATTTTGTAGCATCTGGGTGCTTAGTTTTGCTAACTTTTGCTCCTTGCACTGCACCACATTTCCTCCCACACCATTTTCTTGTAGTCACTAAATATCCCGATTTTCTGGGTTTTGGGATTTTTGTCAGCCGCACTTCATTTGATCATATCTCCTTTCCAGAGCCTTTGGAAGCCTTTCTTTTCAGGGTCGCGAGATTTCGTTTCCCTTCCCGAAATTCCCTTTCGGGAAGGGAAACGAAATCTCGCGATTTCAATGGGAATCAATTGGGCAACCTTTGGACCAAGTCCCAGCACTTGACAGCATCCCATGCCTTTTGGTGGGTTTGAGCTTGCCGAAGATTTTTTTCTTTTTTTTCCAGTATCCGTGCCATGGCTCTCATACCTTCCCCTGCAAGTCGTGTCTTCCTCCTCGACTTTTTGCCCTGCCTTTGCAGCATCTGTGAGCTTAGTTCTGGCATCTTTTGGTCCTTTGCACTGCACATCATAGAATCCTAGCCCATTTTCTAGTAGTCACTAAATTTGAAAAATTTTTTTTTTTTTTTCTGCAGCAACCATGCCTTGGCTCTCATATCTTCCCCTCCGAGTTGTGTCTTCTTCCTCGACTTTTTGCCGTGATTTTGTAGCATCTGGGTGCTTAGTTTTGCTAACTTTTGCTCCTTGCACTGCACCACATTTCCTCCCACACCATTTTCTTGTAGTCACTAAATATCCCGATTTTCTGGGTTTTGGGATTTTTGTCAGCCGCACTTCATTTGATCATATCTCCTTTCCAGAGCCTTTGGAAGCCTTTCTTTTCAGGGTCGCGAGATTTCGTTTCCCTTCCCGAAATTCCCTTTCGGGAAGGGAAACGAAATCTCGCGATTTCAATGGGAATCAATTGGGCAACCTTTGGACCAAGTCCCAGCACTTGACAGCATCCCATGCCTTTTGGTGGGTTTGAGCTTGCCGAAGATTTTTTTCTTTTTTTTCCAGTATCCGTGCCATGGCTCTCATACCTTCCCCTGCAAGTCGTGTCTTCCTCCTCGACTTTTTGCCCTGCCTTTGCAGCATCTGTGAGCTTAGTTCTGGCATCTTTTGGTCCTTTGCACTGCACATCATAGAATCCTAGCCCATTTTCTAGTAGTCACTAAATTTGAAAATTTTTTTTTTTTTTTTCTGCAGCAACCATGCCTTGGCTCTCATATCTTCCCCTCCGAGTTGTGTCTTCTTCCTCGACTTTTTGCCGTGATTTTGTAGCATCTGGGTGCTTAGTTTTGCTAACTTTTGCTCCTTGCACTGCACCACATTTCCTCCCACACCATTTTCTTGTAGTCACTAAATATCCCGATTTTCTGGGTTTTGGGATTTTTGTCAGCCGCACTTCATTTGATCATATCTCCTTTCCAGAGCCTTTGGAAGCCTTTCTTTTCAGGGTCGCGAGATTTCGTTTCCCTTCCCGAAATTCCCTTTCGGGAAGGGAAACGAAATCTCGCGATTTCAATGGGAATCAATTGGGCAACCTTTGGACCAAGTCCCAGCACTTGACAGCATCCCATGCCTTTTGGTGGGTTTGAGCTTGCCGAAGATTTTTTTCTTTTTTTTCCAGTATCCGTGCCATGGCTCTCATACCTTCCCCTGCAAGTCGTGTCTTCCTCCTCGACTTTTTGCCCTGCCTTTGCAGCATCTGTGAGCTTAGTTCTGGCATCTTTTGGTCCTTTGCACTGCACATCATAGAATCCTAGCCCATTTTCTAGTAGTCACTAAATTTGAAAATTTTTTTTTTTTTTTTCTGCAGCAACCATGCCTTGGCTCTCATATCTTCCCCTCCGAGTTGTGTCTTCTTCCTCGACTTTTTGCCGTGACTTTGCAGCATCTGGGTGCTTAGTTTTGCTAACTTTTGCTCCTTGCACTGCACCACATTTCCTCCCACACCATTTTCTTGTAGTCACTAAATATCCCGATTTTCTGGGTTTTGGGATTTTTGTCAGCCGCACTTCATTTGATCATATCTCCTTTCCAGAGCCTTTGGAAGCCTTTCTTTTCAGGGTCGCGAGATTTCGTTTCCCTTCCCGAAATTCCCTTTCGGGAAGGGAAACGAAATCTCGCGATTTCAATGGGAATCAATTGGGCAACCTTTGGACCAAGTCCCAGCACTTGACAGCATCCCATGCCTTTTGGTGGGTTTGAGCTTGCCGAAGATTTTTTTCTTTTTTTTCCAGTATCCGTGCCATGGCTCTCATACCTTCCCCTGCAAGTCGTGTCTTCCTCCTCGACTTTTTGCCCTGCCTTTGCAGCATCTGTGAGCTTAGTTCTGGCATCTTTTGGTCCTTTGCACTGCACATCATAGAATCCTAGCCCATTTTCTAGTAGTCACTAAATTTGAAAAATTTTTTTTTTTTTTTCTGCAGCAACCATGCCTTGGCTCTCATATCTTCCCCTCCGAGTTGTGTCTTCTTCCTCGACTTTTTGCCGTGACTTTGCAGCATCTGGGTGCTTAGTTTTGCTAACTTTTGCTCCTTGCACTGCACCACATTTCCTCCCACACCATTTTCTTGTAGTCACTAAATATCCCGATTTTCTGGGTTTTGGGATTTTTGTCAGCCGCACTTCATTTGATCATATCTCCTTTCCAGAGCCTTTGGAAGCCTTTCTTTTCAGGGTCGCGAGATTTCGTTTCCCTTCCCGAAATTCCCTTTCGGGAAGGGAAACGAAATCTCGCGATTTCAATGGGAATCAATTGGGCAACCTTTGGACCAAGTCCCAGCACTTGACAGCATCCCATGCCTTTTGGTGGGTTTGAGCTTGCCGAAGATTTTTTTCTTTTTTTTCCAGTATCCGTGCCATGGCTCTCATACCTTCCCCTGCAAGTCGTGTCTTCCTCCTCGACTTTTTGCCCTGCCTTTGCAGCATCTGTGAGCTTAGTTCTGGCATCTTTTGGTCCTTTGCACTGCACATCATAGAATCCTAGCCCATTTTCTAGTAGTCACTAAATTTGAAAAATTTTTTTTTTTTTTTCTGCAGCAACCATGCCTTGGCTCTCATATCTTCCCCTCCGAGTTGTGTCTTCTTCCTCGACTTTTTGCCGTGACTTTGCAGCATCTGGGTGCTTAGTTTTGCTAACTTTTGCTCCTTGCACTGCACCACATTTCCTCCCACACCATTTTCTTGTAGTCACTAAATATCCCGATTTTCTGGGTTTTGGGATTTTTGTCAGCCGCACTTCATTTGATCATATCTCCTTTCCAGAGCCTTTGGAAGCCTTTCTTTTCAGGGTCGCGAGATTTCGTTTCCCTTCCCGAAATTCCCTTTCGGGAAGGGAAACGAAATCTCGCGATTTCAATGGGAATCAATTGGGCAACCTTTGGACCAAGTCCCAGCACTTGACAGCATCCCATGCCTTTTGGTGGGTTTGAGCTTGCCGAAGATTTTTTTCTTTTTTTTCCAGTATCCGTGCCATGGCTCTCATACCTTCCCCTGCAAGTCGTGTCTTCCTCCTCGACTTTTTGCCCTGCCTTTGCAGCATCTGTGAGCTTAGTTCTGGCATCTTTTGGTCCTTTGCACTGCACATCATAGAATCCTAGCCCATTTTCTAGTAGTCACTAAATTTGAAAAATTTTTTTTTTTTTTTCTGCAGCAACCATGCCTTGGCTCTCATATCTTCCCCTCCGAGTTGTGTCTTCTTCCTCGACTTTTTGCCGTGACTTTGCAGCATCTGGGTGCTTAGTTTTGCTAACTTTTGCTCCTTGCACTGCACCACATTTCCTCCCACACCATTTTCTTGTAGTCACTAAATATCCCGATTTTCTGGGTTTTGGGATTTTTGTCAGCCGCACTTCATTTGATCATATCTCCTTTCCAGAGCCTTTGGAAGCCTTTCTTTTCAGGGTCGCGAGATTTCGTTTCCCTTCCCGAAATTCCCTTTCGGGAAGGGAAACGAAATCTCGCGATTTCAATGGGAATCAATTGGGCAACCTTTGGACCAAGTCCCAGCACTTGACAGCATCCCATGCCTTTTGGTGGGTTTGAGCTTGCCGAAGATTTTTTTCTTTTTTTTCCAGTATCCGTGCCATGGCTCTCATACCTTCCCCTGCAAGTCGTGTCTTCCTCCTCGACTTTTTGCCCTGCCTTTGCAGCATCTGTGAGCTTAGTTCTGGCATCTTTTGGTCCTTTGCACTGCACATCATAGAATCCTAGCCCATTTTCTAGTAGTCACTAAATTTGAAAATTTTTTTTTTTTTTTTCTGCAGCAACCATGCCTTGGCTCTCATATCTTCCCCTCCGAGTTGTGTCTTCTTCCTCGACTTTTTGCCGTGACTTTGCAGCATCTGGGTGCTTAGTTTTGCTAACTTTTGCTCCTTGCACTGCACCACATTTCCTCCCACACCATTTTCTTGTAGTCACTAAATATCCCGATTTTCTGGGTTTTGGGATTTTTGTCAGCCGCACTTCATTTGATCATATCTCCTTTCCAGAGCCTTTGGAAGCCTTTCTTTTCAGGGTCGCGAGATTTCGTTTCCCTTCCCGAAATTCCCTTTCGGGAAGGGAAACGAAATCTCGCGATTTCAATGGGAATCAATTGGGCAACCTTTGGACCAAGTCCCAGCACTTGACAGCATCCCATGCCTTTTGGTGGGTTTGAGCTTGCCGAAGATTTTTTTCTTTTTTTTCCAGTATCCGTGCCATGGCTCTCATACCTTCCCCTGCAAGTCGTGTCTTCCTCCTCGACTTTTTGCCCTGCCTTTGCAGCATCTGTGAGCTTAGTTCTGGCATCTTTTGGTCCTTTGCACTGCACATCATAGAATCCTAGCCCATTTTCTAGTAGTCACTAAATTTGAAAAATTTTTTTTTTTTTTTCTGCAGCAACCATGCCTTGGCTCTCATATCTTCCCCTCCGAGTTGTGTCTTCTTCCTCGACTTTTTGCCGTGACTTTGCAGCATCTGGGTGCTTAGTTTTGCTAACTTTTGCTCCTTGCACTGCACCACATTTCCTCCCACACCATTTTCTTGTAGTCACTAAATATCCCGATTTTCTGGGTTTTGGGATTTTTGTCAGCCGCACTTCATTTGATCATATCTCCTTTCCAGAGCCTTTGGAAGCCTTTCTTTTCAGGGTCGCGAGATTTCGTTTCCCTTCCCGAAATTCCCTTTCGGGAAGGGAAACGAAATCTCGCGATTTCAATGGGAATCAATTGGGCAACCTTTGGACCAAGTCCCAGCACTTGACAGCATCCCATGCCTTTTGGTGGGTTTGAGCTTGCCGAAGATTTTTTTCTTTTTTTTCCAGTATCCGTGCCATGGCTCTCATACCTTCCCCTGCAAGTCGTGTCTTCCTCCTCGACTTTTTGCCCTGCCTTTGCAGCATCTGTGAGCTTAGTTCTGGCATCTTTTGGTCCTTTGCACTGCACATCATAGAATCCTAGCCCATTTTCTAGTAGTCACTAAATTTGAAAATTTTTTTTTTTTTTTTCTGCAGCAACCATGCCTTGGCTCTCATATCTTCCCCTCCGAGTTGTGTCTTCTTCCTCGACTTTTTGCCGTGATTTTGTAGCATCTGGGTGCTTAGTTTTGCTAACTTTTGCTCCTTGCACTGCACCACATTTCCTCCCACACCATTTTCTTGTAGTCACTAAATATCCCGATTTTCTGGGTTTTGGGATTTTTGTCAGCCGCACTTCATTTGATCATATCTCCTTTCCAGAGCCTTTGGAAGCCTTTCTTTTCAGGGTCGCGAGATTTCGTTTCCCTTCCCGAAATTCCCTTTCGGGAAGGGAAACGAAATCTCGCGATTTCAATGGGAATCAATTGGGCAACCTTTGGACCAAGTCCCAGCACTTGACAGCATCCCATGCCTTTTGGTGGGTTTGAGCTTGCCGAAGATTTTTTTCTTTTTTTTCCAGTATCCGTGCCATGGCTCTCATACCTTCCCCTGCAAGTCGTGTCTTCCTCCTCGACTTTTTGCCCTGCCTTTGCAGCATCTGTGAGCTTAGTTCTGGCATCTTTTGGTCCTTTGCACTGCACATCATAGAATCCTAGCCCATTTTCTAGTAGTCACTAAATTTGAAAATTTTTTTTTTTTTTTTCTGCAGCAACCATGCCTTGGCTCTCATATCTTCCCCTCCGAGTTGTGTCTTCTTCCTCGACTTTTTGCCGTGACTTTGCAGCATCTGGGTGCTTAGTTTTGCTAACTTTTGCTCCTTGCACTGCACCACATTTCCTCCCACACCATTTTCTTGTAGTCACTAAATATCCCGATTTTCTGGGTTTTGGGATTTTTGTCAGCCGCACTTCATTTGATCATATCTCCTTTCCAGAGCCTTTGGAAGCCTTTCTTTTCAGGGTCGCGAGATTTCGTTTCCCTTCCCGAAATTCCCTTTCGGGAAGGGAAACGAAATCTCGCGATTTCAATGGGAATCAATTGGGCAACCTTTGGACCAAGTCCCAGCACTTGACAGCATCCCATGCCTTTTGGTGGGTTTGAGCTTGCCGAAGATTTTTTTCTTTTTTTTCCAGTATCCGTGCCATGGCTCTCATACCTTCCCCTGCAAGTCGTGTCTTCCTCCTCGACTTTTTGCCCTGCCTTTGCAGCATCTGTGAGCTTAGTTCTGGCATCTTTTGGTCCTTTGCACTGCACATCATAGAATCCTAGCCCATTTTCTAGTAGTCACTAAATTTGAAAAATTTTTTTTTTTTTTTCTGCAGCAACCATGCCTTGGCTCTCATATCTTCCCCTCCGAGTTGTGTCTTCTTCCTCGACTTTTTGCCGTGACTTTGCAGCATCTGGGTGCTTAGTTTTGCTAACTTTTGCTCCTTGCACTGCACCACATTTCCTCCCACACCATTTTCTTGTAGTCACTAAATATCCCGATTTTCTGGGTTTTGGGATTTTTGTCAGCCGCACTTCATTTGATCATATCTCCTTTCCAGAGCCTTTGGAAGCCTTTCTTTTCAGGGTCGCGAGATTTCGTTTCCCTTCCCGAAATTCCCTTTCGGGAAGGGAAACGAAATCTCGCGATTTCAATGGGAATCAATTGGGCAACCTTTGGACCAAGTCCCAGCACTTGACAGCATCCCATGCCTTTTGGTGGGTTTGAGCTTGCCGAAGATTTTTTTCTTTTTTTTCCAGTATCCGTGCCATGGCTCTCATACCTTCCCCTGCAAGTCGTGTCTTCCTCCTCGACTTTTTGCCCTGCCTTTGCAGCATCTGTGAGCTTAGTTCTGGCATCTTTTGGTCCTTTGCACTGCACATCATAGAATCCTAGCCCATTTTCTAGTAGTCACTAAATTTGAAAAATTTTTTTTTTTTTTTCTGCAGCAACCATGCCTTGGCTCTCATATCTTCCCCTCCGAGTTGTGTCTTCTTCCTCGACTTTTTGCCGTGACTTTGCAGCATCTGGGTGCTTAGTTTTGCTAACTTTTGCTCCTTGCACTGCACCACATTTCCTCCCACACCATTTTCTTGTAGTCACTAAATATCCCGATTTTCTGGGTTTTGGGATTTTTGTCAGCCGCACTTCATTTGATCATATCTCCTTTCCAGAGCCTTTGGAAGCCTTTCTTTTCAGGGTCGCGAGATTTCGTTTCCCTTCCCGAAATTCCCTTTCGGGAAGGGAAACGAAATCTCGCGATTTCAATGGGAATCAATTGGGCAACCTTTGGACCAAGTCCCAGCACTTGACAGCATCCCATGCCTTTTGGTGGGTTTGAGCTTGCCGAAGATTTTTTTCTTTTTTTTCCAGTATCCGTGCCATGGCTCTCATACCTTCCCCTGCAAGTCGTGTCTTCCTCCTCGACTTTTTGCCCTGCCTTTGCAGCATCTGTGAGCTTAGTTCTGGCATCTTTTGGTCCTTTGCACTGCACATCATAGAATCCTAGCCCATTTTCTAGTAGTCACTAAATTTGAAAAATTTTTTTTTTTTTTTCTGCAGCAACCATGCCTTGGCTCTCATATCTTCCCCTCCGAGTTGTGTCTTCTTCCTCGACTTTTTGCCGTGACTTTGCAGCATCTGGGTGCTTAGTTTTGCTAACTTTTGCTCCTTGCACTGCACCACATTTCCTCCCACACCATTTTCTTGTAGTCACTAAATATCCCGATTTTCTGGGTTTTGGGATTTTTGTCAGCCGCACTTCATTTGATCATATCTCCTTTCCAGAGCCTTTGGAAGCCTTTCTTTTCAGGGTCGCGAGATTTCGTTTCCCTTCCCGAAATTCCCTTTCGGGAAGGGAAACGAAATCTCGCGATTTCAATGGGAATCAATTGGGCAACCTTTGGACCAAGTCCCAGCACTTGACAGCATCCCATGCCTTTTGGTGGGTTTGAGCTTGCCGAAGATTTTTTTCTTTTTTTTCCAGTATCCGTGCCATGGCTCTCATACCTTCCCCTGCAAGTCGTGTCTTCCTCCTCGACTTTTTGCCCTGCCTTTGCAGCATCTGTGAGCTTAGTTCTGGCATCTTTTGGTCCTTTGCACTGCACATCATAGAATCCTAGCCCATTTTCTAGTAGTCACTAAATTTGAAAAATTTTTTTTTTTTTTTCTGCAGCAACCATGCCTTGGCTCTCATATCTTCCCCTCCGAGTTGTGTCTTCTTCCTCGACTTTTTGCCGTGACTTTGCAGCATCTGGGTGCTTAGTTTTGCTAACTTTTGCTCCTTGCACTGCACCACATTTCCTCCCACACCATTTTCTTGTAGTCACTAAATATCCCGATTTTCTGGGTTTTGGGATTTTTGTCAGCCGCACTTCATTTGATCATATCTCCTTTCCAGAGCCTTTGGAAGCCTTTCTTTTCAGGGTCGCGAGATTTCGTTTCCCTTCCCGAAATTCCCTTTCGGGAAGGGAAACGAAATCTCGCGATTTCAATGGGAATCAATTGGGCAACCTTTGGACCAAGTCCCAGCACTTGACAGCATCCCATGCCTTTTGGTGGGTTTGAGCTTGCCGAAGATTTTTTTCTTTTTTTTCCAGTATCCGTGCCATGGCTCTCATACCTTCCCCTGCAAGTCGTGTCTTCCTCCTCGACTTTTTGCCCTGCCTTTGCAGCATCTGTGAGCTTAGTTCTGGCATCTTTTGGTCCTTTGCACTGCACATCATAGAATCCTAGCCCATTTTCTAGTAGTCACTAAATTTGAAAAATTTTTTTTTTTTTTTCTGCAGCAACCATGCCTTGGCTCTCATATCTTCCCCTCCGAGTTGTGTCTTCTTCCTCGACTTTTTGCCGTGACTTTGCAGCATCTGGGTGCTTAGTTTTGCTAACTTTTGCTCCTTGCACTGCACCACATTTCCTCCCACACCATTTTCTTGTAGTCACTAAATATCCCGATTTTCTGGGTTTTGGGATTTTTGTCAGCCGCACTTCATTTGATCATATCTCCTTTCCAGAGCCTTTGGAAGCCTTTCTTTTCAGGGTCGCGAGATTTCGTTTCCCTTCCCGAAATTCCCTTTCGGGAAGGGAAACGAAATCTCGCGATTTCAATGGGAATCAATTGGGCAACCTTTGGACCAAGTCCCAGCACTTGACAGCATCCCATGCCTTTTGGTGGGTTTGAGCTTGCCGAAGATTTTTTTCTTTTTTTTCCAGTATCCGTGCCATGGCTCTCATACCTTCCCTGCAAGTCGTGTCTTCCTCCTCGACTTTTTGCCCTGCCTTTGCAGCATCTGTGAGCTTAGTTCTGGCATCTTTTGGTCCTTTGCACTGCACATCATAGAATCCTAGCCCATTTTCTAGTAGTCACTAAATTTGAAAAATTTTTTTTTTTTTTTCTGCAGCAACCATGCCTTGGCTCTCATATCTTCCCCTCCGAGTTGTGTCTTCTTCCTCGACTTTTTGCCGTGACTTTGCAGCATCTGGGTGCTTAGTTTTGCTAACTTTTGCTCCTTGCACTGCACCACATTTCCTCCCACACCATTTTCTTGTAGTCACTAAATATCCCGATTTTCTGGGTTTTGGGATTTTTGTCAGCCGCACTTCATTTGATCATATCTCCTTTCCAGAGCCTTTGGAAGCCTTTCTTTTCAGGGTCGCGAGATTTCGTTTCCCTTCCCGAAATTCCCTTTCGGGAAGGGAAACGAAATCTCGCGATTTCAATGGGAATCAATTGGGCAACCTTTGGACCAAGTCCCAGCACTTGACAGCATCCCATGCCTTTTGGTGGGTTTGAGCTTGCCGAAGATTTTTTTCTTTTTTTTCCAGTATCCGTGCCATGGCTCTCATACCTTCCCCTGCAAGTCGTGTCTTCCTCCTCGACTTTTTGCCCTGCCTTTGCAGCATCTGTGAGCTTAGTTCTGGCATCTTTTGGTCCTTTGCACTGCACATCATAGAATCCTAGCCCATTTTCTAGTAGTCACTAAATTTGAAAAATTTTTTTTTTTTTTTCTGCAGCAACCATGCCTTGGCTCTCATATCTTCCCCTCCGAGTTGTGTCTTCTTCCTCGACTTTTTGCCGTGATTTTGTAGCATCTGGGTGCTTAGTTTTGCTAACTTTTGCTCCTTGCACTGCACCACATTTCCTCCCACACCATTTTCTTGTAGTCACTAAATATCCCGATTTTCTGGGTTTTGGGATTTTTGTCAGCCGCACTTCATTTGATCATATCTCCTTTCCAGAGCCTTTGGAAGCCTTTCTTTTCAGGGTCGCGAGATTTCGTTTCCCTTCCCGAAATTCCCTTTCGGGAAGGGAAACGAAATCTCGCGATTTCAATGGGAATCAATTGGGCAACCTTTGGACCAAGTCCCAGCACTTGACAGCATCCCATGCCTTTTGGTGGGTTTGAGCTTGCCGAAGATTTTTTTCTTTTTTTTCCAGTATCCGTGCCATGGCTCTCATACCTTCCCCTGCAAGTCGTGTCTTCCTCCTCGACTTTTTGCCCTGCCTTTGCAGCATCTGTGAGCTTAGTTCTGGCATCTTTTGGTCCTTTGCACTGCACATCATAGAATCCTAGCCCATTTTCTAGTAGTCCCTAAATTTGAAAAATTTTTTTTTTTTTTTCTGCAGCAACCATGCCTTGGCTCTCATATCTTCCCCTCCGAGTTGTGTCTTCTTCCTCGACTTTTTGCCGTGACTTTGCAGCATCTGGGTGCTTAGTTTTGCTAACTTTTGCTCCTTGCACTGCACCACATTTCCTCCCACACCATTTTCTTGTAGTCACTAAATATCCCGATTTTCTGGGTTTTGGGATTTTTGTCAGCCGCACTTCATTTGATCATATCTCCTTTCCAGAGCCTTTGGAAGCCTTTCTTTTCAGGGTCGCGAGATTTCGTTTCCCTTCCCGAAATTCCCTTTCGGGAAGGGAAACGAAATCTCGCGATTTCAATGGGAATCAATTGGGCAACCTTTGGACCAAGTCCCAGCACTTGACAGCATCCCATGCCTTTTGGTGGGTTTGAGCTTGCCGAAGATTTTTTTCTTTTTTTTCCAGTATCCGTGCCATGGCTCTCATACCTTCCCCTGCAAGTCGTGTCTTCCTCCTCGACTTTTTGCCCTGCCTTTGCAGCATCTGTGAGCTTAGTTCTGGCATCTTTTGGTCCTTTGCACTGCACATCATAGAATCCTAGCCCATTTTCTAGTAGTCCCTAAATTTGAAAAATTTTTTTTTTTTTTTCTGCAGCAACCATGCCTTGGCTCTCATATCTTCCCCTCCGAGTTGTGTCTTCTTCCTCGACTTTTTGCCGTGACTTTGCAGCATCTGGGTGCTTAGTTTTGCTAACTTTTGCTCCTTGCACTGCACCACATTTCCTCCCACACCATTTTCTTGTAGTCACTAAATATCCCGATTTTCTGGGTTTTGGGATTTTTGTCAGCCGCACTTCATTTGATCATATCTCCTTTCCAGAGCCTTTGGAAGCCTTTCTTTTCAGGGTCGCGAGATTTCGTTTCCCTTCCCGAAATTCCCTTTCGGGAAGGGAAACGAAATCTCGCGATTTCAATGGGAATCAATTGGGCAACCTTTGGACCAAGTCCCAGCACTTGACAGCATCCCATGCCTTTTGGTGGGTTTGAGCTTGCCGAAGATTTTTTTCTTTTTTTTCCAGTATCCGTGCCATGGCTCTCATACCTTCCCCTGCAAGTCGTGTCTTCCTCCTCGACTTTTTGCCCTGCCTTTGCAGCATCTGTGAGCTTAGTTCTGGCATCTTTTGGTCCTTTGCACTGCACATCATAGAATCCTAGCCCATTTTCTAGTAGTCACTAAATTTGAAAAATTTTTTTTTTTTTTTCTGCAGCAACCATGCCTTGGCTCTCATATCTTCCCCTCCGAGTTGTGTCTTCTTCCTCGACTTTTTGCCGTGACTTTGCAGCATCTGGGTGCTTAGTTTTGCTAACTTTTGCTCCTTGCACTGCACCACATTTCCTCCCACACCATTTTCTTGTAGTCACTAAATATCCCGATTTTCTGGGTTTTGGGATTTTTGTCAGCCGCACTTCATTTGATCATATCTCCTTTCCAGAGCCTTTGGAAGCCTTTCTTTTCAGGGTCGCGAGATTTCGTTTCCCTTCCCGAAATTCCCTTTCGGGAAGGGAAACGAAATCTCGCGATTTCAATGGGAATCAATTGGGCAACCTTTGGACCAAGTCCCAGCACTTGACAGCATCCCATGCCTTTTGGTGGGTTTGAGCTTGCCGAAGATTTTTTTCTTTTTTTTCCAGTATCCGTGCCATGGCTCTCATACCTTCCCCTGCAAGTCGTGTCTTCCTCCTCGACTTTTTGCCCTGCCTTTGCAGCATCTGTGAGCTTAGTTCTGGCATCTTTTGGTCCTTTGCACTGCACATCATAGAATCCTAGCCCATTTTCTAGTAGTCACTAAATTTGAAAATTTTTTTTTTTTTTTTCTGCAGCAACCATGCCTTGGCTCTCATATCTTCCCCTCCGAGTTGTGTCTTCTTCCTCGACTTTTTGCCGTGACTTTGCAGCATCTGGGTGCTTAGTTTTGCTAACTTTTGCTCCTTGCACTGCACCACATTTCCTCCCACACCATTTTCTTGTAGTCACTAAATATCCCGATTTTCTGGGTTTTGGGATTTTTGTCAGCCGCACTTCATTTGATCATATCTCCTTTCCAGAGCCTTTGGAAGCCTTTCTTTTCAGGGTCGCGAGATTTCGTTTCCCTTCCCGAAATTCCCTTTCGGGAAGGGAAACGAAATCTCGCGATTTCAATGGGAATCAATTGGGCAACCTTTGGACCAAGTCCCAGCACTTGACAGCATCCCATGCCTTTTGGTGGGTTTGAGCTTGCCGAAGATTTTTTTCTTTTTTTTCCAGTATCCGTGCCATGGCTCTCATACCTTCCCCTGCAAGTCGTGTCTTCCTCCTCGACTTTTTGCCCTGCCTTTGCAGCATCTGTGAGCTTAGTTCTGGCATCTTTTGGTCCTTTGCACTGCACATCATAGAATCCTAGCCCATTTTCTAGTAGTCCCTAAATTTGAAAAATTTTTTTTTTTTTTTCTGCAGCAACCATGCCTTGGCTCTCATATCTTCCCCTCCGAGTTGTGTCTTCTTCCTCGACTTTTTGCCGTGACTTTGCAGCATCTGGGTGCTTAGTTTTGCTAACTTTTGCTCCTTGCACTGCACCACATTTCCTCCCACACCATTTTCTTGTAGTCACTAAATATCCCGATTTTCTGGGTTTTGGGATTTTTGTCAGCCGCACTTCATTTGATCATATCTCCTTTCCAGAGCCTTTGGAAGCCTTTCTTTTCAGGGTCGCGAGATTTCGTTTCCCTTCCCGAAATTCCCTTTCGGGAAGGGAAACGAAATCTCGCGATTTCAATGGGAATCAATTGGGCAACCTTTGGACCAAGTCCCAGCACTTGACAGCATCCCATGCCTTTTGGTGGGTTTGAGCTTGCCGAAGATTTTTTTCTTTTTTTTCCAGTATCCGTGCCATGGCTCTCATACCTTCCCCTGCAAGTCGTGTCTTCCTCCTCGACTTTTTGCCCTGCCTTTGCAGCATCTGTGAGCTTAGTTCTGGCATCTTTTGGTCCTTTGCACTGCACATCATAGAATCCTAGCCCATTTTCTAGTAGTCCCTAAATTTGAAAAATTTTTTTTTTTTTTTCTGCAGCAACCATGCCTTGGCTCTCATATCTTCCCCTCCGAGTTGTGTCTTCTTCCTCGACTTTTTGCCGTGACTTTGCAGCATCTGGGTGCTTAGTTTTGCTAACTTTTGCTCCTTGCACTGCACCACATTTCCTCCCACACCATTTTCTTGTAGTCACTAAATATCCCGATTTTCTGGGTTTTGGGATTTTTGTCAGCCGCACTTCATTTGATCATATCTCCTTTCCAGAGCCTTTGGAAGCCTTTCTTTTCAGGGTCGCGAGATTTCGTTTCCCTTCCCGAAATTCCCTTTCGGGAAGGGAAACGAAATCTCGCGATTTCAATGGGAATCAATTGGGCAACCTTTGGACCAAGTCCCAGCACTTGACAGCATCCCATGCCTTTTGGTGGGTTTGAGCTTGCCGAAGATTTTTTTCTTTTTTTTCCAGTATCCGTGCCATGGCTCTCATACCTTCCCCTGCAAGTCGTGTCTTCCTCCTCGACTTTTTGCCCTGCCTTTGCAGCATCTGTGAGCTTAGTTCTGGCATCTTTTGGTCCTTTGCACTGCACATCATAGAATCCTAGCCCATTTTCTAGTAGTCACTAAATTTGAAAAATTTTTTTTTTTTTTTCTGCAGCAACCATGCCTTGGCTCTCATATCTTCCCCTCCGAGTTGTGTCTTCTTCCTCGACTTTTTGCCGTGACTTTGCAGCATCTGGGTGCTTAGTTTTGCTAACTTTTGCTCCTTGCACTGCACCACATTTCCTCCCACACCATTTTCTTGTAGTCACTAAATATCCCGATTTTCTGGGTTTTGGGATTTTTGTCAGCCGCACTTCATTTGATCATATCTCCTTTCCAGAGCCTTTGGAAGCCTTTCTTTTCAGGGTCGCGAGATTTCGTTTCCCTTCCCGAAATTCCCTTTCGGGAAGGGAAACGAAATCTCGCGATTTCAATGGGAATCAATTGGGCAACCTTTGGACCAAGTCCCAGCACTTGACAGCATCCCATGCCTTTTGGTGGGTTTGAGCTTGCCGAAGATTTTTTTCTTTTTTTTCCAGTATCCGTGCCATGGCTCTCATACCTTCCCCTGCAAGTCGTGTCTTCCTCCTCGACTTTTTGCCCTGCCTTTGCAGCATCTGTGAGCTTAGTTCTGGCATCTTTTGGTCCTTTGCACTGCACATCATAGAATCCTAGCCCATTTTCTAGTAGTCACTAAATTTGAAAATTTTTTTTTTTTTTTTCTGCAGCAACCATGCCTTGGCTCTCATATCTTCCCCTCCGAGTTGTGTCTTCTTCCTCGACTTTTTGCCGTGACTTTGCAGCATCTGGGTGCTTAGTTTTGCTAACTTTTGCTCCTTGCACTGCACCACATTTCCTCCCACACCATTTTCTTGTAGTCACTAAATATCCCGATTTTCTGGGTTTTGGGATTTTTGTCAGCCGCACTTCATTTGATCATATCTCCTTTCCAGAGCCTTTGGAAGCCTTTCTTTTCAGGGTCGCGAGATTTCGTTTCCCTTCCCGAAATTCCCTTTCGGGAAGGGAAACGAAATCTCGCGATTTCAATGGGAATCAATTGGGCAACCTTTGGACCAAGTCCCAGCACTTGACAGCATCCCATGCCTTTTGGTGGGTTTGAGCTTGCCGAAGATTTTTTTCTTTTTTTTCCAGTATCCGTGCCATGGCTCTCATACCTTCCCCTGCAAGTCGTGTCTTCCTCCTCGACTTTTTGCCCTGCCTTTGCAGCATCTGTGAGCTTAGTTCTGGCATCTTTTGGTCCTTTGCACTGCACATCATAGAATCCTAGCCCATTTTCTAGTAGTCACTAAATTTGAAAAATTTTATTTTTTTTTTCTGCAGCAACCATGCCTTGGCTCTCATATCTTCCCCTCCGAGTTGTGTCTTCTTCCTCGACTTTTTGCCGTGACTTTGCAGCATCTGGGTGCTTAGTTTTGCTAACTTTTGCTCCTTGCACTGCACCACATTTCCTCCCACACCATTTTCTTGTAGTCACTAAATATCCCGATTTTCTGGGTTTTGGGATTTTTGTCAGCCGCACTTCATTTGATCATATCTCCTTTCCAGAGCCTTTGGAAGCCTTTCTTTTCAGGGTCGCGAGATTTCGTTTCCCTTCCCGAAATTCCCTTTCGGGAAGGGAAACGAAATCTCGCGATTTCAATGGGAATCAATTGGGCAACCTTTGGACCAAGTCCCAGCACTTGACAGCATCCCATGCCTTTTGGTGGGTTTGAGCTTGCCGAAGATTTTTTTCTTTTTTTTCCAGTATCCGTGCCATGGCTCTCATACCTTCCCCTGCAAGTCGTGTCTTCCTCCTCGACTTTTTGCCCTGCCTTTGCAGCATCTGTGAGCTTAGTTCTGGCATCTTTTGGTCCTTTGCACTGCACATCATAGAATCCTAGCCCATTTTCTAGTAGTCACTAAATTTGAAAAATTTTATTTTTTTTTTCTGCAGCAACCATGCCTTGGCTCTCATATCTTCCCCTCCGAGTTGTGTCTTCTTCCTCGACTTTTTGCCGTGACTTTGCAGCATCTGGGTGCTTAGTTTTGCTAACTTTTGCTCCTTGCACTGCACCACATTTCCTCCCACACCATTTTCTTGTAGTCACTAAATATCCCGATTTTCTGGGTTTTGGGATTTTTGTCAGCCGCACTTCATTTGATCATATCTCCTTTCCAGAGCCTTTGGAAGCCTTTCTTTTCAGGGTCGCGAGATTTCGTTTCCCTTCCCGAAATTCCCTTTCGGGAAGGGAAACGAAATCTCGCGATTTCAATGGGAATCAATTGGGCAACCTTTGGACCAAGTCCCAGCACTTGACAGCATCCCATGCCTTTTGGTGGGTTTGAGCTTGCCGAAGATTTTTTTCTTTTTTTTCCAGTATCCGTGCCATGGCTCTCATACCTTCCCCTGCAAGTCGTGTCTTCCTCCTCGACTTTTTGCCCTGCCTTTGCAGCATCTGTGAGCTTAGTTCTGGCATCTTTTGGTCCTTTGCACTGCACATCATAGAATCCTAGCCCATTTTCTAGTAGTCACTAAATTTGAAAATTTTTTTTTTTTTTTTCTGCAGCAACCATGCCTTGGCTCTCATATCTTCCCCTCCGAGTTGTGTCTTCTTCCTCGACTTTTTGCCGTGACTTTGCAGCATCTGGGTGCTTAGTTTTGCTAACTTTTGCTCCTTGCACTGCACCACATTTCCTCCCACACCATTTTCTTGTAGTCACTAAATATCCCGATTTTCTGGGTTTTGGGATTTTTGTCAGCCGCACTTCATTTGATCATATCTCCTTTCCAGAGCCTTTGGAAGCCTTTCTTTTCAGGGTCGCGAGATTTCGTTTCCCTTCCCGAAATTCCCTTTCGGGAAGGGAAACGAAATCTCGCGATTTCAATGGGAATCAATTGGGCAACCTTTGGACCAAGTCCCAGCACTTGACAGCATCCCATGCCTTTTGGTGGGTTTGAGCTTGCCGAAGATTTTTTTCTTTTTTTTCCAGTATCCGTGCCATGGCTCTCATACCTTCCCCTGCAAGTCGTGTCTTCCTCCTCGACTTTTTGCCCTGCCTTTGCAGCATCTGTGAGCTTAGTTCTGGCATCTTTTGGTCCTTTGCACTGCACATCATAGAATCCTAGCCCATTTTCTAGTAGTCCCTAAATTTGAAAAATTTTTTTTTTTTTTTCTGCAGCAACCATGCCTTGGCTCTCATATCTTCCCCTCCGAGTTGTGTCTTCTTCCTCGACTTTTTGCCGTGACTTTGCAGCATCTGGGTGCTTAGTTTTGCTAACTTTTGCTCCTTGCACTGCACCACATTTCCTCCCACACCATTTTCTTGTAGTCACTAAATATCCCGATTTTCTGGGTTTTGGGATTTTTGTCAGCCGCACTTCATTTGATCATATCTCCTTTCCAGAGCCTTTGGAAGCCTTTCTTTTCAGGGTCGCGAGATTTCGTTTCCCTTCCCGAAATTCCCTTTCGGGAAGGGAAACGAAATCTCGCGATTTCAATGGGAATCAATTGGGCAACCTTTGGACCAAGTCCCAGCACTTGACAGCATCCCATGCCTTTTGGTGGGTTTGAGCTTGCCGAAGATTTTTTTCTTTTTTTTCCAGTATCCGTGCCATGGCTCTCATACCTTCCCCTGCAAGTCGTGTCTTCCTCCTCGACTTTTTGCCCTGCCTTTGCAGCATCTGTGAGCTTAGTTCTGGCATCTTTTGGTCCTTTGCACTGCACATCATAGAATCCTCGCCCATTTTCTAGTAGTCACTATAATTTTCAATTTTTTATTGCTTTTCTTGAGTAATCATGGCATGGCTCTGTTTTCTTCCCCTGTAAGTCATGTCTTCCTCCTCGCCTTTTCTGCATTTTATGCCACCTATAAAAGAGTTCTCTATCTTCAAGTGAAGGGGATTTTCTCTTCAATCCCCTTTCCCAGTAAGAAGTTAATTTATCTGGTGGAGGTTACTTCATTGAACAAGGTAGACAGTGAAATTGTATTTATACTCCACACTGGAACAGAAAATTGCCCTTTTTTTGTCTTTTTTTTTTTTCTTTCACATGGTATTGTTCACCATCTGTTCCACGATTATTGAGCAGACATTAAGGGCGGGGGGTACTTCTAATACGGGGGGAACGGTTTTTAAAATTCTTGATACACTGATATCATGCTCCAAATTTCTACTCAAAGTATATCCACCTTGAATTTTAAAGGGGTAATATGACTTGGGTATTACATATAATAAAAAATATTCTGTGTACTTAAATTCTTACAAACTCTTTGCTCTGGGGATGAACTTCAAAGACTCTATTCCTTCTCCTCATTCTTGGATGAATACATGTATTACCAGGCAAATTAATATTATTCATCCCTTTTCCTATATGCAGAAAATAAATCAAGAGAGGTAGTAGATCTGCAGTCCTTCATAGAGGATACTTGAAGGAATTGTGTTTCTCAGACTGTTAGAGCTGTAAGAAAATATAAGGAAATAAAGACTTTAAAACAAGTGACAGCTACAAAAAAATATAAGAATAGAGAAAAGTGTTTAGAAAGAAAACCATATTTCTGTAGGTTTTAAAATTAAACAGTTGTGGAGTAAGGTGAAGTAAGCAGAAAGAAAAATGGCAACAAATAAATGAGATGCTGGGGGTCACAGTTGAAAACTGAAGGGCTGGATGGGGTCAGTGCAGAGGTTTTTTCTCAGAGGCAGAAATACTGCTCTTTGTAAAGAAATTACTTCACTTCAAAATTCTCAAAATGATCAGGAGAAGACAATATCCCCTCCCAGTCTCCCTATTTCTCCAGCAAAATTCTTCCTTCTAGCAAGCATTGCCTTTTATTTCACTTACAAAATTAATATTTTTTCCGACAGAATAGCTGGGTATGTCAGTTATTACTCACCATGTTACCATTCATGTTCCTGTCTTGGCAGTAATAAAATTGCTGTTTTCCCTCATGTTTAAGAAACTTGAGCTTAAGAGTAGTTAAATGAATAAGATATTAACTCAAAATAAAAATCAGTGACTATGGAAAAATACCTGATG
Organism: Passer domesticus; assembly: GCF_036417665.1. Taxonomy (NCBI): domain Eukaryota; kingdom Metazoa; phylum Chordata; class Aves; order Passeriformes; family Passeridae; genus Passer; species Passer domesticus. The sequence continues at coordinate 40,118,737 of NC_087479.1, forward strand.
GCCACAGTGTAGATCCCATCAGATATGCTACATCAAGTGCAGTCATTATCTAATGTTTTTACTAAGGCAGGGTTCTTGTCCTAAGTCAGGCATTGAGCAGGTCTAACATCATATATGAAACTGCTCACTGTAAGTACACAGTTCTCTTCTAGGGCAGGGTCTCTTTGCTCCTTTTAAAGAGAGTCAGACCCCTTTAGCATGACCCACTTTCTTAAACAAGGGAAGTCTATTTAGGTTCATCTGTAATTGAGTTACCCAGAAATTGTTGAGTTACCCACAAATGTTCCTTAAAGTGCAACTGACACAGAAAACAGAACAAGAAATGTCAAAAGTTGATATGTTGTACATTATAGTGTTGGGACCACCATTATCAGCAACACCAAGTAGAAATAATAGGAAGGAAAAAGAATGCTTTAAGCCTAAAAATGTAATAATGAACATTTTTTCACATTAAAATGCTAAGTGTTCAGGTGCTGAGGGTTAAGAGAGTGAGACAACAGCCAGGTTAAGAAGGATAGATAAGAATTTGGAGAATAAGAATTCTCCAAATAACCTCCAAATAAGGATGATCACCTACACTTTTATTTAATCCCTCTTGTTAATTAATATTTATCATTGTTTCAGTGGAAGATTTTAACCTTAGTGTGAAACATAGAGGGTTTTTATAAGAACATTAGAAGACAAATTTTTCTTTTTTTTTTTCTCTAACATAAGCAAGGCAATTTCCATGTGCAGCTGTTTTTTGCCTTTAACAAAGGAACCATGATGACAAACTCTTAGAAAAACTTCCCCACTGTACTTCAGTTTTGTGGGAACAGAGTGTAAGATCTGTGTTTTATCTCTTGGTGTCAGGAAAATGAACAATTCTAAGTAAGTCACACCTACACTGCTCTGATGACTGGTTTTTAAGCGTGACCACATTGAGATTGCTCCCCAGAAGCAAGTGCTGGCAACATGCACCAAGGATGAAGAGTCCTCAGCCAGGACATTTGGCAATAATTCCTGCGTGTCTTTTTGACATGTCGACACTCCACCTGCATGTGACTCCAAGTGAAGACTCCAAGTGCTGTAAGCACTCCAGGTGATGAGGAAAGAGAGCTTTCACAGACTCTGACTGGACCAGGGCAGGACAGGGTGGAGTTAGAGCACAGCATGCTCTAACAGAACAGTGAGAGTCCTGCAGCCATTAAACACAAACAAGTTTTAAACTAGATTCTTCAAATCTCAATCTTGATTTTATAGAAAAACTGTCCCAAGTTAAGTGAAATGGTACAATGGGTTTTGAATAAATGAATAAATAACATCATTAGCACTTTCTGTATATTCTGTCCAGAAGCAGAGTTCCAGGCTGTCAAGAACAGCATTTGAAAAGGAGCTTCAGTGAGAACTGTAGACTAATAAACATCAGTAAATTATTCTAGAGGTTGTCTACTCCATCCTACCATTCAAAGTGGGGTTTACTAGAGCAGGCTCTTCAAAACTTCTGTGTAGCAGAGTTTGGAATTTCTGCAAAGATGGAAATAGAGAAGTTCATACCAGAAATAATGGAAATATTTCAAGATTATAATTAAAATGAGAAATGAGTAAACTGACTTAACTAAAAGCATTTGTCTCTAATATTCACTCAAAGCATAAAATAAAATAATGAATTCTCTGCAGTTCTTCAGAATGATGTGAAGCTTTGAAAATAAATTGCAATGGTGTACTCTTTCCAGGCAGCCTCAAAGGCCAAAAATCTCCAGAGGATATATGAACATCTGATATCCAAGTGTTAGTGCCAACTAAGTGTTCAAACTTGCCCTGTAATTCTCACACTGAATAGCTATACTGTGGTCAAAAGGCATTTAAAAATTAAAAGAAGAAATACTGGAAAAAATAGCTCTTTACATGAAATTTCTACACAGATTTATGACTGGGTTATAAATTGTTGAACACTGAAGAGCATGTCAAAATTTGAAGAGGTATTCAACCTTCCTCACCCTGATCTCTCCTTGCCCCCTACCCCCAACAGAATATGTGTTAGAAAGTGTAAGTTCTAGCAGAGAACAATTTGGAAGATCACTGTTTTATGTAAGAATGTTCAGTTTTTTCAGCTCTTTGCCTTCAGTTCTATTCAGAACCTGAAGGTATAAAAGCAGCTGCAAAAAAATAATGAAAACAGAGTTAATTAAAAAATACTCAAAGAACATTTGGGCCCTAATTTTTTCTCTTTGTTAATTTGATTTTAACTTGATTGCCTGGATTAAAATGAGGACACATTGTAGTTCTTAATTCAAATTAATTCCATAGGGTATTTCCTGTTTTTTGAACTGTTTAGAGGATTTTTTTCAGAGATGAGAGAAGAGGGAATAAGTCTAGGTCTTCTTAAATCCACACTTCTCTCTGTGGTTATCTGTTGATAAGTAGACTATAGAAATTTCATAGCCTTGATGGTAAAAAATTGCATATTATTCTGTACAAACATCCATTTAATGCACACAAAGCATTTAATGGGTAGCCAGTGACAGTGTTTGTTAGCCAGACTGTTTGGCTAACATGAAGTCTCTGTATTACTGCCAGAGGATTCCACTGTGACGTTGTAATTGCTTGCTTCTTAAAGGGACGATTAAGGCAGTGACTGAAAAGGGACATAATTATAATTTCCTAAACTTTAATCAATTTGGATTTAGGCAGGAAAAGCACAAACTTCAGGGGATTTCTTTAGTTCCTCAACCAATTAGATGAAGTAACATTTCTCCATTATACAACACTCATATACATAAACAAGATAATCCTACACAGAAATAAGCCTGCATGCAATTCTTTTAGCCTCATCAGCTCATCAAGAAACTTCTGTAGATGGACTACACATGTACAGGACATGATAGGATTGAGAATGTGAATGCTTGTTTTTACTGAGAATGTGAAAGCCAATGACAAGAGGTCACTGATCAGTGTCATTGCTTTCTTGAACAGAACTGCTGAGGTGCAGCAGACACTTGTCATGACTTCCAGGTGAATATGACAGAGAGTCAAAAACTATGCCAGCCACAAGGCTTCATAATCCAACTCCGTCTAATGAGCAAACCAAAAATTTTCACTCTCACTAAAACGTGGTTATTTTGATCAGGCTAAATTTAAATGCTTCCCACAATGACATTCCATTATTATCCTTAAGGGATTCTTTTATTATATGATGAGGAAGCTGCAAGTTCCAGATCCTTTTTCCTGGAAAAGGCAAAGTTCCTGGAGCTACAGAACTTACTGGTGATTACTGAAATAGAGAAAAGCCTGGATTAAGGATTACATGTCTTGTGACTTCTTTCCTTTCTGAGGAACAGGGTGGTGTGTGGAGGGAGAAAGCAAAGGGGAAGACAGCTGTTTTGGTCTGCACATGACGAAATGTGTTCCCATGTTTCTGTGTATTTCTAGTTCCTTATCACGTCTCTGATGAATCAGAAAATTTGTTTTCATTAAAATTTAAAAAAAAGAAGAAACATTTACAAATAGATAAATAGATTATTAAAAGCTTTACAAAACAAAGTACATATAACTATCCTCTCTATAGAAACTGAGCAGAAAAGAGTGATTTGGTTCAGTCAGATAATGACCTATGGAATAAGACCCAAGATTTTTACTCCTAATTGTGTGCCTTCTTTCATTCCTTTCCTGCTACTCTGCCTTTATTTCTGTTTGGTTTTGTTGTTTTTTTTTCTCCTCTGCACTTTGAGCATCTCTCTACTGCTAGTATTTTTCCCCAGGAACAGCTGCTCCTTATGTATAAACAAATAATACCCCACCATTATGAATTTTCTTTCTGATGATACTCAGGAAAACAAAATTAAATGATTGGTTCAGGAAAGCACTAATAAAACTGTAGGGAATCTCTGAGGCAAGACAGAATTTTAAGGATCTTCTTTTGATCAGAGCTGGAGAGCTGACATCTGCTGCCTATTTGTGGAATTTATTGTAATAGATTTGTCCGGGAGAGGCTCCATGAGGAGTCTCGGCTCACATGTAACAGCTCCCCCTTGTGTAAACGTTTCATAAAGTAATAGGTAATTAGGTTGCCTTGCTTATAAAAAGTTTTAAGAAAACTCTACTGAAATTAAGCAAGTGAATAGTAGTTGGAGAAGAGAAAAACCAGACACATTGAAATGCTTGTTGCTTTCATTTTAAAGGTTGTGGTGCTTTTCATTGGCTATGTCCCCTTGAGTCAAATCACCCTAACAAAACTAACTTCAGTTGAGCACTGTGTTCAATTTTTACTTTAGGAGGAGCAAGAGAAATGTTGCTATTTGAAGTCAAAACCACAGACGTGTAAGTCAGTCTAAGTAGCATCTGATTCTATGTCACAGCACCTTAACATGGAAGTTCCTGAAAGCTGAATTTAAACAAATACAGACAAAGACAAGCAAATCTTATTTTAAGATGCAAATGAAATGCAATCAGTAGGAATTCAGCTTTAGTGCATAGCCCTGATATCAGAGGCCCCTACAGTGCCAGGTACAACCACTCAGTCTGCTGGAGTTTTCATCAGATGGAAAGTGAACATTGTTTCTTTCCTTTCAGCTTTTTAGAATCGGTTCTTCAATGCAACATTCTTCTTGCCTTCATTTGTGAGCTACAAACGCAGTCCCCAGTTATTTCCCTTCCATTGGAATGGAGTTAAGTAATTAGCCTCATCTTCGCTTCACTTTTAAAAAGCTGTGAAACCCATCATATGCTTAAATTGTAATACTTAACTTACTGATTTCAGGTGCTTATGTTCAAAAATCCACTAGGGAAAACTTCTAGTCAGCTGTCACTTCAGTCTAGAGGCACCTAAATTCCCTGAGGCTTCTCAGATGTGTGTGGGTGGCTGCTACTTAACCTAGTTCTGGCAAAGCAAATGGGCCCATGGTAAACCTTTACTATTGGAAGTGTATAAATTAATCAGAGTTATTTTCACAGAACTAGGCTGAGAAGAAAATAGGTCATTGACAACCAAGTTGAGTAAATAATTGTCATGAGCAAGAGGAGTGGATGGTGATGAGCACAGTTAATGGCATAGTCTTTGTCTGGCTCAGCTTTAGCCTTGCTGGTATTTTGCACACAGAAATGATCAGCTTGCTGTCTAGGACAGACTATGGCCAATTAGGAAAAAGGAAACTAGGTGTTTCTCTGCCTAATTAGAGTAAATGTTCCCAGTACAGCTGTTGTACATTGATAAGATCAGACTCATGGCAACTACATTCTGTAACCATGGCTTGCTCTCTTCTAAAATCTGTCAAACGAAGGAAATGGCAGCTGCACTTCATGTAATAGTCTGGCACTCAGCAGGAGTTGGCAGGTGCAGATTTTTTTTCTTTTGAGGTTAATATCCACATGTCCTATCTCCTAATGCAATAATTGATCATCAGACTCATAGCTGGTCATGGTGGTTGTGTGTGCTGCACTCCTTTGGGAAGCTATCACAAAGTATAAGAGAATTCAAGATTGCTATATCAGGAATTCATCATGTTGGGTAGCTGGGATACAATCCAGGAAAGTGAACGCTCAGGTTCACTGCTCAAGCACTATTTACACATTTATGCACTGACTGGCTAATAATAAAACACATAAATAAGCTTGGCGGTGAGAATCCAAGAGTCCTACCCATCTAGGTGAGTGAACCTGCTACAGACTAGGCTGGGTACACACCCTCTGATTCGCTCTTCTGCTCCCCATCATCTTAACATGAATCTGTGCACCAAGTCATGACTGGAGGAGGAGAGCAGCCTGCCTTCAGCCCCATAAACAGTTTTTAATACACCAGGCAGGGCACTTTCTGAAGCCATAAGTTTTAGACTACCTGAGGCTGAGAGAGTAAAATAACCATTTTGTTGGGACCACTGCAGATAGATTCCTTCTTTGGCTCTCAGCAGGACTAACAGAAAAAAGAGGTGCTCAGGCTGTGGACAATCTAAGCATGCACGAAAGCACAGCTGCAAGTCTTAATGAGAAGGCTCCTAAAGGACTGCAGCGTTCACAGGGTTAGACAACAACTAAAGTGGAACGCCTGGATTAAAAACAAATATATTTAGGAGAAGTTCCAAAAATTATTGAAATGAGCTTCAAGTATTTACTATTCACTCTTTAAATTATTCTCTATATATTGATTTACCTATCAAATACAGTAATGCTGATGCATTTGTAGGCTGGACTATAATTAGGACCTGCCACCTGAAAGAGATTGACATACCCTGGTGAATCCTTTAAAGGTTTCATGTGCTATTTCCCCACTCTAGTACCAGATAGTGTTACTAAATTATTTTTAATTGACCTTATCAAATGGAGTAATTACTTCGATGGTGGTAATTAAAGCACTTATCTCTTATCCAGAATAAATATGAGAGAAAACGTGGTGAGATCTGCTTTAATTATTTTTTTTTTTAATCTATTTGTTCTTAAACTAATATTGCACATTTTCTCTCTTGGGAATAACTGAAGTGAAATTTAAGACACCTGAAATTCTGTTAGAACAAGCAAGTAATGCCTCACACTCCTACTTTCAATAACCTTTTTTTTGATTTTCAGTGATTGGAATATTGCCTTTATGTTTTTTTTGTACAAATCAGCAGCAGAAGATATTCCCTGTTGATTATGATTCCACAATAAGCCTATTACTAACTCAACTCTGGTTTCAGGAAAAAGATAAATTTGCTGTCTTTACAATGCAGTTATATTTCCAGGGTAGAAATATCATATTCTGCTAGAAAATAATACTGATTCTTACTAGAACCACAACAGAACATTTTATCTCTGGAGCTCCAGAGAGACCCCTTTTTGAACAATTCCACTGGGGGCCAGATTTAGTAGACTATCTTCTATAAACCACCCATGCAAAATGGACAGCAAAACAGTGCATAAATAGGCAGTCCTGGAGAGACCACAGAAAGCCACATTAATTTGAGCAACTCTTTCAGAAAACCTTTCCCTCAACTGAACTGGATCCTCCCAACAAGCCTTGCTTTTAAAAATCAATTGCAACATTCCCCACTTAAACTTATAAAACACGCATCAGTATGAGATAAAGACTAACAAAATCTTTCCCTCTGAACTACAGTGATCATTAATTCAAATTGTTATGGTGGAAAGTGTCCAACAACACTAACCCTGGTGGTACAACCTTTACATCAGATAACAAATACTGATACTTCGTCTCCGAGAAAAACCTGTATTCATCCCAACAGCAAATTGGCACCAGTGAAACACAGCATAGGAGCACAGACAAGGGAAATAGAGCTCCAGGATGACTAAATGCATGCACCCAGTAACCCATATGGAATGAAGGTTGTCCTCTTCATGTTCTCAAAACACATACTTTGTGTGAGAATTTGGTGTACCTATTTCTCCCTTTGGCCTTCGTTGTCCAATTTACTGCTGCAGATTTTTTAATCAAATAACCCAATCTCTCCTTTTTTTTTTTTTTTTTTTTTTTTTTTTTTTTTTTTTTTGGTCAGGTACTGTAATTCCTAGCTGCCTGTCCTCTGCAGGGTATAAAATTAGGAATTGTGTACTCTTCACTGTTAATATTATTTTAAGGTTTTGTGGTTTTGTAAGAAATTATAACAAAGGGCTCATTTGTCATGCCCAAACATAATTTGATTCCTGAAATCTGTGAGGCAGGCAGCCTTATTCCCTCTATACAATACTTTACTCTTGGATATGTATCAGTCACAGAACTCCAGAATCTCAGATTTGGCCAAACCTCTAATTACAGGGCTGTCTGAATAATCCACCTTCAGAAGTGCCCTACACAGTACAGCTCCTGTGAAGCCTTGCTCCACAAGACTTTCACTGACAAGGTTGCTCATTGTACCCAGCAGTTACACACACACACCTCCCGTGTCACTGTACAAACCATGAATAATGAGACAACCAGACCACCACGCCAGCAGAGCTCCAGCACCCATGCTCTCCCTGCAGCTCAGTGGCTTGCAGCTGATGCCATTTTTTCCTCAGGCTGTCTGCACATTTGGCTTCCCTTTTTCACCAGCTGGGAAAGGTTACCAGCCAGCTGCATGCTTCTGAACAGACAGCAGAAGATCTGCACAGACATACAGGCAGAAGAAAATACATGCAGGAGCCAGCGTTTGGCTAGGAATCATTGCATTTGACACACGGCTGTTCCCCCATAGTGCTCAATCCCATCCATCCTCTGCCCATCTGCTTCCCCCTCTGTGCTCTCACCCCATGACATTCGCAAGGTCGACATCTTGCTGAGTGACAAGATGGAGCACAGACTCATATAGAGGAAATTTTATGTTCAGGATGGAGTCTGGTACATGCACAAATACAAATCAAAACAGATTGAATCACCCAAGGATGACATGGAAATATTTCAGAAGGAAAACCTGGCTGAGCTCCTACCTATGATTCAATTAGTCATCTACTCCAGTCTTTCACAGCAAATGATGGCTCGTTAGACTAGGACCCAAAGTATATACTTTGGGTGTACACTAGAAAACTGGAGGACTCAGAAATAGGTTGTCTTGAAATACCTTGGAAACACACCTCTATCCACATTCTATTCTGAGATGTTTTCATGTCTGAGCATCGACAACTTTATTTCCTGGCAGTCCTGATGGACATAAAGATACTTCTCTTTTGTTTTCCATCATGATGGGTATAGTTTTCTGACCAAATGCTATTGGCACATTTGCAGTGGTAAACCAGGGACTTCTCCAGAGGATTGTGAGTGGAGAGGCCCCTCTCAATGTTTTATATTTTTACCTTTGTCCAGAGCCCTGCTAGTGAATGACTGCATCCCCTCCAGATGTGTTGGTTTGCAGTCTATTCATGAAGGGAAAAAAATCACACAATGAATTCCCTTTCCATGTGTCCTGTGCAGCCAAGGAAGTGCTCTCTGGAAACGTTTTTGAAAACTACATATCTTTGTAAGCATCTGTTCAGTGCCTGTGAGCTGTAGGAATCTGAGCCTGAGGAAAGATGATTTTACAATAGCATTAAATGCAAGCTCTTTCCTTGATCAAACTTCATATTATATTTTGTTTCCCGACTAAATGTGTGTCCAGAAGGACTACAGCAGTGATTGTCACCCAGTATTCAGCCCTCGTGTGATCAGATCTCAAATCCTGTGTTCAGTTCTCAGCCCTTCACTACTAGAAAGGACATTGAGGAACTGGAGTACATCCAGAGAAAGGCAATGGAGCTGGTGAAAAGTCCGGAGCACAAGTCCTTTGAGGAGAAGCTGAGGGAGCTGGGGGTGTTCAGCCTGGAGAAGAGGAGGCTCAGAGAAGACCTTATCAGTCTCTACAACTCCGTGAAAGGAGGGTGTAGTCATGTGGCAGTGAGTCTCTTCTCCCAGGTAAGAAGTGGCAGGACCAGAGGAAGTGTTCTCAAGTTCTGATAGAGGAGGTTTAGATTGGATATCAGGAAACATTTCTTCACCTAAAAGGTTGTCAGGCATTGGAACAAGCTGCCCAGAGAAAGCAGTTCAATAAATATCGCCATCCCTGGGGATTTTTAAAAGATGTGTACGTGTGGCACTTAGGGACAGTTTTAGAGGTGAACACAACAGTGCTAACGGTTGGGCTGGATGACCACAAAGGTCTTTTCCAAACCAAATTATTCTATGATTTTAAACTCTGTTTCACCTACAGACAGACACAAGATCCTAATCAATGGCCTGTGCCATGTCTTTCTATGATCTCTCAAAGGAAATAGCATCTGGGTGTCATGGCAAAAAGCACGGCCATGGACCCAGGCCTCAGCATTTGAAAAGCCTTCCTGCATGATGAAGGCATTCAAGCAGGCCAAAGTCTGTCAGGATGAACACTGGCAACAGATCTTTGTGGGATCCAGGCCCAGACAGAGCCGGAGGGAGCAGCACAGAAGGCTGCCCCAGCACTGTCTTCAGTAGCAGTGTTCTGATGTAGCAGAACACACGCAGTAATTGAGACAATACAGCTGGTAATGGGATAAAGCAGCACCTGCTGATTGCTTTGCAAACAAGACCGGTCCAAGAGAAAAAGAAATTTGAGCAATTTTACAGACACAATGCGAGCTGAAGTGAAATCGCTAGAAATAATGTAGGAAGGCATCATAAAAAAGTATTAAACAGGGAGTTGAAGAATTGTGTAGCAACAGAGCTAATATAAAATTGTCCCGTCTAATAGATGCTATGGAAGAAAAAAATAGAACATTAAGAATGGAGAAGAGAGGCTATAGCGGCACAGAAAAAAAAATTATGCTACCATGGGAGAATATGTAGGTGGAAATATGATCAGTGTTGTACGCATGAGCGGAGAAATGTTTAAATAAAACATGTCCAGCTGGTTTGTTCTGCTACTGTTGTTAAGTGAAGTGAACCCATTGAGACAGAAGCCCTCTTCTGTGTATTTAATAATTTTTCAGGGATATTAGAAGCTTTGGGAAAATACATCAGAAAGGGATGCAAAAAAGACTCAAGGAAACAGCATGGGACTGAAGCAGATTTGAAACATTTTTTAGGGCAATAGGAGGCTGAGTATATGGAGTGTGCAGTTGTCTTCAGAAATGGATGTCTCTTTAGTATGCTGTTACTCAGCTGCATCTTTCAAGCTTGATTAATGCTTAATGTGATTGTCTTTAAAATCTGTCAGCATTTGGCATAGATCAGATAAGTGGCTGTGACAGAAGTGCAAATATTTGTTCTGCAGTTTTGTACCCTGATGTGGTTATGATTAGTAAGTTTTGCTTATGCACCTCTAGAGATTGTTTTGTAAATTATCCTGCTTGGATAGATTAAATTTATATTAAATTTAAGTGCTCAAATATATTTTCCTATGGGTTTACTATTTTAAATAAATAGGCAGCAACACTGCTTAGAGAACCTAGCTGGCACATTTTTAAAATCATGCCAAAGTTGAACAGGTTAAATTGATCAGAAAGAGATCGAATCACAGGATATGTTCCTTGATATAGGCAGGAAATGGGACTAAAACAATACTTTAAAAAATAATTTTCAGGAAAACAGAAGAAGGGACAGCTTTTTCAATAAAGATAACAAAAGATTCCAGATGCTGTAAAATGTAAAGTTCACACATATCAAGTGGTAAAAGTAAGTTAATTATTTGTAGATAGAGCACAAAGAGAGAAAGAATTGTTGACTAAAGGAGCAATAATGCATTAGAGCAGTTTTTTGATATCCCCTCTTTATCTGAAGGACATGAAACAATGGGATCTTCCAAAATGGTATGCTGTGAAAAGAGAGAAAAAAAGCAAAATTTTTGTTTTGTCTGGTGTTCAAGCAACCTCCTGTTACCAGGATCCTGTGTAATGGATCTTGGTAACATCAATAAAGACATAGTCACCCACTACACTGTGCTGAAAGAGAAGCTGGGAGTTTCCCAAATTCATAGCTAAAACTGAGTTAAAGTGATTAAGGAGAGTAGCTGGGGAGGATGGCTGGTGAAAGATGAAAATACTCATTGATATTATCAATATTTATCCAATTATAGATCCTAATTAGACGCTAGATTATTAGGGCAGGTGAAGGGTGAGACAAAGGAAAAATGCCCATTGCTTTTGACAGTCTGATTTTTTGGGATTCAGTCTCCATAGGGAAATAATTACCACTTCTTGACCAGAAATCACATTTGATCCAATGGAAGTCTGAACTTTGGCAAAGGAGACAGGGCAGATAATGCTGCTGTCCTTAATTAAGTTTCAGTCCAGCTGTCACACTTCCAACTCTGACTGCAACCTGCTTCCTCTTTTCTTCTCCTACACAGGGTTTCACAATTTTCTCTCCTCTTCACTTTGATCCACCAAAAGATCATTTTCTTGTAAGGATTCCTGTCTATGAACTTATATCCTTATTCTTTGGAACTTAGTTTGCTACTCATGTGTTTCTTCCATAGGCTATCATAAGCAAGTTTTGTTTTTTTTTTTTCCATATGCAGTTCAGATTTAGCAAAAGGTTTAGGCACAGTGTGATAATGTTTGGTAGAATGAAAATGACAAAATGAGATGAGACACTTGGCAATGATAAGGAAGATTGAAATAAACTGTATTCTAAATCTGAAAATAAGGTCCTTATTAAAACAAAGATTATTAAATTATTCCTAAATTGCTGAGTTTTTTGCTTTGAAGAGCAACCAGCCTAGAAACTTCCCAACTCCCACATCTGGCTTGACATCAACTGTAGATAGACCAACAGTTTTACATAAATATTTTAAACAGAATTCATGTCTATATCATGTCTGATTTCTTCCTGTAAGTCTGGAAAATTTCTCCAAGTAAGACATTCAGATGTTGATATCCTCAAAATAAACATGTATGTTATTCCAAAACTCTTCAAAGGACAACCTTCCTTTATCAAACAAGTAACATAACAATTTTGATATATATATATGGTTGTGTGGCAATTCTGATTCTTTTGGACCCTGAAAAGTTATCTTGTTTCTTCAAGCTGAGGACCACAAATATTTGCATACAAATACAGCTTTGGGACATAGCCACAGTCTTAGCTACATTCTGTTGTATATGCTTATTGCAAAGACTGTGATGCTTGAAACTGTGTTTCAAAAGTTCTGAATTCATAAGCTGCAAACCGCCTGTCACTAGTGAATATTTCTCCCTAGACAACAGAATGACAGCAAAGTTCTTGCCTACATTTTAGTGATCTGAACGTTAATGGATTCATTGAGAAGCAAAATGTCTACAGAAGACAGCCCCATTCTGTCCTTCTAAGTCTTCAGGCAACAGATTATGGGCTGTGAATGATCAAATCTTTGTCTTCTTTTGGTGACTGAATCCTTAAAAGTGCAGTGCTCAGTTTCTGATTCTGCTGCTGTTTGTGTAGGTTTCAGCACATGTTCTATTAAGAAATGTTAAAGTAATGCCCCTCTGTGAGGGACCCCCTCCTCCCAAAGGGAAATTCATCAGGACATGTTCTCAATTGCAAATTTAATATAGGATCTCTGAGCCACTGCTTTTGTTGTTGCCGTTTGTATTTTTTTTAATTGAAACTACTTGAAAGAAACATTTAGTGGTTGACAACTTGGAAACCAACAAGTTGTCAACCATTTAAGCTTTTAGGTATGGTCTGTGGATTCAGGATCTTGAACTTAGATGTCTAAATCTTATCCAAATTCTATTTTGAGTTGAACACTTTCATATATCATGTTTAATTTAAGAAGTGACTTAAGGCATATCTTGTCTGCTGATCTTACTTTCAACTATTCCTGGATTTCAGCCCAAGCCATCCCAATATTCAAGTTTGAAAGTACTTCAGTCTCTAGATGGTTTGTCAGATATGCAGGAGGATTAGAAAGTGGGTCTTTGTTGTGTTTATTTTTAACTTTAGCTGTTATCTACCTGCTCTGGAATAAAAGAGCATGCAAAATACCCTTGAGATTCTGATAGACATTCAATGTCTTTCTGAGTCTTTTCCCTACTGAAAAGCCAGTTCACAACAGCTGAGCAAAAAAAAGCACTCAAAAAAATCTCAGAGAACTATGGGATATGCACTCAGGAAAAAACAGTAAGGACAGAAAGAGTAATTGGAATGCCTTGTCCTTAAATGCTAGTCAAGCATATTTTGACTGCTCTGGCAGAGGTAGTAAGCAGTCACAGTGAAGAGCTAGTCCTAAAACATAAAACTTACCTTTGTTCACAGTGCCTGAGATGTCTCAGCTTTTAAAATGGTAAAGGTCATTATCTGCAGTTCTGTAGTTTGCCTCTCACTTACAGCTTTGAAGCCTTTGACCTCAGCTGCTGTGGCAGTGTTTTCCTGGAGATGCTTTGGCTGTGCTCCCTGTCATTCTCATCCTGCTATTCTCAGGGCCTGGCACCTGCAAATCCCAATAAGGCTTTCCTGCTGAGTTTTCATTTGGAGTCCCATTGGTGCTGGATTTCTTCCCCTTCTTACCTCATGGCTGCAGTATTTGTTTTCTATTAGGGGACCTGATAATATGCATACACAAAGTTTTAACAATGAATTTTAACCTGTGCCTGATCAAAGCATGCTCCAACTGTTCTAATAATAGGAAGAGCCTACACAGGAAAATTTGAAGTTTGTCACCCTGAAATGAGCACATGAAAAGGACAAAGGAAAGAGGCAGAAATTGGTCCTTGGCAAGAAGGTACTCACTGCTTTTACTGGCAAGAGTAAAGAGGTTGCTTAGGGTGAATAGTTTTTGTTGGGTTTTTTGTTTTGCTTTTGAGGAAGACGATACCCCCTTCCACTCCCTGGCAGTTAATGTCTCCCCATCCATCCTTATATAATCAGCAGGAAGCTTGTCATTGCTAGACAGAGGCCTCCACAAAGTACACAGCTGTGCTGTGGCTACTTTTCTGCCCTTTTGACCTTTGATCTTCTACCCAGCTCTGTCCTGAGGCTTATTAGCCAGTATTTTGCACAAGTACAGTGACACTCACTGGCAGTCAATCAGTGCATGGCAGCAACTGCCTATCACTGAAACACACCTCCAGAATGTTTCCAAAAACCAATAATTTGTGAAATGGTTTCAAGCAATTATGGACCACAGATCAACAACAAGTCATTGATAAATCATCCTTGATCGCCACCACAAATTAATTACTGTTTGTTATTTGTTATTAATTACTGACACCCATTGCTCACAAACCATTACAAGTCACTAAAACGCACCAGTATATAGCACCAAAGACCATCTGCCTTACCACTGTATTTAATTGCAAAAGCTATGAGGTTTTATGCAGAAAAGTTCAACAAGTTTGCACATTGTACCTGTTGCTTATTCCCAGCACATAGGGAATACTGCTGTAATCAAAGGATACCCAAGGGCAATCTATGTTTTTCCACTCAATCCAGAATTCCAGGCGCTCAGGTTTCTTCAGAATAGCATTTGCGGCATGCACATTTCATGTCCACTTCCAAGTTTCAGAGCAAGGCTCTTTAAGCCTTTATTTATTTATAATCTTGTAAATCACTGGTGTGCAAAATAGTAACCAAAGGCTTCAGAAATAGTCAACACACATAAGACTATTCTAAACATTAATGAGAATTCTCTGTAAACACTGGAGAAATTTATCAACAACCAAATTACAAAAAACACTGGTACAGAAAAATGCATGAGAGTTATAAATATTGCACGGGATTGTTGAGCTCTAGAAGAATGCCACCTTCTAATTAACAGTACATCAGAATCTTTAGAGCACTTTAAAAATACCTGAACTCTTGGATGGATAGGCATGAGCATTTTTCACCTAAATATTCTTGCAATATCATTCACCCTCCTGAATAAGGAAAATCCAACAGAAAATTAATACACTAATCTGCTATATCTGACATTTGTATCTTCTCTGCATGGGGTCACCATTGTCCCTAATTAGATAGACAAAATTAGTCCTCATTTTGAAATGTATATTCTATTCCTGTTATGTGTTACTTGACATAATCTTTTATGATGACTGACATACATTATGTACCTGTGTATTAGAGCACAACTCCTTGATAATTACATATATTTATTATATATATAATGAAAAAATTCAAGATACTGGCAACTATCAATGTTTTTTCTTCATGGAGAGTTCACCCTGCAGCTTAACAAAATTAAAAATCAAAAAATGGCCATGAGGATGCAAGAGAGACTACCCCCTTCCTATTCTTCTCTTCAAATAATTGGTCAATATTCTCTCATCTCTATTCAGAGTCTGTCAATATGTGGAGATAGAAAGTGGTCTGCAAGTGTATTTCACAAGGAGGAGAAAAGATAGTAATGCCAAATGACCCTCAGAGGGAATGTATCACCCAAGAGAGGGAATCTGGTAACTTCAAATCAGCACAAATTTCTTGTCTGTAGAGATTCTCAAAAACTACTTTTATGTGGTAAAAAGTGAAGAACCAAAATCACAGATATAAGTCCTTCAGTACTGCAGGATTCAATTAAGATCAGCAACTGAAAAGTAAATTGCTATGCTTTTAATCCTATACTCTAATGCATCTCAGGCTTAGACAATTCAGTTTAGGTTCCTCAAAATATCAGAAATATTGGCAGCACCATAAAGATGATAAGATGAAATCAGAGCTCCTGAGTCACTGGGACCGCATAATCTCCAAAGTCCAAAGAAAAGTAAGCAAGACTTTTTGACTTCACAAACTTCTACCTAGTACATAAGTTTGTAATGTACCGTAACCAAAATTGGAGCATATGTCTGCAGAAAAGTTGAGAAGTACTGATCATAAATCTCCTTTTAAATAAAGTGTTAGAAAGTGGTAAACATCACCTTCATTTTTAGTTTTTTAAACACATCACCAAAGCTTGCTGTGCGGCATATGATATGTCACATTCTTTGGTTTGGAAAAATGCACAGTAAAATGCCACAACAGTGCTTTCAACTGACTGCAGCAGAAACACTCATACTTCATGGTACGGGGCTCTGAAGTGGCTCTGCAGACATGGCACACAATTAACTTCATCTGCTTCCAATTAAAAATATGCTTTTTTTATGCCAGATTCCCAGTTAGTATATCAGGCATTTTGAGATCTGTGCAAACAGTTATGTGAGGCACTGCTGGAATGATGTTCTTTATATCAAATGCTAAAAAACATGTGGCATTCATCTCAGCAATGACTGAAACAGAAGCTCAACAGCTGGGCAGAGTGTGATGGAGCTGCAGAGACAAAATAAAACACACCCAATAACAGCAGTGAAGCTACTAGTTTCCAATTCCTCCTTTTCCTCCCAAGAGAGCACAGCTAGACCCTTTATAAGCTTTACCTTGAATATATTTGATTAATTAAGCCATTTCAGCCATGCTGCCTCTGTAGTGCAAACAGAACTTTGGAAGGCAAATATAGTTGGCAGCACCACAAGGACTCAGTAATACATGCTAAGAAGCAAATATGATAAACCATTGATTCATTCTCAGTAAAATTCATGTACTTCCCACAATTCACTACTGAGTACTGAATTGCCCCTTCACAAGTAAAGACACAAATGGTGGATGAAACTGAAAACAAACAAGCAGTCTCCTTAAAGGTTAGTCCAATTAGCAAATGATGGAATCAAGCAGCTAGTGTAAGTTGCTTTTCTCCAGATTAGAAATGTTTGCAAAAATTACTTCATTAGGTAGAGAAAAACTGAGATTAAAGATCCAAAGAATACTTCCTGACAATGAAATCTTCTGGATGTGAGGCAATCTCCCTAGAGAAAAGACATCAGCTAACCACTGGGATTATTTAGAGAAAGCACTGGATGATACATTAAACAATATGAGTAATTTAAAGAATAATTTTCCCATTTTTATTTAATTTATATTCTAATTACTAAACAGCATAAGCAAGCAAGATTTGCTTTCATAATGCTACTAATGATTTCCTCGATTTTTTTCAAGTTCAGTGCTACAATTTGGTGGTGTATTTAGCTAAGTTCATGCAGAGAAAAATAATTTAACTCTCTTCTGTATCATAATATAAGAATTTCAAGTAAATTTTGAAGTTTTTAAACTATTTTTTAGGACTTTTTTCAGGGGAAAAAAAAGTGCTACAAGGTCTCCAGCAAAGGTTTTTTTTGATGCAAATATTTGCTAGAAATGTTAAAAGAATTTGCTTTAAATAAAAAACAACTAAACAGCAAACCGCCAAAACCTCAACTACATATATTCCCTTTAAAACAAATATTCATATACAAATATTCCCTTTGAAACATTTGTTCTCATGATGCCAACAAGTTGGATATCAGGAAACAGTTCTTCACCCAGGGGGTGGTTGGGCACTGGAACAGGGTCTCCAGGGAAGTGGTCACAGCACCAGCCTGACAGAGTTCAAGAGGTGTTTGGATACCACTCTCAGACACATGGTGCCCTGTACAGGGCCAAAAGTTGGACTGCATAATCTTGATGTGCCCCTTCCAACTCAGCATGTTCTCTGTTTCGTGATTCCATGAAACATTTGAAGGGGTGGGGTGCTTGGAAAGTAGATTGGTTGTGAATAAAACACTGACAAAGAAATTAAGCAGCTTGTACCCAGCAATATAGTATCATAGGTAGTTTAATTCACTTTTGTCATTACTTAAACAAAATGGGAGATTTCAGCCTGCTCATAGCAGCAAAATTTTTCTGGTCCAAAATTATGGCACTCTGTAAATCTCTACAATCTCAGGTGTAAACACCTGTAATGACTATTTCATAATCTGTCTATACAGGACAAAGAGGCAGAGTGAAAACTCATCAGATAACATACTCCAGAATACCTTGGAGAGGGAGTCCTTCTCATCAGAGCATACAGAGGATCAATCAACATAAATATGTTTCAAACATAACCCAGTTCCCCAAAACCAAAAAAGTATTTCACCACATTTCACAGCAACTACTGAAGTGTTTCACAGAAGGGCTGAACTTGAGGGCTGTTGCTACCTGATTACTCCTGCTCTGTGAGCATAAGAACACAGACCCTGACCCTCTATTATTGCCACTGATATTTCCAGAACCTTCCTTAGTCCCACCCTTGAATCTCTTGCCCATTACTACTGGCCACTAGAGGTGGAAAGTGAAATATAAAGAGACAGGGAATTGGAAGTCTGCAATAGTGCAAGATTTTCTAGGCTTCAGACAGAGAATGAGTAGTGTCTCCAGGATTAATTTGATATGAGCTATACTGACTGAAGAATACAATTACAGAGAAATTCAAAGTAAAGGGTTCAACTTCTAGTGTGGTTAAGGCTTTAATTGCATTTTCATCTTTCTAATTTTACTTTTAGCAGGAAAGCTGTAATAATTGGAGGACAGTCAGCCTTAGGGCTCTTTCTTTTCTGCTGCTTCTTAATAGTATATGCAGGTTAATGAGATGTGCCTCTCCTAACCTTGATTTTAAAGGAATTGTGGAGCTAACCTGCCAGATACACACCTAGAACTCCTTAGCAGAATCTAGTGATGTTTTAGGAACACCCTAATAATTTATTTTTCCCTGTGATCAACAGGGTTTTTTAACACTAAAAGGTGTCTTTGTTAAAATAAGTTTTCTTATGTGCACATGAACACACCACTCCAAATAAGTTTTTAATTCTGAAGGACTCTTCATCTTCATCTGAATACAGCAGTTTTGTTCACTACCTGCCCTATTTAGCTTTCAGGTCCTACTCCAGAGAACATTGTCTTTTAGTTTGTTGAAGTACTTAATGAATGTAAAAGATGTTTTGACCCTAAGGAAAGAAAACAACTTGCAAAATTCAGTGTATTTTATGTTGCACTACATTAAAGAAGCATGTATGAATAAACATTCTGTGCACTAGCTCTGTAATGATCCTGCTACAACTGATTGTGGCCTTCTTCCTGCCCAGCTCTGCTGTTTGAGGTTGCAGTGAAAATCAGCACATTTTGAATGTCTACCCAATCTGTCACTTCATCTTTGGTTTCTGCACACAAACAAGAACAAAAACTGACATATATTTGTAAAGACACTCTTTACCCTGAAGTGCATGTTTGCTCATTGGCTTTATCTGAGCTGCTGGAAAACTGTGCATGTTGAAGAAGGCATTCCTCTCACTTCACTGAGCTGCAGCCACAAAACAAGAAAAGCCTCAAAGCAGAGAAGGAAAGGCATCTGCCAATGCAATTGCAATCGGCCGTTCCTCTGGTGCCCTGAGGAAACTAAAACACAGTGCCTGTCTAAAGCAGCACAGAGGCTGCTATTTCTTGCAGGATTTGTATTCAGTGCTAACAGCGTCTAAGCAAGCTACAGAGAGGAGTGGGAATTACTTCTGCAGACTTCAAGGATGAGCATTTGCATAGTGCACAATGATGAAAGTGGGATCAAGCAGCTAGAATTTCAGCTGGAGATCTGCAAGTCATCTATAGTGGTGGAGTTAACAGGACAGGCATTAGTCCATGTAAACCAGTAAAACCTGTACCTGACATGAAACACTCCTGTCACAGAAGAATTCATTTGTTCCTGCATAGAGAGACTGCAGGAACCAAGGGGCTTCCTAGTCTTTCTATCATTAACAGCCTTACTATTTACTGCCATGAAGGGACATTTTTGCTATATGAAGACATTTAAGAACGTTCTTATTTAACTGGTTAAAACCATTCACATTATTATTAATTCTCTTGTCTGTAGTGACTGATATGTAATGTCATACCTGTTGGTTCTCTTTCTTGTTCTGTGACTTTGAGGGAAGCGGCCTCACTTTTTTTTTTTACTTTTTTTTTAACTTTTTTTTTCCCCTTTGTTTTTGAGAGTCTAAAATTTTTGAAGAGTTTTAGAAATAGGCTTCTCCTCTTCTGTTCTCTTTAGAAAGCTTCCCTACACCCTGGAACACGTTTCTGATATTTTCTTTTGTTGCTTGAGCTCCCAGCTGTCCAAAAAGTTGCATATTTTAATGAATTATACATTTTATTCTGTGCAGTCTTATAAGCTACAACTTCAAACATTTGTTATTTACCCATGCATTTGCTTCATATGCCTTCTCAGTGTGGCCAACTGCAATAAGTCTGCATGGAAGCAAAATATTCAATTTTTCCCACTTATCTAGCACTATGAGTTTCTTCTACTGTACGAATATTTTTTGGGATCATGGTGACTTGAATACTGATCTCCTACTTTGTCCAAAACTGCCCATTACTCCCCTGAGCTTCTTTATCTGCAACAATACTGCTGCCATTCTTTGTTCATGCTGTGAGCACAAATTGTCATTAACTGTAAGCTGTTAATGCATTTGCTTCACTTTTTTAAGCACAAGGCCTCTCTTCAGCTTGTGGCACTCGTCACAATAAGCACAATTTACTGGGCTGATTTCTGTCTTCAGCTTTTCTGTGCCTCTTAGCTTAGGATCTTGCAATTTCTTATCTGAGCTGTGCCTGTTACCTCCCTAAAATGACCAGAATGACTGACTAGCTTTAATAATTTGCATATTCATTTATGTTTTCAACTTCTTTTTAAGTTCTTTCATACACATCATTATACATCTTTGTAAAGCACGCAGTTCTCTGTGCAGTTCAGTAATACAAACTTATAAAGGTATATTTTGTCAGGATTAATGGAAAAACCAGGCACTTCCAAAACAACTCTTATCAAAATTTTTTTCAGACAGCCCAATAATTCTTTTTCAAGAAAAACATGCTCAAATAGTTTTCAGTTATTCTCTGTGGGTTTGCAGGTTTTAGGTGCAATGGTGATTATGCCTACTCTCCTCTTTTTTGCATAAACTTTTCTTCATCAGTGATCACCAGAGACCTGAGTTTAAAAACATCCCCTTCATTCATTTGCTATGTTGTATCAATGCGCTTGCATCGTATCAGCTGAACCTCTACACAAAAACCCATTCATCTGTCTTGTGCAAGAGGCTCTTTCTATTGAGTTTCAAATCCCATGGCTCCTGCATTGCTATCTACTGAAGGAAAAAAAAAAGAAAAAAAGAAAGGAAAAAGAGGATTGTGTTATAAATCTTCCTGCACGTTTGCTTTGAATAGGAGTTCAACCAGAGGAAGCCAAAATTCTTAATTCTACTTTTCATGTTCATAATTGTGTCTTCCAAGATGGGCATTTTAATGGGAATGAGTGTGATTATATTTCCTGTGCTTGCCAGGAACAGGTCTTGATGAGAATCTCTTTCAGCCCAACATCTGAAGCCTTGCTAATTTTTCATTTTGTAATAGGATATGAGAGTCATCTCCTGTCTTCAGCTTGCTCTCAATTCTCTTGCTCTCAGTTCCAGTTCAGTAAAAGAGATTTTGTGGCTTTGTGAAGAGCCCAAGTTTTGAATTCTGCCAGCTGTGATGGTTTATTGTAACAATAAAAGTTTTGCTGTGCAAAGTAGATACTTTTCTTGAAAATGCATTTGGCCAACATTCTGCCAGAATTCACAATAAAGCCATAATTCCATAGGTTTAACAATGAAATTTATTTTCTTCTATGTAATAGAATAACAAGACTATTATAGAGTACTGTGTTATCACAAAAAACCCCATCCAAACCAACCAAAGAGATCAATCATTACCTCACTTGACTATCATAAACTCTGGCATTAATTTCTGTAAATGAAAAGAACTTGGAAAAATCCATTGATGGCTGTCCCCATCACAACAGTGGCACTGTTTGGCTCACAGATTTGTTCCCGTTTTAGTTAGTAGCAAACCAGTTCAGTCAGCAAATAAGATGACCTTTCTCAGAACCTTCCTCATACACGTGTTCTATTCGCATTATGAACTCAGTTTAGACTGACCCCTCAAAATAGGCTGTATGTTTTTGTTTGTGCTCAGAATTGTAGACCAAAAATATAGACTTGATTACAATTATTTCATATGCAACTATCATCTTGAGGTTAACTCCTGGTCCCCAAGAAGTGGCCAAGGTCTGAGTGGCTTAGGCAGAGCCAAAGTTCCACATGCAGGTATGCTGCAACAACAGATTTGTTTTTTTTTTTCTGAAACCCCCTCATCTGAGGCTTTGCATGGGCAATGTTTAACACTAAGGACATTTTAATTGGTCTGAAAATATTGGTGCATCTTGTATGATCTTCTTGAAGGTCCAGGTTTGTCATAAAAATATGGAAATTAATGATGCTTGAAGTAGACATTTGGTAAAAAGTTTATGAACACAAGGTTGCATGGACAATTCTATCAAATCTAGATGAAGTCTCCTTGGGTGAACATTGAAAAATATTTTTAGGTTTGTTACAGAAATTCCTAACCTCATTTCCTTAACACTAAAATAGAAAAGCATCACAAATGTACAAAAAAAAGACTCTTATCAATACATAAACACTGCACCCTCATTAATTTTTACTTGCAAAGGTAATGAAGTAGAAAACACCAGCAATTTGGAATTTACAGCCCTAAGAAGATCGGTAAATAAAAGCAAAAGACCAGCCCAATATTCCTGACTCCTTCCCTTCCATTTAAAGTCTCTTCTGGAGGACTTAACAGGCAATATATATCAGTTTTAGAAAAATGGCATCTAAATCAGGAGGAATACACAGAATCAAGTAGGCTGGTAGAAATCTATCTTTTAACTTGATGGCAGTAATGCCTGCAGAATTTGGAGAGATTTATGCCAGGGCTCAAGGAATATAATATTCCTCTTGAATTAACTAATTTTTGCAATCACTGTACTGTGAGTGGTACACAGCTGCCAGGAAAGATTTGTGGCCTGCCTGAAGTACCAATTATCTTCCATTTTCTACAGTAAAAGTGTCTGGAAATGTGAATGATAGCAGCAAATTTTACACATCACTAATGATGGAATTAAATGTAAGCTCCATCGTGTCTAGTCACAGTTTTTGTAAATAACATAAAATAAAATACAGAAATTAAATAATTTGAATATGTGCAAGAAAAGTTAATTGCATTTTTTTTTTCCTCTTCTAATGATATTTCCCATCACAACTGACTTATCAACCTTAGATCCTGCTAAAAAAGAGTATTATTAGGAGGGGCTAATTTTGTTCAAGTAAATAGTAGCCCAAGAACGGGCAATCTAAAACCAGCCCAACATAGACTAAAAATTCTATCTAAACCACTGCTTTAAAGCTAATCAGATCTCACTCTTGGCATGTGCCATGGAAAGTCTTTTGGATTTCCTGTTATCAGTCTTGTGTTCCAGACACTTGCCAAGTCCCAGCTGATGACTGTGGGACTCTCCCATATGATTCTGACTCATTCACTCAGAGTGCAGAAAAATCATGGTTTCCAAATACAAATATTGGTGTCTTTCCTGACAGGTACCACTTACCAAACTGCTTGAATAACTCTGTCTAAAACACTGATTTTTTTTGGTAGTTTGGAAATATTTTTTTCTAACTAAACAAAAGTTATAGGTATTTGAATAAAAAGATAATAAATAAAATCACATTTTTCCCATTTGAAGAAAAACTGCTCTATGCCTAAAAAAATGAAGGTTGAAATGTTGAAGCCAAAATGTAGGTCAAACTTAAAAATGGCATGGAATTAGTCATCACTGAGGCACAGAGAATGAGCTCAGATTACTTAGAGTACTTGAGAAGCTGGGAGCATTTGAGAATTGCCTCAGGGGCATCCCAAAAGAGAAATTTAGTAAGGTCTTTAAATACTGTCTTGAGAATCAATGGACCACAAGGGAATGTATCAGAAATGCCCATCGGTCTCAAGAAGAAATTTTTAAGGGCTAAAGCACAAACACACAGCCACAGAGGGGAAGCTTATTTTAGAATGTGGGTGATTCCACAAGTCAGTTTTTTGTCTTTGCCAGCAGCGAGATGATTCTAGCTTTGCCTATGACAATTGGAGTCTTCATGCACACGGGATTATTTTTTTTTTAATTTGCAAATGTAGAATCTCTATTGGCGTTTTAGCCTGATTATTGTCATCAAATATCAAAGATGTTCATGTACATGTACTACACAGCTCACTGCACTACATGCCCCTTAGTTTATAATTTTCAGTATTTCTGTGTTTTGTTGCACATCTTTTGGCTCAGCTGCTTCTAAATTGCTACAAGGTGTCTCAGCCAGACATGAAACTGTAGGGAAACATCTGGGGTGAGAAGAGAGCAGAACCACAGCTGTGATGTCTTGTTTAGAGGCAATATCCCTATGCACATTATTGAGTGCTAACTTATAGTTACACAAATATTTTTTTCTCAGTTTCAAATAAAATGCAATGTTTACCAATTACCACAGTGCAGCAATACAACTTTTATCTTGATACTTGCCCTCTCCCCTCCTACTAGGCTAAGGCAAGCATATGCCATGCTTCAGCAGTCAGAGGAGTCCTCTGCTCAAAGGAAACCTAGGAACAGGCAGAGCTACGTAGTTGGAATCACATGAGAATTGTGATCTCACTTGCATCTCACTTCTGTGCCACTTGAGATGTCCTTGAAGGTTACTGAGACACAGAAGAAGGTTGAGCATCTTGGAGGGAGAACTTAGTATCTGAATGTTCTGAGGAGAGGAAAGTGCCTTTCTCTGGACTGTGTTACTGGAAATAGTTTCATAAACCAGTTTGACAAAAGAAACAATGATCTGAAAATCCACTCACTAGATCAGTGGTCCAATTACTGTTAAGATGAAGTGAAAATTACAGAAAGCCCGATGTTTACTGGATATCCCGTCCAACTGGCATGAACTGAGTGTTAAAGGGAGACTGCTCAGGCAGCAGCTTTTCCTTCAACACTGGTGATGGAGTGGAATTAATAACATTTTTAAAAGGAAATTATTTGAAGAGCCAGGGTTTAACTTGATAAGACCCTAGCCTGAGTTTCAGCTGAACCTTGCTTAAAGAAAAGAGGACATAAATGCCTCTCAAAATAGGTTAAATGTGTTTTCAATCCTGATGGCACTACTTACAGGCTGAAAGGGACACAACCAAATGATAAGTTAGTAAAATACATTTGTCAGCGTCTCAGTGGGTGACTGTACTTCTTGGGGTCAGTTTAAAGGACAGCATGGAGCCAGCTGACATCCTGCATCCATGCCAGATAACAGTTAGCAGTTTCTTAAGTAGCTCTTCTATTGTAGCTGTTACCTGATTCAACCCTCTCAAATTTAAAAAAAAAGCAAACCAACCACCTCTTCAGGAAGGCTTTACCAAAGTTTTATCTGTTGTGACAACCTGACACTATTGAGACTGTGGGGAGAAAAAATGTGGTAGAAAGCGTGGCCTAACAGGCCATCACATGCTTTAAGCAGTGAGGTAGGAAAACCCTGCAGCTGACAATATCAAACATTAAACAGAAAAATAATGAAGAACTAAATTTGATGGAACACACATTCCATCCAGGAAAGAAGGTCAGCAGAAACACTCATAAAAATCAGTGTCAGGAGGTGATTGAGGAAGCTCAGCAGGGGACAGTATTTTCCACTCTGTTGATAATACAATCAAGTTCTTTGCACTGACATTGGTAGAAGAAGAAAGATTAGATCTTTCTCTCCTCTGAGTGTTGTGAAGTTACTCATGGCAGAGCTGATTCTCTAGCAATTATAGCCAGGCTGAGCTACTGTGACTTACAGGCAGCAAAGAACCCAAACAGAGACTGTACACACACTGCACACCTGGAGACTGCAGTGAGCTCTCACCACCTTCAGCACCTCAACATCTCACAGGTACAGGCCACAGCCAGTCTGGGCACACCAAGCAACATCACAAAGGGGCTAGCAACACCTCTCTTTCTTGTGCGATGACTCTGAATGTGCCAGCTCACGTGTTAGTCCTTCTGGTTCTACATATCTCAAGGCAGAATGTCACAGTCCAACTTCAGCCCTTCCTTCCTCTGTGTCTGGCATGAATAGGCTTGGAGCTTGAGGAGGAACTGAGACACAGCAATACTGGGTAAAGCCAGAAATGTCCTGGACAAGGCTTCACACAAAATACGTGAGACTAATGGAATTCATTGTGCAGTAGCTCTGGTGCCTATTAAAGTGGATTGTACTTGATATCACTTGATATTCTCTAATTATTACACTCTATTGCTGGTTTCCACTCATTGCTTCTGAAGTGGCAGAAAAGTTCTTAGAATTTGAAATATGTAACCAACATTATTGCATATGCAGATCTTATCAGGATATAGTGATTCAAGTTATTTTGAATTTAAGAGACTATTTCAAGTCTCCTGCCTGTTGCACAGGCAATCTGTGACCTTTCCTCTTGCGAAGATGTTCTATTGTTGTTCCTAAATCAAGTCTACCTTTTTAAAGGCTTTTATTCACCTTGAGCTTGAGTTATTGATGTAAAAAGCACGTTGTTGCAATTACATGACTGCTACCAGAAATGCAGCAAACATACAAGAATCTTATGGCACAGTACTGAGCCCCCAAGCACACACAATTCTGGAGACAAATCAAGCCAGGGATATAGACAATCTTTCAAACAAGAGAGGAATCACAGGAAAAGAGAATAACGAAGCTGCAGCAGCTTACAAAATGCTTAGGGAGAAGACAAGAAAAGTGAGAAAACAGATCCTGTGTAGTCTACAAGTTTTTGCATGGCCTTTCCTAATTCTTGCCTTTGTTACCTCGTATTAACCTCAACAGCTTTTAAAGACTTTAATCAGAAATGACGATACTGTTTCTGTGGAACAAGGCAGAGGGGAGACAGTTATATACTGTAAAGCTGGGGTAATTTAATGACAAGCTTCCTAAGGACTTTCTCAGTCCTGTAATAATCCTCAAAGTGCATCTATGCACATTTAATTCAATCCTCATTTCATAATTTCACTTTTTTTGGTAGTCATATTAGCTAAAGTAATCTAGAGGTGCAGGTTACCCAAAATACCGTTTCTGGTACAAAAATCTAAAAATTATTTGCTGCCTTGGGAAGCATTTCCTCATCTCATACTGCATTTGTACATAAAGCATGTGAACAGAAAAATATTGATTACATGAGTTGGTTTCATGCTTTAGAGCACTGGTGTTGTTCCAAATTTCATTGCAAGACAATGGCACAGGGATTTATGGATCAGCTCAATGATGATCTAGTATAAGTGCCATGCAATTCTTTCACATCTTTAGCAACACTGGGATCAGAAGGGTCTTTTCCAAGGAACTGGTTGAGTTTTACTTCTCTTCAACTATAAGTGGCACTCAGGCAATATGAGAACTCCACATCCTGTTCCAGTGTGGAGGAATTAAAGGATTGAATGAGCTTTTAGTGCAAAACAACTAAATTATTTAAAAAGGCTGGGCTCTCTGAAGAAAGTCAGGGAAATATAAGTCCTTACTACCTCCTGTTTGTTCTGTTCATGGGGAAAGAGAACAAAGTATATCATACAACGTCTCTTACTAACCAATATGGAATGAATTTGAAATTAAGTCTTCCCAAGCAAGAAGGAAATGATCATATATCAAAAACAAGGGAAGAAACTTGCAAGTGATTTCAAATGCCTTTACTGGAACATTTTACAATGAGTTTTTAAGCATTTTCCTATTGCAAAGGGAGGGGGCTATTCAGTCAAACTGCAGGAAAGCATCCATGTGAAGTATTGAGGGTGTAATTGTTTGAGACCTGATTTGCTGGGGAAGCAGAACTGCATTCAGTGGTCAGAACACATTAGTTTGGATACTTGAGGTAGTGAACCACTGTGGGTTTTTTCAGTTGATGATAATCCATGAACACAGTCTGACAGGGAAGTGTTAGCTTTTTTCCCACCCCTTCTTATCCAGAAAACAATCTGGGTACAGTCATTTACTGATCCTGATAGTAGTTAGTAATGAACAAGTCTCAGTTAGTTTCATCGCCACACTTTGAAAAACAGAACATGCATACCTGGACTACATGGAGGAAAATACAGATCATTTAATCTGCTATGTAATCTGGGTTTCCTCTTCAATATTTTCCAGGTTCTGCATGTGAATTTTCTAGTTATCAACTTTAAATGAACTTAATTGTTTTCCCACCTACAGTGTGCTTCAAGACTCTTCAAAGACAGAGTTTTAACAAGACCACTAATAGTACATGACCAGCTGCAGGTAAACAAGTGTTTACCTGTCATCCTTTTTTCTCATAGATGCAATACGTTGCCTTCAAGTCACTTTTACCTGCTTATTGACCAACATCCTATTAATTCAAATTATAAGCCTTCAGAGAGAGCCACATAGCACAGCACCACTTCCAGTTTGATTTTCATCAATATTCTTACCAATGTTTTGGTGAAGACTCAACCACTGTTACTAAAGGAAAAAAAAAAAACCAACAAAAATGACAACAAACCCAACCCCACCCAAAACAAACAATCAAGAAAATCCCAAACCAACATAAATTTGTCTGTGAGAAAGAATTATAGAAATAACACTTAAATAATAACACTCTAGAGTTTCTTCTTTGCTTCTGTTTTGCTTTAAAGCAGGCTTCTATCAGCTCCATATTTGTATATTTCTTTAGATCTGGTCTTATTTTGTCTATTTTCTTGACAAGGGGGAAAAGAGGAGAAAAGGTGGAAGTAACACTGTTTCTGAAATGATACTTTCCCTATTTTGAAGAAAGCATCTCTTCCAACTGTTACTTTTGGCAGAGAGATCAAGTGCATGATTTAGCTCTTTCAGTTATCTTTGGTTATGAAAAGCTAATTGTTTGATTATGCTCATTTCTTTTTCAAACAGAGATTCAATAACTGTGAAGGTAAGAATTTTATTTTTTTATAAGATAATTATTTTCTGCTCTCTGCCCTGAGTTGATGTGCAGATAATAATCAAACCTTGGTTTACACAGTATCTGAACTAGATAATCATTGTGTGAAGATTTGAAAACAGAATTAAATCTGCATCAACATGAGGTTGTAGCAGTGCATAGAAAATTTTATCTCAAGTGGACTATCACTTGCCTTTCTCCAAGTTAATTTATTGCCATATATTAAATGCTACAATGCATACCAGCTTTTTGGTATGGATTTTAAAAACCAAAACTGCTTAATTCCTGGTTGTCAGTATTGACAAACGAGATCTGCTCCAGGTCTCACAGTGCACAGAGCGAGTCTGTATTTCTTCTGGGCATTTATGACCTTGGGTGGTTGAAGGCACCTTTCAGCCTCATGTCTGACTCTAATTAAAGGCTTCAGATCAAGTGGAATGCCAGAATCTTTGTAATTTCCCCTGGAAAACTACTTGGAAAGGAGCAAAAACTTCAGCTTTTCAAAGAAAGCAAAGGATGCCCACTCTTGATGTCAAACTCAGCCAACACAAAATATTAAATTTCAAATATTTCAATTATTTTCTGCTGGTTTTGGTACAAAATTAGGTCAAGAGACTTCAACAGGCTGCAAATTACTCTCATTCTGACAGAACTGTGTAATTTCATTCTATTTCTAATCTTAAACTGTGAAAGTTCATTTTATTTCTAATGTCTCAAGTCTCTCACTACAGCATTCAGGATGAAAATTAGATGGCCTTTTGAACCATTAACAGTGCTACACTTTCCCCTTCCCGTCTTCCCTTCTTCCTGACCATTGCTGCTTTTTATCCTTTTCATTTTCCTCCCTGGAGCAATTTCCTGTCTGGGTTTCAAACACAATATTTTTTCCCATTCACCTCTTCAACAATTAGCCATGAAATGTTCAAGTTAAAATTTTAATTAGCATTACTTCCAAAAGAGACAAATAGAGAACCACTGAATTCATATTTCAGAATTTCACACTAGAAGCTTACTGCAGAAACCACAATAATGTCAAAAGCTGCTGTCAGTTCTGTTCAGGAAAGCTATCTGTCGAGCTAGGTGAACTGAAACCTACTTAAAGGTGGGGAGGAGGGGAGAGCAGAAATAAAACCTTTGATACAGCAAGATTCAGACTTCTATCAGGCACCTGACACAGCCTTTTCAGACTTTACTAAGCACCTTTAAAGTGAACAGAACCACTGATACCACTCAAATGTTCTGTCCTTTCATTTTAATATTTCTTAATTTTTTTTCCACCTGAACTTCTTATATTTGTACTGACTCTGAAAAAATCACCAATATCACCATTTGGAGCTCTCTAATCACCTTTTAAAATACAAAATAAATAATAAAAAAAATCCTTTCCACTTTGTTATTATGCCAAGCCTGCTCTTCAGCTCACTTAAGCTCTCTCTTCCTCTAATGCTTTCCCACCTAAGTATTTATGAACAGTAAATGATTCTCCCTACAGGTAGGCTGTGCCAGCCAAGCTCTTTCAGGATCCAAGCCATGCAGCAGGGGCAGCCTGAAGCAGAGCAGTGCCTTCACCTAGCTCAGCTCACCCATTCTTGCTTAGTCCTGCATATTTGCATTAGCACAACAGTGTTCCTGTGCTAATTAGTGCTGCCACTCAGCACAGCTAAGTTGGCTGCAAGAAGATGCTGACACCATCCTATTGCTTTTAAATTTAGAACGATAGCACAGCTACTCATCTCTCTGTGCAGTGCAGCACAGTGCACAACATTCTCCTGCCATCCTCCTGTACAGCATGGTCACCTCCTGACCATACCACAATTCCTTCCTCACACTTTTTCCAGTTTGGATCACCCCTTTTCAACATGGGGGACCATGGCTGTGTTCTAGTGAGCAGAGCTTTGCAAAATGATATTAATTCTTTCCTACCTCTGCTGGAAATACCCAATCTAATACATAGGAAAAATCAGGTCTCCTCCCTCTCAGTTGCCTAGTAGCCATCTTTCAGTAAAATGAGCAAAATTCCTCAAACTTGAGGCTGTCAAAATGGAAGAAAGCAGAGAAAAAAAATCCATTGTTATCTCTTCCTCTTCTCTTTCCTTCCCCTCTCACTACTTATAGAAGCTGTCTCCTTTCTTGTGGTCACTAGACCATTAGGTCTAGCACAGTCTTGAGGTGGAGCCACTGGGGACAAAAGAAGAAAAGGCCAGTGGGGTTAAAAAAGGCTGTACAGCCATGGACACATAGCAATCCTGTGACAGGATAAGTGTGGGGGATTTTCCCATTCCTGTTTCTGCTCATTTTCAGGGATGACAGACAAGGGGTAAATGGATAATATGGCTGTATCACCACCACAGCAAGACTAGACTCATCTTCTTAGGTGAGAAGGAACTCTTACTGGTGATGGGAAAGCTGCAGGCAAAGGGACAGTTCCACTGAAGTTATGCTGTCAAGACACTCAGGTGCAGAATTTGCAAACAGTGAAAGAAGAGCCCCGTGAGTGCAAGGAATGCCATGGTGTAGAGATGGCACAAATCAGATTCACAGGAAGCCCTCAGCTGGAAGCAAGGATGGAGGATTTGGGGATGGGTTTCAGCCTGGTGAGGCCATTGCTGTGTTTGCTGTAGCTTAGGGCACAGGGAGTTTGGGATATGGAGACCCAGGCTGCACAAATTTTCACATGAGAGCACAAAGGAACTTCACACAAGAGCATGCAGAAAGTATGAAAGACCAGTGTTTTTCTCCTCCTTGGTCATTTAACACACTGTAGTTAACAGCAGTAAATTCTGTCCTAGTCCTTAAATTCATACCACTGTACTTCATTTAAGCACAATCATTACACTTCTGTTATTCCAGTTTCACTCAAATATCTCAGATGGAATACCTTCCCCATTTATTTCACTGGGCACACAATGCCTATTTATTCTAATCCAAGGTCAGAAACTGGCACTGCAAAACTAGAGGATAAGGGTTCAGAAGAATTTCCTCTTGATGGGAGGAATCACTACCAGCACAATGAGCTCAAAAAACATTTTACTGGAAGCTGCCAGAAGAATAATATTTCAGAAAATGTGATGGGTATGGCACCTATATGGAACATAAGTCACATCAATTACTACAAAAGATTTGAAGCTGTGGTCTTCATCTTCCATGTAATTAACCTAGCCTCTATAGTCTAGCAGCAGGCTGTTAGATTACCCTGAGTTAGAGAATATTTAACTGTGTATATAAACTGAAAGAGTTCTAACACAAATACTTGATAAAAGGAAGTTGACTTTTTAACTGCTTTTTCCAGCAGAAAAAAACCCTGATAATCTTTAGCTATCATTTGAATTCCAGAATAAGACTGAGCATTTTACAGAGCACAGTTACTCACTGCTGATCTCTTCCAAACTAAATATGATCAGTAACAATAGCTCCATTTAGCATTAACATTAACAAGAATTATTATGCATCTGTGGCATAAGAATTTCTAGTGTACCATGGCATTTGGCTGAAAGCCTGATAATATTTTTTTGTATTTATAGGGTAGAATGTGAACATTTTTTTCTTATCTTTCACACTTTAAATAATTTAAGCTTTATTTCTTGGCCCTGGAAAATAGTGCTATCCTGGGCTGTCATCCAAGGGCTTCTTAAAGGACTAACAAGTTTGGATTGACTCTGTAAGATATGAAGTCACTTGATGGTATTCCAGAAAGAGAAATAAACCAGCATTCATATCTCTTTAATTTCTCAATAAACATTTCTGCAGGGGGAAGTGCTTGGTGCTCAGCCCAGGAGAACTGAACTCTTCCAATATGCACCTGAAGAGATGCATGTCCCTGCCTTACATTAGATTCTTTCAGGAGAAATAGGACGTATAAGAGGCACAAAGAACCTTTCCTTAGTATACCACTCCATTCCTTTTGATCCATTCTAACACTTTGCTATAGGTGCTGCTACCACAAGCTCATGACTTCTGTGCTAAACTCATTACAGGTACAGGAATAGAAAGGAAAATATAAAAAGACAAGGTAAGAAGGATGGACAAGAGTTACTATGGGTAAAAATTGTTTGTTATCATTGGATAACAAACTTTTTAGAAACTTTTATGAGAAAAAATACAAAAATCAAAGACATAAAAGAATTTCTGAAAAGATTTTCAGAAAAATTTTTCATATTTCAGATTTTAGCTGGTTTAGAGTCATAAATCCAGAGCATTTGAGTTTGAAGGGGCCTGAAAGGTGATCCAGTTCTAACCCCCCTGCTACCTTTCACTAGACCAGCTTGCTCAGAGTTTCATCCAGCCTGACCTCCAACTTTGCCAGGAATGAGGTATCCACAACTTCCCTGGGCAACCTGTTCCAGTGCCTCACCACCCGCACGGTAAAGAATTTCCTCCTTATGCCTAGTTGGAATCTACCCTCTTTTTTCTTTAAAAAACAAATCTCTTGTCCCACCAAAACAGACCATGCTAAAAAGTGTTTCTTAAAATCCCTCCTTAAGTACTGGAAGGATGCAATAAAGGTCTCCCCAGAGCCTTCTCTTTTTTGGACTGGACAGCCTCAACTGTCTCAGCCTCACTTCACAGGAGAGGTGGAACACCTCTCTGATCATCTTTGTGGTCCTCTTCTGCATCTGCTCCAAGATGTCCATGTCTCTCTTGGGGGCCACAGGGCAGGACAGAGCACTCCAGGTGGGGTCTCCTAAGAGCAGAGTGTAGGGGGGCAGAATCATCTCCCTCAACCTGCTGGCCATGCTGCTTCTGATGCAGCCCAGGCTATAGCTGGCTTTCTGGGGTGCAAGTGCACACTTGAGTGCACTCAGGAAAGAATCCCTATCTAAATCCTATGGAAATGTCACCATAAACACTACTTTGCCTTAGGCATCTTCTTCATCTGCTTGTTCTAGAGCAGATCGTTTCAACAGTGAGCAAAATGATTTCTGCCTGCAGCCAGTGGGATCATGTGCTGTGGTGCTTCTGAGTATAGCTGATCTCTCCTGATGTGTACCAGCTGGGCTTCTGGGGACAGCTCCAGATTAGGACTTTGCTGCCTGAGGCAAGACTTGACACAGAAGCGAGGCTCTCTAAAGCCACAATCCAGAATACACACAGCTGCATTTCAGGCTTAGAGGCATTAAACTAACCAGCTATCTCCTTGTTTAACCTTAAAGTTTCTAAAATACTTAGAAATCTGTGTGTCTACACGTATCCTGGAGTGCCCCAGCAAGAGCAGCTGGTCAAGCATATTTTATTCCTCCATCCTTCAGTATCTTACTGTGGCAGTAGATCCAGAGCACATCAACATGTGGGAACTCTTCCTTTCACAAAACACAGTAGTAACTTCTTTTTTAGAATACAAGTAAAAGAGCTCATGCCTGCCTTCTATATAGCACCAAAGTAGTTAAAATACTTTTGCAGGTATTAGGAGATTTCAATAGACTTCCCAATGCAGGGGAGGGTTTGCCAGTTACCATGCTTGGCAAGAGCCCTCTCTGCTATTCCTCTCAGAGCTGTGATAGTACAAATGGTAATTCAGGGTTCATGCAGTCAAAAGAGAAAACTACAGGTTAAGCATTATCATTTGTCTATATGATCTGGGTGGGGTTTCGTTTTTTGGTTTTTTTTTTTTTTTTTTTTGCGCAAGTGACATATTTTTGATTATGTCTTTCCTTGGGTCAAGCCACTGTCCCACCTCTACTAACATGACAAAGGCTCCTCTAGGATGATAAGTACTATGCAAGTGTAAATATCCTAAAAATTAATTATTCTAAAACTAAAGAGCCAAGTAAGTCCCAGATTGGTAACCATTAGAAACCTCTCTCTGAACACAGGTAAGAGAATTATTCAGAAAGGCAATGTAACTGCTGAACAGGAGCAAGATCTTTGAATTGAATTATTGAAGAACACAGAGAAAACATGGTGCTCCCTTGCTGAGAAAAGCAGATATTGAAGAAAAAGCTCTGTGCAAAATAAACCAAACCAGATTAAAAGAGTGACAGACTCAGTTTTGCAGACTAGACACAACCAAACACAGTCAGCAAGCATCAAGTTAATACTTTGTCTCCCCCAGTGATGTGTTCAATTACTGAGACGAGGTTCATGCAAAATGAACAGCACAGTAAGTAATTAATTGTAGTGCAGATACTTTGAACTCCAAGAGATGTGTTATGTTCTGGCTGTCACCACTTGTTCTGCAAAAATCAGAAGATTTCACATGTCAACTTTTGTTGAAGACAGTTTCTTTATACTTTCCAAATGAAACTCAGAAGGAAGCAAGATATGCTATAAAACTCAGAAGTTATTTACCCAACATTTTACACCAGCTTTATAGGTGCTTTAGACAACTCTGTACAAACATTAGGTCATTTCATCACCTGGGTTTTGGTGGCAGCTGTACCTAGGCTGTCTGTCAGGGATGGATGGCATAAAGGCATAGTGGATGGGGAAGGAAGCACACATAGGAGGAAGTTTCCAAAACAAAGCGGAAGGGTAGTGCTTGACAAGAACTTACTGGGAATAAAACTGAGGTCAGACATGCCTTCCTGAATCTTTGTTTCAAGGCTTTGAAATTCACCTCCCAGTCAGTGCCTCCCTGAGAGAGCTTTTTGCTGTACAGATCATCATTAACTGGCCCCCTTATCACCGCCTCTTTTCCCAAACCATCCTCTCAGTTGACAATTGGCTCAGAGCTGCTGTTTGACTACACATAGTCATAAGTACGACATTGCACACCTTCCATATACTCTCTATGTAAGCAAACCAAGTATGCAGAAGACACTAAAAATCAACAAATACATACTAAAGCTCTTGCTGAGTCCCATTGCAAACTGTACTTAAAAGCCCTTTCCTTAGTCTTGTCTTTGGAACAGTAAAGTCCTGTTCATGTTTGTCTCTGTGTTTTTTCTTTTTTTACAAATATTCATTTCTTCCTTTTCCAGCAGCACCTATATAAAATTTTCTTCTTTCATGGAAGTGAAGTTTTAAGTTTTAAGCAGGTTTTCACTTGTCTTTATGTGGAGCAAAAGATGTATATATAAAATGAAGTCATAAGTCATAATCTATAATTATAGGATAATTTAGGTTGAAGGGAATTCAAGAGGTGAATACTGTTTCACTGAGACATCCTGCAGAGAATGTCTCCAAGAAAATATAAAAAAAAATTTGTAACTATATTTTGAAGTGGGTTTAATCAGTTTCTCTCAGAAACAGCCCAAACTGTAGCCCAGTACCTATATGACCCAAACTTAGACTGTAAATTTCTAATCAGTTGTCATAAGAAAAATATCTATCTTTCAACAGAATGAAAAGTTCTTTTCCAAAGTAATTCAAAACATCATTTGTTTTGACAAAGCTGCAGATACTGAGAAGTCTTCTCTTGGCATTCAGAAATAAATAAAAAGAGAAGTTCTTAGTGTAATTTGTTGAAAGCTAACAGAGCACATGGATGAGTTATTTTTGTTAA
Source organism: Passer domesticus (assembly GCF_036417665.1). NCBI lineage: Eukaryota > Metazoa > Chordata > Aves > Passeriformes > Passeridae > Passer > Passer domesticus. Next base: position 40,155,210 of record NC_087479.1, read on the forward strand.
ATCACTTGAGCACCAGAAAGCAGAATTATTAGCATTCCCTTTATGCATGAAGGAGAAAGTGGGATTCATCAGCCCTACATTCTTCTTTCTCCATCCCCAATGTTTGTATTGCTGTGTGCAGCATGGAAGACTTGGCCCATGTGCTCATAGAAATTGTCCATTTTGAAAACTTTCTACCACATTTCAGCTTCCCCTATTGTTACAAATAACAAGACTGCTGGTAAATAGCCATGGTTATGGGTAAGTTCTTTGTGAGATCTTAACTAAAAATCTTCATTTTTGTTTCTTTATTTATAGCTTATGGCATTTTCTGTAGTAACAGTTCTACTTCTTACTTTATTTATCAATTTCAAAAAGATCTTTGTCCAGATAGATAACTGTATTTTTCTTAGTTGTGTCAAGTGTCAGGAATGAGCAAGCTGCTCTGTGGCGCTAAGTTGCTGTCTGGGGTCAACTCACCATAACAATTCCACATGCTGAATTTTTTACTTACTCAGAGCCCTAGATTCCAAAGGTAAATCAATATTTTAGAATCCAAATTTTTATGTTGAAAGAAGAAAAATAAAATAAAAGACAACCTGCCTGCCCATGAGGTTGCAGGGGAAAAAAAAATCTTGAAAAATGTGTTCTGTTTTTAAGAACTAAGGAATGACGGTCTACTTAAATAATTTTAATGTTTGGAGTCAGCAGCATTACCCACTTCATGTGAACATCTGTGCCCACTTGCAGTCTCCATACCTGAAACACAGCTCTGAAGTCCTACACATGCTGACATATGTTTATGCAGCAATTAAAGGGAGAAGCTGCTCTGCCTGCAATGTATGACTCTACTTTTGGAGATCCCTGACATCTTTAGAGAAGCAGCACTGGAGGTGGCTGGAAGCAGTTCTAATCCTTTTCCTTGTACTGCTGCTGTTACTAATGGCTTCTGGCTGCTACTGTAAGGAACTGTGCCTCCTTCAGGAGATTCTTCAGGATGGATGAGGACTCCACTGGAGATTTGTGGGAGGGCCAGCAGATCAGAAATGGGAAATAGGCCTCTGACCTTTTACCTACAGCACACAGATGTTCCTGAGGTAGCTCATACAGCTACTCTATTCCTTGCCTCTCTGTAACATATAGTGGACACAGGGAAGTTGATCTGCTGGAACCTTGTTTAGTTTCTGTCAGACAGATGAGAAAAAAAAGAAATCTGAAACCCATTTTAGGGAAGTACAGTGCTGTCTGGTCTCTGGCAAATCAGTTCAAATCAGACCTATACAGACAAAAGGCACATCATGGGTGCAGATTTGACTAGCTGCCTTCTGCGCTGGTTTTGGTTGGGGTAGAGTTAATTTTCTTCACAGTATCTGATATGGGTCTCTATGTGCTAGAAACATTGCTGACAACACAGGGATGTGTTTTGTTACTGCTGAGCATTGCTGATACAGAGTAAAGGGCTTTGCTGCTTCTCACCTCGCTCACCAGCAGCAGCTGGGGGTGCACAAAGAGTTGGAAGGGGAAACAGCTGGGACTGCTGATCCCAACTGATGAAAGGCATCATGACCACAGACCATGTGGTAGCATGCTCAGCATATAAAGCTGGGAGAAGAAGAGGGAAAGGTGGGTTGTTTGGAGTGATGGTGTTTGTTTTCCCCAGTAACCACTGTACCTGATGGAGCCCTGCTCTCTTGGGCATGGCTGAACACCTGCCTGCCCACAGGAAACTGTGAATTAACTCATCCATTTCCTTTGTTTGCATGTGCAGTTCTTGCTTTACCTCTTAAACTGTCTTTACTTCAACCCACTAGTTTCCTCACTTTTACTTTTCTGGCTCTCTCTCTCTCCCACCCCACTGAGAGGGAGTGACTGAGTATCTGTGTGGGGCTTAGCTGCCACCAGGGGTTAAACCATGACATCAAAATCAAAATCACGTGGTCTAGACAGGCAAGGTCTGGGATTCCAAAGAACAAAGATTACTCAAGATATTACACTTGTCTTTACCAAGACATTGTCCCACCACGGTCTTCTACTTCTAAGAGAGAAATTATGTGCCTGAAGTGCTGCATATGACATGTAAAAACTGTTTCTGACTACTCAGAGGAATTAAAAATCAGGAAAGACATCATGCCAGCTTCATTAGTTTCCTATCTTTTGCAAACCAGAAATACATTTCTGTGATTTTAAGTGTTTACACTGCTATCAACATTTCTCTTTATTAAGAACTGCAATTTAAGGATACTCTCTTACCAATCTTTCCCAGTTTAATGTGAGTGCAGTTCATTTTAATTACAGATACAGAAATATCTGCAATGTCATGCAGTTCCAAAGCTCTTTAGTCCTTTTGGATGAATATTTATGGGGTGCAAGTACTGCTTCTAACAGTCTCAAATTACATAGATCCCACAGAAAAGAAAGAGAAATTTTACAGCATTTTGTAAGCTCACACTCTCCCAATTTTTCATCTAATGACCTAATTATTCTCTCATTGATATAAGCTTTGCACAAAGAGTACTGAATGGGGCTACAGAAAGGTGATACCAATTAATTACTAACAGTAATTGTCATTTCATAATCACATTAAGTTTTAATTTGCTGCTGCCAGCTTGTTAAACTGCCAATTACACATCTCCTTCTTTTATGTATTAAGAAAAATAGTAATCATGCACTTACTGCTTTTATAATTCCTAAGTTAATTTTGCAGCAGCTTGAGGTATATCTTCAGTACTCTGCAGCCATGCTGAGCTCTTTGAAGAGTCCAGTGAATGGGAAATTAACATTCTGAAGCAGCCTCATTAGAACCAAATAAAATGCTCATTTGGAATACTTTAATCTCAGCCATCGAGAAATATTCACTGAAAGGAGACACTAAATGACACCACAGCTTGAGTGCACACCAGTAATCAACATGATGTGATTTTTTTGCTGTGTATCTTCCGTTTGTGGAAGGGGAGAGGAGACAGACAGCTTTACATTCTCCCTGTGTGGTTGTGACATGAAGGCTGCTCTACAGGCACTGAGCTGGGGATGACAGTGCCAGCAGAGGGGCATGCAGAGAGCTTCCACACTGCAACTTCATCCTGCAGAACTTCAGGGATAAGCACTTGTCCTGAACATTTCACCTGATATGGACAACACCACAAGCAAGCACTACAAATTGGATGTCAGCCCAATTTCCCGTCCCATAACTCTAGGATTATTCATAGTTCTTTATGGTTGGAGTCCTCAAAAAACAAGAGTCATACAATTCCAAGAGAAAGAACTGGAAGTCTCTCATATTGACTGGAACAGACTCCTAATATTGAATATCAGGATTATTTTTATTTCCATTATTCCTTAATATGATTGCAAAGATTATGTACCAGCACACACTAACATTTTCAGATTCTGGTTTACTAACCCCATATCTCTCAGCAGTTTCCAGGTCAGATGGATCTGGCTTTTCTAAATGAAAGGTAAGGTATGGGAAGGGGAAAAGATAAATACTTCCCTTCAGTCTTCCTAGACCCCAGCAGCCTGGCAGAAACTTGATTTCAATACAATATTGCAAAAATTAAAAGCCACAGGCAAAACCCTCTTGAAAAGAATATAAGATCAGTCCAGGTTTAGTGAAGGTAGGAGAAAGGCTCAAAGGAAAATTTTGTTATGAAGAATAATGAGTAAGATTTTATTGCATAAAAAAGATATTGGGGAAAGAAACCCACTGAGATACTTAGCAATTGTGACATAGCTGCAAACCTCTCTGATCTCTTTATTTTACCTCTTTCTTTTTCTCAATGCAGTGCAGAAGAAAATGACAACCTGAAGTTCAGCAAATTGTTCCATATGTGTCCCACCTTATATTCAATTATTCTTTTATTTTCTCTCTTATTCTGCTGATGTTTTGTGAATTCTATTATTTTTGTACACAGTCCAAAATAACAAGGTCTATCAAAACTAGCCAAAAGAAACATCTCTGCATATTTCACTTTCTTTTTATTTTCCTCCGTTGTTTGATTTTTTTTTTCCTTTTCATCCTTTTCTCTTTTTCAACTGTTTGATGCAGGTAATGCCAAAATAAGACTATTTAGGTTGAATATCACTAAAGAATTTTGGCAGTGGTATTTACTGACTTGTGAAATATTGCCCCATGAAAGTGTCAGAGCCTTCACTTTAAACCATTCTTACAGCACTCTAGGGAACAAGGCAGCACCAGCCTCCAGAAGGCAACTTCACAGCATATACTCAGACTTTCCTGCTCACAGTCCAGATAAAAACACCATCAGATGTTTTCGCATTTATCTTTAGCATTTTCATAAGTTCAGCTCTTCCACATTTTGGAATTACAGAACTAGCCACACAAAAAAGCTTAGAATATTTTCACCAGAATTTCTCTGACTATGTGCAAACTTCAGGATTTTAGTTCTGGTTTGAGTAGAAAGAAATATTCAGGTCAGTTCTATTTAGTCTAAGAAAATTCACTCATTCTCAATAAAAAAATTATTTTCCCTACATGAAATTATTACAGAATTATGGTAATTTCCAAAGTATGCTTTATCTCTGTGAGTGAAGTTACTAGTGACTACTGACAGATATCACTGGTGCAGTTTACCAAAACATTGTGGACCACATCTTCTACACAAAGTAAAGCAATATGTCATTGAAACTTACAGAAAAACAGGACGGAACCTTTAAGACCTATATTCCAAAGTCTACTTTTTAAAAATAGGTCTATGTTTAAAAAAAAAAAATTACTATTGAAATTACTGCTTTCTGTATACACTTCAGTTTCAAAAATCCTCGGGATGCTTATTCAGTATAGTCTATTCTATTTCATTTGGAAAGTTTAGATATTCATGTTCAAGACTTTGAAACTGTATCATTATTATGGCTATTAGTTGTTAGTATCATAAAGATAAGAATATTTAGATCACCAAGAAGTGGGACTTCATGAAGACACAGCAATGTATTCACTAGGTGCTGCAACATTCTACCCGATTCCTCAGACACATCATGGAAAATGGTAATAACATTTTCCTGATAATTGTCCTGATAATTTCCACCACCAAAAGTTTTCTGCCTCTGTGACAAAATATATAGCTCATTATTTCTTCTACAATACTCCTCAACTATTTGCCTGGGATTTTCATTAATAATTTTCATGCTTTTCTGTGGTTGTGAAATCCAGCAATAAGCTGGGAATCGTTATTTCCATGGTGTGAGCAGTGTGTGAGGCTGATCATCTCTGGGTTAGTGTGCAGTCATAGCAGCCAAGATCAAGTGCAGCAAACCTTCAGGAACAGCAGCACTATCTTATTCTCAAGTGAAATTGCAATGGAGAACAGGCTTCTGAAGTAAAATGACTGGCATGGGGTCTTTTTTAAAGAAGAGGTCTGTCTAAGAAAAACACTGGGTGTGCTACAGTTCTGCTTAAGTAGTAGATATTCAAGCATCAAAGTAGTTTGAAAGAGCAGATTATTTATTCACCAAAGTCTACCATAAGAAGCCATCACTTATCAATACATAACAATTTACTCAAACAGAAACTGTGACAAGTTACTGGAAATCTCAGTTCAAGACTCCTACCTACTCCAATAGCAAGTGAACTTTTTAACAATATCTGTGCACTTCAATAATACACCAAGAAAATACAGTATGAAGAGAGACAAAACTACTTACTTTTTGATAGCCTTAACTTGGGAAAAATAATTTACTAACAGTTGTCATGTGTTTGTTTTACAATCTTAAATAATTTTCCTTTGTTCACGTTTCATGATCTAGTCAGTAGCTTTTTCCAATATAACAGGAAATTTCTTGGGTACTGTGAGTAGGGTCCACACCATTTTAACAGTGAATATATGATATAAAAACAAGCCTACAGAGATAAATAAAACAGTAAAATATTAGGGAGTTCTTACCTGCAGTCAACACTGCAGTGAAGTGAAGATGCTCTCTCCCTTTGATCATAAGTAAGTTGTCTGGAGCACTGGTAGCAGTCCAGTTCTGATATTACACATCTAAGACGGGACTATAAAAACAAAAAGATGCTTAGAAATGTATTCTACCATTTAGAACCATTTTGGATCCTATGTTGACACAAGCACTTTGGCATCAGAGTTACAACTAATAAAACTGCACACACATCTACTAGAGCAGATGCAGCTTTAGGAGAATGCAGATGCAAAATTAAGCACTTTCAGTGTAGCTAACAGGATCACACTTGGTCTGTTCAGATATTTTTAAGTTATGTAGCCCTCTAAAATTATTTGTAAAAATTTCACCATCACTGAGTAGCAATAAAAATATATTGGATAAAATCTTACCAGGTTTTCAAGCCAAGCAAAAATTCAATTAATATACAATGTGCTTTGTCCAGTGCCAAACTTGAATGAAATCAGCAATGAGGTGTGCTTTATTACTGTTGATATTTGTGTCTTGAGACTCTCTAGTCCAATTTTACAAAACAAAATATTTAGGCTTTGATTTTGCTGTGGCCCCTCTTTGATTAGAATATATTACAGAAGCTCTGTTTCTCCTGAGCATCAAGCACCCAGTGCTTTTGTATTTTCCCTTTTGTGGAAGGGCAATTTCTTGGCTTAATCTGTTTGAAGATCTGTTATTATTTGAATAATAGCATTTCACAGTTTCATGCCAGGCCATGCAGATGTTTGTGATTTAATACCACTGTTGTTGACATCAATAGGAGTTACAGTTTTGCAACGAAAGCAGATCATACACTATAACATGCAGAAGTAAAATTTAGGCAGCTAATCAGTATATTTGTAAGCCCACTTAAAATAAGAATAATGGTGGGCAGAGGGATTCTGTCTCCTTGTAGATGTGATAATAGACCTTCATAGCTCTAGAGTCAGCTACAAAAGCTCATCAGAACTACAGGGTTAACTGTTGCTATCCGTACCTTTCTGGTGATGTCTCATGGGCAGCTCCTTGCAGTACTGGCTCCCTCACAGCACAACCAGCAAACTCCATCTAACTTCTCCACCAGCCAACCTACTCTTTTACAATATTCATCCTAACTGGATCTAGCTGTGGCCTATTAAGGGCAGGCCTGTTCCTAATTCTTGATAATTAACACAGCTGTAACCCCTTAGGGGTGAGATTACCTTCATCACTATCTCTATTCTCCTACATTCCATCCATCCACACTTAATTACTTTTTGCTAATGATCTCTTCTGAATTTCTCTCTTTCTCAGCATAGGGATTGTCGTGGTTTGGCCAGGAAGTGTGTTTCTGGAAAAGTTGTGGTCAAACCAATCAGTGGCCAGATTTGAAATTGGCACCTGGTGTGGCCACTGAGGATTTGGATACACCTCTGAGAACACACAGGGGTTAAAAGCAGAGCATTCCCAGAGAAACTCTCTCTTTGGAGTCTGGCAGGTGAGCTGACCTGACCTCTCCCCTGCCCAGCTGCGTCTGGGTGGGGGAGGCCGTGCGGCCTGAGGGAAGGGAAGCTGGAGCCCATGCAAGAGGCAGGGGTGGAAGAGACCTGGGGTGGTTTGGGCAGCCCCCACCGGGAGAGAATGATAGAGACTGTGCTGGCTTGAAATTTGGTATCTCGTGCCGGCACCACGGCCAGGAGGAGAAGGGGGGGGGGGGGTGGGGGGCAAGGTGCCCAGCTGCTGGCAGACTGGGCTGAGCTTTTAACTCTTTTGGTATTGAAACAATGGAAGCTGGAAAAAAACTGATCCTCCCCAGCTGAGGATTGAGAGGTGATGGAGGATGGGAAAGAAGAAAAGGGTTGAGTAGGTGAAGAAAATGCCAGCAGATAAGAGTGCCCAGGATGGAGGCGATGATTGGAATGGCTTTGGCTGGACTTTTCTCTTACATAGCCACGGGCGAAACCAATTTCTTCAATAATGCAGAGACTGCACCTTGGGGGAGGCGGTTGGCCGGAAGCCAAGAATGATAAGGCTGCGAGGAGAAGCAGAGTAGAGAGAACAGAGACTGAGGGGGAGGGTGTGGTGGAGCCCTCTGCCTTCAGCGAAGGATCTCTGTTCCTGAGACCCAGGCCCCAGGGGAGTGAATATGGGGGGGTACAGGCGTCCCAAATGGTGAGAGGCAGCCACTTCTTGGAACTGGGTGATGCATTCTTAAAGGACCTAAGGAGCAGTTTGGATCCATGGATGGTGGTGAGAGTACTGGACATGGAAGGAAGATGGTCACCACGGCAGATTCTCTCTGGGCAGCTGCCACGTGTGACATGGAAGCACAGGAGGTTCCAACTGTGTTTCCTGGGGAGGCCCATGGTGCAACAGGGAGACTCCTCTCTCCTGATGAACTGGGGGGAGCTTTTGTGAAGGAGGGTATTGGACTGAGAATTGATGTGTTAGAGGACTGGGGACAGGAGGAGTGTTTTGGGAGTGTTCCATTGTGGATTGTTGTGTGTGTTTTTTTCCTTTTTCCCTTATGTTTCTGTGTTGTAGATTATTAAAGTATTGTCTTTTCCCTCCATTTCCAAGTGGGAGCCTGCTTTGTTCTGTTTCTGGGTCACATCTCACAGTAACCATTTTAGAAATACACCTTTCATGGTGGCACAGGCACTGTGCCAGGGTCCAACCATGACAGGGATTTAATCCAGAGGGTAATGATTGTTCCAACTGATGTTAATTAGGAAAGTTGTGATTTTCAGCAGCAACTTTCTGTTTGTTGATTTCACGCAGAATCAAGAAGTAAAAATTAAACTAACTGTACTAATAAAACTTTCCAGTAGTTTTTAACACATTTTTATCCAGTATTTTCCAGTAGAAAAGCAAGTTTACCTTTATCATTAGCTGCATTTTTCCATTTCTTTTCAATCTGCATATTCCTTTCTTTGTTCCTCCTTCTCCCATCAGGCCTCAGTTCCATTATTTATCTCTCTTTTTTCCTGCATTTTATTTTTCTTTTCTTTTTTTCCATCACTGAAATGATAAAAGGGCTCTGTGGAAAAAAATCAAACCCAAAAGCCTCATTATAATATCACTCCATTTTGTGTTTGGCAATGTACAGTGTGCCATCTATGTTATAATATATGCACGCATGATAAATGGAGATTTCCTATAAAGCTTGGCCTAACAAGCTTCCTAACATTTGAGGACTTGACTTTGAAATTATAGGTTAGTTTAACATTATTTTTTAAAAATTAGTACTGAAGGGTCAGAAAGATAGGTAGATTTATATAAAAATAGAGAGAGACCCAACTAATTCATCAAAATAAGAATAAGAGAGTCACAGTTTTCAATCACTCTTGAAGCCATGGTTGCAGGCTCAGGAAGAAAAGCATGTGCCACTTCACAATAAATTTACACCCAAAATGTTACCCCTTTCAATGACCAGAGCTCAAAATCTCTAATTTAGTGAGCAGACACATAGTCAATATACCCTATGAGCTACTTAAACACTCCAAAAACACAATATCCAGACTATGATTCCAAGCATCTGACACATCTTATTTGGATCTTAAGTTTTGGGACCATGCACAAATATCTAAAATGGTATTGTTCTGCTTTTAACTGAGGTTTCTTTGAGCTATTGCTCTCTAAACATTTAGAAACAAAAAGGAGTTCCTTTCTGTGCAGTTTGCCCTACATCCTTTGTTGTCTGTGCTTAGTTCTTTAGGAAAATTCTTGTAAGGACTGCTCACCTGCTTTCTGAATCTGAAAAACAGCATTTTGGATTCTGTTCCCTACATATAACTTCCTTCAAAGGCAAAGCTTTTGTCCAGAGAGCTGCTCAGGACATTCCTTTCATTGCTGACACAAAGGCATTTCAGGTTTCTCAGCCAGCACTCTGAATGGTCACTTAGAGAGAGGCCTTTGCTTTGCTACAATCCAAGTCATCCCATGCTCAGATGAAAGAAAGCTCTCAAAAGCCAGTTCCCCTTCTAGCAGACAATAGCTGAAATATGGTCAGTGACTTAGAAACATAAGGTGTTTCTTGTTACATCCAAGAACCTCAAGCATGCCTTCCCTGCCAGTCAGTGGCATCATTAAATCTCTTGACAGTTTTCATGATTAGTCCAGCAGTTTCTTACCTTCTTTGCAAGCAAAATTCCAGAGGAGACGATTTCAGCCATTAGGACAGTTACACTGCATACAGTTTTCCCCAGTGATGCAGTCACAGTCCTGAGTCTCTATACATTTCCATTGCAAAAGATTTCTCATAACCCAGCAGTAGTGATGCCATGGTAATCTCTATATGAAGTCTTTTAAGTTCCATTATAATATTCCATTATTATCTCAAACTTAGTGTTAGATCCCCAACTACAGGAATAGATACACCACCTTACAAAGGCACAGCAAGAGAGAAACTAGATCAAAGCATCTTACTAGATAAAATAAACCTTTGAAAATGTTATATTTCTATGAGTTCTTAGAAGATTTTCTGAATGGTTTCAAATGATGTAGGATGGAAGTGTAATTTTCCTAGGGAGAATCACTGAAATAGCATGATACAACATTACTTTAGCAATACAGTAATCATAATTCCAAGGAATAAAGTTGTACCAGGTAATAAAATCTATAAAATCTAGCAGCCAATAGATTATCATGTTTCCTACTCATCACAAAACTCATACAGAAGGATTGGCTGGCAGAACACGAGAGGATGCAAGCTCAGTAGTGTAAACAATATCAGTAGAAGACAAAAGGGAATAAATCCTAGCTCTTTCCATAAAGTCTAGCCAGCAGGGAATGAATCAGTTTTAAAAGGAATTTAAATTTTCTAAACTAATTATTATGCCACAGCATATCCCATTTAACACTGCTAAAGAACAGCTACCTCAAAGGCAGCCACTGTTCACACCACGATTCCAAGCAGTGAGCAAAGACAGGTCGGGCTACAAACTGCAGTTAATTCCACCCTGATTACCAAGGGACACACAGCATGCTTCAAGTGAAGATTTCAAAGAGCTGCAACATTTTAGCTAAGAAGAGTCCGTGGTTATTAAAGTCTTAACAAGAAAAATCAACACAGAACATTGTAAAATATTCTCATTTCTTTTCCAGCAGTCGATTTTCTTTGAACCACAAATAAGACTAAGCAGATGAAACAGGTCATAAGAAAGTCTGTTCATTCCACACCAAACCATCAACAAATAGTTACTGTACGTGCATCAACATGGCTTTTTTTTGTGTACACAGATGGCTTTTGAAAAATCTAGAGAAACTGATAATATATAGGCAATAAGCAACCCATCTTTTTCTCACATCTCAGAATGAAAGAGCATGCATATGGAGACCAGCTTTTTTCTTTGAGCTATTTTGTGTTTCTGTTGCAGATTGTCACCCAGACCAGAGATAACTGTATGTGAAAAACAGTCAAGGTAGAAAAAAAAATTAATCAATTTCCATTCTTCAAGTTTTGCATTAATTTCTTAACCTCCTCAACCTTGAAGTTTGGTGCAGCAAATGCATCCAATAGAAAATAAGGATTTTATAGAGATATCTCAAAACCAGTGGTCATGGCTAAGCAGTTGAAAATAAGACCTCAGGCTCGTGATTCCTAGATTTTCTGGGTTAGGAATTGTGCTGGAACATGCCACTTTCAGGTCTCCATGGCAGGACTGATGCCTGGCTCTCCCAGGGCCCTGACTTCACCAAGGGCTATAACGGCCCCGAGCCACCGCACCCCGTGGGCTTGGGAGCCGAGTTTGAGCTCTGGGCTGTGGCAGAAAGAAATGTGAGCATTTCCCCCTTTTTGTGCTTGGTCTCTTTGCTGAAAAGATGCCTGTTTCATGCTAATGTCTAATTGTAAATAGATGAATTTAATATTGTACAAAGAGTAAAAAAATTGGCATTTAAGTCTCAGTGATTCTTCAGAGCAGGGAAGGAAGGGAAGCTACAAAGGACAGAACACAATGGCACATTTAGTAGCATTTTCTATCCAAAATGAACTGGAGAAAGAAGGTGTTTTACATCTGTGCCTATGGAAGGTGGGGGTTATTAAGAGGATCTGGGACCAAGGAACATTTAATGGTGTCTGGGAACCACATATGTTCTGCTTTATCTGTCACTACACAGGAAACAAACTGAATTGCAATAATTTTACAAATATATACCTAACAATGTTAGGTGTAATCTAACACTTTTAGGTTACAAAAAGCATTTTTGTTTTAAACTATCATGAAGCCAGAAAACTGAGATGTAAAGATGTATCTTACCATTCCCCTGATAAAACTTGGTCACTGACCTAGAGCTAAAAGCCTCTAATTTTTTCTTTCTCTTATTTATTCAGTTGTTTTCATTTTCTGATGGTATCTACTTATGTGAATAACTAAGAAAAAGAATTGTCTTTTCTTAAACCTATTCAGTAGAATCTAACCTTTCAACCTTTGTTTTTGCATTGTATTTCTTATTCCTCCACTGATACTACAAGCACTTTTCATTTTTCAAACAATGGTTGGCTAACTCAAAAGTAGAAAGCACAACATATCCATTGAAATATATACAAAAAACTCAATTTCAGAAACAGTTTTGTTGTTTTACTAATACATAGCAAGAACACTGGCATAGGATTTTCAGTCCTAATGATTCATTTTTAAAACACTGAACACAATACAGCACTCAACAGACTTTTGTCTGATGCTATTGAATTCCAGTTAAACAACCTTTCTCCATTTACGTATCTCCACTACATGAAGTTAAATAGCAACAGGAAACAATACTTCTATTTGTTTCAATTTTACTTTATCAGAAGCTTACTACTGTTTTTCCACTTTTGAGAAACAAGTTGTCTTCTATTGGAATAAAAAGCACACGCTCTTTGCAAAAGAAAAAATCTGAAATCTCTGCCAAAATGGATTGAATGAAGCTATATTGCAAATTATTTTCCATAATGAGTTTTCTTTACTGGTGTAATGTGATAAATATAGATAACATATTGCTGTAAGAAAAAAAAGGTGCTCATATTCAGATAACTTTCTCCAGTGCTAAAGTATCCTGTATATATCCTGCATATACCCCCCCTGAACAATTTGTGTTGGAAGCCAGACTACAATAAAGACACATCTTTTATTGATTGAAAGTGAAAGCAAGCATTGTGTAAACACAAATTCAATCAGCATATTTGGTTTTGTTTCTGAGACAATTGTGAATAACTTGTCTGTCTTACACACTGCGTCACAGCAAATAAAATCCATATAACTGTGTCATTCAGAATTCCTCACACAAGCATGGCTTTACTGTGGCCCTGTAGATCAAATCCCCCAAGAAGCTTTTCAGGCCAGAAGACTCTTGCAATAATCTCACCAAACTTTGCCTCTCATAAACCACTAAATTTTATCAACTAAATCCTTTAAAAAAGATATGTCCTCCAGCAGAGCTATGTGAAGATCTTGTCTATATTTAAAGGCCTCAGGGAGATGAATTTAGCACATTCATAAAGAAGTTTTTCCAGCAGTTAATGAACTTTTTAAGTAGAAGTTTTAGTCTAATTGCTGTCTGCAGTATAGCTTTCTCTGTTAGATTGCTGAGCTCTCTTATTCTAAGATCATACATATATAAGGCAGACAAGCCACCCAAAAAATATTCATTTTCTTTTGTTGCTTTTTGTCGTACTAACAACACTCTATTTATGTTGGTTATTCCACTGTAGATATGTTATAAATTGGATTTTTGTCTCCATTGAGTTACACTGCATAGTTCTGAATCATGTTCTTCACTGCTTTCCAAAACAGAACTTCTCATTCCAGTAGTCTGTCCTGCATTCTTGACTCCATGATTTACTGTCTGCTATTCTGGTGTATTAAATTCTGAGCTCAAGGGACTGTGTTTATCAGGACACTCAGAAAACTGTAGAACTGCCTTGTGTTTATAATTTAGTATGCCACAATATATTTTTGTCATGGGTAACTTTCTGAAGCTTTCTGACTTTTATTTCTACTTTTATTTTAGGACCTTCAGAGCTAAGATGCACAGAATCAATAATTTTTTTAAATAAAAGTAGATAGAAATTAGTCTTGTTAAATTAATTCTCTTCTGCCGCAGTGCTGCACATCTTACAGAGGCACTGTGATTTAACATAGGGATGATTTCTTCAGGTTCTATTCCTTCTCCCTCTTTTTTAGCACTTCCTTTCCTATGTGACATCCAACTAGGATGTGAAACAAACAAATATTACACTGTTCTATGTACATTCTTGTTCAGGTTGCCACCCTCTGAGAGGTGCTGTATTCCTGCTTCCCTGACTACTTCTGTTGTGATGGCCCATGCTAGGATGAGCATGTTCAACTTGGGATGGATGTTTAACTTGGGATGGATGTCTCAGATGGAGCTCGGTGAGGGGCAAACACAGGTGGCTTTGGGGCAGATGTGGAGGGAGAGCAGGATCCTGAAGCACAGGGAAGAGACCTGCAAGCTGCAGCAGGCAGCACACACCTCAGCTGGTGACTGCCACCCTGGCTCACTGCAGGTGCTTACACCATCCATTCTGCAGCTTGTGGGCTGCCTGTATTCATTCCACAATTTATAGGGCACTAGGAGTGGGCTTTGCCCATCACTGAATATTCCAGCTTTATATTCTGTTCATATTGCTGGCTGAACTTTTTGTGACATTATGAAGGAATACAAGACATTTCTAAGTGAAGATGTATTGCATTTATCACCCATGTAAATGTGGGTAATACTGAATTTATCTATTAAACAAATTCTCTTGGTGTAAGTGGACAGTTTTGTCCTTGAATTTACTTCAGCTGTAACCAGAAAAACATGATTCTGTAGAAATTAGCAATGAATTCTGCAGTTATCCAGTCTTATGTTCTAGAATTTTTGTCTAATATTTCTGTATATTGAGAGGTATTGAAATAGAACTTACAGCAGAAAAAAATAGGTTCTCTCTCTCTGTGGAGAAATGTCTTTTGATTTTATATAGTGAAAATGGAATTCAGAAATAGAGAGAAATTTTGAAATAATTCAAAATGTGCAATGAGACCAAAAAAAAAAAAAAAAAAGAAAAGAAATTATGGCAGTAATAATCCTTTGTTAATCAGAGGCAGAACTTGGAGCTGAATAATTGGCTTGGTCTCACTTTTCTCCAATTTGATTGATAAAAATTTCACTTTCTATTGAAATTTAGATGTATCCTGGAGCAAAATATCACAACAAATATATCTGAGGAGCTTGCCTAGAGAGTGGACTTAGAGGCTTTGCATTCTTCATCTTCTGGAGTTTAGAGATTTTGCTTCTTCTCCTCTAGCTGTCCCTGGGATATCACTCAGTAAGATTTCCAGTGGTACAGAACAGACTGTTTTACAATGATTGTCTTTCTCCTTGAACATAGGATAGGGACCATCAAGATCTTTCCCTAGCTTGTTCTTTGCCTTTCATGGTATTTTGTCTCCCTCTTCCTTTCTCTCTTGTTCTCCACCTTAGCCCATAAAATTAGAAGATCTGAAAAACACTATGAGTGTTTCACTGATACAGTCTGGACTAGCTACTGAGCAAAGAA
The DNA here is from genome assembly GCF_036417665.1 of Passer domesticus. Taxonomy (NCBI): domain Eukaryota; kingdom Metazoa; phylum Chordata; class Aves; order Passeriformes; family Passeridae; genus Passer; species Passer domesticus. The sequence continues at coordinate 40,170,613 of NC_087479.1, forward strand.
CAACATAGTGGACTCCTGCAGCAGTTCCTCCAACAGCTGTTTCTGCATCGCATTTGTCTACAGAAACATAACAAACCCCAATAATTAAATGGATAATCCTCTTGTGTGGAGAGGCAAATAAAAAATGTCAGGGAAAAACCTGCATGGGGATTAATTACTTCCAGTCATACAAACCTCTCATTAAAGCAGATTGTCCAGCTATTTGGCTATGTGCTGGACATTTCTAAATAGTAGAATATTCGTAGAAGTTGCTAAAAGGTTTCTCTCCTGACAACCTTGAGTGGGATGGAAATGTGAGAGAGATGCCTGAGCAAGCAATTATCATCCTTATTGCTTCTGTCTTCCTCAATAACCTTAGCATCATTAAAGGGCAATAACGAAGCAGATAAGTGTTATCCTTTGAAGAGGCTTAAAATACAGGAAGAATAAAACAGAGCTGCAGAGTGACTACTTCAGTTTGCTTTGCACAGAAATTTGTTTACACTGAATAATTCACATTTGGTGCAGTCACAACCTTTTCATCTCTCAGAAAGCTTGCACAGCCTGCAAACAAGCCCATTACATTAGAAATTCTTGACACCTTGAAACTGAGAGGAAATCAATGCACTTGGGCAACTCATTACATTACAAGGTACAAGTCATATATTCTATAAGCTCATTATTGGCATAAGACCCATTAAAACATTTAGTAAACTTATCATGAGTACAGAATTTGCAGCTGACATTATTTCAAGTAACAGTCTATTTTTTTATGCAAGGACTAATTTCTCTTGAAAAATTGGCCTATTGCTAGTTAGCAGTGAAGGATTTAGAGAAGTAAACTTCACCATGAAGTTCCTTGTGTATAAAAAGTGGCACAGTCAGTTTCTCTTATTCCTTAGGGCTTTTAATGGCTTTCTTGCTGTATCAGAATGCAATTCAGAAATTCTTCCACAGGACAAATTCTTCTAGGAAATCCTTGAGTTCGTTTAATGGACCTCTCAAGAATGACAGCTTTCCATCCTATTCCTAAGTTTTTACTATGAATATGTTATTATGGTATTCACCCATATGAATACCAAAAAATGCACTTTTTTTTCTTATTCTTTCAAATTTACTTTAAGCAATCTTTTCAAAGCCTAACTGAAATTCAGAGGTTCAGAAACTAACTGCTTGTCCATTTTAATTTTGATCTAGGTAGACTTGTTGGACTGTGGTCTTGACAAGAATCATTCTCTGCAGTGCACGTCATCACAGCACAGTTTTAGCTGTGACAATCCTATGGGGAATGTGGAGCCATGTCCAGTATGAGGACCAGAGCAAAGCCAGGCATGAAAAGACAAAGAGAAGTTCATCTGGACTGCAACATCATCTGTGAATGGAGAAAATTATGGGATTCTCAGTGGTCACCTCCTGATTGTCAGAGCCCTTTAAAACCCCATATATCATAACTTGCTCCATTGGCAGGTGGCATAAATAGCTCAGGCAGCTTAAGGGGCTCAGTGACAAACTGTTGTCCCTTGAGTCTACGTTTGAGGAACAGAAGAGTTCAGGGAGATGAGAGGGTAAAGTGACAAGGTTTCAAGGAAATCACAGAATTTCATCTTCAGGCTAAGATGCACTCCTAAGAAGGCTGGAAATCTCTTGTCAGAAAGCAATCAGGCTAGAAAGAGGGCAAACCTGACAGAAATGCCCAGTGAAGCTGTCCTCTCACATTAACCACAGCCTCCCAAAGGCTGAGATCTCTGATGGTGCTCTGTTGGAGTCTGTGTGCCTTAGAGACCTGGCACTCAAGGAAAACAATGCATTTGTGATGCCAGAAACAAACGTGTGGCACTGCCCCTGCCAAATTCTACACAGCAGTCTGGAGGTAGATTCAACATTTAAGGAATGTGGGAATATATATGAGAGAGGGAAGGGCAAATCATGTTCTAGACTCAGAAGGAAAGCTGTTAGGAAGGGCTCTATGGACTGAGAGACATTCAGATGGTAGACGAGTACTTGGTGTTTATTTTTCTCAGAAGTGAGAATGGAAGAGACCTTCTGTGCTTGCCTAATCAAGCTGGGTAAGCTACAGCAAGTTGCCCAAGACTGCATTCACTTTGAATATTCGATTGCATTGAGTTTTGAATATTTCCAAGGATGAAGGCTTCACGGCTTCCCTGGGAAACATGTTCCAATGTTCAGCTACAGGAGAAAAGTTTCATATTTTACTGTCTCGAGATTTGTGCTCATTGCTTCTTGTCAGTAGGCACTAAGAAAATCTGGGTACATCCTTTTAACATCCTCCCTTCAGATATTTATACATTTTGATAAGAAGCTCCTTGAGTCTTCCCTTCTCCAGGCTAAACTCTCCAAGTTCCCTTCCTCACACAAGGATGCCCTTGGTCATTCTTGTGGCCCTGCATGGATAGCCCCAGGATGGCCATTTTCTGGCTGGTTGGATAATTCAGCTCATCAAACCAGTGTCTTCTTTACCTTTCCTGAAGCACTGACAGTTATAAACTGATGTTCCTGCTAGTAGTAATTTCTCTGATGTTTAGCTCATGAACTTGAGATTTAACTCCTCCTCATGCTGATGGTTAGAAAGAAATTTTATCACAGGTCAGAGTGACCAGAAGATATTTATGGGGATATCAGTTGAACCAGGTACTTATATAGAAAACATCTCACAGACAGACTGGACTCAGAGAATTGTTCTCTTTCCTTTTAATGAGAAGTCCATGTTACATGGTAACATTGAATTTTAATTCTTGTTGTTCTGTGGAAACCTGACAGCCAAATTATTATATTATCACTGAAGTAGGAGGTATTACTGTAATTCCTTTAAGCTGTTTTTCTTCTGTTGCTAATGATAATTTTAAAGTAAAATTTATATAAATTTAAATAAAATTGATGCTAACAGCAGTTAATCTCAAAGAAGAGAGCAAGACCATAAGCACTGCTGCAGGCAGTAAATCACATTTAAAGCTAAGTAATTGAAAGTGGGGCTAAGTGACACCTCATGTAAAACATCAGCAACTGTCAGAACTCTATGCTAACTTTTTTTCCTCTGATGTTTCTAGCTGAGCTCCTATATTGGCTTGTCTATACTTAAAGTTATTAAAACAGAAATTAATAACAATTGTTAATACACTGGAATCTTAATTTCTTGGAATCTTCTTGCTGAGGAAGATTTTGTTAAATAAGAAAAACAAACACTGCCAATTTACCTGTGAAAAATGTAAAATTGCATATGTATCGACCACATATTTTATATATACTGCTGTAACACAGAAGTGCAATAGGATACAAAGGTATGTCTATTTTTCAGCAAATGGCTCATTCCTGCACTACTTGAAAAGAGGAATTAACTAAAATTTAAAAAAAAAACACCAAAAAAACAAAACAAAAAACCAAAAAAAACCAAAAAAAAAAACACACACACAAAAAAAAAAAAAAACAGCTTAGCGTCTCAGAAGCTTAATTATTAAGATACCACAGAAACTGGTATTTAGTGGGAAGAAAAGTCTGAAGTGGAAACATGGCTTGGAACTTAATATTTAGAGGATGAACTGTAAGAAACTGAATGTTTAATGATCAGTTTTGTGGGTTTTATACATTTTCACATTTTTAGTTAGAACCTGCCAAGGTAAAAAAATCACAAAACCAAAAGCTCAGTTTTACAAATGTTCCTTTTCAATTGCATAACTGCTTGTCTTTTCTTGTCAGTTTTCTTGTCAGATTCAATTCCTTGGCACTAACAAGTCCCCATCTGAAAGTTGCAATGAAAAAAGCATCAAGTAACTGAAATGCGGCTAGGAAATGGAGAATAGTGTAAACCTGGTGAGCAATTCCACAAAGTCTATATAATGTTTCTTGGAAATATTTGAAAGACCAAAGAAAGATGGATTTACTTGAGAAAAAAGCCAAAAAAGACAACTAGAACAATATGAAAGGCTGGTCTAATGCATCTGGGCAGTCAAAAGGCAGTAAAATCTTTGCCATCTGGTAATGAAGAAAACAACAAAGGACAGTGGAAATCAAGAGGAACAGCTTAGTTTTGAGACAGATCATCTCAAAAACCAACCAACCAAATATAAACAACCCCCCCCCCCCCCAAAATATCAAAGGAAATAAGGAAACCATTCTATAATAAGGAAACCATTCTACAGCTCTTGCATGAATCAGTATTTGGTGCCAGTTTGTCTGACATACCCTTCAAGAAGATTAATCACGAAGGTTCAATATTAAGTTAAATCTGGTAAGTTCAGCCATTCATGGAACTTTTCTAGACTGACTAAAATTCTGAACATTTTGTCTAGGTTTGCACCACACACATTGTAAAACCTGGAATTAATTCTTCAAGAGTCTGTCTACTGCAATTGTTCTAAAGCCTTGTTTAACAAAGGGGGAGAAAAATCTGTACGTGTTCCCAAGGATAGCTAAATCTCTGAAAATTATGTAAAAGGATGGGATGTATGAGAGAGGGAGGGAAATGTGCAATTAGCTGTTCTCTGAATGATCCTAAGCAGAATGATTGGAACTAGAAGATCATTGTGCAGCTCTTCACTGTTACCTCAGTAGGCACAGGGCTGTGCTGTGCTATGTTCCACTTACACCTTGGCCTTCAGGATAGTGTCATGCTGTGCATGTCCCTGTGCCACAGAAAAATTTATGCAGCTAATGGCAACAGGGGCCTGTGGGCAGAGCCAAGCCAGCAGCAGCCACTGCACCACCTGCCTGTCCTTGCCTTTATCTGAAAACTGCAGCAACAAGTTCTCATGAGAACTTTCTGTTTAACAGTAAAAATGATGAATGGAGTTGTTTCCTTTTGAGAAAATCCTGCAAGAGCTCAAAGGCCAAAATGCTGTATGATCTTTCCTTGGATGGGATCTGCACAGTGTGCTGTGTCCTGATCAGAGGTCTGTTGATGCTGTGCAGCTCAGCGCTCCCAGCATCTAAGGGGATGTAAAATTATCTGTACCATCCTCTCTTTCTTGTGTTAGTGTAAATGAAAAGTGTTTTAAGAGATACTTGGCAGAGTCTGAGTCCTTTTCCTACTGGGATCATACTGAAAACCAGGACCTCCAGTGGAAAAACTGTAAGAATACATCAGTGAGAAGATGATAGGTCAGCAGGGAAACAGGTTTGTTTAAGGATTCAATGTAATATTTCTTATAATGCAATATTACATTCTAATTAAAATTATCTGCCTTCAGGATAACTAAAATCACTTCAGAGAGGTTACAAGATGCCAACATTTCTCAGTTCCACATGGAGGTACTCATGCTTTCACCAAACCTAAGTCTTGAGTTTTGCTTTGCTTAAGAAAAACTTTATGTGAAACTCTTCATTAAAGTATCATTCATGGGAAGATTGCGATTAGCTCCATCAGGAAAACTACAATGCACACTCTCAAGAGAGAAGGAAGGAGGCAGCTTTTTGCCTCTGCTGCTTGTGAATTAACAGCCCACTGTAGCAGACTCCACTGAGGATGGCACTTTAGGAATTAAAAAATTCCATGTTTTACAGCTGGTTGCTGACAGCACCATGTTCCATGCTTCTTTTTCAGTGGCTCTGTAACTTCCTGCCTGTGCCTTTTCTGCCCCAGGCCATATTATCCATTTTTCTTTTTTTGCAAAGTAATGATGTAAGACTCAGTCTTTTGACATCCGGAAACCTTCTGTACATGCCTGGAGCAGCAAACCTGAATGTGTCTGCCAGAATATGCAAGGCAGAAATGCATCTGCTCCCCAGTTATGAAGTGGCTTCTTTCTGAGGGATTCCCAGTACCAGCTCATTCTGTGTCACATTTCACATTGCAAAAACCTGCAGCAGTTTTCTTCCCACCAGATATATTTTAAATAATTTTCAATTTCAACTGGTGTCACTTTGGCATGATGAATACTTTTTTTCTGCTCACAGTCATTCATTTTATTTAAATGTTTTTCAGCATGTCCACTTTTTCTTATATACCAATGCCTTTTTTCATCAAAAGGTTCCATTAAATATTTAAGTGTCCTAATGATACCAATGCAAGTCTAGGAAGATGTAGGCAATGCATTTGCCGAGAGCTGTACCAGAGCAGCATTTTAACTCTGTGGTTCAGATAAATCTTGCACCCTTCCACTCGACAGTGAGCAGCTTCCAGAACAGAAGTCTGGGTCTACATCAGTTTTCTAAGTAGGAACATTACCAAACTTGGCCAGCATTTGGAAACACGTTCTTCTTTGGATCCAGGAGTTTCTATTTTAGTATTGAATTCAGCAAAACCCTGGAAACACTAACTCATGAGCTTCGAGAAGTGCACATCAGGCTAACAGTCCAGTATTCCAAATTTCTTATTCTTTAAACAGGATATATCCTGTCTGTGAAATCAGTTCCTTGACTACCTCACCAAAAAAAAAAAACTTTTTCACACACTTCCCCAAAAATAAATTCTAAATATTCTCAGACATTTTAAAATAATCACCAAATCACTAATCTAGCAACAGTGTTGTTTCCTTGCCCAGCAATAATTTCCACAATATCTGTTGCTGTGCACACTAAATTGTGCTTCTGAGCTGGTGCACCATTGGAGGTCACCATTATAACCTGGGAAGCCCTTCCCATAATTTCAAAAATCACAGATAAAAATATACACCCTGATATCATACTTTTGTTCTTCATCTCTTGATCTCAGCTCCGAGTGTGATGCCCTTTGAAGCTGTTCCCAGTTACTCCGCAAAATGCCCAGTGACAACAAAATCTCTCTCTATATTTATGTGTAGGTATACACAAAACCACATATACACACATATATATACACACTTTGTGAATATTTAAAAGCATATTTATATCTATATAAGCATACCTCTGTACACAAACACCTAGCTGCAAAATTTGACTGCAAAGGCTTTTCAAAGACTGTTTCAGATCCTTCTGTGTTTAAATACTGTTTCCCACACTGACAGGTGGTTTCAAATTAACATCTGCAGACCTTGCATTAGTACTTGCAAAGTGTTTCATTTCCTCAGGATTAGATTAAACACTTTGTCCAGAGACAGTGGAAGCAAATTCTGCTTCCTGTTGAAAGAATTCTGCTGTTGCTTTGATGCATCATGAATTTTTTGTTGCTCTGTACTTATTTACTCAACTCCCCAGTGTAAAACTAACCAGTCTATTTAGACTCCATGTCTGCTCCTTCTACCTTTTCACTTGCAATGGGTTTTTACTTCTGCTATAAACTGTGACCAGTTTTCAGTTCTGGCAGATGTTGTATGGTTTCTTGATCACAGCATGTTTTTATATGCAGGGGTCTCAAGTTCTACAGTTTATCTAATTTTGTATTAATTGACTGATTAATGGATGAGTATTCAGATTTGTCCAAAGGTTAGCTGAGGTGGTACTGATGCCTTCTTTTGGGTCACAATGCTAGTACTATGCAGATTTTCAACCACACTGAGTATGGTTCTGGCTTTTGTTTGTTTCTCCCTGCTAAATTTTGAGCAAAGTGGCTATGATATAGTGCAGTGTTATGTTCTCTCTCCTTTACTGTCTCTCACTGAACAGAAACAAACTGGAAACAATTTTTCTATGTGTTTGAATTAGAGGATTCCAGAAAAAGTAAGAAGCTGTGCTTTTAAAATTATTATTACTATAACTAGTAGTATCCTATTTAGTCAGCAGTTTTGTCATATAATACTATATTTCTTTTAGCAGCATCTCCTTTCCCCTTTATTCTGTCCTCTTACTGCTGCTCCTGCAGTAATAAAAAAACAGAAAAAAAAAGAAACTGGAAATGCCCAAGAGAGTCATGGCACCAATCCACCAGAGTGGGAGAAGAGATTTGCTGTAGGGGAAACAGACCTGTGGTGGGAATGAATCCACACGCTCCAGTGATGATAACTGAAGTTATTTTCAGCAGAGCTGTTTCTCACATTACGTCTTTGCTGTTTTGCCATGGGGGTAGGCAGCCATTCAGAGACATGGAATCTTCTTTGGGCTGTTATGAAAACAGCAGATGCCACCGCTGGTTCTCCACTGGGACGGAAAAAAGTGTTCCGTAAACAGAATGGTCCTACCTAAGGCAAGTTTTATATTATATTGAGAGGTAAGTGCCACTCCTTTCCTGTCTTTCATCAGTTCACACTGTATGAAATAGTAAAACTGCCAACAATTTACAGAACACCTTTCATCTAGCAGCATCCCAAAGCCTTTACAGAGATCAGTTTCCCTACTGTTAAAACATGACAATATTTAGCATCCAGTAACATTATACAAATTCCAGGAAAGGAAATGGAACACTAACAAAAATCCCATACTCAGACGAGGCAAAAGTTTACTGTTTTTGGAGAAATAAACCTTCAGTACAACCTAACAGTGCTGTCCATAAATGTGCTTCAAAATTGCTCTTGAGACATCTACATTTTGGAAACAAAAGCATATTCAAGCTTCATAGCCCATGCCTACTTAGCCTGCCAGAAAACTATTTCATACTTTGTCTTTTTGATGAACCAGCCAGGAAACTGTGTCAAAATAGACAGCCATTTGCTAACAATCCATCATTCAGTCAAGGATGGTATGCAGATACTTTGTACATAAAGTAAGAAGGCACTGTCATTGCCCTGAATAAAATACAATATAAGCATAGAGAAAAAGCAATTCCAGCGGAAACAGAGGAAGAACAGCCAAAATATTTAAATGAAGCAAAAACATCATGGGTACCAAATTAGAGGGACTACCACAAAATAAAGACATGATAAATAAACATTTACCTGCACTAGGTTCTATTTGATCATTACTCTTGTGGGTTGTTTCTCTTATTAAAATCAAATGGTAGAAATTGAAAGGAGATGATGAAGATGTAAATATTATTGACACAAACTACAAGATGGATTAGCATTAGTGAGAAAAGAAGGGAAAAAAAAAGGAGATAAAGACATTTGAGCAAGGAAGAAATAACCTATGCAACATGACAAGCTGAAAGAATCACCTTAGGACCACAGAGCTAGTAAAAGTAAGGGAAAGAGTATTTCATATCCAGGCAGGGACACCTTTTCATATGTTTGAATTCATCTGTTTACTCTGTTCCTGAGGCTTTCTCTTTAGAACTAGGTTTTTGTCACCTGAATGGTTTTTTTTAACAGTCACTTAAATTTTGCTATGACTAAACTGGCTATTATAGAGATATTAGTGTGCCATGCTATTCTAATTCAGCTAGGTCAAATTCTTGCTCTAAACCTAAAGGATGAAAAATATATGAATTTTCATCTGCAATATATGAAACAGAGTGGTAGGAAACGTCTGCCTTGGGGAATTGGTGTGATTCCAATGGCACAAAAGCATCCTTCTGCTATTTGATAATTATGAAAACTTTTTTTTTTTTTTTTAAAGCATCAGTAACAGCTGCTGACTACTAGCAAAACGTCTCACTGTAATAACCTACAGAAATCGGAGATTTTTTAGGGGTAGCGTCTTGGGCTGCACCTGGCGCTGAAGTTTAAAGCTCTGCTGCCATCTGCAGGGTCTGTCCTTTCTGTCACTGCGAGCTGGGAGTCTTCTCTGGAAACTTCCCCATCGGAATCACACTGCAATCAGTATGTCAGACTCCATCACGACTGCTCTTTTGTTTAAATCAGTCTCACTTGGACCCAAAAAGGCCAAATAAATTCAGGGTTAAACTGTAAAGAAGTCCAAGAAAAATTTGGTCTATACTTAGCAATTTATTACAATTACCTTTTTATAGATTATGTAATTTCTGTAGTCTTATTTCTAGTATGGCAAAATATATCATTACCAATTATCAAAATTCTGGAAACTGATTAAAAATTAATTTTTTTTGAACTTCTGCTCTATAAAGAGAGCTGTGATTGCTTCTTAACATGGAACAATCCTACTCTTGGCCAGGTGACCATTTTCAACAAGTATCAGTCCAATGTAGTCTTTAGATCCCCCTATTGCTATTAGCATACTTCAAAAAGCCCTTCATATCTGACACAACACTGAGCAGTTTCAACTCTTACTGAGCTTTGGCTTTTTATGTCTTCTTCCTGCATATACAAACCACAGCTCTGAACCACATATTCCACAACTGTATTGCTGGAAAGAAAAATAAAGAGTTGAAATATAAAGATGAGGATGGTTTTCAGATTTGATCCCTCTACATTGCAGTTCTAAGAGCAAAATAAATGAGAAGGAGCCAGCACACTTGCATTTACAGAGACTAAGAAAATTTCTTCTTTTTTTTTCACCTGGAAGTGCTGGCTCCTGAGGTACCCTTTTACCAAGCCTGAGAAACAGTACTGGAGACAAACAGATTTTATTGCTGATTCCATTGAAGTTCTGACTTACCTTTGGCATCTAACAGATTGATTTGTTTCCAATTTGGAGAGTTAATTTTCAGATCATTTTCTGATTCCTCTTGATTTTTTTTTTTGCAGGGTTCTCTGTGCTACATCCAGCATGAGATCATTTTGATAACAGAATTAAATATTTAGGATAGCCAGACAAGATTTTTCTTTATACGAAGAAAAGGTAAGATTAAGTAATCCTCATCTTCAAATTTGTTTTGTTTGGAAACTGCTTTGATTCTAAGAATGACTGATTTCATGAACAGCAGCAACAGCAGCTTGTGGCTGACAAATGTCAGTCTTGAAAGCATTTGAGATTTAAAAAGTTAGAAACTAGCACTGATACTTTATTTCCAGATTTGTTTTTTGTGATACAATCATTAGACACTGCAGCCTTGAACCTGCTGTCAAAAAAAAAGAGACTGGAATCATAGTAAACATCATAATGTTTTTTCTGTACTGGTAACATGGGCTACAGACCTCCTGAGTGACTGACTTAAGTCTAAAAGTGTCATTGTTTGGCTCTGAAGCCCTCAACCCTAAGAATGCACAAGTTTCTCTATAAACTGTACCTGGTACTCTGGTTAAAAGTGGGCACGTGCTCTGACAGGTGGTGTCCACAGCCTGCAGGTCCTTCAGGAGCATCCATCTGCCCTGCTGTGGGTCTTCCATGCACAGCAGGGACTATTCTTCTCCATAGAGCATCTGCTCTGATCTTGGTGTCCCCTGTCTTGTTCCTCACTCTGTTTGTTTCCTTCTCCTCTCTCCCTTTAACGTTTTACACTCTTTCTAAAATACATTTCCACAGAGATGCCACCAGCTTGGCTGCTGGCTCAGCTGTGTCCTGGTGGGGTCTGTGTGTGGCTTTCTCCAGCTGGCTGTGTCCAGCATGGGGCAGCCCCTGACCTCTTTCCACAGGGGCCACCCCTGCAGTTTCTCTCTGCCCTGCTACCAAGACCTTGCCACCCACATACAGCAAAAAGTGACATTATAAATTACATAAAATTAACTTTAACTCATGTAGTTGTTGTTCCTGGTCCCTTCTCTCTAGAGACAGGCTAAGATTATGCAGTGGAGGAATGACTGCAAGTGGGGCATTGTGTGACACTTGCTACAGAAAATGGCAAGCAGGTAGTGTTGGAAATAGGCTGAAGAAAAAGATAGTCTTATGATTTGCACAGTTGACATAAATGAGTGGTTTGAGTTGTTCAAAGAATCACCAGCAAAGGTATCAGCAAAAGCAGGCTTAATATTAAAGTGAAAGCACAACAAGGTTTGTTGTGGCAAGGCCCATTCTACTACTTACTACATAGTTAAAGGACACAGAGAAAAATTGGACTGAAATCTAAAAAAATCAATCAATCTAAAGCTAAAATCAACCAAAAATTGTCTATGAGAAGTCTGCACATGGAAAAGGGTAAGGATAGAAATGCTGGAGGATGAAAAGGAGCAAGGAGACCCTCCCATTGAGTCACAAGGTTCAGGATAGACCCCTTGGTAAACCTCACCCTGAACTTGACCAGTGATTTAGGCCTAAAGGTTTTAACAGCACTTCAGCTTAACAGCGCTCAATCAATAGATCAATTTAAACAATTTAGCAAAATATTAATATAAAGTTTATTATAGCACAACAGTAACTCACAGTTACTTACACATATAAAGTTGTAAAGAAGCTGAGAAAGTAACATTCATAGTACACTTGCTCCAGCATATTCACACCTCCACACAGGCAGTGACCTAAAGGAGCATGTACAAGGTATGTATATACCAGTGAAAAATCCCCTAGAATTCAGCACAATACTCACATCAGGTGCTTTTGTACCTTCTCCATGGATAAAGGGTTGAGCCTCTGGGAGTGGGGGTTTCAGCCCAGGCTCCATCACAGCCACTCAGTGGCAGCACTCTAAGCATAGCAAATTTGAGAGTTTGCTGGTTCTAAGAGCTGTCCCACTGAGGAGAGGACTTCTGGCTGTAGCCCAGTGCAGTCCAGGAGAGCACAAAGGCGCTCACTCTCAGGACCACTGCTTATTTTAAAGCCATTACAAATTGCTTTAGACACAGGATTTTCCATCCTGACCGCAATTCATGCTGGAAAAGTTCCTTGAAGGTTTGACAATAGAAATGTTATTCCGCTTAGGTTGTTATTCAGGCAGGAAAACTAAGTTTCCAAGGCTGTTTGTCAAGAAACAAGCTCTGTAGCCAGCTCCCAAGTTCCTGGGAGCAGGTGCTGTTTCTGATAAACTGAGACGAGCTGAGCACAGGTGCTGCTCATCAAGGCCTAAGGAGCATTTTTGGGATCATGGTGTGGCCTGAGGAGAAGGGTGGGGTGTGTTACACCACCACAGCAGTAAAACTGTACTCTGGAGAAAGATTTCATCCTGATCTTTGCCATAAAATTACTAAACAGTACTTAGCAGCTCTTTAAAACAACAATGACCAAGTTCTCTATGGCAGAGAGATATTTTTCCTCCAACACTGTGACTCGCAGCTAACAACCTAACTGAAGGAGCACACAATCAGATCTTTAGCCACAGAGGCAGATACCTAGAACGAGACAGGTATTCTAGGTATGATAGGAGATAATGAGGACCATGGCATAATCCTGAGAGGATTTACAGAGGGTAAAATCAGACAATTGCTAGCTGAGGTCCAGCTAGAGTTTTAACCACAGACTAGAAATGCACACAGTGCTGAGCTGGCCCCTCCAAAGCTCTGCACCACACTGCATCAAAGCTGACAGACTTCACAGACCTGAGCTGACTCTTCACAGCCTCTGAACTAATGTCTCTGCATCACTTTGTGACCCAGATAATTCATCCATACATCAGTAACAACTGCACATCCAAGGATTCTCAAATTGTTTAATATCCAGGTCCCTTTTCCCAGAATTTTCATTTTTCTGTGCTCTCTTTGCTACACAAAATACACACACACACTCCCCCTCCATGCCTAAACTTGAGACTACATTTTCTACTACCGTGTATGAACTGGCAACTAAAAGGTACTTGTCCAACATCATGAACACCTTCTCCTGGACAAGCCTGAGAATTTAAAATTCAGGATTAGGTAGCTCACTCTTGCTCTGGAGAACTTGCTCAAGGTTTCCATTGTGTTCTTTAAAAGCTGTAATGCAGCTGGAAAGCATTTTCCATTTTGCAAGTCATCAGCCAGGACATCTTAAAAATGTTAAATGATTTGTTTAAATTAAAGTACTTGTTCTATGCTTGAGTTTAATGCTTTATACCAAAATCAATATGAGCACAATGCAAATCAGGTCAGAGAATTTAAACAATTGAAGAATCTTTGTTCTGCTTTTCAAGACTTCAGACTATTTAGTAATAACTTCCTTCTAAAGAGTAAATAATATTTCTACTATCCCTATATTCTACACTAGAAATCCAAGGAAAAATAGATCACTCACCAGTCTTTGCAACTGGAACAAGCCCTGTCTATTTTAAGCAGGAGTAGCTTAACAATGTTAGGCAGTAAGGTAGAAAAATCATAAAGAAAGGCTTCATGAAGTCAAGCCTACTCTCCTTTTATCAGTGGCTGGCCTTGTCAAGCTAGTACTTTGCAAGTTCCCTTGTGAATGAAATCCTGGTGTGAGCAGTTTGTTAACATAACAATCTATTCCTGGGTGAAAAACAAGTTGCACCTGTATAAACTGTTTTACACCATTAGAAAGAAAAATTAAAACTATCTCTCACAAAGAACTTTTCCTGCACGTACACACTGGGGGTTTGAGTGACCAATCAATACAGAATAACAACTTGTTACTAACCAATAAAGTAATTGGCAAGAAAGCTACTAACGAATTGGAGTCACACATGAGGTCTGTAAAACTCTATAAAAAGGAGTTATGTGAATAAAGAATGGGCTTTTTCCACCATGAAGAAAATGGAGTCCTGTGTGATTTATTCCCATAGGCAGATTTCCCAAATTTTCAATTACTGAAATAATATCACCTATTGGCTCATGAAGTGCAGTGTTATTTACATTACTTTCAAATGCAAATGACAATGCCTCTTGCTGAAAATTGAGTCCAAATCTGAAATCACTTACCATTTTCCAGTCAACTAAAACAAGCATGCTTTTCAGGAAACTCAGATTGAGATCTAGGTCTGGATTAGTGACTTCAGGACAGTTTTCCATTCCCAGATACTAACATTCAAATACTTATTTTTCAGCAAATGTCAAGCCAATTCCACCAGCCACATTCACAGCAAAACCCAAATGAACACATGGCAGCACTTTACTAATCTCTCCCTGCTGCCTGTTTTTCCCATCGGGGTGGCCCTGCTTCACAGATTCTTGTTGCTGTGTAGTTTAACTTGCTGCACATGTAGGACGTCCATTATTTGTTCTACATGCCAAGATTACAGTAAATGTGCTGCAGTAAATTCATTAAGAAACTCAATTTGTCCTCCTTTTTGTGTTGCAGGCATGGTATCTCAGCAACAGTCATGCCTGCTTTCCCTCTGCAGATGCTGTGCTGACTCACCTACTCCTTGATACAGCAGCTTTATTTGGCTGTGCAGCCCAAGTGCACACATAAATACAGCATTTACTTCTCCTTCTGTAGAGCACTGAACCAAGCAACTTCCAGAGGATGAAATATGGTGGGTGGGTTTGCCTTTTGCTGGGCATGTGCTGCTATGGGCCCGGGAGGTAGGATTAAGGTACAGCAAGAAAATGAGTTCAAGCTGTCAAGTCAATAACCTATGAAGAAATTTTTGGTTTTGTTTCACTTCTGTCAGCTGATGTACTATACTTTTCTCCATAAACAAGCAAAATTCCCATGAATTCTTTAAAGATCATGCCATGCCAAGCACCAATAACCGTATAAGCTGTTACTTGAAAAAGAGTTACGGGCAGTAAAACATTGTAAAATAACCTACATGGATTTTAGTAAAACGTATAGATTTTAAGCTGTAAGTTGAGAATATAAGAGCTGTCTGAAGCTTTTAAAAATACTACTTTTTGGAGTAAAAGTGATATAATGTGCCTTTTTAAAGGCACATTATATCAGTCACTAAAAGAGAAATAGCTCTGCCAGATAGACCACATGAAAATGCAAAACCAGTGAATGTTATACAATACAAATGCAAAACAGTAAGTAAAATGCATATCTTATTTTAATTTTCACTTTTCTTTTAGGTTTCTTCCACTTTTCACTGCTTGTATTGCTTCTGCTACTTGCAATTCTTCATTGCTTCTGGTAATCTCAATAACTCTTATCTTGACTTAATAATCTGTTCAGTTAATAGAAAAATCAAAACAAAACAAAACAATCAATTGAATCAACTGCAGAACATTTTTCAGAATGCACTAAACTGAAAAAAGAAATAGCAGATTTAAAAGGTTAAATATAGCTAGTTAAATACTTCCTTATCTTTTAGTTTTGTTCATTTGTAAATTTGACTTATTGTGTATACTGTCTTTATTCATCAGATAAACTTTATTATCTTTATTCATCAATTACGAATTCCAATTTCATAACCATTAATATCACACATTCTAATACAGCTGTCAGCTTCTCTCTCTCTGACCTCTTGTATAGAGGGTGATGAAAATGTCTGGAATATCTTCTCATCCCCTGAAGAAATGTAAGAACTGCGCTCCCAAATGGCAAACTAAACTGCCCAGTGACATCACTATTTGGATGAGATTGCTCTGGAGCCCAAGACCCAGGAAACCAGATTTGAGCTGGAGAACACTAATCTGGGGCCAATATTGGACCAGCTATGGTATAAAGAGGTATATCCAATGCTGAATAAATGAGTAACAGATAGTGAATGCACTGGATTTATCTCTAGAACAAGGAGAATCAGTTCTTGTACAGCTCTTGTCAGTTCTTCATACACTGTTGTTTCACCTTCCTTGTAATACTCCTATAAACAGCATGAGACTTAGGGATTTCAACAAATATCTGAGGAGAAGCTGTGTGTAAATGATTGTTACAGAATGGCGTGTAATTAAAACACTAACCCTTAAAAATTGCATCAAAAAATTGTGTCAAATCATTCTGTAAATACAGCTAAATAGTTTCCTAAAAGGGCTATGGAGATCATCACAAAAAAAACCCTTCTCTCTATGAGCCTATAATTTTCTGTGGTGACATACGTGTTTACTATTCTGGGCACAGATGGCAGTCCTGTGATGAATTTTGGAATTCAATATCCAGTATTCTGCCCATTAAAGTTGGCTGTTGTGTGAGACAATTCTCAGAGTCTAGGTTTTTAGGCTAAGAGAAAAAGAAAGTGCTCCCTGGAGAAAATGGGTATTGGATAGTGTCACTTTGGTTTTGCCCAAAGGGAGTTTGAGATACTTGCTCTTCCTCCAAGAATTGATCCTTTTCAGGTATTGTAGAATCTCTGCAGTAAGATTAGCTCTGTCTCTGGAAAAAGAAGGTGGATCTCATCAACAAAAACCACTGTATTTCTACATGTTCAGGAGAAGAATACACAACTTCTGTACTTATAGAAAATGTTACGAGAAATTGCTCCCACAGTCATGGAATAAATAATAAGCCAATTAAAATAAGTGAAATTATGTATTTGTCTGGAGCTTGGCAACATGCCCAGCTCTGCTGTATAGATGTGAGATTCATAAACACCTCTTTCATCAAACTGACATTATCCCCCAAAATTATAAGAAGAGACAGTTAATATGACAATTGAGATGTCAGAAGAAGAGATTTTGATCAAGGATTAAAAAACCCTATTCATCTACTCTACAACAGTGCTGATAGTACTCTCTGATGGTTTTGCTGCCAAAATTTCTGAAGTGAAGTAATCAATAACGAAATCAAGTAATCAATCTCTCCAAATTATATTATACAGGAAGAAAACTAATTTTCAGTTACTGGACACTATAGGAGTCTAGAAAATGAAGTGAAGGGAAAAGCCTGTACTCAACTGAAGCTGCTGAAACTACAGGGGAAATCTAGGTCAGCAAAATTCAATTACAAGAGCTGTGTAAGCAATTGAAAAAAAACACACTAATATTCATTAGAGGAAAAAAGGGATTACTTTGACTTTCAAAAATAAATTTAAATTTGAAAGCTTAAACAGTCACAAAATATATGTTTGAATGTGATTATTCACACTTTAAATTCTAAATGGGAAATGTGCGGGTAAGCTGCACAAGTGACAATTATAATGCAGAAACCATACTGCTTTAGCACTGAATTAATGTTATAATTTGAATCATGAATATCCACAACAAATTGTTCATAAAATATTCACGGAAAAACGTTTACAAAATAAATTTACAAACTCGGGCAATAAAGTTATTGTGAAGATTTTTCTGAGCATTTTGCCAACAGAAAAAAGAAATAAATGTACTGAATAAATTATCCTCCAGAAATAGCCTCTTATTTTGTGATTATTGTGTAGATTGGCAAAAGTAACAGAAACTTTAATGAAACTGAGTATTAACATTTTCTTGTACAATTTATTTAAATTGGAAACTTTAAGGATTTTTAAATTGCTGTAACTTGCAAGTCTATCTCATTTTACACAGTTGATTTGGGCATATTATTACTACACTGGGATGGCCTTGTCCTAAATAATGTTCTAGGGAGAGAAGAATTGTATATCCTCTAAGGAAGGGGATGTTTTTAATGTTTTGAAAACTACTTGAATGCTCTTGTCACTATTGGAATAAATTTTCTCACGTCACTTGAGGTAAGATATTGTGTGAAATCTAAATATTGGTCACCCTGTCAGAAACCGGTAGAAACAGAACCAGATTAACAGACTTCAGACAAATGCAGACTAATGCATTTCATTTTGCAAAGATATTTACTGGCAGCTCCATTTATTATGCAGAGCGTAACTTTAAACGTTTTGGGGTAATACCAAAAGATTTGGGGCTGAGTTTAAGTAGACTGTTATTTTTCTTTCATTTACACTATTTTATAGGTATTGATTCTCAAACCAAACAATGCTAGGTATCCATTTCCTATATATCTGGTGTTACATGCACATATCCAACACATACAGATGTTAAAAATAAACATCACTAGCTGATCGACTCTGGAACACTTTAAACTGAAGTGTTGTCCATCAGCTGAGATCTTAGTATTGCTTAGCTACAAAAAACAACTCTAGACTGCTGTTAGAAATGGCATATATTTGGCTAAAAATAATGTCTTCTAGAACCAATGCAAAGAGGAGTCTGAATCCTATTGTATCAAACACTTTGAGTTATAGCTGTAAAAATATCTCACTAAATACCATGGAAAGAGGCAGGGCAGATTTAATTGGCTATTTATTCTGTTTGTAGAAAGACCAGTGACTTTACTGCCTATAAAAATTACAACTAGGTTTCATTCAGAAGTGACTATTTTAAGCTCTCTTGCACAGCTTCATTCCTGTGAGCAGCTGTTTTAATTGCAGGAGATTAAAGGGATTACACTTGGGAGTTTAAGTGTAACCGCAGCATCCATTTTTTCTCCCTTTGGGGCATTCAGCGTTGCCCTCCTGTGAATGAGTCATGTTTCAGATTCTAATAATAGACCTCAAGCCTAACCAGTAGTACCTCACTTGAATCAGGTTTTGGGGGTTTCCTACAGCTTTTCGTGTTCCTGTAAGCAGCTTCTCCTTTTACTCCTCTCACGTGATATAACCCTGAGTTTGCAGTTAAAGGTTTCCACAAGCCAGGTCCATCAGTTACCCCTAACTCAATACTTCTGCTCCACAGTCCTATGTCCTCATGCCATTTTACTTCCAGTGGTAGTTAATAAATGCGATAAATTAGATCTAAATATATTAGGAAATCTAGTTACCAATGCTCATATGTGCATTTGAGAGGTGGACCTATACAAGCTAGTGAAAGCAAAGTATAAGACAATGAAGAACCATTGATGTTTAGAAGCTGAAGCCTTTCAGCCAGTTTTGGACTGCTTACTGCTAAAAAAAAAATACTTTTGAATCTTTATATTAAGATGATCATGCATCCTTCTAAAACAGAAGATTCTTAACTCCTTTTGGCTAAATCCAATAGAAATTTTTCTCCAAGTTTGCCATGGACAAGAAGAACAATAAAATATATAGCAAATGAAAGCTTAAAAGTAAACCAAAAATAATTATAAACTTATATCTCCTTGTGTGAATATTCTTTCTGAGTTTATTTCTTTCCATTTAAATTGATTATGCACAGACAGTACAACTGAATTCAATCATTACAATCTCATAACACACTGAATAAAAGGTAATAGCAATAGATTAAAAACATCCAAAAAGATGTTCTAGAAGACAGCTGTGTAATGGAAGTACATATCTGCACCAAGACAGAGGACTGGAAAGAAAAACAAAAGATTCTGCCATCAAGTGGCTTGAGATAAGAGTCAAAACAAATAAGATTTTTTGGAACACAAACTGCCAGCAGGACAAGGCAGCAGGAAGATCGTGGAAGAAACAGACATGGTCTATTGATGTTCACATATTAGCTCTCAATACAGGTGGAGAGTTAAAAAATAAACTCCAATCATAAAAAATAACTCCTATAATATAGGATATGAATAAATATTATACCGACTAAAACCAGGGCCCACAACTCTGGTTGGTAATTCAGACTGAGGCTTGAGAATGATAGAAAGCTTTATAATGAATAAAACTTTTGCCTAAGTATTGTCCTAAGATTTAAGCACTTTCATTGTGCAGATGGTTTGACAGTTCCATGGGTCTCTGTGGTACTTGCTGTCTAGTTACCTTGGTACCTCATGCAGAACCATCTTAAGCCTGTCCTAAACCACTGGCTACCAAAAGAACAGCAACATTCCTGACACCTTTTTGTCTCCTGCTTAGAGATCCTTGAGTGCATTGAAACCTTAATTACCCTGACCAGCTTCACTCAGGAGCTCCTTCCAAGCTTTCAACACATGGGCCCAGGAGCCTCACTGCAGCTCAGACCAACACCTTCAGTCTCTGGTTAAGCTATAGGGGAAGTGTGTCCCTCTCCAGTGGTGTCACAGCTGTGCCATGCCTGCTGTGTGTCCCTTGGCCATGAGTCCTGGCCTGTGGACCAGTTTCACCATTTGACCTTGGATCTCCCTTGTCACTGTGAACTTCCCTGGTGATTAGTGGGCTGTATCTGCCTATTTCTTGTGATACTGGCTTTATAATTTTCCTGAAAGAGATATGAAACAGGCAAATTTAGACAACACCTATTTTGCCCATTAATGGCAAATAAAAATGCTTTCTTTTCATTTCCATTATTTGGTCTCTCATTCTTATATATGTAAAAGCACAAGCATTCATTGAAGATGTAGGATGATATTACTGTTTAATGAACTTCTGATTGTGCTTTGAGTTGTAACTATTTTCATGGATTCTCCTGGTCAAGGATGATACCAATTGCTTTGAAGCTTGAATGAGATTCAGAAGAGTTGTTATGAATGACTGTACACACTACAATTGAAGGGGAAAAGGGAAGGTTGCAGGTTTTGGTACTTTGTTTTAACAATTCAAAGTAGTCAAAAAGTCAGACTACAAGTTATTACTTTTCTTAAAGCAAAAAAATATATTATCCCTCATATAATTGCCTGAATCTGTGCAGTGCCCAGTGAAAAAGAATTCAGACCATGAGGGGGAGACATACTGAAATATGCATGGGAATAAGAGCCTTCTGCCTCCTCACAGGAAAACCTCTCATGTTCAAACAACCTGTATGTCATTGCTGAAAGGATACATCTTTTTTCCTGTGTGCTAATGGGAAAATGGGAAGGCACACTCAGTAGCTGCAAACTTGCTGGCACGTGAGTGCAGGATTTTCCACTGACAGGTCTTCTGCACTGTTGCAGGATGGAGTATAGACCCTGTGGTCATGCCATAAACACTGCATTCCTCCATGATCCTCCTGGCTGCTGTGTCATGGGAATTATGTCCTTTGTTATCAATACAGGCTGTTCTTGTAACCCTTGTTTGGCTGCTTCTTCCAGTGATTTCCCGCACGTGCACATTTCCATCCCTGCAGCATTCCTGGAAATCTTTGTATTTCATTCCACAAAGACTGGCCTGGCTGGATTGCTATGGATGTAGTTTGGGGGAAGTGACAGTGTCCTAAAAGAGATATTCTGCTGCATCCCTGGGAAGTTTTCCACATTCTCAAAGTGGTTTTGGTTCAGAAGTCTCAGCTTCACACCCCTTGGGTAGCACCCCAGAAGCATAAACTTGTAGGGGAGGCTCAAAATGTGCCTGGGGCGCTGTCCTGCCACTACAGCTTCCAGACTAGGACTGCCTGAGGGAGATGCTCACTTCTGTCCCAGAGGGGACTAAGCACATATCTGCATATGGGTCCAGGACAATTATCATCATGATCTGTGATGTTGCTCTCCCTGCTGAAATATTCTCTTGCTCAGCAGGTGTTTTCTTCAACAAGATGGTGTCTCTGAAGGTGATGGTGCTGCATTATCTGATATCTCTTCTGGTCAAGGATGAGGACGAGGATGCAGGTATAACTATATGTTTGTGTGTGTGTGACAATGTTTGAAGTGAACTGAGCCCAGTCAGTGGTAGCCTCATGAAACCACTGACATTCAGGTGTCCTGCAGCCCTGTCTGTGGGGTTCTGCATGTCCCTGGAGCTGGAAAGAGATCCCACTTGCATGAGGGAAGTGCTACACTTTGCTATAGGGCAGTAAGGTGAGATGTGATCCCACTGAACAGGGTGCTCCTACCCTCCGGTTGAAACTGTGACAAGGGACATTTATGGTCACAGCAAGGGGATGTTACAGTCCTCAGGACAGAAATGGCTTTCAGACACAGACAGGCTGCCTGGTGCTGCTGTCCCTGTACATTCCAGCTGATGGCTGGACACCAGGTCAGGTAGAATCAGTGACTGCCTGGCTGCTCACCACATCCTGAGCTGCTGGTATCTCATGAGAGTTGTCCTGGAGCAACTGAGTGGTCACATCCTTGGGCTGAACCTTGGCTCTGTCTCTGTAACCACCTTTAGCCTTTTGCAGTCCTGTGCAATAAGGATCAGACCAACTCCACACAGACCTGGACTTTGCATCTTGGCAGGGAAGTGGCTCCTCTTCAAGTGAAATTAAAAGGAGAAACTGCAGGCTCTTAACATCAACTGGGTCTAAATTTTCTTGGCATGGATTGCTTGGTTTCCCTAAAAAGAAAACTTCTTAACTATTGTAGCAATTTCAGCAATATACAGATGATCACAGCTTTAATTTCTCAGCCATTGCCAACAATATTTCAGAACTCTTACTGAAATCATTATTCCTCCTTCAAGAATAAGTACCTGAATCACCTGAGCCTGCCTTTTCATCATCATGTGGAACACCTTAATCACACTGAAATTCCTCTCAAAAGTAGTGCTAGGATGTTAGTCCTCACCGGAACTAACATAATACATGAAGTATTATTTCCTCCATTTTGTTTTGCAGGAACTTAGGAATCAAAACTGGCAAAAAAATTTTCCAGACCTGCATTTTCTAACAGCATTTTAGAAGGACTACTTTAATGATGTATTGATAGCAACACTTGATTGCTCAGAACTCAGGTGTTCTGTGAACATCAGAAGCTGAACCTGTCTTGCAGTGTCTGAAGAACTGAAGAAATTCCTCTTCTAAGGCAGACTGAAGATTGCTGTGTTTAGAGGCATTTGCACAGCCACTGTGGGTAAGGAAGCAATCTTCAATGGAATTAAAGCTTCTCTCAAGAGCTGGCTGTTTCTTCATCTTTTAGTATAAACACAGATAGGCCTTTGAGCAAATTCTTTCAGATTAAGTATTTTTGGTGCCTCCTTTAAGAAAATAAAATAATTTATTAAAAAATCATTTTCCATGTAAATTTTACTCTGAGATTCATATTAATTTCCCATTGTTCTTTTCTAGAAGTGTATTTCTCTGAGGAAAATGTCAAGGTTTGTAGTGTTACAAGGTAAGAACAGAAAAAAAATATTTCTTTTCAGACTTAAAAATACAAGTATTAAATACCCAGGTTAGTCATATATTTAACTATCTGTCTATGCTTCAAATTAAAATAGCAGTCAGTTTTGTTCTCAGTTCTCTTACAGTCTTGTCTTGGTCAAGAGAATATAATTTTAAAAGTATGATTGCAGGCAAGGCTATAAAACAAACACTCCAGGAGTTGAAACACTTAACACTCTTGCAGATCTCTTACAAGATCAGAAGATAAGAGCTTAGCTACTTTCTTGACAAAGAATTTCTTCTCTGAACATGTGCATGAACTCTGGCAGCATTATCTTGCCCTGTGATAGGCTTAATCATCTCTGTGGGACCAAAAATGGCTTCTAGCTAAACAAGTACACTTAGCTGTGCCCTGCCTGCCAGAACTGTACAAGGAAAACTGCAGTAGGAAGTACCAGTCGTTTCCTGGAAGTAAGTTTGTCTTGTCCACCTTTCTTGTGATTTAAGGATATAACAGAATTTGGAAGAGATAAATAATTTTTTGAAGTGGAAATATTAGGCTGGTGTAGGACTCTGTCCAAGACCTTTTCATGCTCAAGACGGTGAAGACCATGAAATGATTTTTTAACATTTGGAGCTGGTCCCTTCAGCCAACTAACTAAACCCATGATGATGTCAGTGGTATACTTAAGAGACATCCCTGTGACTGAATGAAGGGGGCTAAGAACTCAGACCACATTGATAGTGTGTTTGGCTGGAAGTGACTACTGGAAAAGAGAAGCAGAAACTTATTTTTAATGAAGCTTTTTATTCAATTGTTAAATAGAAAGAGGTAATAACTTAACTGTGCAGACAAAAGGAGGAATACACCAGATATATAGAATTTGTACATTTTTATGGCTTGGGGAATAAACTTTTTCAGGAAGATGAAAACTTTGATTCTTAATAGAATTAAATTTCATACTGATCCAAGCCAAGATAGGAACAAAGTAGGAAACACATAATTTCAATATTCACAGAATAGGTTCTTCTTCATTAAGTCACTTGTGGATGCTAGATCTTCTTTGGGTCCTCACTGTAAATGAAATGAGAGAATACTTATCTTTCAGATGTCTCTGAACAAACTGTAGCATCTCTAAAATATGTATATGCTAAATCACATTTTATCTGGTAGCTAAGATGGCTTTATATTTGTAGACACAGCAATGTGGCACAGGGAGTTTCTTAATTTTTCTTTCTTTCCATGGCAACAGTGGACAGAAATAGATACTACAAAGAGACAATGCAAAATTGCTGGTTTGGTTTGGCTACACGGTCAAGTTAGTGCATTTCCATGGATTCATGCAAACTCTTTGTGCTTGTCCTTATGCCACAGCAGATACAAGGCTGCATGACACAGCTGAGCTTCCGTGCCCACCAACACAAGCTGCACTGCTGTGCAGTTGCTGTAGGCTGCAGTCACACACCAGAATTCCTTTATTCCAGCTGGCACACACTAACTCGAAAGCCTGCGGTCACTTAATTGTTTAATTGTGGCCTTAGTTCTTAATTAAATGGGACTGAAGAAAATGTGTTCTAGCTGGAAAGGTTCCAGGAATCCTGACCATGGAAATGCTGCCTCTCTTCTTGTCAAGGGGCTGGGTGACTTCGTTCACTGTAGATCTGTCTCACCCTCTGAACTGTGCCATTGAAAACTGCACCTTTTCCAGGGGAATGATATACTAAAATGCTGCATTATGATTTATTCTCTTTCTACTGTGCTAGTAACACTAGCAGTGTCATTAAATTGATTACCCTTATTGGCACATGCTTTGAAATGGCACGTATCTGAGAGGGGAGGTGAGCAGTGAATCACCTGGCTAACACCACTTATCCTGAGTGTGGCCCCATCTGCATGAATGAATAAATGGGGTCAGTGTAGAACTGATCCCTTATGTCAAAAGCAAGGAAGGAAGCAATGACTCTCATGGGAGAGCAGTTCTTCAATGTTTTTCCTGAGTGAATAGAAAGGTTGATTTGGCATGGACTGTTTTCCTTGCCATTCTCCCTGTTCTCAGACTTACCAGCAGTAAAGGTGGCTTGGAAACCAGAAGCTGTCTGGGCACCATCTGTGATGAACTCTACGAGCATAAGATTACCAGAAGCAACTATGCCATTGGGGATCTTTGATCCACAGGTGTTGTCCATTAGAACTGGAGAAGACTTGCTGGATCCATCATAAACTTTAACATAATCACCCTGACAGCCTCTGGTTTGTTGCAGCTGAAAGGCTTGAAAGTTTAGGGAAACCTGGAAGGGAAGAGAAAAATCAGCTTTTAATATATAAGTATACTTCTTTCATGGAATGTCCTTTAAAACAGACAGAATCTAAACTGCAGCCAAGCACGGACTCACAAACTAGAACTGCTTACTCAGCTTTGCCTCTCTTCCCCTGAAGTTGCAGGGCTCAGATCTAATCACTGAATGCTCCCAAGCTCAAGGAGCTTTGTCTTGATTTTGCAAACCTGAAACCCAGCTTATGAAGGTTTTTTCAAAATCACAACTCTGAATTGTCCTTGCCTATACCTGGCTTAAACACATACCTCTCCACAAGAAGTAGTCACTAGCCTGAAATTTGTCTCATGAAGAATATCTCATCTGGCAACTGCTGTACAAAGCACAAGATGCTTAAAGTAGAAGGAAGCTCAGCCATATTTCAAGACCCCTATTAATCTGTGTTTACCTTTTTGGATCGTGTTCGGATGAGCCAGACACAGTTGGTGTTATCTGAATAATTCTTTGGGTAGTTGGCAGATCTCAGCAAGCCAGAAGGTCCATCAAGAATAGTGCTGCAGCGACCTGAAGAAAAAATACTTGCTTCAGGATTGCAGAAGATTTCAGTCATTCACAACTACAATCTCTTCAGAATGGACTGATCTCTGTTTTCTGATCTGTCAGTATTCATTTCATAGTACTGGTACTTCTTGATTAAAAGGAGGAATCATGTTGTCCTAATTTCACATAATGCATCAAATAGGAAAATAGTGCTCTGAAAAGCATTCAGTTTTTATTGATTAGCTCTGTCATTTAGCAAGAGCTCTCCTTCTGCAACTCTAAAGAGTGAAAAGTTTCAATTCACTGCAGTTGGTGTCACTGTTTCCACTGAGAAGGGGAAGTTAAGTGATGTCAGAAGAGTCAAGCACAAATATGATGCCTCTGCAATGCTTAAATTCTAAGCTTAGGAGGAGCACTTGGGGTGCAAGAGGTAATACTTTCATCAGTTGTTTTTTCCCTCTGATTGAATAAATTTCTGTGACTGTATATAAAAATTTCTTCTAGCAGAGGTTACATATAAAGAGTTTAAACATACAAACTTAGAATGACAAACTTTTGAAAACTGGACAAGGCAACATGAAACTGTTCAAGTTCAAAGGAGCATACAAGTGTTTTGTTTTGGCTCAGGTCTTAAATACCAGCTGCCATGAGGAGCAGTGATATCTGGCTTTTTTGGGATTTATAGTTGTCTGCTGATTCCATTGAAGTTTAAAATGTGGTATGCAGTTAGTCCAGTTGCACAGCAGCCACTTATGCTAATAGCAAATGTGTTTAATTTAATTTAGAAGTAGTTTCCGTTTTCTCATTAATCACAATGTGCCTCCAGCTTCACTTTTGCATTCCCTCCCAGAGTAACCCTAGTGGGTACCAGGAATTCATGACAATAGTCTCACAGTCTGATGAAAAACTGCTGTCTCTGTAATGTGCCCAAATCTGAGTTGAGGATAGGTCTGGAGATACTTACTGCAGTTGTAAAGTTTGTTGATTTTGGCCACATCCAAGTTGCTCATCCCTTGTCTCTGTCCAATATGTACTGATCCATCAGGAATTGGTACAATAGTTGCTTTCCCAGTGGTATTGGTGAATGTGTATCTGAAAAGACCCACGAGAAACAATGTTCTCTAAGCACCATAACTTCTTTTAGGATTTAGTAGGATGCTTTGGAGGGAGAACAACAATTGTACATAAGCTGTTGCTGTGACTAATCGTGCTGTTTAAACAGGTCTCATTGAGATGTCCACCAGTAAGCAGAGTCAATGTCCAGATGCCCTCCTTTGCTCCCAAGCCCAGCAGTGGAGGGCTCCCTAATGGAAAGCTACGGGACAATGTATCCCAGTCCTAGGGAGCAGCTGGTCTGAACTGACTCATGATGTTTTCCTCAGAAGGGGAATTGGGGAAAATGGCAGTTAGGAGAAAGTCATGATAGAAACTATTTCTAACGTGAGATTTGAGTTCCTAAAATAGTAATGCCATGCTGCTACTTACGGGCCATAGTGCATTACTGAGGAATAGTCATACGGAAGATCCAGGTTATTGGAGTTCTCAAATTTCTTGAAGTCTGGTCTGTCAGCTGTAATATATGATATTGTACTTAGAGTATGCTTCCTACCTACTCCCTTCAGGGGAGAAGGGGGAGCTGGGAGCAGTAGGATGTGTCTACACCACTTCCTACACTGAAGTACTCACCAGGACTGATGTACTCCCACATGATCTTTACGTGTTCATCTCTGTCACTTCGAGAGTGCTCATGCAAAAAGCCCAGAGCGTGTTCCAGTTCATGCTGAATTACTCCCTTCCACATGCAGCCTGCTTTCATCACAGAGACAGTCTGTCCACCTCCTACTCTCCCATAGTTGGACCAGCAGCTGAGAGAGGCATTGAACAACAACAAGGCTTATGGGATTTTTATTGGCAGGCAGGCAAAGAGGCAGGACAGAGAACCTCCCTTCACACACCTCTTGTGGGAGTGGGAGGATTCCTCTCTCCACTGTGATAGTTAGAGTGTACAGAGGCAAAAGTGACCATGGCATATAAAAGAACAAAGTGTGTGATCATTGCTAAATCTTTCTGGACAAGTTTTTTTAGCACAGAGGCTCCTGAATTCTGACTTTATCGTGACTTTAACTCCTTTGAAATAACTTTTTTTTTCTTTTCAAAATACTAAAGACAGTATCAGAGCTGGAGATAAGATGGAGATAAACTTTCAAGCTAAGTGTTGAACAATTTTCTCATAAGCTCTAATTCTGAGCTTGATGTTCAACAGTGTGATTCAGAGAAATGTTTATTTCATAAGTTGAAGCTGGTTTACTTTGGTAGATAGGACCTACAGTATTCAATATATGTTGTGCTGAAGTGTGCATTATACCACACAGAAAACATGAGCTTAGACATTCTTTCCCCCCTAATGGTGCTTTTACATTATTTGTATTATTTCAGGGTCTGCAGTGAGTTCCTGATGTACCTGATGAGCCCATGCACTAGTAAGGCTGCCAAGGAAAATACCTTGGTACTGTCACAAAGCAAAAGTTTTCTGAGGTCACGCAGAATCAGTGTAGGAAAGGATTGAAAAATAGAGTAGAAATAACCTGTTAATTTGTCATTCAACTCACCCATCAGCAGACCTAATACTGAGGTAGTCACGTTCTGCCTTGCGCTTCACAAAATTAATACAAGTCAGTGCTTCAAATTCTGCCATGGCATCATGAATCCCTTTTACATGGTTCTCCTCTGGGGAAGAAAAGGTTAATTTTAGGGGTCACAAGCAGACATTAGCAGATGCGATTAAAATCTCACATATTCTCAAAATCAGGGTAAATGAGGGACAGAAACATTAGCCTAGATTCTTTTTTTTTTTTTTTTCCTCAGTACCGAATTTTGATTAAGATTTTAACAACCTGACACAAGATCCTTTATCCAGATATTTGTCCAAACATATCCAGGTGCCTCTTTTTTTAATGACTTGTTCTTAATTATAGTGGCCATTTTTAATGTATCTTATTAGACAGTTGGAGACAATTAAGGGAAGCTGTTTTGCTGATGAAAAGCAGATCACTGAAGCTCCACTGTAATAGTCATGAACCTTATAGACAAAGGTATTCTGGAAGACACCATTAGAGGGAATGGTTATTGTTGTCTCCAAGAGATCAGTCCCAAAACATGATGCAGGCAAAATGTCTCAATGAATATTTCTGGTTCAGGTCCTTGTAAATTAAAATTTGTCTGTGCTTGCACAGCACAAGTAAATCCTTAGAATTAATTTATTCAACTGTTTGTGTTCAGTTTCTCTCTGAAACATATGGGACAAAACCCATTTAAAAAATAATTTCTATTCAAACCCACCATAAGTAGGATCCAATTCATAGGGAATACGAACAATCCCATCACTGGACTGGGGCCAGCTGCAATGGCGACAGTTGATGGCACTGCGACTCCTTCGTGGAACTATGTCACCTTCCTGCAAGAACTGGGAGCTGTCTGGTGAGAGAGAAAGGGAGGAAACATTTGAGCCATAAATTGCTGGACACCTGCTAAGCACACTTGGAAAAACTAGCAGTCTCAAAAGTAAGAATGATGTTTTACTCTGGTACTGTTTATTCACCCATCATGTGACACTGAATGAATGGCATCAAATATCTCCCCAGGAAGGTACAGGGCAAAAGCAGGAGGTGCCAATAAGGAAACCCAAGAAGGTGGGCAAACCAAAAAAAGGAGTGTCATCAGGAGAAAACTGTAGGAATATTCGGTGTCTCATTCTACAGACTACTTTACTTCAAGTAAAGTCACTTGAATGACTCTTGGAGGAGAAAATGTGAGAAAAACAAGCTGATAGATCAGGGAATGTTTGGAAGGATCAGAGAAGAGGAAGTCTGGAGCAGTGAGCATGGAACTGATGGTAGCTTATCTAGGAGTCTGCACTGGAAAACCATATGATGGCTGAGTGCAAGTGATGCTTCATTCAAAAAAAGACTGTTAAAGCATACAAATACCCACATTTTCTCTTTATGTCCAAAGATGTTGAAAGCTAAAGCTGAAGAAACTGTCTGAAAAGTTTTCAGTTGCCTCCACACCTGGGATCATCAGTACTGACACAATAGTTTAAGATGCTATAGGGCTTCAGCAGACCACACCTTAATCCCAGTGGTATCTCTTCCATGGTGGTGTGTAAGATGGGAAACACATCTGCCCAGATTGTGGTAAGACATGGTACCTCCCACATCACCCCAAAAAGCAACAAAGACAGCCCCCTTATAGACAGGAATTTGATGGCATTACCTTTGTTAACTTTCAGAATTTTGTTAAAAATATCTTCATCCTCCTCATCAGTTTCTGTAGGCAAAGGAGATTCTGTGCAGAAACACAAGAGTATCACTTTCTCGTTCCCAGAGGAAATATGAATCCTGATTTTTTACTCTGATGATGCATGATTTCTCCAGTGACTCATGTAAAACTTAGAGAACCTATTTAGGGATTGGGAGGGATTTGTTCACTGACACAGCCTTGAGAACCTCCTAGCTGTGTTTTTTTTGGCATTAATCTAGTCCCAAGAGCCATTCTCCTTCAATTATTTTATTCTCTCCTTTTTTCTTTTCCTAGCCATCATATTTTTAGGCCTGAGATGGCACAGTTTTACTTCTTTATGAACAACTCACACTCAAATCACAACATACGATACAGAAACAAAACCAGATGGAGAGCAGTCCTGCTACTTCTTGCTGGACATGATCACCTCCTGAAAAACCCTCAAAATCAATGAAACTGGAACTGCATTCCTGTTCCACGGGTCAGACTGATGTCCCCACCTAAGCCCAGCATCAGGGACTCAAAGGCCTTGCCAGAAAAATCAGCCAACTCTGCGCATTATGCAGCAAGTCTTGACATCAGTAAAAAGCAGAAACACCTGACCTCTGTGCTTCTAACCTTTAGAAGTGACCTAATTCAGAACATGAATTAAACAGAGCTATTTTTAGCAAAAGTAACAGCTGAGGTTTTTAGCAAGGCCAAGCAATTGGACAAAACCAAGATACTCTGCTTTGCATGAAGCATTGTGGTGAGTGCATTCATATAAAATTCCTCATAAAGGTTAATTTGTATTAAGTCTGTGTTATTTTCTGAAGTAACTGAGTAGATAACAAACAGTATATTCCCTCAAACATGTACTTGTAGATGGAGTAGTACATACCATATATATTTTCCTCTGTAGTAACCTGCAAGAATGATACATTAATATTAGCTCACAATTTATAATGTAACATTAAATTAAATAATAAAACATATAAATTATCAACAGCGTCCATGCTAACATTGGCAGTATCATTCACCAATGCAGCTTTTATGTACTGTGCCATGTATAGAGAAGTACCACGGGGTGGTAGATACTCTGCTTTTGTTCCTTGGCAAATAGGGATATCATATAGGCAATATGAAGTCTGGAATAAGGTTCAGATAGACTCTGATGCACAGCTGAGCAAAGACTTTTCTTCACAGGTGTGGATATTAGTTGAGTCCAAGAGTCCTGACCGTATTTTCCACAATGTTGAACCCCAAACTGATCAGAAGAGCTGAACTAGCTTTCCTTACCTCAGTAGGTTCTGTTGCTAAAAAAAAAAAAAAAGAAAAAAGACAAGCATCAGACTCTGAATGCAACTTCACAGTGTTCAACAGCATGGATGGACCTCCTCAGCCATGGGAATGCCTTTGGCAGATCCCTTGCTTGGAGGCATGGAGGGCAATGGAGTGCACAGCTGATGCACAGGCACAGAAATTAAAAATATATTTAATCAAACAACTATGAAAATTCCTAGTAGACTGTGCTGAGGAACAGACTCATGATCATTTGCCATCTAAGAATCAGCAAAGCATTTTATCAGTTTCAGTGTGGAAAATTGCAAAAGAAATCAGTGACAAAAAAAAAGCTTTGTCCCCCTGCAACAGGTGCAGATTTCTCTGCAACAGGTGCAGGCTAACCAGCTCAACAGTAACCCTGGTTTCACAGTGTCAAACAATAAGGTTCTAACATGTGATGGAGGCTATAATTTAGCATGGGGAAAATGATCTCAGCTTCAGTATGCACCTGATAGCAGCTTGGTACCATTCTGAGTCCTAAGGTGCCTTTCTACTGTGATGTCTTCTGATTTTTACCAAACATGAGAATCTAGATACAAACCAGAAGTGAAACTCTGACCTGATGTATGAAGATGAAGATTTCTATCTTCATTTTGTAATATCAAAAAAGTTTAAAAATTGGAAGGACCTTCAGAGGACATCAGTTTGTCTGCTTTCCCTGAAGCAGAAACAGTTTTATCTGTATTATTCCTGACCACAGTTTGTTTGACCTGTTCTTAAGTATGATGGATATGTTGCAAGCCTATCTGGCAATCTCTTCCAGTTTCCTAATAATTGCAGTCTTCCTTGTCAAAGTGTGAAACAATTTTGTTTTTTCCAGTTAACATTGAAACAGAGAACACTCATGTGAGCAGTCATTATTACCAAGCCCATCTGTGCCCTAAATTTTACTATAATTTTCCTCAGTAAAATATATACCAAGCTCTATCACACCTTGCAGCACCATTTCCTTTTCATAATTATTGCTCTAATGAGGAAATCTCTTCAGACTCCATCTAGGACCCACAACAGAATTGCTTTTACTGTGCCAAAAAGACTTCAGTCTGTGTTTTCAGTTACATGGCAATGGATGTCCACTACTGTGATGGTGTTTTATTATAGAAAGATTTAGTCAGTTCCCACCAGCTGCGTCAGATCCATGGCATATAAAAACATTCTGCAGGGAAGAACATTTTTGAGATGGGTTGACCAGATCCAGAATTTATGTACCCAAGAGGCACTAGATTGAGTAGTCAAAGCCAGTGGAAATTAGGCTCCAGATTCCTAGGCACATAAAGCCTGCAACTTCTTTTTAAAACCCAAATGAGACACCACAGAAGGCGTCTGCCATCTCCTTGATGAAATGAACATCTGGTGTGATAGGGCTTTCAAAATTTTAGAGCTCACATTTTCCCTACACTCTAAATACTGAAAGATGTCTCAAAAGGCACAAAAAGCAGTAACAACGATAAATTAAAACTCATTGTATGCATTTGTCCCAATAAACCTGCAACTTTGAGTCTGAGCAACTGACTACCTTGAACTTGAGCAAGAGTGTCCCTTGGTCCCTTCTAAATCTACTGAGCAGTAATTTTACAACATCCCCTTTTCCCATGCCATAAATGACAGTTCAAAAGCAGAATTTGTCAATTTTCTTCTGTCACTGACTTGCTCTATGTCAAGCAAATTTTTTCAAGGTGTCTTCTTTTTGCACACATTACACCCAGCCTGTTAGTTTCTTGCTGTAGTTAAAGTCTGCCTACAGTTTTCTTTCCATTGGCCCCTGAAGGTCTGCAATTATCTCCTTGTATTTTACAAGTTAACAAAAGCTGTTCAGCTAAGGCTGTTCCAAACCAGAACAAAGCAAAGCTTTCTTTGATGTCTGACATCTTTTTCATACAGATGAACGGAGGCAAATGATTAGCAGTCTTATTATAGCATTCAACTTAATGAAAAGGTATCAAGATGTCTAATTAAAATTTTATTTTCAAGCCTGTGAAAGCACATCTAAATTAACCTAATAAACCATGCCCCAAAAGTCTGTGTAAAGCACAGCTTTGTAAAAACACATCTGCACTCAGCTCAACAACAAGTTATGAAACACAGCCTTATTCAAAAGGCCTGTCAGTGCTTTCACATGCTCTAAAGGCAAGTCAAAACCAAGAATGTAATAAACAGTCAAGAAATAACAGGTGCTTTTAAAATACAGTATAAATCCTACTTACTTGTTGTGCTGTTTTCATAATTCTCCTGCAAAACCAACAGGTAAAAGACATTATTCTTCCATAGCTGACAAATGCAGCAACAATAGTATCAAAATCAGGACGAACAGAGGAACTAAATCATTATATTACCTTTATTTATTATGACATTACTAATATTTTCTTGCAGAAAATTTATCAAAGCGGGCCTAACAGCTTCACTCCAGGAAGAACAGACCAGCCCCAGTGGGGCACCGCTGCACGGAGCTGCTCTCACCTGAATGGGGAAGCCCAGGGCGGCGGGGAGCAGGAGCGCAGCGAGGACCAGGACCAGCTCCATGGCGCGGCGGGGACACAGCACCGGGACCAGCCCTTATCCCTGCCGGACCGGCAGCTCTGCCGCTAGATATAGCGCACAGCCCGCTCTGCCCGGCCTGGGAAAGCCTGCCCCAGCCAATGGGAATCTCAGCAGGAAGCAGACTTCTGCTGCTGCCTCAACAGCCGGTTTAGCCCCCGGGCATCTCCGGGTGCTGCGCTATCGCCGCCGCCCCGAGCATCCCTGGGCCTCCCACAGTCATTCATTCCTGCTGCTCTCTAGAGCTGGCTCAGCCACATGCTTGTGCTGCCATGCACTTCCTCTGCTTCTTAGAGGATCTTTCCTGAAATGTTCGGTTTGACTGTTACCACCCTTGCTCCTGGATAACTCTCCAGAGAGCTGGATTGTTAGGGTTTTGGAGATTAGGTGGCTTTTTCTTTATGTCACTGAGATTGCAGAAGGCCGTGACAGTATTGTGTTGCTTTGAAACATAGAACACATGGCTACCCAGTGATCTTATGGATGTACTTTCCCTGAGACAGCTTATGGTTCTAGAAGTACAGATTTTTGGTTTTTCCTGTGTGTTTCTCGACGTTTCACCATGCCAGGAGTGTCTCCTTGCTCCATTGTTTCTGGAGTTCAGTCTGACAGCTATAGGTGTCCTTATGAATTTCGTGACCAGCAATCAGAGCGGAGGAAAAGAGAGCAGCAGCATAAGCAGCACTTACTCATTCTGAGAATGATTAACAGATTTGCTTTGCTGGAGTGCACTTGTCCAGAAGTAGAGTGCAGTTGTCTAGAGGAAGCAGTGAGCAGATCTAGCAAGAAATGCTTGTAGGAGCCACACCAGCCACCTGTGCTCTTTTCACAGCAACCTCTTCCCACAGCACAGCTCTGCTTACTGAACCACTTGCTGAAGCTGCTGTAGCTGGGAAAGCATCTGGTCTCTGATACACTTCTGGGTTGTGTCAGAGTACATTCTCCATGCATGGAAACTGAATTATAAAATGCCCTAATTCTGTCTCTAGACCATGCTGGTGCTCAGATACCCGCAGAGTAAGTTTTAAACCCACTTATTCCTTATTTCTGTATTGAATAAGATGTTCTAGAAATTCTCTATGTTGGTGAATGAATCAAGAATCAGCAGAAGGCTTTTGTCTATTTATCTCCAAATCATATCCAGTCAAGAGTAGGAATTAGATGGAAATGAAATATGAACTGTGTTTGAGAGGATTACTCTGTATTTTAGTGACGGAAAGTTCACAGTGCACACTGCCAACTATTTTAGGAAAATCTGGATTGACAAACTCCAGGGATGAACTTTGATCACCCCCACAGGAAGGCAGCACAGGGGGATATTACTTTTCTGTCCCTGCACACTGGCTGAAGGAAGGTCTGCCCCAGGCACCGGTTAGTAAACAGCAGGGTGGCACATGGTCCTTGTGACCATGAAAGAGCATCAAGCAGCCATTGTCAGCATGTTAATCCTGTTGTGTGTCCTTTGTGCACATAAATGTTCTCAATAAGCAATGCTAAGTGTCTTTTTTTTTAATATTTGTCTTTCAGAAGGATGAAAATCTTCCTTGTGCTGAAGCAAAGCTGGGCAGCTCTGGTTTGCAGAGGGAGAAGGGTTCTCTGTGTTTCTCACTCAATGCAAGGACAAAACAAAAGACCACGATGCCAGATACTCTGGCATGCCAAAACCATACCAAAACCACACTGCAACACGGAGCTTAAATATAATCTGCTTTCATTAGAATTTCGGAGAAAAAAGGAAAAATCAGACCACTTTCAGGTGGGAAAGCCAGTCTGGGAGCAAACTGAAAGGTCAGAGGTAGTGAGGGCATTAAACAAACTTAAGTTTGAAAAGCAAGATAGGAAGGTTGGTAATCTCAGCATCTTTGTGGCATGTTGTTGAGAAAATACTACTCGTGAATGACTGATCAGCTGCCTGTGCTCAGGAAAGAGTGAGGCAAAAAAGATGCAGCATGTTTTATCCTGAATGTGTTACTATGCTGACAAACTAAACAGTTCATGAAATATGTTGCTGCATGCCATGTTTTCCATAAGCTAACAAATAGTGCTCAGGGGAGAGGTGGCTTTTTGGGCTTAAGGACATGGCTGCAAATGTTGCAGCTGGTGAAAAAAAAAAACAGAAAAACACAAGAGAGTGAAGGGGGGTGCTGGTACTCATGGTTCCTAACAGTTCTGAAGATCTTATCACCTTGTGCCCTATTTAGATTCAATATTTGCTTATTTTCCAAAGCCCAATACTCACAGGGGAGGAATTGTCAACAGACCTGTTTTCACTAATCAAAATACGCTCTAATTTATTGAGATATTGTACTAACGTGACATAGTTTTACTAGATACAATGAAGCTGGTACCTCTAGTAGAGAAAATGCCCCAGAAATTGTCTTGAACCCTTAGGAACCAAACAAGGACTTCCTTCACAAAGAGAGCTGTCTTTGCATGTATACAAGAAAAGCGTGTGGGAAGTTTTGTCAGACCCGAGTTCTCCTCTTAGTATATCCCAGTTTCTGGTGGACAACAGGGATTCCACAGATTTTGAACATGTGAACAATTATTAGCAGATGTCCAAAACCAACATCAGAATCTCACAAAGTACTTGAGCAGTGTCATGGTCTGCAAGAAGTCTCTCAGCAAAAAATAGCACTCCTCCTAAATGAACACCCACAAAACTTGGAGTTATGCCTGTTACACTTGTTCGCAGAAATCTGTAGGCATAACCAAGAAAATAATATACAGACATACCAATTTATTTTTTTAAATTGTTTTCTCTTCTGTTGATATGGGAATTCACTGCAAGTATATATAGTCAAAATCAAAACAGCAGATGCATGAAAGATACAACTCTGCAAACATCTTTCAGATTTTGCTCAGTCATATGTCATTTAGTCATATGTGTTATTCTCTTTGGAGTCTTTCACTGTAAACAGCTTCCAAAGTATAACATAAACCATCAAGATTTAATTATGGAAAGAAATTGCACTAATTGCTACTAATTGCTGTGCCATGAAATGAAGGTAAAAAATAATTCCAGGAACTAATAGAAGCCTTTATGCTGAACAGCTTGTGGAAGTTACGTGATAGCTACCATAACTGATTCATGGTAAGATGCTAACTAATCTTGAAAGTTTAAAATCATCTGACTTTACTAAAACCAACCATTGAAACAATGGTATAGACCACAACACATAACTGAAATTGCTGTGGATTGGCATCACATGAATAAACACCACACAATTACATATGCAATCTGGGGTTAATGACAAATCTGAACCAGGAATATATTATTTTAGGTAGAATTGCTCAGTATGATTTCCCAGGAATGTCTGCTTTGTGCAGCATTTCAGTATTTTGGCTCACTTTCATTTGGCAAAGGAATTCTTGTTTCCATTGAGCTCTTGGTTCATGAATTCTGAACCCCCCATCCTCTGGGCAGTTAGTCTGCTCCTGTGCAGTGCTTTCAGCTCAGGGCTTTTTGTCTCCCTCTCGCTAATTCCAAGTGCCCTAATCACACAGAAATAACTTTCTTTTCTGTGGTGTCTTTATGATCAGACACTTTTCAGATATAAATCAGTCCTCACACAAACTTTCTCTGTGCTAGCTTAAAGGACTTGCAGCCCCTTAGTCTAATAATTCCACTCTTCTTGATTCTACAATTATATTTTCATTCCTTCCAAGTTGCCAGTGCCTTTTTGGAGTGCAATGATTAGGAGTGGACAATTTCAGCAGAATGCATGCCAGCCAGTACTGCACTTTGCTGGTTGAGAGTGTTATTGAAGCACTGGCAGCTCCTGAGGGCTTCACAAGGAACCAGCACAGACTTCAAGTCCCTATATTGAAGACTGACATGTGTTATAAAAGACAGCTCTAGACAAGTCAAAGTGGAGTTAGAAGCTGTTTCCCAGTGCCCATGACCATACGTGTTGCATTCATAAATTTATTTGTCCTTCATATCCCTCTCCACATTTCTTTGGATCCTACCTCCCAGAGAAGACCTGGAGCTGTTTGGGTTTCTGGTCCACTTTCTGTTTTTCTTTCCATTTTTGGGGGTTTCATGTCATTGCTAACTCCATCTGGAGCAATGAATCCACGATTTGCAGGTTCTTTAGCAGAGCACTGACACATCCTCCATAATATTAATGACTCGCTCCATCTGCAGTCCTAGCCCTGACTGTTTACTGAAAGAACTCAAACCTAAAATGATGAACATTGGCTTGCTATTGGTTAGCGACTTCTCTATTCAAAGACCCAAACCTAGAAACTTTGAACTTTAGACTGTTGTCAGAAGACGGACAATGAAAAAAAAGATTTTTTTATGAGTTCCTCTTTTCAAAAGAAAAATATGGAGAGAGGAAAAAAATAGTAAAGAAACAAGTTGGAGTAGTAAAAACATTGTGACTTCTAAAATTAAAATTGAAAACATGCTGATTTTCATTTCAAAAACAGATTTCAAGGCCAAATTTAGCAAAGCATAATTTAGCAATTAAACTGGCATTTGTAATGATGTGTGATCCAATGGCTATTTGGGCTAAGGGAAGGAGAATGGAAACTGGAACTTTAATTTGGATAATTCTAATAATAAACTTCTGATTGCCTTGAAAAAAACAACGAATTCCTTTCTTTTATCAGGAGAAGCCATCTGATTTGTCTGCTGCCCTGAGGTGAAGAAAGGATGGATCAAAGGGTTTACTCTGTGTTTTCAGCCTGCAGAGCAATGTTATGCTGATTGCAAAGGAATCCATGTGATGGGGTAAGGTGCAAGCTGTTTGAGCAGTGCCTGGGGTCATTTTTGGTCCCTCTGCCCTCTGAAGGGAGACACCCAGTGCTGCCCCAGCTGGGGACATCTCCTTGTGACAGATTATGCAATGCCAGCCAGCTTCCCTGCTTGGTTTGATCTCCTGTGAGCAGAAGTGTCCTTTTGCCTACAGGGAAGTTTTGCTTACAGTAACCATGTCATGAAAATTACCCTTGTGAGTGCTTACTTGGCAATTTAACTAAGGCAGAGGAAATGTCTCTCATGTCTGCCTCTCAGATGAGTGCATGGGAGCTGCCTGTGTGTACTGCAAGTGGCAGAACACACATCTGCTCCATAAAGAGTCCATTAGGGATAAGCATTGTCCCTCGCTCAAATATCACTGCATTGACTTCTTTTTCCTTTATCCCTCATCAGAAAGGCTGTGCTCTCTGACTGTCCTGCTTGTCTCAGTACCTGTCTCCATACCTTTGCTTGTTATTCACATATTTGCTTCCCAACTGTCCTCTAAG
Organism: Passer domesticus; assembly: GCF_036417665.1. Classification (NCBI taxonomy): domain Eukaryota; kingdom Metazoa; phylum Chordata; class Aves; order Passeriformes; family Passeridae; genus Passer; species Passer domesticus. The sequence goes on from NC_087479.1 coordinate 40,210,023, forward strand.
CAAGATTTTTCAATATTTCAATGGGAGTCTCGAGAAGGCTGTTTCACTCTTACTGCTCTTTTCTGATGCACCAGGTTAGTTTATGGATTTGCTTCCTCTTCTGGGAGGATAATTTGTAGCTACTCTCATGTCTCCTGAGCAGCTGAGTTTGGACACTCTGCAACTTCTGACTTTATCTGGATCCACAGAAAAGTACTTCAGGAAAAGTTAAAGCTAAGCTCTTACAGCCCATCTTGTTTTAAGCGAGCTGCTATCCAGGCAGATACTAGTGGCTAAATATTAACATTGGAAAGCCTAATAATAAACTTTAAAGTCATTGAAACAAAGAATCCGCTTGCATGCTCCAGGAGTCTTTTGCCAAAAAGAGCATTGCCTCCAAAGAAGCAGCCAACGATCTCTGAAGCTCTGACCACAGTGACTGGTGCAGTGTGGGTTCCTGGGCGTGCAGGACAGCCGGCAGCGCGTTTTGTTCCGTGTCTGTTGTGAGCATGCAACCAAAGCCTGGTGGGCCTCAGACAGCCACCCTGAGGGCCATGGTCTGGCCTGGGGGCCGAGGGTCCAGACTGGACCAGCAGGGTCTGCCACCCCACCAGGTGGGACAGCAGCAGAGCTGGGGGTAGCAGGGAGAGTGACTGGACAAGCAGGTTTGATGCAAGGGATGCTGGAGCAGCACCAGCAGAGCTGCAGCAGGCAGGGAGGAAGGGTGGGAGGCCAAAGGCTTTCCTGCTTTTTGCTGTCAGTCACTGGGGTGGTTTGCACAGCACAGCCTCGGCCAGGGCTAACCACCCCGCCACATTGCTGGGCTTTGGTTTTCACAAAGAAATAAATCTACCGCTGCCACTCATGATTTACCCATTTAACAAGAAAACCACCCTTAATCCCATCTCACTTTCTGAAGGATACCTACTCCTGCCTCTTTCTTTGTGCCATGCTAGGGTTCCTGTTAAAAGCACATCCAAAAAAATGTGCCATCATGGATTTACCCTTCCAGAAATTCCATCTGGAAAGAAAAACTTTTTTCTGCTATTTTGCAGCAGGAGGAGCAAAATGTGTACATTTATGTCTGCATCTCTCTCCCCCTTCCACTACTGATCTTATTTGAGTCCCCAGGAATTTCAGGATTTTTTACCATAGGGTCTGGAAGGATCCTGGAGCATAAGGGTGCCGGTCTGTTGCTTTCACCATTCCTTTGGGGAAGAGTGGACCTGACAGGAAACAGAGGATGGCTGCTACCCAACCCATGAATTATCTATCCATGATGCTTCCCGAGGGAGCTGTGGCTACATTAACCTTGACTCACAGCTGTGATTACATTAAAGAAAAAGCTTCCACAGGGGCCTTTCTTTTCCACTCATCTGCAGTGACTATCCCATTAGTTACTGAACACATTAAAGGCACATTGACACATTACCTACAATTACAATTCTGAAGTCCTTCCCAGGGCTCCCTCTGTTGCTCAGTGAACACATCCCTCTCCTCAGAGTAAGTGCAGTTGAGATCAATTAGAGAGGCTGCCTTGAGATCTTCTTCTAAAGAGAAAACCTATCTATGTTTTCATATATAATTTATTTTAGATTTATCTAACTAGCTGATAGAAACATGCATGGCCAAATCTTAATGTTAGGGCCTTTGAGTCTAGCCTTTTGGCTTTAGATTAATCTTTTCAATTCTCCTCACTGAACTCAGATTTGGATCTCAGTTCACAGGTTTGTAGGCAGGAAAACCATTTATTTGTAAGATTTGAACTGCAGTTCTGTTTTTCTACAGAGATAGTTCTGTTATAAATCTGCACATGATGCAGTATGAGTTCAGCAACAAATCAAGGTCAAGACATTCAGAGAAATCTTAGAGGTCTGCTTCCATGCTTTGCACATGTATTTTCCTTCTGTCTCTGATAAGAATGTCATAAATAGGTTCTGTGTGGATATTAATATTCCTCCTTTAAATAAATAAATTCTTTTTTGTAGGAAATGGAAGTAGTGAATGATGTGAAATATTCAAAGTAGTCTGTGCAAATGAGAGAAGGGTGGAGTATTTATTACTTTCTTTATTCTGATAATCTCTTCTGATCTTGAAGAGAGAGAGGCCCGTGTGATGCTCGTTTTGGACCATCATAAAAAGGGGAAGAGAATGTAGAGCTCGTCTCTCCAAGAATTTATGAGGGCCATAGAGGCAGTCTCTGCGGCCTGCCATTAAATGAATTATGGTTGTAGCCTCGGATCATTGCAATTCTGATATCTTAAGATCTGTTGAAAGAACAAGGACTAAGGTGCTGGTTTGTGTGATGACATAACTGAAAAGAACAATAAAATGCAAACAGAAAAAGAAATACATATATCAAATAGTCAAGTCAACCTTTTAACCCAATAAACCAGAAAAACTCTCTTTTTTTCCCCCAATCATTAAACTAAGTGGGCAGCAGACTTCCTGACCTACTGGTCCTCACAGGAGCAGGACCACATGTGTCTCTCCTTGTGGGTGTACTTGATCAAAGCACTCACAAACTGAAGTGAATGGGGATGTTTGCCGTCACTGAAGACACTTGTCCTAAATTATGCACTGTTAGGAGACAAAGATATTTTTTCCATACTCTAGTGTATGCTAACTTCGGCACATGGTTACCCTAGGGTGATTTAAAGAAGCCTTTCATTAAGCAGTATTTCCTAAATTGCAACGTGTATGTAGCACCACATTTGGCAGGGATTGGGGTCTTATGCCTTGTTTTTTCTCTGGCTGTGACATGAGCCAAAGCAGGTTTGGGAGCTTCTTCACAGGGTATTAGTATGACCCAGCAGGCTCTGTGAATTCCACTATGTCTGGAACAAAGTTACCTAGATTTTCAGGATGTTTAGACCACCTACATGGTTGTTATAAAAAAAAAAAAAAGGTTATATATGAATCATAGTGTGGTTACCATGCACCCATCATTTCCTGAACTGAGCAGAGAAAGCCAGACTGGGTAAGATGTTGTAGGCAGCCATCTCTCCTACACACCTGCCATGCAACCGCTGAAGATTACACAACTGTCCCTGTTCCACAGACAGGGGCCAACCTTTCCCTCCTGCTGTCTGGTACCAAGTGTGTCACAACTTTGAACAGAAATTTTGACACAAGATTCATGTATTTTGACCACAATTTAGGTGAAATGCAAAATTTAAACTTTATTGGAACAAAATCTCTTTCTCTTCTAAAGCTTCTAAAGCCCAGCTTCAGCATGATTTAAATTTTGTCACATATTTTTGTCTGATATTGCCATGAAACACCTTCAGTGGAACTTCAGTGGTACTTCAGAGAAGTACAGACAAGAGCCTGACAGTGATGAAGAAAGTGCAAACTGCTGCTGATGTGACAAGTGTGTGTCATGCTGGGGACATCCAAGATGTACAGGCTTGAGTGATGAGGGCTTTTGATACATAGTGCTGTGAGAGATGTTGGTTTGTAAAGGCAACTTGCATGGGACAATCATGAGTTTTAATATGATCATGGTAGGCTTAAGCTCATTTGAAGTCTCTTGGGAGATGACATCAGTGTCAGTCTGAGATTTCACATTGTAAGAAAACAGATCAAACAAATGTTGGTATGGGATCTGTAATCTATTTATGAAATATGACAGTGGGAATGGATCAGGAAATGACTAAGTGGAGATAAGGTACAGAGAAAGAAGAATCAGCTATCGTCTCAATAGATAGTGGATTCTTGCACGGTGAAGAAAAGGGAAGATGTACAAAATGAACAGATAAAAGGGAAAAGAGAAAAAGGAGGGAAAGGTTTACGAAAACAGAGGGAGGATACAACTGAGTTTTGAATGTCATAGCTGTGTTCAGGAAAAAAAGACAGTGAGCTTGCCAGTGTAAGCACAGAAGTGAAGTAGAGACTGTGGAAACCAGTTTGGAAACAACTGAGTCAAGTAAGGGAATTTGCACTAAGGGTTTCACTCTTCATCATTGCTGTGTCAGGTTTCCTCCTACCAAACCCAGGGAGGAGCCTCTGACCCAGTTTGCAGATTTGCAGCTCGAAGATTGTTTACTCCAGAGTCTTGACAGCAGCCAGGGAACAGCTGAGGACACAGGGCTTGAAGTCAGTGAGCCCACTGGGGAGATGGCAGTATTCTGAAGCATAATTTGGGCAGTTGTGAAAATTAAGGAAACAATTTCCTAGAGCTACTGAAAGGAGCACACATGGGAGGGCTCCTTTCAAATTTGGATGTAACTTTTTCAGTCTTATGTTAGGGGAAGGTTTTGTCTCAATGACTTTGAAGATTGAAAACTGTGTACTAAGCAATCACAGGCATTGCCCCTGTGATTTCCACCACAGAAGTGCATAAGTCCTGAAGGTGGTGGCTATCTCAAGATCATTAAGATTAGGTTTGACTGCAAATAAAGGTGTCAATAAAGGTGCTGGCAGTAGTGTAAAATGTGAAAGACCTACTGCTCTGTTTCTCACTACACAACATCAATTCTGAGCAGCAAACACCTATCAAACTTGACCAGGATGAAGTCAGATCTCGCTGTGATCTCAATCTGTAAAGCTAAACATAGCACATTTTTCTGCAAAAACCAAAACCAACTCCCTGTCTGAACTATTTCAAAGGAAGGCATGGAGGCCAGAGAGATCAGAGCAGTAGAGGAGTAAGGATACTGTAAGCACAGATCCATGCCACTCCTGCATTTTACTCGGTGAAAGGCATCTATCCTGATAGCTGGAGGCTGTTTTCTGTAAGGGCTGTTTTTGTAAAGGGTGTTTTTCTCTGACTGGAAGGTCTGGCTTCATGATCTTACGTGCCAACTCATTTTATCAGAGTGCTGGCTGAAATTTGTATAATAGCAGTGTCATGGAAAATATTTCAAAGCCTGACAAAATCTTATGGGTCACAAGGAATGGCTAGAGGTGAATGTGAACAGAATATAATTTCTCAAGTTCAGAAGTAGAAGATGTGATTCTTTCTTATCTTCACTTGTTTCCTCCTCTTTGTTCTCTGTCTCTATGTCAAGGAACAGGATGAAACAATGTCATCTTAGGGAAAAAATATTACTGTACTGTTCTTGATATTATAAGGACTAAAAGTGATTCACCATTAGAAGTTCAGAACTACCACTGCTGAGGTACTTGCAGCTTCTACTGATTAAGGCAGCCAGCAAAAGACCCCAATAAACATAGTGAGTGACTACATGGAGCAGATCAGTTCCCAGTCTGTCAGTGCCTTCCTGCCTGTGCCTCTTGGACAGATGGAGGGGATACATGAAAGCTTTCACTGAGACTCAAAGGAAACATGGAAGGAAACAATAAGAGACCAACAGCTGCTGACAAACTGCAACTTTACATGAGTCAGTGACTCAAAATGTTTCCAAAACCCAAGCTGATTCTCTGAGCTTTTCCTAAAAGATGTAGGAAATAAAATGTGTATGGCATGTGACATCTGCTAGAATAACCACAGCCCTCTCTGACCCTGTGGTCTCTGTCTGGCAAGGGCCAAAAGTGGCTGCCTAGAAAAGCACATAAGAACAGGGCAAATATAGAGGACACTTCCCCCTTGTTTTGAATGTGACTCCTATTTGAATCTACTCTGTAGTTCTTATACTGGAATTGGGAAGCTGATTCCTAGCCAGTTTCTCCCATACACTCAGGATTTGAGAGACCTCTTTCCTCTTCCCTTGCAATATCTCTTTTCTGGGCTGAGGAGTTGTAAATTGCTCTTTCATTCCTTTACACAACCAGTTCCACACCTTGAATTATCTGTTCTGATCCATCTGTGAACTTGATTTTGTTTGATGACATCCTATTTTAGACAGGAAAGGCAAGAGCTGCATGTAACTCTTAAAGGAAAGGCTATCTGCTCCAGAACTGCAATTAACTGACACAAAAGCAGAAGTTGCTTTGGCCATTTTGCTGCTAGTTTGATTCTTGAAGTGCAGTGAAAAATATGACAGCACGTTTTGATGGGTCTTCCCTATCTTTCTCTGGAAGTATTTCTGCAGTGACAGTGGTATCTGCAGTCTGAGAGGCAGTGGGACGGGGAGCCAGATGTGGAAGGCAGAGCCTCCAGGCTCTGCTGCCAGTCCAGAAGGACTGCTTGCCTGCTTGGTCTTTCTCACACAGTGGTACCTCCTAAAGGACAGTTGTAGGTTACCTTTTCTGCAGTTTAATACCACACAGTGCTGCTCACGTTCCAGTGCAACTTCCATGGAATTTTTACCATGGAAATGAGCACACAGATCTTGCATAAGTCAGGCCACAAGTGCCATGTTGGGTATAAATTAAATGAGAAAACCCCCATGTAATTACGGTGCATATTTCTAGCTGCTTAAACTGTAATATCAGCCAGTAATTTGCAATAATATTTTTCTTTATCTACTCCTTCTTTGAGAGACGCATATAAAACCCAGATGTGTTTAGTATATAACCCTGATTCATTACCAGAGTGCATCTTATCAGCAAACTATTCACAGTTCATTTGCAAATAAAGTGGTGTTATCCTGTATTAAAGGTTTAAAGACAAGGCTGACATGAAAGTAGATAGAGCTAAGGCTTTATAGGCAACCATAATTCTTGAATTTCCTGGCTTTGCAGCCTTAACACAGCTGGAAATATAATTTTAGCTAAAAGTACAAGATCCAAAGATTTTCTCCACAAAGTATCCTTTAAAGCATTGGTGCTGCAAAAGGTTGAAACTCTGGCATGTTATAAACTCTAAACAGAGACTGTAAGAAAAATATTGTCACCTCTAGGAGGCAGCCGTTTATTGCAAATACACAGTGTGCACTCTGGTGTTTGGCACTTCGGAAGGCTTTGAAGTTTCTCAAATCTCCTGTGGTTATAAAAAAAGTCTAATGGAAATAAACGTACATTTGCAGTGGAACTATCTGCCCAGAAATAATCTCTGCTTCCCCAGTCAATCAAGAGCCGGTTTCACATTAAAATGAGTTAGGCACAAAACAAGCTCTGTTTTCCTGGATTTTCAATAGCAAATTAGCAGAGTTCAATGGAGAAGCAGGATATCTATCTGTGTGTTATCTGCTCTCAGCAAGATACCCTCCCCCATACAGGAAAGCATTTACTCATTTGCTTAACTTCACCTGTTAATTGGGCTCACACTTAACCTTTTGTCTGCCATTTACCAAACAACACTTTCCTTTCAGTTGCATTTCCAGTGATGCATTTTTCTTTCTTTCATCTGTGTCTGTCCTGACCTGGAGCTGACATTTTCTTTCTGAATCTCCATTACGGACGTGCTGAGACCTCACACTAAAGCAATTCACCTGGTAATGCAGAGATATTGTTTTTCTGCTGGACTATGTGGTATGATGTGACCTTCTAAAGCTGCTTTTCTCTTTGCAGCTGGCCCTTAGATGCTCTCAGAGGAATTGTGATTTTCTGAAAACTTGCCTTATACAATAATATTCTCTTCACATGCCACATAGTCCCCATATACATATGGAACACAGGACAGACAGTGGTGCTGTAACTGGTGGCTCGAGATCAGTGGAGACCACAAGGGAACAAAAATAGTCCCATAAAAACAATCTGCACAACACTAATCTTGATTTCAAAACTACCCGTGATGGACAACCCTGCGCAATCCCCCAGAGACTGCTCCCACAGAAATTATGCTGACTGTTGGAAATCTGCAACGTTTCCACTCTGAGTTTATCTGGCATCAGCTTCTGGCCATTAGCTCCTGGTAACACAGTGTTTGCTCATCAGGCAAGAACCTCTTTCATCAAAGGTTTATTTCACAACTGGGTGCTTAAGGATTTTGACCAAGACAGCCCTTAGCCTTTTCATCGATAAAGAGACTGTCTTTCCTGAGGCACACTCTGATCCACTGTCTCACACCCCTTCATTCATTCATGTGGTCCTTTCCGGAACCCACTCTAATTTTCCTATTTTTCTTATAGTGTAGCATCTAATAGCATCCTGGTACAGCAGTCACACCAATGCCCAAATCTCATATTACAGACCCTTCCTACTCCTTCCGTTTTTGCTTTTTGGCCCCTTCTTTCTACTTTCTAGTATTGAGTCTTCCACCCTCTGACAGTATTCATCCAAAGTTGCTGCAAGGGATGCAAGAGATGTACAGCAGTCAGGGTTACAGTGGTTGCTGGTGACAGGGGTACATGGCAGCCTCCTGAAACAGGTATATTTTTTCCACAGATCTCCTGAATTCCACAGATTTTAATCTCAGGACAGTTTAGTGTCCCAGTACAGAATCATTAACCACAAAACCTATACACTGCATACATGCAACTAGCTGGACCCTCCACAGTGCTAAATCCTTATCATCATCCTGAGGGTAGAAATGTGGCAAAAGACTACACACACGGCTGGCAGGTGCTCCTGTAAGTCTGGAGGTTCCAGGAGTTCTACATCCATTAACATCAGATGAAGCACCACACCCTGAAGCTCATTTTGTTGAGGCTGGTCATCTTATAGCTTCCTTTTAGAAACTGAGTCTTTGTTCTTCCCTTAATTACTTAATTTACTTGATTTATATCTATAGGTCTGTTTCAGTGACAGTGATGGAGGGACCAAGCCCACATTCCTCTCACAGATCTTCTCTCTTTATTTTATTTTTGCATATGAATGGGTAGAGACAACTGCTTTGTCTTAATAGTGCTGCAAAGGATTATTTCAGTGGTTTGTTAATACTTCACTGTCTGGGGAACGAATACTTCACCACTTGGAGGAAGACAGAATCTCTTTCTTAGAGATTTTACAATCTGAGGCAACAGCACACAAAAGCATAAGGAGTCAGATGCAGTCATTGCAAGCACAAGACTTTTACCTTCACTTTTGTTTTCACAATATTTCTACTTATTATACAAAATACATGGCAGCCTTATGTGGTCTTCTGTTACTAACTGACTATTTCAGTGCCCAAAGTGGATGATGTAAACACCTTAATACCTTGCTATGATCTGGAAAGTTATTTTAGACCACCATTCTGTTCAAACTGTTCCATTTGTGTAGCACAGAATCACATAACAAGTCAATACAAGCGAAAACATGAGTTTACACCTTCAGGCTAAATCTGACTGTCACAAGGATTTCCCTGAAAAAAAAAAAAAGACCGAACAACTTTCCTATTTCCATCTGTTAACTCACACTTCTGCCTGGTGAAATGCCTCAGTGAGAAACAGAGTATCTCTGATACCAGCCCCTGTGGAGTGGAGTAGGCTGAGTCAGGGAAAATAGTGTGCAAACATCTTTCATTCAGATGTATATCAGCTTTTCCTTCTGGATTCTGGCACTTTAATTTGTGTCTTCAATTGTCAAAATAAAGGTTGAAAATCCCACCTGCTTATTCAAGTGGTTGGCAATTATATTAAAGGGCTTCTTTTTTTTCCCTTTTTTTTTCTTTTTTCTTTTTTTTCTGTTACAGCGTGAACTACAGCTAGGCAATGCAAAAGCTCTTGTAATTCTCCATGTGAGCTGTACTACCAAGTCTTCATTCAGAGTAAGCCTCTTTCATACAGCCAATGAACAGAAAGGCCCAAAATGTCAGCAGAAGAGCTCACAGCAGGAACAAAGAATCTATAGGCACCAAAGGTTTACTGGTACCTTCTATTTTGCCATCACAGAGTATTCTTGTCTGAACTACTAGAAGCTGAAAACCATGTATATGCTTTTGTCATTCTTATACATACCTAACATCAGAATCTAGAGAAAATATGTGGATAGAATGACTGTGAAATATGTTGTCAGGCCTGAACCTGTCCCTAAAACCTGGATTGCAGAAACAGGCTTTCATCTTTCTACCTTGGCAAGTCTCTTTCTTATGGCAGATGCGACAGATAAAAAAGCTATGTGATTCTGGACAGTATCAGTGTGAATGGCCAGTGAGAAAGGTTACCTGACCCCATTTTATCCTACTACTGCTTTAAAGAAAAATAAGCAATTTAATTGTTGGGTGTTGAAACAAGCAAACCTAAAGATGACTTTGAAACACATTTCTGGCCCAATATTTTTAGAACAGAATGTGCTGAAAATAAGTAACCATGCAGTGGCAGTACATGCCAAAGCTACAGTTAAATTATATATCTGTACGTGCATCAGTTCACACACAAAAGTCTGAAATCTTTGGCCTGTCACTTGTAGAAGCTGATAATACTGATTATGTTCAATGTCTGGGGATAGCTTCTTTGTTTTCCTAGCAATAGCAGCAAAAGACTGTTGCCTGACTATTACTATTAAAAAATGGTATCTGAAAATGATTCTGTGCCTATTACATTTCACATCAAATACAATTTCTGGCAAGGAAAACCTAATCTGCCTATATAAGCAGGCAGAAAATATCTCAGAGATTATGCTATTAAATTATTGTCTTGCAGAGATACTTTGGTGTGACCTTACTTCTACAGCATGTTGTAAGCAGTCTTTGTATAATTCTCAGAACAGCTTGTGGAAAACACATCAATATTGCATCTCATGAATGGACTGAATGCCTTCTCCACTCCAAATCTCTCTCACTGTATTCTACCCTTAACAGAACCTTTTTCCTTTTCATGTTGTTTCCAAATCTCTGGGGTCTCTGATCTAGCTGTGTTAGATTTCATTGGCACTCCTAGGAAGAACCCATCCTGTAGAGGAAATCAAAGGCATCTAAAGAGTGTGTCCATCTTTTTTGTCATCTTTCAGACTCTTCTCACTTCTGCTTCTCTTGAGTGGTGGTAGAAGTCCATAAGAACTTGGTTCAATCTCTAAACTCTAGATGAGACTTCATGGCACCATGATTACAATGTTACCTGTTCATCTGTGGGCTGAATGAAATAGCTGTTAGATAAGTCAGCAAACGGTTGGAACAGTCTACTTGTGGCAGAGAAAATTCACTTCAGAAGAGGTAATTCAATTCAGAAGAGGATGCTACTCAAGGCTTTGGAATCTCCTGAGATACGAAAAATAAGAAGCAAAGGGATTGTTTAGTCAGATCACTCAGCCTCCTCTGTGTGATGCTCTTCCCACTGCTGAGCACAGGGAGAGGTGTGCCAGTGGTCCAGCCTGGTGCACTAACTTTTGTTCTTGTAGATAGAGGACAAAGCTCAAGGTTTTCCTTCTGTGGGCTGAGCTGAAAGACCAGTTTCCATGGGCTCAGCAGTTCATTAGGGAACTGCCTCTGCTTAAGGAGTCCATTGGCATTTGATCCTTGATGGGGGGGTCATGAGGCTTGGAAGCAAGATATGTCTGACAAGCCAGATAGGGTGAGGAGAAGGGGAATGTGCACTGCAGCCATTAGGATGCTGCAGTGCTACAGAGGAATCTAACAATTAAAATGAGACTCAGATGTGCAAAGGAACTTTTGTACCATGGAGGTGAACATGTCATCAAGGAACAAAGGTTGCGTGAGTTGTCATGAATAAGATGTGAAGCATCAAAGGAAAAAAAAAGTTAAGAAAAATCTATGCAAAACCTGAGCTGCAGAAGGATCAAAACACCTGAATTTCTAAGCAATTCTCTGTACATAGTTAATTTGTTTTCCTGATCCATGGGCATCAACTATATTCCAAAATAGAATGACAAACTCCCAGTAGAATTAGTAGAACTGGGTATTTTTGGAATATTTTGCATTTTGCTGACTATTTTCACTCTGGCTGAGAGATATAGTGACCAGAATTTTAATCACCTTCTGGCCACTAGATCCTCCTTGTGAAGTACCCAGAAAAGGGTAGTACATATCATGAGAAACACATCAAACATTTATTATCAAACACATCAAACAGCATTTATTATCCTCTTCCCCAAGCTGGGCATTCTGAGAAATAAGGCAAAAATAAATGAGTCAGAGAAAGATAATCACTCCATCACCTCAAGAGAAAACTGGGACGGACATCTAGCTCTTCAAGTCTCTTCATGCAGGTTCTTCTGTGCTCAGCAGCCCACTGCCTGACACCAGTGTGGTAAGCACTATGACTAATATCTAGCATATGTTGTTTGCTTTCTCATTTTCTCCAGAGGAAGCAGCATATGCACTAGTGAATCTTATTTGGTAGGATTTTCTGCTCTCTTTTTAAATAGAGGTGCTGCTCTGCATTTATCCTGCAGAAAGTAGCTCCAAAAGGTTCAGCTCCTGTGTTTTGAGGGGCAGGTGGTGAGGCATGGGACAGTGCTTAATTCTTGCCTATGTTTGTTCTGCAGCCTCTGAAGGATGAGAAAGTTTTGCCTGACTTATACAGAGGCTTTACTGTGACTACAGAGTTATCGTGCAATGCTATCATAACACAGCTTCTCAGGCCAGCAGCTTTTGGCAGTCACTATCTTTGCCTTAAGACAAAAAAAAAAAAATGCAACCTCTTGAGCATATAGCAAGCCAACCCGAGAAATATTGCTAGAGAGATGATCAAACACTTGGATGCACTTTCTGTGAGTTAGCTAGCAAGGCCAGCCCCTTCTGCTGACGTCTTTCCTCTCTATCACACATCAGACTTTTCCCAGTGGAGCTGGAGAACAGGCTTCAATGAAAACTGCCTGTTTGCAGCTATATGGAGATTGCAGGCACCACAATTACTATTTCCTCTCCCTGACCTGGAGCAGCAACTCCATCAGCAGGATAGAAAGGTAGCCTTGTTGCCTAGCAAAGGTGGGATGATTTATCTGTGTGTCTAGATTGGTCCCTTTGCTGCAAAGAGAATTGCTTTCAGACTTCCAAGGAGAATGAAGCCAGGCTAGAATTCGGAGTGGATGTGGGAGAGCTGCTCTCCCAGAGAGTAGAAAGAGCCACAGGGTCTCTGTGCTTTCTGTTCCTGTGCAGCCCAGGACAATGGTTTTGTCTGCTCCAGTTATAGCCCTGGGGGCTACCTTAGGGACTGCAACTAGCATCCTTGCCCTCTGTGGCCTCACCTGCTTCTGCAAATGCAAGCAACCTGGGAAAGGACTCTCAGAAAAGGACCAAGAGGACGAGACGGAAAATACTAAGCCCAGTGTGCTTCAGCCAGTCCAGCAAGTAAGACACAGTCTCTAATTTACTCTGTGATTTTTCTTTAAAGGCGGAGGGTGGGAGTGCAACTTCCCTGTTAGGGTACTCAGCATGTGATTTATGCTGCCTGTTTATCTGCTTACTGTGTTTGGGATATAACAACATGCCAGTGGGAGGAGGAGTGAGGGAAAAACAGAGATGAGCTGGATACCACAGAATTACTGGAGCAGGAGACAGCTGCCACGGAGCCAGAAAGAAAGCTGCTAATGGCAGAAACGGGGGATGAGGACTGGAAATGCTGCTTAGTTGTTAAGATAGATCAGAAGGGAAATTATTTCCTGAGAAGAGAAGGCTGGACTGTACCAGGTGGCACGCAGCATTGTGATGAGGAGATGGCTCCTGCTGAGATCTCGTATAGCAGCTATTTAATTCTATTCACAATATCTCATCGTTCTGCAGGATAGTTCCCTGTCAACAGCTGGTTTCTTGTGAAAACCTTCCCTCCTCCTCCTTCTTCCCTTCTAACTGAGGGGATTAATTATGTGTGAAGCTAAAACAAGGCATTGAAATCATAATAAAAAGCAAGTGAGAATCTAGATTGTGATGACTGGACAATCTCATCACACTGTGAATTTCTTTTTCACTTATTGTAAAAACAATGTGGAGTATGGATAGCGTCAGACATCCCTGTGTGCTCTTTCATTTTTGTTAGAATCCAAACAGCCTGATTTACTCCTGAGCCCAGGGCAAGAGTGGCTCGGGGAATTATAGAACACTTCTAATATACTGATATTAATGGGAATCTCTTCTTCAAAGGGAGGTGTTTGATGATTTCCTCAGTTGAATGTGGTCTTTAGAATAAGCTATAGCACTGGTCTGTCTCTGAAAGTATTACCTGTTGGCTGTTGCTCCTGATATTTGTTTGTGCCTGTGTCCTTTTCACTTTCACCTAACCATTCAACCAAGTATTATGCCATAGTAGCCCATTCTAAAGGCCTGTGCTCCATTGTATAACAGTCTTTGTTTGCCTTTTAATTATTTGAGCTGACTATTATTTTTGGATTCCTAAAGAGTGTAGCTGGAGTCCTAATTGAACTCGTCTGTAATGTTTGTAATTAAATATTCAGTCTTTATCTGGCTTCCACTCTTACCCTCTTAGCAGAAAAGAACCTTGGCATCCTCATGTTCTTGTTGCAGTTTATGATGAAGAAAGACAACCAAATCTACAAACAGTATTGTAGGAACTGGTGCAGATACAGAGAATGGCATTAGCAGATCTTGTTGTTGCTGGAGTGGGGAGGAGAGGTGTAGTAGGATGGCTTCACTGACCATGTATTAACTTCTGCATGGAGTTTAGGACTTCTTAAGAGATTGCTGCTAATTCTGAGCCTCCCCCCATGAGCATGTTGAATAACTCCTGTTTGCATTTTCCTAGGATGGATTTCATCTGCTATTCTGTTTGATAGCTTAGTTATGTCCCTTTCAGGCTCCTTTCTTGTCTTTTCTACCCCATAGAGGGGATTTGCTAACACCTGTATATAAGAATGTACAATGATGCAGAGATTTTTCCCAAGTTTACTGTTAACATGAATGAAAAATGTGTAACTTTGACAGCCACATCACTTTGCAAAGCATTTTTTCTAGCTGTTGTCTGCAGCAACACAAACCACAGAAAACTTTGCCATCAGGCTCTTTCTATGAGAGTTTGATGTTGTTATCTCCAAGCCCAGAAACATCTCAAATTGTCCTTTTAACTCCATCCTTGGACTGGGCTTTTTTGTTTTATACAGCTTTTTGGGAAACATTTTGGGAAAGTGTTAATCCATCCTGGATCTTGTCAATGGGGGTACTATCCTGTTTGCAGGTATGAAATAAGCACTATGTCTCCATATTGTTCAGTTAAGCCTCCAGTACTCACCAGCTATTCAGTTATGGTCCTCAAAATATGTCTACATTCATAAGTTTTGCCCTTACTTAATCCAGTATTTGACCAACAGGGGATAAAATTATTCAATCTGCCCTAAATGTATCATTATTACCTGAATGATTGCATTTTTTTAATTTTGAAGTATTATTTCCAATGCTTTATGGTTCTTTTAAAAGAAATCTGGACATATTATAGCAGCCGAGTGAACATTCTGTCACAGAAAGTGCAAAATGTTCTTAGTTTGCATATTCCATATGTTTAGCAATTCTTTCCAATTTAAATAATTCTCTTGCCAGGAACATGAATTCTCCTATGCTGTCACTGAATCAGAATCAGTCTCTATACCTTCAAGAAATGAATGTCAGTTTGAGTTCTGAGCTTGTGAAATTTTATTATCTCTATGTTTATAAATTGTTCTGTCAGGACTTTTTTTTCTGACTACATTAGTACACAGTATGTCCTAGTCAGTGTTGGACACATTTAATTATTGAAACCTGTCAGGGCCACTGATTCTGATAAACACAGATGACAAAAGAAAGATGCAGCAAGTCTGTATTTTATTCACTTGGCATGTGTCCCATGACAATGATGCTTGTATTTGCTATAGACAGAGGCTCCCCATGGACATGCCCTGCATATATGAAGAGGAGAAGTTCAAACACATACATACATCTACAAAACAATGAGAAACTGAGAAACTGCTGTAAATTTGCAAAGTCTCAGCAAAACCTGCAGAATGAAGAATGAAACACATCCAGCAATGGCAACACTATTGTGCTTTGAGTGACATTGGGCAGGGACACAGAAGGATCATTTGCAGCCTCCTTGCTCCTTTTAGTTTACTTGCTTTCATGCATTTCTGCAGAGCTCTCTGAACTCTTCTGCTTGTCTTTATTTAAGACACAACTGCTGAGTTGCAAAGGAAACTTCCACAGGGCGCTGGTATGTAACTGGATTAGCACACAGCACTTGGGAAAAGAGCTGGCAGCAACATAATAAACAGAGGCAGATGCAGTTGGAAGAGAGGGTGGGCTAATCCCACTGTGCTTGCATATGTCTCTCGTCTCTAATTCTGCAGAGCAGACAGACGAGGAATATTTAGACCCAATGGAGTTCTTAGATGCTGTGTGCTGATTGATTTTCTGACCAAATACCTGGCAAGGTACTTAGCAAGAGGAAGAAAAGGCTGTACTAACAATGCCTCAAATTTGTGTGGTGTTTTTCATCACAAAGGATCTGGAAGTGCTTTGAGTGTTGGCAGCACAGAGCAATCCAGGCAGGAGGCTCTGGTGTGTGGCCAGTGAGTGGCAGGACAGCAGCCTGACACAGCAGCTCCTGGAGAGAGGACAGCAGAGGCTGACCATCACTGTGTGTGCTGGATGTAATGCATCTGCACAACAAAAACAACCTGCCTTTTCTAGCTGCTGTCAGTGATTCCTCACGTATTCTGCTTGGTTTGCTTCAATTTTAGAAGCATGGAACACTACATTTAAAATTTGGATGAGTAACTTCACATTTCCTAGGTATTTTAGGACTGATGAGGCTCACATCTCTATCAGAGGGATCACACTTATGGCCCCATACCATGTAATTTACATTATATCTAAACTCCACTGAATGCTAGGTGAGGATGTCACACAATGACGTCTTTCTGTCTCAGCCCACTTCTCTTTCAAGGCCCTTAAAATTAGACAAGATACTATGTTGCACAGTAGCCTTCCTAAACACTGGTGCACTGGCTGCCTTGAGAAGATGGAGTCACTGACCTGATTAGTTCCCTACCACTGCCAAGTGTACGCAACCAGGATCTCCACAAGCAGAATATGACTAGGCTAACATCCAAGACAGCCCTCTTTCTTCAGCTCTGTTTCTTGAGAGATAGGTATGCTTCCTCTGGACATACAAGCTGGGACCAGGAAATCCCAACACAGACAAGAGATTCCGGGCACCATCTACGTTCATTATTAATAGGAAACAATAAGACTAATAAAAAAAATTAATTACAGTTATGAACCTTTTCTGCCTTGTCCTCAGTCTTGACCAAAAATAGGTTAGCAGGCAGTAGGTTGGAGATAATCCCACTGCACAATAATCAACCAAAATGGCTATTTTAGTTGTGGTTTTGTCTTCCTTGTTTTGGAAACATTAATAAAATCTGTTGCAAGGGTTTGGGTCACTTGCTAGTCAGCTTTTGTTCTTCCCCATCAATTAATCCAAATAGAAATGAATCAGGAATGATTCATTTATAAGGTGGCATGCTTTCTTGGGACATAAGCAGAAGAAAACTGTTCTATTCCATTAAAATATTTTGTTTTGGGAGAACAGTAATGCCTTTTCTGGTAGCCTTTGCTCGGACTACCTGAGCATCTTGCAGGTTCTTCTGCTTATCCCATGTTCATGATTCAGCAGGGAATTGAAGTGTTAAGAACAAATCAGACATAAATCCAAGTTTCAGTCCTGGTATAATAAAGGGGAAATGTGTGTCTGATGGTCAGGTGGAGCTCTCGTCCACAGAACCAAGAGGCTGACATAACCATAAACTCTTCTTGGTTTGCCAGTCCAGGGCACATTTGTTCAACCAGCTCTCCTTAGTCTTATTGCATCATGGTCATACTTGCTTCACGTTTGATTTGTCTTTGCACTCTTAACGCTTACTATATACTCACATAAAATATGATGGATTCTGTGAGATCTCTTACTCTTGGATTTGATTTCAAACATCAAAGTAAAAATTGCCATATCTTAATCAAAGCAAAATTAACTTTGTGGTTAATTTCTTTACTAAAATGAAAGGATTAATTAATGAAAATATTAACTGGTACCAGAACAGAGGAAAAATCAAATTATAAGAACATATATTTTTCTTATAGTAATCAAACATCTGTAGAGAAATAAATCTGAAAAGAAACACACCAAGTACAAGGTATCATTGTTGGCAAGAAAGTCTCCAGACCTACAGGCAGTGGTTTCTACAAACCAAGAAAAAAATGATGGTAGGACTGACCACAGGCCCTGCTTTTTTCCTGTCTCAGCTCATCTAACGTTAAGAGAATTGGAGGAGTTAATGTAATTTGTGCAAAGTAATAAACAAAGCTTTAATTTTCAGTTCAACATTAAGAAAACTGCAGAGCCAGTCCAGCCTCGAGCACTTCTGAAGTTTCCCAACATTTATGGCCCCAAACCAGAAGTAACTTCACCTGAAATTGTTAACTACACGCAGTACTCTCTAAAGACAACAGAAGAAGCAGTTACTGGAAAACATACTGCTTTGGATGAGAATAGGATGAAGATACAAGTCAATGAGGAGCTGTTTGTTCTCCCTCAAAACGGTAGGAGCTTTTGGTCTTCAAACTAGCAATCGCTTTAGTGGGTGTGGATCTGTCATACTTCTAAGCATAATGTGATTGTTGTCAGATAAATAAATGTGGAATTTATTGGATGCTTTTCGCTTTCTTATCATGAGCACTCTGAGTTTTGCTTTCAACACATTTGTTTAGTAGAAGGAGTCTGGAGCTCATAAGAACATTCTGATAACAAAGGTGTAGCTGTATCTTGTTGCATTTTTTTTTTACCTAAACATTTTTTGTTTTGAAGAATCTGTCTCCCTGGTAGCAGATATTTTGCAGAAAAGCACATTTAGTGGAGTTGTGCTGAAAGCAGTAGTCAGAGTATGTGTGAAATATCTGGCCAAAATTAGGCAGAGTATCTCCTCCAGGTCAAATGCTATTTGTCCAACAACTGTCCTAGTCAGCAACAGTGGGGCTCAAAGCTTCTAATTTTCTCTCTCCTTTATTGCCATGGTTTGGTAAGATGTTCTTGGCTTATTGTAATGTGCAGTGAAACTGAAGGCTGACACCTCAAAGGTTTTTGCCAAACAGAATTCCTGTTTCCCAGCCAGCCCAAAGGGTAACACTCCAAATCCTGAAACATAAGATTTCTAGAGCCTGAGAGAAAATGCACTCTTAATTATATGCATCTGTAGGCAACATGTCTGGGTTTCTTCCATACTGATTTTTAACTTCACAGCCATATTTTTAACAGAGTAATTTACTCTTATGGTTACCACTGTAATAAACCCTTCCTGAAGGTTTGCCAGAGACAATGCCATCTGCTGCTATTTTTACTGAGTATTCTTTTTAGTTATTTTTAATTTTTTGAGATTCTATTTTTGCCCTACTGGAAGGACAATTGCTACCTTCACCCCTCCAACCTGAGGCTTGTGAGTAAGGAAAAGAAAGTACCATGGGAATCAAATGCATTGGAGGAAGAGGCTGTCTAAGCCACATCCTTAGGTGTCAGGGAAAAGATTATCAGGGTGGAAAGGATGAAAGATGATAGCTGCATTTAGGCTAAAGCTTTATATAAGTGTTGGTGTAGCAGCCTCGCTGCACTGCTAATGGCACAAGCAAGTTTCCTTCCTGCTCTGCCTGATTATATAGCTCAAGTGTTGCTAAAATTAAGCAAGAATTGTTGCATTCTCCTTTTGATGCCACAATGAACTGGTCTGAACTGTGGCTGAGATTTTTAGGAGGAAGTGTGCTGGTCCCACTATTGTGTTCTGTGTGAATCAGAGCTGACCTTGCAGATAACAGCTTTGGATGACAAAAATCTCTGGCTTTTCTTTTAGTGTTGCAACTTGCTTTATTTCAATATGAAATACATCCTCAGCTCCAAAATCATGCATGGAGAAACTGCCTTATGGATTTCAAAGTTCATTGCCTTCAACCTGATCAAGTGCTATGGAAATGGATGTCTTTTGCATGACAAAGACTTCATTGGTAAAATTAAAAGAAAAACAAAGCAAAATGTTTAGAGAGGTCTGACCTAATGCAGAGTTGCACAGCAGTTCAAAAGCAGACTCACATTCTTATTGCAGAGAACATAAGATTTAGTTTAATAATACCAGTTAAAAGAATATAAAACAAGTAATGAGTGTCATTCAGACACCTTGGTTTAGTCATAAGGTAAAAGAGCAAGTGTGTGAACCATAATAGAGCACAAGGTGGTAGAGAGCAGAAGTCTTGTCCAAATGCTGTAGAAAGAGCTGAAAGTGCAAGTAAACAGAACAAAAAGTATGTATGATGATGGATGAAGAAGGAAAATAAATTCTAGTCGTGCCTACAAAGTGCAGAAAGAGTGAGACATTTAGAAACATAAAGTCAAGAGAAAGTGGATTTGCTGTCTTGGGAAGGGAAAGAGCTGCTTGCTAAAGGGGCTATTTCAGTTCCAGGTGTGGTCAAGGACGTGTGTGTCACGGAGCACCTGAAGCCCGAGCGGGCAGGCGGCGCGCAGCAGCCCCCCGAGCTGCACTACTCCCTGCTCTACGACCCACAGCGGGCCCAGCTGCGCGTGGCCCTCCTCCAAGGTAAGGGCACTCGGCCCGAACGGGGCAGCACACAGGGTGATTGCACCTACAGACAGCTCCCCTCCTATCTCAAGGCCAACAGGTGCCCTCAGGACCACTGGATGTTTCACTGGTGCTGGGCTGGCAGAACAGGAATAGCTGTCAATGTCACTGCTTGAAGAGAAGGCCTGGCTTGGGAACAGTTGTTTGCACAGCTTTGTCAGGAACTAGGATGGACTCCTCCAGTCCAAGACATGGTACAAAGCAACCTCTTATTTTTATTTTTTCCTTTGGTGGCAAGAGGAATGGGGTTACTACCTCCTTCCTCTCCATATCTTTCATGTTTTTCAACCTGATCCACTCCCTTCTGCCCTTTCCTCAAGTCAAGCCAAAGCCTGAGCTGGAGATACCAGACTTATTTTAAGTCCCTCTGTCAGTGCCTGGCCAGGCGGCCAGGCTCTGTGTCACTCTTTGACAACTGCAACAGCTTCTCCACTCAGGGCTGGAGCATCATCAGTTCCTCTGGGAGAGTAAAATAAGCTGACTGAATAATTCATGCACAGTGTAGATCTCTGTGGAAACCTAATCAAATCACACCCTCTGAGGCAAGAATTGAAAAGGTGCTGAATGGCAGCCACTGCTGCCAGCAGCGAGCCTACTGTTCCCCTCAGGATGGACACCCACGCTGGCTGGCTGCCACCCTGGCACTCCTGTGCACAGGACCTGCTCTGCTCACCAGTGCTGAAGAGCCCTGTGACCCACAGGTCCTGGCAGTTCAGGAGCAGCTGTCCTTGGACTCTGCAGCAAGGACAACAGTTTTCCCCTCAAAGCTGTGATACT
This sequence comes from Passer domesticus, assembly GCF_036417665.1. Classification (NCBI taxonomy): domain Eukaryota; kingdom Metazoa; phylum Chordata; class Aves; order Passeriformes; family Passeridae; genus Passer; species Passer domesticus. The sequence continues at coordinate 40,231,041 of NC_087479.1, forward strand.
CAGTGACCCCTTGGAGGAGGGGGCGTTCCTCTTGCTGCCAGAGAAGGCAGTGCAGCTCTGTTGCTGCAGCTGAAGAGGAGTGTGAAATGCCATTCTCACTCTAGACTTTTCAACATAAAAGGGTGTCTTGGTTTGAAAAGACAGATATAAAATTAGGGATGAATGTCTCTTGATGCAGGTCTTTTGGGCTTCTTTTGGGTGGCTTCTGATGGATTCATTTACCAGAGGTTGGACCAGCAGAATGCAATGACCCTTAGACATTGGCCTGGAGGGATGGATGTGTGCCAAGGGAAGCTCTATCCCATTTCTGATGTCTGTGACTGACTTTCCTGTTTTTAAAGTCATTGTAAGGAGCTTTTTTGTGTGCCAAGGTAAAAGTAAATGAGAACTGCCAATCCCTGTTTCATGCTGCCTCATTTCAATGCTGTTCTACATCTTTCAACAGAATGTGTTTTCTTGAACTCAGCTGTTGCTCTCCCAAGCACTGGCAGCATCCTTCTGCAGTGGCACAAGGACAGGGACAATGTGCAGCCTGAGGAAAACACCACAGCATGGGCTCACAGCTTAATCTGCCCCCACGCAGGCAGGAACAGGGGTCAATGTCTATGCAGCTGTTTTATTTTATTGCTGTCATGAAACAAGCAATTTAGCCACAGATATTTCAGGGCTGTCTTTTGTGAGCGGTCCTTACCATCCATCTTTTCCAGCTATGCATGGTGGAATGAGTGGGGACCAAGACACTGGCTGCCATTGCTACATACTGGGCACACTGGAGAGCAAGTCTGGCATTGCTGAGGCCCAGACAGAGCTGAAGAAGAAGGTGCTTCACACCCTTTGGGAGGAGGTGCTGCAATTCTCACTAACAGAAGAGGAGATGCCAGGAGGAACACTGACTCTCACCCTGAGAAACTGTGACAAGTTCTCCAGGCACAGCATTGTGGGGGAACTGAAACTGAACCTTGCTGAAATGGAGGAATCCTTTGGGAAGGCCCAGTGGGAAAGGCTGAAGAGCCCAGAGAAGGTATGGACTCAGTCTGCGTTTGTAGCTCAGAAACCCTAATGATTAAGTGTTTGGACAAGAGAAACCCTTTTCCTAGACAGCTGTATGTGGGTGGGTGGCTTTATTTGTTTGCAGCAGGTTTAGAAGGGTGATGTTTGACTGCAGAGATCACTCAGCACAGCTCTGTGCTGGTCTGTAGCTCATCATATCAGAAGCCCTTCTGTCTAATGCTCCCAGGTGTTAATGTGTCACAACTCCCTCAACTCCTCCCCAATTACACGACAATCTGACACTGGCATCTGTAATTCAAATGCTATGTCTAGAAAAAGGTGTGTGAGCTTCTGAGAATTATTGACACAGGACCAGAGTGGCAAGAGCTGAAATATCAGAGTACCTGTAGTGCCCAATGGAGGGACTCTGCAAGGCTGGGTGTGGTAAGGTACACGATGGTACCCCAGGGAGCCTAAATCTGGAGTGAAATGGGACTGGAATGCTGGACTGAAGGACACTTACACTTACCAAAATCAATCCAGTGCTATTTGTTCTGGGAGATATCAAAATATCATTCATTGCATTGTCTTGGTTTCCTTAAACATCAAAACCTTCCTTTCTTTTCTTATCCACGTTTTGCCAGTTGCACAGACAGAAAAAATGGAGGGAAGAATTCCAACAGTTCTTGAAGTGGGTACAGAGGATGCTTCATGTGCACTAATTTCTTGCACATTTCCTCAGGAGCCTTTTTCCTGCCATGAGCTAGGCTGTACTTCTAGCAGCAGCAATTCACTTAGCATGGCAGCAGGATGCTGCTACCACTGCTGCTCATTCATCACAACAAGTGGGACCTCTTGTAGTCTGCTGTGGTATGGCTGAGCAATGCAAAACAACACCAGCACCATCACTAAGCACAAATTATTACCTGTCACCATCAGGGATGAGGGCTCTCCACTGAGCTGGCCACAGACACGGAGTTAGCATTTCTGATTTCCAGTAGTGCTGATTTATCTGATAACCACTTGAATACTAACAGTACTGTCCACACTAAAAAAACATCTGTCAGGGAGAGAGGCAGCAGAAACAAACGGGTGGTCTGAATGAGTTTAATAAACTTCAAGCATGAGACTCAGTACTTGTCTAATAGCTACCCTCCTCCCTCCCCTCTCTCCCCATACTGAAGCATCTGCTTTTTTAGCAATACACAAGGCACATTTTGTTCACAGCAATGATAAGTTGTTATTCCAGTGCACCTGATGCAGTCCTGATATACAGGGAATTCTGCCTTGGTCCAGCTTCACAACCACACACAGAAACAGGACAGCATTCATTTCTTCTCCAGGCTGACAGCACAAGGTTAACACCAGCAGTACTGCTGAACAGTGCCCCAGTTTGAGCTGAGGATGTGCAGTGAAAGCTGAATTTGCGTCATCTGGGACCTGAGAGAGCCAACCATTGCACAGATAGCTTATGTATACAGATCCTGAATCATTCATTGAGAACCAGAGGGAGGGAGTGAGGAGGAGCTGATCAAAAAAGAGGAGCTATTTTTGACAACGTTCATCCAGGAAGAAAGTTACTGAGCTTTGTCAAGAGTGTGACATTTCCTTGAAATGCCGGGAAGGGCAGAAAATTCGTTCTTACCTTCCCAGTAATTCTCCCACACAGAAGGGAAGGAGCCCAGAGTGGAGCTTACAGCTAACCAGGTAATCATCAATTAGCATTCAGGAATTCCTTGAGTCCTGTGAGCAATGCAAAGCCTAGATACTGGAGACTGATAGCCTTATCTTGTCTTGCTTCCCTCCCACTGCTTTGCTAATGACAGTAATGATAGTGGGTTGATGGTAGTGTGTCCTTGCATAGCAACTTCCCTTTTGTGATTTCATGGTGCCCTGCACGTAAATCATTGATGACCCCTCGTTGCTTTTTATTCATTTTGCATAGAAAGAAAGACTGAAGCTCTGATGGTTGTATGAATTTGCAGGATTTCAGCACAAAATGTAGGTTATGGACTAAATAGAAAAAAAAGAAACAAAGAAAACAAAGCCCAGAAGGGGAAGGGAAAGTACCTCTGGTTTGGTCTGTTCAAGCAAAACTCCAGCAGAGCCCAACTATTGCAGGTTTTGTTTTCATGTGGATACAGGCTGGCCAAAAATTTGATCAGCACACTAGGAGCTAGAAAGTCATGAGTACAAGGTGTGATCCGAGTACAATGCGTGTGTTTGTGTGTGTGCGCACGTCTACAGAGCCCCACCCCCTCCCAATCTCCACCGCATCTGTCTGTGCCTGCAGCTACAGGAACCAAATCCTAGCCAAGAGCTATAGAATGGGACCTGCTGAGATGTGGTGGGGGTAAATAAACAAAAGCAGCTTATGACATGCCTAAACGCTGGGTTTGCATTGAGGTGGTGTTTGGGTTTGTCCCTGAGTGTACAATTCTTTTGTGGTGGGCATACAGGCATTTGAAACTGCCTCTTTTTATGTGTGAGCTTTTATAAGATGCAATTCAATTTAAGACAGGATTCATATAAGTGAAATGCATACAAGCCCTTCATTACTACCTGAGTGCATGAAAAATAGATTTACTTGGGCTGACTAGGGATTGAATTTCAGGCTTCCTTGCTAATGCCCTTCCACCTGATTTGTGCGGGACAAATTAGTCATTTGAACCAGACAGTGATGACAGCCATGTTTTCTGGAGAGTCAATCAGCTCATGGAGAGCATACACGGCCTGTCCTTGCCTGTTTTGAGAAACTGGTTGAAAACTTAATTTGAAATATTTATGGCTCATTTAGTAGCGACACTGCAGAGCACAGAAATAGCCTGGAGAGAAGGGCTGTCTATCCTCGAGGATGTAGAACACGCTAAGGAGCCCAGAACGAGTCTGTTGAATTGGCATTGGCTTTCTGGGGACTCTTCTGGGTCATTAACCTCACAGTAAACCAGATTTCTGTCACAAGCTCCCACTCACTGAGAGAATAACTACTCCCCTTTTGTTCCTTGCCATGGGCTGTCAGCTCTGCACACAACGGTGGGGGATTTCTCTCCTTCCCTGCTGGCTCCCGAGAGGAAATGGCATTACTCTTTTACAGGAGAGCAGTGGTGGTGTGACTGTGACCCTAGGCTTTCCCCCCAGGGGCTGCTTGTCCAGGGCAAATGGAAGTAAGGGGAAAGGGAAAGGGAAAGGGAAAGGGAAAGGGAAAGGGAAAGGGAAAGGGAAAGGGAAAGGGAAAGGGAAAGGGAAAGGGAAAGGGAAAGGGAAAGGGAGTCTCCCACAGGGGATGCAGGGAAAGCTGCTCACAGTCCTGATGGAAGGCAGGTGGGAAGGAAGACTAATGTACTGTGCCCAGCTCGTGGAGGATTTCAGCTTGGCTGGGTTTTTTCTCATACCAAATAGAGTGTCAAGGAAGGTGTAGTCCAGGTCCAGGTCAGACTCAGCCCCAAACACCATCTCTGCTTTCCCAAGGAGCCCTACATTCCTGAAGGGCAATGCAGGCTGGAGGCTGAGTCCAGTCAGAGCCTTCTGGGAAATGGAGAACCTGGAACCAAAATTGAATTACAAAAAGCATTAAAGGGGATAGTGGACATAAACACAGAACAGTTAGGTAGTCTCTCAAAATAGGAATTTCTGGCTATTTGCACTGTCAGTGACAGATCTTCTTCTGATTAAATATTGCACTAAAAGTTGATGTCAGGAAGCAGTTACTTTCCAGTGCCATAAGGTTTCAGTAACTCACATTATGGGAGCCTTATGAGCCTCCGACATCTTTGCCAGGTTTATTCTCATCCAGCGTAACTGGAAAGATCTCCTGCACAAAGACAGAGAGACAACTTGTTTGGTCTATGTCATTCCACCCATCAGTCTTCTGCTGTTGTTTTCCTAATGTTCTGACCAAGATTATATAAAAAATTAACCCTTTCTGTGTCTCCATTTCCAGGAGCCATCCACGGGCCATGGGGAGGTTCTGCTCTCTATTAGCTACCTGCCAGCAGCCAATCGCCTGCTGGTGGTGATTATTAAGGCTAAAAACCTCCATTCCAAGCAGCTGAAAGATCTGCTAGGAAGTGGTGAGTGTTATAGCAAGGAAACAGATACTCTTGTTTCTACTATTATGTAAATCTAGAAAGAAAGGGGGAAGGGTGAAGTCTGTCAGGAAAAAAAAAAAAAGCCTGGCTTAGAAAGCCAAAGAGATCTGAATAATTTCTAAAAAGTGAAAACCAAATGCCCCCTGACAAATATTTTTACTGTGCTGCCTCAGTTTGATGTCACCAGTGTAAATTCTCTTGCATTTTGGGGTGCAGATTCAGGCATCACATTATAAAAAAAAAATTAAGATGTTAGAGAGTGTCCAAAGGATGGCCATAAGGATGGTGAAGTGCCTGGAGTGGAAGCCTTAGAAAGAATGGCTGAGATCACTTGCTCTGTTCAGCCTGGAGAAGAGGGAGGGGAGCCCCTATTTGTGGCCTTCAACATCCTCACAAGGGGAAGTGAAATGGCAGACACTGATCTCCTCTCTCTCATGGACAGGGACAGGACCTGAGGACATAGCATGAAGCTGAGTCAAGGGAGACTTAGGCTGGTCACAGCACCAGCCTGATTGAGTTCAAAAAGCATTTGGACAACACTCTTGGGCACATGGCGTGATTTTTGGGGTGTCCTGTGCAGGGCCAGGAGTTGGACTCCATGATCCTGATGGGTCCCCTCTAACTCAGCTTTATTCTAGTCTAGCCTAGTCTATTTGTTGCATGCTCATTAACATGGTGTATTTCTCCCCTCCTTATACAGATGTTTCTGTCAAGGTGACACTGAGGCATCAGTCACTGAAGCTGAAGAAGAAGCAGACCAAACGTGCAAAACACAAGATCAACCCTGTGTGGAATGAGATGATCATGTTTGAGGTGCCTCATGAGCTCCTGCGTGCCTCCAGCGTGGAGCTGGAAATGCTGAGCCAGGATGGAGCTGGCCAGAGCCATGTGCTTGGCAAGTGCAGTCTGGGCTTACACGTCACAGGAACAGAGAGAAACCACTGGGAAGAAATGCTGAGGAACCCCAGGAAACAGATAGCCATGTGGCATCAGCTCCACATGTAGGCTCATCGTGATTACTGACAACAAGATTCCCACCAGGCCTCAGAGCCTGGGGGAGTAAGCTGGATTTCATCTTCCACCTTCACCTCCATGAAATTGCTCAGCACAGCACTCTTACTACAGCACCCTTCTCTGATCTTCCTGCCCATGCTAGCCCAGGAAACTGCCGTGAAAATGTATTTAAAGGACAGGCTCTCACCTAATCAAGTGGTTGTCTCAAACAAGGGGTTGGCTGCCTGGATGGTTTGAATTAGTTTTATTTGCCTGCCCACTGTCTCTTCTGAGAGGTCTCCATTTCTGTAGAGGAGCAGAGGGGAGGAAAGAAGAGCAAAGTTATCATGGAAATATAAGCCCTTCATTGGCATCTAGTGCTGTCACCCAAGTCCCTTGATGAACGTTGGCTCCATAATCACAAACACGCAACTGTTTTATCAATCACTGCTTTTCATAATACTCCACAAGACTGAGAAATGAAGATCAGAAAAGTGACTGTCATGGCAGGCACAAAGAAGAAGTACGAGAAGGAGAGTGAAGCCAAAGTGCAGTAAATGGATACCTAGAAAAATATACAGAATGAAGGGAGAGAACAGAGGAAGAAGAAAGGGAGAGACAGTCAATACCCTCATCCTGTGTAGCCTTTGAAGCAAACACTGCCAAGCAAGAAGTCAATTACCTTCCTTTACTTTTGTTTCCTGGAGAGTTTGATACCTTGTATTTAAGGTTCATGAAAACTGCTGAAAATATGAATGTTTAGTTTAGCAGAATACCTGTACCATTTGTCTTTCTATGGTGTCATCCAGGAAGATCCTAAATATGGACAAAAAGTTATTGTTGATTTTACCTCCTAAAACTTGGACCAAACCTTTCTGTTTACTGCCATATTTTCTGTTTGGGTTTATCCCAAGTTTCAAATATGCTAATTATATTCCAGACAACATCTAAAATTAGGCAAAAGAAGTGGGATCATTACATACTTTAGCAGCTGATGGTTCTGGTTTGACAGTTAACTATTGCACTCAAATCCTCATACCAGCATTATTCAAAGACAGCCCTTATTAACTACCATGTATTTCATCATTTCCAGACAGAAGGAATTCACCAACTAGACAGACTCTCCAGGGCTTGTTTTTGTGTGCACTTTCAAGATCTGATGTGGCTTAAATGTTACTTTTAACTGTCGTTTTTTTTGTGTCTCTAGATGGACTGAAAGTCTGGCATTGGCAGTGATAATGTCATGACCCTATAAGCACACTGCTTGTCCTACTACTTTTTTTTTTTTAAGTAGTAGACATGACTTTAAGGGACTTCCATGGGGACAAGGCATCCAAAAATCTGGAAACAGAACCATATAATTTGTAGCTCTGAAAATCTCAGATCTTAATTTTTGCAAGGTCAGATTGCTTCTTGTTTAAATCAAAACATTAAGCTAAGTTTTAACTAGTATCCATCCCATTTTGATGGTGCAGTCAAATAAGTCTAGCAGCTTGTCAAGGGAAGGCTGCCATTCTGTTGGCAAAGAGAAAACAACAGAACCAGTGTCTGAAAACTGGCTGAAGCACCACCATAATGGGTCATGAACTGGGAAATGAAGTTCAGCTGGAAATCAGTAACTAGTGGTGACTGGGGCTGGTCGTGAGGCTGACAGAGTTTAGCACTTTCATAAATGACCTTGAGCAGGGCCTCGGCAGGTTTGTAGATGAAGCTTAGCTTGGAGTAGTGATTGATACACAAGGCAGTTGTGCTGACATTCAGAGGGATGCTGACAGAAATGCTGGAGAAATGCTGGGCTAACAGGAACCTCCTGAAATTCAACAAGGAGAAGTGGCACCTGAGGAAGAACAACGCCTTGCAGTGCAGGGGTGAAGGCTGACAATCTGTAAAGGAGCTTTCCAGAAAAGGACCTGGGTGTCCTGGTGGGCACCAAGTTGAACCTGAGCCAGCAGTGTGGTCTTGCAGCAGAGAAGGACAACAGTGCCTTGTGCTGCGTTAAGCAATGCCAGCAGGTCAAAGGAGGGGGATCCTTCCTTTCAACTCAGTACCGGTGAGGACACTTCTGGAATGCTGTGTCTGTTGCTGGACTCCCCAGGGCAAGAAAGATATGGAGATTCTGGAAAGAGTGCAGCAAATGGCCATGAAAATGTTTAAAGGACTGGTGCATCTTCTGTAAGAGGAGAGCTGGAACTGTTTACATCAATGTGTACAGATACCTGACCTGGGAGAGGACAAAAGAAGATGGAGACTCTTTTCACTGGTGTCCAGTGACAAGACAAGAGTCAAGGTCACAAGTTGCGATGTAGGTAATTCCATTTGAACACATGAAAAATACCAATAATAAACACCTTTTTTTACTGTGAATACAATCAAATACTAGAACAAGTTGGCAGAAGAGGTTGTTGAGGGTCCCCATGCTTGGAGACAGTGAAAATTTGATGAAATACAGCATGAACAACCTTCTCTAGTTTATCCCACTTTGAGCAGGGGTGAGTTTGGACAATATGATCTCCAGAGGCCCTTTATATCCTCAGCAATGCTACGATTCTGTGAAGAAACTGACAAGGTTGATGCATACTGAAAACTCCTATCTTTACACTACTATTTCTTTTGTGGATGGTGTAGCCAGGAATTACAGCATCATTTTGAAGAGAGCAATAAAATAATCTCTGAGCAACCAGACAGACAGAAAAGCTAAGTATGCCCATGAACCTTACACCCAATATTTTAATCTCTGATATTGATCTATTGGCTAGAGGGCATGCAAACAAACAAAAAAAAAATTGGTTTCTTGTTTTGCTCTTCTTGTACAGGGTTTTGTTTACTAACAAAAAGCTGTAGGATACTGTGAGTAACTGGACACAGGGGTCTAGTTGATAGTGAATTCTTAATGCTTACTGTGATTCTGATTTGCCTGTAGTTGTACCTATATGTCTGGAGTAATCATTTCCATATAAGTGCAGAAATTATTGGAATGTTGGCCTAATTCACATATAGGTTCCAGGCAGCACAGTGATTTTTTGGAGGATAATGATCAGAAGAATAACTTCACATAATGATGCCATTTGGCTGACAGTGGAAAGCCTGAAGGACCAAATATTTGCCTTGCTGCCAACTCCTCTAGTTCTGCATCCTGCTTGTTTCACTGAGCCTTTTATAACATCTTGATGAGTGATTATAAACACCATTATCTGCCTGTGCCCTGGTGATTCTGGCACACCCTCTAATAGATATCAATCGGTCCTATGGCATTTAAAAGCACAGATCCTCAGAATCTGACTTAGCTCTGGCAAAACAATGTCCTCTTTTCCAGCAGACAAATATGTGTATACACACTACTTAACCACGAATCCGTCTAAGGAGCAAAGTGGTGCCATCAGTGTTAATGAACGGCATTGTTTCCTCCTTCACTGCAGTGGGATTTAATGGGAAAGAGAGAAAGAGTGAAAATGCATACATCTTCCCCGGATGGATCATTCTTGTTGTCTGGCATTTTAGCCTGCAAGGAATGCTCCTCGCCATCAGCACAGCCCGAACAAAGGCTGCCAGGAGTGCCTGGGAGGAGGCGGCCGCTGGCCGGGGCTGACAGCGGGCACGTACCGGGGACCAGGAATGCTGTGTACGTGTGGTACCCGAGGGGCAGGGGCAGACCGGCCTTTTGAGCTCTGCTAACAGGAGCTGTGTGTCACCCATCGCATCCCAGCGTCTGCCCAGGCCCTGCCCTCACCCCTCCGAACAGCCTGTGCAGCAGGGCCTGGGTGTCCCTGAGCCTCAGCACCCCGAGGTGCTGAACTGTCCCAGCAGACAAAGGGCTGCGAATGGTTGTGGTAGGTGACAAAGTCATGAGGATAAATCTGAAGTATTTGGAAATGCCATTGCATCAAGCAGCTTCAGCAACTTGAGCTGTCAAAGTATCACTGAAGTGCAATAAGGACAGAACCAGACAGGCCCTTGTTTTTCATCTCCTGAAGCTGAAAATGCAGGAGCAACAGCAAGCACCACTGTGTATTAAATTAAAGGATGCTGCTTGTAAATTGCATTGTAAGAGAAGAAGCAAAAAAACCCCAGTTATGGCAATTAATGTTCCTAAGACATATGTGTGACCAAAAGCAGCCACAAGAGTCCCCAGTGGCTAGTTAGTGGCTGAACTGATTATTTTGCCTGCTATAAGCATTAATATGAAGAAGCTGTAAGCCAAAAGACTGTAGGGAATAACGAAGGAGGAAAAAAAAAAAAGATGGTGTGAGGCAATCTACCTGGTCAGAATGAATGACCCTTTTCACTAAAGGCCAGAATTGTGAGTTTAAGGACAGGGATTCACAGTCCCTCATCTAGTGACAAAGCACAAACAACCAGATTACTGTAAAAAAGCCTGAGAAACGCAGCTCCCTTATATTACCCAGCTTTGCCTGGGAAAGGTGGCCTCCTGAGGTGGCCTCTGCTCAGAGGGGGCTGAGGCCAGAGGAAATGACTTGTGACTACATTGAGTTCCTTTGTTAAAATATAGACTTGTAGCCATCTGTTGTTTTGCCTCAACCTGCCCTCAGAGCTAGATCTTCCTCCCCAAAAATGATCTAGTTTGATTTTAAGCAATTTGTCCTACAGTAGAAGGATTGATAAGCACAAATCATCAATAGTCACTAAAATATCTGGGATGTTTTAGACTCATTACTACCCTCAGCACCCTTCCCCAGTTGTAAGGGGAGTGGTTACAGCTGGTGCCCTGTAAGGGTTATATTTTTTCAATGCAGGGTTTTCCCCTCAGTTGTTATTCCAAATAGCCTTGCATGCTAATAAGAAACATGTTTGCTTTGCAAAGGCAATACATCAGAAAGTAATGGAAAATTCCTTTCAGCAGGACTGGGAAAATTTTTAGGCTCAACTATTTTCCCAGGTATTGATGGGCTTTCAATACCTTGAACAGCTGTACCTTGTATTGCTAGCATCTGTCTTCAGTATTATCTGGCAGTAGTGTTCAAAACCACTCTTCCCCCCCCCACCAAAATGAAGTAGGTTGTCATTTGGGGCCTAGAATTACAGTCCAAGGTTTGCCCAAATTTTCCTAATGTCTAAGATGAGTTGACTACAATAAGATTTAATATGAACTGGAAGCTAAAGTGGCTTGGACCATGCTTCTTGCACTCTTTTGATAGTCAGTTTGAAGTCTGATTGAAGGACAGACCTTTGACAGCATTTTTATGTGTTTCAGAATTTAACTAAGTGTTAAAATGTATTTTGTCAATTTGTTGAAAGAAGCATGATGAGTAAATAGTAACACTCAACACTTAATATTATTTCTTCTGTTTTCAATATGAACAAGAAAAATAGCAAAGTGAAATAGTGATTTGTGGCCTTCCAGCATGAGGGGGCTTTTCTGCTTACTTGGTCCTTTGGTGTCCCAGTGTGTTTATTGTAAAAAGGCAGATATTGTTTGTCAAGACTCGATATTGTTCTCACAATCCAAGGCACAAAAACAGAGCATGACGCTCAGCCATTGTGTCTAATATTACAGCACAACATGTAAAACACTGCAAGTAAATAATTCCAAGCTGTACCAATGCTGTGTCTGCATTGTTTACTCTACAGTAAGTCCCCTCTGCTTGCAGCTCATGTCAGGGGCACAGAGTGCTGGCATGAGTCAACAGGAGGTGCTCTGAAGGGTGTCATCAAAGGATGGGTGTACAATGAGAAGAGGAGGAGTCAGCAATAGAGGCCTGTCCTGAGCAAGCACAAGAAATCTGTTGGCTTTTTCAGAAAGGTGGCAGCTAAACAAAGCTCTAAAGGAGCTACAAGGAGATTAGAGAATGGGATCTGGGGACCAGTTTCTTCCCAGGTACTGGCTCCATCTCTGAAACAAATCTAAGAAGTTAATTTAGAGGGGTTTTTTAATTATTATTTTGTTTTTTGTCAGTCTCAGTACTTTCAAGTTGGTGTTGATGATACTCTGTAAACCATGCATTCATAAGGAGGAAAACATGCTTGGCTGACCTAATACCATCACCAGAATTAGCTGGTTCCTAACAAGATACACAGATCAAAACCTGCACATAAAAGTAAAAGAAAAGAGATTTTTGGAGCAGGAGTGGGAAGTATTTACCTCACTGACAGTTTGGGGGCACTCACCCATCATAGTCAGCGTTAAAGCACAAGGAGAGAAAACAAAGCCAGTCTGCAGAGCCCCAGGCTGTTGCTAGCTTTGCAAAGAGGGGTGCCTGTCAGCTGCACAGTGAGGCAGATGGCACTGAAGAATCTACTGTAGAGAGGAAGGAAAAAGTGCATTTTTGCTGCATAGTGAGCTGAACGTGGGTGGTGCATCTGCCAGGGACAATCCTTCCCACCCTGGGGGATTTGCACAGGGCTACTCAGTAATTCCCAGCTCAGCATATTGAAAAGCAGCAATAACTGCCGCAGAACCATTCTTCTCTTAACCCTGCTGTTCATTGTCACTTCAGATTTATTAGACGCCTTTTTCCCCTACGGTATTTAAAAATTAAACTGGGATTGTCCTGTAATCCTCTGTCTGCCAAGAGAGAGTAGCACCTAATCCAGCAGCTATATCACAGTATTGCCACTGCTAGTTCTGAAGGTCTGCAGCCAGTTCCTCCACTTCCCTAAACCCTTAGTGATCACTGAATGTGGAATAAACCCAGCAAGGACAGGGCTCCAAGATGCCCCTGAGAAAATAGGTCACACCTAAAACCAACACAATACCCAGTTCTCCAGACAGCTCTCCTGGACACCAACAAAGTGCAGCGGTGGCCTGGAGTGCAGCTCTGCCACTCCTGGCACTCTGCTGCACATGACTCCCCATCCCACCCCTGAGTGCTGCCAGAGGTACCACCAGTGTCCCCAGAAACAGGGTGTCTGGCAGCCATGCAGACAGCACACTTGTTTTTCTCCTTGATCAAAACAACTTCAAACAGAGGACTTCAGAGAGTCAAAAAGTCTAGCTAGCACATATGCTGTGCTGTGGGAGCTTTTGATTATCCAGCAGATATTTTTAGAGCCCTTTGTAAATGAGCTGTGGCTCCATTTGTGTGGCGTATGGCGACAGCTCTGCCAGAAACAGCCTCTGGTCCCCTGTGCAGAGCTGGGCCTGGCACTGCCCAGATATCTGCCTCTAGCCTCTGATTTAAACATCTTGGGGGCCACCTGTTTAAATCCACCCGTGTGCCCGGTTGCCTGTGCTTTTCCTTCTGCCTCAAGACAGTAAGATAGGGAAGATGGAGTCCAGGAAGCGCTGCAAACCCACTCTTGGCATCATAGGCTCCACACCTCCTGCTTCCAGGAAGAAACATGTTCAGTTTTTTGCTAAATGAAATTTCTAGCACCAGCTGCTAATAACAGTCAACTCCATGGAGCACATCCAGGACACCAGCAGAGCTGAGGAAGTGCGTGGCAGGCTTTAATGCTATGACAACCATCGCCGAGGAATTTTTCAATTTCCTTTTCACTCATATTGACATGAGAATCACTGGTCCTAAAAGTGAAGGGCACCTTTAGCCCTAGATCAGATGAATTTTGTGCAAGCTTCCATTCCTGATAAAAGCTCAGATAGTGCACTTTGCTTGAAGGGATCTTGCTTTCAAGTCCTTGGTTTGAAGTTACCAGCAAGGAGGCCGATCACTGCCAAGGGTGACTAGCTAGAGTCCACAGCACAAAATTGCCTGTAGGAAATACAATGCAGCAATGCATTTCACAAGCAGCTCTGACTCTTTACACATGGTTGAGCTGCTGAAAGTGAAGTATTGTCCTGCCTTCATGCTGTCAATTGACTAGCAAAGGCAAAAGCCCTAGAGATAAGGTTTTCACTGCTGACTGACAGGTGCCCAGGAAGCCCAGCTGAAGCTAAGCCCCAACAACCACCAGGATTTCACTGGTCTTTCTTACTGCTCAAAAATAAGCAATTTTAAATCACTACAGTGAAAGCTGCTAGAAAATGATGAATTGTATGTAATATGTGGTCTGCTCAATGAAGTGGACTTTGAGGAAATCACTAAAACAACCTTTCCTATTAGACCTATTGGATGACTAATTTGGGGCTATTTTCACTTCTCAGCCAAGAAACTGCCACTCACTTCCAGCCCCAGTGGCTACTCTCCATTAAAATTTGGAGGCATTCACTCTGAACCCAAAATTTCTGCACAGGCTCTTCACCTGTGGGGATTGATGGGTCTACATGCACACTCCCCCTGGGCCAATTGGAAAACCAGATTCCTTCAGACAGGATTAAAGAGCCCATTCTGTTGATGCTTCCATCCCTACATACTGAAGCTCAGCAATACTATCAGTATCAACACTCACAGTATGCAGTGCCACACCCAGGATCTGCACCCTCAGCTGCACAGCCTGCTCCTTGTTTTCTGCTTCCCTCCACTGCCACATGGACACATTTACATCTGAGTGAGCAACTGTTTGTGCTGGAAGGGCTTTGTTTGCTGCCCATGTTTCTCTCTAGCTGTCACCCAGGGATGGACTAAACCTTTGCAAGGTTCTCCCTGCTTGCACTGCCATGCAAACCTGAGCCTCGGTGAAGGAAGGATGACCCATAGTCCCTGTGGTGCCTTTGTCACAAGGTGTATCCACAGCAGCAGCCAGACAGCCCATAAGGCAATGTTTTCAGCTGTTTGGACAGCAAACACAACCCACAGCCCAGGGCTAATCCATGGACACATGTACTTATTTCAGACATTGGCTCTCTTGCCCACAATGATTTAGCAGATGTAAGACCCTCCATGTACAAAAAACCTCTTAATATATTGAACTGTTTTAAAAGTTGCACTTTTAAGCAACTGTGAGCCCAGTGTCAAAAACAAAACAAAAAAAAATCCAAAGTTAAGTCAGCCCTTTCTTTTAAGGATAGAAATAGTCCAGCTTCCCCTGGATTTAGAGCATTCAGAGCCCACGAAAAGTCTCCCCATCCTTCAAACCAAAAGAGGCACATATGTACAGCTTTGTCAATCCACATTACAAGCCCATCCCAGCAAAGCTAAAGGCAATGCCACTGTACCTGACTAGAAAGGGTGTGCAGAGCCTCAAGGGCAACCACTGTGCATCCCTACCCAAAAATAGCATGTGCTGATGTCGCTGCCAGTGCTGACCCAGAGCAGCCCTGGGCTGCTGGGAGGTGCCAGCTCCTGGTCTGCCTGCTGCAGCCTTGGCACAGCACTGGGATAACCCAGCCCATGGGGAAACAAGGCAGCTCCATCACAGGACATGCTGAACCTGCTCGCCAAGGTGAGGACTTCAAGGGGCTGCAGTGGCACTCAGTATGTCAGGAGCCAGTCACTCAGGAGGGAGAACTACCAGCACCTCAGGGGGCTGCAGCTGACCCTTCTGGATTAATCAGCACTGGATCTGCTCTTTAATAGTCCTGGGCTGAGGGAAACAGGAGTGCATCAGCTTAGATGCCCTTCCTCTGGCAAAATGACACTAACCTCCAAGAACAATTTAAAGAATTAGCAACCCAACTAGATAAATTTAAATGCTTTTTTTATTAACAATCATTTTACATTACAAGGATAATATGACAAAAGGAAAGTTCTTGTGTACATACCATGATATATCAACATAGCTCTATTCGTATCCAGTGTCCTAGGTCCTTTCACACAGGTACTATAAAGCATAGTCTGTAAAGTAATAACATTTTAATGTCTCCAAAAGAGTGATATTAACATATTAATACATATATAGTAATAGACGTCTAGATATTTTTCTCTCATTTCATATGTGTGTGTGTGTGGTGGGTGAGTGGGTGGGTGAGAGATCGCCTGAAACAGTTCAGCAGGGCTGTGCTTGGATGTGGATAAGGAGAGGTTTGAGACAAAACCTCGTTTTCTGGAAGTAGAAATGCATTTTTGCTAACTGTCAGGTGAGTCTATGAGGATGCCATGACTGGCAGAAAACTCCGTAGCCCTCCTGTAGCATTTGGGACATTACAGCATATGAGACGTGGTTCCCGCGTAGCCCAGCGAGCTTATTCGACATGAGGTGCGGTGCACGGGAGCCCCTCGCCGCGCGGGTGGGAGGCGAGGCCGCGGGCTGGGCTGGTGCGGGTGTCAGTGGCTTCGGAAGGAGGGGGCTGGAGTGAGAAAACTGTCTCTGAGGTTTGTGAGGAACAGGTGCTGAGAGCTCCCCACCGCTGAGGGGCTGCGGCAGAGCGGGGAGCCGCCGCCGGGCAGGGGCGGCTGAGGTGGATTACCAGTTGTGTGGAGGAGAGAGGCCTGGGAGAGGGCACTGAGGTGTGTGACAGGGCTTGGGGACAGCTTGCACAGCGTTTGCTCATGCAAAACCAGTGTAATGATCCATTCGGATGTCAGAATTACAACTCACCCTCCTCCCGACCAAAGCCAACAAATAAAACAAACAGCAAGGAGTGCAGTGGTTGCTGGGCCTGGCGCAGAGCTGCAAAGGCAAACCTCCATGCTCTCCCCCTCCAACCCTTGTGGGGAAGCAGCTTGCTGACTGACCACCTGCTGCCAGACTGGCCAGAGGCACCTCTCAGGTCCTCTCAGGTGTCAGCCAAAGGCTTCAGGATGCAGCAGGGCCAGTGTCCTACGAATGGCTGCGTGAAGGGAGGGGTGGAGGCATGAGACAGCTGCCCATCCCACAGGCATCAGCAGATATTCAGGGAGGGCTGATCCACCCCTATCCCAGCACGGAAATGCTGGTCATGGGAAAGCAGCTGTCTCTGCACGAGCAGGATAAGAGGGCTGCACCCTTTGGTGCTTCAGCCTGGCAAGGTCCGAACGCTGTGTGCTGGGGCCCAAAGGCACGCGTGCGACACTGACCATGGCTTCCATACAATCACATCATTCCCTTTCCTCCAGAAAGCCTCCCTGGGCCCCTGGCCAGGCAGGCTGCTCATGAGCTGAGGAGCGGCTGTGAGACCTGAGGGACTGGAGTGGCTCCTGCAGCAGAACAGTGGCCAGCCTGACCCAACACAGCTGAGTGTGCCTTCCCAATTGGGATCGTGCACTCTCATCCCTATCACTCTGACTTCACAGTTCCTTCCCATTTGCACTGTTCCAGCTTCATACATTATCCCTGCCAGCTTCAACTGCATGGCTGTATCCCTTCCTCTGCTCAAAACTGCCTTGGCTCTCCTGCTGCCTTTATCCCAGTGCCACGGCTGTGTCGCTGACTGATGCCCACAAGTGCACCCACGCTCTCGCTGGTGCCACGTGAGCACTGGCCAGCGCAGGGTCTCCCTGGCAGTGTGCTGGCAACTGCTGAGGAATGCCAGGTGGAACTGCAAAAAGCCACGTTTCCACAGCACCGGTGCCTGCAGTTGCCAACCGCATCCATGCAGAGAGACAAAAGTGCATATGAGGGTGGATATGTGTCTGTCAAAGTGTGAACACACAGGCTCTCAGCAAGAAGCTTTCTTGGAAGAAGGACACTCAAGCCAAGCATTTTCCCCTACCAAGACATTCCATTATTAAACCAACCTTATTTATCACTTAGTTACCATGCCAGCAAGGAAACCCCTTGCCCTAAACACAGCCAAACCCCTCTCCATAGAGTGCTATACATGTAAATGTAGGCCTCAGTGTATGGCTAAAACCATCCCAAAGTCCAAAGTCTTCAGTGTTACGTGCCTTGTGCTAGAACACAGGCCCAGCCTTACACAAGGGTGGTTGAGTCTATCTCTATATTATATCTTTATATCTATCGAAAACATAGAAATATATAAATATATAGGATTTCATTTATAGATATATAAGCATGTGATTTTAATCTTTTGTACTGTGTGTATATGTACTGGGATGTGCGTATATACAATATATAGACCATATGCATATGTACTGTATACATACACTAGCTTACATGCACACACATCATACATGTCTCCAAGGGAGACAGGAATTGCATAGGCATTACTGCATTGGATACAATGGCTGGGGGATTAACGTACCATTTCTCTGCTTTTAAGACCTCTTTTAACAGGGGTGAAAGGGGAATCTGCAAAAGCAGAGGCTGTTGCTGCTTATTTGCAAGCCAGCTGTCTAGGCACTGGTCAAACAAGCAGCAATCCTCATGAGCTAAGAAAGGAGGGGGACTCCAAAGACCCCGCGGGCCATCTGGCTGAGTTTGTGCTGTGAGAAAGAGATGGACCGAGCCTGAATCATGTCTGAACAGTCATACCAGCAAAAGCGTCACCAGTACGGGGGACATGGCTGCAACTGGCTCAAGACCCAAGGCAGACACCACATGAGGACCCTGTCCACCGTGTCCCCTCGCAGCCCCCGTGACTTCCGTGTGCTTTTGCTGGTAGGGGAAGAGCTTTGGTTTCTTGTGAGGGTTATCCCTGCTGAGGTCAGTCTCGTGGCTGGAGGGCCCGGACCCCCGTGGACAGGGGTGAGCCCTGCAGAAGGACATGTCTAAATGTGCTTCACAGATTTCTGCTTCACAGCAGGGTAAAAGAGGCAAGGAGCCTGAGCAAAAAGTGGGGAAGGGAAATTGGCAACCAAAAATCCCATGGGCTAGAAATACAAACCCAAGGGTTTGAAGAAGTGTGCATTGTTCACAGTCAGATGCCATAGCTAAGATGCAGGGGAAGGAGACAATAAAGAGCTCATTCAAGAAAAACTGAATCCTCTGTCTTTGTAGCCTAACCAGTTCAAGACGCTGTGGGCAACACATTCAAAACAGCTCCTCTCACTCTCTCAGCACAGCAGGAAAGGCATTGATTAAACCTGATGCATGGCAAACTTGGAGCCACACAGGCCTCCCTCAGCACCCTGCTAAGCTCTCCCCACGCCTGCTGCTGCCTCCTGGCCTCACTGCCACCAGGCTGGGCCCAGACAAACAGGGTACAGAGATACACCTGCTTCTGGGAAAGGCTTGAGAGCCCTAGGAAGCCAGGGTGCTTTGCATTGATATTCCTCCCTCCTCCCTATCTTCTTGTCTTTGCTGATAGTCATGGTTCCATCCACAGACTATCCACGAAAGTAAGAGCTACAAATCTGAGATAGGCAGGTTAACCTGGAGAGAAACTTGCAAAGCACCTGCATTACCCTAGGACAAAGGTCAGGTTTATTTTCTGGTGTGCAGGTAACAGGGAATTGTGTTGGAGGAGCTGGGATAGGCTGGGCTGGGCCAGCTGCTCTATGAAGCTCTTGTCTATCCTCAACACCAATCTAAGGAGTCTCTGACCTTTCCTATCACGGGTATCCACAACATCCAGTGGCAGGGAATCACTGTTTGAAATCAAAAGTTATTTGCTAAAGGAACAAGCGCTCTGCCTGTGTCAGCTGGCTGCCAGAGAATATCACCATATGCTGCACATTTCACTGCACCATTAGAAAGAAAAGCTGCCAGTGAAAGGTGTCACTGATGAAAGCAGGATTTGCAAGTGAACCAAAGGGAAGGAGTGACAAATTGGAAGAATAATTTCTGAACAGGCCACTGGCAACTCTCACCTTGCCATTTCCTCCCCAGTAGTAAAAGTTATGAGGCTTTGATCGAGAGCTGTAAACAGGCTGCTTGGGCTGCTCGACACAAGCCCTGGAGGAGCATTCCTCTCTCCAAAAGTCTTTGGAGACTGTCTCCAAATGTTCCTTCCCTCCATGTGGGCCAGGCACTTTGATGGGCCTCTGTGCCAAGAAGCTTTTGCTGTTGCAAATGGAAGAGCAGGTGATTTTTCCTCTCCACCCATGAAAAGCTATGGAGTTCTATGGATTATGTCATCTATGTTCACCTTACCCATCTCCAGTCAGAAACTAATGGAGCAGCAGTTTTTCTGTCTTTTTTATCTTTTTACATATCAAGTTTTAAAAAGGAAGGGAGCCTGCCACCTCTCTGGCAGGCAGCAGCTCCAGAGCTTTGTGGCAGCACCCTGAGCAGAGCCAATTCAAACCATGCCTGGAGAGCTACGAGCACCTTGTGTGGAGAGGTCCCTACTCTACGGTCAGGCAAACAACCACCCAAGGCTGTTCAGCTAGCAGGGGGTTTCCAGTTTAATTTTCGCTCCTCTGGATGAATGGATCAACTCGATCATATAATTTGTAAGAAAATGCAGGAAAACATGAAAACAATGCCATTTTTCATGCTTCCTAAGTATGTCATATCAATGCCCCTGTGTTGCAGCTGTGTGATGCCCTGACCTAGCTTGTGACATTTCCATGAGGACCACAAGGAAGAGCACCCAGCGCCTGCACCCCTGGTGGCAGTTTGGCAGCAGCTGGGTGGCCCTGGCACAGGTGCCCTCTCCTGCCCCAGCCAGCCTCAGGCTGCACGTGCTGTCAGAGGTAAGGCAAGGGGTGAGTGCTACAGAGGGTGCTGACCAGCCCTCACTGCTACATTCACAGGGTCCACTCTGCTCCCCTTGGACCATCTGACTGGAAGGCCCTGTTTTACAGCGAAGGGGCAGTGTCAGGACACAAGGACAGGCCACCACTCGTGCTTTGGGTGGGCTCAGTCCCTCCTCAGTCCCACAGGGACAGAGGCAAGCACTTCCAAAACCCTGACAAACACCAGCCTAGCTGCTCCTGTGTGGTCTGAAAGTTGAACCAGTCCATAGTGGCTTGGCTGCACACCTCTGCCAGTGCTGGCTGTGAAGTTCTGCTGAAGGCAAAGGGGTTAGCAGGAGGTGAGTGAGACCTAGGTAGAAGTGTGTGTTTTCCTGGGGAAGACAGTGCGTGAACCCTGGCAGTGAAAGTGACTCAGAGAGAGATCAGTTCCAAACATGCTACATCTCCATTGAAAACAAACAAAAAAGTTTAAAAAATAAAATAATATTATATATATATATATATTTATATAAATGAAAAGCTATTAACTAGCAGCAACGGTTCTAGAGATATCATAGCACCAAGACCAAGGGCAGGGGGGGTAACAGGAGAAAGGAAAGGTTCAGTGTTGCTGATACCACCATCATGTTTCCAAACAACACAGCTTGGCACAAAGCTCATCCCTCTGGGAAGTGAGAACATGTTGGCTTGGACATCTTTTGGACAACACGTCTCACTCCCACGATGGTCTGGTCAGGTTGGTGCTGTCCATGCCACATCAGCAGGGCAAGGCACTAGCATCTGTGGAGTTTTTGCACCTTTTTTGTTTGTGTGGTTTTTTTGGTTGGTTGGGGGTTTGTTTTTTTTTTTTTTTTTTCTCTTTTTTAACCTGAAGTGATATTGTGTGGATGGAACTTGTTTACTTTAAAAGAATAAAACAAAGAAGAGCCCCAAGCCCACAAAACAATCTCTTTGTGATGGAAGGTGCAAGTCCCCCACTCACATTTCAGCTGGACTCTGCATTCCTTCAAGAAAGGAAGAAATATTTTGCAGGAAGAAGCAGAGCATCCCTTCTTTCTGCTGTCATCAGTCTGCTGTGCTGTGGAACATGTTACCTTGGTCACAAGAGAGTAAGTGAACCTTTGTAGGACATCACACATGAATATAATCCAAGATAAACTTGCATTGATAGCTCCTGCCACCAAACTGCAGCAGGTTTTTCTTTCAGTCATTCCAAACAAAACAAAACAAAACAAAACAAAAACCCCACAACAATCTAGGATTATAAAGACATGGTATAAATAATGTAAATTAGAATATAATTTTTTAAGCCTTTGAATCTCCGCCCAGAGGTGGCTCTCGACTCATTGGCTGTCTAGCTTCCACAGCAGCCCTGGTTTTGAATGAATAGTTGTATATATATATATATATATATTTATCTCATACAATATAAAAATATAAATGCAAAAATTTCCCCCTGCCTTCTCTATTTTGCTATTTTATAGTCTGCACATGACATCATGTTATAACATATGTATGATAGACTTGTACTACGGTTATCATAAAAAGAGCTGAAAGCCAAGTATTACTCTACAGCCCAAAGGTAGGGAGAACTGAGAAAGAGTAATCACAGTATAGTGGAGGCATTTGTTTCTAAATCAGAATAAAAACCCAAAATAATGCCCCCAGCCCTCCTCTCCTGTCAGTAATTTTCTGAGTGAAGAAAGCTTCCACTCAACTGAAGAGAACTGGGTGGAGCTGGGGGCAACAAAACACACGGGATGCTCTGTCAGAAATCAGAAATCTGATGGTCGCCAACAAAAGGCTCAAATGGCTCAATAACTGGGCTGAACAATGGAAAGAGAGGCAGAGATAGAAACCGAGGGGAAAACAAACAAACAAACAAACAATCAACCCCAAAATGAAACAAAACAAAACAAAAAACAACCCAGCAAACTGACAACACACATACAAAGGAAACCGCTGGGAGGATGAGGCTGACAAAGACCCGTTGTCTAGCTTATAGGTTGTTAGGTTTGAACATGTAGAGTATGGCCCCAGCACATGCTTCTAAAGAATGAAATGTTGCCACCTACATTGCAGCTGCCATGGTTGGAGACACCAGTAATGTCTAAACATTGTCTCAATCTTTAAAATTCTGCTTAGCTTCTATCAGACGCACATCGTCTTAAATTTTCAGTGTGGGTTTTTCCTTAATATAGATAATATATATATTTTATATAATATATCAAAGTTTAGAGTATAGATTAAAAAAATTATCTGATCTGAGGCATTCCTTCCTAAATATCAGGGTAAAACTCAGAGCCATGGTCCATGCTCTGCAACATCGGCTTCTGGTCAAGAGATGACATCCTGCTCAGCATTTCGGCTGAGAGCGCGTAACTATTGCCTGACTTCTCCTCGAACCAGCTATCGAGTGCCCTTTTGCAATCGAAGTTGGCAATGGGCGGCCCGTTAACAGCAATCGTCAACAGGTCACTGAGCTGCTCCAGCGTGAGCCGAGAGCGGTTGTTCTTGCGCACTCTCTGCAGGGCGGTGCGCCCCTTCTCACAGCAGGCCGAAGAGGTGGGAAGGACTTTGAGGATCTGAACTATTTTATTTAGGAGGGGAAATCTCTGTTTGTATTTACAAATGTGACTGAGCAAGTCTTTAAAACCATTTTTGGTATAATAATCCACCTTGAGTTCTCGCCACTCCATCAGCAGACTCCCTCGGGTGTCCATCCCCTCTCGGCAAACCTCTCTGGAAAATGATGGGACTGTCTCCAGGTGTTCAAATATTTGTACCATATCCTCCTTCCCATAGCTCATGAGCTCATCAGTGCTTCTGGGCCAAGCTGCAAGGTCAAATACCTGACAGGCCTTCACAAATGTCCGGCTGCGGGAATCAAACCTTTGGGCTAGAATCACCTGGGTCTTCTGGCAGATCTTTTCTCTGATCGACTGGAATTTGGCTTCAGCCACCCGTAGATTTTTCACAGCAATGCCATTAAAGCTTTCACGGAAGTTTTCCTCAAACTCCTGCAAGTACTCCCCAGGGGAGTCTGCTAGCCGGCTGATCTCCTGGATGGCCTCCTCTATTTTATCGTCCACTTGTGACACAAGAAGGTACTCCCCTTGGAAGACATAGGCAAGGCGTGAAAGCACAGCAATCACATCCAGCAGGAAGTAGATGAGTTTAATTGACTGGTAGTCCATCAGGAACTGCAGGAGGGCCAAGGCAATGGCAGAAGCATCTGCCCTTTGGGTCTGGCCACTGACATCTTTGAGATGGGCTACAACCTCAAGGTAATCCTTGATGAGAGCGTTGAGCACGTTCTGCTCCCCAATGATCCATTTCACTGCTCGAATGTCCCCCAGGAACTCGGTCTCCTCACACAGAGTGGCAGCAGTGACCCTTAACTCACACATGAGTCGGGGAGAATAACGATAGAAACTGAGCAGTTGCTTCAAATTGTTTTCTAGCTCCTCCAGACATGGTAGCTCCTTCCCACTAATGGCATCCAAAATTTCCAAGTGGGGCCTATGCACCATAAAGGGAAGGCAGAGGAGCCAGGGCAAGGTCTTTCTGATTGTCATGAACAAGTTGGCTCTCAGGCTGGCGGTAATGTTAGCACCATCAACTCCCAAGCCGATAGTTGGCTTTTCATCCTGCAGTCGTATTCCCAGGCTGGAAAAAGCCCGGTCTAATGCTTGAAGGTAACTGTCTGTTGTAGAAAAGCCAAGCTCCTGAAGAGACAGGAATTCAGTTGCTGGAGGCCCATCACTGCTGGTGTACTGCACATAGACTGCAACTGTATCTGCAAGCAAGTCATCGCTCTGCCCATCCAGAATGATGCTGAGGAAGGGAGATTGCCGGATGCGCTCAACCAGGTCCTCTCGGAGAGCCCGGGCGATATGGTGAATTAAGATCTGGCAGTCTCCTTCATTCATGTACTGATCCACCACCTTGAGTTCACACTTTCTCAGTAGTTCTGCCAGAGGCCGAAAGTCGTAGTAGGGCCTGCCCTCCAGGGCCAGGTGGTAGGCTGTATTGAAGAGCAGGGTCATATTTCGGCACATCTCTTCTGTCTTCTCTGGGTGCATCCTGAGCTTGTAAAGCTGCAGGCACTTCTTGTGGAGGTTGCTCTGGCTGTGAAGCTTTATTGTGTGTATCTTGAACTGCTTAGAGCCAATGATGAAGGCTGAAGTCCGAGAAGATTGCACTGTGTACTGCCTACAGACATGGCACCACATCTCATTCAGTGTCGGGGAGTACCGCAGAAACCAAAACTTTTTAAGCCACTCTTGCTTGAATCGCCGTATCCTCCGGCCCGTCGCAGAAGACATCTTAGAAGGCTCATCTGTAGCAGCAATCATGTCATTGGAAACTGATTCATCGGCAGAATCCACCTCTTGGTCATCGTCCTCCATGATGGTGGGAACTGAGATGATGCTTTCTGAAGCTGTAACAAAAAAGGAAAAAAAGGAAAAAATATGGCATTTACAAAGTTGCTGAGCTAGAGAAGCATCCTACTGGTGAGAATAAGAGCACTGCCCAAAGAGCTGGCCACAACCTCTCTTCTTCTGCCCACAATACATTATAGACAGAATTTGAATCATGACTTTGAAAGGAAAAGAAATCAATATTTCTGCATAAGAACTTTGTCTCCAACATGCCACAATGAACAGCAGAAAAGGACACTACATCCTGGCCACTTGAACAATACACTGTGTGACCTAAATATTCCTTTTACTGAAGGCTCCTGGCTGCTTGACAGCATGTTCCTGGAGGAAATGAAATGTATCTTCAGAAAGCCACACGTGGTTGTGTTAAGGCAGTGGAGGAAACAAAGAGAGATTTCCAACAAGGGACACAGCAGGACATAATTTCATACACAAAGAGAGCACATTTCAGCATTACCACAAAGTCATTCATACTTTCTTGGTAGCTTGTAAGGCATTGTGGAAGGTCTTCCGCTGAAAGAGAATGCATCAAAAATACAGCAAACAAACTGTCTGCAATGGAATGTCTTTTTTATTGGCAGTGCATTATCAATTACAATGGCAACAAATAGAGCAAATTGTCATACAGAGTCTTTCCCAAACAGTGTTTTCCACTGTACCCACAGCATCAGCTCCTGGCCCACCCAGTCACAAAACCTGACAAAGAACCTTCCATGGAACCACAGGTTCACCTGAATACTCAGAGCAAAATGCTTTAGATGGGTACACAGCACACAGGCATCTCACTACTCTCCTTAGGCAGGGTTTGGAGAATGCTCTAACTCGGCAAGGCTTACCTGTGGGGTCTGAGAACTCTTGGAGCTCGGGTACCTGGGGCGGTAACACGGGTGCCTCGGGTAACTTCCCAGATCTCAGCATGTCTAACTCAGCCTGCAGCTCCCGGATTTTCTTCTTCAGACGGATGCAGTTGGGGCAGAAGGATGTGGTGGGGATTTCATGGGAGTTGCCTTGTGCAGAGGCCAGTGACAGCTCAGTTGGGCTGTCTGCTTTAAGTGACAGGGGCTCTTCTTCCTCATCTTCAAGGATGCTCATTTCCTTGGCTGAGATGAAAGAGGAACTGTGAGGGACCCTCCATTCGCTCTCCCTCTGGTTTCTGCTGAGGCTCAGGGAGCCATGCTGCATGGCACTGCCACACTGCTCAAAGATGTCTTCAGCCTGGTATTTAGATACTCTTCTGAGGGAAAGTGGTGTACTTGATGCTAACTGATTCTCTTCAAACTTGGCAGATTCCAAAGAAGCCTCCAAGACATCTTTGAAGATGAGGTCAATTTTTTTTTTCTTTGTTTGGGGGTGGGATTCTCCCTCGTCACAGCTGCGCTTGTAGGGGCTCTTCCCCTGCTTTAAGGTAGTGAATTGGAGTGCTCCCCTTGCATCCTCTTGATTTTCTACATTCTTTTCTGAGTTTTCGTTCTGTAACATTTTGTCTCCTAGAATGGAAAATGAGGGGTGGGGATTATCACTGGGAATGGAGCAACATCCCTCAATTTAAAACTCAAACAAAAAAGAACAAAAAGGCAGACTGAATCCCTGCAGGTCTGCATATTATGTTACAAGCCGGGGAACTGACACAACTCGGTGGAAACTGAGGCTTGCAAGAGAAGCCCCGCTAATGGGCATGTCTGCAAAAACAGAGACAGTCCTGGGTAACCACAGCAGAGCAGAACCCACACATTTCAAAGAGAAGAGAAACTACAGGCAGCTTGTTTAGCCTAAAGGTATAACCAACCTGCGTTGGAAGAGGACTATGAGGTGAATGACTGATCATGGTGGAAACTATACCCAGAGCCTAAGTGCTATTTTGGCTGGCTGGAAGTCCTGTGCCTGTTTTGACTTGGTAAAAGGTATCAAGCGTACAGCAGTGCAGAGAGAGATTTACACCATTTCATGACAACCCCAGTGTCTGTGCACACCATGGCACAAAGTTTGCAAGCCCCTTTACTCTTGTTCAGTTTGGAGGCTGCTCCAGAAATGCAAAGGTAAAGGAGTAAAAACACACACTTCCACACTTAAAACCTAAGGTACACATTGTCAACTAAGCTACAATGGGTGAATGCCCTCCAAGGATGGGACATCTAGCTTGTCCTGGTGGAGTTTGGGAGCATGACCATTCAGTAATTGAAAAAAAAATATTAAAAGCAACCTAATATAAATTATTAATTGCTTAAAATAAAGGGAATAGCCAGATTTCCTTACCTGGAAATTCAAAAGACGATAGGTTTGGCTCAATTTCCATCACTCTTCTATCTTGTAAATAACTTCAAGCATTGATGGCTTCCCAAACAAGACGCTGCGTTATGCTGATTTTTGGTTTTGTTTGCTTAAAGTGCATTCATGCTTTCATAAGAGTTATGGAGCAAAAGCTACCATTCCCTCTCTAAGGAGAGCAACGCTCAGAATGCAGAAAAGATGTAAGACTTGAAAAAGTTAGAGTAAGGCGCTGTAAAAAGGGCTGGCCTGAATGGATGGAATTTTGCACTGGGTTTGTAGGCTGGCTAGGAAACCCAGCCACCTTTTTAGTGAATCCATAACAACAGATCTCATTTTCAACACATTGATGAGAATTTCTATGGACAAAGCTTTCACTCTCTCTCTTAGTATTTCCCCTGTTATGGACCACAGCAACACCTGTGAGAGGTAGTGATTTAGAGAACCGGTTCTTCTTTCTTGGTGATTTTTTCCCCCAACCAGCCGAGTGCTTCAGCCCTATGGAAAAGCTAGAAATCACAAGATGATCCCTCATATTATTGGTCTCAAATCCAATGATGAGGCGGCTCAGAAATCATCAGCAGAAACAAAACCATGTTATTTTTCTGTGAGTTCGTAAAGTGTGCCACTTCCTTTGACAAACTCATCTGCAGGGATTTGAAATCTTTTAAATAGAAAGTGACTCAGCAGATTTTTGTGCTGCTTCCTGACCACTTCCCAGTGCCCTCCCAGTTGAAGCTTCGATGTCTCTCACAAGTCTAGCAATGGCCCAGGTGATGCTCCGTTTTAACATCTCTGTGCCCCTTTTGTGAAGGCAGGCTGAGCCCAGCTTGCAGCAGGGTGAGCTCACCAAGATGTCAGGGGGTTTCTGGAATGGTCTCCGTAGCCACATGAGTTTCTACCTGAGGGTGCATTAGGCTGTGGCAGATTCTGGAAAGTCCTGAGGCAGATCTTCACCACACTGGTAGCACAGAGCAGGCTGTGAGTTACTGTTTCAGCTCCCACAAACCATGACACCATGACAATCCAGGACTAAAGACGTGCTTGCATGGCAGGGCAATAGCTCGTAGCCTTGGTGCCCCTGTGGAGCAGCTGCTCCAAGGGCACAGACTGCCTCTTGCTGTACTTTCAGAAAGGACTAAGACATCTGGATGACTGTGTATATTACTGCAGCAAAATCACTGCAGCCTAATCACTCACTGGTACCTAATCACTCACTGGTGTTCATTGACATAAAAAAGCAAATTCATACCAATGTTAATTCAGAAGTGGGAATTGCCCAAGTACAGCCACCAAGGTATAACACTGCAAGTGCATAACAACCTTAAGGTGATAGAGATAACCAGCTTTTTCAGGACATCTTGTCCACATCATGACTGAAGAGGAGACACCTTTTACCAAGTCAAGGCAGCAACAGCAGCTGTGTAATAATATACTCAGGAATCATAATTACAAATTATATTTAGTGTGGCTGCCCCTCTGAGGCCCTTTCATTCTGCATCTAGCCTGGAAAGAAATGTTCCTAATTAACTTGAGGTATCAGCACTGTACAGATGAACAGATGCATTAAGAATTTTTGCTTTCCTCTAAAGCTTCCTATATTGCTGACAATATGTGGACCCAAAGGACTGCTGGGTTTGTTTCAACATTGCTACTCTTTAGACAAGATAACAATTTTTATCCAAGGAAGAATCAGTCTGACAAGTACAAAGCCTCCTGTACGTTGTATACACATTCTAAGGTTGTGAGACTAAGGAGCTGATGTCGCGCTGATCCCAAATTATCTTTCTGAAGAAAGAGGAGATAAATTAAACGAGGAAAATGGACATACAAACACACCAAGGAAATCTCATTCATATGGACACAAAACCAGCCAGAGCTCCCTCAAACAGGCTGCTCACAGGAGCCAGAGAGAGCAGCATATTCAGAGGAAAAACCTAATGCTGTCTTGTAGGATCATCAGCTTGGCAATCTTCAGGCCAGAAAGTCTTGTGATGGGGTGCTCTGTGATCCCCGGGCATTGCATCAGGCCCTTGCAGCACACACACACACAGCATGGCACAACACAACACATGACATGACACATCACAGCACAAATCTTTCTTTCATGATCTCCATGACTGTGGGTATCTTATTCTTCTTGTACACCCATCCATCCATGCCAGGCAGAGCTGAGGATTCTCACCCGGAGGTGCTCTGCTTCTAGAAATGCAGCTCTCCTCACACAACCTGTGCAAAACCTGCTTCACCCACCACACTTGGCCCCACTGTGGGGCAGCCTGAGGGGATCAGGAGAGAGGATGGAAAGGGAAGGGACTCACCGCTTGTGCAATTTCTGTTCATGGTTTCCTGGGACATACTGTGCAACCGCTTCATGTAATCCTCACTGTACCAGACACGCAGCTTCTCCCCAGGGTGGATGTCACGGCAGGCGCGGAAGTAAATCCTCTCGCTGTGCTGAAAGGCCATCAAGTTCTGCTCCCTCTCCTCCCGGGAGATGATGACGTATCTGAGGGTAAGGGGACAAGGCAGGTGTGAAGCACAAACGTCTCTCCTGTGCCCCCCCTTGCATCAGAATGACCACCATGAAGAAGCCAGAATGACCTTTGGAGAGAGACACCAACACAGCCAGGCTGGAAAGCATGGAGTTATAAGCAATGGTGTGCAAACGAG
The DNA here is from genome assembly GCF_036417665.1 of Passer domesticus. Classification (NCBI taxonomy): domain Eukaryota; kingdom Metazoa; phylum Chordata; class Aves; order Passeriformes; family Passeridae; genus Passer; species Passer domesticus. The sequence continues at coordinate 40,260,750 of NC_087479.1, forward strand.
CATGGACATCCAGGGAACACTAAGCCAGTGGTGCCGTTTTTTGCTGGGGAAGGGATGACACAAATGCACATCCAGTCTGAAGGGATGTCTGCCAGCAAGGGTGACAGGCCCTCCCAGTCAGAAGTATCTTTGCCTAGAGATGGAAACAAGGACTTCCAGACTTCCACTGTCACTTCACGTTCCAGGGCTCCCTCCCTTGTTCTCAGGAATATCTGGAATACGGCAGGGCTCCTCTCCCTGTCTGTTTTCCGAAAACACTGCCTTTTTACTTAACTGGTAACAGATTTGCTTGCTTCTGTCCTCTCAGGCAAGCAGAACTGAGATTCTAAGGACAGAAACATGGATACCTAATGGGCACGGGCATATGTGCTGGGTGTCCAAGGACATACCAATATACTGGAAGGTTTTGCACTTTGGGAGTTCAGCAGGGTGTGACATAAGAAACCAATTCAGCTCTGCAAGTGGAAACCCCAACACCACATTGTGGGGATCTCCTGGCAGTGCTGACAAAAAGATCAGGATTTATTTTCCTGATTTAAACCAGCTTCATTTCAGCTCAGCAGAAATGTATTTATTCCTAGTCTCAGCAACTGGCCCTCTGTGAAAGTTGCTAAGACAGAGATCTATCACTAGGGTCACAGTCCCCATATTCCTGCTAGAGGACATGAAAAAGGCTTGGTAATACTGGTTCCAGTTGCCACCAGCATGAGTTCACAACACCTACCCAGGAAGGAGGCCCCATCACAGCATGTGTAGACCCCAAATCAGACATGAACAGCTCATAGCTAAAACTTATTTTTCTCTTATGCTATTTGCCTCTTGTTCAGCACACCCTGCTGCAGCAAAGGCAAGGAGGCTGCAGGGGAGCACATGGCTCCTCTGACACGTGCTGCTATTAGTCCTTGCCTAAGTTCCCTAATATATACAGGTATTTCTTTGGCTTAAGAAATCTGTCAAATTTTTTGAATAGTCTGCCTTCTCTAGCCATGTGAATGCACAGATAAAGACACAAGTCCACCTGCACGTGATCCCACTAACCCACACATATAAGGTCACAAACTTGGTGAAACTTCCCACAAAACAAGTCTGCAGTGGCAGTGTCTTAGACTGCCTGAGGCTCTGGTTTTAATGTTAAGCAACTGTGCATGCGCCTGCAAGCAGTTGTATTTTTCCTAATGTGTGCTACCCAGGATTCGCTGCCATCTTCATTAATTATTTAAATAGCAGACTGGTACTGCCAACACTGGCTTTTATTAACCTTTATTTACTTCTGATCACAAAACAAAGGAACTTTTGTAGCACCAGTTTGTGTATTTGAGAAGGAAGAGAGACCTGGACCAGTGGGGTGGGAAGGAGGCCCTGCAATAGCACACAGCTGCCAGGCTGTTGCTTTTGTGTGCTAGCTATCACTCCTCAAAAGGTGTATCAGGCCTTCAGCCAGCCATGAGATACACAACCCTTGAGACGGACCAATGTGCTGGTGCCTTGCAGCACAGATCCTAGAGGATGCTCTCTAGTCCAAGCAAAATGTCAGGATGCTTCCCAGCACCAGCTAAGGAGAGACCCTGCTCTGGATCCCACCATCCACAACAGATCAGGCTGCCCCTGTGAAGATTTACTAACCTAAAGTCACTCAGAGATCCCAAATATAACATACAGGACCTGTACATCTAGAGCCAGTGGCACCAAGGAATTCATGCAGCAGTGGCAGGATGGTCTAGTCCGTTTTCAGCAAACTGTATTTGACAGTGAGATGTAGAAAATACAGCTTTGAATGGGAAGTTAGCTATGCCCACCAGGGCTCATTTTTATTATGAAGTATTTTGTTAAGCATGAGCTTTTTCTCTTCACTGCTCTCCTTCTGCCTCTACAGCCCTCCACGGTTCTGCCCGAGTATCCTTCAGCTCTGCTGCCTGCATCCTGTGGCTCTGGCCACCTGCTGGAGCAGCAGGGAGCTGGGAGGACAGTGCAGGCTGGAGGGCATGAGCTGCAGCACTACTGCAACACGGCAGCAAATGCTGCCTGGCTGCTCATCTAGGTTCTTGCAGCCGCTGCCACAGCCACTCTCATCAGAAGCTCCAACAGAAAGTTCTGGGATAATCCAGTCACAAACACGTTTCTTCACAGCCACACCCAGCTAGCAAGTGGTTTACACTCCTAGTAAGGAAGCTTTCCATCTGTGATACTTCCCTGAAGTAAAGTAAATGGGGTGAGATCATCCACACAAAAGAAACAGTTTTGAATCAGCGCTGCCCAGCCCCAAGCTCTAGTTTCCCCAAAGGCACAAAAGACACAGGTTACAAAGGACTGCATGAACCCCACATTCCAACTGTTGGTCTAAGGCGCTTAGCACCACTGCACACCACAGCTGAGAGGCAGATACTTTCCAAGGATGGAAAAAATCATTCCATCAAAGTGCAGCCAGCTTGGTGAACCAGGGGCACAAACCATGTGCTGAGGAATGATCAGCCTTCACTGACATACATCCCAAGGTCAAAGTGCTCATATGCTGAACAATCCAACCCTTCCTGCGAAGGCTGCATAGTGTCCAGTCCCCTTCCCAATGCCAAATACTCCATTTGGATTGAAGCAAAGAGGCTACCTTGGTTTGGACACCCAGGACAGGCACGGTTAGGCTGACCCAAGCACTGCATACTGATGGGCAAAGCTCTGCTTGCAGAGCAGGTTTCCCAAGGGAGGATCCTCAGAGGAAGAGCTGTCATACTGCTCCTTTGGCAGACCCAGACACCCTCAGCTGCACCTGGTCCTGCAGGGAGGCATTGCCACCAGTCATAAATCTATCATTTCATGTCCTGTCTAGTCCTTGGGACAGGCCAGCCTCCCCAACACCACAGTTCTTGACCAGGCTACTCAGGACCAAACATAACACCAATGGAGACCACTTCTGACTCATCTGCAGATACTGGGGCTGGGATCAACCCTACAGCTGTCAGAGGCACAGCTCCTTCCTCTGCAGGAGCACCTTCCCCACAGACTCTCTAACTAGCAGCCAATAAAAATCATTGTTGTCTTTTTACTAAGGCCCAGCCCACTCAGGACACCAAATTCCCAAGTTCTGGGATGAGAAGTGAGCATGCCCAGAAAAAATAGCAAGTTATTTTTCTGCAGCTGGGATCATTCCTCCCCAGGAGGGGAACAGAGCCTCTGGTGAGGATCCAGAAGAGACGGTGAGGAGGGAGGCAGCTGGAGGGAGGCTCAGGCTTCTCCCCTTTTCCTCTCTACTATTGCCCTGGACTTGCCTCATGGCTCTGCTGCCCACTCCACAGCCACTGGCCTTTCCCAAACCAACTTCAGGCACAGAGCCAAGGCAGGAGATCCCACACAAGACAGCAGCCACCAGCCCAGGCTGATGCCATGGGATGCCACCCATAAACCCTGCCTCCATGCTCTGATGCCAAGTGTCTCCAGGAGACCCACATCTGTGACAGGCTAGTTACCAGCTCAGGCAAAAATATAGCGAGAAACAAACGACTCAACAGCAGCTGTGTTAAAAGTGTTATATATTTATTGCATTCTTAACAAAAATACTTTTAAAGAAAGAATTTTTTCAGCATGTACAAGACATGGAGATACTGGGGTTGAGCACAGCAGTTTGCTTTGACAGACACTTCAACAGCCAGCTAACATGACAGGTGCAGGAAGAAGTATCCTTTGTGAGCCAGTACAGAAAAGCCACTCCACCAAGGGGTCTACACAGGGCCCCAGGAGATATGTTCCCAGATCTGGGCCAATCTGTAATAGTCCACAGAGGAAACTAGGGGAGACATCAGGCAGTTTATAGTAAAAGGTCCTTTCTCCTGACCAGTACCCAGCCTTTGGGGATTTGCATTAAGGGCTGTGCATCCTGCACCTGGATGCTCTCTGTAAATACATCTGTGTGGTCAAACTGATGGCAGCAATAATGTTAACTCCCTCCAGTGCCCAGCACCTGCAGGAGTCTCCTTTGCAGACCTGAGGGTTCCTAGAAGGGATCCCCCTGGCCAACATCAAAGGAGCTAATCTTACCATCACACCCATGGGAGGGCATCAGTAGAGACCAAATATTATAAAAATATAAAATACTAATATTAATATATAGCAGCAGCACCATATTGACTCAGAAAGCCTTTAAAACATATCATCCTTTTTTTCAGCTCTGATTCATAAATTAGATCCACTTCTGTCAGATTTCCCAATCTCCCCTGCACCTGAAGAGAGGCTGTGACTTTTGCAGAATATCAATGTTTCAACAGAAGTAAAGGATATCCTTAGTGGAAGGTGAGCAAGTTCTGCCCTGGTCTGGCACCAGCACTAAAGGGAATGTCCTCTGCATGAAACCAGTTGGGTCATTCCTCAGGAATGAGGCTTTTTTCCTTGCCAGACCACTACTTCCTTGAGCAATCTTTTATTGCACCACTAAAAATAAATTACTTGAATTAGAATTACAGAACATCTTAAAAAACAAAACAAAACAAAAACAACAAAAAGAAGCATGTCATGAATGCCTGACACAGCAGATATACAATGGACTTCTCAGGAAAGAAGCTAGTGCACTATACTTTCAAAGGATGTCAAGAGCCAGACAGGTTAAGATGACCCCTGAAGGCCACACAAAACAAGCCATCCTTCTGCTACACCGCCCTGCCTATGTTCAGTTTCACAAAAGTTTCTGTAAATTTTTTGCCAAGTCTGTAGCCCACCTATGGCATGATGATGCACACTCACGTTAAGTGGAACAGTCTCCTGAAACCAACCTCCAGATACTTTAGAAGAGCCTGGAGAGCATGGTGTGCTGTGTGGCTAACAGCTTGACCCTTTTCCCTGCTGGAGCTTATCAGGATAACAGTCTGGGTTTTTCCAGAGATGGGGGCAGCATGCTAGATGCAGAGGTGAAAATTAAGGAGAAAACAGACATATTATTAAAGAGCTACCACATACATTATCACCACCTGAAGTGACACTATTAAAGTGTTGTACATGGGAACCTCACACAGCTCTAGAGTATTTCAAACGTTGTAACACAGTTCTTTCTTGCATCTATATAGGGAAAGAAAGCAGTATAAAACCAACATGTTTAAGATTTTAACCTATGTAGCTGTGAATTTAGACTGTAAACTCCTCATGACAGGAAAACACAGTACAGATCCCACCCTAAATAAAACTAAGTGCAAAGTAACTGTACTGAAACTGACAGAATTACAGTAAAACAAAACCAAACTAGCTTGATGTCAGAAGCAAGCCCTACGTCTTTTCTGGTTTCTGTTCAGTCTCCCACATTTTGAAGGGGTGAGTTGGTTCAAAATTGAAGATCTGACAACATTCAAGAAAATAATATGATTCAATTATCTTTAAATGTTGTCATATGATGAAATATGTATTGTAACTGCAATTATGAAAAGTAGGGGTTTCAGACTGGAGCAAACAAAAGCTGAACTCTTTAACACAAGTGCATGTGGCACTGCAGGATCCTTGCAAAGGCCTATGCCTTTGCAACCCTTTTCAACAGTCCAAAACCCCATGGTGTTCAGACCTGTCCTCAGAATCATGCCTTCTTCCCGTCCCTGCACAAGCTCTGCTTTTACACTCCTCTCCCCAAAGGTGTGTGTAAGCCCCAGACAGCCCACTATCACTGAATGGAAGATAAAAGCAATGATCAATGAGAGTTTTTATCATCATAAGGCTGTATTTCTGCACATACTGCATATACTAATATTCAGGAAGATGATGGGAATGCAGTAGTAAGATAAATTTGTGAGTTGATTGCAAAGGGATCTCTGTAGCATGCTGTTTCAGTAAATAACATTTCACAGGAATGGGAAGAGATCCAGGTAATCCTTTCTATTGCATGTCTTAGTTTATACAGCATTTAAAGCATGGGGAAGCCAGTGAAAACTCTTAATCTCTATGAACCCAAAGATGTCGTACATTCCAAGCTCTACAGATTCCTCTTTGCCATTGCAGAGGGCCAGTCCTACAATTAGCTGCCATTTTCATACTGCTCTATTAGCCAGCAGGGGGATGGATGGGTTGGGTCAGCTGTTGACCTTCCCAAAGAATACTGATACACATGGAGAAGCCATGTGAACATGCAGCAGCTCAGGAAGGGGCATCCTTCTTTACTTTATGTGAAACAGACTAAAAATGATGTTTTCTTTTTCGTGACCTGGTGGCCCGTGCAGGAGTTGTCTGTTTTAGAGGGTTTTGGTTAGATTCTGCACTGGGCTCAGGGGGCTGTTTAGAGCAAGCTGCTTGCAGACAGGACCCTGGCATGGCACTAGGATCTTGTATCCTATGGAAAGCCCGGACCCCATCACGTATTTCTGTCAGTGTCTGACACATCTGGCCAACCTGGCTGGTGAGGTCAGCCACACTCTGGCTGACGGCATGCATGCTATCTGCCATGTCCCTGTGAATGGCCACCAGCTCCTGGCAGAACTGCCTGAACAGGTCTGTTTGCTGCGCATGGGAATGGAGAAGCTGGCGGTCGAAGCTGGAGAGGGGCGGGCTCCTTGTGCGGGGGTGCGGGGGTCTGCAGGCCGAGGTGGTGCGTGGGGATGGACAGCGCAGCTCCTGCCTTTGGCTGGCAGCTTCCGAGGGCTCGGACGAGGAAGGAGTGCGAAGGAAGGAGGGCCTGGAGAACGGACTGACACCTGCACCAGCCCTCGGCAGCGAAGCGAAGTGGTGTTCCTGAGAAGTGCCTGGCATCTCTTCATCTTCATCAGCTTAAACAGAAGAGGAAGCATGAATTATTAATGTGAAATCCCTCTCAACACTGTGATATCTCAAAGAACGTGGGAAAAGAGTTTTCCCCTCCCCCCAGCCTGCCAGTTCAGACAAGCCTGTAGCTTCTGATGCATAACTCAACATGCAAGTGCTGCAATGTTAGCATGTATGTGACAGCTTAGCCATGAGAAACCTGAGAGTGGGTGGACCCAAGCTATTGTGGTACTCTGCACAGAGCACTGTTCAATACTAGAATATGAATCCATTTCAGACAGTAGCAATCACTTCTCTTCCCCAAACTCATAGGTAGCTAGCACAAATACTCTGGAGGGACACAGACTTCTCATGTAAAAGTCTTGCTCCCCCATCATATCTCACATTTTCTGCACTAAGAAGAGCATAGATGTTGTATTGCTGCTCTCAAAGTGTGTTCTGCAAAGCCACTATGTGGCCTGGCATCACTAAGACAAAGAGGCAATCAGACAGAGCAGCAAAAGACCCTATGTTAATCAGGCAAATACACTTGATGCAAAACCAAAACTAAAGCAAAATGCCACAGGAAAACTATCATTAGTCTGATAAATATCTAGTGAGGTGCCAGTTCACAGGTACAGGCATCTGAACAGTAACAAGAGATGAGGTTTCACCTGGTGCAGCTGTATTCTGCATAGCATAACCTGTATTCTTTTTACCTCTGAAATAGTTCAACTGGCTTCCAAGATAGATGCAAAGAATGACCAAGTCCCACCTTGTCAGCTCTGGAAGATTTTGTTCTTGCTTTCCCACTAACAGCTTCAGCTATGATTCAGACCTAGTGTGGTAGGAGAGTGCCACTCATGAGGTGTTAGTTGACTCACTTCCCAAGAAGCTATTGTCTCCTCTCCTTTGTAACCTTAAAAGCTCACAATCAAGAAGATGCACCTCCACAGAAGAAAACTGTGTACAAAACTATGGAAAGAACCTGCACAAAGCAGCTTGTGGTTTAGCACTGGAAGCTGTCTGAGAATTGTGGTGTAAGAAGATTAACTTCAAAAGTGGGGCCAGCAGTTTCTTTAAAACCAATGAAGAAGGAGTCATTACTGTCTACCTTCTTCACAGTGTTCATGCTGATCCTTCAGACCACTACTCAGAAATCATTAGTGGCCCAACCTCAGCAATGAACACCAATGATCACTGAGACCCCCAAAGCTCTCTTGGAAGTGATCCACTGGCAAGAGGCAGATGCCTTGCAGTTTAGTAGCATTGCTATTTTATCAGGGTGAAGATATCCTAATCCTTTACAAGCACTTTTTCCACAGACTGGAGGCAATCATACTTCAAATACAGATGCTCACTTGTAGGATTAATTCATCCTTATAATCCATTATTTACTCTCAGATGACAGTATGGAAAAGAACTAGATAAACACATAAAGATGACCTTAACTTGGAAACAATCCATCTCAACACTCCACAACCACCAGAGCAGGAACCAACCACAGCAGAAGGACAGGAAACCCAGCCATCTCACACAACACATAATGTTCTTCTGGTGTCAAACTGAGATATGCAAGCATGAGACAAAGAGGTGTTAAGGCAGTGATACTTACAGCTCGTTGTCGGGCTGTCAACCACGTCCAGGTCCGCTCTGGGGCAGCCGTGCCTCTGGTGGGACGAGTGCAGCGCTGACTCGATGGCTCTCTCGTGGGCGGTCAGGACGAGGGCTGAGGGCTGCCCCGCGCTGCCGGGGCTGGAGAGGGACCTCTGCATGAGTGCCAGTTTGTCCTTGGTCCTTCTCTTCATGTCGTCCCATCTGTGTTTAATGTCTTTTACGGACCTGGGGACCTGGCTGACTGATGTGATCTGCCTGGCTATGCCTTCCCAGATCTTGTCCCTGTCAGCATGGGATAGACGCACCGTCTCCCTCCCAAACAGCATGGCTTCATTTCGGGTCACCTCAGTGACCAGAATGTCCAGTTCTTCCTTGGAAAACTTGGGCTTCCTCTTTCGTTCAGCCATGTTCCTTGGGTTGAACATCCCACAAAGCATAATTGGGTGAAAGGAAATCAGTGCAAAGCAACCCCCTGCATCCAACCACTTGGCCAGAGCAGTACTGGGGCAGAGGAGTTTGCTGGGATCCAGCTCCCCCGACCCACAACAACCTCTCACCAGGAAACAGCAGCTGTTTTGTTTTTAGAAGGTAATTTTCAAGCTTAAGAAAAAAAATACCAAGCAACACTAGTGTGAAGGAGCCTTCTCAGCTTTAAAGTTAAATCAAATTTTACACATTGTCTGATGCCCTGACTTACATATGAGATTTTCAGTTCACCCTCACTTCACTTGCCACAGTTTGTGCACAGAAAAAATATGAGAACTTGCAATCACAGTGGTGAATTAGCTTCTAATGTATCACTGCTCGAAACTTCGAGGAAACATATCTTATTGTTCTACCTGACATAACATGCAATAGAAACTTTTATATCACCCTCTCTGTTACAACTTGCAGGATGTCACGAAAAGGCTACACCAAACTGGATTTTTTTTTGGGTAGGTAGGTTTTGACTAGACTGTTGGGCAATTTCTGCAACTTGCTTTCCCTAAGGAAAGATCTGTTTTTTCAGTATTGGGATACTCTACATCCAGCATTTGTCTGCTTCACAGCAAGCTCTTGTTTCACCCAGAAATGGCTGCCATTTCCCATTTTTCTCAAAAGGAATGAGGCCACCCACTTGATTTTCCTGGCTAGGTTTTCCATCACTGCCACTGACATGAGCCTGTACCCAGTTTCTGGTGCTTCAGATGAACAACTTGTAGCCTCAGCCCACTGAGAAAAAGAGGTAGCTATCTTGAGAACAAACAGTTTTGTCCAAAGGGGATTTGTGTTAATTTCTCCAGCCACAGTCAAAGAAAATTATAAAAATAAACAAAACATTAGTCCTAACTATGTTTTTCTATTGGGAAAAAAACAAGGCAGTAGATCTAGTCAATAAGGAAGGAGAAAACAGACTGTCTGAACCTACAGAAAGGTGCTGATTCATGTCATTCTAGTTCCTTCCTAGTGTCGTTAACATGGTTGTTTAATCCCACTGACACTGCAGGGTACCATCAGGGCAAGTGTCAGTTTGGTTAACGCTGGAAAACCAGTAGGAGAAGCTGCTCAAATCCAGGCCACATCAGGGAGAGCTGGGACCTAAGTGCACAGATGCATTTCATGGGAACAAACATAAATGACATACTGTCTTGGTGGATCTTCGTTTATAGAGAGAAAGAAGGAACATTTAGAGAAGATGGCAATGAAATGATGGAGAGCCAGCAAAGCACCTGTTACCCTGAATCTCAAAAAATCCCAACCAAAAAACTCACCAAACTTAAAAGGAAAAAAGGAGTTCTCCCAGCTGAACATGAGCAGAAAGGAAAAGGCTACACAAAACATTGAGCAAGGGAATATTTACAGTTAGACTTTTATTGCATTCAGCAAAACTGGGCTTGGTGTAAGTCCTCATCAGGTACGCATGACTGCACAGTATCATGGGTGCCTTCATGAGGTGGCAACACACCTCCACTGACAAGCTGCTCTGGTGAAAAAGAGTAACAGTATTCTCCAAAGTGCTCTGAGTAGAGGTGAGCCTGCAGAACATAACTGCTCTCGGGAAACAGGGGGTCACAAAACCTGGTGTCCCCTCTTCTCTGCCAAACTGACGGCTGCTGTCATCAGCAAAGCTGCACCGATGGGGAATTAGAGCCCTATTTGCTCTTCCCAGACAGGACATCCCATCAAGCGCACTTAGGACAGCTTATGGTAGGCCTGGATATTCAGATTTTAGTGTTTCCACTCATATGCTGCAGCAGGACTTAGGTCAAAACAATCTAACTTACATATTTCAATAGCAAACTTACCACACATCGAGTAATGAGATCTGGCCAGTTTTAATCACAAATTCAATTAACCTTAGGCACATCAACCTCCTCCTTATAAAAATGCAGACAGTGTTACTATCACAGGGATCCTTTTCTCCTCTAGCACACCTTATGTCCCTAGAGGCAGTCACTGACATCTACAAGTACCTCTCAGGTGGTGCCATGAGGGTTTCAGCAAGCTCCAGAGCAGCCCCAGCTGTGAGGTTGTGAATTCACACCTCAGCCCAGGTTAATCTGAAAGTGCAACACACACTGAACAGTAGGCACTTAATGATTACCCCACAAAAATATCAATCAACTCTACTTTTCCTGGCCTCCAAGAAACAAGCATGTAATTTTTCCCAGGGCTCTGTGAGGATCACAGCCCCATAGTAATTTAGGGGGGGCTTTTTTATGCTCTGAGTAAATTTGACTCTGCAATAGATAAGAACATTTGTGCCACAAGGTAGCAGAAATCAGTTTATGACGTTCAACAGAATGACATTCATAGGCTGGTGGCTTTTACTCACCCTGAACACAAGGGCAGTCACAGGAACCCTGCCTGTTTTCTAAATGCTTATTTTTAAAAGGTTCTGTAAAGTTGAAAGAGCAGCTCCATACGTAAAAAAGATCTACTAGTCAAAGTTGGCCCTGCTGTAAGCAGGCTATTGGAACACCTGACCAGAGCTCCCTTCCAAGCTCTATTATTGTATAAAAAGCCAAATCAGAGATGCCTCCATTATAAGGAGATACAGGAAGATTTACAGGACAGTCTGGCCCCCATGATCTCTGCCACTATGTTTGGAGAGGAAAGGGGGCAGAAAAGAAGGCAAAGGAGAAAGCAGTGAGAAAGTCTTACTTCACCCTTTTCATTAGCTAAGGCAAAGGATGAATTTATATTGTGCCAAAAGCCTAAGAATTCAGGAGCTCACATGTAAGAAGGGTAACAGACTATAAATGCTCAAAATATCCTGGAAACCCCAAACATGAGCCACTTCAACAGTTAGTTAGGCACTGCCAGTTTCTATCCTACATCTCATTCTGGGCCAAGTGATGCATACACAGAAAGATGAACTTTCCTGGACTTTCTGAATTACTTCTGTTTTTTTTTGACAGATCCATTATTTTTAGAGGACACCAACAACTAAGTAAGAGAATTTCCTCAGAAGCTGCCAGGAAAATGGATGGTCCTCTGCAACCCTTCAGAAGCCCCAAGAACTGCCATTAGCAGCAATTTATGGTTTGTGTCCAAGAAAGCAATAATTTTGCTTGCTGCAATCCATGGTAAACAGCCACCAGAAAAATAAAAACAGAGGAAGATGTTTGCATATGTTGAAGTCATGGAGTTTCATGAAGTATTGCAAACACCAGGGCTTTACTCTGGACAGAGATGAAGGGTGCATTAGCCATGTGCCAGCAGCCAGCTTAGGAGAACGTGCTCCCAGCATCAGGATTTTGTCTTAACTAACTGCCTGATGAAGGAAAGGACAAGAGGATGTTACCATTGCCATGCCATCTGCTGTACTTGTTACTCCTTCCTCCCTGTCATCCACTGCCTTGGGTAAACAGGCACTTGAAATTAAACCAGCAAGGGCTGCAGTGTATATATTGTCCTCAGGCAACACGAAAATGGACTCAGGTGGTATTCAAACAGAAACAATAGCCAGATCTACAGGAAGAGAGAGGAGTCAGCCCAAGCTGCCCTCCCCATGCCATACCCACCTACCAAGAAGGTGAGTAGATCTGCTTTGCAAAGCACTCCATCTGTGAGTGATAGCAAAGAGCACCATCTGAAAAACAAAAAGAGCGCTGTGTACAGCGTCCTGAAAGTCAAGCGTGGTTTCTGTGTGTGATCTCAGTGTCAGGTGATGTTCTAGCACAGAATATTGAGCACGCTTTAGTCTAAAAGGTGCTAACAAACAAAATCAAGGCTTTTTGAGGACTTCTATTACCACTTGAGCTGTCAGTCAGACTCTACATAATACTACTGGTTATAAGGACTTTTCAAGAGTAACATCAGAAAGGTCAGTAAGACTGGTATAGCCTGCAGAGATCCTCTGATACACCCTTCCCATGAGGGGTCACAAACATCCCCCTTCCACAAAGCCACAACCTCCATGCCTTTCAAGGCTGCACACAATGGCCCAGACCACACTCATACTGAGACTGAACCATGACAAATACAAGTTTAGGCAAGAATATTCTGCTCTTTGGTGTTAGCACCGCAAGTAGTGCCCATTTAAATCCAGACATCAAGCTTATGTTCACTACAGTAGGAAAAAGAGCTCATAATAGAATTTTTGCTTTCCAAGACTGCGTTTTGCCCCAGCTTCACTGTCATGCAGACCACAAAGATCCAGATCTATGCAGATTTTTGAACTTCGCATTCTTTACTTCTAGATATATGTCTGCCCACCTATCTCTTCACTGTATCACTGCTTCTTTTTGAAGTGATGACTCCAGCCTCAGCCCTAGTCTAATATTTTATCTCATCCAGCAGTGAACAAATGTAACAGCTGGAATCCTTACCAAAAATGAAATCCTTTGCTGAACTTTATGAACATAAATGTCAGAACAGCTGCTATCCATGTGAAGACTGAAATGGCCAAACGTGGTGTAACCAGATACGACCAGTTAGGCCAATCTTGTATCTACCTGTAGTTCATGCTTTTTATTCCCACAACGAGGGACAACTGAAAATCCTAGACACCCAGGCCAACAAACCACGCTGCCTTACTCTTGTAGGAAATGCCTTCCTGATAAAAACCACTTTCAAAGTTCCACAGAAGCAGCACTGGTCTGATGGGCCTCACCGTGCAGCAATGTCCCGTTCTGGTGACTCGCCACACGTACGAGGTCTCAGTGACCGATGTCTTGCAGATACATGCCAACACAGAAACACTGCCCCATGGGCACACACACACACACACACGTCCCTCCGTGCTGCAGCGGCCGGAGCAGAGCCAGCCGCGCTGCCGAGGCGCGGGGCCAGCAGAGGGAGCGCAAGCACACGCGCCAGCCCTGCCTTCAGTCGCCCAGCTCGCCCTTCTCCTCGCACAGGACAGCTGACACTGCCAACCCACAGCCAGCACCCACAGCTGCTTCAAATTAAGCCCAGAAAGAAAGAAAAAAAAAAAAAAAGGCATCTCTTTTAGTATCTGTCAGATGAGTAGGGAGAGGAAAAAAAAAAACCCCAAGCAGAATCAAACGTTGGGAGGCAGTGCAAAGCATTTTGCAAATATTTGAACATAACATAAAAAAAATGAGTAAAAAATGGAGTGAGACCTGTCAGTGCTTGTAAGAGTGGATAAATAGGATCATCTTTAACATTTATTCACATACCAGAAAATAGTGATCCTCCATATATACATTCTTGGTTTTTTTTAGACCCTTTCTTTGAATCTGATGCCAAAGATACTAATTACAATAAATACTGAAAGAATACAAGCATACCATTTGCAAAATGGTGGTGACATTTTAGTTACAAAACAGCAAGGAGTATTTGATGGCCTCTTCCTAGAAGACAGTCCCAAAAGGGAAGGCAGAAGAGAACTGGACTCACCTCATCCAGTTTGCTTTGGTTTCATCTGTCCCATCAATGGATTTGTAGCGGTTGTTCTTATCAACGATCTGTGGAACAAGAGAATGGATGCAGCACGTCAACCAGCTGGTCCAGGCAGGAGAAGGTCTATGAATCTCAAATCACTGCTTTAGTTCTAGCCTTGAGTCATGGTGTGAAACTATGCTGTGAATCTCAGCTCTCTTGGTACTACAGGCTGCTGACCTGGAGTGCGTAGAGGCTACTCTGAACTGAGAGCTGTTTTTCTATGTACAAATATCTGTGGATGCAGCTGATAACATCATTAACGATCCTGGGATAAAAAATATTAACCTCCTTGTTGGGGCAGGGCTGAGACTCGCATTTATTTTGCAGACAGAAAAGTGTGAGGAGCATTTCACATCAGCAGCTCTCAATTTTTTCCCAATAATAACTCAAGTCCCACATTGCAATTCTCATAATTAACATGTGTTGATCCAGTGATCTCTCCATCTCATATGCTAACCGAGTCGTGTAGTATGAGGGGAAAAAAGTTTTGGTGCTTGAATCTGCATGTAGATCGGTGGATCTTTCTTCTGGCTTCTTGGACACCTCCTCTGCTCAGGCAGGCTGGGTGGGAGTGCTAGGGGCCCAGGAGAGAACTCTGCAATCTCTACATCATCTATCTATATACTCTTAAGTTTCTAATATTTACAGCAGGTTGATGCTGATGTAGTGCCCATGTGGCCAGCGGATGACCTTCAGAGAAGGGGGGAAGATAGCTAAGGTTTGGCTCCACAAGCCCATGACTCCCCCAGCTCTGAACTGCATGGCTGAGGTGTCACTTAGCTGGGGAAACTTGTCACTCACCAGCCACGAGAAGAATCCTGCAGACCTGTCCTGGCTAGAGATCTGCCCCTCGTAGGGCCCGAAGATGTGACCTTTGGGGATGACCTCGTTCATACAGCGCACGTCGTTCTCCCCACTGGGCTCTTTAACCACCTCCATTCCAGGTGGGATGGTCAGCGCTGCCCGGTCCGGAATGCCAACGGGCACTGGGGTGTCAGACACAAACACTGGGGGGCCATGGTTTGGACACTCATCCACAAAGTACTCCTGGCAGGACTCACAGACTGCAGATGTGAAGGAAACAGGGATTAGGTAGGGCACACATGATGCACAGCACTCAGGACAGCTCCCTGTCCTCCCCCTTGCCCAACTGAGCCCCCTCCCCAGACTGCAGCCTAAACACACACAGATGCTTCACTGCCTGCTCCCTTGTTCTGCCACCACACCTCTCAACATGGGCTCTGTCCCATCCCACACCTCCCCTTCCAACACCTGCACCTGCCTGAGCCCTGGTGCCCTGCATACATTTGCCACTGATGGCTGAACACGTGCAGAAAGACTCCGTCACCTCCTGCAGAGACAGAGGCTGAGGGCTCCCTTCACATCCCTGGTTAGCAGTAAATCCTCCTGCCAAAAGGTTTGACTTCCCACACAGCAGAGGGGAACCAGAACAAGCATCCCTGAAAACAAATACCCTCATCATATAGCCTTCATTCTGTGCTTGGGAGAGAGACGGCATCCCAGGCACCTGTCCTATCTCCAGACAGAGATGCAGGTCTACCAGTCAATAATTCATGGGTATGCCAAGATAAATGTCACCAGTTTTCTTTCCAGAATATGAGGCAAACAGTTGTCATCTCCCCAGTGTTCCCTCTGCAGTTTCTGAATTCAAGTCATTGGGTTTTCCAGACTCTCAAGGTTTTCCAATGTGCATTTTCATGTTTCCAGCTTACTTTTCTCCTACTTCCCTAATTCTGCCTAGCCCCAAGCTGTTTCTGTGCAACAATTTCCCTACCAACCATGCCAGTCTTTTCAGATGAGAATGCAAATTTATCCTTGGCTTTTTTTTTCCCTGCTTCCTGCCCCTAACTGACAGGGAAGACCAAAGTCTACACAAGCAGCAGTGGTGCTTTTCCCTCACTCACAAGACACTTACACCAGAAATCCACTTGCTGAAAACTCTTGGTCATGATTACATCCCGTTTTCCTTTCAGTTTCTTGGGTTCCATCTCCGTGGACTGTGGGTCAGGCCTTCCAGAGCTGAGGAGGGAACAACACAAGGATGATGTTAACCTAGCAAGATGTTGGGACTGCACACAGAGAGAAGCTGAATCAATGGGGCCTGACCAACTCCTTCAGTCCCACAACTGTAGTAGAGAAATAACTAAACTTGCCACCCAACCTGCCAAAAGCTGGCGTATCAGATCTTCAAGGCTAAAGCCCACAGCAGAAAATGGCTTCAGCTACAGTAGGTGCACATGAGCAGGTGACCACCCCTGTCAAACACCCCAAGGCAGACCTTACAAGGAAGAGCTTTAATAACTTCAAGCAGCTCAAGTATATTCCTCAAAACCACCTTTAAGCTGGGAGGTAGGTGGAGAGAAGGGGTTAGAGTACATCAGACTAAAGCTCAGCCACATACCAAGGCTGTCCATATTCCTGGTCCCGGTGCGGAGAGCAGGCCTCTGTTTTTATCGTCACCATCTCCCCTAAGGAAGCCTGGGTCTGGATCAAGCAGTCCTTCAAGTTCTCACTCATGTTCTAAAAAAGAATGAAGGGAGTAGAAATATGAGTAGCTGAGAAATGACAACCTTGCTCCCCCAGGAACCACAGCCTTCTCCCCCAGGCCGGGATGCAGCCAGCAGATCAGGCTCCCTCCCAGTACCAAGAGTTGCCATCACACACCAGAGCACCCACACATGCACATGGAAACCTCTTCCTGCACTGGGGAGGGAAGAGCAGTTCAGCTGCAGGTCAGGTGAGGAGCGTGAGACACCACAGAGCAACCTGAGGCATGGAGAATCTGAAGTATGATTCACGGAATCCATTAAAAACACACATGGGATTTCCAACTGCACATGGAATTTAAGAGCGATGGGTGCGATATGTTATGGGAGCATGGAGCACCACCACCTCAGAGCAAGTCTTTGGTGGCAGAAGGACAAGAAAGAGGAATGCAGAACCAGGATCTGCCTACAAACCTTACATGTGCCAGTCTCCATCTGGGAACAGAATACAGAGTACTACACCCCTGCAGACAGAGCTTTCTATGTGCTCTCGACACCCCTGAGGAACAGATAAGTGCCTACAGCACCCTTTGGGACTCCACCAAGATTACACAGATCGTGCTTGTGATGTTCCTTTACAGCAGCCAGAGCTAAGCCACCACCACCCTTCTGGCACGCAAGGCTGCCGTAGTGAACGTGCCTCTCCCTCTGCTCAACACAAGAGCCAGGAGGCACTTCACAGAATCATCAATCACTTAATGATGTTTAAGGACAGCAAGCTCCAAAACAATGGAGCTTCCCCTCCCATCATGGGATGGTGCTTAAGAGAAAATATAGGTATGTCAACTGATAATAATGTGGAATGGATTTAATTTAGATTTTTGGAAGGGCCACTAAGCATAAGAGCATCTCAGCTTGAGAAAAGGAATAAATTAGAGTGCTGCTCATCTCTTCATTTGCATTTATCTTAAGACTTCCTCTAAGGCACACAAACTGTCTGCTCTCAGGTACCACACCAGATCAGAGAGATTTCACAGCTGCTCCCCCCAAATCCCCTGTGATGGCCCCTTCCATGTCCTCTGCCAGATGACATGCTCTGTTATGCTGCATACTTGCAGCTTTCCACAGCTCATCAGACCACTTCTGTCAGGGAAACTCATGGAAGAGCCCACCCCCATCATGACTTGGCTCAGGGCATTTCTAAATTCATGTTCACAAACCCCTGAAGACAGGAATTTTCTTATTCCACATCTGCTTGTATGGGCCTGAACACCATGGAAGTCTGGTCTGCATTTCTGCCCTATTTACCACAAGAAGGAATGCCATTCCCAACCTCTCTGGCTCCGCTTTGTGCCAGGGGACAAATGATTCGCTTTTCCAATCAAACTTCTCACATGCCAATGTGCAGCCTGAAAGAAGTTTATCAAGCCTTTATCAAGGAGTGATACTTAATACTCATACAGTGGTCTGAAAGCAAAGCCCCAGCATAAGTACAACTAAACACATGCAAACACATGCACTTTTAAGCCTTTACAGGACGTCCAAAACAAGACACATTTTCTTTCAGAATTGCCACAGCCATTCAGAAGGAAAGCAATAGTAACGCCAAAGACGGGCTCATTATTTTGGCAGGCTGAGTCCCTTGTTTGAGCTCTCTGGAGCAAGAGGAAAGCTCTGCAGTCCTGTACCCATTCACCAGCCAGGGCTGCAATCAGGGCCTACCTGGCCTTCTCAGAGAAGAAAAAGTCTTTTCTGCAAAGTCTGCAGTAAAGCCGCTGAAGAGGGAGAAAGCTTGGGGAGCTGGAAAATGTTAAAATACAAGAAGAGATAGGGACTGCCCCAGAGCTGGTTAGCTGTGGGGCCTGCACTGTCACAGGAAAGGTGGATGCTGGCTGTGGGGCAGATTGTTCAGTCAGAACAACCACCTGTGCTGGAAGCCTGGCAGACAGGACACCTGGAGCTAAAACACCCATATCCCCCAGTCATTCAGTAGGAAGAGATGCATACATTTGTTTCTGAAGATAAAATGACTTCTCCTTTCCCACTCTTGCCCCATGGAGTCTTACAGAGTGAGAGAAGCCCTGTGATGACAAAGTCTGACCTCCTGCCAAGGAAGGTCACTGTGCTTCCTTCAGCTCTGGTTAAACTACTGCATAGCTCCAAATAAAGGGGGAAAAAAGAAGAAGAAAGAAACACTGTGTTTACTTCACACATGAAGCTCTGTGTTTTACTGTACAGCACATTATGCAGCCTGCCCCTCTCCTGGTCCTCCCTGAACTCCCTCCTACTTATCAGCAACATTCCTGTGCAGCACACTGGCAGGAGCAGCACCTTGCACCGAGATAACGCCCTCCCTGCCCCTGCTCAGGATTGCCGTGTTTGTGTCCAAGAGCTGCATTCACTTTCTGGTCACCGTGCCCATCTGGGGTTCTGTTTTCAGCTGGGGTTCTGTTTCCAGTGAACCACCGTGCTGCTGTAAGAGTCCAGGACACCAACAATCTTAGAATCAAGAGAATCATTTAGGCTGCAAATGGCCCTTAAGATCATCATGTCCAACATAAATCTAGCTCTGCCAAGTCCACCACTAAATCATAGAATCATTTAGGCTGAAAACGACCTTTAAAATCATAAAGTCCAACCATAAACTTAGCATTGCCAAGTCCATCACTAAACCATATCCCTAAGCGCCATAGCTACATGTCTTAAATAACTCCCAGAGCTGAGGACTCATCTACTTCCCTGGGCAATTTGTTTTAATTCCTGATAACTCTTTTGTAATTTCCAATCTAAACTCACCCTGGTGCAACCTGAAGGCATTTTTTCTCATCCTATCACTTGTCAATAGGGAGAAGAGACCGACTTCTGCCTCTTGATTAGCACTGAGCCAAAAGCCCAAAAATTCCCAGCTGAGACTACTACACTACCAGCAATGGGGCTCCTTTTGTTGCCACACTGCGGCCCTTTAGTCAGGTTTCCTTCTATGTATGGAATCACAGAATGACTTGGGATGAAAGGGACCTTAAAGACCATCTAGCTCCAATCCCACTGCAGAGACAGCTTCCACCAGACCAAGCTGCTCAAAGCACCATCCAATTCAGCCTTGAACATTTCCAGGGATGGGACAGCCACAGCTTTTCTGTGTTCCAGCGCCATACTACCCTCACAGTACACATATTTTTTTTTCCTAATATCTAATCTAAATCTACCCTCTTTCAGTATAAAAGCCATTCCCCCTTGTCCTACTGCCACAGGCCCAGATGAAAAGTCTGTCCCTAGCTTTCTTAAAAGCTCCCTTCAAGTACTGAAAGGCAGCAATCAGGTCTCCCTGGAGCCTTCTCTTCTCCAGGCTGAACAATCCCAAGTCTCTCAGCCTGTCTTTGCAGGAGAGGTGCTCTAGCTCTCTGATCATCTTCACGGACCTCCCTCCTCTGGACTCACTCCAACAGTGTGTGACACAATGAATCATCCCACCTATTTATTCCCATGACTTGTTGCACAATTTCAGTGCATTAAACATGCCAGACTTACCAACAGCTTTACCTTTAGTAAAATTATAGCAACACCAGAAAATCATATTACATTAGAAAAGAATGATTTAAAAACAACCTATAAAGACTGACTATTACAATTAATACCCCTTAAATCATGACCACTCTGATCCATATCAGCTGTTATGTTATTTTACTGGAAGCAAACATCAGACTGTGGCTAGCCTAGTTTAATTTTCCCAGTTAAATTTGACATTGGCCTACTCACTTATGAGTAACAGACAACATTTTTTTAAGTCTAACTCATTATACATGCTTTTATTTTTTAAAAATTATTTTTAAATTAGCATTTATGGCTCAGAGAGCACTGCTCAGCCAGGCCTTTTAAAATCCCTGGACGCAAGTAAGCCAGAATAGCAAACTTTGACATGTATTGCTGTAATAGTTTCTATTTGCTAATTTCCCAAGCTACTGCTACAATAGAGAGCATTACACTGCTGCTGTAACTGGTACCACCTTCTAGCTTTTCTTCCGGGGAAAAAAAGTATGACTTTTCTCTAGTTCCAGACCTCAGCAGATAACAGTGCTTTTAGGACTCTTTTCGCTTCTGATGTATTTAAAATAGTGTTTAATTTTTTGTAATTTCACTGCTCATTAGTTTCTCTTTCTTGCCATTTCTCCTCTCCCTTTAGCTTTCTACAGCTACAAGAGTCTAGTTCACCTTCTGCAGTTTTCACTCCCTCCACTTCCTTGTTTTGGGGTTTTCTTGGCAGTTTTTATAATTGTGTTTGTTCTAGCACCTAAATATGAAGAGTCTCTAAAGATTTCAGATGACATGAAGAAGCACCATGTAAGTATAGGCAGAGCAGGGTCCTTGGTTACTGCCGAGGGTATTCCCAGGGTGTACTTGGCCTCACCTGTGCATGCCCCTGTGCCTACAGGACATTTAGCCTTCCCAGTGTTCAGTGGGCACACAGCCTACTCCTATACCCTAGCAGCATGTCAGCAAGGCCAATCCCTGGTGAGAGGGATGCTGTGATGACCCAGGTGCTGTCTGCACACAACACCAAGTGCTTTGGCCAGCAAAGGCAGTTGTGCACAATGGTCCCTGGCAAACCCAGGACACCAGCATGACTGCTACAAATCCCAAGAGGCATCCCTGGATCACCCCTGGGTTCACAGGCCTTGCCACATAAGCCCTCCTGTTTTCTTTACAAAGCAGGCAAGGACCTGTCATGTTTCTGCACGACACGCATTAAAACCTCCATTGGCTCTGCCATATTGCTCAAAATCAGGGAAGTGGAAAACACAAGAACATCTAAGCTATTAATCTCCAATACAGGAAAAAACCTTCAAATGGGGTTAAGCATGAACGAACCTGTGAATTCCTGTCCTCAAGTATGCTGCCTTTATCACTGCCACTCTTGTAGTTATTAGTTAACAGTCACAGGCTCTTATCTGCATGGATCAGCCTCCAAAACAGAGCTTTAATTTTACATTTTACTGGCAGGTTTCCCAGACTGGGACATTCTTTCATGTGAAACAGCCATATAGGAATCCATCCCCTCCTCAGCACACAGCTCCTTCACTCAGCTTCTCACTGCTGACCTTCTGGAGGTCATCTCCTCTTCTTTTAAGGCAGATCTTACATAGCTTGTACCACATTTTAAAGTAGAGGCCCATGGTGAAAGATGGACATGAGTTCGTACGCTTTTTTCTACAGTTGCATATTATTACCAGAAATAGTAATCCAGAACAGTCAGCTACTGACAAGATGAGAACAGCGAATAAAGCAGAGCATTCAATGCTCTGAGCTGCCCCCCCCACAGCCATGGAAGGCCCAGGCTGACCATTCTCCCTGAGGTGAATGCCCTTACCAAGGTCCTCGGCCATGCCAATCACTCCAGGTCACTTTATGAAGAACCAGCTGGCTATGCAGCTCATGCTTACAGCCAGCACAAACTCTGAAAGACCAAACATCCCACAAAGTAAGAGGAAGAACCAGCTTGCTCAGAGGATGACCACTGTCCACAGACAGATATAAGCCAATGCTCCACTGGGAAAACTGGTTTTGCCTAGACGGCTGCCACAGCACTTTCCCCACAAAAGTACAACATTTTTGTGGGTGAGGCTGTCCTCTACCCAGGGGTGCAGTGGAGCAGAGTCCTGGCACAGCAAAGGCTGGTGGCAGCAGGGCAAGATCCCATGACCTGCCTCCCAGCCTGCTGCAAGGCCAGGACTCTTCTCTGATGGCCACAGAGCAAGGCTGAATGCAGCCAGCACACCTGGCAACAAGCTGAAGCAGTCAAAAACTCAAACTTAATTAGTGAAAATTATAGGTCACACATGATGTAGGATTTGAGCAGCCATGGGCTGTTTAACTCATTGTCAATTACCCCACTACACTCAGGAGCCATAAATTCAGCAGAAGTATGAAATATTTTGTTTGAATTTCAAATTCTGAAAACACTGAAGAAGGTCAGGACTACAAGAAAGATACCTGGAAATACCACCAGTTTTTCTGCAGCTTTCTGAAGAAGCTTGGAGAGTAAGCTTCAAAACAACAAAACTTAAACCTGTTTTACAGCAGGAAGGGCTGAGAGTTCACAGTGGTTTTAACTTGCCCAAGACCAGCAACTGACATGACAAACAGGATGGGGTGACACAACACCGAATTCCCACTGATATCCTCACTGCAGATAAGTTGGGAAGAGGGAAATTCTGGTTTCCCAACCTGGAACTGCTCCTGTAGTCTCAAATCGATGGGAGAAGAGTTCACACTGTCACTCTTACATGGTTCATTGGCAAAACATGATACCAAAACCCTCCATGATCTGCTTCATGAGAGACATGTTTCAGAGGGGCAAGAAGACAGAAAACCTCTGAAATAACCCCTGAACCAATCTTAAGTTTGCTTTATGATGGCTTCTAGTGAAGATGGAACATACTGATAACTTTACAAGATTTGTCACAAAATTGTATGTTGTGGTCTCAGAGCATTTGCCCTTTGTTAATCTCGGAGAGAGTAGGAAAAAGATCCATGTGCTGGTGCATGCACTGTCACGGACCAGCACAGCCTATGCAGAGCAGGTATTACTTGAAGCAACTTCTCCATGTTAAGTGTTGAGTAAGGACTCAAATAAGCAGGATGCTGACAATGTAAAGCCCCCATGCAGCCAAAAAGCCTCTGAAACAGTGCAACATGCCACAGAACCAAGGCAGGTACTTACTGCAGCTGAAAGAATATATAAGTGACTTGCATTTTCGAAATACATGGAAACTTCTCCTTTTTCCTGTACTCAGCTCCCTGCATTGATCTCACAGAGTCACAGTCTTAGGGCAGAAATGAGAATTAAGACAATCTGACTGATACCCCTTATGTCCCATTCCTTTCCTTTTAGCCTACAAAAAGGACAAAATTCTCCATCTGAGATAGCAAGAGGAAGAGAAGCCAATATTTCACAAGTTTATCTCAGTTGTTAATCCCCATCACAGACAAGTCATATGTGATTCTTTTTAGTTCTGGGCACCAGGCAACAGTTCTTTCAAAGGGCCCTGGAACCTGATGGGAAAGGGTGAAATACCCAGCATGCTGGGACACTGCTTTGAGTAACTGGAAAGAATTGCTTCCCAGGTTAATGGCTGTAATAAACCTCACCATCTTTGGTCAGAACCACCAGTTGCACTTCTTTGCCTCTGGCTTCAACATAAATATATACCTACATTTATAAAGTTAAAACAAACAGACGCAGAGCCCCAGTACTAAAACTAGTTGTTATTTTACCATTTTTCTCCCTAAGGACAGAATAAGAGTACAAATAAGTGGCAGCTGCAAGCCCTCTTCCTTAAGGCACTACTGAAAGGTGTTTGGATAGCAGTAGTGGTAAGCACTGAATAAAACCACATACATAGCAGAGCCCTGGATATGTACCCATGCAGTATCTTCCTAGCTTTCCAACAATTTGTATCATTCCTCTGTGTAACTCTTCCAATTTTCTCTGTATTACTTCAAGATGCTGGCACTAGAAGCCACGCTGATGTAAGACTGATTCTGAAGTAAATATAAAGTTTACAGAAGTAAAATGACCTCCTCACCCTGATTAATTACCATCCTGCTTGTGTCCAAAAATCATGGCTGTCTTTTCCTGCTAGGACCTGGCACAGAAAGCTCCCCAGGGCCGCCTGCCCACTCTGATCCCCATGTTCTCACATGGGACTGCTCAGGACACAGCCTCCCTTCACAGATCACGTTCAGGACATGCCTTTCCAGGTTCATAAATCTCCACTTGTCTGCATGAAAATGATTTGGTTTCAATAATCTCATTTACCAAACAAACTACATTACACTGTCCTGCCCCTATCAACAGCTACAATTCACCAAATATGTTTCATCTACCCAGTTTGCCAGTGATGAGTCATGTCTTCTGCATCACTGAGTAAGTGTCAGGCAGAACTGGCTTCTCCCGTCTCCTTATCTGAGGAGAAGGGTCATCAAGTCTACTTCTTTGAAAACACAGCCTCCACATATCATGTTGCAGAGACTCTTCTGTAAAATGATCAAGCTCCAGCTTAAAATAGCTGGATTATTTGCTCCCCTCATCTAAGGTGGCAATGCCAGAACCGTGATCTTTTGATGTTGAAAAGATATTTTCTACATTCATCTTAAAGTCAATGCTCAAACAGTTGATTTATTAGTGTGCTAGTACTGTCCTTTAGCTTAAGAGTATCCTTCAACCTCCTTACTGTTTATACTGCCACTTATTTATTGGATGCTGGTTCTCTATCAATTACTCCATTCACTTCCTAAGCCACATATATTTTATTGATATTCTCTGGCATTGGATATTAATTGGGTTCTCACACACTCAGTTAGCTGCCTTTTATACGTAATTATATATCACATCTAGAGATGTCCCTTTAAACCAACAGTAAACTTCTCCAAGAACAAAATCAAACCTTTTTAAGAAGTACAAAACACTTTCCATTACACAAATTTTCAGGTATGAATAACTTTATATTTACCCAGGATTGGTGTCATGCTACCCAGCTTTTATTTTCCCAGGCCATCCACTCGGCAATTTTCAAAACTGCCCCAACACAATCACTCACCCAGTCTCCTGCATTTGCTGCAATCCACCAAGACTGATGAAAAGTGAACATGAGCAAGCTAGAGACCTCCTCTCACTCACCTAGTGCTCACTATATATATTTCAAGGGAATGCACTTTTTTCCTTAGCACAGTTGCCAGAAAAACTCACAGACAGGATACCATGCTACGCAACTCCCACGTGGGTCCTTGGATCCTGACTTGTAGCACTCAACTTCTGAATAATGAACTTATCCTTCCCTTGCTGCTGGCCCAGCTGTCAGCCCCAGTGGCACTCAAGAGCACACAGTTCCACAAAGTGAAGCAGAGATGTGAATTTACTGCCCAAATGACCTTTTACTCTCATTCATGGACAGACAAAAAAAGCTGGAGAGAGGAAGGGTTGGTAAGCACATGAGGCTGGGCCACTGTCACACTCCTGCTCTTCTGCTGTGTTGGGAGAGGGAAAACACACTGGCGTGTCTTTACCATTTTATAAAACGTGCAGGAAATTCAAGATGCCCCGGGTCAGGTCCTGCTAGCATCACTGGGCACCTGGGGCCCTGCCACACAGCACTGAGCATCTGCCTGCCACCCCACTGCTCACAGTCAGGTCACATGCACCCACAAGACCCCTGCACCAGTGCAGGCTGGTCAGCCTAAAAGGTTTTGTGGATAAGCAACACTAGTGATTCATGTATTTCAACAATGATGGAGGTAAAAAGGGAAAGAGAAGGGAAAGCGTGGGGGTGGGCAGGAAACAAACCCCAGACATTAGTTTCTAAATAGCAGATGTGGCTATTCTGGCTAGCAAACTTCCACTTTAATTTCTAACCCACAGAGATGGGAAATGATTCATGAAAAATCAACAGGATAAAATTAGCTGGAAGGCAGAGGGATAATTCATGCAACCTAACCGTCATGGGCTGAAGTGCCAGCACTACCTGGCATTTCAGCCTCCGGTGCCCTTCAGTCACTGGCACCTGGCCAGCAATCAGCTCTACATATATTTCCTTAGTGTCAAAATTAGCCCCTCTGAAAGCACATCCATCTTCTAACAAGATGGCCTTTCACTCAACACTTTTCCAAAAGTCCCAGCTTTTCCTTTCTTTTAAAAAGAAAGATAACCTGCAGTATGCTGTCTTTTTCTTCCACTGGTGAATGTTTAGTGGTGTCAGAAGACCAAATGGATGGACAGGCTTGCACACACGTCTGTGAGCCATGGCCAAGCTATCCACTAAAATCAAACTGCCCCAACAACTCAGAAAATTCAGTGCATTTTTCCAGAGCTCCCTTTTCCTGCACAAAACGAACAATCCACTCAATAGCAACAACCAAGTGCTGGTCTGCCTTTACACACACCAGTGATTTTTTTATAAGACTGCTGCTAAATTTTGTCGAGAATCACAAAACACGATTTCACTCTTGATACAGTCACATGACAGAAAGTTTCTTGAGCATACTATTACTTATAAATCACAACCCAAAGCTCTTTACCCCAAAGGCTGATGAGAAACTTCCACTCCTACAAGAGACCTCTGGACTTCCAGGAGGCAACTGTTTATTGAACAACGCTCCCTCTCACCATCCAACTCAACAGCTTCAAGAATCAAACAGACAATTGTAAAGCCTCTGGAGCACCAATTCCTCTAGGCAGGCAGTTTCAGGTGCAGGGGAATCCCTATTCCATTGGGACCTATGAGTACAGGTATAAAATAAAGCTAAAATCCTGCTTTGGCACCATTTATCTAGTTAGTGCCTGTTTCTGTGGAAGGATGTTACAGGACAGCTCCTCTATGCTTGCTACAGTGGTTTCACTCTATTTGGACTTCAGGATATGGCAGGCAGCTCCTTTCTTTTTACTTGTTCAGCAAATAGGGAAAGAGTATGTGGGAGAAAATGAGAAGGCAGGAGCAGATCTTACTTTCACTTGTTCCCAAAATTCTGACCAACTATCTCAGTCCTGTAAAAGCACTAACAAACACAGCAGGCAAAATGAGAACACATCAACTGTTTCACAAAATGCAGAGGAAGCAAAAGCAAGAGCAGTATTTATTTCTCCTCATTTGTACCCTCTTGCAGGCCATTAGGAAGATAAGATCTCACAGCACAACAGACATTATTCAGAGCTGGTAAATCTGTCCACAGGTTAGGGACTCATATTACATGGCTTGGATGAGTAGTGGTTGAGCATGGGTCACACCGACCCCCTTTTCCTTGGGGCAGGCAGCAGTCCAGATACTCCCAGTGTCAGATCTGCCAAGAAACCAGATATCCGTGTGCTGAATTCACCACCACCACAATTTGATCTGCACATTCCCTTCCATACAGAGAGGGGTGTTCAGACCCTGTATATCCTAACAAGCTAGCTAGAAAACACTTCCAGCAGGGGCCAAGCACTTCTGGTCTATACGTGCAACCTTAAGTGCATCTTCTACATAAAGGTACTGGGTTGCACAGACATACCTGGTCCTTTACATTATGGACATTTTTAAAACACTGATTAGCAGAAACGTGGAAAGAGCCCAAGAACTCATTCAATTCCAGTCCAAAAAGCAGAGAGAGAATGTCAGAAGACTTCATCTGTGCAAGTCACTAAGGGACTACAAATATTCACCAACTATCCTAGAAGAAAAGCAAAATCTCAACACCTGACTAGTAATGAGACTGAATTAAAAAAACCACCCAGCCAGTTAACCCCATTGCAGACACATTAGCATCTGTCTCAGCACCAGGAGATGTAATAAGTGGATTTGCTGTTCTGGAGCTACCGCCTTTGCAACAGCAGCCAGTCTCGGTGGTGACCTGAGGTAGAATTTTCAAGGAAAAGAGCAACTTACAAACATACCATACATAATAATGTTGTCTTTACAATTACAAAGGGAAGAGAAAAATAGTAATTTAAACGCTTCTAGTCTTCAAAAGCTGATTGAACTAATTTGATCTCGGAAAAGATAATCAGCAAGCCTAGGTGTGAAACATGACAACTATAGAACACATTTTATTGCTCATAAAAGTATGCTTCTGTGTCATCAGTATGGATTTTTTCTTCAGTCCATTTCCACAGTGTTTTCATTAATTTCCCCTGAATTAATAAGAGGACTGGACTCTGCAAACTGTGGAGTATTTAGCATTCTCATTAGTATTTCCAAGCAAGGAGTCTCCAAGTCAAACAAAGAGCAGACCACATGAAGTACTCCAGCAGCATCAGAAGAAATTAAAAAACCCAAACAACAGCAAATCCATTTGATTTACACAGACATGAGGAAATCAAGGTTTATACAAATGCAAGGTGTAAAGAGGAACATACTGGGTCAAACTTAGGACATCTTTCAAGGAAGATGCTGTGAACACTTAGTTTTGAGTCTGCAGTTGAAGGCCCACATTTAACTCCACCCAGAATATTATGATGCTGTTTATATGATACATTTTCAAAATAAAGCTTCGGTGTACTAAAAGAGGAAAGCACGGGAAAATATTTCATAATTATTATCAGCCTGCAGATGACTGATGGCCCTGACCAATATAAGCTCCAATTAGCAGCCTTCCACACTCTGAAATGGTGTTAGTGGAGGACCACTGGAGTTGTGTGTCCTAGAGCCCTGATCCATAGTCAGGAGCCTGGAGCCAGTGCCCTGCAGCCCACAGAGATGACCTGGCTGGGGGACCAGCACCACGATGCTCAGTGCCTCAGCTCCCCACTGTGCAAGGCAGGAGCACTGCTGGCTCTCAGGGAAGCTAATTACAGCAACCCTAGAGCTGCTTCATGAGTTAATCCCCCACATCACCTCCTGTGAACTTTTACCACTCTGTCCTTACACATCTCCCCCACTACCCACAGCCAGGTTTCCACAGGCAGAAGCCAGCCCCAGCTGACTGCAGCACAGGCAGCAAGGCAAGTGCTGGGAGTGGCAGCCCCAGCAGGGCTTGATGCCAAGACTTTGGAACTGCAGCCCCTCCTCTGGGACAAGTCACCACAGGCGAAGGAAAACCAGCCTTGCTGAAAAGCCAAAGCCTGAGGAAGGGAGAAGAAAGGGGGCAGAGAAAGGAAACCATTTATCAGAGCATGCTCAAATTGGACAACTTGGTTTATGACAGACCCTTCTGATGGGCCCCTTACTGACGGCTGTCCATGAGCGAGGAACTGCACTGAAACAGTTCTGCAGTACACATTACTGATTGACTGCTGGAGGCTGCCAGTTTCTGCAGCTTAAACCTTAAATTATATCTATAATGCTTTTACCTTCTGACTGCAGAGGAACTGTTCTGAGCCTGAGTACTGCCTCGCAGCCTTGCAGAGAGAAGTGCCCTTTCAGCAACAGCTTTGAAAGATACAATTATCCTGCCCCCACAAATGGAACCATGACCAAGAAACTCAACAGCAAAGCTTTAAGTATCAATATTTTGAATTGACTGTCTCTGCAAAACATATGTTCTTGTACTTATGTGACGAGCTCAGGATAGAAGTTGGAAAAATGCCTGTGCTAGTACCACCTTCAATTCTAGCTGAACTTCAAAGCCTAGGTGCAGAGGACAGTGACCAGACATCTAAAAATCCACATGGAAAATGTCATTCTAGTTGCCAAGTCAAAACTTTTCCCTTCATCTCTGCTTTTTTTACTCTCAATTCTCCCAGTCTTTTCCATCAGTATTGTCCCTCATGTGGTGGGCATTAAAAGAAAAACTTCTCCAGCATGGGATACTTGTGTTGCCCTCCTCACCAGGTTTCTTCTCCATCCACCTTGGCTGCCTCTACCTTTCAAATATGCCACAGGATTGCTCTGTTTTCCATTGCTCTTTGGCCTCCTGTACCTGCAAAATTCTTCCCTTTCCAAAGCACTTTTCCCTCATCTTCTTTCCGAAGATGCCATCCAGGACTGCATGAACCTGTCACCTTGTCCTGCTTTTCTTAGGGCAGTTGGACTTGCTACTGGAATCCACTTGCACAGACAAGTTTAACTAGCAGGAATTCCTGAAAAGCCACATTTTACTATGTAGCTTTAAAAGGAACATTTCTCTAGAGACTTTATTTAAAAACACCTTTGGTAACAGAGAAGAGGTCACAGGGAGAGCAGAAAACCCTGTGAAATTAAAGCCTTCTTTACTCCACTGCTGCAGAGGCATCAGTGCAAGAGGAGACACTAAAACTGCCTGCAGCTGCACAAGAGCTCTGGTCCAAGAAACTTCACCCTCTACGAGCGAGCCTCAGGCAGGAGCGCTGTACAGTCGCGCTCACAATGAGAAACGCCACAAGCGTGACAAGGGGTGAAACGTGAAGCAGCAAAGCCAGCATCCACAGCAGGGCAGCCCAGTTGCAGGGCAGCAGGAATTCTGCCACTTGCTCAATGCCAGCAGATATTGCACGTGCTGACTGCCCTTCACTGGCTAAGCCTGTGCCTCAAGCAGCTCTCAGCCTGGGGGTCTGAAGGGTCTGTGTTCAGGTGAGAGAGCAGATCAGACAACGCAGCACTGATGCAAGAAGATACATCAAGCAAACCCTGAGGCGTATCCAGCTGATTCCAGATTTCTTAAAATGCCAGAAAGCTGCAATGCAAACTGAAGAATAAAAGTCATATTTTCTTGTTTTGGCTTTACTTAGAAAAATCACGGATCTCAGGTACACACATATTCCCAGCGCAGAGAAGGCATCAGAAGTTCCCACCTGCACTCACTCCCCTGGAAACAAAAGTCACTACTTCTCACTGGTCCAGTCTTCACATCAAGTTTTAGCAGCTTATCTTTGTTCTGAAGGTCCCCAAGTTAACCTATAGTATTACTATTTGATAATCAAACAAAAAAACAAACCCAAACCATTCTTTCTTTGGGACTACATATAGTTTCTCCATGCAAATTTTCACATCCATGTAACACCACTGGATTGGCAGTAATGATTTTAAATATGCTACCCCAAAATGTCACAAATATTAGGTAGCATTTTAAGAGCTCTGGGAATGGCTTAGTAGCACCAAGGGACAGGTCTTGCTAACAGCAGCTTTAAGAATAGAGAGGTAAAAGCATGTACTTCTCGTGCATAAATGGACATGGGGAAAAAAAAAAAAACAAACTAAAACCCCACAACACCACTTTGGAATTAACCAGCATGAGAAAGAAGTTACAAAAAGAAAAAAGAATATTAAAAAAAAAAAAAACAAAAAAAAACAAAACAAAACAGAAGGATAAAGTGTACATGGCACTCTATAAAAAGACCAAAGATCTCTCTTGCCTGGGCTTGCTGTATTTCTCATTCATATACACACTTTGATTCCTGACTCAAGAGTGACAACTCCCACTCACCACAATGCCTGTATCCCCCTGATCGCAAAGCCAGCCTGCTGCAGTGCCGGAGCCCTCCTGCTTCAGGCTGCTCATGCAGTGTTCACAACCTTAACACTGCTCCTACCAATTTCAGGCAGTTCCATCACTTTCCAGCAAGGAATACAAGCAACAAGCTGCCCTAATCCCATCCCAGTAAGATGGGCCTTGCATCAGTTCATAAAATACCAGGTTTTGAAGAAGTCCTTGCTTTTGCCCTCATTATTTAAAATCAGGTACTATCCTTACAATACTCCTTCACTTGTTAAAAAAGTACAAGTAACTGCTATCAGTGAGCAATAAGGCTGATATTGAGAATCCCCCACAAATTACGCCAGAAAGCACCATGCTTCATGCATGGTCCACAAAGATGCCAGAGGAACAACAGGCCAGTATCCCAGAGAGCTCTGCGCCACAGCCAGCACTGAGTCAGGAGCTTCAGGAACTCCTTCATGCTCAAAAAAACAGTTGGAAGGAGCGGTAGCCTTTGACATGACTCCTGGGCAGGAGAAAGAAACAACTTGCCAAGGTCCTGCTACTCCATGCCACAGTGAGATGTGTCAATTCAGCATTCAGCCAAGAGCCAAACTTTGGCATCTCCCCTGGCTACCTCAAATCCTCCCCGGTGAGTGGTTCCAGCAGCCAACCCCTCCTTTGCCAACACAGTCCTTGGCCACGCCAACACCTGAACTCTTTGCAGGCTGCATGTATTTCAAAAGCTCCATGCCACTCAGCCCTGTGCTAACTATTTCTTCTAGAGCAGGAGCACCTTTGGTCCAAAAGCACCCGTTGCAAGAAGCAAACACCCATCACCTCAGTGCTTTTGTTTCTGACTGCCACTTGCACTTGAAAAGCAAAAGCGGTTTATACACAATTCATTACAATGTCAGGAGACTCATTTCCCTTTCCACTTTCCCTGCTTATAATCTTGGTTATTAGACAAATGGAAATTTAGGGGGTGTGAAGCCCAACCCAGGCAGTGAGCTTGTGCTCCGCCTGTCTCACAGGGAATTAAACCTTGCTGGCAGGACTGGATCCAAGGGGCTGCTGGATATTTTGGGCTGGGGCTCCTGTGCTGCTCAACAAACCAAACCGCTGCACACACCTGCAGTGCTGGAAAACAATCCTATCTTACAGTTAGGCTGGTATTTTTTTAAGCTGGTTCTGCCAGTTCTCCTCCCACTAATGAGAGGCATTAATCACAGGAAAAAGAGGAAGCAACAGTGAGCCAACAGTTTTGCCCACAGGCCAGCTTTTTTTTTTTTTTTTTTTTTTTTAGGGATCTGAGAAGGGGACTCTGGAGGCATCTTCCATTTCCCTCTGAAATATAACTATTTGCGAAGAAACTTGAGAAATTCCGTAACTTAAAAAAAAAAAACCAAACCCAAACCCACAGAGGGAAGAAGGCCCAAGAAGGCGCATCTGGAGTTTTTCTGCGAGTTAAGAGAGCATCCCGGCTGAGCGGAGCAAGGGCACCTCTGCCCGGGCTCTGTGCACTGGGGCTGGAGTGATGCCGCAAGCTGGGTGCTCTGGTCCCTGGGAGTGCCTGGGTCCCGGGGGGGTGCCCGTGTCCCCGGGGGGATGCCCGTGTCCCCGGGGGGATGCCCGTGCCCCCGGTGGGATGCCCGTGTTCCCGGGGGGGGTGCCCGTGTCCCCGGGGGGATGCCCGTGCCCCCGGGGGGATGCCCGTGTTCCCGGGGGGATGCCCGTGTCCCCGGGGGGATGCCCGTGTTCCCGGGGGGGTGCCCGTGTTCCCGGGGGGATGCCCGTGTCCCCGGGGGGATGCCCGTGCCCCCGGGGGGATGCCCGTGTTCCCGGGGGGATGCCCGTGTCCCCGGGGGGATGCCCGTGTTCCCGGGGGGGTGCCCGTGTCCCGCGGCCGCCGCCCGGAGCACCCCGCGCCGCCCCGCCCCCGCGTTCCAATGTGGCGCGCGCCCGCCCGCCCCCGCCGCCCATTGGCCGCCGGCCGCGTCAGTCGCCGGCCCCGCTGGCGGCCGCGGGCGGGGCGGGGGGGCCGGGCGGGCGCAGCCGCGGCGCGGGCGGGAGCGGCGCGGCGGGAGCGGCGGGGACGGGCCGGGCCCCGCGCAGCCCGCCCCGAGGGGGGAAAAGCGGGGCGGGCGGGGAAGGGGGGGAGATACCTGTGCCCGCGGGTCTTCAGCGCCGCCCCACCCGCTGCGGGCACCCCTCGGCAGGACCTCCCCCCCGGGCTGGGACGGGTTTCCCCCCCGCGCTCCGCAGCCATTTTCGTGGCCACCTTGGCTACCAGCGAGGCTGACTCACCTCGGCACTGCGGGCGCGGGGAGCCCGCCTCGGCGTCGGGGGGCCCGCTCCGCCCGGGAGGGGCGGGGGGAGCCCGGCTGGCTGCGCCCTCCCACCCCGCCGGCCCCGCTGGCTAGTCCCAGGCGAGGACGGGTCCCGGGGCCGGGCCGGGCTCGGCGGAGGCGGCAGCGGCGGCTCCCTCCCTCCCGGCCGTGACCACCATCTTATTAGCACAGGAAATGACATGGAGAACGGAAGAGAGGGGCGTTCGGGGGCCGAGCCCGGGGACCCCCCGAACCGGGGGGAGGCGCCGCCGGCCCGCCCGGCCCGGCCCGGCCCGGCCCGCCGAGGCTCTCCCGGGGCCGCGGCATTGCCGCTTTCCTTCCAAACACCCGCGGTGGGAAAAGAGGAGGGGAAAAAATAATAAAAAACAAACCCCAAAAGCCGCATACAGCTACGGGGAAAAAAAAAAAACCACCAAAAAACAAACGCAGAAGAAGCCGAGCAAGCCCAAACCGCCCGCGGTTCCCACCTCCTGCTCCGGAGCCTGCGAGTTCCGCGCGGAGCCGCCGGCGATCAGCGCCCGCGGCCGGCCGGGGGCTCGGGGGGGGCTCTGGAGGACAAAACCCGCCCGGACGGCCCGGGGGCACCGCGCGGGGGGAGCCGCCGGCCGAGGGGGCCCGTCCCGGCGGAGCCGCCGGGCTAGCCCCGGGCGCTGCCGCGGCCAGCACCTGCCGCCGCCCGGCCGCCGCCGCGGCGCCCCGCGGAGCGCGACCCGGCCCCCGCCCGCGGGCCGCCCGCCTCCGGGGCACGGCGCCCAGACGTGACCCCCGCCCAGGCCGGCCCCGGGGCTCCCCCGCCCGCCAGGGCCACAGGCGGCGTTGCCCCGGGGCGGGCGCCCGTTCCCCCGGCAGCGCCCCACGCCCCTGGCCGCCCGTCGGGAGCCTCATGCTCTTCCGCGGGAAAAAGTGAATGGGAAGACGCGCTGTTTCCCCGGAGCTCGATCGTATTTCAGATTACCCCCCCCAAAAAAGTAACCCACCCAGCAGCAACAGTAACAACAAACCCTACCCTCGAGCTCTGCGCAGAAATTGCGGGCAACATGACGGATGACAAAAAGTAGGCACAATTTAATAAACAGAGGAAGCATGTCTCACCAATAAAACAAATTCCAAATAAAAACCATCTGCAAGCATTAAATTTGAAACAATGCAAACTCTTCAGCTGCTTTGCCAAAAGAGGCACAACGGGGGGTAAAGAGAGGAATGGATAAATAGCCATAATTTTCCAGTTCCTTCAGTTGACAATGGACTTGTATGCAAACAGGGCTCTGGTGACAATGTGCCGGATTGGATTCTTGGAACTACTTCCCATTTTCTGTAGCCCTGAGAAACACTGTTTTCTGCAGTCCTGAGAAATAGATTCTCTCCTAATACTCTCCACTCTGAAGTCACTACAATACAAAGTTGGTGTAAAGAGGAGAAAAATTGAGTGAAGACAAAAAGTAAAAAAGTATATAGCCCAAGTGAAATAGAGGCCTGCTTCTGCCATCCTTGAGCTGCTTCCACTACTCTCACTTAGTGTTGTGGGGTGGCAGAACTTCAGGGTTAGGTCTTGATGTATCACTTAATTTAAATTGCCTGGCAAAACAACAAGGAAGGTAATCAACTCGGCTTCAAAATAAGCTCTCTTTGCAAAAGCAGCCAGCGTGGCACAGATGATTATTCGGAAGTTCAAATGAGTATCAGTCCTCAGATCTCCAACTGTAGTTTGCTTTTTGTTCCCCATTTCTAACCTCTGGGGAGAGGATTCGTTCTCAGAGGAAAAGTGTGCGGTGTCATTTTACCCCTTCCAGTAATTGCAGATAGATGGACTTTGAGGCACTTGCACTTGCCTTGGGAAGACCATAAGCTGTCAGCACCTTCCGACTCCTCAGAAATATTAGAGATCCTAATAGAGCTGCCCTAGTTTGCAGTTTCTGTCTGTGTGCTGAAATGTGTGAGAACACTCAGCTGGCAGTAAGTACAACAATGGGTTTGTAAATATGATTGATGAATGAACCAAGAGGAAAAATAATAACTAAAAAAACCAATAAAAATCAAGTGAGTAATACAAATGCACACTGAATGCCAGGCTAATTTGGAGTAATAGTTTAGTTGTAGCTATTGTAGTCAAAGGCTGCAAGGGGAGGCTCAAAGGGAAGCATAAAGCTTTTATTTGTAAAGAAAATTAAGTATGTAAATGCAGTATAAATAACAGCTATTATGTCTTCCTGTAAATACAGGCATGCTAATTTATTGAGAGGGAGTTGCCTTGTTTTAATGTGTGCCAGTTGCTTTATATGTTTAATAGTCAGGTATGTTGGGTTTGTGTGGCAAGGTGTGGGTAGTGGGGAGGCTACGGGGTGTCTTCTGTGACTTTCTCTGGCAGAAAGTTTCTGTTTCTGCCAGAAACTTCCCCTATGTCTGACAGAGCCAACTCCAGCCAGATCCAAGCCAGACTCACAGCTGGCCATGGCCGAACCCATCAGCGACTGTGGAAACACCACTGTGATAACACATTTAAAAAGGGGAGGAAAAACTGCAACAGCAATTGCAGCAATTGCAGGAGTAAGAGTGTATGGGAGAAACAGCTCTCCAGACACCATGGTCAGTTGAAGAAGGAGGGGAGGAGGTGCTCCAGTGCCAGAGCAGAGATTCCCTGACAGCCTGTGGAGAGCACCATGGTGAGGTCCCTTCAGCCCATGGTGGCCCATGGTGTAGCAGATATCTACTTTTACCCTCTGAAGGATCCCACACCAGAGCAAGTGGATGCTAAAATCAGGCTGTGACCCTTTGGTAAGCCCATGCTGGAAACAGGCTCCTGGCAAGACCTGTGGAGAGAAGAACCCACACTGGAGCAAGTATGCTGGCAGGACTTGAGACCCTGCAGGAGACCTGCACAAGAGCAGTTTGTGAAGAACTGTGGGAGGGACCCCACACAGGAGCAGGGAAAGAACGTGGGGAGTACTCCCCCTAAGAAGGAAGGAGCAGAAGAGAAGATGTGTGATGAACTGACTGTAGTGCTCATTTCCTGTCCCCTTGCACTGCTGGAGGGGAGAAGTTAGAGAACTAAGGAGTAAAATTCAGCCCAGAAGAAGGGAGGGGTGGGAAAAGGTGTTTTAATATTTAATATTTAATTTTAATATTTAATATATTTATTTTTATTTCCCATTATCCTTCTCTGATTTGATTGGTAATAAGCTCCCAATTTGGGTCAGTTTTGCCCATGATGGTAATTGGTGAGTCATCTTGCTTTGTCTTATTTCAACCCATGAGCTTTTAGTCCTTGTATTTTCTTTCCACTGTGTGGTTGAGGAGGGGAGTGATAGAACCTCTCTGGTGGACACCTGGTGTCCAGCCAAGGTCAGCCCATCTCATCAGGAGATAAAATCCCCATGAACAAGATTTTTTATCTTTTCTATCTAGAAACAGATTATGGAAGGAAGACAGTGCAAATTTGTACTCTCTCTGCAAAAATGTTACCTTTGGGGCTTGAAAAGGCTTTCCTTCTTCAGCAAGCTGCCTCCTCACTTATTAAAAATACGTAGGATTATTATTTTTTTAAATAAGTACATTCAGCCCCCACTCCACCACCCACAGCAATTCTCCTCTGTCTCAGAATAAAACTTTACAAATGGCAACATCAGATCAGAATGACTGTCTGATTAGGTGTTGACAAAATGACTGTCTAATTAGGTGTTGACTTTCCAGTATTGTACTGTCAAATCCCTTCCTCCATGAAGTGCTGGATATTCTCCTGCAGAGGCAAAAAGTTCCTTCTACTGACTCTGAACTTTTAGCCAATTGTATTAAAAATAATGCTTGCAAAAGTGGGTAAAACTGAATCAAACTTCTGTTAAATGGTCTTCAGAGCTGGCAGGTACATCTGTCAGCTGCAAAATCTGATCCCTGTACCAGAAGAGTCTGGATGTGTTTTGTGGAATGAGCTTACCTAAAAACACCCAGTGTCTCAGGCACAACACTGCAAAGAGGGTGGAAGTCAGGATCTGTGCTGGAGGTGGGTGGTGGGGGATGCCTGGCTCTCTTCCACAGGGTGCCTAAGGAAAGGTAGGAAAGCGTTCAGGTTCTTCTGCAAGCTGTAGCACACAGCAGCCTTGACATCACTGAGTATTCTCTCATTTAAGATTGTCAACATCATATGTAACCACATCAACACCAAGAGGCAACTGCTTCCCAAGCTCTGAGAAACTAGTTGCTTGGGGCCAAACTTCATATTCCTCCAGGAAAGGTCACTCAGTTGCCAGCAGAAAGGAAAATCCTACTGCTATTACCCAGGCCACATTTCTTCAGCACACAGAAAATACTCAAATTTGTGGGACCACAGTTCTGACGCTCTCAGTCAGTGTGTTGCTAGCTGATAAACATCTTTTAGCATTAAAAATTCTGTTAGTAAGCCACACCAAAATCAGGGACATTTCCATATTCATAGGTTATTGGATAGTGAAGCAGAACACAAACTTTTCTCTTTGAAAATCTGAAAATGGCCCACAAAAGAAAAGGAAATTACATGACTGAGAAGGAAACTCGGCCAGAAGCCCATAGTTACAAATTACTGTAGCAGGGTGGGACAGGCTCTGAATGAGGTGCGGGGGAAGAGCTCTTTGAAGAGCACGTAACTGTGCAGAGCTGCAGCGTGTGTTTTTATTTCTGCTGTACAATAGAAGCGGTGATGACCTTCACCCAGTAGTGCTGCATGTTTTTCCTCATCATGCTATATGGGTCTTCCGCTGTTATAGGTAGAATATGAATCCTTTAGCAATGCAGTGCTCTCCTTGAAGTTATGGGTTTCACTGGATTAAGCCTAGTGAACAATTCTCCAAGGAGGCTGATGAATAGTGCTGAGTTCAACTGGTAAGCAAGAAACTTCTGGGTGCAACCTTCTACCCTTTACACTCTTCTCCAGGCTTGGCAGTTGTGCCACTGCCTGGAGGGCTGAGCCTGCCCATCCTGTGGCCACAGCAGCTCTGGTGCTAACAAGAAAGCAGGAAAAGGCACTGTCAGGGACAGTGAGGAGGGAGGGATGATTCTGTCTGGAGTTTAGAATAGTGTATGGAGCCCTTCCTGGGAATGCTGCAGAGCTGTACAGGCAATTGAGGGTATGGTCTGATGCTGCAGGTAGCTAGAGCCACTTCAGCAGTCACAGTTCCTTGGGTTGGCCCTTCTGAGCTGCATAACTCACCCAGCAATTGCCAGCATCAGCAAAAGGAGGTGTTGGTGGCATGCTCTCAGGGAAGAGGAGGAAAGCCAGGCCTTTCCCTTGGCAGCAATGAGCCAGGGAATCAGCCTTGGCATCTGCACCTCCAAGGCAGTGGTGTCTTTAGGATTTCCTGTTCTGTGGTGCGTGGATGCTGCCATAGCCACCCAGTCCTAGCTGTGCTGACAAGGCTGTTCATAGGCCGTGAGCTGAAGAAGAAATCTGAACTGAGTTAAAAGTAATCCACCAAAAAAAAAAAAAAAAGATGATGCTTAGTTATCATAGTATTGGTCCATGCATGTGGATACCCTTTTACCCAGATCGGTGCCCATGCCTTGGGCTGCAGGGATGGCAGCAGGAATGAGCAGTCAAACTGTAGCCAGAAACACAGAAATTAAATCACTTGCCCAAGACCAATCCTGAAATCTTTTGGACTAGAGGAGGCACGTACAAAGCCTTTTTCAAACACTAAGGTCTGAGAATTTTGCACTGGTATGTTTTTAATGAATAACCAGAACTGCTTTTCCATATGAAATGGTCTCTCTGTAGTTGGCCCAAAGACTGGAAAGCAAGGAATGTCTCTGCTCACAAGCACTTCAAAACTCGGTGGTTTGTTTCTAGGCACCCGTCACATGTTTTGGCAGTCCATAGGAATGTGCACTTCTATATATCACAAGCAGCTACCCTGCCTTGAGCCAAATAACTTTGCTTAACTCTAAAGTTGTCTTTAAGAAAGACACTGAGTTCTGATCTTCAGAAATCAAGAGATTAAGAATTTATCTTTCCCTTTGTCCTCTCCACATTATAAACATGGGCTTGGATTCTCTGCAGCATCCACCTTCTAGCCACTGGTTCTTTTTATGCTTTTCTTTATGCTTAGATACATTCTTGATATTTTCTTCCTGGGAAGATATTATCTATGCTGGTATATAGTCAATTCAAAATATTTCCTTCTGAGTTAGTTAAGGAAATTTTCTCTTTAAATCTCTCAACAAAAGATATTTTTATCAGTCCTTATGTTATTTTCCTGCTTTCCCTGTGAACCCCACTCAGTTTTTCAACATCCGTTTTAAAACACGGCTGTCTGAACTGCCACTGGCAATATAAGATTCACTTAACCAAAAATACACATACATATTTATACACAAGTGTCCTTACAGCTATGC
Source organism: Passer domesticus (assembly GCF_036417665.1). Classification (NCBI taxonomy): domain Eukaryota; kingdom Metazoa; phylum Chordata; class Aves; order Passeriformes; family Passeridae; genus Passer; species Passer domesticus. The sequence continues at coordinate 40,301,029 of NC_087479.1, forward strand.
TTTCAGGACCACCACAGGATGTCATTGTGTCAGGACACTACGGGTTCCCCATGAAACTGTCCTTTTATCCTTTTCAGAGCTGCTGTTACCCAGAGGGTGTTCCATCACTCCTTGGGAGTGGCCTGTGCTCACAGTGCCATGCATGGCACTGCCTGCAAGATCCCTTTCTGGGAATGGGCCCATGTTTCTGACATCAAGCACTCTCAGATCAGATAGCATAACACCTTCTCTTCCCTCATTTGCTAGTCTTGATGTCACCTGTGAATTTTATCATCAGTTTTATATTTAACTTTCTGGTATAATACTGCATAGATGAGATGTAAATACTTAGAAAGCTCATTCATTACCAGTTGTTTATCTATGGCAGTACCTGGAGGCAGAGCTCCTGAGCAGGGGACATTATTTGGGAGAGGTTGTTGTTGTCACTTCAGCCCAAGTCTTGCAGTTGACTCTGACTCTACATTGACTCTCTCCCCACTCTTCTTACCAGGGAGCTGCAGCTACTCCCTGCTGCTCTTGGGAAGGCCAGGGTAGGCTCTCATGATGCTCACTGCATTATGAGAGGATGGCCCTTGTCAGACAGCTCTTCCAGTTCAACTTTAGGACAACCATATGGAATGCCTCCTGCACACATCATTTATTACTATTTCGTTTTATTGGAAGGGCAGGAGTGTTGCTCTTCCAGAAACACTAACACAGTATGTTACAGACATTCTGTGTAACAGTTCCCCACTAGCTATGTTATCCTTAGCAGGCTATTTTGTAAAATAAGTCAACACAAATGCTCAGCCAGAGCAGAGAGCTCCAAAGCACGTAGTTGCAGCAGATTTTTGCAGGCAGAGCTTCCGCCATGCACTGCTGCATGGCATATTATGTTACAGGCTCTGCATCATGAGAACATGATCTACAAATCTCAGAATTCTCTCTTCCAAATTAGAGATGTGTAGATCAAACTTAACTCTACATCAAAATCTTAATTAAAGTACTTCATCAAATAAATACTTCCATGGTTCTGTGGTTTTGAAGTTCTGGAGGGCAAAAAAAGATTTTTATGCCAAGTAACTTGTGGCTTGTTCTGTTGCAGTCCAAACCATTTCATGTTGTTCTAATGCATCAGCGTCTAAAAATTATTATGACTGAGGGCTAATATTAAACAAAAAGTACAATGACTATCCAGACTTTCTGGTCTGTTAGGAGAAGAAAACTGAATATAATTGTAGACCTTTAGTTGGTTTGGGGTTTTTTTGTTTTTTGGTTTTTTTTTTCCTTAACTTCAGCTGTTCATAATAGCATAATTGAAGATAATCAAATTGCTTTGTAAAAAGACCATCCACTTAAAGGGCAACATTCTGCACTTAACCATAGCATTGAAAAATATAAGGGGGAAAGATCCTTAAATTTTGCATCACAAACAGAATCTGAAGAGAAATAGTGGTAGGGAACTACTCTCCTGTTACCTACTCTCGTGACATTTGGTATTTTCTTTAAAGCTTCTGATTACAAGGGTTTCTTGGCTTTCATTTTAAAAATAGTGCTTTCTTGTTCTCTGGCTAAGAGGCTGCAGAAAGCCTGGGCTTCTGGACAAAATATTTGAAGATACCTAAGACAGAAGTAAATAAAAGGCAGCGACCTTTTTATTATTGCTTTGAATGCCATGATTGTAAAGCTAATTCTGGCTGTTTAGTGGCTGGCTACCTTTTTTTGTTTTGTTGGTGTTCCTGAACTCTGCAGTCTGCCAGGTCTTCTGCCTAATCACAGTGTGTTTAAGTCAAGAACCATTTTTTTTAATGTTCTGCATTTGATTAGCACTTAGTTAACCTTACAGTCTCTACATCTTCCGTTAATACAAAGGACTAATACAAGTGACAACAATGACTATGATGCAGGGTAATTTCAAAGCAAATTACTTTATGAAAAGCATGAACACCAAAAGTGTTCAAGGTGAAGAAAAACATCAAAAAAGCCCCACTGTGCTGAAAACAGGGTTTTCATAGGTACAACTTGCACTGGTAAGAGATTTTAAAACTACTTGTTTGTTTGTTTGTTTGTTTGTTAATGAGAAAATATTATTTTTCTCATTTTCATTGACTTTTCCTTTTTATGATGAAAGCTTAATCTTTTAGTCAGAGGTAAAATATCATGTGTTTGCCCAGTGGAAGCTTTAGTTTCCCCCAAAGGCTGTATGCTATTTTCCTTTAGTAACATTGTTAACGACTTAACTTTATCAAAGAAAGGGCCGTTTGGTTAATATAAAGTGTCAAAAGTGTTTCAGAGAACGATTTCAATAAAAATACATACAAACTGAAAAGGAAAACAGTAAAAGCTCTGGATTTTTCTTTTCCACTGTTTGAAGAATAAAACAGATCCAACACTTAAACAAATTTTACCAGAATGGATTTTCCTGTCTTGATCAGTTGTAAGAACATTTGGGGCAAAGGAATGCCCTAAGACATGGGGTAGATTCCACGGATTTTCCTGCTAGGAATGTTTTTATTTAAACTTTCACTAACAGTTTCCTCCAGACTTGTTGGAATATCGTGTGCGTCATGACCTCTTCCAGTAGGAGGAAAAAGTAAATTGGAGGATGTTTTTCTCCCTCAATTTCCTTTGTGAACGTGTTAGTGTATTGTGTGTATTCCCTTTGCTTGGGTGGCTTTTAGGGCACCTTCGCCTGTTGGTGCGGGGCTTTAAAGGCGAACTGAGAGAATGCCCAAGCCGCCCCGCAAACCCGGCAGGTTTGAACTCTCCGTTGGCATCAGGTGAGGTTTTCCCTCTGTCCGGTGGGAAGGAATTGGAGCCGCCTGTTCCGGCAGGGCAGCCCCGGTGCGGGCTCCAGCCCCGCCGCATCCCCCGGCTCTGCAGCCCCTGTCCCGGCACGGCGGTGCTGTCCCGCATCCCCCGGCTCTGCAGCCCCTGTCCCGGCACGGCGGTGCTGTCCCGCATCCCCCGGCTCTGCAGCCCCTGTCCCGGCACGGCGGTGCTGTCCCGCATCCCCCCGGCTCTGCGGCCCCTGTCCCGGCACGGCGGTGCTGTCCCGCATCCCCCGGCTCTGCAGCCCCTGTCCCGGCACGGCGGTGCTGTCCCGCATCCCCCGGCCCTGCGGTCCCTGTCCCGGCCCGGCTCCGCAGCCCGGCCCGCTGCCGCTCCCCGCCCTCTGCCGGGCGGCCCCGCGCTCTGCGGGGACACCGCGACCCGGCCCCTTCGGGCGCGGGGAGCGAACCGCGGCCCCGCTGCCCACCTCAAAGCACCTCTGGATGCCCGGGGGCAAGGACATGGACTGCTCACAAGAGCCCGCAGTGACAGAGGGAGGAACTTTAAACTGAAAATAGAGTCGCTTTAGATTAGTTCTTAGGAAGAAATTCTGCATTGTGAGGTAGATGAGACGCTGGAACAGGTTGCTGAGACAAGCTGTGGATGCTCCATCCCTGGAAGTGTTCAAGGGCAGGTTAGATGTAACTCTAAGCAACCTGGTCTAGGGGAAAGTGTCCTACCCATGGCCGTGGGATTGAAACTAGATGATCTTTAAGGTCTCTTCCAACTCAAGCCATTCTATGATTCTGTGTTTCTATGAAAATCAGCAATTCATTTATACACGACCTAGATTAAAACCAATTTTGGTTTGGGTTGCTACAGAAATTTAAGTGCCAATTCCCTCTAGGCCACTCAGTTGCCATCACTGCCAATAAACAAAGCATAAAGGAGGTAATGAAGTGTTAGAAGATGAGTCCACTCACTTTATGCTCCATTAGAAACACATTAAATGTTTGCCAAGTAATTAAAAAACCCCAATATTAAAAAAAGAAACCAACTATTTTCTTCAGGTTTCCTGAAACTGATCTTTCTTCATCTCTCATGGAGACTCTGCAGGCAGAACAGAAGCTTAAGAGGGAATCTTACAAGTCTTTCCATGAAGCTCCTTCTTCATCTGAAGCACAGCAAGTAAATTGTATTATTCCCCCTAAAAAGGACAGCATTGTTTCTTTTACCTTTGATGAATCAGTAAATGCAAATTGATTTCTGAATAAAGCTGTGCCTCTAAATGTGGAATTTTCCGTATTTTTCATTCTGAAGCTCATTTTTAAGGAAGATAGCTCCCTGAGAATCAAAACCAAGCCAGAGCAACATGGAATTGTTGGGAAGGTATTTTGGGACTGGAATAGCCTCTATCAGAGAGAGAACAATGTGGAGTGAAGGAGTGGGGAGAGCAAAACACTGTCAGGAAGCTGTCGGGTGTGGAAATACCAATACCATATCTCACAGTAATGTTGAATGCTGTGAAACCCCTGTCCACCCAGCACTGCCAATCTCTCAAACGACCTCAAAGTCTTCTGGGTGGCAGTCTCAGAGCTCTAACTGCCTACATGGGCATACAGCTCTTGTTAATACAGCATTAACCTTCGCTACATAACTGAAGCAATCCAAAATCACTTCTCTTTTTAAGTTCAGAGGATCACAGAATTATACAAAGATCATCTGGCAAAAGCATGACCTAGACAAGACAGACCAGCAGCCCACCATCCTGTCCTCCCAAAATTTTAAGTAATTCAGTATGGGGGAATCCAACACTATTATTCCAATGGCTGATTGTTTTCATTGTTAAAAATTTGTCCTCTTGTGTCCAGTCAGAACTTCCTCAGGAGTTACTTGTGCCCATTACCCCATATCTTTACTTCATGTGACTCCTAATAAAAAGGCAGTCTCCACCCTTTTTGTACCCACCCTTTAATTATTGGAATGTGGTGATAAACTTTCCTCTAAGCCTTATATTCTCAAGGCTGAACAAACGCAATTCTCTCAGCCTTTCCTCATGGCAGGCTTCCCAGTCCTTTGATAATCCTTATGCCCCTTCTCTGGACCCTCTCCACCCCCTCCACATCTTTTTTACATAGTGGGGACCAAACCTGAACCCAGTTTTCCAGGTGTGGCCTGACAAGCACTGAGTAGAATGGGATGATTTCTTTATCTCTGCTTGTGATGCCCTTGTTGATGCAGCCCAGCATCCCGTTGGATCCTGTGTTACATCATCACACTGTTCACCCATACTGAGCTTGCTGTCCACCAGGGCCCAGGTCCCTTCCCACAGACCCCAGGCAGACCTCAGCCTGTCCTGCCCCTCAGGATTTTCTTTTCCCAGGTGCAAGACCTTGCACTTGTCTTTGTTCCATTTCATTTGTACTCTACTCTTCTAATGCTTTTAATTTGCTCTATACAAGATCTGCCCAGAAGGTTTGAGTTTCTCCACAATGCAGTCACAGCACTACAGATGGTGCCAGGTGGAGGCTCCTGAGCTGTTCTGAAGCTGGCTAACTTGAGCCATGGAAACAGCCCGTGGCAATGCTGATCCCAGAGTGGACCACTACTTGGTCATCAGGACTAACACTAGCTAATTATTTTAAAGTTATTTCCAGTACCTTTGTACTACAACATAGTCACTTCTATGCCATCTTCTTCTATGCCATATGAAAATCTGTTATGATTTCTCACATACCACAGCCTCTGAAGTGGTCATTCTGGTTTTAAAAACAGGAGAATATACACTGTATTCCATGAGACATATGGTGCCAGTGTATGCCAGGCCTGTCCTATTTTGCAGTTTGAGTTGCATGGTTTATTTGCTAACTTTTTACTATTAGAAATGATTTTTAGGAACCTCTTCATCCTTGGGAATACAAATTCATTATGTACTTGGCTACAATTCTCGACTTTACCAGTTTCAATCTTTGTTGTCCAGAGCTCTGTTATGGCACTGTTTCTCCAGCAAGGGGCATGGAAGATCTTTAGCTGAAGCCTGAAGCTACTTCACTGGGGCTTGTTAGGTTCTTGGCAAAAGTATTTCTTCAAGTCCAGAGATGGCAAGTTTCTGTGCATCCCTGAGCCACCTAGAAACACTGAATGAAATGAATGCTGAAGGTCTGCTGGCAGGCTGCTCTCTGATGCTGTCCCCATGCGATAGTTTACACCAGTTTGGGTCAAAGAACATCAGATTTGGAGTAGGTGTGAAAATAAAGTATTCCTCTTTCACGACTGTTGATGCATTTACAGGCTTCCTCAGTACTTGTGGGGTACAACATTTTGTGAGTGTGTGTCTGAAAGCACAATTTCACAGACAGTGGAACTGAAAGATGACATCTTTCCTCTCACATTCTGAGCAGCAAACTGTCCCTTGTAGCCTCAAACCTGCCTCAGTCGTTCTCAGGGTGATGTCAGTGAATACAGCAAAAGCCCTGAATGTTCCTGCTCTGATCATATCATGGGAGGTTTATTTCAGTTTTTCCTTTCTTTGTGGCCTTCCAGTGACACACATGTGCTGGAAAAACTCATCACCAAATCCAAGGACGCAGGCATGCTTGTGTTACCTGCTTGCTGGAGGCTCCCTCAACAACAGATTTTATCGTGTATAGTTCAAACCTGGATGCTGGTGGAGTGGCAGTGGGTGACAAGGGGATTCTGAAAAGGTGAAGTATGTCTCTGCTGAGCAGTTAGAAGCACCAGGATGCGTGGTAGGGAAGGTACAGCCTCAGCCCATGTAGTGAGTTCCTGGTGTGGTGCTGCTGAGTAAGGGCTGACCCAGAACCTGATGAGTAAGGCAGAGCCAGGCTGTTAAACTTCTGCATTTCTACCCCCAGCTGTGGTATCCAAAACATGTGTGTAAACATGTAAAGGAATTCTGATCCATGCTACCCTGTAGCAGTGGAAAGCAGAAGGATTGAGCAGAAGGATTGTCTGTGGTTGTGACTGTGTTATCACTTCACTTACCAGAGTAAAGCTCACCAGCCCTTTTCCAGTGTGGGGAGAAATTTTCTGTTATGATGCTTTTTCATCAGTACTATTCAAACTTGGATGGAGAAGCTGAACCTGCCCTTTGCAAGATGTAAATCCTCTCTGAATTCCTACTGCTCTTCCCCACATGGTGAGATAGCTCAGACCAACTGTCTGCTTTTCTGTAGCCCCAAAAAGGGGGAGTTGCTGCCCAAATGCTGAGAGATGAGGGACTGTGCAAACAATACTGCTGGCAACAATAAGAAGTGCTGGGACTGACTGAGCTTTGGGATCAGACTGATTGTCACAGTTATGTGAGACACATTTCTCACGCTACTGGTGCCTCTGAAATTGAGGGATTTGTGTTGTTTACTCAGATTCATGTGTTGGGCACTGGCACTGCCTTAGGTTCAGCAACAACTTGCATTTAATCTTTCTGTCAAAAGCTGACAAAGCTTTTTCCCTAGGCCCATGTTTATCTCTCCACCTGGAGAAGCTGATGTAACAGGTAGATAAGTCATTCCTCTTAGGACAGAGCAGGGAAACTGCATTCAAAGGGAAAAAACTATATTTGGAGCTTGACAAGAGCAAGTATCAAAGGAAACAGTGAGTGTACACATACATGAAAGAGAGCAACGCATCTTCTTTTTGCAGTCACACACACACAGAGATTTGCTTGCACCATTTCCAATGCTTAGGAGATTTAAGGTTTTCTCTTTTCTGTGCAAATGTATTAGCATACCTCTACATGCAGCCATTCCATTAGCCATTCCTGTTATCATGGAAAAATGAGGAAAGCACTATCTTCTCTTTCATGTCTGAGTCCACAACTCTCCCTTTTCTGTGGCATATGCTACCTCAGAAATTTTGAGCAACAGGAGGAGGTGGTCAGTACGGATTCAGCTCAAGCAGTGGAGTAGAGGTAGGCAAGGGTTAATCTCACCTGTCTGGAGCTGCAGGCTAGGCAGTGAAACTGAAGGTGATGGGTTTAGCTGTATTTATCTTTGGTTTAATCACTTCACCCAGGTCCAGACAATCCACTTTATGAGGGAATCTGCAAAGTCAGATACCTGTGGTAAAGGTAACTGGAAGAAGAAAAGGATCTTAGGGAGGTATAAGGACCCCTGAGTGGCTTGAGAGACTGCGAGTCTCAATAACCAGAGGAAGTCTTAATACTGAAGGAAGATGAGACACCAAATTTCTGGTAGATCCCAGAGGTGCTTGTGCACAAGCTGCTCTCCCAGCAGAGACTGTGCACATTGACATGGGCCACTTAGGCTATGCTTAGTAATAGAAGCCCAAAATCCCAAGCTGCCACCATGCCCATATCCTTCCAAGGACATAGATTGCTTCTTCTGCTGGCTCACATCATACAAGGCTTAAAAAAAAATCTGCCTTCTTCAAATTCGCTTCAGCAACATCTTGAAACAGGGAGAGCCTTTTGAAGAACTGCTCAGGCACAAAAAAAATTCCATTTTTTCAGCAGCCCACATTTCCCAGTAATTGCAGGTCTGGCCATTATCTTGCACAAACACATGCAGGATGACCCAGCAAGAGCACCCTCTTGGCAGGATCATTCCTGTATATCAAAGCTTGTGCCTTTCCACTGGTCATAGCAGTGCTCTGGCAGCCCATCACTGTGTCTGTTCATGCTCTCACCATGATGTTCACAAATACTGTTTTCCAGAGTACAGTCTTTTCTCTGTCAATATAACCAGAATTTATGTGTGTAAATCATTATTTACCAGCCTTCCAGGCAGTGAGAGCTGAGAATTTTGCAGACACCAAGTTCCTTTCTGGATTGCTGCTGGGGTATGGGAGAGCAGCAGGTCAGGGATGCACCTCCCTTGAAACATCTTGAGAAAGTGGACATCATATTGGCCATTCCTGGTTGGTGAAAAGGCTTTGAGGTCTACCAGGTAGTTGGGTTGCAATGCAAGGACTGATGGGGTGCAATTTAGCCAGTTAGTGACAGGTACTGTCCCAGGAAAAAAGTACATTTGTGATTCTCCCTCCTCCGAATGTCTCCAGACACAAAGTACCCTGCTCTGTGCAATAACAACCCAGGCTCACATGCCTCTGCCTCTGCCTTGTACCCCTCTCCCCAGCACTGGGCTAGGGGCCATGGGGCTGAGCTGGAGACAGCTTTCCTCTGCCTCTGCCTCTCTCCTCCTCCTCCATCTCCCTCTCTTCTTTGTGTCCCATTTATAATTTAAAAGTGCTAATGGACTGATGCCTCCCTTACAGCTTGCAGACAAATCTCAGTTCTACCAAATTTTATTAAAAATTGACATTAACTCTCTAGAGAGGTCTTCAGAGAGTTTTAAAAACCTTTTGAATACTGTTTAGGTATCCTGATTAAAAAATATTTATTCTAGTAAGGATATTCAATAATTTTTGTTGTTAATGTAGAACAGAGTAGAATAATGCTTTAATCTCATGGGATACTAATATGGCACCTGTTTTTTTTTCAGAATACAGAAGATAAATATATACTGGATATGGCTGGGGGGGTTTGCACAGTAGTATCACAGATATAATTATCTTCATCTGATAAAGGATCTCTAATAATATTTTAAGATTTCTTTTGTTGTTAGAACAAGCTGCTGGTGCATCCCATAGGAGAGCAGCCCTCCTTCCTGGAGGGCTGGGGACAAGTTGTGCAGGGTGAGGAATAACTTTAATGCTCCTGGTTGCCGTGGTCATTGAGCCTGTGATGCTCACTGCAAATCCTGCTCCTTGTGGCCGTCAGCAGCAGGAGGCTCTGCTTTTACTGCTCTCTTTGCAGGTGGAGGAGTGAGTCACACACAGACCAAGTGATGTGGCCAAAGCCACAGAGGAAATCTGGAGCACGTTTTTTCCCCGTTAAACTGAGCCCCCCAGCCTTGGGCTGCACAAACATCCTCCCTAATGTGCGAGCAGACATCCGTACATGTGGGCACCTGCCACTGCCCATCCTCCAAGGCAGCCAGAAATGCACAGCTACAGCTCAAGCCTCGTGTTCCAGCAATTAAATAAAATTCTCTTTTCACTCCAATGGTGAGAGGATCTGTGCTTTTTCCTCCTGTCAGTACCAAGCCTAGAGAATACAATAAAGTCCTGGGTGGCTGGTTTTGTTGTAAGGCAAAAATGTGGGATGATTATTACCTTGGGAAGAGATGAGGAGGCCTAAAGAAAAGAAGGTGTCTGAATTATTCAGCTTTCTCTAATGTAAAGCAAGTCATTCTGTTCTGCTTCACAGTCATCTACTGGAAATATTCTGGGATTAAAATGGACATGAATTTTTGTCTTTACAGTGTCCTGTGAAGGGAAGCTCAGATATGCTATGAGAAGGAGCTTGCTAATACATGACACAAAAGAGCATTTTTTGTGCCCTGGAATGGCTTCTGTCTGCAGGCATATGGAAGAGCATGGTCTGCTCCTGTAGGACTCTTGGAAGAAAGCAAATGTAAACTCTGCCAAGGAAGTGCCTAAATTCTCTGTGTAATTCTCCACCCTAGCAACTGAATATATTTAGGTGCCACAGATCAGGACTGGTGAAAAAGTGCAAATCACAGTGTGGAAAACATTGCAAAATGGCCCATTCTTTGAGGATTTAAAGAACTGTAAGGAGGAGCCAGTCTACAGGGTGATACCATTTTCTTCTCAGGAATGGAGGGGAAGGTTATCTTTGATCTGATCCACTTTCATGATCAGTAAAGGGACTTAGAAGCACTTTTACCCGAGTGAAATCCTTACAGAAGGTAAAAGAAAGAGAAGACATCCATTGCTGACATTGGTCTGGAGACTAATAGAGGGGGATGGGGCTCCAGCAGCAGTGCACTTTACCCCCTCCTGAGCAGTTTTCGGCCTGAAGAGGATCAGAATCTTTTGCTGAGCTGGGCTGAGCCACACGGGCATCCCTGCCACAGTCAGGCGGTGGGAGAGACTTCAGTGGTCCGCTCACCAGCGGGGAAAGCGTGCCAGAACAGAGCCCTGCTGTCCCGGAGGGAAAGTGGGACATGCACCGGCGCTGTTTCATCCTCTGCAGCTGGAGCACATCCCAGAGGCTGGCTAACAATACTCGACAGAGGTTCAGAGCAGAGCAGGAGTTAATCTCGCCTGTGGCTGATATAAGAAGTGAAATTAAAATGTGGTTTCTTGATCTGGAATTCTCGTCAGACAATCAGTTCTTGTGGGAAATATAATAAGCCCTTTGATGACTCATTATTCCAGACCTTTTTGGTGATATTCAAAGAGGTCCAAGGGATTTATCCACACAGATACCATTAAACCTGCTGCATGAAACACAATTGCAATTCCCAAGCTGCTTTGAAATTTTCAGGCCTTGTTTCATCCAAAAAGCTGGAAAACCCCTGTTGGGAAGCCCACAGTGAGTAGGTGCAGTGGGCCGAGCCCTGCCAGCAGTGGCACTTGCCCCCTCCCCCTTGCTGTGCTTGGGGGCAGCTCATCAGAGATCCATTTCCACCTCCCTCCCTGTGCCGGTGAGTCACATCCAGCTCTGTGCCAGCAGCACCTGGCAGCGAAGCCGGCGGTGGAGAGGTGTGACAGTGACAGCCTGGCTGTCCGTGTGCCCCGCCTGGTCCTGCAGGGCTGACAGGACGAAGATGCTGTGCAGGACCCTGTCTGCAGAGGTGGCTGTGTGTCCACAGCCGGTGCCCTCTCTGCATCTCAGCTGCCTCTGGGGGCTCTGCCTCCTTGTTTTCTTCTCTGCCTTCCAGGCAGGAGTGTGCCATCTCTTCTTGCTGCTGTCTTAATATTTCTCGGAGCACATCTGCATTGCTGCATCCTTAGGAGCTTCTTGACTCTACAAGCTGCAGTGTGCATTTAAGTCATTTTTTACAGGGGTAATTAAGAGGCAATGCCCCATGGGGAGAAACACACACCTTCCTCAAACTGCAGGGGGGCTCTGGGCTCCTGCCCAAAGCAGTGGCTGCCTGTGTGTGCTGTGAGCATTAGGTGGTGAGAAAGGAGTGGTGTGTCTGCAGGATCCCGAGCAGATCACACAGGCTAAGAGAGAAGCCTCTGTCCGCAAAGCATTTCTTTCCCAGCTCTCCCTCTTACAGACATATGAGGTGAGATGAAGAGAAGCCAAGTCACAATGCTTGTGTAAGCTACGTCTGAGCATCAGGATAGCATCCATCAGCTTATGGGACAGCAGGGGAGGAGGGAGAGCATCCAGCTGAATGGAATGGGAACCTCCATATGGGAATGACAGCATTAAAGCAGGGGAATGCAGGGAAGATTTAGGGAGGATGTGTGGTTGTGAGACTATCACAGGGATAAAGTGGGAAGCCAGACTTCAAGTATAACTGAAACAGTGTCAGAAAAAATGAGCTGGAAGAAAGAATCTCCCTCTGTCTTTTCTGAGGGAAATGGCCCAGAAGGAGCCTCCTAGGGCTGTTTCATTTTCACCCCCTGACAAAAGGAGATTCTATGCCAATGCAATAGGTTTCCTCTGGGAAATATAGATGGAGGCTTCCCCATTCCCACTCAACACATAAAATATAATGGATCTAAATATAATATGTGTAATGGACTCTAAACCTCAGGGGTCCTACCCTGCCCTACAATCAGGAGCTGAATGCAGAGGAGGGCTCACACAGTCTAGGACTTTGAGAAAAAACATGTCCTCAAACCCACACTCACAATCCCATTGGCCCTGGGTACATGTACTGGGCTGCTCTCCAGTGCCCTTATGTCCCTGGCCTCCCACTGCAGTTTAGAGGGAAGGAGTTTGTGAGACACAGTCTCTGCTCTGCCTTGAATTTCTTTTTTGAAGTCAATCAGTTTTCCCACAAGATCAGAGGTGAAGGCAATCGCATCTTACCATGTGGTGATTTCAGGCACAGATGTATATGTTTTTAGCATCAGGCAGATAACCAAAATAAATCAAGCCCTGACAGCCTTGTGATTATATATTCATCTAAGAGCTCTTAAAGCCACCACAAGAAGCTTCTTTGTGTCTAATAACACCTCTCTGCACAAGGCTCCCTCTTGTTTGTGTGGTCTTTCATCCCCTCCAGCATTTTCAGTGTCTGTACAATGTTGCCCTGGGGAAAAGGAGGTGGATGTGTAAGGGGGTGGCAGATGGGGGTTGGGGCAAGTGTCCTTCTTACAGATTGCCATTTGTCCTCCCTTGGCAAGTGCCAGCACCTCTGGGCAGAGACAATGAAACTTGCCTTCATCAGTGTTGTGCAGCAATGATGGTGCTGTGGGGCTGCTCCTCTTCACTGCTGCAGAAGGTCACTGTGAGAGGCTCTTTGCACTGCTGGGGCTGCAGAAGGTCACTGTGAGAGGCTCTTTGCACTGCTAGAGCTGCAGAAGGTCACTGCCAGAGGCTCTCCTCACTGCTGGGGCTGCGGAAGGTCACTGCGAGAGCCTCTCACTGCTGGGGCTGCAGAAGGTCACTGTGAGAGGCTCTCCTCACTGCTGGGGCTGCAGAAGGTCACTGTGAGAGGCTCTCCTCACTCCCCCCACAGCAGCACTGACACAGTGTGGTGTGAGGGGAGCAATGGGAACCAGGGGCAAGAAACAGAGCTGGACCATGGTTGTTGTGAGGACACAAGTGAGTTACAGGAGAGATCGGTGAAATGTGAAGACTCTTCCTGCAATTTGACCTACTTTTGGTGTCTTTAGGGGCATCTGATGCTCTTTTTGCTTTTTATTAAAAAAGGTTGCTATGGGAAATCCTGTAGCTTCTCCTTAAAGGCAAAGCTGCAGAAGCAAAGCTGGGAGCCAGTGCTGTGAGGGAGGAAAGCCCATTCTGCTCCAGGGTGCACCTCCCCCTGCCCCTGGCAGGGCCAGCTTCCCATGGGCTGCTGATGTTCCCCAGAGGCAGACCACCCCTCTCCTTGGCTCCCCTCTCCCTGTAGCTGACACTGAATCCTGAAAACCCCTGTCTAAGAGTGACCCTTGATGTGCAGCCAGCTGATCTCCCTTGCCCTACATGTCTGCTTTCCTGCGTGGTTACACAGCACATGGACCACGGCATGCAGACACGGCCACAGCTCCTCTGCCCCCTGGCCTCTGCCCTGCCTCTGTGCACAAAAGCATGCATACACATGGAGAACATACACATGGAGAACAGCCCTTAAATGTGTTTTTTAAATGACATGGAATAAATTTATTTTCACCCAGAAACTTTCTAGATTTAGTTTGTGGAAGGTGAATTCAACCTAGCGCATTTGATGTGATGAGGAAAACTCCAAACCTGTTTTCCTCCCCAAACCCTACTGAATGAAACATGGACCCTTCAGAATAAAACCCAACAAACCAACAACTAAAACACTGCACCAAAACCCCCAAGGCCCAAGCAATTCTATCTTTGAGCATAATGTGGTGAAAATGTTCAGAAACTCTAGGAATATATCTAGCAGGAGTTACTTCTTGTCTGGAAGATGATACCAGAGGCATGAGATTCAATATTCATCTTCTGTTTGTTATTATTCTTTAGTTTAAATATTTCAAGCACATAACTACTGAGATGAAACAAATGCCTATTGACCAGTTACATATCTGCAGTCACAAACAGCAGTGTGTGGAAGAAAAACAACATGAAAAGAAATGATGGGCTGAAAATTATTCAGCCAAACACTTACATATAGTGCTGTTAGCCTCAGAAATGAGACTAGGTCTGAGCTGGAGCTCCATTCCAGCACTCACATGTTTTAGCCATCTGCCTTTGGATTAAAGCACAGAAGCACAGACCTGCATCAGACATTAGGGGGCTTGTCTGCTCAGATGGGTGACACCCTTGTGCTTATCTGTTTGCAGTTTATTACAGGCAGTGTGCTCTGTGACTGGGTAGGAGCTGGCTCCTCACATTGGTGGCTGAATTCTGGGTTCAATGGGGATTTCTGGGTGGAGGGAGGTATCACACTGACCAAGAGAGAAACTGAGTTTGCAGATGTGAAAGAAGGCATGGACATAGAGGGGTGGGGAGGAGCTGGGTGGGAGGGGAAGGGGCTTCATCAGAGAGGCAGAGATTTTGCTGCAGAGGCAGATATGGGAGTCTGCTGAGATGAGCTGGGAGAAGGTGCAGCACTCAGACCTGGAGGAAGTCAGCTTTTCTTGAAAACTGTAGGGAGATGACGTGGAGTTTGCTGCTACTTGATGCTACTTTAATTTTTATAAAGCCTCTTTTTCTCCTTGCATTTCTTTTTCCTGTTCCTGTCAGCACTGGTCACTTGTACCTCCAGCCCTGCAGTGCCCGGACCAATGCAGTGGGAGAAGGTTTGTGGCACACTTTGAGTCCTTTCTGAGAAGGTGATGCCCGAGCTGCCAAGTCGCTGGCTGTCAGCTGCTCCCTCCACTGTCCCCTGCTGTAGGAATGTGTGACTTCCTGGCGCTTCTCACATGGAGACACATTGAGCTTATTCATGGAGTATTTGCTGGGGCTTTGGAGTCAATGAACATTGCAAGACATTGCAGAGAGAGAAGCTGGCTCTGTAAGCACAGTGAAAGAGAGGGACACTTTCTTGTCTTCTCTCTTCTGAGCTGTAAGAACACCCAAATACAAAAGCAAAGGATTCTGGATAGAAACCTCATATTTATTTCCTCAGTATGGGATCCCCCATGAGGAAGAAAATAACTTTATCCCAGGAGCTGCTAGAAAGAGCCCTTGGGGCAGTATTTATGCAACAGCAATATCTAGACCTTCACAGGAAGGGAAATACAGTGCACTCAAATAAAAGTCTATGAACCAAAAAAAAAAAAAAAAGGAATATATGTGATGCTGAGCTGAAATGCCAGATGATGTTTCAGAAATTATTTGGAGGAGAGAGATGAGGGTTATTTACATTGATGTCTGCAACCTCACAATTCCCAGAAGGCCAGCAGCCTGCATCTGGGTTGTCTGCCTCAAAAATAAACCAAGTTACACTCAGGCAGACACACAAGGTTTCCTTACTCTTCCTGCATCTTTGGATAACACTAAGCAGTACAAGAATACAGCTTATATTCCAGGAAATGTCTGTGGATCTCAAGGGTCTAAATTGTCAAGCATTGATATGTTCCATCTGAACATCCCACCTGAGTGCTTGTCAGGTCTTATTTTATTTTATTTTATTTTGTGCTGTGTGCTTGGAACAGTCCCTGAAGCTGTGTCTGAGAAGCAGCCTTTTCTTCTGCTCAGTTTGCAGGTGGCACAGCAGAGGCTCTTTCTGCAGAAGCCCTGAGCTCACAGAGGTGTCCACACAGTGCATGTTCCCAATCCCACCTGAGCTCCTTCTCTGGGCTGTTCTCTGCAGCACAGAGCAGGGCTGTTCTCCCAGCCCCAGCCTGGCCTCCCTGCCTTGGCTGTAGGACACACAGCAGCCTGCTGCAGACATGAGAGGGACAGCACTAAAGGGAGGTTATGGGCTGCTGCTGGTTTGGGTTTCCAGGAACTGGAAGCACAGGGGAGGCAGAATATGCTGGGAAGACACAAGACTGGCACTGATTGGCACAAATGCATCCTCCAAACCTTGGCAACTGAACCAGCTTCTGGGTGGACAGTCGTGATGGAAGAGGATCTTCTACAGCATCTTCCAAATTAGTAAATCACTGCAGTGAAAGATTTTCTTTGACGGACAGAATCTCTGTAGCTTTGGTGTTTGTTGTTCTAAATTCAGTCTCTTCCATCCTTGGCTTAAAAAAAAATGGATCTGCAGGAAATGAAGCTAATATTTCATTTTATCTGTCAGCTTGTTCTACAAAGCAGTGTGTGAGAAGAGTAAATGTGACTGGACCCTGACCTGCCTCACAAAAAGCCGGACACTCTCCCTCCACAAACACACAGTTTTTGACATGTTTATTTGGGAAAGAACATATACAAAGCCAGATGAGCCCAGGCAAAAGAATTCATTCATGAGGAAGGAAAATAGATGATATTCCCATTTCACCAGTGCTTTTGAATAAATAAATAGAGAAATTAATAATTAAGAGACTTAAACAGGAACTCCTTACTCTAGGCAAAATTCCCCATCAATGAGCTCTTTGCTCAAGCACAATATAGGTCAGAAATCTGTGATCTCACGTGAGGAAGATTTTAAAAAATAATAATGGTGGGTTGATTTCCTCCCCTCCCAAAAGAAACATTAACTGAAAGAGCCATGTGGAGAGTAGAAGTCCATATTGTTCTCTGGATCTTGTCCAGTTCTGGGGAAAGGAGGAAGCTGAAGTATGCTCTGTGTCTTTCTGGCACATCTTTGGTTCAATAGGCAGCCATAAAGGTATCCAGGGGAGGGCATCACAAGGCCTCCTGAGCCCTACTTTTTATAGGGCAAGGAGGCAGTCTGTAGGAGAGCTTCCTCAATGGGGAAACCAAAATATAGCTGGACTCACCACTAATCCCATGCACAAATACAATCTACAAATTGTCCACAGATATTTCTGTGCTCACTGCTGCCTAAAAGAATGGCTAACAACTGCAGACTAACAACTGGGCAGATCTGGAACTTTCTTTTGAGATAATCAAAGCCACAACACATGAATGTCA
This sequence comes from Passer domesticus, assembly GCF_036417665.1. NCBI lineage: Eukaryota > Metazoa > Chordata > Aves > Passeriformes > Passeridae > Passer > Passer domesticus. Next base: position 40,318,268 of record NC_087479.1, read on the forward strand.
TGATTCAGTAGATTTTGTGGGCCCCTTGCTCATTGCTACCTCATTCTTATGTGTTTTTCTTCAATTTTTTACTCTGGAGAGGGGATACTACAGTCTTAGGGAAAAAAAACATGCAAAACTGAGTCAGTAAAGGAGTTTGAATCATCAGTGCTTGGATTTTTACTCAGTTTTTTGAGTTTTGGTTTTGGGGGTTTTATTTGCCCTGTAGTTAATTTTTCCTAGTTCTGGCTTTTCCTTTGCTTGTCAGCTAAATTGCCATGCAAACAACCTCTCCTGGCTGTATTTCATTCTTGGGTTTTGCTAATGTCTGCATGATGTTTCTACCAAAATTTTCCATCCACACTTAGTCTCCATCCTGTCCTGCTCTGCTGTCTGCTCCCTCTTTTGTTTCCCCAGGAGTTCTGATGTTTCTGTTTATCCCTCTTGGGCTGTCTGTCCTTTTTCTGCCCAAACACTTTGCTTGTCTGCTTCTTGCAGGTTCCCAGCTCTCTTGAGATATGTACACAACTGCTTTCCTGAGCTAAGCCAGGAGCCTTCTTCTCCCCACATATGCCCCCGACAAATCACATTTCTTTCTGTTTGGAAAAACAGCAAGTGAACAAAAAGACCAAACAACACAGCGATGACAAAGCTTTCACTTTAGTCAGTAGAGATGAAAGGAGACTCAAAGCAGCTTCTTGTAGAATCAGACAGGTAAATGGCAACAAAAGAAATTCAGTGCTATTATTTTCTTTATAAAACTTATTGCAGGAAGGCACTTCAAGTATTTCTATGCTGTAAAGGTTTCCACATTAGCTCTGTCAGATAGGAGAGATAACAACACATCATGGCAGAGAGAGTTCAGAAAGGCCTTTTTGACCTTGGTCAGCAAAGCTAGCTCTTGTAGACTAAGAAAGGAATGGAAAGGAAGCATGTTCTGAACCATTTCTTGGACATTCATACTGAAAAGTTGACATATGTGTTTTAAAAATGACCTAGAAATTGCCTCAGGGATGTCTCAGTTTGTTTTGTTTGAAGAAGGCTGTAAAACTGCTTTCATTTCATAATGTATGGGGCATGATGTAGCTCTCTGAACTTCGTAAACTCTATTAGAGAAGTGGGCTAACATTTTATAGAAGGCACCTTCTCCATCTATTTCTTGGCAAGGAGTGAGCTTCATCAGTGTTTTCTCACCAGCCATGGCTGGGGCAGAGGTGATGGCCAGGATGAGCAGGGAGGTGGGGCTGAGTCCTCTGAACGTGCCGACCTGTCAAGCTTGGAGGGCTGGGGCAGCTCCATCGTGCAAGTGAGAGACAAGGTCCCTCAGACCAAGGCAGCAAGTGGCAAATGACAGCACAAGGGGACAATACTCACTGGCAATATCTTTTTCTCCAGCAGAGTGACTCAGGCAGCCACGGCTGGCAGCTCATTAGCTGCTTTACTTATCGAGGAGGCAGAATGATCTGTGATTTGCTGCGGAAATATTAATTGCATAAAAAGATAATTACGGAAAGGCAATTCACTTCATGAAATTACTGTTTTGAGAAGGTGGCAGCTCTAGTGCTGGGGCAAATGGATAATGCAGGGAGCAGTGGCTGTTACAGTACACTGAGCAGTTAAACACAGCTCCTGGCTGAGCTGCACTCAGACTGAGCAGCCTGTGCATCACTCGCCCTAAGCACGCTGGAGATGTCACCTCCATGACAGAGTCACTGCCACATCATTGTGGTGTGTTTTTTGTTTTGTTAGTATGTTCACTGTTTGATTTGTAATTTTGTAGTTTCCTTATGCTGTTCCTTTTGTCCCCGCCCTTTTCCCAGAATTTTTTTACTTCTCCTTTCATTAAATGCCAGTCTTTTCCCCAACCTGCTTTCTTTCAAGAAATTTCCCTGTCAGTTTTGTATTTCTCCAAACCTTATTAGCTCACTGAAAACGCTTTCCTCCCTTGAAATTCTTTATTGGTTTATAATTGTATTCCCTGCCTTGTTTTTCACTCCCAATTCTCCTGATTTGTTAAAGGTTGTATCCTCCCCTTGGGACCTGCCCCCGTAAATAAGTCACTGTCTGCCCCCAGTTCGGGGTCCTGGGATGCTGAAGAGGGGAAGTTTTACCGTGGAATAAAGTTACCCCAGGACCCGTGGTGCTGCTCTTTGTTTCACACTGGTAGCTGGGATTCCACAGGGCTTAAGGGGGATCTGCCACCTTCCCTGTCACCATCCAGTCGGGACAAGCAGCAGCACATAAACACATTCTCGACACGGGCCTGCAGCAGTGGGTAACTCGGCTTTCCAGCAGAGTCAGGGCTCTGCAGGGCATCTCTGGGACCCGCTGCTTTGCCATGGGCTTGGCTCAGGCCGGGCTGTCCCCCTGTGCCCCCAGCTGCAGAGGCACAGGCAGTGCAGGGACATGTGTCCTGGGTGGCCTCTGGGCTGGTGTCCCCTCTCCTGCACATAGTCTCTGCCCATGGCTACTTGCAGGCAAGCCCCGCTGCTGGGATGGGCACTGTAAGTGCCCCTTTGGACTGTGGCTGCCCAGAAGGTTGGGATGGCAGTATGGCTCAGTGTCTGCAAATGGCTCCCACCCTGGCAGGAGGGTTTGGGCCCCATGGCTGATGCGATGCTCTGGTGACCATGGGCAGAGGGTAGCTAACACTGACTGCAGTGCAGCCAGGGTTTCTGCCTGCTGTCTGAGCCCTATGCACAATCCTCAGAGAAAGAAACAAAGCAATTTTACCCACTGAGGCCTTGCAGAGAGCAGCAATGCTCTCCTGTGCAGTGAGACTCGTGGCAGTAACCATCCTATTCCAGGTACCAGGGACTCAGGGGTGACAAAGGGGCAGAATTACAGGGAACTGAAGTGAATTCAGGGTGGCACAGCTGTTGGCTGGCTGCAAAATCCCAAATCCTATTGTATTGCTTCAGCCTTTGTGTCATATATGATGCACTTGGGTTTCATTAGTAAAAATACTCTCCTTGTACATGGCAGACAGGCTGCAAAGCTGTAGAGGAGCTGATTCAGATGAGAATGTCCCAGCAGAACAATTGGTGCTATTTATAAAAAAATGCACTCTTTGCAGTATATAATTAGGAGCTCTGCCTTCCACACACAAATTTGTGATAACAGCTCTGAAAGAAAGTGAAGGAAATCCAAACAGAACAATTTCTGTCCTGACACTCACTTGTTAAAAACTCCTTCAGCTTTTCCCCACACTCTCATCTGGATATCTCATCTCTCCATGTCCCAGCTAATTGACTAGTGGTCTGGGGGTGTGGAAGCACCAAAGAATGTTTTGCAGCCAGGAAGATAGCTCAGGCAGGTAGAAGTAAAACCTGTTTGTTAAACATTCATTCTCAGACCACTTTTGAAAGCCCCACCAGCTGATGACAGAGCTGCCTGTAACAGAGGAAGCTGCTATGGTTGGAGATCTGGATTTCCAAGTTGGAGCAAAATGTATTTTCAAAATTTATCATGAAAAGGCAAAGCCCAGCTGTTCCATTTTATGACTTTAACACAGAAATAGCTTTAATTGATAATTGCATTTTAAAATTTAAAAATACTGTGTCTCCATAATGTTAGCACATATCATAATATGGATTAGAAACATGACATTCATTTTTAACAAACTCTCAAAGGTTTTCTATAAGTGCACACAATTAAAGTGAATTACTAGCTAAAACCTTTTGAAAAGACAGCAAGGTAGTTCACGAAAATCAAAACACAGTGAAATGAGAAAGTTGCTCGAGAAACCCCTCTCAATCTGCATTAATCTTAAAAGTGATACAAAGTGTTCCCACAAGATATCTCAGCTTTCACGAGGCAGCCCCTTCTGATGCTGTGCTGTCAGCTCTGCCTGTCCATCACAGCTCAGCAGCAAGGCCAGCTAGCCCTGCCAGCCGTGCTGCAAGGGAAGAGCCTCCTCAGCAGCTCTCTGGCGTTTTGGGAGATGTCTTGGCCCTGGACCAAGGGAGGAAGGGAAGCCAAAGACCTGGTCAGTAAGCTCTCCCAGTGCTCTCCCAGCACTGTGGCCTGAGCTGATGCTGGCAGGCTGGGGACAGCCACCCTGATGTGTAGAACCAGTTTTTAATTAAATCTTGTCATATGGAAAAACTCTTGGAGTCCAAACACCAACTATTTCTCCATCTAGTGTGTGAAATCTCAAGTGCAGGTGTGGGGATTGCTGAGTGCATTTGCTTGCCATATGAGCTCTCTCTTTACATATTGTAAATTGATGATAATTAAATTATTTTCATATCTATATATATATCATTGTTTTAAAGTGGTATAAAAATTTGCTTCAAAAGCAGCAAAGGAAATACTCAGAGTCCCACTGAAGAGCAGCTCTTTTTCACTCCTGTTTTACAGAGAGATAAAATGAGGTGCTGTGGATCAGCATAAGTATCTGGTTTGGAGATCAGACAGATAGCTAGATGCAGAGCTAGAAATAGAAACCAGGAAACTTATTTTTCACTCTGTGCACAACAGCATCATCCATTTTCCTCCTGTGGGAAAGGAAAACAATGAAATTATCATGGGAGTGCTGTGAGTATTTGGAAGGTTGGAAGGAAAATGTTTCCTTCCCCACACGTAGGTCCGTGTTGGCTTCCCTTCTCTGCTGACCACAGTGAGCAGCAGCAGACCCTCAAGTCTTTTGCCCTAAGGAAATGTGTCATTTGCATTTCTGACACTTACTGGGTGCCATGAACTCCTCACAGCTACAAAGCCACCTCATTGAGCCTTCCAAGCATCCTTTGGGTGGGAGAGGGAAGATCTGGTTGCTCACCAGCTGGGGACAGTGTATTGAGCCAAGCAGTGGCACTCCCTCTCACAACAGCTTTCTGTGAAATCAGAACATGTGCCATTATTTGGAGACATGTTCACTCCTGAGCCCTCAGCTACAGCCTCACAGCAAATATGGTTACCACAAGATTCTTGAAAACTCTCCTAATTACTACATTCTTTTTCTTTAAAACAGTCTTACCTATTTACTTGACATATGGTTCAGAATATATGATTTTCTGTGCTCTACACTTTGTTACTAGTAATTGTTCCTCAAAGTTCACTCCTTCCACCTCTGTTTGCTGAACTCACAAGAACTTGCCTAGGATTGAGTGATAAATGTTTAAAAAGTGCTTCCAGCAGCATGGACTGAAATTTGGCAGGCTAAATCCTGTTCAGGATAGATGCAGGCTGAAATGGCAGGACAGTCTGGATTTGGATCAATTTTATCCAGAAGGCACCACCACTGCAGCCTTCTCCTGCCTAGGACACAGCAAGGAACCTGCTAGCAGGATGATGAGGACAGTGCAGCCTCTGTGTCTGCAGATGGGCTGCTCCTGCAGCCTAGGAGCTTTATTTTTAGTGTGCTCATTTGACCAGAAGGAAGAAGATGTGGATAGGACTGGGGGGTCACCTATAATCTCCAGTATGACTTAACTTGTTTGATTTAGCATGGATAATTCCTTAGGCATCTGATGATCAATGGGACCTGCTTGCAGCTGGGCCCCTTAATGCTGTTCACTTTTCAAAGAGATGCAGTTATGGAGTAGAACAGGCAGTAATGAAACTCTGAAGGACCCCAAAGCAGAGCTTCTTTTTCTCTTCCTTTAATTGCAGGGCTAATGTTCCACATAAATATCTAGCAGCTGGTTATTTGTGTATGTCACTTTGAAAGCCTGGCTAAAGAACAAGAGAGAGTACAGCTGGGAGTCAAAAAAGCTTTCAGAAGAGATAAGGCACTTTGCCACCAGCACTTCATGGGAGGGGCGTTCAGAGAGCAACATGATTTTAAAAGATCAAGTGCAGAGACTATTAAGTTCATACAGAATTTAAATCTTTATTAAACATATGTACCAGAGGCAGCCACAAAGCACCAGGTTTAAGAGAGGACTCCTGAGATAAAGGTAAATACAGGTGATATATAATGTTCTCTGGTTCCATAAGGAGAAATCAGTCAGACACTGCTAAATGAAAGAAAAAAAAAAAAAAGCATAAATCTCTGAAATTAGCTGAGCAGTAATTGCCTAATGTCAAAAAGACAAAGCACAGGGTTCTTTCTTCTATTCTCTTTATTATTTCTAATTAACTTTTTGCTCAAACCTGCAGCCGTAACTGCTCCAGGTACAGAGTCACTGTCTGGGAAGCTACTGGAGGCTGACATTTTAAAGGCAGAAGGGATCTGAGCTAGCCCCTGAAAAGCAAGGGCTCTGCCTCTGTAGACAGTTCCTCTGATTTCTCATGCAAATATATGGATAAATATCCAATTATCTGTATCTGACAGACAGGCATGTCTGTATGAATAGAGACATGCAGCTGTGTGCTCATCTCAGACTCGGTGTTTAAAGACTGCCTCCTGCCTCAAGGAAGCTGGCATTCAAGAGGAGAGATGTAGTAACTCCCAGACATCAGCTGAAAAGCCACGGGAGCTCACGTGGGCCACCTCTGACAGAGCTGGCTGTGATGGACACGGGTGAGTGGGAGATCAGCTGATGGTCCAGCAGCTCAGCACTCTGAGGAGCACAGGGCAAGGCAGGGCACACGGGACACAGCAAGTTCATGGGAGCCAGTGCAGATGGAGGCTGTGTGGCTCAGCAGTGAAAATAAGAAAGGTGAAAATAATCACAAGTAACAACATGAAAGTGGATACTTGCAAAAGAAGAAAGTCTTGGTTAAACTCAGAAAGCAGGTTTTAGAAAGGGGTCATACACTGCAGATGAGAAACTCTGCAGGGACATCAGTCAGAGGAACTCAGCCTTAGTGTGAGACTGGCTTTTTATGCTTTTAAGAAGTAACACTAAATTTTGAACTCCAGATGATATAATTAAGTATGTTCCTGTCATCTTACCTTAGCCTAAGTAATGTGAAGAATATGTCTGTTGGTACTTGCCAGCAAGCTGGATCTTTTGACATTTTTCTCACGGAAAATCTTGACTCATCTCTTTCTCTCACCTCCAATATTTGTCCATTACCTACATTCCACTTAGCTTAACTAAAGCGAGGATGACATAAGATGCCTGTTACAGTTACTCATTTCTGGTAAACCACTAATCATATTCTTATCACGTTCTATTTCTAGTGATTATAAACAATTTCCTCTGTAATACAGGGCTGCTTGACTATTTATAGACCTGCTAAAAGAGTTAAAATTATCAAAGGGCCAACACTTGAGAGACAGGACATGATCAATTGCCAGCACCAATGCCAGGGAAAAGAAAACTCTGTGAGAAGATGGCTTGAAGAGGTGATATTGGATGGAGGGAGTTTCCCACCAGCCATTTCCAAACAGGGGTTTTGCTATCCAGATGTGAGCCCCTGGCACAGATTTTCCTTGGTGCCACAGGACTTTATCACTCTCCAGAGAGCTGGCTCTGGGGCTTGCTCTGCAGTGCCAGTGCTGCTGCCCTTGCTCATTGTGCAGGACTTCACTTTCAGGATGGCTGTGTTCAGCCTTTTCCTGTCAAATCCATGTCCTTTAAGTTATCTCCAAAATGGAGAAATTCTTAGGCATTTCCTAACCCCCTGGTGTCATAAACTCAGAAAGCTGAACGGACTTAGAGCAGCCTAAGCTAATTTACAGGATCCATTTACTGGCAGGATTTAATTTTAAAGGTTTTTCCCCCCCTGTTTTTAAATGCTTGCCAAATGGTCCTGCAAACATATTGACATGGACACTCTCAACACGGACAGTCTCTAACTGTGCAATTAATGACTCTCAAATATTTGCACTGTGGGAATGTGGGCGTGCTATTGTTTTTCTTCCCAGGCAAGCATGATGTCCACATCACTCAACACCCCCTTCCAAGGTTTTTGGAAGAGCTGTGAGAATGTGCCCTGCACAAATAGCTGCATGACATTTTTATCTAGACCAGATTTACTTTATATGTTTTCTTCAAATATTTGTGGGAAATAGATAAATGCATCAGGAATGTATGGTAGGGAATGAACTCTTTTTAGAGGAAAACAGTGTCACAGACATACTGCAGCTCCTTCTGCTCCAACCTGCCCCTCTTACCTCTGCAGCTTATCTCTGGGTTTTAAATGGTTTTGGACAAGTCCCCAGAATTCAGGTACTTTTTTCAATGAAAAATGAGGTGGACACCACTCACACATCTCACAGAAGAGCTGTTTTGCTTCAGTCTTGAATTTTTCTGTGACTATGTGTGTCCTGCCAAGCACTTTCATTTTGCTTCCTCAGCAGACCAAATACAGGTCATTCTGACAGTCATTACCAGGGCTGACAATGCTGGGACCTCTCACATTGCCATGTTCTTTCCTGTGAAGGGAGATGGAAAGGTGGAAACTTCCACAAGATCACCAGGAGGAAATGGGCACAGCACTGTCCTGCTCCCGTTGCCACTGACAGGGAAAGACATTCAGGTTCCTTGAGCAGAGGTCTTTCGTGCATGGTGAGAAGTTCAAGTTCAAAATGGATTTATTTGTTCAACATTTTAAGGTATAAAGTTGAAAAGCCTAAAACTCTGAACTTGTTTTGCCTGGTGAGCATGAATGTACCCAAGAAGTAACAATATCTGCATGTCCACCACACTTTTGCCCAATGTTGGTATGAATTCCACATTTCTGGAAAAAGAAGTGAGGGATACACCTGCCTAAAGGCCTTTTGATCTCTGATATTTGTTTTGAATGACCTTTAGACTCAAGGGATGTTGTAAACTGGCAAGTCCTCCTCCTAAAGGAGGTAATGAAAGAACAGTTTTGCCAAGCAATACCAAAGTGACTGCACTGAACAACCCAGAGACTTCTCTGGGAAACCAGAAACCTGTGGGTGAAAACTATTGATGCTTGACTTTTTATTTTTTTGTCACAGTTAGCTTTCCAAATGTCAGTGCCACTCAGTTTGCCAGCAATACCACCACTGTGCTAGAAACTAAACCGGGATACTGATTTATACAGCAAAAGCTCAGAGTGGAAAACAAAAGCCCTTCAAACTGCATCATGATTTTATCCAACCTCGGGAACAGCCAGGAAGTATTCACAGTCAGAGTTCATCTGACACATTTTTTTCAAGCATCCAAAATCCAACTTGAATTTGAGTCTTGCTTTCCAAAAGAGTGTTGTGTTCAACAATGTGCCTGTTTGAGTAACCTCTGTAGACAGGATGTGAGAAGCTCACAGGTAAATGTTACAGAAAGCCCAAAGCCCTCTTTGCACAGCTATTCTTAGCAGAGATTTTATTGACCCAGCAGCATCTGTATTGCTTAAGATGCCAGTTCTGGTAAAAAGTGGTGGACTGACAACTGTGGGGACTTGAGGTTTGTTTACTCACTGAACCAAGAGAAAACAGCAGCAGGGAATGCTTCCTTCTCAGCACTCTCTGCCAACTTTATTCTTATTACCTAACTTTTATACCAAAGCAGTTTTTCAGGCTCTAACCAGCAACTCCTGCTGCTGAGCACTGTAGAAACAGACAACCTCTTCCATTCCAGCAAGCAGGACCAGGGTAGTAAAGCTCTTTTCACTCCCATGAGATTTCCAATGAAAAGACAGCTACATTGTGTGGATTTTCACTGTCCCAGCCAAGACCTTCAGACTCATTTTTTTTGCAGGGAACAGTGTGAACACCTGGCATCACCTAATCACTCACCATCTGCTTAGGCTGCCATCAAAATCCTGCTTTAGGAGGACCCTGACCCTGTGTTATGTTTCTGAGTAGTACATATGCTTTAGCCGAAAAAAGAGGAAGAGCAGAAGGAAACTAAGAAAGGGGATAGTTAGCAGAAACAGTGCATTACTGAGACATCTGTTTGCCACAGCGGCAGCAGAACAAAACAAACTTGTGAAAATTGTCTTCAGTGGTCTGGGTTGAAGTTGAAGATCCTGAAAATATCTCGATTGGAGGGGCAACTCCAGTGAAAGGAAATGGCATCCCCATTTGGAGTCCACTCAGTTCAGCACCCAGAGACAAGTGCAGCCCTCCAGCACAGATCACTCTAATTGCATCCTATTTACAGTGTAATTGCCCTATAAACAGACACACACATGCAGCATAAGATCATTTGGATCTGTAATTAGCAGTTAGCAACATTCATTGCTCCCTGCTCTATTTATCCCTAATGAATGGCCTGTGCAAACAGCAGGCTTGCTACTGGGACAAATTTAAGTGTGACATGGGCAAGAGTAGTGCCAGAGATCAGCACCATTTGTCACACAGTGAGGAAATGGAAGAGTATGAATGTCTAGTATGGGAAATGAGAAGATTCCCCAAAGCCTGGGGGCATAGGGGTCAGAGAAACAGTGCATGACCAAAGGATTCAGAGGACTCAGGCTCTGCTTTTGACCTGGAAGTGTGGTTTCAGGAAAATAATTGGGTGTCTTTATGCATCAATTTCAGTACCTACCAAACAGGGATGGCCTCCTCATTTCTTTGAAACGGAGGTGAGAGAAAGAAGAAAAATTTTATGCTCCTCATATGATATATATCCTCATATATTAGAGTCCAGAAAATGCTTTGAAATCTTAGTGGATGCAAAAAAAAATAGAAATAGATGACTTAAAGGTTTTAGCACCTAATGAGAGAGGCACTGCCTGGAGGGGCTCAGGAACATCCCCAAAGTCAGAAACTTTAGGATCAGACAGAACCAGATGTGTCTGAGGTGTTGGCAGCAGACCATGGGGAAACAGGGACATCCTCATTACCTCAAGCTTGTGAAACAAAGCAATTTAATGTTGGGAAACTTTGTTCTTTGTAGCAAATAAAGCCCTTCTGGGCCCGACAGATGGAGAAAATGGAATTTTCTGTCCCTAGAAGCTACAGTTCCGGGAAACAGAGCTGGGCCTTGAGTGAATCAAAACTGTGAGGCTTTCCAGCAGATCTGTCATTTGCTAAACAGTGATGATAATGGTGAAAAAATATCCATGTTCTAAAAAAATCTACTGCAAAGGGAAACCACCCAGCTGGGCTTCCACTCTCTGTGTGAATTCAGGCTGTGGTATTATCTGGGAGGATGCCTTCTTGCTGGCAAATGTTAGCCAGTACCTGCTGGAAGAGAAAAAAAAAGGAAAACATTTTTTCTGGCCCAGCTCTCCTGTGGAGGTGTATCCTTCCAGGAGTGACTCAGCAGCTTAGCTTGGAATTGCTCTTTTGCTGCCCTCCACTTTTTCTAGCATTCCAAGGAATGCAGGTCATTTACTTTGGCCTGCCCAGGCTGATCCTTGAGGGGTTTGATCTCTTTCCCTCCCAGAGGACCATGTCCCCCTCTGGACTGCCCCTGCCATCAGGGGCAGGGCTGTGCAGCAGGGCTGGCTGGGGTGTTTCTGCTTCCTCAGAGGGACAGCACTCAGCCTTGGTACTCCTGCACCAAGAGGGTGCCTTGTGCAGGAGGCAGACAAACCTCACATGCATCATTGCTTTTGAGGAATTAAATATCTGGGAATTAAGCATGAATTTCCGTTCTCTCTTGTTTGATTAAGGTTGAAAAATACATCTCGGTGGGGCTGGCCTCTTTTCTCAAATACAGCCTCTGGCAGCTGAGGCTTCTCTTTTGTACTCAGTAGCTTTGTGCCCTTCCCACTGGGTGCCCTGATCTGAGAGAACTTGTTTAATGAAATCTCCTGTCTAATGGCAAAGTTCCTTGACATAGGGACTTACTAGGCCCCAGGAAATTTAAGAAAAAGCAGAGGAATTTTTCCACCCACACAGAGCAGAGTGAGAGCCTGGGCAGCAGCCTTGGCTTTGGTCTTGGAAGGCAGTAATGCATCTCCCTAGGGAAAGGCATCTCCAAACTGCCCTGGGGGACCCATCCTCCCATTCCCTTTGAGGAAACACTCATGGACACTGCTTCTGGTTCATCTCCTTTCTGGCATGTGCTTGTCTCTTTGGACCCCTATTCCCACGAGCTTGCCTGCATTTTCCAGTGCTGTGCAGAGCAGGCTGCTATCTGTGATTCAGATATCAGCCTCACCCTCCCGTCACACTGCTCTCCTTCGCCCTCCTGCTCTCCTGAACCAGGAGAGCCCCATGGCCTCTGCTGCAGCCCTGGCTCACCCCAGCAGGCTGCCCAGCCCATGGAGCTCACCATCACAGCAGGCCAGGCTCCCTGGTGCAGTCCTGGCAGCCCAGCAGCTGCTGCCAGCCCTCCCTGTGCCAGCAGCCCTGGGCACGGAGGCATTAGCCAGGCACAAGCCTGGTGACCTGGAGCAATGCAATGCTGGCCCTGCTTCAGCTGGAGAGCTCAGCAGGGCCTGGCTCTGGGTAAGCACAGCAACCTAGGCACAGCCTCCAGGGTCAGCAAATGCTGTGTTTAATGTGAATAAAATAATTACAGGAATGGCAACCACTGTAGTTAGAAAAAAAGACTGCCTGCACCTTCAGTGTGTGTTACCACTAAGGAGCCCTGTTTTCTTTAGTTTCTTAATTTAAATTTTCCTTAAATTCTGCTTCCTGCCCTGGAGCATCTGAGAGCCTTTGAGAACTAGCAATGGGAGGAGAGAAGAGGGGAAACAAATTCTGTGCTGGGCTCCAGGAGCACTCTGGGGCGAGATCCTTCTCCTCACCCCACCATCAGCCAAACTTCTGCTTGGAGCTAGAGGAAACACATAGAAGGGGTTTGTTGCATGGCTGCCTAAAGGGCAAGATCTTTTTGGCAGCATGAGGAAGAGAAACAGCTCATTCCTATGCAACAGAAGGGCCCTACCATTAGAGTCACAGCGAGAGAGACCTATGATGACATTTTTAAGTCCCTTGTCAAAGGCAGCAGTTGCAGTAAGCAAGGCTCTTCTTTAAATTTCCAGTAGATACTGAACTGCCTCATGATGAACAGTTTTTGGCAGCCTGTGAACACAGAGGATGGGTCATCTGGACACATCTGTGGGTTGCAGATGGGCAAGTGTTTTGCTGAACTTCAGGAGACCTTAGGATCTTGGCAGCATGCAAGAAGAAGCAACAATTTCAGGAGCCTTTTCGAAGCAGCACCCACAATAGCAAGCATTTTTTCTTGTTCTTTCCAGAGCTGCACAACTCTTCCAGCGAGTTAAGAACAAGGCTAGCCTGTAAGTCCTAACAACATCCTTAAGGAAAGATGATACAATAGAGCATGGAATAAGTGTATGTGGGAGTAAAGGAGGGGCATGAGGAGATCACCTCCATAATTTTTAAATCCAGGCAGATCAGATGTGCTGAAGCAGCTCCTCACATCCAGGGAGATGCAGCAGCTGAGCAGGTGATTAATGAGGCCTCAGCTTGGCTGTGCTGAACATTCTGCCAAGGCGTGGGAAGCGACACAAGTCAGCGAGCTGGGGTGGAGTTGCAAGGAGGCAACTTTAAAAATTGGTACCATATGGCAGCTTGCTGCTTGCTCAGGGCAATTCCTCCCTGTCTGGGTTGCTCCGAGCATGGACAAGGGGATTGCAGCCATTAATTTTGGAAGGTACTTTGATTTAAAAAAAATTGATCATTAAAATTATTTCTTGATTTAAAAAAAAGATAAATTTCACAGCAGCTCATAATAGCACCATCAGCAAACACATTAATCTTTGTGTTCCTTGGAGAGGAGCAATGGCAAAGATTAGTCAGCCAGGTAAGCTGAAAGAAAGATAAAAGAAATTAGCATAAGATACCACTGACCTCGAGGAAAGTAGAGGGAGAAATGCACCATGGCAAGTGAGAGTGCATCAGGAAGGAGGAGAGAGAGCGTGCTGAGTGAAGCAGCACAACGGGCCTTGGGAGAGCCATAGCAACAGAAACAGATTGAGGTGATAAAGCAAGAAATGCTTCACAGGGAGAGGTTTCTCAAGGCAGAGAGATGACTGAACAGGTCTGAGCCAAGACCAGCCAAAGAAAATCTCTTTGGAATCTGCTGTCACTTGCATCAGAAAATAGACCACTGGAGGTCAAAGCAGTCCCTTACCTTGGTTCAAATGAACCCTGACATATCTGTTTTTCTTGGAGCTGGAGCAGTTCTTAGGTCCAGCAAAAGTAAAGGCAGCATTAACAATCACAGTGCTTGGCTCTAGCCCACTGGAGTGCATATTGTGCCATAAAATATGGGGTCCTGCATGCCCATGCCTGTGCAGTTTCTTAGGCAAGTAATCTTATTAGACTGTGGCAGAAAAGATATGAAAAAGAATAATGGATTTTATCACAAGATTTTGAAACAGACTGTTGTTGATTTTGAAATAGATGCTGTTTTCTGCTCTATATTTATAGAGTCTGAGATTTTAAACCCAGAAGGCACTGGGCAATTCAACCTGACCACCTGTCTTAGCAAGCTGGCCAGACTTTCTTACCAGCAATTTCAGTTTCAGATGGGTAACATCTGTTTAAGATCCACCACCTCTGATTGCTTTCTTTTCCCCAGTCCTCAGTCTGTTGCAAGAGCTGTTCCAACATTCAGGTGCAGATTAGAGCCTGCTCAACTGTGAGGTGACAGGAAACCTTTTCTAAATAGGCTCAGGATTGCAGTAACAAAGTTCTCAGCAAACATTATTGTCATTACAAGGTGTTTTTCTGCTAAGATTGCTTCAACACATTGTTAACGATGCTTCACATTCTTGTGATCTTGGTCAGGTATCATTTTGGGAGGAGGCTGGATGCCGTGCTGGTAACAGCACAGGTGCCTTCTGCTTTCTGCTCTGAGGCTTTCTGCAGATCTTCTGTTCCCGCCTCCATGTCCAAAGAGGATGAGGCATTTCAGGAGGCCTGTAAGAACTATATCACTGAAGTTTCTGAAAGGCTGATCCACGGTGGGGATAAACTCATCCATCCATCCATTCATCCACCAGGAATTTAGAGAGACAAGGTGAAATCTTGTTCCCCTTTGAAAAGGGAGGCAAAGCTGCTCCCTGATGTCAGTGGCACTTGTGAGATGCACAGCCCTTTGTTTCAGTCAGTGGTAACTCTGCCTCTCCCGCGGGGACTGAAGGGACAATCGATACAGCCAGTGCAGGTACTGAGGACCAGGATATGTCCTGTTGGGAAAGTGTAAAGGATAGGCTGAGAGTGGGCTTTAATTGTATTTGCTAGCAGACTTTACCACATGTTGTGTGAAATCAGATACTAGTATTGCTGTTCATCTGCAGTGGCAGAAATAATTTTTGCTCTGTGCACTGACTGCTCACAATCATCAACCACTGGCACTTGCTTTTCTTCAGCTCCTTTAATGAGCAATCAGAGTCTACAATGGTGGACCCATGGTGGATATAATTTTCAGGTGGATACCTATGCTATACCATTCAATTATTACAAAATCTGCATTAACTGAGTTAAATTATTAAGAAATATTTCCTGGTGTATGAAGTGGCAGCTGTTCTGGGACAAGGGCAATCCTCCAGGCTCATAAAAAGCATATGAAAATGCAGCATGGGTCCTCATTGGAGAAATATCTTTGGCTGTCTCTACTCAGCCTCTTAGATAGCCCTCAAGCTTGAAATATGATCTTAAGCCTACATATGCCAGAATGGAGGGGGAAAAAAGCCTAAAAACTTGAATTCAGGGCTTGGACCCTGAGCTTTGGGAAGTGGTGGCACAGTAGTCCCCCAAGTGCTGGCTCCCCTCGTCACGGCACATCAATATAAAAGGAGTCAGGTTTGTGTCTGATCTTGCTTTGTCCAAATTAAAGACATCCAGACAAATAACCACATCTATTTTGCTTTTCACAGACTCAAACTAGATAGGATGGCCCTCTTCTTCCTCTTGCTGCCCCACTGTTTTGCACATACAACCAATAAATCTAGTGAATGAAACTGCTTGCAAGTATGGCAGTTCCACTCAGAACTAATTCAGATTCTGCAGAAATGTTGTAGAATAATTTTGTGGAACTTTTTTCTTCTGTGTGCTTTTAGCTTCATGCTTATATGCATTTATTTGATCTCTTTTATTCTTAAAATATATCAGAAAGACTAGGAGACATTAATGATGAGATAGATGGCAGGTCTAAATTGCATTATCAACACTGCCTTGTCATCCACCATCTGGGTAAAATAACATGTAATAGAAATGGAAGTTTGTCAAAAAATCTGTTCAAAGGATTCAAGATTTGCCTCTCTAGCTTTACAGACAAAGCTGTATGACAACAACTACAGAGAGCAGTTTATTTTCTCCCTTCAGAAACAGAGTTCATTGGATACTCTGCAGGCAGTACGCCTGAATTTAGAGTTCTGTGGAAACTCAGAACAGGAAAATGACCCTCAAGGGTCCCTTTCTTTTCCCAAATCAATTTCTCAGCTCAAGTGCTGAGATAGGCTATGGGATGCAATATGAATCCATTGAATATATTGTGCCCACTTCAGATTTTGCAGGTCTCGAAGTTTCAGCTAGTGAGAAAGATGTTGTCCTGTGCTAGAGGCACAAAGCATCATCTCCTCCTCTTGTTCTGCCCAAATGCTTGTAGACACAGTTCAAGAACCTTCATGATCCTGAGATCCTGGTTTGTTCATCAGCTGCCTTTGCCTGTGACAGCATTAAAATGAGGCAGGAGAGCTGCCACTGCTAAACCCATTGCAGAGAATGCTGATCTCTTGGGAATTTCCTCCCTCAGACCTTATATTTAGCTATAAATAGAGAACAATGCAAAATGCAATTTGCAGGGCATTTTCTTGGTTGCTTAGCTGGATGCCTTCTGTCTGAACAGATGAAGACCACCCAGAGCACAGTATTTTAAGCAATTTTTGTTTACTTCTTCATTGTGCTGGAGGCCTGAATTGTGCTAGACATACTGAAGTGGTGGGCACTGACAGCATCCTGCAGCTAAATTTTTCCATAAATTCTTGAGAGATGGGCTGGGCTGAATATGGGTATAATCGAGGCAGGTTTGCCCTGAACCCTTGGCAGCACCCCACTTTTCTTTTGCTTAATTTGTAATAGTGTTCATTAGCTGCTTTCCACTCTCTGCTGAGAGAGGAAGCTGATCGGAATGCAGGCAGGGTCATGGGAAATTTTAAACAACCAGAAATCTTCTGGTGGAACTTGCTGTAGGCAGAGGTCTCTCTGTGGCTGCCAGACACAGAGCCCCTCTGGCAGTGGGACACACAGCCCCTGCTTTGGAGTCAGCTCCACCAGCTCCGGGGGTGGGCAGGGAGGGAGGAAACCCCACACAGCAGATCCGCCCCACACGTGCCTTGAGATGTCCCCAGTGGACATCTTCTGCATCCACCTGAGATACCTGCTTGGTGCTTCTCGGGTTTCCTGCAGTCAGGATGACCTGAGAGTCTCTTTTCCCCAGCCTGATGGTCGAAGAAAGAGTCAGGATTCTTCAGCTCTGGTTCACAAAGTTGTTTATTGTCTCTTATCTAAAATATTCTTTTTCAGACCCACAGAGGTCTGTCTTGTAGGTCTGTCAAGGGCACACTGCCAGCCCTTGGGCTGGTGTCTACATTTTATACTATGAATTACGTGTACTTTATTTATCATTATTTTCCAATACCTATCACCTGTGTTAGACTGTCTACTTCTATTCTAAACCAATCCAAATGTGCCAGCATCACCCAGAAGATGGATGCTAGGTAGAAGAAGGAAGAAAGACAGGACAGTGCCCAAATCCCTCTGTCTTGCCTCCTAGACCCCTATAGTAAAATCCCCTCAAATTTCACTTTTCACCCTGTGATTAATTCATTATCATTCTACTTAAACTTCTGTGACTTGTGATTCTTCATACAAGGTTGGTAATTTGCTCCATGGGTTAAGATCGAAATCCCAAGTGTCTCTGGCTTCCTGCCCGGACTCCCCAGCCCCCTGCCAGGGGCAGGTGTCATCCAGGGCACCCAGAGGGGTGTCCTGGGTTCTGACAGGCAGTGGTGTTTAGCTGTGAGTCTCTGGAATGGGATCCTCCTGAGTCCTGTGGGAGGAAGCAGTAGGCTGGATCCTCAACGCAGGGATTCCGTGTAGAGCACAGGAGCGGAGTTTTGGAGATGAGTGCACAACTTTTGTTGTGGTCATTTCAGGAGAGTGGTAAATACTCCAGCACTGGAACAGGTTGGCTTGTTGAAATTATTGTGAAAACTCCATCCCTGGAAATATTCACAGCTTGGCAGAACAAAGGGCAAGTAACCCCACATGAGTTTGCCCTGCTTTGGATGAGATGATTCTCAGAAGTACATTTCCTCCCAAATTATCTTCTGGCACTCTGATGTCATGTCAGGGTGACACAGCTTTTGAAACAACTGTGAATATTCTCAATGCAGGCAGGGCAAATGTTAGAACATAGGCTTCTAAACTTTAGGTTAATAAAAGTCACCTGAAGTGCCAAATCCACTGATGTAGATGGGCTCTTTAAACAAAAGAAATTGCTACTTTTCACAGCTCACCATAACCTTTCCTCTTTTTGTTGTTCGTGTTTTTCTTGCAACTTAATAATGAAGAAATATGATTTATTCACTAGAACTGACCAGAAAGAAAGGATTTTTACAAAGGATCAAATGCAGAGCTGCTTAAAGATTAAAGCAAAACCAAGAAACCAACCAAAACCAAAACAAAAACCCAAACAAATGGAAAAAAAAACCAAACAAAAAACCCCAAACAAAAACAAAAACCTAAAACCATAACACCACTTGCTCCCCCAAACACACCACCAACAGCCAGGACTTGTAGATTCTACAGAAGCATCCAGACAGGCCAGTTCTTAGAGCATTTATCTTAGGTATGGGCAAGCCAGAGTTAAGATCTTTGCTCTTTCTGGTTCATTATATGGTCAATGTTTTTAATTATTTTTGTTTTGGCTTAGGATAGAGGGAGTGCAACCTGAGATCTGCTAGGGGATCAGGGTCTGAAGGACAGCTAGAGGAAAAAGCCAGCTTTGTTCTCCAGCTTTCATCCAAAATCATGCTGGTTTGAATTCTGTATTGGGCATAGCTGGAATGAAATGACAGATCTGAGCCCATAAACCCCAGAACTGAAGAAAACTCAGTTACGCTGGTAATTCATTCGTCTCCCTGAGACAGGAACCAACAGAATTCCATTAACTCTGTGAGAGGCGGCGTCAAAACAACACAAAAGTGCAAGCCTTCAGCAAGAGATGAACTATTATAAAGCATTTTTCAATAGTTTAAAAAACATCCAACATTTTCCCGTGGGTCAGATTTTTGCCTACTTGTTTTCTGCTCTGCTGCAGGTTGCACAGATGCACAGTCCTGCTTGCTGCCTCCATCTCTGCTGGGGAGGAGTGGCACAGACTGGGGCTGCCACTCTTATGACAGGTGACACACAGAGAACAGGTCCTGTTGCAATCTATCTGTGGATAAAAGCATAGATTGGGTGACCTGCCTTACCAAGAGTGTCTCTTGGGAAGCTGTTAGAGATGTTGTAAACGGAGCAGAAAAAACACCATCCCTTCTTTTCAACTTAAGGGACTCATTTCAGTACAGCCTGGAACAAAACTCTGGGAGAGCATCACTGGAGAGCTTGCGCAAATACCTTTCCTGTCACAGTGCTGAATTCCTCAAAAATAGTGCAGTCATGAATAGAAACATACTAACCATTAAATGTTTAGTGAAACCAAAAGAGAAAATTGGCAGAGAAAGAAATGTTCTTTTTAAACATCTGAAAGAGCACTACAGGCAAGAGGGAGCAAATAGCAATATCACAGCCTAATAACATTGCTGCTTGAGGACTGCTTTAAAGTAATAAATATGTTTTTAATAAGCATATTTTCCCATTTTGGCATCTCTGGGTTCACATACAGATGTAATTTCATACACAGAGAGTCGTTGTGAGGATGCATCTGAAATGCCTGGGGACTCTCCAGATGGGGAGATGCAGATAGAGGAGCAGTCTCTGTTAGAAGGGACTTAATCTGAATTGTCTCTCAAAGATGAGAAAAAAACCAGAAAAGCTGGCATTCTCCCAGCTGCCTCCCCGTTGTCTGCCTCCCCCAAAGATGACTGCACAGCAAGTTCTACCCAAGAGTGTGCAAGAGCCAGTCACTGCGCAGGGCAGAGCATCAGTGTCCTGGCTGTGCCTCCTGGATCACACCCCAGGGTATGGGGCTTTTCCTGTCCCCACCCCTGTGCAAGGCCACCGGCCTCTGGGACAGCCACAGGGAATGTGCTGGCAATGCCACAGTGGCACAGTGTGACAGCCCATCTGCCAAGGGCCTCTCACACCTCTCTCGTGGATCTGTAATAAAATTATTCTTCCCTCTGCACTGTCAGGTGAGGGAGACAGAGGGGAGGGGTAGGCAGACTTCGGGTATGATTGTCTTGTCTTCCCATGCTTTTTAGTAAATAAACCTAACAAGATGCTGGGCAGCAATTCAATCTGTCATGCTTCACACATCAGAATAATTCAGCCAGAAATAGAAAGTGTTCAACCCCCATTAGAGGCGGTGCCCTAAAGAACAGGCTGATTTCTCTGGTTTTTGGCTTGTAATTTATTTCACATCAATTATGCACTGCCAACAAAAGTAGCTTCGTGCCAAGCTGTGATCTGCTCTTCTTTTAAAGACACCCTAACTATTTAACCTCTTTTCAGACTGCTTGTTGCCAGATCCCTACTGACAGCAAAATCTTAACTATGTGAAGAAGTCACACGTGGCGCTTCATTCCCAGGGCTACAAGGTAATTCTCTCTGTGGCACAAGGTCCTGAGCCAGCTCTCCCCAAAGTCTTTTCTTCTTGTTAAGAGGAATCCAAATTTTTCTTGGCCTTGTTGTGATTGTCTCTGAGTAGGAGCAATATGCCGAGAGAAAAATGTTCCCATCCCAATGACTGTGAGATTGATTGACCACACATCCCCTGGCACTCACCCCTTGGCAGATCAGGGATCCAATCCTTGCAGCTTAGGCTCATCAAAAAGAGATGGCAGAGAGAGAAGCAGGGCTGCTGACACCATGGTCCAAACCACCCTGCTGGGAGCCAGGTCTCATGTTCTCTGCACATCTGCATGCTCCCTCACTGGCTGGGAAGCTCCTCAAGGAGAGGGATCCTCTTTGCCTTGTAGGGCTGTTCTACCCCTCTGCCTCTGTCCTGCATTGTCATGGTAATGGCTCTGCTGCAAACAAGAAGCGATATTTTTTTTTATTATTGCTAAATTAATTATTTGGACCAAATTCCATACGGCTTTGCTTCTCATATTGCCACTAGCCCAAGAAGTGGAGACATTTTCTTTCTAAATTGCATCTTGTGGAAAAGGCACAGATCAGATCTGCAATAGATAAACAGGGCAGCAACCAGTCACATTTAGGCAGCATTGCTGAGCTGATGTTTCTGTAAAGCAGAGGTGAAGCACCCGAATGGACCGGCCCTGCTGTTCAGCTCACTGCCCAGTGTGATGTTCCCTTGCCTTCCCTAGCTCTCATTGCACAGTGTTTTTCCAAGTTTGCATGAATCAGACCTGGAATTCACAGCCTGTGCCAGGAATTGCTCATTCCATGCCATTCAAAGTTTTGCTGAATTGAGCATTCTTTTGAGTCTGTTTTTTCAATCATTTGCAAACACACAAGGGGAACTAAAAAGGTTTTGTTTCTTTGGTCCCAAATCTCCATAATCTGTGCTGTTTTGAGAGCTTGTTGAAGGCACATGTGGAGATCTTTGTTCCAGGGAGCCATTGGTAGCTGCTGTCTTGGGAATCAAGAGAGAGGCAGGCAATAGCCCTCTTCCAGGGAGAAGCTGGAGGTTTTTTATGTTCTTCCTGCATGATGCTGGAGCCTGAAGGGAAAGGCATATCACCAAGAGGTGCAGCTAAAAGCCATGCCTGCCCAAGAGATCCAGGACTCTGATCCTAAAGGGGATCAAAGTGGGAATGCTAATTAATGCAGTCGTTGAGCTGGCTATCATTTCCATAATTTCCATAATTTCCATCATTAGTAAGGACAGGCAAGAGATCAGCCACTCTCAGTGGATGGCTCTGCCCCGGGCTGGGCATGGCAAAGTCAGTCCCTGGCTGCACCGCAGTGCCAGGAGTGTGGATGCATTTGCCAAAGTGGATCCAGAGGGCCTGGCTTGCTGCATTCCAGTGTCTCTGCCCTCTGAAACAGGGGAGTCAGGATGGGGAGAGGGGGCTGTTCCTCTCTTGGTGGCCCTGTGGAGGGGACACAAAAGCACCCAAGTGCCTGGTGTTTCCCAAGGGAAAGCAGAGCCTGCAGGTACCTGCTGCTCTGCAGGAGAGGGTGGCTGGGAACAGGAGTCAGCATGCCAGGAGGCACTGAGACTGCTTTGCATTTGAAGGGTCTTATTTAATTACTTTGCTGCATAATGGCATTACCTGTGTGTTTCCTTTGCTAATACATTTTTGCTGGCTGTAGGAGACAAAGTGATTCTTAATCACAGCGCTGTGATGGTTCAGGTATCAATATCTCACTGTGGTGGTTATGAACTATGGCAGTATTGCCTTTGCATGTATTTTTATGCCATTTCACCTGCAGGAGGTTGTAACTATTTCTCCTTCCTAACTTCCTAGGTAATACTGTTTCTTCAGAGCATTTCTGGGAGTTTTGCAAACAAGGCCCAGCTTATAAAAGCCATTATGAACTCTTTGAACAGCTCTTTGAGCTGTGACTGAGCCTTCTCCCTGGTGGAACCAGACTGTGGTGCAGGACTGGGATGCAGAGCCAGACAAGGTGGCTGCAAGTCACCCAGGGCTTCTCATACCCCTGTACAAGTGCCACTGTGGAGGGGTGGTGCACCTCATGCACATTAGATCTCCAATCTCCAATCTCCCCTAGATAGATACATAAATATACATTTATAAACACTCCTCTGCTTCCAAGGAATTACTTTCAGAAAAATCTCCAAATCTTCTGGGTTTACAGGAAAGCAGCTAGATCATAACAATTTCCTCTGGTCTGTTCAAGCTGTTGTTACACTTCAGCTGAGACACTATGAGGTTTGCTTGTTTTCTTTAGAGCCCTGGCCTAAAAGCCCTGCCAGGAGCTCAGTGTGCAAACAAGGTAACAATGCTGAAGTGCTCTTCCCAGCGGGCTGAGTAATGTTTCCATGTCCACTTCTCGCAGAGAAGCTCTTTGCCACCTCTAAATATACTCACAGCCAGGGTTATGTTCTTCTTACCCTGTCTTTTTTCTTCTGCTAGCTGGAAAAAATGAGGAAACTTGGGTGTTCTGTGATAGAAGAAATTGTACAACCCCTCCTGAAAGTTTTTCATGATGGGATAGAGAAAAAGCCAGGTTCCAGCAGGCTGGGCTTTACTGGCACAGCCAAGGGGTCTGTGGCTCATTCCTGTCCCCAGAAGAGGCTTTCTGTGTGACTGGGAGGAACTTTATTGAGGCAGCCAGCACCTCAAAACACAGTCTCATTCATGAGTTCTTTAATAATGGCTGATTTGGTCTATTATAGGCAGAATTATTTATTTAATAGACACAAAACTAACAGACATAAGACTTCAAATAAACTGATACTACACAGGAGTAAGGACAAAAAGAGACTACTAGTAGGTATATACAGCACTGGGTTAAAGGTACCTATTAATGTTACAGCTAGAGAAGAAGTAAAATAACTTAGGATTCAATGTATCTTACCATCCAAATGTTGGTGGGGCACACATGGAGATCCTTTTCCTCAACCCCCAGGGAAGTGACCAGGGGTTTGTGTCCAAACTCTGGGGAGGAATCTCCCACACTTCCAGGATGTGTGTGTAGAAGGCTTCTGCCTCTGTGATAACTTGTGTGTCTTTTACAGTTTGTGAAACTGTGTCTTTCAGTCAAAAAATATTTCTTTTATCTCTTCCCACTCAGCTCTCCAGACAAAGATGCTGATTCTGGTGCCAGGATGCCCCCTTGCACGGCCTTTCAGCCTGGTTATCCCTTTAGGCACTGTCTGTAGTAGAGGGGGTGGATGTCCTGCCACACATGGGAGTCTGGAGACCATGCAGCACTCACCTCCAGGTACTCACCTCCAAACTAGAGGAAAACACTGGACCCTCACATGATAAATCTTCTATTTAAAGACAGGCCAAAGGACATCCATCTCTGTCTGAATGACCAGGGACAAAAGCTCCACCTTACCCATCAGAGTGTTTCCAAGAGTAGGAAGGCAGTGATTTCTGATGCAGATGGAAATCAGCCTCGCCTTGAAGCACAATGATGGCCTTATCTCATAATTATTTCCTAGTGAGTATCATTTCATATGCAAATCCTAGCCATGAAAAAATTTAATCCTTTTAAAAAATTCAGAATAAGCGGCAGGGTCTATAATTTCCTGCTGTGGTGGCACTGCACAGTGTCATCAGGCAGTGTGGTGGTTCCAGCACCCACTGGTCTCATCTGCCTGTACCCTGCAGGAAGCATTGCCAGGAGCTCTGGGCTCTGCTGCAGGTACAGCCAAAGCTGCCAGGGTACTGGGCAAGCTGCTCTCTGCAGGCATTTGCAGTCTATGGGGTGTTCATACAACAGGATTTTCTCCAAACAAGCCCATTCAGGAGGCAAAATGCAGCTGGGTAAATATAACCCAGGTGCTTGGGGAACTGAAAAGAGTCCCTGATATGTATCTGAGAAAGGCTAATGTGGGTCAGGCTGTGATAGGTGCCAGCTGCCAGCCCATGCTCGCCTTGGCTTAGCACAGAGCTAGCACAGAACACTCTGCAGATATTCTCTATGCCATCCTTGTCTAAGCTGGGCCTTCCCAGACGAAAACTATATCCTTCATTAATTGTTGTCCCCATCCCTATCTAGGGTGCTCTTGAACAGTTGTTTGGGATGTTTTGGGAAGACCTATTTTTTTTTCATTCATTGCTTATATCATCACCCTCTTCCTTGTGTCACTGTGAAGAAGAAAAGGAAAAAAAAAAGAAATTTAGGTAGAAATATTACTGGTCTACAGAAGCCTCTAGCTGAGAGGCCCAAGCTGAGAGCAGCCTGTGGGCCAAAGCCCATGTTCTGGCTGGGGATCTCCTGGTGGTCTGCTGAAGATTTTGTGTAGAGAGAAGTAAAGAAAGGCACTCTTCATGGAGCTGTTTGCAGCTTTCTGTCCACTATCAAGGACATGAATTCAAAATTTTCAAAAAACTTTAAATATGTTTCATATTTAGAAAACCCAATGCCCCAAACCTGTCTTCCACAAATCAGAATTTTAATGTGTTGAGTACCACCTGTCTCTAGATATTCAAGTTCTTTTGGTTGATGATGCTCATGTTGTTACACTGTCAAATATATTAATGTATATGTATGTGTGTGTGTATGTGTATATATATATATATATATATCTGACTCTGTCATATACATGTATTTAATATATACAGCTCACAACTGCACTCTGAGCTCTCTGAGAAAGGTGAGAAAAGGCAAAAAGCTGAGGAGAACTGTTTTCTCTGCCTGGAATGGGAGCCTGCCCCAGGCTGGCAGCCTTCAACTGTGATCTATCCGTATCAAATTCTTCACCAGCTTGCTTTCACGTAATTAAAGCACAAGTGGTGCTAGTTTTGATATTGAAAGAAAAAAAAAAAAAATTTAAAAAAAAAAAAATCTCATCTCTGTCTCCCAGGAGACTCCTCTAAATGAAGCAACCCGTCCTGCAAAGGCTTCCCCAGTGACAAACAGAGCGTGCCTAATGCTGAATCGAAACTAAAACACACAGATTGACAAGAAAGAGTGTCTTGGGCTGGGAATACAAAAACACAGAAAGCAAAGCACAGAGACCAGGCAAGGAAGGAGGAGAGCCAGGAGGCAAGTTAATTTGAGAGACATGAGGTGCTCCAGGCTGGAAGTCTTCTTGCACAGCACTGTGACTCTGGGGCTAATGCTGGATTATAAAACAAGCTCTTGTGCTGGCTGCTGCTGAGGAAACTTCACTTACTACCGGAGCTGGGAGAAGGGAACAATTTGCTGGAGCTGGAGCCCAAATCTGTGAGATATCTGTAACCAGGGAAAAAGCTAAAAGGTTTTCCAAATGGCAGGAAATGGCAAAGTAGAGCAACATATTGAGAAACCTTGGGTCTGCTGCCAGCCTTGGCCCTTGCAGATTTGTTGATTTATGCGAAGTTAAAGCGTGCCTGAGCTCTACTCACTGCAGTGTTATTGCCTGGCTTTATGCTAAAGAGCAGCAGTTGAGAGGACAAAGTACAAAGTTTTGTTTTTATGTAAAGATGGCTCATTCAAGTTTAGCCCAGAATAAATAAGAGCAATAAATTATTGTCTCAGAGCCCCATCTGTTAACCCAGGCTGAGGGAGTTTGGTGGCCAGCAATCCAACTCTTAATGGCCCTGCTTGCAAAGCAGGGGCACATTCTGCCTTGTCAAACAGGCATTTCCATCTGGGTTTGTGAGAGAAGACAGGACATATCCTCTGCTTTGAGATGTTTCTTCCAAGGCAGGAGGTGAGTAGATTAAAGAACTGCAGAAAAAGTTATCTTCCCCAATGGTGTTACACTAATGCTGCAAATAAATCTACTCTTTCTGAAGGCCATTGCTGGGCTGTCTTTTCTCACTGTCCTTATCTCTGCCTGTCCCTGTTGCCTGAATCTGAACAGCATCCACACCCCATGAACCTCAACATGTGGTCTAAAGGACAGCCCTTCCTGGTTGTGTAGGGAGCAGGGAAAAATCTGAGAACTAGAAATGAAATTGATTATTCTCCCATTTCCGGGCCACATTAGTATATAAATTCTGTATTATCATCTATTCATCCCAAAAGAACTAACATGACTCAGAGGACACACATTAAGGAGATTCACAACTGCACAGCAGGCACTGGTGGAAGTTACATTATGCTGAGGTTAAAAAATGTGAAGGAAACTTAAATTTGCCATTTTCTTCCTTGTTGCAGTTCTTCGGGAAGATAGATAATTTTACATAGACAAAAGAGAGGAAGAAAGCCTGGGAAAAGCAGCTGTTATCTTTGTACATATGTATGAAGCATGCATTCAAACCCCAGAGATTTTCTACAGGAGCAGCCAGCCCAGAGAGTACCCTGAGGTCCTATGAGGCCGACCATGAATGCAAAATTGATCATCCTCAGTACTGGAAACTGGCTACTTTTCAATCTGGAGATGCTTTATGATGACCTTGCAGTGGGATTTATGCCTCAGAAAACAGGCTCATGATTAGTGGGAGAGCAGCCTGCAGGCCCCTGGGGATCTCTGGTCTTGCATCAGAGCACTGAGCAGTGGGAGAGGAGCATTAGCCCCCTTTCAGCCTATTGCTCCCGGCAGAAAGGAAAGATGATAGCTTGCCAATCCCCCAAGTCACCCTTAGCAATAGGCAAGCATTAAAATTTAAAAAAAAAAAAGAAAAAAAATTGCATTGCCCTTCCTGCAGTGCAAGGCCTAATGAAAATAAAACAGTTACTCTGTTTAGAGATGGGCTCTGGTCTGTCTGTCTGGTCTAGACTGTGCTCTCACTGCAAGGCACTCCTGCACCTCAGTTTTGTAGCTAGTTACTCCAACTCAAAAAGCTCCAGAGTAAAAGATTTTATTGCAGTAGCTTCCCAAAGCTGAGTCCTATTGCTGTGCCAAGCTTGCTCAAGTTCCTGACAAATGAACTACTTAATCCTCTGCTCTGCTCATGGTGCTCTGCCTGTCGCAGTTCTGCAATTCTCAGGTAAAAATAATGCCTGTCCCAGGTCTCAGCAAATCCTCTCTCCTCATGGGCTGCAAATAACCCATAAAACCTGCTTCTTCTGAGCAAACAGATGGGTAGCATCAAATTTAGTATGTCTAAATGGATGGGAGCTTCTGTTCCCTACTTCTTATAATTTATCAGTTTACTCTGGGAACAAACATATATGAGGAGACAGTGGATATCCCAATGCCTGATAGAGACAAAGTGACATGGGTTTGGGGCTGTTAGGTACAGAAAGTTCCTAAAAAGAACTTGACAGAGTTATCTGGCATAACTCTAAAATATATAGTCAAGGTGTGGAGATGCTTCATATTGATGCACCTACTCCAGTTTGAAATGTTATTATTAGGCCCAAATAACAGCAGTGCTGTGCTCGCTCTGAGTTCCTGTCAGCCAGGAGAATACAACTAAGAAGGTGGCAAGGTTATCTTGTGTTGATCTTCGTGCTGGACAGACCCTGTAAATGTCAATTTATGGGATCTGAAGTCAATGTAACATGGTATTTGGTGCAAGCTGTGTGAGGCAGGAATCCAACACCTCAAACAGCTCTGGAAAAGACATGCTCAGTAGATGCTGAGGTATAGGCACCTGTACAACTCTTTGTCATTTAGCCATGATTGTTTCATTTAATGATATGATGTGATTGGATTGTGAGCAGTTTATGTAATTACAGCACTCGTTGTATCTCCATTGTTCAAAGAGCTTCCCTATGGGAGAGATTATTCACGTGAACAACATAACTTGTTCTTCTGTCACAGACCTTAATAATAAAAAAAATCTAAATATGGAGTGGCTGGTGGATCTTAACTTTCCAGTGTTGCTTGCTGTAGGGGAAGAAGTCATAAGTGGGAGACTCCGATTCACCATTTCAGTGCATTCAACACTGCAGTATATGATGCATTAGAGCAGGAGCAGGCTGCACTGGTGGAGAGGGGAAGTAACTCAGGTAATGAATGACTGTATTGGCAACCTGTTTGTGAAACAGGTGAGAAAGGGCAAAATTACATGCAGCTAGCTCTAGGTAGCACAATTTAGCTGCAAATCCTTGGCATGTAGCATCTCTGCCTAGCTGTATAATATTGTCAGTGGCAAATTGTGTCTCTAAACCATCTCAGAAGGGAGCATCTGCCCACAAGAGCAAAGTATTTGTTTATATGCTTACATGTCCTAGCTACTGCCAGACTGGATAAGGACATCAGTTCATCAAAACCTCTCTAGCCTGCTCTAATGCACCAATTTAAAGTCCTATCACATTAAATTGTCAGCTACGTTTCCCATATCTAATATCTTTGGAGACAATTAGTTTCACTCACCATAAAATGTCATGTTAATTACAAACAGAATGAAATGTTATATGCACTTACTTCATCCACTTTGCACGTCAGGCAGTGGGTTGCACTGGGCACAGTTCAGTAGTTTTCTTTAGAAAAGCATCTCTGATACTGCAGAGCTGTGAAAATTGGAAAAGCTTGTTGGAACATGGTTGGACTTTGATCCTCAACAGGGCAGACAGCAGATCTTATAATCTTTATTTCACTTTTTCTGAGGCTAAAACTCACTCTGGGAAGTGCTCTGTGAGAAGTTCTTGCCAGCTTTCTGGCAGTCTGTGCTTCAGACTGAGCTGGGAGTACCAAAACAGCAGACTCCAGAATGGCAGTCAGTACACTGTGTCCTTTGTGCCTGCAAGGTTACCTTCAACTTTTTCCAGGGCTCCAGGGACTGACTCATTCATATTCATAGCCTCACCTGGGAAATTTAGCCCACAGAAACCCTGCAGCCACAGTTCATGGCCTGTAAACCTGGTGCATCATACATCCTGCTCCGACATACCTTCATTCACTCCCAGATCACATCCCAAGATCAGAGTTTGGACATGCCCAACTTGCCATGCTAGAAACAAATGCATTTGTCAATATTTCCCTTTCTGGGGCAACTTTTCATTTTGAAAAAGCCCTCACATTTTTGTTCATGATTTCATACATATGATGGGAGGCAATCTGCTGCTGTTCCAGAAACCTCCACCCTCCAGGCTGCCACACAGGCAGAGCTGTCAGTCTGTGGTGAAAAATGAGCAAACTGATCATTTACTTGCCTGACACCCTATGGCCACAGAAAAGGCTTGTCACTTGTCCAGGAGAAATCTGAGGATCCAGAAGCAAAAGAGAGGAGGAGGAGAAGGCTAGATCAAGCTGTCTGATTCAGACTGTCTTTGAGAGTCACAGAGTACCTCTGGTTCCCAGTTATCAACATGACATCAAGCCATAATGTAGGAGAATCCCCTGTTTTAGTAACAGGTGACATCTTGAAACTAAACTAGTAACCAGGCTGGTGAAGACACATTATGTCATGGTGTAGTCACTGCACATGACCTCACCATGCCCAAAATGTGTACAAGGTCCTTGAATTTTCATGGTAAGTCTTATCTGGTTTTGGTTCCTCCCCTGAGGCTCCTGAGCAATTCCTTGGTGATCAGCATGTCAGCACTGCAGTTTGCTTGAGTGTCCTACTGTGAATAGTTGTGTATTTGCTCCTGTCATTACCAGGCCTCTTCCAGTAACCTACAGAAGATGTGGATCAGACAATCCACAGCAGGTGTTTAACAGCACAGGAAGAAAATTCTCTCCAGTAATGCTGTACTGATGTGTCAGAGACACAGGAGGAGAGAGACATCACTAAATGCACTGTGCTTTTACTATATTTGTGTCCAAGGGTCCACCTGCCTACTGACTCGCCTGTTTATTTTCTTCCTTCAGCCTTTGGACTCTCACCTGCTGCAAGACATTGCCAGGAGACAGAGCTGCCCATGAAGTCTCTGTGACATCAACAGAGCCTGCCACACTTCCTCTCCTCCACCCTTTCCTTCCCAGGCTGCCTTTTGTGTGCTGCCTGCTAGCCTGTAGCACATGTGGCCCCTTACTGAAAAGAAGCAGAGAAGTATTTTAAATTTAAGCTGAGTTGACAGAATCAGTGCTTAGACCAGAAAGATTCAGGTGGGGGGATGAGCAGGCCAAATGGATCTTCCCAGATTCTTCTGTGCTGCCATGATAAATCACAGCCCCATCCCTTTCCATTCCTCTGGGCACAAACATTTATTCACTGTGCTGGCTGCTGAACCATGAGCATCAAAAGGATTTAATATTTCAGGTCTGGATCCATGTCCAGGATTGCTGCTGCTATTGCCATGACATCATTTGGGTCTCATTAGACAAGCAATTTTTTAAAGCACTGCTGTCTACCTGCACAAGGTTTTCTACCAGTAACAGGGTCTATTAATGAGGGAACTGGTTAGGAAAGCCTTAAGGTCAAAATGATGATGAGCCAGCTCAGTTTATTGGTAGAAGTAGCCAAGTCCTGTGCACAAATATCCCATGATAAGTCATGGCCAAATCACCACCCACTCAGCACACTGTTCTTGGAGGAAGAGTTAGGTCAAAGAAATGTATTTATCCCTTCAGTCCTCCAGGGCTTTGCTTAAATCAGAGGCAAGAGACACTGCCTGTGCAGTAGACAGCATCAATTTCTCCCCAGCTGCAAGCCTACTTAACATTTATCTAAATAACAGCATAATCAGCTTCCCTCAGAACTCCCAGCTCTGCTGACTCTTTGGTAGGGCTGTCAGGCACCACTGGAGCAGTGCAGCCATGCACAGCATCCTGGAGGAGGGCTCTGCTCTTTGGAGAGGTGATGGCCAAACCTGGAAAGTGGCACATGGGCCCCAGGCAGCGCCTCCTCACCATGGAAAGACTGGTGCAGGTGGAAAAGAGAGAAGGTGTCCAGCCCAGCCTGCAGGGGGAATGCTCCCTTCTTGCTTTCCTTTCATGTGATCCCCTGGTGACCCTGTTCCCTCTGATGGACTGAAATTGGGCTCTCTGGAGAAGCTGCTCTGGGGTGGCCTCTCCAAGAAACAGCAACAGAAAATGCAGCCATGCAAGCTCAGTATTTGGGGAAAACCCCATCTCACAGGCTTCTTCTGCTTGCCCTGAGAGGCAGGCACTGTCCAGGAGCAGGGGCTGAATGGAGCCTGAGATTTGGAGGGTTTGGCAGGCAGTGCTAAGGGCCAGGGCTCTGCACAGTGGGGCAGGGCTCAGGGCTGGCTGGGCCTTGTGCAGCCGAGCTCACCCCAAATCATGGACAAATGCAGAAGGGATAAGGGCACAGCTGCCCAGCACCATTGGGGTCTGCTGCCACTTCCATGGGGAGCCCTGTGAGCTGCCCTTCCCAGGGAAGGTGAGTGGAGCTGGGTGGGCCAGAGGAGTGTGAACGTGGCCAGAGACAGAATGCTTTTGGGTCCCAGATGGGGAAAATGTAGCAGGAGATCCCTTGGGAAAGCTGCACCTCTAGCCCAAGATTCTGCATCCACATTCTCCTTCAAATGTTTACATTTCTTAATTTCTGCAACATATAGGCACAGGACTGGTAAAGCAGATTGCAACAGGATGAGGCTTTTGTTTACACATTATAGAATCACTTTCTCTTTCTAAATGCAGTTGGGAGGCAACCTCCTTTACCACATAATGGATTATTTCATAATGCTGAAGTTTAAACAAAATATTTTTCCCTAGTACAGGAAAGAAACTGGGATCTACCAAGTACACAAGAAATACAAACCCACTCAAGAATAAAGTATGTCATTTTTCTTCACATGGCTGAGATGTGGTATCAGCAATTGGAAGTGGCATTGTTCAGCATAAAGGAAAAGGCAGGAAAATGTGACAAGTCACATAGAAGGAATTGTTAGCTGATGTAGCTAGTTTACACTGAAAAAATGTGTAGAGCACAACCTTCTTAAATTTGTGGAGTTTCAGTTTCTTTAAAAAAAGAAACAAAACAGCCCACCCTGTTGGGCATGTTGTTTCCTTTCAGTCTGGTTTGTGGTTTGGGGTTTTCTTTCTGTTTTAAATATTTTCCATGTAGGTTGGCAGTGGAAAAACCCACTTTGCTCACCCCCTTTCTCAGCAGCCAGCTCCTGCACAAGCCAGCACAGCCCCCAGCTCTCCCAGCTTGTACCAGGCTGCTTTTGCAGCAGTGACTGCCAGTGAAGGAAGCAGGAAGCCTTTAGGTGCAGGACCAGCATCCTCAGAGGTGCAGACCCTGTCATGCAGGTGCAGGTTTGCAGATCTCCAGTAGTGCTTTTGATGACATGCACAAAGTGGCTGGCACTTGGCTCAGGCTGGAAAAGCTCAGCTCCTGCTCTGTGGTGACAAGTAAACTGCTCTCAGTCAGGCAGAACATTGTGGTGGTGGCTTCCAGTCTGTCCCTTAGTTTGTCCATTGCAAAGCAGGCTTGTGAGACAGATGTGTGTGGGTGATGAAGACCTGGAGGCTGTCTGTAGCTGCCTCAAAGGGGCCCACACTGCAAACTCAGGAGAATGGCAGTGCAGAAGCTCTCACTACCATGAATTAATTAACAGGACACAGCAGACTCGTCCCTTGTGTGATGCTTTGGAAGCTGAACAGAGCCCAGCATCTTGCTTCCCTGGGATCAGCAAAGCACAGCTAGATGCCAGCCCCCAGAGGAAGTGTTGGTGAACAAGGAATGAAGTGGATAAACACCATCCTTTAGCCCTTCAGGGAGGGAAGGAGTGCATTGGAGCAGTGGCAGCGATGGCAAGGGCAGCCAAGGCTGGGCTGCTCCCTGCAGAAGCTGCTGGGGTGTGATTCCTTGGCCACAAGTGGCTCCATGCTCCAGAGCAGGGTGAAGTGCCTGGAGGTACCTGCCTGAACCATGCTGCCTGTACCCCAAGAAATGCCTTCCCAAGGCACCCCCAGGAGAACAAATTCCTGGTGTTTATCAGCTTCTTGGAGCACAGCTCAAAAGCACAACAGGCTCCCTCCTCTTGGCAGGGATAAAGAAAGCAAAAATAAACCAGCTGGAAGAGATGCAGGCAGTCCTGGTGACTGGAGCAAGTGCCCAGGTTTGTTCAGAGCACCCACAGCAACAGGAGGCAAGACTGGAGCAGGAATGGCAGTGGGGAACAAGTAAAGGCTCTGCTAGGGACAAGGGGGGTCCTTGTGCTCAGGGTGGCCCTGCCCACTCTCTGGGGGCTGCCATAGGGGCAGAGCATGGAGCAGCTCTTCCCAGGCAGGCTGCTGCTGCTGCTGCCCACTCTTTAATGCCAAATAATACAGAAAAATCTACTGGGTTAATTACCAAAAAA
The DNA here is from genome assembly GCF_036417665.1 of Passer domesticus. Classification (NCBI taxonomy): domain Eukaryota; kingdom Metazoa; phylum Chordata; class Aves; order Passeriformes; family Passeridae; genus Passer; species Passer domesticus. Next base: position 40,351,851 of record NC_087479.1, read on the forward strand.
ACACCTGCTCACTGTCAACACAAACTGGAGCACTGAGAGAAGGGATGAGCTAGGCAGGGGATAAGGAAAAGGCTTCAGCAGGCTTGTTATCATCTCAGTGATCACCACATCCCTCATTTTTCCTCAGCATTGCTATGGCTCTCCCAGTGACATGACCGTGAAGCCACTTGGAAGGGAGTGAGCTGAGAAACCCTCCCTGCCTCTTTTATCCCAAAAATGGGGAAATCCGGCTTTGTGCTCTTTAGCCTCATGTTGGGAGGCTTAGTTAGGTGTCTGTTGTAGTCTCTTTGCAGGATATACTCATCTGGTATGCTTAGAAAGGCAATGGTATGTTTGCAGGAAAAACACTTTTCCTCTCTCTCCACCCCTTTTTTTAATGATCTCATTCCCAGATCAAGGAATGGCAGGTGGTTTCACACCACATATGGCCGACTCATAATGTGCATATCCACAGAACCAATATCCTGCCATCAGCAATGTGCTTTCTTTGGATCAGATTTGGAAGGTGATATAATCCTGGATGAATTGTTGCAGGGAGACACACAACAGTTTATCTGCCACTCTCCTCCTCTGGTGTCACAGTGGTTGTGCTCAGCACTGGGCTTCTGTTTGTGTGGGGTTTGGGCTCAGCATCACTGTGTGCTGAGATTTCTCCCACTCACTGTCAGCTGGCCAACACCTGGTTTCTGTGTGAGAGCCCATGGCAGGTGAGGAGAGCTGTGCAGTGCTCCTCAAGGGGGAAAAAGTGGTAAAAAGCCTCTATAAGAACTCACCCCTCCACAAGCTGGTGGTAGAAGCAATGGTTAACATTTCTTCAAGTTCCAGTAAAACAGGAGTGCAGTGTAAACACGTGATTGCTAATACAAGAATTGTTAAAATAAATGTATATGTGGGAGATGTTTTAAATAAAGAATATTTGTGGGAGAGAAGGAAGGGGGTAGACAGCTGTGTCATCCTCACAGCCCTCCCAGCACAGCAGTAGGGGAAGGTGACTCTCAGAAAAGCACATGTGTGTTGTGATAATCTCCACTGACATCATGCCCACCACTGCACCCTGCGCCTGTTTGGAAGACACTGGGATTTACTGGAGGGCTTTTGGTGGCATCAGGCCACCTCCTGACTCACAGGGAGACAACCAAGTGCATCTTGTGCCACCAGAACTGACTGACAGCATGCATGGAGGTCTGCTTCTTTCCCCTCTGTGGCACCGGGGTTTGGCGCTGCTCTCCCACAGCACAGTGCTCTGGTTTTGGTGTTTGCTGGGACATCAGTCAGGGGACTTGGTCCGGTCTGCATGGTAATTTCTGTTTGACTTGAACAGTCTTGCTGGGAGACAAATTTCTTGCTAGCAGGGCTGTCTGTATCTCTGAAACATATGAGCTTTCTCAGCACCTCCCAGGGCAGTTCCCAGGGAAGAAGCAGAGAAACAGAGCTAACTTAATTATCTATCAACTACCAGTGAATAAACACATCTCACAGTGAGCAAACAGCATCTCCAGGCCCTTCTGTCTCCTTGTAGAGGAAAGAGGGAAGCCAAATGGGCCATCATTCAGTTTCCTGGTCTGGGAAAGATCAAATGTATTCTTATCTGATGTTGTCACAACATTTCTATGTAGGTGAAGCAATATTTGTGGTGGCATTTTTGGATTTGCAGAAAATGTTTGGAAATTGCAGGGGTTTGTTTCAATGAAAAACTGTAAATTATTTGAGGGTGTGTCAATGGATCAGAGGCCTTTTTTTTTGTTTTGTTTAATTATGGAGAACAAAGAGGAAGGATGTGTGTATGGGCTAAGTGGAGAGCTACTGTAACTCAGCATGGGAAAGGGAATCTGACACATGTCCACAAAGCCAAGCAGATGGAAATGTAGTTTATATAAAACCTGTGTGCAAAAGGTAGGGAACAATCTGGGGAAGGGAGGGGAAGGTCCAGAAGCAGGATAACTGATAATGTGTGTTTAGTGCCATGTAGATTTACAGTACTTTATGAGCCCTAATGAAGGCTCACAGAGGTTCTCCCAAATGACAGCTACAAATGCTGTCCTGCAGAAGAGATGTCTTCTTCTGCCTGAAATAACTCTATGCCATAAAACTGCACAGAACAGTTATACAGAACAAACAAAACAGGGAAATGCAACCCCAGCCAGCAGGAAATCCTCAGATGCATGAAGGGAAATAGGCTGTGCTAGTGAGATGATTCCTTCATTATGTCACCTAATTCAAGGAAAAATATATCCCCAAGGTTATACTACAGAGAAAGACAAGCAACCTTCTTTGGATGTGGTGTGGACAAAGAGACACGGGATGGCACAAACAGAAATATGTGCTTGGTTTTCATTTTGACTGTTTCATAAACCATAGAGAAACTTTCATTCATTTCTCCTTTGAAGGTCAGACTGGATGGGGCTCAGGCCAGGCTGCATGGGGCTCTGAGCAACCTGGTCTGTGAAGGCCTCCCAGCCCATGGCAGGGGGCTTGGAACTAGATGATTGTCAAGGTCCCCTCCCCACCCAAACCATTTTATAATTCTATGATGATGATTCTATGATTCTTTTCCCTATTACAGTTTTGGGCAGGGTACACCTTACCTTACCTAGCATGGCTATCAAGTGCAGTGTGTGACCAGTGGATTGGAAAAGCCCTTGGGGAATTTCCCTCTCCTCCTTTGACTTGTTTTTGGCAGCAGGAGCTCTGCCTGCCCTCTGGGAGCATTGCTGTCACCTGGAGCAGGCAGAGCCCTCCTTCCCCCTGCCTCCACTTGCCTCTCTCCTGTCACTGATTACCATTGCATGGCTGTGGAGGGTGGCTGAAGCCCCAGTCTGGACTTTCTCAAACCACTTGATTACAACAGGGAAGAGAGAGGCCCCTTGCTCCTTCTGGCTGTGCAGGTGGGTGCTTTCTCTCTGAGCCATCCTGCTCTGGTGCTTCTCCTTTAGCTCCTGGTTCACAGGCAGGTTAGCCTTTCCTCCCAGTTTGTGTTCTCCAGCTAGTCTCCATTTCAGACTCAGTGAGTTGTCACACTCTTCTGTTTATTCCCTTTTGCGTGTGGAAAACCATTTTTTCAGTGGATCTCACCATCTGTCAGGTATTGCTGCTATTGCCTGGATGGCTACACTGACAGCACGTGGTGGAAGCATTTCCTGGACAGTAATGCAAGCACTGAAGAATAGTTCTTCAGGAAAAAATGTCCAGGAGCACAAAGATCAGAGAAAAATATTGCAAGTTTATTCTCACACTTTTTCTCTGCAGATTTTACTCATATCCAGCTGTTGCCCACCTTCTAGCACTGTCAAAAATAATATAGCTCAGTGTCATCCCTGAAACACAGTTAACTTGTTATTGTCCTGACACCACACTTCCAGGGGGAGGTAATATCTGGTTTTCCTATAAATAACTGAGGATAAACACAGGTCCTTGAACAAGTAGTAGGTGCTCCAGGCAACAATTCTCAAATACTGGCACAGATATTCAAGGGTCACAGGTACTCTCTTAAAATTGCAAGTTAGGAAAACAGACCCAGAGGGAAGGATTTGCATCCTTCTCCAGCTGAGCTTCCAGAGCAGATGATGTGTGAACAGCTATTCCCAAATCAGGGAAGACACTGTGTGTTTGAGCTAAAGCAGATCCATCTGAGGGGACACTGGCAGGCTGCCATGCATGATGTGCAAGAAAATATTGAGGAAGTTGGGCTGCTGTAGCCTCAGGATGTTTCTCACTGCTGACTGTAGCTAACTCATGCAGCGAGACAGAGCCAGCCTCCTCTCCGGGTCGGAAGATAAGAAACAAGGAAGACAAATTGAAAAAAAGGGAAATTTTGGTTGCATATGAGGAAAAATATCCCTCCCTGTATCATAGTATCATAGAATAGTTTGGATAGGAAGGGACCTTTAAAGGTCATCTAGTCCAACTGCCCTGCCATGAGCAGGGACATTTTCAACTAGGTCAGGTTGCTCAGAGTCCCATCCAGCCTGGCCTTGAATGTTCCCAAGGATGTGGCACCTCTCTGGGCAACCTGTGACAGTTTCACCACCTTCATTGTTAAAAAAAAAAATCTCCTTAAGTCTGACCTAAACTTAGTCTCTCTTAGTTTAAAACCATTACCTCTCGTGCACACCCTCCAAAAAGTCTGTCCCCATCTTCAAGAGTCCTGTGTGGGTACTGGAAGGCTGCAATAAAGTCTCCCTGGAGCCTTCTCTTCTCCAGGATGAATAACCCCAGCTGTCTCAGCCTGTCTTTACAGGAGAGGTTCTCCAGTCCTTGAATCACCATCATGACCCTACTCTGTCCACCCTCCAACCATCCTACGTCTTCCCTGTGTCTGGACACAGCACTCCAGGTGGGCTCCCATGAGATTTCACAAGCTCTTTGGCAGCAACACCAGCCACAGAAACATGTATTAATAGACTGGGTCCATCTGCTTTTTCCAGCATCACTGCCCACAACTGGAAGGAGAGAGGAAAAAATAACCTGTGCTCCGGATTCCCTTTGTGACCATCCCAAAGGCCCAAAGTCTCTTTTGACTGCCCTGTAAAAGTGCGCATGCACTGGAAGGGGTGCCTCAAGAGCCTGCAGTGTTTCCACCCTTGGAGAGAGTCACAGCTGAGCTGGACACAGCCCTGGTGGCCTGATCTAACTGTGAAGACAGCTTGCCTTCAGGGGGGAGGTCAGCTCAGATGACCTTTCTAAGTCCCCACCAACACAAAGCATCCCGTGACATCCACTAGGGCAGAGAAAGACAATGGAGAGCTTGGACTGGAGTGTAGTGAGTGACTATGATGGCAAGAACTGCATCTCCTGATTCTACTCTAACTGCTCACTCAGGAATACATTATCAATATTATGGTCTCAGTTCCCCAGCAAAATAACCTCAAAAGCAAACAAGTTTTAAAAATAACCCTTGGGACACACTAACTCTGGACATCAAGATACCCTTTCTTGATCTTCACATGGACACAGTTCCAGTGACAAAGACAAAACCTGAAAATGTCCTAAAGAGACAACTCTAATTACCTCCCTTCACTAGGCAGCAATGTGTTGCTTATAGAAAATCTTAAAATGAAATTTATTGAAGAGGAGAGGAGGAGACGAGAATTTGTCAAATGTGGTGATGACCAATGACCTATGGTGCTGTGTAAAATGATCCTTTCTCAAATTCTTGCTGTGAATCAGCCACTAGGTGAGAGAAAAGTGAAGTGACTCCCTTTTGGATAAATCATGTGCAGCACCTTACCCTCAGGTCACTCTAAGGGGACAGACAGGAGAAGAGAAAAGGATCTTGGCCAGGATCTTTCTGCAGGAAACCAAAAGCTCAGTATTGCTTATGAAACATATTTTTGACTTTCTGAGGAAACATTTCCCAGCCAGATGCTTTTCATTTTTTCAGCACAATTAAAGGAAAAGGAAGAGGCAGGCTTGGTTTGATCAAAATAGACAGCAGTTGCTGGAGAAAGAGAATGGGAAAGGTTGTCAACTGGAGCAAAGAGGACAAAACAGCCCGCTGTGCATGGGCACAGCTGGAAAGGGCCATGGCTCCACAGCCTTTCTGTCCGAGGCTGGAGCCTTTTCATGTGGAAGAGGACAGATTACAATAACTCTCACAAGAAGGGAAAAATAATTCCTAAGCCCCAGGGAGGAAAGAGATCAATATTAAAGTGAAGGCAGTTATTCCCTATAACAGAATTAACTGTTTCCAGGATCTTGTTTTACAGGTACACCATCCAACTTCTGTGTGGCAGGGGAGGTGTTTTATCTCTAACTTAGTATATATTCTTGATTGTAATTTTTTCTGCAGACATTCAAGATACTCTATGCAAGCATAAGAATCAGGAGGTCTTGAGCTAAATAACTTCCTGTCTAACTGCAGAAAGTAGAAGGGATATAAAATAATTTGGTGGACATGATGTAGCTAGGCAGTACTGCATCTAGACACAGAAGTCAGGTGTATGGAGTGATAGCAGAAATCTATACACCCTGAAATACGTGACCCTTCTTAAGGCTCCTTGAAGTACTGCTCGTGAGACAGAGAATGTGCCCTTCTGCCCAGAAACACACCAGGTTACACAAGGTTGTTAAAAACTCCTGCACCAGCCACAACAGACTGCAGCAAAGCTCCCCACTTGGAAAAAGCACCTTTGATCAGAAAGCGTGTACCCCAGGGTGCTGGGAGAAACCCAGCAGAAATTTAGAAATGTTAAAATTTGTCTTTCTTAACAGTGACAAAGTGGCATAACTCAGTGTAGGTCTACTTGTCTTATGCAACTGAGGTAACTATGAAAATCCTTCTGACTTGCAGTAACAGGCAATAAGTTCCTATTTCTGAGTTCTCATTCCTTGTTTCCCTACCCAGTAGGTCTTAGTGGGGCTGGCAACCTCCAAGCTTGCAGAGACAAGCACGTGGCAAACTGGGATCAGCGTGACAAGGGACATGTAGAAGAAATATCCTCATGTTCTTAGTATTGCCTTGTTAATGAGTGACCCAACATGGCCCTGCTTTGTGCACTGCTATTTTTTTTAAATCCCCACATGTACACACACAAGTACAGCTACTACAGCTTCTTCTGCTAAAGGCTCCAACAGCTACCAAGGGCCTGTGATGGTCCCCCAGACAGTTTCTCACCACAACAAATGTTGTAATCTTTTCCTCTGAGGGGAAATACACCCCAGCTTTTCTGAGAAAGTACAAACCATAGCATCTCAGCACAAAGAAACCATTCCGGCAAAGGGCAGATGTGAGGAGTTCTCTTTATTCAGTACCATTCTATGAAATTATTTCTAAATGAAAGCCTTTCACTCTGGGTCAAAGAATAAACACAAATATTAGCTGAGTTGGTCTTGATGAGTTTCCTTGTACCTTGGGGTTTGTCATTATCGTGGCTGAAAACAGAGAGAGGGAGAGAAAGGGAAAATTTGCCATTCTTCCTCCTGTTCAGAGAAAAAAAAACCTAAATAAATCAATGAATAGTTCCCTTGCAAGCAGTATGTATCTAAAGCAACAAAGACTGGCTATTAAAGAATGTCCTTTGTTACAACTTGAGTAGAAATGTCACATCACAGAAAATACTTAAACCATTTCATATAGGAATGAGGAGAGATTTTCTATTTGAGCAAAGGAAAAAAGAGGCAAGGACTTCAACATGCTCTTTTCTGACTTACCAGCCTGACTGCATTTTTATGGAGATTAGTATAAACCACAGATACCCCCAGCATCCCCTCACTCCTGCTTTGACATCTCATACATTCCGCATTTTCACACCAGCATCTGCTGAAGGCAGGTTTTATTTCTAGTTCTCTACTTCCAACAAAGCCAGCAAAAAATGGTTTTTTGTAATGGTTTGAGTAGCAGAAAGTTAAAAGGCCTCCTGAAGTCTTCAACAACAGACTGGCACCTCGAGGGCTGTGCCACCCACCTCCCGCTCACCGTGATGGCAGTGGGAGATGGATGCAGCTCCCAAAACAACCAGCTGCCTGTGGCTTTCCTAACACCTGATGTCAGCTCTGTGCTGGTGTGACCCACTTCATGGCACAAGTGAACACCACACTGCAGTCCTGTGCCACGCTGAGGTGAGCACTGGCATGCAGACCCCCTGCCAAGGCAGGGCCATCTACGCGGTTTTTAAAATCAAGCTCCTCCATTCTTGCTTCACTGTGCCACATGGTGGCTGCTCAGCACAGCCCTGCCAAAACCCTTCCTGCCAGCAAGGCTGAGGGTGAGAGCACACCTCATCCTGCTCCAGACCACGTCCCAGCACACCTGGAGGAGAAGAGGGGGGCTGATGTGGGCAGTTCTGCAGGCAGCTGGCAGCTGCTGAGTGCCCTGGGTGGGCACTGAGACACCTTCCTGGTGTCTGCTGCTCTCGGCTCTCCCCCTGCAGAAACCTGCCCGTGCCACCTCAAACCCTGGCCTTCTCTGGGAAGCACTGCAGGGTGGAGGAGTCAGCAGCAGGAAAGCACTGCTCTTCCTCCTGCACATGATCCTGCATCCCAGTGGTGCCCTTTGCCTTCCATGCAGCAGCAAGCAGGTCTTTGTCTTTGCTGACAGAGTGCATCCTTCCAGGAACACTTCCAGGGGAAGATGACCTATCATTCCTGACATTTTTGGAGGAAAAGAGATAAGGGTCTTATCTCTTTTTTTTTAAGAAATCAGAACCCTTTTTTTTCAGAGAGGGCCTAGATCTCATGACTCCTGTCTCTAATGACTGTACTCCAGCACTGTCCTGTGTCTCTGTGATTCATGACAAATCTGTTGGGCTGAATTAATAAAAATGTATTTCTGAGACTTTGAAAAATTCAGCTACAAATCAGAAGAGCACTTTTGGCCTTAATTAGGATAAGGCTGTTTTCTGCTGTGATGTAGAATAATAGAAGAGCAGGATAAAAAGTGGTTAGAGAGATAGGGAAACTTTCATAGGAAGACAGATTGAAAAGAGAGAACCTGTCTAGCTTGCAGAGAAAACAAGTAAGGACATGCTACATTAAATATGAACAGGCTAGAAACAGTAAATCCTTTTACTAGAAAGTAAATCCTTTCTTCTAGAAGAAAAATAAGATGTTCAGTGAAGCTGATACTCAGTAAATGCAAAGCCCAGGGAAAAAAATGTTATTTTCACACAGGACACAGTCAGCTTGTGAGACTCAGGATTTAATCCAGGAGCTCAGCAGAACCCAAGGAGGGAGTGTGTGCTGTACAGAAGAGGACACTCTCAAGTACTATGGCAAAGGTTGAATTTTCAGCTGGAAAACTACAAGAATCTGGGAGGGACATAAACTGTTCTGTACCAAGATACCAGATAATCTCTAATAGAGACAAAAGGCAGAAGATTCACCTGGGCCATTTATTTTACAATAGCTTTCTGCAGGTTGTATGTGCTGACCCCTGAAGCACTGCTGAGAGCCAGAGGCAGCCAGAGCTATGCCACCAGGGCCACAGTCCCCTGTGGACTCCACACATTCATTTCTGGGAATGGTAGCACAGCTGTGGAGCATCATCCCGCATACACAGCATGGATTTCAGCAGTTCCCAACATAAACCCATGCCACAAGGCAGGGGAGAGATGAGTGGAACGTGCAAAGCCAAGAGAGACTTGAATAACACAAGCATGACCTCTGATCCAGCAATATTAAAATGAAGCATGTTTTAGAATCTCTACATTTATGCCATTGCCCAGTTTGACTTCTGTAAGAAGGTCACAGACTTTTACTCATTTATGATGTAGTGAGGGCAATAACTCCTGCTTAAGAAAAGCCAAGTTTTAGAAAAGCAACCAGACTTCTGAATAATTGAATCAAAACCCCTTTTCTCCTGTCAGTTCATGGTTAATTTTCCATGTTGTTTCTGTTTCATCTATATATATTTCTATGTGCCAGCATAGTCTTTCCTGTAAGTGAACAAAACTCTCATTATTTTATCTTGGTGGCAGCAACATATCTTGCACCTCAGTGAAAACACACACTGCAGTACAGACTCAGTCACAAGATGATGTTATTTCTTGGTACTAATATAGGATTTTATATATTAGAAGCACTGTGGCTAATATTAGCTAATGATAAGGTAATTAAGCCAAATTTAGATGCCAATATAATTTCATTTTCGTTTCTGAAAGCATTTAAGCTTTATACAGGCTATGCTGCTCAATTAGCTGTATCTCATTAAATATTGCAGTCTGCTGCTCAGCATCTCAGACAGAAAAAACATTATTAACCAGTGATGGTATTTGATACAAATAATAGCTTTAGAGGTTGTCTGTCTTTGTCAGTGATGACAACCAGCAATTCCTTCTCCACATTAATTTTAATGATGACTTCTAATATGAAGACCAGACACAGTGATGAAAGTTCTCACTTGCACAGAACCAGGAGAACCAGGATGGCTTTGTGGGCTTTTTTCTTGTCTCTTAGGAGCTAGACAGGAGTATTTTGTAATGCAATCTGATCATCATATCTTGTCTTTTGTCAGTTATGCAACATGTCCCAGTGAGACAGGGGAAATTTGGCATTTTGAGGGCTGAACTTTCTCAGACAGTCCTCTCCCTCTGCAAGAGCTACTTAATACTGATAATCTAACATCAGACTTTGACAGGTCAGCTGGCCCTACTCTCCTCAACCACTGCTCTACCTTGCAGCATACTTGTCTGCCCAGGGTTTGGTCACCCACCCCAGAAAAATCAATGTAAACCGCCTCGTCTTTAGTCTTGTGAACTTTATACCACACTGGGACACCCACTGATTTTATACTTAGCCATGCAGCTGTGGTCACTGGGGTTAACAGCACCAAGAGCAGGGAGATGTCCCACTGCATCCCTTGGGTGTAGAGGTTCTTTCCAACACAGATATTCCTTGGCTGCAATCACAAGCATATGATGTAGCAGGTACAGCTGTGGCCTTCTGGGTCTGCTTTTCACTGCAAGTTCAGCACCTCTTTTCTCCCCCAGCTCTGCCCAAAACTTTTAGGGACCACTGATGGCTTTGTAGAGCCCCCTGTGCACTCTGCTAGTGGTGAGTGCACCGCAGGCTCAGTGAGAGCAGCAGCACTGGGATGCATGGAGGGTGACTCCTCATCAGGGGGGACTCACCAGGTACCTCCTGAATGAGCCACTGCCCCACAGGAGTGCTTATGCTGTACCCTGCTGCAAAGTTTGATTCTTCCCATTTATGTGAGGTTCATGTCACCTCTGGGAAAGATGAAACAGACTCTTTTATGGGAGAGTTTCCATATCCTTTCTCATACTGGAATTCTCAGTCACTGGGAGGGCCGTCAGATTCCTCTGCACTTCAGCTCAGGAGAAAACAGCTCTGGGCCCTGAGCCATATTGGCACAGTTTTGCAGCTACAGCTTTCAGAGCATCCACACCTGCCTCTGTGTTACCAGCTTGTCACGGCTGGACTGCAATCCCAAGTGCTGGTGACGTGGAAGTGGGAGAAGGAGCAGCAGGCGTTGCATGAGTTGGAGGGAGCGAGCTGGAGAAGGCCATCAGCTGTGACAGGTTGCCTTGCCTGATCTTACCCAGAGCAGTGATCTCACCTTTCCATCTGGCTCAGCCACTCCGCCTTTGGAGGCAGGGAAATTGATATTTCTGCTGGTTTTGTCCGCCCTGCCAAAGTTTCCTTTCATGCATGAAAATGTGAGATAGGTTTCTGTCCAGCACTTATGGACAATTGTCCAAGACACGTCCCCAGAGAGTCCTTATCATAAACAAAGCCAGTCAGGGATGACTATCCTTTGAAGGTACTGCATCCAGTTAGCAGAAGCACTTTGGTGATGCCATTCCAGTACAGCAAATTTAATTTCTTCTGGTGTTCAGATCAGTTACAGGACAACCCAAACAGGTCTTTCCGTACCCCTACAGAATTGTCACTGCTCATGAGGAAATAATCCAAACTCTGAAACATAAAAGCCTGCTGTGTCACCCAGCACTGGTGAATAGCATGGAGCAGATCCAACACCTTGGTCATGCAGCATCCATCAAGATGACAGAAACCAGGTTTCATGCCCTACACTAATTATTTTTGCACAATTGGACGTGTCATCCCTAGGATAATATATTCCCTGTATCTAGATAGTCTTTTATGTACACACAAGCTCAGTGAAGTCCTTTCAAAAAATTTTGGAATGCATTATTAATAACAAAAACGCTTATGATCTATGGAACAGGGTGCATGCTTGCATTCCTGCCCAAAATCCAGGAAGAGTATTATTAGCCTTATCTAAATAGAGCTCGTCTTTTTTCTCTGTACTCTTTCTGAAACGCAATCTGCCTCACAAAAAAGGCAGCAATTATCCCCATTTTTTGATTCTTTTTGATTCAGTTCTCTGGTGCTCATGTGCATTCCTATAACACATCTGATGTTGATGGAGGTCTTTGGGTGCAATCACATGGAATTCACTGCTCAGAAACCTGGCAGTGCCTCTGTTAATTTGTTATGCTACAGATGTACACATTGCTCTACTCAGTGTAACCTAATGATAATGAGTTTGCCATATAGGTATGCTTTAATACTGTGATAAACACCTTGATTATGGTGTGACAGAGGTCTAGATCTGCTTTTCAAAACACTTTATTTCATAAATTATCTATTTACTTTCTTGCCACTATGTGAAAAAAGGCTGTTTATTTTCCTGCTGTATTACTGAAAAATTATTGCTTTGATGATAAAAGAATAGAATGTGGGAACCAGGGCACCATTTCCAAAACCAGAACTGAAGGGTTGATCTGAGAACCACAAACCAGCATTTCTGTTGTTCATCCTGTTAGATATAAATGGTACAAAAAGGAGGAACAACCACGGTTTTTGCAGAGGAAAGACTTGCCTTGGGAATGGCTAAAATCCATCCTCACCCCTGGAGCTGTTCAAAGCTCATCTGGACACAGGCAGTCCAAGGACCCTGGTCCAATCTGGATCTGCTTCCAGTGGGCAATTGGATAGACAATCTACACACATCCCTTTGACCTAAATAATTCTCTGATTCTATATTCTCTCAATGATGAGAAAAATACATGCATGTCATATAATAACTAAACTTCAAAATTCATTGCCACTGGACATCATTCTGATCAAAAGCAGAAATTATTTAAAAGATAAAAGCCATTTCCATTGTGGGAATACCAAGAGCAATTAAATATCAATGGCAATTAAATGTAATAATTTGTGTTCAACCTCTAGCACTGGAAATCCCTGCAGTTTAAATTACATGAAGCTAAAAGCTGCTACCTCAGACAGCTCAGTCTTGTGAACTTGGATTTCTCCTGCACACACTTCCTCTGAATTCCTGCTAAAGTTGCTGGAAGGGTGGCAGCATTAAGTGGGCTTTTATCCTGACTAGTGTAGCTGCTTTTATGTACAAAAGTGATGAAAGTGAATGGTGCACGAAGTGGTGCAGGGGTGGTTAAAAAGGCAGCAGCAATACCAGTGTGAGGCAAGGCTTTTCGAAACTAATCGTCTTCAATTAGCCTTTCACCTTTGAATAAAGACAGACTGTTACTGCCAAAAAATGCCTCTTGAATATTCATTTAAATTAACTTCCCTTGGCCTGGTTTTGTCCTGGTGGGATTTGCTTTCTCTGAGCACTCATACAGGATGGTTGCTCTGGCATGGAGGGCTGTGAATGGGACTGTCAGAGCTGTGTGCCCAGTTGTCTGTGAACGAGAAGCTTTCCGACTTAGTCACAAAACGTCGGTGTCAGAAGCAACACACTGGAGCAGCGTGGGCTGTTTTGAGCAGCCTCAGTAAAACAACTTCATTTCCAGGGAGTTGTTATTGGCCCAAGGCGATTTTAAAAGAGAAAGCTGGGAATACTGTTTGGCTACAAAACCAAACAAAATTAAAAAATACATCAATCTACACAGTCAAGGGAGAGAAGACTAAACAACCAAGTAAGTCTTACTCATTACAAATCATTTGCACATATTTTCCCCACTGGATTGAACTGTACCTTTCTCATGATGCATCACACATTTTAGAAAGCAAGAGATTGTGTATTGACTGAAACTTGCAGTCTCACACTTTCCTATTTCATATACTCACTTCTTCCTGGTCTTCTTGAACATCCCTTGCAGAAAATCTGTGAGCTGGCCCATGGCTCAGAAGTGCTGGCTGGCATGGAGAGATATGTCCCCAGAGCTGAGACATGCAAAGCAACTGGAATAGCGTTGGAAACCCTGTGTTTTGAATGCAGCCTCGACATATTTGCTTCCTTACACCATTCTGCCTACAGTGTCAGGCTGCTTCGTTACAAGTAAATCAGAATCATAAGGCCCCATACACCTTTTCTTAAAATACAAAGCTCAAAGAGCTTGTGTGGTGGGTTGACCCCAGCTGATGCCAGGTTCTCACCATAACTGCTCTATCATTCCCCTCCTCAGCTGCACAGGGAAGAGAAAATATGGCAAAAGGCTTGTGGGTCAAGATAAGGACAGGGGGAGATCACTCACCAGTTACCGCCACCGGCAAAACTGACTAAACTTGGGGAAATTAATTTAATTTATTACCAATTAAATCAGAGAGGGGTAATGAGAAATTAAAAATAAATCTTAAAACACCTTGGCCCCACCCTTCCTTTCTTCCTGAGATTAACTTCATTCCTGATTCCCTCTCCCTTCCCCACAACCCTCTCCTTTCCTGCACCCCTCATCAGCAGCACAGGAAGACCTGGAATGGGGGCTGTGGTCAGTTCATCTCATGCTCTCTCTGCAGCTCCTTCCTCCTCAGGGATAGGACTCCTTACACTCTTCCCCTGCTCCAGTGTGGAGTCTCACCCATGGGAGACAGTCCAGTTCTTCACTAACTGCTCCACCATGGGTCTCTTTCCATGGGGTGCAATCCTTCAGGAAGTTCTGTCAACCATCCTGCTTCAGCACAGACTCCTCTCTTCATGGATTCACAGTCTCTGCCAATGTTTGCTCCATCACAGGCTTCCCAGCCTGCTTTGGTCACATCCACTGCTCTGGTGTGGGTTTCCTCCATGTGCTGCAGGTGGATCTCTGCTCCACCATGGACCTCCATGGGCTCAGGGACACATCTGCCCCACCATGGGCTGCACCACGGGCTGCAGGGGAATCTCTGCCCCAGTGCCTGGAGCACCTTCTGCCCCTCCTTCTGCACTGACCTTGGTGTTTGCAGGGCTCTTCCTTTCATACAGCCTCGCTCCTCTCCCCTGCTGCAGTTTCAATTGCATGGGTTTTTGTTTTCTTAACCCTGCTATCCTGAGGCACTACCATCATTGCTGATAGGTTCAGCCTTGGCCAGCTGGTGTTGTATCTTTTGGACATAAGGGAAGTTTCTGGCAGCAGAAGGCAGCCTGAAGCCCTGCTACTGCCGAAACCTTGCCACACAAACCCTGCACACCTTGGCAGTGTACCAAGCCCTCCCAGCCCTACCTCAGTGGCCATACTTACACCTGACTGCCCTACAGAACTTCACATGCAGCATGTAATAGACTGCTTGACAACTCCCCAGTCATTGGAAACCCACATAACTATTCCAGGCACATTTTGTTCCTCCACAAATCATCCACACATTTCCTTTCCTCCATAAATGCTGTGATAACAGCTGAAAAGTGAAAGCAAAATAAAGCTGTGTGGTACATGTGAAATGCAAAATGGTTGCACTGTGCTGGTACCATTTGTACAGTCCTTTTCCCCTATCACCCACAAAAAGGGGGATCATCAATAGAACAAGGCAGGGACTGTATTAGATACACTGGTATAGTCCATCTAATACATCTGTACAGCTTACCCTGGCAGCAGATTATTTCAGCCATGTTTGCATTGAAGTTCTAGGCTTGGAACATACAGATCAGTAGTTCAGAGATAATAAAAAAAGGGGAGATACACAGAACTATGGGGCTGCCACTAGGGTCTCCTGCACAGGAAACAACTCCTCTGTTGTGTACAGAAACCAACATCAGCTCAAGGACAAGCAGGATTCAGGGCAAGCAGAAAGCCTCAGCAGGAGAGAGCTCTTAGTTCAGAGCTGGTCTGGTAAGACGCCATGTAGAGTGAGGGAAGGGCTAGCAGCCTCGTGAGCCCATTAGAGAAAACAAAACAAACCAGTGAAGTCACTATTACTAAAGAGGACCAGCACTCTGTGGCTTTGGATCATGCGCATGGTTTCTGCTCAGAACAGCCATCAGAAAGTGCTGCACAAGATGGGAAGGGGTACAGCCACTCCCTTAGGGTGAAACAGCTCCTGGACATGAGGGGCAGCCCCAAACCTTTTCTGTTCTGGGAAGCCCTGCAAGCTTGCTGCCTTCCTGGAACGGGTGGGCATGAAAGCTGGTGAGAGAGGGTCTCTTTTTGCACATTGGTACACTTTCCTCTGATGTGTTCACACCTGGAACTTTGTAGAGCAGCAAGGGAACAGTGATTTCCAGATGGTTCATTGGAAGATAAATGCTTCAGTGTTAGAGCCTTTGTATAACTCTCCATCATTTATCACAGGCCTTTCAAGGCTCTGGAAGCACAGGGAGAGGGTTTAGGCATGAAGGAGCTGATCTGTAGGTGAGCAGAGCTGAAAGTCTGTGTACACACAGACATGTACACACAGATGTGGACACACATGAATGCACACACAGGCATGTAAGTTTATTTTCACAGGAATTTCATTTTATACCACACATCTGTGGAGAAGGATCAGGCTGAATCTCTGTTTAAAGCAACACCCTGGGACTGTAGCTCACTTTTCTTATCCACCTTAAATTTATATAAAAGTCTTTGTCCCATTCCCTATCTGTAGGAGTGGATAATCTTCCTCTATCACTCTGAAGATTAAGCTTAATTGGAATGGCACCTGTCCTGATATTGCTCTTTTTTTTTTTTTTTTTTTTTTTAGCCAATTCCAAATCCCTCAGGGGTTAAAATTTGTTCATATCAAATAGGAAAACCTGTTCTTTGTGCAAGCGGTTCAGACTAGATAACATCAGATCTGGCTGTCAGATCTCTAGCACATGACTGAGAAAAATAATAATCATGAGAGAACACACTCCACATCATCTTTGGTCCAACCAAAACAATCCCCAGGCTCTTTGTCCATGCCCTGTGGCCCCAGCCAGAGCTGATGGTTAGATCAGGGCGAGGATGATCACGGCCCCTGTGGTGGAGCACAGCAGGCCTGGGCTCATCAGCATGCCGACAGAGGCCCATCCCAAAATGGAAGCACCACAGAAGGCTCATTTTAATGCTCTTGAGATGAATAAGACCGCAAACCAAAAAATATATCATTATCTGGGCACATCTTGTAATTCTTGTTCAAACATTTTGAGTAATTTGCTGCTACTTTTAACTTCTCTGTCCCCCATGTGGCAGTTTTTGACAGAGGGGAAACAGTAAATGATCTATTCTTGGAACATTTTCCATTGCTTATTCAGAGCAGACTCTAATTCAAAGGATAAAAATCCCCATACAATCAGGGGTATGAATAGGACTGTCTGGTGGAAATCAGCCTGTCGTTTAGTAGCAGACTGCCTACAGTTTGTTACCTCTCGCCCCTAGAGCTTTGGGGACGGGGAAGGAACTTTCCAGGGAAGCAAGATGAGTCAAAGATCAGTCTCATTAAATACAGCTTCAGCACACATCTGTCACTGACCACTTAGATGAAGACAAAGCAAGGAAAGGCACAAAAAATATATTTTTCCTACCTGCACGCTTGTCAGGTAATAGGATGTATCTGATGCAGCAATGTCTCAGAACTACCACAAAGGATCACTTGGGATTTTTTATATGATGTAAACCTTGCTCTGAAGTTTCTGAAATTTTTGTTACTATGAAGAGCAGCTCTGCACTGCCATTAATAGATATGCTGAAAAAGGAGGGGCCACGGTCTTGCTTGCAGACCTGTCTTTGCTCTCCCGTGAGCAGCTGTAGGGCTGAGCTGCTCCCCTGCCAGCTGAATGGAAAGAATTCTGCATTTTCCAGGGACAAAATTCCCCATTCAGTGGATACAGACATGGGCAATGTTTGACACACAGAATTTGGTATACCTTTTTACATGTCAAAGGTGTAGAGAGAGAGGATCCACTTTCATAAGAAATTAGTGATTTTGGTGCTCATGGGAATCATAGAATCATTGGAATGATTTGGGTGGGTAGAGACCTGTGCAATGAGCAGGGACATCAACTAAAACCAGGTGTCTCAGAGCCCCATCCAACCTTGAATGTTTCCAGGGAGACGTCACTCACCACCTCTGTGACCAACTTGTTCTGGTATTTCACAACCCTAATTGTAAAAAACTTCATCTTTATATCTAATCTAAATTGATTATCTTTCAATTGAAAAGAATTGTGGTAGGCCTGTGTCCTGCCACAACAGGTCCTGCAAATAATGTTTGTCTTTTTCTATCTTGTAGTCCTTGTTAGGTACTGGAAAGCTTGGATAAGGTCTAACTGGAGCACTGTCCTCTCCAGGCTGAACAATCCCAGCTCTCTCAACCTGTCCTCACAGCAAAGTTGTTCCATCCCTCTGATCATCATCATAGCCCTCCTCTGGATTCAGTCCAACAGGTCCAAGTTGTTCCTGTACTGAGGACCCTAGAGCTGGATGCAGCACTCCAGGTGGGGATCTCACCAGAGTGGAAAAAAAAGGGTGACTTTTTTATCCCCTCAAAACAAAATCAAACCTAAAGCACCAATATTCATGGATAAACACTAAAACATTTGCTGCCTACAAGTAACTATCTGACTAATTCCAATCATAAATACATCCCATCAGCATCATCCTTTTTTCTCTGATGAATTGAATTGCATTTTTCTATGCATGCAATAAATGCTAATAAAACCATGCCAGGGGGGATTGAGAGTGGCATGTGTCATGCATTGACACTTCCTTATTTGCAGAAGATGCTGAGAGATTACTGAAGCACTTTACCATTGTTTTGGGCTGGCACAGGGTGGTTTCAGCCATGCTGTCACTTACAGGTATCCCCTTGTTCCATGGCTCAGCTGGGAGCTCTCCAGAGGAGCAGCGAGTGTGGCTCAGAGGGCTTCACCTCTCACCTTCCCTCTGTTCCCCATGGCGAGTGGCAGCTGCTGCTCTGTGCTCTGCTTTCATTGCACCCAAGCCCCCTCCACACTAAGGGGCCATCTCAGCACGTTAGCAGG
This sequence comes from Passer domesticus, assembly GCF_036417665.1. Taxonomy (NCBI): domain Eukaryota; kingdom Metazoa; phylum Chordata; class Aves; order Passeriformes; family Passeridae; genus Passer; species Passer domesticus. Next base: position 40,370,434 of record NC_087479.1, read on the forward strand.
ATACAGACAGTGGTCACTTACCCATGCTCCCATGATTTTCTAGGAAACAGCTCTGACATCAAGCAAGGGTTTAACAGAATTGTCAAGCTGGTTTACAAATAAGGCTGCTCTCTGGTGCAGGTGATGGTGCTGATACAATCTTTGTGGCTTGGAGTTTACTTGCAGCATGGATGTTGGAGCATATTTATCCGACAAAGGGAAAGAAAATAATTACTTGGGCTACTGCTGGATTTGTCTGAGGCTGATGCACCAAGCCAGGCCAAGGCAGAATCCCCATGTGGTGCTGCAGATAAATGATGGACAGATTGGTCTTCTCTGGGCAGAGTGCCAGGGCATGTCTTAGGGAGCTCCACTACTCTGTTTTAAAGGGTGTAGTAGTAAATGAAACGTGGATAAACTGACCTGTTGAGTAGATACAAGGAGCCCATTTACTCTGTATTCCCTAAACTGGAGGCAGATAATCTCCTTTATCTTTGTTTACACTCAGCTGCACACAGGTTTATTGAGAGGAAAGCAGCTTTCCCCGCGACTCAGAATGCAATTATTGTGAGATTGTCCCTGTGCCTCCAATGGCTCCCAGTCAGCAACTGATCCAGAGGCACTGCCAGCAAGGAGAGCTGCCAGGAGCTTCTCAGGGCTATGCTGGTCCTTTGCACTTCACTCAGTGACAGGCTGGTGAGACGTGTCCTGCTGTCCTGCTCCTGGGGAGTCTGGTGCTGGAGAGATGTGAAATCGATTTCTTCAGCATCAGTTCTTTAATTTTGATTTACTGTCTTCTGTAGGTGTGACTAATTCCCTCCTTCACTGCTGCTGTTGTGAAGTGTTTATACGCTCCCATCTCTCCCATCAAGTCTCTCTCCTCACCCTGAGCAATCATTCTACAGTGCACAATTCAGATTGTGCATTCTAGCTTTATCTTCTCCTTATGTTTCTCTTAATTCCTTGCTACATGGGTAATTTTCTCTTTGCCTCTCTTAGCACTTTTAAACTAATTTTCACACAGTTGTGCAAAGAGAGAGAAATGGAAGAGCAGGATCATGGAACACCCTTGTCTGCAAGAGCCCCATCCTGTTCTTCACCCTCGTCCTTGGATAGCTCTGCTAGTCTCCATATCCCTGTGTGACACAACAGCACAACAGCAGCAGACAGAGGACTGGCCAGTGTCTCTGCCAGAACCCCTTGCACTGGACTCAAGAATGTGTATTTTTAACCCTTTGCATTGTAGGGCTACAGCAGACAGAGTCAATCTGTCTTTTGTCAGACACACCTGTGTAAACTATTTTGATTGCTTAGCTTTCAAATTCTAACTACCAGAGGAATTGTGTGATCTCTGGGGTTGGGTGTGGGGTTTTTTATTCCTAATTCTTTTCTTTTGGAATCAGGCCAACACAATTAAAGTGACTTCAAATAAGTATTTCAAGTTCCATCACATTCAAGTTTGGCTTAAGATAAGTTGTGATGATTGTGGGAAAGGCAGACTTACAAAAAAACCAGAGATGAATATACTATCAGGAAACCATGACAGGTGAATAAATTGTGGAGTAATACAAATAACCAAAATAAGGGAGGATGGTAATTCTAACTGTCAGTGCTGACAGCAATTTTATACCAAAGAGGCACTGTTCAGTGGAGAGATAGGATCAGCCACAAACTAATAAAAGAACAGTATGAACGAATTGTACACTGAGCCAGGGGAAGCAGCTGATAGGCTCAATGTCTGCTTAGACTCCTCTGCAATAAAGCTCTACAATGTCTCAAGGGTGGCAGGGATGGGCAAGAGATCCCCATGTGCTTCTTTAAATGGGCTTTCTGACACTGAGGCCACAAAGCATAGAGCAATGAAATGGTAGATAATATTCAGCTTTGCTTTCTCTGCTCCTGGCACTGAATGAGATTTGCTGTCCTGAACCCAGGAAAACCAGAGGGCAGCCCTTGGCTTTGGGATAGGACGAAGACTCATACAAATGCCTTTTTATGTTTCTCAAGGCAGGGAGGGGACAAAATGTTTCTGTATGAAAGGGTTTATGTTTGATAGCCATGCTGGGATTTGGACATGCTAGCTACTTGTCTGCAAGCCATTAAATGTGCTGTTTCCCTGCACAATCAGATTTACACTTCTGACCCACTCAGCTTTGTGCTTTATATCTGATAGCAGACTTAGGCTTTATATAATTAAGAACCAGCAAATTAATAGAAAATTATCCCATTTCTTGAACAAATTAGAGGACTGTCACCAGTGTCTGAACGAGAAAAATGCCTGGAATCATCTTTATCTAATCAAATTTGAATTTGTGTGCAGTTGTTAAAGAATAATCTATGCACCTCTAGCTGTAATCATTCAAAAGGGCGAAGGCATGGCAAGCATTTTATATGCAGGCCTACACAAATAATACCAATCACCCTGCCCTGACAGTTCTCTAGAGAAAAAAATGTTATTGAGGAGTTCTCGCAATAGTAACAACTGCCAAGAGAGAATTTTTCCCTGAAAAAAACCCCAAACCATAACCAAAGATTGCCACAAGAAGAAAAGGACAATGAAGTGTCAGGGAGAAGAACCAGCCAAGTAGCAACAATACTTAAAAGTTTTGATTGCGATTTTCAGTAGGAAGCCAAGAAAATGAGATTAATTTGCTGAGGATTCTCTCACTAACTCAGGGCCTCAGGTCTGCCGGTTTCCAGACACTGGGACTTCCTTCCTGCAGGCATGAACAAAAGGGGGTGGCCAGTCATTAGCTGGTCTGAAGATGAGAGTGGGATCCGGCTTTAGTTCTTACTGGATTATTATCTCCTCTTAATTAAAATGTCCTATAACATTATTCATCCATTAGAAGAAAGAGCCTTTGAAAGATGTAAACCTCAAGAATAGGTAGGAAAACTTTCATCCTCAAAAATTTGAAGAAAGGGAAAGGTCATTTTTCCAAATTAGAGAAGCAAATCCAGGAGTGTATTTGCTGACTGGTTTCACAAAGGAAATCTTTATCCTCGAGACAAAGCCAATTAGTGAGGCTCATGACTACATGTTCCACAAAGAGTATTTTATGGGAGGAGAAAAAAATAGAAAAGCCAGTGGTAGACTTTGAAAAGGTGATGAATTTCTTGTCCTTCTTTCCATACAGTAGGCACAAAGAGCTGCAGGGCAAAGAGCCTTCAATATGCTCTTTGGAGCCCCACTGCTTTTTGGACCAACATCCAGCTTCCCAGATGTTCTTCTCTACCAGCCATATCCCCAGCACAGGGCCCACCAAAGCTTGCTCAACCCTGTGTCACAGTCCTGAGAGTAAGTGGCTTGTTTTCAGTGACTTGAATGCTGGAACTGACTCATATTCCCTATTTTGTTTATATACTCATCATATTTGCTTCCCACTTATGCATCACTCCAGCTTATGTCACAAAATTAGAAAATGAGACAGACTTGTTAAGACCAAATTTGATCTCTGGTTTGACTCAGCAGTGTTTATGTGGAGCTACCCAGACATACTGTGGTTAGGCACATTGATGATGACAGAAAGGACAGGTTAGAATAATTTTCCAGTCTGCACCTCGCCCCCTGAGAAAAGCCCGACCCATTGAAATTAATTGTCATCCCCTGACATCTTTATTAATAATAGAAATAGATACTCATGAACATGCCTTTTAGATCTGAGTTCAAATTTTAAGACTCCCTGCAAAAGATTGCTGTTTTCTCCCATCTGTAGGAGTGATGCTCGTGACAGGTACTACCTCTCCCTCCACAAATGCTCTTGCTCATTGCTTCACATATGGGAAAAGATCATCCCAATTTCACACTTCAGATGTCTGCAAAAGGCTGAATCATCTTTATCTCTGGCTCTGACTATGTCTGGTTGTTTTAGGCTCCTGTGCAGGTGTTGGTGAATGCAGGCACAGGGATTGGGGTTTCCCAGTATGTGTGGTGGGTGCCGTGCCTGGGCAGAGGCTGGCTGGCTGCACCCATTGCCAGGTGTGGCTGTGGCTCCAGGGGATGCCAGGTCAGTCCACAGGGACAGCAGCTGCACAGAGTTCTTCCCTAGCATTTGTGTAGGGACCAAAATGGGATCTGGCAGCCAACAGAGCAGATTTGTGTAGCCAACAGAAACTAGCAATGAAGGCAGCGGCTCCAGGAAAACAAACACAAATATAAGAGGCATAGCAACAACAAGATTCTATGGCAAGGATGGGAGATGAACTATCAAACTGACTCAAGCAATCAAGCTCAAGCCAGCTGCACAGGGCATTCCTCAGCTTGGGAGGGAAGATGGGCAAAATATCCCTTTCTTGGCCCTGGAATGATGCTTTGCTGTGAGGGCAGTGAAGTGCCAGCACAGGAAGCGGTGATCAGCTGAGGGCATGGTTCTGGTGAGGGCTTTTTGTCAAGATGGGAAATAGCAAGGATCTTGTGTTTGAACCTCCTCCCTACTAATTATGCAATTGACAACATGTTACATGTTAGCAAATTTTTGGCTAAGGTGATACTGAAACTGAAATCTACTAGGTCAGTATCCTCTGCCTTTTCCAAGTATTTGACCACATTCTCTCTATTCCTTTCCCTAACAGAATCACTGGTTTCAGACTGGCACTGCCTGGTTAACAGAGTGCAAGCAGCTGTGAGAAGGGTCCTGATGTTCCTTCTCCTCAGATACAGCGGGGCTGCATCCCCAGGAGTGAACACCCTGCAGGGATTGCAGCAGCAGTGCTGGGGCTGGATGGTGGATCCACTTTTTTGGCCTGTGCCAGTCTCTGCAGGTTCAATACAGGGTGCAAAAGAGCCTCAGAATGGCCAAGCCAGGTGGTCTGGGTTGTATCTTGGTGGAAACAAAGCCAGATCATCTCCTTCCCTCTGCCAAGGCAGAGACCATGCTGGACTACTCACCAGCAGTCTGGGAAATGCAGCCAAATTCAAGACAAACACTGACATCAGCTTTTGAATCCTAACCAGCCTGTGCAAAGATACCCTTACTTACACTTGGTTTTCTTTCCAAGCCCCTATTCTCCAAAGGCCTGGGAACAAGCTGCTTTCTCACACTGCGTGAGTGTAGAGTTAGGATGATCTAGAGCCCAGAAAGAAGGGACAAAAAAACATCGTAATGGGGTCACACAGTCTTGTCTAATCTTTTATTTTAATATGGGCCTTCTGTTTTGTTGTCTCTAGCAGGGTTTCTGGATGACCCCAAAAAGCATAAGTCAGAGCAGTACAGCAATTTGTGGAAAACACATCACCCCCGTACAGCTCACAATGTGCTGCTCTTTTGTAGGGCAGCAGGGCTCTCAAAACAACTGGACCCAAGTTTCTACAGCATTCAGGTCCTCTTTCACTTTCTCTCCACCTCAGTACCTCTCTGTCTTGTGACAAACAGCCATCCCTATGGCTTCCAGCTGGAGTGTTACAAACACAGGATTAGGACCATGGCCACTGTGTTGTGTAAATTCCCTTAGGGTTAAAAAAGAGCAGTGAGACGACAGGGAATGAGAATAATGACTTTGTGCCATCAAATAGTTCTTGGGAAGGGAACCATGCCATCAGATTTGCAGGATTTTAAGCTTTTTAACAGATACCTTGGAAGCACTCATTGGCCTTGAGGGGCTGTACCTATCAAGGTGTTCTGTACCACAGGGAGCTTATTACCATGAGCAACTCCAGGCAGCTCAGGGCATTATTCAGTAATGACCTTGGTGGATACAGCAATGACAGTCACCTGGCCTGGCACCATGGCTGGGACTCAGGGGAAAATATTCAGTGGCCTGTGACTAAATGAGTTGAAAATGGGGATTCTTCTGTCACTTTAAGAAAACTCACATAATATTCCTGGCAGATAATCAATTTCATCTTCTTGTGCTGGAGAACTACTGTGCCCCTCTATGATGATTCTCATGACATGGAGCACACGCTGTGCTGCTGCAAGACCACCTGTCATGGTCAGAATAATCTGGACCTCTTAAAACAAAAATGTGTCCTCCAGTGCAGGTTGGAGGAAAATTAAGAGGAGCCTTGCCTCAACATTTCTTTCCTATCACTCCAGTTTTGTGGGGAAAGCATTGGTATAAAGAGCTGGATGAATAGAAACAAGAGGTATTCAAGCTTTAGATGTACTTCTTTTGGTGTTTCTAGAACACTCATGCACCTGCCTGTGTTTCCAGTGTTATTTTGGGGGCATGGACCGTGTTTGGCAGTATGGTAGGCAATTGCTGCAAGGTGCTGCATACCATGGGCTTGTTAGGGAGCCAGTGCAGCTGAGTTTCCCCAGTCCTTGCTAAGCTGTTGTGTCCGTAACCACGACAGCCAGGAACAAACTCTGATTTTCATCTGATCCTTCACTTCCGTGTCCTTAGAAGGATTAGGCCACAGATAGACATTAAGTTTTTGATTCATCATTTCACAAAGTGCTTAAACTGGAGGTAATCAGAAGGAGCAAGCAATCTCCTCTGGTGCGTTATAATGGTCTACTGGTGATAAGGGGCTCCTCTTTTGGGGTTCTCTATATGCTTCCTACCAATAAAATAAGCTGTCTGTCACACACAAGGAAGTTGGTCCTGCACAATGAAGGTCCTAATCTGTCACAGAATGTTTTGAGGCTTGTGATGCACTGAGAGGTTTCTTCTGGACCCAGCTGGATGAGTGGCCTGGGGTGATCATAGAGGTTCCTCCTTCAGGGAGCACAACCTCGCCTTGCACTGTCCCTGCCTGAAGCCAATCCTTGAGCCAGAGGTTATGATACTAAAGAAACAAATAACAAAACCTTTCTGCCCTTGGGATCAATAATAACAAGAGAGGTGGATATGCCGCAACCTTTTCAAGGCAAGTATTATTCATACACCCCCTCAGACATGACTGGTGTACATAAATCATAGCAGAGACTATCTCAACGTGTCCTGTTGCATTCTTGTAAGAAAAGGCACACCCGGGTTTTATTTCTTTTTGAATTCTATTTAAAGAAGGAAAATAATCTTCAATATCATGGAAAGGCTTTTTCATCCCTCACAGACAGTACAGAATAGAAGGCTCAGGATCCCTGAAGTGAGTGGCAGATGAAAAATTCTATTCTTCCTTTCATAAATCAAAAATCAGAGCAATTTTCTTGAATTCAGTACTGTTATTGTGGTTTTCCCTGTTTCAAATATGAGCATTAATCCTCTTCATTTTATGCAGCTATGTAATTGCATTCCCCAATCCAAGAGGACAAGATTGCTTGTTCAGTAATTCTTATGATTTGCCGTTCCACTTGCAGCTTGGAGACTGCACAGACAAATAGGAAGAGCTCTGAACAACTCAGAGTCCAGGAGAACCTCTTGGGACACAACCAGCTTAGAGGCAGGCTGGGGGGAAGGAGGGAGCAGCACAGCACCTCAGCCACTGGAGGACAGTGGGTGCCTCCTTCCAACTTGTAATCCATTACCCTTACACTGATTTGTGTAACTACTCTCCAAGGAGAATCAAATAGAGAACAAAAGTGTTAGGGTCTGACATAGGAGTTAGATGTATTTTATTAATTCAAGTAACATTTAAGTTCAAGTCCAAATGTGTTTGATCCTTCACCTCGTTTGGCTGCTTTCATTTCCTCTTTCTTGCATGCTTCCAAGTCATTGATTGTCTCATTCTGCAGCTAAAGCTGCTTAGCTGGGAGGCAGTGGGGGAGTGGCAGGAGATTGCTCTGCCTTAAATGCTCTTACTTTATTGCTGCTTGGGTCTGAATTCCTTCCTGCTCTTGCAGTCAGTAAATGTTAAACATTGCTTGCTCTCAGTATTTACCTATTTTTAACCCTGACTCATTTTGTTTATTTCCATAATGTATCCCTCTCTGTGCTTTACTTCTCAGTATCCTCATTCATTTTTTTGAGGCTGCAGAATATCCTCACTTATTTTCATTTGTAAGCACTTCTGTTGTTTCTATTTTTAGTTCACTTTTTAACTCTTTCTTTTTTTCCTTGTCTAGCTCTTGGAAGTTTTTTTCTGAGATGTGGGAGGTCATCTAGCCCAGGAGCTCACATCTCTCTGTATCCTCAGCTTGGAGCTGCTGAAGAAACATTCAACCTGTCAGAAACATTCACCTTGCTTACACTTTTCCCTGCAGAAATACTGATTCATCCAAAAAAATCCTTAAGTGTCTCATACCCCATTGTACGGCAAAGGCAGCGCTGAAAGCGTCAGGAGACAAGTTATCTCAACAGTTCAGCTTTCTGCTTAGAAAAAGAAAATCAAAAAGAAGATTTTAAAGGCAGATCCTATGGGAAGCCAGCATGGTTCACAATGGAAAGAAAACCCTTCCCTCCCCACTGCTAGTAATGAATCTTCTTTCCCTCTCAGCTGGTCCCAGTCCTCCGCTTGGAAAGCTAATTACCAGCGTAGGGCACACGTGAGCTGGCCATACAGCGTTAACTCTCAGGCCCTAATGAGGCAGAGTGGCAGATGCTGGGGTTATTCAGAGGTTATGGGAGACCCCATAGCCCATGAGGGGAAGCTTTCCTGGGGGTGGGGTCACTACAGGCTCACACAGGGAGCCTGCCTGGGCGTATCTCCAAGCCAACCAACAAAGCAGCAGACAGAAGGGTTAATGCTGCTCAATAAATGAACCGGCATCAGACAAGAGAGGCTTGAATCTTTCTTTCCCTGTAATACAATTTGTTGGCTGCTGGGAGCCTCCCCTCATTTAACTGGGGCTTTTCTCTCAGGCAAATCAGGGTGGGTGCTGCTTGCACAGCTGCAACATTGATTTCCAGTTTGGAGTAGAAAAGGAGTTATTTTCTCCTCCTTTGTGTCATCCCAGAATGAAAAGGAGACAAATAAATAAAAATCCCCTCTGTGCAGAATATGACACTGAGAGACCGTTGTGCATGGTACAGCCCCCTCCTCAACCCACCCCTCACCCTCTGGATACAATGCTCCCTCATTAACTGGACTTTTCATTCAGAGGCTGTTGCCCAACTTAATTTGGAATAATTTATTGGATCAGATTCATATCAACTTAATAAGGCTTTAGTTGAGTGCAGAAAATCTATTTTTCAGCAGCAGTAATTGCAAGTGATGTTAAAAGGTGACCCCCTCCATCAGACACTGATGGGGCTGCAATGCCACTGGGTAAGGCTTTCATGGGCATCACTGGAAGCTAGATGGGATAACACAAAGGTATCCCAAAGGCTTAATTCCAAACAACACAATGTTTGTCCCCCATCTTTCCCCCCTCCCCCCATCCTGCTGACCTCTGTTGCCCACTTCTTAGTAGGTTTCTCCTCCAGCCCCTGCTTCTCAGCTCCGTATGGACCCCTCAGCTTTGCCCACTTTTGCACCTTGTCAGACCTTTCTCTGAACCCATCCTGCCTCTCAGTCTTCCTTTCCCACTTCACTGCCTACGTAGCCCTTTCTCATTCTGTATTCAGCCCTCCCAAATGACCAGTTTCACCTAAACCAGCGTTGAGGGAGACACACCCTTGCTACCCGGTGAAAAGTGGGTATCAAGCTCTGCCACGACAAAGAAATGCCCACCATTCACTGCAATCCCATGCTGCTGCTCTCCTTGCTGTCCCCAGGAGCTTGGAGAAGGGGGTAGAACTCTGCTAAAAAATAGTTTTGGACACCGTAATTCCCTTTCTTATCCACTTGCAAATAATTTATGCCGATCCAAAGAAGCACACCTGGAGAAGAGGGGCAGAAAAGCCCGTCCCTGTGGGCACAGCAGCAGGAATGCCCGGCAGTGAGGTGGGACCTTCTTCCCCCCATACCACCTGAAGTGTCACCAGCAGCAAGGGGCAAAGTCTCCTGAGGGATTATCCCTTCCCACAGCTGCTGGCAGCCACCGTCTGCTCCGACAATTCAGTCTGCAGCAGCGACTCCCTTTATGTCCCAATCTGTCGGGCTGGGGAGGGTTAAAGGGAGAGGCTGGCCGCCCCATATGCCAGGGGCTTTTCAGTGCCTAACCCCAGAGCTGCTCAGCTGCTGTGCCCGAGCAGCGCTGACTGATCATGCTTTCATTTCAGCCGGGAGTCTGGGCAATCGCTCACATATGCCACTGACTGCGCCCACCCAAGCTCCTCACGCGAACTGGTTTTCCTCACCTACATCTGTCATGAAAGGGTTGGATGGACACACGCACACAGCAGGCTCACCTGTGCCCTGTGCACATCTGCCTGCTGCTTCTTCCCAGTGTTCTCCAGCACCGACCTGCACTCTGCTTCCACTGCCGATTACAATGCAGTGGGAGGTCGGGAGAGAACAGAGACCCCTTCCTTCATAGCTGCCTGAAGCCCTCTGACCCTTTATTTGGAAAATTAGCATCATAATACCTCGCAGTATCGCTGTGCTGTTAATTCTTCTCTCATTGTCCTCCTGAAAGATGCAAATGGCATCACCCCTTACTAATTCTCAGCATCGGAGTTCTCTTTGGAAGAAGCTAGGTGATAAGAAGGTAATTCTAAAATCAGCTTTATGGGCTTCTGCAGAACCTGAGCACAGCTGGTGAGCCTGCCAGTGTGCTCACACCTTCCAAACACAGCAGTGGGTGAATGAGTGGGCTTGCTGCCCTGCCAGCAGAGCATCTCTATTCCTGCTAGAGCAATAGGGAAAGGGTAAAGCCCTCCTGTATCCCAAAAATGAGTAGCATTAAAGAAAGGCAGGGCAGGAACATCTCCCTTGGTTTTCATAGTCTTTTGTGCAGAAGGAGAAGAGATTTTTCAAAAGCCTAAAGCAAACATTGACCTAAGGCTACTCTCTGAACATAACCACCATGGAGAGCTTTTGCAAATCCTGCTCCCAGGCAGAGAAGAAGAGTTTCATTTGAATAAAAGGAGGCAGTGACTGAAGTCAGAAAATTATAAAGCCGTGAGCTGAACTATTTCTGGAAAAAAAATACTAAAACAAATAATTGAAGAAACTTTTTAAGCACCTAGATAATAAGGCTGAGAAACTTTTAAGTTAATAGGAATATGTCAAGAATAGGTTGTGTCAACATGATCCAATTTCTTTCCTGACAGGTTAATAGGGTTTGTGGATGAGGCAGGAGCAAGCAGTCAATGTCATGTGTCTTCAGTAAGGTTTATGACATTGGACTTATATGACACACTCATAAACAATTTAGGGTAGCATGGCCCAAAGGCAGTTTCTATAGACTGAGTATAAGGGTAGCTTAAAACTGCTCACATTTAATTGTCAAGTTGGAATGATTCATCAGCTGAGATTTTGCAGTGATCATTCCTGTAGCAGATGTTATTCAATGTTTTCATTAATGGCTCAGATGATGGAATGAGAAAAAGCTTATTAAATTTGCAGGTGGCATTAATCTGGGAGGGACTGCAGGCACATTTGATAAGATTAGAATTCAAAATGTTCTTGATAAGTTTAAGAAATAGTCTGAAAATAACAGGAGACACTTTAATAAAGACAAGTACAAAGTAGTATCCTTAGGAAGGAATAATGAGACTACTAAATGTAAGATGGAGATGGTGGGATGGATAGTGGGTCTGCTGGAGGAAAAGGGCTCATAAAGAGTCATGTGCAGAATTTTGACCACAGTTACATTTTGGGGGAAAAAATCAAAATCATATTGGGATGTATGAATACACTTTTTAAGTGAGTCTACTTTGCTGAAGTAAGGCATTGATGCTCAGATGTGGCTCATGTGTCACATGGGCGTCCCTGTCACCACAGGGCTGGTCTGCAGAAGAGCAGAGAGGAAAATGTCTGGGAAGTCATTCTCCCAGTCAGAGACTTTAACCAATGGCTAAATGCCTGAAAACAACAACAACAACAAAAAAATCCCAAAAGTAAACCTCCTCGGCAGCCTAAACTTTGTAAAATTAAGGCTGCCTTCCTCCATCCTTCTCCCTTCCACATAGGGGTGCAGCCCCTGGGATGGAATCACTTGGGAGACAGTGTAGCCCAAGTGGCTGAAGCACCAGCCCTGCAAAAATAAATGTTTCCTTTGCACTCTTTTGCCAGCAACTGAACTGCCCGGAAACAAAGCCATCACTTTTTTAACTTTATGGGGGTAGATTCTGCCCAGCTCTGAAGCCTCTGTACCCAATGACCCACCCGGCTGTGGCAGCAGTCCCACTGGCCACAAGGTAACCAATTCTCAACAAGTACTTGCAAACCACGCACATGTTGGTATCACTAGGCAAAATGGCACGTTTTTTCAAGCAAGCCAAATTTCACAATTCTCCTACACTTGAGCAGGGATCTTTGCCAGCTGCTGATTGCAGTATAAGTCCAATTAGAGGCTTGCCTGCCTTCCCTGGGGAGCCTGTGACCAGTGATATAATGACAAAGTCTCCCTAAAACAAGCTTGTTTGTTTACCTTCTCCACTCAGTTCCATTTGCTAATAAACTGCCTACACACATATTTAGTCCCATATAATCTTATGCCTCACTACAAGTGGAATGATATTGGTTTTCTCTTTTATATCAAAAAACCTGATGTAACCTACACTATTTCTAAAAGTCAAGGACCCACTGGAATTCAATCTGTTTTATATTGTTCTTCCGGTCTCCCACTCTCTGTTTCCTCAGAAAAACAGTCTTCTTTTCCCCCAAAGCAAACACCCTGGAGTGCACCTAAGCCCAGCTACACCAGCTGGGTTTTGCCACAAGCCCTGGCTTCTCCAGGAGACAGTTTCAGATGCAGCAGAGAAAATCCAGCTGTTCCCCACCCTGAGAAGAAAGTCCCTCCTCGCTCTCCTGCTGTGTCACTGTTCCCCTCCTTTCTGCTCTAGCTCCAGAGATGTGCCCTGGGCACCTCCTTGCTTGGTTTGACTCCAAGATGAGCCCAGCTCCAGGGGTGCTGGAGCCATCCACTCCATACAATGGCACTTTGTCTTCAGGTTAGTTTGAGCAAAAGGCTCTTTTTGGTGGTTTGTCCCAGGGGACAGCCCTACAGCCTGTTCTACCAGGGTGGCAGCAGTGGGGGTCTCTCATGCTGGGATAGCACACCACCAAAAGCAACACACCACGGAAAAACAACACGTGTGAGCTTAGATCTCATTAAACCCCTCCCAGACTCCTTTTACAGGATTAAAGTAGGTGGGCTTTAGCTAATTCATTGTCACTCTCCTGGCTGTCCCCTTGGGGAACCTGGCAGTCACTTGCACCAGGAGACTTTGATCAGCTCTAATGAGCTCATGTCTGCAAAACAGGAGCCCACCGTTTATGCTGGGCACATTGTGCAGAAGAATGTGAGACTTAGCAAATGCTCACAAAGCCAGTTCAAACACTCATTTTTTACCTTAAGATACACATTTCCTTAGATAGCTTAAAATGCCATGGTGACTGCTGTTTGTTAAAACACAGACAAAGACTCTCTTGAGAGCCTAGAGGTTTTTGGCCAATTAAGTAAAGATCATTTTGTAACCAGAGGGGTCATTTGACTGGTACAGGTCCGTCTAAAGGTGTATGTACAGTATTGTTAAAACCCACTAAAAGATGAGGGGGAAAAAAACCTGCAAAATTGAATGTAGAGCTTAGGGAGGGGCACATGTCCTCCTGTGCCCTCTGCATGCACTTGTACACTCCTTCTTAAATCATCTTTCTGTGAGAGCAGGAATGTCTCTCAGGAGTTGCCCTGAGCAGCAGCCTCAATGTTAGTGCTGTTGCTGGGCTCCTGTCTCCAAAACTCTGCTTGCTCAAGTGGATAAAGAGTTAGTACAGTTATCCCAAAGCCTGTCCTGTTTAGATCTGGGGGTGTCTCAGGCTGAGATCTCCAGATAGGGGCTTTTGCCATGGGTATTTTTTTTAAAGACTACCTTATGCCCTGCATACCCTGGAACAGCCTTTCTGTGGGGAGGGAGATGCTCTGCAGCCAGCCATGGAGGCTGTGGGTCAGACCACACAGCATCAGTAAGGCTGTGACAGGGCACGTCCCCCCTGCCCTGGGCACCGCTCGTGGCAGGGCTGCTGCTGTCACAGGCAGACCTGGCTGCATGTCTGCTGGCATGCTGCTACCCAAAAAGGGCAAAGGAAATCTCTGTTGATAAGTGAGAGCTAGCCAGAGGTGGAGTTTCGCCAAGTGAAGGTGTTTGGGCTGTTTGCAAGAGCTGCTTCTGCTGAATAAGGAAGTGCAAGGCTGCTTCGCTGTAATAAAGCAGGCTGAGGAAATGATTTGTATAATCAAAAAGAGCTCTGCATGAACGCACAAAGTAGGTAAAGAAGCTCTCAGAAAATTACCTCAGTACAAGGGTTAAAAAGATATGGGGGAACCTTGCATGGGGTTTAGGTTCCTTGGTGCCAAGCTAATGTGCTTCCACTAGTCTGTGCTGAAGTTACCAGAGCAAATAACTTTCGGCTTCAGGAAAAGAGTATGAATATTGCAGATTTTTTTATTTCACCAGAAAGACTTTTCTTAATAAAAGGAGTAAGATTTGTTAGATGTGACCCTAGAAAATCTACTAAGCATTCATTAGCTTCTACTTACTTAAAATGTTCTTTGGAAGTGCACTGTCTTGGTAGATCCAGGCCCAAACACAAGCTGGAATTCACATTTGTAATAGGCAAAGTTGAATTGAAATGATGAACATAATTTTCCCCATATGTCCTTCCCACAAAGGTAAAGCTCTAAACTGTTAACTGCACTCAAAGTAGCTCCCAGTATTTTCTATAAAGTAGGCTCTCACCTGTCTGATAGTGCTGGGGTTTTTTTCAAATTTCATGCCATTTGTCTCCTTGGCTACCTGGCCTTATTCATCTCCCAGTGCCCAGGGAAACAATATTTTACACTTCTTTGGAAAAATATCATTGTAATTTCATTAGGAAGTGTGTGGGCTGAGGCCAGTTTGCATCTCATTCTCAAGGTAAATATTGGAGAAGAGTCAGAGGCACCTCTGATGACAAGCGTGTGAAGCTGGGGCCTTGCCTTGCCTGAACCCCTGCCAATCTGGCCACCTCATGACTACATCCAAGCTCTGCCTGGCCTAGGGGCTGACCCAGATCTGAAAAGAAAAGCTGTTTGCTGTGGGCCTGCTGCCAGCTGATACAAGATTTAACTGCCAGCTCATATAAGATTTAATAAAAATATGATGCTTAAAATTCAGGCCAAGTCTGCCCGAGGTCAAGACTAGAAGTGAGAGCTGGACCTCATCCTGAACAACAGACATTGCCAGAGACTTGGCCTCTTGTGGTGAAGTACCTCCTGATACAACTGACCCTTTCTGGCTATGGATAGAAATTTCAGGAAGAGCGTGATGGAAACATGGTCACATGTAAGCCTTATTTCAAACCTGTTACTATTGATTTGCATTTAAAGATTAATTTTGATTATTAGAAAGTAAGTACTGCTTGTTTACTCCCTATATCACTTCAGATTAAAAATCTTAGGCACAAGAGACAGCATCCTACTGCATGGAAGCATGGTCATGTTAGCATGGAAGTGGTTCATAGGCTTGGGACTGGCTCTTGGCACAGAGGGAAACTGCAGTTTTGGTCCAGAGCAGTGATGGACAGTTTCACTTACTGGTAACACCTGCTGCAAGCAGGGATGGGACAAAGTCTGTGTCACTTACAGATGAAGAATCTGGATTAATTCTTGTTCCTTCCTTCAAAGTTTCTTCTCCCCAAACTTATCCATGACTTTGAATCCCACTTTTAAGGGGTGCATTTCCCTTCAGCCATGCTCCTATGAAATGCTGCTATTTATCCTTGCTCCCTGAGAGGAGAACAGGCTCCAGGAACAGCTGCATTGGGAACTGGCCTCGCTTCTGGCATGAGGGGAGCTGTCAGAGCGCCCAGAGACATGAAGAGGCCAGATGCAGGAAGCTTTCTATTTACCCTAATGGGACTGAAAACATGTTTAGTAAATTGGCACAATATACTGAGAACAGAACTCAGCACACTGGAAAATGTGGGAGTTGGCAAAGGCATTCGTGGCATTAAAAGTATATATGCAAAGATGCCAAGCATTATATTTATATAACTAGCAGGCAGTGGAACATTCCCATCTTGCTAGATGGTCACCAAGGCCCTGCTCCCCGAGGGAAAGGTGTCCCCAGGGTCCCACCATGAGCTAGCAAGTGCTCTCTGCTACACACATCAGTGTCCAACAGGTCAGGCAGGATGCCCCATGGCCAGGGCAAAGGGCAGGCCAGCATCCTGGTGACAAAAAAACCCCAAGTGGCCCTCCAGGCTACCAGTGAAAGAGGAAGTGACTGAAGAAGAACTAAGTGTTCTGTCTCTTTATTGTGAAGATCAGATCCTGTCTCTCATTCAATGCCAACCCCATCAACCAAGGGTTGAGGAATTTAATTTTGTCCCTTCTCTGTCACCAGAGCAGATCTACGTAAATGTTCTGTCTCTTTTAAGCTTTCCTTTGTTTACCCTGACTGAGCTAATATCTCTCACTCACCCTCATTTTGGTGACCACCATGTGCAAAGCTACAACATTCTCTGCCCTAGTGCTGAACACTCCCAGTCAGCAGGGAAAGAGGGAGCTGGCAAGCCTCAGCCAGCACTGCCTCACCTCAGCCTGGTGCAAAGCAGGGGTGTGGGACCCTGCAAATCCTGACACCTGGCTGTGGGCAGCAGGTCACAGCTCTTCTTCACAAGGGACTGGCTGAATGCCACCGTGCTGTGTCCCCACTACATGTCCTACACACAGCAGAGTCTCAGGGTGCACAAGAACCACCCTGGATCCTGCTGACCCTGAGCAGCTCCTGCTAACTCCCACTTTTCTCACAATGTGCTTTTCCCTTCTTTTGGTTCATCCTGCATCAGATTCCTTGTGGGCAGCTTTCTGTGGGTGCCTGTGGCTCCTCACTGCCTGGCTCACATTGACTCAGTAGGGTACAGCAGGGTGAAGGACAGGTTATTTCCTAGGAACTCATAGTGTTTTCCTAAGAGAATCTTTCCTGCTGATACTGCAGTCAGGTGCAAGACAGCCTGTTGCAGCCTACCCCTAACAAGCACCATTTTGCTTGCAGGGAGGTACTCCAGTGCACTGCAGAGAGCAAGAGACACTGAAGAGTAATTTACTTTTTTATGCAAATCTTGGCTTCCAATGAGCAAAGGTGCTCTCTTTCCCACAGTGAAGTTACTCAAAAAGCCTTGGCTTCAGTTCACTGTTTATGAATTTTTTCCATGTTTTTGTCAAATAAACCACTAGCATCAGGAGGAAATCTGTCACTGGTGTATGAACACATACTGGCTTCTTCTGGGAGTGAGTGAGTTTGGTGTCAGTGAGAACCTGGGAGAGAGGAGCTACACAGCCCACAGAGCAAATGGCTACAGGCCAGGGAGGTGCACACCAGCAGAGATGGCTGAGGAGGGGACACCCACCTCTGGCAGAGACTGTTCTTCTGAGGGGCGGCTGCAGTGGCAGTGGTGCAGTAGTGACCACCCTGGAAGGTGACCCCACTGAAAACTTTACTGTCACCAGCAGGAAGCCCTGAATTTGAGCTTTCAAGATGAGGAGACGAGGTGGGCATGCTTTGGGTGAGGATCTGCAAACCCTGCTTTGGCTGCACTGGTATCCAGGCTGGGAGCAACTAGAGGCACACAGCAATGGTCTTCTGCGTGTGACCAACCAAAAAGTCAGCAGAGTGCAGGAGCTTGCTGGGCAGCAGCACTGCTGTGGCAGAGATCACAACCAGTGACATGAGTGCCTCTGCAAAGGGCACACAGGAAAGCCATACCTGCAGCAAGCCACCAGTGCCAGCTCCAGTGAGGGCTCTGCTTTGAATATTCACCTTTGTGGTCATGCAGGGTGTTGTCCTGCATGGCTGTGCCTGTGACAGTGCCATGTAGGCAAAGAGCTCTCTGGTGGATGCTCTCCCCATTCTGCTGGAGCCTTCCAGCTGTTGCTAGCTGCCTGGCTTTTTCCAGGGGCTGAAGCAGTTAACTACAGAAACAGCTGAAATGTTAAACTAGGTGGCCTATATATGCCAAGAAACATTCACAGCTGCTCTTTGATGTTGAATTTAATCTGTAGTATGCTGTGCAAGTACGGTTGGCTGTGCATCTCGTATAAATTAATTACAAAGCCCTCGTGGTGCATGCAGGGAGCAGCGGGCAGCACTACAAACACTGCGTGCAGTCATTTAAGGTCGCAGGGGGAAATCCTGTTGTGAGGCTCTGCCACGGGGCTTTGCCCCCTCCCTCCTTGGGAGGACACCCTGGGCATCACAGCTTCTCTGCCTGGTGAGCTGTAGTTAGAGCACATGGGTGTTTCCCTCCATCCTTGTCAACCCCAGTGGGAGGCACAGAGCCCCCTATTCAGGCACCAGCACCCTGGCATTCAAAGATAAGATATGCACTTGGTCTGGATCCTGGGGATACACTTATTCTTTAGCAAAAGTAGTAGATCTGGGAGCTGCTCCAGAAAGGGGCCATGCAGAATTACAGGGAGGCTGTAATGAGGTCACTCATTGGAGGGCTGGTTATCAGGACCTGGACTGGTGTCCCGCATTTTTGGGAAAAGTACCCTGGGAAAATGAGAGACACCTTCTTCAGACGCCTCTGCTTGGCAGTGGCACTTGGTTCAGTCTTCTTGCAATCTTTTGTTCTCAGCCTTGTACTAGCAAGCTCTGAAGTCTTTACCTTGCATCTGAAAAAGTAAATTGTTGCTTAACTGTTGTTAGGAAGAGGAGAACACACATTCCATCTGCACTATGCATACATACCAGTCCCCACAGCACCTTGCTTCCCTGCTTTGTGTAAAGAGACAGGCAATGTCCTTTTCAGAAGGGAGAAGGTATCTTTCTTTCTCCCACCCTTCTGACCTGGAACTTTGGCAGTAGAAACCAATTAACACAAAGGAGAAGCATCTCACAGTCAGAGATTAAGCCAAGGAAATCTCAGTCCACAAGGTGAGAAAAGAAAAAAAGAAAAGCAACAAACAACCAGAAGCAAGAAAAGGAAAAGCAGCCTTATGCAGTCTCATATTTGCTGGTGGAAAACTGCTGCAGTGCTTACCCCAACATCTGATGTTGATTACCTACCCATCCTTCTCACAGGATTTTGTAATCATTAGCTAAATCAGCGTGCTTTAATGTGGAAAAGGGACTGGGAGTATCCAGGATGAAGGGCACAGGATGGTGTGCAGGGCACTGGTGTGGGGAGCACTGGGCCTGGCCTGGGGTGCAGCTTGGGCTTGTGACTGCTGGCAGCCTGGCTGCCCTTCCTCTGCCCTCCTCTGCAGTTTGGAGCACTGAGATGGCACCTGAGCTTTCCCTCCCTGCTAGAAACCCTCAGCAGCAAATGGCTGGGAGATGGCTGTGGATGGCCAGACAGGGAGAGGAGCTCCTTACTCCTGGCTTCATTGGTGTGGCAACACAGCCACTCTGCAGTGAGAGAATGCAATGGCTGCAACAGACAACACAGCTGACCTGAGAAGAAAGGGCTCCAAACAAGGCTTAGTCACTAATTTTCCAGCTCAAATCAAAGAGCACAGGGTTGGGAGAGAGCTCTGTCTTTGTTTCTGCATGTTCCTTCTATATCTTCTATGGTTGCAGCCCCTCAGAAACATTCACAGCCTTCCAGATGGGGACAAGAGCATTACCAGACCCCAGTGTGGTGCTTAGGTTTAGGGGAAATCCCACTTTGCCCCGTTAGTTCTGACACTTTTGCAACACTGGTCTCTACAGCCCTCTTCTATTTCCCACTGCCCCATCCCTGCTGTTTTTGGCCAGCACATCCACTCATTAGGGTGTAAGACAGGCTCCTCTCAGGTATCAGAGGACAGGCAGCTTGCCTGTGTCGTCTGCCTCACCTTTACCTGTACCTGAAAACAAAGCACCGGCAGCTCTTTTCCTGTGGGAAGCTCTCCATCAGCTTTGCTTTCCCCAAGGAAATGTCACAGCAGGCGCCAAAAATGTCAGAGGGGCTGCAGTGCCCCCTGAGTGCAGCTCACATCCTCCCTGGAGCTGTTCCCCACCGGGGAGAGAGGACGGACAGCAGATGCCTTTTCCTGCCTAGCAGCAACCACAATCCCAATAAAGCCATTGTGGGTGGGGAGCCCTGTGGCTGCAGGGCTCTGGACATGAGGGAAATGGCAGGGGCAGGAGCTGCAGCCCCCACAGCACAGCCCACCTGTCTGCACTGCTCACTATCACAAGAACCACAGCACAAGGTACAATCATGGACCATTTACAAGTGGCAATCATGTGGAAATCTAATCCCAGGTATAATCACTGCACTGTTATCACTGGCACAGCACCTGGGATTGCCAGCAGGCAACAAAGCCTGCTGGGATGATATCTGCTGACTCTTAGCATTGCCACACTTCGACAGTCAACTCTCAAAAACCAACTCTCTCCATTCAAGATTCACACTTCCCTCATATCCACACATGGCTTGTTCATTTTTCTTGTAGCAAATCAGGCTGCTTTGCATCCGCTGAGCACCAAGGAGGGTTTGGGAGGTAAATTACTCAGGGTGGGAGGCTTGAGACAAATGCAGAATGTTTACCAGGAGATGACCCTGTGGTGTCTCATCTGTTAACAGGAGATGTAAAATATGTATGCTTCCAAAGCAGCTCCCTGTGAAAGCTGAATGTAAGACCTTTAGATACAGAAGCCATAAAGCTGCTACTCCTGGAGCTAAGGAAGATACTTGCTTGTTTAAAAAAAAAAAAAATCCATGAGGAAGTAAACACATGGAGAAACTTTGAGGTGCAACAATGTCCAACAGAACTCCTCCACATATTTTCTTCACCACCAGAAGCCCAGCGCTGTTGAGGAGAGCGTGTCACCCTTTGCTTTCAGATGTGCTGTGTCCTTGAAGCCATCAGTACAGCGTACAGAAACCTCTGGTCACCAGAGGTGGATGCCAACCAAACCCCAATGCAAAATTAGGTATGTTTTTCCCACAAGGCTGATCAAACATCATGTTTTTGGAAGGGAAAAGGCACTCAATTGTGTGTTTTACCAGGTTTTTGTGCCCATCCTGTAGACTTGCTGTTGGTTTCAAGATGCTTCCTGCAGGATGTGCACAACAGGATGGCTTTTGCTGCTACCAGCCACGTGCCTTCTGGAAGGCTGTGTGGGAGAAAGCAAGGTGACCTGTGGGTTGAGACACAGGGTCAAGCAGGGTGTTGACTCTAGTCCTCCAGTGTTCAGGAAGGTAACTACTGCAAAGCAGCTTTAGGGTAAAATCTAGTCCTGACTGCTCTTCTGGAAATGGCTATGAAACTCAAGAAGCTGTGATGGGTAGAAGAGCTTCAACTACATAGTCTAACCATCCTCTCTGATCTTATAGCTGATAAATTTACCACTCAGCACATTTTCTGTAGCATCTTCCAAAGGAAACTGTAGGAAGTATTTTCAAGTGTGAGAAAATGACAACCCAAAAGGTGAAAACTGAAGTCAGCAACTATCTCAACATACTGTAGGGACAAGAAGACAATCTCAGATGCAGAATAAAAGACTGAAAAGAGAATTCTCATGGATGCTCAGAGGAGCCCAGTTGCTGAGGTGAGCAGCTGGGGGTAATATCAACTATAGGGTAACAGCAAAAAAGCATTGCAGAATTCTGAAAAATAAGGGTGGCAAGCCAAAGGGGTGTGGGAGGCCACTGAGGAGCATGAAAAAGAGGGAAAAAATATCTTGCTCTGCTTCAATGTGATGTTCTTTTACAGGGGATGGAGACTGTGCCCAACCTGCTGAGATGGCAAAGCTTCTGCAGGAGTCTTATGCAAGAGCTGGAGTCCCTTTCAGTGACACTGTGTAAGCACAAGATTCCCTCTGGCTCCTTCAGGTGACACTCTGGGAGTAGCTTTTTCACTTTAATTTTTGTGGTTTAGTTTGTTGTGGGGTTTTGGTTGTTTTTTTTTTCCTCCTAAAAATGCTATTTCATCAAAAACATTGAATATGTTTTATTCTGTTCAGATAAAATTTCCAGATATTGTTTTTAAAGTTTGTATTCCAATGACAATTTTTCTGCTTGTGTATACACAAAATTATTTAAAAGACAGAGATTCAAATGCAACCATTTGCAGGCCCAGAATCAAAATGCCTTGACCAGAAACAAGTTTTTGAGATTTCCTTGAAAGAAGAGCAAAAACCTACTTTTTCTTCTTTCTAGGGCTTGCCACTTTTCACAGATCAGAAAACACAATTTTCACCACAGCTTTTTTTTCTTAGAAAGCCTATCCATCTGACTATGCAGCATCCTCAAAGAGGAGGCTGGGGACACAGATCCTGCACCAGATCTCTGCACTACCCTTCCAACCCTAAAAGGCTGCCTTGCTCTGAAAGCAGCTTGTGTCTTGTTCCTGGTAAAGAAAGTGTCCTGTCATCATCTTCAAGCCCAGCCCAGCCTCAGGGGCAGAACTAGTTCCTCTCCTGAGAAGTGATCCTAGCCCAAATGGGACATGCTACCTGGCAGGACCTGCCGAGCTGGGGTCACACCTGGCGGACACCAGGGGACAGGTGGCCAGAGCTGTGAGAGGTGCCAAAAAAACCCCAGAGACATCTACAGGGTCTTGATTTGGCTGTTTCAAAGTTGCAGGCTCTGTGCCAGCCCACTGTCTCCCTTCCCCGGGCTCAGAAGGACCTGCTGTCCTCTCCAAGTCCTTTCCACCCACACCTTGCAACATAACCAAGTAAAGGAGGTGTGCACCCATCAGGTGCTGTGTAGGCAGGGGGCTTGCTTGGAGACAACTCCGGCCTCCAGCCTCCAGCCCCTTGGACAGGGACCACCTTCACGTGCTGGGGCCCAGGAGGGGATGTCTGAGGGGGCAGCACACCCCACTGCAGCCAGCTCTGGCCCCTCACAGCAGCCTGCTCTCTCTCTCTTTTGCCTCTCCATGCATTGCCTCACCAACAGGACACAGTCATACCCCTCATGGGTGTTCCCAGACTTGGCTCTCCAAGAGAAGATGACAGAAGGGGCCAGGCCCCCAGGGAAGAGCAGGGGGCAGTGCCACCCACCGGCTTTATCTGCCCTCTCCAAGGTTCCAGCTGACCTGGGAGAAAAATTAAGACTCAGCATTGCCTGAGGAAAAACCAAATCCTCCCCGTCAGCACTGCAGTGGCTTGCTGCACACACACAGTCTCTGTGCTCGCTCTAGCCTGCCTTGCATCCTCTTAGAATGTATTTTAATGTGTTCAGCACTGCATATAACAAATCCTACTGATGTAGCTGCCTTAGCACATTTCAGAGGCATCGTGTTTAACAAACTGTCCTATTTGGAGATGCAGAAAGCAGGCTGGTGTTTCTCCAGCCCAGGACTATGAAAAACAGGGCTCTGCTGTGCCTTTGATCTACACAAAAGGCTTTCTCCCCCGCAGCGGGGGAGGCTGCTAGACCCTTCTCCTTTACAGATGCTCCTCCAGCAGATATTCATGAGCACTGCTTGGGAGGGACTCCGGACCAACCTCTCCCTTCCCCACTGCTGCCTGGGGCCTCTGAGCCCCCATCTCTCTGTGTCCCACTCTCTGTGAGTCACTGTCTCTGTCCATGGACGCTTATCAAGCACAAGACATTCCTAAATGATCGTTCACAAATTTTTCGTTTACTTTTTTTCCCCTTTCATTCAAACACCAGGCTCTGGCTGGATTGTGTGGGATCCAGGGGCAGGTGCAGCCCCCTCCCTACGCTTGTTCCCCCAGGTCCAGCTTGGAGTTGGTTTTCCATCCTTCCCTCTCTCCTGCCTGATTAAGTGCCTCAGCCGAATCTCCTGGGGCACAGCGAGCTGGTGACTCTGAGCCACTTGATTTCCTTGGTCCTGCAGCACAAAGCTGCACGTCACTGTCAGCCCCAGGCCACCGGTGCCTGCCAGAGACGCTTCAGCCAGGGTTTGATTGCGCACTTACTGAAGCTGCTGTGAAGGAAACCAAAGCCTGTCTGGGCCCGTGAAACACAGCAGCGTGGTGCAGGTGAAAGCTCCCGCAGACCAGCTGCTGCCTTTTGTACATCCTCTCACAAGTGCCTCCTGCTGCACAGAGCTGCTGACCCCCCCTGTGAGCTGTGCTGCACCCCACGCCTGCCTGCAAGGAGTTGGGAGAGATCTGCCTGCACCCATCCATCTGCCTGTTGCTGGGGAAGCCAGGAAAAAAATGTGCCTGGAAGTCTGAGGTTACTTATCAAATGTGGTCACACAGACCAGTGTTAATGCCGTGACGATCTGCTCTGAGCAAACAGCATCAAAGAGAGAGGGGAGAGGGGCAGAGCTGAAAGCACATCCTGTGGCAGTTGTCTTGCCATTGAAACACCCAGCAGGGAGGACAAAGGCTTGACCAGGCTTCTGAATTAATAAAAGGTGGGTGGGTGGGTGATCTAGGCAGTCTCAAACAATGCAGTTGCTGCAAAAGGCCTCTGGCTCTTGTTTATGAATTCAAATCTTGGCAGAGGGTAATATTTTCAAAAGCACATTTATACGTGCCAGAAATAACCCCATAGTTCCTTGTGACATCAGATGACACAATTGTTTGAATGACGAACATTGAAAATAAATGTTTACTACTTCTGAAACTCTCACCCTGATGCAGCAGCCTGAGCTATCCTTGGAAAACTGCTCATTACTTCTTTGAAACAATTTTGGGAGGTCTCTTTGAATGCAAATTTCTCTTTAAAAAAAGCCAGCATGACATATTTTGACTTTCCTTGTTTGACAATATCATAGTTATTTCATCTCAATAATGTAAAACGTGATTGTTTCGGCTGTGCCTTCCCATTTTGCTCTGTGTGCTTTTGTATTTCATTATCATATTTCAATGCCACAAAGCCCAGATGGAGTATGTATAATATTTCATCTCTTGTACATGTTCTGGCACAATCACACTGAAAATTTTGAAGTTTATCACAATAAAATGTTTGACTAGCTCCAAGGGAGGACTGAAGTTGTTTCAGCACTTGGATTAAAAAAAAAATTTAAAAAAATCAGCATTTCCCCCCTGTTATGCAGCAAAACCAGCTACTGAAATGCCAGATATTCCCTCTGAAGAAATGTTCTGTTTCCCAAAGATTCATTACTTGGCGTCTGTGAAATGGTACATTTCAGCCCAGTTCCCAGTGGATGAGCCTTCAGTTTCTCAAAGGACACCCTTGTGTTTGCGATGACCTCACCCCACTGTATGTTTGAGGATGCGATTCTGCATCAGGGTTTATCCATGGGGTTAAAATGAGTTCAAAGGATCCCACAATCCCACTCTGTGTACCTCCCTCTCCCTTCCCCTCACACAGGCATCGTCCTCCTCTGTACCTTCAAACTGGACCCGTGAAACGAGCTGAAAATGAACACACCAGAAACCTGCCTTGGAAAAAGGGGTTGCATCGGTATAGGGACAGAGCTGCCGCCAGCTCCTTTGCCACCCCCTGTGTCTAACAACCCCTGATGTTTGTCCTTTACCGTGCTGTCATTCTCTCTCCTTACAATCTTATCTGCTCTGAGACAGCCGCAACATCAGAATGCCGGCACGCCCGACTTGGTGTCCGAGCATCCTCCCAGAGGGAGCCGGGGATGTGAGCCTCGCTCCAGGGCAGGCTCTGACCAGGCTGGCTGTGGGAGACGGCCCTGCAGCGCTCTGTGCAGCCAGGCTCTTCCCCTGCTCCACTCCATCTGGAAAAACTGTGCGTGTTCCCCTGCGCCCACGTTTATTCCGTTTTGCCTTTCTCAGGGAATTGTAATGCAGTCCTCGAAACTACGCGGCCGTGACCAGCACCATCGAGGCCCCACTTGTATCGCAGACAAGGACCGGGACAGTCTCGCTGCCGACCCTCGGCAGCTCTAACCCGTCGGACATGAAGCGACGGGACCCCCCTCCTGCAGCTCCCCGACCAGCCGGGTGGGACAGGAGCCTTTTGTTTCTCCCGTGGGTCTATTTCCATGGATGCCCCCGCCCCTCCTTCCCTGGCAGAACCCGGCCCCGGGACGCCGCTCTTTGTTCCCACGCCTCAAGATGCGGTCACAGGTGGCCCAGGCAAACCTGCAGAGAAGCCACACGGGAGCCGGGCGCGGCCCGCAGGTAACCCAGCGCTCCTGCGGGGGGCCGGGCGGCGGGGCCACCCCGTCGGGCGGAGCGGTGGCGCTGGCGCTGGCGGTGGCGGTGTCGGGTCCCGCCCGCCGTGGGCCGGCGCGGGCGGGGCGGGCGGGCGCGGTAAAGGCGGCGCCGCGCGGGGGCCGCGCTCAGTCTGGCCGCCTGCGGGCTGCGCGGCGCCGCGGCCGCCCCGGAGCGCCCTGCCCATGGGGCAGCCGAGCCGAGCCCTCGGGACTGCCCCCCGCCGCCGGGACCTGCGCTAGGGCGGTGAGTGCCGTGCGCGTCCCCCCGCTCCGGGACTTTCCCCGCCGCCCCTCGGGGTCCCGCGGAGCGGCAGCGCGGACGCCAACGCGGCCGTGCCCCCGCGGGAGCCCGGTGCTGGCAGCCGGCCCCCGCTGTCCCCTCGCAGTCAGCGCGGACGGGGGAGGGATGGATGGACCGACGGACGGACGGAGAGGGATCAGCCCTTGTGCTGGCTGCGCATGGCTGCGATGGGACCGTGCCCGGTCCGGGTGGGATGGGTTGAGGAAGAGGTGGTGGAGCGTTGTATCCTGGTGGGAGGGTGGCAGGTTGCTCCGAGCCTTGGGGGACAGCAGCCGTGCCGCCTTGCGAGGTGATGCGCAGGCGGTCCCTTGGCTTTGTGGCCAGGGCTTTCTCCGGGCGGGCTGTTACTCGACTCAGAGGCAGGGGTCCGATGTCACTTCTTTCCTGCAAGTGCTCCGTTCTTTTCCGCCTACTCGGGAAGCGTCACAAGAAGACCACGGTCCCCAGATGAGTACTTGAGGTACCTGAAAGGGGAGGCTGAGTCCTGGCCACTGCACAGGCTCGGGGGTCAGCCTCGGTGGCTGAGCGTTGCGTCGGGTTGGGATGAGGGAAGCTGGCACAGCTGTGCTCCCCGTGGGATGCAATCCCGTAGGTGCTGGGGAGCCCTGGCCGCAAGGAGGGCTTAGCCATGGTGGACGGCGAGCTGCTTGGGGGGAATGGAGGGAGAGGGGCAGGGGGCGGGAGCCGCGATGCGGGACGGAGCCGGGACAGACCCGCTGCCATCACAGAGGGAAAGGTGAGGAAAGCCAGATCTCAGCGGGCTCTGCATCCCCGCCAGAGCTTGCACATTCCTGTGTGCTGAGCGCTCTGCTATGCCTCTCACAGGGTCTGGCTGTCCCATCTGGGCAGGTGCGCTGCTTTGTCTAGTGCGGTTTCTCTGTTGCGTTCAGCTTCCGCTGAGTAAACCAGGCTGAGCAAGAAGCAGCACCTTATTCAGCACCTGCTCCTTGCCCTGCCTCAGCGCTGCTTGGAGTTGGAGTTCAGTGAGCCTTTTTTCTTACCTCAACAAAGAACCTCTTGCAGCTGCTTGAGAACCAGGGCTGCTGATGGTTAAATTGGTACCATTTAATCTCCTCGGTCTGCAAAGGCTGGGACTTACAAATGCCAGCAGCAACCAAAGCCTTGTTGACATTAGGGTACCACTAGCCCGGCCGAGCCATGAGAAACTACAGAGTATGCAAGAGCACTGGCTGTTCTGGACTTGGCATAAATAACTTGTTCAGTAACTCTGTCTGCAGTCGAGCAGTCTGCTGAATAATGGCATTCAGGGCCTGTGGATGAGGAAAGTGATTTTTAAACAAATAAATAGTAGTTACAGTTCAAGCAGGGGAGTCTGCCCAGGGAGGAAGTTTCTTAAGAAAGGTTTTGGCAAAACCCCAAAATAAACAAGGTCTTAAGACTCAGCATGAAAACACCTCAACTAGCCCTAGCCCTGTCTCACCTGGGTTGCATAAATACGCACCTGATGCGTGCCCAGCAGAGTATGAGGGACACCATGAACCTGTGGTGTCCAGGTGCCCTCAGCAGTGAGGGGCTGGATACTGATGGCAACTGGGAAAAGGAGGGACTTGGTTGCTTTAGGATATGTGTATTGTTGATCTTCGACTGCAGTGCAGGGCAGAGTGTAGGGAGCTCTTCCCTGGGTAGGTGGTTGTCCCAACCAGGGGCTGAGAAGGTGAGTTCTGCTCTACAGTCTCAAGAGAAGTTGGTCCTTTCTGCTTGTGGGCCTGTAGTGAGGTTTTGTTGCTGAGATATGAACACAGGAGCATCTCCAGAGATGCACAGCAAGGTGAGGCTTGGGGTGGCCATTGATCTCTTGGAGAATAAACCACAGACATGCCCTCCCCTGAGGTTTTCAGTCCATTTGGAACTGCTTGGAAGCTGGGGTGTGATCCAAAGGGAAATGTTTTCCTATTGTTCTCATTGAGCATTGAGTGCTGAAGCGTGCAAAATGCCAGGAGTACATCTGCAGCTGGTGCTCACTTGTCCTGCAGCTCTCTGAAGGTCAGCATGTTGAATAGTAGGGGCTGGGAGGGATGGTACCATAGGCTGGTTACAAATATCACTTTGAGCTATTTGGATCATGCAGTGTTCTGTGTGATGTGTGTGCTTGGTCCTCACCCAGTAAGCCCCCAAATTTCTACTGAACACTGCTAAATGCCATTAGAACACATCTCCCTCTGACGCAGGCAGGATTGGCTGCCTTCCCACCGGGCTGCCCAGGAGGCTGCATGTTGACCTGGGTGGAGCTGTGCTTGAGGTGGGCGTGTCTGTCTTCTTAGTGCTATGTTTTTGGCTACAAGCTTTCCCTTGGCACTGGATAAAAGCACACGTGAACCAGAAAGATGTTGAGATTGTTTATGTTTGACTTCTGGCCTGGCGCCAGAGGGAACGGCTTGGTGACCTTGGCACTATTGGGACATTATTTATAGAACGTAGATCTTCTGGGTTTTGTATTTTTGATGTAGGAATGTGAAAATAAGTCTTGGGAGGAAAAGACTCAATGCTGGCCACAAAATACATTTGGATTTTTTCCAGAGCAGGAAAAATAACACTTAAGAGGTGACCAGGTGTTCCCTGTTTGCATTGCTTTCTGCCTTCCCTTGGAAAATATGGGTTTGGTGCTGTCCTGGAGATCGCAGACTAGCATGAGTTCTCTCCTTGTTCGAAAAGTTCTTGTTCAGGATGCTAAAAGGTGTTAAAAAAGAAATCCAGCTATAACCAAAGATACTCTTGATATTTTACAAATGATAAATGACTCTCTGGCCTTCTGTATGCGAAGCTGTGTCGTCTGTAAGGCTTAGTGCATCTCCGTGTGTTTCAGTGCCTATCTGTGGTGCTGTTAGTGTGGCTGACCCCAGATGACACATGGAGAAGAAGAGGCTTGGATATGTGTGATGGACCTTCCAGGGTTTTACTGGAAGGTCCATCACACAGTTCTGGCCCCAGAGCTCTGCCTCCTGGGGCTCTGGTGGAACCCCAGTAGCAAACTTTCCTTCTGGGTTTCACCATGTGCATAAGTCTCTCATCTTATTCTGAGCAGTGGGTATATGCTCCAACTACCTAAATCTGTAAATGTCTTTCTATCCCTCTGTATGCAAAGTAAGAACTTATTGAGCATATTTGTGCATTGGTTTTGACGGGGAAGCCCTTGCCTAGGCTGTACCTGACTCATTTATACCAGACTTTGGCTGGACCCTTAACCAGCTCATCTTACAGGGCAAAATCAAGGACCAGTGTCTGTAAGAAAGCTCTAGTTCAGATTTACACTAACTGCTGCTGTCATTTTAGAGAGGAGAGATCTATCACCAAAACCAAAGGGAAATTACCAAAACCGCTGTGGTTGGGTCTAGTGCTGAAGGTTGAGCAGCTTCTGCTGATGTTGGTGGTCAGAAACCGTGTGCCCACTCTCTGAACCTAAGGGGCCAAAATCAGAAGCCTAAGCATAGGGACTGGTTGCTGGCTCCATTGATGCAGAGTTTCCTAGATGTTTTTGTTAGGGATTTGGATTAACATAATTTAAGTCAAAGGAACAGAGAGCATGGGGAGAAAAGCAGTTAGGAGTAAATCCGCGGTTCAGTAGTCTGGTCTCCTGAGGAGTGGCATTATAGGATAAGTTGGTGTAGTGGGAGATGCGCACAGGGGAGTGTCAGATAACACCAGCCACCTAATTGTTTGTTTGAAGGGGTTTTGTATTTTAGAGAGAGATTAGTGTGCAGTCCCCTTTGCAGCTGCCTGCTGCTGCAAACCAGAGAGGAATCCCTCCTTTTTGCACTAAAATTAGGCAGCAGCACTTTGACTGCGTGGCCCAGAGGGGCAGGTGCAGGCAGAGCAGCACACAAAGGCTTGCAATGCTCTTGTTTTTAGCTGTATCCTGCCTGGGTTGAGAAAGTAAACAGTTTGAGTCTGTGTCAGTAGCCAAAAAAAAGACCTACAGAGAAAACCCACAAGTCTTCAGGAAACTCCATGGGTGACTCAGACGGTGTTTTTGTCTGAGTACCCGTTCATTCAGTAACCCGTGATGGCAGCAGAAACACTTTTTGTAGTGGTGCCACCTTATGAGTGAAACACAAACCTCTGGTGTTGGATGCTTATGGTCATAGAAAGCCTCGAGAACCTTTTTCAGCCAACAGATGTTGTTCCAGGAATTCCACTGCTGAGCCTTAAAATAATCCCAGCCCTTGTTGGGTGCTGCAGTTTCTTTCTGGGCTTCCAGCTAGGGCTGCTGTAGATGGAGATAGATGTGACAAAGAGCAGGCAGTTTCCCAAGGACAGCTGTGCTTCCAAGTCCTTCCTGACAGCCAAGAAGGTGCCTTTAGTTCAGCCTTCCTTGCTGCACGTGGCATGCACCCAGCCAGGCAGCAGCCTCACTAGTGCCCCATACTGTGTAGCTCCAAAGCTGTGAGAGATGTATGGGCAATGCTGGAGCACAGCCTGGGTGCACGCTCTGCCATGTTGTGTGGAGTCCTCAGGAAGAACAGTGTTGTGGAAATGAAGGGATTATTGCCAGTCTTAGCCAGAGCTCCAGGAAGCAGGCTATTTTCTGAAGAAACAAGATATCTTAAAGGTCCATGGTTTTAAGTCCCTCTTAGTCTTTCTGTTGGACATTTAATTTTAGCTGCCTGGCATGCCATTCATGGTAGATGGTTGGCGTATTCCAAGTAGGTAAAAAACATGAGCTGCCTCCTTGTAGAGGGGAGAGGGAAATTCAAAAACCACAGTACTAAATCCAGGGGAGCTGGGTGGTATTGTCTTTTCCCCAACATTTTCTTTGTGGCCTAGGAAGAAAAGTTTCTGTAAAAGCTGCTCAATAGCAATAAAGAGCATCCCAACATTACTCCACAGAAAGCAGAAATCTACCAGGAGTCAAAGGTTGCACTGAACAAGACCAAAGAATGTAGACCATCTGCCTGTGTTTTCCCAGTTTGTTTTCGTGGTAAAGTGAGAGTAAAATTTAGTTGACTTTAATATCAGCATTGCTGGTGGAGTCTCTGTAAGTGCTAACCAGAGATCTGGTGTGCTTCACCTATAGTGCATCCTTCCACCCTCCTGCCCTACTGCTCTGCCCAGTGCAGCTGTTTTCTCCTTGGGGTGTTCTTGCCTTGTCTGCTGGCAAAAACCCATCAGGAATTCTTCCAATCCCTTCCATGAACTGTGACAACATCCACTGTTTAAATCGCTGGACAAGCAGGATGCATTGAGGGTTGATGGATGGAGGGATAATAAAGCAGTTGAGCTTATCCCCTCCAGCCAATTTATTCCCTGCATCACATCACCATGCAAAGCGAGTGCCTGTCATTAGTCAAAGGACATGGGGGAGAAGAGGCCAGCCTGAAACCCCCAGAGCCCTGGCTGCATGGAAATGACATTACAAGGGAAGGTGTTGAGTAAAACCTGACACTTCTATGTCATGAGCTCTTCTAAGCAGGAGGCTGTGCTGTATATTTGTAGACAGATGTGTATATATACACAAGCACAGTAGCAAAGCACTGTGTGTGTATACACACACAGACACACACACACACAGGATGGATGATCCCGATGGATGATCCTGATATTACTGGAACTTGTTGTACCCAAGTGTCTGAGACTTAAAACTGAAAAAGAAGGGAAGGTCCTTAAACAACCCTTGATAGTAGAGATGGGACATCTGGCAATGCTGCGTTTTCCATGGTTACTTGAGACCCTGATTTGTCAGCACTGATGCTGCTGTCATTTGGCTGCCTGAATCTCTCTGTTGCCTCCTTGTCGCAGGGTAGAGGAATCAAACAAAAGTAGGGAGAAGAGCTAGTCAGTACTACCTTTAACATTTTTTTTTCCTAAGACTTCTCTTGCATGTGCCAGGCAAGATGGAGAGAGAGCTCCTGCAGGACCTCTCAGTTCTCAAGATATTCCTTGTCACTCAGGCTGTTAATGCCACATACTGGTGCCTCCTTTCTGCTGTGAAAAGAGAAATCTTTCATTAGTTCCTCAGGCTGATGTGGATCCTTCATTGATGTGACTATAGTACATAGCATCTCCGTACCCTTTCCTTGCATGTTGTTGTCCAGTTTTTTCATAATCCCAAAGTGTGTGGCTCCATGCTGTGAGATGGGCAGAAGTCATACAGGGTTTGCCTATGACCAGGTAGTGAAAAGTTCTCTGCAAGGATCTTGATCTTGTCCATCCATATAAAAGCAATCAAAAGCCTAGTCTTGCTCATCATCCAGGCTCCTCCTTTGGTATATGGAAAGAGGTGAACCATTGCAGGGGATGATGCATCTTGTCTCTGGGGGTTGGCTCACCCTGCCTATTTCTGAGGGAGCCTAAAAGAGGGAGGTGAGGAGATGTACAGATTCAGGTTATAGTTGGTGCTTCCAAACTTCATTCTCTCCACCCATTAAGTGCTTTTACTCTGGGCTGGGGGCAGATTGGCTCTGTATGTACTCTTCACAGTACCCATACACTGGTCTTTTGTGGAAGCTGGGGAACCTGTCATGCATCAGAGACATTGTCTCTTTCAATGTCCTTTATATGAGTTCCTTTTTCTGATGAAAGCTTTCTAAAGAGTACTTGTGTGCTGAATAGCCATTGTTGATAATGCACGATATGAAATCCAAAAGGAAGGCTCAGATTAAATGTCACGCACTTCACAGTCGGGAAATTCAAAGAGCCTTGTTGATCTGTGCATAATTGGGGGCTTGACAGCTCACGCATAAACAAACACGTGCACATTC
Source organism: Passer domesticus (assembly GCF_036417665.1). NCBI lineage: Eukaryota > Metazoa > Chordata > Aves > Passeriformes > Passeridae > Passer > Passer domesticus. The sequence goes on from NC_087479.1 coordinate 40,403,352, forward strand.
ACATACATGGGTGCAGGCAGTTTTCCCCTGACTCAGCAGCATATAAAAGCAAAGTCGGGTGGGTGAGTTCCAGAGGGGTGGGGGTGCTGTGTTCCTGGGGAAAGCCTGTGGGTTCTTCAAGCCTCTGACTTGAGAACCACGCTGGCAAATAAAGTCACTTGTTATTAGTGTGGTGGGCTTCCTTCCGCCTTCCTCCCCTGTGCCGCTCTCTGCTGAGCTGTGGCTGCTTTGGTTTTCTCTGATTTTCTGGGTTTAATCTGACCACGAGAATCTGCTGAGAGTTTCTGGTGTGTGCAAAGGCAGTATCCATGTGAGGTTCACCCCAAGGTTTCCACAGTACTTTCTTCCACCAGCAGTGGGAGAAAAAAATAGATTTCATGCTAAGCTGCTTGTTAGTCAGGCCAGGAAGGGCATTTCTGCCTCTGACATGTTGTGTGTAATGAACCAAATGCTGCTCAGGAGTCCACAGAGCAGGCTGAGGTGTCATGACCTGGCACTCGTGGGGTACAGTGGCTGGGCTGTTGTTTGTAAGATGTCTCACCTACTGCACATGAGCTCTGTGATATGTGGTAGATTTACTTTTCATACGCATCTGGGAGAACTAAGCTCTCAGAGGTTTAATGACCCAGGCTTGATTTTACGGAAGGAGCAACAGTACTGCCAAACCTATAATCTAATAGTTTGGCTTTCAGGCTTCCTACTCTGCATGCTGTGCTGTAGTTCTGTTCCTAAAAACAGCTGGTTTCACTTTCAAGTGCCTCATTGCAGAAGAGGGGGATACTTGTGGCTCCTCCTTGTTCTGAGGTATGCTGTGGAGGAGTGCTCCACAGACATGTCCCTGTGCACCATGTGTTCCCCCTCTAGTGGGTTGCTAGAAGTTTCTTTCAAGTTGTTTCCCCACCAACTTGTGAATTAGCAGAGCTTGTGCTAGCTCTGGCAGCAGCTATTTAGAAGTTTTCCTCTTCTAAATCTGTCCTCCTAGCTCCTGTTTGCCCAACATGGGGAATTTTGCATCTGACATTTTTAGCAGTAACCTGTTGCTATAGAAACTGCTAAGGTGTCAGAGGGAGATTTTTGCCAAGTTGGGATAGGCTACCAAGTAGTTGAAGTATGTGTTTTGTTGGGAGGCCTTCTCCATCCTGTTTTTGCTAAGCAACTCCCCGAGCCTGTCTGCGTGTCTGGGTTTATTTAATGTCTAAGGAGCCATGAGGGAGCGATAAACCCAGAGTTCTAATTGTGTGCGAATGAGCAGGAAATATTGGCAAATTATTTAGGGGAGATGTGAGAAGGTGTTCCCAAGCTGCAATGATGGGTCCAAGTGGTGTGTAGGTGGTAGTCCAGGGCTGAGCAGTCACAGATGGTCGCAGTCTTTAGGGCAGTAAATGGTTGACCTAGAAGCAGAAGTTGAGACTCTAAATGGCATCTCCCAGGAAGGAGTCTGGGACAAGCTGCTTCTCTCACCCTTGAGACCAAAATATAGGTGAATGCCAGCATGGTTGGTCTGGTAGTCCGAATTCTCTTTACTAATTAGTCAAGAGATTGTGCAGTGGGACCCAAAGTAAGTCCATACAAATCAGCCCATGTCTCTTATTTATGTGTGTGTGTATATGTATATATAATATATATTTATACAAATATGTTCTTGTACAAATACATATATTTATATGTATATATATGTACATTTATATTTGATTTATTAATATATAACATATTGTTTATAAATTAAATGTATTTATATAAATAATAAACTTCTATTATTTTATCCAGGATGTGGCTGTAACCATGTACATGGGGAATGCTCTGTAACAGTGTTGTTAACAACTCAGCTGTTCACTGATAGTTGCTTGGGCCATTTCATATTAGGCCTGATCTACAGAACTTCTGTGTCATGGAAGGAAACTTTATTGCTTGTACAATGAGAGGTGTGAGTCCTATGAGTGCCTATGTTCCTGGGACTCAGGAAATATCCTGGCTAGACCAAAAGGCAATCTTCCTGATTAATGCAAATTTATTCATCTGCCCTTTTTCCTCCCTATTGTGTTTGCCTAGACTGCATATCTGGTCATATCATGACAGACTATGGAGATGAGAAACTCTTTGTTTTCTACACAAATGGAATAAAATAATCTGATGCTGCTGGGGTGTCCTGCAGGAGTTGTTCTCAGGCTGGGGTTGCAAATTGATCCATGAACTGGTTGGGAATCTGCTTTTGCGGTTCTGGAGTGGAACAGACTCATTTCATCTTCCATTTCATGGTTGTAGACATGTTGAGAGTGTATAAATCACAGTGGTTACATTGTGCTGAGTAAGTTCTGAGATTGCAGACAGAGAACTAATGTTGCTAGAGGTGAAGATTATTGTCTTTGGGGAGGGAATCCATCGAAAATGGCTTTGAAATAACTACTTCAGTGACAGTATACCGATGGATGTTGTGCCTGTTTGTGGCTCAGGGAACTTAATGTCCCAAATTGTAGTTTCTTAGCAATTTTCTTTTGTGTTCTGGAAAAGGACAGAGGTGCTGAGAATAAAGAGCATTGACTTCCCAGAGCATTTATGGAAGTCTCTTGTCAGGTGCTTGGGGGCACAGTAGAAAGAAAATTTGGGGAGGTTTGAGGTTGTCAGGAAAAAAGGTGCCAAGAAGCCCCATGTTACTGTGAAGCACCATGTGTATGGACTCCTCCCTGCTCCTCCCAGGATCTTTCCACAGAGTTCCTTTGAGCCTCTGTTATATCTCAGGTGCGAGGCAGAGGAGATGAAATGCATCATAGTTTCTGTAAAACTGACTTGTATTACCCTGTTTGGTTGAAGGGCTTTCCTAGCTTTTTAAGCTGCTCTTTTTTCAGTAGCAAGGGTTGATTTACTTGGGTGGGTTGGGTTTTCTGGTGTGTGTTTCTGTGTGTGTGTGCATATGGGTTTTATTTTTCCTTCTAATGTTTCCCTGTAGAAGTTGTCTGCAGGACAGATGGCCTCTTAAGCTTCTGGGGCTGTCTCTCACAAACACCTGTCTAAGGCAGCTGGGAATCAAAGAGGAATTCTCTTCTTTTAATGCCTTTAAAGAAAAACAGTACCCGATCCTAATATGCCCTGCTCCCCTGTCTTTCTCTCCATCCTCTCAGCTTCCTGGGAAACTTAACTCCTTGGTTGTGGCCATCTGTTGAGAGAGCGAGGGGCTGGGTGGGGAGGTGGCAGCCAGAGCTTTTGGGGAGAGCAAGGGCAGCTTTGAGGTGGTGGATTGCTGTGGCTGGCTGGGCTGAGAGCCTCGGTGGCACAGAGGAGGATGATGCAGGACTTTTATGTAAGTAACACAGATGAGAGCTGCTGAAGCAGCTGTTGTACATTGTTGTGCTTGTACCTTGCGTCCTTTGTATTTGCAGCCAAAACACACCTCAGCAGCCAGGGATGGGCTGCTTGAGAAGGCAGGGTTGGCGTGGCCAGGCTTGCACGTGGGGTGTGAGCACACGTGTGTGGTAGCTGAAGGGTGAAGTCTGTTTGTCCCCTGTGGCAGCAGTCCCCTGAGCCCTTAGAGAGGGACCACGGCGGGGCCAGGTGTCCAGCTGGGCTCCTGTGGGGAGCCTGAGCACATGCAGCACGTCACAGACTGCCCTGCCAGCTGCTGTGAGAGGCAAACAAGCATTTCTCTCTTGAGGTGCTGCCCAGGCTTGCACAGAGGGGTCAGCGAGTTGCTGCAGGTGGTGGTTGGCAGGCCAGCAGGAGTGAGGTTGCTGTGTTTAATTATAACTCCCATCTGAGAAACTAGTAGAGCAACAGAGCTTTTTTATCTGTTCTGGCGGAACTGAGCACTTTACAGGTTTTGATTGCTGTATAACACATCCTGTGACACAGGGAGAAACTTTCCGGTGGTCTCTGCAAAAGGAAATTTGAAACCAATGGGCAATAAAATTCCGGAGATGGACCGTACCTCCCAGATGCTGTGGGGATATAGCCAGTAGTGGCTCTTCTTGGAACAGGATGTTTGTACAGCCACAGGGAGCTTGGGGGCAGGAGCTGCTGCACCCAGGGAGTGCAGAGGAACACTGTGGAGGAGGCTGCAGGGGCTGAGCCTGCTTGGGCTAAAGCAACCCTAAAGCAGATGGAGGAGAGGATGCATGGAAAAGGCTGAGCAGACTTTGGATGTCCTTTTTTGCATGAAGTGGTGACTGAGCAACACAAGTTAACTCTTTCCTCCCCAGCAGGCTGCAGGGGACTCCTTGTCCCCTGTTGAGGGGTGATGGATCCATTACGTTTGAGGTTGTCAGAGCTGCTGTAGGCACTGGGTGCCACTGCCTTGCGAGTGGAGGCTTCGTGGTCATGGGCAGCTCTGCACCTCTCACAAACAGCTTTCTGAGCATCCCATCCAATGGTGTCTGGCCATGAGATGTGCTCAGCCTGAAGAGTGAGCTTTAGATGTGCCTGAGGCCCTTGGTGCATTGCAGATGATTTGGGAGATGACCTGGAGGCACCCAGTAAAAGTGTCCTTTGACTTAAGGACCTTACTTTGCATTTTCATCATTTAGGGGCAGGGAATCTGCTGCCTAGGTTTGTAGGTATTCCCTAGGGATGACAGAGTCTCCCTGTGCCTTTTAGAGTTGCTTAAGGAAGCAGCTCCCTCTGCCTTTTAGAGTTGTTTAAGGGGCTGTGACAGGGCTGGGGATGAGCCTCTGTCAAGACATGCTTCCTGCTGGCATTGCAAAGAGCCTTCTGTGCTGAAAGGGCTGGTGTTTATGTGGGAACAGAGTCCTGTGCACCTGGCTTGTTACAGGTGAGAAATCTGAAGTCTCTCTGTTGCTTAGGGGTACAGACTGTGCCAGACAGAGCAGGAGCAGCCGCCTCATTCTGCTGCTGTGGTGGCTGAGTGCTAATTGTTTTTACTGCCTGAGCATCAGGTTATTTTTGGCTTGATCAAGTTTAATTCCCAGCTGGCTGGTGGTAGAGAGGTCCTAATAGTCTGAATCTCCACGCTTGAAAGAAATCTAGGCAGGGAGCTGGTTTGATCACTGTGGGTTTGGGATATGCAGTTGCAGAAATACAGGTTAAAAACAGCTATATTTTGGTAGTTACATGGGACATGGGGAGTTCTGGCTCAGGGTCTGCTGCACCATGGGCTTCCAGGGAAAACTCTTTCTAGGCTATTTAGAAGGGATGCACAAAGATGTTTTGTGACTCTTAGGTGTGTTTTTGGGTTGGACACAGGGAATTTACCTCATGCCTCAGAATTTCAGCCTCCTAAGTGTCTGAGGTTGTTTATGAACACATTTTAAGCATATAAAAGTGAGGAGACCGAACCTTCATGTGTGGTGGGAAAAAAGGAGTCTTGGGTGCCATGAGATTAGGCAACATTGTAATGTTTGCGAGGACCAAGGTGCTTGGTAGGTCTGTGGATCCTGTCCTTAATCCACCTCTATTTCCACTGCCTCTCCTCTTTACTGTGCACGTGTGTTTGAGCCCAGGCTTTCTCAACAGCTCTGTTGCTGATGAGGTACCAGGTCCTGAGCAGCTGCTATGGACCTGGGACTGTCCTCAGCAGCCAAGAGACAGAACTGACACAGCCTGGAGGAACATCAGAAGAGCTGGACAAATCCATTACATCTGCCGGGCCCTTGCAAGAGAAGTGCTGTGGGCATCAGCCCATCTATGAGGGCCAGGTACAGCACAGATGCCATGGTGGATGCCCCTCTCATATGTACACTTCCTTGTGCTGCTACAGTGCTGGAGAACTCCCCTGGGTTCTGCCAGATTGCTCCCAGAGAACTCCATTGTTGGAAAAGGACATGGTCTCTCCTTCATCTGCTCCATAGTTAGCATTGGTTCTCAACCTGTGCTCTGTAGAAGATGCTTAGGCATGGCAAGTGCCTTGTTAGCTTGACATCCACATCCAGCGCAGACCTCCACTGTACCTTCTTGGATAATTCTTAGGCATAGCAAATCAAAGTGGGCTCAAGATGTTATCTTGGACATACTGACTTGGGAAATCTAAAACAGGAGAACAAGAATCCTCTCCCTGGCCTGAATGTGATAGAGCTGAACAAACTGTGTCCAGCTTAAATATATAAACACTTTATTGTCCCAGCTTTGCTCTAGTTTCATACTCTCTTCCTCTGCCAGCAGACTGGAAGTGCCATCAAACCCTTGGAGTGAGAGGTTCTGTAGTGCCACCACTTTAAACAAGCACCACTGCTTTGTCAGGTAGAAGGCTGCACTGTGGATGGCAGTGCCATCCAGCCTAGCAGTAGGTAAACAGCTGTATTTTGCCCAGCTCCCAGGGCCCTGGGGAGCCGCGTCCTCCCAGGTAGGCAGCTTCCACCCACGAGCAGTGAGGCTCTGGCTTGCAGGAGCTGTAGTGCTGCCGGAGCAGGGTCTGGTTCTGCGCTCCGCGGTGGGTGCGCAGCTCTGGCTGCTGCAGCGCCGCGGCGTGTGCAGTTGAGTCTCCTCTCTCCCACGCTGCGGAGCTCGCCTCTCCAGACGCTGGCAGGGAAGCAGAGACGTTGGAGGAAGAGCTGTGGAGGTGGGAGAGATTGAGCTGTCGTTGGTGTGGCACCAGTGGGGTTTCTTTGCACCACTAGGCAGTAGCTATCAAAATTGAATGCGGTATGCTGAACAGCTGAGCAAGGGAACAGACACTGAAAGGAGCCTGCGAAGAAAAGGGATCTAGGAGAAAAAACCCTCTTTCAGCTGCACATAGGCACTGCCCATCACAGAGAGCTGTGCCAGGGAGTAGGAATTGCCTGTTTATGGTGGTTGATCTGCACAGTCCCTGGGATGCTTGGAAAAAGGATTAAGGAGGAGAGACTCACAGGAGAAAGAGGAGGTGGAGGTTTCCCTGTGCTAACTCACAGGCTAATAGAAATGATCCTCTAAATTGTCAGTGTGTCAGGATACATTAATGTAAGTATAATGTTTTCAAATCCTCAGCATCTTCTATCTGAATGTCACTGAATTAGCGCTAATTGCATTCATTAGCTTGTTAGCCATTAATATTCAGCATCCGTTAGGCTGGCTCTGTCTCTGGACAAGGGGGGTAATGAGATGTGGGACTGGCTGCGGGGCCATGCCTTAGCTGTGCTGTAGGAGCGTGGCTTTATGCACCAGATTGTTTTATTGGCATTTGTGTCTGGCCTGTGTTGTCCCAGCTCTTGGCCGGTGGCTTACCACAAATTAGTGGAAACTCTTAATGGGAGAGCAGTGTTAATGATGATGTGGATAAATTTCCACCAGCTCCTGCCCTGAAAGCAACTGGCGAGACAAATGATGAAGGCAAATTTGATCTTTTGGCCTTGAGCCAGTTGCTAAACCGCCTCTGTAATCACAAAGCTATTCAGTGCAGTCTTCATTGGTGAGTCATGGAGTCCCACCTTTCTGTGCTTCTTGCTCTCAGGAGAAATTCTCTATTACTTTTTTTTCTTCCTTTTTCTTTTTTTTTTCTTCCTTCTTTTTTTCTTCCTTTTTTCCCCCCTTTTTCTTCCTTCTTTTTTTTTTTTTTCATCCTTCATTCCTTTCCTTTTTTTTTTTACCCCGCTTCCCATCTTCCCTTCCTCTGGCATTTCTGACCATGAGGCCAGAGCAGGAGGTGTGGCCATCAGGCTTTCCCCAGCAAGAAACCAGGAAAGATCCAGAAGTACCAGGATGACATGGCCAGCACACTCAGCACCCCAAGTCCTGTCAAGACCAGCAAGCCTCAGGTCTCTTATCCCTGAGGAGAGCCAGTAGGATGCTCCTGCTCAGGCCCTTTGCCAGACTTTTCCCCTAACTTTAGAGATGTGGGATGGCCTCAGAGTGAGCAAGAGGGACATTCCCCACAGGACTGTTGCTTCACAATTGGAATGGATGGCTTTGATCAGAAAATGCTCGGCTAGAAATACCACAGCAACATGTGGTATTTGAATGAAACCATCATCTGGTTTCAGCACTTCTGGTGGGAAACCACTCAGCATCCAACCTTGTGAGTCTGGGTCAGCCAGGAGCAGAAAAAATTGCAAAATCTGTAGCTAGTTAAAGAGGTTGAGCTTTTCTTTTAGACACATCACTCTGGCTTTGGCCTGGATTTTGTGTGCAGATTATCTAGATTTGAATACACACAATTTATTGTGACAGATTAGGTTGGCAAACCCCAGACATGATAAATCTTTCAAACTTTTCTACTGTCAGCTGCCATTTGAGCTTCCTGCCTTGTGCTCAAATGTAGGCCAGAGTATACAGCTTCTACCTTCCTCCTGTGGTGGTGTTTTCCATTATTCCAATTCCGAAATATTTCTAGATCCTGACTGCTGCATCTGGCTTCGTGCTGCTTTTCCAGGAGCCTGGGCTTAGTTATCCAGTGGAATAAGAGCAAAACCCCATGACCAAACAAGCCCTGCAACAACCAAAAGAAGTACCTCCAAAGCACTGGGTAGCTCAGCTGGCTCACTGAAAAGCATTTTGCCTGGTCTGCTGAAAGTATCTTATTAAACCCTTGATCATGAGGCTCACCTTTTGCACTATCCCAGCAAGACCTCTTAACTTTGCCTTAAAGAAAGAGTGAGGTTGGGCACTTATGGACAGGACTGGCTGTTCCGGTCTGAACCACCACAGGGAAGGGTTTTCCTTTGAGAGGGAAATCCCTCACAAGCACTGGCACAACATTTGCTTGCACAGTGCCAAAATAATTGTACCTCATTTTATTACTCTCCAAAGACTTGTGAAATATTTAGACATCAGCATAAATTGTCTCCTCCTGGGGCAGCTCTGGGAAGGCTCAGCTGGGCCATGAGCCCTACACTTGCTTGGGCTGGATTAGCTGTGCTTGGTGCCTGGGGGAAATTTCTCTCGGTCTCTGGAAGGATCAAGTGGCGAATGGAAAAAAGTGTTTGTGTTTAGCTGAGCCAAGATAAAATGAAGACAAATTGGAAGAAAAGGCTTTCTGAACTGAGAGTTTCCAGGATTTTATATTTGTGGGATGAGACAGAGTGATTTAATGGGATGCAATAACTATAGCTTTATATGCATGCCAGGGCAGAAGTTATCTTTTTCAAGTCTCGTTGCCTGTATTTACTTATTCCAGATAGTATTTGTAGTTTCTAATTTCCATCATTTCCCAGAAAGCAAAGTGAGTGTCTTCAGGGAAAATCATGCCTCTGGGTTCTTGTTGCTCAGGGGCTGATATGTCCTGGCACACCCTGGGGGATGCAGCATCTGAGTGGGGGAACACACAGATAAATAACTGATACATGTTTGGGGTTTGACCTGAAATGGCAGCTGAAGAATGTGATGTATTGCATGGGAAAAGAAAAAAGGCCAAGCATTACTTAATGATTTTAATTCCCCTAGTCTGAGACATACTTAATTCCCCTAATCTGAAAAACAGCAAAGAGGTACTATTGGGCATTGCCTCCTGCTGGGATAGACAAGATTATGGTTTGTAGGTTAAAAGCATTTCTAACTAATGTCCATGCTAAAGCCACTCTGCTCTGAGTTTTTTCTTTCCCCTCCTGTGGCAGATCCCGGAGACGGCAGGATCATTCTGAGATGAGCCGCCTGTAACTGGGGCCGGCCTCGTTGCCAGGGCTCCCTGCCCCACGACGATGAGGAGCCATCTGCCGGCCTAAGAGAAAGATCTTGCGGCGGTGGTTGTTTTATTTTTCCCAAACGTCGCGAAATTCCATGTGACAGCGGAGCCGCTACCTGCACCCTCCTTGTGCCACCTCGCAGCCAAGGGCTCGGTGGGGCAGGGCCAGCAGCATGGCGGCGAAGCAGCCCCCGCCGCTGATGAAGAAGCACAGCCAGACCGACCTGGTGAGCAGGCTGAAGACACGCAAGATCCTCGGCGTTGGCGGGGAGGATGACGACGGCGAGGTCCATCGCTCTAAGGTGAGGCCAGCAGAGAGGAAGCTCATGTGCAGTAGTGGTGGAAAAGGGAGCTTCTGCTGGGCAAACCAGGGTTTGCCCATCCATGTGGTTTGGGGTAGTTATAGCCAGGCATTGTGAGCATGTTCACATGAACATGAACAGCTCTGGGCAGTGTGCACATGACAGCAGGACAGATACTGCGACACCCTGAGAGCTCTGCAGGAGCCTGTGCTCCATCAGGATGGGACACGCAGGTGATGTGTGTGAGGAGTGAGTTCCCCTCTTCCATAGGTAAGAGGAAACAGGAGTTAGTGTTGACCCTTCCCAGCTGCATGCTGCAGGTGGCTGATCCCAGTGAGGGAGCAGTAGGGGCTGCAGCTCCCCATGGAAATCAAGGCAGGTGTTGGGACCAACGAGTCGCAGCTGAATCCTTTGTCCTCCTCCTTCCAGCCCTCTGAGATAAACTCTGACATGGGATTAGATACTTGGTTTTTGGGCTGGCCAAAGACTGGGGAAGGATCTGCTTAGCTTGTGCCTTTCATTTGTATTTCAGATTAGTCAAGTACTGGGAAATGAAATCAAGTTTGCAGTCCGGGAACCACTGGGACTCAGGTAAGTACTGGATCACCTTGGAGTTATGTCATCTGAGGCCCCTTGGCCACAGCATCCCTGTGCCAGCTCTGGTTTCTGACACCAACTCTGCTCCTGTGCCAGCCTCGCTGCTCCCTGCAGGGGCTTCTTACAGGCTGTGGAACCAGACCAGCTCTGCATTCTTCCCCATTAATGAGCCTGAGGCCCTTAAGTTCTTGTCTTATTGCATGTGCAGAGAACTACAAGGGCTACATGGGGCTGGAGGAGCTCCTCTTCTATTGTGTGACAAGGTGGTGTGTCCTCTGGGGACCCTGCTCTGCACCATCCTCTTGGCAGGGTCACTTCCCTCCTTTGCTTGGGTTGACGGGGAGTCTGGCTCTGTCTCACCAGGCAAGGCCAGTCTGCATGTTGAGGATGGAGCTCGTGGAATTTGGAAAGCTGAGTCCTTCCATGGGAGGTTTCTGGCTGTCTTGCTTGTGCATGGGGGAATGATGAAGGCTGATGAATGAGCAGGCAGCCAGAAATGCTTTGTGTGAAGTATGAGTGATGGGGTCACCCCCAAGCTCACGCTGGGTCCTCTGTCTTCCCTCTCATGCAGGGTCTGGCAGCTTGTTTCCGCCATCATGTTTTCCGGGGTCGCTGTCATGGTGAGTGAGGGATGTGGTCCTGGCAAGAACCAGCTCCTGACTGCTAAAGGGCTGCCCCAGCATGGCCCTTCAGTCCCTGGCATTTCTCTTCCTCCCCTGCCTCCAGCAGCTCCTACCGCTTTCTCCTGCAAGGCCTTTGCCCTCGCTGTGTCTCAGTGATGGGCTTTGCCAACAGTGTCCGTGGCAGTTTGTTCCCATCACGAGTCTGTTTTCATCAGCAGGGCCCATAACCAAGGAATGGCAGCCTTGGTCACAAAACCAGCCTTGCAGCCCATAGCTGGCATGGTGATATTTCTGTACCTCCTTAATTGCCAGTTTCCTGGCCAGTGGCTCCAATCCCACAAAGGCCTGATGCTGGAGCGCTGCTGCCCAAGAGGACATGTTTTGGTGGCCAGCACAGGTTGCTGAGTCTCTCTCTCGCCTCTGCCAGGCCCTCGCTTTCCCTGACCAGCTCTTCGATGCCGTCTTTGAGGAGGATTCGGTGAGCAGCAAGACTCCCATCCGGCTCTATGGAGGAGCCCTCCTCAGTGAGTGCCATACCACTGTACTGGGGACGCTGCTGCCCCACAGAGTAAGGGGACAGGTGGCCAAATCAGCAGCAGGGGACAAAGTCCATGCCCAGCCGGACACCTGCAGCTGGAGAGCAGAACATCTGCTGTTAGCAAAGAAATTGCTGAGGGGTCTTTTGAAAAGCTTGGCTACTATTTATTTTTCCTAGCAGGGATTCAGGCGTGCTGCGGGTAGGGTAAGAAGGGCTGTGCACGCTCCGAATCCCTGGGGAATCCCCCCATGTACCCCAGGAAAGGGAACCTGCCGGGGGGTCCGGGGAGAGGCGCTGGGCAGCGGCTGGGGCTCCTTGGGAGCAGCAGGGGAGATAGGAAAGCGGCGGCATCCCGGGAAGGGCCCAGGAGGAGGGGGGCGGAGGACAAGGAGGCGCGGGGAGCTGGAGATGCGGTGTGGGAAGGGAAAGGGGCCCGACCCGCGTCCTGCAGCGGCACCGCGCGGGGCGGGCGGGAAGCGCGGCCCGGCCGCTGTGCCGGCCCTCAGGCAGCGCGCCCCGCTGTGCCCCGCAGGCATCGCGCTCATCATGTGGAACGCCCTGTACACCGCCGAGAAGGCCATCATCCGCTGGAGCCTGCTGGCCGAGGCCTGCTACTTCGCCGTGCAGTTCCTGGGTGAGTGCCCGCGGGCCGGCCGGGATGAGGAGAAGGGTGAGGGTGCGAAGACTGTGCATGGTGGGAAGCGGGGATCGAAAGTGGGCAGGGCTGTAGTGGAGCATCTTCCCTGCCACCTGCTTGCCTGTGTTCTCCCCATGGAATAGCCTCTGCCCTGAGCTGCTCCTTGAACATCACCCTCTGACAATTCATTAATTTTTCTCCCTGCGAATGTCCTGGACTTCACAGCCAGCGCAGGTCATTCCTGGAGCAGGCTGCCTAGATGCAGGGTCGAACAAAAGATTTTAGCAACCTACACTGAAAAGGGGGATGTTTAGTGTTGCCAAAACAGAGCATAGCATTTAGCTTGTTTCTAAGGAGCTTATCTATATTTAACAATGAAGGGGGTTCTTGTCTGTGTGTCTTGGTAGCTCAGTGTGTAGCTGGTTTAGATATGAGCTATGTGTTGGTAGCCAGAAAGAGAGGTGTTCAATGGAGCAATGTGTGTGGACTGTGCATATTTTGTAGATGCTCCTAAAGTTAAGAAATGTTTATCAGCACTGTTCAAGCCACAAAGCAAACTCAGGAGGATGTGACTCCCAGGTTAACACCTGAGTAGAATGGAAACTGCTTGAGAGACTGTTTCAGGCTGCCTGAATGTGGGGCTGCCTTGAAAACAGGTTTTCTCTGAGGGGGAGCTCTGGGCTCCATGGCAAGCTTCAAGGCTTGAAAAGAAGCTAGTGAAGAGCCTCTGCCATGGGTTCACTGTGCCTGTGAACGAGCCTGTGCTGAAAGCTCCTGCGCTCACAAGGCTCAGCAGTTCCTGCCAAAGCTCTGCGTTAGAGGGCAGCAGAAAACAGCGTTGTGCTATTTGTCTCCTTTTGGTTTTGCATCACCAAACTCTGCCTTGTCTCTCTCCTTCTCCTCCAGTTACCACTGTCTCCCTGGCTGAGAGTAGCCGGATAGCCACAGGTGCCGTGCTCCTCCTGGTCAGCCGAGCCCTCTTCATCCTCATCAGCATTTATTATTATTACCAAGTTGGACGTCGTCCCAAGAAAGTCTAATTGCTGGGCTTTTTTGTTATGGGAAAGGTGGGAGGGGGGAGTTTGTGTCGGTAATTTTGCATTATAATTATAATTTTTAAATTTTTTTTTTTGTTAGTCCCTTTTGGTTCTAAAGTAGTTTCTTTCTTTACCGGCATGAATCAGTGTGTAACCCAGTGCTGGTGGCATTGCCAGGTGAAATGGGGGGAGTAACATCGGTGGGAACCCCCAGCCCCTCTGCAGGAGGTGAGGAACAGTGGGGAGGAAGGCTCAGGGAAGTGTGTGGGCCTGGCAGGCTCAGGGAAAAAAGCCAGTTTTCTAGGGGGAACTGGCTGATGGGATCACAGGCTCTGAACCCACTGGAACAAAGCACAAAATAAGGCCAGCATATTGAAACCAAATCCCTGAGGAAACAGGGCAGGAAGACAACCAACAAAGGATCTGGCTACTCTACTTGGTAAGCCTTGCACCTCCCCTGGTTTACAGCCCTTTCCCCTTTTAGCAAGTACTGATTGTGCAGGTAGCCAGGAGCTGGATGGGGTCAAGTTCAGTGCTTTGCAAACAGCTCTTCTTTCCTCTCTGCCAGAGGTGCATTTTTGTGTAGTTCATAGTTTTGCACCAGATGCTGTGTAGGGCTTGGCAGGAGATGCAGCAAAAGAAGAGGGAGAACCCTCGTTGTTCCCTCTGCAGGGACAGCACTGGGAACAGTGGAGCAACTTGAATTACAAGATGTGAGAAGTAAAGGAAGCTATTGGAAATAGCCCATTGAGCACAAAGAAATCCCCTTGTCTGGGGTGTTTCATTAAGTTTCTAGGCTGGGGTCCTCTCCCCTTCACCCCAGAACACTTCCTACAGTTGAAGCTTTACTGATGGTAGTAGCAGTGATGGTGTGCAGTAGCTTTATCTGATGCTTTAGTGGAGCAGGAGCTGGAGTGCTGTTGTGGTTAGCACTGGTAAGAGCAGAGGACTGTAACAGTAAGAGCATCTGCACAGGTGCTTGGGTCAGTGAATAGCCTCTAGATGTGGGCTCTGGCTGTGGGAGATGGTGTTCCACTCTGCTAATGTCTGCATCACATCTCTTCTGACCTTGAGAAGAGAGGACCAAAGTTTGTAGCATTAAGATATTTAATATTTAACTGGGATGAAGAACAGCAAGGAACGGAGCGTATGATGGCAAGGACAGACTGAATGTGCTTTAGTACTCACTAGCCAATTTCTCCAACATCTCCTGGGCTTAACAGCATTGCCTGCCCTGCTTCCTAGTGCTTTCCTTGTGGATTATCCCTGTCCACAGCTTGAGGCAGCATTTTTTTATTCTCCATGGGACTAAAGCCAGAAGGTCTGTGCACAGGCTATGGACTTGTTACTCATGCACTACTGTTGACTGGATCAAAGCATGCCCTGGAATATAGCTGATGTTCCAAAATCCCAGTAGAAAGATTTCTACACAAATGGGACTGCTTGTGTGAACAGTCCTCAAGCCACTGATAAGACTGGGATCTACAGCTATTGCTGTTTAATATCTTAGTAGAGTTAGAAGAAGGTAGTGGGTAGTTATTGTATGTTGTGTTAGTGCTTTTGGCATTTAGAAGCAGCTGCATAAGCTTGGGACACTGTGTGCATTGTACTTACTGGCCGTGCAAAATGTCTGTCACGTAAGAATATTGGAAATTGTTAAATCAGGAAACATCACAACTGTAACTTAGTTTTTTGCCTAATAAGTAAATCAAATGGAGAGGCAACATCCAACAGGAGGCTAAATTCTGGAGCCTCATGACAATACACGCTTGTCAAGCTGCTTTCAGCACGTCCAAAAATGATACTGAGCAACTAAAACTTTTAATTAAGAGGAGTGTTCCTGTTCAGATGGAAGAATTGGGGTCTAAGAGGCAAACCTTTCCTGTGAGGCAGGTAATGATCAAATGCAGGCCGGAGAGGATCAGAAATTAGACCAAGTGGTGCAGCATGCAGGAGCTGGAGCATGGCATGCTGTGGCTGTTGCTCTCCCCCTGTGCATCACCTGCATGGGCAGCTGCAATGGCCTCAGTGTGGCACTTTGGCTGTAGTTGTGGGTATAGGTACGTGAGGCTTGATTCTTTGTGTTTTGGAGTATCACTTGAATGTATACACAGATTGATGGTTGGTTTTTGGGGGGGGGTGGGAAATTCTGTTTCTAGGACAGACAAGTAAAACCTACCACAGCAAAAGCAATCTTACAGAAGAAGGAAATGGGGGTCTTCTGCCTCTCATCTGTGTTGGCCACAGGTCCTGTGAACTTAGTTATGACTCGGGTCTGATTAACATACCTTAAAATGTCATCCCATAGGTGAGAGAAATTAGTTACTGCACTATATGGGAGCAGTACTCCAAAAACTTCTTGATGGTTAGATCAGGCAGGAGGGTGGGGGAAGCAGTTACAGCTCTCCAGGGTAGCTTTAAATAAGGTAAGATTGGATTTCTCTGGTTCCCTGATTAGCAGCTGCTTCTGCAAAACTTGAAACAGCTACTTCTAGGTTTGCTGGTCAATGGCTTTTTCTGCTCCAATATAGAGCAAAGCCTGGGGGAGTGGCCACTTAAAAGATTTTATGCTACTTGGTACCTAGTCCTGAAAGTGGAGACATGAAGTTGTTTTATTTTGATGCTTCTTGCTCCATCTTGCTGTAACTGGACCATGTAGAAAATACAGGGCTCTACAAGTAAGCTGTGGTTCCTGGCATGTCCCTTCTCAGCAGCAAGGTGCTGCAGGAGAAGCAGTGCCAGGCCCACTGGAGGTGGTGAGTGTGTAACAGGTGAGGCCCAGGAGGGAGTTGCTCAGGGTGGCTTGAGGATGGAGCACAGGCAGAGCAGCTGCAGCACTGCCAGAAACCAGCTGCGCCTGGTTGTCTTCACTCAGTTCTGAATGGGGAGAAAGGGAGAAGGACGCCAAACCTTTGTACAGAACTGTGTCCCCAAGGATGGAAGTGCTGACATCACAGCTGCAGGTGGCAGTTGAGAACATAATTTGGGATCAAAAAGCCTGAGGTGTCACGTCAGGCTCAGCTACTGATCTGCTGACAAAAAAACTCCATCTCCACAGGCCTCAGCTTCCTTATCTATGACATTGTGAAAGAGCCTTGGACCGATGTCATCTCCCAAGGGAGACTGCAGTGAACTTCCTGCATCTGTACAATGCTGTGCAGGACTGGGGGTCTGCTCCCCAGAGAATTGTGCTCCAAGCAGGCACAGGCCAGGACTTAAAGCTGACCCCCTTTCTGTGCCAGGGATGGACCCAAACCGTTGTATTCACAGAGCCCTCACTTTGGAGGGTGAAGAAAACTCATCATTTACATAACTCCCTACATCATCTTATTTGCCTGTAACCAATATCTGGCAAACTGGAGCTGGTGACATAGGAGAGGCTCTGTCTGTCCTAAGCTGGCCTCTTTTCTGGTCAAGGGTTTTTACTTGGGAGGGTGTGGGTGGGGGGTGGTGGTGCAGGGGAGAATGGGACACTTCAATTTATACCTCATTTTAGCTGCTGTACCTGAGTTTATTTCTCCTCTGGTAAGAAAGTGACTGTACTTAACACCAAGCAAATAGTGAAAATTAAAGCTGTTTCACTTCACTGTCACAATATCTTTCTTTTATTTTCTGGGTTTATTTTAAGAAATGCACACAAAAACCGTGCAGAGAGTGCTTCAGGCTTGTGATCTGGTTTATATTACCAAAAAACTTTCCTTTCAATATAAAAAAGCATTACAGTAGGGAATACAGGATAAATTAGCTCCACTATCTAATAAAAAGAACATTTACAATTTTTTTAAAATAGATTTCAAACATTATTTCACACACAGCCCTTTTCCCAGGCATTTGTGACGGTCATTGGAGCATTAAATAGCAACCAGGAGGCAGGGATGCTGAGAGGGGCTGGGGGCTGGCCCAGGCTGGTCTCTACTCCCTCCAAGGTGCTTGGGCCATGGTCACAGTGCTACAGCAAAGGAGATGGCAGCTCCTTCTGCTCTCCAGCCTGCCCAGCCAGCAGTGACTTCAGCTCGAGCCCCTGGCCCCAAAATACTCACCAGAGCTGTTAAAAACAAATACAAAAATACAATTGCTTCTCCTGCCTACAGTTCTGAAAACTACTGTACCACAGAGGGGACAGCCACAAAACCAAGGGACAAAACCAACAAATTTACATGCTTTGCCATACAGTGGGAGTCTGCTTTCTGGACTTGCTTGTTCATTAACTTCCCCCAAGAAAATTCTGCCTGTTAGCTACAGATCCTACAGACTTGCACATATCTTTACAGCTACAGATCCTCTCAGACTACACCTATCTTTACAGCTATCTCCAGTTCTTGTTGGGAATTGCTGCCTGGCCTTTTGAACTGTCTTCCCAGTGGCACGTGAGCCAGCCTGTAGAGAGGATTTGAAGTCTTCACACAGCAAAGAGCAGTGGGGGATCAGAAAAGGTAGAAGAGGAGAAACAGCTGTGCACAGCCCAGAATAACAGATGAAGAAGAGATCCTTTTGAAGATACAGAGGACTGCCATTAGGGAGAGAGGGAAAGCAAGAAAGCTAAAAACAGACAAAGCAATGAGTACAGAATTAGGAAAGCCAAAGAGAAACAAGCCAGCCAAGATCATACTTCAGGCATGTATATTTAGTACTTTGTGCTCTGGATGCTTTGGTCTGGTTCCCGCAGCTCTAGCAGGTTTTTCCTCCCATGCCACTGGTGGCAGAAAAAGGCTTTAAGGCTTTTTTTTTTCCCTTCAGCCACCCACCATGCACAAATGAGGATATTTGCCAGCCAGGCTCTGACCTGAGAACTCTGCATAATAAACTGAGGGGAAAGGAAGAAACTGGAGATTGGGAGAGGCAGTTCTGCTTCTTTCGATTACCTCCAGCCAAATTACTAACTCTGCTGACAGTTTTGTTCCTTCCCTGGGAATTGCTGTCCCAGAACAGTCACTGACACCAGCTCCTGAGGCAGAAGGAGAACAGATAAGCTTGCTTTCTGCTCAGCCCATTCCCCACAAGACTGGTAGATGGAACAGATTTTTCTTATCTTAAGTGCAGCACCTGCTGTCCAGGACAAATACTGCTGGGTTTTGGCTAACAAAACTGTTTTTCTTTATTAAACAACAGACCAGAGTTTAATGCTAAAATGCCTCATTACAAGGAGGTCCAGAGGGAAATAGTTCTGAACAGCTTTCCAGAAGGTTTAATGCAACATCTGATGCTGCTCAGCAGCCCTGGCAACATACTTTGTTGCTGGAATATGCTGACTGCAGCATGGGGGGGCTGCAGCTCTACCTGCCCAGCCCTCTCTTGCCATTGAATAAATCGTTCTCAAATGAAGCTTGGAAAAGCTCCTAATGCCTCTTTCCTGTTCCCTAGTATCCTGATCCCCCAACCTAGATACTTAGCCATTATCTTTGTCTCTTGTGGCCCAGGCTTTCTGCTGCTTTCCTTCCTTGCCTGTAGTCTGTGCAGTGCCACTGGGAGAGCTCAAGGCACTGAGCCCCAGGGGTCTAAGGCAACAGCCAGAGTATGAACATGCTGCTGCTGCAAAACCTGGGCACAAAGTTTAATGCTCTGCTCCTTCCTTGCCAGAGATTACAGCTTTCAGAGGAGCTAGTTTGAGCCTATATAAAAGTGCTCCCATAATCTGAGCCTATAAAATCTGTAAAAAGACCTAATCTAAACAAGAAACCACATCCCTTTCTGTCATTCCCCAGGTAAAATGAGTTTGGGGTCAGGGAATAAGTGACCAGATGAACAATTAAGGCAACAGGGATTGATGATTCCAGATGAGAGAAACCAGTCACCTGTCCAAGTTAATATCCACGGCCATAACAGAAGCTGAAGCAGTGTGGCTGCACACAGGGTGTTCTTGGATCCTACCTGGGGTCTCTGTAGCTCCAGCTTAATCTCTGACCAAGGTCCAGTCCCAGGCATCTTTCTCAGGTTCACTTCCAAATGATTGAGCAGATGACATGTTATTAAATACCAAATTATCTCAAGAGAGGAAACACTATCAACTAAAACAATTCTGACTTGATTACTTTCATCATGAGCCCATGGGAGAATCTCAGGGGAAATTCTCTGACCAGAAATGATTCCACCAGACTGGTCCAGGAAAACAGCATGGGAGTGGTTGACAAACTTCAGCCTCTTCAATCCAGCACCATGTCTGGACCTCCCCTTAAGGCTGGAAAAACATGCAGGAACCGCTGCAAATATTTATGCTAATAGAGCACCACAAACCATTTTTTTGCAAGTATCAGAGGAAAGGCAAAGGCTGACAAGATTTAAACAGTATATCCTCCCCTTCTCAGGAAGGCAGCAGTATCAATGATGCTTGACCAGAGCCATTATTTTCCCCAGGAGATGGGAACACAGCAGGGAACAATTTGGTCTCTTTCACAACAGTGAACAATAAATCTTAGTAAAAACAGAAAGGTAGGCACCAAACTCTCGACCCTCAGCCAGCCTTAGCTGAGTCCCATTGCTAAGTTAGATCATGCTGCTTCTGTTTGGAGTTTCAGAGAAAAGCCAGCCTCACTGAAGTGCTTGACATCTCTGACAAGTTTCACATGACAGGGGCAAAGCTTCCACTGAAGAATGAGAGTTTTCATCCTGTGGCTGGAAATTAAAGCCAGAATCACACAAACATTGACTACACCTGCTTAGACAAGCCACCATTGCTTGTTTCAAACCCACCTGGACAGTCAAGGCCAACCTGTTGCCTTATGCAGCCCCTGCATGTCTGTTCTTGAGTCCTTTGTTGTCTAAATCACGATGAAGTGGTGAATGGTAGGCTCAGCCTGGTGTGAGAGGCAGCTGTGCTCATCCTCCCACTCCCCCACCAGCTCCATCCATCTCTAGTGCATTCAGCAGCTCTGGGCTCCTGCTCCATGCTTGCTGCGGGTGGCTCTGGGCAAGGGTCCGGTGTACAGTGTAGTGCACATCACCTCAAAGTTCCAGCCCCTGAAGTACAATCCTTTTGGTCATTCATATATTACAACCCTCTTTTTTTTCTTTTTGTTTTTTTTTTCTTTTCTCCCTGTCCCATTTTGTTAAAAAAAATAAAGTTTTTTGGGTGTTCTCAGATTTTGTTTCTTCAGATTTTCCTTCTTTCTTCCGAGCACATGGGGAACATGGTGGTTCATGGGCCACTTCTTACTGGATCCCTCGAAAGAGACACATGGCAAAGATCATGGCAAACAGCTGGGAAGAGTAGACGGGAAGAAGAGAGCAGAAACAAAACAGAGAACCATGAATGTCAGCTGCATCTTACAGAAGATTGGCAAAGCCCTCCCTGACCCTGGGACCCCATTGCTTCCTCCTACCCAGCAGTCAGTGATGCAGAGAAGGGAACACTTGCCACCCATGGGAGGCTGTGGCAAAAGTCCTCTGCTCCTCCCTCCCCCTCAAACTGTTAGTGGCTACAGCAGCAGCCTGACTTCATTGCCAAACTGCCCTTGGTGTCACAGGGGTGCAGGCCCCACGGTCCCTGCTCTGTACATCACTGTACTGCCTGGCATGGGCACAGCACAGCCTTTGTGGGAGGCTGCTGCACCTCTGCCCAGATCTCTCTCCTTTGCACAAGATGGGGGACTTTTAAAGTACCCAGCCTTTCCCTGCAATGCCACAGGGACAATTTCTGGGCTAAAACCATGTCTGGTGGATGTCTGTTCCTCAGAGACATTGCCAAAGAAGTGGTTACTAATGCAGGACAATGGAAGTACTCTGGAGCCCATCTTTTCAGTCTCTAAACAGAAGGTTTTAAAGCACAGGCAGGGTTTGAACACATTAACCAAGTGACAGATTAGTCAGCTGGCCGGGGCACTGTGGCAGTGGCAGCAGTGACTGGGCAGGGCCCTGTGGAGAGCAGTGGGTCCCCAAAGCCCCAGGGCACGAGCTCTGTGCAGGCGTGTGGCACCGGTTATTTCCCTGCCCTTTGTGTCAAAGGATCAAGGAGCCTCTTTGCAGGCAATTAAACCCAGAAGTTGATAGCCTGCTCGCACTTTGCCAGAGCACCTTTCCCTGGCAAGGGGGAGCACCTGCCTGATTGCCTTGCTGCTGGCACCTTACTGACACTGCTTTGTTCCAGTCAGACAACAGTCAGTACCTCAATAGCCAGCACTCCGATGGCAAGAGCTCCTGCCAGGTACACGTACGTCTCGAAGGAGTTTAGGATCACGGTGTAGCAGCCCTAGGGAAGACAAAATATGGTGAGATACACCTGAGCAGCTCATTGTGGTGTTGTCACAGCAGAGCCCTTGCTAGGACACGAGGTGCTCTCAGACCAGGCACCACAAGATCAGCTCTCTCTCTCCATCTCACCCAGCCCCACAGCACAGGAGGCAGAGGTCCACGGGACCTCTGGGAGTGCTGGGGAGGGGAAGGTGGAAGGTATTGCTGGCAGTGGTTCACACCCCTCACTGACCATGAGGAACTGTGAGTTCCTGCAGGGCAGAGAGGAGCAGCACAGAAAGGATCTCCATTTGCAAAGGGCAGAGACAAAGCACAGAGGGAAGGACGCTCACTGCAGGTGACAGACATCCCAGACTGGCTAGAGAAAAGGATGATTTATCTAAAGCCAAGGCAGAAAATTCTTGATTTATCTCTCACAGCCAGAGCTCTTTACCAGCCCAGGACCTTTTCTCTGTGTTTCCCCCCAAAGAAGCTGGCTGAACGCCTGCTGATCTTGCTATAGAAGAAGATTTCATTAGGAACTCAGGGCCATGCACTATGGCAATTATTCCACTTATGAAGCATAGCCACCATCATCCTTAGTTACATTTATGGTTGCTAATACAATTAACAGCAGGTAGATCTTCCTGCAAAGGTTTCAGGATATTTCTGGAAATCACCAGCTTACCCTGGCCTCAGTTTTCCCAGCCTAAAATATCAACCCACTGAGAAATTTCTGCAAATAGGTGGCACATAAAGAGAAAAGTAGATTGTAGTTTTTCCAATATGAAAAACAGATTCCTCTCCACTGAGAATATACTTCACACATACATTTCAATCCTATCTGTACTGCTAGGATGTTTCAATCACCTGTTGGTTTTTTTCCTTCCACCTACAATGAAAGTCTTGGAACTGCAAAGACAGCACAATAGTTACATACCTGTGTCCATGCCAGACCCTGCTCACTGTGAGTGAGGCACACTGGTGGAGAATGAGGGAGGGCATGGAGAAGATCCACTCATGAGGACACCCCAGGGAACCCAGACTGCTGGGCAGTAACTGAGCTGTTAAAACCATGCTCCTGTCAACACGACTGTCCAGAGTCAGCTCTCTTCCAGCCATGTTTTGGCCAAATCTTCAGAGAAAAGCATCCAGCCCAGCAACAAATATTTGTGTGCTTGCCAGACCTCCTCCAACCTTAACCCAGCCTTCAGCATGCTCTGCTCAGCTGGCTACAGACAGGAGTGAGCACAAATGTGTCAGCACTGCCCTACCAGCATGGTAGCCCAAGAGCTTGACTTTGCTCCAGCAATGCCTCAATTCAGCTCTCAGTTGCTTGGGACTGTCTCTCCTGTTTTACAAAGTGCACCACTCTGTGCTTGATGACACTCGATGTGCACACAGCTTCTTCCACCAACACTCTGGTGACATGGGCTTGCAGGAAGCCTTCCCTTTCAATGGAAGTGGTAAGCTTCAGCATTACCGCTCAGGGTAAACTTTAACCCTCTTTCTCACAATGCATTTCTCTTTCTCTCCCTCCTGTCTGTCATCTCTCTCCTCCCCATCTATTCCCAGCAATCAGACCTGCCAGAAGCAGCATGGTGCTGTCTGCTATGATCTCTCACCCAGAGTGCCTTTGCCAACCATTTCCAGCTGCCAGTCAGGGAACAGTTCACATGCTGCTCCCAAAATCCTTTCCTCTCTTTCTCAATCTGCTCTTAAGTGCTGAAAAGAGGACCACTGCCTAGCCTGGAGGGAGAAGGAGGCTTGGTCAGTGCAGAGGTCATTTGGTTTAACTAATGCTGAGGTGAACACAATCAGGAACTTTGCTGGAAAGTTTGTTAAACCTCATGTCTTGGTGGCACTGGAAGGAAACTCAACCCTGCATCAATGGGATGAACTGTCTTGTCATAGTCCAGTATTGCAAAAAATTGCCTAGTACAGAAACCTGGCAAAAGAATCATAGATTAGAACTACAGAATGGTTTGGGTTGGACAGGACCTTAAAGATCACCTATTTCCAACCCCTCTGCTACAGTCAAATCACTGCCACTAGACCAGGATGCTCAAAGTCCCATCCGACCTGGCTGTGAACATTTCTAATGATGAGGCATCCACAACTTCTCTGGACAACCTTTTTCAGCATCTCAGCACCCCCACAGTCAATAATTTCTTCTGTAATATCTAGACTAAAACTACACTCTTTCAGTTTAAGGCAATTCCTCCTTGTCCTATTATTACATGTCCTTGTAAAAAGTCCCTTTCCAGCTTTCTTGTAGGCTCCCTGTAGGTACTGGAAGACAGCTATAAGAAATGCCCTTTTTCTATAGTAAAGAGTAAAGAAGCAGAGAAATGCAGCTTTCCAATACTTCTCTTCCTTAGAAAACAGACATGGTTTTCTGTGGCTATTTAACCTTTGATATTTTGATTGTATATATTGATTAGGAGTCTTTGTGAACTAAATTGGAACCATTCCTCCAGCCAGTGAGAGTCAACTCCATCCTATCCTACCTGACCTGTGCTGGCTTGCTAATTATCTTCTCAGAGGTAGTTCTAACCTTCATAAACACAACAGAACTTGAGCTAAATTTCCATCTTACTTCTCAATCCCTTAGGAAAATCTTCGTATTTCTGATGATACAGCACAACAAGGATTTAGCAGTGTATGCAATGAAAGGAGATTTTCAAAATCAGCCCTATACCATCACTTCAAAAGCTGTCAGCAGGAGTGCAATTAGGATGTGAGGTACAGTCAGGACCTGCCAGATTCACTAGCTACCCATGACCACTGCAGCCATCTCTGCCCACTGTGAAGTTCCCTTTCCTAGTGTTCAGCCTCCCTTACCTGCCGGTTCTGAAACCTGTCAATGCCTTCTAGACAAGCTTCCTTGTTGACAAAGGTCCCTTCCCGGCTCTGGAGCTCTCGCTGGCAGCAAGCCTCCGGTATCGCCTTTTCCAAAGAGGAATATGGAAAGTGACGAATATCTTCAAAATCTTCTGGTCCGTTCACTCCACAGCAGGCAAACTGGGGAGAGGCACAGAGAAAAAGGAAGACAGAATTGACACCTTTCCCTCAAAGCAGACTTGAGAAATCTAATACCTATGCCCATAGCGATCAAAGCTTTAGTCAAAGCAGAGACAAAACAGCCATTGCTTCCACAGAAGTGGGTTGTGCTTGTACCTTGGAGCTTCTGTTTCATTAAAGCTTTATGAAGTCCCAATGTTTCTATGTCATACTGTAGATTCTAAGGTGCTACTGGGAATATTGCTGCAAACTACACAGGGCTTTGGGGCATATCCAGAATGACTTGCTTGAGATCACCCAGCAGTACGATCCAGGCTCCCAACCACCCTTTCTCCCCACAGCTAATGGCCAGGATTGTTGCTGCTCAAAGGCACTGCTGGGTGATTTGAGTAAGATCCCTCTTTAGGATTCCAGTCAGATGCTTTTTAAGGATTCAAGTCATACTCTGACTCCGTCTCCTTTCAGTCAGCAAAAGGAAATGTCTTTATTAAAGTCCTGAATCAGCATGAAGGGCAGCAATCATCCTTTCCTTTTAAGATTAAAATTGACTTTTCATCTGCAGAAGCTGACATCCCGCTTTTCCCTCCTGAAGGGATGCACCGTGGGGTGTACAGAGCACTAACACATGTGTACACACACACACAGAGATTGAATTCCTTGTGGTAGGTAATAACAACTGCAGTTCCAATGACAGTCCACCTGTAACCTGCCCAATTAGGGGTGTAACAGCAAAGTCAGTTTTGATAGCTAATATTTCTATAGTGAAAAGACATAATTAGGCACAGTCCTGCCTAAGCTGCTGTTATCTACAAAACACTTGTTAATGCCAGCTTTTGGCTGCTGTTGGCTGGGAATAACTCTAAAGCAGTCCGCAAGGTGAAAGGCCTGGAGCAAATGCAGTGATACCCAGTTGCAGACACTTCCACTGCTCTTTGTGCCCAATATTTGAAAACTGAGGGTACTCCAATGCCTCTGGCTCTGGCAAATCAGGTGACCCCGATGCAGTCACTAGGAGTGTCTTTCTCAGGACTGGTGGTGGCTCCATTTGGGAAAGACTGACTGCCAGCCAAAGTCTCACCTCTCTTCAACCACAAGCCCTGGTGCCAGGCTGGACACGACAGGATGGTTGAAGCAGGCTGACCCTGGGAGAGCTGAGGGTGTGGGCTGAGCATCGTGTTGGTGGCCACTGACCACGAGCAGAATGGGACTGGCGTGGTCTGACTTACTGTGATCATAACAGAGTTCCAGGTGGAAGAGAAGACATCCGTGTCGTTGTTCCTCTGGTAGTGCTTCTTCAGCTCCTTGGTGAAGAACTCTCTGGTCAGCTGAAATGCACAGAACAGGTGGAAATGTAAAGGCTATTGCCAATATTTTCCCCAAACATTTCCCAAAGCTCCCTCCTGTAAATGATAGGGATTCTTTGGTTTTTTGGGTTTGTTCTTTTCTTTTGCAAACCTCAGAGAAACATTTGAAAAGCGATTGGCTGAGCCATATCTGTGTAAAGGGTGAAGGGTACCTGTTGAATACAACTGTCACTCATTAAAATCAGGGACTAAACTATATCTGTACTTCTAAAACAATGTTTACACTCAAATGTTGGTTGGTTTTCATTTTTTCTTGGGGTTTTTGGGTTTCTTTTTTATTTTTTTAATATTTTCAGCACTATTTGAAAGTATTTAATGAATTGAAACAGGCCTGAACCAGATTTTAGAAAGACTGTCAAATCCACACCCAAACTGTATTTTCACTTGCTGTGCTCCATGAGGTCTGCAAGCAAAGCTTGATTTTCCCCTCCACTTTTCAGTCAAACCAGTTAACTTCCTACTAACAATAGGGGAGCTGCTCCGAATTTACTTCAATGTGTGAGAAAGCAGAATGAAGCCTTAACAAGCCATAAAACTTTCTAGAAATTAAAAAGAAGTACAAAAATTTCATTAATAGGAACTAGTCAAGTCATCTTATGAATCAGAAAAAATGTCATTTGCTTGACAATGCTTTTGATTACCTGAACTAACCTGCATACAGGAAGAAAAAAAATCCTCTTTATATTTAGATAATGTAAACATTTTTCCAAATGTCAACAGTATAAATGATTGGAATTTCATTTACCCCATCTATATTTACAGTAAAACAGATTAAATGCACAAACAATTTGTTCCAGAGTCTTCTTGAGAAGTTAGACACCTTGAAATTACATTTACTTAGTATGACTCTCTGGAGGCACAGTGAGGATACAATCCTAATAATTATGCTAAACTGAACATCCCAGTTCAATCTTGTTGCCTTTCTGTCACTTCAGGACAAAAACTTCAAGAAATCCTCTTTCATGTTCCCAGTAGATCTGGACTTGTGTGGTCCTTTCTCCAAAATGTCTTGTGATTTGTGATCCACACAGGCAAAATCTTCTGCCACTGCAAAAGCCACAGTAAAGGGGGCTGGACTTGGCTGGCTCCAGCACTGCTGTGGTGTTGCATATTTGTAGGATCAGGAATTAAACTGCCTGAAAAATACCCTTTCTATTCCCCCTGTTGTTCATACAGCACTGCTGACGCAGTAACAGAGACTGTTACAAGCTGGTTTCAGGTTCTTGATATGCAACGTGAAATATCTCACATACACATCCATATGTATGAGCTCTATGGGTGGGCACAAAAGCACAAGCACAAAACTGTTTGTTTCATTTGTATTACAAAATTTAAGGACAAAAAAGCCCACTGTAGTGACTTTTAAAAAGACCCTGGATACCAGCTAATATTGGCTTTGCTTTTACAAATGCAAACAAAGGCCAAATGTAATTACTACATCAGTACTGGGTAAAACTTTGTCACAAATACTTGAATACATGCAATTAGCTCAATCTCACTACCTTTAATTAATTATACCGTTTAATTACTATTTTTTTTATTTGGGACTTATTTTTTTGCTTTTGAACATTAAAATACCAGAGGACACAGCATTTTTCCTTTGGGAATTTGATGCACTGAGGGAAGGTGAGGTTAGAAGATGCTGAAATATGTCCTCGGTGTCCTCCTTTCCTTCCCTTTCCCTCTGTACTCCACAGAGCATCCAACCCTGCAGACAGCAGCACATTTTTTTGATGCTCGTCTGTTCCTGAAGCACACACTTTGAAACTGATATTACTGCTGGTAATAATCCCAGCCGGCTGCCTTTGTTGGGGTCTAAAACAAAAGAGTAATTTAAATATAAAGTGAAACCTTTATTTTGACAGCAGCAATCCCAGAGGAAATTGTTCAGAGTTTGTGTGTTATTTTTACAACACTTGGCCTAAAACAAAGCCTAGTGCTGGAAGAGTACATTTGCCAGGAAAATAACTGATTCCATTTTGGAATCAGTTGAACTGCTTATCCTGAGCATCTCAAGTTCAGAAGAATGGGGCCAAAAAAAAAAAATCTTGTTTAAAAAAATTGCTGACAAAAGAGGATGAAATAAGACAGTCCTATTGCCATGCCCACGGCCCTCCTACAGCTGAAACAAGTACCAGCCTGGAACCTGATGAGATTGGTGCACAGTGGACTTTTATGGCAAGAAACATTTGGAATAGAGCAAAGAACTAACTGATAAAACTGGTGCTTCACACAGGCTTAGACAACACAGTTGTGGCAGCCACAGCCATGAACAATAAGGAGCTGTTCAGCTGTGTTTTGGGCGGGGCGCCTCCAGTGCAGCACATGCACGCATACATTTACATGGCAGCGAATGAAGTGAGACTGTTTTGTCACACTGGTTCAAAAATAGCTTTGCTGGGATTAGTGCAGCCAGATAAAAGGGGTTTATTAAAAGGAGGGCATTTCTGCACAACACAGGCATGCTGGCACTGCCCAGGAAGGTCACAGCCTTCTCCTGCTGTGCTGCTCTCAAGGATACTGAACGCTGTGCAAGAAGCTGCCTTCATGGAGCCTGCTGGGGAACAGGACACACTCCTGCCCATCTACATCGGCCTGGAGCATTCTGCTGGGTCTGGCACAGTACAGGGCATGGAGGTGCAGTCACCAGTGCTGCCCTTCCCACTCCTGCTGTGCCTTCCATCTGAGGCACCTCTGTCCACTCAGCTGAGGAAGGCTCATGTTCTTTAGCTTTTTGCCTTATGTCTGAGGACATAGAGGCACTAGCATCCAAGGTGACTTGCTTATTAATTGTTAGAACTGGAGCTAAAAATCCAAACATCTGGACTCCACCTAAAGCCTGCCACTGCACTCTTCTGTTCCATACCATCCTGCTTTCTTGCTTGCTAAGACAGTTCACTAAGAATCAAATATCCTCCCAGGGTTTTTCCCATCCAGACCTCTCAACAGCATATAAAGAGCAATTCCTATTGCTCTTTCACAGTCTTTCTGGTGTTCATGAAAGTCATTATTTTATGGGGGATCTTCTAGATGATAAAGGGTTCTCCACTCCAAAAACCTCCTTTTCTAAGGAAGAGAAACTCTGGTAATCCCCTAGCTAACTAACAGCAGCCTTCTTCTTCAGAGACTGCTTTTAAATAGCTCTGGAAGTGCAGCTGGACTTGCAGATCCCAGTAGCTCACCTTTGTGAACATGACCTTCACCTACCCCACCACCTTGCTCTGCTTCACTGACTCTTCTTCCCACAACAAATCTAAGCAGAAAACATCTCTTTTCTCCCTTATTTTTGTCTCTTTATTTCTCTCACTCCCTTAGCTGTTAATAATTTAACAACATTGAGTGTTTGGGAGCTGGTTTGAATGCACTGAACATTATCTGTAAAGCAAACAGATAAAGTGTATCTTTTGTCTCATTTTACACACCCAGAGAGGCCACAGCCATAAGGAATGCAGCAACCATCACAGAACCCTGCTTGGTAAACTTCGAAGAAATTTAAATTGGCTAAGTGTGCATTTGCCAGCACATGACCTGAAAGTAATTTATTTTGCGAGGAAGAGAAAACACATCTCTTCTTGTCCCTAAATTGCTACTATGAAGAATTCTTCCCACCAGAGGATCAATGAAACACCACCTCTGTACATCCATGAAGCTCACCCTAACCCAGAGCTGACAGCAAAATTGGCCACAAGTAGCTTCCAAGTCAGAGGAGCTACCACCACAACTTACAGAAATGCAAAACAAGGGCTATTTTTTCCAGGAGAAACCTGAGGAGAGAACAAACCAGAAGAACTCACAGATCAATTTTGACTTCTGCATGGAGCCATCCCCAGCTATGCTGGGATCTGACGTTGTTCATTCCTTCCCATTTAAGCCCTTCCTGTCAATCATTCTGACAGAGTGGGAAACTGGTGCTACAAACATGGAGACAAGCTCAAGAAAGATAGGAGTTTGTTCCCCTTCAAGTCTTATCTCACAGAACACTGCCAGATGCCACAGAAATCTAGAATAACCACTGTGACCTTATCTTGCAAGATAACATGACCTCACATGTCCTGTGGCTCCCGTGGGTGTTGAAGGTACAGATGCTTTTCCCAGAAGCAAGCTGTAAGTGAGGAGGACAATCAGAAGTGCAGTCACCTTGCACCCAGGACTTGCAGCAAGCCTGGGCGTTTTCTTGTACCTGTTACCAGTGTCCTACAGAGAAGTGGGGAGGAAGCAGCCATCAGCTGGGAGCTGCTCACCCGGCCCCTGCTCCTCAGGGACCGTGTTCTGTCTCTGTGACAAAGCACATACCCGGGTCTGCAGGCCAGTTTCTATGTGTGTGGTCTTCTCCTTGTGCTGATCAAAGGAATTCTCTAAAAACTCCTTAATGACCACCAGACCCCCCATTCTGCACTATGTTTATAGGTGTTTCCATAAGGGCATGATCTCAAAGCCTAAACTGGAATGGGGCATCCCTTCTATGTGCAGAGTGCCATCCCTTCCCCACTGCCTTCAGATCTGAGGCAAAGACAAAAGACCACCAGCTCATAAATAAAAGAAAGTCCTCTCACTACCTCCCCCCACACCCATCCTACTATACAAATACCACACTCTCTTGCTGTGAGCTTCCTAAGTATTGATTCTTTTCTATTAAAAGCTTCCAAAAATGAATAAAATTAGAAGTATATAGTGCTTTAAGAAAATAATCATTATACACAGCCCTTCTTTGCTTCTGCTACATTTCTCTCACATTCAGTACAGCAAATGTGCTGTATGTTCTCCTGCTACTGGCAGAGGCAAAATAAACAAAATAAATACTAACAGTCATTAATGACCACATCTACCAGCCAATGTTTTTTCAAAGCCATCACTCCAAGAAGGATGGACCTACTTCAGTCAGGCTTTCCTTTGCATATGTGTGAAAATGAAAAAAAAATTCACAGACCTTTGCTGTTTAGAGAAGGAAATGAGATTGTGGTTACTACTACTGTAATAAAAGTTTACCACTAGCCCAGGACAGGGATGATGGCCATATAACAATATTCATTGCAGAAGAATAGAGAAAGGCTACATCATATGAAGCTTTGGAGAAAAGGATAAATCTAAGCAGGGCAATAAGTGGGGTGAGATTTGCTTAGGGCAGGTCAGGGGGATATCTTACAAGCAGCATTGGTAGGAATCTGGTGAGCAGCAGAACACAAGATCAAGAATGAATATGATTAGAAGATTCATTGGTGGTTTTTTTGCACTGCAGAGCAAGCACTGCCTCTGTCTGGAAAACAGGAGTTTTCAACAACAAATATTAAACCCATGTTATATTGAAAAAGGAAAATAGTTGCTTTTAATCACAGTGTGCCTTTATGATAAAACTTCTCTCTGATGGAATGTGTAGCTGGTTTGGCTGAAAGAGAGTCAGAAAGACTTTAAAAGACTCTAAAAACTTCAGGAATAAGTGTGTCCCCATAAGCTCTCCACCCTGCACTAGCCAGGTTAGTTAGCATTCCCTGACATGCTGGCAGTTCTGCAGACAGGGTAGTAATGAATGAGGTTTGCTGATATTTGAAACAGTCACTGTACAGAGAAATCATCCACTTTCTAACACCCTGCTCCAGCTGTGTATAACCCCACTGAGATCCAGAGATTGCCCACCATCAGATACTTACATTTTCTCTGAATATAAAAGCCAGGATTGCAGCTGAAAGCTCCGCCAGGAAGATTAACAAAATAAACATGAAGAACTGGAAGAGAGAAGATAAAAACCATAAACATAGCCTTAAATGTCTGGAATAGGTTGTAGGAATACACCAAAGAGATGGAAAAAATAACTAAGGAAACTTTTTTTCCCCCTGACAATTAAGAAACTGTATGAAACAGTCACTTGAAGCACACACATTCCCTCTCTGACCTCATCACAGGACATGGGATCTTGTGACACTTTTGCCTGGTTCTAATGAGTAAAAGTGTATAAGGTTACAGAACCCATAGCATCCCCTGATAAACCTGCACCAGGTCAAACTTGTAAAGCCCACTTTGATGCAAAAGTTATATAATTGTGGACATGCTCATAGAGGTTAAACTGTCCAGACACAAATATAGGTATCACGTGTCAACGCACACACACCCCCCTGACTGCAATACAAACAACACAATTTTATTGTAAATATAATCACAGCTTATCTTGTGTGGAAGGAGGAGGTAGGATATACCCTCAAATATTCATATCTATGACCTAAAATGGGCTGTTTAAATTTCAGGACAAAATTAGCTCTGGTTACTATCCCCCACACACAATGGGGTGGCACTGAGTTAAGTACTAACCACACAGGACCTCTACAGAAAGTTGATAATACACCATAATAATTTAATTTGGTTATGCAAGTACCATCCCTGTCTTGTATGGCATCCAAAGTGTGCATATTCACATCCTTAAGATAAGAGCACACTGCAGACTTGACAGAAAGCACAGCCTGCACACTAAAAGATAGTGAAAGGGAAACAGGCCTCCAGGTTGAAGTAAAACTTTTTACACTTATGTCATCATAATTTTACGAAAAGGGAAGGAAAGTAAAACAGAGAGGCACATGGTTGTTCAATCTAAGCTGGAACTATAGTTCATCCTGTTGCCTTTGCAACCTTCTGCTGCTTCAGTCTAAAATATGGTTTTCAGCTTGCCAAAGGCACCTTGTTTCAGTGAGGTTACCAAGCCTGAGTGGTCCACTGTGCCTTGACCCCCAGCCCACAGAAGTAAATCAGATGCACTTCAGAGGGCTCATCCCCAGACACTGGCATGCTGCTGTGAGGGTGCTGCTCCTGGGACCTTGTCTACCCAGAACACTCAGGTACTCAGGAGTGTTTCCAGCCCAGGATGAGTGATGGGACTCCTGTGGGCTTCCACTTCAGATTCTGCCAGTTCTTGTGACCAGTCCTCAGTGACACTGATGCCTTGTGCTAACTTGATGCTGCTTCGGTCATTATGAAACAGTAAAAAGAACAGACAGGGATGTGCCCTTTAACATCCTTAAAACAGTGAATGTTGGTGCTGAGGAATAGCTATAGGGACAGAGCAGAAAGTGGCTAGATTCATACTCTCTCCCAAAATGGCATTTATTTCCATTCTTGTAGACAAAATCATGGACTTGAGTAACCGTAGGTCTGAACTAGGTGGACATTTTTTACATTCTTATTGCCATAAAGAGAAATTACCATTTGAATCAGCCTGTCTAAAATTCAAACAGGCCAAGAATCTGCCCCCAGATTTTGAGATTATTACAGAACTGAGTAAATATTAAGACATTAACTCAGTCTTTGGCATTGTGTGAGAAAGGCAAAAGTGAACGGAGAACCCTGTAAGACCACATCATGTAGAGGGTAATAAAATTGGTACATGTTACCAATGAAGATAGATGAAGCAACAAGTAAAAATAAACACAAGAGAAGTCTGGATTTTTTGTGAGAAGTTTGTGTGAGAAGTTTATAGAAGGTCTTTCTCAAACAGAAAACAGGCAGACAGGGCTAGAAGTACTATTGTGATCACCAAGCAATTATTTATAAACACTGTCTGAAAGGCTGTGCATTGTGCGCTTCAATAATGGAGAGAGAATTCAAACTATCTGCTTGGAATGGGCAAAATGTTGTTTTGTTGTCAATTATCAGAGATTTAAGTGATTTTCCCCCACTGGAAAAGCACGTGCACAACCCTATCACATTTGTCTTCCTGTTTCTGCAGTGGATAAAAAAAAGAAAAGGAGCCTGGGCTCAAATGACAAAACAAGAAAAGTCAGATGAGCAGAGATTTTGGTTTTTTAATAGCATGCTGTTGCTTGATTTTACTGAACTAGTTAACTCTCTAATTTATTCTTACTGCTAGAGTTTTCTGTGTGGCTTCTTTTTTTCCTGCTCAGAGACTGTTTTAATTTCACCACAGGAGGGCAAAGAACAAGTGATGAGAATGAAGACGCTTTGCAAATTCACATCATCATCCATCAAGGGATCTCAGCATAGTCACTAAGGTCTAAGGTGGTGATCAAGTGATTAATCCCATCACCCTGCTAATTGCATTTCATTTACTGATTACTGGGAGGCACATGTTCACCCAAGCTTCAGCACAGGTCTGTGCAGAAGTGGAAGCAGTCATTCCCAGATTATCTGTGATAAGCTTCATTATCATTCCCAAACTGATTTACACTTATATTGTGCACTCTGCATTACAGATTTCTAAGTTACAGTAGGAAAAAACCCACAAGGAGCCATTAGGGTTGATGAGAAAAAGATAGATCATCAGTGTTTCAGAACTTGCTCCCATTCTGCATTTGAAGGAGAGTCAAAATCTTCTTAACGTGTTTTCCTTCCAAAAATTAAATTGATTACTGATATGTGAGAGCACAAAGGAGCCAGCTGGTTAATGCATGGGACACAATAACCTCATATTCAAATTCAAGCTTGACACTTGACATTTGAACACAGATACTCCCCACATCCAAGGTGAACATCCTAAGAAATGGGCTCCCTCAAAAATTTTGCCTCAGCTCCAGATGGTGGTTACAGGAGTTTTCACAGAAGTGGTCTATTAGAAGTTTCCACAAAATAATGCTTTGTGTTTGTTTTTCATAACTCAGCCAATGTTCCAGTTTCAGAACTGCTGTTCCAAAAAGAGCATCAACCATCTTTAACTCAAAGGACCTGAACCTGCATTTTTATGCTGAGAAGTTTGAGGGGCTACTATATCCATTTCACAGGAGTGCAAAACAGGATGCCTGCATTTGAAACTAAGCCAAATGAAGCTAACATGGGCTCTTCTTTTAACAAAGCTGAATTCAAGTGCACAATTTATCCTGAATTCAGGTACACAATTTATTTGTACCTGAATTCAAGTACACAAATATCCCTTGGTACACAATTTTGTACATTCAATAGTACTTTGGATTCTGATTTTTACAGTGTTGTTTTGCAGTCAAAGGACCTTCAGGACAAGTCATTCAGTGTCTGATTTACAGGCCACTGTTTGTTCCTTTTAGGTTCCACAGCGATGGGGTTATTTTTTACCAAAAGACAAGCAGCATAAT
Organism: Passer domesticus; assembly: GCF_036417665.1. NCBI lineage: Eukaryota > Metazoa > Chordata > Aves > Passeriformes > Passeridae > Passer > Passer domesticus. The sequence goes on from NC_087479.1 coordinate 40,438,219, forward strand.
GAAAAATAAAAGTCCTTGCAAACACTGAAACCAGAACCTAGAGAACATGCATCTGTCTTGTCCCTTCTTTCTTCTGTTTACATTTGGACTAAAAGCTTCAGACATACATTATGCATCACTGAAATCTCACTCAAGCAGCTCTCTGGCTCATCAATTCTTTAACAACTTTGTAAGTGGACTTGATTTGATCTAGCAACTTCTCCCCAGGTACCACCCCCACAAAGACTTACACTCTGTGTTTTGCAAGTGTTCCCAGTCTCTCTGGCATACAGTCATGAATATTTTGCCTATTCAGTGTCTAAAACATACTCCTATCAGACTCTGGGTTTCACAGATGTTTTAAGATTAGCTGATTTTAAAATCAACTGGTGTGGCCCCAAAAAAGAAGTTACAAACATATTTCTTCTCCCTCATCCAAGTACTTCATGCTGCTGAAAATGAGATGGCTGGATGTTTAGCTGAGTTGGTGTTGATACAAAAAGCCCTCAAAAATCTGACTGATCAAAATGGAACAATAATTCCTTGTCCAGTAATTACTTTTAGAGTTTCTCCTAGTCTGGGGCATTACTTCCAGCTCATATTTTTCTCACATTTTGTTCAAAATAAAATAAAAATGAAGGTAAATAAATAAAGCAGCAGGGCTCAGAACTATTTCTAGGAGTAAGAAAAGTAATAACCACAAAATTGATTGTACTGGAGTATAACTAAAATACATGGAGAAACATTCAAACCTGTATCAGGAGAGAACATGGCCAAGAGCTCCCTTTTTCCAGCCAGGTCACCAGTCTGTGTGCAGCAGACTGAAAATATTACTCTCCCCTTCACTTACAACAACATTTCTCATCAAACTTCATTTTTAGTTTCTTAATCTGACAAGGACAGGCTTTGAAGTAACTTCAGACTCATTGGGCCTCATCTTTTCCATTTTATTAGGTTCCTCTGGGCAGATCTCCAGAGACTTCACAGGTGATACATTTATTTTTCTGATTTACTTCTGAGATGAATCACTAGAAATCAAACCCAGAGTGGCTTCCCCCAGAAGGGCTCTCATTTGCAGGCTATGAACTCCAGGCATATGGGAGCCAAGGGCTGGAGAGAATTTATCTCAGTGAAGCCACGCTCATCTCTAGGAAAAGATGGGTTTGCATTCAAGAAAGAGGACTTTCCTGTCCTGTTTAAAGTTAGAGATAAGCCTTTTTTGAACCATGGAGTAGCTGTGCAAGACACAAGCCTAACAAAATACAGTAAGAACAGGATTTTTTAAAAATGAAAAAAAAAAAAAAACCAAACCAAAACCCACAACAAACCCAAAGTGCCACCAGACCCATTGGGAGAAACAAAAAATCACATTTCACAAAAAAAACCAAACCAAAACAAAACCACAAAAACAAACAAACAAACAAAAAAAATAAAAAGAAAAAGAACACTAATGGTCTTTGTCTTTCAGTACATAATTGGCAATGCTTTCCAGAAGGAGATAATGGCTGGAAATCCTTCAGTATTCGAACTTGGGAGGAGTGGGGGGCAAGGGCAAAAGTGACTTATTTATTTGTAATTATTGATGACCACCATGGGCTGAAATTTAATCCTGTCATTCAGGGGAAAATTTGTCCAAAGGTATCAAATCTGGTTAATTTTAGGAACAGAGTAGGCTGCATCAGGGAGTGACCAGCTATTGAGAGCAGCAATGACAGCAGTGACTGCTATGATGCAGTTCTGGGCTGGGCATTTCTGCTGGCATGGGGGGCTCCCCTGCACAGGGGCTGTACCCCAGTGTTCCCTCCTTTGTTGTGGACCCCCAAGGAATGAATCTACAAGTGGAACAGTAGGTTTTGAGTAGCCAAGAAAGGACCATTTTTGGTCAGTTTATAAATGTAGAAAAGGACCAAACAACCAAATGGGGTTAATTCAAATGAAAACTTAAAAAGGCCAAAATATGCTCCCAGACTGGGCTCAAATCTATATAGGTGCAAAAGCAAACTATCTGTATTTCTAGCAGTGCGTAGAAGTATCCTAAGTGTACTTATCATGTGAAGGAATAACAACTACAACAGCAGACACCCATTCCCGTGCTTATCCCAGCCATTATCATCTATCCAGTCACCCCTACAGGAAGGGCCAAGAGGCCAACAGGAACTGCAAGGGCACTTACAAAGAGCAGGAGGCATTTGTTCTCACGGATGGCACCACAGCAGCCCAGGAAGCCCAGCAGGAAGAGCATTGCTCCCATGGCCAGCATGATGTACGCTCCCGTGAAGAGCAGGGGGTTGGCAGCCACGATCTCTCGAAAACCTGTGGGATCCACAATGACCCAGATGCCGAGTCCCAGCAGGCATGCTCCTCCCAGCTGTCACAGCACGAGGACAGGAGAGAGAGGGAGACGGGTCAGCATAAAACAACTGCTATAGAAAAATGAATTCATTGCTGTCTTTTGATCAAAGACGTTAATTTGGGGAATTTGTGTTTCTGCAAAGGTATGCTGTGCAGGTCACTTCTGACATGCTACTCTTAGTATCTCTTGCTCAATAAATGAATCACTTGCAGCAAAAGGACCTTTCTTTCTTCCTTGACACATAACTCTACCAACTGTTTACTCCCTCCCTACTGCTAAAAGACAGTCTTGATCTGCTGCCACATCTGTAGAGGACAGTTCATGTGAGCCATACCTGCCACAGAGGCCAGGGTGGCTGGGCACTCCCACCCTTCTTTTCAAAAACAAAAACAGCTAAGAATGACTCCGCATGTGGTAGGGAAATTACTGCTCCTGAGTGAAAACCTCAGCAGGGCACCCAGGACTAGAAAACAATTTCTTCTGCCATTCAAGGATGAACTATGTGCATCATTAGTTACAGCTTTCCCTGTGGTTTCCCCTGTCAAGGACAGCAATAACTCAGACAACAGTGACCACTGTGCTGCCTTGCTGAATGTTTGGGCATCTTTGGATGCTGCAAAATGCTCAGTGATTGCTAGTGCACAGCAGAGGGGATATTCTGTATTGTGGCAACTTTACCACACTATAGCCTACCCTGCTGGGCAACAGCAGGATGCTGGAAACAGGGATCCAGAAAAGAAAATAAATTCCAAATACTTACAAATATAAAGAAATTGAAAAGAAACATCAGGTATTTCATGCAGCTCAGACAGTCTCCCTCCATGGTCTTCAGGGTCCTTTGTCCAATTCCTCCTGCAAAACAACACCACTTTCTTAGCAGGCTCATTTTTATTGGAATGACACAATCCTATCTCCAATCTATTTGTATTTCCCCCAAGACCCTGTGGAGTTCATTATAGAGAGGAGCTCTTTTCTTACCTGAAGGGGGAACACAGCACAGGCTAGTAAGAGATAATGATTGCTGCTTGATCCTTTTGCATTCTTAAAGGTCTGAAGGTGAACACAGAAGTGAAGGGAAAGGTTGCAGGAGACCAAAGGTCTAGCTTTACTTGCAGAGTGAGATACTGGGGAAAAAAATATCCCTCTGCACATGAAGAATTTCCCCCCCACACTCCTTAAAGCTTGTCAAGTCTAAGAATCACTGAATGTACCTGTCTATTTCACACTGAGGAAAGGTCATATTGAAACAGGAGCCAGAACAAGCTGTGCCCAGTTAGAAGACACACAAAGAGCATTTGGGACATGCTATCTTGTATGATATCTTCATACAATCTCCCTCTACAGAATGAGCACCACACAAACACGGACAACAGCTTCAGGGAAGCTTGTAGACATTTGGGCTTGGAATGACAGCAGTGTGTGGACATGGCAGGGCTCAAGGAGGACGTCCTCACGTGGTTACTCAGCCTGGGCACAGCACCTGCTTGCCATGCACTGTGAGATGTTCCTGAACCAGCGAGATCCTGCTGCTCTATGCCCCACCCTGCACAGGTCCTTTGCTAGAAGAACCCATGGATCAATGTTGCTAAGCTTTTGAGGCCAGGAAAAAATGCTAAGGAATCTTCACCAGTTCTGAAACTCAGTGTCTGATTTAGACAACAAACTGCTTGGCCAGTGCTTCTGTTGGGAGAGCAGCAATAAATCCTGACCAGGTGAGGCTACACTGGAGAAAAGTTCCTGCTTGCTGTTTATGTAATGAAGTGACTATGTGTCCAAATATGCAAATATATCACTAAGTACCCTAGAGGGACAGACAAATAAATACATAAAATAGTAAAACTTCCACTGAAACAACACAGTCATGGCACTGTGCACAGATGGAGCCATACTTTTGCAAACCCAGAGGCACAGGTTTGCTTGGCTCCCCAGAGGAGCCTTCCCAAAGCTCACATGCTTCTTAATGCATCTCACTCCCTTTCTCACTAGAAATGCCATTCCCTAACAGACGTGTATCTAATGATATGCTATGTTAGCAAAGTCCATTTAATTCACTTAAGAGAAAAAAACTGAAATTATCCAAGATTTTCTCCAGGCCAGAAATAAAACTGCCTTTCACTCCATTGTTTTTGTTAAACCAGAAAATCTGTGAGTTCTCTAGAGCCTCACAAGATGCTTTCCTCTGTGACCGTAGAAACTGCTCTGCTTTAGCCAAAGAGCTGAGAAAATCCATGGCAGGCAGAGCTCCCAGCACGGGGCTGCCTGAGGTAAGAGCCAGATTTTTGTTACACAGTGTGTGTTTGGTACTTTCACTTGATTAAAATCAAATCAATTCCTTGTTTGTGAAAAAACAGGCTGAGATACAAACAGTGTTTCACAGAAGCTCATGTGGGCTGCTTTCTCTCTACAGCTACCTGTACCTGGGGCAGGACAGCAGCATGCCTCTGCTGGCTGGGTACAGCCCAGGGAACTCTCTTTGCTAGAGGAATCCTGGAAAGATCCACCTTGCTTCTGGAGAAACACAAACCTGAATCTAAACCTGAGGATGTTTTTTCTTTACAAAGCTTATTTTCTTATACCCCTGATACATAATTGCTCTGCCCAGAGAAATTCAAGGACCAGATGGTGACTACAGGAGTTGGGGTAGGGCGCAGAGCTCAGATGGGCCTGCAGGAGATGCCCACAGCTTCCTGACACTTTTTAAAGCCATGTCTGCAAATCTGACAGAGAAAATGGATCTGGAAGTCCAGAAGGCAAAGGAGCTGGGCAGGGAATTCTTCAGTTTCATGGGAAAGGTGAGCCTTCAGCTCCACTAACACATGACTTGAACACTAGAGAGGGATACGAAAACACAGACAAATCAATAGGGTACTGGGATTTCAAAAGTCCCACAATTACTGTCACCTAGATGTTCCCATCACCACACTAAAAATTCATGCTCCAGTGAAACATAGAATGGCTAAATCTTGGTAAATTAGCCAAAGTCTTAAATTTCAAAGTCCTGCTGCCTTAAGCACCCACCTGTGTGATCCATATTATAGTAGACTTTGTTTAAAAAAAAAATGAACAAAACCCAAAACAGTTTGGCCTTGTTGTGGCACTATACATAACTCACACACCCCATATCATCACCCACATGAAAAACAATGCCTGTGGTCCAAGAAGCAGCAGCTCCTAAGCCTAACACTGTTATTGCTGCTTTGTAGTGTTGGTAAATGATGTTCCTGCTTTACTTTATTTCCGTGTCTGGGACTGCTTCCTCTGTAAGGTGAGCAAGCTCCCTTGGGGCTGCTGTGATTTACATGAGCTGAACACAGGTCTAGTTTTATTTTCAAAGACAAACACAGGCTATGATTGTTTGCATCTCTCCCACCTGCCCATCCTCTCAATATGTTAAAATGTTTTCCAGCATAAGAAGGGAAGGAATATTTTAAATCCAATGAGTAATCAGATTCTGGAAACTTAACTCTCCAGAAGAACCAGTCAGTCACAAAGCTTGGGAGTAGCATGAACACAAAGCTGAGCACACTCACCTTTGACAAACAAGGGCTTCCTTCTTTGTTTGGGAAAGAAATTATCCCCAGCAGTGGTACTAGGCTCAGATTTGTAATTCCTGAACCCACTACGCTTCTCACAGCAAAGCAATAACTAAGTGCAACCTTACTCATTATGCTGTGCTTCAGATCAAGACCACACCCACTGGGGCTTTCAGATTCCAAAATTCTTCCAGTCAGGATGAACAAATGGAGCTCAGGGGCAATAATGTGAGCTCTGGGCTGGTAAAGTCAAGAACAAACCATATCAGAGTTTCCACATCAGAAGAACTCAATGCAAGCCTCCAATTAGCTTTGCTAATTAGCTGAAGGTACCTGGAGTCCCTGATGACAGGCTTCATGGCTAAAATGACTGACATTAAAGGACAGTCCTGAATCACAGAGATGGGCTTTCATTCTACTTTTCTTTTTAAGCCATACACACAAAGAGCAAATTATCTGAGTTACTCCTACTACACACTGATACAAGTGTGATAAGAACTGAATGCCTATGTCCTAATCTACCTTTTAAAAATACCTTCACTCCCCTTCTCCAGGCCCCAGATCTGTGAGAGATTAAGTTCTTCTCTGCAGGAGACATTTAATGCTAAGCAAACATGAACAGTCAGAACTGCAGAAGACAGCGGCTGACAGATGCTGTCCCTGGCTTGTCCCATCTCAGACCCGTGAGACACGAGATGGATTTGTTTCTGCCTGAAATGTAGCCATAAATGTTCAGCTTATTCTTAAGCACATTATTCTATATTTCTCTCTCCCCTGTATCCTCCATTAATTTTATCTAGGAAAGGGATGGGGAGGCTAAAAGTCCCCAGCAGTGTAGCCAGGAAACACAGCCCAGCTGCTGTAATCAGTTAGGAATAAAGTCTAGTTTTTAAGGCAATGCATTTTTTTGTTTTCCAGCCACTTCCTTCCTTTTGTCATTTGCTTTGCATGCCTTGCAGCTGCCTTGAACTTCACATTTCTAAAGGCAGCTGCCCAACCACACCCCTCCAAAAGGCCTCCAATTTTTCTCTTTGCTGCGACTGACATTTCCTTCAACCCCTATATTCCTTTAACACTGGATTGAAACCCATGGATTCACTTAGATTACTTCTTTACCTTTGCTTTGAAGAAGGAATCACTGAAAAACTTAGGTTGGACAGGACCTCTGGATTTCACTGAGTACAAGCACCCACTGCCTCCAACCTGGGCCAATTGCAAATCTGATCCAACTTCAGAGTTAGAGCAGGCTGCTTAGGGTCACGTTACTTAAGTTTTGAATGTCTTCAAGGACTGAGGCCCCCCCCCCCCCATCTCCCTGGACACCTCTTCCAGAGTTTGACTCTCCTTGGTAAAAAGACTTTTCAAAACAGCTGCCCAAGGTGTGTCTGAGTTACCTGGTGGCAAATGCAACAAGAGCATCTCATGGATGTGCCAGTCTTTCAGAACTCTCAGGAGCACCTTATCTTCACCAGTCTCAATCCTCACATCATCTGTATTTTATCACTCCTACCCTCTACTGAAAACAAGTGTGTGAACCATTTTCCTTGCTCATCCCTAACAGGCCACTACAAACAATTTATCTTTCAGTGTAGAAATTCAGACAGATTGACTGATTGCTCATCACAGTCTCCCCATCTCAAATACTTCATAGAAAACACAGAATAACAGAGATTGAGAGAGATGTCAACATGTTCTCTTGCTCTCATGCAAATCACTTTTTCAGTCACTGCTCTTCTATCACATGATCTGTGTATATCTTCTCACAACATAAATATCTCTTTGCTGTCAACATGCATGAAGAACTTGTCCACTGAACTGATGCTGAGCTGTTGCTTCCTCTAAAACGTTAGAACCAGTTCTGCAGTACTTCCTACAGAACATTAGCCTGTGGCTTGAGCAGGAATGATGCCAACTCACACCTACGTTCATAGCCATACACAATGCACCATGTAAAAGCAGAAGAAGTGTTTGAAGTTCTCCAGAACCAGTGCCAGGTAGCCTTTAAAGGTATTAGAAAATATGGACTAGATTCTCTTTCAAGTAAATGTATTGATTTCTAGAAGCTGTCCCAGATAAAATGTCACTGGAAACATCCCTGAAGCTCTAAGCTGCACCAGTGGCAAAGGGTCACCACCACTTGGCATTGCTCCATGGTGTCCCCTCCCCAGCAGTGTGGCAGGCCACCCTTTGGCTTGCAGGCACGGAGACTTGGCTCAGCATGCTTGCCTTCCTTCCCAAGTACACCTCCCCTTAAGAGGATTTCTGTGTTCACTACCTGCAAGCAGCATTCAACTTTACACCAGGGGTAATCTTAGGTGGAATCTCCTAAGAGAACATATCTAACAGGAAGAGCCTTCCAGAACATCCTCTCAGAGCATTATTTTCACACAGTCTGCTCCTCTAGATGCAAGAGAGATTAGGGACAGTTTCATAAGGAGTTTCATAAGGAAGGATGACTTTCTACAGTACCTCACTGGTGACACAGTGGTAGATGAGCTGTGTATTTCTTACTGCCTCCAGCACACCATAGCCACCCTTAAGCTGCTCCAACAGAGATACAGAGAATGTACCTGGCATACAGAAAGAGCAAGCCATTAACAGCACTCACCTTTACTAATCTTGGGACTTGAAGCACAGTGTCTCTTTCAGTGTTTAATTGTCTGTGTGTCCCATGTACCTCCTTCTATCCAAGCTTGTCCTGTAAGAGAAAAATATGCAATTACTGAAGTCAATAAAATGCAATCATGTTAAATACACAATTTATTAAAACACACCATCCTGATGAACGTGCTCAGTCTAATTGCCACCTTAATTTGGTGTACATTAGCGCTAATGAAGAGCTTTTAATACCCAGTGAGGGATTCAATTCCTCAGAATCTCTTTAACAATCTTTGGGGGTGTTTTAAATGCCTGCAGACCACGTGTAAATATATAGTCCCACTACACCTGCACTTCATACCACAAGAGGACTAGATTAATACCAGCTGCACCTTCAATATTTTATAGGAGGTTTAGACAAACTTTAATCTGCTGTGACTTTACAGCCCATTTACTGGGAAAATGGAAAAGGCAGGAAGGAAGATGGAATGCATCTTTGGGAAGCCCAGCCATTAGGAGCAGCAGCGTAAATGTTGGGTGCTATCCCTCATTCTTCCAGCCAGCTGTCACACCAACCAAGTTGAGCAAACTGTTTCCTCTCCCTCTGCCTCATTGTCACTGCCTGGGAAGCAACAACAGAGAGGGACAGTAAAGCCACAGCCCTGGCCACCCAAAAGTTGTAGATATATGGGTGCAGGCAGGGGAACTCAGGTGCAGACTGCCACTGTCCTCAAGGTAACAATCACGGTTTTCTCAGCAAGTTTTCATTTCTGCCCACACAATGCTAATGAGAGCCTTTGACTAGGCAGAGGTGAGGTGAGACTACAGACTAATGTGCAAGACACACATGTTTGACTCTTGCTTTCTCAGGGCACCCACTCCTAGATTGCTTTTTCCACGCATCTGACACAGCCCCAACTCCACATTGCAGGGTCTGGGGGGAAGGGGCAGTCTTTCACTCTTCAAAGAACACCCCATGCCATAAGAGTCCAATATTCACATAGGGCTCAGCACTGTAACTCAGTCACTCATCCTTCAAAAATGGTTTTGGCATACTTGCAGCTTTGCTGGAGCTGCTGCTTCCCTGTGAGACACCAGATAATCACCTGGGTATCTCCCTGCTTTCTCAGTGCCAGGATTTCATCATGATTTCTGGGAGTGGGTGCATTTAACATCTGTTTCCCACAAACATTTGTAAATGTGCCTTTGAAAATTGCCTGCCATTAAGACTTCTGTGAGTAAAAGTCTATCATTTGTTGTTGGCAGGAAGCAAACAAGGAGTTTCAAGGTGGCTGAAACTATTACAATATAAAACATACAATGAATATTCATAGACCTTTTGTTTTGCATTAATCCCTCACATTTAATGCCCTTCCTCTGTCACTGTAAACCTACATCTCTAGATGAAGAACAGGGATGGCTTCCCCTTGGAAAACTGGAGGGTACAAACATCTCTTGCCAATCCAGCTGTCTCTGCTGGAAGTGCTGAAGGCATGAGCTGAGCAGGGGCTGAACTGCCCTTCTTCACAATGCTGGGTACAAGGCTGCTCCTGAGCAGTACAGCTTTTCCACCAGTGTCAAAGTTCAGAGGGTGCTGTCAGCCTAGGAGATGCTGCAGCAGGCTCAGCAGGTCTGAAGAGAGGACATCTAGGACAAGGGACAGTGCCTCACAGCAGAGAGCCCTTTTGGCATCAGAACCCAGTGCCCACACTGACCTTTGTATCTATTTCTGTGGTGTGTAGGGACACTTCATCCTGTGCTTTGCAAGTGTGATTAAGAGACAATTTCTTTGTTTGTCCTGTCCTGTGATGCCACTTGCTTGAGATAGATGCTGCCAAGAGAAGATAGCTCTAACTTTAAAGCAGAGATGACACTGTGCTATATAAACCTATCATTAAGAAAATAACCAGAATGATAGGATTCCTGCTCCTACTGTGTGTGCATATAATTACATTCCTAGAAGCCCTCAGAGGTCTGCGTGGGAGAAGAGTTTTATTTTTTTATCCATCATAAGTCACAATATTTTAAAGAAATTACAGCACCCCAGAGAAGAAGAGTTTGAATGCTTCAGTAGGTACCAGCAGGTACTGTGTCAGAAGGGATGAAAGACTGCATTTAGTGCCAAGCAGCAGCAGTGTTCCACCTGACTTTGCTGCCTTAAAGGGGAGGAAGTCCCTGCCAAACAGATTCTCTTTGGTTAATAGCTACGATTTTGTCATTAGGGAGAACTGCACAAAGTGCAAACCCACCATGCCTAATTGTGACTCCAGCAAGCTGATGCCTTTAATTACAGTCTCTGGGGAAACACAGTGGGAGCAGGAGCGACAGCTGAGGCTAAGCCTCATCCTTGGGCTGGCCAGCTGTGGCTGGCACATTGTCCACAGCCACCACATCAACTCTCCTTGCTGAGCATTGGCTTCTCTTCACAGTCACACTGCAGCCCGTCCAGGAGCCGGCTTTGATGGAGGAAAAGCAGCTAAACATGTGCCTCCTGCTGGTACCAGGCTGCGAGAAAGGCAGCTGGAGCTCCGGAACAAAGAGGGATGGGACAGAGAGGGGTTGAAAGAGACAAAAGGCAGCAAGTGAAACAAGAAATTACTGCAGTGTGCAGGATGAAGAAGCAAGGCCTGTGTTTGTGAGAAATCTGGCTTGTTGACTAGAAGAGGAAGGGCCACCAGATGAACCCCTTAAAAACATTGTGTTTCACAAGGGCTTCTAGCTACTGCCAGTCCTCTGTGCTCACATTTGCAGGGTCAAGATACACTTAAACACATGCCAGCCCATATGCTCAAACAAAGGAGAAGCTGAAGACAAGTCATGTCCTGCTGGATCTCGGTGTCAGGTCAGTGCTTTCACAGTGAAGGGTGAGGAGAAACATCTCTGTGGAAGCTGGATCAGAATAGTTTCATTCCCTTGCAGTGGTTTCAGAAAAAAGGTGAAACACCTTTTGATTTAGAACTGGACCTTGGCACAAGCTGTCAACCCCATGTGTTATCCTGTAACTATTGCTCCTCCATAAATAACTGTTTGTTCTGGAATTTCATAGCATTTGTGCAGCACATTGTTGCTATGACACAACTACATTACTTCATGTAAATCCAATTAGATCCCAAAGTGTACTGTGTAACTGTAATCGGCCCCTGTGGAGCAGCCATGAGGGGACCTGCATAAGGCCATGCAACTGGATACTAAATTACAGTCAATCTACCTCCTCTTTAGTTGCATTAAAATGCTAATATCACTGTAACGTGGGCCCATTTACCAGCCATGACTGCCTTGCCTTGCAACACTGGAGTGAATGAGCCTGTTGCACTGCCTCAGAGCATTTAATTCCTCAGTACAGTTGAGTGAGCAAAGCCCTTAGGGGCATCTTATACCTGCAAACAGTAACCTGATTGGCTTTTATAACACTCAAACCATATGAGGCTTGTGACAGTGTTTGAACGAACTGGAGCTGCCTCCAAAGCTACACTAAGTTTCCTACACAAGCAGAGCAACTGGGTCTCATCTCATCCTGATTGCTTTTAACAAAGGCACATTTCTGCCCCCAAAAGCCTCTGTGTGTAAGAGCACATCAGTCTCACACAGGAGGACAAAGAGGGCTGGACTGAACCCCTCTAAATTTTCAAATAAATAACAGCAGCTTTACAACGAAGCTACTAATACAAGTCTTCCCCTCTGTTTTATATTTGCAACTTTGCACATGAGATCATACGGAGGTAAAACCTCCCACACGTGCACAGACATTCAGAATGGAAATTCAGAAGTCCCAGAGCAGAACCAATTCTAAATGCTGTAACATTTTGAAAAGTGCTAGGTTATGTGTTTGAAGTGCCAGCATGGCTTCAGGCCACAGACCACTCTGTTTCAGCTGGTGCAAATGTGCACACTGCACCGTTCAAAACATGAACTGCTTGCTCACTTTGGCCCCTTCCCAAGGAAAGTTCCATAGGTAATCACATCTGGCTCTTTCCTACAGCTTCTCACACACAGGAACCAGCTGTCTCAGAAAAGAAGATCCTGCATACACAACCAAAACATATGATAGCCTGCAATTCTTTTGAGTTCTGTCCCTTTTAAAAAAAGCCCTCAGCTCACAGGTGTATTTTCCCTTGTACTAACTGTAGTACAATGGAACCATATGGTACCGATTGCCTGCCTTTCTAAACAGATGACCCAGAGATTATATACACTGATACTCTAACAACATTAATTTTGTTTATTAGATGAGAAAAGCAGGGCTAAAAGGGGAATGGATGTGCTAAACCTCCTGACCCCCAATATAGCTCTCTGCTCATTAGTCCATACTGAGACCAGTCCCAAACCCATGAAAAAGATGATCACTTCTTGCTGACAAGTATCACTCTTTGTCAGGCATCTTCTGCCCCAGAAAGCTGTTATTTAGCAAACCCAAAGGGAGGCAGCTAACTTTGGCCTCCTATTTCTGAAACTATTTCCCTTCCGGATGGAATAAGTGTCACCCTCCTGAGTGGATCATGGAGCTGCAACACAAGCCAAGTGACATTACCCACTGCCATGTCAGCCACTGTCGCGTGTTGGAACACTCCACACGCTTGCACAGCATTGCAGACACTGAGGGGATTTAACACAAAGTCTAAATGCCTGCCACGTTTTCCCTGAGCCTGACACATCTCACCTTCACAAGAACTAGCTTCTCAGTGCTCTTTTCTGTTCTCCTTTCCTATAGGCCTGCTTTGTTTGCAGCAAGTGCCTCAGCAGTTTGTGGCATTTGTGATGGTTTTGAGAGATGCAGGAATAAATCTCAGGAACACTGGACAGTTGCTGTGGCAACCTTGTCCTCCTCAGACCATGGTTTTCAATATTTTAAGAATTTTCCCGATACTTGAGGGCTTCAGGGAAACAAGGCAGTGGAGAAAAAATATTTTAAAGTAAGGGTGGTACCAAAAGGGATTACTATAAGCCACAGGGCTTTTTTTGTCCTATCAGAAAGATGATGATGTTCATGTCCTTAGCAGGAAAAAGAAGCCATGACTGTCTGAGCAGAGGCAGAGGCAAGGGGCCATAGGTAAGGGAATTTGAAATCTCTGCTTGTATCATCTGTTTTGAGGCAGAATGGAGTTCCAAATCAATAGGTTAACTTCTTTTTGTTTTGTTTATTCTCAGTGTTTTCTCAAAAAAAAAAAAGGCAGAGGTGTGGAAAAACCAACCCACTATTTAGGATCCTTTGATTTGGGAAGTCAATTCCTTTTTAAAAAGAAATCTCAAACAGAACTTTGAATGCATTAACTATTGTACAAAAAAAAAAAAAAAAAAAAAAAAAAGGCCAAAAAACCAAAAACATAGCAACAACAAAAAACCCAAACACTCCCCCCAACCAGACAGAAGCCCCCCAAACCCCAGAAAACTAGCAAATTCTCTATTCACGATAATAGCCTACTCAGATATAAAAACAAAACAGTCAGTTTAGTCAGTCTAGAAAAGCAAAGATTAGGAAAAAGAGCCTGTAAGAAAAGCAGATTTTAAATGAGGGATCTCAGTAATACTAAATAATCCAGAAAATAATATTCCTGGAAATCTGAGAAGTGACATTATTAATCTGCTTCTGGTCATCTGTTAAATGTTTTTAACAAGAAGAATAATAATGCATCCCAAAGTGTTATGGATTCTTAACAAAAGAGGGTATTATAGGAAATACATGCATTTCACAAGCTGTAGGTGTGATATGTGCAGGAAAACTTGAATGCAGCAAAAGACATGAGAAATGACCCAGGAAGGATAGGCAGACCTGAAGTCTAAGTTAGCCTGCTTATAGTCAAAATGATACATATCTCATAAATATTTCATGTGCAAATCTAAACTGAGTTTCACTGTAATCAGCACCTTTAACTTACTCTAGCACATAAAATTGCAGCTAATGTGGTTTGAAAGGTAAATGTGACTGATCTAAACCACACCTGCTCCAATTAAGTATGAACACCCAACCACTCAACATCTTTTGCTACATGTATTTTTGATTTCAGATTAAGAGAGTGAACCATGGCCATAGCCCATGAGAGGGCTTCAGATGTTCTGCAGGAAAATAAATGAGAGTTAATAAATCCCACAATCTTGGCATATGTGTTTCTAAATGTTCTCTCTTCCTCCATAAGACATATACCCTAAGTGCTCTAGCAACCATCAGGTTCCAGGCACACAAAAGACCCCAAGCACAATTCATATATAGATGACAGGAGTAGAGGGACCGAGTGAGATATGAGCCAAGACTCAAAGGCTGGCTCCCAGCTGCTTTTGCTTTCCCAATGGATAACAGATACTGCATCAATACACACAATGTCATGCTAGTGAGTTTGCTACTCTCTTAACACCTCATTTTTCTCTCATCTGAACTTATTTTTAAAGCACTGTCCCCTTCTCCTTTCTCTTTGTCCTTACTCATGGCATGGTAAACATGAAAGACAGCATGGCTGGTTATTGTTAATGCATTTGAAAGTGCAGACCTTTAAGAGAGGGTTATTCTGGAACATGGCACGGTTTTCCTTGTTATTTGCACAGGCAGCTAATGATCATCCTAATAGCTTCTCTCTCTGAAGTCGTAATAAGCTTACAAATGAACCCATTCAGCACATATTAAAAAGCAAGGGATGCTCCTTTGATTACAGCCTTTATGGAAATCTCCGAATATTTGTTTTGTTGCTGCACAGCCGCAATTAGGACATGCTGCTGGGAGCCGGCTCAGCTGCCAGAGCACTGGGGTTTGGAGACACCTCCAGTGCCATAGCAACACAGCCACCTCTCCCAGCATCAGACACAGGGAGCCTGGCAGCCCTTCAACCCAGGCAAGCGGCTTCAGCTCCGGCAGAAATGAAGAAATAAAAGGTGCCTAATGAAAGTCCCTCCGCTGGCGCCTCACCTGTGTTTCTGAAGGAGCGCGGACAGCCCCGCGTGTGGCTCTGGCCAAGGAGCCGCGTGCTGTGCCCACCACGGCCCTGCCACGAGCACGGCGTGGGGCACACAGCCCCTGAGACAGGGCTGCACACCCCACCCTGCAGCCTGGAGGTGTCACTCTGCAGGAAAACTGGGCAACAGGGGGAACATAGGTTGGGGACACCTGAGGAGGCAGGGGCTTTGCATTGCTGAGATGCCAATATGGGGGAACTCGCTGCCATTGCCTCCTATCTTCCCCCTCCATGACCTCCTCCTTCCACACGTGGGAGGGGAACCAAATAACCTTATGGAAATCTCCTTACCACTTAACTGCTCAGAGGTTGATTTAAATCCCAGTTATACTGCTGACAGGCTTAAATCTTCTCCAAGGGGGGCAGGGGAGGGAGAATTAATGGATGTAAAAACCTGCAAAATTGGGGTTGTAGTTTTCATTAAGATTGATCAAGCATTCCACAACAACTAAAAGTTAGAAGACCATACCTTTTTTCCCCTAAAGGAAACACTATGAACAATATACATACTCTCTTTCTCAAATTATCCCTATTCCCTGAGCACAGTGCATATGTAGAAGTCTTAAGTGGAGAGACTTGGGGAGTAATTTATTTTTGCAAACAAAATCAGCAGCTTACGTGCTGATGACATGGATCCAGAGCCTTTCAGACAGCCTCAATGGGGTGACTTTCACCCACAAAAAGCATAACATCTCCTCTCACAAAGCTGGCATGCTAAACAAACCGCTTCTACTTTGCCTGAAAGCCAAGACCTTTGTATGGAACAGATATTTTCTAAATCTCCAGGAGACTGGCTGAGGTTAAAGCAGGTCAAACCATGTAATACAGATATCTTTGTGTTGATACTACCCACGGTGCCTATTAGGAAGGCCACAATTGTAAGAAACCTTTTCTCGTCAAGGATATTTAATACAGTGCCAGAGAGTCTCCCCAGGCAGTCTTTGTTTTAAGGTTTGTGAGCTTTGTGGGGAAAGGATTGGGTCTCTGATTGTGAAGTAGGTTTTTAGCTCTATTGTAACCTAAATAACACATGAGAGCAACACTGGAAACTTCAGTGCCAGCATGGCTTGCAAGAGCCCTGGGTATAGCCTGGGGCAAAACCTGGAGCCCATCAGTCATACATACACAGAAAAACTGGCATGCACTCACAGGGCATCCTAAGGACTCTCTCAAAACTGAAGCAGCAAATGTAACTATGGAAATGCTCTGGTTGCTTTACTCAGCTTCACTTCTGTTTTACCCACTGGAAGTCAGGACTTAAAAACTAAAGACATGAAACCTTTTCTAATTCAAATCAGAAGGGCTAGAACAATTACAAATGTGTCAGTGAATGATGAAGGTGCAAGCTGATCCCATGGCCTTAAATCAAGTACAAAAACAATTTGTAGATGGACTGATGAGTACCTTCCTCTTCCCACCCAAAAGAAGCACAAACACAGTCTGACCCAACCAGGCAATTCTGATTTTGAAAGTCTAGGCAACCTTCTTAGGGAGAACAAAACCAGATCTCTTATGAGGAACGGGACTCCACAGGCTAACTTCCGCATCTGTCAGGATTGGGCTGAATTCTGAATGCAAAGCCACACCAGTTTTCAGTGGCTGGAGCTCACTATACCCACACTTCGCTATGTCTCTTTTCTTGATCAACATGCAATGTGAAAGAAATGCTGCATTTCAAACCCCCATATTTTAAAAGTACCAAAATGAGGTTTGCAGAGCAAAGAGCCAAAGCAGCCTAGATTAAGGCTGAGAAAACATAGGAAACAACAGGGTGTTCAAGCTATCCTGAGCATAGAGAGACCACCCTTTGGGGACAATCTCCTAGTCAGGCCGCAGAGTTGCTCTGCATTAAGGACAAGAAAAGTTGTCTCAAGAAACACAGCATTTAACAGCTTCTCCCATCCCCACAGTCAGCATGGGGAGAAGAATCTTTCTGAAAACATTGTGGAGTCATGCCATGAAAATACATTTGACAATAAATTTTATGACAAATTTCATTACAAGATTTGTGGTTACCATTCCTAATGTCTGATGCACAAACCACCTTGCATCAGAACATTAATACCATTTAAGCCTTAGATTGCTTTCCACATTAGTCTGAAAGCCCTTTATGAAGCTGTGTCCTTTGTAAAGCTGATGTGGCTTTGCTCCAGGATGCCCAGCAAATGTCCCGGGCAGCTTCTGTGGTCTCCTGTTTAGTGCTCAAACCACTTTTAGATTCCAGTTCTGCTAACATCCCTCACAGAAATTCACAGACATTAGCAAGTCATTTCAAGCTGGTGTTCATCATCCTCTCCCACCTCCTGTATTTAGTATAATTAACAGCAACACTTATCTGTCACCCCATGGGGTTTCAGAGATTTAGTTCAGTATCCTATGAGAGTGCCAGGCTGCCTCTACTGAAAACAGGAAAAAACATACCCAGAAGACAGTATTCAAAATATTGTCATTTTTAGACGAAAACAAGTATTTTGAGTGACTGCCAGTATTTTTTAAAACTGTTCAAGTACAAAAACCCCAGGTGAGGTCCTTCATATGGACCACAAAATGTCAGATGGTTTGTATTCCACGTTCCTCTCAACAATGTGCTCAAAACTGTAGAAATATACATTTAGAGCTGATGTCTCCAAAAATGCTCTCCTGCATCCCTCAAACAGACAAACCCTTTAAGTTTCCTCTACATGTCACACCAGGAAATTTCTCACTAGGAAAATCCCAAGTCAGTGATCTTCTGATGAAGAAGACACAGCAAGCTTTGTAATCTTAAAAGTGGACACTGTCCACACCACAGCTGAGGTCCCACATCAACAGCACCACCAGGGCCCCCAGACAGTGAGAGGCTGGATCACGGGGGTTGTGCATTGGAGGGTAAGAGCATCCTGGTTACAATTTGCAGGGCCACTCTCAACACTTTGAAACTCCACGTTCAGCACCACAGCTCACACACCACCCTCCCTGCTGTTCCCCATTCACAACAGTGTGAACCAGCTCTTCCAGGGGGCCAGCAGAGATGTGAGAGTCTTCAGGGCATTTGGGATCAAGGATCAGTATCCTGGAAGCCCCAGTTGCTTATAAGGCATAGGTACTGGATGTGGGGACATTTTTGGAAAATGTAGTTCCTTCAGAAGTACCTCAGGAACTAAATTTTTCCAGTCAGCACAGTGTCAATCAGGAATTTAAAGCAGGCACTTCCAATCGTCTCATAGCAAAAAAGCTGCAGTGCAAAACATCCCCCAGTAAGGGATCAGCTAATTGCATGGCTTGGAAAATCAGGTTTATTCTTATATCTTTTGGGTGAAGCACATTAACCTGAACAGAGGATGCATTAATGTAAATTGGCCTTCCAGTATTTCTGTATTTTTGCACCAGCCTCCTCCAGCTCTGAGCCCATACTTAACCTCCATGCTGGCAAGCTGTGCACCCAGGTGCTCTGAGGTGAGTGCAGTGTGACTCTGATGAGATGGAAGATGAAGTACCAGACATGCACAGAGAAATATGAGAGGCAGGAGATGTGCTTAGGGATCTATCATTTCGATAGGCTGAGCTCCTTTTGAGCCTGCACACTCCCTGTGGGCCAGGGGAAAGCAGGTGATGATGCTGGCCCACTGTGGAAAACCCTGCAGAATAGCTTTGACTCGGTTTGTCCTTCACCAGCTGTTTAAATGCTGCAGTTTATTGGAGCTGAGCACATGCCATCAGCAGAGTCAAGTTCTCCCCTTTCAGCCCCTTGAACCCCAGAGAGTGAGCACACGGAGATGTGCAACCTTTCCCCAAAGTTTTGCAGCTGCTGAAACAAGCATGGGCTCACCTTGCCCTGACAGACTGAACTGTCCCCCTCCTCTCGTCCAAGCACAGCCTTGTCTGTGTCTCTCTTCCTCATCCATTCCACTGCTTCAAATTTTGAGAGGCTCTATTTTACCTTTTATTTCCTAAGTTTCCCTCTCTTCTGCAACGCACGGTGTTGCACTGTTGATACAGCCATGTATCATTACCATATCTCATACCATATTAATCTTTTTTGTCATCTGATTTTTGCATAGGAGTTGTCATTTAGAAAATCTGATTTTTGCCCAGAAGCATCCAAACAAATCTGTGAGTCAAAAAGAATAAGAGAACAAAAGCAAGTGCCAAGTAAGCTTCCATTTAAGCACTTTACATATCCTGTACGAAACACCAGCTCCTAAAATTCTTTTTGGTGAGATGACATCTCATATAATATGCTATCTTTCCATCATGCCAGGGTCACACTGCTCAGGTGTCTCAGCTAATCTGCAGCTTTCCCTGCTATCCTGGGAAGATTACAAATAAATTAGGTGACTCCAAAGCATTTTGGAGGAAATGCCAGGATATCCTTCTGATAAAATATTGTAGTCAGATAACTGCAGTCTATCAGTACCAACCCAGGGGATTAATTTCTGTAAATCAATGAAATACTGCTAAATCTATACCAAACACCCAGAATAATGATTTTGTCACTACTTAAACTTTGCTTTTGGCTCAGTGCATCTGAAATTAGTCCTTTCAACTGGACCATTATTTGGTCCAGAGATTTTTTTTAAAAAAATTCATTCTAGGATGGGATATTCCATAATGTCAGATGTCATTCAGTCATTTAATTAAAAAAATTAATCACACTGGTGGGTATGGTATAAGCTATTAACCTACAAAATAAACTGATTTTAATTAAAGCACAGATGTGCAAGGTTTTGGCTGGAGACTTTAAATATCTGCTTCAAGAAGTATGATACATTTATATGAGTCATAGGCAAGATTGTGTAAAGTAAATTCCTCCCTATCTTTTTTTTTTTTAAGGAGTGAAAATGCAGGATTTAGTTCATGAAGACAGCTTTAAGTTACCACCTGTGGTTACTACCCCAGCTTTGCTTGGAGACCTGGATTTTACAGCCTAGCTGTAGTGACTCATATAAACAAGGGAATTCGCCTGGGGCAAAGGGTGCTTAACCTCGATGGGATTGACAACATCTCCAGTCAGACTGTTTCATTTTCCCAACCACACAAGCAGACTATGGTCTCATCAGGGAAGCAACTTCTGCTCCAAGCAAGGACACATTTTTCTAGCTGTAATAAAATGATATGTCATGACTCTGTTCGCTTTACAGCATCAGTTTCTTTCCTACTCTACCTGAAGGCTTAGTGAGCAATTTAATAGAAACTTTATAATGTGGGTGCTTTTCTCCTTTTTAAAGATGATGTATCTATCCTTTTTGTTAATGGATCTAAATGGAGGTACAAAAAACCAAAAAAAAAACAAAAAAAAACCCCAAAAACCCAAAAACTGGAGTAAGCCATATTGTAGTAGGGGATATTGCCACTTTAACTGTGCAGCTAAGAGTTTAATTAGCAACCCTAAATAACACAGCATAAGATTTCTTTGCTCCTGTCCACTTCATACAATGTACAAGAGCTCCTAAATCAATAAGCTTACTCCAGACTGAAGGAAAAGACTATCAGCCTTTTACCAAAGCCTTTTTGCTCCACTGTTTTAAATATAGGCACTTTAGGCTTTACATGGCCACTAAAAAAGTCCATGTACGTCTGACCTGTGAACACATTACATATTAAAGGAAGGAGCATTAATTACAAAGCTGAACAGATTCTGTGACCACCACCGAGTGAAACAGGCTCTTATAACTACACAAATAGAAAAATAGATAGAAACATTAAGAAAATACACAAAAAATAGCTAAAATCAAAATCTACCAACCTTTCCCCAGCTCATCCTCCAGGTAAACATGAGTGGAGACCACCTTCCCACTCAGCCCCAGAAGTCAAGTGTTTTGTCTCAGCCCCAGATGAGCCCCAGGTGTGAGTGGTAGGATCCTCAGCCAGCACTCACAACGGGCACTTTCTGCAGAAGGGCAAATGTGCCATCTGGGCCAAGCACAGATGTGCTTATGCTTGGAACTGCTTAAGATATATTTCATGTATCAAAAATGAGAAAGCCACCAAGCTGGAAAGCTGGGGTACCACTGCTTTATGACTTTTCTCTTAAGAACACACTGCACTCATTAACACCTGTGGCATGTTTCCTTAGAATATGAAACTGAAACCCAAGCGAGGTAAAGAGTGAACAAAGAAACTTCCAAAGCACATTCAGCATGCCTTACGCTGGCATCTATCCAATGTACCTTTTACAGGGCACCATCCTGCAGGAAGGCAGCCACTGGCATTTCTACTGGTTAACTGAGAAATGTAGTGTCTGTAGTTCAGAAGGAGACAGATATGTACATACTGTTGTGTTTATTTTTAGTATTATGCAATACACCAGGCAAGGATGAGACATTTTTTTTTGTCAAGGACACACCACGGCTTATCCTTTCTCTTCTCAAACCTCTAATGTTATTTTCTGAATCAGTTGATAGCATATACAGCCAATCTAGTGGTAGGAACTTCTTCCTAGATGGCTCCAGCCAGCAAGCACCTGGGAGCTGCAGCTTGTCAGTAATAAGGTTGCAGCTATGCAGTATTCAAAGGGGCACATCACTGGCAACCCCAAATCTATATAATAGATTGTCTGGGAAAAAAATGCACTTTTTCACTAGTGCACCACCTGAGCTCACCACATTTGTCCATGGCAAAGGGAACGGACCGTGGAGGAGCACACCCTACCCTAATGAGTGTGACACCACCCAAGGCAGGCTCAGGGCTCTCAGGGAGGGTTACAGGTTTCCAAGTCAGTTCTGAAAAGACAGTTTCCATGAGGACACTGACCTACTGGTCAGAGATTAGCAGCAGGGAAGTGCCATCACTCACAACAGCAGGGTAATAAGACAACCTCTACATTTTGCAGCCTCAATTCTTCATCAACAAAGGTTTTCAAAATACCAAAGATACCGAGTGTGAGGAGAAGGTGTTTACAGCTTTAAACAATAGCAGAGTGATAGGAGCTTTACAGACCTTGGATATTGCATGACCTACTCAAGCACTCAGCCCTGAGATCTTTGTCACAAGGTCTCTGTTCAGAACAAAGCCAAATCCTTTCAGCTCCACTTAAGTGACTCTACTAGCCTTCATTAAAATTATACTAAAAGGGACAACAAATGGTTTGCTAATAAAGACTGATTCTGAGGTGCACTATGAATAGAGGAGAGGTAGCATAATTACATTAGTAAAGGTAACTGAGGTCACTGCCACATTGTTGTTTGCTCTTTAATTTGAGCAAAAATACTGTAAGGTGGCCATAATTGGAGAGAGAATGAAAAAAAAAGACAGGAGAAACTGTTCTGCTTTTGGATGAGTCTGACTGCATGATTATAGGATGCTGGTTATGTCTAAGAGGGAGCTACTGAATATTTAACCTTAGAAATGGAAGCCTAGTTGTCTCTTGTCCTGTTAACATCCACACATATCTTCCATTAGCTCTAATTAGGGCTAACAGGGTGTTCACTAAGTATCTCCATAATTAATGCTAATAGTAGTTACAGGCAAACGTTGATAGAAGATGAAATGCCAAGGTTCTTCTCCAGGGTTAAATGCTCAGCAGCCTGTCTGTCTCTCATTTCCATTTCCTCCTGTAACAGCTCTTTAATCAATCGCACGGATCCCAGACAGCCTTACACACCCAGTCTTGCAACAAGAGACACGTGCAGCCATAAGTAACAGCACATGCTGTTATTTATACAAAATATAAACACAGACACACAATATCTGACACATATTAGGCTGGTTCACGTCCGTATGCTCACCGCCATGCTGATATTCCAACCACATACAGACACAGACTGACACATCCCTTTTTCCTTCAAGATGCCCAGGCTTCACAGGGAAGTAACATTATTTCTATCATATATTAAGTAATTTCTAATTAACAAACCAAAGAGCAAGCAGATCACAGAAACACCTCAATTACCCTTATTAATGTCATTATGCCACCTTTAGTTGATAGACTATACTATATTGCCAAATCAGACGTTATTAACAAACCATTACATTTATAAATGAGAACAGAACAATTATTAGCCACAATCAGAAGAGCTATAATAGTGCACCTTCTACCGTGCTTCTGGGTCAAGCCCTGAGCAGTAGTTAATAGAAAAAGTGTTAGCAGACTGCTTCCAGCTAGCACAAAGTCTCACTCTCTGCTCTCCTATCCCAATATAAGTGGAGAATATTCATCAAATGTGCAATTCTGTGGCTGAGTAGGTTTATAAACTGCCTTTAGTTAGGAATGTATTTATAAAGCCTCAGGGAACCAGGGGAGTACTCTGCTGTTTCCCTCAGGAGCTGCAGACACTATTTGTAGAAACCTTAGAACGTTGAAGTCTTCACCAGAGATGTCTCAAAAAGGCAAAAAGCATCAGAAGAGGAGTGATGGGACAGCCTGTGCAGGCAGCCAGGAAGGGAGGAAGGACCAGGACAGCATCCCACTGGAGCTGGCTGTTGGAGCCAGACAAGGAGCTGTGTTTGTGGAAAATGTGACTCAGGCATCTGAACCCTCCCTGCGCCCCAGAGCTGGCTGTCACTGTCCCTATGCACTTTAGGACAGCTCCAGAAAAAAAAAAAAACACATGCAGACGTGAGTCCTACAGAAAGAAATAGGTGCTTTCTATAGGGTGGGGAAAAAATCAATTTGTATATTTATCAAGTCACCTATACTGGCCTCATGTTACATTAAAGAGGAAACGGCTCCCACGACTCATCTTAAATCAGAACTGGAAATGTTTTGGCTTTGCTATGTGAAAACAAACTTTTTTTGCCTGCTTTGTTTTCTGCCCTGGGGAATTAGTGACTCAAGCAGGATGCTGAGGACTCAGGGGGATTTATTTTTCATCATGTTTAGGGAGGGTTTTCTTCTACTAGGCATGCAGGCTTATTGATGCAGCTTCACTGCATTTAAAGTACTTCTATTTAAAGTACTAGACTTTAAATAAATAATTTAACCCCTCCATTTTTCTTCATAGATTTGTGGGGAGAGCATGGGGAAGTTACTGTTCAGAAAAGCAAGGGATATGAAGCACAGAAGGCACTATCTGAGGCACACTGTCTCTCTGTAATGGGGTCAGAGCCAGCAACCTTTCAGATGCATCCCCCTTTGCCACTCCTTTCTCAGCACTTCTAACAAGGGGAGGATCTCCCACAATCCCCAGGACGGGTCTCACTCTGGGCACCCTCACATTGCTCTTTTTGTGGCACTCGCTCCCTGTACCACATCCCCCCTCTTCTGGTTCCATGTTTTACCCACTCTCCGCTGACAACACATCCATGACTTGCACTGAAGCACCCACTTCACTGCTGCATCCTCAGACTAAGAAACGTTGTGAAAGAGGAAAGCGTCAGTAGGGTAAAAAACCTTCCCATTTTTTGGCTGGGCCTGATTTGCCAGAGGTATTTTGCTGTATCCACACAACTTTTCTGAGAGCTATAGGACCAGCAAGTATTTTAGCTATAGGCAATCTGACACAGAACATTTCTTCCCAAATAATGACTTGCTTTCAATATATTTTGAATATTCGTGATATGTATTACAATATGCAATCACCCAAAACAGAAGAAATATATTTAACAGTAGCAGAACCAAGAATGGCCAGAGCTCTCTATTATTACTGTTACAACACTGGTCCCTTTTCCAGCCTGCTCATACTCTTGGCACGTAGAAATGCACAGTGAAAAAGAAAATGTAGTCAGTAAAAGTAACGCTTGTAAAATTGTATTTTAAAATCAGAATGTTGTAAAGCAGCAGCTACAAAATGAGCTGAAATTCTAAGCAATGATTTGTCTAGACATTTTTATAAGAGTTGCAGTGAATGTTGAGTAAGTGTTCAAGGAAATCTGAGTTGATTGAAACATCTGACGACTCTGTGTTTTAACTGGATGGCTGGTGCTGCTTCAGCATCTTGCCAGCAGGATGAGAAGGATATTAAAATAGGAGGGGATCAACCAAGAGCAGTGAGAGGATAGTTCATCTCCTCTTCATTATTACTTAACTTAGTGAGAATGTTCTCTGATTGTATTGGATATCCAGTTAATCTTATCCAGGTCTCTACAGAGCACAAATCCACATTGGCAATACAGGTAGCACAAAGAGATGAATCATGTCTGAAGGAATTTGGTCTCACTGGATTTCTTTTTTTTTTCTTTTTCTCAGCACAAACAGAAAAAGGTTTGAACTGAAAAATTTCTGTAAGACAGTTTAGCCAGAAGCTGAAAACATGAGCTCTGAGATGCATTTTCTAATTTGAAATCTTTGTCTTTTTGCATTCTGACGCCAAGTCACTTTCAGCTATCATTCTGCATGATGGAATATCATGGACTTCCTGAGAGCATGTTGCATCTTCCAGATGAAGCCTAAGTCTGAGCTGAGAATTTCTTTCAGTTTGAGAAGAGACATTTACTGTTTGCATTTGTTTTCAAACTCAAACCCAGGAATTTTGTGATATTTTTGTGAATCTAGGTTGGAACTTTTAATCAAAACAAGATAGACTGTTTGAATTAGCCAGAAGTGTGGCCAATGGGGCAGGAATGCGGGAGACAGAAAATTCAGGTTGACATTCCTGGTCTTCCCAGTTCTCACCAGGGAACACAAGCAACCTACTAGCCAGGCTATTGAGCTAAAATTAGATTAAATAGAACACACCTTTTCTGCACAACCCTAACTTACAGATGCCTGCAATGTACTACACAGATTAAAGTTCCTTATCTTTCGAGTCTGGTATTGTCCTTGCTCAAAAGGCCACTTGGAATGCCATTGTGTACAAGTTAGGAAGCATTTGGGGAATTTAGGATGAACAATAATAATACAGTGAATAGTACACAAAAGAACTAACTTGTTAGATATTAGCATCTTCTACTCTGACCAGACACTGAGTTATTTTCCAACTCCAATGCACTGACAAATCCATCCTATAAGAGGCAGAAACAAAACCAGCTGCAACTTACTGATATACCAGAAAAAGCAGAACATTTTTCCAGGAGCATGGAGCCCCTCAGAACTTCACACCAGGGTAACAGTAATTTTTTGCCCTACCAGATCTACATCTCTGGCAAAGCCCCATGTCTGTGCAGCCCTTTTGCTGTCCCACTGCAATGGGGTCAGTGCTGGAGCTCTCCTCCCACTGACCAGCCTCAGCTCCCATTGCAGGGAAAAGGCATGTGACAGCCTGCAGCCCAGGCTGGCTTAAGGACCAAAAGCAACCACCAAAGTCATCTACATCCAGGAGCCACAAAGATATATTTATTTTCTTCCTCTCTCTAAAATAAAACAAACCCCAATTATAATCATTCTAACCATAACACTTCAGTTTGCAAACACTCTCAAAGCTGCAGTGGGCAATAAATCAGACATGTCACTTCCAGCAATTCATCTCTGGAGTTGGTTGCTACATGGCTGTAATATATAAAGAAGCTTTTTCCTGGTGATCCTCAGAGCCAAGATTCTTTTTGTTGGCTCTTCTTTAAACAAACACTCCTGTAAATTGCAGTTGAATCTAAATTTATCATTCAATCCTAATTATTTTCCTCTAATCAGTGGTTTGAGGGTGACTTTGGTTCTGTTAGGCTGATACATTGTCATACTCATTAAAAAAAATTAATTCAGTTAAGCCAACTCCAAATGTATGCACATGATATCTCTGCTGCAAACTCATCATCGTCACAAAAGTCACACTGAAGGCAACCAAGACCTTTTGTTTTCAGGCAAATTTTCTCAAAAGAACAACAATAAAAATCAATAAGGGACAAAAGAAACTTCTGCAATGTCACGAAAGACCAGCAAAATGCACTGAGGCTCTGTCAAAAAACAGCTGTAACATCCCATCCCTTCCACACACGCAGAAGGATACGAGAGAATTTTCAATAAAGCAACCGAACATGAAGGTTTATACATCTTTGATGTTCCACAGCTGGAGGGAAAGACAGCAGTTTACTAATCCTGTACCATTTCCCTTTCATTAGTTTAAGTTTTCAGTTTTGGATGGTGCTAAATTTAGAAGGAGGGGTTAACTGTTTAACCTTAGAAAAAATAATTATGCTTCTTTTGGCAGTGCCTAAAAAAATTTCATATTTTTAGTTGCCCAAAGGATTTAAAGCTCAATGCAATGGTAAACTCTTTAGTGGAGAGTGTACCTGTGGATTCACTAAACAAAAAATCAGAGACTAGACTATAAGTTTTTATAGATTTTGGACATGCCTGCCTGTGCTGTGGGAAAAAAGCCTCCCAACACTTACTTGAAACAAAACTTGAAATAATGTTTGGGTTTTTTATTTCTGTTTTATTTTGTTTTTGTTTTTGTTTTTTTTTTTTTAAATCCAGTGTTTCAATACTGCACATATTCCATTTCATTTCTATTCCAGTTACTACTGTCACTTGGCTGGAAGAAGAGGTGGAGTGGCATACCTAAGTGTGGTTTAGAACTTTCAAACAATTTTTCAATCAGAATTTCTTGCAGTTCTGTAACTGCTTGTCTTCCTATATGTTGCAAGCTATGAGGGGTTTTTTCCCCCAGTAGAGGTGTTGAGTACTGATAATTCCTTACATTCTCAACAAAACTGGTGTTCACCCCAGCCTTGTCATTCACACACATCTGTGTACAGAGGTAAGAATTTCAATCTCCATTCTGGTCACTGTTTTTTCAAGTTCATTGATACTAATACGGTTCCCAAAAATGTTACTCCACTCTCCATTTCAGCAGGAACCAGAGTGAACATTCACTCCTCCCATTTCAATTTTTCAAATATTACACAGGCCTTTCACATATTTTCTCTACTAGTAAAAAGAGAAATCAGGGAAGAGAAAGGGGTGTGGTTTCCATTTTAATCATAAAAATTTATATGGTGTAAAGTGCTTAATCCAACAGGTTGTTGGGATACTAATACTAAAATTTGATTAGGAGATGGAATTTTATTGATACCCCTGGTTAGCATATACTTATTTTACCTAAATAAATGTGGTAAAACACATAAGAAATTTATTTACAAAGACAGGAGGAAGAGAGCAATAAACAATTCATATAACAAAACCCCTGTACCAAAGTATAGCAATTTAATGTCTAACTTCACCTTCCGCAGAAAAGGTTTCTCATTTCTACTTACAATAGATACTAGCCTTCTGTGAATAGCTATTTACTGACAATCAGTGGCTTTGTGTGCATATTTTCATACATATATATGTATATGTGTGTATATATATATATATATATATATATATATATATATATATATTTATACACACACACAGAGCCAAGACAAAGTACATTCACCTTCAGCCCAGCTTTTCAACAGTTGCCTCACAAGGGATCTCAGTGAGAACCATCTCTCATCCCCTGACACCCTTCATACATGTGTAAATAGAAACAAAGTGTGGACTGCAACATCAGAAAAATGCGTTTGTGTTGTCAATCATTTGCACTTGTTTTACAGAGATGCAAATACCTTCATAAATAAGATTTTCTAAAGAACTAGGAAAAACTGCTCCACATTTCCTGACCTTCCACTGTTAGTCTTGAAACCCTTCAGGTTTTCAGACTTCTAACAGTTTTGTTTCTAATATTCCTTTAAAGTTTGGTGCTATCCTCTTTCAGCATTGAAGACGAGCCAATCTTTCACGTGACTTTGCTCAGGTGTTCAACTGAAGCTCCCTGCCACACATACTTCATTACACTAATTTGTTTTCACATATTAAAGTTGAATATACATATTCGTAGATCAGGTAGTATTCCTGTCGTGAAAATTGACTGTACTTTGGGCAAGAGGACCCTGATCCATTACTTGACATCTTTCATGCTCTTTCAGTCTAAAGGTTAATTACCACTACTGACACAGTTCCTAAGTGCTGTTTGAAATGGCACAATGCTCTACAGATCCATACAGCAAAACCCATTGCAATATGAAATAGCCCAAATTTAAACTAGCTGAGCTTAAAAATTATTTTTGACTCTCAGTCAAAAAAGTGAAGTTTATAGACATTTATACATGTGCTGTACAACAGGGCATCCTCCTAACAATAAGCTTTCATGTGCTCAGCAAAGGAGAGAGGAGAAGGTTTTTGCCCTACTGTCAGCGTAGTCCCCTCTGAACACAAGAATAATGCATGACTTGGCCATTCACTGTCACTAAGCAGTGATGAGTATGAACTGCAAAGAGCATTTTCATGTTTAAGATGAAATAATTTATTTTTAAATATTCATCAGTCAGTGCCTTCTTTGTATTGTACTCACAGGGTCTCAAGTCACAGGCTGTGATTCCATGTTGCCAGGAAGGCTACTTGTCAGCAGTTGTAGTGTGAGCAACAGCAGGAGGCTCAGAACAAGCATGTGAAATAAAGTGCACACGCCAGAGACAGCACAGTGGCTGGTTTGCTAAGTGGCACCAAGCGCTTCACCCTGCGGGAGCCCTCAGATCTCTGCGCCGAGCAGCTGGGTTGCACTTTTCTCCTATCAATAATAATGATAAATAATAATAACAGGAGCAAAGTAAAAGGAAGCTCTGAGCTTACAGACTGCATCAGGTCGACTTTGTGCTCCTGCTTCCAAGTGCACAGGGAATACTTTGCCCACCTCTCCCCACACGACCCCTGCTTTCACAGGGGGGCTGAGATGCAGGACTGCCCTGTATCCAGGCAACAGGCAACCCTGAGGCTCTGCAAACCTCTGCAGTGCACAACAGGAGAAGCTGGGACAGGTACCTCCCCAGACTTCATGGAGTGTAGGATAGGAGCTTTTCCAGTTTTAAAGACAGAGAGTAAAACAAGCTGCCTAACTACTTTCTGTCAATGAAAGCATGTTCCAAGGTCTCCCTGGGGCTGCCTGCTTTCCCAGCACTGCTCACTGGGAAGGTATAAAATTTACTGTGACCTTCCCTTTTCTTTCTCAGTGCTCTGTACGTTCTTACCTAGGCATACCTCTTCCTACTGCATGGATTTTCCAGATTTACTAGCCACCTATAGGCAGCAGTCTCAATTCCTGGAGCCATGTTCTGACCCTACCAGTGTCGTGATTAATGGACATGCATCCACATTACCAGGCTTCAGAGATAGTTTGTGGGAGGAAAAGATCAGTTGAGAACAGATGATTCATCAATCCTTATATTCACAAGAAGTTCTTCATCAGCAAAGGGAAAAACTTCTGGGCTGGAGAGATCTGTGGGAGTATGTACACCAACTCCAGTGGCATTCAGATTTCATACACGGTGCCTTGGGCAGGTTTCCTCATGATGCACTCTTCCACTGGGTCTCCAGCTTCAACTGATGTTGACAGAGACTGAGGCAGTCTGATGAAGATTTCATATTTGAGGAAAAGCCAAGGAACACCATGAGCTAAGAAAGTTATAGACAAATCTGGTCCCCAAGCAGCTTCAATTCTCAGATAATCTATAGGCTACTGATATTAAAACATGAACTGCAGAGGAAGAAGTTATTTGACAAAGAACTGGAAATATGCTCAGAGAGGTGCTGTAGTGTTCAGCTGCCTTTCAAACAATTCTTCAACCTGCCAGATGGATATTATGTAATTGCAAGATATACAGGGAAGAACAGTCGTGAAGAAAAAAAGGTATGGCAAATTGCTGCACAAAGATGCTCTGATCCAAACCAGGCTTAATTCAAAGAAACCTTGTGTCTAGGATGAAAAAGGGGTCACAATGGCCCTTTCCTGCCTTACTTGATGCTGTGTCAGCATTTGAGGTTTTTAGCCATAAACATAATTTGTGACACAACAACACTGCGAGCAAACACAACAGGTAGCCTAACCTTCCTCACAGTACTAATACACTATCCAGTCAGGATTTTTACTTTCAATCACCATGACTAGAAACATTAAACAAACACTACCCCCCGAGCTGTATGGAAAGATAAAATCAGGAGCACACTTCAGAGCTTGGGAATTCTCATGACTCCTGCTGCAATCTCAGCTCCTTGTCCATAGCTTTCCTTCTCTTTTACCAACTTTTACAGCCTCACTGCCTTGGCAAATAGCTTATTTTCCTTCTAGCACTGACAGCTGTTATTGCAGGAGACAGCACAGTATAAAGTTACTCATTAAGGGAGGTAAAGACTACCTCCCTTCAACTCCAGTTGAACTTTGGGGAAAAATAAGTACAGTCCTTTTTTTCTCCTTTGTGAGCAATGGCATGGAACATCAGAAACTAATGGTCTAAGTGCACCTCGTACAGATGTCCTGGAGGAGATAAACTCAGGCCATGCAATTCCCATCCTTTGCAGTACAGGGTGTGGCTTTCCAGCCAGCTACACCAATTTTACAGCAATTTGCTTAAATAAGAAGGGTGAGGTGGGATCTGTGTACCAGGTAGGTGTCCTGGATTTCAATCTGAGTTCACCCACTGACAGAGAAAGGGCAAAGCTTTCTATCTTTTAAATCAGACAAGCTTTTCCCCCCAAAGTCTTATGCACATAAAGACTATCTTGAACAACATAAATCTTTTTTACAGCTTTTCCCTTCCCAACATGTCCATTTTGCAGCACTGCCTCAGCAAAAGCAAGAAGAGTTGCTGCAAAGAATCTGGAGTTATGGTAAGTGGAAGGACAGAAGGATAAATAAAGGGGCAGGACAGTGATATGGCACCACTGTAAAGCTGAAGCACAGGGACCTTTCTGAGACAAGATATGCACCAGATCAGAGGTGACAGCAAAGATCCAAGAGGATGACTTAATCTTTTGTTAGGAAACCACTGAGATCTTCAGAGCACACTTCAGCAAAGCACTGCCACCACTGTCTTCTTCAGGACCTACAACTTAAAATACACATTTAAATGCTTTGGAGAAAATAGGCCAGATGCTTTCACCCACTGCAAAGCCAACTCTTCTGCCTGGTTCTGTTTTGTACAAATCGATCCCTCATTCAGAACTTAAAAACAAAATGAGCAGCACTGAAAGACACATCAGAGGAGCTCTGATTGAGAAGCAGCCCAGAGTGATGCTGATTGATGACTCCCAGAATGCTTTTCCCTGAAGCAGTAATGAAGTACGTGCCTGGGACAGAAGCCCTGAGCACTGCATGGAAACATTTGAGCAGCTCGCCTGCACCCACAGACCTCCCTGCCTGAGGAGCACATTTAAAGCAGTTCTGCAAAGCACTACTGCCAGGGTCTCTCCTGAAGAAAACCAAACATTCCCTTCCCTTCCATCCTCCTCCCCTTTAAATCAAGCTCAAACCCCAAAGCTGAGGCACCTCTACTATGTGTACAATGGTATCTATCCAACATTCCTCAGTAACAGAACCACTTGGAATGGGGAGGAGAGTGCTGCTCATCCTGGGCAGGCACAGTACGAGCCATACAGGGAAGATAAACAATGCTCTTTGGAGGTTTCAAACAGAGCCTGATGCTGGTGCTGAAGGCAGTTATTTTAATTCTCAGCTGCAAATCAATGGGACACAATAAAAGAGAATTAGCAAAGAAAACATTTAATGACAACAAGGAGCATTCATGCCTTATTCCTTGACTTGCAGCTGAAAGTATTCAGTAATTCAGAGGTGGATGAAAAAATAGGAACTGGAAAACCAAGAGCAGTCTCCCTGCCACTAAGAGCAGCAAAAGCAACTCATCAGCAGAAGGGAGAGTAATGCCCTACTCATCATCTTCCTGCCAGACAAGCCCCAACCTCTCTCAGAAATGGGGCACAAAAAGAAATTTTACATTTTAAAAAAAACAACCAAACGAAAATTACTCTACATCAGTATACCCAGAAAGAACATAGCAAGATGATCAAAAGAGTCTGTTGTTTGGATGACAAAAAGAAAAAAATAAAAAAACCAAACCAGATGGGAAGAATTGCTTCAGTTTGAACTGGTAAAGATTTCTTCTAAAACAAAAAAAAATATAAGGTATTCCTTCACATTAATTCTGCAAAGTTTTGTTGAATCTAAGATAAAATTTTATTTTTTTACATTTTCTAACTTAAAAACCAACTACCCCACACAAAACCGCACAAAAGCTCTTTTTATAAAATATTTGGATCTAATTTTAATAGGAAAATATAGGTTTCATTTTTCAATATTAAAAAATCAGCTTCGGTATTTCTAAACAAAAGATATATTGCATTTAAAAATCTGGAAGTAAATATTTTAATGTTTACAAATATATATATGTAGCCCTACTATTGATTGAATCTATTTACTTAATTTTAACTTGATTTTATGAAGATGTATGGTCTCTGTGAAGATTCTTGGATATAAAAGTTTGTGCAATTTTTGTCTTTCATAGAAATTGTCTACTACAGAGATGTGATTCACACACTTGATATGTACAACTGATTTTCTATTCACAGGAAAAAACCATCAGAGCACTAGAGTTTTTAATCAATTGTCATTACTACTGATCAATAGAAAAAAACACAGAGCAAAAGACTAAGATCCCAAGGAGCTCAGGCGGCACTTTGGGATTTGGTTTGTACACCTATCATTCAGGACTTCTGAGCACCCCTGGGGATTTATATTGCCAGTCCTAAACATCTGGATTTACATTTAGCTAATTTGGACTTTTCCAAATGAGTTCTTTCCAACTACATCTTGGAAAAAAAAAAAAAAACATGCAAAAAACCAACCAACCAACCAACCAAACAAAAAAAAACCCAACAAAAAACCGACAACAAACTCAAACTAGGAAACATTTCATCACTGCTTTTTAGAAGTCACCATCACTTATCTGCATTTCCTGAGATGACTTGTGGAATATACACAACTTTTTCCAAAGTGTGGTCACACTAAGTTTCCAGGAGAATCAGAGCTTTGCTGCACTGATTTTCAGGTATTTTAAACAACCATAAATTGTGCTCATGTGAGTAGTCTGTACTTACAGTCTTTACTTTGAACACTGTCTTTTGGCAGAAGGACCCAGAATAGCAGAAAGCCAGCTCCTGGTTCCAATCAGTTCAGAGAGACTTTGGCCTTCAGTGCTGCTACCAGATAACATACAGAACTGGGAGATGGAAAGGGAAATGGAAAAGCAAAGGCAGTCCTGGCAAATAGTTACACTTTCCAGTAACGTGATCCATACATGAATCCAACTCACAGGCCAATTATTGTGATAAACTTATAGCTCCATTCTGAGAGCTGAGCGCTTTAGCATGGAGGGAAAAAAAGAACAAACTCTTTCCTTCTTGTTAACTGAATCCTTGTGGGAGAAATAAGTTAAGGTTGAGGATATTATTTTTAGCTTTCTTGGAATGTACTCTTGGATACACTTTGCAGCCAGAAATGTTATAAATGGTCCAGGTCAGTTTGAGGAGTCAGTGACAAATTCTGCCTTGCCAAACATGTTCTCTGTACTGCACTGGGTGTCCATCTTTCTCTCTCTAGCATCAGCACGGGCTACCCAGACTGCAGCAAAAATGCCCAAGCCTGATAGCCCTGCTGCTGGGCATGGGGAAACCAGAGGGTTGGATAGCCATGAACTCCAATATCCTTTTGTTAACAGTCACTGGGGAAAAGTGCCAGAAACAGTTCAAGGTGGCAATTACACAAGGCCAGGTCACAGGAAAAGCTTCCTGCTACCCTCCTGGGCCCAGGGCTGGCTCCTGCCAAGCTGCAGGGAGGGACTAAGCCTGTTAAAGCTCCTAGATACTTTAAAATGTCAAGACAGTGCTAAAAGTTCATCTGAAAATTAGCACCTCATTAGTGATTGGACATTTGAAAATAAATCTTTCATAGGTGATTAAAAAAGGAATTTTATGTTGCTTAAACATAATTCTTTGAAATGTATTTGCACATGCTGCTGGGGGTGTTGGGCAACTCATAGACGTGCTCTACTCCATGTTTTTGGGACAGGAACAGCTGCACACATGTTCAGCTCAAGACCTCCACATGGTGGGCACTGGAAGCTAAAATACAGGCAGAGCACTGACTTTATAACCCATTCATCTCATCCAGCCACAAAATGCCTGCATGTCCTCTCTACCTCAGCTCTCCTGACCCTTTCTTCTGAGGAGAACAGCCCTGAATGTCCAGCACAAGCATGTCCAAGGCTGCCCCTACTTTCTTATCTCCCAGGAGCTGTCAACAAATGTAATGTCTGCCAAGGATAAAACTCCCATCCATTAGAAGGTAACTGGAGCATGAGTCATCTTACAAAGGACAAACCAGACATTAGATTATCATTATCTTTACTGTGCACAAGTCTGGCCAGCAGGTGACCTATGGGTAGGCTCCTCTCTCAAAAGAGCTCTCAAGATTTTGACTAAATAGATGCATCAATGCAAGCAAGAAAGAAACCTCAGCTTTAAAACAGGTCAGGGCAATCGATAGTAATAATAACCTTTTTCATGCTCTGCAACTTTAACAATCAACTAGTTTTCAATTTATTTTCTTTTTAATGTAAGCTGAATAGAATTTTTTTGATACGCAGTTTTACAAGGGAGGAAAGGGAATTTCTGGATTACTTCTTCAACTTTTTCTTCCTGTTCCTGTTTTGTCATAGAAAGGAGGAACAACGGGGAAAAATATGAAGATAAACCCTCCACAATTAAAACTTTTTCATCGTCAGACTTCTCTGAAAAGGAAGGCAAAGACCCACAAAGCTAGCTTCTACACAAAATAAAATACATTTCCTACACAAAAAATCTTATCTGCTGTTTTACCATCTTTATATAGATGAGGAAGGAAAGCAGCGAAGAATCAAGTTGCTTCTCGCTGTCAGTATGCAGTCTAGGCACAGAGCTAATAATTGAATGCAAAATTCCCCAAACCCACTTCACTGCTTAAGAGTGTAATACTATCCTTATTACTGATTTTAGTAGTTATCACCTTTCACTGATCCCAGCTCTTACTCATAAGCCCAAGAATAAAAGCTTCAAATACATGCACATATACCCCTCTTATGTATCTGTTTCCTGAGAAATCTCTACAGTGAGAGAATAGTTCTAGCAGCTTTTAAAGTAAGTCCCCAGCTTTACTCAATAATTTTCAAAATGCACAAATCAAAAGCGACTGTACTTTTGTAGGTCTCAAAATAAGCAATGCAAATCCTTCACTGCTATTCTCAGGGACACCCTATCTCAGTCACTGCACCCAGGACATGGCACAACAATGAAAGGCAGCTCTGCTTTTCTGTCCTGTCACATTGGGTAAACCTCATTTCCCTTGACAAAGCACTTTACCCATGAGAGAGTTAGTCAAAAAAGCTTTAAATTACTCTGTAGCATTAGATGTAAGTGACAGGAACTGTTAGAGATATATTTCTAATGACAATTTCTTTCCTCCTCCATTATGATCATTTCCATGTTACACAAGCTCCCAACTTCACAGGGAAACAGGCACAGCCCAAACCAATCCCCACATGCACCATGGTTAGCATCAGAAGGATTAGCTCCAAGTCTCTGGGGCAATACCTCCCCAAAGGTCAACCCACTGCTGGCAGAATCAGCTCTAGCTGATTTGCGTCCTCTAGAGCCATTAGAGACAGAAGTGGCAAACCCGTGCCGCATTGTCAGCAGCCACTTACAGCCTGATGAGCACCTCCTGCAGCAGAAGAGCTGAAACCTCCGTCTATCCCAGCTGAGATCACAAGCTCTGCTCCTCAGAGAAGGTGCTTGGGATGCATGGCTGACCTGGCACTCACCCTCGACGCTCCTCTCTCCACGGTTAGCGTGCACATGGCAAACATCAACCACTGCAGCTCCTGGGACAGTTACAATGCGAGCAGGCTGCCACCAAAACACGTGGCCTGGGAGTTTGCAGGGAGCTTGCAGCAACGGCTGCCGGGCCTGGAGCATCCCATTTATCTGTGCAGAGCTAACTCAGACGTCCCACGCCAGCCATGTACATGTCAGGAGCCATTTGCCACTTCACTGGTAATTTGAGAACCAAGCACATGGGGCATCGCATCGTTCCACACCACTCACTGTGATAGCTCCTCTTGATACCACAGTGGACAGCATTTAGGAGGCACCAAATTGCCTTTCATGAAGAAAAAGCTATATGAGCTCATTCCCCTGCTGTACCAAGCTCAGAGTAAAGTAAAGCCCAGAAGGCTTCCCCAGTTTTATCTCTAATATAAATACAATTTATAATAGAGGAAAATTCTCTTGGAGACTAATTTTGTAGGTATTGGAGAGTAGCACAGCTTTTCCAAAGAATTTAATTCACAGTCAAAAGAAAAATTAAAGAAAATTAGAACTTTCTTAGTACGATATCCAGTTCTTTCGGTCAATGCAGCCTCCATTTACAGGCTTATATAAAAAACTCCGAACCTTTAAAAAGTCCTTACTCCATTCTCACTAAATTGCAGTTTCTTTAAAAGTTGTCAAACTGTTCAACATTTTAATAAGGAAAAAAGTGTATGTTGTCACTGCACACAGAGATAATCATCATAATAATATTGAACTATTAATATTCTGCCCAAAAATGTGTTTATAGAAAATACTTTCCCTTTTTCCACTTCTGTAATCACACCTCAGCAAAACACAGATTGAGTATTGTGAAATAATTGTGGTAAATGAACCTCAAAATGTGTTGCTTCTTCTTTTTAAGAAGGAATTGGGTTTTTTCTACTTTAATTTTTAACAAGTTTGCAACATTATTAGTTGTTGAACAGATTTTTATGGGGACAATCAGCAGAGCATCACAAGGAACCAGAAGTGATGGCAACCATAGAAAGCGTAACTAAAAACTGCATCCCAATTCAAGAGGCTATAAGAGGAGACAAAAGGAAGAGTGCCTATGTCTTATGTTCACATGCACACACATGCCCTCATTCCTCTCCAAGAGTTGTCTTTTCCCAGCTTCCTAACCTATACTTTTCCCACTCCTTTCTGGAGTCAGGGGATTTGGCCTTTTTTGCGCTCATGTTGCTCCAGCTGTTCCTTTGTAGAAGTTGCTAAGAGGATGTGTTTGAAGTTCAGACTTTTTCAAAAAAGCAGGCACTTTCTTTTCATCAACAAGTGACAGTTGCACCAGGAAAAAAATCCCGAACTTCAGGAGTCCTTTTGCTGAGCTGGTGCATGTTTAGACTGACCCCTGCTACCCGCAGAATTTCACCCCTGAAATACTGCTGCTCACAGCCTGGCTTCCTGCTGCCTTGAGCGTTTCATCTGCCTGCTGGGATGGTCGGGTCCCCAGCAGTGAGCTTGGTCATCCAACAGAGAGGAAGCTGCCGGCCCAAACTGGTGCGTGCCACTCACCCAGCACCTCAGCTGCAAACATGTATGAACATGAAGGGAGATTGTGAATGAAAAGGGACACAGAGGGGTGCTCTCTGCCTCTGTCCCATGGCCTGAGCATCCTCTTAAGCAAGAAAAAAAGGCGAGAAAACAAACATCATTATTACTCATTATTACTGAGTTCAAGATGCAGGAAAATGCAACATCCTCTTCTCCTTTCATAGTAGCTGCCTCATTTGCCATTTTGCCGCTTTGTCTCATCACCTGAGATAACAAAGTCTTTTGCACAGCCCAGGATGCAATACCATGTGTACCATAGGCAACCACTCTCCTTTTGCCTAGAGCTCGCATCAAAACAGGACAACTTTCAGCAAGGGAGGAAGAAAAAGTAACTGTAAGAAATCAATTTTTAGAAAGAATGTAACATTATGCCATTTTCCTTATATGGCCACTGGTATCCCATGTCAAGGCACAAAC
Organism: Passer domesticus; assembly: GCF_036417665.1. Classification (NCBI taxonomy): domain Eukaryota; kingdom Metazoa; phylum Chordata; class Aves; order Passeriformes; family Passeridae; genus Passer; species Passer domesticus. The sequence continues at coordinate 40,477,159 of NC_087479.1, forward strand.
AATAGCCAGCTTGGCAGGGGGTGAAATAAGAAAACGACTTGGGGGAAAAAAATTATATATATATATATATATATTCCCTGCTGGCCCTCACCCTCCATTTCCTCTTGAATTTCTTTGTGACTGCACTGAAAGGGGTCAATAGCTCCCAGCTTGAGAAATGCAGCTTTTGAAAGGACTATCACCATCATCTGTATTTAAGGCATGCCTTTTACTTCATGGCCCCCCAGCTAATGCAAAGCTTTTAAAAAGCGAGCAGCAAGATAAACTTTCAGGGAAAAGAAAAAGCAAAGGGGAGAGGAGGAACAGTGCCTATCTGCCTTGGGCTTACTGACACTTTCACTGGAATAAAGCTTGACTGGCAAAGCAGGGACAGGGAACATAAGCTGCAGATGATCCAGAGTGCTACGGATCATTACCCCTGGCTTTAGTCTCCACCTCCCCATCCTTTAAAGTACATTACAAAACCACATGAAGCAGCCAAGCACCAAACTGGAAAAGAGTTTCAAGTAATTAAAAACAATGGGAAAATTAGCGCAGGATTCATTGAGCATATCAAAGCTTTGCAATCTTCAGTGTTAAAGAATTTTGTACCTGACAAACACAGGCAACTTAGTCAGATTTTAATAAGCTTAATTAACTTATCTTGATAATGAAAGATTGGACCAGTAGCTAAGTGGCTAAGATTATATTTAGGCTTTCTGTTTGAAGAAATACTCCAGAAAAGCTATGGTGTTGGAGCCAGGATTTATTGAGAGGGAGGAGGAACAGGACTGTAACCTCCTCCTTTAGTGCCAGAGGACAGAGCCCATGTGGAAGGCTGGCACATCCCCAATTTTTCAGGACCCCCAGGATCCATTTCACATTGAAACCTCATTCAAACATCCAATGGCAATTATATTACAGTTGCTTTTTCTATTAGGATGTTATTTTTAATTCACTTTGGAAGTGGATGAATCCACATAAGGAATTTGTACAGCTCAGCTGTTGCTGTACTCTCCACGTGTAACCCGGTCATCTGCATTCTGGCATTCATCTGCTTTAGAAACTAACTGTTCTCCCTAATAAAACTTTTCCAAATTTGAGGGAAAAAAACACAGGTGAAATACCTCAGCAAGATGCTCTACTTTGTATTAACTAAATAGATCCAGCTATGGCTTTCCAGCTCAAACTTATTTGACTTTATCTGATTATTTAACTGGAGCCTTTCAGTGAACATTAGAAGCCCACACCATTCGTCTAAGACAAGCTGAAATTCACAGATGGAAAGGTGCAGTGGTACCTCCAGCAGCACCACACACAGCAAAAAGGAATTTCATCCTACCAAATTGTCTGGGAGAAAAGCCAGAGAGATCAGAGAATGCTCCAGAAGCACAGAAGTAAATTGCCTCTTCGAGTCTCTAGCACTGGCAGCATATGACTTTGCATTTCACTTTAGCTCCCAATCATACTGTCTTTCTCACAGGCATTCAAATACATTAGTCTGTACCTTATCAGATCCTGAATTACGACTGCAGAAAAGCTCCTAAGTCTGAGAAATGTAGTTCAGAGACGTTTATGGGGCTGTAATGAGTACTGACAGATAAGCCACACTCATGCAAACACACTTGCAACTGATGTCTGGTTTAACACAATACAGCCCTAAGCCTTCATAATACAGTCTAGGAAACAGAATCCTCCCATCACCTACTACTAATTGCATCTGCAGCGGTCAGGGGTTGAAAGAGAAGTAAGCAGATTAATTCTATTAGTCTGTGCAATAGTATCCCAAGGGGACACGGGAAAATCCCATCATTTAAATCAGGGCTGGTAGACGCTGCTGGGAACGATGTTACATACTAGTAGGGGATTAAGAGTTTGGACTAAAGGGCCTCATTTTTTCTAGATCTGGTTTCCATGAGTCATAGCAATTAGAACTGCAAGGCTTTTGTGTTTGTTTTTTCCCCCTTACGGATGACCTGATACATCTTTCCGAGTTGAAAACAACATTATTAAATTAATTTCTTAGTAAACCCTTTCACCACAACATACATTCCTTTATTCATTTTTCTTAAAAAGTTTTCTGCTTAAATTAAGGTATTTTCAATACAAAATTATTTTAGAACACAAAAGTCTAAATATTATTTTATTAATACCTCATATGTAACATTTTTCTTTTTTCAGCATATTCCTCCCACACTTTTAACCTATATTTATCTCAACCATATGGGCAGTCTTGATCCTCTGAAAGTACATTTTTGCTGAGAAATGTTCCCCATGCTGTAAATACACTGTAAGGTTTCATCCCTGCAGACGGAAGGCAGTGGTTTACAAAGCCCTTCTTGAGCCAAATGAATGGAAAAAGTAATTTGCTCAATCCAGTGCAAGTGAGCCTAAGCATCAGAAGCACTGTCTGCCTTACCTGTGTGCTGCTTTGACGGACTTTCAGGGAAATACTTGTTCTCCTCAAGAAGTCAGGCTGTACTGAACATGCATCTGTCAGGATCCTTGCTTCAGGTCTCTAACACTGTGATCAAGGCTGGTCAACCTGTCAGAAACAGCAAGGAAAATACATAAGATACATACTGGACCTGAGGAGAAGACTGCCACCTTGTTTTACTTCCTCCTGCTTAGGTAAAGACCGACTCTTTCTTGTACACCTGAAGGAAATGAGGGAAAGTGTCTCCCAGTGACTCCAAAGACCCTGTCAAGGTCAGGACTACAGGCAAAATCTTCATCCTTACTTTCCAGTTCATTAGGCTGACCAGAAAAGGGCTTTCACTGGAAAGCAATAGGAGGACAGGACTATTTCTAGCAGACTAAGGAGGAAGCAACACAGTTGCTCTGCATCATCCCCTCTTGCTCCTCGGCACAGCAGAGGAGAGTCATGCCCAGGAAGAGATGCTGTGAGTCCCCAAAAGGCAAGTTCCAGAACAGAGGATGGCATGGTGTGTGATAAAACATAGGTAGTTAGGTGTTTAACACACACACACCCTTGCTCTTTGTAGGCAACAAACATGCACACATCTGTTCACCTACTGGATAGATGATAAAGTACTACTTATTCTGAATGGAGGAAGCCAGAAATTATTGAGGATCAAAAAGAGGGTGATGGAGTTAAGAGGCAGGTAAGGGTGGGAGGAAGACACCAACAGGTGCTCAAGGCAAGCAAAAGAAGGTAAATCAGAGCCTGCAGAACGGCACAAAAGACCAGTGTGGGAGGAGAAGGGATCATGCCAGATTGTGCCTGTTTTCTACTTGCAGAAATCAGCCAGACACGGAGCACAGAGGTGGGGCCAACACTTTAACTAAGCAACTGTTCCATAACAGCTCCTCTCTGGAGAACAGCAGCAAGTCTGGATCTCATTTTCCCTGACAGCTCCAGTTCAGATATGAAGATGGCGCCATGTAAATCCATTTCATGATATTAATTCTCTCCTCTCTAGTCTACCTTGTTGATATGCTTTCTTTTGAAGCCCAAATCCTCTGCCCTGCCCAGCTGCTCCAGATCTCAGAGCTAATACCAACTGTCCATGTGAAACATCAAGTAGCATCTCTGACCCCTCTGCATCACACAGTGCTTAGCACCTCCTTCAGGATCAAGATGAAAAGCTGGGGGAGAGGGTCTTGTCACAGCAACTCCTCACTGAGACAGGGCTCAGTGTCAAGGCAGCAGGACATGTCAAGCTCCCCGTCTCTGTCACGCTGTCGGAAGATGACAGCCATACTGAGCTGAACTGCCATTTGTCAATCCAGGGATTACAAAGCCACCTACAAGCCAGCTGGAAAGTGCTAATGTCACACCAGACCACATGAAAGGAAATTCCTCCCACGCCAGGGTATCAGCCCTCTGTCAGCAGCTCCCTGCTCCCCAGGGCAGAGGTGTTGTTTCACACTTGCCCAGGATGAGACAGTGGCTTTAGTGGGAACACAGGGGAATTGGTGAGGAGTGCTCTGCACCCTGGACATTCATCTTACATGCAATAGAGCAGCAGCACGGTCTAGTGAGCAATGCAAGGGCTCACCAAAAGGTACTTGGATGTTTCATCTGTACCAAATGGTACAGATGTTCTCCGTGCCTGTGTCTCCAGTGGACTCTTTCAGCTGTGGTTCATCCTCCCATGGGTGTTTGTTTACAAGACTCTTCTCTGCTCTGTACAACCTGACATTTCAAATACACACATACCAGCCACATCCTGGTTTCTCTGAAGGGGAAGGGCAAATATTTGAGAGGTGCAAGTGCTTGTGTGTAGAAAATGAACATCCATACACTTCTGCACAGGACAAAGTGCCTGCTGCCTAACAAAAACATATCCTATTGCACACAGTCCTAGTCCTTTCAGACATAAGGTATTGAATATTAATTCCCAGCCTTTGAAGACAGTGAAGTTAAAAGTTTATTCAAGTTTGTAAAGTGATCTGAAAGCACAACATGGAAAGTGGCATAGACAGGCATACTAAGAGTCATCAAAATTTTGATTCAATGGCATCTTTAGTAGCAATTTTCCCTTTCCATTATGGAAGAACAGTCCTGTCCTTGTAGGGAAGCCCCATTCATGCCCAATTACTATTCCAGCTGATGAACCACTGTGATCAGAAGCAGAGGGCTCTAATACATTTAGGGTCGCTAATAATGTATTTTGTCTTCTGTGTGTGCTTGCTCAGATGAGAGATTTCAATCATCTCTATTCAAGGAACATTAAGAAACACAAGATATATCAGGTCATATAAATCCTCCTCTCCAATGGAGGATCATGCCTCTCTCCTCCCCTCTGCTTTGTTTGGATGTAATCCAATTGAAAGTGTCTTGGGCAGCAGTAATATTCTCCTTTCTCTCAGCAGACTCCAAAAAAGTCTGATAGAGAGCTGTCTTAAATACTTGTTGCATGCATAAAGAGTCTATCTGGCTTGTTTTTTTAAAAAATATGATTCCTTAGTATCTCACCAGAGCAAAAGCAGTAGCATGTGAGAAATGTGAATTAAGGAAATAAAAAGCAGGCTTCTTCTCCAAGGTTGGTGCAAAAGGACAGAGATGGACAGCAGCACTAGAGGATCCAACACTCCCCTAGCCTGCAGGTGAATTTTCAATAGAGGAGTAGGCCCAGTGGACTATGGATCATCTGGGCTTAATACATTTTTAATAAGAAAACAAAAATAAACAAAAGCTTTACGTGGAATTTCTCCCGGTTGTTGCCCAGTCTCACATTCCCTCTAATCAGCGCTGGTTGCTATCAGAGACAAGACCCTGGATTAGCCATGACCTGACCCGGACCAGCAGCTCACGGGTGCTGCTCCCACAGCACTGCACTGAGCCCCACACCGTTGAGGCTTTAGACTCAGTGGCTCCTGAGTTTGATTTAAGGGGCACAACTGACTCTACTGGAATTTAGTTTCTAAAAAAAAGTTTTCTTTTAAATACAACCCTCATCACAGCTTTCTCCCCACCTCAATGTCTCTATGCTTTGGGGCCCCAGTGGTGGTATATTTTGCAAATGACAATTTTTTTCTTCCTTGTATGCTTGTGGTACAACCACACACATGATTGTATAAAGCCACTTAATCAAGCATAAACAACCAGTGTTTGCACTACATACTGACACAGACATCAGGAGGAACACAAAGCAGTCCCATTTAACATTTTATGCATCAGAAATAACACCAAAACAGATGTAAAGCAAGCCAATTCCTCATTACTTAACACAACACATATCTTTGAGCATTAAATACAAGTGAAAGGGAGCTGTGGAGTTGGCATTAGCTTGACAGATGTTGAGATGAGCTGCACCAGAACTGAGTATCTCAGCCTGAAACAGTGCATGTTAAAAAGGCGTCTGCTTATTGTTTGATATGTGTATTTATTTACATAGACAGCTTGCTGACATGCTGAAAGGTTGGGGAGGGTGGTGTAGGCTGGCATTCTAAACTCTCAGCAGGCATTCAGCAAGTGGTCTGTTATCCTTTGGTCATGTCACTAGCTTCCATTTTATTGCTGAGTGGTAGCAAAAGAGGGAAGCAGGGAAGGAGCCAGGATCCCCTCCACTGTGCAGACTTAACTCCCCTCCAGCAGCTTGCTCTTAGCACACAAGGCAGCATTTCCAAGCTCACCCTCCATAAGCATGCTACCCCTAGGGCTCACCCTCCAATTTCTGGGGCCTCTGTGCCTTTGACAGACATGAAAAGGGTCTCTGAAAAGCAAGTCAAGTGCAGCTCCTTGTTGCATAAAAAAGGATATTTTTTAACAAGAAAGAAAATTAATTAAGTGGATAAAATCCCACAGGTTGGAACAACAGCTGAGGAATTATCTTTCTATCAGGTTGGTAATGAGAACTAAAAAACCTCACACAAACATTAACAGCTTCATATAGGCTCATTGGCATTTCAGATCAGATGTGAGATTTGGCATTCCCAGGAGCACCAGATGCAACTTCAGTTACAGACCAGACTATGGGCAAAATGCATTTTACCCTGCTGAAAACAGTCTTGTCACAATGTCTGAAAATTAAAGGTACATATCTATCTACACCATAATTTTTTTCCCCACAGACATTGCACCCAGGGAGAATGTAGGTCACAACATCCCATGCCTCAGGTGAGTCTAACTCACCTCTGAAACCTGAGTTTAGGTACCTCAAGTGTGTGAGAGAGTTCTTCAACATGCTGTGGGGAACAGCCAGCACACATCTGGCTGCACATCAAATTACATGATCAGACACTGGCCAAATCCACAATCCTTGAACTCTGTCAGGTTTGTGCTGTGACCACTTCCCTGAGGAGCCTGTACTAATGCCCAAACACCCTCTAGATGAAGAAACCTTTCCTAATATCCAACCTAAACCTCCCCTGACTCAGCTTCATACTGTGTCCTTGGGTCATGCTCCTGGCCACAAGAGAAAAGAGATCAGTGCCTGCCCCTCCACTTCCCCTTGTGAGGAATGAGGTCTTCCCTCAGTCTCTTCTCCAGGCTGAACAGACCAAGTGACCTCAGCTGCTCCTCACACAGTTTCCCCTCCTCACCCTTCACCACCCTCATGGCTTTGGACACTCTCTAATAATATCTTTCACATATTGTGGCACCCAAAACTGTCCCCAGAACTTGAGCTGAGGCTGCCCCAGTACAGAGCAGAGTGGGACAATCAGCTGGTGCTGCTGGGCCTGATGCATCCCAGGACAGGCTTGGCCTTCCTGGCTGCCAGGGTACTGCTGGCTCATAATCCACGTTCTGTCAGCCCATGTCCCTTTCCTGTGGCACTGCTCTCCAGCCTCTCATTTCCTAATCTATACCCATAATCAGGGTTGCCCCATCCCAGGTGCAGAATCTCACACTTGTCCTTGTTAAACTTCATATGGTTGGAGAATGCCCATCTCTATAATCCCTCAGTTCTCCCTGTAGGGCCCCTCTGTCCAAGGGAGTTCACAGCTCCTCCCAGTTTAATGGTGTCAGTAGACTTACTTAGTATTCCTTCAAGTCCTGCATTCAAGTTGTTAATGAAGATGTTGAAGAGAGCTGGGCCAGGGATGGAGCCCTGTGGAACCCACCAGTGACCAAATGCCAGGCTGATATCACCCTATTCCCTGTAAGTCTTTGTGCCTGACCTGTGAGAGCCAGTTGCTTGCCCACTACATGATGTGTTTATCCAGTTGTGTGCTGGCTGTTTTGTCCAGAAGGATAATGTAAGTACCAAAAGCATTGCTGAAGTCCGAAAAGATTGCATTCACTGGCTTTCCTAGATCAGCTGGGTTGGTTACCATACTGTAAGAGGAAATGAGGTTTGACAAGCACCACTTTCCCCTCATAAAGCCATGCTGGCTGTGACCAGCCATTGTGTTGTCCACCAAGAGTTTTCCCACCAACACTGCTGGCTGCTCAACTGTTAACACTCACAACTACTATTTAATACTAACAAAATAATACAGATTTTTTTTATTTTTTTTTTTGGTTCGTACCCTGAAATGGAAAAACCACCTGATCCGGGACCAGTGACAAGAATGGCAATCATATTCATGGCAACTACTACAATAGGGGATCCTACCACAAAGAAGCCATGTGGCCTACTGAGCACCATGACAAACTGTTCAAAGCTACATTTCAGAAATACTTCAAATTCCCTGGCAACTAAGGCGAAGGAATTTGTCCCCTCCCCTCAAAAGAGAAAGGGGGGAAAAAAAAGGCACCTACTGGCCATCTTTTCCAAACATGCCTTTGCACATCTTCCTGCCCCTTTGTTACTGTTCATATCACAAAAGTCCCTTGAGGTCCCACAGAAGCAAGCTTCTTACTGTGTGTAGCATAAAAGAGCTCCCTGCCCAAAAAGCTAGCTGACTAAACAAATAAAAAGCAGGGGAAAAAAATAGCATTTCCCTTGTTACAGATGGGAAGCAGAAATCCAGAGAGACATTGGCAGTAAAGATCCAGCAAGAAGCCAGGGAATGAAGTGGGAAGAAAACATCTTCAGTCTTGAAGCTTATTGCTTCAGTGTGGAGATCACTGTTTCTTCCTTTCTTGTTCTCCTGTTTTTTCCTCAAATCTGTTCCTTTTACAGCTTGTAAAGTTCATCCTTAAAGCAAAGTTGATAGGCTATTGATGCTTCTCATTTTCATGGGGAGGAGAATTAGGAATTCTGATGTAAATAAGCACAAGGAATTCTTAGCTGGCACCCAAATATTGCCCCAAAGAGGCCAAATGCTGTCCGTCCCCCCCCCACCCCCAAATGAACAAGTGCTGGCAGGTTCAGTTTTGTGAAGTTTTTTAATATACATAATCATGGGGTTTTCAACTCATCAACTCAGAGCCACTCTAGTGCAGGTACTTCCAAGGTAGATGTTTCATATATTACCCATGTGTTATCAGTCAATACACATGACAACCCTACCAGATGAAAAAATATTTTGAAATTGCATGGAAATGAAAGATATCTCTTTCAAGTGTTTCACTAATTAGCCAGACTTACCAAAAGCTAAGGATAATGGAGTCTATGTCTGCCTCTCATTAATTCAAATGCCCTCTATGCCCTAAACATATTGGAAGAAGAAACCAACTGCACTTCTGAGCAAGAGGATTAAATTACCTGCCCCAAGGAAGCAGGTTGCCTAACAGAAGCATTTGCAATATTAATAGCTACTTCAAATACTTTTAAATCATCGTTTAACAACTATCAGTACTTCCTCAGTTTGAGTTTGAAAAATCTGTAGTGCATAAACAACAGTCAATCTAACTGTTTTTCAAGTTATTTTTTCTTGTTTGACTCAGAAATGATGCTTTCTGTCAGCCTGAATTGTTAATTTAGGTTTGCTATTGCTGCTCTCTCCTCTTTCCTTGAATAAAGGGCTGGCTGATCCCTGGGATACTGCAGCACAGCACTTGGGTTTTCACACTCAAGCTGTCACTCTATTAGCTCTACAATCTGGCAGGTTTTTATCCTACTTTTTAAAGGCTCTCATCTATTTCTTGTAGCATTTTCCTCTGATTCACCTGAGAAAGAATGTTGAAAATTTTGAGCAGAATGTTCCCAGAATTACAGGAGCATCTAAGGGGAGAGAAAAAGACATTCAAGGCAGCACACACTGTATGTTAAGCAAGGGTGTATGTCTATTACAGCAATTCAAACATCAGCTGGTAATGAGGTTAGTTTGGAAAGGCTTTGATTCCTGCCTAGGGAATTTAGTGTAATTTGCTTGCTCCATGAGAATGCCATGGGCTTCCTCATGCAATGTTAGATTCAAATATACTTTCATGTATTACAGAGTTTTATGTATAATACATGTGTGTGTGATTCTGGTCCTTCAAAAGATTTCCCAGTGAAAAAGCTAATACAGAGTGGAGCACTTCATGGAGTTGTATAGCTCTTCAACTCTCCTTTGGAATGCGTCATTAGTTCTGCATAACTGATATCTCTGTTTTATCTTCTTCAGATCCCCTTCTTTAAACAAACTCCAGATTCCCCCACTCCCCAAAAATGTCTCTTAAGTCCTGATTGTTTTTCTTGAAACACACAATAATTTTAAAGGGCTTAGCAGGAGTATTTCAAGAGGAAAAAGTACACAAAACCCAATAATGAAGTGATAAAGGCCAAAGAGAAAGCCACAGTCAGTTATGGAAAAGGGCATGCAATGTTGTTCCATTATCCTCTTGAAATGAAGAGTTAAATCTTGCAAAATTCCATTCCAGTGCCTGCTACTCCACCTAAATCCTCCTGACCACAGCAACAAAGCCATTCTATAGCACACATCTTGGTATTTTCATCATGTTCCCAACATCTAGCTCATGCTTCAAAGATTTTGGTCCTTCAAAGTAATGAAACTGGTGATGAGTACATGAAATCAAATTGCCAAGTGCGAAGAGAAAAGAAGGTTCCTTTTCCAAGACATGGAGGAAATCTCCCCTCAAATCCTTCTCTATATTCCCCACTGAGCAAGTCAGGCCTCCTTGCCCACATGTTACATCACTTCTGCATCACCTCAGTGTCCAAACTTGTGCTGTTCTTAACCACTTCTTCCTAGAGCCTGGGGTAGCTCTGGCTGTGCACAGGTACAAGCAAACCACAATAAAGCTTTGATTTCTGCAAATTACTGAACTTTACGTCTGAATAAAGAAGAGCACAGAGCAAATACTGTGCAAATACTAATTTGACTTAGACTGAAGTCTAAGTCAAATTAGAGCCACTTTAAAAATTAACAGTGAGTAAACTTCCTTGGAACATGCAAGCCAGCAAGCTCTCACACCACACGTGGAAGTACATTTTAACTGGCTTGGATGGAAATCACTGTCACTGAGCACTAGGGCTGTCCATGGCAGAAAACTGAGAGAAGGCAGAGCTGAGCCCTACAGAAATAGCTACTAGATTTTCAAGTACCATAAAGAATCAGATGCCAAAATGTAAGTACTATTGACAACTTAAATCTTAAAGACCTCGAAAAGGTTTGCTCTGTCTGTACAACAGAAAGGCACCTATTAATGACAGAAATTCCTTCCTGTAACTGGAAGGAATTAAGAACATACAGAACCAGCCAAACAAAGAGTTGTACAAAGATAAAGAAGAACTCTTAACACCAGCAAAGACATATCCATTCTATTCCTCTCCCAGAAAACAAAAATAAAAAGTTGTCATAAGAGCTGTGTTTTTCTTTTTCCCTTCTACTCTCTGTATGTTAAAAACAAACAAACAAAAAACCCCCAAAAAACCAAACCAAACAAACAAACAAAAAAAAAAAAAAACAAAGAAAAGAAAACCATAAAAAAAACCAATAACAAAAAAACAACAACAAAAAAACCCCAAAATAAACAACCACCACAAAACAAATACAATAATCTTTCTGACCACCAATCTTTCAGGAAAGGACAAATCTGACAGATTTCTTTCAGTCAGATTTAATTCAGTATTAAAAATGGTCAAAACTTCAAAACTTTTCAATGGTCCAAAAGAAACATGACTATCAGTAAATGTATTAGCAACTCCAGCACATGTTAGAAACATAGGCATGAGGTAATTGTTTCTTTAGCTGAGGCTCAATTGTTTGAGTACCTCACAGCCATTTTGTGTTGTGCGGCATTCAGCAGGATTACAACACATCAGAATGGACTGACTAGGGAGAAGGCAGATATTAATTTCTTACTGGTACTTTCTGGTGATGTTGCTTTTAAGGACTAATACCAGTTTTCATTACAAGGGCAACTTCCTTATTTGAAAATGTTTTTCATCAGCATCCTTCACCCAATCCATCCCACTGTTTTCCTCTTCTGTCCTCCCATTCAGCTGTTTAAAGAGCTAGTAATCAAAACCAGTGAGGCATAATGGAAGTTGCAAGTGTGGAGCTGCTCATCCAGTTTAGATCAAGGACAATTGTTGTTATTATATGGCACAATACTCTGGAGATTCTGCAACAACGCTGGATGAATCCCAAAGGATCTCCCAGAACTGGAGAAATGGGATGCCACCCCTCTGAAAGCTGCAGAAATCAAGCTCCTTGGCTCACTGTCACAATGTGTCAGCAAAGAAACATCTCTCCCTAGCTTTCCCAGTTATTAATACACTTATTAAAATGTGAGACAATGTTTTCTGTTGTAAAAACACTGTATTGTCAGTGAATACCCTTTTGGAGGACTCAGGCAATTAGAGAAGGAGCAATTCTGAGCCTTGAATACAAGTGAGGGAGGGATGCCAAGGGAAACTACAATTCCATTGAAATTGAGGGCAAAACTCTGTCTGCCATAGGACCATAAACATATCCCAAACAGATGTATAGAGGCTAGCTTTACAAAGTTTTAGAAGTAGTCAGCGATTTGGAGATACATCAGTACAAATGTCTCAGTCTGGGTGTTCAAGCCTCCTGAGGCAAGAAATACTTAGCTGTTTCTGAAAAGCCTGGCCTTCTGGAAGTGTTTCAAATGAAACCAAAAGAATCCGTCCCACTCTCAAAATTTTACATGTCACTAACATAAATGGTGGAACTTCTGCCTTGCTCATCAGCCCACAATTTTAGAAGTATTCCCAAAACGCTGCACATGCTGATTTGCCTGTCTTCCCCAGCCTGGTCATGTAACAGTCTGTAGAAGCCCAAATGCAACTTTTTACCTAAACAGTAAAGAGGGGTTCTGACTCTCAGGTTTCCTCCAAACAAATGGGACCCAAGGATATTCCTTCCAACCAAGACTCTGCATTCTGTTTTTCTATTACAGAGCTGCTTGCAAAGGTATGTATTGAAAATAACCATGGCTTTATCTTTTGCCTGACCTTCCCCTGTGCTTTTTTCTATAATTTCAGCTTCATTTTTTTTTTCAGCATTTCAATAAAGGGTACATCTGCAATTCAGCGTTTTGCACCAACCTAGAAACAGTGAAACTGAGAGTCAGGGAAAAAGACCAACACAACTTGTAAAACAGTTTGGCAAAGACAGTGTGAACTAATATAAGCCTATTGGCCTTACAATTGGCAACAAGAGCTTTTACTAGTACTTAGCTTTTAACTGCAGCATTCCACAAAAATCTAGAGGAGGCAACATCCCAACTAATTAGGTAGGCATTGCCATCAGGAAAACATGACAAGGAAACAACTGCACGAAAACTCTCCCCTGCATTATTGGTCATGGTCTCTTGGGCCACACAAGCACACAAAAAGGCTTCCAGATGAGCTGTGGCATAGCTCCTAAGACAGCTGCTCTGGACAGACAGCTGTATTTCATTTTGGATGGAGTTAGGTGTTTAAAGGCCCTCAGAAAGCAGCTCTTAGCTGCAAGATGCCAAAGAGAGCAACTGCAAGGGGAAACTTTTGTTCCCTTTGACTCACCAGGGGAAAGCTGCTGCTTATAATTGATTATTACTTAAGTTAGCTCTAATGTGTGGCTACCAGCTGGCAAGATACAACAGTATGCGCAGAGCTCCAGCTAGGACCATGGAGGAGCTTTCTATCAGAGAAATGCTTTTTGGCACATGGAAAGCAAGCACAGCAACTGGGAGAAAGGACAAAGCCTTAGGAGGCTGTGAAACCTTGCTCTTTCACACCGATGGATGGTGCAATCAAGATTTACAGCCTTTTAAAGCTTTCTCAACACTTGCACAGCTCCAGCCCATCTGGGCAAATCACAACTCCTCCAAGGCACAAGCATGTCAGTCTCAAAACAGCAAGGAGAGGTGTAGCGTGCATATCCCTCACCTGAGTACACCTCAGAGTGAGATTGCCAGAGTTTTTACATGCTGCTAAAGCAGTCAGCACACTCCATCTCCTAGCTACAGCAGAAAACAGCTGCACTTAAATTAAAGGCAGGTGGGAAGGAAAGCTAAGGTTCAGGCACCAGCTGCCACATCCCAGGTAAAAGCAGTCAGAGCTGTTCTACGGCACAAGGGTCTACAGCTAAAGGCTTCTTTCCCTCTTGGGCCTCGCCTCAGGAGCAAGACAGGTGGAGAAAACGTTTTGATCACTTTGGGCTTTGCTTTCTCAGTGTCTCCTCTGAACAGCTGCCACAGTGTCCTGCTGGAACCCAGGGCCAGATGAGTCAGGGATCTCCTGTCTCCGCAGCTCACTCCCAATGCAGTGGACTCCTGTACCAGGGGTTAACTGGAAACGAAGAAGGTCAAACACAATAATTGGTGTCAGCTCTGCCAAATGAGCTGCCAACCAGTAAGACAAGGAAGCCCTCACTAAAAGCAATCACAAGATGCAGGAACTACTCTCAGGGCCCAGATAATGCTCCAAAGGGCCCTTCTCCACTGCAACCAGAAATTCCAAGCCAGACAAGAAGCTTACCAAGGCAGACATTAAACATTCATTTGTAATAAACACCCTCCTGACCCCCAGGGACCAGTGAGAGGTGTAGGGAAACACAGTAAATAGAATCCAGAGAGGCCAGATGCCTTGCACTGTGGTTACTGGAATATGTGAAGAAAAATAATAGAAGTGTTTTCAAAATGGTCCATGTACTAAGAAACAGCAATGATATATTTTTATTTTGGATACCTTAGTTCTTCGAGGGCAGTTTTCCCTTATCTCTGAACAACAAGAGAGCATGTTTCTCACTGTTATTTTAGAAATGTGTACAAGAATTTCAAACATGCTCTCTGTTTTCCAGTGCAATCCTTGGACTGAAATGTCTCCACATTTGCAATCATTTTATCTATACAGAGCAAGGGGCAGTTGGGGACAGCAGTTGGGAAAAAGGGATCTATGAGACCACAAACCAACGATTGGGACCCATAAGAGCAGCTGGCTATTGCTCATTTAATGGCTCTGGCTTGTCCAGTTAGTGTTGGATTTCATTTGTCTATTGATTTTATATTCATGGTATTGTGGTTTTAAACAGAACTGCAGAGTTCTAGCAACATATAACAGGAAAAGTCTTGTAAAATCATATGGAAGGACACATATAGGACACTCTGCAACCATCACTGAGGGTGGAGGTCACTGTACGCAGTTTCCACAGGAAATGCTTATAATTTAACAATATATATGTATAATAAAAAATAATAATATATGTTTGTAATAAAATTACTTAATTCCACATATGCAAAAAAAAAATTAAATGATTAATATTTTGAGATCATAGAAAGAACATGAGCAAAGACAGTGAAACTAATAAAAATGCAGCTGAGTGCATAGCTGAAGCTTTACAACAAATTTGTTCATTTATGGTAATGTCCACTGTGCATTAGCATTTCCATAAATACTCTGTAAATAAGATTAAAAAGGATTGTTTCAGTTTCTGCTGATAATCAAGTGCTAAAGAATGGCTGCAGAATAAGAATTTTGTAATTCAATGCAAATATTCGTGCAAGAAGCTAGATCCTATGAATTATATGCATTTAGTCAGGGAGCAGAAATACTATTGTGTGACCTATGTGTCAAAATATGAACTGAATCGTGCAGCTGGAAGCTGAACACTTGAATATCAGCCACTGAATACTAAAAAGGACTTGCCTGTAAACAGTCAGCAAACCAAGAAGGAATCTATGAATAATTTCAAATAAGTTGTGCAGTTGAAAAGTCAGTAAGTTATTTGTAGACAATTTGTCAATAGAAGAACTCACATAAAAATGTATTTAAAAATTTCTACAAATTATTGCATAGATATCAAAAGCACATTTCTGATTCATCATGAAAAGACATAAATAATTATACCAGGGGTTGAAAAGGCATTTTCTTTCTTGTATTATATTCCATAACCAATCAGGTGCATCAGAATAATACCTTTAGTTATAATTCTGCTGATCCCCAAGGCATAAGCCATTAGTGTGTGATGGAGACACGATGATGAAACTTGATGGCTGAGTAATCTGATTCGCTCTCACCACATTTGAGCAAAATCTGACGTCAATGAACCTGTACTTGAATGTACTAATGTCATTATTCAATTTCATTCCTGCAGGTGACCATACCAGATAACAATTTTATTCTCTTGATTTGGAGAAGAGCAGTGACCTGCGATTCAATACACAGCACAGCCCTCTTTAATCCTTTAAAAATTTAAAGCAGCTGATTTGCCACCATTGTGCAGTTGGGAAAAACAAAAAGACCACAAGCCCTCCTAGCAATGTATTTTCCAAGAGCTAAGAGCTGCAGGACAGGGATCTCAAGCTGTACATGACAGCTATAAAAAGAAGATTGCTGACCTTCCTGTACTGCTAAATCAATTAGTTGTTGAATTTGCCACAATACTGCATGGAGAGGCAGCAAGCAGCCACCAACAAGCCTCAGTTCCCCAGGTTCATAGCAGCAGTTCCGGATGGAAAATTCATGAGCCTCCCAGTTCAGGAGGAAAACAGCAGGTTATGGAATACAAGGAAAGCTGGCCCTGTTCAACTTAATGAGATCTACTTCAGGAGAAAAAGGAAATACATTTTTAGAAGGGTCTTATTCTGAAGGAAAATTCCTGGAGCTATAGAACTGGCAAAAACACTAGGTTTCCTTAACCTCAGTAATAAAATGGCAGGAGCCAACATTGCTGCAGAGATTTTGCAACATTTTAAAATTATTTTATCATTCTGCTTCTCTCATCAATTTTGAATTTCATTTGATCTTCATTTGGTTATTACACCAGTTCCTCTACTGCTGTAACAATGGAGATCAGTACGTGACATCCTTTGTTTCACACAGAAGCCTTTGCTTCCTTCCTCTTGACCTGAAATTAGGAGCACTGCAGTGGATGGTCTGAGAGGAATGAATCACATTGACTAAATAACCCAGTTTGCTAAATCGCAGAATCCAGAGCAGCAGAAGGGCGGAAGCAACCTCCCTCCCACACAGTTTGAGGGTTTTGGGATCTATATTGTGTCATGTATCTTCATTCATTTGGGGTTCTACCACCTGCCCTTCCTAAAAAGTTTAGATCCTTACTTTTTACACCTCAGCGGGGCAACATATCTCCAGCCTTCCCTAAATTACACATTTGGGGAAATGTTAACAACCATGAAACTTGTTGCATTTCCTGTATGTTTTACAAGTGGTCTCAAACACTTATACTGTTCCATTCAAGTCAGGTACTGGACCAGATAAAGAACTTGCTCTCAGGTGTATCTTGATATCTCCCAAAAAACAGGAGGGCAACTTAAGAAAATGGTTACTTTTTGCTAAATACTGCTTTTCCCTGCAATTGCACCTCTCCTTGTCCCCATGAGCTTTACTGGCAATAAATGTTGTAACAAGGACAGATTACAACTTGCATTAGCACATCAGTGGGGTACAACGAAGCCTTCAAACAAGACTGATGTGTTTGGAATTGAGAGCTAGACAAAGTAATTGAAAAGGACAGGAGAGTCGTCACAAGTATGCTCTGTTTGGTTTGCAGTCCAGCACTTTGGAAGAGGTTCTGGCACAGTTGTTTAGTCAAGATTAATCACACTTCTGCCAGCACTCAGCCAGGCTTCAATGATGTCCCTTCCCTGGACACTCTCTTCTCCGTTTGGGTCAGCAGTTAGAGGAAATCCTAGGAAAACAAGCACCTCCTTTGGGGCTGTATTTAAACAAACAGACAGCTCCTCCTGAGCAAATGCCACTGTCAAAAAGACATCCAAATCATTTTTCAACATTTCACAATGTGTTTAAGGAGGAGAGATGCTGTCAGGCTGAAAAGCTCAGGCAGCAGGCCATTAGGAACCAGCCACACTTCTGGGGGTGACTGACTTTAACTCTTCTGTACAGTTCTTGCCCTCCTACTTCTCAGGAAAAAGTAGCAGTGTAGCTGCTTTGCACACACCAGCCACAGAGGCTGGGCAGAGTTTGCCCAGGAACCCTTGGAGCTCTCCCAGTCCAGGCAGAGCCACAGGCAAGGAAGATCCCAACCTCATCCTCCTGAGGAACTTTGCTGTCATGAGAACATCAAGCCAATACAGCACAATTTTGGAGCCTCACAGAAAATTTATCTTTTAAAAATGAATAAAACATCTTTCTTACTTCTAAAAAGGAACTGTAACACCACCAGGAAAAGCAAGTAATTCTCAAAAACTTTACTCTGTGCTAGAGAAACAAACAATTTTATTATCTCCTCTCTCACTAATGTGCCACTAGCCTATCCCGGCTTCACAACTACATTTTCTCCAGCAGATGGTCTAAGTGATTAACATAACTTTGCTAAACTTGGGGAAAGTGTTCTCAACATGTACTTATTTAGTTTCAAAGGCTGATGCTTCTATTTCAGATACGAGAAACCACATTCACATGTTTAAAAGACCGCCTCCCCCAACAGTATCAATAGACCTAATAAAAGATCCAACCTGCTTTCCCTGTCAACCTTATCCAAGAAGCTGACACTGATAGTTGTGTTGCAGTTCAGCTCTTCCCACTGAATCTGCTTGCATGTCTCTGCCGGCCTGTGTTCATATTTCAGTCAATAAAGGATGAAACACTAAAAGCAACAGCTTCCCCCTTGAAGCATGCCAAAGCATTTTCTTGCTGTAGAATTTGTATTTGCTACCAGTACAGATAGGATTGTGTTTTCCTCCTCTTAGACCAAGTACTCAAGAAGGAAGCGATCACCAGGAGCTGAGCTTGCTCTCACAAGCAAGAGGCCTTGCTTTCAAGTCCTTTGAAAGTCTTTATAAAGCGTCAATGGAAACTGAAGGTGGCAGCTGGTTAACATCCTCTAACACCACTACAGAATGGTTTTATCCAGAAGTTAGCAAGAGCCTCATAATTAATTGAGGCTGCAGAAGGAATGCAGGCAGGCTGACTAATTACCTCCAATACTCTGGCTAAGACGCTTGCTGTTGGAACACGTGTTAGGGGATCTCTAGTGCTCACAAGCAGCCAGGATCTCTTTTTCATATCTCCACTAAAGATGCATTTCTAAATACCTAACACAGCTCCCTCAGCCAGAGCTTTCACTCTGTGTTGTATTGCTACAGCCACCACTTTCCTTTGCCTTGCACAGCACAGCCTTGCTCAGAGCTGCCATCCACTCCTAGCAATTCCAAGATTTACCTGTTACATACTGACCACCAGGAGAAATCAAGTGTGAATACAGAGGGCAGCATAGAATAATGTCAGCATTGCCACTGCCAGCCCTCCAAGCTGGACATTTACTTGGAAACAATCAGAAAATCATTCTTGCACTGAGAACCTTGTAAGGTTCAGCAAAGCGAGCACAAGGCAAGTGGAGTAGGAATATAAAAAAACCCAAATCACATCTTTCAGTGGAATTTAAAAAAATAGCATAATTTAAAACAAACTTTAATACAGCATTGGCCAAAATGCCTGCTAAGAGTACTTTTGCAATAAATCAGCTTCTGATTTCTGCTTAACCTTTTGACCTTTTAAATCTGTACATGGAAAACTGTCTGGTTAGAAAAAAAGCAAAAGGAGAGATCAAGCTAAATAGTTCACCTGGCAAATATGCAAGAGGCTTAAAAACTACTAGCTTCATTTCCCCAGATTAATCTGCAGTGCAAATGTGAAGATGCTAATGATTTATTTCTCACCCCTCGGCACCAATTCCCTCTTGGTCTCTTTAAGACAGAAAATGAATAATAATAATGATAATAATAACAAATTTATGTGCTCTTTTCATCAACAACTCTGAGCTCTCATTTCTGACTTGGAACTAAAACATCAAAAACAAGCTCCCCAGCCCCCATCCCACAGAGTGATCAATGATTCTTTACCACTTACAGAAGATCTAAAGAGGCACTTATTACATTTACAATGTTACAGTCACCAGCACAAATTCTTTTCAAAACGTAATAATCCTGTCCATGTGACACTTAACTCCCCAGTAGGTCCATTTGCAGTCAGGTTAATAACCTCCATATTATGTAGGTAATAGAAGATTAACTCTGAATATGTTGAAACCTAATTTATAGTATGAAACCTCCTCCTTTTGTTCAGTTCTAGGCCCCACTGGCCTCTACCTAGGACTTGACAAATCTCATTTGACATTGCTGGCAAATGCTTTTTGATTGAGCATTTGGGATCAAAGAGGGTCTTCTCATTTCCTCCCACTGCAGCTCTTCTGGTCTAGTCTCACCTTAATTTGTCTTCCTAGTCCAGAAGAAACAGCTAGCAAGCAAGCAAAAATAATTCCTTTCCCACTAGAAATTCAGCTCTCAAAAATTTATTTCTAAGTTCTGTGTCTTATCCACACTGACTTTAGAACAAAATATTACATTTTCAGAATATAATACCCTATTCCCAAACTTCAACAGGCACTGAAACTCTTATAAGCTAATAAAATCCTCAATATAAGATAGAAGAGGAAACTCTACATTGCATTCTTAACAAAAGGTAGGTGTTTTTTCTCTCCTGTTTCTCCATGCTGAAACAGCACCCAGCAGACACGCAAACACAGCTTGTTCTGCCCAAGTCAGGAAACCCTCAGAGCAGTGGCCCCCCCTTTGAGCCAAAGCAGCAAAAATTCTCATTAGATTTCAGAGAGGTAAGGAATAGAAGCAGGCACCTCACTCCCCCAAGCAATGATAAGCCAAATGACCCAGCTGGGTTGTCCAGCAAAATATTCCCATCACATCTTTGCTCCAGCTTGTTCTCCTTGGGGCTCTTCTGTTCTTGGCTTTTGTGCTGATAACCTGTGCAATACCCAGGTGCAGGCAAGAGCAACAGGGCCCATGCAGCTCAGTGCAGAGCCACCAGGAGGTGCTTGGGGAGGAAAAGAAATAAGGAATAAGAGAAGAAGGCAGCAATCCTGAAAATCTGAAGTGCTTTAACCTAATGAGAAGAGGATTTTACAAATAGCAGCTATGAACCTGCTCAAAATCACAAGCACCTGGATGGAAAACATGCTGCCAAAACCCACCTACCACCACATGGAGAGCCACCAATTGCTCCTCCCCAAGGGGAGGAGCAATTGTATTTCAGAGGGTCAATCCTGTTTCCAAAATGAAACACTGATAATAAAACTCCAAGTAGCCATGAAACACAGAGTCACTCAGGGATACAGAGTCAGACTTCCAGCTCTCGACACTGGCCACCAAGAACAAATCCTTGCTTTGAGTAGGGAATAGAATGCAAAAGCAGCCAGGGTATCATTTTTACTGGGTGTTGTCAGGAGTTTTGAGCTGGATTAGGCAGAATCCCTAAACCTTTTCCTCCATCCACTCCAGTCAGATCATGGACTGCCAGAGATCCATTTTCAAGGATGTCTAAAATGAGATCTGAAAGATGGTATTAGAACTTCCATACCTCAGTCATCTCCTCAGATGACAGGATGCAAATTCACTGGCAGCCCAGAGATGGACCAGAATGAATACTATTATAAGACATAGGCACAACAGCAGGACTTGTGTGGGCTAGAGGCCTAAGTAGACAGAAAAGAAGACTTTGCAAGAAACCTTCAGTTTCTGATTTTCAGATGTTGAACAGACTCAAAATCCTGTCACACTCCACCCCCTTCAAAACAAAGCAAGCTGGAAGGAGGAGAGGTTATTTGTTTGTTTTAGTGATTGCCTTTTTTTTCCAATCACAGGCCTAACTGATATATTCTAGCCAAAAGTTCTTCTCAGATTAAAAACAAACAAGCAAACAAACAAACATGCTCAAAGCATTAAAACTCTAATCTTACAGGTTTTAGATTTTAACATTTTGACTTTATAGAAATTCCACAGAAAAGAGTGTATCCTCCTAGACCTCAAAATTATTGGGAAGAAAAGACTCAGGCATTTAGGCAAAATGCATATCGCTGGCTCAAACTAAACTGAATAATCAGCAGAGCTCCTAACCCCAGGCTGGCTGGAGGCCTGGCTTCCCTTAGCTTAGACACTAACTGCAGTCACTCATTATTATTCAGCACTGGCTCAGCACAGACAATACACGCACTTAGCATTGTAAAAAAGCAAAGAAAGGTACTCTTCCTGCCTCAGTGGATTTATTTTCTAAGGCCATCAATCTCACCCTGACACTTGGTACACGTGGCAATCAGCAGATAGATAACTGTCAAAGCACTGCATCCTTTTTACCTTTCTTATACCAAAGAGAACACAGCTACATTTGGGGACTCTTTTATGAAAACAAAGCTGGTCAAAACATTTTGAATTCATACTTCCTCTCAAAATGAGAAAGGAAAAAAACCACCCCGTGGTAATCTCTCCTGGTTTTCAACTCAGTCTACCTGAAAAGCAGCTTTGAAGAAGATAGTGTTCAAAGGAGCTAACAGAGCACAGTTTAAGAGGAGCCAGCAGAGCTCGAAGCATTCTGATTCTCACTTGGTAAGGAGGTGCTGTTTTTAATGTGGTTGCTACAAAAGCAGAGTCAAGAAACCCTCTGCAGACCTGCCATGAGGCTTTCCAAACGTGGTAGATTTAATTACAAATATATCTTAATTTATGGGAATAGGATAAGGTAAATGGAAAGAAACTTTGTGCTGATTTAGCCAAGGTAGTGACCTTTGTGATAGATGAGTAATGCAATGATTGACTCTCACAATTAAAAGGCAAATATCATGTATAAATGTTAAGAGAAGTTTTATAGATTTATAGTTATGTTTCACCCCCTGCCTTGCGTTATCAGGGGACAGCCAGGATTTGGGACATTTGGGAGGGTCAGCTTGCTACTATGGCAACATCTGACCTCCAATCAAGATTTAAGGAAATAAACTCCAGCACTGGACAGAGAAGAAGGAGTCAACAGACAGAATTTTGGGAGGGGCTAAAAGGTTAAAACGCAAAACATCCAATGTGTGGGTAAGCGCATGGTGAGAAAGATCCTTTGCTCCCAGCACCATAATATTTTTTCTATTCAGTCTTCTGTTGTGTTTTTGATAATGTTTTAATAAACCTTTCTAAATTTTTGGAGGCGAGTAGCATTTCTCACACCTTGATGTGCCAAGCCTGTGCGTGCTGAGCTGCAGCCTCATACCTGACAGCCACGAGCCTGGTCAGTGCCCCATGGCAGCCAGCAATCGCACTGACTTGCTCCCCTTTGTGGGCCACAGCAGTGCCAAGCCATGCTGCAAAAGAAAACTTCTCACTTCTTGGCCACAGATGAGCAGGAGCTAAAGACTTCCTCTGATAGGGTAGATAGGAATAAACAGACCTGGGTTTTTCTCCAAGATGTTAAGTCTCTAATAATGTGTGCACAAGAATGAACGCAAGGGAAAATCTACCCCAAGGGAAGTGCTTTAAACATTACTGAAAGGAAACTGGCCTCAATTCCCACTTAAGGGAGCTCAAGGAAGCAGAGATCCATCCGTGTATGCAGCCACAGCAGCTGACTACATTGCTACAATTTTCTCCATAGCTTCCTTGGTTCTAACAATCAGATCTATCCTTTATGGATGTAATTTTTGGATGCCCAGACCACAGCTACAAACATCCATCAGTATGATGCTGTCAGAATGCAAACAACCTCCTGTTGTCCCTGAACACAAAGTCTCCTTTGGCCAGCAGTTTTTCCCATTCTGTGGGAATCATTCAGGTGTAGCTAACAGCTACACTGAATCAACATGGCTGTAAACCCCACATATTGAAATTCCTCTGTTTTTGAGGCAAAACATCTAATGACTTTATTTCATGGAGAGCAGAAAGGGATAGCAGAGTAACTAAAAAGAAAGTATCCTGCAATGCAAGGAGATTTCTATCCCCATTTGGTCTTTGTTCAAATACATAGTGTAAAGGAGAGCCCAGATCAAAGAAAAGAGAGAGACGTAGGTCTGGATGAAGTTCACTGAAAAGCCTGAAGTTTTTACTCTCTCACAAGACACTGGGTTTACTCCACAGGCAATTCCTTCTTTCTCTTCTATCTATCATCCTATATGCTGCCTCTGAATTTGAAACACTGGCCAGGTCCTCCTGTAGCTTTATGCCACTTCACCCTAGCCAGCTTAGGCAGAACTCAGCTGAGTTTGTTGCCTGCTCTCCTAGCACAAGCACCATGGGGGCTGCCAGGCACTTTAGAGAGGCTGGGGAGAGTGGCTGTTATCCCCATCAGCATCTTTTGGAAGGGGAGTATGCCCTTTGGAGCCTGTGAGCAGCCGCATCAATATGATATCTCAACAGTGTGAAATTGTCAGTTTAAAAGTTAGAAAGAGACATAGCCCAGCCCTGGCATGCTCCATAAGTGCAGTCAAAGGGGAGATAGCCAGTAGTGGAGCAGGTACACACTGTATTCCCTATTTCTACGCTCCTCTAGGCAGCAAAAGAAGAGATTCTGGGCCTCTGCCCCACCCATATCTCTGCAGAGGAAATACCAGAGGGGGCTGTCTGAGGCCAGCCACAGCCCCCCGAGAGAGGACAGCCATCAGCAGAGTCAGCAGCCCAGGACAGAGCTGAATTCGAGGCTACATTCAAGCTGTGATTTCAGGTTTACGTTTGGGTCCACACAGTGTCTCTGGATGCCAAGTCAGGCAGGGAGGCGGCGCGGGGAAGGGCCGAGCGCTGCTGGCCAGGCTCCATCCCTGGGGCCTCCTGCCCTAGGCTGACGCAGAGCTCCATTGTGAACGAGCGATCTCGGGGGAAATGCTCGCATCCGGGCAAACATCCCTTCTGAAAATCTGAACCAGTCATTAAGCCCTCGCCTTTCTGAGCAGGCTGAACCACACAGAAAGTTAAAGTCCCAACTGGCAGTGTGGAAAATCAAGGACTTACTGACCATCACACCCAGTGCATGGACAGCTACCCTGTAAAGGTGCCTTGAACTGAGTGTGTGCAGAAGATGAGCCTCCTTTCCATCTGAGGGTAACAACATCCTCCAACTCACTGAGCCGAGCCAAGCACACCAGAAGCCAGGGTGGCAAATGACAGCATTATGCATCAGAACATGAATTATGTAAAATTATGCACACAAACACACAGGGGAGGAGGACATCCAACTTCTTCTTCCAGTTGTGGCAGACATTAGCTCTTCAGCAGGGGCTTGCAAACTCCTTAAAATCCTCAAAGAACATCTTTCTGGCCTTGCATACTCCTATCTCCTCCCTGCCCTCCTTTTCACAAAAATTTCTCATAGCAAAAATAGCCAGCAATGAGTGTACACTAGAGAATACAGGCTGGATTTCTGCTTGCTGACTTCAGTTTCACAACCCTGTGGCTCCGTTTGCTTTGGTGGTGTCACTTCTGCTTTGTGAGGGAGGGAAATCTCAGGTCCCCAGTGTGCAACTCAGGCACAACACTGTAAGTGTTTTCCTGTAAAGAGGTTCAGTCATACTCTCAGAAAATAACTAGAGCCAAGAGTGATTTTATAAGCTTAGAGGAAAGTGTCTCAAGCAAGATACAATGGCGTGGGTTGTGAAAGGCACAGAACACCATCTATGCCCTTCGCCCTAGGCTCAATGTAGCAATCTCTGACTGCTGACATCTGTTAACTTTAGCAGACTTTCTGTTTTTAAAACAGATAAAAATGAGTAAATGAGTAAACCATCTTGACAAGAAACCCTACTTTCCATGCCCATTAAACCTTAAACCCTTCCAAATATTCTCCAGCAGCTGCAAGCATCTTCCCAATCATTTCTGGGATGCCTGTTGGCAGGCTGCACAGCAAGACACAGAAGTCTCTAATGATTCCTGTCTCTCTCCTTGCAGAAGTAAAGACAGATTAGATTTGTCAAATGGGGATAAGAAGTTAACGGGGCCGATAAGGTTAGACATGCCAAGCGATTCAGCAAACAATTCTGGAAAGAACGATTAGATCTGGGCTAACTAAGTATGATAAATTCTGACTTTAACCCAATTACTTACAATGATTTTAGACGTCTGGGAAGAGCTGAGCACTACAGTGCTGTAATCAATGAATGTGCATGAAACTGGGCAGGCTCCCTTCCTCACTGCACCTCCCAAAGACATAGAAATTCAAGTTGAACAGTTTTTGAGAAAGAAAAGTCTCAGAATTTTTCTAAATCTAAAACCTCTGTCCTGGTCATAGACAGGCTCTAGCAGCAGGAAAATGAAGATCAGTTCCTGGTTTTATTTAATTATTTTTAATTGCAGAAAATAAATTTGTCTCAAAAACTTGCATGGTATGATGTTAGTGAGAAGGCAATACAGACAAACGCTTGATCTCCACTCTGTCTGAAGAAAGCCTTTTCCCCCTATAAATGTCATCAACTGGAATAGTCAAAAGAAAATATTTGTCTTAAGGAAATGCTCTATTTCTTTTTCTCTAACCTACAATCCAAAGACCCTGAGGTTATTTTCTCCTCCAGCTGGTGCCTCCCCACTTTCTGTGGCTGTGCACCACCACCCTGTAAGACTGAAAGTCCCCCCAGACAGAGGCCTGAGGTTTAGGGTTCACTTAAGTCATACAGGCTTAATGCAAAGACCAAGGGGGTTTTGAAACCAAGACCATTTACATCAGATTTTAAAAACTCTAGATGGGAAAAATATCCTGTTCTCTTAGCTGTTCACCAACATATGACACTTAATAATAGCAAAGACAACAACTGTCGGTTAGGCCAAAAAGTTTCTCAGTCAAGTTGACTTTGATGTACATGTCTTCAATAATAAACTCATTTGCTGTTCATGTTTTCCTGCTGAGACCTTATCCACAAGGAATACTGCCTCTCTGCTTTTTCCAAAGCATCTTTCATTTATGTCATGAAACATATCAACCTATTTGTTTTCATCTAATTTAATATGTGGTCCTGGCTTGTCCTAGCACCAAAATATTTCTTCAGTGTGTTGTTAAAGAGCATAGATACATGCACACAAGCTTCAACAAACTATTGTGGACAGGGAAGATTTTGGGGAAATTGCTTGGAGAGGTTTAAAAGAAATTAGTGCTCTTTCATTATAAGGACTCGTAGAACATAAATACAACTCCCAGACATTTTTCCTTTTTCAAAAACTTCTGTAGTCTAGGAAAAGCCTTGAAGCTACCACAAACTGGCAAACTACAGACCCAAGGATTATTTTGTAGAAAAGAGTATGAAAATATTTTTCATTGCATGCATTCAGAGCTACAGTGTTCTTGAATTATGCTGGATGTCTAAAACAGACCTGAATGTAAATAGGATGTACCATTATGGCATGTGTTGAAATTAAATACAAAATATATGGCAGAAAAGTTTTCTTCAAGACTGTGCATTCCCTTACTGCACCAGGATCACAATATTTTATGTGTATCCTCTCTTAGCAATGCTTTTAGGAGCCAGGGAAACTGAAGACTGTACAGAGAGAATCTGAACAGAGCTCAGAGGTCTGGCTGCCCAGAAATTCCTGCACTTCCACTCTGCAACCATGTTCTTGGTCTCTGTGTGCCCAGGGCAGCGCCTGCCAGCAGCCCCACTAACGAGCCTCTTGGAGACAGTTCTTTATTAGTAGAAGAACTCTGTGTTTCTAAGTCTAAATGACTTCCAGGCTAAGATAGCATGCAAATAGTAGTAAGCAAAATTTTTCCAAGTTAGCTGTGACAGAACCTAAAACAGCACTGTGCTCCTTAGTGTGTGCAGGTACACAGACTTAATTCAGGACCACCAGAAGAAGGTAAGAAAGAAGGGCTTAAGAATTTAAAAACCTTTTTCCTGAAGAGTTTGTTTAAGGAATTTTGGCTGGCAAGCCAGTCAAGGAAGAAAAAGTTTGGATGGATAGCATTAGTTGATTTAAAAGATATTGTATTTCAATCATGGTCAGAAATCTATCTACTACAGAATCATAGAATATACTGAGTTGGAAGGGATACATCTAGATCATCAAAAATCCATTTTCTGGATACCTCTGGGGTGCTGGGCAAAACTGAGAGAAGATATGAGTGTGAAACAGAACTAGCTAGAAGAATTATCCAAGAATGAGCTGCTGAGATGCACAAGTAATGCATTATCTCCAGGAAGAGGGGTGTGGAGTTAAAATGGTGTGGGAAAGAAACCAGGAGAAGTGATGAGTCAGCAAATAATCGGTTAAAACCTCTAGCTTTAGCTGTGAGGCACTGGCCTGCTCAAAATCATACTTGGAGCACAGCCTAATACTCTCCAGCTGCTCTCTTCCACCATAAACTCAGAGGCACTAATTTTGACCAAAAAGGCTGGGGCACACCCAGGAGAGTCCTATGAAAGTCCTAGAAATATTCCCATCAGAAACAAGGCATGCAGCTACTCCTTCACTCCCCAGTTCACCAGGTGACGTGGACACTGCTAGCTCTGCTGGGAACCAGTGCAGCACCACAATTATTTCTGTTCTCTAAACAAAACTCTGCTGGGCTTGGGTGATTAAATGCTTAGAGCCAAGAAGCAGGTGGAATAATTTTGTTTGGCAGTGATTCAGATCTGGCAGTGCCTCAAGGGACAACAAACCCAAGCAATGCTCGAGGGTTTAACAACACTCAGGCCAAGGCAAATTATGAAGACCACAGGGTGGTGTGAATTGAGAAGCCCCCATTAGGCAGCAGATGTGTGAGGGGTTCTTCTGGTAGGGCACAGGCAGGTCCAGCAGGTCCTGAGAGGAGGGGCAAGGGACAGAGAAAGCTGTGCTGGCCAACTCTGCCCCAGCCACCAGGATCACAAACCCAGCCTGCCACATGTCCACTTGGTGCTGGCTGGCAGTGAAGTACGACTGATCTAAGCTGTCAAAAGCAGTTTCTTTATTAGTACAACCAAAAATTCATCTCTGGGCAGCTTAGCTCAAAACATCAAATAAAGCTGATATCAACACCAAGGTGTTGGATTTGTCTGTGCAGCCAAAAATAAAGGAATAAAGAGAGCAGTCTCCTGTAACCCTGCTTATTGTCAATTAGAGCATTTGATGGCTCATTCAACAAAGGTCTAAGTATCATTCTGCCCTAGCCCTGAATTCCCACATAAGGTATCACATTTGCTTGGCCCACAAATTCAGACTTTGCTAACAACCATTCCTGCTACTTGGATCATACTCATAGGAGAAAATTATCTTGGGGAGGAGATACTCAAATCCAGAACAATGGTTCTGAGGCTCTTAGGCCCTCTTGATTCTGCACCTTGTTTTGCTGAACTCTTCAAGGACATTGAAGAAGACATTGACAGGAAAATAGGGAGAACTACATTTACAAGAATTCCTCGTAAGCACCAGCCCCTGAAAACCAGACTGGGATACTGCTGCTTATAGGAAAGTAGAAATGAATGCTCTTGGTATATTGCTTTCTCAAAGGATTTGAATAACTTTCTTTTCATTACACATGAAGATTGGGCTCTTATTCCCTGCAAAGGAGCAGGGAGTACTCCATAAGGGATGGACATGGAAACTATGCAGACAAGACTGCTGTTGGGTTAACATTTACTTTAACTCTAATTTTCTGGTGACACATACAAGTGTTTGAAAATAATAAAGGTTGTCAAAATATTTTCCATAATAAACTCCTACGCACAGCACATGTACAAGACCAGCACAGTTTCCTACCCAGCTGGTGCACTAGCTGCTACCAAGATATTATCTGATTACTAAGATGCTTGTTTGGGAGCTTGCCTTCTCAGGATGGGCTGAAGCATTGTCTGTCCTTGTCCTTACATCTCATAGCATGCACAGTGCCCTGCATTCTCACAAGTGAGAATTCTCACACATTTGGGAAGTGGAGGATTTTCTCATGTAGGGGTAACTAGTGATCCCAAAGTTACCAACTACCCCAAAACCAAAGCAGGGGAAGGCAGTATAGTGCTGATGTATATAATGCCTCTGGGCAGACTGTGAAAGACGCCAAGTCACAACTCCCCTACTTCACTCCACATCCACACGGTTACACGTACAGGATGCAAGGGTAAGGGGGATTTCCATTTTTGCTAAATACAGCAGCAAGCCAGAAAAAAAATAATTTAAGATGTACTCTCACTTTGAGAACAGCAGATTCATTCCCACTACCTCCTATATCTGGCTTGGGATACAAGCTCTGGAACAGAGATCCTGAGGCTCTTTATTTCATTTTATGCCTTAGTAAATCTTCTTTCCTCCTCCTTCCCCCCAGCCACCTCCCCCCTTTATTAATTGGAGATATAAAAAGAGAAACAAACAAAAAAGTCCTCAAAAACCCATAACAGGGTGAGGTGCCCATGCTTTCTGCCATAATAACATTCTCTAATTAAAACACAAAGCAGCCAGGGCTACAGGATTAATGAACATGGTTTCCTCTTTTCAAGTCTTGCCTGCTGACAGATCGCCTCATTCCTTCCTTGCTCTTGAACCTCTCAGGAAAAAAAATAATCCAGTTTGCTTATCTTACAGTGTGGGGTTGCCATGGAAACCGCATCCCCCTGTGAGATGCTCTGTCATAACATTTCAGCACTGTATGGAAGGCTTAAAGACACAGCATCCTCTACTCTGAGGGCTCCTGAGCTAGCCAGAGTCTGCAGATGAGCAGCTGTCAAATCTAGTGGAAGTCTAGAGTTGGGAGGGAGAGAGAGATAGAGAAGTAAGAGTAGAAATACTCAGTTGCCTGGTTCTTTGCAAAAATCCTCTTCTTGCTCTGGCAGTTAGTATTGACCAAGATGTCCTTCAGTTTGGTGTAAGGCATATTTTGCTCTTTGGAGAACCTGTCCCCTGACAGACTGTTGGAAAAAAGAGTGCTGGCACCAAAACATAACCCATCACTCTACCATAGGGTAGCACAAAGCACCTCTTTAGTCAGGGTTTTATGTCAGATTAGTCTTTGAGCCCTATTTTCTCAGTCCTTTTGTAAGAAAGGAGGGGAAAAGTAGCAAGCACAATAATTGCCCATAATGGGAACAGGCCTCCTATAGCCTGCTCCTTAATTACAGGGATGGCTTCCAGGCTGTAATCACTAGGGGTCCAGATGGAAGTTCTCCAAGCTCTTTGAGGGACAGAATGTGTCAGTTATTAATTAAACATATGAGGCAATTAGCCTCAAAACTTCATAGTAAATCACTACAGCTGTGTTACTTTCACTTTTTCCATTGGTGAGTGCAAGTCAAATGCACAGTGCATTTCCCAGGGGGGTCGCAAAGACTGCAGCCAAAAAGCATTCTCAAACAAGACCTTTGTTGTTGGGTGGAAAAAAGTATCTGCAGAAAGCTTGTTTTCAGAAGTCAGCTACTTCACAGTCACATCCCTCATGAGAGACGATGGATTCTGTGTACAAAAGCTATTCACCACTCAAGCTCTCTGGTGTGGAAGGCAGCTGAACTCTCTCTGCCACCCCAAATAGCAGCCTGGAGTTGTTCTGGTACAGCAGCAGGAGGAAACCATGGCCCATATTCCAGCATCAGTGATCAACTGTAATTAATTGGTTTGGACCTTGTCAAGATTTGTGTCTTGGTAGACTGCAGCACATACAGGACCCTGCTGCTGGTTGGTAAAAACAGATTGAAAATGAGATGCTGTGTTGCAATTCTTTGTCTATATCCAAGTTCAGAAACCAGGCCAAAACCACCAGAGTGGTTAAAACCCACTTAGTGATTTATTCCAGTATTTGTCTTCTCAGACAAAAACTCTCTCAGTCACATCAAGGCAGCCTG
The DNA here is from genome assembly GCF_036417665.1 of Passer domesticus. Lineage (NCBI taxonomy): Eukaryota > Metazoa > Chordata > Aves > Passeriformes > Passeridae > Passer > Passer domesticus. The sequence goes on from NC_087479.1 coordinate 40,508,425, forward strand.
ACGTCAGTGCATTGTTAGTCGGCTTTTTACTCTGTAGTTCAGTGCCTCAGTTGGAGATTTTATCAACTACAAAAACCCCAGTTAGTTTATCTACACTTTTCTCACATGCAGCTGACAAAAGATGCAGTAAGTCGTAATTGACAACAGTAAGAACTGGGTGGTGACCTCAGCCCTGTTTTACTCTAACAGAAAAAGAACTCCAACCCAATTTTACTCTAATATACAAAGAACTTTGACCCTTTCTTTAGACATTTTAGCATGCTTGGAGAAAACACTTTGAGAAAACTCATAGTCAAAATGAAGAAGAACACCTGCAGGCTGTAATCATATGCTGCAAGCTCCCCCTGGTACTTGACAAAACACAGCAAGAGGAGTCAAGAAGGCTTTTTTTGGAGTGAGCAGCCACTGGATTCTCAAGGATCAGTGACATTTGCTTGCCCAGTTCAGAGGACACAGCAGCCTGAAGGAGACTTGAGCCTCTGAAGGTTAAGTTAGTTAAGAGGAGGACACACATATCCTCTTGCTATGGAAGAGGCTAGAACAGAGCCAAGAGCACGCCAAGCAGACCTTTATTACACTTGAATTTAACAAGTTGATGGATGACGGATGTGCAGAATAGTAAGTATTTCATGTGCAAGCCATTCTCATTTATAAATTTATTTCCCACATTTGCTCAACAGGCCAGATATTAACAAAAAAAGGGGCTTTCTCTGGCAAACCAGATTATTGTGTTGAGCTTTTTATGACAAAAACTGAATGCAGCTTTGCATGTCTACCTCATCCTTGTCTTGGCATTGTAACTCATATTGGACTGCCATGTAAGCAGAGAGACATTTTTGCAGATTTTCTGAAATGAATTCTACCAAATTCAAACTGAAATACTAGATATTGCTCAAAGTAAAACTTTTCAGAATGTTTGTAGTGAACAGAAAGTAACACACAATATTACCATCGTCTTTGATTTTAAAAGTTTGAGTAATGTTAAGTTGAATGACTTTATAGTGGATATGCAATGTCTCTAAAGCTTCACACTTAGAAAAGGGTAGATAATACTCAATACATGTAGCCACACACATGTGGGACTTTTAATAGGGCACTCTCCCTACTGTACCTTGGAAAAAACTTCTCACTCCTCTGCATAGCCAGTGCCATTCTCAATGTAAACTTGATAGCATTAGCTCAGCACTCCAAAAAAAACCAATCAGGAACTAAGAGAGTGTGTGTTCCCTAAGAATAGAAATGCACCTTAATTTAATATATTTAAGGATTATTCCAGAAGAAAAAACAAAACAAAATAAACAAACAATACAAAAAACAAAAAAAAACAACACAAGAATCAAAAAATAAACAAAAATCACCCCCATAACCAGAGAGAAAAGAGAGAAAAGAGAGAAAAGAGAGAAAAGAGAGAAAAGAGAGAAAAGAGAGAAAAGAGAGAAAAGAGAGAAAAGAGAGAAAAGAGAGAAAAGAGAGAAAAGACCAAACCTTACCCCCAGGAACTAAGACACTTATAAAAAGGGGGAAGAAAGTTCTTTCAGCAGACACAAATTTTAAACTGGGTTTCTAAATTTGGTGTAAGAAGTCCATCATTGTACAGCCCTGCCCAGAGCAGAGAATGTTACAGTAAAGGGGTATTTCCATTTTCTCTAATGAAAAAGAATTTAACATGAAACTTAAAAAATGAAAGTGATTTAACCACACCAGTACTGTTAAACTTTGAAAGTCTTTGACATTCATCAAAGCAGGGAACTTGTTCTGTATACAGAAGGTTACCCAAGAGTAACCTGATAAAAAACAAACCTCAAAATCAACCCAAACATCAAAAGAATAATCTCTAATTAAATATGCTGGGGATTGTTTTCAGCCTATTACTCAGTCTTGATGATCTTTTCTGAATACCCACGGCTCAGGCAGGAATAATGACATTAAACATCCTGTGTGCTATTAGAAGAAAATAAATAGGAGAGAACTGACACAAATTGCTTCAAATTCCTCTTAAGATGCTACACCTTGTATTTACAAAAAGGTGGAACTCAGTTCTGGTCAACTCAGAACATATTTTCACTGCCAAACAAGCCCCAAGAGCACTGTGGCCAAGGAGCTTCTGTTTTCTGGAGGTCACTGGCAAGGTGTTACATTATTTTGTGATGCACAGGGAGACTGGTTTTGTCCTTCAGAGCTTTTTTTGTTTGATAATGGTTCTGGACCTCTCTGCCTAATTGCACTCACTTCATCTATGAAGAGAGATTTATAATGGAACATAATTTTGAGGGATTAACTTTGACGCTGGTACATGGCCCATGCAGAAGTGACAGTAAAAATTTATTTTAGCTGTTGCTCCTGCCAAAGAATAACAGAGAAGCTTATTACACAAGCAATCTAACTTCCAAATTAGTGTTGATTTTCACCCCATGGCACTTTACTGCTGTTGATGATGGGAAGCAGTAGCAAAAATGAAGCAAAAAGCCATTCAGGAACCAAGCTGCCAACTTTTACTATTGAACAGGGTGACCAAAGTCTTTGTTCAGGTACAAGTCTCAAAGGCAGCGAGAGCTGAAGACAGAGCACAAAAATTACTGGAAGAATCAGGGACCTTACTGAAAGGTTCTTCGGGAACTTCTAGTCCAGCATTTCTAATTCAGAAGTCTGGCAGAGCATTGGTCTTCTCCCTACTACTGAAGAATTCTTCTACAAATTGTGTCCAAGGTAAAGCTGGATGCTTTTGGGACCCACAGCCACATTTTACCAGCGCTCCTGTCTCTGAGAAGCCAGAGCTTCACTTGAAACTTCTAGGTATGGTGTTTAACCTATGGAGACTTCAGTACTAATTGTAATGGCAGCAATCATGATCCCACCTGTAGAAGGATACAGGAGGAAGATGGGGTCCAACTAGACTTCCTCTGCCACAATTCTCTTGCAACAGAGCTCAAGTGGACAAGACATTCACTAGGAGCAAACTGTGAACTGTGGGGCTTCAAATATTGCCAGTGCTGTGATTCACCACTGGTGTGATACTACTAACAGACCTAAATTGCTGCAAGAAATGGAAGAGAAATAAATCTGGAAAAACAAGATAAACTGGGCCCCTTTCTAGTATTCAACAGAAGAAAGGAGGGTTCTTTAGCATCTGTCATTTGAGAAACACCCAAAGGCACAAGCCAGCCTTAAATATTCACAACATTATGCACTTAATAGGAAGCAAGGCTAGGAACTCTGCCCTGGAAAGACCATGACACATTGTAAGCAGAAAGTTTACATTTGGCTTCACTTCAAAAGAATCCTGACTCTCTAGATCACCTGAACCGTTTTCTGTTCCCTGTGTTTTCCCATGTGCTGTGGCTGCCTCCCTGTAATTAGTTAAAAACTTATTTCCTCTCTCCTGACCTTTATGCTTTAAGGGGAAAAGGCAGCTTCTGTGATGGAAGTGTGCTGTAGGACTCAAGTGCCCACCTACACAAAATAATTTCTTCTGAAGTTCCCTTTCAAAAGCAGGCTAGTGCCTTCTGCAGCTCTCACTGAAATCAGCTGTAGTTCTTCTACCAAGTTCCAAGCTAGAGCCACCTTAACAGAAATGGTGTATATATATATATAAAACTAGTCTATAGTTCACATAGATCCTCTGAGGATTAATCCAACCAAATAAAGATCATTATCATAGACAAATGAAGACCATACAAAATGAGAAAAATCTCCCTGCAACACATCTAAGAGGTTGCAAATAAAATATTTCTTCTTATTGTTTTATTTTCTGCCCTTTCATACTATGCTTCCCACATGGATTTGTTGTTGGCCTCAACAATAAATCTCTCTATGTAATCTCTCTTAAAACTACTGCTTATCAAGACTTGTTACCCCTATTCACACTGTGCATGCCTATTCTTATAGCTAAGTACAACTAGTTTTTATGGCGAATTTTCAACTATCTCAACATCTCCAACTGCTACTGAAAGGCAGCATAGCAGTTGGAGGCGTCAAGGGAGAGAGTTGTCCTCAGATCAACTCTGATGGAGGAACTCCTCAGTCACATCATGTATTCCTGAACATGGCAAGGCCAGGCTGACAGTCTGGGCCTGACAGCTCGGTGACATCTCTTGTGTTCACTTGTTAATAGAGTCTAGAAAAGCTTTTTATGGGAGCTGACAGAAGCCATAGTAGTAACTTAAGATAGGTTCATGCTCCACTTATTTTGCTAATGTTTGGTTTAATGAAGTATTTCCACAAATTTTCAGGGTAGACCCCATTTACCAGAGAATGCCTGGATTAGACAGGGATGGGTACCTTAAAGGATTCAAAGACCAGCCTTGTAATTTTGCTAAAGAGTAACTGTGACTCACCACTCTGAAAACTGGTGGGTCAGTCCAAGGTCCAGCATGAAGGGGCTATAGACAGATATTTAAAGTTATGGTGTCAAAAATCATTACTATGGACTGAATAAACAGAACCATGGGTGCCAGATGAGAAGGGAGCATTAAAGAGGGCAGATGGAGCCATGAGCTGAGGGAGGGGAGGGAGCAGACACAGGGTTAATGCTGAGCTGTGGGCACTGCACAGGGCTAATGCTGGAGAAAGGGAGCAGGCAGGGGCTACAGCTCACCCACCCCTCCAGAGAACTCTGCTTCCAGCCTCCAAAAGCATGCTTTTCATAAATCAGCCAACAGCTCCTTAATGTGCAACTTCACCCTCAACACCGCAACATGGGCAGAGATGCATCCAATCAGGGATGGCTCCAGAGTGCTCTGCCAGCAGAAGTAGCTGAGTAAATTACAACACTCTCCCCAGGATCATTACAGAGAAAGAACAGCTGGAGACAAGATCCTGGAATATGAATGGTTCACAAAGAAATCCAGATAACAAAGCACAGTTAATGTATGTAGAGCTGTGGTGTCTGATAACATGAGAGCCCATTAAAGGACCAAGGGGTGCCAAAAATATGCTTCAAGTGAAAAAACAAAACATAAACATAACTGCAAAACAAAAAAACCAACAAAACCCCAAGAAAACATAAGAAGCAACACATGTAATGGAAAAAGGGAAAAAAAAATTCCTTAGCATGAGGCCATAAACCATACAAAGGGGCCTTCAAGACCACAAGCTCTACTGCTGGACACTAATATTTGTGGCATGTTCAGCAAGGCCAAGTCAAACACACCACAGCTAGGTCCAAGTAAGTCGATATTGCAGCTTTGTGTGGAGATGCAAATGGATGGCCATACCATCCTATACATCTAAGGGTCTGTTTACTGGTTGTCCTGATGTCATTGTATTACTTCCATTTCCAGAAGCACTTTTCTAAACACTGTCTCTAGCATCTCTTCAGTGCAATATAGGCAAAGGTAAAAACAGCTTTTCCATCTCATTTTATCTCTCTTCCTCTCTTTCTGCAAGTCTGTTTCTCTCTTTGTACAAAGGAGTGCGACATCAGTTAAGTCATCCGGGAAATGGAAAGTGGGTACATTTTCTGCTGAAAGGGACACTGTAGCCATGAAACTACCACTACAATTAATGATTTGAAGTCTAATGGAGTGGGAAGCAGCAAAATATGCAATAAAACTTTCAAACAATATCCACACTAAGCACACATTAGACTAGCAGCAGCTGTGGCTGTACCAAATTCAAGGTTCCCAAAATGACATTTGCCTGTGCCTGAAAGAACCTGCTTCATTGAACATCCTTTAAACCTGATTGAATCAGACAGTTTCAGCAATTCTCACACACAAGCCATGCAAGTTCAGCAGCTCTGAGCACTCTCTGCAGTTGTATACCCCTGCCCTTTGAGCTTGCTTTAGGTATCTCATTCGAAAGCTCTAGAGATTCTTCAAACTATCCAGGGATACAGGTCTGATCAAGCCAGACATCATCTCTACAGCAGCAACTCCACTAAGGGCAGGTCCATGTCTTGTTTTCCCTGCAGTGCTGGTGGAGATGGTAATCCAGATTGGAGCTGGGAGATGGTAATCCAGACAAGAAATCAGGAGCACTCACTAGCAATGCTGGCTCTGGAACAGACCTTTTCTACACAGTCTGCTTTGGCAACTTCCATAGCAGCCCATGGTCTATCTGTGTCAATTTTCTCACCCTTTAACATGGGCAGCACACACCATTTCTGTATCTCACTGGAGTGCTACATTACCTGTGGTTTGCTCACTCCTACAAAGAGACCAAAGAGCACATTTCCTCAGGTAAGCACATCAAGAGACAAGTTCTAGTCCTAACTTGAAGGCTTTATGAAAAGTTAATATCTTTGAGTCTCCCTTATACCCACCAGCAAAATCCACCCACTCCTGCAATTTGCTTTGAAATAAGGGGAAAAGCACTAATTGTTCAGATTTATTTGCTGGCTGGAGCACCTAAGAGTAGGCATTCTCTGCAGACATGAACTTGCTCTGTCCCAGGGCTTCAGAAAATACCAGTTTTGCTGGTGCACAGCATTATCTATTGAAAAACTCACCACATCATGCACTACGTGCACTTGCCTGACTAAACTTGGACTCTAAACCAGAACAAATATACTGCTGTGAAAAGCCCAAGACACGTCTGAGCAAGTTATTTCCAGATGATTTTCCTGTGAACATCTAACAAAACTGAAGTTTACATTAAATATATATTGAGGATTTTCTCTTTCTTTTGAGAGCAATCAACATCCAAGTTCCTCTGCCCCAGGAGGTACTGGCACAATCCACTCTGATTAGACTCAGAAGGGGGAGCAAACAGACAATTATTCTGATAACAATCTTATCTGAGGACAGAAATGAGATTAACAGCCTAACTGCAGTGATTCTTACCCAGATACACTGTTAAATTGTGACTAACCCAGCATGGGACAGAGAAGGAATTTCCCTATGGAGCCTGTTGGCAAGTAAAGTGAGGTGAAATTCTTCCCCTACTAGTCCTTTTCCAGCAAAGAGAATTATCTGTTAGGACCCAGTGGCCATGAACAGCACAGGTCCCAGGCTAGACATATTCCTGATATTGCAGCAGCTGAGCAATTTGTTCCCTCTAGTTGCCAATTGTTAGAATCTTGTAAGCAAAAAACAGTAAATGACTGGGACCCTTCCCTGCCAATATGGATCAATTCCATCCTGCCGGCTCCTGTGTTATTTAATTTTTTTAAGCCTACTCTCAAAATTCTCAGAAAGTACAAATTAGCTTCTCATGAACCTAATGACCAATGCTGTTGTGAAGTCCTCCATGAAGAGTTTTGATTGCACTTCTGTAACCTGATCTCACTGTTTTTAGTTATTCCATTTGAAATAGCCAAATTAACTCCTGTCCCCAGAGTGTTTATTGCCTTCACATGTCTGGAACAATGAACAGTAACAGACAGGGCAACATGATGGGATATTAACAGAACTTCTCCAAGATAAAGATCCCAAACAAGTCTGCACTTTAATCTCACAAAGACAGATAATTAATACAGTAACAGGACAGAAGCCTAGCTGCTGAGAAGGTTGTTTGCACCATGCCTATACCAACAGGTTTACACAGGAGTCTTGTAAGTATTGCCTGCAGTGGGCACGGCGCACCAGTCTTGAAATGTCAGCTTTAACACTGGTAAATCCACATGCTGCAGGCTCTCCTCTGCAGCTGCGGGAATGTCCCTGTGGAGGAGATGGGGACACCCTCAGCAATGGAGCTGGTACTGTTTAATGAACTCTTTACATTGTAGGAAGAGGTCAAAGACAAAAAAAAAAAACAAAAAAAACCCCACCACAGATTCACCAGCAATGCCATACCCAAAAGGAATAACAATTTCAACAGTCTGGGTAAATCAAGCTGATGGTTATTTCAAAACTGATAAAAGGCAGAGGGTTAAACTTTCTTCATGCAGTATATGACAGCATCGTGCTCCAGTATTTGCAGTTTTCTTTACACATCTATTTAGACTAAGATGAATAACCTTATAAAAATACATAAGTAAGCAGCAGAAAAAATGGGCCAACTGCCGTACTTCTGCTTTTCTGATTTGAATTCATGGCATTTAGTTATAATCCTTAGTATAGGAAGTTTATTTATGCAGACAGGGATTTGGGGAATTCTGCAGGATTAGTCAATCTACAGCATTCTCAGGGCATGAATTTTAGCATCAGAGTTACACTGCCTGGATATTCAATGCCTAGAGTAAATATTTGGGTTGATGAAGGTTAAACAGATTAGACAAGATGAAGCCAGGGTTCTCTGCTTATTTACACACAAGCTTAAATATTGCTGCTCTTCATTTAAGAAGCCTAATTTAAAAGAAAATCCCGCAAAAGCAACAAACATAATATACTTACCCAACCTGAAGTGAGATAGCACCAAGATTTCTATCATCTTCAGCCTGGATAGGCATGTGACAAAGCCACACACTGAATCACAAATCTCACACTCCTTGGCCTCCTTATGGGAAACATGCAGAGGAAACAACAGCTTCAGCACAAGCTTGCTGCTCTGAGTTTCAGCTGCACCAGGGAAATGGGATAAACAACCCCCCTCCCAGTTCTATTCAAAAACAAGAGGGAAATAATTGGTGTGAAAACCATTTACAGTTCAGTTACACTTTGTGATGTGAAGAGGCAGTTATGCACAAGGCTGTCTGGGACCTGATCATGTCCGTAAGTCCTACTGTGGAGAGGATTTCCAAACGTTCCCAGCAATGCCACTGGCCAGCTTTCATCAAAACCAGCAGTAAATTCCCATCCATAACAGGCAAAGCAGTGTTAACTAAGTCCAATTCCTATACCCACCTGCTGTATCCGTCAAGCTTAGTGACATTTTCTGTGTTATATCAAGTCCCTGATCTAAGGCCCCTCCACTACCAATAGGTTTTGCATCAGATGGTGAAGGACCAAGCACTAGACACAAAAAGCAAAATTTTGCTTTCACTCTTCGATACACAGATGAAGACTGAAAGCAAAATAAGGCAGGTATGCCAGCGGGTACACAGCTAGCACAAGCTAGGAGTTTGAGGAGGAGTGGCCAAGCATTTGTTCACATTTCAGTCCATTTGTTCAGTTTCAATTTCTGAGACAATTTTATTCAAAGGAACAGACATTAAACTGTTTTCTATTATGGCATCAAGAAAAAAAAACACACTTGTGTCTAAATTAAATGTCTCTGCAGAACACTACTCTCACTTGCTGGATTTTCACACTTCACCACTGCCCACCACTTAGTCCTGACCCCACTGAGGTTCTGTTTTGTTTACCACAGTCTCAAGAAAATTTGTGTACAAATTTCAGACACTATGGAGGAAGAATTTCCACCAATCCACGTTTACTCTGAACAGATGTAACATTCCTAAGAAGCTCTCAGCTGACTGCCTTTGAAGTCTGAAGAAAAAGGGAGGGGTGGGAGGGGTTGGGGGAGCATATTAAAAAAAAAAAAAACAACTCGACCTTGAAAGCTGCATTTCTTCCCTTAAAAGAAGAAGTCTCCAGGGACTCGTGAGCAAAATAAAAAGCAAATTACCCAGATCCTTATCTCATGTTATTTTTGAGAACGTTTTCTTTTGTTCCTTTGCTCTTGTCATCTTTTGGATTAAAAGACTTTCACAGAGGCAGCACATGTGCAAGCAAACCATTCACCATTCCAGATCTGTGCCCCCCATGCCAGGCCAGAGCAACTCGTCCCACTTCAGCTTTTTCTTTTCAAGAAAAGCACAGCCCAGCCTCAGACCCAAGCATGACAAGAAAAATTTAATCACAGGCAGCTTGCTAAGATGAGTTCTGCAAAGGTAAAGCATTGACCCAAAGTGAATTCCCACCCACAAAAGCAACTCTCACAGCCAGTCACACCTTGTGATGGGTCAGTGTCTGGACAGCACTTACACAGCACTCAGACTTGCACACCGACTGCCCTCGGAGCTGCACTGTGACCTCTCACACAGCCATGGCTGAAAATATTATTTCATCAGACACAGCTTACACTTACCCCAAAAATCTCAGTGGGGATTAAGTTAACTTTAACACTGCAAAAAGGGGCTGCCTTTCCTGTTTTGCTTCTCTCTGTCTGCTGCCATGTCTTCGTCTTTCCTCTCCTCCTCTCTCAAACTCAGCTCCTCCTCTGTTAGCCTGCCCTATTAACCTTCTCCACATCCCACCCACCCAAATTTGCACATTATTAAGCATCCAGAGCCTTTTGTTCGGGTCCTTAAACAAAAGCATGGCTACTGCATTTCCTGGCAAGAGGTGTCTCATACCCGGCAGTCACTTAGGGCAGCTCTAATAGACTCATTACTCCCAAATACAAAATCTGGGCACGCCAGACAGGCGAATTCAAGGACATGTCCTTTCCCGAATTCCACAGAGCAAGATAAGCCTGCGAGCCTTGTGCTTACTTTATCTTAACTGAGAGGCTTCCCCCGTTTTCTCACTCAGTAAGAAACTAATTATTTGCCACTGAGGCATGGAATAGGTTAAAGTTTCCTCTGTCTTGTCTCAGTTCCCTTTGCAGATTAGGGGAAAACAATGAAGTCTCCTCACTTTGTGATATTGCTAATGCTTCCTGTGGGGATAGCAGCGCCGGCTGCAAAGAGGATTATGATTACAGTTTAAAAGGAGTGTGCACTGTACTGCCGCAAGAGGCACAGGCTTATCAGGAAAGAAACCGAGCTGCCCCCAAACTATGCACTCGGGACTCCTGCCTGCCTTCGGTTCTGGCTGGTGGCTCTGCCTCAGATCACACACCAGCTTATCGGGAGTGATAAAGCACAGGCTGATCTTGAAGGGGCTGGGGGGGGCATAAATGAGTAACGCTGTGCAAACAGCTTGCGAACGTTCACCATCAGAACACACAGCGATGTTTACAGATCGTCCCACCACATTCATCTGCAACAAAACACCGCGCTGGCAGAGTGCAGGGGCTGTGCATTCCTGGCCACAGCTGGGGAATTTGAAAGAAAAATTGGTGGAGCAGCACCAGCCGTGGTGATGTTGGCTGGCCTTCCAGAGGCAAGGCTGCAAATGCATTGAAAAGCACAGCATCACCAGTGAGATCTGCTCCGAGCAAATTTAGCTTTGAGGTGCAGCTTCAGTGCCAGTAAAGGGCCTCTGTCAGTCTCAGCACTGAGCACAGAGTGGATTCATTGCTGGAATAATAAGAAATTGCTGCTGTGGAGTCATAAGGGGCATTTCTATCACTGGGCTGTCTAAGGTACCAGGAACAAGACACAAGTTTGTTCACACCCGTTCATCTCTACCAGCGCAATTGCTTTTTTTATAATGCCAAGGCTTTGGCCAAAACAGCAATCAAAAATTCCTTGGCTTCAAATAGTGCTTAATGTACATGACAGGATTCAACTACAGGTCAGCATGGCACCTTTCCCCCCCTTTCATAGTTCAGCCACCATGAAAACCTGTATGCCCTTGGTAGGCACACACCAACATGTGTCAAGAGGGCTTTGTTGTTCCTGTTAGTTTGATTTTTTTTTTTTTGGTTGGTTTGGCTGTTGTTTGTTTCTTTTTTAAAATGCTATGCTTGTGCTTGCTCTCCTCTGAGTAATTTGTACAACTGATACAAGCTGAAGTTATCAGATATTCCCCCTCACCCTTATTTCTATTCAGAGAGGTTTAATAGCTCCCTATCTGCTTGCTGGAGGCTACAACAACAAGCAATAGCATTAATGCATGTTCTCCTGAATTTTTACAGGCTTAAAAATGCCTGAGCTTCACCCAGCACAGCACTGTCTCATGACACACTGCTGTTCCAAGCAGTTTTTGCCACCTCCCACCACACACCAGAAAAACCCAAACCTTCCAATCAGTCATAATACTGAACAAAACAACAGTTTTAAGATGCTCACAAGGCACTTCCATGAATTGTTGCATGCTTTAAACCAAGCTGTTTGACTTCTGCAGAGGGATAATGTCTCTTACTGTCAGCAAAAGCTGGATGATTTTTGCCAACTGAAATAAACCTTCTTCTGCTGGTAGAGATCAGGCATCTCTACTGACCTTTGCTGCTGGATGCCAGACTTGCCTATGTTCCCTCTCTATCCACTGTTCCTTACCATTAATCTCTATTGAAGAGTAAAGGGAGTAGAGCTGAAAGACCAAAGATTTTCCTGGCTTTGGCTGTTACAAAACAGAACAGAAATTTTCCCATCAACATGACCTCAACCAGCTTGTGCTTTAAGGACTTGAGAGCCCCAGTAGAGATCTGAATTTCAGCTGCCTAATGGTTGAGATGCTCCCTTTAACTCTGAGAACAATGGGGGCAGAAACATACATTATTAAATTAAATAAAGTCACTGTCTTTCAAATTTTAATCTGATCATCATGTGGACCCTGAGACTTGGAAAGGACAACCCTCAGTGCACTTCTCAATTTCACATGCTGAAAGCCAGGTGACTTAAGGTTTGCAAGGAAACTTCAGAAAAAATGTCCTGCTTGATGGTAAGTGTTTTAGAGATGACTAAAAAGATTAATAGGATAATTTGATAACAGGTTCTGCACAAGGCAACAGTGAGAGAAAGCAACCTAAGCAAGGAGGACCAGCACAGAAGGAAAGAGAAGCAATCCACAGAAATCTATCTAGGAGTTTGAATAAGTAGGCTTGAGAAAAAACAAACTGGTAAGACTGGATCCAGGTCTAGTTAAAGACACTTCATCACTACCTGTGCAGAAAAGTAATTTTTGTTAGCAACACGGGTATTGAATTGTATCAGCAGCATTCCACAAGCTTTCCACTCAAATATAGTCCATGTCTCTGCTCCTTCCATCCTCAGTGGCTCAGAGCCCCTTTGACTGACAGTGGCATCCATGATCATACTGAAGAGATCTTTGATACTCCCCATAAAGGTGACCCATCCACAGGATGGGCTGTTGATTTAAAATAAAGGAAAAGCAGACACATTTGCCAGGCTATCACTAGCTGAGCAAATCAAAACTGCTATCAAAGAGAAAGCTGGAAACAAGGAATCAGAAGTAGCTATACAGGCAAACTTAACACACCTCTGTCCTGTTTGACAACACGGGACAAAGCCTATATAAAGTCTACCTTATGATTTAACTGAAAAACAAGTTATTTAGATAACTAAATGTCCAACTTTCAGAAAAGACTAGGTACAGAAAAATTGCAGCCAAAATAAACAGGAGAAACATCAACACTTCATGTTAAAACCTGTTATTTTCCAACATGGGCCTTAATGTCAAATGTAGTGATTCATTTTAGGACCTGCACAGACTCAGCATTACATTTCTTACCAGTCATCTCTACCACAGCAAAAGACAAACCAGGCTGAACTGAACTGACCACATCACACCCAGGAGCTCCACACTTCTATCGTGTCCTGAGCCTGCTTACCTGAAAGACATTTAGCACTCTTAAGACTTTAAACTGGGAAGTGTTTGCTGCCCTGCTTGGATTTATCTCACTCTGCCTATACAGAGACTTTGGTATATCAACTTTCAGAATGCAATTTATACATTTCTAGAATCAATCAGAATCCTTAAGCTTTTACAAAAGGAAATGAAAAATATTACTGTCAAATGTCCATCAGACCTAGAAGCCTAGGTGACTGTCATACATTAAAGAAATTAAAAGGCTGCATTTGAGATAGTATATGCTCTTCCCATCCCTATCTTGAAAGGCTATGATTAAAGTGCTCTAAGAATCAAAATTCAATTTCTTTCAAATCTTGCAAACAACATTGGCCTTGAGCTGAATGATGCCAGCCTGCCTGCAGCCTTTGAGGAGATTAGGCTTTTACCAGCCAGCTACAAGAATCTTAAATCCAGCATTAATCCTAATTCCCATTTAACCACATCTTCATTGTGCAGAGAAAGCAAGCTGTACATGAACTTGCACGTTCACTCTTCCATGTGCAACGATCTGTGTCACCAACAACAGATGCTAAACTTCATGTATGTTTAAGAAACACATTCCAGCCCTGGTTTACAGAAAATCACAGCAAAAGAGAGACTGGAGCTAGAAAGCGTTTGTCACACTGGGATGATTTCTGAGAGACTACATGAATGGGAAATTTTCAGCACAAAAGCTTTTATCAGTCAATAACAGGAGATTTCAGTCCTGGCTTGGAAGAAAACAGGATGAACAACCAGGTCCCAAGGACACAGAAGCACCTGTGACCCTGTCTCTATAATCACGAGGCAGTGGTGCTGCCAGCATCACCTCACCAGCACCAAACCATCGCATGACAACCACTGGGACTGCAGAAAGCACTGCCTGTCATCACCAGGATCATGGTCACTGTCAGGATAGATTCTGGGGACAAGAGACTCAGCATTTCCTCTGAGCAAGCCCTTGTTCCCCTCTCCTCTTAGAGGTTGTGCAGCTGGCAGGGCCCACTTGCCACCCTCACACTACGAGCCCCAGGGCTCAGGTCAGACCCATGCGAGGCCCACCAGAACAAAGGCACCGCCTGCCATTCTTGGCCTCCTGAGGCTGAGCTGACACACTGCCTACAGAGGCTTTTGCTAAAGTCATCTCTTCCTAGCTGTCCTGGGGTGACTTTATGATGCTTATACCCTGGTTTGTCTGTTTTGCCCAGAAATAAGTTTTGCACCTTTGGGACTGGTTCTAAGACTGAAGGGAGAGAGAGAAGAAGTTCAGAGTTTGTTATCAGGAACTGCACTTGCTCCCCCATATTCTGCTCCTGGACTGTGTTGTCTGTAGACAGACAGACAGCGGACAGAGCTTTCTTTTAGCTCTCTTTTGCTTTTAGTTAGTTTTTAGCTAGCTGAGGCAGAGAAGTTCCCTGGACTGTGGTTTTCTTTTTTCTTGTAACTCTTTAAGCCTGCTCTGGACTGAACACCAGAGGAGCAGGGGCAGCTCCACCTGTGGCCCACCAGGCCGGGCCTGGGCCGCGGCATTTCCAGCACAAGAGGGACTGAGAACAGACTGGATGAGCCGAGCTAGAGCCCACAAAAAGGACTTTCTGAGATTGCCATCTCTTCAGATTGGCAAGAGGTGTTATTATTGTTGAATATTGGGTTTTTTTGTTGTTGTTTTTTGGGGTTTTTTTTGGGTTTTTTGGGTTTTTTTTGTGCTGCTGAATGCTTTGCCTGTTAAATAAACAGTTTTTTCCCACTTTTCTCCAAGGAAATCTTTTCCCAAACCAGCTCGGGGAGGGGTCACTTAAATCTGCTTCCTAGAGGAACCCCTTGGGAGGTTTTCTCCCAAATTTGCCCTAAACCAAGACACTAGTGTCTTTTTTTGTTTTGTTAAAAAACTAGTTTGTTTTGGAGTTCAAGGAGCCAAAGCGGATATTCCTATGTCCTTTCTAGCATCACTTTAAAGCAATTCCCTTTCAAATCCCATTTTGGCAGCCAAATTGGACACATCTCCAGGCTGCCAAGCTTGCTGGATCATCCATGGCAAGGTCAGATCATTCAGTGCCTCTTGGTATTCCTAGACAAGGAATACTGATCTCAGAGACAAAGCAACTGAAAGTGAGGACAGACTGCTGCTTGATCTGCTATCAAATGGGACAATTTCAATTCATTTACAAAGAAGTTCTCACAGATATTTGGAAAAAAACCCCATTAATATTTCCTGTGTTTAAAGCACAAGAATTCATTGCAGATGAAAGGAATCTTTCAGGAAACACATTCCCAAGAGAACAAAAAATGTGTATTTGGCACCACTGCCTGTTACAAGCAAAAGGACCTCCCTACAGGCGAGGGAGCCAATATCTGCTGGTAATGGCAAATTTTTATTTTTTTATTTTAGTAAATACAGTAATTGCTGAAAACCTCTTTTTCCATCAACTTCAAAATCAGCCACCTGGACTTCCCAAACTAAAAATATGATGAGATTTAGGGACTACATTCTCTAAATGGAGGCACAGCTGTAATTCCTTCTCCTTGCAACTGGCTATTACTTGTTGCTTGCCCACTGGGACTCTCCAGTGGAGATCCCAATAAAGTTCTGGTGCACTGCAGTAACAGTAGGCTGGGCATCAGCTGAGCTGTGGTAACTCTCCATGTGCATGCTCATCCTCTGAAGGTGATGTGAGGTAATTTAATTTAGCAGTGATAGAGCTTAGTTGAATTGCATTACCTTTCATTTGCCATGGGCTAAGACCACACACATGGACGACAACAACCACAGCTCATCCAACAAGTAATTTGACTGAGTGTCTGGCTTCTGGAATATTGCAGACTGGTTCGTGTAGAATTTTTGCCTAAAGTTCAAGCCAATATTTGAACTGAGAACTTTCTCTTTCCCAGAAGGTGTTCTACCCATCATGCTGCTACATGTCCTGGGGTAAGGTATCTTCAGTCTCGGGAATCTGGAAACCCAAAGACTCTTGGTGGAAATAATTATTGCTACACTGAAGATTGAAATCTTTCAATGCACAACATTCCAATGCTTTAAACCACCTCAGTTTCTCTGAGAGGAGAGCACAGATATGTTCAGTATGAGCAAACAGGAACTTTTCCTGTTTACTGTCATGGCTGCATCTCCTACAATTCTTCTCACCTCAGAAACATAGACTAGTACATGCAAAGAATCCACAGCCAACCTCTGAAAGATGCCAGCTTGCACGATCAGGGCTGTGGTTGCTGTTAACCAGCCCTTCCACACCCATTCTTTGCTCATGCAGTCAAAAGAAAGGAGAATTATGATTTTATAACTATGCAGGCATGTAAAAGAAAAAAAAAAAAAAAGCCGTCTATCAAAGCAGAAGCCGTCTATCAAAGCAGGTGACTCATGACCCATTCCCTTCCAATAAATACTCTTTACAGACCATGCCTGCATATCCCACTGCCCCTTTGGCTAGTCCAGCAACCTGCTTCACAGGCTCATCCAAAACCCTGACTTTGCATGGCACATTTCTTCAGACATAGTAGAGGATTTTGTTTTGCATTTGTACTTAGCATTTAATCTGCAGAGATTACCTGCATATTTAATGAGAGAAGTGATGTTGACACGTCACGTACTTACACTCCACTGTAAATCCTACTTTTCCCACTGCCAACACCTTCATCTTGTAGCATGGAAGGAGGGATTATGGTGGAAGAATACAGCTCAAGCTCCCTTCTCTCTGCACACACAAAAACCCAAATGGAACATGCAAAGAAGTTGCACGGTTTAAAATTCATGTCTGCAAACCAACTATGAACACATTAAGAGACATCTGTTTATTCATGCAACCTTAAATTTTCAAGATTAAGTGAAAAGAATGTTTTGCAAGAAATAAGAATTATAAAAAGGTAGAGATTTTTTTTCCCAGTGATCACAAAAATTTCAGGGGGAATCCTGAAAAAATTGTTTGCAATATCTAAAGCCACCCACAGAGAAATGTAATAATTAAAGAAAACAGAGTCCACTGAAAACAGCCTTTTAATATACATGAGATTGGCAAGTGAATTGTAACTGTCTATGAAAAATACAAAGGGGATGGGCTGAATAGCTATTTCTTCTTACACACACACACTGACTAAAGTAATAAATTTGCTGGAAACCAAACAGGAAACCATGGTCAACATGATGCTTAGTGCACTATGCACCAGCCACATCTTCATATTATTTAGAACAATCCATGTTAAAACAGCTTTCCCTAAAGCTGGCTTCCCAAATGTCCTATCCAATCTACTTTAGGATGCCCCAAGCTATACAACACCTCATCAAACTCATGTCAAATGAGAAAGGAAAAGCCTATTCCACTCTCTTTGCCTTGCTCCATCTCCTTAGTCCCAAGCCCAAACAAATCCCTGCAGCAATCCTTTCCATACTGCCTGCCCTTGCCCCTGCCCCCAGGAGCAACCAAACACTTCAGCTGCAAAATGGAAAAGACTGATGCTTTCAAGATTTGAAATAAGCTGGCAGCTCTTATTTAACAGTAAATATGCCTTAAAAATAATAAATAAACAACATTATAGGTTCACAGAAACCTGAAAGCTATAAGCTTAATGGCCTAGATAGCCCTGCAGCTCAGTGATTTGGGCTCTCCTGAGGGCTAAAATTGCCTGGCCAGTCCTGATTAAAAAGATAAGCAGAGACAGACCTATTGCTCTAAAATATTTCTGAGATGGCTAAAGGAATGACTGAGTCTCATGGGTCTAATAATACACAATTTCAGCCATTTATATCATTGGCTAGCCAAGTATTTACCTGGTTTCAAAGCAGAACTTTAACAGAATCTCTGTAGAGTTGAATGAGATATTCCTAACAGGTCAAAAACTTCAGCCAAAAACCTAAATAACTGGAACAGCAGTTCCTGCACAGACTTTACTAGCCCAGACACTTAGGCAGCAGTAGCAGCAGCAGCAGAGCAGTCCCAGCACTGCAGAACCACTGCAAACACAGCACCTGCTCAGTATCTTAGACAAGCCTTGCTGCCCAGCTCACGGCAGACATGGAGAAAACATTCCCAGCCTGTGTGTCCACCTGGAGCCCTTGTCCTCCCTGGCTTAGAATGGTGAGGCAAGGCATCCAGGAGAATCAGAGTCTCCTGGGTGAAACACAGTATCCTGTGTCACTGTAGGACACTGGTGTTTCATCTGTGCAGGGAGGAGATAAATCCATCCCGTCCCAGAGCCCTCAGGAATGTACAGGACTTGATGAGTTGCTGTGGCAGGTACAGACCTCCCCCACAACCGAGGCATCCTTGGCACTGTGGGCATGTCCCACAAAGTGGGCAGGGGGCAGGAGAGGCACCAATGTGAGCTCTTCTACCTTTCCTGTAGGGTGCTGGTTGCAGGGAGGACCTGGCCTACACCACACCTGCAGATGGGCTCAACTGTTCATACAGAGCTGGTCTATCCAGATGATGGGTGCATCAGTCCTCCTTATCACTGGGAGAAGTGGCTAACAGATGAAAAGCTGCTTAAAACTTAATTTCTGACTGAACCGTCCTTTTACAGTTGAATATCATCATTCTCACTTCCCCTCCATCAGCTCCATATATTGAAAGGGTTAAAAAAGAGAGAACCATTAGCATTTTGATAGCTTTCCACACATGTATAGCAAAAAGTCTTTAAAATTCATTGCACTGAGATAATCCTTCAAGTCTAGCATTTCCTCCTCAGCTTGAGGCAACCAACTGGTTTTTCTCCCCTTAATACCTTAATAGAAAGCTCCAAGGAGTTCCCAGGTTAGAAGTCTCAAGAAAAGCAGAGTCCTGAAGTTCAAGAGAAGCCATGTAAGGTGTCTGGGGCTTAATTAAGAAGCAACTATAGGGGGCATCGTATTAGATACTGCAAACCCCTAGAGATCCTGGCTTCTGTACATCACAACTCACAACACATGCACATGCTGATTTCCTTCCAAAATGCTGAGCACACACAGCTCCCACTAATTTCAGCTGCCACAGAAGGTGCTCAGCATCTCTGAAGAATGAACAAATTAAAAACCTTGACCCTGATTCCACTCAAGCTCAGGGACTCGAGCTCTCATCAAGATCAAGGCTGAATTTTTTAACACTATTACAATCTCGAGAACAAAGCTGTGATTTTGAACTGCACAACTGGCATTAATACTCAGCAGCTCCCCACCTGTGCCTGGGATGTTATTTTTTTTACAGCATGTGCTGTTTTAATAACTCCAAAGCAAATTGCTTTCTCAAGGAAGCACCCGGGAGTGCCTCGGGGCAGGGAAAGAGGCCATCTCACTTTGTGGCTTTGATTAGGTTTGTGGCAGTGAAAACAGGCAGATGCTTCAGGACCACATCACTCCTCAGATGCCACTAAAGCATGGGACTCAAGGAGTCACTAACTTGTTAAGGGCTATTAGGCCTGATAATATGCTCTTCCCAAACACAATTTTTGGGGGAAAACAGTCTGAAAAACCAGTCTGTTCAAAGGAAAATGCTTGTTATGAACCTCTGCACACTTCTAAGGAAATTTAACAGGCAAGAAATTGACATTCCAAAGAAAAAGTAGCAGTGAATGTACTGCAGTTCTATGAGGAAAAGAAGGTTCAGATCTCAGGGCTACCACCTGTAGTCTCCCACACTCTAGTGCATATCCCAAAACATTAAATATTGACTATTTTGGCTGAGGCAAAAATTTCTCCACCCCTAGCTCCATTCCTTCCTTAAAACTTCAGAAGATCTTTATTTCGTATGAGAAAAAAAAAAAATCAACCAAGCCTTGCCCCTAACCTTCCCCTGCAAAAAACTCCAAACACTTCACCAATACAGCTTCATTTACAGAGAAAAAGTTGTCCTATCCAAATTTAGTAAATGCACAGTTAACATAGCAAAAAAGAAAAAAAGACCTTAGAAACATATCATCGAGTTACTTGGAACATTTGGCTCCAAGAGCACAGCAAAGCAAGTCATTTATTAGGGATAAATCTAGCTGGGAAAAATCATATGACACAGGAAATACTCCCTCCCCATTTTTTTAAACCTGAGCTATCTCTCCTAGGAGCAAAATTTGGATAGGTGCTATTCTGTTATTTTCTAGTATGTTACAAGTTTCCCACAACACTCTCAGCAAGTTATTTAGATTTCACTTACATCAGTAAAATGGGAATTCTCTGCCTCAAAAAGGTGCTACAAAGATACAATCCATTTGCAAGTGTGAGAGTTTCAAATGATGTGGACCACACAGACACTCAATAAACAAGTGGTAGATAATTGCTGTGACATGAAACAGAGAGGCTGCATCTGCCAGAAAATTTCTGAGCAACTGACTCATTCTGCTGGGCCAGTCCGGGACAGTTCAGATGCCTGCCCAATCTGTTCCTTCAGGCACAGTGCTCTGTTCATTATCCAGCAGCCAATCTCTGATCTCTATCTCAGGGTGCACACACAACAGCAAATGCTACCAGCACTTCGAATCCTCTTTCAAACACATTTGCAGTTACTGGAAGGGTGAGAAAATTACCTTATCACCAGTCCCAACAACTGCATCTGTTTCACCACCTCCTTGCTAGACAATAGTGTATCTGGACAAATCCCTGCTTCAACTTAGGCAGAATTCATCACAAGGAATAAAGCTCAGGGATAGTAGAACAGAAAGGGGAAAGGAAGAAACAAATCTTGTCTGTGAGGAGTTACCCATGAGGCTACAAGCCAGCCAGATTCAAGCAGTTTTACATTTAATCATATACCATTTTAAAAAATCAGTGTTTAGTCCTACTCCACACTGTTGCACTCCACAAAGAATCAAGGATTTCAGGTAAAGATTGTAAATTCCTTCTTTTTGAAGCACAGTCTACAGAT
This sequence comes from Passer domesticus, assembly GCF_036417665.1. NCBI lineage: Eukaryota > Metazoa > Chordata > Aves > Passeriformes > Passeridae > Passer > Passer domesticus. The sequence goes on from NC_087479.1 coordinate 40,529,540, forward strand.
GTAATCTTGGAGGATGTTAAGGGAAACAGATCCTCTGCATGGCTTCTCTTGGGCTCCTTCAGCTTTCAATGACAAGTCCTAGACAGTGACATTGAAGTCCACAAGAATACAGCTCCAGCCACAAAAAGGATTTTGCAAGCCAGTCTCAGGGAACAGCTTGAGCATGCAGCCCTGCCCTGTGTTATGGCAAACCCTTTACAACACTATCCTGGTGCAGCCTGACTATTTCAACAGGACAAATGTAGAGCGTGGCTCAACCATACTCTAAGACCTCAGCTTGCTGGAACTATTTTCAGACCAACCTAGTTTTTTTTTTCAATTCACCATCACTGATTCAGAAGAAAAGAATCAAGTCTTACATCAATAGCTTGCTTTTTGCAATGATTTAGGTATACTTTAAAAATGGACAGAATTTAGACATTAAATGGATGCAAAGTAGTCAGGTCATTCTGTGATTAGAAGATGCAAACTGACTTTATAGGGCAAAAAGTACAGTCCTTAAAAAGGCCTCATATTACAGCTATCATTGGGAGAACAGGTTCACAGCTGAAGGCTCTGAAGAAAGGTAGCAGCTTACCTTTGTCTTCCTGGGGATCTATGGAGTCTTAGCAATCAGCCTCCTAGAGGTTCCTTTAAAGGTTTCTTTGATGACTGTAACCATAAGCAAGACTGGTAATCTGCTGTTATTTCAGTCCTAGAGGTCTTAGACTTGATTAATTTAAGAGAAATATTTTCTTAGGTAAATTTTTTGTGAAAACATATTAAGATATTATTGTCATCTTATATTTTAAGGTACGTATTGCCAGTTTATTACCAAAAAAAAAAAGAAAAGAAAAAAAAAAACAGAAAAAAACCCCACAAACAACCAAACCATAAAATCAAGGCTTATGGTGTTTTAATTTGTTCTTTCAAACACTGTATTTGGTGTCTGCATCTCTGCAGACAGACACAGTGGAGCTCATCTCACACCCAGGACTGCTTTGACATTATATGATTGCCAGAGCTGACTGTTGTGGATCCAAATGCTATGCTGCACCCAAAAAAGCTGTATGGTAATCCTGGTTCTGATTTCCACTAGGTCAGGCCTTCCACTGCTGCTTCTGTGTGCTGTAAACACACCTTATGCCTCCTCAGTTAACTTAAAGGATAAAAAGGGTGAAACCAAAAGGACAAGCTCAGACTCCTCGTCTACCACAAGATGAACACAAGTCTTAAAACAGGTTAGTGGAGGCCATCTGAGGATGAATTTGGCTTCCCTGAAACAGGAAACTCCCATTATTTAAACCTCAAGTACACAGCAAGGGCTTGGAATTTTTTGCCTTTAAGAGGAGTGTTTTGTCTTTCTCTATGTAATGATGAAGCTTCAACCCTCAGTCTTTCTCCCCCCCACTCTGCCCTTTTCTAAAAATGGCAAGAACAAAACACAAAGTAAAGGCAGAGTAGCATTCCCATATAATCAGAACTGGAGTGTGCACCTCAATTTTGCAATCCCACCTTTCATAACAGAGGGACCCCCTGAAAGGTCCCCTTGGCAGCCAAGCAGGACAGAGCATATCATGGTTCAGGGAGCTGAGCTGCCCTGGAATAACCAGATTCAGGGTCTTTGGTGGTACAGAGCACAACCACAGAGAACAAACACCCTCACTAAGCATACATCTAGCTTAGCTGAGACCCCCTCTTGACTTCTTGTTATCTTCTTACTCTTCTAGGATAATTAAGAAAGGATCAAGAGTGGACTACTTTCTCTTCCTCTCTATAAAACACAAGGAAAGAAGAAATTGGAAGAAAGAGGCCTATTACTGAAACCATGTGCTAGCCTTCCTTTGCTGAGCTCACTGCAATCAGACCAGCACAAGAATGTTTCATGCTGTTCCAAGAAGTTCCTCTCTTGCCCTAAGCATTATTTTTTCCTACCCTGCCCAACAACAATGGCCCAGCCACAAACATAGCAGCAGTGTTCAGCTATATTTTCCTTGGCTGCTTAAGGTGATTTTCTAATAATATTCCTCAGAGGCAGCAGTGGTTTAGGATTTATATATCCTTGTACAGCCTTGACCCTGACAAAATACACCAGCAGTGCTTCAGGGTCAGTCTTTCCCCTCCTGTCACTGACAAGTTGATTGCTTTGCCAGGGTCTCCAGGGATTCTCTGCTCTACTCCATAAGAGCACATCCAGGGGAGAAAAAACCTGCAGAACCAGTGAGGAAAGACAGTAAGACCATTGAAGAAGACACAAGGACACCTGGATAGGAACTCAGTTTTTGGAGGGAACCTTATTTTTTGAGACTTGAAAGATTTTTTTTATTTCACATAGGGACAAAAATTTGGAATACACCTTGGAATCCTTAATACATAAAGAGATATGCTCTAGAACAGCAGTTCTGTGGTTAGGATTGGTATTTCTGGCATGTAGGAAACCTGCTTTCAGGACCCTGTTTTGGATTCATGACAGCATAGGTGAAAAACTCAAACCACTTGGCTCCTATCTGTTTTGACTATGAAATTCTGTCTTACATTTAAGAAATTCACCGAAGGAGAGCCAAATGGAGACCAATCCTTTCCCACAAAGCAGAAATGGTTTCAATAAATCAGCATCTTCTGCAGGCAAATTGCTTCCTTGAAGACTCCTAGCCAGTCCTAGCCTCAAGTAGCAGCCAGTGTGGTTTCTGCTGAAGATATAAGCCTGGGAGCAACCCACCCAGCAGAGGTTCTGCTTAGGAACAGCTTGTCTCCCCTAAGTAGGGCCACTGCAACATGGTGTAGAAGAAGCAAATAAATCTTCATAAAATTTGCCCTGCCAGCTCAGGATTCTGTCGTTTTCTCCTACTCCAGTAGCTTGCATTGTTAAACAGAGGGAAGGAGGTATGGTGGAAAAACCTCACACTCTCTGTTCATGTTTACTTTATTCATTCCTTAGTCTGGGACTGTAAAAATGTTGCTGATATCCAAAAGAGAATGTGCATGTGTGTGTGTGGCAAAAGGTTTGGAGCCTGGGCTGTACATGGTGTGGTCAATTTTACTCATGGGGGCAGGGAGCATCTTTTTTTTTTCCTGTAGCTCTAAGGAGTAGTAAACCTGTCTCTACAAGGAATTCAAAGCAAACACAGTAATACCAGAGATGTATACCATAGTTTGTCTTGCTGATTTAAGACACTTCCTATGAAATGGCTTGAAAGAATCTCCAAAGGTGCAGTCTTCTTAAACTGTGTTCTCCAGAAAGAATGTTTTTCTACTTCTAAACACAGCATTTTTTTATGTGCAGTACAGGATTACCCTATATAGGTCACTGACACTCCACGGAAAGCTAGATAAATAGCTTTATTCCCACACTAAATTTTGTTGGCTTCTCTTCCTTTATTGCTAAGAATATTTCAACTGGAACAACATATTTGTGCCTTTGAGGTTCTCTGTTCCTGCTGCCACTTCCCCACCTGGAGCTATAATCCTACGCTTGTCACAAACCCAGCCACTGCTTCAGAACTTATTACAGCTACAATCTGCAGATTATAGCAACTTCTAATAGGGGATAAGCAGCAGGGAAAGGTGAGTTTAAGCTGCAAAGAACCTGCTGGTTCAAAGGGCCCTATTATTAATATTTATTATTTTTAAGCATTCATTGAGTGTTGTAGAAGATAAAAGAATGAATTGAAAGCAAGAACCAAGGAACCAAGTTTATACAAGACAAGAAAATGTGAAAGCTTAAAGAATAAGTGCAGTGTCTGGGAAGGAGGGGAGCCAAAGAAAAAGTAGTAACAGTAATGGGAAGAAAAGCCACACCTTTTATCAGCACAATGTTCCTAGCATTAATAAGTATGAAGAGAATTAAAGAATTCTTCAGTGTCTAATCAGAACTGCTGTCCATAGGGGACCTTCTGAGCATTATTACAAGGCATTGGCATATCTTTAAAGAATGGAGCTTTGATCTTAAAAAGCAAGTGTGTGGAGGAGAGTGTGTGGTTTTTTTTGGAAAAACAGCAAAAGGAAATGCAACTGGTGTTAGGGAAAAATCCAGTCCTGGACAGCTGCTTTTAAAAGCTCCAAATAAATCCATTTAGATTTTGTGCAAAGGGTTATATTGAGGCATAATTCTCACTCATGTCCCTCCATTACAGGCAAATTTCTCCTCTTTCCCACAAAATCTTTGTGCCTGTTGCCAAAGGTCTCCCAGCTGATATTTCTCTTCCCCAACAAAGATGCCAGCTCACGGCTTACACCATTTTAAACCTTCACACTTTCAAACAACAACCCACAACGCTTCACACTTCCAATGCACTTTAGCAAGATTAGCTAACAAGAACGTTCATCATAGCCGGTGCTGAGGGTACTGTCTTCATTTTCACAGCTGGTGAAACAGATGCTCAGAAAAGCAAGGCAACTTTCCCACAGCTAAGGAGTGTCTACAGCAGGCTGATGTTAGGAATGCTGGCATTCACCCACCTCAGTTCTGAGCAGTAAAATCCGTGATATCGCTCGAGAGTGAGTCCAACCCCCCTCCCAAAGCCCTCTGCTCCCCAAGGCTAGTGCAGAGCTTCAAAGCTTTTCCCAAAGAGCATCACATTACAAAAATACTGTAAGAAATCCACTACAAACTGAAAGTTGGAACTATCTGCAGCAGCATTAACAAAGAAAATTAATGTTTTTAAACTAACTCTGACTCTTCTCCTGCCAAACCTTCCCCACTGTAGTATCAAAATATGAACACACAAACTGCAAAGTCTGAAACCTTCTGCTCCCTTCAGCACAGTGAGGAGATAGAATAAGACTTCCAAGAGACTGGCTGGATTAACTAGATTTTTTTTCTTTTGTTTTGTGTCTCCTCTGTTTTTTCTTTCTTAATCGCATCAAAATGCTGTTCCTAACTGATGTTTTCCTTAACATTTAAAAGAAGGAAAACAGTTTTTCATTAACAAAGCATCACTGTAAGCTAAAATCCTTATCAGTTTTGCAGGTTTTTTTCAATCCTATGAACACAGAGTGATTTGTCACATCAGCAAGGTATTACATTGTCAACTCTCAGGCTGCCAAAGCAAAGAGATCTTTTGGTGCTTTCAGCATTGTGCCTCAAGCACTTCCAGAATTATCGCTCAATTTTTCCTGTAACTTATGCTGAAAAACAGCTTGGTGTAATTCTAGAAGATTCACGTTACATGCCATATTACCATCGGAAGGAAAAGTTTTGTTGATCAACACAAAATAAACACTTAAACCTAAGCAACTTTGAGAATCCCCTCTGACATTAGCAGGAAAAAAGGGAAGTCAGCAGTTCAAAAATGCAACATATCTAAAGTTCACACCTCTCAATGACTTTCTGACACATTCAATCCTTTATTTGCCATTATTTCTCATACATGTCCTCATTGTACCCACCATATTATTATTACCATTAAGCTCCATCAATTTCTATCAGCAAGACTAACATTAAAACACATTCCAGTTTCAAATGACTACAGAAATAAACACATCAATAACAGCAATAGTGACTCCCATTCCAAAATCCACTGAATTTCCATTCAGTGAAAATCCCATGGTCTCATTTATACTGGCAACAGGTTTTGAGGACTTCATCTGAAAGATGCCCACAGGTCCCAAAGACTTTCATGGGACACAGGTTCTCAGCAGGCCTGAGAAAGCAGTCCAGTACAGGCACAAGATCCCTCTGTACAAGAAGATCTGGTTTATTTTCACTCCACAAGAAAATGAGATGTGCCAAGAACAAACTCTATCATTGCTTTCCCAGCATAGAGTGTTCCAGCTCAGTGCCCTGTGAGGTCCATGTCTCAGGAACAGGCAAAGTGCCAGTCAGTTCATTTGGGCCATTTTTCCTGAAGAAGTGTAGACATCATAATTTAGTGCAATATTTATTACTCTAGAACTCTCTCCTCATAGACTGTCTTACACTGAGCTTTCTGTAAGGAGTAAATATAGTAACTGTTTCCATAATAATGTTAAAAATACCCCAACAGATTAAATTCAACAGATGAAACAGGGCCATAAATACGTATGTCTAGCAACATGACCAAAATCACCCTTCTTCAAACTGGGCATTGGGCCATGAAAAGAAAGCTGCTAGCATTACAATTTCAGTGTTGAGCCTTAGGAGCAGCACAGAGCTGCAGAAACAGGCAGTACAGGAATCATGCACAATATACATAACCCAAGCTGCAGCCAGGGCCTCTAAGCTCCTGAGCCCCTGCCAAACTGTTCCACTAACCCACAGTCAACAAGTCACCCTACGGTCCCATACTCATTCCACTCATCTGTCTTGTGGGCTTTCCAGACATCTAGGATGGCATAAGATGTATTTAAAGCTGTTTACAGCTCAGGTGAGGCATCTGAGAAAATATAAGAGCTCTTATTAAGTCTGCTGTACTACACGACTTTTCACACTAGCAGTTGGGTTTAGTTCCGCTTCCCTGGAATCAACCACTATAAGGTTTATTTCCTGACAGTAACACCACAGCAACAGGGGTAAGGAGGGTTCTGGTTATACTGCTTCCAGAAGAGTAATCAGGGCAAACTCCAGATCACACTAGGCACCACAGATGACCCAACAAAATCCTTCTCTAACACAGCCATGCACCAACTAAATGAGGGCAAGAAAAGCAGGAATAGAGATGAACTAAACACAGTCGATCAGAAGCTGAGTTACTAAGCAAACTCAGACCTAAACCCTAATTCACACAGTAATGCAGCATTTTGATAACCAAGTAATATCAAGCACACAGATGAGATTCAGTTTCAGCATTACTTATTTCATCAAAAGCATCCTCTCTTTCTGCCTGAAGTGATAGACTGGTCTAAAAAAATCTGAACTCCATTTGAGTTTAAAAATTGACTCTTCTACAATAATTTTATTTCTCAAAAAACCAGGAAACTTCCATTTTAGACCAGATTTATTTAGTAAATACATAGCAAAGGGAAGATCCTGATAGCAATAAATAAATAAATCCCAAAACACAAGAACCCCCATATCAGTCATTGGAGTCCTTGTTGGAAGGACTACACAGCCAAGAAGATTCCTGTGCAGAAAAAAAATCCATACAAAAAACATGTGACAGTCAGAACCCCACTTCCAACATCTCTGAGGACAATGACAGGATACTGGTTATGGTTTTCTTTGAAACTAACTTGGTGGGGATAAATTGACACGACATGACTACTCTCAATTGTCATGTAATATTTGCTGCATATCAGTCCTCCAGAAAAGAAGCATTCAGATTAGGTACTTGGTCACACAGAGCTTCCTGTATCAAGACACCTGCAGAGGCAATTCAAATCCAAAACAGCCCACACACACGCAACTCACCAGGATGGTGAGACTCTCTGCCTCTAGCTCTGAGGAAGACCAATGAAGGGCAGCCCACTGGCAAAGAACAGAAGGTGGCAGAGGTGCAGAAGCAAATTCCATTATAAGAGCAAAACATAGCTTGTTTCTTTAAATTTTATCTGTGCAAAAATAAATAAAAACATGCTGACAAATTGGTTTAGCAGATGGTGTGGTTAACAGAAAAAGACCAACGCACTGCCTTCCTATAGCCACTTCTTTCAGTCTCAGAAAATTTACACTACATTAGCTCATGACAGATATTTACCAATGCAGAAATGATAAACAGCAAAGCAGCTGTTAAATGCTCCAAGACAAAAGATTAGATGGGGAGGAGACCCGTGGACTGTTTGCTGGGCACTGAATTCACCCAAATCCCCTGAAACTCCCAGGGGATGGGTTAACTCATTCACCAGTTTGGAAGCTCAAGGCTGAAACAACAGTGAAAAAAGAATACATGTAGGTGTAGGGGAAGGAATGGACGCAAGAGGGATGCTGAACTGTGCAGTCATGAGCTAAGGTAGGATCAAATGCAACCTGGCTGCCATATCAGTTACCAGTGAGGCAGCACTGACCATGGGAAAGCTAAGCTCTGGCCATCTGGAATACATCCTCAAATGAAATACAATTAAAGCCCAATCATCTTCCCAGTGCTGAGAAGTAGATAGTGTGAAGGGAAGGGACAACACAAAACACTAAAGTTTTAGAAGGAATAAGGAGCATGAGAACGAATGGAGTTGTCTGTACTGATTTTTCTGTGCAACTATTTTCTTCCTTCATTTGCCACTTCCAATTAAAATTAATAATTATTTCCAGGGGGGGAATAAAAGAAGAAAAGGAGAGAACACATAAGAAACAGCTTAAAAGGGAATGAGCACTTTCAGATCTGAAACATCTCATTTCTATGCATCTTGAGGGAGAAACACACAGGCTTTGCCCTCCCATGCAAATACACTGCTTGGTTTTGAGTCATTATTTTAAAGTGACAACTAAAGACCACCCCTTCCCAAAACAAGTTACTTTTCAGCTCTCACTGTACCACTTGTTGGGTTTCCCCCCCTCATAAAAACCAAGAAAAATGGGTCCATTTTACTGGTGTCAGTTTAAATTAAACAAATAAACAAATCATACTGAAATTAGTCAAAAATTCTTGAGAAAGTAAAAGCAGGGATTGTCTCGCAACAGTATCCCCAGAAAAGGACTGCTTCAGCAGCCTCACAGGGTTAGCAAGGAGCATAATATCCATCTGCTTTAATTACAACTCCCAAACAGACCTCAGACCTACTACCAACTCATGCAATGACTCATCTTCACAATGTCAAGAACTATGCACTACCTCAGGAAACTCTCCAAATACAACTTGAACCACCATTTACTTTTTTAAGATACCTTAGGCCCTTTAGGCCTCAATTTTGTAGCATCTGAACTTTTCTTTTCAAGTCCTTCCTCTCCTCTAAGACCTACAGGCCCATAAATCCAGTAGCTTCTGTCCCCAGAGCAGTTGTGCCTGTTTTCCTGCAGCCTGGTGAGAACAGACAGGACTCGAGATAATTAAATAAAAACACAGGAACTTCATTATTTATTTTAAAGGAAAATGTGTTTTCTAGGAAGAAAGTCCTCCAGTTGGACAAATCTGTAAGCTGTTTATCAGCTTAAACTCATTATCTGTCCATATGGTCTTAGCACTGTGGTTTTAAAAAAATGGGCATGCACTAGCTGATGAAATGTCATCTGCCCTTATGCCAGAAACTACTATTTTTTTCATTGACGTCAAATTAGGATCCTTGCCACGAGTGAAGGGCTACCATAAGCACAGTCATAATATTTTAATTATGAAATGATCTTACAGAAGGCAGCAAGGAAGGCAGGGGCAATGCAAGAAAACCCATTCACAAAAAATACAAAGTCACTTCATTCACATTTTGCCTCTGTTCTAATTCTTTTTGTTTGGGGAGGTAGGGTGGAAAGAGAGCAACCTAACTTGAAAAAAAATGGCAAGGGAATGAGATGCTAAAGCCAATAAACACACATCAAAGCATGAGATGGCTCTGCTTCAACTGCCTACAGTATTCAACCTGGGATAGATTAAGGCAAGACAAAAGGTGCTATGAGGGAAAATACTGCCCCTACAGCAGTGTAGACCATCTCCCTCACTCAGCCCTAATAGTGAGATCCCAGCCAGCTCTGCTGCACTGAAAGAGGCAAGGGCATATGATAGGCCTAGCTTTGCAAAAAACCAAATTTGTCCCCCCCCCCCCCCCCCATCGTCTGCCGTTGTGATTTGAAGCCCTTCCCACTCCCCCACTGAGTCGCTGCAGAGAAGCAGGAGCTGGGTTTATTGATTCTGTGAGTCACAATTAGCCGTGGGACACACGACCAAAGGTTTAGCACAGGACATTAAACCTGACTGAGCTGTCAACTCGGTTATTCCAAGGAGAGGGAAACAAATTGAAGTCACAGTAACAGATGTTTCTCATGTTTTATGAACTGCAATATTATTACTAGTTACAGACACAGTTTCTGCCTTTTAAAACAGACCTGCAACGCTGTGCGTGTGAAATTATTTGAACTCACACACAGACAACTTGGCAAAGGACTTACAGATAGCATTTTCGCACTCACACAATGATTCCCGTTTCCCTTTCGCCCAGCCCCACCCTGAGAAGTATAATACATGTTAAAGCAGCCAAAAATGAGATCACGCCAGGATAGAGTACTTCGTTGCCATCATCTGCGGTGAGGATGCAAACCCTATAACCCCTCTCCTCTTTTGTGAGAAACACACTCAGCCTCTTCTCGCTTTCCACTGTGGGGAAATTAAGTTGTTGGGATCATTCTGAGTTTTAAGGCAGCCTGGAAACTGAAGACTGGTGTTCTTCCCAGGATGTCTTATCCTTACACCTCAGGGGCAATAAAGGGATTTCCCCATAATTTACAAAGGAAATCTGAAACACCCCGTGAGCGCAAACCACCCCCAAGCCCATCCTGCTCCTCCGCCTGGAGGGGCGGCCGGCGCTGACACGGCACAGCGAGAGAGCAGAAAGCCCTCTCGTGGAAAGCGCCAGCATCACCCACCCGAGCCTGCCCCTGGAGCCGCCCCGGCCCCGCAAGCCGCGGCTGCCCGGAGCGCTGCTGATCCCGGCTCCCGGCGCGGCCCCGCTCCCCGCTCTGCCGTCCTTCCCCAGGGAATAACTCCGCCCTCACCTGCGCTTCTCGCAGGGGAGCCGAGCGATTTGTGGCACAGCTGTGCCTTGCGGAGAGGGGGGGGGAATTTTGTGTGGATTTTGCTGGCAGTCTGCAACATCTCAGAGAAGTTAAAGCTCTTCCTTTCTCCTCACCCCGCTACGCTTGAATTCGTGGCAACTGTATCACATGGTATTTTAGCTTGCGCCAACAAAAGCTGTACCTCGGCCACAACAAATACAGAAACATTAACTGCCTTCCAAGGAGGGTGAAACATTCAAGTCATTTTAACATACTATAAAAATACTTCAGTGAAAGCAGATGATAAAGAAGCGCATCTTTACATTATGCTACACAGTCGAATTTGAAAGATTCCCCCCCAAATTATGAAAAAAATAAAGAATGTACCTATTTCTCCAAATGACATCCCTGCCTTTTGCTCTGTTTCTATACTTTTGTGACGGAACAACTACTGCTCCTTACCAAAACCACTGAGTTTCAAAATAAGCATTTTACTGGTAGAATCCATCAAACACTTGCATACATCTTGTTGAATTAAGACAACTCTTTAACAACTCCAACTTTTTACCTACTAGCAAAAGTCCAAGGCGAGCCCATGGACGCAATTAGCATATACCCTGTCAGGCACACAACCCTCTCCAGCCCACTTCTGCCCAACCAGCTTTGGTAGCCACTGGCTATTGAATGAATTCTGTGCCTAGAGTCCATTAACTGTGTCCAAATTTGCTCTTATTATAGAAATACAAGCAGTAATCAGGCCAAGCTTACTAATTGCTGAGAGAAGTGCTAGAGAAAAAAAAAAATCAAACATACTTCACAGAAAACCGCCCAAGTACAACAGAAATGAAAATTTACTCACTCACTATAACCTTAAATACAAAAGTTACGATAAAACTTGAAGTGCCCAGTTCAGCTTACAAAACCCCCATGTGGTACCTCGCTAACATGTTGCTGCAGCTACACATCTCTATTAAAGAGCGGGCATTGACCAAGGGTAGCGGGATGGAAGATCAGCAAAGTGTGAAAGAGAAAATTCCTCCCAGCCCGGGCTGAAGTAAAAAACACAAGGAACCGTCCCACCTTCCTCATCCGAATGTCAGGGGTGGTGGCACAGCCCAACACGCGACAGACGCAGTGCAGGGCGCTCCGGGCACAGCCTGCGGGCTCCCCGGCTCCTCCGCTGCCTTGACGGTAAGAGGGATCCCGGAGGGAGGGGTGTCGGGCGGAGGCAGCAGAATACAGAAATACCGAGGACAGGCTCTGAGGCTCCCGAAGACGCTCCCGAGGCCCGACCCCGGAGAGGTGTTACCAGCGGGGCGAGTTCAGCTGGCTGGGGCAGCCGGGGCGCCCTCCCCCGGCCCCCGTGCCGGCGGTGCTGGCGGGCTTCTCAGCCCCACAAACTTGCACGCCCAGCACCCCGGGGAGTCACGGCGCTCCCGCACATCCTCCCCTCCCCCGGGGGAACAGCGCAGCGGCGGGGTGGGGTGGGCGAGCAGCCCCCGTGGCACCCCCGAGCGTCCCGGGGCAGCGGCGGGCGGCCGCGGAAGGGCAGCGAGAGGGAGCCCGGCCCGTTACCTGGCGGCTCCCGCGGCGGCGGCTCCGGGCACGCACCGGGCGGACCGAGCGGCGGCGGCTCCCGGCAGCGCTGGGCTCTCAGTGCCGTGCGCGCCCCGTGCCCGCAGCCGCGGAGCGCCGGAGCCGCCAGCGCAGCCGGCTCCACCTCCCGGCCGTGCTCCCTCCTCCGCCCCCGCCCGGCCCGGCCCGGCCCGGCCCCGGCACCGCGGCCCCTCCGCCTGGGCGCGCCTCTGCCCGCGCTCCGCGCTCCCGCCCGTGCCTCTCGTCTGCCTTCTCCTTCGCCAGAAAACTTCCCGGGTGCCCTCGGCAGGAGCCCGCGGTGACTCGTCCCTCCCGTACCGTGCCTCGGCCGTTCGGGGTGCGGGAATGGCAGCCCAGCAAGGGCGGCCCAGGGGCAGCTTACCCGGGGACCGAGAGCAGCCGTAAGCCCGCTGAGCTCGCAGCTGGCACCGGTGGGAAGGAGAGCTGCCTGCTCCTCGTCTGCAGGGTGACCCCGGTAACATCCAATGGGCTTCTGATGCACCGGGGGGATCCTTGGGATGCAAAAGGGGGAGACACGGGGAGTTGGGAGAGAGGTCACTCGTTGACCGGTAGCTCAGTGAGAGCTGCTGAAATGCCTTCAAAGATCTGCCGGAGAAACTTCAAAGGATGACACTGAGGGACTGGGAAGCCTTTCCAAAATGCATACCAAACCAAGGGAAGAGCCCATGTTTGCAGCATGGGAAAAGCCTGGGGAAATAAGGCTTGTGCCGTTGTGTGGCGTGTGCTGTGTGTGTGTACCAATAACTTCTGAGCCTGTGAAAAAAATTCAATAGCATTTGACAGCTACAAATTCCATAGAAATAGATAACTGTCTGCAAGAGGTCATCTTTTTTACTGCTCTTGCACATAGAGTGACTGTATTTCAAGTCCAACAGCATCTGACAAGGGAATCCACAAGGGGGTTCATTTCACTTATCCCCTAGGAAAATTACTATTCGCTGTTCCTAATACTTAGAAAGTCCTTACCAGGTTGGAGCAAAAGAAACTGAGAGAGTAAAGAGTGCAGAAGTAACGCTGTTACTGTCGGTAACAATCAATAGCTCAGGACTAGTAAACTGGACTTTAGTAAATTGGACATTGCGTCCCTATATAACAACAGAGAGAATAATCCTACAAGGGCCAGATCATGCAAGTGATATACAGATGTGTCCTGGTGCTGATAAGAAGTCCTGCTTATTTCATGATGCTTTGCAAGATGGGGGATGCAGATTTGGACCTTCAAAGTTTGGTAGAGGAACAAGAGACAACAGGAATGTCTAACGTGCAATGCAAAGGAAAAATAGATGTGCCAGCATCACTGCATAATCTCTGCTAATGCCCCATGTATCTGGTAATGTACAGTTACAAGGCTCCCCAGGTGCAGATATTTGTTGGCGGTGGCTTTCTTTTATTTCCTAATGTGAAAAAAAAGCAGGGAGATACACACAGAATTTAACAGTTATGGTCCCAAATCTATTTCTGTGTAATAGCAAAACTAGATTACACAACCAGACTGCATTTGAAGCGTATGTTTTGTTATAGTCTATTGCTTAAGACAGGCAATCATTTCAGGGTCTGATATTTTCTTGTAATGTTCGGGCCCATGTTTTTCCATTTCTGTTTTGCTATTCATTTATTTGTGTCACACAGCATGATCCTAGCTCTGCTTGTTCTTTGTGGCAGAGTAGGGGATTTCCATTTCTTTATTAGACACAGTGTGACACGAGGTAATAGCCTTGTTCCTTATTTGATTCCTTTGCAAAGGACTCACAGTGCTATTTTCCAGGAGGCTGGCTTGTCATGCCCCTTAAGCAGCAGATCATAGTTCTTTCAGGAAAAGATTACCTTTTTGCTCTACAGACCTGCCAGACTGGGTGCATTGGTCCTCCCCCTGCACCCTCCATAACAATCTCACATGTGTACCCCTGCACTGTCCCCTCGACTGCTGCAGGACCCCACCTGCCAAGCAATTTTGCCGTACCAGTGAATAAACCATGAAGGAGTATGTGTATCTGTCTGCCTGCCCAACACCCTGGTTTTAGGGCCTAATGCTCAGATCTCATGTGGAGGGTTTCCAATAAACTGACTGGGCTTAGTCCTGATGGAAACACCACGGTTTTAAACAGCCCAAATTCTACAGACAAGATCCTCTCCTCATCAGGGACGTTCTTGGCATTTTTTCCAACAACTGCCACCCCTTTCCCCTCCAGTGACATCATTATTCTGATATTTTGGAAAAAAAAAGTGCAGGGTGATGTATCCAAAGACTTGTATGTGTTTTCTGTTTTCCATACTGATTCTATGAAACTGTTTTGTAAATGAACAAAAGTCAACTATATGTGACCCCAGCTTTCAAATCTTCCACATGCTAGCATAGACACAATAGTGCTTTTACATGCTCAACTGTGCAATTTAAGGGGCCACTATTGAAAATTAGCTTCCCAAGTTCATAGTGCTTTCACCGTCATGAAGGAATTGCTTTGTGAATCCCAGCCAGCGCTGAACTGAGTTTTGCATTTAAAGCTGGGGTTTACATTCTTTGTTATGTGTAAAGAATATAGTATATCCTCTGTGAACTTAAAGCATAACAGCAACCTTGAATAAAGCCAATTTTATGACAGATCAACATGTGAGAGGGCTGTTTTACTTGTTTTCTGATAAATAGGTTACTTGACTGGAAATCAGAACAAGCAGAGTTCCATGGTTTAGCCCAGAACACTAAAGCCACTTTCTCCCTTTTCGGAAGGGCCTAGAGCTGCAGCCCTCCCACTGTCTGAAGGATCTGTCCCTTGAATATTACACCCTATGTATCACAATCCAAAGTGCCTGTCTGTTACACTTCTGATAGGCTTGAGTTTTCAGCAGCAGAAACTGCAATATTGGGAAACTATGAACAAATCATGGCAGGTTCCTCATAGGTGTAACTATATGAATTTTGAGATAAATCTCACGCCACGGAACTCACCGATTACTTATAAATGCTTTCTTGTCTGTGTTTCACATCTTAGTTCTCAACTTCACAGTTTCCCTGTTCCTTCCTTCCCAACTTTCCTCCTTCTTCCTCTGCCTTCAGACTGTTCTCTTTCTTTTCCTATTATTCTCTCTCAGTATTTCTACTAATGCCTTTCTCAATTTGCTGTGAAGGCAGATAAAGCAGGAGTACAACCCTGATCCAGCTTGGCTGTGATTCCTAGAGCTGGACTGACACACAGCCCAGCTCATTGCCTAGACAGATGGGCAGAAGGAAACTCTCTGGCATCTGCATGCTGGAACCTGAATACCAATCTATTTCCAGATAACCATAGCACATTCCAGGAGCAATCTGTGCTCAGTAGAAATCACACAGTGTTATTAACTCTGCTGTGGAACTGAATGGCACTTCTGAGAGCACAAAACAAACAAGGTCTCAGCCACAAAGAGCTTAGGATGACAAACTGACTGTCTGAACCTGATCACCTGCTCCCAGATGAAGACAGCAAAGCAAGAGATCTTGTTTTTCTGAAATGTCAAGCACTTATAGTGCTGACTGAAGTTACACTGATCAGTATGTTCTCTCATCTGCCATCAGACTGCTTTTCCAGGACCCCTCCATCAGGCTTGGGAAAACAGCATGAGGGGGCAGTTGATGTACTGGTAGCGAGAGGCTTGTTCAAGCTTCATTATTAAAATCATAATTAAAACCTTGCCAGTGTATTTTTCTACCCAGTTTTGCTTTCCCAGGCTCAGCTGGGAAAACTGAATCTAAATTGTTTATGAGTTGGTTTCTTTGTCAATATCAGCATTTCCCAATCATTTTCATCCAAGCAACAGCTAACATTTTGGAGAAAAAAAAATCACAGGCCCTCCCTTTGTCATGTTGTTTTTGTTTTTGTTTCAAGAACTAAGCTGCATTTTGAATATTCATTTAGAGATCTATTTTTCCCAGCTTTGTTTTCATATTGACTTGATCACATGGTAACATACATGCATGTTTTTCTGAAGTGAAAAATCATGTTTTGTCATTATTTCACGTATCACCTCCTCACGTTTTTCTGACCCACAGACCACAGGATTGGAAGCAGGCTTCCAGGGCAAGAGACGTGCTATTCTTAAGATTATCCAACCCATCAACAATACTTTATGCTCACTGAGATATTCAGATAGGTAGACATAATTTTCCTAAAAGCTTTCGTGCTCACCTCCCTCTTTCCTTGTCTTTGAAGTTGTAAGATTACACAAAGGAACTGGCAGCAGTGCCTAAACCCAAAACTGTAGCAACAATGACTGAACAAACCCTTGGATTCTGCCCAGAAAAATCTAAATTAAGAGAATTCTTTGTAATAATTTTAATATGTAGCATTGAAGGGATACATGAAAGGCAAAATGAACATATTTAAGATGACAGCCATTTCCACAACTAACAGCAGGTAATGCTCTATATTACTGGGGAGGGAAACCAAACAAAAAATATCCTCTCCTATTTGTTTTTAATTTTTTTTTCCCCAGAAGTTTTCTAAAATGGAGATTAAACCAAAACATCAAGATTTCCAACTACATATATTTTGAGAAAATTCTCAGCATTCACATTTCCTCTGAAACATGCAGCTGAAATTTTCCTGTACTCCTTGAAATCTTTATGGAAACTAACTCTGTTTTGCACAGACTTTTTAGTAGTTTTCACAAAGAAACAAAAAGAAAAATTGACATCCCTATTGTACCAGGATCCTTGCAGTTCTTTACATGTTTAAATATGACAAGAGAGACAAACACAGAGGAACAGTCATCCCCATTTACAAACAGGAAATCGAAGCAGGAAGAATGAATGCTGAAGAAGTAACTAGAGGTCTGTGTCAGCTCCAGGACATGAGCTAGGAGATCCTGGATCACAGACAAATGCCTTACTCATACAAATATCTATCCTCAAATGTTTTGACTCTTCTTGGCATTTGCATCTCTCTTATAACACAAAGGGAGGAGACTCAAATGCATTTTTAAAACTCCAGATGACACTAAAATCGTTAAGCTATTTTGTATTCTCATAAGATTTTACAAAGCACCTTTCTCCTTTAAAAAAAATATAGAAAAACTAACAAACATAGCCTCAGGGTTTACTGTTCCTTGAGATGTTCCAATTAAATAACACCTTCTTGAACAGTTAAAGTTCTTCACAATTTTTCTGTCAAAAATGTGGTATGCAGTTCACAGGTATCTACAGAAAGCAGCAGTAACTGCCAGGGGGGAGCAGGAAGTGTTGAAAACTTCACTTCTGACAACAGTTAGATGGTCACCCTACAATTTGTTTCAACACAGCCAGTTGTGTTGCCATAACATGTTAAACATCTGCTGAAAACATATGGAATCCTCCTGGGGGATGTAAGACGATGCCATTCATCAAACTATTTCACTGCTTCCCTTCTCCCCAAATGACTCCCTCCAGAGAGCCAACTGAAGAAAAGGATTCCAATGTCTACATGCAGAAAGGGATCCCTAGCCAGAAAAGTGGTGATAGCTCCCTTTGGAACTGGGAGAAGGTCCTATCCAAGTAAATTCTGCTGAAGCACATGTAATGTGGTTAAGGAGAAAAACAAAACAGCACATCATCAGAACTCCAAAGCAGACATTCCCTCCTTAGGTGGAAGGAGGTAGCGTGGGGATCTGAATTCTGCAGAATTCAGTTTACATGGGCACTACCAGGTTAGCTGGGAGACTGCTGAAATAATGACCTTGGGCATGGAAGGACCTAATATTTTTCCCAGTATCACACAAAATAGAATGTTATTACATCCAGAAAGTTGAACTGTCTGATGCCTAAACACCAGGATGAACATTCATGGCTGTGTAAAATGATTTCAGAAAAGCTGTAAAATGCATGGCTTAGAGTGGTGACAGTCAATTTTCATGGTGTGAAGGTTGCTGGACATCGCACATGATCCCAGAATTTTTCATGATCAAATTCAGTGCCCTAAGTGGGATGTAGCTTTCCAGATCTGAACTGATCTCTAGTGACAAACGGAGATGACATATCCTGACAAGACCACAAAGCAATGATTGGATGGTGATGCTACTATAACCTCATTGGGATTACTGTCAAAAACTACACAGCTTTCTTTTGTTTCCTGAGGCTTCTGTTGTTTTTCTCAGTTATGCTACTTTCTATAATAAAAGATAGTACTTCTCTGCAGACCTCTTTTCACTTGTCATTCCCACCCCTTCCAAACATACACACAGTGAGGGCAGGAACAAAACTGCACAAATCTTGCTTCTTTTTTCCTTGATCTCAAGAGTTCTTTTGTGCATTTGTGCATAACACAGCCTTGCTCTTCTGTCAACAAAAGGGAACTGGTAAGTGAACAGAGCAGCCATGTAGGGTATAGGAGCTGTGGAATTCCTGAATGTTCTCTAGCGAGATTGAGGCTGACTCAGTGCTAGGGCAAGATTAGTTATTTTTAAAAATGTAGTCATAAAATTAATGGTCCTTGTGAACCCTCCACCAGGCACTAATTAATCAGACTTCCGTTTTTACAAGTGAGAGCAAATGAATGCCAGGAATATGCAGTGATTTTGCCAAGTGGGCAGTAGGATTAGATTTATTAGAATTTAGGGCTCCTAACCTGTGATCAAAACATGATTGCACCTCTGTCAGTTACTTCAAATGTGAGTTTTCTTTATCTGAAGATAAAGATCCTTTCATTGGCTGGACACTCATTAGTCAGAACAACTGCTATACAAATAATGTTATTTTGCAGGTTTAAAATACAGATTTTTTAGATCACCGTGGAACACAGGTTGGAACTATAGGAGTCACTTATGTGACTGATTCCTGCTACAAATGTTTTAAACAACTTTGTGAGTTATTAGCTGCCGTTTCCTATCAGGAAGAGATAAACTGTGGATTTATTAAATGTTGGAGCCAATTTTACCCCTGGTTTTCCTGGACTGATATCAGTGAAACAATGCCAAGGACACATTCTCTTAACTAAGTCACCCTTAGCCACCTACTGCATTTTACTTATTGTACATACATCACAAAAGCTTACAAAGCAAGAGGAAAGAACCATCTTCTTGATTCCTGTATTCTGAGCTACCCTCAATGAAGGACTCAGAACCCAGATTCTGTTTGAAAGACCTCCAAGACTAGTCCTGTAGACTTACAGTCCACTAAAAGTTTGAATCCAGCAAGCCACTGAAACCTGAGAATTGTGGAAATCCTGGCAAAGGCTCTAAAGCTTCCTGCACTTCCCTTTTACTGTAACCAGGCCCTCTGTGCAACCTTTCATGCCATGTTCTGACACTTTCTGATCCTGCTGGCTGTGATACCAAATTGCAGATGTGGCTGTGAAAGTTAAAGGCTTTAAGAAGAAATTGTTAATCAGATTCTCCTGAAATCCTGTACAGCAGGGTCAAGACTAGGGAATTTAGAGGGAAACGGGAGTTTGCCCAAACCACTTGTGCAGCACTGCTTTTAAGATGATTCCAGTTGCTCTAGAAGAGGTGCAGAGTGGAAGAAGTGGTGCAAGCCCTCAGGTTAGCTCCTTCTGTGCAGTATGAAACCTAGTGTCTACATTTCTATCTTCCTCCTTTTCAGTACATCTCATTCTCCTGCTGTCATCTCCACTTCTCTAGGCTCATTTTCTCTCAGTATCTCCAACACTGTTGTGTTCTCTGGAGCTCTTTAATTCTTTACTTTCCCCTGTGTATCCCCATGACAACCCTCCCTCACTATCAGGTCTCTATGTTTTCTTCCAGGTGGTCTCATTTTGGTTCTACAGATAAAGATACAAAGCAGAGAGTGAGTAGAGGAATGGGGGGTCACAAAAAGTCAGAAGAGGTTTTCCTCTTTAAACTGACAAATGGGGGCAAATCACTCTGTTGCAAGCAAAAATAATGACATGTTAGAAAGGACGAGAGTGGAAACTCTGCCTTTCTTGGAAACAGCCACTGAAATGAAGCAATAGTTTTGAGAAGCTCAGGGTATTGGTAGAGCAGCTGGTCTCCTTCCAACTGGGATTTGCTGTGTTTCAGGACTATAATCAAGTAAATAGAGAATTTGCCAACCAAGGCTTTATTCCATGTGCCAGGGAGCAGCCTTCCCTTCACCTGAGCTAGAAATGTCTTTACTAATGTGCAGCATGTGCACAAGTCACTAAAGAGCCTTCACCCTTCATCAGTCAGACAAGTGCAGTTGTGTGTGCAGCAGGACAAGCAGAGGCAAGGGGATGGCAAGCTATTAAGAATGAAGCCTAATGGCCCCATGAGAACCCTGGGAGGGGGGGAAATAAAATAAAATTAAAGAAACCCTTCACCTGAATTTTAATCATACCCAAGGGAAGACATGAGATTTAATACAAAACATTACACAGCTGCTTTGCTACACGAGATTAACTTCATGTAACAGGATGAATAAAAATATTCCCACTCCAACTTTCTGAAGCATTCTGCCCTGAGGCAGTGAGAGAAATGGCACAGAATGCAGAATGAGACAGGGGGATGAGCTAGAGATGCTTTTATGCTCTGTGCAAGTCACCCATCCAAAGCTGGGTTCTGACACAAATCTCCTTCAGCATCTCAAATTAATAATTCATCCTTAGCTGGGCGATCATTACAAGATCTCTTTCTGTAGACAGACAGTCAGAGAGAACAAATGTAAGAGTTAATGCTGGCTGGCAATACTGTGAACCTCTGAGAGCAACAGGCTATGACAGCACTGCTTAAGTTCTCCCAGTGCTGTGCTGAGTGCCTGGGCATCTGCTAAAGACTGTAAATGTGCACGGATGAGGACTGACCCACTTCTGCAATTGAAAGCTGGAAAGCCTCCCAGATGCACACATGATGTTTTGGCAACACAGAGAGAAGTTCAAGGAAACCAGGAAAAAAGTTCAGAAGAGGAGTGTGAACAAAAATACACAAACAGAAAAACATCTAGTTCTAAACTCTTTGTTAGCAGTCATCCAAGATCAGTTGCTGTCAAGGTCAGTAGAGATTTTTGTGGTAGATATGAAGCAACTTCCCTCAGCCACTAATAGAAGCTGTAGGTTCACATCACAGCCTATCAAAGTCAGCAGGGACTTGGTCACAAATTGATTTACAAGAAGATCAGCTGGAGATACAACCATTTCACTTTCCAAGCTGCAGAGTAAATGCATGTCCCTTGACAAGTAACTTTTCCTGGTAACCCCATCAACCATTTATGAAGCAAGAGTGGTATTTGCTTAGCACTCAGCATGACAGGCAGTGTGCATTTCACAAAATACACCTCCTTCCATAACTGATAATTTAGAAAATTAACTATTTACTATTCTTGCTAAAAATTATCAGAAGCACCCAGCTGATCATTGTGCATATTTTGTACTTGTACTTTGGGGATAGCAGTACCATTAGACCCTGGGAAACAAAGGAGCTTCTAGCTTTGACTAGGCCTTGGAAAATAAATCCAGATCTCAACAACTGCCATGAGTCAGATGTGATTTTCTTCTTTTATGCTAGATGAGAATTCACAATTTGAGCATGATGCCAGTTACAGAAATAAGAAAACACAGACCTGCCTAGGACAGCAATGTGCTCAGGGTCACTATGTCTCCTGCTTAATCTCTGTGGAAGCTCTGCAAAGGCAGGCTGGTTGTGGCTGTGAATGCTCAGGGAGAAGTCAGGGTTATTCAGAGCAGATGCAGCAGTCACCTACCTGATCTCTCTCAGGAGTCTGGCAGGAGTGGTTGTAGCAAATCCCAGTTCCCCTGTGTTCGCCTCTTCAGCCTGCAATTATGGTTGCACTCCTTCCTGCTACTCTTCTCTTGCCTGTGGAAACAGCAGACTCACACCAGTCCCTCATTTTGGGGGCTGAAAAAATTCAACTTTCTGTTTGCTATGGAGAAGCCTGGAGTCACCCCCAGGCACTGGTGATGCTCTGCAGCTGGAGGTGTTCTGAGTGAGATGTAAATCAAGATACTTGGTCATAAAGCAACAAGTGACAAGTCTTGGAGGGAAAAAAAGGTGTTATCTTTAGTAACCAGGCCAAATGCCAGCTCCAGCTAAGATAACAGACATTCTACTGACTTCCTGCAATTTTCCTTCAGTGAAATATTATCCTCTTTACTTCCTGCCAGAGTGTCATTTAACACTGCTTTGCTGGTCTACTGTGATTCGCTCAAAGAAAGCTGCATTTCAGTGAAGACTAAAGTAACTCCACTACATTAGAGATGTGCCCAAACTCTGTGGTTCTGAATGAGATTTATATACATATTCAAGAAGGTACACGGATTCAGTAGTTCAGTATAATTTTGGTCAGTGAATTTAGCAGTAATTCTTTATTATAGGAAAAAAAGGCAACAAATCAGTTACGTACGTGGGTGACATGAGCATTATTGTTTGTATCTGGAGAGTACATGTCACTAAAATAATTTTCTCAGAACAATGGCAAGACCCTCTTCCTGTAACACTCTGATCTCACTCTGATTCCAGCAACCATTAATCCTATCACCTGGAAACAGCTCCTAGAGAGCACTGAAGTGCCCTCCAAACAGGAGGTACCAGCCTCATGCTGCTGCTCTGTTTGGATATGATGATCTTAAAAGGCTTTTCCATCTTAAACAATTCTATGATTCTGTAATAGATACTGACCTGTTAGACACAGCTACATTTGCTGCACATGTTGAAGTCTTCAACACCAGGTGGGATGGGGCTTTGAGCAACCTGGTCTAGTGGGTGGCATCCCTGCCCATGGCAGCGGGGTTGGAATGAGATGATCTTTATAATGTCCCTTGCAACCCAAACCATCCTATGATTCTGTAACACTGCAGTTTTGCCTCAACAACACCTTGCAGACACCATTAAGAGACACAAATGCTTTGTAATAACATATTACTTGAATTCAAGATAAAACTACAGCAAGCAATTTATTGCTACCTCTCTATTTGCACTGGAATATGTCAGTGTACCTGAGGAAGATGCAACAGCTCCCAAAGCAGGCAGGAGGAAATGTTGTTTCTCTGTTCACAATGGGTTTCCTCATCAATCAGGCATGTTCATTAAAGCTTGTTTCCTTTAGCAGGATGACTATAAAGGGCAGTTGTGGAGGAGGAAAAGGAGTACACACTTATGACATGCCATTTTCCAGGATTTGTCCTGAAGATGAATTTTATCCACCACTTTAATGAGGCTGAGTCCTCACGAATAGGTGACCAACTTCTTCACATTCTAGTGTGTGAGTACAATAACAAGACAGCCTCTCAACACATGTGAGGCCATGTCTTTCACAGGAGCATCAAATCACAGGCCAAGTAGGAGAGGCAGAGCTATTCACTGCAATTCAGGTAGTGTCAGAGCCTCAGGATCCATAGGGTCAGAACTGCTATAGCTAATAGGCAATTTCTCCATCAAGTGTCACGCTGTTCACATGTTCCTGCTTTGCCCTTTCCTCCTGGGGTGTTGATGGTGCCGTTGATGAAGGTGGGACTACAGCCAGCTGTTCTCTGACACGAGGTGTGCCAGGCAGTGGGATACTGCCCTCAGCTCCAGAAGCTGTCAAAACCATCATGGATTTATATTCTGTGGAAGTAATTAGGGACTCCCCGTTGCTTCTCCACTCGCCTCCCATTTGTAGGGCAATCACATCAGACAAGAGCCGTGCTCAGTGAACACTGCCAGCCTCCCCTGAAGCCAGTGGGGACTATTAAGAAAGGTTACTGGGGCAGATGGAATATTCCCCACTAGAATGCACACGCAGAGCTATAGATTTTGCCTTTGAACATAGCCTGTGGCAATTTCCAGCAGATAAATGAAAGATGCTATTCTCATTTGTTTGGGTTTTTTAAATAATGATTTGCATCACTTGTTGCTTTTAGTCATAGTAATCCCATCTCCAGTCTGTGGTAGAGACAAATTATTTTTTTTCTTCCCTATTTGCCTGATTTTTCCATTCACTTCCTCACTTTCTTCACAACTAATGCAGGCATACAGAGCCTTTGTGCTAAGGGAGTCTGGAAGGGGAGCTGCTGCTGCTCACCAGACTCCTTTTGTTAAGGTTTGCAAGGGGAAGGGACTGGCACTGAAATGCCTAAGCAGCTTTCTTCAGCCATCTTTGGTCCTTTCCTCATGACCAAAACTGGACTAGCAGTTCAGAGGCTCAACCTGAGCTCATTTTATCCTCCTGCATCAGGCAAAGGCTTTTATAATGCAGCAAGCTTCTGAGGTCTTGGGCTTCCCACTGTTACGTGAGGCTCACTGGGGGATAAGACCCATGAGTTTTGTCAGGATGAAAAGCCAAGCTTGTGCAGTTTCCTGTTTGATAGCAGATCCCTCCAGCAGAGTCCTTGCCCTCCCCCTCGGGTGAACTGCCACTGACCCAGTGAATTCAATTAGTATGGTTCTTCCTTTATCAACAAACCCCACATGGCCCAAACCAAACATGGTGCATTTGAAAACAAATGGATTGAAACAGCCCTAATCTCGTCAGACCCTGTCCTCCACTCTTGTTCCCTCCAGTTCAGCCTGCCCACAAACACAATCAGGGCATCGTCAGGATCCCATCTGGTCTGCAAGGGCAGTGGGGAGCCTGACACCCTGCAGAGCAGAGGGGATCGCTGATTTGGGCTGTATCAAACACACCATTACAGTGCCTCCACAGTGCTTTTGGGGCCAGTTTTCTCACTGTCTCCACTGCTGAGCTCTAAAGGAAATGGGAAGATGCCTCAGTTGAAGTCCTAGGAAGAAAGCTTGTGTAACCTTGACTCATTCCTTTTTTCCCATGCACAGTGGTGATGCAGTATACTGTCATATGCAGTCTGGACAAACCCCACTACCTAAAGCACTTATACAAATCACCAGAGCAGAAAGCACAGCACCTTGACTGGAAGGCTCTGAATCACTTCAGCCACTCCATATGTGAAGATTTTTCCTTTTTATCACAGGGACGTTGTCAGTGCTTCCATTTCTGGGGCCCACTGGTCAGCTACATCTGTCCTAGGATGCACGCTAGCAAAACAAAATCCCACATCAAAGGGGGATTCCCCATCTGATTTGTTCAGAAGAAGAACTCAGCTGTGATCAGGAGAAGGGAGTTTTCTTTGCTGGCAGATTGGCACAGACACAGATGCTGCCCCTATTACTACCATCATAAACAGCACAGACTTGTTTGGGAACCCTCCTCTAACACCAAGCATTGAGTCAAGGTTGTCAGAAATTCCTGGGCACCCCCAAAACCTATTCAGACCCATCTCCCATGCCCCACTTTCTCTTAGCCAGAAGAGACCAGGCATGATCCCTGCTAGCTCACAGGACATGGACACAGAGGGAAGCTGGGGGCTGTCCCCACCCAGCAGTCCCCAGCAGAGATGTCCTTTTTCCTTGGGACAAAGATGGAGAACAGCTTAAGTCAGGCAGCACATCTTAGGCAGACTTCATTGGGTGGCTCCCAGGGAAAGCCTAGTAGAAGAGGATCAGAGGCAGTGCAAGTGTGAGAGGCTCAAACAGCACTGCCATCAGATCTGGGGGAAAGGTGATTTGCCTGAAGACAGCTCTTGTGTGAGCACTGAGGACATGTTCCAGAGATAGGCTGCAGGAGCAGTGACATACACAGGAGTTCCAAATCAGGGCTGAACAACTAGGTAGCTGTCAGAGCTTCAAAGACACTAGGAAAAAAAAAATCTATCTTTCTGAGCACAGCCCATCCCAAAAGACTTCCTCTATGTGGTCATTCAGACAGGAGGACATGTGAGCCATCTCCTGTGGCAATGCCCGCTGAGGGCAGTCTCTCCTCACCCACTGGGCAGTCCTAATAATTTAGCCTTATCCCTCTTGGAGGCAATCTAACAGCAGGAAGGAGGCAAGACAGGCACAGCTGTTAATTCCAGGAAGAGTCAAAGGCAGTGAAACATATTCCCTTTATATAGCCTTTTTACATCTGTTTTCATGTATAACACATGCCTTAGGTGAGTTTAACAAAACTGTGAAAAGAGAAATCCTGTGAAGCTAGACCAGAAGTCTTAGCAGAATATATTTGAAGAAACTGCTGAAAAACACAAATTAGAAGTTATCACGTTTTCTATTCCAGGCTGCCTAAAAGGCATAACATACATATTCCTGTGTGGTAGATGTGAATTGTCCCACTGGAATCAGTAGCCAGCACTCCAAACTTCTGAGATGAGCCATTCTTTTGAACCACTTCCTTTGCCCCAAAAGCCCTTGACAGGTTTTCCATATTCTCTAAAAGACATGTTCACTAATTTTTTTTCCTTTTCTTTTTCTCTGTCAGACTTCCCAAAGATGAAAAAGGGCAAAAACCAAAGAGGAATTTCTGTTGCACTACCCAATCCCATCATAAGTAAGGAACAACTGGAAATTATTGCAAAGCTAGATGTTTCCCCAGGGGAAAGATAATCCCTAGGAGCACTTATGGGCACAATTTCACCCACTGCTGCTTCTTTTTCCCTGCAAACACAACATTCCCTGCAGAGCACTCACACAACAGTGCAGCTGCCTCACTGAGAACAAACTAAAACATAGCTGAGGAGACCTCTGGAAAGACCTTTAAGAAAGCTGAAGAAAACAGTACTATCAGCAGTACAAGTGCACCAGCACAACAGAATTCACTGGAAAAATGTATTGATCTGGCTTTTCTGATTCTGAGATTTGAAAAACTCACAAGAATGCTCGAAGCTGCTCATTTGCATTTCGTTTCCCAGAATGCAGTTCCAACTCATGTATTTCCCACAGGCACCAACATCAAAGCTGTGGAAACAAGCTATCTTTGCATGAAAGTTTTCTTTTTAATTAAACATTATAAACTAAGGCCAAAAATTCCTTCTTCTTTCACAGCTGGAGAAAGCATAAAGGCAAAGTGAGGGTAGAGGAACAGAATCCATCAGTCACTGTACAGAGAGAGATTGCTTGGCCGTGGATGCTTACAATTGCTTTCTCACTGCTTGGCTCATTCGTGAAACATATGGCAAGGTATGGAAAGCTCACCTAGAGCCCAGAGGTCACTGTGCCACCTGCAGACCCCAGACAACATGCAGCCTTGCACAAATACACATGGAAGTAATTAGGCAGGCAAGGGAGCTGGGATTTGAAGCGGAACCCCCTCAAGTCTGCTGCATTAATCCTTCCTTGAGTTGGAGAAGAAATCTGAATTCCCAGGGGTCTGATTGCTGCAGCTTGTAGCTCAGGGTGGAAAAAAAGTAATTTACTGTTTCCTTGCCACAAATATGCCATTACATTTTTGGGGTTTGGATGGAGAGAAGAGCAGAAGGGAGCTACAAAAGGGCCAGGTTCACTTCCCTCATTATCTGCACAGTCACAGCTTGGCAGGCTGCTTTCTTAGTGCTGCTCTTCCACGAGCTTTCAATTTAGAAACTACATTAGGATTTTATGAATTTTCAGTTGAAGATGACAAGTTTTTTGGGACTAGAGCAATAGATCCCAGTGAGAGAATATGGGGATGCAGAATGCCAGGAAGTTTGGATTTAGTCTCGTCTTTATAGTGTTGCATCCTCTGGAAGTCTTAAGTTATGGATTGTTCCACCCTTCCCTGCATTACACTGATAAAACCAATGTCCTCTTACCCCAGAGATCTTATCTTACAGCTGAAGCACCATCCAGGAGATAAGAGTGACAGGGATACAGCATGACAAGGAAATCGTGGTGGTTACAGGGATGTGATAGGTTTGGAGGAGTGGATTGAAAAAAGGCTAAAAGGAAGTGATACTGAAGAAGGGTAAGAGGATAACTGCACCCACCAGGGATCCAAAGTTCAGATGTCAGTAAATCTTCAATCTTCTTTTTCAGTAGATCCAAACACCTGTGCTCATCCTACACATTTGCTAACAGGCAATTTGGGAAAAGTTTGCCAGTCATCATTCCCTTCATGTTACTGCTATATTCCTCTTGTCTCCACCCTACTTCTCTTTCCTGGCTTTTGTTATATCTTGTACACAACTTCTCATGCTTTTTCTCTCAAAGGTTCACTGCTCAGACCACTTCTCACGCAAAATGATGACTCCATATACTGAAAATATCACCTAGCAACCAGTGAGAGTGCCTCTGGTGTGGTTGGTGGATGGAGGAAAAAACCCACACAAAAACCTCATGACCAAGACTTCACTTCAGTCCCATGACCAGCGTCTTCAGTTTCTTCACTGAAAGAGTGAAGTTGAGCCTGAACACGAGCAGATGAAGGTGTTATTTTACTGTTTGGTATTTTTTGTTTTCCACTACCCAAATTAATAATTAAATTTAAATTTTAATTATCAATAAATTAATTTCCCAAAGTTAAAGAATCATACTACCATTTAGATGGGACTGGACCATAAAGAAGGTCATCTGCTTCCAATCTCCATTCAATTGGGCAGAAGCACTGGAAGGTGCAGTCTCTGCAGACTGCTGGCAAGTGGCACATCATGCTCATGTCACTTCATCAAGTTGTTCACATACACTTAGTGAGTGATAAACAAGCCACTGCATTCATCTTTGTGCCTCTTTTACTAAGTGAACATACATTATAAGTGCAGCCATCTACGATGTTTCTATTTCATCATTCCCCTAGAGGTTTTCTATCTAATTTTAAACCAACTGTTTACATTTTCTGGATTGTGTCAAATAAACAGACACCACTATATGGAAGCTAAGGATACAGGAAGAGGCAGGGATGGGGAGCACTGCTAAGCACTCTCTCTTCTCATCTATTCCTGGAACATAAATATTGGGCTTGCAATTCCTAGTACAATTGTCTCTGTTCTTGTGGAATTGTATGGGTAAATTCTCAAGCATCACACAGAGATGTCTCTCCTTTTTGAAAAAGCCAGTAGAACACATGGGGAGCAGTTCTGAGTGAAGAGCAGGAATGTTTCTATGCTACCTTGCTGCTGCTGCTTGGCCAAGGATTTCCATGGATTTTTCATGATGCAGCCATTCTTCTACAGGGTCAAGATTATTTCCTTTTCATGGTGCTTATCAGGGAGGAAAAGACTTGGTGCCTGCTGTTCCTGCTGAATCTTCCAACTCTGCATTTTCTACCCATCTCTCAAAGGAGGTAAAAACACCAAACTCCATTTGACAAAATGTTCTGCCTCCTGGTGAGAGAAAATAAAGCAAAATATGCTGGGACAGCATCAAAGTCAGAACTATGGGAGTAGCTAGGAGAAAACCAAGGGTATAAGCTGTCCAGCAAATCCCCTTACAGAATAAGAACTGAGAAGCTGATCTTAAGTTTTAATCGGACTACCACTTTCAGCTGCTTGTTGCTGGTTTTTTTTCTACATTTGAAAATAAAGAGAAAGCTTTTACTTTGCATATAGTTGCCAGAGTCACATGTTGCACAAAGTGAAAAAAAAATAATTGTGTGGAGACAATGGAGCTAAACCTTCCTCTTGCTGATTCAAGCAGCAGAGCACAGCACACTCAGTTCCATAACCCAGACTAAGCCTTTTGCTGAATGTCCCCAGACTGCCATTTCAGGGAATGTTTGCAGAAAGTTAATGCCATGTCAGCATCCCCATGTGGGAAATGGCAAACATTTAGGCACTGGGAATACAGAAATGCATGTGTCCAGAGGCTGCCTTAACAGACTTCCATTTTCACTGAATGCAGTGCTTTCCAAACCCAAATAAAATTCACCATTGGAAAACCAGATAATTGCAATTCAGTGCTGCTTAATTTCTGTGTGAGCTGCATGGATGTATCTTAGTTCTGTCTTAACAAAGGTATGACATTTGAGGAACCAATTTTCCCCAGAAAGAGAATTTCCATTCTACCTGGAAAGATGCCATCTCCCTGGTGAAAAACAAAATTCTCTAGCTAAGGGTCAGCATATGGCCCATGTAAGAGAATGGTGTTTTTCCTGCATTATCAGTCCAATACAGTACTAGATAATCATGGAATAGCAGAGTGGATGCACAGTTCTCAAAGAAAGACACCTCATATTTGAGTCTCTGACTACCATGGTTAAGACAGATATATCTGACCATCTAGTTTAGGGATTTAAAGCATCTTACCAGTGTGATTTGAAGCCAAATCCTCCCTCATTCTTGGTAGAACATTTTTCACAGTTTTTGTGGAGCCATCAGGAAATAAAACAAGGCGGTGCCTGTTTTCTCCACACACTTTCTCTACTTCACTCAAAGGGGAGAAATGCAGCCCTGAATCACTTCCCATCAGTGCGAAGAAAGAGCTATAAGTGGTTAATCATACCCAGCCAGGCTGGTGCCTCAGTGACAGCAGAATGGCTGAGATGGGGTCTGAACAAGCCACTCCACCTGCTCTTCAGTCACTTCTTAGCCCTTGTGTCTTACAATAATTATCAAAGTAGCTGGAGTCATTACTGCAATGCTGATTTGTACTCCAGGGTCTGGGCATATGCCTGTCTCTTGCCCACTCTGGGGTGCTGAGGAACAAGATAAGCTGTCCGGTCTTTATCAAGATGCCTGCTGCCATTTCTTAGTAAACACCAAAGATTTTCACTGTTAAAAAGCCTATCTTACAACAAATGCATTTTCAGCCTGGGCACAAAAAAAGCACATGGCATTCCTTCTGGAGGAAGCCTCCATTAGAGCAAAATAGATATGGGGACATTTTCCAGTGATCTATCACCTAGGATTATGTATAACACAGAGAGACAAACTTGGAAAGTACATTTTGACCCCATGATCAAAATTTCGTATGAACTCAATTCCTGTTTGGGTTGATAAAAAGCTGAAAGCCTAATTGTGATCGAAGGCATGCTTTTAAACTCGGGTTTTATCCAAGGCTGTTTTTTCTGTCTCTGGTAAATTGGTGTCTTAGCCCTTCCTTCTAGACCAGGGAAAGGAAAGTGTGGCATTAGCACAGTTTGCAAGCCTCTTTTTGAGGGCTTGGAGAAACAATTGCAAATAAATTAGTCTCCACTGCTTAATGAGTGTCTATCAGCTGAACTGAAGTAAGTGTGCACACTGTGTGCACATATACCAGTAAGTGTGCACACTGCTCACAGAGAATGCCCTTATTTAATACACAAATATAATAGCTAACCTGATGAGTCTTTTTATTGTTGATTGAAATAAAGACCTACCTTTAAACTCCTCTCTTCTGGTGACTACAGTAATCTATGCCATATTTTCCCCCTTCCAAATAAATCTCTTTCAAAAGCAAACAGTCACAAAGAGGAATTCAGCCAAGCAAAGCAGCAGCCTGAGGCTCTGGAAACATCTAACCATTGAACACACCAAACAGTGGCTGTTACCATCTGCTGCACCAGAGAGCTGAGGTGTACAGCTATATCCTCTCCCAGGCTGTAGGTGTGCCTGGGCTGGCTGCCACACGTGCAGAGCTCCAGGCAGCCTTGCACCACCGTGCATGTGAGGAGCTGCCATGTACCCAGGAATCCTGGGTATTGCATGTTTGCCACCAGAAGGGTACAAGGAGGCAGAAATGAGCTCCTAGACTATTTAGGCTAAGCACTCATTTGGGTTTTGCAGCTTCTTGAACATGTTCACCAAGAACAAGCTTGTAACTCTCAGTACAGTAAAACAGTAGGAATAAAAGGTACAAAGTTTAGAAGAGAGTAGGTAGCAGGAGGTAACACTGCATTCAGAGTTTCTCAGCCCTCCTCACATTTGCCTAAATTCCACACTATCAAGGAGCTTAAACCTTAAGTAGGATAATTATTTGAAAATATTACAGCAGAAGATGAATCACTCAACTTTATTAAAGTTTAATGACTCTTTTGATTGCTCTGACTGAGATGACAGGACTAATTCCACTGCATTTACAAGACTGCTTTAAAATCATATCAATAATTTCAACATTAGACTGCTGATTTTCTCCTTGTTCAACACTTGGCCAGCAATCCAGAGCCTTTGTGTTTGCAGGCTGGCTTATGGAAAATGAGATGGCATAATGCCACAGTCCAGAGAAGCATCATCACCCAGATGAGAATGATTTATTCAAGAAATGAAAGTCAGCACTGCTAGTTAGTAGACCAGCAGCTGGAGAAGGAGCCCTTTACAGCCCTCTCCCATGTAAAACAGTTTGGAAACACTGGGGAGTTTGGTGCACAGGCCTTTTGTTTGCACAAAGGAGAAAATCCCACTCATTTTAATTTTGCCAGATGGCTTTGCACAATCTGCTACTGGACCTGTAGTGGCAATTTCATCAAATTGAAGGGATTTACAGATGGGATAAGAGGAGATGTTTGTCACTGAGTCTCTCTAGTTATGCTTGCCCCAGCTCTCTGTTGTGAAGAACTGAGATTGCCCGTGTTGTGTGTCACACTCTTTCCTCTGGCAACAGTCGAAGCTCTTGTCATGGAGTATTACATTACACAAGATCAAACCTCACGGGCTACTTCGAGTGGTTACTGACTCCTTTTTGTTCCATTTCAAACCTTGAGTTACTGAGGTCAAATACAGTGACCCTAGCCTTCATTTGGCATCAAAGGGAGGGATACAGCCTTTTTACACTGTGGGAACTGCAGCTTCAAAGGACATGGCATCAATACATACAGGAAAGTGCCTCCAGCACTTACTCATTACTAGCAGGGGAAGGCAGGATTTTCCTAGAGGTTCCCTGTGGGCCAGGCACAGAGCACACCCCCAGCGGAACATTGCTCTGGCTGAGGTCTGCAGAGGCTGTATGGGAAGGGCTCTTTTGTAAACCTTTCAGATAGGCAATTCCTTTAGGATGTGGGGGATTCCTAGGAGGCACATGAGAGGACACACATGAGACTTCTGATATCCCAGATCTTTACAGGTGCACTCTAAAATAATCTTAAGTATCGCCATGGAAGAATTCCTAAGATACCTACCACCCACTCACTATGCTGAGTCAAGGGCAGTACTCAGACATATTTATCTTCCTTTGAAAATCTTTCACATTGGCTGCAGCTGAAGACACATGGGGAAAAAAAATTGCTTTAGCAGGTGATTGCAACTTTGTAGGTCTCGCTTCAATCCACATTGCATGGACTTCACCTTTCACACTACACCAAACCACAGGTACAAGCCAGGTCACCAGACAACAGATGCACTTAATAAAGCATGTTTGTCCTATGAACATGCTCCTGCCTCCATTCTCAAACAGCTGGGTCAGCCTTTGGATATCTGAGTTTTTCAAAACTGAAGAGCAGCTGCTGCCAGCAGACCCCAAAGTGGCACAAATTAACATAGTTGCTGGGGCTATCATAGGGTTTTTCCTCAAGTTCACTCTGGGGAAAATGCTCTATTTTAAAGGATTTTCTTAATATTATCTCCTTCCTTTCTCTCTTATACTGTAGTTATTTGTTTTGTGACATTTCTGTTCTCTGATAAATTATACAGAATATTTCTCTAAAAGTTGCTGAGCTTTAAACATAGATATCTTAATGCAAAGAGAAACTCCTGTGACTGTGGGACCTCCCCTGGAAGCTGCATTTCTGAATTAATGCAGCTGCCCATTTAACTTAATATAGAAACTATCTCAATACAATATAAAGCAAAGATAAAAAAAAAATCCAAGCCCTGCAGAAGAGCTCTCCCATCCTAGCAGCACCAAAGTAAATGTCTTTTCCATCTCATTCAACTCTGTTCAAAGTTCTTCAGCAGCAGCTTGAAGATTACAGACCTCTTACCAAATTCAAATGTTCATTTCAAGTACAGCTGTGCACCTCTGCATCCCCTCAGTCACTTGCTGGGGAGGGTTAAAACTCCTCTTGCTCTGGTGTGAAAGGATTGGTCTGATAGCAGCAGATATAAAGAACACTCACAAACTCCTCAGGAACTGTGATTTGGAGACACCCTGTTACTTTTTTAGAACATCCTTGTGATGTATTACTGATTTTTTTTCCATATAGAGTAATCATCAGTGGAATATAATAGAATAGCAGAATATTTCACTGTTCTGAGAAGGGGAAAGAGCAGAAAAGGGGAAATAAAGTGATAGCAGTTTATCACAGATGCCTTGTTTTGAGAGGGCTAAAGAGGGCCCAAACTCATTACTTTAGAATATATCCCACTAAACAGGGGGGATATGTATCACTACCTAAAGCAGCTCTTTCCAGCTCTACTGCACTGCCAAAAATTACTTGGCAGAATGTCCTTTTTTAACTCTCCGAGCCTTTGTCCAAAGGCTGCTTCAAACAATGGCAGTTCACAAGGATGTGGAACAAACAACCACAATTCCTTTCTGAATGCTTGCTATGGTGGGAACAAATAGGGAGGGCTTAAAGGAAACCCTGCTTGCAAATAGCCCAGGTGAGGGAAGAACTGGCACGGAAAGGCTTTTGCAATTACATGCCAGCATTCTTTGCTCTGCAGCGGAAAGGAGGGAATCTTCTCAGCTGGGACTGTGACTAAAAAGGGAAGTTCTTTTAGGTTTAAGTATGAGGCAATGTGAGGATTTTCATGGCTATTTAGAGGACACCAAAGGTTGTGGGGGAAAGGGGGGATAAAGGCAGTCTCATCCAAAGAAGCGCTCTCTAAAATTTCTCGGCTTGAAGTCAAGTCAAAAATTGAGGTGGGTAAATCCTAACCAACAAGGGAAGAAACTTGCAGCCTACAGAAATTCCTCTAACAATGCCTTGGGATCACATAAACAAGGTTATTAATAGAAGCCTGCCTCTCCAGCAGCCCTCAAAGGCTGCTTCCTCCCATTCTTCTATCTGCACCAATTCAAGGCAGAGAAACCCTGGCTTGAGAAAACCTCACTTGCTCTCTTGTTGTTTTTATCTTTCCCTCCACTGTATTTCCTGTCAAGACTGCAGGTCAGAAAGGCCGGAAATCTCTTTGTACCTCTGAGACTGCCATGGTGTGACCATGGAACCCAACTGGCCCTGCACGCTGGGGCGAGGCTGCGTGGGGAGGAGAGTGCTGCAGAAGGGGAGAGTGAAGAGAAGGGTGGCTGGGCACTCGTGGCTGCTCAACACCATCAGCCCAGACTAACACAAGAGAGAGTGGGAGCTGGGCCACAGACTGCTTTTTCAATTGCTTCAGAAAAGCCAGCATTCCTGCCTCACAGCCACAGAACATAGGGAGGACTTGACCTTGCTTTCCTGAGCTTTCCAGTCAATGTCACAGGAGAAACCCCCAAAATACTGTTTTTTTAATACTGGCTTCACAAATCCCAGGCATCTCTTTAGTGATTTTGCTAGCAAAAGGCAGAATTTTATGCACCCCTGGGGTTTTCTGAGGAACTGACAACCTCTGAGAAAATGAAGTATCTTATACTTTTCAACCATTTTTTCTGTTCTGTTGTTATAGAGGTTGCAGCCATACTTTCGCTAAAAGTTAATTTTCTCAGCTTCTAGAGTTACAAAAGGGCTGGGGAATAAAGTGAAAAAAATTGCAGAGCTCTAGGATTAACACACAAGACCAGCAAATGTACCTACCACAGAGAGCACAGAAGCAGTCAGACTCACATTTGCACACACAGCAAAGAAGAAACCATTATTAATAGTGCAAAACCATGAAAGGTCAGGCCAAATTTATCTACACCTACAGACAAAATATTCAATAAGACTTGCTCTTCCTGGGTGCTGATTTATTCAGAAGATGTTAACAAACAGAGAACAAACTGAAATACTGCACCCATTTGACCTGATAGCATCTCCAAATTCAAGCCAAGCAAGGTGTCAAAATAAATGCTTCCCCCAGGATTAGACTTCAATAAAACACAGAGAAGTAGGCATATGCTCCCTGCCACTCTTTTTTCCATACACTATCTAGACTTTTTGGGGTTTCAAGCTCTGGTGTGATGCACAGGTTGTTTTAAACTCACAAGAAAACTCATATCACAAAAAAGCCTCTTCCAGTACACATATACACACACAAGAGCTGCTGTTGTCTTTGTCACTAGTACCTCAGCAAAATACATTTAAGAACTCTGTCATAAAATCTGTATCACTTTGCATAAAGAAACACATTTTGCATAGATTTTACATGGTCCTCAAGGACTCAATCTTCCTTTCTTCAGCCTCAGTAAGCTCTTCTGAGTTGAAACCACCAGTGTGGGTCTTTAGCTTTCTTTTGGAGGCTCTGACATATTTCAAGTGAAGGCAGGGGAAGAGAGAGAACTCCTTTCCCAGTCCAAAGTTCTGGCTCCTTTGTTACTTTTGAAAATCCGTCTGCATTATTCAACGACAACGTAGTGCACAAGAATGTTTGTTGAGCAGGGTGCCTGCTGTGGCTGTGTGTGAAATAATATAGCCCTACTATCTGCAGAATAGAAGAACTGGCATTACTTCTGTTGCTAAAGAACATTCAGCTGGAGGAGCTGGTGCTGTTTGGCTGTCTGTCATGACCACCAGCAGGATATCAATGTCCCATGGGCATGGGTTCACCCAGCCCACACCTTGCATGATGTCCTTGGAGCTGAAAAAATGACAGCACAGCACACTGAGGCATCCACGCTGTGAATTAGCTTGGGTTCAGGAGGAGCACAGCCACAGCACTCAGGCCCACTGGTAAGAGAATAAGCAGGGAAACCATCACAGTGCTCTGCTGCAGAGACCTGTGGGTTCAGAATAAGGACTGACTCTTCACCTCCTTCCCCACAGATGCTGCAGACATGCCTCAGCAGCTTTGCTGAAAGATGAGCAATGTGTAAGCACAGAAGGAAATTTTACAGATTGAGAAATAGGAAGCCAAAAGCAGTACATTTATGATCAGAAAATATTTTGACCATCATATTATTAGCTGTTGGGATTGACTTCTACAGTTACCACAGAAGTCAACAGATTGAAAGTACTCAGAACAGGATGCTTGCATGGATAATGGGACATGCAAGGTTATTGTAAGCAGCATAAAATGGATAAAGAAGCTATAATCCTATAAACCAACCTATAATTGCTTACAGGAAAATGGAAATTGCCCTGCCCTAGTCATGATTGGTGACCCTACATTTTCTGCATTCTTCTTTGAATCTCTGCTTTTGGGTATTCTCTGAGTGAGGCTTATTTTCATATGCATAGATCCTATTTTCATATCTCACCCTGGGTTGTTATTGCACGGTCCTCGGATATCCCTGGTTTATGTCTGCACTGAATGGCAAAAAGACAGGAATTTTTGATTATAGGGAAAGCAGGGAGCTGCAAGGGACTGAACTTTTTAACGAGAAATATTCCTGGATTTTTTTCACTTTTCCTTTTTTCCCAACTCTTGCACTGCCAAGAGAAGCTGGGAGAGACCAGGGAGCAAGTATGTTGGAACAGGGAGTAGACCAGTTGCGATGCCAATCTCCAGTTGAGCTTAATCCTGTCAAACTGCAATCAAGAAGACAGATAGCTAAACAAACAGGCCAGAACCTCTCTCCTGTGAAACATTCAAAACTCAAAGGCCTGCTCTCTAGGCACCACTAATGATAAAATCATGGAAGAGCTCAGGGTGTGCAGGAGCAGCCATGGATCTGCAATGACTGCTCTCTGCAGACAGCGTTGCTGTGCCGAGAACAGTCCCGCTGATGGCACTCTTCCAGCAAAACGTTATCAACACTCTGCTTCTGTACACAGCTAATTATACCACGCTTAAATGCCACAGGGAGAGGGCTGCTCTATCAGGAAATGCACAGAAACATATGCTGCCATATGGAGGAGATAGTCTTCACTGGGACCAATCTCTGTGTGTATAAGGCCTCACAGCCCTATTATATTATTGTTTATAAAGCAAGTCTCTGAGAAGGTAAGCAGGAAAAGGGAAAAGCACAAAAAAATGTGGCAAAACATTTCTGTTCAGTTTTTGGTACAAGAACAGCAGCAAGTGGGAAGGAAGGTTATCCCTTCTCTCTAGAAAGAATAATAAAGCTTTATGAACATGTTGCTGAGTCCTGTTCCCTAAACAGGAACTTTGCTTTGTTGCTAAAAAGCACTGAGCTGATATATCCTATTTAGGAAATTCACCCTAACTCAGAACATATACACCACTTAAAGACCACTGAAAATGCAGCAAGGCAAAATTAAAATGCAATTGTATCAAAATAAATGCCTTGATTTCTAGTAGTGTGTTTCTAACTAGCCAGTAAATCTTAATTAGAAATAATCAACATCATTCTCACCAGAACCCATTTTGATTTTTGTCCTCAAGGAGCAATAGCAAATGTTCAGTGAGGCTGATTTTATTTGCAAATCAAGTGTCTCTGTCCATCTTCTACTCTCCTCCAGACAGGAGAAAACAAAGGGAATCTTTTGTTACTTGCCCACACACACTTACTAACCTCATACTTGGGTGGCTGGTGTGACTATCAGTTGTCAGCAGTCATTTACATCAGGTGCAAAGTGACTGTAAGATGATACTAAGTAAGAATGGTAGCAGCTTGCATGATGTAAAAATCACAAGGTGTTAAATCGTGAAGCTGTCCCACTCTTCATCTCTGCTTGCAATTCCAGAGAAGAGTTTGCCTTTTACCTTTACGCCTGTTAAATTACATCCTCAGCGTTGCTGGGTCTTGATGCTTTTAACACTAAAGTCTCTCAGTTCTCTGCACAAGTGAGGAATCAATATGTCACTGCTAACTGGTGCAGCACAAAATCTGAGTAGCAGAATAAAGCAGTTTCATTACACACATGCAATTTAGTTTGAGGCCCTTCTCATAAGCCCTTCCTCCCATGAGTTTCATCCACCTCATATGTAATGTTCCATCAATCAGGATGAAATGGATTAAGAAATCTCTCAAAGTTGTAATCTGTAAAGCAGTAGTTACCAAGAAGAAGCACTTAAATCAGGCAGTGATAGAAGTGCCGAGTGGGATGTCAACAGGAGCTACGTGCTCAATCTTTCCTGTTTCCCATTCAAATTCTTGCCCTGGGCCTATCACAAAAAAGTGTGTAATCCAGTTCCACTGGAGGGTGTAAAGACAGCAAACAATGACAGAGGCAGCTGAGAGAATCAGACAGGAGAGTCACTATGGAAATGTGATTCACATGGAAAGCGTGTGCCAAAAAATTTCAGCCCTGAGTAAAGGGAATGAAGCAAGACTCTTTCTGAATACCATGTCAAAAAAACCAAAACAAAACAAAAATCTTAGTGCCCTGAGAAGCCTTCCTGAAGCACCTTTAAAGCAAAGGGACTCTTTCTAAATACAGTCAGGACTGGATGCTTCGGCAGAGTTTCCAATGACTCTCTATAAAGATCAAGTCATTCCGTGCCCTATCTCAGTCCTGTCTCTGTCTGCTAATGGGAACAGTAATCCCTGTCTAACAGGGGTCTTGTAAGATTTAATATCTGCAGAAAAAATTAAACTGGTAAAATGCAACCAGACATTGAAGTGTTACTCTGTTCTGTTCTTGATGGAAGGGATTTAAGCATTTCAATTATTGGTCTCCAGCACAACCTACCTTTTGTTCATGGATGGATGCACTAATGAGCAAAGCTGGACATAAGCTTTCAGATAGAACAGTTTTCCATTTGAAAAATGCCAGTTTAACAGAATCAAACTATTTCATGGGAATGTACTTGCTTAATTGAATTTTCTGGCAGAAATTTCCCTGTTTCCTCACAGGTTCTCCTGTCTACCTGATCAGTGGGCAGAACTGAGAGCCTGGCAAACCCAGCTCCAGCTGGGATATTAAAGATTTTCCTGGCAGGAAGCCTGGAAGCCAAGGAGCCCTGATTGAGCTAGAGCAACCAGAGCTGCTAGGATCCCAGCTGTGTAGCAGCAGGCCTGACAGGAAACTCATGGCAACTTTGAGCCTCTTGGACAAGTCTGCTTCGTAAACACAACAAACAAACAAACAAAAACCTCAAAGAAATGCATTTGGATGGCATTTTTCAAGTTGAGCCACTGGAAGTTACAGCTTTTGATCTAATGGGAGACAAAGAGTTTTGCTGTTTGACATTTTCCCAGAGTGGGATACTGGGCTGCAAGCAGACCCACAGTCAAGCCTCTGTCATGTTCACACCTTAATGGGAGAGAGGAAACAAGACCAATTCAGTGGGAGCAGTGAAAATGCCTCTGAACGTGTTTGTGCTCATAGCAGCCTATCTGGGCTTTTTTCAAGGACGGGTGCTAAGGCAGGGCCACATTGATCTTCTTAGAGATTTTTCACTGCTCAGTCCACTGGTGTTGATAAACTATGTGAAAAACCAAAGCAGAAAGCCAAAAGCCACCAATTACCTTAAAAAGAATCCAAAGTGATAAGCAGCCAGCTGACCAGCTAAGCAGCAGACAACATAAGACAGCCAATATAACAGAGATAGAGCCATGCTCCCTAGTGATCTGCTGAGGGAGTCAGGAGGCAGCAAAGAGGGTTCTGCAGATGCAGGTGTATGTCTTGATAGACCTGGTATGCACTGTGCTCCTCTGACCCTACTTCAATCCTTTCTTCTTTTCCATGACTTCTAGTGGAGCTTGCATCAGACTCTCAGCTGCTGGAGCCATCAAATGCACACATTCCCTCTCTCTACAAGTTTTTAGAGCTGTTAATCCAGCTGCTCCCACAAGTATTCAAGCTGTGTAAAGGGCAGATGAAGAAGAGACAGTGGAAAGAGAGGAAGAAGTTCATAAAGAGCAACTATCAAGCACTACAAATGAAAAATGCAACTCAATAAATAACTGAAAAGGCCATGCTTCCTGGTGTGTGTCTGATCTCAGTTCTCAAGCTCTGAAGCCTGTACTTTCATTCTATTTATAAAGAAAAAGTCATTTTAAAAGCCTCAAAACTTTTTTCTAAGTTTCTTCTTTTAGAGGGCAAATTGTCTGTTGACAATTTCAATGTGTGACCCCTTAAAAATACACATCTTCCTGCCAAGATACCCAAAGCTCTGCGTAGACTTGGAAGACTCAGTGCCAAAAGAACCTCCCTTCTTCTCCTCACAAACACACAGTTAAAATTTAAATATTACTAAAAATATTGGTGGTAGCTCTGACTACACATATTTACTGGAGTGGAGAGATGAATAGAGAATCAGAAGGTCATGTTAATTCTCCACTTCTGACTTCAAGTTTTGTTGTAAAAATAATCACTAATGACTTGCTACTACAGCTAATTACAAAGAGGTCAAGAGGGTGAGAATTTTGCAAAGAATATTCTTGTTCTTAGAAGATTAAAACATGTAATGTTTTCTGCAGTCTATTGAGAAGAGGGTTAATAACACAGAACATCCTCACAAAGGCATGCAAAGCTTTTTTGGAAACTCCTTTTTTTCACGATTTTGCTTTAATTTCCAAAATGAAGCAGATCTTGTTGCTAGTATACCTTTATACACTTCAATAAAGTACACCCATCTGAGGAGCTCCTGCCAGTGCTGTCTTGAAGAACAGAACACTAGAATGAATAATAACAGAAAATGCAGGGGAACAGGCACACTTACAAAGTCCTGGAGAGAAGGGATGCAAGACACAGTGAGGGCAAATTGCCTCTAGTGCTTTTTTTTTTCATCTCTCTCCCTTTCACACTCTGATTCTTTAGCAAGTGCTGCCTGTGTCTGTGTTTTTGAACTTCCCGCAAAGGGAGGCTGGGGCTCCGCTTCAGAGAGGGGAGCAGCCAAAGAGAGCAGTGCTGACCAGGCAGGGATGACATCAGGCTCTGGGGAGAAAGAATGACAGCAAGAGGAACAGGAAGCTGAAGATTCAGAAGCAGATGGCATCCTCTTTCTTTTCACCTCTTCTTTTTTCCTTCCTCCCACTTGTACACTGTGATAGTGTGGACTGTAGTTCAGTCCGGATAATCTCCGCTAAGGCAAACACCCTTTCACTACCCTACTGTCATAGCAAAAAAACCACATTCCTCTCTCCACCCTTTTCTTGCTGTAAGAACACTGGTAATCTCTGTAACAGCAAAAGCTTCTGGAGGATGCAGACTGGGAAATACATGCAGGAATGTAGAAGTGAGGAGAGAAATTCAGGTGTGCCGTAACTGCAGAGTGCGTTCAGAGCTGCCTGACATACTGCTATGCACCAGGCCTGTCTCAAAGCAGGTGTTGGCTCTTTTCATAAAAATTACAATGAGAAGTAAGAAAATCTAGAGAGCACCTACAAAATTCTTAGAATACCACAGCAGAACAAAGATGTGTTACCTTTTAACAGAGCGTTCAAAAGCTGTCACAGACTTAGAAGTAGTGTCTGAGGAATAGCTTGGTCAAACTGACAGCCCCAAACCTCACCTTTGACAGACCCCAGCTCAACCCAGAGTCTGAATTTTTGCTGAGCAAAAAGCATAAAGTCGTGTTAATAATGAATAGCCCTGTGTCTCCTGTACTTAACACTGGGGCTTTGAGCAGATCCACAGCACTTTATAAATTATCTATTGCAGCTGATTCAAGGCCCACTGGGAGTGTTCTTGCAGCAAGCATCTTGCTCAGCTGTAATGGAATCATACCATTAATGCAATTTCAATTAGACATACATTATAGCACACAGGTGCCTAAGCAAACAGTCTACAGGAAGCCTCCCCCAGGGACTCATATCCCAGGGAAAAGGTGTGTAAGTGGGACACTTTCCAAGGGATCCTACAGTTGCACTGTGAAGGCACTAAAGAAATAACCAAGCCACCAAGCTACAGCAGGAGGAATGTGTCTGTAAGGAAAAAAAGATGGTCTTCACTTGCTGGTAGCTAATTCCAAACTTCCACCTTTTCAGTTATAAGGTGAAGGACTCTCCCACGCTTCATTGAGCAACCTCCAAGAACCAAAACCTGGCAACATTCTTGCAGCCTCTGAGTCAGTATTCATGTGCCCTGATGGGAAATCCTCATCTCCTTTGGAAATCACGTAACTCTCATCCATGGAACACATATTTAGTGATCCTTTGGTCTGGCTGAGACTTTGAGCCTGCTGGGTTCCTGGAGAAGAAAGAGATGCTCACTACCTACATACTTACTCTTGGATTAACAGACTCCCAGAGAGCTGGCACCAGCAGTAGGTGGCTGCACCTCTTGCCAGCTCTCTAGCCAAACAAAACCTTTGGTGTATTACAAGCAATGCTAGTCTCCCTGCAGCACAGGGAATCTAAATCTCATTTAACTCTACATCAGGATAAGCTCTTCCAGGCTGCTGCTCAGGTCACTATTCTACACCCAAGCTGACCTGCAAGGACTCTAAGCCTGAAGGTGTTGATATCTCGAGGGAAAATGAGAGCATGGTCTCTATCAGCTTTTGCTCTCCCTGCAAGCCTACCATAAGACATCTAATTAATGTCAGTTATGGATGATGTTTTTCTGAGGGGCAACTGAATGAAGGATTTGCTAATTTATCTCATTCAGGGCCTACCAAGAAATATGACACTAATAACCACCAGCCACTGCTGAGCTGAACTGGATTTGAAATGGCAAGTTACAGATAAAAACGTCCCAATCTCCTCTGCTGTCCTGCCTCCTGCTGATCACCCTCATTAACAAATTCTTATATTAATGGCAAAAATATTAACTAGACTGCATGCACATAATGACAATACTGGCCTGAAAGAAGCAGACTCATCAATTAAGGCAGGATCTTTCTCAATGATTCAGTAGAACTCTCTCTGCTCCCATTTTTTTCTGTACCTGGATTCACCAGCCTGTGTCTTTCTTTTCTCATGTCTGTGGCAACCCACACCTTGGGAACTTCCAGTTGC
Source organism: Passer domesticus (assembly GCF_036417665.1). Lineage (NCBI taxonomy): Eukaryota > Metazoa > Chordata > Aves > Passeriformes > Passeridae > Passer > Passer domesticus. Next base: position 40,573,119 of record NC_087479.1, read on the forward strand.
AAATAAACCAGTGGTGCTTGAACTCAAAGGCAGGCTCCTAATCATAGGGCCATTAACAACTCATATTCTCATAAACTGTTTCAAATTGTTGGGGGGGGGGGGGGCGGGCATTCAGCAGTAGTGTATTGCAGTTCCACATGATCATGGCTGTCACCACTCCTAAACCCTCATTCTTCCGTTTTATGAACACAAATACTTACCCCAGAGTCTCAAAAAATGGAGTAAGACTTGTCCTCCCCTTAATTTTTATTGAATAAGCCAAGGAAAAGGAAATTTTAATTTGCAGCCTGCTGTTTCATTTCCCTACATAGCAAGTGTCAGTCAGGTGGTTTGTTTCCTCAGTTACCTTTCACTGACCATTTAAAAGTAACAATCCAATGATAGACAGGCCACAAGAAAACCACTGTCATGTCATTCACTGTGCTCATAAAGGATATTTGGATACTGCCACCTGTTAAGCCTTTTTTTGACGAGTAAGTAACCAGAGTAGTGTTCCCTCACGTATACCCTCAGTCACAGAGAAAGCAGGCCACTTGCAGCTTGTCTGATGCTGGTCCAGGCAGATTCTTGACAGCACTAGTCATGTGGAGGCTGCCTCCCAAAAGAAGAACAGCCTGGACAGATGGGCTGGCCACTGCTCAGGGCATCAAGGATCATAAAATGCTGCCAGAGTATCTTCCCCTGAGAGCAGTGGCACAGTGGCCATGACCTTAAAAGGGGGCAGAGTATGAGGTCAGGTCGGAGCAGACTCCTTCCAGACCTCACACCACTCCAGAAATGACACTGCATACCAAAGAGCTGCAGGGTATCACCTGACAGATGATGCTAAACCTTACACTTCCAGAAGATGAAATGCATTTCTGACAGCTGTCAGAAACTACAAAACCCACAGTAAGTCACCTTCTTCCTCTGCTTTTGGTGAGATCTTAGATATATAAAAGATGTCTTCCAAAACTACTTATTTCACCCTTATAATGATTGTCTTTGAATTGTGCTAATCACTGTCTCTTAGCATACAAAAGAAGAGTCTAAGCAGAGGGGCCAAAGCCCTAATACGGGCTGTTGACTGCTCTTTGTCTTTTCCAAGTGTGGATCAGATGCACGTTATTTCCACTTTGGATGTACACAGGGAAAGAAACTTCTTTTAACTTGCATATCCTAACCAGCTAGTAACCCTTCAGACCCTTTCCTTAGTAGTGGTGCTCTAAGAGAAATCCAGAGGCTTGCACCTGAGTAAGACCATCTCTCAGTATTGCCTTCCCCCCAGAATGTGCTGCCCCTCTGACAATGCATCCTGCTGGCCCTTAAAGGATAATTCAGGTGCAAAGCCCCAGTTTTAATTAGAAGCTTCCCCTTCTAACACCACCAAAGGATTAAAATAATTGGAAAAAAGTAGGCAAGCTGTGCTCCCTTGAAGCTTGACAAGCAGCACAGGGGGAAAGGGACAAAGCCCAGGTGAGGTGGAAATTTTCACTGGTTCTCAGCATCTCTGCACTTAACATCAAATATTTTGCAGACTGTTAATTTAACCTGCAACCCTCTCCCAGATAACCTCAAGGTGGGCTGAGGTTATCACCTCATTTCCCAAAGTGCTCATGGAGGGAAACAGCTGCAGTTGTCCAGCTGTTCCCCCAAATAAAGGAAATTATAGAAAAGGAAATCCTGTGTGAGGAGGGAAGACTTTGCAAGCACTGAGGGCAACTGCAGAGGAGAAAGTTCCTCTGAAGGAAGTGCCTTTAGAGAAATATTTATTCTAATAGACCAGAAAAGGTTGGGAGCACTGAGATTGCCTGTGGTATCCATCACAGGATTGCTGAGGGAGGCTTGGAGGAAGCAGCAGGGAGCTGAACCAAGGAAAGATGGCAGTGGCTGTGGCCATAGTTTAAAGACTGTGAGCCTTGCAGGCAACCACACATGAAACCCTCAGATGACCAAGACATCAGACTAACATCCAAACAGCAAACCAGCTATGTTTCTTGGCCCAGAATTTTGTAAATCACATGCAGAGGTTGAGCCACTGTCTGCTGTAAGTCTATCCAGGAGCTGGGGCATGCTGAACTCACATTTAAAACCTTGCATCATTGCAAATGAATGAAAGGAAAGGGTGGCTTCAATGTGCTCTGAAACCAGCTGAAACAGAGACTGGTTTGTTTCTGCAGCTCAACTTCAGTCCTTACAACTTCCACTGCTCTAGTCCAGAGTCCCCTGCACCCTGGGCCTCAGCTCAGCCAGCGCACACAGACTGACCCTCTCCTTGGACAGGACTTTCTGCTGCCCCAGACCTGTCTGGGCTTGTTTCAGATTCAATCCTGAGCTCTTTTGTTTCTGTTCCAGTCCAAAGTCACAGTGGACTGAAAGTTACTGACTGCAGCAAAGCAGTGTGAATAAATCTGTGGGGGAGTCTGCACCAGCAGGACACTTGAGAGGATCAGATAAACAAACTGTCCTGCCATGAACTTGTCAAAGCCTAATCCCAAAGCTGCAGAGGTGAAATGTTCTTCCACACTTCCCCTACCTCCCTGTCTGCTGAATTTTCATGACATCTTAGGTTTGAAAATAGGAGGCTTAAAACTTCAGTTCCTGGTGGCTGGTGAATTCAGACTCTGCTCCAGCCCATATGCAGTGTCTCTAAAACACAAAGACATCTTTCCTTTGCTTTGAACAACGTATAAGACAGCTCACGACCTAACTCTGTATTTCTTCTGGACTGACACATTAAATTTGCATTTGAAAGGCTTGAAATGCTTTGAGGAACACTTTGGAAATTCATAAAAACATGATATTTATCTCTGTCCAATTCTCCCTGGCTATATTTAATCCACATTTCTTTTTGAAGCAAACTTATAATACAGGAACCTCTCACAAGAAAATTCCCAAATAATGATTCAGAGAAATTGCATATAGACTGAATTCCAGTGAGAGTGCATTTCTTCCAAAAAAGGAATGAATAAAATAGTTAGCATTTCCTCCTAGGATAATTTAATTTTAGTCCTACTGGATGAAACAGGCAGGTAGGAGTCCCTTAAACAAAAAATGTGGATAGATTTCCAAATTCTAAAAAAAGCTTAAAAAACTTAAAAGCTTAAAAAACTACCACTAAAACATGCTGAAAAATGTCACAAACTTTGAGTGCCCTAGAACAGTTGATTCAACTTTCAACACCTGAGAAGAGTCACAAAATCCCGTGCAGCACGTGGTGGTGAAGGTCAGGTTGTGAGAAACCTGCCTTGCATCTGCTTGGAGATTGTACATATTTTGTATAGCAAACTATGCTATACAGATCTATGTCTTGTAATGATGATCTCTAAATTCACTGAAAGGTTCATTATCCTTGAAAATTCCAACACCCACAACAGACAAAAAACTTACTGAAGTGTTTCAGTCAGAAATCAAAGGTCTGTGACAGAATTACTTAAGTATAAATAAAGCCTTTAAATAAAGCCTTTCAATTCTTCTTAAGTAGGACTATGTTGTAGGATCTTTCCAAGCATGCCTACCCTTGCAAACAGTAACTATGAGTGCATGTGATTGATTCTCCCCAAGCCACCAATCTTCCATCCCTCTTAGACCCCTGTTTGCCTGCAGTCTGCCTGTCTGGTGCAGCTCAGAGGCTGCAACACACTCTCTGCAACAGCCACCTCGGACCCTCCTGGCCAAATCAGTATTTAGTCAGGGTGCCTAGTCTTGGGGTAGTGCCAGACTGTCCCTTAAAGGGCACTGAGTCTTCCTTCACTTGCAAGAAGACATACAAAACCTTTGGTGAATAACAAAATGATCCCATCTTTGTATCAAGTGGTTTCTGGACAAGGATTGGGATACCGTAAGGCTTAGCTCACTCAGCTCACCACAAAATAACGACGTGCAAGCAGCAATTTCCTACAAAAGCTTGGACCTGCAAGCAAAAGTCTCATCCCTGAGATTCTCCTTCACCAAGCAAATCTTCATTGGGTGATGCGAGAGGAAAACGCATCATGTGTGAGACACACACGAGGCTTTGCCGCTGGAATTTGGGGTTGCTGCAGAATCTCAAACTGAAAGGCACAGGCCCAGCCCATGACACACCATCACCACATCCTCTCCATAAGCTGTGGTTAGTTATGGCTTTCATTCCTAACGTTACTGAAAAGGTCAAATCTTCTAGTCTACCTTTACTGACTAGCTAACAAATTGCAGGTGTTTTTCGATGTATCCAGGAATATTAAAAACCATAAAATTGCACCCTTCATCTCCTCCCACCTTCATCCCAGCACACTAATAAAGACTCAGAAATATTCCCAGAAAAAAAACTGTTATCAGGTATTGTCTTTTTATTCTACTGTTGGTGACCCTGAAAAATATGAATCTGGGACAATACAGTCCATACAACAGGAATAGCTTCAGTGTATTCTTTAAGCTTCATGAAGCCATGAAGGCCTGTTTCTCTACAGCAGAACAGCTTTTGATAATATGCCAAGTACTGACTGGAGCTGGTTGGAATTTTTCATTCAAAGTTGTTTTTAGCCTGGTTTACTAAGGAAACAAGGATTAAGAAACACAGTTATCCTTTTGTCCATTTACCATCCCAGCAAAATTTTGATTCTGCTGGCCAAATTGAAGAGGGGGTTTTGTCCCCACACTATGCAGCTTATGGAAGTTCAGGAAAAAAAAATCAGTGCCTGGGTGTAGGAGAGAAACCCTGCCAAGTGCATCTATCCTGTGCTGAATAAAATTGCAGTGTGAGCTTGGGACTTGGGAGATACTAGAGACTCCATGGGAGAGAACACTGTTATAAATGCTCCCACCATGAGAAGACCTTTGAAAGCTACTTATCTGTTATCACACATCAGAGAACCTTGTCAATTTTGAGAGAACTGCAGAAAGCCAGGCATCACTAGCCCAATGAGACTATTAGCTTTTTGATTGGATTGTTTTGCAGAGCTGTAATGTTAACTAAAACCAGGTTTTCACTGAACAATGTATTTTTGGCAATATTTTTTTGTATGAGTGATGTTCTACAACTATTAGAGAAGCATGTAGGCATCTTTAGTTGAAAAAACAGAGAAATAGCACAATCAGATCTGAAACTGGGACCTAGACATTCTGGCTTCTATCCCTCCTTGTACTGCCCTTTCTGCCTGTTGGAGACCTACCTGCATTCCTTCACAGCTTAAAGTATTTACAGCTGATTGTTTTTTACACCTACAGTCGTTTTCACAGAACATAAAAGGACATGTGGGTGCTATGGCACTGAGAACCATAGTTCTGGTGAAAATATTGAGAACACAAAATCAGTCCAGTTGGAAACCAACACCACGAATAGGCTGAAAACAATGACAGTTCATTTCAGCTTCCAGCTGGCTTTGCCACCTACAGGTACAATCTAGTCCCAGTGATGCACGCACTTGTGACCCCATCGTTAGTGGTACCCTGGCACACAACCACTTCACGGATACAAGCACTGATGTGCCAAGTCCCAGATGCACTCCAGACCCAGAGCATCAATTTGCTCTGGGCTTGCTGCCATTTTTGTGAATAGCTTCTGTGTTAATCTTTGTACAAAGAACACTGCATCGCTCTAGCCCTAGAGTGTGAAGACTTCCATAACTGTTCCAAAGGAAATGTCAGGATATTCCTGCCACCTCAAGATGAAGTTCATGATATAAAGCAGTCAATACACAGGCTACTGCTGGAGCTGTGTCTGCCTCATGATTCATTTCTAGTCTGTACAGATACTGGCAATTGAACTTTTCTGTCTTCCACTCCTTGATTTTTGTTCCTTCTTCCTGGCCTGGGCAGAGATAGTCCAGTTTATTAATTGCTGCATTGTAACCATTGCCCAAGAAGGCTGGAGGGAGACACAATTCACTTTTTAGGAACAACCCCTCTGTGTTGCAGAGGCTTGTAACATAGACAGAGACTGGACCACTTCTTCAGGTGCCTCAGGCAAAGGGAAGAGCTCCCACTTGATCTGCTTTCCCCTCCTTATTGCTACCTTTACGCTGGGCAGTTTTTTTTCTTTCCTGCAAATCGTTGAACCTCCCCCAAAAAGAAACTTATCCATGTAACAAAAAGAAAACTGCTTCATACATATAATGCTGCCCTTTCTTCCATCAAAATAAAGACGAAACATGAGGAGGATGGGGAGTTTGTCTAGACAATCCCAACCAGGATCTGCCAGGCTGTAGCCACCTCCCTTTCAAGCTTTTGTGTTCTTAACATCTGCCAGTATCAAGCTGCTCTGCATCTCTGACCTATATCCAGTGCCCTTTCCAATCTGAACTCTGCTTAGCAAAAGAGCATTCAAAATACCTGGGGAGGCACACAGTTGGGAACCACATCTAAGAAGAGGATCATCAGACCCCATCCCAAGAGAGGACTACCCTCCCACCCCCAGCAACTGCAGCACCTCCAGCAAAAAGGCAGTGACCAATGGGCAGGCCCAGAGTGCCAGTTGGCAATTTGCTTTGCCAGTGACCTTTAATGCCATGGGCATTAAAGGCAAGGAATACTCACCCATGGAAAGGAGAAAGGGAAAAGAAAGAGAAAGAAAACCTACTTGAGCTACCTGAAAGAAATTTTACATGAGAAGGCTTGAAAGACCTTGTTAATATTATGCAAAAGGTGGGGTGATTGACAACTGAGATGCTCTGAGAGGTTCCCCGAGTGCCAGAAAAGTCATCTCTCAGGAAGGAATCCACTGAGCAGTTCAGTCCTTAGGCCAGCCCCGGAGCACACTCAAAGGGGAGACAGGGAGATCAGAGCTGTTTTGGATGAGCTCATGCCAGTTCTGCTGGCAGTCTCAATTCCTTCCACCTGGAAATTGTGGCCTTACTTATTATTTGTTCAGATTGTCATGTTCCTTTCAGGTGGACGGAGGATCTAGTCCTCAAGCACTCTAGAGTCATTGCTGTGCAGCTTGCAGTAAGAAAAGGAGATGGTCAGGGCCTTTTGAAGGCATGGAAGAGGGAGATTCCTGCCTTTCAGTCGGTGCAGTTAACACCCAAACGCTGCCTCTGTGCACTGCCTGTAGCTCCTGCAGCCTCTGTAGCACAGAGCACTCCGAGCTTTGGAATGATAAGTGAGAATAAATACTGCAGTAATTCACATGCTTCCCTTCCCCCACAGCCTGACCTTAATGGAAACCACATGAGGAACACAGGACATGGGGAAGATCACTGGGAAAGGCAAAGCTACACAAACAATTAGGCACCGAGCTGAGGCATGAGAGCCTGGCAGCCACTTCACACCTCTCTCCTGCCAGGGAGCCCCTCTGGCCCCAGCTTTGCTAAGCACAAAATGCACCTTCTGTCACTGCTCTGAGGTGGGAAGTCAGTGAGGACACAGAAGACCAGAAAGAGAGGCAGAAGAGGCAACTTGGCTCTCCTGCTCTCAATCCTTCCCCTGCTGGAGGGAATCTGCTACCTGCACGTCCCCAATGGAATACTGTTATTACTATTACAAGACTCTCAAGCAGACATTCATTTTCTCGTGACCTAAAAAAACCCAAAACCAAAAACAACAACAAAAAAGACCAGAAGAAAAGAATTTCTTCAAACTTTCCAAAACAATTAAGCTTCAAACAGACACCAAGCCTGAAGCATTTCAGTCAAAAAGCAGATGTTTTAAAAGCTCTGCACATACATCAAAATGGGGAAAAAAATCCTGAAGGAAGTGTGTAACTACCTTTACAAAGCTATCACACTCAAAAGAGAATTAACATCCACAGGAAGAGATAATCCACAGGGTGAAGCTGACTTGCAATGATGAATGATTCTCTCAAGACCATGTATGAAATGACCGAAGCAATGATTGCCTCTCACAGAATTTAGTGGGTCAGCACTGTCCATTGAAGAAAGGCTGCCACCATCTCAAATAGTCTCTAATACACTCTTTTCTTACATTACTCCCACTCAAACAGTTTTCAAGGGAAGGTGATACAAGGAATTACTGTGACCGAGTCACAGTAAGGTAGGGGAAAGCACGTCAGTGGGTGTCTGGGGTGTGTGTATGTCTGCATATGAGCACACATGCCATGTGGCTGCTCTTCCTGCGACTTTTTCATTGCAGTCAGTGGATCACTGGCCTCAAATGACATTCTTGCTGTGTTCTCTCACTCAATAATGTGAAGAAGGTCACACACCTTCTCTGGAATCTCTGATGAATTATGTAGGAAAGACGTGATGTTATTAGTGCTGTACTTGAGTCCTGGGGCTTCAGAGCTCAGTTTCCAGCTTAACCACTGCCCTTGTGTGTGCCACACTGGAAAACAGCTAGACCTCACTTTCCCTTAATCTTTCTTTAACATAGACACAATATCATACATATCAGACACTTAAAAATAATTTTGTCTGCAGTCCTGAGAGCTTTGAAATCCTCAAAATGAAGCAGATGAGAAAGAGGCATTTTTTTCAGTTATTTTGAAGGCTCGCCTGATAAAAGATGATGCCAAAAGAAAGGAATCGGAGTCAGTTTGTAAAAAATATTGTAAGGTGAAGAAAATGTGAATTTTATTAACTGAAACTCATCTATTCAAGTAACCTTGGAACTGAAACCACACTGGAAACAAGAAAGATGATTCTTTATCGATCATGGGATTCATTATAATTTTTCAGTGTATGCATTTGAAAGATGCAATGTCTACAGAAGTGCTCCCTAATGTATAAAATCCACTAGCTGCCACTCTCAATTAAATGTAGTTAATGAGATCTCTGTTCACCCTATAGAGAAGAGGGTTGTGTCTCCATAGTTTACTGAAAATGGAGTTAAAACATGGCTGGGATTTTAATTGGTTATTGTGGATATCACCACGACATGTCTCCTATGGTCTGTCTGGTGTATCTGAGGTTCATAAAATCCAATAAAGCATTTAAACAAAATCCAATAAATGCCTGAGGCTCTGGGCTTTAATACCAGAACATGAAGCAGACGTACACAGAAATGACAATTGACAGGATATCCCTTGCCAATCCATACATAACAAAGGAGAAGCAGCTTCCACAGTTGTATCTCCCTCCCCGAGATGTAACAGGGCATGGCTTTATCCCACATCAAGCAGGTGGAAGAAAAACAATTTATAGCTGTGGTGCACTGATGTGTGCCAGGAGCTGCCAAAGGACAACAGTTCACTTTTTCTTTTGGGGGCTCATGGGACACAAATGGCCTGGAGGAAGGACACAGCTATTGTGATTCTAGCAACTGGAGGCTGACAAGGATGGGTGCTGGCGCTGACAATTAGGACTCTGTTGTCTGCTGAGGTTTTCTGGTCAGAGATTCTTATGGTCTAATTTTAAATGGACAAGTGAAGTTCACCTCACTTGTCTCGGAAGATTTTTACGTAAGACGGCAGAATGGAAGGTAGTCTTGGCTGAAAATCCCCTTCATTTTATGCCTTGGCCCCCAGTCATCCCAAAAAACATACTAACCCCTTCCACTGACCTCTTTCCACAGCTTACTAAAGTTCCCTTCTTTTTGGGAAAGGGGGCAGGAAGAAAGCTCAAGTGGGCAGCCCCTACCTGACTTTCCTTGGAAAACTATTTTTCTCCTGGTCACTAGTTAAGAGGAAACAAAAAACAAAGCAAAATAAACAAACAAACAAAAAGCCAACATTGTAAATTCAGCACTTTGTTTTTCATCTCCAAGGGTCTAAAAACACTCTGGAATTATTGAGCTGAAAATCACAGTTATAATAAAGTGGAAATGATCCCATCAGGCAAGACAGGCCAGCTGTATCATTACCGTTTCTGGGCTGAATCCTCAGAGAGACCATTACCCCATCAGCTGGGCAATTACAAAGTCAGTGACTGCAGTCCCAGCAGTAAGTACCCTTAAACGGGCACTGGCCTGGCAGCCCCAGCAGCAGCCAGCAGAGAGCTGAGCCCAGCAGCTGCAGGGGCCAGGCTGAGGAGTGGATGCCTTGTGGCAATAACCCGAGTGCTGCTGCATGCTGAGCTGTACCAACTTTCACTCACCTGCTTCTCCTGCACATTTCCTATGGACGCTCATATTTGGGGTTGTCCTCAAACACTGCTTTGATCCACATGTGACAGCAGCCCCCGAGCTCTCTCCATAACAAATGTGGTTCTTACAAGGTCTCAAACCTTCTGGCTGTGGCCTGGATATGGTTCCATAGGCTCTAAGTTCCCAGAGAGCAGTACAGACTTGGGACAAAAAAGCTGCCCTGTTGGTTAGCAGCAGCTTTGTTAGCTGATGGTGCTAACCAGCTATGGCAGGAACCACAAGTTACAGGTGGCAGCAGCAGCACATCTCATCCTGCCACAGCTGAAAGGAACTTTCATTGTGATGAGCCCAGCTGGCTCTGCTTACAGCAAAGCCAAGTTTGGTCCTTTCCTTCCAGTGTTTTCCTCTCGTCTTCCTCCTGTTCTCCTTTGCTTCTGCAACAAGTCTTTGCAGTTCTCGTTAGGCCTCATCTGAAAACATTTCTTGCTCTCCAGTTTAAGGGCTGGTTCTGTCCTGCAGTGTGATTCGGCTGCGCTGTGGTAGATTGCACTTTTTGGGATTGCTTTGTTTTCCTTGGCATAGCAGGGGCTGCTGTGCAGCAAGGGGAGGACTGGGGAAAGAGAGCTGCTGATTCATTGCAGCTGTTTAAACAATCCAAGCACCTTATCCTCTCCTTCCCTTCCAAAAGCCCTGCTCAGCATTTCAAGGCCAGCCTGGTATCCTGCTTCGTTTTTCTGCCCATTAATGTTGTGGTAGTAGCAGAGGCATGTTCTTGGGTCATTTTTTAATTCAGCCAGGACCCACCTCCAGGTCCTACAGACGCCAAACCTACAATTCAGGTAACCGTACAGCACCAGCACTCCAGCTCCCCTTAGGCTTCCATGAACACTAATTCAGTGGCTGAATGCAGGATGCATTTTTTGCCACATCCAGGGTGAGTTTGTAGGGATTGTAGGAAGATACCTCTGGAGGGCACACCTTAGCAAAAAGCTCTGGCGTTTCATCACACTGTACCATGAATATTTTCAATTTTCCTTGAAGGAAATTTTGGCAGAATATAGTAATTTAAATTTTTGAAGGGAAGAAAAATGTACTGGCAAGACCAACAGGAGAAGTCATTCTTCTGCAGGTAGTGGAGGTCTGCCAGTTACCAAAGGCTCCATACATTTTCAGCATCAGCTTTTCCTGAGACCAGAGGATGAATATGGCATTTATAGCATGGAGACTCATGGCATTGAATCACAACACAGAAGACTGAGAAGGCAAACAAAAGGACTCAGAGGTTAAACTTGGTATGCATAGGACCTGGGTTCTAGAAACTGCTGGAAGAACAGGGATTTAGATTTATTTACACAAGTTCTGTGGTTTTCTGAGGTGAATTATATGACCTTATGTTTGGAAGATGTTGGGAAGAGCTTAATAACTTTGGGGCATGGACACAGGATTACAGGAATATAAAAAAACATTCTGTCACCTGGACTAGCAACCCACACATGTGAACAACCACCACAGTGGATTTACAGAAACTGCAACCTAGCAGGTGATCAAAGAGACTTTAAATCTGTGATCCTGGTTCTGCTCCTGATTTAAACAATATTGTGCAAATTGCTTCAGTTCTGTGATTTTGTCTTGCCTTTGTCTTACTTAGCTAAAAACCTCTGGGTAAAGCCTGCTTGGATACAACCTGCTATAGCAGCATCACCAACTTCATCAGCACATCCAGACACCTTAGCAATAATGATAATTGAATGTGTTGTGTAAAGATCACACTGATTAGTACATTAGAGAAAAATAGGAGTGACACTTAGCAGGATGCTAGGAAACAAAAGGAGGGAGAGAGAGAAACATCCCTAGCTGAGTGTGGAAAATAAAATGGGATTATCAGGTTGACACAGAGTATTTATGCTTTGCTCACTGAAACATCATCATCTTCACTTTATGCACAGAGACTCGATGGAAACAAAATGCTATCAAGTGAGGCCAAAAGCAAACTTCCTACGTGCGACTGTGGTCTGGGACACACGTTCCCATGTTCTTGGCATCCTTCCTTCCTGCTAATAAGAGGAGGAAAGCATGTGGAAGCTGAGATCTGCATGGGAAACTCGTGTATAGCTTTGGGCACTGGAAGAATGAAGTTATGTGCTGGAACTGATCTCATACATGGGAGACCTCTGGAGAGAAGGCAGAAGCCAGGGAACACTGGGAACATGGTCAGCACTGCTTCTCCCCAAGGACTGGATTTTGTCATGAAAGGACGACTATTTTAGCAAATTGCATGCTTTACTTGTGGATGAGAGGACAGTGGTGTATACTGTTTTAGCTTAGGTACAGAAATATCTTTGACATGGTCTCCATGGTATCCTCATAGTCAACCTGATGACATTTTGTTAGAATAGATAGACAATGAAAAGAAAAACAGAAGGAATGTCTGGGCTCAAAAGGTTGTGCCTGGCTGTCCCTAGGGATCAATATGGGGGACAATGTTTTTTGATGTCAGGTGTTGTCTGTGTTAATAAAATGGACTTTGGGACAGAGTGCACCTCAGCAAGTTCATGGATGGTACCAAATTTCAGTGTTACAGGACAGGGTTATTATTCAATGGCACATTGGCAAGCCAGAAAAATGAATTGAGAGCAACTTATTGGAGTTTCAAGAAAGACAAATTCAAAGTCCTTCAGCTGATACAAGATAATCCCGTGCAAAACCAGCAGTTTAGGTATCTATATTTCAGTCAATGAGCTCTGTCCTGGCCATAGCCAGAGAATTGTTTAACCCAGTCAGGCATTTCCTGACAGCAGACCAGCCTTCTTAGAGGGAGTATGGGAGAGGGAATATGAACTTATTCCTGCCATCAAATGACTGCTGAATTTGCTTTTTTGTTTTGAATATGTGGAATAGCAGTTAGGATCCCATCAGTCCATTTGAATTCAGCATGGGCCTAGATGGATATATGAGAAACATTTTCAAAAAAATCCCATTTTCCCTGGCCTGTGGATTTCTTTTTTTCAGTAAGAGTTCTGAGAAAATAGCATGTTTCTCTAAACAGTAATGGAGCCAGAATGGACACTGAACTACAGCTGTTATCTCAGAATTGGCCACGTATATATATGACACATTAGTATAATAAACAGTTGATGTAAGCCAGAATAGAACCAGGCCCTTAGATATTTATCTAAATTAGCAGAATCACATTACTGTTTTGATAGCAGATGAATCAAAAGAAGTTTCATGTCTTATCACAAGCCTTTCCTCCTTCTTTCCCACTTCTCAAGGAGGCTGTGGGAGAGTGTATGTATCCCACCCCTGTTTCCCACACAATTGCTACCTCACCTGTCTTGCACCAGTTGTCTGGAAAAATATGTGGGTTTTTTGTAAATCAGTAAAAGTTCAGCTGAGAAAGAAATTAAATTGTTTCAGTTTGAACTGGTAGGATCCCACCCCATGTGGATGCAGGCATCTTCAATATAACAAACACTTTAGAATTAAATTGCACACTTAGTTCCATAAGATTGACTTCAATGGGATTGTGCTGACAGAAATAAAACCAGAACTCCTCAGATTTCAATTAAGTAGATAAGTTATTGTCTATGCCTCCCTTCCTGTTACTTTGAGGGAAAAAAAGTCCATTATTAACTCATAAGATGGTCAGACTTGAAATTCTACAGTTGTCAGGTTCTGTAATATAATATATCTCCTGAAAAGACATTGTCAATACTAAATATAGACATTATGTGACTCAGAGGGCTGAGGGAGATCAGTGCACCTGGTATGAGCCCCCTTGGTGCCCAGCTCAAGGTATTGTTTACAGTTGTATTTTGCTCCACACAGTGCATTGTAGAGGAGTGTGTGTGGAGGCTACTCACTGCCAGCAGCTGGCCACAGGAAGCCAGGCCACAGTCATTGGCAAAGACCTGCTGCTATGAATGTCAGACTGCACATCACCAAAACACGCTGTAGACTCACTGGCCTATTTACTTCATTGCAGTGTGTATTCAAATTTAAATGGCGGCTAAAAGCCCAGGGTACTGACCTAATCATCATTCAAGTATTTTTTCTATTCCTTTTATCTTTCTGTATCTGCTGCTCTAAGGCAAGTCCTGCTTGGCTTACTTGGTCTTCTAAGGTGATTCTCCAAAAGGAGAGGGAAAGGCTGTGGATGTTGTCTGCCTGGACTTCAGTAAAGCCTTTGACACCATTTCCCATAGGATTCTCCTGGAGAAATGGGCTGCTTATGGCTTGGATGGGTGCACTGTTCACTGGGTACAAATCTCTTTGGATGGCCAGGCCCACAAGTGGTGGTGCCTGGAGTTACATCCATCTGGTGGCCCAGTCACAGTGGTGCTCCCAGGGCTCAGTGGTGAGAGCAGTCCTGTTTAATGTCTTTATCAACAACCTGGAAAAGGACATTGAGGGTACCCTCAGTTCACAAATCACACCAAATTGTGTGGGAGTGTTGATCGAGGGAGGACAGGAAAGCCCCGCAGAGAGATCAGGGTAGGCTGGATCCACAGACTGAGGCCAACTGTGCAGCTCAACAAGGTGAAGTGTCAGGTCCTGCACTTGGGTCACAACAACCCCACGTGGCACTACAGGCTGGGGGAAGCAGGCTGGAAAGCTGCCCAGCAGAGTAGGACTTAGGAAGGTTGTTCAACAGCAGCTGAACATGAGCCAGCAGTGCCCAGGTGGCCAAGAAGGCCAATGGCATCCTGGCCTGGATCAGCAGCAGTGTGGCCAGCAGGACCAGGGCTGGGATTGTCCCCCTGAACTTGGATTAGATTGGATAGCAAGAAAAATGTCTTCCCTGATGGGTTATTGAGTGTTGGAACAGGCTGTCCAGAAAAGTGGCTGAGTTTCCATCCCTAGAGGCATTTAACAGGTGTGGCCCCAAAGGACATGGTGGATTTAGTGGTGGATTTGGCAGGACTGGGTTGCATTTGGTAGTCTTAGAGGTGTTTTCCAACCTAAGTAAAAAACTGTCTTGCTGTGTAATATGTTTAATTTTATCCCCAGCACCCTCAATACAAGTGAGAAGCACCAAAGAGCAGGGAAAGAGCACACTACCCTGAGACAGGTACAGAGCACACTCCTCAGAGAAAAGTACTTCTGTCTCTTCACAAATCATATAGCAAATAAAGAAGCAAAACAACCCCTACACTGTGTCAGAAATATACTGACATATTATTAAACCTAACACTTCATCCTTCACAGGAAAAGAAAATATTTCGGTTCCTGGTTTTAATCTGCTATAGACCCAACAAAAATTTTGTAAATTCTCTATGCAAAGAAAATCCTATTCATCTGCACTCTCAGAAATGATTAATTCCAAGATCTCAAAATGTTGTTCTGAATGTGTTTTCACAGTATTTCAGTATATGAGAGGAGCTATGACAACTGCTGACATAAAGCTTAATAGAATAATGGAAATACTCTATTACATTTAATCACTAAGGGCACCTGCTACTTAGTACTGATTGAAGCAACTTATCTTAATTTCTAGATCAAGTGTCTTCTCTTAGTGCCTTAATGAAACAGTGTGACATACAAGAAAAATTACTTTGCTTTGCATATTGCCATTTAAATGATTCAGGGGGGAGAAATCAACCCAAACAAATATTTCAGCACTTTCCCTGTTTTGTAAACATGTAATTTTTCATAAAAACCCTTTTACAACAGAAGTGTCTCTCGGGTAACTTCACTCTGTGCACAATATGAGCACATTCTTTGGAATGTCCTATTTCAGTGCTGTTCAAGCCATCTCACGTTGGCTTCAGCAGCATAAGTGTAGGCTCCCTCTAGTCCAAAGTGGGAATGCTCTCACTGCCATGCTGAACCAAGTTGATAATAGCTGATTTAGTTAAGCAGGGTCACGTCTACATATAGTTAAGGCCTTAAAATGAAGGATCTAGCTTGTCAAAAAGCAGGGGAATATCAGTAAGGATGTTAGTAAGCATTACTTCAAAAGCAGAGGCGAGATGACAAGGAGGAACCATGTGGGGGAGGGATCCAAGCACCAGCAGCAAGGAAGGAGAGTAAGGGGAAGTGGAGTGGTGCCAAGAAGGGCAGCAGGAGCTTGCAGGCACCTAATGCAGGTGTGAACCACATGGGAAGCTCTGTGAGCACAACCCAGCTCACCAGGAGTGCCCTTGAGGGTGCAGGAGCTAAACAATTCTCAAAATCAGTGTACATATTACACAGCTTTTCCCTTTCTCTCTTCCTGTGCTGCTTCTCTCCCTTCCAAGACAATTCCTACCAGGGATAGCAGTTGCATTTTTCTCTCAGCTGCTTTGATTTTGGTCCCATTTCCTACTCTGATGTGTCCCCTGAGGGCCACGACTACCCTGCTCTTCCCAACCCCACCCTATTTGTGCCCTTTCCTCTCAAGGCTTAATTTCCCTGACTTTGATCCTTTAATTGGCTATTTCCCGCTCTCAGCCATTAGCCTGCTTCCCTGTGTGCTGGCCAGCATCCCATTATTAATCTGCATTTTGAGAAAAGGGTAAATCATAGGACTGAAATGGCATCCAGGAGCACGCAACTGTGCTGTAAGGGGGCTGAGTAAGCCTGACATCCAGGAACACATATTCCTTAATGAGGAGCATTTGCAGGCACTGCTACCTGAGGCTTTCTAATGAGCACCAATCTTCATCTTGCTTGTCTTAGTCCAGTAGTTTTGCAAGTTCTTGTAGCACCCAAGACTGTGCCATCCACTACAAAACAATGAGGAGAAGTCCTACAAGAAAGATTTTGCGGATAAAGATTGTAGCCACTGGCAGTGTCACAAAACAAAACAACTCAAATACTTCAGTGTACTGTCGGATAAGTAGCTAAGACCAAAATGAAACCCTTATAAACTAATCACAGATGTGCAACAGCTAGTCAGGAAACCATTTCTAGTATATGAGAATCATTGGCATTTCTTGTATTTTAGAGAGGGAGATGCATATGAGTTGGAAGAAACTTCCTGAAATGTTGTAAATCCACCCTCAAGTTCCTTGTCTGCCTTCCAGGTGAATGTCAGGCAGTGCTGGTGCCTTTCTCACCTTTCTGATATGAGCTGCCATTTTAATAAAACTCAGCATATTTGTAAAGTATCTCTCTAGAAAAATTCAATATGTAAAAAATTCCCAGCCACTTCTCAAAACAATTCTTTGGACTTGGAAAAATTTCCTTCATGATTCTGATGTCTTCAACTCACAAAGATGGGTGAGGAGAGAATAAATGAGAGAGCACCATAGTTTCTAAGGCAGCAGCAGGGAAATAAAAAGGTAAGCTGAGATGAAAGGGAAAAGGGAAAGGGAAAAGGGAAAAGGAAAGAACAAGAAGGGACCATGGGATGCAGAGCAGTGTGGAGAGCTCATTCTCCTCCTTTGACAGGCCAAAAGCTAGATCTTTTCCTGAGAAGGATCAGCGCACCTCACAGCTGCTTAGAACATGAGCAGGGGGATGGGAGAGGAAGCATTAAAAATAGCCAAGCAAAAATTGCCAAGCAGAAATTGCACTGTAAACAGGCTCATGGGAATGTGCAAGATGGGATTTGCAGGCACAGCCATGCAAGGTGAAGAAAGAAGTCATATTATGAAAGGTAGGAAAGGCCACTAAAGACAGCTCAGGTGTTGAGTGTGATCTTCTTTCTTCAGAGTTAATTCACACAATTTGGAAAAGAAAAGGAAAATTGCAGTAAAAGAAAATGGCAATAAAAGTTGTTATTTTTATAGGAACAGCTGCCCTGTGGGTGCTTACCCTGAGTTTGGGGTCTCCCTGACCTTCAGTTTCCTGCTGTCCCTCCAGTGCACTTGGGCAGTGACCCAAGAGCAAACCCACAGCACACTTGCCACCAGAAAACTCTTTGCTAAGACACTTCCAACCATTGCAACAAATCTTCTGGACAGTAGATTTCACGGGTCTGCTAACTGTGTATTTCTGTTTGGGACCATGTGAAAGCACAGACTGTTCATCATTCAAGGTTTTGCTTTGCTGTCATGATATCACTGTCTGGGACTGATATTTTTGGTGATGGCCAGAAACAGCAATAACATACTTTTGCTCATGTTTTGATTATACAGGAAGAACTTACATGATTACACTGATTGAAGTTCAGAAAGAGAACTAGTCAAGTCACTTTAAAATAAATTTCTAAGTAAAAACTTAGAAATCGGGTTTTCAAAACTTTATAAAGAAAATAAATACTTGTAGGAAATTCAATAATTACAAATATTTCTAAAAAGCGGGTAAAATCCCCAACTTCCTTTTTTTTTTCCTCTTTTTAGTAAGAAAAAACAAAAGTGAGAGTAAGAGAAAAAACAGACAAAACTTTAAAAAGTGAATATTCAGTTTAACTTTGAAATTGAATTCTCATCTAAAAACAAAACTATTTTAATATTTTAGACAAATGAATGTTTTGTTTATGAAACCACATCTTAGAGGGAAAGAAGTGTGAACAAAACTTTCAAAAATATCTTTGTAGACAAGGTATGAATTTTCAGATAGTGTTGCTATTTCCTATTTTCAATTTAAAAGTCCAGCAGCAGAGATGAAACAATTTTCCTCAGAGAAACACGTAACACTGAAGTGCACAAGGTGAGAATTGTTTAGAGTTGCAGTGATCGACACCAGCTTTCTGATAGTGTTCTAAGACAACTGGTGTCATTCTGTAAAAAGGGCTTTAAGTTGTGTTTATCTGAACTGACAGCAATTAGAAGTACATTTCATCCTTATCTATCGACTCTAAAGCTGATTTAACTGGGCAGAAGACTATTTTCATGGAGGGCTGTTGCCCACTGTTGTACTCAGACCAGCAAATGCAGACTTCACGTGGCCTGAACCACATACAGACATTTGCACCAGCGCAAACTGCATGCAGAATGCTTTTCTATCCAGAATGGCAGCACTTTACATTTTCTTGCACATTTTCAGAAGAAAGGAGTCCACAGGGTCAGGACAACAAGGAATTAAACAGAGTGTCTGCGACAGGGAGAGTGCAATTATTATGAGTTACTACACTGTCAGGATTAACGTGTCTTTTTAACAAAATGTGCAAAGGAATCTCAAGCCATTAAACTGTCTAGCTCCTAGCTATTATATTTGATCCATAAACAGTACCTTCAACAGTACAGTGCCCTCTAGCACTGTAATAAAGTATCAACCATTAGTTAATACTTACCCTCCAAATTGCTACTTAAAAGCCTCTTTAAGTCCTCCCATTCAAAAACCTATCAAAAAAGAACAGTTGATTCTGAAAGGGCTGCAGCCCCATTTAGAATCAGCGTTTGACTGTCTTCAAACTGTTAACTCTTCCTCAGCCCCAGGGGAAGCAATACTATCACTCATATTTTACTGGTTTCTAAATTAATGTTGTGATTAATCTTCCCCTGGAGTTTTCAACAGCTCCTTATAACAATGCAGGTTACTCCCTGAAACAGGAATGGCAGTAACTGAGAAGTGGGAGCAGAGTTTAAGAAACCATGTTTTTGAAATGTGGCTAGGAACAAAGGAACTAGATAAGAAAATAAGTGAAGCAATTGACACCATAATATAGAATTGGGCATTTCTGACAGTAGCAGCTGGAGGTGTAGAACCATAAGAAACTACACTCACATTTGAGTCAGGATGAGCTGAGCTACCTCCTCACCTCCCCTTTTCCAAATGCAACTAAACTGTATGAACTAGGCTTTCCTGAGCATTGGTCAAAAGATCTAATTTATAGGAGCAGGATCAACCTCAGCTGCTTTGGTCCCAGACCCCTAGACTTGAAGGTGACTAAGCTTGGTGTGATTTTCTTGTAGAGAGGGACTAGAATATGGCATAGAAAAAATAATTTTAACAATCATAGAATTATAGAGTGCTAAGAGGCTGGGATGGACCTGAAGGATCATCTAGTCTCACCTGCCCTGCCATGGGCAGGGACATCTCCCAGGCTGTGGATAAGACTCAAGGCCTTATCCAAACAAGTTCACTCTTGAGGCATGTGGAATAATGGACAACAGGTAGATAACTCCACTCTTAAATGGGCCCAATGGCTAAGAAGGAGATAATCAGAAAACAAATTATAGGTGTGTACGGTAGTCATTGGGCAAAGCTCAGTGGGTGCCAGCTTTTCAAGAGGAACTAGGAAAAACAAGGAAATACCCAAGGCCTTTGATATGTAGTCCTACATTGCAAGGCCACAGCAGGGAGACACCAGGCAGGGAACATCCATGTCCACACTCCGCTGACTTCTGCTGCTGCCCAGGGGGACAGCTGAGGGTCTGTAGCACTGTGGATACAGTAAAACCAGTGGGTTTGCTGAACTGGGAGGCACCTCAAGTGCCTGATTTCATACTATGTGTCTGTTTGCAGTGTTAAGCAAATTAAATACTCACCACATAATAAGCTTTCTTCTTCACTGATGCACTTCTAACTGCTTCTCGAGTTGCTGGTCCTGCTGCATCTGTATGGAACTCCAAGCTTCTCCCAGGTTCATGTTCAGGTGTTTAGAACTTCCTTGTAGATACAGGCATGGACCTTATAATTGCAGTCACACAGAACCACTCACCCAGACCCTGCTGCACAGAAGAGGGGCTACAGAGACAGAAGAAGTTCTGTGCTTTTCCCCAGGTACTTATTTTGGCAAGATACATATTAGGCTGTGTCTTTGAGCTCCCATCAGTACTTTCCCCCAGTCCTGTTTTGACTGTACAGAGCATCCCCAGTGCCAAATAAGAATGGATAAGATATCACACAGAAAAAGGAGATATTTTCCCACCTTTTATTCCAAATATCTATGATATGGATGTCGTGCACAGCAGATTATATCTATGCCTAAAAGCAGCAGGCCACTCGAGGGAAATTGCACTAATTAAGTATACAGGCTGATTGTTGTCTCACTTAGTTCCTGTCAGTTCTGCCCTGAAACAGGACACAAAGAAGAGACTGTGGAGACTTCAAGAAGCGTGGATGAATATTTCCCACAGTTTAGGATACTTGCATGTTGGAAAGTCAGGAATCAGTTCAGTTGCTGTATTCTTCCTCCCTTAATGGCTTCATCTTAGAAGTCACGGCCTGTTATCCAAGAAAAGTCCATTCAGTCAGTGTGGTGGGATTGCTTGGCAGTCAAGAGAACCTGTGAGCAGCAGGAGTCAGTCATGCTCAGGTAGCAAGCTACCCCATTTGCTGATTGGAAAAGGACACACAGATTGCCCCAGTGGTGCTAGCATCAGAATCTGGTAATTAGGTGGAATGCAGAATATGATAAGGGCTTTGGAAGCAAGAAAGGGAATCACAGCCAGAAAATCCCTCCTCACATGGCCTCCTATCTCCTCCAGTGGCCTGTAAGATGCTTTTGTTTCAGCCTCTGTTTTCAGTCTCTTTGGTCAGAAAAAGAGGAGCAACTGGAAAATACTTTTCTAAAGGCTGCGGTAAAGTAAGTTCAGCCCAGCTCATATGAATGACAACCAGAGCAATTCCTATTTTTTGCTGGAAGGCTTCTCTCACATGAACTGCAAGATCTCTAAAGTGCTGTCAGCGTTATTTGCAAATAAAAACTATAAGGAGGTTTTGTTTTAAAACACTCTATGTCTAGAACCCAGTGAATACACATGCAGAACACTGTGAGATTGTACAGTTTGTATTGTACAGTTTGTATCACTCATTAATGCATTGGGGCTGGGACTGCTGTTAACTGACTTCACATAAACCCAATACATTTAAAAAATCCCACAAAAAGCACATATGACCTCTCAAAATACTTTATCACATGGAACTATTTTGAAACAAATCGTGTGCTACTGGTGCTAGCTAGTGGACTTTGAAGTTGTGATATTACATATGAAAAGCCGATCTTGTCTTTCAAATGTTTCCCTCCATCTCTGATGTGGGCTTTTCCTTTTCCTGGAAGCTTGAACACCACCAAAAAAGCTTGCCTTAGTACAAAGGAGGTGATCAGTATTCCAAATCAAGCCTGTAACCTCTTGGATGCATTTCAAAAATACACTGTGGTGAGGGATGTTGGTTTCATTAGTACAAGCTTGGGATGCCCTGAATATCTCTGCCAGATGCAAGGTGTCAGAGCAGCAGGAGAGGCTGCTCTGCAAGGGCTGAGGGGGACAGCAGGGCAGCACAGGGCAGCAGAGCATGTCCAGTGGCTCTAATCAGGGCTGGACTCAGGCCAGCAGTTGCCACACAAGTCCCAAGGCAAGGCAGCTCTCAAGCCAGGCTATGAATTCCAGTCACTGGGTCAGGGACCAGGGGGTAGAACATGGTCAGGCATGTCTGCAACATAGCTGCAGTAAGGACAAAGGGCCTGAGTTCAGCAGTGCCTCTCACCACTCTGCCAGGCCTCTCCTGGGGGGGCCCTGCCAAGGCTCCACACAGATCTCACACAGCTTGTTTCACAGCGTCTCACCCCAGGTTACAGCTCACACAACAGACCTGCTCCTGGCACAGGCAGCCAAAACCCTTGCTAGGGGCAGGGAGTGTTGCAGAACCTGTTGGTGCACTCTGACATAGGAAGACAGCTCTTCCTAACCTCAGGAGGTGGTAAATGTGAAATCAGTGGATTCTATACCTCCACCAACTAGTGCCCAGTGCCTGAGGATGAGCTATTTTATGACTGGAAAACAATACAAAGCTGAACTGAACAAAATGTCCAGAACAAGTAAGCAAGCAGAAAAACATCTGTAGCATGTTATGGAGACACTCACAGAGTCACCCACATCCACACCCATTCACACAACACATCTGAGGTCATTACAGAATCCTATTTGTTTCTGCAAAAGAGAAAGAGAAAAATGTGTGAAGTTTCCTTCTTGATGCGTGTTTAGCATCTCTGACTCAACTTCCTCCCACTCTCCATTTGGTTTGACTCAACTCAGTAAACCTTTCTCCCACATCAACCATTTAAGCAGCATAACAGTTTCTGCCACTTCAGCACTCTCATCCAGGACACCCAAGAGCTACTAAGAAAGCCCCTGTAGCACACCTGTAGCAAACCTGAAATCAGGAACAGCCTCCTGATACCAACAGCACGAAATACAAGAGATATTGCAATACACCCTGGACACTAACCCTGGGAAAAATTATAACTGAATGCAGGTTGGGTGCTCAGGAGTATCTTCTTTGCAGCAGGAAGAAAATAAAACACAGCCCTTACAGAGTATATCCAGACATTCTCAAGCAAAACCATCTGGCTGAGTCCTTGTCATTGCACAGCCAGGACTCCAGGAGTGTACATCAGCACTGGTATCCAGATTCAGAACATTTGCCACTCCTGTGACACCATACAGGCAATATTTCTCAGGTGATGGCACAGACAGACACTGAGAAGGTGAGGAAGCTAATTAGTGACAAGCATTAACGCTGTTTTGTCACAGTCCCTTTGCAGACTCAGATTCAGATACCAAACAAACTCAGTCACGTGAGACTTGGAGAAATCATCTCCCTGTCTGTTATTGATGTGTTTCACATTCAAACCAATAAAAACTGAAACGCTCGGCACTCCACACAGATAGCAGATTTCTAGGCTGAGGAAAAAAACCTGAAGGGAGTCACAAAATTAATCTCTTGTCAGAAATGAGAAATGTTATCAATTTTGTCAGTGGAAAAACCCACCTAATGCCTGCTCAAACAGCATTTGACTCTAGCTTGTTTCTTCCAAAATTTTGAGATAATCTTGAAACTATGCAAAAGAAAAGGCATCAAGAAAGAGAAGTGGGAAGCAGAGCAGTGGTACAAATTTAATCTTTTGGTGAATAATATCTCTGTGCAAACTCTGACTCCACGGCTGGTGAAGTAGCACACTCTGGCAAGAGGAAAAGGGACTAGAAAAACAAGAGAAGGAAAACAAATAGTCCTATCTCACTCAACACCACCAGAGACTATAAAAAAAGGGAAGAGGGTTCTCCTGAGCTTGGTACATCCCTCTGTAGTGGGAAGGTCACAGGACAGCTTTTAAAAGTTCCTGACCTGGAGGCCTTCCTGCTCTTTGAGGGCCTCTCTTTCCACATTGTGCTATTCCAGAAAACAGAGGCCATGTCTCATAGTTGCTTTAAACACTAAGATCAGGGCATTAGAAAAGCTGTTAAATGTTAACAAGAAAAAATGTTTAGTATTTTTGGGAGTTTCCTCGACTTGGGAGGGGAAAGGTTAA
Source organism: Passer domesticus (assembly GCF_036417665.1). Classification (NCBI taxonomy): domain Eukaryota; kingdom Metazoa; phylum Chordata; class Aves; order Passeriformes; family Passeridae; genus Passer; species Passer domesticus. Next base: position 40,597,177 of record NC_087479.1, read on the forward strand.
ATTAGTAGGTTCACTGATGAAGAAAAACCACTGTCAAATGTAGCCTAAAGGATTAATTTACTGCTAATCAGTGGATTTTATTGTAATCTGAATTAAAAACACACTGCTGGATATCAAAGCTCACAGGCTTTATCGTTGAGCAGGGCTATCTGTAGTAGAGACCACAAGAACTGAAAAACAAGACTTCAAATGTAAGGCTTATTCTATCCAATTAATTCAGCCTACAGAAGAGAAGTTTTAGAGGTGACATAATTGCTGAATATAGGGATTTACACACAGAAAAGCATTTAATAAGCGGAGGAGGCAAGCAGACAGGCGTTTCAGTCTTTCTGTCAGAGACATAATGTGAACCAACAATTGCAAGTTCAACAAGAAAAGTTCTTTCTTATTTAAATAAGTTGTAATTTCTGGGAAGTCAGAACTACAACAGCATAACAGTGGAGGTCACCGTCTTTTGGAGTCTTTATGACACAATTATATATCTTTTGTGTGTAAAAACACATGCTTATTACCTAGCTTCAGGGGGAAAACTGCAAAGGGCACGTTCAAGTTCGCTCCTTCCTTCACAAAGTCAAGACACCTCTGTGGTGCATTCACCCTTCAAGGCACTCAGAGAAGTCTGGGGTGGAGCTGGCAGCAGAGCAGCCTGCAGGAGCACTTTTTGTATGACTGCCAGCAAGTGGCCCAGGCGCTGTGGGAGCAGCCAGAGCCCAGTGCCCCCAGCTACCCTCGCCCACGTGAGACAGCAGACCAGCAGCTTCATGCCACAAAGGTCTAGAAGGACCTTTACATCAGCTCAGAACAACTCACCCAATGCAGGGATCGTGTATCTCCCTCTGAAGCATTTGGCAGTGGCCAGAGACAGCATACCAAAGGAGACAGCCTCCTGGGCAGGCACAGTCTGGCAGGCGCTGCAGCCTTGGCACGGGCTGAGCAGCACACAGGGTGTCCTTGGAGGTCTCCTCTGCATGCAGCGACCAGAGCTGACCCTTCTTAATTTATGAGCTCGTCTGAGATCACAGCCTCATGTATTATGGCTCCAGGCTCCATTGAAATGAACTTTATTAAAATAAATTCCAGCTGCTTGGAAGGAGTTACAGAAATGACAAAAAAGAAGGCAAACTCCTCCATTCCCATACTCATTGACAGCAGAAAAAGAAATAGTTACTGGAGACTGAGCAAAATTCAGCTGGCTTAAATTGAAGGGGCATGAGAAAAAGATCTAGTCAAAGAACAAGCAATTTTGATAAAATGAGATGGTTACAAATGCCAAGGCAGAACTCCCAGATAGGCAACAGTCTTAAAGCAGAGAGACAGAAGGACAAAGGGTCAGGAGGGCACCTGATAAAGCTTCTGACTGAAGGTGGGATACATTTTAATAAATCAGATTCATTTGCAAGGGGTCTTGAATGCTTGTACCTTTCCTGTTTTGTCTGTTCCCTGGCCTTTGGTCTGGTGTATTTCCTTCCCCAGGATGCCTGTGGGCTGTTAATGGAGAATATTAGGGAGCAGCACCAGGATGTACCTCACTCAGCCTGTTGTTGCCAGCAGCCTACATGCTCATTATTGTCCCCTGTTCGGTAGATGCTCTTTTTATCCTTGCTTGGCTCCTGGGGAATTTCAAAAGGATGAAATTTCTAATGAAGCCTGGCATTTTTGCCCAGCCACAATTAATCAGAATTGCAATCTGGTAAGTATCTCAGAAGAAAAACTCCACTTTTCTGCTCTTTCATGGGTCAGCAGTGAGGAGATTAGATCTAGCCCCTACCAGAGCAGCAGAATTGCTCTCTTTGGACATAGGGTTGCCCACTCCCACCTCAGGTATTGGCACTGAAACTGCTCACTGGAGTTCCAATAGGAGCACCTTAGCTTTCAGGAGCCAGGGACATGAGACATTAGCAGTGCTTATGTGACCTTGTCCCCATTCCTACCTTTCTCCTTCCCAGCAATGAATTCTCATGACCTTCTCACAGATTGCCCCAGTTTTAACCAGTATTGCCAGCAGCCTCTTTCCTCAAGAAATTCTGGAGTGTCCTTACAATCACTTTTTGATTGTGCTGGAAACACCCTTTTTCACTTCATGTCAGGCATTACAGGCAATAAGAGCAATACTTTACCTGAGGTTCCTAGATCCAAGCGACCTACAGTGCAAAAAAAAACCCCAAAAAACAACAGAAATCCCCCAAACTAGAAACCTGGGATCAGTGAAGTATGTTAGTTAGTTTAGTGAAGTGGAAAGAGCACATCTCCAGTATACTCAGCAAAGCAAAAACATTTGCCAGATAATCCCAAAAATCGGGAAGATCTGCAGATCTTCAACAGTTTAATGGCATGCACTGCCACTGAGGGAAGGATATCACACCTCAGTAAGAACAGGTTCCACTGAATGAGATGAGAATGTTCTGTTTCAGCAGTAATTTCACTTAATGTCAGCTCTGTAGTAGGGGTTTCATGTGAATAGTGTAGCTGAAAGCCATTAGACTTCTCCCTCATGCTATCATCAACCACTTTTGGCAAAGCCTGTTAAATGGAATAACTTGCAGAATGAGCCAGAAATAGGGCCTGTGGAACAGATTCTTCAGATCACAAATGTTAAACCATGGAAATGGATTGGTGACAAAGAGGGTGGAGGGGAGAGAGAGAAGTTTCCACACACTATTTTTTCCCCCCATCACCACCACACATGTGGTCTACACCCCTACATATGTTTGCCACAAGTGTAGCCCAAGAGACATTCCAGATCTTACTCAAGAGCTGAAACCTGGAAGAACCTGCCAAGTCTGAGATTAATCAAAGGGCAGGGTAGCAGTGTGTGCTGAGTGTAATGGAGTCACCCATGCTTAGACTCCACAGACAAGGGGCAGAGGTACCAATGGCCCTGCAGTAATGACTCTGATCCGTAGTCTGAGGCTCCCTTCAGCAGCTCTGAAGGGCTCACCTCCCAGCTCAGGTTAGGTTTTCAGCTGTGACTAGGCTGTCAATTTGGGCTCCCCAGGTGTGATCCCAAGGTTAGAGGGATGAAGAATGCTTTGGTGAGCACTTGGCTTTGAAAGAAGGTTCTTTGAATTTTTTGGCTCCTTCCTTTCTTGCCTCTACTTCTGTCTCTCTACCCACTACCACTGGATTGGTTTACCAATTTTCACAGAAACATTCTGAGCATGAAAGAAAATGTCTCTTCACCTAGCAAAATCCAAAGTGTGCCAAGATAGATGGTTGCTGAAGAGTGAACACCATGTGAGGTCATGTCAGATCAGAAACAAGGAACCTAAATTTTTTTAGCAAAAAGAAGAAAATTAAATACAGCAAGAGGGTTACCATGGGACACAATTTTCATGTTCATACAATTCTTCTAAAAATTAAAGTTATACATCCATGTTTCACACAGAGATTCAGGAAAAACAAGTTTGTAAGTTTGATAGACTTGGAGACTTATATCTTGAAAATTCCTGAGAAGATATTACAGAAAATCAGGAATACAAATGTATGTACTAACACATTACTGGTGACATAAGTTAATTTAGGGAGACCTATTAGGAGAATGGGATAGTTTATATAAGTGTGTTATTTTATTTACCACAAATGTTTGTGTACTTGATTTAAAAGACAGCTAAAGATTTAGTGGGCCTTGGGATTTAGGCTGGGGACTTTTATAAAGCTATAAATGAAAAGGAAGAAGAAAGGAGAAACACATTTCAATTTTATATACCCAGTACTGAGACTGGAGCTAAATACAGAGTAACAGAACAGTGCTCCCCAATAGCCACAACTCTGTCACATGGGGCCCTGGCAGGTAACATATGGAATTGTTAGATGGAAAATGACCCACCAATTTTTGGCTTCAGTAGAACTTTTTTTCCCAATGGAGTAAGAGCAGTAACTAAATAAAAATTCATGGAATAGGCTGAATGATGCAGGTCCATATCTTATCAGAGCTGGTGCCTATGTTCAAATGATGAATTAGTTTTGGCAACTGAATTTGGAAATTTATTGCTGTTTTTATTTTCCTTCAGTGGAAGAAAGACGAGCAGTTGGAAAGGAAGCCTATAAATCTTAACATTAGAGAGGGGAAAGGGCAAGGTGTTTTACATACATACAGGGGCTAGACAAGAAATTGTTTTTTCTAGACACAAAGAGCAATGTGCAACAGATTTCTTTTGAAGATTTTTCATTTACTAAAATAGAAAAAATATTCAGTGTACATCCCCTTTGTTCTTTTAATTCCAGGTTTTATTAATTTTCACTGAAAAATCTGTGGGCATTTCAACATGAATAAAAACCTATAGCTTCTTTTACACAAAAAAAAAAATCACAGATTTTTGCCAGAAAGAGGAAATCACAAAAGAAAGCAAACCTCTCTACCTCTTTGGAGAATGACATAACCAGAGTTTTTCTGAGATGAGAAAATTTGGGAATCAAAACCCTTAGATGAAGTGTCTGACCCAAACAGTGGTTTGCTGCTCTCCACTATGGATCACAGATGGGGAGTGCACAGTCCCAATGGGGAAATAGCCAAGTAGAACAAGGCTGCTGAAAGGGTGATGGGAGCAGCAATTGTAAATGATAAAAAAATCCTGACATCAGTTGAAAGCACACTGAGGAGCTCCAGCCTGCACAGGAAAGAACAAGAAGATGCAGCAGATATTTAACTGTTCTCATAAAACTGTCCACTGGCCATTTGCAGTGATTCCTCCTATCCCTGGGCAAGATGAACCAAATTGCCTATTTAAGTCCACATCTTTGAATGTCCCAATTAAACCAGCTCCTCATCTTCTCTTGCTGGGAGGCACCCTGCATTCTCTGATTGAAGCTGGTGGCAGTATTTAATGTCATATGCTGGGAGCTTATGGCTAAAAGTTAGAAGCTCTGAGAATCTCTCCCGTGCCTGCAAATTTGGGATGGAGCTCATAAGCAGCAGGCTCTAGAAGGAACATGGACACCTTAGTTTGAAATGAGCCATTGAGGAAGTTCATAAACTCTCTGGTAATAGCAGATGATGAGGGTAATAGGGGCTGGCAGTAGCTTCAGAAGAGGTTTGCCTCTTACCTTGGCAAGCATAAGGGAAATTCCCTTCTCTGCCTCCTTTCCCTTAAAAAAAAAACCCTCAGAACATTTTGGAAAGGAGTATTAGTGCACTAGGATGACAAGGCATTCTGCAACATGAGTCTGAGGAACTGCTTCCAAAAAAGAAATCCTCATACCCAGAGATCACAGGAACTTGAGCCCTTTTCATATCAAAGCAACTTGCTCAAGGGCCTTCAAAGTGCATTCTCCATTCCAAGGCCTAATGGAGTTGGAAACCTTCACAGAATGAGAAAAGATAAATTTCTGCCAAAGAGCCCCACTCCCTGGATTTTTAAGAGATCAAAATGTTTCAAGCTGCTAGGTCTGCAACTAAATATGGGATAAAATGGGATATTTTATCCCATTAATAACACTGCCTTCACACTCCTTTTTCTTCAAGTCCCTAGTTTAAGAAGGATTAGAGCAGTGGGAGGTGAGGGAGGGAGAAGAAGTACTGAAAGGAGAAAAACTGCTAAAAGACAAAGCAATGACATTCTAGACAATGGAAAACTGAAATTAAATATAATTGTATAATTGGAGTAAGGCAGGATCAAATATTTCTGATTTGTTACACAGATTGACTCTTGATTTCCAAGGAGTAGAATCAGCACTCTGATATATTGTGTGACTCATAGAAAAACAGTTTCAGCTTGAAACTGTAGGATAATGGTGACAAGCTCAACAGCTGATGACTCTGCAGCACCCCATATAATCTTTGGGGTGTGATTTTCACATTGAGATCAGAACAGCTTGTGGTTAAGGTGAAGCCTTAGATCATGCTAAAACTTTTTTTCCCTCATCTAAGTTTTAAATCCAGTCCAGCAATCACTTGCCTCATCAAGCCTCATGCATTTGCCAAAACTTTCACCAACCTTTCTCTTAAAACTACAAATCCTGGATAAATCCCCAAAACTCCTTTAAGTCCTCAAGCTCTCCTGAATGCTTCCCAAGCCTAGCCTCACCTAAGGCTGTCCTGACTGGCACCTAAATATCCATGGTCCTTCTTGGAACCAGCCAAGGAAAGGCAGAACAGAATGATAAACCTTACTCACAGCCTAAATCGTGGCTGCCTTTCTGGTGGAAAGACAGCAAGCATTTCTGCCACCTGTGCCAAAATTCAAAGCAGCCTCACAACTCTGTGCTCCCTCTAAACATTGGAGTTAGGAATAAACACCCTCCACGCTGACTGGTATTCATAAACTCATTTCAGTGGGCAGCCATCAGTAACAGCCTAGAAACTACCCCTACTCTGAGACCTCTGGACTTTAGCACAGCACAGGTAAGACCAGCATTAGGAGGTTGCAATAAACAGCTTTTACTGCAATGCCAGAGGGCTTGCAAAAACAATGAGCCTGTTGTGAGCCGGTGGCTCCAGCTGAACTTGCACAGAGCCAAGTGAACCCCAGGGTTCAGGCTGGATTTATAATTCTTGTTCCAGAATATAGGCATCAAAGAGTTTCAGCTGGACTCCCATATGTAGGTCTCCAAAAGTCAGTGTAAGCATGCCAGAAAGCTCCTCCCAAGCCATGATTACTTTCAGGGGTGCAATGCCTCAACAGCCTTCAGCTACAATTAGGATTATGAATAGAAAGTAACTGGAGGGCCTTCTGTTTGTGAATCCCAGAAATTTGCACAAGCAGGCAGATAGGGCTCCCAGACTTGTGCTTTATTTGACCCTGCAACATCAAACTCTTCTGAACACTAGATCTATAGCTGGAGTTAGACTTTACTTTTGCAAAAGAAGTACAGAAATACAGACCATGACCAGTTCTTATCATGCCCTCAAAGCTTGCAGCAGAACAAGAAAACAGCAACATTCAAGGGCATGATTTAGATGACAGAAGGTCTCAGCAGTTATGGTGTAGCATCAGGGTGTGCAAGAAAAATGAGGAGAATGTCAGTTGTTCTTACATAATAAAAGACTTTCATGGATCGTGGGCAGAACTACCTTCAATAGGATCCTACAGTCTGTAGGTACTCCACTGACAGCACGCTGTGACAGAGCCTAGGCTTAGGAAGGAATCAGACTGAACTCTCCTCCCTGACCAAGCAATAAAGTACTGGCAGCAGGCTGACCACAGCTGCTGGTTTTCCACTGCTGTGCCATGAGTGCTAACATTGTAAAGATTGTTCTAGAACCTTCTACCCAACTGGCACCAGAATGCTTTATTTACAGTTTATTTACTGTCTAAACCTAAGCCAGTCAATAGGTTGACCTTCTCAACCCATTTCACCCCACAATCATTGATTCTTTTTCTGGTGTTAGTTTTTCAGAATACATCAGTAAGAGGTGTTCTTAAATCTGTTCTATCCCACAGCTAACAAATTTGGCCATATATTAATAAGAATTTCCAGTGCCAGAAGTTTTCCTAAACTAGAACCTTCTTGCATAGCTATTCACCCCTCATTCTTAATTCATGTCTCATTTTATTCCAATGAGCAAGATGTTACTGAAGCCAAGGAGTCCTACCAACACCAGCCTTCATTCATTCCTGAGGAAAGGGCAAACACCAGCTTCAGCATTTCTTGTTCCAACCCTCACTGTCTTTGTAAGTAACTCTGCAGAAAAAAACCCAGGGTTGTTAGAACTGCATTCTCACTTTCTATTCATTACCATACACAGTGCTCTTCAAAATGCTGGATAACCCTAAACCTGATGCAGCATGTCAGGCTGGTCCTCTTGGCATGTCTGATAGCAGCTCTGCTATCTGGGCAGGGTTAGCCTCAACAGCACAAATACAGGTTCTTATAAAAAAACTGGGGACAGACCTTCTACTAGGACCTGTTGTAACAGAACTGGGGTAATGGCTTTAAACTGAAAGAGTGTAGATGCAGATCACATATAAAGAAGAAGAATTTTTACAGTTCTAGTGTTGAAACACTGGAACAGGTTGGCCAGTGGGGTGGTAGATATACCTTTACTAGAAACATTCAAGGCCAGGTTAGATGGGGCTCTGAGCAACCTGATCTGGTTGAAAATGTCCCTGCTCATTGAAGGGGGTTGGAGGTAGTAGACCACCAACCTAAACTACTCTATAATGATTCTATACAATATACTCCTCCTAACCCCCTAACCAGACTATCAAGACATTCTCTGCTTCTGTTACCAAACTGTCTGCTATAAACAGGTGAGCTTCACAGTTTTAATTAACTTTCATTTGTCCTTGCACAATTCCTAACCATAATCTTCCACTGTCAGTGAGGCAGGCTTTCCTTTACTGGTGGAATCTGACAGCAGCTGTAAGCACTACAAGCCTTCCAGTATCCTGAAATATAACATACTCTCAACCTTCTGATGCTCAGCTTTTATCCTGACAGGAAACGTCTCTGCATATTATAAACCAATTACATGGGCAAGTGTAGCTCTCTTCCTGAAAACAACAGTTAGCAGAGCTCTTATAAGGTCCTGCTGGCAGCAACACAAGGATGTGAGAGAAGCTCTCTTAGTCTGGGAGAATAAAAAGTTGAGCATGAAACAGTTGCTCAGGAGATTCCATCATTACATCAGAAGCTATCAGACTAACCTTTCCCACCAAGCTGAATTCAGGGTGGAGACAAAGAGACTGCTTTGTCCTCTACTTCTGCTTTACCCTCCCCTTTGCTACTGGAGCACAGGAGTCTCCAGCATGGCTTGTGAGCAATTCAAGAGGTGAGGAGAAGATCTCATTACCATTTTGCTGCCTATTAAAGAGTGAGACAATCAAGCGGTGGTAAAAAGTAAATAGCTGTATGCAATTATGAGAATCGCCAGACATCTCATTTCATGTCAGGCAAGACTATTGCCTAATAGGAAGACAATATAATCCTGCTGTTGCCTTGATCAGATGAGAGGGACTTGAGCTAATTAGCTCCCACTACAGCCAGGCACGAAATTGCCAACTTTATTTTATGATAGCCATCGGAACTGTGATGTGCTCTCTGCACCTTCTCATCACATAAAAGCTGGTGTAACCAGCTTCACTAACACAGTGCAAGCTCCTCACTAATGACCACAGGGATACTGAGGGAAATCTAAGAGAAAACAAGAGAAGTTCCCAAATCCCAGACATACCTTTGCTGTGGAGCCTTGGTCCCTGGAAGGACATCTTCCCACTTCTGCTCACAGCTCACCTGTGTGAGGAGATTCCTTACAGCCAAGAGCCGACCCCACAGCATCCTGCAGCCAAACCTTCTCATCAAGTTTTGGTATTCATTAGCCAAAGCAGGAACTGCTGGGGACTCCAGGAAGAGGCAGCAAGCGTGAGAACCAATGTTCAGTCTCAGTGTTACAGGAGGCAGGAGATTGTTTTCATAACATCTGTGGCGAGAGTGTATAAAGCAATAGACAGACTGCCAATACTTGGAACTACTCAAAAGACAACTCTGGCAACCTCACAGATTGTTTTATAAACAATTGGTTTCAAACTGATCCTGAAGTTAATGGGAAAGGCAACAGAGTCGCTTAAGGATAAAGGTGCTGTGGTTTCTGCATTCCCTGCTGACTACTTCCACAACAGCAGCCCTACACTGCAGTGCTCACACTCAGGCACAGAGGTTCTGTTCATCCATCTCTCACTGCTGGCAAGATCCAGTGTGGCAAACCTCACTGTCAGGTGGTTTTGACACCTCACTGCAGCTGAAATGCAGCCTACCTGCCTTGTAAGTCCGAGTCCCCTGAGAACAACTCTTCCAGAGAAATTTCCTTCCTACATCCCCGCCATGGCTGGCTGCAATTCATCTTGCTACTCTTCATGGCCAGACCACAGCTTGGCATTTGCTCAGCAAACCAACCTACCTGGCCATGCTGGCTGGCTCCTCAGGGCAGGACACTGTTCTGTGGGGGCCATTCCTGTCACTGCCTTGTCAGGCCAAACCCCCCACCAGCACTCTGTCCCAGACACCTCCAGACCATGTGCCAAGTCCTCCCCCTCCTCCTTAGGAAGGTCCTTCCTAGGAGTACACCTCACCTTCCAGAGGCTCCCACACTGCCCCAGCCCACCTTCCACAGGTTCATACAGACCTGGTACTCATGCATTTCCATGTAAAAACCAAACAAGACCAAAAAAAAACCCCCAAACCCTTCAAAAACACCCACCAAACCTCACACAACAGTAGTAGTGGCTGCATCATTTCGGTTTCTCCACCACCTCCCCCCAGCCTCACAGCACACAAGGAGACCTCAGCTCCCACCAAGCACCAAGGTGACACCAGGGACACAGCTTCTGCCATGCAGGCACTGAAGTCAAATCCTCTGCAACACTGTGCTCAGTTCCCAGGCGAGGCGACTGGGAATGCACTGCTCTTGAGGAAAGGCATTCACTGATTTTTCCAGGCAGCTTCCATCATACACCACATGGAGCCCACCTCACTTCTGCTCTGCCCTGCTTTGTTCTGCAGCTCTGAAGAATTGCCCACAGCAGTCTAGAGAAGCCTCTCCAAAATACAAAGTGCTCAGGTGTCAGGGTCTTTGCCCAAGTAAAAAGTGACAGGATGAGAGGAAACAGCCTCAAGTGGCACTGGGGAGTGGGGAAGAAGAGGGATTAGATTGAATACTAGAAAAAATTATTCACAGAAAGGGTTGGCAAACATTATTCAGTCCATCCCACCCCAGAAGACCAGCACACCCTGGTTTTAGGTCACAAGTTTAGAATATAGTTTTATAATGCTATTTTTTTTCAATCCCAAGTTTTTTACATAATTTTTACTATGAGGTAACCACTGAGAAAGCAGAAGAAATCCCTCAATCAGAAGTCATTCAACTATTTTCAGTCTGTTTATGCAGAAGGAAAAAAAATCCAACAAAACCACACTTTGTTTTATAGGAACTTACATCCTCTAGGGAAAAATGGTTTTGCCAAAAAAATTCCCAATCAGTGCTTACCAGAGTTAATTACAACATCATATTAAAAGAACAACTTAATTTTGAATACTTGAGAGTATCGTGAAAAAACCTCAGCCAAAATTAAAGGTCTGCACTGTGCTGGGTTATTGTTCCAGGCTGTCTGCAGACATCACTGCATGAGTTATACTATTCTGACATCATTTTGCAAGTTCAGTGCACAAAGCACATGCCTATACTATAACATGACAGGACCTCACATTTCCACCCTAGTAAACCCCAAATAGTTTCCAGAAGTGCTATGCAGAAAATACCCAGGAAGCACTCTGGGTAAGCCATTCAGATGATCACATGCTTTGGGATTCTTGCTGTCTCTGAAGAACTTCCATATGTCCAGTCTATAACTCTAAGGAGGGCAAAAAGAAGGGAAAAGTTAGTCTGGTGCACAATGGTCTGATCTCCTGCACTGTCACAGCTGTTGCTGTGGAGCTGGTTACCTGATGGTGGCAGACAGATTCCAGAATTGCAGACTGACAACCTCCAGAAAAATTATTTGGACAAGGAGATACAACATGGAGAAGATTCAAGCTTATAGACAGCAGATAACACTGGCCAGAGACACGTGATGGAAAAGGTCTGGCATCCTGGTGACATAGTGAGGATCTGGGGTCCTGCAGGAGGCATAGGTCTGATGTCATATAGTTCCTAACCTGGTGAACACTCACAGAATGAACAGCAATATCAGGATAATCCCTGAGCTGCTGCCATTGTTCAAATAAACATTGTGAAGGAATGGGAGTTCTGACATCTGGACACTACAGGTGGGAAGAAAAATTCTCTCTCGTTTCCTAAAGATAAGGCCTGTTGTAGTTACAGAAGTAGGTTTCCATACGTTCTGCTAAACTCTGCATTGTTGAGGACAGAGGAGTTACTCCATTATGCCATTCATCAGTGAGAGAGTTACAGGAAAAAAGACACCAGAAAGACATTTAATTGAAGTGCATGAAAATGCCATCCTTGGGGCCTAAAGCAGGATTTTCCCTCTCAGATGCCATACCTCATAGAGCATTTACATACTACTTGGAGCATTATACTTCTCTTAAGCCCCTATTTTAAATGGAGGCAATATTTTTGCCTAGAGAGCTGAGAGTAATTTTTATCCTGGTACCCAGCATCCAATATTCCCCTAATCCGTCCCCACAAAAGCCAAACAGCACACAAATCCCAGTTAATTGTACTATTAGGAGTTTAGAGGAGAGAAACCAGACAATTTACACCTGTGAGAAGAAAGAATTCATGGCCAGGGTTACAGAATTTTCTTAGGAGAAGGTAATTTCCCATGTTTGGCAGAGAAGATTCCTGCCACAAGGCAAAAAAATTGCATGAACTCTGCCAGCACACACCGGCTAGAAATTGTTTATAATGGCTAAAATACACTTAGTAGCTTTACTAGCAATATTTTACTAATAGCTTTGGTTCACTAATTGCATATTTTTTGCTAAGGGCCTTTTGCCAGTTTACAAGTGTTTGAAGACTTGCATGCTAGTAGACTTTTACGCTGATAAGCTTTTAGCATCAACCTGGTTTAAGATATCATTCAGAAATCCTGGCTGCTAACTGAGATTTATATTTAATAAAAGGCCAAGGGTAGAGTAGAGACTCAGAGGCTAATGGGGTAGAGCCAGCCCATGAATAATTGAGGGTATGTTCTCCATCTATGGCATTGAGTGGTAGCATTTGTGGGAATCCCAGGGTCCTCTGGCTTTTCAGCAGTGAGCCCCTGTGGCTGCCCATTCCTCACTTTCCTCAACAATGTCACAGAGTCTGACACCACCACTTGCAGTCTGTCCTTTGGCAGCCAGAAACCAGGCTTTTCTGAAGTCTACCACATTCAGCCTAAATCCTGAACAAAGCTGGCAGGGACCAGCCACACCACCACACATGGGAGAATTATAGGGAAGAGAACAGCTGCCACATGTTAAATTTGAGTATGTTCCATACAGAAAACAAGATGCATTGTGACCTACAGACTTACCCTTAGCCACTCTAACTAATGCAATTCTTCTTCCCCCTCCAGAAAAAAAAACACAAAAACAAAAAACAAAAAAAAAAAAACAAACCAACAAAAAAACCCCACCTCATGGAAAGAATTATAGCAGCTCATGAGTGCTTCATGATCACACAGAACAAGAAACGTCACCAGTTCATTACTAGGGGCCTTGCTTCAGGCCACAGGGTAGTCACAACTCTGCTCTTGCAATATTAATTATTGGCCTGGGACAGCTACAGAGCAGCTTACTGGCTGTGCACAAAATGCTTCCATGTGCTGAGCTTCTGCAGAGGCTGGCCCTGGGGGCTTTGCTAGACAAACACTGCAGCTCCCAGGCACTCTGAGTGCTAGGCTGATTTCTAGTTCCACCAGCAAACCTCCACCTCTGGAGAGGAGCTGGGAGCCTGGCCCAAGGAGCAGCAGCAGATTTCTTAATCTCTGAAAGTCTGAGGACTTTCTTCCTGGAATCTTTTTTAGATCAAATTTTTAAGTATTCAATGCCCTCTCCTTCCCTGCAGACTGACAACTCAAAGGGACTGAGGATGGAGGGAAACAGGAAAAAATGGGGACAAGAAGCATCATGGGAATGCCCTCATGCTGAACTAGGTAGAGCAGAAACACAAGAAAGAAACACAGCTCTCACAATAGTGGAAGACATGCAACAAAATATCCAACTGTGTGCTTCTCCAAGAAATGGAAGGGAAAATTATCCCTAAAAATGCCAAGCATGCAGCACAAATCATTTACGAGGAGAATACATCCGTAATTACAAGTTAATTTAGCTGCCCTGCTGCCAGGAGTAACTGGGAGCAGAAGGAAGAGATCAGTGTCCTCTTCTCATTCCCCCCGGACCAGCCCGGGCTGGGTTTTCTTGGTGGAACACCTCCCTCCAGTGGCCAAAGGCAAGTGGTTTCCACAGAGCTCGGGCAGCTGGGGACCCCAGTGGGGACAAGCAATTGTCCTCAAGTCCCCTACTTTCTCCTTCCAGCTCCACAACAGGCTGAATGGAAACCAGCAGCGTTCCCCACTAGGAGCCATCTGGTCAGGGCTGGCAGTTTTGCCAGCAAGTGTGGCCCTCTAAGTCCTGGGCCCCGGGAAAGCATTACCATCTGATAAAAGCAGGGTGCTCTGGGAAAGCAACCACAAAGGGGACACTCCATGTGACCAAGAACCAAGCTCTCCTCAAGCACAGCCCGGGGCAGCCTAAAGGAACAAGCTGTACTCACGGGTAGGACAGACCATGGCACACTGCTGTGGCTCCAGGATCCATTTAAGCCCCTCTTGCTCTGCACTCATCTGGTCAGGGCTCCTGAAATCTTGACTTTGACCAGTTGCCACCAGTGTTTGCTGGTAGCACCCCAGTACGTTCTCTGCAACCTCAAAACATGTATGAGGACTTAGGTCATACTTATTACTTCCTAAAGCTGTAAAATTCATTAGTACACCACCTTAGGTTCTTCTAAGCCATTTCAAATGTCCAGATGCACCTGCAGATGGTGCAGGATCTGAGGGAATTTTGAGATCTAGTTCATATCCACTTCTGAGCTGCTTAGCTGAGAAAAGCAAGATTTTATATAGCTGGTCTATCTACTTCTGAAGAGCTTTTTAGTCAAGGCCAGCATGTAGTGACAAACAATGAAAAATGGCCATCTAGGTTTCTTCCTTCTTACAGTGGCAGGACAGGGACTGAGGAATCCTACTGAAAGTGAGTAGGAAAAAAAGATATAGTAAGCTTGCAAGAGCTGTGTGCACCGTGGGCATAGCAGCAAGCTTGTATTTCATCAGAATTAGTCCCCAGGGCTTATGACTTCAAGCTGTGCAGACTGTGCAGATCTGAAGCAACATCTTCAAATACTTAGGAGATAGCAGGTAATTCAAGGAACTATCATTCAGTCAGCTCACCCTAAGACAAACATACTTCATAAAACAAGACAAAGTTTACTTAAGAATACAGCCCAGAAATATTGTCACCTCCCCCTGCTGGGCAGGATCTTTACAGCCCACACTGATCTCACACATGCGCATCAGATCTTTTGGTACTTTGAACAAACAAGATGTCAGTGATCTGCACAAAAAGCAGAAAGGGGTGGAGAGGAAGCAAGGGGAAAACACTTCAATACACAAGTCACAGGCAGAGATATATATTTTTTAGCAAAGTCTTTATTACAGAAATATTCACCCTCTAGACTTTTATATCTGTACATGCATTTCTTCCAGCA
Source organism: Passer domesticus (assembly GCF_036417665.1). Lineage (NCBI taxonomy): Eukaryota > Metazoa > Chordata > Aves > Passeriformes > Passeridae > Passer > Passer domesticus. The sequence continues at coordinate 40,612,325 of NC_087479.1, forward strand.
GGAAGATGTTGCTAAAAACAGACAAAAACAAAAAAGGAAATCCAGAATGGGCTCCTTTTTACTTGCTGCTCAGCATTGGCATCTGTAACCGAACAAGAATCTTACAAATAAGAACACATTAGAGAATAGACTTTGTGTTACAAAAGCTAGCAAGCTTTACTGCTAAAGGTGCCTTCTGCTATAGAAAAGGTCAGCTTGAAGGATCTGTGCAGGAAGGGGCAGATATCTCAGAATTGCAAAGCCTTATCAGACCTCCATAAAAACCAGTTGCCCAGTCATTCTCCCCAGTCACTGCTCTGTTCAAAGATGAGGACAGAGCAGGGACCCACTGCTGGGGACCCTGATCCCCTGCACCAGCCTTTCTCCCCAGAAGGAAAACCAAGTAGGTTTTACCAAGTAGGGTTATTACTACCTGCCCCTCCCCTGACAGGAGACAGTTCTGGAACCACCTCTGTAAGGCAAAGGCTCACTCACCAAGTACCTTGTAACAGGTCCCTGGCAAGGACCATCCACTTATCTCCCATCCAGCTTCCTGATGTCACAGTCATTGTACCAGGAAATCTGCTGTGCCCAAGACACTCCTAAAATGGAGGAATTGCACCCAGCTCTCTTATGTAAGCAGTTGGGGAAGTGTTTCTTGTGTATTTCCTACCTTCTTCTGGTCTACACCACTCCTTGCTGCTGACCACTGGCTCAACAGAACAGACAGCCCAGCCATAAGCACAGAAACCTGCAGCCTGCCCAACTGCAGAACCTGCCACTTATCTGCTGCAGTGCTGGCACTTGAGGCAGAACTCAGGATGCAGCCATGGCTCCAGAACACAGTGCAGTTAGAAGAATGGACAACCGAAATAAAAGCAACTTATTTTTGCATCCCAGCTACAGAAGCTATACTGGGCACTGATACCAGTGATATTCCCAATATACAGCATCAGCAATCCAGTCAGATCCCTCCATATTCATATCTAAATCCACAGCTAACAAATTTTATGTTCATAAAGGAGCAGGGGAAGAATCAAATTAATTGTAATCTCTATAAAGTTGGCAACCCAAGAATGCAAACAGCAGAGCCAGCCTGGGGCTGAGTCCACAGTATGCAGCAGTCTCTGAAGTAACCTCCAAGCTGACAGGAGCCAGCAAAGCAGAGCTAGGGGGAGAGGAAAAGATAGAGGCAAATGGGAGAAACACATAAGTGTCAAATCCAAAACCCAAGGGATCCATTCCAGAAGCAGCTGAGCACCACCACCACAATCTGCCAGGTCACACTATGAATAAATAGGTAGGCTTGGCTCCCTCCTGGTGGCTTCTCATCACACTCAAAGGGAAGAGCTCCACTGAAGGCAAGGCATAGCTGATTACAGAAACAGGAGAAGTGAGTGTGACAGTAGCACTCTGCATTTCACATGAGAACCTAGGCTGGAAGATGTATAGTAGGAGCTGAATCAGGTCAACTGCAAGCGAAGAGAAGGCCTATAAAGCATGACTAGTTACCACCACAAGTCAGTGAAGCTACCAAAGCACTGGAATCTCAACAGAATTCCTGGCTCATGGGACTTCAGGGGGGAAGTGAAAAGATGTGCAGAAGAGCAAGGGAGAGAAAAGTTATTGTATGTTAGGTCCAGTGGGTTGTAGAATGAAGATATGAATAGTATTGTTTAACATGGAGCAGGCAGCAAAAGCATTGTCCCCTCAGGTTAATTGGTGCCTCATGTGGCACGAGACAGTTTAAGTTCTGCTTCTTGAAGTAGAAATAATCCAGAGGCAGGATGCAGGTGGCCCAAGGGCCCTACTGCCAGAAGATCAGGCTGTGTTGCAGGTCTAATAGTTCTTAGCAGAGTGGTATCAGAAATGGGATGTCACAGAAATAATGGTCAATGGTTGGACAGTCTGGGTATGAGGCAGGAATGTTCTGTTTGCTCCTTTCTCTGTGGTGCCGTAGCTCTGGAGTCAGCCAGTTCAAGACTTGGGCACTTTGGTGTAGTCTTCGCTGTGTATGTTCTTGCAAAGTGAAATGGACAGTATCATCCCCAGCAGCTGGAATAAGTATGAAGAATGGGAACAAAATCAGCAACCAGACAGATAAGGTGGGAAGAACGGGTGATATGGGGGAGCAGAATACAGTGAACATCTTTTAGTGACACCATACAGAAGAACACAGTTAGTCTGCAAGGCAAATAACTGAAATGACAAAAAATTTGGCTTCATAAAGATGCAACTTAATCTGGAAACTATGTTATGGACTTTTTAAGACAACAAATGGGATTTCACTAAAGTAGGATTTTGCTTGCCTCAGTATTCTGGTTACAGAATTGCCAAAAGTCAGATACAGCAGGCAGAACCACAAGCAGACAAGGCTTCATTAGATTTTTGGTCCAATCAACAAAAGCCACAGTTCAGGCAGACACAACCAAGAACTAGAACTGCACTGCCATTAAACCAGGTGTCTATTACTTGAGAAAACAGCTTTGCCTTTAAAAAGTCTCCATGATAAGACAGTATAGGTTCATGTCAGGAAATTACTTACCTCTATAACAGCAACACCAGTGCAAACCCCAAGAATGATACCAAGGTTGTCCTTCAGCCACTCCTCTACACCATCCATGCATCCCTGTAGAGAAAACACAGCCGCAAAGTAGAGAAGCATGGATCTAAATATTTCAAATCTGGATCTAAATATCTCAAATCATAGCATATCTTTGCATGCAGGAATTACCCCAGCTACATGCTACACCACGTTTCATGGAAGCTTTTGCAGAAAAGGGCAAGATCCCTGTGACCCTATCCCTCCTTGCCCCAAATTCCACAGGTACTTCAAGCAATAAGGACATGAAAGAAATGCTCTAAATTTTATGGGGAACAAAGACAAGACAGCCTCCATGGAAGCTTCACAGGGCCCAGACATACTCACTCACCTGCTCATGAACAGGCCAGTCAGCATATGTTGCAGTGCCATTGAGAGGGTCTTCCAGACTACAGAAACCTCTTCCTTCCACTAAGTCCTTAGATCTATTGGAGCAGGAGCACGGATACTCAGTATTGCTTTTGTTCCTAATAATCTCATTATTTTCCCATTCCTTTGCTCCAGTCCAGCCACAGCAGGCAATCTAATAACGAGAGAGAGATCATTACAGTCTTACACGTTGCACTGGCAAGATAACTGCACATTACAATAGGCACGTAGAAGTACTCAGGAGCTCTCCATGCAACACCAGTCAGGCCATGCAGTTTGCATGAGTTAGCTGCACTGAACACCACCCTGGTTACTTTTGCATAGAGCTGTCCAGAACACAGGGACATTACTTCCAGCTAAAGAGCCACTCTGCTAGCAAAACAAGAGTTCAAGGGCCCCGGTCTCAGTGGTGGCCCTGGGGCAGCAGCAGCCACCACACGATGGCGTCCCCATGCCACCAAGCCCCGGCACATCACGGCACACCAGCGCCCGCCTGGGCGCAGCACGGACCAGCTGGAACTGCGAGAGGAAAACTTTCCATCCAAAGAAACATTTACATTCCTACAGGGCCACGTGATGAAACCGTGCTTGCTGAAGGGAAAAGCACACCGGGAAGTCTAGCAAGGAGTAAGATCCTAAGCATGGATGCCAGTGCTTGCCCAGTGGTACAGAGCAGAAAGGCTGTCTGTGTCAAGGTACAAGTTTTGGGAAAAGCCTTCTTTGCTTGGAAAGGAAAACTAATGTTTCTGCTACAACAGACATGAGACACAAACAGCTGAACATCCACATCAGGACAAGCATTTGGTTTCCAAAAGAGTGCTGCGAAGACACAGCTTCCAGAAGGAACTACATCTCCCTCACAAGAGGTTTGGACTTAAACTCCCAGTTTACAGAACCCCACACCCTTTCAAATGCTAACTCCAGTGTGTGGACGAAGTAGACTCTTTTAACACTCAAATTCTCCATCTCTGCAAAACCTTTTTCTTCTGCTCCTACATAAAAGAAGGGCTCAAGCAGTAGCCTCTTTCCACATAGAATCAGGCTTTTCTTGAGTTCACTACCAAGGAGTTGCAAGTACAGTGAAAAAACATACATAAATCATTCTCCTAGGAGGAGAAATACTGCAGGTCAGTGTTTTGCAGACCAAAGAACAGACAGAAGACAAATGCTGTTACTTGTACTTACTACACACCAGTCCCATGCTGGCTGTGTATTTAACTACACCAGCCAGCCAGCTCTCAAGCTTGTGGTTTGGCAGTAAACAGCTGTCATGACTCCAGTGTGCTTGAATACCCTCTAGCTGCTCAAAAGCTGACCCTGATGCTAAAACAGAAACCATGGGCAGTTGGATGGCTCCCAAGAACGCTGATACTTGCAGAAGAACCAGCACAATAAGCAAGCAACATGCACCAAGTAGTAAGGCAGGTGGTGCTGCTGACTTGCCTGGCAATAAACTAGGGATTTTTTGCTATAAAAATCATGTGCAAAATGTTTTTCACACATGTTAGTATTCAGGAGTCCCAGCAGACAAAGAGAAGGGTTAGAGTGCCATATAATAGGCTGAATACATTAGGCCATGCAGCCAACACTAGCTAGCTCTAACACCCAGCAGGCAAGAATGGTTCAGGGTCTGACACAGAAGCAGCAAGCAGGACCATTTTCTAGTCTGCAAGCACCAAACCTCACAGGCCACTTTGTAGATCAGTCAGATCAATGTGCAATAGTTGTTTCTCTGTCCTCAACCTTCTTTTAAAGGTTTTAAAGGTTCAAAAATTAAAGGTTTTTAAATTTTTAAATTGCCTGCACTGACAAATAGCATCATCTACGTCTTGTTGCACGCCAGGACTCACCTGTGTCTGCACATAGTCCCATGCATCTTGCAAGTTCCTCTTATCTTCATCCGAAGGGTCATACTTTTCAATCAGATCTACAACTATGTCAGACAACTCAACTTTCAACTGGCAAGAAAAAAAGAGGCAGGAGAGTTAGACATCAATTCTTGTAGCTTTTTCTTTGGTGTTTCAGATACATATATAAAGCTACAGTCACTCATAAAAGCTGACTGCAAATAGTTGACAAGTACAGATAAGGGCAGCAGCTTTGCTGCTGTAACAGCCAAAGCACCAGCAAGTCCTTGCCTGGACACGGGGAAAGCCTACAAACCAGATGAGCAGTAAGGAAACAGATAGGGTATGGTTATCCTGCTAAGACACAGGCTGAACAACTAACTGCCTGTCCTAGACAAGACAGATGTGCAAGTGCAAGCTGAAGGACAACACTGCCTTAAGGACTCACAGGTTATGTGTTTTTAACTTTGTACTGCAGCAAGACCCTAGTCCAGGATCTCTGCCACTGCAGTTCATCTCAGCTGCTCAGGGAAGGTGTAAGCCACTCTGCTCATGAATACAGACAGATTTTCTGATACACAGCTGATGGAAACTTGCCTTTTTCACAAGGTGTTGATCTACCTCTCCTCAAACTCCCACAAGTGCTGTTTCTATATTAAGACAGGAAGTATTACAACTACCCAAACTGCTCATTAACAGTCTTATCACAAAGTTCAGGTGTATCAAATCATCCCTTCACCACCATTCCTTTCCCAGAGATATTTACAACACCCTTCAGTTTGATGAGAGGTGCAAGCTACCACCTGGCAGACTCCTTCACCTTCTTCCTCCCACCTCCTTCCAAAGCTTGTCTTAACCAGCCTGTACATGAGGACTACTAAGGAGAGACCCAGATGCACAAGAGATTGGAGAAAAGTGCCATTAGACTGCCTGAGGGATAGGACAGAGTTACATCAGCCTAAGCACCAGGATGTTCCCATCCCACATATTACCTTTTCAACTGTGGTGTTACAGCATATTTCAAATCAGTGGAAATGGGTATTCTCTTTTCCTCTACTATCAAGCATTTTCAATGTCCATGGCAAATACCAGGACACTCAGCAAGAGGAAGCACTGCCTACTGTTGAGAGAAGCTTCTCTACATCAGCAACTCCTCTTCCTAGGAAAACTGCAGCTCAGTTCACTGGGATCAGCTATGTCAGGCCAGACAGATGGGAGCTGCATGATCTTTCTTCTCATGATGTCTACCTCTTCCCCTTTTAATTACTTCACTTCCCCTTTTCCTTCCCTTCAAATCAAGGCAACCTGACCTGGTTCTCACTAATGAGATTGGCCGTGGCTGCTGCCATAAGCCTTATCAGTTACTGAACCTCTGAGCTCCCACCCCGACCCCTCCTGCACACGGCTGCTCCACATGCAGAGGGAGGCAAGGAGAGCTGGGCTTGTTTTCCTACCCTGGGCCAACCTAGCCCCTTAGCTATTGGGTCAGATGGAGCCTACTGCCACTTCTGCAACAATCCCAGGATCCCACCACAAGCAGACAGGACGTGAACCTGATGTTCCCAACCACAGCTACATAGGGAAGCTGTATGTTTGCTTTGCCCTTACTCTTACAAAAGAGCAGGCAAGAAGTCCTGCAAACAGCTCTTGTTTCAAAAAGTGAGGGATTTCAAATTAAAGAAAAAAAAAATCAGGCATTCCTAGGTGTTTTAACAAGCAATCTGAGAGAAGGGGAATATTGTGCAAACAGTGGCACAGTTCTGGAGCCACACAGGCAGCTTGCTTGTGGGTTTAACCCATAGGGCAGCCCAAAGGGAAAACACAGGCATCTGCAGCTGTTCACCCTTAAGCACCTGGCAGAGGAAAACCGAAAGAGCAACAAGCTAGAAAGGCACATAGGCTTTCAACATCCTCACCATCTTCACCCATTTAAAGCTATTAGGACTTAGCACTGTGTGAGAGATGAATGCTTCAGGAAATGGCTACCCTTGCTTTTGGGGCTTCTTGCTCCTTCCCAGCTCTAGCAAGCCCAGTGTCCAAAGGCACAATCCCACCACCTCAAAGCAGGGGCACTTAGATCCTGGGCACCAAAGCCACAGCTCACTGCCAGAAAGCAGCAAGGCTGTCAGTCTCCCCCAGCACATGGGCTACTGAAGAGGGAAATGGGGTAAAATGAATGCCAGAGGCAATACCAGGTCTTTGATCACACAATGGATTGTGCAGGCTTCTTCCCCTATCAGACACTGACAGTCATCTATCCTGTCCCTGTCGATACAAGCTAGCTCCTTCCCTCAGCACTTATTAGCATCTAGCCTGCACACAAAAGCAGGCTCAAAAAACAGAAAGGAGCACTCCTCTGCCTTGTTACTTCAGATTCTGAAACTCATGCATAGTCCATAGCCCCAGACAAGTCACTGCATGCAATCACTCAGGCCTGTTTGCTGCAAACAATAGCTAGCAAGCTGGGCTATTCCCAAAACACCACCATTCTCCTTTACTCAAGGCACTCAGAGCCAAGCTGCACAGAACTGTGTGAACCAGGCCAAGAGAAAACTTTTCCAGGCTCTCACACATTTAGGGGCTTGTGATGTAGGTGATAGCAACTTTCAGTTAACAAAGCAGAATATAATTTGCAGCATTTGGGATGTTACTATGTTGTTGTCCATAAAAAAAAAAACCCACCCCACAGTTTCAGTCACCAGCAAGTGTAGGGAAACAAATATTGTTTTAATATTGCTTTCCAAAAGTACTGGGCAATTCCGGTCTGACGGGGCATTCCTCTAACAATGCCCATGGGAGAGGCAAAGCAGCAGCCTTCCTGTCAGAGGCTCAGCCTTTTACAGTTACACGAACTCTATTTCAGTATACTTTCATTTGTCAGTGTGGGGGAGGATATTGACACCAAAAAGAAACAGATATGCCAACAGTAACTTCAAGTGAATCAACAGAAAAAAACACTTCAGTTACAAGTGAAGGAGTGAGTATCACCTTGCTACATTCTGGATCCAAAATCTCTTCCTTCACCCTTCTTGTTCCTTGTTTTATATCTAACCAAGTTCCTGAAGTCAGAAAGAAAGAAACACAACAGATATATCTAGGGACTGGCTGTTGAGCAGTTTCAGTGTGCCTCACTGAGCTCCAAGCTGCCCTGGGATGACGTACAGCCAGCGAAGCAGAGCGACTTGCACAGCAGCACTGAAGCGCAGCCCCAAACCACTGCGCTGGAGGCTTCAGCCAAGACCTTCCTCAAGCAGTTTTTCTTAGTGCTCTAGGCAGGTACTTTGGAGGATCCCTGAAAAGAGAATGGCTCTAGAAGAGCTTTTCCATTAATTTTGTTCATTAGGGACTGAACAGGAGCATCTGTTCAAAGCCCAGCTTCCCTGACCATTCTCCCAGATCTGTAAAAGTGATGATCTCAGTCACTCCAACAGCTGTGCAAAACAACCCCCAGCACTTTTAAACTCTCCCTGGTCTGATGAGGTTTAAATGAAGAGCTACAGCTTAGAAGTTGGAGTTTTCTAGAGTAGGTTGGCAGATGGAGGAGAAATGCCAACAAAGGTAGAGAATTTCCTGGTTTGAAGTCACATTTCCCCACTGCAGGGGAATGCCCATCCCCACACCTCCATATCTGCATTAGTCAGAGTTGTTTGTTGAGAGTTATCTTTACACACCAGTTTTAGTCACAGTTTTAGTTTCTCCTTCAGCTTCTGCCAGCCCAGAGAGCAAGCTACAGTCACACCACATTTGGCAAGGAACCCAGCCAACAGCTGCTCAGTTACCACAGTACAAAGCTTACATCAGTTATGCTGGTGGCAGGAACCTTCCTCCTGACCCAAACTTCTCCACCAGGCCCCATCCATAACTTCCTCAACTGTTCTGCTTTCTGTAGCCATCTAGCTAAAGGGTTGGCTCAGGAGAGGCAAGCACAGCCATACAGTGGTGCATACAGCTATGCAGTAAAGGACAGGGTTACTTACAACTTGTACCAGAAGCCAGTAGTGACCCCACAGCTATAACTTGTTTCCACTGCATAAACATGGCTCCCAGTTTAGCTCTCAAGTAGCTGACGGCCTCATCAGGCACTGCCTTGGCCAGGGAGCCTATACCCATGATGGATTGTTGCAATGCTTAGGTAGCTCAAAAACAGGTAGTTCCCTTTTACACTACTAAGCATACTGGAGCTCTAGAAGCACTGTGAAACTGCCTTCCTGACAAAGAGATCCACTTCAAAATATTAAACTACTTGGCTTTAAACTCCAGCTGTAGAACAGGAACCATCAGATATTTGGGTTTGCTTCTGTGGAAACAGGACAGCTCTTCCAAGAATAGTTCTACCCACAGATGCAGAAAGACAGAACAAGATGGCACAAGGAGGAAGACCAGTCAAAAAAGTGCCCAGGCTGGTAACTCCTCAAGGCACCAGCGATGGCAACATGGTAGTAACCACTGCTACTACATGCCCAAATAGTTGTCTACAGCAGGATCAAGAGGAGGTGTGGTCTAAAGCATTTTAGGACTTCTGGTTTTTTTTCCACTCTTCCCACTACCCAAAAATAAAACCTGCATATCAAATAAAGCTTCATAATCCTTGAGAAAGCAGCACTATCGAGGCAGATACACAAAAATCAAACAGCAAAACTATTGAGCTGGGGTAGAGAAAAGGAGAATCCAGTTATGCCTCCTAACAGGATAGCCCAGTTCGGAAGAAAGAATTTCTAGGTATCACTCTTCTCCTAAGCCAAGACCACGGAAAAGATGCACGGTAATAAAGACCTACCGTTTCTTTCTGGAAGTAGATGACCAGTGCAGCAGCAATCTGAGCTAAGAGGATTATCATCAGGCAGGTGAAGTACTGCAAACAAAAAACAATATGTGATCATTGTTGGTCTTTCAAAAGGTCTGAATATAAAAGTTAATAAAACTCTCATATACAAGAGAAATCACAGCATGAGCTAATGTCTTTTTGCCCGCAGACAAACTCTGCTATCAACAATGCTTTCCCAGGAAAGGGCTGGAGCCAACATCAGACCAGTGCAGTTCAGCACTTCTCCCATTAGGCCAACAGAAAGCCTTCAGGAAGGAAAGGGTTTACATGCACTCTCTGGATGTGTCATCTCAACTGGGACTCTCTCTCCCACAGCCAACTCCTTTTGCAGACCATTCCAGCCTCAATCAATCAGCTGGACTCTGCCTACCTCGAGCCTCAACAGAAAAAAAGAGTCAATTTTACAAGCCTAATTTGTTAATGTGCTTTTTTAAAAAAATCAATTACCCTTTAAAAAATGCTATTTTATTTGTTTGAGGATCTAAATTTAAGATCCACCAGCAAACTGCTGAGGTTGCTTTTAAATGGTAGCAGCTACTATTGCTAGACAAGGAGATGCTGCTAATACCAGGACACACAGTACGTGCCATGCTTGGTTTCCAACACATATGTGCTCTGAATAAGATAGAGTCATGTAGCAGGCTGAGGTGTATGAAGCTGGTGTCATCTCACCTATCATGGACAGAAAGCTTCCTATAGATGAACTGCTTGAAGAGAGGCCCTGACATACAGGATATTCCTAATAGGGTCTCTCTCGACTCTTGCACTTTCCACAGATGTCACATAACAGGACACTGTCACTCTTCCTCTTTTCTTTCACTGCCCTTGGAACTTGCTCTTCCACCACTGAGAGCACAGTACCAACTGGGAAGTCAGGATGAGGGGGACAGGGTACACTTCTCAGCTGGCAGTCCTCAACCCACTGTGTGCAAGTGTCAGTGACATCCTCTCCCATTCACAGTTCTGAGCTTATTATCAGTAATGTCTGAGGAGCTCTGCTGCAGCCTGCTGACTGCTGGAGAATTTAATGAGTGCAAATTAAGAACTAGACCTAAATTGACCTAGCAGAAATAATATCCCCAGGAGACTGAAGGCCCATCTACAATGCAACAGATATTTTGCAGGAGATGTATTAAAGGCTGGCTCTAAAACAGGCATGAATACTCTCACCAGACCCAAGAGACATCGGATTTCATTGACAGCTCCAAGACAGCCCAGGAAGCCCATCAGCATGGTAAGTGCCCCAACACCGATGAGGATGTATGCACCAGTCTTCAGGGAGGGAGATGACATCTCTGTAGGAGCCAGGAGAGGGAACAACATTAGCTATTGACAAAAAAATATGCCTGCCATCACCATTTATAGAACTGCATCTATATCTACTGATAACTGTCTTTGTCTGCTCCAAACAGACTGCACAGATGTGTGCTGAACACGGTGACAGACAGATGCTTCTGGCTGTCTTTTGATGAAAGTAGACCTAAAAGCCATCCTGCAGGTCTCCAGAGTACGGAATACTCAAGGTCACTCCAAACAAATGAACCTTGTTTGGAGAAAATTATCTCCTTACTGGAATTTTACTCCCTCATGAATTTACTTCAAGTAACAGTAACAAAGATGATCTACTCCATAACTACTGTCCATTTGCTTTAGTTCCCTTTGCAATCTTCAGGGAAGCTTTCTTCCAAGTCCTAAACCCCATTTTTGGATAGTCTTTTCACTTTGAAGCACTATTTCTTGTTGTAGCCATTCTGTTTTCACTTATCCACTTCAGTCAACACTGGGACAAACTCGCTCTTAGAGTGAAACATGCAACAAGCTGCAGCTAGTACTGAGCACAGATGATGTGACAGGTTACTCAGCAAGTCTGGGTTGAATGGCTTGTGGCCAGGCACTTACCACAGGCTGTTGCAGCACCTGTGCACAACACCCTACAAACAGATGCTATTCCAGGATCAAAACAGATATAATACCCAAATTAGCTACTTTTACAAATCCTCCTAGATATCCCCTGCTATTGTTTCTAACGTCTGTACTTCTGAATGCTCAGTGGTTTTTCAACCAAGTTTAGGTCAGATGATTTCAGATTATGCTGGTGATGTCAGCCCTCTCCCCTCAGCATTTAGTACTGCAAGCAACAGAAGAAAAACTCTTACATTTGAGCTGGTCAGCTGACTATTTCTTGCAGACTATTTCTTGCATTACAGCACAAAAGTTGAAGTAATACTCTGTCTAAAAACAGTAACTAGAAACCTCATTTATCATTAAGAGACATTCCTATATCTGCAAGCTACAGAGTACAGGGGAATTCTGGATGTCCAGTGACTAATGAAAATAACATTTTTAGAGCTCAGCATTTAGTTTCCTGAGCTAAGGAAGTCTCAAGAGGCAAACTTCCTCTGAGCTTCCCCTGAAATATGTTAAAGGAGGATAATCAAGCCCCAACTGATACTCTCCCCGCTAATATATACTTCCCCCTGCTTCTGATACCTGGCACAAGCTACCAGCTTCCAAACTTTTTTTTCCCTAAAACATGCTGAAGAGAAGAAAGTTCAGTTATCAAGAAGTGAAGCAGATCCATTTGCCACACAGGTCACTTCAGCCAGCTCTCCCTGACTGGACACGTGCCACAAACCCCAGGATCCTGCTTCCTCACCAGTCCTGTGACTCTTGCTGTGCGGGTTACCTGCTGCTACGGCAAAGCATTTACTGAAGCAGCAGCCTTACAGGAGTGGCCTTCACAATCTACCCCATTCCTTCCCTCAAAATCAGCTCAGCTACCATGCAAGTCAGTGTTCAAGTTGCAGCACGTCCACAGCACTAGAAAGCAGTTGCTTTGTCAAATTCCCATCAGAAGAAAGAAAAAGGTACTTTCAACTCAAAAACCCCTTGAAGAACTGATAGTGTCAGGGGACAAGAGCCACACTTGCAGTTCTCATCTGCAATAGTCTTGTCTTGCAAGAGAAGGCTCTGAGGACATTCAACTCCTGCCTGTTTGCCATCACTCCGTGTTTTCCCCTGCGCTGGGCAGGCAGCCAAGCAAGTACAACAGGCTCCTTTGGCAGCAGCTGGGTGCCCTCCCTGATGCCTAGGTTACTAAAGCAGAGGGAAAGAGGGGCAAGGCATGGGAAAGGAAGTGAGGGGGCAGGGAGAGAGCTGATACTGGAAATCTCCAGGAAGGAAACCAAATTCTTAAATGCTCTGTTAGCAGAGATTCCAAGTAAATGGGAAGAAACAGGGCCAAGATCAGGGACTTATCCCTCCACAAGTGGCTGTAACACCTGAGGGAATCAGCTGCTGACATAGGTACTAAGCACACCTCAGACTGTGAGTGGTACTGCAAACAGCCAGGCCATGATAAGCTCCATTTAGGCTGAGTGTACTGCTTGTGCTCATGCTCCCACTTTATTAATTAACACCCTTTGCTGTGCTTCTTGACCTTCTACTACTGCAGGAGCAGGCCCAATGCCACAGCACAAAAGCAGAGTAAGGAGCAGATCTGCATGTGTGGTATTAGCAAGGGTGTCTTCTCTATCCAGCACCTTTCAAGGCAGGTCAGAGTGCTCAGCAGGACTTGGGAGATAAAGCCCTTTCCAGAATCAGTGTAGCTGGGAACAGGGCTATGAATGCCATTAGTGTTCACTCCCCCCATGCAGGCAGCCCTCCTGCACTGTCTGAAGCTGGTGCCCAACTCAGCAATTCTAAAGGCAGTGACAACAAGTAACCAGAACCACCAAGCAGAAAAGTTTGAGGTGTTTCTAGGAAAGAGCTCAAAGGAAGCAGAGCTTGTGAAAGATGGAGCTGAGATACTCATTTGCTGAAAGTCCACTTACAGTCCTCTGAAGACCAGACTCTGCTAAGCCAGCTCAGTTTTTGGTTTTTGCAGAAAGCAGAGACTCAAGACTCAAGTCAAAGTTTGTGGCTGACTTTAGGGAAAGAATGCTAAGCTTCTTGCACAATACAGAACACCTCTGATGCCCAGGGTAAGTCTCATCAAGCGTAATCAAGAGTATGTTTTAGTAGTCAAAGCACTTCAAACACACACCCTCCAAACCTGCTTCCTCTACTGCTTAGCAACAAACATACCATCTCCTTTCACTGCAGATGAAGCATCAATAAAACCAGGTACTTACTTTCTTCGGCATTTAAAACATTTAAATTGAAATAGATCATTACAGAAAGAAAACAGTGGAGGACTCGCACAACGAAACTGCATTAAGACATTGGGGACCTTTGCACATTATGGTAATAAGGAAATCATTGTGAAAACACAGAGCATGTAGTGAAAATAGGATTAAATACTGGGCCCTGTGTTTAGGACAAAATATTTGGATTGTTGGTTGAAGAGGCAGTAGTCTCACTCAGTCTGACCGTGGTGTTTCAATCAACAAGACTAAGAGGAATGCTGTGTCTCCAGGGCTGCTCCCTTTCACCGTGTGCCTGATAACAATCCCATCTTGCTAAACAGCACGTTACTGCTCAGGCTACAGATCGTGCACAAAAGTACTGCTGTTCCTAGACAACACCATGGTCAAACACAGCCCCAGAACAGAGACAATTTAGAAAAAGAAGATTAAAAAACACAGTCTTACGGAGAACTGCAATGAAACTCGTTTTGTCGGCCAGAATCCATATTCCAAATCCCAGGATCACAGCACCCAGAATCTGAAAGAGCAAGAACAAAACATACACCATTTTGTGTAAGTTATAAGCTTAGATTAATAAGAGGAGGCAGTCACTATTATCCACACTTCCAGTTTAAAAACAATCATTCCTTGGCTGTTCCCACCCATCTCCCCTATGGTACTCCTCCCAGGGTAAACAGGATTAGCACAACTCCAGGAAGAATGCCTCAGCCAACTGCAGTTTTTCACACAGTATTTTAATAGTACATAATGTTGTATAGGAGGACCATTCAAAATAGTCTGAGGAAGAGACACCCTGCTGCTAGAACATTGCTGTCAGAAGCAAAAGGTAAATGCATTGCTTCTTTGAAAAACCAAGGAAAGACAAACATTTTTTTTTTTTTTAATAGAGAAACCCAAGAGGCTTGGCCCCTACTTTCTGGTAGAATACCTGAGCCTCAGCAGAGCCAAGAATTTGGAAACATTAGCCATGGCCTCTGCCTTGCTCACCACACAGTCTTATGTAGGGCAAGGATTAGTAGAGCAACGCGTCCCTGTGAGGACTCAGCTGAATCCAGACACTGAAATCAGTAGCCAAGAAATGCTAAAATTCTCCTATCTCACTTTGAAAGGTGAGGGAAAGCATGCTCTGTTTTAGCCTTCATGTATCAGCAAGTCTTCAGGTTTGATAAGAAGCTGAAAATTGTGCTGTTCAGTCAAATAGGACTGGAAAACACTTGTGCAATGGTCCAAAACAGGCTTTGAAGAAACAAGGAATGGACAAGAACTGCAAGTGGATTGCAAGCAGCTGTTCTCACATCAGCAGGATTTCAAGATAGGATGAAGTGAAATAAACTAACAGGGCTAAAGAGAGATTGCAATTCTGTGCTTCATTAGATAATGTTTTAATACTTGGGAGACATGGGAAATGCCAAACCATCACCCAAAGCAAGCTGGCAGAGAGGGCTGTATGGACAGGCATTGGCTCCACACTTTGAAAGTTTACACTAAGCTTCAGCTGCTCATAAAAAGAAGCTTTTCTGAACAAAGATAAAGCCACAGTCTGAAACAAGCTGCTTGCAAGCTTTCCTGTCTTGGCAGAAGATGCATCGTGTAGTTAGCTCTGGAGACAGCATTAGAAAGTAATCAAGCAAGCTCCCACCTACAAAGCATACTGACTCAGCTACAGAAAGCATGTAGCTGCTGTACCCCAGAAAAAAAGAATTCCCCCTTGCCTTATGTCCCAACATGCTGCTTTTACAATGCTTAGTCTGCTGATCAAGCCAGAAAGGCCCCTTGAACATGCAACAGCTGGGACACCTAAAAATTCCTCTCAAACTTGGTAGTATCAAGAACTGTTGAATTGACAGTTTAAGACAGTCTCACATTTCAACTATAGCTTTAATAAACATTTGTTTTAACAAAGATGCAAACCGGGCTGTATGTGACATCCCTTTTGGCTCACTGACCCTGATATGTCACCTAAGTTTTGCTGTTGTTGACAAAACACAGAAGGGCTGCTGAGCAGAGTTCCTGAGAAGTTATTTGTTATGAGGTGCTCAGACTATCCAAGGCCTGTTTTCACTCTGATCTTTGCTCCAGTCCACAACTTGTGCATTTGCCAGGAGCTGCTATGGAAAACACTACAAGGGGAAGGCAGGGAGACAATAACTACAGGCAGGGAGAAAATACTGTCCCATTAACAAGAGTGTATTTACTTCCTATCAGGATAATATCTCTGCTCAGCATCTTCAGGAGTTTGCATTGTATAGCAAGGCTGCTTCTGCCACTGGCTGGGCTTCAGACCCTCCATAGAAGAAATCACATCTGCTTTCCATGGAGTTTAATTCCTCTGTTCCACTGCTTTAAACTCCTGAAGTGGGGAACAGATGTCTTCCCTCCTCCCTGGGGGGTGGAGGTTTCACACCCAGATTCAGCAAAATGTCCTGCTACACCCAAACCAGAAGGATACAGATCCCTCATTACAGGGTCAGCAGTTTCCCACAGAGAGGTAGTCAAGAGGGGCTTGGAAAAACCGAGCTGTGATGGAGCTGACTCATCTTGCTGGAAAGAGCAATTGGGGGTTCCCAGCTCTCCTTCCCCAGCGCTGCTTTCCTGCATGCTCAGATTGTGTGATGCAACACTAGAGCTGCCACAGGGGTCAACAGAAAGGCTCTACAACTCCAGGCTTTGCTTTAGGTAGCAGCCTTCTGCTGCATTTACAAAGGATTTTAGAAGCAGGAAAGACAGCTATATATTCCAAACAAATAGTTTCCAGAGACTGTTAAACTTGTCTTGCAGAGCTGTCTTCCCTTTAAGGAGAAGCATGTGCTGCAGCACGTGTCTGCTAGCCAAGAAGGCAGACGTGTTAAATTCTGATTAGGAAACTCAGATTATACTCCAAGCTTATCTGGTATCTTTTCTAGCAAGCAGGCAGGCAGCCCAAGTAACCTTCTTCCCTTCAACCAAAGCAGGTCAAACCCCTCCCTGAAGTAAATCTCCAATGCTGCAAAATACCACTAAGTCCCTGAACTACTTCAGCTACAGCAAGCGACCTTCTCGCAGACCTCGAGCTGTAGAGAAGTGCTATTTCAATGACTAACTTCTAAAAAGAGTCGCCAGCACCTCTCTAAAGGCTTCAATCATCAGCAAGGCTGAAGAGCACACTTTAGGGCTGGCCTGCACGGGGTGCAATCACATAGGCTCAGCTCAAGGTCCAGAGCAGACACAGGGCTCTGTCAGCACCCTTGGTGCTCACCTTTGCTCAAGCACCCTCCTCACAAAGCTCAGTAGCTTCAGGAAACCAGCACAAGGCATTCTGTGCTGAGAGCTCACAGCAACTCAATACAAGCAGTTTCTCTGCTAATTAATATAGCTCTATCACACTGTATAAGCTCAAAAAATCTGCAACTACCCTCCCCAATTCAGACCCTGAACAACAGTAATGGAAGAACATCTCAGGTCACCTACTTCCTATGAAATGGAGAGAGTAATGTATGCCACCTTCCCCAACATCTGGCACATGCAAAAAGCCTGCCCTCAGTCAAGACAGAAGCACTCCCAAAATCTTCACTCTAGAGAAGTGTCAAGCTGAGCCAGAACACAGTGGCTTTGGATACCTCACTTTGACAGAGCAGTCCGAGGGGAAGACAATGCCTGTGTTGCACAGCAGGGTTAAAGAGCTCATTTAAAGCAGCTTCTCCCTTTAGTCAGCACAGACCTTCTCACAATCCTATCCTAAAGTTCTTACTCTCCAGGTCCAGCTCAGTGAATCAGACCAGCTTTCCACAAGAGGGAGGGGGCTGAGTGCTACACCCAAGGAGTTGGCTTGGAGCAGGGCATGCACAGGACAAAGAACAGCTACTTCCAATCACTTGCCACCCAGACAGGAGTACTCAGCCTGGAGGTCTCCAGGACTCAGAGAGGGATTCAGCACCTGCCATCCTCACAGTCTTGCAAAATATAGGAAAGTGCAGCATGGATGTGGGTCAGCCCAACAAAGCAGTTCAACTCTGCCTCCTGAGACCATACCACTCCCCACAGGCTGCCTGCAGCCATGCCTGGCTCAGCAGAGCAGGGAGAGAAAGAAAACGTGGAATAGAGATGCCACAATGACCCTAGACAGCATACAGCAAACACAGTGACAGTGTTTTAAGGTACAGCAGTATTTCAGGCTGTCATCTTCCTCCTCTCTTATATGCTAGGCTGGCTTTCTTGAAGAGAACTTTCTCTACACAGAGATTAGCTAATGAACTCTGACCGAGGTTTGGGCATTAAGGAAAACTAGACAGTGGCCAGATACTGAGCTTCAGCAAGACTCAAACACTGTCTTAACAAATACAGCTCTGCTTCCCAGGGTAGACTGGCTGTTATATGCTGCTTAAAATTTATCATTTCTTCAAGAGAGGAGAGAGACTGAATGATGATATCTGTAGAGGAGTCCTGCACTAGTAGAAGGACAGGCCTGGACTCAGATGATTTTTTCCTATCTTTAAAGTGGACTAAATCATACTCAGGAAGACCTAGTGGCACTTGAAATACCTCTCCTCTCCCTCCTAAGAACCTTTCCCATAGATGCTCTGAGCACCCCTGACTTCAGACCATTAGACTGCAGTTACCTACTCTTGGAATGGAAGGAAACACAGAGAGCAAAGAGCAAGCACAGTAAGCCAAGGGAAACCAGATCCAGATGTGCCTCAAGTTCACCCTGTGTGCTACCAGCACAGGGCAGCCATGCAGGAAGCAGGAGTGAAACTGTGCACAGGGACAGAGACCAGAAAGCAGTGCTCACCTTATCATGATTCACTCCCCTCCCTTCTCTCCCAGCTTGACCCCTCCTTTTCCTTACACTCTGCACAAAGGATACCGATATGAGACAGGCTATTTTCTTGCTGACATGTGGAAAGCTGAAACCTTGCACTTCCCCACTACACCATTCCATTGCAAGAAGGTATCACTAACTGTACCATCGCTGCCCACAGGACATACAATATCCAGGCAGCAGAAAGATGCATGCAAGAATGTGTGTGGCCCTCCCAGACCCAATCTTTTCCAAAAGGAGTTAGTCTTTTGCTAAACTTCACACTTGAAAATAACTGCACCCAGTAGGCTGTTTTATTTCCCCAGACAAGCCTGTCCCAGTCTCCCTCACCTCCCAACTCCATTTCAAACAGGAGACTTGGACTAATTCATCTTGTCACAAATCAAAACCAGCCGTTGGGACTCAAACAAAATTAGAGTTGCTCTTTGAAGCCTGGCTGGCCTACTTAGGAGGGCACTGCCATTACTTGGCAGGTTTTGTAGCTTTGCTGCTCAGGGACAGTTCAGCTGCTGCTCCAGATGTGTCAGAGAAAGTAGTTACAACTACCCTCCTTCCAGAAAGGACCCATAGCTCCTGCTTTCCCTTCCCAATGCAGGAATAGAGCTGTGTGCACTGGAGGCAGCAGATGGCTGCTGGGAGTGGAGCTGCTTGGCATACCTGAGACAAACACAGGAGCTCTGACATCCCCCAAATTCAGGAGTCCCCTCCTTCCAAAACTCTGGCTATTTTATTTAATGAACACACTAGGCCAATACCCAGAAAAAAAAAACATCTTCTAGCTAACTTCGGTCCAGGCCTTCCTTCTTACTCCACAGATGCTCAAAATACTTACAAGGAAGAGGAGATTGAAAAGGAAGAGGAAGTACTTGGTGACTTTTAGGCAGCCAGACCCCATCTTCTTTCACTTACAGGACCTAAGGGGAAAGCAGAGAGACAAGGAGTTATGTTACACGCAGGTCCTCTGGGCAGCTTCAGAGCAACACCCTTACCCTGCGCAGAGCTCTGGGCTGTCTGGTGGACCTCAGAGCACATGCACAGACAGCACAGAATACCAGAGTTGCCTTTTCAGGACAGTAAAACAGGACACCAGCACCACACTACAGTCACTGCTGCCAAGATCTCCTGGAGAGTGACACAGAGCTATTAGCAGTTACAGAAGAGATCTAATCACAAATACACTGCTAATTCCATCACTATTTATATGGACTTTGCAATAGTAGCATCAATCAAAACACCAACCCTAGCTACTCCTTCTGGTGGTGAAAAGTGATGCAAGCTACTTTAATTCCTTGACAGCAGTAAAAGAGATGCATGGAGCTTCTGGAGCAACACAGATAATTAAAGGCAACAGAGACTATTAAGGGGATGGAGCACCTCTCTTATAAAGACAGGCTGTGAGAGCAAGACCTGCTCAGCCTAGAGAAGAGTTGACTGAGAGGGGACCTCATCAGTATCTGAAGGTAGGGTGTCAGAGGATGAACCAGGCTCTGCTCGGTGGTGCCAAGTAACAGGACACCAGGCAACAGGCAGAAACTGATGCACAGGAAGTTCCACCTGAATATGAGGAAGAACAATTTTGCTGTGCATGTGACCATACACCAGAACAGATTGCCCGGGGAGGGTGTGGAGTTTCCCTCAACGGAGATGTTCAAGAACCATCTGGATACGATCCTGTGCCGTATGCTCTCGGATGACCCTGCTTGAACAGGGAGGTTGGACCGGATGAACACAGCAGTCCCTTCCAACCATTCTGTGATTCTGTCAGCTTTCCTGCTTCTCCTTCCTGGCCCAGAATCAGTTGCTTCCCACATAAACAATGGAGAACTTTTAAGTTCCTTAAAATTTGCTCTACCCAGCTCCTTGCTCCAAACACACCATGTCACTTTAAGAATCACCAGCCAGAGGAAGAGCAATATCAAGCTGGGATCACAGCCCTAAGAGAGAGCAAGGTCAGCAAGGTTCTCTGCTGTCAGCCTCGGTGTACCAGGGATCACCAGAGCCCAGTCCATTCTTTTGTTCCAATCAAAGGCTTTCGCTTAATCCTATTAAATATTTAGGTTAACTCTGGAGCTAAACTGGTATGTGGCCTTGTTGTAACTGGCTAGCCTTCACAACAAGCAATGGTCACTCTCAAACTACCAAGAGAGAACACAAGACTGAACTTTGTGGCTCAAGCTGCTGCTCTAACTTCAGGGAATGCCATGGCTAGAGACCGTGCTAAGCTCATCACTGCACAGCACCTAGCAAGATGTTATTGAGATGGGAAGCAGAAGAGATATAAAATGTCAGCCAGCTGTGCTGCAGGCTGGTCTCAAATCTCGTCTGTATAGCAGTCATTGCACCTAAGGAGCTCTTACTGCACAGCCAAGTTAGCAACAGTTTTTCTCAATCAGTTTTTCTTCAGTTAACTCCTCAGGTCAGAGGCCATAAAGCCAGTTGCACCCAAAAGTAAGTCCTTCAAATGAGCCAAGGAAAAGTCCTGTAATAGTTTCTGGTCCATATGTACACCAAATATCAAACACACAGCATTGCCATTTTCAGTGCCCTGGGTGCAGCCATTACCATGATGCACTATACAACAGCTGCATCACAACCTAGGAAAAGAGTGAAGGCTCTCTGTTTGCAGAATTCCTCCTTTCTTCTGCAAGAGAAATGTTCTCTCAGGCCACTAGTCCTGGAAGGTACCAACACCTAAGGCTACACTTGGAGAGGATAACTAAGATGTAAATTTTCCCATCTGGCTGGCTTGCTTGCTGGCTTCACCACAGACACATCTCCTCTTAACAGGATCACAAACTGGAGCCTGGCAGTCTAACCAGAATGCAAAGGCAGCCAGATCCCTAGGTGATGATGAATTTCTCTTGTGGGAGTTACAACTGTCGTTCTCTTCTTTAACCTAGCCAAGAACTAAGCTAGGTAACAACTTCCTGCACAATGCACTGGACTTCTTACCTTAAGACATCTGATCGCAGGTGCAATCCTCCTAATTTTCAAACTGCAGGGGCAAGTTCCAGTACTCACCGCCTTGCTTTCTAGCACTAAAAGCCGTATGCTGCCTATTTAAATTCTGCCCACATTGTTTTGATTTGTCAGGAAAACAGATTTGCAAAGCTGTTAAGATCTTTATAAAAGTTATTTCAGCTAATTAAGCAGAAAAACAAGTTTACTGGGGAAGAAGATATGCCTGAGATAACAAGAGTAAAATACTGCTTTCAGGGCTCTTCTACTCATAGCTATTTGTTAAAGGCATACTATCTTCAATGTTTACTAAAAATACAACCCCAAAACAAACATGAAACCCCAACAGCATTATAGTAGTATGTGCTATTCTCTTCTTGCCACAGGGCAGTGTATCTCTTTCATAGCTCCTAGCCATAAAGTAATTCAAAGTACAGTTTTCATGTTAAGAGAAAAAGCATCTTAAGGTTTTGCTTTGAGCTTTTAAGATACTTTAGAGCTTCACTGAAATAGAACAGATTTTCCAGTTTTCCATTCTTTGCAAATTAACTTCCTTTTGTCCACGACATCAATGAAACCCCTCAAAACTCCATATTCTAAAATTGCACAGTCATGAGACCAGCAACACTGTCATACAGTAGAAGCAGAAGCTCAACAAAATTTGAGACAGGGCAGGTTTGGAAGCAGATGAGCTTGGAGTTAGCACAACCAGGCATATCCAAATGCCACTTGGCACCAAAAATCCAACTTAAGTACCATAGCTAGTGCTGCAGTAAAAAAGCTGAAGTTTGTTTTCTGAAATTGGTCAGGTTTTGAGCCTTAATGTCTTATAGCAATGCATGCAGAGGTTAAACACATGAAGTCTGCAGCTTTCAAATACCACTGATTTCCACAACTATTTGTTTTTCCCTCTCCACTTCTACTGCTTTGACCATTTGAATTTTCATCCCCAGGCAGCAACAGCCATGCTTTTCAACAATCCTGTACATACACATCCAAATTTTCCCTGTCATTCTCCAGACTGATGCCAGCTCTGTAGAGGATTTCACAAGATACCATTAGCTTGCAGAATGGTATTTCTTCCAACCTCCCATTCTCCATCTTGTGAAGATATTCAGGATTACTTATGCAGTGTGTTGCTTTGAGGCACTACTGCCAAAAACTTGGTTGTCAACACAGCCTGGTCAGCTGCTGTGAAGTTGATCCAGGATGTTTCTTAGCCCAAGGTTCAGACCCAGGACCTGAAGGAAGAACTAATTCCAGGAAGGCATCAAATTGATCCAGAACTCAGGGGTTTCCTACCAGGAAGGAAGGGAACAGGTCTTCACAGGCCAGACTGGCACCAGGGGAGGACTTCCTGTCCTCTCCATGATCTCCAGGGCTCAGGCCCATCATTCCCCCAGCAACAACAATGACAGCAAGACCCTCATGTGGAGCAGGAACATAAAATCCAGGACATTGTGTGCCTGATGAGATGCAGACAGAGGCCTGCTTTGTTAACAACTGCAGAGGAGTCCCACCACAGCTCAGAGATTAACTTATTTTGTTACAGGAGCCTGTGAAACTCCCAGTCCCCCTCCTGTACAAGGTGACCACGGAGAAGGACAGGTGATTTGGGGAGAGCTGAATACCTCTGCCTCCTGACCTCACCACTGGCCACAGAGGCAAGAAGGGGAAAATTCATGTGCAGACATTATAACCACATCAGTCAAGGGGCAGAGAGGCTAAGTTAATTTTTAATTGTGATTCTGCTCTATCCAATTAGATCCTGTACTGCCTCACCCAGCAGGCACTGCATGCTTGGTGCTCAGTGAAGTTTATGATATTTGGCCCAGGCTAGTTCTGTACATGCCTGGGCCACACTGCTCTGCTGGGAAGGGCTCAGCCCTGCTCTGCAGCACCATCCTTGCACTCACTCTGCAGGTTTCTCCCTGATGAGGTCTGGCAGCTGGAACACCTCAGCTGCCAAGTTACTGTGCAGCACAAATAAGGGGCTCATTTATGAATGCAGTGAAATAAAAGAACCACAAAACAAACCAGAGCAGAACAGCTGTGGAAATCACTGTCTCAGCAGATTTACAAAAAAAGTGCAAAGATCATGCAAACCCTTAAGGAGAGCACACATGTTCCCAAGATCACTGAGCTCTGACAGTCAGCCCCAATACTCCAGCTCAAGCAAAGACTGTACCTACATAGCCTGAGAATGCTGTCCCCTCTTCTCCACATCCTATTGCTTAAGGACAGGAAATGACTGGTTACAAAGAAGCCGCAGGTTGTTTCTGTGTACTTTGACCAGCTGCTTCCCCCAGCACCCCTCAGGCTCTAACACCACGGGACATAAAACAAAGGTAGACCCTACAGGATGCACTATTACCAACATCTACCAGGCTAGGATGAGGTCAAACCAGTGACAGATTAGGCTTTCACAAGCTGCTACTTCCATTGCCCCCACAAACACCTCCAATGCCCTGTAAGGTCAGCATGATGGCTCACATCTGCTATCCCTCCTGCCTGCTCAAGGAGAAACTGCCAGTTTGACAGATGCAGAGATGCAGCAGCCAGCATTATGAACTAAGGTTCTGCAACATACCCTAAGGCTCCTGATCCTCCTTCACATCTTGCATCTAATCTGGAAACGGCAGGATCTTTGGGTGAAAGTCCAGCTGAGGCACTGAAGCAAGCTCCAAAGCAGCCTCAGCTGATCTCAAGCACTGCAGGTGTTTCTTGAACACAACAAGCAAGCACCACCTTCCTCATTTAGGTTAAGTCTTATGCATTGCAACAGGTCATTTCCCTCAAGATATTATAAGGTTGGACACTTAAAATACCTAAATCTGTCCCCGATCCAGTCTCACCTCCTTGTCTTTTCTTTTTCACACTACAACACTGGCCAAAGTTAGCTGGATTCATTTGCAGACAGATTGACCAATAGATCCTGGAGATGGAACTCCCACTGTGGTACTCAGGTTGCACAACTATCTCCCCCTGCCCAAACTAGCAGGTGTGTCGCTAGGAAGAGACCAGCATGCTGCTGGTTCCATAAAGATGTTTATCTGCACAGTAATTTGCACGAGGCTGAGGCCATTTGAAGGCCAGTGCAGTTACTTTTTACAGTATTATCCCAATCCAGAAGCAGACTAGATGTACAGCTGGATAGAGACCCACAGAAGCCAGCACACTAGAGCTGCTCACTAAATGGCCACTTCCCAGCTCCAAAGCAGATATCCTCATGCAGGAGAGACTGGGGAAGGGGCAGCTCACAAAGCCATGGGGCTGAGGAGGTCATTCTTTGCAGGATTCTGAACCCTTGCACCCCAAAGCCCAGCTGCTTCTCTATCCATGCACATGCAGAGCAGACATTTGGCAATCAGAAAGACTTCTGATCGTGACTGATGAGACAGGACAGCTTCACACAACAGTACCAGTTAATGAACAATGACAGAGTTACTAAGTCTCCTGTTAACCAGGTACATCACTGCCCTCAGGGCAGGGACTGTAAGTTACAGCCCCATTAACATACAAAGAATATCCTAAGGAGTTCATCTTGTTGACATTAATATACAAAGGCCTTGGACTTTCAGTACACCTGGGAGGTACATCTTGTCTCTGGCAAGCAAATAACCACAGAGCTGATGAATGACCCAAGTCTGAATTCACTGAACTTTCCTTTAAGCTTCACTGAGATAATACCAGCTGCGTAATGACCTTGGGAACATAAACAAGATTATGTTTGTCGTGGAGATTTTCCAAATAGCATCTCTTCACAAGTTATAAAGGAAGGATTGAGGGAGAAGCTGGATCCTAAATATTAAGGTACATATATTACATATTTTATATATATATATTTATATGTGTGTATCTCAATGATA
Source organism: Passer domesticus (assembly GCF_036417665.1). Classification (NCBI taxonomy): domain Eukaryota; kingdom Metazoa; phylum Chordata; class Aves; order Passeriformes; family Passeridae; genus Passer; species Passer domesticus. Next base: position 40,637,720 of record NC_087479.1, read on the forward strand.
TAGATACAGTTTCTTTTTGAAGGAAAGCGTCAGTACAAGTAGAAAAGTATTTCTGCATACTACAAATTTTGAAAAGAGAACAAACCAGACCCTCTCTTATTCCATCTATTACTAGAGAGTTTCTTCTTAAGTAGAAGTAATTGTCTCAGTGGTAGAGGAGATGGTCTGAGGGCTAAGCAGAGAGACCAGCACAGCTACATCAGCCTGCAAACTGCAGCATCACACTTAATTTATCTGCAAACTTTGAACTACCAGCACAGACATGTACAGTGAGACCCTAACAGCATCTGCAAGACATCTGCAGGACAGAGACTCAAACATGCATACAGTCCCTCCACATTTGCTACTCCTGGGGCAAAGCGAGCAGACTAGAGCAAGGCAACAGCTGACTGCAGGTACTGCAGAAACACCACTGGAAAGAACAGATTTCTCAGCAACAGTTTCTGAGGGAACTTATCAGCTCACAATGCAAAGGCAGACTTGCTCCTGGTGCACCTGGTAAGACATGCAGCTTTTCTGACTTCTACAGTTAATGTACTGTTGTGTGAATTATCTGACTAGCAACTGCATTCCCCAGCAAGACCCTGGATTAGAAAGCACCTGTAGGACTTCCTACGATGGCACAGATTTTTCAGTATGTTTTATCACAGCAAGCACACATTGCGTATTTCGCAAAAAGGAAATGCGTATTTTAGAAATGTACTTCTGATGCTCGACAGGAAGTGATCAGATATTTATAAACCACTATCATATCGTCGAAAAGAAACCAAGCTCACAGTTCAGTATCAAAGAGCAGCAGAGGTTTTAGAAGCGTCTGTCTTTATCTCTATGTTTACAAGCCGTGTAACACATTTTGAGAACATCTGGCCTTCACACTTCAGCTTGAAAGCCAACATTTAAGTAGGTCTTCAGTCCCTACAACTGGCAAATTGAGAAAGTTCTTTGCTATTTTCAGCCTACACACTCATGCTTGCACAGCATGACAGTATTTGCAGGACAGTCTTTCTCTGATTTAAGCAAAACTTTCCATACATCAAGACCAAAGATAGAACTGCCAAAAATGGGAGGAAAAACCCAATCCCAAACCCAACAAACTGTCCCAGAAGTCATTTGATTCTCCTCTCCCCCTACAAAAAAAAAAAAAAAAAAAAAAAAGTAGACGAAATTAATCAACTTACCAAAAATAGCAAACAGAAGAAATAGCCAAAAGTACAGTTTAGTGGACTTTCTCTTTTTAATTACCACGTATTAGAATGTTAGTTGTGCAACAAGCTCCACAGGTCAGGTCCAGAAATAGGTCTCCACACTGACTAAAGCCAGCACACAATGCAGTAAAAATGCAGAGTTTTCACAAAACTGGTTGGGCAACTCTGTCACTTGACTACATTGGCTCTTTAATCACTTCAACAACGAGACCAGCTCAGCTTTGTTTTCTGCACTTGGAGCTGCCAGGCTGCAAACCTAACCTCTGAAATGGATGTGCCCACCAGCTCCCACTGCCATCTGTCAGTGGCACCAGTGTGTCAAAAGCAGTCCCCCTGCTCTGGCCTGCCCCACACTCCCCCCACAGTGGAGCAAAACCTGTGAGCAGGACCTGCACTCCAAACTGCAGCAGGGAGACCAGCAGAGACAAGGAGTATTCTGCTTACCTGATAAGCCTCTCCCCAGCATGGTCCTGCAGCCCAGGGGATGTTTCTGTTTCCCTGTGCCAGGGAAATCAGCCTGGAAATCCCAGGTGCAAGTACCTGCACAGGACAGGCTCCCTTCTCATGCAAGCAATGCCTTGGAGGTCAACAAATTTCCTCCAAGGAGTTGCACAATATCCCTCCCAATGCCACTTGGCTTGGAGACACCTTCCTGAGACTCCGCCAGAGCACCCAAAAGCTACCACAATCCAGGCAGGAAGAAAGCCTTTTTTCCTATTTTATGAAACATAAACACAGACTGTGAGACTTAGGTAGGAGCCAGGTAGTGTAACTGATTTTTATCTTTCCTTCCTCCTCCTCCCCCCATAAAATTCAAGAGGTCAAGGTCGAGGACTTTTTACTGTAAAGTTCTCTTTCCAAACAAACTGGTTTTCAGTTACTTCCATTTTCTCAGATGCTAGGGCAAATAACTAGTGGGTGGTTAGATTCAGCACACCCATGACAAACATGTTGTTGAGAAGTTACAGCATCTGCTTGACCTGGGAAATGAGGTTTCCTACTCTCTTGGTTCTTTTCAGGAATTAGCAGAGAAAGTAGTTTTATTTTAAGGGCAGGAAGTTTTCCACAGCTTAGCAACTTGCACAACACTTTAACAAACAACTTCTCTCTCTACCTGCCCTCTGCTTATTGAGTCTTCAGACCTCACAGCTCCACAGACAGGTGGATGGGGCTGAGCAGAGCCTGGGCACTGGCACCTGGCATAGGAAGGAAGCTGAGCTTACCCAGCACCACTGCCAGTCATTCCAGGTTCTGCTGGAGTTAATTTCTTAGCTGAAGACAGACACTTCTAAAAGTCAAAGCACTAGAGATTGCCTATTCCAAAGGGCATAGGGCAATGAGCACTCCCTTGTCCTTCTCAGATTAAACCTCTGGAGGAGCTCAGACACCCTGCCAAACTGTTCTGACTCACCAGAGCAATGAAGTTCCTTGCATGTGACAGCCCACTGGAGAATGGAAGTGTTCTCTGGCACCAGGATTCTAACCAAGACCTCTCCCTCTAGACTACATCCACATGCTCTCAAGTGGCAGAAAGAAAAAAAAAAAAAAAAAGAACAACAAACAAACCAAAAACCCAATACCACAAAGCAAACAGAAGAGGCCTCTGGCTTATTTTTCCAAATGAGCTTTAGAATTAAGTGATCTTCCTTGAACAACAGAAGAGACAGGCTAATAGTGTACTTTAATCATATGACATGCTTTGTATGATAGCAAGGCATTGATCTAAAGAAGCTGAGGCTTTAACCCTTTAGCTCACAGATTAAGCAGAGCCGGAAGAGTACTGCAAACCCATCATGACTGGAAGGTGAAAAGAATTCCTACTGGCACAGGAAAGTGCCTCAGGCCACAAGAGGATACATCTTTTGGCTTGTTATGAGAAACAGTCCTTTTACTATTTGCAATTTTTGGAAACTTTGGTTTTGCCAAATAGACATTTTGCTAAAATTTAGCTACTTAACCACTCCTGTGCCTTGGTAGTACATTGGCACTGCTACCTGGGATTCCAGAGCAGAAGAGCACAGACCAGCAGCTGTAACAATCAACCCCTTCAGCTTTGTCTGCCCTACCATCACCATGGGCCTCCAATCTGAAGGCCCCCACTGCAGGCTGGCAGTACAGGAATCAGAAGTAGAGGATTCCTGCTAGATTCTCACACAAAGTACCTCATGACCTCTCCCAGGTTTGCATACCAGAGCAGACAAGGGAGGCAACTCAGCCAAGCCATTTGTTACAAGCAGGCAGGGCCAGCTGAGCCTGGGGTCTCCAAACCCTGTGGAACAGAATCACACACACTGTGTGCTGTCACTGCGTGTGGCAGCAGTGACACAGCCACAGAAGTTTGCTCCCTGACCCAGCCTCTGCCCCAGAAGAAGCTGTACTTCCACCAGACCATGCCAGGATCACAGGAGACCTTGTGCCCTGCTGGAGCGTGGTCTGCCCTGCTGACATGGGGAGCATTGTCACAGACAGTCTGAGGATGAACATTTCACAACATCCTGAGTTTCACGCCACAGATGCCACTTGACACTACCAAAGGGTATGAATGAAAAGAGAAAGCTGGAGCTATAAAAAGCTCCAGGAAAAAGGAAGGGATTCTGTCTCAAGCAGCCCCGGTTTCCAAAATGATGACATACAGAGGGCAGGAGGGCAAGAAAAACCCTGAAGTGCAGGACTTTAAAACACAGATATTTTGAGCCATTTCTTGCTACTCAAAAACATTCACCTCAACCACATTTTCCCTCTCCAACATCATGGTAAATAATACGAAGAGTTTCATTTTGTAACTGGCAAGAACCTGGCCACAATAGCGAAACCCCTTGCTGCTCTGATCACTCTGAGGATGCCACACAGAAGCTATTTCAAACCTTGCTCTGGAACAGTCAGTCCCAACAGGGGCTGCTGTACAGTCTCTCAGATGTACAGCAGCATTGTCTAGCACTTTTTCCTTTCACCTTTAGAGAACACTTGCTGCATGCCAAGCTCTTCTGACAGGAGACAGAAAATGGAAAAGAAAGCAACACTGTACAGCAGTAAAGAGCAACTCAGTGAGGAGCAAGAATAACACAGCATGAGCTGTTACAAAAACTGCAGCGAAGCTGCTTTGTTCCCAGTCTAAGCATTTTAGGAAGTGAAATGCCACAATAAGAAATCTCAGCGAGACAAGGCTGGAAGGCACAGGGGTCCTCTAGAAAACATTCAGCCAGCTGGAAGAGATACTCAAAGACTTTTGGTTGCCCTTCTATGAAGATGGTCCTGAACTCCAAGGCCGGCTGCAATACACAGAGGTGTTTTGCTACCCTGATGATTGTTACATTACCATGCAGGTAATCCCAGCAGAGTTAACTGGAGCAATACAAAAACACTGATTAGTGACAGATCTGCAACCTGCAGTTAAGATCACTCCTCCAACACCACCCAAAAAAAAGAAAATAATCAATCAAGCCTTCTAAGCAATACATGTGTAGGTTCTGGACAGAAGTGTTTCAAGCCAGGAAGAACAGACATATGGGATAGGTTCCCTAGGAATTTGGCAGTTAAAAAAGACAGCAAAACTTTGAAAAGCTGGGTCTGTTTTGGGAAAAAGAGGGGCCCCCTTGGAGTCTGCAGACCTATGCACAATGGTCTGGAAAACAGGTTCAGCTGAACCTGAACCAAGAGAGGCTGGGTGGCCTTTTCTTTCCTGAAAAGGTCTCCTTTTCTATATTTAGAGCATAAATATTTCCGAAGACTATTTGATGGAGGAATTCTAGAAGAATAAGATGGAAAAGAGTAGTTCAGAGGCATTTACTTTAAAATAAGAAAGAACTCAGAATAACTCATTTACAAATAATCCAATGAGTCTCAGTGCATACATAAATGCTCCTATTTCAGGGGGAAAAAATGCAGGCTGTTCCATCTTTAATCAGTAAATCATGATTGAGGCTACGACTACTTTTTAATAGGATTGCAGACACAATTTTTTCTTGCTTGCCTCTGTCCCACCCTATTATTGTCTCTCCTTTCACAACCCACCTGGTTTTACTTCACATCAGCTCCACAATTTTTAATCAAGCCACACTCACCAATCACCCAGAACTACAGCAAAGGGTCTCATGTATGCTACCTGGGCAGGCTGTGGTTGTCACACATGGCTCCCTCTACCCCCAGCATACACATCCACCCCTGGCTAGGGCAGCAGCTTGAAACCCAGCCCAGCAAAGCCCCATTGCCTGCTCCTCCTCCCACCCGTCACAGGGCACCAGGGCTGACATCCCGGGCACAGGAATAACCTGTGGAATAACCATCAGACAGCACCACAGTAACACAGCTGCTGACCGCCTCAGCTCACACGTGGCTCATACGTGGCTGCTCTTCCTGACAGCAAACACCCTGTGGCACAGGCTGTCTCTCTTCTGGGCAAACAGGGAGCAACTGTTTACGTTCCCATGGGACAGCACTGGGTGCATGGCCACCTACTTGCAGACACACCAGTGGGTCTTTCCAGCTGACAGCTGGGATAGGAAGAAGTTTCCTATCTGCCTGAAGCTACCCAAAGAAGGAACCTAGTGTTTTACTACAGGATCAGGTCTAAATCGCTGCCACAATAGCCTTCAAACTGCAACATGATGGACTGGTAATGAATGCAGAAGCACTCAGGCTGAGGCCACCAGCACCAAATCAAAGAAGCCTTTGAGGTCCTGGACTTGGGAATTAAAGCAACTTGCCATTCCTCAAAATAGCCCTTCCTTGAAATAGTCTCTTCTGCCAAGGCAGCAGCCAGTTTGATGCAGTTTTTGACATTAAAAAATTCCCAAGAAGTTTTGGCAACTGCCTTTTTGTCACCTCAGTTTCATTCCAGGAAGCCCTGAGTCAGAACACCTCCCCCAGCAAGAAAGGGCGAGAGGAAACTCTGACATTTCAGGTCCTCTCACATCAGGCAGGAGAAGCACCAGCAGTTGTGGGCATCACCAACCCCTCAGGAGCAGCCAGGACCACCCCAAATATAGCTGCACTTGCACAAGGTCTTCTCACCCTTGGAGGATCTGGTGCAAAGGATCTGCTGAGCTTCTTTTGAGCCAGCAACCCCTGCAGCAAGACCCACTTGGAGGGAGAGGCTGGGGATCACTAGCAAGGCTGATCTATCACACAAGGCTCCACTTCCCCACACCACCAGCCTGCAGGAACTCCTCTTGTACCTGAAGCCTCTCCCCCCACTCCTGTGCAGGCTCCTCAGAGGGGTGAAGCAGACCCCATGAGAACCAGGGAAGGGCTGTGCCTTTACCTTGTTTCACACGGCTCACCAGGGCTTCTCCACACAGCTGTGGTCTAGCACTGTTCCACACAGCAGTTGCTCAGCAGAAGTCCTCTCTAATTAAAAGAGCTTCCTTGGGGAATAGGCAGATTTACTGCACAGCTCAGAGCACTGTTTAGCTATTCCATGTGCATAGCTGCAAGCTGGCATCAGAAAGGGACCTGAATGCAAAGAAGAGTCCAGCAGCTTCTAAGACTGTTGGGAAAGTACATTTAGGCAGCTGGAGTTTTATCTGGTCCTCCCTCCCCTGAAAGACTTCAGAGGTGAGAATAATTAGAACTCCTGCCTGCCTTTTAAGCCCCCAGTTTCTTCAATCATGCAGCACAGATGCTGCAGAACAGTTCCCATATCTGTTTGGTCAGTGCAATACACAAGGCAGCAGCAAGAGTAAACAGCCTTGCTAACCTGCAGGTCAGCAGTCTGTCTCCTTAATCTGAGTCCTGCTCTGCTTCTGTGTTTTACAGGGATCCTAGCTCCATGACACAATAAAGGAAGGGGACCAAGAGGCCGAGGAAGCACACTGGGAAGTTGAGGACATTCCAGCAAAGCCACTCAAGATTGACTCATTACCATCAACTTCAGTCCACGACAGACATGACAAATTCCACAGCAGGCAAGAGGACACTTTGGGCCAAAGCACCACATGAAAGAAGCCCCAGAACCAATGCAGCCCTGGAGACAGTGTCCGGTTGCCACACCAGCCAGAACAGCACCCTTTTATACAAAGGGTACTCTACAAATTGATTGATTACAAGCAGAGAGGAGAGGAGCAGAGTAGTCTGCACAGCAACTTTTAAAAGCAGTCATAGCTGTGGGGACAAAAGTCCAAAAAACCCCTTGACACTGTCACCACTGAAACAGAACTTCTTTTCAATTTCTTTCCACACACATTCCAAGTAATACTGAGTAAGCCATTTGCATGACCAAAAAGAAATCAGAAAAAAAATCAGATACGAAGGGAATAAGACACTCCCAACACAAATATTTTTTCCTCTATTACTAGAACACTCAGAAACTGAAATGCCACAAAAGGTATAGAAACCTCCCTGGAAAGGTCTAAGTAGACTATGTTAGTACACATTTATTTAGACTTCAGTCTAAATTAGTACATATTTAATTTAGACTTTGCAATTGATTCCCAACAAAACTGCTAACCATCTATGGAGACATACCAGCTCTGGGCATTTAGGATTTGCATATTCTTATATTATGGGATGATAGTAGCAGCCCTTGAAGTCCTAGTCCAGTGCCAAAGGTGCCCTTTCCACACGTGCCCTGCATGCTGTTCCAGAAGCCCTGCACCACTACAGCTCAAGTCACGGCCCCACAGCAATCCAATGCACAAAACCCCAGAACCAGGTCGCTCGAACCTGTGCCAGTCTGGTGCACCAGCCCAAGCAAAACCAGCATCCAGCTTGCTTTTAAAACTAGACAGACAAGGTGCTGCATGATGCCTCTCCTGTAGAGGCAGGAGCTGAGGGCATCACATTCCTGCATAGTCCCTTGAACTCATCCTGGCGAGGGCACAGAAACCTCATGGATCACAGAGGCAGTGACCTAAGCAAGGTGCTGGAGAAGAATATGTTTAGATCCAGTGACTGTAACCCCTGTTCCAGAACAACTCTGGGAAACAGCCTCCTTCATTCCCAACACGTATAGCTACTTTACAGCATGTTCAGTCCCAGCTGTGCAAACCTCTGAGATAATTCCTTTCCTTTCCCAAACTATCTCCTTGACAATGGGAACAGGAGGGACCAAGGGCAGTTCCCAACTCCAGCTGTGGGAAGATCAGCTTAAGGTGCATGGCTGCAGCTCATCTGTTCTTTTGCTTGCGTATGAGAGACTGAAGCAGATTTGTTTTGCCTACAAAGGAACCCCCCATTATATAACTTCAAATCTTCAGTCTGCTGGATATCCTAATGTATACAGTTTGTCCCAGAATAGCATTTCTCCGTACACATGGGCATGGGATTATCATCATACTGGAAGAGATCAGCAATCTGCTTACAGCTCAGTAACAATTTTGTAGTAAAGGGTAAAGCCCTTTCATGATGCACCTGCCTCAAGGTTGTGCTGCAAAGCAACTAAAATCAGCAGCCCAGCAGCATCCTGAACAAATTCCACCAGCACTTCACTTTTGTGCAAGGTTCTTCCTCTGGTCCTTCTCAGCTCCTGAGCTCCTTAAAGACAGTCAGGGCAGTAACTTTCAGATACTAAGTACATGCACTGGACTTTGGTTTGACTTGCTTTTAAATGGTGGTGTCCCAGTAGGTGGTGTCCCAGTTCTGAAGCTCCACCAAGGAGACAAAGAACTAGAGCAGTCAGCCAGACAGCCTGTGCACACATCTCTTCCCACAGGACAAAGCCTGTCCCTAGCTTAGTCTCCTTCCCTTTCTCCCCTGTATTTACTTTGGATGAGCCACATACCACCCAGCTTCCCTGTGTTCAAAAAGACACATGCTTGGGTTCAGAGTTGGCAGTCTCCAATCCCCGTTCCCATCCCCACAGGCTACTGTTTTATTCCCTTTTTCTTCTCTGATCAGCCAGACAGTCCCTTCCGCAGAGCTGCTCACAGTAACGCCTCATCTTTCTTCCAGAAAATTAGCTAGCTCTGAATCTGACAGCGCACACAAGAAGTGATTTAAGCAATCTCCACTACACAGTTCCTTTGCTTCACTTATCACCCCATCTAGACTGAAGTCAGCCATTAACTGCTTCAGTGTTTCCAGGCCCTGATAGCCCAGAGAGCTTTCAGCAAACAGGCTGTGCCACAGCCAACCAGCCGTCAAGGAACCGCTGGCGCTGACTGTGCCTCCTGTATTATTCCTTTTACCATGCCAAGAGAGCCTGCAATTTTCAGCCTTTCCTCCATTTCGTTCCCTCTAAGAATACAGAAGAGCCAAAAAGACACAGAGGTGGTTAGGTAATGACTGCATTTCATTAGACAGTTGCTAAAGGAAAGGTGGCTCACTCAGCCATCCCTTCACACGTGTGTCATTAATCAGTAGCCTGCAGAAAGCTCCAATCCCACATTCCTCCAACAGATGCATTAGTGCAAGGTCACAGTTTATTTCTTTGCCCATTTAAGCTGACAAGCACGTGGCGGTGGGAAGGCTACAGGGCCCAGCTACCCCTTTGCTGCACAAAAGGACTCCAGGACTCTGGATGGCATGATCCATGTGCAGAGACAAATGAAGGCAGGGAAGGAGAAGGGGATACAGATGTAATGCTCCTGTTTTAGAGAGGTGAAGTTAAGGCACTCTAGGGTGAATGCCATAAGTCTTGGCAGTAATGTTAGCTTTGGTGCACGTAAGTTTTTCCACAATGGAAACCAAGGAGTAAATGCAAGAAGGCTGTGGCTCCAATCACCCCTTGTTACACAGGCCCACTGGAAATAACTGCTACCTCCTCCAGCCTTCCAAGCCACTCAAACAGAGCCTGAGACCCGAGAGAACCCACACCCTCTAGCACCTCCCACTCACCAACGGAGAGAAACCAGATCAGGGAAGAGGTGGCTGCCATACCACAGGCACCATTAAAGTGGAGCAGGAATTACTGCTTCAGATAGCACGGGGCATGATCCAAGTCCCAGCATCCCCCTGGCATTCCCACAACAGACCCTATCCCCTCAGTGCCCAAAGGTCTTTGTGGCAATGCCTCTTGCCTGTGCCGTGTGCTTCCTGCTGTAGCAACGCCAGCAGGCACCAAGAACCACAGCCATGGTTTGAAAAGTGCCCTGGGGCCTGTGGTTACCAGAGGTCTCAAAACTCCCACCTGCATCCCTCGGACTTAAACATCTACTGGATGAACACCTGCAGTCCTGAATAGACCCTTCCTGCCTTACAGCTATGAGACCAGGACACGGAGTGACAGAAGAGTGGTAAAACCTCTCCTTGGTTACAGTCACATGAGAAATTTCATGTGAAACCACCCCTTGCACTTCAAAGAGCTTGAAGCAGAGTGGTGTGAGTAGCAGGAACAAGAAAACCTCCATGGAGCTGTGGGAAGGCCTCATTAGAGCATTTCCTGCACCAGCTTACAGTTGTAGGTCACACTACACCTGCCTGTCACCCGAGAACTAAAATAGAGACAATAACAGTAATGAAGAGAGTCCAGATGAGCCACATCATTAAAACCGCTAAATCCTCTTAAGGGAGGAGCTTCCATGCAGCAGGACAGAGATTGCCCACAGGGAGGGCTTTCTCCAGGCACTCAGCTTGCATCTTGCTCTATTTCTGTCACACACAGGTAGGAAGCTGAACAAACACTGCAAGACTTCACCCAGCCCTGCAGCACAAGGATGAGAATGTCATCTCAGTGGCCCCCAGAGCTCTTGACAAGGATGGAGAAATGCAATCAAAGAGGGGTTTAGGTCCAAAAAGGCTGCACCAAGCAAAGATATTCTGGCAGCAAGATCCTTCTCTAAATGACACAATGTGAGGAGAGGCTACTGACTCCTCTGAGCCACTCCAAATCTACACGCAGTCTTGCAGAGCAGTTAGCAAAGGTTCCTCTCACCTGTGTGAGCTGCCCAGCATGAGCAAACACCCAAGAATTTTTTTTTTTTTTTTTTTTTTTTGTAAAGAAGCACAACTGCAGCTCTAGGAGCTCATGCTCCCACCAAAGGAACAAAACCAAATGTAAATGTTAAAAACCACCTCACTGTTGGAAGAGGTTCTGCTGTGGAACACCAGCAGGTCTTCCAATGCCCTTGCAGTGACACTGAGAACAGGTCACTGACTGTACCACCCAGTGCCCTTCTGCCTCATTAACACTTTCTTCCCACTTAGTACTCATGAAGTATTTAGTAAGAGCTGAGTAATTTGTCACAGTTTGTCATATGCTTGACATCAGCAGCACACTACTGAGACTGCTCCTCTCACTAGACAACTCCATCTAGATTTTCAGAGCAGTGTTTCTACACTTTGACCTTGTGGTCCACCAAAATTATTCTAGCCACAGGCTTCTGCTTGACAGTTCTCATGCAGTGAGCAAGCTTCACAGCAGCAGGCTCACATCTCAGGCTTTGAAGGGGATTTTTCTTAAGCCCAAGATGTCTGAGAAAGTAAAAAAAACCAACAAAAAAAACCCCATGGAGAGGAAGTATCACTGATGGCAGATTTCAAGACAGCGCTCTCCAGCTGTTCACCCTCGCTTGCACAGAAGCACATGGGCGTTGTAAGAAGCTAACAACCTAGAGACCTCACAAGTGGTGGGATTGTTACATCCCTGTGAACTTCTACCCTCAACAGCAGCTCAAACACCTCTAAGAGCAGCTCTTCTCCCCAGCCACTACCTCTGCAATAGGACACTGTCCTTTTCTTGCACAGCTTGTAAGTTTCAAGCTCTCATCTTATATGCAGTATGCCAGAGCTTGTCCAAAACACAGGAACACTTTATCCAAAACCAGCTTTACAGTTTACTGAATCCAATATTTAGATCCTAGGATGGCTGGGTTTGGGTTTTTGGTTTCTTATTTTTTATACCAAACACCCCATTTTACACGAAAGCATTCACAGCAGAGCTTTAATGCTCTGGGGCAGAATCAGCATGCCTGGAGTGCAACAAGCCCCTACCCCCTTATCACCAGATTTGTTACCAGTCGAATTGCAAACACAATTCGCATTTAAAACATCTATCCAGCTGTTGAATTGCAAGCGCTACTCTGAACTGCTCACAGGGATCTTAAAAAGGAAGGAAAAAGGGACACAGCAGGCTGGGCCAGCACCAGATTTCTGCAGTCGTAATAGGGTAAGATCGCTACGGAAGCATCTAATCCACATCTTGGAAATCAATCAAGACAGAGCCGACTGAAGCCAGCTGTGTGCCCAGTCTCATCACAGGCACAGAGGCAGGGGGCCGATATCCCGCACAGCAGCACCCCGCGGGGCCAGCAGCACCCGCTCCTGCGGGCACCGCGCTCGCCGCACCTGGCCGCGGTCTCAGGTCGCTCACAGCTTCGCCAGGGGATCACAGCTCAGCCCGGCTCGAGCGCGGAGGGGCGCGCCGGGAGTGCCCCGAGCGACCCGCAGCAGCCCGGCCGGGAGGGGCGCGGGGGCTCCCCGGGGCTGCCCAACCGCAGCGGGGGCTCCGGCCACCAGACAGCCCCGCAGAAAACCCCCGGGAAGTCCCCGCCGGGCACGGCCCCGTCCCCCATGCCGAGACCCCCGGGTCGAGGGGAGCGGGGTGCCGGGGGTCCCGGCCCGCGCCTCCCCGCCCGTGCGGCCCCGCTCCCCGGCCCCCGCGGGGCGGGCGGCCGCAGCGCGCCTACCTGCTCCGCTCGGCGGCTGGGCACGGCAAAGCTCGGCGGAGCGCTCCCCCCCGCGCCGATGTGGCCCCCGGGGCGGAGCCGGCGGCTGCGCTGAGCCGGCCCCGGGGCGGGCTCTGCCCGGCCCCGCCGGGCGCTGCGCAAGCCGGCGCCTCGCCGGGCCCCGCCGTGCCCGCGGCCGTGGGCTCTTGCTGCGCCCGGGGCTCCGCGCAGCGCCCGCTCCGAGCCCGTGCTGCTCGCTCCTCACACCGACTCTGGGGTTTTCCACTGCCCACCTCGGGCGCTTCTCCTCCTCCCCACCTGAGCCCACAGCAGCCCGCTGCGCTCGGCAGGTGGCCAGGCAGCGCGCTGGCGCCCTTTGCCCTGCTCGCTGCGCTTGCCGTCTCCTCCCGCGAGCCCCCTGCCTGGCCCGAGGAGTCGCTGCAGCCAGCGCACGCACAGACACCCCTGAAACCCCGTTCAGGCCACTCGCAGCCTGTCTGGTGCTGCGAGACGCACGCTGCGGCTCCCTGCTCGCTGAAATCAAGCCGAAAGATTTTTCCAGAGGGCTGTTTTGCAGCCCCAGTGAATCCTGTAAACGTCAGCCGGGCTGCACATTGTTCTCCCTCCAAGCCCCGTTAAGCTCTTGTTTGCCCCAGTGCCTCCAGCACTGTGAAGATGGTGTGGTGTTCGCATGCTGTGGCTGCTGTTTGCTCTGCTGACCAGTGCCACTGCATTGTTTCCACGGGCTTCTCTGTTTTGTACAGTGTATCCGCTCTGCGCAACAGGCAGCAAGCTCAAAACACCAGCCCTTTGTTCTTGGCACGTGGCATAATTAGCCCAATGGGATCCTGCCTCTTCTGTACTGGCAGAACGCAAATAAAAATAAAAGTGATAAGGCAGTCTAACAGCAACAACGTGATCCTCTGTAAATCCTCATTTCAGAGATGCTGAAACCGAACCCATCAAACCAATCCTAAATGAAGGAAGATCAGGAGGTCCCTCATCCTTCTGAGGAGCAACATTCTTCACCTTCGTGTATTCTGCTGTCCTGGCAGGAGGAGGACGAGCCACCTCATGCAGCTCAAGGTCTCAGTCCTCATTCCTGGGGGCAGCAAAAAGCAGTTTGGCTTTTGTGCTGAGACAAGTGTACCATGGCCACCTTACTCTCTCCTAGCAAGATGCCTCTTGCTCATCTTTCTATGTCTGAAGGCTGAATCCTTACTATGCCACCAGGCTTCAAAGAAAATAATTTAAAAGGTCATTTTTCTGGGTTATGCTTTATTAATTGCATTTACTTGACTTTCATTCTGGTATTTAGAGTCCCATCCAACCCAAACCTTTCCCTGCAGCTCCTTTCCTCTGGTAGAAGGATTAAACATACCCTTCTTCCCTTTTTCAGCAGTCTTCCCACTAGCCTGTATTTTATCCTGTGGACATATTTTCTGTCAGGATAAGCATGTGACCAGGCCACATAACAAGTCCTCCTTCATGCATGGATAGCGTGAGGCAGGAGGGGCCATGGAAGAGCAGGCGTCACTTGCTGAGTACCATCACATTGTGTGCAGCACCCTGGGCTCCACGTCCTCCTCTGTGCCACCAGCAGGGAGCTGCAGGCTCCTCAGCTGGCATGAGGGCTTGGCTGGGGACAGGGGATGGAAATGCAGGTGCTGAGGCAGAAGAGGGACTTTAAGGTGGAAGTGAAATGACTCGCTCTGCAAAGGGGTTTTTGTGGGTGTGGTCTCACCACCCCTATTTTTGCAGCTGCTTGCAGCAATACCAGACTATCCATGGCCTGCAAGCTATGTAATTTTGCTAAGACTCCTTCCTCATACAAAAAAAAAAAAAAAGTAAGGCCAGTTGTTAGTGTTTAAGACAAGGACAAATTATGCTTGAGAATTATGTGGGGCAATATCTGAAAACTCATTTACAACCAGTCTTGGGGATTGTGTCTTTCTGGAAATCAGCAGAGCTCCAGCATCTCTTTTCTAGCAGAATTAACCTTCATTAAAAACACTTATATTCTCAAATAAAACATTGACCACTTTTTCTTTACCTCTTATCTCTCTGTAATAGTCTTTGTCTTTTATTCAAACATCTGCTCAGGCTTATGCCTGTACTCTGTAAGCCAGAATGCTTACCTGTGAAGACACAAGGGTCGGTGGGGCAGGTGAAATAGCATCTGCCTGTTCTTATATTTAGTCTTCCTCATCTCTGTGCCAACAGATTATCCAAGCCTACAGGTACTGAGCATGTAGCTTGTTTCTGATTCTTACAAAAATTGTCCTACTTTGAGGAAGGAAACCTGGGCTCAATATATTTCCCCTGGGGATTAGTGCAAAGGCTGTTTCTTAAAGAAAATGGGTTTTAAACAAAAAGTGATTACAAGGTGCAGTGCAAATGGATTGTGCCAGCAGCTCTGTGCCGGAACTCATTTGTGTCAGAGGCTTTGAGAACAGGATCCATGTTAGCAAGGGCAGTGTGGGAGCACATATGCATCAGTGATTGCATACGTAACTGGTTATGCTCGAGTGCCACTCGGGTATGAACCAGTGAGCCCAGAAAAAGCATTAAGTCTATACCACTGCATTTGCTGAGAGAACGGAATAGGTTTTAAAAAAGAGCTTCCAAAGTGCCTGAATTTTATTAGAAAGTCTGACGTGAATCATGCTCTTCAGAAGGCTTGCAACAGGGACTTGGCAGCAGAGGAGAAACAGATCTACTGCGATGTTGTAGCTAAGCTGTGCACAGATGGCAGACTAAAAGCCCAAGTATAAACAGCATCTTTTACAATGTACACATCAGGCTGGATTCTCAGCTAGTGATTAGACAAAAGTGCTTGTAAGAAAACACCCAGGCTGGAGAAACCCACCATTATGTGGCATGTAAGGCTGAAAACTGAATACCATTTCAAAGGCAGCCAGAGACCAGCCAATGGGTCATTGAGCCAAGAAATCTGTTTTTGCCTTGGGCCATCTTCATTTCAAACGCAACAACCATTCCCTGTCAAATGAATACTTTCTTTTTAGGAGGAATTAATCTCTGTACCAAATCAAGTCATGGCCTATTCTGCGGGTAAACAAGGGAAGTCTGCACAGGAGTCCAAGTCCCTGGGATGCAGCTTCATACAGGTTCTGATTCATTTGTACACAAGGTCTGTTTCCTCAAGCACAAGGGAATACTAATGCTCTGCACAGAGCTGTCTGGCTGTGCTTCTATGGCTGCTTGCAGCCTTGCCCAGGATTGTGACAAGCTGCACACTCTCCACTACTTTGTACTGACAAATGCAAATATGACATGGGTAGCTGCTAATTTTGGGTGGCTGCTAAGGATGGAGGGAGCTACAAGCCCCTCATTCTCTGCTAGTAAACCCATGTCTGGCTGTGTAGGGGCCATCCTGGAACAGCTGGATGCTAGCAAGAAACTTTCCACCATTTTATGTATAGGCAGCTCTTCATATCCCTCTGAAGCTGGGATGAAAGGTCTCAGGGTTGTTTGGCTGTAGGCTGCAGAGTGGAAGGTACCAAACTTCTTTTCTTTAGTCTCAGAGGGTCTCTGAGAATAAAGGGTTTGAGTTGCAGCTGGCACAGATTGCTGTCCTGTGCCGCATGCACCAGAAGGAGGAAATTAGTCTTTGGCATTAGGGAGAACAGAGAAACAGGAAGACACGTGGATTTCTAGTGTTTGCATATCTATTTCCCTTAAAAAGTCTTTGAATTGGCCTCACATTACTGTGACACTAAGAGAGGAAGGATTTTTTTGCTGATAGGACCAAAACATCGAGTGGTCTAGGTGATACAGTGACAAGGAGTAATTATCAGTACAGACTCCCTAACTTAAAAAAAAAAAAAAAAAGCTCTTTCAAAGTTGCTTTGACAAGGAGAAGAGACTTCAAAAATAGAGCAAAGAATTGCTGAGGGGGGAGGGCGAGTGTGTTTCTGTTTAAACTCCCAGTTAAAAACAAAATGACCAAACAACTTAGAGTTCATGGTTACTGTCTGTTTGATAGCACAGTATAAAATAGAAAGAATGTAAAGCACAGTCTAAAATTACAGATTTTTCCAAGTCTAATTTGAAGTGTGTTCATGTCACTGTAAGTGGAATCTCCTTTTATTTGCCCCAAACTGTGATTTAGTATCAGATTAATTATACAGAAAGAATAATGGTTAGAGTGAACAGCCATAAAAATGCAGTGGTTGCTGAAGCTTGTGGCACAAGAGAGACTCTTTTAATTTATATTAGGGAAAGACATGTTTATCAAAAGGTATGTTTTCAGGACTAAAATATTTTTAATATTCTGTGTTTTAGGACTTCGAAGTGCACGGCACCTTTAGTAAACTAATCTTATTTTCCTGATGACCAGTTGCCCTCCCCTGGCTGAAATGAGAAATGCAGGCAATTGAAGTTTTCCAGAAGTTGTACTTGGATAAGCTAAAAGTACACTGTTCTGCCAAAGGCACCGTATAACTGGAAGCAGATTTGTCCGTGGTTGGGTTATTTTGGGTCCTGGTATGGGTCCCTCAGAGTTGACTATTACAGAGGTGACTGCACTCCTAAACTTGGTATTTTGCGAGAAAACGATCCCCCTCAATAAGTGCTGGAAAATCCAGCACACAGGGATGTATCTTCCTAGGCCCTAGACTTGGGGCTATTGAACTCTACATTTTTGTGATCTGTTAAGCAGCAGCATGGAAGTATGGAAGCATGTGCCTCCATACACACTGGATCTGACCCTTGAGATGGGAAATTTGCTGGAAAAAAATAATCAAGATTTACCATCCTGTGCTTTCCATAATTTTTCCCTTTAAAAAAATATCCTCATAGAAACAAATCTCAGAAGGTGTGTGAGCAGGTCACAGATGTCTCTGGATTGAGAAGAGTTCATGATTGTTGCCATGGGCTTGCTCATTTGAGGCTTGCTCATTTCAAAAACTGAAAATTACTAGAAGGGTTTCAGAAATGCATCTCACTCACTAAGGAGCTCTTGCTAGTTTTGGCGAGCTCATGGGCATGCCTGGGCTAACAACACCCACAAAGTGAGGCTTCAGGAAACTAGGTGAATCTAGGATTTAACCCAATTTTACAATCCTCCTTGTGCCTTTTGCAGTCATTTTTGGTAACCAGATATTAATTTCAAAGATGTAACATTCAGGCTCAGTCCTTTTAGACACCTGTAGATATGGATGAACACCTGAAGAACTTGACTGTATTCCTGAGACTTCTATAGTAGACATCAAAATTTTTTTCTTCCTCTTACACAGCAGTATCCTGCTTTTTCAGGTGTGCTCTCTTTCCTTGGAGACACAAGGTATTTTGTTTGTGTCTTTTGCAGGCATGCTGATTTTGGCTGGGATAGCGTTAATTTCCTTCACAGTGACTGGTACGGGGCTGTGTTTTGGATTTGTGCTGAGCACAGGGTTGATAATGCAGAGATGTTTTTGTCATTGCTGAGCAGGGCTCACACAGAGCCAAGGCCTTTTCTGCTTTCTGTGCTGCCACGGTGGTGAGGAAACTGGGGGTGCACGGGAGGCTGAGAGGAGACACAGGACAGAGGACCCCAACTGACCAAAGGGATATTCCAGACCGTATGGCATCATGCTCAGTATATAAACTGTGGGAAAAGGAAGAGGAGGGGATATTAGAGTTATGGTGTTTCTCTTCCCTAGTAACCATTTCATGTGACAAGGCCCTGCTCTCCTGGAGGTAGCTGAACGCCTGCCTGCCCATGGGAAGAACTTAATTAATTCCTTGTTTTGAGTTGTTTGTGTGCCTGGCTTTGGTTTTCTTGGGGGGGTTTTCTTGGTGTTTTGGTTTTTTGATTATGTTGTTGTTGTTGTTGTTTTCTTTAATTAAACTCTCTTTATCTAAACCCTTGAGTTTTCCAGCTTTTTCCTTTCCAATTCTCACCCCAGTCCTGTGGGTGGGGAGTGAGCAAGCGGCTGTGCAGGGCTTCATTGCTCGCTGGGGTTACTTTGAATCCCAACCTCTTGTTCAGAAAGAAATAAGAATGTCCACTGCTGTTCCAGGAACCAAGTACAATCTTGTTTCTAAAGGCAGATTGCTGGAGGACAATAAGTTTCACCTATAAACTTCTTTTGATCTAATATTTACAGACTGAAGTGATATTCTGGGTTTTTTGTGCAGGTTTGCACTGTGAGGTTACAAAATACCAAAGCACTATGAGATTGGTACCCTCCCACAAGATTTGAGCTGTTTTGCTTAATATCTTTCCACAACAGTATTTCTGAGGCTGGGCTGCCTGGCTAAGTATATGCATTTTTCTGCATGGTAGGGAGGAGCCACAGTACTGATAAAATTGCTTTCCTGCTAAGTTCATAGCATGAATGCAGAGTTGAATGCATCTGCCCTTATCTTTCAGAATATGAAGAAGAGAATTGGCACTAGAAAAACATGGGCATGTCTGGGCAGATGTCATACATCATTCATTTCTGGCACCCATGTTGACCTGGATCAGCTTCATCTGATAGAAGACTGAATAAATGTTTGGAAACACTCATCTGTCTCTTGAAATTTCTTTTTTCTTTTACATTGGATTGAGAGGAATGAACATTGCTGATCCCCATTGATCTGAGAGGGGTGTGTGCCAGGAGAGATGCTCTTGCCTAGGCAGTGTTATTTCCACATTCCACAGCTCCAGAGACTGGTGAGAAGTCATCCTTTTGAGTCCAATTAATGTAAACACCTCAGAAAACCCGAGGAAGGAGAGCCCAGTTCAAGGTCTGCCGAAGTAAATGAGAGCATTTGGGAGCTGGCACTGGCAGGCTGGGTATTTTCCCAGGGAATTGTGCGCAGCACTGGCACGATTTACCTGAAGGAGCAATGTGAGTGGAACAAACAATCCTATGACACTAATACCTCTTACATAAGCTCAGATCCACAAAAGAGACTTAATTCCCTTCAATTTCATTTATTAAGGCATCCAAGTTCCTCCTTGCTATGTTAAGCCATTTCAAATCATGCATTGGAAAGAATCTTTTTTCCGCCTTTGCCTCTCTTTCTTTCCTCACACAGATGCACAAATGCACCCCTGCATCACCTACTTAGGCACATAAAGCTGCAGCAAACCACACAGAGGAATTAAATCCTTGAGAGCCGCTGGCATCTTGCAATAAGTCATGAGTCTTTCTTCCACTTGGTGTCTCCCTTTAGTCTCAAATCTGGGGCTGGATCTCCAGTAGTGCTGTCCTGGGGACAAATATTTGTTATTTGCACCATATAAAGCACTCCAGAGCTTCAATGGTGCACCATGACTCCCCCGTGATTAGCAACACAGAGAATCCACAAAATGTGAGACTCTCCTCCCAGCTGTATAGCTTTGATATGTGCTTCCTATCAGTTTTAAATGTGTTTAGGAAATTCAAATATTTATTTTTGGTTACTGTTTGTCTTTGAGAAAGAAATATATTCATTGTCTAATTTTATCTAATTTTTGTCACAGAGAGCTAGGGCTGGTTTGACTCACCCTTTAATCAATGCTAGAGAAGTTCACAGGCGTGCAAGAGAAACGTAAAGTGTTACTTCACTGAATTAATAAAATAGTATCTTTTAAAGGGATGATTTCAAAATAACACCAAATAAGAGCACACTCTTTGCCCTTGTGCAAAAACAGAAAAGCAAGGGGCACTTCTAAACTTCCTTCATATTGTAGTGGAAAAATTCAGGGGGGGAGGTGATTTACACTTTTTTGCATTGGAACCCAATTTTTTAATGGTATATAAGAATTATTTGGTAGGGAAATCTGAAATTTGGATTCCTTTTCAATTTATATATAGTGCAAGCCAGTTTTTCAGTGACTAAAGCTACACTGGAAGTTTCTGCTTTAAAGATTTCAGATATTTGCAGCTACACGGAAAACACTGTGGCTCATGGCATATATGTGCTAGTGTGCTTGATTCACTCCTGTTTCTGGGCCTTTTCTGTTCTGCCAGTTCCTCTGAGATTAAATATCTGAGAGAAAGTTGTTCAAATCTAATGTGTTTGGCAGTCCCCTGAAATAAAAGCTCCTTTCTTCATAGACTGGTTGGTGTCTTGCTTAATTCTGATCTGGAGACCTAGAGACTAGACTCTCAGCTAGTATAAATGAGGGAAGTATACCACATAACAGCAGCTGAGGATCTGGAAAATAGTGTCTACCAATAACGTCTTACTTCATGTGGGTTCTATCCAAATAATTCACTAGCCCTCCTGTGGGAGAACAAAGCACTGTATATTTCTTTTTATGAGCTGTTTTGCACATAAATGCTCTTTGCAGGCCTAGTACATCTTCACTGAAACCAGTGAGAGCAAGTTGGCAAAGTCTGTGTGCAGCTTATTTTTAAATCCTTTTAAAATCACAGAGGAATGTTCATCAGATTGTTGCAGTTCCCTGATGCAAAATAACTGCAAATTGTGCCAGCGTTTTCTTAGAGCAGATCTGAGATAATATATCATCCTTTTGCTGTGTTTGTGTGGGATAAGCAGGGTATCCTGGACTTTCACAGCTGTGAGATACAGAGTTTGATGAGGGTGGACATGCCATCTAGTGGCTGCCTGTCCTGACTGCTTGGACAATCTTATCACAAATTAGTAACAGGATCCCCCGTTTGTCTCTGGAAAGTGAAAAAATAGACATTGCAGAGTTGTATCTGAAAATCTTGACTGGTCCATCTCTTCCCTATAGCACCAAGCTGGAGGATTTCTGTATCAGGCTTCATCTGGTTAGCTGGCTTTTCAACAACCAGTGTTTCTATTAGTCAGTCAGTCAGGGATTTGTCCACTGTCCCTCCCTCTGACATGAGAAAAGGAGCTTCTGTCACTTGCTGTGGGTAGAGGTTTCCCTCTCCAGAAGATTTTGCCCTCTTACAGTTGCCTGCCATGCCCCATTTCACTCCTACCCTTTTGAGCTGTCTCAGCAGCTCCACTTATTCCCTGATGCAGGGGTGCCACAGGGGTGGTAGCGCTGCAGAGGAGTCTCTGGAGCAGCTATAAACAACTCTTTAATTCTAGTCCTCATGCCAAAAACTGACTAAGGCTGCTATGAAAGGGGTGTTAGATGTGGGAAAGCAATTTTCAGCCCTCAGGATCCTGCTTGCCACCAGCAGAGTTTCCCCAGCAAGAAGAGGCAGAGAAGCATATTCCATGCTCTCTCTAGACACCCTCCACTGAGCAATCCCATACATCAGGCCAATATCAAATGCAACCACAGAGGAGGCTTTCCCTTATCTTTCAGGACAATTACCGAGCTATACATCACTTGAACAATATGGGAACAACGAGAGATTGTGGTTTCTAGTAAAACAGGAAAATATTTTCATGGTTAGCACTAGCAATGAAATTTGTTGCCCACCTCCATCTGGGCTGAGCCATGGGCGATCATTCTTGGAGATGAGCTTCTCTCAGTGTCAAAGGGCAAATAAATAACTAACTATGTGTGAATGTGCATTTCAAGGAAAAATCATGTTTTTTTTCCTTCTCCCTTCCCACCCCTCGTTTTGCCTTGGAGAAATTACGGGTTTCCTCAGGTCCTCAGAGAGGTTGAAAACTGTCCAAAATGCGCTTCAGGAAAGTGATCACTCAAAGTGAATCACTTTGCAGTGTCTGCTCACCATCTGTGTGCCTTCAGGAGATTGTCACACTTTCGGCTGGCTTCATCCATCTCTCTAATTCCTTGGTTACAGTCAAAACAGTTTTAAAAGGGTTTGGTTCCCACAGTGGGAAAGTAACTTGGACACTGCCTGCTAGCATCACTTCACCCAGGAGCAGCTGACGCCTTTTGGAAAACTTTGAAAAACAAATTTCGCTTCTGAGTCAGTTCTGCTGATGTAGCTTCTACTCTGAGAATTACTCTGCTCCTCTCTGTTTCTATACTTGTAAGGGCGCTTGTATGAGAAGAGGATCCTCTTTTCCTGGAAGGATGCACTGCCTTCAGTGAAGTCATGTGCATTTGTGGCATTGGTTCACCCACTCTGAACCATCTGAACTGGCTGATTTTCAGGCAGAAAGAGTCTGATATGATGAGCCATGGCTTTCTGGTCTGACATGTTTTGAATTATTATTCCTCTGTTACATTTTTCATAGAAATGCCCCAAGCCACTGACAGACTTGGTTTAGCAATAAAGAAATATTCGTCTCCACAGCAGTTAATGGGATGCCAACAAAGATGCTATGTGGCTGAGTCATCTTCATGTTGCAATAGTGCTGCCCAGCTAGCCACCCTACGAGATTTAGCAGGCCCAGACTTTTCAGCTGGGGTAATTAATCTCTTGCAGTCTCTCTCAATAAGCTTCAGTAACTAGAGGGGTGAAAAAAATGCCCTTTTCATTGCAGAAAACAGCTGATGGTCTCACCACCTAAAGTGCTGACTGTTCCAATATGTATCTTCATTAAATTTGGCAGTCAGTAAGAAGGTTTGGGAAAAAGACTGTCCTTTCATTGTCTGAGAGCTCAATGAATGATCCCATAGCACCCACTGATCTGTTCCTAAGCTCAGACTGTTGGCCCATGGCCGGATTTCTAGTGCACATCATGGCAGCTAAAGAGGAGTTTAGTGTCTGAGTAATCATAGGGGATCAGGGCAGGAATAGAGAGAGAGGAAGCAGGACGCCAAAGATCACTTTACTGTGAATGAATGATTACTCCTTACTACTTGCCTGCTCTCTAGAGGGTAATTGCACCCACCCTGCTGATGAGCAGCACCAGCTCTCTGCTGCTTCCATGTCATGAGCATGAATAGTTGTCTCCACAGCTTTCCTTGCCTGTTCTCATCTTGCCACCACTTGCTGCAATGTGAAAACTGTTTGACTTTGGTCTGTTGGGCCATCTATCTGTGCTAGATCCCTCCCTCAATGAACTTAGAGTGAGAGCTTCAGTTGTCTCACTCTAAGTTCAGTGAGGCTCTCTGCATCCTGCTCAAGAGCTCCAGTTTAGCTGGGGCTTCCTCACTCACCTTTTCTGTAGCATTATTTGTAGACTGGCTTTTAAGAGCTAAGGCAGCTACTAAGCTGGGTCCAGATCTCAAACCCTTGTCACCTATGGATAACTGGGGCCACTGCCCAGAGTTGTACCCAACTGAAGGACAGGCAGTGTGGAGCATCCTGTGGTTGAACAACAGCACCATGCTCCAGACAGGCTGGGTCCTTCCTGAGCAGCAGCAGCAGTAGGTACCAGGCCCTTTCCACCCTAAGGGTGACTGTGTGACGAGGAGAAGGGAAGGGGCCACTTCCTGGTGGCCCCAGGGGATAGCCTGATTCATCCTGGCAGTGTAGAGGTCCAAGTGGACATTTATAGCATAACTCCCCATAAGGGATTTATGGCTTGGCTCTGGCACGGTGGCAAGCTGCTAAATACTGTGGGTGTGATATAAATTGGTTAGGGGAGAGGCACAAAGCCACAGCTCCAAGAGCAACACGCAGGAAGTCTTGCTGACTTATGTGTGTGGCAAAATGATGGCTGAGGAGGCTGCTACCAAAAATGTGGATATCACATGTGTTGCTGTAGTAGATGCAGCACCATGTAAACATTTAAGAGGTACAGCTTAAAATGATATTCTGTAAGCACAGGGTTGTTTCCCCTGTAAAAGAGGCCATCTCTCTTTTGCAGTACAAGAATAAATAAGTGCATCTCCACTCCCATTTCACTTTGCCCTGATGCACACTAAGACAAAACTAGAAGAGAGTGGAGAGGGAAGCAGTAAAGAGGAAAAATGTGTTTGCATTTCCTTTGCATCCAAAGAGTTTGAACACTGCAATTTCACTTGGACTTTGAAGCACACTGTGGATCCTTGCTGAAGGCCAGACACCTTTGGTGTGCTTGTCAGTGTTGGGCTGAGGAGGAAACATCAGTGTGTGCCATTAGCCAGCCATATTCCTTTCTAAATTCCCTCTGCTGGCCTGAGGATTAGTGTGCCACAGAGACATGATCCCAAAGCCTAGCAGGGCTGCTATGTGCTTCTTGGCTTTCCAGCACTTCATTTCAGTGCATACTGAGTGCTATGGTGAGGAGAGGAAGGCTCTGGTTATGACCCTGTTGAGAGCTGAGTGTTACCAGAGGTCATCACTGCTGATGGCTCTTGCCTGTGCGAGAGAAGCCACTTGGGTTTCCTCCAAACCTTAGACTCAACAACACTGAATCCATGACCACATCTGCTTGCACAGCTGTGCACCCCTCACTGGCAGGCTTGGTGGAGAGAATAGTGCTGAAATATGGCGCAAGGCCTGATGACACAGTGTCTTTTGTGGAGATAAAGGGAGGCTGGTCCCTTTCATCACTGCTTAAGCAATTGTTTCCGATGTCTTTGCCTTGCTTTTCTTCTGGTCAGGATGGAAGTTGGAGGCTGTAGTGGCTGCAAGACAACCTTTGCCAGAAGGTACAGCTCCCTGGATGGGGGTGGACAGTTCTCACTCCCAGTTCCCCAGAAGGCAGCCCCACACTGGGGCATCTCCATCTGTCTTGCCCATTCTAGAAAACCCTGGTGTGCAGGGACTCCCCTGTTCTGTTGTTTGGTGAAAAGAAGGGCCCTTCAGAAGGGTTTCTGCTTCTGGCTCAGGAAGTAAATGCTACACAGACCAGTGACACTTACTCCCATCTGACCCCCACAGTGGTCCTGTTCCTAAACAGACACCCAGCTCTGCTGTCCCCCTCTGCAGTATGGCAGCCAGGAGTGTGGCTGCCGAACATCAAAGTTAATTAGCATCCAAAAGCAAATAAATCAATCAATACGTTCCCAGCCTCCTTAGAAAATCTCATTATTGGGAACCGACCCAGGCAGCGACTCCCAGGAAGAACTACAGAGGAAGAGATCCTCCAAAGCTGTAATTTTTAAGATTGTACCACTTGGAGAATAATTACAACCAGCAAAACAATGTTCACATCTCACATTAATATAAAGTAATGACTTTATGCCTGTAGCCAGCTAACCACAGAACTGAGAAGAGACTGTCAACTCTTCAGCCCTGCCATAATACAAAGCATCTTGGAAATGCTAACAGCCACTGCACGCCAGCCCCTTGTCATCCCTCCTTCTTAAAGACACAGACCGAGTGCTGCTTCAGCCTCTGAATGCTGCTTCTACAGGAGATGTCGTCACTGATGAGTTTCCTTTCTGTCTAAACTAAAAATGAAAACTAATATGTTTATAATTTTCAGTGAAGCAGAATTTTAGGACAATTTCAGACATTTGTAAAAGTTTTTGTTTCAGGAAAATACTGCTTCTGGTTTTGGAAATGTGTCAAATTTCCAAATGCCATTTTTTCTTCCTTCTTTTCTACGTTATATTTGCTATCATTTTTACACTACTTGCAAGTGCGTGTTCAGCATGTGTTTCTGGTGAAGTGCAATGAATATTGAAAGCAAGAACATACAAATAGATGAAATGATAAATCAAATAAATCAATATTTCTGAAATTTCAGTACAATTATTATTACTATAGCCAGAAAAAAATCTAATATTAAGTACTTTTCTATGAAAATTAAAATCAGAAATCAGGGCGTATGAAATCATCTCCCTTTAGACTGAGATCAAAAGTAAATAAAATGTGGCTAGATTATTCTAGAGATCATGATCTAAAGAGGACACCTTTGTTGCTGGTAGCATATAATGAAGGGATTGTTACCAGATTATCTGTCATCAAAAGGAGACTGCTGTAAGTTTTGACTCAGTCCCTACTTTTGGTAGTGGAGAAGGTTCGTGTTACCATCTTTGTATGTCAGATTAATTAGCTGTTTTAAACAAAGTATTCAGGTGGTCACGCACTATTTTATCAGAAAATTCTTCTGCTGTGACTTGGTTTGACTCTCTCAGGAGATGTTTCATGGGTGGTGCACTCCACTTATGCTTCAACAGCCAGGTTCTCATGCAGGATTTTGGAAGACTTCCCTTTGCTCTCCTTCATCCTCATCTATTGTGTTTTTAGAACTATCCTGAGGACTAGAAACACAGTTGCTTAGTGGTCCTTAATGCTTAAACTAAATAAATAACAAAAGAAAGAAAAAGTCAAAGGGATGTGAGGGCAGAGATCGTGCCAAAATCCATGAAGTCAGCAGAGCTGGCAAGGGTTCATGAAAGATTAGAGAACCACCACTGTGGTTTTAATGAACTGGAGTAAATCTAGTGACAATATTATTTCAACAGCCTGGGTGTAAAGTTTTGCAAATGATGTTCTGAAAAACAGCCTGATCAGCAGTGATGGAGTCGTGGTTTTCATTTCCACTGACTGGACACCTGCTTTACCTCCAGGAAAGGATGAGCTGGAAGGTCTTTATGTGCCTCTTGCCATCTATTAGCCCAAGCCCTGGCCTGAGGGGAGGCCAGCCAGCATCTTGAACTGCACAAACAGGAGTGTCCCACTTGGCAGCCACTGAGGACATTCCTTGGCTCATCTGCAGAGCTTAACACCAGAGGCGTTCATGTTGTACTTGGGCCAGAGACTGCGGGACAAGGCAACTTCTCTGCATCTCCTCAGTCCCTTTGCACCCTCCAAACAGCCCAAACTTGCCTCCTGTCCTAGTGCAAACCTGTCATCATGGGGCACAGGGAGGAAAACAGCTCACTTCTGTGCTGATCTGCTGGAACCCCCTGTGGAACCAAGGGGACAGACCTGAAGGGGAAAAAGTGGCCTGAGAAATTGTACTTTCACTCTGTGTCACTTTGAAGCTGCCCCCGAAGGTCTGTCAGCAGCTGACGAATGTAAGATAATGTTTATGTTTCTGCAATCCACTTTAGGGTTGAAAAGCAAAATATAGAAGGTGTCATCAGCTCCCAGCTGGAGCCTTACCTTCTTCGCTGGGGACAATTGCAGCAAAGCAGGGACTCTGGCTCTAATCTGCCAAAACCAGAGGAGTTTCTGGGTGTCCTGCTCCTTCATGGAACGAGGCAATAGGCAGGGAATCTCATTTATCTTCCAAGACTCAGAAAGCCTGGCAACTGCACCGACACCATCTCACTCCAACTGAGAACTAAGGAATTTTGCCGCAAGATCCATTCGAAACCCACTTGAGCTTTCCAAGCCCACTGTTCCCTTGGGGCAGGGGAGGCAGGGAGAGAGTCTTGTGTTGATTAATATTAGAAGAAACTCCCCTGAAAGAATGATAGATCATGGCTTGGTGACTCCAGAATCTTTTCTTGTTTCTTTCTTTGATGGGAGGAGGGGGAACTGGAAACAAAAGGCCTAGGAAGGGGGGAGTGGAGGGAGGGGTGTGTTTTGAAATCTGCTTCCTTTTGGCCACGCTTGAACTTCCAAGAGCCTGGGTTTGACTGACATCCCTAGGAAATGGGAGAGAAAACTCCATGCTGAGCCGGCTCTCTGCCCAGCAGAGGAAGGAGGAGGCATCTGGCTCCAAGGAGCTGAAGTAGATTCCTTTAATATGTCTGTCAGCCAGCATCACAGAGGTGCACTTAGGTTTTTCAGCTGGAGCACTCTTTTGCTGCAGGCTTCCAGGGCCTCTTTGGGGTCCACTTACCTGGGTACTTCATCCACACTCACCTGGATGGCTCCAGGTAGGATAGTGGAAGAAGCCAGACACAGAGCCACTGTGCATTCACAGATAAAAAGGAGGGAATGGAGCAGAACTTGGCTTTGGTCTTCCTAGCAATCCTCTGCGCCAGTGCAGAAAGGGTGGCAGAGAGCTGGGACTATCACCCAAAGCATTTTAGAGACATCCAGTTCAAGAATGTGGAGAGGAAGTGTGTTAATAAGGGTATCATCCATGCCATGCAGCTGCCCTGCTGCCTGCAACCCCAGGGGACCAAACACTGGCCCATATGTGGGGCACATGTCAGAACAGAGCACCACAGGAAAAAATGGGAAAACAGCCCTGAAAAGGGCGATCTGCTGCTTGTCTTGCATTGAGCTGGGATGAGAAGGTGGGAAGGGAGTTAGGGAGAAATCAGGGTAAAAGCTGTCAGCGTTATCTAAAGCTTGAAAACTGTTGGTGAGACCATAGAGATATCTGCAGGATGTTGTGCCAAGATGGATGATCAGAACAACACATGGGAGCATTGTAGCTCTGTCTCCAGAGAAGTTAGGGGGATGTCTCCTGGGCACTCACAGACAAACCACTTTATATTTGTGAGTGGCTCCACAGCATCAAAAAAACCTTTTTTGCTTCTAATGCCTCTCACATCCACACCCCTGGACAAATTACTGACTTTGAGTTTGCCCTTATGGCCAAGACGTGCTTATTGATGCTTTCTGTGTTAGATCTCTTGAGCTCTTTACCAGGAACCAGGAGCTTCAGTTTTCCTTGTCCAAGTACACAAATTTCTCGACAGAAGACTTCTGAGTATTCCCCCAGCAGAACTGAAAGCTTGATGCCTTTTGCTACATTTTGAAGCATTTAGCTGTTTACATCAGTTTTTGCTAACTAGATGTTTTTTTCTGAAAGGAGGAAGAGAGGAGTTCCCGTGTTTCCTTTACCACTGAGTTCTTTGTCCATTAATTGACATTTGTCACTAGGTTATAGGAGGTTGGGCAATGGATCTGCCTACCCACGTTTGTTGGTGGGGCCATTTCTGATCATAAACAGTTTCCTAATGCTCACCCTAAGCAATAGGGTCTAGCAAGCCATTAACAGAACATGGACAAACCCTCTTAATAAAAAGTGAGGGAAAGCTAAGTGGACCAGATCTCAGATTTGCTAGGGAAGAAGGACAGTGTAGATGCTACTGCAGTTTGGCAGTTTGGGGTGTTATTCACCTTACTCAAACAACAGAGCTGTTTTCTTGGCATTCTCCTGCCAAGGTAGTTTGACTGAGCTTGTATTTTATCATGGTTATCACATGACACCTTGTCATGATCACAAGTCACATCAAGGTGACTTAAGGAAGCCTGTGGTCTCTGACTGTCACTTGTAACACAGGCTTTCTTTAGATTAGGGAAAAACTGGTGCCAAATAAAAGGAATGAGGGTGGCTAATGGCACAAGATGTTGATACTGGCAGTCTCCCTTTGTGCAGATGGCCTGCTGAAGTACATAATGTGTTAGACCAAAGCCTCAGTTATGTGTTAAATCTAAAAGCATTTCTGCAGCTGTATTGGACTGACAGTTTCTCTGTAAGTTCCTCTTTATTCCTTGGGCTTGTCTTTTAACACTGCATCTTCTCCAATACTGCTAAGTGCCAGCAAGGAAGATTTGCCCTTGCCAAGGAGGTAAGGGGAGTAAAAGTTCAGCCAGCCTCCGGCCAAGAGCCACAGAGAGCAGAACTGACTGTGCCTCACTCCTGGGGAGCCGTGCATGGGCTTTCTGCAGAGCTTGCCCCTCTGCTGGCAAGAGCCTTCAGCCAGAACCAACCGTGCTACATCCCAGGCCTGTCTCCAGTTCCGCACACTGCCTGTGATGAATAGCGAGCCTGGGGAAACCCACAAGGCTTTAGCTCCCCATGTTTTAGCTCTCCCAGCGCTCTGAAATCCTGCCCTCACTGTTGAGAGACAGTAAGCTTGCACGCGTCCAGAGGAGGACTATACAATGATAGATAATAGCAATAAAGCCCTGAGCTGTTCTGGGGAGGGAAGGGTGATTTATCCCCAGCTGGATGGCGGGGCTGAGCAGAGCGCAGAGCGGAAATCCTACGGGAGCTGCGGGGCACACATCAAACCGCGTGTCACAGCGTCCGCGACACCCGGGGCGCCAGTTCAAAGCTGTCACGTGCTGCGGCTGGAGACTTTAGGTGATGCCAAGCTAATGAGCAAACGAAACAATAAATAACCCCAGTGATCATTACGCTCCCCTCCTTGGAGCTCGCCTGCTCCGGCCCTGGTGAGCCAGTGCTTCTCACACCCAATTACTCATGCTGAAGCCCCTCAAACGGAGCCCAGAGCAGGCTCAGCAAACCATTCATCTTTGCAGAGTGGAGTCCTTTCAAGTTTCTCTGCAGCAGCCTCTCTGTTTATTGTTAAGATGAGCACACAGTTTACATGAACTGTTCTTATTTATCTTTGACTTTTACCTTTTAGGTCATTTCTTTGCACGTCCGGCACTTTCTAAGTTTTGACCAAACTTTTATTTATGTCCTAGGATTTGCTGTCTGAAACTCTCCAGCTCCCAGTGATGGAAAGGTGAGCTGAGCTCCTGACCGGGGCTTTTTCTCCAAAAGAACTGAAGTCCCTGAGGCAAATCACGCCTCTGGACAGAGATTTAGGAAGCTGCTGAAGGGAGGGGACGGGTGGGTTGTGTGTCAGGAGGGGGTGCTCGGATAAGTGTTAACAGCTGAGTTTTGCGTGACTATGGGCTGAGGCCAAACATGCAGCCATGTTGGGAGAGAGGATGGATAAGTTCATGGTTTAGGCATGATGGAGGTACTTTGGGAATTGTTTAGCTGCAGTGTTTGCTTTGCAGACTGCTAAGATGCCTGAGGAGAGAACAGACCTGGGTATTGTCCCCAGTGGGCTTCACATGTTGACCACTGCTGCATGTAGTTATAATATTTCCCAAATTCCAAGTCCTCCTTAACAGTCCCCACAGCCACTGCTCCCCTGCCTGCAGTGGCCTTCTCTGCCTTGCTGCCTGCTCTCTGCCACCAGCCTCATTCCGAGCTGTGATCAGGGCACAAACTCTATTGCTTTTCAGATGAGCTGTGTAACAGTGACATAGTCAGGGGAGTCCTACCATGCCTTAGTAATGATGTATCCAAACTGCAAAGAGCTAGATTTGGTTTCTCCCCAGAGCCAGGAAATGGAAATATCTTGTATAATATCAGTGTTTATGGTCAAAGGGCATAACTAGGGTGAGGTGTCACCAGACACATCCCAATTTACAAGCGTTGGAGATCTGCCTGGTGTGTCTTCACACAGGAGGACAAGATGCTAACACACAGGCTAAGGAAGGAGCACTGAGAGATGATAACCTCTTCAGCAAATTATCATTTGGAAACACAGGACAAAGTGTGGATTTCACTGGAGCTATCTCACAGACTCCGAGACCTTGAGGCAAAGAGCCAGACTGAATGTGGCAGAGCTGCTGATACCATCACCTCTCCAGAGGGCTTGGAAGCAGTGGTGCCTGGAGGGATGGCCATGGGCTCTTTGTGGACCTCCAGGCTCTGTATCCCTTGTCAGTAGCTGTGGGAGGCTACTAAAGAACTGGGATGTCTTCACAGCACCAAGAATATTTTCTCACTTTCTCACTTTCAAGGGCCAGCATGCAGGTCTTTCAGTCCAGAACTACACCATTACAAAACTGCTTGGGAATATGCAGGGGCAAATTCCGCTCGGTGTTACACTCACACAGGTCAGAAGAACCACTCAGGTTCTTCACAAGGCAGATGGAGAGGGAGCAGGAGCTGGGCCCACTCAAAAAGGAAGAGTATCCTAATTTCTGAGGCCTGATGGTATAAGAATGGCCTTCTAGCCCAAGAAGCTACAACAAACTCTTGAAGGAAAGGAGAGCAGTAACAGGAGAGCTTCTGCTTTTGAGAGGCATTGCTGACCTGGTGTTATCAGATACAGCCTGGTTGTGTTAAGTCTTTCTTCCTTTCCCCTAGGGACCAGAAAGGGTTAAAAAATTCCTGTGATATAGGTCTGTGTTCACATTGAATCTACACCCATCATATATATATTGGCTTTTGAGGAGGGGGGAGTGGTTTGCACATGTCACTGGCCATAACTCAGACTTTTATTATAATCGTGACCATATGGTTAATGGGACCTAATAAACCACTGTTGACCTGGACACTGTGTGCACAAATCCCTTGCTCTCTTTGCTTTTTTCCTTACTTGTCTGGGTGCACTATGCCAAGCAGCTGCAATTTAGTGACTCTAAAATGCCAGTTTTAGTGGTCCAGCAACTGGTTTGTTTAGAAAGAAAAAAACATTATAGCCTGATGGAGACAGGGACTAACTTTTGCCAGGTGACAGGGCAGCTGCACAGTGGACTGGACAGATATGAGCAGTGTCTGTGTGAAGGCTGGAACAGGGGACATGGTGGGGACATCAGGCAGGCCTGAACACAAGGCCCTGGGTGTGATCCAGTGATTGCTGTGGAATTAAATCCATGCTTCTCCTGGTGCAAAGAGAGGAACATTTAGCCAAGAATTTCAAAGAAACCTTGTGTTCTGGTTTTGGCAGAAAAAAAGGCTTCCACTTAATGGAAATTAGAACTGGGGAAAAAAGCTATTAAATCCTATCTCAAGCTTTCCTCTGGGAACCCATTGAAGGATTGATCCAGGCCATGTCTTCTTCAACTCCTTATATAATCTAGTTTTAGAATTATCTACGTGATGGACAGGTGACCCCAGCCTTGGAAGGACATTTATTTTTGATCAGTCCTGCTGTCATCTCTCTCACTTTTAATAATGCTGCCTTGTCACCCGTCTGTCCCTGACTCTCCTGCTCAACCCTCTCCAACCCCAAAGGGGGATTGCAAGCCATCCTCAGGTATGGCTGGACCTCTGCCCACCAGTATTGGTTACCTGAGCTCTGCTGCTCCTGGGGCTTTGTGTGTAGCCCTTTACAAGACCTCACCATCCAGAAATTTCCCCAAGCTTGGTTTCATTGCATTGCTCCCAGGAATGCTGCTGCTGACTGATTTTACTGGTGGGGGCTCAGGACAAGAAGTTCCTTAGCTTTCCTAGAGAGCTGAACATATGGGCCTTGGAGTAATGAGTGATCTTGAAGCTATAGGTATTGAGGCATGTGGCTGACACATCAGGCTGAGCCAAGGTAGAAATTTTGGTTCTATCTTTTGATCTTGGGCTGAAACTTAAAGTTTCTATTATTTGATTGGTGTTTTTGTGATTACATGCACCTGCTAATAATGACATCCAGGCACACTTGTAGGTAAGGTGCTATTGAAATTAAACTCTCTTTCTTCCCTAAAATGACTGTGTAAACACCAATATCAGCTCCCTGTATCATGTTTAGAAATGAGGGCTCCTGGTGCTGTACAACCCTTTTGGAGCCATTCAGAACAGACACGGAGGAAACCTATGCTCTCTTCTCTTCTCTTCTCTTCTCTTCTCTTCTCTTCTCTTCTCTTCTCTTCTCTTCTCTTCTCTTCTCTTCTCTTCTCTTCTCTTCTCTCCTCTCCTCTCCTCTCCTCTCCTCTCCTCTCCTCTCCTCTCCTCTCCTCTCCTCTCCTCTCCTCTCCTCTTCTTTTTTAATAGGTTTACCCACTGTTTGGAAAATGTCATATCTTTGCCACATTATGCACTTAGAGCTCTGTTTCTTCTGACCACATATGGTTCACATGGCTTCATTTAGGACCTGATCTGAGGCTGGTGGTCACAGCTGGAGTCATTATGCTGTCTTTGATGGCTTTTGGAACAGCGTGAGTAGATTTTGGTAGATCTTCAATCATGTTGGGTAGGTATAAACTGTTACTCTTCCCAGAGCTCTGTCTCTTCTGAAACTGGAACAGTTTTTTCCTAGCCAGTACCAGCCTTGGCACATGGATAGCTGTAGGAAGCATCAGAGATAGATGGACATACAGACTGCACAGTGAGCCAGAAACATAAAAGAATATGTTTAAAAATGTAAAAGCTAATGATCTGCCTGATGGTTTGGCCTTCAACAGGTGAGATATGAGTGGCAGAACCTTCCATGTCAAGAATAACCTGACCCCAAAATGGAGCCAGCCCTGGGACATCTCACCCTCTATTCCATCCCACTCTTCACACAAAAACCAGCCTTCCCACACCATCCCATGGCAGCCTCCTCTAGCACCACTGTGCCCATTGCTGCAACCACACAAGTTCTGTCTAGCTTAGAAGTCATGGCTCTGGCTGGAGATCATGGTGGGAGCACTGCTTCTTTTCCAGCAAGTCCCCACAGGCCAGGTGTGGTGGCTGATGTGAAAAAGCAGCCTCTGAGAGAGCAGCACCATATTTTCCCACGATGGAGACCTTTTGGTCTATTCCACAGCAAAAGCAGACAAGCACAGGTCTGCCCAGGGAGCAGGCAGAAGCATCCACAGCCCAGAAAGTCTCACTTCAAGCAGAAGCCTTGTTGGGCAGTGTCAGCAAGTGAGGCAAGGGCCAGGCAATGACTGGGCAGCTTTGGGCAGTGCTAGGGGATGAGAGGCAACCGGGGCAGCTTTACTGCCATTGCCATACACTGTGTACAGACAGGAAGCATCCAGCTCCACATGCATCTGTCCAACAAGCCCTTGCTTGAAAACCAGTCTGAGCAGAGCACACAGGGTGGAGGCACGGCAGGGTTTCAGCAGCAAAGCACCGTCTGTCCAGCTTCATCCCAAGGTAGAGTGTCACACCTTGCCCTGCAACAGAATGAGTGTTACTCCTCTGAGGTGATTTCAGCCATGCCAGAGGCTGCCAGTCACACAGGGCACAGTCCTTCAGGGCAGCTCATAACACACAGATGACGTGCCAAGTGTCTCTGCCTGCAGGAGGGGAAGCGGCAGGGCTCCCTGCGCCCCTCGGGAGGAGCGTGCCCAGAGGAGAAGGAGGCATGTGGTCTTCACTCCGAAAATGCTGGCAGTGTTTACAAAGTCAGACACGTCAGCACAGTTACAGTCAGCAAAGTGAGTGCAAAACTGGCCTTGTTACTTCCCAGATCTGAGGGATACGAGGCAAAAACACACAGATGGTCGGCCACTTTCCATAATGAAACACGTCTTTATTGTCCCGAGGAAGCTGCATTTCACAACCTAAGCACTGAGGCTTGCTTCTTTTTTTATATATTTTATTTTCTCTGCAAACTGTGGGCAGTTTTGCCCCTTCCTTAAATCAAAAATTGTGGACGATAAAGACGTGTTTCATTACTGAGAGCTGGCCAAGCATCTGTGTGCAATGGACTTCATTTTCTTCTGTAGGTTGCTGGCACAAACATTCCCAGACAAAGCCAGAGAGGAAACTGAAGTGAATGCAGGGATCTGAGTACTTCCAAACTTGGGGAGAGTTCAGATTTTGTGGCTACTTCTTTCTGGTAATGCCCAGCAGCCACATCCTGAGCTTTACATGATTTGGTGAAGTTAAGGCACAGATAACTTTGCCAGACTTTAAATGCTTGGGTGTCCGTGCTGCTGTGGTTTCCAGAAGAAGCACAAGCTCACAAGTAGATACTGTCCTTCAAGGGATGACTAAATTTGTGCAAGTCAGCCTTGAGGAACCTATCTAGAAAACACCTTTTGCTAATGATTCCACACCTTTGTTTTGTTTTGCTTTGTTTCTGTCCTCACTAGTAGGATTGCAGCCCTTACCTTTATTTGTATGTCTGGATTCATCACCCTGGTAGGGCTCATGAGTACTAGTTTGGGAACACCTTCCCATGAGCTGGGCCTGATCTCCTCCCCACCAGCAAGGAGGGGATGTGGTGTGATGTTCAGTCCCCACGACTGCCATTCATGAGGCTCCAGGAGCCGGCTAGGATCCTGCCTGCCCAGATGCTGCCCTGCTCTGATTTACACTCCTGACAGAATGCTTAACAAATGCAATACTTCCAAGCATTACTGTATTCACCTTGGGACAAATCCATTCAGAGACACAGTACAAAGCATATGGTTGTGATGACAGCTCTGGGACCAGGATCTATTTGTCCCCAGTGCAACGGGGTTATTTCTGCAAGCATATATTTTCTGAGAAGTAGTTGGCTTTAATGATGTTTAAACAGCCCCCCCCCCCCAGTACTCTTTCACAGGAAAGACAGAAATACTAAGACATAAATGACATAAATACTAAGAAATAAATATAGAGAAAGAAGAAAAGCAGAGGGACCCAAGAAAAAGACAAGGCATTTGTGCCACAAGTAAAAGTATGAGGCTATTGACTAGGCACCTGAATAATTAGAAGCATGTTTTTAAAAGCTTCCTTATTTGCATAATTTGTACTGGCCTGTGGTGTGTTCCCAAAGACAATAAAGTCTGGGAGGGGAGCAGCCAAATGGGATTCTTGAGAGCCATGCTTTTTGCTGTAGGCTTGCTGTGGTAGCCAGGACTGAGCCAGGATATGTGATTTCCTGTGCTGTGGCATGGACATGGGGCTCAGGCTGCTTGCCTGGTGAGGCTGAATTGTCTTGTGTGTGTGGGGACAGTTTTACACTGGAGGTAGACCCCAGGGCTAATTAGCCTGACTTAATTTCTCCTTGCTCATAACCCAGGCCCTGATCCTAGTTTACTTGGTCCTGGTTTCAAAATCTGCTTTGCCTTGGAGTTAGGAGCCAGCCAGCACACCAGTCCAACTCCTACAGCAGGAGAAAAGGGTGATAAGACACATTCCCACACTGTGTCACCACAGCATGACTCCCTCTGCATGAGATCTCTCTTGATGCTCAAAATACAAACTTTCAATAGACAATTCAGGCATATTTTTGTTTAAGCTACACAATTAAAATCAAAGATAGTTGAGTCACTAGAAATTAGGTATTGAGCACTTTTACTGGGCTACTGGAAATCTCCCCTATACATAGCAAATGCTTACAAAATACAGAACACGCATGTTCTAAATCCATACTCATCTTCTCTGCTATTTCAATTTCACTTTTAGCTTCTTAAGTTGCAAGGACAACCAAGAAAATTTACTTGCAAATCCCATGACTGTCCTTGCCTAAAGTACATGGCTTTTGGGGATCCTGACCTTCACAGAGTCTTTGGGTTCTTCTCCTTAGGATGTGTTTGAGAAAGAAAACCCTCTGTGAATTCACTGTCCTGTTGACAGTTTTGTTAAAAGTCCAAGTAATTTCAGGTGGCAGATTTGAAGAGTGGCTGGTGTCTTGGCTGGGCACAATGAAGAGCTGAAACTGCACTAAAATGCTCTGGTTGCCCTGCAGAGGAGCTGAACACAGAAGGTATAAAGAGCCTGGACTCCTGGGTTGGCATGGCCAGGTTAGTTGGTAGATGCTGGCATGAGGAATGGAGTAACAAAAAGCTGTAATGCAGCTGAGCATTGATCTGTGTAAGAGGGCCAGCCTGTGACCTCAGTGAATTAAAAAGTACTTCACCACTTTGGAAGTAAAACAAGAAATAAAAACATACAGAAAACAAGAAAGAAAACATTACTTCTCTGCTGTTCTCCCCTGTCCCACACGTTGCTACATCATAAGATGTCCACGTGGCAGCACACGGACTGCTGTTTGCAGCATATCTGCTACAGCTTCCCTCCCAGGTATCAGGCTTCAGGGTGGGCCATCACCTGGCCAGTCTGGTGACCAGAGCCCTCCATGGTCTTGTACAGAAGGTGCTGTACAAGCTGACAGCTTCTCTGTGGCTGAGCATGGCAGAAGATCACAACTGTGTGTACACACAATGCTACATAATTCATGAATTGCTGTGTAGCCACCACAGGGCACAAAGTGACATCTTGTGAAGTGCCACTTCTTAAGCTGCAATTCGAAGGCAGCTGTAACCTGCAGCAAGAGCCAGAAAAAACACTTGGTTCTCACAGCAGACATTTCCATGCTCTCTTTCTTCTTAGAAGCACGTACAACAGTAGATACAGTGTGAAAAGAAAAAAACAACAACTCTGCTTGCTTGGACCAACAGCTTCCCATTTGTCAGAGCTTGATGGGAGAACCAGAGGAATTCAAGAAACACCCCATGATTGGCAACATGGCAATATCTGTACCCACAGCTTGACATTCACCTTCTTGTCACAGTCAGAAGCTCAGAGTGTCATAGAGTGAAGTTGGGATAGAAAAAGTTGTTGATAAATGGTTTTCCTCTGAAGCCTAAGCAGACAGAGTGTTCCTGAGTGAAAACCGTAAAGAAATCCCTTTTTCCACTGCTAAGCTGACAATCAAGCATGCTGAGTCAAGCCTTTTGTGGGTGATTCATGGCTCTGGGGTCACACAGGTTGGAGCTTCTCATCTGAAGGGGATTAGGTATTTCCAAGGAAGCACAGTTCTTCAGTGCCTTCAGCAAATCCTTGAAGTTTTTGGAGCCTCAGACCTGCTTAAGACCTCCCTCATTACTCTGTCTCATCACATGAGAAGTCCATCACAGCTTTGGCAGAAGGTATGGAGGGTGTGTGGTGTGGGGCACATGAAAGGAAATCCTTTGAAGGGTGCTAGTTCCTTCCAATAAATCCAAATACATCTGGGTGCAGGGGAAGCCAGGCCAGCTCCTGGGAGTCTCCCTGGTGTCCAGATAATATGTTCATCCATCTGATGGTCTGTCAGCAGAGCATGCTCCCCACCTGGTTCTCCCTGTGTGCCTCATGCTTTTCTGCACAACTGCACCTTCCACCCTGCTTACTGCAAACTAGCACAAACTCAGTGCTAGTGGGCAGGACTGGCTGCAAGGCACATCCATGTGATGACAACCAGGGAAAGCAAACCTCCTGTGGACAGCACACACAAGGCTGGCTGCTTCACTGATGAGAACAGGCTCTGATGAGACTGCGGGAGCAGGGCTGGAGCGGGCTCCACTGGCCCTTGTTTGCCTCCCTCCAAACTCTCTCCTTCTGCTCCTCTCTCCTTTCCAACATCAAACACTTCTCTCCTGGCAAGGTGTTCTCTGATGCCTTGCATTAAGTTCACAGTGTAAAATTGGAATGTACTGGGCTGCTACAGGATGCTGAGGTTGTTAAAGCTGTGTGTGCGCATGCACATGTGTGTGTACGTGTGTGTTTAATGCAGGGCTTTACAAAACTATCAAGCACTCTTTAAAGTACCATAAAATTTAATGCTCAGTAGGGAAGCCTAAACAAATGAAGCTGCACTATAAAATGTTTAGTGTTTCTATTGCTTTCACTTTGAACACGAAGACTTACTGCAAATCACAAGGGGGATTTCTCTGTCATTTTCTCTTTCTTATCCTTTCTCCCTTTGCCTTTTTTTCTTCTGGATTCCGTATTCCCTGGGAATTTACCCTGGATTTTGTACAGGAATATCTCCAACACCCTGCATGCTTGATTCCAAAGTGGCTGTCTGCCACTGAAGGGAGCTGCCTGTTCTCTGATGGTTCCTTGGCAAATATATAATTGAGACTAAAAGAAAAAAGCATCACTCTTTCATTTACCCCAAAAGCCACTACATTTAATTATCTTACCATGTAAAGTGGCTGCCAAAAGTGCCTTGTGCAACTCTTATCCTTGACCCACTGAGATTTTGTCTGAGTTTGTTGTGACTTCAAACACAGATCTCAAAGCACAATCAGTAGATAGCCAAAGTGTGCCCTGAGGTCTCCTGAGGCACAGGTGATGGGCATGTTTTGCACAGTGAAGACATCCAGGTGGCATATTCTTGTTATTGTCAATGAACTCAACCCTTGTATGATTCCCACCTGAGTTGCACATCTCTCAGACCCTCTCTCTAAAGTAAGGAAGGGCATGAGCAGGTGGGGTGTCCTTCTTGCTGCTGTGGGAGCATATCTCAGCTAACCCTCCTGGAGCAACATAGTCAACTACTGGTGAATGAAATTAGGCAGTAAATTCTACTTTCAGACGCACTGGGGAGTAGATATAACCTCCTGTACCCCAGGAGGTATTATGGGGTATACCCATTATATTCATACATTGCTGAATGGTACCAGATTACACCCCTCCTCAAGGTCCTCACCTGTAGTCCAATGGTGACAGTATTTGCTGCCTTCTGGCATAAAACTTCCAGCTCACTGATTATAGTTTGTGCCATTTGGCTTCTCAGGATAGAGTTGCAGGATGAGTTTGGAAGGGAAGAGCAGGACAGGCTTCTAGTTGGCATGGCTGTGTTTCCACCAGCAGGCAGTGGAAGCATGAATAAAAGGCACTAAACACTGTGAGGTGTTGTCTCACCTCTTCTGGACTATGCCTCAATATTATGAAAATATATGGTTTCAATTCTGTCCCTACTATGATCCCTCTGGAGAGAAGATGTAGCTGGTTGCCTTTGTTCAAATAATTTTTCCATGTGAAAGGCTTTAGATTGTCCAGGAAATTGGATGGCTTCTCTCTTTCTAGACTTGACAGAAGCCATAGCTCATGGCCTTTCCTGTTAATTCAACCATGTAGTTCTCTCTCATCAAGGGAACACTGCAAGGTCACAGCCTTTTGTCCTGACTGGAACCTGGGAAATAGGGATTAAATCTTGGGCATACCCTAACACTCCTGAATTTGGACACAAATGGAAAGAACTCTTCTGTTTTCTAGTGTACCTTCCATCTGCCCTGGGGCCTGAACTTAACTGCAGGTTTCAGCATGAGAAGAGGCATGAAGTTCCAATGTGCACATCTGGAATTAAGAGCTGAAAATTGGGCTCGGTGCTGATAACGCTTTATTGACAGGAGATGAAAGTCTTGATTCCAATAACTTTCTGAGCTCCAGTTCCCACTGCTTTACGAGGTGTTACACACTTTGGTACCTTTGAGAGAGAGTTTGCTTCCCCTCCTTCTCTCCCACATCTTTATTGCTTCTGTTCCACAGACTTGAGTCATTAAAGTCTGAAATGCTTCAGCCCAAAAGGGTATGGAAACCTCCTTTTCCAGAGCCACAGTGAGGAAATGTCAGCAACCAGCTTATCTGAGAGGGGTGGGCATGACAGACCCTGAGGCCAGAGTGCTCCCAGGCTCCCAGCATCAGTCAGGGACAGAAGTGTTTGACCTGAACACAAAAGGCTTGAGTCAAACACCATTTGCAAACAGGGCAGGCACCTATGATCCATGCTCAGTTCCTCTTCCTTCCCCTGCCTGATGCATGGCAGTGGCACAGGAGCTCCCACGCTGCCCAAAGAGGGCTCACAGTCTGTGTGTGTGTGTGTGTGTGTGTGTGTGTGTGTGTGTGTGTGTGTGTGTGTGTTTGTGTGTGTGTTGGGTGTCGCCAAAGCAAAAGCAGAGGAGGGAAAAATAAACCAAATACTGCAGGAGGTGTGGTGTGACTGCCATTCCCACATGTTCCTGAGACCTTATGAGCATCAAGAAACACATTGATCTCAGAAGGCTCCAAGTCAGAGGGATTCCAGCCACTTCCATCAAACCTGCCTTATAAAGCCCAGTTCATCTGCATCCATTGGACTTTGGAAAACCAAGACAGTATCTGTGTTCTTGTTTCCCTTGGAGCTGACCCGAGCTACCGTCCCTCTCCGTGCTCTAGTCATGCACTGAGAGGCTTCCTCTTCCTCCTGCCTGTCTTGGGCTACCTGGTCATTTACGACTCACTCCTGCTGCCGGAAACAAGATCTAATAAGAGTCAGCTGCTGTAAGGGACCCCAGACTCTAAATCAGTTCTGCATTAGCTGCAAAGGCTCCATGAAGGAAAAGTCAAAGGCTGCAGGCCATTATAATTACAACTGTCAAAATATAACATTGCTCAAATTGGGAAATATTTTATAAAGGGGTTTTTTGTGTGTGTGTGCAGAAAATCTCTGCTTGCCTATAGAAAGGCTTCTGTGTTTGCATTTTTTTCTTCCTTATATTAATTTATTTTCTAACAAATGCTACCTCTCCTTAAAATTCTTGCCTGTGCATTTCTGGACAATTTCAAATTTTCTTTAGAAAGTAAAATGAAGAAATAAAGTTTGAGCATTTCAGCCAAAAATAAGGTGTTTTTCCTAAAGAAAAATTGCAATAGGAACTTTAGTGAGCTATCAAAAGTCACTCTTCTCATTTTAGAGTTAATGTTTTCAGTTACTCATCATCAAAGCTTGCTGTAAGGGCATCATGGAATCTGTAGTCTCATCTCAGAGTAGAGGGATATCCCATCTGTTGAGCTGAGTGTGGACATGAAGAACTCTCACTGCAGGTCCCATTAGGTAAGACAATGACATATACATAAGCCAGAAAAAGAGAAATATTTTCAATTCTAACAACAATTCAGATGAAATTTTTACATTTTTAATGTTAAAAACACCCTAAGCTTTCAGCTCAGCTGTAACTTCAGCTCTGTGATGGCTCCTGTAGTCACTGCAGGCAGTCTTCTCCCCCTGCAAGAAGCTGCTGCAGTATTTATCACAACACTGGGGTTAGAACTAGTGTTAACTAACAGCTGTCCCTAAGGGTGGGTAAATTGGGATCCAGAAATATTTATTTGTTCATTTGCTGTCTCTTTCTCATCTCTTTTATGTGATTGTGACTCTGCATTGAGCCAAACTGTGTAGGAGGAAATTCTGGCTGAGGCCACAAGGTTCCTCTGGGCTTCCCCTTTACTGCTGAGCCTCTTGTCCTATATGATACCCATCCATCACCCTTCATAGATCAATGTTTCTGAAGCCCACAGAAAAGGAGGCATTTAAAGTGGCAAAAAAATCTCCACTTTCCTGGCTGAATTCAGAAACGAGAACCCTTCAGCGGTTTGCTGGGATGATGCTTATCTTCAGGCCTCCCCTCTCTGACTTGAATATCCATTTTGTCTCTGGTGATTTCTTCTCCCTGTAGAAGAAAGGAAGAATTAAGCCTTCAGCACACTAACCTTTTTCTCCAAGTCTTGCTTGACAGCCCAAAGGTCCCTCAATAGCTGCAGGCTGCTCATACATATTCTCATGAGGTCAAGTCCAACAGCCCAGGAGTGTCACAAAAACCTTCTTAGGGAAGGTTTCCCCCTCTTAGAAGGTACAAGGTTACTTCCCAGTTAACACTGTCCTGATGCATTCAGGCAATAGACATCAGGCCTTTGCTTCTCCTAATGCTTTCTGAAAGAGTTGGGTGCCTTTAGTTTTATGTCAAATATCAAAGAACAGCTCAAAATCTGGAAAGGTCTTGAGTGCTCTCTTGAAAAAATCCCCAGGGAGCCTGAGAGTGGAATCCTTTCCTTGCCTTCACAGATTTTATTTTATGTTTATAGGAAGCCTTTTGCTCTTTGCTGGACCTGAATTGTCTCTGGTCTGTCAGCCACATGGTGCAGATGTCAGCATCTCCCTCCCTGCCAGCATTCTCCCAGTCATTATTCCCAAAACCTGATCTCCTTGTCTGAGCCTCCATGTGTTAAGGAACCCTTTGGGACTACATGATTATTTCCTTCTGCCTGTTGTGTATCCCCTCATGGCTAGTCTGGTGAAAGCCAAGCTTTGACCACAGTCTTAAAACCAGTTCATCTTGTAGGGAGAAGTGCCATTACTTGCAGTTGCAGTCCTTTTCACTAAACAGATCTTGTCACCAGCCTCAAAAAAAACCTACCCCCCCCAAAAAAAACCAACCCCAAAAACACCCCCAAAACACAAACACAAGCCACTAAACAAAAAACCCCAACTGAACAACAAAAAAACAGAGAAAGGTGGTAACTTTTGAATTTCTTCACATTGTGGAAAGTGCATCTATTTACGTTTTGTTTAAAATTACTTTTAAATTTGACTAAGGCAAAAAACAATGGCGAAAAACACCCAAAACTAAGCCAGAGTGTAAGCCAGTAAGGTATGAGTATGTACTAAACTGGGGTCCCCTGGCTTCCCAGCAGGTAAGTCACCTACAGACCCTGCTATGAAATGTTGTGTCCTTCATTGCCTAAAAAGAGAAACCTGAGGGAACATAGGACAAGGGCCTAAACAATAATGGTTGGCTTGGGTTAGTCATAAATCTTCCATTTCTAGAATGGAAGACACTTAGAAAAAAAACAAACTAGTGACAGAATCAAAACACCAAGAGGTATTTCTTCATCCAGCCTAGAGTTAAGCCATGGAATTCTTTGTCACAGGATGTTTGGATATAAATAATGTACTTACTAGAGGCTAAATTAAATGGGGAAAATAATTTAGAGCTGTTAAACACAAGGATATTAAATTCTGGGAGTCTGGAAATACATGCTTGAAGTCTCTCTTGTTTGTCATTTCCT
This sequence comes from Passer domesticus, assembly GCF_036417665.1. Taxonomy (NCBI): domain Eukaryota; kingdom Metazoa; phylum Chordata; class Aves; order Passeriformes; family Passeridae; genus Passer; species Passer domesticus. Next base: position 40,682,079 of record NC_087479.1, read on the forward strand.
AAGCATCCATTCTGCAGATCTCAGAGGGGCCAGAATAGGTGAACCTTGGTCAGCTGCTGTGTTGAAGGACCACACGGTCCTGTGTGTGTTTAGTTGACTTGCATTTCAGCCCATATTGCTCCTTTAGAGGGCCTTACTACTCTCCAAAGCTTATTGCTTTTTCCTTCCCTTGCCAGTCCTGCTTTCCACTGGCTGATGAGGCAGACTTGTGTGTCTGCCCTGCTGACCAACAGAGGATGTTAAGCCTTTTCTACCATAATCCTCTGGGGTGAAAGTGAGGGGTACAAAGTTGAGCGTGCTACATCTCTGCTGCAGCTGTCTGCGATCTCCTGCTCCCCTTTGACAGATGGGAAATAGCCTGAAGCAAAATTGAGAGGAGCCCTGTTTATTTTGGGACTGCAGATTACTGTCAAACATGAAGAGAGACAATTATTTCCATTGTGGAAAATGTGGTATTAGTGAATGAGCAGTTCCCTCCACCTCGCCTTTGTGTTTTGCTTGTCTCTAAGGAAGGTTTCCTTTCTTTTTGCAGCACAGGCTTGAATTAAGTGGGCAGAAAAGAATTTAAATACAAATATTTGTAAACTAAGTGGTTTTCCCGAACAAAGTAGATCCAGATGACAGTCTGCTGGCTGCAGCATCTCGGTGCCTGTCACACCACTGCCCCTTTGTTCGGCAGCTGGGTACCACAGGAGGCATCCCAGGGGACACAGCCAGCCCAACAGGCAGAACCCACTGCTGGGGGATGGCAGAGGGACAGCCCACTCAGAGAGGGCCCAGTGGCAGCGTGGGGGACACAGAGCATTTTTGGCTGCTGAGAGTTTTACACAAACTGTATTACAAGCGCCAAACTGCCAGGCCTGAAGGCCGTGAGGAGTGTGGTAAAGCTGATGATAGAGAGCCTGAAGGTGCAGAAGATGCTGTGAAGTTTCTGAAGGTCTTACTGTTGTCTGATTGGTTTGTCAGGGGTCAAATAGATCCTGTCAGTAGTGAAGGAATATGAGGAGCAGTGTGGATGAGCAGCTTCTGAGGCAGCATGAGCTCTAGACAGCTCTCACAGTTCATCAGCTCACGAGAGCAGGGCAAGATTTTTCTTGGGTAATCTTTTTTTGACAGAAAAAAAATTGTTTGCCATATCCTAAACCTTCTGAGGAATTTGGTAACAGCTTAATTAGGAGAATTTTCTCATGTCTCAGAAGGTCAAAACCTTCTGAGTTTATGTTTATAGGAAGCCAATAAACCGTGAGCTGGGTGTGCTCTCTTGAGAATGGACAGCAGCTAAAGCCTTCTCTGGGACCATAGGTGATCCAGACCCAGACCCCTTGCTCAGAGTATGTCTAAGAAGTCCCCACCTTTATCCAAACCTTGATGAATGGGTACTTCTGTTTGCATTGTTTTTCATGGAAAAGCTTCAAACCAGCTCTAATCCATCCTGAAGAGAACACAGAAGAAAAATTTTGGAAGCGCAGCATGAAAAATGCACTTTTTGCCCATCAGTATGAATTATTATCCCAAGATTGTACTTGCTAACATAATTTCTGCCTCACGTTGCTCAGCTCCCACAGCTCACCCCTGCAGTCATGGGCACTGACCAGTGTAGGTTTGCAGGGCAGCACTGCACCCTTCAGCTGCTTCTGAGCTGCATGTGCCAAATGCCAGGAGAGTGCCAGGTTCAGCTCTGCTAGATGTTATTTTTAATTCTTAATAGTGTACTGAGGCCCTTGTTACTTTCCATTGTTCATTTTGGGGGGAACTGTACTGCCAAGGTCTGCTCAGGTGTTCTGTCTTTTTCTGCAAAGGTCTGAAATGTCCTTTTTCTATTTGTTCTACAAAATAAAGCGTCTCTGAAAATGGCATATACCAGATTTTCACCCTCTCCGGGTTTAAACCACAAATGTCTGACTCCTGACGGTTTCTCTACTGTTAACTTGAACTTTTTGCAGTGACTGCTCACGCTCTCTTGTCTGTCTGTACAGCTGTGGCAGGACTTGATGGGAAGGAAGGAGGACAAAGTCCTGGTACAGAATACCTGCATGGAGCAGCCCTCCAGGTCATCAGGATGGCCATCCCCATCGACAGGGAGGCTGATGCTAGGCCCTCTCCCCCAATCTCTATGAAATATATCCCACATTAACTCACCCATCACATTACTGAAGGGGGCACTGATGTATTTGATTAGTAAGAAAGCTCTGAAGGAACCCATCTGTCTTAGCATTTGGACGGATATTTATCTCTTTCATGGGTTTCTTTTGTCCAAAGGAATCGTTTACTCTGATGTGAAATAATGCAAGATCTGGTCTCTTTGGGGATTTCAGCAGGAAGCTATCCTCCCTAAGCCTCATTTTAATCTCCTGTTGTCGTAAATCAGGAATAACCGCAAGAAAGTCAGTAAAATTAAGCTTGTGAAAACTGATGTACGAAACTGGGGGCCTCTCATCTCCAGCAGTAATGGAAATGAACTCACTCCCTGAATCTCTTCTCCCTCTGGATGCAAATACTGCTGGTATTTCAAGACTTTCAGATATGGCTCTGAATATTGTATGTTTGAATACTGTGCCCAGACTTTGGAAAGTGGCTCCTCACATGATTTTACTGACCAGGTAGAAGGAAATATTCTACCCTAGAAGTAGAAGAATAGAATACCCTATTCTTCCCCAGAAAGAAGGGAAAAAAAATCTCCTTCTGGAGCAGGCTCATGCTAGATCAATACAAATAAGAAATTCTGGTTGTGTAGAAGAGCTTTCAAACCTACTCAACCCATATCCCAACTAAGCTGCTGCCACACACTTCCTGATCACATCAATTAAAATGATGAGTATAGATCAGATTGAAAAAGGAAATAAAGAATATTCCTGTGATATCAGAGCAGCCTATTTCTAAAACTTGTGTGACCACAGGAGCTCCAGGAAACAATTATTTTTCTTTTTTTCTGCCTACCCAGCAGATAAAGTCATGAAAAATATTTTTACAATTTCTTCTTTTTCAAATGGCTAAAATCTGAGCTTAGTTCCTTTCCTGGTTCAGACAAATGGAATGGATTCTGATTAAAAGCCTTGTTTAGTTGGAACTGCAAGAATAAGACAATATTGTAAGATTTTGCCATGCTGAAAATATGAATTTTAGGATAGATTTTCAAAAATCTCACTTGAAAGATGCCATTTTTTAATTCATTTCCCATCAACATTTTATGTGTGTCAGACAGTATGAACGATCTGTTCACTTTCATAGCTTGGGGAGATGCTGAGATTTCAGACCATGCAGGAAATACCAATTAGTGCCATTCCTTCTTGAAATTCTCATGCCTTCACATTAAGGCTTGGCATGAGACCAGGTTTAAGAGTGAAACACTGCCTGTCTGTCAAAGTTTTATGGTTGTTCCAGTGATGTCTGGGCACCTTATTGTTTTTGTTAAAGCTTGAGAGATACACAGAGAAGTGACCTTTCTGCTTTCACAACTTGTATAAATAAAGGGGCAGACCTGGATGATGGTAAGGTAAAATTTCACTTGTGAGAAATTTTCACTTTTAAAACTGAGATGTCATTCTGAGTGAATGTGAAAAGACAGTCTTCATTAATTTCCCTGGGTATAAAATGTTGAAACGTTTCAATTTGTTGCTGTCAATGCGTCATCTGCTGCTGGTATGGAACTGCTCTGTTTTTATAGCATCAAAACATGCAGCAGTATGTTAAACACAGCACCTGGTATATCCAGGAATATTTCATATATTTTGTGAATGACAATGAAACTAGCCAAAGCATCAAACATAATTTTTAAAATAAAGCAAAGGATGGTGAGCCATGGAGCAGTAGTCACTGTGCTGAGTCTCAGCATGACCTTTCTGCTCTGTGCTGGTGACAGGCAGGACAAGGACCCCTCTGCTGTGTCCTGAGTCCTGCTTGAAATGCCTAACAGTGATGTGTAGTCTGGCTCTTGACAGGAGATCCTGCTGCTTACTGAGCACCAGTGTAACAATAACAGCCCAGCCTTGCTCCAGCCCATGACACTGGACACTGGCTCTGCAGCCTTTCAAAAAACAGGTCCTTTGCAGAGATTGCTGCTCTGGACAAGAGGGGAAGTCACAGCTGCATTTCCTGATGGAGTCTCAAGGTGATGCAATGTTTAATTAATCCTAAAATACTATCTGATGTGGGAAAGTCCTACCAACTACCACAATTATATGGGTTTAAAAAAACTCCTAGATTAAGAAAAGGAAAGTGGCTGCTGACATGAGTGTCTGACAAGAGCATCTACTGATACCCATTTTAGGGTTATATAAACTACATGGTTGGAAACCTTCCCTTTGCATCCACTTATACACTAGGAACAGCCGTGTTTGACGCTTCCCCTCTGTGTCACTCTGGGTAGGGGTGACATACACTCTGAAGTGTATGTCACCCCTACCCCATGAGCTCTGGCTTTGTGGCCCTTCCCTGAGGAACAGGATCTGCAGCTCTCCATCCCTTGGGCACTGGCAAGGACTGTCTCTTGTGATGGCTGTCACCAATTTGTTCCTCTCTAATTTCTTCACCCTCCCCCTGCCCGATCATTGTACGCACATCAAGAGGCTGTGATAGGCATGTTTGAATAAGACAAATGAACAAAGACATTCCCCCTGCATTTCCCACTCGATAAATTACAGATGGGACTGAACAAACCCCCTCTATCCAGTGTGTCATTATGTATCTGCCACTATTGCTTTCCAAGAGGAAGGATGAATATAGCTTTAAATGATTAGCTGCCTTATGTACTACCATGTCTCAAAGCAACAGGGGGGTAACACAGGCAAATAGCTACACAGCAAGGAAGTACATGAGGGCTGAGCATTCAGGACTCTCTAACAACTGTGGTTTCTTTATAAAGAGCATTAAAGATGGTTTTAATGTACTGTATACGATGCAACAGATGCAGGATGCCTCTGGCAAAACTCCTCTGGTCTAAAGCTGACTGAAGACAGTTTGATGATTTGCAGGGAGCTGCAGATCCCAGAAGGGGAATAGTACATACCTGTCAGCTGGTAATCAAAGCTCAAACTGGCCTTGGAAAATCTTAATTAGTACTGACATCAACACAATTCTGTGAGCTTGGGAACAGTCAGAATTTGGTGCCTTTGCCCTGTTCTCTTCCACCCCAGTCTCAGTCCCGCTGAACTTTGGGGCCAGCTCACTCTGGCACGTGCACAGGCCTCTGACACCACCTGGTGCAGTATCCCTGTCTCCAGGCTGAGCAGCAGCAAAGAGCAGTGCTGGCCCCTGTCTATTCCTGCTGCCAAAGGTGACTGTAGCAACTTCAATGTGACAATGACATTGATAAATGCAGAGCAGGAGCATGCTCAAGGGAGAATGAAACATATCCTAGAAAGCCCTAAGAAGCACATGGAAAGTAAAGCAAAAGGCTACAGTCTGTCATCTCCCAGAAATACAATGATGAGAGAGAGTTTATATCAATTAGGAATAGATTTAGACTGAATCTTCAAGTTCAAACTGTGACATGGATCTCGTGTCCCTTTCTTTTCTGTGCAAACACCCCTTTCCTTTATAAGGACTTCAGAATTCAAACTTCTCTTACATATTGTGATGACTGTGATGATTGCCTTCATAAATAAATTCCCTTATTTGATTTAATCTCCCAGTAGACGTTCCATCTATAGCTTGTCTTGTCTCCTTTTGCTCCCTGCTGCCTGTGCCAATTTCTCCATATGATCTGGCTACATAAGCCTCCCCAAGCTCCCGTAACATATTCACTAGAGATAATTTTTTTACGGAAGCCCAGAGACAGAGCAGGCACTGCAGGAGGAAAATGAGAGTTTCACTTCATGTTGCTCAGAGGGAACTGTGAACAGAAGAAGTGTCTCTCTGGGAGTGAGATGAGCCCATGTCTTGCACACCCTTTTTCTGAACTGGATCCAAAGATGGATCTCTCCACAGATCTGCAGCTATGTCAGTGGGATGCTCAGGACTTTAAAGAAAACTAGAATGTCCATCTGCGGACCCAGCTTCAAAGTTTCCTTAAGTTCTGGGAGAAGACAAACTCTTCCTACCTCTAGTGTCTTTATACAGCATATCCTCCATGCTCCCAGCCTGTTTTAAGAAAGACTGAAGGCAGCAGAAACTTATCTGTGAAGCCTCCAGCAGTACCCGAAGGAAGGGAAAGGAAATATTTTCTGCTTGCATTGTTAGAACTAGAAGAATAAACACTCTCCTGCAGACAGCTTGGCAGCAGTGAGGGAGCCTGCTAACACCCTCACATCTGTGAGGTGCAGACCTTCACACACGTTTCAGGCTGATGCACTGTGACACAGTGCCAGATCTGAATGGCTGAACGTGTCTGAGCTGTGCCAGCACTGGTGGGTCTTTCAAGTGCTCTTAGTAGGGCCTGATGGGGCTCCAGAACAGGACTGGGTGTGGTTGGTTGATCAGGACTTGATTTCTCGACACAGTCAGTGAGATACTCAGGGGATGGAGAGTGAAGAAGAGAATTGTACTTGGTGTAACTGGAGTTTTTCCCAAACCTCCTACTATGTGAAGACTAAATTCTGATCTATTTTTAGAAATTTCCCCAAAAAATTCCAACAAAAACGAAAAGAAAAAAGTATATTGCAAAGCTGTGCCTGTCTTAAGAGAAAACCAGAATTTGTTTTTGTTTCAGAGAGGTAATAAGTGGAGTGAATTCAGTAGTTATCTGGCTAGGAGTGACCAAAATTCTACAAGCCCCATATGGGGCATATGAAAATGTCCATTTGTCTGGAAACCATAACAGCCCTGCTAGTGCCAGGGGGGACAAATATCCAAGAGCAGTTTCTAGACAGGAGATGACATTGGCCCCAGGGCTCCCATTGTTCCACAAACACGGCAGCTGGTCTGGTCTGGGAGCAACATGGGATCCAGGACAATGCAGTGGGGTTTGTCCCAGCATCCCATGCTGGTTTGCATCCTCCTGCCCCTGCAGTTTGGACTCCCCAGCAGCCCTCCTGTCAGCACAGCAACACTGTCAGTCTCAGGACACTGCCACACATGTAATGGCTTTAAGCACAAGGGGGGGTTACACCCACAGTAGCCTGGGAACCTCTGTCGCAGAGGCCTTTCCATTTGCAAGGAAGCAAATCCAACCAGCCTGGAAATTACAACCGTCAAACGTCATCCCTGTGGCTGCCAAGGGTATAGACAATCTTGGATCAACTTTTCTTCTATCTATTTGAATCTAAAACTAGTGGCAAAGCATCTTTTACCTAATACTCCCAAACCCACTAATGGGCAGCACTGGTCTGGTTCTGGGCTGACACTGCCAGTGGCTCATGATGCATTTACTGGTGCTCTGTGGAGGATGTGCTGGTCACTCCCTTGGCCAGATCTCTTCATTCTTTCTACATACCAGCTTGCATGCAAAAGCATCTATAAAGACAGCAAATACTTTCCTCATGTTGCCAGTTGAATGACTTCAGGATGGCCAGAGGAGAGTGGAGAGAAGGAAGATAGTCCATGCACTGAAGGAGTGCAGTAGGGAATGGAAAGAAGCATGAGGTATTGAGATCTGATGTAAATGAGGGAACTGCTTGTAAACTCCTAAATTAGACCAATCATTCTAAATTTATAGGAATGCAAAAAAATAGTCGCATCCGTTGTTGTCTTCTGCCAACTGTAAGCCTGCCAGTGCAATTTTTAGACTAGTGGGAGGAAGTTATATACTCACTTTTTTCCCCCTTCCCTTTCACTTGGTGTCAAGTTTCAAGCAAAAATACCTTTTGGTATTGGAGGGTCATTTTCTACATTTATGGGGTGCACGCAAATCAGCTCCACAAACACTCTCATGCTTGATCAAAAGGACTTGATGGCAGGCAGTTCTTCAAAGTACTCAAATTTTGTTCAATAATCCATAAATCCATTACAATTTGACAAAGACTGTTAAAGTTTTTGTCTCAGATCTGATTTGTAGCATACAGATACTGTCATGGCAGCACAGATCCACAGCAAGACTTACATGTTATCTAGAAACATGCAACTGAAGCAGCTGAAAGGAACAGCAAACTGAATTCAAGGCATCCATTCATGCTCTAAAACATCTTCTGTGGCAGAAAAATGGCCCACTTGCCACAGAAATGTCCAGTAATGTGGCAGTTGAGGAAAGGCAAACCTTCAGAGAGAGGAGGTGCTGGAAAGAGCTCTCATTTCCCTGCTCTGGTAAAAACTGGCACAACTGTACAGCCATCAGAGGTGGCCATGAAGGACACACATTCAATGACACGCCCAGGCTCTGACAGAGCATAGCAAACAGAAGAAAATTATTTCACTGTTGAAAGGCACAAATTTTGCTGCCTGCACCCATCTGAGGAGAAACATCCTTTCTAGACAGCTATTAAAACTCACAGTGTTGTTTAGCCTATAGCAAATCAGAGCATTATCTCATTCTCCTCTGGAAGTAATAAAAGGAACATTAAACCAGGAGCATCTCTATGGCTAGTCCAATAATGCCCTATTTCCCTCCCCTTAAATCCAGCTTCTTACCTATGGCTTTACCTCTATTCAAGAATCTGCAAGACTACAGGGTGAAAGATCCCCAGCCAGGGCCTGTTCACCAGGCAAAGGTCACTCTGCTGGAGAATGGCTCATGTCAGATTCCAGGACATGGCCCAGCCAAGTGTTGGTCATGAAACCCCAAGGATGGACCTATTTGAAATGCTATACCATGCCCAGCTATGGACCATAGTAAAGGGTTGCCATAAGACCTGAGATGATCCAGCTCTAAGAATTCCAGTGTTTTCTCTCACAACCCCAGACAGCTTCAAATCAGTGTAAGAACTTGTGCTCCTGCCCTTACAAAGAGATATTTACACTGCACAGGGGAACAGTAGGTTATGCCTGGCAAAAGTTTATACTGTGAGCTTCTATGAGGCTGCATTCTGTGAGCAAAAATTGGGAGCCCTGCCATCTCTCCAAACACAGCTTCTGGGCCAAACTGCCCCACTGCCCTTCTTTCCCTGCTCCCCCTGCCTGGCACCCCAGCAAGCAGCAAGGCTGCCAAGGGCTACAGGTGCTGGGCTCCCTGGTGCCTGGGAACAGTCCCTATAGTCTAGAATGTGATCAGCTTGGAAAAGCACCAGGGCACTGCTGAAACTATTGAAGAGGGAAGACAATGTGTCTTGGCACTTCCAGAGAAGAAGATTTGATTCCTTTCCTGGTCTATTGTGGCTGGTCTTACAAACCTACAGGTGTTCTTGTCCACAAGCAATCCTGACTAGTAGCTGAGTCTGAAATTATTTGAGTAGAAATAAGGAACTAATGTGTCCCATCAGCTTCTGGGTGGCCATTGGCCAGAACTTGACAGTCAAAGCAGACCAGAAGTCCTAATCTTCATCCAAAGCTGAGTCCAGAGCAGTTCAGGCACAACTTTGGTTTTTAGCAGCAGCCTTCAGGAATTTATCTACATGATTTCTCATCCAAACTCACCCACCTGCCCAGATACATTCTTTAGGAGGCTGTCTCGAGTCTTCTGAGCACGTCAAAACACAATGCAAAGTGATATGTTCCGCTGTTGGCATCATTTTGAATATGTGTAACAGGATGGATTCTTCTGAGGAGCTCATCCACTCCAAATTCCTATTCCACATGCGTAAATCCCTAACTCCTCATCATCTATTTCTCACATGCATTGGCAGCCATTGCAGTATACCCCTGGAGTGGGAGATAGCCAGGGTGACTTCTCCAGGTCCCAAAATAGTATAAACCCTCAAGCATTGCTGTGAGTTGGCTTCTTGCAACCTCTACATCCCAACCGTTTTAGTGCCCTGTGTATTGAGTAAAAGAGGATTAAAGGTTAATCACTAGGCTAATAAAGTAATCATGGATTTTTTGTTTCCTCTGAGATTGCAAAATGCTTTCTGTTTCCCTGGCTACTCCACTGTCCCTATAGGAAGAGCCGAGTGTAAAAGTCTCATTCTGAAACAAGGGAACCAGTCTGAGTTTTGTTTCCCACTTTATTCTCATTTCCATTCTCCAAGTCCTGATTGGAGCCAGAAAGAAGCCAGAGTTACAAGAGGATCTCAGATGTGTTCAAGAGCCCCATCCAGATGACAAGGTGAGCAAAGTGCAGAGCACAGGGAAGCTTTCCCCATATTCGTGACCCTTAAGGACTACTGGGCTGATCAGAGTCATGCTAAAAACAAAATTGTTTTGTGTGTGCCAAAGTCTCCTTTTCACATACATTTGATATGGGATGAGTATAGGGTGACCCTTTTTGACTTTGGATTCAGTATTTCCACTCTGACTTCTCCCTGAGCTGTGCTGCAACACTGTACCCAACCACTCTCCTGTCCCACCCTGGCATTTTAGGAGATTCTGTCTCCCCACTTGTTGAATTCAACTCTCCTCCACTTGTGCTTCTGCTTTGTGATTTCTGGTGCTCACGTAACCAGAATCCACTTTTTGTCAACACATGAGCAGATTTATTCAGGGACTATGTGGGGCTGGTCTCCCAGCCTGCCCTCTGCTCCACAGGCACCACCCAAATGTGTAGAGGTATGTCTCACATGGCTACACAGCCTCTTTTCCCCACACCAGACACCTCCCCAGCTCACAACACAGCTGGGCCCAGCCCTGGATATTCTCTAAATTCTGCTGATCTGCCAACATTCCTGCAAGAAAATGTGTTTGCTGAAATACTTGTGAAACGCCAGCATGAGAGGATGTGGACAAAGCCACACAGAAATCATTTCTGTTCACAGGGAGCGCTTGAGCTTCCTCAGCCCTCGCTGCCACCCTCGCCCTTGGGGCTCTCACTGCCCAAAGGGGTGAGGGTCACCTCTGGCAGGCGTGGGCTGCAAGCAGAGCAGAGAGGGCTGCATCCAGCAGGCTGGGGAAGGTGCCTGAGAGGGCAGCCAGGACCCCCTGCAGTGGCAGAGGGGAGCAGAGCCCCCCCCCCAGGATGGAGCTTGCACCAAAAATTCTCCTGGTTTGACCACAGTGCTCAGCACCATGGAGGAAGATGCCATGCCCACCTTGAAATGCCAGCTCTCGGTTTTAAGGATCATCAGCATTTTCGTTCAGTTTTTTGTGATCACTCCAATCACTATTTATTACTGTAGATAGTAATAATGGTAAAGCCCTGTTCCATGGTCCTCAGTTTCCCACTCTGGGACACTCACTTTTGATAGCTGCCAGCCACTGGAGTGCTAATGTGCTGTCAGGATCGACAACATCCACTGTACTTGTGTACTGTAATTGCAGTACACAAGCTTTGAAAGGACACAAACCCACCTCTCTGCACAGTCCTGTGGAGTTGGGAGTAGGTTTCCCTGCAGATGACCCCTCTGCCCTATGGCAGCCAGCCCTCAGTGTAACTCCTGAAGGCAGACACCTCTCCAGCCCCACTGCAGCATAGCTGTGCTGTGCCAGGGAGTTTCCCCTGGGAGCCCTTTAGGGTAGACAAGCCTCCAGGGACCAGTGCAGCTCTTTCTTAATCTCATCTGTTCAGGTCCCATTCCTGAACTGTGGGGCATTCTGAGATGTTTATCCCACAACAAAGCTGTCAAGGGAGGGGGTGCTGTTCAACCCCTCCCTAAAATGGGGATCTGCAAACCAAGTGATTTCAGAGGTTCAATGAGTATGAGTATCTCTTTCATTTCCCCACCCTCTTGTGCTATTTCCTCATTGTTTTCTTCTTTTCTGTGCTTTGATACCTCAAGAATAGGGAGATCCAGCCCAGCTGGGAAACAGCATTACCAGAATATGAGTAATTTTTTCTGAAAAGGGAAGATCATGAGTTATTTCTCATCCAAGAAGGGGCTGGAAGTATCTGACATCTTCAAATGCCTGGAAAGCTTTTCTCATAGAAACCGAGCTTCACACGGGACATTCACAAGGGCCATTGTCCAGGGATCTAGAGAAAGCCCTGATGGCCAGACACAGTGGGGGCTACCATGTGGTAATGCTGAGCTTGCCCTGTCTGGGGTTACCCTGGTGAAGGTAACCACCACTCCTGAGCTAGCACACAGCTCTTGGACACCACCATGGCTTTGCAGGGGCTCCTGGGCTCCATGCTCCTTCTGGGAGCCACCCCCACTTCTCCCACTCCTCCATTCAGATGCTGCTCTTGGGATTATTTTTTTTCTCCCCTCTGACAAAGCACACACAGATGGTGTGTTGTCTGCCACAATCAAGGGGCTCAGGTGAGTAATGGAGAATGGCAGGACTTGGCATGTACTTGTTTGCCTTAGTGCAATTTTCCCATAATTGCACTTCCTAGCTTTTCAGCATCTGCGAAAGATCAGCTTGTGACACAGCAAAATTGGCCTCACATTTTTCTGGAGTTTGCATCAGGTTGGAAATCGGGCATCCTTCATTTGGCTTAAATCATTTTGGAAGGGTGGGGAGAAAACCACCCCATTTTTGTGCACAGTCTATTCTGCCTGGACTTTAAAGCCTAGGAAGAAAAGCATGGCCTGTCAAACATATTTAGCTCAACCCTCTGGTGTTGCTTTTTTGTGTTGTTTTTAGAAAGGTGTTGATGAAACTGGCACAAGTTATTTAGTTTTCCCAGGCCTTGAAGTAAATGCACAAAATACTGATCAAGGATGACCCTGGAGCACTGTAAAGCCAAAACTTGGACTCAAAATAGTTTAGAGATGCAAAGAACAGGGAGAGGTTGTGCAGACAGACAGCTTTACTGTGCCAGACAACTCTTTCTTAACTCTCCTCATATCCTCCATTTCTTTCCTTTGGATGTATGTAGTGGCCAATAATGCAACAGAGGAACAATGAGAAACAGAAATAACTTTAGGACTGAAGTGACTGACCTTCCTTGTCACCTGGGAGAGGGATAAACTCGGCTGTGGCACATAGAGGCACTAAGGATGACAAAGAGCAGTCCCTAGCTCATGGAGCCTGCAGTCGCAATGATTAGAAACAGAAAACAAACCTTGTAGGTTTCTGGGGAAATACCTTCTGCTCGACAATCTAGGAGACAGCTTGGGATCATGCTCTGTTATTTATCAAGGATTGCAGGTTTTTGGACTGGAACAAACATATATCCTGGTATCTTCCCCAGTATATTTCAGGTTTCTTCAAGCTACAGCATTAAATTGAGTCACTGGAACACATAGTTCTCCAAAACTAAACTTGTTTCTCAACAAATGGGAAAACAAGGTTTACTCTTCTGGGAAACCCTAACTTTATTGATCCTGTTGCACACATTCACATCAATGGTTCATAGCTAATAATTCACACTATTCAGCCAGGCAGCATTGTATTTTTACAAAGGTTCTGAAGCATTTTTTTCCTTATCAACATCCCTTTCTGGCCCCTGAGTACTCCTGGGATTAGTTAAGGTTCCTTTTTTTTTTTTTTTGAGATAACTAAATTCCATATTTTGTCAGTGAAGTTTTCCAAGTCAGACAAGTCACTTATTTCCCTTCTCTACTTTAATGAGCAGATTATCATCAATTTATAATAAAATTTTAATGAAAATCATCAGCTTAGTTTATGCTCAGATTAAGCTTTGTCATAAAAGGGACAACAGCACCACTAAGGAAATCTCTTGCTTTTCTCACTTTTTATTCTGTTGATGTTGCTTTTACTCTCAACATGGCTGAAAACAGAGCTGTGTACAAACTGCTTTAGTAGTGTTGGAAATCCAAACAAAATAATACCTGCCTGCGGCATGAGAACTGCATTACACTGCCAGGAGAGGAGTTCAGTTTCATGACCCAGCCAGATGAAAAGACATAAAAAAAGCTTACAGAAAAATGCTGAAAGGAATGGAGGTTTGTTGCTGGTTTGTTTTGTTGGGGTTTTTTAATGAGTTTGGTTAATTTCCAGTTTGGTCTTGTCTTGTTTTTCTTCTTTCATTAGAGACTGTAGCTAGATACACACTTATGAGTCATATCTCAGTGCCTGCTCTGATGCTGAGGATACAGAGATTGAGGTTTGGCCTCACATACAGACACATGTACAATCAAACAAAAAAAAAAAGGCTCAAGATTGCAGCTTGCTGTGGCTTTTACCACCGAAGTAAGAGCTAATCAAAAACTAAATACTGACTTAGCAAGAGGCGGCTCTTCTGTGTTCTGAATTACATCAAGTAACTGGAGCTACATGTCTTTCCATCTGAGTTATACTCCAGACCTGCAAAGTGATACCCAAACCGCTTCTCCATCCAAATATTTTTCCCGTCCAATGGGTAGCAGGAAAAAAATCTTCAGAGAGCTGCCTGTTAATATTGAGCATCTGGGTACACCTAAGGAATGATGCTGCAATCTCTTCTCAATCCTCCTCTTGCTGGAGAGCTGGGGAGGGAGTTAACTCTTTGTCTGCAGGGATGAGATAAAGTGTCTGTTCACACTCTGGTGCAAAACCTGGCACAGCCCTTCTGCTGAGATGTGCAGGCAGGCACAGTGCAGACACAAGAACCAAAGGCGAGAGGAGACAGTGCTGAATTCTTCTCTCATGCCAGTCCAGTGGCAATACTGATTCAACAGCCAGCCACAACCAGTGGGTTTGGCCCTGTGCCAGATAACTACAGGAATTTACTGACCCCAGGTGGCATCTGCCCGAATTCACTTACACTTAGAATGTACAGGACAGTGAAGTGCTGCTGCAACAGGAGCCAAAAGCATCAGCAGGCAAAAGGAAGAAAAGCTAAGAGAGGCAACGGAGTATTGGAGAGTTTAGAAATTAAAGGGCCACTTGACACTTGTTACCAGCACAAACCTCAAAATGAATACCAGAAAGCAACCACAACAGCAAAACAAGAGGGGTTTTCACCTAACAAGTTTGCTGTTGGAAGAGGACATGCCTACAAGGGACAATATAGTCATTTCCATGGAGCAGAGGACACTCTCAGCATTGAGGTCCAGGGCCAAGTGCTGAGTCCCAACTCGAATAAATATAGTGACAATGCTCCCCTGGATTTCTAAGAGAATGGGATTTTATATCTTAAGTTAAGAGTGAAAAGACCTTTTCCAAGGTTGGATCAAATAATAAACAAGGAAGGGAACAAGCTTTGATGATGTGAAAGCACCCAGAAAGTGATGCAGGAGCAGCTGCTGATGCAGCCTCAGCATCCTATGCTGGGGCAAAAAATGTAATCTTATCCTTATTTCTGAGCCTTTGGGTCTTCCTCCCACAGAAAACAGAAGGGTTTCATGCCTACAGGGTCAAAAGAAGCAGGTAAAATATGCACCATCTTGTCACTGCTGGTAGTTATCAGATTGTTTATAATCCAGGTAGCTCTGAGAACCAGGAAACTTGGTCGTTGCATCCTGCCCACTGTGCTCTCCCTTGCCCTGTGTTGTAGATCAGTATGTTCTGCTGTCTGCTCTAAAGCTGCCAAGCTAAAAACCAAGTCCAGGTTTCAGATAAAAGCCACAGCCAATTATTCATTCCTAGAAGTAGCTGAAAATATTTAAAGTTTTTTTCCATTAAAAAGGAGTGCCTCATTCATCTGGAGGGATTTTTTTACTTTGTTGGCTTCAGGGTTTTGTTATTTTTGGTGAAACTAGTGTCATTTGTAGCCTTCCTTCATTGAAAACCTAATGATTAATTCTAGTAATAACAGTCCATTATTTTGGGGTTTTATTTCAACAAAACTGAGAAATCAAAAGGTATGGACTTGGAGGGATATTGCAAATTTTCCTTTGGCAGTCAATTCTGCACTTTTTTTTTGTTTTGAAAGCTGCCTTTGCATTTCCCTGAATAGAGAGAAGATGTGAAACAAAGGAGGTTAAAAAAAGATTTAAAAAAGAATGAAAAACAAGAAAATGAAAAGAAAATTTAAAAATGTGTATAAACAGAGAAAAAGCCCACAAAACTTTCCAACCTTGCAGAACAAGCAGGACCTCAAAAATCACCTTTCTTTCTCATTGTTGGTGTTTTTGTTGCTGTTGGGTTTTTTTATCGGTTTTGTTTTTTGGTGGTTTTTTTTTTGTTGTTGTTGTTGATGTTCCTTGCCTCAACACCTTCTATAGAGCTCAGTTGTCTCAGAGAGAGAAGAACCCCATGGGGCCCTGCTCCTCAGCAGCATCCAGGTTTGCCTGCATTGAATAGTGTGCCACTATAAGAGAGTGACAGATGGGTGGCTTCCCTTCCATCCCCCATGTCGTGCTGAGTAACCAGCCCTGAGTATTTACATTGGATCCCAACCATGGCAGCCCAGCCACTGACACCGTGCTGGGGTGGGTGGCTCTTCCAGCAGGTGACACATTTCACTCTGTGGTCACCAGAAAAGCCCTGCTAGCCCTGGTGCCTTGGCAAGGCATCACAGAGTCTGCAGCCTTACAGTGAGGGAGAGGAAATGCAGTGCAGTCTGCTGCTCCTGGCAGGTTTTTGATTTGGATTTTTGTCTCTGTGCACGTCTGTTGAACTTGGTTAGAAGGAGAGGTGAGGAAAGGGA
The DNA here is from genome assembly GCF_036417665.1 of Passer domesticus. Taxonomy (NCBI): domain Eukaryota; kingdom Metazoa; phylum Chordata; class Aves; order Passeriformes; family Passeridae; genus Passer; species Passer domesticus. The sequence goes on from NC_087479.1 coordinate 40,698,457, forward strand.
AGTGTTTGCATCTCATCCTGAGACAGAAAAGGTTTTCAAATGGCCTGACTGTAAATCCCAGAACAAAACAGCCTTTAATCTTGGAGAGAATCTAGTCCAAGAGCATTCCCATTTCTGGCTAAAACTGAATTCTTGCCCAAGAGCCTTGCAGTCACATTGCAATTAAAACACTCTGTTTACTTTCAGATGCAGCTTGTAGTAATTTTGTCTTCTTGCAGTCAGCTGTGAGTTAGGAGAAGGTGAAGAGTATTATGTGGCTGCCACATCCTGCATGCTTTCCTACCTAGATATTGTAAATTATGTGTGCAACGAGCCCTGTTATTGTGCAGTAACAAGGAGGAAATCCCTGCAATGTAATTTGTAATGCATCATCTTCTGCAGGCCAGTTTCACAGGCTGATATGGTTCTGCTTTACTCTCTGATTTGCTGTCAACAGCTCTTCTCCATATACAAGCATAATATATATTTTTTATGAGCAGGATATAATCACTTCAAATCACCCAGGAGATTCTCACCAAGCTGCTCCAGCTGAATGCCAGCTATCACTAGGATGAGGGGAAGGTGGGATGCTGCTTCCATCTGATTGCCTCAAGCCCACTCCACGACCTGGCACCAGCCAAGAGTCACCTGGAAACTACGGGTCATAAAACAGCTCTGAAAAAGCTACAGCTACTCACTCTGATAGTTCACAAATTGGCTTTCTCTCTGTCTTTTATTTTTCATAGGGCCAGTGAATGGAAAATTGGTCCCAGCAATCCACAGGGTGGAGCAGAGAGGTGTTTAGGGATACTGGCATATTCCAGAAGCTCAGCTCTTTGCTACTTAGTATAAATGGGGGTCTGCAGAGTTACCATCCCCCTGTAACTCCAAAGATGAGCAGGAATGATTTTCCTCATGTTCCTTGAGAGATGGTAGAGCTTCCAGCCCGCTCTTATCAGTAGTCTTGGGAAGAGAAAACCACCAAGGGACTCCTTCTCCTGGGGACAGGCTATTTCCAAAGTGGAATGATGTTGAGTGTACCAGCTAGCTGACTTCCCTTGTATCTCCTTTTGAGAGCAGGAGAAATGAAATCTCTTCTGCTCTCATGCAGTTTCTGTGCTTCTTTCTTGCTGAGGATTAGCAGCAGGAAAGCCTAAGGTTCTGCATGAGAGAAATAAGCCCCCGGAGAGAGAGCTGTGATTCTGGAGGTAGGTGGGAACCCTGAGGAACCCAAGCTTCCTAGGGAACCCAGAGCTCAGGTTTTGGCTGCTTTCTGCAAAACACAAAACCAAAGTCAAAGTCCTGCAGGCTCTGAAGAACAGACCCCATCCTCCAGGGATGTGTAAGTAGGCTGGGAACAAGTACATGAGAGGAAGTAATATCTACTGGAAGATGAGGCCTTCAGTCCTTGAAAGAAGAAAGACAGAGCTGTCTGAGATATGAACAGACCATAGGGCCTTAGAGCAAGTGAGGGACAGCAATGAAAGTAAAAGTTGGGGTTTGGGCATAGGCAGGCCTGAAGCAGGCAAGTACTGCTCAAATCCTCTCTCTTGGCCAGGACTACCCAGTAAACTGGCTATCCTGGGCATTTTCTATCCTTTCCCAGGCTGGGTTTGTGTGATGTTTCCCTGGCCACTGGAAATTTACTATAAATACGAGGTACTGAGCAGCCGTTGTACACTAATATCAGCTCTCCACCCTTTCTAGCTGCCCAAGGCTGCAAATGATGTGAAAATTGCATACCCCAGTCCCAGGCTTTAGTAGCTGTTCAGGGGTTTGGCCACATGTCATTTGTTATTCTTCACTTATGCATACATTCTTCTTATTTATTTTTTTTGTAAACATTTGTGTATAATTATTCACTCCAGAGTTTCCAGTGATTTTCCCTGGCTCACAGATGTGGCAAAATTTGTTCCCTGCATCCAGGAAAGAAGGTTTTTTTTCCAACTACTGCAAAATAGAATCCTGACATATTTCACTCCGCTGCTTCCATGTCCATTCTTGCGACACTTAGCTACCCATGGCAAAGAGACAATTAGCTTTTTAAATATAAACCAGAAAAGGTCCCAAGCCACAGATTTCACATCCAGATCCAAATTTGGGGCAGTTCAGATTCGGCCTGACATTTTAGGTTTGGGCCTGGGCCGGATTCTCCTTGTGAAGCAGTTTGACATTTCCAGTTCTGGGAAGCAGCCCTCCCTGGGCGCGCAGCCTCTCCGCGGTGCGGGGCCAGCCCCGGGCTCTGCCCCTCTGCTGCCGAAAGCTCTCCTGCTGCTCCGGCTCGTCCAGAAGCCCCTGCCTGTCGTTACTGCTGCTAATTCCATCCCTGCAGTGATGGGGACAAGTCTGCCATGGTGCTGCTGCTGTGGCATTTTGGTCCCTGTGAGGGATCTAGACGGATTGGGATCTCTGCGGCTATGTGTTGCTCACAGAGGAAAAAAAAAAAGGCAAACAATCAAATGGCAATAAATCTTGGGAATTCAGGTTAGATCTCAAGCCATCTGCCTACAGCTCAGACCCCACAATTACCCTCACATGCTGTGATAACTTTTCATTCAGAGTACAGGCCACAGAAGCAGGATCAACAGCTCAGAGTCCCTTCTTCAGTCATTTTATAATCAGTTCTTCAATAGAACTGGATCTTTTAATAAGAGGGTTTAATTTGGCTTTTTCATTTTTATTTTCTGCAAATATAACACACAGGAGCACTATCTCTAAAGTTTAATCGGTCATTTACAGATAATTTTGGATGGATAGACCATCACAATCAACTAATATCTTGTCTTCCTTCTCCGAGTGAAGTGCTTTAAGAAGTTCATGTAAGTAGAATTCACCAAGCTCAAAATCAAGCCTATCAGTGTAAGAAATCTCTTCAACACTGACATTAAATAATATCACAATGTGTTTAACTATATAATCTCAACAAAATGTGATTACTCTAACCTCAGAAGGCAGACAACTGAAGCACAGAGAGAAGAGGTGATGTGCTCAAAATGACACAGAACTCTTCATATTGAAGCTCAGAAAAGAGTTGAGAGCTCCTCAGTCCTCTTGGTCTTTGTCCAGGAGATCATAGTTCCTTTGATATGCGCACCATTCATGGGCACTGAAGTTATATCAGGAGTTCACAGAAGGATCACTGCAAGTATTAAGACTAATTTTAGCCCTGACATCAACTTTCAGAACATCCTTTTAAGAGAAAATGTCTGGCAGTAATGACACTGTGGCAAGCTTGGTGGAATGGTGCTGGCTTTACAGCAGGCTCCAAATCAGTTCATAATGTCTGAAAGAATTCATTAAACAAGGCTCACAGATAAAACACATATATGACACAGTTCTTTATAAAAAGAGGCTTTTAGAGGCCAAATGCTGAGAAGCCTCATGAGATTACTAAATAATCCAAAGGGAAGTGCTTAGAAGCCTGTTTCTTGGGACACAGAAAACCAGCCTGGAAAAATGTCATGGAGACAAGACTCTGGGGACAGATCAAGCCCTCCTCCAGGTCCTGGTTATGGATCAAAATGGTTTTTTCCATTGTATTTTCTTCCATCAAATATAGCCCCCCCCCCCCTCCAGAGCCAGTGCAAGGGGTGCCAAGGAGCAGGAGGAAAGGTGAAGTGCCACCTGCACTCAATTCCAGTTGTTTCACCAGTTCCTCACAGTCCACTTGCAAGCCAAGGTGACACAAATGAGTTAATTTCCATGGCACACTGAGGCTAATTGGAAACAGTTCTCAGACCCTGTAAAGCATTAAGCTGGGCTGCAAGTGATAATTGCTCACCTGCTGCAAGGGCCTATAAGAGGCAGTGCATTAACTGGCACATGGGGTTTTATCACTTCCCTGGGACAGTGGGGGCTGGAGCCCTCCCAGCACCCATTGCACTGAAAGCAAGATACTGGATTAGGCCTGGGGTTTATGGGAACTCAGGCAGGGAGAGCTGGTAATAAGGGGCCAGATTCCAGCTTTCATTATGTGCTCTCTCTTTTTTAACTCTACCATGGCTGTGGTTTCTTCTTCTTTTCTTCATAGTTTGCTTTCTTCTTGCAGAGAGGTTTAGTACTGTGTTGCAAAATAGAAGTACAGATATTTGGGGGTATAAGGAGCCTAAGCATTACCCAAGGGTTTAGACCTCTCTATTGCAAGGATTTGACTGCCAAAGTGTTAGAGCCTGAGACTCTCTATTATGCATTCAAGCAGCTCTTATTTTATAGCTAATCATAATTGTCCTCTGAGTGGAAAGAGAGATACCCATTCCTAAAGTCTGAAATGGCAGCTTGTCTCAGCAGAGAAATATTAGAAATGTCAGAGAATTGAAGCAGCAATTCACTAGGGACTGAAAATTATAGACTAGAATAAAATTATTACAGTTATCCATCAGGGGGATCCTGGTACCAGGATCATCAGCTTGCAGTGTTCAGCAGCAGCTGCAAATCCCATAAGAAGCACTGGGGACTGGTGTGCTGTAAGATACACATACCTGACATTTGACATGAGCCTTAACTTTTTAGAGTAACTATCAAGAGACCCTCAGCACTTGGTACTGCTTGAGACCCTGGGGGTTCATGTCAGGAACTGGCATCTGAGACCAAGTTTCCCAGATATGATTTTGGGTGACTATAACATGATAGCTCTGATTTTAGCTTTTATTGAACAGGTAAATGGGTGGCTTAGGTGTGAGGTAGATTTATCATGGCCTAATGGCATCAGCTTAATTGTGACTTCTGAGTGCTTTCTGAAGAAGAATTCATCTCAATAACCCCCGAAATACAGTTAACTAGTGGGGCTTTCTAAAATGACTGAGTATCTACTACCTCAAATTAATGAAAATGATGCAAGGGAAAGAATTTAAATGCCTACAGGTAATTAACTCCATCAAAAGTGCCAGGAAACAGGGCTTTTTTTCCATGAGGTTCTTACCACTTCTATTTCTGATCCTGGTATTGAAACATAAAGACAAAAATAGGCACTCTTCCAGCCTTTTCCACTGGTGCCTTGACACTCTGGAGCTGAGCCAAAATCCAGAAGCTCAGAGGCCAGCAGAAATGTAGCCATGAGTATGTGCTAGAGGCTTGAGACTCTTAGGAGATCAGTGTGAGCATGAGGAGAGGGGAAAGAGCCTGAGCTGCTCTGTTAAGTTGAAATGGAGCATCCTTTTTCCTGGGATCAGTCATATCCTGGTAGTTCCTGATCAATAGTATGCTCCCACAGGGGAGTCCTGGCAGGAATGTGGTTCTTGGAAAAACCCAGATACCAGTTTCTAGCTGGTGGGAGCTAAGAATGTCCTCTTACGTGGGAAAACCAATACAAAGTGTTTCCTTCTAATGAGGCTTTTAAAGCATTTCCTAGTGAAAGCATTGCTGTAGAGAGAAAAAGGAGTGCCCTGTGATTGTTCATATGTAAGAAACATTTTATAGCCCATGAACTTCTCAGGAATGACACGTTTTTCAGGTGGTCTGACTGTCAGATGCCTGATTTTGATGGATGATGCTAAGCATGGACATAATCACCATCTTGGTCTCAGAACCAGCCAGTAGGATATGTTAAGATTTTCCAAATGTTTCTCCAACAATAAAAGGAAATGTAAAGTTAATCAAATTGTCATGAGAGATCAGAGCCCAGCAAGAAAGGACTAAGACTGACATTTGAAGTAGAAGCACTGCTAAAACAGACGGCTGCTTGCTGATCCTGTCCATGCTTGTGTTTAATTTAAACAAGTTAACAATGAATGGAGTTTGCAGAGGCGGGGCAGGGGTGCTGTCGAAATCGATGTATGTACCAGCCATTTAAAGAAAGCAGAGAAGTGGGAAATCTCTAGCTGTGTGTGAATATCATGCCTCAGCAGAGAGGTTCTGCAAACATCTCTGTTGGCAGGTTTGGGGCAAGAGGCCATTCTGCTCCCAGCTCTACCTGTGGCTGCTTGCTGCCCAGACAGAAGCTGGACAAAGTTAATCCCTGATGCTTTTAGATTGATTTACTGCATTATGCTCAGACAAATTAATTCTAGCACCTAAACAACAACAAGATAATTTCAGAAAAATAAGTAAGGTGAGCTCTTCTAATTTCCCAGCTTTCCAGCAGTCAGCCTCTGATAGTCCATACGTGCATATGTGTGGCTTGAGAGGCCATTTCTCTCTGAAGATCTCCCCCACTGTAAATCTGCGGGACACAAAGGTCGAGGTTGCTCTTTGGAGAAGACACTGAACAATGAAGTGGAACATCATGGCCTAGCCTGCTCCCAGTGGTAGACATGAAACCTTGTCAGGTGTCTTTCCCACTGAGCTGCACTGTTATGTGTCTGTGTGCTTTTTCCACATGGTGGTGTTGCTAGCAGAGTTGGAGGGAAGCAGCTTTGTGTGTGGCAAAGCCATGAATGGCAATTATCCTCTCTTTGGGATACTCAGCCCCACACACTTCTCCCTTACCCCAACAACCATTTTGTCCGGAGAAGGTACTTTTTATCTTGAAATCCAAGTGTTCATTTCCTACAGAAAATGGTGGCAATGAATTCAGGTGGCAATGAATTCAGCAGTGCTGCCCTCCAGGCACCAGCCAGACTAGGAACCTGGACATGAGAAGCTGCTCTGTTACCCATTACTCACCCTGCAAGCCAGCCTACATTTCATTTTGTTCTCGATGAATACGCTTAGGAGGCAGAAGCGCTTCTCCTGTTCCTGATGCCTTTCAATAAATCCCACCTTGCAGTGCTGGCAGTGCTGGAGGGCAGTGGGGAGGTCAGGACGGGCAGCCAGGGTGGCCAGCAGTTCAGGCCAGCCCATGGGCTAAACAGATGAAGTGCTGGATGTGCTGCTGCCCTCCATGCCCTGCAGCAGTGCCCCGGCCACAGCCCTGTCTCTGTGGCACGCCAGTGACCCCTGCCCGCCTGCCTCTGTGCTCTTATTCTTCTCTGCAGTTCCTCCCTTTATCAGATTAACTTTAATTAGTGAAATCAGAATCACATGGAGTAGGGAGGAAACGCTCCAAACACGGCAGATTTCCTTCCAGCCAAGGAAAAATCAAGGAGCGTGCGGGCTCTTGGAAGGACTTGGATGAGGTTTTGTCCAGAAAACTAATTGTGGGTGTGAAAGTGCTGGGGGGGCTGTGAGTGTGTCAGGGCAAGGAAAAGCCAGTTTGCCTTTTGTGAGATGTGTGTACAAAGGAACTTCACCTACACATGAAGTGTGTAGATCTACAAACATGGGCAGCTAACACGTAGATGAGGGAGACTGGAAACATAACATGTGGCCTCTGGTTGCTTCAGTGATGGATGTTTTTGAATGTATAATCTTGGGAATCTCTCCGACTAAAGAAATTCTGCACTGCTGTTGGCCAAGTTCTGCTTCTGAGTGAAGTCTCTGCTTATGACACCTTCATTACACCTGCACATCAAACCAGTCTGGTTTTCTGCTTCCTTCATTTTCCAGTGATAATGTACAGTGGCAATCAAAGACAGTGAAAATATTAGACTTCCTGAATCTTTTTCAGTTCATTCTCATGCTTCTGCACAGATATATAATATTTCATCTACCTACTATTCAGACAATGGCAACATGGTTCAGCTAATACACTGTAAAAAAAGAGTGGCTTAATCTCCCCTCCCCTTCTCTTGGTTTCTCACCCTGTTTTGCAAATTGTTTGCTCCCCTTTGCAGTTCTGCAGCACAAACTTTGCAGCACATGTTGCTGCACACTCCCCCACATGAAGTTTCTGCCTGGGGCCACTCCTCCACAGCTAAGCAGCATTCTCCCACCTCAGGCACTCATCTGCCAGGCTGCAGCCACAGGACAGGGCAGGAAGAGAAGTACTAAATGAAAAGATCAGTAGCTTGGAAGGAAGATGACTTTGGTGGCATGGGCAAGACAGTAAGGGTGAAGAAAATCAGACCCTGATTCAAAATCCAGTAAATGAAGCCAGTAGATATTGGCAGCAACTGTTCTTCACAAGACTTAAAACAGTTTGTGAAACCTCTAGTGGCTCTGGCTGCTGTCTCCAACACTCTCCTGGACTGATGGAGGATGAACATGAGGCATACAAACTCTCCCTGCCTGTTTCAGTCCCTCTCTCTCCCCAGCTTGTGTAAGTGCAAAAGAAGAGAATGTCCCACAATGTGAGACAAGCTTTGCTGCTGATGAATGCTTCTTTTGGCCACATAGCATCCCCAGTAGGCACAGTCACCGGGCTCACACACCAGCCAAGCTGTCTGGCTGCCCCAAACCCACAGCACACCTGGGCAGGTCCCCAGGGCTTGAGCTGCAGGCAGGGAGAGTGAGTGAGCACATGCTGCCTCAGCTGAGAGGTGGCTCAGGGCACATGCTGGATCAGCAGGGCTCAGGTGATGTACAGTAACACCAGCAAGCATCTGAGCCCTCCACATGGGTTCCTCACCACAGAACACCATGACCCTTTTTATGCTCACTTTTATTAAGGTGATTCGTGGGCCTCTCACAGGTGCATCTCATATGGGAGTGAAGCAAACTGCCTCTGGCTTCCCCTAGAAATCAGTTCCAGATGTGCTGGAGTAGAGGTCTTCAGAGAAAATACATGTTTCAGGTATGGCCCACTGTATGAAAGCTCGGGATACTTCCTATACTGATGAATAAAAATTTATTCATTGCATCTACTCTCCTTTCTGACCTTCCTGTTTCCCTTCAATCTCTGTGGAACATGCTAACACAAACAGTTGTAGTTTTTCCTTATCAGCCCTGTTCACGTAAAATTTCATTTGTTGCTGAGAGCAGCTTCCCTCAGTGTCTCTCTGTCCATGTGCTTTGGGACCTTTCTTCTTTCCATCCCTGCTGAGACATGCCCTCCACACCCTTCTCCTGCCATATTTTCCTAATGACTGAAAGAGTCCTTCACTGCTTGTGGAAACAAAATTATTCTCTTGCTCCATTCAGAGCTCTGCTTGAGGCATTACTGACAATATTATCAAAAAGCGTAAATTTATTTTTATCATCTGTGTGAATTTGATATTGAAACTTAATCATGTATCAAAAGCAATGTTCAAGATCCCCACCACGGAGTTTTGAGCACATTGTGTCAGCTGTGTTAATGCCATGCCAAAGCTATAGGAAAAGGGTTTAAAATCCACCCCTGGCTTTGAAGCTGAGACCTCAAATCTGTGGGTTTCTCTTCACAGGAGAATGCCTTCCTACCTTTTAGGCTTGACTTGGCTTGTGGACCTTTGCAGAGCAAGGCATCGATGCACGTGGACATCTTGGTGGGAGAGCAGGGCTGAGGTGCACCTCGCCTTGTTCATCCTGGTGACAAAGCAGGATGAATGCTTTGGTTGTAGACTTTTAGTTACCATTGTAAATTGCCATAACCTCATTGTTTTATCAGAAAAAAAAAAAAAACAAGAAATTTGATTATTGGTGTCCCACACTGTCTTCTACACGACATCTAATATCAAGTGTTCTGGTTTCTTGTAGCTGAATGTCTCAACTTTTTTTTATTTTTCACCCTAACCACTTCCATAGTACCACTGCAATGCTAGTGCAAGCATCTGTAAATGTAAGGGCAAAGTGAAAGGAATGCAGCTTAATATCCAAGCAATTAGCACAAAGGTTATTGTGCTGAAGGCATTATTCATTTTTAATTATCTGAAGCTGCTGAAAAATTCCTAGGACTGCCTCCAGTAGGGTGCATGAATCAAAGCCCACACACACAGAATGGTAGCATGCTGCAAAGGCAGGAGGAGAAGCAGTTGGCCCTCTCTCACACACAGTTTCTCAGCCCTGGCCTGGGACTTCTTGCAGCAGTAGAGAGCCAGCTGCTCGCAGCTGAGACCTGTTTGTTTCTGGTGGGCATATTTCTGAGCTCACAAAAGTAAGATAACAAGCAGGAAGGAAACAGGAAACATATCTGCATGTTCAGTCACATTGGTTAATTCGGGCCATGTTTCCTCTGATTTAAAAAAAAAAAAAAAAGATAATAACAATAATAACCTCTGGGACAGGTTTGGGAATTGGGTTGGAGTATGGATAGGGTTGGATTTTTCAAGTAGAAGTGCCACCCACAAGTGAAATATACTTAGTAGGCATATTTTCAGGGTGTTTAATTTAATGTGTCTATTGATTTACCACACTTGAAAGAAAAATATACATTAGACATGACATCTTCCTCCAGAGAACACAATATATTCTAAATAATTCAATAAATTGTAATCAAAAGATGAATTACAAATCTACTTTCTCCTCTCAAGAGCAAGTTAAAGATGGCAATGTACTGAAATGAAGAAATAATATCCAGCCTTTGCTTTTCTAAGTTTATTGAAATTTACTTTTCTACTTCCTCGTGGTTTTACTCTTTCAGCATAAGAGTGGAAAGACTGCACAGGACTGCACTCAATTCATGAACACTGTGCATATAGCACAGCACTGTCAGGACCATTTGCTGCCCAGCTGGTGCCAGGGCTCTGCTGGAGCCCCACAAGCTCCTGGGTGACAGCGTGTGGGAGCAGTGGGACTGGGGGCTGCTCCAGAAGCTCCACTGCCACATGTGCCATCCTCTCAGGGATGAGTGTGAAGTGCAAACAGTACTGGGTTTGGGAAGCAGGTGGCAGCTCTTACTCCATTCAACAGTGGATAATGACTGGTCAGAATTTACATTTTTTCTAAACAGAATTTTGAACAGAGTGTTGCTATTCCAAATTCTCTCTTAAACTCTGCTTACAAGAAAAAAAATGTATTTCAGCACTGAATTTTAGAAAGTGTAATTTTTTTTTTAAATGGAATAATTTTTGACCTTCTTTTTCAGCTAAAAGAAAAATTTCTTCTGGGAAAATGTTGGTATTAGGATGGAGAGGGAGGAAGGCAATATTATCTTAAGCTTCATATTTTAACCAGCTTTTATAAGAAAACTTGTTTTTTTGAACTCTTCAGTGTGGTACATCTCTCTAGCATAGCAAGCCAAAAAATAGATAGTGGAGAGACACTTTTACTAAGAAAAAAACCTCTCTTGAACATTCACAGGAAATTGCTACTGACAATTAGCCACAGTCTGTGAACTTAAAATTCCTTGCATTTGAAATGGTTAATTTTAATGTTTTACTTCCAGATCTGACCACCCACATAGGACAGGACAAATGGAGAAGAGCATATAGCTTGCACAAAAAGAGTTCTGCAAAAAAAGGATCCTTCATTAGCTGTACTGATTGTAAGTTGTCTCTCTTATGACAATTTCCAGAATATGTTCAGCACTGCAGCTTGTGGGTCAGAAGATCAGATCAACATTACAAGTTCTGAGTGCAAATCTTCAACATCACTGCCTAGAACTGAAGAGTCAAAACCAAAAAATACCAAATCTAAAAGGCTATGGTTTGGTGGTTTGTTTTTTTTTTTTTCATTCTAACACAGGAAACACAAACTATTGAAGTTTCCTCAAAACAGGAAACACTGACTACTGAAGTTTTTAATCTAGCAAAACATTGCATTCTGGTGCCAGTGGAGTTCCTAAATCACACTCCATTGCATTCACGAGTGTCCTACACATACAAATGGAAGAATTTGGGAGTGAGTGTATCTGGTAAATACTACTGTTTTCTCTCTTTTCCTCACTTTCAAATGGATCAATCAAAACAAGGCTCTCAAGAACAAGAGATCCCACCACAAATGAGAAAATAGAAGATCAGAAGTCCAAGCCTCTTCCTTTTTCCAGCAACACCTTTCATGGCTCTTCATGTGTAACTGAGAAGTACTTTAATGTACTGTAAAAGTAAACTCCTGTGGAAAATGAGTGGTAGGAACATGAGGGAGTTCTTGTGCCTGGTTTGTATCACACACACACACACAAAAAAAATAATAAAAAAAACAACAACAAAAAAAAAAACAAACAAAAAAAAAAAAACCAATAGAGGCACCAGTGACAGCTCCACTCCTCTGGCATGGGTAAAAGAACTCTAGTTTGATATGTGATCTTGAGGGATATTTCCTTGTAGCCTCCAAACCAGAGAAGTTCTTGTTAAGCTCTTGGAGATGATCCACTGCAGAGCAATAAGAAATCCTGCCTCAGAACCTAGAAATCTGAGGTTGAAAGTTTTATCTTTTGCCTGTGTCTAATAAGATGAGCGATACTAGTTTCTAGGCTTTGCAATATGCCAAGCACATTCTCTTTCCTTTGTTATATCCCAGGAAAAGGCAAAGGATGTGAGTGAAATTAAGAATATTCCTCTCAGGTAATGAGGAGACTGTTTGGATGCAGGAGTGATACCCTTGGTATAAGAACAAGAGAAACTAAAGAGAAATCTAATTTTTTTCTGGAATGGGCAAACAATTCGTGTTATTCTAATTTAATTATTGCCGTAAAGGACAACTTGAATTGAAGCCTAAGCACAAATGATTCTTGTTTTTCTCTCCACAAATAGCATTGCTGGTTTTAAATATTATGTCCCATTTGCACTGCTACATTTGTAGGACTCTGCTATTCAATATTGTTATTCTCCTCAATCCTTGCCAGAAGTTTTGGGTTTCAGATGCAGTGGAGCTCATCTGAAAGTCTGTGGTTCCTCTTGCTGCTCAGCTGGCCTGATTTCATTGTGTCTGGCCCTGCCTGAGACTCAGCTTTAAGGGCTGGCAAGCTGAGAAATCAGGCCAAAGAAAACTTGAAGCTGCAGCAGGGAAAATAGTTGCAGTCATTGTGAATTGAAGGTGAAGAAAAAGAAGGGAAACAATGCTAGGTCCGAGGAACATCTGAGTTATGAATCCATGTTATCAAACAAAAAATTATGGCACAATGATGCATTGTCCCACAGTCCCTTGATCCACGGGGCATAAGTCAAGGCCAAAGATCTACTGCCTCTCTTTATCACAATGCTTGCATCCCAGCATGTTCTACTGAGAATTAAACCAGAAAAGTCCTGTGTCTGCTGTTAGACAAGCAGGTCATGCAAGGCAAGCTTGGCTCCCTCTGGACCAGCTTAGGACTCTCATTGCCCCAGCTTTAGTAAGCAACAATGGAGATAGTAATACCCCTCCACCTCTGGAGCTTTAATTGCAACTTTTTAATCCAAGTTCTCAGTGTTGGTAAGGATTGAAACTTGGATTAAAAATTTAAAAATTACTCCTCACAGTCAAAATTAAATGTTAGTTATTATGCAGTGGAAACTTGCTCAGTGGCATGGCTTCTTCAGCTCTATTATGGGCAGATGGTCTGTATCAGAAATTTAACTTACCCAGCTTCAATGACCATTAAAACAGTCCTTTGGGGTGTAGCCAATATCTGATATCTGACAGTGCACCAAACTTCATGCAGAGCAAAGACAAATCCACAGCATTGCTGCAGGAGGGCACTCTGCAGCAGGGACTGCCCAAGGCAGAGAAGCTGCCTTTTCAATATGCTCAGGGACACATTTTTTTCTTTTTCTTTTCTTAAGCTTGCTGCAGACTGGGCTGCCTGATTACTGTGAGGCACCTGGATGTGGCAATAACCAAGGAGTGATAACACAAAAGTGTCTGTGAGCATCAGGTTCCTGTGACTGGCTGCACGTCCTCTTTTATCCACCTGACATTCCCATCTGTGAATGCAGGGAAAAATGCCACCTTCCCAAATCTCTGCTAAACATTTAATGTCAGGAACACAAATTTATCTTCTTCAAATATTTGGTCTGCTGTATTAAACAAGGCCTTAATCTTTATCACCAGTGGCAAAATGTGCTTGGGATTCATATTATCTGGCAATCACTTCATCTTGCTTCCTTTTGCACTTTTTGTTGCTGTAACCTGTAATGTGACAAGGGTATTGGGCACCTTTTCCTTTCCAGAGCTTGAGGACTGCAATGCTGTGGCTTCTTCCACTGCCACATGTGCAATGGGGTCCTGCTCTGCAAGTCTGTCTTTCACCTCCATCTATACCTCATTTTGCTCTGTGCCAGTGGTTCCTTTCACACAAAAGAAGCCTTTTGCTCCATATGACATCTGGTTTGAATACGCTGACAGCAGGCAAGTTTGTGAATGTGTGTTTAGGTAGGTGCACATCACAGAAACACATCTGAATAGCCACTGCAGGTAAGGTGCAGTTTAACACAACATGAGATTTGCCCACTCATGAGTTCACCACCTGTTGTCAGCCCCACCCAGCACAGGGCTGTTCCTCCCTTTCCCATCTGCCACAACCTCTCCTGTGTGTTTCCCATCTGCCCCACATACCCTGTGCTGCAGAGAGCATGCAAGAGTCAGACATCATATGAGGTGACAACACAGAGGGGCAGACTGCAGCTTTCACCCTGTCTAGCCCAATCTTGTTCATGCATTCAAGAGCTATTCTTTCTCCTGCAGCCCCAAATGGCTTGGCACTGGCAGCACCTTCCATCCCGGGCGTCCCAGCAACCCCTCACATCCACCCACCCTGCTTGCCCCAGCATGTGCACTGGTGCAGGGCAGCACTCCTCCAGCCCCATCCAGAGCAAGAGCAGATAAAAGCCTTCTCCCCACTGCTGGCTGCCCAGTCCCAGGGCTGGGGAGCTCCAGAGATCCACAAGTGTTCAGCACCTGCTGCCCACCCCAGCTCCCAGCCTGCCTGGCCAGCCCTGCTCTCCCTCGTGGCTGCGGGAAGCAGCCGCTGAAAGGCGATCTGCCTGACCTGATGTGAAAGGGATTTCACTGGTGTTAGGACACTTGATGACAGGGGGAGGGAGGATTGAAATGAACTCCTTCCATCTTTCTGATACAAAATGAGTGCAGACACATTGCTTTAATATCTTCTTTGTAATTCATTTCCTCCAGCAAAGACTGAAGACTTGATGCTTTATGTGTCTCTGGGTTTACGCCAGCAAACTACTTGCAAACTGACCCATCTGGAATAGACGAGGGTCATTAGTAGTTCTGATCCAGCTCTTTGTATCCTCTCCAAGATGAACATTAGTCCTGCATGAGCATTGAGAGCTAATCTGCACCTTTAAGAGGTGATTTAACCGGTTAATACAACAGCCTTTACCTTTTCTTAAGAACTTGTCTTTCTCAGACTGTCCTGATGTCTTGTCTGCCACCAGTGAGGAGCCACAGTCGAGTCTGTGGATGGAATGGTTTCAGTATAACCCTACGGTAACAAACCTCAGCTGCTGCTCCCAGTGGGCAGCATCAATGCCTGTAGTTTCAGGGTCACCAAAGATCTCTGCATGGAGGAGCTAAACTGCTTGGGCTGGAAGAAGGGTCAGTGCTGCTTGAAAAGTGCCAACCACCTCTCACCTCCAGAAGGAAACCCAAAGACCTAGGCTCAGAGATTGCCAGGTCTTCTTTGCAGAGCCTCCTTCCCAGACATTTTATGAGACTGGGATCACACCCAAGCCTGAAAAATCCTTGGGGCCAGCATATATCTTAAAGGGAATGAGTAACAAGTCACGACACTCTCTGAGGGATTGCCCACAGAGCGAAGAACCTGCTTGCAGCTTGCTCCTTGCTGCCAGAGTTCTTCCTGTTGGAAGAATTCCTTCCTGTTATGAGCAGAAAGAACAGGAGACAAGGCTACTGCATATTTCTTGCTCTAGATGCTGCCACTGAGCATTGCAGATGGGTGATCAAAGTATGCCAAGTCTTCTCCCAAAATTTGTTACTGTTATGTGGCTCAGTCAGGCATATTGCCTGTTTAATGTAAATTATGTTTGGGGTTTATTTGTGTTCAGGAGCTTGGAAGCCTTTGGGCAAGGTCCTCCTGTAGATGAAAGTCTGTTATTAGTGTTTGTTATATCAAATAACACCTGTAAGCATTATGTAATGTCAGCACATTTGTCCCTGCAGGGAAAGGAGCCCTGGTTGTTCCATCCCAGAGCCAGTGCCATCTGGTTTGGTACACACTCAGCGCACAAAGTACAAAGACTGCACGTTTTCTATTAGAAGGCTCACTGACACTAGGCTCCCTTTATGAGTCAATCTTGGTAAATTGAATTTATTTGGAAATATACATGGCCTCTGAATCAGCTCAAACTGTCTTTTAACTTTATCTGTCTGTGCTATGTATCATGATGGAAATGTTTAACCCATTGAATTTAGAGTGCTTTCTCCAAGTCCTGCTGAAATTGGAGATCCAAATGTTTGTTCATCAGTGCAGATACACCATGCCCAGGGCTGGCAGCTAGCCTTTCTTAAAGAAGCTACTTCTGAAATAAAACTTGGGCTAAGAAAGTTATGCTTTGGACCAGATAATGTCTCCAATTGTCAAAGAGCACTGAAAACCTTTGCAACAAATATCACGACCTCTGTGTATTTCTCAATTTTTTTATGGTATTTCAATTTTTTTTCTTTTTTTTTCTTTTTTTTTTTCTGAGAAGGTGGGTAGAAAGGACTGTCTTGACTTGAAGACACTATTTTAAAGCCAGTTATGAAGAGTGCACACAGCTCCTTACTGTCACTGTTCTGAATTTCAGTATTCAGCTCTGTCCCCTACCAGGTGGATGAGCATCATTACCTCTATTTCACCAACACCTTGTCAGATCATTGCAAAGCCTGATGGTTAGGACATGGTGAAGCTCAGAACACAGCACTGAAGTTCTCATTTTCAGAACTGCTTGTGACTTACAAGACTAAGAAGTGACCTTATTAATTAGTGCACCCGTTGCACCCTTTGTACAGCCCAGAAATTGGCACAAAATCATGTGGCTGTGTGGACTTTTCTATTTTTCTCTTGGCAATATGAATAATTATTTAAGATTGTGCTGCAGAGAGAAATGGTGCTGTTTTGTTCTACCTGTCAAGTTCTTACTCAAGTTCGGGAGTTTTTAATTTTTCCCCTAGATCCACTGGTGGAATCATAAGCTGTTCTGCTAGACTTGAATGCTGCCTTCTAATGCTATCCTTATGCAAGGTTGTTGCAGAACAAATGAAAGCTGCCATTCTTGGCAGATCTAAAAACGAAGTAGGCTTCTATTCACATGAAAAATGTCATTGTCAATAACTTTTCTTCATAACTACTGTGACTCCTCCCTTTAAGGCATAAAACCCAAGTTCAGCCACAGCAGAAGACTGCTGAAATCAATTCCTGTCAATAAATTCACACCTTTTTGCAAAACTGATGACACATTTCGTCTTTATCTGCTCAGTGGTACCCATTGTAAAAAAGGCAAATTTTCTGACAACCCATCAGTCCTAAGAGAGTGGGCAACACGACCAACTTGTGGCTATTTCCTGAGATACAGCAAGGACTTCCCTCCCCTCACCATACAGACACCTTCAGTGGGTTGTTGAGACACCATAACAATCAAATTATTGGAAGTTACCACGTCTTCCCTTGAGCATGTAATTAGATAAAAAATGCAGAGTTAGCAGTCCTAAATGAGCTGATGAACCTGCTTATCTATGATCTAACACATCACAGAATGTCCAGTTAAATCTGTCCCAAAACATCTGATTTCTCAATCAAATTGTTATTCTGGTACATGTTATTAAAGCTGTTTAAATGTCAGCATTGCTACACAATTATCTCTGTTGCAATTTTTAAATTTATTCCAGTGAAGATTTTTCTTGTACTGGACGTAGAAGTTAAGGATACAAAAGGCTTTTTGTGTCATGGCTTCAATGGAGTACTGCAATCTGTAGGCTCTCAGTTCTACCCCTGCAAATGTAACTTGTTGATCTGTACAAGGAGATGCTTGGTAGCACTGGCAGCCTCATTTCCAGCCACATTACAGAAATCAGAGATTTTGATGAAAAAACTTAAATCTCGTCCTGTGTTCTGATTTCTCCACCAGGTGGATGGAATAGATGACTTTTTAAAAATTAATCTTTAAGAAGAAGAGCTGTAAAGTGTACTTTGCTGTCCAGGATGGTCATTCCCATGGACTAACATACAGCCTTCATTTTCATTAATGGTGAAGCACATGGCACAGTGAATGGATGCAAGGGAGGAGGGCAAGTGCTCCATAGAGTGGCACACATTCTGTGAGACACATGTCCAAAAGCACTGGCCCCGTGGGTTCCTCTCCACCAGCTGCAGGAGCCACAGGCTGAGTACAGGGACACACCCAAACAGGACATGCTGCAAACAATACAGTCTCACTCTAACTTGTAACAAACTAAGTTCTGAAAAATGAAGGTCTATTTTGCTTTCAGGAGAAGCTACTTCCTAGAAGCCAGAAGATAGCCAGAACTCCAGGTAGATCTGCATTGTGGAAGAGCCCACGGCCTTGGATGTAATGCAGGGTGATACTAACGCCTCTGAAATGCTCTTCAGAAGTTGGTTTCCTTCCCTTCTGATCTCCATTATAGCAGTGCTTAGGACCCTAGTCAATGCTGTATTTGTTAAGCAGGCACTCTCCCTGCACTAAGCACATTTTTAAAATAAGCTTGAAGAAAAAAGCTCAGTGGGATAAGGGAAAGGGAACACTAGGTATCCTATTCCACTCAATTACAGCCAGGGGAAAGCAGAGGGAAAGACAAGCTTAAGAAGTCATCTAGCCTGTCCTCCTGCCTGAAGGCAGTGGGTACCATCTCTTAATTTGATACACAAAGAACAGAAATTAAATGGGCTGAAGGACTGTTGGTTTTGGGGTTTTTTCCACCAGACCTTACCAAAAAAGCCATTAGTTTTCACTTCATGGGTTTAAAGCTGATTTAGGCCTCTTCACTGCAAATGGTCGATGCATTTTGTTGATCAAAATCACTAGTCATTTTCATTTTAAAATAATGGCATATCAAAAAACAGTTTTTTCTCCTCAAAAGACAAATTAAAAAGATCAATCTTCATTCACTTTCTTAAAATGTTTTAAATCAATACAGTGAAAAATAGCTGCTCTGCCTTTTTCCGCATATTACATCTAAGCTAAGCCCTTTCCTGTTTCTATTCACAATTGCCCTTAGCTGAATTTTTTGAAAGATTTTTGGTTTTCTTTTATAAAATTCTCTCTTACTATTTTACCCTTGTACAGTGGTATTTTTCTCTATAGCTCACTTGTGTATTTTATGCACCTGAATTTCTTTGCACTTTCATGTCTTTCTCCACTATTTGCATTTAATCTAGCTTAAAGTTTCTGCTCTCTTTAATTCCTTAACTCGTGCCATTTTATTGCCATGATTAAGTAGCTGTCCCTAGGCAGCAGCAATGAAAATGCAAGCTTTCCCATCACATTCACTTATCTGGTACTTGCTGGAGTTAAGATTAATTATAGTTGTCAGCGCACAACTAAAATCACAAATGTCAATTTCCTCTTTTCACGTTTTTCGCTGTCAGAATAAATTGCATAATCATCACTTAATACCGAGCTCTTGTTTCCCTAATAATCCCTAATAATATGCCGCAGCCCAACGTTTACCAAGGGGAGCCCAAGGAAAACACAGGAAACCTGAGAGGGTAAATACAACGTGGGAAAGCACAAGCGCGATAAGGCTGGTGCCACAGCTGGAGAGAGAGCTTCACAGCAACTCCAGACCTTAACCTCACTGGCAGGGCTTCCATGGGCCACAGCGCTGGGCTTTGCTCTGTTGGGCATGATTGCCTAGAGAAAGAACATCTTGGGAGATGCCTGTGGTACACCTCTTCCTGGAAAAATGGCCAGCAGTCAGCCAGGACTTTTCACAGTTGCTGCCAGGGAGGAGTTCTGCTGGTCCAGAAAGAGATCCAGGCTGGAAACTCCTGGCAGCAGCCCATATCTTCAATATGAGCAGTTTGTGAGAGCCCTCCACTGAATACTTGCTCTCACCACCTCCCAAACATCTCAGTGTGTCTGCAACTAGATTTGGGCTCCTGAAGGTTTGTGTCACTTTGGATTTGACAAAATTAGAACATATCTGTTAGAACATATCTGTAACAGACTGCCCTGTCAACATGCCCTGTTCATGTGGCTCATGTTCTTGATATACAAACTCCCCCTCTGAACATGTGGCTAGATCATGGCCCAAGGATGTAAATGGGGAAGCTTATTTTCAAATTAGGATCCCAGAAATGACATCAACAGACAATTCACTTTGTTGCCCTAAACCCCTGCTCGATCCCATCCTGCATCCTGATGTCAACCCTGTGAATTACATACTAGTTGTCCCCACAATCTAACTTTGTACTGGATTTTACACCCTCCTTCTCTGTGCTTTCCCTCTTAGTGATGTTAGTCAAAATCTACTAAAATTTATGTTCCCATGGCCTTTAACAGGGGGCAGCTGGGGAAGAAATTGCCCCTTGTATCTTTACTCCATGTCCTGCTCAGATGTCAACTTTCCCCCAGAATTCCTCTCCTTCCTCCAACCTTCCAGGAAGGACTCTCAGGAAAGTCATCTGCAGCTGTGGGTACCTGCAGCTGGATGATGTTTGTCACAGCTTTTGAAAAACTGAAATGCAGTCTTCTCTTTTTATCTTCCTTTAAAAAACAAAACAAAACAACAAAACTTCAGATATTTACTATTAAAAGAAATAAAAACATATATTTAAAAGAGAAAATTCAGAAATTCTTTTATGAAAATTCTGTATTTTAGGCTCCAGCTCTTAAGCTGGAGAGTATATTCAAATCTTGACTCATATTTGTCATTCCTTGCATTCTCCTAATGTTTTCCAAGTGAATTTCCCATTAAAAAAAATTAATTCTAGTATCAAATTTATTCAGAGAGTTCAGCACTACAAAGTGAGAGAAATATATGACTTCTGACCCGGTATATCAATAGTAGACTTGTGTGCAAACCAGAATGAAAATACCACTGTAGTCAAGGCCTTTTGGTAAAGTTACTGTTTCCTTTCCGGTTCCTTGGTTTAAATGGATTTTTTAAGATCAATTGCCATTACTCTTCTTTATTTTTGGGTCGGGTTGTTTGGGTTTTTTATTGTTGTCTGCTGTCTTCAGAAGCTTAAGGTGCCAAATTTCAGGAACTTTATGCAGAAACTTATAGGTGTGCTTCAGACACCAGCTGTTTGAAAAACTGGACCCATAAAAGGACATTGCTCAGCCTCTGACATTTGAGAAGATTTTTCAAGTCCAAAATAGAGGAAACCTCCAAAACTCACTGTCCTCAGAAGAACCTGTTGTCCAGAGCAGATGAGCAGGGTGAAGAATCAGAGCAGAGGAGCTGGTGGGGGATTTGCAGAAGGGAATGGGGTGTTCTGGAGGCACTGCAGAAACAGGAATATCTGGGTCTGGCCCATGCCCCTCACCTGGCAGCAGCAAAGCATCCTGCAGCCCTTCAGCCTGCAGGGTGCCCACCCCGAAATTGTGTGGCTAAATTGCTGCACATTACATTGCACTCAGAAATAAACCCCCACACCTTGTAAAATCAGATACTTAAGACTCTTGCAAGCAGTTCAATGTCATCCTTGGCTCCCGTGGATGTGACAGCTCTTCTTCAGAGCCACAGAGGAAGGGAGCACTTAGCAGAGGTGCTGGGTGCCAGATGCCTGGTTTTCTTTCTGATTTGGCTGCTTTGGCTTTGTCCCAGACTCTTGTGACGTGCTCTGGAAAGCTGGTATGTGAAAGGAGAGAGGGAGAAGAGCTAAGATGATGTTTCACAGTGCATGTGCTAACTTCAACTGCCAGCTTTCACTGCTTTCCCACAGACAACTCTCTTCCCAAACCCTTTTCCTCAGTCTCCTAATCCTCCAGCCCTCTCTGAGGGCTGTGGTGTAGCCGAGGCACCAGCAGTGGCGAGATTGAGGAGCCAAATATTTCCATCCCACCTTCCAACAAGTAGAGCTGCTCCCCTCCTGGCCCCCCATCTGCCCCACAGCCCATCAAACATACCCTTGTGATTAATGGAAACAGTCAGAGATAAATAGCTGACTGACTGCAGCGCTGGAGGAGCAGATCATGGAATTATTTGAATAGAGGCAGCATATCAAACAGTCTAACAACTTGGCTTGATGTACTTCCTATGGCTTCTTTTTTTTTTCATAGAAAGCTGTATGCATGCTTTTGGGTATATGCCTACTGGCTGTGGTGCCAGGATAGAGAGGGAGCACAGAAAGGATGAGCTTTCCCCTCTGCATTGTGTCAGAAGTAACAAGCTGCCAAGATGAAAAGGGGCCTCATGAGATCCTGCTGCTCTTTTCTGGGGCCTGATTTGGGCTCAGAGGCAGCAAAAGCCCTATGTTACTTTACCCTTTCAAAATGCAAAGTGTTTTTGGGACAAGAGAGGTACCAGTGAAGGGAGCAAGCAGCAGAAAGTGGGTTATTTTTACTCTCCTAATGAACTACTTCTCCAGGCAGGCTTGTCTAAGGGAATCACAACTCCCTGAAGACAAACCTCCCTCCCATCATTCTCTTGCTTGGGTCACATTCTTGAACAATATAATTCATAGTTTGGTTTATTTTATTTTTTTTTAAGTTTTTCTTTTTTAATGCTGTCAATCCAAAGCCTTCCATAACAATGGAATCTGTCAATAGCCTCCAGATCTTCTCACACTTCCCATCAAAAGCTCTTTAAACATTTGTAATATTCAAAATTGTGACAATTAGTGTTTTGCTCCGTCTTGGGTGATGTCATTTTTACTGGCTGATGCAGTAAGAGTGGCTCAGCATGCTAGCTCTCCAACTAGTGAGGAATACTTTTCTATCTGTAGGAATGATAATGTGCACTATCATCCTCTGTACTGCAAAACAGATGAGGGCTGGGGGCAGAGACACTGTTTCCTGGATGGGGAACTTTCTTTTGTCGCAGTAGGGTAATCAGTGGCTAAAAAATGCTGCTGCTAATTTTTCAGTGTTTCATGTATGCTGTTATAATCTGTGAAATGCTGGAGACCTGAATATTTCTTTGTGTATCTCATCCTAATCTGAACTTTTCCAGCAAGCAAGCAATACAACATGGCATCAGTGCTTTAATTTGCAAAATCGCTTGCAAACCACTTCTAGTATTTGTGACCAGCTGTTAATTAATGTATGAATCCTAATCCTATTCCTACTCAATACAGAAGTGGCTTGATTTCTCATATAGAACATCAATGGCACCATGGAGGTTCCTGGATGTCAGCTCTAGCCTCTCTGTAAGGCTGAGGGTAGCACACAGAGTGAACAGCAAGGGTTACAGACACACAGCCTGGTAGCCATGAGAGCCAAGCTAGCAGGATGTAGGGCCTCCAGCACTGCCAGCTCGTGTGGACAGTTTTATGTGCCGTTTCTCTGCCTCCTGCTTCACAGGCGGGATAAACAGTGTGTGAAAGGAGCCAAGAACACATTTTATATGAACATTATGTACTGTAGGAAACGTGTCTCTGCCATCTTGCAGCCTTGGTTCCTTTTACAAGAAGTTAGCCACTCAAGAAAATTCCATTTCTTCCTGGTCTGTATTTTCTAAATGTGTCAAGACCCATATGAAGAGGTCATTAGCAGACTAAAGGAGCTCAGTGTCCGCAGCACACACTGTGGGGAGGCAG
Source organism: Passer domesticus (assembly GCF_036417665.1). Taxonomy (NCBI): domain Eukaryota; kingdom Metazoa; phylum Chordata; class Aves; order Passeriformes; family Passeridae; genus Passer; species Passer domesticus. Next base: position 40,721,708 of record NC_087479.1, read on the forward strand.
ATGGCTTCAGAGAGATGTGAGCTGATGTCACCTCTGTGCAGCTGTGGGGGCTTTTCCAAGACAGGCAGCTGGGCTGATGTGCCCTGGGCCCAACAAGTGTGTCCCCAAGGTCCTTTGCTCACTCTGTAGGCAGGTAGCTCTCTCCTCTTTTGCACCTGAGATTGTTCTGGCTCTGTCCTAGGGCATGTCACCCTCCACTCCATGTTTTTGGGCTGCACATTTTGGTGGCTGCAGATGCACTTACAAGATGGAAGCCTACATGCTTTCTAAGCAGCGAAGTTCCATGACACCGCTCACTCCTGGGCCTTCTATTACATGAATGAATTCCTTATTCAGGGAAAAAGGCCTCCTATGCTGAGTGAACTGTTTTTTTCTGAAAGCGAGGGTCTTTTCTCGTACAGATGGGCTAAACACATGAGAAAACATGTATTTTTTGTCAGTTCAAAATCAAAGTTTTCTCTTTAGGAACAAGGGCTTTTGACTGTGTGTATTGACGGCATCTAGATTCAACATGGGTACTAGGAAAACCTGTCCTATTTTGTCTGAGGAGATACCAGGGAGATACCAAAGGTTGAATTAGCTTTTTTTTTCTTTTTTTTCCTTTTTTTTTTTTTTTCTTGGAGTTAAATCAATTCCAGACTCTATTAGTTTGAGCAAATGCCCTTTGTCCCATTGCCTGGCTATCCAGAGCTATTGTATAACAACTAATTGGTCTATATGTCCCCTTCAATAAGGTGAGGCTGCCACAGACACAAGGCTCGTGAAGTCCATAAGAGACGCCTGGCTGGGGGGAGCTGCGACACGAGGGGAGATCAGCGCAGCTCCTCGGGAAGGGGACTGGGGTGAGGGGAGGCAGAAGGGTGAACAGTTCAGAGAGATTATGAACCAGAAGACAAATAAACACCACCCCCAACCCCAAGCTCTGAGGATGGTGAAGGTTTAGCTGTGCATGTTGGGATGCCAGAAGAGGGAAAGCATGACCCCGAGCAGGGGTGGACTGGGCTGGAAGCAGCCCAGCAGCCATAGCCTGGCAGCAGAGGCATGGAGGCAAGGAGTCTGTGAGGAGCCTGCTGAGCTGCAGGAGTGGAGGAGAGGGGTGTCTGACCAGCCAAACCCAGCCCAAGGGCTTTGCTGTCACTCCCACAGACAGAGCTGCCGTGGCTCTGAGGGTGAGCCATAAGCAGCCTCTGCTCACATGGGGATCGTGCTGAAAACTTATTTGCCACCTCAGTAGGGAGAAACATCCTCTCCAGGTGTGGTGATGGGGCAACAGCAAGGAGGGTGCCTCTGGTCTCATGGCAGAGGATGTGTCCCCAAAGCCACTCCCTGGGGCTGATCCCAGTCCCTGGGCCAAGGAACATGTGTAAAGGTGTTAGGCGCTGCAAAGGGGCACCCCATGAATGAACAGGCCTGTTCAGCTCTTAACATGAACAGAATTCCATGCTGGTAAAGAGATTATTTTCAAAGACAAGACTCCTCTCTGGGGCTGTCCTGGCCCCAGAGAGGACAGCCTTTCTCTCCCAGCAGGACTGTGTCCTGTGAGGGCTTCAGCCTCTCCTCAGGAGATGCTGATGAGAGAACAAGGACAATAATTTGGGCTGCAGGAGGGTTTCCTGATGGGGCACTGGGGCCAGGTTTTGGCTCACATGTTTAATAATTGACACCAGGGGTAATTTTGGCTTCCTCAGGGCTTCATTCCTGTGAGCCTCCCTCCCCACTCTCCAGCACCCTGTGGACTTGGGCCAAAGCTGAACTTGGGCCCAGCACTAGAAGTGGCCCCAGGGCAAAGACCACGGCTTGCCAGCCGAGTCCACCCCTGCACAGGACTGATACAATGTCCCCATGTCCTTTTGCTGCACCAGGATGAGAAGATGGATCTAGCACAGCTTTCAGCCCTTCCCTGCTGCCATTTCCTTTTCCTCAGACAAGAAACAGAGAGAAGAGATCTGCTGCCACTAACACAGGGGTGGACTGATGCTTTGCCCATCATGATGCTTGAAAGCAGCCGCTGCTTTCTCCCACATTTGAGTCTGCCCTGCCATGGATGTCCTTCATCTGTTGTGATAAATCTGCAATTAATAAATATCAGGCAGAGGAATAAAGATGTTATTAATTGCGGGGCGGGGGCAGGGGGGGAATAGTCTCCCTCGTCAAGAACAGTGGGGAGAGGAAGGCTGAGGGGAGAAAGGGAAATGGGTATGCCGAGAGCACAGGAGAAGGGAGAGCAGGAAAGGACAGAGAGAGGGGACAGGCAGGGTGCACAGGAAAAGGAAGAGGCAGGAAGGGGCAGTTGCAGAGGATGAGACACAGGCACAAAGGAACGGATACCAAGGAGGACAAAGAGCGGTGTGGGGTAGATGGAGGGAATGGCATGAATGTGTTTGCAGAAGAATACACACTAATTCTTGGAATATGCCAGTCCCTTAAATCACCACCGCGGGAGGGGACCCATCCAAGGCTGGGGAGCCCCACGGACTCTGGGTGACAGGCCCATGGTCTCTCCTCAATAAGAGACTGAGCAGAGACAGGAAAGCTTGAATCGCTGCGCCTCCTCTGAGGGCTAACATTTCTCTCCCTCTTTCTTTTCTTTCTTGTCTTAAACTTGAGAAAATCAAAAAAGAAAGCAAGTAAAACAAAAGCTCCTTTGCCTTAATTAAATTACTCAGCCGCCCTCTGGGGTTGACACTGGGGATACATGAGGCTTTTGTGTAATATCTGGAGGAATTCTCCCGCCGCCTCTCGCCTCCCCCTGCCCTGTCCTGGGGACAGGCGGGAGGATTTCAAAGGGGAAGGGAAAGGAAGGGGGAGGGGGGTAAGCTAATAGGGATGGGAATTATTCTGTGATGGCTGGGGGGATAAGAGAAAAAAGGGAAGGAAAGTCGCTGCTGAAATTGAAAGCTGATTCCCTGCGCTGGCTCGAGGCAGTGCTCTGACCTGAGGTAACTGCCCTTTTGCCAGAGACACAGGCAAAGTTCAGGGCACAGGGAAAGCTGCATAAATATGAAGTCTTTATCAGGGGGATGATCCGCTGCCTCAGGACGTTCCTGCCCGCTTTGGACGCAGCGTGACGAGGCAAGGCCAGCTCTCCACGGCCACCAGCGCCGGGCAGGGCCCGAGGCAGCCCGGCCCCATCGCTGTGCAGCTATGCAGGGGCAGCTGTGGGGCTGTGCCTGAGCAGAGATGCTGCTGGCAGCCGAGCCAGGCCATCCCGCAAGCTCCCAAGAGCATCCCTACTGACCCAGGCAGCAACATCATCATTCAATATCTGCTGCAGCAAGATCCCTGGGTCCCACCAGAAGGTTAGCAGTGGGAAAACCAGCTCCCATGAGCAGTTGGATTCACTCAGAGAGGGAACTGATGTTTTTTATCAGTATGGCCTCCGACCCTGTTGTGCAGAGAGTGTCCTGGAGATGTTGCAGCAAATGCATGCTCTGTCAGAAGAATAGATTTTACACTGCTGCCACTGGTGGACTTATATGAGAGCTGTGGTTTTATTAACCAGAATCTCCCATTAGAAAGATCCTACATCATCCTCTCTGAAACATGGGTGAAGAGAGCTTTGTTTTGCACCTTCAGTTTGGTCTGAAAAAAGGGACCCATATCTGTGCTTGAAAGAGAAAGGCACCCTTCACATTAGGAGTAGTCAGCAATGGTAGTCCATGAGGGACTTGCTGGATCCTTCCTCCATCTCCGCCCGTATCTTCCAGCATTGCTCAGGTCCCAGAGCCCCAACATCAGGTTTGATCAGTGGCTTTTGGGGAGGGAAGTGTGCTGTCTGGAACTTGGGGTGTAACCCATAAACAGGCGATGCAAACAGAAGGAGCGGGGACTTAATACCAGCACCAGTTCCCTTTTACTTACTGTTGGGAAGGAATATTTCTGGGAACAAAGAACATCTGGGCTGTAGGCTGAACTGGGCTTTATATGATGAAGCTTGTAATACTGTCCCATCTGGTGAGCAGCTCCAGTGAGCTCTGTGGGGAGATAAGAGACAGAGTCAACCATAAATCCACTCCTTTAAGCATGACAAGTGTGTGCCTCATATTCCAAAGAGAGGAGGGGGAAAAGTAAGTGGAAACATTTTTCTCTGTGCTGAACACACGCAGAGCTCAAAAAAGGCCCGTCTCTCCATAGTGTGATGGGAGGTTGGTAAGCATGGAGCACCCCCAGGGTGCCAACAAGAACAGTCAAAGGCTTTTTCTGCAGTGACAGCTTCATTCCCGAGTGACAGTCAGGCCTGGCGGGGACGCACAGGAGCTGGAGGATGCTGCCACACACACAGAGCCCCTGTGCAGCTGGAGCTGGAGGCAACTACTGCTAGGCAAGAGAAGGAACCAAAACTCTGGGGCTTCCACCTTGGTGGGGAAATTGGCCTCCCACTTCTCAGATCTTCTCTGCTGTTTATTACTAACCATGATTTATGGTATTAATAACAAAAGCCTTGCAGATGTGGAAGGCCCAGGTAAGGAATCAAGCTGTGTGCGTGGGGGAATAGTATCAATGTTAGGGAAAAAAATAAAAAGGTCTATTATTTCCCCAAGTGAACTATCAAGGTTCAAATGAGCTCTTGATGTTTGTACCCAGCGGACTGGCAGCACATTCCAAATACACACCTTGCAGATGGCATGCAATGTTCCCTGCAGTGGTGTGCCTCCCCTGCAACAGTGTGGCCCCACGATCAGCCCACCCAGGTACCCCATGTCTGGTGAGCACCTGTGTCAGCCAGCTTGGAGGAAGGTATAAATACACCCTTCTGTTTATCTAGGATTTCCCACTTACAGCCTTCGGCTTTCAAATAGCCACCCACTTGAGGCTTTGCATCCTTGCTTCTGTCCTCCAAATTTCTCCCGCAGTTCCTTTTTCCCTCCCTTGCTTCCTATGATTTTCCAGACTGGGTTGATTGATTACAATATTTGACTCTCTCTGCAAGTTATTTCTGGTGTGTTTAAAGAAGTAGATGATTTTAATCTACATCCAAGTCTTTTGTGGACAGTCTGCCACTGTTCATAAAGAAAAAACATTTGTAGGGCAGCAAAACAGCACGTTGCATGGCACAGTGCCTAGTGCAGAGCTAAACTGCCCTGCTCCCTGCTCCAAGAATCTTCCAATCAGAAAGCACTGGGGACAAGGCTGACTGGGATGGTGGAGGCCAAAACTTGGAGAGAAGTGAAGCGGGAGGAGGAATGCTTGGGGCTGGGGTAGTCACTTATACAATCTGTGCCAGGAGGGATCAGTCCCTTCTCATCCAGGGGCTGGTTGTGCCACATGGGGAGCAAGGTGAGTTGCCAGCACCTGAATAAGAAAATATCACAAGGAAGGGGCTTCAAGGGAGGACTATCCTTGGGAAGTTACTCAGAGGTGGGAACACGGGCAGACATGAATAATGTCATGGGACTGTATCATGATCACACCTTTTGTGTCTTTGTCCACATCTTCTCTGTGCCATTTATTAAAGTCATCTAGCTATGCCTGGACCCAAAGGAATGGAAAACTCTCAGCTTGCATATCTGTCTGAAGTGAAAGCCCTCATTTATTTATGTCCCAGAACGTGCTGTCTGGATCCTGCACCCCAGGCTGACAATAACTCAAGCACCACTTATCTTGGCTTTTAGTTGCTAAAAAGCAGGATTTAGCAAAAAATGAGATTTGTGCTGGCCCATGACAGAGATGTTATTTTCATTCACTACTCCCTAAACTATATTTTCCTATAGAAAAAAAAAGGCGGGGAGGTGTGGAAAGGACAAGTAAGGGGAAAATTAGAAACATACTTATTTCCTGTAGAATGCTGTCCTCATCTGATCCATACCCCACCTTAGTTCTTCCTTCTGCCATCTCTCCCCATTCCATGGCAAAAACATCAAAGATGTTTCTAGGAGCTGGCCTGTGTGTGTGTCTGTGTCAAAGGGAGAGGGAGACCATTTCAGACACAGGTTATTTATTAAAGGTTTAATATTGCTCCATATAGAAATTAAGTGGAACAGCATTCAGACGTGTCATTAAAATTTACTGCTTTTTGCTATTTAAAACCCGTGTAATCATTTCAAGTAACACTGATTAGGGTCTTGCAAGAATTGAAAAAAACCCAACCAAGTCAACTCAGGCATCACCACAATGTCTCCACCTAATAGCTGCTTTATTAACACAAGTCTGGAAACAGGACTGTCTTATGTTAAATTTATTTATTTTCCATTTACACATCACTTTTCTGTTGGGTTTCTTTTCTAAAGCATTTGGATGATGACCACTTCCTTCTTGACAGACTGCCTGACTGTATGGTATTTAGTGTTTCACTGATATAAACATGTTCATTTCCCTAAAAGTGTGATTTTTTTTTTTTATAAATTTGACTTTTGTATTTTGTTCTTAACTTGCTCTTTCTGGAGTGAGTGTCCCTGAATGCACATATATTCAAATGCATGCACATGAAACACATAATCTGTCACACTCTTCCTTTTCTATTTCTTTTATTTACACACATTTGTATACCTCCTCCCAGTACTTTATTTTATATGCATTCCTAGGCATATGTTAATATATACAAGTACATGTGAAAAACTTTTTATTTTCAAACCAAGCGGGACTCTTTTTATTGTCCATGTCTTGAAACCCAGGAAAACTCTTACAAATTACTTAAGGTTTGGATTTGGGGCTGTTTTATTTGTGGTTTTTCAGATGAATTAATAAGAAGGCAGGAAAGCTATACTGGACTATGTGGTAAATGTGTATTTGCTTCAATTATTGATGCTGGTGTTCAAATTACAACAGATTGCTTTAGATCACCATTCAGTCTCCCTAGCTGGAGTCCTTTGGTAGTGTCCAGTGAGAAGGCCATGGTTGTGTCATGGGTTTATCCTAGCAAGTCAGGAAAAGGGAAGGGTGGTAGTGATTTTGAAAAATATTCTGGAGGTCATTCACATAATTATGTCATATGCCTTATGAAGATCATCATATGGTGATCTGAAGGTTGAGAGTTTGATAAGGTAGATACATAAAGGCTGCATCTTACAATATCTGATTTACTGGCATTGCACCAGTCAGGAAAATGTTGTAATGTACTCCTGCCAGATAAGGCAGGACAGGATTTTTTTCACATGCATTCTGTCAGTGTTAAGGCAAACACTTCTGGATTCACTGCCTTCACATAAGACTGGAAGAACAAAAAAAGAGACTGCCCAGAAGTGTAAGCCATAAAAAGAAAAAATGCAGCCTGGAGGAAGCTTTGAAGGATTATCCAGTCCAGCTTCCTATGCCAGGGGAAGGCAGGCTGTTTCTATGTCTTTCCTGACAGTCATCCAGCTGTTTCCATAGAAGTTGCAGCAGTAGAAGTTCTGCAGCTTCCTCAAGCAGTTTGTGGCTATGCTTTGCTACCCTCATTTCTGCAAAGCTTTAATCCCAACATCTGTCTCAAAATCATCACCACAGTCCTGCTCATTTTGGTATTTGCTTTCCATTGGACAGAAGAATTGGGAAGAGCATTTGGAGACAGGCAGGAACTGACAAATCAGAGAGTTTCATCCTGGCTGAATGGCAAGACAGAAGGTAGCCCTATGGAGGACTGCCTAGAGCAAGCTTTTCCTGCAGTGGGGGTAGGTGAAGCATTGATAAGGTCAACAGTTCCCCTAAAATTAACTTTAAAAATCATCACTGGAAGGAAGATAGCCTTTAGGATGTATTATTAACATAGACTTCTAGTTTGCATGGATAAATAAATCTTCAACGTGGTTAGATACAGAAAGGTAATAAGTTTTTTCCAAATGACTCCTGTTCTTCTACAGCTGGCATACCTTGCTTGAGAGCTAGAAAAAGGAATGAAGAGTCAGGTTACTAGTCAGAATTTCATTGCTTTCACTTGAGCTTTTTGGTGGGTTTTTTGGGGTTTCTTTTTGTAACTTGGTTTCCAAGTTTATAACCAACAAATTAAACCATTGTTTTGCCAGAAGTTTCTTTTGTATATGTAAGCTCAGTTGTTACATAACTGAACTGTGCACAGTAAGAACAGCTTCTACTTCCTCAGCTGTGGTCAGACAAGCAGTAGATGCTGTCAGAAGCAGTTCTGGCTGCCTGAAGCACCAGGAGGTTTCAGAGTCACAGCATGCTGGGAAGCATCTACTTTCAGGATGCACAAAAGAGCAGCCTGATGGCTGGTTTATCCTGCAGGTGTAACCAGAGGCCCTTTCAACAGGAGGGTCTGTGAGAGCCCACAGTCTGAAGCACCCCACACCTTGCACAAGGTAGGTCACCCATGACTGCCCTTTGAATGAGTGAAACCAATTGTGAAGAGGCTCAGCCAAGCCCACTTACACTCTTGTTCTCTCTTGAGTTTCTCTCTACCCTGGTCTTTGCATTTCCTCAAACATGGATTGTATTGATTCACTCCTGACCTAAGTAGAAACATGTGCCTTATCCAACATATTGATCTGATTTACAGAAAAATCATCTTATACAAAATATGGAAGGTTTAAATGCTGGTGTCCTCTGCACATCCCCACTGGGGTGAGTGACCTCCTGCCTTGGTTTCCCTAGTGACTAACAAAGCAGACAGTGCAGGACTGGGACTGGGCAGCTGCTCAGGACTGACTGATGCTAGTCCAAGGTGTGTTATTCATCTCAACCTCCTTTCATTTGCCTGCACTCAGTAGAGGAAAATAGCAAAACTACAGCTTGTATCATGGTAGGTATTTACAACATGGCATCTCAGCACCACAGCTTGAACCACACCAGTTAATTTGCTGGTTAGTTTGTCCTGCTAAATGTCACCACCATGCAATGATGTTGCAATATGACTGCTCATTTTTAGCATACATATATAGCTTCTATAACTTCTTGAATATAAGTCAGGTGAAGCTGCATGGATGATGGGATGGATGACAGCACTGATAGAAGATTATATGCTGGGCCAACAGTGTGCCAACACCTTTAGGAGGCTTTCCTTATGGACAACTCCAATCACCACATCTCTACAATAGCATATACAAAAATACTTTGGTAACATCTTCACCTGTCAGGAAAAAAAATTGCCCTTCCTCTCACCAACTCTTTCTCAGAGTTAATTTTGTTTAATGAAATAGAATTTTCAAACATACATATTTTAAAATGCATATTCAATACAATTCTCTCGTGCCTTTTTTTTTTTTTTTATTCTGAAGCTTGATACATGGGAAGGGTGCATTGATCCATGGATTAAACTTAGTTAGCTTGGCTAGCAGTTGGGCCTTGAGCGCCAAGATAACCAGGTCAAAGAGGAAAAAGCATGAATATTAAAAAAAACAATGTTTGACTGACAAAAGCAATTTTGAAGAGATGTGCAGGGTAAGGGGAAGTGAGGAGGAGAGCCCTGGTTTACACTGAAAATGTCTGTTATGTAATTTAAACATTGTAACTGTTGGTTTTGCTTCACCACCCACTGTTCTGCCCAGATGGAATAGCCTGAGGAGGGTATTTAATACTTTGAGTGGCTGCAGAGCTCTGGGCCTAACGCTGATGGGAGCAGACTTCTGTCTGCTGCTGAGTCCCCACTGCCACCCAGCATGCAAGACATGGAGCTGGTGACATGAGAGGACTGGTTTGCCCCATGAGCCAAAGGAGGGGCAGCACCAGCTCTTCTTTCTGTACCTTCCTCAGCCTTCTTTACCTAACAGTTGCCTTCCTGGGGAAGAGCTCAGGGGGCATTTTCTGAAGAAACTCATGCACACTCATACACCCCTTAGAAAGCTCTGGCTTTGTCACAACATTTTGAGTTCCAAGAAAGGGCTAATTTCAAAGCCTCTTCTGGTCTGAAGACCAGAACTCTGAGGAGAAACAATGGTCATCCTATCCTCTTTTGGCATCTCCAGCGGGAAAATGTAGGGTTCTCCCACAGTTCATTGATACAAAACCAAAGTGAAAATCCAAGAAAAATATTTTGGCTGACCAAATCTCTGTTTGGTTTTTCTGTGGATGCAGAGATATCAGAGAGCTTCCTCACCACAGGATTGAAGAGCAGAGCCCATCCATGGATGGTGTCCAGACATTCCTCCCCAGAGGCCCAGGAAACCTTGACAGAAGTAATCCTTTTCTCTGGAGCATTACTGGTGCTGACTTTTCAAGAGCATCTACAGAACCATTGTTTCACCAGCATGTGAAGCCAAAGCTATTGCCAGACTGGAGGTCCTTGTATTATCTTACCTTCAGAAATGCTTTAACCTTTGCTGTGAGCTCTTCATCAGTTTTCCCTTGACTTCCTGCACATGCATTCAAGGACTCACTGCAGAATCACAGGTCAAGAAAAGAAGAGTGATAGTACCTTGAAGCAGTAGAAGCCAGCCCATTGTTTTGTTCAGGGGGTTGAAATAGGACTCAAATGATGCTTTTGTTTGTCCTGAGCTTTATTGTACAGGCAGGGTGTTCATGATTTGATTATGGTGTGGGTACTTGGCTCTGAGTCTGTATTGTGTGCATATACATACTCTTCCTGGGAGACTTCTCAGTCAGGGGCAGGCAGTGAATGAGAGCTGGATTAACTGTTTGCAGTCTCTAAATTGCCACAGTCCCACAGGAATGTAGGACTCTATTAAGAAATCTTGCAGTACTGGATAACCAGCAGCTCTCATGCAGCAATTTCCAAGGCAAATAACAGAGCAGCCAGGCATGGCCAGCCCAAAGCTCTGTCAGCCCAGCACATCGTCAATGTATAGATGCAATGCAAGAACAAGAAAACAGACATTAATAGTTATAAATATGAATGGTATGGTGAAGGACTGACATTTTGTAAGCACATGAAGAAATGTGTATTTCAATCCTACTAACCTGGTCAGCTAAATCAGCTTCATTTGGAATTCCTCATTCTCTCCTCCAGGGGAGTCAAGAACTGTCCTCCTGATGATATTTTTGGTGAAGTACAAAGGCATAGCAACATTGAGGCAAAATGGTTCAGGGAAAGCTGAAGACCAGGACATATGTTTCTGTGAGCACAAGTAATTATTACAGTATGTTTTAAGCTAAGAAGGTTTGCTTAATAAAGGTGTTGTAGACTTGATGCAGTGAGTTTAAGAAAAATACTGATTTTACTTAATGGTTTTCCACATCCCATACACTTCCATCATACCTTTTCATTTACTGAAATAATGAAATTTTTTTGTTTTAGCCCCAATAGGATTGTGGAACTTCCTCAGTAATGTTCAGATAGGATCAAGGCATTCGCAGTGTCACCAATATCAGATCTTGACATCTCTTTCACAAGAGCATCAGGCAGCAACATGAAACTTTAAAACATTGTCATAACACAACAAACAAATTTGCAAAGTAGTCACTCTGTGAGCTCTGATAACCCTTGGTGGTGCAGAAAGACCTCCAGACATTCCAAGACTGCAATCTTTTGTATACTAAAAGGACAATTGCCATTGAGCTTGGCAATAAACTTGGCTGAATAACTCAGACCTCATTTCAACCCACAGATCTTGGATCTCCAAGTGACCGCTTGCCAGATTTACATTTGTTTCCTCCATGGGGAATGTGGAGTCCTTTTCAAACCCTTTGAGCTTAGTTTTTCTTCTCTTGGCTTTGCTGCCAGATGATAAAGATTTAATTCTTTTATTACCATTACAATCCATCTGGTTTTGAGCACAGAAGTCAGCTGAGCTTTCGGAATGGCTTCTGTTCCTAAAAGAAAAAATTAAGTGTTTTCACCTATCCTAGTCTGCTTCTCTCTTGAGCACAAAATACACTTAAAAGTGGGGGTTATCCTTGCTCTTCCCACACCCTGGATCTCACCTGTATTGATGCATGGACTTCAAAATAGAGAAGGATGGCTCTTCTTCCCTTCATTCTTCAGCCCAGGGGACTCCAACATGGAAAGTTTCCATTTTATCTTCAGTCTGAGTTTATGCTTGGTTTGGTTTAGAGTGGTATGGGGATAAATAAAGAGCAGTCCCAAGTACCAGTGTTCAGCTGCCACAAAGAAAACAGTGCTGCCATTCCCTCCGGTAGCCTCAGCTTCTTGCTACCCTCTTCTACAGTCTAGTGATAATATATTGACTTGGAGGCAAAACCTGTGCTTGCTACAAATATGGTGGGTTTTTTTTCATGAAAACAAGGCTACTAGGTGCCCTGATGCATGTTACTCCTGTTGAAATTTCTTCTGCAGTGCAGGCAAAACATAGGCTATGATTTACTCCTGTTGTGCATTGTTAGAAAAAATATTATATCCCAAAACTGGCTTCTTTCCATTCTTTCCCTTGCCCTCTGTTTCTAAGAGCTCTATGATCTCTGGGTGAAAGCTCCTAGATATATGTGAGTTAATTAATCTTACCAGACCAAGTTCTTCAGTCATCAAAAAGTTCTCACTCATCAGTTGTGCACCTCTCTGTGGAATATCAAACTTTCTTCACTTTCTAGTACAGCTCCCAGGGCAGTATTTCTCTAGAATAAGAGCACACAATATTTTAAGTGAGTTTTCTCTGTTATTTGCAATACCCAGTATCTGAGGCCTCTGTAACCAATGACAAGACTGTCAGAGACTTCAGTGAGCTTATTCCATAGTAATCAGGCATACCTGAGATCTAGAAATTCTGATATTAATATTAGCAAAATGTATGGGAAAAACATATAGTCGGATGTTTCTGATGAGATAGCAGTGCTTCACAAATACAGCCATGCAGTGTGTGCTTTTACATACCAGTTTATATGCCCATTTCATTCATAGCTGTTGAACTTTCTGCAAGCAGCATTGATACTGGGGGTTAAAGGTCAGAACTAAAAATCCAGGCATTTCTCTGACCAGGCTGCAAAAGCAATAAAGAGTCAAAACATGAGAAAAACGTTCTCAGCTCACTGCTTACCTGCTCCAGGGGTTTGCTAGGAGTTGGATTGAGGGGATAAAAGAGAGTGGAAGAGACCCAGGACTGGGGCTCAGAGCTGGAAAAAGAAACAACAGTGAAAAGGTCAATGTTCAGATGATGGTATCACATCCTCCTTTCATCCCTGCGGTTCACACGAAGGCCGGGATCCTTGCTTTGCTTTACTTTGGGGAAAACTCTTGCTTTATTTGTTCATGTTGAACTGCTATCAGAGCTCAATGTCTCAGTGTTGTGTTTTAATAACATCAGTTTCCCTGGACCAGATACATATGAAGTCGGTTAGACGATTCTATAAACAATGGATCCAAGTCACGCAATGCAACATTTCAGATTGCGAGATAACCTTTCCAAGGGCGAAGTTAGCGAGGTGAGGGGTTGGATTCCTCAGCCAGGCACGAAGGGGGACCTTCAGTGTTCATAGCTGCTCCGGTGGGACAAGGTTCATCTCCTCTTCTTTTGGGGGAACAGCTCCCTGGTTTGTTTTTCTACTCCCCAGTCAGCACACTGGGTGACTTTTCTGAATTCTGGCTGCCCAGAGCATACTTTGTTGACAGTTCATTTAAGGAGATCTGCACAGAATATTTTCTTTGAAATCAGTTGAGAAGAGGAGTTACACTGAAGTTTTAGTGAGTGCTTCATTTTTATTTTGGAGTTTAAAAAAAAGCAACAATTGTGGGAAGATGTTTCTAAACCAAGAAATGGGAAGGTTCATTGAACATAGTATGGGAAAGGTCAGAAAGGAAGAGAGGATGGAATCAGCCAGATGAAGACTTTGGGAAAGTTTCTCTCAAATTCTAGCATTTATAGTTATTTGTTGATGAATATATTAGTTCCTAACATCTATTTTAATCCAATATGAAATGTATAAGAAGTTTGAATTTTTCTTCCCTTTCTTTAGTACCTAACACAAGGGAAAACGTCAAATCCTCAACCTGTAGCTTTACCTTCACCAGCTGATGAGCATGGTTACCACCACATGTGAAGGAGTCTAGCCTTCACATTTATAAACAACACCAGTTTGGCACCTACAAATACCCTAAATGTATGTCCTGGCATAAGACCCATTCCTACACTTAGAAGAATTCTGCTCTGGAGTGTTTTCTGTTCTTTTTACTATATAACCACACATGAGCTGAGTACAGAGACATGCAGGCTTTATTCTTTTTTTCCTGTAGCAAAGTTGGTGTGCAAAAGTACATGTCAAGATGATGAGATGCTGATGTGTTTTTGCTCATGATTCAAATCCTCATCTGATGGTTATTGAGTGTAAATCACAGTGAAAACAACGCTTCAATTAAGCTAAGTGAGTGGTTCTCAAAGTAAACATGCACTTTCTTCTTTAGGTACCACAAGCAGTCTTGACATTATGGCATAGGGCTTCATCCTTCCTGTGGGCTGATTGACCCTCTCTTCATGTGTTCAGAGGAGACTGGATAAGGGAATTTGATTCATTTCATAAAATCAGAGATTTAGGTCCTCATCTCAATCTTGAAGTATAAATGTTCAGACCAGAGATTGCAGTTGTAATCCATTTTTATTGGCTATAACCCATAAATAATTTAAGTAGATCTTTAACCCAACATGCATTTCCATAACTCTCATCACAAGTAACTGATGTAATCCAAGATTCATTCAGAGAGAAGCTTCATTCATCTAAAGGAATGGGGCATCAAGGGGAGGCTAACCAGCAAATTCAAGTTGTCAGTCTCTCCCAGCATCCTCTAAAACAAACCCTCATTCACTTTCACAACAAAAAAATCCTGGAATAGACACTTGAAATGGTTTCCCAGTTCAAGGGATGGTCTGGAGTGGAATTACATCCATAGGGTATTCCAGACCCTGTCTAAGTTACAATGTCATGTTTGGCCAACAGATCTGGCCATGGGCAACCAGCTGATTCCGCCAGGCGTGGTGACAACTGCAAAATTCCTTTGCAGATAAGGCACCAGTTGGCTGTAAGTGGCACATGGATGCAAGTGACTGCCTGCTGCATCTTATCAGCTTCTACTTTATGCTGTAGAGAAACAGCTCATATTGCTCAATAGTCAGGATCTCATATAACTACTCAGGCTGCACTGGATTATCAAGCAGTTCCATGCACAGAGAGTCAAAAGAGGACACAGTTCTAGCTGCACAGAATACCCTTGTGAACTGGGCTGATGTATTTTAGGTCAGTGATTATCCTGATAAAGTCAATCACCAGCGCATCCCTCTGTGCATATAGCTGTCTGTCTTCCATACAGAAAAGGAGCTAACATCTCACATATGTTTGTGGAAGATTTGTTTAATTAAGCAAAAATTAATTGACATAATGAGAGTTCATTTACAGTTTACAGTGGCTTATGCATATAGATATAAAGCTGGGTTTAAGAAAAGGCTCTGGCTGAGTATCCAGGGGGTCTGGATCCAATTCTCAGCTTTGCCATAGGCTTCCTGTTTAAACCTAGGCAAATCATGCAAAGACAGATCTGTGAGGTATCAAGGTATTTGATTCCTAAATGTCTATAGATTTCTTCTGTTATCAGGGCTATGGTGCCTTTTTGCCTCAATTTTTCCACCAGGAAAAGGGAGATGATTGAGGGTCTCTTCATACACTGCGGCTGGAGCATTTGTTTCAAGCAAAGGATACTTCTGACTGTGCCTCAGTACAGCAGCAAGAGAAATCAGGTCATAATCTTTTGAGTACTACTGTGCTGTGAATAAAAATAACCCTTAAAGCAGAGACTGTGACATCCACAGTGACACTTAAACTAACACACTCTCTGTTTGTTTGTTACTTAATTTTGTGAGTGAATTGTTTTTTTTCTTGGAATACTGGTTGTATATTCCCCCCAGCTATGATACTGTGCTCCAACTGCAATGTTTAACAATGGGAAGATCCCTGACCTTTTGTCCTGACCTAATACTAACTGACTGGATTATTTTAACAAGAGGAAAAGTAAGTTTTCCCACTTCCTTCTCAGTTTAAGCCTTGTGTAAGAGTCATGGTCTCTGTTGAACTCTTCCTTTTTCTGTCTCTCCCTTTTTCTCTTCCCAGCTTTTTGCTGAGCCAAATAGTCTTTTCCACATGACATTATGCTCCATTGGTTTATAGGTTTTTTTGTATAAACCAGTATCCAGCATTGCCAGTGAGCATTAATTATTGCCTCAATTATGACACACAATGTTTTTTTGGGTAAAATGAAAGCCACCATCATCAAGAATTCATGACCAGCCCTCTCAGCAAGGACCAGTAATCTATGGGGTAGACATTTTGGAAAGATCCCTCAATCCATAAGTCATTGTACTGATTAAAAGCAAAAGGGGGCTGGCTGTGTTAAAAACAAAACATTCTGTAGCTTTTCCAAGTTAATTATTCAACCACAGAGGCATTCTGCCACCCAAGAACTGCACTCACTTTCTTGAATTCTAAAGGAAGTGTCTTTTCAGTTCCTTTGCGCTGGCCATCTCTGGGGCCAGAGTGGCCAAGATGAACTACAAAAACTCAACACAAAATGCCTTGCCCAGGAGGACTCTCACTGCCATCTGTTGTTTCCTGTTTCTTTGCAAAGACATTTGGGGGGATCCACCATTCTCTGGTACTCAGCACAGCCCATCTTGATGTGGGAATTCCCAGGTTACTTTCCCATATCAGGAAATGCCTTTGCATCCTATTTTTCACTAATGTGCTGAAGCCCCTGACCAGGCTGACATGTTCAACCCTATTTCTTCCCTGGCCTCCTTAAGCCTCTGGGAAGAAGAAAAAAACAGGTGCCATGGCAGGTTTGTTTTTCTTCCTGCTTCTTTTATCCCCAAAGGGTTTTAAAGAAGTGTCCAAGCTGCTCCACAGCAGGGACCTGGCCTGCTGTTCAGTCCTGCTGGATTTCATGCTCTTCTTGCCAGGCTGCCCTGGTGCTCGTTCAAACACATGTCATCACATGCAATATGGACACAATACCCTCATTCCTACGGGCTCCAGGACCCAGCAGAAGAAAGCGCAGGCAGAAGATCAAACATGGAAGGAACAGAAGACAGAGGAGCTGCTGTTGTCGTCTATGTCTGGAACAGAAAAATGAACACAAGGGAAGAGACAGGGTAGGGGGATAATTACTTTCATCCCAATTTTATTCCCACAATTCCCAACCACTTTTGAAGCCAATTTTCCTTTAATAAAATATACTATTAATGACTCAAGTAGAAGCCTTTTGTGCAAGACAATACTCAGTGCTCCAGATGGAAATATTTTGTGTTCTGCACAATATACATGTATATATATTTATATACATAAATGGAGCTGTGAGCATAGTCTGTATTTCCCTACTTTTCAAAATGAAAAAAGTTTTTTCAAAATATGTTTAACCTACTTCCTTTCTTTGAAACTACATCTTTCATAGTTCTCCCTCTCTTCTATTTTTCCTTATCCCTTAAAGAGGAACACAAGCCAAACAGCAACAAGAGCTATATCCCATCATTTCTGGAAGCCATTCATTTGCTATTTCTGTTCATCACAGCTTCAGAATGAAGGAATTTAAAGAGCTACTGATGCCTTTTGTTGGCATATATATCCAATATTGTCTTTCAAGCAGTTTAGACACATCCTTCTTCTCTTTCTTCTTTAACAGCCTGTCAAAGAAATAGGCCTAATTAGTTTATTGTGGGTTTGTGTGTGAAGAAGTTATTGAGGGAGCGCCAAGCCAAAAAGTCAAACACAAACTGATTAATTTTCACAATGCACCCCTCTGAGGTGGGGAAGTTCTGACAAATCCACTGGGTGTTCACAGTTATCCTGTGCTCTGCTCACGGAGGCTGGGAGCCATATGGAGAGCAGAGCACTGGCACCACATTTCCCACTTCCCAAAGCTCACACTCTGGGTGCTGGGGCTGATGCTGAACTTTCATGCCCAGTGAGAGCACAGTCCATCAGACCTGTCACTTCCTCTTCTTCCACTATCAAATGGCAGCCCATGACAGCCACACTTCATGACAGTCCCTCCTTGAGGTCAACTTTCTGGGCACAGCAGAATATGCACAGCTTAGGAGTGTGGCACAATCCCTTATCGGCTCACAGAAGAGATAGCTGGGGTTTGATAAACCACTAGGTTAAAAATCAATGTGCCCATCACCCTGATTAGGCAGCCAGCATCCTGTTTGACCAGGCAGGCACCAGGAGAGGCTGGATTGGTCTCTGCAGCTCCTAGGAACTAACTCACTTCCTTGCTCGGTTGTTATATTTCCCTGGCTTCACTGACAGGAGCAACACTCTCTACACAGGACACTGCCATTCCTCACAAGCCTCCATGGGGTTTAGTGTTCTTTGCTGGTTTGTTTGTTTGGGGTTTGTATTTTTATGCTTCACAGTTTCCTATGTTTCATGGTAGTGCTTTTCCTATGAATCCTTGAGCAACAGTGCTTTCTCTATCAGTATTTTACGTTTCCTATGTCTCTACAGACTTTCTCACAGTCCTTCCTCAGGAGCCTGAACCAAGGTTATGAAGCTGTGTCATATCAGAGCAGGGCTCTGCTCCTTGGTTCACAGGCAGTTGAATCCAAAGACGGTTTACAGAGGGGAGCTACAACAGTTACTTGGGAAGGTCAAAAGGAAATGACTGGGTGGGCTGGTGTTAAAGTCTGGCAAGAGACTGAGCTAGATTGGTGGCTTTTAGTTCAATGAAACTTCCAGAAAAATGTTCATGAGCCACAGTGGTTCCCATTTCCAACCAAACACAAATTAGACTGACCTTTAAGAGTTTGCTTAGTGTAATACTGCCCAATGCATTTTCTTACTTTCTCAGATGCCAGAGAATATCAGGAAGAGGAAGGTTTATTTCCCCCAATGGTTTTGTGAAACGCCTTGTAATGCCTTTCAGATCAGCAGTTGTTCTCCTGATCCTAAGCTTAAAACACTGTCCTAAATGATTTCCAAAGGTCCCTTCCAGCACTGTTTTGTTTAATTCTGGAAACTCAGAACCTCTTGAATTTCTATCACTATTCTATTGCCACCAGCTATGTGCAAGCTCTCAGGACTATCTTTTGTCCCGTATTATGCTGGCCAAATAGTTTCAATGCAACAGAATATTTGTTCCTGTCATAAAAGGTTATTTGAAGTCACAGCTGCCACAGGAATGAGTCTGATGGCACTGC
Organism: Passer domesticus; assembly: GCF_036417665.1. Classification (NCBI taxonomy): domain Eukaryota; kingdom Metazoa; phylum Chordata; class Aves; order Passeriformes; family Passeridae; genus Passer; species Passer domesticus. The sequence continues at coordinate 40,740,661 of NC_087479.1, forward strand.
AACCTTCAAAGTCTTGAATTTATCTCACTTGGAGCTGTTTACAGGTTACAAGTTCCATGAACTTTTGCAGTTTGCAAGGCTAGATCTCCACCCATTCAAAAAAAAAAAAAAAACACCCCTAATTCTGTGAACTTTAAATTGTGCTTCAATAAAGCTATTCACCTCTCTGTCTTTATTTCTGCTTTAACAGTGTTCTCCAATGAGGCTTTTTTTACAGTCATCTGCTTAAAACAGTTTCAAAACAGACACTGAATCAATATTAAGAAGCGATCACAAGGCATCCAGTTCTACCAATAGTTTCTCTGAGCCAAAGTGTCACCTTTCTTTGCTATAGAATATATAAATATATATTTAAACAAGTCACTAGGAGGTGAGAGGAGAAGTTATTTCTATGTTCAAGGAACTGACAAGTGATTACTGACCTTGCAGTCACCTACCTGAAGCTGTGGACCTCAGCCCATGTTTCCATAGGGGGTCCATTAAGATGCTGGTCTGGCATTGACCACAGGGTCATTCAAGCCTCTGTACTGGTTTAGCTTTAAACCTCTATCTGCTGGGTCAGATTTGCAAGAGTGGGTTTTTGTGGTAGGGCGTTGTGCCTCATTTGAATTCAAACAACGTAATGACACTCGAGGGGTTTATCTGAAATATGAAAACACCATAAATATTCATTTTGAGAAAATCCTGCTCAGACAGGGAGCATAGGGCAAACTGATTTGTGCCCTGCTAATGCCATCTGGCTGTGAGTGGGCAGGGACACCCCAATGCTGCCTGTTTTTCAGACCCACATCAGATCCATGTGCCTGGCTTGACGTCCTCCTGCTGTCAGCAGCCTCACAGCCCCGGGCAGCTCAGCAGTGACTTGCCTACAGCTAGGGAAGACAGTTCCCATGCCTTCCACGTATGCTGGCTGGAATGTGCTGCACATGGGTGCGAGGCAGGCATGATAGAGATATACAGTGTTGGCCTGATTTAGTGGAAATGAGAGTAACTAGACATGTGTTAAGCACATTAAAAGCAGTGGTGCATATTGTGCCCTGCTTACTGTTACATCTCCCTGGTTGGTTTTTTTTCTGGGGGGGAGGATTCTTGCAGATCCTCCCTCCATGCCCACGTGTAGCCTTATCAGGGAGAAGGGCAAATTTTAGAAAAATAGTGTGAGTCTTTTCTGTGATCAAGATAATGTCCCTAATGATCAGAAGCCATGTCCTGAGTCAGAGGGGAGCATTTGGTGGAGCTTTTATTGAGTGCAGTGCTGGATCAGATCCCCCTGGTCTGTGCCCCAGCATCAGCAACCCAGAGTCCCTCACCAGTCCCAGATATCTTCAGAGGAAAAGGACAGGCAGCAGCCACCTTAATCCAATTTCATCTAAGTATGTAATTAGGGCTGTACATCTGGGATCACTTTTTCTCCCGTTCAAAAGTTAAAAAGCTTTATGAACTGGAGGCAGGAAGAAGGGTTTGATCCAGCTTTGGGTGTTGAAAAATTCCTCTCATCTCAGCTCAGCTGTACAAGGCCCCAGAGGCTTGCACTCACCATTTGATGGCCCTGAGGGAAGCCAAAAACTTGTGCAGTCATCCCAGGGCTCTCTCATTATTGCCATTTCTCTGCTGTGTGTGCACAAGATTTCTGTTTCTCCCCAGTATAATCTTCTGGCCTTCTTTTGCCAAGGTGGGACACCTCAGCAGTGAGCAGCTGCTCACCTGAGCAGCCCACCAGGCTCTGGGGTTTTGCCTTTCCTGCATTATTGATTGGAGACACATACTTTATGTTTCCATACAATGCTTTGTACAAAAAGGGGCATCTCTGCCATCAACGTGTGCCCCTGTTCACTATCCCCATCTGACAAGGTTCAAAAGAGGCTGGATATTTTCAAAGATAGCAAAATTACTCAAAATACAATACCTAATGTGAAAATATTCCAGGCAGTTTGTCCAGCTCCTGCTTCAGGAGAGGACTTTTCTGACCTGGCATTCACAGCCAGCTTGTGGTCTGGGGAAAAATATTGAGCACTTCTGCCCCTTTGTTAAAATTCATACAGATAAACAATTACCTGAAGGTATGAAAATTTTTGGGTGGAAGGAAGAGGCAAAAAGGAAGAGCTGGGGAACATCATGCTGTGGATGTACTGTTGAGGAAATTCTCCAGGCAGTGTAAATGATCCAAGAGGTTTACCACTTTCCTCCAACCCTTTCATAGGAGTATCTTTTGCCCCTTCAAGTGAGACAACACTAAGTCAACAGTTTGTGTGACCAGGTGTCTGCTGACAGCTTGGAAACTCCTCAGGCAAAACACATGTAGGTGAGGACACAGTCGGATCCATGTGGAAGCAGGAGACACTTATCAATGGACTTCAGGGCTTAAACACACCTTTACTACCAATAGGTAGGCGAGCACGGAGAGAAGGCAGAGGCTATTCCGTGTGGGCTCACAGGAGTCTCCTCCCTGAGAGCGCAGAGGGCTGGCGAGGGCGCACGGGCTGTGTGGGAGCTGCCGTGGAGCTGGTGGCCTGTGGGCCAGCGCCAGGCCTGCACAGGCACCATGGGGTGACACTGCCCAGCACCTCCACCCCCCTGCTGGCTCATCCTGGCTGCTCCAAACCAGCTGGAAAGATTAGAATATGCTTGATTTTAAAAGATTACCAAGAAGAAAAACAACAGATTGTGACCCCCCTCTTAGGCCTTGCTTCATCATATTGGCTGGGCCAGTCTCAGCCTTTATGGAGGCAAAAGCACTCCTCTAACTGCCGCTTTTGAGCCAAACCCTCAGCTGGGGTGACACAATTTTCAATGGAGCTGTGCTAATTTACAGCAGTCTTGTGTCTGACCTTCTTCTGGGGAACAATTCAATGTGAGGAGAATGAGGATTATAGGGGGGTAACCTCAGCCTTTCTTCTAATATAAATCACAGAGGAGCAAAGTTGGCAACTGACACTGGTCAGAGAAAGCTGATGGAATTGCACTCTGTGAGAATATGCCCTTCCATCAAGATAAAACTGATACTGCTGTTGTTATGTGAAGAAGAAACCTGGAGGAAGGGAAGGAATTTCAGCAATGCCAGTAAAAAACACAAGATATTTTAATATTCTGGAACAGAGAAATCGCCCTTTCCTTTTTGATAGAAGGTTTTGCTATTTTTTTTTCTAAGTCGTGTTACATTTAGTATAAGAAAACAATTAAAAAATTAGAAATCCAAAATCAATCATAAGTATTTCAGTGGCTCCCAAATATATTTTTCTGTAGAATTTTGTGTCATAGAGATCCTATCCTGGGGAGGGTTGATCAGATTTGGAGCAGAACAAAATTCCCAAATCTTGAACTATTTCATGAAGCAAGCATTTCATCTACTTCGCTGAACAAGTCAGAAAACTTTGGTTTGTTGTAGGAAAAAGGTGAATGCTTCCTAGCTGCTTCCTAGCTGCTTTCTAGCCTTCCCAGACACTAAAGATGTCTGGTTTCATTTGAGACTCAACAACCTCAGTCCCAGAGAAGTTACAAAGAAGCTTGCCTGAGCAACTTACGTTTACTCACTTAAAAAATAAATAAATTCAAATGCACTAAGCAAAGGATTACAAAGACAGATTTAAAGATAGACCCTGAAGAAACTTATTTGTAGATGGGCTTAAAGTGTGGATAATAGTACTGACTCACCATTATGAGCTGCTTTGAGGTCTAGGGATAAAAGGGTTTATGTTAGTACTAGGTATTATTACATTTTATTGTTAATTTCAAAAGCTAGAAAATTAATAACAAGCAGGAAAAAAAAATCTTTCAGTGAAATGAAGGACTTAACTAGATAAGAGATCCCAAATGTCAACACTCTGGCATTAGGACTGCCCCTCCAGCCCTTTTTACCTTGCTGGCCCTTTTTAAACCCCTTCAGTGTGGAATGAGTCAAAAAACTGCAAGCACTTGGACTTGAAAATTCATAGGGTTTCTCATAACCTATTTCTTCTGCTGTAGGTGTTGTCACGTATGACTTTGTTCCTTGTCATGTTGTCAGAGAGAACCCCTGCACACGCTCTCAAACACACGTTTTTCCTCCCATACACACTCTATCCTTAACAGGTAGCACATACAGCACAAAAGGGGGAGAAACAAGTACTGGGAAATCAACATCTGGTTTGAATAATTCCCATATTTAAATTTTTACTTAGAGAACTCCCATTGGTATCAAATAATTGAACTAGGTTATTTACAGCTGAAAACCCTGGTAGCACTCTTCCCCTCTGGTTTCATGTTGTGGATCCTCACACCTTGGCTCCTAAAGCCTCACTGGGGATTTGTGTTGCAGGTACCACACAGCAAAAGGCAGATCCACATTCCTCCCTGCCTCCTCCTCCCACTGGCAGACATTAAAAGATGTTGCCTTGCTTTCTCCCGCTCCTCTCCTTTATTAGGAGACGTTGAACTTATAACAAATACACTTCACTTTGCAAAAAGCAGTGTAATTAGCCTTGCTTTTTTTGGCCTGCATGTGTGTGGTAAAATGTCTAGTAATAGTTGGCAAGGCTTCTGCAGGGAATGAGATTCCCATGGTTAGATCTAAAGCCCAAATACTTGGAACAAATTAACACCAGCCAAGAAAGTGAGGTTAATTACTGGAACACTTGGAATAGGAGGTCTCCTTAGCCTAGAAAACTGCAATACACTATCTGCATGTATGGTATGTGGCCAGCCAGGATCTCTGCCTCTCTTTCTCTCTCTTACTTGCTCTCTTTCCTTTTTTCCTTTTGTGTCCCAACTGCAGACAAATGTCAGAGCCACTGAGAGCAAAGATTTCATTCTCCTCTGACCCGCTGCTCCATCAGACCAGTGCCATCGAAGGCCCTGGAAGCTACTCAAAGCTGAGAAACACTGCCATCAGGGGCTGGCTCTCCTCCTGTCTATGTTTTCTCATTAGTGGTTTTGCGTTGTTGAAAGGCATCTTCATTGGAGGCCCAGTATTCCAGCAACATGCTGCTTTAATCTGGGGTGGGCACTGAGGCTTTCAAAAACACAGCCTACGACCCAACAGGAGAACAGTCATCTTCCCTAATATGCTCTTTGGAGAGCAAATCTGTAAATCCTGTAGGCCCCCAAACATCTGCCTTTGGTAAGGTTTTAATGGGGAAAATTTGCCTAGTAACCACATTGCCATTGACCTTTGATGTGTGAGGAATGTATACATGCACATGTCTGGGGGGAGCTGCGGATGGGCGAAAACCTGTGAAATCAAGGTTGCAAAACCACGGAGGTGAAAGCTACACAGTCCAGTCCAGTTACCTGTGCACCTTTAGGAGGGCTCCCTCATGTGTTTGCTTTATTCATGACAAGGCCTTCTTGTGGCATGACAACAAGGCTTTTTATCATGGGATGGCTGCCTCACTCTGTGCTCAGGAGGGACACTGTTCATTACAGGAACAGCTATTCAAGATTTTGTTTTCTCTTCATTGTTCAGCTTGTGACCTCAAGCCTTACTGACTGCGCACTATTCAAATCCGCCTCTGAAAACAACATCATTTTGTTTTCTCATGGGCTTTTCTATAGCACTCATGACAATAGTATCAAAGTGTCTCGTAAAGATTAATTCGTCTATTTTTGCTACAGCCCCAGGAGGCAAGTCGGTATTTGCTTCATTCTCCAAATGTTGAACTGAAAGCATAAACCCTGTCCATACAATCATGGGTGCAGTTTACCAAGCAGCTAAAGCTGTGGTGTCCTCTGAGGCCCCACGACTGTTTCAAACAGAGCCTGCATGGTCCGTCAGGCTACATCTGGCTTCAGCATGTGCACTGCCTGACCCCCTGGCCACGCTTGCAAACTTACAAAATTGAATCTAGTCTTGAAGGCAGCCTCAGGGCCTTTGACAGTATAGACATAGCCATATGGTCAACAGTGTGTCTACAAGATCCGTGGTAAGCATTAATTTTAAATCCTGTCATTGAGATGCCTAGGTCTTGATTTTTCCTCTTGCTTGTCATTAGCCAGCACTGCAGATGTTCATAGCAGAGTTCCTGCCGACCTCAGTCCCATCTGAGACCCCAGGGTCTCAGGCTGGGTCCCCAGAAAATGAGAACCTACATCTAGGATCCCTCGGTGAACAATTCCCTGTAGGCAGCATGGCCTCTGTGGGGCCAAAACTTTTTCTCTTACAACTCCCTCAGGTACAGCACCAGCCCTCCCACTGCTCATCCTGCTTCAGCTGTCTCTCTCTCACTGTCACCTGCAGGAGTCCAGGAGCTGGTAGCTTCCCCTCTTTGCTGGAGCATGGCAGGAGACCTGTGGGAAAGAGGCTTCAAGAATGTAACACATGATCTGCCCAAAAGGGTGGGATTACCGTTGTGCATAGACCTAATCCAAGTATTTCCTGATTTTTGAGTGATCAAATAGAAAACCTTGGTACTGTTCCCTTAGGACAGGGATGCCTTATTTCCTATTTAAAGTAAGCTAGGGGACAGCATAAGCATATTACAGTAGCCATACCATGGATGTGTACAGGTTTTGCCATCAAGATGGCAACTTTCTAGGGCATGTCGCTGTGCCAGGAGTTAAGCTGGCAGGAGTAAAAGATCCTCTCCACTTGCTTTTTCTAAGTATTCTAACTTGGCCAAATGTGAGTAGTTTTTCACAGAGACAGACAAAGCCCATCCCAAACACAAAAGCCACCTCTTCTGCCAAGTGTCCAATTGCACTTCCAAAGCACAGGGGTTCTAGGGCTTTCCAAATAAAAGGTTGTAAAAAAAAAAAAAAAAAAAGTAAAAAGCAACAAGACAAACAATGTATTTTTCCAGGCTTCTTCTCAGAAACACTATGTAATTTTGGCTGAAATTTCGGTAAATAATTCACTTTGAGGCAAATACCCTGTACCTAAAATTTAAGACCAAACAGTTGAAGCTGTCAAAGTTACAAGTGAAAGACCCTATAACTAAAAACATTAGTCAAACTTACTAATAAGCAGTTTTGCAGCTGCAGGTGATGCATCATGTGGGCATTTGCACATATTCAATATGGGCTGATAGATCAGGCAGGCTTTTAAAGTTGTTCCGAAAGTCCTGCCATGAGAAACAGACCCACTCAGCGCTTGCTGTGCCATTTAGAAAAGAATATTGGAAAATGGACAGAGAGAGGAGACAAAATGACACTGTAGTGACAAGAAATTAATCAGTGCAGTGTATAGCCCAGAAGGGCTCTCTTCTTCTGCCAACCCAGCCTCTGGAGCTTTCCACATTCTTAGACTAAGGGGTCAAGCAAAACATGGAAATGCAGGGCTGAAAGCAAGGAATTCATCTAGCCAACCCCTCATATCTAAACTAGGATTAAACCAACTTATTCTTGACCAAGTGACATCCAACTTTTTCTTCCAGCACTTCAGAAAGAGGATCCCCAGTACCCCCAGCCTTTCCCAGTGCTGAACTGAAAGTGCTTAGAATAGCTTCATTCTATTTCAAACAGCCTATTCATTGCAAACTGAACACATTCTTTCTACCTCTGCCCAGTGTTAACAGGGCGCATGAACAATCACTGCTCTTTCCAGAAGCAGCTTTACATACCAGAGGGCTTCCATATTGCCGCCACAATTCTCTCTTTTCCGAACATACATCAAATTCCTTTCTCTTTCCCAGAAGTTGTGTTTTCTAACTTTTATTTTTCTGGACAGTCTTCACTACACCTTTCCTGAAGTGCAATACAAGAGAGTCTTCCATACGGGTATAAGGCAAAAGCCATATCTAAGCAGCCCATCTGCTCACAGCACCTCCGTGTCTCAGCTAATGTTGGGTGAGCAAACCATTGACGTGTATAGGAAAACCCCAATTCAAGAGTAGTCAGGAGACTAATTTTACAGCTAAGTTAATGCAACCCGGCATTTAAGATGGCCCAGAATAAGGTGAGACCTTAAGCCTATAAGCCTTACAAAGACTTGCCTGGTACTCTGGCCACAGAGTACAACAGGGTAATTACCTTGCTTAAAACATTCATTTTGCCACATTGCAAAATCAGGTTGATGGGAGGGTTGTTTTTTTTGCTGTGCAACTGCATCCTGTTGTTGGCTAATGATCTTTGATGTTTTTTAACCAGTTTTGTGCTATGTTCAACCTGGTCATGCTTTTCTGTTCACATGGAAGGATATCTGAGAGTTTTCTTGATGTCAAGAAACATGTCTATAACATAGACATGGGTTTTATTTGAATCCACACAACCAATTACCATTTCCAAGAGGGAATTCTATGTTTCTTTATCTGAAACACCTTGTACAAAATTAGACTTTATATGTTTTTCAAGCCAATATATCCTGGAGTAAGGGCCCCCAGCTATCAGAAATACATCCATAGGGGTATCTGGGTACCTGACATTCCTTCCACAACTCACAAAGTACACATGTGGTGCCAGAAACAGCCAACTAGTAATGAGATATAGTACTTCACATTCCCTTTAGCCAGGCTACTTCTGCTGAGCAAAGCACGTATCTCTCATTAAAACAAGCTTGCTTACTGTCCTAGAACCTTGAATCATTTCCCTACTAAGATCTGTCTGTATGTCCTCTTTGCTCTTTTGACTACTTTAAAACCACACTTACCTTGCTAACACTTGCAGAGCACATTAGCAGCATCATATTCTGAGAGGATGCTTTGTGCCCTCTGTGATAATCCAGAATCTCATTGCTGTGCAGACATGCACACAGACATATGACCCCTGAAAAAAAATATTTCAGAGCCCTGTCAGGTTTAGTGAATCCATCACACAGCTCAGGAGTTTTGAAAGTTCACAGAACAGCAAAGATCACTGTGTTTATGCATGGAACAAAGGGAAAGGGAGGCAGGTACAACACTAATGTAACTGTGGTCATTTACCAACTTGTTTTCATACCCCTGTAATGAGATGCTGAGGAAGGTGTAGGTCACACAACAACAGAAATCAGCACCCACATGTGTTCTTTGCATGATCATCCCTTGTGTTAAGGCTATGCTCCCTAAGAAAAAGTAGAGTATTACAAATGTGCTCAGACTTGCAATTGCTACCCATGGAGGCAGCCATCCCAGGATCTGGGCATGCTCACAGGCTGCAGGTATGGGCACATCCCAGCAAGAGAGGGAAATATGTATCCTTCCTAGCCTTTGAGTGCTGTATCTGCAGTCATCGTGGACAATATGTATGGCTTGTGTGTGCTCATAGAATGTCTTGCATTAGGGAAAGGTGAGAAAACCTCTGGCCAGTCTGCAATGTGATCTCCTGACAAAGTGAGGGCAGGAGTAGGAACTGTGAGCTGGGACTGTGGAGATAAGCTCACCAAGGCACACAGAGGAAATCACTGTAAGAATACAAAGCTCTCTGATATTATTACTCCATACCATTTAGTGGAAGGTAATGTGTACAATAAATACATATTGCACAATAGGGTTTATTTCCTTAAAAAATCATTTCACTCTATTCTCCAAAGTGTTGCTCAAAGCAAATATAATTTTATTGCTGACAGTTTAGAGAAGCTGAGGCTGTTATTCCAGGGTTGGTGGGAGGCAGCTGTATTTGGCGCATTTCATCACTTGCATATGGAGAAAATTTTGTTATTAGACTCTCTCAAAGTTGAAATTTATTTCCCTGAGACCCGACTTCCAGCTGTGAGAAACAGAGGCTTCCAGCACTGGTGGCATATGAGGACTAGGACATGTATCCTTAGCTCAAGCACATGAAGGTCTTGACAGCTGTTCTTGGATTGAATTTGTGTTTTCCTGCATAAAGGCACAAAAAGTGTTTCTTGCGTGTGCTTGATGACTGACTTGTATTAGGGAAGGGTGAGAAACCCTCTGGCCATGAGTGTGAGCTCTGGTTGAGCTCCCTCTCTGTAAGATAGGAAATTCCCTGGCTCTGTTTGGAATACATTGTCCACATGCTCTTTCCTTCATAAGATCTGACAAAGTCAAAAAAAGCATAGCTCAGGCTTTGGTACACCTGTGAGTGACCCTTCTTTAGATAATTTTCTTTAACATTTCCACAACCCTTCCGAGAGCCTGCAAACATCTTTTCTTAATAACTGCATTGCATCATGAGGAGCAATATGTGTTATTACCAATTTATTCTTCATCCAAGATGTCAGAATATATTTTCAAAGATGCTTTAGTTAAGCCCCCTAATCTCTCCAACAGAGTAGTTGGTACTGTTATCCTGTGAAGACAATGGACCCAAGGTACAGAAAGATGAAGTAACTTGCCCACAGCTGCACAATATATCAGTCACAAAGCTGCAGAGTTCAAGAAGCCCAGCTCCCAATCTTAAGTGTTAACCACTAGACTATGATCTGTACAATACCAAAAAGAGCAGGAAGGACCAGGAAGCAGCTACATAACATGAGGAATTAATTCCACTGGAGGGATACGGGAGAGGCAGAGGAGCAAATCTTAGCACAGGCTCTGTGATGATTGCTGCCTTACTGTTCATGGGCAGCAGAATCTGTCTTCCGTTCCCACATCTGCCCTAGATCTCACTGTTCTCTCTCTTTTTCATTTTTCCTGTCTCTCCTTGTCTTCCCACAACCCCTCCAGATGTTTGTCTTTTAATGTCTTTAAAAAGAGAATCTTGTCTTTCACCCAGTTCTTTTTCTCAAAACTCGTTGGAAGAGCTCTAAAATGTCTGTGGCTCTCAAGAGTATTAAGGCAACACAGCTCATCTGTCACAGTGTCTGGGAAGCCAAGCTCTTAACCACTGTGGATTTAAATCCCAGCATAAGCCCCCATAGAATTTATCCTGTAGTATCATATAGTAAAACTGCACAGTATCTTGCACCTATCAGCTGTTTTGTAAAGACAATTTTCATCAGAAATTAATTTCTCTTTCAATTCCTAGTCCAAAGAAATCTAGGCTTTGGCATCAGTTTTTCTACTCTGCAGAAATCTCAAGAGGATTTCATTGCATATCTCTAGGCTTCTGGAAATTCATATGGAGCTGTAGGGCAGAGGGGAACAACCTACATGATGTGGCACCAGGCTTTTCAAGAGAAGTTTCCTAGATAGATTTCCAGGATGTGAAGCCAGACTGCCCCTAAATAAGTGAAATCTGAATGCAAGAGAGGTGGCCAGTAAAAGTGGAAAGCGTGTTTGAAACTTTAAATCTCAATGATCAAACCCCTGCAGCCCTGAATGAACTCTAAATTTCAGAATCAAAATCTTTTTTGAGATAGACATTATTGCCAGGAAAAGTAAGCAAAAGGCTCAGAATGGGTTTCTAGTCCATGTTTTGAGTGAAAAAATATGATGTGGAGTCTACCAACCGGGTTCTTTGCAAACAGAATTCTGATATAAACCATTAACCTATGAAAATAGGAATTTTCAAAGTCGTAGGAAAAAAATGTCTCCCTTTACAAGGAACAGCCATATTTTTTCAGGGAAAAAACCCACAACTTAATCTCATTACAAATAATACTAATAACAGTAAGCTATGCCATAACAAAGAACAGTGTCTAGAACTCACAAACAACATTTCTCCTGAAAAACAGGACTGTCAACAGCATACAGAATGGTAAGATAGTTTGACAAAAAGCCATACTAATGTATTTATTTCCCTTATTGGTCCTATAGTAGTGAGTTTTGCAGGCCATCCCTTGAAGCACTGGTGATCCCATGGAGTCAGCATTCATGTTTAGTTGCTTCCAGGAGCAAAACAGTGAAGTGAGCCAGCAATTATAGAGTTAACTGACAGTGGTACCTCTGGTGACTCCAGAATGCTGAGGGGATTGAGTTCCTGGACTGGATAGTTTTGCTGGTGTTCTTTCTAATGGAGCTACTGCAGTGATGCCATTTATCAATGGTTTTGTTTCTCAGGAGAGGAGCTATAAACTGTATATGGCTACTACCTGCCCATACACTTCAGATTCAGCTGATCAGAGATCCTACTGCCTGCTGGGTTAAATGGAGCTTTTGACAATAGGAAAGTGAAGTGTGGCCACCTGGTATTCATCAATCCTCTTACCATTTCATGAGTGTCCATTAGAAACCTACATGCACAATCCCTGCATTTCGATTGTTAGAAAAATTAGCTGTTAACCATCAGGAAATGACCTGTTCCCCTAGCACAGTCACTCAGACCCATTATAGGCCCTGTTCTAAGCCCTCTTCCTATTGAACACAGTTTACAAGAGGTTCACCGTAATCTCTTCAAAATTAGATTCTTGTTCTTTTTCTAAGCCATTCAGATTGTTACTTAATAAAATCCTTTTGTCTGGTTGCAGAATGAGAAGCCAACACTAGGGTGGGTGATGTGGTATCATGCATGACTCCAGGAGAGTTGGCTCATAATTTGGAGTGCAAAATAGTTTTTCATCAGAAGTGGCTGATTTGCAAAGAACATTTCTCACATGTAGGGTGCCATGTCTGGCGAGAGCTGGGAAGAGGCAGGAAGAAGTTCAAGGGAAGACAGGTCAATAGCACAAACCATGGCAAATCTTCAGACCCACTTTGGCCTCCTTCTGATACAGTGGGATACAGCCCCTTTCCATCATGTGGGCCTTGTGGATACTGCTCCTACTGCAAGGCTTCTTGCAATGTCTCTTGGCAAAGGTGTTAAATGTCAAAGAAATACTCATTAGAAAAGGGAGAGATGGAGCTGCAGCCCCAAAATTAAGCAAGGATTTAAATTCACAATATGTGAGTGCTTTACCACTAGTCTTACTGAAAATGTTTGGTTGTTTTTCTCTGTTTCTGAGAGGGAGAACAAAAGGGAAGAGGTGGACAAGGATTTTGGAAAAAAGTATTTATGTGTCTTGCTTTCCATTTGGCTGTGCAATAGAAAAGCACTTTTCTTTAAGCTCTGAAATATTTGGTTTCAAGAAATGCTTTCAGTTTAAAGTTTTTGGTTCCTGTCTAGTTCTAGCCTTTGGAAGATTGTCAATGACAGGTATTCTACCTTCAGGTACTCCTGTGCCAAACTGTAGGTACACAGTTTGTGGTAATTGGGGTGGGGCTGCAGCTGAGCCTCATCTCTATGGCTACAGCTGTGAGCAGCAGGTGAGCAGCACTGACAGCCATGAGCCATGGAGTGCCCAGGTGTGCTGAGCAACCCCCAAAGGGAGCAGAGGGCACACAGGTTCAGTGCATCAACACTGAGGGGTATAAAAGGGGTATAAAAGGTTGGGCTGAAGAGCAAGAAGGACACATGCCTGAATCTTTCTGGAGTGGTGTTACTCTGTATGGGTTGAAGCCTTCAGCTCTCGTATGGTGATATTCTGTGTATCGTGGCTGTCTCAGCTGTAGCGTCTGCTGTGGCATGTGCTTTGACACAACGCTGCCTGTACTGGCTGCCCTTGGGAAGTTGCAGTGGTGTGGCCCCATTATGGGTGATATATCCCACACATGGGTGCTTGTCTTCAGACTTTAAGAAGCATTCTTTCACTGGTCTTGGGTCACTTCTCAAATAGTGTGGGGAGAGCGGATTAACTGATTCCCAGAAGCTGAAACTGAGCTCTACATAGAAACCAGGATTGTGTCTGGGCAGTGTGTGTACAGAAGGAAGAAAAGGGCAACCAGAAGACTTGAGAACTTCAGGGGTGTCAGAAAGATATGGTTGAAGTCCAAGTCAAGCGTAGACACCAAGCTCCCACCCTCACAGCTGTTCATAACTCAGAAGATTACACTTCGTTGCAGATGCACTGTTTGCATTTCAAAGGAAACACTGAGAAATCCTAAAGAGTAATGTGTCTGTTTAGAGCAAAAGCTGATCTTCCACCTTTCTCTATCTAGTCATTGCCCTTCTGAAACTCATTTACTATTAATTACTCCAGAAAATATTATCCCAGCCACAGACCAGTAGAAGCCAAGGTGGAAAAAAAGCTTAATTTCAAACTGTAATTAGAGGATGCTGAAAGCAACACTTCAACAGTCAAATGTATTAAGCACTGGAAAGTCTCTCAGGAGAAGCAGTGGAAAGAATATTTGTTCAATCACAGTGACAAAGCTCTGGGAAATGCACACTAGGCAGAAATTTTGCCTTAGCTAGTGCTGGTTATCAAAAGGCGGGAAGCCCCATCTCATGCCAGCAAGAGCACACAGCCTGTGGCAGGGGGAAACCCCATTCCCACAGAAATCCAAACCTCAGTTTGGGCTTGCATACTGCAGGGAGAGCTATGGGTGATGCTGGTGTGATGCTCAGCTGCCCCAGCACTGGACACCCACTGTCTGCTCAACCCGTGCTGCCTTACACATGTCTGGCCTTCCACCATCAGTAGAACTTTCTCTTTTTTTCCAAGTAAATTTAATCAGGAGTTTAGTCACATCCTTAACTCACTTCATGTGAACTTAATTTCCAGCCCTGATAGTTATTTTCAAAAAGGAATTTTTTAAAGTGCAGTGGGGTTTGAGGACAAAAGAAGGAGGAGGGAAAATTCAATTAACATCGTTTCCAGTGTTTCCGTATTTCTCGGGTGTATAAGCAAAGCCATTTCAGGCATTAGAGAAGTTATTTAGATTTGGACTGTACCTCGCCTGACAGATCATATAACCAGGCTTTTGGCTTCTTGGATCTTATCCAGTAGGAAGGATGATTTCTGCACTCCACCAGTGCAGAGCAATGCCCACAGGAGCTCCTGACAGCAGGGACAGTTTTGTAACATTGCCAGGGCTAACGTGCATGAGAAGGTGTTACAGCCTGGGATTGTTAATAGGTACTTAAGAAAACACAGAAACAAGAAGATATGAACTAAGCCTATTTCAAAATGGAAAAAACTATGGGAAATCAATAGATCTTATGGAAAATGAACTATTCTCCCTTGCTCTCCAGAGCAAGATTGCCCTTCAAGGATTTTGGGGTGGGGTATTTTTTTATTGTTTTTTACATCAGAAAGCATAGCTACTTTTAACCTCCCTGCTTAATGGTAAGAAATAGGAAGCATCGGTAAGGACAACAGAATGTCTTAGAACAAAAATCTAGAGTTCAAAATTTTTATTCATTTGTGAAGTTTTTTAATTTAAAAAACTTAGAGTCAAATAAACTAATTCTGAAATAAAACTATTATATCTGATTTTAATGGACGTTTTCGTAACACTTTGCAACAAAGTAAAAAGTATTCCTTTCATAGTCTTTTTCTTTTTAAATGGAACAAAAAGTGAGCTAAATAGTTTTTGTAAGTGTTCTTGAAGGAGAGCAATAATTTCCATCCAATTATTTAACCAACCAAGGGCATGAGTTCCTAATGACTATATTATGTGATGACCAATTTAACCAATCCTTTCTTTGGCAGAGACAAACTTATCTGGGTATGGCCCAGGAGACAGGAGTCAGAGAATGACCTATGCCATTGGATTTGCTTAATTAATCCTGAGCAATTTCTGATGTGTTTTCCATTCATCAACATGTCCAAATGCTTTCCCTAGTAAAAAAAAAAAAAAAAAAAAGAATGCCAAACAGATTAACCACCTTAATCAGACATACATCAATATTTTGGTGGCCATCCCAAGAAAATCTGTGTAAATCCCCACTACTATACACTTTATGCAATAAAGTCTCATATGTGGGGGGGTTATATCTTTTTCTAACTTTCTATCTTTCAGAAAGATACTCAGTGCTTCCAGATAATCCAAACTTCAATCCTTTAAGAAAAGCATTGTTGTTTGATTGACGATAATTTCAAAGTCATGGCTCTTGCTCTCCTCACCACTTACTAGTGGTGAGGAGACCAGGTGCAACTTCCCAAGACCTCTCTGTCCTCAGGTGACAAAATGAAATTTTTCTCAAACAACACCTTTTTTGGTTTGTTTGTTTGTTTTCCCTAGATGTTCTGTATGAGTTACCAGTTCAGTAAAACTCACAAATATTTGAAAATACCCACCATTTGATACATTTCAATGGTGCAAAAATGTACATGCTACGGAGAAATAAGAGATTGCCTTCCTTTCCATGTCTGGAGATCTCTTAGTTAGACACCTGGCTGGAGTTGTCTGAGCAATGATGGGTTTAGATGTTAGTTAGTCCCAAACATTTCCATCCTCTGACATAGCAGAGAGCTACCAGCAAGCATGCAATTTTGTGGGGAAGGCCATAGACAATGCATTCCTCAGTAGCACTTCTTGTCATAACACAAACCAGCCTGGTGGTGTGACATGGCAGCAATTGGCACAGCAATGCCATCTTCCCCACTGTCTTTACTTTAGCAGAGATCTTCCCAACCCACTCTATAGTTTCCTTTCCTTTCCATCCTCTTTCCCTAGCAGTGTCTCTGCTGAATCTTTTCCTGTTACCTTGTTGACTCATTCCTTTATGCATGTGGCTCCTCAATGATCCTACTCATTACTATTGAAATTTTCTTCATAAAGTCACCACTGTCATGATCACATCAATCAGCTTTTTTTTTTCCCTTCTCTCACCTGATTGCCTCTGCTTGGTTACTGCAGCAATAGAGTCCTTGGGTTTCACTCCCTGTCACAGACCACTAGCACCTTCCCGCTGCCATCTGCAGTTGGAAGATCAACCTGATTCATGGAAGAAGTCCTCTGTACTTTGACATGCAACTTTCCCTGTAAATCCTGAGCAGACACCTTTGCTCCTGCTGGTCAGCAGCTTATCCAAATGAAGTACTTTCTGTGCAATTGCTGATGCTCAGTAATTTCTTCTGTCTTCTGCTCAGAAATCTCTTTACTGAGGAGTAGTGACAGTCCAGTTTCCCCAGTGAGAGCTGCCTAAAAATTGTTTTTCCTTTGCTTGTCCTCCTATGCTAGAAAGCTTTACCACGACTTTAAGATATCTGGGCATTGTGTGCAAATGAAGGGAAGAGCAGTGAAAATGCAGAGGTTGGCCTTGCAGTGTGGGAGGTGGATTAGCAGTGCAACTACAGTGCCACTATCAGCGTCCATTCTCCCCTTGGACACTCTGGCCCCTAGTGACCCAAAGGACTTTACAAATAATGGTAAATTAACCTTCATAGCCTTAGCCCAAGAGGGACAAAATTTGTCCGCAAAGCACACTTGGAAAAACTGAGACATCCAGCAACAAAATAACTTTGCTGAGCAATCCTGTGGTAAATCAAAGGGAAAAGGAATGAAAAACTTTGCTCTCAATCTAGTCATGGGCTATTATCTATTACTCAAAGAAAATAAATACATTAGCCCAGATGACACCTCTACTGGTCCCCACTTTTTTTTTTTTACTGTCCTTTGTGCCTCCTAGGCCTCACCAAAGTCAAAGGTTCTCAATGGACATTTTGAGAAAACATGGGGCAGAAAAGGAATGGAGCAGGGTGGCATTAAGTTTTACCACCCCTTAAACTGTAATACTTTCCTTTGCGTGCTCTGTTTCTTATTCACACGGCTATAAAATCTGCCACATCCGGGCGAGAACATCTCTCCAGTCAACCAGGCGGTGTTTACGGATTGGAAAAGGCGTTCTCTTGCTCCTCTCTGTAGGGGTGAGACACAAACCTTAACAAGTCACTTGTGGTTTTCTCTTTCCAGGTTGGGCAATCAGACCTCTCTTAACACCGCAAGAGGAGACATAACAATTTAGGGACATTTTATACCTCTGAAGATTTGCAATCAGCAAATTGTCTGGAACGTGTTTGATTTCCCCACCCACCTCCCCTCCGTGGTGTCCCACCACAGAACTCTTGCTAGGGACATCTTGATGTTTGTGGTCTCACAGGCTCCTTGCTCCAGCCAAACTCATTTCTTGTAGTGCTGGTTCTCAGCCGAGCTTGCTTTACATCATAAATGTAAAAATGTTTCTTTTATAAAAAAAATTAAAATAAATTAAACCAAAAAAAGAGACTAAACATACAACCAACCTATAAACAGAACATAAAAGCTGTTTAATGGAGTGCATAATGAAGCACAGAGGAAACAGACTCACATTGATTTTCCCTGACATTTCACCTATTAAATTAAAAGCTTCTTAAGGAAGAGTCTGATTTTTTTTTTCAGTTAATTCGAGTTCTGTAATGAGTAACAAAAACATTATTGTCCCCAGCAAGCTGAGGCTGCATGAGAGGCAAAGCAAGAAGAAATAAGGCCTGAGTACAAAAATACCCAGAAAAATGTCCCTCCCCATTTCAGATACCCCTCGTGCTAGTCTGGACACTACAGAAGAGATTCTGAAGGAAAAACAGGTCACAGAAAACCATATCCTTGAGACAAAATGAGAAAGTGAGACCTCAGGCCTGGTAACTGAGCTCCGAGATTTCTGCCACAGCTTTGGAAAAGCTGCTCAGATCTCCAGCTACTTGATCCTGTCCTCTGCACAATGGGAGCACCAGTGTTGACCACTGCTAACCCACCTACTGAGATTACTGGAAAGATTAATTAATCTCTCAGGCTCTATTGAAGGCAGCGTTCATGCCAAGAATTCATCTGGAAGTCCTCATGCAGTAGTTGGGAAAAACTATAAAGCACACCACGTAGCTGGAAACTGGGGAGAAAAGGGCTGCCCACGCTGTGGCAGGGAGACACTTAATGAGGGACAAGATGAAAAAAATAGCAGCACAGCAGGAAAGTGAAAAAACAATGTAGGATACATTCCTTCAGGCACAACGACTATTTTTAACATAACTCAGCCTCACAAGTCACTGTTTGCTCCTCTCTCAGCAGGCAGGGGAGCACTGCAGTGTGAGGGTCTGTGTGGCTGAGCACAGGGATGCTCGGGGTGGTCAGGGCAAGGGTGTGAGTCCCACGTGTTGACAGTGCCATTGTCAGCCCCACAGATTCTACCAGTACAGACACCCCAGAGGAGGGCAAGGGGCTGGTGTCATTCACAGAGCCATGGCATGGCAGGACCAGCAGCCTGGCCACCAGCAAACTCCTTGTCGTAACGTGGGCTGATTGGTCAGCTGTCTTAGAACATTTTTTATAGCACTCCAAAATAGGGATAAATTTTGGAGAGGCCCTTGGTTTCCATGCAGACACCAAGACCTGTCATTCCCAGGGCAGCCCAGCATGCTGGGGGCTGTCTCAGGGCCCACACCACGGCATCTGCTCTGCAGTCACTTGGCATGATCCGTCCCGGATTTGTCTCTGTTATGAATGCTCAGGAGCAGCTGCATTGTGCTAAAACTGAAGCTTTGACTTATCAGTAGGTCAGAGCAGCCAGAGCAAAGCCTTGGACATAAGCAGTATTGGTTTGGTTTCTTAAGAAAGGTGGAGGTTTTCCAAGTGAATGTTTAAAAAAAAAAAAAAAAAGGAAAGAGACTTTTCAATTGTAATTCTGCTAAATGGAGCAAAGTTCTCACTGCTGTTAGCAGTGCCATGTCCTTGAGGTGCCAGCATGCACTGGGAGCTGTGCTTGTAGCTGAAGAGGTCAGCTTTGAGGTGATGGCTGAGTTCTGTCTCCTCGGGTGTGCCACTCATGTGAGTGACATGAAAAAATGCAATAAATTCCTCATTTGGGATTTGTAATCTTCAGGCTCTAGAAGCAGGACACAAAGTCTTGCTTTGAAAGGATTTTCTTCACACAGATAGAAGTTCTTCTCCAAACTACACACAAAGCAAACCAAGGCTTATAGTACTGATGGGAACACCAGCTGAAGTAACTCTTGAATGTGTTGCGATGGCTCACACAATTGTAAGAAAACACCTGCATGTCCCCAAAACCATCCACTGCAGTAATACTGCTCTTCTGGTTTGCCATGTACAAGCGATCAATTTCAGTCCCTCTGACTAAATTATGTCAGAACACTGTAAATCAGTGTTTTACTGTAAATAAGTAAATTTTATTGAAAGATAAAGCAAAGAATTGTTCTGGAAAGCTTATTATTATCACCAGAAAGTACTAGACTTGCTCAAAGAAATGTTCCTGCACTTCTGGAGACCTCAGTGGCCCAGCAGTGCAGGGCACACAGTCTGTGCCACTGCTCCTGCACACACCTTGTGTGCCATCACACAGGTGAGCAGGGATGCTGCTGCCAGCCTGGACCCCAGGAGCAGCTCTGAGTGGGGACAAGGAGGGCGCTGATGTCCCTGGGCTCTCTCACAGCAAGCCCACCCGCTGGAGCATGGGTTTCACTGCCAGACCCCACATGCACTGCAATGCCATCATGTCCCACAGGTTGCCAAGGGCTTGCCAGCCCTGGCAGGGAGGCACAGCATGCCACGGCATGGCACAGCGCGGGGGCTGGAGTGCTCAGCTATGTGACCAGGTCACCACTTTGTTTGGTTTCACATAACTCCTTGAACTTATTAGGAGGCTGGGGAAAGGAGACATTGTTTTGCTTTGGCTGTGAGGTTTTGGATGCTTTGCTTGCAGGCCTCCATCCCAGTGATCCCAGCGATGAGGACAGATTGAGGGAAGATTAAGTCAATGCCTTAGGAAATTTGCAGTTGGAGCCTGGGAGAGAAGGCTGTCTTCTTGGGAGAAAAAAGAAAAGTGATATTAATTCAAATCAGAATATGTTTACATATGTGCGTGTATACACACACACATACAAACATGGAGTTTTTGCCTTTCAGTGTAGTTGTGTCTGTTATTTCTGTATTTCTCTATTTTAAGTTTCAGGTAGACAGAAGCAATTGAAGAGTTTTCCTCCCACGCACACCCCGCTAGCTATAATGGGGGAATAGCACCACTGTAATTAAAGATCAAGATTGTTACACAGAAAAATTTTCTAAGTGCTTCAAAAATCCACATGCTTATTCAGACTTTCGTGAAAATTGCTTGCCTCGAGGGCTGCTGGGGAAGAGCTCCAGCACAGCCTCCTCTGTCTTTGAATAAGCAGACAGCCCACAGACGGGGCAGCAACAGCAGCAGTGTTGCACTCTTCTTGCAGAGTGCACTGCTCTGCACAGCTGTGGCTCATACTTCCTTTTGGGTCCTTTGCACCAGCTAACTCATTCAGTATTCAGGTGGTATTTCATCATTTCCACTACCCCTTTTTTTAAAAAGGAATCCCTGCTTTAAGAGTTTTTTGAGTTATAAACTGAACCACCGGGCAAGGGCTGCCCTGTAAGTGCAGCCAAAGGGGGAAGCTGCCTTTCAGAGCTGGGTCAGGCTACTGCAGATGCTGGGTGAAGACTGGCTTAAGTGAGTGGCTGCTACTTCCCAGGAGCCTGTAGAAATCACCACGCTCTCCACTGTACTCTCTCCCCTTCCTTTCCTCTGGTGGGGGACATTCAACCCATCACCCCTAGATAGCGAAACTCAAGTTTGCCTTTGCTGAGTGAGTCTGGGGATCCAGTGTCAAACACTGAGCCCAGTCTGGGACTTTCCTGCTCTGCAGCAGAGGCCCCAGGTGGCAGAGCAAGTCTGTTGTGAAGTATTATGCCATGGGGAACAATTTCAGGTGTCTCTCTACCCAGTGGCTTTGATAGTTTCATTTTATGCTCTTTAAAATTAAGGGATCAGCCTGGGTAATCTGGGGACCCCTGTAGAGGCTTTACTTTAAAAGCAATGATTCTTATTCCATAGCTAAAATGTCAAAATTTGCTAAAACATACATGCTGACTCTGATTTAAAATAATTAGCATCCAGAAGAAAATCATTAAGCAGTGAGCTATTATTTTAGAGCAATATAACAGTGCCTTGTGCTCTTTATCCATTCGTAGACAAGGGGAATGAGTGCCATATTAAAATGAAGTTAATTACTTATTTCCAAAAACTCAATGAAAAACAAAAAGCAAAGGTTCACAGGAGACAGGTCAACCAAAAAATGCTGTAATTTGGGGAAACAGGAAAAATCAGACATCATGCCAAACCTACCATATGACCTTTCTTAGAGTGACTGTAATAAACTTCAAATGATATTTTAGGGCATACGGAAAAATGCGTGGAATGCAGACAAGAATAAACAAATGAAAAAATGTTTAACCTGAAGCTCAGAGATCTGGCAGGCCCTTCTGATTTTCACTAAAAAGAAAATCCCCAGATAAACACAGTGATGGTGCCATCACATGTCTCCATTTGTACTCCTGTGCCCCACGAAGGCCCAGGGCGCTCTTTGTGATCATAGTGGTTTTACCTTTCCTCTTTGTCTTGTGGCTTTCTGGGCGTGAATTTAAATGAATCTAGCACAACATCAAGCATGCACTACACATCTCACACCAAGGCCATTACTGTAACCAAGGATTAAAACAGGGGCCTGATTCTCTGTTCTTTTGGGGGGAAAGCATACCCAGATATTTCATGGAACTAATATTAAATTCGAGTAAAGTAGTGAATTCAAATTAAGTTGATAAGGCTAGACTTAGCCAAAAGGCTGATTAAAAAAGGGAAATATTGAAAAAATAGAGTGGAAGGGAAAATCCTTCTTCTTTTGCTATTCCATATTTCTTTGACAAGAAGCTCATTCCTTGTCCTTTCATTAATATTTACATTCTCCCTTCTTTTGTGCCCTAAACTCACATGTCTCAAGTGGCATTTTCCAAAGCATTTCCCATCAATTTCTGGACATGTGAGAGGTTCATTCTGCTTCTAGAAATTAATTAAGTGCACGCAGAAGTTTATAGTTCAACAGGTACAATTCCTAAAGCACAGCCCTGGCCTTTGATAATAACAAATAATGAAAGTAATAAGCCAGTCTCCTGGCACAGATTCCTTGCAATGGCGTATGCATATAAATATACTGTAGCTTTTCCAAATGCCTTTTGGGGAGCTGGATTTTATTCGTGGCTGCTCAGGAGGTGAAGGTTGCTTGGATGGTTAAGGTGAAAGACAGTTCACTAATGCTGCTGCTCTGCTTGGAGCATCTGGGCTGAATGCTGAGGCACTGGAAGCACTCAGGGAAGGTGCTATCTTAAAATGCTATCAGACAGCAAAATCCATTTTGGAACAATTGGCAGTTTCTCAAGAACCACCTATTTGACCTGACACAGAACTGAACCTTTAACCACTAAATTGGGAGATTTGGTCAGGGCTAAAGGTGAACCTGAGGCACTTGAGACCTGCACGGTTTGGGAAATTATCTAATTAGGACTTTTCAGCAGTGACGTCACAAGGAGTTCCTGATTTTACAGCTGGTTTGTAACTGGCAAGGGTTTTGTAAAGGCTCAAGAGGTCTGAAAGGTCAGCTGGTCCCTGAAAGCTGGTCTGTTCTTTCCTCTATTGTGTTCTGTGCCCCCTGCTTTGGGACCCCTAAGATGCCAGCAGCAACTAAAACAAACCAAAAAAATAGCTTATTTATCTTTTTTTGCCTAGTACACTGCTAGGAAGAAACATTTCCAGACTATGACAATTGTCAATTGTAGGAGAGGAAGTTCAAACATAATCAAAACCACTGATGCATCCCAAACTCCCCCGGCCACAGCTGTTGGCTGAATGGGATTGCTCCTGGCCTCACAGGCATGAACCTGGCTGGTGTCACGGCACTGACCAGGGTCCCCTTTGAGGTGGCCTGGACATGCCTCCAGCTGGTGCAGAGGTTATTATCCCTGCTGTGGTTTGCAGGAATGAATAAGGACAAATGAATGATAAGTGTGATGTGCCTGTTTAAGCTCTAAGTATCATACCAGTTATCAGCCTTCTTAGCACTGTAATCTATCCATCTTATTCTGCTGGAGAACTACAGGGCCCCAGTGGCAACTGGCTTTACAGAGCTTCCTTCCTGCACCTCTCTCACACAGAGCCATACAACCACACTGCAGGCTGCAGGTCTCTGTATCAAAGCATCTCACTGTCAGTTTTTCCAGTCTTTACTAAAAGAAACACTCTTCTGCAGCTAACTGTTTCTTAGCCTCTGTCTCAGACTGTTAAATTCTCTTTCCTGAAATGCTAATTGTCACTCAACCTGAGGATTTACAAAGTGTGGGTCCATTCGGAGACTGCAGAGGAAAAGTTGTTTGCGACAACTCATCACAGGTTGAGTTAAAATTACAATAATCTGTAGTTGGAAAGGCCATCTGGGCTGTTCCTTAGAGGCCTGATTTAGTGAGGGACCATGAACAACCAATGCCCTGTCAAGGAATCCTTAAACCTAAAATTTTGGACAGAAGATGCAGGCTGGTTTTAGAAATCTCATTTCCCCTCTCTTGTCTTCCTATTTGGTCTGTTCCCAGTATTTTATGTCCTCCCTTTACCTCTTTTTTTTAGCACTTTTGCAGCACCAGTGGCAAATGTGGAGTAAATGTTTCTTTGTATGTTCTGCAGAGAAGGACTACTTTGTTCTTTCTGTGCCTTAATGGGCCTGGGATCTCTGGTAACATGCTGCCTGCTCCCCATGACTAACACACTTTGGAAGGAACAACATGCCATCTCAAATGACTTTTTCCACAGTGGAAATGCCTGGATCTGTAACCTTGTAACTTGAAAACAGGCAGCTTGAGTATCCTTCTGAGGCCAGACCCAGTGCTCAGTAAAGCAAGTTTTTATTAAGGGTGAAAATTTCTGTCTGAAATTCAACCAGTTCAGAGAAGAAGCATCCAAGGCTGTGGGTTTCATGTGCAATGAAGCATGGCACAGAGCCCCCCAACCTGCCTCAGTCCTGGCAGTGGGCACACATGTGCAGTGCAGCTTGGGGTCTGGACAGAGCAGCAGAGCAGTGTCTCTGCAGTGTTGCTCCATTGTGGCCACACTCCTTCCACGTTCAGCATTCGTTCGTGCAGACCCAGCTCCTGCCTCTCCGTGCTCAAACACACATTCCTGGTCTGGTGGCAGAGACACCATTCACAAGAATGATGTGATAAAATGCTAGTGACCCTCAGGTTTAGGAGTAAAAAAACAAACAAACCAACCCTGTTACCTTTAGCTCATCCCCATCCATTTGAAGTCCAATCTTCCTTGGTCACACGTGTGAAAAGATTGGGCCCAGTCACACAGAATGTTGTCAGAACCAAGCCTTGATGAAGAGGGCTTGGCAAATGGGCCCAGAGTGGGTATGTGCCTGCCTTTGGGTGACTGGAGAAAACAGGAAAATGTCATATTCAGTGACAAGCCTCTTCTTTTCCAAACGAAACAGCTCTTGCAACAGTTGGAGAGAATATGTCTGTGTGTTTGTGTGTGTGCTCACATAGACACCCTCACCAGACCAGTCATACCCAGCAGTCTGTGTGCATAATTCCCAGTCAACATGAGGAAGCAAATACTAGTTAGCCTAATGACTTAAGAAAATGTTTTCTTCATGGAAGTCTCATTCTGGCAAGATTCATACTGTCAGATTATGTCCTTGTTGCATGTCTTAAGAGGCATAACCACATTTCGGTTCCTGCATGCTGTGTCCCTATTACCTGGAGCATCCCCATCCAGTATATCCTTCCTCAAAGGTCAGCAAAGTGGTGATATACTCTTCACAGCACTAAGTACTAGTCATGCAGGGCCAGAAAGAGAATAAGACTGGAGAAAACTTTACATCTCCCTTCCACTCCTCTTCATTTTCTCCCCTTTCTTCTGTTCTTCCCCAGAAATTGTCAATCTTTCGCTTTCCAACCCAAAAGCAATCAAGCTGAAGCAAGATGGCAGGGTGCAGAGGGTGAGCTGAGTCAACCCCTTTTATATCAATTTCAGTTCCTGTTGGGTGTTCTCATGACATTTCAAAAGACTGCAATCCTAATGAAAACCACACAAGCTCCTGAAATTAAGTTAACTACTTTTGTAAAAATGCAGGGGTGGGAGGATGGAGGGAGAGAAGAGGGGGGTGGGAGGGAAGAAAAAGGAAAGAAAAGAAAATGAGAAAATTAAGGAAAAATCTCTTTCAGGTTGTATTCATGCATGTCAAAACTGGATTGTTTATCAAGCCCTATTCTGCCCTGTAAACAAACATACTTCTTGTTACTACAGAGCATAAAATCTCTACAGAAAAGCAGAAAATATTTTTCAATTTGACTATTTTTGCCTTAAGAAACCAAAGTAAAATAATTCAGACAGTTTTTATTTTTGGTGCAAAATACCACTCTTGAGGTTTTTTCCATATATATTTTTGTATTATTTTGACCATTAATGGACCAGCATGTTGAAAAACCTGCTCTCTTCCTAATAATAGAATTTCCTAAGCAGCACAAATCCAGTACTTTTTCTGAATGTTGCTGACTTAGATCCTGACTTCTGTGTCTGTACAGAGCTGAACACAAAAGAACTCCAAATCTTGCCACACTACTGATTATGCTAATGTAAACAGAAATAAAATAAAGTACTTAGAGCTCTAAAGGGAAGTAGCTCATGGGTCCCAAAATCTAGAAGCCAAAAATAATTATATAGAGAGAGTGAAAAAGAGTGTAGAATCCCTAGCCAGCCCCTAGTGGAAAGAGGATATACTCCTTAGATCCCAGAAGAAACGTTGTTTTGTGGGGCATTATTGTTGAATGCCAAAGTGTAAGGAGCACATCTATCAAAAAAAATAGATGTATAGCTAAGCCTGTCTTAGAGTCCAAGAAGCATCTGGACTATGTTCTAGTTACATGGTTTAGTGTTTGGTAGTCCTGAAAAGAGCAGAGAGATGGACTTGATGATCCTTAAGGGTTCCTTGAAATATTCTTGCTTGAGGTGTTCTTTGATTCTATGATTGCAACATTTCTTGGCTTATTTATAGAAGAAATGTTCTTGATGTCCTCAAGTCATAGAGCACATGTAAAATGAACTTCCAAAGCAAGATGAGCCCAGCAAAAGGACAATAGATTAGTGCTACCCATTCCAGCAGCCCAGCTGGCCAGATGTCAACCCATCAACTGAAGTTGAGCTTGTTAGCCATTTAGTCACTTGGGTAAACACCTTCCTTAATGCAAGCAAGTATAATCACCCTTCCTTGTCTCCAAAAATTTAAAAATCTTGTTCCTGAGTCCTGTTGCTTGGTCTCCTGCTAAAGTAGTGGGAACATATTCTGGGAACTGAAAGCTTGGTGATCAATCCTTTTCAGCATATCAAGGAATAGTTAAAACCAAGTTTGTTTGTCCTTGATGATGGCTGGAGAAGAGAAGCCAGAATTAAAAGTCAAATCAACATTTGGCTTTCTATGCCTCTCTACTAGGTAGGTTTTTCTACAATCACTCCCAAAGTAACCTTTTGTTTTTTCTATAATTTGTGAAGGATCACGGTTTGAATGGAAGTCATCAGATTTTCCATTCTCTGACTCTCCTTCAATGGCTCACCCCTCAGCTTCTGCTGAAAAGAGCTCCGACTTTGCTGGCATACAGGTCTGTATGGAAGCCCCCACCTTAGGGAAGGTTTGGATACAAATGATGATTTCAGTAAACCCACTGGTGTCTGTAGATTTGCTTAGAGTACAGGACCATAGCCTGGCCCTTTCTGAGTCACCTTGTGGTTCAGATAGTCATTGACAAATGAATTGGAAAAAGCCTCATCATGCTCTTGTTTTCTAATCAACTCAGAGAAAATAAAAGATTTTAACTACATGATGACAGGAGACCTCTGGCAGGATTTTGGTTGCATTTCTCATAACTTCTAGTGTATACAACAGGGAAAAATCTCTCATTCCTGGTTATGATGAGCTTCATATATTGTGAAATCTTCCAGAGTTTCAACATGAGAATGTGGCAATTCCTAGTAGTAGAGAGTTTAAACTCTTGTGCCTGGACTATAATGTCAAGAAAGCTGAAACTTGGCATTGTCCCTAACTGTACAGGAATCATTATATACATTTTCTTCTAGTCGGAGTTATCCACTCCAATGCCAAGATGAAAAGGGAAAGCAAAGTCATTAAACACACTCAAAAGTTAACAAAGTTCACCAGAAAAACATTCAGACTATGGACCTCACCCAAAACCCAAGATGCAGAGGCCTTGGGTAGATGTGTTTTCAGGAGGTTTTTTAGAACAAAGAGGTTGAAAGAAAACATGTCACCTTGAGACTGGAAACTTCAAAACAGCCATTTTCTCTCTTTCCATCTCTCCCTCCTTCTGTCTTCACCAATATCCTCAGGCAGCTGGAAGAACCACTAGGGTGATCTCAGTGGTAAACAACGTCCAACATGTTTTTCCCCGCTTTTGATAATGAGCTGGTTTCATCAAAGCTTGGCCCATTTGGAGAGGCTCATGGGGAGTTCAGACCCACAAGGCTTCCTCCTTTGCAATGTGCTTTCAAAAGTTTCCAGGACAATGACATCATGAGAAAAATGCCTGTCTCCTGTTGCCTAGACAAGTTTTGGGAGAGGTGCGCCTCTTTGCACTGCTTTGCTCTGCTTCAAATGGGGAAGTTAGACACAGTAGGTTCCATTTTTCAGAAAATTATAGCAACAGTTCGGCTGTCCAGAGGTGCAGTTGCACCTCCAAGGGTTTCAAGAAGTGGCCTGATTTGCAGACACCTCTGTTAGCTCATAGCATTCCACTAGAATGCTCACATTTTTACAAACCTGATGATGTAAATGGAAGGTTTTGTATGCTGAGAACTTCTGTTGATTGGCCTCTGGTTGCATGAGCCACACCATAGCTAGGTAGGGTCTCAGTACAGACAGGGTATTGCCACTACAAAGTGGCTCGTGAGCTCTTGGCCATACAGTTCTTCCTGTTATCCCTCGATTAGGACCAGGTATTGCTTCCCTATTACTCATTTAGGCTGCACTGCTACTGAGAATACAGCTCATGAATATCTCCCCAGTGTGGAATTAAACTACATGGCTCAAATACCATTCTGGGGTTGACTGGGATGAGAAGGCAGCATGAGTGTCAATGGGTAACCCACACGAAGGTCCACGGTGCTGCAGCTCATTCAAACTGCCATGCTGGTCCTCTAGCTGTAGAGGAGCTCAAGGTTTCTTCGCAGTATAGACCAAAATGCTTGCTCCTACCCCATGGATCTTGGCCGAAGCTAAACCTGGCTTTTCTGCTAGAGAAGAGTGGAGCTTAAGTGGATATGCTTTAGAGAGCAAGGCTGGCTGATTCTGCTGCCATGGGAAGAGGAGAAGCGAGGGGTTAGGCACTGGTGCTGGGATCAGCATCACTCCTACTATAAACACACAGAGCAGCTCCTTCCATGAGTGAAAGCAATGGTAATTTTGGCTCTCCAAACCTGTCCTTTTCTGCAGGCAGAGGATGTGTCAGACAAAGCATGTTGCAGGCAGCTGCCAGCTTTGTCTAAACCCAGAGTCCACCCTATGTAAAACTCTCCAACACATTCCTGGATGTGGATAGGACTCTAGCTCAGGAGAATGAGTTTTAGAAATTACTCTTCCAACCTGATGAAAGCACATGTCACTGCAATGGCTATCAATGGGGTTTATTTATACATATACTAAGGGCTAATTTCCTCTCTCTCATGTCTGGCCACATGAGCCAGGGCACAGCTCACAGGACTTGTGCACACGGAGCAGAAAACACATCTCTAGCTCCAGATCCTGTAGAACTACAGAGCTGTTTGTAGGACTGGAAACCACTAATGCTACCAAGGCTCCTTCCCAGTCAGTACCTTGCAGCTGAGTTAGTTCTCCTGCCAAGCAATTACAGCAGTCCCTGTTACATGAAGAGGAAGGAAGAGCAATGGACTTAATGAAATCCAGTGCTCTGGGCCCAAAACGTGGGCTGCAGCACTCCCACTGCACTCCATCCCATCTGAGATTGCGCTCAAATCCCTTTATTTTCTATGGTTCTCCTGCTTTAAGGCAAGGTTAGTAATGCCCACTTCATATGGGGAGATAGGTGGTCAGTAGCATTTCTTCAGCCCTGCAGCATGTGCTCAGCTGGGTCGGATCCCACAGTATCTGGGGACCAAAATCATGGAAATAAGATTGTTGCCCTCTGAAAAGGAAAGCTTTTCTGTCTTGCACAACATCTGCCACTCTGTCCCCTCTCTCTAGCCAAGTTGTCTACCTGTTCCCTGAAGCAGGAGGCTTCAGATCCGCTGTAAGGCAAATCCATACAAGTCACTCCTTTTTCCTGACTGCCACTGTTGTTTTCAGATAGCTCTCACACCTAACTGGTGTGGTCATAAGCCATTTAAAGATTGCTATAGGATTTGTATGATCAGGACTGGCTTTTTCCATATATGTTACTTTTGCAACATTTAATTTCCTATTCTATAACTAATCATTTGTAGTCATGTTGCAACCCTCTCCATTTAGTTTTTGGTTTTGACTACCCAGATCAGTATTGTATCATCTGTATTTTATCAGCTCACTGTTTATGCCATTTTGTGGAGGATCATTTCTGAATACCCTGAACTGTGATCCCAGAAGGATTCTCGAAGGACACTGTGGGTAACCTCCCTCTATTGTGAAAGATGACTATTTCAGCCTATTCTGTTTCCCTGTTCCCTTCAACTTGCTATTATTCTAAGAGAGGAGATTTCCTATTGCCCCAAGAGACTTTATTATCATTAGTCAATCTTTGTGAATGCTCTTTTGAAAATTTAAGTGGTTTAGATCAGCTAGACTACCTTCCTCCATGTGTTTACTGACCCTTTAAAGAACTGTGCTAGATTTAAAACTTGCTTTCTCACTACAAAGTCATATGCTCGTGATGTTAGTATTATACTTAAGCATATTTATTTTTATGGGACTTTGGGAAATTTGCCTGTAACCTGTCCTAAAGGATAAAGTGACAACTGCCACATTCAGGCACTTCAATAAGTGTTGGGGTATCCTTTAAATCAGCACCTCCATTTCGGTTCATCTCAGACTACAGGGTGAACACAAGCTCCTTTGCATCCTCCTCCTCGCTTCCGATTCTTCTCCTTCTGCTACTCCCACTTGACCAAGTGCCTCCCTTTTATGCAGCCTAAGACCTGGGTCTTGTATGAGAGCTGCCCACAACTGAACGTGTTGGTCCTGCTGCACCAAGAATTCATTAATGGGGCCTGACAATGAAATGTCCCCACAATACTCTCTTAAAGCATTTGTCCCATCTACATGGGGATGCACAAAATTCCCTCTGTGTTTTCTTCTTTTGCAGCTATTTAAATTCCATTAGCATTTCTACAGACACCACCAAAATTGGACAGGCTGATCAATACTACACCATAGTCCCACTAGTGCTAATGGTCCCCAGTGACCCCTCATGTCTCTAGAGTTACAGTAAAAAGATACTCTGTGGTAGGTGTTGATGTGATTAGCTTGTTTCTCTTCTTTGACATTATGCTTTCTGTAATGTAGAGGGCCACCCCCCACAAGCACTATCAGATCTGTCTTCCCAGCCCCTGGGTGGTAAATTAATGTTGTCATTCGTATTTATCCATGAGTAAGTACTCTGAAATGCAGACAGCTGAGGGGCCCCCAATGTCAGCCTAGACCATAAGCTCCCCAGGGCAGAGATGGCATCTCTACTGCGTATGTAACCAAGATGTGCAACTTTTCAGACTCCAACATTTCTTCTGGTGAAGGGATTTGCCTGAACCACAATGTTCAAATATTAAGTTGTGTAAATTTTTCCAATTCTCCAGGTTTCATTCAGATGTCTTCAACAAAAAGGCTCATGAGCCTCTGGGAGCCTTTGGATGAACTTTTGCCAAATTTGCAGATAGTCACTAAAACATAAGCCCAGATAAATTTAACAGAGCTTCTGGGTTTGCAGCTAAAGTTTAAATGTGAGTTCTTTCATCAGAGGCACTCTTAAATCAAACAGGGATCTCTTAAAGCACAGTGTCTTAGTGATGATTCTTATCCACATATGAATTTTGCCATTCAGGTCAACACTGTCAAAAGCAGATATCAACATATGTGGTTCTGCTTCCATCTCCCACAGCGCAGTGCTACACTCTGCTAACTTTCTCCAGACCCAAAAAGATTCTCCCATGCGTGGAGACAGCCACAGCACAGCCTGGCTAGATCACTTTCAAGTGACTCCTTTATCTTTGACAATTGTTTTTTCCTTACAGTGCTTTTCCTCTGGATGAATCTGCTTATACAAAGTCAAAGCTTTGAACATGTTGTATTAGTTAACAGAAAAATTCAGCATAGCTAAACTATGCCGTAAGGTCTTTTGTACCCCTCTTCTCCACTGCAGAGAGAGAACAAAGGTTCTGCCCCTGGAAGGAAGGAAGGAAGGAAGGAAGGAAGGAAGGAAGGAAGGAAGGAAGGAAGGAAGGAAGGAAGGAAGGAAGGAAGGAAGGAAGGAAGGAAGGAAGGAAGGAAGGAAGGAAGGAAGGAAGGAAGGAAGGAAGGAAGGAAGGAAGGAAGGAAGGAAGGAAGGAAGGAAGGAAGGAAGGAAGGAAGGAAGGAAGGAAGGAAGGAAGGAAGGAAGGAAGGAAGGAAGGAAGGAAGGAAGGAAGGAAGGAAGGAAGGAAGGAAGGAAGGAAGGAAGGAAGGAAGGAAGGAAGGAAGGAAGGAAGGAAGGAAGGAAGGAAGGAAGGAAGGAAGGAAGGAAGGAAGGAAGGAAGGAAGGAAGGAAGGAAGGAAGGAAGGAAGGAAGGAAGGAAGGAAGGAAGGAAGGAAGGAAGGAAGGAAGGAAGGAAGGAAGGAAGGAAGGAAATATCACATGAGCCATAAGGGATCGGTAAGTTGGAAGGAATCTGCCTGTGAAATAACTTTATGAAACCTCAAATTCACTGGACTAAAAAGAAAAAAAAAACTACTTAGATGCAAAGTGAGTACTGTCATTGAACTCTTCCCTTTGGCATGAACTACTATCATTCACATGCATTTCTCTGTTTTTCAGAAGGTCAGGGCCTTTCATAGAAGGGGGAGAAGGTCAGTCATACAGAGATTGTGTGTCTCCCTAAGACATTGCCACTTTTAGATCCTGTATATGGAAATTAGTGGAGAATAAAAAGGAGGAGAGATGCATCTTCTAAGAAGATAAAACAATCCCCGGTGTTTATTTCTGCTGATCATAGGAGCATTGACCATCATCTTGTTTTCAAAACCTTTGGTTTAGGAGGGCTGAACACATTTTGGGGGAAGCTTCTGGTCAAGTGGCAGAACAAACATGTCTAGTCATAGTTCATCCTACAGTGTGTTAAAGAGCTTGAAGTATCTTCAGGACTGCCTGAAACACAGCCCACAGCTGTCTGTCCTGTAAGAGTTCATCATTTATAGCCCATTGCCTACAATGGAACAGAACATTCATGTCACAGCCCAAATAAAAAGGCAAGTGATTCATCAACATCCAAGATTTTAAAAGATTAAGTTGAATGGCTTGTTAGGTTTTAAATTATTAAAAAAAAAAAGTATTAAAGAATGAAGTGGTAAGTTTTGATCAATACTGGAGTCTGTATTCCACAACAGACAATGTAGAAATGATATCTTAGGGACTGACTTGTCTTCCACTTCTTTTCCCCCTGCCATCTCAAGTCTCACAACTCATCTTAAAGGTGGATTGCAAAACTGTCCTGTTCATCCACATTTGGATATCTAAACAAGGTGGTCAATATCACATGAAATTGGCCAGAAGACAGCATGAGACAAGTGTGAGGATTTCAGTTTCATCCCAACCCCCAGGAAAACACAGGCACAAATCAAAATGTGCAAAACTTTTCACCATGTGAGGCAGAAATTGATTGGTGAAGGCAATTGGGATTGGAAATTATGTTACTGCCCCCACCTCCAGAGAGCAATAGTTTTTCTTCTAAAAGCAAAATGGAAAGAAAGAACTTCTAAAGGTATAAAAGCTCTTACAAAACCAACCAAGTTATTTCTGCACAAAGTCTACAAGCCAGCATTGCAGTGCTTCCAGATGTTCCCCTTTATCTGGTTGCTGCCTCCCCATGGTGCACCTGCCTTCCTCCTTACCCTTGTAAACAAGTTATCTTCCACAAGCCAGGGCATATTTTTCTCCTGTTTTAACCCATGACCTAAAAGTTTGTGATGAAGTTGTATAAGCTTTTTAATGAAATTATCAGAGGTAAAATAACACAGTAATAACATACCCATCCTACATTATGTGTCTTATCAGAAAAACAATCACCCACATCTTAAGGAAGCTCAAATATCTGGAAATTCAAATAGAAAGTCTGCTCAAAGATGCTGGGCTAAGGTCTGCAGAGATGTCAGCATGGGAGCGAGGCCCAAAAGTGTGGCAAAAAAAGATTTAATGTTTCAAATTCCATCAGATTCTAGCTTTTTTCCCCTGACATCTTCCCTAGAGACCTACAGAGGGATAGGTCCCTGCAAAGAGCTTCCATTGACCAAACTGGGCAGTTTCAGAACTGCTTTGGTCATCCCCAACTGACTTGTGCTCTGCTGCCCAAGGCTACCTCTCAGTACCCATCTCCATGTGCACACTGCACACCTCAGCAGAGTGGCACTCTGTTCATGTCCTTGGTGCCTGCAGGGAAGGGGCTCCATGAGACCAGGAGCTGCAGAGCTGGGCTGATGACAGCTGCCAATGCTGCGGGCACTGAACCCACAGCTGAGCCAAGGTCAGCCATGCCCATGGCCAGAGTGGAGAGCAATAGTCAGAGTTGCTCATTTCCAAGTGCTGGCCTCTGTCCATGTGCAGAAGTGTGTCACAGCCACCACCGCAGGGCAGAAAACATGACCATGGAAATCGATGCAGTGTTTGGAGAACAAAATGTTCCAATGTGTTTGGCTTGTGATCCCTTGTGCCACAATCTGACTCTGTGGCTTTCTTGAGTCAATCAAGGCTGTAAAAAATA
The DNA here is from genome assembly GCF_036417665.1 of Passer domesticus. NCBI lineage: Eukaryota > Metazoa > Chordata > Aves > Passeriformes > Passeridae > Passer > Passer domesticus. The sequence continues at coordinate 40,775,002 of NC_087479.1, forward strand.
CAACTGTGTCCTCCCACCACCGAGCAAAGATGTGGCCTCTCCAGCTCAAAGGGAGGGAATTTATGAAATGCCAATATTAAGCAATGCCATCCATTTGGAACAGTACAAGGCTTGAACTTCAAGTACCCTGTAGATATATTAATCAACTCTTTTTAAAAATTATTATGGCTTCTATTTTCACTTCTTCTTAGGTCTTCACTGCAGATAAGTATGATTTGGTGGACGCATCGGTGGGATCCTTCCCATCCATTCCAATGCCTGGTTTTATCTACTCGCTTCTAAAGTGGAGATTTAATGTTCATAATAAGAATATCCAGATGACACTAAGGTAATTAACAATAAGGAACAGCATGCTTCAAGACAGGCCAAATTCCAGCTGCCTGAGGTCTGGAGGAAAAAGAAATCTCTTTAGAAAATTAGCCCAAAAATTGTCCATAAATTATACTTTCCCAGTTTCTTAAGAAGTAGGCAACAGCCACCACCCAGTTTGCTCATCCAGCTAGTTCATCAGATCTAGCACAAGGACTTCTACAGTCAAATGAAACAGGCAAACAAGTATAAGCAGCTCAGAACCCTGGGAAAAGCCAAAAGCAGGCACCCCACTTCACTCTGATATTTATCATTGCCTCTGGGAGGCACTGAGTGTCAGCTCAAGGACTTTCATTGCAGGAGAAATTCAAGATCATATCTTTGAAATGGTGCAACACGGATAATTAATGTCCCCTGAATTTATTAAGAAATATTCATAAGGACAAAAGACAAAAATCAATTGCACCTGAATTGCAATGAAACGTTTCCCCTTTCTGCTCCATACCTCATCACCCAGCCTACCTTCCTGCTCCCATTCACCTTCTTTATAGCATTTATCATTTTTGCTTTCCAGCCAACATATCCCCTCTAGGGATGGTCTGCTGGCTGCTCTTACCTCCCCCTCAGTCCCAGTTTCTTCCTGGGTTGCCATCCTAGTGCCTGTGCTCTCATGCCCCACACTGAGCACAAAGACCTCAGAGCCATCATTTCTGCAGGTGACAGCATTGCCCTGGGCCTGCATCACACTTGGAAGAGGCTGATGTGGCTTCTGAAGCCAGGCAGCACATCACAGCCCTCTCTGCTGACAGCCATGGAGAAGCAGGTGGCCCTACCAGCCTGTATCTGCTTCCCGTGACAATTCCTGAGTCAGCAGAGGGGATTTGAGCAGAAGGTGATTCATTGTTGATTCATTGAGCTTTGCAGTAATACACAGCATCCTTGTCGATTATTTTCCTTCAACAATTGTCTGTCTGATTTTATTATTTCAAGAACAGATAATTAATAATTATATTGCAAAGAGTACTAGAAGCATGAAGCTCACACTGGTCTGAATGTGTTTATTTGGTTTGTCTGTTGCAAGAACACGAGTAGTTTCACTATAATATCACAATTTTATTTTTTTAATGTTTTCATAAGAGTGTAAGAATTGCCATCTCAAAGCTGCCGGAAGTCCTGTCACTCTCTTGTTCTGGATCAAAAAATGTTAGGTATTTCACAATGTGTGCTAAATGATATGTCAGATATATTCTTCAGATCTTCAGATAAAGAAAATAGCTCAGGCTCCAAAGCCTCCAAAGTCTAACGTCTCAGTCACAAAAGGATGACTATTGATGATCATGATAATGCATTTCCTTAGTGTCCCTTTAATGTGCAACAGGAACCACCTAAAATATTGGTGAGTCTGTTGGAACATCAGAAGTTAAAGCAAGACCCTAACACTGGTTATTTCTCCCTTAGCTTTGGGATTTAATTTCAGCTGGCTTCTTCAGGTACTTGATCATGTTCTTTTCAAAATACTTACTTTGAAATTTTGAAAATAATCAAAAATCAAAATAAAATCTAATAAGAACTTTTCCAAATAAGATTATTAAGTGGATTTCATATGCTTAGCTACCTTGAATCGATCTAGTTGCCAGTGACAGCCATCATTTTCCCTGGGGAGCATGGTGTGGATCTCTGCAGAGGGAAGAGGCAGTGCCTATTTCAGCAAGGCTGCTCTGCTCCTCTCAGACAGCACTGGGTGCAGCTCAGGATGGCCCATTTTGGGATGGCCTCTACCCCCGACCCTGCCGGCCAGCTCTGTCCCAGCAGGCTGTCGTGTATGTGGGGATGCACAGCAGGCTCCCTCTAATCACTTGCTCAGAGGGAAAAGGCAGCAAGCTCAAGGATTTCATGGCCTCTTTGGGTGGTGGATATCAGTTTCAAGGGCCTCCGAAAGGGAAGTTGAAAATGCACCAATTTCATATGGATTCTGGCCAAAAGATGAATTTCCCCACTTTGTCCCTGGAGGATTGAAATGCATCAGTCATGAAAAACAGAGCCCTATAGCTGCTTCACTGGAGATGGGGGTGCAGCTAAGCAAGGACTTCACAATTCTCCTGAGGGCTCATACTGTCCCCCACCATTTTTTATTCTGCTCTTCATCCCCAAAGAATAAACCTTATTTTAACCTGGACTTTTCCTAATTTTGCCAGGCTACAGCAGTCAGAAAGGCACTAAAGAACATTCACCTTACCCTGGAGACTCTAACCTCACTCCTTCTCCCAAGCCTCCAAGAAGTCCATATGGATTTTCACAAGACCAGGGAAATAATGTGACTTTCACATTTAAAACTTTATCTTTTCTGTTAGGAAATGTTAGTATTTTCCATCATGTCAGGACACTGCAGTTACACCCCCATGCCCTATTTCCATATGTGGAACAAGGACATTAGGTCTTTCCCCACTGTGGTCAGTGTGGAGAAGAGATCGAAGCAGGAAGCTCTGACAGATGCCAATACCTGACCAGGAGAGAATGATTATTCACTAGCATGAGGAATAAGTTTCACATGGTAAAATTTCAGGAAGAATTTTATGTAGAGAGGTGAATTCTAGGTGTCTGAGTAAGTTGGGGCAGATCATTTAGCTCAGCACTAACAATGCACTAGTGAGGTTGTTTGTTTTTTTTTTTAATTCAGATGCCAAGCTGAAATTTGTGCTAGGTTGGAATTGATGGCTTGGCCTCAAGCTAAAATTTTAAGTTTTGAGGTAACAATAGAAAAAAAGTCTGTTTTTTGTTTTGTTCCAGCACCAAATGCTTCCTCCAACTCACAGCGATTGAAAACTATTTAATTTTTTTCTCTCGCTGTTATTTTTACCTTATGGGTTTTTGGTTTTTTGGGGTTTTTTTGATAAACTGCATTAGTTTTACACTTCTAAAATGTTTCCTACCATTGTTAACAAAAAAAAACCCATAAAGCCTTATTAAACAGTCCATACATAAGACCCTTTTTTCTTTGATTCACATTTTTCCAGGTTCTCTCCACTAAAAATAGCACATGCCATTTTGCCTGAGACAACAGCAGACAATCTCGGTTTGTCAAACAATTCCTTTTTTTTTTGGAAGAGGAGGATGCCCTTCTGGTTTAAGGCACACCTGACCTGATACCTCTATGAGATCATTGAGCCAGGAGAGCACCAAAGCAAATGCCAACATCATCAGGACTAAGGGGGCAATGCAAAGAAGCCAAAACATGGAATCAGTTTAATCCACTTCTGCCTGCAAGGATGGCACAAGGCAAGGCAAAGATCATGTTTAAACCACTGCCTATACCTGCTGTAAATAGTCCGTTCCTTTTTCTCCAGTGTGTTATACCCACTGTCTCTCTGTTTGCCCCAGCCTTTTCCCGAGCTGAAGCCAAGGGATTTTTCCATGTCCCCAAGGAGTGTGTTAGAAAAGCAGTGTTTATGTTAAGGGACTTCATTAACATTACTAGTCAGGCTGTAGTACCCAGAGACCATCACAGCGAAAACGAGACCTTGTTCCTTTGCGTCATTGGCCCAAGCAACCACCAGGCTGAAACTTAACCCTGGCTGCTTGCCTTCAGGGGAAAAAATAAGAAGGGTAAAGTAAACAAGGCCCCTGTTCAGCTTTCCTGAGCCTGGATGAGAATTGCTTGCAATTATATATCAAAACTCGGAGCTGACTCTGAGCAGGCTCAGCTCTGCTCCTCTGCAGCCACAACCATGGGAAGAAAATCCATGCCTGCAGCTTGCAGCTGCTCTGACCAGCCACCTCCACCCTGAGCAGCGAATCCAGGAAACTCTTAAGTACATGCTTAAATCTACCATTCCTCAGGACAGCACTGATTCAGTACCAGTGGGGCTTAAAAGCAAGCATGAGGTTACAGGCTTTCCTGAACATGCTTACTTTACCGAGCCTGGTTTTCAGGCATTCATTATTTTATCCTGATGACAGCTGAGGTTTGGGGTTTTTTGGCTGCTGAGCTCAATCCCCCCACTCTCCTCTCCATCATGGCAAGCTCAGCCGTGCTGAACCCGCTGCACACCTGCCCTTGCCAGTTCATCCCACTCTGTGATCTCCATCACACCTCCTGCTCCTGCAGCTGGCTCCTCCTGCAGCGCCTGCTGCTCAGCTGCCTCTGCTCTCTGGGGATGCCTGGGGATCATGAATGGCAGCTAAAACCCCCGAACACCAGGTGCAGGTGCACCAGGGTCCCCTGATCACATTGTCCCCTCCCATCCCCTCCTGTCCCACTGGCAGAGAACAAGGGGGTCCCACTGCCTCCCCAGCCCATCCTGCTCAATAGGGCCCTAAATACACCCATCTAGGGTCCTAGACTCATTCCTACACCAATGCAGCCTATTTTCTAGCCTGTTGCTCATTCTTGGGAAAAGACAATTGGTTTCCACCTTCCCTATGAGCTTTAAAATTCCCCCACCTCCCAACAAATCGACTGCATGGAAACAGAGGAAGGGTGTCAAGTAAAATCAGTGCTGCCCTGATCTTGTAGTCTCTGACGTCATCTTATGTGAGAATAAAGAAATTCTCCAAACAGACTGGTAGAATCTAGAGATAGTTGTGCTGGGTAAATTTTATATAGTCGACAGGAAAAATTAAGCTTTGGATTTGAAGTGACAGCTGAAGCAATACAGCCTTATCTCACCAGTAATCTCCTCTCCTTCCCCAAACAGTGTAAGCTAACTAGGCTTCTGACCAGATAGCATTCCATATGTCTCTCTTCTCTTCTCTTCTCTTCTCTTCTCTTCTCTTCTCTTCTCTTCTCTTCTCTTCTCTTCTCTTCTCTTCTCTTCTCTTCTCTTGTCTTCTCTTCTCTCTTTTCACAATTCGTAATGATGCATTTAATTAATAGTAAATGTGCATAGAAGTTTTCTGGGCAGCCATACGACAGCCACATTAACACCATATGAGCCTAAAATTGTTTATTGTTATTACAGTAAATACCAAAGTGAATCAAGAATGATTGATTAGACATTTATTGTGACTTGTCCAAATATATATATATTTAATAACAGGATGTTTCAAAACAAGAAAGAGAAATGCTGGCAGAAAAGAAATTCAAATATATATGCCTCTTTCTTGTTTGTTTGTTTAAAAAAATAACTAATTATCTGAGCTGTGTGGCCATATTTGAAAGAAACAGAAGTATTCACTATGTTTAAAACCACTACGCTAACCCAAGGTGACACCTACAGAAAAAACTTGGAAGTGTCACTTGACAGTCAATCAATTCCTTATGGTCACACGCCCATTTAAAAAACCATAGCACCGAAGGTATTAAAAAAAAAATTAATAGGCCATTTAAAATCCTGCAGAAAGACAGAAATGTGTCAGGCTGGGAGGAAGGCAGGAGCAGGAGGGCCCTGCCTGGTGTCCTCATGCTTTCTGCAGGGAAGAGCACAGGGATTGGGGCATTCCCCACGGGGAGTGCCCTTGTGTTGCGCTCACCCAGGGAAACAAAAAGAGCAGCAGCCCTTATTGAAAAGATTATCTTTCCCATCAATAATCCCCCTCTAAGAGTTCTTTATTAGTAAACCCCGTGGCAAAACTTGACATATTTACAGCTTGCAGTAAACTTTATGTATCTGAAACAATATTAATAATAAGGAGCCGGTGACCAGAGCAAATCATTCCAGCCTGCAAAATGATCAAGTGAAAGCTTAATTGTACTGAAAAGAGAGAGTCCTGACAAGTTGAAAATCCTTCCCACACACCCTTTCCAAAAAGCAAACTTTACTAAGATGAAAAAAGTGTGTTGGAGGATTGGAAACATAAGAATACATATTTAAAAAAAAAAAAAAAAAGAGCCCAAGTCTGATATCACAGGCTGAGCTGAGACAGAAACCTGATCTTTTACATGGAATGGGCAACATTTGGGTCTGTTTTATGTGAATTGCTCCAAGCTGTTTTGGTTAGAAATGTATAGATTTTAAGGTAAGGAGTACCCTATAGGCAGTGCAGGTCATTCTCAGTATTGGAAGACGTTCCCCATTACTTTTCAGCTGACAAAGGTAGGGTCCAAACTTTTCTTTCTTTGCTGAGTAACTTATTTGCTTTAACGCTGAGCTGGATTTGGCAAGAGAGACACTTGTATTTTGCTGCCTGATTGTGCTTTTCAACACTCTCATTGCCTCTCTCCCTCCTTTCTAAGGATTATTCTACTTTAGTCACCAACCTGCAGAAATTTATATTTTCCTTGTTCCTTCTAATGTTAAAAGAAAATGTTATTTCTCAGTAATTCTACAAACTTCTCTCTGTTGGTAAAAATGGGCAAAATTATTCTGTTTAGAACAATATTTTGGAGGGGATGAATCTGAAGAGTTCCAACTGTTTTTCAAGTAGGCTTTGTTTCTTATTAGACAGCATTTGTGTGTTGTTATTATTTCTTCACTAAAAATATTGAAAAATACCTTCTCATTTTACCAGTCAAAAATATTTCCTTGCCTTTATTTTACTTGACATAAGATGCTCACAAGCATCTTTATATTGACTAAATAATATAACTCTTCATGGAAAAAGCAACCAGAAATGCCAAAAACAGCATAAGTATAAGAATTTTTGTAAGAATTGTAACATCTTCCAGAATGTTTTCTAAATCTGTTTCTGCTACTGAAAAAAAATCCCAAACACCCCCAAAAAATTATCAAACCTAGTTCCACTTTTATTCTTTGAATTATTTTAAACTATATTTTGACAGCATCATATTTCTTATATATGCAAGTTAAAACAAGAGAGACAAATATTGCAATTCATTTTTGAATGTCTGATACGTGCTATTTGTTGATTTAAAATTTACCAATGAAACGCATAACAAGAGAGCTGTAAAACTCTCTTTAATATGTTACATATTTAAGTAGTGCTTACTTGTCACATTTTGGCTAATACTTATGTAGCCTTTTAAAATGAAAATAAAATATCTTGACCATGATGTTGTAATTATGCACAGCGCGTTCATTCCCTTTCCAGAATGACTCCCTGCTTTATTCTTCTCTGATAATCACACAGCAATAGCTTTCCTATGTGGCAATTTATTTTATTTGTCCTCAACGTATTTCTGCTCTCAGAAGATTTTGCATTTGTGTGGCAGCATGTCCAGACAACGAGCTGCAAACACTTATTTGTCTGTCCCCATGTACGTCTGTGCACGCATGGATAGGCAGCGGGTATAGTTCAGTTCTGCAATGAAAAGAAGAAAATCCAACATGAACCCGCTCCATTATTTCCCTGCCTTCGAGCCGTCCTGGTTTACCGTTGGGGTTTGTGTGTTTGGCACATAAGTTTCTGCTGAGTTTGTCCTTTAGATTTTTATCTGCTTAAAATGTGGATTTTTTTTCCTCAGAGCGTGAGGTCAGATCTTATTTGTTTGTTTGCTTTGTGTCATCAATTGTCACAAGCCATATTTTCACTAAATTCATTTTGCTGCAGTACAATAGTTATAAATGAAGTGAGGGGTGGGAGGGTGACTGCTGGGTGACTTGTTTTTTCCTCAACTATCTTCATAAAAATAGAGAGAGATTTCATAAAAAGAATGAGGGAATCATTTCGTTTGGAAAAAAAATGCAAGCAGCAGAGATGTGCTGCTTACTGCCCTCAAGAAATTACTAAAAGAGACTTGAGAAAAACATCAGCTATTTTTGCCTTGTGATTCTCTTTAATTTATTTTTATTGTCTATTATTATGTAGAGATACATCTGTCCATAAATAGATTACATTACTTGCTTTCCTAATATAGCTCTGCTAATTAAATCAACCTCAAAAAAGAAATATTTTCTCATCACATTTTCAGTTTAATTGCCTCAAACTTGGAATAAAAAATTGTTTAAATAGTTTTAATTTCAGTACACTGGGAAGACTCATATTTAAAAATAATAAAGTAGCATACTCTAAACTTATAGTGATTTTCCTTTAGCCCGTTAAACTTTCTAATAATCTTGACTTGCCTATTTGGAAATTTTAAAGACAATACCACTATAAACACAGCTCTTTCTGCATTACCAGGTACATGCACATATATATATATATTCCAAAGGCAGGTTATAAAGTGCACCCAGTTGGCAGCTGTCGGGAAGGTTATTTGTGGAGCGAGTGCTTTAGCCTAGGGACGTAGTGGGCTCTTAATAATAAGCAAGGGGGAAAAGAATTTAATGTTTTCTTTAAATTAAGACTCAAACAGAATTGCTTTAATGAATATCGGAGAAACTCATAGGCTTCAGTTTGCTCCTACTCTAACAAAATTTCCTTTGTGGTTTTCACTGTAAGATCAAAAGGAGCCAATTAACTTTTCTATAAGGTAAACAAACGGGGAACTGGAAATAGACCCGCGAATGATCCGACTGGAGGGGTCCGGCCTTTGTTGCTTTCCCGTTATTTTCGGTGCCTTTTCCCGCATTGCCAGGGCAGGGACAGAGGAGGTTCCCCCCGTGCTGGGCTCCGAGGGGGCCTGAGCAGGGCTGGGGAGGCAGCCCAGCCCCGAGGGGCTCAGGAGAGCAGCGGGAAAGGCTGACAGCACCGCGCAAAGGAGCCAGGGCTGCACCAAGGATTGCCCTTGGTGCACCACAGCTTTTGAGATGCAAATGCTTCTCAGCACTGAGGAGGATAACATAAATTGAGACCACCATATGATGGGGGAATGGGAGCATTTCCTCACCATCACTGCTGGCTTCACCAGGGTCCTCCACAGCTTGGAAAGTCCCGCGCAGGCACAGGAACCCATCGGGCTGAGGGACCCGGGCACAGCTTGGCCATGCTGCACGGCCCAAGGAGAGAAGAGAAGGCACACACTGGGATTGCTCTGGAGGAATCTGGGGAAGGAGAGAAGCAACCAGTTCACACACAAACACAGAGACAAGAGTGGTGGCCAGGGTAGAAGAAAGAGAATGCACAAGAAAAACTTCCAGCTAAATCCTCCGCAGTTTTCTTCTTACAATGTGAAAAAAAAAAAAAAAAACAAACAAAACAACATAAAAATATGCAGGTCCTCACTCCCACCTTGCACATAACTAGGAAAGCTGTTCATTTTAACTTTTTCTTTGGTGGATATTTGCTTGGCTCCCCAGCACGGCAGCACTTGCCCGGTTAGCCGTGGAACAGCTGCGCTGCTCTCCCAGTGGGGAAGCAGAGTCCTCAGGATTGCACCTCTCCATCGGGAGTGCCACGCTGATCCACAGCACCACTGATCCCCAGCAGCCATTGCTCCCCACCATCACCCAGACAGGAGAGCCCAGATGGGTCCCTGCATCTCAGCAAAGTCACTCCAGTTTTAGGGAGCACCAGCTGTATTTACAAATGCAGATAAGGGAATAAAATCACATACCCTGTGGAAAAAGAAAAGAATACTTTCTAGAGCTCCAGTTGCATTTACTTGAAGTGGCCATTTTGTCTTTCAAAGAGTCCCTGAAATTGCATGTACCACAGTAGGACAAAAGAAGGCTCATTTTTTTACTCATTTTCTGATTTTCCACAGAAAAGTAGATACTTCAGGAAGATGTCAGGCCATGTTGATGCTCCTGCTTTGCCTCCAAGGTAGCTCTGTCTAAATCAGCTGGAGTGCCTCTGACCCACACCACCTCATGGTGTGGGGCCCAGAGGTGCTGCTTTGGAAACAGCGAGGCTGTGTCTCCAAGCCCCCAGCAGCATTGCTGTGTGGGAGAGCAGCTCTCACATCAGCCATCAAAATATCAGGGTGCTAAACCCCCAAGAGCTTCAGAGGGCACAATGTCCTGCCTTTAGCCATGAGGTCAGAGAGCTTGGCTTTGCAAGGCCAAGCAGGTCTTGGTCATCCATGCAATGTGAAATCCATCAGCATTAATTGCTTTGCAGGGTCACATCTAGAGGTGGGAGCAAACTCAGCGTGGTGACACCAAACTCTTCATAGCTCTTGGGTCAGGTGCTGCAGTCACCAGCACCATGGAAATACTACAGATTGACAGGCTCAAAGACATCAGGGTGCAGATGTGAGTCACATATTTCATCACTGTATAAATATCTCAAAATACTTCCAAACCTCTGAATAACACAGAAATGCAGCCAGCTCTGGGATGGAGGGCAGCAGATAGCAAACTGCAGCATTACAGATTAATGGCAGGAAGGAAGGAAGGATTTGGCAGGCCCCCACTCACACCAAAAGGCATCCATGGTGTTTGATGTCCATGCAAAAACATCTGCTCCCTCCCAACAGCAGCAAAGAACTGCAAAGCCATCTCTCCTGCATGTTCATCCTCAGCAGCTCCAGCCCCAGATCTCCCTCCAAGTGCCTGGGAGCAGAAAGGCACATTTGCACTCCCACCAGCCATGGGGTTTTGCTGGCTCTCATTTCAGTGCCACAGCCTCGCTGAAGGAATGCAGAGAGGAATGTGCTGTTCCAAGGGCTCTCCTCATGCTGCCACAGGCTGGTTCCTACACAGGTTCCTACTCAGGAGCACAGAGAGTTTCTGCCCCTGGAACGTGTGCAGGGGTGACCTGAGCAGAGTGCTCATGGGACAAATCATCCCACTGTCCTGATGAACCAATAACTTGAGGAGATGGGCAAGCAGAATGATGACTGCAATGGTGTGAATAGATTGTTATGTTAACTCTCAAATGGGTTTAATTGCTAGGAATTTTTTCCTTATTCCAAGGGACAGCTAACAGTTCCTTGGGTTTTTCAGAACAGGCTTTCCTCATCATGTCACCGATATACAAAACTAAGAATTTCTCTACCTCCACTCCCAACCCCCACATCTTCCTGTCAGATCCCTTTGGTGGGGAAGGAGAGTTAGCAATATTCACAGATCCCAGTCATTAGGCCTTTCCTGCATAATTTCTATAATGCACTAAGAGAAAAGTGGGGGGCAGGGGTGGGGCGGGGGGCAAAGAAAAACTCCTTTATTGTGCTGAGGCTCATAAATTCACTGCAGGACAATTTATAGCAGCAGAGCGTAGCACCTAACTCAAGTCAATGCAAGAGGTTAATATGAAAGGTTAAGGAACTCGGTTCTGGCTGATTTATGGTTGGACTGTCGGCTTTTATCCTGACCACAGCTCTGCAACTGTAGCTTGGGACTCTACAAAGCACAAGAGGGGGTGGTGGTGTTAAAAAAATAATGTGTACTTAGACATTATCCCTGCCCATAAAATAAAGACCCCAAAATTCTTAAATGACCAAGAAGCTTTTGTATCACCACATGCCACTGCAAAAGCAAAGCACCTCCACTCTTCTATTCCCAGGCTCCCAGAGCAGAGGAGATTGCTGTGGTCATCTTGTTTGCCTCCTGTATTACACAGGCAATAGGTTTCTCCCACAAGCTGGGTTAAAGCATGTCTTTCTGAAAGCTACCCAAGATTAAAATTCCCACATGCCAGCACAGAGCCCAGGATAGGCAGAGGTGACTCTGTGACAATAAATGATATCTTGCTCCAAGGACGAACTTGCTTGACTCCAGAATCCAGCCACTGCACCATAAAAAGCACTTTTGCTTTCAGGATGGAAAAGCACCATGTAGGTGGATATTTCTGTTTGCAAGTGCACACAGTCACTGACCTCCCAACATTTTGTCTCCAATAGAACAGCCTCCTTCTATGAAATTTATTAGATTGTCTTGCTAAAAATCTTTTCAACTTCCTCCAGCACTTTTCCAGCCAGAGAAAGTCAGAACAGGGTGCAACATTTGAGTAGCAGCCTTACCAAGTGTCATACAAGCTCTGCTCCCAGAAATATGCATTTCTACTGGTGTCACACTGGCAGTATTTTCATTAAAGTACATGAATTAATTTTCTTTCAGTTTATGAAGTTCCATCTTAATTCCACATACTAGAAGTTTTTAATCTGGTGGTATTAAGACAAGCATAGTCAAGAAATATGAGTAGATGGATTTAATGTAAGTTGGCTTTACCAAGCAAGCTGTATTCCTGTTTCAAAAGGATAAGTAGCTCCTCTCACAAGACCCATTCCTGTGAAACAATGTATTGGCAAAAGACTTTTGTCCTTGCTGTTTACCAAAACGTTTAATCCGTGACCAACATCAGACTGCTCTGTCTATAGATCCCCGAATCATCCTCCAGTCCCAGACTCAGCACTGTTTATTCACAAAGTCTTGTGCATTGGCTCTAGATGTACCTCTGTGCAACTGAGAGCCCAACCTGGGTACTCGGGAGCAGTCCTGTCTAACCATCCATGCTGGAGACAGGACATAACGAGGATATTTTGCAGTAACATTTTGCAGCAATGATCAGACCCACAAGAAATTCCTGTGCCTGTAGGTCTATTACTATGTTAGAGAAAAATTGCATTTGTCCTTTGATTTTTTTTTTTTTTTTTTTTTTTATAGAAGAGCATCTGTCTGTCAAAGCTTTGGGGAGCTGGGCTGTGTTAAGGCTCCAGCCTGGAACTGGACATGAAGTTTTCCTGCTTAGGAGGGAGGAAGGACTGAGAGCCAGAGGCAACCTCAGGCACTCGGTTTTCCTTTCTCTGCTTGCAGAGCAGGGTGTAACTCAGCTACCCCAACCAGGACACAGTGTCCCCTCAGTCCCTGACAGAGACCTTGGCCATCCTGATTTTTCCCAGAGGTGCAGAAACTCCACTCCCACAACTGCCCTTCCCAAGCCGCCTCTCCAGCAGCTGCCTCCCAGCATGGCACACAAAGGATGCTCACGTACCAGCTGGGCAGCAGCACAGAGGGGGCAGTGTCCCTGTCTGTTTGCAAATGCTTCCTGCACCAAGGATACACTCCTGGCCGAAAATAGCCTTTGGGTTTACATGTGTTGGCTAAACAAACCATGAAGCTTTTAACCCCACTTGAAACCCAAGTCTCCTGAGGATTTCTAATCGGACAAAGAATTGTACCCTTATGTGTTAGGGAAATACATTATTTTTTTCTTAGCTGTGTAACTAAGATTTTTGTTTTCAATTCATTTTCTTTTTGGTCAATTATGGTTGAATAAGCTCAAATTTTAATATCTCCATGTTTGTGCTACTAGATACTGTTCATGCTGCTTCTGGAGAGTAGAGGATATTTGTTTATGGCCTATATGAGGCAGAGAGAGACAGAGACAGTGAGAAACAGAGAGAGAGGAAAGAAGTTAACTTTAACTTCAGATTCTTCTCTACCCGATTTTGAAGAACAACTCATGGCCATATTCCTGGTCTTGGCTCTTAAATTATTTGCATAATACTCTAAGTGCGTAAGATGTACAAGTATCTTTAAGAGCCATTATGCAAAGGTGAAGTACAGAGTAACTTTGTCAAGTTATTGTAATCTGGGAGGTAGGCATTTGCATAGAATCGTAAGTTTTGTACACAGCTAGTAAGATGCTTAAATGCTCAGTGTATAGTATTTCAAATAAAAAATAAATCCTCTCTCCCTCTCCTCTCGCTTTCCCTATCATCAATTGACATCAATGGTTAAAGGCCTTGGCAGAAAACCTAAATCACAGATAAAGAAGTAATACAAACAGAAAGCCTAATCCTGCTGCCAAGATGTTGAACAGCAAAAATTTTATTGATGTTAGCACAGGCCAGATTGGGCCCAGGCACAGAGAAATTAGGAAAAGTTGCTATCTAGATTGTATGAGCCACCATAATGCAGTCTCTAGAGGTTAGGGAGATTTCCCTTTGGAAACACGTCCACCCAAATGCTTGAAATGCTGGCGTTTCATATGACTAAGAGACGGAGATAGTTCCCAAAACTCAACTTCCCTCACAGACTTGGATGTCTTCTTCTTGGACAACTCCAAAAATATATATATAATTCTCTTTTTAGCAGATAGGAAAGCAAACATTATAGTCCACATACCTGTGCTAGTAGAGCATATGTGTAGGTGTACTTTTTGTGTAAAGATGGGCTGAAGAAATGGATATTTTTAACACTTCTCCAGACTCTTGCATGTTCTTGCACTCTTCAAGCTCAGACATCTTTTTACAGGTTTAACACTGTGAGCAGCCACCGCTGCAGGGAGTCCACGCTGCTGTATGTATGTGGTCCGCTATATTCTAACCAAAAGAATCTCTCAGGAGATGGAAAAATCAGTGCAAGAGCCTTGAATTGGCCTCTGCTTCTGTAAGGAGACTGTGCAAGAGGTGTATCCTCAGCAGACCTGAACAGCAGCATCACTGCAGCAAACTTTACTGAAGGGCTTTTCCTCCAGGAGATTAATTTAATCTCCAGGTAAATTCAGTTCCCCATGACCACACTTGCCACTCAGAGAAGGTCATAACCTTGCAGACCCAGTCATAACCACGGCATTTTTATTTTCCTGCTGTAGTTATTTAGGGATTTCGGAGGGCAGTCCAGAAGGATCAGCTCAGCAAACCCATATAGTTCTGATAGCAAACCAAGACATTGCTCAGCAGCTTGCCACATGCAGGTATGAATCAGAGGTCAGGGTCAGGCATCCAAGAAGACCCCACCAAACCATCCCCACTGCCTCTTGCACCAGGTTTTCTAGGTAGTTGCCAAAGCCAGGGCACTGACTCCACCTGTGATGCTTGCACCCAGGGTAAAACAGGAATTGTGCCCCTGGAGAGGAGGAACTGGACACGAGACAATGGATGGAGTTCTGTTTCAGCCTCAGCCATGGAAGTAACTGGATTCATGTTTCTTTGGTATCTGTGAGGTCTCTGTTCGTCTGTGCAGTTCAGTGATCTCATCCTTGCTGCTTGTCCCAAGGTAAAATAAATTTATGGATTTAAGGTGACTGAAGGTTTTTAAAACAAATCTCTTCTTGTCCCTCAAGGAACCTAAAAAAATCATATTTCAGCTTTCTGTTTTGTTTAAATGGCATCACACAACTCCATTGCCCTCCTGGAAATATCAGCAAGAAATGGCCTCAAATAAGATCTGGGAGAGTGCTGATGCAGTTGAAGTAAATCATGCCAGTCATCCAGAGTGAACTTTTATTCCCATTCTCCTTATAAAAATAATATTAACCAAGGTAAAAAGAAGGAAAAAAAAAAAAAAGAAAAAAGAATGCTGACTTTCTTGGAACTGGTTATCAGTTGAGTGGGTCAATTTAAGGTTTTTAGTGAATATATTTCCCTCATGCTGCTTGAGGCCTTGAAGAGGAACTACTGTACCTCTTCCAATATTTTTCAGTGCTGTGTGTTGTATATAAAAAAAGAAATCCTTTTGTCCAGGCTGGCTGGAAGTTTTGCTGATTCTGATTGTTGAAATACAATCAACCCAAACCCAAGCTGCCCTCCTTCTGAACAGCATTTTTTTTTAACATAAATTGACTTTTTTTTTTTCTTAATGGAGACAAATACCGAAGAGTCAAATGCCTTGTGTGAATTGCAATGATGCCATCATGCCATCAGAGCCATGCCAATTTCTGTGAGGTGAAAAACCATCCTGGGTGTTCAGTACACTAAGGCTGCTGTAGACAGTTCTGCTGGGAAGGAAGATGGGAAAATACAAGAGGTAAAAAGATGTGCCTTAACCCCTGTAGAAACAGCAGGTTCATATTTCAGACCCATGGGGTCACAAACTGATGCGTTTCTTAAAAGGAGTCAAAAAGTCACAAATACTGTTCACTGAGCAGATGTTCTCCAGGTAATAGCAAAGGCTTGTTTGATTAATACTCTTTTACCAGCATATTTAAAATTTTCCCCACAGAGCTGTAGTCTCTTTAATTAAATTCCTGTTCAAAAGGGGAGTGAAAAAAAGAAAAGGACCAGCTTCTAGGTGTAAAACTAGTGTTATCCTCATTGAAACCACTCTGAAGCCAATAGAGCAAACAACTTGAAGTAAGGAAAAATCTGACATTTTCTAGCCATGTTCTGGCAACACACATATTATTGACACTCACTGGCAAGGAGCTGAGAGTTGTTCCCCTTTCTGTCAGTGGAGTGCCTGCTGGTGGGCAGCTCACCATTGCCATGAGCCTTTTGTTTCCAGTAAAGCAGACATGAGTTCACAATCATGTGCATGCCTCATGCACTCATGACGTGTGTGACTGGGAATAATTCAAATAGAAATAATCACGTTAGCTCAAAGATGGAGATCAAAAACCTTATTGACCTTTACAGGCAGTGACACCTTCATTCTGACCAGTGTGCTCAGGACCAAGTCTTGATGCTTATTTCATACCACTGAAAAAACCAGAGGCACACTGCAAGATGCCATGGACAAGAGTAATACATGTTGTCTCTCTATGATTTGGGGTTTTTTGCCTTTGATGAGAGGATTCGATGCAGAGGTTCACCCAGATGGCGTGGAAATTTCAGAGAGTCACAGACAGCATGAAGGAGAATCTGGGTACTGTGAACACTTACAAATTGGTCATTTATGTCAAAACATAAGAATTAGTGTGCCGTAACAGGTTCTTCCACATATGGAAGTCATGAGCACAATTTCAAATTTATTATATACCACTTGTTCAATGAATCTAATATCATAGGCCAAACAACAGACAGTCATTTTGTCCATAGAAACCTCAAGTGTTGGATGTGAACTCAAGAGACACATGGCCTGAATGCAAAAAGGGGTTGAAGTCACTGTGCAGCACCGTAGCAGAACTGTTTGTGGATTTGGTGCCCTTGACCCAGGGCAGAGAATCTTTCTGATTTCACTATTAAAAAATAGGGAGAAGTGAATGCCATACAAAAGTACTCAGAGATCAGAGATACCCCATGGAAAAGGGAGAGCTGGTTGAGCTGGTGGCACCTTTGTGAACCAATGGAATTTGTTCCAAGGGAGTGTGTACAAGCACTGGTGGTTCAGTGAAACATCACAGTACGGTCAGTCTCTGAATCTGCTTGGGCTCTAGAGTGATCTGAGGAGAGAAGGAAATCTAAAAAATTCAGATCTAGCCACAACTGGATTAATACACACCTCAAGGCAGAGACACAGCCATGCCAGCATGTGTCTGAGCTACTGGGAATGCAAGGTGAAGGGTGCCTTGGAGAATTGGCAACCAAAAAGCTTTTATGACATTTAAATCTGGTAATTCCTGGAACCCATTGGCCTCTCCTGGTCTGATGCACAAAGCTGTGTTTCACATGCTCTGGATGTGCAGTTCTACATGATTAGCCCATGCATACTTCACCCACACTCACTGTGGGCCTGGGACACATCTCTCAGCAGTGAGCAACCTGGCTGCATAGTGCTGCTGCTCTCAGCACATTTTTGTTCATCACATCTGAGTGAGGGTTGCTACTTCTGGGTAAGCAATCAAAAGTTTAAACTGCATCAGCATAAATATTCGCCATCACATGAGGGTTTAAGCTGCTCTCAGCCGAGTCAGGAGTCATCAAGCAGATGCCCATGGCTTGTCTGGGCGTATCACCATCTGTCTGCATGGTTTTGTCCTTTTTCAGTGGCAAATGTGGGCTTAGTGCTGGTGCACGTGAAGGACTGGTGGCTTCACAGAAAAGCAGGTGCTCTGAAAGCTTTAAATAGCTCTGCCACATACTTCAAACATGACTGGCAGCACTCCTAGTATTCTGCCCTGCATTATTTGGCCAAGAAGCCTCAGCCTTTAACTTCCAGACTTGGCTATTTCAACCTTAAGCCTCCATATGTCTCAGTCCTTCAGAGCATCCCACCACTGAACCTTGCATAACACAGGTATGGCTCCCTGGGGTGCTGTTCAAACATGCCAAGGGAGTGGAACATAATTAGAACCCATGGCAGGGCATCTTTAATTTAAGCCAGGATTTGAACCCAGGCCTTGGCAGATGTCTAGGAGAATTTTGCCCAAGTGTGCTTGTTTTCCTCCTTTCTTTTTCCAAGTGTTTGTTTCCCAGTTTGCACTAAATTTTATTGAAAACATCAGGCTAATAGCAATGGGGAGAGTGGTTGAGTAGATTTTGCCTCTCTTTCCCTTTTCTTTCTGGAATGCAGCCATCAAAATAAACATTAAATGCAAAATGCTGGGGCTTGAGTTATTACTTGTGAGGGTGCTGGGAGGGAAATTTATAGCAACATTACTGTGTTTTGCTAGAAATCTCTTAATGCACCAAAGTGGAGAGGTGTGTGTGTTTTTTATTAAAATGTTGCACTCTATAAATCTGAGCAGCAGGGAGGACACAGGTGGGCCCGAGGCTCAGCTGACTGGACTGTCATTCTAAACTTGGGGAAGGTCTGTCTGACTGTCCTCCCACCCCATCCCAGCATCAGCCACAGGCTGTCTCCATCACAGACTGCAAGGGCTGTGGAGGCTCTGCCTTTTCTTCATTACAGCAGCCTTCCACCTAAAGTGGAAAGAGGGAGAGGGACTTTTTGCAAGAGCATGTAGTGATAGGACAAGGGGAAATGGCTTTAAACTGAAAGAGAGTAGGTTTTAATTTGGTTTTAGGGAGAAATTCTTCACTGTGAGGATGGTGAGGCACTGGATCAGGTTGCCCAGAGAAGGTGTTTATGCCCCATCCCTGGAAGTGCTCCAGGCCAGGGTGGACAGGGCTTTGAGCAACCTGTTCTAGTGGAACATGTCCCTGCCCATGGAAGAGGGATTGGAACTGGGTGATCTTTTAGGTCTTTTCCAACATAAACCATTATATGATTCTTTGCTGTTGTTGTTGTTGCTGTTGGGTTTACGCCTTCTTTTTGTCCTTCTGATTTTTAAGCTACCAAAAATGACCAGTCAGACTGTCATTGCTCCTGCTTTGACAGCAAATTTCCCAATGATGTCATTCAAACACTGTTTCTTTTGGGACTTTCTCAGTGACCTTCTCTTGTGCCCTGGCAGCAGTGTGTCCTGATGAGAAGTCCTCATGAGTGGGTGACCCCTAAAAGCTGAGGATGGCAGCTGGGCAGAGGTCTGTCACTGGGACTGGGCAAGGTTGTCACCGTGCAGTTTGGAGATGGGTGCACTTCACCAAGGTTGCTAACTTAGTACTTAATACAGGCTCCAGGAAAGCTGAGGAAGCTCAGGACGTAGAGAAATACCAGTCACTTGTGTCCCTGTGTCTGTCAGTAGATAAGGTTTTTTGCCAAAATTCGGAGGCTGGCCATGCTGCTCACCTGGGCTGCTGCTGCCCAGCTGCTCACTGAAGGAAGGCACAGAGACCCACAGGACTCCTGGGCTCTTTCCCAGCATCCAGTGGATGGCAGATATTGTGGCAGAGTGTGAGTTTGGGCAATCACTGTTTGAGGCTCATTTTCTCTGCCTTAAATCAGGGGTGCTTCCCTCAGTGTGAGACTTTAAAGTAAGGACATGACATTGTCGTGGGAAGTCCATGCAGGCAGGCATGTCCTCAGCCTGCTCCACCGCTTGCAAAATATCTTGGATGCTTTCTGTAAGACCAATCCTGGACCATCCTGTGGAGGGAATTTGCAAACCCTGTGAACCGGCTTCCCCTTAATAAGACATGGCTCTGACACAATAAGCCTTGATAGGATTTTTTGCAAGTTAAAAAAAAAAAAAAATATATATATATATATATATATATATATATATATATATATATAGGGAATAGCAATGTTCCTGGAAGTCTTAAAAAAAACAAACAGGCAAACGAGTAACAGGAAAGAAGGGGTCATATCTATAGTCCAGGAGACTGGAAGAGCACCATGAAGCCCCTGCTAGGGATCACATCTACTCAGAGGTCCCGCCGCTGCGGCTGGGACGGAAAGCTGAGCCCCCGGGAGCGGCGGCGGGGCCGGCAGCCC